>NC_091058.1:56062154-66062154 GCF_000393655.2 Nicotiana sylvestris
TCTTATAGTACTAATACTCCATTATATTATTGATAAAGAGTAGCTTCAAGTAGCTAGGGCAGTACCTACCTCTTAAGGCGTTGAAAACAAGACGGAAGAAGCCGCCGATAACGTTTAGAAGGTTAAGCCAGTGCTCAATAGCATTGCCAAAGGATTAGCAGCAGACTGAAAAATCTTTTGGGCTAGGATGGAAATAAAAATTATCCATCTTTAATTTGTGGAAATGACACCTTAGTCATTTCTTGATCAGGGCAGTCTACTTACTGGAAAACAAGATACGTGCCAAGTCTAATACACTACATTATATTCCTCTGGCTTTAGCAGCATATAGTTGCTGCAGAAAGACTCGTTGCAAGCGCTCGCCATTGTGATAATTAAGAACGAACAAGGATAAGAGAAGGTTGTGCATTCCAGTTTGAAATACATGGATCTATTTATAGTAAGTAGTTAGTAGAATGAAAATGGCACTCAGATTTCCATCTCAATAGTATACGTTCCTTCTAACTTTTCCTATTCAGGTAATAATTATGTGTAGTACAATAATAATTTGCTCTCACTTCAGGCCCCAGCATGTATTTATTTAAGTGCTTAGGGGGCTCCACATGCCTTTTGTTTTTTTAGCCTTTTTTAGTCACAACATTTTGAATCACGTTTAAAACAAAACACAAAACTGTAGCACTTGCATGCGGTTAATATTTAGGTATCGTCTTAGCAATAGATCGATGAAAACAAAAAGTTCAGTGGGTTATTAGTTGAACAATTAATAGGTGTTTACAAGACAGCAAATCAATTAATGCAAAATATATATCTAAATTATATATATATATATGATCACTTTTATTTTTAACTGCTACAATTAAATTATTTGATTTAATATAAACACTTATTACGGGAAAGTATTTACCTTTCATATGACGCGATATAAATATGAAGTTTCTTTGATCATAAAATGGATTAAGTGGTAAGAGTGTAATTTAACCTACTAGATTCGAAAACAACCTTTATGTTATGATAAATATTATATTATGGTGGATGTCTACTCTTCCTCCATGATCTTCATGTCAAATGCTTAATGACATATTCAATGACATATTTTTTATGTGAAATGACATATTCCATGACATATTTTCTTCACTTTTCATGCTTATATAAAGACCTTGTAATAGATAGGAAAATACACACAATTAAAGAAGAAAATCTCTTCTTTCTCTCTATCTCCATTTCTTGTTCATGTTTTACTAAATTGCTTTTATTTCCTTGTTCATATTGTTACTTTGAGTTATATTTCATAACACGTTATCAGCACGAGTCTCTAACCAATTGTATATATATCTACAAAAATTTTCCTACATCCGGAAATTACAATTAGAAGTCATACATATCATCACATGGTTAAATGTAAAGAGAAACTACATATGGTAAGTAATGAAATGTAAGAAGGTATGATTATCTTATACTTGTCATTCCTTTAAAATCTCATATGCACACAACTTCGTACTACACCTGTATTGCATAAGCACATATTAATATTACATCTTTTATATCACATGAATGGAATAAAATTTTCGAAGTTCTATATGTGAAAATCATAGTAGCAGTTAATTGTTGATATGATGCATGTCATGGTAACCAAGGATATTTTATATAAATTGTCCTATGCATATTTATGTGTTAACTATCTTCAATCTGTCCTGCCGCTTTAAACATTTTCTTTTACTTGGATGAATATTTTTTTTTCCTTTTGTATTTTTACACTTACATATAGTACCAAAAAAAGGAATAAAAATAAAATAAAATTGGTCATACTGATTAAAAGCATAAATCATCTTGAAGAAAACAAGAAATACTTCACATCTTTATCTAGGTTGATTAATTACTTCTTTGAAATTTGGAAAACAAACCAGCTATTGAGAAAGTATACTTCATAATTTATGGTCGTATCATTTGAAAGCAAACAATGATTAGTATGACTACTAGAAGAGGTATTTTTGAGTATCCATGACCTACTTGATGCTTGCTACTGACTTACCATTTTTAAGTATTTTATATGAATGATGCACAAGCTACAACTGGTAAGTTGTTACCTATAATGTCACTTTTCAGGTAATATAAATGCTGAATTTATGTATTAGTACTATATATGTGTTGTTACCTATATGGTGTACTTTTGATAAATTTATTCACTAATTGCTTGGTTGAATTGAGTGAAGGAAAGTCATGGCGTTAAATCAAATCCAATAGGTAGGGTATACCCCGAAAACAACAATATTTTTGAGAGAGACTCAATAAATATTATGACAATGATTTTATGATCCTTTTAAACTCTAATAGAATTTAGAAGAAATATTCTGACTACAAACAATTGTATTTCATATAGATGCTACAAATAATTAATAAAGCTTTACGCTGATTTGAGATTTGTACACTTATTTAAGAAAGCAAATTTGATTTGCTAAGTTGCAAATTAGTTGTGTATAACTTTCTTGGCATGTGATTGAAATTAAGGCTTGAGAATGAATCTCAATATTGTTTAGCCTATTATGCCATTGATTGAGGGTAAGACATCGGGATCAAGTCTTGATGCTCCATAATGATAAGAGTTGGGTTTGAGTCTCAATTTATTATGTCCTAACATGCCTTTATATTGGTAAGACATTGGGTTTGAGTCCCAATGTACCATACTGATGATATAATAATGACTAAAGAAAAATAATATATTTTTCATGAAAAGGCATGAAAATTGTCCCACTTGATTTGCTCCATTCTTGAAGTGAATGTGATAGCAGTGCATAATAAGTTTCAATGAAGAAAAGTGGTTGAACAATGAACGTGGGCGTTCCAAATATCAAAATAATAATAATCATCACTATGATTATAAAAGGAGAATAATAAGGGTTCTCAAAATAGTCCTTCAAAATGTGAAGACAATGCTTACCATCAAATTGGTATGAAAATAATAAAGCACGTCGCTGATTATGATACATTCCTTGAAGAGAAAGTGACTTGTGATAAGCTTTGGGAATGCAAACTCATTCCTAAAGTTGAATGTGACAATATGTGATAAAAGCAATGAATAAAGACATGCATTTCGTGATTATATGAATACCACACAACTCACCTCTAAAGGAGGTTTGAGTAAAATAAAGAGAATAAATATTATTGTGTGGTTACATGAATATGTCATTGGTCGTGTACATGTAATATGCCAAATATTATTTTGTCATGCCTTATAAAAGTTATTAAAGGCAAAATTAAAGCAAGAAATGATTTTGCTTATGATGATTTTGACCATGATAATTTATTATGATATAATTTTATCCGTGAAGGAAACATTTACTATATGAATGGTATGATAAAAGATCTTGTAGTACAAAAGTTGTTAAGAACTCCGGAAAAACTAATTTGTTACTATTCGGATGATTAAACTTATTCATGACATTGTCTCAAAAGAAACTTTTTGAGTTTCAAATATATAAGTCAAAGTAATTGGCATATTGAGACTATAAATGAAAGGAAGATTGAATATCTTCATATTTCTATAATCATACCGGGTAAATATGAAAGGTTACCCGATCTTCTTTCTATTTGTACTACACAAATATAAGCATGATGCTGGAATCATATGCCACAAGTAAACTAGAGATTTACTAAAATAAATATTAATTGGCATGACCGGTTGACCATATCGGTTCAATTATGATGCGAAAAATTAATTAAGAATTACATTGACACATATTGAAGAATAGAAGATTCTTCAAGAATTCTCTTGTGCTGCTTATTCTCATGATATACTAGTTAAAGGTTGGGATTGAATCCCTTGGTTTCTAGAAGGAATAAAATGTGATATATATATGGGCCCAGTCACCTGCCATGTGGACCGTTTACTATTATATGATTTTAATAGATGCATCTATTTTATGGTCACATGTGCATTTGTTATCAACTTGCAGTTTGGTTTTTGCAA
This sequence comes from Nicotiana sylvestris, assembly GCF_000393655.2. Lineage (NCBI taxonomy): Eukaryota > Viridiplantae > Streptophyta > Magnoliopsida > Solanales > Solanaceae > Nicotiana > Nicotiana sylvestris. Next base: position 56,066,119 of record NC_091058.1, read on the forward strand.
GATTGCTTGCTCAAATTATTAGAGCACAATTCCAGAATATAAATTATGATGATTTATCTTGATAATACTGGTTCAAATCCAAGTTGGTTTAGCAGAAATTGTATGCTTCTAATTATAGCTAAATCATTGGTTATGAGAACAAAACTCTCAAAAATGAAATTTGGTATGAGATGTATTATTTAATATACACCAGTACTTGTACGCATCTAGCCAAGTTATGAAAATTTCTCTCTGCCACAATCGGTTCAGAGTCAGGAACCAAATAATTTCTATATAAAATATGAATGTGCTATATGATTTAATTATGCCACCACAATGCACAAAGATGGGTTCCCAAAGAAGGTTGGGAAATGTGTTGGTGATCCCAACATTTGGGGGAGAAAATGGATAGCTGAGAAAGTGATACATGAAATGAATTATTATGAATACATATAGATCCTCGTACAAGAAAATATGAACTTGAAGTTCAAGTGTTAATTAATTTATAAATTATTGCCAGACGCATTTGCTGACCCAAAGCTAAATGTCATATTTCAGCTGTTAATGCTCCAAATAGAATAAAGTCCATGAGGGACAGAGTCTATGGCATGCATGAAACGTAACAGACCAATCTGTTCCAAAGATAAAACTCCTTGAAGAAGGAGATGGGCAAAATGGTCATAACAAGGAGGCAAGTGCTCTAGAAGAGCACCACGACATAACACTTCGTAAGACCTCATGTGAGAGGCTCAGGTACCTGAAAATAATGAGATAAAGAGATCTCAATAAGTTATGTCTTTATTGTGTAATAATTGAACCGATATAAAATGATTCTCGATGATATTGTTAACATAATGTAGCGCTCAATATTATTAATATTGACGAGGATCTTGAGTTCAAATTTGTCATGAAATTTGGACAGATAAATGATTAGCCAAATAAAAAATACGCAATGAAAATTGACTTCACTTGAAAAAATGTGAAGTTGGGCGGATAGTCCCAACACCTGAAAGTATAAAGCCAATGGAGGTATAAATGTATTCTTGTGCAAAAAGTTCATGCCGATAGACATAAAGACGACTTGAGACACAAGAAAATTAGTAAATATCCTCACATTGATTATATGGAGACATGTTCTCTTATGGTGGATATAATTATTTCAGGTTTTAATCTAGCAATACATGAAAAATTGATATGCATATAATGGAAATCATTGAAGGATTAGAATTGTTCTGAAGCATATTAATGTTTCCAAGAAATCTATTAAATAAAGCTTCAAAAATCCTTATACGGATTGAAACAATCAAGGCGCATGTGGTATAATCGCCTGTGTGAGTACCTATTGAAAGAAGGGTACAAGAATGATTCAATTTGTCCTTGTATCTTTATAAAAAGATATGAATTTGAATTTATTATAATCTTTGTATATGTTGATTCAAATATCATTACAACTCCCAGGCAGCTTCCTAAAGCAGTAAACTATTTAAAGAAAGAATTTGAAATGAAAGATCTTGGAAAGACAAAATTTTGTCTTGGTCTACAAATTGAGTATATGAAAAATTAAATTTTTATCAATCAATCAGCGTACACTGAAAAGATTTTAAAGCGAATTTATATGGATAAAGCACATCCATTTAGTACCCCGAAGGTTGTGAGATCACTCGATATAAATAAAGATCCATTCCGACCTCCTGAAAATAATGAAGAACTTGTTGGTTCTGAAGTAACATATCTTAGTGCAATTGATGCGCTAATGTATCTTGCTAACACTAAAAGGCATGACATAACATTTTCAAGTTAATGTCTTAACAAGATATAGCTCTGCTCCTACAAGGAGACATTGGAGTGAAATCAAACACATATTGTGTTATCTAAAAGGGACTACCAATGTGGGCTTATTTTATGGCAATGATTGCAATCCCGATCTTGTTGGTTATGCCGATGTAGAGTATTTATCTGACACACACAAGGCTTGATCTCAAACATGCTATGTGTTTACATGTGGAGGCACTGCCATATCTTGGCGATCGACTAAGCAATCAATCGTGGCTACTTCTTCTAATCATGCTGAGATAATTTCTATTCATGAAGCAAGTCGAGAATGTATTTGGTTGAGGTCTATAATATATCTTATCCGAGACAAATGTGGTTTGAAGTGTGACAAACTACCCATAATTTTGTATGAAGACAATGCAGCATGCATAGCCCAATTGAAGGGATGATTCATAAAAGAAGATAAGACAAAACACATTTTACCAAAGTTATTTTTCACACATGATCTTCAAAAGAATGGTGATATCAATGTGCAACAGATTCGTTCAAGTGATAATATGGTTTATTTGTTCACCAAATCTCTACTGACCTCAACCTTCAAGAAACTGGTGTACAATATTGGGATGCGAAGGCTGAAGGATGTGAACTGATGCACTCATCAGGGGGAGTTAATACGCGGTGTACTCTTTTTCCCTTACAAGGTTTTGTCCCACCGGGTTTTCCTTGCAAGGTTTTTAACGAGGCAACCAAAAGGCGTATTTCTAAATATGTGTACTTTTTTTCCTTCATTAAGATTTTTTTTCCCATGGGGTTTTTTCCTAATAAGGTTTTAACGAGACACATTATTTATGGACATCCACGGGGGAGTGTTATGATAAATATCATATTATGGTAGATGTCTACTCTTCTTCCATGATCTTCATGTCAAATGTTTAATGACATATTCAATGACATATTTTCTATGTTCAATGACATATTCCATGACATATTTTCTATGTTCAATGACATATTCCATGACATATTTTCTTCACTTTTTATGCCTATATAAAGGCCTTGTAATAGATAGGAAAATACACACAATTGAAGAAGAAAATCTCTTCCTTCTCTCTATCTCCATTTCTTGTTCATGTTTTACTAAATTGCTTTTATTTCCTTATTCCATATTTATTTACTTTGAGTTATATTTCATAACATTTTATATTTATTTTTCTCCTTAATTTGAAACCATAAAGTTTAGTTACTAAGAAAATGACCCACTTGTGTAATTATTAAAGTTATTAACTCTAATCAAATTCATGTGTTTCTCCTTTAATTTTTCCTCTATATATTGTTTGACAAAACTTTTTTGACATTGGGCTAGTAGCATAATGCGAGTAATCTAATCTTTTAAGTGGGTTAATGCGGACTAGAATGATTGAACCTGAAGACATATATATTCTCCACCAATTTTTTAAACTTTGGGCATGATTACATTTTTTTTTTAAATAACATTTATGATCAAAGTTTACTGTTAAGTCAATTCTGGCCAATTGTTTAGTAGTAATTTTTTTCTCATTTAAAACACAGAAGCCTAATGCCAATACGTTAACATCATCATGTTGAAACGTGTTATTACATGCATGTGTCAGGAGTTTTGATTTTCATTAGAAAGATGAAAAAGAAAAACGGTTATCTCCTAATAATAATAATAATACTCCCACCGTTTCATATTAAATGAGGTACTTTCCTTTATAGTCTGTTCCAAAATAAATGATACATTTCTAAATTTGGAAATAATTCAACTTTAAACTCTTTCATTTTACCCATTTATCCTTAATGAGAAGTTTTATAACCACACAAATGTCATGGCCCCACAAACTTTTAACCCCTTAAGCTTTTAAAACCACAAGTTCCTAAAATCTTTTTCTTTTTTCTTAAATTTTGTACCGAGTCAAACTAACTCATTTAATATGAAACAGAGAGAGTAATAATTTATTACCACAGTACGTACTAGTTGCGCACAAACTTAAATCATTGGCATTTTACATTCGCTTTTGACTCTAGAAATCTTACACATGAAAAAGATGCCACCAATTGGCAGTACTTTCAGTTACGATAGCCAATAGCCAGAAAATTTATAGCTACATATAGCATCGACTATCTTTGATGCTATAGATTGTGTGGGTCAAAATCCGACGAGACAAGAATCGGCGTGAAAAGGAATGACGGAAAGTTACTTGGGATAGTTGTATCCATATAGCGTTATTAAGATACGCACCTCGGCCACGGCCGAGGTCATGTATTCAGAACGCTTGAGAGGCGAATTGGATATTACAGTATTTCAAGGGGTCAACCCGTAAAATAGTCAAACGACTTAAGTACTATGGTTAATGACCGTTGGGCAAAGAAGAAGACCTAGTATATAAACTAAGTGAGAAGCAAGAGGGGGGGGGGGATCCACACACTGATATCTTTCAGAAAAGGAGGAGAGATCTTCATCTCCCTCTCCATAAAGAAGGAAAGAGAAGCAAGGAAGCTCAGATCCTCAGTATATATATCATTAGTCTCATCATATATATCAAGGGTATGGGGTTTACCTTGTTAAAGATCGGTGACCCTTCTCATTTACATTCTTTTTAATTGTTGTTTAATGTTATGAAGATCACCGTCCTCTTCTTATATAATGGGATTCGACCACTGTTATAGTTAAATCTTATGTGTGCTATGCTTGCTTACTCTCCTCTTCTATCTTAGATCTAGAGTTAATTATACTTGACTAGGATTTATCCTCTATTTTCTCATTAATTAGTTTAACAAAAAGCTGATCACTTTTTGGCGAAATAATTTGGCGCCGTTTGTGGGGATTTTCTAGCCAAAATCTTAGTTCTCTCTAGATCTATAGCCACCCAGAGTTTCACTTCCCGGTTGTCGTAGCCTCACCCTCTCAGTATAAACACCAACTTGAGAAAGTTGTAGGTAAGCTTCTGAAATAACCAAACCAATCAGGGTTAGATCTTTATATGAAATCGAAACTATGTTTAATATCTATACAAAATCTGCGCCTCGCCTGCAGTGATTGGTTTGACACGTCGTATGAGTACTCAAAGTGGGATTACAACCACTACGCACTTAGCACGTCCGCAATCCTACTTGCCGTATTAACGTGATATGCTAATATGTACTTCCACCTTTTAGGAAGGGACGATATCCTACTGTGTGATTCTTTGAAATAACCGGCTTATCCTACCTTATTTTTGTACCCGTATGCACACAGTGTAATTTATATATGGAGTATAACATTTTTCCCTTATTTGTTACGCACATCGAACGGGATCAGACCGAGACTCGAGCTCGAGATCCCAACGGGCAAAGTAAGTTCAGCCCAAAAGATGCCTAGACGCGACTAATGGCGAAGCTAAACACGAGGCTGCCAAATCTGAAACCGCCATTCGAGTACGGGATGAAACGAGTCGTCCTGCAATGCCCTTCTCCCCTTATCGACTTACTAGGTCAAGGTAACATGCAATTTTGTTTGTGTTTAACTTGTCATTTTTTCTGGATCGGGATAGGAACACGAGCATTCTCACAGGTACGCGAAAAAGGAACAAACGCCACCGAACGCACCAGGAAAACGTTCCGCAGCATATCATCTCGCAGGCGACAGCCGAGCAAAACCCTCCGCACTGTACCATATTACAAATAACAGAAACGGATCAGAACAGGATGACATTATTAAGAAATAATCTCCATAACTTGGGACTAAGCAGTGAGCCCATGGAACGTACAGTCTCTCCAACACAGGCAGAAGAACTCGAAAAGCTTGCACGTATGCTCGCCATGACAATCCTATGCCAATTCAACCGACTAAGTATTACGAATCACGTCCGAACTTCGTATGCATTGATGAAGTCCTAGGGTGCCCAATAGCCCAAACAATAAGTTCATCGCCCGTCCCGTCAACGGCCTCTCCAGGCCGAGCAATTAAGGGGCTAGATAAACTGAAACTCCACCGATGCATACAAACTATGCAACAACGCATAATATTCAATAATAAAAGCAAGAATAAATAAACTGGGACTCATCCCGATGCATGCATAAACGATACGACAACGAGTAATATTCTCCAATAAAAGCAAGACCGCGTGCGACATCCTCACCACTCTACCAAACCAGCACATCGCCAAGTGAAATTAAAATTCGACCACGTTTGAATTCATAACGGGTCACAATTCGACCTCGCTCGAATTTACACCTTTACGGCCCCCGGCCGTCGCCAAGTGAAATTAAAATTCGACCTTGTTTGAATTCATAACGGGTCACAATTCGACCTCACTCGAATTTACACCCTTACGTCCCCCTGTCGTCACCAAGTGAAAGTATACTTGAACTCCAACATATTATACTGGATTTCCAGGATAAGTATGTTGGAACTCTAGCATAATATGATGGAGTTCCAGCATAAGTACACTAGAACTCCAGCATAATATACTGGAGTTCCAGCAAGGATACCAATCCAGCATAATATACTGGAGTTTGGAGCACCGGTGCTCCAGTCTCCAGTATATTATACTGGAGCCAGCAAAGTATATCAGTCCAGCATAATATGCTGGAGTTCATACATAGGTGCACCGAACTCTAGTATATTATGCTGGACCGGTCTCTGTTGCAGCAAAATCGTGGCTATTTTTCATTGACTTGGTAAACGCTGGCTATTTTTGAATGACCAGTCCGAAAACTGGCTATACCATGCTATTTTTACCATTTCATTTGGACCACCCTGGAACTAGCCCAGATCCAGTAGCGGACCACAGGATCAAATCGGATCGGATCCTAAACCGGAGAAAAACTTATTGAAATACATGCATACAAGAGAAAGTTGTCGTTGGAGATATCTTCGACAACACCCCAAACAGGTGGGTCTGTAAAGCCTCGTAGCTCTAAATATCGAGAGAAATTCAAAAATAGCCAGATTTACAAGTGGTCATTCAAAAATAGCCACAGTTTCAAAAGTAATCGAAATTTAGCCATTTTTCATGTAAAGTTAAATCTGAACGAAAACACTGTTCAAAATCCGGAAAAATACTCCAGCATAATATACTGGAGTTCCAGTATAATATACTGGTCCAGCATAATATACTGGAGTTTGGAGCACTGGTGCTCCAGTCTCCAGTATATTATACTGGAGCCAGCAAAGTATACTGGTCCGGCATAATATACTGGAAGTTCATACACAGGTGCACCGAACTCCAGTATATTATGCTGGATCGATCTCTATTGCAGCAAAATAATGGTTAATCTTCATTAACTTGACAAACGCTGGCGATTTTTGAATGACCAGTCCGAAAATTAGCTAGATCGTGCTATTTTAACCTACATATCTTATTAGTCGTTCTTGTTAGCTCTTTATTTGTTATTTCACGAGAAAGTTGCTAGCAGTTTTTTTAGGTAGCTTGTCCGATAAATACTTGTAAAATAAAAACATACAATATTTCCCAAAATTGGATCCATCATTAATTAGTTTCTTACTTAACTCTGTCAACTAATTAACATGATCTTTTTAGTATAACTCCTTCGTAATACCACTTTCGTCCTATGCTCATTTTGTAAAAGATATTGTTGAATCATAAATGGTCTTACAAGACATTACATCTAAGGCAAAAAATAAAGTGAAGGAAATCTACTGTAAAAATCAATAAAACATACCATCACATGCTTAATTTCTAAAAGATATTGCTATATCATAAATGGTCGTACAACACATTACATCTAAGGGAAAAAAAAAAGAAGTGAAAAAGATCTACTGTAAAAATCAATTAAACATACCATCACATGATTTAAGAAAAATGAATTAGTAACAAGTAGCTAAAGATGAACCCTAAACAAGTCGTTTAAAAATCTTTAGCACCTGGTGCCATGTGCCAACATATAATTGCTGGGATATTTCACCTTATGGGACAAATCAGTAAAGAAACTATAATTCAAAATCAAAATAAAGGTACGCGATGGGTCATTTGGTTGGAATAGGGCTTATGTCGGTAAAAATTATGTTGGGATTAATTATGTTGAGATTGTCGTTTATTCATTGTTTGGTATATTGTATTAAGAATAATAATTGTATAATTTCTAAGAAGAAGGTATAAGTTATGTCAGTGCTAATTACTCCACCCTCTATATTTTAACACTTGGATAACTTATACCTGATTTGCTAACCAAACAGAGTATTAGGTGACTTATACCTCGTACCAAAACGAGCCCTGAGTTAGCAATAAAAGGAAAGCGAAGAAAGTTTATCCGACAAAGTAGCAACTTTTGTCACGTGTACTCTAACGCGTTGACAAAAGTTCAATTGATCTGCTCAACAGTGCAAATCCCAAACTTTAAATTCTAATTGCGCATCTCTGCTCATCATTTTACTTGCTTCAAGCGCAAGACTGGAATTACAAAGCAAAGAGAAACCTAAGACTAGCTTGATCAGAGAGTAGAAGGGAAAGTTACACCCCATTTGGCCAAATCTTTTCCAAAAATAAAAATAAAAAATTAGCTTGATCATGACCTAGATGTCTCCTATGCCACATAGTTATGTTATTTGAGAGGCAGATAGAGTTACTTAATTTCGGCTCATACATACGGAAAAAAAATATTTAAAATATATACATATAATAAGATCACACTCATTCTGAACTCGCTTGAAAAAACTCAAAGGGTAATCCCACGACACAGAAGGATAAAAAGTCTGGTTTCAGAGCAAAGAATGAACAACTTACCTGTAAAGTGGCCATTTTTATTTTTCTAACATTGAGTTTCAGAGACAGGAGGATGGCATCTATATTGCTGCAATTGCGTTACTGCAATGATGCTTCTATGGCACGCATCTCGATCCCAATTTAGGAAGTTTGAAGGAAGTTTTGTTGCACAGTTGGACCGATCCTCTGCTCCTCAAATTCAGAAAATGACTTGTTTTGAACCACCTTACAAATGAACTTGGAAATTTAACTGTCTGGTAACTATCACATGGTCCGACTATTTTTAGTTACATCATGAAATTGCAGGTCCAAAGTCCACCAAACTCAACTTACAAGTTATAGCACCGGTTGTTTACACCAAACTAATAAATATATAACATTTGGCTTGCATATAAATTTCAATCATTTAACCATGGTAAATTATATACATTCTCATTTAATTAAATTAATTAACAATAGTGAGTTAATATAGTTTGGTGTAAACACCGGTGTGGGTACTATTTACCTCTGAAATATTCTGCTTGTTGGTTCACCACAAGAAGCAATGTTTGTACTGTGGTTATTTAGTATTCCAAATCATTAATTACCCAAAGCATACTCTGCTTCAGTTACTAATATGCTCAGGCAAAAATAGAATTTTCTTTAGAATACAAATCCTATATTGAGTTGGAGTTCTATGCACCCACAAGGTAATGCACATAACTCTAACATTTAACCTATGGTGACATACTGTAACAAAGTAAATTATACTGACCATGTAAAAGTTTGTTGAACTAGCAGTGTAAAACTTAAATCTTCTTGCATGACGTGCTAATCTTTATTGGGGCTTCCTTCAAAACTCTCTACAAGGATATGTTTGTCACTTTTAGCACAAAATTATTGAAGTAGTTTAAATATAAAACTCGTTCCTAAACTCACAAAACACGTTTCCCTTGTTCACTTAATAACATAACCTTTATTTGAAGACAAAGCGATCGAGAGAATATCATTCTAAAGCATGTTGGTTAAAAACAAAATTAGCCCCATTAAAATTGTATGAGTTTCCATTAGCTAGAATGAAAAAATATGACCTGTAAATATAGATATGCTGAGATTGCTTAGATCTCACAAAAAGAAATACTCAGAAGAATGAATACAGAGATAGCAGTAAGGTAATCAGAATGGGGCCTGCGCACTTTGGTTTGGATTCAGCAGTAGCTTATATTCAATGTTTTAAAAAGCGGGGCGTAAGGCGAGGCGTTTTACCTCTGATGAGGCGAGGCGTAAGCCCTGAGACATGGGACGTAAGTGTCACGACCCAATTCTATTATAGATCGTGATGACGCCCAACACCGTTACTAGGCAAGCCAACACTGATCAATCTAGTGGTTTCCCGTTTTAATAAGTTTGCTAAGCAAATAACTTTCCTCATTTTTAAGAGATTTAAGAAATGACAGATGTAAATTAATTAAACGAACGCAATTGAGTGCAAATCGTAATCATAAAAATGAACCCACAATCATAAGTCTACTAGTCTGTGCCAAGATCCGGTGTCACAAGTAATGAACATTCTAATAGAATATACAAAAGAATACTAGTCTACTGTCTGAAAGGAAATAGATAGAAAATATAACAAAAGAAAGACTCCAGCTGCTGCAAAACGGCTCGGAAGGCAGCTTACCGTGAAGTCTCGAAGTGTAAGTCAAGCGTGCGCGCCGAATTGATATGTAGATGCACCTGCCTCAAATCCTGCATATTTAAGTACAGAAGTGTAGTGTGAGTACATAAACATACTCAGTAAGTAACTAGTCTAACCTCGAACAAGTAGTGACGAGGGGTCGACTCTGACACTTACTAAGGGCCAACAATATAATAATATGAAATTTTAATTAAACATTATGTATATAGATATGGCAATAAAACTCAGAATAAGAAATAACTAAAAAATCCTTTCACCATATTTAAGAACCGAATCATTTCCTTCATTTTAAACAAATAATCTCTCAAACAAATAAATTAATATCAATTATGAAAGGGACTTCCACTTCTATTATCACACACGAATTCTACTGAGGACGTACGGCCCGATCCAAATATATACTGCGGAGGGTCGAACGGTACGAACTATAGATGCATCTATTAACCTGCCGAGGCGAACGACCCTCTCCCATGAGAGTAGTGGAAAAGTCACCCCGCTCACGGAATATACTTGCGACGCGGTTAAATATAAATTTCTCACGTTAATCATAACATCCCTCAATTCTTTTCATAATAAAGAAATTCAACTTGAAACTTTTAAAATCCGCAAATCCTTAAGCTCAGCTCTATTCAAGACAATTAACAAACATAATCAAATAACAAGGTCCACAAAGCATGATGTAAGCCTAGAACTACCCGGACATAAGCATGAATAGTAGCTACGTATGGACTCTCTCCACTTCGTGAGTACGTAGCCCCCGTAAATAGAAGTACATATTAATTAAGTTCACCTATGGGGTTAATTCCTTCTTACAAGGTTAGAAAAGAGACTTATCTCACCTCAAAGCTTACTTCCCGGTCCAAGATAATGCCCAAACCCTCAATTTGATGCCAAACGACTCGAAATTAGTCAAATATTATATAAAATAGTCAATACATGCTCAAAAATTCATATCCTAACTATCAAAGTGATTTCCCAAGCATATTTGCAAAATTCCTAAAATTCACCCCGGGCCTACGTGCCCGAATTCCGAAAATTTTCGAAGAAAAAATTGTTACCCATAACCCCATGAAATCAAATATATGATTTTCACTTAATTCCATAACCAATTTCGTATTTAAATCTCATTTTTATCAAAAATCTAGGTTTTCATCTAAACCCTTTATTTTCACCAATTTTCACATGTTAATCTACCCATAATCTATATATTTAACTCATGTTGTGTAGAAATTACTTATCTCAAAGTGCTAGGTGAAAACCCTCTTCCAAAAGCTCCAAAAATCGCCCAAGAGATGAGAGGAAATGATCCAAATTGTCTAAGTCTCGCAATTAAGAAGCTGTGCACATGTCTCAGATATCGCATTTGCGACACCTGGTTCGCAAATGCGAACATGGGCTTAGGCTACCAAGGTCGCAAATGAGACCAACGAGTCACAAATGCGGACTCTGTTGGGATTGCAAATGCGACCAATATGTCGCAAACGAGAACACTGCCTAGGTCGGGCTTCTTCGCGATTGCGAAGCCCTTCTCACAAATGCGAGACCTGCAACTGCTGCCAAAAACACTAGAAAAACTGAAGTGTTTTTCATCTTTCCGAACATTCGAAACTCACATGAGACCTCGGGGCTCCACACCAATCACCCACACAAGTCTAACAACATCATATAAACTTGCTTGCGCGATCGGTACACTGAAATAATATCAAAAACCACGAATCGGACGCCAAAACGCATGGATTAACTCATGAACTCAAAAGTAGCTAAAAAATCTTCAGCGCGTCCAATTCCTATTAAATCAACTCGGAATGACATCAAAATTTGCGTGCAAGTCTTAAATGACATTACAGACCTACTCCAACTTCCGGAATTGAAATCCGGACCCGATATCAAAAAGTCCACTATCGGTCAATCTTTTCAAAAACTTCAAATTTCTAACTTTTGCCAACTGACCCCGAAACAACATACAGACCTCCGAATCCACTTACGGAGGCGCTCCCAAGTCCAAAATTACCATATAGAGCTATTCTCAGGCTCGGAATTCCAAACGGACGTCTAGAATGTAAAAATCAATTTCAACCCACACTTATGGAATTTGCTCAAAATGCCAACTTTCACTATTAGGCACCGGAAAGCTCCCTAATCGTCCAAAACCCGATCCGAACATACGACCAAGTCCGAAATTATCATACTAACCTATTGGAATCGTTAAATCCCAATTCCGGGATCGTTTACTCAAAATGTTGACTGAAGTCAAACTTAGCCTTTTAAGTCAACCTTAAGGAACCAAGTGTTCCGATTTCAACCCGAACTCTTTTAAATCCCGAACTAACCATCCCCGCAAGTCATAAAATAGCAAAAATACGTATGAGAAGTCTCATTTAGAGGAACGAGATTCTAGAAATCAAAACGATCGGTTGGGTCGTTATAGTAAGTCCCACAAATCTTTAAATTTTACTAATTTCAAGAATTTTAAGATAGTATAAAAGAATTTTTTTAAAAATAAAAATTAAATTAAATCACAAAATTATAACAAATAATTTATTTAAAATATTATGAATTATAATTCAATTATATAATATAAAAAGTATGACATATATCATAATATGCAAATTAGCTGCAACGTCGTTACAACTCAAACATCAAAAGTATTGTATTCGATGCAAAATCTTATATGTATCTCTTAAGGAGTAATGAATCTTGAAAGAATTTTGATATTATAATTTGATTTTTTTTTTAAAAAAATACTCCTTTTATTTAATATGCTTTCTATTTGAGAATTTTTTTTATATAAAAACATAATTCAATATTTAAATACGATTCTCTAGCATTATTTATTTTTAAGTTTCGACAAATTAATAAAGTTACGCATAATTCACCATACTATATCATAGTAACTAATTATTTGTAAATAGTTACTAACTAATACTGAGTTATTAAATTAATAAGTATTGTATCCCGTAAACGTGAAAAAAAAATATTTAGGAAAATATTTACAAAAAAATTATGGACTATTATATAATAAAGACATAACAAAAGTTAATAAATAAATACTTTTAAATGAAAGAATTATTTAAAATTTACTATCATAGCAGTTTTAGTGGATAACGTGCAATAATTTTTATTTTAGTTATGACATAAAATACTTTCAACTCAATGATTTATGATTAAGAGAAAAGTAATTTTGAATAGTCAACGATTTATTAAGAAAATTTGAGGATTTACAAGGTTAGTTACACACAATTGCATAAAGTTAGGCGAACCCAGTACGCTGGGAGTTGGGCGTGTCCGGGGTGTAAGCCCCGACGGTCGAGGCGTAAGTCTCATGGAACTACGCCTCACACATAAGCCCAGGGACATTTTACGAGTGCGCCATCCCAGAGTGAGCATCGGACAAGTCCCAATTCTACCTTTTATAAAAGAGCTTTTATTTTAGGGTAAATAATTCTATCGGGATAACCTCTACAACATCATAAATCCTAATATATATGGTAGTGCTTGGCAAATAGTGTGCCAATCTTTCCCTACATTAGCTCTTCCAAATCTACTTTTCAGTATACCTGCAAAATAATTGACATTATATTAGTTTTGGTTCTATAGAAAGATGGTTTGATATTTTCAAATTTTTTGGTGCATCTTGACTTTTCAACTTCTAGTTTATTACTCCTATATTATTTATATTTGTGGTGGGTGGCCTGAGGGATAGGGAGAAGAAACCTAGAGATGGGACTTCTTCTTAGAAGAGATGGGAATTGAAGTTTTTTTCTTTTTTTTTGTAACTAATAGAATTCTCTGAATAATCTCTCCTCGAAAAAAATACCACACGATCAATTGATCATCCATCATAAAATATTATTAGATTATTTAAAGATTCACTATGTGTTGCCCATATCATTCGAGAATATTTATAGCTACCAATTAGTCTGCAGGCTTCTCTTATGGTTGTATCTACATACAATGGGCAAAATTAGTGAACTAGCTTGTAGACGGGTAAAAATATTAAATCAACAAGTTCTTTAGCTCTTATGGGACGTAACTGATGGGAGCAAACCTTGCACATGTATAAAGAAATAAAGAAAAGTTAAAGAGAGAAAGAAAAAGTAGTATACTTGTTAGGCGGAAAAATTCATCTTCAAATTCTTTTCCTATGACAATTACTTTAGTAGGGCATTCAGATATCTATAAATGGGGTATCTGCCTTTTTATTTGAAGATCATCCATCAATTTTTTCTTTCTCTTTAATTAATAAAGAACTATTCTTTGTATGGTCGTGGAGTAGGCAAAAATTGTCAAACCGCATAAATCTTATCTTGTCTTGTGCAATTTATTGCTTTTGTCTTTTAAATATTTTTTCTCTTATATTAGCCTGACACGCTTCCCAACAATTGATATCAGAGCATGGATAATGTAATTTTGGTAGAAAAGTGCAGTATTGATGAAGTGTACTATTCACAAGAATAGTGTCACACTATTGATCATCAATACTAATACTATTCACAATAGTGAAGTATTATTCATTAATAGCAATAGTATTGTTCACCAATAGTGATTTATGTCTACCATTGCGGTTGGAACATTTTTTCTATACAGAGTAGTATTTGCAATTACTATTCACAGATATTGTAACAATCCAACAGGTTGTTTTGCTTTCTAGAACCTCGTTCCCCTTAATAAGACCTCTCGTACTTGATTTAATTGATTTATGACTTACGGGGATGGTTGGTTCGAGATTTGGAAGAGTTTGGGTTGAAATCGGAACACTTGGTTCCTTAAGGTTGGCTTAAAAGGCCAAGATTGACTTCAGTCAACGTTTTGAGTAAACGACCTCGGAATCTGGATTTGAAGGTTCCAACGGGTTCGTATGATGATTTCAAACTTAGGGGTATGTCCGGGTCAGATTTTGGATGACCTGGGAGTGTTTTGACGCCAAATAGTGATAGTTGATTCCTTAAGAATTTTGAAGTTCTTAAATATTTGGTTTGGAGCGAGTTTTTGTGCTATCAAGGTCCGAACGGAATTCCGAGATCGGGAATGGATCCGTATTGTCATTTAAGACTTGGACGCAAAATTTGGTGTCAATCCGAGTAGTATAAGTGTGTTTCGTCACATTGGAAGTAGATTGAAGAACTTGAAGTTCATAAGTTTGATTCAATTGGTTTTAGGGGATGATTCTTAGATTTAGCGTTGTTTCGGGTGTTCCGAGGGTTCGAGCAAGTCTGTTTTATCATTTCAAATTTGTAGGTATGTTCGGACGGGACCCAGGGGCCCCGAGCGTCAATTGGACGAGGATCGAGCTTAGTTGGAAATATGGGAAATGGCTGAAGCTTCAGGCTTCTGCCATAACCGCACATGCGCAGGTGCGAGCCTGCAGAAGCGACTAGGCCATCGCAGAAACGGCCATGGGTGGCCATCCCAGGAGCCGCAGAAGCGCCCTAAATTCCGCAGAAGCGGATTGCTTCTCGCAGAAGCGTCCCAACCGGCCAGGGCAATTTCCGCAGAAGCAAACTCATTTCTGCATATGTGGTGGGCGCAGGTGCGGCCCAGGACCGCAAATGCAGAAATTACTGAAGGCAGTGGCCTTCATTTATTGCAGGTGTTTGCCATTTTTGGCTCATTTCCACACAAACGTTTGGCGATTTTGGAGCTCTTGAGGGAAGATTTTCACCAAGCTCTTAGAGTTTCGTATTGTGCGACTCCAGTTTTAGAGTTCAGACGTATTCTTTAGTTGGAAGTAGGCTCGAAACGAGGTAAGTCACTTTTCTAATCTTGTAAGGGAAATGTCCCATATGTGAACTTAATTAATATATGATTAATTGTGGGGGCTACGTACGCACAAGGTGATGAGAGTTCGTACGTAGCTACTATTCCTGTTATGTCCGGGAAGTTCTAGGTTCACAGCATTCTTCGTGGTCGCTATTAATTGCTTATTTGTGCAAATGGTATGAAAGGAAGTAAGTTGAAGGAAATCTAAAGATTTATAGGCTTCAAGTGAATTTTATTTATTGTAAAAAGGGAATTAAAGAACTGTTGTGTTGAAATGATGAAAATTATGTTTGCCACGTCGCACGTATGATTCGCGAGTGGGGTTATGCTTTTACCGCGTCGCATGGATAATTCGCGAGCAGGATGAGTAGATGCATCTATGGTTCGTGTCGTTTGACCCTCGACAGTGCACATTTTACTTTTATATCGGATCGAGCCGATCGTCCTTGGTGGTATTTGTGTATGATAATAGAACCGTAACCCTTATAATTTGTATGACTTGTTGCTGGAAAGGTCATTAATTTAAATGAGGAAAGTGCTTAGTTTTATTAATTGGATGAAAGGATTTTCAATAATTATTCTTGTTTGAGCTTGTTGTGATCTACATACATTGTGATTTAAATATGGTGAACTTCATATTATTATATTTGCTCGCCTAGTAAGTGTCAAAGTAGATCCCTTGTCACTACTTCGACGAGGTTAGGCGAGATACATACTGGGTGTCACACCTCCTTTTTGCGCGCCCGGCCCCGAAGGGTTAAATGCGCGAGGGAGTTTTTCTAATTTAAGTGACAATATTCGAAATGGGATTATTTATTTAATTCAGAGTCGCCACTTGGGAAAGGTTTGGTTTTTGGTGTCCCAAGTCACCGGTTTATCTTGAATCCCAAATCGAGAAAATTTTCGACTTTTCCAAATGAAGTCTGCGAACCAGAAATTCTAATTAAGGAATTCTGTTGACCCGAGGGAAGGTGTTAGGCACCCTCGAATCCCGTGGTTCTAGCACGGTCGCTTAAATTGTTATAATGGCTAAATATCTGATTTCAATATATGTTATGACTTACGTGCTTTTATTAAGTTTAAACCGCTTTTATTATCATTTATTTTTATAGAATTGCAACGTTGTGAAAATGCATCTCGAACCACGTCACAATCAATGCACCCGTAGTTATTAATACATTTCGACTCCATTGAGATTTGGATTCGGGTCACATCAATGTGTACCCGAGTTTAAGAATGTAATTTAATTAAGCCGCGCCTAAAGAGCCTAACACGTTATTATCTTTGGGGAAGGAGTGAACTTTTCTAGATAGTCCGTCCCAAAACTTATGTATTTATTATGATCAATTGTTGAGGGCCCCGCGATGTGTGTCTTTATTTGACGAGGCTCGTCCCATTACCTTTAAAAAGGATATCCTAAAGCGGCTACATTTCTATTACATTTGTCTCTAAAAAATAAAAGAGAAAGATACCAAACTTACTTGTTTAAGCAACTACATACTAAATCTCTACTATGTTTGACGAATCCGAATTTTGTTTGATTACCTAATTGGTTGTTTATGAGGTGAGAATTACCCCATGCCTTGTCTTCAAGGAGTGAATAAGCTTTGTTAATTTGCTAAGGGAGATTGCAAGCAAACTAATAACGTACACTAAATTTACATTAAACGACCTTCAAGTTTGAATTTTAAAACTAGCTCATTTGGGCTTGATAAATGAAATCAGCTGTTTATTAGGAAAACTACTATTAATTGAACTCAAAAAGTCGTAGCATTATTTCGAAGCGGTGAATCTATATCGAAACCCATATCGAACCTATATAGGAACAAGTAATCTAACAAGAGGGTCGGCATACATGGCCACCCTGTTAACGTAACACCACATGAGAATTAGCTTGGGGTACATTTATCTTGAAACCAAATGGAACCAAATATAACAGATTTGACAGTTCAGAGGTCTAGACAAAAATACATACAAATGCTTGCCATGATTCTATGTTATACTGTCATAACTAAATCGAAACCTAATGGTTATACACATTGAAAATACGTCTGATCTAACAAACAATATTATCTGATATGTCAATCAGGATGTGTATAATTCATACAGAGCAATTGCAGTTGGAACTAACTTAAACAAATACAGGCCAAACTACCATTCAACCTATTTTGAACACAAGTATTGTAAAGTAAACAGACGTTCATTTCTTTATTTCTGCTTCAAACTTCAAACTTTCAACAACACATGGTTTCAGAAGTTGTGTACCTGGAAGTGTTTACAATTGAAGAAGAAGGGAAGTCAGCAGAGTAACAATGGCAACAAATGCAGCAGCAGTAACAGCAGACAACAACAAGACAAATCCCAGAACAAAGTGCAACTATAGCTGATAGAACGAGCAGTAACAACACAACAGCAACATCCAGTGTAGTAGACACAATGCTTCAAGACCAAAACCAAGTCCAGGAGAACAAACAATGCTACCCAAACAATAGACTTAGTCGAGACTTGGAAGTAATCAGGATTGATTGAACATGTTGAACAAATGAAACCCAAACAAAAGTAGGAAGAAGCAGTTTCTGATTTTTGTATGTTTTTCTCTCTTGTTTATGTGTCTGTATATGCCTCTCTGTGATATCCCTCTCACTATCTCTTTTCTTTTCAAAATCCAGTCAATTTTTAGTCTCCAAAAATCTGTCTGTCTTCCTCCTCTTTTCTAATCGAAATTCTCCTCTTTTATAAGCCTAACATCAGCCCTTTAACATCTTGTTAGACCAATCAGAAACCCTCCCATGTGATCTGTTTTCTTTCCACTCAATTACTTAAAATAAAACCCCTCCCATGACATTCCCTGACAGTCCCCTTTCCCATTTTATTAACTAAAAGCAGACATGGGCAGCAGGAATATAATCTGACAGCATATGCTGTCAAACTATTTTAATCCCAAAAGGGCCTTTATGCACATGTTGTGCACAAGTGCACATGCCCTCCAATTCAGATTGCAGCTAACAATCTAACCCTTTTATTTTCAGATTCAAATACAACAACTATAAGTAGCTATACTTGATTCTTACTTTGATTCAAACAAGGTTGCAGCAGGCAACAGATTCAATTGTTAACATTCAAACTACTGAAATTAATTGACGACATATGTCGACTCGACTATACTAATCATAACATGTACAATCGTAGCCAAAGATCAGAAATCCAAACAGTATCAACAAGGGGTTCAGATTGCAATGTCAATACAGAAATGACCTTTGGAACTAATTGAATGACCAATTACAAATTCAAACCGAATATGCAGTTTACAAAACACACACATCATCAGTGAATAAAAAAAAGAACTTGACCATGTACAGAGGTCCGGGCAAGGTGGACAACAACAATTCAAAACACAATTTAAACAAAACATTTGGCCAACGACCAGACCTTTAATCAACGCATGAACTGAATAAAGAAAAAGAAAAACGAATCTTACCTTAAACCCTCGAAAAATCAGAAAGCCTTAGCTCGGACTCGAATAGACCTTTCTTGGAGTTGAACGGACTTTAATCGAAGTGCTTCTCAAATGAGAAACACTTCGATTAAGGTCCATTAGACCCTAATCACTTGGCTCAAACAGACATAAGTCAGTCACGAGGAAACCTAGGTGGTAGATTTGGGATCTGGGTTCCCATGGTTAGATTCGGACCAAACAAAATATGGTTTGGTCACGAGAGAGGTCCGAGGACTATCTGGTATGAAACTGGGGTACATCGGTGTAAGTTGAGGTTTTGCTCGAGTCTTCAAATGAAGATTCGAGCAGCTAGGATCTGATTCGAGGGAAAAGGATAACGGATCTATGCTCAGGGTAACGAGGCGGATCTATGGTGTCAAGGAGGGGGTCACCGGCGTCCATGCCGCCGGGATTAATGGTGAAGGGAAATGGGGCGGCTAGGGTTTCAAGGGGTCTGTGGTGAGGACGATGGAAGGTAGGGGGTGTTCGGATAGGGCGTGGGGTATGATGGTAGGCTTATATAGTTAGTGGGTGAATAGATCCTGGCCGTCGGATGAGACAAGATGAAGGGCCAGGATCCTTCAGCTAATGGGAAACGGTGTCGTTTCAAGTGCAAAGGGTTGGGGTCGATCCGGGGTTGAACGGGTCGGGTTTGTTCGTGGGTATGGGAATGTGATCCTGGCCGTTGATCAATCTGAGATCAACGGCCCAGATCAGACCAGATCAATACGGCGTCATTTGGACCCCCCCCTGAGGTCAGCTGGTCTGGATCGGGTAGATATGGGGTTTTGGGTTGGGTTGTTTGGGCTTGTTTGTTTAAAAATTGGACTGGCCCAAGTCCGAAACTCTTTCTTCCTTTTTTTTTCTTTTTAATTTCTTAAATTAATTTGCCAAATAATACCATATAAAACATTGAACAACAATTATCACACAATTAACATTTAATTATACTAAACACTTAATGACAAAATACAATGAAGGATGCACACATTTTATTTTTCTTTTAATAAACGGATTACGGTTCACACGACTTATATACATATATTTTTTTTTGTTTGAATAAAATAACCACGGGCAAAATCACAAATAACTAGCAAAAATGCCACGTAAAAATCCAGAAAATGTACAGCAAGACCAATTGCTATTATTTTTTTTCTTTTGGAGTGATTGTCGCGTAAAACAAAAATCACGTGCTCACAGCTGCCCCTCTTTGTTCGGAAACACGAAGAGTTTTTGTGCAAAGATAAAGTGAGCGGATATGAGCGATTTTTTGCCTATCGGACTACTCCGTGTGAAGCATGTTTTGAAAGATCTGACCGGATCTTTGCTTCAAAGATTTCCTACATATCGTGGGCCAAACAGGAATCAGGTCAATGTAGTTCAGGAAATTCTTGGCAGCTGGGACTACCATGGGATTGCAATGCTTGCTGTTACTGCTGTTGCTGTTGTCACCGTTGCTTTACTGACCTCCTTATTACAACCAAAGAAAGAATGAAACTGAACTAAATACTTATATGCATGTCAACTGCTAGTTACAAGATTCCTATATATGATTCTTTTGCGACTTGATCTAGGGTCTTAGCTGATTTTGCTTGGAGACTTCGATCCGAATCTTGATGCTTGCGAGTTGTAGGTGCCTGTTTAATCTCTGGGATACTGAGTGAGACGCGACTGGTAGAGTTCGGGACCTTAATCAAATCTTGGAGCAATCCGCCTTCCATTCTCTCCGGTATCTCGGGACATCTTCTTTTGTCTTTTCTCCTTTTATTCCGAGTTGAGACTCATCTCGTGGGTCATTTCGATCCGTGTGGATCGAGGTTAGACCTGTGGGAAAAAACAAACGAACGAAATTTTCTGCCCCAATTTCACTAGGAAAATTTCGTGAATTATTCGCCAGGAAGTTCATAAAATCGATGAAAGAGGATATGAATGCTCAGTTCAGGGTTGGAGCCCTAATACCGACTAGCTAGGGAGAAGTTCAGTTTAGAGTTGAAACTCCAATGCTGACCAACTGGGGAAAAGTTCAGTTTAGGGTTGGGGCCCTAATGTTGACTAAAGGAAAAATTCAGTTTAGGGATTAAAACCCTAATACTGACTGAATGGAAAAAGTTCACTTTAGGGTTTAAAACCCTAATGCTGACTAAATGGAAAAAGTTCAGTTTAGGGTTTAAAACCCTAATGCTGACTAAATGAAAAAAGTTCAGTTTAGGGTTTAAAACCCTAATGCTGACTGAATGGAAAAAGTTCAGTTTAGGGTTTAAAACCCTAATGCTGACTAAATGAAAAAAGTTCAGTTTAGGGTTTAAAACCCTAATGCTGACTAAATGGAAAAAGTTCAGTTTAGGGTTTAAAACCCTAATGCTGACTGAAGGAAAAATTTCAGTTTAGGGTTTAAAACCCTAATGCTGACTGAATGGAAAAGGTTCAGTTTAGGGTTTAAAACCCTAATGCTGACTAAAGGAAAAAGTTCAGTTTAGGGTTTAAAACCCTAATGCTGACTAAAGGAAAAAGTTCAGTTTAGGGTTTAAAACCCTAATGCTGACTAAAGGAAAAAGTTCAGTTTAGGGTTTAAAACCCTAATGCTGATTGAATGGAAAACGTTCAGTTTAGGGTTTAAAACCCTAATGCTGACTGAATGAAAAAAGTTCAGTTTAGGGTTTAAAACCCTAATGCTGACTAAATGAAAAAAGTTCAGTTTAGGGTTTAAAACCCTAATGCTGATTAAATGGAAGAAGTTCAGTTTAGGGTTTAAAACTCTGATGCTGACTAAAGAAAAAGTTCAGTTTAGGGTTTAAAACCCTAATGCTGACTAAATGAAAAAAGTTCAGTTTAGGGTTTAAAACCCTAATGCTGATTAAATGGAAGAAGTTCAGTTTAGGGTTTAAAACCCTAATGTTGACTAAAGGAAAAAGTTCAGTTTAGGGTTTAAAACCCTAATGCTGACTAAAGGAAAAAGTTCAATTTAGGGTTTAAAACCCTAATGCTGACTGAATGGAAAAGTTCAGTTTAGGGTTTAAAACCCTAATGCTGACTGAATGGAAAAGTTCAGTTTAGGGTTTAAAACCCTAATGCTGACTAAATGGAAAAGTTTAGTTTAGGGTTTAAAACCCTGATGCAGACTAAAGGAAAAGTTCAGTTTAGGGTTTAAAACCCTAATGCTGACTAAATGGAAAAGTTTAGTTTAGGGTTTAAAACTCTGATGCTGACTAAAGAAAAAGTTCAGTTTAGGGTTTAAAACCCTAATGCTGACTAAAGGAAAAGTTCAGTTTAGGGTTTAAAACCCTAATGCTGACTAAAGAAAAAGTTCAGTTTAGGGTTTAAAACCCTAATGCTGACTGAATGGAAAAGTTCAGTTTATGGTTTAAAACCCTAATGCTAATTAAAGGAAAAAGTTCAGTTTAGGGTTTAAAACCCTAATGCTGATTAAATGGAAAAAGCTCAGTTTAGGGTTTAAAACCCTAATGCTGACTGAATGGAAAAGTTCAGTTTAGGGTTTAAAACCCTAATGCTGACTGAAAGGAAAAGTTCAGTTTAGGGTTTAAAATCCTAATGCTGACTGAAAGGAAAAGTTCAGTTTAGGGTTTAAAACCCTAATACTGACTGGCTGGAAAAGTTCAGTTTAGGGTTTAAAACCCTAATGCTTTCTAAATGGAAAAAGTTCAGTTTAGGGTTTAAAACCCTAATGCTGATTAAAGGAAAAAGTTCATTTTAGGGTTTAAAACCCTAATGCTGACTGAAAGGAAAAGTTCTGTTTAGGGTTTAAAACCCTAATGCTGAGTAAAGGAAAAAGTTCAGTTTAGGGTTTAAAACTCTAATGCTGACTGAAGGAAAGAGTTCAGTTTAGGGTTTAAAACCCTAATGCTGACTGAAGGAAAAGATCGGTTTAGGGTTTAAAACCCTAGTGCTGATTGGATGGAAAAAGTTCAGTTTAGGGTTTAAAACCCTAATACTGACTGGATGGAAAAAGTTCAGTTTAGGGTTTAAAACCCTAATACTGACTGAATGGAAAAAAGTTCAGTTTAGGGTTTAAAACCCTAATGCTGACTGAATGGAAAAGTTCAGTTTAGGGTTTAAAACCCTAATACTGACTAAATGGAAAAAGTTCAGTTTAGGGTTTAAAACCCTAATGCTGACTGAATGGAAAACGTTCAGTTTAGGTTTTAAAACCCTAATGCTGACTAAATGGAAAAGTTCAGTTTAGGGTTTAAAACCCTAATATTGACTGAATGGAAAAGTTCAGTTTAGGGTTTAAAACCCTAATGCTGACTAAGTGGGAACAGTTCAGTTTAGGGTTTAAAACCCTAATGCTGACTAAATGGAAAAGTTTAGTTTAGGGTTTAAAACCCTAATGCTGACTGGCTGGGGACAAAGTTCGAGAATACTAACTGACCTCTTTTTTTTTTCTTGTTTTAGTAGAAGATAAAAGGGAGTCTCGTGGAAACTTACCTTTCGAGTGAATTCCTTATTGCCAAAATGTTTCTTGTACCCATGTACCTTCTTCTTTGGGTGACACCTGCTTCTTGCACGGTTGTCTTGGATTATACCTGTTTCAACTTTTCAGACAAAGAACAATTGTTAGTTCGGAAATGATGATTGGTTCGGTGACCTTGATCGTTCCAGTTGCTTTGTTGCGTCCTTATTTCTGTTGCGAAGTCCTGCCATTGATTGGATTCAAATGGCGAAACCCTTTGACTGCTCAGGCTTGTATTTCCAGATTCTGTGATGATTTGCCTCGTAAGGCTCCTTTTTTTTTGTGTCTCGTTTTGCTTGGAGATTCTCAACGGGGATTTTATTGGAGGTATTCTGTGGGGGATTTGTACAAAGGGAAGCTCTATGGGGGAATATTTACAAAGTGGATTCTTTGCGTGGATTTTTGTACAACGGGGACATGCTGGGGATTTGTTTCAAAACGGACTTTCCAGGATTTGTTGGGGTAAGCTCGCTGGGGAATTTTTACAAAGGGACTCTCTGGGAATTTGCTGGGGAAATCCTTTTTTTTTTTTTAGTATTAACAAAGGGAAGACCTTGTGGGGATCTGTACAAGAGAGAAAATCTGTGTGGATTTCGCTGGGGCAGACTCTTTGGGGAATATTTACGCAGTGGATTCTTTGTGCGGATTTGTACAAAGGGAAACCCCGTTGGGATTTGTACGAAGCGGACTTGCTGGGGAAATTTCTCTCTTTCTCTTTACTTCGAATGCAGTCAAACATCATGATTCATCAGGTTTGGACAAACGTACCAACGAAACGAGGTGTTTTCCTTCATGAAACGGACTTCCGTGAAACCAATCCTGCTACCTGTCCTTTCCGGTATATCTGGAACTTGGGGTTAAACATGAAAAGGATTCGAAGAAAAACAAAGAAAGGAGAAAGCAAATTTCAGAAAAGGAGTGTCCCTTTCGGGACGAGAAAGACTTATCTGAGGAAGACAATGCTAGCTTTAAATGGACATGACATGCTCTTTGGACTGGACGCCTGACCTTCAATGAACTTGTGTTTCCCTGAACCAAAACGGATATGTGATTCCAAACCGGTGGAACTTTGCCGAGACCTCCTTGGGTGGAGTCATTCTTTCGGCCAAACAGCGCCCTTTGCTGGTTTTCGCTGGCTGACCTCTCTCATTTCTCTTCCTGTCATCGCTTGATAGCACTCTTTGCGAGTTTTTACTAAACAAGCTCTCTCTCATTTTGGTTTCTCTACTCCCGTCGCCTCGTGGTGCCCGAAGGTTTTCACCGACGAGACTCTCTCATTTTATCTCTCTCAATTTAGAGTGTGCCGGCCTCCATTTGTGACGCTTCTTGGCTTCCCGCTATCTTTGGTAATTGATCTGAAGGCTTGTGCTTGGTAAAGAGAGGTAGATGATACTAACTTCTAAACCGTTTAGCGTGCCCCAGTTTCAATTTTAGGGTAAATGGGATTTTATTGTTGGTGTGACTGAACCTCAGGGAGAGGCTGCCTACGTATCCTTTCGGAATCAAGTCAAACGTAGTTCAGGCCTCAATCAATTTTTTTTTTGTAAGCGGCTCAAAGGCTTGTAGAGAGAGTTGATAGTGAGAATAAAACCTTCAGTATTTCAAATGTGTCAAGACCGCTGGGGTGTCATTCAGACGTAGTATCTCTTGACTGCATCTGCATTTACTGCTGTTTCGGGGTCATTTCCTTCGATGTCACCTAGGTACAATGCTCCTCTTGGCAATATCTTCCTGATGATGTATGGGCCTTTCCAGTTTGGAGCAAATTTCCCTTTTGCTTCCTGGTGATGTGGCAGAATACGCCTCAGTACCAGCTGACCTACTTCGAAATTCCTAGGTCGCACTTTCTTGTTGTAAGCACGGGCCATTCTTTGTTGGTACAACTGTCCGTGACAAACCACGGCCATTCGCTTCTCATCGATCAAAGTCAATTGCTCTAATCGAGTCTTGACCCACTCGCTGTCTTCGATTTCTGCTTCGACAATGGTTCGAAGCGAAGGAATTTCTACTTCCGCTGGTATCACAGCCTCGGTCCCATAAACCAAAAGATAAGGAGTTGCTCCTACTGACGTGCGTACCGTAGGTGCGATACCCCAACAATGCAAATGGTAACTGCTCATGCCACTGGCGGGAACTCTGGATCGTTTTTTCTCAAAATCTTCTTGATGTTTTTGTTTGCCGCTTCCACAGCGCCATTGGCCTTTGGCCGATAAGGAGTAGAATTCCTATGCGTTATTTTGAATTGCTCGCATACATCTCCCATCAAGTGACTGTTTAGGTTTCCTGCGTTATCTGTGATGATAGTCGCAGGAATACCAAAACGACAGATAAGATTTGAGTGTACAAAATCCACTACAGCTTTTTTAGTGACCGACTTGAGAGTGACAGCCTCTACCCATTTCGTGAAGTAGTCGATGGCAACCAGTATAAATCTGTGTCCATTTGAAGCCTTTGGCTCGATTGGTCCAATGACGTCCATGCCCCAGGAGACAAATGGCCAAGGTGCAGACATGGGATGCAATTCCGTAGGAGGTGCATGAATCAAATCACCGTGCACCTGACACTGGTGACACTTCCGAACAAAACTAAAGTAGTCCTTTTCCATGGTTATCCAATAATAACCTGCTCGAAGGATTTTCTTTGCCAAGACGTATCCGTTTATGTGGGGTCCGCACACTCCTACGTGTACTTCGTGCATGATCTTTCTTGCCTCCTCGGCGTCGACACATCTTAGTAGGTTGAGGTCTGGGGTCCTCTTGTACAACAATTCACCGCTCAGAAAGAAACCACTTGTATGCCTCCTAATGGTTCTCATTTGATCTCCAGTAGAATGCTCGGGGTATTCTTGTGTCTTCAGGAACCTCCTGATGTCGTGGTACCAAGGTTGTGTATCTGCTCCTACCTCGATTACGTTGCAGTAACCGTGTCTTTCCTTGATTTGGATTTCCAAAGGATCGACGTGGGCGTTGCCCGGGTAGGGTAGCATTGAAGCCAGAGTAGCAAGTGCGTCCGCCAGTTCATTATGACACCTCGGGATATACCTGAACTCTATTGATGTAAAGCGCTTGCCGAGGTCCTCCACATGCTGTCGGTAAGGGATAAGCTTGACATCCCGAGTTTCCCATTCACCTTGAACTTGCCGGATAATCAGGTCCGAATCACCCATGATCAATAAATCTTCGACCTCCTGGTCGATCGCCATATGCATGCCCATGATACAGGCTTCATACTCAGCTGTATTGTTTGTGCAGAAGAAACGTAGTCTAGCTGTGGCTGGATAATGCTGACCAGAGGGCGAGATCAAAATTGCCCCGATTCCTACACCTTTGGCGTTTATGGCCCCATCGAAGAACATCTTCCAAACATGAGCGTCCTCCGAGACCACTTCTACGGTGTTTACTTCTTCACCTGGAAAGTAGGTACTCAACGGCTGGTATTCCTCATCGACCGGATTTTCGGCTAAGTGATCTGCTAGCGCCTGGGCTTTCATTGCCGTGCGAGTAACATAGACTATGTCGAATTTAGTAAGCAAGATTTGCCACTTAGCCAGTCTTCCAGTAGGCATCGGTTTCTGAAATATGTATTTCAAAGGATCTAGCCTGCTTATGAGGAAAGTAGTGTAAGCTTGGAGATAGTGTCTCAGCTTTTGAGCCACCCACATCAGAGCGCAACATGTCCTTTCCAGTAGGGTGTACTTGGACTCGTAGCCGGTAAATTTCTTGCTCAAGTAGTAGATTGCTTGCTCCTTCTTTCCGGTTATGTCGTGTTGCCCGAGGACGCAACCGAAAGAGTTCTCCAAGACTGTCAGATACAAGAAAAGTGGCCTCCCTGGTTCTGGAGGGACCAAGACTGGGGGATTCGAAAGGTATTCTTTGACTTTATCAAAGGCTTCTTGACACTCCGTTGTCCACTTAATCGCCGCATCTTTCCTTAACAGCTTGAATATGGGCTCACACGTGCTTGTCAGCTGGGCAATAAACCGACTGATGTAGTTCAACCTGCCCAACAGACTCATCACGTCTTTCTTTGTTCTCGGGGGAGGCAGATCTCTGATGGATTTTATCTTAGTTGGATCTAGCTCGATACCTCTCCTGCTTACGATGAAGCCCAAAAGTTTGCCCGACGGAACTCCGAAAGCGCATTTGGCTGGGTTCAGCTTCAAGTCATACTTCCTTAATCTCTCGAAGAATTTCCTCAAGTCTTGGATGTGATTATCCTGCGTCCTGGACTTGACTATCACGTCGTCCACGTACACCTCTATTTCCTGATGCATCATGTCATGAAAAATGGCAGTCATGGCCCTCATGTAAGTAGCCCCAGCATTCTTCAAACCAAATGGCATGACCCGATAACAGTAGGTGCCCCAAGGCGTGGTGAAGGCAGTTTTCTCGGCGTCCTCTTCATCCATCAATACCTGATGATACCCAGCGTAACAATCTACGAAAGACTGTATCTCGTGTTTGGCGCAATTATCAACGAGGATGTGGATGTTGGGCAGTGGGAAATTATCTTTGGGACTTGCTCTATTCAAATCTCGGTAATCTACACATACCCGAGTTTTCCCGTCCTTTTTCGGTACTGGAACCACATTTGCCAACCATGTTGTATATTGGACTACCCGAATCACTCCCGTTTTCAGTTGTTTGGTGATCTCCTCTTTAATCTTGTCACTGACCTCAGTTTTGAACTTTCGTTGCTTTTGTTGAACTGGAGGACAATCAGGATGAATCGGCAATTTATGAACCACTAGATCAACACCTAGTCCCGGCATGTCATCATATGACCAAGCAAACACGTCTTTAAATTCAAAAAGAAGTTGAATTATCGCCTCTCGCGTTTTCTTGACCGTGTGAATGCTTATTTTGGTCTTTCGGATTTCTTCAGGAGTTCCTAAATTAACCAGTTCGGTGTCATTCAGATTTGGCTTAGGTTTATTCTCAAAATGTTCCAACTCTCGGTTTATTTCCCTAAAAGCCTCTTCTTCATCATATTCTGGTTCTGGGTTCATTAATTCACAATTAAATAGCTCGTCGTGGTCTGGGCGTGAAGTCCGCAAGCATGTCATATTTAAAACCGCATTATTATAACTGAAAAGATAAAGGAAAAATAATAAAAATCAGAACAAAAGAAAAAATGAGAAAGCAATGATGATTTTATTTTTCTTTGAGAAGTTGGAAGACAACAATGTTTACTACTTAGGAATTGAAAACAACAATGAAAGGGAAGAAAACGTTCAAGTCATGTCCTGGAGATAACTTGTGACACAGGAAAGGTGGCAGGACAGGTATACCCGGACTTCCGTCTAGTCGGGAATGGCGTGGCCTCCCAGTTTCGAAGTTTGGCGTTCGGCCCCACGTACAGCATCTCAGCAGTGCTTGTGCCTTCACCTGGTTGAACCATGTGGACCTCGTAGAGCATCTCTCTCATTGCCCCACATATCTCCTCGATTTCCTCAGCCGTGAAGACCTCATCGTCTTCTTCTTCGGTGTATCTTGGCCTGATAAAAGTTTCATATAAATCCGGCAATGGTCGAGGTAACTTCCAACCCTCATTTTTCCTTTTCTTTGCCCACTCTTCATCTCCTGGAGTGGGTTTGAAACCTAGTCCAAAAGGTTTCTTGGTGGTCGGCAAGGTGATGGGTTCTGTTATTCCCTGCAGGGTTCGTCCAAGCCCTTTCCCTGGCCTAAATCCGTGCCGGATCATCTCTTTGGCCACCATAACCGAGACGTTAGACAAGAAAGGCTGGGGGTAGGGTATTCCCTCTTCATGCTGCTCTGCCAGTACAATCTCGAAAGCTTGATAGACCGTGTGTTCGCTCCCTTCTCTTGGTTCAAGATATGGGATGGATGGGTCCCGATAAATAGCATGCTCGTCTTCTCCATGGACCACGATCTCTCGGTCTTCGTACTCAAACTTCACCATCTGGTGAAGAGTGGAAGGCACAGCTCCTGCCACATGGATCCAAGGTCTGCCGAGGAGAAAATTGTAGGATGTATCCATGTCGAGCACCTGGAAGGTTACTTCAAACTCGACTGGCCCTATGACTAACAACAGGTCTATTTCCCCCATGGTATCTCTCTTGATGTCGTCGAAATCCCTTACGCAAACATTATTGGATCGGATTCTTCCGGTCCCAATTTCCATTCTTTGTAGCGTGGAGAGCGGGCAAATGTCAACACCTGAACCCCCATCCAACATTACCCACTTGACATAGTAGTCCTCGCATTTAACTGTTAGATGCAAGGCCTTGTTGTGTGCCGCTCCTTCTGGGGGTAAATCGTTCTTGCTAAAAGAGATTTGGTTGACGACGAAGAACCTTTCTGTCATCCGCTCCAGTTGTTCAACCGAGGTTTCAACTGGCACGTATGCTTCATTCAGAGTCTTCAGTAAGATCTTTTGATGCTCGGCCGACCTCATCAACAATGATAGCATGGATACTTGCTCGGGGCACTTGCGCAGTTGATCTATCACTTCGTAATCCGGCATTTTCATTTGTTGGAAGAACACTTCCGCTTCTTCGACGCTTACAGGTTTCTTTGGTGGGAAGCGTCTTCGTGTGGCGTTGTTCAGCTCTTAGGTGTTTGAATGCCTTCCAATGAAAGTATTTTCTGGAAGTTCTCCCGTGACTTCTTTACCTTTGTACATTACCAAAGTCTTTTGATAATTCCACGGCACTGTGGACGGGTTGGTCATCGGCTTTTGTGGCACGCGTCCGATAACCACTGGCTCATTCAGCCGAGGTGGTTGAATCGTCCCCCGGACCACATAGGCCCCTTTTGGCACGTACATAGGTTTTGCCTTTTTGATCCCGAAGTTCTGCGTCTTCTTGGCTTGACCTCGTGGTATGTAAAGAACTCCACCCTTTGCTGGTACTACTTTCTTCTCCACCTTCTTTTCGGGCTTGCTTTCTGCAGCCTTGGCCTCCTCCCCCCTTTCTGATTTCTGGTCTGTTTCAGGCCTCCTCGCTGTGTCGACAATGGCAATTATGGCTTTCAAGGCAGGGTCGAACTCTTTGTCTTCACAAATCATGCCGATCAGCGGCCCATTATTGTGAGCGGGCAATGGATTGTTAGTTACATTTGGGATCTCTTCGTCCCTTAGCACTATCTTCCCCTGCTCTATCAAATTTTCGACCACTCTTTTCAATGACCAGCAGTCGTTTGTATCATGTCCTTCGGCCCCTGAATGATAGGCGCATCTGACTCCGGCTTTGTAAGAAGGAGATGTCGGGTTTTGCCTCGTTTGGGGAATTGGTTGCAAGAAACCCAACTGGACTAGCTTAGGGAACAATGTGGAGTATTGTTCACCGATGGGCGTAAAAGTCCGCCGTCGAGGTGGCTCCTGGGGGCGGTAGTTATTCTGCGGGGGTTGTGGGTTATAGTGGTTGCGGTAAGGAAGCTGATTTCTGGGAGGTGGAACTGGGCCTCGGTTGGCTTGTTGTGGTGAATGGTTATAAGGCTGGGCATTCATGACCATATAAGGTTGATGAGCATATGCCACATTTGAGTGGGGGTAGTAGTGTTGTGGGGTTCTTTCCGGAAAACGGGGCCTGGGATTACGATATCCCCTTGCTTCTGAGGCTGCCATGGCCGTTTATTCCTTTTTCTTCCCTCTTGCCATTCCTCCGGACCCGCTTTGGACGGCTTGGGAGGTTGCCCTTATGGCTGCTTGACTCAGAATCCTACCTGTTTTCAGACCATTCTCCACCATCTCTCCAATCTTAATCGCTTCCGCGAATGGCTTTCCCATGGCTGGCATCATGTTTTGGAAATAATCGGACTCTTGAGCCTGGAGAAAAGTAGTGACCATTTCTACCTCATCCATGGGAGGCTTCACCCTCGACGCCTGCTCACGCCACTTAATAGCATATTCTCTAAAGCTTTCTGAAGGTTTCTTCTTTAAATTCGACAGAGAATTTCGGTCTGGTGCAATGTCGATGTTATACTGGAATTGTTTCACAAAATCTCTGGCAAGATCATCCCATATATGCCATCGGGACATTTCCTGGTCCATATACCATTCCGAGGCTATCCCTACTAGACTTTCCCCAAAATATGCCATTAGCAGTTCCTCTTTCCCGCCGGCTCCCCATAGTTGGTTGCAATATTTCTTAAGATGTGCAACGGGGTCACCGTGTCCATCGTATTTCTCAAACTTTGGGGTCTTGAAACCCGCTGGCAGGTGCACGTGAGGGAACATGCATAGATCGGTGTAAGAGACGCTTTTCTGTCCGCTCAAACCTTGCATGTTCTTCAAACTCTGTTCAAGGCTTCTCATTCTTTTGGCCATCTCATTTTGTTCCGCAATTCTGGGGTTCTGATCCTGTCCAGGTGCAAGCTCGCACTGAGGCTGTGAAGGATGAGTGCTGGTAACGAACCGAGTTAGCTCCATTGAGAAAGAGGGTGCCTGGAATGTAAAGGAGGATGAGTCAAAACCTGGCTTGTACGTAGTAGGTTGAGCCGTAATCGGGCAGGGTGGTGCAGTAAAGATGTTCGTGTTTGCATCAGTTGCTGACATACGGGGGTGAGACTCAGAGGGCGATCCAGCAGAGAAGGCTGAAGTAGCCGGGTACCTGAACGGGGTAGCAGGATAACTTATGGGAACATTAGAAGTCCCGCTTGTCCTGGAGAATAACTCAGGGAATCCAGGGACGACGCTTGGTGGCTCTTTCCCATTATTCTAGTCGTCCAGCATTTCCAACATGCGGAGCCGTAGGATCTTATTTTCCTCCGCAGTTGCGGACTCGGGTGCGAGAAAAGCCGAGATAGAACTTTCCTCGGAAACAGGAATTGTTGGCAACGGAATCTCTGAAGACATTTCTACACTTCCTTTTGACCTTGTGAAGTAAGTGTGAGCACTGCCTCTTGTCTTAACAATAGCTAATTGAACACTCCCCTTCGATCTCGTGAAATACGGGTGCGAGGCCAGACTTTCACCAAACCAACCACTTTTTCCAAAAACCTGGAAGGAACTCAATGACAAACGAACGGTTAATTCGAATTAAATAACAGATAGGCAATCTCACATTGGGGTATGATGCACCTATACAGTTAAATGGATTCCTACATGTTTACGACGAAAGCACGTGTCATTCCAGCATTCTTTTAGGCCTTTTATTACTTTTCCCTTTTTTTTTCAATTTTTCTCTTTGGTTAAACCGCTACCGGATCCGATGAGGATTGCCTACGTATCACGATGCCACGTGAATCAGATCATTACGTAGTTCAAAAACACAAATGAGCGTAAAAGAAACACACTTTTTATTGTTGAAACTATCTATTACAAACTACATTTTGCAAAAGAAAGAGCAAACTTTGAAAATAAACCTAGACTCAACATAGACTAAAACAAACTGATGGGAAAAACAGGCAGCAAATGCTAAGATACAGACTCGACTTATGAGTACATTATGGTTTTGAAAATTGGTGCCCGCGGGGCATCATTCGGCCTCGCCGCGGTCCTAGGTGTGAGATCCCTCTCAAGTTGCTCCAGCTCATGCATGGTCTGTTTGACATAACCCATTACTGCCGAGAGGACGGTAACGCTAGTCATGTTCTCACATTGTAGACATCGCCTGGTGATGACATGGGCAATGGCCTTGATCCTATCTCTGGTTTGCTTCTTCTCTATGAGTAGGCGTTTTATCTGATCGCTACACATCTTGAATACCTGAGCATCCTGTATATGCTGATTCTTCAGTCGCCGTACTTCTAACTTCATCTGGCTTAACATGTCGTAACAGTATCTGCTCTCAATTTGGAAATCCTTGGCCTGATTAGCTGTCTTGATCTCAAGTGTAGCCATCTCTCTCTTTATTTTGGCAACAATTTTCTCGTGGTCGCGTTTCAATTGGCTCAAGTATCGACTATGCATCACTACTCTTATTCTCCACTGTGCCTTGAGCTTTGCCATAACCTTTCTCGATTCTTCTAAACCATCTCGCCATTCCGCGACTTCTCTTTTTAAACCCTTAATCAACTGTTGGTCTGATCGACTTCTGGGCTGTTCATCAAGAGACAATCTCAATTTTTGTATTTGGGCCTTAAGTTCTTCATTCTCTTGGGCCAATTTATTCTTTTCGCTTCGAGCCGCCGCGATTTGCATGCTGTTATCGAATTTCAGACTGTCAATTTGTAGCTTCAAATTACCGATCTCTGCCTGATACCCCTTTTCTTTTGCTAACCAGTTCCATTGCCCTTGGGACGATTCTACAAAATCTTTGAGATGCGGTCTCTTAGCTGGTCTTTTGCAAGACAGGTCGCCTCTAAACCAAGCGTGATACCCTGGGGCAACTTCCCCTTTTGCTATATCCATCACACAAGTGCTTGCTGTCAGATGTTGGCACTCACTCCAGATTTGGCGAACTTCTTCTTCGGGGAAACGACCGTCTGGACTGATTTCAATCACTTGGGTACTCAGATCTTCATCTTTCGGCACCACTTGATATCTCCCAAGTTGCCTCAAAACCCGATACGGTGTGTAGGGTTGGATGTTTTTAAGTCCCATCAACATAAAGTGGGGCCTGGTTGCCGGCATGTATATGATTTCCTCAATAGGCGACCATCCGAGCGTCCACTGGATTTGGCTAGCATTGAGAGTTCGGAAAAGTGAGGTCCATGACGTGACGCCCTCAGGTAGATTGAAACCTTTGATTCTAGTGTAGAATTCTCCAATACAAGTTTTTTCGGGCGAACCGTAACCCAAGAGCGGGGAGCGGTGGCATAAATGATTGGTCATCCATATTTGCAACAGTAGGTTACATCCTTCGAAAAAGTCGCCCCTGGCTCGACAAGCAGTGAGAGCCCGGAAAATGTCAGCCATAATCATAGGCGCTAGAGTACTTTTATCTTGGGTGAGCAAAGTACTGACGACCCCAGTTATTTTTAGATCGATGTTGTCGTCCTTCCTTGGGAACACTATAAGACCCAAGAAGGCCGTCATAAAAGCTAACAGCCTGTGTTCGTCCCACTTCTATCGGTTGCCTTTACTACACAGTTTGAAATCCGGCTTATTGAACCCGCCCTCGTGACCGTATCTAGCATACATGAGGTGGAGACTGCAGAAACCTTTGGCAAGATCTGGATGGTGAAATGTTCGGGGTATTTTCAGAAAATCCAGAAACCGGTGTACCGTGACGGCCCTAGGTGCAATCAAGTATTTGAACCTTAACGGAGCTTCATCACCCCCAATGTATCCCGCTATTTCTTCCAACGTCGGGGTGAGTTCGAAGTCTGAGAAATGAAATACATTGTGCGCCGAATCCCAGTAAGTGACCAATGATATGATAATATCGCCCCGAGGCTGAATGTCTAGTAAATCCGGGAGATTTTTCAGATATTTCCTCACTTTGCCTTGCCCCTCCTTGCCTAAGTCGTTCCACCATAATCGCAACTCAAAAGGGATCTTGGTCATCATTGAAAAAGGTTCGTTTTGTATCGTGCTCATCCTGCACATTTATTTAGGGTGATTAAAAAAAACTTTTATTAGACTCAAAAATTAAAATTATCTAGATCTTTTTTTTTAAAGATTTTTTTTTAACTCAATCAATATCCTTTTTTTTTATTTTTTATTTTAAAATTATTATGCACATTTTTTTAAAAAAAGTCTTTTTTTTTATTAAACGGGAGGTTGGACCCGATAAGAGTTGCCTACGTATCTCACGCCGTGTGAGAATCAAACCGGCGTAGTTCGGTCGGATCAAAATAGGGGAAACAAAAAATAAAATCCTCTAAAGAAAAGAAGAATGATTTTTTTTTGAAAAGAGACCAAGGAAATACTTATACATTTTAAATTTTTTTTTTTGAAATTTCGAAAATCTTTTAAGAGGTACTACAAACGAAACAATTTTTTTTTTTGATTTTTTTTTATTTATATATATTTTGGATTTTGAAAGTGATTAAAAGGAATAGTCAAAAAGACAAGCTTTGTTTTCATTTTTTTTTACGTATTATATTTTTTTTAAAGAAAATTCCGGCGAGGTTTTGACACTATTCGGACATTGGTTTTTTTTTTCAAAAGAATAAGTAATTATCTCCCTACCCTGCTATTTTCTTTTTTTTTTTGAAAAATTTTCGGAAATCGGTCAACATGCAGATCTGAAGCAAATAGATGCGCAAAACGAACGGGATACAACAGTATGGTCTTTTCATTCCAGGTTGTCTGTCCTAGACGGACCCAACCCCTGTGTTGAGTCCCCTATGTCAAATGCAACATGATGCAGATAAGCGTTCCTACTAGGGATCCGGCATGAGGTTTCGTTATACTAGGTTTATAACCTGGGTAGATGTTCTAGACTGTGTACCCGAGCGGACAACTCGAGTCGAGGAGGGGCAACTTACCGGGAACCAAAAGGTCGTCCGGCTTCGTAACTTATCCGTCCTCTTTCTTATTTCGGGTATTAACACTAACAGAATAGGGAGCCTCGACCAGCGAGCTTCTCCCCGGAGGTGAAGAGAGAAGGTTTCGGCACAGTTTATATACAGTTCAGATAATATCAAAGCAGTAAAAAAAAACATTGCAGCACGTTTTGTCAAAACATGTAATAAATATCAGATAATAAAGCCGAATATAACAATTATTCTAAGCTCGAATTCTTGAACCCTGAACTGGAGGTTCTGGGTATGAAAATCTCCAGCAGAGTCGCCAGAGCTGTCACACATCCCTTTTGCGCGCCCGGCCCCGAAGGGTTAAATGCGCGAGGGGAGTTTTTCCAATTTAAGTGACAATATTCGAAATGGGATTATTTATTTAATTCAGAGTCGCCACTTGGGAAAGGTTTGGTTTTTGGTGTCCCAAGTCACCGGTTTATCTTGAATCCCAAATCGAGGAAATTTTCGACTTTTCCAAATGAAGTCTGCGAACCAGAAATTCTAAGTAAGGAATTTTGTTGACCCGAGGGAAGGTGTTAGGCACCCTCGAATCCCGTGGTTCTAGCACGGTCGCTTAAATTGTTATAATGGCTAAATATCTGATTTAAATACATGTTATGACTTACGTGCTTTTATTAAGTTTAAACCGCTTTTATTATCATTTATTTTTATAGAATTGCAACGTTGTGAAAATGCATCTCGAACCACGTCACAATCAATGCACCCGTAGTTATTAATACATTTCGACTCCGTTGAGATTTGGATTCGGGTCACATCAATGTGCACCCGAGTTTAAGAATGTAATTTAATTAAGCCGCGCCTAAAGAGCCTAACGCGTTATTATCTTTGGGGAAGGAGTGAACTTTTCTAGACAGTCCGTCCCAAAACTTATGTATTTATTATGATCAATTGTTGAGGGCCCCGCGATGTGTGTCTTTATTTGACGAGGCTTGTCCCATTACCTTTAAAAAGGATATCCTAAAGCGACTACATTTCTATTACATTTGTCTCTAAAAAATAAAAGAGAAAGATACCAAACTTACTTGTTTAAGCAACTACATACTAAATCTCTACTATGCTTGACGAATCCGAATTTTGTTTGATTACCTAAGTGGTTGTTTATGAGGTGAGAATTACCTCATGCCTTGTCTTCAAGGAGTGAATAAGCTTTGTTAATTTGCTAAGGGAGATTGCAAGCAAACTAATAACGTACACTAAATTTACATTAAACGACCTTCAAGTTTGAATTTTAAAACTAGCTCATTTGGGCTTGATAAATGAAATCAGCTGTTTATTAGGAAAACTACTATTAATTGAACTCAAAAAGTCGTAGCATTATTTCGAAGCGGTGAATCTATATCGAAATCCATATCGAACCTATATAGGAACAAGTAATCTAACAAGAGGGTCGGCATACATGGCCACCCTGTTAACGTAACACCACATGAGAATTAGCTTGGGGTACATTTATCTTGAAACCAAATGGAACCAAATATAACAGATTTGACAGTTCAGAGGTCTAGACAAAAATACATACAGATGCTTGCCATGATTCTATGTTATACTGTCATAACTAAATCGAAACCTAATGGTTATACACATTGAAAATACGTCTGATCTAACAAACAATATTATCTGATATGTCAATCAGGATGTGTATAATTCATACAGAGCAATTGCAGTTGGAACTAACTTAAACAAATACAGGCCAAACTACCATTCAACCTATTTTGAACACAAGTATTGTAAAGTAAACAGACGTTCATTTCTTTATTTCTGCTTCAAACTTCAAACTTTCAACAACACATGGTTTCAGAAGTTGTGTACCTGGAAGTGTTTACAATTGAAGAAGAAGGGAAGTCAGCAGAGTAACAATGGCAACAAATGCAGCAGCAGTAACAGCAGACAACAACAGGACAAATCCCAGAACAAAGTGCAACTATAGCTGATAGAACGAGCAGTAACAACACAACAGCAACATCCAGTGCAGTAGACACAATGCTTCAAGACCAAAACCAAGTCCAGGAGAACAAACAATGCTACCCAAGCAATAGACTTAGTCGAGACTTGGAAGTAATCAGGATTGATTGAACAGGTTGAACAAATGAAACCCAAACAAAAGTAGGAAGAAACAGTTTCTGATTTTTGTATGTTTTTCTCTCTTGTTTATGTGTCTGTATATGCCTCTCTGTCTCTCACTATCTCTTTTCTTTTCAAAATCCAGTCAATTTTTAGTCTCCAAAAATCTGTCTGTCTTCCTCCTCTTTTCTAATCGAAATTCCCCTCTTTTATAAGCCTAACATCAGCCCTTTAATAGCTTGTTAGACCAATCAGAAACCCTCCCATGTGATCTGTTTTCTTTCCACTCAATTACTTAAAATAAAACCCCTCCCATGACATTCCCTGACAGTCCCCTTTCCCATTTTATTAACTAAAAGCAGACATGGGCAGCAGGAATATAATCTGACAGCATATGCTATCAAACTATTTTAATCCCAAAAGGGCCTTTATGCACATGTTGTGCACAAGTGCACATGCCCTCCAATTCAGATTGCAGCTAACAATCTAACCCTTTTATTTTCAGATTCAAATACAACAACTATAAGTAGTTATACTTGATTCTTACTTTGATTCAAACAAGGTTGCAGCAGGCAACAGATTCAATTGTTAACATTCGAACTACTGAAATTAATTGACGACATATGTCGACTCGACTATACTAATCATAACAAGTACAATCGTAGCCAAAGATCAGAAATCCAAACAGTATCAACAAGGGGTTCAGATTGCAATGTCAATACAGAAATGACCTTTGGAACTAATTGAATGACCAATTACAAATTCAAACCGAATATGCAGTTTACAAAACACACACATCATCAGTGAATAAAAAAAAAGAACTTGACCATATACAGAGGTCCGAGCAAGGTGGACAACAACAGCTCAAAACACAATTTAAACAAAAAATTTGGCCAACGAACAGACCTTTAATCAACGCATGAACTGAATAAAGAAAAAGAAAAATGAATCTTACCTTAAACCCTCGAAAAATCAGAAAGCCTTAGCTCGGACTCAAATAGACCTTTCTTGGAGTTGAACGGACTTTAATCGAAGTGCTTCTCAAATGAGAAACACTTCGATTAAGGTCCATTAGACCCTAATCACTTGGCTCAAACAGACATAAGTTAGTCACGAGGAAACCTAGGTGGTAGATTTGGGATCTGGGTTCCCATGGTTAGATTCGGACCAAACCAAACATGGTTTGGTCACGAGGGAGGTCCGGGGACTATCTGGTATGAAACTGGGGTACATCGGTGTAAGTTGAGGTTCTGCTCGAGTCTTCAAATGAAGATTCGAGCAGCTAGGATCTGATTCGAGGGAAAAGGATAATGGATCTATGCTCAGGGTAACGAGGCGGATCTATGGTGTCAAGGAGGGGGTCACCAGCGTCCATGCCGCTGGGATTAATGGTGAAGGGAAAGGGGGCGGCTGGGTTTCAAGGGGTCTGTGGTGAGGACGATGGAAGGTAGGGGGTGTTCGGATGGGGCGTGAGGTATGATGGTAGGCTTATATAGTTAGTGGGTAAATAGATCCTGGCCGTCGGATGAGACAAGATGAAGGGCCAGGATCCTTCAGCTAATGGGAAACGGTGTCGT
This sequence comes from Nicotiana sylvestris, assembly GCF_000393655.2. Lineage (NCBI taxonomy): Eukaryota > Viridiplantae > Streptophyta > Magnoliopsida > Solanales > Solanaceae > Nicotiana > Nicotiana sylvestris. The sequence goes on from NC_091058.1 coordinate 56,106,022, forward strand.
TTCAAGTGCAAAGGGTTGGGGTCAATCCGGGGTTGAACGGGTCGGGTTTGTTCGTGGGTATGGGGAATGTGATCCTGGCCGTTGATCAATCTGAGATCAACGGCCCAGATCAGACCAGATCAATACGGCGTCATTTGGACCCCCCCTGAGGTCAGCTGGTCTGGACCGGGTAGATATGGGGTGTTGGGTTGGGTTGTTTGGGCTTGTTTGTTTAAAAATTGGACTGGCCCAAGTCTGAAACTCTTTCTTCCTTTTTTTTCTTTTTAATTTCTTAAATTAATTTGCCAAATAATACCATATAAAACATTGAACAACAATTATCACACAATTAACATTTAATTATACTAAACACTTAATGACAAAATACAATGAAGGATGCACACATTTTATTTTTCTTTTAATAAACGGATTACGGTTCACACGACATATATACATATATTTTTTTTTGTTTGAATAAAATAACCACGGGCAAAATCACAAATAACTAGCAAAAATGCCACGTAAAAATCCAGAAAATGTACAGCAAGACCAATTGCTATTATTTTGTTTCATTTGGAGTGATTGTCGCGTAAAACAAAAATCACGTGCTCACACTGGGTACATATTTTTATGTACCCATGCTACACTTCTGTACTTGATTGTACAGGCTTTGAGGCAGGTGCATCTGGCCATCAGTCTGGCGCATAGAGTGGTCATCTCAGCTCGAGACTTTCCGGCAAACTGCCCTTCCCAGCCGATCTGCAGCAGCTGGAGTCTCTCTTTTGTCTTTATGTTCCATCTATTTCTTTTCCAGACAGTAAGATAGTATGGTTTTGTATATTCTACTAGATTGTCCACACACTTGTGACACTAGGTCTTGGCACATACATTAGTAGAATTATAATATTTTGGCTTGTCTTCGTGATTGAGATTCGCATTTTGTCACGACCCAAATTTCCCACCGCCGGGACCGTGATGGTGCTTAACATTGAACCTGCTAGGAAAACCAACGTTACTGATTTGTTTACCCTTTTACTTTTAGAAATTTACAAGGTAACATAACATAAATAGAGGAATAAAATGCGGAAGAACGAAATTTAACAGTCTGACTGAACACTAATACGAAATCCATAATACAACTCCACCCAGAACTGGTGTCACAATATCACGGACTACCTACGAATACTACAAATAGTGGTCTGAATAGGAAAATATAGGTCTATCTCAAAAATAGATAAAAATAGAAGTAAATATGATAGAAGGGGATACCTCTATACCCTTCGGGGTAGGGGTAAGGTTTGCGTACATATTACCCTCCCCAGACCCCACTTGTGGGATTATACTGGGTCGTTGTTGTTGTTGTTGTTGTTGTTGCTGTTGTATGATAGAAGGGGATGCCAAGGCCTAAGTCTAGGACAACTAGACTAACAAGGAATTTGGGTGAACTTAAGAAATTGATAGCCCCAATTAAAAGGTTAAACCTAGAGATAGTAATACCCGACTTGAGCTAGTATCATTTGATTTGTATGAATACCCATTTGGACTTGAGAAAGCCTGTCACGACCCTAAATCCGGACCTGGTCGAGATGGCACCTCTCGTGAAGACAAGGCCAACCGGCACATTCCCATTTCAATTTTAAGCAATTAAAAAATAAGAATTAATTCTAAAACGTAGTAAATAATCCAAAAGTAAGCAGTGAACATTATAATTTGCGGAATGAAACCCAACACAACCCGATACCGGGGTGTCACTAGTCATGAGCATCTATCGATACACTACAAGTCTAAAATGTCTACCAAGCTATTACAGAATAACTGAGAAAGATAAAGAAATGAGATAAAGGGGGAGAAACACGGGACTGCGGACGCCAAGCAGCTACCTCATGAACTCCAAAATCTACCGGGAGCTCTCAACCATTTCTAGCAGGATCAGCAACGCCTGAATCTGCATACGGGGTGGAGGGAGTAAAGTGAGTACTCCAACTCAGTGAGTAATAATCATAAATAAAGACTGAAAGCAAGAAATCACGTAAGGCACATTATAGGTTATACGGAATCAGTAAAAGCCAGTAAAAACAGTAAAGCAGTGATAATGTGTAAAGTCATTTTAGTTCAGTTCAAACTTCATGAAATGCCTTTTTAACTATTAAGCAGGTAAGCGACAGATAAATAAGACAGATAAGCACATAAAGAATTGCCCCTCGGGCACAATGTCAACAATACCAGCCCCTCGGGCTATATCTCACATCACAATGGGTACCCGCGCTAACTGGGGGTGTGCAGACTACTAGAGGGGCCCCTTTCGGCCCAATCGCAATATCAAACCATCTCGTGGCATCATCATTAGGACCTCGGCCTCATATCAATAAGCCACCTCGTGGCGTACAAATCTCATGCCCTCAGCCGCATAATCATAATTAGTGTTTCCTCACAACATAGGCCCTCGGCCTTACTCAGTCAGAATCTCACAAGCCACTCAGACAATAGTAAAACATGATGTCAGCCCATAATATTATTTAAATTATCATTTAAGTGTTAAAGAAGAGTAAACATGGCTGAGTTATGAAAAACAACGAAATATAGCATGACTGAGTTCAAGTATAAAGTCAAAATAGTGAGGAAATATCAATAAAAATTCTCTAAGGGTTCAAATAGTTGGCACGAGGCCTAAATGGCGTTCAGCCCAAAACATGATGTTCACAAATAGATTTCAGTCAAATAAGCAGTAAAATAGTCATTCGGGATGGACTAAGTCATAATCCCCAACAGTGCACGACCCCACGCTCGTCATCAAGCATGTGTGTCACCTCAATATGGCACAACGATGTGCAATCCGGGGTTTCATACCCTTAGGACATCATTTACAATCATTACTCACCTCAATCCGGTCAAATCTCTAGCCCAATTCCCGCTTGTGCATCTGCGGCCCAATTCCCGCTTCTGCGGTACCGCATTTGCGGTCAACGAAATGCTTCTGCGATTTTCACTTAAGTTACCAATATCGCATATGCGATGCACCAGCCGCACCTGCGCCATCGTAGGTGCGGTTCACCAACCGCTTCTGCGGTCACAGCCTTTCCAGCCTATCTCCGCTTCTGCAACGAATCGTCTGCATATGCGGCGTCGCACCTGCGGTCCCCAACACGGATGTGCAGAAACAACAGAAGCAGCAAATCTGCAGCTTCACCAAAATTCCAAACTTCTCCGTCAACCATCTGAAATCAGCCCGAGGCCCCCGGTGTCACGACCCAAACTGATGGCCGCGCCGGGCACCCGGTACCTTACTCAACCGAGTACCAACGTAACGTATATTTCATATTATATCATCATATACACGTGACATACATGCCTAATAGTCCAACATGATCCTTTATAAACTCAAAATATAGGCCGACAAGGCCGTACAATCTTTTAGGTACACGACATATGTCTACAAGCCTCTAAGAATACATAAATGTCATAAAGTTTGGGACAGAGTGTCGCCATACCAAATAATACATGTCTAAATCATACTAACCAAACAAGCAACTCCGAAGCAAATGGAGAGCACCAACATCTTCCGCTGAGATGATAGCCTACTTGGAGAGCTCTCGACCTGTCTATCGGGACCTGCGGGCATGAAACGCAGCGTCCCAGGCAAAAGGGACGTCAGTACGAATAATGTACCGAGTATGTAAGGCACATAAATAAATATATAAAAGACATGGAAGACATATAGAGTACATGACTCAACCTGTAAGTCTGAATAACTTTGTAAATCATAAATTACTTTTAGCGTCATGCATATGCGTATGAATGTCATGTCGTGCATAGGTACATGTTTCATAACATCATCAGCCTCTGAGGGCATCCCATCATATCATATCATATCAGCCACTGTGGGCAAAATCATCATCGTATACCAGCTGATCAGGTGGTGGTGCGTATATAATGTCATAACCTTTCCCGTATCACATATGCATATATATATATACATATATACGCATATATAACGCCATTTGAATCATATTTCAGCCACTATGGGCAACATCATCATCATATACTAGCTGATCAGGTGGTGGTGCGTATATAACACCGTAACCTTTTCCTATATCCTATATACATATATTTACATATATACGCATATATAATGCCATCTGGTCATGGGTCAATGCACATGTATAAATGAGTGAAATGCATGAAAAATACATAATAATCTCGATATTCCTTCCGGATAAACCTTTTCAACTTCATATTATTCTGAAACCCATGAACAGAAGATAATAATAATTCTCGTGGGGAATCAAGAATATAGACACCCCTACTATTTTTATGAATAGAATAATTTATAGAAAATTGTGTATTTGCTCATTTTTTCAGTATAATTTGGATCATGCCAAAAGAAAAAAGGGATGACCTTAACATACCCGGAGTAGGGAAAATCCGTATGATATCCTTGGAAAAAGGTTACACCGTACTTCGTTAGAACCACAAAAATCGAATTAAGCTTCTGCTTCTTCGAATTTCTTGAACAAACGTAAGGCTTCATGCTTGTTGAGATACTAAGCAAATTTTGTTCATTCTGTTCTTTGAAATTTCCAAATCAAGAAAGAATTGCTTTCTTGCTTGTTTGAATTATAACATTACTGTTGTCATTTCCATAAGGAAATGTAACAAGACTTTGGATAGTCATTTGTTCCCTTCAAGCCTAGGTTGCCACCTAGGCATAAGTGACTACTTAGTTACTTCTTGGTTTGTGGCTATTTGCCACGTAGGGGGTTAATTATTAATTATCCACTTATTAGTTAATCAGGTAATGTTTCGTTACCTGGTAAATAATCTATTACCCGCATAATTTAAAAATTATCACAAATTACGCAAAATTCTATTTATTTTCAAAATACTTCTTATATACTTTATATATTACACTACCGTGGTCATATGGTACCTTGCATGGTACTAATTATAATTATCGGATATTATCGCTCGACCCGTATTTTATTCCAAATTGGTCATTCCCAACGAAACTCGTTTTCGTTAATCTGTATACCCCTTTATCCTTCATAACACTTATTCATTGCTTGTTCTAAATAACATAATCCTTATAATCTCCAAATAATCTTTTACTTGGACAGATGCCAATTACCTTACCACAAATTCAACGTACAATACTACACGGTGCAACATCGTCGTAACTTAATACTGCAAAGTGTGACATCACCGTAATGTAATACTGCAAGGCATAACATCATCGTAATATAATACTGCGGGGCATACTATTGACTAGGGGTGTTCATGGTTCGGTTTGGATCGGTTTTTCCCTAAAAAGAAACCAAACCAGATAAGTCGGTTTTTCAAATATTAGAACCAAACCAAACCAATTAAGTCGGTTTTTCTCGATTCGGTTTATTTCGGTTTTTTCGATTATTTGTCGTTTTTTTCTTAAATATAAGACATACACTACCAAACACATATTCCAGCGACCACATTTTCAATGTAACACTATCAAATCAATTGCCCTTTGAGAAATCTATTATTTATCAAAATATATAGATGATAATTGAATCAAATAGTAATGTATAATTTAAGGACTCAATTAAAAATATGTTATTTTTAATACGGAATGGATTCTTACACTAAACAAAAGAAAACTACCAATCAAACTAGAATGTAAAGGTAAAGAACTATATTAAAAGTGCAAACTATTAACATTTACCATAATTTTTTTGAAACTTTGTATAACAATATACATATGTATAGGTGTAATAATAAATTAAAAATAGCTACTCCTATAGTCGGTTTGGTTCGATTTTTTTCTGATTAAAACCAAAACTAAACCAAATTTGATCGGTTTTTAAAATTCAAAACCAAAACCAAACCAAACCAAAAAGTATCGGTTTTTTTGGTCGGTTTGGTTTGGTTTTCGGTTTGGTTCGGTTTTTCGGGTTTTTATGAACACCCCTACTATTGACGTAATATTGCTGGGTGTAACACCCGGGACCTCAACCAAAAACACAAACATACTCCATAACCTTATTCAAACTTATACCAACCTTCAAAACACCTCAAACAACATCGAATCAACCAAAAACACATCGGATTCAAGCCAAAGTTTCCAAAATCTTCCGAATTCCGCTTTTAATAAAAAACCCCAACCAAACCACATCTGAATGACCTAAAATTTTGTACACACCTCCCAAATAACATAACAGAACTACTGCAACTCTCAGAATTCCATTCCGACCCCTATATCAAAATCTCACCTATTAACCGGAAAACGCCAAAATCCAATTTCGCCAATTCAAGCCTAAATCTACTCCGGACCTCCAAAACACATTTCGATCACGCTCCTAAGTCCCAAATCACCTTCCGAAGCTATACAAACCATCTAAACTCACATCCGAGCCCTATAACTCATAAGTCAACATCCGATTGACTTTTCCAACTAAGCTTCCTCAAAAGAGACTACGTGTCTCAAACCTTACCAAATCCTTTCCGAACCCAAGCCAACCAACCCAATGAGCCAACCAAAACAATAAGAAGCAGAAATGGGGGAAAATGGAGAAGTAACTCATGAGACGACTGGTCGGGTCGTCACATCCTCCCCAGCTTAAACAAACGTTCGTCCTTGAATGAGTCAAGAAACATACCTGAAGCCCTAAATAGGTGAGGATATCTGCTCCGCATCTTTCGCTCGGTCTCCCAGGTAGCCTCCTCCACGGGCTGACCTCTACACTGCACTTTCACTGAAGCTATATCCTTTGACCTCAATTTTTGAACCTGACGACCCAAAATGGCTACTGGCTCCATATCGTAAGTCAAATCACCATCCAACTGAACCGTGCTGAAATCTAGAATATGACACAGATCACCAATATACTTCCAGAGCATAGAAACATGAAATACCGGATGCACTCTCGACAAGCTGGATGGAAAAAAAGCTCATAAGCCACCTCCCCAATCCTCCGAAGCACCTCAAAAGGCCCAATGGACCAAGGACTCAATTTACCCTTCTTGTCAAATCTCATGACACCCTTCATGGTCGAAACCTTCAACAGAACCTTCTCGCCAACCATGTAGGACACATCCCGAAACTTCCTGTCAGCATAACTCTTTTGTCTCGACTACGCTGTACGAAGCCTCTCTTGAATCACCTTCACCTTTTCTAAAGCATCCTATACCAAGTCTGTCCCCAATGGCCTAGCCTCACCCGACTCGAACCAACCCACTGGAGATTTACACCGCCTCTCATACAAAGCCTTATATTGAGCCATCTGAATACTCGACTAGTAGCTGTTGTTATAAGCAAACTCTGCAAGCGGTAGAAATTGATCCTATGACCCTCCGAAATCAATGACACAAGCACACAACATGTCCTCTAATATCTGAATAGTGCGCTCGAACTGCAAGTCCGTCTGAGGGTGAAAAGTTGTGCTCAACTCAACCCGAGTACCCAACTCTCACTATATAGACCTCCAAAACTGCAAAGTAAACTGAGTGCCCCTATCTGAAATGATGGAAACTAGGACACCATGCAAACGAACAATCTGCCGGATATAGATCTCTGCCAACCGCTCTGAAGAATAGGTAGTACACACAGGAATGAAGTGCGCGGACTTGGTCAGCCGATCCACAATCACCCAAATAGAATCAAACTTCTTCAAAGTCCATGGGAGTCCAACTACAAAAGTCTATGGTGATCCGCTCCCACTTTTACTCTGGAATATCCATCCGCTGAAGCAAGCCACCCGGTCTCTGATGATCATATTTCACCTACTGACAATTGAGACATAAAACTACAAATCCCACAATGTCTTTCTTCATTCTCCTCCAGCAATAATGCTGCCTCAAATCCTGGTACATCTTTGCGGCACCCGGATGAATGAAATACCGCGAGCTATGGGCCTCTTCCATAATCAAATCCCGAAGCCCATCCACATTGGGCATACATATATGGCCCTGCATTCTCAATACCCCATCATCACCAATAGTCACATCCCTGGCATCATCGTGCTGAACTCTGTCCTTAAGGATAAACAAGTGCGGATCATCATACTGGAGATATCTGATGCGTTCATATAAGGAAGACCGAGAAACCACACAAGCCAATACCTGACTGGGCTCCAAAATATCTAACCTCACGAACTGATTGGCCAAGGCCTGAACATCAAATGCAAGAGGTCTCTCCCCAACTGGAATATATGCCAAACACCCCATACTCACCGCCTTTTGGCTTAAAGCATCGGCCACCATATTGGCCTTCCCCGGATGGTACAATATAGTGATATCATAATCCTTTAGCAACTCCAACCATCTCCGCTGCCTCAAATTAAGATTCTTCTGCTTGAACAAGTGCTAGAAACTACGACGATCAATATACACCTCACAAGACACACCATACAAGTAATGCCTCTAAATCTTCAACGCATGAACTATGGCAGCCAACTCCAAATCATGAACGAGGTAGTTCTTCTCATGGGGGTTCAATTGACGAGAAGCATAAACGATAACTCTACCCTCCTACATCAATACACAACCAATACCAACTCTCGAAGCATCACAATACACGGTATATGAACCTGAAGTTGATGGCAAAACTAACACTAGAGTCGTGGTCAAAGTTATCTTGAGCTTCTGAAAGCTCTCCTCACACTCATCCGACCATACAAATGAAGCACCCTTCTGAGTCAACTTGGTCAAGGGCGATGCGATGGATGAAAATCCCCGAACAAACCGGCGATAATAAATCACCAAACCAAGAAAGCTGCGAATCTCTATGGCTGAGGACGGTCTGGGCCAACTCTAAACTGCCTCTATCTTCTTTGGATCAACCTGAATACCCTCGGTGGACACCACGTGCCCCAAGAAAGCTACTGAACTGAGCCAAAACTCACACTTGGAGAATTTTGCATAAAGCTTCTCCTCCCTCAATCTCTGCAACACAACTCTCAAATGCTCTGCGTGCCCCTCCTGACTATGCGAATACACCAGAATATCATCAATCAAGACTATGACAAACGAGTCGAGATAAGGCCAGAACATGTTGTTCATCAAATGCATGAATGCTGCTAGGGCATTGGTCAGCCCAAAAGACATCACCAAGAACTCATAATGACCATATCGGGTCTTGAAAGCTGTATTAAGAATATCCAAGTCCCTGATCTTCAACTGGTGATAACCTGAATGGAGATCAGTCTTGGAGAACACTCTCGCTCCCTGAAGCTGGTCGAATAAATCATCAATGCGAGGCAAAGGATATTTGTTCTTAACTGTTACTTTGTTCAATTGCCTATAATTAATGCACGTCCTCATAGTGCCATCCTTCTTCTTCATAAATAGAACCGGCGCACCCCAAGGTGACACACTAGGCCGAATGAACCCCTTATCAAGGAGTTCCTGAAGCTGCTGCTTTAACTCCTTCAACTCCGCTGGTGTCATACGATACGACGGAATAGAAATGGGTTGCGTTCCCGACACCAGGTCAATACCAAAGTCAATATCCCTGTCCGATGGCATGCCCGACGGGTCTGCAGGAAACACATCGGGAAAATCCCTCACAACTGGAACATAATCAATATTAGGAGTATCTGCACTGACATCCCTCACAAAGGCTAGATACGAAAGACAACCCTTCCCAACCATATGCTGGGCCTTCAAGAATGAGATTACCCTGATGGGAACATAATCAGTCAAACTTCACCACTCAATCTGTGTCACACCCGGTATAGCCAATGTCACTATCTTAGCATGATTGTCCAGAATAGCACGACACGGAGATAGCCAATCCATGTCCAAGATAACATCAAAATCCACCATACACAATAATAATAGATCCACTCGGGTCTCCAGACCCCCAATAGTTACCACACATGACCAGTACACATGGTCTACAACAATAGTATCTCCCACCAGGGTAGATACATAAACAAGTGAAGCAAGAGACTCACGGGGTGTACCCAAATAACGAGCAAAGTATGATGATACATAAGAAAAGGTGGAACCGGGATCAAATATTATAGAAGCATCTTTGTGGCAGACTAAGACAATACCTGTAATAACAGCATCAGAAGCAATAACATCGAGTCTTCCTGGAAGTGTATAGAAATGGGCCTGACTGCCACTTAATCGACCTCCCCCTCTGGGACGACCTCTAGTTGTCTGACCTCCACCCTTAGCTGGGTAGGTGGGTGATGATGAAGTAACTGGCGCTGAAGCCGATGACTAGCCCCTCTGCTGAGATGGACCCGCAAGACGACGAGTGCACTGCCTCCACATATAACCCATCTCTCTCCACACTCATAACAACTCCCAGGTGCTGGAGAAGGGGACTGAAGGGAACCCCTCGTACCAGAATGACTAGACTATGCACCTGGCATAGAAGAGCCCTGAACTGATGGAGCATGGGACGAACTCTAAGCTGGATGGGCACTAAGTAGTGACTGGACCTAATGAGAACTGTGAGAACCCTGACCCGATGATTCCCCACGATAACCTGGGCGAGCTGGCTGAGCATGCCTGAATGGACGACCTCTACCGTGCTGAAACTGACCTCTCGAAGGAGTACCACTGTAACTACCAGATCCTCGAGGACTCTTGGCCTCCCTCTCCTCTCACTCCTGGCAATGAACAGACTTAATCTCACAAGCAATGTCCACAACCTCCTCAAAAGTCGCACCAGTCACCCTCTCCCTGGTCATAAGAATGTGAAGCGGATAAGTGAGGCCATCGACACTCCTAATCCTCTCTCTGCGGTCGGAACCAACCAAATCACATGATGAGATAACTCAGAGAACTTCATCTCATACTCTATCACAGTCATCTCTCCCTGACGCAACCACTCAAACTGCCTACGTAGCTCCTCTCTGTGAGACTGCGACACATACTTCTCCAAAAAGAGAACGGAGAACTGTTGCTAGGTAAGGATGCTGCAACAACAGGCCTACACCTCTCAAAAGTCTCCCACCAAGTGAAGGTAGCTCCCGAAAACTGATAAGTAGTGAAAGCGATCCCGCTGGTCTCCAGAATACCCCTGTACGAAGCATCCTATGACACTTATCCAAGAAACCCTGGGCATCCTCGCCCTCTGCACCACTGAAGGTCAGAGGTTGAAGTCTACCAAACTTCTCCAACCTACGCTGCTCATCCTCTAGCATGGCAAGAACTACATAGTCCTGAGCAGCTGCAACTGGCTGGGCTGGATGTGCCCCCGGTGTCTGAAGTCCCTACACGACCTACTCAGGTGTGCGAGCGGCGGGAGTCTGATTACCTCCCCCGGCCTGAGAAGTACCTGCGGTTGTAATGACTGAAACTGCGTGAGCTAGGCTAGTGCAAACTGATAGAATCTGAGCCAAGGCCTCCTGAAGACTTGTAATCACAATGGCCACAGCTGGTGCCTGAGCTGGTGCCGCTGGAACATCCACAACTAGGACCTGATCCTGAACTAGGATGGCTAGTGGATATGCAGGTGCTGCCCTAGCTACTGTCCGGGCCACACCCCTGCCCCTACCACGACCACGACCGCATCCTCGTCCTCTAGTGGCCACAACTGGTGGCACTGGTGGTCATCCATCCTGACCGGTAGTGCGTCTCCTCACCATCTATGAGAGAATAGAATAACAGAAGTTTAGTACTCGGATCAATAAATTCGCACGATAAGAATTTCAAGAATATGAAGTTTTTCTAAAGGTTCTGCAGCATCTCGAGGATAAATACAGACATCTCTGTACCGATCCGCGAGACTCTACTAAACTTGCTCATGACTCGTGAGACCTATGTAACTTAGGCTCTGATACCAACTTGTCACGACCCTCAACCTGGACCCGATCGTGATGGCGCCTCTCGTGAAGACAAGGCCAGCTGACACATTCCCATTTCAATTTTAAGCAATTAAACAATAAGAATTAAGTCTAAAATGTAGTAAATAATCCAAAAGTAAGTAGTGAACATTATAATTTGCAGAAATGAAACCCAATAGAGCTTGATACCGGGATGTCACTAGTCATGAGCATCTATCAATACACTACAAGTCTGAAATGTTTACCAAGCTATTACAGAATAACTGAGAAAGAGAAAGAAATGAGATAAAGGGGGAAAAGCACGGGACTGCGGACGCCAAACAGCTACCTCGTGAACTCCGAAATCTGTCGGGAGCTCTCAACCCTTGCTAGTAGGATCAGTAATGCCTGAATCTGCACATGGGGTGCAGGGAGTAAAGTAAGTACTCCAACGCAGTGAGTAATAATCACAAATAAAGACTAAAAGCAAGAAATCACGTAAGGCACATTATAGGCTATACGGAAGCAGTAAAAACCAGTAAAAATAGTGAAGCAGTGATAATGTGTAAAGTCATTTTAGTTTAGTTCAAACTTCATGAAATGACTTTTTAACTATTAAGCAGGTAACTAACAGACAAATAAGATAGATAAGCACATAAAGGATTGCCCCTCGGGCACAATGTCAACAATACCAGCCCCTCGGGCTATATCTCACATCACAATGGGTGCCCGCGCTCACTGGGAGTGTGCAGACTCCTGGAGGGGCTCTTTCGGCCCAAGAGCAATATCAAGTCATCTCGTGGCATCATCACTAGGCTCTCGGCCTCATATCAACAAGCTACCTTATGGCGTACAAATCTCAGGCCCTCGGCCTCATAATCATAATCAGTGTTTCCTCACAACATAGGTCCTCGGCCATACTCAGTCAGAATCTCACAAGCCACTCGGGCAACAGTAAAACATGATGCTCAACCCAGAATATTATTTAAAATATCATTTAAGTGTTAAAGCAGAGTAAACATGACTGAGTTATGAAAAACAGTGGAATATAGCATGACTTAGTTCAAGTATAAAGTCAAAATAGTGAGGAAATATCAAAAAAAAATCCCCTAAGGGTTCAAATAGTTGGCACGAGGCCCAAATATGGCGTTCAACCCAAAACATAATGTTCACAAATAGATTTCAGTCAAATACGCGATAAAATAGTCATTCGGGACGGACTAAGTCACAATCCCCAACAATGCACGACCCCACGCTCGTCATCAAGCGTGTGCGTCACCTCAATATGGCACAACGATGTGCAATCTAGGGTTTCATACCCTCAGGACATCATTTACAATCATTACTCACCTCAATCCGGTCAAATCGCTAGCCCGTGATGCCTTTGCCCCTCGAATCGACCTCACTAGCATCGAATCTGTCCAAAATCAGAATCCCGACATCAAAATATGCTAAGGGAACGACGCCTAAGCAAAAATAATCAATTTATAGCATAAATTCCGAAATTACCAAAACCCGACCCCCGGGCACACGTCTCGGAATTCGATAAAATTCACATCAATAGGTTCCTTATCTCCCCATGAGTTCATACATATCAAAAGTACAAAAATCCGACCACAAATGGTCCCTCAAATCCTCAAGTCTAAGTCTCCAATACCAAACCCTAGTTTCCCCAATTTTAACCCTTAAATTCCATTAACTATACCTCTAATCCATGAAATAATTCCATAGGAACGAGTTTTAGGTCCAAAATCCTTACCTTAATGAAGTTCCCTTGAAATCCTTCTTCAAAATCGTCCAAAAGCTCCAAAGCCGACTTAGAAATGGTGGAATAGCTCAAAAATCGCGAAGGAAACAATTTATATGTTCTGGCCTAGGGATTTCGCATCTGCTGCCCAATTCCCGCTTCTGCGGTACCGCATTTGCGGTCAATGAAACGCTTCTGCGGTTTTCACTTAAAGATGCGATGTACCAGTCGCACCTGCGCCATCGCAGGTGCGGTTCACCAACTATATTACGATCTCAACTAACCAAGCTTACCCTTGATTTTGTTATGCGCTAGATATTCACCTAGGTAGCAGTCACGACCCTAGTCTCTTTAAACACTTGAAACAACAACAAAAATATTGTCCTTAATTTCAATCATTGCAATATTTAGAGTAAAGCTAGAAGTAGAAATCAAACCAAAACTTGTGGAAGTGTAATTAGACTCAAAGCCCACATCTAGCTTAGATATAAATCTAATTCCAAACATTAACTCCCTGTGGATTCGATCCCAACCTAGTTGGGTTAAAACTGCATCGACCACCCTCGGTACTCAATAGTAGTGTGTTGAGCCCCCTTTTTCCCTCCGCGGAGAGAGGTTTGGGTTTCGATGTTCATGGGGGTAATAACTCATTTCCTTTTAGGATTTGGGTATTTGAAGAGTCGCCACCTAACGGATTATGGTGCATTAGGGCACCTAAAGCAATTAACTTTTAGACTAGTTTGCATTACCAGAGATTAGGGTAAGGGCTCGAAATAACCTTGAGGGGAAGGTGTTAAGCACCCCTCGCGTTCCACAACGGTGGGTCCTGATCGAACTTAAACTATGTGAATTAGTCCAAATAAACAGTTTCAACACATACTCACAAATAAAGGCATATTTCAACATTCTAAGTACATGTACGATTTAAGTAATGAAAACAAGGGAAAATGTTTGAACTATTTGCACATATGTAAAAAACAAAATTCATTTAAACAACGGGAGTTGGGAAGAGGGGTCCTAAATTGGTTAGCCTATAGGATCACCCCACACAATGCCCGGTAATCACTTCTCAATGAGGGGCTACATGTGACATTAGCGCATAGTCATCATATCCTTTACTACCCAATTCCCCACCCCTTAGTGGTTATCAAGCGAGTTTTTATTTAACGAACTCTAAGCGTGCTATTACTCGTCCCTTCCTTGTGGTCCCGGAGGAGTTTAGGACCTCTAAATCTAGGCAGTTATAGACAACCCCTAATGTGTTTTAAAAGGAGAAAAATCTAGGTGACAGGAAAGAACACATAGGACTTAATAGATAAATTCAAAAAGAAGCAGTTAAGAGGCCCAGGTTTACCTCCACAAGTAATGCACATAAGCAACACGTTTCAAACTCAAACAAGAGCAGTTTTTATTAGAAAAAAGACCTAAACAGGATATCTAAGTTGATGTCAATGCACAAGAATATGCAACTTTGTTTTTTATAAACTCGACAGTAAGGTCCTAATCAATTTGCCTACTGATTTTAAACCTATAAGTCATTAAGATGTAAACACAAATGAAAACAGTTCTCTAGTTTTACACAGATTGATTACCTAAGGCTTGACTAGGCGTGGGATCATGCATAATAGTTGCAGAATCATTAACAGTTCAAGAGTTGTTTCTTGCCTAAAGCATGCTGAGAATACAGGGATTGTTACCAGTTTTATTTGAAACAAGACGATCATATGTGAGACTTTTTTACATCCTTTCATAATCAGTAGTTTATCTAGGCGTGGCTAAGTAAATGCAAAAAGAGTGCCTAATACATGATTTCTAAATGCACAAAACGACAGTTTTTATGACAATGATCTTTAAATTAACAGAATTCCAAAAGCATGATCTTTAAATGCACAAAACAATAGATAGAAACAAATTAGGAATATGATAAACTGAAACAGTAGGAAACACATTGGTTCGAGAGCTTGAATTTAAAATTAGAACATACCAGTAAAGCGAGTAAACACAAGGTGAAGAACAAGAGAGTGTAATAATTAGCCTTGACTTGCAGCCGACTAATTTAGTAACAATAGTAAGTAAAAGAAGAAAGCAGAAGAGTTTTTGAGTGTATGAGAGATGTGAACTAATGTGAGTTCGTGTGTCCATAAGACTGTAGAAGAGAGCCATATATATAGTAGTTTGAAAGCTAGGTAAATAAGGTAAGAATCAAAATTATTCAGTAATTATAGAACTCAGAGTAAAATCAGTCCAAGTCTTCCCTTAATTAAGGGAATTAGTTAAAACGGTAAAGAGCAGGTGACAAGTAAGGAAAGAAATCATACATATGGTTGATAAGGGGTGTTTGGCCTATTTGGCGTATGTTCATAATTCTTATGCTGAGGTTCCTTCTATGGATTTTGTGCTCGTTGTTCGTGAGTTTCCAGAGGTATTTCTTTCAGACCTGCCGGGGATGCCACTCGACAAGGATATTGACTTTTGCACTGATTTGGCTCCGGGTACCCAGCCCATTTCTATTACACCATATCGTATGGCCCCGCCAGAGTTGAAAGAGTTGAAGGAACAGTTGTAGGACTTGATGGATAAAGGCTTTATTAGACCTAGTGTCTCACCTTGGGGTGCGCTGGTGTTGTTTTGTTACACCCCAAGTTTTCATACGTGAGAGTACGTCGTAAGTCATTGATGTAAGCTCGGAAATGAGATTATATTTGGAAGAAAATAAAGTAAGTTAATCATGTTACCTTGGATGTTACAAAATATTTAAGATCATGAATAACGAGTACCAAGAGGGTAACCAATTGAAGAAAATAAGTTTCGTCGAAAGTCGACAAGTTTCGTATGTTATAACATGTACTTTCGGGTGAGACTAGGGTTATTAACATGATAAGGAGGTTATTCTATGAGTTATTTTAGTCGTATGATATTCATTTTCTATATTTTGAAGGCAAGCAAGTTGTGGAACAAGAGTTGGAAAAGGTCATCACAAGTTACATTCATAAATTTGCTGAAATTTAGGTCAAATGTATCTGAATATTTCTCCAAATATACTTGGAATCATGGGGTGTTCTACCTACCAAATTGAAGATCTATGAGTCTAGTTTCTAACTCATTAAACCGTTCGTCAATACGATATCGGAGTAGATAGATATTCGCATTTTCGCAAGACCGCGCAAGCAGCTCCCAATGGGACCCACTTAGGCGGTGGTTGACCTACTTCAATTTATAAACGATTTGGACGCCTATTTTTGCTCATTTTTCAACTAAAATTCGTCTCCAAACTTCTCCTAACCCTCCTAAACATATACCACAAGGGTTTGAAGTGATTCCAAAGTGATTACACCATATTTCAACATCAAAACTTAGTTCTAGTGAAGAACAACACCTCTTTGAGGTTGTGTTGTCATTGAGGATTGTTGTGGGCTGTATTTGGATGAAATTCCAAGTTTTTGCTGCTGTCTAAGGTGAGTATAACAGCCTACTAATTGTGCTTAATCTTGCTTGTATGTTGGTTAAGTTGTTAGGATGATAAACTACAAGATAATACTTGGATTAGCTTAAGTCACTTCTATGGTGTTGTATTGCTATTAAGGGTTGTTGTAAACTGAATATAACTTGGATTTTGACTTGAAGTTACTGTATAAGGTATGTATATTGTGATATTGCTTGTGCCTAAGGTTATCTTGATGTTGATTAAGTTAAATGGATGGGCTAGACATGAACTAGTGAATAAAGTTGCTAATTGAGGATAGTTGAAGTTGTGGATTATTTTCGTTGTTATAAATATATGGTTTAAGGCTGGAATCATTGATTAATGACTTCATTATCATGTTAATGATACTTTTATGTTGAAGTAAGAAGTCTATAAGGATTGATAAGGGGTATACGGATTCCAATCGGAGCTTGCCGCTCGTCGTAATGTAGTTGTGACTTGTTGTTGTTATATGGTGTCTTGATATTGATAATTATGTATTGATGGATTGCTCTGGTAATTGTTGTTGGTATATGGTATTGGAGGAGGCCCTTGTTACAAGGGAGATGCTGCCCAAATTTACGTAAACGAGCTACTAGCTTAAGTTATAGACTTAGCCTTTGCTCAAGCACTGATTTTGAATCTCCTTATACTATGATAGATTGAGTTGACTTGTTTGAAGAGTTGCTTGGAAGTGATTAAGGACTCAACGGGTTTAAGGTATGTTAAGGCACTTTCTTCTTTCTTTTGGCATGATCTAAAGTGAAATGAATACGCTACTTCATAACGGATCTACTCCTAGCAACTAAGGTTGTCCATGTTGTTCTTTCCTTATAAAATTATTCTAAGCAAGTGTGTATGATCCTTGAATCCTACTAAGGTTCATATTGAGGGTATGGATGTCCATAGTGCTCTTAAGTCACTCCAAAAGGTTTAGAAGGTGATTTCATGAGTTGAGCATGCATTATATATATATATATATATCTATTTTACTCTACCGAGCCGCGCTATAGTCGGCCGGGTACGACACCTATTGTGCAACCACTAATCAGTTGGTTTACCGAGCTCCACATGGCCAGGTATGATTCTACCGAACCTTATGATGGTCGGGTACGCTTTTACCGAGTCCTCTTTGAGGCCGGGTACGATATGATGATGATGATGATGCCCACAGAGGTGAATGTTTTAAAAAGTTTATGTATATATATGTATTATGCATTTAATATCAGTAACCCCAGAGGCACTCTGATGTTATAGGTTGTATCTCCTCTATCTCTCTCTTTACATTACTGTTATTGTTTATGCTTTCCTGCCTAACATACTCGGTACTTTATTTGTACTAACGTCCCTTTTGCCTGGGGACACTGCATTTCATGCCCGTAGGTCTCGATTGATAGGTTGACAGTCCTCCAGTAGGCTATCAGCTCAGCGAAGGTGTTGGTGCACTCCACTTGCTCCGGAGTTGCCTATTTGGTCAGTATGCTTTGGATATGTATTGATTGGTATGGCGGGGCCCTATCCCGACCTTTATGATTTTATGTACTCTTAGAGGCTTGTAGACAGATGTTAGGTGTATGGATACTTGTATGGCCTCGTCGGCCTATGTTTCGAGTTTACTAATGGTCATGTCGGCCTTATAGGCCCGTATGTCACATATATTAGTTTGTATATCATGTTGGGTCTTCATATGTTGAGTATTCCCTTATGTTTTATTCTTGTTATCTCATGACGGGTTTTCTGGCTCATTTACTCATGATAACATGATAAGAAAGATATGTTACGTTGGTACTCGGTTGAGTAAAGCACCGGGTGCCCGTCGCGGCCCTTCGGTTTGAGTCATGACAGAAGTGGTATCAGAGCAGTTCTGTCCTAGGGAGTCTACAAGCCGTGTCTAGTAGAGTCTTGTTTATGGGTGTGTTGTGCACCACACTTATAAGCAGGAGGCTACATGGCATTTAGGTCTGTCACTCTTTCTTCTTACTCTAGATCGTGCAGTAGAGCTCAGTTGAGAATTCAAACTCCTAAATTCGACTTTAGTCATAATACAACGATACCTACATCCACAAAGACAGTTGGTAAGAGATTGCATGTGGATGTGGAAGAGTTGAGTCAGAGGAACTCGATTTCACATCATGCTTATGATGAGTAAATATGAGGTCTTCAACAGATCATGTGTGTACTAAGATGTGTATGCTTCTTAATAAGGAGCCTTAAGGCACGGATATCTATTCACGAATATGGTGAAAATCTATGAGGAATTCAGAAGCTAGATACAAGTTTTAACAAGTAAAAGAAGTAAGGTGAAGAGGGGTACGAGGCACCCAGATAATGAAGATTATCAATATTTTCAAATCAGGCAGAGAAATATAAGCATTTTGGTACCTTCATCAATGACAGAGGTAAGTACAATTGGCCACACCCATCTCAGTTATGTTCTATGGGAGCTAACAGATATTATTTAAGAGAAAGATGGGATATCAGGATCCAGTTGGAGTTAGAGTAACCCAAAAATTGTGGATAGGTTGTTATCATTAACTAACGTTTCCGAAAGATGGTGCAAATGTGGTAATAGATCTCCTTCTAAGACACCCAGATGGTGAACTCTAGAGTAGTACAATCAGATACGAATACTGGAATATTCAAAAATTTCAGAAGATAGGCAGTGGGATCCTAGAAGGGACAAATATTTACCTTAGTATGACTCTAGCCCCGAGTAAAAAAAAGAATGTTAGGCATTCCCAAGAGCCAGTGAGATGAAGCTAGGGGAGCTTATAGGGAAAGAACTTTTTGTTGAAGTTTTCAGAATAAAGTGATAGACAAAAGAAATATTATCCGGAGAATAAGAAGAAAATAAATGAAGCATCATGAGTAAGATGTGATATATGGGTGATAACAGTAAATCAAAATATGACACGATGATAGAGTCTATAGTCAAGTGAAGGAAAATACAAGAGGTGACAAGCCTTAAGGCAATAAAAGAGTATAAGCCATAAAGTCATATTCTTATTTCGAGAAATGAGTTGGTGACTTCAACGTGATTACCAGGAGGAAAGGTTAGACCCCAGAGTAATAAAAATCAGTATGGGCTGGTGAACAAGATAAAACCGAACATGAATTAGGGACCGGAGGATTTGATAATGGTCGACATCGTGAGAATTTCAAAGATCGTGCTCCAACAATAATAGAATAGACAACAGACGAATAACCTTTAAAGGTTATTTAGGAAGTCGTTTAACTAAAGCAAGCACTCTGAGCAGAGTTAATCTTAAGGGACTAAGTGTGCCAGTTACCGTAGGTGTCACCTTCGTGCGTAAGAAATTTAGTTATCCCTGGTATAGAAGGTTACCATAAGGTGATTAAGGTTCATTGATAATGTGAAAAGATGCCAAAGATGAAGAGGTAAAACAACTATAGGTAGATCATCGTAGTACTAAATCTTAGTACTCCCCTGAAGGGGGAATATGGTGTGATATAATATTAAGTTGGAGTTAAGCGGTTCAGTTAACTATGGAATGGTAAAGGAAGAATGTGGTAAAAAGGAGAAAGGGATGATGTTGCATTTATTCAGTTCTTACAGATATGTTGCGACTCCAGAACATTATACAAGCACGACACCGGGGAGAGGCAGTAAAAGTTTCCGGCCAGGATGTTATTGATAAATAAGTGTGAATGGACACTTGATACATCAGGAGCTAGTGGTGAGAGATAAGTTAAGACAAAGGATATATCCCAAGAGGGATTACGCAGAATATATATATATATATATATATATATATATATATATATATATATATATATATATATATGAGAATGGACCAACGAGTAATTAGTAGTTGATTCAGGAAGAGCCCAGTTATGGATAGACAAGAGGTCACAGATAAATCAATAGATCATGCAAGATAAATGTAGTGAACCGCAGCATAGTGAATTCAGTCTCGTAGATACGAGATCGCAATCATTTGAAAAAATTTCAGATAGGAGTTGAGGCAATTAAAGGTACCATTTTTAAGGTTTATAAAAATAAGAGAGAGTGCCACTAAGGAGACAATAAAAATTTGAGCTTAGAAGTAACCCTACGAGCACAAAGGCATAAATTTATGTAACTAAGGATTATTATGGGCGAGTAAGAATAACGAAAATTACCTTCGGGTGTACGATATATCAAGCTCGCAACTTTACAAGAGCCAGAAGGTCTCCCTAAGTACTACAATGAAAGACTAGCTGAGGAAATAAGGAAGAAGGTTTCCACCTAAGCATAGTGAGCTAAAGAGTAAATTATCCTGTAACAACAGTCTCACTACAATATTGTATACACTCCATAAGAAAGTGGCACCTATCATGGCTAATGAATGGTAAAAAAAAGCCATCAAAGGTGATGTTTGAGATCATATGAGGTACAGGAAATTATAGTATTCGTGGGCAAAAAGACAAGCCAAGTATTCATGCAACAAGTGATAGAACGACCAGCAAAAGTAATTGCTTACATTTAAGGACAACTGAGAAGGCACGAAAGGAAATTTATGGTGCTAGCAAGTTAAAGGAAGGTTGCGAGTAGTATAAATAGATCGGTGTAGGTCCTAAGGTAAAGTATTGTAGAGCAACAAGGTTTTAGGTAGATAGGAGTAAGGATATGAAAAGGTGAGTGAGAAGGTGACGAGAATATGTATGTCCTCGGGATTAAACCCATCAAAACAAGGGAGCTGATGATTTCCATATGTAATAAAAAGCTCGGTACAGCCTGAATGAACACAGAGGAGTCTGAGACTAGGTGCATTTAGAAGAGATGGAATGCTGCCCTGGCGGTAGAATAAGGGTGTAATTGTGATAGATAAGAGGATGATTCTTAGGCCTTTGATTGAGTAATGATTTAACGAGAAAGGGATTTCATTAATTGCACGGGATTAGAATACCCCCATAAGATGAATCGCGTTGGGATGCAATGAAATATGGTTATTGAAGTATAGTATTATCCCTAGGTGGATCAGGAAAATCACTTCATATGTTCCCCGATAAGATGTGAGCCCTAGTGACAGTGTATTACGTAAGAGGTTGCAAGTTATCAGTGATAGATTATAGATCAACATTAAGGTGAATAAACAATAGATGGGTACAAGTTCCAAAGTTCGAGATGAGATTTGTTTGTTATTCTTAGATGAATAATAATGAGGAAGCACTAAAGGACTTAGATTTATACATATAGGATAAGCAGCGAGAGAGTAACCTGGAGTTGGGTAGCAAACCTCGGTAATAATAAACCGAAGTAAGTTTTATGGTATAGTATAACCTACCTAGATGTAGTAAATCCATAAGGATAGATATACAAGGCTATGAAACAAGAGATAGAAATAGTCTTAAGTTCGATAAAGTACCAAGCGAAAGACATCAGTACACCTATAGATGCCTAGAGGGACAGCTTGTCATAATTCTGTATATGTTCATAAAGTGAGGCTTAGAGATTGGCTAAAAGATGGAGGAAAAAGAGAAGACGAGTCGCTAGGCGCTCATACAAGGACACAGTCGTACATACTGCATGGCATAAGGTATCAAATGTTACGATGTTGAAAGAATTCCAACCACATGTCATGGTGTGACAAAGAGGCCTAAAAGGGGGGAATGCCCAAGCGTTTGGATTTATTCACAAAACATTTGCTTAGATGGAAAGATGAGCATTAAAGTATTCGTAAGAGCCATAGTTTATGAAACTGATAAGTGCATCAGTCAACATTCGAGGACGAATGTTCCAAAGGGGGAATGATGTTACACGCCAAGTTTTCATACGTGAGAGTACGTCGTAAGTCATTGATGTAAGCTCGGAAATGAGATTATATTTGGAAGCAAATAAAGTAAGTTAATCATGTTACCTTGGAGGTTACAAATATTTAAGATCATGAATAACGAGTACCAAGAGGGTTGGAAATCTTAGAAGCTAAACCAATTGAAGAAAATAAGTTTCGTCGAAAGTCGACAAGTTTCGAATGTTATAACATGTACTTTGGGGTGAGACTAGGGTTATTAACATGATAAGGAGGTTATTCTATGAGTTATTTTAGTCGTATGATATTCATTTTCTACATTTTGAAGGCAAGCAAGTTGTGGAACAAGAGTTGGCAAAGGTCATCACAAGTTACATTCATAAATTTGCTGAAATTTAGGTCAAATGTATCTGAGAATTTCTCCAAATATACTTGGAATCATGGGGTGTTCTACCTACCAAATTGAAGGTCTACGAGTCTAGTTTTTAACTCATTAAACCATTCATCAATACGATATCGTAGTAGAGAGATATTCACGTTTTGGCGAGACCGCGCAAGCAGCTCCCAATGGGACCCACTTAGGCGGTGGTTGACCTACTTCAATTTATAAACGATTTGGACGCCTATTTTTGCTCATTTTTCAACTAAAATTCATCTCCAAACTTCTCCTAACCCTCCTAAATATATACCACAAGGGTTTGAAGTGATTCCAAAGTGATTACACCATATTTCAACATCAAAAGTTAGTTCTAGTGAAGAACAACACCTCTTTGAGGTTGTATTGTCATTGAGGATTGTTGTGGGCTGTATTTGGATGAAATTCTAAGTTGTTGCTGCTGTCTAAGGTGAATATAACATCCTACTAATTGTGATTAATCTTGCTTGTATGTTGGTTAAGTTGTTAGGATGATAAACTACAAGATAATACTTGGATTAGCTTAAGTCACGTCTATGGTGTTGTATTGCTATTAAGGGTTGTTGTAAACTGAATATAACTTGGATTTTGACTTGAAGTTACTGTATAAGGTATGTATATTGTGATCTTGCTTGTGCCTAAGGTTATCTTGATGTTGATTAAGTTAAATGGATGGGCTAGACATGAACTAGTGAATAAAGTTGCTAATTGAGGATAGTTGAAGTTGTGGATTATTTTCGTTGTTATAAATATATGGTTTAAGGCTGGAATCATTGATTAATGACTTCATTATCATGTTAATGATACTTTTATGTTGAAGTAAGAAGTCTATAAGGATTGATAAGGGGTATACGGATTCCAATCGGAGCTTGCCGCTCGTCGTAATGTAGTTGTGACTTGTTGTTGTTATATGGTGTCTTGATATTGATAATTATGTATTGATGGATTGCTCTGGTAATTGTTGTTGGTATATGGTATTGGAGGAGGCCCTTGTTACAAGGGAGATGCTGCCCAAATTTACGTAAACGAGCTACTAGCTTAAGTTATAGACTTAGCCTTTGCTCAGCACTGATTTTGAATCTCCTTATACTATGATAGATTGAGTTAACTTGTTTGAAGAGTTGCTTGGAAGGGATTAGGGACTCAACGGGTTTAAGGTATGTTAAGGCACTTTCTTCTTTCTTTTGGAATGATCTAAAGTGAAATGAATACGCTACTTCATAACGGATCTACTCCTAGCAACTAAGGTTGTCCATGTTGTTCTTTCCTTATAAAATTATTCTAAGCAAGTGTGTATGTTCCTTGAATCCTACTAAGGTTCATATTGAGGTTATGGATGTCCATAGTGTTCTTAAGTCACTCCAAAAGGTTTAGAAGGTGATTCCATGAGTTGAGCATGCATTATATATATGTATCTATTTTACTCTACCGAGCCGCACTATAGTCCGCCGGGTACGACACCTATTGTGCAACCACTGATCAATTGGTTTACCGAGCTCTACGTGGCCGGGTAAGATTCTACCGAACCTTATGATGGTCGGGTACGCTTTTACCGAGTCCTCTTTGAGGCCGGGTACAATATGATGATGATGATGCCCACATAGGCGAATGTTTTAAAAAGTTTATGTATATATATGTATTATGCATTTCATATCAGTAACCCCAGAGGCACTCTGATGTTACAGGTTGTATCTCCTCTATCTCTCTCTTTACATTATTGTTCTTGTTTATGCTTTCCTGCCTAACATACTCGGTACTTTATTCGTACTGATGTCCCTTTTGCCTGGGGACACTGCATTTCATGCCCGCAGGTCTCGATTGATAGGTTGACAGTCCTCCAGTAGGCTATCAGCTCAGCGAAGGTGTTGGTGCACTCCACTTGCTCCAGAGTTCCCTATTTGGTCAGTATTCTTTAAATATGTATTAATTGGTATGGCGGGGTCCTGTCCCGACCTTTATGATTTTATGTACTCTTAGAGGCTTGTAGACAGATGTCAGGTGTATGGATACTTGTATGGCCTTGTCGGCCTATGTTTCGAGTTTACTAATGGTCATGTCGGCCTTATAGGCCCGTATGTCACATATATTAGTTTGTATATCATGTTGGGTCTTCATATGTTGAGTATTCCCTTATGTTTTATTCTTGTTATCTCATGACGGGTTTTTTGGCTCATTTACTCATGATAACATGATAAGAAAGATATGTTACGTTGGTACTCGGTTCGGGTGCCCGTCGCGACCCTTCGGTTTGGGTCATGACATGTTTGTTAAGAAGAAAGATAGATCGATGAGGATGTGCATAGAGTATCAGTAGTTGAACAAAGTCACCATCAAGAACAAGTATCCATTGTCGAGGATTGATGATTCATTTGACCAGCTTCAGAGTGCCAAAGTGTTTTCAAATATTGACTTGAGATCTGGCTATTATCAGTTGAGGATTAGAGCACCCGATGTCCCTAAGATAGCTTTTCGCACTTGGTACGGGCATTATGAGTTCTTACTGATGTCATTTGGGTTGACAAATGCACAGAATCTTTCATGGATTTGATAAACCAAGTGTTCAGCCTTATTTGGATTCCTTCGTGATTATCTTCATTGATGATATTTTGATCAATTCCTACAGCCGGAAGGAGCACAAGCAACATCTTCGAGTCGTTCTTCAGACTTTGAGGGTTAGTCAGTTATATGATAAGTTCTCAAAATATGAGTTTTGGTTGAGTTCAATAGCATTCTTGGGTCACGTTGTATTAGAAGAGGGTATTTAGGTGGATCCTAAGAAGATTGAGGAAGTCAAGGACTGGCCTAGACCCGCATCAGCTATGGAGTTTCTTAGGTTTGGCGGGCTATTACCGTCGGTTTGTGGATGGATTTTCATTTATTGCAACCTCGTTGACCTAGAAGGGTGCTTAGTTCAGGTTGTCGGACGAGTGTGAGGCGAGCTTTCAGAAGCTCAAGACAACTTTGGCTATGATGCTGGTGTTGGTATTGCCCATAGGTTTAGGGCCATATAAAATATATTGTGATGCATCTTGTATTGGACTTGGTGCTGTGTTGATGCAGAATGGCAAGGTTATTGCTTATGCTTCGCGGCAGTTAAAGATTCATGAGAAGAATTATCCGATTCATGATTTGGAGCTAGCAACCATTATTCATGCGCTAAAGATTTGGAGGCATTATTTATACGGCATGTCATGTGAGGTGTTCACAGATTACAAGAGTTTGCAATATTTTTTCAAGCAGAAAGAGCTAAATTTGAGGCAGAGGAGGTAGTTGGAGCTATTGAAAGACTATGATATCACCATCTTGTATCATCCGGGGAAGGCCAATGTAGTGGCCGATGCTTTGAGTAGGAAGTCAGCTAGTATGGGCAGTCTTGCATGTATTCCAGTTGTTGAGAGACTGCTTGCTTTGGATGTTCAGGCTTTAACCAATCAGTTCGTGAGGTTGGATGTTTCTGAGCTTAGCCATGTACTAGCTTGCACAGTCGCTCGTTCTTCATTATTTGAGCGTATCCGGGATCGGCAGTATGATGATCATCATTTGCTTGTCCTTAGGGACATGGTGCGGAACGGGGGTGCCAAGCAGGTTACAACTGTAGATGATGGAGTTTTGAGGATGCAGGGTAGTATTTGTGTACCTAATGTGGATGGACTTCGCGAGTTGATTCTAGAGGAGGCCCATAGTTACCGGTACTCTATTCATCCGGGCGCCGCTAAGATGTATCAGGATTTGCGGTAGCATTATTGGTGGAGGAGGATGAATAAGGATATTGTTGCATTTGTAGCTTGGTGTTTGAATTGTCAGTAGGTAAAGTACGAGCATTAGAGACCGGGTGGTTCATTTCAGAAGATCGAGATTCCTGAGTAGAAGTGGGAGCGTATCACTATGGATTTTGTTGTTGGACTCCCACGGACTCAGAGGAAGTTCAATGCAGTATGAGTTATTGTGGATAGGCTGACCAAGTCAGCGCATTTCATTCATGTGGAAATTTCCTATTCTTCTAAGCCGTTGACAGAGATTTATATTCGGGAGATCATTCGCCTTCATGGTGTGCCCATTTCTATCGTTTCTGATCAAGGTACACAATTTACCTCGCACTTCTAGAGGGCAGTGCAGTGTGAGTTGGGCACGCGGGTCGAGTTGAGCACAACATTTCATCCTCAGATGGACGGACAGTCCGAGCGTACTATTTAGATTTTGGAGGATATGCTCCGAGCAAGTGTTATTGACTTTGGAGGTTCTTGGTATCAGTTCTTGCCATTAGCAGAGTTTACAACAATAGTTATCAGTCGAGAATTCAGATGGCTCCCTATGAGGCATTATATGGTAGGCGATATCGGTCGCCGGTTGGGTGGTTTGAGCCGGGAGAGGTTCAGCTGTTGGGTACAGACTTAGTACAGGATGCCTTAGATAAGGTTAAAATTATTCAGGATAGGCTACGTACAGCTCAGTCCAGGCAGAAGAGTTATGCCGACCACAAGGTTTGTGATGTGGCATTCATGGTCAGAGAGCGAGTGTTGCTTCGGGTGTCACCCATGAATGGCGTGATGAGATTTGGGAAGAAGGGCAAGCTAAGCCCTAGATTCATTGGTCCTTTTGAGATTCTTGATAGAGTGGGAGAGGTGGATTACAGACTTGTGTTGCCGTTGAGTTTATCAGCTGTGAATCCAGTGTTTCATGTGTCAATACTTCGAAAGTATCACAACGATCCATCCCACGTGTTTAAACATCAGCACTGCCCCGTTGGACAAAGACTTAACCTATGAGGAGGAGCCGGTAGCTATTCTAGACCGGCAGGTTCGTCAGTTGAGATCGAAGAGTTATCCTTCGGTTCATGTTCAGTGGAGAGGTCAGTCCGCCGAGGCAGCTACCTGGGAGTCCGAATCCGATATGCAGAGCCGATATCCCCATCTTTTCCCCTACTCAGGTACTTTTCTATTTCCGTTCAAGGACTAACGGTTGTTTTAGAGGTGGAGAATGTGATGACCTTTTCACTTGTTTTAAAAGCCAAATCTATGTTCCGAGGCCTCAAAAACCTCCTTTTGTCTTACCTCAATTTGCGTGCACAGTCTGGGCGTATATCCGGAAAGCCTTTATGTGAAAATTAGAGAAAATACTAATTTTACCTTTAAAATTGAATTTAAGTTGACTTCGGTCAACATTTTGGGTAAACGGATCTGGACCCATGATTTAGTGGTCCCGGAGGGCCCGTAAAAAAATATGGGACTCGGGCATATGCCCAAAATTGAATTCCGAGGTCCCTAGCCCGAGAAATGAATTTTTGAAAGAAATTATTTAACTGAAATTATAAGAGTTTATGGAAATTTAACAATATTTGAATTTGATAGTATCGGGCCCGGTATAGGTTTAATATGGTATTTGACTTGTGCCGGTAAAAATTGGTAAGAAACGGAGGTCATATGACTTGATTCGAACCCTCGGTTGTAAAATTTGAAACTTTAAGAGTTCTTGAGATTTTCTTTGATTTTGATGCTAAACTCATATTTTTAGGTGTTATTTTGGCGATTTGATCGCACGAGTAAGTCCATATGATGTTTTTAGGGTTGTGTGCATGTTTGGTTTGGAACCCCGAGGGCTCGAGTGAGTTTCAGATAGGCTTCGGTGTGTTTTTGACTTAGGAAAATCTAGTATAGTTGTTGTATCTGGTGTCTGTTGCACTTTGCTTCGCGATCGCGAGAGTGACTACGCGATCGCGAAGGGAAAACTGGGCTGAGGAGGATTTTACCCTACGCGAACGCGAGACCATGGTCGCGAACGCGGAGCATTGAGGGGACTGCTCTATGCGAATGCGGCTGGTCAATCGCAAACGCGTAGCTTTAGGATGGGCTGGTCAGGGAACCTAAGGAAACCTACGCGAACACGGCCCCTTTATCGCGAATGCGAAGGCAGGGTGCTAAGTTGGTATTTTACAAACTTATCTTTTTAAACCTATATTTTTGCTATGTTTGAGTGATAAAATCGTGTGTTTAATGTCATTTACTTCTATTTTACAGTTTGTATGTGATTTAGAAGTAATGGTAAAGAAACCAAGTGAAAACAAGTCAAAAGGGAGCTAAAATGGACAAAATGGAACCTGCCGGTGATTTACTCTTCGCGAATGCGAAGGTACAACACGAACGCGAAGAAGCAGGAAGCTAGACCTTTGCTAACGCGAAGTACCCATCTTGAACACGTAGATTCAGAAACCAAACCTTCGCGAACGCGAAAGCTGAGGATAGCAAAACTTCGCGAAGGTGTGGTCGCGAACGCGATGAAGAAACTGGGCGAGAAAACTGGGCAGTTCTGGAATTTCACATTTTTCACCCCAAACCATTTAATACCCAAACCGGCTCATTTGTAAAACTTCTTTTGGCATATTTTCAGTTCTAAAGACTAGAGAGAACAAGGTGGAAGCTAGGGTTTTGCACACACACTTGGGTTTTGAAGATTTCAAGCTTGTGGTTAAGGATTTCTTACCCATTTATATTCATTTCTTCATTTCCTTGATTTGTATTGAATATTTAAATGTGCAATATTTATTTCCAACACTTGAATCTCGTTTATGGGAATATTCATATTTAAAGTGTGGATTAAATACCTTGTTGTGCTTATGTATTGAATGATTTTTATTCTTTTATGAAGTGAGTTATTGTTACTTTAATTATTCTTGTTCTTTAATGTTTCCAAAGGGATTAGCTAACCCTAGGACTCGCTCATTAACTTCGAATTAATTTTGGAAAAGACTATTTGGGGTTGGGAAAGATTAATTAACAAGAACTTTAGGCGTTAACCCTCATTTTATAGATTCTACCTAGGTATAGGATTGAACTACTTGTAGCAATTCTGGGTGTGCTTAATCTCTTAATTGTTTTAGGGATAATTCAATTAGGAAGTCTTGTTAATCTTTGGAAGAAGCTAATTAGAATTATTACCCGTGGCTAATTAACATAAACTCACTCATATTTGTAAAATCGTGAAATACATTGAATCGTTACTTAAGTTTAATTCCCGATGCATCCATACTTGTAGCCATTGATCATTTTACTTACTTTCTAGGTTAGTTTACATTTCCACATTTAGGTATAGATATTTTCTCAAATCAATTCTAAGTGTTTGGCATTGCATAACAAGTGATAATTCTCTTACATTCCTAATCGCCTATATATTGTTCTCTGTGGGATTCGACACCGACTCATAGTTGGGTAAATTATATTACATACGACCGTGTCCATTTACTTTTTAGTAGTGGATTTGGACATCACCACAGGGCTGGGCTAAACCTTCGCGAACGTGTAGCCTTTCCCGCGATCGCGTAAGTCCTCAGTAGGCAGCTCTTTGCGAACGCGAAAGTGCTTATGAGAACGCGATGAACACTATCGCACAGCACTTAAAACAATAGCAGAACGGGAAATAGGCCACAATTTCATATTTTCAAAAACTAGAAGGCATAAAGGCGATTTTCAAGAGACAAGTTCTTCCCCAAAGTGTTGATATATGATTCTAAACCATTTTCTTTCAATTACCCATTGCATTTCATCAATTTTCATCCAAAAATCTAGGGTTTTCATGGTAGAAATTGGGGATTTGGGTAGAGTTAGGGTTTTTTGTATATTTGGAATTTAGACCTCGATTTCGGGTCGGATTTCAAAACTAATTGCATATTCGGGCTCTTGGGTGAATGGGTATTTAGATTTTGGTCCGAACTTCGGGTTTTGACCAAGCGGGCCCGGGGTCAATTTTTGACTCTTTGGGGAAAATGATAGAAAATCTATAATTAAGCATTGGAATTGAATTCATAAGCATTTATTGATGTTGTTAAGTTAATTATGACTAGATACAAGTGTATTGGAAGTGGGATCAAAAAGAAAGGCGGTATTTGAGGCTTGAGTTTGGCTTTGGAATTCAAGGTAAGTGTTTGTCCTAACCTTAGCTTCAGGGAATAGGTGTTGTGTCTTATTTATTATGTGTTAGTGTCGAGTACGACGTATAGGTGAAGTGACGGGTATCTATACGTCAGTGTCAAGCATGCCCATGAGTCTTATATTAATATTATTTTGACTTTATTATGTATTGTTCATGCTTAAATTGATGATTAGCACTGTGGAACAAGACTTATAATAAATTCTTGGTAATTGACCATTGTCGAGTATTTGTTCAAGTTGAGGTTTATTTTGTAAAGTAACTATTGAAACTAGATTGGTTATAGCTGATTCCCTTGCCGGGATGATATTGTTGTTTCTATTGTTGACTCCCTTGCCGAAACGGTATTGTCTCTATTTGATGTTTCTATTATTGATTCCCTTGCCGGGATGTTACCATTGTATTTGTTTGGGTAAGGAAGAGTGTAAAGTACAAAGGGTGATACCGTGCACGATATAGTGAGTGTTAATGCATGAAGGGTGATGTCGTGCCAATATTGTGAGTGTTAATGCATGAAGGGTGATGTCGTGCCATATTAATGAAATTAAAAGCACGAAGAGTGATGTCGTGCCATGATTATGATAGAGTAAAAGAACGAAGGGTAATTCCATGTCGTTTCTGTGGATTCTATGGTGAGGACGAGAGTAAAAGCACGAAGGGTGATGTCATGCACTTGTTTTTGTGTTATTTTTTCCGTTGCTTCAACTTTGATGTTTACTTTGTCGCTATACTTTATCATTGTCATAACCTGATATCTCCCTCAGCATGTTCCCCCTTTTTCCGTCTTAATCTGTTAATTCTTGTTGTTATTACTTCTCGTATATGATTAAATTGCACAAGTTTATATGGTTGTTGTGTCCTAGCCTCGTCACTACTTAACCGAGGTTAGGTTCGACACTTACCAGTACATGGGGTCGGTTGTACTGATACTACACTCTGCACTCTTTTGTGCAGATCCCGGTACTGGACCCTACAGACCGTTGTTCGAGGTTGCTGCCTTCAGTCCAGTGGAGACCCGAGGTCTAGAATCAATATTTGCGACCATTAATTCCATAGTTCTAGCAAGAAGGCTAAGGCCTCATTTGTTTGCACTTAATGGAGGTCTGAATCTTAATCATTCAGATCTCATACATTAAGTGTGTTTGTTTTTAAAGTCTAAATGTTAATCATTCAGATCTTAATTATTAAGTTTGTTTGTTTTTTTCACTTCACAACCACTTAATGGGTCTTAATAAGTCTGTATGATTAAGATCTATAACAAAGACTTAACTTCATTAATATGCTATCATCCATATTCATTATTAATTATCACCACCGCCTACCATTATCAACTATTACCATGTCACCCACCACCACCACCACCTCCTCATCCTCCTCATCCTCAATCATAGCCGCTACCATTATCGACAACCACCATCCAGAATCCCCACTACCCCCACCACCTTCATTCTCAACCACAACCACAAATTCATCTACCTCGACTATCACAACTAACTAACCTATTTCGCAATGAACAACCATAGCCGGCACTGCCATCATTATAAACTACCACCACCATTACCCACTATTATTAGTTATTACCACCTACCACCACTATTCTCAACCATAATCGTCATCACTACCGATTACCACTAGCTACTACTTAGAACCGCCACCACCAACCACTGCCTCTAGTCGGCATTCACAAGCACCATTGTTAGCGATCACCACCACTAACTATATATATATATTATTGATAGAATATTAGATTAATTTGTATTTTATTTGAATTTTATGTTTATTAATTTTCAAATAAAGATAAATTTTATACATTCAGATGTTAAAAAACAAACAATCTTAATCATTTAGTATTCAGATCTTAATACACATCTTTATATTCAGATGCGTATTCAGATTCAGATGTCTTAATCTTAATGCACATCTTGATATTTAGATAGGTATTCAGATTTAGATGTCTTAATTTAAAAAAATACAAATAAGGTCTAAATATTACTAACACATTTACATTTAAGCCCTAAAATCAAATATCCATTAAATATCCACACTAGGGTTGGGTCACAACCCTAGCTATAGGTTTAGTTACTCATGGAAATAACAGAAAATAAAGATGAAATAAAATTAAAATCCATAATATTAATTTATGGAATGAAAATCTAATGTTAAGAGATGAATCTAGTACAAAATTTTCGAAAACGGAAAGCTCAGTCGTCTCACGTGCTCATACAACACATAAATTATGTGGTTTCGCGGCCACATAATTCTGATGTGGTCCGCGTTTTTCTCTTTTGGATCTAGGTTGAGCTGGACTTTCACAAACCGCATAATCCCAAGTACGGCCGAGCTCCAGATTATGTGGTTGCATAAAAGTGATGTGGTTCGCACTTGCTTGAGTTTGGCTTGAAATTAACTCTCTCATTCTTCATCTTGCGGACCGCACAATTTCAATCGCGGCCGCATAATTCTGGTGTGGTCTGCGCTATTCTCTTTTGTTCAAGTTGCCAGCTCTCTGAATCTGAGTCATCGCGGTCCGCGTAATTATGATCGCGGTCGCACAATGGCTTTTGCGGCTGCACAATATTGATGTGGTCCGCATTTCAGGATTCTTTGTCTAGTTTTTATTTTGTTCAATTTTTGACTCCTTTCTGAGTTGGTTTTGACTCATTTGGCTCATTTTGAACAATTCCTGCACGCAAGCACATTTTATTAGTTTCCACGAATACCTTCAAACTTTTTTGTCCTAAAATACAAGTAAAAGAGA
This sequence comes from Nicotiana sylvestris, assembly GCF_000393655.2. Taxonomy (NCBI): domain Eukaryota; kingdom Viridiplantae; phylum Streptophyta; class Magnoliopsida; order Solanales; family Solanaceae; genus Nicotiana; species Nicotiana sylvestris. The sequence continues at coordinate 56,139,810 of NC_091058.1, forward strand.
GCAAATAATAGGTTAAAATCCTTACTTATCAGTTGGTCATTTTCTTCATTTCGTTTTTGGGGTTTGAAGCTCGGGTTTTGAGCGATTTCGGAGGGATTCTTCATGAGTTTGAGTTGGGTAAGTATTTTTTATCTGAAATTGATTACATTTCGTGATTCCATAACTATTTATATAATTAATTAGTGAATTGAATGGAAGAAACGGTAATTTTTATAAAATCTTCCAAAAATGAAAAAGGAGGATTTGAAGGGTGATTCGATATCGGAATTCTATAATTTTTATATGGTTGGAATAGTATCAGAACGGTTGTTTGGATTTCGTGAATTCTTTTTGGGTTCCGAGGCGCGGGCCCTGGGTTGACATTTGGTTGACTTTTGTTAATTTATTCCAATAATGATCTAAATTGAACTTCTTTCATTCATGAGTAGTTTCTAAAGCTTATTTTGAATTGTTTGATCAATAATTTGCAAGATTTAGTTGGTTTGGAGGCTTATTCGAAAGTCAAGGTTGTGGCTGAATTTTGAGTTCATTGCGGAGTGAGGTAAGTGTTGAGTTTAACCTTGATTTGAGGGAATTAGGAACCCTTGAGCTAAGTGCTATGTGAATTTCATGAGTAGAGGCGTATATGCGAGGTGACGAGTGTCTATACATCATCAATTACTTGTTCTCATGTTTTCCCGTGTTGCATTAATTGCTTTATTCCATAACTTAACCGTTATATTACTTGTTTCCCATATCTTCATCGCTTAATATTATGTCGTGTTTTCATGCCTTAATTACTACATGCTTATTTGACTTCCATCTCATATTTGCTACTTGTCATTTAGCATTTCTTGAATTAAATTGTCCATCCATTCCCTAATTCCAAATTTATTTACTACTTGTCTCTATTTATTTCCCTCATGTATCTAAATTATCTTATGTCGTGTTGCCTTATAGTTTTGTATTAATAACAGCCTTTATTGAAGTAGTTTCACTTATACGTATTGTTAAAAGTAGATACCCTTGAATAGGTAAAGTTGAGACATCCGAGTAGTCCGAGACTCTTTGATTATCATGTTATTCTCCATTTCTCGTACGTTTGTTCTCTTGATGTATGATTTCTTGTAAATCTTAGTTATTGAGTTACTATTGTTAATTTACATTATTTGGGGAGTGGGTTGCACGCCGCAATGGAAAATGAAAGGAAATAAATTGAAAATAGGGAATAAGGATGGATTATGATATTAACAATGGAGGGGTCGGGTTGCGCGCTGCAATGGATTTATTTAAAGTTTATATTGTGAGATCGGGTTGCATACCACAACATACTGATAATACTAATAATTGATTATGACGGCTGAATTAGCCTAGGTTGTTGAGATGAGTTATATGACTGATTATCCAGGGTTCTTTGTTGGTTGATCTGAGTTTCGTTGATATGAGTTACCTGCTTTACGTCTATTCCTGCCTTTCTGTTATTATTATTATTATTGCGTACAGGTTAATGTAAGTGACTTGCTTTAGCCTCGTCACTACTTCGTTGAGGTTAGGCTCAGTACTTACAGAGTACATGGGGTCAGTTGTACTCATACTACACTCTGCACTTCTTGTGCAAATATCGGAGTTGGTCCCAGCGGCGTACTGTAGACTTGCTCGGATTTAGCTACCCAGAGGAGACTTGAGGTATAGCTGCACGGGGTCCGCAACTCTGAAGTCCCCTTCTACTTTATTTTAGTTGTGTATTTTTTTCCAAACAACTTTATTTTCATTCAAACCTTTATCTGTATTATTCTAGCAGCTCATGCATTTGTGACACCAGATTCGGGGTTGTATTTTGATATTTCAGTTGTTATGGCTTTTCACACTTTATTTCAATTCTATCACAGTTATTTCAGAAATTGACATCAGTTTAATTTGATTTGTTTAATAATGGCTTAAGACTATTCTAACTTTGGTTTGGCTTGCAAGGGAAATGTTAAGCGCCATTACGATCCCGAGGGTGGGAATTCCGGATCGTGACACTAACGTTGAACGTACTTTCTTTGATTAAGAAAGGATAATAATAAATTTTAGTTGATTTAAAAGTCCTAAAAATTTGAATAACTTAAATGACTACTTTGTCCAATGTAAACTCTATTTTAAAGGGATAAAAAATGCAAACAAACTTTAGCTAAGGACCTTCGTGCTTTTAATATAGTACTAGCATTAGAGTACGCACGTTGCGCGTGAACCTATGATAATGAGTATAAGATTATGAAAATTAGATAAACAATTTTAAATAATATGTTTGAGATATAAATAAAATTAAAATGAGCTCATGAAAATGATTAATACAAAGTCTCTAAAATGAATAATACTAAGTTAATACATTAGAGCAATAATTCAGATAGATATAGTTCAAAATCAAAAGACTCTGCAGATTTAGGAATTTATACTGATTAAATAGATCAAAGTTGAAATACATTTATTGTACTTTTCAATCAACTTCTCCGTACGAACGTCAAACTGTTTAATTCTCATCTTATTATGTCGGTTTGATAATTTTTTACATTATAAATTATAGGTATTAGGAAAATAAAATTTCTATAATTAAAAGTATTTAGTAGAAGTATTAAGTCTTAGAAAAAAAAAACATAAACCTCAATCAATACAACGTAGGAAAAAATGAACAAAAGAAGTCACTTTTTATCTATAAAAACATTAAAAAGCCAAAATGCGAAACAAAAAAACAAAACTTATCTTACTCTTTCTTTTCTTTTAAATTTGTTATTATTTTTTTCTTTTGAAGATTTGTTATATTACACATATGTTAAATAGGGAAGGTTTTGGAACACAAAATCTTGTTGATTTTGAAGTCCTAAATATTAGGTTAATAATTAAATGTCTATTTCTAAATATTAGGGGGATAATTAAAATGACTATTTGGTTCAGTATGATTTTTTTTTAAAGGGTAAAAAAGATGAAGGACCTTTCGTTAAGGACCTTCGTGCTTTTAATATAGTATGAATAGATATAGATATAAATATGTATAATTTTTTATTTTTTTTGATAACTGATATGTATAGTTACATTAGTTAACTTTCGATCGAAAACTTTATTGAAAAAGTAAGAAAGAAACAGAGAGAAAAAAATTGTCCTTGTCTTTACATTCACTTGGTCACTCTCATATGTAAACTTTTATGAACCAACCACTAGAATAACTTTTCTATAAAATGACTCTAAATACAAAAATTAAGTTGCCTGTTCCCAGTTGTTTGCCTTTACTTTTTGGTTCCTCCTAAACAGAAATGTAAGACAAATTGATAAGACCTGACAAACATGCAAAAGGAGTTTGAAGATTCACCAAAATGATTCTGCATATCTTCCGTGCATTTTAGCTCATAACTATTTATTAATAAATCTGTAGTTTGATTTTTTTATAGCCATCTATAATTTTTGTATGTTGCCATCAATAGGTCAGTTTCTGTCAACTTAAAATTTTCCCTCATTTGGGGTTAAAGGCGAAGCCGAAACTTTGAGCTTGAAAATTTAATCATTTAGATTATTGGTAAATTGATAATTTGTATGTATACAATATGTTTTTTAAGATAAATATAAGGTTTGAATCAAAACTACAGATCGATATGCATTTTAGATATAACAAGGTAAAGTCGTAAAACTATTTTTTATTACTGCTTCATTTAATTAAAAGAAACAAAAATGTGCAAAACTAAAGTATTGGTATTGTTTTAGTCATCACTTAAGCGTGTTGGGAAATTTTTGAACACGTATAGAATCCAGAAATTTATTCTAGCGTAAAGATTTTAAATTCTACTTGCAATTATAATCATATTAAATTGAGACTTTTATAATCACTACCTATGTATAAATATTTCAAGTTCAATAAATGATCTACTATATCGTTTCAATAAGAACTTGGAAAAATTATACTAATGCACTCCAATCATTGGAACAATTTATGATGAATAAATTCACCAAGCTAGCATTTAATATGTTAATAACTGTAAAACTCTGGACCATTTTAATACTTTATCCTTTTAGGAGTTCAGTCAGTGAACAACTAGACATGTTATACAATTGAACTCCATCTGATTTATCTAACTTAAATTGAAAGATGGCGAGCCAAAATTTTCTTAATATTTCGAATTTCAAATTGATAGCAGTGCGTTTTAATTTGTTAAGCAAACGGACAAATCAACATTTAATTATACGTAACTTCTTCTTTAGAATCTTAGATAGAAGACAATAAATTAAAGCGTAACAGTTCATAGTGGTGCAGTATTCGATGTAAAAAATTCGCCATTTGTCCTAAAACTTTAATTGCAATAATTACTAAGTGCCATAAAATAGGAAAATGACAATTTATGCTTATTCAAGCATAGCTTGCATGGTGCATGCAAATTGTGTGTGTTGTTAGGTAGTGACAAGATTATGGCAATCCAAACCTTAATTAATTTCACAATAATACCACATATATATAAATAATCTTTCTTTCGTCGTAAAGGTATCAAACGACGTTTTCTTTTAAAGGACGAAGCAAACACTGTATTTTTTACTTCGATTTTGATTTCTCAAGGATAGCGATAGCTCAGAACTAAACATGATGGCTTTTACAAGCGCAAGAGGAAGTGCTACTCGATGGAACCCTATTGCATGTCGAATTTGTGGCCAAATATTTCCTCATGCTGTACCACTTATTTATCATTTTCAGATTCATGAGAGGGAAGGTTACACTCTATCACTTCAACGAAATGGTAAGAACGTACATGAAAATAATGGCGTGGCGAAAGAAAATTCATATGTATCCCCCAATCCTCCTATATTGGAAATGCATCAAGTGATGCAAGAATTACCAATACAACAACAATTTAAAGCCAATTTTGCAGGTTCCTCATTGTCAAGGAGGCCAATTTTCAAGTCTAAACAAGCACAATCTCATTTTCCTTCAAGAAGGAATAATCATGCTATTTTCCGTGCAAAGTTTCCACAATCATATTTCAATGATATGGAGATTGACAATGTTGACCTCACAAAGCCTTATATCAAGAAACTAGAAAAGCCTTTCAATTTTGTCGACGTTGAAGATGATGACGATAAAAGCTTGGACTTGGAGTTGAAGCTTTAGAATAGTCCTAGAGGGTTTATTTATTTTTTCCTTTATTTGCATTTTATGCTCTTCTTGTCTTTCTTTTTTATTTATTTTCTAGTCAATCTGAATTTCAAATATATATATATCTCCTTTTCTGATATTAGTATTCTCTCTTTTCTTTTTTCTTTTTTATATGTGCCTTAATTTGAGTGGTATGAAGTTTAAAAATATAAATAAAACTTTTGAAATCTTGTAATCTTAAACTAAATTGTTATTAGGGTATCACTTTATCTGTTTATCATTTCCTTTCTCATTTGAGCTACTCAACTGATAGTAATGGCGAAGCTAGAAATTTTCCCAAAGGTGTTCAACTTTAAAAGAAGTGAAAAAAAAATCTCGATAAAGGGTGTTCAATATGTGTTATATACCTCTAAAATATAATATTTTACCTCTGTACACAGTGTAATTTTTCAACGATATGACCAGAGGCGGATATACATTTATCAAAACGGCGTCGCGCGACACCGCTTCATTGATTTTTTTTTACTAAATATATGTATTAATACTATGAGGAAGTGGATAAGTAGGAAAAAATGACACCACTTGACATAAATTATCGCTTGGCACATTGGTTATGTGCTTGATTTTACTCTAGGTTAGAGGTTCAAACTTCAACTAGTACATTTTTTTGTAAATATTTAAGAGAATCTATGTGGTCAAAAATTGTGATAATGTATAATTTAATTCAGGACTTTTTCTAATTTAAGACTTAACAAAACCAAATTAAAGCTTTTTCTTGTTTAGAAGTATGATAATTCAAATTATTATTCTTGTTCTTCTATAAATTTCGACACCGCTTACAAAAGTTTTTGCATACGCCCCTGGATATGACCATGTGGCTTCGCCACTTACTAATAGGAACAAGGGCTTGTGTTTTATAACCGAAAGAGATTCTGAAGCAGCATCGAAAATAGAATAATTTCTCAGAAGGTTTAGTATTCAATAAGAAACTCCTCAAGATGAATGAATCCTTTTGATTAAAGTCTTATTTGGGATTTACACTATGTAGTTAATGTATTGTGTAGAGTCTTGTATCCCTTCAAAATTTGTATTCTTTATTAACTTTTCAAAAACTTTTTCTACTATTTATTAACCGTTGTCTCCAAGTGAAAATTTAGAACTTTATGTTGTTTCGTAATAGCTTAAATGAATAATCACGTGATCCAAGTTATAAATGAAATATAAGGCAGCTTAAATCCGAATCTTAATCGTATGAATAAGTGAGGCTCAATGATGATTGACTTGTGATAAATAGACCATCTTCTATAAATAGAGGTCAATCTTCCGTCCTAGTTATAACAAGAATAATCCTATTTAGGGGTGGCAAACGGGGTCGGGTCGGATGTGAGCGGGTCAAAATGGATAATTTAAAAAACAGATAAATTATTCGACCCGACTCATATTTGAGACAAATAAAAGCGGGTTTATCTGGCGGATAATATGGATATCCATATTATCTATGGCTTCTTAAATATGATCACTTATGAGAGAATTCATAGTCTTCAAACTTGAGCAACTCCAATTTGAGGCTTTACAAATGTAAAAGTTAAACACATCGGTTATCCATTTGGTGAACCATTTTTTAAGTGGATAATATGGTTCTTTATTCATATTCGATCCGTTTTTAAATGGTTCATTATCTAACCTATTTTTTGATAGATAATATGGGTGGATAACTATTTTCTTTTAACCATTTTGCTACCTTTAATCCTATTATAGTTGTGTTTTTTGGATGTGTGAGAAACGAGTTATTGATGTGTGAAATTTCAAAACCGTAACGTATGACTAAGGTTGTTATTTGATATCTTTATCTCTTCTTCGGATATTTGAATGGTAAATAGTTTTCACCTCTATCATTAGCCAACTAGCTGTTGCTGAATCCTAGCCATCATTAGCATCCAGATTTCCCTGATGAGACACGTCGCAGACCCCTTGCCTGTTACTTTTTGCCCATGATCTGGTTGATCAAGTTTCAAAAATTAAGAGCGTGTTCGGCCATGAATTTTTTTTATTTATTTTTTTGAATATTTTTTACTTTTTTTTCAAAATTAGTGTTTGCCATAAAATTTTCAATTTTCCGTACAAAATGAATTTTGAAATTTATCGAAATTTTGAAAAAAATTCAAAAAATTATTTTTCAAAATTTGCACTCAGATTATTCACAAAATTAAAAAACAACCCAAAATTATATTATGTCCAAACACAATTCTAATTTTCAAATATCATTTTTATTTGAATTTTTACTTTTGTTTTTTACTTCTTTTTTTTGGAATTTTACGATTCTTATGTCCAAACGCCCACTAACTTATTTTAAAAAGTATTTTTTTGTAAGTGCTTTTCATAAAGTACTTTTGGTTAAAAGTATGAAAAACACTTTTAAGTGGCAATTAATGTTTGACCAAGCTTTTAGAAATTGCTTAAGGATGTGTTTGGTATGAAGGAAAATATTTTTCAGAAATTATTTTTCAATTTTTCCATGTTTGGTTGACTTAAATGTTTTGAAAAATATTTTCCTAATCAACTCATTTTCCTCCAATTAGAGAAAAATATTTTCCAAAACTCTTTTTCTACCTTCCCCACTCAACCAAAAAAAATCTTTATAGTTATGGAGCATAATTTCAACGTTGTTATGCATAAAAAAGTAAAGCAACACATTAGTTCTTTCGGATTTGTGTGAATTTTTAGAAGAATAATTAAAATATTGAAGAAAGTAGAGTCATGAAAACGTTGGGTATTTGGGGGGTGAGGATAGGTGGGGAGCAAGGAAACATGGGGACTTGGGGAAAGGGGGAAAGGAGAGTAGCATAAAAAAAAAATATTTTCTACTTTCAAACCAAATACTAGAAAATATTTTCCGGAAAAAGTTTTTCACTCACCAACCAAACAAGAGAAAATCAGTGATAAAACCACTCATTTTTTATGAAAAATATTTTCCTTCGTACCAAACACACCCTAAATGTATGCGATTTTCAAAAAAGTGATTTTAAAGAAAAGCTATTTTTTTTTTGCTGAAAAATTATTTCTGCTTCTATTCAAAAGTAATTTTTATTCCTAAAAGTTTAGCCAAACACATCAACTTTAAAATTTAAAAAGTACTTTTTTTGGTAAGTAAAGATTTTATTTACCAGTGTCAATATGTACAAAACAAAGCAAACTGAGCCTAGACATACCCTAGGCTCATAACGTCTCTAGCTACTCAACTTCTATACTTTTATGGATAAAAATTTAATGTTTCAAGCTTTGTTACTATTCTATTCTTCATCAGCCCTCTACTTGTCACCTCTTGAATAATATGCCTAACTAACACTTCATTCGGTTGTTGTTGCCCTTGAAAGACTCGCATGTTCCTTTCCCTCCATATATGATATACCACACAAGCCAATGTTACTTTATACAATTGCGCATCTATATTTCTGCCCTTTGCATTTCCTTTTGCCCATTCAATTTCCTTTTGCCGGTCTAAGGCAGTTCTCAAAATGCCTTGCCATTTCAGAACCTTTTTCCCAAACCTCTTTAGATACCACACAGCTAAAGAGCAAATGATCCATTATCTCATTTCTTCATTGCACATAGGACAGCTCAAAACATCAGTTATCCCCCAGTTGTTCAATCTGTCTATTGTGAGCAGCCGTCTCTGTATCGCCAAGTTTAGCACAAATATCCATTTTGGAGCTCCTGCATTATTGCAAGTTAATCTTCTCCAAGTCACTTTCTGGAATTCTCCTCTCATGGTATTGTATAATTTTTTAACCGATAGGGACTTCCATCCAGACACTTCATTCATAGTGTATCCCATTTCTTCTAAGTACTTCTTAGCCTTGATAATCTTTTGAACTATCCAAGATGCATTCTTAGGATTAGTTTCCCATATTGTTTGTCTCTTCCCATAGTACATATGTATCCATTGCACCCAAAGCTTGTCCTTCTTCTTGCAGAGATTCTATAATAATTTGCAGATTACAGCCTTATTCCATGTTGAAATTTCCAGCACATTGCATCCTCCAGCAGTTTTTGGCATACACACTCTCTCTCGTGCTAGAAGAGTCTTTCTTGATGTTTCCACTCCCCCTGTCCATAAAAAAGTTCTGCACACAGCTTCTATCTTCTTTATCAACTTTTTAGGCAGCACAAATATCTGAGACCAATATATTTGAATGGAGAATAGTACCGTTTTGATTAGTTGCAACCTTCCAGCATATGATAGATATCTTGATGTCCAGGAGGTTATTCGACCAAGGATTTTATCTACCAATGGTTGGCATTGAGACATTGATATCCTCTTGGTGCTAAGTGGTATACCCAGGTACTTGAAAGGTAACTCTCCTTTGGAAAAGCCCACAGCTTGTAGGATCTCCAGTTGAACTTCATGCGGAACACCTCCAAAGTATATGGAACTCTTAGCAACATTTGCTTTAAGCCCAGATGCTCTAGAGAATTCCTTGAAACATTCATACATCATTTGCATTAGTTAAAAATTAAAGTACCTTTAAAATAAAATAAAAATATTTTTAGCCTTGAAAAAGCTTCGCCAAACAAGCCATTAGTTAATATATGTATATATGTATATATATATATAAAGCAATCCAACGGTTTAAATTGAGCAGAGTTAAAATGAAGTAGTTGTTGCTAAACCAATTGGACAGCACTTTAGTTAACCCATCTAGAATATAATCCGACCCCATTTGACACCTGTATCTACTCTATTCTAACAACTGTTAATTAAATATACTAAACTTATATTTGCTCTTAATTTCTTAGAAACTTTGCATATAACACCCTTGATTTATGTCATGCAAGGCCACTGGACATGAGGACGTGACCCGGATTTTGTCGTCAAGTGGTTAGATTTCTATTTAACCAAAAATGGAAGATAACGGAAAAACGAATTGACATACAATAATGTGTGTTTGGACTCAAAATACACAAATAAGTGTATTAAAAAAATGACATTTCTATATATAACATGCAACAACAACACGTTATATATTAACAGTAACGTCTGACGTTAAGTATAGCGTGTTGTTGTTACACGCTATATGTGTCAGATGATTTGACTTCTCATATAGCGTGTTCAAATTAAACGCTATATATAGCGTTTTCAAATCATACGCTATATATAGCGTTTAATTTGAACTTGTCTTCTTCCTCGATAGAACCCTCCCCCATTTATTTACAAACGTTGGTCCTCCCACCCCCAACTGCTCGACAATCTTTTTAAAAAAATGTGGGCCCCTCTCGTCACACAAAAGGTCAGGAACGTAGGTCCTCCATCATAGTAGAGCATTCTGGACTCGTGATTTATCTCCTTCGTCTTCAAATTTTCACGCAAGACACACACAACATCGAGGTATTTCGATTTATTTTATGTCCAAACTTGTATAATAATGTATATCACTGCCTATTGAATGTGTTTCCATGTCTTTTTGTGTTGTATTTGCAAAATTAGTATGTTATATTTATCCGGACTTAGATATTAGTGTAAAATTTAGATTTAATTTTTTATGTTAATATAAGTATTTAGATATTAGTATTTCTATGTCATTATGTGTTTTTTATTTGCAAAACTAGTATTGTTGTAGCTATTTTTTTTAATGTTATGTGATTAAAATATATATGTTGTTTATATTTAGTTTATTTATTAGCGTAGTAAAATGTAGAAACTTTTAGCGTAGTAAAATGTATAGTATTTTAGCATAGAATCCTTGTAATTTATGTAATTTTAGAATGGTAGGTGAAAATATATACTTTGTACAAATTTAGAATTTAAATTATAAAACAAACACACAAAATAATCGAAAAATTAAATTTGAAATACATAAATATTGACGATAGTTTGGTGCTGCTGGGCCTTAAATATCGAGCCTGGAACCCCATTGTTACATATACTTTGTACAATTAAATTTCGAAAAAATTTAGAATTTAAATTATAAAATAAACACACACAAAATTATTAAAAATTTGAAATTGACACACATAAATATTCATGAAAATTTGGTGCTACTGGGCCTAAAATATCGAGTCTGGACCCAAATTGTTACATATACTTTGTACAATTTAATAATTAAAAATTTAGAATTTAAATTATAAAACAAACACACACAAAATTATCAAAAAATTGAATTTGACACACATAAATATTCATGTAAATTTGGTGCTACTGGGCCTAAAATATCGAGTCTGGACCCAAATTGTTACATATACTTTGTACAATTTAATAATTAAAAATTTAGAATTTAAATTATAAAACAAACACACACAAAATTATCAAAAAATTGAATTTGAGACACATAAATATTCATGTAAATTTGGTGCTACTGGGCCTAAAATATTGAGCCTGGACCCAAATTGTTACATATACTTTGTACAATTAAATCTCTAAAAAATATAGAATTTAAATTATAAAACAAACACACACAAAATTAAAAAAAAAATTGAAATTGACACACATAAATATTCATGAAAATTTGGTGCTACTGGGCCTAAAATATCGAGTCTGGACCCAAATTGTTACATATACTTTGTACAATTTAATAATTAACATACAATTAACGTTGTTTAATTTACAATTGACGACATGGACGCGCCTATACATCCCGGCCCTTACTCTCGTGAGCTATTAGTGCTTCAGGACGATCATAGGTCCGCCCATATATGGGATGGAGAGTTACTTTCCCAGACTCTCCGCGCTAGGAGAGTGGACGACCTGTGGGATTTTCTTCATGACAGAGTTCTCCACGAGCGTGTAGCCCATCGCCTCCAGGCCACGGGATTCTATAGGATTATTGAGATCGGCCGGATACAGGTTGACTGGGTGTTGATCACGGCGTTGATTGAGCGGTGGCGACTGGAGACGCATACTTTTCATTTTCCCATTGGCGAGGCTACCGTCACGCTATAGGACGTTGAGGTTTTATATGGCCTGCCCGCTGATGGCATGGTCGTTTCACTACCTATTGCTATGAGATATATGTCGCGTGATCATTACTTGGACATGATGCATCAGCTCACTGGTTTCAGGCCTCGGGACTAGGCTGTATCGTTTGGTGCTAGTCGGTTGGCTTTGACCCCTATTAGACAACACATGGAGCTACTCCACCCCGATATCACTAACGATACAGAGGAGGAGCATATCACCCATTATACGAGGTTGTTGTTGCTTCTTCTATTTGGAGGGGTCTTGTTCCCTAATACTTCGGGAAACCTCGTCAGCCTTAGATATTTACATCATCTTCAGTTGCTGGATGAGTTACCCTATTACAGCTGGGGTGCTGCTGTTCTCGGCTACATGTATATGCAGATGTACCAGGCGAGCATGGCCACTCAGAGAGATGTTTGTGGTTTTATGTTGCTTCTACATGTGACAACATATTCCAATAAAGTGTTCATCATTTCCAACTCTACCTAGTTAGACTTTATCTTAACCATTACGTCAACTTTGTATGTTAGGTTTGGTCCTGGGAGCGGTTCTTGCAGTTTCAGCCACCGCGACCACAATTACCTCATACTGTAGCACCTCCGTTTCTCCCTCTAGCCAGGAGGTGGGTTCTCCGCCGTAGACTATTACGAGAGTATGATGCTCATCATAATCTCCCCCTCTGCAGGGATGTGTTGGATTTGCTGGAGGGTGCACAAGTAAATATGTACCTAAACTTACCTTTTGTGGATTAACTTAGTGTTGCGCATACTCACGTTTTATATTCTTATTTGATAGTTCATCTGGACGCCATACAACGAGGATTTGATAGTTTTCCTGCCACCTTATTGCTCGGCTGGTTGACATATTTGGAGCACTTCTGCCCCACTCATATGCCTTGATATTGTGGAGCATCATGCCTCGGAGCGGGTACTTCGGCAGTTTGGCCGCCTATAGTATATACCGAGGGGGACTATATGGGAGCTTACGCATTATTAGAAGGAAGATCGTAGCCGGGCGGACGACGCATTTATGGCATGGTTAGCCGGGCGAATCTAGAGTTGGGACCATCGAGAGCAGATGATTCCGCCCCCACATACTTGGGACTAGGAGGTGGATATTCAGAGGTATATGTCTTGGTATCAGCACGTCACCCGACTTTTTATCGGAAACCCTATTCATCAGGCTGGCGGTCGGTACGTTCTATACGCCGGGCGACACAAGGCCCTGGTATGTTTTCTATTATTATTCATCATATAACAGTATTTTAGTGCAATATACGTAGTTTATATTTTATACGTTGTGCAGGCTATTGGATTACACACAGTCTACCAGATGGGACTGCAGATGCAGGATTATATCGGAGATTTTGCGGATGCCTTGCAGGATTATAGCCATCGATTTGTAGAGTTGGCTACCCGGACACTACAGCGAGCCCGGGAGGATTAGCGTTTGGCTCACATGCCTGATTATGTGGAGCCAGATCAGTACGAGCGAGGTCTTGGTGTGGTACGAGGTGGTGGTGCCCGACGAGGTGGGGGTGCCCGACGAGGTGGTGGTGCCCGACGAGGCGGGGGTGCCGGACGACGTGGTGGTGGGCGGAGAAGAGGTGGTCCCCAGCAAGGGGGAGTTGAGGCCCCTGCTGATTATGTTCCTACCGATATGTCGGGTGGCCTTGGGACGGATCTCACTCTAGGGACTTCGCAGGTGACCCCGTCAGGTTAATTATTGATCACGGGCATGCAACTTTTTGGAGTGGATTGGGTTACATACTTTCCAGGCCCGTCTACCATTGCTGAGGACCGGCCGACCCGAGATTTAAGTGGTGGGCGCCGGCTGAGTTATGGTTCATCATCATGTTCGCAGGTATGGTTTTCATAGCGTATTGAATTATAATTTGTCTTTTTTTTCATAACTTTGTTAATTTCCTTTTTAAGGCTGAAGGCGATGTTGACACGGTTGCCACTGATGATTACATTCAAGAGCCCTAAGAAATAGTGGTACGACAATTCAAATTGTTCTGACGAATTATATACTTTGCTATTCTGAGCTTTTGACTCTTATGTAGGTTTCTACTAGACTAACGACCTCTTCTACTGATCATGTCAGCACCACTGATGATCATGCAGCGGCGCATTCGGCTATAAGGCGGCGATTTGATGATGACGATTCTGATAGCATCCCTAGGCAGGATGCGATGCGCCTCAGGCCAGCGGCTGCATTGAGGCACACTGGATGCGGGATGCACTAATTTTATTCATTTTTATTTGGAATTATATGTACATTTAAAACAACTTTTATATAATATGTGAATTACTTTTTAATTTCTCCATTAAGTATCTAGTTTCGTATTGCAATAAAAACACAAGTCGTAAAGAAGTAAAATTCCATTACAATGACTGAAAGAAAAGTTCATTACTAAACACATAGCACAAACACAAACATAGCAGACCAACCTAATAAAAATACATGAAATATGAAAATTACACTAAACACATACATGCCAATGTTTACCCCTGGTTGCCATTTATTCTCCTCTCCAACCACTTAAATTGTTCTTCTAGTTGTTCTTTTTCTTCTTCTACCTCTTTTAGTTTCGCCTTCACCTCAGCAAGTTCCCATTAATATTTTTCTTTACGCTCCTTTTGTGCATCACAATTCCATTGTGTTTTCCATTTTTCTTCTCCCACCTCCTTCAGTTTCGCCCTCAAATCTGCAATAATTCTATCGCTTTCTTTTTGTACTTTCTGTTTTCTTAAACACATATTATGAAGAAACTACAGTTGTTCTCTGTAACAATCCTGATAACATGGTTCATCAACCCATTCCTCAAAATCACAAATAGGTTCATCGGTGACCTTGTAAAACTGATTCATACAAAGCCAGTAGCGGCGTCCAACCTCACCACCAACCCAACAGTTTTGCATCAAGCATGCTTTTCCACAATTGTACTTTGGTGGACGAAGAGGTTGAGCCATTTGGGAAATATTTTCTTTTAGTAAAAAAACCTTACTTTTAATGAAGTTTTTGCTTTTAGTAAATTTTGAGCACACAAAATAACTACAATGAACCCGTTATTTATAGGCGAGACAACACACATAACGTAGTGTTCAACCGCGCTAAATACATAACGTACTATGTAATAGCGTTATATTTTGCGTGTTAAATATCATGATATTGACAAGACAACTTTATGTCTTGTCAACTTTATTTCAGACAACTTTATGTCTTGTCAACTTTATTTCAGACAACTTTATGTCTCGTCAACTTTATTTCAGACAACTTTATTTCTTGTCAACTTTATGTTATTATGTTGACAAGACAATTTTAAATTAAATTATTATTTAAATAGGTAAAATGGAAAAGTACAAATCATAATTAATAAGCATAATTTTATTTCATAAATTATGCAACATAGGCATAACAACTAATTATTACAATATCAACTCATGGATAGTTAGGTACACTAGAAGAACACTCACCCCGAGCTTGATTACTGTTGCTACCCAAAGGACATTTTCTACGGTCGTGTCCTGTTTGCGAGCATATTCCACATCTGCGCGCATACACGGTTTCACTAACATCCATTTGGTTTCGTATACGCATTCTCTTCTTCACCTGTATTCGACGCAAATAGGACTTGTTACACACCATTTTAAATGGTTCAGGCGGCCAATAATGCTCAACACCCACTGGCTGCAACTGCCCACTATGTGTGTTTAGGTACTTCGCAACACTATATTGTTGATCAACATAGTTGGTTACATCCAAACCAAATTGTTGAAAGCACTTGATGGCATGTGAGCAAGGCATGTGGTAGATGGACCATTTTCCACAAGAGCATAACCTTCTAGATTCATTTACAGTATGTACATTATTACCTCGATTTTGATGGATAGCGGTGCGAACTTCAAAAACATTTCTTTCGTTATCATACTGAAAAAATGAATGTCAATGCGCTCGTCATCTATATTTCTCAAATCTTTTCATAGGCACTAGCATAAATTCAACACCCTTTTCCATCAATGATGTTGCAGCTGCAGACCTTTCAACAAATCTCTTCGCCATATGCTTGAACGATAACCGCACCATGGCTGTGACATACAATCCTCTTGCAGACTTCAATAACCCGTTGAAAGACTCTGACACATTTGTAGTCAGAGTTCCCCATCGTCTACCACCATCCGTATGCATCATCCACTTTTCAGGGTCATGTCACATTAACCAACGATAGACTGCCTCATCTTCTTGCCTGATATATTCCATGTGCATCCGGAATTTATGTTGTTGGTGGTCTGTTGCTGCCATCCACATCAAATCATGGAGATCCTTGTTGGGATATGCATTCTGAAAATTAGCTTTAAAATGCCTAACACAGTAACGATGATAGACATAAGGTTCTTGCCATGCAGGCAAGTTTTCCACAGAACTTAAGATACCACCGTGCCTATCGGATATTAGTGTCGCACCTCCTTTTTACCGTACCCGCGGGGCGCGTGGGGAGTTTTCTCCAATTGAAGGACAGTTGAAACGGGATTTGTTTATTTGTTTTAAAGTCGCCACCTGGGAATTTTAAGGCGTCCCAAGTCACCAATTATAATCCCTGAATCGAGGAGAATATGACTCTGTTTATTATTCTGCGAACCAGAAATCCTGAGTAAGGAATTCTGTTAATCCGGAAGAAGGTGTTAGGCATTTCCAAATTCCGTGGTTCTAGAACAGTCGCTTAACTGTTTTTATTATTGGCTTAATTATCTTGATTTTTATTAAATACTTTTTGTTACGTGATTTTTCTACCGCTTTTACTTATTGTGATTAAGGACCCTTCTTTGAATCGAATTACGCGTACGTATATTCGTGTTATAAATTTAAAAAAAAATGCGGAATTGTGTCACGCGTACGTGTACACAATAATTTTTTTGGTAATATATTTATTAAACAATCATTTTTCGAAATTATTGTCGAATCGAGAATATTTGTTTTTCTTGAATAGTGAACCGTACATCTCAGGTTTTTATGAAATTGATTTAACGCCTTTGGAAAAATCCTTTTATTAAATATTCGCTCGAAGTTGCGCGTACGCATAATCCGAATTATGCTTTTAAAAATATAATCAG
Source organism: Nicotiana sylvestris (assembly GCF_000393655.2). Taxonomy (NCBI): domain Eukaryota; kingdom Viridiplantae; phylum Streptophyta; class Magnoliopsida; order Solanales; family Solanaceae; genus Nicotiana; species Nicotiana sylvestris. The sequence goes on from NC_091058.1 coordinate 56,156,971, forward strand.
GGTACGCGAACGTATCCCTAATTGCGCAAAATATTTGTAATGATATTATGGATTTTCCACAAATTGTTTATTATATCCATACATTTTATATGAAAATACTGAAAAATTCATATTCAAGGGGTGTCTTTAAATTCTTTTAAAAGAAATTCACAAATTTTGAATATTGCCCGTTGACTATAATTTCCGAGTATTAATTATGTTCATCCCAAGACTATTCAAACTCTCAATGAAAGGATAAAAATATGATTAATGCTTTTTTTTTTTTGACAATTATATGCTAAAGAATGAATTGTATATAAAACTGAAAATAAATTATAAAGGAAAGAATATTTTCAAGAACTTTTATTATTATTAATTAGTGCAAGTTCTATTCTAATTACCATTGATATAAAGTTTTGCAATTTGTATCTTACTCTTATATACTTGTTTTGATCCAATAGGCGAAATTAACTTAATTAATTATGCCTATGATTGAATTATATATGTAATCAAACCCATTTGATTCTAGATCTATATGAATTATTACAACCATTAACTTTCGCATCGTACAAGTTCATAAACCCTTTTATTATTAAGAACGAGAACAAGTCTAACTGACTAAATAAAAATGAATATTGCATACAACATTACTTACCATATTTGACATCATAAACATAATGGATTATACTAACTCGTCTTTCAACTATAGATTATGAACACAACCAATGTTATGCCAAAAGATAACTAATTGCAACCAATCATCATCTAGCTTTAAACAACACTTAATTAACTAACAAAATAAACTGATAGCATATTTTCCTTGATATTTCAGCATGTTCTATACCTGACTAACAATGTCATAAAACTTAACTAATAACCAACTTTCTGTCATATTCCTTACCTTAACAATTCAATCATAACTATACTTCAATGAAAATTTAGAAAATTAATCTTATTACAACACTTATACAGTCTTCAATGAAGGACATTTAACTTACAGTCATCCTATCAACATATATTTCTTATTTGATCAAGAAACAAAACTGAATTTTTAATTAAAGAGCTCCAATGAATAACAGACATTATTACAATTCAAACTTCATTTATCTGTCATGCTGAAACTCTTTCCAACATAGAATTTAAAAGGATATATATACCTGAAAATGAAGGTAGAAGGAGTAAATTTCAGCAGTAGCAGCAGTAACAAATTCAGCAGAATATACCAGTGTTCAACAGATTTGGTCAAACAGAACAAGGCCCGAGGAACTCAGAAACACAGTACAAGACTTCTTTAAAAGTTTCAGATTTTAAAACTGAACAATCTGTCTGATTCTAAAACTTTAGAAAAAGGAAAACTAAAAAGCTTTTAACTTCAAAAATCAGCCTTAATACTAGTGTCTGATGTAGAGTTCTTTTTTACTATTTCTGATTTTCTTTCTTTCCTTCTATCCTATATCTGATTCTGTTCTTCTCAATTTTCAGATTTCTATTTCTGATTTTTTTTCTCAATGTATATCTCTCAGTTTTTCTCTCAAAAGCTCCTTAAAAAACTCTCTTAAAAATTCTCTAAGGTCTGTCTGCAAAACTCTCTCTATCTTTTCAGGTCTGTCCCAATTCCCTTTCTTTATACAAGTTTTCCTCCCCTAATGCTGCCTGGACCCCTTCTTTCTTTTAAAATCAGAAAATCCCATTCAAAATCTGCTTTACTACTTTAAATCCCATTATGTAAAACCTTTTCCCTGATTTTCAGCACTCCCATTACCCTTTGTTTCCCATTATCCCATTAAATTATAGCCACTAACATTACATTATAATACACTAGCACTAACACCCTGTTTTTACTGTTTCATTCCCAGAAATGCCCCTGAAATCCTGATGTTATTACTGAAAAAATCAGAACCTACTACAAAACAGATTCTAAAATCTGTATAACTTAATTATCCTTCTGATTTACAGCTATAACCAATCCTATTAACCTCCTAATACAATTGTATTTGACCAACTTTTGTAAACTTGAATTCAAACTTGACATTACAGCAATATTACACTGAATTCAGAACTAACAACATATTACTGAAATTATCATAATAATTCAGACTGGACTTAACATTGAACCAGAATCAAACACACACAGGATCATTGTCAATACTGACAATGCCCTGAAACTTTAATGTTTAGATAATAACATATATACAACCCTTATTTTGACAGATTCATATAAACCAGGATGATTTAACTGACAAGTATTAGTTAAAAATGATTATCTACAATATCTGTCAACAAACAGTACATAATAATAGAAACAGATTGTTTCAATCAGTATTATGAGAATTCGTAATATAACTAATCGACGAACTTAATCGAGTCGATTACACACATTGTAACTAAGCACAATCAACAGAAACAATTCACATTTAAAATCAGGTAGACGGGTAGGAGACAGTATGATAATAAAAGATGGGAAAATTACACAGACTAAAACAAACACAAAAATACATGTATAATACACAAAATAAATAGAAAAAATACCTTTGAATCTTCAATTTTATTCCGACTCGAACTCAACTTGGATTTCGGATTTTTTGTTTGAAATCAAACTGACCTTAGTCGAAGTATTTTCCACTGAAAATACTTCGACTAAGGTCGATTAAACCTCAATCTTCATTTAATATGAACGGAATCCAAAAGTTTGGTATTTTTAGGGTTTCAGGTTCTTGGATCTTAAATCCGATCATTTCCGGGCAGATTCGAAGGGAACCAAACATGATATAAGGGTGAGGGTAGCCTAGGGTTCATTTGGTGTTAGTTTGAAACGGATCTGAGTTTGTTCTTGTTTGGTCCGAATCTTCAAAAGAAGATTCGAGAAGTTCAGAACTGATTCGAGCCAAACTAACTTCAGATCCATACTCAGGATGACTAGGGGAAGCTGTGGTGTTGACTAGGTGCTGTTTGGTTTAGATCTGAACTTGGCTCGAATCTTCAAATGAAGATTCGAGAACCTTTAGGGAGATTCGAACCAAGCAGATAACATATTTGAATAGAGGGTGTTCAGGGGGTTCTGGGGTATTAAGTTGGTGACCGGCGGCGTTGATGCCGCCGGGTTTCAGGCGGTGGAATCCTAGGGCGGCTAGGGTTAGGAGTGGTGGTTTGGGGAACGATGATAAACAGTGTAGGAGGGGGGGTGTTCAGTTAGGGGCCGGGGTAAGGGCTTGGGATTTATATAGGGGAATGGTGGGTGGATATTGACCGTTGGATTAGGCAGGATGGACGACTGAGATCTATTCACTTAACCAAACGGTGTCGTTTGGTTTAAGTTAGGGGGACGGGTTAAACCGGGTGTTGGATCGGGTAAAGGTCTCGGGTTAGGGTGATGAAATCTTGGCCGTTGGATGGACTTAATCCAACGGCCCTTGACGAGAGGTGACCAAACGTCGTCGTTTGGTTCTGGCTTTGAATTGGACCGGACAGGCTGTTTTGGATTGGGCTGGGGGGGGGAATTAGTTCACTTGGGCCTGGATTTTAATCCAGGTCCAATTTCCTTTCACAATTTATATATATATTTTCTAATTTTATTTAAATTATAAAAAATCCTAATAAAAATTATAAAACAATTTTTAACCTTACACAAAAATATTAATTACTTCATAACAATTATTTAACACATAGTCAAAACATTAATCACACAGTGGGATATTTAAAATAGAACTAACGCATATTTTTTTTATTTTATTTAAATTATCTTTTAAAATGCATAATTATATCCTATATGCATGCAACATGTATTTTATTTTATTTTTCATTTTATCATGACAAAGTAAACATTTACGGACATAAACAAATATTTAACACCACGCAAATTCAGAAATTACACAGTAAAATAAATTTATTTTGATATTTTGATTTATTTTGGAGTAGTTTTTCGTAAGGCAAAAATCACGTGCTCACAGCTGCCCCTCTTTGTGCGGAAACTCGAAGAGTTTTCGTACAAAGATAAAGTGAGCGGACACGAGCGATTTTTGCCCGTTCGAATACTCCGTGGGAAGCATTTTTAGAAAGATTTGACCGAACCTCTGCTTCAAAGGTTTCCTACATATCCTTGGCTATAAAGGAATCAGGTCAATGTAGTTCGGGAATTTTGGGTAGCTGGGACTACCATGGGACTGTGATGCGTGCTGTTTTTACTGCTTGTTGACCTCCTTATTACACCTTACTTTAAAGGAAATACAAAAAGCTAAACTAGACTACGGTACATGACTTATAAAAATCTTATCTAGATCATGCCCTTGCGTTTCTTGTTGTCTTGATATCTTGGTGACTCTTGGGCATTTGGCTTATTCCGTATTCCTTTTGGAACTCCTGTTGTTTCTTGCTGGGGATTCTGTTGGACTCCTCTGTTTTATCGGTTCTAAGTGTGCTCCTTTCTCATATGAGCGGGCTTTTGATTTCAATACTTCAATTTCATTCCCTCGTTCTTCAGGTGGGTGCCTTGACTGCTTCTTTTCTTTCTTCATCCTCATTCTCCAGGTGGACGCCTGACTTCTTTTTTTCTCATCCTCATTCTCCAGGTGGACGCCTAACTTCTTCAATTTTCTCATCCTCATTCTCCAGGTGGACGCCTGATTTCTTTAATTCTCATCCTCATTCTCCAGGTGGACGCCTGACTTCTTCTTTTTCTCATCCTCATTCTCCAGGTGGACGCCTGATTTCTTTAATTCTTCATCCTCATTCTCCAGGTGGACGCCTGACTTCTTCTTTTTCTCATCTTCATTCTCCAGGTGGACGCCTGATTTCTTTAATTCTTCATCCTCATTCTCCAGGTGGACGCCTGACTTCTTCTTTTTCTCATCCTCATTCTCCAGGTGGACGCCTGACTTCTTTTTCTCATCCTCATTCTCCAGGTGGACGCCTGACTTCTTCAATTCTTCATCCTCATTCTCCAGGTGGACGCCTGACTTCTTCTTAACTTCATTCTCCAGGTGGACACCTGATTTCTTTAATTCTTGATCCTCATTCTCCAGGTGGACGCCTGACTTCTTCAATTCTCATCCTCATTCTCCAGGTGGACGCCTGACTTCTTCAATTTTTCATCCTCATTCTCCAGGTGGACGCCTGACTTCTTCTTTTTCTCATCCTCATTCTCCAGGTGGACGCCTGACTTCTTCAATTTTCTCATCCTCATTCTCCAGGTGGACGCCTGACTTCTTTAATTCTTCATCCTCATTCTCCAGGTGGACGCCTGACTTCTTTTTCTCATCCTCATTCTCCAGGTGGACGCCTGACTTCTTTAATTCTTCATCCTCATTCTCCAGGTGGACGCCTGACTTCTTTCAATTCTTTATCCTCATTCTCCAGGTGGACTCCTGACTTCTTCAATTTTCATCCTCATTCTCCAGGTGGACGCCTGACTTCTTTAATTTTCATCCTCATTCTCTAGGTGGACGCCTGACTTCTTCAATTCTCATCCTCATTCTCCAGGTGGACGCCTGACTTCTTCAATTTTCATCCTCATTCTCCAGGTGGACGCCTGACTTCTTCTTTTCTCATCCTCATTCTCCAGGTGGACGCCTGACTTCTTTTAATTCTTCATCCTCATTCTCCAGGTGGACGCCTGACTTCTTTAATTCTATCGGGTATTCCCTGACACAAATATTATACTTGCCCCTGTTTTAAATCAAAGAAAACTTCGTTAGTTTAAAGCAGGGTGGTTTGCTGTGGTATTCTTGCAGATGGTGATGCTTCTCTTTGTCTCTCTTTATTGCCTCGGAATGGTTGAAAAGACTGTTTTGTCTTTGTAATTGATCATTGACTATAGGATTCCTCTCTGTATGTTTTCCTTCAAAACCTTTTAACTGTAATCATATGCCCCTTCTGACTTTGCTGATCCATTTTTGATTTCACCTTTCTTATACCCATATTTTATCTCCCACCTTTCGTGGCTGTATCTTACAACCTTGAATCTTGGTAGTATACCTCGACATGCCTTCTTATTTGTTTGGAATAAAACTTATCTCAAAGCTTGGAGAAAGTAAGATTATTAGTAGCGAAATACGCTGATTTCGACAATTATAGAATGAAAAGAAAAATCCAATTTTTGGATGACTGTTGGAAAAGGAATAAAGGACTTATCTGATTGGAATTACTGGCACCAATGATCAGGGTATGCATTTCGGATTAATCAACCCAGTCTTTTAATCAATCTCTTTTCAATTGTCTCAAGGAGTTTTCATCGATAAATTTTCCTCATTTTCCACTTCTTCACTTCTTTTTCGCCTTATGGTGCCTGCGAAGGTTTTCACCAATAAGACTCTCTCATTTTACTTTTCTCTCAACTTCCTTCGCCTTATGGTGCCCGTGTGGGTTTTCACCTATAAGACTCTCTCATTTTACTTTCTTTTCTTGTTTGTAACGGAGTGTTATGAACCATCTTCATTTGCTTGCCTCAGCATTTTTCTAAGATTGATCGAAAGGTCTTTTTGGTATGGGGTTAGAAATGAAAGAGGTATTAAAAGCTAAATAGCTTTGGTATGGGTTTAAGATTACAACTCTTGGAATCTTTTCTTATTTCCAACACAATTCCTGCCCCATTTTCTTGATTGGGGTCTCTTAATGTTTCTTTTTGTGCACATTGTGTATGTTGTGCACCCTATGACCGAGCCGTGAGGCGCCTACGTATCCTTCTTTTGAGGAATCAGGTCAAACGTAGTTCACTAATAATAGTGATGATTTTTTTTTTTTTTAACACCAAGAGAGGGTAGGAAAGAAAAAGTATGGCTCAAAGGGGAAGCAAATGGTATAGTGTTTGGATAGCAGAATAAATTACCTTTATCATTTCAATCTTCGAAATAGTGCTAAATACAAACATTCAAAAAGTTATGCATAATATCTCTTTACCGCGTCAGAATTGATCGCCATATCTATGCATTTGCCTTCAATATCTGTTAAACATAGTGCACCATTCGATAATACTCTGGTCACAATGAATGGTCCTTGCCAATTCGGGGCAAATTTGCCTTTTGCTTCAACCTGATGTGGAAGAATACGTTTCAGCACATGCTGACCTACTTCAAACTTCCGGGGACGCACCTTTTTGTTGTATGCTCTTTCTATTCTTCTTTGATATAATTGACCATGGCATACTGCGGTCAATCGTTTTTCGTCAATCAAGTTTAACTGTTCTAGACGGGTTTTGACCCATTCATCATCATCAATCTTTGCTTCGGCGATGATCCGAAGGGAAGGAATCTCAATTTCTGCAGGAATTACTGCTTCAGTGCCGTATACCAACAAATAAGGAGTTGCTCCTACTGAAGTGCGAACAGTAGTGCGGTATCCCAATAATGCAAATGGTAATTTTTCATGCCATTGTTTTGAACCTTCTACCATTTTCCGAAGTATCTTCTTTATGTTTTTGTTGGCTGCTTCTACTGCTCCATTCGCCTTGGGCCGATATGGGGTAGAGTTACGATGTGTAATCTTAAACTGTTGACATACTTCTTTCATTAAGTTGCTGTTAAGATTAGCACCGTTATCTGTGATGATCACCTTCGGGATTCCGAATCGACATATGATATTTGAGTGGACAAAATCGACCACAGCTTTCTTGGTCACTGATTTGAATGTCTTGGCCTCAACCCATTTGGTAAAATAATCAATAGCTACCAGAATGAATCTGTGTCCATTGGATGCTGCCGGCTCAATTGGTCCAATCACATCCATGCCCCAAGCAACGAAGGGCCATGGTGCTGACATTGTGTGCAACTCGGATGGTGGAGAATGAATCAAATCTCCGTGTATTTGGCATTGATGACACTTGCGCACAAAACTGATACAATCTCTCTCCATGGTAAGCCAATAGTAACCAGCTCGGAGGATTTTCTTTGCCAACACATATCCACTCATGTGGGGTCCGCAAACTCCTGAATGTACTTCAGACATGACAGTTGTAGCTTGTCTGGCATCTATGCATCTTAATAATCCAAGATCTGGTGTTCTTTTATACAAAACTCCTCCGCTTAAGAAGAATCCATTTGCCAATCGCCTAATGGTCCTCTTTTGATCTCCTGTGGCTTGTGCGGGATATATACCCATCCTGATATACTCCTTGATGTCATGGAACCATGGTTCACCATCAAATTCTTCTTCAACCATATTGCAATAAGCGTGCTGATCGTGGACTTGAATATGTATTGGATCTACATAAGCTTTGTCCGGATGGTGCAACATTGATGCTAGGGTAGCCAATGCATCGGCAACCTCATTATGGATTCTTGGAATATGTTGGAATTCCACTGATTGAAACCGCTGACAAAGATCATGTAGACATTGCCGGTATGGGATGAGCTTCAAGTCTCGGGTTTCCCATTCTCCTTGAATTTGATGTACCAAAAGATCTGAATCTCCCATGACTAAGATTTCTCGGATACCCATGTCTGCGGCTAGCCTTAACCCCAAAATGCAAGCTTCATATTCAGCCATATTATTGGTGCAATAAAATCGTAATTGAGCCGTAACAGGATAGTGATGCCCTGTTTCAGAAATGATTACAGCTCCTATTCCGACTCCTTTCATGTTAGCGGCTCCATCAAAGAAAAGTTTCCAGCCAGGCTTTTCAATTTGCTCCACCTCGTCGATATGCATTGTTTCTTCATCAGGAAAATAAGTCTTCAACGGCTCATATTCCTCATCGACCGGGTTTTCGGCTAAATGATCGGCCAGTGCTTGAGCCTTCATTGCAGTTCGAGTCACATAGATGATGTCAAATTCTGTGAGCAATATCTGCCACTTTGCAAGTCTTCCTGTTGGCATAGGCTTTTGAAAAATGTATTTCAATGGATCCAACCGAGAAATGAGGTAAGTAGTGTAGGATGACAAATAGTGTTTCAATTTTTGAGCTACCCATGTTAGGGCGCAACATGTCTTTTCCAGATGAGTATACTTAACCTCATAAGCTGTGAACTTCTTGCTAAGGTAGTAGATGGCCTGTTCTTTTCTGCCAGTGAGGTCATGTTGCCCCAATACACAACCAAATGAATTTTCCAAAACCGTTAAGTAAAGAATCAAAGGTCTTCCTGGCTCTGGCGGGACCAACACGGGTGGGTTCGACAAGTACCCTTTTATCTTATCGAACGCTTCTTGACACTCATCGGTCCATTTGACCGCAGCATCCTTTTTCAACAATTTGAAAATTGGCTCACAAGTTGTTGTGAGCTGAGCAATAAACCTGCTAATATAATTCAATCTTCCCAACAAACTCATTACTTCAGTTTTGTTCCTGGGAGGTGGCAATTCTTGGATGGCTTTGATCTTTGATGGGTCTAGCTCGATGCCTCGTCGACTGACTATGAATCCCAGCAACTTTCGGATGGAACTCCAAATGCGCACTTGGCAGGGTTAAGCTTGAGGTTGTACCTGCGAAGTCTTAAGAAGAACTTCCTCAAATCCCCAACGTGGTTGGCCTGATGCTTTGATTTTATGATCACATCGTCCACGTATACCTCAATTTCCTTGTGTATCATATCATGAAACACTGTGGTCATTGCTCTCATATAGGTTGCTCCGGCGTTCTTTAGACCGAATGGCATTACCCGGTAGCAATAAGTTCCCCATGGTGTGATGAATGCCGTCTTTTCTGCATCTTCTTCATCCATTAGAATTTGATGATACCCGGCATAACAATCCACGAAAGACCCTATATCATGCTTGGCACAATTGTCGATCAAAATATGGATATTGGGTAATGGGAAATTATCCTTTGGACTTGCTTTGTTGAGATTGCGATAGTCGACGCATACTCTAATTTTGCCGTCTTTCTTTGGCACAGGAACGACATTAGCTAACCAAACAGGATATCGAGTGACTCGAATGACCTTTGCTTCCAATTGTTTGGTGATTTCTTCCTTAATTCTCACACTCATATCAGGCTTGAATTTTCTCAGCCTCTGCTTGACAGGAGGCACCGTTGGATCGGTGGGCAATTTGTGGACCACTAAATCAGTGCTCAAGCCCGGCATGTCGTCATACGACCATGCAAAAACATCTTTGAATTCTATGAGTGCTTTAATTAACTCCTCTTGGATCTTTGGTTCCAGATGGACACTTATTTTAGTTTCTCGGATATTACTCGTGTCCCCTATATTGATGTCCTTGGTATCACTCAAGTTAGGTTTGATTTTTTCCTCAAAGTGAATTAACTCTTTACTAATCTCTTCAAAAACCTCATCTTCATCATATTCTGATTCATAATCACAATATATTTCTTGAATTAATGTTTCGGAACCAGATTGATTTTTAAGACTGGGCTGAGGATTCCTCATGCATGTCATATCACTAGAGCCAGTGTAAAAGGAACTGTACAGGAAAGAAGAAAAAGAAAAGAAAACTATTAGGAATGATAATAAAAAGGAAACTGCTTTTTATTGGATGATGAAAGATAACAAGGTTTGCACACTTCAAACAAACTGTAAGATAAGCTTTGGGATTACAACCTTGAAATAACCCAAACAAACTGAAAGAAAATCAAAATAAACTACCAAGACTCCTTTCGAATTGGGAGAGGAGTGGCTTTCCAATTATTGAGCTTTGTCTCTGGTCCAACGAATTGAACTTCTGCGTTGCTACACCCTTCTCCGCCTTCCAGCATATTCACATCACTAAACAATTTCTCGAACCTTTCAATTAATTCCTCCTCAGGATTGACCCGGGATTTAGGAATTGTTGTTATCGGGCGATTTTTAGCACCGGTCTTGACAAAAGACTTTGACAGATGTGGTACTGGTTTTGGAAGAACCCATGCTTGGTGTTTCAACTTCCTGGCCCTTATCACGTCATTGGCGGTGGGTATGAACCCTAAACCGAATGTTCCCCAGTTCTCGGGGAGAGATACTGGTTGTACAATTCCTTGCAAAGATAAGCCCAGACCTTTGCCGGGTATAAAGCCATTCTTCAGCATTTCATAAGCTACCATGACTGATGCAGAGGATATATTTGGATTCGAAAGGTATTTCCCTTCTGGAATTTTCTCTACCGACACTGTGTCGGACACTTGGTATACCCATGGTCCTTGGTCAATTTCTGTTCCCTCGACCGGTACAATGGTACTGTTGTGAGCATTTAAACTTTCTTCTCCATGCACGACTATTTCTTGATGATCCCATTCAAACTTGACAGCCTGATGTAGTGTTGACGGGACTGCTTTAGCAGCATGGATCCATGGTCGACCCAACAACAAGTTGTAAGAAACAGTTATGTCCAACACTTGGAATTCCATTGTGAATTCAACTGGCCCTATAGTTAGTTCCAACACTATGTCGCCAAATGAATCTCTGCTTCCACCGTCAAATCCTCGTACGCAGATACTATTCTTTTGGATCCTCTCCTCTTTAATTTTTAATTTGTTTAAAGTGGAGAGAGGGCATATGTTTGCACTGGACCCATTGTCAACCAATACCCGGGTTACTACGGAGTTTTCACATTTCACGGTGAGGTAAAGAGCTCTGTTGTGCTCGGTACCTTCCACAGGTAATTCATCATCAGCAAATGTAATTCTGTTTGTCTCAAAGATTCTGTTGGCTATTTTTCCCAAATGATTTACAGATATCTTTTCAGGAACATGAGCTTCATTCAGGATTTTCATCAACGCCAGACGGTGTTCCTCTGAATGGATCAGTAATGACAACAATGAAATTTGAGCGGGGGTCTTCTTTAATTGATCCACCACAGAATAATCATGGAGTTTCATTTTTCTTAAAAACTCCTCCGCCTCTTCTTCCGTCACAGCTCTCTTTGTTGGCATTGGATTGTTTTTAGTTTTTCTCAGCTCTTCGGGAGTAAAACATCTTCCCGAACGAGTCAAGCCTTGCACCTCACACACTTCTTCCTTGATTTCTTTGCCCTTGTACATTACGGTCATCCGTTCATAGTTCCATGGGATGGTTTTGTTGTTGATGATCGGCAGCTGGATTACAGGTGCAATAATAACCCGATCTGTACGTGCTCCTTCCACGAATACAACGGGTTTGTTAGCAACCCCTGGTACTATCACTTTTGGCCTTTCTTGTTTTGCGGAAACTTTGCTCGATGATCCCTCATCGACTATCATAGACGGTTCATCACCATTTTTGTTCTGCTTAGACACCGGCTTCTCCTCCATTAACTGCTTATCTGGCTTGGTTTCATGAGACTTGATCATCATGACAGTTTGTGACGGCTTCTTTGTCTCCCCATCAGCTTGTATGATTTCTATCATATTAGCCTCTTGATGGGCTGGCATTGGATTTCTATTGATATTTGGAGCTTCGGGGGTTTGAACCTCGATTTTATTAGTATCAATCAGCTCTTGTATTGCATTTTTCAAATGCCAACATTTCTCCGTATCATGGCCTGGTGCACCGGAGCAATATTCACAGCTAATGGTGTAATCCAGATTCTTTGGAGGAGGATTGGGTAGTTTGGATTGTATTGGTCTCAGCATGTCTAGCTGTCTCAGCCTGTGGAACAGACTAGTGTAAGACTCTCCCAATGGAGTGTAAGTTTTCTTTTTCTGTTCCCTTTCTCCCCTGAATGCTGGCCTAGGCCTGAAACCTGGTCCGGGATAGGCTCGTGGGTAAGTATTTGGTGTGACAGGAGCACGCCAATTGGTGTGAACAGGTGGCTGATTGTATGCTTGAGCATGGTTAATGGCAAAATGAGGCTCTGAAGGGTGATAGTAATGTTGGGATGAATCATGGTGGTAAGCTGATTGGCGAGGTCGTTGTTAATTATAGTAAAGTGGTGAACCTCTGGGTCCCGGCCAAATTCCTGAATCAACTACTGCTGCTTCCTCCCTTTTCTTTCTTCCGATTCCTCCTACCCCGCCTTGAATAGCTTGAGTAGTTGCCTTAATTGCTGAATAGCTCATGATTTTATTTGTTTTGAGGCCTTCTTCTACCATACCTCCCATCTTTACTACCTCGTTGAATGATTTTCCAACCGCTGAAACCAAGTGGGCATAGTAAGTTGGTTCCAAGGCTTGGAGGAAGTAATCTACCATTTCGCTCTCCTTCATAGGAGGATCCACTCTTGCTGCCTGTTCTCTCCACCGAAAACCATACTCTCTGAAACTTTCATTGTGTTTCTTCTCAAATTTGGTCAAAGATAATCGATCTGGGATGATTTCCAGATTGTATTGGAAATGGTATGCGAATGCCTGTGCCAGGTCATCCCAGGTGTACCATCTTCCATGGTCCTGGCGTGTATACCACTCCAAAGCTGATCCGCTTAGACTTTGACTGAAGTAAGCCATCAATAATTCATCCTTTCCCCCAGCTCCTCGCATCTTGCTACAGAAACCCCTTAAGTGGGCTACTGGGTCGCCGTGCCCGCTGTATAGGTCAAATTTGGGCATCTTGAAGCCAACTGGCAATTGTACATTAGGGAATAAGCATAAATCTTTGTATGCTACACTGACTTGCCCACCTAATCCCCGCATGTCTCGGAACGACTGTTCTAGACTTTTGACCTTCCTGAACATCTCTTCTTGTTCAGCATTTTTGGCTGGCTTGTCAATTTCGGTTGGGAGATCAAACCGAGGAGCAGTTGAATTGATTTCGGAGGCTTTGAAGGTGGGCTCCGGGGGGTAATATTGGTTGTCTTGGGCCTGAAATGTAGGCTCACTAGGAGATTTGTGAAATGTAGCAGGGGGAGGTGCTACGAAAACAGGAGTCATAGGTGGAGGAAGGTACGGAACTGGTTTTGGAGGTGGAGACTGTGGTGTCTGAGAGGTGGTGCCTCGGTAGTGCTGATAAATGGGGAAACTTGGGGATAATTCAGTGGTGATATTATCCTGAGTTTGGGTCATTGATGGAGCAGGGTTATTTGGGTAAGATGGGGGTAACTGTCCTGTAGACCAAGCTTGGTACATTTCAGCCATTTGCTGCTTGAGCTTAAACATCTCTTCTTTCATTTTCCCGACATCCATCTCTTCTATCTCCATACCTGTGTCAACATCTGGGATAGACATACTTTCGGGTATTGGTCCTTTTGATCTTGTGTGATAGTGATAATATGCCAGTATACTCTTTAGAGAAACTAACTGCTTGAATTCTGAAAATGAACAAACTTGTTAGTTTTGAGAGTTTAACACATATATAATCACACGTTGAGATGCAATGCTCCTAGACAAATAATCCCTTTCTATTATGCATTCGCTCGGTTGCTTGTGTCGTCCCAGCTTTCTTGAAATTGAAAAATTGTCATTCGCTTTTATTTACTATATATATCTTTATCGTGGTGGTCGAATCTTAGAGATTGCCTACGTATCATGCCAAACATGAATCAGACCTTGCGTAGTACGGACCAAAGTCAATCGTGTTTATTCATTACACAAAGATGGAATTACATTTGAAAACTTTAAGAAAATAGCTTGAAACACACACACTTAAATCAAAATAAAAGATACAATTCATAACATCTCACAACATGCCCCACTTTCCACTTTTGTTCTCTAATATTGGATTATCTGCTCAATGTGGGGCTTGACCTGGATGGCCTCCCAGCGTACGATACATCCTTTCCAACTCCATTGCTAGATGACGAGCAAAAGTGGGCGCATGCTCTGTAAACCTTTCATAATCCATTCCTTGGCAGTTTACATAACTTTGAGATGTGAAGACTGCCAGGTCGTGGATTTGTGCCCTGAAACCTTGGAGACGTTGGTCTTGGTCTTGCAATTGCTGCTGACGAGTGGTGGCTATATCTCTGACACGGTTTTCACGATCTAAAGCTGATTCTAATAGAGCTCGGAGTCTGGCCTGCTCTAATCTTGCTTGCGATCTTTCCCTGTCGAGGTCTGCTTGTTGATATTCTCTGTTGCATCTTCTTGCCTCTTCTAGTTGTGCACGAAGCTGGTCTTCTGATCGCATCCAATAGTCTTTTTCCTTCTTGAATTGAGCCTTGTCTTTTTCGGATTGCCTATCTTGGCGTTCCTTGTTAGATCTGGCTTCTTCGTTTAATTGTTGGATCCTTTCTTTTGCTTTGCTCAATGCCCTTTCGTTTTCCGCAAGAATGGAATCATAATCTTGCATTTTTTCGAAGAGATTGGCGATGGTTTTTTGATCCTTCCAGCTCCTCTTTGGCGTTTCAGAGATTCTTTTCATTTTTTGGAATCGAGCATGAAGATTTTCATTCTCACAAGCTAGACTCTTTTTCTCGCCTTCGGCTTCTTGTTCTTGCAAATCTTTCTCTAAACTGAGGCTTCTTAGATTTTCTTTTAGGGCATGGATAGTTGCTTTGTACCCTTTTTCTTTTTCTCCCCAGATCAACCGCTCTTGGATTTTATCATTGAAGTTTTGAACATGGGGTCTTTTTGTTGGCCTTTTTAGCTCAGGTTCTGGTACATCATCCACGCGAGACCGTTTTTCGAACCACCTTGCATATCCAGGATTTATCTCACCTTTGGTAGTGTCTAGGACTTGAGTATCACTTTTCAAGTATCGGCACCCGTTCCATATCTGCTGAAGTAGAGCTTCGGGAATAGTGGCTTCTGGGTGTAATTCGATTACTTGCATACTCAAATCTTCCTCATCAGGAACTATTTGATATCTCCCTAGTTGCCTTAGGACTCTTAGTGGTGCATACGGCTGAATGCTTCTCAATCCCAATAGTAGTAGATAACTATTTGAGGTTGACATATGTATTACTTCTCTCATCGGGAGCCATCCCAGAGTCCATTCAATTTGATTTGCCGTTAAAGCCTTTAGATGAGATACCCATGCTTCTATCCCTTCTGGAGCTTGATAATTTTTTGTTCTTTCCTCATAGCTCTCGATGCAATTAGCTTTGTTCGACCCATACTGTATGATCTTGGGTTGTTGTTGGAGATGTTCAATCACCCACATTTGCAACAAAATTTTGCATCCTTCGAAAACTTTCGCTCCTGATTTGCATAAAGTCAAAGCCCGATAAATATCTGATAGAATGATGGGGACAAGGGTGTGATTTTCTTTAGTGGTGAGGATTTGCACAACTTTTGCGGTGCGAATATCAATTGTTCGCTCTTTATTTGGGAAGACCATGACTCCTAGAAAAGCCACCATGAAAGCAAATCGACGGTGCATCTGCCAAGTGTCTTTGTTTTGCTTATTAGTAAGGCCTTTCTCATGAATTTCGAACCCATCTGACTTTCCAAACCTGGAATACAAAAAGTTGAAGGAACAACATCCATTGATGACATTGCTTTTCCTGATTTGACTGCTGATGTTCAGAAGACCGAAGAATCGATGTATTGAAGGAGCCTTTGTGAATATCAAGCTTTGATTTCTTAAACTTCCGTCAAAACCAACATAGCCAGCTATCTCCTCTAATGTAGGAGTAAGCTCGAAGTCAGAGAAACGAAAAACATTGTGAACAGGATCCCAGAAAGTTACTAATGCCGTAATCAGATCATCACGAGGTTCAACTTTCATAATGTCCGTGAGATTTCCCAAATGCTTGACGACCCATTTTTGACCGTCTTCGCCTAAATCATACCACCACATTTGAAGCTGACATAGAAATTCTTCCGTACTTGTGGATGAGGGACTTTGTGTGGTGCTCATTTTGTATCTGAAATTTAATTTTAATGAAGTCAAAATTCATTTTGGAAAATTTATACTAAAAATCATTTCGAATTTTTTTAAAAACAACCCATTTTATTCCTTTCTTCTTACCAAGCTTTTATTTAAGCTGGTCAACAAGCATGTTTGAGGCGAATAAATGCACAAATAACAAGTAGGATGCATCATGATGGTCTTTTAATTTTGGGTTCACCTGTCCTAGACAGACCCAACCCCTGTGTTGAGTCTCCAAGGCCAAATGCATATGATGCAAATATTCGTTCCTACTAGGGATCCGGTACATGGCTGAGTTATTCTAAGTGTAAAACCTTAGGTTGATTGTTCTAAACCTGGCTTACCCAAACGGACAGTTTGAGCCGAAGCGGGGGTAACGTACCGGGAGCACGAAAGTCTGCCCGACCTAGTTACTTGTCCCAACTCCGTCTTATTTGGTATGACTTTAACAGAAAGGTGGGTCACGCGCACGTGTACACCATAAATTCAGAAGACTCAGAAAGAAGGGGGTTTCGTAGCAATTATATATATTCACAATTTAAATAATATTAAAGCGGTAAAAAAAAACATTTAGCATATTAGCATATAAACAGTTGAAAATCATATAGTAAATAAAGCCAATTAACACAGATATTTAAGCTCGAATTCTTTAAACCCTGAACCAATGGTTCTGGGTTACAATAACAGTGTCCCCAACAGAGTCGCCAGAGCTGTCGCACCTCCTTTTTACCGTGCCCGCGGGGCGCGTGGGGAGTTTTCTCCAATTGAAGGACAGTCGAAACGGGATTTGTTTATTTGTTTTAGAGTCGCCACCTGGGAATTTTAAGGCGTCCCAAGTCACCAATTATAATCCCTGAATCGAGGAGAATATGACTCTGTTTATTATTCTGCGAACCAGAAATCCTGAGTAAGGAATTCTGTTAATCCGGAAGAAGGTGTTAGGCATTTCCGAATTCCGTGGTTCTAGCACGGTCGCTTAACTGTTTTTATTATTGGCTTAATTATCTTGATTTTTATTAAATACTTTTTGTTACGTGATTTTTCTACCGCTTTTACTTATTGTGATTAAGGACCCTTCTTTGAATCGAATTACGCGTACGTATATTCGTGTTATAAATTTAAAAAAAAATGCGGAATTGTGTCACGCGTACGTGTACACAATAATTTTTTTGGTAATATATTTATTAAACAATCATTTTTCGAAATTATTGTCGAATCGAGAATATTTGTTTTTCTTGAATAGTGAACCGTACATCTCAGGTTTTTATGAAATTGATTTAACGCCTTTGGAAAAATCCTTTTATTAAATATTCACTCGAAGTTGCGCGTACGCATAATCCGAATTTTGCTTTTAAAAATATAATCAGGGTACGCGAACGTATCCCTAATTGCGCAAAATATTTGTAATGATATTATGGATTTTCCACAAATTGTTTATTATATCCATACATTTTATATGAAAATACTGAGAAATTCATATTCAAGGGGTGTCTTTAAATTCTTTTAAAAGAAATTCACAAATTTTGAATATTGCCCGTTGACTATAATTTCCGAGTATTAATTATGTTCATCCCAAGACTATTCAAACTCTCAATGAAAGGATAAATATATGATTAATGCTATTTTTTTTTGACAATTATATGCTAAAGAATGAATTGTATATAAAACTGAAAATAAATTATAAAGGAAAGAATATTTTCAAGAACTTTTATTATTATTAATTAGTGCAAGTTCTATTCTAATTACCATTGATATAAAGTTTTGCAATTTGTATCTTACTCTTATATACTTGTTTTGATCCAATAGGCGAAATTAACTTAATTAATTATGCCTATGATTGAGTTATATATGTAATCAAACCCATTTAATTCTAGATCTATATGAATTATTACAACCATTAACTTTCGCATCGTACAAGTTCATAAACCCTTTTATTATTAAGAACGAGAACAAGTCTAACTGACTAAATAAAAATGAATATTGCATACAATATTACTTACCATATTTGACATCATAAACATAATGGATTATACGAACTCGTCTTTCAACTATAGATTATGAACACAACCAATATTATGCCAAAAGATAACTAATTGCAACCAATCATCATCTAGCTTTAAACAACACTTAATTAACTAACAAAATAAACTGATAGCATATTTTCCTTGATATTTCAGAATGTTCTATACCTGACTAACAATGTCATAGAACTTAACTAATAACCAACTTTCTGTCATATTCCTTACCTTAACAATTCAATCATAACTATACTTCAATGAAAATTTAGAAAATTAATCTTATTACAACACTTATACAGTCTTCAATGAAGGATATTTAACTTACAGTCATCCTATCAACATATATTTCTTATTTGATCAAGAAACAAAACTGAATTTTTAATTAAAGAGCTCCAATGAATAACATACATTATTACAATTCAAACTTCATTTATATGTCATGCTGAAACTCTTTCCAACATAGAATTTAAAAGGATATATATACCTGAAAATGAAGGTAGAAGGAGTAAATTTCAGCAGTAGCAGCAGTAACAAATTCAGCAGAATATACCAGTGTTCAACAGATTTGGTCAAACAGAACAAGGCCCGAGGAACTCAGAAACACAGTACAAGACTTCTTTAAAAGTTTCAGATTTTAAAACTGAACAATCTGTCTGATTCTAAAACTTTAGAAAAAGGAAAACTAAAAAGCTTTTAACTTCAAAAATCAGCCTTAATACTAGTGTCTGATGTAGAGTTCTTTTTTACTATTTCTGATTTTCTTTCTTTCCTTCTATCCTATATCTGATTCTGTTCTTCTCAATTTTCAGATTTCTATTTCTGATTTTTTTTTCTCAATGTATCTCTCTCAGTTTTTCTCTCAAAAGCTCCTTAAAAAACTCTCTTAAAGATTCTCTAAGGTCTGTCTGCAAAACTCTCTCTATCTTTTCAGGTCTGTCCCAATTCCCCTTCTTTATACAAGTTTTCCTCCCCTAATGCTGCCTGGACCCCTTCTTTCTTTTAAAATCAGAAAATCCCATTCAAAATCTGCTTTACTACTTTAAATCCCATTATGTAAAACCTTTTCCCTGATTTTCAGCACTCCCATTACCCTTTGTTTCCCATTATCCCATTAAATTATAGCCACTAACATTACATTATAATACACTAGCACTAACACCCTGTTTTTACTGTTTCATTCCCAGAAATGCCTCTGAAATCCTGATGTTATTACTGAAAAAATCAGAACCTACTACAAAACAGATTCTAAAATCTGTATAACTTAATTATCCTTCTGATTTACAGCTATAACCAATCCTATTAACCTCCTAATACAATTGTATTTGACCAACTTTTGTAAACTTGAATTCAAACTTGACATTACAGCAATATTACACTGAATTCAGAACTAACAACATATTACTGAAATTATCATAACAATTCAGACTGGACTTAACATTGAACCAGAATCAAACACACACAGGATCATTGTCAATACTGACAATGCCCTAAAACTTTAATGTTCAGATAATAACATATATACAACCCTTATTTTGACAGATTCATATAAACCAGGATGATTTAACTGACAAGTATTAGTTAAAATTGATTATCTACAATATCTGTCAACAAACAGTACATAATAATAGAAACAGATTGTTTCAATCAGTATTATGAGAATTCGTAATATAACTAATCGACGAACTTAATCGAGTCAATTACACACATTGTAACTAAG
This sequence comes from Nicotiana sylvestris, assembly GCF_000393655.2. NCBI lineage: Eukaryota > Viridiplantae > Streptophyta > Magnoliopsida > Solanales > Solanaceae > Nicotiana > Nicotiana sylvestris. Next base: position 56,177,268 of record NC_091058.1, read on the forward strand.
CACAATCAACAGAAACAATTCACATTTAAAATCAGGTAGACGGGTAGGAGACAGTATGATAATAAAAGATGGGAAAATTACACAGACTAAAACAAACACAAAAATACATGTATAATACACAAAATAAATAGAAAAAATACCTTTGAATCTTCAATTTTATTCCGACTCGAACTCAACTTGGATTTCGGATTTTTTGTTTGAAATCAAACTGACCTTAGTCGAAGTATTTTCCACTGAAAATACTTCGACTAAGGTCGATTAAACCTCAATCTTCATTTAATATGAACGGAATCCAAAAGTTTGGTATTTTTAGGGTTTCAGGTTCTTGGATCTTAAATCCGATCATTTCCGGGCAGATTCGAAGGGAACCAAACATGATACAAGGGTGAGGGTAGCCTAGGGGTCATTTGGTGTTAGTTTGAAACGGATCTGAGTTTGTTCTTGTTTGGTCCGAATCTTCAAAAGAAGATTCGAGAAGTTCAGAACTGATTCGAGCCAAACTAACTTCAGATCCATAACAAGGCATGCTAGGGGAAGCTGTGGTGTTGACTAGGTGCTGTTTGGTTTAGATCTGAACTTGGCTCGAATCTTCAAATGAAGATTCGAGAACCTTTAGGGAGATTCGAACCAAGCAGATAACATATTTGAATAGAGGGTGTTCAGGGGGTTCTGGGGTGTTAAGTTGGTGACCGGCGGCGTTGATGCCGCCGGGTTTCAAGCGGTGGAATCCTAGGGCGGCTAGGGTTAGGAGTGGGGGTTTGGGGGACGATGATGAATAGTGTAGGAGGGGGGGGTGTTCAGTTAGGGGTCGGGGTAAGGGCTTGGGATTTATATAGGGGAATAGTGGGTGGATATTGACCGTTGGATTAGGCAGGATGGACGATTGAGATCTATTCACTTAACCAAACGGTGTCGTTTGGTTTAAGTTAGGGGGACGGGTTAAATCGGGTGTTGGATCGGGTAAAGGTCTCGGGTTAGGGTGATGAAATCTTGGCCGTTGGATGGACTTAATCCAACGGCCCTTGACGAGAGGTGACCAAACGTCGTCGTTTGGTTCTGGCTTTGAATTGGACCGGACAGGCTGTTTTGGATTGGGCTGGGGGGGGGGGAATTAGTTCACTTGGGCCTGGATTTTAATCCAGGTCCAATTTCCTTTCACAATTTATATATATATTTTCTAATTTTATTTAAATTATAAAAAATCCTAATAAAAATTATAAAACAATTTTTAACCTTACACAAAAATATTAATTACTTCATAACAATTATTTAACACATAGTCAAAACATTAATCACACAGTGGGATATTTAAAATAGAACTAACGCATATTTTTTTTTTATTTAAATTATCTTTTAAAATGCATAATTATATCCTATATGCATGCAACATGTATTTTATTTTATTTTTCATTTTATCATGACAAAGTAAATATTTACGGACATAAACAAATATTTAACACCACGCAAATTCAGAAATTACACGGTAAAATAAATTTATTTTATTTTTGATTTATTTTGGAGTAGTTTTTCGTAAGGCAAAAATCACGTGCTCACAATTAGACAGATATCAGAACACTATTTCACAACGTGCTCTTTTAAGTGGTTCAAAAACAGCGTCCACGTCTCTTGGCTTTCATTGGCACAAATAGCAAAGGCTAGAGGAAATATCTATCCATTAGCATCTACTGCCATGGCTATCAACAGTTTGATATCGTACTTTCCATAGACATAAGTGCCGTCTATGGATATTAAGGGCCGACAATGTGAAAGACCATCAACTGCTGGTTTAAACGCCCAGAAAACGTAATTGAACATATATTCTGGTTTACCTGGAATACACTCAAGCTTCCATTCAACAACCGTCCCGGGGTTAAACTGCTGCAGTGCAGCCATGTACCTAGGGAGATCTGCAAATGACTTATCCCAGTTACCATAGACTATTTAAAACGCTCTTTTTTGCCCGAGATATGCCTTTATTTTAGTAATTGTATGGCCATGTTCCTGGTGGACTGCTGTAATGCACTATTTGATTTTATACCTTATGGTTGCTTCGATGTATGGAATAGGAACAAGAGAAATCAAGTCAATATCCAAGTTGAAATGATTCCCGTTGAATGTGTCCATTTCGCATGTATGGGTGGGAATGTATTTACCCACTTTCCACATACCTGTCTTCTTCTTAATCGCACGCAACATCCAATGACATGACCAAAACCACCTGTGACAAACAACCTTGTATACAACCGGACTTGACTCCCATACCTCATCTCACGACACTCTTTTATGTTGTGCATTTTACAAGCCCTGCTTAGGCGCGCTTTATCAGGAAAAAGCATGCCCTTTTCCAGCACCGTTGGTCTAGACTCATCCCACATTGCTGTCCGAATTTTATCAAAATCCCTTGTTATAGCTTCCACATCCGGCATGTTTGTCAAGTTATCAAGGTAAGGAACCTCCCTTGAATGAAATGACACTTGGGACTCATGCACTCTTCGTCTAGGGGATGGAACATACTCTCTCGTCAAATCAGGTCCTTCCTTCTCATCCTCCTCATCACCATCCTCACGATGAAATGGTGTATCGTCTCCAGATTCATCAGCATTATTGTCGTAATCACTGTTCTCTTCTTAACTCTGTGCATCTGCGAGATCCCGATTTAATACGTCATCTTCGGGCAATTGAGTGAGTACATTTGCTTCAACTTGATCGTTTTCACTGCACAATCAACAAATTAATAAGATGCTAAATTTACAAAATATTTTTCATATAGCCGTATCACTTCACTTACAAGTCGTAATGTGATGAAATTCCATGATGGACATTTTCATGTCGGTGATAGTACCCGGATGGACCACTTTGATCCAACACACCAAAACTATGCTTGGGTTCATTATTTATAAAACTCATATCCGACCTGTACCCCTTGTTAAATATATGAGCGTTAATACAAATTGAATACAACAAAATTGTACATCGTACCACAAAGAAAAATTGAAGCTTACCACTCGTCTTGTGAATTATGTAAAGTAGGCAAGGATGAGTTTAAATCAAGGAAAACTCTTTAATCAGGAACATGTCCGGCAAAAACTCCTCCAGAATAGCCAGCCGATGATTGGGGGTTATCCTGAACATGTCCAGCCATCTCATTATTTGGAACATCTTCGACCTTGACGTACATATCCAACATATTTATTACAAGATATTCCCGGTATTCATCCGGAGTCCTCATATAATCCCTCAAAGTTTCATCATCGTAGATGTTTAACACCGAGTAAAAAGCAGCCCCTTGCGGAGTGACGGAATACGAATATCTTCCAGTTACTTTAAGTATCACTGAACGTTTCCTCTTTCCCATTTTTTTACATAACAACGATATCAATTTATCGTACTCTAGTGTAAGTGGTAATTTAACATGACCCTGTGGAGATAAACTATACCTCACAGAGTTATTCTCCGTCACAACCTCACCCCCCAATATAATGAAACTCTTATTCTACGCTCTTCAGACATTGCGAAAAAAATGCTTCAGAGTTTAACAATAAGAAAATATTGAAGAGAATTAGAATTGTATGTGAACGATTTTTCCAAATACTCTGACCACTTTATATAGGAAATGGCTAGTCCGGGAGGTAGAAAATTTTGGATATATAGTGTTTCTAAACACACGCTATACATTGAAATAATTGTGATTGTGAGTTCACTTATTGGTGGGGCCAAAATCAGAGGATATCGTTTTCTGTTTGTGCGCTATACATATAGCGTGTAACAACAACACGCTATACTTAACGGCAGACGTTACCGTTAATATATAGCGTGTTGTTATTGCACGCTATATATAGAAATGTCGTTTTTTTAATACACTTATTTGTGTGTTTTGAGTCCAAACACATATTATTTAGGTTCCGGACTCTATTAAGGAGCACATGTTGGTGTGTGTATGATCTAATTTTGGCTATATCATAAATTAAGGAGAGATAACCATAAAGAGGTAAAAAGATAGTGGGATCGGAAGTAGGAGCGTAGTGCCAAATGGAAATAAACACGTAATTACGGTTTTTAACCATTATCTTTTTCTTGATAAAGAATTAGTTATGACTTCTAAAAATTGAGTTAATATGCTAATGAAATTAAAAACATGATTATTATTGGGAAGAAACAAGACAAACCAGATTTTTATTTAACCAAAAATCTCACATACTACACTAGTTAAGGGAGCACATGAGAAAATGGTTGGAGTTAAGCTCAAAATATAATTTCTGGTCTATTGGTACAGATATGTGTGTTAGTATCATTTATAGTAAAACTGCAGCTCACCGCCTGTGCAAATTAGCAGTGTACCATTCTGCAAAAAGGATCATAACAGAGAGAACACTATACGCTAATCCACTCCTGTAACCCTCTCTGTATTTCTGCTTTTGTTGCAGTGAGAGAGAAAGAAAGAGAGAGAGAGAGAGAGAGAGAGAGAGAGAGAGAGAGAGAGAGAGAGTATGTGTGTTTGTGTCTCTTTGCATTTCGTTCCTTTTCATTTCTCCTTGTTTGATGCAAACTTAACTCGGAGGTTTGACTCTAAACGCCATTTTTCGTCGTTCTGTTTATATATTTATTTGTATTCTCCGTCATTAGCAAATATAGACTCTGAACGTTTTCTTTTTCTTTTTCTTTTTTCTGTTTAGGTGTGTGAATGTTCACATTGTATTTGTGGGTTATTGTCATTTTTCTGCCAGAAACTTCTATATGGTTCTATATATTTTTGAGAAATGTTCTACAGGGTTTTAGGATTATGAGGTTTTTTGATCATTTTTCATCTCGTACAGGGCTTATTTTGCTGCTGGCTGCATACTTCAGTGTACACAGTTTAAAGTACTCTCTCTCTCTCTCTCTCTCTCTCTCTCAAACTCCTTCCTCTTCAGGTATGTATGCAATATGTTGGTCTAATAGGGTTTATGGATCTTTGCGTTTTTATCACGATTGTGTATGAATGCTACCTTATCGTATGGCTGTATTGTTCAACATTTTTAGATAAATGCGAAAAAAATTGTACCGTTTTATATTTCGAGATAAAAATGGTCTACAGGGCTTTTTGAATGATCGGATTTGGCCATCTTCCTCTGTGCATTTTCTATGCTTTTTTGGTTCTTCTTTTCTTTATTTCCTTTTGTTTCATTGTGTATAACTTTTTTCCCCCTTTGTAGCAATGTTTATGCTTTTTTATTTTCTCCTTGTTTTTCTGATTGCGTTGTGTATATTTTGTTGGTTGTATAGCTTTTATTGTCATTTTATTGATCATCTTTGTGTATACGTAGTACTTTTTAATGAATTGTCTGTTTCAGTGAACCTGCATTCAGAGCAACCCACAAAAATAGACATGATTGAATCCCTATTTCAAACTGAAAAAGAAACTTAAGAGGTGAACAAGAATGTTTTTGCTTTGCACCCAAGGTTGTGTCCTAGTCGTCAATGAAGTGAGTTGAGAACCATGAGGTCTCAGGTTTAAATCCCAGTGGAGGCAATTCCTATCTGTCCAAGTCTTGGTCGAACATCACTTATATAAAGAAAAAAGAATGTTTTTGCTTTGAATGGTTTGTTCTTTTGGAGTCTACCTTTGTTTGCTCTTTTTTCTTGTAAAAGCGAAGCCTCAATATGTGGGTTTCTATGGATTCTCCATGAATTTTGGGCCATATGTGTAATGATTCTGTTTTTAGGAATTTTTGGCAGTCAACAATTGTTAGAATGTGCACTTCTATTTTCTTTTAGATGGTTATCAGTTTTTAATGACAAGCATGTCTTCCCTTTTCAGGCCTTTGAAAAGTTAACACCACATTGTGATAAGTATCAAATGTTGCCCTTTCGAGAAGCAGAGGAAGACAGTAGTCCTAATTTTAGTTGGGGTGTCAAGAAGGGAAAGGGTGCCCTTAACAAGGGTGTCCAATTTTACAAATCATTCACTTATGAGGGGGTTGATATCTCCTTATATGATTGTGTGTACATGTGTCGTCCTGATGAAGATGAGCCAGACATCGGTAAGGTTGTCAAGATATGGGAGACAGCCCAAAAGAAAAGGATGGTTAAAGTTGTATGGTTTTTCCGTCCCACCGAGGTAATTCATTGGTTGGGTAATATCAAGCTGCTTGACAATGAGTTACTCTTGGCTTCAGGAGAAGGCATAGGGCTTTCAAATTGTAATCCTGTGGTAACTGTTTCACTCATCCTTTTAGAAAAATATATTTTAAATATAATCTGTTTTCAGATGTTATGGCATGACCTCTTTGAGATTTTATTGCAGGAAGCCATCACTGGTAAATGCAATGTTGTCTGCATATCAACTGATACGAGGAACCCTCAGCCAAAAGACGAAGATTTGGACACAGCTGACTTTGTCTTTTGTCGCACCTTTGATGTCAGAACTCGCGAGATATCTGAGGAATTTCCAAATTCAATCGCACAAATTGAAGGTAGTAACTATAATTCTGTTGCTTGGTTTCATCCAGTTCTACAGCATTGTGCATTCATGGTTGGATGAAACAGCATTTTAGATGCTTGAACCTAGAACTTATCCATTTAGTAGTGTTCCTGCTTCTTAGATTGTTATGTCGTGTATTTGGATTTATTTCTATAGAACTACTTTAACATGTGATACTATCTTTCAGAATTTTGTTTTCTCAAACTTCTGTGTAACTTATTCGAAGACAATTGTTTAACTTTCTGGGAACCTCAGTTTTATAGTTGCTTTAGATTATGTTATACATTCGACGACATGGTCTGAATGAAGAAAAAAACGAGTACAAGGGAGAGTTACTAGCATACCACAAAGAATTTCTCACAACATTTCTGTTGAAAGGGGTAGGATTCTAATATAACTGACTCAGGCACTCATTGGCTTTTCTTTGCTCTCCCCCATGAACATTCTTGTTTCAGGAAGTTTTCATCTCTTGATATTTTTTTTCGTTTGATAAGACGAAAGAATACTGGACAGGAAAGATGATTTGTGCAATAGATAGCAGAGCTTCTTAATATACCACTTCACTCCAGTGTTTTTTGTCAAATTGTGGCATGTGAATACAGTATTGCTAGCATTCAGGTTGCGTCTTATGTAGAGGTGGGAAATGGGAAGAATAGCAACAGATGATGCTGGGTTCTTGGTGCATCCCATTCATAGACATTTGGTTTTAGCTTATTTTTGGTCACCCATTCACGCATCAGTGCTGCCTTTAATCTGATGCATATCTGGATGAGTTGGTTTTCCTAGGACTCTCTTAGCTGTATGACCTTCTGATGTGGTATTTCTTCAATATTCAAGGAATTTAGAGCAAGGTCATATTTCTTTCACTTTTTGCCTTGCACTCTGGCTGCTTTTAGTCATGGTTCTAGTGCTTACATTTAAGGTGCTCTAGTGATGGACATAGTGGTATAAGTTCCTTGCAAGTTTTTATTGGGCAGAATAGTTCGGGATCCCCTTGAACTTGACAACTTTTGTTTAGTTCCCACTTAAACTTCACGTGGTCTTTAGTACCCTCTGAACTTGGCAATTTCATAGCCTCGACCCCCTAGACGCTGACAATCCATGGGAGTGTGACACGCACATCCATGTGGCATTTTTTACTATAATATATATATTTTTTAAGTCCACCAACTATCTAAATCATTTTTTTGCGTGCCATAATTTGTTAAAAAAAACCTTGAAACAACGTTATTTTAACTATAGTTTTTTATTTGACTAAAGGTATTAATATTTTAATCAAGTTACTTTTACATATTTGGTCAGGAAAAGAAGGAATACACAATTAGAACATATTATAATTGCATCTAAAAAAATAAAAATAAAAAATACGTTATTGAAACTCCATGTATTGGCTAAGTAAATAGTTGAGCTAAAAATAGTAAAATTCGGACCAAATATTTGCGAATTTGACTCGAAAAAAATGCATAGTCTAAATAAATAGTTACTGCATGAAAATAAAAATACACAATATTTTTTTCTTTTTGTAGAAAATACATTGTTTGAACTTCATTACTTTGGCTAAATCTTCTTTTTATTTGGCTAAAATAAATGGAGTTTCAACTAACTTTTGTAGATTTGGACCGGAAAAAAAAGATAAGAAATACATAGTTGAAACATATATTCATTGTATCTAAAAAAATACAATTGGGATAAAATATTTATTAAAAAGCAACAACGAGAAATACATTTGAAACAAATAAATCATTATATTTGATTATGTGGCAATTAATATTTAAAAAATATCCTACTTGGAAGCTGATTTTTTTATTTTTCTTCTCTCCCATGCGCCTAAAAGAGAGTGTATTCATGTTCTTTGCCACATCAGCATCTGGGGGGGTCAAGACTTTCAATTTTCCAAGTTAAGGTGGGTATTAAAGACCACGTGAAGTTTAAGGAGAACTAAACAAAAGTTGCCAAGTTCAGGGGCTCCCGAACTATTCTGCCTTTTTATTGTGCTGAAGGTTTCCTTTGAATGAAGGGGCTGGATTGATATGGTGTCCATCTCATTCAAATGATTTGGTAGCCAATTTTGTTGACTTGGTTTGGTTTGGTAGCCAACCTTGTTGAATTTGTATAATTTGGTAGCCAATTTTATTGACTTGGTTTGGTTTGGTAGCCAACCTTGTTGAAATTGTGAAAAGGGTGTGTAAATTGTCAAATATTGTAGGCTTTAGAGAGTGAGGTTTTGGCTATAAAAGGAGAGCTTTAACTCTCATTTCTACACACCAACAAAGAGAGAAAAGAGAGAGCAAGGTATTCCATAAACTATAAGAAAATAGTTTGTGAAGAAAAATAGAGTGTGAGAGATATTGTAGTGAGGTGGAAAAAGCAAAAGAGTGTTTATTTCTTTTGAGGGTGTAGTGGTCTTAGGAGTATTTTTTACTCGTTACTACACAGTGTAAAATTCCTCGCTATAGTGATATCAGTTGCTCTTCTTGGCCGTGGTTTTTTCCCTTATTCAGAAGGGTTTCCACGTAAAATCTTGGTGTCATTATTGCTGCATTTCTATTCTTGCTGATTTAACCATAACTTAGTGTTCTGCGTTTATCACTAATACCGTGAATACTATTTTTACGGGGTTTATTCCCAACAAGTGGTATCAGAGCCAAGATTCTATCTGAGTATGCTCTGTGGTTGCAGCACAGTCTGAACTTCCACATCAGAAAAGAATTACTTTGGTCTCCTAATAAATAGTATTTGTATTTGTGATAAACGATGGAAGCCAACACTAGTAAAATGGTTACCTTGAATGACACAAATTATGCCATTTGGAAGGGCAAAATGGAAGATTTGCTCTATGTCAAGAATTTTCATCAACCTGTCTTCGCCACTGTAAAGCCTGATAATAAATCAGATGAAGAGTGGAATTTGTTACACAGGCAGGTTTGCGGCTTTATTAGACAATGGGTTGACGATAATGTTTTGAATCATATTTCTGGGGAGACACATGCTCGGACCCTATGGGAGCACCTTGAAAGTTTGTATGCTCGGAAAACTGGAAACAACAAGATGTTTCTGATAAAGCAGATGTTGGGTTTAAAATACCACGATGGTTCCGCGATGACAGATCATCTGAATAATTTTCAGGGGATCATGAACCAGTTATCTGCTATGAGCATTAAATTTGATGAAGAAATTCAAGACTTGTTTCTACTTGGTTCCCTACCAGATTCTTGGGAAATTCTTAGAACTTCATTATCAAATTCTGCTCCGGATGGTGTGATCTCTATGGATTTTGCCAAGAGTAGCCTTCTAAATGAAGAGATGAGAAGAAAATCTCAGGGTTCCTCCTCATCAGATGTCTTGGTGACTGACTCTAGGGGAGAAGCAAGAATCGGGGTTCTCAAAATAGAGAACATAATAGAAGCAAATCCAGAAGCAGACTTAAAGATATTGAGTGCTATCATTGCGAGAAGAAAGGGCACACAAAGAAGTTCTGCCGGATTTTGAAAAAGGAGAATAGAGACAAGGAAGAACAGAAAGAAGATGGCAATCGTGTGGCCACCGTCACTACAGAAGATCTTGTTACAGTCCTTGATGCGGATCTGATAAATATTGCTTGTGATGAGTCAAGATGGGTTGTGGACAGTGGTGCCGCATCTCATGTGACATCAAGGAAGGAATTTTTCTCATCATATACTCAGGGTGACTTTGGAACTCTGAGTATGGGTAATGAGACTGTATCTAGGGTGGCTGGTGTTGGAACGATTTGTTTGGAAACTAGTATTGGAACTAAACTAGTTTTAAACAATGTAAAACATGCACCTGATGTTCGTTTGCACTTGATCTCTGTTGGTGTTTTGGATGATGAGGGATATGTCAGTACCAATGGTGCTGGAAAGTGGAAGCTCACTAAGGGCTCCATGATTGTGGCTCGTGGGGAAAAGCGTCGTGGTCTATATTGGACTACGGCCTCTACCTGTGTTGATATGGTGAATGCCGTTGAGAGCCATAACTCTTCAACGTTATGGCATAAGAGGCTTAGCCACATTAGCGAGAAAGGACTAAATGTTCTGGCCAAGAAGAAATTGTTGTCAAATTTTGAAAGTGCAAAATTAGAAAAATGTGAGCACTGCTTGGATTGAAGCCATGCAAGATGAGATGAAATCTCTGCATGAGAACCATACTTATGAGTTGGTGAAATTGCCTAAGGGCATGAGAGCTTTGAAGAACAAGTGGGTGTTCAAAGTTAAAGCTGAAGAACATAGTTTGAAGCCCAGATACAAAGCTAGATTGGTTGTCAAGGGATTTGGTCAAAGGAAAGGTATTGACTTTGACGAAATATTTTCTCCTGTCGTAAAAATGTCCTCCATTCGGACAGTTTCTTGGTTTGACTGCCAGTCTTGATTTGGAGATTGAGCAGATGGATGTGAAGACTGCTTTTCTTCACGGTGACTTAGAAGAGGAGATTTATATGGAACAACCTGAAGGCTTCAAGGCAAAAGGTAAAGAAAATCTTGTATGCAAACTTAAGAAGAGTCTATATGGATTGAAGCAAGCTCCCAGACAGTGGTACAAGAAGTTTGAGTCTGTTATGGGGGAGCAAGGCTACAAGAAGACTTCTTCAGATCACTGTGTGTTTGTACAAAGATTTTCTGATGACGATTTTATCATCCTCTTGCTATATGTGGATGATATGTTGATTGTGGGCAGGAATTCTTCTAAGATTGACGAGTTGAAGAAACAGTTGAATAAGTCTTTTGCAATGAAAGACTTGGGTCATGCTAAGCAGATTTTGGGCATGAGAATTACTCGTTCGAGAAACGAAAGGAAGCTTTACTTGTCACAGGAGAAGTACATAGAACGTGTACTGGAGCGCTTCAATATGAAAAGTGCTAAGTTGGTTCGCACACCTCTTCCTGGTCATCTGAAGTTAAGCAAGAAGATGTGTCCAACAACAACGGAGGAAAAAGAGAGAATGACTAAGATTCCTTATTCCTCTGCCGTTGGAAGTTTGATGTATGCAATGGTATGCACTCGACCAGATATTGCTCATGTAGTCGGTGTTGTTAGCAGATTTCTCGAAAATCCAGGAAAAGAGCATTGGGAAGCTGTAAAGTGGATACTCAGGTATCTAAGAGGAAGCTCACATGAATGCTTATGTTTTGGAGGATCAAATCCAATTTTGAAGGGCTATACAGATTCTGATATGCAGGTGACCTTGATAACAGAAAATCCACTACTGGATATTTGTTTACTTTTTCAGGGGAGCTATATCATGGCAGTCGAAGTTGCAGAAGTGTGTCGCACTATCTACAACTGAAGCGGAGTATATTGCGGTTACTGAAGTTGGCAAAGAGATGATATGGCTCAAGAGATTTCTTCAAGAACTTGGATTGCGACAGATGGAGTATGTTGTCTATTGCGACAGTCAGAGTGCAATAGACCTGAGCAAAAATTCCATGTACCATGCGAGAACAAAACACATTGACGTCAGATATCATTGGATTCGTGAGCAAGTGGAGAACGAATCACTTCAAGTCAAAAAGATTCACACGAGTGAAAATCCTGCAGATATGTTGACCAAGGTGGTACCAAGAGACAAGTTCGAGCTATGCAAAGAACTTGTCGGCATGCACTCAAACTAGAAGATAGTGCTACCTCCTCTAGATGAATGAGACTGGAGGGAGATTGATATGGTGTCCATCTCATTCAAATGATTTGGTAGCCAATTTTGTTGACTTGGTTTGGTTTGGTAGCCAACCTTGTTGAATTTGTATAATTTGGTAGCCAATTTTATTGACTTGGTTTGGTTTGGTAGCCAACCTTGTTGAAATTGTGAAAAGGGTGTGTAAATTGTCAAATATTGTAGGCTTTAGAGAGTGAGGTTTTGGCTATAAAAGGAGAGCTTTAACTCTCATTTCTACACACCAACAAAGAGAGAAAAGAGAGAGCAAGGTATTCCATAAACTATAAGAAAATAGTTTGTGAAGAAAAATAGAGTGTGAGAGATATTGTAGTGAGGTGGAAAAAGCAAAAGAGTGTTTATTTCTTTTGAGGGTGTAGTGGTCTTAGGAGTATTTTTTACTCGTTACTACACAGTGTAAAATTCCTCGCTATAGTGATATCAGTTGCTCTTCTTGGCCGTGGTTTTTCCCCTTATTCAGAAGGGTTTCCACGTAAAATCTTGGTGTCATTATTGCTGCATTTCTATTCTTGCTGATTTAACCATAACTTAGTGTTCTACTTTTATCACTAATACCGTGAATACTATTTTTACGGGGTTTATTCCCAACATGGATAAATTACTAACAAATAACTCTAGCATTGGACATATCTGATGAGATGCATGTCTATGATAATTTCGATGTTTCATGATAAAGAAGAAACATCTTCCAGTGACTCGATGTGAGTGGCTGTTGTGACTTGTGAATTGTCACTTGTCAGCTTAAGGAAAGTGCTGGCATTAGCCGAAGTGGACTTGTGCTCTTGTTGTTCAGTATCACACTACTTGCTTGGCCAGATAAGTGAGGTGTATGACGTGAATTTCCTTGGGAAGAGCCTAAATATCTATTGCTTTTTTGCTTAGCCTACTTGTATGCATGAAGGCTTATATCTTAAAGAAAGTAGTCTCTGAGCTCTTGATATATAAGTTTGTGATAAAATCTGTTTCTTCAGTTTTCACATTCTTCCTCTGAGGCATTTAGATATTGAAAATCAATGATTGAATTATTACCTCACTCCTGCTGCAGTGGAGCATTACTTCAATAAGGAGACGGATCAGAAGCAGCCTCTTCATCATGGAGGAAAAGGAAGTCTTGAAAAGCCACAATCATCATCTTCATTTGGAGGAACAACAACTAAAACAGTGGTGAAAGATGGCCAGTCAGGAAGAAGCACTCGTAAGTACTTGTAGACATGTGGGGTAAAGTTTTAGTGGTAATGGCCAATGACCCGTGGTTATTTTCATTTTAACTGTTAATCTGGTCATTCCCAGAACTGAAGAAAGCCACCAGTAGCTCACGGGAAAGACACGGAAATATTTCTGTGACAAACGGCACTGTTGCCAGAACTGAAGTAAAGTATTCTTGTTGTATTTCTCCTACTAGCCTATCTGATTCTCATGCTTTGAAGAAGAGGAAGCTTCTAGACTCTTCAGGTTTCTTTCTTACCTGTAACAAGCTCTTAGAATCAGATGGCAAGTATTATGGATGTTGACTGTTTGAGGATGATGCTGCAGGTACTGCACCGTTTGAACAACATAAGGTCATGCAATCTAAGAGTCAGGTTACAAAAGTGGTAGAAAAAGGTGATTAATCGCAAAGATAATGGGTTCTTGTAAATTCATATATTTGAGCTTAACTGTTAATCATGTCATTCCCGAACTGATAAATTCATCAATTAATTTAGGTGGACAAGGCAATATTTCTGTGACAGACAAGACTGTTGCTGGAACTGAAGTAAAGCATTCATATTGTACCTCACCTACTAGCTTATCGAATATCCATGCTTTGAAGAAGAGAAACCTTCAAGATTCTTTAGGTTTCTTTCTTACCTGTAACTTTCTCTTCGAAACAAATCATTATGGATGTTGTCTGATTGGGGATATGATCATACAGGTACTGCACCATTTGAACAACGTAAGGTCATGAAATCTACGAGTCAGGTGATCGAAATAACAGCATGGGTGAAGGAGGCAATTCCCTTTTCCTTTTCTTTTTTTTTGAGTATTAGGTCCAGTGAAGTATTTGATTTACATAGAAAACACTTTTCCTCCTTTCATTTTATAAACATTTCAAAGAAAATCAAATATTGAGGTATTTGAAATCTCTGATTGCTCATATCCATATTGCACAGTATTTCTCTTTTAGTTCCCGATTATTGATGTACTGCATCCTGCTTTTATGAGCATGGACATTGGTTGTTTGGTTTGTAATAAAGTTATAACTTGATTATTTGTTCTTGTTTATATCTGATGGCGTTTGCTGGCCTCATCTGTTGTGTAACTAAGCCTCAGGTCGATTCCTGATATGAGTGATTGGATACATTAAAGGAGCTTTTCACCTGTTTTGAATTTGGAAATTTTCCTGATATGATCTCTTTTATCTTGCAGGGTGCTAGCACATGGTTCAAGGAGCAGGTCAGTTTCCTGTTCCCATTGTTATATTTATGAGGAAGTGTTGCTTTCAGTATGAGAGAAAAGGTGTAAGTTGTTTGGAAAGGTGCTATATGCTTCATCTGTTTAGGGAAAAGTAGAAATAGTTAATTTGTAACTCCCGGTGTAGCTTTTACGTTTACTTTTTAATTGGTGAGTTGGGAAGGAGAGAAGAAACACGTGTCCTTCCAGGAAAAAGAGATTTTCTGTTATTGGGAGTCTCCAAAGTAACGGATGCCTGCATTTGTGCTGGTAACCTTGCAACTCACACTTGTACTCCTCAAAAATGAATCCCTGCATTTGTAGGACTAGGTCACCTTTCTTGAAGAATGCTCTTAGTATCCAGAAAGGGAACTCTATTCCCTAGGCCTAGAATTATAAGTAAGAAGGAATATCTTATTTTTCTTTAGAATTTTCGCTTTTCATGTTCTATTTGACATCTGCAATATAGAATATGGACTCCTTTCATCTCTTATAAGTCTTTGATAAGGGTATTGCTTGGTGATACAATGGCCCCTTCATACAAGAGTTATTGGCTATATGCAAAATTTTGAAAGAATAACTAAAATTGAGTATTTGAAGTCTGAAATTCATACATAACTACTCTATGGAATGACATTAGGAAGTCTATTTCCATCCCAAAAAAAAATTGAAAATAAGAAGTCTTACAAGTTAGAGTTTTTACATTATAAAAAAGGCAAATTAGAGCATTTACATGTAGTCAATTATCAATGCAAATTTTGGTATCCAACTGCAGAAGTCAATTATCAAACAAATATAGCTTACTAGCGAAGCTTGAGCGCTGTTCAAAGTTTTTGCGTTTTTCTTTAGTATTCATGGATTTTGATAAGAACTTGACTGCAATGTCTGTAACGCAATAATCTGCTTCTGGGAAGGGACTGCATTTGTTACTGGTGATGGGTGCCTGTTTTCCTGTAGACCACATTGTTTATGACTTCGTGCTCCATTCTCTTCATATTTTTCCTTTTTATTCCCATAAAAATACCATGTAGCAGGTACTATCATATAATCAAGTTAAAGGAGTGGTCGGCAAAAAAAAAAAATTATTAGATGCTTGTTTTCTTACTTCACTAGTCGCAGTCACTTAAATTGTTTCGTGTGAAAGAATATGAGTTTCTGTAACAACTCAACTCATATCCTTTATAAAGAAAAGAACCCTTTTCTCTTGTTTGATTTTAGTTCCAAGAGCCTTTTGTTTGACCTCTTTCATTTGGGAGGTGGCTTCTTTTCTCCATAACATTTACAATGGGCTTTGTGGTCTTGGATGGTTAAATGCTAATGAGATCTTGGAAGCATAATAAGGAAAATGTTAATGGTCTCTGGGTCCTTGTTTTCCTTGTGACCACATTATTCTCAACTTCGTGCTCCACTCCCTTCATATCTTTCTTTTTGTCAATACCATGTGGCTGTGGCAGGTTGTCATAAAATTAAGTTAAAAGAGTGGTTTGGTAAAAAATGTCTTAGGTACCTATTGTCTTACACTCTTACTCACTGCACATATCCACTTGATCTTTTTGTGTAAAAGAATCCTGGGCTTCCTTGACAAATCCACTAATGTCTTTTAATAAGAAGATAATTCCTCTTTCTTGTTTAATGTTTAATTCTATGATATTTTTCTTTGAGCTCTTTCATTTGAGAGGTGGGCTTTCTTATCAGAAACATTTACATGAGCCTTATTATTCTTGGATGATTTAATGCTAGTGACATCCAGGCATAAAAAAGGCACAATGAATGCTCTCCTGTGCTTCAATTGAGAACGTTTGTATTCTATTGATGGTGTGGGGGGAGACATGGTCAAATGTGTCTTTTCAGATATCAAGGGGTTGATAAAAGATTTATGGAACTTTTCTTTTGCAAAGTGTTAGTTCCTCTTTGGAACGTCTGATATGGTCGGAATGTTGGATACTTAGATATCTGAAAACCACTTCATGTTCTTCCTTTATCAGTGGTGGACCTTTTCGCTCCACCAGGAGTCAAGTGGTTAGTGGGTCAATTTTTGGATCCATTCTGAACTCAAAAGAAATTTGAAAGCCGTATTTTGGAATCTGTTACATATTGTTGATGCTCTACTTGGGAAAACCTCAAATGCTACATGAATCTGGTGCCTCTGTAGATCTCTCTCCTGGCCTTTTTTCTTTGGGTGGTTGGTGGGAAAGCAGGAGTTGCTAATTCGCCTATATTGAGTGGGAGAAGAGTTGGAGAGAGATTTTGAAGTTTCTTTTTTTTTTCCCCACATAACTTTTTGAAAATCTGAGAAGTTTTTTCTTGAAAAAAATGATGCAGAAGTTAAGGTTACTTCTGTTGACATCTCTTAATTGTTGTTATATTATGTTAACTTCTTTTCAGAGAAGTAATTGTACTCTTTAATTCTTGTTTAGCTCCCTTCAACTTCTCCTCACTGGGCAAAGTAAGCCAATATGGGCAATCCAATTTTGACTTGATTAAACTAACCAACACTTGGAATAGCAAAAGTAAATTGATGTAGCGTCTGAAGTTGCTGTGAACCCAGCCTGTCCAAAAATGACTAAAAAGAAAAAAAATCATGCGAAGTTTCTGTTATTTTTGAATATTACTACTACAATTTGTTGGTTTAGTTGGGTCTTAGACTGTGGAAGCATTCTGCTCTATACTGGACGAAGTATAGGAGTAGACATTGTTCCGTCACCTATGTTTTGGCTGTTATGTGGTCATTTTGGATAGGGAAGAGAAATAGGGTACTCTAAAGATTAAAAGACTTTAAATCATGCTCTTTTGTGTAGTTCCATGTGGCATTTTTAGTTTCATTTTACAATGAACTTTTGAATAGCTGATCAGGGAGTAGGCACCTATTTGTTGTTTTCCTCATTTCCTTTTTGTCTTTGACTACTTTGTCAACTGCTCCTTTCGATTCTCTAAACTTTACTGGGACTTCCTCGAAGTGCTGCTTCTGTTCTCATGAATATGTATACATTGATAATTTTTTAGCCTCAAAGCAGTTATTTACTCTATATTTTGTGATTTGCATATGCTATTTTGTTCCATCCAGCCATGGAATGAAAGACTCCATGTAGCTCAAGAGCGAGGCACACTTGTGTTGCTTGAGAATCTTGATCCTTCATATACATCAGCAGAAGTGGAGGTACATACTAAACTATTTTCAAGTTGACTATGTGCTTTATTTTGCCCATTTGAGTAATGAAAATTGAAATAGAAATGTTTCTTTATGTCACGACCCTGAAACCGACCCGGTTGTGATGACGCCTATCGTAAAACTAGGCCAGCCGACAGAAATTCCAAATCTAATCAGTATTTCATAAAGTCATTTTTTAAGCTATGAATTAACAGAATCTCATAACATAAGTCTAAATAACTAGTGCGGAAGAAAATAATACAAACTCGACATCGGGATGTCACAAGTCACGAGCAACTACAAGATTTGTCTAAGTACAAGAACAGTCTGTGTAAAATAACATACTAAGAACAGTCTGAATAAGGTAAGAAGGAGAAGTGCAGTACTGCGAACACCAAACAGCTACCTTGCCAACTCTGAAGACTTGTTGGAAGAACGATCAACACTCACTATCGTGACCCGCAACTCCTGGATCTGCACACAAGGTGCAGGGAGTAATGTGAGTACGCCAACTCAGTAAGTAATAAAAGTAAATGAAAGCTGAGTAGTAAAAAAACAAATAATTCCGTGTCATAGCACTACAACAAATACAGTATGTTCCCAAATCAGTACAGAAATCAATTAACTCGTAAAACAACTCAGTTTTAATAAAACCTTTTCTTTTAAAGACATCTTTCAATAGTTAACAAGTGATGAAATAGAGAGTAAAAATGATAGAAATGTAAACAGCACCTCGGGCAAGACATGTACCATAAACGGCCCCTCAGGCAAAATATCAACAGAACCAGCCCTTTGGGCTACCTCACAATCGCTCGTAAACATGTCCTCAGGCAATATCACATCACTCACACTGGGTACCCGCGCTCACTGGGAGTGTTCAGACTCCGGAGGGGTTCCTACAACCGAAGTGCTATAACAAGCCATTTCGTGGCATAATAAATCAGGCCCTCGACCTCTTATATATCACAAATCAGTACAACATGCTGCGGCGCGCAACCCGATCCCATGATATCCTCACAACACAGGCCCTCGACCTTACTCAGTCAGAAACCTCTCAAGCCACTCGGGCTAACAATGAAAACGGGGTGCTCAGCCCAAAAATATCATTTATAATATCAAAATGGAGTAAATAAGGCTGAGTTATGAAATCAGTAAAAACACAGCATAACTGAGTACAGATATTAAGTCAAAACAGTGAGGAATAGTAGTAAAAAGCCCCTAAGGGTCCAAATAGATTGGCACGAGGCCAAAATATGGCATTAAGCCCAAAACATAGTAATACTTTCCAAAACACAATGATATCAACTGCTCTCTCCGTTCAAATTTATGTGAACTTGTTTGATTGGGACACGAAGTTTAAGAAAAAACGAAGACTTTTGGAATTTGTGGTCCTAAACAAGTCAAAAAGGGGCCTAGAATATTTGTGTGGCTATAAAAGCTTCTCATTAAGGGTAGAATTGTAAGTTTAAGCTAAATTGTTTCCAAATTTAGAAAGGGTTGATTCTTTTTGGAACTGACCAAAAAGGAAATAAGTTCCATAAACTGGAACGGAGGGAGTAGTTTTCAGCCAAATATGCGACTTATTAGTCATACGGGACGGACCAAGTCACAATCCCCAACAGTGCACGCCCCCACGCTCGTCATCTAGTGTGTGCGTCACCTCAAAGTAGTGAAACGATGTGAAATCCGGGGTTTCATACCCTCAGGACAATATTTACAATCATTACTTACCTCAAATTGATCCAAACTCTAACCTGCGATGCCCTTGCCTCTCGAATCGGCCTCCAAATGCTTTGAATCTAACCAAAATCAGTATTACATCATTAATACACTCTAAAGGAACAAAGCCCAAGCGAAAATAATCAAATTAACTCAAAATCCCGAAATTGGCCAAACCCGACCCCGGTCCCACGCCTCGGAATCCGATAAAAATCACAAAACTGGAAAACCCATTCGCTCACGAGTCTACCCATATCAAATCACCAAAATCCGACATCAAATGGCTATTCAAATCCCCAAAATCAACTCTCCAAATTTTTCTTCCGTTTTTCCCAATTTTCACCCCAAATTCCCAAATTAAATGATAAAAATCAAGACATAATCATGGGATTTAACCAAATTTGAGTGAAGAACACTTGCCCCAATCACTCCTTTGAAAATCCCCTCCAAAATCGCCTTCTACCGAGCTCTCTAATGAATTTGAAATTATGGACCAAAACCCTCGTTTTTGAACTTAAACATTCTGCCCAGATGTTTTCTTCTTCGCGAACGCGGTAGCTCCCTCGCGTTCGCAAAGCACAACTGCCTCTGACCTGGAAATCCTTCTATGCGAACGTGATGCCCCACTCGCGAACGCGTACCTTAACCAGCTCAACCATCGTGAACGCGACGCCCTCCTCGCGAACGCGATCCATACTCAGATCAAACCTTCGCGTTCGCGGCCTCCCCTTCGCGAGCACGTAGAACAAAATTCCTCTGCTCTCAATAACCCTTCGCGAACGTGATAGCCTCCTCGCGTACGCGAAGATGGAATTCTTTGCAACAAAATACCAGAAATCTGCCAACTTCTAAAGTCAAGAATTGGTCCGTTAACCACCCGAAACACACCCGAGGCCCTCGGGACCTTAACCAAACATGCCAACATATCCCATAACATCATTCAAACTTGTTCCAACCTTTGGAACATTCAAAACAACATCAAATCACCCTTAGATTCAAGCCTACGGATTTCCAATCTTCCGAATTCCGCAAACGATGCAAAAACCTATCAAACCTCATCCGGATTACCTAACATTTTGCACACGCATCACAAATGACACAACGGACCTACTCCAATTTCCAGAATCCCAATCCGACCCCGATATCAAGACTTCCACTGCCGACCAGAAAACGCAAAAATTCCAATTTCGCCAATTCGCCTAAACCTACCGCGGACCTTCAAATTACATTCCGAACACGCTCCTAAGTCCAAAATCACCTAACGGAGCTATCCGAACCATTAGAATTTACATCCGAGACCTTCTACACATAAGTCAACATCCGGTTAACTTTTCCAACTTAAACTTATTTAAAAGAGATTAAGTGTCTCATTTCAGTCACTCCAAACACATAACAACCAATACGATATGATGAAATACAGCTGAACAACACATAACAAAGTAGAAATGAGAGAAACGGAGCTGTAACTCATGAAATGACCGGCCGGGTCGTTACACTCTAGGTGTCACTCTTACGTTAATTCATTATTTAGACATTCATATTTTTCCATTTTTTATTCGGGAGTATTGTTTCTAAAGCTCTTGTAAGTCCAGATGTATGCGGTGAATGCTTGTGTTCCCTTTTCTTTCTATTTTCTTCTTTATTTTTGGATGAAAATATAAATTTTACCTGAATTACATTTCTTGTATTCTACATGAACTTTTCTTTTAAAATTATTGCTATTCCTCGGGAAAATTTCAAGAGCAAACTTTTGAATATCCTTACATCAACTTAGGTTAACCAAGATTACTGCATCTAGCTTCAGATTTGTTATACAAATTTGTTTCACTTAACTTTGTTTTGCCAGCCCTTTAACACATGTTAATTTTCATCTTCAATCCACTATCGTTAGTGAGTCTATTAGTGGGGAGGGTAGTCTTATCCCTAAAAAAACATAGTGAACCACGGCTCTGTCAGAGGAGGAAAAAGTGAAAAGCTTAGAAAATGAAATTATAACATTACGGAATTATTCAAATATTTTATTTAAGTTGATATCTACTGGAGCTCGGTAGACTTTGAAGCTTGTTTGGACCGGAGAAGTTACTTTCTCCTTTTAAAAAATCATTATTTTGGTGAGTTAACCTACGCGGTTAAGCTTCTGAGAAGAAGGGGATTACTAGCTTGTTTGACTAAGCTTTTGGGAAGCCAAAAGTGTTTTTTTAGTGTTTATTTTTTTAAAAGTGCTTATTTTAGAGAATTAAGTGTTTGACCAAGCTTTTAGGAGAAAAAAGGGCTTTACAGTAGTGGCATCAACAGTTTTTCAGAAGTTGAAAAAAGTAGTTTTTTCATGAAGCACTTTTGGAACTTTGGCCATTCACAAATTGTTGTCATAATATTGGCAAAATGATTTTCAAGTTAATTAGCCAACACAAACTGCTACTCTCCAAATACTTTTTGAAAAACACTTGTGACAGAGCACTTTTCAAAATAAGCAAATCTTGAAAGTTTGGCCGAACGAGCTAATATGAGTAGGAGTAGAAGCAATTTTTTGTTGTTGTTGCATAAAGCAGAAATTTGTGGTTTCCTTGAAGCCAATAGTTTTTATCATGATCAAAAATACCTTATCAAAATTTTATATTATCAAACCGTCCCTCCTTAATTTAATCGATGTCTCTCACACTCTCGTTTCTTGCATGCCTCTGAGATAAAATTGAAAAACTTAATACTCCCTTTGTTCTATTTAATGTGATATTGCTTGCTTATTAATTTGTTCCAAAAAGAATGACATACACTATATAACAGCTATTCACTATAAAAGTCGAGTTATTGTCGAAATCGAATATTATATTATGTTATAATATATGTTCACTATAACAACACTTCACTATAGCAGTCAAACAATTTCGGAACAAACGAGGCTGTTATAGTGAGGTTCTGTATTTCTATATTAGGAAATCATGTAACTTTAAACTTTCCTTTATCCTGAATGAGAAGCCTTTATAGCCACACTATGTTTAAAATTATAAGTTCCAAAAGGTTTATAGCCGAACAAATGTTATGGCATATTTAAGGACACATGTTTCAAAAAATCTTTAGTTCTTTTCAAAATCTCGTATCGAGTTAAACTACCTCAGATAAATTTGAACATAGGAAATCCTACTTTACATGTAATTTGACAACTAAAGATACTCTTTGGAATGATTGGTCAAACATGTTGTTTTTCTAATATTGACAAAAATGTTTGTCAAATGATTTAGCCAAACACAAATTGCTACTCTTTTAAAATACTTCTGAAACGCTCTGAAATTTGCTACTCATCAACTGCCCTCCAGGATATTGTCGGGCGTGCCTTGGAACAAAAGGTTAGTGCAAAAATGGTGCAACATAATACCTTCTCAAATTCACTGAATGGTAGGCCATCATGTATCTTCTTCTTTAAGTCGTGGAGCACAAAAAAAAATCTCAGCGAACTCGATGTTGCTTATTAGAATAAACACTTGCAGGGAAAGCATTTGTTATCTTCAAATCAAGTGAGCATGCAGAGACTGCCATTTCTAAATTGAAAAAGAGATGCCTTATGTTAGGTGATGGAAGGTACTAGATCTATTTAACAAGTTTTATATCACTTGTGCTTGTCTTGTTGATTAGATGTTTCTATGCACTGTTTCTACATCCATCTTGCTAGTTGGCATCCGTTTCTTTACAAACTATGCTATGGTCATGGTCTTCAAAGCCCTTGATGACATGAGGTTGATGGTATAATTAGTGTAGTATTTTAAAGGGCACGGGCGTGAGGTAATGCGCAAGCCTCGATGGAGCATAAGTCCCATAGATATTTATTGTTTACCATTTTTATAAATTAATAAAATAAGCATATAAATCACAAAAAAAATTGTAAAAAATTCAAAAATATTGTAAAATTAGTGAAATATATATAAACATGCTAATATGTGCACAAACTTTACAAAAGAATTTTTTTTTTATACTTGGAAAAGTGAAAGATGCCTCTCTACCTTCTCAATGTAGGGGTAAGGTCTGCATACACACTGCGCTCCCCAGACTCCACATGTGGGATTACACTTAGCTTTTTATTGTTGACTTGGAAATGTGAAAGACGGTAAGATGCATTAAATGTAAAATGATAGTTCCTAACGATTTACCAAAAAAAGACTATTATAAAGATTGTGTGAATGCCTAAAGCCAAAAAAAAATTACAAATACTCATCACAACACAGATAGAACATCTTTTGAATAAAGTCTCCATAGCAATATCTAAAGCTAGAGTAATACCAACATGGAATTCCAAAATAAAACTAACTTGAAAAGAATAAAAAGAGAATGAATAAGAACTTTGAAGACAAGCGTGGAATTAGAGCAAATGTTGGAGGACAAAGCTTTTGCTTTGTTGTTTGCACTTTACAGACAAAGAGAAAGAATTATGAAATTAGGGTAAACAATTAAAAGAGACCTTTGACTTTTGAGTTATTTTAGTTTGAGAATTTAAAATTAGCTAACTTCTTAGTATTATAAGTTTTAAAAAAAGAAAATTTTAAGTAATTTTGATTCTGATTTGGGAAAGTTTTTTGGGCTTATGCCCCAAATCAGTCCACCTCAATATGTTTTTAGCTAGCCTCGCCTAGAAAATGTTTTTGAAACATTTGATAAATTAGTAATATCAAGAAGTCTAGAGGTCACTTATGATGGTGTAATCTTAACTTTGTTCTTTCTTAGAGAATTAGCGACAAGCCTCAAGGTTAATTGTGATATTTAATATCAGCTCTGTCTGTGTTATCCATTTGATGATTGTCATGGTAGAAGTCATACATGTTATTTATACTTAACCATCTCATGGAACTAGGTTTTGTGATTTGTAATTGTTGAAGTGCGTGATCATCTCATCTAAAAATTTTAAGTTGTTAGAGAGCACACTTTTAATTACGTAATCAAGTTTTCAACATGTCCACTTACATGTGGGCTTGATTCTTTTTAATGAGCCAAACACATAAAAATTATTGTTGATGATGTGTGGTGGTGAGACTCGAATCAAGAACTTTTGCTTGCTCTTATACCATGTTAAAGTGTGTAACCATCTCATGTAACAGCTTAAGTTGTTAGAGAGACCACACTTATAATTACTTAACTAAGCCTTCAACAGTCATCTAGAGAAACAATTTGCGAGAATAGCTTCTCAAGGGTAATAAAATTAGTCAGTCTGTACTTGACATCATGAACCGATGTCATGAAAACAAGCTTTCGTTGAGTTGTTGCTTGTGCTTCTTGTTGGTAATATTTATTTGAAATTTGTCTTGGATTTAGGAACTTTTGTGATTACACTTTTAATGGAAATAGCTGAATGAAACGTGAAAAATATTTATGGTGAGGGAGATGATGTCACCATTGTTTATGTATTGTTAAGGCCAGTTGTTGCTCGGAGAGGAACTATAGAGGAGCCAGTGAAATGTAGTGGCCTTCCTGGCCATCTGTCCATTGGTAGAATCAAATTTCAAAAGCTAGGAGAAGAAATGGTATGCATTTCACTGCACAAATGACCTCGTCTCCCTTAATTTGCGATTTGTTGATCCAATTTGATAGTTCAATTTCTCTTGTAAAGAGAAAAGCAGTATCAACATCACACCACTCTCAGAGTAACACAATCGAACATGAGATGGCCGTCGAATGGCGTGCACTACAGGAAAAGTCAAGCCTTTGGTGGAAAGCTTTACATGAGGTGATTATGAAGAGCTTATTTTCTATCTCTCCCTCTTCTGTCTTTTCCCTTCTGCCTATATAGCTCCTCCCCTGCTTGCTGCCATTTGCCTGTCCTTTCTAAGTCTATCCGCTTTTCTTGTTGCAAGAAACAAGCAGCAGAGATTGAACTACTTAGGGGCAAGTTGAAGAGCCCTATTTGGAACTAAGCCCTGTATAGGATCTAACCGTAAGTTTAATCCACTTTTCACCCTTTTAGTCTTTTTTTTCAACCTTTGCTGTGATTATTCTTTTTCTCGTCCCTGTAGTGTTAAGAGGATTGACATCATTTCTTTTCCACAGGGACTCTTTTTGTTGGTTTCCTTGTGTACAAGCGGTATACAGAGGTGCCCCCTTTTTGGATATGGGATTGCACCTAAGCATAGAGTAGTACAGAGATTACAGATTAGTATTATCTGATGATAGAATGCAATTCTTTTTGTGCAGCACAACACTGCATTGCTGTGAATTCGAAAGTTGTACACAGTTAGTCAGTTATAGGAAATTGGTGCGGTTTGACTTTCTTTCCACATCATAACAACCAGATTCTTTTTTCTTCAAAAAACCAACATTAAGTCCCTAATCATATATCTACTTAAGAAAAACATATATCTACTTAAAATTCGTACAGCATCGCATGTTTACAACTCAAATGATAAGCCAGCTTGTGTTAAGGAGTAATCTCTTTACTCATTTGAATATAGGTAGTTTTAGAAAACTTTGAACTCCCCCTGTTTTCTCAATATGATGTACTCCCTCCGTCTCATAATATATGTCATGATTCTCTTGTGCACGCCCTTAAGAAAGAATAGTTTTGACTACTCTACCCTTATTAAATGTTTTCTCAATTTATGTGTCATCTCTATTAATGAAGTTATTCATATTTTTACTAAACGTGAATGCAATTGATTATTAAGGGTTAAAAAGGAAAAATATAATTAATTTTGTCTTGAACTTCTAAAATGATAAATAATTTGAGACAATTATTTTTAGCAACCATGACACATATTATGAGAAGGATGAAGTATTACTTTTACCTTTAAAATGACTTTGACCAAAGTCTTCTCTATAAATAAATATTCCCAATGTGGACGAAAAGCTTTGGATGGAAAAAAATATATAACGGCTTTGACCAACGTCCTTTTAATATTTTTTAATTCATGTATGTCAATAATGTACGTACATGCCATATTGCCATTTTTCGCCAGATTCGTGATCTATAACTCTATAACTAACAAAAGAACAAGGAAAATCCCCGATTTACTACCTTTAAAAACTACTAGTGTCATTACCCGCATACAAAATATTAATCTTATAAAATTATGAACTAATATATTTTATTATTTTAATAAATATTAGTTTTTATTTTCTTATTTAATGTAGCATGCGGAAATATAACAAATCTATACAAAATCAAAGGATACACATCATATAGTAATCAAATAAATCATTGTCCCTTTTTTTTTTTTGTTAAATTAGCAAGTATTTAGTATTATCTATTTACTAATGTGATTTTTATAATCTTGTCAATTGACTTAATATTTTGATACTACTTCTCTTTTAATATAACATGGATATATATTTTCTTACTCTAGAAATATTTTTATTCTTAAAACTTGTGTTATACTGTTCAAAATTCTCTAAATTTATCAATAATATTTTTGAGAGTTATTTATTTATCTTTTATTTTTTAATTAATTCAAAATATAACTATCATAAAATTATCCTTATCCCCCTCTTTTCGTCATTTTTTTTACTATAATATTTGATTAATTTTCTCAATTTGTAAGTTACTGATAACTTAAATAATGTAATATTTTTTTTACTAAATTAAAATTTTAAATTCATCAAAATTATAAAGAGATAAGCCTTTTATTATCTATATAAAAAACCTACCAATATTTTTAAGAATTATTAATTTATGTTATATATATAATATGCTTATTTTATATATAGATGTAGATTTGAATGAACAGTTTTTTTAATTTATGTTTTTTATTATTAAATATTTTTTTTTATTTTATAGATATTTAAATTCAAAAACAATAATCAGTAACTAATTATTAACGTTTTATGCCATGTGACTTTTTTGTAGGCTGCCACTTGACTTAAGGACGGAGCTTATAATACTTACATCTTTATCTTTAAAATTAGTTAAAATAGGGGTATTATTTTTATCTTTAAACTCAATTTTTTATTAAAAAAATTTATTAGTTAAAATAGGGCAGTAGGTCGTATCTTTAGAAAAATCTTATTACTCTCTTCCCATTTAAATTTAAAAAAATCTTACCTTTCAATTTAAATTAAATGTTATTGTACATATTGTTCTAAATTGCCAGATGGCTTTATAATAACTTGACACCTTGCTTAACCACAATGCAAACATTATTTCTTTAATTAATTTTCATCCTTCTTTCCATTAATTATTAAAGGAAAGAAAGGTAGGGGCATTTGTATCTATACCCGCTTTTTGTGTCACGTTTTAACTTGTGCCCGCTATGCAAAAAAAATTGCAAGCGTACCCGCTTTTTCGCATAACTTCAGCATACGGGGCTGAAGTAGCAAAGGCAATCACGCAAAACTTCAGCATTCTAGTAGCCGGGCCTGAAGTTCAGCTCTAGAGCTAAAGTTTTTTTTTTGTAACTGTTGAACTTCAGCTCTAGAGCTGAAGTTTTTGTTTGTTAGCTTCAGCTCTAGAGCTCAAGTTTTTGTTTGTAAGTTTCAGCTCTAGAGCTGAAGATTTTGTTTGTAAGCTTCAGCTCTAGAGCTAAAGTTTTTGTTTTGTAACTGTCGAACTTTAGCTCTAGAGCTGAAGTTTTTGTTTTTGTAACTGGCGAACGTCAGCTCTAGAGCTGAAGTTTTTGTTTTTGTAACTGGCGAAAGTTTTTGTTATTATTATTATTATTTGTATTTGTGAGAAAGTAGTATATGCATATGTCCCTGCTTTTCCAGTTTTTGCACTGATTTCTTAAGTGCATTGGCGAAAAAGCTTAAGAAGAATAGCCTGCTTTGGAGAATCATCATCGAATTTATGTCCCTCCAGGTGTTGCCTTAAAACGTGAGAAGGATGAACCGCTTCGAGTCAATATACTCTTCAAGCACATCCAGGTAAATATGAATTGTGATTAACACAGAGCACTTTAGAACTGAAGTGTAAATTCCATTATCGATTGACAGTATAAGAGATTTCATGACGCTACATACAATAGAATGAAGGAGGAATTCTTATATTCCCTGGAGGTTTTAATTTGTTCCCATTGCTTTTTCGTTCACAGGAAATGCTTAGTGGCAACATTGCGGTGATTGCAGAAACAGGGGATTCATGGTTTAATTGTCAGAAGTTGCATGTTCCTGAAAATTGCGGGTAAGCTAGACTCGACTTTATTCTGAATTGTGCTTGTGATAAGACGTATATGCATATGTCCCTGCTTTTCCAGTATTATGAACTAAATTCTTGTGTTTATAATAATAAGAAGCACCAACAACAGCAGAAGAAAAAAGAAGAAGAAGAAGATAACGAAGGAGGAGAAATAGGCAGAGAAAGGGGCTGAAGTTATTTAAAATGTGGGTACAAGTTAAAAGTTTTTAGAAAAAATGGGTATAGGTTAAATGGGGGCGACCAAATAGGGCGCCCCATGCAATTTTTACAGAAAGGTAAATTAAAATTTGAATTAATTTGTTTCCATTTTGATTTCAGTAATTAGTCATCTCTTTGTTCTAAGTTTGCCAAATGGCTTCTTAAGAGCTAGCCACTTGGCTTAATCACAATGCAAACTTTATTCCTTTAATATATATGTATATACTAGTATCTACAAACGTGCGTTGCACGTTAATAATGATACGTGATGATTTAAATATTTATTTATATGAAAGAACAATAAAATTTAATTAATGAGAGAAATATGTATAATAATACATCAATCATGTGAATGCCGAAAAATATTATTACATTAGCTAATACATGAATTTAAAATAAAAGGGCATCATCAAAACTTACACAAATGATCGATTTTGTCATATTAGTTGGATAATTATATATTATAGTTTAAAAGTATTTAATGTGATGGTATCTTAACGAACATTTCGTTGTGGACAATATTTTTGTGTGTATGTTTCCTGCTAATGCTTTGGCTACTCTACCTTAAGCAGAACTCTTGTTGTCGATCTTGATATCTCTCTTAAAAGTGAAACTTATCGTTGTTCGTGCAAGAAAATATATTGCAATAAATATAGTCCAATATTTAGGATGTTTGTCCTTGTGCTTTATTTATTATATTTGCAAAATATAAACATGCTAAATATTATTTTCACACAAATTTAAAAGGATATCCTTAGTTTCAGAAGACGAAAGTTGAATTCAGGTATAAGAATATACTTAGAAGCACATTAACCAGTATCATAGTTTTTGCATGTATCACGTTATTGTCAAAACTTCTATATATTATCTGTGTGCTATTACATAAGCTATTTAGCGTATCTAAGTTTTTAGTAGCATGACAGACATATTTTTCTTCAAAATTAACCTATATACAATGGAAGATCAATTTTAACTTAGTCGATTATATAAACGGTACTAACATACGTAAGAAATAATAAACTTAACAACAAACATGTATGGTAGAAGACCATTTGGTATTAATGTATTTAAGTATCCTTCTTGGTAGTAATTATTGATATCATTTTTTGCTGAGTCAAAAATAGAAAAATATTTTGTTTCTACTATAAAATTTGGCAATCAATCTTTTATTTAGTTGATCAGTATATTCATTTCTGCTAGCTAAGATATCTTTTTAATTCTATCATGCGATTCACACAAATTAGCTTTTAATCTAATAATAAAAATATTTCTCTTATTAAATGCACTACTATTACCATTTGGATTGATAACCAAGTGTACATGAAGAACTAAATCATCTTTTATTGGATGCTCTTCTTCGTTTCTGACACGAAGCAAGAAGACACAAAATACTGGATCTGTTCTTCCTTTATATTTCTTGTTAGTTGAATCCTTTTCATTTGAGACCAGAAGCATAACTTTGGCAAGTAGCTTTTACAGTCTCTGTTTTTGTCAATTTTGGAACTACTGGTAGTACTTGACATGCACATCCCAAACCATTAATTTTTCATCAAACGGTTCATTAATATCCAATACATCTCTATAAGTTCGGGCAATTATTTCGATCGTTTGACACTTAGCCGTAAGTGTTTCACCCCATATTATCAATTTTGCTTTCCTTATAAATTTAGCACTATTACTCTGCTTTGATATATTTGTGATAGTTGTCACACCTCATTTTTCACCCGCGCCCCCGGGAAGGGCGCAGAGGGAGTTTTTCCAATTTAAAGGACAATCAAAACGGGATTTATTATTTAATTCAAAGTCGCCACTTGGGAGATTTATGGTGTCCCAAGTCACCGGTTGAGTCCCGAATCGAGGAAAAGATTGACTCTGTATTACGGTCCGCGAACCAGAAATCTGAGTAAGGAATTCTGTTAACCCGGGAGAAGGTATTAGGCATTCCCAAGTTCCGTGGTTCTAGCACGGTTGCTCAACTGTCATATTCGTTTTATTTATCTGGTTTTAATACATGTTGAACCTATGTGCAAATTTTAACTGTTTACCATTTTTTTATTTTTTTTAACGAGAATTGCAACGTCGTGAAAATACACCTCGAACCACGTCACATCAATGCACCCGTAGTTATTGACACATTTCAATTCTGTTGAGATTTGGATTTGGGTCACATAAATGTGCACCCGAGTTTAAGAAAGTAAATTATTAAAGGCGTGCCTAAAGCGACTAGCGTATTATTATTTTGGGTAAGGCCGTGAAATTTTGCTAAACGACCCATCCCGAAGTCTAAGTAATTTTACCAACACGTATAGAGGGCCCCACAACTTGTGTATTTTTGTTTGTCGAGGCTCGTCTCATTCATTTTTTTGAAAAGAAATTTGCAACGTCGTGAAAATGCATATCGAACCACATCACAATCAATGTACCCGTGATTAACGACACATTTCAACTTCGTTGAGATTTGGATATGGGTCACATAAATGTGCACCCGGGTTTAAGAAAGTAAATTATTAAAATGCGCACCTAAAGCGATTAGCGTATTATTATTTTGGGGAAGCCCGTGAAATTTTGCTAAACGGCCTATCCCGAAGTCTAAGTATTTAAAATAACTATTTATTGAGGGCCCCGCCGTTTGTACGTTTTATTTGGCGAGGCTCATCTCATATTTTATTTAAAGGATATCCTAAAGCGACTAAGATTTTTCTATTTTTTCTCTAAAGATAAAGAAAAGGTCCTAATTAGTTAATATTATAAAAGCGGGCTTCGAGTTCAAATTCGAGTCCAAACAAAAGGACGGACCTTTTAATTTGAACCCTCTACCTAACTCAAAGCCTCAAACTTATATTGTGTTAACTATATACTGAAACCTTTAAATCAGGCCCAAATTAAATGGGCCAACTAATTCTACTTGTGAACGAACAACAACAGGTGGGCCTTGAGGCAAGCCCAAAACCGAATGGGGCGTGCCAAGCTGCGTAGGAGAGATCGAGGGATCGAGCCCCTGAAGTCAAGCGTTTACTTATTCATTTGCATGTCATTAGGTAAGCATCCTGATTTTATAGTGAAAGCAGTACATCGTTCTACTTGGAACAACTTGAACAAAATAACCACAACACTCTTTATGGGCCAATTTTAACATGCCATGATGTAGCAAATAAACAGTCTTATTTTAATACAAAACACATGACGACCATTACTAAAGGTTTATTGCAATGTGAATCGCTTTCAAATGACTTCACGAAACAAATTATCAAAACTGGAATTAATCTAACTATCCTATTAACCTAACATAAAACTAAATACAACCACTGCTCGAGATCACAAACTTATATATATTCAAGACATATCGAGTGATAATCTAGCTAATAAAAACAGTTTCAGTTTATTTATACAGTCATGTCAAATAGAACTAACAGCTGCATTTCCATTTCATCTCAACTTCAACTCCAAATTCGAGCTTACATCAACACATGTTTTTTAGAATGTGTACCTGGAAATGGAATACAATGGAGAAGAAGAAGGAGTGATCAACACAACAGATAGCACAACACAACAACAACAGTAACATATATCCAGCAGCAACTCAGGAAATCAATTAAAATTCCCAGGAATACCAACAGCAACACAAACACCCAGTAACTGACCCCAAAACAGCTTGATAACAACCAAATATCAATCAAAACACAAGCAGAAACACCCCTAGAATTCAGTAATCAAGAAAAACTCGAAAATACAACTCCACAGTTAAAGCTGAAGCTCTTTTTAGTTTCAATGGGATAGAACTAGTTGAACTAGACTAACTCTTAAAACTCTCTTCTAGTTTTCAGAATGTTCAACACCCTTAAGATTTCCAGAATGTTCTCTTCCTAAGGTCTGCCCAAAAGAAAAGCCAGATCAGACTCCAAGGATCCTCCCCTAATTCTGTCCAGACCCCTATTTATACCCAAACCTCAACCCCTTCCCGCTCTAAGGAGCACTTAGCTCATTAAAAAAGTATTTCTGCCCACTACTACATGTTTTGTTCTCTTTTTAATTCACTTGTTCCCCACTACCCTTGTCTTTTTTTTATTTAAATTCAAATAGGTATGGGCACCTATTTCTTAATCCATTTCCTCTAAACCTTCCCCTACCATTATGTTTTGTTCCCCATTAGCACTTAAACAATTCATTAGTTTAATGGTATTTCAGTACCCTAATGTCAGACCATTCAACTTAAACTACTTTCAAACCTTTTTGATCCCAAAATACCCTCCTAAAGTCCCTAAAATTACTGCCCTGCCCTAAACCTCTTAATCTGATGGTAGAACTCTATAAGTTATAACATTAACAACTGATTTCTAACTGATCACTAAAGTACTACAGTTATAACCAATTCACAACCAAATTCAAACAATGATTCAATCAGAAGTGAAGTAGTATGAATCAAATTATTATCAGGTTATTCTAACATTCAAGCATGTAAAACTAATCGACGACACTTATCCAATCGACTACACGAATTACAACACATACAATCAGTAGCAAATCAGAATCGAACAGGCACACAGGTGGTTCGAGTCGTATTGATAGAAACATGGAATTATAATAAAACTTAACTAATCGACGAAACTCATTCAAATCGATTATATAGTTTATCATATACTTGACCATGACCAGAAAAGGTTCGACCAAATAAAAGGTCATTGAAGAAGGACAGAATCAATCGACAAAAAAGAATTGAAAAATCAATAAAACTAAACTAAATAAATAAACAGATATAAACAAATACAAAATGGAACAAACAGGAAAGGAAAAATACCTCAAGAACTCGGAAACATGACGACCCTGACTTGGACTCTGACTCGGACTCTTTGAGGTTGAACGGACCTTAATCGAGTGTTCTCAACTGAGAACACTTCGACTAAGGTCGATTAGACCCCAAATCATCCTTTAATTTGGACAGATTTCAACCTTTGGTTTTCTAGGGTTCTTGGGGGTTCGATTTGGGGTTCGAACGGTTCTGGTCTGATTTAAACCAAACCAACGGTGGTTTGGTGACGAGGGAGGTCAGAGAGATGTCCGGTATGAGTTTGGGACTGGTTGGGGTAGGTTTAGGTTCTGCTCGAATCTTCGATTGAAGATTCGAGAAGCTGGAGGTTGATGCGAGGCAAACGGTTAGCGGATTTGTAACGAGGGTGGTCAGATGGCTTAGGGGTGTTAATTTGGTGACCGGCGGCGTTGTTGCCGCCGGGTTCAGGCGGAGGTGCAACAATGGCGGCTAGGGTTTGGGTCTAGTCCATCTCTGAGCTTGAGAGAGACGATGGGGTGAGGAGGGGTTTGGTTTGGGGTGTGGGGTAAGGGATTAGGGTTATATACGGGTGGGGGCATTTGATCTTGGCCGTTGGATCAATCACGATCAACGGCCTGGATCATTTTACTAATAGGCACGGTGTCATTTGGAGTAGTACTGGGGCGGTCCAGGTTGGGTCAAAAACGGGTTATGGGAGGAGTGGTCTGGACCGTTCGATCAAAACAAATCACCGGTCCAGATTGAGCGTGACAGAAACGACGCCGTTTGAGCGGTCGTTTTGCCAGATCGACTGGACCGAGTACAGGAGTGAAATTTGGGCCTGGTTTTGGTCAAAAATAAAATGGCCCAGTTCCGATTTCTTTGGATTTTTCATTTCTTCCTTTCCTTTTAACTTCTTTTTAATTCCTAATTACCAAAAATTAAATTCCAAAAAATCTTAAATTAAATTATAGAACTTAAATTAACTTGTTAAAAACACAAATTAACTTCTATTACAACTATTAACACAATTAAATATCAATTACAAACAAAATCACACAATTGAACTACAATACATATTTTTGTGATTTTCGCTCTTTTAAAAACCAAATATGGTTCAATTAATTCCTAATTGCAAAATTAAATCCTAAATGTGAATGCAATATATATTTTGTATTTTTTCTTTAATAAAATGAAAACAAACATGCACAGACAAATACAGATAATTAACAACATGCCACAAAAAAAAACTCTCAAAATTTCGTATAAAGGAAAAATTATGTTATCTTGATTTCTTTTGGAGTAGTTCTTTGTGAAGCAAAAAATCACGTGCTCACAATAGTTATTTAAGTTGTTTGAAAAGGTATATCAAATCTAAAGTGGGTTGCCTCATAATAAAATCGTTGTTGGTACACCACTTGTTATTGCTAACAGTGTCATATCACTTGATATGATATTTGGAAGTAATGCATGATATGAAAATATTATTTCGATTCACCCGAAGGCATCTACAAAGAATAATCCCGTTATAGCAGAGTCGATTCTTTATGATATAGCCTTGAAATCTTGTTCTTGTTTAGGATTTAGCTTTGATTGTGCTTCCTATAGCATTTTGATTCTTAATAATATACTAACTTTTTTACTTTGTGTTCTAACGCTCTTTTAATGGAATAAAATTATGTGCCCTAAGTTGTTTTTTATTTGAATAAGAATTTTACTCATATGATGAATTTAAACAGTAATTGAATTGGATTCTCTTGCTAAATAATTAATTAAATGATTTTATTATTTTATTTTAACATAAAAAATAATTTATTCTATGCTGATTCAGATCTTAATGTTAGTTTATCTCTTGTTTTGAATATTTGATCTTAATTATAATTTATCCACCATAAATTTTATTTTCAAAGATCAAACTATTGATATGACATTTCACTTTTTTATCTTTATGTTTGTAGAATCATTAGTGGTATTGACTCTTACCAATCATTTTTTTTTCTTTCTCACACATTTATATTCTTAAATTTTCTTAGTTATTGTTTAATAATTGGGTATTTTTTAATATTACACGAAAAATTGATTAAAAAAATATTATTTGAGTAGAAAAATAGTTCAAATATAATATAAACATATATTATCGTGGGAGTATTTTTTTCTCAATTTCAACTCTTTATGCAGTCCACTTAATATTACTTTTATTTTTTCTTGGTATTAGACATTATGGAGTGGTAATGTATTGCCAATACGGCTGATTCTTATGAAATTGATTTTATTAAACCTTCCTACATTTTTAATAATAATTTAATAGACAAAATTTTATTAATTTTAAATATTAAATATTAAAAATTAGTAGCATATAAGGTATTATAGTCCAAAAAATAGCTTATTACAGTTACGTACTCTTCCTATGAGTTCTTTCGTTTAATAATGTAGGGCTATTTTGATATATTAATATTGTATTTATGCTTTTATAATAATATAGGCTCTCTTTTTTCTATATGAATTTGGACAATATAATACATTTTCAAATTAAATTAGTATCAAATAATTGTATTTTTGCTTTTTTAATAATTTATACGCATGAATTTCATAATCCAGCATATTATGCTAGAACTTTTCGTGTTTCAACTAAAATAATGACTATTTTTCAATGACGTTACAAACACTGACTAATTTTTGATTGCAGTCCGAAAACTATCTAGTCTATGCTATTTTCACTTTTCTAAACTCCCTGCCACTGTATGCTTTCATTGGATTAACCTTTAACCACACAAATATTTTAAAGAGTAATGTTTGACAGCGTAATTTGAAACATCTACTATGCCTCTGTATATAATATCTAATGTTTGTTCGTAGACCAATATTCTAATTCCTCTCTTGTAGACTAAACGGGGCTGTAACTAACTAACCACCATAGTTATCTAAATTAGTGACCCTAGCGACCATTGATAATTTGATACTGATCATTGACTTCCACCAAATCTACTTTCTAAATGTGGACTGACTCATTATGAATTTGTGAGGAAAATACTTTCCTAATGCTAGTGCTCTTCCCATTATCTAAACTCCAAAATTTTGTAAAATTCTTTGAACCTTCCTTTAAACTACCACAAATTTTCTTATCCTTTCCTATCTCACCATTATAAATAGCCACGCACATGCAAACCAAAGGTACACACTAAACAAACTTCATTCTTCAAATTACTGATTACTCGAAAAAAACACTTCAAACTTTGCCAAAATGGTTCATGAAAAGCAAGTGATAGAGGAAGTATCCGGCTGGCTTAGAGTTTTCGAAGACGGTTCAGTAGACCGGACTTGGACCGGTCCACCCGAAGTCAAATTCATGGCCGAGCCAGTCCCACCCCATGACTACTTCATCGACGGCGTTGCCGTCAAAGATGTAGTCGCCGACGAAAAATCCGGCAGCCGTCTCCGCATCTACTTACCTGAACGAAACGACAATTCCGCCAGCAAGCTTCCCGTCATTCTTCACTTCCAAGGCGGCGGCTTTTGTGTCAGCCATGCTGATTGGTTCATGTACTACACTGTCTACACGCGCCTAGCGCGCGCGGCCAAAGCTATCATTGTCTCCGTCTTCCTCCCCCTCGCGCCGGAGCACCGCCTCCCAGCTGCCTGCGATGCCGGTTTCGCCGCTCTCCTCTGGCTCCGGGACCTCTCCCGGCAGCAAGGACACGAGCCCTGGCTCAACGATTACGCAGATTTCAACCGAGTATTCCTCATCGGAGACAGCTCCGGCGGGAACATAGTCCACCAAGTTGCCGTCAAAGCCGGCGAGGAAAACTTATCTCCAATGCGACTGGCCGGCGCAATTCCGATCCATCCAGGTTTCGTGCGGTCCTATCGGAGCAAATCGGAGCTAGAACAAGAGCAAACCCCGTTTTTAACATTAGATATGGTGGATAAATTTCTAGGGTTAGCTTTACCAGTAGGGA
Source organism: Nicotiana sylvestris (assembly GCF_000393655.2). Lineage (NCBI taxonomy): Eukaryota > Viridiplantae > Streptophyta > Magnoliopsida > Solanales > Solanaceae > Nicotiana > Nicotiana sylvestris. Next base: position 56,214,733 of record NC_091058.1, read on the forward strand.
GCAACAAGGATCATCAAATAACATGTCCGATGGGAGAGGCGGCGCCGGCAGTGGAGGAGCTTAAATTACCGCCTTATTTGTACTGTGTGGCGGAGAAAGATCTGATAAAGGACACTGAAATGGAGTTTTACGAAGCTATGAAAAAGGGGGAAAAGGATGTAGAGCTGTTTATTAACAATGGAGTGGGACATAGCTTTTATCTTAACAAAATTGCTGTTAGAATGGACCCTGTAACTGGTTCTGAAACTGAAAAACTTTATGAAGCCGTTGCAGAGTTCATCAACAAGCATTAAAAGGAGAAAATTTGTGGTTTTGCAGAATATTTGTTTGTTGCATGCATGTTCAAGATTTTGATGTACCGTCTTGATTGTCACGTTCTAATGGTTTTGTAATTATAATTATGAGGAGTAAATTTCTATTGTTGCGTAGAAATGTTTTTTCTTTGGTAGTAAATGTTTATTTGTAATACTTTAAAAAGTGGACAAATTTCTTTTGAGATTCATGAAATAATATCTTTAAATTTCGAATGTCAATAAGTCCAGAAATTGAAATGTACTGTACCGTCAATGAAGTCTCCTTGAGGCTTTTTTTCACATGATATTCGTCTATTACCACCAAAAAGTTTGATAAGCTATACAATATGAGATTCTCGTTGGTCTCGATTAGGGCAGCTATAGCAAAATAGATAGGGGCGGTGTCAGTGCTATGGCTACGGGTTCGGCAAACCCAGCAATGTAACTTTGGTTTAAATATGTATTTGTCTTGAATAATTTATTAATTTATTAACAATTAATAATTTAGAACCCAATAACTTATAATGCTTAGAATTTCGAATCTATAAGCTTGAATCCTAATTTCGCTTCTGATTAAATAGAGCTATAGCAAAAATGGAGTCACATGCCGGTCCTTAGTTGGAGCTATATATAGTGAAACGGAGAAAATTTTGATAAAAAGTGTTTATTCCTTTAATGAATCCGTGATACGAATTTGAACTAGTCAGTAGTCAAGCAAGTCTTTGGAGTGCTTTTGAAGATGAGCTTAGTTATAGGAACGACACTGTGAAAGAAGTTTCTTTGAAGAGTTGGGTAAAATTTTACTAGAAGTTTTCAAGTGCGTTTTACGTGGTTCATAATAGAAATAATTGTTGGGGAAGGAAGGAAATAGACTTGATAATTTGAAGCAATCTTGGCCTACCACATTTGCTAGTGCTAGTGATATACGTTTTAGATGTCACGTTTTTTTGTTGCAGCAGTTTGAAAAGGATTGGTCTGCAAGGTGATCCTCATAAAAGTTGGTGAACTAAATTGGAAATTAAAAGAAAGAAAATGAAGTTGACATTTTTGAAGCAGACTTGCCCCTACCATAGTTGTTGGTCGGATATGCACACTGTTTCCTTTTTGGCAAATTGTACACTTTTCTTTTTACCAAATTGTTCATGAAAAGCAAGTAATAAACTTGGCCCTCTACCACATTAAATGGAAGAGCTGTTTGAGAAAATGCCAATGTAGCCTTCTTCTTTGTTTTGTTAGTGGAAACATGTTGAAGTAGAAGACATCCATAACTACACAATATATAGTCAAAGTCACATGAGAGCAAATTCTAACTACCATAAAGAAACCCCAAGAATATCAGACAGAAAAACTATCACTACTAAAAATCCGATAATTAGCGACCACAGAAAACGATCAATGTTGGTCGTTTTTGGCAAATTACCGACCAAAACGCGTCCAAACACGCTTGGTCGTTATTTTGGTGGTCGTTTTAGTATACCAACCAAGATTGGTCGCTAATTACCGAATAAGGTTGGTCGCAAAGGTAAAAGAACCAACGGTACAATTTAAAGCACATACCGACCAACTTTGGTCGGTAACATATTTTAATAATTTAATTTTACCGACCAAAGTTGGTCGGTGTATTTAAATTACGTTATTTTATTAATTATTAAAATTTAAAAATTAGCGACCAAAGTTGGTTGGTAAAATAAAAAATATATATATTTTTAAAAAAGTTAAAATTTAACCATACCGACCAAAGTTGGTCGGTATAGTTGAAATCTGGGTAATTTTTGTTCATTAACCGACCAACTTTGGTCGGTAATTTTTAATTTTTTTTAAACTTAAGCGACAACCTTGGTCGCTAATCAGCAGATTTTTTTTTTAAAAAATTAGAAATCGACCAACTTTGATCGGTTTCTTGGGTTTTAATTTTTGCACAAAATGCCTGTTTTGGCAGCTATACCACATGCCAGCATACCAAAATCCCTAAATAACACCACCACCACCACCACCACCACAACAACAACAACAACGACAACAACAACAACAACAACATCATCATCATAATTCAATAAATACATTAAAACTGACAAATTAAAGTTCAATAGAACTAAAAAATCCAAAACCAAGTTAAAACTTATTAAAACTAATTCAAAATCGGTTCTATTTGTCTAGTTCAAAGTATATAAAAGTCAAGGAATGTTTTGTACAACATCATCATCACCGTCTGATGGACTTTCAACTAAAAGATGGTGTCGAGAAGGGTCTTGTGGAGGACGGGAAGAACGACCACTGGGAGGACGGGAGGAACGATCACGGGGAGGACGGAAGGAACGCCCACGTTCAAGTCGAGCCTTTGGAGATGACTCACGAGACTGGGGCAATGGAAAAGCTCTAGTAGATAGGAGAGTTCTGATCTGAGCTTGCATGCCAAGGAACTGAGCATCTCTAACCCTTCTCTTTTCTTGGCTGCTTCTAGCTCGGTGTGAGCTTTGTCACAATCTCCCGCATAGCGGATAGGTTCTCCCCATCAAGTTGCTCGCCTTGCGAGGAAGTCCCTATTTCTTGCGTTCCACACTTATAGCGATGGAATTTCTTAGTAGGAAGCCCATATACCTTCCCCCATTTTGGACCGCCAGTAGACTCCATCTATATTCTTTTAGTTGGGTTGGCTCGCCCGAGTCATTACGTGGCTAGGTGCGGATAAATTCCTCCACGTTAGTTTGGTAGCGACCCTATACGAAAATTTACATTGAATTAGTATTTCAAAATTCATATAAAAGTAAATTAAAATACTTAAAGAAAAGTGAAAACTTACATATACAGTCGAGGCCCGGTCCTCGACCCACCTTTTGTGATCCGTCTTTTTCTTCTTCTTTATAATATATGTTTCATTGAATAGCTCATCATGGTTCATTGGACGCCCCAACTTTTTTTCCTAAAAACAAATTAATTTAGTTAGTAAACAGAATAGATATACTTTGAAATTAAAATAATTTAAGCAATTACGTACCAATGTTCTTTTTATTGTCCCTAGGTTGATCACACCTCCAGTGTGCAAGGAGCTTCCCTTCTCAGATGCGCGAGCTTCTTTCCTTTTTCTCTCTTCTCTAAGAACTTTGCGGTAATCCATTGCCTTAGCAAATCATCTGTGACGACCCAAAGGGTCATCACCGTAATTCTTCCTAGTTCCGTGCTTCCGAGGCCCTGAAAACCTCGCTTTTAGTTGCCTCGATTTGCATGCGCAGTTCGGGCACGTAGCCGGAAAGTTTTTATGTTAGAATATGCGAATTTTGTGAAAAATTTGATGAATTTTGATATTAATATGCATAATATTGACTTCGGTCAATATTTTGGGTAAAACGGACCCGGACCTGTGATTCGACGGTCCCGGAGGGTCCGTAGAAAAACAAGGGACTTGGGCATGTACTCGGAATCAAATTTCGAGGTCCCAAACCCGAGAAATAAATTTTTGTGTGAAATTATTTTCTGAAATTAATTAAGGAAAATGAAGAAGAAAATTGATCAGAAAACTATGGTATCGGGCTCGTATTTTGGTTCCGACGCCCGGTACGAGTCTTAAATATGTTTTAAGCACTATCTGTAAAGTTTGGCTAAAAACGGACGTCATATGATGTGTTTCAGACTTAAAATGGGGAATTTGAGTTTTTTTTTTATGAAAGTTGAAAGAAAATCATGTATTTTGAGGCTTGATCCTATGTATAAATGTTATTTTGGCGATTTGATCGCACGAGTAAGTCCGTAAGGTGTTTTCGAGATCATATGAATGTTTGGTTTGGAGCCCCGAGGGCTCGGGTGAGTTTTGAGTAGGGCCCGGGAGGTCTTAGACTTAGAAAAATATACAGGTTCAGATGTTGTAGGCCCAGCGCGGCCGCGACCATTTCTGCGCGGTCCGCGCTGGCAGTCACGCGACCGCGGTGCTTTTCTGTGTGGTCCGCGTGGTGGGGTTCAGAGGGTCGACCAGCGCGGCCACACACCAAATCAGTGCGGTCCGCGCTGGGTGGGTTCAGATAGAGCACACTTCTCCCCTCCCTCGGCGCGACCGCGGTGCATTTCTGTGCGGTCCGCGCCAGCCCCCAACAAAATGTATAAATTCGGGATTTTCAGTCATTTTTCCACCTTTTAAGAACCCAAAACCTAAGAGGCGATTTTCCAAACAACTTTTCTTCTTCAAAACGATTGGTAAGTGATTTCTAACTCATTTTTTTCACTTCTTAACATCTTTTAACATGATATCAACTTCAAAACAAAGATTTTTCATGGAGCAAATTGGGTGTTTTGGGTAGAACCTAGGTTTTCCACAAATTGAGGAGTTAGACCTCAATTTGAGGTCCGATTTCTAAACAAATCATATATTTGGATTCGTGGGAGAATGGGTAACCAGGTTTTGGTCCGAACCTCGAGTTTCGACCACGTGGGTCCGGGGGTGTTTTTGACCTTTTTGGGAAAAACCTTGTAAAAATTATTTTCATGCATTGGGATTGATTCATTTAGTAATTATTAATGGGATTAGGTAACTTATGACTAGATTCGAGCGGTTTGGTGGTGGAATCAAGAGGTAAAGCTATACTAGATATGTGAGTTGAGTTTGGAGCATTCGAGGTAAGTGTTTGTTCTAACTTTGACTCGAGGGAATAGGATTAGGATGATATTTGCTACTTGCTAATGTGGAGTACGGTGTATAGGCATGGTGACGGTTATCTATGCACCGGAGTCTAGCATGACCGTGAGTCTTGATTGCTTTTAATTCGAATAATGTGACACAAGCTCCTTGTTTATTTGATGAGTTTCATATGATGTGAACGGTTGAGGTAGAATTGTGATTGGTGTACTCTTGGAGCGTTAGCTCGAACATGAATGTGTTAGTTGAGGAAGAAGTGATTTAAAAAGAGAATGTGTTGTGATTACTCCCCTGCCGGGATGTGTAGACTGATATATATACTCTCCCTTGTCGGGATATTTTGGGCTGTTAGCTGTACCCTTGCCGGGTTAAAGGTATTGAGATGTTATTCTCCCCTGAAGGGGTCTACTATATGAAGTCAAATATTATGAACTATATTATGGGATCGTGTGGCACGCCGTTCACTTATATATGATATTATGGGATCTTGTGGCACGCTGTCCACCTATATATTGTTAAAAGGGATCGTGTGGCACGCCGTCCACTTATATACTATATTATGGGATCGTGTGACACGCCGTCCACTTACATACTATAATACGGGATCGTGTGGCACGCCGTCCACTTATATATGATAATATGGGATCGTGTGGCACACCGTCCACTATATATATATATATATATCATGGAAATCGGAGTTTCTTCTGTTTATTTCCGATATTTTATTTTTATCTGTTACTCCCCGATAGCATGTCCCCTCCCAGCTTTACTTTGTATTATCTTGTTATTGTTTTTCTTGTAGTCGTTATATCTATCTGTACAGGTTAATTGTGGTAGGTCCTGTCTAGCCTCGTCACTACTTCGCCGGGGTCAGGCCAGGCACTTACCAGCACATGGGGTCGGTTGTGCTGATGCTACACTCTGTGCATTTTTGTGCACAGATCAGGGAGCAGCTTACAGACCGCAGCAGTAGGACTTCTAGGAGCTATCTTCAGTCCAGGGACTCTCGAAGTAGCCTAGCTGGCGTTCGCATGCCGAAATCCCTTTCCATGTTTCTTGTTTGTTCATCTTGTACCAGACAAACATGATGTATTTCCTTTCAAACATTGTTTGTAGTATTCCGTAGTAGTCCGTGAGCTAGTGACACCAGACCTTGGGTAGTGATGTGTGTTAAACTCCCACACTTTTGTTTTTTTTTCCAGTTGCTTTAGATTTAAAGTCTTCTGCTTAAATTTTTGTCTCGTTTATTTATATTGTTTGAAAGAAAGCAGGAAAGGTGTTTTAAATATTTGGCTTGCCTAGCTCCGATAGTAGGCGCCATCATGACACCCGATGATGGAAAATCCGGGTCGTGACAAGTTGGTATCAGAGCACTAGGTTACTTAGGTCTCACAACCCACGGACAGCTCGGTAGAGTCTGAGGGATCGGTACGGAGACGTCTGTATTTATCCCGCAGAGGCTACTGAGTTAGGAAAACTTTACCTTGTTCATTCTTGTCATGCGATTTTGTTTCTCAAGTACTGATTGTCTTTCCACTCTGTTCTTTCACAGATGGAGAGGACACGTGCTTCCTCTTCTACCGCGCAGCAGCCTGAGCCCCCAGCAGCAGCTTCTATCAGGGGCAGGGGGCGAGGCCGAGGCCGTGCCATAGGCCAAGGCCGGGGCAGAGCTCAGCCCCAAACGGCAGCCCCAGAGGTGGAGCCTCATGTTGACTATGACGAGGAGGTTCCAGCTCCAGCAGCTCCAGTCGGCCCAGCTCAGGTCCCAGAGGGTTTCATAGCCACTCCGGTGCTTCAGGACGCTTTGGTCCGATTTGTAGGCTTTATGGAGGGCATTTCTAGAGTGGGTTTGCTTCCCGTAGTACCAGCCACATCTCAGGATGGGGGAGGAGTTCAGACTCCTGCTACTCATACTCTAGAGCCGGTAGCTCCTCCGGCCCAGGCTCCAACAGTTCAGCCAACTGTGGCAGTTCAGCCAGTTGCAGCGGTCCAGTCAGGTATTGCGGCTCAGTCCAGTGATGGTGCGGCCATGCCCGCGGATGCTTTGTGGAGGTTAGATCGGTTCACCAAGCTCTTCACAACCATATATAGTGGCACCCCCTCAGAGGATGCTCAGGATTTCATATTTAGCTGTCATGAGGTTCTACGGACTATGGGCATTGTAGAGACCAATGGGGTCGACTTTGCCACTTTTCGCTTGGCAAGATCCGCTAAGACTTGGTGGAGGGATTTCTGCTTAGCCAGGCCAGCGGGGTCGCCATCATTGACCTAGGATCAGTTTTCAGAGTTAGTTCTAGGGAAGTTTCTTCCAGTTACTCAGCGAGATGCTCTTCGCAGGTAGTTTGAGTGTCTCCAGCAGGGTCCTATGACGGTCACCTAGTATGAGACCCGGTTCATTGATCTTGCTCGTCATTCCATTGTGATACTCCCCACCGATAGAGAGAGGGTGCAGAGGTTTATTGATGGGTTGGCCCAGCCGATCCGTGTTCAGATGGCCATGAGTGCCGGTAGTGAGATTTCATTTCAGGAGGCGGCAGATGGTGCCCGCCGGATAGAGATGGCACTTGCTCAGGGAGGTGGTCATGGGTCTGATAAGAGGCCCCGTCATTCTGGTAGATTCAGTGGTACCTCGTCTGGAGGTAGGGATTCTTATGGTAGAGGCCATCCTTCGAGGCCCTTTCAGTCAGCTCTCCAGGCTTCTCAGGGTACACCAGGTGGTCGTGGTTCTGAGCCGTAGCATTCTGACCAGCAGCTCTTCAGTTCACCATCAACACCTATAAGTGCACCACCCCTTCGTTATGCTCAGCAGCCGAGGGCTTGTTATACTTGCAGCGATGTGAGTCTCATTGCCAGATATTGCCCTCGAGCTTCCAGCAGCTCGCAGCAGCAGGGTCCTCGCCCGATGATCCAGACACCAGTTGCCCTACATCCTGCCCAGCCAGCTAGAGGCGGGGGTAGGGGACATAGAGGTGGAAGTAGAGGTCTTAGAGGTGGAGCTCAGACGGCTAGAGGTAGGGGTCAGCCAGCAGCAGATCGTCCCAGGGATATGAATCAGGGAGGTGGCGCCCAGCCCCGTTGTTATGCCTTGCCAACCAGGCCAGAGGCTGAGTCATCAGATGTTGTGATTACAGGTACTATTCTGGTCTGTGATAGGGATGCTTCTGTGCTATTTGATCGCGGATCTACGTATTCATATGTGTCGTCCTATTTTGCACCCTATTTGGTTATGCCTAGTGACTCGTTGAGTATTCCTGTTTATGTGTCAATACCGGTGGGTGATTCTATTGTGGTCGACCAAGTTCATCGTTCTTGTATCGTAGTGTTTTGGGGTCTTGATACACGTGTTGATTTGTTGCTTTTGGACATGGTCGACTTCGATGTTATATTGGGGATGGATTGGTTATCCCCGTACCATGCTATCTTGGATTGCCATGCCAAGACCGTGACCTTAGCCTTACCGAATTTACCCCGTTTAGAGTGGAGAGAGACTTCTGGTCATTGTACCTGCAGTGTTATCTCGTATGTGAAAGCTCGGCGTATGGTCGAGAAGGGATGTTTGGCCTACTTGGTGTATGGAGTTGATGAACCGAGTGTTCAGACCTTATTTGGACTCGTTCGTGATAGTCTTCATTGACGATATTCTTATATACTCCTGCAGTCAGGAGGAGCATGAGCAGCACCTCAGAGTGGTTCTTCAGTCCCTAAAGGATAGTCAGTTGTATGCTAAGTTCTCGAAGTGCGAGTTTTTGTTGAGTTTGGTCGCATTCCTGGGTCATGTCGTATCAGCAGCAGGTATTCAGGTAGACCCAAAGAAGATAGAGGTAGTCAAGAACTGGCCTCAGCCAGCTTCAGCTATGGAGATTCGGAGTTTCCTGGGGTTAGCAAGTTACTACTGCCAGTTCGTGGAGGGGTTTTCATCCATTGCAGCCCCTATGACCAGATTGACCCAGAAAGGTGCCCAGTTCAGATGGTCAGATGAGTGTGAGGCGAGCTTTCAGAGGCTCAAGGCAGCTCTGACCACGACACCGGTGTTGGTTTTGCCCATAGGTTCAGGGCCCTATACAGTCTATTGTGATGCATCTCGTATTGGACTTGGTGCAGTGTTGATGCAGGATGGCAAGGTCATTGCCTATGCCTCGAGGTAGTTGAAGGTTCATGAGAAGAACTATCAAGTGCATGATTTGGAGTTGGCAGCCATTGTTCAAGCATTAAAGATTTGGAGGCACTATCTGTATGGTGTGGTGTGTGAGGTGTTCACGAATCATAAGAGTCTTCAGTATTTGTTCAAGCAAAAGGAGTTGAATTTGAGGCAGAGGAGGTGGTAGGAATTGTTGAAAGATTATGACATCACTATCTTATATCACCCGGGAAAGGCCAATGTGGTGGCCGATGCCTTGAGTAGGAAGTCAGCCAGTATGGGCAGTCTGGCTTATATTCCGGTCGGTGAGAGACCGCTTGCTTTGGACGTTTAGGCTTTGGCCAATCAGTTTGTGAGGTTGGACATTTCTGAGCCTAGTCGAGTATTAGCTTGTGCGGTCACTCGTTCTTCGTTATTGGAGCGTATCCGTGATCGGCAATTCGATGATCCCCATTTGTGTGTCTTGAGAGACACGGTGCAGCGTGGAGGTGCCAAGAAAGTAACCTTAGATGATGATGGCGTATTGAGATTGCAGGGGCGAGTTTGTGTGCCCAATGTTGATGGGATTCGAGAGTTGATCTTAGCGGAGGCCCACAGTTCTCGGTATTCTATTCACCCGGGCACCGCGAAGATGTATCAAGATCTGAGGCAGCACTATTGGTGGCATAAGATGAAGAAAAACATCGTTGCGCATGTGGCTCGGTGTTTGAATTGTCAGCAGGTTTACGAGCATCAAAGACCTGGTGGTCTATTTCAGAGGATTGCACTTCCCGAGTGGAAGTGGGAGAGGATTACGATGGATTTCGTTACTGGACTTCCGATGACTCGGAAGAAGTTTGATGCAGTTTGGGTCATTATTGATAGGCTGACCAAGTTAGCGCATTTTGTTCCTGTTGCAGCCATCTATTCGTCCGAAAGGTTAGCCGAGATTTATATTAGGGAGATTGTTCACCTTCATGGGGTGCCGCTATCTATCATCTCGGATCGGGGTACACAGTTCACCTCGCATTTTTGGAGAGCGGTTCAGCGAGAGTTGGACACCCAGGTTGAGTTGAGTACAACATTTCATCCCCAGAAGGACGGTCAGTCCGAGAGGACTATTCAGATTCTTGAAGATATGCTCCGAGCCTGTGTTATTCATTTTGGAGGCTCGTGGGACCAGTTTTTGCCTTTAGCAGAGTTCGCCTACAACAACAGCTACCAGTCCAACATCCAGATGGCTCCGTATGAGGCGTTGTATGGTAGGCGATGTCGGTCTCCAGTTGGATGGTTTGAGCCGGGAGAGGCTCGATTATTGGGTACTGATTTGGTTCAGGAGGCCTTGGACAAGGTTAGGATTATTGAGGATAGACTTCGTATAGCTCAGTCCAGGAAGAAGAGTTATGCAGACCGCAAGGTCAGAGATGTTGCTTTCATGGTTGGGGAGCGGTTATTGCTCCGTGTATCGCCTATGAAGGGCGTGATGAGATTTGGGAAGAAGGGCAAGCTCAGCCCTAGGTTCATCGGTCAATTTGAGATTCTTGATCGTGTGGGAGAGGTGGCTTATAGACTTGCCTTGCCACCTATCTTGTCAGCTGTGCATCCCGTGTTTCATGTATCTATGCTCCGTAAGTATCGCAGAGATCCATTGCACGTGTTAGATTTCAGCACTGTCCAATTGGACAAGGATCTGTCATATGAGGAGGAGCCGGTGGCTATTCTAGACCGGCAAGTTCGGCAGTTGAGGTCGAAGAGTTTTCCTTCGGTGCATGTTCAGTGGATAGGTCAGCCTCCTGAGGCATCGACCTGGGAGTCCGTGTCCGATATGTGGGGCCGTTATCCTCATTTATTTCCCGACTCAGGTACTTCTTTCTTTTGTCCGTTCGAGGATGAACAGTTGCTTTAGAGGTGGAGAATGTGATGACCCAAAGGGTCATCACCGTAATTCTTCCTAGTTCCGTGCTTCTGAGGCCCTGAAAATCTCGCTTTTAGTTGCCTCAATTTGCGTGCACAGTTCGGGCGCGTAGCCGGAAACTTTTTATGTTAGAATATGCGAATTTTGTGAAAACTTTGATGAATTTTGATATTAATATGCATAATATTGACTTTGGTCAACATTTTGGGTAAAACGGACCCGGACTTGTGATTCGACGGTCCCTGAGGGTCCGTAGAAAAATATGGGACTTGGGCGTGTACCCGGAATCAAATTCCGAGATCCCAAACCCGAGAAATAAATTTTTGTGTGAAATTGTTTTCTGAAATTAATTAAGGAAAATAAAGAAGAAAATTGATCAGAAAACTATGGTATCGGGCTTGTATTTTGGTTCTGACGCCCGGTACGAGTCTTAAATATGTTTTAAGCACTATCTGTAAAGTTTGGCTAAAAACGGACGTCATATGACGTGTTTCGGACTTAAAATGGGGAATTTGAGTTTTTTTTTATGAAAGTTGAAAGAAAATCATGTATTTTGAGGCTTGATCCTATGTATATGATGTTATATTGGCGTTTTGATCGCACGAGTAAGTCCATAAGGTGTTTTCGAGATCATATGAATGTTTGGTTTGGAACCCCGAGGGCTCGGGTGAGTTTTGAGTAGGGCTCGAGAGGTCTTAGACTTAGAAAAATATACAGGTTCAGATGTTGCAGGCCCAGCGCGGCCGCGGCCATTTCCGCGCGGTCCGAGCTGGCAGTCACGCTGCCGCGGTGCTTTTCTGTGTGGTCCGCATGGTGGGGTTCAGAGGGTCGACCAGCGCGGCCGCCCACCAAATCAGTGCGGTCCACGCTGGGTGGTTTCAGAGAGAGCCCACTTCTCCCCTCCCTCGGTGCGGCCACGGCGCATTTCTGTGCGGTCCGCGCCAGCCCCCAGCAAAATGTATAAATTCGGGATTTTCAGTCATTTTTCCACCTTTCAAGAACCTAAAACCTAAGAGGCGATTTTCCAAACAACTTTTCTTCTTCAAAACGATTGGTAAGTGATTTCTAACTCATTTTCTTCACTTCTTAACATCTTTTAACATGATTTCAACTTCAAAACAAAGATTTTCATGGGGGAAATTGGGTGTTTTGGGTAGAACCTAGGTTTTCTACAAATTGAGGAGTTGGACCTCAATTTGATGTCCAATTTCTAAACAAATCATATATTTGGATTCGTGGGAGAATGGGTAACCGGGTTTTGGTCCGAACCTCGAGTTTCGACCACGTGGGTCCGGGGGTATTTTTGACCTTTTTGGGAAAAACCTTGAAAAATCTATTTTCATGCATTGGGGATGATTCATTTAGTAATTATTAATGTGATTAAGTAACTTATGACTAGATTCGAGCGGATTGGTGGTGGAATCAAGAGGTAAAGCTATACTAGAAGCGTGAGTTGAGTTTGGAGCATTCGAGGTAAGTGTTTGTTCTAACTTTGGCTCGAGGGAATAGGATTAGGATGATATTTGCTACTTGCTAATGTGGAGTACGATGTATAGGCATGGTGACGGTTATCTATGCACCGGAGTCTAGCATGACCGTGAGTCTTGATTGCTTTTAATTCGAATAATGTGACACAAGCTCCTTGTTTATTTGATGAGTTTCATATGATGTGAACAGTTGAGGTAGAATTGTGATTGGTGTACTCTTGGAGCGTTAGCTCGAACATGAATGTGTTAGTTGAGGAAGAAGTGATTTAAAAAGAGAATGTGTTGTGATTACTCCCTTGCCGGGATGTGTAGACTGATATATATACTCTTCCTTGTCGGGATATTTTGGGCTGTTAGCTGTACCCTTGCCGGGTTAAAGGTATTGAGATGTTATTCTCCCCTGAATGGGTCTACTATATGAAGTCAGATATTATGAACTATATTATGGGATCGTGTGGCACGCCATCCACTTATATACTATATTATGGGATCGTGTGGAGCGCCGTCCACTTATATATGATATTATGGGATCGTATGGCACGCTGTCCACCTATATATTGTTAAAAGGGATCATGTGGCATGCCGTCCACTTATATACTATATTATGGGATCGTGTGGCACGCCGTCCACTTACATACTATAATACGAGATCGTGTGGCACGCCGTCCACTTATATATGATAATATGGGATCGTGTGGCACGCCGTCCACTATATATATATATCATGGAAATCGAAATTTCTTCTATTTATTTTCGATATTTTATTTTTATCTGTTACTCCCCGATAGCATGACCCCTCCCAGCTTTACTTTATATTATCTTGTTATTATTTTTCTTGCACTCGTTATATCTATCTGTACAGGTTAATTGTGGTAGGTCCTGTCTAGCCTCGTCACTACTTCGCCGGGGTTAGGCCAGACACTTACCAACACATGGGGTCGGTTGTGCTGATGCTACACTCTATGCATTTTTGTGCATAGATCAGGGAGCAGCTTACGGACCGCAGCAGTAGGAATTTTGGGAGCTATCTTCAGTCCAGGGACTCTCGAGGTAGCCTAGCTGGCGTTCATAGGCCAAAGTCCCTTTCCATGTTTCTTCATCTTGTACCAGACAAACATGATGTATTTCCTTTCAGACATTGTTTGTAGTATTCCGTAGTAGTCCGTGAGCAATTGACACCAGACCTTGGGTAGTGATGTGTATTAAACTCCCACACTTTTGGTTTTTTTTTTCCAGTTGCTTTAGATTTAAAGTCTTACGTTTAAATTTTGTCTCGTTTATTTATATTGTTTGAAAGAAAGCAGGAAATGTGTTTTAAATATTTGGCTTGTCTAGCTCCGATGGTAGGCGCCATCACGACACCCGATGGTGGAAAATCCGGGTCGTGACATCATACCATAAATTTTGAAGTAACCAGTCAGGCTTTTTGTTATTCTTTCTAGCTTCAGAGAAAGTGTGCGACAATCGCTTGCGAGCTTTGTGATGAAAATTTGCAGCCATGTCACGCCCCGAACTTGGGGGGCGAGACCGGCACCCAATGCCTCACCTATCCTTGCGTACCAACTTGCAACTAAGGGACTCTGAATATATGATGTCATACTTTTGGCCATAGGCCACATTGCAAGACGACCGCGAATGCTGACTAAATATCAATATGAAAATTGGCCGATAAGGCCGTCATATTTATTATAGCTGACAAACCAACCAAATATATATACAAGGTCCGCAAGCCCAACATACTGTACTAACTGATAATATATGTCTACAAGCCTCTACTAATGGATATACTGTGATCGGAACGACTCTCTGACCTACTCATGAAATATATACATTTATATACAAGATATACATAAGGCTCTAGACCCGGAAACTCCGAAAGGCATGGAGCTTACCGATCAAGCTGAACTCGGGCAACACTTATTGAAGAGGCCTACTCGTCTGTCTGTCTGACCTGCACACATGAAATGCAGTGCCCCCAGGCAAAAGGGACGTCAGTATGAAATAATGTACTGAGTATGTAAGGCAATATACTGAAAGCTGAAACTGAACAGATAATATAATAACTGCAAGTAGCTGGAAGTCAAAGATAATCTGAAGATATGCTTACCTACTGATACTGACTCAATTCTCTCAATATAGTAAGTAAAATAGTTGTCCGGCCCTATAAGGCTCGGTATACATATATATCTGCTCTGCCGTAGTAGGCTCGCTCATAAGCGCTCGACCATACTAGGCTCTGTATCTCGACCAACTGGGCTCGCTCATAAGCGCTCGGCCACAGTAGGATTGTCATATAACTTACCATCTGATCAGAGGTTGCCCAATAGGGGCCTTCCCATCGATTATAGCTCGATGGTAATGAAAATACTTTTAATACTGTATATATGTAACTTCTCTGCTCTCTTGATTGGAAGAAGGAAATACTCAACTGAATATGAAGTCCTGATAACGAGAATATTATAACTTACAACACTAGAAAAATATACGCAATTTGAGAAACTAACAAAATATATGTAATTTTCGGGATATGAATGCAATGACGAGATCATGCCAAATGAAAGAAGAGCTTAGCCTTAACATACCTGTTCCTGGAATTTATTTGAACAATATTGTTGTTGTTCTTTGAATTTCCAATCGACCCTTGGCTAAATAATTTGGATGAAAACAACTCTGTTCCAAGTTCTTGGATTTTAAAATCCACGGCAGAATGTTTGATTAACCTAGGGAACTTTGGATGAAATAGAAATGTCTCTTGGCTTAAATGCCAAAGTATTGCTTCTGCTCTTCACGTTAGTTGACAGAATGATGGTCTTTGATCCTTTAAGTGAAATGTTTTCTTTTGTCTCATTTTGATTCGATAAAGGTAATCATAAAGTCTTGATAAGACTTTCAAATTGTGCTTTTGACACCTTTAAAGGTGATTGATGAATCACTTTGATAAAGAGAGGGGGATGCCACGTACCTCCTTGAGAGGTGATTTTTGTTAAGTTTATCCACTTATTAGTTAACCGGGTAATGTTTCGTTACCCGATAATTAATCTATTACCTGCATAATTCAAGAATTATCACAAATTACTTAAAATTTTATTTATTTTCAAAATACTTCATATATACTTTATATATTACACTACTGTGGTAATATGGTACCTCGCATGGTACTAGTTTATAATTATCGGGTATTATTGCTCAAAATACCGCCCGACCCGTATTTTATCCCAAATGCCAAACTTGGACGAATATTCGTTTCCTTTGAATTGATTCCCCTCTAACCTTCACGAATTTACTTATTACTTGTTTGAAATAGCATAATCCTTATTATCTTCGAATAATCTTTTCCTTGGACTGATGTCAATTACCTTACGAAAAATTCCACGTACAGTACTACAGGGTGCAACATCGTCGTAATGTAGTACTACGGAATGTGACATCTCACTTCCGGGCTCTCATTAATTTATTTATTGCGTATTTTCACTTACGAAAATATAGGGTGTAACATTATTCCCCCCTTTGGAACATTCGTCCTCGAATGTTGACTGATGCACTTATCGTTCTCATATCCCATAGCTCTTGAGAATACTTTAGTAGTCCTCTTGCCATCTAGGCAACTATTCTATGAATAAGTCCAAAGGCTAGGGCATTCCCCCCTTTAGGCTTCTTTCCCATGTCATGAATTGTGATCGAATTCCTTTCAATCTCATAACCCTTGCTACCTTCGATCATGCAGCTTCTATGGTACTGACCTTGTAAGTGTGCCTATGAGACTCTCCTCTCTTTTTTCCTCCAGTTTTTAACCAATCCTGAAGTTCTTCGCTTGGTATTTTGTCGAACTTACGAATATTGCTATATCTTATTTTATAGACGTGGTTATCCATTTGTATGACTTTACTGCATCTACATAGGTCATACTATGCCATAACTCTTACTTTGATTTATCGTTATTGAGATCTGCTACCAAATCCCAGCTTACTCTCATTGCTTCTTCCATATGTATAAATTTAAGTCCCTTAATGCTTCCTCATTACTGTTCATCTTTAGAATAACGGCCTAATCTTATCTCATACTTTGTAACTTTTGTCCATCCATTGTTTATTCACCTCAATATTGATCTACAATATACCATTGCTAACTTAACCTTTTATGTAATATTGCTGCTAGGATTCACATTTTATCGGGGAACGTCTGAAATGATTAGATTGATCCACCTGGGGCGATACCTTTCATAACCGTACCTCACAACATCCCAATGCGATTCACCTTGCGTGGGTACTTTAATCCGGTCCAATTCATAAGATCCGTTTCTTTTCTTTGTTGAATCATTACTCAATCGAAGGCCCAAACGTCATCATTTATCTATCACGATTGCATTATTATTCTATTACCAGGGCATCATTTCATCTCTTCTAAATGCTACTAGTCTTAGACTCCTTTGAGTTCATTCAAAATTATACTGAGCTTTCTATAACTTATAGGAATCATCAGCTTCCTTGTTTTCACAGGCTTAATCCCGAGGATTTATCCATTTTCATCATCTTCTCACTTGCCCTTCTCTTATCCTTACTCTTGTCTTTATAAAACCTTTTTGCTTTACCATACAATGACTTGCAACCTACACAACTCTATTATATTACTTGCAACCTTTCAACTTGCTTGCATCATAGATTTTCTTATGTCATTCTAGGACATCAAGCGAGACATCACATCGTCTCTAACTCTTCTTTACTGTCTTAATTAGCTTCCTTGATACCTAGAAACCATAGGTTATGAGATATGCCACTGACTATGCCGCTATCATTCATGAATATTGAATCCCAGCACTTCTAGCCTTCTATCCGAAGTATGGACTATTCATATATTCTGCCTTGAGTATCTCGTACGCTATTCACATTTACCTTTCTTACCTTAAAATCTCGCATCGTATCTTCTATCTCTTTCACGACTTCCCTTCCACCTAGGTATAATTCACGTCCATAACTTAAAGCTCTATTATAATTCTTACACCTCTGGTGCATACACAATCCGGTGGGAGCTTCGTACTGACTTCTTATGAGGTTGATACTCTTCAGTTGGCTTCATTGTAGAGCCGTTATAAAATATGGCTACTGTGCTATTTCTCTTATATCTCTACTATTTAAGAGTGATGTTGAGGTCTATAATTCTCTTGGTCCCTCCTATTTTGCTTAGTCGATGTAACTCTTTAGTTTTCTCTTCTTTCTAATCAGCCTTTATGTAGGCTTAAACTATCTTCTGATCTACGGCTCCTGGTATTAGTTATTACTTTTGCCTTTCATAGGCACTGAGGGATATTCATGATAAAATCCTTTAACACTTCAATCCTTCGTCTATGACCTGAGCTCAATTCTTTCTTTTAACATATACAAGAATCTTCTGCGGCTGTATATGCTGTAGGTAGAACTCCAAACTCTTAAGTACGTTCATAACATTACCAACTCGGGATTATTGATCAAGTAATTCCTTTTGTTCCTTCCTAGCTTTCTTCAACATAGGCTATTACTTTTCCTAGTCTTTTTTTTGTCCTTGTTGCATGCATACTTAGCTTATCTTAGTTCCCATGCATGCCAGAGTTTTCGTGCAACTCATATGATCTTGAATATTACTTTTAATTGTACTTCCCCTCCTTGACGTCGTGCTTGGACAATATTCTTGAATTGTAGCATATCTGTAAGATTTGGATAAGTGCCATCTTATTCCTCTTTCATTTATCGCATTCTTCCTTTACCATTCCATAGTCACTAGAACCACTTAATTCTGACTTAACGTCATATCACTCCATATTCCCCCCTTCAGGGGTATACTAAAAGCTTAAGCCATGAGGATCTACCTATAGATGTTTTCCCTCTTCATCCTTGGCGTCGTTTCTCAACATCAATGATCCTTACTCGCCTTGCAGCAATTCTCTTGTAAAAAGGATGACAATTTCCCTTACTCGCGAGGGTGACACATAGCGTAACTGGCATATACAGTCTCTTAAGCTTAACTTTGCTCATATTGCTTGCTCTAGGGAAGCTTCTCCCTGAATGACTTTTCTATGAATTCATCGTGAATCTTCTTCTGTGGTCCTTTCTATTTCCGTCGGAACGAAATTTGAAATTCCCATGATGCCGAGTACTTTCCAATCATTCAGTCCCTAATTCATATTTAGTTTATCTTGTTTACCAGTCCATACTGATTTCTGTTACTCTGGGGATTAACTCTCCCCTCTGGTAGTTGCGTTGGAGTCACGAACTTATTTCTCCAAATGAGGATATAACCTTATGGCCTATACTCTTTCGTTGTCTTAAGGCCCATCACCTTTCGTCTCTTCCTTCATTTGACAATAGGTTTTGTAATACTCTACCATATTCATCAATGTATCACACCTTATTCATAATGCTTCCTTATCTCTCTTCTCATTATTCTACTAATATTTCTTCATATCCCTTTTCTTATGAAAACTTCAATACAACATTCTTTCACTTTTAGATTTCCTTTGCTCTATCCAGTGGCTCTTCAAGTTGCTTAACATTTTACCTTTACTAGGATGCGAGCCACACTAAGGTAATATTTATCCCTTCAAGGCTTATAGTGCAAGTCTTTGTAGTACTCATATCTGGCTGCACTACTTTAGAGTGCACCATCTTGGTGTCTCATAAAGAGATCTATTAGCACATTTGCAATATCCTACGGAAATGTTAACCGACGCAATCAATTCATCCATAATATCTTCTTATACTACTTTTGTTAACCCCTATAGGACATATCTGGAAAGGGTATGAACAATTGTATATACCTCTGTTACTATTAAATATACTCAAGAAGCTTATGTTTCTCTGCCTCAATTATAAACGCTGTTAACCTTCATTAACTAGGTACCTCGTACCCTTTTTCACCTTGCTCCTTTTACTTGTCGAAACTTGTACTTATCTTCTTAATCTCTCATTGTCCTTCACCATAAAGATGGATAGGCATTCTTGCCTTAAGACTTCTTATCAGGAAGCTTACCCATTTCAGTACACCCATGATCTGCTAAAGATCTCATATTTACTTATCGTAGGCAGCATACAAAATTCAATTCCTCTGACTCAGTTCTTCCACAACTATCTCTCTTTCAAACTTTTTTTCGAGAAGTAGGCATCGTCTTATTACGAATAAAATACAATTTCAGAACTTGGATTCTTATAAGTGAGCTCTACCACACGATCTAGAGTAAGAAGAAAGAGTGACAATCCTAAATGCCCTGTAGCCTCCTGCTTATAAGTGTGGTGCACGACACACCCATAAACAAGACTCTACTAAACACGGCTTGTAGACTTCCTAGGACAAAACTGCTCTGATATCACTTTTGTCACAACCCAAAGCGATGGGCCGTGACGGGTACATGGTACCTTACTCAACCGAGTACCAACATAATGTATATTTCTTATTATATCATCATATACAAGTGACATACGGATTAGGCTAACATGATCATTTATAAACTCAGAACATAGGCCGACAAGGTCGTACAAATCTTTCACGTACACGACATATGTCTACAAGCCTCTAAGAGTACATAAATATTATAAAGGTCGGGACAGATTCCCCCCATACCAAATAATACACGTCTAAATCATACTAACCAAACGAGCAATTCCGAAGCAAATGGAGCACACCAACATCTTCCGCTGAGCTGATAGCCTACTTGGAGGGCTCTCGACCTGTCTATCGGGACCCTCACCTATCCTTGCGTACCAACTTGCAACTAAGGGACTCTGAACATATGATGTCATACTTTTGGCCATAGGCCACATTGCAAGACGACAACGAATATTGACTAAATATCAATATAAAAATTGGCCGATAAGGCCGCCATATTTATTACAGCTGACAAACCAACCAAATATATATACAAGGCCTGCAAGCCCAACATACTGCACTAACTGACAAGATATGTCTACAAGCCTCTACTAATGGATATACTGTGATTGGAACGGCTCTCCGACCTACTCATGACATATATACATATACATATAAGATATACATAAGGCTCTAGACCCGGAAACTCCGAAAGGCATGGAGCTTACCGATCAAGCTGAGCTCGGACAACACTTATTGAAGAGGCCTACTCGTCTGTCCGTCTGACCTACACACATGAAATGCAGCGTCCCCAGGCAAAAGGGACGTCAGTACAAAATAATGTACTGGGTATGTAAGGCAATATACTGAAAGCTGAAACTGAACTGATAATATAATAACTGAAAGTAGCTGGAAGTCAAAGATAATCTGAAAATATGCTTACCTGCTGATACTGACTCAATTCTCTCAATATAGTAAGTAAAATAGTTGTCCGGCCCTATAAGGCTCGGTATACATATATATCTGCTCTGCCGTAGTAGGCTCGCTCATAAGCGCTCGGCCATACTAGGCTCTGTATCTCGACCAACTGGGCTCGCTCATAAGTGCTCGGCCACAGTAGGATCGTCATATAACTTACCATCTGATCAGAGGTTTCCCAATAGGGGCTTGCCCCGATTATAACTCGATGGTAATGAAAATACTTTTAATACTGTATATATGTAACTTCTCTGCTCTTTTGACTGGAAGAAGGAAATACTCAACTGAATATGAAGTCCCGATAAGGAGAATATTATAACTTACAACACTAGAAAAATATACGCAATTTGCGAAACTAGCAAAATATATGTAATTTCCGGGATATGAATGCAATGACGAGATCATGCCAAATGAAAGAAGAGCTTAGCCTTAACATACCTGTTCCTGGAATTTATTTGAACAATATTGTTGTTGTTCTTTGAATTTCCAATCGAAATTGACTAAATAATTTGGACGAAAACAACTCTGTTCCAATTTCTTGGATTTTAAAATCCACGGCAGAATTTTTGATTAACCTAGGGAACTTTGGATGAAATAGAAATGCCTCTTGGCTTAAATGCCAAAGTATTGCTTCTGCTATTCACGTTAGTTGACAGAATGATGGTCTTTGATCCTTTAAGTGAAGTGTTTTCTTTTGTATCATTTTGATTTGATAAAGTTAACCATAAAGTCTTGATAAGACTTTCAAATTGTGCTTTTGACACCTATTAAAGGTGATTGATGAATCACTTTGATAAAGAGAGGGGGCTGCCACGTACCTCTTTGAGAGGTGATTTTTGTTAAGTTTATCCACTTATTAGTTAACCGAGTAATGTTTCGTTACCCTGTAATTAATCTATTACCCGCATAATTCAAGAATTATCACAAATTACTTAAAATTTTATTTATTTTCAAAATACTTCATATATACTTTATATATTACACTATCATGGTAATATGGTACCTCGCATGGTACTAGTTTATAATTATCGGGTATTATTGCTCAAAATACCACTTAACCCGTATTTTATCCCAAATGCCAAACTTGGATGAATATTCGTTTCCTTTGAATTGCTTCCCCTCTCACCTTCACTAATTTACTTATTACTTGTTTGAAATAGAATAATCCTTATAATCTTCGAATAATCTTTTCTTTGGACTGATGTCAATTACCTTACAAAAAATTCCACGTACAGTACTATAGGGTGCAACATCATCGTAATGTAATACTGCGGAATGTGACATCTCACTTCCGGGCTCTCATTAATTTATTTATGGCGTATTTTTTACGTACAAAAATATGGGGTGTAACAAGCCACTTCCGCGTTATAGCGGTGTTCCCATACACACTTGCTCTGTATTTCAAAAGTTAAATATTATATGGAAATATCATAAATATAAATTATTAAACTGCTTTAAAGAACATTTATACCTTAAATTGGTTGAAAATTTGCTCCTTCAGCGAGAATGGAAAATCAGTCCAAGTCGCATAAGGGCCATCATAAAGCTTTCTGATGGCTTTGGTGATTATCCTCATAGTCTTATTACTCGGGATGAACCTGCAATTTAATAATAAAAACACATTAATATCTTAGTAAAAACTTTACAAAACAATAAATGCAAAAATAACAAATAACTCTTACCCATCACCCACAGGGACTATGATGATCCTGCCATATTGATCATAATGCACCTCCTCGTCATTATCAGTATCATCTTCCTAGGTATAAGAGGTAAATAATGCATCGCCTTGATAGCGACCATATTCCCACTGGAAAGCCTCTTGAAACGAGGCTTTTCAAAAAATTTACAACTGTCTAAAGTTGTATCGTCTTTATAATATAACATGCAACCATCTTCACAACAATTAATTCTCATTGACGAAAGTCATAACTTAGAAACCAATCTCTTTGCCTTATAGAAATCACCAAGTAAGTTGATATTAGGGTCAACTAGTTCAGTCATAAGGTCAATGAAAGAGTCCATGGCTTCTTGAGAAATATTCCAATTAGATTTTATACTTAGTAATCTAACTGTAACAGATAGCTCAAAGTGTAGACTTCCTTCACGTAGTGGACGACTAGCTTCCTCTAACTGTTCATAAAAATGTTTTGCGTCATCATTAGGAGTTTGTTCGACATTTTTATTGGGCTCACCCCCGAAGTACATTCCAAAAGCATCCGTAACCATATCATGAATTCTAGAATCACGATTTGTATTCTCCACCAACATACTACTTTCACCAATAACCATGTTATGAAATATCCCACGGCTACCATCGATCTCTCCATGATTAGTCCATACAAAGTAATTCTCTATAAACCCCTTCCTATAAAGATGAAGCTTAACTTCCTCAGATTTTTCAAACTTCATACAGTCGCACCTAACACAAGGGAACCTAATTACTCCTTCACTTTAGTATTACGGAAGTGACATTGCATGTCTAATAAAGTCATCAACTCCTTTTACAAAATCCTCCTGCAATCCCCGCCGATTAGGATAATTCTTATTGTACATCCAAGTACGATGTTCCATCTATACAAATAAAACAAGAACAAATTAATTTAGCTAATTCATATCAGAATTTTTTTTGTTAATTCGTATCCTAAAAGTTCAATTCATATCCTAAAATTTCAATTTATAAACTAAAAGTTCAATTTATAAACTAAAAGTCCAATTCATATCCTAAAAGTTCAATTCATATCCTAAAAGTTTAATATATATCCTAAAATTTTAATTTATAAACTAAAAGTTCAATTCATATCCAAAAAGTTCAATTTATAACCTAAAATTTCAATTTATAAACTAAAAGTTCAACTACAAATCCTAAAAGTTCAATTCATATCCAAAAAGTTCAATTCATAAACTAAAAATTCAATTCATATTCAAAAGGTCCAATTCATAAACTAAAAGTTCAATTCATATCCTAAAATTTTAATTTATAAACTAAAATTTCAATTTATAAACTAAAAGTCCAATTCATATCCTAAAAGTTCAATTCATATCCTAAAATTTCAATTTATAAATTAAAAGTTCAATTCATAAACTAAAAGTTCAATTCATATCCAAAAAGTTCAATTCTTAAACTAAAACTTCAATTCATACCCAAAAGGTCAAATTCATAAACTAAAAGTTCAACTACAAATCCTAAACCCTAGATTCTAACTAAACTATTCAAGACTATACATGTAACGACCTAGCCGGTCGTTTCATGAGTTACCGCTCCGTTTCTCCTATTTCTGCTTCTTATTGCTTTGTTTATCGGTTCTATGGGTGATCAGGTTCGGAAAGGTTTTGGTAAGGTTTGAGATACTTGGTCTCTTTTGAGGAAGCTTAAGTTGGAAAAGTCATCAGGATGTTGACTTATGTGTTAGAAGGCTCGGATGTGGGTTCCGATGGTTCAGACAGTTTCAGGAGATGATTTGGGACTTAGGAGCGTGATCGGAATGTGTTTTGGAGGTCTGGAGTAGATTTAGGCTTGAATTGGTGAAATTGGAATTTTGGCGTTGATAGGTGAAATTTTGATATAGGGGTCGGAATGGAATTCTGGAAGTTGCAGTAGTTCCGTTAGGTCTTTGGGATATGTGTGCAAAATTTCAGGTCATTCGGACATGGTTTGATATACTTTTTAATCAAAAGTGTAATTCGGAAGATTTTGGAAACTTAGACTTGAATCCGGTGTGTTTTGGTTGATTCGATGTTGTTTGAGGTGTTTTGAAGACTGGTATAAGTTTGAATGGTGGTATATGATGTATTTGTGCTTTTGGTTGAGGTCCCGGGGGACTAAGGGTGATTTCGGATGGTTGGCGGAAAGTTTGAAAGTTGGTTTGGCAGCTGATGTGTTGGAATTGCTTTCATAACCACACCTGTGGCTAGGTGACCGTAGGTGCGGTCTCGCAGAAGCGAAAAGGGAGCCACAGATGCGGCCAAGTTGAATGCTAGCTGAAACCGCAGAAGAGGCCGAGGAGGCACACTTGCGAAGGCGCAGGTGTGACATTTTAACGGCAGATGCGGAAATTGGTCAAGTAAGTGGAAACCACAGATACGACGCTTGGACCACAGAAGCGGTTGCGCAAGTGCGAGATCTGGACCGCAGGTACGAAAAGCCTGGGCCAGAAGGTATAAATTATTTCCTTCGCTAATTTTTGGGTTATTCCACCATTTCTAAGTCGGTTTTGGAGCTTTTCGATAGATTTTGAAGAGGAAATCAAGGGATATCATCTGTAGGTAAGATTTTCGAGTCTAATAATCGATTATATGGTATTATTTCATGGATTAGACTTGTAATTAATGGAATTTAAGGGTTAAAATTGAGAAAACCAGGGCTTGGTAATGGAGACCTAGACTTGAGGATTTGAGGGACCATTTGTGATCGGAATTTTGGTACTTTTGATATGTATGAACTCGTGGGGAGGTAAGGAATCTATTGATATAAATTTTATCGAATTCAAAGACGTGGGCCCGGGGGTCGAGTTTTGGTAATTTCGGGATTTGTGTTGTAAATTGATTATTTTCGCATGGGCTTCGTTCCCGTAGCATATTATGACGTCATGTTTTTGATTTTGGATAGATTCGATGCGAGTTGAGGTCGATTCGAGTGGCAAAGGCTTCGCGGGCTAGAGTTTGGACCGGATTGAGGTAAGTAATGATTTTAAATATTGTCCTGAGGGTATGAAACCCCGGATTGCACATCGTTGTGCTATATTAAGGTGACACACACGCTAGATGATGAGCGTGGGGTCGTGCACTCTTGGGGATTGTGACTTAGTCCATCCTGCATGATAATTTTACCGCGTATTTGACTGAAAACTATTTGTTATCATCATGTTTTGGGCTGAAAGCCATATTTGGGACTCGTGCCAACTATTTGAACCCTTAGGGGATTTTTACTGATATTTTCTCATTGTTTTGACTTTATACTTGTACTCAGTCATGCTATATTCTACTATTTTCATATCTCAGCCATATTTACTCTGCTTTAACACTTAAACTGATATTTTAAATGACATTTTGGGCTGAGCATCATGTTTTACTGTTGCCCGAGTGGCTTGTGAGATTCTGACTGAGTAAGGCCGAGGGCCTTGTTGTGAGGAAACACTTATTATGATTATGAGGCCTAGTGCCTAAAATTTGTACGCCACGAGGTGGCTTGTTGATATGAGGCCGAGAGCCTAGTGATGATGCCACGAGATGACTTGATATTGCTCTTGGGTCGTAAGGGGCCCCTCTAGGAGTCTGCACACCCCTAGTGAGCGCGGGTACCCATTGTGATGTGAGATATAGCCCGAGGGGATGGTATTGTTCCATGTGTTGCCCGATGGGCTGATTCTGTGGTATTGTGCACGAGTGGTGGTTCTTATGTGTTTATCTTTCCTAGTTGCCTGCCCTTTACTTACTTAATTGTTAAAAAGGCATTTCAAGAAGTTTAAACTGAACTTAAGTGATTTTACATATTTTCACTATCTTATTGTTTTTTTACTGGCTGTTACTGCTTCCTTATAGCCTGTTGATGTGCCTTTACGTGATTTCTTATTACTCAGTCAGCATTTATTATTATTACTCACTGAGTTGGAGTACTCACTTTACTCCGTGCACCCCATGTGCAAATTCAGGCGCATCAAGTCCTACTTGCGAGGGTTGAGAGCTCTCCAGCAGGTTCCGGAGATACACTAGGTAGCTGCCCGACAATTCACAACCTAGTGCTTCTCCCTCTATCTTATTTCCTTCTGTTTTAGTTATGTATTAGTGGAGTAGACTCTTTCAGACTTGTAGTACTATTATAAATGCTCATGACTGATAACACCCCGATGTCAGGCTATGTCTTTTTTTCTGCAAACTGTATTGTTTACCTTATTTTGGGGATTTATCATCATGATTAAGTCTTAGTTCTATTATTTAATTGCTTAAAAATGAATTGGGAATGTGTTGGCTGGCCTTGTCTTCACGGGAGGCGCCATCACGACCGGATCCGGGTTTAGAGGAGTGACAAGTTGGTATTAAAGCATATGATACATATGTCTCACAAGATCTCACGGATTGGTACGGAGACGTCTGTATTTATCCTCGAGAGGCTGTAGAGACTTTAGGAAAAACTTTATATTCTTGAAATTCTTGTCGTGCGAATTTGTTGATTCGAGTACTAAAATTATGTTATTTTATTCTCTCATAGATGGTGAGGACACGCGCTACCGGTTAGGATTGACGACCACCAGTACCACTAGTTGTGGCCACTAGAGGCTGAGGATGCGGTTGTGGTCGCGGTAAGGGCAGGGGTGGCCCGCACAACAACTAGGGCAGCACCTACAGATCGACCAACCGCCCTAGTTCAGAATCAGGTCCCAGCCGTGGATGCTTCAGCAGCACTAGTTCAGGCACCAGCTGTGCCTATTGTGATTCTGGGTGTTCAGGAGGCCTTGGCTCAGATTCTATCAGTTTGCATTGGCCTAGCTCAGGCAGTCTCAATTACTACAGCCACAGCTACTTCTCAGGCCGGGGGAGGAACTCAGACTCCCACCGCTCGTACACCTAAGCAGGTCGTGCAGAGACTTCAGACACCGGGGGTGCATCCAACCCAGCCGGTTGCAGCTACTCAGGACTATGTAGTTCCTTCTATGCCTAAAGACGAGCATTGTAGGTTGGAGAGGTTTGGTAGACTTCAGCCTCCGACGTTTAGTCGTGCAGAGGGCGAGGATGCCCAGGGTTTCTTGGATAATTGTCAGAGGATGCTTCGTACAACGGGTATTCTGGAGACCAGCAGGGTCGCTTTCACTACTTATTAGTTTTCTGGAGCTGCCTTCACTTAGTGGGAGGCTTTTGAGAGGCGTAGGCCTGTTGGTGCATCACCTCTTACCTGGCAGCAATTTTTCGTTCTCTTTTTAGAGAAGTATGTAGCGTTGTCTTGCAGAGAGGAGTTGCGCATGTAGTTTGAGTGGTTGCATTAGGGAGAGATGACTATGACGCAGTATGAGATGAAGTTCTCTAAGTTAGCTCGTCATGCTATTTGGTTGGTTCTGACAGATAGAGAGAGTATTAGGAGGTTGTTGATGGCCTCACTTATCAACTGTATTCTTATGACCAGAGAGAGGGTGACTGGTACTACTTTTGAGGAGGTTGTGGACATTACTCGAGAGATTTAGTCAGTTCCTTTCCAGGAACGAGAGGAGAGTGAGGCCAAGAGGCCTTGAGGATCTGGTAGTTATAGTGGTGCTCCTTCGAGAGGTCAGTTTCAGCACGGCAGAGGCCGTCCATTCAGGCATGCTCAGCCAACTCGCCCAAGTTATCGTGGGGCATCATCGGGTCATGGTTCTCACAGTTCTCATTAGGTCTAGTCATCACTTAGTGACCTTCCAGCTTAGAGTTCATCCCGTGCTCTATCAGTTCAGGGCTCTTCTATGCCAGGTGCATCTGCTAGTCATTCCAGTGCTAGGGGTTCCGCTCAGTCCCCATCTCCAGCACCCGGGAGTTGCTGTGAGTGTGGAGAGATGGGTCATATGTGGAGGCAGTGTCCTCGTCGTCTTGTGGGTTCATCTTAGCAGAGGAGTCAACCATCAGCTTCAGCAGCGGTTACTTCATCACCACCCATCCAACCAACTAGGGATGAAGGTCAGTTAGCTAGGGGTCGTCCTAGAGGGGGAGGTCGATCAGGTGGCGGTCAGACCCATTTCTATGCACTTCCAGGTAGACCCAGTGCTATTGCTTCCGATGCTGTTATTACAGGTATTGTTTTAGTTTGCCACAGAGATGCCTCTGTATTATTTGATCCCGGTTCCACCTTTTCTTATGTGTCATCATACTTTGTTTGTTATTTGGATACGCCCCGTGAGTCTCTTGTTTCACCTATTCATTTATCTACTTTGGTGGGCAATAATGTTATTGTAGACTGTGTGTACCAGTCGTGTGTGGTGACTATTGGGGGTATGGATACCCAAGTGGATATTTTACTATTATGTATAGTGGATTTCGATGTCATTTTAGGCATGGATTGGCTATCTCCGTGTCGTGCTATTCTGGACTGTCATGCTAAGACAATCACATTGGCTATACCGGGTGTGGCACGGAGTGAGTGACGAGGTTTGACTAATTATGTTCCTAGTAGAGTGATCTCATTCTTGAAGGCCCAGTGTATGGTTGGGAAAGGTTGTCTTTCGTATCTAGCCTTTGTGAGGGATGTCGGTGCAGAGACTCCCAGTATTGATTCTATTCCAGTTGTAAGGGATTTTTCCGATGTGTTTCCTGCAGACTTGCCGAGCATGCCACCGGATAGGGATATTGATTTTGGTATTGACTTGGTTCCAGGCACTCAACCCATCTCTATTCTGCCGTATCATATGGCACCAAACTATTCAGAGTTGATCCGAAGAAGATAGAAGTGATTCAGAGTTGGCCCAAACTGTCCTCTGCCACAAAGATTCGCAACTTTCTTGATTTGGCGGGCTACTATCGCCAGTTTGTTCGGGGGTTCTCATCTATCACATCTCCCTTAACCAATTTGACTCAGAAGGGTGTTTCATTTGTATGGTCAGATGAGTGTGAGGAGAGCTTTAAGAAGCTCAATATAGCCTTGACCACGACTCTAGTGTTAGTTTTTCCATCAGCTTTAGGTTCATATACCGTGTATTGTGATGCTTTGAGAGTTGGTATTGAGTGTGTATTGATGTAGGAGGGTATAGTTATTGCTTATGCTTCTCGTCAGTTGAAGCCCCATAAGAAGAACTACCCTGTTCATGATTTGGAGTTGGCTGCCATTGTTCACGCGTTGAAAATTTGGAGGCATTACTTGTATGGTGTGTCTTGTGAGGTGTTTATTGATCATCGTAGCCTCCAGCACTTGTTCTAGCAGAAAGATCTCAATTTGAGGTAGCGGAGGTGGTTGGAGTTTCTAAAGGATTATGATATCACTATATTGTATCATCCGGGGAAGGCCAATGTGGTGGCCGATGCTTTGAGTCGAAAGGTGGTGAGTTTGGGGAGTTTGGCATATATTCCAGTGGGGGAGAGACCTTTTGTAGTTGATGTTCAGGCCTTGGCTAATCGATTTGTGAGGTTGGATATTTCGGAGCCCAGTCGGGTATTGGCTTGTGTGGTTTCTCGGTCTTCCTTATATGATCGCATCAGAGAGTGCCAGTATGATGATCCGCATTTGTTTGTCCTTAGGGACAGAGTTCAACACGATGATGCCAGAGATGTGACCATTGGTGATGATGGGGTGATGAGGATGCAAGGTCGGATATGTATGATCAATGTAGATGGGCTTCGGGAGTTGATTCTGGAGGAGGCCCATAGATTGCGGTATTCCATTCATCTGGGTGCCGTGAAGATGTATGAGGATCTGAGACAACATTATTGGTGGAGGAGAATGAAGAAGGACATTGTGAGATTTGTATCTCGGTGTCTCAATTGTCAACAGGTAAAATATGAGCATCAGAGACCAGGTGGCTTGCTTTAAACGGATGGATATTCTAGAGTGGAAGTGGGTGCGGATCACTATGGACTTTGTAGTTGGGCTCCCATGGACTTTGAAGAAGTTCGATGCTATTTGGGTGATCATGGATCGGCTGACCAAGTCCGCGCACTTCATTCCTGTATGTACTACATATTCTTTAGAGCAGTTGGCAGAGATATATATCCGGGAGATTGTTCGTTTGCATGGTGTCCCAGTTTCCATCATTTCAGATAGGGGCACTCAATTTACTTCGCAGTTTTGGAGGTCTGTACAATGAGAGTTGGGTACTCAGTTGAGTTGAGCACGACTTTTAACCCTCAGATGGACGGACAGTCCGAGCGCTCTATTCAGATATTGGAGGACATGTTGCGTACTTGTGTCATTGATTTCGGAGGGTTATGGGATCAATTTCTACTGCTTGCAGAGTTTGCTTATAACAATATCTACCAGTCGAGTATTCAGATGGCTCCATATGAGGCTTTGTATGGGAGGCGGTGTAGATCTCCAGTTGGTTGGTTTGAGCCGGGTAAGGCTAGGCTATTGGGGACAAACTTGGTGCAGGATGCTTTAGAAAAGGTGAAGGTAATTCAGGAGAGGCTTCGTACAGTTCAGTCGAGGCAAAAGAGTTATGCTGATAGGAAGGTTCGGGATGTGTCCTACATGGTTGGTGAGAAGGTTCTGCTGAAGGTTTCACCTATGAAGGGTGTTATAAGGTTTGGGAAGAAGGGTAAATTGAGTCCTCGGTTTATTGGGCCTTTTGAGGTGCTTCGAAGGATTGGGGAAGTGGCTTATGAGCTTGCTTTGCCACCCAGCTTGTCGAGTGTGCATCCGGTATTTCATGTTTCTATTCTCCAGAAGTATATTGGGGATCCATCTCATGTTCTGGATTTCAGCACGGTTTAGTTGGATGGTGATTTGACTTATGATGTGGAGCCAACAACTATTTTTGAGCGTCATGTTCGAAAGTTGAGATCAAACGATATAGCTTCAGTGAAATTGCAGTGGAGAGGTTGGCCCGTGGAGGAGGCTAACTGGGAGATCGAGCGGGAGATGCATAGCAGATATCCTCACCTGTTTGAGGCTTCAGGTGTGTTTCTTGACTCGTTCGAGGATGAACGTTTGTTTAAGAGGGGGAGGATGTAATGACTTGGCCGGTCGTTTCATGAGTTACCGCTCCATTTCTCCCATTTTTGCTTCTTATTGCTTTTTTATCGGTTCTATAGGTGATCGGGTTCGAAAAGGTTTTGGTAAGGTTTGAGACACTTAGTCTCTTTTGAGGAAGCTTAAGATGGAAACGTCAACCAGATGTTGACTTATGTGTTAGAGGGCTCGAATGTGAGTTCCAATGGTTCGGACAGTTTCGGGAGATGATTTGGGACTTAGGAGCGTGATCGGAATGTGTTTTGGAGGTCCAGAGTAGATTTAGGCTTGAATTGGTGAAATTGGAATTCTGGCATTTTCCGGTTGATAGGTGAGATTTTTATATAGGGGTCGGAATGGAATTCCGGAAGTTGCCGTAGTTCCGTTGGGTCATTTGGGATGTGTGTGCAAAATTTTAGGTCATTCGGATGTGGTTTGGTATACTTTTTTGATAAAAAGCGTAATTCAGAAGATTTTGGAAACTTAGGCTTGAATCCGGTGTGTTTTGATTGATAAGATGTTGTTTGAGGTGTTTTGAAGATTGGTATAAGTTTGAATGGTGGTATATGATGTGTTTGTGCTTTTGGTTGAGGTCCCGGGGGCCTTGGGGTGATTTTGGATAGTTAGCGGAAAGTTTGAAAGTAGGTTTGGCAGCTGAAGTATTGGAATTGCTGTCATAACCGCACCTGCAGCTAGGTGACCGCAGGTGCGGTCTCGTAAAAGTGAAAAGGGAGCCGCAGATGCGGCCAAGTTGAATGCTAGCTGAAACCGCAGAAGCGGTCGAGGAGGCACACCTGCGAAGGCGCAAATGCGACTTTTAACCGCAGATGCGGAAATTGGTCAAGTAAGTGAAAACCGTAGATGTGGCGCTTGGGACCACAAAAGCGGTTGTGCAGGTGCTAGATCTGGACCGCAGGTGCGAAAAGTCTGGGCCAGAAGGTATAAATTATTTCCTTCGCTAATTTTTGGGTTATTCCACCATTTCTATGTCGGTTGTGGAGTTTTTTGGGAAATTTTGAAGAGGGAATCAAGGGATATCATCTGGAGGTAAGATCTTCAAGTCTAATAATCAATCCTATGGTATTATTTCACGGATTAGAGCTGTAATTAATGGAATTTAAGGGTTAAAATTGGGGAAACTAGGGCTTGGCATTGGAGAACTAGACTTGAGGATTTGAGGGACCATTTGTGGTCGGATTTTTGGTACTTTTGATATGTATGAACTCGTGGGGAGGTAAGGAATCTATTGATGTAAATTTTATCGAATTTTGAGATGTGGGCCCGGGGATCGGGTTTTGATAATTTCGGGATTTGTGTTGTAAATTGATTATTTTCGCATGGGCTTCGTTCCCGTAGCATATTGTGACATCATGGTTCTGATTTTGGATAGATTCGACGTGAGATGAGGCTGATTCCAGGGGCAAAGGAGTCGCGGGCTAGAGTATGGATCAGATTGAGGTGAGTAATGATTTTAAATGTTGTCTTGAGGGTATGAAACCCTGGATTGCACATCGTTGTGCTATATTGAGGTGACACACACGCTAAATGGCGAGCGTGGGGTCGTGCACTATTGGGGATTGTGACTTAGTCCATCCCGCATGATTGTTTTACCGCGTATTTGACTGAAAACTGTTTGTTATCATCATGTTTTGGGTTGAAAGCCATATTTGGGCCTCGTGCCAACTATTTGAACCTTTAGGGAATTTTTACTGATATTTCCTCATTATTTTGACTTTATACTTGTACTCAGTCATGCTATATTCTACTATTTTCATATCTCAGCCATGTTTACTCTGCTTTAACACTTAAAATGATATTTTAAATGACATTTTGGGCTGAGCATCATGTTTTAATGTTACCCGAGTGGCTTGTAAGAGTCTGATTGAGTAAGGCTAAGGGTCTATGTTGTGAGGAAACACTGATTATGATTATGAGGACGAGGGCCTGAGATTTGTACGCCACGAAGTGACTTGTTTATATGAGTCCGAGAGCCTAGTGATGATTCCACGAGATGGCTTGATATTGTGCTTGGGCCGTAAGGGGCCCCTCCAGGAGTCTACACACCCTCAATGAGCGCGGGTACCCATTGTGATGTGAGATATAGCCCGAGGGGCTGGTATTGTTCCATGTGTTGCCCGAGGGGTTGATTCTATGGTATTGTGCCCGAGGGACAGTTCTTATGTGTTTATCTTTCCTAGTTGCTTGTCCTTTACTTGCTTAATTGTTAAAAAGGCATTTCAAGAAGTTTAAACTGAACTTACGTTATTTTACATATTTTCACTGTCTCATTGTTTTTTACTGGCTGTTACTACTTGCTTATAGCCTGTTGATGTGCCTTTACGTGTTTTCTTATTACTCAGTCTGTATTTATTATTATTACTCACTGAGTTGGAGTACTCACTTTACTTCCTGCACCCTGCGTGCAGATTCAGGCGTATCAGGTCCTGCTTACGAGGGTTGAGAGCTGTCCAACAGGTTCCGGAGATACACTAGGTAGCTGCCCGACGATTCGCAGCCCAGTGTTTCTCCCTCTATCTTATTTCCTTCTATTTTATTTATGTATTAGTGGATTAGACTCTTTCAGACTTGTAGTACTATTATCGATGCTCATTTCTGGTGACACCCCGATGTCGGGCTATGTCTTTTTTTGTAGCAAATTGTATTATTTACCTTATTTTGGGGATTTATCATCATGATTAAGGCTTATTTCTATTATTTAATTGCTTAAAAATGAATTGGAAATGTGTCGGCTGGCCTTGTTTTCATGAGAGGTGCCATCACGACCAGGTCCGGGTTTAGGGTCGTGACAATACAAAGTATAATTTAAATCTAACTAAACTATTCATGTCACGACCCAAAAACCGACCCGGTCGTGATGGCGCCTATCGTGATACTAGGTCAGCCAACTTTTTACCAAATACTTCATATTTCATTTAAGGCTTAAGTAAAACCAGGTTTTCAACAGAAATTTGATAAAATAAATAAAGTGAAATTCAAAACAAGCGGAAAATACAGCCCGACCTCGGATGTCACTAGTCATGAGCAACATACTACAATGGTTCAAAATAAAACAAGACTAACATAGTCTGAGAGTAGCCAACAAATACACTAAAAAGGAAGATAAAGAAGGAGAACGTGGGACTGCGATCGCCCAGCAACTACCTTGCTATCTCCATGGAAAAGTCCACAACTGGAGTGATCAGCAATCGCTACCGTGCCCCAAGACACTTGGATCTGCACACAGGGGTGCAAAGGTTAACATGTGTACATCAACTCAGTAAGTAACAAGTCCAAACTATGGACTAATGGTAGTGATGAACCAAACCTCAACAGGTAGTAACATTTAATTGTACAGAAAGGTAGACATGCTTGCAGTTCAAGTAATTTCTTAGCAGTAACTAAATACAATATGAACAGTACAAAGTATAAAGCTCAGGAACCTCTAAGTACCAATGCATAGATAGCATGATCAATGTCACGTATACCTCCACTCACAAGTGCTCAACCACTCGGTACTGTATATGGCCATCCGACCCAGAGAAGATCCATCTCGGAATATATACACATCGCTGACCACAGTCATCTAGTACCGTGGAAGGCCGTTCCAGCCTAATGGAGAAGATCCATCTCCAGGTATCAATACTTCGGACAAGATCTATGTCCAGGGAAGATCCATCCCTCAATATCATCAATTGCGCTCACTAGGGGTGTAAAGACTCCGGAGGGGATTCTCTTAGCCCAAGCGCTATAACAAGCCAATGAAGGAATGTTCAATATCTCGCTGCAGCCTGCAGCCCGATCCCATACAGTCACTCAACATCAGGCTCTCGGCCTCACTCAGTCATTACTCTCCAGTCTCAACACACACAGGCTCAACAAACTCTAGCCCGCAATGCCCTTGCCTCTCGATTTGGCCTTCAAATGCCCCGAATCTAACCAAAATCAGTATATAACCATCAATATACACTAAAGGAGTGAAACACATACAAAAATTATCAATTTAACTCAAAAATCCCGAAATTGGCCAAACCGGACCACTGGGCCCATGTTTCGGATTTCGATAAAATTCACGAAACTAGAATCCTTACACTCTCACGAGTTCATAAATACCAAATACACCAAAATCCAACCACAAACAACCCCTCAAATCCCTAAACCAAAGTCTCTAATTCCAAGGCCTAATGTCCCAACTTTCCTCCGTAATTCTCCACTAATACCATGATTAAACAATGGAAAAATGGTCATAAAAACGAGTAATAAAGCTTAACTAGCTTACCCAACTGAAAACCTTCGATTCCCTTGAAAAATCACTGCTCTAGCTCTCTTTCCGTCTTAAAAAATGGAGAAACTTAGCAAAAATTCGCGAAGGCATCTATTTATATGTTCTGCCCAGCGATATCGCACCTGTGGCCTTATTACTCGCACCTGCGGTCCCAGGTGCGCACCTGCGGAAGTCACTTATTTTCTCAAAACCGCATGTGCGCTCAAATATCCGCACCTGCGCTATCGCAGGTGCGCTCAGCTCTCCGAATCTGCGGCTCCTGACCTTCACAACCTTGTCCGCATCTGTGGCCCTTTCCATGCTTCTACGGGTCCGCACCTGCGGTCCCCAATCTGCAGGTGCGGTTATGTCAGAACTCAGTAGTTTCAACTGCAAACTCTAACTTCCAACTTCCCGATAACCATCCGAAATCATCCCGAGGCCCCTGGGACCTCAACCAAAAGTATGAACAAGTCATATAACACTATTTAAACTTGTACCAATCTTCGGAACACCTAAAACAACATCGAACCATCAAAACACTCTCGGATTCAAGCCTAAGGATTCCAAAACTTTCGAATTCCGCAAACGATCAAAAATTCTATCAAACCACCTCCGAATGACCTGAAATTTTGCACACACGTCACAAATTCCAAAACGGACCTACTCCAATTTTCGGAACTCCATTCCGACCCCGATATCAAAATTTCCACTACCAACCGGAAAGTGCCAAAATTCCAATTTTGCCAATTCAAGCCTAAATCTTCCATGGACCTCCAAATTACATTCCGAACATGCTCCTAAGCCCCAAATAACCTCACGAAGCTATCCGAATAATAAAAACCAAATTCTGAGATTGTTTACTCATAAGTCAACTTCCGGCTGACTTTTTCAACTAAAAGGCCAACTTAAGAGACTAAGTGTCTCATTCCTCTACAAAAATCACTCCGAGCCCGAACCAACCAACCCAATACCACATAATACAGCTGAACAAGACATAAAGAAGCAGAAATAGGAGAAATGGAGTGGTAACTCATGAAACGACCGTCCAGGTCATTTCATCCCCCCTCTTAAATAAACGTTCGTCCTCGAACGAGTCAAGAAACATACTTGAAGTCTCAAATAGGTGAGGATATCTACTCCACATCTCCTGCTCGATCTCCCAGGTAGCCTCCTCCGCGGGCTGACCTATCCACTACACTTTTACTAAAGCTATATCCTTTAATCTCAACTTTCGAACCTGACATTCCAAAATAGTCACTGGCTCCACATCATAAGTTAAATCACCATCCAACTGAACCGTGCTGAAATCCAAAACATGGGCCGGGCCGCCAATATACTTCCGAAGCATTGAAACATAAAATATTGGATGCACACTCGACAAGATGGGTGGAAAAGCAAGCTCATAAGCCACCTCCCCAAACCTCCAAAGCACCTCAAAAGGCCCAATGAACCGAGGAATCAATTTAACCTTCTTCCCAAATCTCATAACACCCTTCATGGGTGAAACCTTTAGTAGAACTTCTCCCCAACCATGTAAGACAAATCATGGACCTTCCTGTCAGCATAACTCTTTTTTCTAGACTGCGTTGTATGAAGCCGCTCCTAAATCTCTTCCACCTTGTCCAAAGCATCATGCACTAAGTCTGTACCCAAAAGCCTAGCCTCACCCCGCTCAAACCAACCAACTGGAGATCTACACCATCTCCCATACAAAGCCTCATATGGAGCCATCTGAATACTCGACTGATAACTGTTGTTGTAAGAAAACTCTTCGAGCAGTAGAAACCGATCCCATGACCCTCCAAAATCAATGACACAAGCACGCAACATGTCCTCCAATATCTGAATAGTGCGTTTGGACTGCCCATCCATCTGAGGGTGAAAAGTTATGATCAACTCAACCTCGTACCCAACTCTCGCTGCACAGCTCTCCAAAACTGCAAAGTAAATTGAGTAGCTCTATCTAAAATTATAGAAACTGGAAAACTGTGCACTGCCAACCGCTCTGAAGAATAGGTAGTACACATAGGAATGAAGTGCACAGACTTGGTTAGCCGATCCACAATTACCCAAATAGCATCGAACTTCTTCAAAGTCCGTGGGAGTCTAACTAAAAAGTCCATGGTGATCCGCTCCAACTTCCACTTTGGAATATCTATCTGCTGAAGCAAGCCACCCGGTCTCTGATGCTCATATTTCACCTGCTGACAATTGAGACACCGAGCTAAGAATCCCACAATATCCTTCTTCATTCTTCTCCACCAATAATACTATCTCAAATCATAGTACATCTTCGCGACACCCGGATGGATGGAATACTGCAAGCTATGGGCCTTCTCTAGAATCAACTCCCGATGCCTATCTACATTGGAAACGCATATCCGGCCCTACATCCTCAAAACCCCATCATCATCAATAGTCACATCTCTGGCATCGTCATGCTGAACCCTGTCCTTAAGAACAAGCAAATGAGGGTCATCATATTGTCGCTCTCTGATGCGATCAAATAAGGAAGACTGAGAAACCACACAAACTAAGACCCGACTGGGCTCCGAAATATCCAACCTCACAAACCGATTGGCCAAGACCTAAACATTTACTGCAAGAGGTTTCTCCCCAGTAGGAATATACGCCAAACTCCCCATACTCACCGCCTTCCTGCTCAAGGCATCGACCACCACATTGGCCTTTCACAACCTTGGCCACATCTGTGGCCCTTTCCATTCTTCTACGGGCCCGCACCTGCGGTCCCCAATCCACAGGTGTGGTTATGACAGGAACTCAGCAGCTTCAGCTGCAAACTCTAACTTCCAACTTCCCGATAACCATCTAAAATCATCCCGAGGCCCTTGGGACCTCAACCAAAAGTACGAACAAGTCATATAACACTATTTAAACTTGTACCAATCTTCGGAACACCTAAAACAACATCAAATCATCAAAACACCCTTGGATTCAAGCTTAAGGATTCCAAAAACTTTCAAATTCCGCAAATGATCAAAAAGTCTATCAAACCACCTTCGAATGACTTGAAATTTTGTACACACATCACAAATGCCACAACAGACCTACTCCAATTTCCATAACTCCATTCCGACCCCGATATCAAAATTTCCACTACCAACCGGAAAGCGCTAAAAATTCAATTTCGCCAATTCAAGCCTAAATCTACCACGAACCTCCAAATTACATTCCGAACAAGCTTCTAAGTTCCAAATCACCTCACGAAGCTATCCGAATTATAAAAACCAAATTTCGAGATCGTTTACTCATAAGTCAACTTCCGATTGACTTTTCCAACTAAAAGGCCAATTTAAGAGACTAAGTGTCTCATTCCTCTACAAAAATCACTCCGAGCCCGAACCAACCAACCCGATACCACATAATACAGCTGAATAAGACATAAAGAAGCAAAAATGGGGGATATAGAGCGAGAACTTATGAAACGACCGGTTGGGTCGTTAAAATTCAAGACTAATTAAACTAATTAGTTAATTAAATTACTTAATAAAACTAATTAAAACAAGACCTAAACCCTAGTTCTCAATAAAATACAACGTTCAAAGAAATGAAACACTAATTGAAATAATAAAATACAATGTTTAAATAATTGAAAGAAAAATGAGAAATAACAAAGAAATGGGTTGTAATTCAAACCTAAAATTTTTAGTTGGAGAAGGAGAGAGGTGGGAGTCGGTGGCGCAGTGGCAGCTAAGGTTCCGACAATGGTGGGGTGCGGGCGGTGGCAAATGGGATTTGGAGGGAAATAGAGAAGGGGAGGGGAAGGTATTGATGGAGGAGTTAGGGAAATTTTGGGGAAGAAAATAAGAGAAATGGGGGGAAACCCATATTTCATTCTAAATTTCAGAATTACCGACTAACGTTGGTCAGTAATTTGGTCGATACATTAAGGGTCGACCGTTTGACCAAATACCGATCAACTTTGGTCGGTTTTTGTTTTAAAAAACTAAATTCTTTTTTTTTGTTTTTATTTTTGAAAATATTATAAGCTATAAAAAATTATTATAAACTATAAAAAATTATTATTAACTATAAAAATTTATTTTATTTAACTAAAATTATTATAAATAATTATAAACTATAAGCATAATCTTTACAAAAAATTATATTAACTAGATAATTATTTTAATAGATTATAATAGCATCTATGTAAGTAAATTTTTAAGTTATATTTAAGGTCAAAACATTTTTTTTAGTGTGAGCACGTGATTTTTGTTTTACGCGACAATCACTCCAAAAGAAACAAAATAATAGCGATCGGTCTTGCTGTACAATTTTTGGATCTTTCACGTGGCATTTTTTGTTAATTATCTATAATTTTGCCCATTTTATTATTGAAACAAAATACAAAAAATGTGTGTGTCATGTGCTGTTTGAACCGAAATCCGGTTATTAAATAAAAAAAATCATAAATATGCATCTTTGTTCCGTGATTGTTGTTTTGTTCGATTTTACCTGCTTTAAATATTTTGATATATGTGTGCAAATAATTGTATTAAGTGTTTATGTAATTTTAATTTAATTTACTTGGGTTTTGTTTTAAAAATAAAATAAAAAATATATATAAAAAAATATATAATAAAAAAAGAGAGTGCAGAATTGGGTTTAAAATCAGTTGGGCCTATTTTCATTTTAATTCAAGGCCCAAACTCAAACTCAAAACCCCATGTGTAACCCGGTCCACACCAGCTGACACCCAGAACTTCCAAACGACACCGTTTTAATCTGGTCTGATCTGGGCCGTTGATCTCAGGTTGATCAACGGCCAAGATCACTTCCCCATAACCCATGATGAACCCGACCCATTCCAGCGGGATCGACCCCAACCCTTTATACTTGAAACGACACCGTTTCCCGTTAGCTGAAGGATCCTGGCCCTTCATCGTATCTCATCCAACGGCCAGGATCCATCTATCCACTAACTATATAAGCCTATAACCATTACCCCACGCCCCATCCAGAGACCCCCCCTTTACCTTTCATCATCTTCACAGAACCCCGGAACCCTAGAGCCGCCCCCATTTCCCTTCACCAAAACCCGGCGGCATGAACGCCGGTGACCTCCACCTTAACACCATAGGATCGCCTCACCCCCCTGAACATGGATCTGTTGGCCGTTTAGTTCGAATCATCCCCTAGGTTCTCGAATCTTCATTTGAAGATTCGAGCAAAACTCGATCTACACTGATGCACCCCAGTTTCATACCAGATTGTCCCCGGACTCCCCTAGTGACCAAACCATGCTTGGTTTGGTCCTAATCTAACCAAGAAAGCCCAAAACCCAAATCTGCCCTCTAGAACCCTAGGTTTCCTCGTGCCTGTTCCGTGCCTGTTCAAACACAAGTTGATTTTTC
This sequence comes from Nicotiana sylvestris, assembly GCF_000393655.2. Classification (NCBI taxonomy): domain Eukaryota; kingdom Viridiplantae; phylum Streptophyta; class Magnoliopsida; order Solanales; family Solanaceae; genus Nicotiana; species Nicotiana sylvestris. The sequence goes on from NC_091058.1 coordinate 56,255,739, forward strand.
TGTTTCTTCTTTCAAAGTTCTAAGGTAAGTTTGTTTTCTCTTTGTTATTCAGTACGCGTGTGGTTTAAAGGTCTGTTCGCATGGCCGAATGCCTTGTGTAATTTGTGTCTTTGAATTTTTACCAACCGTTGATTGTCCACCTTGCCTGTACCCCTTTGTTTGATCGAATGTTTCCTCATTCACTGATAATGTGTGTGTACGTGAACTACCTAATTGACTGAATTGAAATTGTTTGAGTAATTAATCCCCAAGTTTAACCTCTGTATTAACATTGCAATCAGAACCCCTTGTATGATGCTCTTGGATTTCTAATTATTGGCTTCGATTGTATGTGTTATAACTAGTATAGTCGAGTCGACATATGTCGTCAATTAGTTTCAGTTGTCCGAACATAACCAATTGACCTGCTTCTGTTAAGCATTGCCTGAATCAATTAGGAACTGAGTTTAGTAACTTATAGTTGTTAATTTGACTTCAGAAATCTAAGGTTTGGTCTGTAATTGCAATCTGAATTGAGGGCATGTGCACTTGTGCACAACATGTGCATAAAGACCCTTTTTGAATTAAATAGTTTGACAGCATATGCTGTCAGGTTACCTTCTGCTGCCCATATTCTGCTTTAGTTTCAGAAATAATAAACATTACTCAAAAGGTAAGCCTGCCAAGGGAATATCATGGGGTTGTGTTCTTATTTAAATAGTAAGTGGAAACTGAAAAGAAGATAGCACATGGGAGGGGTGTTCTAATTGTATAAATAGGCTGTTAAAGGGCTGATTTTAGGTTTATAAAAAGGGGAACTTCCATCAGTTTAAAGGGGATAGACGGAGAGACAAAAAAAAAAGAGAACACAGAGATACACAGGGAGAACTCAGACTGAATTTTTGAGAACTGGAAGTTCTGGGAAAAAACAGTAAAAAAGTGGAAAAGGTTTTTTTTTCTTCTGATAACTCAAGTATAATTTCAAAACTGAAGACTGATATTTTTTTGAAAAGAAAGGAGATAAGGGGGAGGGATATACAGAAAATCAGCAACTGTTTCTTCCTTGTTTGTGTGATTTCTCAGTTCGTTCAACCTGTTCAATCAACTCTATTTTCTTTCAAGTATCAGCTGAGTTCATTGGTGGATTCACATTGTTTGTTTCTCCTGGATTTGATCTGTCTTGGAGTTTTGTTTCTACTGCATTGTTTGCTGCTGTCTTTCTGCCATTTTTCCATCGGCTCTAACTATATCCTGCACTGGGAGTTATTCTATCTGTTACCTGCTGTTACTACTGCAGTTTCTATTGCCATTGTCATTCTACTGACTTCCTTTCTTCTTCGATTGTAAGCATTCCCAGGTACACACTCCTGAAACCTTGTTGGTTGAAAGTTTGAATTTTGAAGCAGAAATAAAGAACTGAACATCTTTTTACTTTACAATACTTGTATTCAAAATAGGTCGAATGTTAGTTTGGCCTGTACTTGTTTAATTTCAAACTACAAATACTCTGTATGGGTTAACATACATTCTGATTTGAGAAGAACTACTAGATAGCATTTGTTTGTTAGATCGGACGTGTTTTAATGCATACAACCATTAGGTTTTTGTTTTAGTTATGACATTATAACATAGAATCATGGCAAGCATCCGTATGTATTTTGTCTAGATCTCTGAACTATCAAATCTGTTACATTCGGTTCAATTTAATTTCAAGATAAGTGTACCCCAAACTAATTCTCATGTAGCGTTACGATAACAGGGTGATAATGTATGCCAACCCTTTTGTTAGATTACTTGTTCCTATATAGGTTCGATATGGGCTTCAATATAGATTCATTGTTTCGAAATAATGCGATGACTTTTGAGGAAAACTAATAGGCATTTTTCGAATCTAATTAATAGTAGTCTTTCTTAATAAATAGCCGATTTCATTTATCAAGCCTAAATAAGTTAATTTTGAAATTCAAGCTTAAGGTTTGTTTAATGTTAAATTTAGTATGTGTTATTTGTTTGCTTACAATCTCCCTTATCAAATTAACAAAGTTTATTCACTCTTTGAAGACAAGGCATGAAATAATTCTCACCTCATAAGCAACCAATTAGGTAATCAAGCAAAAATCTGGACTCGTCCCACATAGTCGAGATTTAGTATGTTAGTCGTTCAAACAAGTAAGTTTGGTATCTTTCTCTTTTTATACATGTAATAGAAATGTAGTCGCTTCAGGATATCCTTTTCTAAAATAATGAGATGAGCCTCGCCAAATAAAAATGCCAATTGCGGGGCCCTCAATAACTAAACATAATAAATATTTAGAATTCGGGACAGGTCGTTTAGTGAATTTCATGGCCTTTCCCAAAGATAATAACGTGTTAGGCTCTTTAGGCGCAGTTTAATTGAATTACATTCTTAAAATTCGGGTGCACATTGATGTGACCCAAATCCTAATCCCAACGGAGTCGAAATGTGTTAACAACTACGGGTGCATTGATTGTGACGTGGTTCGAGATGCATTTTCACGACGTTGCAATTCTATAAAAATAAATGATAATAATAAAAGCGGTTTAAACTTAATAAAAGCACGTAAGTCATAACATGTATTTAAATCAGATATTTAGCCATTATAACAATTTAAGCGACCGTGCTAGAACCACGGGATTCGAGGGTGCCTAACACCTTCCCTCGGGTCAACAGAATTCCTTACTTAGAATTTCTGGTTCGCAGACTTCATTTGGAAAAGTCGAAAATTTCCTCGATTTGGGATTCAAGATACACCGGTGACTTGGGACACCAAAAGCCAAACCTTTCCCAAGTGGCGACTCTGAATTAAATAAATAATTCCATTTCGAATATTGTCACTTAAATTGGAAAAAACTCCACCCGCGCACTTATCCTTCGGGACCGGGCGCGCGAAAAGGAGGTGTGACAGCTCTGGCGACTCTGCTGGGGATCGGGCAACTCAACATACTTGTCTACCCAATTGCATTCACTTTTTACTATAGAAAGGATGTTGCCGGGAATTAAGCTAATATATCTCGAGGCCGGTGTGGTTTTGAACAGCACTTCTCGATATCGAAATCGGCATTTGCAACAAACAGGGGAGGAATCAGTTCTTCAGGGCTTGGCTCAACAATTATTTTTACTTTTTTTGTTGGTTTGGAGGTTGAAGGTTTTCCTTGTTTAGTAACTGATTGAGAAGTTTTCTCCATTGATAAAGAAAAGAAGAAGAGGGGATCTATGGTAATAAGATGCAAAACGCCCTAAAATTGGTAGAGAAGCTCCTGTGAAATATAAAACAAGGGCCACGAAATACTGGGAGGCAGAAGGTTTTGAATCTCTGATGAAGCAAGAGCATTCAATAATAGAGGAAAGGTATATTTATAGATTTCAAGAGGCGGTTCATTTCCAGCAGTGGCCGACAACCCACTAACACTCAATTAATGCCTTGGGAAATGAGCCGAGAGACGTTGGTGACGTTCTGATTGCTCACGTCATGGCCTGTCAGGGTGAGGTTGAGAAGCTCTTATCATTTCTTAAAATTCCTAATTTAAGAAACGATGGGTCTATCTGTATACAAATAAAATCAGAGTTGGTGATCGGATCCCTAGACGCTCGATTTTCTTATTTTTCCTCGCTCGCTAATTAATCGAACAAACCCTGCCGAACTCGACACCCAACTCGTTAACATCAGGAATTGACCAAATTAGGTGGTTATCAGTTTATAAAGGTTCGATCCTGATCGAGAACCGATCCCGATCGAAGTTACGTCGAACTCCAGATCGAAACTATATCTAGATAATTTTAATTTTGAGTCTAATAAAGTTTATCACCCTAAATAAATGTGCAGGATGAGCACGATACAAAACGAACCATTTTCAATAATGACCAAGATCCCTTTTGAGTTGCGATTATGGTGGAACGACTTAGGCAAGGAGGGGCAAGGCAAAGTGAGGAAATATCTGAAAAATCTCCCGGATTTACTAGACATTCAGCCTCGGGGCGATATTATCAGATCATTGGTCACTTACTGGGATTCGGCGCACAATGTATTTCATTTCTCAGACTTCGAACTCACCCCGACGCTGGAGGAAATAGCGGGATACATTGGGGGTGATGAAGCTCCGTTAAGGTTCAAGTACTTGATTGCACCTAGGGCCGTCACGGTACACCGATTTTTGGATTTTCTGAAAATACCCCGAACATTTCACCATCCAGATCTTGCCAAAGGTTTCTGCAGTCTCCATCTCATGTATGCTAGATACGGTCATGAAGGCGGGTTCAATAAGCCGGATTTCAAACTATGTAGTAAAGGCAACCGACAAAAGTGGGACGAACACAGGCAGTTAGCTTTCATGATGGCCTTTTTAGGTCTTATTGTGTTCCCGAGGAAGGACGGCAACATCGAACTAAAAATAACTGGGGTTGTCAGTATTTTGCTCACCCAAGATAAGAGTACTCTAGCGCCTATGATTATGGCTGACATTTTTCGGGCTCTCACTGCTTATCGAGCCAGGGGAGACTTTTTCGAAGGATGTAACCTACTGTTGCAAATATGGATGACCGATCACTTATGCCGCCGCTCTCCGCTCTTGGGTTACGGTTCGCCTGAGAAGACTTGCATTGGAGAATTCTACACTAGAGTCAAAGGTTTCAATCTACCTGAGGGCGTCACATCATGGACCTCATTTTTCCGAACTCTCACTGCTAGCCAAATCCAATGGACGCTCGGATGGTCACCTGTTGAGGAAATCATATACATGCCAGCAACCAGGCCCCACTTTCTGTTGATGGGACTTAAAAGCATCCAACCCTACGCCCTATATCGGGTTCTGAGGCAACTTGGGAGGTATCAAGTGGTGCCGAAAGATGAAGATCTGAGTACCCAAGTGATTGAGATCAGTCCAGATGGTCGTTTCCCCGAAGAAGAAGTTCGCCAAATCTGGAGTGAGTGCCAATATCTGACGGCAAAAACTTGTGTGATGGATATAGCAAAAGGGGAAGTTGCCCCAGGGTATCACGCTTGGTTCAGAGGCGACCTGTCTTGCGAAAGACCAGCTAAAAGACCGCATCTCAAAGACTTTGTAGAATCATCCCAAGGGAAATGGAATTGGTTAGCAAAAGAAAAAGAGTATCGGGCAGAGATCGGTGATTTGAAGCTACAAATTGACAGTCTGAAGTTCAATAACAACATACAAATCGCGGCAGATCAAAGTGAAAAGAATAAATTGGTCCAAGAGAATGAAGAACTCAAGGCCCAAATCCAAAGATTGAGATTGTCTCTTGATGAACAGCCCAGAAGTCGATCAGACCAGCAGTTGATTAAGGGTTTAAAAAGAGAAGTTGCGGAGTGGCAAGATGGTTTAGAAGAATCGGGAAAGATTATGGAAAAGCTCAAGGCACAATGGGGAATAAGAATAGAGAAGCATCGCCGACATTTGAACCAATCGAAACGCGACCACGAGAAAACTGTTGCCAAAATGAAGAAAGAGATGGCTATACTTGAGATCAAAGCAGCTGATCAGGCCAAGAATTTCCAAATTGAGAGCAGGTACTGGTATGACTCATTAGCCCAGATGAAGTTAGAAGTACGGCGACTGAAGAATCAGCATATGCAGGATGCTCAGGTATTCAAGATATGTAGTGATCAGATAAAACGCCTACTCGTAGAGAAGAAGCAAACCAGGGATAGGATCAAGGCCATTGCCCATGCCATCACCAGACGATGTCTACGATGTGAGAACATGACCAGCGTTACCTTCCTCTCGGCAGTGATGGGTTATGTCAAGCAGACTATGCATGAGCTGGAGCAACTTGAGAGGGATATCACGCCTAGGACCGCGGCGAGGCCGAACGATGCCCCGCGGACACCAATTTTCAAAACCATAATGCACTCATAAGTCAAGCCTGTATCTTAGCATCTTCTGCCTGTTTTTCCATCAGGGTGATTTTTAGTCTATTTTGAGTCTAGGTTTATTTTCAAAGTTTGCTCTTTCTTTTGCAAAATGTAGTTTGTAATAGACCATTTCAACAATAAAGAGGTTGCTTCTTTTACGCTCATTTGTGTTTTTCGAACTACGTAATGATCTGATTCACGTAGGCATCGTGATACGTAGGCAATCCTCATCGGATCCGGTCGCATTTCTTTTACTGCAAACAAAAAAAATATAATAATAATAAAAAAAAAAGGAAAAAACTAATAAGAGGAAAATGCCGGAATGACGCATGCTCTCGTAGCAAACATGTAGTAATCCACTTAACTGTATAGGTGCATCATGCCCAATGTGAGATTGACTATCTGTTATTTGCTGCAAATTAACCGTGCGTTTGTCGTTGAGTACCCCAGGGTCTTTGGAAAAGACGGTTGGTTTGGTGAAAGTCTGGCCTCGCACTCATACTTCACGAGGTCAAGAAGAAGTGTTCAACTACCTGTTGTTAGGACCAGAAGCAGTACTCACACTTACTTCACCAGGTCAAAAGGAAGTGTGGAAATGTCTTCAGAAATTCCATTGCAAACAATCCCTGTTTCCGAGGAGAGCTCGATCTCAGCCGTCCTCACACCTGAATCCGCAACTGCGGAGGAAAATAGAATCCTACGGCTCCGCATGTTGGAAATGCTGGACGACTGGAATAATGGGAAAGAGCCGCCAAGTGTCGTCCCCGGGTTCCCTGAATTATTCTCCAGGTCAAGTGGGACTTCTAATGTCCCCATAAATTATCCTGCTACCCCATTCGGGTACCCAGCCACCTCAGCCTTCTCTGCTGGATCGCCTTCTGAGCCTCATCCCCGAATGTCATCCACTGATGCAAGCATGAACATCTTTACTGCATCGCCTTGCCCGATTACGGCACAGCCTACCACGTACAAGCCAAGCTTTGACTCATCCTCTTTTACATTCCAAGCACCATCGTTCTCAATGGAACCAACTAGGTTCGCTACCAGCACTAATCCTCTACCGCCTCAGTGCGAGCTTGCACCCGGGCAGGATCAGAACCCCAGAATTGCAGAACAAAATGAGATTGCCAAGAGAATGAGAAGCCTTGAACAAAGTTTGAAGAATATGCAAGGATTGAGCGGACAGAAGAGCGTCTCTTACGCCGACCTATGCATGTTCCCTCACGTGCACCTGCCAGCGGGTTTCAAGACCCCAAAGTTCGAGAAATACGATGGGCACGGTGACCCCATTGCACATCTTAAGAAATATTGCAACCAATTGTGGGGAGCCGGCGGAAAAGAAGAACTGCTAATGGCATATTTTGGGGAAAGTCTAGTAGGGATAGCCTCGGAATGGTATATGGACCAGGAAATGTCCCGATGGCATACATGGGATGATCTCGCCAAAGATTTTGTGAAACAATTCCAGTATAACATCGACATTGCGCCAGACCGAAATTCTCTGTCGAATTTGAAGAAGAAACCGTCAGAAAGCTTCAGAGAATATGCTATTAAGTGGCGTGAACAGGCGTCAAGAGTGAAGCCTCCCATGGATGAAGTGGAAATGGTCACTACTTTTCTCCAGGCTCAAGAGTCTGACTATTTCCAAAACATGATGTCAGCCATGGGTAAGCCATTCGCGGAAGCGATCAAGATTGGAGAGATGGTGGAAAATGGTCTGAAAACAGGTAGGATTCTGAGTCAAGCAGCCATAAGGGCGACCTCCCAGGCCGTCCAAAGCGGGTCCGGAGGAATGACAAGAGGGAAGAAGAAAGAAGAAACGACTATGGCAGCCTCGGAAGCAAGGGAGTATCGTCATCCCAGGCCCCGTTTTCCGGAAAGAACCCCACAACACTACTACCCCCACTCAAATTTGGCATATGCTCATCAACCTTATATGGTCATGAATGCCCAGCCTTATGCCCATCCACCACAACAAGCCAACCGAGGCCCAGCTCCACCTCCCAGAAATCAGCCTCCTTACCGCAACCACTATAACCCACAACCCCCGCAGAATAACTTCCGCCCTCAAGAGCCACCCCGAAGGCGGACTTTCACGCCCATCGGTGAACCATACTCAACTTTGTTCCCGAAGCTAGTCCAGTTGGGTTTCTTGCAACCAATCCCTCAAACAAGGCAAAACCCGACGTCACCTTCTTACAAAGCTGGAGTCAGATGCGCCTATCATTCAGGGGCCGAGGGACATGATACAAATGACTGCTGGTCGTTGAAAAGAGTGGTCGAAAATTTGATAGAGCAAGGGAAAATAGTGCTAAGGGACGAGGAGATCCCGAATGTAACTAACAATCCATTACCTGCTCACAATAATGGGCCGTTGATCGGAATGATTTGTGAAGACAAAGAGTTCGACCCTGCTCTGAAAGCCATAATTGCCATTGTCAGCACGGGGAAGAGGCCCGAAACAGACCAGAAACCAGAAAAGGGGGAGGAGGCCAAAGCTATAAAGAAAGAGCCTGAAAAGAAGGTGGAGAAGAAAGTGGTACCGGTAAAGGATGGAGTTCTTTACATACCACGAGGTCGAGCTGAGAAGACGCAGAACTTCGGAATCAAAAAGACAAAACCTATGTACGTGCCGAAAGGGGCCTATGTGGTCCGGGGGACGCTTCAACCACCTCGGCTGAATGAGCCAGTGGTTATCGGACGCGTGCCACAAAAGCCAATGACCAACCCATCCACAGTACCATGGAATTATCAGAAGACTTTGGTAATGTACAAAGGTAAAGAGGTCGTGGGAGAACTTCCAGAAAATACTTTTGTTGGAAGGTATTCAAATACCCAAGAGCTGAACAACGCCACACAAAGGCGCTTCCCACCAAAGAAGCCTGTAAGCGTTGAAGAAGCGGAAGTGTTCTTCCAACAAATGAAAATGTCGGATTACGAAGTGATAGATCAACTGCGCAAGTACCCCGAGCAAGTGTCTATGCTATCATTGTTGATGAGGTCGGCCGAGCATCAAAAGATCTTACTGAAGACCCTGAATGAAGCACATGTACCAGTTGAAACCTCGGTTGAACAACTAGAGCGGATGACTGAAAGATTCTTCGCCGTCAACCAAATCTCTTTCAGCAAAAACGATTTACCCCCGGAAGGAGCGGCACACAACAAGGCCTTGCATCTAACAGTTAAATGCGAGGACTACTATGTCAAGCGGGTAATGTTGGATGGGGGATCAGGTGTTGACATTTGCCCGCTCTCCACGCTACAAAGAATGGAAATTGGGACCGGAAGAATCCGACCCAACAATGTCTGCGTAAGGGCTTTCGACGGCATCAAGAGAGATACCATGGGGGAAATAGACCTGTTGTTGGTCATAGGACCAGTCGAGTTTGAAATAACCTTTCAGGTGCTCGACATGGATACATCCTACAATTTCCTCCTCGGCAGACCTTGGATCCATACGGCAAGAGCTGTGCCTTCCACTCTTCACCAGATGGTGAAGTTCGAGTACGAAGACTGAGAGATCGTGGTCCACGGAGAAGATGAGCATGCTATTTATCGGGACCCATCTATCCCATATCTTGAACCAAGCGAAGGGAGCGAACATACGGTCTATCAAGCTTTCGAGATTGTACTGGCAGAGCAGCACGAAGAGGGAATACCCTGCCCCCAGCCTTTCTTGTCTAACGCCTCGGTTATGGTGGCTAAAGAGATGATCCAGAACGGATTTAGGCCAGGGAAAGGGCTTGGACGAACCCTTCAGGGAATAACAGAACCCATTACCTTGCCAGTCACCAAGAAACCTTTTGGACTAGGCTTCAAACCTTCTCCAGCAGACAAAGAGTGGGCAAAGAAAAGGAGAAATGAGGGTTGGAAGTTACCTCAACCATTGCCGGATTTATATGAAACCTTCATCAGGCCAAGGTACGCCGAAGAAGAAGAAGATGAGGTCTTCACAGCTGAGGAAATCAAGGAGATATGTGGGGCGATGAGAGAGATGCTCTCCGAGGTCCACATGGTTCAACCAGGTGAAGGCACAAGCACTGCTGAGATGCTGTACGTGGGGCCCAACGCCAAACTTCAAAACTGGGAGGTCACGCCATTCCCAACTAGACGGAAGTCTGGGTAGACCTGTCCTGCCACCTTTCCTGTGTCACAAGTTGTCTCCAAGACATAACTTGAACGTTTTCTTCCTTTCAATTGTTGTTTTGAATTCCTAAGTTGTAAACATTGTTGTCTTCCAACTTTCCAAAGAAAATGAAAAAAAATCAACATTGCTTTCCCATTCTTTCTTTTGTTCTGATTTTTGTTATTTTTCCTTTTATCTTTCCTTTCAGTTATAATAATACGGCTTTAAATATGACATGCTTGCGGACTTCACGCCCAGATCACAACGAGCTATTTAACTGCGAATTAATGAACCCAGAACCAGAATATGATGAAGAAGAGGCTATTAGGGAAATAAACCGAGAGTTGGAACATTTTGAGAATAAACCTAAGCCAAATCTGAATGACACCGAACCGGTTAATTTAGGAACTCCTGAAGAAATCCGGGAGACCAAAATAAGCATTCACACGGACAAGAAAACGCGAGAGGCGATAATTCAACTTCTTTTTGAATTTAAAGACGTGTTTGCTTGGTCATATGATGACATGCCGGGTCTAGGTGTTGATCTAGTGGTTCATAAATTGCCGATTCATCCTGATTGTCCTCCAGTTCAACAAAAGCAACGGAAAGTTCAAAACTGAGGTCAGTGACAAGATTAAAGAGGAGATCACCAAACAATTGAAAACGGGAGTGATTCGGGTAGTCCAGTATACAACTTGGTTGGCAAATGTGGTTCCAGTACCGAAAAAGGACGGGAAAACTCGGGTATGTGTAGATTACCGAGATTTGAATAGAGCAAGTCCCAAAGATAATTTCCCACTGCCCAACATCCACATCCTCGTTGATAATTGCGCCAAACACGAAATACAGTCTTTCGTAGATTGTTACGCTGGGTATCATCAGGTATTGATGGATGAAGAGGACGCCGAGAAAACTGCCTTCACCACGCCTTGGGGCACCTACTGTTATCGGGTCATGCCATTTGGTTTGAAGAATGCTGGGGCTACTTACATGAGGGCCATGACTGCCATTTTTCATGACATGATGCATCAGGAAATAGAGGTGTACGTGGACGACGTGATAGTCAAGTCCAGGACGCAGGATAATCACATCCAAGACTTGAGGAAATTCTTCGAGAGATTAAGGAAGTATGACTTGAAGCTGAACCCAGCCAAATGTGCTTTCGGAGTTCCGTCAGGCAAACTTTTGGGCTTCATCGTAAGCAGGAGAGGTATCGAGCTGGATCCAACTAAGATAAAATCCATCAGAGATCTGCTTCCCCCGAGAACAAAGAAAGACGTGATGAGTCTGTTGGGCAGGTTGAACTACATCAGTCGGTTTATTGCCCAGCTGACAAACACGTGTGAGCCCATATTCAAGCTGTTAAGGAAAGATGCGGCGATTAAATGGACAACTGAGTGTCAAGAAGCCTTTGATAAAGTCAAAGAATACCTTTTGAATCCCCCAGTCTTGGTCCCTCCAGAACCGGGAAGGCCACTTTTCTTGTATCTGACAGTCTTGGAGAACTCTTTCGGTTGCGTCCTCGGGCAACACGACGTAACCGGAAAGAAGGAGCAAGCAATCTACTACTTGAGCAAGAAATTCACCGGCTACGAGGCCAAATACACTCTGCTGGAAAGGACATGCTGCGCTCTCACGTGGGTTGCTCAAAAGCTGAGACATTATCTCCAAGCCCACACTACGTTCCTCATAAGCAGGTTGGATCCTTTGAAGTATATATTTCAGAAACCAATGCCTACTGGGAGACTGGCTAAATGGAAAATCTTGCTTACGGAATTCGACATAGTCTATGTCACTCGCACGACAATGAAAGCCCAGGCGCTAGCAGATCATTTGGCCGAAAATCCGGTCGATGAGGAATACCAGCCATTGAGTACCTACTTTCCAGATGAAGAAGTAAACACCGTAGAGGTGGTCTCGGAGGACGCTCATGTTTGGAAGATGTTCTTTGATGGAGCCGTGAATGCCAAAGGTGTAGGGATCGGGGCAATTTTGATCTCGCCTTCCGGTCAGCATTATCCTGCCACAGCTAGACTGCGTTTCTTTTGCACAAACAACACAGCTGAGTATGAAGCTTGCATCATGGGCATGCATATGGCAATCGATCACGATGTCGAAGACTTACTGATTATGGGAGATTCTGACCTGATTATCCGGCAAGCCCAAGGCGAATGGAAACTCGGGATGTCAAACTTATCCCTTACCGGCAGCATGTGGAGGACCTCGACAAGCGTTTTACATCAATAGAGTTCAGGTATATCCCGAGGTATCACAATGAACTGGCAGATGCACTTGCTACTTTGGCTTCAATGCTACCCTACCCGGGCAACGCCCACGTCGATCCTTTGGAAATCCAAATCAAGGAAAGACACGGTTACTGCAATGTAATCGAGGCAGGATCAAATACGCAGCCGTGGTACCATGACATCAAGAGGTTCCTAAAGACACAAGAATACCCCGAGCACGCTACTGGAGATCAAAAGAGGACCATTAGGCGACATGCAAGTGGTTTCTTTCTAAGCGGTGAATTGTTGTATAAGAGGACCCCGGACCTCAATCTTCTAAGATGTGTCGATATCGAGGAGGCAAGAAAGATCATGCACGAAGTACACGCAGGTGTGTGCGGACCTCACATGAACGGGTATGTCTTAGCAAAGAAAATCCTTCGAGCAGGTTATTACTGGATGACCATGGAAAAGGATTGCTTTAGCTTCGTTCGGAAGTGTCATCAGTGTCAGGTGCACGGTGATTTGATTCATGCACCTCCCACGGAGTTGCATCCCATGTCTGCACCTTGGCCATTTGTCGCCTGGGGCATGGACGTCATTGGACCGATCGAACCAAAGGCTTCGAATGGACACAGGTTTATACTGGTTGCCATCGATTACTTCACGAAATGGGTAGAGGCTGTCACTCTCAAGTCGGTCACTAAAAAAGCTGTAGTGGATTTTGTACACTCAAATCTTATCTGTCGTTTCGGTATTCCTGCGACTATCATTACAGATAACGCAGCAAACTTGAACAGTCACTTGATGGGAGATGTATGCGAGCAATTCAAGATAACGCATAGGAATTCTACTCCTTATCGGCCAAAGGCCAATGGTGCTGTAGAAGCGGCGAATAAAAACATCAAGAAGATTTTGAGGAAAACCATCCAAAGTTCCAGACAGTGGCACGAGCAATTACCATTTGCATTATTGGGGTATCGCACTACGGTACGCACGTCAGTAGGAGCAACTCCTTATCTTTTGGTTTATGGGACCGAGGCTGTAATACCGGCAGAGGTAGAAATTCCTTCGCTTCGAACCATTGTCGAGGCAGAAATCGAAGACAGCGAGTGGGTCAAGACTCGGTTAGAGCAATTGACTTTGATTGATGAAAAGCGAATGGCCGCGGTTTGTCACGGACAGTTGTACCAACGAAGGATGGCCCGTGCTTACAACAAAAAGGTCCGACCCAGGAATTTCGAAGTAGGTCAGCTGGTACTGAGGTGTATTCTGCCGCATCATGAGGAAGCAAAAGGGAAGTTTGCTCCAAATTGGAAAGGCCCATACATCATAAGGAAGATATTGCCGAGAGGAGCATTGTATTTAGGTGATATCGAAGGAAATGACCCCGAAACAGCAGTAAATGCGGATGCAGTCAAGAGATACTACGTCTGAATTATACTCCAGTAGTCTTGACACATTTGAAATGACGAAGGTTTTATTCCCCACTACTCCCCAAACACTACCCAATTCTCTCTACAAACCTTTGAGCCGCTTACAAAAAAAAATAAAAAAACCAAAAAAAAAAAAAACAAAAAAAACAAAAAAAAAGACATTGATTGAGGCCTGAACTACGTTTGACTTGATTCCGAAAGGATACGTAGGCAGCCTCTCCCTGAGGTTCAGTCACACCAACAATAAAATCCCATTCACCCTGAAATTGAAACCGGGGCACGTCGAGCAGTTTAGAAGTTAGTATCATCTACCTCTCTTTACCAAGCACAAGCTTTCAAATCAATTACCAAAGATAGTGGGAAGCCAATAAGCGTCACAAATGGAGACCGACACACTCTGAATTGAGAGAGATAAAATGAGAGAGTCTCGTCGGTGAAAACCTTCGGGCACCGCGAGGCGACAGGAGTAGAAAAACCAAAATGAGAGAGCTTGTTTAGTAAAAACTGACAAAGAGTGCTATCAAGCGATGACAGGAAGAGAAATGAGAGAGAGGTCAGCCGGCGAAAACCCGCAAAGGGCGCTGTTGGCCGAAAAGAATGACTCCACCCCAAGGAGGTCTCGGCAAAGTTCCACCGGTTTGGAATCACAGATCCGTTCTGGTTCAGGGAAACGCAAGTTCATGGAAGGTCAGGCGTCCAGTCCAAAGAGCATGTCATGTCATTTAAAGCCAGCGTTATCTTCCTCAGATAAGTCTTTCTCGTCCCAAAAGGGACACTCCCTTCCTGAAATTTGTTTTCTCCTTTCTTTGTTTCTCTTCGAATCCCTTTTATGTTTTAACCCCAAGTTCAGGATACACCGGAAAGGGCAGGTGGTAGGTTTGTTTTCACGGAATTTCGTTTCATGAAGGAAAACACCCCGTTTCGTGTACGTCTGTCCAAACTTGATGAATCATGATGTTTGATGGCGTTCGAAGTAAAGAGGAAAAAGAGAAATTCCCCCCAGCAAGTCCGCCTTCGGACGAATCCCCACAGAGTCACCCCTTGTACAATCCCCCACAGAGTCTCCCCAATATATATATATATATATATATATAAAATCCCCGTTGGAATTTCCCCAGCACATCCCCAGCGAGTTCCTTTGAAAAAATTCCCCAACAAGCTTACCCCAACAAATCCTAGAAAGCCCGCTTTGAAACAAATCCCCAGCATGCCCCGTTGTACAAAAATCCACACAAAGAATCCACTTTCTAAATATTCCCCCCACAGAGCTTCCTTTTGTACAAATCCCCACAGAGTATCCCCAATAAAATCCCCGTTGAGAATCTCCAAGCAAGATGGGACAAAAAAAAGAGAAAAGAAAAAAGAGCCTTACGAGGCAAATCATCACAGAATCTGGAAATACAAGCATGAGCAGTCTAAAGGGTTTCGACATATGAATCAAATCAATGGTGGGACTTCGCAACAGAAATGAAGACGCAACAAAGTAACCGGGAATGATCAAGGTCACCAAACCGACCGTCATTTCCGAACTAACAATTGTTCTTTGTCTGAAAAGTTGAAACAGGTATAATCCAAGACAACCGTGCAAGAAGCAGGTGTCGCCCAAAGAAGAAGGTACATGGGTACAAGAAATATTTTGGCAATAAGGAATTCACTCGAAAGGTAAGTTTCCACGAAACTCCCTTTTATCTTCTACTAAAACAAGAAAATTCAAAAAAAAAGGTCAGTTGTTATTCTCGAATTTTGTCCCCAGCCAGTCAGCATTAGGGTTTTAAACCCTAAACTGAACTTTTTCCATTCAGCCAGCATTAGGGTTTTAAACCCTAAACTGAGCTTTTCCATGCAGTCGGCATTAGGGTTTTAAACCCTAAACTGAATTTTTCCTTTCAGTCAGCATTAGGGTTTTAAACCCTAAACTGAACTCTTTCCCTTTAGTCAGCATTAGGGTTTTAAACCCTAAACTGAACTTTTCCTTTCAGTCAGCATTAGGGTTTTAAACCCTAAACTGAACTCTTTCCCTTTAGTCAGCATTAGGGTTTTAAACCCTAAACTGAACTTTTTCCTTTCAGTCAGCATTAGGGTTTTAAACCCTAAACTGAACTTTTTCCTTTCAGTCAGCATTAGGGTTTTAAACCCTAAACTGAACTTTTCCCTTTAGTCAGCATTAGGGTTTTAAACCCTAAACTGAACTTTTTCCATTCAGCCAGCATTAGGGTTTTAAACCCTAAACTCAGCTTTTCCATGCAGTCAGCATTAGGGTTTTAAACCCTAAACTGAATTTTCCCTTTAGTAAGCATTAGGGTTTTAAACCCTAAACTGAACTTTTTCCATTCAGCCAGCATTAGGGTTTTAAACCCTAAACTGAGCTTTTCCATGCAGTCAACATTAGGGTTTTAAACCCCAAACTGAGTTTTTCCTTTTAGTCAGCATTAGGGTTTTAAACCCTAAACTGAACTTTTCCATTTAGTCAGCATCAGGGTTTTAAACCCTGAACTGAACTCTTTCATTCAGTCAACATTAGGGTTTTAAACCCTAAACTGAACTTTTTCCTTTAGTCAGCATTAGGGTTTTAAACCCTAAACTGAACTTTTTCCTTTCAGTCAGCATAAGGGTTTTAAACCCTAAACTGAACTCGTTCCCTTTAGTCAACATTAGGGTTTTAAACCCTAAACTGAACTTTTTCCTTTCAGTCAGCATTAGAGTTTTAAACCCTAAACTGAACTTTTTCCTTTAGTCAGCATTAGGGTTTTAAACCCTAAACTAAGCTTTTCCATGCAGTCAGCATTAGGGTTTTAAACCCTAAACTGAATTTTTCCTTTTAGTCAGCATTAGGGTTTTAAACCTTAAACTGAACTTTACCATTTAGTCAGCATCAAGGTTTTAAACCCTGAACTGAACTCTTTCATTTAGTCAACATTAGGGTTTTAAACCCTAAACTGCACTTTTTCCATTTAGTCAACATTAGGGTTTTAAACCCTAAACTGAACTTTTCCCTTTAGTCAGCATTAGGGTTTTAAACCCTAAACTGAACTTTTTCCTTTCAGTCAGCATTAGGGTTTTAAACCCTAAACTGAACTTTTTCCTTTCAGTCAGCATTAGGGTTTTAAACCCTAAACTGAACTTTTCCCTTTAGTCAGCATTAGGGTTTTAAACCCTAAACTGAACTTTTTCCATTCAGCCAGCATTAGGGTTTTAAACCCTAAACTGAGCTTTTCCATGCAGTCAGCATTAGGGTTTTAAACCCTAAACTGAATTTTCCCTTTAGTCAGCATTAGGGTTTTAAACCCTAAACTGAACTTTTTCCATTCAGCCAGCATTAGGGTTTTAAACCCTAAACTGAGCTTTTCCATGCAGTCAGCATTAGGGTTTTAAACCCTAAACTGAACTCTTTCATTCAGCCAGCATTAGGGTTTTAAACCCTAAACTGAGCTTTTCCATGCAATCAGCGTTAGGGTTTTAAACCTTAAACTGAACTTTTCCTTTCAGTCAGCATTAGGGTTTTAAACCCTAAACTGCACTTTTTCCATTTAGTCAGCATTAGGGTTTTAAACCCTAAACTGAACTTTTCCCTTTAATCAGCATTAGGGTTTTAAACCCTAAACTGAACTTTTTCCTTTCAGTCAGCATTAGGGTTTTAAACCCTAAACTGAACTCGTTCCCTTTAGTCAGCATTAGGGTTTTAAACCCTAAACTGAACTTTTTCCTTTCAGTCAGCATTAGGGTTTTAAACCCTAAACTGAACTTTCCCTTTAGTCAGCATTAGGGTTTTAAACCCTAAACTGAACTTTTTTCCATTCAGCCAGCATTAGGGTTTTAAACCTTAAACTGAGCTTTTCCATGCAATCAGCATTAGGGTTTTAAACCCTAAACTGAATTTTCCCTTTAGTCAGCATTAGGGTTTTAAACCCTAAACTGTACTTTTTCCATTCAGCCAGCATTAGGGTTTTAAACCCTAAACTGAGCTTTTCCATTTAGTTAGCATTAGGGTTTTAAACCATAAACTGAACTCTTTCCATTCAGCCATCATTAGGGTTTTAAACCCTAAACTGAGCTTTTTCCTTCCAGTCAGCATTAGGGTTTTAAACCCTAAACTGAACTTTTTCATTCAGCCAACATTAGGGTTTTAAACCCTAAACTGAGCTTTTTCTTTCCAGTCAGCATTAGGGCTTTAAACCCTAAACTGAACTTTTCCTTTCAGTCAGCATTAGGGTTTTAAACCCTAAACTGAACTTTTCACTTTCAGTCAGCATTAGGGTTTTAAACCCTAAACTGAACTTTTTCCTTTAATCAGCATTAGGGTTTTAAACCCTAAACTGAACTTTTCCTTTAGTTAGCATTAGGGTTTTAAACCCTAAACTGAATTTTTTCTTTGGTCAGCATTAGGGTTTTAAACCCTAAACTGAACTTTTCCCCAGTTGGTCAGTATTAGAGTTTCAACTATAAACTGAACCTTTCCCCAGCTAGTCGATATTAGGGCTCCAACCCTGAACTGAGCATGCATATCCTCATTTATCAATTTTATGAACTTCCTGGCGAATAATTCACGAAATTTTCCTAGTGAAACTGGGGCAGAAAATTTCGTTCATTTGTTTTTCCCGCAGGTCTAACCTCGAGCCACACGGATCGAAACGACCCACAAGATGAGTCTCAACTCAGAATCTAAGAAGAAAAAGAAAAAAAGATGTCCCGAGACACCGGAGAAAATGGAAGGCGGATCGCTCCAAGATTTGATCAAGGTCCCGAGTTCTACCTACCCCGTCATATTCAGTATCGCAGAAATAAATAGGCGCCTACAACTTGCAAGCATCAAGATTCAGATCGGAGTCTACAAGCAGAATCAGCTAAGACCCAAGATCAAGTCGCAAAAGAATCATAGATAGGAATCTTGTAACTAGCAGTTGACATGCATATAAGTGTTTAGTTCAGTTTCAATTTTTCTTTGGTTGTAATAAGGCGGTCAGTAAAGCAGCGGTGAACAACAGCAACAGCAGTAACAACAAGCATTGCAGTCCCATGGTAGTCCCAGCTGCCGAAGCTTCCCGAACTACATTGACCTGATTCCTGTTTAGCCCAGGATATGTAGGAAATCTTTGAAGCAAAGATTCGGTCAGATCTTTCAAAACATGCTTCACACGGAGTAGTCCATAGGCAAAAAATTGCTCATATCTGCTCACTTTATCTTTGCACGAAAACTCTTCGTGTTTCCGAACAAAGAGGGGCAGCTGTGAGCACGTGATTTTTGTTTTACGCGACAATCACTCCAAAAGAAACAAAATAATAGCGATCGGTCTTGCTGTACAATTTTCGGATCTTTCACGTGGCATTTTTTGTTAATTATCTATAATTTTGCCCATTTTATTATTGAAACAAAACACAAAAAATGTGTGTGTCATGTGCTGTTTGAACCGAAATCCGGTTATTAAATAAAAAAAATCATAAATATGCATCTTTGTTCCGTGATTGTTGTTTTGTTCGATTTTACCTGCTTTAAATATTTTGATATATGTGTGCAAATAATTGTATTAAGTGTTTATGTAATTTTAATTTAATTTACTTGGGTTTTGTTTTAAAAATAAAATAAAAAAATATATAATAAAAAAAGAGAGTGCAGAATTGGGTTTAAAATCAGTTGGGCCTATTTTCATTTTAATTCAAGGCCCAAACTCAAACCCAAAACCCCATGTGTAACCCGGTCCACACCAGCTGACACCCAGAACTTCCAAACGACACCGTTTTAATCTGGTCTGATCTGGGCCGTTGATCTCAGGTTGATCAACGGCCAAGATCACTTCCCCATAACCCATGATGAACCCGACCCATTCCACCCGGACCGACCCCAACCCTTTATACTTGAAACGACACCGTTTCCCGTTAGCTGAAGGATCCTGGCCCTTCATCGTATCTCATCCAACGGCCAGGATCCATCTATCAACTAACTATATAAGCCTATAACCATTACCCCATGCCCATTCAGAGACCCCCCCTTTACCTTTCATCATCTTCACAGAACCCCGGAACCCTAGAGCCGCCCCCATTTCCCTTCACCAAAACCTGGCGGCATGAACGCCGGTGACCTCCACCTTAACACCATAGGATCGCCTCACCCCCCTGAACATGGATCTGTTGGCCGTTTAGTTCGAATCATCCCCTAGGTTCTCGAATCTTCATTTGAAGATTCGAGCAAAACTCGATCTACACCGATGCACCCCAGTTTCATTCCAGATAGTCCCCGGACTCCCTCGTGACCAAACCATGCTTGGTTTGGTCCGAATCTAACCAAGAAAGCCCAAAACCCAAATCTGCCCTCTAGAACCCTAGGTTTCCTCGTGCCTGTTCCGTGTCTGTTCAAACACAAGTTGATTTTTCTGTTTCTTCTTTCAAAGTTCTAAGGTAAGTTTGTTTTCTCTTTGTTATTCAGTACGCGTGTGGTTTAAAGGTCTGTTCGCATGGCCGAATGACTTGTGTAATTTGTGTCTTTGAATTTTTACCAACCGTTAATTGTCCACCTTGCCTGTACCCCTTTGTTTGATCGAATGTTTCCTCATTCACTGATAATGTGTGTGTACGTGAACTGCCTAATTGACTGAATTGAAATTGTTTGAGTAATTAATCCCCAAGTTTAACCTCTGTATTAACATTGCAATCAGAACCCCTTGTGTGATGCTCTTGGATTTCTGATTATTGGCTTCGATTGTATGTGTTATAACTAGTATAGTCGAGTCGACATATGTCGTCAATTAGTTTTAGTTGTCTGAACATAACCAATTGACCTGCTTCTGTTAAGCATTGCCTGAATCAATTAGGAACTGAGTTTAGTAACTTATAGTTGTTAATTTGACTTCAAAAATCTAAGGTTTGGTCTGTAATTGCAATCTGAATTGAGGGCATGTGCACTTGTGCACAACATGTGCATAAAGACCCTTTTTGAATTAAATAGTTTGACAGCATATGCTGTCAGGTTACCTTCTGCTGCCCATATTCTGCTTTAGTTTCAGAAATAATAAACATTACTCAAAAGGTAAGCCTGCCAAGGGAATATCATGGGGTTGTGTTCTTATTTAAATAGTAAGTGGAAACTGAAAAGAAGATAGCACATGGGAGGGGTGTTCTAATTGTCTAAACAGGTTGTTAAAGGGCTGATTTTAGGTTTATAAAAAGGGGAACTTCCATCAGTTTAAAGGGGATAGACGGAGAGACAAAAAAAAAGAGAACACAGAGATACACAGGGAGAACTCAGACTGAATTTTTGAGAACTGGAAGTTCTGGGAAAAAACAGTAAAAAACTAGAAAAGGTTTTTTTTTTCCTAATAACTCAAGTATAATTTCAAAACTGAAGACTGATATTTTTTTGAAAAGAAAGGAGATAAGGGGGAGGGATATACAGAAAATCAGCAACTGTTTCTTCCTTGTTTGTGTGATTTCTCAGTTCGTTCAACCTGTTCAATCAACTCTGTTTCCTTTCAAGTATCAGCTGAGTTCATTGGTGGATTCACATTGTTTGTTTCTCCTGGATTTGATCTGTCTTGGAGTTTTGTTTCTACTGCATTGTTTTCTGCTGTCTTTCTGCCATTTTTCTATCGGCTCTAACTGTATCCTGCACTGGGAGTTATTCTATCTGTTACCTGATGTTACTACTGCTGTTTCTGTTGCCATTGTCATTCTACTGACTTCCTTTCTTCTTCGATTGTAAGCATTCCCAGGTACACACTCCTGAAACCTTGTTGGTTGAAAGTTTGAAGTTTGAAGCAGAAATAAAGAACTGAACATCTTTTTACTTTACAATACTTGTATTCAAAATAGGTCGAATGTTAGTTTGGCCTGTACTTGTTTAATTTCAAACTACAAATACTCTGTATGGGTTAACATACATTCTGATTTGAGACGAACTACTAGATAGCATTTGTTTGTTAGATCGGACGTGTTTTAATGCATACAACCATTAGGTTTTGTTTTAGTTATGACATTATAACATAGAATCATGGCAAGCATCCGTACGTATTTTGTCTAGATCTCTGAACTATCAAATCTGTTACATTCGGTTACATTTAATTTCAAGATAAGTGTACCCCAAACTAATTCTCATGTAGCGTTATGATAACAGGGTGATAATGTATGCCAACCCTTTTGTTAGATTACTTGTTCCTATATAGGTTCGATATGGGCTTCAATATAGATTCATTGTTTCGAAATAATGCGATGACTTTTGAGGAAAACTAATAGGCATTTTTCGAATCTAATTAATAGTAGTCTTTCTTAATAAATAGCCGATTTCATTTATCAAGCCTAAATAAGTTAATTTTGAAATTCAAGCTTAAGGTTTGTTTAATGTTAAATTTAGTATGTGTTATTTGTTTGCTTACAATCTCCCTTATCAAATTAACAAAGTTTATTCACTCTTTGAAGACAAGGCATGAAATAATTCTCACCTCATAAGCAAACAATTAGGTAATCAAGCAAAAATCTGGACTCGTCCCACATAGTCGAGATTTAGTATGTTAGTTGTTCAAACAAGTAAGTTTGGTATCTTTCTCTTTTTATTTTTAGAGACAAATGTAATAGAAATGTAGTCGCTTCAGGATATCCTTTTCTAAAATAATGAGATGAGCCTCGCCAAATAAAAATGCCAATTGCGGGGCCCTCAATAACTAAACATAATAAATATTTAGAATTCGGGACATGTCGTTTAGTGAATTTCATAGCCTTTCCCAAAGATAATAACGCGTTAGGCTCTTTAGGCGCGGCTTAATTAAATTACATTCTTAAATTCGGGTGCGCATTTATGTGACCCAAATTCAAATCTCAACGGAGTCGAAATGTGTTAACAACTACGGGTGCATTGATTGTGACGTGGTTCGAGATGCATTTTCACGACGTTGCAATTCTATAAAAATAAATGATAATAATAAAAGCGGTTTAAACTTAATAAAAGCACGTAAGTCATAACATGTATTTAAATCAGATATTTAGCCATTATAACAATTTAAGCGACCGTGCTAGAACCACGGGATTCGAGGGTGCCTAACACCTTCCCTCGGGTCAACAGAATTCCTTACTTAGAATTTCTGGTTCGCAGACTTCATTTGGAAAAGTCGAAAATTTCCTCGATTTGGGATTCAAGATAAACCGGTGACTTGGGACACCAAAAGCCAAACCTTTCCCAAGTGGCGACTCTGAATTAAATAAATAATTCCATTTCGAATATTGTCACTTAAATTGGAAAAAACTCCACCCGCGCACTTATCCTTCGGGGCCGGGCGCGCGAAAAGGAGGTGTGACATTTAGTATTCATTGATGTATCTAAATAAGTTATAAATCGATAAAATCTATTTTCAAGTCTATCAATCCCTAAAAGAACCCGACCCTATGTTCCTAGCACTTCATGTTTTTATATATATACGGCTATCAAAGTATATATATATATATATATATATATATATAGCTTGTTATAGTATATGTTAGTGTGTGTATATATAACACACACGCACACACTTCGTTGTACTACTTTAACTACATATATAACATGTTATAGTATATGTTACTGTATTAATTATTTGTATTATAATAGAGTTAATGAATTATATTCATTCATCACTAATAATGCATGACATAGATTAATCGATATAGGCCGAGACGTTTTGTTTTTACTATTAATAGATATAGGTCATACGTTTTATTTTTAATATTCAACGATGCATCTGAGTAAGTCATAAGTAGATGAATCAATTTCCAAATAGATATATTTGATGATAAATTATATATACTAATTAGGATCTTATTTTAGGTATTGATAGACTTGTGAAGATCCTAATTAGTATATATAATTTATCATTAAATATATCTATTTGTAAATTGATTCATCGAGTTATAACTTACTTAGATGCATCGTTGAATATTAAAAATAAAACGTATGACCTATATCTATATCTATATAGATAAGGGTCAGGTTCTTTTAGGGATTGATAGACTTGTGAAGATCCTAATTAGTATAAATAATTTATCATCAAATATATCTGTTTATAAATTGATTCATCGACTTATAACTTACTTAAATGCATCGTTGAATATTAAAAACAAAACGTCTGACCTATATCTATTAATAGTAAAAATAAAATATATATATATATATATAAGGGTCTTTTCTTTTCGGGATTGATAGACTTGTGAAAATCCTAATTAGTATATATAATTTATCATTAAATATATCTATTTATAAATTGATTCATCGACTTATCACTTACTTAGATGCATCGTTGAATATTAAAAACAAAACGTCTGACCTATATCTATATATATATAGATAAGGGTCGGGTTCTTTTAGGGATTGATAGACTTGTGAAGATCCTAATTAGTATATATAATTTATCATCAAATATATCTGTTTGTAAATTGATTCATCTACTTAGAACTTACTTAGATGCATCGTTGATTGTTAAAAATAAAACGTCCGACCTATATCTATATCTATATATATAAGGGTCGAGTTCTTTTAGGGATTAATAGACTTGTGAAGATCCTAATTAGTATATATAATTTATCATCAAATATATCTATTTGTAAATTGATTCATCGACTTATAACTTACTTAGATACATCGTTGAATATTAAAAACAAAACGTCTGACCTATATCTATATTGTCACGACACAATTTCATTACAGGTCGTGATGGCGCCCAACACCGTTGTCAGGCAAGGCAACCTGAAAATATTTGTGAGTTTTTATTTTACTTTACCAAAATAATTCCATCATTTTCTTAGTTCGAATTTAAAACAAGTGATATTTAGCAACGTAAAATAATAGTTATACAACCCAAAAGAATAGTCTGCTAATGTGTGTGCCAAGACCTGGTGTCACAAGTATATGGGCATCTAGTAGAATATACAAAAGAACAAATCTATCCTACTGTGTGAAATAGAATAGACAGTCAAAGACAAAGAGAGACTCCATCATGTTGCTGAACGACATATGAAGGGAGCAACTCACCGTGGAATCTCGGCCCACTATCAAGAATGCACACCAGACTGGTAGCCATATGTACCTGCCTCAGATCCTATACAATTAAGTACATAAGCATAGTTTGAGTACATAAACAACATGTACCTAGCAAGTATCCAGTCTAACCTCGAAGAAGTAGTGACGAGGTGTCGACTTGACACTTACTGCGGTCAATACCAATAATGATTAAAGATTTCACTAAGCATGGACATAATAGCAAGCTCAGAGTTTACAGAGAACAATATATTAGTTTCAGCCATGTCTTATAATAATTGCACTTCAAGGCATTTAACAGAGTAAGTCATGAATAAGATTTCACATAATTATAATGTGAACATTATACCAAGATCGTACGGCCCAATCCAACATAAAACAAATTGTGCACTGCCATAGGGTCAAATGGCGCGAACCATAGATGCATATATTTCTACCGAGGTGATCGGCCCGATCCACAATTTGTCAATTATCATCGAGAAAGCACATAAAGGTGCACTCATAGCCAAATAAATTCATACAAGTCCTCAAGTAAGTGCATACATTTATATATATATATATATATAATCCCTAACATGTCCTAAGTGATCTTATTAGCATGAAAGGATATAAACATTTGCAAATATGGCATAATACCGGTCCTAAACTACCCGAACAATTAACATAATAGTAGCTACGCACGGACTCTCATCACCTCGTGCGTACGTAGCCCCCACAATTAGGAGCACATAATCTGTTAATTCATCTATGGGGACAATTCCCTCTTACGAGGTTAGAAAAGAGACTCACCTCGCTCCAAAGCTTGCTTCCAATATCAAAAACGCGCTCAAACCCGCAATTTGGAGCCGAACGATCCCAAAACTAGTTAAACGAGGTAGGAACTAGTCAATACAAACTCGAGAGTTCATTTTCTAACTATTAAAGTAATTCTCCAACCCTAAACACAAGTTTCCTAAAATTCATCCCCGGGCCCACGTGCCCGGATTCCGTAAATATATTAGTGAAGTCGTTACCCATAACCTAAGGATCAAGAATATATAATTTCTACTTCATTCCATACCAAATTTCGTGGTTAAATCTTGTTTTTATCAAAACCCTAGGTTTTACTCAAATTCCATGATCTTTACTAATTTTTGTGTGTTAATCTACCCAAAACCCAAGTATTAAACTCACATTGAGTAGAAATAACTTACCTCAAAATGTTAGGTTGAAATCCCCTATTTGAAAGCTCCCAAATCTCCCAAGTGTAGAAGTGAAATGAAATAAATAGCCTAAGTCCCCTTTTTAAAAGCTGGACACAGCCCTCTGATGTCGCATTTGTGACACTAGGTTCGCAAATGCAAGGGTCAAAAATGCGACAAAAGCCTTGCAAATGCGAAGCCTGGGCTTATGCTGTTGTGGTTGCAAATGCGGCCCAGGAGCCGCAATTGCGACTTCTGATGGGATTGCAAATGCGGCAGAGTTATCGCAAATGCGAACTCTGACTGGGTCGGGCTCCCTCGCAATTGAGAATCCCTCCTCGCAAATGCGAGGTTCGCATTTGTGAACAAATCTCTCGCAATTGCGAGATCTGCTACAACAACCAAAAACACTAGAAATTTGGTGTGTTTTCTACTCCTCTCCCGCGTACGAAACTCACCCGAGCCCTCGGGGCTGCACAACAAATACTCCCACAGGTCTAACAACATCATACCAACTTGTTCGTGCGATCAAATCGCCAAAATAACATCTAAAACTATAGATTTAGCACCAAAACACATGAAATACTTAAGAACATTTGAAATTCTTATTTTTCAACCGGACGTCAGAATCTTGTCAAATCAGTCCCATTTCTCACCAAATTTCACACACATGACTTAAATGTTATATTGGACCTGTACCGGGCTCCAGAACCAACATACGGGCCCGATACCAACATGATCAAACATTATTCCATTTCTTTAAATCCTTAGATTTTCAGTTTAACCATTTTTAACAAAAGTTAATTACTCGGGATAGGGACCTCAGAATTTGATTCCTGGCATATTCCCAAGTCCCATATTTTACTACAGACCCTCCAACAACAACAACAACAACAACATCCCAGTGTAATCCCACAAGTGGGGTCTTGGGAGGGTAATATGTACGCAGACCTTACCCCTACCCCGAGGGGCAGAGAGGCTATTTCCAGGAGACCCTCGGCTCAAGAGAGAAACAAGAGACAATATATTAGTACTACAGACCCTCCGAGACCGTCAAAACACAAGTTCGGGTCCATTTACTAAAAATGTCAAACTTGGCCTTTTAAGCCAACCTTAAAGAACTAAGTATTCCAATTTCAATCGAAACTCTTCTAAATCCCGAACCAACCATCGCCACAAGTCGTAAATCAGTTAAAGCAAGTACGAGAAGTCTTATTTAGGGGAACGAGGTTCTAGAAAGCAAAACAACCAGTCGGGTCATTACATTCTCCACCTCTTAAGCAAACATTCGTCTCGAACAGACGTAGAAAAGTACCTAAGATAGGGAAAAGATGGGGATATCTAATTCGCATGTCCTCCTCGGACTCCCAGGTCACCTCCTTGACTGGTTGGCCCTTCTACTGGACCTTTACCGCGGAAATCCTCTTGGATCTCAACTGGTGATCCTGCCTATCAATAATGCAACTGGCTCCTCCTCATAACCCAAACTCTCATCCAGCTGAATAGTACTGAAGTCTAACACATGAGACAAGTCAGCGTGATATGTCTGAAGCATAGACACGTGAAAAACTGGATGAACTCCCAATAAGCTAGGAGGTAAAGCAAGCTCATAAGCAACATCCCCAACTCGTTTCAACACCTCAAATGGGTCAATAAAACTTGGGCTCAACTTGCCCTTCTTCCCGAATCTCATGATACCCTTCATTGGCGAAACTTTCAAGAGGACCTTCTCGCCGATCATGAATGATACATCACGTGCCTTCTAATCTGTGTAACTCTTCTTTCTGAACTGAGCTATGCGAAGTCTTTCCTAAATCAGTTTCACCTTCGCCAAGGCATCTCTCACCACATCTGTACCATATAGCTTATCCTCTCCAGGCTTAAACCACCCGATAGGAGAACGACATCGCCGATCATATAAAGTTTCAAATGGGGCCATCTCGATGTTGGATTGGTAACTATTGTTGCAAGCAAACTCAGCCAAAGGCAAGAACTGATCCCATTGTCCTCCAAAGTCAATCACACATGCTCTAAGCATGTCCTCCAAATTCTGAACTGTCCGCTCCGATTGTCCGTCGGTCTGAGGATGGAATGATGTGATGAGCTCCACACGGGTCCCCAAATTACTCTGAACGGCTCTCTAGAAATGGTAAGTGAAATGAGGGCCTCTATCTAATATGATGGAAACAGGCACACCCTGCAACCGGACTATCTCCCGAATGTAAATCTGAGCCAACCTCTTTAAAGTATAAGTAGTCACAAGCGGAATGAAGTGTGCCAACTGTCGTGCCCCATTTTTTCCTCCTTCCATTGGAGAGGAGCCCGGATTTCGACATTTATGGGGGTGTAATGACTCATTTCCTTTTGGGAATTGGGTATTTGAAGAGTCACCACCTAACGATTTTAAGGTACGTTAGGGCACCTATAAGATTTAACTACGACTATGTTTGATAACCAGAGATAGGGTAAGGGCTTGAAATTATCCCAAGGGGAAGGTGTTAGGCACCCCTCAGGATCCACTGGTGTGGTTCCCAGCCAGATAGTTTTTTGTGAATTTGTACAATTAGCAAGTAAACAAATAAAGGCTCAAGTAATAGGGGATTTAAGTTTAAATACACAAATGTTCGTAAAAAACAATTTCAAAGGGTTTTGAAAAAGAGTTACAGGCTAGACATGCTCGTAAAAAAATAAAGGGGGGTCCTAGGTTTGTTTGAAATATGGATCACCTCAATGCAATACCCGGTATGACACTCCTCAGAAGAGGGGATACATGTGATATTAGCGTACCGATCATCATATCCATATCTACCCTTCCACCCATGAAGGTATTAAAGAGCGTATTGGTCTTGACCTCTATTGCATTCTGTTACTCGTCCCTTCCTATCCGTCCCGGAGGAATTTAGGACTACTATTCCTATAAGAAAGAGGTTTTAAGCTGACACTTAGGTTTAAGGTAAAAGGGTTAAGGCGGTATACAAAAACACGTAGGACTACATTTAGAAGGGGGAACATATAAACAATTATAAGGCTCATGTATACCTCCGCAAACGATACATATAAATAGCATGACTTAAACGCAGTTAAGGTCTGAATTTTAAAAATCCTAAAGTAGGGTTTGATTCAGAACCAGATTCATTATATAACTCAGAAAAGAAGTGTGAATTAGGCCTACCTACTGGTTGTAGCAGTTGGTAATTAAACAAAGGCAATTCTAGTTTTATTCGAGCAATTACCTAAGGCTTGCCTAGGCGTATTAGTGATGTCCTGTGAGCATGATATATATATATTGATTAGGAATGCAGTAGAGCAATGATTAATTTAAAATGGATAACTTGAGATCCTATATACATGCTTTCTAACGGTATTAACTTAAGGCAGTGTTTGAAAACTTATTAAAGAAGCGGCAGATTAATTAACTAATCCAATTCAGAATGACCACGTGAACTAAACGACTTTTCCAATTAAACTGGTTTTAAGTTCTAAAAGTATGATTTTTATTAGAGCTATTTAGATCCTATAGGCATGGTGTCTAAGTATTAAAAGCGGACTTTGGACTTATAGGCATGATTTCTAAGGGAAACGAATCTGGATGCATGCTGCAATGAAATCTGAACTTCAATTACTTTACACCCTATAGGCATGATATCTAATTATAAAGCTGATTTTAACCCTATAGGCATGATCTCTATTATTAAAGCCATTTAGATCCTATGGACATGGTTTTTAATTTTGTGAAAGTAAAGCATGCAGAATTTATTTGAAAACAGAGCAGATGCTTAGGCATGTTATCTAACAGACCATATTTGAAAAAATAGACCCTATAGGCATGTTATCTACCCAATTTACCCACAATATAAAAATACCCACCTTTTTTCACTAATCACCCCGATAATTGTTTACAAATTATTATAGACCAAATGATTGAATTATAAAAGAAGTGCAGAAATAAGAAATTACAACAAAAGGAAGCCTGATCTTGACTTCCTCTCTGAGTTATGTAATGAACCACTTCAATACCAATATTTCAAAGCCTTTCTCATATCTAGGTGTGTCAGAGTTCCCTAAGGACCTCAGGGATCTCGGGTAGTGCTCACACCCAAATTTGCATAACAAAACAGAATTAGTGCAGTGTGGAAGGGCTAGCTCTTATGTGTCCAAGTTCAGAGAGAGCTCAAGGGTCCCAAGGCAAGGCTCACACAAGAGGGGAAGAACCTAGATTCTAGGAATAGGTGAGAGTGCTTGACATAGTTTGGAAAAAGAGTTTTTTTAAAACTGATTTGAAAGTAATCAGTAACAGAGGCAATTTAAAAGAAGTTGTAGTAATAAAACTCAAAACTCAAACAAACAGAATCAGTAGTCATATAAGGGTGGGGGGGGGGGGTCAAGGGATTTTGGGAATACACTTGTCTGTAAGCACATGACCCCAGTAGGGGTCTGGTTTGGACATGCACATCAATAACTGATGCTGGCATGGTCACAAACCAGCCAAAAGAACACAAACACATAGAGGGGATATGAGGGTTTGGGATTCACAAGACAGTAAGTGCACAACACGTGGCTGCCGGAGTAGGCTTCAAAACACACATAGGGGAAGCTGTCAAGACCCGGATTTCCCACCATCGGGTGTCGTGATGGCGCCTACTATCGGAGCTAGGCAAGCCAAATATATAAAACATTTTTTCCTGCTTTCTTCCAAACAATATAATAAACGAGACAAAATTTAAACAGAAGACTTTAAATCTAAAGCAACTGAGAACCAAAAGAGCGGAAGTTTGAACCAAAATACTACCCAGAGTCTGGTGTCACTAGCTCACGGACTACTACAGAATACTACAATCAATGTCTGAAAGGAAAATACATCATGTTTGTCTGATACAAGATAAACAAACGAAAAACATGGAAAGGGACTTCGGCCTGCGAACGCCAGCTAGGCTACCTCGAGAGTCCCTGGACTGAAGATAGCTCCCATAAGTCCTACTGCTGCGGTCCGTAAGCTGCTCCCTGTTCTGTGCACAAAAAAATGCACAGAGTGTAGCATCAGCACAACCGACCCCATGTGCTGGTAAGTGCCTGGCCTAACCCCGGCGAAGTAGTGACGAGGCTAGACAGTACCTACCACAATTAACCTGTACAGATATATATACAACAAGTGCAAGAAAACAATAACAAGATAATACAAAGTAAAACTGGGAGGGGACATGCTATCGGGGAGTAACAGATAAAAATGAAATATCGGAAATAAACAGAAAAAACTCTGGTTTCCATGATATATATATATATATATATATATATAGTGGACGGCATGCCACACGATCCCATAATATCATATATAAGTGGACGGCGTGCCACACGATCCCATAATATAGTATATAAGTGGACGGCATGCCACACGATCCCTTTTAACAATATATAGGTGGACGGCGTGCCACACGATCCCTTTTAACAATATATAGGTGGACGGCTTGCCACACGATCCCATAATATAGTATATAAGTGGACGGCGTGCCACACGATCCCTTTTAACAATATATAGGTGGACGGCGTGCCACACGATCCCTTTTAACAATATATAGGTGGACGCCGTGCCGCACGATCCCTATTTCCATATACCACGTGGTAGGCGTACCACCCGTTCCTATTTCATCTTTATCACAGTGCATAATATGTCACCGGCAATGGAGGCCAATAACCAAGTGGACGGCGTGCCACACGATCCCAATTCATATCATATATAAGTGGACGTCGTGCCACACGATCCCATAATATCATATATAAGTGGACGACGTGCCACATGATCCCATAATATAGTTCATAATATCTGACTTCATATAGTAGACCCCTTCAGGGGAGAATAACAACTCAATACCTTTAACCCGGCAAGGGTACAACTAATAACCCAAAATATCCCGACGAGGGAGAATATATATATCTGTCTACACATCCCGACAAGGGAGTATTCACAACACATTCTCCTTTTAAATCATTCTTCCTCAACCGTTCACATTATATGAAACTTATCAAATAAACAAGGAGCTTGTGTCACATTATTCGAATTAAAAGCAATCAAAAGACTCATGGTCATGCTAGACTCCGGTGCATAGATAACCGTCACCATGCCTATACACCGTACTCCACATTAGCAAGTAGCAAATATCATCCTAATCCTATTCCCTCAAGCCAAAGTTAGAACAAACACTTACCTCGAATGCTCCAAACTCAACTCACGCTTCTAGTATAGCTTTACCTCTTGATTCCACCACCAATCCGCTCGAATCTAGTCATAAGTTACTTAATCACATTAATAATTACTAAATGAATCATCCCCAATGCATGAAAATAGATTTTTCAAGGTTTTTCCCAAAAAGGTCAAAAATACCCCCGGACCCACGTGGTCGAAACTCGAGGTTCGGACCAAAACCCGGTTACCCATTCCCCCATGAATCCAAATATATGATTTGTTTTTAAATCGGATCCCAAATTGAGGTCCAACTTCTCAATTTGTAGAAAACCTAGGTTCTACCCAAACACCCAATTTCCCCCATGAAAATCTTTGTTTTGAAGTTGAAATTATGTTAAAAGATGTTAAGGAATAAAGAAATTAAGTTAGAAATCACTTACCAATCGTTTTGGAGAAGAAATGTTGTTTGGAAAATCGCCTCTTAGGTTTTGGGTTTTTGAAAAGTGAAAAATGACTGAGATTTTCCGAACTTGTATACCTTTCTGAGGACCCGACGCGGACAACACAAAAATGTGTTGCGGCCGCGCCGAGTGGGAGAAAAATTGGGGCTTTTCTAAACCCTTCCAGCGCGGACCGCACTGTTTTGGTGCGCGGCCGCGCTGGTTAACCTGAAACACTAGCCCTCAGACTCAGCCACGCGGACCGCACAGAAAGGCATCGCGGCCGCGCGGCTCCAGCGCGGACCGCGCGGAAATGACCGCGGCCTCGCTGGTGTCTGCAACACCTGAACCTTCATTTTCTTAAGTCCAAGACCTCCCGGCCCCATTCAAAACTCACCTGAGCCCTCGGGGCTCCAAACCAAACATGCACACAACCTTAAAAACAACTTACGGACTTACTCGTGCGATCAAATCGCCAAAATAACGTCATATACATAGGATCAAGCCTCATAATACATGATTTTCTTTCAACTTTCATAAAAACTCAAATTCCCCATTTTAAGTCTGAAACACGTCATATGACGTCCGTTTTTAGCCAAACTTACAGATAGTGCTTAAAACATATTTAAGACTCGTATCGGGCGTCGGAACCAAAATACGAGCCCGATACCACAGTTTTCTGATCAATTTTCTTCTTCATTTTCCTTAATTAATTTCAGAAAACAATTTCACACAAAAATTCATTTCTTGGGCTTGGAACCTCGGAATTTAATTCCGGGCACACGCCCAAGTCACATATTTTCTACGGACCCCTCCGGGACCGTCGAATCATAGGCCCGGGTCCGTTTACCTAAAATGTTGACCGAAGTCAATATTATGCATATTAATATCGAAATTCATCAAATTTTTAACATAATTCATATATTCTAACATAAAAACTTTCCGGATACGCGCCCGAACTGCGCTCGCCAATCGAGGCAACTAAAAGCGAGGTTTTCAAGGCCTCGAAAGGGTCATCACATTCTCCACCTCTAAAACAACCGTTCGTCCTCGAATGGACAAAAGAAAGAAGTACCTGAGTCGGGAAATAAATTAGGATAACGGCCCCGCATATCGGACTCGGACTCCCAGGTCGATGCCTCAGGAGGCTGACCTCTCCACCGAACACGCACCGAAGGAAAACTCTTCGACCTCAACTATCGAACCTGCCGGTCTAGAATAGCCACTGGCTCCTCCTCATATGATAGATCCTTTTCCAATTGGACAGTGCTGAAATCTAACACGTGCGATGGATCTCCGCGATACTTCCGGAGCATAGATACATGAAACACGGGATGTACAACTGACAAGCTAGGTGGCAAGGCAAGTCTATAAGCCACCTCTCCCACACGATCAAGAATCTCAAATGGACCGATGAACCTAGGGCTGAGCTTGCCCTTCTTCCCAAATCTCATCACGCCCTTCATAGGCGATACACAGAGCAATACCCGCTCCCCAACCATGAAAGCAACATCTCTGACCTTGTGGTCTGTATAACTCTTTTGTCTGGACTGAGCTGTACGTAGTCTATCCTGAATAATCCTGACCTTTTCCAAGGACTCCTGAACCAGATCCGTACCTAATAATCGAGCCTCTCCCGGCTCAAACCATCCAACTGGAGACCGACATCGCCTACCATACAACGCCTCATACGGAGACATCTGAATACTGGACTGGTAGGTGTTGTTGTAGGCGTACTATGCTAAAGGCAAAAACTGGTCCCACGAGCCTCCAAAATCAATGACACAGGCTCAGAGCATGTCCTCAAGAATCTGAATAGTCCTCTCGGACTGACCGTCCGTCTGGGGATGAAATGCTGTACTCAACTCAACCTGGGTGCCCAACTCTCACTGAGCCGCTCTCCAAAAATGCGAGGTAAACTGCATACCCCGATCCGAAATGATAGATAGCGGCACCCCATGAAGGCGAACAATCTCCCTGATATAAATCTCGGCTAACCTTTTGGACGAATAGGTGGCTGCAACAGGAACAAAATGCACTGACTTGGTCAGCCTATCAACAATGACCCAAACTGCATCAAACTTTTTCCGAGTCATCGGAAGTCCAGTAACAAAATCATCGTAATCCTCTCCCACTTCCACTCGGGAAGTGCAATCCTCTGAAATAGACCACCAGGTTTTTGATGCTCGTACTTAACCTGCTAACAATTAAAACACCGAGCCACATGCACAACGATGTCTTTCTTCATCTTACGCCACCAATAGTGCTGCCTCAGATCCTGATACATCTTCGCGGCGCCCGGGTGAATAGAATACCGAGAACTGTGGGCCTCCGCTAAGATCAACTCTCGAATCCCATCAACATTAGGCACACAAACTCGCCCCTGCAATCTCAATACACCATCATTATCTAAAGTTACTTTCTTGGCACCTCCATACTGCACCGTGTCTCTCAAGACACACAAATGGGGATCCTCAAACTGCCGCTCGCGGATACGCTCTAATAGTAAGGAACGAGCAACCGTGCAAGCTAACACTCTGCTAGGCTCAGAAATATCCAACCTCACAAGACGATTGGCCAAGGCCTGAACATCCAAAGCAAACGATCTCTGGCTGACTAGAATATAAGCAAGACTACCTATGCTGGCGGACTTCCTGCTCAATGCATCGGCCACCACATTGGCCTTCCCCGGGTAGTATAAGATAGTAACATCATAATCCTTTAGCAACTCTAACCACCTCCTCTGCCTCAAATTCAACTCTTTCTGCTTGAACAGATACCGAAGACTCTTGTGATCAGTGTAAACCTCACACGTCACACCATATAAGTAATGCCTCCAGATCTTCAAGTCATGAACAATGGCTGCCAACTCGAGATCATGAACCGGATAATTCTTCTCGTGGATCTTCAACTGCCTCAAAGCATAGGCAATGACTTTGCCTTCCTACATCAACACTACACCAAGCCCAATACGAGACGCATCACAATAGACCGTATATGGCCCTGAACCTGTGGGCAAAACCAATACCGGTACCGTAGTCAGAGCCGTCATGAGCTTCTGAAAGCTTGCCTCACACTCGTCCGACCACCTGAACTGGGCACCCTTCTAGGTCAATCTGGTCATAGGGGCTGCAATGGATGAAAACCCCTCCACGAACCGACGATAGTAACCTGCTAACCCCAGGAAACTCCGAATCTCCGTAGCTGAAGCTGGTCGAGGCCAGTTCTTGACTGCCTCTATCTTCTTCGGGTCTACCTGAATACCTACTGCTGATACGACATGACCTAGGAATGCGACCGAACTCAACCAAAACTCGCACTTTGAGAACTTAGCATACAACTGACTACCCTTCAGGGTCTGAAGAACCACTCTGAGGTACTGCTCATGCTCCTCCTGACTGCGGGAGTATATCAGAATATCGTCAATGAAAACAATCACGAACCAATCCAGGTAGGGCCTGAACACTCGGTTCATCAATTCCATAAATGCTGTTGGGGCATTGGTCAACCCAAATGACATGAACAAAAAATCATAATGCCCATACCGAGTACGAAATGCTGTCTTTGGGACATCAGACGCCCTAATCCTCAATTGATGATAACCAGATCTTAAATCTATCTTCGAGAACACCCTCGCATCCTGAAGCCGGTCGAATAAATCATCAATCCTCGGTAGTGGATACTTATTCTTATTGTAACCTTGTTCAATTGCTGATAATCGATGCACATTCTCATCGAACCATCCTTTTTCTTAACAAACAACACCGACGCACCCCAAGGCGAAACACTAGGTCTAATGAAACCTTTCTCAAGCAAATCCTGCAGCTGTTCTTTTAACTCTTTCAACTCCGGCGGGGCCATACGATATGGAGGGATGAAAATGGGCTGAGTGCCCGGGGCCAAATCAATACAAAAGTCGATATCCCTGTCGGGCGGCATACCCGACAAGTCTGAAGGGAAAACCTCAGGAAACTCCCGAACAACGGGCACAAAATCAATAGAAAGGGCCTCCGCGCTAGAATCGCGAACATACACCAAGTAGGCCAAACATCCCTTCTCGACCATATGTCGAGCTTTCACATACGAGATAACACTGCGGGTACAATGACCAGAAGTCCCTCTCCACTCTAAACGGGGTAAATCCGGTAAGGCTAAGGTCATGGTCTTGGCATGGCAATCCAAGATATCATGGTACGGGGATAACCAATCCATCCCCAATATAACATCGAAGTCGACCATGTCCAAAAGCAACAAATCAACACGGGTCTCAAGACCCCCAAACACTACGATACAAGAACGATGAACTTGGTCGACCACAATAGAATCACCCACCGGTGTTGACACATAAACAGGAATACTCAACGAGTCACTAGGCATAACCAAATAGGGTGCAAAATAGGATGACACATATGAATACGTAGATCCGGGATCAAATAGCACAGAAGCATCCCTATCACAGACCAGAATAGTACCTGTAATCACATCATCTGATAACTCAGCCTCTGGCCTGGCTGGCAAAGCATAACAACGGGGCTGGGCCCCACCTCCCTGAATTATATCCCTGGGACGATCTGCTGCTAGCTGACCTCTACCTCTATCGCTCTGAGCTCCACCTCTAAGACCTCTACCTCCACCTTTATGTCCTTTACCCCCGCCTCTAGCTGGCAGGGCAGGTTGTGGGGCAATTGGTGCCTGGATCATTGGGCGAGGACCTGCTGCTGCAAGCTGCTGGAAGCTCGAGGGCAATATCTGGCAATGTGACTCACATCGCCGCAAGTATAACAAGCCCTCGGCTGCTGAGAATAACGAAGTGGTGGTGCACTGATAGGTGCTGATGGTGAACTGAAGAGCTGCTGGTCAGAATACTGCGGCTGAGAACCACGACCACCTGGTGTACCATGAGAAGCCTGGAGAGCTGACTGAAAGGGCCTCGAAGGATGGCCTCTACCATAAGAATCCCTACCTCCAGACGAGGTACCACTGAATCTACCAGAATGACGGGGCCTCTTATCAGACCCAGGACCACCTCCCTGAGAAAGTTCCATCTCTATCCGGCGGGCACCATCTGCCGCCTCCTAAAATGAAATCTCACTACCGGTACTCATGGCCATCTGAACACGGATCGGCTGGGCCAACCCATCAATAAACCTCCGCACCCTCCCTCCTTTGGTGGGGAGTATCACAATAGCATGACGAGAAAGATCAATGAACCTGGTCTCATACTGGGTAACCATCATAGGACCCTGTTAGAGACGCTCAAACTGCCTGCGAAGAGCATCTCGCTGAGTAACTGGGAGAAACTTCCCCAGAAATAACTCTGAAAACTGATCCCAGGTCAATGATGGCGACCCTGCTGGCCTGGCTAAACAGAAATCCCTCCACCAAGTCTTGGCGGATCCTGCCAGGAAAAAAGTGGCGAAGTCGACCCCATTGATCTCTACAATGCCCATAGTCTGTAGAACCTCATGACAGCTGAATATGAAATCCTGAGCGTCCTCTGAGGGGGTGCCACTATATGTGGTTGTGAAGAGCTTGGTGAAACGGTCAAGCCTCCACAAAGCATCCGCGAACATAGCTGCACCATCGCTGGACTGAGCCGCAATACCTGGCTGGGCTGCAACAGCTGGCTGAACTGCCACGGCTGGCTGAACTGCTGGAACCTGAGCCTGAGAAGCTACCGTGTCTGGAGTATGAGTATCGGGAGTCTGAACTCCTCCCCCAGCCTGAGATGTGGTTGGAGCTACAGGAAGCAAACCCGCTCTAGAAATGCCCTCCATAAAGCCTACCAGTCAGACCAAAGCGTCCTGAAGCACTGGAGTGGCTATGAAACACTCTGGGACCTGAGCTGGGCCCACTGGAACAGCTGGGGCCAGAACCTCCTCCTCAAAATCGACCTGAGGCTCCATCGCTGGAAATGCTACTCGGGGCTGAGCTCTGCCCCGGCCTCGGCCTCTGGCACGACTTCGGCCTCACCCTCTGCCCCTAATAGGGGCTGCTGCTTGGGGCTCAGGCTATTGCGCGGTAGAAGAGGAAGCACGTGTCCTCGCCATCTACGAAAGAACAGAGTGGAAAGACAATCAGTACTTGAGAAACAGAATCGTACGACAAGAATGAACAAGGTGAAGTTTTCCTAACTCAGTAGCCTCTGCGGGATAAATACAGACGTCTCCGTATCGATCCCTCAGACTCTATTGAGCTTGTCCGTGAGTTGTGAGACCTAAGTAACCTAGTGCTCTGATACAAAGTTGTCACGACCCGAATTTCCCACCATCGAGTGTCGTGATGGCGCCTACTATCGGAGCTAGGCAAGCCAAATATATAAAACATTTTTTCCTGCTTTCTTCCAAACAATATAATAAACGAGACAAAATTTAAACGGAAGACTTTAAATCTAAAGCAACTGAGAACCAAAAGTGCGGAAGTTTGAACCAAAATGCTACCTAGATTCTGGTGTCACTAGCTCACGGACTACTACAG
This sequence comes from Nicotiana sylvestris, assembly GCF_000393655.2. Lineage (NCBI taxonomy): Eukaryota > Viridiplantae > Streptophyta > Magnoliopsida > Solanales > Solanaceae > Nicotiana > Nicotiana sylvestris. Next base: position 56,294,659 of record NC_091058.1, read on the forward strand.
AATACTACAATCAATGTCTTAAAGGAAAATACATCATGTTTGTCTGATACAAGATAAACAAACGAAAAACATGGAAAGGGACTTCGGCCTGCCAACGCCAGCTAGGCTACCTCGAGTGTCCCTGGACTGAAGATAGCTCCCAGAAGTCCTACTGCTGCGGTCCGTAAGCTGCTCCCTAATCTATGCACAAAAAAATACCCAGAGTGTAGCATCAGCACAACCGACCCTATGTGCTAGTAAGTGCCTGGCCTAATCCCGGCGAGGTAGTGATGAGTCTAGACAGTACCTACCATAATTAACCTATACAGATATATATACAACAAGTGCAAGAAAACAATAACAAGATAATACAAAGTAAAACTGGGAGGGGACATGCTATAGGGGAGTAACAGATAAAAATGAAATATCGGAAATAAATAGAAGAAACTCCGGTTTCCATTATATATATATATATATATATATATATATATATAGTGGACGGCGTGCCACACGATCCCATAATATCATATATAAGTGGACGGCGTGCCACACGATCCCATAATATCATATATAAGTGGACGGCGTGCCACACGATCCCATAATATCATATATAAGTGGACGGCATGCCACACGATCCCATAATATCATATATAAGTGGACGGCGTGCCACACGATCCCATAATATCATATATAAGTGGACGGCGTGCCACACGATCCCATAATATCATATATAAGTGGACGGCGTGCCACACGATCCCATAATATCATATATAAGTGGACGGCATGCCACACGATCCCATAATATCATATATAAGTGGACGGCGTGCCACACGATCCCATAATATCATATATAAGTGGACGGCGTGCCACACGATCCCATAATATCATATATAAGTGGACGGCGTGCCACACGATCCCATAATATCATATATAAGTGGACGGCGTGCCACACGATCCCATAATATCATATATAAGTGGACGACGTGCCACACGATCCCATAATATAGTTCATAATATCTGACTTCATATAGTAGACCCCTTCAGGGGAGAATAACAACTCAATACCTTTAACCCGGCAAGGGTACAACTAACAGCCCAAAATATCCCGACAAGGGAGAATATATATATCAGTCTACACATCCCGGCAAGGGAGTATTCACAACACATTCTCCTTTTAAATCATTCTTCCTCAACCGTTCACATTATATGAAACTTATCAAATAAACAAGGAGCTTGTGTCACATTATTCGAATTAAAAGCAATCAAGACTCACGGTCATGCTAGACTCCGGTGCATAGATAACCGTCACCATGCCTATACACCGTACTCCACATTAGCAAGTAGCAAATATCATCCTAATCCTATTCCCTCAAGCCAAAGTTAGAACAAACACTTACCTCGAATGCTCCAAACTCAACTCACGCTTCTAGTATAGCTTTACCTCTTGATTCCACCACCAATCCGCTCGAATCTAGTCATAAGTTACTTAATCACATTAATAATTACTAAATGAATCATCCCCAATGCATGAAAATAGATTTTTCAAGGTTTTTCCCAAAAAGGTCAAAAATACCCCCGGACCCACGTGGTCGAAACTCGAGGTTCGGACCAAAACCCGGTTACCCATTCCCCCATGAATCCAAATATATGATTTGTTTTTAAATCGGACCCCAAATTGAGGTCCAACTTCTCAATTTGTAGAAAACCTAGGTTCTACCCAAACACCAAATTTCCCCCATGAAAATCTTTGTTTTGAAGTTCAAATTATGTTAAAAGATGTTAAGGAATAAAGAAATTAAGTTAGAAATCACTTACCAATCGTTTTGGAGAAGAAATGTTGTTTGGAAAATCGCCTCTTAGGTTTTGGGTTTTTGAAAAGTGAAAAATGACTGAGATTTTCCGAACTTGTATACCTTTCTGAGGACCCGACGCGGACCGCACAAAAATGTGTTGCGGCCGCTCCGAGTGGGAGAAAAATTGGGGCTTTTCTAAACCCTTCCAGCGCGGACCGCACTGTTTCGGTGCGCGGCCGCGCTGGTTAATCTGAAACCCTAGCCCTCAGACTCAGCCACGCGGACCGCCCAGAAAGGCATCGCGGCCGCACAACTCTAGCGCGGACCGCGCGGAAATGACCGCGGCCGCGCTGGTGTCTGCAACACCTGAACCTGCATTTTCTTAAGTCCAAGACCTCCCGGCCCCATTCAAAACTCACCCGAGCCCTCGGGGCTCCAAACCAAACAGGCACACAACCTTAAAAACATCTTACGGACTTACTCGTGCGATCAAATCGCCAAAATAACGTCATATACATAGGATCAAGCCTCATAATACATGATTTTCTTTCAACTTTCATAAAAACTCAAATTCCCCATTTTAAGTCCGAAACACGTCATATGACGTCCGTTTTTAGCCAAACTTTACAGATAGTGCTTAAAACATATTTAAGACTCGTACCGGGCGTCAGAACCAAAATACGAGCCCGATACCACAGTTTTCTGATCAATTTTCTTCTTCACTTTCCTTAATTAATTTCAGAAAACAATTTCACACAAAAATTCATTTCTCGGGCTTGGAACCTCGGAATTTAATTCCGGGCACACGCCCAAGTCCCATATTTTCTACGGACCCCTCCGGGACCGTCGAATCACAGGTCTGGGTCCGTTTACCCAAAATATTGACCGAAGTCAATATTATGCATATTAATATCTAAATTCATCAAATTTTCACATAATTCACATATTCTAACATAAAAACTTTCCGGCTACGCACCCGAACTGCGTACGCCAATCAAGGCAACTAAAAGAGAGGTTTTCAAGGCCTCAAAAGCGTAGAACAAGGAAGAACTACGGTGATGACCCTTCGGGTCGTCACAAAAGCATTAATCTAAGGGGAAATGGGACATATTACATCATGCTAGTAATGTAACTTGACTGTAGAACCAAAAACAGAAGTATACAAGAATGAGGGAAACTGAAACAACTAAAGAAGCATGTTGTTGTTGAGGCTTAAAAAATTAACTAGGACATACCAGTAGAGAAGCAAAGTGCAGAAAGGAAGAGTAATAAGGATTGCACAGTCTAGCCTTGGCTTTCAGCCGGCTAGACAAAACAGTAGCACAAGTAGTAGTAGAGAAAGAGAGAGTTTTAAGTGTAAGTGTTTGTTTTTGAACTCAAATTGTTCATGTCCTTAAAAGAAGAGAGGGTAGGGTATTTATCATTTTCAAAACGAGTGAAGAATAAGGTAACCAGTAAAGTTTCCAGTCAAACATGGAATTAACCACAATCAGAATCAATTAACGCAAGTACTCCCCTTTAATCAAGGGATTACTGCTCAAACGGATACTAACAGGGTTAATTAAGGGAAAAAATCAGTTTGAGACAGATTGATTATTTCCATATAAGGGGGTAGTAAAAGTATGAAGTAAATAATTGAGTCTAAGTACAAAATACGCTTAGTTTTGGGAAGAGATTCAGTAAGGTAAAACATCACAGTAATTAAAGGAGGGGAATCAATTAATTTTAAACAAATGAGTAAAAATTAGGGTTTATAAGGGAACCTTTTGCAATCAATCATAATATTGAGGAAATCAAGATCATTCAAGAAAGAAACATGATTCTGCACCTTGACATATAAATAGAGCGAACAGAAATATCAGACATGCAAGGCCAAACGCATTGGCAAAAGGAATAACTGGATACATTCAAACATACAACAATTACAAGAGTAAGCTAACGCTCAGTAGTCAACAAAGTCAAATAGTCAGTGTAAGCACGTGATTTTTGCCCAATATGAGAATTACTCCCAAAAAATCCAAAAATAAAATGATTTTTCTTTGGTGTGCAATTTTGTGATATTTTGAATAATTATTTGTATTTGTCTGTGCGTGTTTATTTGATAAATTAATAAAAAATACAAAAATATGTCGCATTTGCATGTAGGATTTAATTCTATAATTGTTACTAATTAAATTTGTTTACAAAAAATGAAAATTACAAAAATAGGCATCTTTTGCATTTTTAGCATTTAATGTCCAAATATACAATTTTATGCTTAATTATTACTTAATTGTGCGTTAATTATTATTTGGAGTTAATTTGCACTTTTATAACTTAATTTAGTTCTTAATAATAGTTTAAGTATTTTTATAATTTAGTTTTAGAGAAATAAAAGAAGAAAAGAGAGCGAAAATATAAAGAAAGTCGGAATTGGGCCTCGTCTTCGATTTCAAGCCATAGGCCCAAAAAATGGCCCAATCTTCCCTACGACCCAGTCCATTTCGAACTGGGTCGACCCAGTCCATAACCCAAAAGACCCAAACCCCTTTGTCTTACATTTTACAAAACAAAACAAAAATTAAAAGACAAGAAACCCTAACACTAAACCAATCCGCCCCCACCCCTCCTATCTTCTTCTTCTTCCTCAAGCTTTCTCAAGCACACATCCATGGCAGCCCTTCCTCACGCCTCCACCACCTCAACACACACACACACACACACATGACATTCTCCATCGTCCCATCGACCCCAACACGAGCAGCCATGGCTGCTTCCCCCCCCCCCATTTCCCGTTGTCGAAACCAAACGACCATTGGAGTAGCTTCACGTCCGCCATTGTTGCTGCGTTTTCTTCCAGTCGTTGCAGCTGCTACTGCTGTTCCTTCGTCATCCATGGAGGTCCTTCTGCTTCCATCTTCTCAACCTCAAGTCCAAACGACCAAGCTGCTCCGTTCTCCAAAACGCAGCAATGAGAGCTGCTCGAAACCAGCCCAAAAACGAGCTCCATTGTCGCTCCGTCGTGTTGCTGCGTCGCTGCGTCTTCAGCTTCACCATTGCTGCTGCTGCTCACGTTTCTGCTCCAGCTGCTTCTCGCCGGGTCTGCCTTCGTCCTCTTCGTCGAGCTCAAGCTTGAGCTCGACATCCATGGACGCCGCTGTTTCTTCTTCATCGAAGCCCAACTCCATCGCGCTACTGCTGCTCCGTTCCAGCTGCTTCTTGCTGCGTTTTTCTTCATCTTTCACCTCAAATGATGCTTGTTTCTTTGTCGTCTTCAAGTCCGTTTATGCCCAAGTTCGTTGGTTTCGTTTAGAGTTCGTTCGATGTTCGTCGTTGGACATTCACGGTTAGTTATTCTAAGTTCTATTACGTCCATAATTTGTTTGATATTTTCAGATTTTGAATTAGCATAAGTTTGCTTTATTTTTCTTATTTTGTTTTAGATAAAAATTGTTAGTTTAATTATATTGTTGTTAGATTTAAGTTGAAGATTTAATTTAATTATTTTCAGTTTGTTTTATTAATTTTAAGAGGATTTAGTTTTAATGTAGAAAGGTGTTAGTTTAAATCGTTTAAATCCGTTGTTTGTTGTTAATATAGATTTAATTCGTATTCATTTTTGAAGTTGGTTTTAATTTAGTGATTTAATGTGAAGTTATGTTTTGGTTTTAATTTTTGGATCATGCATCTTTGTTATAAGTTTCGTTGGATTTAATTTAAGAAAGATTAGTTGATTATTTGAAGATTAGTGATTTGAATATGTTTATTTGTTTTGTTTAAGTTTAATTCGAAGTTTGAACAAAGTTTGTTTGTTATTGTTATTGAATATTTTCATTCATGTTCATACTTTGTTTGGTTGATCTTGAATCCGAAATTTGTATAGTTTGATTTCTTGTTTACCATTTATGATTATTTCTTGAATTGGTCTCATAATCTTGTTTAAAGTTTAATATAAGAATTGTTTGTTGTAATGTTGTTAGTAGTTGATTTTAAGTTCAATATGATTGAAGTTAGAAATCTAAATATACTTGTTTGTTGTTGTTGTTTAAATCCGAAAATAGGTTTGTTGCTAAAATATTGTTCAATCAAATTTTAGTTGTTCTTTGTTGTTCAATTTGTGTTCATGTGATTTGTTGTTGAAATGTTGTTAAAATCGTGTTCATGTGATATTGTTGTTATGATGTTCATCCATGTTCATATTGTTGTTTGAACATTGTTAGAAATTGATCATATTGTCTATATTTTGGTTAAGTTTGATTAATTGATGTGTTATAGCTGATGGGTAGTTTGGTAAATTTGTAATACGTTCAGGGGTAGTTTGGTAATTTCAGTAAGGTCGGAAGGGGTAGTTTAGGAATTGTACATTTTGAAATTGTTTATTTGAAGCATGGGGGACAAAATGAAATGGGGTGGGTTGTGATATGATTATTTAATATAAAGGGGGGACAAGATTTAAATTAAAGGGGAATCTTGCATTATTTTAAATAAAGCATGGGGGACAAAATATAATGGGGTGGTGTGATATGTTTATTTAATGTAATGGGGATGAGTGGAAAGATAATGGGTTGCGTAGAGAAAAAGTATTGATTTTAATTAATTAAAAGGTTTATGGGATGTGTTATATATGTGAAGTCTTGAAGACAAATGGGAAGATAACAAGAAAGACAGAGAGAGAACACATAAAGACGAGAAAAAATACACACACAGATAGAGAGAAAAAACGGACAGAGAATAGAAGAGAGAAAAATTCCGAAAAAAATATTTAAGCTTTCAAAATAAAAATAAAAGCTAAAAAATCTACTGCTTTCTTTCTTTGTTTGAAATTAGTATTAATGGTTGTTGTTTCATTTAAAGCTTAAAGCTTTTGTTTTTGGGATTACTACTCCACCGGTCTGCTACCGGTTTGTTACTGTTGCTGGGCAGTTGTTGCTGTTGCACTGTTATTACTGTTGCTGATTTTCATCTTCATTTTCTTTTGCTTCCAATATCAGGTACATATCTTTTAAACTCATGTTGTGAAGAGCTTCAACATGGCAAGTAAATGAAGTTTGGAATTATAAGGATGTCTTCTACTCATTTAAATTTTATTAGTTTAAATTTCAGTTTTGTTTTAGTTGGTTAATATAGTATTAAATCAATTAGTAGATTAGTTCTCTTTCTTAATAACTAATGGCTTAGTTATTTTAGGAACGCGATCAACTCATTTCTTTTAATATATGAAATAATGTCAATGAATTTTTTTTACAAAATATAGAGTTAAGTGTTTGCAAATAGTCGCATAGGCAGAGAATAAGAATTGGTTTATTTATCTCAAACTCAATCTTTGTAAACAAATTAACCAAACAATTATAACTTTGGACTAAAAACAAGTATATGAGAAGGATATGGGATTTACAAGCACGAATTGCAACATTTTATGTCAAGGATATGTAGAAATAGAATTCGCATTAAATATAACAATAAAAATTCTTCAGAAACTATTAATTTGTTTATCAAATTAATTCTTTTTTCAGTTTTATATGCGATTCGATTTTTGGATATGTTAATGTTGTATCCACGATAAAAATGGTAGTATTTTTAGTTACATGTTGTTTGTTTCTTTTTCATATCATTAATTCTTTAAAATTTGAATAGTTTTGAGGTATATAATTCATACGCGTAAAATAAGACTTGTAGCAACGCCTAATAAATTTTGAATTCTTTGTCAAGAAATTTGGTGGCATCCCAATCGGTAATTCTCCACGATTCTTACATTTAAAAATAGATGGATGCAATAAACATTTATGGAAAATCTATACTACTATTAAGAATCTTTTGCGTGATTAGGGATGCGTTCGCGTAACCTGATTATATTTCTAAAAGCAATTCGGATTATGCGTTCGCGCAACTTCGAACGAACATTTAATAAAAAGGGGGCTCTTCGGAGAATATCAATATTAATTTCATATAACTCGAGATGTGCGGTTCAATATTTAATTATACAAGAGCGACGAACGTTCTTAATTTTATTTTTAGCACAATTTCGAACTTAAGTCTTTTTTTTTCTTTATATAATAAAAAATTTCGAAAAAAATAATAATAATTATTATATTATCATTGTGTATACGTACGCGTGACACGATTTTCACGTTAAAAAATATTAATATATAAAACGAATACACGTACGCGTGATTCGATTCGAAGAAGGGTCTTTAATTATAAACAATCTAAATAGAAGCGGTAACAATAAAATCATGCAATAAAAATGTATTTAACAAATCAAAATAATCAAGCCAAATATAACAGTTGAGCGACCGTGCTAGAACCACGGAACTCGGGAATGCCTAACACCTTCTCCCGGGTTAACAGAATTCCTTATCCGGATTTCTGGTTCGCAGAATAATAAACAGAGTCATATTCTCCTCGATTCAGGGATTAAAATTGGTGACTTGGGACGCCTTAAAATTCCCAGGTGGCGACTCTGAAACAAACAAACAAATCCCGTTTCGACTGTCCTTTAATTGGAGAAAACTCCCTTGCACCCTCTCGGGTATGTAATCAGGAGGTGCGACAGCTCTGGCGACTCTGCTGGGGACAAAACCCAGAACCACTGGTTCAGGGTTCAAGAATTCGAGCTTAAAATAATTGTTATAGTTGGCTTTATTTATTATCTGATTTTTTTTACATGATATATGCCCAATGTGCTAAATGACACTTTTACCGCTTTAATATTATTTGAATTATGAATATATACAACTGCTACGAAACCCCCTTCTTTCTGAGTCTTCTAAATTTATGGTGCACACGTGCGCGTGACCCACCTTTCTGTTAAAGTCATACCAAATAAGACGAAGTTGGGACAAGTAACTAGGCCGGGTAGACTTTCGTGCTCCCGGTACGTTGCCCCCGCTTCGGCTCAAACTGTCCGTTTGGGTAAGCCAGGGCTAGATCAATATGCCTCAGGTTTTTTCACTTAGAATAACTCAGCTTCATGCCGGATCCCTAGTAGGAGCGATTGTTTGCATCACGTGCATTTGACTTTGGAGACTCAACACAGGGGTTGGGTCTGTCTAGGACAGGTGTACCAAAAAAAATGACCATCCTGATGCATCTTACTTGCTGCTACTTGCGCATTTATTTGATCCGGATTTGTGTGTTGACTGACTTTTGAATATCATGAATAATATTTTAAAATTGAAAAAAAAGAAATAGCGGTTAGGGAATTGACTGTTTATTTTTGAAAAAAAAACCAATGCCCAAATACTGTCAAAACTCTGCCGAAATTTTGAGAAAAATGAAAAAAAAAGAAGTTTTATTAGTTTGTTTTATTAAAACTAAAGAAAAAATAGAAAGAAAAAAAAATCGTTGTTCTGTCTTATTTTTCAAAAAATAATAAATATATATATATATATATATAAAGGAAAATAGTTTGTCTTCCCCTGAAAAATGACAATGAAAAAGAGTCTTACTTTTAAAATAATTTTTTTTATTCATTTCTGAAAAATTCAAAATAATAAAATAAAAAGAGTCGCGTTGAAAGTGGTTTTATTATTTGTTGCAAATATATATATATATATATATATATATATATATATATATATATATATATATATATATATATATATATATATATATATAAATCCAAAAAGTTTTTCTTTATTTCCAAAAATGTATATATATCTTTATTTGTTGCAAAAATATTTGTCCTGCCAAAAAGTCTAGAAAAGTTTTTTATTAGACTCCCAATTTTCAAAACAAAAAATCCAAAAATATTTTCCATTATTGACTTCTTTAAGAAAGTCTTTTTAATTATTAAAAAATATATATATATATATATATATATATATATATATATATATATAATAAAATAAAACAAATTCGAAAATATTTTCCTTCTTCTTTAAAAGTTGAAAAGAAAATTCAAAATTCGAAAAAATATTTTTTTTAGAAAGCATTTCTTTTATTAAAGGTAAAATTCCAAAAAAATATTTTCTTTCTTCTTTGAATAGGAAAAAACAAAACAAAAAAAAATCTTCCTTTTACTTTTGAAATTCTCAAAGTTCAAATCAAAAGAAAAGGAATTCTTAGAAGTCTTTCTTTCAAAAAGAAAATCAATCAAAAATCCAAAAGAAAAAAAATATATATATACTTCATTTCTTCTTTTAAAGCAGTTCTTTTACAAATTCAAAAAAAAAAATTAAAATTAGTTTATTTACTTTATTCATGACCTGCCCGAACTACGCGGGTTTGATTCTCACCGGATGTGAGATACGTAGGCAACCCTCATCGGGTCCAACCCCATCTTTTTGCTAAAATAGCCAAAAACCAATAAATAAATAAAAACGTGTCAAAATTTTAATTTTGTCATATATAAGTCGGGTGGTGTCTAACGTCCCCTGTTGCTAAAAATAGCCGAAAAAAAATATGTAAATTTTAATTTTGTCATAAAGAAGTCGGGCGACGCTGTTTTATCAAGACATAGCTGAATGTTCCCGAAAGGGACGCCGGAAGGCTGACTTTGCATAAACAACCACCTTTGGGTTATTTTTTAAAATTTGGTCCAGTTGACCCACACAGCCTTAATAAATCTTCGTCCCCGAGGCGCTGAAGGGCCGTGTTGCAACACCTGGTTTTTATTGTAATTTGAAAAAAAACAAAGAGTCAACGGTCGGGTGAATTTTTTTTTTAGTCAAAAATAAGCCGGGCTAGCTTCGACAGTGTCTTAAACCGTTCTTGCCGAAATAGCCTTAGAGTATCTTTCAGTTGTCGAAAGGTTATTTTTGTAAAAGAACGGACAAGTTTGTTAAGTGTCAAAATAATCCTCCCTGGCCTCAAAATTCATGCAAGATTTGGAAGAGGCCACATTGGCAAAAAATAGCCGTTTGGTTGCATTTGTCAAACGGGGAAAGGAAGCTGGCCTTTTTGTTTTAAGGTTACAAATCTTTAATTAGAATATGTGGGTTGTTTGATTTTTCAGTTTATTTTAATATGAAAATTGAAAAAAAAAGATTAGTATTGCTTATCTTTTATTGGTCCGAACTACGCAAGGTCTGATTCATGCGGGGTCATGATACGTAGGCAATCTCCATAAGATTCGACCACAACAAATAATGAAAAAATGAATGAAAAAAAAATTGGAAAAAAAAATGTTGCAAGTAATAAGAACCGACTGAGTCCATTCTAACATGTTTTATTTTGAATTGTGAAGAAAGTTGAGTTGGTCGGTTTGTTCAGAGGGTTTAACAAGAGTCTACTGTGCCGGAAAAAAATAGAATACTGAAACAGCAAATGACCGGAGTGTGTCAAGCATGGGCCAGTGGGCAAGGACAGCCTCGTCATGAGTCACAATTTGCGACACAACAAGAGCAGTACCACTCTCCTAAGTACCACCCGTACTCGTTAGATCTTCCTTCAAAGATTGAAGAGCCTGCCCGAAAGATGGTACAAGAAGAAATGACCCAAAGGGTGAAAAACTTAGAACAATGGTTGAAAAACATGCAAGGGTTGTCTGGCCAAAAGAGTGTTGCCTTCAAAGATCTATGTATGTTCCCCGATGTCCACTTGCCGCCTGGTTTCAAGACTCCCAAATTTGAAAAGAACGATGGACATGGAGATCCCATTGCCCACCTGAAAAGGTATTGCAATCAACTGAGAGGTGCGGGAAGAAATGAAGAATTATTGATGGCTTATTTTGTGGAAAGCCTTACGGGAGTAGCTTCCGAATGGTTTATGGATCAAGACACGTCTCGCTGGTATGTCTGGGACGACATGGCACAAGCATTTGTCAAACAGTTCCAATACAGCATCGACATTGCCCCAGACCGCATTTCCCTTTCAAACCTGAAGAAGAAACCAAGTGAAAGTTTCAGGGAATATGCCATTAAATGGAGAGAGCAAGCAGCTCGAGTTAAGCCACCCATGGATGACCACGAGCTAATAACTGTCTTCCTTCAAGCGCAAGAGCCAGATTACTTTCAGAACATGATGTCCGCAGTTGGCAAATCCTTTTCAGAAGCAATCAAAATGGGAGAAATAATAGAGAATGGTCTTAAGACAGGAAAAATTATAAGTCAAGCAGTTTTTAAAGCTGCAACGCACGCTGTCCGGGTTGAGTCTGATAATTTTTGCGACACAAATGAGAAGATTGAAGAAATCATGATGACATCAGGGTCAAGAAGAGGTCCTAGGAGAACATCTCGAAGGTATGAGCAGCCTCCTAAAGTTATCTATGAATCCCCTGAGCAATATTATCCCCCTCAGAACCCACAACACTCTATTGTTCCACCTCAGTATGTTGCCCGGCCACCAAAACTTCCCAGAAGGCGAGCACGAGCATCACAAAATCTCCATAAGCCTCCACATAACTTTCAGGTGCCCTATAACCCACATCCAAGCCAGAAGTATAAAGGGGAACGAAGGTTGAAAGATAATTTTACACCAATAGGAGAGTCCTATGAAAGCTTATTTGAGAGGTTAAAGCATCACGACATGATTGCATCTATTCCTCCAAATCATCTGGACCCACGTGCAAGAAGCTTTGACCCTTCTAAAAGGTGTGAATACCATTCCAATGCCCAGGGGCACAATGTTGAAAGTTGTCGGGATTTGAAAAAAGAAATAGAAAGGATGATACAGGAAAATCTGATTGTGATCCAAGGTAATGACACCCAGAATATCGCGCAGAATCCTTTACCTGCGCATCATGATGCACACTTTATGGGGAGGATGCCTGGTGACATGGGATTTTAGAGTCATCCCGGAAAGTCGCTAACTGATGATAATGATATCGAAGTTGGAAATGGTCTGGACAATACTGCAAAGCTCAGTGGCTAAAGATGCCAACTTTGATAAAATGGGAGGACACTCCGTTCCTTGGTTAGCAAGAGAGAAGCTTGTGGTGGCTTATTTTGTTGTCATTTCTGTTGTCCGGATTATTCTTAGGGTTGTAATCCGAATATTGTCTTGTGTCAAACCTTCTTATCTTTCCATTTTTGTCGTATCAGTTTGTTTAAGTCTCGTTGATGTTGTGTTAAGATTTTATTCTGGTTGTTTTGTTTGTTTTTCTAACCATTTCGCCGGAAGTCTAATACAAAAGCCGGTCTTTTATTATTTCCAGTCATCTTTTTATTTAGTCCTTTTGTCATTTTCGTTCAATGCCGATTCTAGGGACATGACATGCGCACACAGTTTGGGCCTAGTCTTTAAAGTTAATCATAAAACCCTGGAGAGGTGATCAAAGCATTTAAGGGAAATAAGAACGGTTTGAGATTATTTGAAGCCCGAGTCATGTGGAACTGGGGCAAGTAAAACACAAAGAAAACCGCTAAGTGCAAGATTCGCTGAATTGGCATGAGGGTCGTTCATGAGAGTGAGAATGTCACTCAGCAGTGCTTTAGAGATGACAAATGAAAAGCAAGTGTTTAACATAATTGTCAAGACCAGCACCGTCGGAAGAGACTATAAATCTATGTTCAATTATGTTGTTTGCACTTGGCATGTTTTGAAGACTGGAATGACGAAGGCATTTTGTTCTGCTACCTAAACACTTTATCCTTCGTTACCCCTTTTGAGCCTTATTTATTTTTCTTTCATACCGCTCGTTCGGAATCAATAGCAATGACTAGGAAATACGAGCCTGGAAGGTAAAGAAAAAAAAAATCAACAAAAAACGAAAAAAGAGAACAATGATAAAAAAAAATGAAAAAAAACAAAAGAAAGTCAAATGAAAAAAGAGGAATTGGGAACTACGTTTGACCTGATTCCTCAAAGAGGATACGTAGGCGCCTCACGACTCGGTCATAGGGAGCACATTGTGCATGGTGTAATAAAAAGAGAAAAAAATAATAATTAATTATAAATAAATAATCCCCAAGCAAGAAACTGGGGCAAGAGTTGTGCTCGTTGTAAGCAAAATTGGTTCCGAAGGTTGTAATTTTGAACCCCAAATTGATTTGTTTTTGAGCCTTTAATACCCTTTCTTTCTAAGCCTATCCAAAAAACCCACATTACGGTCCAAAGAAAGACCTTCTGATCAGTCTGCAAAAGATGCCAAGTCAGACAAATGAGAATCTTACCAGCGAACATAACATTCTGTTCCACAGCAGAAAGGACTCTAATCTCCAGCAGAGAGAGTCATACCGGCAACACTCCAAATCCCCAGCTAGAAAGTGATATAAATGAGAGAGTCTTATCGGTGAAAATCTTCACGGACACCATAAGGCGATGAAAGCTGAGAGAAAAACCCAAAATGAGAGAGGCTTGATAGTGAAAACCCTTCGGGCACTACAAGTCGAATAAGATTGGGAATCAGATGGGGAATAGTCAAGGGAAGACCTTGAAAGACGATTGATGACGAAGGATAGGCCACATATGCATGTCATGACCATTAGAGTCAGTGTTTTCATTTGATAGGTTTTTATTTATAGTTTCTTTTGTTAAAGAGTCATTTTTTCCTTTGTCTTTTATTCTGTTCCCTTTTATCTTTTCCTTTCATAGCAATTTCCCCAGTAGAGTCTGTTTGGTCAAGACCAGTGGGAAATGACTTCAAAGTAGACCATCAGCTTTCCAAGATAAGATCTGACTAGTACATCCAAGTGATATAGTCAGGAAGGAACAAGCGCGAGGCCAGTGTCAAGAAAGATATCCCCAGCAAAAGGATTGACGAGTGTCAAGAGGGATATCCTTGCCGAAATCAAAGGTTATTAAACCTCAAGACCAGAGCCCGTGGACAAAACAAGAAAAACAATAAGCATGATTTGGGAAATTCATGCGAGACTAAAAGGTCGGGAAAATGCAAGTTTCCGAGCCATGCCACGAAAGAAGAGGGATATCCCCAGCAGAAAAGGATTATCCCCAGCAAAGAATATCATCCCCAACAAGTTGTGGAACGCAGAGCAAGAAAGGGAAAAGGGAAAACCATCCCAGTGGGAGTATCACAACCAACCACCGCGTTTTAAACAAACAAATTTTGTTTAAATTGAAACAGGTAAAGGAAGTGGCATTGATGACAGAAATGCAGGCCATAAGGGAGACTGTCAAACTGGGGCAGAAAATTTTCCTTTCATTTGAAAAATTTTCTGGAAGTCAGATACCCATTCAGGGTAAAATGAATATAGCACCAGTCTCAAGGGAAGTGGTCTTTGAACCAGTTTTACCCCCAGCATAACAAGTTTTAATAAAAGAGGTTGTTCCCCAGCAGACAGAACAAAGGGATGACATTTGTGCTCAGAAAAGCAAAAACCATTATCATCCTCAGCAGCTTCCAGAAGAATGAAGCATCGATTTGAAGGGATAAAATTCCCCAGCAGCATTATCCTCAACAACGTTATCCCAAGAAGATAACACTTTTATCCCTAGCAGTGTTGAGCGAAAATAAATTCTGAAAAAAAAATTGAATTTGAAGGAGGGGAAGAAAGGAGACTCCCACAGTGGTATTATCCCCAGCAAGCAAGAACAAAGCAGAGCGAAGGAAAAATTGAAGAAGAAGTCAGGCATCCACCTGGAGAATGAGGATGAAGAATTTAAGAAGAAGTCAGGCGTCCACCTGGAGAATGAGGATGAAGAATTTAAGAAGAAGTCAGGAGCCCACCTGAAGAACAGAATGACGATATATTGGTTGAAGTCAGGAGCCCGCCTGAAGAGAGGAATGACGATTATTTTCAAAGTTGTTGTCAGGAGCCCGCCTGAAGAGAGGAAAGGCATTTTTAAAAGTTGTTAAAATCTTGCCAACCTAAAGAAAGGAATGGCGATGTATTTTTTGAAGTCAGGAGCCCGCCTGAAGAGAGGAATGGCGATTATTTTCAAAGTTGTTGTCAGGAGCCCGCCTGAAGAGAGGAAAGGCGTTTTTAAAAAAAAAAATTTGTTGAAATCTTGCCAGCCTAAAGAAAGGAATGGCGATGTATTGTTTGAAGTCAGGAGCCCGCCTGAAGAGAGGAATGGCGATTATTTTCAAAGTTGTTGTCAGGAGCCCGCCTGAAGAGAGGAAAGGCGTTTTCAAAAGTTGTTGAAATCTTGACAACCTAAAGAAAGGAATGGCGATGTATGATTTGAAGTCAGGAGCCCGCCTGAAGAGAGGAATGGCGATTATTTTCAAAGTTGTTGTCAGGAGCCCGCCTGAAGAGAGGAAAGGCGTTTTCAAAAGTTGTTGAAATCTTGCCAACCTAAAGAAAGGAATGGCGATGTATGGTTTGAAGTCAGGAGCCCGCCTGAAGAGAGGAATGGCGATTATTTTCAAAGTTGTTGTCAGGAGCCCGCCTGAAGAGAGGAAAGGCGTTTTTAAAAAGAAAAGTTGTTGAAATCTTGCCAGCCTAAAGAAAGGAATGGCGATGTATTGTTTGAAGTCAGGAGCCCGCCTGAAGAGAGGAATGGCGATTATTTTCAAAGTTGTTGTCAGGAGCCCGCCTGAAGAGAGGAAAGGCGTTTTCAAAAGTTGTTGAAATCTTGCCAACCTAAAGAAAGGAATGGCGATGTATGGTTTGAAGTCAGGAGCCCGCCTGAAGAGAGGAATGGCGATTATTTTCAAAGTTGTTGTCAGGAGCCCGCCTGAAGAGAGGAAAGGCATTTTTAAAAGTTGTTGAAATCTTGCCAACCTAAAGAAAGGAATGGCGATGTATTGGTTGAAGTCAGGAGCCCGCCTGAAGAGAGGAATGGCGATTATTTTCAAAGTTGTTGTTGAAGTCAGGAGCCCGCCTAAAGAAAGGAATGGCGATGTATGGTTTGAAGTCAGGAGCCCGCCTGAAGAGAGGAATGGCGATTATTTTCCAAGTTGTTGTCAGGAGCCCGCCTGAAGAGAGGAATGACATTCATTTTGTTGTTAAAGTTGGGAGCCCGCCCATAGAACAGAGGCATACATTTCAGTCTTTAATTTTCAAGCATTGAACTTGGGAGGCCGCCCCGATAACAGAGGCATACATTTCAAGTCTTTAATTTTCAAGTATTGAAGTTGGGAGCCCGCCCAGATAACAGAGGCATACATTTCAAGATCAAGTCAAAGAACAATAAAACAGAGGGTTACAATAGGAATCCCCAGCAGGAAACAATAAAATTCCCCGGCACCGGGAAGCAGAAGGTTGCAACAAGAGGTCACAGCACAAACTCAAGTGCATGTGTCACAAGAAGAAAAGCACCGGAAAAAATGCAAGCAGACAAGAAAGCAAGGCAACAAGAAAAATTGCAGTATAGCTTGGCTTCTTGTTTTCTTTTAAGCACGGTGTAACAAGGAGATCAGTAAGCAGTAGTAATAGCATGCAACAACAGTAACATTGCAGTCCAACGGTAGTCCCAGCTACCAAAATTTCCCGAACTACATTGACCTGATTCCTGTTTAGCCCAGGATATGTAGGAAACCTTTGAAGCAAAGGTTCGGTCAAATCTTTTTCAAAAAAATGCTTCACACGGAGTACTCGGATGGGCAAAAATCGCTCGCTTTATCTTTGCACGAAAACCCTTCGTGTCTTCGGGCAAAGAGGGGCAGCTGTAAGCACGTGATTTTTGCCCAATATGAGAATTACTCCCAAAAAATCCAAAAATAAAATGATTTTTCTTTGGTGTGCAATTTTGTGATATTTTGAATAATTATTTGTATTTGTCTGTGCGTGTTTATTTGATAAATTAATAAAAAATACAAAAATATGTCGCATTTGCATGTAGGATTTAATTCTATAATTGTTACTAATTAAATTTGTTTACAAAAAATGAAAATTACAAAAATAGGCATCTTTTGCATTTTTAGCATTTAATGTCCAAATATACAATTTTATGCTTAATTATTACTTAATTGTGCGTTAATTATTATTTGGAGTTAATTTGCACTTTTATAACTTAATTTAGTTCTTAATAATAGTTTAAGTATTTTTATAATTTAGTTTTAGAGAAATAAAAGAAGAAAAGAGAGCGAAAATATAAAGAAAGTCGGAATTGGGCCTCGTCTTCGATTTCAAGCCATAGGCCCAAAAAATGGCCCAATCTTCCCTACGACCCAGTCCATTTCGAACTGGGTCGACCCAGTCCATAACCCAAAAGACCCAAACCCCTTTGTCTTACATTTTACAAAACAAAACAAAAATTAAAAGACAAGAAACCCTAACACTAAACCAATCCGCCCCCACCCCTCCTATCTTCTTCTTCTTCCTCAAGCTTTCTCAAGCACACATCCATGGCAGCCCTTCCTCACGCCTCCACCACCTCAACACACACACACACACACATGACATTCTCCATCGTCCCATCGACCCCAACACGAGCAGCCATGGCTGCTTCCCCCCCCCCCCCATTTCCCGTTGTCGAAACCAAACGACCATTGGAGTAGCTTCACGTCCGCCATTGTTGCTGCGTTTTCTTCCAGTCGTTGCAGCTGCTACTGCTGTTCCTTCGTCATCCATGGAGGTCCTTCTGCTTCCATCTTCTCAACCTCAAGTCCAAACGACCAAGCTGCTCCGTTCTCCAAAACGCAAGCAATGAGAGCTGCTCGAAACCAGCCCAAAAACGAGCTCCATTGTCGCTCCGTCGTGTTGCTGCGTCGCTGCGTTTTCAGCTTCACCATTGCTGCTGCTGCTCACGTTTCTGCTCCAGCTGCTTCTCGCCGGGTCTGCCTTCGTCCTCTTCGTCGAGCTCAAGCTTGAGCTCGACATCCATGGACGCCGCTGTTTCTTCTTCATCGAAGCCCAACTCCATCGCGCTACTGCTGCTCCGTTCCAGCTGCTTCTTGCTGCGTTTTTCTTCATCTTTCACCTCAAATGATGCTTGTTTCTTTGTCGTCTTCAAGTCCGTTTATGCCCAAGTTCGTTGGTTTCGTTTAGAGTTCGTTCGATGTTCGTCGTTGGACATTCACGGTTAGTTATTCTAAGTTCTATTACGTCCATAATTTGTTTGATATTTTCAGATTTTGAATTAGCATAAGTTTGCTTTATTTTTCTTATTTTGTTTTAGATAAAAATTGTTAGTTTAATTATATTGTTGTTAGATTTAAGTTGAAGATTTAATTTAATTATTTTCAGTTTGTTTTATTAATTTTAAGAGGATTTAGTTTTAATGTAGAAAGGTGTTAGTTTAAATCGTTTAAATCCGTTGTTTGTTGTTAATATAGATTTAATTCGTATTCATTTTTGAAGTTGGTTTTAATTTAGTGATTTAATGTGAAGTTATGTTTTGGTTTTAATTTTTGGATCATGCATCTTTGTTATAAGTTTCGTTGGATTTAATTTAAGAAAGATTAGTTGATTATTTGAAGATTAGTGATTTGAATATGTTTATTTGTTTTGTTTAAGTTTAATTCGAAGTTTGAACAAAGTTTGTTTGTTATTGTTATTGAATATTTTCATTCATGTTCATACTTTGTTTGGTTGATCTTGAATCCGAAATTTGTATAGTTTGATTTCTTGTTTACCATTTATGATTATTTCTTGAATTGGTCTCATAATCTTGTTTAAAGTTTAATATAAGAATTGTTTGTTGTAATGTTGTTAGTAGTTGATTTTAAGTTCAATATGATTGAAGTTAGAAATCTAAATATACTTGTTTGTTGTTGTTGTTTAAATCCGAAAATAGGTTTGTTGCTAAAATATTGTTCAATCAAATTTTAGTTGTTCTTTGTTGTTCAATTTGTGTTCATGTGATTTGTTGTTGAAATGTTGTTAAAATCGTGTTCATGTGATATTGTTGTTATGATGTTCATCCATGTTCATATTGTTGTTTGAACATTGTTAGAAATTGATCATATTGTCTATATTTTGGTTAAGTTTGATTAATTGATGTGTTATAGCTGATGGGTAGTTTGGTAAATTTGTAATACGTTCAGGGGTAGTTTGGTAATTTCAGTAAGGTCGGAAGGGGTAGTTTAGGAATTGTACATTTTGAAATTGTTTATTTGAAGCATGGGGGACAAAATGAAATGGGGTGGGTTGTGATATGATTATTTAATATAAAGGGGGGACAAGATTTAAATTAAAGGGGAATCTTGCATTATTTTAAATAAAGCATGGGGGACAAAATATAATGGGGTGGTGTGATATGTTTATTTAATGTAATGGGGATGAGTGGAAAGATAATGGGTTGCGTAGAGAAAAAGTATTGATTTTAATTAATTAAAAGGTTTATGGGATGTGTTATATATGTGAAGTCTTGAAGACAAATGGGAAGATAACAAGAAAGACAGAGAGAGAACACATAAAGACGAGAAAAAATACACACACAGATAGAGAGAAAAAACGGACAGAGAATAGAAGAGAGAAAAATTCCGAAAAAATATTTAAGCTTTCAAAATAAAAATAAAAGCTAAAAAATCTACTGCTTTCTTTCTTTGTTTGAAATTAGTATTAATGGTTGTTGTTTCATTTAAAGCTTAAAGCTTTTGTTTTTGGGATTACTACTCCACCGGTCTGCTACCGGTTTGTTACTGTTGCTGGGCAGTTGTTGCTGTTGCACTGTTATTACTGTTGCTGATTTTCATCTTCATTTTCTTTTGCTTCCAATATCAGGTACATATCTTTTAAACTCATGTTGTGAAGAGCTTCAACATGGCAAGTAAATGAAGTTTGGAATTATAAGGATGTCTTCTACTCATTTAAATTTTATTAGTTTAAATTTCAGTTTTGTTTTAGTTGGTTAATATAGTATTAAATCAATTAGTAGATTAGTTCTCTTTCTTAATAACTAATGGCTTAGTTATTTTAGGAACGCGATCAACTCATTTCTTTTAATATATGAAATAATGTCAATGATTTTTTTTACAAAATATAGAGTTAAGTGTTTGCAAATAGTCGCATAGGCAGAGAATAAGAATTGGTTTATTTATCTCAAACTCAATCTTTGTAAACAAATTAACCAAACAATTATAACTTTGGACTAAAAACAAGTATATGAGAAGGATATGGGATTTACAAGCACGAATTGCAACATTTTATGTCAAGGATATGTAGAAATAGAATTCGCATTAAATATAACAATAAAAATTCTTCAGAAACTATTAATTTGTTTATCAAATTAATTCTTTTTCCAGTTTTATATGCGATTCGATTTTTGGATATGTTAATGTTGTATCCACGATAAAAATGGTAGTATTTTTAGTTACATGTTGTTTGTTTCTTTTTCATATCATTAATTCTTTAAAATTTGAATAGTTTTGAGGTATATAATTCATACGCGTAAAATAAGACTTGTAGCAACGCCTAATAAATTTTGAATTCTTTGTCAAGAAATTTGGTGGCATCCCAATCGGTAATTCTCCACGATTCTTACATTTAAAAATAGATGGATGCAATAAACATTTATGGAAAATCTATACTACTATTAAGAATCTTTTGCGTGATTAGGGATGCGTTCGCGTAACCTGATTATATTTCTAAAAGCAATTCGGATTATGCGTTCGCGCAACTTCGAACGAACATTTAATAAAAAGGGGGCTCTTCGGAGAATATCAATATTAATTTCATATAACTCGAGATGTGCGGTTCAATATTTAATTATACAAGAGCGACGAACGTTCTTAATTTTATTTTTAGCACAATTTCGAACTTAAGTCTTTTTTTTTCTTTATATAATAAAAAATTTCGAAAAAAAATAATAATAATTATTATATTATCATTGTGTATACGTACGCGTGACACGATTTTCACGTTAAAAAATATTAATATATAAAACGAATACACGTACGCGTGATTCGATTCGAAGAAGGGTCTTTAATTATAAACAATCTAAATAGAAGCGGTAACAATAAAATCATGCAATAAAAATGTATTTAACAAATCAAAATAATCAAGCCAAATATAACAGTTGAGCGACCGTGCTAGAACCACGGAACTCGGGAATGCCTAACACCTTCTCCCGGGTTAACAGAATTCCTTATCCGGATTTCTGGTTCGCAGAATAATAAACAGAGTCATATTCTCCTCGATTCAGGGATTAAAATTGGTGACTTGGGACGCCTTAAAATTCCCAGGTGGCGACTCTGAAACAAACAAACAAATCCCGTTTCGACTGTCCTTTAATTGGAGAAAACTCCCTTGCACCCTCTCGGGTATGTAATCAGGAGGTGCGACAGCTCTGGCGACTCTGCTGGGGACAAAACCCAGAACCACTGGTTCAGGGTTCAAGAATTCGAGCTTAAAATAATTGTTATAGTTGGCTTTATTTATTATCTGATTTTTTTTACATGATATATGCCCAATGTGCTAAATGACACTTTTACCGCTTTAATATTATTTGAATTATGAATATATACAACTGCTACGAAACCCCCTTCTTTCTGAGTCTTCTAAATTTATGGTGCACACGTGCGCGTGACCCACCTTTCTGTTAAAGTCATACCAAATAAGACGAAGTTGGGACAAGTAACTAGGCCGGGTAGACTTTCGTGCTCCCGGTACGTTGCCCCCGCTTCGGCTCAAACTGTCCGTTTGGGTAAGCCAGGGCTAGATCAATATGCCTCAGGTTTTTTCACTTAGAATAACTCAGCTTCATGCCGGATCCCTAGTAGGAGCGATTGTTTGCATCACGTGCATTTGACTTTGGAGACTCAACACAGGGGTTGGGTCTGTCTAGGACAGGTGTACCAAAAAAAATGACCATCCTGATGCATCTTACTTGCTACTACTTGCGCATTTATTTGATCCGGATTTGTGTGTTGACTGACTTTTGAATATCATGAATAATATTTTAAAATTGAAAAAAAAAGAAATAGCGGTTAGGGAATTGACTGTTTATTTTTGAAAAAAAAACCAATGCCCAAATACTGTCAAAACTCTGCCGAAATTTTGAGAAAAATGAAAAAAAAAGAAGTTTTATTAGTTTGTTTTATTAAAACTAAAGAAAAAATAGAAAGAAAAAAAAATCGTTGTTCTGTCTTATTTTTCAAAAAATAATAAATATATATATATATATATATAAAGGAAAATAGTTTGTCTTCCCCTGAAAAATGACAATGAAAAAGAGTCTTACTTTATATATATATATATATATATATATATATATATATATATATATATATATATATATATATATATATATATATATATATATATATATATATATATATATATATATATATATATATATATATATATATATATATATATATATATATATATATATATATATATATATATATATATATATATATATATATATATATATATATAAATCCAAAAAGTTTTTCTTTATTTCCAAAAATGTATATATATCTTTATTTGTTGCAAAAATATTTGTCCTGCCAAAAAGTCTAGAAAAGTTTTTTATTAGACTCCCAATTTTCAAAACAAAAAATCCAAAAATATTTTCCATTATTGACTTCTTTAAGAAAGTCTTTTTAATTATTAAAAATATATATATATATATATATATATATATATATATATATATATAATAAAATAAAACAAATTCGAAAATATTTTCCTTCTTCTTTAAAAGTTGAAAAGAAAATTCAAAATTCGAAAAAATATTTTTTTTAGAAAGCATTTCTTTTATTAAAGGTAAAATTCCAAAAAAATATTTTCTTTCTTCTTTGAATAGGAAAAAACAAAACAAAAAAAAATCTTCCTTTTACTTTTGAAATTCTCAAAGTTCAAATCAAAAGAAAAGGAATTCTTAGAAGTCTTTCTTTCAAAAAGAAAATCAATCAAAAATCCAAAAGAAAAAAAATATATATATACTTCATTTCTTCTTTTAAAGCAGTTCTTTTACAAATTCAAAAAAAAAATTAAAATTAGTTTATTTACTTTATTCATGACCTGCCCGAACTACGCGGGTTTGATTCTCACCGGATGTGAGATACGTAGGCAACCCTCATCGGGTCCAACCCCATCTTTTTGCTAAAATAGCCAAAAACCAATAAATAAATAAAAACGTGTCAAAATTTTAATTTTGTCATATATAAGTCGGGTGGTGTCTAACGTCCCCTGTTGCTAAAAATAGCCGAAAAAAAATATGTAAATTTTAATTTTGTCATAAAGAAGTCGGGCGACGCTGTTTTATCAAGACATAGCTGAATGTTCCCGAAAGGGACGCCGGAAGGCTGACTTTGCATAAACAACCACCTTTGGGTTATTTTTTAAAATTTGGTCCAGTTGACCCACACAGCCTTAATAAATCTTCGTCCCCGAGGCGCTGAAGGGCCGTGTTGCAACACCTGGTTTTTATTGTAATTTGAAAAAAAACAAAGAGTCAACGGTCGGGTGAATTTTTTTTTTAGTCAAAAATAAGCCGGGCTAGCTTCGACAGTGTCTTAAACCGTTCTTGCCGAAATAGCCTTAGAGTATCTTTCAGTTGTCGAAAGGTTATTTTTGTAAAAGAACGGACAAGTTTGTTAAGTGTCAAAATAATCCTCCCTGGCCTCAAAATTCATGCAAGATTTGGAAGAGGCCACATTGGCAAAAAATAGCCGTTTGGTTGCATTTGTCAAACGGGGAAAGGAAGCTGGCCTTTTTGTTTTAAGGTTACAAATCTTTAATTAGAATATGTGGGTTGTTTGATTTTTCAGTTTATTTTAATATGAAAATTGAAAAAAAAAGATTAGTATTGCTTATCTTTTATTGGTCCGAACTACGCAAGGTCTGATTCATGCGGGGTCATGATACGTAGGCAATCTCCATAAGATTCGACCACAACAAATAATGAAAAAATGAATGAAAAAAAAATTGGAAAAAAAAATGTTGCAAGTAATAAGAACCGACTGAGTCCATTCTAACATGTTTTATTTTGAATTGTGAAGAAAGTTGAGTTGGTCGGTTTGTTCAGAGGGTTTAACAAGAGTCTACTGTGCCGGAAAAAAATAGAATACTGAAACAGCAAATGACCGGAGTGTGTCAAGCATGGGCCAGTGGGCAAGGACAGCCTCGTCATGAGTCACAATTTGCGACACAACAAGAGCAGTACCACTCTCCTAAGTACCACCCGTACTCGTTAGATCTTCCTTCAAAGATTGAAGAGCCTGCCCGAAAGATGGTACAAGAAGAAATGACCCAAAGGGTGAAAAACTTAGAACAATGGTTGAAAAACATGCAAGGGTTGTCTGGCCAAAAGAGTGTTGCCTTCAAAGATCTATGTATGTTCCCCGATGTCCACTTGCCGCCTGGTTTCAAGACTCCCAAATTTGAAAAGAACGATGGACATGGAGATCCCATTGCCCACCTGAAAAGGTATTGCAATCAACTGAGAGGTGCGGGAAGAAATGAAGAATTATTGATGGCTTATTTTGTGGAAAGCCTTACGGGAGTAGCTTCCGAATGGTTTATGGATCAAGACACGTCTCGCTGGTATGTCTGGGACGACATGGCACAAGCATTTGTCAAACAGTTCCAATACAGCATCGACATTGCCCCAGACCGCATTTCCCTTTCAAACCTGAAGAAGAAACCAAGTGAAAGTTTCAGGGAATATGCCATTAAATGGAGAGAGCAAGCAGCTCGAGTTAAGCCACCCATGGATGACCACGAGCTAATAACTGTCTTCCTTCAAGCGCAAGAGCCAGATTACTTTCAGAACATGATGTCCGCAGTTGGCAAATCCTTTTCAGAAGCAATCAAAATGGGAGAAATAATAGAGAATGGTCTTAAGACAGGAAAAATTATAAGTCAAGCAGTTTTTAAAGCTGCAACGCACGCTGTCCGGGTTGAGTCTGATAATTTTTGCGACACAAATGAGAAGATTGAAGAAATCATGATGACATCAGGGTCAAGAAGAGGTCCTAGGAGAACATCTCGAAGGTATGAGCAGCCTCCTAAAGTTATCTATGAATCCCCTGAGCAATATTATCCCCCTCAGAACCCACAACACTCTATTGTTCCACCTCAGTATGTTGCCCGGCCACCAAAACTTCCCAGAAGGCGAGCACGAGCATCACAAAATCTCCATAAGCCTCCACATAACTTTCAGGTGCCCTATAACCCACATCCAAGCCAGAAGTATAAAGGGGAACGAAGGTTGAAAGATAATTTTACACCAATAGGAGAGTCCTATGAAAGCTTATTTGAGAGGTTAAAGCATCACGACATGATTGCATCTATTCCTCCAAATCATCTGGACCCACGTGCAAGAAGCTTTGACCCTTCTAAAAGGTGTGAATACCATTCCAATGCCCAGGGGCACAATGTTGAAAGTTGTCGGGATTTGAAAAAAGAAATAGAAAGGATGATACAGGAAAATCTGATTGTGATCCAAGGTAATGACACCCAGAATATCGCGCAGAATCCTTTACCTGCGCATCATGATGCACACTTTATGGGGAGGATGCCTGGTGACATGGGATTTTAGAGTCATCCCGGAAAGTCGCTAACTGATGATAATGATATCGAAGTTGGAAATGGTCTGGACAATACTGCAAAGCTCAGTGGCTAAAGATGCCAACTTTGATAAAATGGGAGGACACTCCGTTCCTTGGTTAGCAAGAGAGAAGCTTGTGGTGGCTTATTTTGTTGTCATTTCTGTTGTCCGGATTATTCTTAGGGTTGTAATCCGAATATTGTCTTGTGTCAAACCTTCTTATCTTTCCATTTTTGTCGTATCAGTTTGTTTAAGTCTCGTTGATGTTGTGTTAAGATTTTATTCTGGTTGTTTTGTTTGTTTTTCTAACCATTTCGCCGGAAGTCTAATACAAAAGCCGGTCTTTTATTATTTCCAGTCATCTTTTTATTTAGTCCTTTTGTCATTTTCGTTCAATGCCGATTCTAGGGACATGACATGCGCACACAGTTTGGGCCTAGTCTTTAAAGTTAATCATAAAACCCTGGAGAGGTGATCAAAGCATTTAAGGGAAATAAGAACGGTTTGAGATTATTTGAAGCCCGAGTCATGTGGAACTGGGGCAAGTAAAACACAAAGAAAACCGCTAAGTGCAAGATTCGCCGAATTGGCATGAGGGTCGTTCATGAGAGTGAGAATGTCACTCAGCAGTGCTTTAGAGATGACAAATGAAAAGCAAGTGTTTAACATAATTGTCAAGACCAGCACCGTCGGAAGAGACTATAAATCTATGTTCAATTATGTTGTTTGCACTTGGCATGTTTTGAAGACTGGAATGACGAAGGCATTTTGTTCTGCTACCTAAACACTTTATCCTTCGTTACCCCTTTTGAGCCTTATTTATTTTTCTTTCATACCGCTCGTTCGGAATCAATAGCAATGACTAGGAAATACGAGCCTGGAAGGTAAAGAAAAAAAAAATCAACAAAAAACGAAAAAAGAGAACAATGATAAAAAAAAATGAAAAAAAACAAAAGAAAGTCAAATGAAAAAAGAGGAATTGGGAACTACGTTTGACCTGATTCCTCAAAGAGGATACGTAGGCGCCTCACGACTCGGTCATAGGGAGCACATTGTGCATGGTGTAATAAAAAGAGAAAAAAATAATAATTAATTATAAATAAATAATCCCCAAGCAAGAAACTGGGGCAAGAGTTGTGCTCGTTGTAAGCAAAATTGGTTCCGAAGGTTGTAATTTTGAACCCCAAATTGATTTGTTTTTGAGCCTTTAATACCCTTTCTTTCTAAGCCTATCCAAAAAACCCACATTACGGTCCAAAGAAAGACCTTCTGATCAGTCTGCAAAAGATGCCAAGTCAGACAAATGAGAATCTTACCAGCGAACATAACATTCTGTTCCACAGCAGAAAGGACTCTAATCTCCAGCAGAGAGAGTCATACCGGCAACACTCCAAATCCCCAGCTAGAAAGTGATATAAATGAGAGAGTCTTATCGGTGAAAATCTTCACGGACACCATAAGGCGATGAAAGCTGAGAGAAAAACCCAAAATGAGAGAGGCTTGATAGTGAAAACCCTTCGGGCACTACAAGTCGAATAAGATTGGGAATCAGATGGGGAATAGTCAAGGGAAGACCTTGAAAGACGATTGATGACGAAGGATAGGCCACATATGCATGTCATGACCATTAGAGTCAGTGTTTTCATTTGATAGGTTTTTATTTATAGTTTCTTTTGTTAAAGAGTCATTTTTTCCTTTGTCTTTTATTCTGTTCCCTTTTATCTTTTCCTTTCATAGCAATTTCCCCAGTAGAGTCTGTTTGGTCAAGACCAGTGGGAAATGACTTCAAAGTAGACCATCAGCTTTCCAAGATAAGATCTGACTAGTACATCCAAGTGATATAGTCAGGAAGGAACAAGCGCGAGGCCAGTGTCAAGAAAGATATCCCCAGCAAAAGGATTGACGAGTGTCAAGAGGGATATCCTTGCCGAAATCAAAGGTTATTAAACCTCAAGACCAGAGCCCGTGGACAAAACAAGAAAAACAATAAGCATGATTTGGGAAATTCATGCGAGACTAAAAGGTCGGGAAAATGCAAGTTTCCGAGCCATGCCACGAAAGAAGAGGGATATCCCCAGCAGAAAAGGATTATCCCCAGCAAAGAATATCATCCCCAACAAGTTGTGGAACGCAGAGCAAGAAAGGGAAAAGGGAAAACCATCCCAGTGGGAGTATCACAACCAACCACCGCGTTTTAAACAAACAAATTTTGTTTAAATTGAAACAGGTAAAGGAAGTGGCATTGATGACAGAAATGCAGGCCATAAGGGAGACTGTCAAACTGGGGCAGAAAATTTTCCTTTCATTTGGAAAATTTTCTGGAAGTCAGATACCCATTCAGGGTAAAATGAATATAGCACCAGTCTCAAGGGAAGTGGTCTTTGAACCAGTTTTACCCCCAGCATAACAAGTTTTAATAAAAGAAGTTGTTCCCCAGCAGACAGAACAAAGGGATGACATTTGTGCTCAGAAAAGCAAAAACCATTATCATCCTCAGCAGCTTCCAGAAGAATGAAGCATCGATTTGAAGGGATAAAATTCCCCAGCAGCATTATCCTCAACAACGTTATCCCAAGAAGATAACACTTTTATCCCTAGCAGTGTTGAGCGAAAATAAATTCTGAAAAAAAAATTGAATTTGAAGGAGGGGAAGAAAGGAGACTCCCACAGTGGTATTATCCCCAGCAAGCAAGAACAAAGCAGAGCGAAGGAAAAATTGAAGAAGAAGTCAGGCATCCACCTGGAGAATGAGGATGAAGAATTTAAGAAGAAGTCAGGCGTCCACCTGGAGAATGAGGATGAAGAATTTAAGAAGAAGTCAGGAGCCCACCTGAAGAACAGAATGACGATATATTGGTTGAAGTCAGGAGCCCGCCTGAAGAGAGGAATGACGATTATTTTCAAAGTTGTTGTCAGGAGCCCGCCTGAAGAGAGGAAAGGCATTTTTAAAAGTTGTTAAAATCTTGCCAACCTAAAGAAAGGAATGGCGATGTATTTTTTGAAGTCAGGAGCCCGCCTGAAGAGAGGAATGGCGATTATTTTCAAAGTTGTTGTCAGGAGCCCGCCTGAAGAGAGGAAAGGCGTTTTTAAAAAAAAAAATTTGTTGAAATCTTGCCAGCCTAAAGAAAGGAATGGCGATGTATTGTTTGAAGTCAGGAGCCCGCCTGAAGAGAGGAATGGCGATTATTTTCAAAGTTGTTGTCAGGAGCCCGCCTGAAGAGAGGAAAGGCGTTTTCAAAAGTTGTTGAAATCTTGACAACCTAAAGAAAGGAATGGCGATGTATGATTTGAAGTCAGGAGCCCGCCTGAAGAGAGGAATGGCGATTATTTTCAAAGTTGTTGTCAGGAGCCCGCCTGAAGAGAGGAAAGGCGTTTTCAAAAGTTGTTGAAATCTTGCCAACCTAAAGAAAGGAATGGCGATGTATGGTTTGAAGTCAGGAGCCCGCCTGAAGAGAGGAATGGCGATTATTTTCAAAGTTGTTGTCAGGAGCCCGCCTGAAGAGAGGAAAGGCGTTTTTAAAAAGTAAAAAAATTTGTTGAAATCTTGCCAGCCTAAAGAAAGGAATGGCGATGTATTGTTTGAAGTCAGGAGCCCGCCTGAAGAGAGGAATGGCGATTATTTTCAAAGTT
Organism: Nicotiana sylvestris; assembly: GCF_000393655.2. Classification (NCBI taxonomy): domain Eukaryota; kingdom Viridiplantae; phylum Streptophyta; class Magnoliopsida; order Solanales; family Solanaceae; genus Nicotiana; species Nicotiana sylvestris. Next base: position 56,324,268 of record NC_091058.1, read on the forward strand.
GTTGTCAGGAGCCCGCCTGAAGAGAGGAAAGGCGTTTTCAAAAGTTGTTGAAATCTTGCCAACCTAAAGAAAGGAATGGCGATGTATGATTTGAAGTCAGGAGCCCGCCTGAAGAGAGGAATGGCGATTATTTTCAAAGTTGTTGTCAGGAGCCCGCCTGAAGAGAGGAAAGGCGTTGTCAAAAGTTGTTGAAATCTTGCCAACCTAAAGAAAGGAATGGCGATGTATGGTTTGAAGTCAGGAGCCCGCCTGAAGAGAGGAATGGCGAATTATTTTCAAAGTTATTGTTGAAGTCAGGAGCCCGCCTAAAGAAAGGAATGGCGATGTATGGTTTGAAGTCAGGAGCCCGCCTGAAGAGAGGAATGGCGATTATTTTCCAAGTTGTTGTCAGGAGCCCGCCTGAAGAGAGGAATGACATTCATTTTGTTGTTAAAGTTGGGAGCCCGCCCATAGAACAGAGGCATACATTTCAGTCTTTAATTTTCAAGCATTGAACTTGGGAGGCCGCCCCGATAACAGAGGCATACATTTCAAGTCTTTAATTTTCAAGTATTGAAGTTGGGAGCCCGCCCAGATAACAGAGGCATACATTTCAAGATCAAGTCAAAGAACAATAAAACAGAGGGTTACAATAGGAATCCCCAGCAGGAAACAATAAAATTCCCCGGCACCGGGAAGCAGAAGGTTGCAACAAGAGGTCACAGCACAAACTCAAGTGCATGTGTCACAAGAAGAAAAGCACCGGAAAAAATGCAAGCAGACAAGAAAGCAAGGCAACAAGAAAAATTGCAGTATAGCTTGGCTTCTTGTTTTCTTTTAAGCACGGTGTAACAAGGAGATCAGTAAGCAGTAGTAATAGCATGCAACAACAGTAACATTGCAGTCCAACGGTAGTCCCAGCTACCAAAATTTCCCGAACTACATTGACCTGATTCCTGTTTAGCCCAGGATATGTAGGAAACCTTTGAAGCAAAGGTTCGGTCAAATCTTTTTCAAAAAAAATGCTTCAACGGAGTACGCGAATGGGCAAAAATCGCTCGCTTTATCTTTGCACGAAAACCCTTCGTGTCTTCGGGCAAAGAGGGACAGCTGTAAGCACGTGATTTTTGCCCAATATGAGAATTACTCCCAAAAAATCCAAAAATAAAATGATTTTTCTTTGGTGTGCAATTTTGTGATATTTTGAATAATTATTTGTATTTGTCTGTGCGTGTTTATTTGATAAATTAATAAAAAATACAAAAATATGTCGCATTTGCATGTAGGATTTAATTCTATAATTGTTACTAATTAAATTTGTTTACAAAAAATGAAAATTACAAAAATAGGCATCTTTTGCATTTTTAGCATTTAATGTCCAAATATACAATTTTATGCTTAATTATTACTTAATTGTGCGTTAATTATTATTTGGAGTTAATTTGCACTTTTATAACTTAATTTAGTTCTTAATAATAGTTTAAGTATTTTTATAATTTAGTTTTAGAGAAATAAAAGAAGAAAAGAGAGCGAAAATATAAAGAAAGTCGGAATTGGGCCTCGTCTTCGATTTCAAGCCATAGGCCCAAAAAATGGCCCAATCTTCCCTACGACCCAGTCCATTTCGAACTGGGTCGACCCAGTCCATAACCCAAAAGACCCAAACCCCTTTGTCTTACATTTTACAAAACAAAACAAAAATTAAAAGACAAGAAACCCTAACACTAAACCAATCCGCCCCCACCCCTCCTATCTTCTTCTTCTTCCTCAAGCTTTCTCAAGCACACATCCATGGCAGCCCTTCCTCACGCCTCCACCACCTCAACACACACACACACACACATGACATTCTCCATCGTCCCATCGACCCCAACACGAGCAGCCATGGCTGCTTCCCCCCCCCCCATTTCCCGTTGTCGAAACCAAACGACCATTGGAGTAGCTTCACGTCCGCCATTGTTGCTGCGTTTTCTTCCAGTCGTTGCAGCTGCTACTGCTGTTCCTTCGTCATCCATGGAGGTCCTTCTGCTTCCATCTTCTCAACCTCAAGTCCAAACGACCAAGCTGCTCCGTTCTCCAAAACGCAGCAATGAGAGCTGCTCGAAACCAGCCCAAAAACGAGCTCCATTGTCGCTCCGTCGTGTTGCTGCGTCGCTGCGTCTTCAGCTTCACCATTGCTGCTGCTGCTCACGTTTCTGCTCCAGCTGCTTCTCGCCGGGTCTGCCTTCGTCCTCTTCGTCGAGCTCAAGCTTGAGCTCGACATCCATGGACGCCGCTGTTTCTTCTTCATCGAAGCCCAACTCCATCGCGCTACTGCTGCTCCGTTCCAGCTGCTTCTTGCTGCGTTTTTCTTCATCTTTCACCTCAAATGATGCTTGTTTCTTTGTCGTCTTCAAGTCCGTTTATGCCCAAGTTCGTTGGTTTCGTTTAGAGTTCGTTCGATGTTCGTCGTTGGACATTCACGGTTAGTTATTCTAAGTTCTATTACGTCCATAATTTGTTTGATATTTTCAGATTTTGAATTAGCATAAGTTTGCTTTATTTTTCTTATTTTGTTTTAGATAAAAATTGTTAGTTTAATTATATTGTTGTTAGATTTAAGTTGAAGATTTAATTTAATTATTTTCAGTTTGTTTTATTAATTTTAAGAGGATTTAGTTTTAATGTAGAAAGGTGTTAGTTTAAATCGTTTAAATCCGTTGTTTGTTGTTAATATAGATTTAATTCGTATTCATTTTTGAAGTTGGTTTTAATTTAGTGATTTAATGTGAAGTTATGTTTTGGTTTTAATTTTTGGATCATGCATCTTTGTTATAAGTTTCGTTGGATTTAATTTAAGAAAGATTAGTTGATTATTTGAAGATTAGTGATTTGAATATGTTTATTTGTTTTGTTTAAGTTTAATTCGAAGTTTGAACAAAGTTTGTTTGTTATTGTTATTGAATATTTTCATTCATGTTCATACTTTGTTTGGTTGATCTTGAATCCGAAATTTGTATAGTTTGATTTCTTGTTTACCATTTATGATTATTTCTTGAATTGGTCTCATAATCTTGTTTAAAGTTTAATATAAGAATTGTTTGTTGTAATGTTGTTAGTAGTTGATTTTAAGTTCAATATGATTGAAGTTAGAAATCTAAATATACTTGTTTGTTGTTGTTGTTTAAATCCGAAAATAGGTTTGTTGCTAAAATATTGTTCAATCAAATTTTAGTTGTTCTTTGTTGTTCAATTTGTGTTCATGTGATTTGTTGTTGAAATGTTGTTAAAATCGTGTTCATGTGATATTGTTGTTATGATGTTCATCCATGTTCATATTGTTGTTTGAACATTGTTAGAAATTGATCATATTGTCTATATTTTGGTTAAGTTTGATTAATTGATGTGTTATAGCTGATGGGTAGTTTGGTAAATTTGTAATACGTTCAGGGGTAGTTTGGTAATTTCAGTAAGGTCGGAAGGGGTAGTTTAGGAATTGTACATTTTGAAATTGTTTATTTGAAGCATGGGGGACAAAATGAAATGGGGTGGGTTGTGATATGATTATTTAATATAAAGGGGGGACAAGATTTAAATTAAAGGGGAATCTTGCATTATTTTAAATAAAGCATGGGGGACAAAATATAATGGGGTGGTGTGATATGTTTATTTAATGTAATGGGGATGAGTGGAAAGATAATGGGTTGCGTAGAGAAAAAGTATTGATTTTAATTAATTAAAAGGTTTATGGGATGTGTTATATATGTGAAGTCTTGAAGACAAATGGGAAGATAACAAGAAAGACAGAGAGAGAACACATAAAGACGAGAAAAAATACACACACAGATAGAGAGAAAAAACGGACAGAGAATAGAAGAGAGAAAAATTCCGAAAAAAATATTTAAGCTTTCAAAATAAAAATAAAAGCTAAAAAATCTACTGCTTTCTTTCTTTGTTTGAAATTAGTATTAATGGTTGTTGTTTCATTTAAAGCTTAAAGCTTTTGTTTTTGGGATTACTACTCCACCGGTCTGCTACCGGTTTGTTACTGTTGCTGGGCAGTTGTTGCTGTTGCACTGTTATTACTGTTGCTGATTTTCATCTTCATTTTCTTTTGCTTCCAATATCAGGTACATATCTTTTAAACTCATGTTGTGAAGAGCTTCAACATGGCAAGTAAATGAAGTTTGGAATTATAAGGATGTCTTCTACTCATTTAAATTTTATTAGTTTAAATTTCAGTTTTGTTTTAGTTGGTTAATATAGTATTAAATCAATTAGTAGATTAGTTCTCTTTCTTAATAACTAATGGCTTAGTTATTTTAGGAACGCGATCAACTCATTTCTTTTAATATATGAAATAATGTCAATGAATTTTTTTTACAAAATATAGAGTTAAGTGTTTGCAAATAGTCGCATAGGCAGAGAATAAGAATTGGTTTATTTATCTCAAACTCAATCTTTGTAAACAAATTAACCAAACAATTATAACTTTGGACTAAAAACAAGTATATGAGAAGGATATGGGATTTACAAGCACGAATTGCAACATTTTATGTCAAGGATATGTAGAAATAGAATTCGCATTAAATATAACAATAAAAATTCTTCAGAAACTATTAATTTGTTTATCAAATTAATTCTTTTTCCAGTTTTATATGCGATTCGATTTTTGGATATGTTAATGTTGTATCCACGATAAAAATGGTAGTATTTTTAGTTACATGTTGTTTGTTTCTTTTTCATATCATTAATTCTTTAAAATTTGAATAGTTTTGAGGTATATAATTCATACGCGTAAAATAAGACTTGTAGCAACGCCTAATAAATTTTGAATTCTTTGTCAAGAAATTTGGTGGCATCCCAATCGGTAATTCTCCACGATTCTTACATTTAAAAATAGATGGATGCAATAAACATTTATGGAAAATCTATACTACTATTAAGAATCTTTTGCGTGATTAGGGATGCGTTCGCGTAACCTGATTATATTTCTAAAAGCAATTCGGATTATGCGTTCGCGCAACTTCGAACGAACATTTAATAAAAAGGGGGCTCTTCGGAGAATATCAATATTAATTTCATATAACTCGAGATGTGCGGTTCAATATTTAATTATACAAGAGCGACGAACGTTCTTAATTTTATTTTTAGCACAATTTCGAACTTAAGTCTTTTTTTTTCTTTATATAATAAAAAATTTCGAAAAAAAAATAATAATTATTATATTATCATTGTGTATACGTACGCGTGACACAATTTTCACGTTAAAAAATATTAATATATAAAACGAATACACGTACGCGTGATTCGATTCGAAGAAGGGTCTTTAATTATAAACAATCTAAATAGAAGCGGTAACAATAAAATCATGCAATAAAAATGTATTTAACAAATCAAAATAATCAAGCCAAATATAACAGTTGAGCGACCGTGCTAGAACCACGGAACTCGGGAATGCCTAACACCTTCTCCCGGGTTAACAGAATTCCTTATCCGGATTTCTGGTTCGCAGAATAATAAACAGAGTCATATTCTCCTCGATTCAGGGATTAAAATTGGTGACTTGGGACGCCTTAAAATTCCCAGGTGGCGACTCTGAAACAAACAAACAAATCCCGTTTCGACTGTCCTTTAATTGGAGAAAACTCCCTTGCACCCTCTCGGGTATGTAATCAGGAGGTGCGACAGTCAGGGCTCACACGTAGAGACAAAAATGAAGAAACCAGTCCAACAGGTAAAGAGAGTCAGAAACAAGTAAAGGTCTCACAGTAACAAGTGAGGATATCCTTTTAGGAAATTAGGGTTTTAACTATAGTCGAGTTTAAGAGATGATAAGAACTCAGAATCAGATAAGTCAAACAAAGAAAAGAGAGTCAGAAACAAAGAACTTAATCGCACAAGTATACATTCAAACAAACAGTTTCATAACTCGGATAAGACCAAAAAAGACCTAGGGTTTTCAACATGATGAATCAAATAGAAGGAAAGCATAACCAAGTCATTTGAACATAGTAAAAATCATGAAACAACACCAAATCGCCATGGGCTAGACTAGATCCCTTTGAGATCTGTCCATGGAACCACAAAAATAGGTAGCCAGCAGACATATGAGACGAGTACATGCCTCAAATCGCCATGGGATCCCATGAATTAGGTAGGGATTGCAAGGGATTAGGGTGGAATTGGGTGGCGGCGGCTAGGGTTTATGTGAGGTTGTAGAGAGAATTGAGAGGAGAGGGATTCAAGGGCGGCAAGTAGGGGTGGGCATAAAATCTGAAAAATCGAATTCCGAACCGGACCGAATTAATTCGGAATTTCGGTTTCGGTTATTTCGGTATTTTGGTCTAATTCGGTATTGAAATTTCGGTATACCGAAATACCGAAAATTCGATTTTTAAATGACATTTTCTTATATATTGCCCCAATCCAGTAGTCCACTGCCCGTCTGCGGTCTGCCCCAACCCATCGCCCTACCCACTTAAAATAATTTTAATTCCAACAACAGCCCATTGTGAGCACGTGATTTTTGCCTTATGAGAATTACTCCCAAAAAATTCAAAATAAAATGGTTTGGTGTTGTTTGTTATTTATTTGTATTTTTGTCTGTGCATGTTTATTTCTACTTTAATTAAGAAAAATACAAAAATATGTGTTGCATGCACATTTAAGATTTAATTGTGCACTTAGGAATTAATCGAACCATGTTTTGTTTTTAAGAGAAAGAAAATCGCAAAATAATGTATTTTCTGCATTTTTAGCATTTCATGTCCAAGTTATGTGATTTTTATTTGATTGTGTGTGTTAATTATTATTAAAAAAGTTAATAAGTACTTTTATAAATTAATTTAGTTCTATTGGTTAATTTAGAATTTTAGTTTTATTTTAAGAAAAAAAAGAAAAAAGAAAAAAAGAAGCAATGGAAATAAAAGAAGAAGAAAATCGGATTGGGCCTTTTCTTCAATTTTAAACCACAGGACCAAAGAACCAAACCTCCACCGGGTCAACCCGACCAGGTCCGCCCCATAACCCAAATGAACCCCAACCCCCTTTTCTATTTTTCATTTTTTCATCCCCTAACCAAAAGAAAACCCTAAACACCCGCCCCCACTTCTTCTCCTTCTCCAATCAACCCCTCAAGCTCCCACATCCATGGCTGCTTTTCTTCTTCATCTTCACCAGCGAATGACCATAGTCAGCCCCCGTCCCCATCGTCTCTCACGTCCAGCAGCAACCAAGCGACGAACAGCAGACCTGGCGGCAAGCAGCTGCTGCTACTTCACCCCTCGACCAAAACGACCCTCCTAAGGTTTCTTCTTCTTCTTCAACCCACGACCCCCCTGCCGCTCCAGTTCCAGCTCCCATGTACATGGCTGCCCTCCTCCTCTCATCAAGCAAACAACCACCATCGACTCCATCAGTTCGTCGACCACGCTGTCGAAACACCCAGCGACTACCGATGATAGTAGCATGTTTGACATGGAGTCGTTGCAGCAAAGTGATTTAACAGCGACGATGCTGATGAGGACTATGGGGAGGGCGTATTGTTTGAGCTACGACTGTATGCCCGGAGGATGAATCGACTGACGACGTGATGGATCTGTTTGGCGAAAAGGATTTGGATTTGATTTTGATACTTAGCGGTTTGCTTGTTTCACGTCCTGTTAACTCTCCCTTGTCACACAAGCACACCCTTCAAAAATGTACTGAGCATGCTAAGCTATGGCTTTCGAAGTCTGATCACAGAAGAGCATGTGGAGGTTGTGCCTGTCGACGTACCACCGCAAGTGGAAACACCAAATGAGCAGTATAGGCAGAAAGAGGAGGATGCTGCAAGTTCTGAAGCAGTTGAAGGTAACAAAATTCACGCTAGCAATATGGAACTGCAGCAGGGGGAGCAGGGTGACAACATGTCTGGACAATTTGCTGAACCAGAAGAAGTCGCACCTGAGACGGAAGGTGTTGATAATTTGAAGGACATAGTGTAGCTGAAAGAATTGGGAAATCTTACTTCCTAGAAAACTGGGAAATCCATTTTTTTTGCCACAATAAAGGTCAATTTCCTTTTTTCTTCTTCATCTTGTCTTTTGGTTAAACTGATATCAATGTGTTGCGTGTTTTCATGATCGAACGTAGTGAGCAGCAGTACAAGTTCATGAATGTGTCGTTCTTCTTGCTTGTTTTAATTATCTTGCCTCGTTCTAGTTTTCGTCTTTTCTTGGTTATGTTATGTTGTTTATTTTCTTGTCTTTGTTCATCATTTCTTGCATATGAAGTCAATTTGTTTTCATTCAGTATGTTGACAGTGTTCATTTGTTCTTATTTAGGTTTAATCTAGAAGTGTGTTAGTTTAATCAGTGAATCTTTATTTTGATGATATTTGGTCTGAATAGAGTTTCAAACTTAAATTGTGATTTGAGTTTGATGAATCTTAATGTCATTGATTGGGAGTTAGTTTCATGTGTTTAAATTAGTCAAATGTTAGGATTTATCAATTAAGATTGGTTATAGCTGCTATAGTTTGGTTAATTGATTAGGAGGATTGGATATAGCTGATGGGGTAGAATGGTAATTTCAGTAGTTTCAGGGGGTATTTTTGGGATTTAAAGTCTTAAAAAATGATTAGTTTGAGTGCTTCGTCCACTAAGCACTAATAATATTAAAATAATACATTGTTTAATATATAGCGGGGGACAAGACATATAGTAGTGGGAACTAATACATTTGTTTAATATAGTGGGGGACAAGACATATGGTAGTGGGAACTAATACATTTGTTTAATATAGTGGGGGACAAGACATTTGCTAGTGGGGAACAAGTCAGAGTGGGGAACGAGACATGCAAGTGTGGAGAACAAAACATAATGGTATGAAAAGCTTAAAAATGATTGATTAAAATATGTTGCCCATACCTGTTTTGGGTTATAAATAGGGTCATTTCAAGACAGAAAAGGGGACTTGTTTTTGGAGGAAAAAGATTCTGAAAATCTTAAAAGAGTGTTGGAGATTTTAAAAGGAGGAAAACAAAAATAAAGAGAGGATTTTTCATTGCATCGGTAGGAGTAACTCAAATTCGGGACAGTGAACCTGATTCCCTTTTGAATGCTTAATTGGTTCAGTGGTCTACGAGTTCAGTTTTGGGGTTTAATACACACGTGGTTGAGTCTGTTTGTGGTGATGTTGGTTGTTGTTGTTTAGTCTTTTACAAACTTTTGGGGCTTTTCTATCGAGCTTGTTTGGTTTTCTTCAAATTTTTCTGAGCCTCGAATTTGGTTCGAATTGCTGCTGTTGGGTTGCTGTTGTTTTGCTGTGTTACTACTATTGCTGACTGCTCCTTCATCTTCTTGTATTTCCATTATCCAGGTACATGTTCTAAAGCTCTCAAATTTAATGGAAAGGAAGTAAAGAGTTGTTGGAATGGATTTCTGAATTTCTCCTGTTTCTTTGTGTTTAATTTAATGTATAAGTAGTAGTTCACTTGATATCGCATAGTATGTATTAGAATGACTTTGGAATGCATAAACTGAACTGTTGAATCTATTTCTACAAACATGTGAATATCAATTGTAATTAATCTTAGTTTGTGATTACTAGTTATGAAATATAGTGTAGTTATTTCTTTTTCAATAGTCGTGTAATAGTTTCAAATAGGTTATGCCACAAAACAGGTTCACATAGTTCATGGAAACCAGCATGTTGGTTTAATAGGATTAGTTATGAAATTGCGAGTTCACTTGAGTAAGTAACATCATTTTAAATAGCAATGTGAATAATGTTAGTAACTAATATTCTCAAATATTAGTGATTGATGTTAGCCTGATGTCAGTTTTTAAGCATTGACGCATTTCTTCGACAAGTCGTAAAAAGAGTAAAAAAAATGGCTTTGTATTACACATAGTTAATTCCAATAGTTCAATTCATCTAATAATGTTAGTTTAAATTAATCAAAGAATAGTTTGTTTGTTTTGATATTACTGGGTGTCAATCTCGTGATCTATTCATAATCTCAACTTTAGTGTTATTAGCTAATAGAATAAGGAACGATACAATCTCCCTTGAGTAAGCTCTGTTGCAATTTTCCGTTTGCATTTGTCTTAATCTAATAAATAATAAGAGGCACGAGCTTACAAACATGTAACTAATTAGGACCTCTTCTCTTTTATTTTAGAGACGAACTTAATAGAAAAATGTAGTCACTTTAGGATTGTCCTTTCAAAATAAACGAGATGAGCCTCGCCTAGTAAAACTCACCGATTGCAGGGCCCTCATGATTGTATATATATTAATTACTTAGAACTCGGGATCGGCCTCTTAGCGATATTCACGGCCTTTTTCCCAAAGTAATAACGCGTTAGTCACTGTTAGGAGCGTACTTTTAATAATTTACTTTCTTAAACTCGGGTGCACATTTATGTGACCCAAATCCAAATCTCAACGAAGTCGAAATGTGTCATTAATCACGGGTACATTGATGTGATGTGGTTCGAGATACGTTTTTTACAACGTTGCAATTCTCTGTTAAATAATAGTGATAATAATAAAAGCGGTTAAAAGTTAAAATTTGCACATAGGTTCATAATTGTATAAAATCAGATAATCAAGCTGAATATGAGTGTTGAGCGACCGTGCTAGAACCATAGAACTCGGGAATATCTAACACCTTTTCCCGGGTTAACAGAATTCCTTACTCGGATTTTTGGTTCGCGGACTGTAATACAGAGTCATTATTTTCCTCGATTCGAGATTCAACCGGTGACTTGGGACACCATAAATCTCCCAAGTGGCGACTCTGAAATAAATAAATAAATCCCGTTTCGATTGTCCTTTGATTGAAAAAACTCCTTCTGCGCCTTTGCGGGCGCAGGCACAAAAGGAGGTGTGACACCCATCGCCCCCATCTCCCCTGCCCACTCTAAAATAATTTGAATTAGGGCTAATTCATTAGGTTAGGACTTAGGAGTACTGATAGACGACGATAGTCAAACTCAGACTGAGTACTGTGAGTAGGCGATTAGGGCATTAGGCGATTTCCGAGTTCTATTCAATTCCTCACTCCTCACAAATTCCGGGCAAACGAAGAGTCGAAGACGCTACTGCAGCTGTTCCGAGCTCGATTCGATTTCAATTTTCAAAGGTATGTTTCGTTTTTTTGGTTGTACTGATATATGATAGACTAAAAACTTACCATCAGACATGATTGACCAGTATAATCATTAGCTCAGAAGTATGATGTGATGATCTATACACATTCTATCTAATTACTCAGGCATAAACATACGAACTGGGATTTTATGATTCTTAAAGGGAAAAAAGAAGAGCAGGGGCATGACCAATCTGAAAATCCAGTAAGACAACTGCAGTAGCACTGGCATATCAGGATTAATGTTTGCTTCACATGAATAACAAGTCACCCTTAGCCACAAGCAACAGGAATGAACTGATTAACATATCTTCTTTTGTTTGTTTGATAAGTACACTATCTTACTAAAATGCAGTTTGTTTTCAGTATTTTGGTTAGCTTTTAGCACTTGATTCTTAGTTCTTAATGGTGTTGCTTTCCTAATCATTTGAGATTGTTTGGTGAAAAGAGTATCTAAGCTTGGTTTGTTTTATGCCTATGTTTGGAGTTATCTTTGTTATTGCCTTATTGGTTGGCAAGTACCAGTTCCATGCTCGTAAGACCATGCATGTCTTGTTGCATGCGAATTCAGGCCTTTGTCATGTTCTTGAGATGCTTGTAATAATATTTTTTCGAGTTATATTCTGCTCAGTGCTCATGTACAACTTCCGTCTTATGACAGATCTATTCTTGACGAGTGGCTGTCATTTTATCATCGCCTGTTTTTGAGCAACATGCAAAATATATTCTTTTTTACTATTTTTTAGCAGCATGCGAAATATTACTAGTGTAAATTCACCAGCCTCAATTGGTTCTGACACTGAATTGCAACAATCTGAATGGGTCTTGGTTAAACCGAAACCGTACCGAAACCATACCGAACTAAAATAAGAAATACCGAACCGTACCGAAATAATTTGGTATGGTATTTGGTATACACAATTGATAAACCAAATACCGAAATACCGAACCGAAATTCTTAAATACCGAACCAAAATACCGAATGCCCACCCCTAGCGGCGGGTGGCGAGAAATGAGTTAGGGTAAGGGGTCGTTTAGGTTTATTTTAGGAAGGGTGAATGAGGACCGTTGATCTGACTAATCAACGATCCAGATTAAACGGGGTAGGTGGGTATCCGCGTTTGGGTCGGTTAAAAATTGGGCTAGGGTCGGGTATTATTTAAAATTGGGCTGGGGAATTGGGGTTCAATTTAAGCTAGAATTGAAATACAAATGGGCTATTATTTAAATAGCCAATTTCCCCCCTTTTAAATTATAAGAATAGTAAATAAATTTCTGGAAATAAATGAAAAGTGCTAAAATGATTCACAACATGTAAAAAATAATTTAAAAATAAAGGGCTAATTCTATGAATATAAAACATAATTAAATCTTAAAAAGGCTAATATTGCAATTATAAGCAATTAGCTTTAAAAAATACTAAATAAAATTATAAAAATATTTAAAAATCATATTAGCCATATTTTGGCATAAATATAAAAATTCAATATATGAATCATCAAAAATAATAATTTTGGACATAATTATTGGGATTTTATGGATGAAAAAAGGAAATAAATCGATTTAAAAACCTTTATAAAAATTATGGAAAAATAATAAAATATTTGGACATGCTTGTGTATGCATTTATATGTTATTTTAAAAGTATTTTGCATATTGCAAATATATAGGTAAAAATTGGGTATTAACAACTGCCCCTCTTTACCCGGGAATGATGAAAAAGTTGTCGGGTAAAGATATAATGGCCAATTTTGACCGAGCAAAATGGTTTGAAGAAGATTTAGGCCGCACTCTGGCTTCTGAGCTGCCTACATATCCCTGGTTTTACAGAAATCAGGTCGTATGTAGTTCAGGATCCGTCGACGGAGTATGCCGATGGAGACTTTTCGGGGATGATTAAGGCTTGATATTGCTGCGGGGACTAGAGCAGGATCGCTCCTGCCGGGATGGCCGTTGCTCGCTGGTTTATGATATGCTCAAATTACACTTTAATAAATAGTGTAACGCGTTCGGTGTCAAATATAACAACCTAACAAGGTTGGGGTCGAATTCCACAGGGAATATGTGTGAAAAGGTTACTCGAATAGTGTGTTGCTTGACTAAAGTCGTAATCCTATCCAGTTAATGGTAACAAGAGTATGAATTTGAGTTTGGTTTGAAGTAATAGCTAATTGTAATGTTGAGAATGTAAATAATTTGATTAAACGAACCAAGGTTGTGTCCCCTTTAATGAAGTGTAATGCTATCGGTGTTGATATGATATATTTCTAATGGAAGGTCCTCTTGATATGCAAATGATGTCTAAATGATTACCCAATATTTCCAATAGTTGGGTAGTATTTCCTCTTTATGATTTTTCGAAAGAGTTTCAATTAAGAACAATCAATATATGACAAATAAAACCCATTTATTCCTAAGCAATTCATTAAACAAGGTTTAAAACCTTGAGTCTTTGATATTTACTTCTACCAAATTCTAACCCACTTTTCCAAGCAAAGCAAGAATTTAATGGCATTTGTTAATGTTTGCAACCACCAATAATAAATGAAGACCAACCATTATATATATATATATATATATATATATATATATATATATATATATATATATATATATATATATATATATATATAAACACCCATTAACATAACACCCACTTAGGGTCCACAACCTTAGTATTTCAAGTTAGCCACACATGCTAAAATACAAAAAGAAAAGAGTATTTAATGCCATAAAGATTACAAAGTGAAAGATTCTTGACCCAAAAGCTTCCAAAAGAGAGAAATATTAATGCCTTGTATTGTAGCTTCAAAGTCAGACAAGATGAGCCCACAAAACCCCAATAAATCTATTTATAAAGGCCAAAATTCGGGACAGAAAATGGACAAAAATGCCCTTTCAGGTCAAATATGCGGACAAGCCCATCGCACTTCAGAACCCTAGTTTCCAAGCCTCCACCGCATTTATGGTTTGCGGTCCGCATTGTGGGAATGCGAACGGATTTTGGGTCGCATTTGCTTCCTTCAGCAGCCTTCATGTTTAGTCTGCGGTCCATTACGTGACTCACAAACATGTCATGCGAGCGCAGACTGGACCACATTTTTGACGTTGAACTTTGCCCAGAAGACTGTTTTGGTTTGCGATCTTAGTGTGACATCTGTGGCTCGCATATGGGTTTTGCGATAGCATATCCACACTTGCGATGCCTTTTTGCTCTTTTCTTGTCTTTTTGTGGGTTTTTGGACTCATTTTCATGCTCTTTGGCCTTTAAGCCTTACACACTGCAAAAACACTAAAATAACATAAGTACACAAGGAAATTGCATTTAAAACAAGCTAAAATCTAAGCAATTAGTATCAAATGTGCCGAAATTCTCTGGCACATCAATACCTCCAACTTAAACTCTTACTTGTCCTCAAGCAACTAAGACAACACTATCCTATTCTAGACTCCATCTACAAGACATGAAACAGTAGTGACCATGGACGGTGTTTGTTGTTAGTATTTCAAGCATGCATCTTCGAGTGTTTTACCCTTCCTAAACCATCAATATATACAAGGAAAACTAATCAACTTGTGAACTTTGAGCCTCATACAATGTGACAAAATGCTACCCTCAGCCGAGTGCACTTGCATTTGACTTAAAAACTCAACTTTCTTCAACCTCACAGTTCATGTGCCCTCACTAGAAAGAAAGTCCCGAAATCACAATATTTACAGTGATAACAAAAAGGGACGAATTCACAAATACACTCACTCTCAGAAAGAGTTTCAAGTGTTACAATATACCATACCATAGGTTTGCCCTTATTTTAATTCATCGATTTATTCTAAGAACGCTCGGTTGGAGATCCCATAAGGACTTCTTAAGCTTGTAATGTAGGTTTAGGGAAGGGTCGGATAAGCATTTCGGTACAAGTGACTATACCCTCCATGAACACTAATCATATTTTTCTTTCTTGTGCTCTTTGCTTCTTTTCAAACCACAAAGCCTTTATTCGTATCAACTTTTCCACCATTTAGCCACCTCAACTACCTCTTTTATTCTCTTCAAGGCTCCTTATGTATAAACACTTACACTCTTATAATCTTTTTTATTTTTTTACTTTGCTTTAGGAGCTTGAGTAGTTCCATATTTTGAGGTACACTTTTCTACACTCATTGCACCACCTTGCCAATTTTCGACTTGACACACACACCCAACTTAGGCTTTTAGCCTCATTCTTAATGCTCAAGGAGGTAAGGGTTCAAAAGAAAGAATTATTTCACAAAAAAAAGGAAGGTTTGTAATTAGGTAGCCAAAGAAAAGGTTAAAAGCTCAAATGGGGTGACTAGTGATACTATCTGTACAATGGGTGGCTTGAAAGACTAACTGGTTTTCCAAAAATCACAAAGACTAGCTAAGGTCATTTCTCCAACCAAATGTAATTATTATAAGCATCGAAAAACCAAATGAGCAAGTTCTAGATGGCAGAAACAAACACAAGAAATATTTACATGAAGAACTCACACACGTGGCACACGAACTGTTTGGCTCACATAGTTTGAAGCCCTCAAGTCAACACTTGGAAACTCAAAGCTTTCATCATATATACATGTATAACTCTAGGTAGACATAGAGTCACAGAGCGAGCCTCAAGTTCACAAAGTTGATATCTTTTTTTTGTTTTTTATATATGGAAGGGTATATGCTATATACAGACACACATGCTTGCAACTAAACAAGTACACCAAACCAGTCAACATGCTTCATTCTACTATCCTGGTTCTACTATTACACCCTTGGAAAAGAACCTAGCGAAGAAAAACCAAGGGGAATTCATTGCTAATTACTAAAGATGGACACTATCTACTTGTTTTTGTTGTTATTTATATATATGCACAAAGATATCATAACTTATGTACGGAAATCACAAAATACTAATGTATACATAATCACGAACTACATAACATAACTTATGTACGGAAATCACAAAGCACTAACATATACAGAATAAAAAATACACATGAGTACATAAGTTTTTTTATAACACAAAAATATAAATATGTACAGCAGTTGCCAATGTCACAAAAGTATATACAATGCTACCACTACCCCCAACTAAAAACATGCATTGTCCCCAATGCATAAGAACATAGAGTAGAGTTTAAGGGGCTCCCTGAGGCACACTAAGCGCTATGGGAGTTGACAGTTGGCTGAGTGATAGTGGGGTCATCCTCTGATGCTGAAGCTGGGACCGATGAGGGCTCGGCTTGAGGAGTGACCTCCACTGATAGAGGAGGGATCTCTGGCTGGTCCAGAACTGGAGCTGGGGCTGAGTGGGAGCTGCTAGCCTTGCCCGTTGATGGCTGAGTGGCCGATGGATCTGTAGGGGCGGCCAAATCTACTAGCAAATATTCTATCGCCATCTAAATGTCTGCTTGCTCCTCATCCTCAACTGTAGGAGCGGCAATCTTCTTGCCCTTATCCAGAGGGCCATCATCCTCTGAGGACCATGAACTCTCTTCGTCCTCGCCCTCATCTGCCTCCTTACCCTCGGACTCAGTAGAGCGTCCGGAAACCTCCTCATCAGTAACATCAATACGTACAGGAGGAGCTGGAGGCTGGGAAGCTCCGACAGTCGGAGGGGTAATATCAGTTATCAACGTGGAGAAGTCTAGGTCCAAATCTGGTGCTTCTATGTCTGCTCCCTGCTCACCTTCCTTGGGCAGGAGGGCTGATATGTCGAACTCCAAAGTCTTCATCTTATGAAACCCGGTCTTCATAGTGGAAACCTCCTCCCGGAGCTTAGGCAGGTCACCAACCTCACCTCGCTCAATCTTCTCAACCCTCAACTCAAGCTACTGCAGGCGATCCTCATACATTGTTTGTTAGTTGTTAGAGGGCTATCATTGAGGATTGTATTGGAGTCAGGGCTTGTTTGATGAGGTTGGCAAGGTCTTTAAAAGCTGGTCTACCTTGGCATTGGCATGCTGAGCAATGAGACCAAGCCTCAAGATGGCTGACAGTACAGCAGAAGGCTGAGCAGTGGTGGATTGAGATGCAGGCTCTAAAGTAGAAGTGGATGCCAATGGAACCTGAAGAGTCATAAGAGTCTGGGAGTCGGAAGGCTCTATATCAATTGGAGTTTGAATCTAAACCTCTGGTGGGGCAACAACATCACTAATACGTGTTATATCAATGTCCCTCATCTCCTTCCCTGTCCTATCAAATTTTGGCATGATAGGAACCTTCACAGCTTTACAGAGGGCTGTGATTAAACAAGGAAACGGAAGCGAAGTGGCATGTTGCTTTGCTCGGATCCCTATTTCTTGGAAGATCAAAGCTCCCACATCAATCTTGATGCCCGCCATGATACATGCAATGAGAATAGCCTTCTCAATGCCTATGTCAGTCTCGTTCCGAGACGGTATCAATTGAGAGGTAATAAAGCTGAGCCAGAATCTACCCTCTCTTGTGAGATCCTCCTTGTATATCTTATGCACAGGGTTGATCCAAGCAGGGGTTCCCTTTGCTATCACCGAAGCAATCCAACCACGTTCATTCTCCCTATTCGCCCATTTGGCAGCATATTCAGCAGCCCCCGATCTCCAGCTAGGGAAATACAGCTCATTTATGGTCTCACTGCTACAAAACACGCTCTTCCCCCGAACAAGCATAGTGTCAATAAAGATCCTGTTGCATTTGTGGTGTGTAGTCCGTTAGGCCCCATATGATGCATAGAATTACCGGACGAGGGTCTCGTTATACTCTGCAGGTGGCTCAGTGAAGCACTCCCATTTTCTTGCTTTTATGTTCTCCAAGCTGTGGGGGTACTGTTCTTGTAGCCCGTTCAAGCTCAATTATTTCTCGACCAGGATTTTTTGTTTGGTGATCCCTTCTCTATACAATGCCCTGGAACCCTCAACCACAAATCGGAGTTGGAAATCATCTACTTGCTTCCTTCTTGCCTAAGCTTGTTCGTCAACTGAGGGCAAGAGATCCTCCTCATCAGACTGGGAGGGATCAGAACATTAGGGTCCGTTCTGGATTGTTTTGCTTGTGATGCTTGACAAATGGTGGATGCCCTTTTCTGGGCAGAGGATGCATGCTTCTTTGGAGCCATGTCTGCACAAAAGTGAAATGTGAGTGACATTGTAAGAAATAGTAAAAAGAAAACAGAAAAATTTTAAAAAAAAATTGAAAATGCGACATGTTTTGTGGTCGCATAACCACTATGTGGACCGCAAACTTGTCGCAAACTTGATTGTGCACTACTGGATCTCAGTATGCGATGGGTTATGCGATCACATAACCACTATGCGGACCGTATAACCATCGCAAAACTGATTTTCTCACAAAACAAAATAACAAAATGCGATCGCAGACTCCACCGCAAAGTGGAAAATGCGATCGCAAAACAGCCACAAAAAACAAGGTTTTAACTGGGTGGTCTGTTTCAGTTTGCAGTGACTTTGCGGTCCTCATATCAATTATGCGATCGCAAATGTCACCGCATTTCACCATCGTCCTCAGACAACTAGGGTTTAATTTTGCGGCCGAAATGCGGACCACATTTTGATTTTGCGAGCCGCAAATATCATCGTTCTCAATGATTCAATTCATCCCTCAACAATGGCGGTCCTATTTCTTTCTACCCAGCACCCCCAAAACACTCTACTCAACTACATGCTCATTATGAACATGTCTCTAAACACAGAAAACAAGGAAAAAAATA
Source organism: Nicotiana sylvestris (assembly GCF_000393655.2). Lineage (NCBI taxonomy): Eukaryota > Viridiplantae > Streptophyta > Magnoliopsida > Solanales > Solanaceae > Nicotiana > Nicotiana sylvestris. The sequence continues at coordinate 56,343,084 of NC_091058.1, forward strand.
ACAAGGGAAACATGAAGCAAAAATTAGGGAAACAAGACTACGAATAAATGCACAACCAAAGCTTGAAATGATGGAATTGTCCCAAGGAAAATGTACCAATGATGATGTTTCTGAGCACACTTGGAGTATTAGATCAAGCCTTAGTCATTTTTGTTTCTTCTCCTTTCCTTTTCTCTTCGTTTTTGTTTTTTTTTTTTCGTTTTTGTTTTGTTTCTGATAAAGTAAAAAAAAAGTTTCCTTTTGTTTGTTTTGAATAGAAAGAGACGAGGGTGACACCTGCAAGAATTGCGATGGACAAGTCACCGCATAACATACTATGTGACCGCATAAGTGTTATGCGGTGGGGTCGAGTGACATACTGAAGGGCCAGAAATGTGGTGCACTATGCGATCGCATAGTAAAGATGCTATCCGCAAAGTGCACTCATTTGTCGCATTGTCTCCTCAATTTTAGCCAAACACACTGTGTTGGTTTGCGACCAAAATGCGGTCCGCATAGCGAATATGCGATCGCATATGTGTAGCAAACTTCACACAGTGATTTTTCTTCCCTTCCTTATGCAATCCTACCCAGTGTTATGATCTTTTGAATTCCCTACACTCTAACACACACTTTAAATTGCTTAAGCAAATCTATCTAACAAAAATTAAAAATTTAAAGAACAAAAAGGTTTTACTACACATGGGTTTCCTCCCATGAAGCGCTTGATTTAACGTCGCGGTACGACGAAGTTGGTGTTCCTTTGGATTCACTCATTGGTCGGGCACAGACCATCTTTGAGAGCCAGCTGCTCCACCAAATATTTTTCTCCATCTGTGCCCAGTAGTGCTTGATTCGTTGACCATTTACTTTGAATGTTAGAAGCCCATCTTCCGATGCTAATTCCATAGCTCCAAAAGGAGAGACATTGACTGTCACACCTCCTTTTTACTACACCCTGCAAGGGTGTAAAGGAGTTTTTCCAATTAAAGAACAATCGGAAAAATCTTCCGATGTAATACAAAGTCAAATCTTCCTCGGTTCGGGATTTAGTTATTAAAATTTCAGAGTCGCCACTTGGGAAATTAATGGTGTCCCAAGCCACCGGTTTTGAATCCTGAACTGAGGAAGATTTGACTCTGTATTACATTCCGCGCACCAGAAATCTGGGTAAGGAATTTTGTTAACCCGGGAGAAGGTGTTAGGCATTCCCGGGTTCCGTGGTTCTAGCACGGTCGCTTAACTGTTGTATTTGATTTTATCTGACTTTAATGCATGCTAGCTTATATGCCTTTATTGAATTTTGAACCGCTTTTATTATAATTATATTTTTTTATTTTTATTTTATTTTAGTTATTATTTATATTTTTTCTTAAAAGAATTGCAACGTTGTGAAAATGTGTCTCGAACCATGTCGCAATCAATGCACCCATGGTTGTTGACACATCTCGACTCTGTTGAGATTTGGATTTGGGTCACATAAATGTGCACTCGAGTTTAGGGAGGTAATGTTAATTAAATCGTGCCTAAAGAGTCTAACGTATTATTATTTGGGGAAGGCCGTGAAGTTTACTAGACGGCCCTCCCAAATTCTAAGTATTTTAATAACCACTTGTGGAGGTCCCCACAATTTATTTTATTTTGTTCGGCGAGACTCGTCTCATTTGTTTTAAAATCAAACTAAAGGCCATTACCATTATCTACTTCATTCGTCTCTAAGAATCCTCATTGGTTAAGGCTATGACTTTCAAGCCCGAGTTCAAACATCAAATAAAAATACGGAGAAAATTGATCTTGAGACCAAAGGGCCCAAACCATATAACGCATATGCTGTGAGCTCAAACTCCCGTAGTTACAGGCATTGGGCCTGATGCGTCCCAAAATTCGAACCCAACGACAGATATCTGTGAAGTCCAGGGATCGAGTCCTCGGGGCGCCATTCTATTTAACTAGTTGCTTCAAGCTATTAATGCCCCAGGCCCAATTCAAGTCATCACTCGACCGCGACAGACCTGGGCTGCCTAATAACGCATCCAGGCCCAAATGGAAACCGACAACCCAGTGGACGTAGAGGGCAACTCAAGCAACTGTGATGCAAAAGTCTGGGATCAAATCCCAACCTGAATGACTACAACAACTGGCTATGAAGCCGACGTCGAGCTCAAATCACAGCCACGAAGGGGCGTGATGGGAAAATGTTACTCAAACTAGAAGACTAATTAATAATTATGATCAGAATTACTAACAGCTGATATGAATACTGCCATTCCAATTCAGGGATTCAACTTCTACTGCTATTCAACCAAATTAAACAATATTAATAATTGTCCAGTTCAGATGCTCAAGATGAAATTTCCAGGTAATGCAATAGCTTGACACATTTCCCAATTACACCTACTTGAAACACAAACTAAGCTAACAATCCACTAAACAACACCAAATAGACAATCACCAGTTCAAAAGGAGTTCAATAGTTCACATTACAGACTATCACGTCCGTATTAGTTGGCAACATTACTTAATTAAACAAGTCAGAACTCAAACCAACAAATTAAAACTACATCAATTGGCTTCAACTATAAAGGTTCCATCAAATTTGAATCTAAAATGAGCATTGATTTCACTCCAATTTTGTCATTACAACAGGGAGAGTTCGAACATGTACCTGGAAATGAAGCAAAATTAAAGGAAGAAGGAGTCAACAGTGGAAAGCAAACAATCAGCAGTTGAAACCAACAGCACATGATCGATTTTGGACTTAAAACAGCATCACAACAGCCCAGGAATGAATGACAGAGGAACAACACCAACAAAATAATCAAAACAGACTTGATTGAACCCAAACTGACTCGAAATTAAACCCAGGAAAACTTTTGAAACTTCAGCAGCCATCTGAGCTAGAAATTTGAATTAACAACTGAAACTCAAAACTAATCTAAGGAAAACTTCAATGGAATAGTATTTTTGGAGTTTTTTGTGTTGTTTTTGGTTTTTAGAAGATTTAAGCTCTAGAAGGAACTCTCACCCTCTCAGATTTCAAACTTTTGTTTTTTTTCTTTTGAGTTTTCCAGCCTTTTTTTTTCCAAAAAAACCCCCGAAACAAGGCAGTAGAGACTACCTTTTGTAGGCAGAAATTAGGGTTCTTTCAAATTTTTTACTTTACATCTTCAGTCCCTCTTTTATTTCAGTTTGGTCCCTTTATTTGTGCCAAACAAGCAAGTCCCTCTATTATGCCAACATCTACACTAAAGTACCATTCTAGAAGGCCCTAGGATGCTCTTCTACCAACCAAATACCTATACTACCCTTACCCTTACTTTGAAATTACTATTCCTAAAGAACCTACCTTTTCTATCCCTAAAATGCCCTTCTACTAGTCTGAAATTTACAGCCCAATGCTAACTACAACAACCCCTTACCCCTGTTAAAAAAAACAACTGAAGTTAATCCTAATGAGTCTAAACCAGTAATAACCAATCAACATAACTAAAATATAATCCTAACTCACCTAAATGTTTCAATTAGTACTATCATTAGACTGAAGTAAACAGCGATTAAACGAAAGAAATGAACTAACAATTGACAAACAACACTGAAATTATAAAACTAACATCATGAACTGGTAAACACGGATTAAACACAAGATTGAGACTATAAATAGAACATAATTATGAACTGAATCACGACTAATTCCAATATAACAAGAGTTAAACCAAGACGGAAAAATCGAATCAAAATTAAAGAGACAGAACTCAACACTAACAAAGAATTACTCTAACATTTAAGCGAAACGCAAGGATGGATTAATGTTACTTAAAATCAATACGAAAATTAGGCTACACTGATGGAAATCGAGCTTAGAAAGTTGGGGAGAAACTCACCGATGGAGAGAAAACTCCGGTCAGCCACTGCTGTCCGAATCTTTTAAAATTTTTGACACGCAACATCCCTAACCATAAGGATATTACGGTTAAAAATCACAAAGATTTGGGGTTAGGGTTTTGACCGAAAACTCTTAGATTTAAAATTCGAGCCGCTTCACCGAGATTCGAAGAAAGATGGTCATGGATTTGGGTTGAGGGAAGTCTGGGGACGGTGGGGTGTGATTTTGGGCCAGTTTGGACAAAGTAACGACTTGGCCAAAAAATTTAAAATCAATATTCGATGGCCTTGGTTGTGATTCGAGGGAAACTAACGGTATGGTTGTAAAGAGGAGTTCATGGGGAATCTGTGGTGTAAGTTTGGGGGTGAACGACGTATGTTGCGTTTCCTGCCGGCGAAGGGTTTGGTGGTGGCTTGGATTAGGGTTTGAGAGGAGAGGTAGGGTGAGGAAGGCGAGGGACTGGGGTGGGCTTCTCCGCCCATTTTAAATCAAGAACCTCGTTAGTTCCGGACCGTTGGATTGATGGGATCCAACAGTCCTGATTCGGAGACCACGAAATGACGTCGTTTCGATTAGAAGGGGGAACAGACCGGGTTAGCATTTTTGGGCTCGAACTGGTCCGGATTTGTTTTGGGCTATGGATACTAATGAATTGGGCCAAGCAATTTTGACCAAGAATAGCCCAGTTCTGGTTATTTGCCCAAGACCCTTCTTTCCCTTGTAATTTCTTTTATTTTCCTCCTTCAATTATTTTCTCTCTTTATTTTGATTTTTCCCAATTAATTCCTTCTTATTTTCCACCTCATTTTTGTTACTAATTTTCTGATTTATAAAGATTGCAAAAATAAAAAATTAAACTAAACTAATTGATGCCTAAAATTACTTTAAAACTATTTTGTGACAATTTTACAATTAAAACAATAAAAATGCTGAAGTGAACTATTTTTGTCATTTTCTTCATATCTTATTCTAAATTAATACTAAAATGGGAAATTTAATGCAAATGCAAATGTATTTTTTTCTTTTCATATGAATTATCATGCACAAATAAAATGCAACACTTACCGGAAAATGACACAAAATTCAACAAAAATTGTAAAATAACAAGGAAATTGTTTTATTTTAATTTTGAGAATAATTTGCTTAGGGCAAAAATCACGTGCTCACAGCTGCCCCTCTTTGCTCGGAAACACGAAGAGTTTTCGTGCAAAGACAAGTGAGCAAATATGAGCGATTTTGCCCGTTTGAAAATTCTGTGTGAAGCAGTTTTGAAAAGTTTGACCGCACCCTGCTTCAGTGGTTGCCTACATATCCTGGGCTAAACAGGAATCAGGTCAGTGTAGTTCAGGAATGTCTGGTAGCTGGGGCTACCAGGAGCTGTGATTTTACTGCGACTGCTGCTGCTACTGCTTGCTGACTTCCCTTATTACACCGTGTAAAAAAGAAGAAGTTAGACTAAGCTATGAACTATGAATTACAAGATCCTATCTAAAATCTTCAAACTTGTTCTTATACTTCCTTATCGTCTTGCGTTCCTCTGATGAGATCCATCGTTGCTACTCCAGATTGCTAACTAAGATGTCGTTCCTTCTATTCAACTTGCGGGACTTGAACAAACTTGAACTTGAATGTATTCCTCTGTTATCTGGGCGGGCCCCCAACTTCTGAAACTTGAACTGTATGTATTCCTCTGTTATCCAGGCGGGCTCCTGACTTCACAACACAAACACAACAACGAAAACTTTCTGCCCCAGTTTGAAAACTGGGTACATGTTACTGGATGAGAATTTAAAACTAAACTTGAATTGTAATATCTCTATTCTCCAGGCGGACTCCTGACTTCAACTACAACTTAAAATATAACAACCTCAATTCTCCAGGTGGGCTCCTGACTTCAACTACTTAAAAATTTTAATACCTCCATTCTCCAGGCGGGCTCCTGACTTCGACTACTTAAAAATTTAATACCTCCATTCTCCAGGCGGGCTCCTGATTTCGACTACTTAAAATTTAATACCTCCATTTTCCAGGCGGGCTCCTGATTTCGACCGCTTAAAATTTTAACTCCTCCATTCTCCAGGCGGGCTCCTGACTTCGACTACTTACAAATTTGATACCTCCATTCTCCAGGCGGGCTCCTAATTTTGACTACTTAAAATTTAATACCTCCATTCTCCAGCCGGACTCCTGATTTCAAATTAGACAAGAAATTGATTGATAACTAAAATTCGAATTGTACCACCTCTATTCTTCAGGCGGGCCCCTGATTGCTTAAAATTTGAATGGTATGTCTCTATTCTCCAGGCGGACTCCTGACTTCTGAATTTTGAAATTGAATGTCTCTATTCTCCAGGCGGACTCCTGACTTTTAAAATTTAAACTGTATGTCTCCGTTCTTCAGGCGGAATTCTAACATCAAACTTGAAAAGTATGTCTCTGTTCTCCAGGCGGACTCCTGACTTCAACAAAATAATCAACCGACGAAAATTTTCTACCCCAGTTTGAAGCTGGGTGTATGGGTGAGTGTTAAACTGAATCATATTATCACATATTACTAAGAATTGAAAGCTAAATCCTATTATCTAGGGAGGTCCTGACAACTCCTCATAATTACAAACCTAAGGTATTACTGTCACTACATCATGTTATCTACAAGGGTTTAAACTACATCCTTTTATCCAGGAAGATCCTGACAACTCCAAACAATTATGAACCTAAGGTGTTACTTCTCACTAAACCATGTTATCTTACCCGTATATTTGAATTACATCCTATTATCCAGGAAGGTCCTGACAACTTGAATTTTATCCTAAACATGCAAACTTTGAAACCAAATTATATTCCCCTATGCTATTCATGATTATCTTGTATTTAATCAAACCACACTTTGCGGTCAAACCTGATTACTGCTTGTTTTTCCCTCCTGAAGAATTCCTCCTCAACAACTAACTTTTCTGCCCCTGTTTCAATCAAAGAAAATTTCGTTAGTTTAAAACGGTGGTTAGTTGATGGCATTCTTGCTGAAAAATCCTTCCACTGCCTTGCTTTGTGTTGACTGACTTCCTTGAACTGAACCTGAACTGCTTGACTTTCTGACTGACTTTCGAATTCCCCAACCTCTGACAACCCGAATGTTTTGTACCCGTGCTATTGTTCCATACCCTCGACCCCTTTGTCGGAACCTTTACATTTCCTGAAACATTTCCCAATTCTTCCACCGATGAAACCTCCTGCGACATCCCATATTCCATTTTACATCATGTTGTTGTTGCCATACTCTAACAACATTAAGCTTTACCATTTCGGAAGATGGTAGTGAGCTTCGAAGTCCTTTTTGCTTGCATTGAACAAAACTGGCACTGAAACATCTTAGCTAGATAAAACCCTTAAAAGAGAATGAGATGCAATGATTTTTGAGTTAAGGATAAGAAGAATCCAAAACCAGATGGCTGTTTAAAAGAGAAGGAAAAGAAACTTATCTGAGCGGAACAACCGATACCAATGGTCATGACATGCATTTTGGATTAATCGGCTCAATCTATCCAACTAAACAACTTTCAATTGCCATACTTTGTTGCCCCAAAATTTCCATCACTTGATTACTTGACCCAAACCTTAACTTTGTTCATCCTGCGGTGCCTCGAAACAGTTTTCCACCCACAGACCTTTTGCCAATTAACCATTTTTCAACTCACTTTCGCCTCAAGGTGCCCGCGAGGGTTTTCACCAATAAGACTCTCTCATTTATTTTTCTCTCAGCTCCCGTCGCCTTATGGTGCCTGTGAAGGTTTTCACCAATAAGACTCTCTCATTTTTACTTTGTTGTTTCTTGCTTGAACCAGAGTGTTGCCCCTATCGTGAGTTACTCCTACCTGCTCAACTTGGCATTTCTCAAAAACTGATCAGAAGGTCTTTCTTTGGACCGTAATGTAGGCTTTTGGATTGAGTTAGAAAGAAAGGTATAAAAAGGCTCAAAACAATTCAAATGGGTTCAAATTACAACTTTCGGAATCCAACTGCTCACTACAATCACAACTTCTGCCCCAGTTTCTTGCTTGGAGACTTTTGGATTTTTATTTTGGGTATGACTGAACCTCGGAGTAAGGCTGCCTACGTACCCTTTCGGGATCAAGTCAAACGTAGTTCACGGTATCATAATTACCTTTGTTGTTGTGTTTTTTTCCTTCCTTTTCTTTCTTTTCTTCTTCTTTTCCTATCTTTTCTCCTCTTTTCCTCCTTTTCTTTTCTTCTTTTTCTTTTCGTTTCTTTCTCTTTTCCTTCACTTTTCATTTTTTCTTTTCTCTTCTTTTTTCCTTCTTGTTTTTTTTCCTTTTCTTTCCTTTCCCCCTTGCTCCTCTTTTCTTTCTTTTATGTTCGGCACCTGTGTTCCTTGATAGTGCCATTGATTCCGAAAGAGGGGTATGAAAAATAAGTAAGTCTCAAAGGGGATGACAAGGGATAAAAGTGTTTGGATAGCAGGACAAAATACCTTCGTCATTTCAATCTTTAAGATATGCCAAATACAAACAGATACATTCAGAAATAAAGAAATCATACATAATATCTCTTGACCGCATCGGAATTGATGGCCATTTCTATACATTTTCCTTCTACATCTGTCAATTACAGTGCACCTTTAGACAACACTCTGGTTACTACAAATGGTCCCTGCCAGTTTGGGGCAATTTTTCCTTTTGCTTCAGCCCAATGAGGCAGAATACGTCTCAGCACTAATTGTCCGACTTCAAACTTCCTCGGACGCACTTTCTTGTTGTATGCTCTTGCCATTCTTTGCTGGTACAGTTGACCATAACACACTGATGCCAATCTCTTCTCGTCAATCAAACTCAACTGCTCGAGGCGGCTTTTCACCCATTCATCATCATCAATCTCAACCTCTGTGATGATTCGCAGAGACGGGATTTCCACCTCTGCAGGTATTACTGCCTCGATGCCATACACCAATGAATAAGGAGTCGCCCCCACCGAGGTACGAACGGTGGTGCGGTACCCTAACAATGCAAAAGGTAACTTCTCATGCCACTGTCTAGACCCATCAACCATCTTCCAGAGTATTTTCTTTATATTCGTATTGGCTGCTTCAACCGCACCATTTGCCTTGGGACGGTATGGAGTAGAATGCCTATGGGTAATCTTAAACTGCTCACATGTCTCCTTCATCAAATGACTATTAAGATTAGCCCCATTATCCGTGATGATTACCTTTGGAATCCCAAACCGACATATGATATTTGAGTGCACAAAATCGACCACAACTTTCTTAGTCACAGACTTGAACGTCTTAGCTTCCACCCATTTGGTAAAATAGTCTATAGCTACCAGAATAAACTTGTGTCCATTTGATGCTGCTGGATCAATTGGCCCAATAACATCCATGCCCCATGCAACAAAAGGCCATGGTGCGGACATCGTATGTAGTTCTGATGGTGAAGAATGAATTAAATCTCCATGCACTTGGCACTGATGACATTTATGCACAAAACTGATACAATCCCGCTCCATAGTGAGCCAATAATAACCTGCTCGGAGAATCTTTTTCGCCAGAACGTACCCACTCATATGCGGTCCACAAACTCCGGAATGTACCTCAGTCATGATAGATGTGGCCTGTCTTGCGTCCATGCATCTCAACAACCCGACGTCTGGAGTTCTTTTGTAAAACACTCCTCCACTAAAGAAAAACCCGCTTGCCATCGCCGAATCGTTCTTTTCTGATCACTGGTGGCCTGTACCAAATATACTCCCGTCCTGATGTACTCTTTGATATCATGGAACCACGGCTCGCCGTCGAGTTCCTCTTCTATCACATTACAGTAAGCATGTTGGTCACAGACCTGAATCTGCAATGGGTCAACATAAGCCTTATCTGGATGATGCAACATCGACGCCAAAGTAGCCAAAGCGTTAGCAACCTCATTATGAATCCTTGGAATGTGCCTGAACTCTATAGCCTGAAACCGCTGACAAAGCTCATGAAGACATTGCCGGTACGGTATAAGTTTCAAATCCCGTGTTTCCCATTCTCCTTGAATTTGGTGTACTAGTAGGTCCGAGTCACCCATGACCAAGACTTCCCGTACACCCATATCTACAGCTAATCTCAATCCCAATATACACGCCTCATATTCTGCCATGTTGTTCGTACAGTAGAAACGAAGCCGAGCTGTAACAGGGTAATGCTGACCTGTTTCTGAAATAAGTACCGCTCCTATTCCCATCCCTTTCATATTTGCAGCCCCATCAAAGAAAAGTTTCCATCCTGGCTTCTCAACTTGTTCCAATTCATCAATGTGCATCACTTCTTCATCAGGGAAATAAGTTTTCAAAGGTTCGTAATCTTCATCGACGGGGTTCTCAACCAAATGATCGGCTAGTGCCTGTGCTTTCATCGCAGTTCATGTCACATAGATAATGTCAAACTCTGTAAGCAGGATCTGCCACTTTGCAAGCCTCCCTGTAGGCATAGGCTTCTAAAAAATATACTTTAATGGGTCCAAGCAAGATATGAGGTAAGTGTTGTAGGATGACAAATAATGTTTCAACTTCTGCGCCACCCAAGTTAGGGAGCAACATGTCCTCTCTAGATGAGTATACTTAACCTCGTAAGATGTGAACTTCTTGCTGAGATAGTAGATAGCCTGCTCCTTTCTACCCGTAACATCATGTTGCCCCAGTATACAGCCGAATGAATTATCCAAAACGGTTAGATATAGAATCAAAGGCCTCCCTGGTTCTGGCGGGACCAACACGGGTGGGTTTGACAAATACCCCTTTATCTTATCAAAAGCCTCTTGACATTCATCAGTCCATTTGACTGCAGTATCTTTCTTTAACAGCTTGAAAATCGGCTCACAATTTGTCGTGAGCTGAGCAATGAACCTACTGATATAATTCAATCTTCCTAACAACTCATCACCTCAGTTTTGTTTCTTGGAGGTGGCAATTCCTGAATAGCTTTGATCTTTGACGGGTCTAATTCAATACCCCGCCGGCTGACTATAAACCCAAACAACTTCCCAGATGGCACCCCGAAAGCACACTTTGCAGGATTGAGCTTAAGATTGTACCTGCGAAGCCTTTGAAAGAACTTTCTCAAATTTCTGACATGGTCAGACTGCTGTCTAGACTTCACGATCACATCATCCACGTACACCTCGATTTCCTTATATATCATATCATGGAATATTGTTGTCATGGCCCTCATATAAGTTTCCCCAGCATTTTTCAAACCGAACGGCATGACCCAATAACAGTACGTTCCCCACGGCGTGATGAATGCCGTCTTTTCTGCATCTTCCTCGTCTATTAGAATTTGATGATAACCCGCATAACAATCCACAAAAGAACCAATATCATGTTTGGCACAATTGTCAATCAGTATATGGATGTTGGGCAATGAGAAATTGTCTTTTGGACTCGCCTTGTTAAGATCTCGATAATCGACACACACCCTGGTCTTGCCATCTTTCTTTGGCACAGGCACAACATTAGCTAACCAAGTGGGATACCGTGTAACCCGAATGACCTTTGGATCAAATTGCTTGGTAATTTCTTCTTTGATCTTTACACTTATGCCCATTTTGAACTTTCTCAACTTCTGCTTGACAGGAGGGAATGCCGGATTAGTGGGGAATTTGTGAACCACCAAATCAGTGCTTAGACCTGGCGTATCATCATACGACCATGCAAAAACATCTTTGTACTCATGCAATACTTTAATTATCTCCTCCTTGAGTTGTGGCTCCAGATGAACACTTACTTTAGTTTCCCGCACATTGTTTTGGTCCCCTAGATTAACTGCTTCTGTGTCATTTAGGTTAGGTTTGGGTTTTTCTTCAAAGTGACTTAATTCTTTACTAATTTCTTCATAAGCCTCATCGTTGTTACAATCCACCCCATCATCACACTCGATTTCTTGTATTATTATTTATGAGCTAGATTGGCTTTTAAAACTAGGTCGAAGATTCCTCATGCATGTCATATCATTGATATCAGCATAAAAAGAACTGTACAAAAAAGAAAAGAAAAAATGGAAACAAAATTAGGAATGAAGAAAGAAGAAAATTGCATTTCATTGAATGTAAAAATAACAGGGTTTTAACTCATCCAAACGAACGGAACATAGCAACTGAATTACAAACCCTGGAATAATCCAGGTGACAAAAGGAAACAAAACCCACTACCACGACTCCCTCCGAATTGGAAGAGGAGTAGCTTCCCAATTGTTGATGTTAGCATGTGGTCCGATGTACTGTATATCTGCTTTGCTTGACCCTTCCCCGACCTCAACCATGTTCACTTAAGCAAATACCCTCTCGAACACCTTATCCAAGTCCCCCTCTACACCAATCAGTGGACCCGACACCTTTGCCAATGACTGCTTCTTGCCACCCGGTCTGACGAAGGACCTGGACAAGCATGGAATCGGTTTGGGAAGAACCCAAGCTTTCTTTTTAAATTTACGAGCTCTTCTAACATCTGCCGCTGTTGGTTTGAACCCTAGTCTGAAGGTGTCCATATTTTTTGGCAGAGAAACAGGTTGAACAATGCCCTGAAACTCAGCCCCCACACCTTTTCCTGACACGAACCCATTACTCAGTATTTTTGATACTACCATGACGGTCGCAGCTGCCACCTGGGACATGGAATGCTTTTATCCTCGGGCACTCTATTCACCGGGACCGTGTCAAAGACCTGATAAACCCATGGTCCCTTATCATCTTCATTTTCTATAAAGGGCACAATGGCATAATTCATGGCGCATGTGGGATCTTCCCCATATAACACGATTTCTTATCTTTCCCACTCGAACTTGACCATTTGGTGTAGTGTGGAAGGCACTGCTTTGGCCGCGTGGATCCATGGTCGACCCAACAAAAGATTGTAGGACACTGCAGCATCCAACACCTAAAATTCCATAGTGAACTCGACTGGGCCAATAGTCAATTCGAGTATAATATCCCCCACTGTGTTTGTTACCCCTCCGTCGAACCCTCGAACACAAATACTATTTTTGCGGATTCTATCATCATCAATCTTCAACTTGTTCAATGTGGACAACGTAAAAATATTAGCACTTGACCCGTTATCAATCAACACCCGAGTAACTATTGAATCTTCACACTTGACCGTCAAGTAGAGAGCTTTATTGTGTTCTGTGCCTTCCACAAGCAATTCATCATCAGAAAATATTACCCTGTTTACCTCAAAGATTTTGTTGGCAATTGTCTCCAGATGGTTCACTGAAATTTCGTCGGGCACATGAGCTTCATTCAATATCTTCATCAATGCTCGGCAATGCTCATCAGAATGGATCAATAATGACAACAACAAGATTTGGGCTGGTGTTTTTCTCAATTGTTCAACAATGGAATAATCTTGCACTTTCATCTTTTTCAAAAATTCCTCTGCCTCTTCTTCCGTCACAGCCTTCTTGACTAGCACTGGATTGTCCTTAGCGCCCCTAGCCTTTCTCAACTCTTCGGGAGCAAAACAACGTCCCGACCGAGTTAATCCTTGTGCTTCACAACTCTCTTACTCAATTTCCTTTCCTTTGTATGTCACCACTACCTTGTCATATTTCTACGGCACGACTTTGCTATCAGCCACGGGTAATTGGACTACCGGCTTTATGACAACTGGTTCTATGTAGGCCCCTTTCACAACAACCACAGGTACAGATGATGACCCTGGTACCACTAACTTGACTGGCTCTGGCTTCTTTGCAGCAACAAATGGTCCTTTTCCCATTACCAACACTGGCTTATCTTTTATCGCTTTTAGCTGAACTGCTGGCCTCACGCTAACTGTCTTTTCTTTGACCTTGGCTTCCGTAGAACGGATCATCATGACCGCCTGCGAGGGTTTTTTAGGCTCTGTCCCCTTATGTATCAGTTCGATCACGTTGGCTTCATAATGTACCAGTAACGGGTTTTGATTGATGTTTGGAGCCTCTGGAGCCTGTACTTCAATACGGTGATTATCAATGAGTTCTTGTACCGCATTTTTCAATTTCCAACATTTTTCAGTATCATGCCCCGGCATCCCTGAGCAATACTTGCAGCTAACAGAATGGTCAAGGTTTCTGGGAAGGGGGTTTGGTGCTTTGGACTCAATTGGGGTCAACATTCCCAACTGTTTCAATCTATGGAAGAGAGTGGTGTAAGATTCTCCCAGTAGAGTAAATGTTTTTCTGTTTAGGGCCTTCTCACTTCTAAAAGCTTGATTTGGGAAAAAGTCGGTTCCTGGTCTGTTTGTCCTGGGGGGTGGATAGGTGTTTTATGGGTGTGGATGTGTGGTTTTGGGCGTCGGTGCATGCCATTGCGAGTGCACCGGAGGCTGAGTGTATGCCTGGGTGTGGTGGATAGAAAAGTGTGGTTCTGGTGGTAGATAGTAATGTTGTGGTGGGCCATATGGGGTATATTGGTAATTTAGGTGGTGGGGTCTGGGTTGGTAGGTTATTGGTCCTGGACCAAGTACTAGTTTCAACCGTAGCAACTTCTTCCTTCTTCTTCTTTCCAAGCACACCACCAGTACCGCTTTGGATGGCCTGGGTGGTTGCTTTCAATGCCGAGTATCTCAAGATCTTGTTAGACTTCAATCCCTCTTCAATCATGGCTCCCATCTTTACCACTTCATTAAACGACTTTCCGACAGATGTCACTAGATGACCAAAATAGGTAGGCTCCAATGTTTGCAAGAAGTAATCTACCATCTCACTCTCCCTCATCGAAGGATCAACCCTTGTTGCTTGTTCCCTCCAGCGGAAACCAAACTCTCTAAAACTTTCCCCGGGCTTCTTTTCTAGCTTCAACAATGACAGACGATCGGGGACTATCTCAAGGTTATACTGAAAATGACCAATGAATGCTTGTGCCAAATCATCCCATGTATACCATCAGCCAGGGTCCTGTCTCGTGTACCATTCCAATGCGGACCCGCTCAGACTTTGACCAAAATAGGCTATCAACAATTCATCCTTCCCCCCAGCTCCTCTCATTTTACTGCAAAAACCCTGGAGGTGGGCCACCGGGTCGCCATGTCCCTCGTACAAATCAAACTTGGGCATTTTGAAACCTGCGGGCAACTGGACATCGGGGAAAGGGCACAAATCTTTGTATGCAACGCTGACTTGGTTTCCTAAACCATGCATGTTCCTGAAGGATTGCTCCAGGCTTTTGACTTTATGAATCACTTCCTCCTGTTCTGCGTTCTTAACCGGTTTCTCATCTTCTCCCGGGATTTCAAAATGGGGAGTATAGGTATATGGCTCAGGCGCTTTGAAAGTGGGTTCGGGAGGGTAATATTGGGTGTCGTGAATTTTTCATAGCGGCTCACTGGACGATCTATGTAATGGGGCTGGGGGAGGTTCCACAAAGACTGGAACCACAGGTGGGGGAGGGTTCTGTTTAGGTGGTGGAGCTGGAGGAGCATATGAAGTAGTACCATAGCCCTGGGTGTGATAGGGGAAGGCTGAAGATGCGTGGGGAGTGGTGGGCTCCTGAGCCTGAGCCAGAGGTGGGATGTAAGATGGATTAGCGGGGTGTAGTGGTGTCAGATATCCCTGAGACCATGCCCGATGCATTTCGGCCATTTGCGCTATTAGTTTCCTCACCTCTTCTTTCATAGCACCCACATCTGTTACCTCAACTTCATTTGAAGGGTCCACGAGGCTGATTTCCCAGTCCTGTCCTGTCATGTTTACTTTATCTTTCGACCGGGTGTTGTACGGGTGAGTTGCCAGAACTGCCAATCAACTAACCACCTGCCTGGACTCACACATTTAGACAACCACTTTGTTAACGATTAAGTCTTAACAGATTTGACAACCGCACGTTGGCATGAATGCACTTATACAGTTAATCCTTTCTATTATGCGTTTGCTCGATTGCATGCGTCATCCCGGCATTTCATTCTTTGTTTCTTTTTACCTTTCTTTCAATTTTCTCACTCTACCCCTTTCTTGTGTCCTTTTCTTTCTTATATTTCTTTCTCTTTTGTTTCCCACTCTTTTCTTTTTTCTCTTTCTCTTTGTTTTTTTTCCGCTATTTTCTTTCTTTTTCTTTATTTTCGATCCCTTCTTTTTATCTCTCTCTCTTTCTTTGTTTCTTCTTTTTTCTTTTCCCGTTTTACGATTACGGCCGAATCCTATGGAGATTGCCTACGTATCGTGACCCCGCACGAATCAGACCAAGCATAGTTCGTGAAAATAATTGCAAAAATAAAGGGTGTAAATATTTATTTTTTTTTGAAATTTTCAATTTTCATTACTAAAAAAAACTATTACAAACTAAACACTTTTTGGAATGAAACTAACAGACGTAAATTAAAAGCAAACACAGACTCTAAGACTGCAAACATACTTGACCTGAAAAGACAACGGACAGACAAAAGACAGACTCAAAAGGTAGAAAACTACAGACACAGACTATGCATACTTTAGTGCTTCAAACTTAGGTGTCCGCGGGGCGTCGTTCGGCCTCGCCGCGTGCCTAGGATCCAAATCCCTTTCAAGCTGCTCTAATTCATTAATGGTTCGCTTCACATAGATCATTACTGCTGAGACAAAAGTAGTATAGGTCATGCATTCACAAACCTGGCATCTCCTGAAAATGGCATGAGCAATGGCTCTAATCCTGTCTTTTGTTTGCTTCTTTTCTATAAGCAAGCGTCTTATCTGATCGCTGCACATTTTTAAAGCTCGAGAGTCCTGCAGGTGTTGATCTTGCAACTGCTGCACTTCTACCTCCATTTGGGCCAACAAGTCGTAACAATGTCCACTTTCAATTCCAAAATCTCTAGTCTGCCTAACTGCTTTACCCTCAAGGGCACCCACTTTTCTCTTTAAATTGGCAACAATTTTCTCATGGTCCCTTTTCGACTGATTCAAGTATTGGCAACGCTCCTCTGTTCTTGTATCCCACTACGCTTTGAGTTCTGCCATGATATTCTCAGATTTTTCTAATTTGTCCCGCCATTCCCTAACTTCATTTTCCAGCCTTTTTATCAACTGCTTATCTGATCGGCTCCTTGGTTACTTGTCAACGGTTATCCTCAATTGCCGGATTTGGGCCCTAAGCGCCTCGTTTTCTCGAGCCAGTCTGTTCTTCTCACTTTGACCCGCGACAACCTGTACATTGTTCTCGAATTTCAGACTCTCAACTTGCTGCTTCAGCTTGCCAATCTCAACTTGATAGCCTTCTTCCTTTGCTAACCAGTCCCACTGCTCTTGGGATGACTCAGCAAAATCTTCGAGATGAGGTCTTTTAGCCGGTCTCCCGCATGCCACGTCACCTCTGAACCAATCATGATACCCCGGGGAAACTTCCCCTTTAGCCCTATCTGACACACAAGTGTTCGCCATCAAATGTTGACACTCACTCCAGATTTTGCGAACTTCTTCTTCGGGGAACCGACCGTCAGGACTAATTTCGACCACTTGGGTACTCAGATCTTCATCTTTCGGTACTACTTGATACCTCCCGAGTTGCCTCAGAACCCGATATGGCGCATAGGGCTGGATGCTTTTGAGTCCCATCAACAGAAAATGCGGCCTGGCCGCTGGCATATATATGACTTCTTCGACAGGCAACCATCCGAGCACCCACTATATCTGGCTGGAAGTGAGGGTCCGAAATAATGATGTCCAAGCCGTGACTCCTTCAGGTAGACTAGCCCCTTTTATTCTTGTGTAAAATTCTCCTATACAAGTTTTCTCAAACGAACCATAACTCAAGAGCTGAGAGCGGTGGCATAAATGCTCAGTCATCCACATTTGTAACAACAAGTTACATCCCTCAAAAAATTTGCCCCCAGCTTTGCAAGTAGTGAGAGCCCGGAAGATGTCATCCACGATCATAGGTGCTAAAGTGCTTTTTTCCATGGTTTGCAAGGTACTGACGACACCAGCTACTTTCAAATCAATATTTCCATCTTTCCTTGGGAATACTATGAGGCCCAAAAAGGCTATCATAAAAGCCACCCGTCTGTGTTCCTCCTATTTTTGTCGGTTACTTCTACTGCATAGCTTAAAGTCTGGATTATTGAACCCGCCCACGTGGCCATATCTATCATATATGAAGCGGAAATTGCAGAAACCCTTTGCAAAATCTGGATGATGAACTATTCGGGGTATTTTCAAGGAATCCAAAAACCGGTGTATGGTAACGGCCCTAGAAGCAATTAAGTATTTGAACCTCAACGGAGCTTGATCACTTCTGATGTACCCCGCTATTTCTTCCAATGTCGGGGTGAGCTCAAAGTCCGAGAAATGAAATACATTATGTGTCGAATCCCAACAAGCGACCAATGCCCTAATAATATCCCCCAGAGGCTGGATGTTTAATAAATCCGGGAGATCTTTCAAATACTTTTTCACTTCGTCTTGCCCTTCTTTGCCTAAGTCATTCCACCATAATCGCAACTCAAAAGGGATTTTGGTCATTATTGAAAAGGGTTCATTTAGCATCGTGCTCATCCTACACATTTATTAAGGCGATTAAGCAAAAGAAAAACTGTTATTCGACTCAAAAAAACTATCTATATTTTCGACTCAAAATAAAATTACCTATATATTTTCAGATTTTAAAAATGAAGAACTCGATTCTCAAACGCGACCTTTCAGTACTTCGGGAACAAAGATTTTAAGGCTGCGAAAGTCAACCGGTCAAAAATCAAAAATTGACCAAGATGGCCGTTTTGCAAAGTCAGCCTTCCAGCGTTCCTTTTAGGGACATTCGGCTATTTATGACAAGACGACCCTACTTGACTTATTTACAACTCTTTACTCTTTTTTTTAAATTAAGATAAAAGACCTGGTATTGCAACACGGCCTTTCAACGCCTCGAGGACGAAAACTTAAGGCTGTAAGGGTCAAAAAATAAAAACATGACCAAAGGTGGCTATTTATGCAAGGTCAGCCTTCCGACGTTCCGTTTGGGAACATTTGACTATTTTTGACAAAACGACATCACCCAACTTATTTACGACGAAAATAAAAATTTTGACATTTTTTGGTTATTTTTGCAAAGGAAAGGTTGGACCCGATGAGGGTTGCCTACGTATCCCACACCCTGTGAGAATCAAACTGGCGTAGTTCGAGCGAATTAACCGAACCATTTTAAAACAAGACTCTTTTTGATTTTCATTTTTCATGGCAAGACAAACTATTTTCCTTTTCTATTTTTGAAAACAAGACAAAATAACGACGACCTTTTTTTTCATTTTCAGCAAACAATAAAACGACCTATTTTTCCAAACTAAAATAAAGACTCTTTTCCATTTTCTTTTTCAACAAACAACTGTCCGAAAATAAAAGACTCTTTTTCCTATTTTCCTTTTTTTCGTTTTCTCAAAATTTCGGCAGAGTTTCGACAGTACTTGGTTTTTCTGTTATTTCTCTCTTTTTTATTTTTTTCCTCGATTTTTCAACTTTCCCGAGATTCAGAAACCGGTCAACATGCAGGTTTGAAACAAATATATGTACAGAGCAAGTAGGATGCATCAGGATGGTCCTTTCATTTCAGGTTGCTAGCCCTAGACGGACCCAACCCCTGTGTTGAGTCCCCTAAGTCAAATGCAGCATGATGCAAATAATCGTTCCTACTAGGGATCCGGAATGAAGTCACGTTATTCTATATTTAAAACCTGGGTCGGTGTTCTAGACTGTGTACCCGAGCGGACGATTCGAGTCGAGGAGGGGGCAACTTTCCGGGAACCAAAAGGCCATCCGCCTTAGTAACTTGTCCGGCCTCTTTCTTATTTCAAGGTATGACACTAACAGAATAGGGAGTCTCAACCAGTAAGCACATCCCTGGAGGTGAAGAGAGAAGGGTGTCGGCACAGTTTATATACAGTTCAGATAACATCAAAGCGGTAACATTTAGCACATTCAGCACAAAACATGTAGGAAAATCAGATACAACCAAATACAACAATTTATCTAAGCTCGAACTCTAAACCCCGAATAAGAGATTCTTGGTTCGTTCCCCAGCAAAGTCGCCAGAGCTGTCACACCTCCTTTTTACTACACCCTGCAAGAGTGTAAGGAGTTTTTCCAATTAAAGGACAATCAGAACGGGATTTGGTTATTAAAATTTCAGAGTCGCCACTTGGGAAATTAATAGTGTCCCAAGTCACCGGTTTTGAATTCCGAACCGAGGAAGATTTGACTCTGTATTACATTCCGCGCACCAGAAATCCGTGTAAGGAATTCTGTTAATCCGGGAGAAGGTGTTAGGCATTCCCGGGTTCCGTGGTTCTAGCACAGTCGCTTAACTGTTGTATTTGATTTTATCTGACTTTAATGCGTGCTAGCTTATATGCCTTTATTGAATTTTGAATCGCTTTTATTATAATTATATTTTTTTTATTTTTATTTTATTTTATTTATTATTTATATTTTTTCTTAAAAGAGTTGCAACGTCGTGAAAATGTGTCTCGAACCATGTCGCAATAAATGCACCCATGGTTGTTGACACATCTCCACTCCGTTGAGATTTGGATTTGGGTCACATAAATGTGCACCCTAGTTTAGGGAGGTAATGTTAATTAAATCGCGCCTAAAGAGTCTAACGTATTATTATTTGGGGAAGGCCGTGAAGTTTACTAGACGGCCCTCCCAAATTCTAAGTATTTTAATAACCACTTATGGAGGTCCCCACAATTTATTTTATTTTGTTCGGCGAGACTCGTCTCATTTGTTTTAAAATCAAACTAAAGGCCATTACCATTATCTACTTCATTCGTCTCTAAGAATCCTCATTGGTTAAGGCTCTGACTTTCAAGACCAAGTTCAAACATCAAATAAATATGCTGTGAGCTCAAACTCCCACAGCTACAGGCATTGGGACTGATGCTGTCCCAAAATCCGAACCCAACGACAGATATCTGTGAAGTCCACGGATCGAGTCCTCAGGGCGCCATTATGTTTAACTAGTTGCTTCAAGCTATTAATTCCCCAGGCCCAATTCAAGTCATCACTCGACCGCGACAGACCTGGGCTGCCTAATAATGCATCCAGGCCCAAATGGAAACCGACAGCCCAGTGGACGTAGAGGGAAACTCAAGAAACTGTGATGCAAAAGTCTGGGATCAAATCCCAACCTGACTGACTACAACAACTGGCTATGAAGCCAACGTCGAGCTCAAATCGCAGCCACGAAGGGGCGTTATGGGAAAATGTTACTCAAACTAGAAGACTAATTAATAATTATGATCAGAATTACTAACAGCTGATATGAATACTGCCATTCCAATTCAGGGATTCAACTTCTACTGCTATTCAACCAAATTAAACAATATTAATGATTGTCCAGTTCAGATGCTCAAGATGAAATTTCCAGGTAATGCAATAGCTTGACACATTTCCCAATTACACCTACTTGAAACACAAACTAAGCTAACAATCCACTAAACTACACCAAATAGACAATCACTAGTTCAAAAGGAGTTCAACAGTTTACATTACAGACTATCACGTCCGTATTAGTTGGCAACATTACTTAATTAAACAAGTCGGAACTCAAACCAACAAATTAAAACTACATCAATTGGCTGCAACTATAAAGGTTCCATCGTATTTGAATCTAAAATGAGCATTGATTTCACTCCAATTTTGTCATTACAACAGGGAGAGTTCGAACATGTACCTGGAAATGAAGCAAAATTAAAGGAAGAAGGAGTCAGCAGTGGCAAGCAAACAATCAGCAGTTGAAACCAATAGCATAGGATCAATTTTGGACTTAAAACAGCATCACAACAGCCCAGGAATGAATGACAGAGGAACAGAACTAACAAAATAATCAAAACAGACTTGATTGAACCCAAACTGACTCAAAATTAAACCCAAAAAAACTTCTGAAACCTCAACAGCCAGAAACACATCCTTATCTGAACTAGAAATTTGAATTAACAACTGAAACTCGAAACTAATCTAAGGAAAACTTCAATGGAACAATATTTTTGGAGTTTTTTGTGTTGTTTTTGGTTTTTAGAAGATTTAAGATCTAGAAGGAACTCTCACCCTCTCAGATTTCAAACTTTTGTTTTTTTTCTTTTGAGTTTTCCAGCTTTTTTTTTTTCAAAAAAACCCCCGAAACAAGGCAGTAGAGACTACCTTTTATAGGCAGAAATTAGGGTTCTTTCAGATTTTTTACTTTACATCTTCAGTCCCTCTTTTATTTCAGTTTGGTCCCTTTATTTGTGACTTGCCAAACAAGCAAGTCCCTCTATTATGCCAACATCTACATTAAAGTACCATTCTAGAAGGCCCTAGGATGCTCTTCTACCCACCAAATACCTATACTACCCTTACCCTTACTTTGAAATTACTATTCCTAAAGAACCTACCCTTTTCTATCCCTAAAATGCCCTTCTACTAGTCTGAAATTTACAGCCCAATGCTAAGAACAACAACCCCTTACTCCTGTTAAAAAAACAACTGAAGTTAATCCTAATGAGTCTAAACCAGCTATAACCAATCAACACAACTAAAATCTAATCCTAACTCACCTAAATGCTTCAATTAGTACTATCATTAGACTGAAGTAAACATCGATTAAACAAAAGAAATGAACTAACGATTGACAAACAACACTGAAATTATAAAACTAACATCATGAACTGGTAAACACGGATTAAACACAAGATTGAGACTAAAAATAGAACATAATTGTGAACTGAATCACGACTAATTCCAATATAACAAGAGTTAACCAAGACAGAAAAATCGAATCAAAATTAAAGAGACAGAACTCAACACTAACAAAGAATTACTCTAACATTTAAGCGAAATGCAAGGATGGATTAATGTTACTTAAAATCAATACGGAAATTAGGCTACACTGATGGAAATCGAGCTTAGAAAGTTGGGGAGAAACTCACCGATGGAGAGAAAACTCCGGTCAGCCACTGTCGTCCGAATCTTTCAAAATTTTTGACACGCTACATCCCTAACCATGTGTTTTTCACAAGAGAACACATGGTTAAGGATATTACGGTTAAAAATCACAAAGATTTGGGGTTAGGGTTTTGGCTAGAAAATCTTAGATTTGAAATTCGAGCCGCTTCACCGAGATTCGAAGGAAGATGGTCATGGATTTGGGTTAAGGGAAGTCTGGGGACGGTGGGGTGTGATTTTGGGCCAGTTTGGACAAAGTAACGACTTGGACGGTAAATTTAAAATCAATATTCGACGGCCTTGGTTGTGATTCGAGGGAAACCAACGGTATGGTTGTAAAGAGGAGTTCATGGGGAATCTGTGGTGTAAGTTTGGGGGTGAATGGCGTATGTTGTGTTTCCCGCCGGCGAGGGGTTTGGTGGCGGCTTGGATTAGTGTTTGAGAAGAGAGGTAGGGTGAGGAAGACGAGGGACTGGGTTGGGCTTCTCCGACCATTTTAAATCAAGAACCTCGTTAGTTCCGAACCGTTGGATTGATGAGATCCGACGGTCCTGATTGGAGACCACGAAACGATGTCGTTTCGATTAGAAGGGGAAACGGACCGGGTTAGCATTTTTGGGCTCGAACTGGTCCGGATTTTTTTTGGTCTATGGAGAGTAATGAATTAGGCCAAACAATTTTGACCAAGAACAGCCCAGTTCTGGTTATTTGCCCAAGACCCTCCTTTCCCTTGTAATTTGTTTTATTTTCCTCATTCAATTATTTTCTCTCTTTATTTTGATTTCTCCCAATTAATTCCTCCTTGTTTTCCACCTCATTTTTGTTACTAATTTTCTGATTTATAAAGATTGCAAAAATAAAAAATTAAACTAAACTAATTGATGCCTAAAATTACTTTAAAACTATTTTGTGACAATTTCACAATTAAAACAATAAAAATGCTGAAGTGAACTATTTTTCTCATTTTCTTCATATCTTATTCTAAATTAATACTAAAATGGGAAATTTAATGCAAATGCAAATGTATTTTTTTCTTTTCATATGAATTATCATGCACAAATAAAATGCAACACTTACCGGAAAATGACACAAAATTCAACAAAAATTGTAAAATAACAAGGAAATTGTTTTATTTGAATTTTGAGAATAATTTGCTTAGGGAAAAAATCATGTGCTCACATTGACCACTTTGAATGGATCAGACCATTTTGATTTGATCTTGCCCGGAAACAATTTGAGCCTTGAGTTAAAGAGCAAAACCAAGTCACCCGACTTGAACTCTCTTTTCATGATCTTCTTGTCATGGACGAACTTCATCCTTTCTTTGTACACGGATGCGCTTTCATAAGCATGGAAACGGATTCCTCCATTTCCTTTAGTTGTGTTAACCTCAAATTTGAAGCCTCAGCCCAGTCCAAGTTCAACCTCTTTAACGCCCACATGGCCTTGTGCTCCAGTTCCCCGGGTAGATGACAAGATTTTTCGAAGACTAACCGATAAGGAGAAGTACCAATAGGAGTCTTGTACGTCGTTCGGTATGCCCACAATGTGTCATCTAGTTTCCTTGACCAGTCGGTCCTGTTTGCATTGACATTCTTTGCTAGAATGCTTTTGATCTCCCGGTTAGAAACCTCAACTTGACCACTTGATTGCGGATGATAAGGTGTGGCGACCTTGTGCTTGATTCCATATTTCTCAAGTAGCCCCGTGAAAGCCTTGTTACAGAAATGAGACCCCCCATCACTAAGAATGGCTCTAGGAGTGCCAAACCGAGTGAATATGTTTTTCTTCAAGAACGTGTCACACTCCTTGCGTCGTTGTTTGGTAGGGCAATCGCTTCAACCCATTTGGACACATAGTCCACAACCACCAAAATATATTTCATCCTGCAAGAGCTTACAAAGGGGCCCATGAAATCAATTCCCCATACGTTGAAGATTTCTGTCTCCATCACAAAGTGCATTGGCATTTCATGCCTCTTGGAGATTGAACCTTGTCTTTGGCATTGGTCACAAACCTTGACCATTTGATTGGAATCATGATAGATTGAAGTCCGATAGTAACCACATTCAAGAACCTTAGCCGCCGTTCGATTTCCTCCATGATGAACCCCAACCGGTGAGTCGTGGCATGCCTTTAGAATAGGCATAATCTCTTCTTCCGGAACACACCTTTTGATAAATATTGTCAGCACAAACACAGACAAGAATGGATCCTCCCAATAGTATTGCCATCAGTCTCTCAAAAACTTCTTCTTTTGATAGGATTCCAATCCGTCCAGGATAAGGCCACTAACTAAATAGTTAGCAATATCGGCATACCAAGGAGCAAAAGTGCTTGGTAGTGCCAATATGTGTTCATCTGGGAATGCATCATTGATCTCAAGATCTACCTTTGGTCTCCCTGCCTCCTCAAGCCTTGATAAATGATCCGCCACTTGATTTTGAGTTCCCTTACGATCCTTGACTTCGAAGTCAAATTCTTGCAACAACAAGACCCATCAAATCAACCGAGGTTTTGCATCCTTCTTTTCCATGATATAGATGAGAGCAGCATGATCCCAACAAATAAGCCCGGAACTTCTCAAAGGCATAAACAATGGCAAGAAGTTCTTGCTCAGTAACCATGTAGTTCATTTATACCCCATTGAGATTCTTGCTTGCATAATAGACTGGTAGAGAAATTTGTGGTGATGTTGGCCAAGCATTGTTCTAATAGCTACACCACTGGCGTCACTCATGAGTTCGAAAGGAAGAGACCAATCGGGTGTGACAATAATAGGTGCCGTGGTGAGCCTTTGTTTCAATTTATCAAAGGCTTTGAGGCATTTCTCGTCAAACTCAAATTTGGCAAATTTCTCAAGGAGTTTGCACATAGGATTTGCAATCTTGGAGAAGTCCTTGATGAAGCGCCTATCGAGCCCGACATGCCCCAAGAAACTTCGAACACCTTTAACGAAAGTAGGTGAAGGAAGCTTAGAAATAATCTTGATCTTTGCTCGGTCAACCTCTATGCCACGCTTCGAAATTTTATGTCCCAACACGATGCTTTAATCCACCATGAAGTGACATTTCTCCCAATTGAGCACAAGGTTGGTCTCTTCACATCTCTTAAGCACTTGTCTAAGATTGTTAAGACAATGCTTAAAAGAATCGCCTACCACCGAGAAGTCATCCATGAAGACTTCTAGAAAATCCTCTACCATGTCAGAGAAAATAGACATCATGAATCATTGAAAAGTAGCCGGAGCATTGCATAAACCAAATGGCATCCGGATAAAAGCAAAAGTTCCATATGGGCAAGTGAATGTCGTCTTCTCTTGATCCTCCAGTTCTATGTTTATTTGGTTGTAGCCGGAATATCCATCAAGGAAACAATAAAATGACCTTCCCGCTAGCCGATCAAGCATTTGATAAATAAAAGGCATAGGGAAATGGTCTTTGCATGTGGCACTGTTGAGCTTCCGATAATCCATACACACCCTCCAACCGGTCACCGTTCTTGTTGGGATGAGCTCATTTTTCTCATTTTCGATTACGGTCATGCCTCCCTACACACATTGCACCGAGCTCACCCAAGAATTATCAGCAATAGGGTAGACTACCCCGACATCCAACCATTTGATGATTTCTTTCTTTACCACCTCTTGCATTGACGGGTTCAACCGTCGTTGATGTTCCACACTTGGTTTTGTTTCACTTTCCAATTGAATTTTGTGCTCACAAATTCCCGCGGGAATCCCACGGATGTCCTCAATTGTACATCCAGTGTCTTGCTTATGCTCCTTAAAGACTTCCAACAATTGTTCTACCTAACAAAGAAGAAATAATTACTGGTAAAGTATCATTTGATCCAAGAAATTTATACCTCAAGTGTGGTGGAAGTGGTTTGAGCTCTAGTTCTGGAGGTTCAATAATAGAAGGCTTTGCGGGTGGAGTGACTCTATTCTCCAAGTCGAGAGAAAGCTTTGACAGAGCATAAGTGTAGGACCTAAGCCCCTCCAATGAATTTACCGATTCCATTTACCCCTTTGTATCTTCACCATCAAAGTTCACAAAAATAGCCACCAATGCCTCACCGAGGCATTATTCTTCCATTTTCATTTCAATCGTATCCCCTACTTTATCGACAAAATCGATCACCAAAATGCTTTCATACTAATGCGGAAGTTTCATACCCTTGCTTGCTTGGAATGTAACCTCTTCATCATTCACCCGAAATTTGATCTCATTCCGTTCCGAATCCATTAGTGCTCTTCCAGTGGCAAGGAATGGTCTCCCCAAGATGATCGAGATCTCTTTCTCAACCGTGCAATCAAGGATTATGAAGTTGGCAGGTAAATGAAATTTTCCCACCTTCATAAGTACATCATCAACAATTCCCACCGGTCGTTTGATGGAACGATTGACCATTTGCAATCTCATACTTGTGGGCCTTGGCATACCTAATCTTGCTTTCTTGTAAATGGAAAGAGGCATCAAATTGATGCTAGCTCCATTATCACAAAGGGCTCTTGCAAAATCATGTGCCCCAATAGTATAAGGAATGGTGAAAGCTCTCGGGTCTTCTTTTTTTGTACGGTGGATGTTGCAATGATGGAACTAACCCGGTGAGTCACATTCACCACTTCATTTTTGGTGGTTTTCTTCTTGGTGATCAAATCTTTCAAATACTTAGCAAAACCCGGCATCTCTTGAAATGCTTCCACAAATGGAATATTCACCGATAATTTCTTGAGAATGTCGTAGAACTTTTCGAGTTTGATATCATCAACCTTCCTAGCAAGTCTTTAAGGGAATTGAGGAGGAGGTCTAGGAATAGGTGGAAGAGTTTTTGGTGTCTGTTTTACCTTTTCCTTTACCTTTTCCCGGTTCTCTTTTTGCACTTGCACATCTTCTGAAATCTTCTCAATTTTGATAACACTTGGCTCTTCAACCTCAACCCCTTCCTCGAACTCTTCTACCTCAACCACTTGTTCACCCTCTCCTTGTAGTACCTTCCCACTCCGAGTAGTAATTGCTATGACATGAGAAGTTGGTCCACTCCCACTACCCTTTGGGTTCACAATTGTGTCACTAGGGAGTGTTCCCTTTTGTTTTGGTTTTTGTTCCCTAGAGAGGTCTCTCTTTTGCATCTCCAATTTTTGAATGGATTCAGTATGAGTGCCAACAAGCTCGGTCATGTTCTTTACAGAAGTGTCAAATTTTTCTTAATTTTGCAATACCCGTTCAAGCATACTTTCCAACTTAGACTCACTTGAGGAACCTTGATTCGAATATTGACCCTTTGGGGGAGCACAAGGGTTTGAACTCTGGTTTGAGAAGTTGTTTTTGTTGTTGTTCCAATTTCCTTGGTTCGAGCCACTTTGGTCGTTTCTCCATTGTTGGTGGCCTTGGCCTTGCGGGTTTGGCCTCCATTGATTTTATTGTCCTTGACCTTGGTATTGTTGCCTTTGATAGCCTACTTGAGAGTTGTTGACATAATTTGCTTCCTCAAAATCCTCATTTGATATGGGTTGCACATCCTCAACCACATTTACCTTCTTCGTTTGGCTTTCGGTGAACATCTTTATCAACACATTGACATTTGTAGCAAGCCCTACAATCACCTGATCTCTCTCTTGACTTTCCTTGATCATGTTGCTCAAGGAAGGAGAACCATATGTAATCCCACATGTGGTGTCCTCAGAATGCCATGCTTGATTATGCTTTGCCATTTTGTCAAGTATTTGTGTCACCCTTGCGAATGATTTGTCCATGAAAGATCCGTCAGCTGCATTCTTGGCTATAGATTGGTTCATACGATCCAAGCCCATATAGAATTTTTTCAACAAGATAGAATCCAGAAAACCATGGTTGGGAGACCTCACCAAATATAATTTGAAACGATCCCATGCCTCATGTAGATGTTCTCCCAGTACTTGCTTGAAGAAGAAGATTTTATCTCGGAGCTCAGACTTCTTACTTTACGGGAACCATTTGGACAAGAATGCTCGGACAAGTTCGGGCCAAGAATGAATGGAGATTGGTGGCAGATTTTGAAGCCATTTCCTTGCATCCCAAGCTAGAGAGTACTTGAAGCATCTCAACCTTAGGGCATCATCAGAGACATTGTTCTGCTTATGCATTGCACACACACCCAAGAAGTTTCTAAGATGTTGTGTCGGATCATCATCAGTGGAATTCCTAAAAAACCCCTCCGCTTTGAGAATAAGGATTAAACCATGTTCCACCTTGAAAGTTGCAGCGCCAACGGCCGGAGGTACAATAGAATTTGTATCCTCAATGTACTCCTCAATGTCCGCAAAAGGATTTTCTTCCATTTCTGCCTCTAAGTCTTCAACATATTCAGACATGTTTTCCTATCAACACCAAGCAAAACAAGCAAAGTGTGATGCAGCAGAATAAGACGTAAAGTAAAGCACACATTACTTAGTAATTTCAAAATCGTATTCCTCGGCAACGACGCCAAAATTTGATACGCTCAAATTACACTTTAATAAATAGTGTAAGGCGGTCAGTGTCAAATATAATAACCCAATAAGGTTGGGGTCGAATCCCATAGGGAATATGTGTGAAAAGGTTGCTCGAATAGTGTGTTGCTCGACTAAAGTCGTAATCCTATCCAGTTAATGGTAACAAGAGTATGAATTTGAGTTTGGTTTGAAGTAATAGCTAATTGTAATATTGAGAATGTAAATAATTTGATTAAAGGAACCAAGGTTGTGTCCCCTTTAATGAAGTGTAATGCTATTGATGTTAATATGATATATTTCTAATGGAAGGTCCTCTTGATATGCAAATGATGTCTAAATGATTACCCAATATTTTCCAATAGTTGGGTAGTATTTCCTCTTTATGACTTTTCCAAACATAAAAGAGTTGCAATTAAGAACAATCAATATATGCCAAATAAAACCTACTTATTCATAAGCGATTCTATTAAACAAGGTTTAAAGCCTTGAGTCTTTGATATTTACTTCTACCAAATTCTAACCCACTTTCCCAAGCAAAGCAAGAATTTAATGGCATTTGTTAATGTTTGCAACCACCAACAATAAATGAAGAATGAGAAGAAAATAAATATCAACCAACTATTATATATATATATATATATATATATATATATATATTCAATGTTAAATACCCATTAACATAACATCCATTCAGGGTCCACAACCTTAGTATTTAAAGTTAGCTACACATGCTAAAATACAAAAGGAAAAGAGTATTTAATGCCATAAAGCTTACACAGTGAAAGATTCTCGACCCAAAAGCTTCCAAAAGAGAGGAATATTAATATATTATATTGTAGCTTCAAAGTCAGACAAGATGAGTCCACAAAACCCCAATAAATCTATTTATAGAGGCCAAAATTCGGGACAGAAAACGGACATAAATGCCCTTTCAGGTCAAATATGCGACCGCATTTTTGTCGCATAACAGACATGCAGTCCGCATTCTCGTCAAGCCCATCGCACTTCAAAACCTTAGTTTCCAGGCCTCCACCGCATTGTGGGAATGCGACCGCATTTTGCGTCACATTTGCTTCCTTCAGTAGCCCTCATGTTTAGTCTGCGGTCCATTATGCGCCTCGCAAACACGTTATGCGATCGCAGAGTAGACCGCATTTTTGACGTTGAACTTTGTCCAAAAGACTGTTTTGGTTTGCGATCTTAGTGTGACATCTGCGGCTCGCATATGAGTTTTGCGATAGCATATCCACACTTGCGATGCTTTTTGGCTCTTTTCTTGTCTTTTTGTTGCTTTTTGAACTCCTTTTCATGCTCTTAGGTCTTTAAGCCTTACACACTGCAAAAACACTAAAATAACATAAGTACAAAAGGAAATTGCATTTAAAACAAGCTAAAATCTAAGTAATTAGTATCAAATGTGCCAAAATTCTCTGGCACATTAGTTTACCTGCAATGAAACAATACAAGCGTATTTTCTGCATAAATTTAAACATGATGCAAAATCCCGTTGGACTATGAATGTTGTCTTTGGATGGTTAGGATGACGTCTTTAGACTATGACATCCTGGGCCATAAAGCGTATGATGAATGATTCGCAGGCCATGAAATGACGCTCTCGGGCTATGAGGATGGTGCCTCTGAACCATGATGCCTTTGAATAATAATATGCAAAAGATCAAAAGAGATCCTCAGGACATGATATGGTGTTCTCGCGCTATGAAGATGGTTACTCCGAACGATGATTCCTTTGGATGAGTTGGCGATATTTCAGCCCATGAAAGATGCAGTGGTGTGATGCGGACAAGACAGAGCTTAGTCTTGCAAATCGAATGGCAGAGCTTAGCCCATAAGAAAAGTGAAATAAACGATACTTGAGATAGTGCTTAGTGTCGAAGGAAATTGGAGGCAGATCTTAGCCTCGGAAGGCAGAATGATAGCCTTATGCAAAGATGTGAATGCAGATGGAGGTAGAGCTTAACCTCGGAAGGCAGAATGGTAGCCTTTTGCAAGATGCAGATGGAGACAACATTTAGTCTTGGAAGGCAGAGTGGTAGCCTTATGCAATGCAAATGCAAATGGAGACAGCGTTTAGTCTCGAAAGGCAAAAAAGTAGCCTTATGCAGATTGGAAGGCAGAATAGTAGCCTTATGTAGAATGCAGATAGAGATATCGTTTAGTCTCGGAAGGCAGAAAGTTAGCCTTATGAAGATCGGAGGGTATAATAGTAGCCTTATGCAAGAATGCAGATAGAGACATCGTTTAGTCTCAGAAGGCAGAAAGGTAGCCTTATGCAGATTGGAAGGTAGAATAGTAGCCTTATGCAAGAATGCAGATGGAGACATCGTTTAGTCTCGGAAGGTAGAAAGATAGCCTTATGCAGATTGGAAGGCGGAATAGTAGCCTTATGCAAGAGTGCAGATGTAGACAACGTTTAGTCTCGGAAGGCAGAATGGTAGCCTTATGCAAAACGAAATAACGAATGATAGTAGAGTTTTCTTAGCTGATAGCAGATTGCGATATTGTGATTACTCAGAGCATTGTGACAGACAGAACATCACTGGTGTATGCGAATAGAAAATGTTGGTAAGTGCAACGGTTCTGAGAGTTGTATTCCTTAATAATGTTTGTCCCATGGGTGTATCGTATGTTTGATGATTTCTGTAATCTTAGTGCCTGCATCCAAAGAAAAATCATGAGTTTTGTAAGGGGGAAGGTCAGTTCGTATCCCCGCTGGCTTTGCTTGACTTGCTCGGCTTTAATCGGGTGATACTATTTGTATCATTGGGGTAGCATTGCTAAACAAAGCAGCTTCGATAATAAACATGCATGATTTTGTAAAAGTATGACATAAATGTATAATTAAAAATAGCTTCTAGATGAACTGATGATTGTGACGTGGTTTGAGACATTGCAACCTCTCTTGCTACGGAATTTTGAGGGCCCTCCTCAAAATTCTGCCCCAATTTAATGGGTTGATGTTTCTGACTGTTGGTTGCACAACGATCGACTGAAATTACTTCGGAATTTTGAGGATCCTCCTCAAAATTCTGCCCAGTTTCATTTTGGGAGGAAAAATGAAAATTTTATTGAATTATGACCGAACCCATAGGGCTGCCTACGTATCCCCTCTTAAACGGGAATCAGGTAAGGTGTAGTTCAATTTACATCATATAAGGGAAGCATACAAATTACACATAGTAACACTTAACTACATCTGAATTAATTGGCTTTGGCCAAACTTCTCCGTCCATTTCTACAAGTATGAGGGCTCCTCTTGTCAGAACCCGGTGAGCCATATATGGACTCTGCAAGTTGGGAGAGAACTTCCCTTTGGCTTTGTCTTAATGTAGAAAAATTTTCTTTAATACCAGCTGCCCTGGTGTGAACTGTCTTGGCTTGACTCTTTTGTTGAAGGCTCTGGACATTCTGTTCTGATAGAGTTAACCATGGCAAATTGCATTCATTCTCTTTCTGTCTATAAGAGCTAGTTGCTCATAACGACTTTTTACCCACTCCGTGTCGTCGAGTTCAACTTCTTGTATGATCTTTAGGGAAGGAATTTCTACCTCAGCAGGAATGACAACCCCTATACCATAAACCAACATATATGGGGTTGTCCTGGTTGATGTGAGGACTGTGGTGCGATACCCCAATAGAGCAAATGACAACTTCTTATGCCATTGTTTATGCTTTTCTATCATTTTCCTCAATATCTTCTTGATATTCTTGTTCGTGGCTTCTACAACTCCATTCATTTGAGGCCTGTAGGTTGTGGAATTCTTGTGTCTGATCTTGAAAGTTTTGCACATATCTTTCATCAAGTCATTGTTGAGGTTGGAGCCATTATCAGTAATGATTGACTCTTGAATCCCGAATCGACAAACAATATGGTCGCGGACAAAGTCTGCCACGACTTTTTTAGTAACTGCTCTGTAAGATGTTGCTTCGGCCAATTTAGTTAAATAGTCAATGGCTACTAAGATAAACCTGTGTCCATTGGAAGTGGCATGCTCGATTAGTCCAATAACATCCATCCCCCAAGCGGCGAATGACCATGATGAGCTTGTTGCATTAAGCTCCTTTGGAGGTACCTTTATCATGTCTGCATATATATGACAGCGGTGGCATTTCCAGACATACTGGATGTAGTCTGTTTGCATGGTCATCCAAAAATAACCAGCCCAGAGTATCTTCTTTTCTAAGACAAAGCCGTTCATATGTGGACCGCCGGTCCCAGCATGAATTTCCTCTAGTAGTCTGGATGCTTCCTTCGTGTCAACACATCTTAATAGTCTCAAATTGGGAGTCCTCCTATATAGGATTCCTCCGTTGTGAAAGAAGTTGTTGGACAATCTCCGAAGTGTGCGTTTCTGAGTAGGATTTGCAAGCTCTAGGTACTCTCCTTTTGCCAAATATTCCTTGATATCATGAAACCAAGGCTTTTTTGTCTGCTTCTTCTTCAACATGGGCACAATAATCCGGCTGATCATGGATCTTTACTGGAATGGGATCAATGAAATTCTTGTCTGGATGCTGTATCATAGATGACAGGGTAGCCAATGCATCGGCGAACTCATTCTGGACTCTGAGAACATGTTGGAGCTCCGTCTTCGTGAACCTCTTTCTCAATTCCCATACATGATGCATATACGGGAGTATCTTGGAGTTCTTGGTTGCCCATTCTTCTCGTACCTAATGTATAAGTAAGTCTGAATCTCCGATACTAGCAGCTCTTCAACATTCATGTCAATGGCCATTTTGAGTCCTAAGATGCAGGCTTCGTACTCGGCCATATTGTTGGTGCATAGGAACCTGAGTTTGGCACACACCGGATAATGCTGATCGGTTTCTGATACTAGGACTGCTCCTATGCTGACTCCTTTGAAATTTGCTGCTTCATCAAAAAACATTCTCCAACCGTCATAGGATTCTACAATGTCTTCTCCTATGAATGCTACCTCCTCATCAGGAAAGTATGTTTTCAGGGGTTCGTATTCTCCATCCACGGGATTCTCAGTGATGTGGTCTACCAGTGCTTGTCCTTTGACTGCTTTCTGAGTTACGTAGACAATGTCAAACTCACTCAACAAGATTTGAAACTTGGCTAGCTTGCCATTGGGCATGGGATTCTGAAAGATGTACTTCAAAGGATCCATCCTTGATATGAGATATGTAGTATAGGCACAGAAGTAATGCCTCAGCTTCTGAGCTACCCAAGTCAAATCACAACAAGTGTGCTCCAATAGAGAATACCGGGCCTCGTACGGGGTGAATTTCTTACTGAGATAATAGATAGCTTGTTCCTTCCTCCCCGTTTCATCATGCTGCCCCAGAATGCAACCAAAAGCTCCATCCAACACTGCAAGGTAGAGTAGTAAGGGTCTACCTAGCTCGGTCGGGACTAAGACTGGTGGTGTTGACAGGTATTCCTTGATTCTGTTGAAGGCCTTTTGGCAGTCATCAGTCCATTTGGTAGTGGGGTCCTTCTTCAACATCTTAAAGATTAGCTCACAAATAACTGTAGACTGTGTTATGAATCGGCTGATGTAGTTGAGCCTTCCCAAGAAACTCATCACATCCTTCTTGTTCTTTGGCTGTAGCAATTCTTGAATGGCTTTGACTTTTGATGGATCCAGTTCTATTCTTCAGTGACTCACAATAAACCCAAGGAATTTCCCAGCAGGAAACCCAAATGCGCACTTTGCAGGATTTAGTTTTAGGTTGTACCTTCTCAATCTATTGAAGAACATCCTCAGATCTTCCATGTGATCAGTGGCTTTCTTGGATTTGATGATAACATAATCTACATATACCTCTATCTCATTGTGTATCATATCATGGAAAATGGTAGTCATGGCCCTCATGTAGGTGGCCCCTGCATTCTTCAGGCCGAATGACATCATCTTGTAACAGTACATTCCCCACGGCATAATGAAAGACATTTTCTTAACACCTTCTTCATCCATCTAGATCTAATGATAACCAGCAAAGCAATCTACAAATGGTTGTAGCTCATGCTTGGCGCAATTGTCAATCAGGATATGTATGTTCGGTAAAGGGAAGTCGTCTTTCGAACTGGCCCGGTTGGGATCCCGGTAGTCGACACAGACCTTGACCTTCCCGTCCTTCTTTGGCACTGGCACGATGTTGGCTAACCATGTCGGGTATTCTACTACCTTGAGAACCTTAGATTTGACCTGCTTGGTGACCTCTTACTTGATTTTCAGACTCATATCAGGCTTGAACTTTTTGAGCTTTTGCTGTACTGGCAGACATGTTGGATCGGTTGGTAGTTTGTGAGCCATAATAGACGTACTCAGTCCAGTCATGTAGTCGTACGACCAGGTGAATATGTCCTCATATTCCTTTAGAAATTTCGTGTATTCTTTCTTTTCTGATGGTGATAGGTGAGCACTGATTCGTGTTTCCTTGACGTTTTTTGCGTCTTCCAGGTTAACAATTTTGGCCTCGTCCAAGTTGGACTTAGGTCTATTCTCAAAGTTCTCAACTTCTCTAATAATCTCATCAGGTATGGCATCCTCCTCTGAATCAATGTCCGTTTGATGCGTTGTCTCATTGCATGTTACAATCATTGGTTCGTCAAGATAAGTAATAGTAATGCTGTATAAGTAAAGTAATGAGAGAAAATGATAATGAGTGTTGATTTATAAGAAAAGTCAAAATTATTTGATAAATTGCATAACTGTTTTGAACATTGAAGATCTTATTGCGGGAATTGAAAATGTGAAAAGAAAATCATTTAGTAAAAACAATGGATAATGCTTGTTTTAGCCTTGCTACCCCGAGGCTCGTCGGGCTCTGGTTGTCCTGATGGTCCAGTTATTGAGATGTGCACCTCTGCTTACAGCCTGTATGGAAGGACCTTCCTCCCCCTCCTCCTCGAGAAACAACATAACAGTCCATGTCGTTGTCCTCTAAGAACAAGTTCTTCACCGTTGCCAGTGCTTCTTCTTCATCTGACCCATAAAGAATGTTGGCCTATTGGAAAGTTTTCTCCAGATACGGTATTGGCTGCTCCAGTGGATAGTAAGGACCATGCCATGGTGGAAACCAATTGTTTAATTCTTCCCAGGTATATTCATATCCCAGACCGAAAGTGGTGCCATGTTTCTTGAGTTTTATGGGCTTAGCGATTCCTTGGAGGTTCTTGCCGAGCCCAGTGCCAGGTTCGTACCCACTCCAATTCAGTATACTCTCAATTTTGTTATCCCACCATTTGTCTTTGTCAATAGTATTGACCCGTTTGATGTGGTGGTAAGTCTCTCCACCCAGCTTCCTTCTTCCCTCGATCACAAGAATGGTCTGACGACTGTATATAGGGTTGCTACCGTCGCCGTGAATGATCACTTCCTGGTGATTCCATTTGAATTTTACTACCTAATGCAGTGTTGATGCTATGTCCCCAGCGGCATGAATCCATGGCCGTCCCAGCAGTAAGTTATAAGATGTTGACATGTCTATCACCTGGAAATCGACATCGAACCATGTTGGTCCCATTTGTAAGCATAGAATAATCTCACCGATGGTGGACTTCTGAGAACCATCGAAGGCTTTCACACTGATTGCTCCATCTTTTATCTCGTGCAGTCCTTTACCTAGTTTCTTGAGTGTTACCAATAAGCAAATGTTGAGACTGGAACCTCCATCAATCAGGATTTTGGTGATGAAATAGTCTTCATATTGTACGATGATGTGCAGTGCTTTGTTGTGCCCCAACGCTTTAGGTGGCAGCTCGTCCTCATGAAAGGTGATCTTATGGCTCTCTAACACTTGTCCTACCATGTTAGCCATTTCCCCGCCTGTGATGTTGCTTGGTACGTATACTTCACTCAACACCTTTAACAAAGCATTCTTGTGTGCCTCATAATTCTACAGCAAAGAGAGAATGGATATTTGTGCCGGCATTTTGTTTAGTTGGTCGATGACTGAATACTCCCTGGCCTGTATTTTCCTCCAGAGGTCATCTGGACCTGTCTCAATGATTGGTGGCTAATTGGAGGCCTGCTTGCTTGACTCAGTTAGATATTTAGGGGTATAGACTCTACCAATTCTTGCCATACCCTGTGCTGCAATAGTCTCTTCGAACCTGACCTTGCCTTTCCTTCTCGCCTCGTTTGTATAGCTCCAGGGTACAACCTTTGTATGGAATGGTGTCATGGCTGACATTGCCACTGGGATTGGCGTGGATATCCTCACTCCAAACAGAGCATGTGCCTTGGGTGGCAAAACTACAACCTCAAATGGTGCAGGTGTATTTGCCGGAGACACGAATTCAACCTCAATTGGTGCTGGTGTCTTTGCGGATGACATTGCTTCAAACTCAAGTGGTATAGACATATTCACCTTAGCGTCCTCAGACGGTTAAATCTGGACTATGATTGGATTGAGAGTAATTGTTGGTTTCTTTGGGTCATCACCTTCCGTGATCAACCCGATCGATCCCTCGGGATCCCAGTCATCTTCTATTTCAATCATGTTGATACCTCCACCCTTATGGTTTGGCAGAGGGTTGTTGCGGATGTTTGTAGCGGGATCTTTTTCCACAATGATCTTGTTATCAATCAAAGACTGTATCTTGTCTTTCAAAGAGCCGCATTCATCGATGGTGTGCCCTTTCATGCCGGAAAGGTATGCACATAACTTGTTTGGGTTAACCCACTGAGAGGGATTCTCAGGGGTTTCAGCATGGATGGGGGTGACATAACCAGCAGCTTTGAGTCTCTCATACAGCTGGTCGACGGGTTCAGCGATGGCTGTATATTGTTTTGGAGGTCTACGATCAAAATTTGGTCGAGGTTTAGGGAAGTTTTGGTGTGCATGGGGGGACTGGTAATGGTATGGTTGAGCATTATAGGTTTGGTAAACATGAGCGGGTTGGGAGTATTTGGGTGAGGTAGGTCGATATGTGGGAGGTAGAGATGACTGATAAGTTGGTGCCGGAGCTTGGTACGAGGGTGAAGGTGCTTGGTAATTTGGAGTTGGTTGGTATGTGAGTGGAGGTGTTGGATAAGTTTTGTATTTGAGGGGACATTTGGTCCTTTGTGCAACTATCACGGCCCCTACGTCCCTTTTCTTGGACACACCACAGGATTGTAAGGCATTATTTTTAGCTTGAAAAGCCTCAAAGTTTGTAACCATACCACTCTTGATACCTTCTTCAATTCTCTCACCCAGTTTGATAATGTCAGAGAATTTTTGGTTCTCAATCATCATCAATTGTTCATAATACTGGGTCCAGAGCCCGGACAAAGAACTTGTTCATCTGTTCCTCTTCTAAGGCAGGTCTGACCTTAGCAGCTTCAGACCTTTAGAGAGTACCATACTCGCGAAATGTATCTATGGGCTTCTTCTTTAGATTTTGAATATAGAACATGTCTGGTGCATTCTCTGTATTAAACTTGAACCTGTCCATAGTGTCAGATGCCATGCCTACCCAGTTTGACCACTTCTTTGGATCTTGGCTGATATACCAAAACAACACATCTCCTTTCAAACTCATCATGAACAGCTTCGTGTAGATTCTCTCATCTTTCCCTACTCCAACCAGCTTGTCGCAATATGTCCTCAAATGGACCTTTGGATCACCCATACCATCAAACATTTTGAACTTAGGAGGTTTGTACCCATCAGGCAGTTCAACATCAGGCTGTATGCAAAGGTCCTCGTAGTTCAACCCATTGATTCCTTTAC
Organism: Nicotiana sylvestris; assembly: GCF_000393655.2. Taxonomy (NCBI): domain Eukaryota; kingdom Viridiplantae; phylum Streptophyta; class Magnoliopsida; order Solanales; family Solanaceae; genus Nicotiana; species Nicotiana sylvestris. The sequence continues at coordinate 56,382,051 of NC_091058.1, forward strand.
TTCCCTCAATGCCCTGAATCCGGCTGGTCAATTTCTTAAGTTTTTCGGCCAAGTTCCTAATAAGTAGATCCTTTTCATCAGACTCAGGTGTGCGTGAGATAGGTTGGGTGGAGTGTGGCATGGTATCCATGTAGATAGGGGTGTTATGGTGGCCTAGTGTATGAGTGTGAAAATGATCATTTATAGAGTTTTGAGGTTCTGGAATGAGTAATGGAGTATTGTTTGGGATATGGCAGGTGTTGCATTGGGTCTTTGGTGGAACAGTGTGATGGTGAGGAGTGGGATGATTCTGTTGCTTTGGGATATTTTGAAGAGGTGTAGGGTTTTGAATGTTGGGGAAATTGATATCTGGGGTGCTGAGGGAAAATGACAGGCTTGCCAGATTCCGAACCTAATCGAGCTCTTCTTGGAATTTCAGCAGTTTCTGCTCAAGTTGTGACACATTCTCGTTTGGAACCCGAATACCCTGGCTATTAGTGGCCTCTACCCGTTCAGTCGTGTTCTCCTTCTTGACGTTGTTCAAATCTTCCATCTTGCCTTTGTTCTTGCTTTTAACAGGACTAAGAGGAGGAGTGGGTGGAGGGCCCCTGGATCTCGTGGAATAAGATGATGATGCCAGAGTGCATGAACTAACCTTTGGGAAGGGGAATAATAAAAACAAAAGCAAAGAACAAAAACAAAAAGGTAACCAAGTTAGAGAGAATCATAAAAAGTATTACAATATTTAAACACATCGTGCAGGAATGTAAATCGTGTCCTAATTTGGGGACCTCTTTGTGACCGAGGTAGGCCTAGCGACAAAATTGGTTTGGAGAACTTAGAATGCTAAATGCCTCATTTTGTTAATAAAAAATAGATAAATCCTAAATCGACACTAAATAAATAGGAAATAACAGTCACTAATGGCCATTGGCCTTATTACATTTATAAAGCGAAAAGATAAACTCCTATCTACTTGGTCCTAGAAGGACCTTCCCCAGATTCGGCATCTTTGGCTCCGTCGAACAGTTTTCCCAACTCGTGAAGTCCCAGCAATAGGTATGCTCTGGCTAAATGTCCTCCTTCGGTCCCTTCAGCATTTTGACAATCTTCGACCCTCTTGAGAAATTTTCTCTCCAATTCTACTATGCTCGCTCCAAGTATCCTAGCCGCTTGTTGGCACTGACAGCCATGTCCTTCCATTCCTCAATCAACTTCTGGTTGGACTCTTGTATATCACGATGTTCGCTTTCGTACTCACGGATCCTTTTGCATAGTTGGTTGTACTTGATCTGTGCCTCGACCTTTTTATCTATAATCCTGTAACCTCGAGCAAACCCTGGCTGACCTAGACCATCATGATTGTCTTCTAACCAACCTGAGTAGAAAGGAGCACAACCAGCATGATACCTGTCTGGCTCGATGGTATCTCTCCCCATTATGATCTTACAGTGCCATATATGCTGAGCTTGGCACTTGTAGGGACTATCATCATTTTGGAAGTCAGCTCGAAAATGACTCATCTTATCGACCCTGGGTATAACTTGCTTTCTACCAGCTTGCCTCATAACTCGAAGAGGCACGTAAGAGTAGGTTATTCTTAGACCAATTAGTATCAGGACAGGTGCCTCTCTAGATCGGGCGATGAATTACTTGGTCGAAAACCATTCAAACATCCACTGGACCTGTTCTTCGGTCAGATTGTTAAATAGCTCAACCAACCCTTTGGCATTCTCAGGCTGAGCGAACATATCGGGGATGTAATTCATTCGCTTTGGATGATGGAAAGCGATGTGATCATCTCAGTCTCTTCGCTGAATCTCTTATCGGTATTCACCTTTCTAGAGATGTTCCATGAGCCAGAGTTGAAGTAATAAATTGCAGCCTTCAAAGTGTTTTGCTCCTTGTTGACACTTCTCTAAGGCTCGGTATATGTCTGCAATGATCACGGGCACGATGTTGAATGGTTGCCCACTAATCCCCTCCATTAGGGTCTTAGTTACCATAGCCATCCTGGTATGGATTCTTCTTTTCTTCATCGGAAACACGATCAGCCCCAGGAAACAAAACATGAAGACGAAAACCCTTCGATGGATGTGCCCCAAGGATGTGATGGCAAACTCGTCAATGAAGGTATGGTAGGATTTATTGTGACCGTACCTTTCATACAAGTAGTCAAAAGGGATGTATGACTCCTTCAGGCATGTCAATTCTGTATTCTTCTTCAAACCCATCGTTTTGAGGAAACCCTACCTTTGCAGTTCTCAGGCATTAGCAAACCCGAAGTTTCCCACACTAGACCGGCCAGTCCTCCTATCTCCTCTAGCAAAGGCGTTATTTCAATGTACTCAAAGAGGAACACAACCCTTTCACAATCCCAAAACAGTGTGGCAACTTCTAAGATCATGTTGTTAGGTTGGATCTCCAGGAGGGATGGTAGATCCCAGATATTTATGGATGAGAGTTTGGTCACTGGAGGGAAAATCTATCCACCATCTTAGCAATCTTGGGTGGATGTTGGTGACCATGCCGAATTTGGGGACTTCATGCCTCATATTTTTGCAAGAAAGATAAGGTTAGGCCCTTACCCCCACAGGACTAGACTATTTAATACCAACAATTAGCATGAAGCATTTAGTTCTTAAAATAAATGCACAGAACATGGTGATGTCCATTTGGGTTCAGGGAAACCCAGTGGACTTTGGACAAGGCTATCTTAAATGATCATTATGTGGACAACATAACTGACCCAGCTAGGTTTGACCATGATGCATGTACAATTTGAATAGAGTAAGGTTTCTATGAGGTTTTAGACGGGTACCCTTGAGCGGACAACTCAAGGGGGAAGGAACGAAACTATCAACTGCACCGCTAATCAACTAGTTTTACCGCAAATATGCCTTTCCGAATTTAGGCGGTAATGATATAGGAAGAGCGCAACCACTCATTAAAAGTATTGCTATAGTATTTGTTTGGCACGAGTGGAGTATGATGTTGAAAATGATGATACAATAATTAAAAAAACATGTTGACATGTATTTGCACATTAAGAAAGCGATAAATACAACAGTTTTATAATTTAAAACAGCAATAAAGGAAGGAAACAAAAAAGATATGTCAGCTTTGCTTTCGAAGAAGAAATTAAATGCTTAAAGAATTTAAACTAGTAATTGCACATAAGGGAGGGGTACAAATTCAGAAGAACAATCTGAAATGGTAAAAGCCTAAATATCCCTAGTAGAGTCGCCATGTTGTCGCGCCCTATTTTTTCCTCCTTCCGTCGGAGAGGAGTCCGGGTTTCGACATTCATGGGGTGTAATGACTCATTTCCTTTTGTGAATTGAGTATTTTGAAGAGTCGCCACTTAACGATTCTAAGGTGTGTTAGGGCACCTATAAGATTTAACTACAACTATGTTTTATAACCAGAGATAGGGTAACGGCTTGAAATTATCCCAAGGGGAAGGTGTTAGGCACCCCTCAGGATCCATTAGTGTGGTTCCCGGCCAAATAGTTTTTTGTGAATTTGTGCAATTAGCAAGTAAACAAATAAAGGCTCAAGTAATAGGGGATTTAAGTTTAAATACACAAACGTTTGTAAAAAATGATTTATTAGGGTTTTAAAATGAGTTCCATGCTAGACATGCTCGTAAAAAAATAAAGGGGGGGGGGTCCTAGGTTTGTTTGTAATATGGATCACCTCAATGCAATACCCGGTATGACACTCCTCAAAAGAGGGGATACACGTGGTATTAGCACACCGGTCATCATATCCATATCTACCCTTCCCACCCTGTGAAGGTATTAAAGCGCGGATTGGTTTTGACCTCTATTACATGCTGTTACCCGTCCCTTCCTATCAGTTCCGGCGGAATTTAGGACTACTATTCCTATAAGAGGGAGGTTTTAGGCTGACACTTAGGTTTAAAAGAAAAAGGCTAAGGCGACATACAAAAACACGAAGGACTGCATTTAGAGTGGGGAACATATAAACAATTAGAAGACTCATATATACCTCCGCAAACGATACATATAAATAACATGACTTAAATACAGTTAAGGTTTGAATTTTAAAACTCCTAAAGCAGGGTTTGAGTCAGAACCAGATTCATTATATAACTCAGAAAAGAAGTCTGAATCATGCCTGCCTGCTGGTTGTAGAAGTTGGTAATTAAACAAAGGCAGTTCCAGTTTTATTCGAGCATTTACCTAAGGTTTGCCTATGTGTATTAGTGATGTCCTATGAGCATGATATCTATATTGATTAGGAATACAGTAGAGCAGTGATTAATTTAAAATGGACAACCTGAGATCTTATAGACATGCTTTCTAATGGTATTAACTTAAGGCAGTATTTGAAAACTTATTAGAGAAGCGGCAGATTAATTAACTAATCCAATTCAGAATGACCACGTGAACTAAACGGTTTCTCCAACTAAACTGGTTTTAAGTTCTAAAAGCATGATTTCTATTAGAGCTATTTAGATCCTATAGGCATGGTGTCTAAGTATTAAAAGCGGACTTTGGTCTTATAGGCATGATTTCTAAGGGAAACGAATCTGGATGCATGCTGCAATGAAATCTGAACTTCAATTACTTTATACCCTATGGGCATGATATCTAATTATAAAGCTAATTTTAACCCTATAGGCATGATCTCTATTATTAAAGCCATTTAGATCCTATGAACATGGTTTCTAATTGTGTGAAAGTAAAACATGCAGAATTCATTTGAAAACAGAGCAGATCCTATATGCATGTTATCTAACAGACCACATTTGAAAAAATAGACCCTATATGCATGTTATCTACCCAATTTACCAACAATATACAACTACCCACCCTTTTTCACTAGTCACCCCGATAATTGTTTACAAATTATCATAGACCAAATGATTGAATTACAAAAGAAGTGCATAAATAAGAAATTACAACCAAAGGAAGCCTGATCTTGACTTCAGCTCTGAGTTATGTAATGAACCACTTCAATACCAATATTTCAAAGCCTTTCTCATATCTGGGTGTGTCAGAGTTCCCTAAGGACCTCAAGGGATCCTTGGCAGTGCTCACACCCAAATTTGCATAACCAAATAGAATTAGTGCAATGTGGAAGGGCCAGCTCTTATGTGTCCAAGTTTAGAGGGAGCTCAAGAGTCGCAAGGCAAGGCTCACACAAGAGGGGCAAAACCTAGATTCTAGGAATAGGTGAGAGTGCTTGACATAGTTTGGAAAAAGAGTTTGTTTAAAATTGATTTGAAAGTAATCAGTAACAGAGGCAATTTGAAATAAATTGTAGTAATAAAACTCAAAACTCAAACAAATAGAATCAGTAGTCATACAAGGGAGGGGGGTTCAAGGGATTTTGGAAATAAACTTGTCTGTAAGCACATGACCCCAGTAGGGGTCTGGTTTGGACATGCACAACAATATTTGATGCTGGCATGGTCACAAACCATCCAAAAGAACACAAACACATAGAGAGGATATGGGGGTTTAGGATTCACAAGACAGTAAGTGCACAACAAGTGACTGCCGGGGTTGGCTTCAAAACACACATAGGGGAAGCATTAATCTAAGGGGAAAGGGGACATATTACAGCATGCAAGTAATGTAACTTGACTGCAGAACCACAAACAGAAGTAGACAAGAATGAGGGAAACTGAAACAACTAAAGAAGCATGTTGTTGTTGTTGGGGCTTAAAAAATTAACTAGGACATACCAATAGAGAAGAAAAGTGCAGAAAGGAAGAGGAATAAGGATTCCACAGTCTAGCCTTGGCTTTCAGCTGGCTAGACAAAGCAATAACACAAGTAGTAGTAGAGAAAGAGAGAGTTTTGATTGAAAGTGTGTGTTTTTCAACTCAAATTGTTTGTGTCCTTGAAAAAAGAGAGGGTAGGGTATTTATAGTTTTGAAAACGAGTGAAGAATAAGGTAACCAGTAAAGTTTCCACCCAAACATAGAAATAACCACAATCAGAATCAATTAACACAAGTACTCCCCTTTAATCAAGGGATTACTGCTCAAACGGATATTAACATGATTAATTAAGGAAAGAAATCAGTTTGAGATAGATTGATTATTGCCATATAAGGGGGCAGTAAAAGTATGAAGTAAATAATTGAGTCTAAGTACAAAATACGCTTAGTTTTGGGAAGGGATTCAGCAAGGTAAAACATCACAGTAATTAAAGGAGGGGAATCAATTTTTTAAACAAATGAGTAAAAATTAGGGTTTATAAGGGAACCTTTTGCAATCAATCGTAATATTGAGGAAATCAAGATCAATCAAGAAAGAAACATAATTATGCACCTTGACATATAAATAGAACGAACAGAAATATCAGACATGCAAGGCCAAACGCATTGGCAAAAGAAATAACTTGATACATACAAACATGCAGCAATGACAAGAGTAATCTAAGGCTCAGTAGTCAACAAATTCAAATAGTCAGGGCTCACACGTAGAGATAAAAATAAAGAAACCAGTCCAAAAGGTAAAGAGAGTCAGAAACAAGTAAAGGTCTCACAGTAACAAGTGAGGAAATCCTTTTAAGAAATTAGGGTTTTAACGATAGTCGAGTTTAAGAGATGATAAGAACTCAGAATCAGATAAGTCAAACAAAGAAAAAGAGTCAGAAACAAAGAACTTAATCGAACAAGTATACATTCAAATAAACAGTTTCAGAACTCGGATAAGACCAAAAATGACCTAGGGTTTTCAACATGATGAATCAAATAGAAGGAAAGCATAACCGAGTCATTTGAACATAGTAAAAATCATGAACCAACACAAAAAAAAATCAGAAAAGAGATCTTTTAAAAGAGGTTAAGAGAAAACCCCTAATCGTTGAAAAATGAAGAGTCATTTTTGAAAGAAAATCGAAGAACCTTCGAAAAAACACTTAAGAAGTTCATGATAAGCACAGATTTAAGATAGATCTGAAAGAAAATCGAAAAAATCTTAGAGCTAGGGTTTCAAAAAACCCAGAGAAAGTGAGAAAGACTTTGAAAAGTTACCGATCTAGCCGGAAAAGTCAAGGATCTAACTTGAACAACCATGGATGGACGTAAGAAGGCCATATATAGAAGTTGAACCAAGACTGGACTAGATCCCTTTGAGATCTTTCCATGGAACCACGAAAATAGGTAGCCAGCAGACATAGGGGACGAGTACACGCCTCAAATCGCTATGGGAGCCCATGGATTAGGTAGGGATTGCAAGGGATTAGGGTGGAATTGGGTGGCGACGGCTAGGGTTTATGTGAGGCTGCAAAGAAAATTGAGAGGAGAGGGATTCAAGGGTGGAGGGTTGTGAGAAATAAGTTAGGGTAAGGGGTCGTTTAGCTTTATTTTAGGAAGGGTGAATACGGACCGTTGATCTGAATGATCAACGGTCCAGATTAAATAGGGTAGGTGGGGATCCGAGTTTGGGTCAGTTAAAAATTTGGTTAGGGTCGGGTTTAATTCAAAATTGAGCTGGGGAATTGGGGTTCAATTTAGGCTAGAATTGAAATACAAATGGGCTATTATTTAAATAGCCAATTTTCACTCTTTTAAATTATAAAAAATAGTAAATAAATTTGTAAAAATAAATTGAAAGTGCTAAAATGATTCACAACATGTAAATAACAATTTAAAAATATAGAGCTTAATTTTATGAATATAAAACATAATTAAATCTTAAAAAGGCTAATATTGCAATTATATGCAATTAGCTTTAAAAAATACTAAATAAAATTGTAAAAATTACCTTAGCCATATTTTGGCATAAGTATAAAAATCCAATAAATGAATCATCAAAAATAATAATTTTGGACATAATTATTGGTATTTTATGGATGAAAATGTAAATAAATTGATTTAAAAACCTTTTAAAAAATTATGGAAAAATAATAAAACATTTGAACATGATTATGTATGCATTTATATGCTATTTTGAAAGTATTTTGCATATTGCAAATATATAGGAAAAAATTGGGTATCAACACCGACTTGGTCAACCTGTCAACAATGACCCACACTGCATCAAACTTCCGCAAGGTTCGGGGCAACCAAACTAGGAAGTCCATAGTAATGCACTCCCACTTCCACTCAGGGATAGGCATCTGCTGAAGTAGGCCATCTGGCCTCTGGTGTTCATACTTAACCTGCTAGCAATTCAAACACCTAGCCACATACTCCACTATGTCTTTCTTCATCCGCCGCCACCAGTAATGCTGCCTCAAGTCACGATACATCTTCGTAGCACCCGGATGAATGGAATACCGTGTACTGTGTGCCTCTTCTAGAATCCTCTCCCTCAGGCCATCAACATTAGGAACATATAGGTGATCCTGGAGTCGCAGAACACCATCCTCGCCAATAGAAACCTCCTTGGCACTACCCTGTAGCACCGTCTCTCTTAGAACTGCCAAATATGGATCATCGAATTGTCGGGCCTTGTTCTGCCCTAATAATGAAGACTGAGCAACAACACATGCAAGGACTCGACTGGGCTTTGAAATATCCAACCTCACAAGTTTGTTAGCTAAGGACTAAATGTCCAAAGCTAGTGGCCTCTCATCCGCTGGAATGAATGCCAAGCTACCCATACCCTCTGCTTTCCTGCTTAAGGCATCCACGACCACATTTGCCTTGCCCAAATGATAAATAATGGTGATGTCATAATCCTTCAATAACTTAAGCCATCTACACTTCTTCAAATTGAGATCCCTCTGCTTGAACAAATGTTGTAAGTTGCGATGATCTGTATACACCTCACATGACACCCCATATTGATAATGCCTCTATATCTTCAGAGCATGAACAATCGCGGCCAGCTCTAAATCATGCACATGATAATTCTTCTCATGAATCTTCAGCTGACATGAAGCATATACAATAACTCGCCCCTCTTACATCAATACACAACCCAAGCCAACGCGTGAAGCGTTGCAATACACAGTATACATCCTCAAACCGGAAGGTAACACTAGGACTGATGCTGTAGTCAAGGCCGTCTTGAGCTTCTGAAAACTCGCCTCACAATCATCAAACCAACGGAAAAGAGCACTATTCTGGGTCAATCTAGTCAGAGGTGATGTAATTGATGAAAAGTCATGCACAAATCGACGATAATAACCTGCTAACCCCAAGAAACTCCTGATCTCGGTGACTGAAGTAGGAAGTGGCCAACTTTGAACTGCCTCAATCTTCTTGGGATCCACCTTAATACCCTCTACTGACATAATATGCCCCAAGAATACCACTGACTCTAGCCAAAACTCACACTTGGTGAACTTAGCATATAGCTTCTGCTCTCGCAAGGTCTAAAGCACTACCCTCAAATGTTGCTCGTGCTCCCCCAAGCTACATGAGTATATCAAGATGTCATCAATGAAGACGATAACAAAGGAATCAATATAAGGTCTAAACACCCTATTCGTCAAGTCTATAAATGCTATTGGGGCATTAGTCAAGCCAAATGACATCACCAGAAACGCATAATGACCATATCTAGTACGGAAGGGAGTCTTCAGAACATCTGAGTCCCGAATCTTCTACTGATGGTACCCTGATCTCAAATTGATATTAGAGAACACCCTAGCACCCTGCAACTGGTCGAAAAAATCATCAATGTGCAGCAACGAGTACTTGTTCTTGATGGTAGCCTTGTTCAACTGGCGGTAATCAATGTACATCTGCATGGTCCCATCCTTCTTCTTTACAAACAACACTGGTGCACCCTAAGATGACACATTTGGTCTAACAAACCTCTTTTCTAAACACTCCTCAAGCTGCTACTTCAACTCCTTCAACTCTTTCGGAGCCATACGGTACGGTGGAATAGATATAGGCTGGGTACCTGGAGCCAAATCAATATAGAAATCAATATCACAATCCGATGGCATGCCAGGAAGGTCAGAAGGAAACTCATCAGCGAACTCCCAGACTACTGGAACTAAATCAATCGTCGAAGACTCTACGGTGGTATCTCGAACATAAGCTAGATAAGCCAAACAGCCCTTCTCGACCATATGTCGAGCCTTCAAAAAAGAGATAACCTGACTAAGTGTATTTACTGAGGAACCCTTCCACTCTAACCTTGAAAACTCTGGCATTGCTAATGTAATTATATTGGCATTACAATCTAGGACGGCGTGATATGGGGATAACTAATCCATGCCTAGGATAACCTCAAAGTCGGTCATATCAAGCAACAGGAGATCCGCTCTAGTCTCAAAACCACAGAATGTGTGCATATAGGACCGATAGATCCTATCCACAACCAGATATTCGCCTACAGAAGTGGACACATGAACATGAGTACCCAAAGGCTCACGAGGAATATCCAGGAAATGCCCAAACAAAGATGACACATATGAATAGGTAGACCCTGGATCAAATAACACTAACGCATCCCTACCTTAGACAGAAATAATACATGTGATAACAGCATTCGAGGTCATTGCATCTAGTCTGGCCAAAATGGCATAGAATCTAGTTGGAGCACCGGCTGGCTGGCCTCCACCTATTTGAGCAGTAGCTAGTTGACCTCTCCCTATCTGGCCTCTACCAATAAGACCACCCCTACTAGCCTTTCCTCTGCCTCCAGGTGGCTGAGCAATCGGTGCTGTAATAATAGGCTACTGACCTTGCTGTACTGCCTTGACCCAAAGCCTAGGGCAATATCTCTTCATATGACCAAGGTCTCCACACTCAAAACAATCATGCGGTGCGGCAACCTGTTACCTTGATGGCTTGTAGACCCATTGGAAGAAGCCTGGATAGCTAGAGGACGGTATGAACCCTTCGGCATAGCGCTGAAATAGGAACCAGAAGAACCCTGGGGACCTGAATACCCACTGGAGGAACCCTGAATAGCTGGCGGGCGGTAAGAACTCTCTGGTATGGTGCTTCAATAGTGGTGCACTAGAGCACCTCGAGGAGGTGGTGGTGCTGAATATGGGGTCCTACTAGGCTGGCCCCTCCCAAACTGACCTCTTCCCTTAGCCGAGGCACCTCTGAACTCTCCGGAGAATCTATCCCTCTTGTCTTGCTGCATCTTCTCCTTACCTCTCAGAAGGTATCCCTCAATCCTCAGAGCAATCTCCACCACTAGCTAATAAGAAGTCCCCATCTCCACCTCTCGGGCCATGTTGGCCCTAATATCAGAATGCAACCCTGCAACGAACCTCCACACCCTCTATGCGTCAGTAGGAAGTATCATCAGTGTATGGCAGGATAACTCAAAAATCCTTGCCTCATAGTCAGTCACCGACATCTAACCCTGCTCAAGCTGCTCAAACTAATACTGTAGCTCTTCTCTCGTAGATGGTGGGATATACCTATCCAGGAATAACTATGTGAACTGACCCCAAGTGATGGGAGGAGAACCTGATGTCCTGCCAAGAACATAAGGCTGCCACCATCTACGGGCCCTGCCCTCCAACTGGAAAGTAGTGAAGTCAACTCCATGAGACTCCAATATCCTCATGTTGCGCAATCTATCCCTGCACCTATCGATGAAATCCTGGGCATCCTCGTGACGCTCACCTCCGAAGATAGGATGGTGCAGCCTAGTCCATCTGTCCAATAACTTCTGCAGATCACCATCCGCAACTGGTCTGGGCTCGGGTGCCACTAAAGCAACAGGCTGGGCCTCATTCGCGGGTAGTGCACTCGGTGTCTGATACACTGCAGTTGCATGACCAAGAGCCTGAGCAGTAAGGGTTTGTGCTCCCCCTCCTGCTTGGGATGTAGCTGGATCCGCTGGAAATAAACCAGCATAAGTCATGGTGTCCATGAATTGCAACATATGGCCATGACCTCCTGGAAACCCGGGGCTGTCATAAAGTCCGCCGGGGTAGGCTTAGCTGCGGGCACATCGCCCTGCTCCTCAATGATAGGATCTCCCGAAGGATCTGTCGATGGTGCTACTAGTACAGCTCTGAGATGCCTTTGCCCCCTACATCGGGCCAGTGTCCTACCCTGGCCTCTGTCTCGATCTCTAGCAACGAGGGGAGCAGCTCTTCCTAGGTCTGGAATATCTGTCGTACACGTCCTCACCATCTTTGAGAATAGAAGAGGGAAATTTAGTGTGTCGACCACTGCACGATAGGAAATGAATAAATATTAGTTTCCTAACACCCTATAGCCTCCCGAAGATAAATACAGGCGTCTCCGTACCGATCTACAAGACTCTATTAGGTTTGCTCATTACTTCTGAGACCTACGTGAACCTAGTGCCCTGATACCATGTTGTCATGACCCAATTTCATTACAGGACGTGATGACTCCCAACACCGTTGTCAGGCAAGACAACCCGAAAATATTAGTGAGTTTTCATTTTACTTTACCAAAATAATTCTATCATTTTCTTAGTTCAAATTTAAAATAAGTGATAATTAACAACGTAAAAAAATAGTTATACAACCCAAAAGAATAGTCTACCATTGTGTGTGCCAAGACCTGATGTCACAAGTATATGGCCATCTAGTAGAATATACAAAAGAATAACTCTATCCTACTGTGTGAAATAGAATAGACAGTCAAAAATAAAGAGAGACTCCATCATGCTGTTGAACAACATAGGAAGGGAGCAACTCACCGTGGAATCTCGGCCCACTATCAAGAATGCACACCAGACTGGTAGCCATATGTACCTGCCTCAGATCCTATACAATTAAGTACATAAGCATAGTATGAGTACATAAACAACATTTACCCAGCAAGTATCCAGTCTAACCTCGAAGAAGTAGTGACGAGGGGTCGACTTGACACTTACTGCGGTCAATACCAATAATGATTAAAGATTTCACTAAGCATAGATAGCATGGACATAATAGCAAGCTCAGAGTTTACAAAGAACAATATATTAGTTTCAGCCATGCCTTATAATAATTGCACTTCAAGGCATTTAACAGAGTAAGTCATGAATAAGATTTCACATAATTATCATGCGCACATTATGTAGAGGTCGTACGGCCCAGTCCAACATAAAAGAAAATGTGCACTGCCAGAGGGTCGAATGACACGAACCATAGATGCATCTATTTCTACTGAGGCGATCGGCCTGATCCACAATTTGTCAATTATCATCAAGAAAGCACATAAAGGCACACTCATAGTCAAATAAATTAATACAAGTCCTCAAGTAAGTGCATACGTTCATATATGTTTATTTTTAAGCCCTAACATGGCCTAAGTGATCTCATTAGCATGAAAGGATATAAATATTTGCAAATATGGCATGATACGGGTCCTAAACTACCCGGACAATTAACATAATAGTAACTACGCACAGACTCTCGTCACCTCGTGCATACGTAGCTCCCACAATTAGGAGCACGTAATCAATTAACTCGCCTATGGGCACAATTCCCTCTTACGAGGTTAGAAAGGAGACTCACTTTGCTACAAAGCTTACTTCTAATATCAAGAACGTGCTCAAACCCTCAATTGTGGCCGAACGATCCCAAAACTAGTTAAACGAGGTAGGAACTAGTCAATACAAGCTCGAGAGTTCATATTCTAACTATTAAAGTAATTCCCCAACCCTAAACACAAGTTTCCTAAAATCTATCCCTGGGCCCACATGCCCAGATTCCGGAAACTTTTTAAGGAAGTCATTACCCATAACCCAAGGATCAAAAATATATAATTTCTACTTCATTCCATAACAAATTTCATGGTTAAATCTTGTTTTTATCAAAACCCTAGGTTTTACTCAAATCCCATGATCTTTACTAATTTTTGTATGTTAATCTACCTAAAACCCAAGTATTAAACTCACATTGAGTAGAAATAACTTACCTCACAATGCTAGGTTGAAATCCCCTCTTTGAAAGCTCCCAAATCGCCCAAGTGTAGACGTGAAATAAAATAAATGGCCTGAGTCCCATTTTTAAAAGCTAGACACAATACTCTGATTTCGCATTTGCGACACTAGGTTCGCAAATGTGAGGGTCGCAAATGCGACAAAAGCCTTGCAAATGCGAAGCCTGGGCTTATGCTATTGTGGTCGCAAATACGACCCAGGAGTCGCAATTGCGACTTTTGATGGGATCACAAATGCGAACTCTGCATGGGTAGGGCTCCTTCGCAATTGCAAAGCCCTCCTCACAAATGCGAGGTTCGCATTTGCGAACAAATCTCTCGCAATTGAGAGATCTGCTGCAGCAACCAAAAACATCAGAAATTTGGTGTGTTTTCTACTCCTCCCCCACGTCCAAAACTTACCCGAGCCATTAGGGCTCCACACCAAATTACTCCCACAGGTCTAACAACATCATACCAACTTGCTCATGTGATCAAATTGCCAAAATAACATCTAAAACTACGTATTTAGCACCAATACGCATGAAATACATAAGAAGATTTGAAATTCTTATTTTTCAACTAGATGTTTGAATCACGTCAAATCAGTTTTGTTTCTCACCAAATTTTACAGACATGACTTAAATGTTATATTGGACCTGTGCCAGGATCCGGAACTAACATACGGGCTCGATACCAACATGATCAAACATTATTCCATTTCTTTAAATCCTTAGATTTTTAGTTTAACAATCTTTGACAAAAATTCATTACTCGGGATAGGGACCTCAAAATTCGATTCCAAGCATACGCCCAAGTTCTATATTTTATTACGGACCCTCCGAGACCGTTAAAACACAAGTCCGGGTCCATTTACTAAAAATGTAGACCAAAGTCAAACCTAGCCTTTTAAGACAACCTTAAGGAACTAAGTGTTCCGATTTCAATCCAAACTCTTCCAAATACCAAACCAACAATCCCCACAAGTCGTAAATTAGTTAAAGCAAGTACGGGAAGTATTATATAGGGGAACAGGGTTCTAGAAAGCAATACGACCAGTCGGGTCGTTACATATATCTATATAGATAAGGGTCGGGTTCTTTTAGGGATTGATAGACTTATGAAGATCCTAATTAGTATATGTAATTTATCATCAAATATATTTGTTTGTAAATTAATTCATCGACTTATAACTTAATTAGATGCATCGTTGAATATTAAAAATAAAACGTCTGACTTATATCTATATCTATATATCTATATATCTATATATGTTATACAAAAAATATATAGCATATATAGTATGTTATAGTATATGTTAGTGTATTCGTCCCTTCTATTACAAAAGTGTTAACGGATTATATTTATATTATTTAGATAGTAAATATAAAAGTGATTTTTAACTTTGACCAATGTTGACCTAATAACCGACCAACTTTGGTCGGTTATTTTCTAGAAATTAAAGTATAGTGACCAAAGTTGGTCGGTAAATGCTTCCCCTATATTAACTGACCAACTTTGGTAGGTACTTTTAAATAAGATTTTTTTTATTTTATAAAACATATTAAATAATAATATAACTATTAAAATTTTATAACTGGGTCCCACATTACCGACCAAAGTTGGTTGGTAATGTGAAATTTTCTTTGACTAAACAAGTCTGACCAACTGGGTCAACTTGTTGATCACTTTACCGACCCACTTTGGTCGGTAATTTATTTAAAATAAATATAAAATATTTTTCTTCCCATTTTCGACCAACTTTGGTTGCTTTTTTGGACCGACCAACTTTGGTCGCTAATTACCAGATTTCTTTTAGTATTATATGCTTCTGTTTGGTCGCTTTCTATAGTAGGCAAAGGCACATGGGACACAAGTTATTTAACTAACATTAAAAGCCACTTCCAAAAATTTGACCAACATTAAGAGAAGAAGAAATTGCCCTTTGGTGTACACATTTTTTTAGTTGTTTTGGCGCAATGGGCCTCCAATGCTGTTATGATGGTTGTTTACCTTGAAAATACGAGAAACAATTAAATTTTATTTGTGGTTTTAAAGATATATGATTTAGTTCAACACCAATTAATAATCAAGAAATATGAAGTAGAAATAAAAGAGACAAGTGAATCAAACCAATATAACTCAGCAGTAGTAATCTCGAGCTTAGTGACCTTGAGGTGGGCTTAGAACAATAAGAACAATTAAGTAAGAGCAGTAAAGCTAAGGACAATTCTGATGAACAGTAGGCAAAAAGGTAGAGAGTATATTCTTTGCTCAATGATTAGATGATGTTACAAATGACTGGGGTCCCCTTTATATAATAGGGGAATCCCTAAATAAGGCATATTTCTATTAATAGTAAGAAATATTTTTGGTACAGCTATCTAACTGCCTAGTACAAAATAGTACAATCATATTCTGGGATTTGTGTCGTGATCTTGGGGACATGGTAGGAATATAGACCATTCTGTTACAAGTCCATAACGGTACTATTCTGAGGTCGAGCACACTCGACCTCAATATGTATCGTGCTCTCCCTTCGAACTCTGGTCTGGACCCTTGAGATCGAACTTGATCTTGCCTGGACTCGGACTTCGGATGACCTCTCGAGTATATGGATCGAAGGCATACGATCTTGACCATATACAGATAGTCCCCGCGTTTCTTAGAATAAAATGATAAGAAACAATTTGATCCTTGTTTTTTCGAAGTCTTCAGTGATGATGTCATTTTCATGACGTAGGCGTTCGAAGTGAATGAAATGTCCCGTCGGTCCACTTTCCCAAAACATTGAATGCATGCCAGTACTGGTCGGCCACTAGCGTTGTTGAACCGTCGTTGCCCCTCTATAAATATGAGGCTATTCCTTCGGGTAAAGAACTTTACTCTTTCATTACATCTTTCCCTTCTTCATCTCTTTCTCTAATCACCTATTTCCACCGCCTCTTTAAGCGCTGAAAAATGCCAGGTTCTTGTAAAAACACCACATTCTGATACAACATGTATTCTTTAGCTTAAAAATCATGGATAAAATTTCCAAAACGGTCCCCAAAAAAGAAAAAGTGTTATCTTCTTCTACCTCTCAGCTGGCCAAACAAGTGGCGTCGCCGACTCTTGATGAAATCACCCTTGGACCTTGCACGATTAAGAAGGACTTTAGTATTGAAAATCCCCCCAATGTCCCAGGTCGATGTGAGCATGCATCTCAATATTTTAGTTTGCTATCGGAGAAGCACCTCAAAGATGTGAAGAAAGACTGTGGCTGGGGAGACGAGGTCGTGATTCAGACCCCGAGCCCCGAGGAAAGCATTACTACCACATGGAGGGGGTTTTAAGTGTTTACACTTACCGCTTCACACTGGGTCCCCTCGATCCGGTGGTGATCGACTTCTGCAAAACATATAAAGTCACCCTCAACTAGATTCACCCCTCTTTTTTGGTGCATCATGATCATGTTGTGCTATTTTTTCAAAAACGCCGAGGGGTTGGAATTCACCCTCAACCACCTAATTCGATTGTATCGGCCCCAGCTGGTTTGAGGGCTTGTCAAGTTGCAACATCGCACGGAGAAGGCCTTCTTTGACAGTAACGACGAAGCCAAGGATCAGGGCTGGATGACCCGGTTTGTCAGAGTAAGGACCTCGGATGTCATCCCTAAGGATAATATGCCATTTCCGGAGAGATGGAACTTTAACTATTAGTGGAGTTCTTCTCCCCAATATCTACTCATTCTCAATTTTTTACATCTCATAATGCCTTTACTCTTTCTGCAGCCACTTCCTGGGTGCCTCACGTGGTCCCTGACCTCTAGGACTAGGTCTGAAAGTTAGCTACCACCTCCTCCTACGATGAGCGCAAATTGCGTGAATTATCGAGGGGCAAGTAGGAGGCCAAACATCATGGTAGGTGTTTTTCCCCAATTTCGAATACTTTCATATATTGGTGGTTTCGACTCATTCACTTTTACTTATGCAGGCATCAGAGATGTCTCCGAAATGAGGCTAGCCCCGTATAGGAAAGGGACCAAGTCTTCAATTCCAAAATCAGAGAAGGACAACAAAAGAAAGAGGGTTTCGAAGCTTGAAGACCCTCAAGACAAGCAAATCCCAGCTCGATGGATACAGAAGATATTTGCTCACCTGAACGCGGATTCTGCCCAAGATTCCCCAGATGACGAAGAAAATCATGGTGAAGAGTCGGCGTTGGTTCCTCGGACCAGGAAATCAATCAAGGCTGCCAAGCCCTCTGATCTAGATACCTCATCCCATGGTAAGGGAACTCCAAAGAAAGATTCGGGCAAGGCCCCCAAGTTTCCAGAGGATGAAATCATTCCTCCGCCTTCAACAAATATACCGAAAGGGGCGAGTGCGGAACCCTCAAAGATAAACAGAACTCCCCGAGTGAAGAGCTCAGGGCCATGCCAACAGGTCATTCCATTTCTCTACCATCTTATTCAGAGGAAGCAATCAAAGATGCCAATGCTCTGCATACGCCCGATCCAAGCAAGGTCCTCGAGGAAGATCCCTTTGAAGGTTGCTTTGCTGGGATCGAGGATACCACTGACCTTAATGATGCATCCGCCATCTTCGAAGAGGCTCAACATCACCTATCTTGAGTAAATGCTAACCTTTATTATCGTAATTTTTTCTTTCTTTCCTTTCCTTTGACTGATATATCTTCCGTTAATGTATAGGCCATCGTCAAGTTTAGAGTTGAGCTGAGCCAATGTGAGGCTGAGCTCAGTAAATTTTCGGGCAAGGAGAAGGCCCTGAGTCTCCTCTACAACCAAAAGGAAGAAGAGCCTAAGGACATTCGGGCTAAATTGGCCAAAGCTCAGAAAAATGAGGCCAAGCTAGATGAGTAGGTAACTGCGATTTTAATAGGGTATGGTCTCCTTGGCCCTACTTCGGAGGCTAACAATTCTATATCTCAACTGCAACAAAAGTTGGAGATGATCGGGCAGCTCCGTGGCAAGGTGGATCAAGTTAAGACTGACTGCCATAGATGAAAAAAGAACATGGATCAGCTTGCTGCTGATAAGGAAGTCGTTACAACCCAACTGACCTCGACTGAAACTCAACTCCGAGGCATTAAAGTGAAGGGTCTAGCCCAGGCCAGAAAAATCGAGGAGTTAGAAGCAGAGCTTGCTAGAGCCCGGGCTAAAGCTGCACAAGCTAAGGTTGAAGTTGAGAAGACGAAGGCCACGGCTGATAAGGCCATTACCGTGTACTTAAGAGATGCCATGGTTGTTCAAGCAGAGTTGAGAGAGGCCTCCGACCGGGAAAATGGAGCAATGATTTGGCCAAGTGTCAAGTCTGGAGGGAGACTCTCAAAGAAATCCACGCCCGGGGGTTTGACCTTACTGAAGAGATAGCTGAAGCAAAGGCACAGGAAATCGATGCTAGGTTTCTTGTCTCTTCAGATGACGAAGATGTTGTGAGCAGCTCCAAGGGCGGGGAAGGTGAGGAAGGTGTTACCTAGGAGGAGGAGGCTCTTGAAGATAGAGCCACCGAGGGTGCGGTTCCCGAGAAAGTTGCTTCCGAGGACGTAACCCCAAAATAGATTAGGTTTTCTTCTTCTTTTTTGTGTAAGGGCCCCTTGTGGGTGTTGTAAATATAATTTTTGTTGTGTTTCATTTTGTTCTCATTTGTGTAATATTTCTATGGTATAACTCAAATAATTAGTTTGAGTATTGGTTTTGTCCAGAATATAATAAACCCTTAGGTTTTTATTGATCAATATAATACCCCTTAAGGTTTTGTTAATCTTCGAGCTAATTTTGATTTGATATGAGCTCGAGATGTCGGGACTCTTGTGTCCGGGTTGAGTGAGAGCAGGGTCTCGAACCCTATGTATTTATGCCCTTAGGCTCTTTTAGATCGGCCCTTAGGCTCTTTTAGTTAGACCTTAGGCTCTTCAAGTTGGGACAATTCAGCTTCTAGAATGGCTATATAATTTTCCCTCTTTTCGGTTAAAAGACTTAGTAAAATTTTGCATTCCTTAGAATATGTATTTTGTACCCTTTGGGTTTTTTGAGGGTTCGACGTATCAGAACCTTATTAGTGATTTGTTTGTGTAATGATAATAGAATACCTCTTGAGGTTTTTTCCAAGGCTGATGTTATCGAAGCCTTTAAATTATTCGAGGGTTGAATTTATCGAAGCACTTTATATTTTGATTTTGCTGAGGATAGCCTGATTTAACCGATTTTTTCAACATATTTGAAGGCCTTTAATTTTATGGCGGAAGTCGGACGTCTTCGAGCCGCATTATTTAGGCCGTAGCCTTTTTATATGACCGTAGTCTTTAATATATCTGTAGCCTTCAGGTATGTCACTTCAGGTGATGCCCTCTGTGACGACCCGACCAGTCATATCATGAGTTACTGCTTTTTTCCTCCCATTTCTGCTTTTTATTGCTTTGTCTGTCGGTTTTATATATTATTGGGTTGGTTGGCTCGGGTTTGGAAAGGATTTGGTAAGGTTTGAGACACTTAGTCTCTTTTGAGGAAGCTTAAGTTGGAAAAGTCAACCGGATGTTGACTTATGTGTTAGAGGGCTCGGATGTGAGTTTCGATGGCTCAGATAGCTTCGGGAGGTGATTTGGAACTTAGGAACGTGATCGGAATAAGTTTTGAAGGTTCGGAGTATATTTAGGCTTGAATTGGCGAAGTTGATATTTTGGCGATTTCCAGTTGATAGGTGAGATTTTGATATAGGGGTTGGAATGGAATTCCGAGAGCTGTAATAGTTCTGTGGTATTATTTGGGAGGTGTTTGCAAAATTTCAGGTCATTCGGACGTGGTTTGCTTGGGTTTTTGATCAAAAGCGTAATTTGGAAGATTTTGGAAACTTAGGCTTGAATCCGATGTGTTTTGGTTGATTCAGTGTTGTTAGAGGTGTTTTGAAGATTGGTATAGGTTTGAATAAGGTTTTGGGTTATGTTTGAGCTTTTGGTTGAGGTCCCGGGGGCCTCGGGGTGATTTTGGATGGTTGACGGAGAGTTTGAGATTTTGTTGAAGGTGCAGATATTTCTGCTTCTGGTATTTCCACACCAGCGGATTGGGGACCGCAGGTGGGATACCGCAGGTGCAAGGAAGGGAGCCGAAGAAGCGGAAAGGAGCTAGGGAGGCAGAAACCACAGAAGCGGTTAGGAGGACCGCACCTACGATAGCGTAGGTGCAGATATTGTATCGCAGATGCGGAAAATAGGAACTTAAGTGAGGACTGCAGATGCGGTGGTCTTGACTGTAGAAGTAGGAAATTGGCCTCAGATACGAAAATGTCCGGGCCAGAATGTATATATTTCTTCCTTTGCGATTTTCAGAGGGTTTCATCATTTTAAAAGCGAATTTCTGGAGTTTTGGGCGATTTTGAGGAGAGAATTCAAGGGAACTTCTTTGAGGTAAGGCTTTTGGACCTAAAAACTCGTTTCTATGGTATTATTTCATGTATTAGGCTTTTAATTAATGGAATTTAAGGATCAAAGTTTGGGGAAACTAGGGCTTGGAAACTTAGACCTTTGATTGAGGATTTAAAGGACCACTTGAGGTCGGATATCAGAACTTTTGATATGTATGAACTCGTAGGGAGATAAGGAATCTATTGATATAAAAATTATCGAATTTCGAGACGTGGGCCTGGAGGTCGGGTTTTGGTAATTTTGGGATTTGTGTTGTATATTGATTATTTTCGCTTAGGCTTCGCTCTCTTAGCATATTTTGACGCCGTGATTCTGATTTTTGATAGATTCGACGCGAGTGGAGGCTGATTCGAGGGGCAAAGGCGTCGCGGGCTAGAGATTTGACCAGATTGAGGTGAGTAATGCTTGTAAATGATGTCCTGAGGGTATGAAACCCTGGATTCCACATCGTTGTGCTATATTGAGGTGACACACACGCTAGACGACGAGTGTGGGGTCATGCACTATTGGAGATTGTGACTTAGTCCGTCCCGAATGACTATTTTACTGTATATTTGACTGAAAACTATTTGCTATCATCATGTTTTGGGCTGAATGTCATATTTGGGCTTCGTGCCAACTATTTTAACCATTGGGGAATTTTTATTGATATTTTCTCACTGTTTTGACTTTATACTTGAACTTAGTCATGTTATATTCCACTATTTTCATAACTCAGCATTGTTTACTCTGTTTTAACGCTTAAATAGTCTCTTAAATTATATTTTGGGCTGAGAATCTTGTTTTACTATTGCTCGAGTGGCTTGTGAGGATTTTTGACTGAGTAAGGCCGATGGCCTATGTTGTGAGGAAACACTGACTATGATTATGAGGCCGAGGGCCTAAGATTTATGTGCCAAGAGATGGCTTGTTGATATGAGGTCGAGAGCCTAGTGATGATGCCATGAGATGGCTGATATTGCATTTGGGCCGTAAGGGGCCCCTCCAGGAGTCTGCACACCCCCAGTGAGCGCGAGTACCCATTGTGATGTGAGATATAGCCTGAGGGGCTGGTATTTTTGACATTGTGCCCGGGGGGTAATCCTTTATGTGCTTATCTGTCTTATTTGTCTGTCATTTACCTGTTTAATTGTTGAATAGGCATTTATTGAAGTTTAAACTGAACTTATATGATTTTACATATCTTTACTGAATTATTGTTCTTACCTGTTTTACTGCTTCATTATAGCCTATAATGTGCCTTACGTGATTTCATACTTTCAGTCTTTATTTATGATTATTACCCACTGAGTTGGAGTACTCACTTTACTCCATGCACCATGTGTGCAGATTCAAGTGCATCTGGTCCCGCTCCCGAGTGTTGATCTTTCCAACTCAGGTGAATCCGAAGATTCTCTAGGTAGTTGCCGACGTTTGCAGCCCAGAGCTTCTTCCCTTGTCTTACTTCTTTTTGTTTTGGATTTGTATTGAACTCTGTAGACTTTCTTGTCTTATTACGGACGTTTAGATGCTCATGACTAGTGACACCCCGGTATCAGGCTGTGTTGGATTATTTTTCCGCATATTGTACTGTTGACTGCTTAAATGTCTGGTCATTTATCATGTTTTAGACTTAATTCTCATTGTTAACTGCTTAAAACTGAAATGGGTAAGTGTCGGTTGGCCTTGTCTTCACGAGAGGCGCCATTACGACCGGGTCCGGGTTTAGAGTCGTGACAAGTTGGTATCAGAGTCTAGGTTACATAGGTATTATGAGTCATGAGCAGGTTTAGTAGAGTCTCGCGGATCGGTACGGAGACGTCTGTATTTATCCTCGAGAGGTTGCGGAACCTTTAGGAAAAAAAACTTCATATTCTTGAAATTCTTGTCATGCGAATTTGTTGATCAGAGTACTAAACTTCTGCTAATCTATTCTCTTACAGATGTTGAGGACACGTGCTACTGGCCAGGATGGATGACCACCGGTACCACCAGTTGTGGCCACTAGAGGCCGAGGACGCGGTCATGGTCGCGGTAGGGGCAAAGGTGTAGCCCACACAGCAGCTAGGGCAGCACCTGCAGATCCACCAGCTTCCCTAGTTCAAGATCAGGTTCCAGTTGTGGACGCTCCAGCAGCACCAGCTTAGGCACTAGTTGTACCCATTGTGATTCCGAGTCTTCAGGAGGCCTTGGCTCAGATCCTATCAGTTTGCATTGGCCTAGCTCAGGCGATCTCAGCCACTACAGCTTCAGCTACTTCTCAAGATGAGGGAGGCAATCAAACTCCCGCCACTTTGCACACCTGAGCAGGTCGTGCAGGGACTTCAGACACCGGGGGAACATCCTGCCTACCCGGTTGCAGCTGCTCAAGACTATGTAGTTCCTGCCATGCCAGAGGATGAGCAGTGTAGGTTGGAGAGGTTTGGTAGATTTCACCCTCTGACCTTCAGTGGTGCAGAGGGCGAGGATGCCCAGGGTTTCTTGGATAAGTTTCAGAGGATGCTTCGTTCAGTGGGTATTCTGGAGACCAACGGGGTCACTTTCACTACTTATTAGTTTTATGGAGCTGCCTTCACTTGCTGGGAGACTTTTGAGAGGCGTAGGCCTGTTGGTGCAACACCCCTTACATGGCAGTAGTTCTCCATTCTCTTTCTGGAGAAGTATGTGTCGCAGTCTTGTAGAAAGGAGCTGCA
This sequence comes from Nicotiana sylvestris, assembly GCF_000393655.2. NCBI lineage: Eukaryota > Viridiplantae > Streptophyta > Magnoliopsida > Solanales > Solanaceae > Nicotiana > Nicotiana sylvestris. The sequence goes on from NC_091058.1 coordinate 56,405,921, forward strand.
TAGGGAGTTTAAGTGGTTGCGTCAGGGAGAGATGACTGTGACGTAGTATGAGATGAGGTTCTTCGAGTTAGCTCGTCATGCTATTTGGTTGGTTCTGACTGATAGAGAGAGGATTATGAGGTTTGTTGATGGCCTCACTTATCAGCTTCATATTCTCATGACCAGGGAGAGGGTGATAGTTGCTACTTTCGAGGAGGTTGTGGATATCGCCTGTGAGATTGAGTCTGTTTGTCGCCAGGAGCGAGAGGAAAGGGAGGCCAAGAGGCCTCGAGGATCTGGTAGATATAGTGGTGCTCCTTCTAGATGTTAGTTTCAGCACGGTAGAGGTTGTCCATTCAGGCATGCTCAGCCAGCTCGCCTAGGTTATTGTGGAGTGTGAGCACGTGATTTTTGCCTCACATGAACCACTCATAAAAATTCAAAATCAAATAAATCTCTCTTTTTGTGTGCAAATTTGTGAATTTTCGTGATATTTTCTGTAATTGTTTGCATTTGTGTGTGCATGTTCGTTGGTTAAATTAATGAAAAAAAAAACAAAAAAATATGTTGCATGTGCATCTAGGATTTAATTTGACATTCTTTTTAATTAATCAATAATTAGGTGTTTTTGCAAAAGTAAAAAAATTCAAAAGAAAATTAAATAAATAATATATATTCATTGCATTTTAGTAATTAATATTGAATTTTATGTTTTCTTTTAATTTGGGGTTTAGTTATTTTGTGATAATTACTACTTAGAGTTAATTAATATTTTTAAGATAAGTTGGTCAAAATTAAATTTGGGTTTGTATTTTATTAGGAAGAAAATTGAAAAGAAATAAAAGAGAATGAAATAGGAGTTGGACCAGTTTTAATTAAATTCAAAGGCCCAAAACCAGTCCAAACCCGGTCCACCACCAGCTTAGCCAACGACGTTGTTTCAGAGCTGAGAAGTTTCAACCGTCGATCTCATTAGATCGAACGGTTCAGTCCATCTCCAGCATCGACTAAACGGCATTGTTTCATGTTTGTTGATCTGAACCGTTCGTTTCATTCGATCGAATTGTACAGTATTTTCCTCTCAACCCGACCCATCCACCCCACTAACCGACCCAATCCCCCAACCGGCCAAAATGACCCCGTTTTACATAAGTGAACTGATCCACGTCGTTGATCTCAATTGATCCAACGGTTTGGATTCAATTCCACAACCTGTATATATATGTGTAACACACCCCGCCCCCCCCTAAATTCCCTATCTAGTCTCCTTCGTCTCTTCAGAGATGACCTAAATCCAAACCCTAGCAACCGCCGCTCCTCTCCACCGCCCTAAACCTGGCGGTGCCGGTTCCAATGACCTCCTTCTTCACACCACGGAGCCCCCTCAACCTCCCCATTCCAAATATCCAAACACCTTTCTTCGAATCATAGCCAAGCGCCTCGAATCTTCAATCGAAGTTCAGTCAAAAAACCCTATTTTACCCAATCAACCCCAAAAAATCACACCCCTGAACCACCATGCTTCCCTCGTCCCAAATCCCATGATAGTTTTCCTCGAATCACCGTAGAGCCTTTCGAATTTCAGATCGAAAAGTCGAACCTTGAGTCCCCCCAAACACTGCTTAGTAAAGATTTCAAGATTTTTATGTTGAAATAGGTTGTAATCGTGTGTTTTCAATCGAACAAAAACATACGATTAGAGCCCGTCTCAACCAAAAGAGTAGGAAGATCTTTTGAGCGGAATAAAGGGTTTGATTCTGGTAAGTGTTTCGGTGTTTTTAAATGTTTTCTTTTATGTATCTTCCTCCTCACCCCTTTCCCACAGGCTGAAATTCACGGTCTTATCATTTTCTTGTCCTTTTATTATATGAATTTCAGTCTGTTTGTGTCTTAATTTGCTGAGAACAACAAATGTGAACATTGCATGTCAAATTACTGCTTAGTTAAACACGATAATTTGTTTACAATTTCTGTTTGAATTTTGGTTTACATGATTCTATAAATGTGTGTATGTTTGACTCAGGTTCAGTTCATTTTCAAAATCTCTACATCTCTTTTGGATCTATTTTGAAACCTTAACATGTAAATAGTCCTCATAAGGGTAATGTGGTTAGTTGGAGTTAATTAAGAAAAAAAGGGATTGGTAGTGGACATGACGGTTTGTCAACACCTTTAGAGGTTTAATTAAAAATTGAAAAGAAGGATCAGTATTGGAAAGTAACAGCCTTTAAGTACCTTTAGAGGTGGGAATTCAGAGAAGAATATAGGGTAGGTTTAAAAAATTAAAGATGGCAGTAAGGTTGACACCCTTTTAAAAAAACCTTTAGAGGTGGGGAAATCAGAAACAACATGGGCTAATAATAAAAGTTTAAAGGGGCGCACATGGGAGGGAATAAATAGGCTGAAAAGTGAAAAACAAATTGAATAAAAGGGGTTTAACATTGGGCTTTAAAGAGAACAGACCTAAGAGAAGAGTGAGGAGGAGCTGAGGAGATTAGGAAGAAAACTTTCTGAGAGAGATACCAACCTAAGAGAAGGGAGACAGACCTAAGAGAGGGAAATATAGAGACTAAATTCATATACATAGAGATATTCTGCATTTTTATTCACTGCCTCCCTGATTTTGAGTCAATTTCATCTAAAGTTGATTGAATCTGGTTTGTTGTTAGATCAAAACTTATTTCTGGGCTGCTGTATATTATTTCCTGATTTTGAAATTGGTTTGCTGGTCACCTGTTGCTGCTGAATTCTACTTCACTGTTGTTACTGCTGATACCTCACTTTTCTGCTTCCTTCTTTTATTTCCAGGTACACGACCCTGTAACTCCTTTAGTTATGAAGTGAATTTGAGGAATGAAAAATGAAAAATGAAGAATTGGAGCATAGAAAATATTCTATTTTGTTCTTCTCTGATATGTTTGTTTATTTAATGTGATTATTTTGTCCAAATCAGTTCAGTTAATCATGTGGTAGTTGCTAGTAGAGAGTATATGATGTTAGTATTTATATGGTGAACCTTCAGTTCATCTTGTTGGCTTCATACAAGTTTAAATGATTTATGTTCATGAATAGATATCCAATAAGCTAGATCCATCATTAACTGATCCATTAACATCATGTATTAAAGTCTGAATCATCATTAGATCCTAGACCTAGAAGAGAGAAGTACAAAAGAGAAGATGATTTTTTTATGAAGATCTGAAGTCCATTGGGTTACTGAAATTTTGAAGCTCAAACGCTCCTCCTAAGTTTCTATAGATGTGGTTGATTTCAGTCTCAATGCATGTTGAAGCCTTGCTCCTTCATTTAGTACTTCTGGAAATTTAAAGGTTCTTCAAGCTGTTAGAAGTATTTTTGTTTGGGCTCACTGATGTTCTCTGTTTGTTGTTGCTGGGATTTGTTTGCTGGGTTTGTGCTCCTTTTCTTCTGCCTTTATGTGGCATTTTTAAGTTGATTCCTGCATAATTAGGTATGTCAGATTTTATTTAGTTGTCTACCAAATTCATAAATATAAATCTGATTTGTTCGTGTTATATTAATGTCCAATTCGTGCATTCACGGTATTTAATCACTGGATTGGTCTACATCTGCTATGTCTGCCGACATCTAGCTTTGACTATTTGTTTTGAACTGAAAATTTGAGTTTGAAATCATTCGTTGTGCTCAAATACCATGCCATAGGTTCAGTTTGTTTGTATGTCCACTAATTAGCTATGTGTTTTGGTTTATTAGCATGTGCAGAATCTTCAACTTGCTTTAATTTCAAACTTTGGGAGATTTAAAAATTGGTTCATTGTCTAAGCTAATTTCGATTCAATAGTATAATGATGTTCATCCGCTTGAATTCATGAAATTATTACTAGTGAATGAAATTTGTATTGGACTCTCATAGATTAGAGCCACCAGAAAATAAGGATTCATCTGGCTATATATACGGTAGGCTCATTTGAGCTAAAGTGGCGATTCTCTTTGTTTAAATCATCTTATTCATGGTGTGTTAAACTGTTGAATTAATATGCAAGTATGAGTGATTTATTGCTCTCTGTTTCATCAATGACAGAAGCTACTATGTTTTGAATCAATCTTTCCCCAAGTTCATATTTTGATTAATAGTTGTTCTTGTCAAGATTTGGAGGTTCTTATGACTTTACGTTGGGTGTGAGCTTAATCACGAAATGGAAAGGTTAAATGAGCCGCTGTATGATTTGGTAGAGATCACATTGGATTTTAGCATGACCTTTCATTTTATTCCATTAACTTTCTTCATCAAGAATTAAGTCTAGATAAAATAGAATGAATAGTTAGGACTTATCTGCTTGTAGTATTATAAAACTATACTCGGTATAATTGATACATCAGGCAGTCCCTAATAATCAATCTTACTTTTACATAAATTCTACCCCCGTAACCTTCGAGCACTACAATAATCTCAAACTTAGCAGATAATTAAACAACTTCGAACACCGTAGTTTGCTTTAGGCATGATTATCAATAAATCATCGTGGCTATAGGTACGGTTCCCGTGGCATAGTCATGATACATAATTCCCAAATTCGGGTGTGCATTTCATGTGACCCAATTTCAATTCGGTATGCTTTTCCGAACAAAAATGACCATGGCATGGCCCTCGTATAATTAATCTTGTTTTATCCTTAGAAATCGAGGCATGCCACCTGGTGAAATTTACATGGCCCTTGCGAAGTTGAAAGTGCGTAGTTGCTTCGGGTGCGCTATTTTAAAATTTACCCTCCTAAACTCGGGTGTGCATTTCATGTGACCCTAATCAAATCTTAAAACATTGAATAAAATATGTTTAGGATTATGAGTGCATTTCATGTGGCGCGATCCAAAGACATGTTTTAAACGACGTTCAATTCTCTTTAAAAATTGAATAAAAGCGGTTAAAAGTTAAAATTTGCACATAGGTTCATAATTGTTTAAAATAAGATAATTAAGCTGAATATAACAGTTGAGCAACCGTGCTAAAACCACGGAACTAGGGAATGCCTAACACCTTCTCCCGGGTTAACAAAATTCCTTTCCCAGATTTCTGATTCGCGGACTGTAATACAGAGTCAATCTTTTCCTCGATTCGGGATTTAAATTGGTGACTTGGGACACCATAAACTATCTCAAGTGGCGACTCTGAATTTTAAATAAAATAATCCCATTTCGGTTGTCACTTAAATTGGTCAAAACTCCCTTATACTTTTTCCGGAGAGGGGTAAAAATGAGGTGTGACAGCCCTGGCGATTCTGCTGGGGAGAGAACCCCGAATTTCTGGTTCAGGGTTCAAGAATTTGAGCTTAGAATAATTGTTATATTTTGCTTTATTTATTATCTGGTTTATTCACATGTTTGGGCTTAATGTGCTAAATGTTGCTTTTTACCGCTTTGATATTATCTGAACTGTATATATAAACTGTTAAGAAACCCTTCTTCTTTCTGAGTCTTCTGAATTTATGGTGCACACGTGTGCGTGGCCCACTTTTCTATTAGAAGTCATACCAAGTAGAACGAGGTTGGGCCAAGTAACTAGGCCGGGTAGACTTTCGTGCTCCTGGTACGTTGCCCCCACTTCAGCTCAAGATGTCCGCTTGGGTAAGCCAGGTCTAGAACAGTATACCCCAGGTTTTACACTTAAAATAACTCAACTTCATGTCGGATCCCTAGTAGGAACGTTTGTTTGCATCACGTGCATTTGACTTCGGAGACTCAACACAGGGGTTGGGTCTGTCTAGGACAGGTGTACCCGAAATGAAAAAACCATCCCGATGCATCTTACTTGCTACTTGTGCATTCATTTGTTTCGGATTTGCGTGTTGACCAGCTTATAGGAAAAAATTAGAAAATGAAAATCAATGTGAGAACCGAGAAAGAAATTGGTTGTTTTCGAAAAATAATTTCCAAAATATTTTGAAATTCTGTCAAAATTTTGAAAAGAAAAGGAAATGTTGTAAAATAGTTTTATTATTACGAACTACGTAAGTTTGATTCTCGCCGTATGTGAGATACGTAGGCAACCCACATCGGGCCCAACTATTTAAAAAAATATAAATATAAAAATAAATAGATAATGAATAATTAAAAATGTGGGTACATAAATGTCATTGTGTTGTCATAAGTAAGGCGATGTCATTCTTGTCCAAAATATTCTGAATGTCTCCAAAAGGGCGCCAGAAGGCTGTTTTTGCAAGAACAACCGCCTTTGGTCGTTTTTTTTTTCAAAAAAAAAATAAAAATTTGTCGGTTAGCAAACACAGCCTTTAAACCTTCTTCATCGAAGTGTTTTTTATATATATGAATTTTTTTAGAAATATTAATGATTTTTTCAAAATGAGTCTTGATTTTGGGTTTTTAAAATTAACATCGCTCACATGTACAAAATGAGCACCATCCAAAACCCACCGTTCACAGATGCAGATGAGTTTCTATTTCAGCTTCAGATGTGGTGGCATGAGTTAGGAGGAGAGGGTCAGAAATGGGTCATTAAGTATTTGGGCGCTCTCACAAATATTATGAAAGTTAAACCGCGCAATGATTTGATTACGGCACTAGTGACTTTTTGGGGCCCTGTTCACAATGTCTTTCGCTTCTCTGATTTCGAGTTTACTCCCACATTATAAGAAATAGCTAGATATTCAGGTTTTGACGTAGATTTGAGAAACCAGAATCTTATATTCCCAAAGGCTCCTTTTGTACACCGATTTTTTGGTCTTTTGAATATCAGTAATCAAATCAGAAAAAGCAACATTGTCAAAGGGTGTTGTTCTTTCAACTTCCTATATTCAAGGTTCGGAAAGTCGGATGGGTTTGAAATTCATGAAAAGGGCCTTACTAACAAACAAAACAAGGACACCTGGCAGATTCACCGTCGTTTCGCTTTCATGGTGGCCTTTCTAGGAATCATGATCTTCCCAAACAAAGAGCGAACGATTGATATTCGCATAGCCATAGTCGTACAAGTCCTCACCACCAAAGAGCATCACACTCTTGCCCCGATCATTCTCTCAGACATTTATCGGGCATTGACTTTGTGTAAGTCCAGGGCAAAATTCTTCGAAGGGTGCAATATTTTGTTGCAAATGTGGTTGACTGAACATCTCCGACATCACCCCAAATTCATGCGATATGGTCCAAGCAAGGAAAATTTCATTGAAAGTTATGAAGAAAGAATAAAAGATTATAAATCTCTAGAAGGGGTGGAAGCCTAGGTATCCCATTTAAGATCTTTAATGGCAAATCAAATCGAGTGGACTTTGGGATGGCTCCCGGTAAAAGAGGTGATACACATGTCAACCTTAAAGAGTTATTTGTTGTTGTTGGGTTTAAGAAGTGTCCAGACGTACGTGCCACAGAGAGTTCCAAGACAGCTAGGGAGATACCAAGTGGTGCCTGATGATGAATATTTGAGTGTGCAAGTGATTGAGCTACACCCCAAAGCCACACTCCCTGAGGCTTTAATCCAGCGGATTTGGAATGGTTGTCGATACTTGAAAGATGATACCCAAGTTCCAGATCCTGCGAAGGGTGAGATAGATCCAGGATATGCTAGGTGGTTTGAGAAAAGATCTCGTGTGTATGATGTATCAGAACCCGAACCCAGAAGGCCCATAAAAAGGCCGCATGTTCAAGCCTTTGAGGATAAAATCCAAGAACGACTGGCTTGGGGTGAAAAAGCAAAGGGGTACAAAGCGACTATTCATGCCTTAGAAAAAAGCCTGAGGAACCTCAATTTTGAGAAAGACTTACAAGCACAGGAAGCAGAAGGTGAAAAGAAGATTCTGATTTGCGAGAATAAAACTCTCCATGCTCAGCTTCAACAGATGAAGAAAGCCTCCGAAGCGCCAGTAAGAAGTTGGAAAGATTAGAGAATCATTGCCAATCTGATGGAACAAATGCAAGATTATGACTCCATCTTGACAAAGACTGAAAAGGCGTTAGACAAAGCTAAGGAAAAAAACATACAGTTAAATGAGGAGGCCAGATCTAGTAAGGAACGCCAAGTAATGAGATTTGAAGAAGAAATAGCTCAATGAGAGAGAGAGAGAGAGAAGGACCATTGGATGCATTCAGAAGCTCAACTCCATGCACAGTTGGAAGAAATGAGAAGGCATAATAGAAAACATCAGCATGCAGATATTGACAAGGAGAGAGCACAGGCAAGACTCGATCAGGCGAGACTTTGGGCTCAATTGGAATCGGCTTTAGATTGTGAGGGCCGCATAAGAGACATAGCCACCACTCGTCAACAGCAGTTACAAAACCAAGACCAGAATCTCCAGGACTTCAGAGCACAAATCCATGATTTGGCTGTTTACACCTCTCAAAGTTATGTGAACTGTCAAGGGATGGATTATGAGAGGTTTTTAAAGCATGCACCTACTTTTGCCTATCATCTTGCAATGGAGTTAGAGAGGATGTACCGTACACTAGGAGGTCAGCCGGGTCAAGCCCCGCCGTGAGCAGATGTTCCAGTGATTGAAAGCAAAAGATTATGGAGTGAAGCGTAGTCATAGTTGTTGGAAATTATCATATAATAGTCATGTTTAGCTTGAGTCCATATTGAGTCTTTTAAACCATTTTCTTAAAGTGTTGTCCAAATCTAATGTCATTTCTGTCATTGTACTATTTTGTTTGTTAAAATAAATAAAATAATAATTGTTTCCGCCAGAACTACGTACGGTCTGATTCATGCGGGGACATGATACGTAGGCAATCTCTATAGGATTCGACCACCACTAAAAAGAAAAAGGGAAATAAAGAAGGATAGAATAAAGGAAGCTTAAAAGAAGGGGCACAATTATGAAAGGCCAGAATGACACACGCAACCGAAGCAAATGCATGATAGAAAATGGTTAATTGCCTAGGTGCATTGCATCCCAACGTGTGATAGCATATGTGTTAAATTCTAAAAAAAACTAACAAGTTTGTTGTTTTTCAGAGAATTCAAGCAGTTAGTTTATCTAGAGGATACTGACACATTATCATTACCAAACCAGATCAAAAGGACCAATACCAGAAATCATGTCTATCCCGGACGTTGACACTAGTGTTGAGGTAGAGGAGTTAGACGTCAATAAAATGAAGGAAGAGATGCCCAAACTTAAGCAACAGATGGCAGAAATATACCAGGCCTTGTCCAAAGGGCAATCACCTCCGTCTTACCCGGCTAACCCGGCTTTTACCCTACCATTAGCTCAGTCTCAGGATCATCCCTCCACCGATCCAGGTTTTCCCATTTACCAACATTACCATGACACTACTTCTCATATGCCACAAGCTCCACCACCAAAATCAATTCCATACCCCCCTCCACCAGTCACCCCTATTTTTGTGGCATCTCCACCAGCTGCACTCCATAGATCCTTAAGTGAACCTATGTTCCAAGCTCAGGACAACCAGTACTACCCCCCATAGCCCACCTTCAAAGCTCCTGAAACCTACCCCGATAATCCACGTTCTGATCTCCCGAGAGAAGCCGAGAGACCAGCCAAAGATCCCGAACATGAAGAGATGTTCAGAAAAATGAAAAGCATAGAACAATCCTTCAGGAACATGAGAGGTCTAGGAGGTCAGGTAAGTGTAGCTTACAAAGACCTGTGTTTATTCCTAAATGTACAACTACCGGCAGCGTACAAAATGCCCAAATTTGATCTATACAATGGGCACGGTGATCCAGTAGCACACTTGAGAGGTTTTTGCAGTAAGATGAGGGGAGCCGGATGGAAAGATGAATTGTTGATGGCTTACTTCAGTCAGAGTTTAAGCGGATCAGCATTGGAATGGTACACCCGCCGTGATCACGGAAGATGGTACAAATGGGATGATCTGGCACAAGCATTTGCTTGTCACTTTCAGTATAATCTTGAGATTATTCCAGATCGATTGTCCTTGACTAAACTGGAGAAGAAGCACAGTGAAAGCTTTAGAGAATATGGTTTCCGATGGAGGGAGCAAGCAGCAAGGGTAGATCCCCCAATGAAAGAGAGCGAGATGGTTGATTACTTTTTGCAGGCTTTGGAGCCGACTTACTTTGGTCATTTGTGTCCGCAATTGGCAAGTCTTTTAATGAGGTAGTAAAAATGGGAGGCATGGTCGAGGAGGGGCTTAAGTCTAACAAGATCATGAGTTTTTCAGCAATCAAGGCAACCACCCAGGCCATTCAAAACGGCACTGGGGGTGTACTTGGAAAAAAGAAGAAAGAAGATGTCGCGACAGTTGAGTCCGGAGATCTAGAAGCCCATCACCCTACTATAACCAGCCCTGACCCTACCACCAAAATTACCCCCACACTCCATATAGCCCTCCATACCACTACTACCCACCGCCAGATCCCTATTTTTCCGTTCATCATGCACAAACCTATACCCAAACCCCGGCACACGCACAATGGCGTGCGCCGGCTCCACAAAATCCATACCCAGCTCCACAAAACACATATCCACCCCCAAGATCCTACAGAAATCCCCTCGGGACGGGTTTCCGACAAAACCAAGCCTTCAAGAATGAGAGGTTACAGAAGCAGAAGACTTTCACTCCACTGTGTGAATCAATCTTTTCCACAGATTGAGGTAGTTGGGCATGCTGAATCTAATTGAGCCTAAAATGCCAAATCCCCCTCCTAGAAATCTTGACCACTCGGTGAGTTGTGAGTACTGTTCAGGGGCCCCGGGGCATGATACAGAGAAGTGTTGGAAACTGAAAATAGTTGTGCAAGAGATTATTGATACTCTTCGGATCGAGGTTCAGGCCCCAGAAGCACCAAATATCAATCAGAATCCACTGCCAGCTCATTGTGAGACCCATATAATTGAGTTGATACACAAAGGAGGGGAGCCCGGGAAGCCCTCACAGACGGTAATGATGATTTGTTCAAGCGAAACTAACTCAAAGGAAGAGGTAACTAGTGGGAAATCAGTGGTCCAATTAAAAGGGGTAGACAATAAGCCAGCTGTGGTAGCCGAGAAAGGGTCGTCAGGCATTGTTGCAGTGAAACCAGAGAAAGCTAAAGTGGTAGTGCCAGGGGTTGCAAGTAAACCTATTGTGTTCGTGAAGGGTGCTCGCACAAATCCTGTTATTATAAAACGAGTAACTCAGCTTCTAGTGATCAACAACAAGGTTGTTCCTTAGAATTATGAACGGGTGACAGTGATTTACAAAGGAAAGAAATCAAAGAAGAAGTTTGTGAAGCATAAGGTTTGACTTGCTCAGGAAGGTGTTTCACTCTCGAGGAGTTAAGAAGAGCTAAAGATAATCCAACATCGGTAAAGAAAGCTATAACTAAAGAAGAGGCAGGGAATTTTTGAGGAAAATGAAGTGCATGACTATTCTGTTGTAGAGCAGTTGAGGAAAACGCCCGCTCAGATCTTATTGCTCTCATTGGTAATCCATTCAGATGAGCACCGTTAGTCGCTGATGAAAATCATGAATGAGGCCCATGTCCTCGACAAGATCTCGGTAAACCATCTGGAAAAGATAGCCAACAAGATTTTTGAAATAAACAGAGTCACTTTTTCCGATGATGAATTGCCCGTAGAGGGTACTGAGCATAACAAAGCCCTTTACCTTACAGTAAAATGTGAGGATTCCGTGGTTACCCGGGTATTGATTGACAATGGTTCAAGTGTGAACATCTGTCCTCTCTCCACTCTAAGCAAGCTGAAAGTAGAAGATGAGCGGATCCGTAAAAACAATATCTATGTGCGGGGATTTGATGGCAGGGGCAAAGACTCCGTCGGGGACATAATGTTGGAGCTGACTATAGGTATAGTAGAATTCACAATGGAATTCCAAGTGTTGGATATAGCTGCTTCCTACAATTTGCTATTAGGGCGACCGTGGATTCATGCCGCTAAAGCAGTACCATCAACACTCCATCAGATGGTCAAGTTTGAATGGGACAGACAAGAAATAGTTGTGCACGGCGAAGATAATTTGTGCGCTCACAACAACACCATTGTGCCATTCATTGAAGTGGAAGATGACAAGGGACCATGGGTCTACCAAGTTTCTGACACAATGTTAGTCGAGAAAGTTCCAGAAGGGAAGTGTATCCCAAATCCAAAGATAACCGCTGCATCAGTCATGGTAGCGTATGAAATGCTGAAGAATGGTTTTGTACCAGGAAAGGGTTTGGGATCAGCTCTGCAAGGCATCATACAGCTCATGTCTCTTCCTGAAAACTTGGGAACATTTGGTCTGGGATTCAAGCCCACAACCGTAGATATAAAAAGAGCCAGGAAATTGAAATAGAGGACATGGGTCCTTCCAAAGCCGGTTCCACGTCTTTCCAGATCATTTGTCAAGTCTGGTACGAGGAGTCGCCCAGTAACAGCAATTCCCAGTTCTGTGATTGATCCTGACAAGAAGTTAATTGAAAGATTTGAGAAGTTGTTCGACAGTGTGGACATGGTGAAAAATGGAGAAGGTTCTAGCAACGCGGAAGTGCAATTTGTCGGGCCAAAAACAAAGCTTAATAATTGGAAGGCTACTCCTCTCCCTACTCGAAAGGAGTCTTGGTAGTTTGCTTTGCTTTTCCTTTAAGTTTGTACGGATTATTCCAGGGTTGTAATCCAGATTTCATTTTTTTCAGTCTGTTTGGGTGTGCAAACCTTGTTATCCTTTATCGTTTAATGAAATACAATTTCCCTTTCTTCATCATTCCTGATGGTTTTCCTTTTTGTATTCTTTTCTTTTCTATACAGTTTTTTTTAAGTTGGTTCTAATGACATGGCATGCATAAGGAATCCTCAGCCCAGTCTTAAAAATCAATCTTATTCCGAAATATTAGTTCAAGAAGTAGATTGTGATTACGAATCAAAATACGATGATGAGGATGAAGCCTTCGAAGAGATTAGTAAGGAGTTAATTCACTTCAAAGAAAAACCCAAACCCAACCTGAATGATACGGAAGTCGTCAATGTAGGAGACACAGACAATGTCCGAGAGACTAAAATAAGTGCCCACCTCGAGCCAGAGATCCGGGAAGAGTTAATCAAAGCACTCATCGAGTACAAAGATGCTTTTGCATGGTCATATGACGACATGCCGGGTTTGAGCACTGATTTAGTGGTCCACAAATTGCCTACTGATCCAGCATTCCCTCCCGTCAAGCAAAAGAAGATTAAAGAAGAAATTACCAAGCAGTTGGATGCAAAGGTTATTCGGGTCACTCGATATCCTGTTTGGTTGGCTAATGTCGTGCCTGTACCGAAAAAGGATGGCAAGATCAGAGTATGCATCGATTACCGCAATCTCAACAAAGCAAGTCCGGAGGATAACTTCCCACTACCCAATATCCACATTTTGATCGATAATTGTGCCAAGCGTGAGATAGGATCTTTTGTGGAATGCTATGTTGGGTATCATCAGATTCTAATGGATGAAGAAGATGCAGAAAAAACGGCTTTCATCATGCCATAGGGGACTTATTACTACAGGGTAATGCCATTTAGTTTGAAGAACGCTGGGGCAACTTACATGAGGGCCATGACTACCATGTTTCATGATATGATACACAAGGAGATTGAGGTGTACGTAGATGATGTGATCATAAAATCAAAGCGTCAGGCCGACCACGTTGGGGATTTGAGGAAATTATTCCAAAAGGTTCGCAAGTACAACCTCAAGCTTAACCCTGCCAAGTGTGCATTTGGTGTTCCATCCGAAAAACTGTTGGGATTCATAGTCAGCCAGCGAGGCATCGAGTTGGACCCGTCAAAGATCAAAGCCATACAAGAATTGCAACCTCCGAGGAACAAGACTGAAGTAATGAGTCTGTTAGGAAGGTTGAACTACATCAGCAGGTTTATTGCTCAGCTCACGACAACTTGCGAGCCTATTTTCAAGTTGTTGAAAAAGGATGTTGCGATCAAGTGGACTGATGAGTGTCAAGAAGCATTCGACGATATAAAGGGATACTTGTCTAACCCGCCTGTGTTGGTACCACCAAAACCAGCGAGACCTTTGATTCTTTACTTGACTATCCTGGAAAATTCATTTGGTTGTGTACTGGGGCCGCATGACGTCACTGGCAGGAAAGAATATGTCATCTACTATCTTAGCAAGAAGTTCACAGCTTATGAGGTTAAGTACACTCACCTGGAAAGGACATGTTGCGCCCTAACTTGGGTGGCACAGAAATTGAAACATTATTTGTCATCCTACACTACTTACCTCATTTCACGCTTGGACCCATTGAAGTATATCTTTCAAAAGCCTATGCCGACAGGAAGACTTGCGAAGTGGCAGATTTTGCTCACAGAGTTTGACATAATCTATGTGACTCGGACTGCGATGAAAGCCCAAGCATTGACCGATCATTTGGCCGAGAACCCGGTCGATGAAGATTACGAGCCATTGAGAACTTATTTTCCCGATGAAGAAGTGATGCATATTGATAAACTGGAGCAAATTGAAAAACCAGGCTGGAAACTTTTCTTTGATGGGGAGACCAACATGAAAGGAGTCGGAATAGGAGCTGTGCTTATTTCTGAAATAGGACATCACTATCCTGTTACGTCTCAGCTTCGGTTTTATTGCACCAACAATATGGCTGAGTATGAAGCCTATATTTTGGGTCTAAGGCTAGCTGCAGACATGGATATCCAGGAAGTCTTGGTCTTGGGAGACTCGGATCTTCTGGTACATTAAATTCAAGGAGAATGGGAAACACGAGATTTGAAGCTCATACCGTACCGACAATGTTTGCATGATCTTTGTCAACGGTTTGGATCAGTGGAGTTCAGGCATATTCCAAGGGTCCATAATGAGGTCGCCGATGTTTTGGCTACCCTGGCATCAATGTTGCACCATCCGGACAAAGCTTATGTCGATCCTCTACATATTCATGTCCGAGATCAGCATGCTTACTGTAACATGATTGAAGAAGAACTTAATGGCGAATCATGGTTCCATGATATCAAGGAGTACATCGGAATATGGATATATCCAGTGCAAGCCACGGGGGATCAAACGAGAACAATTCGACGGTTGGCAAGTGGATTTTTCTTAAGTGGAGGAGTTTTGTATAAAAGAACACCAGACCTTGGATTGTTAAGATGCATAGATGCTAGACAAGTTACGGCTGTCATGTCCGAAGTACATTCAGGAGTTTACGGACCACATATGAGCGGGTATGTGTTGACCAAGAAAATTCTCCGAGCAGGTTATTATTGGCTCACCATAGTGCGAGACTGTATCGGTTTTGCGCGCAAATGTCATCGGTGCCAGATACATGGAGATTTGATTCATTCTCCACCATTGGAGCTGCATACGATGTCGACACCATGGCCCTTCGTTGCTTGGGGCATGGATATCATTGGACCAATTGATCCAGCAATGTCCAATGGGCATAAATTCATTCTGGTAGCCATTGATTATTTCACCAAGTGGGTTGAGGCCAAAACATTCAAATCGGTGACCAAGAAAGCAGTGGTCAATTTTGTTCACTCAAATATCATCTGTTGATTTGGAATCCCAAAGGTGATCATCACGGATAATGGTGCTAATCTTAACAGTAATTTGATGGAAGAGGTATGCCAACAGTTTAAGATTACACATCGCAATTCTACCTCATATCGTCCCAAGGCGAATGGAGCAGTTGAGGCAGCCAACAAAAACATAAAGAAAATACTTTGAAAAATGGTAGAAGGTTCCAGGCAATGACATGAAAAATTACCATTCGCGTTGCTAGGTTATCGCACTACTTTCCGTACTTCAGTAGGTGCAACTCCTTATTTTTTAGTATATGGAACTGAAGCAGTGATACCTGCGGAAGTTGAGATCCCGTCCCTTCGGATTGTCGCTGAGGCTGAAATTGATGATAGTGAGTGGGTCAAAACTCGTTTGGAGCAGTTGAGCTTGATTGATGAAAAAATATTGGCAGCAGTGTGTCATGTCCAGTTATATCAAAAGAGAATGGCAAGAGCATACAACAAAAAGGTACGTCCCCGGAAGTTTGAAGTGGGCCAGTAGGTGCTGAAACGTATCCTTCCACATCAGGCTGAGGCAAAAGGCAAGTTCGCCCCGAAGTGCCAAGGGCCATTCATTATAACCAGAGTATTGTCCAATGGTGCTTTATGTTTAACAGATATCGAAGGAAAATACATAGACATGGCTATAAA
Source organism: Nicotiana sylvestris (assembly GCF_000393655.2). NCBI lineage: Eukaryota > Viridiplantae > Streptophyta > Magnoliopsida > Solanales > Solanaceae > Nicotiana > Nicotiana sylvestris. The sequence continues at coordinate 56,422,027 of NC_091058.1, forward strand.
TTCTGATGCAGTCAAGAGATATTATGTATGATTTCTTTGGTATATTTGTTGATTGTTTGTATCTTGCATCATTTAAAATATTGAAATGACGAAGAAAATTTGTTCTACTATCTAAACACTTTACTCTTTGTCTCCCCTGTTGAGCCTTATTTATTTCTTTCGCACCCCTCTTTTGGAATCAATAACGAAAAAGAGAGAAAAGGAAAAGGAAAAAAAAGTAAAAAGGGAAAGTATAACAACAAAGGAAATTCGAGTGTGAACTACGTTTGACCTGATTCCTATTAAGGATACGTAGGCATCCTTATGGCTCGGTCATAGTAAAGTAAAATATCAAAAGATCTCCAAGCAAGAAACTGGGGTAGAGGTTGTATTTGTAATAAGAAATGTGATTCCAAGAGTTGTAATTTTAAACCCATGTTAAATTGTTTTGAGCCTTTGATACCCTTTCTTTCTAACCCCATCCAAAAGCCCACATTACGATCCATAGAAAGACCTTCTGATCAGTCTTCAAGGGATGCCAAGTCGAGCAAATAGAGGTGATTCATATCGGGATAAAACTCTGGTCCAAGCAAGAAAAGTAATGAAAATGAGAGAGTCTTATCGGTGAAAACCCTCATGGGCACCATAGGGCGACGAAAGCTGAGAGAAATGGAAATGAGAGAGTCTTATCAGTAAAAACCCTCATGGGCACCTCAGGCGACAAGGAATTGAGGAATCAACAAATGAGAGAGGTTTATCTGTGAAAACCCTCCAGGGCACGACCAGTCGCATAAGGTCCGAAAAATGGGCGGAAAGTAAATTGGGTTATGGAAGATCTTGGAGCACAAAGTAAAACAATTGGAAAAGAGGATGGTTAAATAGACTGGGCTGATTAATCCAAAATGCATACCATGATCATTGGTGCCAGTGACTCCACTCAGATAAGTTCCTTTTCTTATCTCCAACAGTCATCCAAATTTGGATTCTTTTCTTTATTCTTAATTCTCAGAATCCTTGCATTTCATTGCTGTTAATTTTATTTCTCTAAAGCTCTTCCAAGTTTAGCCTTATTTCAACGAATAAGAAGGAATTTCAAAGTTTATTACCAATTTTGAAATTGCACAAAGCAAAATGCGTCTAGGACATGCCAGAGATAATATGATGAAAAGTGGGACATGGGGTGTAAGCAAAGGTTAAATCGGTAGAATGGCCCAGGAATGTCGTAAGAGATATACGAGTTCAGATAGAAAGGTCGGAAGTGGAGAACAGCATTTGGGAATCCTACAGTTAAGGATCAATCAGAAGGTCAAAACAATCCTTCGACCATGTTCAAGACAGTCGGAATGAAGCAAAGCCTAGCAAAGAGAAAACCACCCCTAGCGAGAATGCCACAACTAACCACCACGTTTTAAACTGACCAGATTTTCTTTTATTTGAAATAGGGGCAAAGATGGCATTTGTTTCAGGAAGCGCCCTGTAAGGAAGACAAGTACCATGCAGGTTTGATCGCAGAATTCTCAAGACCTTCCTAAAAAATGGGACTTAATTTAAAATTCAACATAATCATGAGTAGCGGAATTTGACATAAATGCACCATAGAGGATAATAAGTGGAGCTCTAAAGTTTGTATGTTTGAGATACACTTTGGACATTACCCCATGAGAACAAAGATTTTGACTTCTCTTCTTTCCCCGACTGATAGTCATGATTTTCTGCTTCCTCGACCTTTCCCCCAAGAAGAAACACCATATTTTCCACCTTTTCCCCAATTTAGTCAGAAATTCTCAGGACCCTCCTAGAAAATGGGACCTAGTTTAAAAATCAAAACAATTGTGAAAAGCAAGATCTAGCATAAGTGTACCCCAAAGGAATATAAGTTGATTTCAAAGTTTGCATGTTTTAGAGAGGATTCAATTAGGAATTTTCAGGACCCTCCTGAATAATGGGACCTAGCTTTGAGAGTTTTCATTAAATAACAAGATTTAGCGGAAGTCACACCTTTAAAAGATATAGCTTAGATTTAAAATTGTCGTCTAGTTAAGAGTTGTCAGGACCCCCTGGATAACGGAACCTAGTTTGCAAATTCTTAATGATATTTGGTGATATGATTCAGTTTAACACTCACAGATGCGCCCAGCTGCCCAAACTGGGGCAGAAAATTTTCTTTTGTGTTGTCTATTTTTGTTGAAGTCAGGTGCCCATATGAAGAATAGGGAGAACAACACGGATATTAAAGATAAGAACGTGAACAAACACTAGCAATCAGGCATCCACCTAGAGAACAAGGAAAAATAGTTCAAGATTCAGTAATCAGGCATCCACCTGGAGAACAAGGAAAAATAGTTCAAGATTTGGTAATCAGGCGCACACCTAGAGGAACGAGAGAGAACAAGTCAAAGAAGAGCAGTTTCAAGAAGAAGATGGACCAAATTTCAGAAATCAGGCGTCCACCTGGAGAACAAGGAAAGATGGTTGAAATTTCAGCAGTCAGGAGCCCACCTGGAAAACAAGGGAATACAATTCGAGTTCAGCAATCGGAACCTACTTGGAGAACAAGAGAATACATTTCAAGTTTCAACAGTCAGGAGCCCACCTGGATAGCAAGGGAATACAATTCAAGTTCAGTAGTCAGGCACCCAAAGGGAGGACGAAGGGAAGAAGCAATTCAAGATTCGAGTAATAAGGAGCTCGCCTGTAGAATAGAGGATATGAAATAATGGTCAAAGGAAGATGTTTAAAGGGTCAGCAACAAGATGCCCACCTAAAGAAAAAGGAAAGAATTTCAAAGATACCATGCAAGTCAGCCACAAAGGAACAACGGAAGAAAATGCAAGTCAACAAGGCAACAACAGTCACAAGGCCAAGTTTGAAAATAACTCTTTGTAAAGCATAGATTATAGCTTAGTCTAGCTTCTTCATTTTTGTCATGGTGTAATAATGAGGTCAGTGAGCAGTATCAGTAGCAGCAGTAACAGTGAAACCACAGCTTCATAGTAGTCCCAGCGACCGAAACTTCCCGAACTACATTGACCTGATTCCTTTATAGCCAAGGATATGTAGGAAACCTTTGAAGCAGAGGTTCGGTCAAATTCTTTCAAAAAATGCTTCCCACGGAGTATTCAAACGGGCAAAAATCGCTCGTATCCGCTCACTTTATCTTTGCACGAAAACTCTTCATGTTTCCGGGCAAAAAGGGGCAGCTGTGAGCACGTAATTTTGCCTCACACGAACCACTCCTAAAAATTCAAAATCAAATAAATCTTTCTTTTTGTGTGCAATTTTGTGAATTTTCGTGATATTTTTTGTAATTGTTTGCATTTGTGTGTGCATGTTCATTGGTTAAATTAATGAAAAAAAAAACAAAAAATATGTTGCATGTGCATTTAGGATTTAATTTGACATTCTTTTGAATTAATCAATAATTAGGTGTTTTTGCAAAAGTAAAAAAAATTAAAAAAATATATATATTCTTTGCATTTTATTAATTAATGTCGAATTTTATGTTTTCTTTTAATTTGGGGTTTAGTTATTTTGTGATAATTACTACTTAGAGTTAATTAATATTTTTAAGATAAGTTGGTCAAAATTAAATTTGGGATTATATTTTATTAGGAAGAAAATTAAAAAGAAAATAAAAGAGAATGAAATAGGAGTTGGACCAGTTTTAATTAAATTCCCAGGCCCAAAACCAGTCCAAACCCGGTCCACCACCAGCTTAGCCAACGACGTTGTTTCAGAGCTGATAAGTCTCAACCGTTGATTTCATTAGATCGAACGGTTCAGTCCATCTCCAGCATCGACTAAACGACGTCGTTTCATGTTTGTTGATTTGAACCGTTCGTTTCATTCGATCGAACGGTCCAGTAGTTTCCTCGTAACCCGACCCGTCCACCCCACTAACCGACCCAATCCCCCAACCAACCAAAACGACCCCGTTTTACATAAGTGAACTGATCCATGCCGTTGATCTCAATTGATCCAACGGTTTGGATTCAATTCCACAACCTGTATATATATGTGTAACACACCCCGCCCCCCTAAATCCCCAACCCAGTCTCCTTCGTCTATTCAGAGATGACTTAAATCCAAACCCTAGCAGCCGCGGCCCCTCTCCACCTCCCTAAACCCGGCGGCGCCGGTTCCAATGACCTCCTTCTTCACACCACGGAGCCCCCTCAACCTCCCCATTCCAAATATCCAAACACGTCTCTTCGAATTATAGCCAAGAGCCTCGAATCTTCAATCGAAGTTCAGTCAAAAAACCCTAGCTTACCCAATCAACCCCAAAATATCACACCCCTGAACCACCAGGCTTCCCTCGTCCCAAATCCCATGATAGTTTTCCTCGAATCACCGTAGAGCCTTTCGAATTTCAGATCGAAAAGTTGAACCTTGAGTCCCCAAAAACACTACTTAGTAAAGATTTCAAGATTTATAGGTTGAAATAGCCTATAATCGTGTGTTTTCAATCGAACAAAAACAAACGATTAGAGCCCGTCTCAACCAAAAGAGTAGGAAGATCTTTTGAGTGGAATAAAGGGTTTGATTCTGGTAAGTGTTTTAGTGTTTTTCAATGTTTTCTTTTATGTATCTTCCTCCTCATCCCTTTCCCATTGGCTGAAGTTCATGGTCTTATCATTTTCTTGTCCTTTTATTATATAAAGTTTCAGTCTGTTTGTGTCTTAATTTGTTGAGAACAACAAATGTGAACATTGCATGTCAAATTACTGCTTAGTTAAACACGATAATTTGTTTGCAATTTCTGTTTGAATTTTGGTTTACATGATTCTATAAATGTGTGTTTGTTTGACTCAGGTTCAGTTCATTTTCAAAATCTCTACATCTCTTTTTGATCTATTTTGAAACCTTAACATGTAAATAGTCCTCATAAGGGTAATGTGGTTAGTTGGAGTTAATTAAGAAACAAAGGAATTGGTAGTGGACATGACAGTTTGTCAACACCTTTAGAGGTTTAATTAAAAATTGAAAAGAAGGATCAGTAGTGGAAAGTAACAGCCTTTAAGTACCTTTAGAGGTGGGAATTCAGAAAAGAACATAGGGTAGGTTTAAAAAATTGAAGATGGCAGTAAGGCTGACACCCTTTTAAAAAAACCTTTAGAGGTGGGGAAATCAGAAACAACATGGGCTAATAATAAAAGTTTAAAGGGGCGCACATGGGAGGGAATAAACAGGCTGAAAAGTGAAAAAAAAATGAATAAAAGGGGTTTAACATTGGGCTTTAAAGAGAACAGACCTAAGAGAAGAGTGGGGAGGAGCTGAGGAGATTAGGAAGAAAACGTTCTGAGAGAGATACCAACCTAAGAGAGGGAGATATAGAGACTGAATTCATATACATAGAGATATTCTGCATTTTTATTCACTGCCTCCCTGATTTTGAGTCAATTTCATCGAAAGTTGATTGAATCTGGTTTGTTATTCGATCAAAACTGATTTCTGGGCTACTGTATATTATTTCCTGAGTTTGAAATTGGTTTGCTGGTAACCTGTTGCTGCTAAATTCTACTTCACTGTTGTTACTGCTGATACCTCACTTTTCTACTTCCTTCTTTTATTTCCAGGTACACGACCCTGTAACTCCTTTAGTTATGAAGTGAATTTGAGGAATGAAAAATGAAAAATGAAGAATTGGAGCGTAGAAAATATTCCATTTTGTTCTTCTCTGATCTGTTTGTTTATTTAATGTGATTATTTTGTCCAAATCAGTTCAGTTAAGCATATGGTAGTTGCTAGTAGAGAGTATATGATGTTAGTATTTATATGGTGAACCTTCAGTTCATCTTGTTGGCTTCATACAAGTTTAAATGATTTATGTTCATTAATAGAGATCCAATAAGCTAGATCCATCATTAATTGATCCATTAGCACCATGTATTAAAGTCTGAATCATCATTAGATCCTAGACCTAGAAGAGGGAAGTACAAAAGAGAAGATGATTTTTTTATGAAGATCTGAAGTCCATTGGGTTACTGAAATTTTGAAGCTCAAACGCTCCTCCTAAGTTTCTATAGATGTGGTTGATTTCGTATTGTTGATTTCGGTCTCAATGCATGTTGAAGCCATGCTCCTTCATTTGGTACTTTTGGAAATTTAACGGTTCTTCAAGCTGTTAGAAGTGTTTTTATTTGGGCTCACTGATGTTCTCTGTTTGTTGTTGCTGGGTTTGTGCTCCTTTTCTTCTGCCTTTATGTGGCATTTTTAAGTTGATTCCTGCATAATTAGGTATGTCAGATTTTATTTAGTTGTCTACCAAATTCATAAATATAAATCTGATTTGTTTGTGTTATATTAATGTCCAATTCGTGCATTCACTGTATTTAATCACTGGATTGGTCTACATCTGCTATGTTTGCCGACATCTAGCTTTGACTATTTGTTTTGAACTGAAAATTTGAGTTTGAAATCATTCGTTGTGCTCAAATACCATTCCATAGGTTCAGTTTGTTTGTATGTTCACTAATTAGCTATGTGTTTTGGTTTATTAGCATGTGCAGAATCTTCAACTTGCTTTAATTTCAAACTTTGGGAGATTTAAAAATTGGTTCACTGTAAGCTAATTTCGATTCAATAGTTTAATGATGTTCATCCGCTTGAATTAATGAAATTATTACTAGTGAATGAAATTTGCATTGGACTCTCATAGATTAGAGCCACCAAAAAATAAGGATTCATCTGGCTATATATACGGTAGGCTCATTTGATATAAAGTGGCGATTCTCTTTGTTTAAATTATCTGATTCATGGTGTGTTAAACTGTTGAATTAATATGCAAGTATGAGTGATTTATTGCTCTCTGTTTCATCAATGACAGATGCTACTATGTTTTGAATCAATCTTTCCCCAAGTTCATATTTTGATTAATAGTTGTTCTTATCAAGATTTGGAGGTTCTTATGACTTTACGTTGGGTGTGAGCTTAATCACGAAATGGAAAGGTTAAATGAGCCACTGTATGATTTGGTAGAGATCACGCTGGATTTTAGCATGACCTTTCATTTTATTCCATTAACTTTCTTCATCAAGAATTAAGTCTAGATAAAATAGAATGAATAGTTAGGACTTATCTGCTTGTAGCATTATAAAACTATACTCGGTATAATTGATACATCAGGCAGTCCCTAATAATCAATCTTACTTTTCCATAAATTCTACCCCCGTAACCTTCGAGCACTACAATAATCTCAAACTTAGCAGATAATTAAACAACTTCGAACACCGTAGTTTGCTTTAGGCATGATTATTAATAAATCATCGTGGCTATAGGTACGGTTCTCGTGGCATAGTCATGATACATAATTCCCAAATTCGGGTGTGCATTTCATGTGACCCAATTTCAATTCGGTATGTTGTACCGAACAAAAATGACCACGGCATGGCCCTCGTATAATTAATCTTGTTTTATCCTTAGAAATCGAGGCGTGCCACTGGAGAAATTTACATGGCCCTTGCGAAGTTGAAAGTGCGTAGTTGCTTCGGGCGCGCTATTTTTAAATTTACCCTCCTAAACTCGGGTGTGCATTTCATGTGACCCTAATCAAATCTTAAAACATTGAATAAAATATGTTTAGGATTACGGGAGCATTTCATGTGGCGCGATCCAAAGACATGTTTTAAACGACGTTCAATCCTCTTTAAAAATTGAATAAAAGCAGTTAAAAGTTAAAATTTGCACATAGATTCATAATTGTTTAAAATTAGATAACTAAGCTGAATATAACAGTTGAGCGACCGTGCTAAAATCACGGAACTCGGGAATGCCTAACACCTTCTCCCGGGTTAACAGAATTCCTTACCCGGATTTCTGATTCGCGGACTGTAATACAGAGTCAATCTTTTCCTGGATTCGGGATTTAAATCGGTGACTTGGGACACCATAAACTATCTCAAGTGGCGACTCTGAATTTTAAATAAAATAATCCCATTTCGATTGTCATTTAAATTGGTCAAAACTCCCTTATACTTTTCCGGAGAGGGGTAAAAAGGAGGTGTGACATGAAGCATCATCAGATGATGGTTCTCACAGTTCTCATCTGGGCCAGTCATTACTTAGTGCCCTTTCAACTCAGAGTTCATCCCGTGCTCTATCAGTTCAGGGCTCTTCTTTGTCGAGTGCATCTGCTAGTTATTCCAGTGCGAGGAGTTCCCTTCAGTCCCCTTCTCCAGCACCTGGGAGTTGTTATGAGTGTGGAGAGATGGATCATATGTGGAGGTAGTGCCCTCGTTGTCTTGCAGGTTCATCTCAATAGAAGGGTCAGTCATCGGCTTCAGCACTAGTTACTTTATCACCACCCACCCACCCAGCTGACGGTAGAGGTCAGTCAGCTAGAGGCTGTCCTAGAGGCTGTCCTATTATTACAGGTATTGTTTCAGTCTGCCATAGAGATACCTCTATATTATTTGATCCCTGTTCCACCTTTTCTTATGTGTCATCATACTTTGCTTGTTATTTGGATACACTCTGTGAGTCTCTTATTTCACATGTTTATGTATCTACCTTGGTGGGTGATACTGTTATTGTAGACTGTGTGTACCGATTGTGTGTGGTGATTATTGGGGGTCTGAAGACCCGAGTGGATCTTTTATTATTATATATGGTGGATTTCGATGTCATTTTGGGTATGGATTGGCTATCTCCGTGTCATGCTATTCTGGATTGTCATGCTAAGATAGTGACATTAGCTATACCGGGTGTGCCACGGATTGAGTGGTGAGGTTTGACTGATTATGTTCCCAGTATAGTGATATCATTCATGCAACCCAGTGTATGGTTTGGAAGGGTTGTCTTTCGCATCTAGCCTTTGTGAGGGATGTCGGTCCAGAGACTCCCAGTACTGATTCTGTTCCAGTTGTGAGGGATTTTCCCGATGTGTTTCCTACAGACCTGCTAGGCATGCCACCAGGCAAGGATATTGATTTTGGTATTGACCTAGCGCCGGGCACTCAGTCCATTTCTATTTTATCGTATCGTATGGCACCAGCGGAGTTGAAGGAGTTAAAGGAGCAGCTTCAGGAACTCCTTGATAAAGAACATTCGGCCTAGTGTGTCACCTTGGGGTGCGTCGGTTCTATTTGTGAAGAAGAAGGATGGCACTATGAGGATGTGCATTGATCATAGGCAATTGAACAAAGTAACAATTAAGAACAAGTATCATTTGCCTCGCATTGATGATTTATTCGACCAGCTTTAGCGAGCGAGAGTGTTATCCAAGATATATCTCTATTCGGGTTATCACCAGTTGAAGATCAGGGACTCGAATATTCTTAAGACGGCTTTCAGGACCCGATATGGTCATTATGAGTTCTTGGTGATGTCTTTTGGGGTGACCAATGCCCCAGCATCGTTTATGCATTTGATGAACAGCGTGTTCCGGCCTTATCTCGACTTGTTTGTCATAGTCTTCATTGACAATATTTTGGTGTATTCGTGTAGTTGGGAGGAGCATGCAAAGTATTTAAGAGTTGTATTGCAGAGATTGAGGGAGTAGAATCTTTACGCAAGATTCTCCAAGTGTGAGTTTTGGATTAGTTCAGTGGCTTTCTTGGGCACATGGTGTCCAGTGAGGATATTCATGTTGATCCGAAGAAGATAGAGGCAGTTTAGAGTTGGTCCAGACCGTCCTCAGCCACAGAGATTTGTAGCTTTCTTGGTCTAGCAAGCTATTATCATCGGTTTGTTCAGGGATTTTCATCCATCGCATCGCCCTTGACCAAGTTGACTTAGAAGGGTGCTTCGTTTGTATGGTCGGACGAGTGTGCGGAGAGCTTTTAGAAGCTCAAGACAGCTTTGACCACAACTCTAGTGTTAGTTTTGCCATCAGCTTCAGGTTCATATATCGTGTACTGTGATATTTCGAGAGTTGGTATTGGTTGTGAATTGATGCAGGAGGGTAGAGTTATTGCTTATGCTTCTCATCAGTTGAATCCCCATGAGAAGAACTACACCATTCATGATTTGGAGTTAGCTGCCATAGTTCACGCGTTGAAGATTTGGAGGCATTACTTGTATGTTGTGTCTTGTGAGGTGTTTACTGATCATCGTAGTCTCCAACACTTGTTCAAGCAGAAGGATCTTAATTTGAGGCAGCGGAGGCGGTTGGATTTGCTTAAGGATTATGATATCACTATATTGTATCATCTGGGAAAGGCCAATGTGGTGGCCGATGCTTTGTGCCGAAAGGCGGTGAGTATGGGGAGTTTGGCATATATCCAGTTGGGGAGAGACCTCTTGTAGTTGATGTTCAGGCCTTGGCCAATCAGTTCGTGAGGTTAGATATTTTGGAGCCCAGTCGGGTATTGTCTTGCGTGGTTTCTTCTTTATATGATCGCATCAGAGAGCGCTAGTATGATGATCCGCATTTGCTTGTCCTTAAGGACAGAGTTCAGCATGATGATGCCAGGGATGTGACTATTGGCAATGATGGGGTGTTGAGGATACAAGGCCGGATTTGTGTGCCCAATGTGGATGGGCTTCAGGAGTTGATTCTGGAGGAGGCCATAGCTCGTGGTATTCCATTTATCCGGGTGCCGCGAAGATGTATTAGGATTTGAGGCAGTATTATTGGTGGAGGAGAATGAAGAAAGACATTGTGGGATTTGTAGCTTGGTGTCTCAATTCCTAGCAGGTGAAATATGAGCATCAGAGACCGAGTGGCTTGCTTCAGCGGATGGATATTCCAGAGTGGAAGTGGGAGAGGATCACTATGGACTTTGTAGTTGGACTTCCACGGACTTTGAAGAAGTTTGATTCTATTTGGGTGATTGTGGATCGGCTGACCAAGTCCCCGCACTTCATTCTTGTGTGTACTACCTATTCTTCAAAGCGGTTGGCAAAGATCTATATCTAGAAGATTATTTGTTTGCATCGTGACCCAGTTTCCATCATCTTAGATAGGGGCACTCAGTTTACTTCGCAGTTTTGGAGGTCTGTGCAGCGAGAGTTGGGTACTCAGGCTGATTTGAGCACAAATTTTCACCCTCAGATGGACGGGCAGTCCGAGTGCACTATTCAGATATTGGAGGACATGTTGCCTGCTTGTGTCATTGATTTTAGAGGGTCATGGGATCGGTTTCTACCGCTTGCAGAGTTTGATTATAACAACAGCTACCAGTCAAGTATTCAGATGGTTCCATATGAGGCTTTGTATAAGAGACAGTGTAGATCTCTAGTTGGTTGGTTTGAGTCGGGTGAGGCTAGGCTATTGGGGACAGACTTGGTGCAGGATGCCTTAGAAAAGGTGAAGGTGATTCAGGAGAGGCTTCGTACAGCGTAATCGATACAAAAGTGTTATGCAGACAAGAAGGTTCAAGATGTGTCCTACATGGTTGGCGAGAAGGTTCTGTTAAAAGTTTCGCCCATGAAGGGTGTTATGAGATTTGAGAATAAAGGAAAATTGAGTTCGGTTTATTGGGCCTTTTGAGGTGCTTTAGAGGATTGGGGAGGTGGCTTATGAGCTTGCTTTTCCACCCAGCTTGTCAAGTGTGCACCCGTATTTTATGTTTTCATGCTCCGGAAGTATATTGGGGATCCGTCTCATGTTCTGGATTTCAGCACGGTCCAGTTGGATGGTGATTTGACTGATGATGTGGAGCCAGCAACTATTTTGGAGCATCAGGTTCGAAAGTTAAGGTCAAAGGATGTAGCTTCAGTGAAAGTGCAGTGAAGAGGTCGACCCGTGGAGGAAGCTATCTAGGAGATCGAGCGGAGATGCGGAGCAGATATCCTCACCTATTTAAGGCTTCAGGTATATTTCTCGACTCGTTCGAGGACGAACATTTATTTAAGTTGGGGAGGATGTGATGACCCGGCCTATCGTCTCATAAGTTACCACTCCATTTCCCCCCATTTCTGCTTCTTATTGCTTTATCGATCAGTTTTATATATGATCGGTTTGGTTGGCTCGAGTTCGAAAAAGATTTGGTAAGGTGTGAGACACTTAGTCTCTTTTGAGGAAGCTCAAGTTGGAAAAGTCAACCGGATGTTGACTTATGTGTTAGAGGACTCGGATGTGAGTTCCGATGGTTCGGATAGCTTCGAGAGGTGATTTGGGACTTATGAGCATGATCGAAATGAGTTTTGGAGGTTTGAAGTAGATTTAGGCTTGAATTGGCGAAGTTGATATTTTGGCAATTTCCGAATGATATGGAGATTTTGATATAGGGGTCGGAATGGAATTCCGAGAGTTGTAGTAGTTCTGTGGTGTCATTTGGGAGGTGTGTGCAAAATTTCAGGTTATTCAAACGTGGTTTGGTTGGCGGTTTTTGATAAAAAGCGTAATTTGGAAGATTTTAAAATCTTAGGCTTAAATCCGATGTGTTTTGGTTGATTCAGTGTTGTTTGAGGTATTTTGAAGATTGGTATAAGTTTGAATAATGTTTTGGGTTATGTTTGAGCTTTTGGTTGAGGTCCCGGGGGCCTCGGGGTGATTTCGGATGGTTGATGGAGAGTTTGAGATTTTATTGAAGGGGTATTTGCTTCTGGTATTTCTGCACTGCGGATTGGGGACCGCAGGTGCAATGCGGCAAGTGCGAGGAAGGGAGCCGCAGAAGAGGAAAGGAGCTAGGGAGGCAGAAACTGCAAATCGGTTAGGAGGACCGCACCTGCGATGGCGCAGGTGCGGATATTGTATCGCAGATGCGGAAAATGGGAACTTAAGTAAGGATCGCAGAAGCGGGAAATTGGCCGCAGATGCGAAAATTCCTGGGCCAGAATGTATATATTTCTTCCTTCGCAATTTTCAGAGGGTTTCATCATTTTAAAAGTGATTTTCTGGAGATTTGGGCAATTTTGAGGAGAGAATTCAAGGGAACTTCTTTGAGGTAAGGATTTTGGACCTAAAAACACATTTCTATGGTATTATTTCACGAATTAAGCTTGTAATTAATGGAATTAAAGGATCAATGTTTGGGGAAACTAGGGCTTGGAAACTTAAACCTTTGATTAAGGATTTGAAGGACCATTTGAGGTCAGATTTCAGAACTTTTGATATGTATGAGCTCGTAGGGAGATAAGGAATCTATTGATGTAAAAATTATCGAACTTCAAGACGTGGGCCCGGGGTCGAGTTTTGGTAATTTTTGGGATTTGTGTTGTATATTGATTATTTTCGCTTGGGCTTCGTTCCCTTAGCATATTTTGAAGCGAGTGGAGGCCGATTCGAGGGGCAAAGGCATTGCGGGCTAGAGATTTGATCGGATTGAGGTGAGTAATGATTGTAAATGATGTCCTGAGGGTATGAAACCTCGGATGGCACATTGTTGTGCTATATTGAGTTAACACACATGCTAGACAACAAGCGTGGGGTCGTGCACTGTTGGGGATTGTGACTTAGTTCGTTCCGAATGACTATTTTACCATGTATTTGACTGAAAACTATTTGCTATCATCATGTTTTGGGCTAAATACCATATTTGGGCTTTTTGCCAATTATTTTAACCCTTGGGGGATTTTTATTGATATTTCCTCACTGTTTTGACATTATACTTGAACTCAGTCATGCTATATTCCACTGTTTTCATAACTCAGCCATGTTTACTCTGTTTTAACACTTAAATGATCTCTTAAATGATATTTTGGACTGAGAATCTTGTTTTACTATTGCCCGAGTGGCTTGTGAGGATTTTTGACTGAATAAGGCCGAGGGCCTATGTTGTGAGGAAACACTGACTATGATTATGAGGCCGAGGGTCTGAGATTTATAGGCCACGAGATGGCTTGTTTATATGAGGTCGAGAGCCTAGTGATGATGCCACGAGATGGCTTGATATTGTGCTTGGGATGTAAGGGGGCCCTCCAGGAGTCTGCATACTCCCAGTGAGCGCGAGTACCCATTGTGATGTGAGATATAGCCCGAGGGGCTGGTATTGTTGACATTGTGCCCGATGGGCAATCCTTTATGTGCTTATCTATCTTATTTGACTGTCATTTACCTGTTTAATTTTTGAATATGCATTTCTTGAAGTTTAAACTGAACTTATATGATTTTATATATCTTTACTGAATTACTGTTCTTACCTATTTTACTGCTTCATTATAGCCTATAATGTTCCTTACGTGATTTCATGCTTTCAGTCTTTATTTATGATTATTACTCACTGAGTTGGAGTACTCATTTTACACCCTGCACCCTGTGTGCAGATTCAGGCGTATCTAGTCCCACTCCTGAGTGTTGATCATTCCAGCTTAGGCGGATCCGAAGATTCTCTAGGTAGTTGACGGTGTTCGCAACCCAGAGATTCTTCCCTTGCCTTACTTCTCTTTGTTTTGGATTTGTATTGAACTTTATAGACTTTCTTATCTTATTCCTGATTTTTAGATGCTCATGACTAGTGACACCTCGGTATCGGGCTGTGTTGGGTTATTCTTCCGCATATAGTATTGTTGATTGCTTAAATGTTGTGTCATTTATCATGTTTTAGACTTAATTCTCATTGTTAACTGCTTAAAACTGAAATGGATAAGTGTCGGCTGACCTTATCTTCACGAGAGGCGCCATCACGACCGGGTCCGGGTTTTGAGTCGTGACACCCCCCCTCCAGTATTTGAGGTTAATTGAAAAGAAGCCTCTGATACTATTGAGTTCTCCTTAGGTAGCACATAATTTTTGCCTCATTAAAAACCTCGCCCGTAAAACGCATTCGTTAGCTTCAATCAAAAATCTGTAATAAGTTAGTTTTAATCTCAAATGTACAAAAGGATAAAGTCATACCTTAGCAGTAGTATCGTTTGAGTAATGATATGTTCCAATTGTTTGGCAGTTGTTCACCTTCCATTGTGCTAAGTTTGTAAGATCCCTTACCAATAGCTCCGAGGACTCGGTACGGTCCTTCCCAATTTGGGCCCAGTTTCCCTTCATTTGGGTCTCGAGTATTGAGGGTGACCTTTCGTAGAACTAAATCCCCAATTCCAAAATGTCGAATGTTGGTTCTTCTATTGTAGTCTCTTTTGATTCTTTGCTTCTGCGCGGTCATCAAAACAAGTACTGCTTCTCGCTTTTCATCTAATAACTTGAGGATAGAATTCATGGCCTCGTGTTTTGACTCATTTGATGCATGTCGAAATCTGGCGCTGGGTTCTCCGACCTCGACGGGGATGAGGGCCTCAGATCCATATACTAGAGAAAATGGGGTAGCCCCCGTACTAGACTTCGATATTGTCTGATATGCCCAAAGGACCTCGGGTAAAACTTCTCTCCATTTTCCCTTTGAATCGTCTAACCTTTTCTTCAGGTTTTGATTGATAGTTTTATTTGTTGACTCGGCTTGTCCATTTTCAGTGTAGTGGTATGGTGTCGATAAAATTCTCTTTATCTTGTTGCCGATGAATTGCTTTCTATTGTCACATACAATCTCGACAGGTATCCCAAATCGGCATATGATGTGATCCCACATAAGTCAATAACTTCTTTTTCTCGGACTTTCTCGAAGGCATGTGCTTTCACCCACTTAGAAAAATAATCAGTCATAAACAAATAAATTTAGCTTTACATGGGGTCGTTGGTAGAGGGCAGACTATATCTATTACGTATTTCATGAAAGGCCATGGGGATAGGACCAAATGGAGTTGTTCTCCGGGCTGATAGATCATCGGTGTAAATCATTGATACTTATCACATTTTTTGACAGATTCCTTATTATTTTTTTCCACGCTATCCCAGTAGTAACCTGCTCGGATAATTTTGCGAACCAAAGACTCGGCGCCGGAGTGATTCCCACAAGTACCTTCGTGGATTTCTCGAAATAATCGGCGCCCCCTGGTCCTGAGCATACCGCCAATGGTCCATCGAATGTTCTTCGGTACAATGTTCCATCTTCATCTAATGCAAACCTAGCAGCCTTGGCTCGTAAGGCCCTTGATTCTTTGTGGTCTGATGGGAGTTTTCCACTCTTCAAATAGTCGATATACTTATTCCTCCAGTCCCATATTAAACTTGTTGAATTTATCTTGGCATGACCCTCTTCAACCACAGACCTTAATAATTGGAAGACAGTCCTTGGGACGATGTCATCTTCTTCGACCGAGGATCCCAGATTAGCAAGTGCATCGGCCTCCCTATTTTGCTCTCGAGGCACATGATCTAGAGTCCACTCCTTGAAGCGGTGTAAAGTTACCTGTAGCTTATAAAAGTACCGTTGCATTCTATCCTCTCGAAACTTTTGTTTACTTGGTTTACCACCAATAGAGAATTGCACTTGGCCTCGATGACTTCTTCTCCCAAACTTTTAGCTAGCTCGAGACCTGCAATCATGGCCTCATACTTGGCCTCATTATTAGTTAATCTTGGAGTTTTGATAGATTAGGCAGTATCGTGCGTGGGTGGCTTTAAGACAATGCCAAGCCCAAACCCCTTCATATTCGAGGTACCGTCTGTGAAAAAGGTCCATACCCCTGATGTTGTACCTGAGCTTAGTAGGAGTTCTTTCTCCACTTCAGGTATGATGGTTGGCGTAAAATCGACATGAGGTCAGCTAGGATTTGAGACTTGATGGTCATTCGGGGTTGATATTCGATATCGTACCTGCTAAGTTCGACGACCTATTTGGCCAATCGGCCCGATAGCTCGGGTTTATGCAAAATATTTTGAAGGGGGTAAGTGGTTAATACACATATAGGATGACACTAAAAATATGGTTTTAACTTTCGAGATGAGCATATCAATGCAAGTGCTAATTTTTCTAAGTGAGGGTACCTAGTTTTAGCATCTCCTAAAGTTCGGCTTACGTAATAAATAGAAAATTGTGTATCTTGCTCTTCTCGAACAGTACCCTACTTACTACTATCTTGGACACTGCTAAGTATAGGTAATGTTTTTCATCTGCCTTCGGGGTGTGAAGCAAAGGTGGGCTCGATAAGTATCGTTTCAACTCTTCTAAGGCTCGCTGACATTACGGGGTCCATGCGAAATCCTTTTTTTTTAGCAAGGAAAAGAACCGGTGACTCCGATCCGACGACCTCGAAATGAATCGACCCAAAGCAGCTATTCGCCTTGTTAGCCTTTGCACTGCCTTCACACTATCCACGATCGTGATATCCTCAATAGCCTTGATCTTATCGGGGTTGATTTTGATACCTCGATTTGACACCATGAAGCCAAAAAACTTACTCGAGCCAACTCCGAAGGCACATTTCTCCGGGTTAAGCTTCATGTTGTATTGCCTTATAATTTTGAATGTTTCCTGCAAATGAACTAAATGGTCCTCTGCGCGCAGGGACTTAACCAATATATCATCAATATAAACTTCCATTATTTTGCCTATTTGTTCTTTGAACATTCTGTTAACTAGGCATTGGTATGTGGCTCCTGCATTCTTTAGCCCGGAGGGCATTACGTTGTAACAGTAAGTTCCAAATTTTGTAATAAATGAAGTCATTTCCTAGTCCTCTAGGTTCATATGAATCTGATTGTATCCGGAGTAGGCATCGAGAAGAATTAGGGTCTCGTGGCCAGCCGTGGCAGTGATCATACGATCGATGTTTGGCAAGGGGAAAGAATCTTTAGGACATGATTTATTCAAGTCCTTATAATCTATGCACATTCTAAGTTTGTTTCCTTTTTTAGGAACTACAACTACGTTGGCTAACAACTCGGGGTACTTTACCTCCCGAATATATCCTATTTTAAGAAGTTTGGCTACCTCGTCTTTTATGAAAGCATGCTTTACCTTGGATTGAGGCCTCCTTTTTGCTTCACTAATTTGAACCTGGGATCGGTGCTTAGCCGATGCATGGTGATTTACCTCGAAAATACGAGTAACGATTAAATTTGATTTGTGGTTTTAAAGATATGTGATTTAGTTTAATACCAATTAATAATCAATAAATATGAAGTAGAAATGAAAAAGACAAGTGAATCAAATCAATGTAACTCAACAGCAGTGACCTCGAGCTTAGTGACGTGGAGGTGGGCTTAGAACAATAAGAACAATTAAGTAAGAAAAGTAAAGTAAGAGCAGTAAAGCTAAGGACAATTTTGATGAACAGTAGACAAAAAAGTAGAGAGTATATTCTTTGCTCAATGATTAGATGATGTTACAAATGATTGGGGTACCCTTTATATAATAGGGGAATCCCTAAATAAAGCATATTTCTATTTACAGTAAGGAATTTTTTTAGTACAACTGTCTAACCGCCTAGTACGGAATAGTACAATCCTATTCCGGGATTTGTGCGGGATCTTGGGGACGTGGCAGGAATATAGCTCATCTTGTTACAAGTCCATAACGGTACTATTCCGAGATCGATGCTCTGCTTTCGAACTCTGGTCTGGACCCTCGAGCTCGAACTCGATCTTGCCTGGACTCGTACTTCGGATGACCTCTCGAGTATATGGATCGAAGACATACGATCTTGACCGTATACAAGGGTGTATTTGTTTCAACTTCTCTTTGAATTAAGCAAAGAGAAATTTCTCAACAAGATATTTGAATCACATATGGCATTACACAGCTCCAGTCACAAATATCGTCAGACAATCACAACTAGAAACTTTTGGACATTCGATCACCAGCTTGGTGTCAAGATCTTTCTTCCACTAATAAAATATCTTGCTTACTGATCAAAAAAGTTATGACAAATATAAGGATGAAAAAGGGAGTTATAGGCAGAGGTTAACATTTGACCCAAAGATATTTGAAAAAATAAGAATGAATTTAGACTTAAAGAATAAAAGATATATATGAACATCACTACTTTAAGAACGAAATAATACACATATTATGCTACCCATAAACAAGAATATCCTACAACAACTGCACCTCAATCCCAAACAATTTGAGGTCAGCTATATGAATCCTCATTAACCATATTCCCCGTTTAAATTCATGTTGTAGAAACAAAATTATAGTATACAAATAGAATACACTCAACGAAATGCAACGGTCATTAACCCTATTACAAGGGAAATATTCAATCCCCCGGGGGTAGGGTAACCTAATGCGCTCTTAGTTCCAACCTCAGACCTTACTGCAACCACTCTTGCCCCACCACATAGCATGCACTGCACCTCGTTGCATCTTCCCCTCATTCCACATGATTCCTTTTACTAAATTTGGTTGTTTACCTTTCAGCTTTGTTTAATAGCTTAATAAAACGCATAACCCAGTTATTAAACAATTGATAAAATATATTCAATCCATCCAAAATTATTCAAATATAATTCACCTTAATTCTCAAATTGCAATCAAATCCTCCAGCTCCTTAGGATCCTTCCTAAAATAATCTTATCTCCACTTCTTCCATGTCCACAAACCTAACGACCTGTATGAGCTAGGCAAGTTTGAGTCAAGCTAACCCTTGGTCCATTCACTAACCGTAAGTTTAATCCACTTTTTACCCTGTTAGTCTTTTTTTTTAACCTTTGCTGTGATTATTCTTTTTCTCGTCCTTGTAGTGTTGTCAAGTTTCACCTAAGAGGATTGGCATCATTTCTTTTCCACAGGGACTCATTTTGTTGGTTTCGTGTACAAGAGGTACACAGAGTAGTACAGAGATTACAGATTAGTATTATCTGATGATAGAATGCAATTCTTTTTGTGCAGCACAACACTGTATTGCTGTGAATTCGAAAGTTGTAAGCAGTTAGCTATAGGAAATTGGTGCGATTTGACTTTCTTCCCACATCATAACAACCAGTTGTTTTTATTCAAAATCCAACATTAAGTCATTAATCATATATCTACTTTAAGAAAAACATATATCTACTTAATCTATCTATATACTCCATAGAAGAGGCAAAGACACCATAGTAAGCTAAGTGGCAACATAAAAAAAAATCTACATGGCAATTTTAGGACAAATTTAGTTAAGTCGGGTAATAATTAATTTCTTTTTGAATTTGAATTTTAAAAATATTAAATTATGTATTAATTATTATTAATAATTAGTTACTTTTTTTGAATTTGAATTTAAGTATAGCAGAAAAGTCTAATTGCTTATTCCATATAATGTAGAAAACAATAATCAAAATAGCGATACATTTTATAAATAATAATAATAATAAAACATATATTTTGGACGAAGTAAGAAATCTCTATTATCTTTATTATATTAAAGGAGATATCTATATATTATATATTATATACACATGATAAAGGTGACAACATAATAAAAATTCACTTAGTAATTTTAGGACAAAAAAATTGTTATTCATAAGATTAAAGTAAATGACATCTCATATAACTTCGTAAGTTTTACTATTTTTGGGAAAAGTTACAAGTTCTAGCTTCTTCCAAGAAGCAGAAGTATAAAATTAATTTGTTCAAAATAAAAATAACCTTACAATAAATTTATATTTTTCAAATTATCTATCATTGGTTTTTTTTTTCTTTTCCTTTTTATTTCTACTATAGATTTCTTCTCTTTTATATTTAATCATATTTTTATTCTCTTTCTCCTATTCCTAAGAGTAGATTTTAATTTATAATAAATGATATTTTGACATATTTAAATTATCATGTAAACAATAAGTAATACCAAACAATTAATGTTATTACTTTGGAATAATTATATTTTATATTGGTTGAAATTTTTAGTTTATATTTTTACTTTAAATTTTATATTTTAATTGAATTCCTTTTTAATAAATATTTATATTTTTTTATAAATAATATTAATCGCAAATAGAACCTTTACTGTCTTTTTTCTTAAATTGATGCTTAAAAATAAGGGAGTACATAGGCCGAGTTAGTTCGGCTTTTCCCTTTACCAAACCAAACCAAAAGTGTCGAGTTTTTATATTTATAAACCAAACCAAACCAAACCAATAACACTCGGATTTTTCAGTTTTCGATTTTCTCGGATTTCTCAGGTTTTTTCGGGTTTCTCGGGTTTTTGTAGTTCGGTGTCCAAGATTCTTCGGCAATTTAGAATGGCCAACAGGTTCAATAAATTTCAAATCAACTTCAATGGGCAGCACTAGGACTTAAATGAAGAGGCACAACAGAAAAGTCAAAAGATAATTGAGATTAAACATATTTAGCACATAGAGCAAATTCCCATGAGTATTTAAATTTGCTAATTCAACAAGTACTTTTCCCTTTAAAATTAGCTAACACACAAAAGTATATTCATACCACTGGATAGATACCTGTTAACACTAGCACACACACAAGCATATTCATATCACTGCACAGAAGCAACCCATGGCATCAAGTTGATAGGCCTCTGCTTGTCACCAATTTCAACACTTAAATCCAAGGTTAATTACTAAAAAATAACTTCAACAAGTAAACAATTGCTAGAGAAATTCATTACTGTACTCCAACTCCTTCCAATAGCATTAGATACAAACAGAATATGGCAAAACTATAACTACATTAGAGTTGATAGAGTAATACTCTAAGATCATCTAGACTATTACAATTCACAACTGTCTCAAG
Source organism: Nicotiana sylvestris (assembly GCF_000393655.2). Lineage (NCBI taxonomy): Eukaryota > Viridiplantae > Streptophyta > Magnoliopsida > Solanales > Solanaceae > Nicotiana > Nicotiana sylvestris. The sequence goes on from NC_091058.1 coordinate 56,443,395, forward strand.
CAAACTTAAGAAGTCTTGGTTAATTAAAAAACCGCGTACAACTAGTAGCTATTAATAACAAACAAGCCTCTATTCCATCATGAACTGTAACATCAGGAACAGAGCTGGCTAATCAATCCTAAAAGGTGAGTCTGGATATTCTGAGAGAAAAGAAACAATTTGAGTACTACATAAAATAAACCAAATTAACAAACAGAACCATATTTGATTAAGAATTGAAGAAAATTACCTTCTTCAATTTCCTCAAGTTTCTGGACTTCCTCCAAAAAGTCTTCAAACTTGCATTCTTTAGAAGGTGATCGTATACATTGTTGAGTACAAATAAGAGTTTCTACTGTTTTTGGCGATAAAGAACTCCGATAAGTATCAAGGATTCGACCACCTGTACTAAAAGATGACTCAAATGCAACAGTAGAAATAGGAATAGAAAGAACATCCCTAGTAATTTTTGAAACAATTGGAAATTTCTTATCTCCGACTTTGGAAGTGAACTAAACATCAGTACTTGGGTTGGGTGTAATGGTTTGTGGGCTTTTTTTTACCTAAATGATCTATGGGTAGTGGGCATAAAAATTGTAGCCCAAATCTGATGTTAAAAAATAAAGGAATTTTTACACCCTATAGAAAACCTTAGTACCCTATTTATTTTAAATAAATACCATTTTAAAATATTACATCCTATAAATACCCTTTATCCTTTATTGCAAAAAATCTAAATATAGTTACATCCTACAATTAAGGCACCATATATGCTAAATATTATTTTTCTCTCACCCTTTTTGTATTTTCTCTCACATAATTACCGCGTATCTGCAAACCCTAATACAATCTCTCTCTATTTGCATACAACCAGACTCTCTTCTCCCACAAACCCTAGTTTCTTAATTCTTCTCCCACCCAAATTCTCAATTTTCTGCTCCGCGTCACCAACGTTATCTATGTGCTTATTCGATAAGATATACAGATTGAAATTACTAACCGTATTTGTGGAGGTTTTGAGCAGAGGCCCAATTCACTGCTGGAGTCAAGAAAGAACGTAACCAAAACCCCATTTGTAATTGGAGTAGCTATTGATTTATTCTTGTCACCATAGCTTCCGTTGGCTTTGTTCCACTTCTTGACTGGAATTGGCAGCAACTTTCTCGTTGAGTTCAAACTTGAGGATTGAGTTTTTACTTGTAAGTGTAATGTGAAAAGGGAAAAAAATAAGGAATTTGTCTCATGGCTGACCAGCCGGAATTAATGGCTGGCCGCCGGCCGGCGAAGCCATAGGGCTGGTTTCTCTATCTAGATCGCCTATTTGTATTCAGTTGTATTCGAATGTATTCTTCAGCTGTATTCATTTGTATTCAGGTTTAACCAATTGTATTTAACTATTTTATTCAGCAGAAGTTAGTTGTATTTTGTTGCATTCAAGAGTTTATTCAGCTGTATTCAATTGTATTTTTGTTGTATTCAAGTGTTTTATTCAGATGAATTAAGGTGTATTTTGTTGTATTCAACTGTATTATTCATATGTATTTCTCTTTATTCATCTATATTCTTTATTATGTATCTTTCAAATACAGATTAATGAGGGATCGTTTTAGTTCATTGAGTTAAATTAGGAGAATATCATGTGATTTTATTTTCTTCCGTTTTTAGCGCAGATACGTTACTGTATTTAATGTTAATGTCGCTTGAATACAGCTAAATACATGTCAAACTTAGTTGGAATTCCAGATTTTACGCCTATATTTTTGGTTGTATTAATGAATACAATAGCTTAAATACATGAAATACATTGTATAAAAACATAAAAGGTATTTATAACACGTAATATAGCAAAGGGTATCTATAAATGGCTAATTAGACAAAAAAGATGGTGCTTTTTAAAAAATTCCCAAAAATAAAAACTAAGTTAAAGAAAATTATATTATAATAAAAAAATTTATGTATAAAATTATTTTAAAAATTTTATATATATAATATCGGGTTGATTTAATCGCGGGTTGACTTATTTTAGTTAATACCAAACCAAAGTATTTATAAATTGGGCTTTTTTTAAATACCAAACCACTAATCTGGTTTTTTTTCGGTTTGTCGGTTTGGTGTGGTTTGCTGTTTGGTTTTGTTCACCCCTACTTAAAAATACTTTTTTAAAAGATTGGTCAAACACAATGAGCTTACAAAAAGCACTACTCAAACGAATTGGCAAAACAAAATTACTTTTAGAAAGCACTTTTCAATAAAAGTATTCTTCAAAATAAGAAGTTCGCAGCTTGATCAAACATGCTCTAAAACTCAAATGATAAGCCAGCTTGTGTTCCTGAGTAATCTCTTGCGGGTAAATGTACCTCATTTGAATTTATGTAATTTTGATAACTTTAAAATTCCCCGTGTTTTTCTCAATGTGATATTTTATCTTTACCTTTAAAATGGCTTTGACCAAAGTCTTTTTTTATAAGAATTTCAAATGTGGACGAAAAGCTTTGGATGGAAAAAATATAGACTTGACCAAAGTCCTTTTGATATTTTTTAAATTCATGTATGTAAATGTCATGTTTTCCGCCAAATTCGTGACCTACAACTCTTTAATTAACATAATAACAAGAAAAAGTTTCCTGATTTACAACCTTTAAAATTTCTTTATAGCCTTTACTTTTTTTCAAATTTTCAACTCTGCTTCGTTTATAATTTTAATCACGCCTAATCCACTGCTCCCCCATAAGCCAAAGCTCATCAAATCTGATATTTTAACCTTTTCTATTCCAATCCGTCTATTTTCCTTAAAGTAAAACTAAGTAGTTACTCAGGATCTCGGCTGACTGCAGTTGTCCGTTTTTATAAGCACTCCATAACTTCAGCCTTCCAACAACTCCAAATTTGTTTTCTTTTATGCTTAAGAGCTATACGCCCCACAATGACCAAGCTCCCAATAGTTAAGAATCAAATGATTATTTTAAAATTTAGAGATGTTGGATTATAGATCGTGGGTCGCTCCATGTGGGCTGATCCAATCCGGTTAAGAGAGATAAGTGAAAGAGGTTAAGGGAAGTTATCACTAGACCACAAACTCTACTAAACTGAACGTGCAGGGGGGAGTGGTGGGTTATCTTCCTTAATCGTTATTACTTTGTCTATTTATGTTAAGGAGAAAACACAGAAATTTCAAGCATAAAATTTGTATCTGATTAATCCTTTCTGCACAAAAAATACAGATAAGTTAGGGCATCTAATTGGTGGAAGATTAACTTTGTTTCCTAGTGATTCAAAGTTCGATTTGGGGAAATTGACAAGTATGCTAATGTTGTTCTTGCCCCGTGTTTATTAAACTAGCAATGGTATCAGAGCCAGTGATACTGTTTTCTGGTTTACATCTTCCCAGTCGATGCTATATTTTTTAAGACTGCTACTGTAATTTTCTTTGACACTTTCACAGTAAAAGAAAAAAAACGTCACAATTGTTTGATAACAATTCTCGAACTGTGAATCCTTACTGGAAAGGGAACAAAGTTTGTTTTGTAGTATAACTAATTAACAATTAGTTTGTTAGCGTCAAACAATTGGTTTTTGGCTAATGCCAATCTATTGTTCATACTAGAAGTTTTCTTCATACTTCTTTTTTGTCTTTTAGTACTTATATTTACTTTAACCTTCTTTGTCTCTTATGGTGCTTTAAAATAATTTTAAAGAAGTTGCTTAGCACCATTTTATATCATAGAAAGCATAAGTTAGTATTTTCTGTGAAATTTTTCTTGACATTCACAGAATGTAGTGATGAATTCCTTTGTTGCTAAAAAGAATAATTAAATTTGGAAAATTGTCACATATATTTCCAGGAAGTTTTCCATAAAGATTTTTATTTGTTAGACCAATCTGTTTAAGTGATGGCTGGTTAAATATAATTGGTGGAATTGGCTTATAAGCATATTATCTTGCAAGTCTGTGGAAGCCAGGCAACAAAGTCTACTGATTTCTTGAGGAATTTCTCCAACAAGTGAATTTCTTCGTAGTCGTAAATACTTTAGTTTTTGTTATGTCAAAAAGGGGTGAAGGGAAATTACCTGAAAATTGGTTAAACAATGTACAAGGAATGGACGTTTGGTAATATTAATGTCTATCATTATCGCACAAATCAGATTAATTGAACAAGAAAAGCTTTCTCTCTCTTGCTTTCTCTCGGCGCACAATTGGCGTGACACTAACGTACGCCCACCGAAAAATGGGGAGGGGACGTCCGGCCAAAAATGCGAAGAAAGTTCAGAAGGAGGAAATCAAACTTGCTGAGAGATGAAGTGCCACAATGGAGGTGAATATCACTCCCAAAAGCTTGCTAATCCAAAAAAGGGGAGACGCTGCTTATAGTACCAACCGTGTTAATGGAAGCAGTGATAATCAAAGCCACAACGCCAATTGAATCAAGTGGAATTAAGGAATTAGAGAACACTAATGAAGGATCACACATTGTGCAAAAGATGGTGAGCAAAGGAAGGAGCAGATGAGCCCAAACCTAGAAATTTAGCATGCGCTACCTGTTAGGGTTGAAGGAACTAAAACACCAACGAGTATTATGAACACACCGGCTACCATGTGAGCTCCAACTGCTCAAATTGGGCAAACCTCAAGCCAACCAAATGGGGGAGGAATAGATAAACCAATGGGAGAGATCATAGTGCCAACTGAGTGGCCACCGAAAATAGGACCTGTAAATGGTAGTACACAGAAGAGGTTGCAACTGGAGCAAAAGGATCCTGGAGAGAGAACATGGGCAAATTTGATTGAGGGGAACAAACTGGCAGCTAAAGGAATGAAACTCAAATTTATTCCACCAATAATTGTCAATGGTGAAAAGGTCGTTGAATTAAACCAGACAGTCGTAACTAGCGAAAATGAGAAATGGAAATTTGCCCTAATTGGCTACATAATTGGAGGCACAACCAAGATTGGATCAATGGAGTGATACGTAGCAGCACAAGGCAGATTTGAGGATAAACCAAACGTATTCTATCACAATGCAGGCTATTTTGTGATCAACTTTACTTGTGAATAAGATATAAATAAATTACTATATGTAGGCCTCATATGTTGAACAACATACCTTTAATCCTAAAACCATGGACCCCTAGGACCCCTAAGTTTAATTTTGATGATGAAGAATTGAGAACAATTCCAACTCTTGTGAAGTTACCAACTCCCATTAAGCTGTTGGAGTCCTACTGCTCTTAGCAAAATTGGGAGTGGTTTGGGACAACCATTATATGCTGATGATTGTACTATAAACTCTGCTAGAATATATTTTGCTAGAATCCTTGTAGAAGTGGATGCCACTAGAGAATTACCTAATAATATCAAGGTTAAAAGGGAGGATGTTTGAACAAGCATGGTGCTATGAATGAAAACCAATATACTGTCATGGGTGCTTGCAATTAGGACATAAGTGTCAAACATAGAGGAAAAATCAGAATAACAATAAACCAGGGCTATAACAGAAGACAAAGTCACAGCAATAGAAAACAGAATGGAAGGTGATTAGAGATACTAATAAAATCAAAAATCAGGAGACATCTGAAGATATAAAGCCAACTCAACAAGATGAAATGCCAACAAAGCAAACTATGCCTGATGATGCTGGAGATTGGAAGGAAGTGAGGGGCAGATCGGCAGCAAAAAAATCCACAAGTGCCTCAACATGACAGTCATATAACTGTCATAAATGAATTTAAGATGCTGGTTAAAGGAGGAAAGTCTGATAGACAGAGCTCAAGTCAATCTACTCAACCCAGACTAGATGCAAATAGAGAGATTGCAGGGGACAGGGACTCTCATACTCCTCAAACATATTAATAGTTGCCTGGAATGTGAGGGGGTTCAATAAGGTGTTCAAGCAAAAGGAGATGAAGGTGTTTTTAAAAAAGTATAAAGTTAGTTTAATAGCAATTAGTGAGAATATAGTTCAAGAAAATAAAACAAATATAATCTTTAATAAGTTCATGCCAAATTGGAAGTGGTGTATCAATACAGGCCATGTGTTAAGATGTAGAATATGGGTTGTCTGGAATCCGGATGATATTCAGTTCATTGTTCTGGATACATCATCACAAGATTCATAGCCTAGTGAAGACAAAGACAATGGAATTTCACTTCTCAGCTATCTACGGGTTGCACACGTACGATTCATGTTAGGGGTTAGTTGTGGTTTAAACCAAGAAGTTTGGATGCACAAATGACAAGTCAATGGTTGATAATGGGGTATTTCAATTCTATATTATATACTAAAGATAAAAGCCATGGTAGTGAAGTGTAGGAACATGAAACCAAGGACTTCAAAGAATTCATAGAAGATTGCAGGATTGAATGAATTGCCAACTGTTGGAGGTACATATACATGTACTAATAACCATGTGTATAGTAGGATTGATCGAGCTATTGTAGATGGTGCTTGGATGGTCAATATGCCTCCACTACAGGTTCAGATAATGAACCCCCATTTCTCAGACCATTCTTCATTGAGCATACAAATAGAAGCATCACTTGAAACTAGGAAAAAGCCATTCAAGTTCCTTAACTACTTAGCTGAACATCTAGACTTTATAAATATAGTATAGGAGAATTGGGCCCCGACTGATGGGAAGATAGCTAGTATATGGGCAATCAGGAAAGCAATAAAGCAAAATGATAGAACAAATGTTACTAAGATGATACACAAGCTCAGAGTTGAACTGAAAGACCTGCAGAGCCAAATGAGGGATACTAATGGGAGTACAGAGCAATTTGACAAGGAAAAAAGTCTCAAAGTGCAACTTGAAAAATGGAGCCTCATTGAAGAAAGCATATATAAGTAGAAATCAAGGGTGCAGAACATCAAATTAGGGGATTCAAACTGCATATTTCTTTGCCAGTATGAAAGGGAGGAAAGCGCAGAATTAAATCAGAATGCTAATAGCAAAGAATGGAGAAATGATCAACAATACTGAGGAGGTTCAGAAGGAAATAATGGGCTTCTATAAACAATTGTTGGGTTCAACTTCTAAAAATATGTCAGCAATACACCCTGGTATTCTACAACATGGAACCAGACTTAACAGGAGGCAACAACTCCAGCTCATAAAACCATTCACTAAGGAATATGTATTGCAAGCCCTGAAAGGAATAGATGACATGAAGGAAACTGGAGGAGATGGATTTAACTCATACTTTTTTAAGAAGGCATGGCCTACTATAGGAGATGATGTAACTAAGGCAGTTTTGGACTATTTTGAAACTGGTACTATGTACCAGCCTATAAATACTACCTCGGTTACCTTGATCTGGAAAGTGAAAAACCCTTCCTCAATTAAAGAATACAAGCCCATTTCCTGTTGCACTACTCTGTACAAAATTGTGTAAAAAATGATTACTAGTAGATTGCAACTTGTGATGGAGATTATAGTTGATCATAGCCAGGCTATTTTTGTGCCTGGTAGAATGTTGGCTGACAATGTGCTGCTCAGTCATGAATTGGTTAAAGGATATGGCAAGAAAGGAGTATCACCCAGATGCATGTTGAAAATAGACATGTAAAAGGCATATGACTCTATAGAATGGGTATTTCTTGAACATATGCTAACAGGACTGGGGTTCCCCGAGAAGTTTGTAGATAGATCATGGGATGTGTAAAAATAGTATCATATTCTATAATCATTAATGGAAGTCCTACCCCCCCCCCCCTTCAATTTGCAGCCAAGAGAGAAGTGAGACAAGTAGATCCAATGTCCCCATATCTATTTGTAAGAGTACTTGACTAGATTATTGAAAATCTTGAAGGAGAAGCCAGATTTTAACTTTAACCCTAGATGTGAAAGGCTACACATAGTGCAACTAAGCTTTGCAGATGACTTGCTTATTTTTTGTAGAGGTGATGTAATTTCAGTAAATATTCTATATAGATGCTTTCAACAATTCTCTGAGGTATTCAGACACATTGCAAATCAATCTAAAAGCAGCATTTACTTTGGAGAAGTATCACTAGAAACCCAACATGAAATCATCCAAGCCTTGGATTCTCTATTGGTTCCTTACCCTTTAGGTACCTTGGAGTCCCTTTAAGCACTAAAAAGCTTACAGTTGGGCAATGCCAACCTTTGATACCTTTGATAGACAAGATGATAGGAAGGTTAACCAGTTGGACTACCAAATTTCTGTCATATGCAGGGAGATTACATCTAATCAAAAGTATACTAACTGTTGTGCAATCATTCTGGGCTCAAATTTTTCCCTTACCCAAAATTGTGTTGTAACACCCCGTACATTCGAACTAGGCGTGGATATATTAAATGGGTGTTAATTTGATATTTTAGACATATGAAGTCCTTGAGTGATGATTATTGGTGAAAATAGTTGTTTTAGAATCAAGATGGAAAGTGAGCTGCATAAGATTCGACAAAATCGACTAAGTTTGCAGAAGGTCTATCTTTCATCAAGGTTTGGTGAAAATGTGTAATAAATTTGGGATAACTCATAGCATTAAAGTTGTAGACCTTTGAAATATCTTTCCAACGATATATTATGAAGCCCGAACGGATCTCTATGCAAAACATTATGCACGTTTTACAGAACAATATGTGATATGCGCGCCCCGAGCATGCCCGCGCTTCTTTTGAGGCAGTGTTACTACCATTTTGTGCAGTCAGTAGCGCGGTCAGGCCTTCAGGTGCGCGGGAGCGCTCATGGGGGGTCGTTTTAAAGCCCTATTTCATCCCCCACATCCCCAAAATATAAAAACTTGCTCTAGAGAGGGGAGCTTTCAAAAACCTAACTCCTCAAGGGTCCCTCCACCACCCAAGGTAAGTTCTAATGGTGATTCTAAATTAATTTCAATTTTCCAATATCCTATTAACATGGGTAAATCCTCCATATCATTAGATATTCAATTGGGACATTATTGTTGAGAGATGAAACCTTAGAACTCGAATTCAAGAGGATTGAACTTCAAAAAAGTAATGTCTTCAACCTCTAATTGATTATACTATTGGATTAATGATTATAGACTCTAGTTCATGAGATATGAGTTGATGGATTTGATAGAAAAGCATGAACGATTATAGGTTTGGGGTGTTGATTGTTGATTATTGGTTAAGGGTGTTGTTTACCTTATGGGTGATAAAGAATATGTTGATTATAACAATTTGAGACTTTAGAATTTATCTAGGATAAAGAGAATGGCTTGTTGGGTATAGAAACGCCATTAATAAGGACTATGAAGCTTGATGTCACCAAGTGTTGGAGGAAATGTTTAAGTGACTAAAACATGAGAATTTATGCTAATATGGAATCCCTTTGACTTGTATTGATATAGATTAAAGTTGAAAGGGTTGGCGAATGTTGTATTACGCTCAAGAGCAGGAAGTTAAGGTATGTGAGGCTAACTCTCTATGTTTGGAAATTTTAATGATTCTCCCTACACTACGTTTCTTTTACGATGTTACCAATTGCCTCAGAAATATAGTTAAGCCTAGTTCCTTGAATAGTTATAGAACTTCTGTTCTCTAGCTTCATAACTCATTCACCACTTTCATTCTAAACGTTGTGAGCTCAATGCGTATTCAATATAGACTTGGGTTTGATGCCCCCAAGTCTTAATATAGCTTACTCAGTATGCCATAAACAGTTGAAGTTTCAGTGTTCATAATCACTTTAAGAATACATGTCTCAGTCTAGTCCTATTCAGTATTCCAGTATTATGTAACTCAGGGTGATCCAGTATTCCAGTACCATGTAACTCAGTGTAATTCAGTATTTCACTATCATGTATTGCAGTGTGATTCTCAGTTCCTGAATGTTGAACACCTGTATGTGGGCCTGAGGCCGCAGTTTATGCTTTATGCATCTTTGGGCCTGAGGCCGCAGTTATGTATACGTATACTTGGGCCCGAGGCCGCAGTTCTTTATATATATATATATATATTGGGCCTAAGGCCGTAGTTTATTTATTCAGATAAACAAGTTGTTCATCATTCAGAAGAGGGAGTGTTCATATACTTACTTCCTTTGTTCAGTTCAGTTATCAACTATCATTTCGGTTATCAGTTGTCATTTCAGTTATCAGTTTAGTTACCAGTTATCAGTTATCATTTCAGTTTCAGTTTCAATAGTTATCACTTCAGTTATCAATTATAAATTCTCAGTTATCAGCTTGGTTTCAGTTTCAGCATTTATAATTCTTTCTTTCAATTGCTTTATATACCAGTGCAATTCAAATGTACTGACGTCCCTTTTTCCTGGGGCCTACATCTCACGATGCAGGTAATGATTTACAAGTTGATGATTCAGAGCGCTAGGATTCTCGTACTAGCTACTTGGTGATCCCCAGTTCTTTCGGGGCATTATCATTACCTTACAGTCTTCAGTATTTTCAGATAGTCAATGTTTTCAGTACTTCATTAGAGGCTTCATAGACTAGAGTAACAGCTAGACAGAGTCGCAGGCTTTTCACATTAAGCTATGTTGACTACAAATATGTTTCAAAATTGTATTAGTATTTCCGCACTTTAATTTTTATCATTCAGAATTTCAACATATCAACATGTGTTAGTTTATCTTTAGCATTTAGTATGTTATAATATCACATTTGATTCAGCGAGCCAGATGGTTCGCTCGGTCACATGTAGTCAGGCACCGAGTGTTGTGTTACGTCCAGGCCCAGGTTCGAGGCGTGACAAAGCTTGGTATCAGAGCACTAGGTTCAAGAGTCTTAGGGAGTCTATGAAGCCGTGTCCAGTGGAGTTTCCTTTATATGTGTGTGCCGGTCACTCATATAAACGCTTAACTACCAAGACATCTAGGATTGTCTTATTTCTTTCTGCTCTAGATCGTGCCATGAAGCTTAGAGTAATAGGTAACCTTCTCTTTCTATCGAATTCCTGACGTATTGAATGCCCAAGCGACGGGCAAGAAAAACCCGAGGTTCTAGAGAGGATGATTTTCCATTGGGATATAATTATGGAGTACAAGTTAGTAACAAATGAGACTTGAGAGTATGATGGAAATGGGATGCAATGGATAGTAGTACAAATTAGAGCACAACTTTATCAAAAAGTACAAAAGCAGTTACTAGTTAGTGGCCTTTCAGCTAGCAAGTGTATGGTTATTCGGTATGCCAATTATCAGTTATTCAGTTACCAGATCTCTAATTTTTAGTGTATTAAAATTCTGGTGACTGGTGAGTATACAGTGATGCATATAGGTTCTCAAAGAAAATATAAGTATCAATGATTATAGAGAAACCTTCGCATATTTTAGGTCTGGATTAAGACCGAAGACTCACCGGATAGCGCAAGAAGTGATTTATTAGATAATGATATACTTTGAAGGAGAAGTTCGTGTATGGTAGTGTATTCATATGTAATTTACCTCATGAAACAAATTCATTTTTAATTCTTGGAAATGGAGCCACAAGTTGGATGATGATAGTTCAGATGTCAGACCCTAACATTAGTCACTATAGTTTTGGACAGAAAAGGGCCTAAGGGTAAAATACCTAGGAGTCAAAAACATTTGTTACTACCAAAGATGTGATTTCGTAAAATTCATGCAAATGACTAGAAGATAATATGTATGTAGTGAGAACCAAGAGCAGTCAATAGTGAATTTCAAGGAATAATTTTAAGTTGTTTAGATTTATTCGTATTAGAACTAAAAAGTACCACATTAGTAAGTTGCTATAAGAAGCATCTATTATTTTGAGATACAAGGATATGACAATTCCCCTTAAGTTATTTGACTAAGTATTTACCCCGAATGTTTATAATCTGATATGATTTTGAAGTATATAGAAAGTAGGAGGTTAGATATTCCAATTTTGTTTATGAAAGATGAAATTTCCCTAAGTGTGATCCATGTACATAGTTCAAAAAGAATAATAGTGTCCGGCAAAAGAATATGGTCAGATGATGAGGGAAGTTAGGAGTAACCTTATGCTTCATTTTAGTTATTCTAAGCAGGAGAAGAAAATATGATGCTAGCAGGTGGTTAGTAAAAGGATATAAGTAAGTTTTGAGTAGATACAACAAATTAGCAATTTCAGCAGAGCTAGTAGAGGTACAATTTGATTCACATAGCCAAGTTAACTCTAGTGAGTGGATGACATCTTGAAATACCAAACACGTGTTAGAACCGAAAGAGTTTAAGTTATACCCGAAGTACAGCGATAGTGGGAAAAATAATCAGCTAGGCAGTAAGAGAGCCAACTACAGAATAATAGCCTTTAAGAATTATCGAAAATGAGTCTTCCCAAGAGTGATAGTGAGAGCAGAGTTAAATTATTAAGATTGTGTATGATAGTTGTGAATACATTAGCTTTCCGTTATGTGAATAATTTAGTTTTTCCTAGCTTAGAAGTAAGTTGGAAGATGAGTCGTTATTGACATACAGTGCAAAGAATTGCAGAAAATAAGGAAAGTTATTTGGATCCCAACAAAAAGAGAAGGATTCGCAAGTATAAGACCTTTGGTCTAAGAGGTAATGTGAAAATTTTCAGTAAGTCCAATTAGAGATTTGAAACCCGAATAGTTAGCATGGGATATGAAAAAGAAAAATCAGTTCGATAATGAGGGAAAATTTGTATAATTACCAAAGGGATTATGTCTAGCATGTGTAAGAAACACAAAGTGAGTAGAATGATCACCAAGCTTAGTTATTGATAATAAAGTGGTCACAGAAAAGCTATAAAATCATGCCTAGTTATGTATCACGAGGGCAGTTCTGTTGCACGAAACTCTAGTCTTCGGACTACTGATCAAATACTTAGCTCACAATAATACTATAAGTGTTTTCAGGAAGTGTTTAAGAAGATAAAATATGGGAAGTATAACTCATAATTGAGGTAGATAAGATAACTCTAGTAAAAGAAGTTCACCAGCCAAGATAGGAGTTCGACTTCGGACTCCGAAGATGACGGAGTTGTTGTCTATAATAGGACTTGTTCCCCTTAGTAGCCGAAGAGAAGGAGAAACAATTTGATGATCCCTATGTGTTACAGTTGAAAGAGGAGATTCACAAGTATAAGATGATGGCTTTTGAATAAGGGGAGATGATGGTACTTTGAGGTACCAAGACAGATTGTGTGTTCCAGACATAGATAGACTTAAAGAGGGAATATTATGTTATAAGCCCATAATTTCAGGTATTCTTTCCATCCAGGTTCCCCAAATATGCATCATGACCAAGGAGTTGAACGATATGAAAAATAACGTCGTAGACTTTGCGGCCAATTATTTGAATTGTCAGCAAGTGAAAATCGAGCAGTAAAAAGCCTAGTGTTTTATCACAGAATACAAATATTTTGAGTGGAGATGGTAAATATGGAGTTTATAACAGGATTATCTTGCTCATCTTGAAAGCATGATTTGATTGGATGATTGTAAATCGGCTTACCAAGTCAGCACGCTTCTTGCTAGTAAAAACTACAGATTTAGTAGAAGATTATACCAAGTTGTACATTCAGGAAATCGTCTGATGTATGGGACTCCATTGTCCGTCATTTCGAATTGTGGTGCTCAGTTTAAAATGAACTTTTAGAAGTTCTTTCATAAATGATTAGGCACACATTTTTCATCCTCAAAAAGATGACCAGGCAGAGCGCATTGTTCAAATAGTTGAGGATATGTCCTTGATGTTAAAAGTAATTGGGATGATCACATACCTCTTATTGACCTTGATAATAATAACCTACCATTCTAGTATCAAGATGGCACCGTATGAAGCTCTGTATGGGCGAATGTGTAGATCACCAATTGGTTGGTTCGAAGTTGGAGAAGTGGCGTTGTTAGGACCCGATTTGGTCTATCAGACTATAGAGAAAGTTAAGTTAATTCAAGAGCGTTTGAAGAAAACTCAGAGCCGCCAAAAGTCCCATTCGAGCGTGCGGCATAGAGACCTAGAGTTTCAAGTTGATGATTGGGTGTTTCTGAAAGTTTCGCTTATGCAAGGCGTTATGAGATTTGGGAAGAAGGGGAAGCATAGTCCCTACTATATTGGGCCATATAGAATCTTGTGAAGGATAGGTCAATTAGTTTATGAGTGGTAGTTTCCACCAGAATTAGTGGTGGTACAGCCAGTATTTCACGTGTCATGTTATAATATTCAAGTTTTCAGTACTTAGATACTCATGTCAGTTCAGTACTCAGATACTCATGTCAGTTCAGTACTCAGATACTCATGTCAGTTCAATACTCAGCTACTCATGTTAGTCCAATACTTAGATATCCATGCCAACTTAGTACTCAGATATTGATGTTAGTTAAATACTCAATTATTCGTGCCAGTTCAATATTCAGATATCCATGTTAGTTCAGTATTCACGTATCCATGGAAGACCAATATTCACTCAATGCAGTAGTCATTCAGTTCAGTATCTCAACATTTCAGTAATCATGTATTCATTCAGTTAGTATGCAAGTGTTGATGAAAGTTCATGTTTCCACCAGACCCGTTTAAGGTTCGGAGTTAGCGGAAGTTACAGTCAGGACAATCATTCGAGGACGAATGATCCCAAGGGGGAGATAATGTAACACCTCGTACATTCGGACTAGGCGTGGATATGTTAAATGGGTATTAATTTGATATTTTAGACATATGAAGTCCTTGAGGGATGATTATTGGTGAAAATAGTGAGGATCAAGATGGAAAGTGAGGTGCATAAGATTCGACAATCGACTAAGTTTGCAAAAGGTCTGTCTTCCAGCAAGGTTTAGTAAACATGTAAGGAATTTGGGAAAACTCAAAGCATTAAATTGTAGACCTTTGAAATAGCTTTCCAACGATATATTATGGATCCCGAACGGATCTTTGTGCAAAACGTTATGCGTGTTTTACAGAACAATATGCGATATGCGCGCCCCGAGCGCGGCTGCGCTTCTTTTGAGGCAGTGTTACTGCCATTTTGCGCGGTCAGTAGCACGGCCAGGCCTTCAGGTGCACGGGCGCACTCATGCGGGTCTTTATAAAGCCCTACTTCGTCCCCCATAGCCCCAAAACATAAAAACTTGATCTAGAGAGGGGAGCTCTCAAAAACCTAACTCCTCAAGGGTCCCTTCACCACCCAAGGTAAGTTCTAATGGTGATTCTAAGTTAATTTCAATTTTCCAACATCCTATTAAGGGTATGTTACAGCTCATGCTATGCATCCTTTCCATATATGATTTCTACATAGAGCTTTAGTACAACCTTTAATTGGTTTTGGAATGTTACAGCTCTTTGTGCTCGCAGGTTGCACCAACTATTTGCCAGTATGAACTGTGTGTCAAAGATATCGATCTAACCCACTATGAGCGAAGTGGGAGATGTTGGATTATGGGTTGTGGGTCGCTCCATGTGGGCTGACCCGACCCGGTTAGGAGAGATAAGTGAGAGAGTTTAAGGAAAGTTACCACTAGACCACAAACTCCACTAAACTGGACGTGCAAAAAGGGGGGGAGTGGTGGGTTATCTTCCTTAACCGCTATTACTCTGCCTATTTATGTTAAGGAGAAAACACAGAACTTTCAAGTATAAGAATTTTCTCTGATTAATCCTTCTACACGAAAAGCACATATAAATTAGGGCATCTAATTGGTGGAAGATTAACTTTAGTGATTCAAAATTCGATTTGGAGCAATTATTTCGATAGTGAATTCAACAATTCTTTCGCTACGTTATTGACATATATGCTAATGTTGTTCTTGCCCCGTATTTATTAAACTAACAAGGGACCTAAAAACACTCACAAATCCAGATTATTCAATTGATTTTCTTCACATGTTGGAACAAGCTGTCTCCAAATAACTTTTTCCTGCCTCAATATGCTTTCACTGGATTATAACCTTTACCCACAGAAATATTTTAAAGAATAATGTTTGACTGCGTAATTTGAAATAAGTTAGTAGTAGTATATAATTTCTAATGTTTGTTCGTAGAACAATATTCTAATTCCTCTCTTGTAGACTAAACGATGCTGTAACCACCATAGTTAATTATATAAATTACTGACCCTAAAGTAACGACCATTGGTACTGAGATTGACTTCCACCAAATCTACTTTCTAAATGTGGATTCACTCATTATGAATTTGTCGGGAAAATACTTGCCAAATGCTACTGCTTTTCCCACTATCTAAACTCCAATTTTTTTTTTAAACAGGTATTGTCCTTCTTCTGCTTTATGTGGATGACATTGCTTTCTCTAGTAATGACTTAGCTTCGATAAATGAGCTTAAGAGAAGATTAAGAACCCAGTTTGATATGAAAGATTTAGGAGACTCAAAGTCTCTTCTGGAGATTAAAGTGATGAGGTCGCAAAGAGTTTTGGAACCCAGTGCAAGTATTCATTGGATTTATTGTCAAAAGCTGGTCTTTCTGCATGCAAACCGGAATAAGATCTAAAATTAGCCTCAGATGCAGGAGAGCTATTGGATGACCCATCTACTTGCAAGGAGACTTGTTGGGACTCTTTTCTACCTGACCAATTATCGCCCAGACATTGCTTACACTTACAACATAGTTCCTTTAAACTATCACAAATTTTCTTATCCTTTAATTTCCTATCTCACCATTATAAATAGCCATGCACATGCAAACTAAAGGTACACAATAAACAAACTTTATGTTGAGGATTTTAAGATGGAAAAATCTTTAAAAGAGGGTGAATGGGAAATGGAGTGAAAATAAAATTTTTGAGTAAAATTTTAAGTTTTCCTCTCTTGAAACATTTCCCCATATTGGAAGAGGAAAATGATTTTGGTGGGTATATATATAATTTCTCTTCTTGTAGCTCTTAAAGAGTTAAGAAGAAGGCAAGCCTCGCACCGTCGTCGTCGTCGCTCGCTCGGCTTCGGCTTCGGATTCGGTCAAATGATTGATTGATTAATTTTTTGGACCAAATTTATTTGTTAATAGTAAATATTAACGTAATATTATCCATGTTTGTAACAGATATGTTCCAATCCGTGGATTTGTTCCAGTAGCCTAGTGCGTCTCCCACCATGGCCAAATGTTTGCTCCATAATAGCAAGTGATTGCTCCATTAATTAGCAGCCTGGTGCTCTGCCCACCATGGCCAAGTGCTCCACTAAATAAGTGGCAGTGGGTCTGTGTTTAGCAGCTGACTGCACTATAAATAGATGGTGCAAGCAGCTTGTTGAAGACACACAGACAGAAATCGAAAGTGAAGCTACTGATTTCCTCTTTAGTTTACACTCAAAGTTTGACTATACATTACAGTCCTTCCTCTCAGAATTTTCATTCGACTTCTGAGTTCTCCTCCTTTGTTCTACATCGTTTTAAACTACAAACAAAGTAACCGTAAGTGCGATTTGCTGGCGAACTTTGTGTTCGCTGAAACACTGGGGTTTGAAGTATCGCTACACCAGTGTATAATTCGTTCTATCCTGGGAGGAAATAATCCATAACCTTGGGTACTAGGAGGGGATTAAATTCCTTAAGGAAAAACTGTGAATTCAGTGGGCTCTAATTAATTACTATTTTATTTATATTTATATTTATACGCTAACGTTCTTTTCTCCAGAATTATTATTTACAAATACAGCAAGTAAGAAGATAGCAACCAACAAGCTTAAGGAATTTAATTTTTTTTCTGTATTTGTGGTATACTTACTGCTCTGGAGACTAAAACCTTTGTGGTTTTGTCTACTCCCGTTTTTGGAGAGTGAAGCCTTCGTGGCGTTTTATTGGAGAACTTACAGTTCTGAAGACTAAACCTTTGTGGTTTCGTCTACTCCCGTTTTGGAGATTAAAGCCTTCGTGGCGGTTTGTTGGAGATTAAAAATCTACGTGATTTTTTTATTCCAAGTTTAAACGTTTATTAAATGTTTTGTTTGTGTCATTCTTTCACAGAAAAAATGGCAAATGACAATGAAAACCGAGCTGTTCCGATGATGACTGCCAACGCAATGACAAGCCGAACACCGACGTTGGCACCGGCAGAAAAACCGAAAAAATTTTCCGGGATTGATTTCAAGTGCTGGCAGCAGAAGATGTTCTTCTACTTGACTACGTTATGTCTACAGAAGTTCATAAAAGAAGATGTTCCTGATCTGCCCGATGAAACTCCAGAGAATGAACGCTTTCTCATGATTGAGGCGTGGAAGCATTCTGACTTTTTGTGCAAGAATTATATTCTTAGCGGACTGGAGGATAATCTGTATAACGTCTACAGTAATGTGGAGACGTCAAAAGAACTGTGGACTGCGCTTGAAAGAAAATACAAAACTGAAGATGCCGGGATGAAGAAATTCGTTGCCGCAAATTTTTTGGCCTACAAAATGGTAGATAGCAGGTCTTTTATTACCCAAGTCCAAGCATTGTACGTGATTATTCATGATCTACTTACTGAAGGTATATATAAAATGAATACTGATGTTGAAAGTAAAAATTTTAGTATTTTTACTAACAGAATTTTCATTGAAGGTCTTGTCATCAATGAAGCATTCCAAGTTGCAGCAATTATTGAGAAGCTGCCTCCTTTGTGGAAGGATTTCAAGAACTACTTGAAACACAAACGAAAGGAGATGTCCCTTGAAGATCTCATTGTTCGGTTGAGAATCAAAGAGGACAACAAAACAGCTGAAAAAAGGCCGTGGAAACTCAACAATAATGGGAGCAAATATTTTTGAGGCAACTTCTCAAATTAAGAGAAAAAGGAAGCAAGCTTCTGGGCCAAGAAATAACCCAAGCAAGAAGCAGTTCAATGGAAATTGCTACAACTATGGAAAAGTTGGACACATATCTGTAGAGTGTTGTGCTCCAAAGAAAGACAAGAAGAAGCATCAAGCAAACATGGTTGAAAAGCACGAAGATATTGATGACTTGTGTGCTATGCTCTCTGAATGCAACCTGGTAGGAAATCCTAAGGAGTGGTGAATTGATTCTGGAGCCACTCGCTATGTTTGTGCTGTGAGGGAAGCATTTTCTACATATGCTTCTGCTGGACCCAAAGAGACGTTTTCTATGGGAAATGCTACTACAACAAAAATTGAAGGATATGGGAAGATATTTCTCAAGATGACTTCTGGCAAGGTCATGACTTTGAACAACGTCCTTCATGTTCCCGAAATTAGGAAGAACTTAGTCTCTACTGGACTTCTTGTAAAACACGGTTTCAAGTGCATTTTTGTATCCGACAAGGTGGTGATAAGTAAGAATGAAATGTTTGTAGGAAAAGGTTACCTTACTGAGGGCCTTTTCAAGATGAATGTAATAGTTGTCGAAACTAATAATAAAACTTCAGCTTCTTCTTACTTACTTGAGTCAAATAATTTATGGCATGTACGTTTGGGTCATGTCAATTATAAAACCATGCGAAAAATGATCAACTTGGAAGTATTGCCTAAATTTGAATACGAAAAATCAAAATGTCAAATATGTGTGGAATATAAGTATGTTAAACATCCTTATAAGTCGGTTGAAAGGAATTCAAATCCTTTAGACTTAATTGACACAGATATTTGTGACATGAAGTCAATACCATCTCGTGGTGGAAAGAAGTATTTCATAACTTTTATTGACGACAGTACTCGATATTGCTATGTTTACTTACTTAATAGTAAAGATGAAGCAATAGACGCATTCAGACAATAAAAAAATGAAGTTGAAACACAACTTAACAAGAAAGTCAAAATGATAAGAAGTGATAGGGGTGGTAAATATGAATCAAATTTTGGAGAAATATGTCTAGAATATGAAATTATTCATCAAACAACAGCCCCTTACACGCCCCAATCTAATAGGATTGTGAAAAGAATGAATCGTTCATTAAAGGAGATGATGAACGCATTGT
The DNA here is from genome assembly GCF_000393655.2 of Nicotiana sylvestris. Classification (NCBI taxonomy): domain Eukaryota; kingdom Viridiplantae; phylum Streptophyta; class Magnoliopsida; order Solanales; family Solanaceae; genus Nicotiana; species Nicotiana sylvestris. Next base: position 56,463,183 of record NC_091058.1, read on the forward strand.
TGATAAGTTCTGGTTTGCCACCGAACTTGTGGGGGGAATCCGTTCTTACGACTAACCGGATACTAAATCGAGTACCCCATAGCAAAACACAATCCATTCCATATGAAAAATGGAAAGGAAGGAAGCCCAACTTGAATTATTTGAAAGTGTGGGGGTGTTTGGCAAAAGTGCAAGTTCCTAAACCCAAAAGGGTAAAAATAGGACCAAAAATAGTTGATTGTGTTTTTACAGGATGTGCGACCAATAGTAAAGCATATCGATTTCTGGTTCATAAATCAGAAAATCTCGACATTCATAATAATACGGTTATAGAATCAGATAATGTTGAGTTCTTTGAAAATATATATCCGTATAAAAAGGAATGCGAGTCGATTGGTAAAGGATCTAAATGACCTCGGGAAGAAACAAAAGAAAGTACATTTAATCAGGGGGATCCAAGACGTAGTAAACGTCAAAGAACGTCTACTTCGTTTGGACCAGATTTTGTGACTTTCTTATTGGAAAATGAGCCTCGAACATTTAAAGAAGCTATGTCTTCTTCGGAATCATTGTTCTGGAAAGAGGCAGTCAATAGTGAAATAGAATCCATATTGAACAACCATACATGGGAATTGGTTGATCTTCCTCCTGGAAATAAACCTTTGGGTTCTAAATGGATTTTTAAGAGAAAAATGAAAGATGATGGCACTATTGATAAATTTAAGGCAAGACTTGTTGTCAAAGGGTATAGACAACGAGAAGGTCTTGACTACTTTGATACATACTCCCCAGTTACGAGAATTACGTCCATACGGATGCTAGTAGCTATACCTGCAGTTTATTATCTTGAAATTCATCAAATGGACGTAAAGACAACCTTCTTAAATGGATAATTGGAGGAAAAAATCTACATGGAACAACTTGAAGGGTTTGTGGTTCCAGGTAAAGAATAGAAGGTATGTAGACTTGTTAAGTCCCTCTATGGACTAAAACAAGCACCCCAAACAATAGCATGCGAAATTTGACCAAACAATGTTATCAAATGGTTTTAAGATAAATGAATGTGATAAATGTGTGTACATTAAAAATGTTCCAAATCACATAGTCATTATTTGCCTATATGTGGATGATATGCTGATAATGAGTAATGACATTGCCAACATAAATGCGACTAAGCGTATGCTAACTAGCAAGTTTGATATGAAGGACTTGGGAGTTGCGGATTTAATTCTGGGGATTAAGATCCAAAAGACTCCTCAAGGTCTGACATTGTCACAATTTCATTATATTAAGACAGTACTTCAAAAATTTCAAGCACTTAGGTTTTAAAGCTACAAAGACTCCAATTGTCATGACCCAATCCCCGAACCCGGTCGTGATGGTGCCTCTCGTGAAGACAAGGCTAGCCAGACCAAAACGGAACACCTCTTTTAAACAGTTAATCATCATATATAGTAATAACATATGATATAATACTCATAAATTGCGGAATTTTAACGTTAACAACAGTAGGAACCATCCCGACACAGCCCAAACCGGGGTGTCACAAGTCATGAGCTACTATAAAATCTGCTATAGGTCTACAAAGTACGGAATCTGATACAACAGTCTGAAGAAAACATAAATGATAGAGGATAAGGGAGACAAGGGGCTGCGGACGTCAACAGCTACCTCGGAACTCCAAATCACCGCCTAGCCTGGACAGAATCAGCGCTTAGGTGCGAACTCTGCTATGCCTGAATCTGCACACACGGTGCAGAGAGTAATGTGAGTAATCCGACTCAGTGAGTAATAACTATAAACAATGGATGAAAGTATGAAAACATGTAAAGACACAAAGCAATTCCATATCAAGCAGTAAAAATCACTTAAAGCAGTAAATCAGTGAAGAAATCAAATGATATTCCTTTTAAAACAAGTAAAAGTGGTAATTTAACAGGTAAATAACAAGTAGAAATTTGCCCCTCGGGCAAAGTATCAATCGCTCAGCATAGTATAAGCCCCTCGGGCTCAGTATCAATCACTCAGAATAGTATCAGCCCCTCGGGCTACCTCACAATCACTCATATCAGCCCCTCAGGCATAGCATCAATCACTTAGAACAATGGGTACCCGCGCTCACTGTTGGTGTGCAGACTCCGGAGGGGCCCCTTACGGCCCAAGCGCTATATAAAGCCACCCCGTGGCATCATCACTCAACATATCCTCACATCACTCAAGCCACCGCGTGGCATATAAAGTATCTCAAGCCCTCGGCCTCACATCACTCAAGCCACCGCGTGGCATAAATAGTAACTCAGGCCATCGGCCTCATATCACTCAACATATTCTCACATATGGCCCTCGGCCTCACTCAGTCCGGAAATCATCATAAGCCCCTTGGGCATTAGTAAAACACTAGTTCTTAGCCCAAAACATGATGCAGAAATATCATTTAAGTTTCAAATCTGAGTAAAAGTGGATGAGTTTGTAAAATAGTAGATATCAACAGGACTGAGTTCAAATAATAAGTCAAGCAGTGAGAAAACAGTGATAAAAATCCCCGAAGGGTTCAAATAGTTGGCACGAAGCCCAAATATGGCAATCAGCCCAAATCATGATGATAACAATTGAATTTCAGTCAAATATTCGGTAAAATCATCAATCGGGATGGACCAAGTCACAAACCCCAGTAGTGAAAGACCCCACGCTTATCATCCAGTGCGTATCTTGTCTCAATATAGCACTACGATGTGCAATCCGGGGTTTCAAAGCCTCGGGACATCATTTACAGCCATTGCTCACCTCGAACTGGCTAATTCTCTAGCTCGCGACACCTTTGCCCCTCGAATTGGCCTCCACGCGCGTCGAATCAATCCAAAATCAGAACGAATACGTCACAATATGCTAAGGGAACAAAGCCCAAGCGAAAATATTCGAAAAATATCAAAAATCCTGAAATTAGCAAAACCTGAGCCCCGGGACCACGTCTCGGAATCGGGTAAAATTTGCATTTTCCGAGTCCTCATACCCTCACGAGTCTAACCATACCAAAATTATCCAATTCCGATACCATTTGGTCCTTCAAATCATCATTTTATATTCTTGAAAGGTTTCACAATTTTCTTCCCAAATTCCACCCCAAATCATAAATTAAATGATGAATTCAGTGATAGATTCATGTATTCTAGCCAAATCTGAGTTAAAATCACTCACCCCGATAAATTTCTTGAAAAATCTTTGAAAAATCGCCAAAATCCGAGCTCTCTAGGTCAAAATATTAAATAAAACCCAAAATCTCGTATTTATAGGTACCCCTCAGATTTTAGCTACCGCGGGCCGCACCAAAACGACTGCGGTCCGCGCAAGCCAGTGCTGTCCGCGCAAACGCAACCGCAGCTGCATAGGCCTTCCTCTACAGTGACAAGTTTTAGTATTTTGCTCATAACCTTTGCTACAGATGTCCAAATTGCGATATCTTTACCTTTCCGGAAACTAGACACGAAGGGCTACAACTTCCGTTTTTAACTCACCTCAACATTCCTTGTAAATCAAAAGATATGAGCTTCCGAAGTTGGACCAGCGGGAGGGTTCTTTACCGCGGCCGCGGCCACTTTCGTGCGGTCCGCGCGACACCTACCGCGGCCGCGCCCATTTTTGTATGGTCCGCACAACACTCAATGCGGGCGCACTTATTTTTGTGCGGACCGCGTGAGTGAGTTCCGGGGCCTGCAACCCCTGTAGACCTGCTACAACTATGATTTTTGCCCTAAAACATCCCGGAACCTACCCGGAACTCCCGGAACTTCAAACTAATTGTACCAACACATCCCATGACATCGTTCAAGCTTGCTCAAAACTTCGGAACGCTCACAACAACTTCAAATCACCAATTTAACATAGGATTCAAGCCTAAGAACTCCAAGAACTCTTAAATTATGATTTCGATCAAAAGGTCTATCAAATCTTGTCCGAATGACCTGAAATTTTGCACACACATCCCAAATGACACAATGAAGCTACTGCAACTCTCGGAATTCCATTCCGACCCATATATCAAAATCTCGCCTATCAACCGGAGTTTGCCGAAATATCAATTTCGCCAATTCAAGCCTAAATTTTCTCTACAACTCCAAAACTCATTCTGATCGCGCTCCTAAGTCACAAATCACCTCCCGAAGCTAACCGAATCATCGGAACTCACTTCCGAGCCCTCTAACACATATGTCAACACCCGGTTGACTTTTCCAACTTAAGCCTTCTTAAAAGAGACTAAATGTCTCATTTCTTACCAAATCCTCTCCGAACTCGAACTAATCAACTCGATCACATAAAATACGGATAACGAAGCGTAAATAAGCTGAAATGGGGGCAATGGAGCAGTAACTCATGAGACGACTGGCCGAGTCGTCACACCAATTGACATGAATCTTGCATTAGCAAAGAACAAAGACCAAAGCATATCACAATTGGATTATGCTCGTGTGTTGGGATGCTTAATGTACATCATGAATTGTACACGACCAGATATAGCTTGTGCTATAAGTAAACTGAGTCGCTACACGAGCAATCCAGGTCAATCTCATTGAATGACAATGAAAGGAGTTTTGGGATATTTAGAACATACCCAAAATTTTGATTTGCACTACAGTAAATATCCTGCAGTGATTGAAGGATATTGTGATGCAAATTGGATCACCGGTTCAACTAATTCAAAGTCCACAAGTGGTTATGTATTCGCTATTGGTGGAGGAGCGGTATCTTGGAAGTCGTCCAAACAAACTTGTATTGACCGCTCTACAATGGAGGCTGAGTTTATAGCCTTAGATAAAGCCGGTGAAGAAGTTGAATGGCTCCGGAATTTCTTGGAAGATATTCCATTTTGGCCCAAACCGTTGGCACTAATATGCATACATTGTGATAGCCAAGCGACAATTGGAAGGGCTGGGAGCGTTTTGTATAACGGTAAATCTCGTCATATACGACGAAGACATAAAACCGTTAGGCAACTACTCTCTAGAGAAATTATCACGATTGACTATGTAAAGTCAAGTGATAATGTGTCGGATCCACTTACAAAAAGCCTAACTAGAGAGGTAGTTGAGAAGTCATCGAGGGGAATGGGACTATAACCGAGAACAAGTCATTGTGGCGGTAACTCTACCTAGAAGACTGGAGATCCCAAGATCTAGGTTCAAGGAGATCAAACAAAGTCATTAATGACGGTTCAACATTGTCAACAAAAATTTTGGTTCATTCTCGTGATGAGACAATGTTCAGTACAAGGATAAAGCATTAAGGCTTTTTAATGATTTCTAATTTGATACGGGGTATATCAAATAGTGTATCTACGGGATGACACGATTAGGAATCACCTATGTAAGTGTGAAGTGTTAGCCGCTTCAAGGAGAATTTTGCAAGGCCAATTCTCTACGCACTTATAAAACCAGGCGTTGTTCATGGCTGAAACGAACACAACAATGAGAACCAAAAACGGTTAAGGGTTGATTGTGTGACTTATGGTTGTCTAGGTATACACTAAAGTTCGACAGTTCAAAGATATCAAATCTACCGATTGACCGAGTATATCCGACATAAGTTCACTACGGAACGTTCAAAGGGAAACCTACTTATCCAGATGCAATTAATCCTTGCATGCAAATCGCACAAGTTTTTCATGCATACTTCTGTGATATAGTCATTCCTCATTCATGCGGGGGATTGTTGAGGATTTTAAGATGGAAAAGTCTTAAAAAGAGGGTGAATAGGAAATGGAGGAAAAATGAAATTTTTGAGTAAAATTTTAAGTTTCCCTCTCTTGAAACATTGTCTCATATTGGAAGAGGAAAATGATTTTAGTGGGTATATACACAATTGCTCTTCTTGTAGTTCTTATAGAGTTAAGAAGAAGGCAAGCCTCGCGCCGTCGTCGTCGCTCGCTCACTCGGCTACGACTTCGATTTCGAATTCGGATTCGAATTTGAATTTGGATTTGGATTTGGTCAAATGATCGATTAATTAATTAATTTTGGACCAAATTTATTTGTTAATAGTAAATATTAACGTAATATTATCCGTGTTTGTAACAGATATGTTCCAACCCGTGGATTTGTTCCAGCAGCCTAGGGCGTCTCCCACCATGGCCAAATGTTTGCTCCATAATAGCAAGTGATTGTCCATTAATTAGCAGCCTGGTGCTCTGCCCACCATGACCAAGTGCTCCACTAAATGAGTGGCAGCGGGTCCGTGTTTAGCAGCTGACTGCACTATAAATAGATGGTGCAAGCAGCTTGTTGAAGACACACAGACAAAAATCGAAAGTGAAACTACTGATTTCCTCTTCAATTTATACAGCTACTGATTTCCTCTCCAATTTACACTCAAAGTTTGGCTATACATTACAATCCTTCCTCTCAGAATTTCCATTCGACTTCTGAGTTCTCCTCCTTTGTTCTGCATTGTTTTAAACTACAAACAAAGCAACTGTAAGTGTGATTTGCTGTCGAACTTTGTGTTCGCTGAAACACTTGGGTTTAAAGTACCGCTACACCAGTGTGTAATTCGTTCTATCCTGAGAGGAAACAATTCATAACTTTAGGTATTAGGAAAGGATTAAATTATTTAAGGAAACACTATGAATTCAGTGAACTCGAATTAATTACTGTTTCATTTATATTTACCTTTATACGCTAACATTTTTTCTCAAAAATTATTATTTATAAATACAACAAGTAAGAAATAGCAACCAACACTTCATTCTTCAAACTTTTGATAACACTTCAAACTTTGCCAAAATGGTTCATGAAAAGCAAGTGATAGAGGAAGTATCCGGCTGGCTTAGAGTTTTCGAAGACGGTTCAGTAGACCGGACTTGGACCGGTCCACTCGAAGTCAAATTCATGGCCGAGCCAGTCCCGCCACATGACGACTTCATCGACGGCGTTGCCGTCAAAGATGTAGTCGCCGACGAAAAATCCGGCAGCCGTCTCCGCATCTACTTACCTGAACGAAACGACAATTCCGTCAACAAGCTTCCCGTCATTTTTCACTTCCACGGCGGCGGCTTTTGTATCAGCCAAGCCGATTGGTTCATGTACTACACTGTCTACACGCGCCTAGTGCGCGTGGCCAACGCAATCATTGTCTCCGTCTTCATCCCCCTCGCGCCGGAGCACCGCCTCCCCGCGGCCTGTGATGCCGGTTTCGATGCCCTCCTCTGGCTCAGGGACCTTTCCCGGAAGCAAGGACACGAGCCCTGGCTCAACGATCACGCAGATTTCAACCGAGTATTCCTCATCGGAGACAGCTCCGGCGGGAACATAGTCCACCAAGTCGCCGTCAAATCCGGCGAGGTAAACTTATCTCCAATGCGACTGGCCGGCGCACTTCCGATCCATCCAGGTTTCGTGCGGTCCTATCGGAGCAAATCGGAGCTAGAACAAGAGCAAACGCCGTTTTTAAATTTAGATATGGTGGATGAATTTCTAGGGTTAGCTTTACCTGTAGGGAGCAATAAGGATCATCCAATAACATGTCCGATGGGAGATGCGGCGCCGGCGGTGAAGGAGCTTAATTTGCCGCCTTATTTGTACTGTGTAGCGGAGAAAGATCTGATAAAGGACACTGAAATGGAGTTTTACGAAGCTATGAAAAAGGGAGAAAAGGACGTAGAGCTGTTTATAAACAATGGAGTGGGACATAGCTTTTATCTGAACAAAATTGCTGTTAAAATGGACCCTGTAACTGGTTCTGAAACTGAAAAGCTTTTAGAATCAGGAAGCATTAAAGGAGAATATTTGTCGAATTGTTTTTTTTTTTCTTTTTGGTCAACTTTGTCGATTTGTTTGGGTCAAATAAGCATGGAATTTAGAGAATATATATTGCATGAATATTTGTTTGAGTCCGAAAATGAAATAGTGCCAAAAATGGCACAAAATATGTTTCTATTGTTAAAAAAAAAATTACATAAATACATAAAACGTAGTACTATACTGTATTTTATTAAAAAATTAATTTTTTTAGGAAAACGCATTATAATATTGTGTTTAACTTAAACACAGTATTGTACTGCGTTTCCCTATAATATTTGTGCCCACTTCTATAGGACTGCAGAGAATATTTATTTTTTAGTGTAAAACGCAGTATTATACTGCGTTTTACACTGAAACGTATTATTATACTGCATTTTACTCTAATTTTTGGGCTCACCAATAAATGTTCTGCGAATAACTGACATAACAATAATTCAAATGCATAAAATGTGGTATTGTACTGCATTTTACATAAAAAAATTCTGCATCCCAAGTTCGGACCTGCCTTATTTAAAGGCGTTTCAATTTTATGAAAATTCATTCAATACTTTCTTCAAACTTCCGTTCATACTTCTTTTTTCTTCTTATCAATCATTTTTTTATAATGTCTGAAGAGCCAAAAATAAGGGTTTCATTATATTGGGGGGGGGGGTGAGGTTGTGCTGGAGAATAACTCTGTGAGGTATAGCTCACCTCCACAATGTCATGTTAAATTGCCGCTTACAATGGAGTACGATAAATTGGTATCGTTGGTACGTAAAAAAATGAGTGGGAGGAAGTGTTCGGTTAACCATAAAGTAACCGGTAGATTTCCGTATTCAGTGACTCCGTAGGAGTTTGCTTATTATTCTGAGTTTAACATCGAAGATGATGAAACTCTTAGAGATTTTTTGTGGATTCCGGATAAAAGCCACCAACCATAAAAGCCACATCTCGAACCTTGCAATCAGCATAACTCTTTTGCCTGGACTGGGCTGTATGCAGTCTATCCTGAATGATCCTGACCTTGTCCAAGGCCTCTTGAACCAGATTCGTACCCAACAAACGAGCTTCTCCCGGTTCAAACCATCCAACCGGATATCGACACCTCCTACCATATAAGGCCTCATAAGTAGCCATCTGGATACTCGACTGGTAACTGTTGTTGTAGGCTAACTCTGCTAAAGGAAAAACCTGATCCCACGAACCTCCAAAGTCAATAACACAAGCTCGGAGCATATCCTCCAATATCTGAATAGTCCGTTAGGACTGCCCGTCCTTCTGAGGATGGAATGCTATACTCAACTCAACATGGGTGGCCAACTCTCGCTGAACTGCTCTCCGGAAATGCGAAGTAAACTGCATACCTCGGTTCGAAATGATAGATACTGGCATACCATGAAGGCGAACAATCTCCCGGATATAGATCTCAGCTAACCTCTCGGATGAATAGGAGACTCCTACAAGAATGAAATGCGCTGACTTGGTCAGCATATCAACAATGACCCAAACTGTGTCAAACTTCTTCTGAGTCAGCGGAAGTCCAGTAACGAAGTCCATAGTGATCCGCTCCCACTTTCACTCGAGAAGCTCAGTCCTTAGAAACAATCCATCAGGCCTCTGATGCTCGTACTTAACCTGCTGACAATTCAAACACCGTGCCACATATGCCACAATATCCTTCTTCATTCTATGCCACCAATAATACTGCCACAAATCCTGATAAATCTTTGTGGTTCCCGGATGAAAAGAGTACCAGGAACTATGGGCCTCCTCTAAAATCAACTCTCGAAGCCCATCCACATTAGGCACACAAACTCGACCCTGCAATCTCAAAACTCCATCAGCATCTAAGGTTACATGCTTGGCACCTTCACACTGCACTGTGTCTCTAAGAACACACAAATGGGGATCATCAAACTGTCGATCACGGATACGCTCTAATAACGAAGAACGAGCGACCGTGCAAGCTAATACCCGACTAGGCTCAGAAATATCCAACCTCACGAATCGATTGGCTAAGTCCTGAACATCCAAAGCAAGCGGCCTCTCACTGACTGGAATATAAGCAAGACTGCCCATACTGGCTGACTTTCTACTCAAAGCATCGGTCACCACATTGGCCTTTCCTGGGTAATATAAGATAGTGATGTCATAATCCTTCAACAACTCCAACCACCTCCTCTGCCTCAAATTCAACTCCTTTTACTTGAACAAATACTGAAGACTCTTGTGATCAGTGAACACCTCACATACCATGCCATACAGATAATTCCTCCAGATCTTCAATACGTGAACAATGGCTGCCAACTCCAAATCATGAACCGGATAGTTCTTCTCATGAACCTTTAACTGCCTCGAAGCATAGGCAATGACCTTGCCATCCTGCATCAATATTGCACCAAGCCTAATACGGGAAGCATCACAATAGACTATGTAAGGCCCTGAACCCGTGGGCAATACTAATATCGGTGCCGTAGTCAGAGTCGTCTTGAGCCTCTGAAAGCTCGCCTCACATTCATCCGACCATCTAAACTGGGCACCCTTCTGGGTCAACCTGGTCATCGGGGCTGCGATAAATGGGAACCCCTCCACGAATCGAAGATAGTAGCCTGCCAATCCCAAGAAACTCCGAATCTCTATAGCTGATGCTGGTCTAGGCCAGTTCTTGACTGCTTCAATCTTCTTCGGATCAACCTGAATACCCTCTGCTGACACAATATGACCCAGGAATGCAACTGTACTCAAACAGAACTCACACTTCAAGAATTTAGCATATAACTGACTATCCCTCAAGGTCTAAAGAACCACTCTAAGATGCTGCTCGTGCTCCTCCCGGCTGCGGGAATATATCAGAATATCATCAATGAAGACTATCACGAATGAGTCCAAATAAGTCCTGAACACTCGGTTCATCAAATCCATAAAAGCTGTTGGGGCATTTTTCAACCCGAATGACATAACCAAGAACTCATAATGCTCGTACCGAGTGCGGAAAGCTGTCTTAGGGACATCGGATGCCCTAATCCTCAACTGATGGTAGACAGATCTCAAGTCAATCTTTGAAAATACCTTGGCACCTTGAAGCTGATCGAACAAATCATCAATCCTCGGTAGTGGATATGTATTCTTGATGGTGACCTTGTTCAACTGCCGGTAATCAATGCACATTCTCATTGAACCATCCTTTTTCTTGACAAATAACACCGGCGCACCCCAAGGCGAAACGCTAGGTCTAATGAAATCCTTCTCAAGCAAGTATTGCAACTACTCCTTCAACTCTTTCAACTCTGGCGAGGCCATGCGATATGGTGGAATAGAAATGGGCTAAGTGCTAGGAACCAAATCGATGCAGAAATCAATATCCCTATCGGGTGGCATACCCGGCAGGTCTTAAGGGAAAACATTAGGAAACTCACGAACCACGGGCACCAAATCAATAGAGGGAACCTCAGCACTGGAATCGCGAACATAAGCCAAATAGGCCAAACACCCCTTCTCGACCATACGCCGAGCCTTCACGTACGAGATAACAGTGCGAGTAGAATGACCAGGAGTCCCTCTCTACTCTAAACGGGGAAAGTCCGGTAAGGCTAAGGTCACAGTCTTGGCATGACAGTCCAAGATGGCGTGGTACGGGGACAACCAGTCCATCTCCAATATAACATCGAAGTTGACCATGTCTAACAGCAATAAATCAACACGGGTCTCAAGACCCCCAATCACCACAATACAAGAACGATGAACTCGATCGACCACAATATAATCACCCATCGGTGTAGACACATAAACAGAAATAATCAATGAATCACTAGGCATGACCAGGTACGATGCAAAATAAGATGACACATACGAATACGTAGACCCTAAATCAAATAGCACTGAAGCATCTTTATCACAAACCAGAATGGTACCTGTAATGACTGCATCTGAAGCCTCAGCCTTGGGCCTAGCTGGAAGGGCGTAACATCGGGGCTGGGCCCCACCACCCTGAACTACCTCTTTGGGACGGCCTACTGTTGGTTGGCCTCCACCTCTGGCGGCCTGAGCTCCACCTCTAGGACCTCTACCTCCACCTATAGCACCTCTACCCCCACCTCTAACTGGCTGGGCGGGCTGTGGAATGCCTGGTGCTTATACCATAGCACGAGAACCCTGATGCTGACAGCTACCTGGTGCTCGAGGGCAAAACCTGGCAATGTGACCGAGATCACCACAAGTGTAACAAGCCCTCGGCTGCTGAAACTGCTGCCCTTATCGACCTAAATGACCACCTCGAAAACTCTGAAGCGGCGGTGCACTGATGGGAGCTGGTGGTGCACGGTAAGACTGCTGATTAAAATAGTGCGTCTGAGAACCACGACCACCTTAAGTACCATGAGAGACCTGGAGAGCTGACTGAAAGGGCGTAGGAGGATGGCCTCTACCACATGAATCTCTACCTTCAGACGAGGCACCACTGAATCTTTCTGAATGACAGGGCCTCTTATCCGTCCCATGACCACCTCCCTATGACAGAACCATTTCAACTCTACGGGCCGCATTGGCCGCCTCCTGGAAAGTGATCTCACTCCCGGCCTCCTTGGCCATCTGAAGATAAATCGGCTGAATAAGACTATCAATAAACCTTCTCACCCTCTCTCTCTCTAGGTGGGAAGTATGACAAGAGCATGGCGAGCTAGATCGATAAACCTGGTCTCATATTGGGTGACCATCATGGAACCCTGCTAGAGGCGCTCAAACTGCCTCCGAAAGGCCTTTCTCTGAGTCACTGGGAGAAACTTCTCCAAAAACAATGCTGTGAACTACTCCCAAGTCAAAGGTGGCGAACCGTCTGGTCTAGCTAAGCAATAATCCCTCCACCAAGTCTTGGCGGGTCAAGACAGACGAAAGGTAGAAAAATCAACTCCATTGGTCTCAACGATCCCCATGTTCCGAAGAACCTCGTGACAACCATCTAGATAATCCTGGGGATCCTTAGTAGATGCACCGCTGAATGTAGAAGTGAAGAGCTTGGTGAACCTATCCAGCCTCCACAAAGCATCGGCGGACATAGCCGCTCCATCGCCGGTCTGAGCCACTACACTCGTCTGAACTGCCACAGCTGGTTGAACTGCAGGAACCCGAACCTGGGGAGCTACCTACTCTGGAGTGCGCATAGCAGGAGTCTAAGCCCCTCCTCCAGCCTGAGAAGTGGCTGGTGCTACGGGAAGCAAACTCGCTCGGGTGACACTCTCCATGAGGCCCACTAACTGGACTAGAGCGTCCTGAAGAACTGGGGTGGAAATGAACCCCTCTGGGACCTGAGCTGGGCTCACCGAAACCTCCTCCTCAAAATCAACCTGAGGTTCCGCCACTGGTGCTGCTGCTCGGGGATGAGCTCTGACCCTACCTCGGCCTTTAGCATGGCCTCGGACTCGCCCTCTGCCCCTAGTGGGAGCTACTGCTAGGGCTCGGGTTGTTGAGCTGTAGATGAGGAAGCGAGTGTTCTCGCCATCTATGAAAGAGTAGAGTAGAAATCCAATTAGCATTTGAGGAACAAATTCGCACGAAAAGAAAGAACAAATGGGAAATTTTCCTAACTCTGTAGCCTCTGGGGGATAAATACAGACGTCTCTGTACCGATCCCTCAGACTCTACTGAGCTTGTCCGTGAGTTGTGAGACCTATGTAACCTAGAGCTCTAATACCAACTTGTCACGACCCGGATTTCCCACCCTCAGGAGTCGTGATGGTGCCTACTAATGTGAGCTAGGCAAGCCAATCCTTAACTGCTTACTTCATTAACAAATTACTTCTTTTAACAATTATTAGTGATAGCATGAAAACAACGGAATTAAATAAATAAGCGGAAGACCTAAATTAAATAAGCTGAACAATAATGCGAAAGTCAACATATGCCTCTACCCAAGAACTGGTGTCACATCACTCACTAACTTCTAAGAGTACTAAATACAACTGTTTGAAAGAAAAATATAAATTGTTTGTCTCGAAAACATGAGATAACAGACTGAAAGATAGAGGAGACGTCGGGCCTGCGTACGCCTGCAAGGCTACCTCGGTGTCTCACTGGAATGAAGGCTGGCTCTCGCGCTACTATTGCTGTCCAAGACCTGGATCTGTGCAAAAGAGCACAGAGTGTAGTATCAGCACAACCGACCCTATGTGCTGGTAAGTGCCTAGCCTAACCTCGGCGAAGTAGTGACGAGGCTAGGACCAGACTCCAAATAAACCTGTGCAATTCGTATATATATACAGCGGAAAAGAGATACAGAAATAACTAGTCAATGTAGGAAGGGGAAACATGTTGTGGGGGTGAATATAGTTCCGAATAGAAAGGCATCAAGTAGGGAAGGAAACAACATCACTAGAATATCAACAAGGAAGCAGAAATCAACAATTTGCATGGCATCACCCTTCGTGCTTTTACTCTCATCCTCACCAAAATAATACACGACATCACCCTTCGTGCTTTACGCTCTTCCTTACCCAAACAATAATCACAAGGAAAATAGGGTAAGGAAATCTAATACCTCAAAGTAAATCAAATAACAATAAGTAATGAAAGAAACAACATAACTCGGATATCAACAAGGAAATCAGAAATCAACAAATGCACGGCATCACCCTTCGTGCTTTTACTCTCATCCTCACCAAATCAATTGTATCTTAATAATGTGCACGGCATCACCTTTCGTGCTTTTACTCTCTTTCCTTACAATATAGTCAATGAATATCGGTACAGAATGGTACATCGTATGGCACAACATCACCCTTCGTGCTTTACACTCTTTCCTCACAATAGCAAACAATGCACGACATCGCCCTTCGTGCTTTATCGCTCTTCCTCACCCAAACAACAATCACAAACAAGGGGCAAGGAATTAAACAAATAATAATAATAGAAATCCCAGCAAGGGAATACAATTAAACAGCTAAGTCCCGGCAAGGGAACAATATCAATAAATCTCAATATCCCGACAAGGGAGATAATCAACAAAGCAACAAGCATCCCGGCAAGGGAATAATTCAATGACTCTTTCTCTTCTTTCACTTCTTACTTTATAACTCACTTTACCACTTGAGCCAATGCTCCAAAGGGTTCCATTTATCTCATATACTTTTACAATTAGTATTACCACTCGAGCCAATGCTTCTCGAAGTTCAAATATCACAATTTCTTTCACATGCTTTTTACAACATATAGAAATCATCATTAAGGCATGAAAGATACAACAAGATCAGAATATCCGCAATATAAAGACTCACGGTCATGCTAGATACCAACGTATAGATACTCGTTGTCACACCTCATTTTTGCGCGCCCGCCCCGAAGGGTGAATGCGCGAGGGAGTTTTCCAATTTAAATGACAATATTCGAAATGGGATTATTTATTTAATTTAGAGTCGCCACTTGGGAAAGGTTTTTGGTGTCCGAAGTCACCGGTTTATCTTGAATCCCAATTCGAGGAAAATATTCGACTTTCCAAATGAAGTTTGCGAACCAAAAATTCTAAGTAAGGAATTCTATTGACCCGAGGGAAGGTGTTAGGCACCCCCGAATCCCGTGGTTCTAGCATGGTCGCTTAAATGGTTACAATGGCTAAATATCTGATTTTAATACATGTTATGACTTGTGTGCTTTTATTAGGTTTAAACCGCTTTTATTATTATTTATTTTTTATGGAATTGCAACGTCGTGAAAATGCATTTCGAACCACGTCACAATCAATGCGCCTGTGGTTGTTAATACATTCCAACTCCGTTGAGATTTGGATTTGGGTCACATAAATGCGCACCCGAATTTAAGAAGGTAATTTAATTAAATCGCGCCTAAAGAGTCTAACGCGTTATTATCTTTGGGGAAGGCAATGAAGTTCACTAAACAGTCCATCCCGAGAAATCTAAATATTTATTACGACCAATTATTGAGGGCCCCGTAATTTTCATTTGTATTTGGCGAGGCTCGTCTCATTTTTTCTGAAAGGGTAAACCTACAGTGACTACATTTTTTTTCCTATTATGCTTGTCTCTAAAAATGAAAGAAGAAAATATACGCTAATTAAATTACATGCTTGGCCAGTTCCGACCTCTTATTAATTATTAGATTACAAAAGATGTTAATGGAAAATTGCACTCGAATTTGTAAGGTGGGGAATTATTTCGTACCTTATTCCATGAGCGAACTGCCTTTTAAATATATGCATACAAGATTGATAAAATGCTAAACTCACGCTAAACATTCTCCAAGTTGGACTTAAACTAACTCGTTTTTAATGAGATTAATGGAATTAACTACTAGAGGATGTTATTAATGGGGTTCAAACATTATCCTATAGACTGCCTAATGGAATCCGATTTTGATAGAGTTTAAACTCAAATGATTAAAGCTATGTTGCATTTGGCAAGGTTAGAAGCAGTCTGCCCTATGTGTACAGAATATGACTAGAGATGAAGTCTAGTTATCGATATACTAACTACTTATGCATTCCACAAATTACATAACTATATCATGTATACAACTAAACAACTATAGATCACAGTATTAAACGAACTAAGTTTCAATTAAGTACAAACTACCTAATGCATTTTTCATTGAGTTATAAACCAAAAAAAACTATACAAATCCACTAACATTTTATAAAACTACAAATACAACACCAAATGATTAAACTCCTTCGCATCTTTCATTTCATGCTCAACTTTACTGTTACATCAGTGTGAAATTCTAGTGTCTACCTGGATGTTGGACATAAGAGGAAAAGAGGAGTGATCAATGCAACAGCAGTGATAAAAAGCAGACAACAACAGCAGCAGTTTCAAGCAGTAAAATAAGCAGAATAAATCCCAGTGAAAGAATTCAGCTACAACCGATAGAAACAGTGCTCAAAATCAAAACCAAAACAAACTCCGGAGACTTAGTTGAGGCCAAGCAGAAATATGTGGATCCACAATGACAGTGGAACAACAGTTTTCTGGTTTTTGGACACTCAGAGAAAGAAGCCCAAGTTTCGAATAGAACAAGACAGTTAATGCTGATTTCAAAACAAAAGGAAGGTGAAGAAAAGCAGAATTTTCAGCTTCTTCTTTGCTCTCAAGTTTCTTTTAGTTCCAAACCCCTTTCCCTCTCTTCTGGTTCTAAACTCTTGGTCTCTCTTTCTGGTTTTTGGTTCCCTTTCCTCTGTTCTTTGGTTCTGTCTTTAACCTCTTGGTGTCTCACCTCTTTTCTGGTTCTTAAACTCTCTCTCTCTGCCCCGAAACAATTATCTCATAACTCTCTCCTTCCCTGTTTTTTTTAGTTCTCAAAACCCTTCCCCCTTTATAGCTACACACAGACCTTCCCCCCAGCTGTTAGAACAACTAGTCCAATAAAATACTGATCCTTCCCATGTGAATCTTCTGTTTTTCCACTCAAAACTCAAAAGAAAAGTATTCCCCATGAGATTCCTCCTGACAGCCCTCCTTCCATTATTGTAATGGTTTATCCTTTTATTAAACTAAATGAGTATGGGCAGCATGAGTATGTCCTGACAGCACATGCTGTCAAGTTTGCTTTAATTCATTAAAGAACTACAATGCACATGCTGTCCAAAAAATGAATAAACATGCCATCAATTCAAACTAAACTCTGAAATCTATATTAAACTGCAGCTATAAACCAATCCTTAAATGATTTCTGATTTAACTAACAGACTACAAGCAGTTAAAATCAATTCTCAGCTGATTCAAACAATGCCTTAGTAAAAATTAAACAGCATGAGTCAGATTAATACCATTCCAAATTGAAACTAATCGACGACATATATCGAATCGACTAAGCGAATTACAACACATACAATCAGTAGCAAATGATCAAAATCGAAGAGTATTAACAGGTGGTTCAAAATGTACTGCCCAAAACAAAGAGTTGCCCTGGAAACTAATTAATCGATCAAAACTCATTTCAATCGATTATATAGTTAAACACATACACTCATCAATGAATAGAGAAAAAAAAAATTTGACCAAATAAAAGGTCCGAGCAAGGTGGACAGAATAGTCGACACAAAATGAAAACAACTCAACTGACATTTAAACACATAAACAACATCAACAGAAAACAACACAGAACTGACAAGGAAAAGAAAAAATACCTTAAGAGTTTGAAGATCAGACGAACCCGTCTTGGATTCCGACTCGGACTTTTTTTGGGGTTGAACGGACTTTAATCGAAGTATTCTCAACTGAGAACACCTTGATTAAGGTCTATTAGACCCCAACCCGTTCGTTTAATTGGACAAAACCCTCAGATTCTGGATTTCTAGGGTTCTTGGGTTTGATTTGGGACTTGGAGTTTTCTGGTTAGATTCGAACCAAAACAAGCTTGGTTTGGTCACGAGGGAGGTCAGGGGAGTAACTGGTATGGATTTGGGGTGGTTTGGCATAGGTTGGGGTTCGGCTCGAATCTTCAAATGAAGATTCGAGACAATGGGGGAAGATTCGAGACCAACGATTTGCAGATCCGTGTCCAGGGGGTCGAGGTGCACTAGAGGTGTTAATCTGGTGGTCACCGGCATTGTTGCCGCCGGGTTTATGGTGAGGGAACGGAAGGGCGGCGTTAGGGTTCTTAAGGGTGTTTGGGGAAAGAGACGATGGTGGGGGAGGGGGTCTGGCTTAGGGGGCATGGGGGTAAGGGATTGGGTTTACTAATTAGGGGAAACTTGATCTAGGCCGTTAGATCATCAAAAATCAATGGCCTGGATTGATCAGCTCAGTGGAAATGACGCCGTATGGGTTAAATGAAACCGATGGGTCTCTGGGTGAGACGGGTTGGGTTAAAACGTGGGTATGGAGATGTGATCTTGGCCGTTGATCAATCTGAGATCAATGGCCCAGATCAAGCATGATCAAAACGACGTGTCTGGACGTCCCTGAGGTCAGCTGATCTGGACCGGGCAATACAAATGCTTTGGGCCCGATTTGGGTCCAATTTGAACGGCCCAATTCCAATTTCAAACTCATTTCTTTTCTTCTTTTTTTTATTTCTAATTAAAATCCGAATTTACAAAAAATCATAAAAATAAAAATATAAAAATATAAAATTAAAATTATATCACAAGACATTAATTGATTCTTTAGTAATAATTAACACACAATATCATATATTAATTAAACAAAAATCAACCTTTAAACGATAGAATGACAAAATTACCAAAGATAATATTTTTGTGATTTTTTATTCATTCAAAACCAAATACGATTTAATTAATTCCTAATAGTAGAACAATATCCTAAATTTACACGCGACATATATTTTTGTATTTTTTAATTGATAAAACTAAACAATCACAGATAAAAACTACAAATAACTATCAAAATGCCACACAAATTCACAAAATTATACACAAATACAATTTATTATTTTTTTCGATTTCTTTTGGAGTAATTGTCGTGTAAACAAAAATCACGTGCTCACAGCTGCCCCTCTTTATTCGAAAACACGAAGTGTTTTTGTGCAAAGATAAAGTGAGCGGATATGAGCGATTTTTGCCCGTTGGAATACTCCGTGTGAAGCACATTTTGAAAGATTTGACCGAATCTTTGCTTCAAAGATTTCCTACATATCATGGGCTAAACAGGAATCAGGTCAATGTAGTTCGGAAAGTTTTGGTAGCTGGGACTACCATGGGATTGTAATGCTTGCTGTTACTGCTGTTGCTGTTGCCGCTAACTGCTTTACCGACCTCCTTATTACAACCAAAGAAAATTGAAACTGAACTAACTACTTATGCCCGTCAACCACTAGTTACAAGATTCCTATCTATAATTCCTTCGTAACTTGATCTTGGGTCTTAGCTGATTCTGCTTGTAGACTTCGATCCGAATCTTGATGCTCGCAAGTTGTAGGCGCTTGTTTATTTCCGCAGCATTGAGTGAAACGGGATTGGTGGAGCTCGGGAATTTAATCAAATTTTGAGCAACCTGCACTTTGTTTGTTCTCATATTTGGGAACAATCTTCTTTTTGTTCTTTTCTTCTTTTCTTTATTCTGGATTGAGACTCACTCCGTAGGTCAACTTGATCCATGCGCCTCGAGGTCAGACCTGCTGAGATAAACAAAACAAACGAACGAAATTTTTTGCCCCAGTTTCACTAGGAAAATTTCGTGAGTTAATTGCCATAAAATCTACAGAATTGATGAGGGGATTAGAAACCTCAGGTCTAAAAGGCGCAACTCAGGGATTGGAGCCCTAATGTTTGCAAAAGGTAAAAAATGCTCAATTCAGGGGTTGGAGCCCTAATATTGGCTAAAAGGGAAAACAGCTTGACTCGGGGATTGGAGCCCTAATGTCGGCTAAAGGAAAATCGCTCAACTCAGGGATTGGAGCCCTAATGTCGGCTAAAAGAAAATTGCTCAACTCAGGGATTGGAGCCCTAATGTCGGCTAAAAGAAAATTCGCTCAACTCAGGGATTGGAGCCCTAATGTTGGCTAAAAGAAAAACCGCTCAACTCAGGAATTGGAGCCCTAATGTCGGCTAAAAGAAAATTGCTCAACTCAGTGATTGGAGCCCTAATGTTGGCTAAAAGAAAATTGCTCAACTCAGGGATTGGAGCCCTAATGTCGGCTAAAAGAAAATTGCTCAACTCAGGGATTGGAGCCTTAATGTCGGCTAAAGGAAACTCGCTCAACTTAGGGATTGGAGCCCTAAATTGGGAGGATTGCCAGGTTATGCCGGAAAACTGACCGGGTTATGCCGGGAGAAAAGGAAAAAGGGCTCATGGGTTATGCCAGGGAGGTTCACGGGTTATGCCGAAAAAAGGGAAAGAGTCCTCGGGTTATGCCGGGAAAGTCATTGGGTTATGCCGGTAAAGTCATTGGGTTATGCCGGAAAACGTCCATGGGTTATGCCGGGGAGATCATCGGGTTATGCCGGAAAAGGTCAACGGGTTATGCCGGAAAAGGTCCACGGATTATGCCGGGAAATATCATCGGGTTATGCCGAAAAAGGTCCACGGGTTATGACGGGGAGATCATCAGGTTATGCTGGGGAGATCATCGGGTTATGCCGGAAAAGGTCCACGGGTTATGCCGGAAAATATCATCGGGTTATGCCGGAAAAGGTCCACGGGTTATGCCGGGGAAAGTCCACGGTTTTGGCCGGGATTTTGATAGAAAAAAGCTCTGTAGTTTTTTGGCCGGGATTTGGATAGAAAAGCTCCTTGGGTTATGAAAGGGAGATCCACGGTTTATACCGGGATAGTTGAGGAATAAGGTCCTATGCTACCATGATTTGTTTTTCTTTTGGGATTTTTATTTTTATTTCTTGTCTTCCTTTTTTTCTTTGGTTTTCCTTTTATATTTCCTTTATTTATCAAAATGCATGAAAGAATTCTGGGGAAATTTCCTTTTTGGTCGTTTTCCTGCTGCAAAGCTGTTTCAACGCTCGCACATTTCATTTCTTTTTGGGCTACACCTGCTTCTTGCACGGTTGCTTTGAGTAAGACCTGTTTTCAACAAAGAACAATTTATTAGTTGAAACGGTGGTTGGTTTTGTGGCCTTGATCATCTCCATCGCTTGATCTCGTCCCCATTTCCATTGAGAATTGTGCTGCTTGTTGGCCTTGAGGGTGAATCTCTTTCACACTGACCGAGTTCAGCCTTAGGATTACATGATGACTCGCCCGTGTGGGCTCTGTCCTTTTGCTTTATTCTTCCCTTAGGAACTTTGCCTTTGACTTTCTTTCCTTTCAAACGTCTTTACTTTGGAAGCAATCAACCACCATGGTCAGTCAGGATTGGACTGACGCACCACTGAGGCTGGGTATTTTCTTTGACTCTTGCCAGGCGGGGCCCTGTGAAACCGGTCCTGCCACCTTTTCTTTGTAATTGTTACAGAATCAGAGTTAAACCGAAAGGGATTCAAAGAAAACTATGCAAAAGGCAAGCATATGAGTTTAAAGAGAAGCGTCCCTTTCGGGGGAAAAGAAGGACTTATCTAGGGTGTATGCTGGCTTCAAACTGACATGACATGCTTCTTGGATTGGATGTCCGACCCGCACCAAACTCCAGCTTCTCATGAACCTATTGATCCATGTTTCCAAACTAGAGAACCTTGCCAGGACTTTTAGTGATGAAGTATCCTTTTTTCGGGCGACAACTCCCTTTGCGGGTTTTCGCTAATCGACCTCTCTCATTTCTCTTCTTACCGTCGCCCGATAGTGCTCTTTACGAGTTTTCACCAAGCAGACTCTCTCATTTTTGATTTCTCTACTCCTGTCGCCTCATGGTGCCCGAAGGTTTTCACCGATAAGACTTTCTCATTTTATTTCTCTCAATTTGACTTGTATCAGATTCCAACAATGACATTTTCCACTTTCCTGTCTTTGCCAATTGATCAGAAGGACTTGGACAAGGTCTTTGGGGTAAAATGATTTTGGGCGGAACTACAACTTTGGAACCTTTTCGGCGGTCTCATGGCCGAACCATTATATCATCTGGTCCAGTTTCAATCTTTGGAGGAATTGGGATTTTTCTTTTGGTGTGACTGAACCTCAGAGAGAGGCTGCCTAGGTATCCTTTCGGAATCAAGTCAAACGTAGTTCAGGCAATAATTTTTGTTTTGTTTTTGTTTCCGTTTTGTTTTTCTTTTCTTTTTTCTTTTCTTTTTCTTTTCTTCTCCTTTCTTTTTTATTTCTTTTTCTTTTTCTTTTCTTTTTTTTCTTTTTCTTTTTGTGCTTCCGGGTTCCAAAGAGGGTAATTAAAGAAAGGTAATCGGCTCAAAGGGTTTGCGAAGGATTGATGGTGTTTGGATAGCGGGAATGAAAGCCTTCGTCATCTCAACTGTGCAAAGACATCGCCGGAGCGATTTAGACATAGTACTGCATCTGCATTCATAGCTGTGTCGGGGTCATTTCTTTCGATGTCACCCAGATACAATGCTCCTCTTGGCAATATTTTCCAATGATGTATGGACCCTTCCGATTAGGAGCAAACTTTCCTTTTGCTTCCTGGTGATGAGGAAGAATATGCCTTAACACCAGTTGCCCTACTTCAAAATTTATAGGCGCGAGCCATTCTTTGTTGGTACAATTTCCCGTGACAAACTGCAGTCATCCGTTTCAATTAAGGTCAACGTTCCATACGAGTCTAGACCCACTCACTGTCCTCAAACTCTGCTTTAGTGACAGACATTTCCCAAACCATGAACCAATTTTCTTCAGTTGTTCCTATTCTTTTCTTTTAATTTTCTTAACTTCTCTATATTTCAATTTTGATTCATTATTTCGAAGTCTGACAGAGTTCTTGGGATCTGGGCATGAAGTCCGCAAGCATGTCATGTTATTTAAAGCTGCATTATTAGAATTGAAGAGAACTAAAAAGAAAACATAGCAAAATTCTGAAAAATAAAGAAAGTGAATGATGAAATATGATTTCATTTCTTGGAATTAGGAAGATAACAGGGTTGACATTCAGGAAATTAAAAACAGGAAACTAAAGAAAACATCTGAGTTACACCCTGGGATAGCTCGCGATGCAGAAAAAGTGGCAGGACAGGTCTACTAGGACTCCCGCCCGATCAGGAATGGCGTAGCCTTCCAGTTTTGAAGCTTGGCACTTGGTCCCATGTATGATACCTCAGCGGTGCTAGTACCCTCTCCTGGCTGGACCATGTGTGTTTCGCATAGCATTTTCCTCATTGCCTCATGTATTCCCTCACTCTCTTCAGCCGTGAAAACCTCATCATCTTCCTCTTTATTTTACTTTGGCTTCTGTGGTATGCGTCCAATAACCACTGGCTCATTCAGCCGAGGTGGTTTGATCGTCCCCCATACCACATAGGCCTGCTTGGATACATCAATTTTCTTTTCCGGTTCAGTCTCGGTAATTTTACTCTTCTTTTCCCCTTTCTCTTGCTTCGGGGTTGCCATGGGCTTCCTTTCTGCATTAGCAATAGCAATTATGGCCTTAAGCGCCGGATCAAATTCTTTGTCTTCACAAATCATACCGATTATCGGCCCGTTGTTGTGAGCGAGCAGCGGATTATTGGTCACATTTGGGACGTCCTCATCTTTCAACACAATTTTCCCTTGCTCTAACAAGTTCTCTACCGCTTGTTTCAATGTCCAATAGTTGTTTGTATCGTGCCCTTTTACCCCTGAATGGTATGCACACCTGACACCCCACTGATATGATGGTGATTCCGGGTTTTGCCCGTTTGGGGGTATGGGCTGCAACAAATTCATCTGGACAAGCTTAGGGAACAGGGTGGAGTAGGGTTCACCGATTGGGTATAGTTGGGTCTCCTGGGTGGTTCCCGAGGACGGAAGTTATTCTGGGAAGGTCGAGGATTATAGTAGTTTTGGCGAGGAGGCTGATTTCTGGGAGGTGGAGCTTGGCTCCGATTGGCTTGTTGCGGTGGCTGGACATAAGGCTGAGTATTCATGACCATGTAGGGTTGAGGAGCATAGGTCACGTTTTGGTGGGGGTAGTAATGTTGTGGGTTTTTTCTGGAAAACGGGGCTGAGATTACGGTATTCTCTTGCTTCTAATGCCGCCATGGACGTTTCTTCCTTTTTCTTCCCTCTTGCCATTCCTCCAGACCCGCTTTGGACGGCTTGGGAGGTTGCCCTTATGGCTGCCTGACTCAAGATTCTACCCGTTTCCAAACCATTCTCGACCATTTCCCCGATCTTAATTGCTTCTGCGAAAGGCTTTCCCATGGCTGACATCATGTTTTGGAAGTAATCTGATTCTTGAGCCTGGAGGAAAGTAGTGACCATTTCTATTTCATCCATGGGAGGTTTTACCCTCGATGCTTGCTCGTGTCATTAATAGCATATTCTCTGAAGCTTTCCGAGGGTTTCTTCTTCAAGTTTGAAAAAGAATTCCTGTCTGATGCGATGTCAATATTATACTAAAACTGTCTTACAAAGTCTCTGGCGAGATCATCCCAAATATACCATCGAGATATGTCTTGGTCCATATACCATTCTGAGGCTATTCCTACCAAGCTTTCTCCGAAGTATGCCATCAACAATTCTTCTTTGCCGCCAGCTCCATGCAATTGGTTGCAATACTTCTTGAGGTGAGCAATGGGATCTCCATGCCCATCATATTTCTTAAACTTCGGTGTTTTGAACCCCACGGGCAGGTGCACGCGAGGGAACATGCATAGATCAGTATAGGAAACACTTTTCTGCCCGCTTAAACCTTGCATATTTTTCAAACTCTGCTCGAGGCTGCTCATTCTTTTTGCCATTTCATCTTGTTCAAAAGCTTTGGGATTTTGGTCTTGCCTAGGCGTAAACTCGTATTGAGATTGTTGAGGGTGAGTGCTGGTGGCAAACCGAGTTGGTTCCAGTGAGAAGGATGGTGCTTGAAATGTGAATGAGGAAGAGTCAAAATTAGGCCTGTGTGTAGTGGGTTGTGCCGTGATTGGACAGGGCGGTGCGGTGAATGTGTTTGTAGCCACATCTGTCATTGACATCCGAGGATAAGAATTAGAAGGTGACCCAGCGGAGTTGTTTGAAATGTTCGGGTACCCGAATGGGGTAGTTGGATAACTTATGGGGACATTGGAAGTCCCACTTGTCCTAGAGAACAACTCGGGGAATCCAGGGATTACACTCGGCGGCTCTTTTCCGTTGTTCCAGTCATCCAACATTTCTAACATGTGAAGCCGCAAGATTCTATTTTCTTCAGCAGTTGCTGACTCGTAAGTTGGGATGGCCGAGATTGAACTCTCCTCGGAGACAGGAATTGTCGGGAAAGGAATTTCTGAAGACATCTCTACACTTCCCTTCGATCTCGTGAAGTAAGTGTGAACACTTCCTCTTGACTTAGTCACAGGCAACTGAACACTTCCTTTCGACCTCGTAAAGTATGAATGTGAGGCCAGACCTCTCACCAAACCAAACCACCTTTTCTAAAAACCTGGATCTTAGCAGCAAGCAAACGGTTAGTTTGAAACAAATAAAAGATAGGTAATCTCATGTTGGGGTGTGATGCACCTATACAGTTAAGTGAATTTCTACATGTTTGCATCGATGACATGAGTCATTCCGGCTTCTCTTTATGCTCCCCTTTTATTTATTATTTTATTTATTATTATTTTCATTATTTGCAGTTAAAATGTGACCGGATCCGATGAGGATTGCCTACGTATCACGATGCCGCGTGAATCAGATCATTATGTAGTTCAAAACAAACGAATGCAAAAAGAAGCATTTTTTTATTACTGAAACAATCTATTACAAACTAACATTTTTGAAAAAGGGAAAATAACAGACTAGAAATAAATACAAACTCAAACAACTACTGATACACCCTGATACGAAAAGACAGACAGAAGATGCTAAGACTGAAAATACAGACTCGACCTATAAGTACATTAAAGTTTCAAAAATTGGCGCCTGCGGGGCATCGTTCGGCCTTGCCGCGGTCTTAGGTGTGAGGTCCCTTTCAAGTTGTTCCAGCTCATACATGGTCTGCTTGACATAAATCATCACTGCCGAGAAAAAGGTAATGCTGGTCATATCTTCGCATCGTAGACACCTTCTGATGATAGATGGTCTGCTTGGTGATCCCTTTTCAACTGCTGCAAGTACCGGTTACGCTTTTCTGTTCTTTTTGCCCAGTGTGCTTCGAGTCCTGCTATGGTATTCTCAAGATTTACCGACTCACTCCGGCACTCACCAATTTACATTTTTAAACCTTTTATCAATCGTTCATCCGACCGGCTCTTTTGTTGGTTATCCGCGGCTATCCTTATTTGCTG
The DNA here is from genome assembly GCF_000393655.2 of Nicotiana sylvestris. Classification (NCBI taxonomy): domain Eukaryota; kingdom Viridiplantae; phylum Streptophyta; class Magnoliopsida; order Solanales; family Solanaceae; genus Nicotiana; species Nicotiana sylvestris. Next base: position 56,489,688 of record NC_091058.1, read on the forward strand.
GATCTGGGCCCTGAGCATCTCGTTTTCCTGGGTCAACCTGTTCTTTTCTCCCATATCAGTAGCAACTTGCTCGTTGAGCTCATATTCTAGACCTTCGACTTGCCGCTTTAACTTGCTGATTTCGACACGATAGCCTCTTTCTTTTGCAAACCAATCCCATTGCTTTTGTGATGACTCGGCAAAATTCAGGATGTGGGGTCTTTTAGCCGGCCTTTCGTGTTCAAGTTCTCTTCTGTACCACGCAAGGTAACCTGGCACCATTTCACTTTTGGCCCGATCCTACACACAAGTATCTACTTTCAAATATTGACATTCATTCCAGATCTGGCGGACTTTTGTTTTAGGAAATTGTCTGTCAGGGCTAATCTCAATTGCTTGAGCACTAAGATCTTCCTCGTGTGGCACTATCTGGCATCTCCCGAGTTGTCTCAAAACTCTATAGGGCGCGTAAGGCTGAATGCTCTTAAGTCCCATCAATAGAAAGTGGGTTCTAGCCGCCGGCATATACATAATCTCATCAACAGGCAACCATCCCAATGTCCACTGTATTTGGCTGGCAGTGAGAGTCTGAAAGAATAACGTCCATTACGTAACTCCTTCGGGCAGACTGACCTCCTTGGTTCTCGTGTAAAACTCTTCTATGTAAGTTTTCTTCGAGGAACCATGACTCAAAAGCTCGGAACGATGGCAGAGATGTTCAGTCATCCATATTTGTAGCAGTAAATTACACCCTTCGAAGAAATTCCCCCTGGCTTTGCAGGTTGTGAGAGCTCGAAAGATATCAGATACCACCATATGCGCGAGAGTACTTTCATTCTGAGTGAGCAAAGTACTGATGACCCCGGATATTTTCAGATCAATGTTTCCGTCTTTCCTCGGAAATACCAAAAGGCCCAAAAATGTTATCATGAAAGCCACTCGTCTGTGCTCATCCCACTTTTGACGGTTACCTTTGCTGTATAGGTTGTTAACCGGATTGTTGAATCCTCCTATATGACCATATCTGTCGTATATGAAGCGCGGATTATAGAAACCTGCGACCAAATCTGGGTTATGGACTGTCCTGGGTATCTTCAATGAATCTAGAAACCGATGCACAGTGACAGCTCTTGGGGCAACCAAATATTTTTGCCTTAATGGAACTTCAACATTTCCGATGTACCCGGCTATTTCCTCCAGAGTCGGGGTGAGTTCAAAATCGGAGAAGTGGAAGACATTGTGTGTTGGGTCCCAGTAGGTGACCAAGGCTCTTATGATATCTCCCGGAGGCTGGATTTCCAATAAACCCGTGAGACCTTTCAGATATTTCTTGACCTCATCTTGCCCTTCACCACCTAGATCATTCCACCATAGGCGCAACTTGACAGGGATTTTAGTCATTATCGAAAAGCGTTCATTTTGCATTGTGCTCATCCTGCACATTTATTAAGGTGATTTAAACAAAAAATGATTTGACTCGAAAAATGATTTGACTATTTTTTTGGGAAAGAGAGATCCGATCTTCGAACACGGCCTTTCAGTACTTCGGGGATGAGGATTTTAAGGCTATGCGGGCTAATCGACCCAAACTCTAAAGGATGATCGAAAGTGACCGTTTATGCAAAGTAAGCTTTCCGCCGTCCCTTTCGGGAACATTTGGCTGTTTTTAACAAAAATAGTCACTTGATTTATTTATGACTCTCTTTTTTTAGAGGAGTGGCCCGACATGGGGAACACAGCCTCACAGAGCCTCGGGGACGAGGATCCTAAGGCCATTGGGCAATTTGACCAAAATTTTAAAAAAATGACCAACAATGGCTGTTTATGCAAAGTCAGCCTTCCGGCGTTCCTTTCGGGAACATTCAGCTATTCTTGACAAAACGGCATCACCCAACTCATTTATGATGAAATTAAAATTCTAACATTTTGGCTATTTCTGAAAAAGGGGAGGTTGGACCCGATGAGGATTGCCTACGTATCTCATACCCTGTGAGAATCAAATCGGCGTAGTTCAGGGCGATCAGGCGTAGAGAAAATAAACTAACCCCCTTTTGTGACTAAAATATTTACAAAGAAAAGGAGGAAATATTTTTGAATTTCGATTTATTTGTTTTTTTTATTATTATTTTTGAAAAGAGACGACGACTAAAGAAATATTTTTTCTTTGAATTTTAACTTCTTTTCACGCTTTTTTTTTTGAAATTTCGAAAAATTTTCTAAGGAAGTATTTGGACTATTAGTCTGAATTTATGAAAGAGATACTACAAAAGAAAAAATATTTTTTTTTGAATTTTGAATTTTCCTTTTTTTTATTTTTAAACAAATATTTTTGGATTTTGAGAGTGATATAAAGGAAATATTTTTTTTATTATATATGTTTATTTTTAATAAATCAAACTAAAAGACAAATTTTGTTTTCATTTTTTTTAAAGAAAATTTCGGCGAGGTTTCGACACTATTTTGACATTGGTTATATTTTCTAAAAACAAGTAGTTATCTCCCTACACTGCTATTTTTCTTTTCTTCTTTAATTTTTTTTTTTTTGATTTCAGAAACTGGTCACAATGCAGATCTGAAGCAAATAAATGCGCAAAACAAACGGGATGCAGCAGGATGGTCTTTTCATTTCGGGTTGCTTGTCCTAGACGGACCTAACCCCTGTGTTGAGTCCCCTATGTCAAATGCAACATGATGCAAATAAGCGTTCCTACTAGGGATCCGGCATGAGGTTTTGTTATACTAGGTTCATCCTGGGTATATGTTTTAGACTGTGTACCCGAGCGGACAACTCGAGTCGAGGAGGGGGCTACGTACCGGGGACCCGCGAGATCGTCCGACTTTGTAACTTGTCCGGCCTCTTTCTTATTTCAGGGTATGACACTAACAGAATAGGGAGTCTTGACCAGCAAGCTCTTCCCCGGAGGTAAGAAGAGAAGGGTTTCGGTACAGTTTATATACAGTTCAGATAATATCAAAGCGGTAAAAGACAACATTTAGCACGTTATGCCCAAACATGTAGTAAAGATCAGATAATAAAGCCAAATATAACAATTATTCTAAGCTCGAATTCTGAACCCTGAACAAACGTTCTGGGTTCTTGTTCCCCAGCAGAGTCGCCAGAGCTGTCACACCTCCTTTTTGTGCGCCCGTCCCGAAGGGTGAAAGCGCGAGGGAGTTTTTCCAATTTAAATGACAATATTCGAAATGGGATTATTTATTTAATTCAGAGTCGCCACTTGGGAAAGGTTTGGCTTTTGGTGTCCCAAGTCACCGGTTTATCTTGAATCCCAATTCGAGGAAAATATTCGACTTTCCAAATGAAGTCTGCGAACCAGAAATTCTAAGTAAGGAATTCTGTTGACCCGAGGGAAGGTGTTAGGCACCCCCGAATCCCGTGGTTCTAGCACGGTCGCTTAAATTGTTACAATGGCTAAATATCTGATTTTAATACATGTTATGACTTGTGTGCTTTTATTAGGTTTAAACCGCTTTTATTATTATTTATTTTTTATGGAATTGCAACGTCGTGAAAATGCATTTCGAACCACGTCACAATCAATACGCCCGTAGTTGTTAATACATTCCAACTCCGTTGAGATTTGGATTTGGGTCACATAAATGTGCACCCGGATTTAAGAAGGTAATTTAATTAAATCGCGCCTAAAGAGTCTAACGCATTATTATCTTTGGGGAAGGCAATGAAGTTCACTAAACAGTCCATCCCGAGAAATCTAAATATTTATTACGACCAATTATTGAGGGCCCCGCAATTTGCATTTGTATTTGGCGAGGCTCGTCTTATTTTTTTTTTGAAAGGGTAAACCTACAGTGACTACATTTTTTTTCCTATTATGTTTGTTTCTAAAAATGAAAGAAGAAAATATATGCTAATTAAATTACATGCTTGGCCAGTTCCGGCCTCTTATTAATTATTAGATTACAAAAGATGTTAATTTGGAAAATTACACTCGAATTTGTAAGGCGGAGAATTATTTCGTACCTTATTCCATGAGCGAACATGCCTTTCAAAAATATGCATACAAGATTGATAACATGCTAAACTCACGCTAAACGTTCTCCAAGTTGGACTTAAACTAACTCGTTTTTAATGAGATTAATGGAATTAACTACTAGAGGATGTTATTAATGGGGTTCAAACATTATCCTATAGACTACCTAATGGAATCCGATTTTGATAGAGTTTAAACTCAAATGATTAAAGCTATGTTGCATTTGGCAAGGTTAGAAGCAGTCTGCCCTATGTGTACAGAATATGACTAGAGATGAAGTCTAGTTATCGATATACTAACTACTTGTGCATTCCACAAATTACATAACTATATCATGTATACAACTAAACAACTATAGATCACACTATTAAACGAACTAAGTTTCAATTAAGTACAAACTACCTAATGCATTTTTCATTGAGTTATAAACCAAAAAAAAACTATACAAATCCACTAACATTTTATAAAACTACAAATACAACACCAAATAATTAAACTCCTTCGCATCTTTCATTTCATGCTCAACTTTACTGTTACATCAGTGTGAAATTCTAGTGTGTACCTGGATGTTGGACACAAGAGGAAAAGAGGAGTGATCAATGCAGCAGCAGTGATAAAAAGCAGACAGCAACAGCAGCAGTTTCAAGCAGTAAAATAAGCAGAATAAATCCCAGTGAAAGAATTCAGCTACAACTGATAGAAACAGTGCTCAAAATCCAAACCAAAACAAACTCCGGAGACTCAGTTGAGGCCAAGCAGAAATAGGTTGATCCGCAATGACAGTGGAACAACAGTTTTCTGGTTTTTGGACACTCAGAGAAAGAAGCCCAAGTTTCGAATAGAACAAGACAGTTAATGCTGATTTCAAAACAAAAGGAAGGTGAAGAAAAGCAGAATTTTCAGCTTCTTCTTTGCTCTCAAGTTTCTTTTAGTTCCAAACCCCTTTCCCTCTCTTCTGGTTCTAAACTCTTGGTCTCTCTTTCTAGTTTTTGGTTCCCTTTCCTTAGTTCTTTGGTTCTGTCCTTTAACCTCTTGGTGTCTCACCTCTTTTCTGGTTCTTAAACTCTCTCTGTCTGCCCCGAAAAAATTATCTCAAAACTCTCTCCTTCCCTATTTTTTTTAGTTCTGAAAACCCTTCCCCCTTTATATCTGCACACAGACCTTCCCCCAGCTTTTAGAGCAACTAGTCCAATAAAATACTGATCCCCTCCCATGTGAACCTTCTGTTTTTCCACTCAAAAACTCAAAAGCAAAGTATTCCTCATGAGATTCCTCTTGACAACCCTCCTTCCATTATTGTAATGGTTTATCCTTTTATTAAACTAAACGAGTATGGACAGCATGAGTATGTCCTGACAGCACATGCTGTAAAGTTTGCTTTAATTCATTAAAGAACTACAATGCACATGCTGTCCAAAAAATGAGTAAACATGTCATCAATTCAAACTAAACTCTGAAATCTATATTAAACTGCAGCTATAAACCAATCCTTAAATAATTTCTGATTTAACTAATAGACTACAAGCAGTTAAAATCAATTCTCAGCTGATTCAAACAATGTCTTAGTAAAAATTAAACAGTTTGAGTCAGATTAATACCATTCCAAACTGAAACTAATCAACGACATATATCGAATTGACTACGCGAATTACAACATATACAATCAGTAGCAAATGATCAAAATCGAACAGTATTAACATGTGGTTCAAAATGTACTTCCCAAAACAAAGAGTTGCCCTGGAAACTAATTAATCGATCAAAACTCATTTCAATCGATTATATAGTTAAACACATACACTCATCAATGAATAGAGAAAAAAAATCGACCAAATAAAAGGTTCGGGCAAGGTGGACAGAATAGTCGACACAAAATGAAAACAACTCAACTGACATTTAAACACATAAACAACATCAATAGAAAACAACACGGAACTGACAAGGAAAAGAAAAAATACCTTAAGAGTTTGAAGATCAGACGAACCCGTCTTGGATTCTGACTCGGACTTCTTTTGGGGTTGAACGGACTTTAATCGAAGTGTTCTCAACTGAGAACACCTCGATTAAGGTCTATTAGACCCCAACCCTTTCGTTTAATTGGACAAAACCCTCAGATTCTGGATTTCTAGGGTTCTTGGGTTTGATTTGGGACTTGGAGTTTTCTGGTTAGATTCGAACCAAACCAAGCTTGGTTTGGTCACGAGGAGGTCAGGGGAGTAACTGGTATGGATTTGGGGTGGTTTGGCATAGGTTGGGGTTCGACTCGAATCTTCAAATAAAGATTCGAGACGATGGGGGAAGATCCGAGACCAAGGTTTGTAGATCCGTGTCCAGGGGGTCGAGGTGCACTAGAGGTGTTAATCTGGTGGTCACCGGCATTGTTGCCGTCGGGTTTATGGTGAGGGAACGGAAGGGCGGCGTTAGGGTTCTTGAGGGTGTTTGGGGAAAGAGACGATGGTGGGGGAGGGGGTCTGGCTTAGGGGCGTGGGGGTAAGGGATTGGGTTTATATAGTTAAGGGGAAACTTGATCTAGGCCGTTAGATCATCAAAAATAAATGGCCTGGATTGATCAGCTCAGTGGAAACGACGCCGTATGGGTTAAATGAGACCAATGGGTCTCTGGGTGAGACGGGTCGGGTTAAAACGTGGGTATGGAGACGTGATCTTGGTCGTTGATCAATCTGAGATCAATGGCCCAGATCAAGCATGATCAAAACGACATCGTCTGGACGTCCCTGAGGTCAGCTGATCTGGACCGGGCAATACAAATGCTTTGGGCTCGATTTGGGTCCAATTTGAACGGCCCAATTCCAATTTCAAACTCATTTCTTTTCTTCTTTTTTTATTTCTAATTAAAATCCGAATTTACAAAAAATCCTAAAAATAAAAATATAAAAATATAAAATTAAAATTATATCACAAGACATTAATTGATTCTTTAGTAATAATTAACACACAATATCATATATTAATTAAACAAAAATCAAACTTTAAACGATGAATGACAAAATTACCAAAGATAATATTTTTGTGATTTTTTATTCATTCAAAACCAAATACGATTTAATTAATTCCTAATAATAGAACAAAATCCTAAATTTACACGCGACATATATTTTTGTATTTTTTAATTGATAAAACTAAACAATCACAGATAAAAGCTACAAATAACTATCAAAATGCCACGCAAATTCACAAAATTATACACAAAGACAATTTATTATTTTTTTCGATTTCTTTTGGAGTAATTGTCGTGTAAACAAAAATCACGTGCTCACACTCGTCACCATGCCTATACATCGTACTTGATAATAAGCACGTAGTAAATAAGACTCAACTCCTAATCCCTCAAGCTAAGGTTAGGCCAAACACTTACCTCGAAGCTTTGAATACCACTCAAGCCTCAATTATAGCTTAACCCCCTTGATTTCACCACCAATCCATTCGAATCTAGTCACAAGTTACTTAATTACATCAATAAGTGCTAAATGAATCAACCCCAATGCATGAAAATGAGTTTTCCCAAAGTTTTACCCAAAAAGTCAAAATCACCCTCGGCCCACGTGGTTGAAACCTGAGGTTCGGACCAAAACCCGATTACCCATTCCCCCACGAATCTATAATTTATTTTGAAATCGGACCTCAAATTGAGGTCCAAATCCCTAATTTTTGGAAAAATCTAGGTTCTACCCAAAACACCCAATTTACCCCATGAAAATCTTTGATTTTAAGTTGAAACCATGTTAAAAGATGTTAATGATTGAAGAAAACTAGTTAAAAATGGCTTACAATTGATTTGGAGAAGAAAGATTGTTTGAAAAATCACCTCTTATGTTTTTAGGGTTTTAAAAAGTGAAAAATAGCTGAAAATCCTGTCTATTTATACCCCTCTCAGACCCTCACCGCGGACCGCATAAAAAGGACCGCGGCCGCGGAGCTCCACCGCGGACCGCATTAAACGGACTGCGGCCGCACAGGCCTCCCTGAAGACCTACAGTTCAGCACCCTGTGCGGACCGCACAAAGGCGACTGCGGCCGCACAGCCTCCACCGCGCCCCGCACAAAGGCGACCGCGGCCGCGCTAGCCCCTCCTCGGACGCACGCGATTTCTCGCGAACCGCACTAAAGGGTTCAGAGGCCTGCAACTTCCTGAACCTGCAACATCTGACTTTCTAAGCCTAAGGCATCCCGGAACATACTCGAACTCACCCAAGCCCTCGAAACTCTAACCCAAGTATACACACAACCTCAAAAACGTCCTACAGACATATTCGTGTAATCAAATTACCAAAATAACATCACGAGCATCGAATTAAACCTCGAGATCAATGAAATTTCTCAAAACTCTTTTAAACATCACATTTCTCAATTAAGGTACGGATCGCGTCAAACGATGTCCGTCTTTAAGCAAATTTCACAGGAATGACTCAAGTATATATAAGACCTATACCGGGCGACGGAACCAAAATACGGGCCTGATACCAACTCATTCTAATCAAATTTCATTTCAATTTCCTTAGACATTTTCAGAAAACCAATTTCCTTAAAGAAAATCACTTCTCGGGCTAGAGACCTCGGATTCCAATTCTGGGCATACGCCCGAGTCCCATATTTTCCTATGGATCCTCCGGTACCGTCAAATTACGGATCCAGGTCCGGGTCCGTTTACCCAAAATATTGACCGTAGTCAAATTTATTCTTTTTAACATCAAAACTTAGCATTTTTCACAAAATTTCATATTTAAGCTTTCCGGCTACGCGCCTGGACTGCTCACGCAAATCGAGACGACTCAAAATGAGGTTTTCAAGGTCTCGGAAGCACATAATGGGTAAGAAAATAGGTGATGACCCTTTGGGTCGTCATAAAAATTCCTCATACATGTCATGTCACCAAAAACTAGCATGAACAGAACTATGCACAAAATGGACACAAAATGACTAACTGCTTTTTATTGAATAAAGGATAGCAAGGTCCGATAATACAAAAGAAGAAGAAAAAATGACAAAATAAGCTACCATGGCTAAAAGAGGAGTGACTTTCCAGTTACCAAGCAACATCTTAGCGACACATTCGCACATCAGCATTACTACGACATTTAACTATTTTGATTGTTTTGGATTGAACACTCAAATTTTGACGATCATCCCGAGCAGCCCATGTCTTATTGCTCACATCTAGTAAAGTCAACCCCACATTTGCCTCCATTTTTAATTTTTCACCGCCAACTTGCCTACTTGCCTTTTTGTGACCCTGGATCAACAACAATGGTACTTATTCCCTTGGTTGAGAAGATACTTTTATTTCCGAGAGATTTTGGATTGTTCTTGTGACTCGCCATTGCAAACCAACAAACTGACTACCTTTGACTAGCTTTTATTTCAAAACAACAACCATGTTAGAATAAACACCCTTTCTTTTTTTCCTTTTTTTTTTCTTTTCTTCTTTTTTTTCTTGTTTCTTTCCTCTTTTTCTTTGTGGTTTTTCTTTTTTTTTTCTCTTTTTCATTTTCCCCTTTTTTTAAACCATTCGATCGAACCTGATGTGGGTTGCCTACGTATCATGTGGGAACATGAATCAGATCTTGCGGAGTTCGGGAAGACTAGAAACAAGTAAATAAACTAACTATTTTTGGATTTTAAAATTTGTTTTTTTTCGAAAGAAATACTTACAAAGAAGAAAAAAAATATTATTTGGATTTCGATTTGTTTTTTTTAAGAATTGTTTTGAAAAGAAAGACGTCTAAAAAAGAGGGGGAAAATATTTTCTTGAATTTTAACTTCTTTTTCATTTTTTTTTCTGGAAATTTCGAAAGAAAAACTTCTAAAGAAGAAAGGAAATATTTTTGGACTTTTACTTTTATTTATGAAAGGAATGCTTCTAAAAAAGAAAATATTTTTGAATTTTGAATTTTCTTTTCAATTTTGAAAGAAGAATGAAAATATTTTTTGATTGTTGGAAGAAAGTAAAAGAAAATATTTTTGTATATATTTTTTTTAAAAACGATTAGGGTCTAAAAGAAAGGCTTTCTAAAGAAGCAAGTAATGGAAAATATTTTTTGGATTTTTTGAAAATTGGGATCTAAAAAAAAGACTTTTCTAGAGAGGAAGTAAAGGAAAATATTTTTAGATTTTTTTGAAAATTATGGGCCGGAACCGATGAGGTTTGTCTACGTATCTCACATCCGGTGAGAATCAGACCCACGTAGTTCGCCCATTTTTGGCGGAATAGAAAAATGACTTATTTTGAAATGACTTTTCTTTTTTCAAAATTTCGGCAGAGTTTTAGGATATTTCAAATATCTACCTCTCACTCTCTTTTCTTTTTTCTTCTTTCTCCTTTTTTTGATTTTCTTTTTTTCTTTTTTTTTCATTTTCTTTCCCTATTCTAGAAGCCAGTCAACATGCAAGCCGAAACAGACAGATACGCAAGTAGCACGTAAGATGCATCAGGATAGTCTTTTAATATGGGTACACCTGTCCTAGACGGACCCAACTCCTGTGTTGGGTCCCCAAAGTCAAATGCACATGATGCAAACAAGCGTTCCTACTAGGGATCCGGCAAGAGGCTGAGTTATACTAGGTTTAAAACCTGGGTTTATTGTTCTAGACCTGGCTTACCCGAGCGGACAACTCGACCCGACGGGGGGGCTGCGTACCGGTAACCAAAAGATCATCCGGCTTTGCAACTTGTCCGAACCTCGTTCTATTTGGGATATGGCACTAACAGAAAGAAGTCACGCCAGTGTGCACTCCTCAGGAGAGAGAAGAGAGAGGTTTCGTAGTAGTTATATATACAATTCAGATAATATTTAGGCGGTAAAAAACAACATTTAGCACATTAGGCCCAAACATGTAAATAAAATCAGATAATAAATAAAGCCAAATATAATGATTATTCTAAGCTCGAATTCTTGAACCCTGAACCAGAGATTCTCGGTTCTTATCCCCATCAGAGTCGCCAAAGCTGTCACACCTCCTTTTTTACCTACACCCCTGAAAGGGTATAAGGGACTTTTTTCAATTTAAGTGACGATCGAAACGAGATTATTTATTTAAAAATTCAGAGTCGCCACTTGGGATAATTTATGGTGTCCCAAGTCACCGGTTTCAAGTCCCGAATCGAGGAAAGATTAACTCAATTTTACAGTCCGCGAACACAGAAATCCAGGTAAGGAATTCTGTTAACCCGGGAGAAGGTGTTAGGCGTTCCCGAATTCCGTGGTTCTAGCATGGTCGCTCAACTGTTATATTTGGCCTATTTACTTGATTTTAATACATGTTTTAGCCTATGTTTCAATTTTAACTTTATAACCTCTTTATTTAAATAGTTTTCAGGAAGATTCAACGTCATGTAAAACACATCTTGAACCACGTCACATAAATGCACCCGCGGTCCATGACATATTTTATTTAACGTTGTTGAGATTTGAATTTGGGTTACATAAATGCACACCCGAGTTTAAGGAAGTAATTTTTAAATAGCGCGCCTAAGGCAACTACGCATTTTCAGATTTGCGAGGGCCATGGAAAATTCAACTAATGGAGCACCTCAAATTTAAAAGAGTTCATATTAATTATCCGAGGGTCATGGGTTATGGAATTATTTGTGGGAAAAATGTTATGAATTAATATTTGTCTAAATATGGGTCAACTCATGAATTGTATATACGTTGGGCCATTAACATTACTCCTGGACAGCGTAGAGGTTAAAGAAAATGCCAAACACATTTCAACCATAAACGACACCATCAATATAATCATGCTGCAAAGAACTAAAAGAAAAGACAAGAAACTAAAAAAAAATATCTCACCAATCACAAATATAACAACAAAATATTTCATGAAAACATCAATCAATCCATTTGATAATATTGATATTTCCAACAGATCTTCGTAGTAAGAAAATGATAGAAAACTTAAAAAATAAACCCACCTATTTGTTCATTAACTCCACAAAGTGCAGTCCACAAAAAAATTGTAAAACAAATCTTTATATTTTCTTTGATAAAAATTAGTGCTAATACCTCATGAATCCAATTAAAACTAATAGTACTGAAAGAAACAAACACATATTGAGAGGAGAAAAATTAAGCTAACACTGTAAAGGCACTCAAACATTCAACCAAATACGTCAAAACTTCAAAATCATCCGAAAACATACAACGTAATGAGATAGAGAATGAACCTTTAAAAGCGGGAAATTCCTTTAAACAATGCCGCAGCTATAGACGCACGATTGTGCAGCGAAGAGAGAAACAGAACTTCGCCCCAAAAAAAAACTCGTTGTGAACTAGAACGGTACTCGAACAAAACACGCGACAGGAGCACTCGAAACCTCAATGATTTTGAAGGACTGAGATGCTTTTCATGGCTGGCTTTCATGGCTATGTTGTTGCATTTTTCTGCTGAGTTTTGGAGTTGTTTTGGCAATGCAAATGGGAGCTTTCAAAAGCTGGTTTACATGGCGTCAAAAAGAAGAAATTGGATCTGATTTTGTGAGGAAGAAGATGACCCAGATCCCTCCTCCTTCACCTTCCTTTCTCTTTTGATCTCTTTTTTATTTTGCTCTCTTTTTGTTTTTGTTTTTTTTGATCTCCTCTGTTTTTTTTCATTCCTTTTTGTTTTTGTATCACTTTTCTTCTGCTTTTCTTTGTGAGCCCCCTCCCCTGATTTTTTGGCGTTTTTTTCTCTTCCTTCCTTCTGTGTGTGCATGTGTTATAATAACGAAAAAAAACTTAGAAAGGAAAGATTCCCCAGCTCTAATTTTTGTCCTCATTCCCCTTCCCCCATGTGCCAAAAAACGTGAATGGGAATTAAAAGGGGTGCATGTGAGTTTGTTACGGGGAGTGGATAAGAAAGCATCTTTTGGCAAGTTGCACAATTTATTATCTCTTGTTCTTTAAAAAAAATTCCTTTTCTTTCAGATTTTCTTTTATTCTAAAGATGAATTAAAAATAGCTTTATAAAGATACTAATATATTTAAGATAGTAAAAATGTTTAGAGAAGACACATAGCTACTCTATTAATGAAATTTAAATACTACTCAATATATACTAAAATAAAATATTTTTTGATCTTTTTCTTCTTATCTTTTTTTTTCGGAAAATAACATGCCAAGACTATTTTGTATTTTTTCTTCAAAATATCAACTAGCTAGGATAAGGGAAAATATTTTTGTAGTTTTTTTTTAGATAAAATAAAGTAAAGAGAGCGATACTAAACCTAAACTGAATATTTATGCTAAAATATGAAAAAACTTGGGGAGGGTCAAAAATCACATGTCTACAGGCGGTCATGACTAAACAATGGCATGTACGTGTTGAGCGTAGTAGTGTATCTTTATGTTTCCCTTGTCAAGTGTTTTCATTAGTTCTACTGTTTGTTCTTGTGTTATGTTTGATATGTTTGTGTTTGTGTTGTACTGTTAAAATAAAATTGTTGTTTGAACGCAGTTAAAATAAAATTGTTGTTAAAACCAAATTGTTGCCATTATTTACATAATGTAGTATTTACACAAAGTACAAACATAAGTAAATCAATGAGTCCTGCAGTCTGTGTGCTTCAGTGCTGCTGCTGGCCTAAGTCGCATCCCCTGTCGCCCGGGTACACTATTGGGATCATCATCATCAAGTCGCCTCTTGATGTGAGGATGCGCAGCAGCATCGACAGTACAACTAGCAGGATCGATAGAAGAGGCCGTCGGGCCGTCAGCAACCTACAAAACAAGTACTACGCTTAGAATTTGAGAATGTATATTAGTATTGTACGTGTTAAGTCAAAAATATTTTCTCACCGTGGTCTCGTCGGCCTCCTGAGTATATGCATCTGTGGTGTCCTCATCAGCGCATACAACGACCTCCGTGATGGGCCGGGATGAAGCCTTAATAAGAAAATTAAAAATTAATTAATGGCAAATTATTAAGAAATAAAGAAAACAAATTGAAATTTTACAGTAATAAAAACATACATACACCTGTGGTAGATCCGGATCAACCACCAGGGATGAGGCATAACTCAACCTGCGCCCGTCATCCATATCCCGGGTCGTCCGATCCTCAGTTGCGGTAGATGGGCCTGAAAAGAACTGGTCTACATCCTTGTCGAATGTACCCGTGATCAACAATGCATCTGACGGGGTGACATGTGATGCTGGAAGAGATAGCTAAAGGTTGTATGACGGCATGCTGCTGGAAAGCTCATCTACGTGAGGGCAATAACCCGGCTGAGCATCTCTGAGATCCTCATCTCCAAGATCCTCATCATGTGCCTTAACAGGTGGTTCGACAGGTGCCTCAACGCCCCCTTGTTGGGGACCACCTCCTCGCCGTCCCCCACGACCTCGTGGGGCACCCCTGCCTCGTGGGACAGCCTTGCCTCGTGCCCTACCTCTGCCTCGTGGGACAGCCCTACCCCAATGGTACTCCTCTGGCGCCGCATACTCAGCCTGGTGATCCAATCTCGCGCCATCTCTCACTTGAAATAGGGTCCGACGAGCCAGCTCTTCCACCCGCCGGCCATACTCAACGAGTGCAGCACTGTCGCCATGTTGCTGCATCTCCTGTACCAACTGGTAGAATAGGTGATGCCCAATAGCCTACGAAACATTTAAAATATTAATTAAATAACGCTACATCACAATTATAAGATATTAATAAGCCATAAAAACATACCAGTGCCTCGTGCCTCTCGGCGTATGGTCTGTAGCGCTCGCCAAGTACATGAATGGGGTTCCCGATCATCAATCAGGTGTGATGGCGGTACCATGATGTATACAGCTCAATAGTGGCCTCCTGGATATGTGAAGGTGGTGGCGGAATACGATACTCTCGTTGGTTCCAAATATGGACCTGCTGCTCTAGCCATCCCATAAATGCATCATCCACCCTAGTACGGTTATCCTGTTGATAATGTATAGGAACCCATGCAGGCTCCCCTGGTATAGGTTGGGGATGGTGAAACTGGCAAAGCACATGCTCTGTGGCATGATACTCAATAACATCGATGAAGATCATCGGGACGGAAGTGCTCCAAAGTAGTCGGTCGACTGAGCAATAATTGGGCAGCTGATCTAGTAACTCGTCCTTGTATGGCGTCCAGATGAACTACCAAATAATAACATAAAAGTTAGTATGCGTAATACAACTCAATTTATAACAAGTAAGTGTAGGTACATATTTACCTGTCCAGCCACCAGCATATCTAACACATCCCTGACAAGGGAGAGATTATGATGAGCATCAGTCCCTCGGTAGCTCCACGCCGGAGAACCCACCTCGTAGCTAGAGGGAGAAACGGAGGTGCTTCACCCTGCTCTAGTGGTGGTAGAGGTGGCTGCAACGGCATGATCCGTTGCCAGGCCCAAACCTAAGATAAAAGGTTAATGTAAAATTTAAGAGTCATTTCGACCATATAGAATTCGGAGTAATGAACAGAGTATTCAAAAATGTTGTCACCTGTAGAAGGGGCAGAAAACCACATATGTTCACCTGGCAAAGCATGCTCGCCTGGAACATACTCTTGTACATGTATGCTAGAATAGCAATACCCCAGCTGTACAGGGGTAAATCATCTAGCTGCTGCAGATGATGCAGAAAGCGCATACTCACTAGACTTCTCGAAGTGTTCGGGAAAAAGACACCCCAAAAAGTAGGAGCAGCGCCAACCTCGTGTACCGCTCAATATGGATAGCCTCTGTCTCGCCGGTAATGTCTGGGTGCAATACCTCCATATGCTCTCTGATAGCTGACAAAGAAACGCGACTTCCCCCTCTAAGTACAGCCTCACCCTGTGGTCTATAACTAGTATACTGCCCCATCAAATCCAAATACTGGGCACGCATCATGGATCTCATGTACTGGGGCAGTGCAATGGCCAGTCCATCTACGCGCAGCCCATACAAAACCTGAACATCTTCAAGCGTGATGGTGGCCTCTCCAGTGGGCAAGTGAAAAGTGTGTGCCTCCGGTCGCCACCGCTCTACCAAGACCGTGATGAGAGACCAATCAAGTTGCATCCGCCCAATCCGAAAAATTATAAAGAAGCCCGTAGCCTGTAGGAGCCTGACTACACGGGGATGGAAATGATGCTCCCTCAAGAAGTCCCACAAATCGTCAGGTCTCCTGGCGCGGAGAGGCTGATCTGATAGATGTCCCTCCCATACATAGGAGGACCTATGGTCGCCCTGCAACAATAATAGCTCATCCTCGGCTGGTCCAGGATGCACAGGAGGCAAGTCTATTTCGTCTACTATAATTTAAACAATATTAATTGTGTATTTTTGTTATAATAAATTAAATAAATAATTATTTAATTGGACTGATTAATTATCTATGAGTTTCAAACTCGATATTTGAGGCCTAGTAGCACCAAGCTATCCTTAATTATTATGTGTGTCAATTTCAATATTTTTAGAATTTTGTTAGTTTAATAAATTAAATAATTAATTATTGAATTGGACTGAATAATTATCAATGGATTCCAGGTTCGATATTTGAGGCCTGGTTGCACCAAGTTATCCTTAATTATTATGTGTGTCAATTTCAACATTTTTATAATTTTGTTAATTTAATAAATTAAATAATTAATTTTATAATTGGATTGAGTAATTATCTATGGGTTCCAGGCTCGATATTTGAGGCCCGGTAGCACCAAGTTATCCTTAATTATTATGTATGTCAATTTCAACATTTTAGAATTTTGCTAGTTTAATAAATTAAATAATTAATTATTGATTTGGACTGAATAATTATCTATGGGTTCCAGGCTCAATATTTGAGGCCCGGTAGCACCAAGTTATCCTTAATTATTATGTGTGTCAATTTCAACATTTTTAGAATTTGTTAGTTTAATAAATTAAATAATTATTTTTAAAATTGGACTGAGTAATTATCTATGGGTTCCAGGCTCGATATTTGAGGCCCGGTAGCACCAAGTTATCCTTAATTATTATGTGTGTCAATTTCAACATTTTTAGAATTTTGTTAGTTTAATAAATTAAATAATTAATTATTGATTAGGACTGAGAAATTATCTATGAGTTCCATGCTCGATATTTGAGTTAATTTGACAACATATATTAATTTTTTAGTTTTGTAAGTTTATTTTTATAAATTAAATAATAAATTTTGTAAAGTGTAATTGGATAGAGTTTGTAGTTAGTACATACTTAAACTACAGATACTCTGCGCTAACAAGGCTCTATATTTTACTACGCTAAAAGGCTATATATTTTACTACGCTAAAAGGCTATATATTCTACTACGCTAAAAAGCCACTATTACATATAAAAACAACAAACATAACATACATATGAACAGCAAATTAAATAAATAATTCAAGGCTAATATTAACTATTTTTTGTCCCAATGCTAATAATTCAATCCGGGTGAAAATAACATGCAAATTTAAACACAAACATAACACAAATCAACGTGAAAACACATTCAATAAAACAAATATGCATATGCTCTACGAGTTTCGGCATAAATAAAATCGAAATACCTCGATTTAAGTTTTTTGAAATCGATCCAAATTGAATTTTTCAACCCGAAAGAAGGAATCCAAGGCTTGTGATGTGTGCGGGACCTATATTCTTCGCTTTTTGTGTACAGGTGGGGCCCAAGAATATATTTTTTTAAATCGCGGGGGGGGGGGGGGGGACCAGCAGTGGAGGGGGATTAAACAATGACTTCTGTCGTGAATCCAAGGAAGAAGAAGGGTCCCTATAATTTATTATAAGAAAACGCAGTACAATACTGCGTTTCCTTTAAACGCAGTATTGTATTGTGTTTTCCTATAATAAATTAGAGAATTTTTCACAAAGCACCATCTTTTAGTCCTAATTAGCCATTAATAGAAACCCTTTGCTATATTACGTCCTATAGATATCTTTTATGCAATTCTACAATGTATTTAAGGTAGTGTATTTAATAATACAACAAAAATTAGCGTCGTACAAAAAGGAAATCTTGCTAATCCTGATATGTATTTACTTGTATTCAAACGTATGTAGCGCTAAATACGTAACGTATCTGCGCAATATCTGGGTCGACGAAGATGTTAAAACGGAAGGAAATCAAATCAATTCTGATTTCCCTAATTTTACTCAACAAACTTAAAAGTTATCCCATCAATCTGTATTCTTCTCAAAGTCATAAATACAGAAACGTGAAAGAAGCGAAGAAACAGAGCAACTTGCTTCTATATTGTGCGATTTTCTTCTCCTCCTTATCGATTGATACAGATTATATACAGAAGAAGGTATAACTCTTCTATATATATGGCAAGCTTGACAATTTTGTTGCGTCATTCTGGAAAGTGGAACGATGAGGGCAATTATATCGACTTTTCCATTGAGGGAATACTGATTAAGGAGTATGCTTCCTTTAATGATCTAGTTGGTTCAATTTCTAATCAACTGGGTATAGATTTGAGCACAAATACCATTAAAATACAATACAATGTTGAAGGCAATCACACGCCAATGGAAATACACAATGATATGGGTTACAAAGTGTATGTAAAATTGAAAAAAAGAGAACAGAGAATTTGGATGTATCCTCTGTGCATTACAACTATGGAAAAGGAGCTTATCTCCGGAGATGGTTTAAATCAAGGCGACATTGTGCAGATAGACGAAGCAGTTCAAATGTACGATTTCGATACAGATGATACACTATCTATAGAACTTGCCAATTCAGGAGAAGCGATTGGAGTGTTCGAACTCCACAAGGATTTGATAATTTCAAAAACTAATCAAAAGGAGGTTATGGCTGGACAAGTGTATAAGGATAAGGCTACATTGAAAGAGGTGATGAAGAATTATGCTATAGCTCAAAGGTTTCAATTCCGTGTTGATCGGTCTAATGCTGTCAGGTTTGATGTTTGTTTAACTTTGTTGTATTTAGTTGTAGTTGTGTGTTTCCTCCAGATGATGAACACCTTTGAAAATTTATATTTTTTTAGTATTCTTAATAATATGTATTCAGGTGTATTTTACTATTGAAAAAATACAACAGTGGCTATGATTATTTTCATATTATGTCTATAATGTTACTAAGTGTTTGATTATTCATACGAATGTATTTAGTTGTATTTATTGTATTTAATCACATCTAACAATATTGGAATTCGTTAGTATACAAAATTACATATACACAGATATCAATTTGGTACTTTATGAATAGGAAGTATATATGTCAGATTCGTTAAGTTGTCTGATGTATGAACTTTTCTTTCCAGCTATGCATTAATATGTATTTCAGAAGATTGTGATTGGAGGTTTAAGGCTTCAAGCATTAACAAATCGGAATTATTCAAGGTGAGAGAATTCAATGACAACCATACATGTCCGCTGAAGGATAAAGTGTACGAGCAGCAGTAGGCTAGTAGCAGCCTTATAAGTGGTATTATAAGGACAAAGCTTAAAAACCATAAGAGGAAATACACTCCGAAGGACATTATTGATGACGTGAAATCAGATCTAGGTGTTGATGTTAGCTACATGTTGGCGTGGAGGGCTAAAGAAAAGGAAATGAATTTTCTTAGAGGTGAACCGGCTGATTCATACAAAAAATTACCAGGATACTTATATACAATGGATAAGACATATCCAGGTTCTCACATAAGAATGGAAAAATCGTCAAAGAATGAATTCATGTACGTGTATATATCATTGTATGCATTTATAAGGGGGTTTGATCATTGTAGACCAATTGTTGTAGTGGACGGAAGTCATCTAAAATCCTACTACACCGGGACATTCGTTTCTGCAAGCACGTTGTATGGTGCAGGTGAGTACCTCAATAATAATACAATTTGTTAATATTTAAAGCATTGGAAAACATGTATTTAAAAACAATTATATTCAATTGTATTAAACAGGTCATATATTGCCACTAGCATACGGTGTTATTGATTCAGAGAACGATGCTGCTTGGACGTGGTTCTTTGAGCAATTCAAGATAGCATACGGTGTAAGGGAAAACATGTGCATTGTTTCGGATAGAAATGAGACATCATTAAATCTGTATTGAGAGTATATCCGGATTTACCGCATTGTGCTTGCATATGGCATCTATGGAATAACGTATACAAGAAATTCAAAAAGAGCCATGCCAAGTTGAGTGAGATATACTTCTCAATGGAAAAGGCATACACACAAACTGAATTTGATAGTCTGATGGAGAAGGTTGAGAAGGTAGATATTAGGGTGAAAGAATACTTAGAGTTAGCTGGTTACGAAAAATGGGCTAGGTTGTATGCACCTGTTAACAGGGGATGGACAATGACGTCAAATATCGCTGAGTCAATCAATGCAGCACTAGTTTCAGCAAGGGAATTGTCAATATATGACTTCCTCGAAGAAGTTAGGAAGATGTTTGGTCGTTGGAATTGTAGTAACCGTAAAGAATCTACTCAGACATACAAGACGCTTGGGAAAAAATACCAGGAAATGCTGGAGTTGAATGAGACCATGTGTACCCGTATGACTGTAAGTTAATTTTTTATGGCATTGTTGTATACAACTGAATACAATTTTTTTTAGGCAGAACTACCCGTTAATTTTTATGAATATTTGCTTGAACTAGTAAATAATATAGATGAATATAGGTAAATACATGTTATTATTAAGATTGTATGCACGTGATAATGATTACAATGGAATTCAGGTGATTGATACAGTTTAAATTGATTGGAAATACCTGAATACAGTTGCTCAAAAAAGGTTGAATACAAATGCATACAAATGCAGACTGTAGAGTAATACAGTTGAATACAGTTGCATACAGTTGCTGGAATCAGCTGAATTTAACTGAAATTGGATGAAGTTGCAATTTTTGAAGTTGATAGTAACCATTTAACTCAGTAGTATATATTTGTTAATTCATGTAAATGTGTTCAAAACTTATATTTCTGTTTTTAAATGTAGGTGGTACCCTCAATTGAATACTTACATACTGTTAACGATGGTGGGAGGAATTACACAGTCTGCCTGCTCGAGAGAAAATGTGTTTGTGGGAGATTCCAAATTGATGAATTGTCATGCCCACATGCCTGGGCTGTATTGAAGAGCAAGTTTTTAATGCCTGAAGAATATTGCTCTAGCTATTACAAGCCAAGTACAATTGTAATGACATACGATGTGCCAGTGAACCCGCTACCGGACAAAAATGACTGGAATATACCAGAGCATGTTGCAGAGGAGGTTGTACTATCACCCAAATGGAAAAGACCTCCTGGAAGGCCAAAGAAGAAGCGCGACAAAAATTTAAGTGAATTGTTGTTGCCGAAAAATCAACATTCATGTAGCATATGTGGGCAGGGAGGACATAACAAGCGAACTTGTAGGAATGCTCCACGTAATAAATAGTTGTATTCTGACATGTATTGGTGACTCGACAATTTCTCAACACTTATTATGACATTATCAGCTATAATGAATTCTTTTTTCGAAGTAATATATTGTGGAATGACTTTCGTTAATATTTTCTGAATTTATTTAGTTGAAGTATTTTTATATATATAAATATATATAAAGTGGCTGTGAGAGTATCTTAGTATAATTGAATACAACTATATCAATTCCTTAATACAGGTGAATACAACATGTTGAACATAGTTGAATATAGGTTAATAATACAGTTTAATTCAATTGACTTTGGAGGAATACAATGTAATACAGTTGAATACAGATCTGGACAGCTGGTTGAAACAGTTGAATTTAACTGACATTGGATGAATATAGGTAATTCAATTGTTCAATACATTTGAATACAACATGTTCAATAATGTTGACTATAGGTTAATAATACAGTTCAATTAAATTGACTATAGCTGAATACATATGAAATCAGAGAAAAATACAGCTGAATACAGTTGAATAATACAACTAAATACAAGTTAATCAATATAACTTGTATTGTTTCTAGTCAATTCAAAGTTACATCTGAATGGATGCAGCTGAATATACTTGCATACCAACTGTAGATAACTGATAAATACACTTTAATACAACTGAATTGAACTGAATAATATAGATTAATACAATAAGCTAAACAGAATAATACAACTAAATACAACTTCTTAATACTGCAAGATAAAGCTGATCTTATGCAGCTGAATACAATTCAAAAATTGGCATTAACAAAAATCATTCAGCATATATAAAGTTTTAGAAATTGTAACTAACATGTGCGTTAACTAAAACCTGTTCAAGCAAACTTAACCAAATTTCAGCATGTAAGTAAATAGCATCTACGACCAAAACCACTACAATCAGTATCATTGTTCAAGCTAAACTCAAAAAAAAACCTAAAGCTATTCTAAAACTATCTGCATCTTTGCCTCCGACTCAAAGATTTGCCTTTCAATCTTTGAAGGTGCTTCACTCTCGCTTATTGCATCAGCATCTATCTTATGCATAGCATAGTCCCATAGCAGAGCACCATATCTTTGACGGAGAAGAGTGACATCAAATGGTGTTTTTTGTGTAATCTCTCCAATAGTGCTCAGAAACTCCGTGAAGGCTGCAGCATGCACTCTACAATCCCTAACAAATAATTGATTGAAACAGAATATAAAATAATTAATCCATATACAGTGTATAAAACATATAAGAATGATGATTGGATACTTACATGCTGCCCGCTTTCTGTTGAGGCAGATTAGGAACGAAGATAACTTCAAAAGGTTCGTTATGATCCTTGTTTGTGTATGCGGGATAAGCATACCAGTCAATGCCTTGACTATCTCTGTAAAAGCCACTAATTGACAGATACAGAGGTAATAGCTTAGCTAGCTTTACAATCTCAGAGACTACATATGCATCATGACCGGAAGACGTGTACGAGTCGTACACTTTGATACATCTATCTTTGAAAGTCACAACAACCAACACCCAATAAAGTTTTTCCTTCAAGTTCACTGGTATCAAGACATTATCCACTGTATGCCAGGGTACATTAGCATGCAATCTGTAGCCCCTAATATACTCGCATACAACGTCTTCTTATTTGGCTACATTAGCATTACTATCTGTATCTTCATACCTGTCATATATTTCATCTATTCTTGTCTTGAATATACAATCAACAGTAGTAAACGTGAAGTCCCTATGCTGATTGTACTCGCCCATCTTTCGCAAATAGTAGAATATGACATCCATATGCTATAAACAAAAGAGGTTGGTAGATAGTGTGAGTTTTTTTTCTTGAACTAAGAAATAATATATATGAATACCTCAATATAGATGCTAAAAAAAAAGTTGAATACAAATGAATACAGAAAATAGAGGAATACACTGTAATACAGGTGAATACAACTGTATTCAGATTATGGACTACAGTTGAATTCAACTGACATTGAATGAATACAACTAATTCAATTCCTTAATATAGGTGAATACAACATGTAGAATAGAGTTGAATATATGTTAATAACACAGTTCAATTCAACTGACTTTGGTGGAATACACTGTAATACAGTTGAATACAGATCTAGACAGCTGGTTGAAACAATTGAATTTAACTGCCATTGGATGAATACAGGTAATTCAATTGTTCAATACAGTTGAATACAACAGTTTCAATAAAGTTAACTATAGGTTAATAATACAGTTCAATTCAATTAACTATACCTGAATACATAGGAAATCAGAGAAAAATACAGCTGAATACAGCTGAATAATACAACTAAATACAAGTTAATAAAACAGCATGTTATTATTTAAAGATAAGATTATTATTTTTGGGAAAGACTCACATTGTCATCCCATAACTTCCCGTAAATGGATAGAAGGTAAAACCAGTTTTTGGAATCAACTTGATCAACTCCAAAATCCAATGGAATGTGAAGTATAGACTTGTTTTTCTTGTAATGGTCGTCGAGATTACCTCTACAAGTATGATATAAAACTCATTATGTACATACCTTAAAAAATGAAAACATAATACAATAAACGGGGGAAAACTCACTTCTGATCATGTCTTGCTAGAAGACCTTCACGAACCCACTTGTCATATTATTGAATGAGTAACATAGGATGTGGACCCGTTATTGGATCTTCCTCAAACGGGTATCTTTTTTCAAAGATGGGTGTCAACTTTACAGAGGAACATGCTGTAAATTGAATTTGTGTTTATGGACTACTATAAATGATTCAATCACGATGAATGCTGATTATTACGTTTGTAAAATCACTTACCTCCTGAGTCGAAGTTAGACTGATAAGGCAAAGAGTTCCATCTACTTGGTTGCCTATTTCGTTGAGGTTGCACTGGTGTGGCTTCATCTTTTTTTGCACTTGCGTGAACAACTATTATAGTTTCTGGAATTTGACTGGGTAGAAACTTGTCGTCCAGTTCAAATTGAGAAACATAGAATTCTTTAGATACATCCTCTTGGTTTGTGGTAGATGGTATGATGGACGGTACCTCTGAAATAGTTTTCTGGTAGATGTATGTATCATTGTTAGCATGGTAACTTAATGTTAGAAAAAAAATTAAATACATATAAGTAGCTAATATACATTACAAAAAATGCAGATTAACCAAGCAGAATACATGTAAATACAGTTGAAATAAAAATAAATACGGCAATTAAAAGTGATATTATAGATTAAGTGTAACACAGTTATGAATACATTTAAAAAATTATGCTCAATATGTTAAGATTTAAAAGTCAGAATACATATATATAGAGCTGAATAACAGTTAAATACATCAGTAAAATGGCTAGATTAAAACATATATGAATACAGAATACATATGTTCAATATGATAACTGCTTTTATACCTCATTATTATCTCCGACATCTGTGTCAATGCCACCATCATGTCTCACTATGGGTTCAGTTTGCTGATTTTGTTGAAGTTGTTCTGAAAGCATCTTGAAGTTATCATTGATCAATGTCCTTAGAGACTTGAACTCTCCAACAACCTTAACAGTACAAAATAGTTAGAAAAATACTAAAACACATAGCTATCAAACTTTATTGATTAATCGGTGGGTAAATACTCACGTATTCTTTGAATGATTTTAGGTCTTTCCTCAAAGAAGATACTTCCTCATTTTGGTCTTCTGGGAGCTGATGGTCATGCACAAGTTTATGTCCAATGTCAGAAACACAAACAGGAGGGACTTTGGGCTGATATTCTGGTTCTTTTGTAGGAATCTTGGGTTGTTCCTTGACCTTCTTATATGGCGGTGATGAAGATGGACCAACACTTTTAACATGTTTCTTCTTAGATTGAAGATTGGGTGTAGGAGAAAAGTCATCTGTATCCTGTCCCGATTTGTCTGAGTGCGCAGGAGTAGGTATTTTCTTAATATCGGCGCACACTTGAGGAATCTGAAAAACAGCAAGCTCTATATCTAGAGGAGTGATGTCCTTAAACACAATCTGTGAACAAAAATAAGTTATGACTTACAAAAAACATATTAATGTATAACTGTATAATGCTATATTCAGGTGTATTTAACTCTGTTATATTTACAATGTATTTAAATGTATTAATATGTATGCAAGTATTCATGTATATAAGCTTATGAATCCAATGTATATTACAGTAGGCTTCCCCTCTAACTGAATGCAAATGTATGCAAATTATAGATGTATTTGTGTTCAATTATCTTCAGAATATTGATAACATTTGCATATTACCGTGTTTCCGATGTCTTTAAACATGCCGTTCGTCAGATAAGAAAATGTTGGCTGATTTTTGGTGGTTCTCCAATTGAGTATTCTGGGGACCACGTCACAGACTCAGACTGCAATTTTGGAATCAACAGAAGAACAGCACTCATAAAACCACACCTGCATAGCTAGGGGCATCCCAGCTATCCTGTAATACTTCTTCAAAGCATCCATCTTCTTGCTAATCGAGTTTATCAACAGCTCAAATGCTTTAATACCCTAATGATATTTAGAATAGCGCCCACTCTCTACTAAGTTAAAATCTAGCCTCGGTATAGTTGCACTATTCTTCTCAGATGAAAATATAAAGGTGTGGATGAAATACAACAAAGATATCTTCAAAGCATCCTCATCATTGTCGGGGCCCCATGCCTTGTCATTGAAGCATTGTCTCAAGTGTTTCTTCTTTACAATATTAGCACTTCCAAAATAAGTCGCAATAAGCCGGTTAGGAGGAGTTTCACTAAACTCAAAATCTTCATCTTTACCTACACATTTGAGGCCAGTCACAAGCGCAAACTCCCTTAATGTGAAATGTAATTCAGTACCATTGACGTATACTGCAAATACATTGTTTGGAGTGCCGTTTAACTGTCAAACCATGAAGCATCTGAAGAGTTGATGTTGAACATCAAATCGCTTCATTTGAAGAAATGAGCCAAAACATGTATTGCCGAATTGTTGGAACTGATCGGGAGTAAGCTTATCTTTTAGCTGGGATACTATATTAGTGTTAGTGTAACTACTAATATGGGGTGCTAATTTTGGCTGGTGTTTCACAAACAAATCAATTCCCTGCAATGAATATTGAAAGATACATGTTAATACATATGAATACATTGCAAAAATACATATTAAGTTTTTTTGGAATACATGTAAGACATGATACAGTGACAAAGCCAAATGCATGTCAGACAACTACAAACACTTACAGAAGACTAGATACAGTGACAAGGCTAAATATATGCTAACATACTTTGTAACATACAGATATAATACAAAATATTTAAGATGAATACACCTGAATACATATGAATGCATATGAATACATTTGAGGCCAAACTGGACAATTGAATTATCGCAAATATACATTAGCAAACGCTAAATACAAATGAATACATATGAATACGGTAAGATTACATTAAAAATGAACTGTTGGAAACAACCAAATACATATGAATACATAAACATACTATAGAAGAAACAGAATACACTATACAAAAAGGTACAAAAATACAAGAAGATACATATGAATACAACAGAATACATGTAACAAATACCAATTACCTTGTGGTTTCTTGAATCTTTCATAGGTTTTTTCCTCTTTGAGCCAACTTGATTTTTGGTTTCTTTTGAAGCTTCATCAACTTGGACTTCTTTAAAACTTGTCATTGTGTAATTTACTTCTTCTTTCATCAATTTTGGATGCTGATAAACCTGCAAAATCTTTCTTCGCTTGAGTCAGTTGCAACGAGAAAGAGGGCCCATCAAAATAGAGAATTTTGGTGGGTATACCTCTGGGTAGTCTGTTGAGTGGCGTTGCATCCGACATTAGAGAGAAAACTCAAAGAATCCTGGTGATTAACAATACAAATGGAAGATATATCAGAAAATTGTGTAAATTCGCTAAAAAAACTTATAGAAACAAACTAATGAAAAAGTAATTTCGAAGTAGTTGAATTACCTACGGGGAGAAAATTTCCAAAATACAACTGTGAAGCTATAAAAAACACTTGAGAACCAACTTGCCCGTCAAAATATGCTTGAGAACAGTTGCGAAGAAGAATGGCGTGTGGGGTGATAATGGCGGAGAAGTATACGCGATAATGGCGGAGGAGGGTTTTTGAAGTGTATGAAACGTGTGTTTGTGGGAGAAGAGGGAAAAGTGTATTGAAGAAGAGAGAGAAAACCTGATGAGAGGAGATATACGCTAATTAGGTGAGAGAAAATAAAAAAAATGAGATAGAAAAATATTTTGTAGCATATATTAAGCCTTAATTTTAGGATGGAACTAAATTTAAATTTTTTGCTATAAACTAAAAAGGGTATTTATAGAATGTAATATTTTAAAAGGGTATTTATAGAATATAAATAGGGTACTAACTTATTCTATAGGTGGTAAAATTTCCAATAAATTATAGGGATTTAAATGTCTTGCAGAAGTGGGCCAAATATTATAGGGAAACGCAATACAATACTACGTTTAAGTTAAACGCAGTATTGTAATGTATTTTCCTAAAAAATTAATTTTTTAATAAAACGCAGTATAGTACTACGTTTAACTTTAATGGCTAACTTTTCGTTAAAGTAAAACGCAGTATTATACTGCGTTTTATGTATTTATGTAACTTTTTTTTTAACAGTAGGAACGTATTTTGTGACATTTTTGGCACTATTTAAGTTTCGACTCACATTTGTTTGTTGCATGTTCAAGATTTTGATGTACCGTCTATCTAAAAGTTAATTGTCAAGTTCTAATGGTTTTGTAATTATAATTATAAGGAGTAAATTTCTATTGTTGCATAGACATATTTTTTCTTTTGTAGTAAAAGTTCATTTGTAATATCACTATTAGAAATACGGAAAAAAATGACCAAAATTGATTTGTCAAGAAAAGCTATCAAAGTTGGTCGCTAAATTGGTGAAAATAATTAAATAATTATTCTAAATACATAAGCGACCAAGGTTGGTCGCTTTTTGGTCCATAATGTGGTCAAAATATTGGCCGTACTGGTCAAACTTGCTTGGTCAAAGAAATACTTAAATTAGCGACCAACTTTGATCGCTAAAGTGGGACCCAGTTATAAAATTTTAATAACTATATTATTATTTAAAAAATATTATAAAATATAAATAAATATAATTTAAAATTAGCGACCAAAGTTGGTCGCTTACGAAAGGGGAAGCAGATAGAGACCAACTTTGGTCGCTAATCTGGGACCCAGTTATAAAATTTTAATAATTATATTATTATTTTAAAAAAATTATAAAATATAAATAAATATAATTCAAAATTAGCGACCATACGAAAGGGGAAGCAGATAGAGACCAACTTTGGTCGCTAATCTGGGACTTATAACGTTTAATAATTATATTATTATTTTAAATATCATATAAAATATAAATAAATCTGATTTAAATATAGCGACCAACTTTGGTCGCTACTTTTAATTTCTGGATAATTAGCGACTAAAGTTGGTCTCTTTTCCGGTCAACATTGGTCAAAATAAAAAATCACTTTTGTATTTACTATCTAAATAATATAAATGTAATCCGTTAACACTTTTGTAATACAAGGGATGAATACACTAAAATATACTCTAACATGATATATATGTAGTTAAAGTAGTACAACGAAGCGTTCTATATATATAAGTGTGTGTGTGTATGTGTAAATTGATTTATTGACTTATAACCTACTCAGACGCATCATTGAATATTAAAAACAAAACGTCTCAACTTATATCAATTAATCTGTTATAATTTATTCATTGACTTATAACTTAGTGATGAATGAATGTAATTCATTAATTTTGTTACAATACAAATAATGAATGCAGTATCATGTATTATAACATGCTATATATGTAGTTAAAGTAGCACGAAGTGTGTGTTTTATATATATACACACACACTAACATATACTATAACAAGTTATATATACGTTATAGTATTACAGTGAAGTGTCTGTGTGTGTGTAAGGGTGTGTGTGTCTATATATATATATATATATATATAAGAACATGAAGCGCTAGGAACACAGGGCCGGATTCTTTTAGGTATTGATACACTTGTAAATTGATTCATTGACTATAACCTACTCAGATGCATCTTTGAATATTAAAAACAAAACGTCTCGACTTATATCAATTAATCTGTTGTAATTTATTCATCGATTTATAACCTAGTGATGAATGAATGTAATTCATTAACTCTGTTACAATACAAATAATGAATGCAATATCATGTATTATAACATGCTATATATGTAGTTAAAGTAGCACGAAGTGTGTGTGTTATATATATATATATACACACACTAGCATATATTATAAACAAGTTATATATATGTTATAGTATTACAGTGAAGTGTCTGTGTGTGTGTCTCTGTGTGTGTGTCTATATCGGGTTCTTTTAGGGATTGTTTAAATAGTAAATTGATTCATCGACTTATAACCTACTCAGATGTATCGTTGAATATTAAAAACAAAACATCATATCAATTAATCTGTTATAATTGATTCATCGACTTATAACCTAGTGATGAATGAATGTAATTCATTTACTCTGTTATAATACAAATAATGAATACTATTATATCAATTAATAGAATAATATTATATTGGTTTATCAATTCATTAATTATTCGTACGTAGTAATGTATAAGATTGATCATCAATTACAATATAGTTTATGTGTGTGTATGAAATTACTCATATACTTAAATATAACTTAAAAATTCCTTTACATACATGTTATTATAATCTATTAAAAGTAGTTACCTAGTTAATATAATTTTTTTTAAAGATTATGCTTATAGTTTTTAATTATTTATAATAGTCGTAGTTAAATAAAATAAATATTTATAGCTAATAAGTTTTGTTTTATAGCTTATAATATTTAAAAACCAAAATAGAAAAAAAAAGTTATTTTTTTTTTAGAAATAGCGATCAACGTTGGTCGCTATTTTGGTCAAACAGTCAAAACTTAATTAGCTACCAAAAATAGCGACCAACGTTGGTCGTTTTTTGTAAATCCGGACTCAAAAACGGTTTCCCCCTCCCATTCTCTTATTTTCTTCCCCAAAATTTTCTCAACTCTCTGTCAACACATTCCCCTACCCTTCTCTATTTTCCTCACACAAATCAATCCCCCCACCCCGTGCCACCTTTGTGACCGCCGGAGCCGCCGCTGCCGCTGCCCTTTTCTCTCCTTCTCCACCTAAAAAAACCTAGGTTTGAATTATAACATTGAATCTTTGTTATTTCTAGTTTTTGTTTCAATTATTTCAATATTGTAGTTTAAGGATATTAATTAGTATTTAAATTCTTTGAACATTGTATTTTATTGAGGATTAGGGTTTAGGTCTTGTTTTAGTTAGCTTTGTTAATTAATTTTATTAACTAATTAGTTTAATTAGTGTTGAATTTAGTTTAGTTAGATTTGAATTACACTTTGTATTGTCTTGATAGTTTAGTTAGAATCTAGGGTTTAGAATATGAATTGGACTTTTAGGATATGAATTGAAATTTTAGGATATGAATTGAACCTTTAGGATATGAATTGAAATTTTTGTATATGAATTGAACTTTTAAGATATGAATTGAGCCTTTAGGATATGAATTGGACTTTTAGGATATGAATTGAGCCTTTAGTTTATCAATTAAAATTTTAGGATATGAATTGAACTTTTGTGGGTATGAATTGAAATTTTAGGATATGAATTGAACCTTTAGGATATGAATTGAAATTTTTGTGTATGAATTGAACTTTTAGGATATGAATTGGACTTTTAGGATATGAATTGAACTTTTAGTTTATGTATTGGAATTTTAGTTTATAAATTAAAATTTTAGGATATGAATTAAACTTTTGTGGATATGAGTTGAACCTTTAGGATATGAATTGAAATTTTTGAGTATGAATTGAACTTTTAGGATATGAATTGAGCCTTTAGGATATGAATTGGACTTTTAGGATATGAATTGGACTTTTAGTTTATATATTGGAATTTTGGTTTATAAATTGAAATTTTAGGATATGAATTGAACTTTTATGGATATGAGTTGAACCTTTAGGATATGAATTGAATTTTGTGTATGAATTGAACTTTTAGGATATGAATTGAGCCTTTAGGATATGAATTAGACTTTTAGGATATGAATTGGACTTTTAGTTTATGTATTGGAATTTTAGTTTATAAATTGAAATTTTAGGATATGAATTGAAATTTTAAGATATGAATTGAACCTTTAGGATATGAATTGAAATTTTTGTGTATGAATTGAACTTTTAGGATATGAATTGAGCCTTTAGGATATGAAGTGGACTTTTAGGATATGAATTGGAATTTTAGTTTATGTATTGGAATTTTAGTTTATAAATTGAAATTTTAGGATATGAATTGAACTTTTGTAGATATGAATTGAAATTTTAGGATATGAATTGAACCTTTAGGATATGAATTGAAATTTTCGTATATGAATTGAACTTTTAGAATATGAATTGAGCCTTTAGGATATGAATTGAACCTTTAGGATATGAATTGGACTTTTAGTTTATGTATTGGAATTTTAGTTTATAAGTTATTCTCTGTATCCAAGTTCATCTCGAGTAATATTACTACGAGGATAATCACCAAAGCTACCAGACATCTATATGATGCCAATGAAGCAAGATGAGCTATTCAATGAGACTCGTATTGTAAAGAAGAAGAAAGAGACTAATCCAGAAATATTGGTCGAGGGCCAAGCCTCGATTATACATGTAAGTTTTTCACTTTTCATTAAGTATTTTGATTTACTTTTATATAAATTTTGAAATACTAATTCTATGTAATTTTTCTTATAGGGTCACTTCACAGCTGACATGGGGGAATTCATGCGCAGTCAGCCACCTAATGAGTCGGGCCAGGCAATCCAACTTTCGGACGAGGATGCTTGTAAAGACCCGACTGGTTGTTTTGAGCAATTTCGCTCGATTCGGTAGTTTGAGGTCTCGAGCAGCTTCACATTATGTATATCGACTTGTGTGCATGGTTGGATTCAGTTTTCGGATGAATCAGAGTTGAACTGGAAGAAGGAACCTAGTTTTGGAAGTTTAAACAGTGAAAATTTGACCAGAACTGAACTTTTGAGTAAATGGTTCCGGAATGGATCGTGGGTGATCTAGACAGCTTTGTATGATAATTTTGGACTTAGGTGCATGTCCGGATTCATATTTAGAGGTCTGTAGGGTAAATTGAGGCATTTCAGCGAAAGTTAGAAAAGTTGAAGTTTGGAAAATGGAGAAGTTTGACTCATAGTTGACTTTTATAATATCGGAGTCGGAATGTGATTCCGAGAGTTGGAGCAGCTCCCGTCATGTCATTTTGGACTTGTCTGCAAAATTTGGCATCATTCCGAGTTGATTTGATCGGTTTCGGCTCAAGTTTTCGAATTTGAAATATTTGGAAGTTCATAGTTTGATTCATGGTGTAATTCATCTTTTCGGCGTTGTTTGATGTGATTTGAGACCTCGAGTGAGTCTGTGTTAGGTTATGAGACTTGTTTGTGAGTTTAGACGGGGTCGCGGGGGCCTCGGGTGTGTTCCGGGTGGGCTACAGGTATTTTCCCCATTTTTTGAACTGCTGTTTTGCTGCTTCTAGTATCCTTATTCGCGATCGCGAACAGCCTCTTGCGTTCGCAATGCCTTGTTGCTGATCATCTCGAAATCTTTCTTCGTGTTCGCGAAGCCCTGCAATTTCCTTCTTCGCGTTCGCGACATTCCCTACTCGTTCGCGTAGGTCCCTGCTCTTCTTCTCGCATTCGCGAGCTCATCATCGCGTTCACAATGAGCAACTTGGCAGCCTTAACTTTTCTTCTTTGTGAACGCGGTCCTCTCTTCGCGTTCGCGATGCACAAAAACCTGGGCACACAGAATATATTCCAAAATCGAGGGTTTCGCCATTTTCATCATATTTTGACTTCTAGAGCTCGGTTTTTGGCAATATTTGTTGGATTTTTCCCGTAATTCGATTGGGTAAGTATTTTTCAACTATAATTAAATATATTCCATGAATTTGTCTTTATTTTTATCATTTAAATTGTGTTTGGGTTGGGGAAGGAGTTGGTTTTTGAAGAAAAATTCTAAAACGAAAAATCGTGATTTGAGGGACCAAATGGTATCGGAATTTGATAAAATTTATATGGTTGAACTCGTATCAGAATGGGTATTCAGTTTGTGTAAAATTTGTTGGGTTCCGAAGTGCGGTCCCCGGGGTCAACTTTTGGACCGATTTTTAGAATTTGATCAAGATTGAAACTTTATGTGTTTTATTTGTACTTTGAAGTTAATTTGGTTAGATTTGAGCCGTCCGGAGGTCTTTTCACCCGAGAAGTGCATCTTAGAGTATCGGTTTGTCGTCTTTGAGGTAAGTTTTTTGCCTAACCTTGTGTGGGGGACTTACCCTTAGGAATTGAGTCTTATATGCTAATTGCAGTCCATGCATGCGAGGTGACGGGTGTGTGATCGGACTTATTTATGGAAAATTTGACTCTAGGATTCTTAGGTCTTCACGTGGAAAGTATCCTGTTATAATTGGGTTTCCTAGTTGCTTAAATTGCCTCTATATGTTTCATATGACGTTGTTAGCTTTCCTCTAATTCTTACGTGTTACATTGACCCTTAATTGCCTTAATTGGAGTGATTGCCTTCCTTATTGTTTTGATACTTATTGATTGTGAGTTCCTCTATGACTTCGTGCAAATAGGTTACATGTCCAATTGTGGTGGTTACCGGTGTAGTTATCCCGTGCTTACTATGTCTTGTTGTTTAGTTGAGGTTTCATTGTGAAGTTTATTGTTGGTACAAGTTTGGTAATAGTTGATTCCCTTGCCGGGACATATTTAATTCTTACTGTTGGTTCCCTTGCCGGGACGTGTTTATTCTCGTTGTTGACTCCCTTGCCGGGATATTGTTGTTCCCTTATTATTCCCAGGGATTCTTTTGTGATTGGTGTTGATTTGTATATTGGGATCAGGTTGCACACCGCAACAATATTATATGGATCGGGTTGCATGCCGCAACAATATTATATGGATCAGGTTGCACGCCGCAACAATATTATATGATTTGGATCGGCTTGCACGTCGCAACAATATTATATGATTTGGATCGGGTTGCATGCCGCAACAATATTATATGATTTGGATCGGGTTGCACGCCGCAACAGTACTATATGATTGGGATCGGGTTGCACGCTGCAACAAGAAAGAATAAAAGTGAATATTGACTCTTATGGTGAGAACGAGAGTAAAATCACGAAGGGTGGTGTTGTGCACTTTCTGCTGCTGTGTTTATTTATTGTTATCAATTCAAGTGTTTAAACTATTTAAATTCCTTTATTGTTGTGATCCTTTGTGCTAAAACCTACAATGTTTTCAATACCTCACCGTATTTATGTATATATATACTCTAATACTTCAAACTTCTAATTGTTGCAGCCGTAATTCAATTAGTTTCTCAATTATACCCCTTAAACCGTCTGAGGTTGTATTTTTCTTAAAAAGGAATTTCTACTAAGTTTTAAGTTATCAACGCCCCTATTAAAGGTAATAATTCTTCTGATGTTGTATCTTAAATTTAAAGGGGTACGTTGTTATTCGAATGATTTCTAAAAATAACTTCATCTTTTCTCGTCGATGTACCAAACTTATTTAGAAATTGAAATTTAATTTATATTATGTAAATAAGACTTCTTGAACATGTTAAGTGCATTTGTAAGGACATTTTGTATTGTATATCATATGGATTTTGTTGTTAAGAGTGAGATGAAAAATATGTGAGCATGAGAGGCCATATGTGTTGAAAGTTTGAAAGTTGAGGTTATGATATGAGAAGTTGAGGATTGAAATGGTCGGGATGGTGTATTAGACATGATGTGATTGATTGAGTCGACATTGTTTTCTTTAATTGGATACATTCTGTTACACCTCCTCTTTACCTACACCCCCGTAAAGGAGTGTATATAGGGAGTTTGTCTAATTTAAGTGACAATCGAAACGGAATTTATTATTAAAAGATTCAGAGTCGTCACTTGGGAGATTTATGGTGTCCCAAGTCACCGGTTCCAATCCCGAATCGAGGAAAAGATTGACTCTGTTTAACAGTCCGTAAACACAGAAATCCGAGTAAGGAATTCTGTTAACCCTGGAGAAGGTGTTTGGCATTCCCGAGTTCCGTGGTTCTAGCACGGTCGCTCAACTGTTATGTTCGGATTAATTATCTGATTTTAGTACATGTTTTAGCCTATGGTCCAATTTTAAACTTTATAACCACTTTTAATTATTTTTAAGGAAAAATTGCAACGTCATTTAAAATACGTCTTGAACCACGTCAAATAAATGCACCCGCGGCTCTCGACATATTTTATCTAACATTATTGAGATTTGGATTTGGGTCAGATAAATGCACACTCGAGTTTAAGGAAATTAATTTAAATTACGCGCCTAAAGCAACTACGCACTTTCAAGTTTGTGAGGGCCATGGAAGTTCAACTAAATGGCATGCCTCGAATTCTAAAGGATTAAAATTAATTAACTGACGGCCATGCAACTGTCATTTTGTTCGGCATGGTGCGCCTCAATTTATTAAAGAAAAAGTATTCAACTAAGTGAACTACGGATATTCATATTTAATAGTGAACTAAGAAAGAAAACAAAATACTCGGATCTAAGTCTAGAGCTACTAAACGAATACCTTTACAGTAACTGCCATCCAATTCCCTGGTTCAAATTCTTTCTTGAGTCTAATTAAATCAACCTAGCAAATTACGTT
Source organism: Nicotiana sylvestris (assembly GCF_000393655.2). Taxonomy (NCBI): domain Eukaryota; kingdom Viridiplantae; phylum Streptophyta; class Magnoliopsida; order Solanales; family Solanaceae; genus Nicotiana; species Nicotiana sylvestris. Next base: position 56,525,905 of record NC_091058.1, read on the forward strand.
AACAAACTCTAAACTAACATTTAGATGTGACTTCTTAAAAGAGAACAACATAAACACATGGGAGTAACTTTTGATTAATCAAGAGAGCAAACAATTAAGAAGAAACTCAAACAAACAGTAATATCTTGCATTTAGTGAAATTTTGCAACTGAGGGCATGTACCAATAAGCATGGTAACAGAATATAATGAGAATGGGAGAAATGAACTTTTCTCAAGCTTACGAACATATCAATAAGAACCAGTTGGCTTACAAAGGAGACGGGAAATTACACCGACAAGATTGAGCGCAAATGACATCGTCGGACCGCGCCGGAAACCTTATCGAACCCTGACCGGACTACGTTGCCACACCCATTACCCAGATCTGAGCGCTTGCTCCTCCCTCGATATCTCACTCTGTTTTCACGACATCTCGTTTCTACTCTCTTAGGGAAAACGGCGGATGGTTGGTTCTTTGGAGAGAAGGGCTGTCATGGTAGTTATGAAGGGATCACGGCTAGGGCTGATTTGAATCGTGAGGTCTGGTAGCTACTTATTTTCTGAGGCTGGGGACGAGGGATACGACGGAGGTGATGAAGTTAGCGTGAAGCTTATTTTCATGGTTGTTGCGGCTGAAACTCCCTTAAAGCTCTAGAGTTTTTTTTTTTTGGCTTTGTCGTGAAGAAGATGGGAAGGTTCTTTTGTGTAGGTCCTCTCAAATGGAAAATAACGATTGATAGCCTTTGAGGGATCTAATGTCTTTTGTTATCTTTCCTTTAAGAAAAGGAATCGGGGGGGTCGTTTGGGGTGGGGTATGACGAAGGAGAAGACGTTGGGAGGGGGGTCGTTTTTTATCTGTTCTTGCGGCGCTGCTGATAGAGTGTATATGCATTCCTTTTTTTTTTGATTTTTTAAGCATTAATTTATAGGTAGAGTCTAGGTTTAGGTGTATTTTTGTGTATTTTGCCCTTTAGTCCCTAGGTCTTTTGTGTATTAGGTCCTTAGGGTCTTTTTGTTTGTTTTTATTCCAAAGAAGAGTCTAGAAGGGTCCCTAGGCTTAATGGACTAATCCGACTTGGGCCAAGAACTGGGTTCTAAAACTCTTAAAATTATGGTTCAACACCTTAATCGACTCCTTTTAAAATAAGATAAAAATACTACATAATGCAAAAACTAACATGAAACTATTATATATATTTTTTTTTGTATTTTCAAGATCATGTAAAGATAAAAATAAGGTACTATTTTTGTATATATTTTTTATTTAAATTTTTGAAAGATACGTAAGCTAAAATATTTTTTGTAATTTTCTATTTTTATGACGAAAATAAAGTAAAGAAGTCAAAAATAGTTGAAATAGCTATATTAGGCCTAAATTAAATATTTACATGCTAAAATATAAAAAATCTTGGGGAGGGTCAAAAATCACATGTCTACAGCTACCCCTCTTTGACTGGAAACGCGAAGAGTTTTTAGACAAAGACTGACTAGACAAGTTTTTGACCCGACCCTTATTTGGAGAGACTAAAACTAAGAGAGAGAGGAATGTGACTGAGCTCTGGTATCTGAGCTGCCTACATATCTTTGGTTATAAAGGAATCAGGTCACGTGTAGTTCAGACGCGACTGAGATGATGGAGTATGCCGAGGTGGACAGCCGGTCGAGGGGCCGTTCCACCGAGGTTCCGGTCCGTGGTCCTGTTATTACATCAAAAATCAAAATATGAGAAAGACTAGCTAATCCTGTCAACTACGAGTTACAAAATTCCTATCTATAAGTCTTCTGAATCTTGATCTTGAGTCTTGAATGGTTCTTCATGCAAACTTTGGATTTGAACCTTGACGCTTGTTAGCTACAGGTGCTGGTTTTTTCAACTTTTCGGATCAAAACCGGACATACCATGCTTGTGACCTAAGTCAAGTCTTGAGCATCCCACATCTTTCATCAACTTCTACATTTGGATTAACTTCTTGCCTTTCTATTTTTTCTTTATTGTGACTAACTATTAATCACCTCGGACTGTTAACTCGCATTCTTGCTGCGACCTTCTTTTGTTGCTGACTTGAATTGCATTCTGAGGTGAATTCTCTTATTCTCCAGGTAGGCTCCCGATTGCTGAACACTTGCACTGCTTTTCCCTGAAACTGCTTTCCCTTGAAACTTGAACTGTCTTCCCTTGTTCTCCAGGTGGGCGCCTGACTGCTGAACTTGAATTATATTCCCGTGCTCTCCAGGTGGGCTCCTGATTGCTGAACATGAAATGTATTCCCATGCTCTCCAGGCGGGCTCCTTACTACTGAACATGAATGTATTCCCTGCTCTCCAGGCGGGCTCCTGACTTCAACAAAATAGACGAAAACAAAAAAAAACTACTGCCCCAGTTTGGTAGCTAGGCACATATGTAAGTGTAAACTGAATCATGTTACCAAATATCAGTAAGAACTTGAAAGCTGAAACTTGAACTATATTCATTTGCTCTCCAGGTGGGCGCCTGATTGCTGAACTTGAATTGTATTCCCTTGCTCTCCAGGTGGGCGCCTGATTGCTGAACTTGAATTGTATTCCCTGCTCTCCAGGCGGGCTCTTGACTTCAACAAAATAGACAAAAACAAAGAAAATTTTCTGCCCTCGTTTGGCTATCTGGGCACGCATGTAAGTGTAAAACGGATCACATTACCAAATATCAATAAGAACTTGAAAGCTAAAACTTGAATTGTACTCCCTTGTTCTCCAGGCGGGCTCCTGATTGCTGACTTGAAATGCATTCCCTGCTCTTCAGGCGGGCTCCTGACTACTGACTTGAAATGTATTTCCTGCTCTCCAGGCGGGCTCCTGATTGCTGACTTGAAATGTATTCTCTGCTCTCTAGGAAGGCTTCTAATTTCAACAAAATAGACAAACAAAGAAAATTTCCTGCCTCAGTTTGGTGGCTGGGCACAGATGTGAGTGTAAAACTAAATTATGTTACCAAATATCAATAAGAACTTGAAAGCTAAAACTTGAATTGTACTCCCTTGTTCTCCATGTGGGCTCCTGATTGCTGACTTGAAATGTATTCCCTGCTCTTCAGGCGGGCTCCTGACTGCTGACTTGAAATGTATTCCCTGCTCTCCAGGCGGGCTCCTGATTGCTGACTTGAAATGTATTCCCTGCTCTCCAGGCGGGCTCTTGATTTCAACAAAATAGACAAAACAAAGAAAATTTCATGCCCCAGTTTGGTGGCTGGGCACAGATGTGAGTGTAAAACTAAATTATGTTACCAAATATCAATAAGAACTTGAAAGCTAAAACTTGAATTGTACTCCCTTGTTCTCCAGGTGGGCTCCTGATTGCTGACTTGAAATGTATTTCCTGTTCTTCAGGCGGGCTCCTGACTGTTGACTTGAAATGTATTCCCTGCTCTCCAGGCGGGCTCCTGATTGCTGACTTGAAATGTATTCCCTGCTCTTCAGACGGGCTCCTAATTTCAACAAAGTAGACAAAACAAAGAAAATATTTTGCCCCAGTTTGGTGGCTGGGCACAGATGTGAGTGTAAAACTAAATCATGTTACCAAATATCAATAAGAACTTGAAAGCTAAAACTTGAATTGTACTCTCTTGTTCTCCAGGTGGGCTCCTGATTGCTGACTTGAAATGTATTTCCTGCTCTCCAGGAGGGCTCCTGACTGCTGACTCGAAATGTATTCCCTGCTTTCCAGGTGGGCTCCTAACTTCAACAAAATAGACAAAAACAAAGAAAATTTTCTACCCCAGTTTGGCGGTTGGGCACAGATGTGAGTGTAAAACTAAATCATATTACCAAGTATTAGTAAGAATTTGAAAGCTAGGTCCCATTTTCCAGGGGGGGTCCTGACAACTCTTAACTAAATGACAATTTTAAATCTAAGTTATATCTTCTAAAGGCATGACTTCTACTAAATCTTGTTATCTAAAAGGGTCTTTAAACTACTACTTATTAACCAGGAGAGTCCTGAAAATCAAAGGTCAAATTTTATTTTAAGAGTGACAACTTTTATGGCTGAATTATACTACCCTACAGTAGAATTTACGCTAAATGTTGTTATCTAATCGAAATCATAAAGCTAAGTCTCATTATTTAGGAGGGTCCTGAAAACTCTTAATTGAATCCTATCTCAAACATGTAAACTTTGAAGCCTACTTATGTTCCTTTGGGGCACACTTATGCTAGATCTTGATACTCATAATTGTTGTGAATTTTAAACTAAATCCTATTTTCTAGGAGGGTCCTGAAAACTTTAAATTAAATCCCATTATCCAAGCGGGTCCTGAGAGTTTATGGTCAAACCTGTCTGGTGTTTACCTTTCCTTGCCGTGGGTTTCTTCGAAACAAAAGAGATTTCCTGCCCCTGTTTCAAATTAAAAAAAGATCTTGTCAGTTTAAAAATATGGTGGTTAGTTTGTGGCCTTGACTTTGAGGGCGGTTACTCCTTCACTTCTCATGATAGTCGATTTCCACTCGAAGACCTTGCTTGTTCCTTGACTAATCACTTTCTCTGTCATCCTTATCACAGAAAATACCTCTTCTCCGTTCAGACCCAATACCCTCTATCTGTTGCATTACTCATGAACTGACATTTAGCAACCTTTGTGTCTCCCATGAATCCCAAAGCACCTCAATTACCGTCCACTCAATGTGTTTGTTGTTCTTTCCTGACTTAACCCACTGGCATTGGCCTTGAGGTCTATTGCTCCTTCACTTGCCATGATAACTTTGATTTTCACTTGGAAGACCTTGCTTGTTATTGGTTAACCACTTTCTCTGTCAATCTTATCACAGAAAATACCCTTAATCTATTCGCCTAACACCCTCCATCTGTTGCATTGTCCATGAATTGATATGAACCAAACTTTTGTGTTTCACCGAAAATACCTTTGATTCGTTCACCTAACACCCTCCATCTTGTTGCATTGTTCATGAATTGATATGTACCAAGCCTTTGTATTTCACAAGGATCCCAAAGCATGTTGATTATTACCAGTTTAATGCGCTTGTTGTTCTTTTCTGACTTATGACATTTTGATGTGTTAGCCAGACCCCGTTTTGTGCAATTGGATAGCTGGTGGCAAATTTTGAAGTCATTTCTCAGTTGTTCTAACCGCACAGACTCAGGAAGAGGAAGTGAACAAGACAAAAAGAACAGAGTGAAGGACAATAGAAAAGATGATTCCTAACGAGAAAACTACAAAGTAGAAACCTATCAGTTGTGGATACCAACTCTAATGACCAAGACATGCACCTGTGGCCTATTCTGTCAAGTAAGCCTGATGTTCAACTCTTGTTGTACCTTTAAACCGTGAAACTGGGCTTCAATGCTCCGATTATCCAATCTGATTCACAATCCTTATTCGACTTGTAGTGCCCGGAGAGTTTTCACCATCAAGCCTCTCTCATTTGTTCTTTCTCTCAACTTACTTTCGCGTTACGGTGCCTGTGAGGGTTTTCACCAATAAGACTCTCATTTTCATTATTTTTTGCTTGGACCATAGTGTTTCCCCTGATATGAATTACCTCTCCTTGCTTGACTTGGCATCTCTCAAAGACTGATCGGAAGATCTTTCTTTAAACCGTAATGTGAACTTTTGGATAGAGTTAAAAGAAAGGATATCAAAGGCTCAAAACAATTCATATGGGTTCAAAATTACAACTTTCGGAATCTGATGTCTTACAACAACCACAACTTCTGCCCCAGTTTCTTGCTTGGGGACTTTTGGATTTTTATTTTGATGGGACCGAACCGTGAGGCTGCCTACGTATCCTTAAAAGGAATCAGGTCGAATGTAGTTCATGACATAGGAATTTCTCTGTTGTTGTGATTTTTCTTTTCACTTTCTCTTTTCTTTCTTCCTTTTCCTCTTTTTGTTGTTTTGTTGTTTTGTTGTTGTTTTTTTCTTCTTTCTTTTTCCTCTTTTTTTTTTATTTTCATTTTTTCTTCTCTCCCTTTTCATTCTTTTCTTTTCTCCTTTTCCTTTACTTATCTTTCACGCTTGTGTTTCTGATCCTTTCTACTGATTCCGAAAGAGGGGTATGAAAGAAAATAAACAAGACTCAAAGGGGTAACGAAGGATAAGGTGTTTAGATAGCAGAACAAAATGCCTTCGTCATTCCAATCTTCAAAATATGCCAAGTACAAACAACACAATTAAAAAAACCAAGGAAAACATTCGTAACATCTTTTGATTACGCCAGACTTGATGACCATATCCACACATTCGCCTTCTACATCTGTTACATACAAATCACAATTGGACAACACTCTCACTCTCACTACCACGAACGGCTCCTGCCAATTTGGGGTAAACTTGTCTTTAGCTTCAACTTGATGCGGTAGGATGTATTTCAATAGTATTTATTTTTGTTCTATCTACCCCAGTTTCACACAATTCGTGCTTGAAGTGATCTCAAAATGCCTTTACTTATTTCCCTCAAATGTCCTTACATCTTCAACATTGTTTCATTGCTTTGTGGTTAAACTGACTTTTAAAACCAGACTAAGAATTACGCGTGCATGTCATGTCACTAGAGTTAATAGGAAAAGAACTATGAAAAGAAAAGAGGACTAAACGAAAATAATTAGAAATCACAGAAACAGAAAATGGCATTAGACACATGGTGGAAGGGTTTAGATAACAAAACAAACAAACTAAATAGGGGTTATAAACCTAGAACAAACCTAGACAACACTAAACGGGCTATTATGACTAAACGAACTAAGTAAAATAAAATGATAGAAAGGTTTGAGTCATAAGACAATATCCGGACTATAATCCTGAAATAACCCGGACAGCAGAGATGACAACAAAATAAACCACCAAAAACTCCTCTCCAGCCGACTAGGAAATGGAGCGTCTTTCCAATTACCAAGCGCGGTATCTTAGCCACTGAATTTTGCATCAGTAATATTAGGGCCTCCACAAGTCTTCATCACATTGTTCTTAACAAATTGCTTTTGGATTCCTTTGTCGGTTCGTTCTTAAGATCAACTCCTGATAGCGTTGAAAGCTTAGTAGCAAGTGGACCTCCGAGGCTCCCAGAATAATTCTCACATTCCTTTTCAAAATAAACCATACCCACCATATGCGTCTCATTATGCACAGGCGATGGACTTTGGCTAGTGTCTGCTGCATCTGGATTTTGCATGACAATGTCACCTGCATCAATAAGCTTCTGAATCGCATTCTTCAAATTCCAACACTTCTCTATGTCATGACCCGGGGCATTTGAGCAATAGGCGCAACTTTGAGAAAAATCAAACTTCTTTGGAAGAGGGTTTGGCATTTTTATCTGGGTCGGTTTCAACATGTCAAATTTTCTTAGCCTCTGGAATAGACTGACATATGACACTCCCAATGGAGTGAATGTTTTCTTCTTCTGTAACCTCTCATTCTTAAAGGATTGGCTGGGTCGAAAACCTGATCCAGGGGGTTTTCGATAGGCTCTTGGGGGTAGATAGGCATTTTGTGGAGTTGGGTACTGGGAGAGTGATGTACGACTTTGGAAGTTCTGTGGAGAGAAGTGACATTGGAGAGGATAATCTAGTGCATAAGGATATCCACGGGGACGATGTCGAGGTTTGAAGTATTGATCGGGAAAGCCCATTGGATCATCTTTTCTGTTTCTCTTTCTTCCACCCAAGCTTACTGCGGTGTTTTGAATGTCTTTCGAATAACTCATGATTTTGCCTGACTTGATTCCCTCTTCCACTAGCTCCCCTATTTTTAACACATCTTTGAAAGGCTTTCCCAAAGACGGGATCAAATGACTAAAGTAGGTGGGCCCCTGGGCTTGTAGGAAAAGCTCAACCATTTCTTCTTCACCAATCGAGGTATTGAATCGAGCATCTTGCTCCGTCCATCTGAACCCAAACTCCCTAAAGCTTTCCTCCGGCTTCTTTTCCATTTTAGATAGAGAGGAGCAGTCTAGGGTAACACCTGATCTGTATTGAAAGTATCGAACAAAATCTTGAGCCATGTCACCCAATGTAGGCCACTTACCAACATCTTGACGATTATGCCATTCCAAAGTTGCCCCGGTCAGGATCTCACTGAAGTACGCCATCAACAAATAATCTTTCTCGCCAACACTTCTCATTTCACTGCAATAATCCCTCAAATGGGCTACCGGATCTCCAAACCCATCATACAAGTTAAATTTTGGCACTTTGAATCCCACAGGCAGGCGAACGTCAGGGGACACAGACAGTTCTTTGTAAGCCATGCTACCCTGGTCTCCCCTTCCTTATTTATTCTTTAAGGATTGTTCTATGCCTTTCAGCCTCCTGGGTATTCCATCTCGCCCTTTTCTTCCTGTGAACTCTTTATTTACAACATGAGACCCATCCCATGGACCCTTCTTGTATGATTTGGGAACCTTGTGGGCAACCTATGAGGGGTAATATTGGGCATCATGAGCTTTGAGTGGGTGTTCATTGCTGGAGATGGTGGATAAGACCGGAGGGCAATTTTTGGGAAAGGTAATTGGAAGATGAGTGATGGAGCTACTAGTGTGGTTGGGAAAGCTATGATAAGTGGGTGGATATGGAGAGTATGGGGGACCATCTGGCACTGTGACCGGTGTTTGGGTAAGGGTAGCATTTAGGAAGCTAGGTGGTGGCAGGGGTAGTGTCTTCCCAGTCATCCAGGCCTGATACATGTCCGTCATGTGTTGTCTTAACATCCTCACCTCTTCAACCAACCCATTGTCCTGTTCAACAAATTGTTTTTGGGCACCTGTATCAACCAACTCAGTTTTGTTATTGTCTGCCATTGCCTTTTGACTTTATGTTGTAGAGAAGAGTTACCACTTTAAAACCACAAACCAATCACCCTTCTGCTATGAATATAACAAAATGAAGTCATCACGTTAGCGTTAGGGCATTTAACGTACAAAGGTCAGTTGGCATCATCCCAATTTGTTCATTTCAATCCTCTCTTTTCTTTGTGTTTCTAGTACTTCTTAGCTCGCTCATTTTCCTTCCCCTTTTTCTTTCTGATTATCGCTCTTTTTCTTCCTTCTCATTTCTCACATCCCATGACTTCACCCCCTTTTTTTCCTTTTTTTCTTTTTTTTCTTTTTTTTCTTTTTTTCCTTTTAATAATAAAAAAAATGATTCGATCGAACCTTATGTAGGTTGCCTACGTATCATGACCCCGCATGAATCAGATCTTTGCGTAGTTCTGGAAGATCAGGAATAAAGGAAACAAACTGACGTTCTCTATTTCTTTTCTTTTTACCTTAATGACTACTCTGCTGAGAAAAGAGAAATAAATGAAGCAAATCTTCTTCTTTTTTTGAATTTTCTAAACTTAATGTTCTATAACCTATTTTAAACTCAAGCTTAACGGATTTTTTTTTTCTTTGAAACAAATACTCTATTAAGAAAAAACTCTAAAAGAGAAAGATATTTTTTGATTCCTTTTTATTAAGAAGAAAATCTGAAGAGTGAACCACAGAAAAAATATTTAGAATTTTCATTTGATATTCTGTGCAAGGTTTCGAAACAAGCAAAAAAGATAAACAAAATATTTTTGGATTTCAATTTTGATTGCCTAAAGAAGAATTTCTAATGGTAAACAAAGGATAAAGTATATTTTTTTTTCTATGTACAATATTCTAAAGTTCTAATGAAAATAAAAAGATTTTTTTTTTCATTTTTCACTAATTTCCCCAAGAAACACCTCAAAAGAAAATCTTTTTGGATTTTGGAATTAATACCTTCAAGAAGGATTTTAAAGAAGTACTAAAAGAAAATTCTTATTTTTTTTTGAATTTTGGTCCTAATATAGTAGAGGAAATATAAAAATAATTCATTTTAAGTCCTAGATATTAATTGCCTAAAGGAAAAACAATCTCAAAGGAGAATTGTTTTTTTATTTCTTATAACAAAACGCAAAATTTCTTCTTTTTTCTGGATTTTCGACTTGTAACACATTTCCACATACAAAATAAGAAATACAATAACAAAAGACTCGGCAAATTTAACCTGACTATTACAAACTCTAACATCACCTAAAAGACTAAATACTACTATACAGGACTAGAAAATAAAACAAAAGCAATTGACTCAAAAACATAAAATGGCTCCTCGAGCAACTCCTGAATGCAGTGATCCTGGGGTATCTGTCATGCTCAAACTCCAGTAAGTAGATCCACACCTGTATGAGAAAACTTAAATTAGCACTATGTGAGACAATAACATTCCCTAAGACACATGTAAGACATTATTGAGGCTATTTTTGCAAAATGACTTATTTAGCCAAAAAGTGGTTAGAAGTGCAAAATTTGGCTAAGACCTCGCAAAGCCAAGAACCTAAGATTTACTAGGAAGATCGGACCCTATGTGGGTTGCCTACGTATCACGCCCCGAAAGACGAGGATCAGGTATGCGTAGTTTGGAAAGATTGGATACGGGCGAGAATAATAAAAAAAAACAACTGACATATAGAAAACACATTTTTTTTCTTTTTTTTTCGAAAAATGATGAAACATATAAAATCTTTTTGGATTTTCTTTTTTTCGGTTTTTTGATTTTTGAAAAATGATAAAAAGTGCAAAATCTTTTTGAAATTTCCATGCTCTTTTATTTTCTTAATAAAATGTAACAAAAAAATAATTAGGCCCTACTCGCTTCATCTTCACACTTCAGCCTCTCTTTTTTCTCTTTTTTTTCATTCGCCCTCAATTATCATTGGCCCGCCAAATGACCCTTTTACCCTTGAAGAAATGCAACATGTAGCACATAGGATGCATCAAGATGGTCGGTTATTTTGGGTGCACCTGTCCTAGACGGACCCAACCCCTGTGTTGAGTCCCCAAAGTCAAATGCACGTGATGCAAGCAAACGTTCCTACTAGAGATCCGGCATGAGGTCTTGTTATACTAGGTTCAAAAGCTGGGTTTATTGTTCTAGACCTGGCTTACCCGAACGGACAGCTCGAGCCGAAGGGGGGCGACGTACCGGGAATACAAAAGCTTCACCGGCTTTGCAACTTGTTCGAACCTTGTTCTAAATTTGGGATATGACTCTAACAGAAAAGAAGTCACACGAAGTGCACACTTCTTCATGATTTAGAAGACTCAGAGAGAGGAGGGATTTCGCAACAGTTTATATACAGTTCAGATAATATCAAAGCGGTAAAAGCATCATTTAACACATTAGGCACAAGCATGTAATCAGATAACAGATAAAGCCAAATACAACAATTCATCTAAGCTCGAATTCTGAACCCTGAACTAGAGATTCTAGGTTTGATCCCCAGCAGAGTCGCCAGAGCTGTCACACCTCCTCTTTACCTACACCCCCGTAAAGGAGTGTATATAGGGAGTTTGTCCAATTTAAGTGACAATCGAAACGGGATTTATTATTAAAAGATTCAGAGTCTCCACTTGGGAGATTTATGGTGTCCCAAGTCACCGGTTCCAATCCCGAATCGAGGAAAAGATTGACTCTGTATAACAGTCCCCGAACACAAAAATCCGAGTAAGGAATTCTGTTAACCTGGGAAAAGGTGTTAGGCATTCCCGAGTTCCGTGGTTCTAGCACGGTCGCTCAACTGTTATGTTCGGCTTAATTATCTGATTTTAGTACATGTTTTAGCCTATGGTCCAATTTTAAACTTTAACCGCTTTTAATTATTTTTAAGGAAAAATTGCAACGTCATTTAAAATACGTCTTGAACCACGTCATATAAATGCACCTGCAACTCTCGACATATTTTATCTGACATTGTTGAGATTTGTATTTGGGTCACATAAATGCACACCCGAGTTTAAGGAAATTAATTTAAATTACGCGCCTAAAGCAACTACGCACTTTCAAGTTTGTGAGGCCCATGGAAGTTCAACTAAATGGCATGCCTCGAATTCTAAAAGATTAAAATTAATTAACCGAGGGCCATGCAATTGTCATTTTGTTGGGCATGACACGCCTCAATTTATTAAAGGAAAAGCATTCAACTAAGTGAACTACGGATATTCATATTTAACAGTCAACTAAGAAAGAAAACAAAATACTTGGATCTAAGTCTAGAACTACTAAACGGATACCTCTACAGTAACTACCATCCAATTCCCTGGTTCAAATTCTTTCTTGAGTCCAATTAAATCAACCCATCAAATTACGTTAAAAACTCTAAACTAACATTTACATGTGACTTCTTAAAAGAGAACAACATAAACACATGGGAGCAACTTTTGATTAATCAAGAGAGCAAACAATTAAGAAGAAACTCAAACAAACAGTAATATCCTACATTTAGTAAAATTTTGCAACCGAGGGCATGTATCAATAAGCATGGTAACAAAATATAATTAGAATGGGAGAAATGAACCTTTCTCAAGCTTACGAACATATCAATAAGAACCAATTGGCTTACAAAGGTGACGGGAAATTACACCGACAAGATTGAGCGCAAATGACATCGTCGGACCACGCCGGAAACCTTATCGAACCCTGACCGGACTGCCTTGCCACACCCGTTACCCAGATCTAAGCGTCTGCTCCTCCCTCGATATCTCACTCTGTTTTCACAACATCTCGTTGCTGCTCTATTATGGAAAACGGCGGATGGTTGGTTCTTTGGAGAGATGGGTTGTCATGGTAGTTATGAAGGGATCACGGCTAGGGCTGGTTTGAATCGTGAGGTCCGGTAGCTACTCATATTTTGAGGCTGGGGACGAGGGAGACGACAGAGGTGATGGAGTTAGCGTGAAGTTTCATGGCTGCTGCGGCTAAAACTCCCTTAAAGCTCTAGAGTTTTTTTTTGTTGCCTTTGTCATGAAGAAGATGGGGAAGGTTCTTTTGTGTAGGTCCTCTCAAATGGAAAATAACGATTGATAGCCTTTGAGGGATCTAAGGTCTTTTGTTAGCTTTCCTTGAAGAAAAGGAATCGGGGGGGTCATTTGGGGTGGGGTATGACGAAGGAGAAGACGTTGGGAGGGGGGTCGTTTTTTATCTGTTCTTGCGGCGCTACCGATAGAGTGTATATGCGTTCCTTTTTTTTTTTTTTAAGCATTAATTTATAGGTAGAGTCTAGGTTTAGGTGTATTTTTGTGTATTTTGCCCATTAGTCCCTAGGTTTTTTGTGTATTAGGTCATTAGGGTCTTTTTGTTTATTTTTATTCCAAAGAAGAGTCTAGAAGGGTCCCTAGTCTTAATGGACTAATCCGACTTGGGCCAAGAACTAGGTTCTAAAACTCTTAAAATTATGGTCCAACACCTTAATCGACTCCTTTTAAAATAAGATAAAAATACTACATAATGCAAAAGCTAACATGAAACTATTATATTTGTATTTTCAAGATCATGTAAAGATAAAAATAAGGTACTATTTTTGTTTATATTTTTTATTTAAATTTATGAAAGAAACGTAAGCTAAAATATTTTTTGTAATTTTCCATTTTTATGACGAAAATAAAGTAAAGAAGTCAAAAATAGCTGAAATAGCTATATTAGGCCTAAATTAAATATTTACATGCTAAAATATAAAAAATCTTGGGGAGGGTCAAAAATCACATGTCTACACATTCTTACTTGCCTCCGTCTCTATTACGTCAGTGTTGAATTGCTTGGATTATCTGATTTACTTGGTTTCCGTTTATTACTACCTGTGTTCTTCCTTTATTGATTATACTATTTGCACTTGCATTTTCTTTCCGCAGTTGACATCACTTTGTTATCTTTATCTTGATGTTTTATTATCATATCATGTCCATTTCATTTGACCAGTGGGTGTCCTGACTATTCCTCGTCACTACCCCACCGAGGTTAGTCTTGATACTTACTGGGCACCATCGTAGTGTGCTCATACTATACTTTTGTACATTTTTGTGTACAGATCCAGGTGGATTGATAGTAGATGTGCGGGTCGTCGCGGTGGAGACTCAAGGTAAATCTGCTACAGCGTTCGCAAGTCTTGGAGTCACCTTTATTTGTATTTACTTCCATTTTCTCCTTTGTTTCGGGGCAATGATGTATTAATTTGTGAAGTTACTCTTAGATAGGCTTGTGACTTGTACCACCAGTTTTGGGAATTTTGATTTATTCAGAGTTGGTTAATTTATAGTTAGTAAGCTTCAATGTTATTTCAGTTTATGTTAGGCTTACCTAGTTTAGAGACTAGGTTCCATCACGACTTCTTCGAAGGGATTTTTGGGTCATGACAATGCTAAAAGAACACTCCTTGAGTACTTTATATACTTCGAACTAGACAATAGAACCAGTTTTCGATTGGGCTTGTAATAGGCATTAACTTAGTTTTGTTAGCTTAATGTTTTAGTTATATTGAACTTTATACTTTGTTGGTTTTAATGTTGTTGTTAATGTTGTTGTTGTGTTGTTGGTTTTGTTGTTGGTATTGTTGTTGTTGTTGCTTGTAATAGAAAATTTGGTATGCTGGCAGGTGGTGTAGCTGTCAAAACAGACAGTTTCTGCCAAAATTATACCAAGAAAAGCGACCAAAGTTGGTCGCTTTTCTATTTTAAAAAATTCTAGAAAATAGCGACCAATTTTGGTCACTTATGTTTACAAAATAATTAAATTCTTGAAATTAGCGACCAATTTTGGTCACTTATGTTTAAAAAAAACGACCAACTTTGGTTGCTATTTTCTAGATTTTAAAATATAATATTCGGTTTACAGACCAAAGTTGATTGCTATATTTTGATTAATAATAAATTAAAAAAATATAATTTAAATATAGAGACCAACGTTGGTCGCTAAGTTTATACTATTAAAATATTAAACCGACCAAAGTTGGTCGGTGTAACGACCCAGCCGGTCATTTTGAATATTACAGCTCATTTTCCCCCATTTACTGCTAAATTCATGCTTTACAGTTGTTATATGACTCACCGGGGTAATTGGTTTGGGTCTGATGAGGTTTTAAAATGAATTGAGACACTTAGTCTTCAAGAAGAAAGCTTAAGTTGAATATTCAAATCGACCGGAAGGTGAAATATGTTTAAACAACCCCGGAATGGATTTTTGATGATTTCAATAGCTCCGTATGGTGATTTCGGGCTTAGGAGTGTGTCCGGATATTTATTTCGAGGTCCGTAGCTAAAATAAGCTTGAAATGGCGAAAATAAGAAATTTAAGTTTGGAAGTTTGACCAGGTGTTGACTTTTTGATATCAGGGTCGGAATCAAGTTCTGAAAATTTCATAGCTTCGTTATGTCATTTATGACTTGTGTGCAAAATTTGAAGTCAATCGGACTTAACTTGACAGGATTTTGCATCGAATATAGAAGTTGGACGTTCTTAGTTTCATTAGGCTTGAATTGGGGTGTGATTCACGGTTTTAGCATTATTCGATTTTATTTGAGGTTTTGACTAAGTTCGTATCATGTTTTAAGACTGGTTGATGCATTTTGTTGAAGTCTCGAGGGCCTCGGGTGGATTTCGGAAGGTTAACGGATAAAAATAAAAAATAAAAAGCTGCTGAATTTTTCTCTTTGGGCAGTTGCTAATTTTTTCTACAGCATGTGAACAATGTATGTGAACAGCACCCGTGAATAGTACCCATGAACAGTGTATATGAATAGTACCGCGTGAACAGTACCCGAAATTTCTGGATAGATTTAAGTCCAACAGTCCGGGTTTTGGGTCATTTTTTTGACTTTAAACCTCGGATGTTGGCAATTTTGAGCGAGAAATCACGGGAACTCTTGAGGTAAGTCCCTTGTGATCATTGTTAATCAATATTATTGAATATCCCAGGCTAGATTACGTGTTTTTGACGTATAAATCGAGAATTTGGGCCTAGGAATTTGAAAATGAGATTTAATGATTTGGAGGCCGAATTGTTGTCGGATTTTGGTAAAATTTGTATGGTTGGACTTGTGGTTCGATGGGGGTTCATATTCTATAATTTTTGTCGGGTTCCGAGACGTGGGCCCCACGGGCGAATTTTAGTGCACATTTCGGATTTTTAATGAAAAATGTAGAATTTCATAGGGAATTAATTCTTATAAATGGTATTGACTGAATCGAATTATTGTGGTTAGATTTGAGGAATTCGGAGGTCGATTTGAGAGGCAAAGGCATTTCAGAGTAGGATTTTTTCTCGGATTGAGGTAAGTAACGGTTATAAATATAGTCCTGAGGGTATGAAACCCCAGACATTGTGTTGTATGACTATTTTGGAGGTGACGCACATGCTAGGTGATGGGCGTGTAGGCATGCACCGTAGGGATTGTGACTTGGTCCGTCCCGTGAGACTGTGGAATCAATTGGCCTACTGTTTAATATATGTTTCCTCTGTTTTTCATGGAAATTGACTGTATTTCGTGTTAGAAATCATGTTTAGGCCATATGTGATCATTGTTGAGACCTGCGAGGTCGTGTACTTGCTGAATTAGCTGCTAAATTGTTGTTTTGTACTCAGTCATAGCTTTTCTTGCTTATTATGCATCTGACTCTTATTGTTCATTGTTGATATATGATATTACTTATGTTTAGGCCGTTTATATGATTTCTCAAAGCCCGAGAGACTGGAGAGATTGATGACTGAGTGGGTCCGAGGGCCTAAGTGTGAGGTTATTGATACTATAGCACGTGAGTTGTCTGTGCGGATCCAAATATTATATTATAGCACGTGAGTTGTCTATGTAGCATGTGAGTTGTCCGTGCAGATCCAGATATTATATTATACCACGTGAGTTGTCTGTGCGGTTTATAACGCTTGGCTGAATGAGCACCTCCGGAGTCTGCACACCCCCAGTAAGTGCAGGTACCTATTGAGTATGATTATTGAGGGCTGAGAGCCGAGTGATTGAGCTGTTGAGATGAGCTGAGAGACTGTTGCCTTGAGAGGTTGTATTTGTTTTCAGTTAATTGTTGAACTTAGTTGCTATTTGTCCTTGTCGTACATATTTCTGAAATATTTGATATCTGGTTTACTTGAGTACGCACTGGTGAGACTTAAACTGTTAAATTGAAAGTTATTAAGATAAATGTATTTGCATAGCTCGTCACTACTTCTCAGTTCCTTATTTATTTTTGTTACTTACTGACTTGGTGTACTCACATTACCCCCTGTACCTCGTGTACAGATCCAGGCACTTTTGGTCACGGTGGTTGTTGATCGAGGAGTCAGACTCAGGAGACTATTGAGGTAGTTGCATGGCGTTCGCTGACCTTGACTCTCCTTTCCTTTCATATTGTATTGTTCTATATTTCAAACAGTGTTTTATCAGTCGGATGTTGTTATCATTTAGCTGCTCATGCACTTAGTGACACCGAATTTTGGGGATGGATTGTTTAGTACTTTTGGAGTTATATTTTATTCTAAAAGGTTTTATTTAATATTAACTGCTTCCACCTTTATTTAAAAGTTCTTCTGTGTTGAAATGTTGAGTTGAGGCTTGCCTAGTACCACGATAGGCGCCATCACGACAGGTGAGATTTTGGGTCGTGACAAGTTGGTATCAGAGCCTAGGTTTCATAGGTCTCACAAGTCATGAGCAGGTTTAGTAGAGTCTTGCGGATCGGTACAGAGACGTTTGTACTTATCTTCGAGAGGCTACAGAACCCTTAGGAACATTTTACTTTCTTGTATTATGTCGTACGAATTTGTTAATTCCGGAAACTAAAATTTCTGTTATTTCATTCTCTCACAGATGGTGAGGACACGTACTTCCGGATCAAACAGGCAGCCACTAGTACAACCAGTGAGGGCCACGAGAGGCCGGGGCCGTGGTAGAGGTTGAGGTGTGGCTCGTTTAGTAGTTGGAGCAGCACCTGTAGCACCATCAGTTGCTCCAGCTCAGGAGCAGATTTCGGATATCGTTGAGCTGACAAGACCAACTTAGGCACCAGTTGAGCCTATTGTAATTCCAGGCCTTTAAGAGACTTTGGCCCAGATGCTAAATGCTTACACTGGTCTTGCCCAGGTGGTTTCGGCTCAGGTTGCACCTGCTACTTCTTAGGCCGGGGGAGGTACTCATACCCCTGTGGCCCGTACTCCATATCAAGTGGTGCATAGGCTTCAGACACCGGGGGTACCACCAGCCCAGCCAGTTCCAGTTGTTCAGGACTATGTGGTTCCTACCATGCCTGATGATGAACACCGTAGATTGGAGAGGTTTGGTAGACTTAAGCCTCCGACTTTCAGCGGTGCAGAGGGCGAGGATGCCTAGGGTTTCTTGGATAAGTGTCAGAGGATTTTTCGTACAGCAGGTATTTTGGAGACTAGTGGGGTCTCGTTCATTACTTTCCAGTTCTCTGGAGCTTCCTTCACTTGGTGGGAGGCTTATGAGAAGTGTAGGCCGGTTGGTTCAGCGCCCCTTACGTGGCAACAGTTCTTCGTTATCTTCCTGGAGAAGTATGTACGGTAGTCCCGCAGAGAGGAGTTGCACAGACAGTTCGAGCAGTTGCGTCAGGATGATATGACTGTGATGTAGTATGAGATGAGATTTTCTGAGTTAGCCCGTCATGTTGTTTGGCTGGTTCCCACAGATAGAGAGAGGATTATGAGGTTCATTGATGGCCTCGCATATCATATGCGGATTCTTATGACTATAGAGAGGGTAACTAGCACTTCTTTTGAGGTGGTTGTTGACATTTCTCAGGATATAGAGTCGGTTCACCATCAGGAGCGAGTAGAGAGGGAGGCCAAGAGGCCTCGTGGATCTGGTAGTTTGGGTGACGTCCCTTTTGGAGGCCAGTCTTACCACGGCAGGGGTCGTCATTTCAGACATACTCATACAACTCGGCCAGCTCATCATGGGGCATCAGTCAGCCACGATTCTCACATTGCTTGTTCAGGTCAGTCTTCATTCAGCGTAGAGTTCTCATCATGCTTTATCTGCTCAAGTTTTGACGGGTAGATCTGCGGGGTATCAGGAGCACCAGTTCCATCAGAGGAGGGGTTGTTTTGAGCGCGGGGATCTCGGCCATTTCAAGAGAGATTGCCCTAGGTTGTTGAGTGGAACCACACAACAGAGTTCTCGACCGATGGCACCAGCACCAGCAGATGCACCACCCGCCCAGCCAGCTTGGGTGGGGCCTAGTCAGCTAAAGTTCGCCCTAGAGGGGGAGGCCGATCAGGTGGCGGTCAGGACCAATTCTATGCCCTTCCTGCCATACTAGATATTATTACTTCAGATGCAGTAATCACAAGTATTGTCTTAGTGTGCCACATGGAAGCTTTTATATTATTTGACCCTGGTTCCACATACTCATATGTTTCATCATATTTTGCTCATTATCTGGATATCCCCATAATTCCTAACTTTATCTGTTCGTTTATCTACACCGGTAGGCAATACTATTATTGTGGACCGTATGTATTGGTCGTGTGCGGTAACTATTGGGGAACTGGAGACCAGAGTTGATCTCCTATTACTCAGTATGGTTGATTTCGATGTGATTTTGGGTATGGATTGGTTGTCTCCATGTCATACAATCCTGGACTGTCACGCAAAAACTGTGATGCTAGATATGCCAGGATTTCCCAAGGTCGAGTGGAAAGTTTCTCTAGAATATGTTCCTAGTAGAGTAATTTCTTACTTAAAGGCCCATCGAATGGTTGGGAAAGGGTGTCTATCATATTTGGCTTTTGTAAGAGATGTTGATGCAGGCACTCCTACTATTGATTCTGTACTGATAGTGTGAGACTTACCAAATGTGTTTCCTACAGATTTGTCGGGTATGCCACCAGACAGAGATATTGATTTCGGTATTGATTTGGTACCGGGCACTCAGCCCATTTCTATTCCACCGTATCGGATGGCCCCAGCAAAATTGAATGAATTAAAGGAGCAGTTGCAAGAGTTGCTTGTCAAAGGCTTCATTCGGCCTAGTGTATCAATGTGGGGTGCTCCAGTCTTGTTTGTGAAGAAGAAAGATGGATCCATGCGCATGTGTATTGATTATCGATAGTTGAACAAGGTTACGGTGAAGAACAAGTACCTATTGCCTCGTATTGATGACCTATTTGATCAGTTACAGGGTTCAAAGGTATTTTCAAAAATTGATTTGTGGTCTGGCTATCACTAGTTGAAAATTCGGGATTCGGATATTCTAAAGACGGCATTTAGGACCCGTTATGGTCACTATGAATTTCTTGTGATGTCTTTTGGGTTGACTAACTCCCCAGGAGCATTTATGCACTTAATAAATAGTGTATTTCAGCCGTATCTTGATTTATTTGTCATGGTATTTATTGATGATATCCTGGTGTACTCACGTAGCCAGGAGCAGCATGCACAACACTTGGGTATTGTATTACAGAGGCTGAGAGAGGAGAAACTTTATGCCAAATTCTCTAAGTGTGAGTTCTAGCTTACTTCTGTGGCATTCTTGGGACACATAGTGTCCAGTGAAGGAATCAAGGTGGATCCGAAGAAGATAGAGGCAGTTCAGAGTTGGCCCAGGTCATCCTCAGCTACAGAGATTTGGAGTTTTCTTGGCTTGGCAGGGTATTATCGCCAATTTGTACAGGGTTTCTCTTCTATTGTTGCACCTATGACCAGGTTGACCCAGAAGGGTGCTCCGTTCAGATGGTCCGAGGAGTGTGAGGAGAGCTTCCAAAAGCTCAAGATAGCTTTGACTACTGCTCCAGTACTGGTTTTGCCTACAGGTACTGGTTCTTATACTGTGTATTATGATGCATCGCATATTGGTCTCGGAACAGTGTTGATGCAAGATGGTAGGGTGATTGCCTACGCATCTAGACAGATAAAAGTGCATGAGAAGAATTATCTTGTTCACGACCTTGAATTAGAAGCTATTGTTCATGCCTTGAAGATTTGGCGGCATTATTTGTACAGTGTCCAATGTGAGGTCTGTACTGACCATCATAGTCTACAACATCTATTCAAATAGAAGGATCTTAATTTGCACAGCGGAGGTGGTTAGAGTTACTTAAAGATTATGATATCACCATTCGGTATCATCCGGGGAAGGCCAATGTGGTGGCCGATGCATTGAGTCGAAAGGCAGAGAGTTTGGGCAGTTTAGCATATCTACCAGTAGCATAGAGGCCATTAGCAACTGGAGGTTCAAGCCTTGGCCAATCAATTTGTGAGATTAGATATTTTGGAGCCCAGTTGGGTTCTAGCTTGTGTGGTTTCTCGGTCTTCTTTATATGACCGCATTAGAGAGCGCCAGTATGTTGATCCATATTTACTTATCTTAAAGGACACAGTTCAGCACGGTGATGCCAAAGATGTTACTATCGCAGATGATGGGGTATTGATGATGCAAGGTCGAATTTGTGTGCCAAATATAGATGGGTTACGTGAATTGATTCTTGAAGAAGCCCACAGTTCGCGGTATTCTATTCATCCAAGTGCCACAAAGATGTATCAGGATTTGAGGCAGCACTATTGGGGGAGAAAAATGAAGAAAGACATAGTTGGGTTTGTAGCTCGGTGTTTAAATTGTCAACAGGTAAAGTATGAGCATCAGAGACCGGGCGGATTACTTCAGAGACTTGATATTTCGGAGTGGAAGTGGGAGCATATTACCATGGACTTTGTAGGGGGGCTTCCACAGACTTCAAGGGAATTTGATGCCATTTAGGTGATTGTGGATAGGTTGACCAAGTCCACACATTTTATTCTAGTTGGCACTACTCATTCTTCGGAGCGGTTAGTAGGGGTCTATATCCGTGATATTGTTCGCCTTCATGGGGTGCCGTAATCCATTATTTCAGATAAGGGCACACAGTTTACATCACAATTTTGGAGGGCAGTGCAACGAGAGCTAGGTACACAGGTACAGCTGAGTACAGCATTTAACCCTCAGACGGACGGACAGTCCGAGCGCACTATTCAGATATTGGAGGATATGTTACGCGTGTGTGTCATTGATTTTGGGGGTTCTTGGGATTAGTACCTACCGCTATCAGAGTTTGCTTATAATAATAGCTACCAGTCGAGCATTTAGATAGCTCCATATGAGGCTTTATATGGGAGACGGTGTTGGTCTCCGGTGGGTTGGTTTGAGCCGGGTGAGGCTAGGCTATTGGGTACTGACTTGGTTCAGGATGCCTTGGAAAAGGCTAAATTGATTCAGGAGCAGCTTCGCACGGCGCAGTCTAGATAGAAGAGTTATGCCGACAGGAAGGTCCGCGATGTGTCTTACATGGTTAGGGAGAAGGTTCTGCTAAAGGTTTCGCCTATGAAGGGCGTTATGAGATTCGGGAAGAAGGGCAAGTTGAGTCCTAGGTATATTGGACCTTTTGAAATACTTAAAAGGATCGGAGAGATGGCCTATGAACTTGCTTTGCCACCTAGCCTATCGGGTGTTCATCTAGTGTTTCATGTATCTATGTTCCGAAAATATATTGGGGATCTATCCCATGTTTTGGATTTCAATACAGTTCAGTTGGATGGTAGTTTGACTTATGATGTAGATCCAGTGACAATTTTAGATCGGCAGGTTCGAAAGTTGAGGTCAAATAACATAGCTTCAGTGAAAGTGTAGTGGAGAGACCAGCCAGTTGGAGAAGCTACTTGGGAGAATGAACAGGAGATGCGGACAAAATATCCACACCTATTTGAGACTCCATGTATTTTTCTAAACTCGTTCGAGGACGAATGTTTGTTTAAGAGGGGGAGGATGTAACGACCCGGCCGGTCATTTTGAATATTACAATCCATTTTCCCCTATTTACTGCTAAATTCAAGCTTTACAGTTGTTATATGACTCACCGGGGTAATTGGTTTGGGTCCGGTGAGGTTTTGAAATGAATTGAGACAGTTAGTCTTCAAGAAGAAAGCTTAAGTTGAATAAATCGATCGGAAGGTGAAATATGTGTAAACAACCCCGGAATGGATTTTTGATGATTCCAATAGCTCTGTATGGTGATTTCGGGATTAGGAGTATGTCCGGATATTTATTTCGAGGTCCGTAGCTAAAATAAGCTTGAAATGGTGAAAATAAGAAATTTAAGTTTGGAGGTTTGACCGGAGGTTGACTTTTTGATATCGGTGTCGGAATCAAGTTCTGAAAATTTTCATAGCTTCGTTATGTCATTTATGACTTGTGTGCAAAATTTGAAGTCAATCGGACTTAATTTGATAGGTTTTTGCATCGAATATAGAAGTTGGACGTTCTTAGTTTTATTAGGCTTGAATTGGGATGCGATTCACGGTTTTAGCATTATTCGATGTGATTTGAGGTTTTGACTAAGTTTGTATCATGTTTTAGGACTGGTTGATGTATTTTGTTGAAGTCCCGAAGGCCTCGGTGGATTTCGGAAGGTTAACGGATAAAAATAAAAAATAAAAAGCTGCTAAATGTTTCTCTTTGGATAGTTGCTGATTTTTTCTACAGCATGTGAACAGTGTCTGTGAATAGTACCCTTGAACAGTGTATGTGAACAACACCTGTGAATAGTTCCCATGAATAGTGTATGTGAATAATACGCGTGAACAGTACCCGAAATTTATGGACAGATTTAAGTCCAGCAGTCCGGGTTTTGGGTCATTTTTTTGACTTCAAAGCTCAGATTTTGGCAATTTTGAGCGAGAAATCACGGGAACTCTTGAGGTAAGTCCCTTGTGATCATTGTTAATCAATATTATTGAATATCCCAGACTAGATTACGTGTTTTTGACGTATAAATCGAGAATTTAGGCCTAGGGATTTGAAAGTGAGATTTAATGATTTGGAGGCCGAATTGTTGTCGGATTTTGGTAAATTTTGTAAGTTGGACTCGTGGTTGCATGGGAGTTCATAATCCATAATTTTTGTCGGGTTCCGAGACGTGGGCCCCACGGGCGAATTTTAGGGCAAATTTTAGATTTTTAATTGAAAATGTAGAATTTCATAGGGAATTAATTCTTATAAATGGTATTGACTGAATCGAATTATTGTGGCTAGATTCGAGGCATTCGGAGGTCGATTTGAAAGGCAAAGGCATTTTAGAGTAGGATTTTTGCTCGAATTGAGGTAAGTAACGGTTATAAATCTGGTCCTGAGGGTATGAAACCCCAGACATTGTGTTGTATGACTATTTTGGAGGTGACGCACATGCTAGGTGACGGGCGTGTGGGCGTGCACCGTAGGTATTGTGACTTGGTCCGTCCCGTGAGACTGTGGAATCAATTGGCCTACTGTTTAATATATGTTTCCTCTGTTTTTCATGGAAATTGACTGTACTTCGTGTTAGAAATCATGTTTAGGCCATATGTGATCATTGTTGAGACCTGCGAGGTCGTGTACTTGCTGAATTAGCTGCTAAATTGTTGTTTTGTACTCAGTCATAGCTTTTCTTGCTTATTATGCATCTGACTCTTACTGTTCATTGTTGATATATGATATTACTTATGTTTGGGCCGTTTATATGATTTCTCAAAGCCCGAGAGACTGGAGAGATTGATGACTGAGTGGGTCCGAGGGCCTAAGTGTGAGGTTATTGATACTATAGCACGTGAGTTGTCCGTGCGGATCCAGATATTATATTAGAGCACGTGAGTTGTCCGTGCAGCACGTGAGTTGTCCGTGCAGCACGTGAGTTGTCCGTGCAGCACGTGAGTTGTCCGTGCAGCACGTGAGTTGTCCGTGTGGATCCAAATATTATATTATAGCACGTGAGTTGTCCGTGCAGCACGTGAGTTGTCCGTGCAGCACGTGAGTTGTCCGTGCAGCACGTGAGTTGTCCGTGTGGATCCAGATATTATTATAGCACGTGAGTTGTCCGTGCGGTTTATAGCGCTTGGGCTGAAGGAGCCCCTCCGGAGTCTGCACACCCCCAGTGAGCGCAGGTACCTATTGAGTATGATTATTGAGGGCTGAGAGCCGAGTGATTGAGCTGTTGAGATGAGCTGAGTGACTGTTGCCTTGAGAGGCTGTATTTGTTTTCAGTTAATTGCTGAACTTAGTTGCTATTTGTCCTTGTCGTACATATTTCTGAAATATTTGATATCTGGTTTACTTGAGTACGCACTAATGATTAAACTGTTAAATTGAAAGTTATTGAGATAAATGTATTTTCATAGCTCGTCACTACTTCTCAGTTCCTTATTTATTTATATTACTTACTGACTTGGTGTACTCACGTTACCCCCTGTACCTCGTGTACAGATCCAGGCACTTCTGGTCACGGTGGTTGTTGATTGAGGAGTCAGACTCAGGAGACTATTGAGGTAGCTGCATGGCGTTCGATGACCTTGACTCTCTTTTCCTTTAATATTGTATTGTTCTATATTTAAGACAGTGTTTTATCAGTCGAATGTTGTTATCATTTAGATGCTCATGCACTCAGTGACACTGAATTTTGGGGATGGATTGTTTAGTACTTTTGGAGTTATATTTTGTTCTAAAAGGTTTTATTTAATACTAACTGCTTCCACCTTTATTTAAAAGTTATTCTGTGTTGAAATGTTGAGTTGAGGCTTGCCTAGTACCACGATAGGCGTCATCACGACAAGTGAGATTTTGGGTCGTGACAGTCGGTATATTGTTTACCCGGAATATTTGGTCCTTTTATCTTAGAGACCAACGTTGGTCTCTAATTAGCGACCAACTTTGGTCTCTAAGGTAAAGGGACCAGCAAAATAGCGACCAAGCCAGTTTGGACGCTTTTTGGTCGCTTTGTGACCTGTAAGCGACCAACTTTGGTCGCTTTTTTTCGGATTTCTAGTAGTGTATTTTAAAAAATGGACAAATTTATTTTGAGATTCACGGAATAATATCTTTAAATTTCGGATGTCAATAAGTCTAAAAGTTGAAATGTATAGTAAAACGGAGAAAATTTTGATAACAAGCGCTTATTCCTTTAATGAATATTCCTAGGTGATACGGATTTGAATCAGTCAAGCAAGTCTTTGCAATGCTTTTGAAGATGAGCTTAGTTATAGGAACGACGATGTGAAAGAAGTTTCTTTGAAGAGTTGGGTAATTTTACTAGAAGCTCTCAAGTGTGATTTACGTGGTTCCTAATAGAAATAATTGTTAGGAAGGAAGGAAATAGAGTCGATAATTTGAAACAATCTTGGCCCTACCACATTTGCTAGTGCTAGTGATATATGTTTTGCATATCACGGTAGACATCAAAATTTTATTGGATCAAATCGATACAAAATTCGGATTAAGTCCTAAATACAAGACACTACAAGACGAGTCTGTTCCTGCTCTTGAAACCTTAGGAGTCCATTTAGGGTTGCTTGAACGCTACTCTACCCGAAACCCAAGATGTGGTTGGATACTACTTGAGAATCAACACTTCAAGAAGACTCACAACATCCTTTTATGAAGATCAAATACATCCAAGGAGGTGTGAATCATACTACATTCGAGAAACATGTTGCTCTAGTTCTTGAATCACGGAGATAATCAGGAGAAAAGAATCAAGGGAGAAACAGAATTGTACTCGCGATTGACCAGTAAAATTATTTTTCTCTTATTTTGCAATTGTAGTTATTTTTTCGCACTTTGAAAAATTTGTTGCAAACAATCACTATTTTTTTTTTTTTTTTGAAGCAGCAGTTTGAAAAGGGTTGGTTGGCAAGGTGATCCTCATAAAAGTTGGTGGATTAAATTGGAAATTAAAAGAAAGAAACTGAAGTTGACATTTTTGAAGCAGACTTGCCCCTACCATAGTTGTTGGTCGGATATACACACTATTTCCTTTTTAGCAAATTGTAGACTTTTCTTTTTACCAAAATTGTTCATGAAAAGCAAGTACTGATAGACTTGGCCCCTACCACGTTAAATGGAAGAGTGTTTGAGAAAATGCCAATGTAGCCTTCTTCTTTGTTTTGTTAGTGAAAACATGTTAAAGTAGCAGACATCCATCACTATACTCTATATAATCAAAGTCACATGAGAACAAGTTGCATTGTAACTACCATAAGGAACCCCCAAAAATATTCAAACTCTAAAATCATGCTTTCTATATTACGGAATGGTCACATGAGACACAAGTTATTTAACTACCATTGAAAGAACTCCCAAAAATTTTCATCTGATCACACCTCTAAGTTCCTTTCACATGAGGTGAGCATTGGTCGGTTCGGTTCGGTTCGATTCGGTTGTGAATATTATCGGTTCGGCATCTCGATTATCGAGTTATAAATATGCTAATTAAACCGATAAGATATCAGTTATCGGGTATCGATTAGTCGGTTATCAATCCTTATCGATTTACCCAATAAGAATAAAAAAAATATCCAAAAAATTCATCTTTTTTTATAGAAATCATGATTATAAAGTTAAGAGAAAGAAACTGAATTTTTGTTTCTAAGAAAAGAGGAAATAAATTTCAACTTAAGAAAAGTCTTTGCCTTTGAATATCCCGATGAATGATCTCAATTTTCAAAGTTATAAGTTACTAGGAGTAAGGAATAAGACATTCAACAATCTAATCTTACTAATTATGTAAATACTAAGATTCTTTAAAGTTTAAAACTAAAAATCTTAACTGAAAAATTAAGATGAGAATTCAAAAAAGTTTTAAATTTATTCTAGTAATTAAGGTATGAAGGTGAAGAGTAACTGCCGAGAGAATTGAGAGAATGAAATCATAAGGTAGCTTTATATACTTAGTGGGTAGAATTATAATTTTGTCAAAGCTTATTCGGCTATCGGTTAAACCGTTAATAAAATTGAGCAAATCGAGACCCGAACCGATAACTCAATAGTCAAATAACATTAAACCGTTATTAAACCATTTATCCAATAACCTGATATCGATATATAATCCATTAATATTTTATCGGTTCGGGCTATCGGTTATACCCGATATATGCCCAGCCCTACTTTCTCATTCACCGAAAATACTATTTTAAAAATGAGTCAATAGATTGGAAGTATGATACACGGTTAAAATGAGCAAAACAGCTTAAAGGGAAACCCTAACAATTGTAAGAGTAATCATCAAGTGCACTTAATTAAACTATATTTTGTTTTTCAGACATTAATGGTGGAAAATATGGACATTATTGATTCTTTTTTCCCGATATTATTGATCCGCATTCCATTATATTTCAATTTCAATATGAGAGAGTATCCCTCATTTAGACTTCAGAAAGGGGAAGAGGAGAGGGGGGAGGGTGAGCTAGCGAGAAACTCGTGATTTTATTTTGAACAAAATGCAACTGAATGTCATAAAATATCTTCGTTGGGCCAAATAACTTCTTTTTTGGAATCGAACCCTTATCAATAACATAAAAGTTCGGGTAGCCAACCAACTAAAGTACTAAGATTCTCTAACCAAATAACTTCAGTTTAAAGGTCAACAAAAAATTAAAAACAGAATAAAGAATAATATTAATCCTAGAAAATTTTCGCAAGTGGTGACTCGAAGAAACCTTAACAATTGACCGAATAGTAAAGAATTTTGAGAAATAAGGGTTCCCCATGGCCAAAAGTTGGAAGACTGCACTACGCAAGGCCGTCACAAATACTATGGGACATTACACTAACCTTTTTATTTTTAGTTTTTAAACAAGTAACTTATGATCTCCAAGCCACTTGAAACAACTAAATTACCAGTAAATGCTGGTTTTAAATTAGTGAAATGTATGACTTGAGAAAAGTATGAGAGGAACAAACTGAAAGGCTCAAAATTATGGCTGCAATAATAGTTGGTTCAACGATAACTCTCATGGGAAAAAGAAGGGTGTAAAGGATAGTAGGCTCTGTGGAAACCTTGTCACGGAGATGCACGTAGGGTACTCAAGCGTTCATTCTGTGTGAATTTGCTCATCACGATCTCTTTCCCTATCCGTTATTAGTTGCCATAGTCAAAATGGGGGTGTGCGACTAATTCCCCGGGACATCCGCTACCTCCCACAAGCAAATAAGTACCAGGTAATTCTATCCATCAATGTTTGGACATATGGGAAAAATCACCTAGTGTTTGTAAATAGATTTGAACCCGAGACCTCATGCTCTCAACCCACTTCATTGACCACTAGGCCCCACCCTTGGGTACAAGTTGATGGATATGTTGTGTTTCAGCTTCATATTTTCTGGTTTGCAACAAGAAATTCATAACCTGCAGATTTGTATTAACCATCTATAGTTCGAGAGATTGTTACAATTTGTCATCTCAGTCACTTATGGCAGAACTACTCACTGTAAGATCAGAATTAAAATCTTTTCAGACTTGAGACAACTTCCGTCTCAAAAGAAAGAAGTCGTTACACTTGCATATTTAGCTTTCACTGTTGGAGTATTTTGCTCGAAATTGGCTGGAATGGGAAAGTACAGGAGTTTCAACAAGTTCAAAATAACAGAGTGTACGCAAATCTGATAATGTAGAAAGTGCAGATGGTGGTGTGGAAAAGCCAAATAGAACTTAGATGGCCAACTGAAAACATACCTGAAAGTTATTCGACAATAATGAACCAACTGTAAAACAACACTTCCTTAACTTCCCGCATTAGAAAGAAACACTAAAACCAAGTTCCTCAGAGTAATGTCAAAGTCGTACATTCTTCGTCACTGAGATATGTCCATGGTAGATCTGGCACACCCATGGGAAATTACTCTGGTGTTGCACCTCAATGAAGTTCATCAGTTCAGCAAAAACAGGAAGAAGTTTTTGATACATACTTTGTGTAAAACTTGAGATAATAGATACAAAGGACCTATTTTTTGATAAGGAATACAAGGAGACCTATCACCTAAGGCCTTTTACTTAAAGTCATTCTAACCAAAATTAGAGTCCCTGTGACAAAATAAAAAGAACTTACGATTTGAACCATAACTGCTTGGTCAAAAGCCAGGAATTTCTCCTGGCATGGGAGCTAATTCATTATTGCTGAACCTCTCCTCATCATAGAAGCAGGCATGAACAATCCTACCACCAAAAAATCGACCTTCAAGTTCGATAAGGGCTTTAGTTGCTTGTTCTGCTCTCTCAAATTGAACGAATATCCGAACGGCTTCCTCGTGAGGGAAATTTGCCTCTGTTATCTCAAATATTAAGACACGAGTTACGGTACCAAATTTAGTGCACTCTTCAGCCACCTCACCTTCTAGGTCATCATCAACCTCGCCAGGACCAACCTTCATAAGGAAAAAAAGGGAACAAAAAGAAAACAAAAAGAAAGGTCAGAGCAATAAAAAAACATGAGACCAGAGCATCTATCCACCATTCCCTACAGATGGGGCATTAGTTTCAATTATCTCAATTTCTTTTTTTTGCGTCTATTCTATTAGGCTGATCAAAATTCTCTCTCCCCCTCTCTCTATCCGTTCGCTACATGTACAAGTACTTTTTGGGTGGTAACAGAGGACATCCATCTAGAGGAAAGAAAGTTCAACGTTGAAGATATGAAGCTTGTGGAAAGCATAACCTCATGCGAGCCCACTTTTCATTAAATGGCAAAACTATGATTTTGATCCAAAATATTCCCCCACTAAAAACTAAGAGATCAAAAAGAAGATAATCCCACTCCTCCATTCAGTTGAGTTTACACTGTAAGAGTGTTACGATCATTCACATTTTGAAAAAGGCAACAAATTGGTCTATATTTTACTTTTTGGTTTATTAATGAAATATGAAACAGTTGTAACTGACTTTATCAAATGAAACAGTTGTAATTGAGTAATTCAGCTTTTTGTAAAACTATTATATGTTTGAAAAGTTAAAGTGGACACTATTTCGCCACGACCACTAAAGAAAGATGGACACTAAATTTGAAAGAAGAGTGGTATCACATAAGAGAAATAAGTCTTTAGTAAAAATAACAAAAAAACCAGTATAATCCCTCAAGTGGGGTCTGGAAACGGTAATGTGTACGCAGACCTTACCCCTACCTTGAAGGTGTTTCCGATAGACCCTCGGCTCAAGGAAAGATGACAAGAAAGCAGCAGCACAAGCATTAACAACAACAAGATAATAAGAAAACGAAGCGAAAGGAAGAACACGTAGAATAGTCTAATAGAAATCTAACAATAATAGAACACCACATTAACACTAATACTACTGGTATGGGAAAGGAAACCTCTCGAGTACCTACTAGCCTTCTACCTTAATTCTTGACCTCCACACCTTCCAATCAAGGGTCATATACTCAGTAAGCTGAAGTAACACCATATCCTGCCTAATCACTTCTTCTTAGCACTTCTTAGGCCTACCTTTACCTCTCCTTAAACCCACCAAGGCCAATCTCTCGCACCTCCTTACTGGGGCATCTGCGCTCCTCTTCACATGCCCAAATCATCTAAGTCTTGCTTCCCGTATCTTGTCCTCCACCGAAGCCACTCTCACCCTAGCCTGAATATCTTCACTCCTAATCTTATCAATCCTGGTATTATTTAGTCCGTGGGGAAAAGGAACGCTCCGCAAATCACAATATTTAGGCATTCCAAAGCACACTCCTTTGCTTTAATTCAAAGAGAAGTTGAAACAAATACACCATCATAACAGGATTGGGAGGCCCAATGTGCCAAAACAACTAAAAAATGTGTACACCAAAGGGCAATTTCTTCTTTTTTTACCCTGATCAAAAAAGAAATTGCCCTTTGGTGTACACATTTTTTAGTTGTTTTGGCGCAATAGGCCTCCAATCCTGTTATGATGAAGTATTTGTTTCAACATCCCTTTGAATTAAGCAAAGGGTATGGCATTACACAGCTCCAGTCACAAATATCGTCAACAACCACAACCAGAAGTACTAAATGTAGCTACCAAGGCAACTTCTGTACAATAGCTGTAACACAAATGCTTACATCTGCTGGCACTATGTAAACTCCAAGATGTGCATGATCCTCACAGAATGTTAGATTTCACTGCTATGTTACAGGATTCAATACTTTTGTATAGAGGCAGTTCACTTCTTTTATTTTTGCAGGAGGGACTGCCCACTTTGGGACATTCAATCACCAGCTTGGTGTCAGGATCTTTCTTCCATTAATAAAATATCTTGCTTACTGATCAAAAAAAGTTATGAAGAATAAATGGATGAAAAAGGGAGTTATAGGCAGAGGTTACATTTGACCCAAAGATATTTGAAAAAATAAGAATGAATTTAGACTTAAGAATAAAAGATATATATCAACATCATTACTTTAAGAAAGAACTATTACACATATTATGCAGCCCATTAACAAGATTATCCAACAACTGCACCTCAATCCCAAACAATTTGGGGTCGGCTATATAAATCCCCACTAACCATGTTCCCCATTTAAATTCATCTCCCAAAAACAAAGATTATTGTATACAGATAGAATACACTCAACGAAATGTAGCGGTCATTAACCCTCTTACAAGGGAAATATTCAATCCCAAAGGAGAGGGGGTAGGGTAACTAATGCACTCTTAGTTCCAACCTCGGACCTTATTGCCACCACCCTCGCCCCACCACATAGCATGCACTGCACCCCATTGCATCTTCCCCTCACTCCACATGATTCTTTTTACTAAATTTGGTTGTATACCTCTCAGTTTTGCTTTAAAGACGTAAACCCATTAATCAAACAATTGATAAAATATATCCAATGCATCCAAAATTATTCAGATATAATTCACCTTAATTCTCGCATTGCAACCAAATCCACCAGCTCCAGCATTGGGATCCTTCCTAAAATAATCCTATCACTACTTCCTACATGTCCACAAACCTAACGTCCCATATAAGGTAGGCAAGTTTGAGTCAAGCTAACCCCTTGGTCCATTCACTAAAAGAGAGAGAGTGTGTGTGCGCGCGCGCATGTGTGACTTCCCCAATGAGCAGAAAAACTTATCGGATTTTGAATCTAGAGTGCAGTGGAGAAATACTTAGAATCACATGTTGTACCTTCTTTAATGAAGATATTGGTACTTGCGAACACGAAATGTGACCTTAAGGAAG
Source organism: Nicotiana sylvestris (assembly GCF_000393655.2). Classification (NCBI taxonomy): domain Eukaryota; kingdom Viridiplantae; phylum Streptophyta; class Magnoliopsida; order Solanales; family Solanaceae; genus Nicotiana; species Nicotiana sylvestris. The sequence continues at coordinate 56,558,665 of NC_091058.1, forward strand.
AAAAGAGGTTCTATCTAGAACAAGCGGAATCCCCTTAGTGTAACGTGAAAGTATTCAGAAGAAAACATAATTCAATTGAATCAAAATGCAAGGAGAAATCATGGTGCATCTGGGCCCAATATGTACTTGAATTGCCAAAACAAAGACAAAATTCCACTCATTGAACAAAACTACACAAGAATGATGTGTTAATTCATTTGGATATTGCACTTAGCTGATGCATGAATGCATATACCCAAAATAGTCATTATTTATCATGGCTGACAATTTCCTTAACTCAACTCACATAGCACAGCCTAAGAGAGAAGATTGAATGATGAATGATGTTCTATTTTGCTTCTTCTCTTTCTTAACCAAAGTCAAGAGTTCCATAGTCTCTTTTCTTTCACGATAAAGCACAGAAGCCATCAAGTCCTCGGAGAAAACAACTTTGATTCATTAATACACCGAGCCCCTGAAACTACTTGCACTATAGAGCCTAAAACTAAACCAAGTCCTTGGAAAGGAATGACGCGCAACTTAACTTTATGAAAGCAACTATTCTAGCAAGAAACCATCTTACTTCATGCAGCTAAACAAGCTCATGCAATAAAAATCCACAATCAAACATAATAAACAAATAATAGTGAGCCTTAACAATCCATACCATATTCTTGAGCAGTACAACCCTTGTTGGAGGCATATTAAAATTCACACTCTTCACCTTCTTTTCAGGTTGCTGTTGTTGTTGTTGCTGCTGCTTTGCTTCACTAGCCACTATAACTCCACCTCTCTTATCCGTCTTTTTAGCCATCAATGGAGTTGTAATACCCTGTTCTAGCTTCCCAAGTCCCTGACCTTCCTTCCACCCCATCTTAGCCATCATCCTTTGTGCAGCTGTCATTTTTCCCTCAGCTCCCAATCCCAAACCCCCACTCTCTGATCTCCCGATACTAAACTCATTCCCCGGTGGTGGCGAAGGCGACCGTGGCGGAGGAGCACCACTGACTCCTCCACCACCACTCATTGCCGCCCTCCGCCGCCACGCCTCCTCCCCTGAAATGTTCAATTCTCTCTCTTTCTCTCTCTTCTCCTTCTCCTCCCTCTCCCTCTCCCTCTCCCTCCTCTCCCTCTCTTCTAATTCCCTCCTCACCTCAGCCTCCATTTGCTTCCTCTTCTTCTCCCTCCTATACTCTTCGTAATCGTTGGGCCGGGCCGGGTCGTATTCTTCTAATACGGAGCTTGTAACAGCCACTAGGGCAGGTTGGAAAGACGACGTTGCGGAGAGGGTGGGGTTAGGGTTAGGGTTAGTGTTCTCGTCGAGGGGGGTGGGTTTAGGAGCTGCTAATAATGAAGGCTGGGGTTTGGGTTTGGGCTGAGGTCGGAGAAGGGTTTGGGTTGGGGCGAAGGTTTTCCGGAGAGCTGGTGGGGCCATCTTAGTGCTGCTAGACCATACATTAGCGGTGGTGCTGTTGCTGGGCTTGTCGTCATCGCCGGAGGACGACGGCGGTGGGAGATCGCCATACAAGCCGCCGAGCATTGTGATCGGAGATTCTAGATTGACGCCGATGAGGTGGAAAATAAGGGGTTTAATTGGGTGGAAGTTGGGATTTTGATATACTAAAGGATCTCTGTGAAAAAGTTAAATTTGGAACCATGAAAGTTGTATGATATGGCATTTCACTCCTTATCCTTTTGCAATCTAATAGTTTGGTCCCCAATGTTTCATTGTGTTATTTTTAAAAAACAATCAAATTAGGAATTGGATATTTAAATTGTGTCAATTATTACATCATTAATAGTAGGAATAGTGTATCTAACTAATAGCATGTTTGGCCAAGCTGGAAAAATCAACTTATTTTGAGAAGTGCTTTTTTCAAAAGTAATTTTGGTGAAAAGCAGTTTGTGTTTGGCTAATTAATTTGAAAAGCACGTCCAATTAGTGTTTGGCCAAGCTTTTAAAAAATGCTTCTAAGTGTATTTTTCTCAAATGTTACAACCCATATTTTTGTACCTGAAAGTACATCGTGAGTCAATTGATGTAAGCTCAAAAAGAATGAAATCCTTCTATAAGAACAAGAAAGGTTTGCCGAAGTGTTAAGCAAGTTAAGATGAATATGAGACTTGTTAATCATGATTTAAATGAGTTTAAAGCCATGATATGGCTATATATGATGTTTGTATATAAAGTATAAAGTTTGAGAAAAATCGGATTTAAGTTGCGGAAAAACCGACTAAGGATTTGCCTTGTAATGGAGCTTTTTGAGTAATAAATTTCATGTACTATATAAAATCTTGTTTGGACATATTATATACCAAATTGAAGGTCTTGGAATGTAGTTTCCAACTCTTTTAACCGTTCGTTCATATGACATCCGGATAAGAAGATATAAGTGTTTGAAAAGGGCCAATGAGATGGTACCAAGTAGCACCTTTTTGACTTTTCAACAAAATGAGATATTTACATTCCTTATCTCGTCTCTTTCCCCATTTTTCCAGACAACACGACCAAATAACACCCCTAACCTTCCCCTCAAGCTCTCCACAAGGGTTTCCAATAAGATTATCATCCGGGGCACGAAATCAAGTGGCGATAACATTAAAACGATCCCTACGACTTAAGTATCGCTATATTGCTTCTCTTTTTCTTTGTAGTTTGAGTTTTGGAAGATATTTAATATTTAAGAAAATGCCTTATTTCTGTATTTAAGCTTTCAAATATGAAGGAAGGTTGATAAATACATTTCGTAATAGCTAGAACTCACAGGACGGTGATCGGAAGCCGTGAGTTCGAATTATTCGACTTATTGTGGGCTGTTTTTGGGCCGTTTCATGTAGCTTTTGGGCTGTATATTTTGCTGCTATTTAATGGAGTTTTTGTAGGATAAATAGTGTGGAGAAACACCACGTAATGACAAAATGATGGATTAGTCATTCTTTGTAATATTTTTGGGGTGTTAGACACTACTATAGTCGTCGTTTTTGGTATGAATTGATTAGGGTGTGTTGGGCTGTTGTAATCTAAATATAACATGGATTTCGACTTTCATCCACTGTAGGAGATAATTATATTGTGTTCCTACTGGCGCTTAAGGTTATCTTGGCATTAGTTAAGTTAAATGGATGAATTAGACATGAACTAGTGTATAAAGTTGCTAATTAAGAATAATTAGAGTTGTGGATCATTTTCTTTGTTATGGATATATGAGCTGTCACACCTCCTTTTTGCGCGCCCGCCCCGAAGGGTTAAATGCGCGAGGGAGTTTTTCCAATTTAAGTGACAATATTCGAAATGGGATTATTTATTTTAATTCAGAGTCGCCACTTGGGAAAGGTTTGGCTTTTGGTGTCCCAAGTCACCGGTTTATCTTGAATCCCAAATCGAGGAAATTTTTGACTTTTCCAAATGAAGTCTGCGAACCAGAAATTCTAAGTAAGGAATTCTGTTGACCCGAGGGAAGGTGTTAGGCACCCTCGAATCCCGTGGTTCTAGCACGGTCGCTTAAATTGTTATAATGGCTAAATATCTGATTTAAATACATGTTGTGACTTATGTGCTTTTATTAAGTTTAAACCGCTTTTATTATTATCATTTATTTTTATAGAATTGCAACGTCGTGAAAATGCATCTCGAACCACGTCACAATCAATGCACCCGTGGTCGTCGACACATTTTGACTCCGTTGAGATTTGGATTTGGGTCACATCAATGTGCACCCGTGTTTAAGAAGGTTAAATTATTAAAGGTGCGCCTAAAGCAACTAGCGTATTGTTATTTTGGGAAGGCCGTAAAATTCGCTAAACGGCCTGTCCCGAATTCTAAGTATTTTAATATATACATTTAGAGGGCCCCGCAGCTTGTGCATTTTTGTTTGTCGAGGCTCGTCTCAATATTTTTTAAAAGGATAATCTTAGCACGACTACATTTTCTATTTTTTGTTTTCTAAAATAAATGAAGATAAGGTCCTACTTTATTTACATACTTTCGAGTTATTATGGTTAAGTTCCAAAAGTGAGTTGTTTAAGGAGTTTGCATGGCAATGCATAGAATATTCTACATACAGACAGAAAAGAAAGATAAGGCTACATTAAATTACAACTTCAAATCTTTCTCATTTTTTGCATTCATGCTTCGAGTGGCTTACAAGATGAACCAGTGTATCAGTTTGTGTACCTGGTATTTGGAAAGCAAGGAAAGAAGATGAAGATCAGTAGAAGCAGCAGTAGTGTAAATACACAGCAACAACAGCAACCCAACAACAGCAATTCGAATCAGATTCAAGGCCCAGAAAACTTTGAAGAAAAATCAAACAACTCAATAGAATAAACCTGAAACTAAACTCGCTTCTCCCTTTGTTTTTGTTTTCTCTTTTTTTTTACTCTCTAACACTCTTGAGATTTTCGGATTGTCTTCCTCTCTCAAAATAATCCTCAAAAATCTTTCAAGTTTTAGTCTAAGTTTTTTCTCTCAAGTCTAGTCCCCTTTTAATGTCAAGAAATGACTCTATATATAGCAAGACAAATCTTCAATTCCCAACCCCCAAATTATTCCCTCAATGGCATGCTTTGCCCCACTTATTAATGTTTTCTTTATTTTAAACTTTGTCCCTCATGCCTACATTAAATAAATACCACATTACCAACCCATTACAATATGTCCCCCATGCCTACATTAAACAAGTGCAAGATTCCTCCCCATTATGTTTTGTCTTGTCCCCCATTATATTAAACAAGTACATCAAAAACCCCACCCCATTATATTTGTCCCCCATGCTTAACATAAAGAATCAAAATAATGTTCAATTACCAAACTACCCCTCCGACCTTATTGCAATTACAAATCTACCCCCGAATGCAATGCAATTTACCAAATTACCCCCATCAGCTCTAAACACTCAATTAATCATAACTCAACCAAAATATAGTCAAGATGACCAATTTCTCAACAATCTTCAACAACAAATCATATGAACACGATGAACAACACAACTCCAAATTGATGGAATGAATTAACCATATCGGGAACCAATCCTGGTTAATTTAGACCATCAATGGATGAACAAAGAGACAACAATACAAACAACAATATGCATGATTCAAATTAAATCACCAAATCACAAACAAACATAAACTCACATTAAATCACTGGATTTAAACGTGAACTTCAAACAAAGACGAACATGAATTAAATCTGTTTTTAAGCAACAAACGTGACAGATTCTAACGATTCAAACAACATTAATATTTTCTGGAAAATACATAACAACATGAAACAAATTGAAGAAATAATCAATTAAATTTCAATTTGAATCTAGCAAACATTAAACTAACAAATATTCACTTAAACAATAATACAAACATAAAATAAACATGAAAAATAACTAATTAACTTCCATTTGAAATCTGAAAATTAATTCAACAAAAACACATGAACATGAACGAAACCAAAAATCAAATATCCACCGATTTTACATGAACAAAACAAACATTTGCCGATTTTAGATTCTAAACTATCAAAACAAAATACGGACAAAATAAAACTCAAAATCTACTAACCGGAGATGAACAACGACGAATTTGATTGTATGGACTGTTCCGACAAACCTCAAATGGGAATAAATCTGTCCGGACTCAACGACTAACTCGACGAAGAGCTCGACCAAACGACGATGAACAAATCTAAGAAGTTGACTGAAGCCGCGCCTGTCGCGACAGAAGTGAAGGAACGAGGCAGCTGGGGTTCCGTTTGGTTACGTGACTGAGTTTGGACGACTGGCTCGAGCTTGGAACGTGAAGAAACAGCAGCGGGGGGGGGGGGGGGGGGGACGACGAGGTAGTGACAGCAGCCATGGTTGACGCAAAATAGAAGTAGCTGGGTGCGTTCGCTCGTGAAGAAGCCATGGACGACGAGCTGGAACAGATGCAACTCAGCCATGGACACGAGTTTGAAACAGAAGTAGCAGCAGCTGGAGCAGAAATAGTGACGAGCTCCGATGAAGCTGGAACGAGGTCGGGGGCAAAGGCTACCATGGACGTCGAGCTTCAAACCCGAGCTTGACGTCGAACGACGAAGATGAAGTCGTGATGGTGGTCGCTTGGCCGGGGATGGAGGCAGCGGGTAGCCCATGGCTGTGTGATGAAGAGGAGGGTAGCCATTGATGGGGAGGTTGGTGTTTGGAAAGAAGAAGAAAGATGAGAAAGGGGGGCGGATGAGTTAGTGTTTTAGGGTTTTCTTGTTCTTTCTTTTTTTCTTTTGTTTTGTGTTTTGAAAAAATGAAGAAGGGGTGTTGGGCTAATGGGTTAATGGGGCGGATCGGGTCGACCCGGTCTGTAGTGGACTGGGTCATGGAGAAGATTGGGCAATTTTTTGGGCCTTTGGCTTACAATTGAAGAAGTGGCTCAATCCGATTTTCTTTTGTATTTTTGTTCTCTTTTCTTCTTTTATTTTCTAAAACTAAATTATAAAAATACTTAAATTATTATTAAGAACTGAATTAAGTTATAAAAGCGCAAATTAACTCCCAATAACAATTAACGCACAATTAAGTAATAATTAAGCATAACATTGTATATTTGGACATTAAATGCTAAAAATGCAAAAGATGCCTATTTTTGTAATTTTTAATTTTTGTAAAGCTCATTTAATTACTAACAATTGTAGAATTAAATCCTACATGCAAAATGCGACATATTTTTATATTTTCTATTAATTTAACAAATAAGCGAACACAGACAAATACAAATAATTATCCAAACATATCACAAAAATACTCAAAATTGCACACCAAGGAAAATCATTTTATTTTGCATTTTTTTGGGAGTATTTCTCATATAGGGCAAAAATCACGTGCTTACAGTTACCCCTCTTTGCCTGGAGACACGAAGGGTTTTCGTGCAAAGATAAAGCAAGCGATTTTTGCCCATCCGAGTACTCCGTGTGAAGCATTTTTTTTGAAAACGATTTAACCGAACCTTTGCTTCAAAGGTTTCCTACATATCCCTGGCTAAAGGGGAATCAGGTTAATGTAGTTCGGGAAGTTTTGGTAGTTGGGACTACCGTGGGACTGCAATGTTACTGATGTTGCCTGCTATTATCACTGCTTACTGACCGCCTTATTACAACCAAAGGAAATTGAAACTAAACTAATTATTTATGCCTGTCACTTGCTAGTTACAAGATTCCTATCTATGATTCTTTTGTAAATTAATCTCGGGTCTTAGCTGATTTTGCTTGTAGACTTCGATCCGAATCTTGATGCTTGCAAGTTGTAGGTGCCTGTTTATTTCTGCGACACTGAGTGAGACGGGAGTGGTAGAACTCGGGGCCTTGATCAAAACTCGGAGCGATCCTCCCTTTGTTTTTTCAAGCATCTCGGAACATCTTCTCTTTTTTATTCTGGGTTGAGGCTCATCTCGTGGGTCTTCTCGATCCATGCGCCTCGAGGTCAGACCTGCGGGAAAAAACAAACGAACGAAATTTTCTGCCCCAGTTTCGCTAGGAAAATTTCGTGAGTTATTTGCCAGGAAGTTCATAGCATTGATGAAGGAATTGGATCAACGATATTGCCACAAGGTAAGAATACTCAGTTTTAGGGTTGGAACCCTAAGGCTGGCGGAATGAAAATAGTTTAGTTCAGGGTTGGAGCCCTAATGCTGACTAGCTGGGGAGAAGCTCAGTTTAGAGTTGAAACTCTAATGTTGACCAACTGGGGAAAAGTTCAGTTTAGGGTTGGGGGCCCTAATGCTGACTAAAGGGAAGATTCAGTTTAGGGTTTAAAACCCTAATGCTGACTGAAGGAAAGAGTTCAGTTTAGGGTTTAAAACCCTAATGCTGACTAAATGGAAAAGTTCAGTTTAGGGTTTAAAACCCTAATGCTGACTGAAGGAAAAGTTCAGTTTAGGGTTTAAAACCCTAATGCTGACTAAAGGAAAAGTTCAGTTTAGGGTTTAAAACCCTAATGCTGACTAAATGGGAAAAGTTCGGTTTAAGGTTTAAAACCCTAATGCTGACTAAAGGGAAAAATTTCAGTTTAGGGTTTAAAACCCTAATGTTGACTAAAGGAAAGAGTTCTCGGGTTATGCCGGGGGAATCATCGGGTTATGCCGGAAAGATTCGTCGGGTTATGCCGGAGGGTTTATCGGATTATTCCGAAAGATTCATCGGGTTATGCAGGGAGGATTCATCGGATCATGCCGGAAAATTCATCGTAACATGCCGGGAAGATTTATCGGGTTATGCCGAGAAGATTTATCGGGTTATTCCGAAAGATTCATCGGGTTATGCCGTCATGCCGGAAAATTCATCGTAACATGCCGGGAAGATTTATCGGGTTATGCCGAGAAGATTTATCGGGTTATGCCGAAAGATTCATCGGGTTATGCCGGGAGGATTTATCGGGTTATGCCGAAAGATTCACCGGGTTATGCCGGAAGTTCATCGGGTTAGGCCGGGAGGATTTATCGGGTTATGCCGAAAGATTCATCGGGTTATGCCGGAAGTTCATCGGGTTATGCCGGGAGGATTTATCGGGTTATGCCGAAAGGTTTATCGGATTATGCCGGGAATTCATCGGAACATGCCGGGAGGATTTATCGGGTTATGCCAAAAGATTCATCGGGTTATGCCGGAAGTTCATCGGGTTATGCTGGGAGGATTTATCGGGTTATGCGGAAAGGTTCATCAGGTTATGCCGGGAGGATTCATCGGATCATGCCGGAAAATTCAACGTAACATGCCGGGAAGATTTATCGGGTTATGCCGAGAAGATTTATCGGGTTATGCCGAAAGATTCATCGGGTTATGCCGGGAGGATTCATCGGATCATGCCGGAAAATTCATCGTAACATGCCGGGAAGATTTATCGGGTTATGCCGAGAAGATTTATCGGGTTATGCCGACAGATTCATCGGGTTATACCGGGAGGATTTATCGGGTTATGTCGAAAGGTTCATCGGGTTATGCCGGAAGTTCATCGGGTTATGCCGGGAGGATTTATCGGGTTATGCCGAAAGGTTCATCGGATTATGCCGGAAGTTCATCGGGTTATACCGGAAGATTTATCGGGTTATGCTGAAAGATTTATCGGGTTATGCCGAAAGATTCATCGGGTTATGCCGGAGGGATTCATCGGGTTATGCCGGAGGTTCATCGGGTTATGCCGGAAATGGGAAAGAGTCCTCGGATTATGCCAGGGATTTGGGTAGGAAAATCTCCTTGGGTTATGCCAGGGAGATCCGTGGTTTATACCGGGATGGTCGAGGAATGAGGTCCTACGCTACCATGATTTGTTTTTCTTTTGGGATGTTCATTTTTATTTCTTGTCTTCTTTCTTTTCTTTGGTTTATCCCCTTTTATATATCAAAATGCACGAAAAAATTTCGGGAAACTTACCTTTGGTCGTTTTTCCCGTTGCAAGGCTGTTTCAACGCTTGCGTGTTTTATTTCTTTTGGGCTACACCTGCTTCTTGCATGGCTGCTTTGGGTCCTACCTGTCTCAATTTCCTAAACAAAGAAAAATTGTCAGTTTGAAGACGGCGGTTGGTTTGGGGACCTTGACTGTTCCAATTGCTTTGTCTTGGCCTAATTCTTGTTGAGAAACTCTGCTATTGATTGGATTCACATGCGAAACCCTTTGGACTACTCAGACTTGCGTTTCTAGATTTTGTGATGATTTGCCTTGTAAGGCTTTGGTTTTCCCGTCTCGTTCCGCTTGGGGATTTTCGGTGGGGATTTCATTAGGGAGACTCTGTGGGGATTTGTACAAGGGAATCTCCGTGGATATTTGTCCAATGCGAACTTTGTGAGGATTTTTTTTTTTTTTTGATTTTTGATTGTAGCAGACTTGCTGGGGATGTGCTGGGGTGGACCTCTTTGGGGAATTGTACAAGGGGAGACTCCGTCGGGATTTGTAACAAGGGATACCCTGTGGGGATTTGTCGGTTTTGGAAGCAAATCAACTACCATGGCCAGTCGGGATGGGACTGACGCGCCACTAAGGCCGTACATTTTATTTGACTCTTGCCAAACGGAGCCCCGTAAAAAAAACCGGTCCTGCCACCTTTCTTTGTAATTGTTACGGAAAAAATGACTCAAAGAAAACTATGTAAAGGAAAGCATATGAGTTTAAAGAGAAGCGTCCCTTTCGGGGAGAGAAGAAGGACTTATCTGGAGTGTATGCTGGCTTCAACTGACATGACATGCCTTTTGGACTGGATGCCCGACCTTCAAGAAACTGCACTTCTTCATGAATCAAAACAGATCTATTTTTTTTTTCAAAACCCGGGAACCTTGCTAGGACTTTCTGAGGTGGAATCATCTTTTTGGCCGACAACGCCCTTTGCGGGTTTTCGCTAGTCGACCTCTCTCATTTCTCTTCTTACTGTCGCCTGCTAGCACTCTTTGCGAGTTTTTACTAAACAAGCTCTCTCATTTTCGATTTCCCTTCTCGCGTCGCCTCATGGTGCCCAAAGGTTTTCACCGACAAGACTCTCTCATTTTATTCTCCTCATTTTGTTGTATCAGACCCAAATAATTCTATCTTCCCATTTTGAAACGCTTTGCTGATTGATCAGAAGGACTTGGACGATGGCTTGGGGTGAAAAGAATGTGGATTGAACTACAACTTTGGAATCTTTTGGGCGGGATCATTGTCGAATCATTATAACTTCTGCCCCAGTTTTACTTTCGGGGGAATTCCTGGATTTTTGTTTTGGTGTGACTGAACCCCAAGGAGAGGTTGCCTACGTATCCTTTCGGAATCAAGTCAGACGTAGTTCAGAAAACTTTGGGTTTTTGGATTATTTTTTATTTATTTATTTTTTCAGTTCTTCTTCTTCTTTTTTTTTCATTTTCCTTTTTCATTTTATTTTCAATAATATTTTCAGGTTCCAAAGAGGGTAATCAAAGAAGAGTAACCAGCTCAAATGGGTTTGCAAAGGGTTAATAGTGTTTGGGTAGCGAGAATGAAAGCCTTCGTCATCTCAAACTGTGCAAAGATATCACCAGAGTGATTTAGACATATCACTGCACTTGCTTTCCAAGCAAGGCTGACGTTGTTTCTCTCGACGTCGCCCAGATACAAATGCTCCACTTGGTAATGTTTTTCAATGACGTATGGACCCTTCTTTATTGGTACAATTGCTCGTGACAAACCCCAGTTATTAAGGTTAACATTCTGTACGGGTCTAAACCTATTTACTGCTCTCAAACTCTGCTTTAGTGACGGACATTTTCCAAACCATGAACCAATTTTCTTTAGTTGTTCCTACTTTTCAAATTCTTTATATCTCAAATTTTGACTCATTATTTCAAGTCTGACGGAGTTCTCGTGATCCGGGCATGAAGTCCGCAAGCATGTCATGTTATTTAAAGCTGCATTTATCAGAATTGAAGAGAACACAAAAGGAAAACATAGAAGAAGAAAGTGAGCGATGAAACATGATTTCATTTCTTGGCATTTGGGGAAGATAAAGAAAAAGGTTGACATTCAGGAAATTAAAAACATGAAACTAAAGAAAAACATCTGGGTCACACCCTGGGGTAGCTCGTGATGTAGAGAAAGTGGCAAGACAGGTTCAATAGGACTTCCCTTTGATCAAGAATGGCGTAGCCTTCTAGTTCTGAAGCTTGGTGCTTGGTCCCATGTATGATACCTCAGCGGTGCTAGTGCCCTCTCCTAGCTGGACCATGTGTATTTCGCATAGCTTTTCCCTCGTCGCCTCGCATATTTCCTCACTTTCTTCGAGCGGGAACACCTTATCATCTTCCTCTTTGTTGTATTTTGGCTTCTGTGGTATGCGTCCGACAAACACTGGCTCGTTCGACCGAGGTGGTTTGATCGTCCCCCATACCATGGAGGCCTGCTTGAATACATCACTTATTCCTTTTTCTTGCTCCGGAGTTGCCCTGGGTCCCTTTTCTGTATCAGCAATAGCAATTATGGCTTTAAGCGCTTGATCAACTTCCTCGTCTTTACAAATAATCCCAACTATCGGCCCGTTGTTGTGGGCGGGCAGCGGATTATTGGTCACATTTGGGATATCCTCGTCTCTCAACACAATCTTCCCTTGGTCTAACAGATTCTCTACAGCTTGTTTCAATGTCCAACAGTCGTTGGTGTCGTGCCCTTCTACCCATGAATGGTATGCACATCTGACACCCCGCTGATATGATGGTGATCCCGGGTTCTGCCCGTTTGGTGGTATGGGCTGCAACAAATTCATCTGGACAAGCTTAGGGAATAGGGTGGAATAGGGTTCACCGATTGGTGTGTAGTTGGGTCTCCTGGATGGTTCCCGAGGACGGAAATTATTCTTAGGTGGTCGAGGATTGTAGTGGTTTCGGTGAGGAGGCTGATTCCTAGGATGTGGGGCCTGCCCCCGATTGACTGGCTGTGACCGCTGGATGTAAGGCTGGGTGCTCATGACCATGTAGGGCTGAGAAGCGTAGGTCGCATTTTGGTGGGGGAAATAATGTTGCGAGGTTCTTTCCGAAGAACAAAGCCCGGGATTATGATATTCTCCCGCTTCTGATAACGCCATGGATGTTTCTTCCTTTTTCTTCCCTCTTGCCATTTCTCCAGTCCCGCTTTGGACGGCTTGGGAGGTTGCCCTTATGGCTGCCTGACTCAAAATTCTTCCCGTCTTCAGACCGTTCTCCACCATCTCTCCAATCTTAATCGCTTCTGCGAAAGGCTTTCCCATGGCCGACATCATGTTTTGGAAATAGTCGGACTCTTGAGCCTGGAGGAAAGTAGTGACCATCTCTATCTCGTCCATGGAAGGTTTTACCCTTGACGCTTGCTCGCGCCATTTGATGGCGTATTCTCTGAAACTTTCCGAGGGTTTCTTCTTTAAGTTTGACAAGGCATTTCTGTCTGGTGCGATGTCAATATTATATTGAAACTGCCCTACAAAGTCTCTGGAAAGATCATCCCATATATGCCAGCGAGATATGTCCTGATCCATATACCATTCCGAAGCGACTCCCACCAAACTTTCCCCGAAGTACGCCATCAGCAATTCTTCTTTGCCTCCGGCTCCCCGTAGTTGGTTGCAATACTTTTTGAGATGAGAAATGGGATCGTCGTGCCCGTAGTACTTCTCAAACTTTGGAGTTTTGAAACCCATAGGGAGACGTACGTAAGGGAACATGCATAGATCAGCATAGGAGACGCTTTTCTGTCCGCTCAGACCTTGCATGTTTTTCAAACTTTGTTCAAGGCTCTTCATTCTCTTGGCCATTTCACCTTGCTCAGCACTTTTGGGGCTTTGGTCCTGCTCAGGTGCAAACTCGTATCGAGTTGGTTGAGGGGGAGTGTTGGTGGCAAGTCGAGTTGGTTCCAACGAGAAAGGGGGAGTTGGAAAGGTGAATGAGGAAAAGTTGAAATTGGGCCTGTGTGTAGTGGGCTGTGCCATGATTGGACAGGGCGGTGCGGTAAAAATGCTTGTAGTGACATCCGTTGTTGACATCCAAGGGCAAGACTCAAAGGGTGATCCTGCGGAGTGGGCTGAAGTGGCTGGGTACCCGAACGGGGTAGCTGGATAGCTTATGGGAATGTTCGAAGTTCCACTCGTTCTGTGGAACAACTCAGGAATCCAGGGATAACACTTGGTGGTTCCCTTCCATTATGCCAGTCATCCAACATCTCCATCATGCGGAGCCTCAGAATTCTGTTTTCCTCAGCAGTTGCTGACTCGAAAGTCGGGACGGCCGAGATCGAACTCTCCTCAGGGACGGGAATTGTCGGCAAAGGAATTTCCGAAGGCATCGCTATATTCCCCTTTGACCTTGTGAAGTAAGTGTGAATACTTCCTTTTGTCTTAATAGCGGGCAGCTGAACACTCCCTTTTGACCTCGTGAAATATGAATGCGAGGCCAGACTTCCCCCAAACCAACTACCTTTCTAAAACCTGGAAGACTCATCAGCAGACAAGTGGTTAGTTCGAAACAAATAACAGATAGGCAATCTCACGTTGGGGCATGAAGCACCTATACAGTTAAATGAATTTTCTACATGTCTGCAACGAAGACATGCGTCATTCCGGCTTCTTTTAGGCTCCCCCTTTTATTTTATTTTTTATTTTTTATTTTTATATATATTTTATTATTTATTTATTTATCTATTTATTCTTTTTTTTTTACTTTTTTCAATATTTGCAGTAAAATGTGACCGGATCCGATGAGGATTGCCTACGTATCACGACGCCGCGCGAATCAGATCATTACGTAGTTCGAAATAAAGAAACAAGTGCTCATTTAGCATAGGGCTCATCCTGCGCATTTATTAGGGTGATTTTAGCAAGACGATTTGGCTCAAAAGATTTGACTATTTTTTATTTATTTACTTATTCATTTATTATTTTTTTTATTTTTTTTTATTTTATTTTATTTTTTTTGAAAAAAAAATCAGATTTTCGAACCACAACCTTTTAGCACTTCGGGGACGAAGATTTTAAGGCTGTGTGGGTCATTTGGACCAAACCTTAAAAAATGACCCAAAGGTGGCTGTTTATGCAAAGTCAGTCTTCCGGCGTCCCTTTCGGGAACATTCGGTTATTTATGACAAAACAACATCACCTCACTTATTTATGACAGATTTAAAATTTGACATATATTTCGGCTATTTTTAGCAAAAGGGAAGGTTGGACCCGATGAGAATTGCCTACGTATCTCACACCGTGTGAGAATCAAACCGGCGTAGTTCGGTCAGATCGAGAATGGAGTAAATAAACTAACCTTTTTTTTTTTTACTTCTTTTATAAAACTCAAGTCATGGAAGCTTTAAGGCAAAAGAAAACATCTTTGATTTTTGATTTTTTTTTTTATGATTTTTTTTTTTGAAAGTGCTTTAAAAGAAGAAAGGAAATATATTATTATTATTTTTTTTTAAAGGAATGCTTCTAAAATTTCATTTGCTTTTGACTTAAACTTTGGGAATTTTAGAAAAATGTTTTTTTTTTAATTTTCATTTGTTTTATCTTTTCTAAGAAAGAAAATATTTTTGGATTTTGGATGTTGCCTCTTAATTTCGAAAGAGGGATTTTTTAAGAAAAATGTTTTGAATTTCTTGAGCTTTTACTCAATTACAAAATCTCCTAAAGAAAAACGAAAACATTCTCTGGACTTCAATAACGAAGGACTTTTAAGAAAATATTTCGGATTTCTAAGTTTCTCTTTTTTTCTTTTTCTTTTTTTAAATTTACAAAAGTACTTCTAAAGAAAAAGGAAAATATTTTTGGACTTTAATTTTTAAATTCTATGACATTTGCAAAAGACAAACTTTTAAAGAAGGAAAAATATAAATATATTTTAATTCTATGACTTTTAATTTTATATATATATATATATATATATATATTCTGATTTGTTTTGGAAAAATACTTCAAAATAAAGGAAACCCGTATTTTGGATTTCTTTTATTACTGTTATTTTTCTTTTATTTCCTTTTCCGTATGAAATACTTCAACAAGAAGGAAACTACCCTTTTTTTTGAGTTTTAAAAAAAAACTTCCTTTTTTTTGAATTTTCTAAGTAAAGATTTCTAAAGAAGGAACTAATAAAAATATTTTTTTTTATTTTTGAAAATTGGGGCCGGAACCGATGAGGTTTGCCTACGTATCTCACATCCGGTGAGAATTAGACCCGCGTAGTTCGGTGTATCGTGAATAGAGAAAATCAATTAAACCCAGAAAGCAAGAATATATTTTTTATTATTTTCTTTTGAAAAGAGATAAAGACTAAAGAAAATATTTATTTATTTTTTAAGAAAATATTTGGACTATTAGTCTGAATTTATAAAGGAGGTACTACGAAAGAAACAACATTTTTTTTTTGAATTATGAATTTTCCATTTTTTTTTACTTTTAAATAAATACCTTCTTTTTTTTTTTGATTTTGAAAGTGATAAAAAAAAGAAAATTTTTATATTATTTTTTTTAATAACTCAAACTAGAAGACAAATTTTGTTTTTATTCTCTTTTATTTTTAGAAAAATTCCGGCGAGGTTTTGACACTACTTGGATATTGGTTTATTTTTCCAAAATAAGTAATTATCTCCCTACGCTACTATTTTTCTTTTTTAGAAACCGGTCAGCATGCGGAACTGAAGCAAATAAATGCGCAAAACAGATAGGAATGCAGCAGGATGGTCTTTTCATTTCAGGTTGCCTGTCCTAGACGGACCCAACCCCTGTGTTGAGCCCCCTAAGTCAAATGCAACATGATGCAAATAAACGTTCCTACTAGGGATCCGGCATGAAGTTTCGTTATACTAGGTTTATAACCTGGGCATTTGTTCTAGACTGTGTACCCGAGCGGACAACTCGAGTCGAGGAGGGGGCTACGTACCGGGGACCCGCGAGATCGTCCGGCTTTGTAACTTGTCCGACCTCTTTCTTATTTCAGGTATCGACACTAACAGAATAGGGAGTCTCGACCAGCGAGCTTCTCCCCGGAGGTAAGAAGAGAAGGGTTTCGGCACAGTTTATATACAGTTCAGATAATATCAAAGCGGTAAAAGACAAAATTTAGCACGTTATGCAAAAACATGTAATAAAGATCAGATAATAAAGCCAAATATAACAATTATTCTAAGCTCGAATTCTTGAACCCTGAACCAGTGGTTCTGGGTTAATTGTCCCCAGCAGAGTCGCCAGAGCTGTCACACCTCCTTTTTGCGCGCCCGCCCCGAAGGGTTAAATGCGCGAGGGAGTTTTTCCAATTTAAGTGACAATATTCGAAATGGGATTATTTATTTAATTCAGAGTCGCCACTTGGGAAAGGTTTGGCTTTTGGTGTCCCAAGTCACCGGTTTATCTTGAATCCCAAATCGAGGAAATTTTTGACTTTTCCAAATGAAGTCTGCGAACCAGAAATTCTAAGTAAGGAATTCTGTTGACCCGAGGGAAGGTGTTAGGCACCCTCGAATCCCGTGGTTCTAGCACGGTCGCTTAAATTGTTATAATGGCTAAATATCTGATTTAAATACATGTTGTGACTTATGTGCTTTTATTAAGTTTAAACCGCTTTTATTATTATCATTTATTTTTATAGAATTGCAACGTCGTGAAAATGCATCTCGAACCACGTCACAATCAATGCACCCGTGGTCGTCGACACATTTTGACTCCGTTGAGATTCGGATTTGGGTCACATCAATGTGCACCCGTGTTTAAGAAGGTTAAATTATTAAAGGTGCGCCTAAAGCAACTAGCGTATTGTTATTTTGGGAAGGCCGTAAAATTCGCTAAACGGCCTGTCCCGAATTCTAAGTATTTTAATATATACATTTAGAGGGCCCCGCAGCTTGTGCATTTTTGTTTGTCGAGGCTCGTCTCATTTTTATTTAAAAGGATAAACCTACAGTGACTATATTTTCCTATTAAGTTCGTCTCTAAAATAAAAGAAAATCTCTTAATTAATTACATGCTAAAAACGTAACTTATTAATTATTAGTTTACGGCTAATGCGAATGGAAAATTGCGACCGAGTTTGTACAAAGAAAAACTGCTTTCATTCTATATTCTATTATTCAATAATACTAAAACGTGAGATTGACACACCATAATATCAAAACAGATTAACTATTCTTTGATTAATTTAAACTAACATGAAGATCAGTAGAAGCAGCAGTAGTGTAAATACACAGCAACAACAGCAACCCACCAGCAGCAATTCGAATCAGATTCAAAGCCCAGAAAACTTTGAAGAAAAATCAAACAACTCAATAGAATAAACCCGAAACTAAACTCGCTTCTCCCTTTGTTTTTGTTTTCTCTTTTTTTTTACTCTCTAACACTCTTGAGATTTTCGGATTGTCTTCCTCTCTCAAAATAACCCTCAAAAATCTTTCAAGTTTTAGTCTAAGTTTTTTCTCTCAAGTCTAGTCCCCTTTTAATGTCAAGAAATGACTCTATATATAGCAAGACAAATCTTCAATTCCCAACCCCCAAATTATTCCCTCAATGGCATGATTTGCCCCACTTATTAATGTTTTCTTTATTTTAAACTTTGTCTCCCATGCCTACATTAAATAAATACCACATTCCCAACCCATTACAATATGTCCCTCATGCCTACATTAAACAAGTGCAAGATTCCTCCCCATTATATTAAACAAGTACATCAAAAAACCCACCCCATTATATTTGTCCCCCATGCTTAACATAAAGAATCAAAATAATGTTCAATTACCAAACTACCCCTCCGACCTTATTGCAATTACCATTTTACCCCTGACGGATTGCAATTAACCAAATTACCCCCATCAGCTCTAAACACTCAATTAATCATAACTCAACCAAAATATAGTCAAGATGACCAATTTCTCAACAATCTTCAACAACAAATCATATGAACACGATGAACAACACAACTCCAAATTGATGGAATGAATTAACCATATCGGGAACCAATCCTGGTTAATTTAGACCATCAATGGATGAACAAAGAGACAACAATACAAACAACAATATGCATGATTCAAATTAAATCACCAAATCACAAACAAACATAAACTCACATTAAATCACTGGATTTAAACGTGAACTTCAAACAAAGATGAACATGAATTAAATATGTTTTTAAGCAACAAACATGACAGATTCTAACGATTCAAACAACATTAATATTTTCTGGAAAATACATAACAACATGAAACAAATTGAAGAAATAATCAATTAAATTTCAATTTGAATCTAGCAAATATTAAACTAACAAATATTCACTTAAACAATAATACAAACATGAAATAAACATGAAAAATAACTAATTAACTTCCATTTGAAATCTGAAAATTAACTCAACAAAAACACATGAACATGAACGAAACCAAAAATCAAATATCCACCGATTTTACATGAACAAAACAAACATTTGCCGATTTTAGATTCGAAAATATCAAAACAAAATACGGACAAAATAAAACTCAAAATCTTTTAACCGGAGATGAACAACGACGAATTCGATTGTATGGACTGTTCTGACAAACCTCAAATGGGAATAAATCTGTCCGGACTCAACGACTAACTCGACGAAGAGCTCGACCAAACGACGATGAACAAATCTAAGAAGTTGACTGAAGCCGCGTCGGAGCAGCAGCAGCAGCTGTCGCGACAGAAGTGAAGGAACGAGGCAGCTGGGGTTCCGTTTGGTTACGTGACTGAGTTTGGACGACTGGCTCGAGCTTGGAACGTGAAGAAACAGCAGCGGGGGGGGGGGGGGGGGGGGGGGGACTGGACGACGAGGTAGTGACAGCAGCCATGGTTGACGCAAAATAGAAGCAGCTGGGTGCGTTCGCTCGTGAAGAAGCCATGGACGACGAGCTGGAACAGATGCAACTCAGCCATGGACACGAGTTTGAAACAGAAGTAGCAGCAGCTGGAGCCGAAACAGTGACGAGCTCCGATGAAGCTGGAACGAGGTCGGGGGCAAAGGCTACCATGGACATCGAGCTTCAAACCCGAGCTTGACGTCGAACGACGAAGATGAAGTCGCGATGGTGGTCGCTTGGCCGGGGACGGAGGCAGCGGGCAGCCCATGGCTGTGTGATGAAGAGGAGGGTAGCCATTGATGGGGAGGTTGGTGTTTGGAAAGAAGAAGAAAGATGAGAAAGGGGGGGGGGATGAGTTAGTGTTTTAGGGTTTTCTTGTTCTTTCTTTTTTTCTTTTGTTTTGTGTTTTGAAAAAATGAAGAAGGGGTGTTGGGTTAATGGGTTAATGGGGCGGATCGGGTCGACCCGGTCTGTAGTGGACTGGGTCATGGAGAAGATTGGGCAATTTTTTGGGCCTTTGGCTTACAATTGAAGAAGTGGCCCAATCCGATTTTCTTTTGTATTTTTGTTCTCTTTTCTTCTTTTATTTTCTAAAACTAAATTATAAAAATACTTAAATTATTATTAAGAACTGAATTAAATTATAAAAGTGCAAATTAACTCCCAATAACAATTAACGCACAATTAAGTAATAATTAAGCATAACATTGTATATTTGGACATTAAATGCTAAAAATACAAAAGATGCCTATTTTTGTAATTTTTAATTTTTTTAAAGCTCATTTAATTACTAACAATTGTAGAATTAAATCCTACATAAAAAATGCGACATATTTTTATATTTTCTATTAATTTAACAAATAAGCGAACACACACAAATACAAATAATTATCCAAACATATCACAAAAATACTCAAAATTGCACACCAAGGAAAATCATTTTATTTTGCATTTTTTTGGGAGTATTTCTCATATAGGGCAAAAATCACGTGCTTACAGGTATAAGACTGGAATTATTGATGAATGACTTCATTATCATGTTAATGATACTATTAAATTAAAGTAAAAAGTCTATAAGGGATGATATGGGATATACGAATTCCAATTGGAGCTTGTCGCTCGTCGTAAAATAGTTGTGACTTGTTATTGTTTTATGGTGTCTTGTTATTGATAATTATGTATTGCTGGATTTCTCTGATAATTGTTGTTGGTATATGGTATTGGAGTAGGCTCTTGTTACAGGGGAGATGCTGCCCGAATTTAAATAAACGAGCTACAAGTTTATGTTGCAGACTAAGCCTTTATTCAATATTGATTTTGAATCTCCTTATGCAATGGTAGATTGAATTGAGTTGTTTGAAGAGTTGTTTGGGAGGTATTAAGGACTCAACGTGGTTAAGGTATGTTAAGGCACTTCCCTCTTTCTTTTGGCATGATCTAAAGTGAAATAAATATTCTATTTCATAACGGATCTACTCCTAGAAACTAAGATTACCCATGTTGTTCTTTCCTTATAAAGTTATTCTAAGCAAGTATATATGATCCTTGAATCCTATAGAAGCTCATATTGATGGTATGATGTCCATAATGTTAATCGAAGGTGCAACGACCTTAAGTCACTCGAAAAGGTTTAGAACGTGATTCCATGAGTCTAGTATGCATTATATATAGTATTTATTTTACTCTACCGAGCCGCGCTATAGTAGGCCGGGTACGACACCTATTGTGCAACCACTGATCAGTTGGATTTACCGAGCTCTACGTGGCCGGGTACGATTCTACCGAGCCTTATGATGGTCGGGTACATTTTTACCGAGTCCTCTTTGAGGCCGGGTACGATATGATGATGATGATGCCCACAGAGGCGTATCTTTCTAAAAGTTTATGTATATATATGTCTTATGCATTTTATGTCAGTACCCCAGAGGCACTTAGATGTTACAGGTTGTATCTCCTCTATCTCTCTTTACATTAATGTTCTTGTTTATGTTTTCCTGCCTTACATACTCGGTACTTTATTTGTACTGACGTCCCTTTTGCCTGGGGACAATGCGTTTCATGCTCGCAGGTCCCGATTGATAGGTTGACAGTCTTCCTAGTAGGCTATCAGCTCAGCGGAGGTGTTGGTGCACTCCACTTACTCTGGAGTTGCCTATTTGGTCAGTATGCTTTGGATATGTATTGATTGGTATGGTGGGCCCTGTCCCGACCTTTATAATTTTTTATACTCTTAGAGGCTTGTAGACAGATGTCAGGTTTATGGATACTTGTATGGCCTTGTTGGCCTATGTGTTGAGTTTACAAATGGTCATGTCAACCTTATAGGCCCGTATATTACATGTATAAGTTTGTATATCATGTTGGGTCATCATATGTTGAGTATTCCCTTACGTTTTATTCTTGTTATCTCATGACGAGTTTCTGGCTCATTTACTCAAGACAGTATAATAAGAAAGATATGTTATGTTGGTACTCGGTTGAGTAAGGCACCGGGTGCCCGTCGTGGCCCTTCGGTTTGGGTCGTGACATCAAAAGTGCTTCTTCAAACTTCTGGGAAGAAACTATTTTTTTTGCTTCTCCAAAACTGCTTCTAATTCAACTCAAAACACTTCTTTTTTTCTAAAAACTTGATCAAACACTTTAACTTTGAAAGAAAAGCACTTTTTTGAAAAAACAATACTTTTCTGCGTGGAGAAGCTTGGCCAAACAGGCAATAAGTACATTAGATACACTTTTCAGCTTATGAATAGGTGAATATGCCATAGGATGAGGACATGATGAATTAAGTTTTATAAAAAGGATTTAAGGATCTATGGCCAAGTCCTTAGATATAATTAGTCTTGTTAGGACTGGAGTTACATGGTTAAATTATTATATCTGTAGATTGAACTCGTGGCTCCATTCCTACTAAGTTAGAATTGAGATAAATGGAGACATTGTTTGACCAAAAGATATTGAAACTTTTTTGATTAAATTAATTAAAGAAGATGAAGAGGTAAATATTAGTCACGCATAGTAAATTCCAAATCTAAAGACGAATCGGAAGATGATGCATAAGATAAAATAGAAGTGATCAATCTCGTTGATCTTTTTCATTCCATTTTCCATCAATTGATGGAGATAATCACTTTTACATAATGAGCGGAAGATTGTTTTATCTTCCTTTTTTTAGTAAGATTACAGAGGAGAGGAAAGAGAGAAAAAGCCCCCCCCCCCCTTTCTAGGAAGGTTCCCTCCTTATATATAGTTATGGAATCTTTGCTACGTTCCCGGTTCAAGGCACCTTCATACCACGTCCGTTGTCATCGTTCCCTAAGTATGGTTCTTCGATTTAGCGAGCATTGTGAGTACGTGGTTTGGAACAAATCATGACGTCTTTTACTATCATACCGCTTGGACAAGGTCCCAGTTAGGTCAACCACAGCAGTCAGATTTTGACCAATACAGTTAGTCCCCCCATTTGCTGGGGCCGTCTCTTGTCGGGCCTGGCAGAAGGATCATGATTTTTACACATCTTAAGAGAAATATGACTACCTACACTTTGGGTATGATTTTTAGATTCAAGTAATGTAACGGCGCTCTTGTGATGCCCTTGAACCGTCACGGCCGTTTCGGAATCGAAACATCGTTTAAATTGAAACGTCATTCGTGGTTGATGCCATTATGACACATATTCCTAGGGGATTGAACCATTTCATGCTCTGTCAAATTCGATTGGTGACTCTTGCGTTTCGCGCATGGGGAATTTATTTATTTTATAATTAGAAGGAAAGCATTATTCAATTGACACACTTCTTTGCCTTTACTTGAAAGAACTTTGCGGATCTTCTTCTCTCCTGATACTTCGGATTTTTACTTTTCTCCGATTAGTCAAGAACTTTCGTCCTTTTTTTTTCTTTCATCCCTCTGTTTTATCAAATTGATACAGATAGCTAGTAATTCTTCTCGTGCTGACCAACCTACCACAACTCATGCGCCGGAAAGCGATGTTCTTACCACTAGAAGAGTAGAAGTGGTGGAAGATGAGGGGGTTCCGACGACAACTGAGATCTTGTCTCTCCCTGGGAGACCATGGAATGATTTCCACAGTCCCGCCAGGGAGGAGCCGGAACATGCTCCTTCCGTTACGAATGCGGAGGGGATCACAAGATTGAAGGCTAGGTGGGGAATCCCTCACCACGTCGAAATGCTGCCGGCGGTGGGGGATGTCATATTTATTTTAAACGCCCAGGGTACTGTGCGTTATACACCTACCCCTTTATTGTTGGGTACACGCTCCCTCTCCCTCTCTTGGTGGTAGATTTTTGCCGCTTTTATGAGGTATGCCCGGCTCAACTTTCGTCGTACCTGTATAAACTGTTCCTCATGCGGCTCAAGTTTGTAAAGTTCGCTGGTCGGGAGATCACTTTGAGGCACATGCTCAATATATTTGCTCCTCAACTCATTCGTGGCACAATGATTCATATGCGCCACCGAGGGACGAAGAGTCTGGTGGTGAAGATGGATGACAGAGCCAACTGTCATTTCTACGAGAATTACTTCTATGTGCAGACCGAGCACCTTGTGGCGGATCCTACGGGGTTCCCCAAGAAATGGAATTTTGCACGTAAGTTTCTATACTCTTGGTCAGAATGATGCTCGACCAATTTCCTATTCGCAGTTGTTGGCCTAAGAACAAGTGAAGTTTTGAAGAATGACAAATGAACTCAGTCATAGACCAGGTCCATCTTGTGAAGCACAATCATGATCAATCTATGCATGTGAGATGCACGTGAATGAGATAAGTCCTACTGATCAAGCAGCAATATCTCCTGATCTGATCGAAAAGGTTGCATATTAGATAAGGGGAGAAAATCTCCTTATATGAAGAGAACACGATCCAGGATAAAGATAGTGTTAGAGTTTGAGATCATCGTGAACTCTTCTACGATAGAAGTTGAGCAATTAAGTCCCGATCAAACTTTGATTACTAACCTATTAAATGGCAGTGATTGTTCTCTTTTACAGGAATTACACATATGCAGAAGTAAAACTAAATTGAGAGCAGAAAGCAAAGCGATTTTGCAAGCAATTTATGTGTGATTTGATTGTGCACTCCTGAAGCTACTTGAACAAGATAGAAGAACCAGTTCCATTGTGTCTATCTTTTATTCTAGTTCAATTGTAGTAGGTGGTTTAAAAGTGTACCTTTCAGCTTTCATAGAAGCAATTGTATTAGGCACCTAGAGTGTTCAAGTTATAACTCATTTGAAGTTGTCGCAACAGTTGAGGTTATGTGCCACAACGGGATTAGAGTTAATCCTTAGGTTTACAAAGAATTTTTGTAAATGCTGTTTTGGCTCAGTGAGTTTAGTAGAAGTTTGGGAAAATCCTACTGAGTAGTAGGTCATGGTTTTTTCACCTTTTGAACCAGATATTTTCCACGTAAAATCTCTCTGTTCTTTATTTTATGTACTTATTATTCCGCAAACAGTAGTAGTTAGAACACCTAGAAGAATTAGGTTCTTCTATAGCAAAAATTGGGTACCACACAAATCATTCTCCCCCTCTATTGTGTGGTATTGACACTTAAAACATCAATTAGTATCAGAGCAGGTTATCCTTGAAGAGACTAACACCTTAGGAAAAGATCAAAATGAGTGCATCACCTGGGAACTGGGAAGGGAAATCCACTGCTAGGCTTCCACTTTTTAATAGTCAGTACTATTCTTGGTGGAATAACAGGATGAGGGATCTCATCATAGGAGAAGACTATGAACTCTGGGACATAGTCACTGATGGTCCTCTAGCAACCACAAAGAAGAATGTTGAAGGAGTGGATATTCTAAAGACAAGAGCAGAGTGCACTGCTAAAGATTTGAAGAAATGTGAGAAGAATTCCAAGGCCAAGAAATAGCTTGTGTGTGGACTGGATCCAGACGAGTACAGTAGAATTCAAAGTTGTACCACTGCTAAGGAAATCTGGGACACTTTGCAAGTGGCCCATGAAGGAACACCTCAAGTGAAGAGGTCCAGAGGAACACTGTTGTATTCTCAGTATAAGAATTTTACCATGAAGGAAGGAGAAACCATGCAAAAGATGTATACAAGGTTCACCACACTGACAAATGAACTTAAGTCTCTTGAAAGGGTTATTCTTGAAGAAGACAAAGTTTAGAAGATTTTGACAAGGGTTCTGCCAGTCTCTTGGGAAAGCAAAATCACTGCTATTCAGGAATCAAAGAATATTGCTACCCTCAAGCTGGATGAACTATTGGAAACCTCACTGCCTATGAACTGAGAAGGCAAACCATGAAAATAGATGCACACAAGAAGGAAAGAAGTCTGGCTCTCAGAATTGCTGAAGGTTCAGATCTGAATAATGATGAAATGGCAATGATCACAAGAGATTTCAAAAGGTACCTGATGAGAGGAAAGGGTTCTTCAAGAGGTACAACCTTCAACAAACCAAAGGCTCCTAAGAAACAGACCAATGAAGGTTGCTACAAATGTGGTAAGACTGATCACATGATCAAGCACTGTCCTCAATGGGAAATTGAGTGGAAGAAGAAAAGGGCTGAACAAAGGAATAGGTTCAACCAAGAAGGAACAAAGGATCAACATAGCCTATGGTTACTGCCTGGGGAGAAACATCATATGAGGACTCAGAAGATGAAGCTGGAGATGAACAAGCACTTATGGCCATCGGAGAATCAGATGATGAACAAGAGGTAAGTATCATTTATCTCAAAGACAAGATTAAATTCTTGTCTAAAGAAAGGCTGAGCTATTTCTAGACTTCAGTGATGAGTCTGAAATAATTAACAATGAGAAGGAAGATCTGTCTAGGAAATGTGTAATCTTAAAAGCCAAGTGCAAAAACCTAGAGTCT
Organism: Nicotiana sylvestris; assembly: GCF_000393655.2. Classification (NCBI taxonomy): domain Eukaryota; kingdom Viridiplantae; phylum Streptophyta; class Magnoliopsida; order Solanales; family Solanaceae; genus Nicotiana; species Nicotiana sylvestris. The sequence continues at coordinate 56,584,786 of NC_091058.1, forward strand.
AGGGCTAATGAGAGTGAGAGTAAAAATGCTGAGTTGAAGAACCAGGTTCTTGAACTTGATTCCAGTATCCTAGAACTTAGGTTTGAGAACTTAAAACTGAAACTAGGAACAGGTAAGAAGAAAGCTGACCACACACATCTCACTCTAGAAGAAAACTTGGAAAAAATGAAAGATGAGTTGTACAAGAAGGATTAGCAGATAGAAGTCTTAAAAGAAGATCTAGGGAAGGTAAAACGTGAACTAGACAGAACTTGCAAATGGAACAAGGCTTCTGATGCACTTTCTTGGCTACAAGAACATCACAGTAGCAACAAAAGAGGTCTTGGCTATGGAACTCGAGCACCTAAGTGGGATCCTAAAAGCAAGTATTTCACTCTTCCTAAGAACAAAATCTGCACACACTGTGGTAAGACTGGCCATTACAAAAATAAATGTAATGCAAAAGAAAAGGCTAGTCAAAAGAACAAAACTTTTGTTCAAGAGAAAAATAGGATGTCTGGGTGGGCTAAAAGGAATTTAATTTATCCCTTTGTCTATATAAAGGGACCCAAACTAGTTTGGGTTCCAAAGACTAACCCTTAATTTCGTTTTGCAGGTCCAAGTGAAGGGAAGTAGCCAAATATGGTACATGGATAGTGGCTGCTCAAAACATATAACTGGAAGTAAGAACCAGTTCCTTTCACTTGAGGACCTAAAGGAAGGTAATGTCTCCTTTGGAAATGGGAAGAAAGTTGAGATTATTGGGGTTGGAAAGGTAGGTAAGACAAATTCTCACTCCATTGAGAATGTCTACTTGATATATGGCTTAAAATACAGCCTGATCAGTGTGTCACAAATGTGTGACAGAGGCAACCTTGTAACATTTACCTCTACTAAATACTTTGTGATTAACCTTACCACTAACAAGATTGTTTTACACGAAAAAAGAGTTAACAATATTTACATTGTAGATTTGTCTACTTTTTCAGAAAATAAACTCACTTGTCTAAGTGTGTTGGATAATCCTCTTTTGGCATAAAAGACTTCATCATGCTAGTCTGAATCAGCTAAATAAATTAGTCTCTAAGGACTTGGTGATAGGGTTACCTAACATCAAGTTCAAGGAAGATAAAGTTTGTGAGGCCTGTGTAAGGGGTAAGCAAGTAAGATCATCCTTCAAAAGCAATAAAATGGTAAACACAACCAAGTCCTTGGAACTTGTCCATATAGATCTTTGTGGTCCAATGAGAACCATGAGCAGAGGTGGAAAGAAATATGTAATGGTACTTATTGATGATTATTCTAGATTTACCTGGGTACTATTTCTAATATCTATAGATGAAGCATTTGACATGTTTACTGCTTTTGTTAGAAAAACTCAGAAACAATTAGGAAATCAACTTGCATCCATTAGGTCTGATCATGGAACTGAATTTGAAAATGCTAAGTTTGTTGAATTCTGTGATGAGAATGGTATAGATCATAACTTCTCTGCTCCTATGACTCCTCAACAAAATGGAGTAGTTGAAAGAAAGAACAGGACTCTTGAAGACATGGCTAGGACTATGTTTCTTTCTAGTAAACTGCCCCATAGCTTCTGGGCAGAGGCTGTAAACACTGCATGTTACATTATCAATAGATGCATGACTAGACCTCTTGTAGAGAAGACTCCATATGAGTTACTTAAAGGGATAAAACCAAATATATCTCATCTTAGGGCATTTGGATGCAAGTTCTTTGTGCACAATAATGGAAAAGACTCCCTACGTAAGTTTGATCCCAGAAGTGATGAGGGAGTATTCTTGGGATATTCTTCGCATAGAAAAGCATATAAAGTGTTCAATAAAAGAACTTTGTGTGTAGAAAAAAGTGTGCATATAGTGTTTGATGAAACTAACATTCTTTCTGAGAGACAGGAACATGAAGATGAAGCCATTAGATTGGTAAAGGATTTGACTGAAGCCTCAACACAAGTTAAAGTGACACCAAAATAAGGAACATGTGATGGAATAGGTTCTTCCATTCAGGGCAACCTGACAGGGGGAACTGATCAATGAGGGATTGAAACAAACCCCCTAAAAGAACCTGTTCATGACCTTGTTCCTCAGCAACAGAACATGGGAGAAACATTTAGAAACCAGTTGGTTGTGAAACCTCAAAAGTATCAAAGTTCTCATCCTATTGAGAACATTATCACTGATCCAATATCTGGAGTCAAAACTAGATCACAATTAAAGAATCTATGTGCTTTTGATGCCTTTTTATCTCTTATTGAACCTAAAAATGTTGTTGAGGCTTTGCAGGATGCAGATTGGGTGAATGCAATGCAAGATGAACTCAATCAGTTCGAGAGAAGTCAAGTTTGGCATCTAGTTTCAAGGCCCAAGGACATATCAGTTATTGGTACAAAATGGGTCTTCAAAAACAAACTTGATGAAGATGGAGCAATTACAAGAAACAAGACAAGATTGGTGGTCCAGGGTTACAGCCAAGAGGAGGGCATAGATTATGATGAGACTTTTGCTCCAATTGCAAGACTAGAGGCAATAAGACTCCTCAAAACATTTACAACACACATGGAATTCACTCTTTATCAGATGGATGTCAAAAGTGCCTTCCTGAATGGCTACCTGAAAGAAGAAGTGTTTGTAAAATAACCTCCAGGGTTTGAGAGCAAGGAATGTCCTGAGCATGTGTACAAATTAGACAAGTCTCTCTATGGACTCAAGCAGGCTCCAAGGGCATGTTATGAACGACTGTCCAAATTTCTGCTTGAACATGGGTACAAAAAAGGTAAAATTGACAGTACCTTATTCTTAAGGGAAAAAGGTAAAGATCTCCTTGTGGTACAAATATATGTTGATGACGTAGACTTTGGGGCCACCACTGATAAGCTAAGTAAGGATTTGGCAAAATTAATGGGGAGTGAGTTTGAAATGAGTATGATGGGTGAGCTTAACTTCTTCTTAGGCTTACAGATCAAACAAAGCCCAAATGGAACCATGATCCATCAACAGAAGTATGCAAAAGAGCTTATCAAAAAGTTTAAACTGGAGGAATAAAAGGAAATAGACACCTCCATTGCAACTGCCACAAAATTAGACATTGATGAACCTAGTTCATCAGTTTATCAAAAGTTGTATAGGGGTATGATTGGTTCAGTCTTATATCTAACTGCTAATAGACCTGGCATAGTCTTCAGCGTAGGGCTTTGTGCTTGATTCCATGCCAATCCAAAAGAGTCTCACTTGACTGCTATCAAGAGAATACTAAGATACTTGAAAGGCACCACTGATCTGTGTTTTTGGTATCCCAAAGGTAGTAATTTCAATCTAGTAGGATATGTTGATGCTGATTATGCAGGTTTTCTTGTGGATAGGAAAAAAACCTCAGGTATGGCTCACTTTTTTGGTTCATGTCTTGTATCCTGGGCCACTAAAAAGCAAAATTCAGTGACCTTATCCACTGCTGAGGCTAAATATGTTGTTGTTGCATCTTGGTGTGCTCAATTGTTATGGATCAAACAGCAGCTGGTAGATTTTGGCATTGAAGTTGGTTGCATTCCTATATTCTGTGATAACACTAGTGCTAAAAGTATGACAAAGAACCTTGTTCATCATAAGAGTACTAAGCACATAGATGTTAGACACCACTTCTTAAGAGATAACTATGAAAAAGGATTGATCTCCATAAAATTTTGTGCTACTGATAAGCAAATTGCTGGCATCTTCACTAAAGCACTGAGTAGAGAAAAATTTGAGGAACAGGTTGGAATTAGGGATGATTAAGATCACCTAATAGGTCCAGCTCAGAATGCACAACGAAAAAAAATATGGAAAAAAAATTTGGCTAGGAATTTTGAACTTGTGTAAATATCTAGATCAATTCTTACTCAGCTTCATACTTTAATTAGTATACTCATGTGACATGTGTTTATATGACTCACTGATCTCTTATAAAATTTTCTATATTATGGCATTTGAAGCATGTTCAAGAGAGTTATAAATGAAGAACCTGGTTCATCAGTATGGGTTCATATGAAAGCTCAGGTATGTTTTCTATACTCTGCACAATTAGAAAGATTAATAATTCAATCATGAGCAGAAGTCCTATACTTGTCAAATTCCTAGAAAATTCTACCCATTAGCATTGAACTAGTTCCATCCACCTAGAACTCTAAACCATAATTTTTGCCTAATATCTAGGAAAGCCAAATAGATCATTCAAAATTTGGAATTTCAAGTTGATTAGACTCCTATTTGACCACTGCAAAAGGCTGACGTTACTTATTAAATGTGTAATTCCTTTAAATATACATCTTTTCTACAGCCTTCATCATAACTCCAAACCGTCAAAAACTCTTCTTCACTTTCACTTGCCCTCTTCTCCAAAATTCCCAAATTCTCTCAAGAAACCAACAATCATGTCTAACCCGCAAGAAAATCCTAGATCTCCTCCACCACCATCTCCATCAAATTCATCCTCATCTACTCCACCCACTGTATCCCCAAAACCTAGACTACGAAGGGTGAAAATGCTTGTTCGAAAAACTGTAACATCTGGGGCTCTAAGGAAGGCTTTAAATGAGCAAGCCAAGTGAAAGAAAGCCAAGCTCCAAATTCTGACTCCAGCTCTGAGTCTGAATCCTATCAATCTGCAACTGAGGGGTGTGAGCACGTGATTTTTGCCCTACAAGAACTACTCCCACAAAAATTCAAAATAAAATAGTTGTGTGTTGCTTATGATTTATTTGTATTTGTCTGTGTATGTTTTATTCTATTTTTACTACTGAAAAATACAAAAATATATGTGTTGCATTGGCATTTACAATTTAGGATTAATTAACCAATGATTTGTTTTAGGAAAATGAAAATCATAAAAAAATAATGTACTTTGCATTTTTAGCATTTAATGTTGAATTGTGTGATTTTATTGTTAATTGGCATTTAATTGTATGTGATAAGTGTTATTAAGAGATAATTAGTATTTTTAGTAAGTTAACATGGTTTATGATTTTAGAAAATAATTTAGAAATCAAAATAAATGAAAAGAATAAAAGAAATAAGAAGGAAATAAAGAGAGAATCAATAAAAGAGAAGAACCAAACTTGGGCCAAAAGCAGACAAGCCCAAACCAAACTCGTCCAAACCCACACCTGATCTAGCCCATTACCAGTCCAATCCAGTCCATCTCGGAGACACCCAAACGGTATTGTTTTGGGGAAGCCCTGATTAGGGTCGTTGATCTCACTTGATCAATGGTCCAGATCACTCTGCCATCACCCGTAACCCCATACCCGACCCATGGCCCCGAATCAACCTGATCTCTTAATAAGACCAAACGACACCGTTTGAGTTAAGTGAACTGATCTGGACCCTCGATCTCTCTTGATCGAACGACCAAGATCAAACCACCACCCCCCCACTATATAAATGAAATCTCATACCCAGCCCCCCCCCAGTCCAAACCCCTGTTCATCATCGTCTCTCAGGGACGAAGCCCCTTACCCAAACCCTAGCCGCCATGGCATTCCTTCGCCTGAAACCCGGGCGGCAACGACGCCGCCGGCCACCAAAATAACACCCCTTAACCTCCTAACCACCCCCAATCCAAATCCAGTACCCGTTTGCTTCGAATCATCCTCAAACTTCTCGAATCTTCATTTGAAGATTCGAGCAAAACCTGGACCTACCCCAATCCGCCTTGAACTCAAACCCTGGCACCCCTTAACCTCCCTCATAACCAAACCACTGTTGGTTTGGTTCGAATCTGGCTAGAAATACTCGAACCCCAAATCGAAATGTAAGAACCCTAGAAACCAAAACTGGTTTCTGTCCGAAGTTTAAGGGGATTTGGGTGTTTAACTGGCCTTAATCGAGTTGAGAACACTCGATTAACGTCCGTTTGACCTCAAAAAATTCAAGTTCGAGTAGATTCAAGTTCGTCTGTTCTCTGTTCCAATCGAGGTATTTTTCCTTTTTTCTTTTATTCTATTTTGATGTTTTAAATGTCTGTTTATTTGTTTAGTATTGTTATATTAATTTTTCAATTTTTGTCGACTGTTCTGTTCTCCCTCGAACCTTTTTATTTGGTCGAATTTGTTTCTGTTCATTGTCATGTATAATTATAGGTTGTGCAATCGATTCGAATAAGTTCGTTGATTAGTTAAGTTTTATTGCAAATCCTTGTTCTTGTCAATGCTGCTTGAATTGCCTGATTATCTATTTTTGATTGATTGATGTCAATTGTTGTAGGCAATCGGTTAATTAGTTTTCGTCGATTAATTCGTTCTTGTTTGTAAACCAATAAGTTCGTCAAATGGTTGTTGTGTGTGCTTGATCTGTGGACACTTAGCTTCAAGGCATTGTCAATAGGCTGACAATGATCCTGCATTCATGTTCATTTTGATTCAATTTTCAGTTTCAGTTTTAATGATTCTGTTGAGTTCTGTGTTGTGATTTAAATTCAGTTCATTGGTTTCAATTGGAACTCAACCTTAGTCATTTAGTTGTCAGGAGGATTGGTTATAGTTGTTAGTCAGATTTAGTTTTAAATCATTGTTAGCTTGAATAGATTTTAGAGTTAAAAGGTTTTAATACGGATGAATAGATTGTATTAGGGGCAGTAATATTAAGGGGTTTCAGGGGTGATTTGGGAATGGAACAATTAGGGTAATATTTTAGTGTTAGTGGTGTATTAAATGTCCTTAAATTAATAAGATAATGGGGAACAAAAGGGAATGGGGGCTGAAAATAAGGAAAAGCTTTCCTTAGTGGGTTTTAATTGGAAAAAAGGCAAATTTTTAGTGGGGAAGGGGGGCCAGGCAGTTAAGTTTGAGAGAGAGGGCAGGTCTGGATGGCTATATAAGGGAGGAGGATTAGGACTGAAAAGGGGATGGATGGCTAGAGAGTTTAAAAAGAGAAAACAAAAAAAGAAAGATCCCGTTTCATTGCATCTGTAGGAGGAACTCGAACTCTAAACATTGAATCTGATTCCCTTTGATTGCTTAAGTGGTTCAGTGGTCTACTGGTCCAGTTTCTGGTTTAATATACGTTTGGTTGAATTTGTTTGTGGTGTTATTGGTTGTTGCTATTTGGTCTTTTACAAACTTTCTGGGCTGTGTCGGTAGCTGTTTGGAATTCCCAACTGTTGTTGTGGAACTGATGTTGCTGTGTTGCTCGTACTACTGCATCTGCTATTTCTCATCTTCCTCTTTTTTTGTTTCCAATACCAGGTACACGACTGTAACACTGCTATTATAAGCTGAAATATGTGGAAGCATGAATACATATAAAAATGGAAGCCTGAAGTTTGATTCAGCTTTTTCTTTATTTACTGATTATAGTTAGAATATTTTGTACACTACTGCTATGTAAATTTTTGCTGCTTTGTATAGTTGGACTGTTATATGTTGATGCCCAAGTAATGTAGATGCAATGGTTTAGTATAGTTTAGATTTGATTTGTATATGATTGTATAAAGTGGGCTGAAGTTGGACGTGTATGTTTATGTTAATTAGCCTGCATATTGGTGCTAATCACCAATCTTGATGTAATAGGATTTATCCATGTGGTTTAAATGTTGAAAAAAAATTCAGAATAGTTTGAAGCATGAGACAAAAAATGTGAGATTTACATCATTCGCGTGTAGTGATAAGTAGAAACTGGTTGTCATTTAGGACATAGGCATTAATCCAAAGACATCCTTTTGGCATTTGTTTGCTGATAACATTTCAATATCATAGCTTCAAAATATTGGGTGTTTTTGAATATTGATCTAGTAAGGCTAATTTGAATCAATTGGTTTAATCAGTCACCTCGCGTCTTTGGCAAAAATCATGTTTCTAATAGTGATTTGAACAACCCCAAATGTAGAAGTGGTAGTAGAATTAATAATAAAATTAGGATTTTCTTCTTCAACAATTTTTTAGAGAAAAAATATATATAGACAATCGTATTCATTTTAGCATAGACCTTTAAATAAAACCTGAGACGAGCCTCTCCGGATAAAACGTTTAAATAGCGAGGCTCTCAATAATTGGCTAAAGAATAGAACATCTAGAATTCGGGATGGGTCGTTTAGTGAATTTCACGGCCCTCCCCAAAGTAATAACGCGTTAGTCACTGTTAGGCGCGTACTTTTAATAATTTACTTTCTTAAACTCAGGTGCACATTTATGTGACCCAAATCCAAATCTCAACGAAGTCGAAATGTGTCGCTAATCACGGGTACATTGATTGTGACATGGTTCGAGATGCATTTCCACGACGTTGCAAATTCCTTTTAAAAATAATGAATGAGACGAGCCTCGACAAACAAAAATACACAAGCTGCGGGGCCCTCTATACGTGTTGGTAAAATTACTTAGACTTCGGGATGGGCCGTTTAGCAAAATTTCATGGGCGTACCCAAAATAATGACACGCTAGTCGCTTTAGGCGCATATTTAATAATGTTATATTCTTAAACTCGGGTGCACATTTATGTGACCCAAATCCAAATCTCAACAGAGTTGAAATGTGTAAATAACCACGGGTGCATTGATGTGACGTGGTTCGAGATGTATTTTCACGATGTTGCAATTCTCGATAAAAATAATAATAATAATAATAATAAAAGCGGTACACAGTTAAAATTTGCACATAGGTTCAACATGTATTAAAATCAGATAAATAAGCCGAATATAATACTTGAGCGACCGTGCTAGAACCACGGAACTCGGGAAGGCCTAACACCTTCTCCCGGGTTAACAGAATTCCTTTCTTGGATTTCTGGTTCGCGGACTGTAATACGGAGTCAATCTTTTCCTCGATTCAGGATTCGACTGGTGACTTGGGACACCATAAATCTCCTAAGTGGCGACTCTGAATTAAATAATAAATCCCGTTTCGATTGTCCTTTAATTGGAAAAACTCCCTTTTACGCCCCTTTGCGGGGTGTAGCTGAAAAAGGAGGTGTGACAAGGGGGAAGGACATGGGTCTTCTGACTCTGAAAAGATTCAAGAATCTCCTTCTGAGGTAAGTTCATATGTGATTGAAAACCTAGAGACTAGGTTTGTTCTGGTTGGACCAATTAGAGATGTTGAAGTGCCTGAGAAACGTAGGAGTGGTGGTAAAAAGAATTTTGAAAAAGAAAAAGAGAGAGAGGATTGCATGTGGTGAAGAGAGGGGAATTGGGAAAATTGTAGTGTCTGCCATCTGTGGGGTTGAACATGAAAGGGTAGAAGAGATTGGCATGAAGTCGGGAGGAAGTGGTTCTGGGGAAGCTGCTGAGGGGTTGGTTCATCTGAGCACACGGAGAGATGAACCTGTTTCATCTACTGAAGAGACCCTAGCTGATCTACTGAAAAAGGTTGGGGCCAGCTATGACCCAAAGAAACGCAGAACTCCCACAACAAAACCCTAAATGTTCCTAGGCCTTCCAAGAAAAGAAAGGCTTCATCTCCAACACCTATTGCCTACTCATTGCCAAGGGGTAGAGCCACAAGAAGCAGGGTGAAATAGAGTGAAGCTGATCTACAAAGAGCCTTAGAAGAAAGTAAGAAAAAGAAAAAGGATAAAGGAAAGTGAAAGATTGCAGAATCCTTAGAGGCTGTTGAGAAAGAGGAGATGGAACTGGTCCATCAAGAAAGGGGTACAACAGTGGAGGTTCCTACACCCAAGCCTAAAAAGCCCAAGACCTCTTCCAAGAAGTCTTCCTCTGTGCATGTGGCTGCTGAACCCACACTAGCTAAGAGGACAAGATATGCAGTGAAAACCAAACAATCAAAAGTTTCTGATGATGATGACTGGAGTGGAGAAGAAGAAGAAAATGATTCTGAGAAGGAACAGGACAAGCTTTCCATTTTTGGCAGAAGAAAGATTTTAAAGGGTAGACTGTTGAAGGACCTGGTGGAACCAGGAATGATGAGATTGGTGGATGTTTTAGCTGCTCAGGGATGGAAGGACATGGTCCTTCAGATGGATGGTAGGCTAGCCAGAAATGAGTTGATTGAATTTATAGCCAATGATGCTGTTAAGGATGGAGTCGTTAGTAGCTTGGTGAAAGGAGTCCAAGTGCAGTTTGATGCAGAGAAACTGGGAGAGATTCTGCACATACCCTCTAAAGGGTTTAATGACTATACAAGGCAAAGGTGGCCATGCCTGGACTTCATCCCTACTGCCCTTGAAATCACCAAGAGGTTTTGTGATTCAGAAGAGGTGACTGAAGCCAGGGCTGTGCAGAAAAGTGAAATGAGGCCTGAGCACAAGGTTGTGTTTGAATTTGTCAACAAGTTCTTATTGCCCAGACAGGAGAGAAGGCACATGGCTAACTACATGGATATGGTTCTTATGGAGTGTCTGGAGAGAGGAAAGCAAATCAACTGGCCTGCCTTCATTATCAAACTGCTAGACATGGTCACAAATGGCTCCAAAGCTCATGCTACTCCATATGGCTTCATTCTGACCACAGTTGTGGATAGGTTAAATGTGCCTCTAAAGAAATGGGAAATGGCTTCGAGCAAGGAACACTTTGACATCAAAACTCTTTTTGCCTGTGACTATTCAATCAATGTCATCCCCATTGAACCTGGTTCATCCTAGAAGACACTTATCAACAGCAAACTTAGGACTCTGGTTCAGGAATGTGCAGCCAAGATGCTGAAATTGCTAGCCTCAAGGCTCATGTGGTTGAAGTGGAAACTGAGAGTGATGGTCTCAGAACTGAGCTTGCCAAAGAAAAGGAGAAGAATGATGCAATTCTTTAGAACATGCTAAATCTTTTTTTTTATGAAGTAATATGTTTCATTAAGAAGGCATCAAGAAGATGCAAAGTTACAAGAAGCATAAGAGCTACATAAACAAAAAATTACACGAGAACTTGTTTGCCCCAAATCAAAGTCTCAAACTAAGACAAGTGAGTTAATAAAATCCAAAAGTTGTCCTGTACTATTTATTGGTGACAACTTTGTCCAGCAAAAAAGCTTGATAAGGCATTTGGATTTGAGTAAGTGGTTCGGTGTTGAGGTGTCATCAAAGCATCTTCTATTCCTCTCGTTTCATAAACACCAAAAAATAGTTGCAGGGATCATAAGCCAAATTTTCTTAATGATCTTATCAACCTCCTAAAGACTCCAGCTCATATGTGCCTCTCTCAGGGTTTGTGGCATTACCCATCTTAGACCAAAAATACAAAAGAACATGTTCCAGAGGTCTGTTGCTACTGGGCAGTATAGAAGTAGGTGATTAACTGTTTCCAGGTGTCCACTTGCACAGGTAGCATCTATTGACCAGCTGAAATCCCCTTCTGCATAGGTTATCTTGCGTTAAGCATGCTCCGTGAAGTGCAATCCAGCTGAAGCATTTCACCTTCACAGGTAGCTTTGTCTTCCATATCAGTTTCTAAGGCCATGAATGTAGTACCTGATTCTGATTGTTAAGTTGTATGTAGCATTCTTTAACAGTGTAGAGACCTTTAGATCTCCATCTTATGCTATCTGGAGCATTCTCATCAATGTTGTAGGCCTCTAATCTTGCTAGCATTTCCATCAAATCTTCTATCTCCCGATCTTGAACAGATCTTCTGAGTTTCATATCCCAATTACCATTTGCTCTGTTATTAGCAATAGAAGAATTCTTGACCAAGGCGATGTTGAATAAGCTAGGATAGTCCTCCATGAGAGCATTGTTGTTTAGCCATTTATCCTTCCAAAACTTAATATGACATCCACTGCCTGATTTGAAATGAATATTCTGAAAGAATTCGTTCCCAGTTTGCTAATATGCTTCCAGGGCCCTACTCCATGGGATGTAGTGACAGTTTTGGTGCTCCAATTGTCTTTAATTCCATGTTTTGCATTAATCACCTCTTTCCATAGACTTGGTTCACATGTGCCATATCTCCAGAGCCATTTCATTAGCAGACCTTTGTTGTGCTTGTCTAGATCTCTGACCCCTAATCCACCTTTGCATTTAGGTAGCAATACCTTATCCCATTTAATCAAATGATACTTGTGAGAACTGTTATTTCCTTCCCATAGAAAGTTCCTTTTGATCTTGTCCAGCCTGTTAAGTACCTTTTTAAGGATGGGAAACAGTGACATGATATAAGTGGGTATACTGTCAAGCACACTACTGATGAGGGTGAGTCTTCCTCCCATAGAGAGGTATTATTGTTGCCATGAAGCCAGTCTTTTCTCAAAATTTTCCACTACACCATTCCAGATATCACTGTTTTTGAATTTGGCTCCCAGTGGAAGCCCCAAATAGGTGGTAGGCAATGACCCTATACTGCAACCAATGATCCCTACTAGCTCCTCAATGTTGCTCACCCGATTGACGGGATATATAATACTTTTCTGCTTGTTGATGTGAAGTCCTGACAATGCTTCGAATAGCTGGAGTGTAAGATTTAGGTACAGGATTTGGACTCTATCTGCCTCACATAAGATTAGTGTGTCATCAGCATATGATAAATGGGAGATAGTGACTAAGTATCCAGTGTTTGTGCCTACACTGAATCCTTGGATCCATTGCATTTGCCTGGATTTTTCCAACATTTTACTTAAACCCTCCATGGCTATAATGAATATGAAAGGGGAAAGAGGATCCCCTTGCCTAATTCCTTTCAGAACATGCTAAATCTTCTCCAAACTCAAACCTAACCCTCCAGTTCCTCCAAGCCTTAGGATTCCTAGCTTCTGTCTCCTGAACTTGTTCAGTACCCTCAATGACCCAGATTAGGTATTTTTCTATTTTTTGCTCATGGTTTGAATGTTTTTCTTTCTTTTTGTGGATTGTAGGCGGCAACATATCTCTATCAATGATAACTGTTGTTTTCTCTTGTTCAATGATTAATCTGTCCTTGATAGTTTAAATATGTTTGTTTGATTACTGATGATTGCACCATGATTGCACTTGCAGTTGCCCCAGTGGCCATGAGTACTTATTAAAATCTGGGTATCACACTTCGCATGCAACTTTTCAATAATGCCAAAAGGGGGAAGAGATATTGTGCTTTACACATTCTGAAAATAAGTGATATTTATAATCTAATTAACCTGGTCCTTCTTGATGATAAGTGAATTTTCTAAGTTTAGTATTGATGGTTAACCTGAGTTCTTACAGGATTCAAATCAGTAAAAAGCACAGAGTTTGTCATCATCAAAAAGGGGGAATTCGTTGGCCCAAGAACAGGTGAAGTTTTGAAGAATGACAAATGAACTCAGTCATGGACCACGTCCATCTTGTGAAGCACAATCATGATCAATCTATGCATGTGAGATGCACGTGAAAGAGATAAGTCCTACTGATCAAGCAGCAATATCTCCTGATCTAATCGAAAAGGTTGCTTATTAGATAAGGGGAGAAAGTCTCCTTATATGAAGAGAACACGATCCAGGATAAAGATAGTGTTAGAGTTTGAGATCATCGTGAACTCTTCTACGATAGAAGTTCATCAATTGAGTCCCGATCAAGCTTTGATTACTAACCTATTAAATGACAGTAATTGTTCTCTTTTACAGGCATTGCACATACCTAGTAAATCTCTTTTACAGCAATAAGAGTTTTTGTAAATGTTGTTTTGGCTCAGTGAGTTTAGTGGAAGTTTGGGAAAATCCTACTAAGTAGTAGGTCGTGATTTTTTCACCTTTTGAGCCAGGTGTTTTCCACGTAAAAATCTATGTGTTCTTTATTTTATGTACTTATTATTCCGCAAACAGTAGTAGTTAGAACACCTAGAAGAACCAGGTTTTTCTATAGCAAAAATTGGGTACCACACAAATTACCCCCCCCCCTTGTGTTGTATTGACGCTTAAAGCACCAGCAGTACTAAAAAATTGTATCTGTTTTTACAACCGCAAAACTACCCCTGCACCTGTTGACGGTATCCGCGAGTAGCTAAATGACATCCTTCATTATACGGCGGGAGTTCGCACATGGTCGTCCTTCTATGAGAAATATGGTGGTGAGGGTGGTGATGATGAAGGAGGACTTCCCGGAGATGGTGGTGAAGAGGGTGGCGGTGATGACGTCTAGTGAAAGAATTGTTGTCTTTGTTCGTTTTCTCTCTCTTTTTTTATGTTGGTTGTTTGTTGTTTTTTCTTGGATTCTGTTGGTTTAGCCGTATGTAATTTGTGGTTGTTTGCGCAGTAGCTTCGTATAAAGAGGAATTTTTCATTGTTGCACGCCTCATGTATTTCTTTCCCTGTTTTGTTTTCCATAACTCTGGTGCAAAGAAGTAGATCTCTGTCTGGCGAGTTCCCGATTCTTAGGGAATTTAGCGCCACACGAATTGAGTAGAATTTTGATGGCAGTTTTAGCTGTCGGGGTGATATTTTCGAGCTTGTGTAGAAGCACTGTCCCATCATAGTTCGGATGGCGTCGAATGCTTTTTCTAATAACGACCTTAGCCATAGGGATATTACTTTCGAGTTTATATCGAAATATTATCCCGCTGTGAGTCCTAGTTTTATTTCCCTTTTTTTTTTAAAAATGACCCTTGGCCCCGAGGATGTTTCAAACTTTCGTCGAAACACTAATCCGTGATTGTTCGATCGAGGTTGAATTGTTCTCTTAGGCAAAGGCCTTTGGCCTTGAGGGTGTTATTTCGAACTTTCGCCGAAATATTAACTCGTCGGTGTTCGATTGGGGTCGAACTCTTTTCTTTTTGACGAAGGCCCTTGGCCTTAAGATTGTTATTTCGAACTTTCGTCGAAATATTAACCCGTTTTTGTTCGATCGAGGTCGAACTCTTTTCTTTGACGAAGTCCCTTGGCCTTAGGGTTGTTATTTCGAACTTTCGTCGAAATATTAACCCGTCGTCGTTCGATCGAGGTCGAACTCTTTTCTTTGGAGAAGGCCCTTGGCCTTGATGGTGTTATTTCGAACTTTCGTCGAAATATTAACACGTCGTTATTTGATCAAGGTCGAACCATTTTCTTTGGTGAAGTCCCTTGGCCTTAGGGTTGTTGTTTTGAACTTTTGTTAAAATATTAACCCGTCGTCGTTAGATCAAGGTCGAACCCTTTTATTTTTGGCGAAGCCTCTTGGCCTTAAGGGTTGTTATTTTGAACTTTCGTCAAAATATTAACCCGTCGTCATTCGATCGAGATCGAACTCTTTTCTTTTTGGCGAAGGCCCTTGGCCTTAGAGTTGTTAATTCGAACTTTCGTCGAAATATTAACCCGTCGTCGTTCGATCGAGATCGAACTCTTTTCTTTGGTGAAGTCCCTTGGCCTTGAAGGTGTTATTTCGAACTTTCGTCGAAATATTAACACGTCGTTATTTGATCAAGGTCGAACCATTTTATTTGGTGAAGTCCCTTGGCCTTAGGGTTGTTGTTTTGAACTTTTGTTAAAATATTAACCCGTCGTCGTTAGATCAAGGTCGAACCCTTTTCTTTTTGGCGAAGCCTCTTGGCCTTAAGGGTTGTTATTTTGAACTTTCGTCAAAATATTAACCCGTCGTCATTCGATCGAGATCGAACTCTTTTCTTTTTGGCGAAGGCCCTTGGCCTTAGAGTTGTTAATTCGAACTTTCGTCGAAATATTAACCCGTCATCGTTCGATCGAGGTCGAACTCTTTTCTTTGGTGAAGTCCCTTGGCCTTGAAGGTGTTATTTTGAACTTTCGTCGAAATATTAACCCGTCGTCATTCGATCGAGGTTGAACTCTTTTCTTTTTGGCGAAGGCCCATGGCCTTAAGGGTGTTATTTTTAACTTTCGTCGAAATATTAACCCGTCGTCGTTCGATCGAGATCAAACTCTTTTCTTTGGCGAAGGCCTTTGGCCTTGAGGGTGTTATTTCGAACTTTCGTCGAAATATTAACCCATCGTTGTTCGATCGAGGTCGATCCTTTTTCTTTGGCGAAGGCCCTTGACCTTAGGGTTGTTATTTCGAACTTTCGTCGAAATATTAACCTTCGTCATTCGATCGAGGTCGAACCCTTTTCTTTTTGGTGAAGGCTCTTGGCCTTAAGGGTTGTTATTTCGAACTTTCGTCGAAATATTAACCTGTCGTCGTTCGATTGAGATCGAACTCTTTTCTTTTTGGTGAAGGCCCTTGGCCTTGATGGTGTTATTTCGAACTTTCATCGAAATATTAGCCCGTCGTCGTTCGATCGAGGTGGAACTCTTTTCTTTGGCGAAGGCCTTTGGCCTTGAGAGTGTTATTTCGAAATTTCGTCGGAATATTAACCCGTAATTGTTCAATCGTGGTCGAACCCTTTTCCTTGGCGAAGGCCCTTGTCCTTAGGGTTGTTATTTCGAACTTTCGTCGAAATATTAACCCGAGGTCGACCTTTTGGCGAAGGCCATTGGCCTTAAGGGTTGTTATTTCGAACTTTCGTCGAAATATTAACTCGTCGTTCGATTGAGATCGAACTCTTTTCACTTTGGCGAAGGCCCTTGGCCTTAAAGGTGTTATTTTGAACTTTCGTCGAAATATTAACCCGTCGTCGTTCAATCGAGGTCGAACTCTTTTCTTTTTAGTGAAGGCCCTTGCCCTTAAGGTTGTTTTTTCAAACTTTCGTCGAAATATTAACAAGTCGTTGTTCGACTGAGGTCGAACTCTTTTCTTTTGCAAAGGCTCTTGGCCTTGAGGGTGTTATTTTGAACTTTCATCGAAATATTAACCGTCGTCGTTCGATCGAGGATGAACTCTTTTATTTTTGGCGAAGGCCCTTGGCTTTAAGGGTTGTTATTTCGTACTTTCGCCAAAATATTTACCCGTCGTCATTCGATCGAGATCGAACTCTTTTATTTTTGGCGAAGGCCCTTGGCCTTAAGGGTGTTATTTCGAACTTTCGTCGAAATATTAACCTGTCGTTGTTCGATCGAGGTCGAACCCTTTTCTTTGGCGAAGGCCCTTGGCTTAGGGTTGTTATTTTGAACTTTCGTCGATGTATTGACCTGTCGTCGTTTGATCGAGGTCGAACCCTTTTTTTGGCGAAGGCCCTTGGCCTTAAGGGTGTTATTTCGAAATTTCGTCGAAATATTACCTCGTCGTTGCTCCCAACTTTTTTTTTGGAGAGTTGGGTATCCTCTGGTGAGTCCCAATTTTTTTTTTTTTAGAGAGTTGGGTCATCAAGTGGACAATATTTCGGTTGTTTTGTAGTAATTTCTCATTTTTTAGTTGAGATGTTTCTTCGCTCGCTTGCCCGCGCGGCGCTCGCGTTCCTGTTTCAGTGAACATCAAAAGGTGGGCCAACATGATATTCTCCTTCCCCCGATTCAAGGAGTTGGTGGATGAGGGTGGATCTGTAGCGTTGCTCGTTTTGCTTGGTGTTTCGACGGCTGATGGGGCGGTGGCTTCTGAATCGGCAGCCGTATTCAACTTTCTTTCCCCTCCTTTTTCGTGCCTTGGCCCTGCGCGGTTTTGGGCTTGATTTGGCTAGTTCCTGGGCAGCCCGGCACGCGGGGAGGATGCTGGTTGTAGCTTCCGTTTGCATGTAGCATCATGATCTAGGTTGTCATGTGAGGTTTATTTACCGCTCTTTTGGTGGGTGATCATGTTTACGGTTTTTGATCTGGAAAACACTAGGAAATTTCACTAAGAAATTCCCACAAACGGCGCCAAATTGTTTGACCAAAAGATATTAAAACATTTTTGATTAAAATCAATTAAAGAAGATGAAGAGGTAAATCTTAGTCACACATAGTAAATTCCAGATCTAAAGACGAATCGGAAGATGATGCATAAGATAAAATAGAAGCGATCAATCTCGTTGATCTTTTTCATTCCATTTTCCACCAATTGATGGAGATAATCCCTTTTACTTAATGAGCGGAAGATTATTTTATCTTCCTTTTTTTAGTAAAATTACAGAGGAGATGAAAGAGAGAAAAAGCCCCCCTTTTTAGGAAGGTTCCCCCCATATATATAGTCATGGAATCCTTGCTACGTTCCCGGGTCAAGGCACATTCATACCACATCCGTTGTCATCGTTCCCTAAGTATGGTTCTTCGATTTAGCGAGCACTGTGAATACGTGGTTTGGAACAAATCATGGCGTCTTTTACTATCATACCGCTTGGACAAGGTCCCAGTTGGGTCGACCACAGCAGTCAAATTTTGACCAATACATACATAATCTTTTAATTGTATTTTCTCTAAAGTGCATGTCTTTCAATTATTTGATTAGATGAAGGTTACTTAAAGTGTGTTGTGACATTATGCACGTTGGGACAAACATATGTTTGCGCCGCTAAGTTATAAAGTTATCAAATGATATGTTGACTATGTGACAAATGATATGTTGACTATGTGAGATATTAGACTACCTAATGTTTTTATAATGTAACTTAGCCTTCCAAAGTGATTTTTGACATATGTAACATATTTATTCTAAAGTTTAATAAACTTATTTAAATAGAACAATTGATGTTAAATGAACCTTTTCATGCTTAATGCTCCATGTTTAAATGAAATAATGTTGTTAGAAAATAATATAGGCGTCTGAGTTTAGTGTTCGCCTCTCTTAGTGGGGATGGTAGTTTCTAAAAACTCTAGAACCACTTGTGCAGGCGTGGATTATTTGATGTCTTAAACTTGATGCAGTTCGCCACCTTACATTTATGGCCTTGTGGCTTTTTATACTTAGATTTTGATGCATAGTTACCCAAATCTTATGGTATTTTCCCTAGACATGTATGTCTGTTGATTGTATAATTACGCATATTGTTTTAAATGTGATTATGGATAAACTACATACCATGTTTTCTTCAAGAATTGTCTCTCCTACCAGTGGTGAGCTCCACCTCCACCCGACAGAGGCATGGTTTGATTATTTTATATAGGTGAAAACGTCTCACTTCACCTTACACTCTCCGCAGATCTGGTGGGTTATATGTACATAAATTAAGGGCGGGATGATGCTCTGATATCCCTTGTAGCGGGAACTTATTTTGGGTATCCATTCTCTGGGAAATAGTTAAAATATATGATACGTGAATCTAAACCAAATGCATGTGTATTAGATCATGAACCATAGAATCAAATCAATTGATATCAAGCTTTAGTAGAAGAGAAGGGTGGAGCCAACTGCAACATCTTATAACTGATAACTATGACCTACTTCAACCATGATCAAGTAATTTGGCTATGACAGACCGGATTAAGACAGAGAAAAATGACAACTATGAGATATAAACAATATCTTTTCAACGTGTACTGCATACAACCTCCTATAGCAATTTGGACTCATCTAGAGGCAACTGTGTTGATAGTGAATAAAATTATGATCTACTGAATCACCTGCACTAAAGCCCTTTACAAGTGAAAAGAAAGAGAGAGCAGTCTTTACCTAAGCTGAGGAAAGAATCATCTGCGGCTAAGTTGAATATTAAGCCCCAGTAATGTACATCAGGCTCCAAAACCACATATTAGTCCCAGCTGACAGCAACAGCTGAGACTCTCATCAGCAGGCCAGTTCTATAGCAAATGTGCTGGGTTTGCTCCCCCCACAGCTGCACATAAAGAATTCACAGTAGTTCCGCACTTCACTTCTCAGTTTGTCCACTAGATAATCCCTCGGTTCCAGCAGGTGGCTTCTCCATGCTACCAGAGTTAAGATTGCTAGCGATTTGGCTCCCATCTGTTTCTGGAGACTGTGAGGTATCACCTGGTGATCCTTCAGAATGTTTTTCCACATTACTGCTGGACCCATTAGTGGGTGGAATATTTGCCATTTCTTCTTTTGACTGAACAGTGTCCTTCTGAGCTTCTGATTCCACTTTGACCTCACCATTAGGTAAAGAAGGCCCAACCACATCAGCTACATCAGGTGAATCTGAGGTTTGATTGGACGTTCTAATTGTATCAGAACTTTCTCGCCATTCAACCCATTCAGGAGGCTTATTGGCATCATTGCCTGTGGCATGATGCAAGTCCTCAGTGAAACTACTGGGTGAAGGATTATCAGTACTTGGCTTTGGCTCAGGCAGGTTAGATGTGGCAGTGTCTGCCAAATCATCATCTTCATCAGCAGCTGCATCATCATTCATGTCGGGCCTAATAACATCAGTCTCTTCAGTGTTTGGGGAGGGAGAAGTCACCAAGCCAGTAGACTGATCATTAGCTATTCTGTCATCCTCAAAAGCAAACCAGTTGGAATTTGTAAAAAGTGATCCACTGCAAAAACAATTAAAAGTAATTTAATTGATATTAAAGATACATGTACAGGGGGGACAAAAGCATTCTGAACTCGATTTTTTACCCACCTTTCCTGATCGTCCCCTAAACGAAGTGAAGATATCACAACTTCAGCAGATTCATCATCAAAATAGACGTCCTATAGGAAATCAGAAGAGTTTATTAAAATGAAATGCCTAAAGTGAGTTTTATGTAGCACATGAACTGAAAATCAGTTCGGACAATTCAGGCAAAGAGCATGCATCGATTATCCTAACCAGAATCATCACAGACAAAAAGCATAAAACAGACAGAAGCACAAAGCACAATGGGTTTCAGAAGAGAGAGCACTAATGGAGAAACAAAATATAAGTATATAATAAAAGAAAGAGTAACGATGTACACAAACAACAATTATTTGGACTAAAGAATTAAAAAAAAAAACTATAATTAACTCTTAAGTGGCAGTTATAAAATCCGTCATCATTTTAAAACTGGTATACATGCCTTTTATAAGAATTTTGAAAAAAAATTATATAGATGTCCCCATCTAAGAATTTAAGGATAAAAAGGGCATAAAACTTCAAATGAGTTACTGTTCAAGTCATTTACATACATTTTTACAGGTCCTACGTCTTTAAGATATATATATTATAAGATGTGACAAGGTGGACATAGCAGGTAGTTAGAAAATTCTGCTAGATGTTTCTACATGCAATATTATATCTCCTCATCCATTCAATCATAATGACACGTTAAATAAATAAATAAATCATTATAAACTAAATATGCACAAATAACTAACCTTCTTAAAGCAATCAGAAAGCAAGTGCAATTTAGGTATTATGAAAAGCTAATTGGTGACTTCATACAGAAATAACTGGAAGAATTGCTATTGACTAAAGGATAGTTTCTGTTAGCTACATTACTCTAAGGGGCAGATCAGTTTTATTCCGGACGTGGAGCTGAGGTGGCCTGAATTACAAATTGACTCAAAAGTTTATAAAATGATCACCATTATGCAGAATGATTACATGACAAGCAGGTAAATCAATCAATTAATCAACTATGCCTCAATAACAAAATAGTTGGATCCGCTCGAATAAATCCTCTGTATACATTTCACTATATGGAGGCCCATTTCATGTCAACAACAACAACAACAACCACCACCTAGTAGAATCCCACTAGTGAAGTCTGGGGAGGGTAGAATGTAAGCAGACCTTACCCCTACCCCGAAGGGGTAGAGAGGCTGTTTCCGGGAGACCCTCGACTCAGAGACAATAGATCCGTAACCATAATAGAAACCAGAAAAATAGTATCAGCATCATAAAATACAACAAATAAATGGAAAGGCCAAAATGTGAATGACAGCAACAACAACAAAACAAAAAAATTGTGAAACACAACAAAAACCGCTAGCAGTCCTATCTAGACAAAACACTATCAGAGGCCCATTTCATGTCCAAGAATAAAAATATGCTTCATAAAAACAGAATCTAGCAATGTAGAGATGAAAGTGAAAATGACCTCAAAACAATTTTGAGAGCTATGCTAAAGTGGATCTGGAAGAGAGAAGGTTCATTCTCGAGCATGTGCACACATGTATAGAGGCAGAAAGTTCATATATACTCATTAACTGAACAATCACTTAACGATTAAAATAAAACCTCGAAGTTACCTCATCATCGCGTTCAAGTGAACCACGAGCCTGCACGCAGATAAAAAGTCCTTGTTAAGTAAATGACCTGATGATATTATACTTAATGACCATGTGGATATTTAAAGATTAAAAATGAAGTTGAATAAAAATAGGTTTAAAAACAAAAATAGAAAACAAAACCAAGGCTTCCCATTGTTCTGGCACTGTTTAAAAAGATAAGAAAAAAGGAGAGAACTTGTATTGAGTTGGTTGCAGATAGTGCTCCATAATTTAGGCTACTTGAATAAAGTAAATTTAAAACTTAAATTAAATAAGTTAGTAAAAGAAGGAAGATTACCTAAATACCAATACTCCTAATTATGACAGAATGAGGACCACTATTTTATGCTATTAATCGGCAAAAAACTTTCTAGCTCACTGATTTCTGTCTTACCTTAGGACATCTACTCTTTTTCTCATTACCATTTAATAGTAACAACATGCTTCCACGGATTCCAGGACTGTTTGTCTAACCCTACTACATTTATAGTGAACTGTGGGTCTCATACCATTTTCAGCAAAGGCTTTCTAACAGTCAAAAATGCTGCCACGGATTCTAAAACAGCAGTCCCAGTAATTGAAACTTTCAGATAAAACCACAAACCACACACTCAAATTCATTTATAGATATGCCAAATGGTATGGCATTTATATGAATCAAGCACATTTACTGTGCTCATTTGCTTTATCCTTAAGATCCCACATAGCAGGCAGCTCCAAGAAAGGACTACTCTAAAAATAAGAAAATCAATTCTCCAGCTACCATCGAAGTCTCTTGTCAACAATTACCTTCTTAGCTCCAAAGACAGGATCCTAGACTTTACCATTACATGCAAAAAGAACAGAGAGACAAAAAAAGCACAACCATGTTGTCTTTTCTTAAGGCATGAAGAGCACCTCATCAAGTTCATCATTGTTATATATTCCATATCGGAACGCCTGGCTTAAATTATTTGCCAGAGCTGCAACATCATAATCTCTATCTTGATAATCATCGTCATCACTGTCCTTCATTCGGTCATGCAGTGACGTGGGTCTCCTGAGAGAGATTACATGAGAAAAAATTTAATCCAGTGCTGGTAAAAAAGTATCAAACTACAATCAAACCGTTCCAATAAAAAGATGAAAAGTATAGTAAAGAGACTCTCATAATCATCAACTATATTTTCTTCATAACATATAAAATGCTGTGGCCAACTCAAAACAAAAAATGGCACAACGTTGAAAATTCACACGGACGACCAAGTGAGAAAAACTAAAATCTGGGCATGGATCTCTCTCCCATCTCAGCCAGAAAAAGTTGAAATGCTTCTATGGTCCACATAAATGCAGCATTAACCAGACACATCCAAGAACCACCATTTGTCATATGACATGATACATAGTAATTAAAAAGAAATGTGTGTCAGATCAGGCAACCTCATCAATATAGTACATACACACCCTTGTATCCTGCCTCCCTCCTCTACAGTGCCAACTTAAAACAAAAGCAAGCAAAAGAAAAAAGAGAGATTAAATATGCAGCTACTATTCGCATTATTCACAGAGTATGGGTTATACCTTTTCAACACGAGGGTTCAGCGCGTGAGAGAGAGAGAGAGAGATCACCCACCTTAACCAACAAAAGGAGAAGCCTATATTCACGCAATTCAATTTCTGTTTTTGAATCATAATCCTGGTAATGATGTAGCAACTCTTCTAGTGCAAGCTTAACATCCTAAGTGTACTCACACTACCATTCCTAGACCCAGATAAAGCAGGGTTGCAGTTGGCTGACAGCCAAGCTCAATTAACGATGAATCCTACAATACTGAAATGCATGTCCAACTGGACTGAAATGAATAATGAGAACACGTATAGGTGACCCAAACTAGCTTTTTTTATTTTTTATTTTATTTTATTTTTGGAGGGGGGGTTCGATCACTTGTATTAACCAACAAAAGGAGAAGCACAACATTGGACTGCTTAGTTCCAGTTATCAAATATTTCATAATCCTGGTGGTAATGCAGTCATGGTTTATTTCCAGTGAGGCAATCCCCCCCCCCCCCCCAAAAAAAAAAAAACAGATGTCCTATTCAAAAATAGCTTTGAGCAGGCAAACAAGGAACACTCACCCACAAGCCCACTGGAAGACATTTTCCACAGCATTCCGTTTTTGAAGGATGTTTGTCTGCCAATCAATCCATTCACTGTTCTCCTGCCAAAAGGTATTCGCATTTAGCACAAGGAATTTGCAAATGCCAAATTTTAAATAAAAGAATTTGCAGAAGTTAATGACGAAAATGAACTGCAATGTGCTCCTACTTAATACATGTCTGAGACAATCAATGATGACATCTCATAATAATGCAGATAGAAAAATATGAATATCAAATCACTAAAGTGTGACTGCATTAAATGAACCCAATCAAATAAAAGAGAAAAACTAGACACGAGTAGGTAAATTCTCCACCTCAAGGTACCCAGGATCATTATCCCCAAAAAGATTAAGTATCTTATTCCTAAAGGTCGATTGAATCACTTCATCCGAATACAACTTAATTTCTCAATGAGTATAGAATTAATAAGTGAAGGTAATGTGTTACACATATCCATAATAATGTGTTCACCTTTGTGCCACTAATATGTTAATCTCTGTGCCTCTTACAGAGAATTTGTATGAAATGCAGTAAAGAATCTTTGTTAAGAATATGATTAGGTATGAGAAATTTTTTTGTAGGTAATAAAATAACACAAACGAAGGATCGATCTTCAACATTAAATTCCCAAACACATGCTTATAGTTGCATCCTCTGGATCCCATTATTTGAACCAGATTGCATTCTCTTGATGCCATTTAATAAAATAATCACACAGCTTACAGTTGGTCAAACTTCTCGTAAGAACATCAACACAACACAGGAGTATGTAGTGCCTAATGCAAACAATTTATAAATCTACGCACCTGCTAATTAGAACAGGATGATGGAAATGGAGGAACAATATAGGAGCTCGGGAAAAACAGAATGAATACGGAGGATTCATATAACCGAAACCCAACTAGTTTGGGTTTGAGGAGCAGTTGATTTAACATTTATACACTACCAGGTGGTATGAGTAGAGCAACTTTTGGGATGACCAACAAAAAACAACTAAAAGACCCAGCAAAGTTAGAGAGGTCACTTGTTAAAACTCTATCACTCCCTCTATCCATATTCAATAGTGTCATGCTTTTTTTTTGGATGAAGCAATAGTGTCATGCTTCTTATTACTTCATCTGATTGACCCACTTAACGAAGATGCAACACATCCAATTAACGAGTTTTTTGTCATGTAATCTGGACAGGTCCAGCTCATGTAACCTTTTTGGTACCATCTTGGTACTGATTCTTAATGAAAGACTTCATACCACTATCAAAAAGTTTCAGTATAAGCAACTGCCGAAATGGACCTTGAGAAGTCTCTATCTATCTGAAAGCAAAAATCAGCTACTCTAAGCGCAAACATCTCTATGCCATGCGTGGCTGATAAAACAGGACAGATGGATCAAATTGGAAGAACTACATGACAAACAGAAAGAAGTGATAACACAAAAAACAAGAGATCTCAAACACCTGCAGGCGCGACTGTATGCCATTATTGTTGTTCCTTAGTTGAACAAGTTTGTTAGCTATTCGTGTCACATGCCCAATATTTCCAATCCTGGGTGGGGATCTCCCTTCAACAGAGGCCGTTGGCTGCATCCACATTAAAAAAACCAATGACTGTAGGCTTCAATGTGTATAACCAAAATTTAGGATAGGAATAACAAAATAGGTAAGTAAAAATTAAGAACTCTATACAACATGCTAAGAGTTAGTCGAAACACCTAGCAGTTTGATTATACTACCTTGGTTGGATCAGCAGCAAGCGCTGAGTTCTTCTCTGCCTCGAGAATTTTTTCCACAAGATTACAGTCACTAAGAAGATGTTCAACAAATTGAACATTCTTACTATCCAAGCACGATATTATTATTGTCTCAACATGATGATGCAAAAAGTTGTTGTATGGATACCTACACTCAGTACCAAGTAACAGAAATCAGATGCCTAGACTCAATACCAAGTAACAGAAATCAGAAGATTATTGATAACATAGTAACATAGTAATTCCAAGGAGAACTTACTCAAAAAACAATTCCAGGATGCGTTTAATAGCACCAAGACAGATCAACTCCTTTTCGGCAACTTCACTGCTAACACTCACCAAGACTGAAACAAACTCTATAATCTGAAATTCCCAGTTGTTTGAAATCAAAACTTGAGGAATTAAAAGCCCTATATATCACCCAGCATAACTTCAAAATACAGGACATGTGGAGGTAGATAAAAACAAGAATGTAGAAGTTTAGTCTATGTCATATATGTAAGCAATAGCATAACAGAAACACTAGAGATTGAGATAATAATATATCCTATATATATATATATATACATATGACACACACACACACACATTACTTGGAGCTGCAGAGGACAGCATAATTCTCTGTATCTTTTTTTGGCAAGGGGGTAGTGGAAAGGAACTTTTTTCTTTTGGGGGGTGGGGGTGGGGTGTCAAAGCAATATGAAAAATCATTGGAAAATGAAGGCTGATATTACAGCGTAGCCCTCATATTCATATACTCAAAATATTTGTATAAGGGGTTTTATTGTTTCCAAAAGACTTTATTTACTATAACTCACCAAAAGTACAAAGCGAACGCAAAATTGCAGCTATTTTAATGAACAAGTTAAACATTGATCTGCTAAATTTCAAATCCCTGAAAATCGAGCACTAGAAACAAAACATGACGTAGAATATTTCACGTTTTCTTTGAGACCAAGTGGACGATAGAAGTATGATTGTACGACATAGATAGAGATTAAGGGCTTGTTAATCAAAAGAAAAGGTTAGGGATAATACATAATTAACCCTTAAACTAGCCCTCATTTGTCAAATACACACATAAAATTTGTGGGGTCCTATTACCTCTTATCCTTGATTGAACAGTATCTCATACCACCCTGAGAGGTTTATACCCAAATGAGAAAATTGAGGTGTAATACACATGCTGCCACGTGTAGTCAGTAGTTTATCCCTTTTGTTTTCCTTTTTTTGCTTCACTTTCATCTTCTCCATTTCAATACACAAAAACCTCAAATTCCACCTCTCAAATCAACAAATCACATGCAGGAAAATACTGATTAGTCACTAAAAACCCAAAAAGAAAAAATCCTACCACTAACTCCTACAACTTATTTTTTGAAGCAATAAAGATCTCTTCTAAAAGCATCAGATAAAAGGTCCCATTAAATGTGTGTATGATGTGGCTTTTGGGTGAAGTCTGCAAGGTATATGTCTGGGGTTGTTCCTCTGAGTGGTGAAGCGAGTGAATTCTGCAAAGACATTCTGCATGGTTTTTTTCTGAAGTGAATGGTTCGTTTAGCTCAAATAAGGAACTTTTACAAAGATAAAAGAGAAGGATTTTTTATAAAATGGGGGGGAAATGGTAGATATAGTGCACTAGATGTGGAGTAGTGGAGCTTGACCGATCAAAAATGGAGTTTCCCCCCGCGAGAACATTTTTTAAATGCATCTCACGCGTTAAAAGAGAGTATAATCACTCCATGCTATGTCAGGAAAAAGGGTGTAATATTTCCAGTTCAGAACAGTCTGGGTCAGGGAGGTCATACGAGCTCCATAAAGTTTAAGAGTGTGCATGGCAAAAGGAGACTAGTTGCGAATGTGTTATTCCAAAAAAATATCCCGATATAAAACTCTCAATCACTAAAAAAAGGAATAAACATGTGAACACCATTTTCATTCCCGCATAAAATAATATCAGCACAACGTATTCAAGAATTGTGTTGTGCTTAAAGCCTCAGCAGACCTTGCTGTTTTTCTACACTTTTAGTCTTTGACAACACTGGCCTTTAAGTAAGATTAGAAATACGATTAGAGTATATCCATTTCTAAAATCAAATGTCAAAGACAGACACTTGATTCCAACAATAAGATGTTCAATAACTACCTTCAGACGATGCTTCCCAAGAGGTGGACGTAAGCTTCCATATGTTGTTGGCAAGACATTATCCTCCGATGTAATATCCAAAAGCTTCAGTAAATCACCTGCATAAACAAACAATTATTAAAATTGTTCCACTTGAATCGCAACATACAAGGTAAAATCATAGCCAACAAATCTAATTCATATGGGAAAAATATCAAACCTAGAAAACTGGTATACCATAATGTATTTATCTCAAACTCAATATTCCCAAAAGATTGAGACTTATCCACCGGAAAGCAAAACGAAGTACAAGAGACAGCAAAGGAACAGTTACAGTTGAGGATGATACGATCAAACTAGTGTACCACCTATCATTTCCATGACAAGTGTCATCCCAATTGCATGTGGCCTATCCAACTATGTCAGACTACAGAGCAATAAAGCACATACGTACAGATATCTTGGAGATCAATACGCAACTCATAAAGAGAATCTAGAATCCAAATGTCGTGTATAAAATAAAAGGTCAACTGGTTTTATCTTGATCAAGTACTATGAAGTCAGACATACCATGTACATCTTAAATTCCATCGTTTTTTTGTTTTTTCCTATTTCTCCAAAATCCAACTTTGCTGAATTACTATTTCATTCCTTGGTAACCACACTTTGCACATCTATCCTTCAATCATCACTAAAAAAACAACATATTCCTTTTACAAGTGAAGTCAAAACACCTACTGAAATTTGATGCAAATCAACTCCCTTCAATTTGACCAAACTGTCGCAGGCTCTCTTAACCACATGGCAACCCCTTCCACACAATAAGACTCCTAAAATGCTTCCCCCTTTCCCTACAACATTCAGACTAACAGTTGCTACAAATGGGGACTCCGTGAAACCTTAGAGCAAAGAAGGCACCACAAAATTTTGTTTCAAAGTATACTTATCATCGACAGAAGAAGAAACAATGAAGGGTTAAATCTAGGAGTGGTATGACTAGGAAAAGCTTGTCTCCTACATATCAAAGGTCAAATGTGTTGAGCACAGTAACCGAGCCTAAAATCACTATTCGGCAAGATTAAAATAATGTCAAAATCTTAAAGGGGGAAGGTGGGAATTTGAACGGAAAGGATATACAAAAACATTTGTCTACTAATAGATATGCTCAGAAGACAACGAGGTAATCCATACCTAAGCTTTCCAACATCCCTTCCACAGTCTCAGGATTCGCACTTACTCTAGAACACTGCATTGACTGGCGACCGTACATGTAATATGTTCCTGCTGATAGCCTCTTAGGGTCTAACAACGATATGCATACAGATAATGAGTTAACCAAAACGGATTTTGGTCGTGAGTCCTCCAGAGCATGACGAAACAACCTCCCAATGAAACTGTGGAACATCATATAATAAAATATCTGTTTGTTAGATCCGAGAAAATACAGCAATATCACTGGCTTCAATCAGAATCCAAAGTTAATAAAGGTCCGGAATACTAAAACACCTTGGGCTGGAGATTTTGGCAGCTATCCCAGGGGGAGCGTATCGAGTAATGGCACACAAAGTTTCTGCTGCATTAGCATGCACTTCAGGGCAATCCTGCAATTTCAGAGCATCCCATTACCATAGTAACCTACACCAGCAGTTACAAGCTTCATAGGGTACCAAGTTACTGACTAATAGATGAATGCTAGACAATCATTATCTGATCTTCCCTGTCTAACAGCGTCCAACGAGCGCATTATGTTGAATATATACACCCAAATGAATTATAAACCTTACCAGTCACTCCCAACTCCCCCAATCCCTTGGTCCCATCGCAAATATCAGCAGGAATCAACTAATTATTGTAATTCCACAAGCCAGGTTTGATATCAGAACACAGAAATCGTGTAATGACAGGGCAAAGTGGAAGTGTTATTAAATTGATCCAGGAAATTGACATACTGATGAGCTAAACTTATCCACGATCATCTCCAGCACATCTGTATCTTCCAGCCACTGCATGGAATCCGCGAAGTTGCTATACAAATGTTCATCAGTGCCAATTAGGCGAATTAAAACCTAAATATAAAAAGCGTTAGGTCTTCCATATTTAATTCAAGCTGAGCAACCAAAACATGCCTTAAACTATTTCAAAAACTATAAACCTCCATGATGGATGTAATTCCAATGAGATCAACCAACTTCTTGATAATATCTTGATGAGCCTACAAGAGAATATACCATTATCATTAGCTTGACAGTGCTTGAATTTCTAACCAAAGCATTAAAGACGGTAAATTCAACTTTTCACCATTGTACAAGGGAAAACAATTTTAAAGAAAAAAATCGCCAGACTATTAACATAAAATACAGAGACAAATCATTGGTAGGCCGTCGTATTATCCGGTTTTTTTCTTTCAACAAATATTCATCTTTCTCTACACCGGAAACTAGCATCGTAAATTAAAGAAGATACAAACAAAATAAGTGACATCAGGTGAACACCCTCTTTCGTCTTAAAGAACATAAAATATGGATGGAGACAAAATGGGAGCGAGGTTTCATTGATACATCCGTAGCCCATCTTTACTGCAACTGATATAACATCCAATAATTTTCTATCTGTGTGTGTGTATTCCATACTGCAAATCAAAGATTATCACCTCCATGTCCATCAATTATGAGTAGCTAATAAGGAGCAGTAGACTTACATGCACATAGTTCATAAATGGTGTTGTCTTCCGCAGCAACAGACATATGACAACCTAAAACAAGAAACTTGGGCATCAATCCAGTGCAGAAACTGATAATATCATAGTAACAGCTCACAGAAGGAAGAAGCCTTAAAATATGAAATATTTCCAAAGTCATTTACATGCAGCATTGTTTTTATCAAAATTCCAACGGATAATTCCCTCCTACGGTCTTACAATAACTAACCGTACATGCAACTAGCAAAATGATACTTAAGCAAGTAGACATTAAAGTTTAAAAATAATACTCCCTCCATCCCAATTTGTCTGATGTAATTAGGATTTCAAGTCAAACGTCTCAATTTTGACCACAAATTAGGTTATAGAATCTTTAAGTTTTTTGAAATAAAATTTACATATTTTGAACTACATGAAAAGTACTATAAGTCACAATAATTAACCATTCAAAACATTTAAAAGGCATTTAAAAAATCTTGGCCAAGAAAAACTCGTTTGAGTTTCAAAACCCGAACTAAATCAAACAAATTGGGACAGAGGAAGTAGTTTTTTAAGAAAAAGTTGTTTTAGAGAACTGATGAATTTTCGAACATTTGATGTTTCAAACGTTGAAACACGGCGTGCCAACAAAAAAGTTGTCAACCGGGCAAACTTATAAACCACTTGCCATCCAATTAAATATGTTTAGAGAAGTAAACCAAGGAATATATAGCTAACTGGAGCATAATTCACACTAATGTAGCTAGTGGACAGTGACAGGATACCTTGCTGAAGTAACCAGCCAACAAAGTACTATGTGCGTGCTCAGGTTCCAAGAATGAGAATAGCAGGTTCATTAGCTGACATCCAAAATGAGAGAGCCAATTCAAATAAACAATATTAAAGGAACTAAGCATAGAACAAAGGCATCAAGATACATGACAAAAAGAGTCTATACCTCCTCCTCCTCAACCAAAGCTTTGAGAATTATGTCCACCTCGCATGTAAAAATTTCACAAGCAATAAACGGAAACCTATGGCACAAGTCGAACAACAAATCTTTTAATACATGCACTTGGGTTAATGAAGAAAGAGAACTCATATTCTCATCAAAAGAAACATCCGGCGCCTATAGCATATGAAATTCAAATAACTTTTCCAGCCACAGACACATGCTCACTTAAAAGTTCGTCTCTTCTCAGCATCTTCTGGAGCCTCTTCCACTATGTACCTGACAAGTTGTTCAACTTGAGCTCTTTCGCGTAGACTGCCAGAAAGAAAAGCATACGATATCAGTTTCTTCCATGGAATGACTTTTAGATCCAGCAACACCACAAAATATTGTGCAGAAATGGCACCAAAACCGCAACCCCCCTCCCCCCCCTTCCAAAAAAAAAAATTGAATCTACGCAGCACGGTATATTAATGCACACCTAAACTTTTTGTAGTCCTAATTACCCCCTCGACTAGCCTTTACGCTCCTGAGCGCTAACATGGCAAAGAGCATGGATACACTCTCTTTCAGTAGCATGGGAGTGAAGAAATTTGAGAAAATCAGCTTCTGGATGGGCTATTCTTCAACCATGAATTGCCACTTACATATACAATGTGCAATTTCTTCTTGATTTTTCTTAATATATAATGCATAGTTTATCCCAACTTTGTATTTCTTTTTATTTCTTCTTTAAATGCAATAATTGTACAGTTGTGCCAACAGTGCATATCTTCGCTTTGGGCTAAATCCTGGAACTCCATTACTTTTAGACAAATAAAAAAGTTTTAGCCAAAATAATGGAGTTCCAACTGTGTATTTCTTTTTATTTCCTCTTCAAGTGCCAAATATGTAAAAAGCTTGGCTGCATTATTTTAAGCCAAATAAAAAATTTTAGCCTAAATAATGAAGTTCCAGCTCAGTTTTTTACAAATTTAACCTGACAAAGATGATATGAATTTAAAAGGGTACAGATATTTATTTATTTATTATAAAATGCCAAGTTGACAAAATAATCCACGTGGCAAGCCGGGTCTCTCACATCATTGGGCTGAGGTCGTCCAGGAAGTAAAGGCTATCAAATAGCCAAGTCCTGGGTAATTAAGACTATAAAAAAGTTTAGGTGTGTGCGATGTTCAGGGGGTAGTTAGGTATTCTGCCTTGAACTATCTGACCCCAATAAATCCGAAGCTTCACTGACAAACCAGAACTACAAAAGTTAAACATTTGTTCTTAGTAAATCCAAACTAGCTTAATTTTAAACGGCAATAATATTGCAAATGCATGGCATGCATCAACACCAGAGTCCCTCATCTGAACCTCATCATTTGGAACACAGCAGCAAATCATAAACTTATTTTTTCGCGATAAAACATATTTACCTTAAATGGACTTTCGAGAAAACATCAATGGTTGGGAAATAATTTGTAGTTTGTATGTCATATCCAACATAAATATAACTTAAAGTTATCACATTTATACCAAGCATACTAACAACCCTTAGAAGAAACACGAGTGAATGAGGTGCTTACAAATTAATAAGGCGGCCATTAAGAGCTTTACATTCTTGAATTATTTCATCCTCGTCCAAGAGCTCATCCAGTGCAAAATTTTCCTTATCCAAGATTGTCTCCACCTGAAAATAGTATAGCATATCTAATAAGCCTACACAAGATTTCTTGAGAAACAACATTAGTTGAATCTACACATTATTTCTTGAGAAACATTATTAGTTGAATATCCAATACAATGCTTGGAGTAAGCAATGTTGAAAGTCAAGAGAATTGATGAACTCAAATGCTAAGTTGTGACTACATTCATTAAAATTAAGTAGAAGAATGTTGCAAAAAAAAAAATTGATGATAAAGAAAAGTACTGCTAAATACTCCAAAGAAAAACTGCAGAATATTTTCATATTCTATTAAAAATTATGTAAAATATTCCATTTTATTTTTCCATTGGCCGGACCAAAAGATGTGCTCGAGAGATAGTTGTCATACGTTCATTGCCTACCTACTGTTAGATGACACTAGCAAGATCCAGCTAAGGTAAAGAACCTTGTCTTTTCCACAGGAAAAACTCCTATAAGTGGAGCTGCCCCTATGTTGTTAAGAAAGACGATGAAAGTTCTCTCTTTTCTCTCTTTCTTGTCCTTGATATCAGAACCTCTCAATCCTTGTAGACTTAAACAAAAATTATAACTATAGTGTCCGGGCCAGCTTGTTGGGCACCTCAACTAATTCCACCAAATACCTTCTACCTCCCACCAGCAACAGGTACTAGGTAAATCTGTCCACCAAAGTTTGAACAAATGGAAAGAAATCACCTAATATTTTTTGCCCCTAGAATTTGAACCTAAGACCTCATGGTTCTCAACCCACTTCATTGAGCACTAGGTCACGCCGTTGGGACTGTTGAGTTAAATAATTTCTGCCTATGGAAATATGGCCTTACGTCATCTGTTCCAATCAATAAAGTTTTTTGTTCAAGATATTAGATTCCATCATAAAACCCACCAGTCCATTGTCAACTTCTCCTCTGCCACTGTTTCATTGCTCTGGGATTTAAGTCAATCTAACACTCTATTTCTTAGACGCATAACTAAGATAGTCAGAATAGCAACAAGTAAACAGGGAACCCCAAATTATAAACTTCCAATAGGAATTCAGTCCAAAAAAGCACTCTACACTAAACGTCCCAGAACAATTACATTATCACAATTCTGAATTCCAAATTGAGAGTGCTACCACACAACATACATAATACGCAATTCAATATAGACCCAATACAATTTCAATCGATAAACACTTTGGATAGTAAAGAAAACATTCAAATTGTTCCCAAACATTTCACTACAGTTTAAAAAATGATAATAATACAAAGAAATTACAACATAAAGCAGAGAATTAAAGGGGCTTACTGGAGAAGCAGTGGAGAGACCAGCCATACGCCAGAACATGGCCATTTAAGAGCCGACCCAGATGAAATTGTCAATAGCTTGGATCTAGGGAGAAAAGAAGCCCTAGAATTGGAAGCAGAAAAAGGGAAGCAGAGTGTTTGGTGAGCTTCTCATGCACCAAGATTTCGAGAGGATCGGATTCGGTTTAGTTGTTATCATCATCGTCATAAAAAGAAGGGCAAGTTGAAAGGAATTGCTACTTAGCAATTTGTGAGACGGTGTAAAGAGGCATTTTCCTTCCTGTTTTTTTTGGGACCTTGGGGAAAAAATGAAGCCACAAAATAATACTATAATATAATATATAAAATAAAATAAAAGAGCAACTTGGTTTTTACATTTTTCATATTTTCTTTTTTTGGTACTTATCTTGTTGAGATTATGTTCGGTAAATTGTATCGGGCTAAGGCTTGATTTAATGTATAGAAAATAGTAGCTGTTCATAATTATGACATATGTAGTTGGCGCAATATGGATCCATAAATTTAATAAAGAGATACACAATAGTAGGTAATTGAAAATTGACATGTCAATTTGTTATAATGGTTGAATATATATTATAAGATAAAAATTGATGAAAAATATCACAAGAAGTGATTTTTTCATTTTAAAAACAAGTAAAGACAATTTGTGCCTCCTAAATCCTACATCTTTAATTTATCTTTTAATAATATCATCTCCTGTAATTAATCTAAGTGTTACCTTAAGAAAAAAATTAGCGTACAAAAGAATAATATTTGGGTGCTCATTGTTGATGTGGAGTTGATTTGCCTGTTGGAATATATGAATAATTTCTCTTTTTGCTAACGATATTGATGTTTTTATGACTACTATGTTATTCATGATGCAATTAATAAAATAATAATCCAAAGATTAAAATTACAACTTATAGATTATATAATTTATTGTTTTTGAATATCAATTACGTTTAGAATTATACAATTAATAATAAAAGGGCTTGTAACAGTTGTGTTTAACATTGTCTTTCTATATTTGAAAACAAGAGATCTCACGAATCATTTGTTTAAGACCATTGATTTCAAATGAACTTTTCAGATAGGTTTCTGGGGTCAAATGGATCTTTCAGTAGGTTTCCTGCCATTTTGTCCGAGGGGTGAGGAACTTCCAAGGGATTTTTTTTTTCTGGGTTCCAATGGATTTAAATTCCTTTTTTTTTTTTGGCTTAATATTCCTATTTTTTTGTTACGTTGGAAAGACTAAAGAAAATAAGTTAAATCTCTCGTAAGCTACATTGCTTGAATCAGTCAGGAGAAAAAATTCCATTTCCTTGAGTAGCAACTCCCAGATTGTTATAGCTTCTTCATTAATATTCCTATGAAGAATAAATTGGAAGATGTTACTGTTGAGACCTTTAAAAAGTACTCCGTACATACCAAATGTTATCTGACACTAATTCCTAAAATAGATTCCCTGTGAATTGCAAATGAAGACGGCTTTCTCACTTGCCACTTTTTCTAAATGAATGAATTGTGAAAACAAATAAAAGTTCCCTAGTTTGGATTTTGATTTTGGCTGTTTCTTGAAAAGCACAAGTAAAACCTTCAAACTTTCTGAGGCTTTCATACGAATTTAAACTAATAGTACATTAAAATTGCTCCGTATTTCACTATTACGTAGCCGATTCAATATGAACAAGATAAACGTGTGAAGAAAAAAAGGCATCAAAAATTGATAGATCAAAATTTTTGCTGACAGCATAAAAACAAATACTATTAACCTCACAAAAAAAGTACAGAGAAGGTTATTCCCCTTTTAGCATGCGCCAAAATTCACAATGAGTAACGAGGTCAATATCACGAAAGCTTCAAAGGTTGCACGAGAACTCCATTTCGAACATCAGCAATACGTCCCCACCTTCCTAAGCGAGGTTCCTGCAGTAAATGCATATCAGATTAGTCGATAGTATATGAGATAATAATAGCAATATAGAGAATATCAACGATGATTCAGTTGCGAGTTCAATGCATCCCAGCGCTAGAGAATGATGGATGAGATTGCACATTCATGACGCAGATCATGCACAAGCACATTCTCTATATCCTTTAGAAAAATAGCCAAAGTTATAGATCTTTTTACCCAGATATGTTTCATAATATCCACATATTGTTACCCGTATTTCTAAGAAGCTTTTTTGGGTATAGAACACAAATGTTCTTTAGTTCACAAGAGAGAAAAGCTTGTAACCATTATGAAAATCAAGTTTTTTTTTAAAAAAAAAAAAGGCAACCCGGTGCACTAAACTCCCGCTATGTGCGGGGTCCAGGGAAGTGCCGGACCACAAGTGTTTATTGTATGCAACCTTACCTTGCATTTCTGCAAGAGGCTATAACCTGCCAAGGGTCCCCTACTTATGAAAATCAAGTTTATTATCCCAAATACCGATAGTCCTAAGAGGACACTGATCTCAGTCAAAAAGACCCACCAAGCAAAAAATTTGTTGTCAAGTGATGTATAAAATTTTTAACTGACAGGTTGTTGTATCCGAAGTTGGATCATCAAAACGAGCAATCGTGGAAGAAACTAAATCTTTTTATCTGTTTTGCAAAGTTGAAAGATATTGAAACATAAAAATGGAGAAAGAACCATTCACCTGTCCTACTCCAGCAACCAAGAACTGCCCGGATTTTGAAAAAATTAAAGAATTTATAAATCCAGCCTGCATTAAAACAATGATCTTATCAGCATTACATTATTCCTCAGAAGCAACATGATGTTTACAGGCATTATACCAATAGCCTAGAAATAATGTTTCATTAAGTAAATTCCAATACAAATCAGAACAGAAGAAAACTGAACACGTTAAATCTCATTTGCCAATTACATTGAGCATCAAGATCAATGATCAAGGATACAAAAAGGCAATTTATAAAAGTATTAAGCTTCGTCAAAAAACCATAACGATGAATGTTTACTATTAAGTGCATGAACAACCATGATTAGTTAGAAAATTCAACCTTCTGTTTTTATTGATAGGTAAACAATATCCTTGCGATTTACAATTCTCCAAGACTGCAAACCTTTATTCCAATGGGGAGGATATATCATTTTCTGACATCCCAAAATGAAGAGCAGATACTGCATTTTCTTGGGGTTGAGAGGGTAAGGGGAGGAACTTGCAACAATTAGCAGAGTTCTCACTTGGTGAACTGCTTAAGAAATTCATTGCAAGACTTCTACATTTTTATGGCTAACGTCAAAGAGTTATCATTTTTCTATTGAGAGGACACCATAATGCTCTATCGCTAACATATTTCACTAGGCTTGTACAGGGTTAGTAGCCCATACATGCCCTTCTAACACAATCTTTTCTGTATTTGTAATACTTGTAGGCTTGTACAGGCTTGTACAGGTGTTTCATGATTCACAAAAGCCAGTACTACTCATGCGCACATATCCCCTCTATTCCTGAGTCCTGGGTATAACTTAAGTTTACAGATTCCTAGGATCATCAAAATAAATCCAACGAAGTTTCAAAGAATCAGATGGACACACACTGATAGATTCCTTACCACTGGGAGCTCAAACAACGGCCGGATTCCTTTGGATTCATTTTCAATTGCCCACAAACGAACTGACCCATTGCCAGCTCCTGATGCAGCAAGATCACTATTTCTGCAGACTGTCAGCGCACTAACCCAAGAGAGTGCTGATGAGGAACGACTCTCAGGATTCAAGGTGCCATTTTCTGCAAGATTGAACACCACATTTGCTATAGTTTTTCAATTATCTTTTTAGTGAAAGAATTCCTATTGAAGCAAAATAATGCTAGCAAAACTTAAAATAGACAATCCTATCATAGGAGAGATATAACAGAAAAATCTGAAGAATGATCTTAAAGCTTACCCATGTGACCATTTGATAGAGCCCCATTTCTCGGTTCGATTCCCACTGATTGCAACGAAGCATGTGCATTTTTTACAATGTGGACAGGTTTCTTCCTTAATACGTTCCAGTGCTCAATACTTCCATCATCAGAACCAGATAAAAACTCGTCATTATTGATGAAACAGCAGCATTCAAGGTTTGTTGCTGAAGCACGAAATATCAATTGAGATTCCTCTGGAACCTATTGACGCGAAACCAAAAATATCAAGAGTCAGAACTATCTTTGAGAACTTGATGTATAAGTCAAGGCCAAGAAGGAGAGATAAAAGAAGTGTAAAATTACTTCCCGTCTGCTATTAGTTCATAATATTTTATCATCTCCTACTGTGCTTTCTGTTTCACCAGTAAAGAAAATGAAAATCCGATCACCATGCTTCATGGCTTTGAAACTGGCACTATAGGAATCCAGAAGTTCATAGTCTTGAAGCATCTTTAAAATCTTAAACTGATTCAATAACAGGTTTCAACAATCATAGACGCTGCATGACTTGATATTTCCAATCTTTAAGTTACCCAACAGAATATTATTTTTTATTCATTTCATTAATGGTAAAATCAAATTGGGTACATCCGAGTCTAACAAAAGTCTTTCCCCGCCAACGCAATGGTTAGAAGCTGTAGTAACATTTGATACCTAATTATTATTTTTGAATGACTTCAAGACATTGTCAAGGTCGGGATTTGGGTACACTGTTCCTGTTAAAGCTGCATCATATTAGCATCTTCTTGCTACTATTATGTTTCCATATGCATGACCAGAAAACAGAGGGGGGGAAAGAAATCATGTAAGCCATTTTAAATATGTGGATGCATTAACGAAGTTTAGCTGCGAAAAGAATATAACTTGTTAACGGAACACTTCAAAATTTGTTCTTAAAATTTTTTGAATTTGAAAGAACCTTGTTGCCTATAGGTCTATAGGACTACATCTATGGTGAGCACTGTGTTGAACCACAATACATTAAAATGGAATTAAATAATCATGTTTTTAACAGAAAAATAATATCCCCCAGTCAACTCCATAGTAGGACAAGAGATCCTCTCTGGAAGAATGGATCAGCAACATCTGTAACCTGAACATAGAATCTTCTTAAAGACTTTCTAACATCTGATTGAATCTGGGAGTAAGTAATCAAGAATGTTTTGTTCAATGTTCTTACAACCGTATCTAAAAAAAAAAGAGGATTCATCAACTTAAATTTGACAACATGATCAACTTAAATTTGACAACATGCAATCTATTATGCATATCTTTAAAACTAGGCGTTAACTCAATTAACATGTCTTTTATCATCAAACTCAAAAATAAAGAATATATTATATCCTTTTTGAAAAGTCACGAATCTTTTCAATTAAATGTAACTGCAGCTATCTAACATCAGAGACCCGGTAATAGTGCTAGAGTAAGCTTTAAAAAACCTGCTAGGAGCTTTGAAAACGTCTTAGATCCTAAAAAGTTCAGGTACTAAGGAAGGACATGTGGGATGAGGGATGAAAACTGAGAGTATGTTACACCTTTCACTAGAAAACTACATCTCATGAGAAGGACTTCTTCAACAAGGATGGATCAGGTCTTTTGTTTAAATTCTTCATAAGAAACAAATTTCTCATTGAATAGTTAACTAACAATAAGAATTTCTTTTACTAAACAGATACATAGCTAGAAAAGAAATAAACTGCCTGAAAAGCAGATGAAAGGCCATAGACTACCTTCCATAAGTGCATGGTTCGGTCTCGTCCAACAGTCAACACCCTTTCTTTCCTCAAGGAATCAATGGACAGAACTTCACTTTGATGACCGAATAAAGTGTTCACATAAGCTCTATCTTCCACATTCCATATCTTGATGGATCGATCAAACGACCCTGAAAACAGTTCCGAAGATCCTTGTCTGAATGTCAAACACGAAACAGGTCCTTTATGACCGGGGAATGCCTGTACAAAGCATTACTTTTAAGTTAGAGAGGCAATGAAGAGTTAAAGAAAGAATCAGTGAAAGCACTCACAACTAACAGGACAGAGGACACGAGGAAATTAATCAAAGATTGGTCTTTATTTTTGTTAATCAAAA
This sequence comes from Nicotiana sylvestris, assembly GCF_000393655.2. Taxonomy (NCBI): domain Eukaryota; kingdom Viridiplantae; phylum Streptophyta; class Magnoliopsida; order Solanales; family Solanaceae; genus Nicotiana; species Nicotiana sylvestris. The sequence goes on from NC_091058.1 coordinate 56,625,190, forward strand.
CATGGTCAGCATTTCCGCATAAACTTAAGAATGTTTTTAACGGATATTAATAGATTGGAGATGATGTGAACCCATTTTTAAGCCTCTTTCAGCATTGAAGAGTGCAACTAGCTCTAAACGATTGAAGTTGCATGAGGAATGCTAACTAAGTCAATTGAGTACTATTCCACTTGCAGGGAGAACTCTTATCAACACGAGTTCCAAGCTATCACTTGGCTTTAAGGATAATATGAGAGAGAGAGAGTCAGAATCTAAAGTTGATCATAACCTGCATTGATTACCCATCTAAATACCTTAATATGCTGCCGTGTTCGAACATCCCACAAATGAATGTGACGATCCAAGCCTCCACTTGCCAAATAGCGGCCATCAGAGCTGACAGCTAAAGCTAAAACATGCTTACTATGTTTCTTTGCTCGACCTTGTGGCTCCTTAGCACCATGCGACTTCAAAACTTCATCAGTAGGCCAAGCATACTTTTCTGCCTTTCCACTGTCCACGTCCCAGCTAGCAATAGTACCATCTTTAGAAGATGAAAATCCTTTTAAGTCATCCTCAGATAGAGTGACAGCAGTTACGGACTGTCGATGTTTCACTAAAAGGCGAAATCCCTCAGTCGGCTTTTGAATCCTGGAGAATATAATAATGGAATAGCTCAATAACTATCTAAAACAATGTCTTCATCAATTTAACCACTTACGAAATTTGAATAATCTTTCTTGTCAAGGTTATAGTGGAACACGGAACAGCTTACACAGAAATTATTTGATTCTCTAGATAGGAGTTAGTAAAGTGGCAGGTATCTACTCAACCAAACCTCAACTATAGCCCATTGTGCAAGCACAACACTTCTAACACTAAAACCAGAAATAAAGATGAGTTATTCATGGTGCTTCTACTCGATCTAGTTGGCCCTCTGAACATAATCAACATATTCAATTATTCAGCTTGGTGATAATGGTGCCCAGTTCAGCTTCAACAAAACTTGAACAACCCCCCACCCCACGGCCTGCTACAATACAATCCCAGCTCACATATGGAGTTATAGCTGGGATTCAAACATGGGATCTCCAAGTTGTTACTCATATACCTAACCACTCAGCCATCGATCACGCTATCCATGCCCGCAATAGAAAAGGCTAGCCACCAGCTTAGGTAAAACATCTGCATTTCTATTTCCACAGGAATGCTTAATTCCATGCTCGCAACATAAGAAAGAAGAAAGATACTTGTTATAGAATTAAGACAACTGTTTGATACTATATATTTGAGCAACATAATTGAGTGTACTGAAATTAAACTCTAATTTCCTTCTTGTATAATAACCAATTTGCATTGAGTAATCACACACCTGGAAGCAATAGCTTTTCTGACACGACCACTCTCCTCCATCTGCTCCTGCTGCAAAATGTTCGCCACCACTGAGTCCCTCATCCCTTCTCTCTCCTCTCTACCCCTTTCGTCCTCACTCTCTCTTTCTTCCTCTTCCCTCCTCGCCGACTCCCTTATTCTCTTCAAATATGCCTCCGCCACCCTCTTTCTCCTCTCCGCCGCCGTCTCCTCCTCCTCCTGTTCTTCCTCTTTACCCTCTTTCTTATCCCTAATTCCTTCATCATCAGAACCATAAAGTTCCTCCTCGTCATCATCACTGCTCTCTATATCTTCATCATCTCCAAACCTCTTTCGCCTTTTCGAGTCGTTGAAAAATGGGTCATTTTCAATTGAAAACCTCTTTTTTCCATTCTGGATGTTTCCTTTTTGAGCTGAAGCTTTCTTCTTTTTCAGGTTCTTGGCCTTCATGATTCAATGGTGAGCTCAAAGTTCAGAGCTTCTTGCAGAAGTATATCGCACCCAGTTGCCTAACGAACTAAAATTTGGGTTGAAGGTGAAATAAATCAACGGGACAGCAATATAGTGATTAGGGTTTTAGGACCAGTTACAATGGCAGGCACACGGAGTTTAGGGTTTAAGGGTAGAAGAAGAAGGGAGATGTTAGAAACGGGTAAATGGGCCTTGCGGGTTTGGGCCTCCCTCCAGGTAAAATGGGCCCAATCACGTGCCCAAATAGCATTGTGTTAAGTGAACTATGAGGGCAAGTGCACATATAGCCGATTTTGGGATGGGGTTTTTACCTGTCTATACCATATATCAAATCTTATTACCAAAAATATTCATAATTTGTTATTTACCCGTGTAGTCCACACTTTTACTACAAATTATATACCAATCCAAAAATAGGTAGATTTTGCCATAGAAAACGCGCTAAAATGAAGGCACCAGATCTGCGTGTGATTCTGTCAACATTAAATTCGAATTGTTGCATAATTCTCTCCTTCCTCAACGGAAAGAGATCTCTCTTCTCTCACTCAATGACAATTCTTAAAAAACGCAAGCTACTGAAGCTCTAGTAATCAAACGGAAAGGAGATTTCTGTTCTTCGTCTTCATCTGTTCTTCCATATATTTTCCACCATTGATAATCATTAAAAAGCTTGAAAGCTTTGAATTCAAATTTGGGTTTTCAAAATTCATTATTTGTTTGGATTGGGTGTTGTTGTAAATAATTCGGAATATGTTTAGGAGTTTATATCTCAATTTTGAGGGGTTTTGGTGAAGATTAGACTTGTTTTTGACTGAATTTTAGATTGAAGAAGAAGAAGAAGAAGAAGAAGAAGACGAAGAAGAAGAAGAAGAAGACGTATTTCCAGAAATTGTAGATAAATTGTAGTTAAATTGTAGAATTGTAGATATATTGCAGATAAATTGTAGATAAATTGTAGATGAATTGTAAATTAGGAAGACTAAAACTTCTACAAATCTTCTACAATTATGTCGAAAATGCCAATTATGCTACAATTGAAATGAGAATTTGGATATTAAAATTCAGTGTATCTATTTTGTAGATATCTTGTAGATAAATTATAGATTATTTGTATTCTGATTGTAGATGCATTATTTTCTGTTTTCACAAATCCAAAACAACTAAAGCTTCTACAAAATCTTCTGCAAAAACAATCTACAATTTATCTACAATTTTTCTAATTTGACTACAAAATATCTACAAATTCTGAAAATATGTCTTCTTTTTCTTCTTCTTCTTCGAGTTTCAATCGACTGTGTTAACCAGTAACCTTCAACCACTGCCAAAAAAAAAGAGGTCAAAGAATTTCGAACTCTCTGCCATTATTATTTCCAGTGGGAATTCAAGCGGTTCGATCAAAGAATTTAAAATTTTCTTGTGAATCTGAAAATATGATATTCTTCGACGGTGGTGGGCAATTGGGGATGATCAACGAGAGGAAGCATAGGAGCATCGTGAGTTGTGTGTGTGTGTTGTGAACAGTTGAGATGAAAGGAAAGAGAAAGTGGGAAGATACAGTCCTATAATTATGCCTAATATAAATGAACCCTTAATTATATCCCTAATTTGAATTATGGTATAGAAATGGTAATTTGGTATGCTTAAATGTAATAAACACAAACCTTAAACATTAAGGGTAATAAGGTTTGATATATGGTATAGGTAGGTAAAAATCCCTTTTGGGATTCCCTATTTAGGCCATGACCTAAGTTGTACATATTCGCATCTGAAAGACTGAAATCTGACATATTGATTATGCAAGCAAACATCGGACAACCCATTTGAAAGTAAAAATTACACGGGTGCTCTATTTGGTCGTCCCCATTTAATTTATATTTATTTTTTAAAATAGTTTTGATTTGTACTTACTGTTTAAACAACTTCAGGCATCTTTCTACTCCTCTTTCTACTCCTTCGTTTTCTGAATGCTGAAGCTTGAGATATTGTTATGCGTTCTAGCCTGATAATTCATATATATTTGTTTGTCCCATTATGTTCAGTTTGGTCTTATTCACAATATTTTAACATCTTAGATAGTTTAGCTTTACATGCACATTGGTTTTTGGTTCTAATTTATCTGTAGTAACTTGTTTTCATGTCGAAAATATTTTTCATTCTTTAATCTTTGAAATGAACAGCATCAATCGCCACTAATCATGATTTATTAAATTAATTATTGTTTAGAACTTCAGCTCTAAGAATGCTGAACTTCAGCAAATACAAAATAAATTTCAGCCCTAAAATGTTGAAGTTCATTATAAACAAAACAAAGTTTCAGCTAAAACATGCTGAAGTTTAGCAAATATAGAATAAAGCTCCAGCTACTAGAATGATGAAGTTCAGCAATTACAAACAAAAACTTCAGCCAAAACATGTTGTAGTTTTATTGAACTGAAGTTTGTCATTTGCACTATGAACTGAAGTTTGCATGATTGCCTTTGCAAGTCAGGCCAAATTTCATGCAAAATATCTGAAGTTTTACTACACTTCAGGCAAAACATTCTGATGTTCAAACTTCAGACATAAGTTTTTGCTACTTCAGGCTCGTATGTCTGAAGTTACGCGAAAAGTGGGTATGTTTGCAATTTGCAAAGTGGGTATAAGTTAAAAGGTAACCCAAAAAGCGGGTATAGATGCAAATGCCCCATTTGAAATTTGAAAATTTTAGAGCCCGTTTGGCCATGATTTTTTTAATTTATATTTTTGTTGAAATTTTTTTACTTTTTTCGAAATCAGTATTTGGCCATAAAATTCTTGAGGATGAATTTTAGAAGTTTTTGGAAAATTTGAAAAACTCCGAAAAGTTATTTTTCAAAATTTTCACTCAAATCACTCACACAAATTCAAAAACAACCCAAAATTATATTAATGTCCAAACACAACTCTAATTTTTAAATAATATTTTTACATGATTTTTTTCCCAGAATTTCACAATTTTTATGTCCAACACCCACTTAATATATTTATCTTGTTACAAAACTTAGCTCAAAGTAATAAAACAAGAAAATAGACAAGAATGTAAGGAGTAATAGAGAAGAGATTCTTTTTTCTTTCATGTATTCAAGTGTATACAACGTGGTACCAAAACCCTCTGTTTATAGGATTACATAGAGGTATATAAAAGAATGCCATAAACATGAGGTTAAATATTTGAGATCATGGAGGAAAATCATGGGTGAGGTTATGGAGGCGTGAGAGTTACAACTATAATGGTGAGAAGTAGTGGGAATTACCTACATAATAGAGAAGAGTAGTGGGAGTAACTTCTTTAGGAGTTATAGACATCCACGAATATAGTTATAATATTTCATAACACTCCCCCTTGGATGTCTATAGATAATGTGTCTCGTTAAAACCTTACTAAGGAAAAATCATGTAGAAAAAAATCTTAGTGAAGGTAAAAAATTACACATATCTTGTAATACGCATTACTTGCTACCTCGTTAAAAACCTTGCCAGGAAAATTCAGTGGGATAAAACCTCAGCTAAGGGAAAAAGAGTACAGCGCGTATTTGCCTCCCCCTGATGAAAACATCACTTTTCTTTCTCGGAGATGACGAATTCCAAGCTTGTATAATAACTTCTCTAATATTGAGATAGGCAATGCCTTATGAAGAAGTTTGTCAAATTATCACTTGAACAAATTTATTGAATAATGATCGTGTCTAAAATAGAACTTTGGTAAAATATGATTTATTTTGTCTCCTTCGATATATCCTTCTTTCAATTGAGATAAAAAATATCATCGCCTTCACTATTATTAGAATCTTTTCTTCAAGGAAAAGTCATACATATGTTGTGTGTTGAGTCACTTGCTTTATCAATTGCTAGTATATTGACATGGCTTGAGTAAGTATCAACAATTGACTGCCTTGTGAAATAATAATATGGCAGTACCCTCATGTCACGACCCAAACCGAAGGGCCGCGACAGGCACCCGGTGCCTTACTCAACCGAGTACCAACGTAACATATCTTTCTTATCATGTTATCATGAGTAAATGAGCTAGAAAACTCGTCCTGAGATAACAAGAATAAAACATAAGGGAATAGTCAACATATGAAGACCCAACATGATATACAAACTAATATATGTGACATACGGGCCTATAAGGCCGACATGACCATTAGTAAACTCGAAACATAGGCCGACAAGGCCATACAATTATCCATACACCTGACATATGTCTACAAGCCTCTAAGAGTACATAAAATCATAAAGGTCGGGACAGGGCCCCGCCATATCAATCAATACATATCCAAAGCATACTGACCAAATAGGCAACTCCGGAGCAAGTGGAGTGCACCAACACCTTCGCTGAGCTGATAGCCTACTAGGAGGACTGTCAACCTATCAATCGGGACCTGCGGGCATGAAATGCAGCGTCCCCAGGCAAAAGGGACGTCAGTACGAATAAAGTACCGAGTATGTTAGGCAGGAAAGCATAAACAAGAACAGTAATGTAAAGAGAGAGATAGAGGAGATACAACCTGTAACATCAGAGTGCCTCTGGGGGTTACTGATATGAAATGCATAATACATATATATACATAAACTTTTTAAAACATTCGCCTCTGTGGGCATCATCATAATCATATCGTACCTGGCCTCAAAGAGGACTCGGTAAAAGCGTACCCGACCATCATAAGGTTCGGTAGAATCGTACCCGGCCACGTGGAGCTCGGTAAACCCAACTGATCAGTGGTTGCACAATAGGTGCCGTACCCGGCCGACTATAGCGCGGCTCGGTAGAGTAAAATAGATACTATATATAATGCATGCTAGACTCATGGAATCATCTTCTAAACCTTTTGGAGTGACTTAAGAACATTATGGACATCCCTACCATCAATATGAACCTTAGTAGGATTTAAGGATCATACACACTTGTTTAGAATAATTTTATAAGGAAAGAACAACATGGACAACCTTAGTTGCTAGGAGTAGAGTCATTATGAAATAGCGTATCGTTTATGTTCATTTCATTTTAGACCATGCCAAAAGAAAGAAGAAAGTGCCTTAACATACCTTAAACCCGTTGAGTCCTTAATCCCTTCCAAGCAACTCTTCAAACAAGTCAACTCAATCTATCATAGTATAAGGAGATTCAAAATCAGTGCTGAGCAAAGGCTAAGTCTATAACTTAAGCTAGTAGCTCGTTTACGTAAATTTGGGCAGCATCTCCATTGTAACAAGGGCCTCCTCCAATACCATATACCAACAACAATGACCAGAGCAATCCATCAATACATAATTATCAATATCAAGACACCATATAACCACAACAAGTCACAACTACATTACGACGAGCGGCAAACTCCGATTGGAATCCGTATACCCCTTATCAATCCTTATAGACTTCTTACTTCAACATAAAAGTATCATTAACTTGATAATGAAGTCATTAATCAATGATTCCAGCCTTATACCATATATTTATAACAACGAAAATAATCCACAACTTCAACTATCTCCAACTAGCAACTTTATTCACTAGTTCAGGTCTAGCCCATCCATTTAACTTAATCAATATCAAGATAACCTTAGGCACAAGCAAGAACACAATATACATACCTACTACAGTAACTTCAAGTCAAAATCCAAGTTATATTCATTTTACAACAACCCTTAATAGCAATACAACACCATAGAAGTGACTTAAGCTAGTCCAAGTATTATCTTATAGTTTATCATCCTAACAACTTAACCAACATACAAGCAAGCTTAAGCACAATTAGTAGGTTGTTATACTCACCTTAGACAGCAGCAACAACTTGGAATTTCATCCAAATACAGCCCACAACAATCCTCAATGACAACACAACCTCAAAGAGGTGTTGTTCTTCACTAGAACTAAGTTTTGATGTTGAAATATGGTGTAATCACTTTGGAATCACTTCAAACCCTTGTGATATATGTTTAGGAGGGTTAGGAGAAGTTTGGAGACGAACTTTAGTTGAAAAATGAGCAAAAATAGGCGTCCAAATCGTTTATAAATTGAAGTAGGTCAACCACCGCCTAAGTGGGTCCCATTGGGAGCTGCTTGCGCGGTCTCGCGAAAATGCGAATATATATCTACTCCTATATTGTATTGACAAATGGTTTAATGCGTTAGAAACTAGACTCATAGACCTTCAAGTTGGTAGGTAGAACACCCCATTATTCCAAGTATATTTGGAGAAATTCTCAGATACATTTGACCTAAATTTCAGCAAATTTATGAATGTAACTTGTGATGACCTTTGCCAACTCTTGTTCCACAACTTGCTTGCCTTCAAAATGTAGAAAATGAATATCATACGACTAAAATAACTCATAGAATAACCTCCTTATCATGTTAATAACCCTAGTCTCACCCCAAAGTACATGTTATAACATTCGAAACTTGTCAACTTTCGACGAAACTTATTTTCTTCAATTGGTTTAGCTTCTAAGATTTCCAACCCTCTTGGTAATCGTTATTCATGATCTTAAATATTTGTAACCTCCAAGGTAACATTATTAACTTACTTTATTTGCTTCCAAATAGAATCTCATTTCCGAGCTTACATCAATGACTTACGATGTACTCTCACGTATGAAAACTTGGGGTGTAACATCATTCCCCCCTTTGGAACATTCGTCCTCGAATGTTGACTGATGCACTTATCAATTTCATAAACTATGGCTCTTACGAATACTTTAATGTTCATCTTGCCATCTAAGCAACAGTTTTGTGAATAAATCCAAACGCTTGGGCATTCCCCCCTTTTAGGCCTCTTTGTCACGCCATGACATGTGGTCGGAATTTTTCCAACATCGTAACATTTGCTACCTTATATCATGCAGTATGTACGACTGTGTCCTTATATGAGTGCCTAGCGACTCGTCTTCCCTTTTTCCTCCATCTTTTAGCCAATCTATAAGCCTCACCGTATGAACATATACAGAATTATGAAAAGCTGTCCCTCTAGGCATCTATAGGTGTATTGATGTCTTTCGCTTGGTACTTTATCGAACTTAAGACTATTGCTATCTCTTGTTTCATAGCCTTGCATATCTATCCTTATGGATTTACTACATCTAGGCAGGTTATACTATACCATAAAACTTACTTCGTTTTATAATTACCGAGACTTGCTACCCAACTCCAGGTTACTCTCTCGCTGCTTATCCTATATGTATAAATCTAAGTCCTTTAGTGCTTCCTCATTTTTATTCATCTTAAGAATAACAAACAAATCTCATCTCATACTTTGGAACTTGTACCCATCTATTGTTTATTCACCTTAATGTTGATCTATAATCTATCACTGATAACTTGCAACCTCTTACGTAATACACTGTCACTAGGGCTCACATCTTATTGGGGAACATCTGAAGTGATTTTCCTGATCCACCTAGGGATAATACTATACTTCAATAACCATATTTCATTGCATCCAAACGCGATTCATCTTATGGGGGTATTCTAATCCCGTGCAATTAATGAAATCCCTTTCTCGTTAAATCATTACTCAATCAAAGGCCTAAGAATCATCCTCTTATCTATCACAATTACACCCTTATTCTACCGCCAGGGCAACATTCCATCTCTTCTAAATGCACCTAGTCTTAGACTCCTCTGGGTTCATTCAGGCTGTATAGAGTTTTTTATTCATATGGAAATCATCAGCTCCCTTGTTTTGATGGGTTTAATCCCGAGGACATACATATTCTCGTCACCTTCTCACTCATCTTTTCATATCCTTACTCCTATCTACCTAAAACCTTGTTGCTCTACAATACTTTACCTTAGGACCTACACCGATCTATTTATACTACTCCCAACCTTCCTTTAACTTGATAGCACCATAAATTTCCTTTTGTGCCTTCTCAGTTGTCCTTAAATGTAAGCAATTACTTTTGATGGTCGTTCTATCACTTGTTGCATGAATACTTGGCTTGTCCTTTTTGCCCACGAATACTATAATTTCTTGTACCTTATATGATCTCAAACATCACCTTTGATAGCTTCTTTTTTTACCATTCATTAGCCATGATAGGTGCCACTTTCTTATGGAGTGTATACAATATTGTAGTGAGACTGTTGTTACAGGATCATTTACTCTCTAGCTCACTATGCTTAGGTGGAAACCTTCTTCCTTATTTCCTCAACTAGTCTTTCATTGTAGTACTTAGGGAGACCTTCTGGCTCTTGTAAAGTTGCGAGCTTGATATATCGTACACCCGAAGGTAATTTTCGTTATTCTTACTTGCCTATAATAATCCTTAGTTACATAAATTTATGCCTTTGTGCTCGTAGGGTTACTTCTAAGCTCAAATTTTTATTGTCTCCTTAGTGACACTCTCTCTTATTTTCATAAACCTTTAAAAGTGGTACCTTTAATTGCCTCAACTCCTATCTGAATTTTTTTCAAATGATTGCGATCTTGTATCTGCGAGACTAAATTCATTATGCTGCAGTTCACTACATTTATCTTGCATGATCTATTGATTTATCCGTGACCTCTTGTCTAGCCATAACTGGGCTCTTCCTAAATCAACTACTAATTACTCGTTGGTCCATTCTCATATATATATATATATATATATATATATATATATATATATATATATATATATATATATTTATTCTGCATAATCCCTCTTGGGATATATCCTTTGTCTTAACTTATCTCTCACCACTAGCTCCAGATGCATCAAATGTCCATTCATACTTATTTATCAATAACATCCTGGCCGGAAACTTTTACTGCCTCTCCCCGGTGTCGTGCTTGTATAATGTTCTGGATTCGCAACATATCTGCAGGAACTGAATAAATTCAACATCATCCCTTTCTCCTTTTTACCACATTCTTCCTTTACCATTCCATAGTTAACTGAACCGCTTAACTCCGACTTAATACCATATCACACCATATTCCCCCCTTCAGGGGAGTACTAAGATTTAGTACTACGACGATCTACCTATACTTGTTTTACCTTTTCATATTCGGCGTCTTTTCACATTATCAATGAACCTTAATCACCTTATGGTAACCTTCTGTACCAGGGATAACTAAATTTCTTACGCACGAAGGTGACACCTACGGTAACTGGCACATTTAGTCCCTTAAGATTAACTCTGCTCAGAGTGCTTGCTTTAGGTAAGCGACTTCCTAAATAACCTTTAAAGGTTATTCGTCTGTTGTCTATTCTATTATTGTTTGGAGCACGATCTTTGAAATTCTCACGATGTCGACCATTATCAAATCCTCCGGTCCCTAATTCATGTTCGGTTTTATCTTGTTCACCAGCCCATACTGATTTTTATTACTCTGGGGTCTAACCTTTCCTCCTGGTAATCACGTTGAAGTCACCAACTCATTTCTCGAAATAAAAATATGATTTTATGGCTTATACTCTTTTATTGCCTTAAGGCTTGTCACCTCTTGTATTTTCCTTCACTTTGACTATAGACTCTGTCATCGTGTCATATTTTGATTTACTGTTATCACCCCTATATCACATCTTACTCATGATGCTTCATTTATTTTCTTCTTATTCTCCGGATAATATTCTTTTTGTCTATCACTTTATTCTGAAAACTTCAACAAAAAGTTCTTTCCCTATAAGCTCCCCTAGCTTCATCTCATTAGAATGCCTAACATTCTTTTTTTTTACTCGGGGCTAGAGTCATACTAAGGTAAATATTTGTCCCTTCTAGGATCCCACTGCCTATATTCTGAAATTTTTGAATATTCCAGTATTCGTATCTGATTGTACTACTCTAGAGTTCACCATCTGGGTGTCTTAGAAGGATATCTTTTACCACATTTGTACCATCTTTCGGAAACATTGGTTAATGATAACAACCTATCCACAATTTTTGGGTTACTCTAACTCCAACTGGATCCTGATATCCCATCTTTCTCTTAAATAATATCTGTTAGCTCCCATAGAACATAACTGAGATGGGTGTGGCCAATTGTACTTACCTCTGTCATTGATGAAGGTACCAAAATGCTTATATTTCTCTGCCTGATTTGAAAATATTGATAATCTTCATTATCTGGGTGCCTTGTACCCCTCTTCACCTTACTTCTTTTACTTGTTGAAACTTGTATCTAGCTTCTGAATCCCTCATAGATTTTCACCATATTCGTGAATAGATATCCTTGCCTTAAGGCTCCTTATTAAGAAGCATACACATCTTAGTACACACACGATCTGTTGAAGACCTCATATTTACTCATCATAAGTATGATGTGAAATCGAGTTCCTCTGACTCAACTCTTTCACATCCACATGTAATCTCTTACCAACTATCTTTGTGGAAGTAGGTATCGTTGTATTATGACTAAAGTCGAATTTAGGAGTTTGAATTCTTACAACTGAGCTCTACTGCACGATCTAGAGTAAGAAGAAAGAGTGACAGACCTAAATGCCCTGTAGCCTCCTGCTTATAAGTGTGGTGCACAACACACCCATAAACAAGACTCTACTAGACACGGCTTGTAGACTCCCTAGGACAGAACTGCTCTGATACCACTTCTGTCACGACCCAAACCGAAGGGCCGCGACAGGCACCCGGTGCCTTACTCAACCGAGTACCAACGTAACATATCTTTCTTATCATGTTATCATGAGTAAATGAGCTAGAAAACTCGTCCTGAGATAACAAGAATAAAACATAAGGGAATAGTCAACATATGAAGACCCAACATGATATACAAACTAATATATGTGACATACGGGCCTATAAGGCCGACATGACCATTAGTAAACTCGAAACATAGGCCGACAAGGCCATACAATTATCCATACACCTGACATATGTCTACAAGCCTCTAAGAGTACATAAAATCATAAAGGTCGGGACAGGGCCCCGCCATATCAATCAATACATATCCAAAGCATACTGACCAAATAGGCAACTCCGGAGCAAGTGGAGTGCACCAACACCTTCGCTGAGCTGATAGCCTACTAGGAGGACTGTCAACCTATCAATCGGGACCTGCAGGCATGAAATGCAGCGTCCCCAGGCAAAAGGGACGTCAGTACGAATAAAGTACCGAGTATGTTAGGCAGGAAAGCATAAACAAGAACAGTAATGTAAAGAGAGAGATAGAGGAGATACAACCTGTAACATCAGAGTGCCTCTGGGGGTTACTGATATGAAATGCATAATACATATATATACATAAACTTTTTAAAACATTCGCCTCTGTGGGCATCATCATCATCATATCGTACCTGGCCTCAAAGAGGACTCGGTAAAAGCATACCCGACCATCATAAGGTTCGGTAGAATCGTACCCGACCACGTGGAGCTCGGTAAACCCAACTGATCAGTGGTTGCACAATAGGTGTCGTACCCGGCCGACTATAGCGCGGCTCGGTAGAGTAAAATAGATACTATATATAATGCATGCTAGACTCATGGAATCATCTTCTAAACCTTTTGGAGTGACTTAAGAACATTATGGACATCCCTACCATCAATATGAACCTTAGTAGGATTTAAGGATCATACACACTTGTTTAGAATAATTTTATAAGGAAAGAACAACATGGACAACCTTAGTTGCTAGGAGTAGAGTCATTATGAAATAGCGTATCGTTTATGTTCATTTCATTTTAGACCATGCCAAAAGAAAGAAGAAAGTGCCTTAACATACCTTAAACCCGTTGAGTCCTTAATCCCTTCCAAGCAACTCTTCAAACAAGTCAACTCAATCTATCATAGTATAAGGAGATTCAAAATCAGTGCTGAGCAAAGGCTAAGTCTATAACTTAAGCTAGTAGCTCGTTTACGTAAATTTGGGCAGCATCTCCATTGTAACAAGGGCCTCCTCCAATACCATATACCAACAACAATGACCAGAGCAATCCATCAATACATAATTATCAATATCAAGACACCATATAACCACAACAAGTCACAACTACATTACGACGAGCGGCAAACTCCGATTGGAATCCGTATACCCCTTATCAATCCTTATAGACTTCTTACTTCAACATAAAAGTATCATTAACTTGATAATGAAGTCATTAATCAATGATTCCAGCCTTATACCATATATTTATAACAACGAAAATAATCCACAACTTCAACTATCTCCAACTAGCAACTTTATTCACTAGTTCAGGTCTAGCCCATCCATTTAACTTAATCAATATCAAGATAACCTTAGGCACAAGCAAGAACACAATATACATACCTACTACAGTAACTTCAAGTCAAAATCCAAGTTATATTCATTTTACAACAACCCTTAATAGCAATACAACACCATAGAAGTGACTTAAGCTAGTCCAAGTATTATCTTATAGTTTATCATCCTAACAACTTAACCAACATACAAGCAAGCTTAAGCACAATTAGTAGGTTGTTATACTCACCTTAGACAGCAGCAACAACTTGGAATTTCATCCAAATACAGCCCACAACAATCCTCAATGACAACACAACCTCAAAGAGGTGTTGTTCTTCACTAGAACTAAGTTTTGATGTTGAAATATGGTGTAATCACTTTGGAATCACTTCAAACCCTTGTGATATATGTTTAGGAGGGTTAGGAGAAGTTTGGAGACGAACTTTAGTTGAAAAATGAGCAAAAATAGGCGTCCAAATCGTTTATAAATTGAAGTAGGTCAACCACCGCCTAAGTGGGTCCCATTGGGAGCTGCTTGCGCGGTCTCGCGAAAATACGAATATCTCTCTACTCCGATATCGTATTGACAAACGGTTTAATGCGTTAGAAACTAGACTCATAGACCTTCAAGTTGGTAGGTAGAACACCCCATTATTCCAAGTATATTTGGAGAAATTCTCAGATACATTTGACCTAAATTTCAGCAAATTTATGAATGTAACTTGTGATGACCTTTGCCAACTCTTGTTCCACAACTTGCTTGCCTTCAAAATGTAGAAAATGAATATCATACGACTAAAATAACTCATAGAATAACCTCCTTATCATGTTAATAACCCTAGTCTCACCCCAAAGTACATGTTATAACATTCGAAACTTGTCAACTTTCGACGAAACTTATTTTCTTCAATTGGTTTAGCTTCTAAGATTTCCAACCCTCTTGGTAATCGTTATTCATGATCTTAAATATTTGTAACCTCCAAGGTAACATTATTAACTTACTTTATTTTCTTCCAAATAGAATCTCATTTCCGAGCTTACATCAATGACTTACGATGTACTCTCACGTATGAAAACTTGGGGTGTAACACCTCACATACAGAATGGACTTCAAAAAATGCATGCATTTGCATAACCAACAAAACCTGGGCAATATCTATTAGAATAAACAAATCTATATCATAGATTCCTTTTGCAATATAACACTAATCGTATTTCAATATACATAGGAGTAAAACTATATCTCACTAGAATATTGTTATACTTGTAGTTCTAGCAAGATACATTAGTGCACCAAATGCACTATACACAAAAATAAATCATGTACACCATGATTACTCTAATCCATATAAGAATCTGCTGAAATTTTAACAATTTAAATCCTTTAGGTGTTGGGACTATTCGTCCAACTTCACATTTTTTAGGTGAAGTCAATTTTCATTGTGTATTTTTCATTTGGCCAATCATTTATCTGTTCAAATTCTATGACATATTTGAGCTCAAGCTCCTCGTCAATATTAAAAATATTGAGCGTCGCATTATATCAACAACATCGTCGACGATCAGTTTACATCGGTTCCCTCGTTACTTACTAAAAACATAACTTATTGAGATCTCTATATCTCATTATTTTCAGGTACATGAGCCTCATGAAGTCTTATAAAGTGTTATGTCATTGTGCTCTTATAAAGCACTTGCCTCCTTATTGTGGCCATCTTGAACATTTGCTCATCTCCGTCTTCAAGGAGTTTTATCTTTGGAATTGATTAGTCTATTACGCTTCATGCGTTCCATAAACTATGTCCATCATGGGCTTAATTCTATTTGGAGCATTAACAGCTGAAATATAACATTTAGCTTTTGGGTCAGCAAATGCGTTTGGAAATATTTTACAAATGAATTATCACTTGAACCTCAAGTTCATATTTTCTTGTACGAGGATCTAAATGTATTCATAATAATTCATTCCACGTATCACTTTTTCAGCTGCTCATTTCTTTCCCATAATGTTGGAATCACCAACACATTTCCCAACCTTCTTTGGTAACTCATCTTTATGCATTGTGGCAGTACAATTAAATCATATAGCACATCCATATTTCTAGATGGGAATATTTGGTTCATGACCCTGAACCAATTATGATGGGGAGAATTTTATCATAACTTGTTGGCTAGATGCGTACAAGTGCTATTGTATATTAAATAATACACCTCATACCAAATTTTTGTTTGGTAGTTTTATTCTCATAACCAATGGTTTAGCTTAATTGGATACATACAATTTTTGCTAAACCAACTTGGATTTAAACCAACATTATCAAGATAAATTATCATAATTTATATTCTGAAACTGTGCTTTAATAATTTGAGCAAGTAATCTTGCAAAAACCAACCTGCAAGTTGATAATAAATGCACATGTGACCATACAATAGATGCATCTATTAAAATCATATAATAGTAAACGGTCCACATGACAGGTAACTGGGCCTATATATATCACTTTTTATACGTTCCAAAAATCAGGGAATACAATCTCAACCCTAGCTGGTATAGTAATCAATTTACCATGAGAACAAATTGTACATGAAAATTCTTGAAGAATCTCCTAATTCTTCAATATATGCGAACGTGAACTCTCAATCATTTTTCGCATCATAATTGAATCGGGATGGCCAACCGGTCGTGCCAACTAATATTTGTTTCAGTAAATATTTAATTTACTATGGCATGTGATTCCATCACCACGCTTATACATCTGTAGTACAAATAGAAGAAAAGTCGGGTAACCTTTCATATTTACCCGGTATGATTATAGTAATATGAAAATATTCAATCTTCCTTTCATTTATAGTCTCAATAACCCAACCACTTTGGCTAATATATTTGAAATTCAAAAATTCCTTTTGAGACTTACTACAATATCAATGTCATGGACAATTTCATTTATCCAAGTAGTAATAAATTAGCTTTTTCGGACCTCTTAGTTGATTTTATACTGCAAGACTTTTTTCTCACCATCCATATGGTAAATGTCTCATTCACGGAGAAAAATTAAATTATTATAGTCATGGCAAAATATTTTTGGCGTACCACATGTACTCGACCAATGACATATTCATGTAACTACATTGTAATATTCATTATCTTTATTTCTCTCAAACCTCCCTTAGAGGTGAGTTGTGATATTTATCCAACCACGCATAAGCATATTCTTATGCATAATTTTTATCACATATATATTTCAACATTTACTTTCAGGAATGAGCCTGCATTTACAATGTTTATCACAAGTCACATTTTTAACGAATGGACTATAATCATGTGAATGTGTCTCGTATTAACAGACCACATTGATACATATTCCTTCAATTTTGAAAGATCATTTTGAAAACCCTTATTGTTTTCCTTTTTACAATTACCATAATGATAATTGTTATTATTTTATCTTTGGCACACCCATGTTGGTCAACCACTTGTCTTTATTTAGACTTATTATGTACCGCTATCACATTCTTTTCGTAGAATGAAGCAAATCAAGTAGGACAAGTTCCCATGATTTTTCATCAAAAGGAAATATTTATTAGGAGGCTGTACACCTGAAATAAAATTAGTACTGACTACTGAGTGATATGCTCAAATATTTTGCACACAAAGAAACCTATAAAATTAGTTAGTGAAAGAATAAATACAACCCCATATCATAAGTGTGAAGCACATGTGTTTAATTACCAGATGAAATAATACGCTAGATTTGATGAGATGACATTAGCTCAAATAAAAATCAAATTACATGTACATTGCATTCTGATCGTTGTGTGTGAAATAAAGCAATCCAGTACTTTCTACAGAGAAACCACCCAAACAATGAAAGCAATACTCCAGTTTTTATGTCAAATAGGTGCCTAACTTAACAAAACCTTAAGACAAGATCAAACTATCTAAAGTATATACAAAATTACAGAAAACACATTTAAATTCTTACGAGGATATCATCATTTAAGCGACAACCTAACACACTTTTATGAATTATCAAGCATGATTTTGTAGTAAAAATAGCTAGTTAGTCAGCCGAGGTTATCCAATCGGAAAGTATTAATTATCGAAAAATTACTTGGTATGTTGACTTTTTAATTTCCATCATGTATCACCAAGTAGCTACTAACAGAAGTTAAAAGATGAGAACATGACAGAAGGATCATATCAAATTGTAAACCATAATATATATATATATATAGAAAGTTTGCCTTCTCATTTAACCAAGTGGCAAGCTAATATAAAGCAACTTGACAATTTAGGACAATATTTGTTACAGTATTTAATTTAAATTAGAAGATATGATATTTCTTTAATTTAAATAGAAAGATAGTAAATAAGATTCTTTTGAATCTAAATGAAAAGAAAATTAAATTTGAATTTATTGTTTAATTAATTAGAAAAGCTAATCAATACATTAATATTCCAATTCAAATGGGAGGCTCAATGAGTGAGGCGAATTGTTCTAAATAATAAGAAAGAATTTTCTAAAAATTTTCACAACAGAAAAATAAAAAAGTGTTTGTTACTAGAAATAAAACTAAAAAATCTAGGTTTGAACCCATAATTATAATTACCGAGTTGTTGGATCAAAACTTAGCTTTCGTAACTACGTTAATTGATCAACAACGTTCACTTCTCCCTGTGCTCTAAAACGTTAATTCGATAAATTTAAGTATAGCAAATATGAAATTAAGATTTATATTATATTAGTAATGATAACAAAAGAGTGAAAATATGAATTAAAGCATCAACTTGTATGATGATTAATAAAGGAAAATTTGCTTTGGTGATATTGCACTTTCTTCATCAATCAGTTCAAATCAATATATATATATATATGAAAAGAATTATGTGCATTTGTGGCTAAGCTAAATATTATTATAAATATAACCAACTACCCTATCTTAACTAATAAAGTTTTGACCAAAAAAAATTGAACTGAAAGACAATTTCGGATAATATTTATAATAATGTTTAATTTAATTTAAAATTAAAAGATTATTTTTTTAATTTAAATGGAAAGGTAGTAAATAAGATTATTTTGAATCTGAAAAGGAAAGAAGAAGAATAGTCTTATATTGGTTGTCAATAAATCATCATGTGTGTATATATTAATTTATCATTATAAAATTTTAGGTTGGTAGAAGTTGATGTTGATGTTGATGTGAGAAATTATTATGTTGAGATAATAATATAACATATTTTTATAATTTAACTTAAGATATTGCTAAATGTATTTTTATTAGTCATTACTCTATTTAGTATTGTTTCACTCAGTTTCAATTTTGATGAGATAGTTTGAATTTAGTTGTTATTGATACACTGTCTCTTTCCTTCTTCTTGTATCGAGGGTCTATCGAAACTAGCCTCTCTACTCCTCCGGAGTAGGGGTAAGGTCTGCATACACCCTACATTCCCTAGACTCCACTTGTGGGATCTCATTGGGTTGTTGTTGTTGATTGACTTGACACGAAGTTTAAGAACGAAAAAGAAAACTTTTGAAACTTGTGGTCCTAAAAGTTTTATGGGGTTGTGATAGTTGTATGTGAGTAAGAGCTTCTCATTACAGGTAAAATAGGTAAAATGAAAAATCTAAAATTAAATGTGTCATTCTTTTGGAATAGACTAATAAGAAGAATACTTTATGTAAATTGAAAGGAAATGAGTATTTATTTTTGAATCATAATTTATTTTTATTTGTGTATCACCGACTATATATGGCATTATAATATTTAAGTTTATGTCAATAGTTATTCATATAATTTATTCTTTTTAATTAATAGAATATAATAGGATCATAATATTATCCGCGCATCGTGCAGGTAGTAATACTAGTTATAATTATAATTTATACTAAGTTTGTCAAAAGCTTTCTGGCGGGCTTCATCCCATTTTCCTGCTAAATTTTGATTTATAAATTTGTGTATCGGCTCGCAAGTGGTTATACAAGAGAAAGTCAAAGTCTGATGAGACTATTGATCGCTACAAGGCTCGCGTGGTAGCCAAATGCTACAACCAGCGAAATCATGAAGCGAACTCGTTCTATTCAATATCTATATGGGGGAAAGAAGATCGAAAGCCATTAAGTAGTGAGACTTTCTTTTCTCATCCTTTTTTACCTTTGTCAGTGAGGGTAAGCGGGCATACTTGCTTTCCCTTCTTCCAGGATCAAATGCGAAAATCTGAAGCAGCCGTCATATTATCAACAGCTTTTGACATGTCTGTCTGAACATAAGATACCTAAAGAAGGAGAAAGAAAAAGAAAACATTATTGTAAATGGCACGAGAAATGGACTCACTCTACAAATAATTATGTAAATTTCAGGAATTTGATTCAAGATTACTTACATACCTCATTTGCCTTATTTATTAGAAATGTGCATACCTTGTTCATACGCTTATAATGATCAGTAGAGGGCTTCTTACTGTTTGATGGCCATATAACTGTGGTATAAGAATAGTACCAAAACATGAAAGCTATTGACCTCTATATCACACTAACAGAAGTCAAGACCTCAACAAAGCTAAGTTTACAATTATGTTATCTCTCGTAGGAAGTGTAGATAAATAGCAAATCGTCCCGATAACGTGTTATAGAAAGTAATAAAATAAGAAAATAAACAAGAATGTAGGGAGCAATAGAGAAAATATTCTTATTTCTTTCGTGCATTCAAGTGTATACAATGTGGTACCAAAACCCTCTATTTATAGGATTACATAGAGGTATATAAAAGAATGCCATAGACATGACATTAAACATTTGAGATCATGGGGAGGTTATGAAGATGTGGAACTTACAACTATAATAGTGAAAAGTAGTAAAAATTATCTACATAATGGAGAAGAATAGTGGGAATAACTTCTTTAGGAATCATAGACATACACTAATATAATTATAATATTTTATAACATATCTGAAGTTGTAGTATTATTGGCAAAAAAAAAGTTAGAGGATAAAGACAACTTGGAATCTCATTACTTTCGCGAGTAATAAAAATTAACTAAATGAATCACAGATTGTTGTTTCACATCCCGAGTAACAAGTTGGAACCTCATCCCCACTTGATTCATCCTTCTACGCTTAGTAACAAGAAAAAAAATATTTTTTTGTCATGAAATTTTCGTTAAAATAAATTGAAATATACAAATATAATTTTTTTTGAAAAGGCAATATTAATATATTCTACATCTTGATCTTTGTTTCAATATTAAAGTTTTTGAAATCATCTATTTTAATCATTGGACTAAATTTGAAAGCATATGTGAGTATATATTGTTGTTCCCTTAAATTTATGAAAAAAATATTAATTATAATATCTCAAAGTAACATGTTCCAATATATTATAGTTTTACCCATTCGTGTGATTTTGAAAAAAAAGAGACACTAATATTTTATTTCCATATCTATAAGTATTAAAATATTAAGAATTCTCGAGTTAAATGACTTTGAATTATATCTTTAAGTAAGGTTGCATATGTGAACCCATCATCCTTTATCGTGTGGCGAGGATCAAATCCACCTATCCCTCACCAAAATAATCGTAAAATTTTTAAAAAATGATGTTTTGAGTGATTAAAACAGTTTAATAAAAAAGCTTACAATAAATTTATTAAACAATATTTTCTAGTATTTTTTTTGGTTTATGTATTTTAGAAAACCGAAATATTAAGTTGTCGTTTCTTTTGCACTGCAGTCCACTAAATCGAGCAGATTGTATTTCTCGTACACCAATAATATATATCAAAGTCAAATTCCTAGGAACTCAAAATCCAATCTAATCAGTTCGAAAAATCCGAAGGAGCCACGTGGACGCAATAAAAAGGACAGCACATTCCCCAGCATATTACGAAACAAAACTCATACACCAATATGAACAACCCCATCAAAATTCCTCACTAGTTTATTAAATTAGCTTCAAAATTTTCAATTGCCATTTCAATGGAAAATTCAGCATCAGAGAACAAGGAAGACGTAATTCCAGAAGAGGCAAAGGTGATATTAAAGAAATTGGCATCAGTATGGGACGATATAGTGGATCCAAATGCATTACATGTGTTTCGATTAAAGGGTGCAATGACTAACATGGTATATCAAATCAAATGGCCAAGTAGGAATCCGGAGCAGCAGCGATCTAGGAAAGTGTTGGTGAGGATCTATGGGAAAGGCGTGGATGTGTTTTTTGATAGACAGAATGAAATTAGGATTTTTGAATTCATGTCTAAGCAAGGTCAAGGACCTCGTTTGCTTGGTCGCTTTAACAATGGTCGTATTGAGGAGTTCATTCGAGCTCGGGTCAGTTTTTCTAACAGCTTACCATTTTCGGTTTTATTCCTAAAAAGCTTTTTTGGCTAGTTATAAAGTATTGTTGTGATTGAGATTTTACAATTTTTGCTAACTGCATGGATATGTAAAAATGCAATTAACATGGATAATTTTAGGAGAGATGGAGTATGTGATGGTGAACGTCTTCGTAATTGTCAATATGCTTTTTTCCTCCTTGGTGTTGTTTCTGTTATTGTTATGATTGCTATCAGAATGGTGGTATGATGCATTTTAGCTGATACTTTGTGATTAAAAAAAATGAGACTTTTCTGGCATCATGCAATGCTAGGTCTAATTTAGATAATATTAATATATGGTATAATCCTCAATGTCGTTTATGTGCTTTTCTTTCTTGCTGATACTCCACTAAACTATACAAAGAAACACTTTTTTTTTCTGATGAAAATGCAAGGTCCAACGCCCAAAAAATGGACTACAGTATGAAGGATAATGGTGTGAAGTGGGCTGCTGGGCTAAGGGCAGCTTTGCATGGTCACAAGTTGCAACCAAGTGACCTTATGCTGACTGG
The DNA here is from genome assembly GCF_000393655.2 of Nicotiana sylvestris. Lineage (NCBI taxonomy): Eukaryota > Viridiplantae > Streptophyta > Magnoliopsida > Solanales > Solanaceae > Nicotiana > Nicotiana sylvestris. The sequence goes on from NC_091058.1 coordinate 56,648,061, forward strand.
GAAAAGAGGAACATTGTTTCAGGGTAATAGGAGAGGAATTGGGTGAATGATGCGAAAAGTGAACCAGCTTGATGCTCATGTGCCTAATATCCACTTGTGTATTCCTATCATGATTAACAATAGTGCTTGATTAAACTAAATTGCTCCAAGTTTTCTGGTTGCTCCAACGCCTCTCCTTAAAAAAGATTAAATGTTTCAGTTAAGGGCTTTGAGCCCCATCCTAGTGGTTTCTTTATATAATTCACCCAATATTTGAGTTTGTGTATTGATGAAGTTCTAATTTGCCACCTCTGGATAAACCTGATGTGGTTGCTGGCTTAGATGGTCAGCGACTCTTATATTTCATTTCCATTCATACTGATACTTTGACAGAAGGATCTGGCCTCCTTTGGTCACAAGCCAACTATTATGAGGCCTAGCATTTCTTTCGCACTCATGTTTGTCATGTTGCAGTTTCTCTGTAAGTGCTCCTTAGATGGTCAGAAGTTTGCCTAGTTTCCCTGGGGTTATGGGTTTCCTCATGCTTCATTGGCACTATTATAAAACCTACCCGTCATCTTGATTATTATCTGTGATGCACTGGTAATTACTGATGCTTCAGGAGAATGAGGGGCATAAATCGAATATAATACAATCTCCATTATTGGCATTTCAGACACTATCAGCTCCTGATCTGCATGATCCAGAGGTATCTTCCTTGATTGCTGCCAAAATGAGAGAATTTCATGAGCTTGATATGCCTGGTCCTAAGACTGTCATCCTCTGGGATAGACTGCAGTATGCTCTTCTTCTTACTACATATCTGATGAATAGAAATGCCAAATTATCACGTTTCTCATATGCCAAAATGACTAAACAACCTTTTCTTCTCTTAATGCTCTAGCAATTGGCTTAATGTGGCCAAACGTCTGGCTTCTGCTGAAGAAGCTAAGAACTTCAAGTTGGACCATCTACAAGACGAGATTTCAGCATTGGAAAAGAGTCTTGCTGGCAATCATCTAAGCATGGGATTCTGCCACAATGACTTGCAGTATGGAAACATAATGATGGATGAAGAGATAAGATCAATAACCTTTATTGTAAGTACTAAGTTTCTAAATCATAGATGATCTGTACAGATGAAAAGTTAGAGGCACAATGTAATTAACTAAATGATATGCATACCTCCCCAGATTTTAGCTATAAGAATGTTTGCATGCATGCTGATTACATCTAAATCTGATTTGTGTTTCCACGACTAAATTACTAGGCAATGCTTGTATCATGACTTGTTGCTGCAGGATGTAGGTGGGTCCTGCTTGTAATTAACTAAATGATATGCATACCTCCCCAGATTTTAGCTATAAGAATGTTTGCATGCATGCTGATTACATCTAAATCTGATTTGTGTTTCCACGACTAATTACTAGGCAATGCTTGTATCATGACTTGTTGCTGCAGGATGTAGGTGGGTCCTGCTTCAAAAACTTCATCAAGCTCTTAATTATTTTGGAGCTGCAGTTTTGTTTCTTGCCTTTGTATTTTAGTTCATTGATTGCTCATCCACTTGGAAAGGAGCAAAAAGATACCATAAATACCGTCAAATCTATTTATTCTTACTGAAGCTTCTTTGCTTGCTCAGTTTCTATGGCTTTCTACGAAATAATTTATTCAGTTTGGGGGTGAAATGCTTCGGTAAAGCTTCTTTGTGGGTTTCTGAAGTGTTCACTGTGGCTTTTATGTCTGCTTCCTTTTTAATAAGAAAGCACTCAATCATCTGGTCTGTTATATTCTCTTCATCTCTGTAGCAGGATCACCTTGATAATTTTACTGTCAGAGCTGATTACTGTTTTATAAGTTATTATTTGGATTTAATTTCTGTCTTAAATCTTTTCTTATTAACAGGACTATGAATATGCTGGTTACAACCATGTAGCATTTGATATTGCAAATCACTTTTGTGAAATGGTTGCTGACTATCATACAGAAACGCCTCATATCATGGACTTCAGCAAGTATCCCGGTCAGTCAATAGTATATCATCTTGCGCAAATGTCTTTTGCTGTTCTGGTTCCCCGAAATGCTCCTAGCAAGTACTTTTTGGGTATTTACTTTAAATATGATTAAGCCCCTTACAATATGTGGCAGGTTTGGAGGAGCGGAAAAGATTTTTACGTGCATATTTAAGTAGTTCAGGTAGGTGAAAACTTCCATCTTCTATCATTTATCATATGAACCTGTCAAATTTCATGATGGAGCACTTAAGCTTATATCTGTATACAAAGAGTTGTAACAACTATAGATTTAGTTAATCTCAAGATCTTGCCTTGTCTATCTTTTATCCATTACGAATCTCAGATGTATTAGTCTGGTAAACAGGTGGCTCTCCCAGTGAACCCGAACTGGAGAAATTAGCTCAAGAAGTGGAGAAGTATACTCTTGCCAGTCATCTTTTTTGGGGTCTATGGGGAATAATATCGGTACTCCTCCTGACCTTATCTATTCTGAAATAATTAGAGTAGTTTGAGTTGTGTACGGGAAAAAACAATCCATAGTCTAAGTAGGAGCTTGAAGCTGTACACCAAGTCTGCCTGTGGAAACTTTAATTTCAGAAATCTGGCAACAATTGATAGATTCTTGCTCTCAAGAAAACACTGGGAACTTGTATCGTAAGCAAACGTTATAAATTTGCTTTTCTAGAATGTCCAAATCATTTCATGTGGTAGCTTCCTGGCTTGCTGATGTTCATAGTGGGTATTAATATTATGTGCAATGCTCAATAAATTATTCTAAAATGACTAGTTATTTCTTGGATCTTCTTGGTTTGCGGAGCTTGGAAATACAAATGTGGGCGGAGCTTTTTCGCCCAATGATGTGGTCACATGCAGATAGCAAAAATAAGAGAGAATTTATCTTAGCGCAGAGCCAATAGCATGTCTGTTGGTGCAAATGCAAATGCCTTAATAATTAACATTCCAATTTAAAGTTCATTTTCTCTCTTTTTCCAGCATCATGTGAATAAGATAGACTTCAATTACTTGGAGTATGCTAGACAGAGGTTTCAGCCATATTGGTCAAAGAAACCTGAGCTATTGGGATCTTCAGGTTCCAAGAAAGGTATCTTCAATTATTTCCTTTTCTTTAGATTTAAAGATTTTGTATTTGGGGTTTCCTAAACTGAGCGTTTTGATCTTGCAGGTTAAACATGAGACCGAGGACGTGGATCCATTTGGTGATTTACAGAGTGTAGTTTTTATCCTTTGAGGTTTTGCTTGTGTAGAGTTTCAGTATCTGCACCCTTAATTGAAGGACCTTTTATTTATTTATTTTTTAAATGGAAACTGTTGGTGGAATAATTTCTGGTGATAACGTTTATCAGCTAAGACTAGGATTAGGTCATCCAATGTGTTAGCATTTCTGTCAAATTTGCTTGGTTTTCTTGTGTATGTCTCTGTAAAGAGGTGCTGAACTTAATTTAGTTTTTTGCTGAAATAATACTTATGCAAGTCATTTTGTTTATTTGAAAGGTTATAACAGTAAGATAAAGAAAAATCTAATGTATGTTTCTTGGATGAAATTAGTTAAAGAGAGTATAATTGGAGATTAACGTTGTCCACTTCCTACTGGAAGTAGCTCGATAAATGACTCTCTTCCCCTTTTCCTTCCACTCATCGAATTTAAATATGATAATTAACTTTTAGATCGTGCACTACTTATCAAAATAAACAATAAAAAGCAAAGAATTTAGTGCATTTAAAAGTTATAATAACTGTTAATTCAAACGTCATATTCTCTTTAACTTTGTCTGCAGAAACTATATATAGTTCCCATCAAAACATTGTGATTGAAATTAACTAATTAGATTTTCAATGACAAGGGTCAAAATCACTTCTTTTAACAAATTGCAAAAAAGTTTTTGTTGAATCGGCAACCTTTTTTAACCTCTAAGGGTTCGTTAGGTATTTGGGCCGGGCCCGGGCCTAAATGGGTCAAACGGGCCGGCTTAACGGGCCTGGGCTCTGTCGGTCTCAGGCTTCGTGGGCTCAACGGGTGGAACCAGCCCGTAACGGGCCTAAGCCCATATGGTCCTGGGCTAAACGGGCCAGGCTCGTGGGCTTAGCGGGCTTAACGGGCTTTTCTATTTCCGGGCTTTTTTTTTTAATTTTTTTTATTTAAGGCAATTTCTTGTAAACCATATCATGGCTATATAAAAAAATATATATGTAGCATATATGTAGAAATCTAATTATTAAAGTGCTTGACGAAAAAGTAAAATAACAAAACAATAGTAAAACTAAATTGCCATGCATAATAAATTAATAAGAAAGTACAACATGAAGCATAAATACGTCTAATAATTTTAAAATAACACAAATTGTTGAAATATCTTAAAGACGAATTTGCGGATAAATACCATCAACACAATACGTTATATGCCTCCTTAAAATGCCTGTGGTACACCCTGAACGAAAATTTAAGACTCTTCCACAGTTCTTGCATTTTAATATTTGGCCTTCTTCATTTTCTTCAAGCACTTCATAGTAGTGCGAAACAAATAAGCGCACTCTTTCCGAACGAGGCATGATGTAACTTGAAAATTAAGATTGAGACTTGAAGTCTTGAAAATTGGAGATTGAGAGAAATTTAGATTGAGAAATGAGTATTGAGTATTGAAATGAAGAAGAGGGAGAGGGGTATTTATAGTGTTAGAGAAGATTAGTTTTGTAAATTGAAAAAAAACCCGGCTATTTGTGCAATATGGCCATTGGTGGTCATTGGGGGTGAGGCCCTCATTTTGAATTTTGAAAAATCTTGTTTTGTAGTATATATAGTATACTAGTATAGTATATATAATATATATAGTATACTAGTATAGTATACTATATATAGTATGTTATGTATATATATTTCCAAATATAATTTCTTATAATATTTTGTAGTATATATATATATATATATATAGTATGTATATATATATATATATATATAGTATGTTATGTTATGTATATATATTCCCTTATATATTTTCTTGTAGTATATATTGTATGTTATGTATATATATTCCCTTATATATTTTCTTGTAGTATATATTGTATGTTATGTATATATATTATAGCTTATAAATAATTGCAAGTTAAAGACAAAAAAATATTGCAAAAAGATATTCAAGGGCATGTCTTATAATTTTTATTACCAAAAATGACATATCTTTCTTAGTCTTCCTCCCCCAATGGAATGAGCACAACAAGGTACTAATACCACCATTAAAAGGGAAAAAACTAAAAGAAGATGTGCCAAAGTACAAGTTACACTATAATCTACATTGTATCTCTAACAAATCTTATAAATCCTTCAAAGTTCGGAGGAGGTTGCATTGGTGATGGTGGAAAAGAAGCTTGTTCATCACCACTTCCGGGCGAAGCAGCATCCTCCGCAAGTTCCGCCATCATTTCTTCATAAGCTTCATCTATCGCCGGTTGTGATTCCGCAATTCCAAAGTTTCTTCTTTCCGAGCGGATCCAATCTCTGAACAGTACAGATTTTTCCAAGCTCTCCCTCATAGACGCTCTATGATCACCTATTTGAAGTCTTGCTTGACTGAAAGCACTCTCTGATGCAACAGTTGAAGCTTGAATAGATAAAATATCCCGAGTCATCCTTGCAAGAACCGGAAAATATTTTTCCCTTGCCTTCCACCATTCCAAAAGATCAAAAGTGCCGTCTGGATTCTCCTTTTCAAGTCCCTGCGACAAATAAACTTGAAGCTCATTTAGATGTGAAGTTTCATCATAATTATCACCTTGAGAACCCCTGAACTCCGTCCAGGATTTAAGTGTTTTTAAGCCCGCAACTCTTTTAGACGATTGTGAACTAGACGAAGTAGGAGTTGGAACATTTGGCCTACCATGCTCTAAGGCAAATTGATAATCATTATAAATTATTTGAGCATTAATTTTAATTGAGGCTTTTGCATCTGCAAGTGTAGAAAATTCCTCATTTGAAAGATCTAAAGCCTTATAAATATTTGAGTACAAAAAATGAGGACCTCCTAATTTCATTGTAGGATTTAACATTGCAGCAACACCATAAATAGGAGGGATAGGGAAAAAATATTTTTTAAACTTTTCTTTCATTTCATTTATAGCAAGTTGATAAATTTCCCCACCCTCCGAAAATTCAACAAACAAATCACATAGTGCTGCAATATAAACTAAACAGTTTGAAATAGTAAGATAATATTGCCCAGAAAATGCATGTGTAGCAATTTGAAAATGTTCTAAAAAATCTATAAGAATTTTAACATTCGTCCAATCTTGAGTAGTAAGCATTTCATCATCATTCTCACCACCTACCCGAGCATTAAACGTTGCATTAATTGGGTTTCTATATTTATATGCAACTACTAAACTTTCGTACATACAATTCCATCTAGTCGGGCAAGCTTTAGGAATCTTTTTTTCTCTAAGGCCATATTCATCACATTTTTTAAAATAATCTCTAATACTACTTCTACGGTTTGAATAAAAAAGCCAATTAAGAGCCATTCTAACCTTTTCAATTTCTAAATTTAAAATTCGCATACCATCATCGACAATTAAATGATAAATATGGCAAATACAACTAACATGGAATATATTCCTAAATGCAGGATTTAGTGTTGTTGTAAGTATGCCTATAGCACTAGCGTTACAAGCAGCATTATCCATAGAAATTGTCATTATTTTATCTCTAAAGCAAAAATATCTACAAATATCTGCAACAGTGTTAGCTATAAACTTACATATGTGACGTGAATTAATTATTCTATACGCAATAATGCGTTTTTACATTGTCCACTCCTCATCTATCCAATGACTTGTAACAGTTAGATAATCACAATCATTACCACTTCAACCAATATCAGTAGTAATAGAAATCCGATTAGTTATATGAGTAAATAAATACCGCAAATATTGTTCATATTCATGTTTATATTTATAAATATCGCTCTTAACTATTGCGCGAGGCCAACCTTTATAAGTAGGATTAAAAACTCTTCTAATATAATGCACCCAATTAGAATTAGAAGGAAAAGAATAGGGTAAGCACATAACGGTAACCATCTTTGCTAATTCTTCACAATCTCTATTTTGATCGTAATATAAAATACCTCCGGTCATAGTGTTAATTCCTGGTTGAACTAGATTTGAACATGTACTAGGGCTATCCACACAATCTACACGTGTCCCCTCTAGGTGCACTTTCATTTGTAAATATCTAATTTTATCTCTAGGGTGTGTTTTTATGTGCCTAGTCAAACTACCCGTGCCGCTACGATCTCCAGTATATTTATGCGCCAGTAATTTCCCACATGTTTTACACTTAGCCTTATTTTGTTCTCTTACTTGAGTAAAAAAATTCCAAACTAATGATGTTTCTAGGCATTTAGGAGGTTGTCTATTAAAACTAGGGGTTTCTATAGGTGGGTCGGGCGGTACATCAGTTGAGTTATTAAAAGGACTAGTAGGTGTATCATCTAAATCCGGTTGGGTTTCATCTTAATCTCATTTTCCTCATCATTTTCAAAGATAGTTTGATTAGGTAAAGAACATTCATAGTTTCATCATCTAAATTTTTACGTGGTGCAACATTATGGCAAAATTGACTATCGGAAAATTGAAAACAGGGGTTATCACTATCAAGAGTAATAGGAGCAGCAGGACGTCTACCGGGTCTGGGTCGAGGAGCCGGGGGAAGGGTAGTAGGTTGGCAACTACTTTCACCAGTTTTAGCTATTCCCTTATGTCACACCTCCTTTTTACCTACACCCGCAAGGGCATAATGAGAGTTTTTCCAATTAAAGGACAATCAAAATGGGATTTATTTAATTCAGAGTCGCCACTTGGGAGATTTATGGTATCCCAAGTCACCGGTTGAATCCCGAATCGAGGAAAAAATTGACTCTGTATTACAGTCCGCGAACCAGAAATCCGGATAAGAAATTCTGTTAACCCGGGAGAAGGTGTTAGGCAATTCCGAATTCCGTGGTTCTAGCACGGTTGCTCAATTGTCATATTTGGCTTAAATTATCTGATTTTAACAATTATGAACATTTGTGAAAATTTTAATCTTAACCGCTTTTATTCATTTTTTTAAAGAAAATTACAACGTCATTAAAATAAGCCTTGAACCACGTCACATAAATGCACCTGTAGTTTTTGGACATACTTTAACATCGTTGGGATTTGGATTTGGATCACATAAATGCGCACCCGAGTCTAGGGAGGTAATGTTATTAAAATACACGCCTAAAGAGACTAACACATTATTATTTTGGGGAAGGCCGTGAAATTCGCTAAACGGCCCATCCCGAAATTTAAGTATTTTAATATATGTATCTATTGAGGGCCCCACAATTTTGCATTTTTATTCAGCGAGGCTCATCTTTTTTATTTAAAGGTCAATCCTAAAGAGATTATGATTTTCTACCTTTATTGTCTCTACCGATAAAAGAAAGGTCCTAATTAATTTGTTGTTGGACTGAGGTAAACTACATAATAAATCTGCACCAAAGCCATCGGGCTCTAAGACAAGCCCAACGAAGAGAGTGTTACGCTCGGCCCCACGCCCATGATGGGCTGTGCGCTGATTTCAGCCTGGACCCAAATATACACGACCATCAGAGATGGGCCTGAGCTGCTCATTTAAAGACAGAAAACTATATTGAGTCAGAAGCCCAGGCGCAACAATTCGAATTGAGCAATTACTCCTGAGTTGTCTCAAGTTTATTCACTTAATTCAAGCTAGTATTGATTGTTTTGATTGTAGCTTCATACCTAAGCATGCAAATAACTGAAGGTATTTATTTGAAGGTGTTGATCAAATTAAGGAAGGTTATTAATTAAAGCAAATTACTAAACTCAATGAACCAATTCCATGAATCTGAATACTCACAAATCCTAACGTTAATTCAACGATAACAATTCAAATATACACATTAACTAAGTCCAGGACACTTATTCTCATGTATATATGAAAACAGTGGATAGCCATATTACCGACTTAGTCCAGTTAAACTATTATCACATCTGTGCTGTGCTAATCTCAACATTAAATCATGACTGGGCTCAAATCGATTTTCAGTAGCTTTAATTAACATTCAATAATATCAACTGGAAATTTAAATCGGATCCAATTATCACCTAATGACTACAAAATTCACATCAGAAGACCTTGAATCAGCTAACAGTCCATGAAATAAAATAAATCCACAGTTTATACACAACAAATCACTACTCAATTATGCTTAACAATTCTAACGTCCATTTAAATCCAGCAACCAACATCAGTTCTCAGAACCGAGCAAGCGTGCAATTTATTCCATGTTCAAGCTCATAATTACATCAGAATTTCGAATGTGCACCTGATTACAACAATCAAATAAGGACAAATGAGCTTGCAGTTTAAGAAGAAAACAGCAGTAGCAAGACAGTAGCAAACGCAGTGATCAGCAGCAGTTTTCAATCAATTTCCAACCTAGAAAAGTGAAACACCAGCCCAGGAAAACACTTTCAATTCAAACAAATGAACAAAAAGACCTTAACCTGTCTTGACTTCAACTTAGTTCAACTATCAGCTAACCAGAAATTGTTTCAACCTTAAGGAAACTTTAGAAATCACCAATCACTCAATGGAATAGTTTTACTCCTTTGAGTTCTCAGAATGTTCTCCTTTCAATCTCCTAAGCTCTCCAACTCTCCTCTTTTTGTTCTTTTTTCTTTTTTTTTTCAGCCCCCCTCCCTGTCTCTCTTTTTTAGCTCTCTTAAGGTCTGAAAAAACCCCCTCATTCTAAGGTCTGCCATGTATTTTTATATCCTAAGACAAACCGCTTTTCCAGCCTGTTTTAACACTTAGATCCTTAAGAAATGTCTTTCTTCTATCATATTCCCTGACAGCCACTACTAAGTGTCTAATTTCATTATTTAATTCAAAGGTGCATGCACAACCTGAATTTAAAACTCAAGCATGCCCTGACAACCATAATGGGCTTCCACTTGATTTTAACACTTTCACTTTAGTGATTTACCCTCAACTTCATTAACTAATGATTCCTAAACCGACTAACAAGCATGATATAGATTCAAACAACAACTAAAACAAACAAATTCACAAAACTCAATTGATTAACCAATTCAGTGTTTTATTCCAACAGCAAAAGAAACAAGACCACACTGAATCACCCATAAAGATTGTTTGACCATACACACGAGCCTGGGATGAACAAATTCTATTAAGTTGAAATGAACCAGTTTTACTGACTAAATTATGAAACAAGGCAGGGTTTCACCCAACTAACTATACAGACTTGTAAGACCAAGAACAGATTCCCCAAATATTATGATAAACAAAATGGTCGAATAAACAAAATGCCAAAACAGAGGACTGGTCGAGTTTCAACCCGAAAACGACCAGAGAAAAGAAAAAGAGACGGGGAAAGATTGACAACAGAATAAACAAAAAGGAAATAAACTCATCGGCCAGGCTCGAACTGGAAAATGACATTCTGAGTCAACACAATATAATGCCAAACGTTTGTTCTTGTTGGAGAACCAACGGGCATCATTATTTTATGCCGAAACAGACTTGAATAAACCAAGAAATCCAAACGAATGACCCCCTTGTGCACTGGTCCCAATTTAGGGTTCTAAGGCTTGAACTTAGATTTGATATTCGACGAACTTTGGTCTGATTCGAAAGGAATCCATGATGAATTTGTTATGAAAGAGTCACGGGGGGTATGTGGCGTTGGCTTGGGGTCGATTTGGATGAACTAGGGTTTGGGTCAATTTCTTTGAACTAAGATTCGAGGGGCTCGAGGGTGATTCGAAGAAAAATGAGCGTGGATTCGAAGAGGGGATGGTTTGGTGGTTCAGGGGTATGATTTTGGGGTTGTTTGGCCACCGTCCGCCGCCGTGGGCAATTTTCGGCGGGCGGAAAGCGGTGGTGTGTGGTGGTGTGTGTTTTGGTCTCTGAAGAAGCGAGTGGGGGGGGGTGTTTGGTATATCAAAATCAGCTGATTAATCTGGGTCGTTGGATGATGGGAACCAACGGTCCAGATTAAGTCGCTTAAACCAAACGGGGTCGTTTAGGCTTTAGCTGGGGCGGGTATGGTTCGGGGTAGGCGGGTCGGGCTGGAGACAGGTTATGGGAGGGGAATCTTGGACCGTTGGATTGGATGATTGAACGGTTGAGATTGATTGGCGATGAAACGACGTAGTTTGGTATGGTCTCTTGGACCGGCCGGTTGGGCCCGAATATGGGGTGTGACATTGGGCCTGAACTTTTCCTTTTTAAAACTGGCCCAGTCCGATTTTTACTCTTCTTCTCTTGTTTCTTCTTTTTCCTTTTCTTTTCTTTTTAATTCCTAATTACCAAAAATTCTAAAATAAATTGTAAAGCCAAAATTAACTTAGAAAAATACTAATTAACCCTTAATGATAATTATCACACAAAATTAAATACAAAGATAATCACACAATTTTGACATTAGACACTAAAAATGCGAAGTACGTTATTTTTTTCGATTTTTCATTTTCGTAAAATAAATTACTGTTTAATTAATCCTAAATTGCTAAACTAAATTGTAAATGCAAATGCAACACATATATATTTTTGTATTTTTTATTAATTAAAATAGAATAAACATTCACAGACAAAATACAAATAATTATCCAAAAAATGCCACGCGAATTCTCAAAATTGTACGCAAAGGAAAATTATTTTATTTTGAATTTTTGGAAGTAGTTCTCATAGGGCAAAAATCACGTGCTCATAGCTGCCCCTCTTTGTCCGAAAACACTAGGGGTTTTCATGCAAAGATAAAGTGAGCGGATACGAGCGATTTTTGCCCGTTGGAATACTCCGTGTGAAGCATATTTTTGAAAGAGGGTTGACCGATCCTCTGCTTCTAAGGTTTCCTACATATCCCTGGCTAAAAGGGAATCAGGTCAATGCAGTTCGGGAAGTTTTGGTAGCTGGGACTACCATGAAGCTGTAATTTTGTTGTTACTGCTATTGCTGCTGCTGCCACCGCTTACTTACCTCCTTATTACGTCATGATAAAAGAAAACAAGAAGCTGGACTAAACTAGGAATTACAAAATCTTATCTAGATCTTTAAACTTGCTCTTGTTGTTGGCTTGTGTTTCTTCTGATGTTTCTTTCTTTCTTGTGAAATTCGAATTGTTTCTTCTCCGACACGCGAATTATCTTCCTTTGACCATTGTTGCCTCTCTTTTGACTTCTGCACTTGAGTTTATGCTGGGAATTTTTGTTGTAACCTTCCGCTCTCCGGACGGGCTCCTGACTTCTACTACGACTTAAACATATAACAACCTCCATTCTACATGCGGGCTTCTGACTTCAGCAACTTCTTAAAAATATAACACATCCATTCTCCAGGCAGGCTCCTGACTTCTATTATGAAATTAAAAGATAATACCTCCATTATCCAGGCGGGCTCCTGACTTCGACTACAACTTGAAAATATAACAACCTCCATTCTCCAGGAGGGCTCATGACTTCAACAACTTCTTAAAAATATAACACCTCCATTCTCCAGGCGGGCTCCTGACTTCAACAACTTCTTAAAATATAATACCTCCATTCTCCAGGCGGGCTCCTGACTACAACTACAACTTAAAAATATAATACCTCCATTCTCCATGTGGGCTCCTGACTTCAATAAACAACTTAAAGATAATACCTCCATTCTCTAGGCGGGCTCTTGACTACAACTTAAAAATATAATACCTCCATTCTCCAGGCGGGCTCCTGACTTCAACAACTTCTTAAAAATATAACACCTCCATTCTCCAGGCGGGCTCTTGACTTCAACAACTTCTTAAAATATAATACCTCCATTCTCCAGGCGGGCTCCTAACTACAACTACAACTTAAAAATATAATATCTCCATTCTCCAGGCGGGCTCCTGACTTCAATAAACAACTTAAAGATAATACCTCCATTCTCCAGGCGGACTCCTGACTACAACTTAAAAATATAATACCTCCATTCTCCAGGCAGGCTCCTGATTTCAACAACTCCTTAAAAGTGAGTTCTATTGCCGTTGTTCCTTCCTGCCTCCTGAACCATTTTCCTTCTAACTTGAATTATCTTCTTTCAGAACTGCTTCCCTCAAAACTGGTGTTTCATTCCTCTGAAAACTGCTGGGGATAATACCGGTATTTCATTCAAAAATATGCTATTTTCCTCCTTCAGAGACTACTTCTATTAAAGCTGGTGTTTTCCTTCCTCTGGAACTACTTCCCTTAAAACTTGTGTTATCTTCCTCCCGAAATTGCTTTCTTTAAAACTTGTTTTGCCTTCTTCCAAAAGCTGCCGGGGATACCACTTTTCTCCAAACTTGTGTTACCTTCCTTCTTCTTCAAGTGGGTACCTGACTTCCAGAAAATTTCCAAAATGAAAGAAAATTTTCTGCCCTAGTTTGACAATCTTTCTTGTGGCCTGTCTTTCTGTCATCAATAACATTTCCTGTCCCTGCTTAAAATCAAAGAGAATTTATTAGTTTAAAACGTAGGGATGCTCCTACTGGGGACGGTTTTCCCTTTCGCTCTTTTCCATGCTCTGCGTTGTTCGACCATCTTGAAACTTGGCCAATAACCTCCGACCTTCTTGATGATTCTGTATTCACAAACTTCTCAATCGTTGTTTTCCACCTTTGCTCCACATTGTCCAGAAATCTTAGACCAATCCATCATCTGGTCTTACAACGACGTCTTTCTCATCCCATCACATTATCCTCGCCTGTCTTATCCCCATTTACCTTTCACCATATTGACAACTGGTAGTTAGCTCTGAAAATCCTTCTTAAAAACAAACTACTATTGATAAAAAAGAAATGGAAAATGATGACTTCGAAAGATAGAACAAGAAAAATCTTTCTGAACAATTGTTTGAAGAGAAAATAACTTATATGAATGGTATAACCGTTCCCAGTAGTCATGTAGTGCATTTTTGGATTAATCAACCCAGTCTATTTACATCAATCAATCTTTCTGATGTCCCTACTTTGCATTTTAGAGGTCCCGCAACCCATCTTCTTTTGCTGAAAGAACATCTTTATTCTGCTTGATGTCTTGAAGGATCCTTTCCATCAAACTTATCTCGTTTGCCCCCTTTTAATTCCTTGTCGCCTTATAGTGCCCTTTGAGGGGTTTTCACTAATAAGACTCTCTCATTTCTCTCAACTCCCGTCGCCTTATGGTGCCTGTGAAGGTTTTCACCGATAAGACTCTCTCATTTTATTTCTCTCAACTTCTGTCGCTTTATGGTGCCTGTGAAGGTTTTCACCGATAAGACTCTCTCATTTTATTTCTCTCAACTTCTCTAGCCTTATGGTGCCTGTGAAAGTTTTCACCAATAAGACTCTCTCATTTTTATTAATTTCCCTGCTTGGACCGGAGTATTACCCTAATATGAATCACTTCTGTTTGCTCGACTCGTCATCTCTTGAAAAACTGATCAGAAGGTCTTTCTTTGGACCGTAGTGTGGGCTTTTGATTAGAAAGAAAGGGTATCAAAGGCTCAAAATAACTTGACATGGGTTTAAAATTACAACTTTTGGAATCACATTTCTTATTACAAATACAACCTCTGTCCAATTTCTTGCTTGGGGATCTTTTGAATTTTATTTTACTATGACCGAGCCATAAAGCTTCCTACGTACCCTTAACAAGGATCAGGTCAAACGTAGTTCACACCTGAATTTCCTTATTGTTATATTTTTCACTTCTTTTCTTTTCTTTTTTTTGCTTTTCTTTCTTTTTCTCTCTTTTTCGTTTTTGATTCCAAAAGAGGGGTATAAAAGAAATAAATAAGGCTCGAAAAGGGGAACAAAGGGTAAAATGTTTAGATAGTAGAACAAATTGCCTTCGTCATTCCAATCTTCGAAATAATGCCAAGTACAAACAATCAACAGTTATACCAAAGAAATCATACACACTATCTTTTTACTACATCAGAATTGATAGCCATGTCTATGTATTTTCCTTCGATATCTGTTAAACATAAAGCACCATTGGACAATATTCTGGTTACAATGAATGACCCTTGCCAATTTGGGGCGAACTTGCCTTTTGCCTCAACCTAATGTGGAAGGATGCGTTTCAACACTTGCTGGCCCACCTCAAACTTCCGGGGATGCACCTTTTTGTTGTATGCTCTTGCCATTCTCTTTTGATATAACTGGCCATGACACACAACTGCCAATCTTTTTTAATCAATCAAGTTCAACTGCTCCAGACGGGTTTTGACCCACTCATCATCATCAATCTCAGCCTCAGTGACAATCCGAAGGGACGGTATTTCAACTTCTGCAGGTATTACGGCTTCAGTTCCATATACAAACAAATAAGGAGTTTCCCCTACTGAAGTACGGACAGTAGTGCGATAACCCAACAACACAAATGGTAATTTTTCATGCCACTGCCTAGAACTTTCTACCATTTTCCGAAGTATCTTTTTTATGTTTTTGTTGGCTGCCTCAACTGCTCCATTCGCCTTGGGACGATATGGGGTAGAATTGCGGTGTGTAATATTAAACTGTTGACATACCTCTTTCATTAAATTGCTGTTAAGATTAGCACCATTATCTGTGATGATCACCTTCAGGATTCCAAATCGACAGATGATATCTGAGTGAACAAAATCGACCACTGCTTTCTTGGTCAAAGATTTGAAAGTTTTGGCCTCAACCCATTTGGTGAAATAATCAATGGCTACCAGAATGAACCTATGCACGTTGGATGCTGCTGGCTCAATTGGTCCAATGATATCCATGCCCCAAGCGACGAAAGCCATGGCGCTGACATTGTGTGTAATTCCGATGGTGGAGAATGAATCAAATCTCCGTGTATCTGGCACTGATGACATTTGTGCACAAAACTAATACAATCTCGCTCCATGGTGAGCCAATAATAACCTACTCGGAGAATTTTCTTTGCCAACACATATCCGCTCATATGTGGTCCGCAGACTCCTGAATGTACTTTGGACATGACAGACGTAGCTTGTCCAGCATCTATGCATCTTAAAAATCCCAGGTCTGGTGTTCTTTTGTACAAAACTCCTCCACTCAAGAAAAATCTGCTTGCCAACCGTCGAATTGTTTTCTTTTGATCCCCTCTGGCTTGCACTGGGTATATTTTCATTCTGATGTATTCCTTGATATCATGGAACCACAGTTCGCCATCTAATTCTTCTTCAATCATGTTGCAGTAAGCATGCTGATCTCGTACTTGAATGTGAAAATGATCGACATAGGCTTTGTCCGGATGGTGCAGCATTGACGCTAGGGTAGCCAAAGTATCGGCAACCTCATTATGGACCCTTGGAATATGCCTGAACTCCATTGATCTAAACCGTTTACAAAGATCATGCAAGCATTGTCGGTATGGTATGAGCTTCAGATCTCGCATTTCCCATTCTCCTTGAATTTGGTGCACCAGAAGATCCGAGTCTCCCAAGACCAGAACTTCCCGGATATTCATGTCTGCAGCTAGCCTCAAACCCAAAATGCATGCCTCGTATTCAGCCATATTGTTGGTGCAATAAAACCGAAGCTGAGCCGTAACATGATAGTGATGCCCTATTTCAGAAATAAGCACAACTCCTATTCCGACTTCTTTCATGTTAGCAGCCCCATCAAAGAAAAGTTTCCAACCTGGTTTTTCGGCCTGTTCTAGTTCATCAATACGCATCACCTCTTCATCAGGAAAACAAGTCCTCAGTGGCTCATATTCTTCATCGACCGCGTTCTCGGCCAAATGATCGGCCAATGACTGGGCTTTCATCGCAGACCGAGTCACATAGACTATATCAAACTCTATGAGCAAAATCTACCATTTTGCAAGTCTTCCTGTCGGCATAGGCTTTTGAAAGATATACTTCAACGGATCCAAACGCGAAATGAGGTAGGTAGTGTAGGATGACAAATAATGTTTCAATTTCTGTGCCACCCAAGTTAGGGCGCAACATGTCCTTTCCAGGTGAGTGTACTTAACCTCATAAGCTGTGAACTTCTTGCTAAGATAGTAGATGGCTTGTTCTTTCCTGCCGGTGACATCATGCTGCCCCAGTACATAACCAAATGAATTTTCCAAGACTGTCAAGTAAAGAATCAAAGGTCTCCCTGGTTCTAGCGGAACCAGCACAGGTGGGTTTGTCAAGTAACCTTTTATCTTTTAAAATGCTTCTTGACACTCATCAGTCCACTTGATCGCAACGTCCTTCTTCAACAACCTGAAAATAGGCTCACAAGTTGTCGTGAGCTGAGCAATAAACCTGCTGATGTAGTTCAGCCTTCCTAACAGACTCATCACTTCGGTCTTGTTCCTCGGAGGGGGAAATTCTTGTATGGCTTTGATCTTTGATGGGTCCAACTCGATGCCTCGCCGACTAACTATAAATCCTAACAATTTTTCGGACGGAACACCAAATGCACACTTGGCGGGGTTAAGCTTGAGGTTGTACCTGCGAAGCCTCTGGAAGAATTTCCTCAAATCCTCGACATGGTCGGCCTGATGTTTTGATTTTATGATCACATCATCTACATATACCTCAATATCCTTGTGTATCATATCATGAAAAACAGTAGTCATTGCTCTCATATAAGTTGCCCCAGCATTCTTCAACCCAAATGGCATTACTCGTTAGCAATAAGTTTCCTATGGCGTGATGAAGGCTGTCTTTTCCGCATCTTCTTCGTCCATTAAAATCTGATGATACCCGGCATAGCAATCCACAAAAGATCTAATCTCGCGCTTGGCATAATTGTCAATCAGAATGTGGATATTGGGCAGTGGGAAGTTATCCTTCGGACTTGCTTTGTTGAGGTTGCGGTAATCGACGCATACTCTGATCTTTCCATCCTTCTTCGGCACAAGCACGACATTAGCCAACCAAACAAGATATCGGGTGACCCGGATAACCTTTGCATCCAATTGTTTGGTAACTTCTTCTTTAATCTTCATACTCATATCAGTTTTGAATTTCCTCAACTTTTGCTTGACGAGAGGGAATACTGGATCAGTGGGCAATTTGTGGACTACTAAATCAGTGCTTAAACCCGGCATGTCATCATATGACCATGCAAAAACATCTTTGTATTCGATGAGTGCTTTGATTAACTCCTCCCGGATTTTTGGCTCGAGGTGGACACTTATTCTAGTCTCTCGGACATTGTCTATGTCCCCTAAATTGACGGCTTCTGTGTCATTCAGGTTGGGTTTGGGTTTTTCTTCGAAGTGAATTAACTCCTTACTAATCTCTTCGAAGGCTTCATCCTCATCCTCGTATTCTGATTCGTAATCACAATCTACTTCTTGAACTAATATTTCGGGGTCAGATTGATTTTTAAGACTGAGCTGAGGATTCCTTATGCATGCCATATCATTAGAACCAGTGTAAAAAGAACTGTATAGAAATGAAAACAAAAACAAAAGAAAAACTATCAGGAATGATGAAGAAAGGGAAATTGTATTTCATTGAATGATAAAAGATAACAAGGTTTGCACACTCAAACAGACTGAAAAAATGAAATCTGGATTACAACCCTAGAATAATCCGTACAAACTTAAAGGAAAATCAAAGCGAACTACCAAGACTCCTTCCGAGTAGGGAAAGGAGTAGCCTTCCAATTATTAAGCTTCGTTTTTGGCCCGACAAATTGCACTACCGCTTTGCTAGAACCCTCTCCAATTTCCACCATGTTTACACTATCGAACAACTTCTCAAATCTTTCAATCAACTCCTTGTCAGGATTAATCATAGAACTGGGAATTGCTGTCACTAGGCGACTCCTCGTACCAAACTTGACAGATGATCTGGAAAGACGTGGGACCGTCTTTGGAAGGACCCATGCCCTCTGTTTCAATTTCTTGTCTCTTTTTATATCTGCGGCTGTGGGATTGAATCCCAGACCAAATGTTCCCAAGTTCTCGGGAAGAGACACGGGTTGTATGATGCCTTGCAACGCTGATCCCAAACCCTTTCCTGGTACAAAATCATTCTTCAACATTTTATACGCTACCATGACTGAGGCGGCGTTTATCTTCGGGTTCGGGATACATTTCCCCTCTGGAACTTTCTCGACTGACATTGCGTCAGAAACTTGGTAGACCCATGGTCCCTTGTCATCTTCCACTTCAATGAATGGTACAATGGTGTTGTTGTGAGCGCACAAATTATCTTCGCCGTGCACCACTATTTCCTGTCTGTCCCATTCAAACTTGACCATCTGATGGAGTGTTGATGGCACTGCTTTAGCAGTGTGAATCCACGGTCTCCCTAACAACAATTGTAGGAAACATCTATATCCAGCACTTGGAATTCCATTGTGAATTCTACTGGACCTATGGTCAGCTCCAACATTATGTCCCCGACTGAGTCTTTGCCTCCGCCGTCAAATGCCCGCACACAGATACTGTTCTTATGGATCCTCTCCTCTTCTACTTTCAGCTTGCTTAGAGTGGAGAGAGGACAAATGTTCGCACTTGAACCATTGTCAACCAATACCCGGGTAACCACGACATCCTCGCATTTCACTGTCAGGTAAAGGGCTTTGTTATGCTCAGTACCCTCTACCAGCAATTCATCATCGGAAAAAGTGACTCTGTTTACTTCAAAAATCTTGTTGGCTATCTTTTTCAGATGGTTTACCGAGATCTTATCGGGAACATGGGCCTCATTCAAGATTTTCATCAGTGATTGGTGTCACACCTCCTTTTTACCTACACCCCGGGAAATGGGCATATAAGGAGTTTTTTCCAATTAAAGGACAATTAAAACGGGATTAATTATTTAAAGATTCAGAGTCGCCACTTGGGATAATTTATGGTATCCCAATTCACCGGTTCGAATCCCAAATCGAGGAAAAGATTGACTCTGTATTGTAGCCGGCGAACCAGAAATCTGGGTAAGAAATTCTGTTAACCCGGGAGAAGGTGTTAGGCACTCCCGAATTCCGTGGTTCTAGCACGGTCGCTTAACAATTTATACTTGGCCTAATTATCTGACTTATTACACATTTTAAACTTATTGTGCATTTTTAGCTTTTATCACCGCTTTTAGCTTGATTATTTGTAATTATAGAATTGTCTTGAAACTAATCACGCGTACGTATATTCATTTTATTTTTGTATGTAAGAAATCATGTCACGTGTACGTGTACAGAATTAAATTAATAACATTTTTTATTATAAAAATGAATTTGGCCGAAGTTGCGCGTGCTTAAAACAAACTACGAACATTTGTCATTTTTGTATGATTAATGGTAGGCGGCGCGCCTCGGACTATATGAGCTAATTGAATTTAATAACCTCCGAAAACCCATTTTTATTGAGAAGATTTGCTCGAAGTTGCGCGAACGCATACTCCGAATTGTCTTTAGAATTGTAATCATGTCACGCAAACGTGTCCACAACCACGATAACATTTTAAACGGCCCTAAAGGTTTCTCTACGAATGTTTATTATTTTTATATCTACATTAATACGAGAGCCATGAGAATTCGCTGAATGGCGCACCTCGATTTCCAAAGAATCAAGATTCATTAAGTGATGGCCATAGGTTATATGATTTAAATGTGTGAATGGAACGCCTCAAAACTATTCAACTAGAAGAATTAAGGAGATAATTAAAACTAATTTGAAATTAAAAATCACAACCACACCGCGAAAACAATACCCGTGATTTAATTATGTGCCTAGAGTTTGATAACCATATTCATAAGTTGTTTGTTCTCTTCCTATGCTTGAGACCAATTGTATGTGTTTAAAACTTGCAAAATTGTTTAGTGTAAAGTTGGGAGAAATTTTAGCTGATATGCATACCATTTGTTTTATGAAATAACCGTCACTCCACCCGGAGCAAACTCAACTTTGTATATCCTCTACTTAAAATGCCGAAATCAGTACTCATAAACCTAATCCTCTTCTACGCATTTATTTTTAGTCCAAGTCCTAATTATTCTGTTAATTTGCTTATGACGATTGGGTTTTAGACGAACAAAATCAAACAAATTATTGTCCAAACTTGTGAAAATTATTTACAACTACCAAATCTATACCTTGTAATAATGTTGACATTATTTTTTGTTATAAGAAATGGGTTAATTGCACTCCTAAGTTAAAATAGGCAATTTATTGTTAAGAAAGAAAACTAGTTTACAAATTGATTTGATAGACAAATTCACACTACATATACCACGAATACACAACTGAACCTTTCAGAATACTCCAATACTTTAAGCATAATGGATTATATCAATTTACCTCTAACTTATGGTTATCCCAATAGTTGTTATCATACAAGATTATATACAAACAAGAACACTTATCTCAACTAGAATAAAAACAAAATTCCGATGTTTGACGAAATATACTATTGTGGTTCCTTGATATTTCCATACTACCATGCACTTAGCTAACATGGCTTAAACACAAAATTTAACTAATGGTCAACATTCTACCAAGTTTCCCATCTCAGCAGTTCAAAAGCAGCTATAACCAATGAGCTTTAGAAATAAGTAAAATTACTGTAGAGCTTATACTAACTTCAACAGAGGCAAGTTGACTAATAGCTCCCATGTTGAGCATATGATATGTTAGTTAACTAAAAAAACAAAACTGAAACTTAAACTAATAGATTTAAATGGGCAGAAGACATATTTGGAACTCCGAATTTCATTTTGTTGCAATATCGAAACCTTGTGTGAGATAAGTCTAAAAATATATACCTGGAAATGAGAGTAAAAAGGGGTAAGATTCAGCAGTAGCAACAACAAGACCCAGCAGCGGAAATACACCAGGTAAAACTAATTTTTTAGCCAAATTCAAACCAGTAGAAAGATCAAATGATGATCAGTAATAAAAAATGCAGCCAACACTTGAACCAAACACTTGAAAACCAACAAGTTCAAATCATTTTTTAACATCTGATTATTCAGGAATTATTTTAGAAATGAAAAGCTTTAAGAATTTTAGAAATTTTAATGGAACAGTAATATCTTGTATTCTTTCCCGTATTTTCCTGAAAGTTTTTCTGTCCTTTCCCAGTACCCCCTTTGTAACTCTTAAGCTCTATCTCTGTATCTTTTTTTTTCTATCTCCCTCCCTCTCAGAATGTTCCCTTAGAATGTCCTAGCCTTTTCCAATGTTTTTTTTCTAGAATGCTCTCCTCTCTCTCTCTGAATGTCCTTTGTTCGGATTTTCAGCTCCCTTAAATGGGCATTCAATTTGTGCATTTTCCACTACCAATTTAACTTTTCATTCTTTAATCCTCCACTCCATTGCCCACTCAATTATCTACTTAATTGTTTAATCCATTAGTGCAATCTTAACCCTACTATCCACTAGAAACTTCTTAAGTAGGTAAACACTTGAATTACTTATATTAATCAGTTCTTATCGACACAATTAAACAAGAATCTAAACCAAATTATTGAACTAATCCTAAATATTCTGACTAAGTGACTAAGTGAAATATGATTTCAAAGTCTATTGATATCCCAACTATACGAAACAAATCAACAAAACCAATCCTACAGAAACAAACAGTGAACAAAATCATTTACCAGAGTATTGATCGAATTTGATATTGACCAGAAAAGAAAAAGAGATGAGGAAGACGAATATCAGAATAAAACTAATTAAACTATAAATATAGAAAATGGGACAGAAGAACTCACCGGTCAGTAGTAACTGAAGAAAACCTTCGAATCTTTAAATTTTTTAAACCAGATCTTGACTTTAACTGTGTGTTCTTATCAAGAACACACAGATAAAGTCAAAATTAGCTTAAAGTAACAATGAATCTTTACTCTGTAGTTTAGGTTTAAAACTTAGATTCACTATTCGACATGTTCTGGTTTAATTCGAGGGTAACGAGTCGTGGATTAAGGAAGAAGAGAGGAAGGGGCTTCAGGGTGTTAGTTTGGGAAGGATTGGAGTCGGCGCCGCCAACAGAAGGCTGTGGTGAATGGTGGAGGTTGCTAGGGTTCGTCCCTTTAAATCTATATTCGAACCGTTCTAGGGATGTTCGAGGGAAACTAACTGTGGATTATGAAAGAGTACATCAAGGGGGTTCTGGGGGGTGAGTTTGGTGGCGAACGGAGCCGGCGCTGCCACCAGAAGGCGGTGGGGAATGGTGGCGGCTGGTCTCTAGGGTTTGGGTGAGGAAGATGAGATGGGGGGTTATGAGGGGGTGGGGTCTGTTTGGTCAAATATATATTGGGGGTTGAGGTTAAATCCAGGCCGTTCGATCAAATGAGATCAACGGCTTGGATTATTTGATTGGTTTGAACGGTGTCGTTTGTTAGGGTTAGAGCTGGATCGGGTTCAGGGGAAACGGTTCAGGGTCGGGTAATGGAAATGAGGCGAAGTTCTGGTCGTTGGATGTTGATGAATGTACGGTTGAGATCTATTGAAATCGAAACGACGTAGTTCTGTCCTTATACTACGTCATTTCGATGATTTCAGAGGCTGGAAGTTTGGATCGGGTATGGGGCATGCCTTTTGGGCTGGGTTAATTGATTTGGGCTTGCTATTTAATTTAAATTTGCCCAAATTTGACTTCCTTCTCTTTCATTAATTCTTTTTCTTTTCTTTTCTTCTTTTTTCTTTTAAAAATTAAAATTAAAAATACTAAATTAAATTATAGAAGACCTAAATTAGCTTAAAATATTAATTAACTTTAAATAACACCTATCACAAATAATTAAACACTTAAATTAAAAGAAAATCACACAATTTGACCAAAATACAAAAATATGTTATTTTTTGTGAATTTTCATTTTTGTAAAACACCTAATTATTAATTAATTCTTAAAAAATGTAAAAATCAAATCTTAGATGCAAATGCTATATTTTTTTTTGTATTTTTGGTGCATTAATAAAATTAAACATGCATACAAATACATGCAAACAATTAGGAAAATCACACAATAATTCCTAAAATAACACATAATTAAAGAAAAAAAACTGATTTTGAGAAATCTTTTGGAGTAATTCGTATGAGGCAAAAATCACGTGCTCACAGCTGCCCCTCTTTGTCCGGAAACTCGAAGAGTTTTCGTGCAAAGATAAAGTGAGCGGATACGATCAATTTTTTGCCTGTTTGAATACTCCGTGGGAGGCATTTTTTGAAAAATTTGACCGAACCTCTTTTTCAAAGGTTTTCTACATATCCTTGGCTATAAAGGAATCAGGTCAATGTAGTTCAGGAAGTTTTGGTAGCTGGGACTATCATGAAGTTGCGGCTTTGCTGTTACTGCTGTTGCTGCTGCTGATACTGCCTACTGACCTCCTTATTACAGCATGACAAAAATGGAGAAGCTAGACTAAGCTATAATCTATGCTTTACAAAGATTTATTTCCAAACTTGATCTTGTGACTGATGTTGCCTTGTTGACTTGTATCTTCCTCATAAGTTCCTTTGTGGCTGACTTGAATGGTATTCTTTGAAATGCATTCCCTTCTTCTCTAGGCGGGCACCTGATTACTGACCCTTTAAATGTTTTCCTTTGACTATTGTTTCCTTTCCTCTGTTCTCCAGGTGGGCTCCTGACTATTTGAAATTTGAATTGCATTCCCTTGTTCTCCAGGCGGGCTCCTGACTACTTGAAATTTGAATTGTATTCCCTTGTTCTCCAGGTGAGTTCCTTGATTGCTGAAACTCGAAATGTATTCCCTTGTTCTCCAGGTGGGCTCCTGATTGCTGAAACTTGAGTTGTATTCCCTTGTTCTCCAGGTGGGCTCCTGACTATTTGAAATTTGAATTGCATTCCCTTTTGTTTTCCAAGCGGGCTCCTGACTACTTGAAATTTGAATTGTATTCCGTTGTTCTCCAGGTGGGTTCCTGATTGCTAAAACTCGAAATGTATTCCCTTGTTCTCCAAGTGGGCTCCTGATTGCTGAAACTTGAGTTGTATTCCCTTGTTCTCCAGGTGGGCTCCTGATTGTTGAAACTTGAACTGTATTCCCTTGTTCTCCAGGTGGGCTCCTGATTGCTGAAACTTGACTTGTATTCCCTTATTCTCCAGATGGGCTCCTGATTGCTGAAACTTGAGTTGTATTACCTTGTTCTCCAGGTGGGCTCCTGATTCCTGAAACTTGAATTGTTGTTCCTTGTTCTCCAAGTAGACACCTGATTGCTGATACTTCAACTGTTGTTCTTTGTTCTCCAGGTGGACGCCTGATTGCAACAAAAATAACCAAAACAAAAGAAAATTTTCTGCCCCAGTTTGGTAGCTGGGCGCATTTGTGAGTGTTAAACTGGAGCATATTACCAAATATTGATAAGAATTTGAAAGCTAGGTCCCATTATCCAGGGGGTTCTGACAACTCTTAACTAAACGACAATTTTAAATCTAATCTATATCTTTTAAAGGCATGACTTCTGCTAAATCTTGTTATCTAAGCCAGTTTTAAACTATGTCCCATTATCCAGGAGGGTCCTGATAACTCTTACGCGAACTTTGAAGCCAACTTATATTCCTTTTGGTGCACATTTGTCCTATATTTACTACTTATGATTGTTTTAAAGTTTAACCTAGGTCCTATTTTCCAGGAGGGTCCTGAAAACTTCAAATTAAAACCTATCCTAGCAATAAAAGCTTTAAGCCAACTTATATTCTTTTGGAGGTACATTTATACTAGATCTTGCTACTCATGATTGTTTTAAATTTTAAACTAAGTTCCATTTTCCAGGAGGGTCTTGAAAATTTATACGACCAAACCTGCACGGTACTTGCCTCCCTCACAGGGTGCTTCCTGAAACAAATGCCATTTTTGCTCCTGTTTCAAACCAAAGAAAATCTTGTCAGTTCAAAACGTGGTGGTTAGTTGTGGTATCCTTGCTGGGGAGGGTTTTTTCTTTGCCCTGCTTTGCTTCGTCCGACTGCCTTGAACTGGTCAAAAAGACTGTTTTGACCTTCAGACTAATCCCTGACTACGGGGTCCCCCAATTGTTATTTTTCACTTCTGACCCTTTTATTCGTAACCATACATCTCTCATGATATTACTGAACCATTCCACCGATTTAACCTTTGCTTACACCCTGGTCCCACTTTTTATCATACTATCTCCAGCATGTCCTGATCGTATTTTGCTTTGTGCAATTTTGAATCTAGCAGTACACTTTGACATTCCTTCTTATTTGTTGGAACCAAGCTAACCTTGGAATAGCTTTAGAGAAGTAAAAATTAACAACAATGAAATGCGACGATTTTGAGAATTAAGAATAAAGAAGAAAATCCAAATTTGTTTGACTGTTGGAGATAGAAACAAGGAACTTATCTGAGTGGAGTCACTGACACCAATGATCATGGTATGCATTTTGGATTAATCAACCCAGTCTATTTAACCAATCTCCTTTCCGATTGTTTTACTTTGTTCTCCAAGATTTCCACAACACCAATTTTACTTTCCGCCAACTTACGGACCTTGTTTGACTTGTAGTGCCCTGAAGGGTTTTTACCAACAAACCTCTCTCATTCGTTTGTTCCTCAGTTCCTTGTCGCCTTATGGTGCCCGCTTTTCACCGATAAGACTCTCTCATTTTTACTTTCTCTCAGCTTTCGCCCCATGGGGCCCATGGGGGTTTTCACCAATAAGACTCTCTCATTTTTACTTTCTCTCAGCTTTCGTCGCCTCATGGTGCCCATGAGGGTTTTCACCAATAAGATTTTCTCATTTTCATTACTTTTCCTGCTTGGACCAGAGTGTTATCCTGATATGAATCACCTCTATTTACTCAACTTGGCATCTCTCGAAGATTTATAGGAAGGTCTTTCTTTGGACCGTAATGTGGGCTTTTGGATGAGTTAGAAAGAAAGGGTATCACAGGCTCAAAACAATTTGACATAGGTTTAAAATTACAACTCTTGGAATCACATTTCTTATTACAAGTACAACTTCTGCCCCAGTTTCTTGCTTGGGGATCTTTTGATATTTTATTTTACTATGACCGAGCCGTGAGGCTGCCTACGTATCCTTAACAGGAATCAGGTCAAACGTAGTTCACACCTGAATTTCGTTGTTGTTATACTCTCTCTTTTCACTTCTTTTCTTTTCTCCTTTTCTTTCTTTTCCTTTTCTTTTTGTTATTGATTCCAAGAGTGGGGTATGAAAGAAACAAATATGGCTCAAAAGGGGGAACAAAGGGTAAAGTGTTTAGATAGTAAAACAAATTGCCTTCGTCATACCAATCTTTGAAATAATCCCAAGTACAAACAATCAACAATTATAACAAAGAAATCATACATAATATCTCTTGACCGCGTCAGAATTGATGGCCATGTCTATGCATTTTCCTTCGATATCTATTAAACATAAAGTGCCATTGGGTAATACTCTGGTCACAATGAATGACCCTTGCCAATTCGGGGAGAACTTGCCTTTTGCTTCAACCTGATGTGGAAGAATACGTTTCAGCACTTGCTGACCCACTTCAAACTTTCGGGGACACACCCTTTTGTTGTATGCTCTTGCTATTCTTCTTTGATATAACTAACCATGACATACTGCTGCCAATCATTTTTCATCAATCAAGTTCAACAGCTCCAAACGGGTTTTGACCCACTCATCATCATCAATCTTAGCCTCAGCGACAATCCGAAGGGAAGGGATTTCAACTTCTGCAAGTATTACTGCTTCAGTGCCATATACCAACAAATAAGGAGTTGTACCTACCAAAGTGCGAATAGTAGTGTGATATCCCAACAACGCAAATGGTAATTTTTTGTGCCATTGCCTCGAACCTTCGACCATTTTCCGAAGTATCTTCTTTATGTTTTTGTTGGCTGCCTTGACTGCTCCATTCGTCTTGGGCCGATATGGGGTAGAATTGCGATGTGTAATCTTAAACTATTGACATACCTCTTCCATTAAGTTACTGTTAAGATTATCACCATTATCTATGATGATCACCTTTGGAATTCCGAATCGACAGATGATATTTGAGTGAACAAAATCGACCACTACTTTCTTGGTCACCGATTTGAATGTTTTGGCCTCAACCCACTTGGTGAAATAATCAATGGCTACCAGAATGAATCTGTGCCCGTTGGATGCTGCTGGCTCAATTGGTACAATGACATCCATGCCCCAAGCGACAAATGGCCATGGTGCCGACATTGTGTGCAATTCCGATGGTGGAGAATGAATCAAATCTCCGTGTACCTGACACTGATGACATTTGCACACAAAATTGATACAATCTCACTCCATGGTAAGCCAATAATAGCCTGCTCGGAGAATTTTCTTTGCCAACACATATCCGCTCATATGTGGTCCGCAGACTCCCGAATGTAATTCGGACATTACAACCGTAGCTTGTCTCGCATCTATGCATCTTAATAATCCAAGGTCTGGTGTTCTCTTATACAAAACTCCTCCACTTAAGAAGAATCCATTTGCCAACCGTCTAATTATTCTCTTTTGATCCCCTGTGGCTTGCACTGGATATATCCCCATTCTGATGTATTCCTTGATATCGTGGAACCATGGTTCACCATCAAGTTCTTCTTCAATCATGTTACAGTAAGCGTGCTGATTTCAGACTTGAATATGCAGTGGATCGACATAAGCTTTGTTTGGATGGTGCAACATTGATGCCAGGGTAGCCAAAGCATCGGCGACCTCATTATGGACCCTGGGAATATGCCTGAACTCCACTGATCGAAACCATTGACAAAGATCATGTAAACATTGTCGGTACGGGATGAGCTTCAAATCTCATGTTTCCCATTCTCCTTGAATTTGGTGTACCAGAAGATCCGAGTCTCCCAAGACCAAAACTTCTTGGACATCTATGTCTGCAGCTAGCCTTAGATCCAAAATGCATGCTTCGTACTCAGACATATTGTTGGTACAATAGAAACAAAGTTGAGCTGTAACAGGATAATGATGCCCTATTTCAGAAATAAGCATGGCTCCTATCCCCACTCCTTTCATGTTAGAATCCCCATCAAAGAAGAGTTTCCAGCCTGGTTTTTCAATTTGCTCCAGTTCATCGATATGCATCACTTCTTCATCGGGAAAATAAGTTCTCAATGGCTCGTAATCTTCATCGACGGGGTTTTCGGCCAAATGATCGGCCAATGCTTGGGCTTTCATCGCAGTCCGAGTCACATAGATGATGTCAAACTCTGTGAGTAAGATTTGCCACTTCGCAAGTCTTCCTGTCGGCATAGGCTTTTGAAAGATATACTTCAACGGATCCAAACGCGAAATGAGGTAGGTAGTGTAGGATGACAAATAATGTTTCAATTTCTGAGCCACCCAAGTTAGGGCGCAACATGTCCTTTCCATATGAGTGTACTTAATCTCATAAGCCGTGAACTTCTTGCTAAGATAGTAGATGGCCTGTTCCTTTATGCCGGTGATGTCATGCTGCCCCAGTACACAGCCAAATGAATTTTCTAAGACTGTTAAATAAAGAATCAAAGGTCTTCCTGGTTCTGGTGGAACCAGCATGGGTGGGTTTGACAAGTATCATTTTATCTTATCAAATGCTTCTTGACACTCATCAGTCCACTTGACCGCAACATTCTTCTTTAGCAATTTGAAAATAGGCTCACAAGTTGTCGTGAGTTGAGCAATAAACCTGTTGATGTAGTTCAACCTCCCTAACAGACTCATCACTTCAGTTTTATTCCTCGGAGGTAGTAGTTCTTGGATGGCTTTGATCTTTGATGGGTCCAACTCGATGCCTTGCCGGCTAACTATGAATCCCAACAGTTTTCCGGATGGAACACCAAATGCGCACTTGGCAGGGTTAAGCTTGAGGTTGTACCTGCGAAGTCTCAGGAAGAATTTCCTCAAATCCCCAACGTGGTTGGCCTGATGCTTTGATTTTATGATCACATCATCCACGTATACCTCAATCTCCTTATGTATCATATCATGAAACATTGTAGTCATTTCTCTCATGTAAGTTGCCCCGACGTTCTTCAAACCAAATGGCATTACCTGGTAGCAATAAGTTCCCCATGGCATGATGAATGCCGTCTTCTCTGCATATTCTTCATCCATTAGAATCTGATGATACCTAGCATAGCAATCCACAAAAGATCCTATCTCATGCTTGGCACAATTATCGATCAAAATATGGATATTGGGTTATGGGAAGTTATCCTTCGGACTTGCTTTGTTGAGATTGCGGTAATCGACGCATACTCTGATCTTGCTGTCTTTCTTTGGCACAGGCATGACATTAGCCAACCAAACAGGATATCGAGTGACCCGAATGACCTTTGCATCCAACTGTTTGGTGATTTCTTCTTTAATTTTCACACTCATATCAGTTTTGAACTTTCTTAACTTTTGCTTGATGGGAGGAACCGTTGGATCAGTGGGCAATTTGTGGACTACTAAATCAGTGCTCAAACCTGGCGTGTCGTCATATGACCATGCAAAAACATCTTTCAATTCGATGAGTGCTTTAATTAACTCTTCTCGGATCTTTGGCTCGAGGTGGACACTTATTTTAGTCTCTTGGATATTATCCGTGTCTCCTAAATTGACGGTTTCTGTATCATTCAGGTTGGGTTTGGGTTTTTCTTCGAAGTGAATTAACTCCTTACTAATATCTTCGAAGGCCTCATCCTCATCGTATTCTGATTCGTAATTACAATCTACTTCTTGAACTATTATTTTAGAATCAGATTGATTTTTAAGACTGGGTTGAGGATTCCTTATGCATGCCATATCACTAGAGCCAGCGTAAAAAGAACTATACAGAAAAGAAAAGAAAAAACAAAAGAAAAACTATCAGGAATGATAAAGAAAGGGAAACTGCATTTCATTGAATGATGAAAGATAACAAGGTTTGCACACTTCAAGCAGTCTGAAAGATAAAATCTAGATTACAACCCTGGAATAACCCAAACAGACTGAAGGAAAATCAAAATAAACTACCAAGACTCCTCTCGAATGGGGAGAGGAGTGGTTTCCCAATTATTAAGCTTTGTTTCTGGCCCAACAAATTGAATTTCTGCGTTACTAGTACCTTCACCACTTTCCACCATGTTCACATCGTCAAACAACTTTTCAAATCTTTTAATTATCTCCTCGTCAAGATTAATCATAGAATTAGGAATTGTTGTTACTGGGCAACTTCTGGTACCGGACTTGAAAAAAGATTTGGAAAGACATGGGACTGGCTTTGGAAGGACCCATGCCTTCTATTTTAGCTTTCTGGCCTTTCTTATATCTGCGGCAGTGGGCTTGAATCCCAAACCAAATGTTCCCAAGTTTTCGGGAAGAGACACCGGTTGTATGATGCCTTGCAAAGATGAGCCCAAACCTTTACCGAGTACAAAACCATTCTTCAACATCTCATAAGCTACCATGACTGATGCAGCAGTTATCTTTGGATTTGGAATGTATTTCCCCTCCGGAACTTTCTCTACCAACTTCGTGTCAGAAACCTGGTAGACCCACGGTCCCTGGTCATCTTTCACTTCAATGACTGGTACAATGGCATTGTTGCGAGCACATAAGCTGTCTTCCCCATGCACAACTATTTCTTGTCTATCCCATTCAAATTTGACTACCTGGTGTAGTGTTGATGGGACTGCTTTAGCGGCGTGGATCCAGGGTCGACCCAACATTAAGTTATAGGAAATAGCTTTATCCAACACTTGAAACTCCATTGTGAACTCGACTGGCCCTATTGTCAGCTCCAGCACTATGTCCCCAACTGAATCTTTACCTCCGCCGTCAAATCCCCGCACGCAAATACTGTTCTTATGGATCCTCTCCTCTTTTATTTTCAACTTGCTTAGAGTGGAGAGAGGATAGATGTTTGCGCTTGATCCGTTGTCAACCAATACCCGGGTCACCACAGAGTTTTCACATTTTAATGTGAGGTAAAGAGCTCTGTTGTGCTCAGTACCTTCTTCAGGCAATTCATCATCAGAAAACGTGACTCTGTTTGTTTCGAAGATTTTGTTGGATATTTTTTCTAAGTGATTCACGGAGATCTTATTGGGAACATATGCCTCATTCAAGATCTTCATTAAAGCTTGACGGTTCTTGTCCGAATGGATTAGTAATGACAATAGTGAAATTTGAGCGGGCGTCTTTCTTAATTGTTCCACGATAGAATAGTCATGCAGCTTCATCTTCCTCAAGAATTCTTCTGCTTCTTCTTCAGTTACAGCTTTCTTCATTGGTGCTGGATTATTTTTAGCTCTTCTTAACTTCTCGGGAGTAAAACACATTCCCGAGCGAGTCAAACTCTGTACTTCACAGATTTCTTCCTTGACTTCCTTCCCTTTGTACATCACCGTTACCCGTTCATAATTCCATGGAATAGCCTTGCTGTTGATTACTGGTAACAGGGTTACTGGGCTTGATAATAACCCGATCTACGCGGGCTCCTTCCACGATTATGATGGGTTTGCTGGCCGCTCCCGGTACAATCACCTTTACCACTTCCTGTTTCATCGCAACTTTGCTTAAAGACCCCTTCTCTACTGCCATAGATGGCTCAACACTCTTTTTGATCTGCTTGAGCACCAACTTCTCATCTGCTGATTGTTCGTTTGTCCTGACTCCACTGGACCGAATCATCATGACAGTCTATGATGGATTCTTGGGTTCCCCCTCCGCATGCCCTATTTCGATCATATTTGCCTCCTGATGGGCTGGCATCGGATTCCTGTTGATATTGGGTGCTTCGGGAGCTTGAACTTCAATTATATTGTTATCAATCAGCTTCTGTATCGTACTTTTCAAGTTCCAACACTTTTCTGTATCATGACCCGGGGTACCAGAACAATACTCATAGCTGACAGTATAGTCAAGATTCTTTGCAGGAGGATTTGGCAGTTTGGACTGTCTCGACCTGAGCATATCTAGCTATTTTAGCTTGTGGAACAGACTAGTGTAGGATTCTCCCAATGGAGTAAAGGTTTTCTTTTTCTGCAACCTTTCACCCTTGAGTGCTTGACTAGGCCTGAAACTTGATCCGGGAGTGTTTTGGTAGGCTCGTGGATGTGTATAAGTATTTGGTAGGACAAGAGCACGCCATTGAGCATGGGCAGGAGGTTGGTTGTATGCTTGTGCATGGTGGACGGGAAAATGAGGTTCTGGTGGGGGATAGTAGTGTTAGGGTGGATTGTGGTGATAAGTTTGTTGGTGGGGTCTAGGTTGATTGTAGTAGTAAGGTGAACCTCTGGATCCGGACCAAGTTCTTGAATCAACCATTGCCGCTTCCTCTCTTTTCTTCTTCCCAATCCCTCCTATGCCGCCTTGAATAGCCAGAGTAGTCGCTTTGATAGCCGAATAGCTCATGATTTTATTCGACTTGAGGACCTTCTTCTACCATGCCCCCATCTTTACTACTTCGTTGAATGACTTTCACACAGCTGAGACCAAATGGCCATAGTAAGTAGGTTCCAAAGCCTGTAGGAAGTAATCTACCATCTCACTTTCCTTCATTGGGGGATCCACCCTTGCTGCTTGTTTCCTCCACCGGAAACCATATTCTCTGAAGCTTTCACTGTGATTCTTCTCAAATTTAGTCAGGGATAGTCGATCTGGAATAATCTCAAGATTGTATTGGAAGTGACAAGAAAATGCTTGCGCCAGATCATCCCATGTGTACCATCTCCCATGGTCTTGGCGGGTATACCATTCCAATGCTGATCCACTCAAACTCTAACTGAAGTAAGCCATTAACAATTCGTCTTTTCCTCCAGCTCCCTTCATCTTGCTGCAAAAACCCCTTAAGTGGGCTACTAGATCGCCGTGCTCGTTGTATAGATCGAACTTGGGCATCTTGAAACCGGCCGGTAATTGCACATTTGGGAACAGACATAGGTCCTTGTAGGCCACGCTGACTTGCCCTCCTAACCCCCACATGTCTCGGAACGATTGTTCTAAGCTTTTAACTTTCCTGAACATATCCTCATGTTCAGTACTTTTGACTGGTTTATCAGCTTCCATTGGGAGGTCAAAGCGAGGAGTATATGAATGGGTTTCTGAAGCTTTGAAAGTGGGCTCCGAGGGGTAGTATTGGTTGTCCTGGGCCTGGAATATAGGCTCGCTAGGAGATTTGTGGAGTGTAGCTGGTGGAGGTGCTACGAAGATAGGAGTTACTGATGGAGGAGGGTATGGAATTGGTTTAGGGGGTGGAGATTGTGATGTATGAGAAGTGGTTCCCCGGTAGTGCTGGTAAATAGGAAAGCTCGGGGATAGATCGGTGGCAGGATGATCCTGAGTTTGTGCCGGTGGTGGGGTGGAAGCAGGGTTAGCAGGGTAAGCTAGGGGTGATTGTCCTTTAGACCAGGCCTGATACATCTCGGCCATCTGTTGCTTAAGTTTAAGAATCTTCTCTTTCATTTTACTTGACGTTTAGCTCCTCTACCTCAACACTTATGTCGACATCCGGGATAGACATGATTTCTGGTATTGGTCCTTTTGATCTGGTTTGGTAATGATAATGTGCCAGTATACTCTAGATAAACTAACTGCTTGAATTCTGGTAACAAACAAACTTGTTAGTTTTTAGAGTTTAACACATATGTAATTAAACGTTGGGATTCAATGCACCTAGGCAATTAACCATTTTCTATCATGTATTTGCTCAGTTGCTTATGTCATCCCAGTTTTCCTGATCTTTCCTTTTATTGTCACTCACGCCTATCTTTATTTTCCTCCCCTTTTTTCATTTTATTCTTTTCTTTTGGTTGTGGTCGAATCTTATAGAGATTGCCGACGTATCATGTCCCCGCATGAATCAAACCGTGCGTAGTTTTGGCGGAAATAATTATTAATACTCTTATTTATTTTTTAACAAACGAAACAGTACAAAGACAGAAATGACATTACATTTGGACAACACTTTAAGAAAATAGTTTAAAAGATGGACTCAAACTAAAACATGACTATTATATAAAAAGTTCTAACAACTATGACTACGCTCCACTCCACATTCTTTTGCTTTCAATCACTGGAACATCTGCTCACGGTGAGGCTTGACCCGGCTGACCTCCTAGTGTACGGTACATTATTTCTAACTCCATTGCAAGATGACGGGCAAAAGTAGGTACATGCTCTAGAAACCTTTCATAATCCATCCCTTGGCAATTTACATAACTTTGAGAGGTGTAAACAGCCAAATCATGGATTTGTGCTCTGAAATCTTGGAGATTTAGGTCTTGGTTTTGCAATCGCTATTGGCGAGTGGTGGCTATATCTCTTATGCGGTCTTCACGATCTAAAGCTGACTCCAATTGAGCTCGAAGTCTGGCCTGATTGAGTCTTGCCTGTGCTCTTTCCCTATCAATATCTGCGTGCTGATGTTCTCTATTTGTACCTTCTCATTTCTTCCAACTGTGCATGGAGTTGAGCTTCTGAATATATCCAATGGTCCTTCTCTCTCTTGAATTGATCCATGTCTTCTTTGAATCTTATTACTTGGCGTTCCTTACTAGATTTGGCCTCCTCATTTAACTGTATGATTTTTTCCTTAGCTTTGTCTAACGCCTTTTCAGTCTTTGTCAAGATGGAGTCATAATCTTGCATTTTTTCCATTATATTGACAATGATTTTATGATCTTTCCAACTTCTCACTGGCGCTTCAGAGGCTTTCTTCATCTGTTGAAACTGAGCGCGGAGAGTTTTATTCTCGCTAATCAGACTCTTCTTTTCACCTTCTGCTTCTTGTGCTTGTAAGTCTTTCTCCAAATTGAGGTTCCTCAGGCTTTCTTCTAAGGCATGAATAGTTGCTTTGTACCCCTTTTCCTTTTCACCCCAAGCTAACCGTTCTTGGATTTTTTCATCAAAGGTTTGAACATGCGGTCTTTTTATGGGCCTTCTAAGATCAGGTTCTGGTGCATCATCCACGCAGGATCTTTTCTCAAACCACCTAGCATATCCCTGATTTATCTCGCCTTTCGCAGGATCTGGAACTTGAGTATCATATTTCAAGTATCGACAACCATTCCAAATCTGCTGGATTAAATCCTCAGGGAGAGTGGCTTCGGGGTGTAGCTCGATCACTTGCACACTCAAATTTTCATCATCAGGCACCACTTGGTATCTCCCTAGCTGTCTTAGAACTCTCTGTGGCGCATACGGCTGGACGCTTCTTAAACCCAATAGCAGCAAATAACTCTTCAAGGTTGACATGTGTATGATGTATCACCTCTCTTACCGGGAGCCATCCCAAAGTCCACTCAATTTGACTTGCCATTAAAGATCTTAAATGGGATATCCAGGCTTCCACCCCTTCTGGAGATTTATAATCTTTTATTCTTTCTTCATAACTCTCGATGAAATTGTCCTTGCTTGGACCATACTGCATGAACTTGGGGTGATGTCGGAGATGTTCAGTCAACCACATTTGCAACAAAATATTGCACCCTTCGAAGAATTTTGCCCCGGATTTACACAAAGTCAACGCCCGATAAATGTCTGAGAGAATGATCGGGGCAAGGGTGTGACGTTCCTTGGTAGTGAGGACTTGTACGACTCGGGCTATGCGAATATCAATCGTCCGCTCTTTGTTTGGTAAAACCATGATTCCCAGAAAAGCCACCATGAAAGCGAAGCGTCGGTGAATCTACCAGGTGTCCTTGTTTTGTTCGTTGGTAAGGCCCTTTTCATGAATTTCAAATCCATCCGGCTTTCCGAACCTTGAATATAGGAAGTTGAAAGAACAACACCCTTTGACAACGTTGCTTTTTCTGATTTGATTACTGATATTCAGAAGACTAAAGAATCGGTGTACTGAGGGAGCCTTTGGGAATATAAGATTCTGGTTTCTCAAATCTCCGTCAAAACCGGAATATCCAGCTATTTCTTCCAATGTGGGAGTAAGCTCAAAATCAGAGAAGAGAAAAACATTGTGAACAAGGTCCCAAAAAGTCACTAGTGCTGTAATCAAATCATTGCGCGGTTTAACTTTCATAATATCTGTGAGAGCTCCCAAATACTTAATGACCCATTTCTGACCATCTCCTCCTAACTCATGCCACCACATCTGAAGCCGAAATAGAAACTCATCTACATCTGTGATCGGTGGGTTTTGGATGGTGCTCATTTTATACTTGTGAGTGATTTTAATTTAAAAAAAACAAAATCAAGACTTATTAGAAAAAAATCATTAATATTTCTAAAGAAAACAAATTCATTAAAAAAACACTTCTATGAAGAAGATTTAAAGTCTATGTTTGCTAATCGGCAATTTTTTTTTTGAAGAATTTTTTTTTTGAAGAAAAAAAATGACCAAAGGCGGTTGTTCTTGCAAAAACAGCCTTCTGACGCCCTTTTGGGGACATTCGACATTTTTTGGACAAGAATGGCATCGCCTTACTCATGACAACACAATTACATTTATGTACCCACATTTTAATTATTTATTATTTTTTTATTTTTTTATTTTTTTTATTATTTATTTTTTCCGTTTTTTTTATTTTTTTTTTTAAAAATAGTTGGGCCCGATGTGGGTTGCCTACGTATCTCACATCCAGCGAGAATCAAACTTACGTAGTTCGTAATAATAAAACTATTTTTAAAAGAAACACAACATTTCCTTTTCTTTTCAAAATTTCGACAGAATTTCAAAATATTTTTGAAATTGTTTTTTTTTTCGAAAACAAAATTTTCTTTCTCGGTTCTCACATTGATTTTCCTTTTCTAACTTTTCCTATAAGCTCGTCAACATGCAAATCCGAAACAAATGAATGCACAAGTAGCAAGTAAGATGCATCAGGATGGTCTTTTCATTTCGGGTACACCTGTCCTAGATAGACCCAACCCTTGTGTTGAGTCTCCGAAGTCAAATGCACATGATGCAAACAAACGTTCCTATCTGACATGAAGCTGAGTTATTCTAAGTTTAAAACCTGGGGTATACTGTTTTAGACGTGGCTTACCCAAGCGGACAGCTTGAGCCGAAGTGGGGGCAACGTACCGGGAGCACGAAAGTCTACCCGACCTAGTTACTTGGCCCAACTTCGCTCTATTTGGTATGACTTCTAACATAAAGGTGGGTCACGTGCACGTGTGCACCATAAATTCAGAAGACTCAGAAAGAAGAAGGGTTTCGTAACAATTTATATATACAGTTCAGATAATATCAAAGCGGTAAAAAGCAAAATTTCACATATTAAGCACAATCATGTGAATAAAACTAGATAAAGATAAAGCCAAATATAACAATTATCCTAAGCTCAAATTCTTGAACCCTGAACCAGAGATTCTGGGTTCGATCCCCAGCAGAGTCGCCAGAGCTGTCACACCTCCTTTTTACCTACACCCCGGGAAAGGGGCATATAAGGAGTTTTTTCCAATTAAAGGACAATCGAAACGGGATTAATTATTTAAAGATTCAGAGTCACCACTTGGGATAATTTATGGTGTCCCAAGTCACCGGTTCGAATCTCAAATCGAGGAAAAGATTGACTCTGTATTGTAGCCTGCGAACCAGAAATCCGGGTAAGGAATTCTGTTAACCCGGGAGAAGGTGTTAGGCACTCCCGAATTCCGTGGTTCTAGCAGGGTCGCTTAACAATTTATACTTGGCCTAATTATCTGACTTGTTACACATTTTAAACTTATTGTGTATTTTTAGCTTTTATCACCGCTTTTAGCTTGATTATTTGTAATTATAGAATTGTCTTGAAACTAATCACGCGTACGTATATTCATTTTATTTTTGTATGTAAGGAATCATGTCACGTGTACGTGTACAGAATTAAATTAATAACATTTTTTATTATAAAAATGAATTTGGCCGAAGTTGCGCGTACTTAAAACAAACTACGAACATTTGTCATTTTTGTATGATTAAATGGTAGGCGGCGCGCCTCGAACTATATGAGCTAATTTAATTTAATAACCTCCGAAAACCCATTTTTATTGAGAAGATTTGCTCGAAGTTGCGCGAACGCATACTCCGAATTGTCTTTAGAATTGTAATCATGTCACGCGAACGTGTCCACAACCACGATAAT
Source organism: Nicotiana sylvestris (assembly GCF_000393655.2). Classification (NCBI taxonomy): domain Eukaryota; kingdom Viridiplantae; phylum Streptophyta; class Magnoliopsida; order Solanales; family Solanaceae; genus Nicotiana; species Nicotiana sylvestris. Next base: position 56,687,069 of record NC_091058.1, read on the forward strand.
ATTTTAAACGGCCCTAAAGGTTTCTCTACGAATGTTTATTATTTTTATATCTACATTAATACGAGAGCCATGGGAATTCGCTGAATGGCGCGCCTCGATTTCCAAAGAATCAAGATTCATTAAGTGATGACCATAGGTTATATGATTTAAATGTGTGAATGGAACGCCTCAAAACTATTCAACTAGAAGAATTAAGGAGATAATTAAAACTAATTTGAAATTAAAAATCACAACCACACCGCGAAAATAGTACCCGTGATTTAATTATGTGCCTAGAGTTTGATAACCATATTCATAAGTTGTTTGTTCTCTTCCTATGCTTGAGACCAATTGTATGTGTTTAAAACTTGCAAAATGGTTTAGTGTAAAGTTGGGAGAAATTTTAGCTGATATGCATACCATTTGTTTTATGAAATAACCGTCACTCCACCCGGAGCAAACTCAACTTTGTATATCCTCTACTTAAAATGCCGAAATCAGTACTCATAAACCTAATCCTCTTCTACGCATTTATTTTTAGTCCAAGTCCTAATTATTCTGTTAATTTGCTTATGACGATTGGGTTTTAGACGAACAAAATCAAACAAATTATTGTCCAAACTTGTGAAAATTATTTACAACTACCAAATCTATACCTTGTAATAATGTTGACATTATTTTTTGTTATAAGAAATGGGTTAATTGCACTCCTAAGTTAAAATAGGCAATTTATTGTTAAGAAAGAAAACTAGTTTACAAATTGATTTGATAGACAAATTCACACTACATATACCACGAATACACAACTGAACCTTTCAGAATACTCCAATACTTTAAGCATAATGGATTATATCAATTTACCTCTAACTTATGGTTATCCCAATAGCTGTTATCATACAAGATTACATACAAACAAGAACACTTATCTCAACTAGAATAAAAACAAAATTCTGATGTTTGACGAAATATACTATTGTGGTTCCTTGATATTTCTATTCTACCATGCACTTAGCTAACATGGCTTAAACACAAAATTTAACTAATGGTCAACATTCTACCAAGTTTCCCATCTCAGCAGTTCAAAAGCAGCTATAACCAATGAGCTTCAGAAATAAGTAAAATTATTGTAGAGCTTATACTAACTTCAACAGAGGCAAGTTGACTAATATCTCCCATGTTGAGCATATGATATGTTAATTAACTAAAAAAATAAAACTGAAACTTAAACTAATAGATTTAAATGGGCAGAAGACATATTTGGAACTCCAGATTTCATTTCATTGCGATATCGAAACCTTGTGTGAGATAAGTCTAAAAACATATACCTGGAAATGAGAGTAAAAAGGGGTAAGATTCAGCAGTAGCAACAACAAGACCCAGCAGCAGAAATATACCAAGGAAAACCAATTTTTTAGCCAAATTCAAACCAGTAGAAAGATCAAATGATGATCAGTAATAAAAAATGCAGCCAAAACTTGAACTAAACACTTGAAAACCAACAAGTTCAAATCATTTTTAACATCTGATTATTCAGGAATTATTTTAGAAATGAAAAGCCTTAAGAATTTTAGAAATTTTAATGGAACAATAATATTTTGTATTCTTTCCCGTATTTTCCTGAATGTTTTTCTGTCTTTTCCCAGTACCCCCTTTCTAACTCTTAAGCTCTATCTTGGTATCTTTTTTTCTATCTCCCTCACTCTCAGAATGTTCCCTTAGAATGTCCTAGCCTTTTCCAATATTTTTTTTCCAGAATGCTCTTCTCTCTCTCTGAATGTCCTTTGTTCTGATTTTCAGCTCCCTTAAATAGGCATTCAATTAGTGCATTTTTCACTACCAATTTAACTTTTCATTCTTTAATCCTCCACTCCATTGTCCACTCAATTATCCACTTAATTGTTTAATCCATTAGTGCAATCTTAACCCTACTATCCACTAGAAACTTCTTAAGTAGGTAAACACTTGAATTACTTATATTAATAAGTTCTTATCGACACAATTAAACAAGAATCTAAACCAAATTATTGAACTAATCCTAACTATTCTGACTAAGTGACTAAGTGAAATATGATTTCAAAGTCTACTGATATCCCAACTATACGAAACAAATCAACAAAACCAATCCTACAGAAACAAACAGTGAACAGAATAATTTACCAGAGTATTGATCGAATTTGAAATTGACCAGAAAAGAAAAAGAGATGAGGAAGGCGAATATCAGAATAAAACTAATTAAACTGTAAATATAGAAAATAGGATAGAAGAACTCACCAGTCAGTAGTAATTGAAAAAAACCTTCGAATCTTTAAATTTTTTAAACCAGATCTTGACTTTAACTGTGTGTTCTTGATAAGAACACACAGATAAAGTCAAAATTAGCTTAAAGTAACAACGAATATTGACTCTGTAGTTTAGGTTTAAAACTTAGATTCACTATTCTACATGTTCTGGTTTAATTCGAGGGTAACGAGTGGTGGATTAAGGAAGAGGAGAGGGAGGGGGCTTCAGGGTGTTAATTTGGGAAGGATTGGAGTCGGCGCCGCCACCGGAAGGCTGTGGTGAATGGTGGCGGCTGCTAGGGTTCGTCCCTTTAAATCTATATTCGAACCGTTCTAGGGATGTTCGAGGGAAACTAACTACGGATTATGAAAGAGGAGATCAAGGGGGTTCTAGGGGGTGAGTTTGGTGGCGAACGGAGCCGGCGCCGCCACCAGAAGGCGATGGGGAATGGTGGCGGCTGGTCTCTAGGGTTTGGGTGAGGAAGATGATATGGGGGGTTATGAGGGGGTGGGGTTTTTTTGGTCAAATATATATTGGGGGTGAGGTTAAATCCAGGCCGTTCGATCAAACGAGGTCAACGGCTTGGATTATTTGATTGGTTTGAACGATGTCGTTTGTTAGGGTTAGAGGCTAGATCGGGTTCAGGGGGAAACGGTTCAGGGTCGGGTAATGGAAATGGGGCGAAGTTCTGGTCGTTGGATGTAGATGAAAGGACGGTTAAGATCTATTGAAATCGAAACGACGTAGTTCTGTCCTTATACTACGTCGTTTCGATGGTTTCAGAGGCTGGAAGTTTGGACCGGGTATGGGGCATGCATTTCGGGCTGGGTTAATTGATTTGGGCTTGGGATTTAATTTAAATTTGGCCCAAATTTGACTTCCTTCTCTTTCATTAATTCTTTATCTTTTCTTTTCTTCTTTTTTCTTTTAAAAATTAAACTTAAAAATCCTAAATTAAATTATAGAAGACCTAAATTAGCTTAAATTATTAATTAACTTTAAATAACATCTATCACAAATAATTAAACACTTAAATTAAAAGAAAATCACACAATTTGACCAAAATACAAAAATATATTATTTTTTGTGAATTTTTATTTTTGTAAAACACTTAATTATTATAATTCTTAAAAAATGTAAAAATAAAATCTTAAATGCAAATGCTATATTTTTTTGTATTTTTGATGCATTAATAAAATTAAACATGCACACAAATACATGCAAATAATCAGGAAAATCACTCAATAATTCCTAAAATAACACATAATTAAAGAAAAAACTTGATTTTGAGAAATCTTTTGGAGTAATTCATATGAGGAAAAAATCACGTGCTCACAATTGGCGGTGCTCATCTGAATGGATTAGCAATGAGAGTAATGAAATCTGAGCGGGCTTTTTCCTCAACTGTTCCACAACAGAATAGTCATGCACTTTCATTTTCCTCAGAAATTCCTCTGCCTCTTCTTTAGTTACAACTTTCTTCATTGGCGTTGGATAATTTTTAGTTCTTCTTAACTCCTCAGGAGTAAAACATCTTCCTGAGCGAGTCAAACCTTGTGCTTCGCAAACTTCTTCCTTGATTTCTTTCCCTTTGTAAATCACCGTCACCCGTTCATAATTCCAAGGAACAGCCTTGCTGTTGATTACTGGAAGTTGAGTTACTGGTTTTATAATAACAGGCTCTGTGCGAGCACCCTTCGCGACCACAACAGGTTTACTTGCAACCCTTGGCACTACCACTTTAGCTTTCTCGGGTTTCACTGCAACAATGCTTGATGACCCTCTCTCGGCTACCACAACTGGCTTATCATCTACCCCTCTCAACTGGGCCACTGATTTCCCACTGGTTACTTTTTCCTTTGAGCTAGTTTCGTTGGAACAGATCATCATTACTATCTGTGAGGGCTTCCTGGGCTCCCCCTCTTTATGTATCAACTCAATCATGTGTGTCTCATAGTGAGCTGACAGTGGATTCTGATTGATATTTGGTGCTTCTGGGACTTGAACCTCGATCCGATGAGTATCAATAAGCTCTTGCACAGCTATTTTTAGTTTCCAGCACTTCTCTGTTTCATGCCCAGGGACCCCTGAACAGTACTCGCAACTCACCGAGTGGTCAAGATTTCTAGGGGAAGGATTTGGCATTTTAGGCTCAATTGGATTCAACATGCCCAACTGCCTCAACCTGTGGAAAAAACTGGTATATGATTCCCCTAGTGGAGTGAAAGTCTTTTACTTCTGTGACCTCTTATTCTTGAGGGCCTGGTTTGGTCGAAAACCTGTCCCGGGGGGATTTCTGTAGGCCCTTGGGGGTGGATATGTATTTTGTGGAGCTGGGTATGGATTTTGTGGAGCCGGTGCACGCCATTGTACGTGTGCCGGAGTTTGGGTATAGGTTTATGCATGATGGACGGAAAAATGGGGATCTGGCGGTGGGTAGTAATGTTGTGGAGGGATATATGGAGTGTGGAGGTAATTTTGGTGGTAGGGTCGTGGTTGGCTATAGTAGGGTGATAGACCTCTAGATCCGAACCAGGCTCCGAACTCAACAGTCGTGACATCTTCTTTCTTCTTCTTCCCAAGTACACCCCCAGTGCCGCTTTGAATGGCCTGAGTGGTTGTCTTGATTGCTGAATAGCACATGATTTTGTTGGACTTAAGCCCCTCCTCGACCATGCCTCCCATTTTTACAACCTCATTAAAAGACTTGCCAATTGCGGACACCAAATGACCAAAGTAAGTTGGCTCCAAAGCCTGCAAAAAGTAATCGACCATCTCGCTCTCTTTCATTGGGGGATCTACCCTTGCTGCTTGCTCCCTCCACCGGAAACCATATTCTCTAAAGCTTTCACTGTGCTTCTTCTCTAGTTTAGTCAAAGATAGTCGGTCTGGAATGATCTCAAGATTATACTGAAAGTGACAAGCGAATGCTTGTGCCAGATCATCCCATGTGTACCATCTTCCGTGATCTTGGCGGGTGTACCACTCCAATGCTGCTCCGCTCAAACTCTGACTGAAGTAAGCCATTAGCAATTCATCCTTTCCTCCGGATCCCCTCATCTTACTGCAAAAACCTCTCAAATGAGTCACCGGATCACCGTGTCCGTTGTACAAGTCGAATTTGGGCATTTTGAACCCTGCCGGTAGTTGTACATTTGGGAATAAACACAAATCTTTGTAAGCCACGCTTACCTGACCCCCTAGCCCTCTCATATCCCTGAATTATTGTTCTATGCTTTTCATTTTTCTGAATATCTCCTCATGTTTGGGATTTTTGGCTGGTCTATCAGCTTCTCTCGGGAGATCAGAACGCGGATCGTAGGGGTAGGTTTCGGGAGATTTGAAGGTGGGTTCCGGGGGATAATATGGGTTGTCCTGAGCTTGGAACATGGGTTAACTCGGGGATCTATGGAGTGCAGCTGGTGGAGATGTCACAAAGACAGGGGTGACTGGCAGAGGAGGGCATGGAATCTATAGAGTCGATTTGCCTACGTATCATGTCCCCGCATGAATCAGACCGTGTGTAGTTCTGTCAGATAAGTGTGCGAGTAAATAAACTTTTTTGGGATTTTTAGTTTTTATAAAAATAGATGCTTTAATTACAAAGACTCAATATTAATAAATTTCAAAAGACCAACAGATTCTGATGCAAAGACGAAAAATAGACTCCGAAATTAAGCTTTCATACTCTACAGACTCAAAATAGAAAGAAAATACAAACCCAACATGACCCCCAAACTTTGACCGAAAAGGAAATACAGACTCAAACGAAAAATAATGAGTACATCAATGCTCCTGGTGCCCGCGGGACATCATTCGGTCTCGCCGGGGGCCTATACGTAAGATTCCTTTGAAGTCGGTCCAATTCACTCATTATCTGCTTAACAAATGTCATTACTGCTGCGAAGAAGGTAGTGCGGGTCATATCTTCACAGATCTGGCATTCATGACGATGTAGTCGGCGATGTTCCTAATTTTTTCTCTCACTACGCCTTTTTCTTGTAACAAACGCCCAATCTGCTGGGCCCTGGCTTCCAAAGTTTGCTCGGCCGCATGATTCTGCTCCTGAAGTCGTTGCAAATCTATTTCTAATTGTGCCAAGGCCATGTAATAATGTTCCCTTTCAACCCTGAAGTCCTTTGCTTGCTTGATCATTTTGTTTTCTATGACGATGACCCTTTTCTTTAGCCATGCAACCTCATTGTCATACTTTTCTCTCAGCTGCTTAACCAGATGTGTTCGTTCTGCCGAGTTTTCGGCCAATTGTTTTCGAGCCCTGGTTAATTCACTTTCTGCTTTGTTCAAATTAAAATTATATTCGCCCACTTTCTGCCTCAGGTTATCTACGAGCTTTTCATCTCTGTTACTTTGGACTGGATTTTCTGCCGCTACCTTCAGTTTCCGAATTTGAGCTCGGAGGGCCTCATTTTCTTTGGCTAGCCTTTTCTTTTCACCCTCATCCGCCGTTGCTTGTAAGCCATTCTCAAATTGAAGGTCTTTGACTTGCTTTTCCAGATTTCCTATTATGGCCTTGTACTAGTTTTCTTTGGCCAACCAAGCCCACGGTTCTTGTGACGCCTCGACGAACTCCTGGAGATGGGGTCTTTTGGCCGGCCTCCCAAACTCGATTTCTCTCCTATACCAAGCAAGGTACCCCGGCAAAACTTCACCTTTGGATCGATCACGTACACATGTATTCGCCGTCAAGTATTGACACTTGCTCCATATTTGGCGAACCGCTGCTTCTTGAAATTGTCCATTAGGCCCGATCTCGACCATTTGGTCACTAAGGTCTTCATCTTTCATAACTATCTGGCATCTCCCCAACTGCCTCAAAACTCGATATGGGGCATAGGGCTGGATACTCCTGAGTCCCATCAAAAGGAAATGGGGTCCAGTGGCTGGCATATATATGATTTCGTCCACAGACAACCATCCAAATGTCCATTCCATTTGGCTTGCAGTGACAGAACAGAGGCGCGCTGTCCATTATGTGACCCCTTCTGGTAAGCTGATTCCGTCAATCCTCGTAGAAAATTCCTCTATGCATGTTTTCTCTGTCGACCCATAACTCATAAATTTAGGACGACGACATAGGTGTTCAATCATCCACATCTGCAGCAACATATTGCACACCTCAAAAAAGCTTCCCCCGGGTTTGCAGGCTGTGAGAGCGCGGAAGATTTCAGCTACTATCATGAGTGCGAGGGTGCTGTTAGCCTGAGTAAGTAAAGTGCTGACAACCCCAGATACTCGTATGTCGATGTTCCCATCTTTTCTAGGAAACACCAGGAGTCCTAAAAAGGCTACCATGAATGCAAAACTCCTATGTTCTTCCCACTTAAGGTGGTTTCCTTTGCTACATATTTTGTTTTCCGGCTTGTTGAACCCCCATTTGTGGCCATATCTGTTGTATATAAACCGCAAAGTACAAAAACCAGCTGTCAAGTCTGGGTCGTGGACCCCCCTGCTTATTTTCAAAGAGTCTAGGAACTTGTGTACGGCTACGACCCTTGGAGCAATCAGGTACTGGTGTCTCAGAGGAACCTTGGGACCCCCGATGTACCCGACTATCTCTTCCAATGTTGGGGTAAGTTCAAAATCTGAGAAATGAAATACATTGTGAGCCGAGTCCCAGAATGCGACCAAAGCCTTTATAATATCCTCCTAGGATTAATCTTCAGCAACCCAGTGAGGTCTCCCAGGTATAACTTGACCGTGTCGCACCCTGATTCGCCCAAGTCATCCCACCACATGCGCAACTCCAAAGGGATCTTGTTCACTATTGTTACGTGTAAATTCTGACTTGCATTTATTCTGCACATTTATTAGGGTGATTAAGCAAAAATCACGATTCAATTGACTCGAGGACAACATGGACAATTTTCTATTTAAAATAAAACCCGATTCTGCCAATATGTCATTTCAGCACCTCGGGGTCGAAGATTTTAAGGCTGTGTCGGCTAACCGGTGAAAGCCTTGAAAAAAATGACCACAGGCGGCTGTTCTTGAAAAATAGCCTTCTGGAACCTTTTAGGGGCATTCAGCTATTCCTAACAAGAATGACATCACCCTAATTATTTTCAATTTTTTTTGTTCTTTTGGCTATTTTCGCAAAAAGTGAAGTTGGACCCGATGGGGGTTGCCTACATATCTCACACCCTGTGAAAATTAAACTGGCGTAATTCGGGCTGATAAAACAAACTTCTTTTGAAAACAAGACTCTTTTTCATTGGAAAATAAAACTATTTTTCATAAACAAAACTTTCTTTTCTTTTTGTTTCTTTTTCATCATTTTTTTTCATTTTCAAAAATTCGGCAGAGTTTTGACACTATTTGGACATTGGTTTAAAATAGGCAATTAACTCTCTTTAACCCTCGTACCTCTATCTCTATTTCCTCTACATATTCAAAAGTCGGTCAACATGTCAGTCCGAAGAAAACGAATGCACAAGTAGCAAGTAAGATGCATCAGGATGGTCTTTTGTCATTTTTGGTACACCTGTCCTAGACAGACCCAATCCCTGTGTTGAGCCTCCAAAGTTAAATGCACGTGATGCAAACAAACGTTCCTACTCGGGATCCGGCATGAAGCTGAGTTATTCTAGGTTCATAACCTAGGTATTTGTTCTAGACTGCGTACCCGAGCAGACAACTCGAGTCGAGGAGGGGGCTACGTACCGGGAACCAAAAGGCCATCCGACTTAGTAACTTGTCCGAGCCTCTTTCTTATTTTAAGGTATGACACTAACAGAATAGGGAGTCCCGACCAGCGAGCACATCCCCGAAGATGAGAAGAGAAGGGTTTCGTAACAGTTTATATACAGTTCAGATAATATCAAAGCGGTAAAAGCATCACTTAGCACATTAGGCCCAAACATGTAACAAAATCAGATAAAGCCAAATATAACAATTTATCTAAGCTCGAATTCTGAACCCTGAATTAGAGACTCTGGGTTCGTCCCCAGCAGAGTCACCAGAGCTGTCACACCTCCTTTTTACCTACACCCGCAAGGGCATAAGGGGAGTTTTTCTAATTAAAGGACAATCGAAACGGGATTTATTTAATTCAGAGTCGCCACTTGGGAGATTTATGGTGTCCCAAGTCACCGGTTGAATCCTGAATCGAGGAAAAGATTGACTTTGTATTACAGTCCGCGAACCAGAAATCCGAATAAGGAATTCTGTTAACCCAGGAGAAGGTGTTAGGCATTCCCGAATTCCGTGGTTCTAGCACGGTTGCTCAATTGTCATATTTGGCTTAAATTATCTGATTTTAACAATTATGAACCTGTGTGCAAATTTTAACCTTAACCGCTTTTATTCATTTTTTTTAAAGAAAATTGCAACGTCATTAAAACAAGCCTTGAACCACGTCACATAAATGCACCCGTGGTTTTTGGACATACTTTAACATCGTTCGGATTTGGATTTGGGTCACATAAATGCGCACCCGAGTCTAGGGAGGTAATGTTATTAAAATACGCGCCTAAGAGACTAACACATTATTATTTTGGGGAAGGCCGTGAAATTCGCTAAACGACCCGTCCTGAAATCTAAGTATTTTAATATATGTATCTATTGAGGGCCCCGCAATTTTGCATTTTTATTCGACGAGGCTCATATTTTTTATTTAAAGGTCAATCCTAAAGAGATTATGATTTTCTACCTTTATTGTCTCTACTGCTAAAAGAAAGGTCCTAACTAATTTGTTGTTGGACTGAGGCAAACTACATAATAAATCTGCACCAAAGCCATCGGGCTCTAAGACAAGCCCAACGAAAAGAGTGTTACGCTCGGGCCCACGCCCATGATGGGCTGTGCGCTGATTTCAACCTGGACCCAAATATACATGGCCATCAGAGATGGGCTTGAGCTGCTCATGTAAAGACTGAAAACTATATTGAGTCAGAAGCCCAGACGCAACAATTCGAATTGAGCAATTACTCCTGAGTTGTCTCAAGTTTATTCACTTAATTCAAGCTAGTATTGATTGTTTTGATTGTAGCTTCATACTCAAGCAGCAAATAACTGAAGGTATTTATTTGAAGGTGTTGATCAAATTAAGGAAGGTTATTAATTAAAGCAAATTACTAAACTCAATGAACCAATTCCATGAATCTGAATACTCACAAATCCTAACGTTAATTCAATGATAACAATTCAAATACACACATTAACTAAGTCCAGGACACTTATTCTCACGTATATGTGAAAACAGTGGATAGCCATATTACCGACTTAGTCCAGTTAAACTATTATCACATCTGTGCTGATCTCAACATTAAATCATGACTGGGCTCAAATCGATTTTCAGTAGCTTTAATTAACATTCAATAATATCAACTGGAAGTTTAAATCAGATCCAATTATCACCTAATGACTACAAAATTCGCATCAGAAGACCTTGAATCAGCTAACAGTCCATGAAATAAAATAAATCCATAGTTTATACACAACAAATCACTGCTCAATTATGCTTAACAATTCTAACTTCCATTTAAATCCAGCAGCCAGCAGCAGTTCTCAGAACCAAGCAAGCGTGCAATTTATTCCATGTTCAAGCTCATAATTACATCAGAATTTCGAATGTGTACCTGATTACAGCAATCAAATAAGGACAAATGAGCTTGCAGTTTAAGAAGAAAATAGCAGCAGCAGGACAGTAGCAAGCGCAGTGATCAGCATCAATTTTCAAACAATTTCTAACCTAGAAAAGTGAAATACCAGCCCAGGAAAACACTTTCAATTCAAACAAATGAACAAAAAGACCTTAACCTGTCTTTACTTCAACTTAGTTCAACTATCAACTAACCAGAAATTGTTTCAACCTTAAGGAAACTTTAGAAATCACTAATCACTCAATGGAACAGTATTACTCCTTTGAGTTCTCAGAATGTTCTCCTTTCAATCTCCTAAGCTCTCCAACTCTCCTCTTTTTCTTCTTTTTTATTTTTTTTCCAGTCCCCTCTCTGTCTCTCTCTTTTTTAGCCCTCTTAAGGTCTGAAAATCCCCCGTCATTCTAAGGTCTGCCCTGTATTTTTATACCCTAAGACATACCCCTTTTCCAGCCTGTTTTAATACTTAGATCCTTAAGAAATGTCTTTCTTCCATCATATTCCCTGACAGCCACTACTAAGTGTCTAATTTCATTATTTAATTCAAAGGTGCATGGGCAACCTGAATTTAAAACTCAAGCGTGCCCTGACAACCAGAATGGGCTTCCACTTGATTTTAACACTTTCACTTCAATGATTTACCCTCAACTTCATTAACTAATGATTCCTAAACCGACTAACAAGCATGATACAGATTCAAACAACAGCTAAAACAAATAAATTCACAAAACTCAACTGATTAACCAATTCAGTGTTTTATTCCAACAACAAAAGGAACAAGACCACACTGAATCACCCATAAGATTGTTTGACCATACGCACGAGCCTGGGATGAACAAGTTCTATTAAGTTGAAATGAACCAGTTTTACTGACTAAATTATTAAACAAGGCAGAGTTTCACCCAACTGACTATACAGACTTGTGAGCCAAGAACAGATTCCCCAATTATTACGATAAACAAAATGGTTGAATAAACAAAGTGCCAAAATAGAGGACTGGTCGAGTTTCAGCCCGAAAACGACCAGAGAAAAAAAAAAGAGACGGGGAAAGATTGACAACAGAATAAACAAAAAGGAAATAAACTCACCATCCAGGCTCGAACTGGGAAATGACATTCTGAGTCAACACAATATAATGCCAAACGTTTGTTCTTGTTGGAGAACCAACGAGCGTCATTATTTTATGCTGAAACAGACTTGAATAAACCAAGAAATCCAAATGAATGACCCCCTTGTGCACTGGTCCCAATTTAGGGTTCTAAGGCTTGAACTTAGATTTGATATTCGACGAACTTTGGTCTGATTCGAAAGGAATCCATGATGAATTCATTATGAAGGAGTCACGGGGGGTATGTGGCGTTGACTTGGGGTCGATTTGGATGAACTAGGGTTTGGGTCGATTTCTTTGATCTAACATTCGAGGGGTTCGGGGGTGATTCGAAGAAAAATGAGCGTGGATTCGGAGAGGGGATGATTTGGTGGTTCAGGGGTGTGAGTTTGGGGTTGTTTGACCACCGTCCATCGCCGTGGGCGATTTCCGGCGGGCGGAAGGCGGTGGGGTGTGGTGGTGTGTGTTTTGGTTTCTGAAGAGGCGAGCGGGGGGAGGTGTTTGGTATATCAAAATCAGCTGATTAATCTGGGCCGTTGGATGATGGGAACCAACGGTCCAGATTAAGTTGCTTAAACCAAACAAGGTCGTTTAGGCTTTAGCTGGGGCGGGTATGGTTCGGGGTAGGCGGGTCGGGCTGGAGACGGGTTATGGGAGGGGAATCTTGGACCGTTGGATTGGATGATTGAATGGTTGAGATTGATTGGCGACGAAACGTCGTCGTTTGGTATGGTCTCTTGGACCGGCCGGTTGGGCCCGGATATGGGGTGTGACATTGGGCCTGAACTTTTCCTTTTTAAAACTGGCCCAGTCTGATTTTTACTCTTCTTCTCTTGTTTCTTCTTTTTCCTTTTATTTTCTTTTTAATTCCTAATTACCAAAAATTCTAAAATAAATTGTAAAGCCAAAATTAACTTAGAAAAATACTAATTAACCCTTAATGATAATTATCACACAAAATTAAATAAAAGATAATCACACAATTTTGACATTAGACACTAAAAACGCGAAGTCGTTATTTTTTCGATTTTTCATTTTCGTAAAACAAATTACTGTTTAATTAATTCTAAATTGCAAAACTAAATTGTAAATGCAAATGCAACACACATATTTTTTGTATTTTTCATTAATTAAAATAGAATAAACATTCACAGACAAAATACAAATAATTATCCAAAAAATGCCACGCGAATTCTCAAAATTGCACGCAAAGGAAAATTATTTTATTTTGAATTTTTGGAAGTAGTTCTCATAGGGCAAAAATCACGTGCTCACACCTTACCACCAAACATTTTTATCAAAGATGTCATATTAATTACAATTGCAAACTAAAACACACAAAAATATATTCTTAAAACTTCAGAGTTGAAACGGTTTACCGAATTGCCGAACAACTTCTTGAAAATTGAAAATCGTTGAAGACTTGAATACTTCAATTCACCAACTTCACAAATTTTCACAAAATTTCAATAAATAAAACAAGCAATTATAGTAGAGAGATTGAGAGAGATTGATGAATTGGTGAGTAAAAATGAAAGAATGAGGGGGTATTTATAATTGAGAATTGGGAAAAAGTGTAATTATATAAAGTTTGGGGGCCAAATGACTATTTTTGAAAGTTTCAAACGGTCAAAATTGCAGCCCAACGATTACTTTTTTAATTTTTGACCGTTGCTATTTTTAATTTTTTTGTTATTTTAAAGTAGCCGTTAGAGGCCCGTTAGGCCCGGTAAGACCGGCCCAGGCCCGCCAGCCGGTCCCGGGCTCGTGGGCTATTTTATGTGACCCGGCCCACCTCGGGCTTTTTGCACCATTAAGGACCGACACACTAGGACCGGCCCGCCAGACCCGTTTAGCCCGTTAGGACCGCGGGACCGGTCCGGTCCCGGTCCCAGCCCGGCCCACCATACAACATTAGGTAGGGTGTAATAAGAATAGAACTTAATAGGGTGTATTAGTAATGCTGTGATTATTTCTTATCAACTATTTGATTTGGTATATTACAGGTTTTTGAAAGGGCAGTTCTATCTTTATACATGTTTATCCATGTATTAAAAATCATGATATTGCTAATGCTATGGTTTACTATGTATGAGAATGACACTGAATAGAGCATATAACTAATGTATTAGTTATATATAAGTCAAAAACATTATCAAACAAGGGATTAATACTACTAAAGCTAATACGTCTAATATTTTCTCGAATACATCCTGCTAAACGACTCCTTAGTTACTTAGAACTTTTAGTACATTTGCCCTGGTCGTCAAGGTACATCAACAATTAATACCTTCATTTTATTTGTGGTCATCATTCGAATGAAAACCTTGTTGAAGTTGGTATTGCAAATAAGAAATATCAAAATTGAAGAAAAAAACTATATGGAGGGCCATAATATATTCGACCGTATAATCAATTTTGTCAAAATATAATTACTTAAGATCTTTGGGCCTATGATTAATAGAAACTTATTCATATGATTCTTGTGAGTTATGTTAGAGTTTAGTACTCCTACTTAATTGAAAAAATGAGAAACTTTTTTCTAGAGTTGTTATACTTTTTAAATGTTTTGGAAATAATATCAATCCAAAGGACAAGTTGGTCAATGAGTGTGGTGATAGAATATTATACTTTTAATATAGAAATTTCAAAGTCTTCTTTTCCTTGGTTCTCTAACGCAATATTTGGTTGATTATTTGAGCCAGGCATAATATAAGAATGAAAAAAATACTCTATCACTTAAGTTAGACACCGTTTGTGCTAGGAACATTCACTCTGTTGAGTACCAACATTGGACCTTTTAGTACGAAACTACAGCTGAACAAAACAAATGAGACATTTCTAACAGCATAAGATCTTATTTCAGGAAATTAAAAGATTTGACTCAGGTAATCCAACTATATAACTTTTTTTTTCTTTATATAGAAGGAAAGCTTCTTTGCAGGCCTATTCAGAAGCAAAAACTTACTTGTATAAGCTTTTTTTTCTTATATAAAAGGAAAGCTAAATGCAGTTCTTTGCAGGCCTATTCAAAAGCAAAAACTTACTTCTATAACATGAGCAAGTTCAACTAACATATCTCATGCGCGACTCATCCTCACATTCCTCCCTTCCTTATGCTAATATTCGAAAGAATTAAGCTGTCGATAACCCCTACTGAGCTAAAAAGAGATCCCAAAATTGTAGGGATTTACATGTTCCTTTGGATCTCTTGAGTCAATGTTGCTAATGCTACTCTCCACTCGGGGCTAGTTGACCCGCTGCACAAGATCTTGTGCATTATTTTCAGTTCTTCAGGATCAGCTTTACTCAAAAGTTTCCTAAGTACTAACTGCAACTCATTGTCAGATGAATGATTTCCGCTACTTCCTACTGAATTAGCTTGCTGCTGCTGCTCATCCGCAGCCAACTTGCCTCCCGACCCCTGGCCTGTTTTTACCACAGCATATCTTGACACGAGAGGCTGCTCCTGAACGTCAACAGACTTCCATAAACCTGAAGACCCTTTGACATTTTCACACCCGTCATTGAGTTTTAGCTGCTTGTTCCAGTACTCCAGGCATTGATGGTTTTCATCAAGAGCTTCAATGGACTGTATACACCAATGTTAGCACAATGTAGGAGTAATTCACTTGGAAGCAAGTTGTTAGAAGATGGAAAAAACTTTATTTATTAAAAGAGTCAGAAATAAGAAATTTGATTCTACTAGGAAGAAATTGTTTATAAGCAAATGTTCGAATTGATATACGGTACCATCACTTTATACTCTAGGTTTTACAAGAGATTCCTCTCAGCTCGAAGAACTGGGGCTAGGTTCAAACAAGAAATGCGCGCAAGAATCTAAACCTAAAGTGGATAAAGATAAGGTGATTCCACTAATGAACCAACTACAAGATCACAAGATAGAAGCATCTTGTCCTTTCGTCGGGAAATGTAGTGTTAATCCTGCTCATTTCTACTGTGCTAATTTAACTATGAATTCTTTCCTTGTTTTTCTAAAATCACATGTCGATTATTTGTTGATCAAACTAACGCCAGTTAGTCACAAACTTGAATGAGCAATATCGTGCACATAGCAACATAATAGGTAATACCTGAACTATGTGTGGGCAGAGTAACCCAAACATTTTGTGCCCGTCGATACTTTCTTCAGGTTGCAATGGTGGAAGATCTTGTTTTCCTAGATTTCTTTTTGTTGTGATTTCTTTATTGACTCTCTGCAAAACCATTTCCCAGCATTTTTGAGCTGAAGAACAAACAAAACTCTCATCTGGATGCTCTTCTAAGCTAACCTGAAATCAAGTAGACAATAATTAGAGTCCAGTAAATAGATCGAAACTGGAATTTAACACATTTTATTGTAAAGTATCAATGGCAGTGAATAAGCAAATTATTTACTCCCGTGTTAAAGCATTAAAAAAAACCATAGCATGCTCAAAAACTTTTTCCGAGTAACCTTTCTTCAAAGTAGATGCCTACGTTTACAAGGTAATAACGAGAAATTTTCCTTCCAAACACACTATGCAAATAATGAAAATAACTCACATATTTCCTTCACAACTATGCAAAAGAGAATAACATAACAGAAGACTCGTCCTTACTATCCGATATTTTCTCAACTTATATAATTCAGTAAGCAGAGTATTGAATAACATCTTACCTTGAATAGAGGTCCAAGGAGCCCACCATCCAAGATCTCACATATATAGCTACTAATTGTCACAGGATTGAGCACATCAAAGAACTTAACACGGCTTCTAAATCCTGTTATGGAGCATCAACAATGAAATATACAATAAGGGCATTGAAATTTGAAGAAAATGTCACATCAAATGCAAAAATTTTCTTAGTACGAAATCATATTTAACAAACCTTTAGGGAATATCGCCAATTTATTGCACCACAGCCTTCCCGAAACAATTGACCCAAAATTTAGCGGGTCGACATGGTAGGCGAGCTTTTGTTCAGACATTTTGCTGCTCGGGGAATCCTTATTAGTGTCAAGTGTTCCATTTTGACGAACACGAAGTGAGCACATGGAAAGATCAACGCCAAATAACTTCTTGCCACTACTGTGATTTGAAGCATAAGAGTTGGTTGCATCATCAGATAATAAATGGAGATATTTTTCTGTAGCAAGAGAAACTGAGGATCCAGAATCACAGACTAAAATAACTCCATCTCTTTCTGTAGGTACTTTTAAATCATCATTCATCTCTTGTATAGCTATGGATGTGGAGGTCTCATTTGCTTTTTTTCCGCACTCATTGGACAAGCTGTTGCAATCTAGATCAAAGTGATATCCATTAGTGGCAGGAGCTTCTTCTTTCGCACCTTTTGACAAGTTCTCAGGTGCACATAAAAGATGCTTCTGCTGATCTGACCAGAATGCATGTGTCTCGCTATGCAACGAGCTGCACTGCTTCTTCGAATACTGTTTTTGCTCTCTCAACGAACCTGGTAAGTCTTCATTTTTCAGCGAGGGATCCATTTCCAGTCCATCTCCCTCTGAATCCAGCTTCACAAAATTATGCTGTCTCCTACTTAAAGAACGAAAACCAGAAACCTTGGAAGCCCATAGTTCAATAGCACCCAATTTCCCCTCCAATGCTTGTACCAATGTGTTCAATTCATCCATGTTATAACGAACAAGGATAATTTTGTCCTCTGGTTTACAGGAACACATAAGATTTGCATGTTTAAGACATGAAAACTGCTCCGGGGAACACTTGCAACCAACTGCAGAGAGGTGTAAGTCATAGTAGCAAGAAAAGCATTCCTGCTCATCTTTCAAGCCAAAATCTCTATCCATATTTTGAAGTCGGACATGAGGTACAAGTCGCTCCAGTCTTTCCTTCTCCATCTCAATTCTTCTCTGCATGTAGGAAAAAAGATAGATTACTTGCAACATTTTGCCTCTTGTACACTTTTAAGTATATGAATCTTTGTAATGCACCTCCACTTTTTATGATTTACCAACAAAACCATCTTTGTAATTCACCTCCAATAGAATTGCATTTTGATAAAGGACTCAAATAGAATTTCATTGTAACTGGATAATGGGGAGTTTCAAATTAAAACTAAAAGTACCTTTAGGGGAGTTTATGTCATACTAAGTACTATTATCCCTTATATGTGAAGATACCTAATGAATGGGGTCAAATCACAAAGACAGAAGTATTCAAATCCACATCCATATGTTTTGACATACTCAGAAATTTACCTTAATAGCTTTAGTCAGCATACCATCCTTCCCACAGAAACTTTTCCATCTCACGTTTCTACTGTTTAGATTCTTAAGAGCAGAGAGCTCCCACAATGCCTCGATAGCTTCACTAGCTGCTCCTATAAGCAACTTATCATGTGAAAGTGAAGTTTTACGACGTTGCTTGCTGTAGAGCTCCACTGCAGTTAGTCCATGCTCTAACCAATCAACAGGGGCCAGATTAACGGCCTCCGCGCAGTTGAACCCACAGTTAAATCCAGAATGATAGGCTCTTGGGAATGTGAGCACAAACTCCCCTGGGTTCTGAACAGCACGGTACACTGGTACACCCTCTGACTTCAAAACTGAAGGAGACAACTGAGTTACCTGAAAAAATCAATGATGAATTTGATATGAGGGTCAGCCCAACTTATTCCAAACTCAAACTACCAAGAAATGCGCCAATGTACTGGAAAAAGATTAGAGGGCTGAGGGGAAGCTGAATTAACAAGAGAAAAGAATCTTGATGGCAATTTGTACAATTTATTAAAAGCGAAAGAATAGAATTTCAGATGTTCCACAAGTGACAAGTAAACATTTCTGTTACGATATTCACATCTGTAAGTTGATGAGTAAACTTAGCAATTAGGTGAGGTTTATGAAAAGGAAAAGGGACTTGCATAGCTCATTGTAACTAGAGGAGCAACTTGCATAGCTCATCACTGCTCGACTTAGCCGGTGGAGTATTATAGAACTAGGATGACTAATGCTTGATCAAGATTTAGTTTGGAGTACTTACAAGTTCGTGAAGCAAATCAGGTTGCTCTTCAAACAGATCTGGCAAATGCTTTCTCATTGCATCCTCCAGGGCTGAAGCATGAGTTCCTGGCACTCCATACCAAATCTTTGGCTCACCCCAATGCATATAATTCAGAGAATAAAGATGGTGGTCCTCAACGTGCTTTAATTAGATAAAAGGAAGCAAGTATTCAGTCAACATAAAGCAAATAAGTTGATCGAATAGTAATGAAAAAAAAGAAAGAAAGAGAAATGTGTGGAGTTTTTTTTTTGGGGGGGTGGGGGGGACCTATGACACGAGATGTTAACTGACGCCTGTAACAGTTAATACTTGAAGAAAATTGATCAATACTATTCAGGTAAACAAGAGAAGAATTCATGAATGCACCCAACTTTGCTTTATTTAATGAGTTCACTTTGTCAACTATATATTAAGTTTAAGTTGAAAGCTTAACTGAACAAGTCTTTATTACATACCCAACAGAATGATGAGAAGCACATTCCAATATACAGCCACGGGATCAAAACTCCTGAGATATTGCACTCCTCAAAGCACAATACAGAACATGGCAGGCGCGGTAAGTTGTTCAAGTTCCAACCAGAAGTCGCATACTGATTTAAAGTACGAGCATTTGGAGATAAAGATTCTTGGGGGAATCCACTGCCGAATACTCCAGTTTCCAGATCAGCTCCATAGTACACCTACTCATCAGATGAAGGTAAATAATTTAGTCTTCAACTGATGAGCACATAATAGATATCTCATAATACAAAGTAAATACCAAACTAAATTCCCTTACCTCAACTTCATCTGTTGGCTTCTCAATGATGCGCCAATACTCACCTTCAATTTCTTCAATGGACGGTTGCCATACCTTGTCCTGTTTAGGTTCATCACAGGCTCCATCTTCAGGATCCGTCATCCCAAAATAGAACTCTTTAAAATCTTTGGAAAACGTCTCAAATTCCTCAAATGTGAAGTCAGACCCTGACTGAAACCCGAACTTCTCATCACTATTGTTCGATTGAGTATTTGATTCAGAACCTAGAGCTCTTGGTTGTCTCCTCGTTGATCCCATCTTTGAGTACCATCGTCTTTTCCTCTTTCTCTGTTTTTTCTTTTTCATGGGCTCCCTATTCTGAAGTAAATCAACTTGCTGGATTCGAGTCGAGAACTTAGCAAATTCCCACACATTCTTCTCTCTAAGTGGGCAGGGTGGACTCCAAGATGCAGGTGGTACAATCCTGCATATGCCATATGGCTGTGCGTAGGGGCGAATGCTTGCAATATAACCAAGTGGATCTTTGAACTCCTATCGTTTGACCACAGGATGAGCTTAACCAATGGCTTTAAGCACACAAACGGGAATATAATAACTTTTGAACATGAAGTTTACCTCATCATTTGGATAGTACACAGGAGCATCCTGTAAGATGGGCCTACAAGCTTCGCCAGGATTCCATCTTGCTGACACCTGTTCCAGAACAAGAAAGAACTACTTATGTACAGAGAGGAAAAGGTAGGTCCTATGAGTGCCATGGTATGTATTAGACAGCAACGGGGTCATGCTTAACAAAATGGATGTTAGAAATTAAACTAAAAAGATAATGATTTTAATTATCCAAGTTTATTAGCAACATCCACCACCACCACCAACAACAACATACCCAGCATAATCCCACATAGTGGGGAGGGTAGTATGTACGCACACTTACCCCTACCTTGCGGAGGTAGAGTGGTTGTTTTCAATAGACCCTTTGCCGGGAAAGCAAAAGCACCACATGAATAATAAGAAAAACAAGACGGGACAATACCGAGAAGCCATGTAAAAGCAGCATAAATAACAACAAGATAATAAGATGATCGAAATGCAAAAAACGTCAGGTAGTCATAGAAACCTAATACCAACAGAATGTGAGAGTATGAACTAATACTACCGGTATGAATAATCTAGACTGCCTAACTTACTACCCTAATCCTCGACCTCCACACCTTCCTGTCAATGCTCATTAGCAACATCCACCAATGTCTATAAATTAGAACACATGCATGACTAGGCATTCTACGACATCAAACATGGAGAATCGGCACAATTTTAGACACAGTACATGATTAATCATATTTCTGCAAGATATGCGATGATGAACACCAAATCGAAAAGGAGTTATAGATTTTTCCTTTTTACCTTCCGACTACGAGGGCTGCCTGAACTCTCAATATTATTTTCACCTTTTGGAGCCTGTCTAGAAGGATGTTCCTGCAGGGGAAGAGAATAGAGTTAAATCTCAATCAGATGAAAGAATTTAGTCTTCAAATTGTTTTTTCTACATAATTGAATGTGATTTCTACTTAAGAAAGTTCTTTTAGTCAAAAAGCATTCAAGATTAAATTGTTCAAAATTTGTTTAGTTTGCAAAAACTGATCAACTAGCGGTCAGATCAGTAATCTCTTGAGTGCAAGAGAACAAATACTGGATATGACAGTGTACATTTTATGAGTCAGACACCCAGCATAAAAAAGCCATAAGATAACGGTGATGTGTAATTATCCATTTATCCGTCTTTTTTTCCTTATCCTACATTCCACCCTCGTCAGAAGAGGGATCAAAAGAACCAGAAAGCATCATTATTTTATCAGCATTGTCTTCACTCAAGACAATCTGATCAACCAAGAAAGAAGAGAGGAATCGTGAAAAGTACTCAACAGATCTAACTCTTTCAGATATAAGGATCAATTTGAATGGAATATCAGCAGTTGTATGATGCGCAAATGTCACTTCTCCCTTTCCTTGCTAAAGGAAAATTCAGCAGAGCGATGAGCATCAAAATTTGGATCTTGCTAAAAAGTCTTAACCAAATAAAGTTAGGAAGTAGTAAAAGCAGAAGACAACCAGCCATGCATTTGGTCATTGAATGATATGACAAAGTACTTAAAAGTTTTAGAAGAAATCCAGATGATGATCTGACGAAGAGTGTAGGCCTATCTTACATGTGAAAATGTTTATTTTATCTGAAAAAACAGGGTACTCCATTTGATTTCATAAAAACGTTACTGTCACGAAGACATATCTACAGACTTTGATTTTGTTAATATTAAAAGGAGCAGCTTCTTTAGCCCTCTAAACATCCGATTCTTCTTTGTTTCCTTTTGTGTTTCTTTAAAAATCTCACAGAAGTACAGATCTAAACTGAACATATAAGGTAAAGGCCACATAACATATCGGAGAACAAGTCACAGAAGTACAGATCTAAACTGAGCATATAAGGTAAAGGCCACATAACATATCGGAGAACAAGATAGATATGGGAAAGAAATTAAGACTTCAAAATCAATTAAAATACATAAACAAGTTACAAATCAAAAGCCAAGCTTCAAACCTTCATGCTCTTTTTTTCAGATTGCGCCCTGGAGCACATATACCCCTAATTTTATGCTTGAAGGATAATATATAACCTTCACCTTGTCAGAGATCTAAAAATGGAACGATGCTTAATGAACTGGTGCTCTTCTCTCTTCAGTTATATAGACTTTTCCGTGAAGTTATATCTTCAGATTCTGGATTGCAGAAATCCGTATTGATTACAGATATGAATTTTCAACTGCCAACGCATCAAAACGACAATGTAAGAAAGAACGGAAGGCAAATTGATATAAATGACCATTTGAAGAGAATCCTCCAAAGATTACCGCTGACTTAAATAGACGGGTAGTGGAACAGAAAACAAACTCTATTCAATGCATGAACCATTATTTACATTTCCCTTACTAGCCAAAGGCTCTCAAAATGTAAGCCTGGGGTGAACGCTAGTAATTCAAGATCCTAAAAAATTTCAAACAATGCGATATGGTTTTACCCTTTACATCAATGTGGTGACCATGTATTTTCAAAATGTAATGGTGATCTTCCTCGATACAACTAGACCCCGATTAAATCAGAATTCTGCACTAATTTAATAGCCAATAAAGGACTTCAGCAATCTATCGACATTTTGTGGCAGGAATTATTTTAAAAAAGATAACTGGAGATAGTTCCAAAAACTAAAGAGACTAAAGCTACATTTTTACTTCGATTCACAACACACTCTAAATTGGCAGGAACGAGGGCAGATTTGCCGAATACGTTCCAAGCAGGTATATAGCCTATTTAATATCAGTAGAGGAAGATAATATTTAGCAAAGAACATTACAACATAAATGAATGAAATACACACTAAAAAGGCAGCCTATTTTCATCAGATTCAGTTATATTAAGCACACGATCTGCAATTCTGGAGCTATGATGTCTAGTGATTCCAATGGAAGAATGGGCTTATAGAGTGGAACTTCTAAGCCTTCTCTATGCCCTCAATATCAATCATACAAATCTTTAGTGCTACCATTTTGCAGTTACTGCAATAATTACAGCTCCTGCGCCTACCAAGATTCATAAATGTATTCAGACTAAGCTAATCTCGATCCCCCCCCCACCCCACCCCCCAGGATAGAGAAGCAAAACCGCTCCATTAAAACGAATAATTTCAAGTTCCCCTAATCGGGATTGTTGATGCTACAAATCATAATTTTAAGCAAAACCATTCCATTAAAACGACATAAAATGCATCAAAGTACAATTTTCGCAACAGAAGCAAAAATTAGCCAAATGGAAACCATGCTCATGATATCTGGAATTGTTCAAAGGAAAACTATTCTCCTCATCTCCGTCTCTCTCCCTCCACCCCCAACCCCCCCCCCCCCCACCACCCACCCCCCACCACCCCAAAAAAAAACCCTTCTCTGTGGAAATTCCCTTCTGAATCACAAATGCTACAATGCAATATAAACTGGAGAACAATAAGCAAACATTAATAATCAAAAATAGAATTCTTCATTAGACAATGACAGATTCAAGACAAAAGATTGAAGCTTTTTACCTCCAAGATCATGGAGAAGTTGAGCTAAACTGAAACTCTAATCACTGACTTAACAAATATACCATTCAACCCAAAATTTATCACGCCTGCATAGACAATAATTTCAGTCACAATCCATTATAACAGAATTCTTGAAAATATGCATGAACATTCACAAACAGCAAAAACTGAAAACTAAAACAAGAAATATACAGACCAAAAAATAAAATAAAAAATAAAACAGAGAAGCAATTGTATACCAAATTTAACCTTCCCCTGTGATCAATGATTCACGTAAGCAAAACTTTACAATACTGATAGAATTACAAGGAACTATTCAACCCTCAAAATTTCACCAAATTAAATTCCAAAAAGATAAAAAAAGATCAATCTTTTTTACTTTCCTTTAATAGAGAGATAAAATCAATGGGTAAAAATCAAATCTTGCTAAACTGGGTAAATTAAATGATGAGTTAAAAAATTACCCAAAAAAAGAAAAAAAGAATAGAGAAAACACGACAAATTGAATTAAATTAGAAAAGATTTATAGTTTGGTAAACAACAATGATGATTGTGAATAAAACAAAAAGCCCCCAAAAGACATAAAAATTTTGCTTTTACTTTTTATATATATAATACTTATATATTATTATTATTATATCTTCATGGGTTTCAGGTTTTTCCACTAACATGCTACGTGATGTACATTACATAACAAGAAAGCCCAAAACTGAAGAAAAGAATAACAAAAAATTACCTCAAAATAACAGCTCCGTAATTCCTCAATTGAGTTACTGATTTACTATTGACCTTTTTTCGTTTTTAACTTTAAAATCAAGGGTTTTATAATTAAATGCTTATCCTACTTCAATTCGGAAAAGATTAACAAAGAAAAAATATTCCTATTTTATTAAGAAAAGTAATTTATTCTCACTTAAATGAAACATAATGCTGGAGTTACTATGATCCGTTTACATGAAACTATACGAGTACTATTTTAGTTTAAAAAAGCAAATGGTTTTTTGTATTTTAATTGATAAAACGTTATTAAGAAGAATAAAATTTACCTATTTTTATTATTTACAAAAGAAAAGAAATAAGAAAACAGTTAATATTTTTTATTAGGAAAAGAATGAAAAAATAGGATAAGGACTCAACAAACGAGGAAGTTGGATCTTGAGAGAGAGAGAGAGAGAGAGAGAGAGAGAGAGAGAGATTGTACGTTGAGAAGTGAATGGCTAAATTTCAGCCAAATACTCCATTCCAATTTTATTTTATTTTTCATTTTACTTTTCAAGAGTAATTCCTACTTGAAATATTCTAAGTCCAAAAAAAAATCCCTTGAAAAGTAAAACGAAAAAATAAATTGGAATGAAAATTCAAACTCAAATTCACATTTGAAAGTGATACTTCATACAAATTATTTAAGATGTATAAACCAACACAACTAGTACAATCAACCCTCTCTATAATATTCTTGTTTTATAGTGAATGACTATTATACAACTATACCAATATTTGACGTTTAAATATATTTTGGCTATTATAGATAAAAATTATACAAAAAATCAATTTTTTTAATGTTACATATAAAAAATAAGAAAATTATTCAAACTTAAAATCTCAAAAGATATGCATATTTCACTAGTTAAATATATAAGAAAGCTAATACATTATTAATAAATTCATAACTAAAAGTATAAAGGTTAAAACTCTAAGGGAGACATTTTAAAGTTGCCTAACAAAATAAATTTTTTCAAGATTGATGGAAGAACTTTGTAATTGTAGTTTGTTTCGTAGATTTCATTCCCTTATTAGTGATATAATGCCTAAATTGCCGAAGATGTGTCCAAATTTTCAGCAAAAAAGTATCCAATAGCTTTCCCTCAAAAACAATCTAAGAACTTAACATTTAAATTTTCTATCTAAATTTTTTATGGAATTTGTCAGATAGAAAAGATATCATGTGCAAATCTTCAATTTTATATCTTATGCAAGATAAAAACTTTGATTAATGGAAAAAGATTATGTGCATATTTTTAGAATTATTATTAGTAATCTTAAAGTTTCTATATGGCCGTTATAGATGAGTAATTTTACAAAGAGCGTTCTGTTATAATTATGGTTGCTGCTGTTATAGGTAAAAAGCTGATATATAGAGGTAAAATGTAACTTAAAAAGTCGGTTACGAGGAAAATTTGACTTTTATAATGAATGACAATTATATAGGGATGCTGTTATATAGAAGTCTGACAATACTTGTTAATTATGACAATAATTCTATTTGATAAATAATCTTTTGTTGCAAAATTACTTATTCTCTTAAATTGTGAAAGTGATTAGAATGCATAATCTTTGATAGTAAAGCTTCATAAGTTGACGAAATGACTACTGTCAGGCTCTCTATAGCAACATCTCTATATAACAATACTTCACTATAAAAGTCAAGTTTTTTCGGAACCAATTTTCATGTTATGTTATAATATATGTTCTCTATAGCAGCACTTCGCTATAATATCCAAAAATTTCGGAACAAACGAGACTGTTATAGAGAGGTTTAACTGTATTATGAATAAGTTTGATTGTCAAATCTCAAATTTAAAATTTAAAACATTTAATTTTGCACAGAGGTGTAATATTAGTATAGTCATATGCTATATACTAATCTTAAAAAAATAATTCTTTTTTACTTCTAAATATATGCCAAATTGTTGTAAAACATTTATCAAAATAACAATTTTAAACATTTAAAATAGTTTAGTATTGGAAGTGAACCCACGTACACGCGCACACGGTTTGTGGCAAGAATTAACCAATGGGTACGTACTAGTGGGGCCCAAAACTACACTCTCAGTGGGCCAGTTCTGATATTGGGTCTGATGACGTGGCAGGCTTAAGTCCCAATAAAGTGCAAGAGTTTGTACCCTTTGTTTCGTTCCTTCTTTTGCTTACTTTTTCTTTCTTTTCTTTCTAGAAGTAGAACTAAAATTTAGTTAGTCAATTTAAGTACCATGTTGTTTTTTGTCAAAAAATATAAAAGTACTATGTTGCTGATATGACGTCGTCACAACTACTTGTCAGTATTTAATTATTAGGAGTATATATTATTTAAAATTTGAATCAACAGATTTAACAAAAACTCTTTCTTTAAAAAGGAAAAGAAAATATACAATTCTACCCAAAATTAGATGCACATTTCATTTATGGAAAATTTGTTAGGAAGAAGAGGTTTATCTGAACATTGTCATACTTAAGCGGAACCAAAGTATGGTTTATTTTTAGTAAAAATACTCAAATAAGTGTAAAAAAAAAAAGTTATCAAAGTATATATAACGTCACTAATAGTGGCGCTATACAGTAACGTTAACTGTACCGTTACTGTATAGCGCCACTATTAGTGGCGTTATACTGACAAACTTACATAGCGCCATTAATAGTGGCGCTATATGCCTTATTACCTGACCCAACCAATAATGTCTGGGTTCAATAATTTAAATGCGTATAAAGCCACTTTTTGTGGCGCTATATACAAAAAAAAAAAAAACCCCCGGCTAGCCATTTTCTATATAAACATCGTAGAATCGCCCCAACTTCATTCAAATTTTTTTTAACTCTTGTTGGTTTCTATTGTTGTTAAATTCTCCAGCATTTTTTCATTATGTCTGAAGAACGTAGAATAAGAGTATCATTATATTGGGGGTGAGGTTGTGATGGAGAATAACTCTATGGGCTACAGTTTACCTGCTAAGTGTAATGTTAAATTGCCACTTTCAATGGAGTACGAAACATTGATATCGTTGTTATGCAAAAAAATGAGTGTGAGCAAACGTTCAGTGATACTCAAAGTAACCGGAAGATATCCGTATTCCGTTACACCGCAAGGGGTTGCTTTTTACTCAGAGTTTAACATCGACGATGATGACACTTTGAGTGATTTCTTGAGGACTCCGGACGAATGCCGGGAATTTCTTGTATCACAATGTTGGAGATGTACGTGAAGGTCAAAGACGTTCCAAAAAATGAGGTTGTGCATAGTAGAGATAACCCCCAGTCATCGGGTGGTTATTCTGGATCAGTTTTTGCCGGACATGTTCCAGATGAAAGAATTTTCTTGATTTAAATTTATCACCGTCGGCGAATGAGCAGCGAGAAAATAATTTATACCCTGCTTTCCATAATTCACAAGAAGAGTGGTAAACTTAAATTTTTATTTGTGTTAATTATGTATATTTTTGCGTATTGAATAAATTTTAACGCTCATTTATTTAATAGGGGGTACCGGCCGGATATGAATTTTACAAGTGACCCATCCGGTAGTCATCACCTAACTGAAAATGTCCATCATGGAATGTCATCACATTACAACTTGTAAGTGAAAAGCTACAGCCATATATAAAGCATTTATTAATTTAGCAGCTTATATTTTTGTTGAAATGTGCAGTGAAAACGAGCAAGTTGAACTACCCGTACTCACTCAATTGCCCAAAAACGACGTATTACATTAGCATCTGGCAGGTGAACAGAGTGAGGAAGAGAACAGCGATTATGATAACAATGCCGATGAATCGGGAGACGAGACACCATTTGCTCGTGAGGATGGTGATGAAGAGGACGAGGAGGAAGGACCGGATTTGAAGAGAGCCCCCATAGACGAAAAGTGAACGAGTCTGAAGTGCCGTTTCATTCAAGGGAGATTCCTTATATTGATAACTTGCCAGCCGTGCCGGATGTGGAAGCTCTCACAAGGGATTTTGATGAAATCCGGACAGCAATGTGGGATGAGTCTAGACCAATCCGGATAAAATTTAACATGCTAGTTTCGGAAAAAATAAACACAAACCGAAATAGAACACATACAAATCAAGTAATATGCATTGTTATAAAAGTTTCAACTTAAAATAAATCGAAATACCTCGATTTAGAATTTTCGAAATGTAGATAGATCGAAATTTTGACTCCGGAAGAGTGAATCCACAATAACACGAAGCTCTACTCGACAGTGGGACCACAAATATTAAACTTTTATGTGACGGGAGGACCCAATTTTTTTTTTTTTTTTAAAAATGGGGGCAGAATCGGTGGTGGTGGTGGTGGTGGTGGTGATGGTGGTGGTGGTGGGGGACCAGAAGTGAAAATGAGGGAGATGGAACGAAGAAAAAGAAGATGGAGGATTTGTATTAAGGGGTATAGCGCCACTATTAATGGCGCTATGTCTTCAGGTATAAGGCATATAACGCCACTATTAATGGCGCTATGTAAGTTTGTATATATAACGCCACTAATAGTGGCGCTATACAGTAACGGTACAGTTAACGTTACTGTATAACGCCACTATTAGTGGCGTTATGTATACTTTGGTAACTTTTTTTTTACACTTATTTAAGTATTTTTAGTAAAAATAAACCATATTTTGGTTCCGCCCTCTTAAGGTGTCTATATGACAGTTATCGCCAAATTTAAGTATTTATCTACGTATATGTATTTAGCCTTTGCAAATCCTTGGGCGAATACATTCTTAAGATGTCGTACATAAGGTAGGTCCACATCAGACCAAACATGGAAAAGGACACATTAGCCCAAATCTCTTGCCATATTTCATAACACTAGTTTTAGTGTATGTGTATTGCACGTAAATTTTATATCTGTCAATAAAAGTGTAATGAATATAGATTTAAAAAGAATTATGAATATAAACTTAAACTCATAATCTAACGACCCGACCGGTCATTTCATGAGTTGCCGCCCCGTTTTTCCCATTTCTGCTTCTTTATGTGTTGTTTAGCTGTATTTCATCGTATCGTGTCGGTTGGTTCGGGTTCGGAGTGGTCTTGGAGTGGAATGAAACACTTAGTCTCTTATTTAGAAGCTTAAGCTAGAAAAGTCAATCGGAAATTGACTTATGTGTAAAAGATCTCGGATGTGAATTCTGATGGTTCGGATAGCTCCGTTAGGTGATTTTGGACTTTGGAGCATGTTCGAAATATAATTTGGAGGTTCGTGGTAGAATTAGGCGTGAATTGGCGAAATTAAAATTTGGCATTTTTCGATCGGTAGTGGAAATCTTGATATCGGGGTCGGAATGGAATTTCGGAAATTGGAGTAGGTTTGTAGTATCACTTGTGACGTGTGTGCAAAATTTCAGGTCATTTGATAGATTTCGGCGTCGTTTGTGAAATTTGAAAGGTTACAAGTTCTTAGGCTTGAATCTGAGGTTGATTTGGTGTTTTGGTGTTGTTTTGAGTAATTCGAAGGCTCGACTAAGTTTGAATGATGTTATGGGATGTGTTGGCATGTTTGGTTAAGGTCCCGAGAGCCTCGGGTGAGTTTCGGGTGGTTAACAGATCAATTCTTAGTTTTAGAAGTTGGAAGATGTTCTGGTATTTTGTTGTAGAGAATTCCTTCATCGCGTTCGCGAGAGGGCTCTCGCGTTCGCGAAGGGATTTTGAGAGGGGCAGCTGAGTTGTTCTTCGCGTTCGCGAACGTGTAGGACTTGAGGCTACGCGTTCACGAGGTCTGTTCCGCATTCGCGAGTGGATCCTCGCGTTCGCGAAAAAGGAACTTTTGGTCTAAGGCAGCTTGTGCTTCGCGAACGCGAGGGCAGTGCCGCGTTTGCGAAGAGGAAACATCTGGGCAGAATGTTTAAAGTTAAAAAATGAGGGTTTGAGTTCATAATTTCAAAATTCAATAGAGAGCTCGGGAGAAGGCGATTTTAAAGAGGATTTCCAGAGAAGTAATTGGGGTAAGTGTTCTTTACTTGATTTTGGTTAAATCCAATGATTGTATCTTGATTTTTATCATCTAAACTAAGACTAGAAAACGGGCCGGGCCTAAACGGGTCTCGTGGGCCGGTCCTATGTGGGCCGGGCTTAAACGGTCCCAGACTTCGTGGGCTTTTAGAGGTAACCCGACCAGGACTGGGACCATGAACTAATGGTCTCGAGCTAAGTGGGCCTGACCTATTTTTTAAATTTTTTTTATCTAAGGCAATTCCTTGTATATTATATATATATATATATATATATATATATATATATATATGGGCCTGAGTGGGCCTGACTTTTTTTTAATTAAATTTTTATCTAAAGCAATTTCTTGTAAATTATATTATATAGTTGTGACTTAAAAATTTTTAATTCAAATTTAAAAGATATTCAAAGGAATGCGTTATAATTTTTATTATTATGACATTAACAAAACATGGCTCAATCTTTCTTAGTCTCCCCTCCCCCCCAATGGAATAAGCACAACCAAGGTGCTAATATCACCATTGAGAAGAAAAAGAAACTAATCAAGATGTGCCAAAATAAGTTACATATTAATTTTACATGGTATCTCTTACAAATTTCATAAATCCATCAAGGTTCGTGGGATTTTGAAATAGTAGGATAATATTGCCCAAAAAATTTATTTGTAGCAACATGAAATCTTTCTAAAAAATCTACAAGCATTTTAACATTAGCCCAATCCGCATTTGTAAGGTGCTCATCATCATCACTTACATGAGAATTAAACGTTGAGTTTATGGGGTTTCTATATTCATATGCAACAACTAAACTTTCATACATGTAATTCCATCTAGTTGGACAAGGTTTAGGAATTTTTCTTTCTCTTAGGCCAAATTCATCACATCTTTTAAAATATTCTCTAAGTCTACTTCTACGGTTTGAATAAAAAAGCAAGTGAAGAGCCATTTTAACCTTTTCAATTTCAATCTCATACCATCACCCACAAGTAAATAGTAAATATGATACATCTAACATGAAAAATGTTACTAAATGTAGGATTTAGTGTAGTGGTAAGCAAGACTGCAACATTAATGTTACTAGTAGCATTATCCATTGAAATTGATGTTATTTAATCACTAATGCAAAAATATCTACAAATATCCGTAATTGTGCTAGAAATAAACTGCCCTGTGTGACGTGAATTAATTATTCTATAAGCAATAATGCGCTTTTGCATTATCCAGTTCTCATCAATCCAATTACTTGTAGCAGTAATATAATCACAATCATTATCACTTCTACCAATATCAGTAGTAATAGCAACACGATAATTAATATGAGTAAATAAATAGAGCAAATATTGTTCATATTCATGTTTATATTTATAAATATCGCTCTTTACGGTTGTGCGAGGCCATCCTTTATAAGTAGTATTAAAAATTCTTCTAATATAATGCACAAAGTGAGAGTTAGAAGGAAAACTATAGGGTAAGCACATAACAGTAACTATTTTTGCTAATTCTTCCCTATCCTTTCTTGGGTCATAATATAAAATACCACCGGTAACAATATTAATTCCCGATTAAAATTGATTTGACTCGGTACTTGTAACGACCCGACAGATCATTTTAAGAATTAACGCCCTGATCGCCTATTAACTGCTTTCCCCGTGTTTATTTCTGCTATCGTGAGTTGCCGGGAGGATTCGTTTGGAGTTTCAGAGTGTTTTGGGACACTTAGACCTCATTTGTTTGTACTTAATAGAGGTATGAATCTTAATCATTCAGATCTCAGACATTAAATGCGTTTGTTTTTAAAGTCTAAATCTTAATTATTCAGATCTTAATCATTAAGTGTGTTTGTTTTTTTACTTAACAACCACTTAATGAATCTGAATAGGTTTGTATGATTAAGATCTATAACAAAGACTTAATTTCATTAAGATGATATCACATATTCATTATTAACTGCCACCACCACCTACTATTATCAACTACCACCATACCACCACCACCACCACCTCCACCACGCCACTATTATCCTCAATCATAGCTGCCACCATTATCGATCATCACCACCCACCATCCCACCACTCCTATCACCATCATTCTCACCCACAATCAACACTCATCCACCTCAACTACCACAACTAACCATCCCATCACCATCAACAACCACAGCCGGCACCGCCCATCATTATAACCTACCACCACCTTCCTCAATCAAAATTAGTACCACCACCCGCCATTATTAACTATCACCACCCACCACCACCATCCTCAATCATAATCGCCACCACTACCAATCACTACGAGCTACTAGCATGAACCACCATCATCAACCAAAACTACTACCAACCACTGTCTCTAGTCGGCATTCACCCGTTAGCCATCACCACCAACTATCATATTTTAAAAAAATAATATATTTTATTGATAGAATATTAGGTTAGTTAGTATTCATTTGAATTTTATGTTTATTAATTTTGAAATAAAATAAATTTTATACATTCAGATGTTAAAAATCAAACATTCTTAATTTTTAGTATTTAGATCCTAATACACATCTTAATAAATTCAGATATGTATTCAGATTCAGATGTGTTAATCTTAATGCACATCTTGATGTTCAGATGTGTATTCAGATTCAGACGTCTTAATCTTAAAAAAAACAAATGAGGCCTAGTCCCTCAATGAGAGCTTAAGCTATAGAATTTGGACCGTAATCGGAGCAGTGTAAAGACGTCCTCAGAATGGAATTCCGTTGGTTTCGTTAGCTCCGTTGGGTGATTTCGGGCTTAGGGGCATGTTCGGATTGTGTTTTGGAGGTTAGGCCTGAAATGCCGAAAGTTGATTTTTTGAAGTTTCCGGTTCTATGGTGAGATTTTGATATAGGGGTCGTAATGAAATTTCGAAAAGTTGAGTAGGTCCGTGGTATCATTTGGGACGTGTGTGCAACATTTCAGGTCCTTCGAGCGAGGTTTGATAGACTTTTTGATCGAAAGCGGAATTTGGAAGTTTTGGAATCTTTAGGCTTGAATCCGAGGGTGTTTTGATGATTTGATGTTGTTTTAAGTGTTTTGAAGATTGGTATAAGTTTGAATAGTGGTATATGACTTTTTTGTACTTTTGGTTGAGGTCCCGGGGTCCTCGGGATGATTTCGGATGGTTGTCGGGGAGTTGGAAGTTATGATAGGTTACAAGTACCTTGGGTACAAGTACTTTACTTTATGTTTTGATGATCTAACAAACTTACCATCCAAAACCAGATAAGGAACCTGTTACACATCTACAAGACCTTGAGATCACAACATTCTAGGTTGGGATCTAGCGTGGGATATAACTCAACTCTTCAGAGAGGAAGGAACAACTGAGGAAACAGGTCCCTACCAGTTCCCGAGGAGACTGTATGAAGTCAACTCTCCAGCAGGAAAGTTATTGCCTGCACAGGAACAATGTATAAGTCAACTTTCTATGGGAGAATTTTTACCTACCTTGCTTACATCATTATAAGTGATGTCACACACGTATAAATACCATCAAGGAAGGTAAAACAACTTACTTCAAGAGAACCAGATAAAGGACCTGAAGCATGCCTGGTACAATTATTCAAGTTAATAGACTCAAGATAATCTAGGCAGTGTGCTTTAGGTTTACAGGAACCAGATTAGGGACCTGATACCTTGGTGTTCCCCTGACAGAAGTATAGGTCAACTGTACAGCTGGAAAGCAACTGCAGAAAGTGACTGCCTGCAACAGTGCAACACACAGTGCAACAGATAGTGCAATAGTCACTTCCCATTGGGAAAAGGCACGTACTAAACAAGATTTGACATCACCATTGGGATGTATTTTTGCAATATAAACTTGGTGCAAGGCACAAGACATCCTCTCTCAAGACTTGTAAAATCAGAAACGAAAATATTCTCTCAAGTGCAAGAACAACCTCTCTCAAGAACAAAGTTGCTGCAACCTCAAGGACCAGATCCAAGATTGAAGATATCTTAAGTCCTTAGGTTTGTTGAGTCTTTGTTATTTGTTCTTCAATTGTAACTCCTATCTTGCTTTCTTATAAGCTGTGTTTTAGGAAACCCAAAATCACAAAACCCTCTAAGTTTGTGTCTTGGTTAGAGTTAGTCGAGTTGTAAAGCATTTGTAATAGAGTTATTCCAAAGTGGCTTGTAATATGGTTATTACAAGTTAGAGTGATTAAAGTCTTTGTCACTAGAGAGTGACAAAGTGGCTTGTGGTGAGAGTATCACAAGTTAGTCAAAGTCTTTGTAACCAGAGAGTCACAAAGTGGCTTGTGGTGAGAGTGCCACAAGTTAGTTGAGTTGAATCCTTTGTAATAGAGGTATTACAAAGTGGCTTTTAATAGGTGTTTACAAGTTAGTGAAGTTGAAAGACTACAAGTGTAGGTCGTGGTTTTTGTCCCCTTGAGTTGGGATTTTTCCACGTAAAAGTCCTCTGTGTTCTTTACTTTCTGACGAGCTACTGTGGGAACAATTAGAGAACCTGATTCCCTATACTGGATGATTTTACAGTCTGTTGCTTACAGTGGGAACTTATAGAGAATCTGGTTCTCTATAAAGTGGGGACATCTCCTGTGTCTCATTTACATACTTGTTTAGTATTTAGCACTATACCAAACTGATATAGGACCAGATCGCTATACAGTTTGGTTCATTAGTATTTTCAGAAGAAACTCATAGAGAACCCGGTTCTCTATACAGTCAGGTGGACGCTTAGTTTCCAACAAGTTAGAATTTGCAGTTGAAGCTACTAAGTTCCTATCATAATCGCAAGTGCGAGATCGTAGAAGCAGAAGAGCAGTCGCAGATGCGTCTAGGAGCTAAAAGACTAGAAGTCGCAGGTGCGGTTGCATGTACTCGCGAGACCGCATGTGCGGTAGGTGAGGCGAAGGTGCGATCACAAAACTTTAAGTGGAAAACGCAGATGTAGTTGGCTAGACTGCAGAAGCAATGAAAGGGCCGTAGGTGCGGAATCCTTAGGCCAGAAACTATATAAGGTTTCCCTCACAATTTTCAGCTTTATTTCACCATTTTCATGTTGGATTGGGAGCTTTTTGGGAGATTTTGAAGAGGGAATTCAAGGGAACTTCGTGGAGGTAAGATTTTTGGAATCAAAACTCATTTCTATGGTTCTACTGATTAGACGAGAAATTCATGGGATTAGTTGTTAAAAATTGGGGGTTTAGGGTTTGAAATTGGAGATTTGGATTTAGGGATTTGAGGGGTCGTTTTTGGTCAGATTTTGTTGTATTTGGTATGTGTGAACTCATGAGAGTGTAAGGATTCTAGTTTTGTTAATTTTATCCGATTTCGAGATATGGGCCCGGGGGACCTTTTGGGCAATTTTCTTAATTTCGCGTGT
This sequence comes from Nicotiana sylvestris, assembly GCF_000393655.2. Taxonomy (NCBI): domain Eukaryota; kingdom Viridiplantae; phylum Streptophyta; class Magnoliopsida; order Solanales; family Solanaceae; genus Nicotiana; species Nicotiana sylvestris. The sequence goes on from NC_091058.1 coordinate 56,723,065, forward strand.
TAGCTTCGAATTATTTAGTTAAATTAGTTACTTGAAGTTATATTTACACTATGCAATTACTTTGAATAGATTTGGGCCATTTGGAGTCGGCTACTCAGGGCAAGAACGTGATTTCGAGTTGATTGAGCTGGTTCGAGGTAAGTGGCTTACCTAGCCTTGTGTGGGGTACTCCCCTTAGGATTTGGTATTGTTGTTATATGAGTGCCGTGTACGTGAGATGATGAGTGCATACACATGATAATTGTTGAAAATCCCATTTTCATTAAGCTAATACCTATGTTTTTTTGTAATTTAGCAAATACCTATACTTGAAGCCTCTTGTCTAGATTAGGAAAAAACATGTTTACGTGACTTAATTGTCTTACCTATTTTAATTGCCTACTTGTACTCTATGCAGCATGTTAGAGTAGAACTTCCTGTTTAATTCTTGAATAGAACTATATATTCTTCTGAGATGATTGTGTGTTTATTTTGGGATTACGGGACGATATCCCGGGAGATCCCCCTGCTTGTTTACTTTAGGACTACGGATCGGTATTCCGGTAGATCCTCTGCACATTTATGATTGGGACTACGGGACAACACACGGTATATTCCCCGTAATGGATACTTACTTTGGGACTACAGATTGGTATTCCGGGAGTTTCCCTTGCACATTTATGATTCGGACTACATGACAATATCCTGGGATATCCTCTGGACATTTACGTTTGGGACTACGCGATAATATCTCGGGAGATCCCCTGTTTGCTATTTCTGTGTACTGAGTTAGATTCCTTCTGTGATCTTATTCGTTATAGACTGTTAGTATTTTAATTATATTGTCGTATTCTATACTGCTTTACCTTGTTTTTCATCTATAATCAGTAGGGCCCTAAACTACTCGACCTAAGTTAGGCTTGAAACTTACTGAGTACCGTTGTGGTGTACTCATGCCCTTTCCTGCACATGTTTTTTGTGTGCAAATCCAGGTTCTTCGGCGCCCTATTTCCAGTAAGGCGAGGCGATCTTCAGAGACTTCGAAGTATATCTGCCGCATCCGTAGAACGAGGAGTCCCTCTCCATTCTCTCTTCTAGATTTAGCTCTCATGTATTTACTTTTGTTTAGACATTCTGGAGTTAGAAAACTTTGTAGTTATTCCACATCTTGTGATTTCATGAGATTCTGGGTTTTGGGAGTTGATTCAGTCTGAGAGTTTATATTTGTATATGCTGAGCGACATCTTAAACGTTTTATTTATGTTTTTTCCGCATTTTTTGGCTAATTTTATCTTTAATTTTCTTTTTCTGCAAATTATTAGGCTTACCTAGTCGTAGAGACTAGGTTCCATCACGATAGTTCACGAAGGGCGAACTTGGGACGTGACAGTACTAGGGTCAGGCTGACTAGGTAGACTTGTCCCCCCGACCACAACTTTCATTTGATTATATTTAACTTTATCTTGAGGGTGTATCATTATGTGTCTCATCAAACTTCCCATCCCCCCGAGTAACATAGTTAAAAGCTAACTCTTTGCCACAAATTTTACATTTAGCTTTATTTTTTTCTCTTATTTAAATAAAAAATGGCTAAACAAGAGATGTTTCGGCCCATTTAGAAAGTTGTCTAGAAAAAATAGGTGTAATAACAGGGGGGTCAACCGGGGCATCATTTGGATTAGTTGGGTTAACTTCAACAACAGGACTAGTGGGTGTATCGTCATCCGGTTGCGTTTCATCTAAATCTATTTCCTGCTCATCTTCTTCATCAATAGTTGGATTGCCATAAAGAGAATTCATATATTCATTATCTAAGCGTTCACCACCACCAACATTATGCACATATTGATGCTCAATAAATTGTAATAAAGTATTATCTCTATCAAGAATAGCAACAGGTGGAGGGCGGGTATGAGGTTTGGGTAGGGGAGCCCGAGGAATTAGAGGAGAAATAGATTGGACACTAGATTCACCACTCTTGCATTTTCTCTTATTTTTACTAAATATTTTTTTAAGGAATATGCCATCTTAATTATAATTATACAAAGTAAATAAACACAAACAAAACTATAATATTAAAACTAAAGAGTTGGAACGAGTTTATCGAATTGACGAACAACTTGTTGAAAATTAATTATCTTTGAAGACTTGAATATTTCAATTCACCAACTTCACAAATTTTCACACAAATTGTAACAATAAACTAACCAATTATAGAAGAAAATTAGAGAGAGATTGATGATTTTGTGAGAAAAATAAAAGAATGAGGAGTTATTTATAGTTGAAAATAGGGAAAAAGTGTAATTATAAAAAGTTTGGGGTTAAAACAAAGTTGGGGGGAGGGGGTTAAATGGCTATTTTGTAAATCCCAAACGACTATTTTTGCAGGCCCAACGACCATATTTTAAATGAGCTAACGGTCAGATTTTTTGAGGGCATTTTTTTTAAAAAAATTTAGTCGTTGGGCCCGTTTGGGACCGGCTAGGACCGGTTGAACCGACCCACTTAGGACCCGGTCCCGATCCTAAACAGTCCAATCTTAACGGGTTTTTTGCCTTAATCGGCCCACTTAGCGAGCCCACCCCTGGTCCCGGTCCTATCCGGTTAGGCCTATTTAGGCCCACTACCCTAATGGGCTAGTGGGCCTGGTCCGGTCCCAGGCCTAACCGGCCCACTTGCCAGCCTTAATCTAAATTGTGAATTTAGGGTGAAAATTGGGGGAAAAATGGAAGAGAATTGGAGAGTTAATTTTGGGGATATTGATGGCTATTTGATGTCGGATTTTGATGAATTTTTTATGGGTAGACTCATGAGTGAATGGGCTTTCTAGTTTTGTAATTTTTATTGGTTTTCGAGGCATTGGCCCGGGGGCCAAGTTTGAGCCAAATTCGGGATTTTTGGTCTAATTTGATAATTTTCATGTGGAATTCATTTCTTTAGCATATATTGATGATAATATACTGCTTTTGATTAGATTCGGAGCATTTGGAGGTTGAGTCGAGAGTCAAGGGCATTGCGGGTTAGAGTTTTGTCCAGTTTGAGGTAAGTAATGATTGTCAATCTTGTCCTGAGGGTATGAAACCCCAAATTTCACATCGTTTCACTATGTTGAGGTGACGCACATGCTAGATGACGAGCTTGTGGGCGTGCACCATTGGGGATTGTGACTTGGTCTGTCCCATAGCAACTATTAAGTTGCGTATTTGAGTGGAAACTATATGATACTTATGTGTTTTAGAAAGAATTTCTATGATTTGGGCTGAATGCCATATTTGGGCCTCGTGCTAAGCTGTTTGGACCCTTAGGGGCCTTTTTCTTATTATTTCCTTACTGTTTTGACTTAAGATCTATATCCAGTCATGTTATGTTTTACTGATTTCATAACTCAGTCTTTATTACTCAGTTTTAAAGCATAAAATGATATTTTTGGGCTGAGCACCCTATTTTTACTGATAGCCCTAGTGGTTTGAGAGATCAACGACTGAGTAAGTCCGAGAGCCTGTAATTGTGAGGGTATTGAGAGTATAGCACATGAGATATCCATGCAGATTATGATATTGATACTATAGCACGTGAGTTGTCCGTGCAACACATGAGTTGTCCGTGCAACACATGAGTTGTCCGTGCGTGTTATAGCTCTTGGGCTGTAGGGGCCCCTCCGAAGTCTGCATATCCTAGTGTGCGTGGGTGCCCTAAGTGAGTGATACGAGATATGCCCGAGGGACTGTTTATGATTGATGTTGTGCCCCGAGGGGCTATTTATGAGTTTTATTCATGTTTACTATTAATTGTATTGAGTCTTAGTTAAAAACTGTTGAAAGATATCTTCAATGATTTTTCCTAAAAACTGGATCTAAAACAAGATGATTTGACTCACGTACTGAATTGGGAGCATGTTATACTTACTGAGATTTCATGATGTGGATTTTATGTGTTTCTTACTGCTTAGTCTTTATTTACCTTTATTACTTACTGAGTTGGCATACTCACATTACTCCCTGCACCTTGTGTGCAGATCCAGGGGTTGCTGGACGTGATAGCGAGCGTTGATCTTCATCCACCGAGGATATTTGGAGTTGGCAAGGTAGCTGCATGGCGATCACAACCTTGTCCTTATCCCTCCTATCTCCCTATAATTCTTAGTAGTTAATTTCTAGACTATTCTAGTCTTGTTATATTTCGGACCAATTGTAGTGATTGCTCATGACTTATTGACACCCGAGGTCGAGCTTTATTTTTAGCATTTTGGTTTTTGACTTTATACTTTTTATGAGGATTTCAGTATGAAAAAGGTTGTTATTTAAATTTTAATGGAATGTTGAACTATTTTGGGAATGTGACGGCTGGCCTAGTTTTATGATAGGCGCCATCATGACCGGGATGGTTTTGGGGTCATGACAAGTTGGTATCAGAACCTAGGTTACATAGGTCTCATGAGTCATGAGCGGGTTTAGTAGAGTCTTACGAATCTGTATGGAGACGTCTATACTTATTTTCGAGAGGCTGTAGAACCTTTAGGAAAAACTTCACATTCTTGAATTCTTGTTGTGCAAATCTGTTGACTCTGGTAACTAAACTTATGTTATTCTATCTCTCACATATGGTGAGGACACATGCTACTGGTCAGGACGGACCACCACCAGTACCTCCACTTGGGGCCGCTAGAGGCCGAGGTCGTGGTTGAGGCCGTAGTAGGAGCAAGGGTATAGCCCGCACAACAGCTAGGGCAACACCTACAGATCCACCAACCGCCCCAGTTCATGATTAGGTCCTAGTTGTGGATGCTCCAGCAGGACCAGCTCCAGCACCGGTTATGCCTATTATTATTCCAGGTCTTCAGGAGACCTTAGCTTAGATCTTGACCGTGTGTACCAGTCTTGCTCAGGCGGTCGCAGTTTCTACTATAATAGCTACTTCTCAGGCTGGGGAAGACACTCAGACTCCCACCGCTCGTACACTTGAGTAGGTTGTTCAGGGACTGCAGACACCAGAGGCCTCACTAGCTCAGCTGGTTGTACCTGCTCAGGATTTTGTGGTACCGGTCATGCCTGATGACGAGCAACGACGATTGGAGAGGTTTGGTAGACTTCAGCCTCCGACTTTAAATGGTACAGAGGGCGAGGATGCCCAAGGTTTCTTCGACAAGTGTGAGAGAATTCTACGTACAACGGGTATTTTGGAGACCAGTGGGGTCTCATTTACTACTTTTCAGTTCTCTGGAGCTGCCTTTACTTGGTGGGAGGCTTATGAGAGGCGTAGGCCTGTTGGTTCAACGCCTCTTACCTATCATCAATTCTCCGTTCTCTTCCTGGAGAAGTATGTGTCGCAGTCTCGTAGAGAGGAGTTGTGCAGGCAGTTCAAGTAGTTGTGTCAGGATGATATGACTATGATGCAGTATGAGATGAGGTTCTCTGAGTTAGCCCTTCATGCTATCTGGTTGGTTCCCATAGACAGGGAGAGGATCATGAGGTTCGTTGATGGCCTCTCATACTAGTTATGGATTCTTATGACCAGAGAGAGAATGTCGAATGCTTCTTTTGTGGAGGTGGTTGACATTGCTCGAGAGATAGAGTCAGTTTGCCGCTAGGAGCGAGTTGAGAGAGAGGCCAAGAGGCCTCAGGGATTTTGTAGTTTTAGTGGCATTCCTTCTGGAGGTCAGTTTCAGCATGGTAGAGGCCGTCCATTCAAACATGCTCAGTCAGCTCGCCTAGTTCACCGTGGGGCATCATCTGTCCATGGTTCACACAGTTCACATCAGGGCCACTCATCTCTTAGTGCCCTTCTAGCATAGAGCTCTCATTATGCCCCGTCTGCTCAGGGTTCTACGGGTAGGTCCATGGGGTACCAAAAGCAGCTGTTTCATCAGAGGAGGGGTTGTTTCAAGTGTGGAGATCTTGGTCATATCAAGAGAGACTTCCCCAGGTTATTGAGTGGTTATAGGCCATCGACTTCAGTACCAGTTACTTCACTACCCGTCCAGTCAGCTAGGGGTGGGGGAAAGTCAGCTAGGGCTCGCCCTAAAGGGGGAGGTTGATCAGGTGGCGGTCAGGCCCGTTTCTATGAACTCCCAGCCAGACCAGATGTTATTTCTTTAGATGTTGTGATCACAGGTATTGTTTCAGTTTGCCACAGAGATGCCTCTATATTATTTTATCCCGATTCCACTTTTTCATATGTGTCGTCTTATTTTGCTAATTATTTGGATATGCCCCACGAGTCTCTTGTTTCATCTATTCGTGTATCTACTCCAGTGGGCGATACTATTGTTGTGGACCACGTATACTGGTCGTGTGTGTGATATTGAGGGTTTGGAGACCCGAGTGGACCTTTTGTTGCTTAGTATGGTCAACTTTGATGTGATATTGGGCTTGGATAGGTTATCTATGTGTCGTGCTATGTTGGACTGTCATGCTAAGACAACTACATTGGCTATGCCGGGGGTGCTACGGATTGAGTGGCAAGGTTCAACGGATTATGTTCCCAATAAGGTGATTTCATTCTTGAAAGCCCAACGGATGGTTGGGAAGGGTTGTCTTTCTTATTTGGCCTTTGTAAGGGATGTCAGTGTAGAGACTCCTTCCATTGATTCCGTTCCGGTAGTGAGGGATTTTCTGGATGTATTTCTTGTAGACCTGCCGGGCATGCTTCCGGACAGGGATATTGACTTCTGTATTGATATGGTGCCAGACACTCAGCCCATTTCTTTTCCACCGTATCATATGGCACCAACGGAGTTAAAGGAGTTGAAGGATCAGCTTCAAGAACTCCTTAATAAGGGGTTTATTTAGCCTAGTATGTCACCTTGGGGTGCTCCTATTCTATTGGTGAAGAAGAAGGATGGCACAATGAGGATGTACATTGATTACAGGCAATTGACAAAGTCACAATCAAGAACAAGTATCCTTTGCCTCGTATTGATGATTTATTTGTCCAGCTTCGGGGAGCGAGATTGTTCTCCAAGATTGACCTCAGGTCAGGGTATCACCAGTTGAAGATCAGGGACTCAGACATTCTTAAGACAACTTTCAGGACCCGATTTGGTCATTATGAGTTCCTTGTGATGTCTTTTGGGCTGACCAATGCCCCAAAAACGTTCATGCATTTGATGAACAACATGTTTCGACCTTATCTCGACTCATTTGTTATTGTATTCATTGATGATATTCTGGTGTACTCACGTAGTCCGGAGGAGCACGCTGAGCATTTGAGAGTTGTATTGCAGCGATTGAGGGAGGAGAAACTTTATGTAAAGTTCTCCAAGTGTGAGTTTTGGCTTAGTTCAGTGGCGTTCTTGGGGCACGTGGTGTCCAATGAGGGTATTCAGGTTGATCCGGAGAAGATAGAGGCGGTTCAGAGTTGGCCCAAGCCATCATCAGTTACAGAGATTCACAATTTTATTAGTTTGGCGGGTTATTACCGTCGGTTCATTCAGGGAGTTTCATCTATAACATCACACTTGACCAAATTAACTCAAAAGGGTGCTCCTTTCAGGTGGTCAGATGAGTGTGAGATGAGCTTTCAGAAGCTCAAGACTGCCTTGACCACATCTCTAGTATTAGTTTTGCCATCAACTTCAGGTTCATATACAGTATATTGTGATGCTTCTAGAGTTGGTATTGGGTGTGTGTTGATGATGCAGGAGGGTAGAGTGATTGCTTATACTTCTCGTCAGTTAAATCCCCATGAGAAGAGCTACCATGTTCATGATTTAGAGTTGGCTGCCATTGTTCACGCGTTGAAGATTTGGATGTATTATCTTTATGGTGTGTCTTGTGAGGTGTTTACTGATCATCGTAGCCTCCAGCACTTGTTCAAGCAGAATGATCTCAATTTGAGGCAGCGAAAATGGTTGGAGCTGCTTAAGGACTATGATATTACTATTTTGTACCATCCGGGAAAGGCCAACGTATTGGCCGATGCCTTAAGTAGGAAGGTGGTGAGTATGGGTAGTCTTGCATTTATTCCTGTCGGGGAGAGACCTCTTGCAATTGATGTCCAAGCCTTGGCCAGTTGGTTTGTGAGGTTGGATATTTCGGAGCCTAGTCGGATCTTAGCTTTTGTAGTTTCTCGGTCTTCCTTGTTTGATCGTATCAGAGAGCGCTAGTATGATGATCCTCATTTGCTTGTTCTCAAGGACAGAGTTCAGCACGGCGATGCCAGAGATGTGACTATTGGTGATGACGAGGTATTGAGGATGCAGGACCGGATATGTGTGCCTAATGTAGATGGGCTTCAGGAGTTGATTCCGGAGGAGGCCCATAGCTCGCGGTATTCCATTTACCAGGGTGATGCAAAGATATACTAGGATTTGAGACAACAATATTAGTGGAGGAGAATGAAGAAATATATAGTAGGGTTTGTAGCTCGGTGTCTCAATTGTCAGCAGGTAAAATATGAGCATCAGAAACCGGAGGGAGGGGCTTACTTCAGCAGATGGATATTCCAGAGTGGAAGTGGGAGCGCATCACCATGGATTTCGTAGTTGGACTCCCAAGGACTTTGAGGAAGTTCAATGCTATTTAGGTGATTGTGGATCGGCTGACCAAGTCTGCGCACTTTATTCCGGTGTGTACTACCTATTTTTCAAAGCGGTTAGCTGAGATTTATATCCGAGAGATTGTTTGCCTGCATGGTGTCCCAGTTTCCATCATTTCAGATAGAGGTACTCAGTTTACATCGCAGTTTTGGAGGGCCGTGCAGCGAGAGTTGGGCACTCAGGTTGAGATGAGCATAACTTTTCACCCTCCGACGGACAGATAGTTTGAGAGCACTATTTAGATATTGGAGGACATGTTGCGCACTTGTGTCATTGATTTTGGGGGTTCATAGGACCAGTTTCTACCACTCGCGGAGTTTGCATATAACAACAGTTATCAGTCTAGTATTTAGATGGATCCATATGAGGCTTTACATGGGAGATAGTGTAAATCTCCAGTAGGTTGGTTTGAGCCGGACGAGGCCAGGCTTTTGGGTACAAACTTGGTTTAGGATGATTTGGACAAGGTGAAAGTGATTCAGGAGCGGCTTCGTACAGCTCAGTCGAGGCAAAAAAGTTATGCTGACAGAAAGGTCCGTGATGTGTCTTACATGGTTAGGGAGATGGTTATACTGAAGATTTCACCCATGAAGGGTGTTATGAGGTTTGGGAAGAAGGGCAAGTTGAGCCCTCGGTTCATTGGGCCTTTTGAGGTGCTACCGAGGATTTGGGAGGTGGCTTATAAGCTTGATTTGCCACCTAGTTTGTCGAGTGTGCATCCAGTATTTCATGTTTCTATGCTCCAGAAGTATATTGGCGATCCATCTTATGTTTTAGATTTCATCACTATTCAGTTAGATGGTGATTTGACTTATGATGTGGAGCCAGCGGCTATTTTGGAGCGGCATGTCCGAAAGTTGAGATAAAAGGATATAGCTTCAATGAAAGTGCTGTGGAGAGGTCGGCTCGTGGAGGAGGCTACTTGGGAGATCGAACAGGAGATGCAGAGCAAATATCTACACCTGTTTTAGGCTTCAAGTATGTTTCTAGACTCGTTCGAGGACGGACGTTTGTTAAGAAGGGGAAGATGTAACGACCCAGCCGGTCATTTCATGAGTTGCCGGCCCGTTTTCCCCATTTTTGCTTCTTTATGTGTTGTTCAACTGTATTTTATCGTATCGTGTTGGTTGGTTTGGGTTCGGAGTGGTCTTGGAGTGGAATGAGACACTTAGTCTCTTATTTAGAAGCTTAAGCTAGAAAAGTCAACTAAATGTTGACTTATATGTAGAAGATCTCGGATGTGAATTCTGATGGTTCGAATAGCTCCATTAGGTGATTTTGGACTTAGGAGCGTGTTCAGAATGAAATTTGGAGGTCTGTGGTAGAATTAGGCGTGAATTGGCGAAATTAGAAATTTAGCGCTTTCCGGCCGACAACGGAAATCTTGATATCGGGGTCAAAATGGAATTCCAAAAATTGGAGTCAGAAATCTTGATATCAGGGTTAGACTGGAATTCTAGAAATTGGAGTAAGTCAGTAGTGTCATTTGTGATGTGTGTGCAAAATTTCAGGTCATTCGGAGGTCATTTGATAGGTTTCAACGTCGTTTGTGAAGCTTGAAAGTTTATAAGTTCTTAGGCTGGAATCCGAGGTTGATTTGGTGTTTTGGTGTTGTTTTGAGTGATTTGAAGGCTCGACTAAGTTTTAATGATATTATGAGATATGTTGTCATGTTTGGTTGAGGTCCCAAGGGCCTCAGGTGAGTTTTGGGTGGTTAATGGATCAATTCTTGGTTTTAGAAGTTGGCAGATTTTCTGGTATTTTATTGGAGAGAATTACTTCATTGCGTTCGCGAGAGGGCTATAGTGTTCGCAAAGAGATTTTGAGAGGGGCAACTGAGTCGTTCTTCGCATTCGAGATGTGGCTCTCGCATTCGCGAATGTGTAGGACTTAAGGCTACGTGTTTGTGAGGCCTGTTCTGCGTTCGCATAGGGCCACCCAGCTAAGGCTTCGTGTTTGCAAGTGAGTCCTCATGTTCGAGAAGAAGGAACTTTTGATCTGAGGCAGCTTGTGCTTTGCGAAAGCGAGGGCAGTGCCGCGTTCGCGAAGAGGAAACATTTGGGGCAGAATGTTTAAGGTTAAAAAATGAGGGTTTGAGTTCATAATTTTAAAATTCAATAGAGAGCTCGGGAGAAGGTGATTTTAGAGGGTTTTCAGAGAAGTGATTGGGGTAAGTGTTCTTCACTTGATTTTGGTTAAATCCTATGATTGTGTCTTGATTTTTATCATCTAAATTGGGAATTTGGAGTGAAAATTGGGGGAAAAATGGAAGAGAATTGGAGAGTTAATTTTAGAGATTTGAATGACCATTTGATGTTGGATTTTGATGAATTTGATATGGGTAGACTCGTGAGTGAATGAGCTTTCTAGTTTTGTGATTTTTATTGAATTACGAGACGTGAGCCCGGGTACCGGGTTTGAGGAAAATTCAGGATTTTTGGTCTAATTTGATAATTTTCATGTGGAATCTATTCCTTTAGCGTATAGTGATGATAATATACTAATTTTGGTTAGATTCAGAGCATTTGGAGGCCGAGTTGAGAGGAAAGGGCATCGCGGGTTAGAGTTTTGTCCGGTTTAAGATAAGTAATGATTATAAATCTTGTCTTGAGGATATGAAACCCCAGATTTCACATCGTTTCACTATGTTGAGATGACACACATGCTAGATGATGAGCATGTGGGCGTGCACCGTTGGAAATTGTGACTTGGTCCGTCCTGTAGCAACTATTAAGTTGCGTATTTGATTGGAAACTATATGATACTTATGTGTTTTAGAAAGAATTTTTATGATTTGGGCTGAATGCCATATCTGGGCCTCGTGCCAAGTTGTTTGGACCCTTAGGGGCCTTTTTCTTATTATTTCCTCACTGTTTTGACTTAAAATCTATACTCAGTCATGCTACGTTTTACTGATTTCATAAATCAATCTTTATTACTCCGTTTTGAAGCATAAAATGATATTTTTGGGCTAGCACCCTGTTTTTACTGATAGACCGAGTGACTTGAGAGATCTATGACTGAGTAAGGCCGAGAGCCTTTAATTGTGAGGATATTGAGAGTATAGCACGTGAGTTGTCTGTGGGGATTATGATATTGATACAATAGAACATGAGTTGTTCGTGCAGCACGTGAGTTGTCCGTGTGTGTTATAGCGCTTGAGCTATAGGAGCCCCTCCGGAGTCTGCACACCTTCAGTGAGCGCGGGTGTCTTGAGTGAGTGATACGAGATATGCCCGAGGGGCTGTTTATGATTGATATTGCGCCCGAGGGGCTGTTTATGAGTTTCATTCACGTTTACTATTAATTGTATTGAGTCTTTGTTAAAAACCGTTGAAAGATATCTTCAATGATGTTTCCTAAAAACTGGATATAAAACGAGATGATTTGACTAACATACTGAATTGGGAGCATGTTATACTTACTAAGATTTCATGATGTGGATTTTATGTGTTTCTTACTGCTCAGTCTTTATTTACCTCTATTACTTACTGAGTTGGCGTACTCACATTATTCCCTGCACTTTGTGTGCAGATACAGGGGTTGCTGGACGTGATAGCGAGCGTTGATCTTCATCCGCCGTGGATATTTGGAGTTGGCAAAGTAGCTGCATGACGATTGGAACCTTGTCCTTCTCCCTCCTTTCTCCCTATAGTTATTAGTAGTTGACTTCTGGACTATTCTAGTCTTGTTATATTTCGGATCAATTGTAGTGATTGCTCATGACTTAGTGACACCCGGGGTCGGGCTCTATTTTTCGTGTTTTAATTTTTGACTTTATACTTTTTATGAGGATTTCAGTATGAAAAAGGTTGTTATTTAAATTTTAATGGAATGTTGAACTATTTTGGGAATGTGACGGCTGACCTAATTCCATGATAGGCGTCATCACGACCGGAATGATTTTGGGGTCGTAACATATAATATGGATTAAACAAGATTAGGATCTTTGTTTAAGTTTGTCCCGTATCAAAATATAGTTTATTTTCATATTCTTCTTGGTAATATCAAACAAAATTTATTTATAAATTTACATATATATTGCTTTCAACTATGTAAACTGTGTTCATAAGCTAAATATTCACTAGTTTTTTTCTATTTTTAATTTATAAATATTTATTAACCTTGCTTGATGTTCTAATAATTACGGAGGGAATTACAAATGTCATAATGCACTTCAAAGTATCTATAACTAATATTTACATTTTTAAGTTCCTTTATTATATTTATATTTACGTTTAACTTCTCTTCAAATATATATATCATAAAGTATCTTAGCAAAAACATCATTATTATTTGGTAAACCCTTAATTTAAATAATAATTGACTTCTTAAAATAAATTTAAAGCCACAATGATGTTCTACGTTCATATATAGAAGGAAGGGGTTCAAATGATATTTAAAGGAAATAATTCTAGTTCAAATAAGGAAAAAATTAATAAGTACTAAAAATTTAGTTAATTTCAAAGTACTATATTTTAAGAAAACAATTAAATGATAATATTGAAAATTTAAAGTCCTAAATATTAGGAAAATAATTAAATGACTATTCATAAATATTAGAAAACTAATTAAATAATTATTCATACATATTAAACAATTAATTAAATAACTATTTTGTTTAATGAGAACTTTATTTTTAAAGGGGTAAAAAAAGCGAATGACATTTTTCTAAGAGCCTTCGTGCTTTTAATATAGTAGTGTACATGCGCTGCACATATTTTTTGCGTCTATTAAAAAAAGTGAATAATAAAACGTAGAATTAGAATAAATTATGTCCAATAACAATTGATGTCGAGATAAATACAATATTTATTTAAATTGAAAAATAAATGTTACCTCGGCGAAATAGTTGAATACAGAGTCATTGAGTGTTTTTGAACTTGCAAAAATTAAAATTTTTATGTAGGTTAATTATATAACTTTTGTATTTATGTATATTTATGAAGATAATACGATATGTTATGTTTTCTATCTGACCTAATATCTCTTTACAGACAATTTTCTTGGAGTAAAAAATACTACTCCAAGTATTAAGTGTTATATATACCATATAGTATGTATGATTATTCTTCATAAAGTATCCTAAACTATATTTTTTTGGATTTAGTTAAGGTTGTTCGAATGAATGAATAAATTATGATAAAATTTTCTTTCTCTCTTATTAATTAGTACTTTTATTTCCCTCTTCAAGTTTGATTTCCCTTCTCTACTATATTTATTTTATTTTATGCTTCTAATGATTTAAGGCATGTTTAATGAATATTATTTTCTTTTCTTTTATTCACCTGTTAGGCTCCTTAAAATTTTAGATTTTAATAACTTTAGACATGCTCATCGACTATATTCAAGTTTTTTCAAGTTATTTAATTATTTGCTCATAAAATGTGACAAGTGGTACATGATACCTATAAAAAGTGACAATTAAACCATATTAAATTCTATAGGTCTAAAATAATTTCTCGCACTACAAATAATTATAAAATATAATTTTATACTTCTAAAATAAATGTTATGAAAGACTATAACATATAGAGCTGTCATAATTTGCTTCATATTTGCTGAAGTAATTCCTTCTGGAATTAATTTTATATTTGATGGACAACATCTCTTAATTCATATCTCAAGGTGATTAAAAGCTAATATCTAAATATTCATAAATACAAGATATTCTTAAAAATATACTTCATGATTCTCAAGTAATTAATTATAAGACAAATATTTTGAAGAAAAGCTTTCATTACTGTTCCTAACATTTTAAAAACTTAGAATCGTGATAGTCATTCAGTTTAAATAGGAAACAAAACTAATAGAAGTAAAATCTTACTTAATTTTAAATTATTAAATATTAAAAGTTTTTACATAGTTCAAATAAGGAAGGATTTAATAAATAAAATTTAGTTGATTTTAAAGTCCTACATATTAGAAAAATAATTAAAATACAATTATAATTTTGTCCAATGTGAAATATATTTTTAAATGGTAAAAAGACGAACGATATTTTGCTCAGGGCATTCGTGCTTTTAATATAGTATAGTTGTACAAGTTCATTTATGATTCATTTTGACTACAAATAACCTTTGTGAAAAATGAGAAGGCAGAATAGCATAAATGACACCTATGTTTGTGCCATTTTATCATGCCGGTCCACAAATTTTTCATTTTGTTAAATGAACATTTAACAACAACAACAATAATAACCCAGTATAATCCCACAAGTGGGGTCTGGGGAGGGTAATATGTATGCAGACTTTACCCCTACCCCGAGGGGCAAGGTTGCTGTTTCCAGGAGACCCTCGGCTTAAGACAACAACAAGAGACGATATATTAGTACTATCAATAGAATCATACTAAAATAACATAAAATAACATAAAATAACAAAATAACAGCAATATAAGAAATATAGGAAATACGAAAAAGATGGAAGGTATACTAATATCCAACAGATAAATCCCTGCATCAGTAGCTGATCAGTAGCATCCTAAGATTAACTCCTAACTGGCTAGTCTTACTCTAGTGCGCTATAGAAATATCCACAACTTCCCCCTATCCTACAACTTTAATGTCGACCTCCACAACAAGGGCCATGTCCTCAGTAATCCTAAGACGCGCCATGTCCTGCCTGATCACCTCTCGCCAATACTTCTTAGGTCTCCCTCTACCTCTCCTCGTGCCCACCATAGCTTGTTACTCACACCTTCTCACTGGTGCATCAGTGCTACTCCTCTGAATGTGCCCGAACCATCTGAGTCTTGCTTCCCGCATCTTGTCCTCCATGGGGGCGACGCCCACCTTCTCTCAAATATCTCCATTCCTAATCTTATCCATCCTTGTATGCCCGCACATCCACCTCAACGTCCTCATCTCTGCTACTTTCATCTTCTAGATGTGTGAGTTCTTAACTGGCCAACACTCGGTCCCATACAACATGACAGGCCTAACCACTGCTTTATAAAACTTACCTTTTAGTAACGGTGACACTTTCTTGTCACACAGGACTCCCGTCGCTAGCCTCCACTTCATCCACCCCACCCCTATATGGTGTGTGACATCCTCGTTGATCTCCCCGATCCCCTGAATAACTGACCCAAGGTACTTGAAACTACCCTTCTTAGGGATGGCTTGAGAGTCAAGCCTGACTTCCGCTCCCACTTCCGTCAGCTCGGCCCCAAATTTGCACTCGAGGTATTCCGTCTTCGTCCTACTCAACTTGAAACCTTTAGACTCAAGGGCATGTCTCCAAACCTCTAACCTTTCGTTGACGCCGCGTCGTCTCGTCAATTAGGACTATGTCATCAGCAAATATCATACACCATGGCACCTCCCCTTGAATATGATGCGTTTTGACATCCAACACTAGGGCAAATAGGAAAGGGCTGAACGCAGACCATTGGTGCAACCCCGTAACAACCGGAAAATGCTCGGAGTCGCCTCCTACTGTCCTAACCCGAGCCTCAACTCCATCATACATGTCTTTAATAACTCTAATGTAAGCTACCGGGACCCCTTTAACCTTGCAGATCCATACATGGTTAAATGAACATTTAACCATATATAATAAATGCTTATGACAGGAGGCTGATGATCCTATGTGTCATATTTGGCTTTAGTGCTTGATTCGCACGCTTTGTAAGGAACGTGAATGTAACGACCCGACTGGTCGTTTTGAGTATCTGCACTTCGCTCGATATTTTAAGGGCTCGAGTATCTCTGCATGATGTATTATGACTTTTATAAATCGTCGGTATTGGTTTTCAAGTTATCAAGAAGCAATTTGGAAGAATGAACTTCAGGATCTAAGTTCTAAGTTGGAAGAGTTGACCAAGTTTGACTTTTTAGCATTTGACCTCGGAATGGAGTTTCGTTAGTTCCTTTAGCTTTGTTGGGTGATATTGGACTTAGGAGAGCGTCTGGATTGTGATTTGGAGGTCCGTAATTGAGTTTGACTCGAAATGGCAAAAGTTAGATTTTTGAGAAGTTTGACCGAGAGTGTACTTTTTGATATCGGAGTCGTATTCCGATTTCGGAAGTTAGGATAGGTCTGTAATGTCAAATGTGACTTGTGTGTGAATTTTGAGGTCATTCGGAGGTGATTTGGTATGTTTCAGCATCAGTTGGGGAAGTTGAAGTTTCAAAGTTCATTCATTTCGGCTTGAGGTTCGATTCATCATTTTGAGATTTCCATGTGTGATTTGAAGCATCGAGTAGGTTCGTCTTGTCATATGGAACTTGTCTGCTAAGTTTGGCACCATTCAGAGTTAATTTGATAAGGTTCAGATTCTCGGTTGTGATTCTAGAAGTTCTTGAAGTTTAAGTTTGATTTTCATGCATTTTGGCGTCCGATTCCTGGTTTTAGAAGTTATTTTGATGATTTAAGTGTGTGAGCAAGTTTGTGTTGTATTTTAAAACTTGTGTGTATATTTGGTTTGGAGCACCGAGGGCTCGGGTGAGTTTCAGATTGGTTTCGGAATGATTTTCATAGTTTTTGATAGATGATACTGGTATCATCACATTTGTGATATATTGGTCGCAAATGCGATAGTCGCAATTGTGAAGTAGCCATCGCATTTGCGAAGTCTGGGCTGCTGGCAGAGTTTGCATTTGTGAAGGACTCTGTCGCATTTGCGAAGGACTCTATCGCATTTGCGAAACTCCTTCCTTTGCATTTGCAAAGATTCTGTCGCAAATGCGACCTTAGCAGGAGTCTGTCATGATCGCAATTGCGATCATTTTCCCGCATTTGCGAACCCCCTGTCGCAAATGCGACATTTGCAGCCTGTTAAGTGCTGAGAATTTTGGGTTTTTGCTTCTTTCTTCACATTTTTGAACCCTAGCTTCGAGGAGAGACGATTGTGAGAGGGGCTTTTCATACCATATCATTGGGTAAGTATCTTTAACAGATTTCCAACTATATTTCATGATTTTATATAAGATTTAACATCAAATTCATGGGAAATCTATGGAAAAATTTAGTGGTTTTGTTAAAGTTTTGAAAAATGAAAATTTGAGATTTAAGAGTCGGATAAGACTCGGATTTGAAAATAAAATACATATTTGGAATCATGAGGCTATGGGTAGTCAAGACCTACCCTTGGACTCGGGTTTTTGACTCGGCGGGCCCAAGGTTTGACTTTTGTTGACTTTTTAGAAAATGAATGAATATCATAGTTTTATTAATTGGAATTGTTTTCTCTTGCATTTTGTGGTGTATTCAAGTCGTCATTGGCTAGAATGGGCCGAGTGGAGGCGAATTTGTAGAGGAAAAGACTAAATTGACTGTGGGATTGGCCGAATTGAGGTAAGTGTTTTGCCTAGCTTTGTTGAGGGAATTTTTCCTCCTATTTGCCATTATTTTCCACATGCGGGGGTGATACATATATGAGATGATGAGCGTATATGTATGTGCTAGGGTTAATCATGCTCGGGGGGGGGGTGGATTATATTATTTTGTATTTGTAGAGTTTTGTGACATTCTGTTAAATGCCTTACTTGACTCTTAGATATTAAGGACATAATATTAAGTGTTAGATATCAAGACCTAGTTTGTTATAACTTGAAAAAAATTGTAAGAATACATTAATGTGTCTAATCCGGCCACCTCTATGCGAAATCATTACTACATTTCTATAAATGATATTCTTGAGATGCTAGACTCTATACTTGTGTTATGGATCAATTATGCAATTTGTGGAAGTATTGGAATAATACGGTTCTTGAGGATTGTTGAATCATTGTTGACTTGGAAAGTTGTGATTTGGAATTGTTTGGAATATCCGTTAATACACTCTCCTTGACGTCATTTATGCTTCCTGCCTTGCTTGTCCATGTTTTATATATGCTTGGTAAGGAAGAGTGTAAAGCGCGAAGGGTGATACCGTGCCATTGTTTATACATTATCATGTAAGAGAGAGTGCAAAGCACAAAGGGTAATGTCGTGCCATATTATTGAGAGTAAAAGCATGAAGGGTGATGCCGTGCCATATTATTGAGAGTAAAAGCACGAAGGGTGATGCCGTGCCATATCATTTGAGCATAAAAACACGAAGGGTGATGCCGTGCCATTTTATTTATATTGTTATGCTTGTATGTTGTGGTGAGGTCATGGCACGAAGGGTATTTTCGTGCAAGTGAGGACGGGGGACATGCATTATGATGTGATAGCTATTTTCCGTGTATACGTTTATGCCTTACCTTGAGCTGTTCTTGTTGTATTTACGTGTTTTGTGTAACTTGTCGTTATTGTCCCATACTTGATCTTTATCTCAATTGTTGTTGCACTGTCCATGTCTTTTACTTGCTTAACTTGCGAATACCGTGTCTACTTCCTGATTTTATAATTACACTCATGTTGTATCCATTCTGTTGCACTTTAGTTTAAGTCTTTCACAATGCTAGCCATTCATGCCCTTACTTGTTAACTTGCGAAGATCATGTGTTTCCATTTTAATGGTTATAATTGTACTTAGGCCTCCAATATTCTAGTTAATTGAAGTTGATATTCCTTGATTTCCAGTTGTTGTTATTACTCATGTGCTTTCCATTTAGTTCTTTATTGTTGCTCACATGTATATCCTTATCCATCATTGTTATTTGCGTATTCCCTACTTTGTAATTTCTGTCATTGTGTTTCTGTCATATGGTGGGTTCTGTTATACGTTCATTTTAAAGGATGAGTTGAACGCACGAAGGGTGTTGCCTTGCTAATTGAAATGTTATATAATTTATTTATGCATGGTGAGGATGAGATAGAAGCACGAAGGGTGTTATCGTGCCATATAATTTCTCAATTGACATTTTGGATATATATTTCATACCATAGAAGATCGTAAATATTCTATTGTGGTTCTTCTTTTGCAAATTTTAACTATCTCGCCGAGATGTTTATGATATTTTATCTGTTATGCTTTGAACTGCCTTTACTGTTAAACTAATGTACATGTTATAATAATAAGCATCTTTTAACTCAAAATCTCGTCACTACTTTGACGAGGTTAGACAAAATACTTACCAGTACATGGGGTCGGTTGTACTGATACTGCACTTCTGCACGTTTCGTGCAGATTTTGGAGCGGAGCTACTGGCGACGTCGGATGCTGATTTCAGAAGATGTTCATGTGTCTGATTGAAGCTGCCACTTGTTCTTGGTAGTTTTAGACATTCTTAATCTGTTTATGTAATTTCCGAACAGATCGTGTGAACAGTTGTATTAGCTTTGAAAATCCTAAATTCTAGATGTTCATGACTTGTACTACCAGTTCTTGGGTAAAAATTTGTGAAAGTTCAAATAAATTCTAACTTCCTTTTCTATTAGTTATTTTGGTTTGTTTCTTTTGGTTAATTGGCTTACCTAGTGAGTCAAGTTAGGTTTCATCACGACCAGTAGTTTTTGGGTCGTGATATTGAAGGCAGTTGAAAAAGACCTAACGGTAATATTGTGGCCTATTTAACAACCATCTTCTTCTTTCTACCTCATTCTCTATTGTTGAACATGATAGAATCTAATTTCTATCCAAACCTGATGCCTTATTTTTTCTCTTGTTTACTTCACTAGTCAAAAATATAATTTCTTTGCTAGGATTCTTCATTGCCCATCAATTTTTGCCATTTTCTTTTCTTTTGAAGGTCGATTTTTTTCTTCTTCTCTGGCAAGAAATAAGCTACTACCACTTTTCCTTCAGCAATGAAGAAGGAACCTTATGTTATTGTAGAATTGATGCAGATCTTAAAATGTCACAAACACCCATCAATCTTGGAAGAAGGTTCCTAGGCTGCCGAAGATATGGGATTGGTGAAGGTTGTGGCTTTTTCCGATGGGTTGATCATGCGATTGAGGAAGAACACTACAAGACTCTTTATGCAGGTCTTATTAAAAAGAGTGATTGATGCCATTGTCAGAGAAGATGTCATGACCCCAATTTCCCTCTGAAGGATGTCATGATGACACCTAGTCTCTACGACTAGGTTACCCTAACATTTGATAACAACTGAACAGATATAATTGATAAAATACAAAAAAACCATTCTGATAAACTCATATAAACTACCGAAAAAAGAATCCCAACAATACATTCCCCAGGAATGGTGGAACTGAGTCATAAGATCTACAAAGTACGCTAAAGTGGCTAGTACATTACTATCTGAATGGAAAATACAAGAATAGTAGTAAAAAAGGTGACTCCGAGCCCTGCAGACGCTGAGCAGGAATACCTTGAAGTCTTTGTAAAGTAGCTAGCAAATGATCACTAATGATCAGTACGAGCAGACATATCTGGATCTGCATAAAAATATTTAGAAGCGTAGTATGAGTACACTACAACAGTATCTAGTAAGTATCAAACCTAACCTCGGTAGAGTAGAGGCCAGGTCAAGACACCTACTAGGATATAAATAAACAATATGAAAAAGTAATAAGGGTAAATAATAGAAAATAGAGAAATAACTGATACTAAACAATTAACAACATGAACTAATACCAAAATTGTAAGCACACAAATAATGTAAAGAAATCAGTAAAGAGAACCACAACGATCATATACGGACAATAACTGATAAAAGAATAAGGAAGAACAAACAACAAGAATCACAATGAGGTACCACCTCATGTACAATATGAATCACCACTGAGGTACCGCCTCGCATATATGTATCAAGAATCACCCCGAGGTGCCGCCTTGTATTCACAATTCACAATCTCAATCACAATCTTTTCCTATACCGCTGCATGAGCCTTACATTAGAAATAGGTTTTGAAAATAGTGTTTTCGAAATAGCTACACGCACTTTAACCCACCTTATGACGTCGCGTGACTTCACATAGTTCCCTTACAAGCTACATGCACATAAGTCCTACCTTACATCGCCACATGCACATTAACCTCAAGCCATATATCGCCGCATGCGCATCAATATCACATTACAATAGCAACTCGCACTACAAGTGCCCATATATCACAACTTGCCAACAATTAACAATATCAATATTTTTACAATAATAGCCTATGGCTCCACCACAACGGGTACATGAATATCAACAACAACAATGAATGCAAAGTGCTCAACAAGGAAGATGTTTCAATAATAACAATTTCGCCTCAACATGATAATAGCTTTCACAACTTCGACACCAATAACACAACAACGAGATAATGTATAACTATGATATTAAGTAAGAATAACTCACAATGGAAGAGAGAACAAATAACAATGACTCCGAATAATGGAAATCAACAAGGAAAGGGATAACATGAACAATAACTTTAAGTTATGGTAATCATTATTGAAAGAGATAACACGAATAATAACTTAAAATAGTGAATAATTAATAATGAAGAGATAACATGTAACAATAAAAGAGGCAACAAGTTCAACTAAAGTATGAGAGCAATTTATCAAGTAGGATGTAGAACAAGTGTTAAACAAGTTAATTAAGACATGTAAAGATAGATCAACACAATTAAGGATAGATTACAAGATATGACATTTCAATTAAAGTATGGAAATAGTCTAGATAGCCTAAACTAGTCAAATACCACGTACAACCCGTGTACCCACTCGTCACCTTGCGTACACGGCTTTCTCATAGCACACATGAATAAATCAATACCAATCCTAAGGGGTGGTTTCCCCACACAAAGTTAGGCAAGATACTTACCTCAACTAGGCCAATTCAACACTCAAAAATATCTTTTCCCTTAAAATTTGATTCCACACGGCTCAAATCTAACCAAAATTGATTTAATATCATCAAAAAATGCTAGGAGAATCAATCACAATAGAGAAAGCTATGATCTTTACACTTTTTCCATAAAGTCCACAAAAGTTAACCCGGTGCACGCCTGGTCAAAAGTCGGATCCAATGGTAGATTCTGTCTATCCATGACCCCACGAGTTCATATATGTGATTAGTTTCAAAATCTGAGTCCAAATCGACTATCAAAACTCAATTTCTTATTTTTCAAAAACTTGACAAAGTTTCACTTTGATTCACATGATTTTGATGTTAAAATCTAAGATATGTTGATGGAATATTATTAGAAATTGATTAGAATCACTTACCCAAAGTTAGTAGATGAAAATCCCCTCTCCAAATCTTCTCCTACCGAGTCTAGGGTTCAAAAATGTGAGAATGAGAGATAAAATCCCGACTTCCAGCCCTTTTTAGCTGCAGATGTCGCAATTACGACATGGTTTGCAATTGCGAAGTATTTCTCGCAAATGCGGCAACTGTTAGTCCTATGAGGAGGTCGAAATTGCGACTCTGGCTTTGCATTTGCGAAGCCTGTCTCCACCGCAAATGCGACTGTTTTGTCACAAATGTGAACTACCTTCTACCTGAAGCTACTTCGCAATTGCGAGATAGGTATTGCAATTGCGATACTTGAGGCCCCCCTTCTAAGCTCTCAATGGCGAACCTGGTCTTCGTAAATGCGACACCAGAGGCTGCTGCACACTAGATTTTTGGTTTTCAATCCACAACACTCCGACACATGTCCAAAACTTACCCGAGCCCTCGGGTTTCCAAACCAAACATCCACACAAGTTCTAAAAATATCATATGAACTCGCTCACCTGATCAAAACACAAAAATAACATCTAAAACGATGATTCGAACACTAAAATGCATGAATTTCAAAGTAAAGTTCAAGAATCTCTAAAGTTACATCTAAATGTCCGAATCCTATCAAATCAACTCCAAACGACACCAAATTTTGCAGACAAGTTATAAATACCACAACAGACCTATTTCAAGTCCAAAAATGAAATTTTAAGCTCAATTACTAAAAGTCAACCCATGGTCAAACTTTTTGACTTCATATTGCCAAATTTCGTCAAATTAATACAAATCAACCTACGGACTTCCAAATCAATTCCGGACATACTCCCAAGTCCTAACGCGATATGAAGCTATCGAAGCCATCAACATACGGTTCTGGGATCATTTTCACATAAGTCAAAGTTTGATCATCATTTCTAATATAAACTTCCAAGTCAAGAATCAAAGAGTCCAAATCAATCCGAAAGCTTTCCGAAATGAAACTAACTGACCCCGCAAGTCATAAAGTCATAAATACACATGTGTGTGGCATAAAAAGGGATAACAGGGCGCAATTACACAAAATAACTATTTGGGTCGTTACATTCTCCCCCTCTTAAAACAAACGTTCGTCCTCGAATGTGCATAAGAACATACCTGAAGTGGTGAATAGATGAGGATAGCGACTTCGTATGTCATGATTGACCTCCCATGTTACAACCCATATTTTTGTACATGAAAGTACGCCATAAGTAAATTGATATAAGATCATAAATGAGATGTTACATCCCGTATTTTCGTATATTGAAGTTTCATCATAAGTTAATCAACGTAAGTTTAGGAATGAGATTTATTTTGGGATTATACGTACTACGCTATTTCAAACAAGTGATAAGTTAATTCGTGAAGGTGATCGGGTAACTGAATCAAAGAAAATGAATTTCGTCGAAGTTTGTCATTTTGGGATAGAATATGGCCCGAGCTAAAATACTCGGTATTTATAGACTATTTCCATACAAGGTACTATATGAGCATGATAGTAAGGTGTACAAGGTATATTAAAAGTGAGTAGTATTTCATGTAATTTGAGATAATTCTTAATTATGTGGGTAATTGGTTAAATGTTGGATTTGTGGGAAATTAATAAGTGATTAAGGAATGGTGGATGGTTAATTGAGGTCTTTGAATAAAGACCAAGGAAAGCTAACGTGGCAGCAAAATCTTGTCCAAATGATGACTATTATCTATGATTGAATATGTGGCGCATTTTAGTAGTATATGGCTTAGTATTAGTCATACCATTTAAAGACCAAAACTTATCTAATTCAAAAGAATGATCTTACATCAAATTGTTAGGCAAGAGATTCAAGTAAAAATGCTTATTAGTAAGGTATATGACTTTCTAAGACTAAGCAAAATAAGTCCCTCCATCACTAAAGAGAATGGAAAATGTTTGCATTAAGGTGATGACTCCACAGAGAGCTATTGCAAACGTGAATTACAAAGCTCTACAAAGAATTCATGTGAACATTTACAAAGCTTTTTGCAATGTGAATAACAAACTCTAAGGGAGCACGGTATAATCTTTCTCAAGAATATCATATGGCTTCCCTACTTCGATCCTCCATTACGTGTTTTTGCAAAAGAGAATCGGTTCAGGTATGTTAAGGCTATCCATTCTTTCTTTTGGCATGATCCATATGATACAAATAAAACGAGAAAATGCACAACTTTCATAAATGACTCTATTCATAAAAGTATTAGAGGTGCCTATGTTCTTGAATTCCCATGTGTCCTATTATTTTATCATCTCTTCATGGGTCTTAGAAAAATACGTATGTTGAAAAAGTTTACTTCATGATATTACTCAAAAGCATAATGGTCTTATGACATTCCGAAAGATTTTATTGACGTACTTTTCATGCATTGACCCATGACCAGATGACATTATATACACGTATATATGTATATTATATGTATATGGGATATAGGAAAATGTTGCGGCATTATATACGCACCACCACCTGATCAGCTGGTATACGTTGATGATTTGCCCACAATGGCCGAGATGATATGATGTGATGCCCTCAGAGGCTTGATGACATTATGAATGCATTTACCCATGCATGGTATGACATTTATACACATATGCATGATATTATAATATTAAATGATTCACAGAGCTATTCAGATATACATGTTGAGTCTTTTACTTCATGTTTATCTCATGTCTATTGTTTACTGATTTTCATTCCTTACATACTCGATACATTATTTGTACTGACGTCCCTTTGCTTGGGTATGCTGCGTTTCATGCCCGTAGGTCCCGATAGATAAGTTGAGTGCCCTCCAAGTATGTTATCAGCTCAACATAAGATGTTGGTGCGCTCCATTTTCTTCAGAGTTGCTTGTTTGGTTAGTATGATCTATACGTGTATTGTTTGGTATGGAGGGACTCTATCTCGACCTTTATAAAAATTACGTATTCTTAGAGGCTTGTAGAAAACTGTCATGTACGTAAAAGATTGTATGGCCTTGTCGGCCTATGTTTAGTATACGAGTGGTTATTTTGGTCTTATAGTCCCGTATGTCTTATGTATAAGTTGGTATTACATGTTGTATTCTACTTATCTCATAATAGCCTTCTAACTTAGTTATCTATGATAGTATTACATCAAAAAATACATTATGTTGGTGCTCGATTAAGTAAGGTACCAGGTGCCCATCGTGGCCCATCGGTTTGGGTCGTGACATCCCAGGTTGCCTCCTCGACCGAATGACCCCTCCATTGAACCTTTACTGAAACATTGCTCTTTGTCTCAACTTTTGGACCTATCGATCTAAGATAGCCATCAGCTCCTCAATATAAGTCAAATCCTCATCCAATTGGACTATGCTGAAGTCTTTAACATGAGATGAATCACCATAATACCTCCGGAGCATAGATACATGAAACACCGGATGAACCGCAGATAGACTAGATGTCAATGCTAGCTTGTAAGCCACCTCACCGATCTTATTAAGAATCTTAAAAGTTCCTATATACCTAGGGCTCAATGATAACTAGGGATTATAGTTCATTTTACACTCCTTCTTACTTGAGTTTTGATTAAAAATGTATACAAAATAGTCCCAAAGGCTTACATGATGTACTTGTTTGTAGAGTTTGATCAAAAAGGTGACAATTAGTCAAAATCAGTTCAAAAAGGAGTGAAACATGCACAAGTAGCAAGAACAAGTCCAAGCACAGTGCAACAGATCCACTGCGGCCGCATTCCATTTAGTGCGGTCCGCAGTGAGGAGATTCAGAGAGGTGCATATTTTGGAAACTCAAGCACTACGACCGCAAAGCATTTTGTGCGGATCGCAGTGGTCTCCCCACGGCCGCAATCGAGTTTGTGCGGTCCGCAAAGATGGGGTTCAGAGAGTTGGGAGTTTGGAGGTTAATGCCAATGCGGTTTGCGGTCCTTTTTGTGTGGATTAATTAGAAAACCCTACAAGCAATCATTCTTAGTTTAACTTAGCTTATCATTAGCATAATATTAGAAGTAATATCCAACCAAAAGATGATTGGAAGAGTAATTAAGAGCATTGCGCATCTCTAGTTTAGATAGGAATCCAATTCCCACTTCTAGCTCCCTGTGGATTTGATCCCAACTATATCGGGTAAAAGCTGCTTCGACCGCTCTCACCACTCCGTAGTGGTGTAGGGTTAGCTCTGATCACTTTTTGGAACCATTGTCGGGGAGCTAACGATTTTGGCTATCTATCTAAATAGTTTTGTGTATTGTTCTTCTTTCCTTCTGCATTACTAATTTGTGTGTGTTGCAACTTCAGGTACACAATGGCAGCAAACAATGTACCTCTTGGAGATCTTCTGCTGGGGGAGGAGGTAGATGGCAATATTGATGATGAGGTTCCTATTGTGCCTCAAGGACAAAGGAAAGGCCGCCATGCCAATGATAATATTCCAGACCCTCCCCCGCCACCTCCAAGAGTGGCTGCTCGAGTGCTTCCCAACCAAGGATATGCTAGTGAAATTGTCCCACCCCGGATCCGGGCGGGAAATTTTCAAATTACTAACATGATGCTGACATTGTTGGAGCAGTGAGGGTATTTCACGGGTGCTCCCAATCAGAATGCTTACAAATATCTCAAGGGTTTCGTGGATACCTGTTGGGGGAGCAAGCAAACTAATGTGTCAGAGGATGCACTTCGGTTGAGACTATTCCCTTTCTCACTTAGAGGGAAGGCATTGGATTGTCTTGAATGACTTCCAAACAATTCCATTACTACTTGGGATGAGCTGACAGATAAATTCATTGTAAAGTTTTTCTCACTAGGGCACATGGCAGTATTAAGAGATGAGATCTTAGCTTTCAAGCAGGAGCCCACCGAACCATTACATGAGATATGAGAGCGATATAGAACCATGGTAAAGGAATGTCCCAACAATGATATAACTGAGGCAATGATACAACAGACATTTACCGGGGCATTAAAACAACAAATCAGTGCATAGTGAACCAACTTGCTTGGGGTAATTTCAAGAAGCTGTCTTATGATGAGGCTTATTACATTCTTGACGAGATGGCTGACACGTCCTCCGCTTGGCAAAGTAGAGCCAATGTGCCACAAGGTGACCCCACTGTCACTCACTTGCACAAAGAGCTACATGATCATAGATAGGCTATAGCAGAGCTAACAACAACAATGAACCAACTAGCAAAGACATAGTTACAACAAGTTCAAAATTCACGCCAAGTAAATGCTATAGAGGGTGTTAGCATGCTAGTGAACAAAAGAAGACAAAGAGGTCAATAGAACCAACGGAGTTCGGATCAATATGACAATAATTGTGGTGGATTCCAAGATGATGGTTATGATAGGCAGAATGAAAAAGTGCAATATATGAATAATTATTAAGGCCAAAGGGGCAATTCTTCCAACCAACAACAATGGAGACCCCAAGGCAATTGGGGAAATCAACAACAACAGGGAAATAATAATTGGGGGAACAACAACCAAAATTTCAGTTGGGGTAATCAGAACAATAATCAGAACGATCAGGGTAATTGGAATGACAACAACAACAACTGGGTGGTAACAATAATCAGGATGGTTGGAACAATGGCAATCACGGAAATCAGGGGCAAGGCTTTCAAATGCCCCCAATGTATCAATAACTGAACAATCCACCCCTATTTCCATCCCAAGCTTCTAGTTCTTCCAACAATGAAATGAGGAAAATTAAAATGATGTTTGAACAGATGATGAAAAAGAATGCGGACTCTGATGCTCAGTTGGCTTCCCACAATACTTCAATCAGAAACTTGGAGGTTCAATTAGGCCAAATCTTACAATCCTTGAATACTCATCCTAAGGGGGCTCTACCAAGTGATACAGTAGTTAACCCTAAGTATGGGAACAATCATGTTATGGCGGTATCTACAAGAAGTGGACGAGGCGGTGATGTGCATGCCTCCAAACAAAAAGAAATTTTGAGTGATGAAGTTGAGTTGCAGGAAGATGAAATTCCTTTGGTGGTTGAAAATGTGATTGATGAGAATGTGAATGAGGAAGTGAGGATTGATATCCAAGATGCTGAGGTGGAAACTCAGAATGACGTGAACCCATCTAGGGAACACGTAATAGACATGCCAGAAATGATTATGCCTAAAGCCAAGACTCCTTTGCCAAGGCCACCTCCACCTTATCCTCAAAGGCTCGCGATGCAAAAAAATGAGAATCAGTTTAACAAGTTTATTGACATGATGAAGAGCTTATCCATTAATGTGCCTTTGGTGGAGGCTCTGGAGAAAATATCGGGTTATGCTAAATTCACGAAAGATTTGGTGATAAAGAAAAGATCCATGGATTGTGAAACTATCAAGATGACCCACCAAGTTAGTGCAATAGTGCACTCAATGGCCCCGAAGCTAGAAGATCCTGGTGCTTTTACCATTCGTTGTACCACTAGGAGTGCGGACTTTGCAAAAGCTCTATGTGATTTGGGGGCAAATATAAACTTGATTTCCTATTCAGTTTTTAAGACTTTGGGTATTGGACAACCGAGGCCGACTTCCATGAGATTGCAAGTGGCGGATAGAACTATGAAGAGACCATTGAGTAATATTGATGATGTTCTTGTCCGGGTGGACAAATTTATCGCTAGCTGATTTTGTGATTTTGGACTGTGAGGTAGATTATGGGGTTCCAATCTTATTGGAAAGACCTTTCCTTGCTACTGGGAATGCCTTAGTTGATGTGGAAGCAGGGGAACTCACCTTCCGGGTGGGTGATGAGAAAGTGGTCTTTCATATGTGCAAGTCAATAAAGCAGCCCAAGAGTTCTGAAGTGTGTTCTTTTGTGGACCTTTTCACGGCAGTGATAGTTGATGATACTAGTGCAATGATCAATGTGGAGGACCCTCTAGAGGCAGTTTTGTTGAATCTTGATGTAAACGAGGATGAAGGTCGAGCTAAGTGCGTGAATGCTTTACATGGAATAGGCTCTTACTCTTATGAGCCTAGGAAACTCTCTTTGGATCTTGAGAATAGGAAAACTCTACCAACAAATCCTTCAATTGAGGAACCTCCGATGTTGGAGTTGAAGCCGTTGCCTCCACAGCTCAGGTATGAATTCTTAGGCCCTAGTTCAACTTTGCCAATTATTCCTTCCTCTTGTCTTACTAACATGAAGGTTGATGCCACATTTGTGGTGCTTCAAAAGCGGAAGAAGGCAATTGGATGGACCTTAGCTGATATTCGGGGGAGAAGCCCCGCATTCTATATGCACAAGATTATTCTAGAAGATGATGTAAGCCTTCTTTGGAACATCAAATGAGGTTGAACGAGGCAATGCAAGAAGTTAAGAAAAAGGAGGTTATCAAGTGGTTGGATGCCGGGGTTGTATACCCTATCTTTGATAGCTCTTGGACTTCACCGGTGCAATGTGTGCCGAAAAAGGGTGGTATGACCATGGTTACAAATTCGAAGAATGAGTTGATTCCAACAAGGGCTGTCACCGGGTGGAGGGTGTGCATGAACTACCACAAGTTGAATAAAGTGACTCGCAAGGATCACTTTCCATTGCCTTTTCTTGATCAGATGCTAGAAAGACCTGCAGGCGTGCCTTCTACTATTTCTTGGATGGGTATTCTGGATACAACCAAATTTTGATTGCTCCAGAAGATCAGGAGAAGACCACCTTCACTTGTCCATATGGCACCTTTGCCTTTTCTAGGATGCCTTTTGGGTTATGTAATGCACTGACTACATTTCAGCGGTGTATGATGACCATTTTCACCGATATGGTGGAAGATATTTTGGAGGTGTTCATGGACGACTTTAGTGTTGTGGGTGATTCATTTGATGAATGTTTAAAAAATTTTAATAGAATGTTGGCCCGTTATGAAGAACCCAATCTTGTTCTTAATTGGGAGAAATGCCACTTCATGGTTGAGGAGGGCATAGTTCTTGGGCATAAAATTTCAAAGCATGGTATAGAGGTGGACAAAACAAAAATGATGTGATTTCAAGGCTCCCTCCCCCTACCTCTGTCAAGGGAGTTAAAAGTTTTCTTGGGCATGTAGAGTTCTACCGACGATTTATCAAAGCCTTTTCTAAGATAGTGAATCCCTTATGCAAGTTATTGGAAAAAGATGACAAGTTCGTGTTCGATGAGAGATGTATGCAAGACTTTGAACTTCTCAAACACAAGTTGACCACCACTCCTATTATTACCACACCTAATTGGAGCTTACCTTTCGATCTTATGTGTGACGCGAGTGATGTTGCGGTTGGGGCAATCTTGGGGAAAAGAGTGAACAAAATACTTCATCCGGTGTACTATGCGAGCAAGACAATGAATGATGCTTAAGTGAACTACACAGGACTGAGAAAGAGCTTTTGGCTATTGTGTTCGCGATGGAGAAATTTTGACCGTATCTCATGAGTTCCAAGGTCATAGTTCATACCGATCATGCCGCACTCCGATACTTGATGACGAAGAAGGATTCCAAAGCTAGACTGGTGCGATGGGTCTTGTTACTTCAAGAGTTTGATTTGGAGACTGTGGACTGGAAGGGTAGTGAAAACCAAGTGTAGACCACTTGTCCCGCTTGGAGGAGGAGGGGAGGCCTCGTGATGGCCTAGAAATCAATGATTCATTTCCTGATGAGGAACTCCTTTATGTGTCGGTGAATGGTATGCCATGGTTTGCGGACGTTGCTAATTTCCTTGCGACTAGTATAATCCCGTGTGAGCTCTCTTCTAACCAAAGGAAGAAGCTCAAACATGTTAGTTTGGACTTTATTGGGATGAGCCATACTTGTTCAAGATCTGCACGGATGGTGTGATCCGAAGGTGTGTCTCGGAGGAGGAGAAATTGAGTATCTTAGAGGCTTGTCATTCCTCTCCCTATGGTGGCCATCATGGCAGGGCAAGGATGGCTTCAAAAGTTCTTAGTTGTGGGTTTTATTGTCCAACTTTGTACAAAGATGCAAGTGAACTTGTGAAGAGATGTGATGAATGTCAAAGAGCGGGTGGAATTTCGAAGAAATATGAGATGCCTCTCAATACCATTCTTGAAGTTGATATTTTTGATGTATGGGGCAATGATTTCATGGGTGTATTTGTTACTTCGTGTGGGAACACATACATTCTTGTGGCGGTTGACTATGTTTCAAAGTGTGTTGAAGCCATGGCTCTACCCAACAATGAGGCCCAGAGTGTTGTTGCGTTTCTCAGGAAAAGCATTTTTACTAGGTTTGACACTCCTCGTGCAATCATAAGTGATGGAGGGTCTCATTTTTGTAATAGAGATTTTGATACTTTTCTTGCAAAGTATGGTGTCAATCACAAAGTTTCTACTCCTTATCATCCTCAAGCGAGTGGCCAAGTTGAACTCTCAAATAGGGAAATCAAGAGTATATTGTCAAAGACGGTCAATGCAAATAGGACCGATTGGTCAAAGAAGTTGGATGATGCTCTATGGGCTTATGGGACTTCTTACAACACTCCAATTGGTATGTCTCCGTATCGGTTGGTGTTTGGTAAAGCTTTCCATCTACCGGTTGAGTTAGAGCACAAGGCCATATGGGCTTTGAGGAAGCTGAATCCTGAATGGGATGTGACAACAAATCTTCGTGTGGAGCAGCTTAATGAACTTGATGAGTTCTGATTCCATTCCTACTCTAGTTCGTCCTTGTACAAGGACAAGATGAAGTACCTTCATGATAAATATGCTCGTGGCAAGGAGTTCAAAGTGGGTGTTTTGGTTCTCTTGTTCAATTCTCGGTTACGTCTGTTTTCGGGAAAGATTAAGTCGAAATGGTGTGGACCTTTTGAAGTGGTGTTTGTGACTCCATTTGGTGAACTTGACTTTAGGTGTGTTCGTCGGTCGGTACGTATGGTATTTAAACATTTCGGTTCGGTATTTTCGGTATTCGATTTTTTAAAATCCTATACCAATACCGTACCTAATTAAATTCAGTATGGTTCAGTTTTTCTCCTTTCAGTTTTGGTTTATTCGGTTCGATAACTTTGGTTTATTCGGTTTGAATACTAACTAGTGCATAGATCCATACACTCTAATATTCTTGATTAAAGTACTCAAAAATAAAAAACTAAAAATGTTTGTTGACAAAAAGTTTGTTCAAAACTAGCAAATATTGACCCAAATAGAGAAAATTGTACATAAAAGAATATGTGGTCATTAGAAAGGTCTTGTTACTTGTTTAGAGTTAATTGATGAACTTTGAGAATAAAAGAAAGTAAAATTTTAGATTTTTTATATTTATGTTATAATTGATAATATGTGTTTTGTGTAATATAATATATATTTCAGTACGATATCAGTATTTCGGTATTTTATTTTAAAATATCAAATACCATACCTAATACCGAATTTTTAAAAAACTTAAACCAAATACCATACCCAATGCCAAAATACCGTATACCAAATACAAAAATTTTCGGTTTCGATACGGTAATTTGGTATTTACCAAATTATGCCCAACCCTACTTGACTTGAAGAACAAAAATGGGGAGGTTTTCAGAGTTAATGGGCACAGGGTCAAGCACTACTTGGGAAAAATTAATGACAGCCACGTGGTGGCACTTCTCCATCTAAAGTGATTTGATGGTAACCTGCATCGTGCCACGACGTTAAATCAGGTGCTTCTTGGGAGTCAACCCATGTGTCTTTCTTTTTGTTTTTCATTGATTTTCTTTGTAGTGTAGGATTTACTTTTAGACTAACTAGTTGTGAGATATGTGTAGGATTATTTTGATGCAGTGCAGGACCAAGTTTGAAAGAAAATGTACACTCTCTGAAGTTTGCTATGCGGCCGCAAAGGCCTTAGTCCAGGGGCAACATTTCAATGCGGTCCGCATAGTGGATTGTTCAAAAAGGAGGAGTCTCTGAAGTTTGCCACCGCGGCCGCAATGCATTTTGTGCGGTCCGCGGTGGACCACTGCAGCCGCGAAGCATTTCTTACGGTCCACAGTGGACATCTCCCCAATGTTTCTGATTTGTGAGTACCGCAGACCTCGGTGCGTAGGTGTAGTGGGCCCCAGGTCCTTTTTCTATAAATAGGGTCTGAGGCCCTCATTTTAAACTTTTCGCTCTTTTGCACGCTGAATAGAACAAAATCACTATTCATCACTCCTACCTGCTCGAATTCAACTGCTGAGTCTCATTAATCTACATTGCATCTCATTTCTGGTACTTTTAATCTTTACTTAGTTTTAAATGTGTTTTATTTTCTTTTAAATTGTTAGTTCTATGTTCTTCTTCCCTTTTTCTTTAATTGTTTTAGCTTATGGTTTCATAAGTTGTTTAAATTAGGACTAATTAGTTAAAAATACTGATTAAACACCTAGGGGATCAATAATAGGTGAAAATTAGACTAAAAATGTGAAGAAAATTGAAACCCTAGGTTGGTATTACTGTTGGGTGCTTACCGCAGTCCGCGGTGGATTTATTATTGTCCGTGGTGCTTCTCTGCAGTCCACAATGCCATTTTGTGTGGACCGCGGTGGTGAAACTTCAGAAAGTTGAGAATTAAGGACCGCGGCTGTGGTAGATTTTGTGCAGTCTGCGGTGCCTTAATGCAGACCACGATACCATTTTGTGCGGTCTGCAGTGGCCTTTATCAGAGAGTGGGTAGTTTGATCCCCACTTTAGTGCGGAATGCGATGCGATTTTGTGCGTTCTGCGGTCGTCCCTTTGCAGCCGCACTGCATTTTGTGCAGTCCGCAGTCTGTAGTCTGCAACTATTTTCTTCTGTGTCTGCAATTGTTTTCTTTGCTAATTCTTATAATACTGTGATATTAACATGCTTCAACTGACTTCCACTTGCAGACAATGGTTCAATCACGAGGCAGTGGTAGAAAATAATAGGGAATAAGAGAGTCCTCCCGGGGTAGAGGAAAAGGCATGATCAAATTGACTCCCCAAGTTCGGCAAGCTATCAAAGATACTAGGAAGACAATAAGGGCTATTAATAGAGCTGCTTCCCATTAGGGAAGTGAGTATGTACCATCCCGAGAGGCATCCGACTTCGACTCCGTGCCAGAATATGTTTCTGACTGGCCGGAGAGGAACAGATTGAGAGATACATCTCCAGGCACCCCTACTGCCCAAGCGTCAGTGCAAATTTCTTCTGAGTCATCTGGGGGCTCAGCTGCTGGCAGTGATAGTGCCTATTATACCTCACCTACAGCTTCAATATCCGGTAAGGACCCCGTAGAAGAAGAAGGAGGGGGTGATCCCCAAGTACGAGGAGTATAGAGAACCAGGAAACTGAAAGCATGGCAAGATATATTCATGAGTGAAGTGGCCTACCATAAGTTTAGAGAATGGTGGGCCAAGAGGAAGTTGATACCTGAGCGGAAATTCATTACGAAGGACCTTTTGCCTCACAACGCCAATGTGCCGAGACAGTTCAGAGAGAGAGAGAGAGCAAGCTAGGACTATTTCATAGGCCACATGGAGGATGCCAATGAAAACTTAGTCAAGGAGCTCTACACCAATATTTCCCACATCAAAAAGGGCACTACAGTGACTAAGGTACGAAATTTGAAAGTGAAGTTTGATGAAAAAATGATCAATGACTACCTTGGCTTCCCGAAGGAGGATTAGACATTGTACATAGAGAAGGTAGCTTTGGGGGAGGATGCCCATCCATGGTTAACTGAGTACTTGGCAACCCCAGGTACTACCCCAGTATGGTTGACAATGGGAATAAAAATTCTGAGGAGAACCCTGAACTTCAAAGCAAAAGGATGGGAGACATTTGTTTGTAGCAGGCTAGAACCCACCACTGATGATAACTCTCTTCCTATCTTCCGAGCTATATTGGTGGCATATATTATGGCGGGGTACCCGATCAACATCGAAAATGTGATGTCCAGGGTGATTACAGGGGTGGTGAACGAAGGTGATAGATCCTACCCCTTCCCAAATTTTCTAACTATGTACTTCGAGGATCAAGATGTAGAAAAGAGAAAATTTGATGTGAAATTGAAACCCAAGGCACCTTTCTCCCGGTACAACACCAAGGGTCCTGACAACCCTAAGGACCCTAAAGGCAAAGACACTGCTTCTACTGGCCAGTCTGAAGAGCCAGTAGTAGTAGTGGCTCTTACTCAGCCTCCTTTAGCTACCCCAGACATGGCCCTAGGACCCTCCACATCTACAGCTCCAATTATTCTCCCATCTGTAGCATATCCTTTGACTGCCCACCGCTTGAGCTAGACCCTTGCTAGTATCAACAACTGGATGTAGACACCCACTTCTAAGCTGTCTGTACTATCTACCTCGGTGGAAGCCCAGTCGGTACCCTCTTAGCCACAGGTCCCATAGTCAGTGGAGAACACTCTCAAGGTGCTTCTGGAGAACCAGAAGAAGCTCCTGAAGAACAATCAATTAATATTGGACGTTGTGGGTTCACATGGAAAAACATTGAATGATTTGATCAAAGAAACAAAGAAACTAAGAAAGACTCGAGCATCCAAGGAGTCAGTGAAATGGTTGAGGGTGGAGGTGGAGAGATTGAAGGCTGATCACTTGTCTTTGGACCTTTTATTACATGACCCGGCTCCAGCATCTCAGCCTGAGCCGGAGCAGGAGACAGAGAGGCCAGCCAAGAGGAAGAGGGTAATTTTCCATGCTGATGATGCTGTAATAGAGTTGGAGGAGCCACAAGGAGGTTCTTCTAGCCAACCTCAGGCCCCAATGCAAGCCCAAGACTTAGTACAAACCCAGGTCCCAGTGTAGACACAGGTTATAGGGAGCCAGTCACAGGTTCTCGAGCAGTATGAGGACCCAGAGACCCAGATTCATGATCCTATGCAGACGGAGGGCCAATAGGGAGTTTCTTTTTGCTCTCTATCTTTTAGTTTGAGCTATTTTTGGCTAGTTAGCATTGACGACAATACTAGTTCTCATTTGAGGGGGTAGCCCTATTTGGATGATTTGGGTTGTATATATGACACTATTTTCTTTTATTATGCATTCTTTTTACTTTGGTATGTACATAATTTT
Source organism: Nicotiana sylvestris (assembly GCF_000393655.2). NCBI lineage: Eukaryota > Viridiplantae > Streptophyta > Magnoliopsida > Solanales > Solanaceae > Nicotiana > Nicotiana sylvestris. The sequence continues at coordinate 56,759,665 of NC_091058.1, forward strand.
ACCATTTTATTTTACTTTTTGTACATTGCAACATTGGTCTATATATAAAGTTACTTTCTGATGTATATTCATCCCCCTTATATATATTCATCTAAATTCCCTCTTGTACATATTCATTCTACTTTCCGCATTTTCTCTTTCATAGCTTCTTATTTTGAGGTTTGCATTCAATAAGCCTTTGATTTTTTTAATGCCACGGTTCTTTCCAAAGGTGAAATTTGTGTGAACCGGGTGGCTCTTCCCGATGATGGATGGAATGACAACCTTCTTAAGGTTTTGAGTTCATTTTCTTTTTGTTCTTTTTGTGTAAATAGTAGCTAGTGAGTAATGGTGCCTCAAGCAAAGCTTCACTTGGGCCTAACACATTTGCCTTTGATCCTATGGTCAAAAATAAATTGTTGTGTATAGGATGGTGAAAGTTGTGACCTTGAGACTCTTGTGTTGGCCGATAATCATCAAGTGATTTTTTGGGACCATTGTGTTGCTTAAATCTTAGCTAAAGTTGTTGTGGCCCCCCAAATATGTCTCTTTAGCAATCCTATAGCTTATGTGGTGAGAATTTGAATTGCAAGTCCAAGTCTCGAGCCATTAGTCTAGAACTTGCCTTGAATATTTGTCTGGCGAAATTATAAGTGTAGTTTGACTTGAGATGTGATTATACGCTCTCCTTGATCCGAATGATATCTTGAAAGCTTCCATAGCCCACCAATGATAATATCCCTAGTCAACCCTTTTGAGCCATAAACCTTTTTCTTTTAAAAACCATGATACAAGCCTTTACCCATTCTAAAAATACCCTCTCTTGGCACCCGATCTTTCCTAACACAAGGCAAAAGCATAAGTTTGGGGAGAGAGATGAGGAATGCAACAAAGAGATAAAAGGTACAAAATGAAAAAAAAGGAAAGCCAATGAAAAAGAAAGAAAACCAAAAAGACAAAAAGAACTATCAATGTAGAAAAAAATGAAGGGATTCAATAAAAGTAAAGAGATGAAAGGTGTGGAAAATTGAGAAAGGAGAAAAAGGTTTGAAATGAACAAGAAAGAGTGATAGTGTGTCTATTTAACCCTTCAGAAAGAAGTTAATGACTCAAAAAGTCAAGAGAATGTATGCCACAATGAAGCAAATGAAGTGTTTAGGGGAAGATGGAACCTACTCAGACCAAATATTTCCTACCCTAAACCAAAAGCCTTCACTATATCTCCGCAAAAGCTCTATATGATCTTGAGTTGAATGAAGCTTACATTAGTGGTGACTCATATAAGGGGTAAGCTTATGGTATTTAGAGCCGGACTTGTGACCTTTCTTTGAGAGAGATGAGTGTGTTTCCACTAACCTCGTTCTGAGTGCTACAATCTAAAAGTGAGATTTGCTTAGGGAGAGTTAAAGAGTATGAGTTTGGGTTCCACAATGACCAAAGTAGTCGAAAGAGTTTCTTTGATGGGTTGAGTCAACTCTTGATGCTCTTGTGTCACACTAAATCCATGGTGTTTAGAGGGTCAAATGTTGTTAATGATTCATTTGAATTGAGGGCAATTGTTAGTCCAAATTGATGCTAGATGAGGTCACTTTGGGTCAGCAGAATTTTCTTGGATTTACTCTTAAGGAGGTGGGACTTATTTTGTTTGCTTGAGGACAAGAAAAAGCTTAAGTTTGTGGGAGTTGATAACTATGGATTATAGTTCATTTTACACTCCTTCTTACTTGAGTTTTGATTAAAAATGTATACAAAATAGTCCCAAAGGCTTACATGTTGTACTTGTTTGCATGGTTTGGTCAAAGAGGTGACAATTAGTAAAAACCAGCTCAAAAAGGAGTGAAACATGCACAAGTACCAAGAACAAGTCCAAGCACAGTGCAACAAATCCATTGCGGCCGCATTCCATTTAGTGCGGTCCGCAGTGAGGAGATTCAGAGAGGTGCATATTTTAGAAACTCAAGCACTGCGGTCGCAAAATATTTTGTGCGGATAGCAGTAGCCTCACTGCGGCCTCAATAGAGTTTGTGCGGTCCGCAAAGATGGGGTTCAGAGAGTTGGGAGTTTGGAGGTTAATGCCAATGTGGTCCGCTGTCCTTTTTGTGCGCACCGCAGTTGAAAGCCACCGCGGCCGCGATGCATTTTATGTGACCCGTGGTGGCCAATTTCATAGAGCAAAGTTTGAAGCCAAAAAGCCTCACCGCGGTTGCACTCTTTTGTAATCTAACTTTTAGCTGAGCACGTGAACAATGGTTTTTGACTAGTTTGAGTAATTTTATAGTGGGTTTATCATTGAATCTTCAATTATTAAATTGTAATTAAATCTTATGGGTTATTCTTCATCTATTTCTTTGTTTTCTTTCATTATTATGAGTAGATAGACCCATTAGCTAGGGTTGTGGCTCAAACCTAGTGTGGGTATTTGATGGGTCTTTTGATTTAAGGCTTAGATGTTTATGGGTAGTTGATATTTGGACTGATTTGTGTTTTCCTTGTTGAATTAGTGGTTGGAAACACTAATTTGTGCCTATTTGACTTGGGTTATTTTTGAGAAAGAGAGCTTGAGTCTAGGAAAATTAGTCCAACAAGGAATTTGGGAGTAATCAAGAGATTGATAGCCCCAATTAAAGGGTTAAACCTAGAGATAGTAATACCCGACTTGAGCCTATATTGCTTGCACAAATTTTGACACCCAATTGGTCTTGAGAAAGTCAATTAGGGAAAGGTCACTCAAGCTACCGAGAGGTATAGAGTGAGTAGTTCCATGCATTGGTTATATCACAATCCCCAATATAACGTCTTTGCCTTAGGCTTTAGATCCCGTCAAGTATTCACCTAGGAGAAAGTCACTTCCCTAGTGCCTCTTTAACTAATTAGAAAACCCTACAAGCAATCATTCTTAGTTTAACTTAGGTTATCATTAGCATAAATATTAGAAGTAATATCCAACCAAAAGATGATTGGAAGAGTAATTAAGATCACTACGCATCTCTAGCCTCCAAGTGTAGGCAAACTTTGCAAGTGGCAAGAACTGATCCTAAGAGCCTCCAAAATCCATAACGCATGCACGAAACATAGCCTCCAATATCTTAATGGTGCGTTGATCACATCCAAATGCACACCTCTAATGAGGTATGACACGGTCGTTTGCAATAATAAAACCCAACAAGCAGTTGGGATCGAATCCACAGGGAGCTGAGATGGGAGTTAGTAGTATATATTTGGAGTGATGTACGTGAAGTATCTAGATTGCTCTTCCACAAACAGGGTTTTGTTTTTACTTCTAAAATTAAGCTAAGGATTGCAATTCTAGAGGTGTAAAACTAGAGAAGATTGTTTTTCAAAAGATATAAAAAGACCTAGGGATGTGATCATGAACTAGGTGTTTGCCTATTGGGATAAAGAATTTTATACTGTTTTCTTAACTAGGGTGTCTTATAGCTCACAACACTACGTTGAGTCAGAGAGTGTTTTTGCTCAATTTGGTTTTCTCAAGACCAAATATGTATCTACCAAAACGGTTGATAAGAGCTCAAGTCGGGTTATTACTATCTCTAGGTTGAAACCTTTAATTGGGTTAATCAATCTCTCAATTGACCTAATTCCTTGTTAGCTAAGTTAGCCTAGACTAGGTATCTCTTTCTCAAGAAGAGACTAAGTCAAATAAGCATAAAACCAATGTTTGCAACCATTAATTTCACAATTGAAGCATAAACCTAGCTAAATAACAAACACCCATTCATAAAAAAGCATAAAATTAATCACCCATAAGGTTTATACACTAGAGTTGGGTCACAACCCTAGTAAAAATCTAGTTACTCATAGTGGATATAGAAGAAAACAAAGATCAAAAGATAATAAAACTCATTTTGAAAGATTAAAAGATAAAAACCTAATGTTAAATCACCAAAATTTACTAAAGTTGCCTAAAGAAGCAAGGAAAAATAGCTACAACACTTTGAATATTCAAAACTTGACCTAAAATCGTGAAACTATTCTATTTATACAAATCTGAAATTTTCGAACATAAATGCCCTTTCAGAGGTTCTACGACCACACAATTCCATGTGCGGTACGCACTTTAATTCAGTCTTGACAGGATTTGAATTTGCAGTGGCATCTCATATTCTGCGGTTCATACATTTCTGGGTGCGGCCGCGTAAGGCTCTACTGCAGACCGTACATTTTTTAGTGCGACCACGTAGCTGACTTTTGTGGCCGCACAATAATTGTGCGGTCCACACTTCCTTTAATCTTGAAATGAGAACTATTTGAACTTCTGCTCTTGGTTAGCTTCTGCGACCACACATTTTTTGTATGGACCGCACTTTGTACTTGTTCTCTGATAAGCTTTCCTTCACAATCTGTAGCCGCAGATGAAAATTTACGGTTCGCACTTTGAGCTTTTGTGCTTGATTTTGTCCTTGAGTTCAGATCACTGCTTCTTGAGTTGGATTTCATCTTAGTGGCTTATTTTCTAGTACTCTTGCAATTAAACATATTTCATCAATTTTCGAGAATACAATTAAACGCTTTTGGACTAAAAGGAAAGCTAAAAGGCGCTAATAAGTAGTCAAAATCCCCACTTATCAACTCCTCCAAGGAATCTTGCTCTTTCATGTAGGTCATTGTGGATCCCAAACTCCTCCTCATCTACTCTCTGTTAGCATATCTCACTTAATAATGTAGCACTCAATTCAAAGATTTGTGAAAAGTTTGCTCATTTCTCTCAAAAGAATGTCACAAGTACAGCTCTAAGTACCATATGCTTGCCCCTCATGTAAATCACCACTAATGTAAGTTCACTCGGTTTGAAATTAAGTAGGGCTTTTTCGGAATGTAATGAAGGCTTTTGGACTAAAATTGGATGTGTTGGAATAGAACAAATTTAACTTTCCTTAAGCACTCCATTTTCTCTTTTTGGCTCATGCTTTGCCGACTCTTCAAGGCATTTTCTTTTTCATTAGGGGAATTAGAGAGACTTAACATCACTCTTTCTTGGTCATGATATTCATTTTTTCCTTCTTTGTTTTCTCCATCTTTGCATCGCTGCTTTTCTTTGAATACCTTCAACTCTTCAACTTATTCACTTTCTTTTTGCATTTTTCTTTTTGTTCTTTCTCTCTTTTTCTTTGGCTTTCCTTTTCTTCATTTCTTTTCTCTTTTTTGTGCCTTGATACCTTTTTCAAACTCCTCTTCTCTCCCCCAAACTTGTGTTTTAGCCAATTGTTTCCCAAGAGTGTTAAGGAAAGCCTGGGGTGCCAAAAGAGGGTCACTACAAAATAGGTAAAGGCTTGTAACATGGTTATCAAATGAAAAAGGTTTTATGCTCAAATGGGTTGACTAGGGATAACAACATTGGTGGGACATGGAAAATTTCAAGCGGGTCAAGGAGATCCTACAATCACTTCTCAAGCCAAGCAAAAATTAAATTTTTGCCTAGAAACACATTCGGGGTAAGTTCTAGACCATTCGCACGGGTACTTGGACTTGCAACAAAATATCTCACCTCTCACACAGTTGGATTGTTAAATAGGATAGAGTCGAGGACCCACAACAACCATATTCAAGATTGAAAATCACTATTGGTTTGACTAAACCACTCAATGATTGCTTAAGTTAACACAAGAGTCAGAAAGTCACTAACTAGAGCTATTTTTCTCCAAGAACTTGTTTTTAATCATAAGCACGTATTTAAGTGTGCTGGTACCAAGTGAAGCATGTTTGACTCTTCTAATCTGACTCAATTAGGTCCTTTTATTCATTATTACTAGTATTCTTACCTAAACATAAAAAACGGACTCTATCCCTTAAGAAGATTGTTACGCCATCCATCGTGGGAAGAGTCACCCAGTTCACACAAAAACAACCTTTAGAAAAACCCATGGTATTAAGAAAACCAAAGGCTTATTGTTCACTCTAACATGAAAAGAAACTGCTAGATTAAAAAGAAGCTATTAGAGTAAACAAGAAGCTATTAGACTAAACATTGACTACTAAGAAAACACAATAAAGAAGCTATAAAGTAAGCTACTGAAAGCATAATTGAATATACAAAATGAGAAAAAAAAGACAATATATACATCAACAGAGATGGAGAAGAATATTCACATAATGAAAAGAAAAAGAAAATATTATCAGTTATTACAAACCAATGTCAAATTTCAAATCAAATAAACTCCACCCCAATAAGAATAAGCATTGTCCCCAATGCTTAACAAAATAAGAATAAGGAAGAGAAAGAGTAAAGAGGACTCCCTATATGGCCTTGGACATCGCTTTGTCCATAGTAGCGTCACCGCTATCACGCTCCTCTAACTGAATCTCATTATCCTCTGCTCGAGGAGTAGTTGGGTTGGCGAATATCTGTCGCACCGCCTCAGCATTGTCGGCAACCAGGTCTGGCTCCTTAGACTGGCCAGCTGGTGCCACTGGTACTAATGGTGCTGCTGGGTCTACTGGTGTTGCTAGAGCTGTATCCATCAACAAATTAAATGGAAGTTCTCCAACGGCTGCTATCTTGGTGACCTCTCACCTCAATCTGTCCACTGATTTCTTGGACGCCTGAGATTTTCTCATCTTCTTTACTTGCTTCCCAAGCTCCTGAATCACTCTTCCATATGCCACCAAAGTGTCCATGATGGTCTTCTGGTTCTCCAAAATCTTCTTTAAAGTGTCCTATACTGTCGGAGGAATCTGGGGTGCTGGGGTAGATGTCTGTGGTGCAACAACACTGGATCGGTCAGACAACTTTGCAGTAGCTGTCTGCATCTAGTTGTTGAGGCTCGCCAGTGTCTGGGAGACTCCTAGCATAGAAAGTGGATGAGTAGGCATAAGCACCAGCCTCAGAGTAGAAGTGGAGGGAACTGATGCTGACGACCCTGTAGATGGAGGTGGAGGCATGGCAACTGTACTGGTAGAAGGCCCGGTTGCTGTGGAAGGCATGTCTGCTGAATCTGCAAGTACAACCGAAGGCTCATCAGACTGTCCTACGATAGTAGTTGACTGAACCTTGTTCTTCGGGTTTCTCAAATTCTTCAGAGAGTACCTAGTGAAGGTCTTCTTTGCCCTAACCTTCGTGTCAAAACTCTTCGACTCCACCCCCTCATCCGTAAGATACTCCGTGATAGTGTTGGAATATGGGTAGGAGCTGTCACTTTGCCTTCCAACTAGAGACATGTTGGCCGACATGTTGGCCGACATGATGGCACCCACATTGATTGGGTAACCATCCATGATGGAAGAAACTAGAACTGCCCTCAGGATTGGGAGATTGGTTTCATTCTGGCACGAGTCTAGTCGATTGCACACAAAGGTCTACCATCATTTTGCTTCAAAGTTGAGGATGTTTCGATGAATAGGAACCCTTGCTGTGATCCATGGTGGTGGTGGTCGCGGAGCTGCCAAAATCTCAGGTAGCCATAGGCAAGCTGCATCATCCAGTGCAAACATCTCCAAATATTGCACCGGCTCCACATCCTCAAGCCCCAAATATGTGTTCAGGGTGCTCTAATCGAACCTCACTTTAAAATTTCTACCTTCGTCACCTTAGTCCCCTTTTTATATGCATCACATTGGCGTAAAGTTCCCAGACCCAGTGCTCCTTGGCATCCGCCACACTTTGAGTGAACTATTTCCACCCGTTTCTCTCTCGGATTTGTCTTGACACATTTGGGTTGTACCTATCCAAGTCTTTCAATACAAATTGACGGTCAAGAGTGAGCGATCTCTGCGGCCACCATTCTCGGAATATGTTGAATGCAGTTAAGCTCACAAACCTATCTTCCTAAACATCTTTCTTCTTCGACCTTTCAAGGCCGAAAACTATGGTATCACCCCCTCGACCATCATCTAGAATATCATCATCATCAACTGTAGTAGCTAGTGCGTCAATAGCATGTGTAGATGGGGGCTCTGAACCCTAACTGTCATCTTTCGAACCCTCAGAAGTTCTTGCTGAGGTGGAAGGTTCATCTCGAAGCTAAAATCTCCCCTGAAGCTGCCGTGGCTGTGATTGAGCATCAGGCTGCTCTTGCAAAGAGTCGCCCTCTGATGCTCCCCTAGACGGGACATATGAACTAGATTCAGTAGGCTCTGGAGCTCTCCCAATTGTCGCCTTTTTGCTATAACTCTTTGCACTGCGAGTGGTAGGGTACTTTTGCCTCAGCCTCAGGAGGGTTCACCCCTTCTTTTTGGTGTATCACCACATCCACGAGACCTAACCATTTTCTGCAATACACAGTAATAGGAGTCAGTTCTAGATCAAGATCAGAATAGCAGATAGTTGCAGAACAAAATATTGTGCAGGGTAGGGAAGTGCGGTCCATACATTTTTAAGTGCGGCCGCAGATGGGGTTGTGCGGACTGCTCAATTTGAAAGTGCAGCCTCAGTGATGATTCTGTGGTTTGCACATCTTTGAGTGTGACCGCACATCTAAAGTGCAGTCCACACAATTTTGGGTGCGACAACACATTGGAACTTCAAAAATGACAACTCTCTGAAGATAGAGAATTGTTTGATCTGCGGCCGCACACACTTTTCTGCGGCAGCAGTTAAATTTCTTCGGACCGCACAATTTCAAGTGTGATCCTCACAATCATGCTACACCAAATGCCCTAGCCTATTGATCTGCGGACCGCACAATTCCTTGTCCTACCGCACAATTCAAAACCAAATCAAACAGAATCTTAGGATTTCTAATTTTAGGCATAAATTGGACATGGTAATAGCAATTAAACATGACAAACAATATACCCATCTCCTATATAGCAACTAGGAGTTTAGCCAATACAAATTTCAGCCCACATGATTATGAATTTGACAATAGGTCTAAAAATAACTAAACAAATTATAAACAAAATTAAGAATATTGAAAAATTCTAAAGATGATTTGAGCATACCAGTGATAAAGTGATGTTAAAGAGTGATCAAAGACGATGAATTTAGAGGCAGATGAGTGATTCAGTTTTACAAAATTTTAGCCTTTATGTTTTAATTCTCAGAGAGTGTAAAGTTCTAATAGTAGAGTGAAGGCTACTATTTATACTTAACGCGATTTGCCAGAGTTCAAGAGATGAGTGCGGCCGCAGAATTCCTTATGTGGTCCGCACTCTTTTACCTGATGCATATTTATCCTTTGATGATTGCGATCCGCAGAATTCCTTGTGCGACCAGAGATATTTGTGCGGACCGCACATTTCCTTGTGCGGTCGCACTTTGGCCATTTCTTTGACAGGCAAACTTCAGAGAGTGTGCAATTTTGATTTCCAGTTGTGTGGTCCACACAAGAATTTTGCTGCCGTATATCCCTTATACTGTGGCATTCCAAATTGTGCGGTCCGCACAATTAATATGCGATCCACACTTTTTCCATACTTAGCTAATTTTTCTGAGCACAATCCCTAAAAAGCACACTCATTTATGTAACACACTTCAAAACCAGTTAGCACAAAACAAGACCTATCTAAAAAAGAAGAAAAATAAAAAGAAACATGGGTTGCCTCCCAAGAAGCGCCTGATTTAACATCGCGGCACGACGCATATTACAATCATCACTTGAAATGAATTACCACCACGACGTGGCCATCATCAAGTTTTCCCAGATAATGCTTCACCCGATGACCATTGACTCTAAACACCTCATCATTTTTATTCTTCACATCCAATGCACCAAAGGGTGTCACACTCACAACCTCAAACGGGCCACTCCATTTAGACTTTTCAACTTTCCCGAAAACATCCATAACTGAGAATTGAACAACACAAGATCACCTTCTTTAAACTCCTTATTCCAAATGTACTTGTCATGTAGGTACTTCATCTTCTCCTTGTATAAGGACGAACTTGTGTATGCATGGTACCGGAACTCATCTAGCTCATTCAATAGTACCACCCTTAAGTTGGCAACAACATCCCACTCAAGATTCAACTTCTTTAAAGCCCACATGGCTTTGTTCTAAAGTTCCACCGAAAGATTGCAAGCTTTCCCGAACACTAACCGATATGGAGACATTCCAATCGGTGTTTTGTAAGCCGTCCTATAAGCCCATAAATCATCATCGAGTTTTTTTAACCAATTCATCTGGTTAGCATTTACTGTTTTTGACAAAATACCCTTTATCTCCCGGTTGGAGACTTTCACTTGACCGCTTACTTGAGGATGATGGGGTCGTGACTTTATGAGTGACACCATACTTGGTGAGTAAGGTATCAAAAGCTTTGTTGCAAAAATGCGATCCCCATCACTTATGATAGCCCTTGGAGTACCAAATCTTGTAAAGATGTTCTTCTTTAAAAAAGCCACCACACTTCTCGCTTCATTGTTGGGCAAGGCAACGACCTCAACCCATTTGGACACATAATCAACTGCAACCAAAATATAGGTGTTTCCACAAGAACTCATAAAAGGACCCATGAAGTCAATACCCCACACATCGAAAATATCAATCTCTAATATGGTGGTGATATGCATTTCATTTTTCTTTGATATTCCACCGACCCTTTGACATTCATCACAACACTTGACAAGATCACTTGCATATTTGTAGAGAGAAACTACAACTTAACACCTTGGCCGCTGTTCTTGCTCTACCATGGTGACCACCATACGACGAAGAGTGACAAGCCCCAAGAATTTCACTTTGTTCCTCATCCGGTACACATCTTCTATTCACTCCATCCGTACAAATCCAGAAAAGGTACGGTTCATCCCAATAGTAGTCTTGACAATCCCATTTGAGCTTCTAACTTTGGTTTGAAGAGAACTCAATCGGAATGATACTGTTCATAAGATAATTTGCTAGATCTGCAAACCAAGGCACCATTTTCAATGAAATAGCAAGAGTTGCTCATCGAAGAAAGAATCATTGATTTCAAGGCCATCATGCAGCCTTCCCTCCTCCTCCAAATGAGACAAGTGGTCCGCCACTTGGTTTTCTCTTCCTTTTCGATCTTTGGAATCTTTCTTGCTCATAAAATAGCAAAGTGTCGCATGATCCATATGAACAATCACTTTTGCACCCATCAAGTATGGGCAAAACTTCTCAATAGCAAACACAATGGCAAGAAGCTCTTTCTCCGTAATGGTGTAGTTGAATTGGGAACTATTCATGGTCTTGTTTGCATAATATACCGAATGAAAGATCTTGTTGATGCGTTTCCCCAAAACAGCCCCTACCGCTACATCACTTGCATCACACATGAGCTTAAAAGAAACACTCCAATTTGAAGCAGTGATAATGGGAGTATTAGTCAACTTGAGCTTTAGCAACTCAAAGGCTCTCATGCACTCATCATTGACATGAAACTTGGCATCTTTCTCCAAAAGCTTGCACAACGGGTTCACCATGTTAGAGTAATCCTTGATGAAATACCGGTAAAATCCCGCGTGGCCTAATAAACTCTTCACGCTTTGACTGAAGTTGGAGGTGGAAGTTTAGAAATCACCTCAATCTTTGTCTTGTCGACTTCAATGCCATTCTTTGTGATCTTGTGGCCAAGGACAATGCCTTTATCAACTATGAAATGACACTTATCCCAATTGAGCACCAAGTTTGTTTCTTCACATCTTGCCAACACTTTGTCCATATTTACTATACAATCATCAAAAGAATTCCCGACCACCGAAAAGTCATCTATGAAGACTTCAAGAAAATCCCCCACCATGTCCGTGAAGATAAAAATCATACACCTTGAAATGTTGCCAGTGCATTGCACAACCCAAATGGCATCCGCGAGAATGCAAAAGTACCATAAGGACATGTATAAGTAGTTTTCTCCTAATCCTCCGGAGCAATAAGAATTTGATTGTATCTGGAATACCCATCAAGGAAACAATAGAAAGCATGGCCGGCCAATCTATCAAGCATTTGATCTAGGGAGGGAAGTGGGAAATGATCCTTCCTTGTGACTTTGTTGAGCTTGCAATAGTCCATACACACTTTCCACTCGGTCATCGTTCTTGTAGGAATCAACTCATTATTGTCATTGGTGACCACCGTCATGCCCTTTCTTTGGGACACATTGAACCGGATAAGTCCATAAACTATCGGAAATGGGGTAAATAACCCCGACATCTAACCACATGATGATTTTCTGCTTGACAACCTCTTGCATGGCTTCATTAAGTATCCTTTGATGTTCAATAGATGGTTTGGTACCTTTCTCCAAATTAATCTTGTGCGTGCAAAATGCGGGGCTTATCCCTCGAATATCCCCCAAAGTCCATCCAATAGCCTTCTTTCTCTTTTGTAGCACCTCCAATGTAGACTCTACCTGCACGTTAGTCAAACAAGAGGAAATAATAACTGGTAAAGTAGAAGAAGGGCCAAGAAATTTATACAAAGATGTGGAGGAAATGGCTTCAACTCCAAGTTGGTAGGCTCTTCAATTGAAGGCTTTGTTGGAGGAGTGGTTCTATTCTCAAGATCTAAGGACAATATTGCGGGGCTCATAAGTTTACGACCCCATCCCTTGCAAAGAGTTCATATATTCCACGTAACCCTCAATTTCTTCATCATCACAATGAGAATGATGACCTCTAATGTATCATCAACATTCATCATGGTACTTGCTTTATCCACAATCACATCATTCACAAAATCCACAAAAGAACACACCTCATTGCTATTGGGTTACCTCATAGACTTACACATATGGAAAACCACTTTTTCATCATCAACCTGGAAAGTAAGTTCTCCGGCTTCAACATCAACTAGAGCCTTCCCCGTAGCAAAGAAACATCTCCCAAGAATAATCGACACCTCACAATCAACCTCACAATCAACAATAACAAAATCCGTCGGGAGAATGAATTTATCAATACGAACCAACACATATCAATTATACCCAATGGTCTCTTCATGGTATGATTGACCATTTGTAATCTCATAGATGTGGGTCTTGGTTGCCCAATTCCCAAAGTATTGAAAACCAAATAGGTCATCAAATTGATGCTTGCCCCAAGATCACAAAAAGCTTTAGCAAAAACGACACTTCCAATGGTACAAGGGATAGTGAAAGCGCCAGGGTCTTCCAATTTAGGAGCCATTGAGTGCACAATTGCACTCACTTGATGAGTCATCTTTATAGTTTCACAATTCATCGATCGCTTCTTTGACCAAATCCTTCATGAACTTTGCATAAACGGGCATTTGCTCCAAAGTCTCAACCAATGGCACATTAATAGATATGGAGGCAAGCCTTTGAGGGTATGAAGGATGAGGCCTAGGAATTGGTGCCTTATCCTTTTACACTACCGGTTCTGGTATGTTAACAATGTGCTCCCTAGACGGGTTCACTTCCTCTTGAGTCTCTTCCACATTATCATCAATATCAATCCACACTTCATCATTTGCTTTCACTTCATTGCTCGGGATCACATCTTCTTGTACCACTTGCTCATCATCCACAAGTTTCCTTTGACTTGAGGTAGGTGCATCCCTACCTTTTCCACTCCTTGTAGTAACTACCATAGCATATCCTGTGTTTTCCCCACCCTTTGGGTTCACCACCATGTCACTTAGTAGTTCCCCCTTCGGACGAGTGTTTAAAGCTTGCGAGATTTTCCCCAATTGAACTTCCAAATTGCTAATTGAAGTGTTGTGAGATGCTAGTTGGGCATCTGAGTCGACATTATTCTCCATCATTTGTTTGAACATATTCTCAATTCGTCCCCTTTCATTGTTGGAAGAGCTTGGACCATGGGAAGGATAAGGAGGCGTGTTGCTCGGTTGTTGATACATCGGGGGCCTTTGAAAGCCCGAACCCCAATTCTCTTGGTTATATTTTCACCCCTTGGTTGTTGCCTCCCCAATATCCTTGGCTATGGCCACTCCAATTTCCTTGGTTAATTTTGACAATTCCAATTTCCTTGATTGTTTTGATTGTTCCAATTACCTTGTTTGTTACCACCATTCCAATTACCTTGGTTGCTAGAGTTCCAATTCCCTTGATTACCTTGAGGTCACAATTGTTGTTGATTCGGGCCTTGAGAGTTGTTTCTTTGCCCTTGGAAGTTGTTCACATATTGTACTTCCTCCTCTTGTTCATTGTAAGATTCATCTTGATCATACCCACTATCATCTTGTACAAACTTTTCCACACAGTTTCACACTTGAGGACCCTTTTACCTTCTATTGTTTACCATCATACTAACTCCCTCAATTGTATTGACTTGCTTAGGACCTTGCACTTGTTGAAGTTGAGCCTTGGCTAATTGATTCATTATGCCAGTCAACTCGACAATTGCTTTCCCTTGATCATGCAATTCTTTATGTAGGTGAATCACGTTCAGATCACCTTGAGGAACATTTGCTCTACTTTACCATGCCGATGAAGTATCTTCCATTTCATCTAAGATCTCACAAGCTTACACATATGGAATTGTCATGAAATTTCCATCGGCAAGCTGGTTGACCACGTATTCATCCCCCTATAGAAAGTTTTTTGAATCATAGCCTCCGTCATGTCATTGTTTGGGCACTCTTTTATCATAATTCGGTACCTCTCCCATATCTCATGCAAAGAATCATTAGATTCTTGTTAGAATGCTAGAATCTCGTCTCTAAGAGTAGCCATATGCCCGGGAGAAAAGAACTTGGAAATAAATTTCTCCGCCTATTCATCCCATGTATGGATAAAATGGTTTGACAATCTCTCCAACTAATCCAAGGCTTCCCCCATAAAGATAAAGGAAATAGACTCAACCTTAAAACATCCTCGGAGACGTTTGTCTGCTTACTCCCCCAACAAGTGTCCAAAAACCCCTTCAAGTGTTTGTACACATTTTGATTCGGAGCCCCGACGTTGTTCTAGCAATTTGAGCATAAAATTTATTATTCGGAAGTTGCCTGCCCTAATGGGGGGCAGGACTATGGTACTTTCATACCCTTCATTCAGCAACACCTGGTGTGGAGCTGCTCTTGGTGGAGGTGGGGGTGGAATGGGAATGTTGTCTTTAGGCAGTCACCCTCATCTATTTGCTTGAGGTTCAAGAGGAACCTCTTCAACTTGGTCATCTTCCACGTCCACATCCCACATATGCATGTTTCCAAGAGGATCATTGTTGTTGAGAGCCATAGTTTCACCTATAATTGTTTCACAAAAAATGAATAGAAACACGGAAGGAAAAAAGACAATTCACACACAAAACAAAATATATAGATAAATTCATTTTTAGCTCCCCGCAACGGCGCCAAAAATTGATATCGTCCAAGTCACGCCTAAATTTGAAGTTATGAAATGGTCGATTGCAATAATAATACCTAATAAGGAGTCAAGATCGGATCCGCAGGGAGCTGAGATGGGAATTAGTAATATATATTTGGATTGAGCACGTGAAGTATCCAGATTGCACTTCAACAAATATGGTTTTGTTTTCACTTCTAAAATTATGCTAAGGATTTCAATTCTAAAAGTATAAAACTAGAGAATATTGTTTTTGGATGGTTTTCAAATAATGTAAAAGGCCTAGGGCTATGACATTCACCTAGGTGTTTGCCTAACGGGTGTTCATACCCAATTTTTTCCTGTATGTTTTTAATATGCAAAATACTCTCAAAATAACATGTATGTGCATATATAAGTATGTCCCAAGGTTTTGTTTTTGTCTTAATTGTTAAAGAATTTTAAATCAATTTATTGCTCTATTTTATCAAGAAAAACCCAATAATTATCCCCAAAATTATCATTTTGGGTGATTCATTTATTGTATTCTAATATTTATATTAAAATATAGCTAGAAATTTTTTTGCATATTTTTACAAATTTATTTAGTATTTTTAAAGCTAAATTGCATATAATTGCAATATTGGCCTCTTTCAAGATTTGATTGTAATTATATTTATAAAATCGACTCCAATATTTTTAATTTGATAATTATGTATTATTAATCATTTCAGTACCTTTAATTTATTTCCAAAAGTTATTTTACTATTTTTTATAAAATAAATAAGGGAAAAATGATTATTTAAATGTTAGCCACCAAATTTGACCCCCCAATTAAACCCAATTTCAAATCCAATTACCTAGCCCAAATCCTAAATCTACCCGACCCACGACTTTTTAAAATAACCCGCCCGAATTTCCCTTCAATCTAGGCCGTTGATCAAAATGATTAACGTCCACCCTTAATCCCTTCCTTTTTTAACCCGGCCTAACCCCTAAACTTAATCATTTCCCTTCTATAGCCTCCATTTAATTCCCCCTTTCCCCGAGTTCTCTCTCAAGCTCCCCTCATACCCTAGCCGCCCCTCCGTTTCCAACCTAAAATCACCAGAATCCATGGCTTCCAAGGCCATTGAAGTCCTATACTGGCCTCCTATAATTCCTACACGCCTGGTTACTATAGTTTCAAGGACTGACCCTGAAGAAGCTTGACCCAGACTTTGTTCGATTCGAGTTCTATAGCCATCCCCGACCTTGCTCCGGCCAGCCATGGCTATTCGAGCCTGATCTCAACTTCTCCTGCTTAGATCAATGACTTTCCAGTATCTGGGTTCTTCTGAAACCCTAACTTTTGAGGTTCTTCTGATTTCTTTAGATCTTTTCTAGATCTGTGTTTTCGTTAAACTTTCAAACGCTTTCTCAAAGTTTCTTTCAAAACTTTGCTTTCAAAACCTTTATCTTTTCCGATTTAGGGTTTTGGCAAGATATTTAGAAGTCTCTCTGATCTTTAGCATGTTCTACTATGTTTCTTATGTTGTTCTTCTACTATGTTTCTTATGTTGACTCTTCTACTGTGTTTCTTTAGGTTAAAGTTTTAAGTACTTTCTTAGGGTTTCTGATTTTATTTTCTTTGTTGATATTTTTTCTTGATTCTCTTGTCTTTCACCTCTACACTCGATTGATGGCAAAAACCCTAAGATTTGGGGTTCATTCGAGTTATGATATTATTTGTTATGTGATTTGTTTGTTCCTCATCTCCGAACTTGTTTGGTTTCAAAACCCTAATTTCTTTGGACCTATTTGAGTTTCTGAAGTTGTTTCATCCGTTGCTCTACTGAATTTCAAAATCTTTTGTTTCATTATATGATTCTGAATCCCTGCTAAACTCTTCTAAGGTCTTTCTACTGGACCCTCTTCATGCTATTTGATGCTCTTTTCCTTCTCCATTGCTAAGTTACTAAAAGTGACCTATGTGACAACCATGTTCCTATAGTCCACTACTTACTGATTTTGCAATTGCATGATACTTTTCTTTGTCCTAAATGCATCCTCGCATGCGTAAAACTTGTGTGCCCTTTATATATGCTGAGCTTCCCCTCTAAATTGACTTTCAATTTTTGACTAATTTCAGACCTCTTTGTGTAAGTCTGATTGATTCTTTCCTTGTTTTACTAATTTCCCTATTTCTTGGTTTGATTTGAAAACCTTCCTTAGCCTTTCTGACTTGGTTTATTCATGAACCAGTAATTTCGAATCTCTGACTCCTTAATTTACTATGTACCGATTGATTCTTACCTTATTTGTTTAACTGTGTATTTCAAAGGTCATTCCCTTAATGAAACTCCTATGTATTTACCCCTAATTGTCTACTTTGGACAAGATGCTTATTTGATCTCTTTCCTTAAATGATTTCTGTTCATTACCGTTTAAGTTTGAACTCCTTAATTAAAGGAAGTTCTTCTACTGATTGATTTTAATTGGTACATGGTTATTTTCTTGCCTTATTCTCTTTCTGTTTTCAAACTATAAATACCATGATCTTTCATTGACACAAACGCGAACACTTCTTAGTTTTCTGAACTCACACTCACACATAAAAAGCATTCTCTCTTGTTACTTGCAATGTGGCCTGTTTCTCAAGTCCCGCTACTTGTTTTATTGTACTTTGCCTCTTTGAAACTGGTATGTTCTGATTAAATTTCAGCATCACAACAATGTGTTTACTTTACACTCTTTTGCCTTTCTTGTTTATCTATTGCTTGTGTTTAATTCAGTATTCATCCCAAACACCATACCCCAATGTGTTTGATGCTAATGGTTTGTTTGAGGCATGACAATATTAAGTATTATTGTCTATGGTTCAAACTTGATTCCCCCAGAATCATAACCTCTAGTCACTATCATATGTTGTGTATTCTTGTTGATTTGTAAGCATAATAGCACTCTCTATTGCTGTGCATGCCCAGAGTTAACTAAATGCCTAAGCACGTAGGCTCTTTACAACTTCACTATTCCCTTGAACCCCTTTTGTGTACTTGTTTGTAGCTGTTTCCCTCTCCTTCATCCCTTTAGAACTCTGTTCCACACTTACACTCTCTCTTAGACTTTAAGTTCTGCCTCCCCTCTTGTGAGCATTGCCTCGGGACCCCTTGAGCTCCCTCTGAACTTGGATACTTGAGGGCTGGCCCTTCCACACTACACTTATCCCCATTCTGATAATACAATCTGGGTGTGAGCACTGCCCGGAGTCCTATTGAGGCTCTTAGGGAACTTTGACACACTCAAACACTTCTTAGTATTCTGAACTCACATTCACACTCAAAAAGCATTCTCTCTTGTTACTTGCACTGTGGCCTATTTCTCAAGTCCCGCTACTTGTTTTATTGTACTTTGCCTCTTTGAAACTTGTATGTTCTAATTAAATTTCAGCATCACAACAATGTGTTTCCTTTACACTCTTCTGTCTTTCTTGTCTATCTATTGCTTGTGCTTAATTCAGTATTCATCCCAAACCCCTTACCCCAATGTGTTTGATGCTAATGGTTTGTGTGAGGCATGGCAATACTAAGTATTATTGTCTATGGCTCAAACTTGATTCCCCTGGAATCATAACCTCTATGTCACTATCATAGGTTGTGTATTCTTGTTGATTTTTAAGCATAATAGCACTCTCTATTGCTGTGCATGCCCAGAATTAGCTAAATTTCTAAGCACATAGGATCTTTGCAACTTCCCTATTCCCCTAAACTCCTTTTGTGTACTTGTTTGGAGTTGTTTACCTCTCCTTCACCCCTTTAGAACTCTGTTCCTCACTTACACTCTCTCTTAGACTTTAAGTTCTGCCCCCCTCTTGTGAGCCTTGCCTTGGGACCCCTTGAGCTCCCTCTGAACTTGGACACTTGAGGGCTGACCCTTCTACACTACACTTATCCCCATTCTGATAATACAATTGGGTGTGAGCACTGCCCGAAGTACCAATGAGGCTCTTAGAAAACTCTGACACACTTAAATTAGAGAAAGGCTTTGGATCAATGGTCTTTGAATTGGGTCTATCATGTAACTCTGAGAGGAAGTCAGAATCAGGCTTCCTCTAGTTGTACTTTTTTTACTTTTCCTGATGTAATTTTATTAATTCTGGTTTGTAATAATTTGTAATAAACTTTTAGGGTTGGTTAGTGAAAAAGGGTGGGTAACTATGTATGCAAAGGGTAGAAATCATGACTATAGCACTACTATATTCCTGCATATTCAACCTCATATAGAAACCATGTCTATAGGATTCTGCATATTTAACTTCACTTAGAAATCATGGCTATAGGATTTTGCATATTCAAACTTCACTTAGAAATCATGTCTATAGGATTCTGCATATTTAACTTCACTTAGAAATCATGTCTATAGGATTTTGCATATTCAAACTTCACTTAGAAAGCATGTCTATAAGGCTTCTGCATTTTGAGGCTACGTCTACAAGGTCTTAAAATTAGTAACGCCTAGAAAGCAAGCCTATAGGAGTTTCTAATCAAAAATCGGATTCGCCTCACTCATTGTTAGATATAAAACTAGTAGTAATGACTGATATCATTTGCAGAACTTGTAATCAATTTCTTCGAATTCTACCTCTCTCTTTCAACAATCTGAGTCCCTCACTTAGCAAGTTTAATGAGTATGCATTCAAATAGTTCGTTTCGAGCCTTACTAGTTTCTGAATCCAGTTGATACCATGCTTATAGGATCCTTGTCCAACACTTAGTCAAGCCCTAGGGTAATAAATATAAACTAAATATGCTTCTGTTAATAATTATAACCAACAGGCAGGCCTGATTCAGACTTCTTATCTGAGTTATGTGATAAGCTGAAACTGTCTCAACAATTTCCTCTCACTCATCTTTAATACCTTTTAAATAAAACCTAAATAGTATGTGTAAGTCATGCTCATTATGTGCTTCTTTGTTTAAGGAGGTATATCTGAGCCTCTGCTTGTAATATGCTTTCCCCAATTTGCAATACATGTTTTGTATGTCGCCCTAGAGTTTTTTCGTTTGAAACTACAAATAAGCCTAATATCCCTCCCTTTTAGGATTAGTAGTCCTAAATGCCTCCGAGACTGATAGGATTGGGACAGGTAATAGCATGCAATAAGTAAACGAGACCAATCCACGCTTTAAATATCTTAACGGGGTAGGAAGGGTAGATATGGATATGATGACCACGCGATAATGTCACGTGTAACCCCTCATTGAGGAGTGATTACCGGGCATTGTGTGGGGTGATCCATATTGTTAATAAACCTAGGACCCCTTTCCCTTATTTCTTTATTCATTTTATCATTTCAACTCCTTCGTTAAAAAAATCAGCTTTCTTTGCTCTTCCAAACTTTGTTTATTTGCAAACCATTATATGAAATCCCCTCTTATTTAAGTCCTATTTGTCTACATGTTTATTGAACCCCAAATTCACAATAATTGTGTGGCCAGGAACCACACTAGTGGATTCTGAGGGGTTCCTAATACCTTTCCCTTAGAATAATTTCAAGCCCTTACCCTAATCTCTGGTTATTCAAAATCAAACTCTTTTGGTGTCCTAATGCACCCTAATCATTAGGTGGCGACTCTTTAAACGCAAACCCAATTCCCAAAAGGAATGAGTTGTCCCTCTAAAATATCATAAACCCGATTTCACTCTAGAAAAAGGGGGCGCGACAGCATGACGACTCTGTTGGGGATTTTTAGGCTTTTACTATTTCACACTATTATTGTGAATTTATGCTTCTTTATGCGCAATTATCTGTGTATTTCTTTCAAGCATTCAATTTTCTTTTCGATTGCAAAACTGACTTGTCTTTTTGTTTCTTTTCTTTATTACTTTCCTTTAATACCGCTTTAAATTATGAATAACTATTGTATTTACAGCTTCCCAACATGCAAATACGTGACAACCTGCTTTAATTGTTGCATAATCATGCTCAACATCATATTCCACTCGTGCCAAACAAAATACCATAGCAACACTTATAATGAGTGGTTGCGCTCTTCCAATATTATCACCCCTAAATCTGAAAAAACGTATTTGCAATAAAACCAGTCGATCAATGGTGTAGTCGACGGTTTCGTGCCTTTCCTCCTTGAGTTGTCCGCTCAAGGGTACCAGTCTAAATCCCCATAGAAACCTTACTCTGTTTAACTGTGCATGCATTATGGTCAAACCTAGCCGAGTTAGTTATGTTGTCCGCATAATGACTCTTTAAGATAGCCTTGTCCAAAGTCCACTAGGTTTCCCTAAAACCCAAATGGACATCATCACGTTCTGTGCATTTATTTGGAGAACTATGCGTTTATGCTAATTGCTGATATTAAATAGTCAACTCTTGTGGGGGTAATGGCCTAACCCTTTTTCTTGCAGAAATATGAGGCACGAAGTCTCCAGATTCGGCATGGTCACCAATATAAACCCCAAATTGCTAAGCTGGTGGGAGGATCTTCACTCTAGTGATCAAACCCTTGTCCGTAAATATCTGGGCAACCTACCTTCTCTCCTAGAAATCCAACCCGACAACAAGATCATAGAAGCTGCCACTTTATACTGGGATTGTGAGAGGTCCGTGTTTTGCTTCGGGGATATTGAAATGACACCCTTGCTAGAAGAAATTGTAGGATTGGCCGGTATACCATGAGAAACACCGGGATTGTTAATGCCCGAGAACCGCAAGGGCAGGGGTTTTCTCAAAATGATGGGTCTGAAGAAGAATCTAGAACTGACATGTCTGAAGGAATCTTATATCCCCTTAGACTATTTGTATGAGAGGTACAGTCACAACAAGTCCTACCGTACCTATCCTGACGAATTTGCCATCACATCATTAGGGCATATTCACCTAAGGGTCTTTGTATTTATATTTTGTTTTCTGGGGTTGATAGTGTTTCCAATGAAGAAAGCAACGATCCATACCAGGCTGGCTATGGTAACTAAAACTCTGATGGAGGGCATTGGTGGGAAACCTTTCAACATTGTGCCCATGATTATTGCGGAGATATACCGAGCCTAGGAGATGTGTCAACGAGGAGCCAAACACTTTGAGGGCTGTAATTTTCTACTTCAGCTCTGGCTCATGGAGCATCTTCAAATGGGTGAATAACGATAGGAAATTCAGCGAAGATACTGGGACGATCATATCGCTTTCCATCATCCGAAGCGAATGAACTATATGCCCAACATATTCGCCCAGCCAGAAGATGCCAGAGGATGGGTAGATTTATTTGATAACCTTACCGAGGATCGGGTATAATGGATGTTCGAATGGTTCCCTACTAAGGAGTTCATCGCCCGATCCAGGGATGCGCCATTTCTTATATTAATCGGTCTGAGAGGAACCTAACCTTATGTCCCTCTCCGAGTTATGAGATCGGCTGGTAGGAAGCAGGTTATACCAAGGGTCAACAAGATGAGTTACTTCCGGGCTGGCTTCCAAGCTGATGACAGTCCTTATAAGTGCCAATCTCAACATATGTGGCATTGCAAGATCATCATGGGAAGAGATACTATCGAGCTAGACAGATATCACGTTGGTTGCGCTCCCTACTATTCAGGCTGGTTAGAATCTAATCACGATGGTATAGGTCAACCAGGACTTGCTAGGGGCCACAAGATCATAGATGATAGGGCTGAGGCACACGTCAAATACAATCAACTACGCACGAGGATCCGAGCATGTCAAAGCAAGCACCGTGAGATACAAGAAGCCAACCAAAAGTTGATCGAGGAGTGGAAAGACATGGCTGTCAGTGCCAACAAGCGACTGGGGTACTTGGAGCGGGGCATAGTAGAGTTAGAAAGAAAATTTCTCAAAAGAATCGAGGATTTCCAGAATGTTGAGGGAAATGAGGGAGGACATCTAGCCAGAGCCTATCGATTGCTGGGACTTTGCGAGTTGGGAAAGCTGTTCAATGGAGCCAAAGATGCCGAGTCTGGGGAAGGTCCTTCTGGGATCAAGTAAATAGGAATTTACTTTTTCATTTTATGAATGTAATAAGGCCAATGACCACTAGTGATATTTTATTTCCTGTTATTTAGTGTCGATTTGGGATTCGTCTACTTTTTATCAATAAAATGAGGCATTTAGCATTCTAATTCCTCTAAATCAATTTGTCTCTAGGCCTACCTCGGGCGCAAAGAGGTCCCCAAAATAGGACACGATTTACATTCTTGCACTGTGTGTTTAAATATCGCAATATTTTCTTATAATCCTCACTAACTTGTTACCTTTTTGTTTATTTATTTTCCTCCCCAAAGGTTAGTTCGTGCACTTTGGCAAAATCATCTTATTCCACGAGATCCAAGGGCCCTCCACCCACTCCTCCTCTTAGTCCTGTCAAAAACAAGAACAAAGGAAAGATGGAAGATGTGAAAAACTCCAAAAAGGAAAACTCAGCTGAACGAGTAGAGGTCGCTCATGGTCATGGTACTCTGGTTCCTAAGGAAAGTGCATCCCAGCTTGAACAAAAGCTGCTGAAATGCCAAAAAGAACTTGATCAGGTTCAGAATCTGGCAAATCTGTCATTTTCCCTCACCACTCCTGATGTCAATTTTCCAAATACTCATAACCCCACACCTCCACAAAATATCCCAAAGCCACAAAACCATCTCGCTCCTCACCACCACTGCAACACCTGTCATACTTCCAATAATACTCTGTTGCTCGTCCTAGAACCCTTGAACTCCACAAATGACCACTTTCACACCCATCACAACACCCCCATCTATGTGGAAACCATGCCATATTCCACCCAACCCATCTCAAGCACACTCGAGTCTGATGATAAAGACTCGCTCGTCAGGAACCTGGCTGAAGAACTTAAGAAATTGACTAGCCGAATTCAAGGCGTCGAAGGAAGCAAGGGAATTGAGGGTTTAAACTATGAAGATCTCTGCATACAACCAGATATTGAGCTACCGGAGGGGTACAAACCTCCGAAGTTCGAGATGTTTGAAGGTACAGGTGATCCGAGGGTCCATTTGAGAACATACTGTGACAAGGTAGTCGGAGTAGGGAAAGACGAAAGGATCCACACAAAGCTTTTAATGAGGAGTCTGAAAGGAGATGCTCTGTCTTGGTACATTAGCCAAGACCCGAAGAAATGGTCAAACTGAGTGAGTATGTCATTCGATTTCATGGACAGGTTCAGGCTCAACACAGAAAATGCGCCAGATATGTTCTACATTCAGAACCTAAAGAAGAAACCCACAGAAACATTCTGCGAGTATGTTACTCTCTAGAGATCCGAAGCTGCTAAAGTCAGACCTGCCTTAGAGTAAGAACAATATGAACAATTTCTTCGTCCGGTCTTAGGACCTACAGTATTACGAGCGACTAATGTTGATTGAAACCCATAAATTTTCTAACATCATCAAGCTGGGTGAGAGGATCGAAGAGGGCATCAAAAGCGGTATGGTCACGAACTTTGAGGCCTTGCAAGCTACAAACAAGGCCTTACAATCTGGTGGTGCATCCAAGAAAAGGGACGTATGGGCCGTAATAGTTGCACAGAAAACCAAATATCCCATCAAATACCAAACCTATCTGATGCCTCCACTCACATATCAGCCTACAACAAATTACCAAGCACCCTCACCCTCTTACCAAACTCTAACACCCACTTATCAATCACCTTCAACTCCCACATATCAGCTTACTTAACCCATATACTCCCAACCCGCACCTATTTACCAAGCCTACAATGCTCAACCATCCCACTATCAATCACCCCCTGCACACCAAAACTTCCCTAGACCTCGACCAAATTTTGATTATAGACCTCTTAAACAGTATACAGCCATTGCCGAACCCATTGACCAGTTATACGAGAGACTCAAAGATGCTGGTTATGTCACCCTTATCCCTTCCATAACCCCTAAGAACCCTTCTCAATGGGTTAATCCAAACAAATCCTGTGCATGCCATTCCGGCATGAAGGGACACACCATCGACGAAGGTCGTTCTCTGAAAGACAAGATCCACGCTCTAATTGGCAACAAAATTATTGTGGCAAAGGAACCTGTTCCAAATGTCTGCAATAATCCTCTGCCAGACCATAAGGGTGGAGGCGTTCACATGATCGAAATAGAGGATGATTGGGATCCTGAGGGTCGATTGGGTTGATCACAGAAGGTGAAGATCTAAAGAAACCAATAGTTACTCTTAATCCAATCATATTCTGATTCAGCCATCCGGGGACGCTGAGGTTAACATGTTTGTGCCACTTGAGTTCGAAGTAACTGCAAAGACACCAACACCAACTAAGGTCAAATTCGTGACTCCAGCAAGTGTACCTCTACCATTTGAAGTTGCAGTTTTACCTCCTAAAGCACATGCTCCATTCGGAGTGAAGATGTCCACGCCGATCCCAGTGGCGATGTCCACCATGACACCATTCCATACCAAGGCTATACCATGAGACTATACAATTGAGGAAAGAAGAAAAGGTAAGGGTAGGACCGAGGAAACTGTTGCTGCACAGGGTATGACAAGAACTGGTAGAGTTTATACCCCGAAACATTTAGCCGAGTCAAGCAAGCAGGCCTCCAATCGTCTGCCCATCATTGAAACGGGTCTAGATGATCTTTGGATAAAGATACAGGCCAATGAGTACTTGGTCATCAACCAGTTGATCAAAACACCGACGCAAATCTCCATACTTGCTTTTCTACAAAACTGAGAGGCACACAAGAATACTCTGTTGAGGGTGCTGAGTGAAACCTACGTACCCAGCAACATTACTGGCGTAGAAATGGCTAACATGGTCGGACAGGTATTGGAGAGTCACAAAATTACTTTTCATAAGGATGAGCTATTGCCTGAAGGGTTGGGGCACAACAAAGCACTGCACATCACTGTGCAATGCGAGGATTACTTTATTACCAGGATCCTGATTGATAGGGGTTCCAGCCTCAACATTTGTCCGCTGGTAATGCTCAAGAAATTGGGTAAGGGACTGCACGAGATAAAGGATAGAGCCATCAATGTGAAAGCCTTCGACGGTTCCCATAGGTCCACTATTGGGGAGATTAGTCTGTGTTTGCAAAAGGGGCCAACTTGGTTCGATGTCGATTTTCAAGTGATAGACATGCCTACATCTTACAATCTACTATTAGGACAACCATGGATCCATGCCGCTGGGGCTGTAGCATCAACAATACATCAGGCAGTAAAGTTTGAATGGAACCACCAGGAAGTGATCATTCACGGCGACAGTAGCAACCCCATATACAGTCGCCAGACCATTTCGTCAATCGAAGGGAGAAAGAAGCTAGGTGGAAAGACTTACCATCATATTGAATGAGTGAATGCTATTGATGTGGGTACAAACCTGGCAAAGGGCTCGGCAAGAATCTCCAAGGAATCGCTAAGCCTATAAAACTTAAGAAACATGGCACCACTTTCGGTCTGTGATATGAGTACACTTGGGAGGAATTCAACAGCTGGTCGCCGCCATGGTGTGGTCCTTACTATCCGCTAGAGTAGCCTATACCACATTTAGAGCAGACTTTTCAACTGGCCGATATTATTTATGGGCCAGAAGAAGAGGAAGCATTGGTAGCGGTGAAGAATTTGTTCTTAGAAGACAGTGATATGGACTGCTGTGTCATTCTCGAGGAGGAGGTGGGGGAAGGCCCTTCCATACAAGTCGTAAGCAGAGGGGCCCACCTCAATAACTGGACCATCAGGACAACCAGAGCCCGACGAGCCTCGGGTTAGCAAGGCTAGAACAAGCATTGTTTTGATTTACTAAAAAAATGTTATTTTTTCTCTCGCATGTTTTCAATTCCCGCAATAAGATCTTCAATGTTCAAAACAATTATGCAATTTATCAAAGCATTCTGACTTTTCTTATGTATCAACACTTATTCTTATTGTTTTATCTCATTACATTACTTATACAACATTACTATTACTTATCTTGATGAACCAATAACTGTGACATGCAACGAGACAATGCAACAAACAGACATAGATTCGGAGGAAGATGAAATACCAGAAGAGGTTGTTAAGGAAGTTGAAAATTTTGAGAACAGACCTAAGTCCAACCTAGACGAGACCGAGATTGTTAACCTGGGAGATGCAGAGAACGTCAAAGAAACGAGAATCAGTGTCCACTTATCGCAACAAGAAAAGAAGGAATACACAGAATTTCTAAGGGAATATGAAGATATATTTGCTTGGTCGTATGATGACATGACTTGCCTGAGTACATATATTGTGGCTCACAAACTGCCAACCGATCCAACATGTCCGCCGGTAAAGCAAAAGCTCAGAAAGTTTAAACCTGACATGAGTCTGAAAATCAAGGAAGAAGTCACTAAGCAAGTCAAAGCCAAGGTTCTCAGGGTAGTAGACTTCCCAATATGGTTAGCCAATATTGTGCCAATACCAAAGAAGGACGAAAAGGTTAGAGTCTATTTCGACTACCAGTATCTCAACTGGGCCAGTCCGAAAGATGACTTCCCTTTACCAAATATACATATCCTGATCGACAATTGTGCCAAACATGAATTACAGTCATTCGTAGATTGCTTCGCTGGTTATCATCAAATCTGGATGGATTTAGAAGATGCTGAGAAAATGGCTTTCATTATGCCATGGGGAATGTACTATTACAACATGATGTCGTTCGGCCTGAAGAATGTAGGGGCCACCTACATGAGGGCCATGACCACCATTTTCCATGATATGATACACAAGGAAGTTGAGGTATATGTAGATGATGTCATCATCAAGTCCAAGAGAGCCACCGATCACATGGAAGATTTGAGAAACTTTTTCAATAGATTGCGAAGGTACAACGTGGAACTGAATCCCGTGAAATGTGCATTTGGGGTTCCTGCCAGAAAACTACTTGGGTTTATTGTGAGTTGCCGAAGAATAGAGCTAGATCCATAAAAAGTCGAAGCTATTCAAGAATTGCCATTGCTAAAGAATAAGAAGGACGTAATGAGTTCTTTGGGAGACTTAATTACATCAGTCGATTCATAGCACAATCCACAGTTATCTTTGAGCCAATCTTTAATATGTTGAAGAAGGACGCCGCTACCAAATGGACTGATGACTGCCAAAAAGCTTTCGACAGAATCAAGGAATACCTGTCGACACTACCAGTCTTGGTCCCACCTGAGCCAGGTAGACCTCTATTACTCTTCCTCATAGTATTGGATAGAGTGTTCAGTTGCATTCTAGGGTAGCATGATGAAATAGGGAGGAAGAAGCATGCCATTTATTAACTCAGTAAGAAGTTCACACCGTACAAGGCCCAGTATTCTTTGTTGGAGCGCACCTGTTGTGCTTTGACCTGGGTAGCTCATAAGCTAAGGCATTAATTTTGTGCCTATACAACATATCTCATATCAAGGATGGACCCTTTAAAGTACATCTTTCAGAAGCCCATGCCCACTGACAAGCTAGCCATGTGGCAGATCCTGTTGAGTGAATTTGACATTGTCTACGTGACTCAGAAGGCAATCAAGGGATAAGTACTAGCAGACCACCTTGCCGAGAATCCCGTGGATGGAGAATACGAACCCCTGAAAACATATTTTCCTGACGAAGAGGTATCATTCATAGGAGAAGATATTGCAGAATCCTATGACGGCTGGAGAATGTTTTTCGATGGAGCAGCAAATTTCAAAGGAGTTGTCATAGGAGCAGTCCTCGTATCGGAAACCGTTCAGCATTATCCAGTGTCCGCCAAACTCAGGTTCCCTTGCACCAACAATATGGCCTAGTCCAAAGCCTGCATCTTAGGGCTCAAGATGGCTATTGACATGAACATTCAAGAGTTGCTAGTGATCGGAGATTTAGACTTGCTTATACATCAGATGCGTGAAGAATGGGCAACCAATAACTCCAAGATACTTTCGTATCTGCATCACGTGCAAGAATTAAGAAAGAGGTTCACGGAGACGGAATTCTAACATGTTCCTAGAGTCTAGAATGAGTTCGTCGATGCATTGGCCACCCTGTCATATATGATACAACATCCAGACAAAATTTTCATTGATCCCATTATAGTAAAGATCTATGATCAGCCAACTTATTGTGCCCATGTTGAAGAAGAAGCATACGCAAAGCCTTGGTTTCATGATATCAGGGAATATTTGGCAAAATGAGAGTACCTAAAGCTTGCAAATCCTACTAAAAAACGCACGTTTCGGAGATTGTCCAACAACTTCTTTCATAGCGGAGGAATCCTGTATAGGAGGACTTCTGATTTGGGATTACTAAAGTGTGTCGACGCAAAGAAAGCATCCAAACTACTAGAGGAAATTCACGCTGGGACTTGCGGTCCACATATGAACGGTTTTGTCTTCACAAAGAAGATACTCCGAGCTGATTACTTTTGGATGACTATGGAAACAGACTGCATCTAGTATGTCCAGAAATGCCACCACTTCCAAATACATGCAAACATGATAAAGGTGCCTCCAAATGAGCTTAATGCAACAAGCTCACCATGGCAATTCGCCGCCCGGGGAGTGGATGTTATTGGGCCAATCAAGCCTGCTGCCTCCAACGGGCACAGGTTTATCCTAGTAGCAATTGACTATTTCACCCAATGGGTCGAAGCAGCATCTTACAGAGCAGTGACTAAGAAAGTCGTGGCAGACTTTTTCCGCGACTGCATCGTTTGTCGATTCGGGATTCCAGAATCAATCATTACTGATAATGGCTCCAACCTCAACAGTGACTTGATGAAATCCATATGCGAAACTTTCAAGATTAGACACAAGAATTCCACAGCCTATCGGCCTCAAATGGATGGAACTGTAGAGGCTGCCAATAAGAATATCAAGAAGATATTGAGAAATTGATAGGGAAGCATAAACAGTGGCACGAGAAGTTATCGTATTATTTACTGGGATATCACACCATAGTACACAGATCAACTGGGGCAACCCCTATATGCTGGTTTGCGGTACAGAGACAGTCATTCCCGATGAAGTGGAAATTCCCTCCCTAAGGATCATACAGGAAGCTGAGCTCGATAATGCAGAGTGGGTGAAGAGTCGCTATGAGCAGCTGGCTCTTAATGATGGAAAGAGAATGAATGCAGTTTGCCATGGTCAACTTTATCAGAACAAAATGTCCAAAGCCTTCAACAAAAGAGTCAAGCCGAGACAGTTCACACTGGGGCCGCTAGTGTTAAAGAAAATTTTTCCGCATCAAGATGAAGCCAAGGGGAAATTCTCTCCCAACTCCCAGGGTCCATACATGGTTCACCGGGTTCTGACAAGAGGAGCCCTTATACTCGCAGAAATGGACGGAGACGTCTGGCCGAAGCCGATCAATTCAAATGCAGTCAAGCGTTGCTATGTGTAATCTTTATGCTTTTCTCATATGATGTAATTTGAACTACACCTGACCTAATTCCCGTTTAAGAGGGGATACATAGGAAGCCCTATGGGTTCAGTCACAATTCAATAAAACTTTTATTTCCCCCCGTAATTGGAAACTCGGGCAGAATTTTGAGGAGGACCCTCAAAATTCCGAAGTTAATTTTAGCCAATCATCGCTAGCAGCAGTCAAAAGCATCAATCCATTAAACTGGGGCAGAATTTTGAGGAGGACCCTCAAAATTCCATAACAAGAAGGGTTGCAATGTCTTGAACCACGTCGCAGTCGTTGGTTCATCTAAAGAAAACTATTCTTAATTATGTATTTATGTATGCCTTTACTAAATCATGCATGTTTATTGCCAAAATTACCTTGTTTAGCAATGCTACCCAATGATACGTACAATATCACCAGATCAAAGCCGAGCAGGTCAAGTAGAGCCAGCGAGGATACAAACTAACCTCCCCCTTTTAAAAAATTTACGATTTTTTTGGATGCAGGCACTTGAGTTGCAAAATAATCAAATATACTATACATTCAAGAGACTCACATTGCTCAGAAATAAAACTCTCATAACCGTTGCACTTACTCACAACTGCTATCTGCACGCAGTGTCCCCAGCAGATACAGTATCCCCAGCAGTCGCAATATCGTAATCCACTATCAGCTAAGAAAATTCTATTATCATTTTCCCTTTTACTTCTTGCATAAGGCTACCATTCTGCCTTCTGAGGTTAAGCTCTACCTCCATCTGCATTTCTGCATTGCATAAGGCTACCATTTTGCCTTCCGAGACTATGCTCTATCTCCATCTGGATTTCTGCATTGCATAAGGCTACCATTCTGCCTTTCGAGACTAAGCCCTGTCTCCATCTGCATTATTGCATTGCATAAGGCTACCATTCTGCCTTTTGAGGTTAAGCTCTACCTCCATCTGCATTCTTGCATTGCATAAGGCTACCATTCTGCCTTCCGAGGTTAAGCTCTACCTCCATTTGCATTTCTTGCATTGCATAAGGCTACCATTCTGCCTTCCGAGGTTAAGCTCTACCTCCATTTGCATTGGTGGAAAGATCGCCACCTTATTTACATGTGCACGGCTGAAATATCGCCACCTTATTTACATTTGTATTGGTTGAAAGATCGCCACCTACTGCATTGCATAGGCTGAAAGATCGCCAAACACTACATCTCATCAGCTGAAAGATTGCCAAATTATTTGAAGGCATCATTGTTCAGAGGCACCATTCTCATAGCCCGAGAACACCATTTCATGGCCTGAGGACCCCTTTTATCTTTTGCATAACATTATTCAAAGGCATCATAGTTCGGAGGCATCATTCTCAAAGCCCGAGAGCATCATTTCATGGATTGCGAGTCCTTTATTATACACTTCATGGCCCAGAACGTCATGGTCTAAGGACATCATCCCAACCGTCCAAAGACAACTTTCATGGTCCAACGGGAATTTGCATCATGTTTAAATTTACGCACAACATATGCTTTTATCGCTTACTTGCAGGTAAACTATTGAGAAACAACCACCTCGTCAGGAGCGATCCTGCTCCAGTTCCCGCAGCCCTGTCAGGTTTCAAACCATTCACCCCAACCTGAATATTGCGTCTGTTATTGAAAAGTCTCCATCGACATATTCCGCCGACGGATCCCGAACTACATACGGCCTGGTTCCTGTAAAACCAGGGATATGTAAGCAGATCAAAAACCAGATTACTTCCTAAGTCTCCTCGAACCATTTCGTTCGGTCAAAATTGGCCATCATATCTTTACCCTACAACTCTTTCATCCTTCCCGGGTAAAGAGGGGCAGCTGTTGATACCCAATTATTCCTTGTATATTTTTAATATGTAATAAACTCTCAAATTAGTATATATGTGCATATATAAGTATGTCCCAAGGTTTTATTATTTTTCTCTTAATTTTTAAAGATTTGTAAATTAATTTATTGCCCTATTTTATCAAGAAAAACCCAGTAATTATCCCCAAAATTATCATTTGGGTGATTCATTTATTGGATTCTCATATTTATATTAAAATATAGCTAGCATAAGTTTTGCATATTTTTACAAATTTATTTAGTGTTTTTAAAGCTAAATTGCATATAATTGCAATATTGGTCTCTTTCAAGATTTAATTGTAATTATATTTATAAAATCGACTCCATTATTTTTAACTTGATAATTATGTATTATTAATCATTTTAGTACTTTTAATTTATTTCTAGAAATTGTTTTACTATTTTTTATAAAATAAATAAGGGAAAATGGCTATTTAAATGTTATCCCATTTACATTTCAGTTTTAGCCAGATTTGACACCCCAATTAAACCCAATTTCAAATCCAATTACCCATCCCAAATCCTAAATCTACCGGACCCACGACCATTTAAAATAATCCGCCCGAATTCCACTTCAATCCAGGCCGTTGATCAAAATGATCAACGACCACCCTTAACCCCTTCCTTTTTTTAACCTGACCTAACCCCTAAACCTAATCATTTCCCTTTTGTAGCTGCCCTTGAATCCCTCCTTTCACCTAGTTCTCTCTCAATCTCCTCTCAAACCCTAGCCGCCGCCCTCCGCTTCCACCCTAAAATCAACAGAATCCATGGCTTCCAAGGCCATTGAAGTCCTATACCGGACTCCTATAACTCCTACATGCCTGGTTACTATAGTTTCAAGGCCTAATCTGAAGAAGCTTGGCCCAGACTTTGTTCGATTCGAGTTCTATGGTCGTCTCCGACCTTGCTCCGGCCAGCCATGGCTATTCGACCCTGACGACTTCTCTTGCTTAGATCAATGACTTTCCAAGCCTTTCTCACCATCTGGGTTCTTCTGAAACCCTAACTTTTGACGTTCTTCTAATTTCTTAAGATCTATTCTAGATCCATGTTTTCGTTAAACTTTCAAACGCTTTCTCAAAGTTTCTTTCAAAACTTTGCTTTCAAAACCTTTATCTTTTCCGATTTAGGGTTTTGGCAAGATATTTAGAAGTCTCTCTGATCTTTAGCATGTTCTACTGTGTTTCTTATGTTGTTCTTCTACTATGTTTCTTATGTTGACTCTTCTACTGTGTTTCTTTAGGTTAAAGTTTTAAGTACTTTCTTAGGGTTTCTGATTTTATTTTCTTTGTTGATATTTTTTCCTGATTCTCTTGTCTTTCACCTCTACACTCGATTGATGGCAAAAACCCTAAGATTTGGGGTTCATTCGAGTTATGATATTATTTGTTATGTGATTTGTTTGTTCCTCATCTCCAAACTTGTTTGGTTTCAAAACCCTAATTTCTTTGGACCTATTTGAGTTTCTGAAGTTGTTTCATCCGTTGCTCTACTGAATTTCAAAATCTTTTGTTTCATTATATGATTCTGAATCCCTGCTAAACTCTTCTAAGGTCTTTCTACTGGACCCTCTGCATGTTGTTTGATGCTCTTTTCCTTCTCCATTGCTAAGTTACTGAAAGTGACCTATGTGACTACCAAGTTCCTATAGTCCACTACTTACTGATTTTGCAATTGCATGATACTTTTCTTTGTCCTAAATGCATCCTCGCATGCGTAATACTTGTGTGCCCTTTATATATGCTGAGCTTCCCCTCTAAAATGACTTTCAATTTTTGACTAATTTCAGACCTCTTTGTGTAAGTCTGATTGATTCTTTCCATGTTTTACTAATTTCCCTATTTCTTGGTTTGATTTGAAAACCTTCCTTAGCCTTTCTGACTTGGTTTATTCATGAACTAGTAATTTCGAATCTCTGACTCCTTAATTTACTATGTACCGATTGATTCTTACCTTATTTGTTTAACCGTGTATTTCAAAAATCATTCCCTTAACGAAACTCCTATGTATTTACCCCTAATTGTCTACTTTGGACAAGATTCTTATTTGATCTCTTTCCTTAAATGATTTCTGTTCATTACCGTTTAAGTTTGAACTCCTTAATTAAAGGAAGTTCTTCTACTGATTGATTTTAATTGGTACATGGTTATTTTCTTGCCTTATTCTCTTCCTGTTTTCAAACTATAAATAACATGCTCTTTCATTGACACAAACGCGACCACGTCTTAGTTTTCTGAACTCACACTCACACATAAAAAGCATTCTCTCTTGTTACTTGCAATGTGGCCTGTTTCTCAAGTCCCACTACTTGTTTTATTGTACTTTGCCTCTTTGAAACTGGTATGTTCTGATTAAATTTCAGCATCACAACAATGTGTTTACTTTACACTCTTCTGCCTTTCTTGTCTATCTATTGCTTGTATTTAATTCAGTATTCATCCAAAACCCCCTACCCCAATGTGTTTGATGCTAATGGTTTGTTTGAGGCATGACAATATTAAGTATTATTGTCTATGGTTCAAACTTGATTCCCCTAGAATCATAACCTCTATGTCACTATCATATGTTGTGTATTCTTGTTGATTTGTAAGCATAATAGCACTCTCTATTGCTGTGCATGCCCAGAATTAGCTAAATGCCTAAGCACGTAGGCTCTTTGCAACTTCACTATTCCCTTGAACCCCTTTTGTGTACTTGTTTGTAGCTGTTTCCCTCTTCTTCATCCCTTTAGAACTCTGTTCCTCACTTACACTCTCTCTTAGACTTTAAGTTCTGCCTCCCCTCTTGTGAGCATTGCCTTGGGACCCCTTGAGCTCCCTCTGAACTTGGATACTTGAGGGCTGGCCCTTCCACACTACACTTATCCCCATTATGATAATACAATTTGGGTGTGAGCACTGCCCGGAGTCCTATTGAGGCTCTTAGGGAACTTTGACACACTCAAATTGGAGAAAGGCTTTGGTTCAATAGTCTTTAAGTTGGGTCTATCATGTAACTCAGAGAGGAAGTCAGAATTAGGCTTTCTCTAGTTGTACTTTTTTTTACTTTTCCTAATGTAATTTTATTTATACTGGTTTGTAATAATTTGTAATAAATATTTGGAGCTGGTTAGTGAAAAGGGGTGGGTAACTGTATATGCAAAGGGTATAAATCATACTATAGGACTACTATATTCCTGCATATTCAACCTCATTTAGAAACCATGTCTATAGGATTCTTCATATTTAACTTCACTTAGAAATCATGGCTATAGGATTTTGCATATTCAAACTTCACATAGAAGTCATGTCTATAGGATTTCGCATATTTAACTTCACTTAGAAATCATGTCTATAGGATTTTGCATATTCAAACTTCACTTAGAAATCATGTCTATAGGGCTTCTGTATTTCGACACTACGTCTACAAGGTTTTAAAATCAGTAATGCCTAGAAAACATGCCTATAGGAGTTCCTAATAATTTTATTCACCTCACTCAGTGTTAGATATAAAACCAGTAGTAATGACAGCTATCGTTTGCAGAACTTGTAATCAATTCGTTTAAATTCTGCCTCTCTCCTTCAATAATTTGAGTCCCTCACTTAGCAAGTTTAATGAGTATGCATTCAAACATTTCATTGCGAGGCTTGCTGCTTTCTGAATCCAGTAGATACCATGCTTATAGGATCCTTATCCAACACTTAGGCAAGCCCTAGGATAATAAATATTAACTAAATCTACTTCTGCTAATAATTACAACCAGCAAGCAGGCCTGATTCAGACTTATTATTTGAGTAATGTGATAAGCTGAAACTATCTAAACAATTTCCTCTTACTTTTCTTTAATACCTTTTAAATCAGACCTAAACAGTATGTGTAAGCCATGCTAATTACGTGCTTCTTTGTTTAAGGAGGTATATCTGAGCCTCTTTTTGTTATATGTTTTACCCAATTTGCAATACGTGTTTTGTATGTCGCCCTAGAGTTTTTTCCTTTGAAACTACAAATAAGCCTAATATCCCTCCCTTTTAGGATTAGTAGTCCTAAATACCTCCAGGACTGATAGGATTGGGACAGGTAATAGCATGCAATAAGTAAACGAGACCAATCCGCGCTTTAAATACCTTAACGGGGTAGGAAAGGTAGATATGGATATGATGACCACGCGATAATTCCACGTGTAGCCCCTCATTGAGGAGTGATTACCGGGCATTGTGTGGGGTAATCCATATTGTTAATAAACCTAGGACCCTTTTCCCTTATTTCTTTATTAATTTTATCATTTTAACTCCTTCGTTAAAAAAAATTAGCTTTCTTTGCTCTTCCAAACTTTGTTTATTTGCAAACCATTATATGAAACCCACTCTTATTTGAGCCCTATTTGTCTACATGTTAATTGCACCCCAAATTCACAATAATTGTCTGGCCGGGTACCATACTAATGGATTATGAGGGGTGCTTAACACCTTCCCCTTGGAATAATTTCAAGCCCTTACCCTAATCTCTGGTTATTCAAAATCAAACTCTTTTGGTATCCTAATGCACCCTAATCATTAGGTGACGACTCTTCAAACGCAAACCCAATTCCCAAAAGGAATGAGTTGTCCCTCCAAAATGTCATAAACCCGATTTTGCTCTAGAAAAAGGGGGCGCGACAACGGGTTGCAAACTTTAAAGCTTCTTTTGTTGTTCGGGGTGTATTATAGCTATCAACACTCAAGTACGCACTCAATACCTCTCGGTAAGAGAGTGATTTTGCCCAATTTGGCTTTCTCTATTCCAAATGGTTATTGAACCAAATAGTTGATAAAATGCTCAAGTCGAGTTTTACTTTCTCTAGGTTCAACCCTTTAATTAGGACTATCAATCTCTTGATTTTATCCCAAATTCTTGTTAACCAAGTTTCCCTAGACTAAGTCTCTCTTTCTCAAGTAGAGATCAAGTCAAATAGGCATGAAGTAATGTTTGCAACAATTAATTCTACAATTAAAAGCAAGAACAAGGCTAAATAATAAATACCCAACCATAAACAAACCATAAATTAAACACCCATTAAGTTTATACACTAGGGTTGGGTTACAACCCTAGTTAAAAATCTAGCTACTCATAATGGATATAGAAGAAAATAGAGAAGAAAAGATGATAAAACTCATGTTGAAAGATTAAAAGATAAAAATCCTATGTTTAATCACCAAAGTAAGCTAAAGTTTCCTAAAGAAGCAAGGAAAAACGATTACAGGACTTTCAATATTCCAAACTTGACCTAAATTTGTGAAACTATTCTATTTATACAAAGCTGGAAATTTCGGACAAAAATGCCCTTTCGGAGGTTCTGCGGCCGCACAATTTCATGTGTGGTCCGCACTTTGCTTGAGCCTCGACAGGAGTTGAATCTGCGTCTACATAATTCTAGAATGTGACCGCATTTCTCAAATTTTGCGGTCCACACATCTCTTGGTGCAGCTACATAGGGCTCTTCTGCGGACCGCACATTTCTAAGTGTGGCTGCACAATAATTATGCGGTCCGCATTTCCTTTAAGCTTGCATAGCTTCTGCGGCCGCAAAATAATTGTGCGGTCCGACTTTGAATTTGGACTCTGATGGACTTCCCTTCACATTCTACAGCCGCAGATGGAAATTTGTGGTCCGCACTTAAGCTTTTGTGCCTATTTTTGTCCTTGAGTTCAGATCACTACTTCTTGAGTTAGATTTCATCTTTGTGGATCATTTTCCAATACTTTTACAATTAAACATATTTCATCAGTTTTTGGGAATACAATTAAACACTTTTGGACTAAAATGAAAGCTAAAAGGCGCTAATAAGTAGTCAGAATCCCCACTTATCAGGTAAACAACACCGGCATCCAACCACTTGATGATCTCCTTTTTGACAACCTCTTGCATAGCTTCATTGAGTTTCCTTTGATGTTCAATAAATGGTTTGGCACCTTCCTCCAAGTTTATCTTGTGCATGCAAAATGCGGGGCTTAGTCATCGAATATCCGCCAATGTCTATCTAATTGCCTTCTTCCTCTTTTGCAGAACCGCCAATGTAGAATTTACTTACACGTTAGTCAAACAAGAAGAAAGAATAACCGGTAAAGTAGAAGAAGGGCTAAGAAATTCATACCGAAGATATGGAGGCAATGGCTTCATCTCCAAGATGGGAGGCTCTTCAATTGAAGGCTTTGTTGGAGGAGTGGTTCTATTTTCAAGACCCAAGAACAATTTTCGGGGCTCATAAATGTACGACCCCATTCTTGCAAAGATTTCACACATTCCACGTAACCCTCCATTTCTTCATCATCATAATTGGGCAAGACGTCCTCCAATGTATCATCAACATTTATCACAAAACTTGTTTCTTCCACAATCACATCGGTCACCAAGTCTACGAAAGAACACACCTCATTGCTATTGGGTTGCCTCACATACTTACACATATGAAAAATTACTTTTTCATCACTAACCTGGAAAGTAAGTTCTCCGGCTTCAATGTTAACTTGAGCCTTCCCTGTAGCAAGGAAAGGTCTCCCAAGAATAATCAGCACCTCACAATCAAGAATAACAAAATCTGCCGGAAGAATGAATTTATCAACACGAACCAACGCGTCATCAATCACTCTCAATGGTCTCTTCATGGTACGATCGGCCATTTGTAATCTCATAGATGTGGGTCTTGTTTGCCCAATTCCCAAAGTATTGAAAACCGAATAGGGCATCAAATTGATACTTGCCCAAAGATCACAAAGAGATTTATCAAATTCGGCACTTCCAATAGTACAAGGAATTGTGAAAACACCGGGATCTTCCAGTTTAGGAGCCATTGGATGCACAATTACACTCACTTGATGAGTCATCTTAATAGTTTCACAATTTATCGACCTCTTCTTTGTCACCAAATCCTTCATAAACTTTCCATAACCGGGCATTTGCTCCAAAGCTTCAACCAATGACACATTGATAGATAGACTCTTCATCATGTCAATAAACTTTTTGAATTGATTCTCGCCATTTTCCTTGGCAAGCCTTTGAGGAT
This sequence comes from Nicotiana sylvestris, assembly GCF_000393655.2. Lineage (NCBI taxonomy): Eukaryota > Viridiplantae > Streptophyta > Magnoliopsida > Solanales > Solanaceae > Nicotiana > Nicotiana sylvestris. Next base: position 56,799,066 of record NC_091058.1, read on the forward strand.
ATGGAAGATGAGTCCTAGGCATTGGTGCCTTAGCCTTTTGCACTACCGGTTCCGGTATGTCAACAATGTTCTCCCTAGACGGGTTCACTTCCTCATGAGTCTCCTCTACATTTTCATCAATATAAATCCACACTTCATTATTTGCTTGCACCACATTGTTCGGAATCTCACCTTTTTGTACCATTTGGTCATCATACACAAGTTTCCTTTGACTTTAGGTGGGTGTATACCCACCTTTTACACTCCTTGTAGTAACGGCCATGGAATGTTCCGTGTTGTTCCCACCCTTTTGGTTCACCACCATTTCACTTGGTAATGCCCCCTTAGGACGAGTGTTTAAAGCTTGAGAGTTTTTTACCAATTGAAATTCCAAGTTGCGAATTGATGTGTTGTGTGAGGCTAGTTGAGCATTAGAGTTATCATTCTTATCCATAATTTGTTTGAACATACTCTCAATTGGACCCATCTTATTGTTTGAAGAACATGGACCATGGGAAGGATAAAGAGGCGTGTAGTTCGGTTGTTGATACATTGGGGGCCTTTGAAATCCCGACCCTCGATTGCCTTGATTATTATTCCACCCCCTTGGTTGTTGCCTCCCAAATATCCTTGATTATTTCCACTCTAATTGCCTTGGTTATTTCTACCATTCCAGTTTCCTTTATTGTTGTTACCATTCCACTTACCTTGATTGTTCGAGTTCCAATTACCTTGATTACCTTGAGGTCGCCATTGTTGTTGATTCGGGCCTTAAGAGTTGTTTCTTTGCCCTTGAAAGTTGTTCACATATTGTACTTACTCCTCTTGTTCATTGTAAGATTCATCTTGATCAAACCCACTATCTTCTTGCACATAATATTTCACACGATTTTGCACTTGTGGACCCTTTTGTCTTCTCTTGTTCACCATCATACTATCTCCCTCTATTATATTGACTTGCTTAGGACTTTGCACTTGTTAAAGTTGAGCCTTGGATAATTGATTCATTGTGGTGGTCAACTTGGCAATGGCTTGCCCATGATCATGCAATTCTTTATGTAGGTGAATCATGTTGAATCACCTTAAGGAACATTCACTCTACTTTGCCATGTTGTTGAAGTATCCGCCATCTTATCTAAAATCTCATAAGCTTTTGCATATGGCGTTGTCATGAAATTTCCACCGGCAAGTTGGTTAACCACACATTGATTGGTAGTATTGATCCCCTGATAGAAAGTTTGTTGAATCATAGCCTCTGTCATGCTATTGTTTGGGCACTCTTTCACCATAGTTCGGTACCTCTCCCATATCTCATGCAAAGGCTCATTGGGTTATTGATTGAATGCAAGAATCTCACCTCTAAGAGTGGCCATATGCCCGGGAGAAAAGAACTTGGAAATAAATTTCTCCGTCAATTCATCCCATGTATGGATAGAATGGTTTGGAAATATTTCTAACCAATTCAAGGCTTTCCCTAGTAGATAGAAAGGAAATAGCCTCAATCTTAAAGCATCCTCGGAGACGTTTGTTTGTTTACTCCCCCAACAAGTGTCCACAAACCCCTTCAAGTGTTTGTACGCATTTTGATTCGGGGCCTCGGTGAAGAATTCCCATTGCTCTAGAAATGTGAGCATAATATTCGTGATTAGAAAGTTGCCCGCCCTAATGTGGAGCGAGACTATGGCATTTGCATACCCTTAATTCGGAAACACCCGGTGTGGAGCCGCTCTTGGTGGAGGCGGGGGTGGAACTAGGACGTTCTCTTAAGGCTATTGGCTTCTTTTATTTGCTTGAGGTTCAAGAAGAACCTCTTCAACCTGGTCATCTTCCACGTCCACATCTCCCATAGACATGTTTCTGAGTGGATCATTGTTGTTGAGAGCCATTGTTGCACCTACAGTTATGCAAAAAGGATTAGTAACACGAAAGGAAAAGAAGATAATTCACACACAAAACCAAATATATAGCTAAATCCATTATTAGCTCCTCGACAACGGCGCCAAAAATTAATCATGTCCAAATGCACACCTCTAATGACGTATGAAACAGTCATTTGCAATAATAAAATCCAACAAGGAGTCGGGATCGAATCCACAAGGAGCTGAGATGGGAGTTAGTAGTATATATGTGGAGTAATGTACGTGAAATATCTAGAGTGCTCATCCACAAACAGGGTTTTGTTTTTACTTCTAAAATTAAGCTAAGGATTGCAATTCTAAAGGTATAAAACTAGAGAAGATTGTTTTTGAATGTTTTTCAAAGATATAAAAAGGTCTAGGGCTGTGTCCATGACCTAGGTGTTTGCCTAATGGGATAAAGATTTTTATGCTATTTTCTTGACTAGGGTGTGTTATAGCTCACAACACTACGTTGCCCACTCAATACCTCTCGGTCAGAGAGTGGTTTTGCCCAATTTGGCTTTCTCAAGACCAAATAGATATCTACCAAAATGGTTGATAAGTGCTCAAGTCGGGTTATTACTATCTCTAGATTGAACCCTTTAATTGGATTAATCAATCTCTCAATTGACCCAATTCCTTGTTAGCTAAGTTAACCTAGACTAGGTCTCTCTTTCTCAAGAAGAGACTAAGTCAAATAGGCATAAATCAATGTTTGCAACCATTAATTTCATAATTGAAGCATAAACTTAGCTAAATAACAAATACCCATTCATAAACAAGCATAAAATTAATCAGCCAAAAGGTTTACACACTAGGGTTGGGTCATAACCCTAGTAAAATCTAGCTACTCATAGTGGGTATAGAAGAAAACAAAAAGAAAAGATAATAAAACTCATATTGAAAGATCAAAAGATAAAAACCTAATGTTAAATCACCAAATAAGCTAAAGTTTCCTAAAGAAGCAAGGAAAAACGACTACATCACTTTTAATATTCAAAACTTGACCTAATTTTGTGAAACTATTCTATTTATACAAAGTTGGAATTTGTGAAACTATTCTATGCGCGACGCACTTTGCTTCAGTATTGACAGGATTTGAATCTGTGGCCACACAATTTTGAAATACGGTTGTATCTCTCATATTCTGTGGTTCGCACATTTATAGGTGCGGCCGCGTAAGGCTCTTTTGTGGACTGCACATTTCTGAGTGTGGTTATGTAGCTGACTTTTACGGCCGCACAATAATTGTGCGGTCTGCACTACCTTTAATCTTGAAATGTGAACTCTCTAAACTTCTGCTCTTGGTTAGCTTCTGCAGCCGCACATTTCATGTGGGGACCGCACTTTGAACTTGGTCTCTAATAAGCTTTCCTTCACAATCTATGGCCGCAGATGGAAATTTGCGGTCCGCACTTTGAGTTTTTGTGCCTTATTTTGTCTTTGTGTCCATATCACTCCTTATTGAGTTGGATTTCATCTTAGTGGCTCATTTTCCAATACTCTTGTAATTAAGCATATTTCAACAGTTTTATGGAATACAATTAATCGCTTTTGGACTAAAACAAAAGCTAAAAGGCGCTAATAAGTAGTCAAAATCCACACTTATCATGCGCTCGGACTGTCCATCCGTCTAGGGGTGAATTGTTGTACTCAACTCAATCTGTGTGCGTATCTCACTCTTTACCGCTCTTCAAAAATGTGATATGAACTGCGTGCCCCGATTAGAAATGATAGATACCGGCACGCCATGAAGTTGGATATTCTCGCGAATATAAACCTAGGTCAGTTACTCTGAAGAATAGGTAGTCACTCCCAGAATGAAATGAGTTGACTTGGTCAACCTATCCACAATCACCCATACTGCATCAGATTTCTTCCGAGTCCGTGGGAGCCCAACAATAAAGTCCATGGTGACACGCTCCTATTTCCACCCGGGAATCTCAAGTCGCTGAAGCAACCCATCTGGCCGCTGATGCTCTTACTTCACCTGCTGACATTTTAGGCACCGAGCTACATACTTTATTATGTCTTTCTTCATCTTCCTCCACCAATAGTACTACCTCAAGTCTTGATACATCTTAGCGGAACCCGGATGAATGGAGTACCATAAACTGTGGGCCTCTTGAAGAATCAACTCATGCAACCCATCCACATTGCGCAAACATAATCAGCCCTGCATACGCAATACACCGTCATACTCAATAGAAACCTCTTTAGCATCACCATGTTGAACCATGTCCTTGAGGACAAGCAATGAGGGTCATTATACTGACGCTCCATGATACGATCATATAGAAAAGACCGAGAAATCATGCAAGCAAGAACTCGATTGGGCTCCGAAACATCCAATCTAACAAACTGGTTGGATAAGACCTGAACATCCAATGCTAATAGCTCTCTGATGCCGGTAGATATGCTAAACTACCCAAACTCTCCACCTTTTGACTCAAAGCATCGACCACCATATTGGCCTTCCCGAGATGATATAAAATGTTGATATCACAGTCCATAAGCAACTCTAACCACCTCCGTTGTCATGAGTTAAGAACTTTATGTTTGAACAAATATTGTAGAATCCGGTGGTCGGTAAAGACCTCATAAGGGATACCGTACAAATAGTACCACTAGATCTTCAATGCATGAACAATGGCTGCCAACTCTCCTTAAGCAACTCTAACCGCCTCCACTATCGTAAGTTAAGATCTTTTTATTTGAACGGATATTGTAGACTCTGGTGGTCGGTAAAGACCTCATAAGGGATACCGTACAAATAGTACCACCAGATCTTCAATGCATGAACGATGGTTGCCAACTCCAAGTTATGGACTAGATAATTCTTCTCATGGGTCTTCAGCTGTCTAGACATGTAGTCAATCAGCATACCATCTTGCATCAACATCGTGCCAAGGACAACACGTGATGCATCACAGTACACAATATAGGACCTCAAACCCCGTAGGTAACACCAATACTGGGGCTGTAGTCAAAGCAGTCTTGAGATTTATAAAGCTCACCTCACACTCCTCAGACCATCTGAAAAGAGCACCCTTCTTGGTCAATCTGGTCATAGGTGCGACTATAGATAAGAAACCATATATGAAATGATGACAATACCCTGCCAAACCAAGAAAACTCTGAATCTCAATGGCCGAAGACGTCTGGGCCGACTCTGAACTACTTCAATCTTCTTTGGATATATCTTGATCCCCTCACTTGATCCAAGAATGCCACAGAATCAAGCCAGAATTCACACTTTGAGAATTTTGCATACAATTTCTTCTCTCTCAAGGTCTGGAGCACTATCCTCAAATGATGTTCATGATCTTCCCATCTATGAGAGTACACCAAGATGTCGTCAATAAACATATTGACAAACGGATCAAGATAAGGTTGGAATACATTGTTCATCAGGTGCCTAAATACTGCAGGGGCATTAGGCAGCCCAATCACATCATAAGGAACGCGTAGTGACCATACCGAGTCCTAAAGGCAGTCTTCAGAATGTTCGGATCCCGAATTTTTAGCTAATGATAACCTGACCGCAAATCAATCTTTGAGAACATATTGGCACCTTGTATATGATCAAATAAGTCATTGATGTGTGGTAATGGAGACCTATTCTTCACTATAACCTTGTTCAATTGTCGATAATCAATACATATGCGCATAAAACCACCCTTTTTCTTTACAAATAAGACTAGAGCATCCCAAGGCACCATAATAGGCCGAATGAAACCCTTATCAAGCAACTCTTGCAACTGTTCCTTTAACTCCTTCAACTCCATTAGGGCCATATGATATAGTGGAATAGAAATGGACTGAGTTCCCGTCAACAATTCAATACCAAAGTCGATATTCCTATCGAGCGGCATGCCCGAATGATTCTCTAGAAATGCATCTGGAAAGTCTCTTACTATCGGAACTAACTCAACGGTAGTAGTATCAGCACTGACATCTCTCACAACGGATAGATAAGCATCACACCCCTTCTCAACCATCCCATAAGCCTTTAGAAATGATATGACTTTGCTAGGAACATAATCTAATTCACCCCTCCACTCTAACCGTGGTAAACCTGGCATAGCTAGTATCACAGTCTTGGTGTGACAATCTAGAATAACATGATAGGGTGACAACCAGTTCATGCCCAAGATAACATCAAAGTCTACCATACTAAGTAACAATAGATCAACTATGGTCTCAATACCACCAATAACAACTAAACACATCCGATACATTTGGTCCACAATAATAGAATCTCCTACAAGCATGGACACATAAATATGAGTGCTCAAAGAATCACGTGATATATCCAAATACGGAGCAAAGTGAGATGACATATAAGAATAAGTGGATCCTAGATCAAATAAGACTGATGCATCTCTATGGAAAACCAGAACCTTACATCTAATGACTGGGTTTGAAGTAACTACCTCTGTCCTACCTAAAAAAATATAGAATCTGGCCTGGCCTCCCCTTCTAGGGTGACTTCTACCTGCCCATACCCCACCCCTAGCTGGCTGTATGGGTGGAGTGGAAACTGGGGCAGCAATCATGGACTGAGAAGTTTGTTGACCTGACTGAATCCTTGGAGCCTGAGTATCTGCGGAGGTGCACCCCTCCTGAGTCTGAGGAAATCTCTAGCCATATGGAGAGTATCAACAAACTCAAAGCAAGATCTTGGTGGGCGTGGATACTGGGACTGGCTCGGGCCTGGTCAGCTGGATTAACAACTGAAGGCACCCCGTGCCTGAGGTGCACTAGAAAGTGGTTGAGCAAAATGTGCAACCTGAGACCTTGGGATAACCGGAGCACTAGAATCTGGAAGTGCTGAGTGAACTGACGACTCACATAGCCTCTACCGTGATGGGATGTAGCTATAGCGTTACCACCACTAAATTCTCCCATACCACGAGGCCTCTTGGCCTTCCTTTCCTCTCTTTCATGGCCATACATACCCTCCAACCTCCATGCAATCTCTACCACCTGCTAATATGGGGTATCCATTTCCAACTCTCGATCCATGCTAAATATAATAGCATAATTGAGCCCCTCGATGAATCGCCAGACTCACTCCCTAACTGTAAAAACCAAGGCAGATGCATGTCTAGAAAAATCACTGAATCAGACAGCATACTCCGACACTTGTCATAGCACCCTAGCGCAGCTACTCAAACTTTGCACGCCATGCATCCCTCAAGGTCTAAGCAACAAACTCTCTCAATAACAACTCTTAAAATCAAGTCCATGTAAGTGAAGCTGCATCGGTTGGTCTACCCTCCTCGTACCCTCACCACCACTGATATGCCGCTCCGGACAGCTGGAAAGTAGTGAAAGAAACCTCGCTCATCTCCACAATACCCATGGTGTAGAGAATACAGTAGCACTCCTCAAGAAAACCATGTGCATTATCTGAAGCTAAACCACTAAAAGTAGGAGGATGATACTTTTTGAACCTCTCAAATCTAAGCTGCTCCTCCTCAGACGTTGCTGACCTAGTCGCTGGCTGAACTAGAACGATGAGCTATAAATGTATAACCTCTGGGACCTGATCAACCTGGACCCGTTTCTCTGGGGTACAGGCCACGTGAGTCTCAGCTCCTCACCCATCCTGAGATGTGGCTGGTGCAAGTGGAAACCTCGCCTAAGCTAAGGTACCGAACATGCTCAAGAACTGTGCGAGGGTCTCCTGAAGTTCTGGGGCAGCAACAGGTGCCTCAGATGCCTGTCCCCCAACTGGAGCTACTGGTGGCTCCTCTGTCACAGCTCGAGCATGTGCTCTAGCTGCACCACGTGCTCCTCCCCGACCTCGACCTCTCGTGGCTCTAGTAGGGGGCGCGGGTGTCTTATCATCAGATCTAGCGGTACGTGCCCTCACCATCTATGAGAGAATAAAAAGTCAAAGATTCTGTTTTTGAAGTCAACCAATTCACACGATAAAGAATCAAAGAAGTGAAGTTTTTCCTAAAAATTCTGTAGCATATCAAAAATAAGTACAGCTGTCTCCGTACCAATATGTAAGACTCTACTAAACCTACTTATGACTTGTAACACCAATTAACCTAGAGCTTTGATACCAACTTATCACGATCCCAATTTTCCTTCGAAGGATGTCGTGATGACACCTAGTCTTTATGACTAGGTAAGCCTAACATTTTATAACCACTAAACACATATAATTGACAAAATACAAAGAAAACCAGTCTAATAAACTCATATAAACTCTCAAGAACAGAATCCCATCAATACATTTCCCAAGAATGGTGGAACAAAGTTATAAGCTCTACAAAATATGCTAAAGTGGATAGTACATCACTGTCTGAATGGAAAATACAATAGTAGTAAAAGTAAAAGAAGGTGACTCCGATGCATGCAGACACCTAACAAGCATACCTTGAAGTCTCTATAAAACAGCTAGCAAATGATTACTAACTACCGACACGATCAAACATACCTAGATCTGCACAAAATTGTGTAGAAGTGTAGTATAAGTATACCACAGCGGTACCCAGTAAGTATCAAGCCTAACCTCGGTAGAGTAGTGACGAGGCCAGGTCAAGACACCTACTAGGATATTTAAACAAATAAATATTTTACTTTTATTTCTATAATTTTCTTTCAATATTGGTACAAATATATATTAAGTATTGCAGGTAAATAAAAAAATTTAAAAAAAGAAGAGCAAAGAAAGCGGAAGCAAAGACAGAGAGCCAAGGATGACATCCTCCGTCCAGGGCTGTCATCCATGGGAAGAGAAAACTGGAGAAAATTGAGTTTAAGAATAAAGGATGGCATCCCAGACCACATCCCAGGCCAAGAATGACATCCTCATGTTGGTGTTGAAGACCAAGAGTTGCATCTCCCATTCGAGGATGACATCCTTGAAGTTTATATTTTTCTTTTCCTATAAAAAGGGGCATGACTTTCAGGAGGAAGAAAAAAGAAGCTATTTTAGTTTACAACTTTGGCATATCTTTATGTTTTGAAAGTATATTTTCTTTTCAGAAATAGTAAGACTTTTAACTCTTTTAGCTTTTCCTATTTTTCTCCATGGGGTAATACTTTAAGTTGGGATAAGTGGAGAAGCTTGATATATTATTATAATAAAAATTTCGATATTTTTATTATTCTTGAGTGAAATTACTTCTTTGTTAATTTTTACATCAAGAGTAATCAATATATTTTAATCAACTTTATCATATCTACATATTAAATGTTATAATATTTGTTTTATTACTCTTTGCTATCGAAAGAAGCAAGAATTAAATAGGGATAGTTTTAGCTAGATATATCCGTGTGATAATTTGAAGTAACTATATTTAATTACGTAAAATTCTTTATCTTGATTTCTTGAGTTTTCATTCGAGAGAAGAAAATCAGTTAGCCAAGTTAAAGAATCTAACTAAAGCTAATAAAACGAGGCTTTATGTTTATATGATGTACTCATTTTAAGATAAGCTATCTTCTATTTCAATACTATGAGTCTTTTATTTTATTATGCTAATTGAATGAGGCAAAATTAAATGAAAGGCATGTGGTAGAAATATTATTTGTTAATCGAAAGAGGATATTAATGTGTGGCATAGAAAATAAAACTTTCTAAAACTCCATTATAATCTTATATCATGTGGATGCATAAAATCTCAACTCCTTTAACTTACAAAATCAAAAATAATTGTTCCTGTTTTCAAGTTGATTATAAATCTAACTCTTTTCACTAAATAGACTCTCTTAAATGGTAGGATGGATAATGTGAATTTGTAGCATAGATTCTCCAATCTCTATGGACAATATCATAAACTATACTATAATTTGATAAGTACGAGCGAGAAAATCATATACATATTGTGCTCGTCAAATTTTTGGCGTTGTTGCTGCGGATTGATAGTTGTCTACTTCAGATTAATTATCTTCTTACTAATTTGAGAAATTATTTTGTTTTTCTTTGTTCATGTCTCTCTTTCAGGAATTGCATCTAGTGTATGACCCCCTTCTCTTCAAAGGAGTTGGTTGAATACGATCTTGAAAGTGAAAGATTTTTACGGATAAGCAAAAAGTGAAAGAAAACAACCTCTCTTTCATCATCTCATAGAAACATGGAACATGAGGAAGATCCACCACAACCACTAGCTAGTTGCACCAATAATTTCATCTGTCCCTGAGGATCAATTTGATAAAGTGGCCCCCGGGCCAGCAAATATGATCCTAAGGGATTATGCCAGAACAGATCAATTTGACTGTAAATCAAGTGTTAGAAGACCACTAGTGGCCACTAATAACTTTAAAATGCGAACTGGCTTAATTCAGGCCATACAACAAAATTGTGTATTCAATAGAGAAACCATTGAGGATCCTCATACTCATTTGATAGATTTTTTTTAATTGGTTGAAACAATAAAATACAATGGTATTTCACCAGATGCCATTAAGCTACGCTTGTTTTCCTTCTCTTAAAAGGAGAAGCAAAATTATGGCTAAGTAATTTACCTAGAGGATCTATTACAACATGGGACCAAATGACTTAAAAATTTCTTAGTAAATATTTTTCCCACCCAAAGCCACTAAAATAAGGTAGGACATAACTAATTTTGTGCAAACTGACATAAAGTTAGTATACCAAGCATGGGAGAGACTGAAAGCTGTGTTGAGAAAATGTCCTCATGATATCTTCGACCACATGCAATTATAAATTTTTTATCATGGCTTAAAGCCATAAGCAAGAAATGTTGTATATGCTGCAGTTGGAGATTCTATAATGGGAAAGAGCACTGCATAAGCTCTACATTTACTAAATAAGATTTCTGAAAATGCGGTTCAATGGTCATCTAACAGAGTTATCCTTAAGAAAGCTGCATCCATAAACCAATATGATGATCTAACAACCTTGTAAAAATAAATTACTTCTTTGACTTAAATGTTTGATACTTTTCAGGTAAATTCTCAGCAAAATATTGTGTCTGGCAATTATGATATTTGTGTGGAAAATTATCAGAACCATGAGTGCCAAGTGAGCAATCAAGTTTCAGAACATGTGAACATGATTGGATACAGAAGCTACCAATATGGAAATTCCCTAGCCCAAAAGCACCTTAGTTTCTCATGGATTAATCCCAATGGAGCAGAAAGTGCTCAACGTTTTCAGAAAACACCAACACAAGCACCATCTGGATTTCAAGAACAAAACAAGATGCAATTTTTTTAGGCCATATCAACCTAGACCACAACAACAGGCACCAACTTTGGAAGACTTGATGTACAAGTACATCAAAATAACTGATGAGAAGATGAAAAGTCAACATGTTGCTTTTAAAAAGCTAGAAATTTAAGTAAGTCAATTGGCTACTTTAATTGCAGGAAAGATTCGAGATATTGCCAAGCAGTAAGGAGAAAAATTCAAAAAACATATCAAATAATTATCTTACGATCAGGGAAAAACTTTGATGATCTATACCCCAACAGAGAAGGTAAGCTAAAGGAAGATCAAGCTCAGAATCAAACTGTTGACAATGGCAAAAAAAAAGCTAAATATGAGAAAAAGAAAATGAGTGCTCAAGAAAGTAACGAAAATACCAGTGATAAGCCAATTCCTTTTTCACAGAAATTTAGAAGGGAAAAACATAATCAGCAATGTCCTAAATTTTTGGAAATTCTGAAACAATTGTATATTAATATTCCTTTCATAGATGCTCTGACCCAGATGCCATCATATGCCAAGCTTTTAAAAGGAATTCTACCGGCAAAAGAAAACTTGAGGGAACTTATGTGGTATGATCTTACCACCGAAATTGAGGGAAATTCTTTCTAGCAATAGAGAAATCTATGATCTTTAACTTTTTTTAGAATGTCAACAAAAATCAACACGGGCCCGGCCGGTTAAAATTCAGGTCCTGTCACGCCCCCTTTTTCCCTTTTGACGGGGAAGTCTGGGTTTCGACATTCATGGGGGAACAACTCGTTTCCTTTTGGGAAGTGGGTATTTGAAGAGTCGCCACCTAATGGGTTATGGTGCGTTAGGGCACCTAGAGTGATTAACTTATGTAACTAGTTTTCATTACTAAAGATTAGGGTAAGGCTCGAAATAACCTTTAGGGTAAGGTGTTAGGCACCCCTCGCGGTTCACAATGGTGGGTCCCGGTCGAACTTAAACTATATGAATTAGTCAATTAAAAAGTAAGCAAGTATTTGAAAATAAAGTAACTTTTCCCATCTAAATGCATAATCAAGGAAGTTCAGATAATGAAGGTAAAGAGATTTGGACAGCTTATGTATACTTAAAGAAAAGGAAGTTCAGAGAATTTAAACACATATGGAATTGGGAAAGAGAAGTCCTAGGTTGATTAGCCTATAGGATCATACCTATGCAATGCCCGGTAATCACTTCTCAATGAGAGGGGTCATATGTGACATTAACGCGCATGTTATCATATCCTTTTACTACCCATTACCCTCCCCTTAGTGGTTATATGAGCGAGTTTAATTATTGATCTCTAAGCATGCTGCTACTCATCCATTCCTTATGGTCCTGGAGAATTTGAGACCTCTAAACCTGGACGGACAGCCTAGGGTTTGTAAAAGGTAAAAATCTAGGCGACAGACAAATAACATATAGGACAAGCAAATAAGGACAAGCAGTTAGAAGGCTCACATTTACCTTCACAAGTATATAGGTAAACAAACAGCACGTCTAAAACACAGATTTTGAAGAAATTCAGAAATCCTAAGAACATGATATTTAGATGAATGTTGCGGATTCAAGATACATATAAAAAGTGGTAGAATCCTAACCAGTTTGCCTACTGGTTTTATAACCTGTTAAGCCTGGATAATCTCACATATAAACAGAATTGGTTTCACAATTATTTAATGCCCTAAGGCTTGCCTAAGTGTGTATATGCCATCACAATTTTGGGAAGACATTTTTGAAGTCCTTTATCCTATAGGCATGCTTTCTAGCGATATTAATTAACACATCGTTGAAGACTATTAAAGAAACGTGTAGGATAATTAATTAAACTGACTCAGAACCTACTGGTGTGAGTTCTAATTAAACTGATCTTAGATCCTATGGGCGCAAGTTCTAATTAAAATCGATTTTAGAACCTATAGGCATGATTTCTATAATTAAAACTGATTTAGATCCTATAGGCATGATTTCTAAAGAGACAAATTTGAATATATGCCGTATGGAAACTGAACCTTAGTTATTTTATTCCCTATAGGCATGGTGTCTAATCATGTAAAGTAAAGCAAGCAAAACTTATTTTTCCAAAGCAAAACCCTATAGACATATCATCTAACAAAACACATTTAAACCAAAATGAACCCTATAGGCATGTTATCGAACAAAAACACATTTGAACCAAAATGAACCCTGTAGGCATGTTATCTACCCTACTTTACCCACAATATACAACTATGCTCCCTTTTCACTAGTCACCCAAATATTTGTTTACAATTAATTATTATAGACCAATAATTGAATAAATTACATAAATCGAATATACATTAAACTATAGGGAGCCTAAAGTAGGCCCAAAACAAATCCTGATGTACCGGGCCTTCAGTAGTCTCAAGTGGTCAAGATTTCATAGCCAATTTCATGTCCAGGTATGTCAGAGTTCCCTAAGGACCTCAAGGATCCCGGGCAGTGCTCACACCCAGACTTTCTCAAATAAGGACTGATTATATGCAGTGTGGAAGAGTCATCCCTGATATGCCAGAGTTCAGAGAGATCTTAGGGATCTCTAAGCAGTACACATACCAGAAAGGCATGACTTAGCAATCTAAGAATAAGTGAGAGTGCACAACTTTGAAAAGGTTTTGGTGAATAGTGTAAAAAAGGGCCTTAAGAGTGAAAATATTTTCTAAAAACTAGTACTAGTTTGGTGGTAAAACAGCTTGAGAAAAGCATGAAAAACATTTTTTGAAACCAGAACACAAGTCACAGAACAAACAGCTTCAGGAACACTTTGGCAAACAGATTCCACACATAGAAAGATGGGTTTGGGACACATAGAATACACCCTAGTGTATAAGCAAACAGATGCACACTTAAGAATTTGTAGAGTTGATAAGTTAAAGATTGCAGCAGAGACATGTTGAGAATACATAGACTTTGGACACACAACTAGAGTTGCCTCGTAAGATCTCATTATTAAAGTAGAGTAGGCAAGACTTAAATGAACAAACTAGGCATGCATTACATAAACACTCATAGTTTAGAGATATTAATCACATATAGAACAAGTAGAGTTTAGACATGTTGGGGGAAACAGTAAACAAACAATGTAGTTTGGACATGCTAATGAGCAAACAAGATGCATGCAATTATCACAAGACAGGATTATGCATGCTAACAAAATAGTAAGCAGATCATTGTGGGTAATAAACTAGCCATAGATTCTATTTGAATAAACTCCAACATGCTAGGTGAGACAGTAATTAGGCAATGTGATCTAGGCATGTTGGTTACACATTGAGCAACATGACAGTAAATAATAAATAGGATTGGAAGTCATAACTAATGGACTGACACAACAAAGAAACACATAGTTTTGGAATTTGAATTGAATCAGGACATACCAGTTAAGGAGAGAGAATACAAAGTACAGAGCAGATATGATGCAAATAGCTAGCCTCGGCTTACAGTCGGCTAGGTCAGTGAGAATTGCAAGTAACATAGAAGAATAGAAAGGGATTTTAAGAGTGTGAGAGTACTTTTTGAACCAATGTTCATGTCCAGAAGAGAGAATAAAGGAGAGTATATATAGTATTTAAGAGCAAGGAGAATAAGGTAAATGAGATCAATCATTCAGCAAATTAAGGAAGCCACATAATCAATTATACACAAATTAGTGTAATTTTCTCTTAATTAAGGGTAATTACCCAATGATAAAGACATAATACATTTAAGGAAAGAAGAATCGAGTGAAACTTAAGCATATAATGGGTAATTGGGGGGGGGGGTAAGTAATAGGGGTTTAATTAAGGAAATAATTAGTAAGAATCAACAAGTATTGCAGACAATTCAAATAAGGCAAGAAATAAAATAAGGCTGCAAATAAAGGAATAATCAAGACTAAACATATAAGTTTTAACGAAACAAATTAGTAAATCAGGAATTCAAAACAACACTGATTTAAGGATAAAAATATAGGTTTTTCATGAATAAACAGAATGAATATAGACACATAGAATCAATCTAGAAGTCAGACAAGGAACCTTAATAGAGGCACATTAGGGTAAAAATCACAACACATCGAATTAAAAAATCACAGGAACCAAAACATAGATCGAAGTCAGTGCACAAGTAACCCGGACAAACTCAGAATCCAAGCAAAATGTTGAAAAATTGGGGTTTTAGCATAAACTAGTTAGGGTTGAAGTAAAATTCTACGAAATCGATCAAAAACACATAACAATAGAAGATTAAATATTTAAAATTAGCAAAACATTTTGAAGAAAGATTTTGTAAAACTCATGTGAAATAGGTTCGATCCATCTCAGATCTTGCACAGATCTGGGAAGTTTAAAGGACAAAATTAGGGTTTCGAGAAAAACAACATAGAGATGAAGAAGTAGGCTTAGAAATCCATAGGGTTAAGGCGAAATAGGAAGATCTTACTCGAAATCGAACCGGAACAGCCTGAAACAGGCAAGAAAGAGCCATAGGTGTAAGCGGACTGACCCTGGTCCCTCGAAGACCTTAGAGATGACAATAACAGTATAGTAGAAGCCATTAGAGGTCTGATGGTGGTGAGAAACCACTATGAGCGGCAGTAGATGAGTGACGATGAGGGTGAATTAGGGTTAGGCTTGGAGAGCATTTGAGAGGAGGAGAGGTGGGTGATAGCGGTGAGAGGAGAGGAAATGAGAGGTTTGGGGGAAGGGGGGGGTCATTAGGGTTTAATTATGGTAGGAAGATTCTGGACCGTTGATAAAAAATAATCAATGACTAGGATTTAATAACAGTTGGGTCGAGTAGATAAGGGGTTTGGGCCAAGGGTCTTTGGGCTGCCTGATAAGGGTATTTGGGCTGGTAGATTTTAGGTATTAAAGGGTTAAGTTTGAAAATAAAAGGGACTATTTGTTAAATACCCAAGTTCTTGAAATAATTTTAGTTTTTATAAAATAACTAACAATGACAAAAAGATAATTTTCATGCACGGGGATACTTTAAAACAATTATCAAATATTTTAAAAATATATCGGGCTAATTTCTGGTAAAATAGTGTAGTGATATATGCATGGGCTATAATTGCAAAATTACTGCAATGGTAACCAAAAGATGTAAATCTGACCATTTATGAAATAATTTGGACTTAATAGGACCATAAATGCTAATATTAAATCAAGGAATGTTTTAAAACATTTGTGATCTAATTTTATAAATATTTATATGAATAAAATACCGAGATAAGTTAATTTAAAAATGTAAAAATTATGGAAAATTACCAATTGGTGCTAATGCGTAGTTTTAAAGGTATATATGCATTTCAAAAATATTACAGGAAATAATTGGGTATCAACAGATGCCCCTCTTTACCGGGAAGGATGAAAGAGTTTTTGGGTAAAGAAATGATGGCCAATTTTGACTGGATGGTATGTTTTGAAAGATAGAGGCCGGACTCTGGTCTTTAAGTTGCCTACATATCCCTGGTTTTACAAGAATAAGGCCATGTGTAGTTCCAGATTCATTGGTGGAATATACCGATGAAGTCATTGCAAGAATGGATACGAGATTTCGGTACATGTGAAAGAATAGTTATGGTGGATGGTTAAGTTTCGAGATAGTTGAAGGAACTGGAGCGAGGTCATTCCTGCTGGGATAGTGGTTGCTTACTGGTCACCTGCAGATAGAGGTATGCTACAAACATGTATTTGTGCAAAAATTTAAATGTGATGCAGATTCCCTTTTGGACCATGAAAGTTGTATTCAAACGGTTACGGATGACTGTCGTGCCCTCTTTTTTCCTCCGCGGAGAAAATCCGGGTTTCGATATTCATGAGGGTAATGATTCATTTCTTTTTGGTAATTAGGTATTTGAAGAGTCGCCAACTAACAAATTAAGGTGCATTAGGGCACCTAGAGCGATTAACTCTTGGATTGGTTTGCATTACCAGATTATGGTAAGGGCTCGAAATGACCTCGAGGGGAAGGTGTTAGGCACCCCTCTTGGTCCACAACTGTGGGTCCCGGCCAAACTTATATTTACTAATTAGTCCATTATCAAATAAAGAGTTGAATCAAATAATTTTCAAGTAAAGCACGTTGTATAACTCAAATAATAAGGCAAAGATTTTGAACAAGTTGTATACATACAAAAAAACATTTTAAACAAAAGAAATTTTGGGAAAAGGAGGAGTCCTAGGTTGGTTAGCCTATAGGATCACCCCACATAATGTCCGGTAAACACTCCTCAATGAGGGGCTACACGTGACATTAGCGCGTAGTCATCATATCTCATATCTACCCTTCCTACCCTCTTAGTGGCCATTAAAGCACGTGTGTGCGATCTCTATTGCGTGCTGTTACCCGTCCCTTCTTAATGGTTCTGGAGGAAATTTAGCATCCCTACCTATAGTTAGTTCTAGACAGACCCCTAAGGTTTTAAAGGAGAAAATACTAAGGCGACAGACATGAACAATTAGGACCTTAGCACATAAGACATAAAAGGAGTAATTAGAGGCTCAAGTTTACCTCTACAAACATTGCACATAGGCAGCATGACTCAAACACAAATAAGGGCCTTTTGTTAAATAGTGTCCTAAGGCATGATGTCTAAATGAACATCAAGACACAAGATAGGTAGTTTATTTATTTTATAAACTCAGATGTAACAACCCTATTAGTTTGCCTACTGATTTTAAGCATGTTAAATCAGGACAACATTAAGCAACAGAAACAGTTTCAGAGTTACAGAATTTGAAAATTCCTTATAGGCTTGCCTACACGCGGAATAATAGTAACTACATTTTATATAGTAAAAACAGGGAAGGTTTTAAAATAGGAACTTGAATCCCTATAGGCATGCTTTCTAATAGTGAATTAAAGTAGTAATGGAGAGAATTCATTTCAGAAAAACCAAACCGTTGATTAGACTAGTTTCGAAGTGAACTAATCGTGAACTGGATTGATTTATTTAAACTAAATTTGTTTTAGATCTATAGGCAGAATTTCTGGTGTTGTCCCCTATAGGCATGATATCTAATTATTTAAGAGTTGATGTTAGAAACTTGTAGAATGGATAACAAATGAAAACACATGTAAACACTTGTTATAACAGAAGTTGAGCTGGACCATATCTTATAGGCATGGTATCTATTTGTGACACTTATTTTGAGACCTATAAACATGATTTCTATTATTGGAACCACTTGATACCTATAGTCATGATTTCTAACACGGTAAGGCAAAATATAGCAAAATATAAAGTCATATAGGCATGGTTTCTACCCATATTACCCTATAAATATGTAACTACCCACCATTTTCACTAGTTACCCCAATATTCATTTACAAATTATTACAGACCATATGAAATGAATTACATGAATAGATAAACAGAAAAGAATAAGTTATACTATAGGGAGCCTCAAGAAGGCCCAAGTGATTTTCCAAGACCTCCAATAGCCTTAAATGCCAGTTTTATAGACAATATCATTGTCTAGGTGCGTCAGAGTTCCCTAAGGATCTCAAGGATCCTGGGCAGTGCTCACACCTAGACTTTGTAACCAAATTGAGTAAGTTCAGCGTGGAAGGGTCAGTCTTAGTATGCCAGAGTTTAGAGGGTTCTCAAGAGGATCCCAAGGCAGTACACACACTAGAGGAGGCATAACGTAGTGACTTAGGAGTTGGTGAGAGCGCTTGACACAGTTTGAAAGGTTTTAGTGGGAAAGCAATGTTCAAGAGATTTACTTGAAATAGCTTTGGAAATAAGAGGGTTGTTTAGTAAAACAGATTTTGGAGAACAGTCATATAACTCAACAAACAACAAGTCAGTCAAGCAAGTTCAGCAAACACTCAGGGAACAAGTCTCCACACAGGGTCAATTGGGGGCTGGGGGACAAATATGGCAGGTGTGATGAACACATAGCAGGCAGAAGTCCTTTGCCCTTGGTGCATGTAGAAAGACATAGATTCAAGTGTGTTAATTAGAACATAGTTACAGAACCAGAGATGCCTAGGGGATTCATGGAAGTTGGGAGATAATAGAGCATAGGATTTTGTATTAAACAAGGTTAAGCATAACATTAAAACAAATTGAGCAATAGCCTAACAAGTGCATACTAGAATTGGTAGACATGCATTAAACAGAGTAGAGTCAAGTTACTAGTTCATGAGAGCATGTTGAAGCAAAGAGCTTAATTACATGTTGAACAGCAAAACCATAAGTAAAAACATATCAAGAACATAATGAACTGAAGTATTAAAAGAAACATATTGTTTTTGGGGCTTGAATTGAAGTCAGAGCATACCAGTATAGAGATAGTAAACACAAGGTGCAGACAGGAGAGCACAACAATTAGCCTTGGCTTACAGCCAGCTAATTCAAATGGTAGCAAGTAATAAAGAAAGGAAGCAGAAAGCTTTTAGGGTGAGAGAGAGAGAGTTTTGAACAAATGTCTTCGTGTGTTTGTGTTAATGAGAGAGTAGGTATATATAGTAGTCCAAAACTAGGTAAAATAAGGCAAGAATCATAATAGTGCAATAATTATGGAACTCAAAATCAATTAGAGCAAAATCAGTACCAGCACTCCCATACGTTAAGGGAATTAGTTCAAACTGTAAGAAAAAATAACAAATAAGGAAAGAAATCACTGTATGGCCAATAAGGAAAGATTTCAAATTCATTAAGTATAGGGTAAACAATTAGGGTTAAGTTCAAAAACTCTAATTAAGGAGATAATCAGTAGGAATAAAATACCAATGCAGACAAGGTAGCAAATCAATCAAGTTGAATAGAAAGAGTAGGAATCGAAGGTTTAAAGGAAGGTTTTCCAATCAAACCATGAAATAGGGAATCCAGAATCAATCAAAGAGAAAGTCATTATTCATTATTTAGCATATAAATAAAGTAAGATAAGAACAACCCGACATAGCAAACACAAAGGTTAAACAACACTGACCGAAAGAATCAAGTCTTGAACAGTCAAGATGGACCCAAGCACATATAATTAATATAATTTAGGCTAAAACTCAGTAAGAACATATTTGAGGCAAGATAGTCACATAAACGCAAACAAGCAACGATCAGTCATGCTAATACACAGAACTTAACGAAGAAATCTAGAAAATTAGGGCTTTCAACATAGGCGAGTTGAGAAGGTAGTAAACTAATAGAATCAATCCAAATATGCAAGAAATAGAAGTTTAAACATAAAGAATCAGTTTAAATAATGCTTTAAAAGAAGTTCCGAAACCCTAATTTTTAGAAGAAGACAAAAACACTTGAAATCACATGATTCTTGTAAAGAGTTCCAAGGACAGTGTAAAAGATTAACGAAACAAACTCAAATTGTTTTAGATCTATACAAATCTAGGAGATATAGGCAGAAATTTGGGTTTCAGAAGAAACCCAAATAGAGATGAAAGAACCTGTCTAGAACCCCAAGGATCGTAACAAATACAACATGATTTTGCTCGAAATCATACTGGAATGGCCAAGAAAAGACAAGTGACAAACCCTAGATGCAAGTCGGTGTGGCCCTTGGCCCTTGAAGACCCTTTAGAAGGCAAGCATGGCATGAGAAAAGCCATTGGATGTTTAGGAGTCGATGAGAGATCACCGGAGAAGACCAGAGAAGAGAGGTCGGCGATTGAAGGGCTAGGGTTTGATTGAGTTATTGAGAGAGGAGAGGAGATGAGAGAATACAGAGGCGGTAGGTTTGGGAGAATGAGTTAGGGTTAGGGTCGTTTAGAGTTAAAAAAAAGCAAGAGTTGATATGGGCCTTTGATCTCTCAGATCAATGGCCATGATTTATTTGGTTCTGTGTCGGGTAGACAGGTTTAGGGTTTAGGTCGGGTAATTTTATTAGAAATTGGGCTGGGGTTGGGTTAAAATTGAGGCTAAAATCGAAATGCAATCTGGCTAGATTTTAAATAGCTAATTTATCCCCATATAATTTATAATAAATAACAGATAATTCCTAGAAAATAATTTTGTTTATTAAATTGATTTAAAATATATATTTAGCATGTTAAAAATGTATAAGATCAATTTTATACATATAAATATAATTATACATTAATAGGATCAATATTGCAATTATATGCAAATTAGCTTTTAAAATGCAAAATGCAATTATAAAAAAGCACTAAAAATATTTTAACAATATTTTGGCATAAATATAGAATTTATATGACTAAATTACCCCAACAATAATTTTAGGAATAATTATTGGCGACTTTATGAGTAAAATGGGAGGAAATAAATCAATTTAAAATCTTTAAAATTATAGGAAAATTATAAATACCTTATGCATGATTATATATGTATATATATGCTATTTTGAAAGTATTTATGCATATTAAAAATATATAGGAAAAAATTGGGTATCAACAGCTTCCCTTCTTTACCCGGGAAGGATGAAAGAGTTTTCGGGTAAAGAACTGATGGCCAATTTTTATCGAATGTAATATTTTGAATGACAAAGGCTGGACTCTGGTCTTCGAGCTGCCTACATATCCTTGGTTTTACATGAATCAGGCCATGTGTAGTTCTGGGTTCATCTGCGGAATATGCCGATGAAATTATTGCAAAAACGGACATGCGATGCCGAAGCGGCAATGTTGAGTGGTTAAAGATCGGGATAGTTGAAGGAACTCGAGCGAGATCGCTCCTGCTAGGATAGCGATTTCTTATTGGTTACCTGCAGATAAAATATGCTACAAACGTGTATTTGCGAAAAAATTAAACATGATACAAATTCCCTTTGGACAATGACGGTTAAAGATGACGTCCTCGGACCATGACGTCCTGGGTCATGAATTATTTAGTGAGGGATTCGTAGGCCATGAAATGATGTTCTCGGGTTATGAAGATGGTCCCTCCGAACCATGACACCTTTGAATAATGATATGCAAATTTGAGAGATCCTCAGGCCATGGCATGGTGTCTTTCGGCTATGAGGATGATGCCTTTAGACTATAACGCCTTCAGATAAATTGACAATATTTCAACCCATGATATGAAATAGTCATGATGTTGTCAAGACAATGCTTAGTCTTGTGAAATGGAGGGCAGAGCTTAGCCCGATTGAAAAGAGAATAAAGAGTACTTAGAAATAGAGCAATATTTGTGCAAAGGGGGACATTGCTTAGTCCCGTGCATATGGGGAGGCAAGGAATAGCCTCATGCAAGTATGGAGTCAAGGATTAGACTCATTCAAATAGGGAGGCAGGGATTAGCCTTATGCAAGTAGGGAGGCAAGGATTAGCCTCATGTAAATGTGGAGTCAAGGAGTAGACTCATGCAGATAGGGGGCAAAGATTAGCCTCATGTAAATGTGGAGTCAGGGATTAGACTCATGAAAATAGGGAGGCAAGGATTAGCCTCATGCAAGTATGGAGACAGGGATTAGCCTCATGCAATTATAGAGGCAGGGATTAGACTCATGCAAGATATGGACGCAAGGATTATCCTCATGTAGAGCAAGCAGTAATTAAGAGTAACATATGTCTTAGCTGGAGATGTATATTCGGTGTCTGATGGCCTGATTAATAGTGATATCTTTGTGTATACATGTTTGCGTATACTATCGTTCGTCAAATGTGCCTTTGTTCAAAGAAAAATTGTAAGTTTTGTGAGGGGGAGGTTGGTTCGTGCTTCGTCCGCTAGCCTTCACTTTGATCCGTTTTGAAAGCCCTCGCGAGTCCCCCTAGCTAACACCTGACTGTTATAGAAATAGAGTTTTCGAAGATATACAATTATTGATAAAAATAGAGTTGTTTTGGAAATGTATTGATATATCAAGTAATTCTGATGAACTAGTGATTGTAACACATCTCGAAGGCATTGTAGCTCTCTCATATTGGAATTTTGAGGGTCCTCCTCAAAATTCTTTCCTAGTTTGGTAGATGTTCTTTGATCGTTAGTGGATGATAGGCCATGCTGAACCTTCTTCAGAATTTTGGGAATCTTTCTCAAAATTTTGCCCCAGTTTCTTAACCGATTCCTGACCATCTGACATATGATGGCGTTGGCCGGACTTGCTCCAGAATTTTTAGGATCCTCCTCAAAATTCTGCCCCAATTTTTGATTTTGGAGGAAATGAAAATTTTATTATGATATGACCGAACCCATAAGGCTTCCTACGTATCCCCTCTTAAACGGGAATTAGGTCAAGAGTAGTTGAATTACATCAGATGAAGAAATGTAAGTAGTCTAAGCATAGTATCTCTTGACTGCATCTGAATTGATTGGTTTTGGCCAAATTTCTCCGTCCATTTCTGCAAGTATGAGCGCTCCTCCTGTTATCACCCTGTGAACTATGTAAGGACCTTTCCAGTTGGGAGAGAATTTCCTTTTGGCTTTATCTTGATGTGGGAAGATCTTCTTAAGAACCAACTGACCTGGTGCAAATTGCTTTGGTTTGACCCTTTTGTTGAAAGCTCTGGACATTCTGTTATGATAAAGTTGGCCGTGACACACGATGTTCATCCTTATCCTATCTATAAGGGCCAATTGCTCACAGCGGCTAATTATCCACTCTGCATCGCTGAGTTCAGCTTCCTGTATGATTTTTAAAGAAAGAATCTC
Organism: Nicotiana sylvestris; assembly: GCF_000393655.2. Classification (NCBI taxonomy): domain Eukaryota; kingdom Viridiplantae; phylum Streptophyta; class Magnoliopsida; order Solanales; family Solanaceae; genus Nicotiana; species Nicotiana sylvestris. Next base: position 56,822,707 of record NC_091058.1, read on the forward strand.
TACCTCGACTGGGATGACAGCCTCGGTACCATAAACCGGCATGTAGGGAGTTGCTCTGGTTGATGTGCGAATTGTAGTGCGGTATCCCAACAAAGCGAAGGGTAACTTCTCATTCCACTGTTCGTGGTTCTCTACCATTTTCCTTAGTATCTTCTTAATGTTTTTGTTGGTGTCTTCTACGGCTCTATTCATCTGAGGTTTGTAGGCTGTGGAATTCTTGTGCTTGATTTTGAAAGTTTCACACATAGATTTCATTAGATCACTGTTGAGATTGACTGTGTTGTCAGTAATAATGGACTCAGGAACTTCGAATCGGCAGGCAATACGATCCTTGACAATATCTGCGACGACTTTCTTGGTTACAGCTTTGTAAGATGCAACTTCTACCCATTTTTGTGAAGTAATCAATGGATACCAGAATAAACTTGTGTCTGTTTGAAGCAGTGGGCTCAATTGGACCAATAACATCCATTCACCAAGCGGCGAATGGCCAAGGTGAGCTTGTTGCATTGAGCTCGTTTGGCGACACTTTTATCGTATTGGCATGCACTTGACATTGAAAGCAGTTGCGGACATACTGGATGCAATCTGTCTCCATGATCATCCAAAAGTAACTGGCCCTGAGTATCTTCTTTGCCAAGACAAAACCATTCATTTGTGGGCCACATTTCCCAGCATGCACATCCTCAAGTAGCTTAGAAGCTTCCTTCGCATCAACCCAAATCAGGAGTTCTTCTGTACAAGTTCCTTCCGCTGTGGAAGAAGTGATTCGACAATCTCCTGGGCGTGTGTTTCTGAGTGTGATTTGCATGCTCTGGGTATTCTCCTTTTGATAAGTATTCTTTGATGTCATGGACTCAAGGTTTTCCATCTGCTTCTTCCTCGACATGAGTATAATATTCTGGCCGATTATGGATCCTCACCGAAATGGGATCAATGTAGTTCTTATCTGGATGTTGTATCATGGATGACAAAGTGGCCAATGCATCGACAAACTCATTCTGAATTTTGGGCACATGTTGTAATTCTATCTTTGTAAACCTATTTCTCAATTCCTGTATATGGTGAAGATATGGAAATATCTTGAAATTCTTGGTGGCCCACTCTCCTTGTACTTGGTGCACAAGCAAATCTGAATTACCGATCACCAACAACTCCTGAATGTTCATGTCGACTGCCATGTTGAGCCATAGTATGCAGGCTTTATATTCTGCCATGTTATTGGTGCAAGGAAATCTGAGTTTAGTAGATACCAGATAATGCTGACCCGTTTCTGATACCAGAACTGCTCCAATGCCCACTCCTTTGAAATTTGTGGCTCCGTCAAAGAATATCCTCCATTCGTCATATGCTTATGTAATGTCTTCTCCTACTAATGATGCTTCTTCATCAGGAAAATACATTTTCAAGGGTTCGTATTATCCTCCCACCGGATTTTCAGCAAGGTGATCTGCCAATGCGTGTCCCTTGACCGCCTTTTGAGTTACAAAAATGATATCAAACTCACTTAGTGGTATCTTCCACTTAGACAACTTCCCAGTCAGCATGGGTTTCTGGAATATATACTTCAGAGGGTCCATCCTGGATATGAGATATGTAGTTTAGGCGCAGAAGTAGTGCCTCAATTTTTGAGCTGTCCAGGTCAAAGCGCAGCAAGTGCGTTCAAGCAGAGAGTATCGTGCTTCATAAGGTGTGAACTTCTTACTCAAGTAATATATGGCTTGCTCCTTCCTTTAGGTCTCGTCGTGTTGTCCCAAAACACATTCGAAGGTTCTATCTAATACAGATAGATAGAGTAGCAAAGGTCGTCCTGGTTCTGGCAGGACCAAAACTGGTGGTGTGGATAGGTACTCCATGATTTTGTCAAAAGCTTTATTACAATCCTCGGTCCAGCTTGTTTCGACATCCTTTCTTAGCATTTTGAAGATGGGTTCACATATGACTGTGGACTGTGCTATGAAGCAACTGATATAGTTGAGACGTCCTAAGAAGCTCATCACATCCTTTTTGCTCTTAGGTGGTGGTAACTCCTGAATAGCTTTGACTTTAGAAAGATCCAGTTCGATCCCTCGACGACTGACGATGAATCTCAGTAAATTTTCTGTGGGAACCCCGAATGCACACTTTGCGGGGTTCAATTTCAAATTGTACCTCCTTAGCCTGTCGAAGAACTTCCTCAAGTCTTCTATGTGATCTGCGTCCCTCTTGGATTTGATAATAACATCGTCCACATACACCTCTATTTCTTTATGTATCATATCATGGAAGATAATTGTTATGGCTCTCATGTAAGTGGCCCCAACATTCTTCAAACCGAATGGAATCATCTTGTAGCAGCATACACGCCATGGTGTAATAAAAGTTGTCTTCTCTGCATCTTCATCATCCATCCAAATCTGGTGATAACCCGTGAAGCAATCGACAAAGGATTGGAGTTCATGCTTGGCACAGTTATTGATCAGGATATGTATATTCGGTAGCGGGAAGTCATCCTTGGGACTTGCTGTGTTTAAATCCCAATAGTCAACACATACTCTGACCTTCCCGTCTTTCTTTGGAATTGGCACAATGTTGGATAACTAAGTTGGATATTCAACCACCCTAAGAACCTTGGCTTTGATCTGCTTGGTAACTTCCTCCTTGATTTTCAGGCTTATGTCTGGTTTGAACTTTCTGAGATTCTGTTTTACTGGCAGATACATAGGATTAGTAGGTAACTTGTGAGCCACTATGGAAGTGATCAAATCGGTCATGTCATCATATGACCATGCGAAAATGTCCTCACACTCTTTTAGAAAATGGACGTACTTTTCCTTCTCTGTTGGTGACAAGTGAATGCTGATGCGGGTCTCCTTGACGATCTCGGTATCCCCCAAATTTACTGCTTCGGTCTCGTTCGGGTTAGACTTATGCTTGTTCTCAAAATTCTTGATTTCCTTGATGATTTCCTCGGGTATCTCATCTTCTTCCTATGAATCACTATTCTCATGTTGCGTTGTCTCATTACATGTCACAGTCACTGGTTCATTAGGAAAAGTAATAATAATGTTGTAGAAAGGAAAAGTGTTAAGATAGTAGTGAATGATAATGAGCAAATGCATTTGATTAAAACTTGAAAAACTGTCCAGACAAAGCATGGATCGATGAATCGAGCATTTACTTAGTAAAGCTTAAAACGAAACTACGGGAAATCTTAAATGCCTAGAATGGCTATAGAAGTAAATTCTGCCAAGCAACCCAGGGACTCGGTGGGCTCGAGATGGTGAGGCGGTCCAGTTCCTGAGAACAACTTCCTTCTTCACAGTCTGAATAGTGAGGCCTTCTTCCTCCTCCTCCTCAATTATGGCACTGCAGTCCATGTCTTCATTCTCCAAGAACAAATTCTTCAACCTAGCTAGTTCTTCCTCTTCTGTAGTCCCCCATATCGTGTCAGCCTGATGAAAAGCTTGTTCCAAACATGTCTCTAGTTTATCAAGAGGGTAATATGGTCCACGCGATAGAGGCGACCAATCATTGCACTCTTGCTATGTATACTGGTATCCGAGCCCAAAGATGGTGCCATGATTTTTCAGCTGTATTGGTTTGGTGATACCTTGGAGGTTCTTTCCCAACCCTTTGCCGGGTTCATATCCGGACCATGCTAGTATTATTTCTATTTTGTTACTCTACCACTTATCCTTCTCGGCGGCATTGACCCGTTCGATGTGATGATAGTTTTCCCTCCTAGTCTTCTTCTATGTCCAATAGTCGGGATGGTTTGACTAGTGTATATACTATTACTCCCATCTCCGTGAATCATTACCTCCTAGCAGTTCCATTCAAACTTCATGGCTTGATGTAATGTGGAAGGCATGTCTCCAGTAGCATGGATACATGGCCGGCCCAATAGAAGATTATATAAGGCTGGTATGTCAACACCTGAAATTCAACGTCGAACCAAGTTGGCCCAATCTGCAAGCAAAGGTTGATTTACCCAATGGTGGCCCTCTAGGACCCATCGAAAGCTTTCACATTCATTATTCCTACCCGTATTTCATGGAAACCTTTGTCTAACCTTTTCAGAGTATCCAGCGGACAGATATTTAGGCTTGAACCTCCATCAACCAGGACCCTGGCAATGAACTTGTCTTCAAATTGCACTGTGACATGCAATGCTCGATTATGATTCAAGCCCTCAAGCGGTAGCTCATCTTCGTAGAAGATAATCTTATGGCTCTCCAGCACTTGCCCGACCATGTTGGCCATCTCTCCACCAGTGATGTTGTTGGGTACATAAACCTCGCTCATTACTTTCATCAAAAGAGTTCTTGTGTGACTTTGAATTCTGCAATAGTGACAGGATAAATATCTGAGTAGGGACTTTGTTCAGGTGGTCAACAATAGAATACTCCTTTGCATGTACTTTCCTCCACAGGTCATCTGGCCTGGTCTCAATGATAGCCTACCTAGTAGTGGCCTCCTTACTTGAACCTCCCAGGTGTTTAGGTGTATATACTCTTCCGGTTCTAGTCATTCCTTATGCAGTGTCAGATTCTATTACACCGTATGTTTTCGTATGTTAGAGTATCCGTAAGTCAATTGATGTAAGATCAGAAATGAGATCAACTTTGAAAGTACGTAAAGTAAGTTAATCCTTTTATAAGGGAGGTCACAAATCTTTATGATCATGAATAACGAGTACAAAAAAGGTTGGAAAGCTTAGGCGCTAAATGAATTAAAGAAAATAAGTTTCGTCGAATGTCGACAAGTTTGGAATGTTATAACCTATACTTTTGGGGTGAGACAAGGGTGATTAACATGATGATGAGGTTATGTTATGAGTTAGTTTAGTCGTATGATAGTCGTGTGTTATGTTTTTAAGTCAAGCAAGTTGTGGAACAAAAGTTGGAAAAGGTCATCACAAGTTACATTCAAAAATGAGCTGAAACCTAGGTTAAATGTAGCTGAGCTTTTCTCCCAACATACTTTGAATAAAGGGATGATCTACATATAAAATTTAATATCTATACGTCTAGTTTTCAACTCATTAAACGTTTTATCAATACGATCTCGGAGTATAGAGATATTCGCATTTTCGTGAGACCGCGCGGCTAGTAGGTGACAAGTAGGTGCATCACCTACTTGCCAAAAAGAGAGGCCTCAACTAAGTCGGTCAAGAGGGGACATTTAAGGGATTATAAACTCAGTTATTTCACATATCTTTAAGACCAATAAAACCTAATTGAACCCCTGCAACTCCTCCCCAAAAATCCCACACAAACCCTAGGGTATTCCGGGTGTTACGACGTAATTCTAGTGCTGAAAAGTCCGGACAGCTTGCTAGTTTCTCTTTCTCCTTCTTGTAGCCATGTTTAGGAACTTATTTTGATGAAAACGTACCAGGTTTTGTGGGTTATACTCAGTACAAGGTAAGTTTATGCTTCTCCTTCCATTATCTATGCGTTTGCGAGTTGTAACTCGATCGTAAAGAATAGTCCTAGCTAGTTTCGAAAGAATGGTATGTTGTTTGTTCTTGTGTAATGGTTGGCTGGTTGTAAACTTATTTTTAAGTTGAATTCATGGCTGTTTTATTGGATAAGAGGTATAATGATGTACTTTTTGTTGTATTTCCCAATTTGAAAGAAAAGACAAGTTGAAACGTGTTTAAGTAAACTGAAAAATTATTTTTGAGTTGATGAACTTGTGGTAATATTTTTGGGCTGTTTCGTATTGGTATTGGGTTGTCTCTTTTACTACTATTTTTATGGAGTTGAGAGGAGGAAGGTTGTGGAGAAAAACCACATAATGGCAAGGTTGTTTGTTGGTCGTTCGTCGTAATATTTTCGGGTTGGTTGACACTATTATGGTTGTCGTGTTGTGTATAAAGTGATAGGGGTATGTTGGGTTGTTTGTGATTGTTTTGACTAGTGTGAAGTCATATATATAGGGGAGGTTCTGTCCGTTTCATTGTAAAATAGGTTGTGGTCGATACATAATAGTTACGACGCTTAAGCGATAACGAGAGTGTCATTTCTCTTATTGTAGACCAAGGAGCCGTGAAATTGCATAGCTTGAGGTTGGGAAGAATATACAAGGTATGTTAAGGCACTTACTTCTTTCTTTTGGCATGATCTAAAGTGACATGAACATAAACGGTACGCTAATTCATAACGGATCTACTCCTAGAAACTAAGGTTGTCCATGTTGTTCTTTCCTTATAAAGTTATTCTAAACAAGTGTGTATGATCCTTAAATCCCACTAAGGTTCATATTGATGGTAGGGATGTCCATAATGTTAATCGAAGGTGCAATGACCTTACATCACTCCGAAAGGGTTAGAACGTGATTCCATGAGTCGAGCATGCATTATATATATGTATCTATTTTACTCTACCGAGTCGCGCTATAGTCGGCCGGGTATGGAACCTATTGTGCAACCACTGATCAGTTGGGTTTACCGAGCTCCACGTGGCCGGGTACGATTCTACCGAGCCTTATGATAGTCGGGTACGTTTTTACCGAGTCCTCTTTGAGGCCGGGTACGATATGATGATGATGATGCATACAGAGGCAAATGTTTTTAAAACATTCATGTATATATATGTATTATGCATTTTATGTCAGTAGCCCCCAGAGGCACTCAGATGTTACAGGTTGTATCTCATTTATCTCTATTTACATTACTGTTCTTGTTTATGCTTTCTTGCCTTACATACTCGGTACTTTATTCGTACTGACATCCCTTTTACCTGGGGATGCTGCGTGTCATGCCCGCAGGTCCCGATTGATAGGTTGACAGTCCTCCTAGTAGGCTATAAGCTCAGAGAAGGTGTTGGTGCACTCCACTTGCTTCGGAGTTTCCTAGTTGGTCAATATGCTTTGGATATGTATTGATTGGTATGGCGGGGCCCTGTCCCGATCTTTATGATTTTATGTACTCTTAGAGGCTTGTAGACAGATGTTAGGTGTAGGGACACTTGTATGGCCTTGTCGGCCTATGTTTTGAATTTACAAATGGTCATGTCGGCCTTATAGGCCCTTATGTCATATATATAAGTTTGTATATCATTTTGGGTCTTCATACGTTGGGTATTCCCTTATGTTTTATTCTTGTTATCTCATGACCGATTTTCTGGCTCATTTACTCATGATAGTATGATAAGAAAGATATGTTACGTTGGTACTCGGTTGAGTAAAGCACCGGGTGCCCGTCGTGTCCCTCTGATTCGGGTCATGACAAAAGTGGTATCAGAGTAGTTCTGTCCTAGGGATTCTACAAGCCGTGTCTAGTAGAGTCTTGTTTATGGGTGTGTAGTGAACCACACTTATAAGCAGGAGGCTACAGGGAATTTAAGACCGTCACTCTTTCTTCTTTTTCTAGATCGTGTGGTAGAGCTCTGCTGTAAGAATTCAAACTCCTAAATTCGACTTTAGTCATAATACAATGATACCTACATTTAAAAAGATGGTTGGTAAAAGATTGTATGTGGCTGTGAAGGAGTTGAGTTAGAGGAGATCGATTTTGCATGATGCATATGATGGGTAAATATAAGGTCTTTAGTAGATCATGTGTGTACTAAGAAGTGTAAGCTTCTCGATAAGGAGCCTTAAGGAAAAGAATATCTATCCACCCCTAAAGGCAATGAAAGATTCAAAAGATAGATACAAGCTTCAACAAGTAAAAGGAGCAAGATGGGAAGGATAGAAGACACCTAGTTAATAAAGATTATCGGTATTTTCATCTCCGACAGAAAAATATAAGCATTGTAAGTTACACTTAACAGTAACAGAGGTATGTATAATTGACCATACCCATCTCAGTTATACCCTATTGGGACCTAACATGTGTAGATTAAGAAAAGGACGAGATATCAAGATCCGGTTGGGGTTAGGATAACCCATAATGGTGAATTGATTGTTTGTGTTAGTTGACAATTTCTGAAGCATAATGCAAATGTGCTAATAAATCTCCTTGTGAGATACCCAGATGGCGCACTCTAAAATAGTACAGCTAGATATGAGTACTATAAAGATAGCCATTGGAAGCCTTGAAGGGATAAATATTACCTTAGCATGGCTCGTGTCCCTAGGAGAGAGAATTTTAGGCATCCCGAAGAGCCAGTGAGATGAAGCAAGGGGAGCTAAAAGCAAAAGAATGTCTTGTTGATGTTTTCAGAATAAAGTGATAGACATAAATGTTAGTAGGAAAATAAGAATAGAGTTAATGAAGAATTATGAGTAAGATGTCCACATGGATGACAACGGTGGAAAAAAAATGATGATAAAAATGACAGAATTATAGAGTCTATAGTTAAGTGAAGGAAAAATATGAGAGGTGACAGACCTTGAAACAACAAAGGAGTATAGGCCATAAAGTCATATCTTCTTTTCGAGAAATAAGTTCGCAACTCTAACGCGATTACCAGCAGGAAAAGATATACCCCCAAAGTAGTAGAATTCAGTATGGGATGGTAAACAAGATAAACTAAACGTGAACTAGGGACTAAATGATATGATAATAGTTGGCATCATGAGAATTTCAGAGGTTGCATTCCGGCGATAATAGAATGGATGACAAAAGAATACCCTTTAATGGTCATTCAGGAAGTCGCTTCCCTAAAGCAAGCAATATGAGCAAAGTTAAGCTTAAGGGACTATGTGCTCCAGTTACACTAAGTGTCATCCTCGCGAGTAAGGAATTTTATTATCCTTGGTACAAAAAGTATTACCACAAGGAGAGTAAGGATAATTGATGATGTGAAAAGATGTCAAATATATAGAGGTAAAATATCTATAGGTAGATCGTCGTCGATCCAGATCTTAGTACTCCTCTAAAGGGGGGAATATGGAGTGATGTGGCATGAAGTCAGAATTTAGTGGTTCTACTAATCATGGAGTGGTAGAAGAATAATGCGGTAATTTGAAAAAGGGATGAGATTGTACTTATTCAAAGCCTACAGATATGCTACGATATCAGTGCATTATACAAACACGACGTCAAGGAAAGGAAGTAAGGGTTCCTGCCCAAAATGTCATTTATAGATCAGAGGCCAGTGCAAGAGGTAAGTTAAAACAAAGGAAATAACCCAAGAAAGATTACGCAGAAAATTGATGTAAGGATAGGCCAACGATTATTTGGGATTTGATTAAGGAAGAGCCCAGTTATGGCTAAACAGGAGGTTATAGATGAGTCAACAGATCATGCAAGATAAACGTAGTGAATCCTAATATAGTGAATTCAGTCTCGCAAATATGACATCATAAACCTTGAGAAATGCTCAGATAGGAGTTGGGGTATTTAAAGGTATTGTATAAGTATTACGGGAATAATGGAGGGTGCCACTAAGGAGATAATCAAAATCTGATTTTACAAGTAATCATACGAGCACAACGACACGGAGGTATGTAAGTAAGGATATTTGTAGGCGAGTAAGAATATCAAAAATTCCTTCGAGTATATAGTATAACAAGATCACAACTTTACAAGATCCAAAAGGTCTCCTAAGTACTACCACAAAAGACTAGCTGAGGAAATAAGGAAGAAGGTTTCCACCTAAGCATAGTGACCTAAAAAGGAAATGATCTTTGATCTTGTAACAACAGTCTCACTATAATATTGCATGCACTTCATAAGAAAGTGGCACCTATCATGGCTAATGAACAGAAAAAAGGGGGAAAAACATCAAAGGTGATACTTGAGAGCATACGAGTTACAGGGAATTTCAATGTTCGTGGGCACTATGATAGGCCAAGTATCCATGTAGCAAGTGGCAGAACGACTAGAAAAAGTAATTATTTACATTTAAAGATAGCTGAGAATGCGCAAAAGAGAATCTAAGGTGCTATCAAGTTAAAGGAAGGTTCTGAGTAGAATAAATAAATATGTGTAGGTCGCAAGCGAAAGTATAGTAGAGTGAAAAGATTTTGGGTAGATGTGAGTAAGGGTGAGAAAAGGTGAGTTAGAAGCTGATAACAATAGGTAAGACCTCGGTATTAAGCCCATCAAACAAGAGAGATGATGATTTATATATGTTATAAAAGGCTCAGTATAGCTAGAATTAACATGGAGGAGTCTAAGACTAGGAGCATTTAGAAGAGATGGAATGCTCCTCTGGTCGTAATGTAAGGATGTAATAATGGTAAATTATAAAAGGATGATATATAGGCCTTCATTTGAGTAATGATTCAAAGAGAAGATATTTCATGGATGGAACGGGACTAGGATACCCCCATAAGACGAATCACATTGGGATGCTATGAAATACGGTTATTGAAGTATAGTATTTTCCCTAGGTGGATTAGGAAAACCACTTCAAATGTTCCCCGATAAGATGTGAGACTTGTGGCAATGTATTACGTAAGAGGTTTCAAGTTATAAGTGGTGAATTATAGATTAACATTAAGGTAAATCAATAATAGATGGATAAATATTCCAAAGTTTGATAGGAGATTATGATGTCATTCTTTAGATGAACAGTAATAAAGATTATACATATAGGATAAGCGGTGAGAGAGTAACCTGGAGTTGGGTGGCAGACCTCGGTAATAGTAAACCGAAGTAAGATTTATTGTATAATATGACCTACCTAGTTGTATTAAAGCCATAAGCATAGATAACTGAGGCTATGAAACAAGATATAGAAAAAGTCATAAGTTTAACAAAGTACCAAGTGAAGAACTTCAGTATACCCATATATGCCCAGACGGAAAACATATCAAGCTTTGTATATGTTTACAACGTGCTACCTAGAGATTGGATAAAATCTGGAGAAAAAAAAAAGAGTCGCATAGGCGCACATACATGGAAAAAGTCGTACAGGCTGCATGACAAAAAGGAGCAACAGTTACGAGATTGGAAGGGGTCCGACCACAAGTCGTGGTTTGAGAAGGAGGACTAAAGGGGGAATACCCTAGACTTTGGATTTATTCAAAGAATAGTTCCCTACATGGCTAGAAGAGTATTAAAGTGTTCACAAGAGCTATGGGTTATGAAAATGATAAGTGGATCAATCAACATTCGAGGACGAATGTTCCAAAGGGGGGAATGATGTTACACCCTATGTTTTCGTATGTTAGAGTATCCGTAAGTCAATTGATGTAAGCTCAGAAATGAGATCAACTTTGAAAGTACGTAAAGTAAGTTAATCCTTTTATAATGGAGGTTACAAATCTTTATGATCATGAATAACGAGTACCAAAAGGGTTGGAAAGCTTAGGCGCTAAATGAATTAAAGAAAATAAGTTTCGTCGAATGTCGACAAGTTTGGAATGTTATAACCTATACTTTTGGGGTGAGACAAGGGTGATTAACATGATGATGAGGTTATTTTATGAGTTAGTTTAGTCGTATGATAGTCGTGTGTTATGTTTTTAAGTCAAGCAAGTTGTGGAACAAAAGTTGGAAAAGGTCATCACAAGCTACATTCAAAAATGAGCTGAAACCTAGATTAAATATAGCTGAGCTTTTCTCCCAACATACTTTGAATCAAGGGATGATCTACATATTAAATATAATATCTATGCGTCTAGTTTTTAACTCATTAAACGGTTTATCAATACGATCTCGTAGAATAGAGATATTCGCATTTTCGCGAGACCGTGCAGCTAGTAGGTGACAAGTAGGTGCATGACCTACTTGCCAAAAAGAGAGGCCTCAACTAAGTCGGTAAAGAGGGGACTTTTAAGGGATTATAAACTCAGTTATTTCACCTATCTTTCAGACCATTAAAACCTAATTGAACCCCTGCAACTCCTCCCCAAAAATCCCACACAAACCCTAGGATATTCCGGGTGTTACGACGCGATTCTAGTGCTGAAAAGTACGGACAACTTGCTAGTTTCTCTTTCTCCTTCTTGTAGACGTGTTGAGGAACTTATTTTTGATGAAAAAGGACCAGGTTTTGTGGGTTATACTCAGTACAAGGTAAGTTTATGCTTCTCCTTCCATTATCTATGCGTTTGCGAGTTGTAACTCGATCGTAAAGAATAGGCATAGCTAGTTTCGAAAGAATGGTATGTTGTTTGTTCTTGTGTAATGGTTGGCTGGTTGTAAACTTATTTTTAAGTTTAATTCATGGCTGGTTTATTGGATAAGAGGTATAATGATGTACTTTTGGTTGTATTTCCTAATTTGAAATAAAAGACAAGTCGAAACGTGTTTAAGTAAACTGAAAAATTGTTTTTGAGTTGATGAACTCGTGGGAATATTTTTGGGCTGTTTCATATTGGTATTGGGTTGTCTCTTTTACTACTATTTTTATGGAGTTGAGAGGAGGAAGGTTGTGGAGAAACACCACATAATGGCAAGGTTGTTTGTTGGTTGTTCGTCGTAATATTTTCGGGTTGGTTGACACTATTATGGTTGTTGTGTTATGTATGAAGTGATAGGGGTATGTTGGGCTGTTTGTGATTGTTTTGACTAGTGTGAAGTCATATATATAGGGGAGGTTCTGTCCGTTTCATTGTAAAATAGGTTGTGGTCGATACATAATATTACGATGCTTAAACGATAACGAGAGTGTCATTTCTCTTATTGTAGACCAAGGTGCCGTGAAATTGCATAGCTTAAGGTTGGGAAGAATATACAAGGTATGTTAAGGCACTTATTTCTTTCTTTTGTCATGATCTAAAGTGACATGAACATAAACGGTACGCTAATTCATAACGGATCTACTCCTAGAAACTAAGGTTGTCCATGTTGTTCTTTCTTTATAAAGTTATTCTAAACAAGTGTGTATGATTCATAAATCCCACTAAGGTTCATATTGATGGTAGGGATGTCCATAATGTTAATCGAAGGTGCAATGACCTTACATCACTCCGAAAGGGTTAGAACATGATTCCATGAGTCGAGCATGCATTATATATATGTATCTATTTTACTCTACCGAGCCGCACTATAGTCAGTCGAGTATGGCACCTATTGTGCAACTACTGATCATTTGGGTTTACCGAGCTCCACGTGGCCGGGTACGATTCTACCGAGCCTTATGATGGCCGGGTACGTTTTTACCGAGTCCTCTTTGAGGCCGGGTACGATATGATGACGATGATGCCCAAAGAGGAGAATGTTTTTAAAAAGTTCATGTATATATATGTATTATACATTTCATGTCAGTAGCCCCCAGAGGCACTCAGATGTTACAGGTTGTATCTCATTTATCTCTCTTTGCATTACTGTTCTTATTTATGCTTTCATGCCTTACATACTCGGTACTTTATTCGTACTGACATCCCTTTTGCCTGGGGATGCTAAGTGTCATGCCTGCTGGTCCTAATTGATAGGTTGACAGTCCTCCTAGTCTGCTATTAGCTCAGCAAAGGTGTTGGTGCACTCCACTTGCTCCGGAGTTTCCTAGTTGGTCAGTATGCTTTGGATATGTATTGATTGGAATGGCGGGGCCCTGTCCCGATCTTTATGATTTTATGTACTCTTAGAGGCTTGTAGAAAGATGTCAGGTGTAGGGACACTTGTATGGCCTTGTCGGCCTATGTTTTGAGTTTACAAATGGTCATGTCGGCCTTATAGGCCCGTATGTCACATATATAAGTTTGTATATCATTTTGGGTCTTCATACGTTGAGTATTCCCTTGTGTTTTATTCTTGTTATCTCATGACCGATTTTCTAGCTCATTTACTCATGATAGTATGATAAGAAATATATGTTAAGTTGGTACTCGGTTGAGTAAAGCACCGGGTGCCCGTCGCGTCCCTCTGATTCGGGTCGTGATAGATTCCTCTACCTTGGCCTTCCGTTTTCATCGAGCCTCGACAACATAATCCCAGGGTTTTTCTTTTGAGTTGAATGGGGGTGTGGTTGATACTATCACAGTAAAAAGTGTGACCACCTCTACTTCTAATGGAGCGGAGGTGGCTGCGGGCGGAGCCACTTCCACCTCGAATGGAACTGTTGCAGTTAACTCAACCTCGATTGGTGCCTGAGTCTAAACCATAATAGGAGTAAGTGTGTCCGCAAACTTAAAGTCATCGCCTTCTCGAATATGCCCGATCGACCCCTCAGGGTCCCATTCTTCATTTGTCTCTATCACATGTATACTATCACCTCTATGATCAGGGAGGGGATTGTGGCGGACATTAGGTACGACTTCCTTTGCCTGTATGACCTAGTTGTCAATTAGCGTTTGGATCTTATCCTTCAATGTTTGGCACTCAGCAATGGTGTGCCCTTTCATACTTGAATAGTACACACAAGTTTTGTTTGGATTGACCTATACAGATGGATTTTCTAATGCCACAGCGGGAACATGAGTGATGTAACTTGCGGTTTTAAACCTTTCATACAGTTGGTCGATGGGCTCATTAATGGCGGTGTATTGTTCGGGTAGCTTGTGGTCGAAATTGGGTCTTGGTCTTGGATAATTTTGACGAGCTGGTGGTGCTTGAAAGTGGGATGGTTGGGAGTTATAGGTGTGATGGACAGTGGCTAGTTAGGAATATATAGGAGATGAAGGTTGATATGTAGGCAGTGATGCTTGGTATGTGGGTGGAGGTGTTTGATATGTGGGTGGAGGTATTTGATATATGGGTGGAGGTGTTTGATATGTGGGTGGAGGTGTTTGATCGGTAAGTAGAGATTTTGGGCCCTGGGCTACTATTACTACCCCAACATCTCTCTTTTTCGATATGTCACCTGATTGTAGTGCCTTATTTGTGGCTTGCAAGGCCTCGAAGTTTGTTACCATCCCACTTTTAATTCCTTCTTCAATTCTTTCTCCGAGTTTTATGATGTCAGAGAATTTGTGATTTTCGATAACCATCAACCTCTCATAATATTGTGGATCATGTGCCCTGATGAAGAATTTGTTCATATGTTCTTCGTCCAAAGAGGGCCTGACTTTGGCTGCTTCCGACCTCCAACAAGTAGCGTATTCTCAGAAAATCTTAGTAGGTTTCTTCTTAAGAGTTTGAATGTAGAAGACATCTGGTGCATTCTCTGAACCTGAACTGGTCCATGAAATCTGATGCCATGCTTACCCAATTGGACCATTTCTTGGGATTTTGGCTGATATACCAAGACAAAGCATCCCCAATAAGTCTACTCATAAAGAGCTTCATCCGTATCTTTTCATCTTTCCCGACCCCGATGAGGTATAGTGAGGTATAACATCCCCAATAAACATCTTTACCAATTTGTTGGGTTGAATGAGGTATAGTTTCCACATATATAGGGTTGCTTTGATGGGTGTTAGGAACTTGGGTGTAGTGATGGTCATTGGTGGAGTTTTGGGGATAGGGAATGAGTGGTGGTGTGTTTTGGGGAGTGTGGTAAGTGGTGGTTGGTGGGTAATGAATTGGTTGATGATGATGTTGCGGTGTAGTTGGTATTGGCAACGGATTGATATTTTGGGGTGGAGTGGCGTATTGATTTGGTGCGGTAGGATTTTATGGCTATTGGTTTTGTGTGTACCGAGGAGGTGTTAGGTTCTTTGTGTTCTGTTGGTTGATGTCGGGGACATTTAGGGTGAGTGACAAGTTTGCCAAGTTGCGAACCTACTCAAGTTCTCCTTGCAGTTCCAGTATTTTTTGTTCCAGTCTCAAGACTAGATCATTTGGGGCCGGAGTACTACGACCATCTAAAGTCTCTGCGTTCTCAACATTTTCCTTTTGGATACCACTTAAGTCATCCATCTTTGATTTTCCTCTACCTTTTGTGTTGCTTGGAGGAGGAGGAGGAGGAGGAGGGCCTCTAGATCTGGTGTGATATGCTGATGAGGCCAGTATGAGTGAACCAACCTAAGGGGATGGGAATAACAATAAAAAAAATAAGCAAAAACAAAAAGGTAACAAGTCAGTGAGGATTCTAAAATGCTTGCGGTATTTAAACACATATTGTGGAAATGTAAATTCGCGTCTTAATTTGGGAACCTCGTTGTGCCCGAGGTAGGCCTAACGACAAATAGATTTGGAGAATTTTAAATGCCAATAAATTCTTCATTTCATAATATAAAAATAGACAAATCCCAAAATGACACTAAGATAATAATAAAATAAGTCACTACTAGCACTTGCCCTTATTACATTTTTAAGAAAAAGCAAATAAATCTATCCTATTTGGTCCCAGAAGGACCTTCCCCAGATTCAATCTTTCGGACTTTATCATATAGATCCCCCAGCTCGCGCAACCCCAGTAGCAAGTAGGCTCTAGCTAAATGTCCTTCTTTAGTTCCTTCAGCATTTTGGCAATTTTCAATCCTCTTTATGACTTTACTTTCGAGCTCCACTATTCCTCGCTCCAGATATTCCAGTTTCCTATTGGAGGTGACTGCCATTTCCTTCCATTCTTTGATCAACCTCGCATTTCTCTCATGTATTTCCGGTGCTCATTCTCAATGTCGTGGACCCTCTTGCGCAGCCTGTTGTACTTGACTTGAGCTCCAGCTTCATCATCTACGATTTTGTTCCCTCGACCGGCCCCTGGTGTCACCATTCCTTTCAGAATGTCCTTCAACCATGCCGGGTAGAGAGGCTCTCACCGTGCATGATACCTATCTGGCTCAATAGTGTTCTTCCCCACAATGATTTTGCAGTGCCACATGTGTTGAGCTTGACACTTGTATGGGACATCATCATCTTGAAAGTCTACCCTGAAATAACTCATATTGACAACCCTTGGTACAACCTGTTTTCTTCCTGCTTGCCTCATAACTCGCATAGGGACATATGGGTATATCCCTCTCAACCCGATCAGCACCAAGTGCTGAGCATCCCTGGATCTGATATCAAATTCATCTATCGGGAACAATTCAAACATCCACTGCACCTATTCCTCGGTCAGATTGTCGAAGAACTCTACCCATTCTTTGGCACTTTCCGGCTGAGCAAATCTGTCTGGAATGTAAGTCATCTGCTTAGGGTGATGGAAGACAATATGGTCGTTCCAAGCCATTCGCGAAAATTCTTGGCGATAGCGACCCTTTTGGAAATGCTCTAACAACCATAACTGCAGCAACAAATTACAACCCTCGAAATGCTTAACCCTCTTTGACAGCGCTCCAAAGCCCTATAGATGTCGGCTATGATCATGGGGACTATGGTATATGTCTATCCATTAATCCCTTCCATCAGAGTCTTGGCGACCATGGCCAGCCTAGTATGGATTCTTCCCTTTTTCATTGGGAACACTATCAGACCCAGGAAGCACACAATGAATACGAACACTCTACGGTGGATGTGACCCAGGGAAGCGAGAGAGATCTCATCATGGTAAGTATGGAAAGACTTGATATGGCCATACCTCTCGTACAAGTATTCGAAAGGTATGTAAGATTATTTTAAGCACACTAGGTCGACATTCTTCTTCATCCTCATCATCTTCAAAAATCCCCTGCCCGTACGGTTTTCTGGTACCAACAACCCGGGACTATCCCAAGTGAATCCCACAAGCCCTCTAATTTCCTCTAGAAGCAGTGTCATTTCTATTTCGCCGAAGTGAAACACAACCCTTTCACTATCCCAAAATAAAGTGGCAGCTTCGATCAATTTGTTGTTTGGCTCAATATCTGGCAAGGAAAGCAGGTTACCCAAATACTTTCTCACATATTTCTTGTCACTTGAGGAAAGGTCCTCCCACCAATTTAGCAGCAATGGTGGGATGTTGCTAACCATACCGAATCTGGGGACCTCATGCCTCATTTTCTACAAAACAAAAGGGTTGGACCTCACCCCCACCAAACTCGACTATTTATACATTTATAATCAACATATCAACATTTATTTCTACAAATTAATGCACAAAACGTGGTTGTGTCCGTTGGGATTATAGAAAACCCGATGGACTTTGGAAAAGGCTTATCTTAAAGGATCATTATGTGGACAACAGAATTGATCCGACTAGGTTTGACCATGATGTATACACAATTTAACTAGAGTAAGCTTTCTATGGGGTTTTAGACTGGTACCCTCAAGCAGACAACTCAAGGGGGAAGGCACGGAATCGTCGACTGCACCGCTGATCGACTAGTTTTACCGTAAATAAGCCTTTCAGAATTAAAGGGTAGTAAATAGGAAGAGCGCAACCACTCATTAAAGCGTTGCTATACGATTTGATACACACGAGTGGAATATAATGCGGAGCATGATTTATACAGCAATTAATAACATGTAGTCAAGTACTTGCACGTAGGAAAAATAAATACAACATTTAAATAATTGAAAGACAGTTATAGGGAAAAAGAAAACAAAGAGATAAGTCAGTTTCAAGGATAAAAAACATAAACGCTTAAAAAATGGATAGTTAAATTCAAATAAGGGAGAAGGGTATGAGATAAAGCATGCTTGGACTAATTTGTAAAAGATAAGTTCGTTATGGTAAGAGCTTAAAGGTATCCCCAGCAGAGTCGCCATGATGTCGCGCCCCCTTTTTTCCTCCACAGAGAAAGTCTGAATTTCGACATTCATGGGGGTAATGACTCATTTCCTTTTAGGAATTGGGTATTTGAAGAGTCGCCACCTAATGGATTAAGGTGCATTAGGGCACCTAGAGCGATTAACTCTTGGATTGGTTTGTATTACCAGAGATTAGGGTAAGAACTCGAAATGACCTCGAGGGGAAGATGTTAGGCACCCCTCTTGGTCCACAACTGTGGGTCCCAACAAAACTTATATTTCCGAATTAGTCCATTAATAAATAAATAGTTGAATCAAATAATTTGCAAGTAAAGCACATTGTATAACTCAAATAATAAGGGAAAGATTTTGAACAAGTTGTATAGATATAAAATAAAGTTTTAAACAAAAGGAATTTGGGAAAAGGAGGAGTCCTAGGTTGGTTAGCCTATAGGATCACCCCACACAATATCCGGTAAATACTCCTCAATGAGGGGCTACACGTGACATTAGCGTGTAGTCATCATATCTCATATCTACCCTTCCTACCCCCTTAGTGGCCATTAAAGCACGTGTGTGCTGTTACCCAACCCTTCTTAATGGTCCTGGAGGAAATTTAGGATCCCTACCTATATGTATTTCTAGACAGACCCCTAAGGTTTCAAAGGAGAAAATACTAAGGTGACAGACAAGAACAATTAGGACCTTAGCACATAAGACATAAAAAGGAGCAATTAGAGGCTCAAATTTACCTCCACAAACATTGCACATACGCAGCACGACTCAAACACAAATAAGGGCCTTTTGTTAAATAGTGTCCTAAGGCATGATGTCTAAATAAATGTCAAGACACAAAAGATAAGCAATTTATTTATTTTATAAACTCAGAAGTAATGGCCCTATCAGTTTGCATACTGATTTTAAGCTTTTTAAATCAGGACAACATTAAGCAACATAAACAATTTCTGAGTTACAGGATTTGAAAATGCCCTATAGGCTTGCCTACACGCGGAATAATGATAACTACATTTTATAAAGTAAAAACATGGCAGGTTTCCAAACAGGCTCTTGAATCCCTATAGGCATGCTTCCTAACCGTGAATTAAAGCAGTATTGGAGAGAATTCGTTTCAGGAAAAACAAACTGTTTATTAGACTAATTTCGAAGTGAACTAATCGTGAACTAGATTGATTTATTTAAACTAAACTGCTTTTAGATCTATAGGCAGAATTTCTGGTGTTGTTCCATATACGCATGATATCTAATTATTTAAGAGCTGATGTTAGAAACTTGTAGGAATGATAACAAATGACAACACATGTAAACACTCGTTATAACAAAAGTTGAGTTGGACCATATCCTATGGGCATGGTATCTATTTGTGACACTAATTTTGAGACCTATGAACATGATTTCTATTATTAGAACCACTTGAGACCTATAAGTATGATTTCTAACACGGTAAGGCAAAACATGGCAAAATATAAAGTCCTATAGGCATGGTTTCTACCCATATTACCCCATAAATATGTAACTACCCACCCTTTTCACTAGTTACCCAATATTCGTTTACAGATTATGATAGACCATTTGAAATGAATTACATGAATAGATAAACCGAAAAGAAGTTATACTATAGGGAGCGTGAAGCAAGCCCAAGTGATTTCCCAAGACCTCCAATAGCCTCAAATGCCAGTTTCATAGACAATATCATTGTCTAGGTACGTCATAGTTCCCTAAGGATCTCAAGGATCCAGGGCAGTGCTCACGCCTAGACATTGTAACAAAATTGAATAAGTGCAGTGTGGAAGGGCCATCATCAATGTGCCAGAGTTCAGAGGGTTCTCAAGATGATCCCAAGGCAGTACACACACTGGAGGGGGCAGAACCTAGTGACTTAGGAGTAGAGTGAGAGTGTTTGACACAGTTTGAAAGGTTTTAGTGGGAAAACGGTGTTAAAGAGATTTGCTTGAAATAGCTTTGTAAATAAGAGGGTTCTTTAGTAAAACAACTTTTGGAGAACAATCATATAACTCAACAGACAACAGGTCAGTCAAGCAAGTTCAGCAAACACTCAGGGAACAAGTTTCCACATAGGGTCAATTGGGGGTTGGGGGACAAATAGGGCAGGTGTGATGAACACATAGCAGGAAGAAGTCCTTTGCCCTTGTGCAGGTAGCAAGACATAGATTCAGGAGTATTAATTAGAATAGACTTACCAAACCAGAGATGCCTAGGGGATTCATGGAAGTTGGGAGATAGTAGAGTATAGGATTTTGTAATAAACAAGGTTAAGCATAACATTTAAAACAAATTGGGCAATAGCCCAACAAGTGCATGCTAGAACTAGTAGACATGCATTAAACAGAGTAGAGTCAAGTTACTAGTTCATGAGAGCATATTGAAGCAAATAGATTAATTACATGTTGAACAACAAAACCATAGGTAAAATTAAATCATTAACATGATGAACTGAAGCATAAAAGAAACATATTATTTTTGGGGCTTGAATTGAAATAAGAGCATACCAGTATAGAGATAGTAAACTCATGGTGAAGAATAAGAGAGCACAATAATTAGCCTTGGCTTACAGCCGGCTCATTCAAATGGTAGCAAGAAATAAAGAAAGGAAGCAGAAAGCTTTTAGGGTGAGAGAGAGAGAGAGTTTTGAACCTATGTGTTCGTGTGTTTGTGTTAATGAGAGAGTTGGAATATATAGTATTCCGAAACTAGGTAAAATAAGGCAAAAATCATAATAGTGAAGTAATTATGGAACTCAAAATCAATTAGAGCAAAATCAGTACCAGCACTCCCTTACGTTAAGGGAATTAGTTCAAACGGTAAGAACAAATAACAAATAAGGAAAGAAATCATTGTATGACCAATAAGGAAAGATTTAAAATTCATTAAGTATAGGGTAAACAATTAGGGCTAAGTTCAAAAACTCTAATTAAGGAGATAATCAGTAGGAATAAAATACCAATGCAGACAAGGTTGCAAATCAATCAATTTGAATATAAAGAGTAGGAATCAAAGGTTTAAAGGAAGGTCTTCCAATCAAGCCATGAAATAGGGAATCTAGAATCAATCAAAGAGAAAGTCATAATTCAGTGTTCAGCATATAAATAGAGTAAGATAAAAACAACCAAACATAGCAAACACGAAGGTTAAACAACACTGATAGAAAGAATCAAGTCTTGAATAGTCAAGATGGACACAAGCACATCGAAGTGATATAAGGTAGTCTAAAACTCAGTAAGAACATATTCGAGTCAAGATAGTCACAAAACTCAAACAAGCAACGATCGGTCATGCTAATACACATAACCAAATGAAGAAATCTAGAAAATTAGGGGTTTCAACATAGGCGAGTTGAGAAGGTAGTAACATCATAGAATCAGTCGAAATATGCCAGAAATAGAAGTTTAAACATAAAGAATCAGTTTAAACAAAGTTTTAAAAGAAGTTCTTAAACCCTAATTTTTAGAAGAAGACAAAAACACTTGAAATCACATGATTCTTATAAAGAGTTCCAAGGATAGTGTAAAACATTAAATAAACAAACTCAAATCATTCTAGATCTGTACTGATCTAGGAGATATAGGTACAAATTAGGGTTTAAGAAGAAACCCAAATAGAGATGAAAGAACTTGTCTAGAACCCCAAGGATCGTAACAAATACAACATGATTTTGCTAGAAATCATACTGGAATGGACAAGAACAGACAAGTGATAAACCCTAGATACACGTTGGTGTGGCCCTGGGCCCTTGAAGACCCTTGAGAAGGCAAGCATTGCATGAGAGAAGCCATTGGAGGCTTAGGAGTCGATAAAAGATCACCGGAGAAGATCGGAAAAGAGAGGTCGGTGGTTTAAGGGCTAGGGTTTGATTGAGTTACTGAGAGAGGAGAGGAGATGAAAGAATATAGAGGTGGTGGGTTTGGGAGAATGAGTTAGGGTTAGGGTCGTTTAGAGTTAAAAATAGCAAGAGTTGATACGGGGCGTTGATCTCTCAGATTAACGGCAATGATTTAATTTGTTCTGGGTCGGGTAGGCGAGTTTACTGTTTGGGTCGGGTAATTTAATTAGAAATTAGGCTAGGGTTGGGTTAAAATTGAGGCTAAAATCAAAATGCAATCTAGCTAGATTTTAAATAGCTAATTTATCCCTATATAATTTATAATAAATAACAGATAATTCCTAGATAATACTTTTGTGTAATAAAATAATTTAAAATATATATTTAACATTTTAAAAGTGTAGAAGATCAATTTTATGCATATAAATATAATTATACATTAATAGGGCTAATATTGCAATTATATGTAAATTAGCTTTTAAAATGCAAAATGCAATTATAAAAAATACATTAATAATATTTTAATAATATTTTGGCATAAATATAGAATTTAGATGACTAAATTACCCCAACGACAATTTGAGGTATAATTATTGAGGATTTTATGAGTAAAACCGGAGGATATAAATCAATTTAAAATCTTTAAAATTACAGGAAAATTATAAAAACCTTACGCATGCTTATATATGGATATATATGCTATTTTGAAAGTATTTATTCATATTAAAAATATATAAGGAAAATTGGGTATCAACAATGCTTAGTCTCATGCGAATATGGAGGCAGGGATTAACCTCATGCAGTTATGGAAGCAAGGATTAGCCTCATGCAAATATGGAGGCATGGATTAGCCTCATGCAGATATGGAGGCAGGGATTAGCCTCATGCAAATGTGGAGGCAGAGATTAGCCTCTTGCATGATGGAGGCAGGGAATAGCCTCATGCAAATATGGAGGCATGGATTAGCCTCATGCAAATATAGAGGTAGGGATTAGCCTCATATAGATATGAAGGCATATATTAGCCTCATGCAAATGTGGAGGCAGGGATTAGCCTCATGCAAATATGGAGGCAGGGATTAGCCTCATGCAAATATGGAGGCAGAGATTAGCCTCATGCCGGATGTAGGCAGGGATTAGCCTCATGCAAATATGGAGACAGGTATTTGCCTCATGCAAATATGGAGGCAGAGATTAGCCTCATGTAGGATGGAGGCAGGGATTATCCTCGTGTAGATATGGAGGCAAGGATCAGCCTTATGCAGGATGGAGGCAGGGATTAGCCTCATGCAAATACACGGGACTTGGTTTAGTCCCATGCAAAGAACGAGTAGTGAATAAGGGTAGCGTATTACTTAGTTGGAGGTATATTCGGTGTCTAATGGCCTGATTGATAATGATCTTGCTACGTGTATATATTTGTGGATGTTACCGTTATGTCAGATATGCCTGCGCTAAAAGGAAAATTGTAAGTTTTGTGAGGGGGAGTTTGGTTTGTGCCTTTATTTGCTGGCCTTTCTATGCTCCATTTTGGAGGCCTCGTTTGAGTTTCCTTGGGTAACACCTGACTGTTACGAAGATTAGAGTTTTCGAAAATATGCAATTATAGATAAAATGGAGTTATTTAGGAACATATTGAAATATCAAGTAATTTTTATATGAACTAGTGACTGTAACACATTTCAGAGACATTGCAGCTTTCTCATATTATAATTTTGAGGGCCCTCCTCAAAATGCTACCCGATTTTGGTAGATTATCCTTCGGCCGTTTGTGGGTAACGATCCTTGTTGAACCTTCTTCGGAATTTTGAGAATCCTTCTAAAATTATGCCCCAGTTTCTTAATCGATTTCTGACCATATGTTAGTGTTGGCTGGACTTGTTCCGGAATTTTAAGGGTCCTCCTCAAAATTCTGCCCCAGTTTCTAATCTTGGGGGAAAATGGAAATCTTATTATGATATGACCGAACCCACAGGGTTGCCTACGTATCCCCTCTTAAATGGGAATCAAGTCAAGCATAGTTCAATAACATTAGATGAAGAAATGTAAGTAGTCTAAGCATAGTATCTCTTGACTGCGTCTGAATTGATTGGTTTTGGCCAAATTTCTCCGTCCATTTCTGCAAGTATGAGCGCTCCTCCTATTAGCACCTTGTGAACCATGTAAGGACCTTGCCAGTTGGGAGAAAATTTTCCTTTGGCTTTATCTTGATGTGGGAAGATCTTCTTCAGCACCAGCTATCCTGGTGCAAATTGTCTTGGTTTAACCCTTTTGTTGAAAGCGCTGGACATTCTGTTCGGATAAAGTTGATCGTGACATACTGCGTTCATTCTATTTCCGTCTATAAGGGCTAATTGTTCATAGCGCCCCCTTATCCATTCTGCATTGCTAAATTCAACTTCCTGTATGATTCTTAAAGAAGAAATTTCTACCTCAGTTGGGATAACAACTTCGATACCATAAACCAGCATGTAGGGAGTTTCCCCGGTTGATGTGCGAACTGCAGTGCAGTATCCCAACAAAGCGAAGGGTAGCTTCTCGTGCCATTGCTTGTGGTTTCCTACCATTTCCTTAGTATCTTCTTGATGTTTTTGTTGGCAGCCTCTACGGCTCCATTCATCTGAGGTCAATAGGCTATGGAATTTTTGTGCTTGATTTTAAAAGTCTCACACATGGCTTTCATCATATCACTATTGAGATTGGTGGCATTATCAGTAATAATGGACTTGAGAACTCTGAATCGGCAAACAATACGATTTTTGACAAAGTCTGTGACAACTTTCTTGGTTACATCTTTGTAAGATGGGGCCTCTACCCATTTTGTTTAGTAATCAATGGCCACTAGAACAAACTTGTGCCCGTTTGAAGTAGTGGGCTCAATCAGACCGATGACATCCATTCCCCAGGCGACGAACGGCCAAGGTGAGCTTGTTGCATTGAGCTCATTTGGCGGCACTTTTATCATATCGGCGTGCACTTGACATTGGTAGCATTTACGGACATACTGGACGCAATCTGTCTCCATGGTCATCCAAAAGTAACCGACCCTAAGTATCTTCTTGGCCAAGACAAAACCGTTCATATGCTGGCTGCATGTCCCACCATGTATGTCCTCAAGTAGTTTATAAGCTTTGTTTGCTTCGACACATCTTACCAATCCCAAATCAGGGGTTCTTCTGTACAAGTTTTCTCTGTTGTGGAAGAAGTGATTGGACAATCTCTGGAGTGTGCATTTCTGAGTGTGCTTTGCATGCTCCGGATATTCTTCTTTCACCAAATACTCCTTGATGTCATAGAACCAAGGTTTTCCATCTATTTTTTCTTCAACATGGGCGCAATACGCCATTTGATTATGAATTCTCACTAGGATTGGATTAATGAAATTCTTATCTGGATGCTGTATCATGGATGACAAGATGGCCAATGCATCAACAAACTCATTTTGAATTTTGGGCACATGCTGGAACTCTATCTTCGTGAACCTCTTTCTCAATTCCTGTAAATGTTGCATATATGGCAATATCTTGGAATTTTTGGTGGCCGATTCTCCTTGTACCTAGCGCACAAGCAAATCTGAATCATTGATTACCAGCAACTCCTGAATATTCATGTCGATTGCCATGTTGAGTTCTAGCATGCAGGTTTCATACTCTGCCATGTTGTTGGTGCAGGGAAATCTGAGTTTAGCAGATATCAAATAATGTTGACCCATTTCTGATACCAAAACTGCTCCAATGCACACTCCTTTGAAATTTGCAGCTCCGTCGAAGAACATCCTCCAACTGTCGTATGCTTCGGTAATGTCCTCTCCTACGAATGACACTTCTTTATCAGGAAAATATATTTTTAGTGGTTCGTATTCTCCTCCCACCAGATTTTCAGCAAGGTGGTCTACCAATGCTTGTCCTTTGACCTTCTTTTGAGTTATGTAGACGATATCAAACTCGCTTAACAGTATCTGCCATTTGGCTAACTTCCTAGTTGACATGGGTTTCTGAAATATGTACTTCAAAGGGTCCATACTGGATATGAGGTATGTGGTATAGGCACAGAAGTAATGTCTCAACTTCTGGGCCATCCAGGTCAAAGCAGAGCAAGTGCGCTCCAGCAGAGAGTACCGTGCTTCGTAAGGTATGAACTTCTTACTCAAATAGTATATGACTTGCTCTTTCCTCCCTGTCTCGTCAGGTTGTCCCATAATACATCCGAAGGCTCCATCTAATACAAATAGATAGAGTATCAAAGGTCGACCTGGTTCTGGCGGGACCAGAACTGGTGGTGTGGACAAGTGCTCCTTGATTTTGTCGAAAGCTTTCTGGCAATCCTCGATCCAGCTTGTCTCGACATCTTTCCACAATATCTTGAAGATGGGTTCACATATAACTGTGGACTGTGCTATGAAGTGACTGATATAGTTGAGACGTCCTAGGAAGCTCATCATGTCCTTTTTGCTCCTAGGTGGCGGTAATTCCTGAATAACCTTGACTTTAGACGGATCCAACTCGATCCCTCGACGACTGACAATGAATCCCAGTAACTTTCCTGCAGGAACCCCGAATTCACACTTTGCGGGGTTCAGTTTCAAGTTATACCTTCTTAACCTGTCAAAGAACTTTCTGGAGTCCGCTATGTTATCCGCGGCCTTCTTGGATTTGATGATGACGTTGTCCACATACACATCTATTTCTTTGTGTATCATATCATGGAAAATGGTTGTTATGGCTCTCATGTAGGTAACCCCATCATTCTTTAGACCAAATGGCATCATCTTGTAGCAGTATACCCCCATAGTGTAATAAAAGCGGTTTTCTCTGCATCTTCTTTGCCCATCCAAATCTGGTGATAGCCTGTGAAGCAATCCACAAAGGATTGAAGTTCATACTTGGTGCAATTATCGATCAGGATATGTATGTTTGGCAGTGGAAAGTCGTCCTTGGGACTTGCTCTATTTAAATCCCGATAGTCAACACATACTCTGACTTTCCCATCTTTATTTGGAACTGGCACAATGTTGGCTAACCAGGTTGGGTACTCAACAACCCTGAGAACTTTGTCTTTGATCTGCTTAGTAACTTCCTCCTTGATCTACAGGCTCATATCTGGTTTGAAATTTCTGAGTTTCTGCTTTACTGGCGGACACATGGGATTAGTAGGCTAGTTGTGAGCCACTATGAACGTGCTAAAACCCATCATGTCATCATACGACCATGCAAAAATGTCCTCATACTCCTTTATGAAACAAATGTACTCCTCTTTCTCTATCGGTGATAAGTGAATGCTGATGCGAGTCTTCTTGATGGTCTTGGTGTTCCCCAAATTTATTGCTTCGGTTTCATCCAGGTTGGACTTAGGCTTATTCTCAAAGTTTTCAACCTCCCTAACAACTTCCTCAGGTATCTAATCTTCTTCATCTAAATCACTATCCTCATGTTACGTTGCCTCATTACATGTCACAGTCACCGGTTCATTAGGAAAAGTAACAATAACGCTGTAGAAAGAAAAAATCTGGAAGATAATATTAAATAATAAAGAGAAATGCATTTGATTAAGACTTAAAATATCCAAACAAGTATGGCTCGATGAATCGAGCATTTATTTTTAAATAAGTGAGTCTTTAAAAACAAAATAACTAAAAATTTTAAATGCCTAGAATGGCTATAGAAATAAAATCTGCCAGGCTACCCAGGGACTCGGCGGGCCCGGGATAGTATGGCAGTCCAGTTCTTGAGAATAGATCCCTTCTCCAAAGTCTGAATAGTGAGGCTTTCTTCCTCCTCCTCTTCAATTATTGCACTGCAGTCCATGTCTTCATCCTCCAAGAACAGATTCCTCAACCCAGCTAATGCTTCTCTTTTTGCAGTTTTCCATATTGTATCAGCTTGGTAAAAAGCTTGATCCAAATGTGGCACTAGTTTCTTGAGAGGGTAATATGGTCCACACCATGGAGGCGACCAATAATTATACTCTTTCCATGTATACTGGTATCCGAGCACGAAGGTAGTACCATGACGCTTTAGCTGTATTGGTTCAGTAATACCCTGGAGATTCTTCCCAAGCCCTTTGCTGGGTTCTGTCACGACCCAGATTTTCCACTCTCGGGAGTCGTGATGGCGTTTACTCGTAGAAGCTAGGCAAGCTAGGAAAATTTGGAAATATTTAACTACTTTATTTTTAAGCCTTTTAACAACTTGCATTAATCGATGATAAACATTTAAATAACAACGAAATATGAGACTTAAGTGGAAGTCTTAAATAAATATAAAACCAAAATGTTTTGAAAGTCAACACATGCCTCTACCTAGAAAGTGGCGTCACAATATCCACTTACTGTTAAGAGTACTACATACAATAGTTTGAAGGAAAAATAATACTGTTTGTCTCAGATACATGAGATGACAAAACATAATATAAAATAGAGGAGACGTCGGGCCTACGGACGCCTGCAAGGCTACCTCGGTGTCTCGGTGGACTGAAGGATGGCTCCCCTACTGCTGTTGATAAAGTGCCGCTCCGGTATCTGCACAGAGTGCAGAGTGTAGTATCAGCACAACTGACCCCATGTGCTGGTAAGTGTCTGGCCTAACCCCGATAAGGTAGTGACGAGGCTAGGACCGGACTCAGATCAACCTGTGCAGTTATATAACATATGGCGGGAAATAAAAAGGAATAAGAAGTTTAAAATTGTAGGGGGTACATGCTTCAGGGAAACATATCAAGACCAACAAAAACTTAATAAAATATGAAAGGACAACTCAATATCTACAACAATACAAAAACAATATTGTTACGGCGCGCAACCTGATCCCTTATCGTTTAACATTGTTGTAGCGTGCGACTCAATCCACATATATATAGTTGTTGCGGAGTGCAACCCGATGCGACGATCCGGCCAGTCGTGTCATGAGTTACCGCTCCGTTTTTCCCTATTTTAGCTTCTTTACGCTTCTTATTCGTGTTTTATGTGATCGGGTGGATTAGTTCGAGTTCGGAGAGGATTTGGTAAGAAATGAGACAGTCTCTTTTAAGAAGGCTTAAGTTGGAAAAAGTCAATCAAATGTTGACTTATAAATTAGAAGGCTCGGAAGTGAGTTTCGATGGTTCGGTTAGCTTTGGGAGGTAATTTGTGACTTAGGAGCGCGATCGGAATGGGCTTTGGAGTTGTAGAGAAGATTTAGGCTTAAATTGGCGAAATTGATATTTTGGCGGTCCTGGTTGATAGGCGAGATTTTTATATAGGAGTCGGAATAGAATTTCGAGAGTGGCAGTAGCTTTGTTGTGTCATTTGGGATGTGTGTGCAAAATTTTAGGTCATTCGGACGATATGTGATAGACTTTTCGATCGAAGGCATAATTTAAAAGTTCTTAGAGTTCTTAGGCTTGAATCCCCTGTTAAATTAGTGATTTGATGTTGTTGTGAGCGTCCCGAGGTTTTGAACAAGTTTGAATGATGTCATGGGATTTGTTGGTACAATTGGTTTGAGGTTCCGGGAGTTTCGGGTAGGTTCTGGGTAGGTTTCGAGATGTTTTAAGCTAGAAATCATAGCTATAATAGGTCCAGAAAGGTTGCAGGCCGGGGAACTCACCCGCGCAGACCGCACAAAAAGGAGTGCGGCCGCGGTATGTGCGGCGCAGACCGCACAAAATAAAGTGCGGTCGCGGTGGTTTTGTGCGGACCGCGGTGCTTTTGCGCGGACCGCGGTGGTTCTGTGTGGACCGCGGAGGCTGAGATCTGAGGGGTACTCTATAAATACGAGTTTTTGGGTTTTATTTAATATTTTGACCTAGAGAGCTCGAATTTTGGCGATTCTTCGAAGGCTTTTCAAGAAATTCATTGGGGTAAGTGATTCTAACTCAGATTTGGCTAGAGTACATGAATCTATCATTGAATTCGTCATTTAATTCATGATTTGGGATGGAATTTAGGAAGAAAATTGTGAAACCTTTCAAAAATATAAAATGATGAGTTGAAGGACTAAATGGTATCGGAATTGGATAATTTTGGTATGGTTAGATTCATGAGGGTATGAGGATTTTGAAAATGTAAATTTTACCCGATTCGAGACGTGGGCCCGGGGTTCAGGTTTTGCTAATTTTGGGATTTTTGATATTTTTCGAATGTTTTCACTTAGGCTTTGTTTCCTTAGCATATTGTGACGTATTCGTTCTGATTTTGGATAGATTCGACACGTGTGGAGGCCAATTCGAGGGGCAAAGGCGTCGCGACTAGGAATTAGTAGGTTCAAGGTGAGTAATGATTGTAAATGATGTCCTGAAGGTTTAAAACCCCGGATTGCACATCGTAGTGCTATATTGAGGTAAGATACGCGCTGGATGATGAGCGTGGGGTCTTTTACTACTGAGGATTGTGACTTGGTCCATTTCGATTGATGATTTTAACGCGTATTTGACAGCAATTTATTTGTTATCATCATGATTTGAGCTGATTGCCATATTTGGGCTTCATGCCAACTATTTGAACCCTTCAGAGATTTTTATCACTGTTTTCTTCACTGCTTGACTTATTATTTGAACTCAGTCCTGTTGATATCTATTGTTTTACAAACTCAGCCACTTTTACTTAGATTTGAAACTTAAATTATATTTCTACATCATGTTTTGGGCTGAGAACTACTGTTTTACTAATGCCTAAGGGGCTTGCGATGATTTTCGGACTGAGTGAGGCCGAGGGCCATATGTGAGGATATGTTGAGTGATATGAGGCCGAGAGCCTGAGATACTTTATATGCCACGAGGTGGCTTGAGTGATGCGAGGCCGAGTACCGAGTGATGATGTCACGAGGTGGCTTGATATAGCGCTTGGGTTGTAAGGGGCCCTTCCGGAGTCTGCACACCCACAGTGAGCACGGGTACCCATTATGATCTGAGAGTGAGCTCGAGGGGCTGATACTGTATCAAGTGATTGATACTGAGCCCGAGGGGCTGATACTATACCAAAAGTGAGCCCGTGGGGCTGATACTGTTCTGAGTGATTGATACTGGGCCCGATGGGTTGATACTGTACTGAGAGTGAGCCCGATGGGCTGATACTATTCTGAGCGATTGATACTAGGCCTGAGAGGCGGATTTCTACTTGTTATTTACCTGTTAAATTACCTGTTTTACTTGTTTTAAAAAGAGATATCATTTGATTTCTTCACTGATTTACTACTTTAAGTGATTTTACTGCTTGATATGGAATTGCTTTGTGCCTTTACGTGTTTTCATACTTTCATCCATTATTTATAATTGTTACTCACTGAGTCGGAGTACTCACATTACTCCCTGCACCATGTATGCATATTTAGGCATCGTAGAGTCCGCTCCTGAGTGCTGATTCTCCCAGTCCAGGCAGTGATTCAGAGACTACGAGGTAGCTATTGGCGTTCGCAGCCCCGTGCCTCCCTTATCTTATCATTTTCATGTTTGTTAGAACTATTGTATCGGATTTAGTGTTTAGTAGACTTGTATCTGAATTTCTAAGTTGTTCATGACTTGTGACACCCCGGTTTGGGCTGTGTCAGAATGGTTCTTACTGAGGTTATCGTTAATTCCACAAATTATGGATATTATATCATGCTTTAGAACTATTTATGATATTTAACTAATTAAAAAAGGTGTTCTGTTTGGTCTGTCTGCCTTGTCTTCACGAGAGGCGCCATCACGACCGGGTTCAGGAATTGGGTCGTGACAAGTTGGTATCAAAGCCTAGGTTACATAGGTCTCACGAGTCATGAGAGGGTTTAGTAGATTCTCGTGTATCAGTACAGAGACGTCTGTATTTATCCTCGAGAGGCTGCAGAACCTTTTTAGGAAAAAACTTCATATTCTTGAAAGTTTTGTCGTGCGAACTTGTTGGTCAGAGTACTAAACTTCTGTTAGTCGATTGTCTCACAGATGGTGAGGACGCGAGCTACCGGACGAAGTGGACGACCACCAGTGCCACCCATTGAGGCCACCAGGGGCCGTGGATGCGGTCATGGTTGTGGCAGAGGCAGAGCAGCGAGGGCAACACCTGTAGATCCACCAGAGCTGCCTTAGCTCCGGATCAGGCTCTAGCTATGGATGCTCTAGCTGCACCAGTTCAGGAACCAACTGTGCCTATCGTGATTCCGGGTCTTCAGAAGGCCTTGGTACAGATCTTATCATGTTGCACTAGCTTGGCTCAGACAGTTTCAGCCACTACAGTAGCAGCTACTTCACAGGCTGGGGGAGGCAATCAAACCCCCTACTGCTCGCACACCAGAGCAGGTAGTGTAGGGACTACAGACACCAGGGGCACCCCCAGTTCAGCCGGTTGCACCAGCTCAGGAGTTTGTTGTGCTAGTTATATTGAATGATAAGCAGTATCGTCTTGAGAGGTTTGATAGACTCCAGCCTCCGTCATTCAGTGGTGCTGAGGGCGAAGATGCCCAGGATTTTCTTGATAAGTGTTAGCAGATGCTCCGTATAGTAGGGATTCTTGAGACTAGTGGTGTGGCATTTACCACCTTTCAGTTTACTAGGCTGCCTTCACATGGTGGGAGGCGTGTGAGAGGTGTAGGCCGGTTGGAGCAGCGCCCCTTACTTGGCATGAGTTCTCCACTCTCTTCTTGGAGAAGTATGTACTGCAGTCTCGCAGAGAGGAGCTGCATAGGTAGTTTGAGCGGCTGCAATAGGGGGATATGACTGTGTCAGAGTTTGAGTCGAGGTTTTATGACAGATTGTGAGAGGATCAAGAGATTTGTTGATGGCCTTAACTATCATCTCCGTATTCTTATGACTCGAGAGAGGGTGTTGGGTGCTACGTTCGAGGAGGTGGTCGATATCTCTTTCGAGATTGAGATGGTTCGTCGTTAGGATCAAGAGGAGAGGGAGACCAAGAGGCCTCGAGGATCGGGCAGTTATAGTGGTGCTCCTTCGAGGGGCTAGTTTCAGCATGGTAGAGGTCGTTCTTTCAGGCCTGCTCAGTCAGCCCGCCTAGAGTATTGCAGGGCATCTTCAGGTCATAGTTATCATGGGTCACAGTAGGGTCAGCCTTCACTCAGCACCATTCCAGCCTAGAGTTCATCTCGTGCCCCATCAGCTCAGGGTTCTTCTATGCCGAGTGCATCAGCTGGTCAATCCGATGCGAGGGGTTCCCTTCAGTCCCCTTCTCCAGCACCTGGGAGTTGTTTTGAGTGTGGAGAGTTTGGACATGTGTGGAGGCAGTGTCCTCGTCATATTGCTAGTTCATCTCAGTAGAGGGGTCGGCCCTCAACTTCTGCTCTAGTTACCTCACCACCTACCCACCCAGCTAGGGGTAGAGGTCAGGAAACCAGGGGTCACCCCAGAGGGGGAGGTCGATCCGAGGGCGGTCAGGCCCGTTTCTATGCACTTCCAAGCAGGCCAAATGCTATTGCTTCAGATGCTGTCATTACAGATATTGTTTCAGTCTGCCACAGAGATGCCTCTGTATTATTTGATCCCGGTTCCACCTTTTCTTTTGTGTCATCATACTTTGCTCGTTATTTTGGGTTCGCCCCATGAGTTTCTTGCTTTACCTTTTCATGTATCTACCCCAGTGGGCGATACTGTTGTTGTATACCATGTGTATCGGTCTTGTGTGGTGACTATTGGGGGTCTGGAGACCCGAGTAGATCTATTGCTATTGAGCATGGTGGATTTTGATGTCATTTTGGGCATGGATTGGCTATCTCGGGTTGTGCTATTCTAGACTGTCATGCTAACATAGTCACTTTGGCTATGCCGGGTGTACCGCGGATCGAGTGGCGTGGTGTGACTGATTATGTTCCTAGTAGAGTGATATCTTTCTTGAAGGCCCAACGTATGGTTGGGAAGGGTTTTCTTTCATATCTAGCGTTTGTGAGAGATGTTGGAGCTGAGACTCCTAGTATCGATTCTGTCCCAATTGTGAGGATTTTTCCCAATGTGTTTCCTGCAAACCTGTCGGGCATGCCACCGGATAGGGATATTGATTTTGGTATTGACCTAGTGCCGGGAACTCAGCCTATTTTTATTCCTCCATATCGTATTGTACTAGCAGAGTTGAAAGAATTGAAAGAACAACTTCAGGAACTCCTAGATAAGGGGTTCATTCGGCCTAGTGTGTCACCTTAGGGTGCACCGTTTTTGTTTTTGAAGAAGAAGGATGGCACGATGAGAATGTGCATTGATTATAGGCAATTGAACAAAGTAACAATTAAGAACAAGTTTCATTTGCCTCGCATTGATGATTTATTTAATCAGCTTCAGGGAGAGAGAGTGTTCTCCAAAATTGATCTCCGTTCTGGTTACCACTAGTTGAAGATCAGGGCTTTAATTATTCTTAAGACTGCCTTCAGGACCAGATATGGTCATTATGAGTTCCTTGTGATGTCTTTTGGGCTAACCAATGCCCCAACAACATTCATGCATTTGATGAACGTGTTTCGGCCTTATCTGGATTATTCGTTATTGTATTCATTGATGATATTCTGGTGTACTCGCATAGTCAAGAGGAGCACGCGGAGCATTTGAGAGTTGTGTTGCAGAGATTGAGGGAGGAGAAGCTTTATGCAAAATTCTTCAAGTGTAAGTTTTGGCTCAGTTTAGTGGCTTTCTTGGGACACGTGGTGTCCAGTAAGGGTATTCAGGTTGATCCAAAGAAGATAGAGGCGGTTCAGAGTTGGCCTAGACTGTCCTCATCCACAGAGATTCGTAGCTTTCTTGGGTTGACAGGCTATTATCGTCGGTTTGTTCAGGGATTCTCATCCATTGCATCGCCCTTGACCAAGTTGACTCAGAAGGGTGCTCCATTTGTATGGTCAGACGAGTGTGAGGAGAAATTTTGGAGGCTCGAGACAGTTTTGATCACAGCTCCAGTATTGGTTTTGCCATCAGCTTCAGGTTTATATACCGTATATTGTGATGCTTTGAGAGTTGGGATTGGTTATGTATTGATGCAGGAGGGTAGAGTTATTGCTTATGCTTCTCATCAGTTGAAGCCTTATGAGAAGAACTACCCTATTCATGAATTGGAGTTGGCCGCCATAGTTCATGCATTGAAGATTTGGAGGCATTACTTGTATGGCATATATTGTGAGGTATTCACTGATCATCATAGTCTTCAGCATTTGTTCAAGCAGAAAGATCTTAATTTGAGGTAGCGTAGATGGTTAGAGTTGCTTAAGGATTATGATATCACTATATTGTACCATCAGGGAAAGGCCAATGTGGTAGTCGATGCTTTGAGCCGAAAGGTAGTGAGTATGGGGAGTTTGACATACATCCCAGTTGGGGAGAGACCTCTTGCAGTTGATGTTCAGGCCTTGGCCAATCGGTTTGTGAGGTTGGATATTTCGGAGCCCAGTCGGGTGTTGGCATATGTGGTTTCTCGGTCTTCCTTATATGATCGCATCAGAGAGCGCCAGTATGATGATCCACATTTGCTTGTCCTTAAGGACAGAGTTCAGCATGATGATGCTAGAGATGTGACCATCGGTGACGATGGTGTGTTGAGGATGTAGGGCTGGATTTGTGTGCCCAGTGTGGATGGGCTTAGAGAGTTGATTCTGGAGGAGTCCCATAGCTCGCGGTATTCTATCCATCCGGGTGCCGCAAAGATGTACCAGGATTTGAGGCAGCACTATTAATGGAGAAGAATGAAGAAAGATATTGTGGGATTTGTAGCTCGGTGTCTCAACTGTCAGCAGGTAAAATATGAGCAAATGAGCTTGCTTTTCCACCCAGCTTGTCGAGTGTGCATCCGGTATTTCATGTTTCTATGCTCCGGAAGTATATTGGGGATACGTCTCATGTTTTGGACTTTAGTACGGTTCAATTCGATGATGATTTGACCTATGATGTGGAGCCAGTAGCTATTTTGGGTCATGAGGTTCGGAAGTTGAGGTCAAAGAATATAGCTTCAGTAAAAGTGTAGTAGAGAGGTAGGCCCGTGGAGGAGGCTACATGGGAGGCCGAGCGGGATATGCGGAACAGATATCCTCACCTATTTGAGGTTTCAGGTATGTTTCTTAACTCGTTCAAGGATGAACATTTGTTTAAGTTGGGGAGGATGTGATGACCCGGCCAGTCGTCTCATGAGTTACCTGTCATGACCCAAACTGGAGGGCCATGACTAGCATCTGTCCATACTTGACGAGCACCAATGTACATTTTATCTAACCTTCTTTATTATCTTTTAGGGCCGACGAGATCAATATAACTGGTATACATGGATCATGGACAACTAACAACAAAAGATGATGACATGAACATACATAACATGGGATGACCAGACAATCAAGAAACTATATATAAGGTACGAGCTACCACGCTACCATGAAAGACTATACAACAAAAATAAACTGACAAAGCATACAAAACTATACATGAGTCGACACCTATCTATGTGCCTATAAAGGAACATAAGTGCTGCAACATTGCCGGAACAGAGCCCCGACATACCCATATTGTCTATAACAAAAATGAATACCAAGACCACGGCAAGTCCGAAGAAGGGATCTCGCCAATCACCGCTGAATTGGACCGTCTACTGGGGTGGGGGAGCTGCGCCTGGCTGTCTATCATGACCTGGAGCACGACATGCAGCGTCCACAAATAAAAGAATGTCAGTACAAATAAAGTACTGAGTATGTAAGACATGGAACCATAAGTACGAACAGTAAATTTAAGTAGGGATAGAGAATATACAACCTGTAACGTTTGGGTACCTCTGAGGGATACTGACATGCAATGTATGATACATATATATATATGCATAAACTTTTAAAACATACGCCTTTGTGGGAATCATCATCATCATATCATACCCGGCCATAATAGGCTCTATAAAAACGTACTCGGCCATCATAAGGCTCGGTAGAATCGTACCCGGCCACGTAGAGCTCGGTAAAATCCAACTGATCAGTGGTTGCACAATAGGTGTCATACCTGGCCGACTATAGCGCAACTCGGTAGAGTAAAATAGATACATATATAATACTGCATGCTCGACTCATGGAATCACGTTCTAAACCTTTCAGAGTGACGTAAGGTCGGTATCCTCTATACACGTTATTAGGAATAACTCTTCACTATGAACCTTATAAGAATGAGGAAGTACCAACAACAATTATAATATAAGAATAAGAGAAGCAACATCAACATTAATCGTTCCATAAGAGGGGAAATAATGTAAGTACTGCTAGCTTCTAAGAGTAGAGTATCTTTGGAAGCTCTTTCATTACATTATGTATAATCGGAGTCGTGCAAAAGAAGGAAAGGGATAGCCTCACATACCTTGTATATACTGTTGCATAAACTTTTAAAACATACGCCTCTGTGGGAATCATCATCATCATATCATACTCGGCCATAATAGGCTCGATAAAAATGTACTCGGCCATTATAAGGCTCGGTAGAATCGTACCCGGCCACGTAGAGCTCGGTAAAATCCAAATGATCAGTGGTTGCACAATAGGTGTCATACCTGGCCGACTATAGCGCGGCTCGATAGAGTAAAATAGATACATATATAATACTGCATGCTCGACTCATGGAATCATGTTCTAAACCTTTCGGAGAGACGTAAGGTCGGTATCCTCTGTACACGTTATTAGGACTAACTCTTCACTATGAACCTTATAAGAATGAGGAAGTACCAACAACATTGATAATATAAGAATAAGAGAAGCAACATCAACATTAATCGTTCCATAAGAGGAGAAATAATGTAAGTACTGCTAGTTTCTAAGAGTAGAGTATCTTTGGAAGCTCGTTCATTACATTATGTATAATCGGAGTCGTGAAAAAGAAGGAAAGGTATAGCCTCACATACCTTGTATATACTGCCCAACCTCAAGCTATGCAAATGTTAAGACTCCTTAGTCTACAATAGGAGAAATGACATTATCGTTAACGTTTAAGCGTCGTCACTAGTATGTACCGACCAAAACCTATTTTATGATGAAACAGACAACACCTTCCCTATTTATATGACTTCCACAAGTGAAAACAATCACCAAACAACCCAAACAACATAAATGATAATCGTATTGAACCTCCCAAAATAGTCCACCAAACGATAATATTACTACCAAGCCTTTCGATATATATTCCACAAGTTCTAGCTTCAATGACATAGCCGAAACTTGGATAATCTTAAATACATAAAGAGTAAGAGGTTTATTACCTTTATACAGAAAGAACAACTCCAATTTGACCTTAATTTTC
Organism: Nicotiana sylvestris; assembly: GCF_000393655.2. Taxonomy (NCBI): domain Eukaryota; kingdom Viridiplantae; phylum Streptophyta; class Magnoliopsida; order Solanales; family Solanaceae; genus Nicotiana; species Nicotiana sylvestris. The sequence continues at coordinate 56,861,081 of NC_091058.1, forward strand.
TATGAAATATCCCTCTAATGCTGCCACAACAACAAGAAAGCGAAACTAGCAATCAATTAGTGTTTTTCGGCACTAAAATCACTTTAAAAGGCTTGAAATCTTCTAGGGTTGATATTAAGAACTTTAGGGAGTATTTGCAGAACATAAACCTTTTAAAACAACCTCCCACACGAGATGTAACAACACAAAAATGAGCAACAACAAGAAGAAAAAGAAACTTACTAGCGCCACGGGATTCTCGACACTTGATTTGGGTTGTTTGCCCTTTGTTTGGGTCTTGAATCTTGAGAGAACCTTGAGAGGGTGTTACTAGGGTTCTAAGGTCCGAATATCGTGAAAAGAATGACTTAAAACGGGTTGGAGGCATCATATATATACCCAAATGTTTTAAACTGCCTAAGTGGGGCCCATAGAGAGGTGTTTGGCGCAGTCTCACGAAAATGCAAATTACCCGAGATCGTATAGATGAACGGTTTAATTAGTTGGAAACTAGACTCATAGATGTTCAATCTGGTGGGCAGATTACCCGATAATTCTAAGTAAATTGGGAGAAAAGCTTAGTAACATTTGACTTAATATTTAAGTAAAATTATGAACCTAAGTTGTGACAACTTTTTACTACTTTTGTCTCATAACTCATTTGACTTCAAGACTTATAATACAGATATTATATGATTCAAATACCTTAAATCACTACCTCTTGAGTGTATTAAGCACCTCTAGGTTTATCCAAAAATACGACTGACAACATCCTTGATTCGTTTAACTTCTAATACTTGTTAACCACCCTTATACACCTTTGTATCATTTAAGACCAATATGATTAACTTCTTATCATCTTAAAGATAATCTTTTCATGGATTTACGTTGACTACCTTATGGCATGAGCTAACATAAGTGAATATGGGTTGTAACACCCTCCCCCCTAGGAACATTCGTCCTCGAATGTAAGGGTCTATGGGAAGTCCAAATCATCGTGGATTCCAACGGAAATTTCCAATTAATTTTCCCCTATAAAATGGTCACTAGCAAAACTTGCAAGTAGTTAAGCCCAACATATGGCCTCACAAGGCTGCATAAAGCATTATGGATATTTACATTATCTGTATATCACCATTTTGTATTAAGGAATAGTATTCTCAAGTTATTGCTTACCTCATAGAGCCATTTCACCTTCCAATGTATCATGTATTCCACCAACATCCTTGTTATCTTCATTCTAGAATAGGTACGTGTATTTAGGCTTCATCTCCTCTTCTGCTTCCCATGTCATTTCTTCCATATTCTTGTTCCTCCATAATACTTTGATGGAAGCTACATCTTTTGTTCTCAGCTTGCGGACTTGTCGATCTAATATACCCACTGGCTCTTCTTCATATGATAGGTCATCTGTAACTTGTACATCTTTGATAGGGACAACTCAAGAAGGGTCTCCAATACATTTCCTCAACATAGATACATGGAATACCGGGTGTACAAATTCCAATTCGGATGGCAACTCTAACTCATAAGAAACCTGTCCAATTCGTCAAAGAATTTTATACGGCCCAATATACCTTGGACGCAGTTTACCTTTCTTCCCAAAACCCATAACACCCTTCATTGGTAAGATCCTCAGGAAAACCCAATCACCAACCACAAACTCCAGATCACGATGTCAGACATCGGAATAAGATTTTTGCCTGCTCTATGCTGTCCTCAATCGCTCCTGTATCACTTTCACCTTCTCAATAGCTTGGTGAAATCAAATCTGGCCCATATAATTCTGTTTCACCAACTTCGAATCATCCAACTGGTGATCTACATCTCCTCCCGTATAGTGCCTCGTATGGGGCCATTTTAATACTGGAATGGTAGCTATTATTGTAGGCAAATTCTATGAGTGGAAGATGATCGTCCCAATTCCCTTTAAAATCTAGAACACATGCTCGTAGCATATCTTCCAGTGTCTGAATGGTACGTTCAGCCTGTCCGTTAGTCTGCAGATGAAATGCAGTGCTGAGATTCACTTGTATGCCTAAACCCTTTTGAAAATAACTCCAAAAGTTAGCCGTAAATTGAGTTCCTCGGTCTGATATAATAGATACTGGCACACCATGAAGCCTAACAATCTCCTTGATATACAACTTCGCATAATCTTCGCAAGTGTAAGTTGTCTTAACTGGCAGAAAATGGGCACATTTTGTAAGTCGATCAATTATCACCTAGATGGTGTCAAACTTATGATAAGAGCGAGGTAATCCAATAATGAAGTCCATATTAATCACCTCCCACTTCCAAGTCAGAATCTCTATATTCTGAAGCAATCCACCGGGTTTCTGATGTTCTATCTTTACTTGTTGACAATTGGGACACTGGGCTACAAATTCTGCAATAGAATTCTTTATGTTATCCCACCAATACTGCTCCTTGACATCATGATACATCTTTGTCGAGCCGAGATGGATGGAATATCGGGATTGATGAATCTCCTTCAGAATCTTCTCTCGCAACCCTGCCACATTAGGCACATATAATCGGCCCTGGTATCCCAGTGCCCCATCTCTTCTGATCTCAAAAGCCATAATTTTACACTGTTGCTCTCTCTTAATCGTACTAGGATAGGATCTTCATATTGCCGTGCTTTTACCTCAGCTACCAAAGATGATTCTGATGTATTCTGTACAGTAACACCTCCGTCATCAGAGTCTAACAATCTGATCCTCATATTGGCTAGCTGATGAAGCTCTTTAGTCAACCCCCATCTACCTGTCTCAATATGTACTAAGCTTCCCATTGACTTACGGCTTAGAGTGTCTGCCACAACATTGGCTTTACCGGGATGATACAATATCTCAACATCATAGTCTTTCAGTAATTCAAGCCACCTACGCTGCCTAAAATTCAACTCTTTCTACTTGAAGATGTATTGTAAACTCTTGTGATCTGTGTAGATGTCAACATGGATGTCGTATAAGTAGTGCCGCCATATCTTCAAAGCATAAATTACTGCAGCCAATTCCAAATCATGGGTTGGATAATTCTTTTCATGCTTCTTCAATTGTCTTGATGCATAAGAAATCACCTTCCCACGCTGCATCAATACGCACCCCAAACCTATACTTGAGGCATCACAATATACCACATAACCTTCTATTCCTTCAGGGAGAGTGAGCACCGGTGCGGATGTTAATCGATTCTTCAGCTCCTGAAAACTACGTTCACAAGTGTCAGACTAGTAGAACTTGGTAGCTTTCTGTGTTAACTTAGTCAATGGTGCTGATATAGAGGAAAACCCTTCTACAAACCACCTATAATATCCTGCTAGCCCCAGGAAGCTGCGTACTTCTGATGGTTTTGTAGGTCTTGACCAATTCCTTACTGCATCGATCTTATGAGTGTCGACACTAATACCCTCGTTAGATATCACATGGCCAAGGAACACTACGGAGTTCAGCCAAAATTCACATGTGGATAGTTTAGCATATAACTTACGATCCTGAAACATCTGTAATACTATCCGTAAGTGCCCCGCATGTTCCACCTCCAAATGAGAATACACTAGAATGTCATCAATGAATACAATCACGAACACATCAAGATAGGGCCTAAATACAGTATTCATGAGATCCATAAAAGCTGTTGGGGCATTTGTTAGCCCGAATGACATAACCAAGAACTCAAAATGCACATATCTTGTCCGGAAGGCCATCTTTGGAATATCCTTCTCCTTAACCCTCACCTGATGATACCTTGAACATAAATCAATCTTGGAGAAATACTTGGAACCCTGGAGTTGGTCAAACAGGTCGTCAATTCTTGGAAGTGGATACTTGTTCTTTATAGTAAACTTATTCAACTGTCGATAGTCGATACACATCCGTAACGACTCGTTTTTCTACCGCACGAATAGGACTGGTGCACCCCAAGGTGAAGTGCTAGGCCTAATGAAGCCCTTATCCAGCAAGTCCTTCAACTGCACCTTCAACCCTCGTAACTCTATCGGGGCCATTCTGTATGGAGGGATAGAGATCGGTTGAGTGTCAGACAACACATCAATGCTAAACTCAATCTCCTTTTCAGGAGGAAGGCCTAGGAGTTCATCTAGGAAAACATCCAGAAATTCGTTGACCACGGGGATTGATTGTAGAGTAGGCGGCTTCGCCTCCGCATCCCTAACGCGAACGAGATGATAAATGTAACCTTTTGAGATCATTTCCTTGCCTTAAGATAGGAAATAAACCTACCTTTCGGTGTAGCAATGTTCCCCTTCCATTCAATGACGGGTTCACCAGGAAATTGAAACCTAACTATCTTCGTACGACAGTCAACATTTTCATAGCATAAGGCCAACCGGTCCATTCCCATTATCACATCAAAATCAACCATTTCTAACTCACATAAATTTGTCGAGGTTTGACGACTATAAATCGTCATAGTGCAACCTCTATATACCCTTATAGCAATCACAGAATCTCCTATCGGAGTAGATACCACAAGGGGTTTACTTATCAATTCAGGTTCAATGCCAAACTTATTAGCCACAAAGGGTGTAACATATGATAATGTAGATCCCGGATCAATCAGTGTGTATACATCATAAGAAAACACAGACAATATACCTATAACAACATTTGGAGATGACTCGAGATCCTGTGGACCTACTAGAGCATAGGTTCGATTTTGAGCACCACTCTAACTCGGCACTGCACCTCTACCTCTACCACGACTTGTTGACTGCTGAAAACCCCATACTAGAGGTCGAACTGATAAGGAAGAACTAGACATAGATCCAGTCGGTTGATCCATACCATCACCTCCTCTATTAGGATAATCCTGCATCATATGGCCAGGTTGTCCGTAAGAATAACACGCATCAGAACCTCGACGGCACATTCCAAAGTGGGCCTTGCTGCACTGATCACAACGTGGTGTTAGGGGTCTCGTCTGACTAGTATCCCTGTGATGTTGAGAGCTTGATGCCCGTAAACTCTAACCCGGACCGGAATAGGTAAATCGATCATATCGAGGCCTCTAAAACTGTGGAGGAGCACTAGCTATAGGTGGTGCCTAACTCCTCGAAGACTGGGGCCTAACGCTGCCTCTGAAGTTATCAAAATACTCTGCAAATCTTGCCCTCTTATGTTGCCCCTATCCTACTCCCTATCAGCCTTATGCTCGCGCTTACAATCCTCTAGGGTCTGGGTATAAGCCTAAATATGGGAAATATCCATGCTATCCACCAAGGAGGCTGTCATACACTCATTTATTAGATGTGGTCCCAACCCGTTCACGAACAGATGCACCTTATTACTAATCTCGGCCACTATATAGGGAGCATACCTTGCCAAGGAATCAAACTGCATACTATACTCTCGCACACTCATATTACCTTGTCAAAGGATCAGCTCTAGCTCATCGTATCTCAAATGGCAAGTAGTGACGAAGAAAGGCCTCAGAAAATTCCTTCCACACAGCTAAAGGAGCGTTCGGACCCCTAGATCTCTCCCAACTATCATACAAGAAAACTGCTAAATCCCGTAACTGATAAGAAGCCAAATTTACTGCCTCCGTATCACTAGCATGCATAACCCACAGTGTATGAACCTGGTCAATAAAAGTCTGCGCGTCCTCCTTGGGGTCTGATCTGGTAAACACTAGAGGATCTAAATTAATAAAATCACGAACTCTCGTACTAACTGGGTGCCTCCTAATATCCTCTGGAGGAGACGAAGTAGATGAGGTATGAGAGGGCATCTCACTCTAAGCCTCACTTTGTCCTGCTCTGGCTTGGGGCACCTGAGTAGTACCCTCTACTGTTGCTGTATCAAGCCATCTACTAATTGTTTGCTTCCTAGTTGAAGGCACCACTAAAATAAAACAAGGTGAATATTAGAGACGAACACTTACGACTCAACTCTACGCACGATCTAGATTTAGGAATAAGGTAACAACCCTAGATGTCATGTAGCCTCTTGATTATAATGTGGCGCGCTACACATCCATAATCAAAAATCTACTAGACATGGCTCATAGACAACCCCTAGGACACACTTGCTCTGATACCAAGTTTTTCATGACCCAAACTGGAGGGCTATGATTAGCACCCGGCCATACTTGCCGAGCACCAACGTACATTTTATCTAACCTTCTTTATTATCTTTTAGGGCCAACGAGATCAATATAATTGGTAGACATGGATCATGGAAAACTAACAACAAAAGATGATGACATGAACATACATAACATGGGATGACCAGACAATCAAGAAACTATATATAAGGTATGAGCTACTACACTACCATGAAAGACTATACAACAAAAATCAACCGAAAAAACATACCAAACTATACATGAGTCGACACCTATCTATGAGCCCCTAAAGGAACATAAGTGCTGCAACATTACTGGAACAGGGCCCTGCATACCCATAATGTCTATAACAAAAATGCATACCAAGACCACGACAAGTACGAAGAAGGGATCTTGCTAATCACCGCTGAATTGGACCGCGTACTATGGCAGGGGAGCTGGACCTGGTTGTCTATCAGAACCTGCAGCATAACATGCAGCGTCCAAAAATAAAAGGACGTCAGTACGAATAAAGTACTGAGTATGTAAGGTAGGGAACCATAAGTACGAATAGTAATATAAGCAGGGATAGAGAATATACAACCTGTAACGTCTGGGTACCTCTGAGGGCTACTGGCATGCAATGCATGATACATATGTATATATGCATAATCTTTTAAAACATACGCCTCTATGGGCATCATCATCATCATATCATACCCGGCCGTAATAGGCTCGATAAAAATGTACCCGGCCATCATAAGGCTCGGTAGAATCGTACCCGGCCACGTGGAGCTCGGTAAAACCCAACTGACCAGTGGTTGCACAATAGGTGCCATACGCGGCTGACTATAGCATGACTCGGTAGAGTAAAATAGATACATATATAATACTGCATGCTCGACTTATGGAATCACGTTCTAAACCTTTCGGAGTGACGTAAGGTCAGTATCCTCTGTACACGTTATTAGGACTAACTCTTCACTATAAACCTTATAAGAATGAGGAAGTACCAACAACGTTGATAATATAAGAATAAGAGAAGCAACATCAACATTAATCGTTCCATAAGAGGGGAAATAATGTAAGTACTGCTAGCTTCTAAGAGTAGAGTATCTTTGGAAGCTCGTTCATTACATTATGTACGGAGTCGTGCAAAAGAAGGAAAGGGATAGCATCACATATCTTGTATATACTGCTCAACCTCAAGTTATGCAAATGTCAAGACCCCTTAGTCTACAATAGGAGAAATGACACTATCGTTAACATTTGCCCATCGTAACTATTATGTACCGACCACAACCTATTTTATGATGAAACGGACATCACCTCCCCTATTTATATGACCTCCACAAGTAAAAACAATCACCAAACATCCCAAACAACATCAATGTTAATCATATTGAACCTCCCAAAATAGTCCACCAACCGATAACATTACTACCAAGCCTTTCGATATATATTCCACAAGTTCTAGCTTCAGTGACTTAGCCGCAACTTGGATAATCTTAAATACATATAGAGTAAGAGTTTTATTACCTTTATACAGAAAGAAAAACTTCAATTTGACCTTAATTTTCTATGAAATATCTCTCCAATGTTGCCACAACAACAAGAAAGCGAAACTAGCAATCAATTAGTGTTTTTCGGCTATAAAATCACTTTAGAAAGCTTGAAATCTCCTAGGGTTGATATTAAGAACTCGAGGGAGTATTTACAGAACATAAACCTTTTAAAACAACCTCCCACACAAGCTGAAACAACACAAAAATGAGCAACAACAAGAAGAAAAAGAAATTTACTAGCGTCACGGGATTCCCGACACTTGATTTGTGTTGTTTGCCCTTTATTTGGGTCTTGAATCTTGAGAGAACATTGAGAGGGTGTTAATAGGGTTCTAAGGTCTGAATATTGTAAAAAATGACTTAAAACGGGTTGGAGGCATCATATATATATATACCCAAATGTCTTAAGCCGCCTAAGTGGGCCCCATAGAGAGGTGCTTGGCGCAATCTCACAAAAACGCAAATATCTCTCTACTTCGAGATCGTATCGATGAACGGTTTAATGCGTTGGAAACTAGACTCATAGATATTCAATTGGTGGCTTGATACCCCATAATTATAAGTAAATTGCGAGAAGAGCATAGTAACATTTGACCTAATGTTTAAGTGAAATTATGAACCTAAGTTGTGACAACTTTTATCGACTTTTGTCTCATAACTCATTTGACTTCAAAACTTATAATACGGATATTATATGATTCAAATACCTTAAAACACTACCTCTTGAGTGTATTAAGCAGCTCTAGGTTTATCCGAAAATATGGCTGACAACATCCTTGATTCGTTTAACTTCTAATACTTGTTAACCACCCTTATACACTTTTGTATCATTTAAGAAAAATAGGATTAACTTTTTATCATCTTAAAGATAATCTCTTCATGGATTTACGTTGACTACCTTATGTCATGAGCTAACATAAGTGAATATGCGTTGTAACATTACCACTTTTTTGTCCCCTATTTTAACTTCTTTACGCTTTGTTATCCGTGTTTTATGTTATCGGGTAGATTAGTTCGAGTTCGGAGAGGATTTGGTAAGAAATGAGACACTTAGTCTCTTTTAAGAAGGCTTAAGTTGGAAAAAGTCAACTGGATGTTGACTTATGTGTTAGAAGGCTCATAAGTGAGTTTTGATGGTTTGGTTAGCTTCGGGAGGTGATTTGTGACTTAGGAGCGTGATCGGAATGGGCTTTGGAGTTGTAGAGAAGATTTAGGCTTAAATTGGCGAAGTTGATATTTTGGCGGTCCAGGTTGATAGGCGAGATTTTGATCTAGGGGTCGGAATAGAATTCTGAGAGTTGCAGTAGCTTCGTTGTGTATTTGGGATGTGTGTGCAAAATTTTAGGTCATTCGGATGAGATTTGATAGACTTTTCGATCGAAAGCATAATTTAAGAGTTCTTGGAGTTCTTAGGCTTGAATCCCCTATTAAATTGGTGATTTGATGTTGTTGTGAGCGTCCCGAGGTTTTGAACAAGTTTGAACGATGTCATGGGATGTGTTAGTACAATTAGTTTGAGGTTCCGGGAGTTCCGAGTAGATTCCGAGATGTTTTAGGCCGGAAATCATAGCTGTAGCAGGTCCAGAAGGGTTGCAGGCCTCGGAACTCACCGGCGGGGACCGCACAAAAAGGAGTGCGGCCGCGATAAGTGCGGTGCGGACTGCACAAAATGAAGTGCGGTCGTGGTGGTTTTGTGCAGGCCGCGGTGATTTTGTGCGGACTGCTGTGCTTTTGCGCGGACCGCGGTGGTTCTATGCTGACCGCGGAGGCTGAGATCTGATGGGTACTCTATAAATACGAGGTTTTGGTTTTATTTAATATTTTGACCTAGAGAGCTCGGATTTTGGCAATTTTTCGAAGGTTTTTCAAGAAATTCATCGGGGTAAGTGATTCTAACTTAGATTTGGCTAGAGTACATAATCTATCATTGAATTCATCATTTGGGATGGAATTTGGGAAGAAAATTGTGAAACCTTTCAAAAATATAAAATGATGAGTTGAAGGACCAAATGGTATCGGAATTGGATTATTTTGGTATGGTTAGACTCGTGAGGGTATGAGGATTCTGAAAGTATAAATTTTACCCGATTCCGAGACGTGGGCCTGGGGCTCAGGTTTTGCTAATTTCTGGATTTTTTATATTTTTCGAATGTTTCGCTTGGGCATTGTTCCCATAGCATATTGTGACGTATTCGTTCTGATTTTGGATAGATTCGACGCACGTGGAGGCCAATTCGAGGGGCAAAGTCGTCGCGAGCTAGAGAATTAGCCGGTTTGAGGTGAGTAATGATTGTAATTGATGTCCTGAGGGTTTGAAACCCCGGATTGCACATCGTAGTGCTATATTGAGGTGAGACACGTGCTGGATGATGAGCGTGGGGTCTTTTGCTACTGGGGATTGTGACTTGGTCCGTTCCGATTGATGATTTTACCGCATATTTGACCAAAATTTATTTGTTATCATCACGATTTGAGCTGATTGCCATATTTGGGCTTCATACCAACTATTTGAACACTTCGGGGATTTTTATCACTATTTTCCTCACTGCTTGACTTATTATTTGAACTCAGTCCTGTTGATATCTACTATTTTACAAACTCAGCAACTTTTACCCATATTTGAAAATTAAATGATATTTCTACATCATGTTTTGGGCTGAGAACAACTGTTTTACTAATGCCCAAGGGGCTTGTGATGATTTTCGGACTGAGTGAGGCCGAGGGCCATATGTGAGGATATGCTGATTGATATGAGGCCGAGGGCCTGAGATACTTTATATGCCACGAGGTGGCTTGAGTGATGTGAGGCCGAGTGCCGAGTGCCGAGTGATGTGAGGTCGAGTGCCGAGTGATGATGCCACGAGGTGGCTTGATATAGCGGTTGGGTCGTAAGGGGCCCCTCTAGAGTCTGCACACCCACAGTGAGCGTGGTTACCCATTATGATTTGAGAGTGAGCCCGAGGGGCTGATACTGTTCTGAGTGATTGATACTGAGCCTGAGGGGCTGATACTATACTGAGAGTGAGCCCGAGGGGCTAATACTGTTCTGAATGATTGATACTGGGCTCGAGGGGCTGATACTGTACTGAGAGTGAGTCCGAGGGGCTGATACTATTCTGAGTGATTGATACTATGCCCGAGGGGCGGATTTCTACTTGTTATTTACCTATTAAATTACCTGTTTTACTTGTTTTAAAAAGGGATATCGTTTGATTTCTTCACTGATTTACTGTTTTAAGTGATTTTACTGCTTGATATGAAATTGCTTTGTGCCTTTTACGTGTTTTCATACTTTTAGCCATTATTTATAATTGTTACTAAGTGAGTCGGAGTACTCGCATTACTCCCTGCACCATGTGTGCAGATTCAGGCATCGCAGAGTCTGCTCCTGAGTGCTGATTCTCCCAATCCAGGCAGTGATTCGAAGACTACGAGGTATGTTGGCGTTCGCAGCCCCGTGCCTCTCTTATCTTATCATTTTCATGTTTGTTAGAACTATTGTATCGGATTTAGTATTCAGTAAACTTGTATCCGAATTTCTTAGTTGCTCATGACTTGTGACACCCCGGTTTGGGCTGTGTCGGAATGGTTCTTACTGAGGTTATCGTTAATTCCACAAATTATGGATATTATATCATGATTTAATATTATATCATGCTTTAGAACTATTTATGATATTTAACTGTTTAAAAGAGGTGTTCTATTTGGTCTGGTTGGCCTTGTCTTCATGAGAGGTGCCATCACGATCGGGTTCGGGAATTGGGTCGTGACACCCGATCCAATATAATATCTGTTGCGACGTGCAACCCAATCCAATATAATATCTGTTGCGGCGTGCAACCCAATCCAATATAATATCTGTTGCGGCATGCAACCCGATCCGATATAATATCTATTGTGGCGCACAACCCATTCCAACTATACAGTCAACCATAATCATAATTAATCATCCCCGAAAGGGATCAACAATAGACTACACTATCCCGGTAAGGGATCAGCAATACAAGTATATACGTCCAGGAAAGGGAGAATCAGCTATAACCAATCTTAACTCAACTCTTACTCGTCTCAATTACCACAATTTCTCAATCATAAGTAGATTCCACGATAAACAAACTAAGTCTTTGCTCAATGTCAAGGATTTACTCACTATTTCAACCATAGTAACATTCAAGTATACCGCATGTATCAATTTAAGACTCATGGTCATGTTTGACACCAACGCATAGATACTCGTCACCATGCCTATACGTCATACTCAACAAGAAGAAAATAGCAAATAGGACTCAACTCCTAATCCCTCAAGCTAAGGTTAGACCGGACACTTACCTCGATGCCTCGAACACAACTCAAGTTTCAATTATAGCTTTACCCCTTGATTCCACCGCCAATTCGCTCGTATCTAGCCACAAGTTACTTAATTACATCAATAAATGCTAAATCAATCAATTTGAATGCATGAAAATGAGTTTTCCAAAAATTTTACCCAAAAGTCAAAATCGCCCCGGGCCCACGTGGTCAAATCCTGAGGTTCGAACCAAAACCCGATTACCCATTCCCCCATGAATTCAAACATATAATTTGTTTTGAAATCGGACCCCAAATCGAGGTCCAAATCCCCAATTTTTGAAAAACCTAGGTTCTACCCAAAACACCCAATTTCCCCATGAAAATCATTGATTTGAAGTTGGAATCATGTTAAAAGATGTTAATGATTGAAGAAAACTAGTTAAAAATGACTTACAATTGATGTGGAGAAGAAAGGTTGTTTGAAAAATCGCCTCTTATGCTCTTGGGGTTTTGAAAAATGAAAAATAACTAAAAATCTCGTCTATTTATACCCCTCTCCGACCCCCTATACGGACCGCACAAAATGGACTGCGGCTGCACAGGCTATCCGAGGGTACTGCGTTCCAGTGCCCTGTACGGACCGCATGAAATGGACTGCGCACCGTACAAAGCCGACCGCGGACCGCACTGGCCCCCTTCCGCGGTCGCACACGTTTTTGTGCGGAGCGCACTAGTGGATTCAGAGACCTGCAACTTCTCTGAACCTGCCACAACTGTGATTTTAGGCCTAAGGCATCACGGAACCTACCCGAAACTCAGCCGAGCCCTCGGGTCTCCAAACCAAATATACACAAAATCCTTAAAAAATCCTACTGACTTATTCGTGCAATCAAATCGTTAAAATAACATCATGAACATCAAATTGAATCTCGACATCAATGAAATCTTCTCAAAACTTCTTTAAACATCAATTTTGCGATTTAAGTCCAAATCACGACATATGACATCTGTTTTTTACCAAATTCCACAGAAACGTCTTAAATCAAATATAAGACCTGTACCGAGTGCCAGAACCAAAATACGGGCCTGATACCATCATGTTCTAAGCAAATTTCATTTCAATTTTCCTTAAACAGTTTCAAAAAACAATTTCCTTTAAAAAATTCATTTCTCGGGCTTGGGACCTCGAAATTCGATTCCGGGCATATGCCCAAGTCCCATATTTTCCTACGGACCATCCAGGACTGTCAAATCATGGGTCTGGGTCCGTTTACCAAAACGTTGACCGAAGTCAAATTTATTCATTTTACAGTCAAATCTTATAATTTTTCACGGTTTTTCACATTTAAGCTTTCCCTCTATGCGCCCGAACTACGTACGCAAATCGAGGTGAATCTAAATGAGGTTTCAAGGCCTCGGAAACACATAATTTAAAAAAGGTCATCACATTCTCCACCTCTAAAATAATTGTTCGTCCTCGAACGGACAGAAGAAGGAAGTACCTGAGTCGAGGAAAAGATGGGGATAACGGCTTCACATATCGGACTCGGACTCCCAAGTTGATGCCTCAGGAGGCTGACCTCTCCATTGGACATGAACAGAAGGAAAAATCTTCGACCTCAACTGACGAACCTGCCGGTCTAGAATGGCTATCGACTCTTCCTCATAATACAAGTCCTTGTCCAACTGGACAGTGCTGAAATCTAACACGTGAGATGGGTCGCCGTGATAATTCCGAAGCATGAACACATGAAACACTAGATGCACGACTGATAAATTCGGCGGCAATGCAAGTCTATAAGCAACCTCTCCCACTCGATCAAGAATCTCAAACGGCCCAATGAACCTAGGGCTAAGCTTGCCCTTCTTCCCAAATCTCATCACGCCCTTCATAGGCGACACTCGGAGTAATACCCACTCACCGACCATAAAAGCCACATCTCGAACCTTGCAATCTACATAACTCTTTTGCCTGGACTGAGCTGTACGAAGCCTATCCTGAATAATCCTGACCTTGTCCAAGGCCTCCTGAACCAGATCCGTACCCAACAACCGAGCCTCTCCCGTATCAAACCATCCAACCAGAGACCGACACTGCCTACCATATAAAGTCTCATAAGGAGCCATCTGAATACTCGACTAGCAGCTGTTGTTGTAGGCAAACTATTCTAAGGGAAAAAACTGATCCCACGAGCCTCCAAAGTTGATGACATAGGCTCGAAGCATATCCTCCAAAATTCGAATAGTCCGCTCGGACTATCCATCCGTCTGAGGATGAAATGTTGTACTCAACTCAACTTGAGTGCCCAACTCTTGCTGAACTGCTCTCCAGAAATGTGAGGTAAACTGCATACCTTGATCCGAAATGATAAACACAGGCACACCATGAAGACGAATAATCTCCCGGATATAGATCTCAGCTAACATCTCGGATGAATAGGAGACTGCCACAAGAATGAAATGCGCTGACTTGGTCAGCCTATCAATAATGACCCATACTGCGTCGAACTTCTTCCGAGTCTTCAGGAGTCCAACAACGAAATCCATAGTAACCCGTTCCCACTTCCACTCGGGAAGCTCAATCCTCTAAAATAAACCAGCAGGCCTCTGATGCTCATACTTAACCTGCTGACAATTCAAACATCGAGCCACATATGCAACGATGTCCTTCTTCATTCTACGCCACCAATAATGCTACCGCAAATCCTGATACATCTTTGCGGTGTCCAGATGAATAGAGTACCAGGAACTATGGGCGTCCTCTAAGATCAACTCTTGGAGTCCATCCACATTAGGAACACAAACTGGACCCTGCAATCTCAAAAATCCATCATCATCTAAGGCAACCTACTTGGCACCTTCGCGCTGCACCGTGTCTCTAAGGATACACAAATGGGGATTATCATACTGCCGATCACGGATACGCTCCAATAATGAAGAACGAGTGACTGTGCAAGCTAGCACACAGCTGGGCTCAGAGACATCCAACCTCACGAATTGATTGGCCAAAGCCTGAACATCCAAAGCAAGCGGTCTCTTATCGACCGGAATATAAGCAAGACTGCCAATACTAGCTGATTTCCTACTCAACGCATCGGCCACCACATTGGCCTTTCCCCGGTGAAATAAGATAGTGATATCATAATCTTTCAATAACTCCAACCACATCCTCTGTCTCAAATTCAACTCCTTTTGCTTGAGAAAATACTGAACACTCTTGTGATTCGTAAACACCTCACATGCCACACCATACAGATAATGTCTCCAAATCTTCATTGCTTGAACTATGGCTGCCAAATCTAAATCATGAATTGGATAGTTCTTCTCATGAATCTTCAACTACCATGAAGCATAGGCAATGACCTTGCCATCCTGTATCAACACTGCACCAAGCCCAATACGAGAAACATCACAATAAACTGTATAAGGCCCTGAACCTATGGGCAAAACCAACACCGGTGCCGTCGTCAGAGCTGTCTTGAGCTTCTGAAAGCTAGTCTCACACTTGTCCGACCATCTGAAGTGGGCATCCTTCTAGGTCAACCTGGTCATCAGGGCTTCAATAGATGGAAACCCCTTTACGAACCGACGATAGTAGCCTGCCAACCCCAAGAAACTCCGAATCTCTGTAGTTGATACTAGTATGGGCCAGTTCTTGACTGCCTCAATCTTCTTCGGATCAACCTGAATGCCCTCTGCTAATACAACATGACCCAGAAATACAACTAAACTCAACCAGAACTCACACTTTCAGAACTTAGCATATAACTAGCTACCCTTCAAAGTCCGAAGAACCACTCTGAGATGCTGCTCTTGCTCCTCCTGGCTGCGGGAATATATCAAAATATCATCAATGAAGACTATCATGAATGAGTCCAAATAAGGCATGAACACTCGGTTCATCGAACTCATAAAAGCTGCTAGGGCATTTGTCAACCCTAATGACATCACCAAGAACTCATAATGCTTGTACCGAGTGCGGAAAGCTGTCTTAGGGACATCGGATGCCCTAATCCTCAGTTGATGGTAGTGAGATCTCAAATCAATCTTTGAAAATACCTTGGCACCCTGAAGCTGATCAAACAAATCATCAACCCTCGGCAATGGATACTTGTTCTTGATCGTAACCTTGTTCAACCGCCGGTAATCAATACACATCCTCATCTATCCTCCTTCTTCTTAACAAACAACACTGGTGCACCCCAAGGCAAAACACTGGGTCTAATGAAACTCTTCTCAAGCAAGTCTTGCAACTGTTCATGCAGCTCTTTCAACTCAGGCAGGTCCATACAACATGGCAGGATAGAAATAGGTTGAGTGCCTGGAGCTAAATCAATGCAAAAGTCAATATCCCTATCGGGTGGCATACCCAACAAGTCTGAAGGGAATACCTCAGGGAACTCACGAACAATAGGAACAAAATTAATAGATGAAACCTCGGCACTGGAATCGCGAACATATTCCAAATAGGCCAAACACCCCTTCTCGACCATACACCGAGCCTTCACATATGAGATAACACTGCAGGTAGAATGACCAGGAATCCTTCTCCACTCTAAACGAGGCAAACCCGATAAAGCTAAGGTCACAGTCTTGGCATGATAGTCCCAAGATAGCGTAGTAATGTGATAATCAGTTCATCCCCAATATAACATCAAAATTGATCATGTATAAAAGAAACAAATCTACACGAGTCTCAAGACCCCCAATCACCACAACACAAGAATGATGGACTTGATCGACCACAATAGAATCACCCACCGGTGTAGACACATAAACAGGAACACTCAATGAATCACTAGGCATGATCAAATACGGTGCAAAATAAGATGACACATACGAGTATGTAGACCCTGGATCAAACAACACTGAAGCATCTCTATCACAAACCAGAACTGTACTTGTAATAACTACATCTGAAGCCTTAGCCTCGGGCCTGGCTGGAAAAGCATAATATATGGGTTGGGCCCCACCACCCTAAACTACATCTCTAGGACGGCTTGCAGCTAGCTGGCCTCCACTTCTAGCGGTCTGAGCTCCACCTCTAAATCCTCTACCTCTACCTCTAGCACCTCTACCCCCACCTCTAGCTGGTTGGGCGGTCTGTGGAACACCTGGTGCCTGAACCATAGCGCGGTAATCCTGCTGATGCGACTGAGTACCCATTAACCTCGGACAAGTCCTCCTGATATGTCCATACCACCACACTTAAAACATCGACCTGAGTGTTGTGGTTGAGGAAACTAAGACTGACTCTACCGACCCAAATGACCACCCCGAAAACTCTGGAGCGGCGGTGCACTGATAGGAGCTGGTGGTGCACTATAGGACTGCTGATCAGAATACTGCATCTGCGAACCACGGCTACCTAAAGCACCGTGAGAAACCTGAAGAGCTAACTAAAAGAGCCTAGGAGGATGGCCTCTACCATACGATCTCTACCTCCAGACGAGGCACCACTGAATCTGCCTGAATGGCGGGGCCTCTTATCCGATCCATGACCACCTCCCTACGACAGAACCATCTCCACTCTCCTAGACACATTGGCCTCCTCCTAGAAAGTAATCTTACTCCCAACCTCCCTAGCCATCTGAAGATGAATCGGCTGAATAAGACCATTAATAAACCTCATCACCCTCTCTCTCTTGGTAGGAAGGATGAGAAGGGCATAGCAAACCAAGTCGATGAATCTGGTCTCATATTGGGTAACCGTCATGAACCCTGCTAGAGACGCTCAAACTGCCTTTGGTAGGTTTCCCTATGAGTAATGGGGAGAAACTTCTCCAGAAAAAACACTGTAAATTGCTCCCAAGTCAAGATGGCGATCCAACTGGCCTAGCCAAGCAATAATCGCTCCACCAAGTCTTGGTGGATCCAGACAAGTGAAATGTAGAAAAATCGACCCCATTGGTCTCAAAAATACTTATGTTCCTGAGAACCTCGTGGCAACTATCTAGATAATCCTGGGGATCCTCAGTAGATACACCACTGAAAGTAGAAGTGAAGAGCTTAGTGAACCTATCTAGCCTCCACAAAGCATCGACAGACATAGTTGCTCCTTCGCCGGTCTGAGCTACCACACCCGACTGAACTGCTCCAACTAGTTGAACCGTTGAAGTCTGAATCTGGGTAGCTACCTGCTCCGGAGTGCGGGTAGTAGGAGTCTGGGACCCTCCTCCAGCCTAAGAGACGGATGGGGCCACAGGAAGCAAACCTTCTCGGGTGACACTCTCCATGAGACCCACTAATCGGACCAGAGCATCCTGAAGAACTGGGGTAGCAATAAACCCTATGGGACATGAGATGGGACTAGAGTTGGGCCCACCGAAACTGCTGGGGCCGGAACCTCCTCATCAAAATCAACCTGAGGCTCCATCACTAGTGCTGATGCTCGGGGCTGAGCTCTACCCCTACCTCAGCCTCACCCTCTACCCCTCATGGGAGCTGCTGCTGGGGGTTCAGGCTGCTGAGTGGTAGATGAGGAAGCGCGTGTTCTCGCCATCTGCGAAAGAACGGAGTAAAAATTCAATTATCATTGAGAAACAAAATCGCACGACGGGAAAGAACAAATATGAAGTTTTTCCTAACTCTGTAGCCTCTGGGGATAAATACAGACGTCTACGTACGAATCCCTCAGACTCTACTGAGCTTGTCTGTGAATTATGAGACCTATGTAACCTAGAGCTTTGATACAAACTTGTCACGACCCGGATTTCCCACCCTCGAGAGTCGTGATGGCGCCTACTCATAGAAGCTAGGCAAGCCAAGAAAATTTGGAAATCTTTAACTACTTTATTTTTAAGCCTTTTAACAACTTGCATTAACCGGTGATAAATATTTAAATAACAGCGGAATATGAGATTTAAGCGGAAGTCTTAAATAAATATAAAACCAAAATGTTTCTAAAGTCAACACATGCCTCTACCCAGAAACTGGTGTCACAATATCCATGGACTACTAAGAGTACTACATACAACAGTTTGAAGGAAAAATAACATTGTTTGTCTCGGATACATGAGATAATAGAACATAATAAAAGATAGAGGAGACACCGGGCCTGTGGACGCCTGCAAGGCTACCTCGGTGTCTCAGTGGACTGAAGGTTGGCTCCCCTATTGCTGTTGATCAAGTGTCGCTCCGGTATTTGCACAGAGTGCTTATTGTAGTATCAGCACAACCAACCCCATGTGCTGGTAAGTGCCTGGCCTAACCCCGGCAAGGTAGTGACGAGGCTAGGACCGGACTCTAGATAAACATGTGCAGTTATATAACATATGGTGGGAAATAAATAGGAATAAGCAGTTTAAAATGGGAGGGGGTACATACTTCGGGGAAACATATGAAGGCTAACAGAAACTTAATAAAATATGAAAGGACACCTCAATATCTACAATAATACAATAACAATACTGTTGTGGCGCGCTACCCGATCCCTTATCATTAACATTGTTGCGGCGTGCAACCCGATCCACAGATATATAGCTATTGCGGTGTGCAACCCAATCCAATATAATATTTGTTGTGGCGTGTAACCCGATCCGATATAATATCTGTTGTGGCGCGCAATCCGTTCCAACTATACAATCAACCATAATCATAATTAACCATCCCCGCAAGGGATCAACAATAGACTACACTATCCCGGCAAGGGAACTCAGCAGTACAAGTATATACATACCGAAAAGGGAGAATCAGCTATAACCAAACTTAACTCAACTCCTACTCGTTTCAATTACCACCATTTCTCAATCATAAGTAGATTCCATGATAAACAAACTAAGTCTTTGCTCAATAACAAGGATTTACTCACTATTTCAACCAGAGTAACATTCAAGAATATAACAAGTATCAATTTAAGACTCGCGGTCATGTTTGACACCAACGTATAGATACTCATCACCATGCATATACGTCGTACTCAACAAGAAGCAAATATCAAATAGGACTCAACTCCTAATCCCTCAAGCTAAGGTTAGACCGGATACTTACCTCGATGCCTCGAACACAACTCAAGTTTCAATTATAGCCTTAACCCTTGATTCCACCGCCAATTCGCTTGTATCTAGTCATAAGTTACTTAATTACATCAATAAACGCTAAATGAATCAATTTGAATGCATGAAAATAAGTTTTCCAAAGTTTTTACCCAAAAAGTCAAAATCGCCCACGTGGTCAAAACTCCAGGTTCGAACCAAAACCCGATTACCCATTCCCCCACGAACTCAAATGTATAATTTGTTTTGAAATCGGACCCCAAATCGAGGTCCAAATCCCCAATTTTTTAAAAACTCTAGGTTCTACCCAAATCACCCAATTTCCCCATGAAAATCATTGATTTGAAGTTGGAAGCATGTTAAAAGATGTTAATGATTGAAGAAAACTAGTTAAAAATTACTTACAATTCATTTGGAGAAGAAAGGTTGTTTGAAAAATCGCCTATTATGTTCTTGGGATTTTTGAAAAATGAAAAATAACTCAAAATCTCGTCTATTTATACCCCTCTCAGACCCCCTGTGCGGACCGCACAAAAAGGACTACAGCAGCACAAACCTTCCTGAGGGTACTACGATCCACTGCCCTGTGCGGACCGCATGAAATGGACTGCGACCGCACAGGCCTCCACCGCGCACCACACAGAGCTGACCGCAGACCGCCCTGCCCCCCTTCCGCGGTCGCACACGTTTTTGTACAGAGCGCACTGGCAGGTTCAGAGACCTGTAACTTCTCTTAACCTACCACAACTGTGTTTTTAGGTCTAAAGCATCTCGGAACCTACCCGAAACTCACCCGAGCCCTCGGGGCTCCAAACCAAATATACACAAAATCCTCAAAAACATCCTACGGACTTATTCGTGCAATCAAATCGTCAAAATAACATAATGAACATCAAATTAAATCTCGAGATCAATGAAATCTTCTCAAAACTTCTTTAAACATCAACTTTGCGATTTAAGTCTAAATCACAACATATGACATCCGTTTTTCACCAAATTCCACAGAAATGTCCTACATCATATATAAGACTTGTACCGGGCGACGGAACCAAAATACGGGCCCAATACCATCATGTTCTAAGCAAATTTCATTTCAATTTTCCTTAAACAGTTTCAAAAAACAATTTCCTTTAAAAAATTCATTTCTCGGGCTTGGGACCTCAGAATTCAATTTCGGGCATACACCCATGTCCCATATTTTCCTACGAACCCTCCGGGACCGTCAAATCACGGGTCCGGGACCATTTATCCAAAATATTGACCGAAGTTAAATTTTTTTATTTTATAGTCAAAGCTTATCATTTTTCACGGGTTTTCACATTTAAGCTTTCCGGCTACGCGCCTGGACTGTGTACTCAAATCGAGGTGAATCTAAATAAGGTTTTCAAGGCCTCGAAAACACAGAATTTAAGGTCATCACAGGTTCATACCTAGACCATGCCAGTATGATTTCTATTCTGATACTCCACCATTTGTCTTTCTCAACGGCATTGATACGTTAGATGTGATGATAGGTTTTCCCTCCTAACCTTATTTTGTTTCCAATAACCGGGATGGTTTGACTGGTGTAAATGGGGTAACTCCCATCTCCGTGAATGATCACCTCCTGATGGGTCCATTCGAATTTCACGGCTTGATGTAGTGTGGAAGCCACAACCCCAGCGACATGTATCCATGGTCGGCCCAACAGAAGATTGTATGAGGCTGGTATGTCAAGCACCTAGAATTCAACGTCGAACCAAGTTGGCCCCACCTGTAGACAAAGATTAATCTCTCCAATCGTGACCCTTTGAGACCCATCGAAGGCTTTTACGTTCATGCTTTCTACCTGTATTTCATAGAAACCTTTGCCCAATCTTTTCAGAGTATCCAACGGACAAATGTTGAGGATCGAACCCCCATCAATCAAGACCCTAGCAATGAATTTATCTTCAAATTGCACTGTTATATGCAACGCTCAGTTGTGATTTAACCCCTCAGGCGGTAGCTCATCTTCGTGGAAGATTATCTTATGACTTTCCAGCACGTGCCCTACCATATTGGCCATCTCTCTGTAGGTGATATTGTTGGGTACATAAGCTTCACTCAACACCTTCATCAAAGCATTCTTATGTATCTCTTAATTTTGCAATAGTGACAGTATGGATATCTGAGCTAGGGTTTTGTTCAAATGATCGATGACGGAATATTCCCTTGTTTGTACTTTCCTCCAAAGGTCATATGGTCCTATTTCAATGACAGGCTACTTGGTAGTGGAATCCTTACTTGGTCCTCCCAAGTGTTCAGGTGTATAGATTCTTCTGGTCCTAGTCATTCCTTGTGCAGCATCGGATTCCCCCATCTTTGCCTTCCTTTTTGCCTAGCTTCAGCAACATAATCCTAGCGTATTGCTTTTGAATTGAAAGGATGTGTGGTTGATACTGTTAGTGTGAAAGGTGTGTCCACTTCCACTTCAAATGGAACAGGGGTGGCCGCAGTTGGAGCTACATCAACCTCAAATGGAACTGATGCAGTTCAACTTCGATCGTGATTGAGTCTATACTACAATAGGAGTAAGTGTGACTGCATGTTTAAAGTTATC
This sequence comes from Nicotiana sylvestris, assembly GCF_000393655.2. Taxonomy (NCBI): domain Eukaryota; kingdom Viridiplantae; phylum Streptophyta; class Magnoliopsida; order Solanales; family Solanaceae; genus Nicotiana; species Nicotiana sylvestris. The sequence goes on from NC_091058.1 coordinate 56,883,562, forward strand.
GCCTTCTCGAATAAGCCCGATTCACCCCTCAGGATCTCATTCTTCATCCATCTCTATCACATGTATCTCGCCACCCCTATGATACAGGAGAGAGTTGTTGCGGACATTGGGTGCAGCTTTTTTCGGCTGTATAACCTTGTTGTCAATCAGTGTCTGGATTTTGTCTTTCAATGTTCGGCACTCGTCAATGGTGTGTCCTTCCATACCTGAATGGTATGCACAGGTTTTGTTTGGATTGACCTATTGGGATGGATTCTCCAATGCCACAGTGTGAATAAAGGTGTAACCAGCGGCTTTCAACCTTTCATACAGCTGGTCAATGGGCTCAGCAATAGTGGTATATTGTCTGGGTGGTTTGCGGTCAAAATTGGGTCGTGGCCTTAGATAATTTTGGCGAGTTGGAGGTGACTGGAAGTGAGATGGTTGGAAATTATAGGTATGATAGGTAGTATGTGGTTGGGAATATCTGGGAGATGAAGGTTGGCATGTGGGTGGTGGTGTTTGGTATGTGGGTGGAGGTGTTTGATATGTCGGTGGAGGTGTTTGATATGTAAGTGGAGATTTCGGGCCTTGAGCCACTATTACTGCCCCAACGTCTCTCTTATTTGATATGTCGCCTGATTGTAATGCCTTGTTTGTGGCCTGTAATGCCTCAAAGTTTTTTACCATACCGCTCTTAATGTCTTCTTCGATTCTTTCCCCGAGTTTGATGATATCAGAGAATTTATGATTTTCAATAACCATCAACATTTCATAATATTGCGGATCCCGTGCTCTGACAAAGAAATTGTTCATTTGTTCCTTGTCCAAAGATGGTCTAACCTTAGCTGCTTCTGACCTACAATGGGTGGCATACTCGCGGAAAGTCTCGGTGGGTTTCTTCTTAAGATTCTAAATATAGAAAATATCTGGTGCATTTTCTGTGTTGAACCTGAATCGGTCCATGAAATCTGACGCCATACTCACCCAGTTAGACCATTTCTTAGGATCCTGGCTGATCCCGTAAGACTTCTCATAAAGAGTTTCATTCGAATCTTTTCATCCTTTCTGAACCCAACAAGCTTGTCACAATAGGTCCACAAATGAACGTTGGGATCACCTATACCGTCAAACATCTCGAACTTAGGAGGTTTGTAACCCTCTGACAGTTCTACATCTGGCAGTATGCATAGGTTTCCATAGTTCAAACCTTTTATCCATTTGCCTTCTTCGACACCCTGAACTCAACTCATCAACTTCTTGAGTTCCTCAGCCATATTTTTGATGAGAATGTCCTTCTCGACGGATTCTGGTGTATAGAGGGTTGGTTGGATAGAGTGAGGTACAGTTTCTACATATATAGGGTTGTTTTGGTGAGTGCCAGGTGATTGAGTATAGTGGTGGTCATTGGTTGAGTTTTGAGGATCAGGAATGGGTTGTGGTGTGTGATAAGTGGCGATTGGTGGGTACTGAATTGGTTGATGGTGATGTTTTAAGGGATTGAGATTTTAGAGTGGGGTTTCATATTGATGCGGTGCAGAAGGGTTTTGTGGATGTTGGTTTGGTGTGTTTTGGGGAGGTGTTGGGTTTTTTATGTTTTGTTGGTTGATGTCGGGGATATTCAGGGTGAGTGATAAGTTTGCCAAGTTGTGAACCTGCTCAAGATCTCCCTGTAGCTCCAGTATCTTTTGTTCCAACCTCAAGACTAGATCATTTGGTGCCGGAATACTCCGACCATCTGAAGTTTCTGCGTTCTTAGCATTCTCCTTTCGAATACCACTTAAGTCATCCATTTTTTATTTTCTTTTGCCTTTTATATTACTTGGAGAAGGAGGAGGAGGGCCTCTAGATCTTGTATGATAAGCTGATGATGCCAGTATAAACGAACCAACTTTAGGGGGTGGAAATAAAAATAAAGAAAAACAAAAAGGTAAACAAGCTACTAAGGATTTGGAGGTGTTTGCAGTATTTAAACACATATTGCGGGAATATAAATTTGCATCCTAATTTTGGAACCTTGTTGTGCCCGAGGTAGGCCTAGCGATAAGTAAATTTGGAGAAATTTAGTGCCAATAATTGCCTCATTTCATTAATGTAAAAGTAAACAATCCCAAAACGAAACTAAATAAGATAATGTTGCTAATGGCACTTGGACTTATTACATTTGAAAGGAAAGCAAGTAAATCTAATCTACTTGGTCCCAGAAGGACCCTCTCCAGACCGGATGCTGTTGTCGATCAACTCTCCCAACTCGTGCAGGTTCAGCAGTAGGAATGCCCTTGCCACATGCCCTCCTTCATTTCCTTCAGTGTTCTGGTAGTCGGTGACCCTCTTTCTTATCTTCCCCTCCAATTCCATCAAGCTGTACTCCAGATATTCTAGCCTCTCACTAGATTTAACCGCTCTTTCTTTCCACTGGATAATCATTTCCATATCAGCTTTATGTTGCGCCATATTCTCAGCTTCAGACTCTCGAACTCTCGTGCGCAGCTTGTTGTACTTCACCTCTGCTTCAGCAAACTCATCTATGACCCTATTTCCTGGACCTACCCTTAGCTCAAGAACTCCTGACAGATTATCATCCAACCATGAGGGGTAAAAGAATGAGTGGCCCCCATGATATCTGTCCGGCTCGATCGTATCCTTCTCTACAATGATCTTCAAAGTCCACATATGTTACGCTTCATTCTTATACGGGATGGCATCACCCTGGAAGTCAGATTTGAAGTGACTCATCTTAGAAAACCGTGGTATGACTTGTCTCATACCTGCCTATCTCATAACTCTAAGGGGAGCATAAGGGTATATCCCTCTTAACCCGATCAACACCAAATGTGGGACATCTCTGGATCTTATGATGAACTCATCGGTGGGGAACCACTCGAACATCCTATGAACCTGGTCATCAGTTAGCTTGTTGAAAAACTGCACCCATCCTACAGCATCCTTAGATTGATCGAACATGTCCGGCATGTAAGTCATTATTTTAGGGTGGTGGAAGGCTATGTGATCATTCCACGGCCTTCGTGGAAACTCTTGGCGGTATTGTTCCCTTTGGAAATGTTCTAAAAGCTAGACTTGTAACAGCAAGTTGCAACCCTCAAAGAATCTGGACCCCTTCTGACATCATTCCAAGGCCCGATACATATCCACAATAATCATAGGGACAATAGTATATTTGTTCCCTCGATCCCGTCCATTAGAGTTTTGGCTACCATGGCCAGCCTAGTATAGATTCTATCCCCTTGGATTAGGAATACCAGCATGCCCAAGAAGCACACAATAAACACAAAGACCTCGCGATGAACCCAGCCTAAACAAGTGATTGAGAACTCATCATCAAAAATACGGTAAGAGCTACTGTGACCGTATCTTTCATAAAAGAAATCAAAAGGTATGTAGGAGTTTTTCAGGCACTTCAAATCATCATTTTTATTCAGCCCCATCATCTTAAGGAAACCTCTGGTGGTACGATTTTCAGGTGCTAGCAGACCAGGGCTATCGCAAGGCAACCCAGCAAATCCCCCTATTTCTTCTAGAAGGGGAGTCATTACTATGTCTCCAAAATGGAACAAGGCCCTTTCCTTATCCCAAAATAGAGCGGCAGCCTCATTAGCATTTTGTTTGGTTGAAGATCCAATAGTGATGGCAAATTCCCTAAGAATCTCTTCACATGATTTTGATGACTTGAGGGAAGATCCCTCCACCAATCTATCAAAAGTGGAGAAATACTATCGACCATACCGAATTTGGGATTTCGTGCCTTATTTTCTGCAAAACAAAAGAGAGTTAGGCCTTTTCCCTCTCCAGGTTCATCTATTTATACAGTAATGATCATCATATTCGTATTTATTTCTCAAAATTAATGCACACAATCATGGTTACGTCCGTTGGGATTATGAAAAACCCAATGGACTTTTGGACGAGGCTTGTCTTAAAGGGTTATTATGTGGACAACATATTAACCCGACTAGGTTTGACCATGATGCATGTACAATTAATCAGAGTAAGGCTGCTATAGAGGTCTAGACTGGGACCCTCGCGTGGACAACTTGAGGGGGAAAGGCATGGAACTGTCGAACGCACTGCTAATTGACTAGTTTTACCGCAAATACGCCTTTCCAAAATTTAAAGCGTGATATATAGGAAGAGCGCAAACACTTATCAAGCGTTGCTATAGGATTGATTACGCACGAGTGGAATATGATGTTGAGCATGATTTATGCAGCAATAAATAGCATATTGTCAAGTATTTGCACGTAAAAATGATAAATGCAGTATTTAAATAATTGAAAGACAGTTATGGAAAAAGAAAACAAAGAGACAAGTCAGTTTCAAGAAAATAAAGTGTCACACCCCAACCTCGAGAGGCGCGACCGGCGCTCAATCGAGTGAACCCAACTGAGCAAGCCTTACCATACACTTCCTACCCACCTTGATATAAATAAAGAAACCATACTTTTGTTTATCCATTTAGACGTGGAAAGATAGCACATTCTACATTGATAGTTCATTTTAAACACCACATTAAACCGTAGATGAGTTAGTTTCCAAGATCCTCATATAGTTACAATTTATAGGCAACATAAGTTTAGAATTACAACATGGTTCGTAGACACATCCAACACCCGTACATAACCCACACACATGTCTACGGAGCCTCTAGGATACAAAGATTAGTTTGACAACGCCGGCAACAAGGCCCCGGCTATACCTCAAAAGTGAAAGTCCACAATACAAAGATATACAATATATCCCCTTGAAGGAGAAAGGGGCTCACCAAGATCTTGAGAAGAGGGATGCTTCTCTACACACGATCGGCACTGTAAGCACGTGATTTTTGCCCTATATGAGAATTACTCCCAAAAATTCAAAAATAAAATAATTTTTCTTGGTGTGCAATTTTGTGATATTTTGTGATATTTTTGAATAATTATTTGTATTTGTCTGTGCATATTTATTTGTTAAATTAATAAAAATACAAAAATATGTCGCATTTTGCATGTAGGATTTAATTCTACAATTATTAGTAATTAAGTTTGTTTTACAAAAAAATTAAAAATTACAAAAATAGGCATCGTTTGCATTTTTAGCATTTAATGTCCAAATATACAGTTTTATGCTTAATTATTACTTAATTGTGCGTTAATTGTTATTGGGAGTTAATTTGCGCTTTTATAACTTAATTTAGTTCTTAATAATAATTTAAGTATTTTTATAATTTAGTTTTAGAAAAATAAAACAAGAAAAGAGAGCGAAAATATATAGAAAGTCGGAATTGGGCCTCTTCTTCAATTGTAAGCCACAGGCCCAAAAAATAGTCCAACCTTCTCCACGACCCGGTCCATATCAAACCGGGTCGACCCAATCCATAACCCAAATACCCAACATCCCCCCTATCTTGTAAAACAAAACAAAAGAAAAAAACCGAAACCCTAAAAACTTAAAGGATCCGCCCCCCTCACTTCTGTGTCTTCTTCCCCAAACTCAAAAACACACAACCATGGCAGCCTTTCCGCCTCCTCACACCCAGAACAAGCTCCAACACCATCGTCGCTGCTTCCTCGAGCTCGAGCATGAGCTCGCATGGTCGTTGGTCATTGCCCTTGCTTCATCTTCTTCGTCGAAGGCAACACCTCGCCATGGACGACCCCTCAAGCTCTAGCTTCAAATGACGACTGCCCCCAGCTCCACCATAACCAACGTTGTTGCTTCTTCTTCCCCACTTCATGCTGCTGTGTTTCAAGACCCAGCTGCGTCTTCATCATCTACATTGTCGAGCTAAAATGACCTCGTCCATGGCTGCCCTCTTTTTTGTGTTTCAGCTCACCCAAGCCAGTCCACTGTTAAGCCAGTCCACCGTTGAGCCAGTCCTCAACCTCACGTCCAAACGACCAGACGCTTCTACTGCTGCTGCCCGTCGAGAAGCTGGTTCGAAACCCCCCCCCCCCCCCCCCCGTCGCCGCTGCTTCTCCTCCTTCCTCCGAGCTGTTGTATCTTCCTCGCACTGCTACCCACGAGCAGCTTAGTTTTTCAGCTATGATGTTGCCACCATTTCGTTTGGTCGAGTTTTAGTCGAGGTCGTCGAGCGTCGTTTTGAGTTCGTCAAGTTTAAAAGGAAGGTGGGTTCGTCGTTGAGTTCAAGATCCGGTAGGGCAGTCTTGGTGCGACAATCGTGTCCGGATAGATTTATTCCCATTCGAGTTCTTTGTCGTTTCGATCCGGTTAGCAGATTTTGAGTTTTACTTTGTCCGTATTTCGTTTTTATATTTCTCGAAGTTAAAATCGTTAAATGTTTGATTCTTATTTTGTTCATTGTTTATCGTTTTGTTATTATTTTTAGTTTGTTCATGTGTTTTGTTGGTTTAGTTTTCAGATTCAAATGAGAAATTAATTAATTGTTTTTCATGTTTATTTCATGGTAATTTTATTCATTTTTGTAAAAAAGGAATTATTAGTTTAATGTTTGTTAGATTCAAATTGAAGTTTAAATTAATTATTTCTTCAATTTGTTTCATGTGTTTTATGAAATTGTTAACATTGTTTAAATCATGTGAATCCGTCATGTTTTGTTGTTTTAAAAATAGATTTAATTCATGTTCATCTTTGATTGAAGTTCGCTTTTAATTTAGTAATTTAATGAGAAGTTATGTTTTGGTTTTAATTTTTGGATCATGTATCTTTGTTATAATTTTTGTTGGATTTAATTAAGAAAGATTAATTGATTATTTGAAGATTAGTGATTTGAATATATTTATTTGTTTTGTTTAAGTTTAATTCGAAGTTTGAACAAAGTTTGTTTGTTATTGTTATTGAATATTTTCATTCATGTTCATACTTTGTTTGGTTGATCTTGAATCCGAAATTTGTATAGTTTGATTTCTTGTTTATCATTTATGATTATTTCTTGAATTTGTCTCATAATCTTGTTTAAGTTTAATATAGGAATTGTTGGTTGTAATGTTGTTAGAGTTGATTTTAAGTTCAATATTATTGAATTTAGAAATCTGAATATACTTGTTTGTTGTTGTTGTTGTTGAATCTGAAAGTAGGTTTGTTTGTTGCTAAAAATATTGTTCAATCAAATTTTAGTTGTTCTTTGTTGTAATTTGTGTTCATGTGATTTGTTGTTGAAATGTTGAAGAAATCATGTTCATGTGATTTGTTGTTTGAACATTGTTAGAAATTGATCATATTGTCTATATTTTGGTTAAGTTTGATTAATTGATTGTTATAGCTGATGGGGGTAGTTTGGTAATTTGTAGTACGTTCAGGGGTAAAATGGTAATTACAATAAGGTCGGAGGGGTAGTTTGGTAATTTAACATTTTATAATTCTTTATGTTAAGCATGGGGGACAAAATATAATGGGGTGGGTTTTGATATTATTGTTTAATTGAATGGGGGACAAGACAAAATGTAGTGGAGGAAAATATGGCAATTGTTTATGGTAGGCATGGGGGACAAAATATAATGGGTTGGTTTGATATATTTATTTAATGTAATGGGGATGAGTGGGAAGAATAATAGGTTTGGTAGGAAAAAGTATTGATTTATTAGTTAATTAAAGGGTTTGGGAATGGGTTATAAATAAGTAGAGGTCTTGAATCAGAAGAAGGAAAGACAAGAAAAAAACAGAAATAGAGAGAAAATACAGAGAATAAGAGAGAGAAAAAGGGCTGAACATTTAAGAGAGAGAAAATTCCGAAAAATATTCAAACATTGAAATAAAAAAAAAACTAAAAAAAATCTTTTACTTTCTTTCATTGTTTGAAATCAGCATTAATTGTTGTTGTTTCATAAAAGCTTGAAGCTTTGTTTTTGGGATTACTGCTCAACTGGTTTGCAAACTCTGTTCCTGGGTTGTTACTGCTGCTGGACTGTTGTTGTGTTGTATTGTTATTACTGCTGCTGATTCTCATCTTCTTTTGTTTCCAATACCAGGTACACGACTGTAATACTAGCTATTGCAAAGCTAATAATGTGGAAGCATGAATACATATGAAGAATGAAATTTTGAAGTTTTAATTTCATTTTTATTTCCTTTTATCGATTGTATTTAAACTATTTCATGTATTACTGAATAATAATTGAAATAAGAAAAAATAACATAAGTTAGTCTTTAATGAATCGGTTTGGCAAAACAGGTTAATTCACTAGTTATGAAGGTTTCAAAATTATCAACCGTAGGTTAATCATGAATAAGTAGCTAAATTTAGTTAAGGCATGAATTTGAATTAATTTTCGAAAATTAAGCATTAAGGCATTTGAGTTCAGGCAAGATTAGAAATTTCGTTTAAGTCTAAAAGACTTTCTAAAAAGCTTTAGTAATTATGGTTAAAATCTAGTTTCAAATGGTTGTGAATAATTAATCTCAATAGTTTTTTTTTAACAATGTTGAGTTTTAATCTAGCTGTATTTGATTCTTTTGAATATTAGTTGTCAAATTTTTATTTTATTTATAATTTCAAATTTTTTTAAATAAAATTCCTTTTCATCAATATTTGTATTAATCTAGCAATTAGTATGTCATGTTTTCTTAAATAAATAAAATAAAAGCTAGTAATTAATTAGGATTTTCTTTCTTTATTTTAGAGACTAATTTTTATAGAAAAATGTAGTCGCTTTAAGATTTGTCCATTTAAAATAAATGAGATGAGCCTCGCTTAATAAAATGTATAGATTGCGGGGCCCTCAATAAATGTACATTTAATTGCTTAGAATTCGGGAGGAGCCCTTTAGCAAATTTCTCGGCCCTACCCAAAATAATGATACGCTAGTCGCTTTAGGCGCGTATTTAATAATGTTATCTTCTTAAACTCGGGTGCGTATTTCATGCAACCCAAATCCAAATCCCAAAACATTGAATAAAAATGTGTTCCGGATTGCGGGAGCATTTCATGTGACGTAATCCAAAGACATGTTTTAAACAATGTTCACATTCTTGTAAAAATAATAATAACAATAATAAAAGCGGTAAAAAGATAAAATTTGCACATGAGCTCATAATTGTATAAAAATCAGATATTTAAGCCAAATATGACAGTTGAGCGACCGTGCTAGAACCACGGAACTCGGGAATGCCTAACACCTTCTCCCGGGTTAACAGAATTCCTTATCCGGATTTCTGGTGCGCAGACTGTAATACAGAGTCATTCTTTTCCTCGATTCGGGATTAAAATTGGTGACTTGGGACACCCTAAATCTCCCAAGTGGCGACTCTGAAATAAATAAATAAATCCCGTTTCGATTGTCCTTTAATTGGAAAAAACTCCCTTCACACCTCGCGGGGGCGGAAGAAGGAGGTGTGACAGCTCTGGCGACTCTGCTGGGGATTTGGAAAACCCAGAACCACTGGTTCAGGGTTAGAAATCCGAGCTTAGATAAATTGTTATATTTGGCTTTATCTGATTTTTACATGTTTGAGCTTAATGTGCTAAATGTTGCTTTTACCGTTTTGATATTATTTGACTGTATATATAAACTGTGCTGAACCCTTCTCTCTTCACCTCCGGGGATGTGCTTACTGGTTGAGACTCCCTATTCTGTTAGTGTCATACCTTGAAATAAGAAAGAGGCTCGAATAAGTTACTAAGCCGGATGGCCTTTTGGTTCCCAGAAAGTTGCTCCCTCCTCGACTCGAGTTGTCCGCTCGGGTACACTGTCTAGAACACCGACCCAGGTTTTGAACATAGAATAACGTGACTTCATGCCGGATCCCTAGTAGGAATGCTTATTTGCATCACGTTGCATTTGACTTAGGGGACTCAACACAGGGGTTGGGTCCGTCTAGGACTAGCAACCTGATATGAAAAGACCATCCTGATGCATCCTACTTGCTACGTACATATATTTGTTTCGAACCTGCATGTTGACCGGTTTCTGAATCTCGGGAATGTTGAAAAAAAAAGAGAAAAGAGAAAAAAAAAAGAAAAATAACAGTTAAGGCGTTAATTGATTATTTTAGAAAATGAAAAAAATAGAAAAAAAGAAGTCTTTTATTTTTGGAAAGTCGTTTGTTGAAAAAGAAAATGAAAAAGAGTCTTTATTTTAGTTTGGAAAACTAGGTTGTTTTATTTTTGTTGAAAATGAAAAAAAGAGTCGTTATTTTGTCTTGTTTTCAAAAAAATAGAAAAGGAAAATGGTTTGTCTTGCAATGAAAAATGAAAATCAAAAAGAGACTTGTTTTAAAATGGTTCGATTAATTTGCCCGAACTACGCGGGTTTGATTCTCACCGGATGTGAGATACGTAGGCAACCCCCATCGGGTCCAACCCCATTTTTGCTAAAATAGCCAAAAACCAATAAATAAATAAAAAACGTATCAAAATTTTAATTTTGTCATAAAGAAGTCGGGTGACGCTGTTTTGTCAAGACATAGCCGAATGTTCCCGAAAGGGACGCCGGAAGGCTGACTTTGCATAAATAGCCACCTTTTGGGTCCTGTTTAAGATTTGGTCCAGTTGACCCACACAGCCTTAAAAATCTTCCCCGAGACGTTGAAAGGTCGTGTTTGCAATGTTGAGTTTTCTATTTTTGAAAAATGATAAAAAAGAGTCATAAATAAGTCAGGGTGATGCTGTTTTTGTCAAAAATAGCCGAATGTTCCCGAAAGGGACGCCGGAAGGCTGACTTCACATAAACAGCCACCTTTTAGGTCATGTTTAGGATTTTGGCCTAGTTGACCCACACAGCCTTAAAAATCTTCATCCCCGAGGCGCTGAATGGCCGTGTTTGCAACACCAGGTTTTTATTGTAATTTGAAAAGAGAAAAAAAACAAAAAAAAAACAAAGAGTCGGCGGTCAGGTAAATACTGTTTGAATTTTGTCATAATAAGCCGAGCCAGCTTCGGCCACGTCTTAAAGCGTTCTTGCCGAAATAGCCTTAGAGTATCTTTCAGTTGTCGAAAGGTTATTTTCGTAAACGAATGGACAAGTTTGTAAAGTGTCAAAATAATCCTCCCTGGCCTCAAAATTCATGTGAGATTTGGAAGGGGCCACATTTGCAAAAATAGCCGTTTGGTTGCATTTGTCAAACGGGGAAAGAAACTGGCCGTTTGTAAATCTTTTGATTAGAATATGTGGGTTGTTTGATTTTCGAGTTTGTAGGTCATCTTCAAACCTTTGAAACCCAGTTTGTTTTAATATGAAAATTGAAAAAAAATGTTTATTATTGTTTATCTTTTATTGGTCCGAACTACGCAAGGTCTGATGCATGCGGGGTCATGATACGTAGGCAATCTCCATAAGATTCGACCACAACAAAAAATGAAAAAAAAGGAAAAGAAAAGAAAAAATCGAAAAAAAAGAAAAAAAGAGAGGAAAGGATGTTATTAATAATGGGGACCGACGGAGTCCATTCTAACCTGTTTCGCTTTGAATCACAAAGAAAGTTAAGGTGGTTGGTTTGTGGTAAGCCGGAAATACAAGACCCAGAAGCACACTTTGCGGGGATCAGGCCTGATAACAGAAGCACTCGAATCCTATTGGGACTTGTTGACTAAAGTTGATGATATTGAAGCTGGCAATGGTCTGGACAATACTGATGCGAAGCTCAGTGGCTAAGATGCCAATTTTGATAAAGTAGGAGGACGCTTCGTTCCTTGGTTAGCAAGAGAGAAGTTTGTGGTGGCTTATTTTGTTGTCATTTCTGTTGTCCGGATTATTCTTAGGGTTGTAATCCGAATATTGTCTTGTGTCAAACTGTCTTATCTTTCCGTTTTGTCATAGCGGTTTGCTTAAATTTGTCCAGGTTGTTTTAGGATTTTATTATGGTTTGTTTTCGTTTGTTTTGTTATTCAAACCATTTCGCCGGTAGTCTAATACAAAAGCCGGTCTTTTATTGTTTCCAGTCATCTTTTGTTTAGTCCTTTTATCATTTTGTTTAGTGCCGATTCTAGTAACATGACATGCGCACACAGTTTGGGCCTAATCTTAAAAGTTAATCATAAAACCCTGGGAAGGTGATCAAAGCATTTAAAGGAAATAAGAACGGTTTGAGATTATTTGAAGCCTGAGTCATGTGGAACTGGGGCAAGTAAAACATAAAGAAAACCGTTAAATGCAAGATTCGCCAAATTGGCATGAGGGTCGTTCATGAGAGTGAGAGTGTCGCCCAACGGTGCTTTAGAAATGACAAATGAAAAAGCAAGTGTTTAACATAATTGTCAAGTCCAGCACCATCGGAAGAGACTATAAATCTATGATCAATTGTGTTGTTTGCACTTGGCATGTTTTGAAGACTGGAATGACGAAGGCATTTTGTTCTGCTACCTAAACACTTTATCCTTCGTTACCCCTTTTGAGCCTTATTTATTTTCTTTCATACTCCTCGTTCGGAATCAATAGCAACGATTAGGAAATACGAGCCTGGAAGGTAAAGAAAAAATCAAGAAAAAAAAACGAAAAAAGGAAAAGAAGAGAAAAATGATAACAAAAAAAAACAAAAGAAAGTCAAATGAAAAAAGAGGAATTGGGAACTACGTTTGACCTGATTCCTCAAAGAGGATACGTAGGCGCTTCACGGCTCGGTCATAGGGTGCATAATGGCCACAATGGTCACAGTGTACATGGTGTATTAAAAATAAAAATAAAAATTAAAAAATATATATAATAATAAATAATCCCCAAGCAAGAAACTAGGGCAAGGGTTGCGCTTGTTGTAAACAAATATGATTTCGAAGGTTGTAATTTTGAACCCCAAATTGATTTGTTTTTTAGCATTTAATACCCTTTCTTTCTAAGCCTATCCAAAACCCACATTACGGTCCAAAGAAAGACCTTCTGACCAGTCTGCAAAAGATGCCAAGTCAGACAAATGAGAGTCTTACCGGCGAACATAACATTCTGTTCCACAGCAGAAAGGACTCTAATCTCCAGCAGAGAGAGTCATACCGGCAACACTCCAAATCCCCAGCTGGAAAGTGATATAAATGAGAGAGTCTTATCGGTGAAAATCTTCACGGACACCATAAGGCGATGAAAGCTGAGAGAAAAACCCAAAATGAGAGAGGCTTGATAGTGAAAACCCTTCGGGCACTACAAGTCGAATAAGATTGGGAATCAGATGGGGGATAGGCCACATATGCATGTCATGACCATTAGAGTCGGCGTCTGCGTTTGATAGGTTTTTATTTATAGTTTCTTTTGTTAAAGAGTCATCTTTTTCCTTTGTCTTTTATTCTGTTCCCTTTTATCTTTTCCTTTCATAGAAAAATTCCCCAGTAGTGTCTGTCTGGTCAGAACAAGTGAGAATTGACTTCAAAATATGCCATCAGCTTTACAATTATGCAAGATGAGATCTGACTAGTACATCCAAGTGGTATAGTCAGCAAGGAACAAGCGCAAAGCCAGTGTCAAGAAAGATATCCCCAGCAAAAGGGAATTGATAAAAGGATTGACGAGTGTCAAGAGGGATATCCTTGCCAAAACCAAAGGTTATAAACCTCAAGGCCAAGGCCCGTGAACAAATCAAGGAGAGCAGTGAGCATGATTTGGGAAATTCATACTAGACTAAAAGGTCGGGGAAATGCCAGTTTTCGAGCTATGCCGCAAAAGGAGAGGGATATCCCCAGCAAATAATATCATCCCCAACAAGTTGTGGAACGCAGAGCAAGGAAGGAGAAAGGGAAAACCATCCCAGTAGGAGTATCACAACCCAACCACCACGTTTTAAATTAACAAATTTTGTTTGATTTGAAACAGGTAAAGGAAATGGCATTGATGACAGAAATGCATGCCATAAAGGAGACTATCAAACTGGGGCAGAAAATTTTCCTTTCATTTGGAAAATTTTCTGGAAGTCAGGCACCCATTCGAGGAAGAATAAAGATAACACCAGTCTCAAGGGAAGTGGTGTTTGAACCAGTGTTGGCCCAACATAATAAGTTTCAATGGAGGAAGTTATCCCCAGCAGACAGAATAAAGGGATGACACTTGTGCTCAGAAAAGCAAAAAGCCATTATCATCCCCAGCAGCTTCCAGAAGAATGAAGCATCGATTTAAAGGGATAAAATTCCCCAGCAGCGTTATCCTCAACAACGTTATCCCGAGAAGATAACACTTTTATCCCCAGCAGTGTTGAAAAAAAAATGAATTTGAAGGAGGGGAAGAAAGGAGACTCCCCCAGTGGTATTATCCCCAACAATCAGGCGTCCACCTGGAGAACAAGGAAGAACAGTTGAAATAGCAATCAGGCGTCCACCTGGAGAACAAGGAAGAACAGTTGAAGTATCAACAATCAGGAGCCCACCTGGAGAATAAGGGAATACAATTGAAGTATCAGCAATCAGGAGCCCCCCTGAAGAACAGAATGACGATTTATTTTTGAAAAGCGTTGAAGTTGGGATCCCGCCCATAGAACAGAGGCATACATTTCAGTCTTTACATTTCAAGCATTGAAGTTGGGAGCCCGCCCAGATAACAGAGGCATACATTTCAGTCTTTACATTTCAAGCGTTGAAGTTGGGAGCCCGCCCATATAACAGAGGAATATATTTCAGTCTTTACATTTCAAGCGTTGAAGTTGGGAGCCCGCCCAGATAACAGAGGCATACATTTCAGTCTTTACATTTCAAGCGTTGAAGTTGGGAGCCCGCCCAGATAACAGAGGCATACATTTCAGTCTTTATATTTCAAGCGTTGAAGTTGGGAGCCCGCCCAGATAACAGAGGCATACATTTCAGTCTTTATATTTCGGGCATCGAAGTTGGGAGCCCGCGCATAGAACAGAGGCATACATTCAGTCTTTTCATTTCAAGCGTTGAAGTTGAGAGCCCGCCCATATAACAGAGGAATATATTTTAGTCTTTACATTTCAAGTATTGAAGTTGGGAGCCCGCCCATATAACAAAGGAATACATTTCAGTATTAATTTTCAAGTATTGAAGTTGGGAGCCCGCCCATACAACATAGGCATACATTTCAAGATCAAGTCAGAGGACAATAAAACAGAGGGTTACAACAGGAATCCCCAACAGGAAACATTAAAAATTCCCAGCACCAGGAAGCAGAAGGTTGCAACAAGAGGTCCCAGCACAAACTCAAGTGCATGTGTCAAAAGGAAGAAAAACACCGGAAGAAATGCAAGCAGATAAGAAAGCAAGGCAACAAGAACAAATTGCAGTCTAGCCTAACTTCTTGTTTTCTTTTAAGCACGGTGTAACATGGAGATCGGTAAGCAGTGGTAATAACATGCAACAACAGTAACATTGCAGTCCCACGGTAGTCCAGCTACCAAAACTTCCCGAACTACATTGACCTGATTCCTGTTTAGCCCAGGATATGTAGGAAACCTTTGAAGCAAAGGTTCGGTTAAATCTTTTTCAAAAATGCTTCACACGGAGTACTCGGATGGGCAAAAATCGCTCGCTTTATCTTTTCACGAAAACCCTTCGTGTCTTCGGGCAAAGAGGGGCAGCTGTAAGCACGTGATTTTTGCCCTATATGAGAATTACTCCCAAAAATTCAAAAATAAAATGATTTTTCTTGGTGTGCAATTTTGTGATATTTTTGAATAATTATTTGTATTTGTCTGTGCATATTTATTTGTTAAATTAATAAAAATACAAAAATATGTCACATTTTGCATGTAGGATTTAATTCTACAATTATTAGTAATTAAGTTTGTTTTACAAAAAAATAAAAATTACAAAAATAGGCATCGTTTGCATTTTTAGCATTTAATGTCAAAATATACAGTTTTATGCTTAATTATTACTTAATTGTGCATTAATTGTTATTGGGAGTTAATTTACGCTTTTATAACTTAATTTAGTTCTTAATAATAATTTAAGTATTTTTCTAATTTAGTTTTAGAAAAATAAAACAAGAAAAGAGAGCGAAAATATAAAGAAAGTCGGAATTGGGCCTCTTCTTCAATTGTAAGCCACAGGCCCAAAAAATAGTCCAACCTTCTCCACGACCCGGTCCATATCAAACCGGGTCGACCCAATCCATAACCCAAATACCCAACATCCCCCCTATCTTGTAAAACAAAACAAAAGAAAAAAACCAAAACCCTAAAAACTTAAAGGATCCCCCCCCCCACTTATGTGTCTTCTTCCCCAAACTCAAAAACACACAACCATGGCAGCCTTTCCGCCTCCTCACACCCAGAACAAGCTCCAACACCATCGTCGCTGCCTCGTAGAGCTCGAGCATGAGCTCGCATGGTCGTTGGTCATTGCCCTTGCTTAATCTTTTTCGTCGAATGCAACACCTCACCATGGACGACTCCTCAAGCTCTAGCTTCAAACGACGACTGCCCCCAGCTCCACCATAACCAACGTTGCTGCTTCTTCTTCCCCACTTCATGCTGTTGCGTTTCAAGACCCAGCTGCGTCTTCATCATCTACATTGTCGAGCTAAAATGCCCTCGTCCATGGCTGCCCTCTTTTTCGTGTTTCAGCTCACCCAAGCCAGTCCACTGTTAAGCCAGCCCACTGTTGAGCCAGTCCTCAACCTCACGTCCAAACGACCAGACGCTTCTACTGCTGCTTCCCGTCGAGCAGCTGGTTCGACCCCCCCCGTCGCCGCTGCTGCTCCTCGTTCCTCCGAGCTGCTGTATCTTCCTCGCACTGCTGCCCACGAGCAGCTTATTTTTTCAGCTATGCTGTTGCCACCATTTCGTTTGGTCGAGTTTTAGTCGAGCGTCATTTTGAGTTCGTCAAGTTTAAAAGGAAGGTGGGTTCGTCGTTGAGTTCAAGATCCGGTAGGGCAGTCTTGGTGCGACAATCATGTCCGGATAGATTTATTCCCATTTGAGTTCTTTGTCGTTTCGATCCGGTTAGTAGATTTTGAGTTTTACTTTGTCCGTATTTCGTTTTTATATTTCTCGAAGTTAAAATCGTTAAGTGTTTGATTCTTATTTTGTTCGTTGTTCATCGTTTTGTTATTATTTTTAGATTGTTCATGTGTTTTGTTGGTTTAGTTTTCAGATTCAAATGGGAAATTAATTAGTTGTTTTTCATGTTTATTTCATGGTAATTTTATTCATTTTTGTAAAAAAGGAATTATTAGTTTAATATTTGTTAGATTCAAATTGAAGTTTAAATTAATTATTTCTTCAGTTTGTTTCATGTGTTTTATGAAATTGTTAACATTGATTAAATCATGTGAATCCGTCATGTTTTGTTGTTTTAAAAATAGATTTAATTCATGTTCATCTTTGATTGAAGTTCGCTTTTAATTTAGTAATTTAATGAGAAGTTATGTTTTGGTTTTAATTTTTGGATCATGTATCTTTGTTATAATTTTTGTTGGATTTAATTAAGAAAGATTAATTGATTATTTGAAGATTAGTGATTTGAATATATTTATTTGTTTTGTTTAAGTTTAATTCGAAGTTTGAACAAAGTTTGTTTGTTATTGTTATTGAATATTTTCATTCATGTTCATACTTTGTTTGGTTGATCTTGAATCCGAAATTTGTATAGTTTGATTTCTTGTTTATCATTTATGATTATTTCTTGAATTTGTCTCATAATCTTGTTTAAGTTTAATATAGGAATTGTTGGTTGTAATGTTGTTAGAGTTGATTTTAAGTTCAATATTATTGAATTTAGAAATCTGAATATACTTGTTTGTTGTTGTTGTTGTTGAATCTGAAAATAGGTTTGTTTGTTGCTAAAAATATTGTTCAATCAAATTTTAGTTGTTGTTGTTCAATTTGTGTTCATGTGATTTGTTGTTGAAATATTGAAGAAATCATGTTCATATGATTTGTTGTTTGAACATTGTTAGAAATTGATCATATTGTCTATATTTTGGTTAAGTTTGATTAATTGATTGTTATAGCTGATGGGGGTAGTTTGGTAATTTGTAGTACGTTCAGGGGTAAAATGGTAATTGCAATAAGGTCGGAGGGGTAGTTTGGTCATTTAACATTTTGTAATTCTTTATGTTAAGCATGAGGGACAAAATGTAATGGGGTGGGTTTTGATATTATTGTTTAATTGAATGGGGGACAAGACAAAATGTAGTGGAGGGGAATATGGCAATTGTTTATGGTAGGCATGGGGGACAAAATATAATGGGTTGGTTTGATATATTTATTTAATGTAATGGGGATGAGTGGGAAGAATAATGGGTTTGGTAGGAAAAAGTATTGATTTATTAGTTAATTAAAGGGTTTGGGAATGAGTTATAAATAAGTAGAGGTCTTGAATCAGAAGAAGGAAAGACAAGAAAAAAACAGAAATAGAGAGAAAATACAGAGAATAAGAGAGAGAAAAAGGGCTGAACATTTAAGAGAGAGAAAATTCCGAAAAATATTCAAACATTCAAATAAAAAAAAAAACTAAAAAAAAAATCTTCTGCTTTCTTTCATTGTTTGAAATCAGTATTAATTGTTGTTGTTTCATAAAAGCTTGAAGCTTTTGTTTTTGGGATTACTGCTCCACTGGTTTGCAAACTCTGTTCCTGGGTTGTTACTGCTGCTGGACTGTTGTTGTTGTGTTGTATTGTTATTACTGCTGCTGATTCTCATCTTCTTTTGTTTCCAATACCAGGTACACGACTGTAATACTAGCTATTGCAAAGCTAATAATGTGGAAGCATGAATACATATGAAGAATGAAATTTTGAAGTTTTAATTTCATTTTTTATTTCCTTTTATCGATTGTATTTAAACTATTTCATGTATTACTGAATAATAATTGAAATAAGAAAAAATAACATAAGTTAGTCTTAATGAATCGGTTTGGCAAAACAGGTTAATTCACTAGTTATGAAGGTTTCAAAATTATCAACCGTAGGTTAATCATGAATAAGTAGCTAAATTTAGTTAAGGCATGAATTTGAATTAATTTTCGAAAATTAGGCATTAAGGCATTTGAGTTCAGGCAAGATTAGAAATTTCGTTTAAGTCTAAAAGACTTTCTAAAAAGCTTTAGTAATTATGGTTAAAATCTAGTTTCAAATGGTTGTGAATAATTAATCTCAATAGTTTTTTTTTAACAATGTTGAGTTTTAATCTTGCTGTATTTGATTCTTTTGAATATTAGTTGTCAAATTTTTATTTTATTTATAATTTCGAATTTTTTTAAATAAAATTCCTTTTCATCAATATTTGTATTAATCTAGCAATTAGTATGTCATGCTTTCTTAAATAAATAAAATAAAAGCTAGTAATTAATTAGGATTTTCTTTCTTTATTTTAGAGACTAATTTTTATAGAAAAATGTAGTCGCTTTAAGATTTGTCCATTTAAAATAAATGAGATGAGCCTCGCTTAATAAAATGTATAGATTGCGGGGCCCTCAATAAATGTACATTTAATTGCTTAGAATTCGGGAGGAGCCCTTTAGCAAATTTCTCGGTCCTACCCAAAATAATGATACGCTAGTCGCTTTAGGCGCGTATTTAATAATGTTATCTTCTTCAACTCGGGTGCGTATTTCATGCAACCCAAATCCAAATCCCAAAACATTGAATAAAAATGTGTTCCGGATTGCGGGAGCATTTCATGTGACGTAATCCAAAGATATGTTTTAAACAATGTTCACATTCTTGTAAAAATAATAATAACAATAATAAAAGCGGTAAAAAGATAAAATTTGCACATGACCTCATAATTGTATAAAAATCAGATATTTAAGCCAAATACGACAGTTGAGCGACCGTGCTAGAACCACGAAACTCGGGAATGCCTAACACCTTCTCCCGGGTTAACAGAATTCCTTATCCGGATTTCTGGTGCGCAGACTGTAATACAGAGTCATTCTTTTCCTCGATTCGAGATTAAAATTGGTGACTTGGGACACCCTAAATCTCCCAAGTGGCGACTCTGAAATAAATAAATAAATCCCGTTTCGATTGTCCTTTAATTGGAAAAAACTCCCTTCACCCCTCGCGGGGGCGGAAGAAGGAGGTGTGACAGGCACTATCCGCTAGGGAGCCACCTACATTCATTTAAAAAATGTAGCGTCCCTGGCAAAAGGGGTGTTAGTACCATGGAATAGTACTAGTATGTATAACTAAACACCATCAAATTAGAAAGAACTTTCATACACAAATAAGGAAACCATAGGTATCACTCCAAATCTTTAAACGATCACAAAATTATCAACATAAAAGAATTACACAACCTTCACATCATGTTTTCGTAGCCTTTAGTTGGGCATTCATACTGTTCCACATCGGTCACATTACCACCGCTATCTTGAGCGGAGTCTGATCTCGAACCGATCGGCTAGGCCATCTCCCGGAGACGTTACCAATATTCTATTCACACTTTCCAATTTCAATCATCAATGCATAACCTCCATATGTATATGTCATGGCCTCCGATCACGGCCCGATCGGCTAGGCTGCCTTACCGAGGCATTACCATTTTCCATTATTCATCCCACTCCAATCTTTGGTTACACATGTATTGGTTTACCGGCACTTGGGGCCACAATTTTCACATTCCACAATTCACGTTTCACATTGTTCCCATTTTCAACATTAGGTTTGTAATTCAAGAGACTATGGCACACAAGAGCAAATAAGGTTGTAGGCGTAGATGAGACTTCATGTAAATGGCACAACAACGCACTTCAATTTCAATCTAAGGTCTAAGCATTTCGATACATGATTCATAGTCCTTGCACCTTTTCAAATTATCAAGAATAGCACGTTAATCAATTTGAGACACAGTCTCCACGCATATAAGGTTGCAATACCAAGTTAAGTGAAATAGCAATCAATACAACAATTCAATTTAATCTTACCGTACTCACACAACCAACGATGAAGCTCAATTTCTAAAAGACGGGGTTCTAGCCATACATACCTCAATAAAGCTTTCCTTATTCCTTACAAAATTCCAGAACTTTTAGCACTTTGATATATTGTGTAAGAATTAAAAATTAACCCGAGAATTAGAGACGAGATTGAGATTCTAGCTTGTTTCGAGCATACTATCAAACACTAAAGGTGTATTGTGATCTTAGGCCCTTTTGAGCGAAATTTCTATCATTTTATACCCCTCCTGCTTTCTTTTTAGTTTACTACCTCCCAATATTCTATGGTGTGATATGCATGCAAGAAATTCATTCTTATACCCATGAATTACTTCACTAGTGATCCCTTATTGCTAAGCATAGGAACAAGAGCTGAGGTAATGAAATCTTACCTCTTGGGATGAAGATTTAGGTGCCCTTACTTGATTATCTTCAAAGATTTGGCAAGGTTTCATGGACTAATTTGATGGTAACCATTTCCCTCTATAGGACCCTCTCTCTCTCTAAAAGCATCAGGAAATATGCTCAAAATGAGCTATAACACCGAATATATCAATAAGGGGTCGGGTTTAAAAATTAGAAAATTGGAGCCTCGAGTCAGGTCTGCGATCGCAAAGTGGAAATGCAGCCCGTATAATGGACCGCAAAAGTGTTCCCAAAATCTGAACATTCTGTCTGGGTATGCGGCAGAAATGCGGTCCGCATACCCGTTCTACGGTCGTATAATGCACCGCAAAACTGCTCCTTACAAAATCCCAAGGAAATTATGCGACGACTATGCGGTTCGCATATTGGTTATGCGATCGCATAATGGACCGCATATTTAACCTAAAATTTGACCAACACACTGACTCACTTTGCGGCGATTATGTGGTCCCCATACTTGATATGCGACTGCATTCTTGACTACACAATCGCATTTTCTGGAAAACATTATTTCTTGCCTTTTTATAGCATAGATCAGTCCAAAAAGGTCCGAATACGCATCACTAACACATGATCCTAATTGCCACTACGAGCTTTTGGGTTTAGGGTATAAATTTTTCATGGGGACTCACATCAAGAAATCATAAATGCTTGAAAATAGACAGTTGAGTTCAAATAAGGGGAAAGGGTACATGGGATAGAGCATGCTTGGACTAATTCACAAAAATAAATTCGTTATGGTAAGAGCCTAAAACATCCCCAACAGAGTTGTTGTCACACCTCCTTTTTACCACCTGAGAGGGGGATATAAGAGAGTTTCTAATTAAAGTGACATTATTAGAAATGGGATTATTTTTATTTAATTCAGAGTCACCACTTGGGATAATTTATTTGGTGTCCCAAGTCACCAGTTTATTTTAAAATCCCAAATCGAAGAAATTTCGACTTTAATTAAAAGTTTGCGAACCAAAAATTCTAAGTAAGGAATTCTGTTAACCCGGGAGAAAGTGTTAGGCATTCTCGGATTTCGTGGTTCTAGCATGGTCGCTTAAACTATTAATAATTGGCTTAAATATCTGATTTACTATATGTTTTAAACCTATTGTATATTTTTGACTTTATAACCGCTTTAGGATTTATGAAATTATTTCTTGAAACAAGTTACGATTGTCGTACACTTGCCGTTTTGGGACACACCGCAAACCATGCTACATGAAATGCACTCGCGATTTGCGATATGTTTATTTTATTATTATTCAAAGTTGTTATGATCGGATCACATGAAATGCACACCCAAATTTTGGAATTAGGCATCGTAACTATGTCATGGGAGCTGTACCCATAGCCACGATGATTTATTAATTGCACCTAAAGAAAGCTACGATGAATGTGACTTATTTCCTGATCTAATTTGAGATTCGTGTAAGGCCATGAATTATGGAAATTATTGAGAGTAGGCCTGATAGATGATTTATTTTAACCAAAAATCTTAAAGGTCTAGTTTCCTACTTTATTCAAAGAAAAAAGTCAGAAATCTCATTGCCTAATATCAAATGAACTTACAGCAGCCTTTCTATTCAATTAAAAATAAATAAAATGTTCACACCAAGCCTTTGTTAAATAATATCAACTCAAAGCACACTATCAGATCCAAACAACGATTCTAAATCATGTTTGCTTAATATTTCACCAAAACATATTTACTATATAAAAATCCTTCGTTCTTTAATAGCTCAAATCCCATAAACTATCAAAGTTTAAAAACAACAAAGAATCTAAGGATATCATTTGCAATTCTAAATTCATTACTGCCAACAAACGTATGCTTTAAAATTGCTAGTTCATTATAAAATTTATGAGTCCGGGAAAGGGAATTAAACTAGTTATTCATGCTCATAAAAATAATATATTAAAACTTTTCATGCAGAGACATAAACTAATTTTAGGCATTTAACTATGAAAAAATAGAATTTCGTATCTCTTCTTCTCTAGATTCAGCAAACAAAACAAACATCCAACATTCATTTTTGGGAGATTTAAGCAATGAAATAGTCAAAAGCTTTCAACTAGACCAATCAAATAAAGTATCGATTATATTAGTAGAAACAAAGAGAAAAAGGACCTTTGTATAGATAGATCTCAACTCGAATTATAGTAGCTTGTCGATTTCGGACCGAAACTTTTGCCGAAACTCAATGGACCTCCAAATTGGCCAGAAATATGCACGAAAGGGCTGTTTGGAGCTGTGTTTAGGCTAAAACAAAAGAAGGAGCAGCGACACAATTTTGATCTTTTTTTGTCAAAGGAGGCAACGAAGCTCTTTTTTCTTGGAAGATGGATTAAAAAAGAGATTGGAAAATGGATACTGCTCACTTCAATGAGAGCCTTTTTCATTAAAGGAGAGGCTGCCGTTTTTTAGCCTTTTTTGTTTCTTAATGTGCCCTTTTTCTATTTCTCATTTTTTCTGTTTTTTACCAAATCTGTTCCCCCTTTTTGTCTTCTTTCCCCGATCCCTTCTGCTTCTGTTTTCTCGTGTGGGTATGTTTATATGAGAGTCAATGGCTGAATTTTCTTTTGGAATGGAGGAGATGGTCGTTCTGTGTGTGTTTGTTTTTTGGGTGTTCTAGGTTTTGTCCAAAATGAAGAAGGAGGAGAAAAATGTTGATGGGTCTTAGGTCTAAACGGCTCCTTCTTTCCAAAATTTCTTAATATGTGTATTTATGATAAGGGGTCTAGGGTTAAGGATGGGGTAATTGGCTTGAAGGGATTTGGGTCTTAAAAAGTAATTGTGCCATTATAGGAATTGGCCTAATTGTTTTTTTTTTTTAAAAAGAAAAGACCAAAATATATATTCTTCCTATTTTACAACTAATTAACTTAAAACTTTATAAAAACATTACTTTCTAAAGACTAAAAGTTAAATATGTAAAAATGACCATTTTTGTGATTTTTCTTAATAAAATTAATTCCTACATGCAAATTGGACCTAAGATGGCATGGAATTAAAACGTGATAACTTTTTAATGATTTTTCTATGATTTTAAAATATTAAAAATGCATAAAATGAAACTATATAAAGAAAAACTTCTAAAATCCCTTTAAATCATTTTTGGTTTATTTTTAGGAGTTATTTTCATGTAGAGCAAAAATTAGGTGCTCACAGCTGCCCCTCTTTGCTCAGAAACATGAAGAGTTTCAGACAAAGATAAAGTGAGCAATTACGAGCAATTTTTGTCCGTTTGAAACTCCATTTGGAAGCATTTTGAAAAAGTTTGATTGAACCTTGCTTCGAAGGTTGCCTACATATCCTTGGCTAGAAAGAAATCATGTCGGTGTAGTTCTGGAAGGATGATAGAGTGATAAGTTCGAGAGTCGAGTGAGGTTCCGTCGAGGCTCCAGTTCACGGTCTTGTTATTACATCTAAATCAAAATGAAAAAGACTAACTAAACCTATTAGCTACAAGTTACAAGATTTATATATATAAACCTTCTAAAGTTTGATCTTGAGTCTTGGCTGGTTCTTCCTGTAGACTCTGACCTGAATCTTGATACTCGTTAGCTGCAACCGCTGGTTCATTCTTCTTCAGCTTTTTGGATCAAGGCGGGACATGCAAAGCTTGTGACTTCAATCGTATCTTGGGCAGCCTGCATCTTTTCTCTGCTTCTATACTTAGAGTCCAACTTCTTTTCTTGTTCTTACTTTCTTTTATTAGGGTTGAGACTTCTTATTTTGGTCATCTTAAACATTGTGCCTCACAGTGAAAACCTATTCAGGCACCAAAGCAAACAAACGAATAAAATTTTTTGCCCTAGTTTTCACTAGGAAAATTTCGCGAGTTATTCGTAACAAAAATCTAAACTATTTCTTTATTGAAAGCAATAAAATCAGGATTGTGTATCCTTGAGAAAAAGATATTAGGGAGTGGAGCCCTATATTTATAATGAAATCAACTAGGGAGTGGAGAACCTATGTTGGAAAAGAGACTAGGAAGCAGAGACCCTATATCTAAACTGAAATCAACTAGGGAGTGGATACCCTATATTGGAAAAGTGACTAGGGAGTGGAGACCCTATGTCTAAAATAACTTCAACTAGGGAGTGGGGACCCTATGTTGGAAAAGAGACTAGGGAGTGGAGACCCTATGTCTAAAATAACTTCAACTAGGGAGTGGAGACCCTATGTTGGAAAAGCGACTAGGAAGTGGAGACCCTATGTCTAAAATAAAATCAACTAGGGAGTGGAGACCCTATGTTGTAAAAGCAGACTACGGAGTGGAGAGCCTATGTTGGAAAAGCATACTAGGGAGTGGAGACCCTATGTCTAAAATAACTTCAACTAGGGAGTGGAGAGCCTATGTTGGAAAAGCATACTAGGGAGTGGAGACCCTATGTCTAAAATAACTTCAACTAGGGAGTGGAGACCCTATGTTGGAAAAGCGACTAGGGAGTGGAGACCCTATGTCTAAAATAAAAACAACTAGGGAGTGGATCAAAACAATGTCAATTAAGAACAAAAAGGGTATAGGCTTGTAATGTGAGTGCCAAATAAAGTCTATAGGCTCAAAAGGGTTAAGTAGGAATAGATTTTATTTGTGATACGCATTAAATCTCAAAAAGAACAAAGAAATCCTAAATCGTTTTTCAAATCGAGCATCACCTCAAATTTCACTTCAACTTACATATCGGGCAAGTTCTAGACACAAGTACAATACATGGACCATAAAAATTTCACAACACATGGCACATGACTCACTAAGGACGGTCTCATTCCGACTCTCAAACAATGCAAGTATCCTCGGAGCCACAAGATATTAAGCATTAAGCACGAAGTGAACATAAGTCAAGAAAATGAGACATAGGCGTCACATGTTGTCTAATTAAGCAAGGCATCATCAATAATTTCAAATCATAGGGAAGATACTACATATGCCAAAGCCTAAATATGCTACTATCAAACAAGTCAAGAGCGCCTAGGTTCATCATTCTTCCTCCTTTTATTCCTTAAATTCTTAATCTACTCTAAAAGAAAAAAAAACTACCCGGTTCAAACTACTACAACAACAACAACAACCCAGTATAATCCCACAAGTGGGGTCTGGGGATGGTAATATGTACGCAGACCTTACCCCAACCCCGAAGGGTAGAGAGGCTGTTTCCAGGAGAACTCGGCTCAAAAAAGCAACAGTAGCTGATATATTAGTACCATAAAAATGCATAATAAAAATAACAGCAATATATAAGAGATATGAAATACAGAATACGAAATACGAAATAGATAGCTGGTATAGTAAAACTAGAAGGTAAAGCCCTGCATTAATAGACGACCAATGACATTCTTAGTCTGACTCCTAACTGGCTAGTCTCACTCTATTGTGCTGTAGAAATATTCACAACTCTCCCCTAACCTACAAACTTAATGCTCGACCTCCATAATTCCCTGCCAAGGGCCATGTCCTCAGTAATCCTAAGTTGCGCCATGTCCTGTCTGATCACCTCTCCCCAATACTTCTTAGGTCGTCCTCTACCTCTCCGCGTGCCCACTACAGCCAGTCGCTCACGCCTCCTTACCGGTGCATCAGTGCTCCTCCTCTGAATGTGCTCGAACCATCTGAGTCTTACTTCCCGCATCTTGTCCTCCATGGGGGCCACACCCACCTTCTCTCGAATATCTTCATTCCTAATCTTATCCATCCTTGTATGCCCGCACATCCACCTCAACATCCTCATCTTTGCTACTTTCATCTTCTGGATGTGTGAGTTCTTTACCGGCCAACATTCAGTTCCATATAACATGGCAGGCCTAACCACTGCTCTATAAAACTTACCTTTTAGTAACGGTGGCACTTTCTTGTCACACAAGACTCCCGATGCTAACCTCCACTTCATCCACCCCACCCCTATACGGTGTGTGACATCCTCGTCAATCTCCCTGATCCCCTCAATAACCGATCCAAGGTACTTGAAACTACCTCTCTTGGGAATGACTTGAGAGTCAAGCCTCACTTCAACTCCCGCTTCCATCGGCTCAACTCCAAATTTGCACTCGAGGTATTCCGTCTTCGTCCTGCTCAACTTGAAACCTTTAGACTCAAGAGCCTGTCTCCAAATCTCTAGCCTCTCGTTGACGCCGCCTCTCGTCTCGTCAATTAGAATAATGTCATCAAAAAATAGCATGCACCATGGAACCTCCCCTTGAATATGATGAGTCAGTGCATCCATCACCAGGGCAAATAGGAATGGGCTGAGCGCAGACCCTTGGTGCAACCCCGTAATAACTGGAAAGTGTTCAGAGTCGCCTCCTACTGTCCTAACCCGAGTCTTAGCTCCATCATACATGTCTTTAATCACCCTAATATAGTTACTCGGGACCCCTTTATCCTCTAAGCAGCTCCATAAGACCTTCCTAGGAACCTTATCGTACGCTTTCTCCAGATCAATAAACACCATGTGGAGATCCTTCTTCTTATCTCTGTACTGTTCCACCATCCTCCTAATAAGGTGGATAGCTTCTGTGGTAGATCGTCCCGGCATGAACCCGAACTGGTTGTCTGAAATAGACACCGTCCTTCGCACTCTCATTTCTACCACTCTCTCCCAAACTTTCATGGTATGACTTAGTAATTTGATGCCCCTATAGTTGTTACAGCTCTGGACATCACCTTTGTTCTTATACAACGGGACCATTGTACTCCACCTCCACTCTTCAGGCATTCTATTAGTCTTGAATATAACACTAAACAATGCAGTAAGCCATTCCAAGCCTGCTCTACCCACACACCTCCACAGTTCAACCGGAATTTCGTCTGGCCCGGTAGCTCTGCCCCTTCTCATCTTACGCATTGCCTCCATGACTTCATCGATCTCAATGTCCCTACAATTACTTACTTCATGGTGACTGTCGGCATTCCTCGATTCCCCAAGTATAATATCCTGATCCCCTTCTTCACTTAGAAGTTTATGAAAGTAGGTCTGCCACCTCCTCTTAATCTGGTCATCTCCCATCAAAACTTTGCCGTCATCATCTTTTATGCACCTCACTTGGTCCAGATCCCGAGTTGTCCTCTCTCTCGCCTTAGCGAGTCGGAATAACTTCTTCTCCCCACCTTTGTTCCTTAGTTCCTCATACAGACGAGCAAAAGTCTGTCGTCTTAGCCTCCGTCACTGCCATCTTCGCCTCCTTCCTAGCTACCTTATACCTTTGACTGTTCTCTCTCTTCTCCTCCTCGTCAGTGCTCCCTACTAACCGCAGGTAAGCCGCCTTCTTTGCTTCCACTTTACCTTGGACAACTGCATTCCACCACCAATCTCCTTTGTGGCCACCATTGTGGCCCGTAGATATCCCTAACACCTCTCTCGCCGCCTTTCTTATACAGTCCGCCGTCGTCGACCACATTGTGTTTGCGTCCCCACTACTTCTCCAAGCTCCCATTGCCGATAACCTTCCTTCCAACTCCTTAGCTTTATCCTTAGTTAAGGCGCCCCACCTAATCCTGGGGCGTCCTTGTACTGACCTCTTCTTCCTCCTTATCCTAATACAAATGTCCATCACCAAAAGCCTATGCTGCGTTGAGAGGGTCTCACCTGGGATAACCTTGCAGTCCTCGCACAACCTTCTGTCGCATCTCCTGAGGAGGAGATAGTCAATCTGAGTCTTCTTACTACCTAAAGAAAGCTAAGCGACATGTTCTTATGTTTTTCTATTTTTTAATTTTTTTTGTGTTTTTTGTTAGACTTTAATCCCTCAAGAAAACTGTCTATGAGATCCATCGTCAGGAAAAAAGTCCAAATTTTATTTATTTATTATTTTTACTTTTTTTTCCTATTTTTCTAATTTTTCACATTTAAAAAAGAATTAAAAAATTAAGCTACTAAAACTACTACAAAATTACTACACAACTACAAAAACAAAAACAAGAAGCTAAAATAAAAAATAAGGAGTTAACATTTTTACTAACATACTACTACTAATTATATAGAGAAATTCTCACACCCCACACTTAAAAGAGTGCAATGTACCAAATGCACAAATAAAACAAAAATAACAAGGGTGAACAAGAAACTATGTGAAAGGCCAAAGGCCGAAGCAATAGCAGCTCACGAGATACTCAGACTTCTCCTAAGGATGGTCCTTTGTGCGGGTACCTCACACTAGTTCCAACCGACTAGCTCACTTTTGCACACTTCCAATGGCTTTCTTCCTATGCTCATAATCCTATAAAATAAAATAACATTACAAAAATAATAGAAAAATAACAAAATAAAAAAGTAAACAAAATTAAAAGAAAGCAGTAAAGCTGGGTTGCCTCCCAACAAGCGCATAATTTAAAGTCGCGGCACGACTTGAACCACTTTTTGCCCCCACCTTGAACTTATGAATTGTACCCCTAAATGGTCATCCAGTCTGTGGCTATGCTCTTTTGGTGGAGCTACAAAGATAACCAGGCCAAGTAATAAATTTTTCACTCTACACTTCTCGGCCTTTAGATGAGGAATGTAATTTTCGCTTTGTGGCACAACAAATTCAAGAATATAGACACTCTCATACTCACCATTTGACTCCCTCATAGGCTCAGATGGCTCTATTACTATCTTACTATCTAAACACAATGTGGAAAATGATTGGAATGAGGTCTAATGCGCCCTAATTCATGAATTTTACTATTATTTGCATCCCCATATTTACACAAACTCAAGTCTCCCAAAGTGATGTTATCTACTCCCTCATATGACTCTAGAGAACTCTTCTCAATAGTGACATCCTCAAGAGAAACATGGTCTAGTGATTGTGAGCACGTGATTTTTGCCCTATATGTTATTATTCCCAAAAACCCAAAACAAAATAATATTTCTTTATTTTTACAACTTTTGTGCATTTCGGTGTCATTTTCTGATAATTGTTGCATTTTATTTGCGCATGTTAATTTTTATAAAATACAAAAATATGCATTTTCGCATTTAGGTTTTAGTTTTATATTTTTGTATCAATTAAAGGTTAATTTGTTTAGAACAAAATATGAAAAATCACAAAATTAGTTCACTTTTTCATTCTAATGATTTTTATTGTGAATT
Source organism: Nicotiana sylvestris (assembly GCF_000393655.2). Taxonomy (NCBI): domain Eukaryota; kingdom Viridiplantae; phylum Streptophyta; class Magnoliopsida; order Solanales; family Solanaceae; genus Nicotiana; species Nicotiana sylvestris. The sequence continues at coordinate 56,913,761 of NC_091058.1, forward strand.
TGTCATGAAATAGTTTTTAAAACAATTTGAGGAATTAATTAGTCTTTATTTTGAAATAATTAGGATTTCATGTTGGTGTTACATCTTTATAAAAATTAGAAAAATTATAAAAATTGTAAAGGTAAGAAAAGAAAATAAAAAGAAAATAAGAGTAGGAAATTTGGTCTTAATAAAGACCCAAAATTTGGGCCAATTTGTTGGAAATTTTCACGCCCAAACGCCCTAAACCCGTTCCAAATTGGACCAGGCCCAATCCTTACCCGGTCCTCCTCCCAGGTGTTGAAACAGCGTCGTTTCCCCAGCCCCAATCACGACCGTTGGATCTCATCAATCCAACGGTCCGGATCTAACTAGGTTGTTTGTATATAATTGTCCGAAAACTCCCCCCCCCCTCCCCCATTTGCCTCATCTTCCTCACTCCACCTATCCTCACGAACCCTAATCCACGCCGCCATCAAATCCCTCGCCGGCGGTGAACGTCACCTGCACCGTTCAAGCCCAAAATTACACCACTCGTTCTCCTCACTCCCCTCTTTCCATTCCACCCACTGGTTCCCCTCGAATAGGGCTGGAACTCGTCTAATCTTCGATTGAAGTTTCCGGTCAAATCGCAGGCTTATCCAAACCAGCCCAAAGTCACACCACACAATCCCCGGTCGTCCCTCAACACTAATCCATGATTATCTTCCTTCAAATCTCTGTGAAACGGCTCGAATTTTAGATCTAAGAATTTCTGGCCAAAACCCTAAACTAAAATCTTTGTGATTTCGAACCGTAGTATCCTTAACCATGTGTTCTCTTGTAAGAACACATGGTTAGGGATGTTGCGTGTCAAAAATCTGAAAGGATTCGGACGTTAGTGACTGACCGGAGTTCCTCGTGCTTCTGTGAGTCTTTCCTATTTCTTTTTACTCGCATGGTTGAAGTTTCAGTTACAGTCTTGGTTTCATTAAGTGTTTTGTTAATTTTACGGTTTATTTTTGTGTATTAGTATAATTCTGTCAATTGCTGTTAGTTCTGAGTTTGATATTTGAATGGTCGATTGTGAGTTTATTGGTTAAGACTTAGTTTAATTTCATTTAATGTTGATCATGTTAGCTTAAGTTTTGCTTTGATCGATCCTATATTTCTGGTTTCTCTTAGTTTGATTGAGTTGGTATTTGAGCAATTGGGATTGGTTAGTTTGATTAGTTGATTTTTGAGTGCTAATTAATCAATTTCAGTTAGTTTTGGATTAACTTAGGGGATTGGTTATAACTGTTAAGGATGAGGGTAGGATCAGTAACTTTGAGAAGCCTTCAGGGTAGTATGGGTATGGAAAAGGGTAGTTCTGATAGGAATAGTAATTTCAAAGTATATGAAAGGGCAGTATAGGTATTGTATGGGTAGAAGAATACCCTAGGGCCTTCTAGAATAGGATTTTAGTGCACATTTCAGCACAATAGGGGTGCTTACTTGTTTAGCAAGTCAAGAATAGAGGGACTAAATTGAAATAAGGGAGGGACTAAAAAAGAAGGCCTAAAATCTGATCTACTCTCTTTTGTTGCCTATATAAGGGCATGAAATGCCTTGGAAAAGGGATTCTTCTTCTTCCTTAAGCTCTAAGCTCAAAAATCCCCACCAAAAACTCTCCTCTCTACTTTCAATTTCAGCTAGCATTTCAATTCCAGTTTGCTCAGAAAACAAAACATCAAAAATGAAGAAATCAAAAACAATTTTACAGTTCCATTACTAGTTTTGGATTTCAGTGGGTTTGGGGTCTAGCAGGATTGCAGAGGTATTTAGATTCAGCGGTGAGGGCTAGGAGTGTATTTCAAGTATGTGTTGAATTGATCTGTGGAGTCTGCTTGTATTTCTGGTTTTCAAAAGTAGTTCTTGGCATGTTCTGTGGTGTATATTGTTGAGTTTGTTGTTGTTGCTGTTCAAAGTGGCTGACTCCTTTCCCTTTTCTATTTACATTCCAATTTACAGGTACATTTCTTTGAACCTCACTGATGTCTGCTCGTTGAAAGTTGAAATGAAATGTTCAAAGGGTCTATTGTTCAACTTAAGGCAGTCTGTATTTTAACTGATATTAATAGTGTAGTTTTCTGTTATATAACTGGCAGTTATATGTATAATTAAGATTGTTCAGTAAGGTTGATTACATGTTGAATGTTGCATAACGTTGAACTGTTGAATTGGGCATTTGAAATAGCATTGAGCATAGGCTTGGTCTAATTTGAAAGTTTGTGTGAATTCAGTAGTCATCAGTAGCAATTGGATCTATATAAATGACATGTGAATTCAGGAGCAGGTTTGGTGACATTGAGCCTAGTTACTTATACTTTTGTCATTGATCATGCTAGTATAATAGAATGTCTGCTTTTGATTAAAGGTTCTGAAATCGATTGGTAGGCAAACCTGATTTATTGTTGGTAGATTGGTATTGAAACCAGTTAAAAATCATGAAACAAAACTCATTCACAATTGATTTAGTTCATTAAAAGCAGCAGGTCTTGATAGGTAGGACAAATCGGTTTAGTAATTTTGGGAGTTCACGGCTATCAGCTAAAATGAGGGTATGCATTGTCGTTGTGGTGACTCGTTGATGTTGTATAAATTGTTGCAGTTGGAATTGTACATTGGGCCAATTGGACTGTATCAAAGTCATGAGACAGGCCCATTCTTTATTTAAATTTGGTTCTAGTTTACTTCGGTGTAATACAATTCTAAATTAATTAGTCTTTTAGAGACACATAATAAGTAGGAAATCATAGTTACTTCGGGATTACTGCTAGCCTCGTCCAAATAAAACCACTAATTATGGGGCCCTCAATGTGGTTATTAAAAATGATTAGAATTTGGGATGACCATTTAGCGAACTCCACGGTCTTCCTCAAAATAATATTACGTTAGAATCTTTAGGCGCGATTTTAATTCAAGTACCTTCTTAAACTCGGGTGCGCATTGATGCGGCCCAAATCCAAATCTTGATGAAGTCGAAATTTGTTGACAATCACGGGTGCATTGATTGCGACGGGGTTCGAAACGCGTTTTCACGACGTCGTAATTCTTAAAAAATAAATAATGATAGAAAAGAGGTTCACAAATTGAGACGAGCCTCACCGCACAAAAATAAATAAATGTGGGGACCTCAATAAATAATTATCGAAATAATTAGAATTTGGGATGGCCGTTTAGCGAACGTCATGGCTTTTTCCCCAAATAATACTACGTTAGCATCTTTAGGCACGATTTAATTAAATTACTTTCTTAAACTCGGGTGCGCATTGATGCGACCCAAATCCAAATCTCGACAAAGTCGAAATGTGTTGACAACCACGGGTGCATTGATTGCGACGTGGTTCGAAACGCGTTTCACGACGTTGCAATTCTTTTAAAGTAAATAATGATAGAATGCGGTTACGAATAAGAGGCACATAAGCTAGCATGTATTAAAATCAGATAAAATCAAATATAACAGTTAAACGACCGTGCTAGAACCACGGAACTCGAGAATGCCTAACACCTTCTCCCGGGTTAACAGAACTCCTTACCTGGATTTCTGGTTCGCAGACTGTAACAGAGTCATATTTTTCCTCGGTTCGGGATTCAACTGGTGACTTGGGACACCATTAATCTCCCAAGTGGCGACTCTGAATAATTAATAATTAAATCTCATTCCGATTGTCCTTTAATTGGAAAAACTCCTTTATGCCCTTACGGGTGTAGGTAAAAAGGAGGTGAGACAGCTCTGGCGACTTTGCTGGGGAACAAACCCGGAATCTCTGGTTCAGGGTTCAGAATTCGAGCTTAGATAAATTGTTGTATTTAATTGTATCTGATTTTCCTACATGTTTTGTGCTGAATGTGATAAATGTTACTGCTTTGATATTATCTGAACTGTATATAAACTGTGCCGACACCTTTCTCTCTTCACCTCCGGGGATGTGCTTACTGGTTGAGACTCCCTATTCTATTAGTGTCATACCTTGAAGTAAGAAAGAGGCCGGACAAGTTACAAAGCCGGATGGCCTTTTGGTTCCCGGTAAGTTGCCCCCTCTTTGACTCGAGTTGTCCGCTCGGGCACACAGTCTAGAACACTGACCCAGGTTTTTGAACATAGAATAACGTGACTTCATGCCGGATCCCTAGTAGGAACGCTTATTTGCATCACGTTGCATTTGACTTAGGGGACTCAACATAGGGGGTTGAGTCCGTCTAGGACTAGCAACCTGAAATGAAAAGACCAACCTGATGCATCATACTTGCTCTGTACATGTATTTATTTCGAACCTGCATGTTGACCGGTTTCTGAATCTCGGGAATGTTGGAAAATTGAAAAAAAAAGAGAAAAGATGAAAAAAAGAAAGAAATATCAGTTAGGGAGTTAATTGAGTATTTTAGAAATATAAATCAATAACCAATTACTGGCAAAACTCTGCCGAAATTTTGAGGAAATTAAAAAAAAAGGAAAATGTTTTATTTTGTTACTAAAAAAAGCAAAGAAAAATAGAAAAAAAGAGTCTTTTAATTTTGGAAAGTTGGTTGTTGAAAAAGAAAAGGATAAAAAGAGTTTTTGTTTTAGTTTGAAAAACATAAGTTGTTTCATTATTTGTTGAAAAAGGAAAGGAAAAAGAGTTTTTTATTTTTAGTTTGGAAAAATAGGTTGTTTTATTGTCTGTGGAAAATGAAAAAGAAAAAAAAAGAGTCTGTTATTTTTAGCTTGGAAAATAGGCTATTTTACTTGTTGAAAAGAAAAAGAAAAAGAAAAAGAGAGTCTTGTTTCTAAAAATAGTTTTTATTCGCTTATGAAATGCCAAAAATAAAAATGGAAAAGAGTCATGTTTTAAAATAGTTCGGTTAATTCGCCCGAACTACGCATGGTTTGATTCTCACAGGGCATGAGATACGTAGGCAACCCTCATCGGGTCCAACCCTCCCTTTTGCAAAATAACCAGAAAATATCAAAATTTTAATTTTGTCATAAATAAACCAGGTGATGCCATTTTGTCCAAAAATATCCAAATGTTCCCAAACGGAATGTCGGAAGGCTGACTTTGCATATATAACCACTTGTGGTCATGTTTTTTTTTCTTTTCTCTTTCAATCCACGCAGCCTTAAGTTTTCGTCCTCGAGGCGTTGAAAGGCCGTGTTGCAATACTGGGTATTTTTATTTTAAAGTAAAAAAAAAAGAGAAGTAAAAATTGTGAATAAGCTAAGTAGAGCCGTCTTGTCATAAATAGCCTTAAAATCTTTGTTCCCAAAATGCTGAAGGGCCATGTTTGAGAGTCAAGTGCTTCGCTTGAAAATATATCGGTAATTTTGAGTCAAAATATAGATAGTTTTTCTTTGAGTCAAATAAAAGTTTTCTTTTTGCTTAAACGCTTTAATAAATGTGCAGGATGAGCACAATGATAAATGAGCCCTTTTCAATAATGATCAAAATCCCTTTTGAGCTGCAATTATGGTGGAATGATTTAGGCAAAGAGGGGCAAGACGAAGGGAAAAAATATTTGAAAGACCTTCCGGATTTATTAAACATTCAGCCTCAGGGGGATATTATCAGGGCATTGGTCGCCCATTGGGATTCGACACATAATGTATTTCATTTCTCAGACTGTGAGCTCACCCCAACATTGGAAGAAATAGCGGGGTATATCGGAAGTGATCAAGCTCCATTGAGGTTCAAATACTTGATTGCTCTTAGGGCCATTACCATACACCGATTCTTGGATTCCTTGAAAATACCCCGAACAGTTCATCATCCAGATTTTTTAAAGGGCTTCTGCAGTTTCCGCTTCATATATGATAGGTATGGCCACGTGGGCGGGTTCAAGAATCCAGACTTTAAGCTATGCAGTAGAAGTAACCGACAAAAATGGGAGGAACATAGACGGGTGGCTTTTATGATAGCCTTCTTGGGCCTCATAATATTCCCAAGGAAAGATGGTAATATTGATTTGAAAGTAGCAGGGGTCGTCAGTACCTTGCAAACCATGGGGAAAAGCACTTTAGCACCTATGATCGTGGCTGATATCTTCTGAGCTGTCACTGCGTGCAAAGCTGGGGGAAATTTTTTTGAGGGATGTAACTTGTTGTTACAAATGTGGATGACTGAGCATTTGTGCCCTCGCTCTCACCTATTGAGTTATGGTTTGGTTGAGAAAACTTGTATAGGTGAATTTTACACAAGAATCAAAGGGGCTAGTGTACTTGAAGGAGTCACGGCCTGGGCATTATTATTTCGGAACATCAATGCCAGCCAGATACAGTGGGTGCTTGGATGGTTGCCTGTCGAAGAAGTCATATATATGCCAGCAGCCCGACCGCATTTTTTGTTGATGGGACTCAAAAGCATCCAGCCCTATGCACCATATCGGGTTCTGAGGGAACTCGGGATGTATCAAGAGGTACTGAGAGATGAAGATTTGAATACCCAGGTGGTCGAAATTAGCCTTGACGGTCGGTTCCCTGAGGAGGGGGTTCGCCAAATTTGGAGTGAGTGTCAACATTTGATGGCAAACACTTGTGTGTCAGATAGGGTCAAAGGGGAAGTTGCCCCAGGGTATCATGATTGGTTCAGAGGTGACGTGGCATGCGAGAGACCGGCTAAAAGGCCTCATCTCGAAGATTTCGCCAAATCGTCCCAAGAGCAGTGGGATTGGTTAGCAAAGGAAGAAGGTTATCGAGTTGAGATTGGTAAACTGAAGCAGCAAGTTGAGAGTCTGAAATTAGAGAACGGTGTACAGGTTGCCACAGATCAAGGTGAAAATAATAGACTGGCTCGATAAAATGAAGCACTTAGGGCCCAAATCCGGCAGTTGAAGATAACCATCGATAAGCAACCGAGGAGCCGATCCGATGAGCAATTGATAAAAAAGATTGGAAAACGAAGTCAGGGAATGGCGGGATGAATTAGAAAGATCTGAGAATGCCATGGCAAAACTTAAAGCACAATGGGCTACAAGAACAGAGGAACGTCGCCAGTACTTGAATCAGTTGAAAAGGGAACATGAGAAAATTGTTGCCAATTTAAAGAGAAAAGTGGTTGCCCTTGAGGGTAAAGCGGTTAGGCAGGCTAGAGATTTTGAAATTGAAAGTGGACATTGTTACGATTTGTTGGCCCAAATGGAGGAAGAAGTGCAGCGGCTGCAAGACCAACACGTGCAGGACTCTCGAGCTTTAAAGACGTGCAGCGATCAGATAAGACGCTTGCTCATAGAAAAGAAGCAAACAAAAGACAAGATTAGAGCCATTGCTCATGCCATTTTCAGGAGATGCCGGGTTTGTGAAGACATGACCCATACTACTTTTGTCTCAGCAGTGATGATCTATGTGAAGCGAACCGTGAATGAGTTAGAGCAGCTTGAAAGGGATTTGGATCCTAGGCCCGCGGCGAGGCCGAACGACGCCCCGCGGACACCTAAGTTTGAAGCACTAGAATATGCATAGTCCGTGTCTGTAATTTTCTACCATTTTGAGTCAGTCTTTCGTATGCCCGTTATCTTTCCAGGTCAAGCATGTTTGCAGTCTTAGATTCTGTGGTTTGCTTTTAAGTTGCGTCTGTTAGTTTCTTTCCAAAAAGTGTTGAGTTTGTAAGAGTTTATTTTAGTAATGAAAGTTGAAAATTTTATTTCCACCCTTTATTTTCGCATTTATTTTCATGAACTACGCTTGGTCTGATTCGTGCGGGGTCACGATACGTAGGCAATACCTATAGGATTCGACCGTAATCGTAAGAAAGGAAAAAACAAGGAAAAGAGAGAAAGAGAGAAAAGAGCGGGAAAATAAAAGAGAAATGAGCGAGAACACAAAAGAGAAAGAAACAAAAGAAAGAGAAGAGCACAAGAAAGGGATGAGGTGAGGAAATTTGAAAGAAGGGTAAAAAAAACGAGGAACGAAGTGCCGGGATGACGCATGTGATCGAGCAAATGCATAATAGAAATGATTAACTGTATAAGTGCATTCATGCCAACGTGCGGTTGTTAAATCTGTTAAAACCTGATCGTTAACAAAGTGGTTGTCCGAATGTGTGAGTACAGGCAGGTGGTTAGTTGATTGGCAATTCTGGCAACTCACCCGTACAACACCCGATCGAAGGATCAAGTAAAAATGACAGGGCAGGATTCGGAAATCAGCATCGTAGACCCTTCAAATGAGGTTGAGGTAACAAATGTGGGTGTTATGAAAGAAGAAATGAGGAAGTTAAAAGCACAAATGGCTGAAATGCATCGGGCATGGTCTTAGGGACATCCGGCACAGCTATATCCCACTAATCCATCTTACATCCCACCCTTGACCCAAGCTCAGGAGCCCACCACTCCCCACACATTTTCAGCTTTCCCCTATCACGCCCAGGGTTATGGTACCACTTCATACGCTCCCCCGGCTCCACCCCCTAAACAGAACCCTCCACCACCCATGGTTCCCGTCTTTGTGGCACCTCCCCCAGCCCCACTACATAGATCGTCTAGTAAGCCGCTATTCCAAGCTCACAACACCGAATATTACCCTCCCGAACCCACTTTCAAAGCGCCTGAGCCATATACCTATTCTCCGCATTTTGAAATCCCTAGAGAGGTTGAGAAACCGGTTAAGAATACAGAACAGGAGGAAGTGATTCGTAAAGTCAAAAGCCTGGAGCAATCCTTCAGGAACATGCATGGTTTAGGTAACCAAGTCAGCGTCACATACAAAGATTTGTGCCCTTTCCCTGATGTTCAGTTGCCTGCAGGGTTTAAAATGCCGAAGTTTGACTTGTATGAGGGGCACGGTGACCCAGTAGCCCATCTGCGTGGCTTTTGTAGCAAAATGAGAGGTGCTGGGGGAAAGGATGAATTGTTGATAGCATATTTCGGTCAAAGCCTGAGCGGATCAGCACTAGAATGGTACACGAGATAGGACCCCGGCTGATGGTATACATGGGATGATTTGGCACAAGCATTCATTGGCCATTTTCAATATAACCTTGAGATAGTCCCCGACCGCCTGTCATTGTTGAAGCTGGAAAAGAAGCATGGGGAAAGTTTTAGACAGTTTGGTTTCCGCTGGAGGGAACAAGCAGTGAGGGTTGATCCTCCGATGAGGGAGAGTGAGATGGTAGATTACTTCTTGCAAACATTGGTGCCTACCTATTTTGGTCATCTAGTGACGTCCGTCGGAAAATTGTTTAATGAGGTGGTAAAGATGGGGGCCATGATTGAAGAAGGATTGAAATCTAACAAGATCTTGAGCTACTCGGCGTTGAAAGCAACTACCCAAGCCATCCAAAGCGATACTGGTGGTGTGCTCGGAAAGAAGAAGAAGGAAGAAGTTGCTACGGTTGAAGCTAGTGCTTGGTCCATGCCCAATAACCCTCCACTCTACTACAATCAACCTAGACACCACCACCCAAACTATCAATATACCCCATATGGCCCACCGTAACACTACTATCCACCACCGGAACCACACTTTTCTATCGACCACGCACAGACATACACTCAGCCCCCGGTGCACTCGTAATGGCGTGCACCGAATCCCCAAAACACACAACCACCCCCACAAAACACCTATCCCCTCCCAGGGCAAACAGACCAGGAACCAACTTCCGCCCAAACCAAGCTTTTAGAAGTGAGAAGGCCCCAAACAGAAAAACATTTACTCCGCTGGGAGAATCTTACACTGCTCTCTTCCAGAGATTGAAACAGTTAGGAATGTTGACCCCAATTGAATCCAAAGCACCAAACCCCCTTCCCAGAAACCTGGACCATTCTGTTAGTTGCGAGTATTGCTCAGGGATGTCGGGGCATGATACTGAAATATGTTGGAAGTTAAAAAACGTTATACAAGAGCTCATTGATAATCGTCGTATTGAAGTACAGGCTCTAGAGGACCCGAACATCAATCAAAATCTGTTACAACCGCATTATGAGGCCAACATGATCGAACTGATACATAAGGGGGCAGAGCCTAAAAAACCTTCGCAGTTGGTTATGGTGATTCGTTCTACGGAATCCAAAGAGAAGACAGTGAGTACAAGGCCAGTGGTTCAGTTGAAAGCAATAAAAGGCAAGCCAGTGTTGGTAATGGGAAAGGGACCATTCGTGACTGCAAAAAAGCCGGAGCCAGTCAAGTTAGTGGTACCAGGGTCATCATCTGCACCTATGGTGGTTGTGAAAGGGGCCTACGTAGAACCGGTTGTCAGAAAACCGGTAGTCTAGTTACCCATGGTTGATAGAAAAGCCGTACCGTAGAGATACGACAAGGTAGTGGTGACATACAAAGGAAATGAAATTGAGGAAGAGAGTTGTGAAGCACAAGGACTAACTCAGTCGGGACGTTGTTTCGCTCCTGAAGAGTTGAGAAAGGCTACGGGCGCTAAAGACAATCCAGTGCCAGTCAAAAAAGCTGTGACGGAAGAAGAGGCAGAAGAGTTTCTGAAAAAGATGAAAGTGCAAGATTATTCCATTGTTGAACAACTGAGAAAAACACCGGCCCAAATCTTGTTGTTGTCGTTATTGATTCACTCTGACGAGCATTGTCGAGCTTTGATGAAGATATTGAATGAGGCTCATGTGCCCGACAAAATTTCAGTGAACCATCTGGAGACAATTGCCAACAAGATCTTTGAAGTGAACATGGTAGCATTTTCTGATGATGAATTGCTTGTGGAAGGCACAGAACACAACAAAGCTCTCTATTTGACGGTCAAGTGTGAAAGTTCAATGGTTACTCGGGCACTGATCGATAACGGGTCGAGTTCTAATATTTGCACGTTGTCCACGTTGAATAAATTGAAGATCGATGAGGATAGAATCCAAAAAAATAGCATTTGTGTTCGAGGGTTCGACGGAGGGGGAACAAACACAATAGGGGATATTGTACTCGAATTGACTATTGGCCCAGTCGAGTTCACTATGGAATTTCAGGTGTTGGATGCTGCAGTATCCTACAATCTTTTGTTGGGTCAACCATGCATTCATGCGGCCAAAGCCGTGCCTTCCACGCTGCACCAAATAGTCAAGTTCGAGTGGGAAAGACAAGAAATTGTGTTATATGGGGAAGATCACACATGCGCCATGAATGATGCCATTGTGCCCTTTATAGAAACTGAAGATGATAAGGGACCATGGGTTTATCAGGTCTTCGACACGGTCCCGGTGAGTAGAGTGACCGAGGGTAAAAGCATGTCGTGTCCCAGGGTGGTAGCTGCGACCGTCATGGTAGTATCAGAAATGCTGAATAACGGGTTAGTGCCAGGGAAAGGTCTGGGGGCTGAACTGCAGGGAATTATTCAACCTGTTTCTCTGCCCAAAAATCTGGACACCTTCGGATTGGGGTTCAAACCAACAGCGGCAGATGTTAGAAGGGCCCGTAAATTGAAAAAGAAAGCTTGGTTTCTTCCAAAACCCATTCCACGTTTGTCCAGGTCCTTCGTCAGACCGGGTATCAAGAAACAGTCATTGGCAAAGGTGTCAGGTTCATTGATTGGGGCAGAGGGGAATTTGGATAAGGTGTTCGAGAGAGTATTTGCTGAAGTAAACATGGTTGAGGCCGGGGAAGGGTCAAGCGGAGCAGATATACAGTACATCGGACCACATGCTAACATCAACAATTGGGAAGCTACTCCTCTTCCAATTCGGAGGGAGTCGTGGTAGTGGGTTTTGTTTTCCTTTTGTCACCTGGATTATTCCAGGGTTTGTAATCCAGTTGCTATGTTCCGTCCGTTTGGATGAGTTAAAACCTTGTTATCTTTACATTCAATGAAATGCAATTTTCTTCGTTCCTAATTTTGTTTCCATTTTTTTCTTTTCTTTTGTACAGTTCTTTTTATGCTGATATCAATGATATTACATGCATGAGGAGTCTTCGGACCAGTTTTAAAAGCCAATCTAGCTCGGAAGTAATAATACAAGAAATCGAGTGTGATGATGGGGTGGATTGTAACAACGATGAAGCTTATGAGGAAATTAGTAAAGAATTAAGTCATTTTGAAGAAAAACCCAAACCTAACCTAAATGACACAGAAGCAGTTAATCTAGGGGACCAAGACAATGTGCGGGAAACTAAAGTAAGTGTTCATCTGGAGCCACAACTCAAGGAGGAGATAATTAAAGTATTGCATGAGTACAAAGATGATTTTGCATGGTCATATGATGATATGCCAGGTCTAAGCACCGATTTGGTGGTTCATAAATTACCCACTGATCCGACACTCCTCCCTGTCAAGCAGAAATTGAGAAAATTCAAAACGGACATAAGTGTGAAGATCAAAGAAGAGATTACCAAGCAGTTTGAGGCAAAGGTAATTCAGGTTACGCGGTACCCCACTTGGTTAGCTAATGTTGTGTCTGTGCCGAAGAAAGATGGAAAGACCAGGGTATGTGTCGATTATTGGGATCTTAACAAGGCAAATCCAAAAGACAATTTCCCACTACCCAACATCCATATACTGATTGACAATTGTGCCAAATATGATATTGGCTCTTTTGTGGATTGTTACGCGGGTTATCATCAGATTCTAATGGACGAGGGGGATGCAGAAAAGACGGCATTCATCACGCCGTGGGGAACGTATTGTTATTGGGTCATGCCGTTTGGTTTGAAAAACGCTGGGGCAACTTATATGAGGGCCATAATAACCATATTCCATGATATGATACACAAAGAAATCGAGGTGTATGTGGATGATGTGATCGTGAAATCTAGACAGCAATCCGACCATGTCAGAGATTTGAAAAAGTTCTTTCAAAGGCTTCGCAGGTACAATCTTAAGCTAAATCCTGCAAAGTATGCTTTCGGGGTGCCATCTAGGAAGTTGTTGGGGTTTATAGTCAGCCGGCGGGGTATTGAATTAGACCCGTCGAAGATCAAAGCTATTTAGGAGTTGCCACCTCCAAGAAACAAAACCGAGGTGATGAGTTTGTTGGGAAGATTGAACTATATCAGCAGGTTCATTGCTCAACTCACGACAACTTGTGAGCCGATTTTCAAATTGTTGAAGAAAGACGTTGCGGTTAACTGGACGGATGAATGTCAGGAGGCTTTTGATAAGATAAAGGGGTATTTGTCGAACCCACCCGTGTTGGTCCCGCCAGAACCAGGAAGGCCTTTGATTCTATATCTGATAGTTGTAGATAGTTCATTCGGCTGTGTACTGGGGCAGCACGATGTTACGGGCAGAAAGGAGCAGGCTATTTACTATCTCAGCAAGAAGTTCACATCTTACGAAGTTAAGTATACTCATCTGGAAAGGACATGTTGCGCCCTAACTTGGGTGGCACAGAAGTTGAAACATTATTTGTCATCTTACATTACTTACCTTATATCTCGCTTGAACCCGTTTAAGTATATTTTTCAGAAACCCATGCCCACAGGGAGGCTTGCAAAATGGAAGATATTGCTTACAGAGTTCGACATTTTCTATGTGACACGGACTGCCATGAAAGCACAGGCATTAGCCGATCATTTGGCTGAGAACCCCGTCGATGAAGATTATGAGCCTTTGAAAACCTATTTCCCTTATGAAGAAGTGATGCACATTGGTGAATTGGAACAAGCTGAGAAGTCGGGATGGAAACTTTTCTTTGATGGGGCTGCAAATATGAAAGGCGTGGGAATAGGAGCGGTACTTATTTCTGAAACAGGTCAGCATGACCCTGTAACAACTCGGCTTCGTTTCTACTGTACAATCAACATGGCAGAATATGAGGCGTGTATATTGGGATTGAGATTAGCTGTGGATATGGGTGTACGGGAAGTCTTGGTCATGGGTGACTCGGACCTACTGGTACACCAAATTCAAGGAGAATGGGAAACACGGGATCTGAAGCTTATACCGTATCGGCAGTGTCTGCATGAGCTTTGTCAACGTTTTCAGGCCATAGAATTCAGGCACATTCCAAGGATTCATAATGAGGTTGCCGATGCTTTGGATACTTTGGCGTCAATGTTGTACCATCCAGATAAGGATTATGTTGATCCATTGCAGATTCAGGTCCGTGATCAGCATGCTTACTGTAATGTGATAGAGGAGGAAATTGATGGCGAGCCGTGGTTCCATGATATCAAAGAGTACATTAGAGCGGGAGTATATCCGATACAGGCCACCGGTGATCAGAAAAGAATGATTCGGCGATTGGCAAGCGGGTTTTTCTTTAGTGGAGGAGTGTTGTACAAAAGAACTCCAGATCTCGGGTTGTTAAGATGTACAGATGCAAGACAGGCCACAACTATCATGACTGAGGTACATTCCGGAGTTTGTGGACCGCATATGAGTGGGTACGTTCTAGCAAAAAAGATTCTCCGAGCAGGTTATTATTGGCTCACGATGGAGCGGGATTGTATCAGTTTTGTGCGTAAATGTCATCAATGCCAAGTGCATGGAGATTTGATTCATTCTCCACTATCAGAATTACATACGATGTCCGCACCATGGCCTTTTATTGCGTGGGGCATGGATGTTATTGGGCCAATTGATCCAGCAGCGTCAAATGGGCACAGGTTTATTTTGGTAGCTATAGATTATTTTACCAAATGGGTGGAAGCTAAGACGTTCAAGTCTGTGACTAAGAAAGCTGTAGTTGACTTCGTGCATTCAAATATCATCTGCCGATTTGGGATTCCAAAGGTAATCATCACAGATAATGGGGCTAATCTTAATAGTCATTTGATGAAGGAGACATGTGAGCAGTTTAAGATTACTCATAGGCATTCTACTCCATACCGTCCCAAGGCAAATGGTGCGGTTGAAGTAGCCAATAAGAATATAAAGAAAATACTCCGGAAGATGGTTGAAGGGTCTAGACAGTGGCATGAGAAATTACCTTTTGCATTGTTAGGATATCGCACCACCGTTCGTGCCTCGGTGGGAGCGACTCCTTACTCATTGGTATATGGTACCGAGGCAGTGATACCCGCAGAAGTGGAAATCCCATCTCTGCGAATCATTGCAGAGGCTGCGATCGATGATGATGAATGGGTGAAAAGCCGTCTTGAGCAGTTGAGTTTGATTGACAAGAAGAGATTGGCATCAGTGTGTCATGGCCAACTGTACCAACGAATAATGGCAAGAGCATACAACAAGAAAGTACGTCCAAGGAAATTCGAAGTCGGACAATTAGTACAGAGGCGGATTTTGCCTCATTGGGCTGAAGCAAAAGGAAAGTTTGCACCAAACTGGCAGGGACCATTTGTAATAACCAAAGTGTTGTCTAACGGAGCATTGTATTTGACAGATGTGGAAAATGTATAGACATGGCCATCAATGCCGATGCGGTCAAGAGATATTATGTATGATTTCTTTATTTTCTGAATGTATCTGTTTGTATTTGGCATATCTTAAAGATTGAAATGATGAAGGCGTTTTGTCCTGCTATCCAAACATTATTATCCCTTGTTATCCTCTTTGATCCTTACTTATTTTTCATACCCCTCTTTCGGAATCAACGGCACTATCAGGGAACACAGGTGCCGAACATAAAAGAAGAAGAGAAAAACAAAAGGAAAATAAAGAAGAGAAAAACAAAGGAAAAGAAAAGAAAGAAAAGAAAAAGGAAAAGGAAGAAGAAGATAAGGAAAATAAAGAAAAGCAAAAGAAAAGAAAGAAGATAGAAACAAAGGAAAAGAAAGAAGAGTAAAACA
Source organism: Nicotiana sylvestris (assembly GCF_000393655.2). Lineage (NCBI taxonomy): Eukaryota > Viridiplantae > Streptophyta > Magnoliopsida > Solanales > Solanaceae > Nicotiana > Nicotiana sylvestris. The sequence goes on from NC_091058.1 coordinate 56,929,371, forward strand.
AAGGAAAAGGAAAAGAAAGAAAAAGAAAAGAAAAGAAAGAGAAAGAAAAGGAAAGAAAGAAAAACACAACAACAAAAGTTAATTATAATACAGTGAACTACGTTTGACTTGATCCCGAAAAGGTACGTAGGAAGCCTTACTCCGGGGTTCAGTCATACCAAAATAGAAATCCAAAAATCCCCAAGCAAGAAACTGGGGCAGAAGTTGTGATTGTTGTGGAAATCGGATTCTGAAAGTTGTAATTTGAACCCATTCGAATGTTTTGAGCCTTTCATACCTTTATTTCTAACCCAATCCAAAATCCTACATTATGGTCCAAAGAAATACCTTCTGATCAATTTTAGGAAACGCCAAATCAAGCAGGTAACGGTAATTCGTGGCAGTGGCAACACTCTGGTTCAAAGCAAAAGAACAAAAGATAAAAATGAGAGAGTCTTATGGGTGAAAACCCTCATGGGCACCGTAAGGCGACGGGAGCTGAGAGAAAATAAATGAGAGAGTCTTATTGGTGAAAACCCTCGCGGGCACCTTGAGGCGAAAGTGAGTTGGAAAATATTTAAATGGCAAAAGGTCTGTGTGTGGAAAAATGTTTTGAGGTACCGCAGGAAAGCAAGATTAAGGTCTGGGTAATTCAAACAATTGATGGAAGTTTTGGGCAACATAAGTACGGAAATTGAAAGTTGGTTATTTGGACAGATTGGGCCGATCAATCCAAAAGGCATGTCATAACCATTGGTACCAGCTGTCTCGCTCAGATAAGTTTCTTTTCCTTCTCTTTTTAAAACAACCATCTGGTTTTGGATTCTTCTTATCCTTCACTCAAAAATCATCGCATTTCATTTTCTTTTGAGGGTTTTTATCTAGTTGAGATGTTTCAGTACTAGTCTTGGTCAATGCAAGCAGAAAGGACTTCAAAGCTCACTACCGGTTTTTGGAATTGTAAAGCACAACATGGTCAGAGCATGTCAAAAACAACTTGATGTCAAGGGGAATACAGGGAATTAACGGAAGTTTCATCGGTGAAATGATTGGGGAATGTCGTAGGAAAGGCAAAAGCTTAAACAAAAGGTCAGAAAAATGAAATAACAGCGTGGGTGTAAAACATTTAGGTCGCCGGATGTTGGGAAAGATAAAAGTTGGTCAGAAAGTCAAGCGGTTCAGGGTCAGAGTGTGGAAGGCAGTCAACACAAAGCAAGGCAGCGGAAGGATCTTTTAGCAAGAAGGCCATCAACTAACCAACATTTTAAACTGACGAAATTTTCTTTGATTGTAATAGGGGCAGAAAGTTAGCCGTTGAGAAGGAATTCTCCAAGAAGGAAAAACAAGCAGTAATCAGGTTTGATCGCACAGTGCGTTCTGATTAAATACAAGATAATCCTGAATAGCATAAGGGGAATGTAATTTGGCTGCAAGTTTGCATGATTAGAATAACTGCAAGTTGTCAGGACCTTCCTAGATAATAGGACGTAATTCATATACCCGGATAAGATACCTTGGTACAGTGAGAAGTAACACCTTAGGTTCATAATTGTTTGGAGCAGTCAGGAGCCCACCTGGATAATAAAGGAATACATTCAATTTCAAATTCAGAAATCACGAGTCCGCCTGGAGAATAGAGACATACCATTCAGATTTTAAGCAATCAGGAGCCCGCCTGAAGAATAGAGGTGATACCATTCAAGTTTTTAGCTTCCCATCAATCTCTTTGTTTATTTTGAAATCAGGAGTCCGCCTGGAGAATAGAGACATACAATTTAATTTTAGCAATCAGGAGTCCGCCTGGAGAATAGAGACATACAATTTAATTTTAGCAATCAGGAGTCCGCCTGGAGAATAGAGACATACAATTTAATTTTAGCAATCAGGAGTCCGCCTGGAGAATAGAGACATACAATTTAATTTTAGCAATCAGGAGTCCGCCTGGAGAATAGAGACATACAATTTAATTTTAGCAATCAGGAGTCCGCCTGGAGAATAGAGACATACAATTTAATTTTAGCAATCAGGAGTCCGCCTGGAGAATAGAGACATACAATTTAATTTTAGCAATCAGGAGTCCGCCTGGAGAATAGAGACATACAATTTAATTTTAGCAATCAGGAGTCCGCCTGGAGAATAGAGACATACAATTTAATTTTAGCAATCAGGAGTCCGCCTGGAGAATAGAGACATACAATTTAATTTTAGCAATCAGCAACAGGGGATTTTATCGAGAAAGAACAAGGCAATGAGGCAACAAGGAGACACAAGACAACAAGGCAGCAAGGAAGTACAGGAGCAAGTTTGAAGAATTTAGATAGGATTTTTTGTAATTGATAGAGCATAGTTAGTTTAGCTTCTTTTATCTTTGACGTAGTGTAATAAGGGAGGTCAGCAAGCAGTAACAGCAGCAGTAACAACAGCAAGCGCAGTGTGTCACACCTTCTTTTTCCGCCCCCGCGAGGGGCGTAGAGAGTTTTTTCCAATTAAAGGACAATCGAAATGGGATTTGTTTATTTATTTCAGAGTCGCCACTTGGGAGATTTTAGGGTGTCCCAAGTCACCAATTTAATCCCGAATCAAGGAAAAGAATAACTCTGTATTACAGTCTGCGAACCAGAAATCCGGATAAGGAATTCTGTTAACCCGGGAGAAGATGTTAGGCATTCCAGAGTTCCGTGGTTCTAGCACGGTCGCTCAACTGTTATATTCGGCTTGATTATCTGATTTTATACAAATATGAACTTATGTGCAAATTTTATCTTTTTACCGCTTTCATAATTGTTATTATTATTTTTACAAGAATGTGAACATCGTTTAAAAATATGTCTTTGGATTGCGTCACATAAAATGCACCCGCGATCCGGAACGTATTTTTATTCAATGTTTTAGGATTTGGATTTGGGTCGCATAAATGCGCACCCGTGTTTAAGAATGTATTATTATTAAATCGTGCCTAAAGCGATTAGCGTATTATTATTTATGGGTAAGACTGTGGAATTCACTAAACAGTCCATCCCGAATTCTAAATACTCAATTAAATATTTATTGAGGGCCCCACAATTTTGTATTTTTTATTCGGCGAGGCTCATCTCATTTTATTTTTAAAAGGACAGTCCTAAAATGCCTACATTTTTTATTGAAATTTGTCTCTACAAAATAAAGGAGAAATATCTTAATTTATTTACATGTTATTACCTAGTTACATTATACTAGGCATGTTCTCAGTTTGTCAAATTAAAAAAAAACATAGCAATTCTAATTTTAATCCTAGACCATTTACATGCTGAAATTAACCAATATTATTTAACTAAACAATATTTCTACCAAGTTCCTACTAGATGGCCTATTTGTTTGATTTTTTTGACTCGACGGAGTTACTACACCATTTATTTATTTTTAGGCAATATATGTAGATAGTTCATCTGTTAAGCTATCGTCGAATGTTCCACTATATGTATTAAATAGCTACATGATTCTGATTTTTGCAAGCTAAAATAATTTATACATACAAATAAAATTCAAAATATAATTAAATATAATTCAGAATTTCAATTCTTCATTTTTCGTATTCATGCTTCATATTTCGGTTTACAATAACCAGCGTGTCAGTTGTGTACCTGATATTGGAAGCAAAAGAAAATGAAGATGAGAATCAGCAGCAGTAATAACAATACAGCACAGCAACAACAGTCCAGCAACAGTAACAACCCAGGAACAGAATTTGCAAACTGATGGAGTAGTAATCCCAAAACAAAAGCTTCAAGCGTTGATGAAACAACAACAATTAATGCTGATTTCAAACAATGAAAGAAAGCAGAAGATTTTTTTTTAGTTTTTTTTATTTGAAAGTTTAAATATTTTTCGGAATTTTTCTTTCTCTCTTAAATATTCAGCTCTTTTTTCTCTCTCTTTGTGTTTTAATTCTCTCTCTTATTATTTTCTCTTATTCTCTCTATTTCTGTATTCCTCTATTTCTGTTCTTTGTTCTCCCTCGTATTATTCTGTTTAAAATCTGATTCAAGACCTCTATTTATTTCTCATCCCAAACCCTTTAATTCATTAATAAAACCACACTTTCTCTTACCAAACTCATTATCTTCTCATTCATTCTCCACTATATTAAACTAATATATCAAACCAACCCATTATATTTTGTCCATCATGCCTACCATAAATAATTGCCATATTCCTCTCCACTACATTTTGTCTTGTCCCCCATTTATATTAAACAACTATATCCCCCATACCCCAATACATTTTGTCCCCCATGCTTAACATAAAGAATTACAAAATGTTCAATTACCAAACTACCCCTCCGACCTTATTGCAATTACTATTTTACCCTCGGACGTACTGCAATTTACCAAACTACCCTCATCAGCTATAACCAATCAATTAATCAAACTCAACCAAAATATAGCCAATATGACCAATTTCTACACAAATTCAAACAACAAATCACATGAACATGATTTCTTCAACATTTCAACAACAAATCACATGAACACAAATTGAACAACAAAGAACAACTAAAATTTGATTGAACAATATTTTTAGCAACAAACAAACCTATTTTCAGATTCAACAACAACAACAACAACAAACAAGTATATTCAGATTTCTAAATTCAATAATATTGAACTTAAAATCAATTCTAACAACATTATAACCAACAATTCCTATATTAAACTTAAACAAGATTACGAGACAAATTCAAGAAATAATCATAAATGATAAACAAGAAATCAAACTATACAAATTTCGGATTCAAGATCAACCAAACAAAGTATGAACATGAATGAAAATATTCAATAACAATAACAAACAAACTTTGTTCAAACTTTGAATTAAACTTAAACAAAACAAATAAACATATTCAAATCACTAATCTTCAAATAATCAACTAATATTTCTTAAATTAAATCCAACAAAACTTATAACAAAGATGCATCATCCAAAAATTAAAAATATAACTTCGCATTAAATTACTAAATTAAAAACGAACTTCAAACAAGATGAACACGAACTAAATCTATATTAACAACAAACAACGGATTTGAACGATTTAAACTAATACCTTTCTATATTAAAACTAAATCCTCTTAAAATTAATAAAACAAACTGAAAATAATTAAATTAAATCTTCAACTTAAATCTAACAACAATATAATTAAACTAACAATTTTTATCTAAAAATAAATAAGAAAATAAAGCAAACTTATGCTAATTCCAAATCTGAAAATATCAAACAAATTACGGACGAAATAAAACTTAAACCAACTAACCGTAAATGACCAACGACGAAGATCTTGAATGAAACAAATCTGTCCGAAAAATGATTATCGTACCAAGACTACCAACGCCCTAACGGATCTTGCCTTCAACGATAAACTCCCCTTCCTCTTGAACTCAAAACAACACACAACAGACTCAAACGAAAACCAAACGAATCCTTGACGAAAACGAAGAAGATGACGTACCATCAGAAGCAGAAACGAAGCCGCAACAGCTGGTCGACGCAGCTGGAAGGAGGAATGGAAGCAGCAGCGACATGGGCTGAAGAAGAAAACTGAAGCAAGAGCAGTTGCGTGAGCAACAGTAGCAGCTGCGTGAGAAGACAACAGCCATGGTGGAAACAGTGATGGTGATGAGCATAATGACGAGGAAGACGAAGCAGAAACAAGAACAGTAGCGGCTCGTCGAGGGAAAAAAAATGAAGCGGGCAGCGATGGGGTTTCTCCTCCGTTGGTCGAGGGTTTTCCGGCGGAGAAGAAGACGAAGCCGCGGCCGAGGAGTTGGTCGTGAGGCGGAGGCTGGTGGACTGGAGGGTGGTTGACGTTGGGCAGCCATGGTTGGAGCTTGGTGAAGCTTGGAGAAGAAGAAGATAGGGAGGGGGTGGATGGTTTAGCTCTTTTTTAGGGTTTTCTTTTGTTTTGTTTTGTAAAAATGTAAGATAATAGGGGTGTTGGGTCTTTGGGTTATGGACCAGGTCGATCCAGTTTAAAATGGACCGGGTCATGGGGAAGGTTGGACAATTTTTTGGGCCTTTGGCTTGAATTTGAAGAAGAGGCCCAATTCTGACTTCTTTATATTTTTGCTCTCTTTTCTTCTTTTATTTTTCTAAAACTAAATTATAAAAATACTTAAATTATTATTAAGAACTAAATTAAGTTATAAAAGTGCAAATTAACTCCCAATAACAATTAACGCACAATTAAGTAATAATTAAGCATAAAATTGTATATTTGGACATTAAATGCTAAAAATGCAAACGATGCCTATTTTTGTAATTTTTAATTTTTGTAAAACAAATTTAATTACTAACAATTGTAGAATTAAATCCTACATGCAAAATGCAACATATTTTTGTATTTTTATTAATTTAACAAATGAACATGCACAGACAAATACAAATAATTATTCAAAAATATCACAAAATTGCACACCAAGGAAAATTATTTTATTTTTGAATTTTTTGGGAGTAATTCTCATATTGGGCAAAAATCACGTGCTTACAGCTGCCCCTCTTTGCCCGAAGACACGAAGGGTTTTCGTGCAAAGATAAAGCGAGCGATTTTTTGCCCATCCGAGTACTCCGTGTGAAGCATTTTTTGAAAAAGATTTGACCGAACCTTTGCTTCAAAGGTTTCCTACATATCCTGGGCTAAACAGGAATCAGGTCAATGTAGTTCGGGAAGTTTTGGTAGCTGGGACTACCGTGGGACTGCAATGTTACTGTTGTTGCATGCTATTACCACTGCTTACCGATCTCCTTGTTACACCATGCTTAAAAGAAAACAAGAAGCTAGGCTAGAGTACAATTTGTTTTTGTTGCCTTGCTTCCTTGTCTGCTTGCATTTCTTCCGGTGCTTTTCTTCTTTTGACACATGTACTTGAGTTTGTACTGTGACCTCTTGTTGCAACCTTCTGTTTCCCGGTGCCGGGGATTTTTATTACTTCCTGCTGGGGATTCCTGTTGTAACCCTCTGTTTTATTGTCCTCTGACTTGATCTTGAAATGTATTCCTCTGTTGTATGGGCGGGCTCCCAACTTCAATACTTGAAAATTAATGCTGAATGTATTCCTCTGTTATATGGGCGGGCTCCCAACTTCAATACTTGAAAATTAATGCTGAATGTATTCCTCTGTTATATGGGCGGGCTCCCAACTTCAACGCTTGAAATGAAAAGACTAAAATGTATGCCTCTGTTCTATGGGCGGGCTCCCAACTTCAACACTTGAAATGTAAGGACTGAAATGTATGCCTCTGTTCTATGGGCAGGCTCCCAACTTCAACGCTTGAAATGTAAAGACTGAAATGTATGCCTCTGTTATCTGGGCGGGCTCCCAACTTCAATGCTTGAAATATAAAGACTGAAATGTATGCCTCTGTTATCTGGGCGGGCTCCCAACTTCAACGCTTGAAATGTAAGGACTGAAATGTATGCCTCTATTATCTGGGCGGGCTCCCAACTTCAACGCTTGAAATGTAAAGACTGAAATGTATGCCTCTGTTATCTGGGTGGGCTCCCAACTTCAACGCTTGAAATGTAAAGACTGAAATGTATGCCTCTGTTATCTGGGCGGGCTCCCAACTTCAATGCTTGAAATGTAATGACTGAAATGTATGCCTCTATTATCTGGGCGGGCTCCCAACTTCAACGCTTGAAATGTAAAGACTGAAATGTATGCCTCTGTTATCTGGTCGGGCTCCCAACTTCAACGCTTGAAATGTAAAGACTGAAATGTATGCCTCTGTTATCTGGGCGGGCTCCCAACTTCAATGCTTGAAATGTAAAGACTGAAATGTATGCCTCTGTTATCTGGGCGGGCTCCCAACTTCAACCAACAATTCGCCATTCTGTTCTTCAGGGGGGCTCCTGACTTCAACCAGTAAATCACCATTCTGTTCTTCAGGGCGGCTCCTGACTTCAACAACTTTTTAAAATGCCATTCCTTTCTTTGGCTGGCAAGATTTTAACAACTTTTAAAAATAAAACGCCTTTACTTTCTTCAGGCGGGCTCCTGACTTTAACCAATAAATCATCATTCTGTTCTTTAGGGGGCTCCTGACTTCAACCAGTAAATCGCCATTCTGTTCTTCAGGGGGGCTCCTGACTTCAACAACTTTTCAAAATGCCATTCCTTTCTTTGGCTGGCAAGATTTTAACAACTTTTAAAAATAAAACGCCTTTCCTTTCTTCAGGCGGGCTCCTGACTTTAACCAATAAATCGCCATTCTGTTCTTCAGGGGGCTCCTGACTTCAATCAATAAATCGCCATTCTATTCTTCAGGGGGGCTCCTGACCTCAACCAATAATACCAAAAATAAATCGCCATTCTGTTCTTCAGGGGACTCCTGACTTCAACAACTTTTCAAATATAAATCATCATTCTGTTCTTCAGGGGGCTCCTGATTTCAACAACTTTTCAAAAATAAATCGTCATTCTGTCCTTCAGGGGGGGCTCCTAATTACTTAAAATTTGAATTGTATTCCCTTATTCTCCAGGTGGGCTCCTGATTGCTGATACTTCAATTGTTCTTCCTTGTTCTCCAGGTGGGCTCCTGACTGCTGATATTTCAACGGTTCTTCCTTGTTCTCCAGGTGGACGCCTGATTGCTATTTCAATTGTTCTTCCTTGTTCTCCAGGTGGGCGCCTGATTGCTGGGGATAATACCACTGGGGGAGTCTCCATTTTTCCCCTCCTTCAAATTCATAATTTTGTTTTTCAACACTGCTGGGGATAAAAGTGTTATCTTCTCGGGATAACGTTGTTGAGGATAACGCTGCTGGGGAATTTTATCCCTTCAAATCGATGCTTCATTCTTCTGGAAGCTGCTGGGGATGATAATGACTTTTTGCTTTTCTGAGCACAAGTGTCATCCCTTTATTCTGTCTGCTGGGGAATACTTCCCCCATTGAAACTTATTATGTTGGGGCAACACTGGTTCAAACACCACTTCCCTTGAGACTGGTGCTATCTTTATTCTTCCTCGAATGGGTACCTGACTTCCAGAAAATTTTCCAAATGAAAGGAAAATTTTCTGCCCCAGTTTGACAGTCTCCCTTATGGCATGCATTTCTGTCATCAATGCCATTTCCTTTACCTGTTTCAAATCAAACAAAATTTGTTAGTTTAAAACGTGGTGGTTGGTTGTGATACTCCTACTGGGATGGTATTCCCTTTCTCCTTCCTTGCTCTACGTTCCACAACTTGTTGGGGGTGATATTATTCGCTGGGGATAATCCCTTTCTGCTGGGGATATCCCTCTTCTTTTGTGGCATAGCTCGGAAACTGGCATTTTCCCGACATTTTAGTTTCGCATGAATTTCCCAAATCATGCTCACTGCTCTCCTTGATTTGTCTACGGGCCTTGGCCTTGAGGTTTATAAACTTCAATTTCGGCAAGGGTATCCCTCTTGACACTCGTTGACCCTTTTGTCAATCTCCTTTTTGCTGGTGATATCTTTCTTGACATTGGCCTCGCGCTTGTTCCTTGCTAACTATATCACTTGGATGTACTAGTCAGATCTTATCTTGGAAAGCTGATGGTCTACTTTGAAGTCATTTCCCACTGGTCTTGACCAAACAGACTCTACTGGGGAAATTTCTATGAAAGGAAAAGATAAAAGGGAACAGAATAAAAGACAAAGGAAAAAATGACTCTTTAACAAAAGAAACTATAAATAAAAACCTATCAAATGAAAACACTGACTCTAATGGTCATGACATGCATATGTGGCCTATCCTTCGTCATCAATCGTCTTTCAAGGTCTTCCCTTGACTATTCCCCATCTGATTCCCAATCTTATTCGACTTGTAGTGCCCGAAGGGTTTTCACTATCAAGCCTCTCTCATTTTGGGTTTTTCTCTCAGCTTTCATCGCCTTATGGTGTCCGTGAAGATTTTCACCGATAAGACTCTCTCATTTATATCACTTTCCAGCTGGGGATTTGGAGTGTTGCCGGTATGACTCTCTCTGCTGGAGATTAGAGTCCTTTCTGCTGTGGAACAGAATGTTATGTTCGCCGGTAAGACTCTTATTTGTCTGACTTGGCATCTTTTGCAGACTGGTCAGAAGGTCTTTCTTTGGACCGTAATGTGGGTTTTTCGGATAGGCTCAGAAAGAAAGGGTATTAAAGGCTCAAAAAACAAAATAAATTTGGGGTTCAAAATTACAACCTTCGAAATCATATTTGTTTACAACAAGCGCAACCCTTGCCCCAGTTTCTTGCTTGGGGATTATTTATTTATTTAATTTTTTTTAATTCTTTTTTTTTAATTTATTACACCATGCATACCATGCACACTATGCACCCTATGACCGAGTCGTGAAGCGCCTACGTATCCTCTTTGAGGAATCAGGTCAAACGTAGTTCCCAATTCCTCTTTTTTCATTTGACTTTTTTTTTTGTTATCATTTTTCTTTTCTTTTCTTTTTTTTCGTTTATTTTTTGATTTTTTTCTTTACCTTCCAGGCTCGTATTTCCTAGTCGTTGCTATTGATTCCGAACGAGGGGTATGAAAGAAAATAAATAAGGCTCAAAAGGGGTAACGAAGGATAAAGTGTTTAGGTAGCAGAACAAAATGCCTTCGTCATTCCAGTCTTCAAAACATGCCAAGTGCAAACAACACAATTGAACATAGATTTATAGTCTCTTCCGATGGTGCTGGACTTGACAATTATGTTAAACACTTGCTTTTTCATTTGTCATTTCTAAAGCACTGCTGGGGTTTTATGATTAGCTTTTAAGATTAGGCCCAAACTGTGTGCGCATGTCATGTCACGAGAATCGGCGCTGAACAAAAATGATAAAAGGACTAAACAAAAAGATGACTAGAAACAATAAAAGACCGGCTTTTGTATTAGACTACCGGCGAAATGGTTTGAAAAATAAAACAAACAAAACAACCAGAATAAAATCCTAACACAACCTCGACAAAACTTAAACAAACTGATATGACAAACTGGAAAGATAAGAAGGTTTGACACAAGACAATATTCGGATTACAACCCTAAGAATAATCCGGAAAACAGAAATGACAACAAAATAAGCCACCACAAGCTTCTCTCTTGCTAACCAAGGAACGGAGCGTCCTCCCACTTTATCAAAATTGGCATCTTAACCACTGAGCTTTGCATTAATATTGTCGAGACCATTGCCAACTTCAATATCATCAACTTTAGTCAACAAGTCCCAATAGGATTCGAGTGCTTCTGTTATCAGGCCTGATCCCCGCAAAGTGTGTTTCTGGGTCTTGTATTTCCGGCTTACCACAAACCAACCACCTTAACTTTATTTGTGATTCAAAGCGAAACAGGTTAGAATGGACTCCGTCGGTCCCCATTATTAATAACATCTTTTTTTCTTTTACTTTTTTCTTTTTTCTTTTTTCTTTTTTCTTTCTTTTTTCGATTTTTTTTTCATTTTTTCAGTGGTGGTCGAATCTTATGGAGATTGCCTACGTATCATGACCCCGCATGAATCAGACCTTGCGTAGTTCGGACCAATAAAAGATAAACAATACTAATCATTTTTTCAATTTTCATATTAAAATAAACTAGGAAATCAAACAACCCACATATTCTAATTAAAGATTTATAACCTCGAAACAAAAAGGCCAGCTTCCTTTCCCCGTTTGACAAATGCAACCAAACGGCTATTTTTGCAAATGTGGCCTCTTCCAAATCTCACATGAATTTTGAGGCCGGGGAGGATTATTTTGACGCTTTAAAAACTTGTCCATTCTTTTACGAAAATAGCCTTTCGACAACTGAAAGATACTCTAAGGCTATTTCGGCAAGAACGGTTTAAGACGCGGCCGAAGCTGGCTCGACTTATTTTTGACTAAAAAATTCAAATGGTATTCACCTAACCGCTGACTCTTTGTTTTTTTTTCAAATTACAATGAAAACGTGGTGTTGCAAACACGACCCTTCAGCGCCTCGGGACAAAGATTTTTAAGGCTGTGTGGGTCAACTGGACCAAAATCCTAAACATGACCCAAAAGGTGGCTGTTTATGCAAAGTCAGCCTTCCGGCGTCCTTTTCGGGAACATTCGGCTATGTCTTGACAAAACAGCGTCACCCGACTTCTTACAAAATTAAAATTTGACATATTTTTTTTGGCTATTTTTTTTAGCAAAAGGGGAGGCTGGACACCGCCCGACTTATTTATGACAAAATTAAAATTTTGACACGTTTTTTATTTATTTATTGGTTTTTGGCTATTTTAGCAAAAAGGGGGTTGGACCCGATGAGGGTTGCCTACGTATCTCACATCCGGTGAGAATCAAACCCGCGTAGTTCGGGCCAAATGAAAGGTAACGACAACGAGACATTTTTTTTTCTCAATTTTCATAATAAAACAAACTGGGTTTCAAAGGTTGAAAGATGACCAACAAACTCAAAAAATCAAACAACCCACATATTCTAGTCAAAAGATTTATAACCTTAAAACAAAAAGGCCAGCTTCCTTTCCCCGTTTGACAAATGCAACCAAACGGCTATTTTTGCAAATGTGGCCCCTTCACAATTTCACATGAATTTGGAGGCCGGGAAGGATTATTTTATGACACTTTACAAACTTGTCCGTTCTTTTACGAAAATAGTCTTTCGACAACTGAAAGATACTCTAAGGCTATTTCGGCAAGAACGGTTTAAGACGCGGCCGAAGCTGGCTCGGCTTATTTTTACCAAATATCCAAACGGTATTCACCTGACCGTTGACTCTTTGTTTTTGTTTTTTTTTTCAAATTACAATAAAATCGGGTGTTGCAAACACGGCCCTTCAGCGCCTCGGGGACGAAGATTTTTTAAGGCTGTGTGGGTCAACTGGACCAAATCTTAAAAAAAATGACCCAAAAGTGGCTGTTTTATGCAAAGTCAGCCTTCCGGCGTCCCTTTCGGGAACATTCGGCTATGTCTTGATAAAACAGCGTCACCCGACTTCTTTATGACAAAATTAAAATTTGACATATTTTTTTGGCTATTTTTTTGCAAAAGGGGAGGTTGGACACCACCCGACTTATTTATGACAAAATTAAAATTTTGACACGTTTTTATTTATTTATTGGTTTTTGGCTATTTTAGCAAAAAGAGGGGTTGGACCCGATGAGGGTTGCCTACGTATCTCACATCCGGTGAGAATCAAACCCGCGTAGTTCAGGCCAATTAACCGAACTATTTTAAAACAGGATTTTTTTTCAGCAACAAATAACAAAACCACTTTCAAAACACGACTCTTTTCATTTTCATTTTGGCATTTTCAGAAACAAATAAAAAGAAACTATTTTAAAAGTAAAACTCTTTTTCATTCTCATTTTCAGGGGAAGACAAACTATTTTTTTTTTTTTGAAAAATAAGACAGAACAACGACTTTTTTTTCTTCTATTTTTCCTTTGCTTTTTAGTAAAACAAACTAATAAAACATTTTTTTTTCATTTTCATTTTCTCAAAATTTCGGCAGAGTTTTGACAGTATTTGGGCATTGGGTTTTTTTCAAAAATAAACAATCAATTCCCTAACCGCTATTTGTTTTTTTTCAATTTCAAAATATTATTCCTGATATTCAAAAGTCAGTCAACACACAAATCCGAATCAAATAAATGCGCAAGTAGCAACAAGTAAGATGCATTAGGATGGTCATTTTCATTTTTTGGTACACCTGTCCTAGACAGACCCAACCCCTGTGTTGAGCCTCCAAAGTCAAATGCACGTGATGCAAACAAACGTTCCTACTAGGGATCCGGCATGAAGCTGAGTTATTCTAAGTGAAAAACCTGAGGCATATTGTTCTAGCCCTGGCTTACCCAAGTGGACAGCTTGAGCCGAAGTGGGGGCAACGTACCGGGAGCACGAAAGTCTACCCGGCCTAGTTACTTGTCCCAACTTCGTCTTATTTGGTATGACTTCTAACAGAAAGGTGGGCCACGCGCACGTGTACACCATAAATTCAGAAGACTCAGAAAGAAGAAGGGTTTCGTAGCAGTTTTATATACACAATTCAGATAATATTAAAGCGGTAAAAGCATCATTTAGCACATTAAGCATATATCATGTAAAAATCAGATAATAAATAAAGCCAACTATAACAGTTATTTTAAGCTCGAATTCTTGAACCCTGAACCAGTGGTTCTGGGTACTCTTTTGTCCCCAGCAGAGTCGCCAGAGCTGTCACACCTCCTTTTTCCGCCCCCGCGAGGGGCGTAGGGAGTTTTTTAAAGGACAATCGAAACGGGATTTGTTTATTTATTTCAGAGTCGCCACTTGGGAGATTTAGGGTGTCCCAAGTCACCAATTTAATCCCGAATCGAGGAAAAGAATGACTCTGTATTACAGTCTGCGAACCAGAAATCCGGATAAGGAATTCTGTTAACCCGGGAGAAGGTGTTAGGCATTCCCGAGTTCCGTGGTTCTAGCACGGTCGCTCAACTGTTATATTCGGCTTGATTATCTTATTTTATACAAATATGACCTTATGTGCAAATTTTATCTTTTTACCGCTTTCATAATTGTTATTATTATTTTTACAAGAATGTAAACATCGTTTAAAAACATGTCTTTGGATTGCGTCACATAAAATGCACCCGCGATCCGGAACGTATTTTTATTCAATGTTTTAGGATTTGGATTTGGGTCGCATAAATGCGCACCCGTGTTTAAGAATGTATTATTATTAAAATCGTGCCTAAAGCGATTAGCGTATTATTATTTATGGGTAAGACTGTGGAATTCACTAAACAGTCCATCCCGAATTCTAAATACTCAAATAAATATTTATTGAGGGCCCCGCAATTGGTGCATTTTATTGGGCGAGGCTCATCTCATTTTATTTTAAAAGGACAGTCCTAAAATGCCTACATTTTTTATTGAAATTTGTCTCTACAAAATAAAGGAGAAATATCTTAATTTATTTACATGTTATTACCTAGTTACATTATACTAGGCATGTTCTCAGTTTGTCAAATTAAAAAAAAACATAGCAATTCTAATTTTAATCCTAGACCATTTACATGCTGAAATTAACCAATATTATTTAACTAAACAATATTTCTACCAACTTCCTACTAGATGGCCTATTCGTTTGATTTTTTTGACTCGACGGAGTTACTACACCATTTATTTATTTTTAGGCAATATATGTAGATAGTTCATCTGTTAAGCTATCGTCGAATGTTCCACTATATGTATTAAATAGCTACATGATTCTGATTTTTGCAAGCTAAAATAATTTATACATACAAATAAAATTTAGAATATAATTCAGAATTTCAATTCTTCATTTTTCGTATTCATGCTTCATATTTCGGTTTACAATAACCAGCGTGTCAGTTGTGTACCTGATATTGGAAGCAAAAGAAAATGAAGATGAGAATCAGCAGCAGTAATAACAATACCGCACAGCAACAACGGTCCAGCAACAGTAACAACCCAGGAACAGAGTTTGCAAACCGATGGAGTAGTAATCCCAAAACAAAAGCTTCAAGCTTTGATGAAACAAAAACAATTAATGCTGATTTAAAACAATGAAAGAAAGCAGAAGATTTTTTTTTTAGTTTTTTTTTATTTGAAAGTTTAAATATTTTTCGGAATTTTTCTCTCTTAAATATTCAGCTCTTTTTTCTCTCTCTTTGTGTTTTAATTCTCTTTTTTATTATTTTCTCTTATTCTCTCTATTTCTGTATTCCTCTATTTCTGTTCTCTGTTCTCCCTCGTATTATTCTGTTTAAAATCTAATTCAAGACCTCTATTTATTTCTCATCCCAAACCCTTTAATTCATTAATAAAACCACACTTTCTCCTACCAAACCCATTATCTTCACACTCATTCCCCACTATATTAAACTAATATATCAAACCAACCCATTATATTTTGTCCCTCATGCCTACCATAAATAATTGTCATATTCCCCTCCACTACATTTTGTCTTGTCCCCCATTTATATTAAACAACTATATCCCCCATACCCCAATACATTTTGTCCATCATGCTTAACATAAAGAATTACAAAATGTTCAATTACCAAACTACCCCTCCAGCCTTATTACAATTACTATTTTACCCTCGGACGTACTGCAATTTACCAAACTACCCTCATCAGCTATAACCAATCAATTAATCAAACTCAACCAAAATATAGCCAATATGACCAATTTCTACACAAATTCAAACAACAAATCACATGAAAATGATTTCTTCAACATTTCAACAACAAATCACATGAACACAAATTGAACAATAAAGAACAACTAAAATTTGATTGAACAATATTTTTAGCAACAAACAAACCTATTTTCGGATTCAACAACAACAACAACAAACAAGTATATTCAGATTTCTAAATTCAATAATATTGAACTTAAAATCAACTCTAACAACATTACAACCAACAATTCCTATATTAAACTTAAACAAGATTATGAGACAAATTCAAGAAATAATCATAAATGATAAACAAGAAATCAAACTATACAAATTTCGGATTCAAGATCAACCAAACAAAGTATGAACATGAATGAAAATATTCAATAACAATAACAAACAAACTTTGTTCAAACTTCGAATTAAACTTAAACAAAACAAATAAACATATTCAAATCACTAATCTTCAAATAATCAACTAATCTTTCTTAAATTAAATCCAACAAAACTTATAACAAAGATGCATGATCCAAAAATTTAAAACATAACTTTGCATTAAATTACTAAATTAAAAACGAACTTTAAACAAGATGAACACGAACTAAATCTATATTAACAACAAACAACGGATTTGAACGATTTAAACTAATACCTTTCTATATTAAAACTAAATCCTCTTAAAATTAATAAAACAAACTGAAAATAATTAAATTGAATCTTCAACTTAAATCTAACAACAATATAATTAAACTAACAATTTTTATCTAAAAATAAATAAGAAAATAAAGCAAACTTATGCTAATTCCAAATCTGAAAATATCAAACAAATTACGGACGAAATAAAACTTAAACCAACTAACCGTAAATGACCAACGACGAAGATCTTGAATGAAACAAATCTGTCCGAAAAATGATTATCGTACCAAGACTACCAACGCCCAAACGGATCTTGCCTTCAACGATAAACTCCCCTTCCTCTTGAACTCAAAACAACACACAACAGACTCAAACGAAAACCAAACGAATCCTTGACGAAAATGAAGAAGATGACGCACCATCAGAAGCAGAAACGAAGTCGCAGCAACTGGAAGGAGGAAGGGAAGCAGCAGCGACATGGGCTGAAGAAGAAAACTGAAGCAAGAGCAGTTGCGTGAGCAACAGTAGCAGCTGCGTGAGCACACAGCAGCCATGGTGGAAACAGTGATGGTGATGAGCATAATGACGAGGAAAATGAAACAGAAACAAGAACAGTAGCAGCTCGTCGAGGGAAAAAAATGAAGCGGGCAGCGATGGGGTTTCTCCTCCGTTGGTCGAGAGTTTTCCGGCGGAGAAGAAGACGAAGCCGCGGCGGATGAGTTGGTCGTGAGGCGGAGGCTGGTGGACTGGAGGGTGGTTGACGTTGGGCAGCCATGGTTGGAGCTTGGTGAAGCTTGGAGAAGAAGAAGATAGGGAGGGGGGCGGATGGTTTAGCTCTTTTTTAGGGTTTTCTTTTGTTTTGTTTTGTAAAAATGTAAGATAATAGGGGTGTTGGGTCTTTGGGTTATGGACCGGGTCGACCCGGTTTAAAATGGACCGGGTCATGGGGAAGATTGGACAATTTTTTGGGCCTTTGGCTTGAATTTGAAGAAGAGACCCAATTCCGACTTTCTTTATATTTTTGCTCTCTTTTCTTCTTTTATTTTTCTAAAACTAAATTATAAAAATACTTAAATTATTATTAAGAACTAAATTAAGTTATAAAAGCGCAAATTAACTCCCAATAACAATTAACGCACAATTAAGTAATAATTAAGCATAAAATTGTATATTTGGACATTAAATGCTAAAAATGCAAACGATGCCTATTTTTGTAATTTTTATTTTTTGTAAAACAAACTTAATTACTAATAATTGTAGAATTAAATCCTACATGCAAAATGCGACATATTTTTGTATTTTTATTAATTTAACAAATGAACATGCACAGACAAATACAAATAATTATTCAAAAATATCACAAAATTGCACACCAAGGAAAATCATTTTATTTTTGAATTTTTTGGGAGTAATTCTCATATTGGGCAAAAATCACGTGCTTATACAGTGCAATCATAGTTCCTGGTAGTCCCAGCTACCAGACATTCCCGAACTACACTGACCTGATTCCTGTTTAGCCCGGGATATGTAGGCAACCTCTGAAGCAGGATGCGGTCAAACCTTTCAAAATGCTTCACAACGGAATATTTGAACGGGCAAAAATCGCTCGTATTTGCTCACTTATCTTTGCCCGAAAACCTTTCGTGTTTCCGAGAAAAGAGGGGCAGCTGTGAGCACGTGATTTTTGCCCTATATGTGATTATTCCCAAAATCCCAAAACAAAATGATTTTTCTTTATTTTTACAACTTTTGTGCATTTCGGTGTCATTTTATGATAATTGTTGTATTTTATTTGCGCATGTTAATTTTTATAAAATACAAAAATATGCATTTTCGCATTTAGGTTTTAGTTTTATATTTTAGTATCAATTAAGAGTTAATTTGTTTAGAACAAAATTTGAAAAATCACAAAATTAGTTCACTTTTGCATTCTAATGATTTTTATTGTGAATTTGTCATGAAATAGTTTTTAATACAATTTGAGGAATTAATTAGTCTTTATTTTGAAATAATTAGGATTTCATGTTGGTGTTACATCTTTATAAAAATTAGAAAAATTATAAAAATTGTAAAAGTAAGAAAAGAAAATAAAAAGAAAATAAGAGTAGGAAATTTGGTCTTAATAAAGACCCAAAATTTGGGCCAATTTGTTTGAAATTTTCAGGCCCAAACGCCCTAAACCCGTTCCAAACTGGACCAGGCCAAATCCTTACCCGGTCCTCCTCCCAGGTGTTGAAACAGCGTCGTTTCCCCAGCCCCAATCACGACCGTTGGATCTCATCAATCTAACGGTCCGAATCTAACTAGGTTGTTTGTATATAATTGTCCGAAAACTCCCCCCCCCCTACCCCATTTGCCTCATCTTCCTCACTCCACCTATCCTCACGAACCCTAATCCACGCCACCATCAAATCCCTCACCGGCGGTGAACGTCACCTGCACCGTTCAAGCCCAAAATTACACCACTCGTTCTCCTCACTCCCCTCTTTCCATTCCACCCACTGGTTCCCCTCGAATAGGGCCAGAACTCGTCGAATCTTCGATTGAAGTTTCCGGTCAAATCGCAGGCTTATCCAAACCAGCCCAAAGTCACACCACACAATCCCCGGTCGTCCCTCAAGACTAATCCATGATTATCTTCCTTCAAATATCTGTGAAACGGCTCGAATTTCAGATCTAAGAATTTCTGGCCAAAACCCTAAACCAAAATCTTTGTGATTTCGAACCGTAGTATCCTTAACCATGTGTTCTCTTGTAAGAACACATGGTTAGGGATGTTGTGTGTCAAAAATCTGAAAGGATTCGGACGTCAGTGACTGACCGGAGTTCCTCGTGCTTCTGTGAGTCTTTGCTGTTTCTTTTTACTCGCATGGTTGAAGTTTTAGTTACAGTCTTGGTTTCATTAAGTGTTTTGTTAATTTTATGGTTTATTTTTGTGTATTAGTATAATTCTGTCAATTGCTGTTAGTTCTGAGTTTGATATTTGAATGGTCGATTGTGAGTTTATTGGTTAAGAATTAGTTTAATTTCATTTAATTTTGATCATGTTAGTTAAGTTTTGCTTTGATCGATCCTGTATTTCTGGTTTTTCTTAGTTTGATTGAGTTGGTATTTGAGCAATTGGGATTGGTTAGTTTGATTAGTTGATTTATGAGTGCTAATTAATCAATTTCAGTTAGTTTTGGATTAACTTAGGGGATTGGTTATAGCTGTTAAGGATGAGGGTAGGATCAGTAACTTTGAGAAGCCTTCAGGGGTAGCTTGGGTATGAAAAAGGGTAGTTCTGATAGGAATAGTAATTTCAAAGTATATGAAAGGGCAGTATAGGTATTGTATGGGCAGAAAAATACCCTAGGGCCTTCTAGAATAGGATTTTAGTGCACATTTCAGCACAATAGGGGTGCTTACTTGTTTAGCAAGTCAAGAATAGAGGGACTAAATTGAAATAAGGGAGAGACTAAAAAAGAAGGCCTAAATCTGATCTACTCTCTTTTGTTGCCTATATAAGGGCATGAAATGCCTTGGGAAAGGGGTTCTTCTTCTGCCTTCAGCTCTAAGCTCAAAAATCCCCACCAAAAACTCTCCTCCCTGCTTTCAATTTCAGCTAGCATTTCAATTCCAGTTTGCTCAGAAAACAAAACATCAAAAATGAAGAATCAAAAACAATTTTACAGTTCCATTACTAGTTTTGGATTTCAGTGGGTTTGGGGTCTAGCAGGATTGCAGAGGTATTTAGATTCAGCGGTGAGGGCTAGGAGTGTATTTCAAGTATGTGTTGAATTGATCTGTGGAGTCTGCTTGTATTTCTGGTTTTCAAAAGCAGTTCTTGGCATGTTCTGTGGTGTATATTGTTGAGTTTGTTGTTGTTGATGTTCAAAGTGGCTGACTCTTTTCCCTTTTCTATTTACATTCCAATTTCCAGGTACATTTCTTTGAACATCACTGATGTCTGCTCGTTGAAAGTTGAAATGAAATGTTCAAAGGGTCTATTGTTCAACTGAAGGCAGTCTGTATTTTAACTGATATTAATAGTGTAGTTTTCTGTTATATAACTGGCAGTTATATGTATAATTAAGATTGTTCAGTAAGGTTGATTACATGTTGAATGTTGCATAACGTTGAACTGTTGAACTGGGCATTTGAAATAGCATTGAGCATAGGCTTGGTCTAATTTGAAGGTTTGTGTTAATTCAGTAGTCATCAGTAGCAATTGGATCTATGTAAATGACATGTGAATTCAGGAGCAGGTTTGATGACATTGAGCCTAGTTACTAATACTTTTGTCGTTGATCATGCTAGTATAATAGAATGTATGCTTTTGATTAAAGGTTCTGAAATCGATTGGTAGGCAAACCTGATTTATTGTTGGTAGATTGGTATTGAAACCGGTTAAAAATCATGAAACAAAACTCATTCACAATTGATTTAGTTCATTAAAAGCAGCATGTATTGATAGGTAGGACAAATCGGTTTAGTAATTTTGGGAGTTCACGGCTATCAGCTAAAATGAGGGTATGCATTGTCGTTGTGGTGACTCGTTGATGTTGTATAAATTGTTGCAGTTGGAATTGTACTCATATTTGTTGGGCCAATTGGACTGTGTCAAAGTCATGAGACAGGCCCATTCTTTATTTAAATTTGGTTCTAGTTTACTTCAGTGTAATACAATTCTAAATTAATTAGTCTTTTAGAGACACATAATAAGTAGGAAATCATAGTTACTTCGGGATTACTACTAGCCTCGCCCAAATAAAACCACTAATTATGGGGCCCTCAATGTGGTTATTAAAAATGATTAGAATTTGGGATGACCATTTAGCGAACTCCACGGTCTTCCCCAAAATAATATTACGTTAGAATCTTTAGGCGCGATTTTAATTCAAGTACCTTCTTAAACTCGGGTGCGCATTGATGCGACCCAAATCCAAATATCGATGAAGTCGAAATGTGTTGACAATCACGGGCGCATTGATTGCGACGGGGTTCGAAACGCGTTTTCACGACATCGTAATTCTTAAAAAATAAATAATGATAGAAAAGAGGTTCACAAATTGAGACGAGCCTCACCGCACAAAAATAAATAAATGTGGGAACCTCAATAAATAATTATCTAAATAATTAGAATTTGGGATGTGCGTTTAGCGAACTTCATGGCTTTTTCCCCAAAATAATACTACGTTAGCATCTTTAGGCATGATTTAATTAAATTACTTTCTTAAACTCGGGTGCGCATTGATACGACCCAAATCCAAATCTCGACGAAGTCGAAACGTGTTGACAACCACGGGTGCATTGATTGTGACGTGGTTCGAAACGCGTTTTCATGACGTTGCAATTCTTTTAAAGTAAATAATGATAGAAAGCAGTTTACGAATAAGAGGCACATAAGCTAGCATGTATTAAAATTAGATAAAATCAAATATAACAGTGAAGCGACCGTGCTAGAACCACGGAACCCGGGAATGCCTAACACCTTCTCCCGGGTTAACAGAACTCCTTACCTGGATTTCTGGTTCGCAGACTGTAACAGAGTCATATTTTTCCTCGGTTCGGGATTCAACTGGTGACTTGGGACACCATTAATCTCCCAAGTGGCAACTCTGAATAATTAATAATTAAATCCCGTTCTGATTGTCCTTCAATTGGAAAAACTCCTTTACGCCCTTACGGGTGTAGGTAAAAAGGAGGTGAGACAGTGATTGGTATTCTCATTTTAGCTCCTCAATTTGGTTTAGAAGATTTTTTTCAGCTTCACACAACTCATTATTAAATTGTTGGGCGTTACACTCATCAACATTTGCATCAAATCTGTATCTAAGTTATGTACAACCAAGCTAAAATTATTAATTTTATGTGCAAGTTCATCTCTCTCCATAGACCAATCATTCACCAACGTTGTTAGAAGACAACGTCGTTCTGCATATTCGCCTAATCGAGAATATCTATCCCAATACCAACTCTTACTCCCATATTCAAATTCAGATCTCCAAGAGGTCAGTCCATGACAAGCCCAAAAATTCGGGCCATAAAAGTCTTCCGTCAACCAAACGTCTTTGTCAATAAGCTTACCTCCATATATTTCATCCTCATATGTCATGTTGAGAGAATTAGAAACACACTAAGAGAAAATATCAAATATTTATAAAAATAAAAATATATACAAAAAATGGATAAAATTAAAAGTCTAATCTAGAAAAATAGCTACTTTTTAAGTCCCCAGCAACGGCTCCAAAAACTTGGTGCGGCCAAACGCACACGCAAGTATACGCAGTCGTCAAGTAATAAAGTGACTAAAAGTCGGATATCGAACCCACGAGGACTTGTGATTAACTATTAACTGAATTAGAATATCCTAACTATCTAAACAAGAATTAAACCTAGAAGTATTTGATTCTAAACTAATTAAAATAAAGAAAAACAAATAGTGAACTCTGAACAAAAGAATATAAGATTTTTATGTTATCAATGCGATGAAAACGATCTGGGGTTATGGGCTATCTAACAATCCTATTGTATTCTTCTATTGAATTGACTAACTAATTTATCTAGTTTATTGGTTGACAGGGTTAATATTGCTCATAAGAATCTGTCGAGTTCTTACTCGCCTATTCAAGCTAACCTAACGCCTATATGTCTATGGAATTATAACTAACAAGAACGCATTTATAATTCCTGTAAATCAATCAAGTAAGGAAATTAGGTATATGTCTATCCTAACCGCGAATCCATTCCCCGATGCCCAGGTTCAAGAACTTGCTCTACTCGATCTTATATGCAATCTAGAATTCCACTTTCGAGTTCAATTCTAGATTCGTAGATAATATTCAATTGGTGATCAAGCAATCAAATAATTAAGTGCAAGATTGAATAAATAAACTAATATGATAAATAAAGATATCAAAATCAATATCCGAATAACAATAGTCATGAAATAACCACAACCCTAGAACGTGAAGTTTAGTTCCACATAGACATGTTGGCAAAACAACAAATCATACAAAGAAACATAAAAATTACTAAGTTTGATGGAAGAAAAGATAAAACCCGGCCTCCACGGCGGCTCTATGATATCCCTTCGTCAAAAGTTACTCTCAAAAATGTCATCCTCCATCAAAATAGGTTTAGGACCCCTTTTATACAAGTTGGGACCGTGTAGGGCCGGTATAATCTTGTCCCAGGCGAAATAGGACATGTTCGCGTTTTGAGTGTCCAGGGAAGCGTGGGGAGCTGGCCCTGGCGCTCAACTTTTTATCATTCTGTTTTGAGAGCCACAGGAGCGCCCCATGCTGCCTGTGGCCCTCAAATGTGCACTTTTGCCTTTTCTTCCCATTTTCGCTCCAATTCGTGCACTTTCGTCCCAAATCGCATCCGAATAATCCGTACACATAGAAATACCATAAATGAGCACAAATCATTATATTATACATCCAAAATTTATGAGACATGAGCATAATGTGAGGCAGTATACATCAAAATACGCATACATTACGTCAAACATCAGTTCACATGGAAATCCTTTGAGTTGCCATGACCCACAAGTATAGGAACACCTCTTAAAGTCAACAACATATTTATATGGCCCATCCTGGATCTCATACCCTATTTTACCATTAAATTTGGCTTCATATTTGGCTGCCCTTTGATCATTCTCTCCAAGTATTTCATAGCCATGGGTGATATATCACATACCCATTTTTCAGAAAACTCTTTCATGCTATTCATCCTCTCCATACACTTGATTCTAATTTTCTCTAACATAGTAATGATAGATTTGTGCCTAGTTTCCAATATCCAACTATTGAATGTCTCACACATTTTGTTCTCCACTACATCACACTTACTATGTTCTTTGAAGTATGCCCTACACCATGTCTCCTTATTGTATTTCAATAAGTGTTGAACAATATCTCCCCCCATACCCACCCTCCCCGAGCAAGTCCATTTCATCCAACTTCTTGCTAAAGTAAACTTCAAATGTAGCTCTTGCACACTGCCAATTTCTTTTTTTATTTCCTCACCAAGTCATGTTTGCTTCCAATTGGCCTAGATATGTCTAGCACACCACCTCATCTCAACAATTGGCAATAACTAAGTTATATCTAGATGAAGACCCTACAATTAAAAAATATTATATTGTTATAACTTAAACATAAATAAAAATAATTACACTTTAAAGGCAAAGTATTAGAAACCATACCTTCTGCATATTTGACATTACTATTAGCCCTTCTCCTTCAGTTTCTTTCAATTTTAGATCATGTTTGAGACAACTGATAAACCAAGACCATGTATCCTTGGATTCCTTTTCAACTACTGCCCAAGCCACATGGTACATTTGATTATTTTCATCATTGGAAATGCAGGAAAGCATTTTACCGTTACATATTCCCTTTAGGAATGCACCATCAAAGCCAATTATGTTTATGCACCCTTCTAACCATCTAGTTTTTAAATGCTTCAAGACGGATATAAATTCCCATAAATACCTTCTTGCCAGGTTCTGTATTCTTGGATATATTTATCACTACAATAGTATCAGGATTAGTAGACTTTAGCATTTCAGCATAATTATGAAGCCTAGCAAATTCTTTCTTGTAATCACCCAATTTCTACTTCATAACTATTATTTTTGCCCTTCTACAGGAAGTTTTACTCACATATAGACCATATGATTTTCTAATTAAGGCTTGAATTTGATATGCTTAATTTGAGGATCACTGATTATTCTGTCTTTGAAGCTTTTTGCAATCCATGGTAGGTTACAAATCGTGTTCCTTGTCTTCTTGTAGCATTTGTAGACATGGTAGTATGTAATCACCCTAAAATTCCTGGTTCTAACTTTTATGCTACCAAAAATATGTCATGGACAACTTTTCTTTGTGCATTTTTCCCTAACCATTTCCCTCTCATTAGGTTTCAACTTAAGGTTCACACCTTTTTAAATAGAATAGGTTTGTAATGTCTCCCAAAACTGTACAACATTCTCAAATATCATATACAGTTCAAATAATATTTTTTTGCAACTTATGTCAAAGTAGACCTTCTTACTTGGATTCCTAGTTGGTGCATTGCTTACTTCATTAGGGTCAACAAGTTATCTTTCATCATCACTACACTCACTACCTGGATCTGAGCTGTCAAAATACTGGTCATCCCCTCCTAGTTTCCCTTCATATTTTCCCTTTTTGTTCGTATGCATATCTTCAAAACCCGAATCTATACCAACAGGACCATATAGTATCTCATCTATATTTACTTGGGTATTCTTTTTTTTTGTTGATTTTAGACTATCTAATTTCAGCTAGGTCATCTTCCAGATCTTTACAATATTCAATGTTCTCATCTATGTCAAACAGTGAATCACACTCTTTAGAATCTTCAAAGTCCTCATCAATATCAGATTCTGATATTTGAAGGTAATAGGATAAGAAGTTATTACTTTCATCTTCATCTGATTCTTCTATCTCTCCATTTATATCTACCTCCTTACCCTTATCTTTGTCATTTTCAATCCTATTTATATCACTGGTGGGAGGTGACATATCAGCCCTAGTATTTAACCCACTGTCATACACATGTGTTTGTGGAGCGAAATCTAGTTCAGTTATGTCCTCAACAAGAATAGGATTATTAGTTACATGTCCAAACAAATCAACCTCTAAAAACCCTAAGTCCCTAGCAAACTTGTGAAACAACATAATATGCATCTCATCAACATCAATTGTAGCTAATTAAGGACAAGTTAGTCCATTTGCATACCATAGCTCAGGGTCCAATACAAAATTATCATTGTGGTGGATTTGTAGGTTAACTAGGCTTGAAGCCATTTTCTTATCATACCTGCAAAGTAACAAAAAAATAGCGTTATCAATAAATATTTATTGTCAAAAGTTGTACCTTTACATAGCTCCATAAACAAAACCAACAAAAAATACAATTTTTTAAGTAAAAAAACTTCCAAGATTTCTTTTTCATCCCCACAATACCCTATAATATTCAAAAATACATTGGTGGACCATTAACAAAGATGAGACCCAACAAACTTTACAAAAAAAAGCATAGATCTAAGATAAAATTTTAATTTGACAAAATAAATCCAAATATTAAACGGAATAACCAAAAACATGCATGACACTACATTAAAAAGGGTTTTCCCTTCAAAATGTAGCGGAACAGAGCAAAAGCCCCATATATTCAGGAAACTTAAACAGTAATTAGGACCTAACCCAGCCTTCCCCTAACCCTAAATCAACAAGGAAAATGAAGATCAATAAAGACAAACGATGAAGAACAGATGAAGTAACTTACCCAGAAACTTGGATAATAAAACCGATGATGAAAAATCCCGGTAATGATGACAAAGAAGAGAGGGAGACATAAGAGGTTCAATACTTTCTAAGCTTTAAACTAATTGGCTAACTGTAAAATGAAGGAAAAATTTGGGTTTTGGGGTTAATAATTGTCACGACCCAAGTTCTCCCTCTGTGAACAGTTGTGACGGCACCTAGTCCCTACGACTAGGTAAGCCTAACACTTTGCGGAAAAGAAAAACAAATACAAAATTAACAAAATACGAGTGTTATAATAGAGAAGTTTAAAAATGCCGCTCGGCATATACAATTTCACTCCCACAAACTGAACACAAGGCACTTCATAAACCCCGAATCTCATGAAATCACAAGCTATGGAAAATTACATAGTGTTCTAACTCCAGAATGTCTAATCAAAAGTAAATACAGGAAGTCTAAAGCTAAATGTAAGAATAGAGAGGGACTCCTGGATCTGCGGACATGGCAGATATACCTCGAAGTCTCTGATATACACTGCTTCACTGGTAGAACGGTTGAGCAGCGGAACCTGGATCTGCACACAAAAAATATATGCAAGAAAGGGCATGATTACACCAAAGCGGTACCCAGTAAGTTCCAAGCCTTATCTCGGTCGAGTAGTGACAAGGAAGGTCGGGGCCATATATATATATATATATATATATATATATATATATATATATATATATATATAACAAGGTAAGCATTATGAAATGAAGCAATATGATTAAAGTACTAATAGTCGATAAAGAATAAAAGCACAGAAAGAATATAACTCAGTACACAGAGATAGCAATATGAGGATCTACCAGGATATCGTCCCGTAGTCATAAACGTAAATGTGCAGGGGGATCTACCAGAATACAGATCCGTAGTCTCAAAGTAAATATCCAGTACAAGGGGATCTATTGGGTGTCGTCCCGTAGTCCCAAATATAAATATGCAGGGGGATCTATCGGAATACCGATACGTAGTCCCAAAGTAAATATGTAGGGGGATTTATCGGAATATCGATACGTAGTGCCAAATTAAACATGCAGGGGAACATACTGGAATACCGATCCGTAGTCCCAAAGTAAACACACAACAGTCTTAAGAAAAGAATCTATAGTTCTATTCAAGTTCATACCAAGAAAAGCAGATATTTCTATTCTAAACATGCTGCACAGAATTCAAGTAAACAGTTTAAGCAGATAGTACAATTAACTCACTTAAGCATGCTTTCCTAAGCTAAACAGTAGGCTTTAAATACAAGTAGTGTTCAACAAAAAGGAAACACATATATTTACTTAATGGAGAAGGGGGGTTTCAACAATTAGCATGTGTACGCACTCGCAACCTCACGTACACGGCACTCATATAACAACAGTACCAAAATCCTAAGGGGAGTTCTCCCACACAAGGTTAGGAAAGCCACTTACCTCGAACCAGCTCAAACTCAATTCGAAATCACGCTCTTGCCATGAGTATCCAACTCCGATTGGCCCAAATCTAATCAAATTAATTTCATAATGTAAATATAACTACAAACAACGAATTTAGTTAAAGGAATCGAAGTTAAGGTAAGAAAATAGAAAAATGCCCAAAAATCCTCCCCGGGCCTACGTCTCGGAATCTGGTAAAAATCACAGATTATGAATACTCATTTACTCACGAGTCAAACCATACCAAAATCACACAAATTCGCTACCAAAAACCTCGATTAAAATCTGAAAATTAGGCCTAAGAACTTTTCTCAACTTTTTCCAAATTTTTTCATCCAAATCCTGAAATTAAATGATAAAACTAACAATAGATTAAACCGGCTTGTGATTCATGACTCCTATAAACCTAGAGCTCTGATACAAACTTGTTACGACCCAAGTTCTCCCTCTGTGCATTGTCGTGATGACACCTAGTCCCTACGACTAGGTAAGCCTAACAATTTGTGAAAAAGGAAAACAGATACGAAATTAGAAAAATACGAGTAATATAATAGAGAAGTTTAAAAATGTCGCTCGGTATATACAATTTCATTCTCACAAACTGAACACAACGCACTCCCAAAACTCCAAATCTCATGAAATCACAAGCTATGGAAAACTACATAGTGTTCTAACTCCAGAATGTCTAATCAAAAGTACATACAAGAAGTCTAAAGCTAAAGGGAAGAATAGAGAGGGACTCCTGGATCTGCGGACGCGGCAGATATACCTCGAAGTCTCTAATATCGACTGCATCACTGGTAGAACGGCTGAGCAACGGAACCTAGATCTACACACGAAAAATATGTGCAGGAAAGGACATGAGTACACCAGAGCGGTACCCAGAAAGTGCCAAGCGTTATCTCGGTCGAGCAGTGACGAGGAAGGTCGGGGCCATACTAGTTTTATATATATATATATATATATATATATATATATATAACAAGGTAAGCATTATAAAATAAAGCAGTATGATTAAAGTACTAACAGTCGATAAAGAATAAAAGCACAGAAAGAATATAACTCAGTACACAGAGATAGCAACAAGGGGATCTACCAGGTTATCGTCCCGTAGTCCCAAATGTAAATGTGCAGGGGGATCTACCAGAATACAGATCCGTAGTCTCAAAGTAAATATCCAGTACAAGGGGATCTATCGGGTGTCGTCCCATAGTCCCAAATATAAATATGCAGGGGGATCTATCGGAATATCGATACGTAGTCCCAAAGTAAATATGTAGGGGGATCTATTGGAATACCGATTCGTAGTCCCAACGTAAACATGCAGGGGAACATACCGGAATACCGATATGTAGTCCCAAAGTAAACACACAACAGTCTTAAGAAAAGAATCTATAGTTATATTCAAGTTCATACCAAGAAAAACAGATATTTCTATTCTAAACATGCTCAACAGAATTCAAGTAAACAGTTTAAGCAGATAGTACAATAAACTCACTTAAGCATGCTTTCCTAAGCTAAACAGTAGGCTTTAAATACAAGTAGTGTTCAACAAAAAGGAAACACATATATTTACTTAATGGAGAAGGGGATTTTCAACAATTATCATGTGTACGCACTCGCAACCTCACGTACACGGCACTCATATAACAACAGTACCAAAATCTTAAGGAGAGTTCCCCCACACAAGGAAAGCCACTTACCTCGAACCAGCTCAAACTCAATTCGAAATCACGCTCTTGCCATGAGTATCCAACTCCGATTGGCCCAAATCTAATCAAATTAATTTCATAATGTAAATATAACTACAAACAACGAATTTAGTTAAAGGAATCGAAGTTAAGGTAAGAAAATAGAAAAATGCCCAAAAATCCTCCCCGGGCCTACGTCTCGGAATCTGGTAAAAATCACAGATTATGAACACTCATTTACTCACGAGTCAAACCATACCAAAATCACTCAAATTCGATACCAAAAACCTCGATTAAAATCTGAAAATTAGGCCTAAGAACTTTTCTTAACTTTTTCCAAATTTTTTCATCCAAATCCTGAAATTATATGATAAAACTAACAATAGATTAAACCGGCTTGTGATTTATGACTCCTATAAACCTAGAGCTCTGATACCAACTTGTTACAACCCAAGTTCTCCCTCTGTGCATTGTCGTGATGACACCTAGTCCCTACGACTAGGTAAGCCTAACAATTTGCGAAAAAGGAAAACAGATACGAAATTAGCAAAATACGAGTAATATAATAGAGAAGTTTAAAAATGTCGCTCAGCATATACAATTTCATTCTCACAAACTGAACACAACGCACTCCCAAAACTCGAAATCTCATGAAATCACAAGCTATGGAAAACTACATAGTGTTCTAACTCTAGAATGTCTAATCAAAAGTACATACAAGAAGTCTAAAGCTAAAGGGAAGAATAGAGAGGGACTCCTGGATCTGCGGACGCGGCAGATATACCTCGAAGTCTCTAATATCGACTGCTTCACTGGTAGAACAGCTGAGCAATGGAACCTAGATCTACACACGAAAAATATGTGCAGGAAAGGACATGAGTACACCAGAGCGGTACCCAGTAAGTGCCAAGCCTTATCTCGGTCGAGTAGTAACGAGGAAGGTCGGGGCCATACTGGTTTTATATATATATATATATATATATATATATATGTATATATATAACAAGGTAAGCATTATGAAATAAAGCAGTATGATTAAAGTACTAACAGTCGATAAAGAATAAAAGCACAGAAAGAATATAACTCAGTACACAGAGATAGCAACAAGGGGATCTACCAGGTTATCGTCCCGTAGTCCCAAACGTAAATGTGCAGGGAGATCTACCAGAATACAGATCCGTAGTCTCAAAGTAAATATCTAGTACAAGGGGATCTATCGGGTGTCGTCCCGTAGTCCCAAATATAAATATGCAGGGGGATCTATCGGAATACCGATACGTAGTCCCAAAGTAAATATGTAGGGGGATCTATTGGAATACCGATTCGTAGTCCCAAAGTAAACACACAACAGTCTCAAGAAAAGAATCTACAGTATTCAAGTGCATACCAAGAAAAGCAGAGATTTCTATTCTAAACATGCTGCACAGAATTCAAGTAAACAGTTTAAGCAGATAGTACAGTTAAGTCACTTAAGCATGCTTTCCTAAGCCAAACAATAGGCTTTAAATACAAGTAGTGTTCAACAAAAAGGAAACACAGATATTTACTTAATGGAGACAGGGTTTTTCAACAATTAGCACGTGTACGCACTTGCAACCTCACGTACACGGCACTCATATAACAATAGTACCAAAATCCTAAGGGGAGTTCCCCCACACAAGGTTAGGAAAACCACTTACCTCGAACCAGCTCAAACTCAATTCGAAATCACGCTCTTGCCACGAGTATCCAACTCCGAGTGGCCCAAATCTAATCAAATTAATTTCATAATGTAAATATAACTACAAACAACGAATTTAGTTAAAGGAATCGAAGCTAAGGTAAGAAAATAGAAAAAACACCCAAAAATCCTCACCGGGCCTACGTCTCGGAATCGGGTAAAAATCATAAATTATGAACACTCATTCACTCACAAGTCTAACCATATCAAAATCACTCAAATCCGATTCCAAAAACCTCGATCAAAATCCCAAAATTAGGCCTAAGAACTTTTCTCAACTTTCCCCCAATTTTTTCATCCAAATCCCCAAATTAAATGATAAAATAAACAATATATTAATATATTAGAACCAAATTAGAGTTAGGATTCATTACCCAATCTTCCTCCTTTAAATTCTCTCCAAAATCGCCCTCTACCGAGCTCGAATTCGATTTTCCAAGTTATGAACTCAAACCCTCGATTTTCTCTTTTTCTGCCCAGCGATTTCCGCATCTGCGAGGGTCCTACCACACTTGTGGTCCCGCTTCTGTGTCCAACACACTGCATCTACGGATTTCGTTAAAAGACCAAGTTCCGCACCTGCGCCCATTTACCCGCAGATGCGGTCCGCTTCTGTGGTCCTTGGGCCGCATCTGCGACCAACTTCACTATTGCCTTAGACCGCACCTGCGGTCCAAGATCCGCAGGTGCAAAACCAACAGGTTCAGCAAAGTTCAGAAATTCCTAAGTCTAATTCAACTTCCGTTAAGCATCTGAAACTCACCCGAGGCCCGCGGGACCTCAACCAAACATGCCAACCAATCCTAAAACATCATACGGACTCAATCCAACTCTCAAATCACATCAAACAACGCTAAAACCATGAATCACCCTCCAATCCAAGCCTAATGAAAGAACTTGAAATCTCAAGAATTCTACAACTGATGTCGAAACCAACCAAACCATGTCCGATTGACCCCAAATTTTGTACACAAGTCACATTCAATACTATGGAGCTATTCCAACTTTCAGAATCGGATTCCGACCCCGATATCAAAATCTCACTATCGATCCGAAAACTTCAAAAATTCAACTTTCGGTATTTCAAGCCTAAACAAGCTATGGACCTCCAAAACACAATCCGATCACGCCCCTAAGCCCGAAATCACCCAACAGAGTTAATGGAATAGACGGAATTCCATTCCGAGGCCGTCTTCATACTTCTCCGACTACGATCTAAATTCTAAAGCTTAAGCTCTCATTTAGGGACTAAGTGTCCCAAAATACGCCGAAACTCAAAACGAACCTTCCCGGCAACTCACAATAGCAGAAACAAATACAGGGAAAGCAGTTAATAGGGGATCGGGGTGTTAATTCTCAAAACGACCGGCCGGGTCGTTACAATAATAATTCTGTCACACCTCCTTTTTGCGCGCCTACCCCGAAGGATAAATGCGTAAGGGAGTTTTTCCAATTTAAGTGACAATATTCGAAATGGGATTATTTATTTATTTTAGAGTCGCCACTTGGGAAAGGTTTGGCTTTTGGTGTCCCAAGTCACCAGTTTATCTTGAATCCTAAATCGAGGAAATTTTCGACTTTCCAAATGAAGTCTGCGAACCAGAAATTCTAAGTAAGGAATTCTGTTGACCCGAGGGAAGGTGTTAGGCACCTACGGATCCTGTGGTTCTAGCACGGTCGCTTAAATTATTATAATGGCTAAATATCTGATTTTAATACATGTTATAACTTGTGTGCTTTTATTAGGTTTAAACCGCTTTTATTATTATTTATTTTTATGGAATTGCAACGTCGGGAAAATGCATTTCGAACCACGTCACAATCAATGCGCCCGTGGTTGTTAATACATTCTGACTCTGTTGAGATTTGGATTTGGGTCACATAAATGCGCACCCGAATTTAAGAATGTAATTTAATTCAATTGCGCCTAAAGAGTCTAACGCGTTATTATCTTTGGGGAAGGCAGTGAAATTCACTAAACAGTCCATCCCAAATTCTAAGTATTTTATTATGACCAATTATGGAGGGCCTTGCAATTTGCATTTTTATTTGGCGAGGCTCGTCTCATTATTTTAAAAGGATAATCTTAGAATGACTACATTTTCTACTTTTTGTTCGCCTAAAAAAGGGAAAATATATGCTAATTAAATTACAAGCTTGGCAAATTTGAGCCTCTTATCAATTATTAGATTACAAAAATGCTAAACGCAAAATTGCGATCGAATTTGCTCCAAAGAAAATTGTTTCATGCCTTATTCTATAATTGAACATTACTAAAAGAAAATGAAATTATAAATAAGATATGGAATTGACAAATGCTATCGTCAAAAACAAACCAATTATTCTTTAACTAATTTAAACTTCACAATATTAGACGAATTGAACCATTGGAACTAATTATTATTTTTTTTGAAAATGGACCAAACTTGACTACCAACACATTCGAAGGTTGTTAGACTTAATCGACAATTTGAAAATCTATTACCTTTAAAAGAACTCTGAAAAACCTTGTTCGAAATCAAACCATGTCTATTAAGTTAATGACCTTAGCCTTACTACATCGAATCAAACTTCAAATACGGCAGACTTAACGATTCTGCGAAATTACTAGCTTAATATCCTACTTTACTAATTTGCGTCAACATTTAACATGTTTATTTTTCAAATCACCAACTGCGGGATACGACATTTATAAACTATCTACATAATTTAAACTTCTGTCACAAAAATCTACACACCTAAACAGTTTCAATTATACAGTAATATTTCCAATATTCATACAAAATATAAAAACAGAGCTAATATTAGATAAATCTACTTCGCTTGACATCTATAGAATTAAAGATGACAAATAGCATCCAAATGTGCGGATTTGCTGTATAATTCCGTTTCAACTTCAACTCAGGTTACATCAAGGTGATTCGAAATATGTACCTGGATATTGAAACACAAAGAAGAAGAAGAAGAAAGTAGCAGATCAGCAATAGCAAATGGCAGCAGCAACCAACAAATAACAGCAGTGGCACTAGAATCAGCAGTGTGGGATAAACAAGATACAGCCCAGTGAAACTCAGAGATCCAGAAATGTTTTAGGAAAGAAAATCCCAAAGAGCTAGAATAGCTTTGGTTGAGCCTAAATCTTAAACTGAATGTGAATTTAAAACAATGGAACAATGCCCTTTTTCTGGAGTTTTAGAGTTTTTCCAGGGGGTTTTCTTTCTGCCTTTTCTTTAAGTTTTTGTTCTCCAAAACTCTGTCTTTTTTCTCAGAATCAACTCTCTTCCATTTATATTCACACAAGACCTCTCTTTCGAGCTCTTAGAGCACTTAGTTCAATAAAATACTGATTTCCTCCCATGTTCTCCCTTCTGTTTTTCCACTCAAAGTTTAAAAACAAAAGTATTCCCATCAGATTCCTCTGACAGCCCTCTTTTCACTATTAAAATGGTTTTTCATTTTATTAAACTAAACAGGTATGGGCAGCATGAATATGTCCTGACAATACATGCTGTCAAGTTACTTTAATTTATTAAAAAACTACAATGCACATTTGTCCAAAATCTAAACAAACATGGACAACAATTCTATATCAATTCGAATTGAACTCTGAAATCTATATTAAACTGCAACTATAGCCAATTCAAACACCTAAATTCTGGGTTGGAACTTCAAAACAAAATCAATACTAACAACAAAAGCTTAGCAGAACATTGAAGTTGAAACTGAAACTGAAATCAAACTGCATCGATGCTTAACAGAAAACTCATTAACAACATTACCATGAATCAGAACACAAGTCTGGCTAACTATCAAGGTCAGACTTCCCAAATCACCAACTGCACACTGTGGGAATGATTGATTTATAATTCCAAATTAAGTTGAAATGGAGCGAAAGAAATCCTGTGAATATACTGAACTCAACGAAGATTGAACGAATATCAAAGAACAAAGAAAGCACACATCACATATAGGGGACAACTGGACCAATGTCATACATCATTTAAACAAGAATACCAAAAACATACTGAAATGGACTATGGAACCAAAGCCAGGTTTAGAACTAACTATCAGGTTAAAACTGACTCACACATAACGAACCAATAAATTGACCGAACAATTTACAACATGTAACCAAACAATCAGAGGAACTGGACCTAATAAAAGGTCTGATGTAAAAAGAGAAGCACTGAACCAAAGACAAGAAACAAATCAAGACAAAGATACAATTTAAAATAGACAAACAAAACTATAGAAGGCAACAAAAGGAATTAAGGAGAACTTACTGTTCTTTTCTCAGATTTCAAACAGTATGTTCTTTCGAACTTGAGTCCTAATCAGTATTATACGTCTATTTCATGAGAAATAGGCCTACAATACTGAACAGAAACCAATCGACCTTGAAGCTTTGACACGTCTTGAACTGTTGAAAACCCTAGATCCGTTATTCGACGACTTTTAACTCATGTTCGAACCAATCTGGTATTAAGGACGAGGAAGTAAAGGGGATTATTGGGTGTTAGTCTGGGGTTGGTTCGTACAAGCTGAGGTTTGGCTCGAATCTTCAGATGAAGATTCGAGATGATGTGGGTTGATTCGAACCAAACGGTTTGCAGATCTGTGTCTAGGGGGTCAAGGTGCACTAGGGGTGTTAATTTGGTGGTCGCCGGCATTGCTGCCGCCGGGTTTGTGGTGAGGGGGAGGGGAGGCGGCTCTTAGGGTTCTGAGGGGTGTTTGGTTAAGAGGCGGGAGGGGAAGTGTGTTTGGGAATGAACGGGTAAGAGAGGTTTAGGGATTTTGGGTATATGGAACGTGGCAATTAACTTGAGCCGTTAGATCAAATGATCTCAACGGCTTGGATTGATTGGTGAGGGACAAGACGGGGTCGTTTGGTGTAGAAATGGGGTCGTTTGGTTTTAATGAGGGGTTGGGTCGACCCGGGTAAGCAGGTCGGGTTACGGGTGCGATCGTGGACCGTTGGATGAGGATGGATGAACGGGCGAAATTCGATGTTCTCGAAACGACGTCGTCTGAGGCGCCTTTGAGAGCTGAAGGTTTGGACCGGGTAAGATAGTGCTTTGGGCCTGATTTGGGTCCAATTTGATTGGCCCAAATCTGTTTTATTCCAATTTAAACTCATTTCTTTTCTTTTTCTATTTCTAATTAAAATCCAAATTTACAAAAAATCCTAAAAATAAATTATAAAAATATAAAATTAAAATTATATCACAAGACGTTAATTGATTTTTAGTAATAATTAACACACAATATCATATATTAATTAAACAAAAATCAACCTTTAAACGATAGAATGACAAAATTACCAAAGATAATATTTTTTGTGATTTTTTATTCATTCAAAACCAAATACGATTTAATTAATTCCTAACAGTAGAACAAGATCCTAAATGTACACGCGACATATATTTTTTGTATTTTTTAATTGATAAAACTAAACAATCACAGACAAAAACTACAAATAACTACCAAAAAAAATGCCATGCAAATTCTAAAAGTTGTACAACATGACAATTTGTTTTATTTTTCGATTTCTTTTGGAGTAATTGTCGTGCAAACAAACATCACGTGCTCACAGCTGCCCCTCTTTGTTCGAAAACACGAAGGGTTTTCGTGAAAAGATGAAGTGAGCGAATACGAGCGATTTTTGTCTGTTTGACTACTCCGTGTGAAGCACATTTTTGAAAGATTTGACCAAATCTTTGCTTCGAAGATTTCCTACATATCCTGGGCTAAACAGGAATCAGGTCAATGTAGTTCGGGAAATTTTGGTAGCTGGGACTACCATGGGATTGCAATGCTTGCTGTTACTGCTGTTGTTGTTTCCATTACTGCTTTACCGACCTCCTTATTACAACCAAAGCAAAATTGAAACTGAACTAACTACTTATGCCTGTTAACTGCTAGTTACAATATTCCTATCTATAATTCTTTCGCAACTTGATCTTGGGTCTTAGCTGATTCTTCTTGTAGACTTAGATCCAAATCTTGATGCTCGCAAGTTGTAGGCGCTTGTTTATTTCTGCAGCATTGAGTAAGACGGGATTGGCGGAGCTCGGGAATTTAATCAAATTTTGAGCAACCCGCAATTTAATCTAGGTACATCTTCTTTTTGTTCTTTTCTTCCTTTCTTCCTTTCTTTATTCTGGATTGAGACTCACTCTATAGGTCATCTCGACCCATGCGCCTCGAGGTCAGACCTGCAGAGACAAACAAAACAAACGAACGAAATTTTCTGCCCCAGTTTCACTAGGAAAATTTCGTTAGTTAATTGCCATAAAATCTACAGAATTGATGAGGGGATTGGAAACCTCAAGTCTAAAAGGCGCAACTCGGGGATTGGAGCGCTAATGTTTGCAAAAAGTAAAAAACGCTCAATTCAAAGGTTAGGGCCCTAATATTGGCTAAAAGGGAAAACCGCTCGACTCAAGGATTGGAGCCCTAATGTCGGCTAACAGAAAATTGCTCAACTCCGGGATTGAAGCCCTAATGTCGGCTAAAAGAAGAATCACTCAACTCAGGGATTGGAGCCCTAATGTCGGCTAACAGGAAATTGCTTAACTCAAGGATTGGAGCCCTAATGTCGGCTAAAGGAAAAAATGTTCAACTCAGGGATTGGAGCCCTAATGTCGGCAAAAAGAAAATCACTCAACTCAGGGATTGGAGCCCTAATGTCAGCTAAAGGAAAATCCGCTCAACTCAGGGATTGGAGCCCTAATGTAGGCTAAAGAAAACTGCTCAACTCAGGGATTGGAGCCCTAATGTCGGCTAAAGAAAACTACTCAACTCAGGGATTGGAGCCCTAATGTCGGCTAAAAGAAAATTGCTCAACTCAGGGATTGGAACTCTAATATCGGCTAAAGTAAAATCGCTCAACTCAGGGATTGGAGCCCTAATGTCGGCTAAAAGAAAAACGCTCAACTCAGGGATTGGAGCCCTAATGTCGGCTAAAGAAAACTGATTAACTCAAGGATTAGAGCCCTAATGTCGACTAAAAGAAAATCGTTCAACTCAGGGATTGGAGCCCTAATGTCGACTAAAAGAAAATCGCTCAACTCAGGGATTGGAGCCCTAATGTCGGCTAAAGGAAACTGCTCAACTCAGGGA
Source organism: Nicotiana sylvestris (assembly GCF_000393655.2). Lineage (NCBI taxonomy): Eukaryota > Viridiplantae > Streptophyta > Magnoliopsida > Solanales > Solanaceae > Nicotiana > Nicotiana sylvestris. Next base: position 56,968,422 of record NC_091058.1, read on the forward strand.
TTGGAGACCTAATGTCGGCTAAAGAAAACTACTCAACTCAGTGATTGGAGCCCTAATGTCGGCTAAAGGAAAATTGCTCAACTCAGGGATTGGAGCCCTAATGTCGGCTAAAAGAAAAATGCTCAACTCAGGGATTGGAGCCCTAACGTCGGAAAAAGAAAACTGGTCAACTCAGGGATTGGAGCCCTAATGTCGGCTAAAAGAAAATCGCTCAACTGAGGGATTGGAGCCCTAATGTCGGCTAAAGAAAACTCGCTCAACTCAGGGATTGGAGCCCTAATGTCGGCTAAAAGCAAATTGCTCAACTCAGGGATAGGAGCCCTAATATTGGCTAAAGAATACTCTCTCAACTCAGGGATTGGAGCCCTAATGTCGGCAAAAGGAAAATCCGCTCAACTCAAGGATTGGAGCCCTAATGTCGGCTAAAAGAAAACTGATCAACTCTGGGATTAGAGCCCTAATGTCGGTTAAAAGAAAAACGCTCAACTCAGGGATTGGAGCCCTAATGTCGGCTAAAGGAAAAACTGCTCAACTCAGGGATTGGAGCCCTAATGTCGGCTAAAAGAAGATCGCTCAACTCAGGGATTGGAGCCCTAATGTCGGCTAAAGGAAAATCCGCTCAACTCAGCGATTGGAGCCCTAATGTCGGCTAAAGAAAACTGCTCAACTCAGGGATTGGAGCCCTAATGTCGGCTAAAAGAAAATCGCTCAACTCAGGGATTGGAACCCTAATGTCGGCTAAAGGAAAATTGCTCAACCCAGGGATTGGAGCCCTAATGTCGGCTAAAAGAAAAACGCTCAACTCAGGGATTGGAGCCCTAATGTCGGCTAAAGAAAACTGATCAACTCAAGGATTGGAGCCCTAATGTCGGCTAAAAAAAAACGCTCAACTCAGGGATTGGAGCCCTAATGTCGGCTAAAAGAAAATCGCTCAACTCAGGGATTGGAGCCCTAATGTGGGCTAAAGAAAACTGCTCAACTCAGGGATTGTAGCCCTAATGTCGGCTAAAGAAAACTACTCAACTCAGGGATTGGATCCCTAATGTCGGCTAAACAAAACTGTTCAACTCAGGGATTGGAGCCCTAAAGTCGGCTAAAAGAAAACTGCTCAACTCAGGGATTGGAGCCCTAATGTCGGCTAAAAGAAAAACGCTCAACTCAGGGATTGGAGCCCTAACGTCGGAAAAAGAAAACTGCTCAACTCAGGGATTGGAGCCCTAATGTCGGCTATAAGAAAATCGCTTAACTCAGGGATTGGAGCCCTAATGTCGGCTAAAAAAAACTCGCTCAACTCAGGGATTGGAGCACTAATGTCGGCTAAAAGCAAATTGTTCAACTCAGGGATTGGAGCCCTAATGTTGGCTAAAGAATACCTGCTCAACTTAGTGATTGGAGCCCTAATGTCGGCTAAAAGAAAAACGCTCAACTCAGGGATTGAAGCCCTAACGTCGGAAAAAGAAAACTGCTCAACTCAGGGATTGGAGCCCTAATGTCGGCTAAAAGAAAATAGCCCTAATGTCGGCTAAAAGAAAACTGCTCAACTCAGGGATTGGAGCCCTAATGTCGGCTAAAAGAAAATCGCTCAACTCAGGGATTGGAACCCTAATGTCAGCTAAAGGAAAATCGCTCAACTCAGGGATTGGAGCCCTAATGTCGGCTAAAAGAAAAACGCTCAACTCAGGGAATGGAGCCCTAATGTCGGCTAAAGAAAACTGATCAACTCAAGGATTGGAGCCCTAATGTCGACTAAAAGGAAATTGCTCAACTCAGGGATTGGAGCCCTAATGTCGGCTAAAAGAAAATCGCTCAACTCAGGGATTGGAAATGTCATCTAAAGGAAACTGCTCAACTCAGGGATTGGAGCCCTAATATCGGCTAAAGAAAACTACTCAACTCAGGGATTGGAGCCCTAATGTCGGCTAAACAAAACTGCTCAACTCAGGGATTGGAGCACTAATGTCGGCTAAAAGAAAACTGCTCAACTCAGGGATTGGAGCCCTAATGTCGGCTAAAAGAAAAACGCTCAACTCAGGGATTGGAGCCCTAACGTCTGAAAAAGAAAACTGCTCAACTCAGGGATTGGAGCCCTAATGTCGGCTAAAAGAAAATCGCTCAACTTAGGGATTGGAGCCCGAATGTCGGCTAAAGAAAACTCGTTCAACTCAGGGATTGGAGCCCTAATGTCGGCTAAAAGCAAATTGCTCAACTCAGGGATTGGAGCCCTAATGTTAGCTAAAGAAAACTCGCTCAACTCAGGGATTGGAGCCCTAATGTCGGCTATAGGAAAATCCGCTCAACTCAGGGATTGGAGCCCTAATGTCGGCTGAAAGAAAACTGCTCAACTCAGGGATTGGAGCCCTAATGTCGGTTAAAAGAAAAACGCTCAATCAGGGATTGGAGCCCTAATGTCGGCTAAAGAAAACTGATCAACTCAGGGATTGGAACCCTAATATCGGCTAAAAGAAAATCGCTCAACTCAGGGATTGGAGCCCTAATGTCGGCTAAAAGAAAATAGCTCAACTCAGGGATTGGAGCCTTAATGTCGGCTAAAAGAAAATTGCTCAACTCAGGGATTGGAGCCCTAATGTCGACTAAAAGAAAAACGCTCAACTCACAGGGCATCTATTTGGAACTGGAATTATCCGCAGCAGATCCAAAAGCTTTAGAATTTGCCAGAGAATGATGGCCAGCTGAAGGTATGGATGAAAGAAAAAAGGATTGGAGCCCTAATGTCGGCTAAAAGAAAACTGCTCAACTCAGGGATTGGAGCCCTAATGTCGGCTAAAAGAAAAACGCTCAACTCAGGGATTGGAGCCCTAATGTCGGCTAAAGAAAACTACTCAACTCAGGGATTGGAGCCCTAATGTCGGCTAAAAGAAAATTGCTCAACTCAGGGATTGGAGCCCTAATATCGGCTAAAGAACTCGCTCAACCCAGGGATTGGAGCCCTAATGTCGACTAAAGGAAAATTGCTCAACTTAGGGATTGGAGCCCTAATGTCGGCTAAAAGGGAATCGCTCAACTTACGGATTAGAGCCCTAATGACGGCTAACAGGAAAAATCGCTCAACTCAGGGATTGGAGCCCTAATGTCGGCTAAAAGAAGATCGCTCAACTCAGGGGTTGGAGCCCTAATGTTGGCTAAAAGAAGATTGCTCAACTCAGGGATTGGAGCCCTAATATTGGCTAAAGAAAATTGCTCAACTTAGGGATTGGAGCCCCAATGTTGGCAACAGGTAAAGGATTGACTTTGGGGCTTCCAAACTAAACATGCCTTTTTTGAATTTTCTTCTTACTTCTCTTTTCGTTTATTTTTTGTTTATTTTTTTGGTTTTTTTTTTTATTTTTATTATTATTTTTTATTTTATTTTTTTTAGTAAAAATGCAGGAGAAAATTTGGGGAAACTTCCCTTTTGGGTTGATTCCTTGTTGCAAAGCCGTTTCTTGCACTCGCGCATCTCTTTTCCTTTTGGGTAGCACCTGCTTCTTGCACGGTTGCTTTGGACTGCACTTGTTTCAATTTTCCCAATAAAGAACAATTGTCAGTTTGAAAACGGTGGTTGGTTCGGTGGCCTTGATCGTTCCAATTGCTTGGTCCCGGCCTCATTTCTGTTGAGAAATTCTGCCATTGATTGGATTCACAGGCGACCCCCTTTCAAACTGATCAGACTCGCATTTTCGAATTTTGTGATGATTCGCCCATGTAAGGCTTTGGTTCTTCCATCCCATTCCGCTTGGGGATTTTTACTGAGGCAGACTCAGTGGAGATTCTTACTGGGGCAGACTCGTTGGGGATGTTTGTATTTTTTCGTGTGTGTCTTTACTTTGAAGGCAATCAACATCATGATCAGTCGGGATTGGACTGACGCACCATTGAAGCGGGGTATTTTCTTCACTTCTTGCTAAACGGAACTCTGTGAAACCAGTCCTGCCACCTTTTCTTTCCAACACATTTTAGAATTTAGGGTTAAAACAAAAGGGACTCAAGGAAAGGTAAAGAAAGAGCGACTTTAAAAGAGAAGAGTCCCTTTCGGGACAAGAAAGACTTATCTGAGGCATATGCTGACTTTAAATTGACATGACATGCTTTTTGGACTGGATGCCCGACCCTCACGAACTTGCATTTCCTCATGAACCAAAAACGGATCTATGTTTCCAAACCAGGGAACCTTGCCAGCACTTTCTGAGGTGGAATCATTTTTTCGGCCGACAGCGCCCTTTGTGGGTTTTCGCTAGTTGACCTCTCTCATTTCTCTTCTCACGGTCGCCTGATAGCACTCTTTACGAGTTTTTACTAAACAAGCTCTCTCATTTTCGATTTCTCTACTCTCGTCGCCTCATGGTGCCCGAAGGTTTTCACTGACAAGACTCTCTCATTTTGTTTCTCTCAATTTTAGAATGCATCGGCTTCCAATCATGATATTTCTTGGTTTCCCCCGCCTTTGGCAATTGATCCGAAGGACTTGTACTTGGTTTTTGGTAAAAGAATTGTGGATTACAACTTCAAAACCATTTGGTGGGCCCCAGTTTCATCTTCAGGGAAAATTGGATTTTATTTTTGGTGTGACTGAACCCCAGAGAGAGGCTGCCTACGTATCCTTTCGGAATCAAGTCAAACGTAGTTCAGGCCAATCATTTATTTTTTTTTGTCATTCCAAAAAGGGTAGCCAAAGAAATGTAACCGGATCAAAGGGCTTGTAGAGAGAGTTGATAGTGTTTGGATAGTGGGGATAAAAGCCTTCATTATCTCAAATGTGCCAAAACATCACCGAAGTAAACTCAGACATAGTACCTCTTGACTGCATCCGCATTCACCGCTGTTTCAGGATCATTTCCTTCAATATCACCCAGATATAATGCTCTTCTTGGCAGTATCTTCCTGATGATATATGGGCCTTTCCAATAAGGAGCAAATTTTCCTTTCGCTTCCTGGTGATGTGGCAGAATGCGCCTTAATACCAGTTGACCTACTTCGAAATTCCTGGGTTGCACTTTCTTGTTGTAAGCACGGGCCATCCTTTGTTGGTACAACTGTCCGTGACAAACCGCAGCCATTTGTTTTTTAGTCAATCAAAGTCAACTATTCCAATCGAGTCTTAACCCACTCGCTATCTTCAATTTTTGCTTCAACAATGGTTCAGAGCGAAGGAATTTCTACCTCTGCCGGTATCACAGCCTCGGTCCCACAAACCAACAAGTATGGGGTTTTCCCTACTGATGTGCGTACTATAGTGCGATATCCCAACAAGGCAAAAGGTAACTGTTCATGCCATTGCCTGGAACTCTGGATCGTCTTCCTCAAAATCTTCTTGATGTTTTTGTTTGCTGCTTCAACAGCGCCATTGGCCTTGGGCCGATAAGGAGTGGAGTTCCTATGCGTTATTTTGAACTGTTTGCATACATCCTCCATCAAGTGACTATTCAGGTTTGCCGCGTTATATGTGATGATAGTTGCAGGAATACCAAAATGACATATAAGATTTGAATGTACAAAATCCACCACGGCTTTCTTAGTGACCGATTTGAGAGTAACAGCTTCGACCCATTTTGTGAAGTAGTTGATAGCGACCAATATGAATCTTTGCCCATTTGAGTCTTTTGGCTCAATCGGACCAATGACGTCCATACCCCAAGCAACAAAAGGCCATGGCGCTGACATAGGGTGTAGTTCTGTGGGGGGTGCATGAATCAAATCACCGTGTACCTAACACTAATGACACTTCCGAACGAAAATAAAACAGTCCTTCTCTATGGTCATCCAGTAATAACCCGCTCGAAGGATTTTCTTTGCTAAAACATACCCGTTCATGTGGGGGCCACATACTCCCACGTGTACCTCATGCATGATTCTTCCTGCCTCCTCGGTGTCAACACATCTTAACAAGTTGAGATCCGGGGTTCTCTTATACAATACTTCGCCGCTCAAAAAGAAACCACCCGCATGCTGCCTAATAGTTCTCTTTTGATGTCCAGTAGCATGTTTGGGGTATTCTTGTGTCTTCAAGAACCTCTTGATATCATGGTACCATGGCTGGGTACTTGATCCTGCCTCGATTACATTACAGTAACCGTGTCTTTCCCTGATTTGGATTTCCAAGGGATCGATGTGGGCGTTGCCTGGGTAAGGTAACGTTGAAGCTAAGGTGGCAAGTGCATCAGCTAGTTCATTGTGACACCGCGGGATGTACCTGAACTCTATTGATTTGAACCGCTTGCCGAGATCCTCCACGTGCTGTCAGTAAGGAATAAGCTTGACATCTCGAGTTCCCCATTCACCTTGGGCTTGCCGGATAATCAGGTCAGAATCCCCCATAATCAACAAATCTTCAACATCCTGATCGATCGCCATATGCATGCCCATGATGCAGGCTTCATATTCAGCTGTATTGTTCGTGCAAAAGAAACAAAGCCTCGCTGTAGTAGGATAGTGCTGGCGAGTGGGTGAGATCAAGATTGCCCCAATTCCTACACCTTTGGTGTTTACGGCTCCATCAAAGAACATATTCCAAACATGAGCGTTTTCCGAGACTACTTCTATGGTGTTTATTTCTTCATCTGGAAAATAAGTACACAATGGTTGGTATTCCTCATCAACCGGGTTCTCGGCCAAATGATCCGCTAACGCCTGGGCTTTCATTGTCGTGCGAGTGACATAGACTATGTCGAATTCAGTTAGCAAGATTTGCCACTTGGCTAGTTTGCCAGTAGGCATTGGTTTCTGGAATATGTACTTCAACGGATCCAACCTGGTTATGAGGTAAGTAGTATGAGCTTGGAGGTAATGTCTCAATTTTTGAGCGACCCACGTCAAAGCACAACACGTTCTTTCCAACAAAGTGTACTTGGCCTCATAGCTGGTGAATTTCTTGCTTAAGTAATAGATCGCCTGCTCTTTCTTTCCGGTTATGTCATATTGCTCGAGGACACAACCAAAAGAATTTTCCAAGACCGTTAGATACAAGAACAGGGGTCTCTCTGGCTCTGGCGGGACCAAAACTGGAGGATTTTAAAGATATTCTTTGATCTTTTCAAAAGTTTCTTGACACTCAACCGTCCATTTGATTATTGCATCCTTCCTCAATAGCTTGAATATGGGCTCACATGTGCTAGTTAGCTGGGCAATGAATCGACTGATATAGTTTAATCTGCCCAATAGACTCATCACGTCTTTCTTCGTTCTTGGAGGAGGTAGATCTCGGATAGATTTTATCTTTGTTGGATCTAACTCGATACCTCTCCTGCTTACTATGAAACCCAAAAGTTTGCCCGATGGGACTCCGAAGGCGCATTTAGCCGGATTCAACTTCAGGTCGTATTTTCTCAGCCTTTCGAAGAATTTCCTCAAGTCTTGGACATGATCGTCCTGAGTCCTGGACTTGACTATCACGTCGTCTACATACACCTCTATCTCTTGATGCATCATATCATGAAAAATGGCAGTCATGGCTCTCATGTAAGTTGCCCCGGCATTCTTTAAACCAAATGGCATAACCCGATAACAGTAAGTACCCCAAAGTGTAGTGAAGGCGGTTTTCTCGGCATCTTCTTCATCCATCAACACCTGATGATATCCAGCATAACAATCTACGAAAGACTGTATCTCATGTTTGGCACAGTTATCAACAAGGATGTGGATGTTGGGCAATGGGAAATTATCTTTGGGACTCGCCCTATTCAAATATCGATAATCCATACATACCCGAGTCTTCCCATCTTTCTTCGGTACCGGAACTACATTAGCCAACCACGTAGTGTACTGGACTATCCGGATTACACCTGTTTTCAACTGCTTTGTGATTTCTTCTTTGATCTTATCACTGACATCAGTCTTGAACTTTCTCTGCTTCTGTTGAACTGGAGGACAATCAGGGTAAATTGGCAATTTATGCACCACTAGATCAACACCTAATCCGGGGATGTCATCGTATGACCACGCAAACACATCTTTAAATTCAAAAAGGAGTTGAATTATTGCATCTTGCGTTTTCTCATCTGTGTGAATGCTTATTTTGGTATCTCGGATTTCTTCAGGAGTTCCCAAATTAACTGGTTCGGTGTCATTCAAATTCGGCTTAGGTTTATTCTCAAAGTGTTCCAATTCTCGATTTATTTCCATAAAAGCCTCTTCTTCGTCATATTCCGGTTCTTGGTTCATTATTTCACAATTAAACAGCTCGTTGGGATCTGGGCATGAAGTCCTCAAGCATGTCATATTATTTAAAGCCGCATTATTATAACAGAAAGGAAAAGATAAAGGAAAAATAGCAAAAATCAGGATAAAGGAAAAAATGAGGGAATACTGATTTTATTCCTTGGAATTGGGAAGATAACAAGGTTTATAATTCAGGAATTTAAAATAGGAAACTAAAGAAAAACATCCAAGTTACATCCTGAGATAACTCGTGATGCAGGAAAGGTGGCAGGACAGGTCTACCCGGACTCCTGCCTAGTTAGGAATGGCGTGGCCTCCCAATTCTGAAGCTTAGCATTTGTCCCCACATATAGCATCTCAGCGATGCTTGTGCCTTCTCCCGGTTGAACTATGTGGGTTTCGTAAAGCATTCCTCTCATTGCCCCACATATTTCTTCGATCTCTTCGACCGTAAAAGCCTCGTCGTCTTCTTCTTCAATGTATTTTGGTCCGACGAAAGTCTCGTATAAATGTGGCAATGGTCGAGGCAACTTCCAACCCTCATTTTTCCTCTTCTTCGCCCAATCCTCATCTTTTGGAGTGGGTTGGAAAGCTATCCCAAAGAGTTTCTTAGTGGAAGGTAAGGTGATGGGTTCCGTTATTCCTTGCAGCGTTCGTCCAAGCCCTTTCCCTGGTCTGAATCCCTGTCGGATCATTTCTTTAGCAACAATGATTGAGGCATTGGACAAGAAAGGTTGGGGGCAAGGTTTTCTTTCTTCACACTGCTCTGCCAGCACAACTTCGAAAGCCTGATAAACTGTGTGCTCACTCCCTTCCCTTTCTTCAAGATATAGGATGGATGGGTCCCGATAAATAGATTGTTCGTCTTCTCTGTGGACCACAATTTCCCGATCTTCATATTCAAACTTCACCATTTGGTGGAGAGTGGAAGGTACAGCCCCTGCCGCATGAATCCAAGGTCTTCTGAGGAGGAAATTGTAAGACGTGTCCATATCCATTACCTGGAAAGTTATTTCGAACTCCACTGGTCCTATAGTCAATACCAAGTCTATTTCCCCGAGGGTGTCCCTCTTGATGCCATCAAAAGCCCTTACACAGACATTATTGGGGTGAATCCTTCCGACCCCAATTTCCGTTCTCTGCAGCATGGAGAGCGGACAAATGTCAACACCCGAACCTCCATCCAACATTACCCGCTTGACGTAGTAGTCTTCACACTTGACTGTCAGGTGTAAAGCCTTGTTATGAGCCGCTCCCTCCGGAGGTAAATCGTTCTTACTAAAAGAAACTTGATTAATCGCGAAGAACCTCTCCGTCATTCTTTCCAGTTGTTCAACTGAAGTCTCGGCCGGTATATACGCTTCGTTCAGGGTTTTGAGCAAGATCTTCTGATGTTCGGCAGACCTCATTAGCAAAGATAGCATAGACACTTGCTCAGGGCACTTGCATAACTAATCCACCACTTCGTAGTCAGGCATTTTCATCTTTTGGAAGAAAACCTCTGCTTCTTCAGCGCTTACAGGCTTCATGGGTGGGAAGCACTTCTGTATGGCGTTGTTTACCTCTTGAGTGTCTGAATATTTTCCAACAGAAGTATTCTCTAGAAGTTCCCCTTTGACTTCTTTGCCTTGGTATGTAACCAATGTTCTTTGATAGTTCCACGATACTGTGGACGGGTCTATCATTGGCTTATGTGGTACACGTCCGATAACCACTGACTCATTCAGCCGAGGCGGTTTAATCATTCCCCCGACCATATAAGCCCCTTTCGACACATACATTGGTATTGCCCTTTTGACTTTGAATCTCTGTGGCTTCTCTGATCGACCTCATGGAATATAGAGAACTTCATTCTTCGCGGGCACCATCGTCTCTGTCTTTGTCCCAGCTTTCTCTTCGAGATCAACCTTGACAGTACTAGTCTTCTTTTCCCCTTTCTCTTTCTTCGGGGCTGCTTTAGGCTTTATCCCTGTATCGACAATGGCGATTATAGCTTTCAGGGCAGGGTCAAATTCCTTGTCTTCACAGATCATCCCGATCAACGGCCCATTATTGTGAGCGGGTAACGGATTGTTGGTCACATTTGGGACCTCTTCGTCCCACAATACTATCTTTCCCTATTCTATTAAGTTCTCAACCACCCTTCTTAAAGTCCAACAATCATTGGTATCATGCCCCTCTGCTCCCGAATGATAAGCACACCTGACACCGGCTTTGTAAGCAGGTGATGCCTGGTTATGCCTTGTCTAAGGGACTGGTTGCAGGAAACCCATCTGGACTAGTTTCGGGAATAGGGTAGAATACGGTTCACCAATGGGTGTGAAAGTCCGTCTTCTGGGTGGTTCTTGAGGACGGAAGTTATTTTGAGGTAGTTGTGGATTATAGTGGTTTCGGTAAGGAGGCTGATTTCTGGGAGGTGGAGCTTGACCCCGATTGGCTTGTTGCGGTGGCTGGACATAAGGCTGAGTGTTCATGACCATGTAGGGTTGAGGAGCATAGGTCACATTTTGGTGGGTGTAGTAATGTTGTAGGGTTTTTTCTGGAAAATGGGGCCTGAGATCACGATATTCTCTTGCTTCTGATGCCGCCATGGACGTTTCTTCCTTTTTCTTCCCTCTTGCCATTCCTCCGGACCCGCTTTGGACGGCTTGGGAGGTTGCCCTTATGGCCGCCTGACTCAAGATTCTACCCATTTTCAAACCATTCTCTACCATTTCCCCGATCTTAATTGCTTCCGCGAAAGGCTTTCCCATGGCTGACATCATGTTTTGGAAGTAATCTGATTCTTGAGCCTGGAGGAAAGTAGTGACCATTTCTATTTCATCCATGGGAGGTTTTACCCTCGATGCTTGCTCGCGCCATTTAATAGCGTATTCTCTGAAGTTTTCTGAAGGTTTCTTCTTCAAGTTTTACAAAGAATTCCTATCCGACGCGATGTCAATATTATACTGTAATTGTCTTACAAAATCTCTGGCGAGATCATCCCAAATATGCCATCGAGAAATGTCTTGGTCCACATACCATTCTGAGGCTATTCCTACCAAGCTTTCTCCGAAGTATGCCATCAACAATTCTTCTTTGCCGCCAGCTCCACGCAATTGGTTGCAATACTTCTTGAGGTGAGCAATGGGATCCCCATGCCCATCATATTTCTCAAACTTTGGTGTTTTGAACCCCACGGGCAGGTGTACGTGAGGGAACATGCACAGATCAGTATAGGAAACACTTTTCTGCCCGCTTAAACCTTGCATATTTTTCAAACTCTACTTGAGGCTCCTCATTCTTTTTGCCATTTAATCTTGTTCAAAAGCTTTGGGATTTTGGTCTTGCCCAGGCGTAAACTCGTATTGAGGCTGTTGAGGGTGAGTTCTGGTGGTAAACCGAGTTGGTTCCAGTGAGAAGGATGGTGCTTGAAATGTGAATGAGGAAGAGTCAAAATTAGGACTCTGTGTAGTGGGTTGTGCCACGATTGGACAAGGCGGTGTAGTGAATATGTTTGTAGCCACATTTATCGTTGACATCCGGGGATAAGAATCGGAGGGTGACCCAGCGGAGTGGGCTGAAGTGGTCGGGTACCCGAATGGGGTAGTTGGATAACTTATGGGGACATTGGAAGTCCCACTTGTCCTAGAGAACAACTCGGAGAATCCAGGGATTACACTCGGCGGCTCTTTTTCGTTGTTCCAGTCATCCAACATTTCCAACATGCGAAGCCACAAGATTCTGTTTTCTTCAGCAGTTGCTGACTCGGAAGTTGGGATGGCCGAGATTGAACTCTCCTCGGAGACAGGAATTGTCGGCAAAGGAATTTCTGAAGACATCTCTACACTTCCCTTTGATCTCGTGAAGTAAGTGTGAACACTTCCTTTTGACTTAGTGACGGGCAACTGAACACTTCCTTTCGACCTCATAAAGTATGAATGTGAGGCCATACCTCCACCAAACCAAACCACCTTTTCTAAAAACCTAGACTTAGCAGCAAGCAAACGGTTAATTTGAAACAAATAACAGACAGGTAATCTCACGTTGGGGTGTGATGCACCTATACAGTTAAGTGAATTTCTACATGTTTGCATTGATGACATGCGGCCTTCCGGTTTCTCTTTATGCTTCCCTTTATTTATTATTTTTTTTATTATTATTATTTTCATTATTTGCAGTTAAAATGTGACCGGATCCGATGAGGATTGCCTACATATCACGATGCCGCATGAATCAGATCATTACGTAGTTCAAAACAAACGAGTGTAAAAAGAAGCATTTTTTTTATTACTGAAACAATCTATTACAAACTAACAATTTGAAAAAGGGAAAATAACAGACTTGAAATAAATACAAACTCAAACAACTACTGATACACCCTGATGCGAAAAAGACAGACAGAATATGCTAAGACGGAAAATACAGACTCGACCTATAAATACATTAAAGTTTCAAGAATTGGCGCCCGTGGGGCATCGTTCGGCCTTGCCGCGGTCTTAGGTGTGAGGTCCCTTTCAAGTTGTTCCAACTCATGCATGGTCTGCTTGACATAAATCATCACTGCCGAAAAAAAGATAATGTTGGTCATATCTTCGCATCGTAGACACCTCTTGATGATGGCATGGGCAATGGTCTTAATCTTATCCCTGGTTCGCCTCTTTTCTATGAGTAGGTGCTCTATTTGATCATTACGGGTTGTCAAAACCCGCGAATCCTGGAGATATTGATTTTGCCACTGCTGAATTTCTACTTCCATCTGGGCCAGTACATCGTAGCAACGTCTATTTTCAACTTCAAAGGTTCGGGCTTGCTCAGCTGCTCTGTCCTCAAGAGTGACCACCTTTCTCTTCAAATTGGCAATGGTTTGCTTGTGATCCCTTTTCAACTGCTGTAGGTACCGGTTACGCTTTTCTGTTCTTTTTTCCCAGTGCGTTTCGAGCCCTGCTATGGTATTCTCAAGATTTTCTGACTCATTCCGGCACTCATCAATTTCTATTTTTAAACCTTTTATCAATCGTTCATCCGACCGGCTCCTTGGTTGGTTATCAGTGACTATCTTTATCTGCTAGATCTGGGCCCTGAGCGTCTCGTTTTCCTGGGTCAACCTGTTCTTTTCTCCCAAATCAGTAGCAACTTGCACGTTTAGCTCATATTTTAGACCTTCGACTTGTCGCTTTAATTTGCTGATTTCGACACGATAGCCTCTTTCTTTTGCTAACCAATCCCATTGCTTTTGTGATGACTCGGCAAAATTCAGGATGTGGGGTCTTTTAGCTGGCCTTTCGTGTTCAAGTTCTCTTCTGTACCATGCAAGGTAACCTGGCGCCATTTCACTTTTGGCCCGATCCTGCACACAAGTATCTACTTTCAAATATTGACATTCATTCCAGATCTGGCGGACTTTTGTTTCAGGAAATTGTCCGTCGGTGCTAATCTCAATTGCTTGAGCACTAAGATCTTCCTCGTGTGGCACATCCGACATCTCCCGAGTTGTCTCAAAACTCGGTAGGGCGCGTAAGGTTGAATGCTCTTAAGTCTCATCAATAGAAAGTGGGTTCTAGCCGCCGGCATATACATAACCTCATCAACAGGCAACCATCCCAATGTCCACTGTATTTGGCTGGCGGTGAGAGTCTGAAAGAATGACGTCCATGCCGTAACAACTTCGGGCAGGCTGACCTCCTTAGTTCTCATGTAAAACTCTTCTATGCAAGTTTTCTTCGAAGAACCATGACTCAAAAGCTCGGAACGATGGCATAGATGTTCAGTCATCTATATTTGTAGCAGTAAATTACACCCTTCGAAGAAATTCCCCTTGGCTTTGCAGGCTGTGAGAGCTCGAAAGATATCAGATACCACCATAGGCGCGAGAGTACTTTCATTTTGAGTGAGCAAAGTACTGACGACCCCGGATATTTTTAGATCAATGTTTCCGTCTTTCCTCGGAAATACCAGAAGGCCCAAAAATGTTATCATGAAAGCCACTCGTCTGTGCTCATCCCACTTTTGACGGTTGCCTTTGCTGCATAGCTTGTTAACTGGATTATTGAATCCTCCTACATGACCATATCTGTCGTATATGAAGCGCGGATTACAAAAACCTGCAGCCAAATCCGGGTTATGGACCATCCTGGGTATCTTTAATGAATCTAGAAACTGATGCACAGTGGCAGCTCTTGTGGCGACCAAGTATTTTTGCCTTAATGGAACTTCAGCATTTCCGATGTACCCAGCTATTTACTCCAAAGTCGGGGTGAGTTCAAAATCGGAGAAGTGGAAGACATTGTGCGCTGGGTCCCAGTAGGTGACCAAAGCTCTTATGATATCTCCCCGAGGCTGGATTTCCAATAAATTCGTAAGACCTTTCAGATATTTCTTGACCTCATCTTGCCATTTAACACCTAGATCATTCCACCATAGCTGCAACTTGACAGGGATTTTAGTCATTATCGAAAAGCGTTCATTTTGCATTGTGCTCATCCTGCACATTTATTTAGGTGATTTAAGCAAAAATGATTTGACTCAAAAAATGATTTGACTATATTTTTTTTTGAAAAAGAGAGATCCGATCTTCGAACCCGGTCTTTCAGCACTTTGGGGATGAAGATTTTAAGGCTGTGCGGGTTAATCGACCCAAACTCTAAAGGATGATCAAAAATGGCCGTTTATGCAAAGTAAACCTTCCGCTGTCCCTTTCGGGAACATTTGGCTATTTTTGACAAAACAGTCACTTGATTTATTTATGACTCTCTTTTTCAGAGTAGTGACCCGACATGGCGTCACAGAGCCTCGGGGACGAGGATCCTAAGGTCATTGGGCAATTTAGTCAAAATTTAAAGAAATGACCAAAAATGGTTGTTTATGCAAAGTTAGCCTTCCGGCGTCCCTTTCGGGAACATTCGGCTATTCTTGACAAAACGGCGTCACCCGACTCACTTATGATGAAATTAAAATTCTAACATTTGGCTACTTCTGGAAAAAAAAGGGGGGGTGGACCCGATGAGGGTTGCCTACGTATCTCGCACCCTGTGAGAATCAAACCGGCGTAGTTCGGGCCGATCAGAAATAGGGAAAATAAACTAAGCCCCTTTTTTTGAATAAATATACTTACAAAGAAAAGAGAAATACTTTTTTTTATTTCGATTTTTCTTTAACTGTTTTTTGAGAAGAAAAGACGACTAAAGAAATATTTTCTTTTGAATTTTAAACTCCTTTTCAATTTTTTTTTGAAATTTCGAAAAATCTTCTGAGGAAACATTTGGACTATTAGTCTGAATTTATGAAAGAGATACTACAAAGAAAAAGTATTTTTGGATTTTGAATTTTCTTTTTTTTTTATTTTTTTTTCAAAACAAATAGTTTTGGATTTTGAGAGTGATTTAAAGGAAATATATTTTTTGTATTATATATTTTTTTCTAATAAATCTAACTAAAAGACAAAAAAAAATTTAAAGAAAATTTCGGCGAGGTTTTGACACTACTTGGACATTGGTTTTATTCTTCTAAAAATAAGTAGTTATCTCCCTACGCTGCTATTTTCTTTTCTTCTTATTGTTTTTTTTATTTCAGAAACCGGTCAACATGGAGATCTGAAACAAATAAATGCGCCAAATAAACGGGATGCGGCAGGATGGTCTTCTCATTTCGGGTTGCTTGTCCTAGACGGACCCAACCCCTGTGTTGAGTCCCCTATGTCAAATGCAACATGATGCAAATAAGCATTCCTACTAGGGATCCGGCATGAGGTTTTGTTATACTAGGTTCATCCTGGGTATATGTTCTAGACTGTGTACCCGAGCGGACAACTCGAGTCGAGGAGGGGGCTACGTACCGGGGACCCGCGAGATCGTCCGGCTTTGTAACTTGTCCGGCCTCTTTCTTATTTCAGGGTATGACACTAACAGAATAGGGAGTCTTGACCAGCAAGCTCCTCCCCGGAGGTAAGAAGAGAAGGGTTTCGGCACAGTTTATATACAGTTCAGATAATATCAAAGCGGTAAAAGGCAACATTTAGCACGTTATGCCCAAACATGTAATAAAGATCAGATAATAAAGCCAAATATACCAATTATTCTAAGCTCGAATTCTTGAACCCTGAACCAGAGATTCTGGGTTCGTGTCTCCAGCAGAGTCGCCAGAGCTGTCACACCTCCTTTTTGCGCGCCTACCCCGAAGGATAAATGCGTGAGGGAGTTTTTCCAATTTAAGTGACAATATTCGAAATGGGATTATTTATTTATTTCAGAGTCGCCACTTGGGAAAGGTTTGGCTTTTGGTGTCCCAAGTCACCGGTTTATCTTGAATCCCAAATCGAGGAAATTTTCGACTTTCCAAATGAAATCTGCGAACCAGAAATTCTAAGTAAGGAATTCTGTTGACCCGAGGGAAGGTGTTAGGCACTCACGGATCCTGTGGTTCTAGCACGGTCGCTTAAATTGTTATAATGGCTAAATATCTGTTTTTAATACATGTTATAACTTGTGTGCTTTTATTAGGTTTAAACCGCTTTTATTATTATTTATTATTATGGAATTGCAACGTCGGGAAAATGCATTTCGAGCCACGTCACAATCAGTGCGCCCGTGGTTGTTAATACATTCCGACTCCGTTGAGATTTGGATTTGGGTCACCTAAATGCGCACCCGAATTTAAGAATGTAATTTAATTAAATTGCGCCTAAAGAGTCTAACGCGTTATTATCTTTGGCGAAGGCAGTGAAATTCACTAAACAGTCCATCCCAAATTCTAAGTATTTTATTATGACCAATTATGGAGGGCCTCGCAATTTGCATTTTTATTTGGCGAGGCTCGTCTCATTATTTTAAAAGGATCATCTTAGAATGACTACATTTTCTACTTTTTGTTCGCCTAAAAAGGGAAAATATATGCTAATTAAATTACAAGCTTGGCAAGTTTGAGCCTCTTATCAATTATTAGATTACAAAAATGCTAAACGCAAAATTGCGATCGAATTTGCTCCAAAGAAAATTGTTTCATGCCTTATTCTATAATTGAACATTACTAAAAGAAAATGAAATTATAAATAAGATATGGAATTGACAAATGCTATCGTCAAAAACAAACCAATTATTCTTTAACTAATTTAAACTTCACAATATTAGACGAATTGAACCATTGGAACTAATTATTATTTTTTTTGAAAATGGACCAAACTTGACTACCAACACATTCGAAGGTTGTTAGACTTAATCGACAATTTGAAAATCTATTACCTTTAAAAGAACTTTGAAAAACCTTGTTCGAAATCAAACCATGTCTATTAAGTTAATGACCTTAGCCTTACTACATCGAATCAAACTTCAAATACGGCAGACTTAACGATTCTGCGAAATTACTAGCTTAATATCCTACTTTACTAATTTGCGTCAACATTTAACATGTTTATTTTTCAAATCACCAACTTCGGGATATGACATTTATAAACTATCTACATAATTTAAACTTCTGTCACAAAAATCTACACACCTAAACAGTTTCAATTATACAGTAATATTTCCAATATTCATACAAAATATAAAAACAGAGCTAATATTAGATAAATCTACTTCGCTTGACATCTATAGAATTAAAGACGACAAATAGCATCCAAATGTGCGGATTTGCTGTATAATTCCGTTTCAACTTCAACTCAGGTTACATCAAGGTGATTCGAAATATGTACCTGGATATTGAAACACAAAGAAGAAGAAGAAGAAGAAGAAGAAAGTAGCAGATCAACAATAGCAAATGGCAGCAGCAACCAACAAATAACAGCAGTGGCACTAGAATCAGTAGTGTGGGACAAATAAGATGCAGCCCAGTAAAACTCAGAGATCCAGAAATGTTTTAGAAAAGAAAATCTCAAAGAGCTAGAATAGCTTTGGTTGAGCCTAAATCTCAAACTGAATGTGAATTTAAAACAATGGAACAGTGCCCTTTTTCTGGAGTTTTAGAGTTTTTCCAGGGGGTTTTCTTTCTGCCTTTTCTTTAAGTTTTTGTTCTCCAAAACTCTGTCTTTTTTTTTCAGAATCAACTCTCTTCCCTTTATATTCACACACAGACCTCTCTTTCCAGCTCTTAGAGCACTTAGTTCAATAAAATACTGATTTCCTCCCATGTTCTCCCTTCTGTTTTTCCACTCAAAGTTTAAAAACAAAAGTATTCCCATCAGATTCCTCTGACAGCCCTCTTTTCACTATTAAAATGGTTTTTCCTTTTATTAAACTAAACAGGTATGGGCGGCATGAATATGTCCTGACAACACATGCTGTCAAGTTACTTTAATTTATTAAAAAAACTACAATGCACATGCTGTCCAAAATCTAAACAAACAGGGACAACAATTCTATATCAATTCGAATTGAACTCTGAAATCTATATTAAACTGCAGTTGTAGCCAATTCAAACACCTAAATTCTGGGTTGGAACTTCAAAACAAAATCAACACTAACAACAAAAGCTTAGCAGAACATTAAAGCTGAAACTGAAACTGAAATCAAAATGCATCGATGCTTAAAAGAAAACTCAGTAACAACATTACCATGAATCAGAACACAAGTCTAGCTAACTATCAAGGTCAAACTTCCCAAATCACCAACTGCACACTGTGGGAATGATTGATTTATAATTCCAAATTAAGCTGAAATGGAGCGAAAGAAATCCTGCGAATATACTGAACTCAACGAAGATTGAACGAATATCAAAGAACAAAGAAAGCACACATCACATATAGGGGACAACTGGACCAATGTCATACATCATTTAAACAAGAATACCAAAAACGTACTGAAATGGACTATGGAACCAAAGCCAGGATTAGAACTAACTATCAGGTTAAAACGGACTCACACATAACGAACCAATAAATTGACCGAACAATTTACAACATGTAACCAAACAATTAGAGGAACTGGACCTAATAAAAGGTCTAATGAAAAAAGAGAAGCACTGAACCAAAGACAAGAAACAAATCAAGACAAAGATACAATTTAAAATAGACAAACAAAACTGTAGAAGGCAACAAAAGGAATTAAGGAGAACTTACTGTTCTTTTCTCAGATTTCAAACAGTATGTTCTTTCGAACTTGAGTCCTAATCAGTATTATACGTCTATTTCGTGAGAAATAGGCCTACAATACTGAACAGAAACCAAACGACCTTGAAGCTTTGACACGTCTTGAACTGTTGAAAACCCTAGATCCGTTATTCGACGACTTTTAACTCATGTTCGAACCAATCTGGTCAGGGATTAAGGACGAGGAAGTAAAGGGGATTATTGGGTGTTAGTCTGGAGTTGGTTCGTACAAGCTGAGGTTTGGCTCGAATCTTCAGATGAAGATTCGAGACGATGTGGGTTGATTCAAACCAAACGGTTTGCAGATCTGTGTCCAGGTGGTCGAGGTGCACTAGGGGTGTTAATTTGGTGGTCACTGGCATTACTGCCGCTGGGTTTGTGGTGAGGGGGTGGGGAGGCGGCGCTTAGGGTTCTGAGGGGTGTTTGGTTCAGAGACGGGAGGGGAAGTGTGTTTGGGAATGAACGGGTAAGAGGGGTTTGGGGGTTTTGGGTATATGGAACGTGGCAATTAACTTGAGCCGTTAGATCAAATGATCTCAACGGCTTGGATTGATTGGTGAGGGACAGGACGAGGTCGTTTGGTGTAGAAACAGGGTCGTTTGGTTTTAATGAGGGGTTGGGTCGACCCGGGTAAGCAGGTCGGGTTACGGGCGCGATCGTGGACCGTTGGATGAGGATGGATGAACGGGCGAGATTTGCCGTTCTCGAAACGACGTCGTTTGAGGTGCCTTTGAGAGCTGAAGGTTTGGACCGTGTAAGATAGTGCTTTGGGCCTGATTTGGGTCCAATTTGATTGGCCCAAATCTGTTTTATTCCAATTTTAACTCATCTCTTTTCTTTTCTATTTCTAATTAAAATCCGAATTTACAAAAAATCCTAAAAATAAATTATAAAAATATAAAATTAAAATTATATCACAAGACGTTAATTGATTTTTAGTAATAATTAACACACAATATCATATATTAATTAAACAAAAATCAACCTTTAAACGATAGAATGACAAAATTACCAAAGATAATATTTTTTGTGATTTTTTATTCATTCAAAACCAAATACGATTTAATTAATTCCTAATAGTAGAACAAGATCCTAAATTTACATGTGACATATATTTTTTGTATTTTTTAATTGATAAAACTAAACAATCACAGACAAAAACTACAAATAACTACCAAAAAAAAAAATGCCACGCAAATTCTAAAAATTGTACAACATGACAATTTGTTTTATTTTTCGATTTCTTTTGGAGTAATTGTCGTGCAAACAAAAATCACGTGCTCACAAATTCTCCCGTTTTATTTTCCTATGTGGCGCTAATAAATGACCTGGAACCTACGTGAGTTAAGTATCTTGACGTGGCGTCCTACGTGTAGGAGATTGTATTACAAGCACTGACAGCCTCCTATCACAAGCATTTATTATACATAATTTGAACGAGTGTAAGTGTTCACTTGACAAAATGATAAGTGTGCGGACTGACGTGACACAAGTAGAGGTACCATTTAGGCTATTCCTAAGTTTGATGCTCGAATTACCATCAAATTATATTTTGCGTGAGTTTTCCTTTCAATAAAGACACGTCACTTTTTGAGTAACATATTCATATAAATTTTATTTACACTATATATATATATATATATATATATATATATATATATATATATATATAAGCTAAATTCATATATTGCTATAAGAGAGAACCAGAAAGATAGAACCAGATATTACGCCTTAACTCTTTTTCAATAGTTGAGATTAGGATGAAAGAGCTTTCTTTCAATAAAATTCAGTGAAGGTCATTCCAACTCGAAACCAAGAATGCTCTATTTGACATGGTTATTATGGAGGACATACCGATGTCTATAAGCCCGCAATTAGCTCAATAGAAAAAAATCATAAGCTTGAAAGAAAAGAAAAAAGAATCCTCGGATGATGCAGGCATCAGAGTATGTGAATATCAAAGTCAATACGAAAACTTCATTATAATTGTAACAGTAATAAATGTTCTAATAGGCAAAAGCGAAACACACGGTACAATTAAGCCCGAAAACCATATACAGAAAGATTGTTATAAAATGACATGGTGCTTCTGGATCAAGGAATAATGGCACATCTGCCAGAATATTGGATGTTTTTAAGTTTAATTATAGTAATGGCAGTTGTTATGATCATAAGGAGCAAACCAATAAAAGAAACAATAATGGCTCCTTCCCCATGGCTGCAGTATACATCAAATTTATCACAGATTTTCTTCCATCTTGCATGAGAATTCCCATCTTTACCAAGCTGCCCCATAAAAGCTGCTGCACTTGCTCCACCAGATACTAGTGCCACATTCATCTAGAGAATCCAAACAATTAAAAAGACATAATAAAGGATTAAATTATGATTAATGAAAAGGAAACATTTAATTCAAAATTGATAGAGGAAAAAAAAAAGGGCGCAACCGGTGCACGACACATATCGCGTTTACGCAGGGTCCGGAGAAGGGTTGTACCTCAAATGGATGTGATGTAGGCAGCCTGATGCAAGCATCAGTAGCTGATTCTACGGCTCGAACCCGTGACCTAGGTCACACGGAAACAACTTTACCGTTGCTCCAAGGGGAAAATTCCTTTTTTTTCAATGGGGAAGTAGTGATAATTAAATGGATTGATCGATTACCATGTCTAGGACACCAATCACATAAAAACGAAGTCCCTTGAAATCATATTTGCTTCCAATAAAACAAGCTGCTAACATGAGCAAGTTATGGAGACTGCACAGTCCGTTTGCTATCACAAAGAACCTGCATATATATATCCACAAGTTGAATCACCACCCTAGCTATATTATACTAGTAATATTTTTCTCCAATTATAAGAGTGATATTTCAAAAATAATGTAACTATGCTTTTATTGAGCCGATGGTCTATTGGAAATAAGCTCTCAACTTTTACAAGGTAGGGTAAGGTCTGCGTACACATTACCCTCCCGGGACTCCACTTACGGGATTACACGGGGTTTATTGTTATTGTTGTTGTTATAAAAGTGATAGAAAAAGAGTTTTATAAGTTTAACAAGAATTTAATTTATGCGTACCGACAATAGAAAAAAATTACAAAAAAGACTTATAAGATAATGAGAAATTAAAGGGCTTACACAAAAGCAGGAGTGTGCTGGAACTTAGCAGTGAGGGTGGCTTGAATAGGAGTGGTACCAATTGTAGCAACAACAAAAGTTTTCTTTTGCTTGTTAAGTGCCATAACTAATGTTGCTGAAATTGTTGCACCAAATGCCAATAACCTCAACAATGCAATCACCCAATTATAATAATCTTTAGGCTTATAATTACTTGTGTTGTTATTTTTCCCTACTAATTGCTGGTTGTTGCTTTCTGCAGCCACAGCTGGTTTTTCTCCATTTTCTTGAGCCATTTTGTGTTTTCTTAATTTCTGATATGCAGCTACTCATGACAGTTGATTCATATATATAAAGATAGCCAATGGCACTTTCTTTTATTATTTTACTTTTTACGTCATCAAAGGTTAATCAGTTGGTGGGAAAATGGAAGTCTTATTGTATATAAAGTATGGGACAAGTTTAGACATGATCTTCGAGTAGGTATATTGTGAGGTGATTATGCGTGGAAAACTGAGATATTAAACCAACTAGTTAAATACATGGGATTTTTTTGCCCGGGGGTGGTGAGAGAAATATTTTACCTTAATATTGTTGTTGAACAAAAAGTTCAAAAAAATTAATATCTTTCATTTGATTGACAATCGTACGCACTCTCAAAGAAATAAGTTCCAATCGTTAATTTCTTACCAGCAATTCAATTTATAGTAAAAGGCTCTTACGATTTAGCTCATGCTTGCAAGATTTATATTGTTTTTTAGTTTCATCCTTTAGGTTAGAATTTCTTTCAGATGGGAACCTTTGTTGTCAACTCTAGTCTAACAAACTTGAAATTTACTTCCAGAAACTCAGAAATAAAAAGTGTATTTTATCCAAAATCAGATAATATAATATGACCATATCATGCCGATATTAATCAAAGACAAATTCCGTGTCCGTAAGTTCAACTGAATTCGTTACTTCCAGCTCAAACTATATACGTATGTGAAAAAGTTAAATGTATGCAAATAAATACATATAAAGATTACACATTCTAACTCACTAACTTTGGATCAATTCGCCATTTTACAATAATTATTATATCGTAAAGCAAGGCCTTAAGATCAGTAAGTTTCAAGGTCATATTCATATATATTAATATCAGGCATATAAGGTACATAACATTCTGTACTTATGACATTGGGCATATTCACGCCACAAATCTAATGCGTAGTTCATCAATAATTGACTCCAAATAATCACACAAATCACTGTAGCCTCAATCACCCAATCATATTCAAAATATTACAGAAAAATAGGGGTATGGCTGTCGTATTAACACTAGACACTACCATATTTATATGCAGCGAGCCGTCTTTATACTCGTCTTCCATTGATGCGAGCAAAACTTTTCAACCGTCTTCAAAGAACAACTTTAACTCATATGTAACTATGTTGTCGTTACGCCAACAACAACATTGCTCACCTGGAAAAATGTAGAAATTGTATCGTTAATAATATGGCAGACAACTTGAATCTGAAGAGACCTAATAAATAAATGAATGAACAAATAGATGCTTACCAACTTTCCACTCTCATCGACAGACATTGGGTTTTGAACGACGACAGTTTGGTTTTGAGAACGAGCCTTGGCCTAAAGCAGATACAAATACGTTTCAGAAGTCAATTCTAGTCAAATTAGAAAATTGTAAAACAGAAAGAAACATATGCAGCAGACTGATGAACTCACTGTTGAAGAAGAGGATCCTGAAGCAGGTGTTGCAGTGCCGCTAGGTACATGGACTCTTCCATCTCCTGCCTGCAACGATAAATATATAAACACATGAAAACTGAAATTTATTATCCCAATCAGGTAAGCATGCAAGTATCTTAAAAGATGAATTAGTAACTACCAAAGACCTGATTTGGGCTAAAGCTTAACCGGCACAGGAGAAATCAACGACTAACGTGTTTTACAGTTTCCATATCACTTTTTTTTTAATCTTTGCTTCTTTAACCTTCTTTTTTTCTTTTGCCACAATTGACAACATCAACTACTTATAAACTTCTCCAAATAAAAATTAAAAATCAATCAGGATGATTATATATCTCCTTGCGTTTGCATTTATTTGACTGGTGATGTTGGTATCACAAGCTCTAGACCATAATTCTTCACGAGAGAAAACGATTCGAAATCTTCTTCCCACGTAAGCTTCTCCATAAAACTTCTACAAGGTTTTAAATTTCAGCCAAACCGCTCACACTTTTATTTGCAGTAGTCCTCAAAAAACATTTTCAATTTAGCCTACTTGCTTTATAATCCATGATATGCAGCAAGGATTAGTCGCTTTCAATGATTCTACAAGTTCAGACTATAAGTTATTCTCTGATTGTAACAAGATAGATAAATACTCTACAACTATATAGAAAATATTTTACAGAATATGCATAGAATCTAATTCTTATCTTTGGAGCTCTCGGAAAACTCACCCAAATCAAGCAAATTCTTTGTAATGTATTTTCTAACATTAAATATCATTGAAATGGCAGCACACGAAAAAGCAATTCAACATTAAAAAAGTTAAAGCAGAACAACCCCAGAGCTTTGGTCCTGTAAGATCTTACAACACGTGATAGCTGGGTTAGGCACACATCATAGGTTCGAAACCTGTCGCACTGGTATTTAAGTGGAGAAGGATAGAGGGACAAACTCATTATACACACCGAGTTTCGAACCGTGCGCCATTAGCCCTCTGTGTATGTGTGTGTGTGTTTGACGAAGCTAAATAAGCACCACTTCTTTAGGAAAGAGCAGATTGTTATAGACTAATTAGAAACGGGAATAATAATGAAATATACTGCATCCAATTGAATTCTCATGCACCAAAAGCATAATATTAAAATCCATTCTTTTTTGTTCTTATCTTTTTCTTAAGTAACTGTGCAGGTGCGTCTGCATAGGAAAAAACAGTAAGCTATATGAAGCATCAGCCAAAACTTTTCAGCAAAGATCAAAAAGAAAAAGAGACATCATACTCACATTAACATTGGTAATATAATGGCATATTGCACATTTAACTGACGGAGCTCCACATGGATACATCAGCATCATACGGCAGTTTCCACAGTAGACGTGAGCAAACTGGTTAGGACCTGAAGCATCAGCAAAGTTACATGTTGTCCAGGAAATTCTTCGAAATAAAACTGGCAGATGTAGACAATGGAGCCAGAAGTCTAAGTTCTAACTAGGCCACTAAACCCTCAAACCAAAACCACTTATCTAGTTTATTTACCTTCTTTCACATTATAAAAATTCTAGTGAAAGATAGAGTATGCAAACTTTTTGGGTCTAATCCCCTCTTGATGCAATGCATCAGAGATAACTACTCATCTATTCATCTTATAAACACTTTCGTTACAGCTTAGCTCTAGTAAAAAACTAAAAGGGCACCTAATTTTGCACACAACATTACTACCAATTGCCCTTGCCACATCACAATTTTAGCATGGTATACAAATGTTGTTTCCTTCCTGACCATCATCCAACTTGAAATTATGTAGCTTTTGACCAAGGGCAAAACTTCCCAGCTAGCATGATACAGAAGGTAGAAACCAAGGGGGAAACCATTACGTTTGGGCAGGAAAGAGTTAATTCACCATACACCCCACTCTGATTGCTCATGTACAGATTCCACTAATATTTTCTTAACCCCACAAATGACACATATAAACAGATTTAGTCAGGCTTACATGGATTCTAGGAAGAGAATCTAAGATGTCATAAGCAGACAAACAATAGTCTCAGAAATCAAGAAAAAGGAAGTTTCAAATTTGTACCTGGGACAAGGTTCACCGTGTGACAGCAGGAGCATCTCACACTGCTTGCACCCCGTGGATGCATGAGTAATGTACGACAGCCTCCACATATCAGTTGAGCCATTTCCATTCCTGCAGAAATATCACAAAAGCAACACGTTCAAATAACAGAAATTAACATGGAGGGGAGAGTGGCTCAATCCAAACAATTGCCACAGAAATTTGAGACAGATACCAGGAGGTGGGACAGGGGTGAGTGCATTGCACACTGCACAGCAGACATTAGAAGCTCCTCTCGGATAAAGAAGAATTGTCCTACACCCACTGCACATTAACTGACTCTGCATATCTGCATGACAGAATTTTTTAAATCAAATAGACATGCCAAAGCTCACTGGCTGCAGTTGTGAAGGTTGCAATAAATTTAAGGGGTTAACTTAATCCTGATTAAAAGCATAATTGGCCTAACAATTAAAAGTGGATGAGCTGAGACAACAAGGTTTCACCTTCCAATATGTTTAAAAGAGCCAATTTTCTGTGGATCCGTGGTGTAAATATATTCTTCCTGCTTGACAAAATGAGAGAGAATAAAAAAATACTTTTCTTCAAATTAGAACCTAAAAAGTATCAAGCAATTTCCTTTCAAGTTGCTGAAGGTTGAATTTACAATTCTTCGTTCTTTTCTAGGAATTCATAAATGATCAATAATAATTCTTATCTAGAGTTTTTATATAGATATAGAAATTGCTTAATCAACAACTAAAAATAATCCAAACTTTAACCATAAACAAATACACCCATATATCAAAAGACAATCCAAATTACCAAGATACAGCATAAAAAAGCTACCTTATAAATCTGAAGGACAAATCTGAAGGATAGGTACCCTCTATATATATTCCCACAAGAAAATATATACAGTAAAGGGTACTTGAAATTGGAATTTTAAGCGAAAAATTCGATATAAATTGGGGATTTCTAGATTTGAAGGTTTGAAGATTTCGATAGATTGGTTTTTATTTTGGATATCTTTCCTTCCTACATCTCTTTTCCTTTGTTTTCTCTGTTTTACTGTTTTTTGTTCTCTTTAATACTTTCTATACTCTTCTTCTCCGTTAAAAAATGGGAATAAATGCTTTTTCACCTTTCTTGAAAATTAAAATATAGGAGAAAAAAATAAGAAAAGGCTTTTGAAGCGGAATAGAAAACATTCGGGAAAAATAAAAGGGAAAATAATTGGCTTTTAATTTAATCCAAACGCGTAAACTTTTTAAATGTTTTTTTCCTCGGTTGACTTGAAGCAAAGAAGATCTCTACATAAAATTTTAGAAGTAAAAAAAAAAAAAAAAAAGATACAGAACCGACTGACAGAGATTTTGTCCCAAAAAAAATGAAGGGAAAAATGTCAAATATATTGGTGTCCTATCTATCTATATCTATATCGAGTCCGAAATTGAAATGATATCTTTTTGGACATAAAATACGTTTATACAGTTAAAAAAATTACATTTTTACATAAAATACAGTATAAATAAAACGCAATATTATACTGCATTTTAATAAAACACAGCATAATACTGCATTTTACAACAATTTGGGCCCACCAAATAAGTGTTCTGCAGGACTAACAATTTGTTTGTTAGTGTAAAACGTATTATAATATTATTTACTTAAAAGTAGCATTATACTGTGTTTTATTCTAATTTTTGGGTCTACCAATAAGTGTTCTGCGGATAACTGACATAACAATAATTCAAATACATAAAACGTAGTATTATACTGCGTTTTACATAAAACAAATCTGCACCCCAAGCTAGGACTTGCCTTATTTAAAGGCGTTAGAATTTTATGAAAATCTATTCAAAACTTTCCTTCAAACTTCCGTTCATACTTCTCTTCTTCTTATCAAGCATTTTTTTATAATGTCTGAGGAGCCAAAAATAAGGGTGTCATTATATTGGGAGGGGGAGGTGAGGTTGTAATGGAGAATAACTCTATGAGGTATAGTTCACCTCCACAGTGTCATGTTAAATTGCCGTTTACAATGGAGTACGATAAATTGGTATCGTTGTTATGTAAAAAAATGAGTGTGAGGAAACGTTCGGTGAACCTTAAAGTAACTGGTAAATTTCCGTATTCTGTGACTCCGTAGGGGTTTACTTATTATTCTGAGTTTAACATCGAAGATGATGAAACTCTTAAAGATTTTTTGCGGATTCCGGATGAATACAGGGAATTTATTGAAATAAAATTGTTGGAAATGTACGTCAAGGTTGAAGACGTTCCCAATAATGAGGGTGTGCATAGTAGGGATAATCCCCAGTCATCGGGTGGTTATTCTGGAGCAGTTTTTGCCGGACAGATTCCTGATGAAAGAGCTTGCCTTGATTTAAACTTGTCACCACCGGCGAATGAGCAAGCACAAAATAATTTTTCGACTTTATATAATTCACAAGATAACTAGTAAATTTCAATTTTTCTACGCTTTAGCTATGTTTATTTTATGTTTGAATTGGATTTGTATTAACACTCATATTTTTCATAGGGGGACCGTCCGGATATAAATTTTACAAGCTATGACCCCGCTCCTAGTTGGAATATGCGTAGTTCTGGCGTGTTGGACCATGTTGGTCCATCCGGGAGTCATCATCAACAAGAAAATATCCATCATGGAACGTCAACACAGTACGGCTTGTAAGTAAAGTGATATAGCTATATGTAAAGTATTTATCTAGTTGAGTAGCTTATCATTTTCTTCTTCTTGTGCAGTGAAAACGAGCAACTTGATGTTCCTTATGAGCACATGATTTTTTCCCTATATGAAATACTCCTATAAAATCCAAGAAAAATAGATTTTTTTCTTAATTATTTGCCATTCTTAGGAATTTTGTAGATTTTTATTAATTGATTGCATTTCGTGCATGTTTAAGTTTTATTTAAATCATGAAAAAATGCCAAAATATCGTGCATTGCATTTTGGATTTGTTTTTACATTTTTTAAAATTAATCAATAATTAATTGTTTATAAAAGTTTGAAAATCACAAAAATAGCTCACTTTTACATTTTTTGTCTTTTAATTTTGGTTTATTAATTTTTCCTCTTTTAATTTAGAATTAAGTGATGTTTACAATTTTTATAATTAGTTAATTACTTTAGTTTCACATTTTTAGATAATTTAGGATTTTTAATTTAAAAAAAAAAGAGAAAATAAAGAAAAGGAAAATTTGAAATAAAAGAAAGACTTGGAAAAGAATTCAAATTGGGCCATCTTCAAACACCCAAATTCGGCCCAATACTTCCCCTTTCAAAATCAATTAAACTAACCCAACCCTTTCCACCGGTTCAGCCCAGCAAAAATCGGACTGACCCGTCATTTTGTGACCCGCCCGGTGCCCTTGAATATAAAATCCCTCTTATAACTTTTCCACATCTCAAATCCTAAATCTAGAGAACCTCAGAAGCGGCGCACCCTACTGTTCCTTCATCTTCCTCAGCCTTCAACTCACCTTAACTCGCCTAGAACTCGAGCGAGTTCACTCGAATGGTCCCTTCGCCTCCACGTCACCTTCATTTCCAATGGATTTGTCAGAAGAGTACGAATATTCTCTCCTAAATCGCATGATCTCGGGTACGAAAGGACAATTATTGGATGAATGGGAGCCGTGGATAGATGTGAATCAATCCACACCTTCCATTTGTCCCAAAATTGTTCAAAAACCTGAAGATTTTTGGAGTTTTGAGCAGATTTTTTGAGTTTTTTTCGAAGGCTCTATATAAGGTAAGTTCTATGTGTTAAGGAAGAGCGAGAAAAATCGGATAAAAATATTCAGAAAAACTTAGTCAAATTTTTTTAGGGTTTTTCATTTGTCACCTCTTCAGACCTTCTTCTATTTTTTCTTCAGAAAACATACAAAAAAAAAGGCATCATGGTTTGAGTTCATTTTTTTCAATTGAGTTTACTCCATTCTTTTTTTTAGAGAAAAAATCAAAAAGAAAGTACTGAAAACAGAGTCTTTAGCGTTTGTTCTTTGGCTTGGAGTTCTGTTTCTCAAGGAAGCTTGATTTAAAGGTTCAAGTTGAAATCGAGTTTTCTTTTGGAGTTCAAAATTTCAGTCTTGGCTTGGTTTCAAGTCAGTCGATTCTTGCTTTCTTGCTGCTGTTAGTTTCAAGCTTTGAGTCGTGGTTTGTTCGAGTTTAGTTTAAACTGTTGTAATCATTGAAGTTTCACTAATTGAAAGCTCCGATTACAGGTTCATCTTTGTTCATTCTTTTGCTTAAAATTTTAGTATCGAGAAATAAAAATGTTGAACTTTGTTGGATGTTATACTAATCTGCACTCGTATGACGTTTAACTATTTCATTCGAATGCATTCAAATCGAACTTGCTGATTATGCTTAGTCGTTGTGTGATTCATTGTTACCTCGAGTCTAGACTATTAAATCCAGAGAAGTCTAATAAGAAGGTTTTGGAGTCATTATGTGAACACAGACATGATATAATCTTATAATTAGACCATTGCTTCTTCAATTTATGTTCCAATAGCATGATATAGAGTTATTGATGAGATGTTGAGTCTGTAAGTAATGTAACATTCTTTTGTATGAATTTAGACATGAATTAGCTTGTTGAATTTTCCATGTTGTGTTCAGTTTAGCGTTAAGGATTTGTTATTTGATTATTTTTTTTGAGTTCTTGAAATGTTTGTCCAATCGTAGCATCTCAGCTTTTCCTACTTCCTGCCCTACTTTCTTGGCCCATTCTGGTTTCTTAGCTTGTCAAAGATGTTGTTTTCCTCTTCTTAGCTCAATATTGTATGTAACTGTCTCCCACTCTTACACTATTTTTTGGTGGAATGCAGCCTTCCATTTGTTTGGTGCTGATATTTTCAGTCGAGTTAGTTAAAGGAAGTTTAGATTTGAATAATTCTTTTGGAGCTTAAGAAAGGAGTTCTAAAAGACTCTTTAGGGAAAGTCCTTTCTTTATGGTATTTTAAGTCACTAGGACCAAATGGGTGCCCCAAAATTGGTATGGAATCAGTAGGAGTTACGACCATGTTACTTCAAGTGAAATAATTGATGTTGGTTTAGTTAGAGCTTTGGATTTGCTGCTATTATCGGCCTAAAATTGGTGCAGAATTTGTCAGTTGCACCATTATCTTTGGGTGTGTCTGTGCGTGTTTATCTTGTGATGTGTGTGATTAGGTGTGTCTTTGTGTTATTTAGATAGGTTATAAACTGGTGATCCTTCATCAATCTCTTTAAGGTCAAAAAACCATGTTAACTTGTTATGCAAATTGGCATTTCTTCAGCATTTGTAACCAGTGAATCGCTGCTTCTTCTTTCATTTTGGTTTTTGTCTGTTCATTTACTTTAAGTTAATAATGCATTGTGGTGAGACATGAAACCAGAACTCCTTCTTACTTCACTACCATGTTGAATTCTATGGCTATTTGATTAAGGAGTGTATAATTTCTTCCTGTTTTGTCAATTATGCAATAATCTCTTTTGAGCCTCAGCAATTATCTTTCTTTTGGCTTGCCTTAGGTTTAATTGTATGACTTGCATCTGGGCTCAATTCTGAGCCCAATAAGTGTTGATGTCTTTCTCTCTTCTCTTTTTAAAGAAAAGAAGAAGGGAAGTCTACGTTAATTCTATGGGCCTGCAGTTGGCCCAGATGCCTGGTGCGATCAGCTTGGGCCTGCTGATTGGCTTTACTTTTTTAATCATCAGTTTGGGCCTAAAGTTCGGATGTAAATGTCCTAAGTTTAATCAAGTATAATCCTTTTAAAAATGATTGGAGGTATGCCATTTTCGCTAAAATTACTTATGACCCTCGTATAATTAATAATAACTCTTTAAGATCGAGGTGCGCCATTATTAAATTTTCCATGGCCCTCGCAAACCTCTTAATAATTTGAACAATTTTAGTTTGTTTTAGGCCCGATTTATATTAATATTGCTATTATATATACGTCCGCGTAATATAATTGCAAATTTAACTCTAAAAAGACTCGAGGGATGCGTTTGCGCACCTTCAACCAAACTTTCTTAATAAATCAACGAAAGCGTTATTAATCGTGGACACGTTCGCGTGACCTGATTTTGACGTGCCAAAATGAAAGAGTATACGTACGCGTAACTCATTTCTTTAATTACGAATAATTCAAGTGATTTAAAAGTGGTAAAAAGATAATTGCACATAGGTCCTAAAAATGAGTAATTAAATAATTTAAGCCAAGTATAAATTGCTAAGCGACCATGCTAGAACCACGGAACCCGGGAATGCCTAATACTTTCTCCCAGATTAACAGAATTTCTTATCTAGAATTTCTGGTTCGTAGACTTTTAAATAAAGTCGAAAACTTCCTCGATTTGGGGATTTAAAATAAACCGGTGACTTGGGAAACCAAATAAACTATTCCAAGTGGCGACTCTGATAAAATAAACAATCCCATTTTGAATAATGTCACTTAAATTGGAAAAACTCCTCATTTACCCCTCGAGTGTAAAAAAGGAGGTATGATAGCTCTGGCGACTCTGCTGGGGATTAGAACCCAAAATTTTCAGTTTAGGGTTCGAGAATTCGATCTTGTTAACGTGATTTTTATTTGGCTTTATTGTTAATATTACTGTATTTTGTGGACTTAATGTGTTAATTGTCATTTACCGCTTTGATATTACTTGAACTGAATTTAAATGTCTTCTTACGCCACCCCTCTGAGTCTTCTGAAAATGGTGCACACGTTCGCGTGGCCCGCTTTTTTTGTAGAAATTATACCAAATAGATCGAGGTTGGTCCAGAAACAAGGTCGGGTAGACTTTAGTGCTCCTGGTACGTTGCCTCCTCTTCGGCCTTAGTTGTCCGCTCGGGTAACCCAAGTCTAGAACATAAACCCCAGGTTTTAAACCTAGAATAACGCAACCTCATGCCGGATCCCTTGTAGGAACGATTATTTGCATCACGTGTATTTGACCTTGGGAGCTCAACACAGGGGTTGGGTCCGTCTAGGACAGGTGTACCCAAAATAAAGACCATCCTGATGCATCCTACGTGCTATGTGAATATTTATCTATTTTGGCTTGCATGTTGACCGGCTAGGAAAAGAAAATAAAGAGAAAAACCAAGATCGAGGTAGGATAGAAAATTTACCCGGTTTCTAAAAATCCTGGTATTTGAAAATGTCCCGAAACTCTGCCAAATTTTTGAGAAAAAGGAAAATGTTTCAAAAGAATGAGTCAAATATCATGTTTTTATGTCAAAACTAATCGAACTACGTAGGTCTGATTCTCACCGGATGTGCGATACGTAGGCAACCCACATAAGGTTTGGCCTCATTTTTACAAATAATAAAATAAAGTGTGGTTTAGGGCTTTGGTCAAAATAATGAGCTGTCCCAACTCAGTTGTATTTTAAGTTGTTTCTTACCGAAATAGCCTTAGATTACCTTTCAATTATCGAAAGGCTATTTTTTGGAGGAATGTGCAAGTCTATCTAAAAGGTGTCTTTTCCAATAAGATACTTTCCCCCGACCTCAAAAATTTGTTTGGAATTGCCAAGGGGCCACGTTTGCAAAAACGATCATTTTTGCTAAAGTAGCATAAAAGGGGGGGTTTTGTCCGTCCTTTTATTAAAAATGGTCTTGCAAAAAGAGTCCACAAGAGTCAACCCTAACCTTAACCTTCCGCAGGTACAAATGAATATTGTCCAGAACCCATCACAAATGAGTACTACCCAGGACCCGTCACAATCTATCATAGAACGGGCTCAGTTGCAGCTTCGCAGGTGGTGGAATGATTTAGATGAAGATGGTCGGGATTGGGTGAAAGAACAGTTGGGTTCCCTTATAGACATCATGCGCATCAAACCCCAGGAGGATTTAATCAAAGCATTGGTAACCTTTTGGGATCTCGTCCACAATCTGTTTCTCGGATTTTGAGTTCACCTCCACTCTGGAAGAAATGGCCGGGTATATTGATTTTGGCCAAGAGTTAAGAAAGCAGCAACTCATATTCCCAAGGGCTACCTCTGTGCACAAGTTCTTCGATCTGTTGAATATTAGTAAACAAATGAATAAGGCCCACGTGAGCAAAGGGTGTTGTTTTTTCTACTTCTTGTACTTCAGGTACGGTCACTCAGCCAGGTTTGAAACACATGAAAAGGGGTTGAAAAACAAACAAGAGAAGAGCACATGGCAAATTCATCATCGGTTTGCTTTCATCGTGGCATTTTTAGGAGTCATGGTCTTTCGAAATGCGGAGGGCACAATAGACACTCGTATGGCTAGAATCGCACAGATCCTCGTCACCAAAAAAGATCACACACTTGTCCCGTTAGTGCTGGCAGACATTTACCGGGCATTAACCTTGTGCAAATTTGGGGCTCAATTCTTCGAGGGTTGCAATATTCTTCTTCAAATGTGGATGATCGAACACTTTCACCATCATCCTAAGTTCATAAGATATGCTTTGGACGGGAACAATTTCATCAAAAATTATGAGGAAAGGGTGGAAGACTATAAACCGCCAGAAGGAGTTGAAGCTTGGGTCTCATATTTAAGAAATCTGAGAGCAAATCAAATTGAATGGACCATAGGATGGCTTCCGGTAATAGAAGTCATATACATGACAACTTCAAAAGGCTACTTGATGATGATGGGATTGAGGAGTATCCAACCATATGCACCATAAAGAGTTCTGAGACAATTGGGAAGATATCAGGCGATACCCGAAGATGCAGATCTAAGTACCCAAGTCATTGAATTACACCCAGAAGCAACACTACCCGAGGCTTTAGTTCAATAGGATCGGAATGGTTATCAGTATCTAAAAGGTGACACCCATGTACCAGACCCAGCTAGGGGCGAAGTTGATCCCAATTATACTGCTTGGTTTGAAAGAAGGTTTTATATGAACAATGAGCTCGAGCCCGAGAGGCCTGCCAAAAGGCCCCATGTTCAAGCTTTTGATGACAAAATTAAGGAAAGGTTGGCCTGGGGAGAAAAGGAAAAGAAATATCAAGCCAGCATCCACGCTTTGCGAGAAGAGTTGAGAAATATCACCTTCAATAATGATCTACAAGAACGAGAGGATGAGGGTGAAAGAAAAAGGCTAGTCCAAGAAAATAAAGCCCTTAGAGCCCAGGTTTGACAACTGAGAATAGCAGCCGAGAACCCAGGCAGAACCAGAAAAGATGAAAGGCTCATCTACAACCTCACACAAAAGGTAGGTACCTGTGAAGATGATTTATAGAAAACTGAGTCTGAGCTAGAAAAAGTACAAGCAAAGTTGGCCAAAAATGCAGAAGGACGGGCAACTTTCGTTCAACAGATGAAAGAAAGATATGAAAGAAGGGTCACATGTTGGGAAAAGGAGATTAACAGCCTCGAAGGTAAAATGGCTAAACAAGCCAAGAGCTTCAAAGCCGAGAGAGAACATTGTTACGCTTTGATGGCACAGTTAGAGGGAGACCTACAGCATTTTCAAGAGCAGAATCATACCGCCACCCAGGTCTTAGAGGCTAGATCCCAGCAGATTGGGTGTTTGTTGCAAGAAAAGGGCATCATAAGGGAAAGGGTCAGAAGAATCGCCGACTACATCATGATGAAATGCAGTGAGTGCGAGGACATGACCTGGTCCATGTTCTTCGCCACGGTAATGATCTTTGTCCGCCAGATAATGGAGGATCTCTGTCATCTCCAAGATGACATGGCGCGTAGGCCCGCAACAAGACCAGTTGGTGTTCTTAGGATAGGGTTGGAGGCACTCATGTACTCTTGATTGTATTTTCTTTTTCGAGTCTGTATTTTCATTTTTAAAGTATATTTCGAGTCTGTTTGAAGTCTTAAATTCCTAGAAAGAGTATGTAATTCAGTAAAGTAGAAGTTTTATTAATGAAAATTTGGAAAACCCCCAAAAATTATTTCTTTATTTTTCGTATTTATTTCTTGAACTACGTAATGATCTGATTCACACGGCATCGTGATACGTAGGTAATCCTCATCGGATTCGGTCATGATTTTGTAAATAACCCAAATAAAATAAAGAGCAAAAGAAAACCAAAAGAAAAGCAAGAAAAGCAAGAAAACAGAGGAAAGAAAAGAGAGAAAGATGGGAATAAGAGAAGAAACATTAAAAAGCCAAAGTGGAAAGAAAGGAAAAGTGGAGAGATAAACAAAAGCCGAGATGAAACACACCACTATTGCGAAACATGTAGAAACACATTTAACTGTATAGGTGCATTACACCCCAATGTGCGATTACCTATGTGTTATTTGCTTCAAACTAACTGGTTTGTTAACTACTGTTGAGTTTAGGTTCCATATTAAGGTGGTTGGTTTTGTGATAATCTAGCTTCACATCCGTACTTTACAAGATCAAAATGAAGTGTAGAATATCGTCGGAAAGTCATCTGCCAATAGTTCTTATCCTGGAGGATAGCCCGATCTCAGCCATCCTAACTTCCGAGTCAGCAACTACTAAGGAAAACAGAATTTTGCGTCTCCGCATGATGAAAATGTGGGACGCTTGGTCCAATGGCAGAGAGCCACCGAGTGCGATACCTGGATTCTCTGAGTTACTTCCCAGGGCAAGTGGGACTTCCAACATACCAATAAGTTATCTGAACACCCCACTTGGATATCCTACCATCTCAGCCCACTTTGCCGGCACACCTTCTGAGGTTCGCCCCCAGGTGTTGATTTCAGGTGCGGCCTCCAACATATTCACTGCGCCACATTGTTCGGCCACGACACAACCCACTTTGACCAAGCCTAGTTTTGATCCATCATCTTTTACCTTCCAAGTACCATCCTTCCCGCCGAAACCTACCCAGTTCACTACCAATACTTACCCTCAACCACCCCGATATGAGTTTACCGCGGGATAGGAGAAAACCACAAAAAACCATAAACAAGAGGAGATTACCCAAAAAAAGAGGAGCATAGAGCAAAGTCTCAAAAATATACAAGGTTTGAACGGGCAAAAGAGCGTATCCTGCGCTGATCTGTGTATGTTCCCACACGTGCATTTACCCTTGGGTTTCAAAACCCCAAATTTTGAAAAGTATGACGGGCATGGGGATCCCATAGCCCACCTCAAGAGGTAATGCAACCAATTACGGGGAGCAGGTGGAAAAAAAGAGCTTCTCATGGATTATTTTAGAGAGAGCCTGGTTGGCATTTCTTCTGAATGGTACATGGATCATGATATATCTTGTTGGCATATTTGGGATGACCTGGCTCGGGATTTTGTCAGGCAGTTTCAGTATAACATCGGCATAGCCCCTGACATGAATTCGTTGTCAAATCTCAAGAAGAAGTCCTTTTAAAGTTTCCAGGAGTATGCTGTCAAATGGCGCGAACAAGCGACCAAAGTCAAGCTTCCAATGGACGAAACAGAGATGGTTAGTGTTTTTCTTCAAACCTAAGAGGCTGATTATTTTCAGAATATGGTGTCCGTAATGGGGAAACTGTTTGCCGAGGCCATCAAAATTGGTGAAATGGTCGAGAATGGTCTAAAAATAGGGCACATATTGAGTCAATCTTCTATAAGGGCTACCTACCAAGCAATTCAAGGCGGGTCGGGAGGTATAGCGAACCGAAAGAAGAAGGAAGAAGTGGTAATGGCAACTTCAAGTGTAAGAAAACTCCATCCACCCAAACCTTACTTCTCTGCAAGAACCCCACAACATTACTATCTCCATTAGGATATGGCCTATGTTATGGTTCCTCAGCCATACGCAGTAATGAATGCCCAGCCCTACGTTAGGCCACAACAACAGTTCAACCAAAACCGAGCTCCATTTCCCAGAAATCAGCCTCCCCGCCAAGCTCAGTATAATCCCCAACCTCTACAAAATAACTTCCCCTACAATGCCCATGCCCAGGATCCACCCAGGGTGGCAAACTTCACGCCCATTGGCGAGTTATATTCTATTTTTTCCTTAAACTTGTCCAGATGGGTCTGTTTCATCCCGTACCCCAAACCAGGCAGAACCCAGAATCGCCCACCTACAGAGTCGGTACTCGATGTGCTTACCATTCGAGAGCGGAAGGGCATAATACAGATGATTGTTGGACCCTGAAAAGGGCTGTTGAAAATCTCATAGAACAAAAGCAGATAGTGCTAAAGGATGAAGACATTCCTAATGTGACCAACAATCCATTACGGCTCACAATAAAGGACCGATTATTGGGATGATTTGTGAAGATAAGGAGTTTGATACTGCTTTGAAAGCCATAATTGCAATCACCGATGTTGAAAGGAAGCCAAAGGCTGTCGCAAAATAAGACTAGTGGGAGAAGAAGAGTAAACTCACCCCTCAAAATACAGAAAAGAAAGTGGAAACCAAAACTGGGGCAGCGCCCTCAAAAGATGTCATTCGTTATGTTCCCCGGGGTCACAAGAAAGAACAAATGTCATTGAGACCTCCAAGAAGGTTTGAGCTGAACAAAGGATCTAAAATGTATGTACCTAAAGGGACCTTTGTGGTACGGGGCCCAGTAATTTCACTAAGGCTGAATGAGCCCGTGGTTATTGGCCGTGCACCGCACAGGCCAATGACAGATCCTACTACCGTCCCATGGAATTATAAAAAGGCAGTAGTGACCTACAAAGGAAAAGAAGTCCTGGGAGAAGCAAATGAAACTAACCCGGTGGAGAAATACCTCAATCTGGAGGAAGTGAATAAAGCCACAATGAAGCATTTCCCACTCAAGAGGCTAATTAATGCTGAAGAAGTAGAAGAGTTCTTCAGGAAAATGAAAACTGCGGACTATGAGATAATTGACCAACTTCGAAAGTCTCCTACTCAGGTCTCTTTGTTGTCTTTGTTAATGAATTCAACCGAGCATCAGAAGGTGTTGATAAAAACCCTCAATGAAGCCTATGTCCCAATTGAAACCACTGTTGAACAACTGGAAAGGATGGCAGAAAGATTCTTCGCAATCAATCAGATCTCCTTCAGCAAGAATGATTTGCCCTCAAAAGGGGCCACCCACAACAAAGCCCTCCATTTGACAATTAAATGTGAGGGGTACTATATGAAAAGAGTCATGCTAGATGGCGTGTTCGGAGTTAATATCTGCCCTCTCTCAACTTTGCAAAGAATAGAGATTGGGATTGAGAGAATAAGGCCTAACAACGTCTGCGTGCGTGCCTTTGATGGCATCAAGAGAGATACCATAAGAGAGATCGATTTGATTTTGACTATTGGTCATGTGGATTTCGAGGTGACCTTTCAGGTCCTAGACATGGATACTTCCTACAATTTGCTCTTGGGAAGACCTTGGATTCACGCAGCAGGGGCTGTACCTTTCACTCTCCACCAGATGGTAAAATTTGAATATGAAGATCATGAAATTGTAGTCCATGGAGAGGACGAGCAGTCGATTTACCAGGACCTATCAGTCCCATGTCTCGAAGCTAGGGAAGGAAGTGAACATTTAGTCTATCAAGCTTTCGAGGTTGTGGTCGCAGACAATGTGAAGAAGGAAGCCCTTGTCCTCAACCCTTTCTCTCAAATGCATCAATTATGGTTGCCAAGGAAATAATCAGGCATGGTTATAAACTCGGGAAGGGGCTCAGGACGTCATTGCAAGGAATCACAAAACCTATCACTCTGGCTACTAGCGAGAAGTTCTTTGGTGTGGGTTTCCAAGCCACGCCAGCTAATGAAACATGGGTAAATGAGCAAAAGAACAACGGTTGGGTCTTGCCTCAGCCAATCCCGCATTTGTTCGAAACCTTCGTCAGGTTCAAGTACAATGAAGAAGAAGAAGATGAGGCCTTCACGGCCGAAGAAATTGAAGAAATTTGTGGGGCTATGAGGTAGATGTTGTATGAAACCCACATGGTTCAGCCTGGAGAAGGCTCGAGCACCGCTGTGGTGCTGTACATAGGTCCCGATGCCAAGTTGCAAAATTGGAAGGCTACTCCGTTCCTAGTCAGGCGGGAATCCTAGTAATCCAGTCTTGCCACCTTTTATGTATCACGAGTTATTTTAGGGTGTAACTCGGATGTTTCTTTTAGTTTCTTGTCTTTAAATTCCAATGTAAACCCTGGTATCTTCAAAATTCAATGAAATGAAATCAATATTTCATCGTTCATCTCTCTTTATTCTTTTTGATTTTTGTTACTTTTTCTTATTTCTTTTTTTCAGTTCTAATAATGTGGCTTTAAATAACATGACATGCTTGTAGACTTCATGCCCAGATCCAAACACGTTGTCTCATTGTAAAATAATGAACTAAGAACTAGAAAATGATAAAGAAGAGGCTTTCAAGGAAATAAATTGAGAATTGGAACAATTTGAGAATAAGCCTAAGACAAATCTAAATGAAACTGAGCCGGTAAATTTGGGTAATTCAGAAGAGGTCCAAGAGACCATGATAAGCATTCACACAGATGAAAGAACTAAGGATGCCCTGATCCAACTTTTGTTTGAATTCAAAGATGTGTTTGCTTGGTCCTACGATGACATGCCAGGATTGAGTGCCGATTTGGTGGTCCACAAGTTGTCGACTTACCCCGATTATCCCCCTGTCCAGCAAAAGCAAAGAAAGTTCAAATCTTATATTAGTGACAAGATCAAAGAAAAAGTCGCCAAACAGTTGAAAGTAGGGGTGATCTGAGTGGTCCGATACACCACATGGCTGGCTAATGTAGTTCCCATACCAAAGAAAGATGGGAAAACTCGAGTGTGCATTGACTATCGAGATCTGAATAAAACAAGTCCTAAAGACAACTTCCCTTTGCCAAACATCCACATCCTCGTTGACAATTGTGCCAAACATGAGATACAGTCTTTCGTGGATTGTTATGCTGGGTATCATCAGGTCTTAATGGATAAGGAAGATGCAGAAAAGACAGCATTTACAACACCTTGGGGCACTTATTGCTATAGGGTCATGCCTTTTGGTTTGAAGAATACTGGGGCAACTTATATAAGGGCCATGACTGCCATTTTTCATGACATGATGCACCAAGAGATCGAGGTGTATGTAGACGATGTGATCATCAAATCCAGAATAGAGGACAACCATGCTCGGGACTTGAGAAAGTTCTTCGAGCGGCTGTGTAAATATGATTTAAAGCTAAATCTGGCTAAATGTGCATTTGGGGTTCCATCTGGCAAACTCTTGGTATTTATAGTCAGTCGGAGGGGCATCGAGCTAGATCCAACAAAGATAAAGTCTATTCGGGATTTGCCTCCCACAAGAACCAAAAAAGAGGTTATGAGCCTGCTGGGAAGGTTGAACTACATTAGTCGATTCATTGCCTAGTTGACTTCCACATGTGAGCCCATCTTCAATCTGTTGAAGAAAGATGCAGCAATTAAATGGACAGATGAGTGTCAAGAGGTCTTTAAGAAAATCAAAGAATATATGTCGAATCCGCCGGTCTTAGTCCCACCCGAACTTGGAAGACCTTTGTTTTTGTATTTGACAGTGTTGGAGAATTCTTTTGGCTGTATCCTCGGGCAACATGATGTGATCGGGAAGAAAGAGCAGGCAATCTACTATTTGAGTAAAAAGTTCACAAGCTATGGAGCTAAATATACCTTGTTGGAAAGGACTTGTTGCGCCTTAACTTGGGTCGCTCAGAAGCTTAGACATTACTTGTTGGCCTACACTACCTATCTCATCACCAGGTTGGACCCTCTGAAGTACATATTCCAGAAGCCGATGCCTATAGGGAGGTTAGCAAAATGGCAGATCCTGCTTACTGAATTTGACATAGTCTATGTCACCCGCACGGCAATGAAAGCCCAAGCTCTAGCGGATCACCTAGCTGAAAACCCTATTGATGACGAATATCAATCCTTGAATACTTACTTCTCGGACGAGGAGGTGAATTCAGTTGAGGTAACATCAAAAGACACCAATGCTTCAAAAATGTTCTTCGATGGAGCTGTGAATGCAAAAGGTGTCGGGATTGGGGCAATTTTGATCTCACCCACTGGTCAACACTATCCAGCCACAACCCCACTTCAGTTTTTCTGCACAAACAACACTGCCGAGTATGAAGCCTGCATTATGGGTATGAATATGGCAATCGACCAAGATATTGAAGAACTATTGATCATGGGAGATTCGGACTTGATTATCCGACAAGCTCAGGGTGAATGGGAAACCCGGGATGTCAAGCTTATTCCAAACAGGCAATGTGTGGAGGATCTTAGTAAATGGTTCAAGTCAGTCGAGTTCAGGTACATTCCTCGTTTTCACAATGAGTTGGTTGATGCACTCGCTACTTTGGCATCGATGTTTCCATATCTAGGCAATCTCCACATTGACCCATTGGAAATCCAAATTCGTAAAAGGCATGGTTACTGCAATACAGTTAGGCAGAACCGGATGTTCAGCCATGGTATCATGATATCAAGAGATTTCTGAAAACTAAAGAATATCATGACCAAGCCAGTGGAGACCAAAAGAGAACTATTAGACGACTTGTAAGTGGTTTCTTCTTGAGCGGTGAGGTCTTGTACAAAAGGACTCCAGATCTCAACTTGTTAAGATGTGCTGATGCCGAAGAGGCCGGAAGAATCATGTATGAAGTGCATGTAGGAGTGTGTGGACCCCACATGAATGGGTATGTTTTGGCAAAGCAGATCCTTCGAGAAGGCTATTATTGGATGACTATGGAAAAGGATTGCTTCAGTTTTGTCCGAAAATGTCATCAGTGTCAGGTGCATGGTGATCTGATCCATGAACCACCTACAGAACTGCATCCTATGTCATCACCCTGGCCATTTGTTGCCTGGGGTATGGACGTCATTGGGCCGATCGAGCCAAAAGCTTCAAATGGGCATAGATTGATATTGGTCGCTATCGACTACTTCACGAAGTGGGTTGAAGTAATGACTCTCAGATATGTAACTAAGAAAGTAGTGGTAGACTTCGTACACTCCAATATGATCTGCCGTTTCGGTATTCCTACAACTATCATTATGGATAATGCTACAAATTTGAATAGTCACTTGATGGGGGAGATATATGAGCAGTTTAAGATCACACATCGAAATTTTACTCCTTATTGGCCCAAAGCTAATGGAGCTGTTGAAGCAGAAATAAGAACATTAAGAAGATTCTATGAAAAATGATCCAAAGTTCCAGGCAATGGCATGAAAAGTTGTTGTTTGCACTATTGGGATATCGCACTACTGTGCGCACATCAGTCGGAGCAACCCCATATCTTTTGGTTTGTGGCACTGAAGCCGTGATACCCGCAGAAGTTGAAATCCCTTCTCTTCGGATCATTGTTGAAGCCGAAATCGAGGACAGTGAAACCCCTCTAGAATAGTTAACCCTGATCGATGAAAAGTGAATGGCCGCAGTCTGCCACGGGCAGTTGTATCAACAAAGAATGGCTCGTGCCTACAACAAGAAAGTGCGGCCTAGGAACTTTGAAGTAGGGCAACTCGTTTTGATGCGTATTCTCCCTCACCACCAGGAAGCAAAAGGAAAGTTCGCTTCTAATTGGAAGGCCCCATACATTGTCAGAAAATTATTGCCAAAAGGGGCATTATACCTGGGAGACATCAAAGGAAATGACCCCGAAACAACTGTAAATGCAGATGCAGTCAAAAGGTATTATGTCTAGTCCTACTACAACAATAACATTACTTGATTGGAACTTGAAAACGTTTACAAAAAAAACAATAAAACAAAATGTTTCCCTGATCTACATTCGACTTAATTCCGAAAGGATACGTAGGCAGCCTCTTTCTGGGGTTCAGTCACACCAAAACAAAAATCCAATTTCCCCCCAAAAGTGAAACTGGGGCAGATGTTATAATGGTTTGGCGATGATCCCGCTTGAATGGTTCCAAAGTTGTAATTCAATCCAAATTCTCTTGACCCAAACCTTGTCAAGTCCTTCCGATCAAGCGGTAAAAGGTATTCAAAATCGGAGAATGCAGTTGTTTGAACCCGATGCAATCAGGATAAAATAAATAACATGAGAGAGTCTTATTGGTGAAAATCCACGGGCACCGTAAGGCGATGGTGACCAGAGAAATTGAAATGAGAGACTCTTGTTAGTGAAAACTCGTAAAGAGTACTGTAAGGCAACAGTGAGAAGAGAAATGAGAGAGGTCGATTGGCGAAAACCCTCAAAGGGCGCCATTGATCAAAAAGAAGAAATCCCTCACCGCCATTGGCACTGAATGAGTCTTGGTAAGGTTTTTCGGTTTTAAAACATGGGTCGTAATGTGTTTATGAGAAGTTGGATAGTTGTCAGATCATGTATCCAGTCCAAGAAGCATGTCATGTCTATTGAAGTCTGCATGTACTCCAGATAAGTCCTTCTTTCGTCCCCTAAAGGGACACTTCTCCTTAAATTCACTTTCTTGTCCTTTGTTTACTTTTCTTTGAATCCCTTTCAGTCTAACTCTGTTCCGAAACTAATACAAAGAAAAGGTGGCAAGATTGGTTTTACAGGGTTATGCTTAATAAAAGCCAAATCCAAAAGAAAGCACCCAGCC
The DNA here is from genome assembly GCF_000393655.2 of Nicotiana sylvestris. Classification (NCBI taxonomy): domain Eukaryota; kingdom Viridiplantae; phylum Streptophyta; class Magnoliopsida; order Solanales; family Solanaceae; genus Nicotiana; species Nicotiana sylvestris. The sequence goes on from NC_091058.1 coordinate 57,013,032, forward strand.
TCAACAGATGCATCAGGTCGATCCCGATTGGCCATGATGGCCGATGCTCCGAAGTCAAAACTATCGAAAATGAAAGAAATCCAAAGTCAAAAGCCCCTAGAGACAGAATAAAATGAAAAGGCCAAAATCCCACATAGGTGAACCGTCATGTGAAATTTTGGAAAGTTGAGTTCCTCGGTTTCAGAAGAGAGATCAATCTTCAGAAATCCAGCAAGCAGCAAAGGTTCTCATTAAAAGAGTTGGACCGAGATCAAGTGATCAAAAACAATCAAGGCCACAAAATCAACCACCATTTCAAACTAACAATTGTTATTTGTTTGAAAACTTGAAACAGGTGCAATCCAAAACAATCTTGGAAGAAGCAGGTGCAACCAACAGAAATGCGCAAGTGCTAAAAATAACTTTGCAGCAACAATCCATAAAAAGGAAAGTCCCCTCCAAATTTTTTCCAGCATTTACTCATCTCATGAATATAAAAATAAAAAGAAGGAAGAGAATACAAAACAAGATTGAAAAAAAAATAAGATAAGAAGAAAATTCTAAAAATGGTAGCTTAGGACCCCCAATCTCTACTTTTACGCTTTTCCAACATAGGGTCTCCACTCACTAGTTGAGATTATTTTAGACATAGGGTCTCCACTCCCTAGTCTCCTTTTGCCAACATAGGGTTTTCACTCCCTAGTTGAGATTATTTTAGACATAGGGTCTCCACTCCCTAGTCGTATTTTGCCACCATAGGGTCTTCACTCCCTAGTTGAGATTATTTTAGACATAGGGTCTCCACTCCCTAGTCTCCTTTTGCCAACATAGGATCTCCACTCCCTAGTTGAGATTATTTTAGACATAGGGTCTCCACTCCCTAGTCGCCTTTTGCCAATATAGGGTCTCCACTCCCTAGTTGAGATTATTTTAGACATAGGGTCTCCACCCCCTAGTCATCTTTCCAACATAGGGTCTCTACTCCCTAGTTGAGTTTATTTTAGATATAGGGTCTCCACTCCCTAGTTGCCTTTTGCAACATAGGGTCTCCACTCCCTAGTTGAGATTATTTTAGATGTAGGGTCTCCACTCCCTAATCGTCTTTCCAATATAGAGTCTCCATTCCCTAGTTGAGATTATTTTAGACGTGGGTCTCCACTCCCTAGTCGCCATTTTCTAACATAGGGTCTCCACTCCCTAGTTGAGATTATTTTTAGGGATAGGGTCTTCACTCCCTAGTCGCCTTTTGCCAACATAGGGTCTCCACTCCCTAGTTGAGATTATTTTAGACATAGGGTCCTCACTCCCTAGTCGTCTTTTACCAATATAGGGTCTCCACTCCCTAGTTGAGATTATTTTAGACATAGGGTCTCCACTCCCTAGTCGCCTTTTGCCAACATATAGTCTCCACTCCCTAGTTGAGATTATTTTAGGCGTAGGGTCTCCACTCCCTAGTCGCTTTTTTCCAACATAAGGTATCCATTCCCTAGTTGAGATTATTTTAGACATAGGGTCTTTACTTCCTAGTCGCCTTTCCAATATAGGGTCTCCACTCCCTAGTTGATTTTCAGTATAGATATAGGGCTCCACTCCCTAATCTCTTTCCCAAGGATACACAATCCTTATTTTATAACTTTCAAATAAAGAAATAGTTTAGATTTTATTACAATAACTCACAAAATTTTTCTAGTGAAAACTGGGTAGAAAAATTTCGTTTGTTTGTTTGCTTTGGTGCCTGAACAGGTTTTCACCGTGAGGCACAAGGTTGGAGATGACCAAAAGAATGAGTCTCAATCCAGAATAAAGAAAAGAAGAAAAAAGGAAAATAGGGGCAGCTGTGAGCACGTGATTTTTGCCCTATATGAAATACTCCTATAAAATCCAAGAAAAATAGTTTTTTTTCTTAATTATTTGTCATTCTTAGGAATTTTTGTAGAAATTTATTAATTTATTTCATTTCGTGCATTTTTAAGTTTTATATAAATCATGAAAAAATTCCAAAATATCATGCATTGCATTTAAGATTTGTTTTTATATTTTTAGAATTAATCAGTAATTATTTGCTTTATAAAAGTTTGAAAATCACAAAAATAGCTCATTTTTACATTTTTGGTCTTTTAATTTTGGTTTATTGATTTTTCCTATTTTAATTTAGAATTAAGTGATGTTTACAATTTTTATAATTAGTTAATTAGTTTAATTTCACATTTTTAGATAATTTAGAATTTTTTAATTATTAAGATTTTTAATTTAAAAAAAAAAAAAAGAAAAGAAAAGAAAAGGAAAATTTGAAATAAAATAAAGACTTGGAAAAGAATTGAAATTGGCTCATCTTCAAACACCCAAATTCGCCCAATACTTTCCCTTTAAAAATCAATTAAACTAACCCAACCCTTTTCACTGGTTCAACCCAGTAAAAATCGGACTGACCCATCATTTTGTGACCCGCCTGGTGCCCTTGAATATAAAATCTCTCTTATAATTTTCCCCATCTCAAACCCTAAATCTAGAGAACCACAGAAGCAGCGTACCCTACTGTTCCTTCATCTTCCTCAGCCTTCAACTCACCTCAACACGCCTAGAACTCGAGCGAGTTCACTCGAATGGTCCCTTCCCCTCCACATCACCTTCATTTCCAATGGATTTGTCAGAAGAGTACGAATATTCTCTCCTAAATTGCAAGATCTTGGGTACGAAAGGATAATTGTTGGATGAATGGGAGCCGTGGATAGATGTGAATCAATCCATGCCCTCCATTTGTCCCAAAATTGTTCAAAAACCTGAAGATTTTCAGAGTTTTGAGCAGATTTTTTGAGTTTTTTTCGAAGGCTCTATATAAGGTAAGTTCTGTGTGTTAAGGAAGAGCGAGAAAAATCGGATAAAAATCTTCAAAAAAACTTAGTCAAAATCTTCTAGGGTTTTTCATTTGTCACCTCTTCAGACCTTCTTCTTTTTTTTTTCTTCAGAAAACATACAAAAAAAGGCATCATGGTTTGAGTTCATCTTTTTCAGTCGAGTTTACTCCATTCTTTTTTTAGAGAAAAAATCAAAAGAAACTACTGAAAACAGAGTCTTTAGCGTTTGTTCTTTGGTTTGGAGTTCTGTTTCTCAAGGGAGCTTGATTTAAAGATTCAAGTTGAAATCGAGTTTTCTTTTGGAGTTCAAAATTTCAGTCTTGGCTCGGTTTCAGGTCAGTCGATTCTTGCTTTCTTGCTGCTGTTCGTTTCAAGCTTTGAGTCGTGGTTTGTTCGAGTTTAGTTTAAACTGTTGTAATTGTTGAAGTTTTACTAATTGAAAGCTCCAATTACACGTTCATCTTTGTTCTTTCTTTTGCTTTTAATTTCATTATCAAGAAACAAAAATGTTGAACTTTGTTGGATGTTATACTAATCTGCACTCGTATAACATTTAACTATTTCATTCGAATGCATTCAAATCGAACTTGTTGATTATGCTTAGTCACTGTGTAATTCATTGTTAACTCGAGTCTAGACTATTAAATCCAGAGAAGTCTAATAAGAAGGTTTTGGAGTCATTCTGTGAACACAGACGTGATATAATCTTATAATTAGATCATTGCTTCTTCGATTTATATTTCAATAGCATAATGTCACACCTCCTTTTTCCGCCCCCGTGAGGGGTGAAGGGAGTTTTCCCAATTAAAGGACAATCGAAATGAGATTTGTTTGTTTATTTCAGAGTCGCCATTGGGAAATTTAGGGTGTCCCAAGTCACCAATTTAATCCCGAATCGAGGAAAAGAATGACTCTATATTACACTTTGCGCACCAGAAATCCGGATAAGGAATTATGTTAACCCGGGAGAAGGTGTTAGGCATTCCCGAGTTCCGTGGTTCTAACACGGTCGCTCAACTGTCATATTCGGCTTGATTATCTGATTTTATACAAATATGAACTTATGTGCAAATTTTAACTCTTGACTGCTTTTATTATTATATTTTACGAGAATTGCAACGTCGTGAAAACATATCTCGAACCATGTTACATCAATGCACTCGTGGTTGTTGACATATCTCGACTCGGTTGAGATTTGGATTTGGGTCACATAAATGTGCACCCGAGTTAAGGAAAATATTAAAGGCGTGCCTAAAGCAACTAGCTTATTGTTATTTTGGGTAGGGCCGTGAAATTTTGCTAAACGGTCCATCCCGAAGCCTAAGCAAATTTAAAGCAAATATTTACTGAGGGCCCCGCAATTTCGTACTTTTATTTGGCGAGGCTCATCTTATTCTTATTTTTTAAAGGATAAACCTATAGTGACTAAATTTCTTCTATCAAGTTCGTCTCTAAAAATAAAAAGGAAATCCCTTAATTAATTACATGCTAAAAAATTGAACTTATTAGTTATTAGTTTACGGCTAATGCAAATGAAAAATTGCAATCGAGTTTGTACAAAGAGAGATTGCTCCCGTTCTATATTCTATTATTTAACACTGGAACATGAGATTGACGCACAATAATATCGAAGCAGATTATCTATTCTAACATTATTAGATGAAGAAATTAGACGTATGCAACCTTATTCATTGACGGGCATACATATGAGGTTCAGTTAATTATTCCCCACACGCTTGACACTTAAAAAGGCGAAACAACTGAAACTGACCCTATCTAACTTAGGTGATATTACTATATGTTTTATGCTTAACTACGCGATTTTTATCTTTTTGTGATAATCCAAATTGCCTAGTATGCCTTCGAAATATACATTGTCTACTGATGAACTAGGGTGAAACAAATGTGATTACTGCATTGACATTTTAACAGACCCTATGTGAAACCATTGTTGGCCGAGTATCACTACTACTCCGCTAGTTTCTTTTTGACTAACATACAACGACAAATTACCGGACCAAACTCTTATGGACTGAAAACTGTTTCATTACACAGTTCGAAAGCCAAACTTTACATGTCAAGCATACAAAAATATTCTAAACCACAAACAGCAAAATAACAGTAACTATGCTAATGTTCGGACTGCAATTCTTCTTATGCTCTTATTAATGCTCCAAATTCATCATTACACCAGTGAAATTAGAATGTGTACCTGGGTGTTGGACAATAAGAATGAGAAGAAGAATAATATCAACAGCAGGCAACCAGACAGCAGTAATACAGCAACAACATGACAGCAATAAACAACAATAGCAGTTCCACAACAATGACAAACCCACAGGTGGTCGAGCAATCAACCAACAGTCCCAGAACAGAGTAGTAAACCAGCAGAAAAACCAGAATGTCCAAGTGCAACAGTGATAGCAGTTCAATAATCACAACAAACTCGATGAATAACTAACAACAGCTTCAATAATCAATAAGACCAAACTCAATCAACAGCATATAGAAACCCAGATTTCAGTAGTAATCTCACAGGGAAATCAGAATACCCTAACGAGATAGTAACAGACCACCCTTTAGAACTAACAGTTTTTATTCTTCTTGAACACCCAATAATTTTCTAGCTTATGCTTTCAATATTCACTGACCTCTCAGCTATTCGAAGAACCCTCAGCTGTTTTCAGAACCCTCTCCCTCTTTTAACTCTCTTTTGTCTCCTTAACTTACAGTTTCTCTCTTTTTTTCTGTTTTTTTTTCTCTTTTTTCCAATTCTCTGTTACCATTGGAAACCTTCTCTATTTATACTAGCCTCAGCTCTGTCCAAAACAGCCTATTAAAACAAACTAAACCCCCTCCCATGTTTCCCTCATGTTTTTCCACTGAACAATTTTAAAAATAAAAGGCCCTTCCCATGAGATTCCCCTGACAGCCCCTCTCTTTCTGGTTGTTAAAGTGGCCTAATATCTTATTCAATTGGCACAAGTGCATATGCCATCAATTCAGACTTAACCCTGAACTGCAGCTACAACCCAATTCTTAAATATTTCTGATTCAAACACACCAACTATAAGTAACTGTACTCAATTCTTAATTTGATTCAAACAAAACTTCAGCAGAAAATAAACAACATGAGTCGAATTATACCCATTCACAGCTGAAACTAATTGACGACATATATTGACTCGACTATACTAATTGTAACACAGGACAAGCAGTCGACCAAACAAAACAACACAAAACCAGGCATAACACTGTTCTTGACAATTTTGCAACAATACAGGAAAACAGGCATTATTTATTCGACGACATTAATCACATTGAAATATGTATACTACTATATCAATTCAACATAACAGAATAAACAAACGACCAAATAAAAGGTCTTAATAGAGATGGGGAAACAAACTGACAACAGAAAATCCCAAAAATAGACAAACAAACTAAATAAACATGCTAATAAATTAATCTAAACTAAATAGATAACAAAAAGGGAGTCGTGAACAAACCAGAAGAGTTTTAACACAGATGACCCAGGCCCGAGCTTGATTCGCCCACTTGAGGTTGGACAAATCTTAACCGAGGTGTTCTCGAACGAAAACACTTCGATTAGTATCTACTAGACCCCAATCTTTGTTTAAATTCTAACAGACTCCACAAATTCTTGTGTTCTAGGGTTCGATTTTTTCAGATTTGGGGTTTTGGGATTTGTAGGTAGATTCGGACCAAACCAAGCCTGGTTTGGTCACGAGGGAGGTCAGGGGAGTGTCTAGTGTGAATCTGGGGTGGGTTGGTGTAGATCGAGTTTTTGCTCGAATCTTCAAATGAAGATTCGAGAACCTAGGGGTTGATTCGAACTAAACGGTTGGTGGATTTGTGTTCAGGGTGGTTGAGTGGTCCTAGGGTGTTAAGGTGGTGGTCACCGGCATCCTTGCCGCCGGGTTTAATGGTGAGGGAAAAGGGGGCGGCGCTAGGGTTCTAAGGGATTTGGGGTTTGGGTGAGGGAGATGACCTAAGGGCAAGGGGGGGGGGCACGATTTAGGGTGCGGGGTGAAAGGATTGGGGTTATATAGTTTAGTGGGACATTTGATCTGGACCGTTGGATCAAGAATGATCAACGGGCCAGATCCTTCACTGGGGTGAAACGGCGTCGTGTGATTTAAGTGAGATTGGGTCGGTCTCTGGGGTTAAATGGGTCGGGTTAAGTAAGGAGTAGGGGAGGCTGTAGGATTGAACGAGATGGACGGCTCTGATTGAACACTCTTATACGGCGTCGTTTGGTTTTACAACGGGAGTTAAATTTGACCGTTAGATATGTCAGATCCACGGTCCAGATCTGGTAGGCCTTGGACGATGTCGTTTGATGAGGCTGAACTGGACTGGGTCATGAAAATATTTTGGGCCTGCTTCTTGGTCTCAATTTTAAACCCAAATCCGAATTCCTTTAATTTTAAAGCCCTTTTCTTTTCTTCTTTTAATAAAAATCCCAACTAAATTGTAAAAATAAAACTATACAAACATTGAACAACAATTATCCCACATATTAACATTTAAATAAAATAAAATCACTTAATGACAACAAATAGAATAAAAGATGCGTATTTTTGTGATTTTTTCCTTAAAACCAAATTAAAGTTTAATTAATTCCTAAATGCACAATTAAATCGTAAATGCGCATGTGACTCATATTTTTTTTTTATTTTTCTTAATTAAAGTATAAATAAACATGCACAGACAAATACAAACAATACACAAAATTCACAACAAATGCAAACTATCAAAAAATTGTTTTATTATTATTTTTTTTGGGAGTAATTCTTTCATAGGGCAAAAATCACGTGCTTACAGCTGCCCCTCTTTTCCCGAAGACACGAAGGGTTTTCGTGCAAAGATAAAGTTAGCGATTTTTGCTCATCCGAGTACTCTGTGTGAAGCATTTTTTCGAAAAAGATTTGACCGAACCTCTGCTTCAGAGGTTTCTACATATCCTGGGCTGAACATGAATCAGGTCAATGTAGTTCGGGAAGTTTTGGTAGCTGGGACTACCGTGTGACTGTAATGTTCGCTGCTGTTGTGTGCTGTTACATGCTGTTGTATGTTGTTATTGCTTACCGATCTCCTTGTTACATCGTGCTAAAAAAAAGAAAGACAAGAAGCTAGGCTAGACTAAGGATCATAAGATCTCATCTATCTTCAACTTGTTCTTGTTGCCTTGCTTTCTTGTCGGCTTGTGTTTCCTCTGGTGCTTTTCTTCCGTGAATTTGGGGATGACACTGGCCTTTTGCTTTTCTGAGTACCAGTTTTCATCATTTTGCTTGGTCCGCTGGGGACATGGCTTTCTTCATTAAGCTTTTCGGCGGTTCCTCTGGGGGTACGACTATCTTCCTCAGATTTGTTATGCTGGGCATAATTTTAATGTTCACAAACCGCTTCTTTCAAGACGCGTCTTTTCTTCCTTTGACTCAGGCGCTTGAATTTATGCTGGGACCTCTTGTTGTAACCTCCTACTTTCCGGTGCCGGGGATTTTTATTGTTTCCTGCTGGGGGTTCCTGTTGTAACCTTCTGCCTTCTAGTGGGCTACTGATCTCAAAATCTGAAGTATGAGACTAAAAAAAAACAATATTCCTCTCGTTATAAAGGTGGGCGCCTACTTAAACTGAGACATAAAAGTATTCCTCTCGTTATACAGGTGAGCGCCTATTTAAACTAAGACTGAAAATATTCCTCTCATTATACAGGTGGGCACCTATTTAAACTAAGACTGAAAATATTCCTCTCATTATACAGGTGGGCGCCTATTTAAACTAAGACTGAAAATATTCCTCTCATTATACAGGTGGGCGCCTATTTAAACTAAGACTGAAAATATTCCTCTCATTATACAGGTGGGCGCCTATTTAAACTAAGACTGAAAAGTATTCCTCTCGTTATACAGGTGGGCGCCTATTTAAACTAAGACTGAAAATATTCCTCTCATTATACAGGTGGGCGCCTATTTAAACTAAGACTGAAAATATTCCTCTCATTATACAGGTGGGCGCCTATTTAAACTAAGACTGAAAATATTCCTCTCATTATACAGGTGGGCGCCTATTTAAACTAAGACTGAAAATATTCCTCTCATTATACAGGTGGGAGCCTATTTAAACTAAGACATAAAATATTCCTCTCATTATATAGGTGGGCGCCTATTTAAACTAAGACTGAAAATATTCCTCTCATTATACAGGTGAGCGCCTATTTAAACTAAGATTGAAAATATTAGAGTATGTTTCCCCATTTTCCCGAGAAAAATGTTGAAAATGGCAGAGAATTCTCTGCCCCAGTTTTGGTGACCTTTCCTGCGTCGCGTCCTTCTGCCATCATCAACCTTTATTTTCCTGCAGCAGAAAAAAAAAATTTTGTTAGTTTTAATCACGGTGGGCAGTCGTGTCCTTCCCGCTGGGGGATGATTTTTCTTTTATTTTCCTTGCTCTGTGCTCCCGAAACTGAAGTTGCTTGCTGGGGGTGACCTGCCTGCTGGGGACGGTTTTCCATTTATCCCCTCCCTGCTTTCTCTTTACAGAGCAATCTGTGGGAGTCCCCTTCAATCCCGAAACCGCTCCCTTAGGAGTTTATTTCCTCCCAGAACTGCGAGGCATAGAATTTTATTGCCTGGGGATAACCTTTAGGACTGTTAGGGTTATCTCGCATCGGATCAATTTTCCTTTCCTGTGGTGTTTGACCACTTCAGACTTGGGTCCGTGATTTATCGACATTTTGCGGGGAAACCTTCTCGGAATTCGGTCCGCAAGTCCTTCACCCGTCGTTTTCCGCTCTCTTCACGTCACCCTTAACTTTCTAAACAATTCGTCCTTTGGTTTTGCAACCAATGCCTTTTGTCTTATTGCCTCGGCTTTTGGCCTGTCTCATTCGTCTTTCCTTCATACCGATTTGGCCCCTGGTAGTACACTCTGAAAAATCCTTTTCAAAACAAATTTCTGGAAAGAAATGAAAGGATAGAAAAAGAGAAAAGTCTCTCTGAACAAATGCTGGGAGGGAAAAAAGAAAAGAACTTATCTGGATGGCATAACTGGTCCTCATGATCATGTCGTGCGTCGTGGATTCCCGACCCAGTCTATTTGTATCAATCAACCTGCCTGATGGCCTTAATTGCTGGGGATAAATGGGTGTCCATTCCTTCGCGAACGTGGACCCTTTTGCCAATCTGTCTTGTCGCCTTATAGTGCCCTTCGAGAGGTTTTCACTAACAAGACTCTCTCTTTTCCTCAGCTCCTGGCGCCTTATGGTGCCTGTGAAGGTTTTCACCGATAAGACTCTCTCGTTTTATATCTCTCATCTTTCGTCGCCTTATGGTGCCTGCAAAGGTTTTCACCGATAAGACTCTCTCATTTTATTTTTCAGCGGGGAATTGGAGTGCTGCCGATATGACCCTCTCTTCTGGAGATTCTTTTCGACTATCAATTCATTTCCAGTTTTATGATCCTCTTCTTTGCTGGGGATCAGTGTGTTATTCTCGGCTTTTACTTGCCTGACTTGGCACCTCTCGGATATTGATCGGGAGGTCTTTTTTGGACATCGATGTTGGTTTTGGTGTGGGGCTAAAAGAAAGGCTATCAAGAATTTCAAAATAACTTTGACGGGTGAACCACTACAACTCTTGGAATCAAACCTTTGTTGAAACTTTAAAACATACCTTCTGCCCCAGTTTCTTGCTTGGGGATTTTTTTTTTTTTTACACCATGTTGAGCTATGTGCATTACGTACACTGTGACCGAGCCGTGAGGCACCTACGTATCCTCTTTGAGGAATCAGGTCAAACGTAGTTCCTACGGTTTTGTTTTTCTTGTGATTTTTATCTTCTTATTTTTTCATTTTCTTTTAATTTCTTTTTTTTCTTCTTTTTTTTTTCATATCTGTTTCCCATTAGTGATTCCAAATAAGGGGTATGAAAGAATAACTTAAGGCTCAAAAAGGGGGAGCAAAGGTTAAAAGTGTTTGGGTAGAAGAAACAATTGCCTCTATCATTTCATTATCCAAGAAGTACCAAATACAAACAAACAAACCCATAACTATCCCAATCGAAGAAATTACACATAATATCTCTTGACTGCGTCAGAATTGATAGCCATGTCGACACATCTTCCTTCGACATCTGTCAGGCACAAAGCACCGTTGGACAACACTCTGGTCACGATATAAGGCCCTTGCCAATTTGGGGCGAACTTGCCTTTTGCTTCGGCCTGATGCGGGAGGATCCGTTTCAATACCTGCTGCCCTACTTCAAATCTTCTGGGGCGTACCCTTTTATTGTACGCTCTTGCCATTCTTTTTTGATACAACTGGCCATGACACACTGCTGCCAATCTTTTTTCATCTATTAAGCTCAGCTGCTCTAAACGAGCTTTGACCCATTCATCATCATCAATCTCGGCTTCAGCGACAATCCGGAGGGATGGAATTTCGACCTCCGCTGGTATTACTGCCTCAGTTCCGTACACCAACAAATAAGGAGTTGTACCTATGGAAGTTCAAACTGTAGTGCGATAACCCAACAAGTTGAAGGGTAATTTCTTGTGCCATTGTCTAGATCCTTCCACCATCTTCCGCAGTATCTTCTTGATGTTCTTATTGGCTGCTTTGACCGCTCCATTCGCCTTGGGACGATATGGGGTGGAATTGCGGTGTGTAATCTTAAATTGTTGGCATACTTCTCTCATCAGGCTGCTGTTAAGATTTGCACCATTATCCGTGATGATCACTTTTGGGATCCCAAATCTACAGATGATATGGGAGTGAACAAAATCCACCACTGCCTTTTTGGTTACCGACTTGAAGGTTTTAGCCTCAACCCACTTGGTGAAGTAATTGATGGTCACCAGAATGAACCTATGGCCGTTGGAGGCTGCCGGCTCGATAGGCCCAATGACATCCATGCCCCATGCAACAAACGACCAGGGTGCTGACATCGTATGCAACCCTGTTGGTCGAGAATGAATCAGATCTCCATGTATCTGACACTGATGGCATTTCCTCACGAAAGTGATACAGTCATGCTCCATGGTGAGCCAATAGTACCCTGCTCGAAGGATCTTCTTTGACAATACATATCCGCTCATATGTGGCCCGCAAACTCCAGCATGTACCTCTGTCATAACCGTCGTGGCTTGACCGGCGTCTATACATCTTAATAATCCCAAGTTCGGGGTTTTTCTGTACAACACTCCTCCACTGAGGAAGAAACCATTCGACAAACGCCGAAGGGCTCTTTTTTGGTCTCCAGTGGCCTGTTCCGGATATATCCCCATTTTGAGGTACTCCTTTATATCATGAAACCAAGGCTCGCCATCTACTTCCTCTTCTACCGCGTTGCAATAAGCGTGCTGATCACGAACCTAGATGTGCAAAGGGTCAACATACATTTTGTCAGGGTGGTGTAACATTGATGCTAAGGTGGCCAATGCATCCGCAACCTCATTGTGAGCTCTTGGGATGTGTCTGAATTCCACTGATCCAAATCGCTTGCTCAAATCGTGCAAACATTGTCGATATGGTATGAGCTTCAAATCCCGTGTTTCCCATTCACCCTGAATTTGATGCACCAAGAGGTCCGAGTCCCCCAAGACCAAGACGTCCTGGACATCCATGTCTGCAGCTAATCGCAAACCCAAAATGCATGCTTCATACTCAGCCATGTTGTTGGTACAATAGAAACACAGTTGAGCGGTAACAGGATAATGACGTCCTGTTTCAGAAATAAGCACTGCTCCTATTCCAACTCCCTTGGCATTTGCGGCTCCATCAAAAAAAAGCTTCCAACCTGGTTCCTCAGGTAAGGCTAACTCATCTATATTCATTACCTCCTCGTCAGGAAAATACGTCCTCAACGGCTCATATTCTTCATCAACCGAATTCTCAGCCAAGTGATCTGCCAATGCTTGGGCCTTCATGGCTGTCCTTGTCATATAGACGATATCGAACTCTGTGAGCAGAATTTGCCATTTTGCCAACCTCCTTATAGGCATAGGTTTCTGAAAGATGTACTTTAATGGGTCCAAACGGGATATGAGATAAGTAGTATACGAGGACAGGTAGTGCTTCAGCTTCTGAGCCACCCAAGTTAGGGCGCAACATGTTTTCTCGAGTTGAGTGTACTTGACCTCATACACTATAAACTTCTTGCTAAGATAATAAATGGCATGTTCCTTCCTCCATGTGGCATCGTGTTGCCCCAGTACACAACCAAATGAATTCTCCAGGACAGTCAGATAAAGAATTAATGGCCTCCCTGGCTCAGGTGGAACCAACACAGGTGGATTGGACAGATATCCTTTGATTTGGTCGAAAGCCTCTTGACACTCCACTGTCCAATCTATCGCAGCATCTTTTTTCAGCAGTCGAAATATGGGTTCACAAGTCGCCGTGAGTTGGGCGATGAACCTGCTGATATAATTTAGCCTCCCCAATAGACTCATTACCTCTGTTTTGTTCTTTGGCGGTGGTAAATCTCGGATGGATTCGATCTTGGATGGGTCTAACTCAATACCCCGTCAACTGACGATGAATCCTAACAGCTTCCCTGACGGAACCCCGAATGCGCATTTGGCTGGGTTGAGCTTGATATCATACCTTCGGAGTCTTTGGAAAAACTTCCTTAGGTCTGCTACGTGGTTTTCCTGATATTTGGACTTTATGATGACATCGTCTACGTACACTTCAATTTCTTTATGGATCATGTCATGAAACACAGTTGTCATTGCTCTCATGTACGTTGCCCCAGCATTCTTCAAACCAAATGGAATTACCCGGTAGCAATAAGTTCCCCATGGCGTATTGAAGGCTGTCTTTTCTGCATCTTCCTCATCCATCAGAATCTGATGATACCTAGCATAGCAATCCACAAAAGATCCGATCTCACGTCCGGCACAATTGTCGATCAAGATATGGATATTGGGTAAAGGAAAGTTGTCTTTAGGGATTGCCCTATTCAGATTGCGGTAATCGACACACACCCTGATCTTTCCATCTTTCTTTGGTACCGGCACCACATTGGCCAACCACTCGGGATATCGAGTGACTCGAATGACCTTTGCCTGTAGCTACTTAATCACCTCTTCTTTGATCTTTACACTCATCTCTGTTTTAAATTTCCTTAGCTTTTGCTTGACTGGAGGGTATGCCGGGTCAGTGGGCAATTTGTGAACCACTAGATTGGTGCTTAAACCTGGCATATCGTCATATGACCATGCAAAAACTTCTTTGAATTCCACGAGGGTTTTGATCAATTCTTCCCTGATGTTTGGCTCAATGTGGATGCTGATTTTGGTTTCTTTGATATTATCCACATCCCCTAGATTCACAGCCTCAGTGTCATTTAGGTTAGGCTTGGGTTTCTCTTCAAATTGCCACAGTTCTCGGTTTATCTCTTCGAAGGCTTCATCCTCGTCATATTCAAACTCATTGTCACAAATGACCTCTTGTATCATTAAGTCGGACTCAGATTGATTTATTAGACTAGGTCGAAGATCCGTTGTGCATGCCATGTCATTAGAACCAGTAAAAAGAGAACTGTTCAGAAAGAAAAAGAACAAAACAAAATTAAAATGAGACAAAAGAAGAGAACTTTATTAAACTTGCGGGATAACAGGGTTCACACTTTTACAAAACAAAATAAAATTTGGATTACACCCTGGAATAATCCGAACAAGAAAAGCATAAATCAAAGCCTACTACCAAGACTCCTCCCGGACAGGAAGAGAAGTAACCGTCCAATTGTTGGTTTTGGCCTCAGGCCCCACAAACTGTATATCCGCTCTGCTGGAACTCTCTCCAACTTCTACCATATTGACATCAGCAAATAGCCTCTCGAAACTCTGATTCAGGTCCCCGTCCATCCCAATCAATGGTCCGAGAACTTTTGGGACCGGTGGCCCCTTGGCACTTGCTCTGACAAAAGATCTTGAGAGACGTGGCACAGATTTGGGAAGAAACCAGACTTTCTTCTTCATTTTTTGCGCTTGCTTTACATCTGCCGCGGTTGGTTTGAACCCCAACCCGAAGGTTTCCAAATTCTTGGGCAGGGAGACAGGCTGGACAATCCCCTGAAGCTCAACTCCCAGGCCTTTCCCGGTACAAACCCATTACCCAGCATCTCTGAGACCATCATGATCGTTGCAGAAGCTACCCTAGGGTGCCGAATGATCTCACCCTCAGAAATCTTGCTTGCCGACATCGCATTGCAAATCTGGTAGACCCAGGGACCCTTGTCATCATTAGTCTCTATGAAGGGCACAATGGTGCCACCCATGGTGCACGCAGTGTCCTCGCCGTGCAGTACGACCTCTTGTCTATCCACTCGAACTTGACCATTTGATGCAGGGTGGAAGGCACTGCCTTAGCTGCGTGGATCCACGGTCGTCCCAACAGAAAGTTATAAGATACCGCAGCATCTAATACCTGGAACTCCATGGTAAACTGGACTTGACCGATGGTCAATTCAAGTATAATATCCCCCACAGTGGCTGTTCCATTTCCGTCAAATCCTCGGACGCAAATGCTATTCTTGTGGATTCTTTCGTGGTCGATCTTTAAATGGTTCAGGGTGGATAACGGACAAATATTGGCACTTGAGCCGTTATCCACCAATGCCCGAGTAACTACCGCATTTTCACATTTGACAGTTAGGTAAAGAGCTTTATTATGCTTCGTGCCCTCTACTGGCAGATCATCATCTGAGAATGTTACCCTGTTCACCTCGAAAATTTTGTTGGCAATTGTTTCCAGGTGATTTACAGAAATCTCGTTAGGCACATGAGCTTCATTCAATATTTTCATCAGGACCCGACGATGTTCATCAGAATGGATTAGTAATGATAGCAGCGAGATCTAGGCCGGTGTTTTCTTCAACTGTTCGACCACGGAATAATCCTGCACTTTCATCTTCCTCAAGAATTCCTCAGCTTCTTCTTCGGACACATGTTTCTTGGTTGCAGCTGGGTTGGGTCTTCTCAGCTCCACCGGAGCAAAACACCGTCCTTATCGAGTCAGCCCTTGCGCTTCACAACTATCTTCCTCCACTTGTTTTCCTTTGTACATCACCACTGCCTTCTCGTATCTCCAAGTCACGGCCTTGCTATCAATCATCGGCAGCTGGACTACCGGCTTTATGGTGACCAGTTCCCTGTATACCCCTTTCAACACAACTAGGTGTGGGTGGAGTCCTTGATATTACCAACTTGGTTGGCTCGGGTTTTCTTGTTACGGCGGACGGGCTCTTTCCCAATATCACTACTGGCTTGACTCCTTCTCCCTGCGATTGTACCCCCGTCCTTCCACCGGTCGATCCTTCTTTCGGAGTGGCCTGGATCATCATCACTGTCTGTGAGGGCTTCCTCAGCTCTCCTCCCTCATACACCAACTCGATCACGTGAGCCTCGTGGTGCGTTGGCAATGGGTTCTGGTTGATGTTAGGTGCCTCCGGTGTCTGGACCTCGATTTTGTTAGCATCAATGAGGTCTTGTATCGCCTGCTTCAGCCTCCAACATTTTTCAGTATCATGTCCCAGCATTCCTGAGCAGTACTCACAGCTTATTGATCTGTTCACATTTTGGGGTGGGGGGTTCTGCTCTCTAGGTTCGACAGGAATCACCAAACCCAACTGTCTTAATTTGTGGAATACGGCGGTATAGGTCTCTCCCAACTCAGTAAATGCTCTATGTTTCTGCAGCCTATCATTTCTGGCAGCTTGACTCCCTCGAAAGCCTGCCCCCAGAGGGTTCCTGTATGTTCTTGGTGGAGGATAGGTGTTTTGTGGTGGTGGGTAGGTATTATGTGGAGGTGGGTATGTGTTGTGGGGAGCTGGCGCACGCCATTGTGGGCGAACCGGAGGTTGGGTGTATGTCTAGGCTTGATGGACGGAGAAAGGTGGTTCTTGTGGTGGATAGTAGTGTTGTGGCGGGCTGTATGGGTAGTTTGGCTTGTGGGGCCTGGGTTGGTTATAGTGTGGTCTGCCAGACCTGGACCAACTGCTTGCCTCAATCGTGGCAATTTCTTTTTTCTTCCTTCTTCCCAGAGCACCTCCCGTGCCGCTCTGGATAGCCTGGGTCGTTGCCTTGAGCGCCGAGTAATTCAGGATTTTGTCAGACCTCAGACCCTCTTCTATCATGACCCCTATCTTCACTACTTCGTTGAAGGATTTTCCAACCGTCGTCACCAAGTGACCAAAGTAAGTTGGATCCAGTGTTTGTAAGAAATAGTCCACCATTTCTCCCTCTCTCATGGGAAGATCAACTCTGGCCGCTTGTTCTCTCTAGCGGAACCCGAACTCGCGAAAACTTTCCCCAGGCTTCTTTCCGGTCCTCAGCAATGTGAGGCGGTCGGGGACTATCTCGAGATTGTACTGAAAGTGATCGGCGAAAGCCTGCGCCAGATCATCCCAAGTGTACCATCTGCTGGAATCTTGCCTGGTATACCATTCTAGTGCCGATCCACTCAGACTTTGGCCGAAATAACCTATCAGCAGCTCATCTTTGCCACCTGCCCCTCTCATTTTGCTACAAAAACCCCGCAAATATGCCATAGGGTCACCGTGCCCTTCATATAAATCAAACTTAGGCATCTTGAACCCAGGCGGGAGTTGGACGTCCGGGAAAGGGCATAGATCCTTGTAGGCCACGCTGACCTAGTTGCCCAATCTGTGTAAGTTCCTGAATGACTGCTCCAGGCTTTTGAACTTCCTCAATACCTCATCTTGTTCGGGGACTTTAACCGGCTTTTCAATCTCTACCAGTACCTCCAAGTGCGGATTGTGGGTATGTGGTTCGAGGGCATGGAATGTGGGCTTAGGGGGATAGTATTGCGTATCGTGAGCCTGGAACAACGACTCGCTGGTCGATCTTTGCAGGGTGGCTGATGTGGGTCCCACAAAAATGGGAACATTTGGTGCTGGGAGAGGTTGATGGGGTGGTGGAGCTTGGGAATCCTAGGGGCTTCTCTCCCGATGATAACGGTGATTCGGGAGGCTTGTTAAAGGGCCGGAGTGAGGGTATTCCGGCATGTGCCCTAGTGGCTCCGGGCCTTTTTGTGCTTTGGCTAGAGCTAGCTGCATTGCATTCATCTCTAGACCCATTCTTTCTATCTTTTCCATCGCTTCTTTTAACAACTGGCTCATCGGCCTTTCTCCATCGGTACTATTCTCTGAAGTAGTCATGCTTGTTGTTACCGGTCCTTTGGATCTGGTTTGGTAAGGGTGTGTTGCCAGAATTCTTTAACAACTAACTGTCTGGATTTTGTGGAAAATAACAAACTTGTTAGCGTTAGAGCTTTAACAGATTTAATAGCAACACATTGGGGATGCAAATGCTCCTAGGCAGTTAACCGTTTCTAACATGCTTTGCTTCGACAACACGCGTCATCCCGGCTTGCTTATTTGTCCTTTTTAAAGTACTTTGAGAACCCCTGTATCTTATTTATTTTTATATTTTCTTTTCTTTCTTTCTTTTTCTTTTCTTTTTGTTAATGGCGGCCGAATCTTATGTGGATTGCCTACATATCACGTCCCCGCGTGAATCAGACCGGGCGTAGTTCTGCCGCAAAGTAAAGACACACAAAAATTCTTTTGGAATCATTTAATTCATCATCAAAATTTGCTATTACAAATTACTTCAAACAGCAGAACAGCAATATTACAGATTCCAAAGTTCTTAACCTAGTTCATCGACAGAAAGAAAACAACACATAGGAAGACATCAAAGCCGTTTAAACAAAACTCAAACTAGGGGCTACAATTCCAACTTGAGGGTTCGCGAGGCACAGCTCGGCCTTTCCGCGGCCCTTGGTGTAAGGCCTCTTTGCAAGCTCTTCAACTCATTCATGACCTGGTGGACGCAGCCCATGATGGAAACGAGGAGGGTTTTTCGAGGTATTTGCTCACATGCTAGGCATCTCATGTAGATGTAGCACCCAATCTCATCAATTCTTCCTCGAATGTTGTCCCATTCCACGAACAATTGCTCTATTCGCTGGTCTTTTAATCCCAGTGCTTGAGCATTGTCCGCAAGTCGATCCTGGAACATCTCCATTTGTCTTTGCATTCTGGTCATTGCATCGTAACAATGTCTTCTGTCGGCCTGGGCATCTCGTGCTTGTTTTAAGATCCGTTCATGAAGAGTGGAGTTCGTTTTCCTTAATATCCCGATGCTCATTTCATAATCCCTTATGACTTGTTGCAGACGCTGCCTCTGGGCCATTGTACCTTTTCCCCATCTGACCTTCATCTTTGCTATGCAAGCTTCTGATCTCTCTAATTCTTCTTGGCTTTGTTTGACCTGATTTCTCAAATCTGCTATCAATCTTTCGTCGGAACGACGTTTCTGTCGGTCGTTGTTACTCTTACTGGCTTGGCGAATGCGGGCTTTTAGTGTCTGGTTTTCTTGGGCTAATTTGTTCTTTTCACCCCACTCGGAGGCGACTTGCACGTTGTTCTCAAATATAAGCCTTTCAACTTGTTGCTTTAGCTTTCCGATTTCAGCCCGGTAGCCTTCCTCCCTTTTTAACCAGCCCCACTGTGCGTGTGATGATTCCTCAAAGTCTTGGATGTGAGCTCTCTTAATTGATCTCTGATGCTCAAGCTCTCTTCTGTACCACGTGAGGTATTCTGGCGACACTTCACCTTTGGCCAGATCTCGTACACAAGTATCTACCTTCAGGGTTTGACATTCATTCCAGATTCTCCGAACGACCGCTTCAGGGAACTGCCCACCAGGTCCGATTGCGATCACCTGGCTACTGAGATCTTCTTCCTTCGGGATTATTTGGTATCGCCCCAACTGTCTCAACACTCTGCATGGTGCGTAGGGTTGGATACTTTGGAGACCCATCAACAACAAATGAGATTCGGTGGCTGACATGTGTATGACTTCATTTATGGGTAGCCACCCGAACGCCCACTCTATCTGGTTTGCTAAAACAGAGTGCAGTAGCGTGACCCATTCGGCGACCCCTTCTGGCAAGCTGAACCCGTCGATCCTGGTGGGAAACTCTTCTATACAAGTCTTTTGTGATGACCCATATTTCAGAAATTGAGGGCGACGACATAGATGCTCTATCATCCACATTTGCAATAGTATATTACATCCCTCAAAGAAACCTCCCCCGGTTTTGCAAATAGTGAGTGCGCGGAAAATATCTGCTATTATCATTGGTACCAAAGTGTTGTTTTCTTGTTTGAGTAAAGTGCTGACGACCCCAGTGATTTGTATGTTAATTTTCCCATCCTTTCTAGGGAACACCAGAAAACCCAGAAAGGCTATCATAAAAGCAATACATCTATGCCTCTCCCATTTCAACCGGCTTTCCCCACTGCAAATCTTACTCTCAGGATTGTTGAACCCTCCCAGATGACCGTACCTATTGTACAAAAATGCCAAACTACAAAACCCTTTTGATAACTCTGGGTTATGTACCGTTCTGCGGATCTTTACGATGTTTAGGAACTTATGTATGGTCACGGTCCTTGGTGCAATGAGATACTACTTTTTCATAGGGATTTTAGGACATCCAATGTACCCTGCCAACTCCTCCAGTGTCGGGGTGAGCTCAAAGTCTGAGAAGTGAAATACATTGTGTGCGGAGACCCAAAATGAAATTAAATCCCTGATAATGTCCCCTCGCGGATCGATGTCCAGTAATCCAACCAAATTTCCCAAGTATATTTTGACTGTATCTCGCCCTGATTCTTCTAAGTCATTCCACCACATGCGTAAGCCCAAAGGAACTTTGTTTATAATGGCTTCAGATGAACTCTTACTCGTGCTCATTCTGCACATTTATTAAGGTGATTTTAGACGAAAGCAAAAAATCTTTATTTTGACTCCAAACATTTTTCTGCACATTTTTTTTAAAGAAACAATATATGTATATATATACATGTGTATATATATATATATATATATTATTATATATCATTATTGGTAAAAAAAACAGGGAGTTGGGCCCGATAAGGGTTGCCTACATATCCCACATCCGGTGAGAATCAAACCGACGTAGTTCGGGTAAAAAATTATCTAAATCACGGGTCCTTCTCAAAATTGAAAATATTGTTTTTCTTAAGTGAGAAACTTTTGATTTTTTTTTCATTTATTTATTTATTCAAAATTCTCGTTATCACCCGCCGGTCAACATGCAAATTCGAAGCAAATTAAATGCGCTAACAGACAAGATGCCATAAGATGGTCTTTTTGTTCCAGGTTGCTATTCCTAGACGGGCCCAACCCCTATGTTGAGCCCCCCAAGTAAAATGCAACGTGATGCAAATAAGCGTTTTCCTACTAGGGATCCGGCATGAAGTTATGTTTTACTAAGCTTCAAACTGGGCTTTGTTCTAGACCTGGCTTACACGAGTGGACAACTCGAGTCGAGGAGGGGCTACGTACCGGGGACCCGCGGGGTCGTCCGGCTTTGTAACTTATCCGAGCCTCTTTCTACTTGGGTATGACACTAACAGAATAGGGAGTCTCGACCAGCGAGCTTCTCCCCGGAGGTAAGAAGAGAAGGGTTTCGGCGCAGTTTATATATACAGTCAAATAACATCAAAGCGGTAACACACATCATTTTGCACATGAAGCACATATCTCATAAAAAACCTCAGATAATAAATAAAGCCAAATAGAACAATTATTCTAAGCTCGAATTTCTAACCTTGAACCAGTGGTTCTGGGTTAATTCATCCCCAGCAGAGTCGCCAGAGCTATCACACCTCCTTTTTCCGCCCCCGTGAAGGGTGAAGGGAGTTTTCCCAATTAAAGGACAATCGAAACGGGATTTATTTGTTTATTTCAAAGTCGCCACTTGGGAGATTTAGGGTGTCCCAAGTCACCAATTTAATCCCGAATCGAGGAAAAGAATGGCTCTATATTACAGTCTGCGCACCAGAAATCCGGATAAGGAATTATGTTAACCCGGGAGAAGGTGTTAGGCATTCCCGAGTTCCGTGGTTCTAGCACAGTCGCTCAACTGTCATATTCGGCTTGATTATCTGATTTTATACAAATATGAACTTATGTGCAAATTTTAACTCTTGATTGCTTTTATTATTATATTTTACGAGAATTGCAACGTCGTGAAAACATATCTCGAACTACGTTACATCAATGCACCCGTGGTTGTTGACATATCTCGACTCGGTTGAGATTTGGATTTGGGTCACATAAATGTGCACCCGAGTTAAGGAAAATAAATTATTAAAGGCGTGCCTAAACCAACTAGCGTATTGTTATTTTGGGTAGGGCCGTGAAATTTTGCTAAACGGTCCATCCCGAAGCCTAAGCAAATTTAAAGCAAATATTTACTGAGGGCCCCGCAATTTCGTACTTTTATTTGGCGAGACTCATCTCATTCTTATTTTTTAAAGGATAAACCTATAGTGACTACATTTCTTCTATCAAGTTCGTCTCTAAAAATAAAAAGGAAATCCCTTAATTAATTACATGCTAAAAAAATCGAACTTATTAGTTATTAGTTTGCGGCTAATGCAAATGAAAAATTGCAATCGAGTTTGTACAAAGAGAGATTGATCCCATTCTATATTCTATTATTTAACACTGGAACATGAGATTGACGCACAATAATATCAAAGCAGATTATCTATTCTAACATTATTAGATGAAGAAATTAGACGTATGCAACCTTATTCATTGACGGGCATACATATGAGGTTCAGTTAATTATTCCCCACACGCTTGACACTTAAAAGGCGAAACAACTGAAACTGACCCTATCTAACTTAGGTGATATTACTATATGTTTTATGCTTAACTACGCGATTTTATCTTTTTGCGATAATCCAAATTGCCTAGTATGCCTTCGAAATATACATTGTCTCCTGATGAACTAGGGTGAAACAAATGTGATTACTGCATTGACATTTTAACAGACCCTATGTGAAACCATTGTTGGCCGAGTATCACTACTACTCCGCTAGTTTCTTTCTGACTAACATACAACGACAAATTACCGGACCAAACTCTTATGGACTGAAAACTGTTTCATTACACAGTTCGAAAGCCAAACTTTACATGTCAAGCATACAAAAATATTCTAAACCACAAACAGCAAAATAACAGTAACTATGCTAATGTTCGGACTGCAATTCTTCTTATGCTCTTATTCATGCTCCAAATTCATCATTACACCAGTGAAATTAGAATGTGTACCTGGGTGTTGGACAATAAGAATGAGAAGAAGAATAATATCAACAGCAGGCAACCATACAGCAGTAATACAGCAACAACACGACAGCAATAAATAGCAATAGCAGTTCCACAACAATGACAAACCCACAGGTGGTCGAGCAATCAACCAACAGTCCCAGAACAGAGTAGTAAACCAGCAGAAAAACCAGAATGTCCAAGTGCAACAGTGATAGCAGTTCAATAATCACAACAAACTCGATGAATAACCAACAACAGCTTCAATAATCAATAAGACCAAACTCAATCAACAACATATAGAAACCCAGATTTCAGTAGTAATCTCACAGGGAAATCAGAATACCCTAACGAGATAGTAACAGACCACCCTTTAGAACTAACAGTTTTTATTCTTCTTGAACACCCAATAATTTTCTAGCTTATGCTTTCAATATTCACTGACCTCTCAGCTATTCGAAGAACCCTCAACTGTTTTCAGAACCCCCTCCCTCTTTTAACTCTCTTCTGTCTCCTTAACTTACAGTTTCTCTATTTTTTTCTGTTTTTTTTCTCTTTTTTCCAATTCTCTGTTACCAGTGGAAACCTTCTCTATTTATACTAGCCTCAGCTCTGTCCAAAACAGCCAGTTAAAACAAACTAAACCCCCTCCCATGTTTCCCTCATGTTTTTCCACTGAACAATTTTAAAAATAAAAGGCCCTTCCCATGAGATTCCCCTGACAGCCCCTCTCTTTCTGGTTGTTAAAGTGGCCTAATATCTTATTCAATTGGCACAAGTGCACATGCCATCAATTCAGACTTAACCCTGAACTGCAGCTACAAACCAATTCTTAAATATTTCTGATTCAAACACACTAACTATAAGTAACTGTACTCAATTCTTAATTTGATTCAAACAAAACTTCAGCAGAAAATAAACAACATGAGTCGAATTATACCCATTCACAGCTGAAACTAATTGACGACATATATTGACTCGACTATACTAATTGTAACACAGGACAAGCATTCGACCAAACAAAACAACACAAAACCAGGCATAACACTGTTCTTGACAATTTTGCAACAATACAGGAAAACAGGCATTATTTATTCGACGACATTAATCACATTGAAATATGTATACTACTATATCAATTCAACATAACAGAATAAACAAACGACCAAATAAAAGGTCTTAATAGAGATGGGGAAACAAACTGACAACAGAAAATCCCAAAAATAGACAAACAAACTAAATAAACATGCTGATAAATTAATCTAAACTAAATAGATAACAAAAAGGGAGCAGTGAACAAACCAGAAAAGTTTTAACACAGATGACCTAGGCCCGAGCTTGATTCGCCCATTTGAGGTCGGACAAATCCTAACCGAGGTGTTCTCGAATGAAAACATTTCGATTAGGATCTACTAGACTCCAAACTTTGTTTAAATTCAAACAGACTCCACAAATTCTTGTGTTCTAGGGTTCGATTTTTTCAGATTTGGGGTTTTGGGATTTGTGGGTAGATTCGGACCAAACCAAGCCTGGTTTGGTCACGAGGGAGGTCAGGGGAGTGTCTAGTGTGAATCTGGGGTGGGTTGGTGTAGATCGAGTTTTTGCTCGAATCTTCAAATGAAGATTCAAGAACCTAGGGGTTGATTCGAACTAAACGGTTGGTGGATTTGTGTTCAGGATGGTTGAGTGGTCCTAGGGTGTTAAGGTGGTGGTCACCAACGTCCTTGCTGCCGGGTTTAATGGTGAGGGGAAAGGGGGCGGTGCTAGGGTTCTAAGGGATTTGGGGTTTGGGTGAGGGAGACGACCTAAGGGCAAGGGGGGGCACAACTTAGGGTGCGGGGTGAAGGGATTGGGGTTATATAGTTTAGTGGGACATTTGATCTGGACCGTTGGATCAAGAATGATCAACGGGCCAGATCCTTCACTAGGGTGAAACGGCGTCATGTGATTTAAGTGAGATTGGGTCGGTCTCTGGGGTTAAATGGGCCGGGTTAAGTAAGGAGTAGGGGAGGCCGTAGGATTGAACGAGATGGACGGCTCTGATTGAACACTCTTATACGACGTCGTTTGGTTTTACAACGGGAGTTAAATTTGACCGTTAGATATGTCAGATCCACGGTCCAGATCTGGTAGGCCTTGGACGATGTCGTTTGATGAGGCTGAACTGGATTGGGTCATGAAAATATATTGGGCCTGCTTCTTGGTCTCAATTTTAAACTCAAATCCGAATTCCTTTAATTTTAAAGCCCTTTTCTTTTTTTCTTTTAATAAAAATCCCAACTAAATTGTAAAAATAAAACTATACAAACATTGAACAACAATTATCCCACATATTAACATTTAAATAAAATAAAATCACTTAATGACAACAAATAGAATAAAAGATGCGTATTTTTTGTGATTTTTTCCTTAAAACCAAATTAAAGTTTAATTAATTCCTAAATGCACAATTAAATCGTAAATGCGCATGTGACACATATTTTTTTTCTTAATTAAAGTATAAATAAACATGCACAGACAAATACAAACAATACACAAAATTCACAACAAATGCAAACTATCAAAAAATTGTTTTATTATTATTTTTTTTGGGAGTAATTCTTTCATAGGGCAAAAATCACGTGCTTACACATAATATAGAGTTATTGATGAGATGTTGAGTTTATAAGTAATGTAACATTCTTTTGTATGAATTTAGACATGAATTAACTTGTTGAATTTTCTAGGTTGTGTTCAGTTTAGCATTAAGGATTTGCTAATTGATTTATTTTTGAGTTCTTGAAATGTTTGTCCAATCGTAGCATCTCAGCTTTTCCTACTTCCCGCCCTACTTTCTTGGCCCATTCTGGTTTCTTAGCTTGTCAAAGATGTTGTTTTCCTCTTCTTAGCTCAATATTGTATGTAACTCTCTCCCACTCTTACACTGTTTTTTGGAGGAATGCAGCCTGCCATTTGTTTGGTGCTGATATTTTCAGTCAAGTTAGTTAAAGGAAGTTTAGATTTGAATATTCTTTTGGAGCTTAAGAAAAGAGTTCTAAAAGACTCTTTAAGGAAAGTCCTTTCTTCATGGATTAAGTCACTAGGACCAAATGAGTGCCCCAAAATTGGTATGGAATCAGTAGGAGTTACGGCCATGTTACTTCAAGTGAAATAATTGATATTGGTTTAGTTAGGACTTTGGATTTTGCAGCTATTGCTGGCATAAAATTGCTGCAGAATTTGTCAGTTGCACCATTATCTTTGGGTGTGTCTGTGCATGTTTTTCTTGTGAAGAGTCTGATTAGGTGTGTCTTTGCGCTATTTAGATAGGTTATAACCTGTTGATACTTCATCAATATCTTTTAGGTCAAAAAATCATGTTAACTTGTTATGCAAATTGGCATTTCTTCAGCATTTTTAACTAATGAATCACTGCTTCTTCTTTGATTTTGTTTTTTGTCAGTTCATTTACTTTAAGTTAATAATGCATTGTGGTGAGACATGAAATCAGAACTCCTGCTTACTTCTCTACCATGTTGAATTATGTGGCTATTTGATTAAGGAGTGTATAATTTCTTCCTGTTTTGTCAATTATGCAATAATCTCTTTTGGGCCTCAACAATTATCTTTCTTTTGGCTTGCCTTAGGTTTAATTGTATGACTTGCATCTGGGCTCAATTCTGAGCCCAATAAGTGTTGATGTCTTTCCCTCTTTTTTTTCAAAGAAAAGAAGAAGGGAAGCCTATGTTAATTCTATGGGCCTGTAGTTGGCCCAGGTGCCTGCTGCGATCAGCTTGGGCCTGCTATCGGCTTTACTTTTTTAATCATCAGTTTAGGCCCAAAGTTCGGATGGAAATTTCCTAAGTTTAATCAAGTATAATCCTTTTATAAAATGATTGGACGCGTGCCATTTTCGCTAAAATTACCCATGGACCCCGTATAATTAATAATAACTCTTTAAGATCGAGGTGCACCATTATTAAATTTTCCATGGCCGTCGCAAACCTCTTATTAATTTGAACAATCGTAGTTTGCTTTAGGCCTGATTTAGATTAATATTGTGATTATATATACGTTCGCATAATATAATTGCAAATTTAACTCTAAAAAGACTTGAGGGATGCGTTCGCGCACCTTCAACAAAACTTTCTTAATAAATCAACAAAAGTGTTATTAATCGTGGACACGTTCGCGTGACATGATTTTGACGCGCCAAAAGAAAAGAGTATACGTACGTGTAACTCAATTCTTTAATTACGAATAATTCAAGTGATTTAAAAGCGGCAAAAAGATAATTGCACATAGGTTCTAAAAATGAGTAGTTAAATAATTTAAGCCAAGTATAAATTTCTAAGGACCGTGCTAGAACCTGGGAATGCCTAACACCTTCTCTCGAATTAACATAATTCCTTATCTAGAATTTCTGGTTCGTAGACTTTTAAATAAAGTCGAAAACTTCCTCGATTTGGGGATTTAAAATAAACTGGTGACTTGGGATACCAAATAAACTATTCCATGTGGCGATTCTGATAAAATAAATAATCCCATTTCGAATAATGTCACTTAAATTGGAAAAACTCCTCATATACCCCTCGGGGTGTAAAAAAGGAGGTGTGACATTCCTGACCTCACACAGTTGCCCATAGACGACGTATTGACTCGTGATTTGGCAGATGCACAAAGTCAGGAAGATGATAGTGATTACAACAACAATGCCGATGAGTCTGGAGATGACACACCCTTCCTTGATGAGGGTGATGACGAGGAGGAAGTGGATGTCGAACCTGAGCTGACGAGGGAGCATGCTCATCAACCTTCCGTTAGACCAAGAGTGTATGAGTCCCACATGTCGTTTCATGAGCGGAATATTCCCTACCTTGATAATCTGCCAAGTATGCTAGACGTGGATGCCCTCACAAGGGATGATGACGAAAATCGGTCAGCAATGTGGGATGAGTCTAGACCAGCGGTGCTGGCAAGAGGCATGTATTTCCCCAATAAAGCTTGCTTAATCAGGCCTGTAAAAATCTACAGCGTAAGAGAGTGCCGTGAGATGACAGTAACAGAGTCAATTACGGAGGTATACAAGGTTGTATGTCGTAGAGACTTTATGGGTTTTCACTGGATATTGCGTGCCAGCAAGAAGAAATCAGGGTTGTAGAAAGTGGGTAAATTTATTAGCACCCACAGATGTAAAGTGGACACATTCAATGAGAATCACTTCAACCTGGATGTAAACTTGATTTCTCTTATCTTGATTCCATATTTGGAAGTGTCCATTAGGTTCAAGATTAAAGAGTGTATTATAGCTGTCCACCAGGAGTATGGTTGTACTATAACCAAAATAAAGGCATATCTTGGTCGCAAACGTGCCTTTGAACTTATTTATAGCGACTGGGATAAGTATTTTTAATCTCTGCCCAGGTACATGGCCGCACTGCAACACTTTAACCCGGGACTGTTGTTGAATGGAGGCGTGAGCGGAGTCCGGACAGACCCGAATATATTTTCAACTATGTGTTCTGGTCATTTAAACCAGCAATTGATGGTTTTGTGCATTGTCGTCCTGTAATTTCCATAGACGGTACTCATGTCTATGGAAAGTATGATATTAAGCTTTTGATTGTAGTTGCAGGAGATGCCAACAGACAAATATCTCCACTAGCTTTTGCCATTTGTGCCAACGAAAGCGAAGAGACGTGGACGTTTTTTTTGAACCACTTGAAGCAGCACATTGTCAAACAGCGTTCAGGTATTTATCTAATATTTGATCGACATGGTGGTATTTTAAGTTATGTATGGCATTTGCCTGAATGCCAGGAACCCTATGCATACCACCGTTACTGTGAGAGGCACCTAAAGGCCAATTTCGAGAAGAAGTATCTTGACAAGGCCTTGCATAATTTAATGTGGATGGCTGCAACTAAGCACCAGCAGTATAAATTCATGAGGCGCATAGAAGCGATCCGGCAGTTAGATCCACAAGCCTGTATTTGGCTGATAGGACATGAGCTTCACATGTGGACATTACATGCTGATGGCGGCAGACAATGGGGAGACCTAACTACAAATGTGTCGGAGTCATTCAACGGCTTGTTGAAGTCTTCCCGTGGATTGCCTGTCACTGCCATGGTCCGCATGACATTCAAACAGATTGCGGAGAGGTTTGTTGAAAGGCATGGAGTTGCATCGGCATTGATGGACAGGGGTGTTCAATCTATGCCAATACCAATGAGAAGATTTGAAAGTTATAGGAGGCGAGCACATTGGCATTCATTTTTACAATACGATCATGACCGGGGTGTTTTTGAAGTTAAAACCGCTATCCGCAGACACTGGGGGAATAATCTATAGACGGTGAATAAAGCCAGCAGATTGTGTTCATGTGGGAAATAGACCATCTACCACATGCCTTGAAGTGCTTTCAACAAGTTGGTTTAGGGGCAACCAACTATATTGATAGGCAATACAGTGTTGTTGCATACGTAGACACGTATAGTGGGCAGTTGCAGCCATTAGGTGTTGAGCATTATTGGCCGCCGGAACCTTTTAAAATGGTGTGTAACAAGGACTATTTGCGCAAGCTGCAAGTGCAAAAGAGAACGCGTATACGGAACCAAATGGATGTTGGTGACACCGATTATGCGCGTAAATGTGTCATATGCTCGCAAACCGGACACGACCGTCGTAAATGTCCTTCAGGTGGTGTGCATGGCGGTGGTAATCCAGCTCCTGGTGCAAGTTCGTCCAATGTACCAAACAATCAAGAATACACCTAGTCTTTTGTTTTTTTTGTAATACGTATTTGTACTTGTGTATGTTGCAATATATATCAAATAAAATTATGTTTCACAATCTTATTACATCTTATTTTTTAACACGACCTTTTGAATTGGGATGCTGATATGGTTGTTCAAATATTCAACTTATTTGTAAAGCGTGGTATAATAATACCTATAATACTACGTGGTATAAAATCAAGACATCCTCTATTATCCTTCTTAAAATTTAATATGTAAAGCGTGGTATAATAATATGTTTTGTGTGCTGAAAAAAGTTGAACTGACTGCGAAAAAGTTGTTTTGTTTCATAAAAATTTAATATGTAAAGTGTGGTATAATACTACGTTTTGTGTGTTGTCTTGTCGTTCTGAAAAAAGCTGAACCGACTGCGATAAAGCTATTTTATTTCAGAAAAATTTAATATGTAAAGTGTGGTAAAGTGCTACGTTTTGTGTGAAAACTTGCCTATAAATAACGGGCGCATTCTAGTTATTTTCTGCGCTTAACAATAATCAATAGCAAATATTTTCATAAACCAAGGTTTCTCTTTAACAAATGTCTACAATCCCTTTATGTCCCAAGGTGCGAGTGCGGCAAAAAATGCATGATGCACGATTGTTGGAAAGAAGCTGGACGCCACTACTAGGCATCTATGAACAAGTTTTATAGGTAACCCGATGAACCTACATGCAATTTTGAGGTATGGGTTGATGAACCCTGTCAGCAGGAATACTACAAAGACAAGCTCCAAGATCTTCATAATTTGTGTTTGAAGCAGTGGGAAAGAGAGCGAAAATCCAAACAAGAAGTTGCGGAGTTGAAGGCGAAACTCAAGGAGGTGGAAGAAGAAAAAAAACAGCTGGAAGATCAACTCAAGTGGTTGGAGCAGAGAATACTAGGCGGTCGTGACTAAACAATGACATCTACGTGTTGAGCGTAGTAGTGTATCTTTATGTTTCCTTTGTCGTGTGTTTTCATTAGTTGTATTATTTGTGTTTATTATGTGTATATTTAGGTTTGCTATGTTTTTGTTTGTGTTGTACTGTTAAAATAAAATTGTTGTTCAAATTTTGTTAAAATAAGATTGTTGTTAAAATACAATTCTTGCCATTATTTACATAATGTAGTATTTACACAAAATACAAACAAAAATAAATCAATAAGTCCCGTAGCCTGTGTGCTTCAATGCAGCCACTAGCCTGAGTCGCATCCCCTATCGCCCGGGTACACTATCAGGATCATCATCATCAAGTCGCCTCTTTATGCGAGGATGCGCAACAGCATCAACAGTACAGCTGGCAGAATCGGTAGAAGGGGTCGTCGGTCCGTCAGCAACCTACAAAACAATTACTAAGCTTAGCATATGAAAATTTATATTAGTAATGTACGTGTTAAGTCAAAAATATTTTCTCACCATGGTCTCGTCGACATCCTGAGTATAAGCATTCGTGGTGTCATCATCATCGCATACAGTGGCCTCCGTGATGGGTTGGGACGAAGCCTTAATAAGAAAATAAAAAATTAATTTATGGAAATCATTAAGGAAAAGAAAAAAATTGAAATTTTACAGTAATACAAACATGCTTGCGCATGTGGTAGATCCGCATCAATCACCGGGGATGAGGCATAACTCAACCTGTGCCCGCCATCCACGTCTCGGGTCGGCTAATCCTCAACTGCGGTAGATGGGCCTGAAAAGAACTGGTCTACATCTCCGTCGAATGTACTCCTGATCAACAATGGATATGACGGGGTGATCTACGATGCTGGCAAAGACAGCTGAAGGCTGTACGATGACATGCTAATAGAAGGCTCGTCTAGCTAAAGGAAATAACCCGGTTGATCATCTCCAAGATCCCCATCTCTAAGATCCTCATCAGGTGCCTCAACAGGTGGGTCGACAGGTGCCTCAACGTCCCCTTGCTGGGGGCCACCTCTTCGCTGTCCCCCGTGACCCCGTGGGGCACCCCTGCCTTGTGGGACAACCCTGTTTTGTGGGGAAGCCCTACTTCATGGGGCAGGCCTACCCCGATGGTGCTCCTCTGGCGCCGTATACTCAGCCTCGTTATCCAACCTCGCGCCCTCTCTAGCTTGCTGCAGGGTTCGGAGAGCCATCTCTTCCACCCGCCGGCCATACTCAACGACTGCAGCATTGTCGCTATGCTGCTGCATCTCCTGTCCCAACTGGTAGAACATGTGATGCCTAATAGCCTGCACAACATTTAAAATATTAATTAAATAACACTATATCACAATTATACGACTTATGCACAAAAACATACCAGTGCCTCTTGCCTCCCGACATATGGTATGTACCGACCGCCAAGTACATGAACGGGATTCCCGATTATTAGTCGGGTGTGACGGCGGTACCATGACATATAAAGCTCAATAGTAGCCTGCTGGATCTGTGAAGGTGGTGGCAGAATCAAGTCCTCTCGGTGGTCCCAAATATGGACCTGCGCCTCTAGCCATCCTACAAATTCGTCATCCACCCTAGAACGACATCCCACTGATAATGTGTAGCCACCCATGCATGCTCCCTCGGTATAGTCTAGGGACGGTCAAACTGGCGAAATACACGTTTTGTGGCATGATGCTCCACCACATCGAGGCACATCATTGGGACGGTAGTGCTCTAAAACAGTCGGTCGATCGAGCAATAATCAGGCAGATCAGCTAGCAACTTGTTGTTGTATGGCGTCCAGATGAACTATAAAATAATAACATAAAAGTGAATATGCGCAACACAATTGAATTTATAACAAGTAAGTTTAGGTAGATATTTACCTGTCCGGCCACTAGGATATCTAACACATCCCTGACAAGGGGGAGATTATGATGAGCATCACTCCCTCGGTAGTTCCCTCGCCGGAGAACCCACCTCGTATCTAGAGGGAGAAACGAAGGTGCTACACCCGGCTCTAGTGGTGGTAGAGTTGGCTACAACGGCAGGATCCTCTCCCAGGACCAAACCTAAGATAAAAGGTTGACGTAAAATTTAAGAGTCATTTTGACTATATAGAATTCTGAGTAATGAACAGAGTATTTGAAAATGTTGTCACCTGTAGAAGCGGCAAAAAACCACATATGTCCACATGGGTGCCCATGCTCTCCCGACACATACTCTTGTACAGGTATGCTAGAACAGCAGCACCCCAGCTGTACTGGATAACTCATCTAGCTGTTGTAGATGATGCATAAAGCGCAGACTCACTAGATTTCCCGAAGTTTTCGGGAACAAGACACCCCCAAAAATAAGGAACAGCGCCAACCTCGTGTACTGGTCAATATGGAAATGCTCTGTCTCGCCGGTAATGTCGAGGTGCAATACCTCCATATGTTGTCTGATAGCTATCACAGAAATGCGACTGCCCCCTCTAACTACAGCCTCACCCTGTAGTCTGAAACCAGTATACTGCCCCAGCAAATTCAAATATTGGGGACGCGTCATAGCTCTTATATATTGGGGCAGTGCAATGTCCAGTCCATCAACACGCAGCCCATACAAAACCTGAACATCCTGAAGCGTGATGGTGGACTCTCCAGTGGACAGGTGAAAAGTGTGCATCTCTAGTCGCCACCGCTCTATCAACGCCATGATGAGAGACCAGTCGAGCTGCATCCGCCTAATCTCAAAAATCCTAAGGAAGCCCGTAGCACGCAGGCGATGGACTACGTGGGCATGGAAAGCTCTCCCCTTCAAAAAGTCCCACAGGTCATCTGGTCTCCTGGCGCGGAGAGTCTGATCCAATACATGTCCCTCCCATACATAGGCGGACCTATGGTCGCCCTGTAACACTTATATCTGATCTGCGGCTGGTCCAGGATGCACATGCGGCAAGTCCATGTCGTCTACTGTAATTTAAACAATATTAATTGTGTGTTTATCTATGGATTCCAGGCTCGATATTTGAGGCCCAGTAGCACCAAGCTATCCTTAATTATTATGTGTGTCAATTTCAATATTTTTAAAAATTTGTTATTTTTATAAATTAAATAATTAATTTTTAATTGGATAGGGTATACAACTATGAGTTACAGGCTCGATATTTGAGGCCCAGTAGCACCAAGCTATCCTTAATTATTATGTGTGTCAATTTCAATATTTTTAAAATTTTGTTATTTTAATAAATTAAATAATTAATTTTTAATTGGACAGAGTAATTATCTATGGGTTCCAGGCTCGATATTTGAGGCCCAGTAGCACCAAGCTATCCTTAATTATTATGTGTATCAATTTCAATATTTTTAAAATTTTGTTAGTTTTATAAATTAAATAATTAATTTTTAATTGGACAGGGTATACAACTATGAGTTCCACACTCGATATTTAATTTGAAAACATACATTAATTTGTTAGTTTTGTAAGTTTATTTTATAAATTAAATAATTAATTTTGTAAAGTGTAATTGGATAGAGTTTGTAGTTAGTACATACTTAAACTACAAAGACTCTACGCTAAAAGGCTCTATATTTTACTACGCTAAAAGGCTCTATATTTTACTACGCTAAAAAGCTCTATATTTTACTACGCTAAAAGACCACTATTCTTTAAACAAATAAATAATCTAAACTAAATAAAAACAACAAACATATGAACATTACATTCACGAAATTACATATAAAACAGTAAAAGATATTTGTGAATAATTTCATTAACAATAAAAATTATTTATCAAGTTTTAATTATTTTTTTAAAACATTAATAATTCAATCCAGGTAAAAATAGCATAAATTTAATTGCAAACATAACACAAATCAACGTGGAAACACATTCAAGAAAACAAATATGCATATGCTCTATGAGTTTCGACATAAACTAAATCAATACCTCGATTTATGTTTTTTGAAATATCGAAAATTTGAACTTTTGACCCCGAAAGAAGGAATCCAAGGCTTGGGTTGTATGTTGGACCTACGCTCTTCACTTTTTGTGTGACGGGTGAGGCCCAAGATTTTTTTTAAATCCGGGGGGGGGGGGGCAACAGAAATGGTGGGTGGGGGGTTAAAAAACAAGTGAGTGGTAAAGCTTGATAGGAGGGTGATGGTGTTTGGTAGTTCCGAGTTGGTTGATATGTGAGTGGAGGTGTTGGATAAGTTTGGTATTTGATGGGATATTTGGTTCTCTGTGCAACCATTACGGCCCCCACATCCCTTTTCTTGGACACACCGCCAAACTGTAAGGGCTTATTTATAGCTTGCAAGGCCTCGAAGTTTGTAACTATACCGCTGTTGATGCCCTCTTCAATCCTTTCACCCATCTTGATAATGTCGGAAAATTTATGTCTCTCAATCATCATTAGTCATTCATAATACTGCGGGTCCTAAGCCCGGACAAAGAATTTGTTCATCTGTCCCTCTTCTAAGACAGGTCTAACCTTAGCAGCTTCGGACCTCCAGCGAGTAGCATACTCACAAAATGTTTCGGTGGGCTTCTTCTTTAGATTCTGAATATAGAACACGTCTAGCGCATTCTCTGTGTTAAACCTGAACATGTCCATAAAGTTGGATGTCATGCCTACCCAGTTTGACCACTTCTTTGGATCTTGGCTAATGTACTAAGACAAAGCATCTCCCTTCAAACTCCTCATGAACAGCTTCATGCGGATTTTCTCGTCTTTCCCTACTCCAACCAGCTTGTCATAGTACGTTCTCAAATGGACCCTTGGATCCTCTGTACCATCAAACATCTCAAACTTAGGAGGTTTGTACCCCTCGGGCAGTTCGGCATCGGGCTGTATGCAAATATCTTCATAGTTCAGCCCTTCAATTCCCTTGTTTCCTTCAACGCCTTGAATCCAGCTAGTCAATTTCTTAAGTTCCTCAGCCAGGTTCCTAATGAGTAAGTCTTTATCATCAGACTCGGGTGTGCTTGAGATAGGTTGGGTGGAGTGTGCCATGGTCTCCACGTAGATGGGGGTGTTATGGTAGGTGTGAAAGTAGTTATTTGTGGAGTTTTGGGGTTTTAGGATGAGTAGTGGAGTGTTGTTTGGGAGATGGCAGGTGTTGCAGTGATGGTGAGGAGAGAGATGTTTTTGCGATTTTGGGATATTCTGCGGAGGTGTGGGGTTCTGAGCGTTTGGGAAATTGATATCTGGAGTAGTGAGGGAAAATGACAGATTTGTCAAGTTCCGAACCTGATCAAGCTCTTCTTGTAATTTCAACAGTTTTTGTTCAAGTTGGGATGCATTTTCCTTAGGAACCTGAGTACTATGACCATGAGTGGCCTCTACCCGTTCAGTTGAATTCTCCTTTCTGACGTTGTCCAAATCTTCCATCTTCTTTTTGTTCTTGTTTTTGACAAGACTAAGAGGAGGAGTGGGTGGAGGGCCCCTGGATCTCGTGGAATATGATGATGTTTCCAGAGTGCACGAACTAACTTTTGGGGAGGGGAATAGAAAAACAAAAAGATAACAAGTTAGTAAGGATTATAATAAGTGTTGCAATATTTAAACACATTGTGCGGAATGTAAAATGTGTCTTAATTTGGGAACCTCTTTGTGCCTGAGGTGGGCCTAGCGACAAGTTGATTTGGAGAACTTAGGATGTTAAATACCTCATTTTACTGATAAAGATAGACGAATCCCAAATTGACACTAAATGAACAGGAAATGAAAATCACTAATGACCATTGGTCTTATTACATTTTATAGAGCAAAAAGAAAAACTCCTATCTATTTGGTCCCAGAAGGACCTTCCCCAGACTGAATACTCTCGTTGATCAAATCTTCCAGTTTGCGTAGGTTCACCAGTAAAAATACCTTTGCCAGGTGTTCCCCTTCGTTTCCCTCGGCGTTCTGGCAGTCGGTGACTCTCTTCCTCAGTTTCCTTTCCAATTCCAGCAGACTGTACTCTAGATATTCCAAATTTTCGCTAACTTTGGCGGCCCTCTCTTTCCACTCGTTGATTTGGTCATTTGATAGGAGACTTCTCCACCAGTCTAGCAAGAGTGGGGGCGTGCTAATCATACCAAAACTGAGGACCTCATGCCTCATTTTCTGCAAACCAAAAGGGTTAGGCCCTTACCCCCACCAAACTCGAATATTTAATATCAACAATTAGCATAAATCATTTAGTTCTCCAAATAAATTCATAGAACATGGTGATGTTCGTTTTGGTTCAGGGAAACCCGACGAACTTTGGACAAGGCTATCTTAAAGGATCATTATGTGGACAACATAACTGACCTGGCTAGGTTTGACCATGGCGCATGCACAATTTGAACAGAGTAAGGTTTCTATGGGTTTATAGACTGGTACCCTTGAGTGGATAACTCAAAGGGGAAGGCGGAACCGTCGACTGATTTTACCGCAAATATGCCTTTCTGAATTTAGGGGGTGATAATATAGGAAGAGCACAATCACTTATTATAAACGTTACTATGGTATTTGTTTGGCACGAGTGGAGTATGATGTTGAACATGGTTATGCAATAATTAAAAGCATGTTGGCATGTATTTTCACGTTAAGAAAGCAATTTCATAATTTAAAGTAGTAATAAAAGAAAGGAACAAAGGAGACAAGTCAGCTTTGCAATTGAGAAGGAAATCAAATGCTTAAAGGAATTAAACAAGTAATTGCACATAATGAGGTATAAATTCACAATAACAGTCTAAAATGGTAAAATCCTAAATATCCTAGCAGAGTCACCATGTTGTCGGGCCCTCTTTTCCCCTCTTATGCATCGGGAGATCGGGTTTATGACATTTTAGGACAACTCATTCCTTTTGGGAACTGGGTTTTGTATTTGAAGAGTCGTCACCTAATGATTTAAGGTGCATTAGGACACGTATAAGGGTTCACTTCTAAGTTCGTTTGATAACCAGAGATAGGGTAAGAGCTTGAAATTATCCTAAGGGGAAGGTGTTAGGAACCCCTAAAGATCCACTAGTGTGGTTCCTGGCTAGACAGTTTCTTGTGAATTTGTGCAATTTAGCAAATAGACAAGTATAGGCTCAAATAATAAGGGATTTAAATTTAAATACATAAGAGTTTGAAAGAAAAGGATGAATTTTGAAAAGGAGTTACAGTTCTACATATACTTGAGGATATATAAAAGAAGGGGGGTCCTAGGTTTAAATATAATATGGATCACATCAATGTGATACCCGGTATGACACTCCTCAAAAGAGGTGATACATGTGGTATTAGCACACCGGTCATCATGTCCATATCTACCCTCCCCACCCCATTAAGGTATTAAAGAGCGGATTGGTCTCGACCACTATTGCATGCTATTACCCGTCCCATTTCTATCAGTCCTGGAGGAACTTAGGACTACTATTCCTAAAGGGGAGGGATATTAGGTTGGCTTTTGGGTTTCAATAGGTGAAAAAGCTAAGGCGACATACAAAAACACATAGGAATGCATATTAGGGAAAACATGTAAACAACCAAAAGGCTCATGTATGCCTCTTCAAACAAAGCACATAAATAGCATGACTTAAACACAGTTAAGGTCTGAATTTAAAATACTAAGGCAAGGAGAATTTTAATCATTGAGGCAGACTAGTTTATTACATAAATCAGATAAGAAGTCCGATCAGGCCTGCCTGCTGGTTGTAGCAGTAACTGTCGAACAAAAACGAGTTCTGATTTTATTTATTATCACCTAAGGCTTGCCTAAGGTTTTGGGTGAGATCCTATAAACATAGTATCTACTATTGATCTAGAACATCGTAAAGCAATAACAGTTTTAAACGAATGACTTGGATCTTATAAGTATGCTTTCTAACCGCATTAAAGTAAAGAGTAAGGTTGTTTAAAACCGATTCACGGTTAAACTAATTTTAAATTGGTTTCTGATCCTATAGGCAGGATATCTAGTATTGTTCATTTTAATTCCTATAGACATGATATCTAGCTTGATCGAAAAAATGAAACAGGCAGGATTTACTTCCTATAGGCATGATTTCTACAAAAAGGGGACTGATTCTTAACCTTATGGACATAATGTCTGATTTTATCCATTTAGATCCTAAGAACATGGTGTCTAAGCGTAGCCATAACATGCAGAATTTTGAAACAAGTCCTATGGGTATGTTATCTACATGTTGAATTAGACGTGTAGAATTTAACAAATCCTATAGATAGGTTCTCTAAATGCAGAGTTAAACATGCAGAAAACAAGTCCTTTAGGCAGGGCATGTAAGAGTCGTAATAAACATGTAAAAATTTAAACAAGTCCTATAGGCATGTCTTCTACCCTTCTACAGCTAAACATGCATAATTACCCATCCCTTTTCACTAGCCAAACCCAATGTTTATTACAACTTATTACAGACCAAATAATGGATCAGAAAAAGTGTAAAGAAGAAGTTACAACCAAAGGAAGCCTAATTCTTGACTTCATCTCTGAGTTATGGAATAAACCACCTCAAATGCCATTGTTTCAAAGCCTTTCTCAAACTTGAGTGTGTCAAAGCTCCTTAAGGGTCTCAAGGAGACCCCGGGTAGTGCTCACACCCAAGTTTGCATAACCAGATAGAGGTGAGTGCAGTGTGGAAGGGCCAGCCCTTATGTGTCCAAATTCATAGGAAGCTCATGGGTCCCAAGGCAAGGCTCACATAAGAGGAGCAGAACCTAAGTGTAAGATTATAGTGGAAGTGCAGAAGTAGAGATTTGTTTAAAACTGGGTTGAGAATAGCAAGGGGTACGGGTAGTTTGGAAAAAAGTAATAGTATAGCTAAAATTATATGGCATCAGTAATTTCTCAAAGGGGGCAGAGGTTTAGGAATACATTGCAAGTAGCAAATGACCATAAGAGGGGTCAAATCCGGACATGCACAGCAATAAGTGATGTCGGCATGCCCATAAACCAGCCAAAGGACACAACACATAGAGAGGATACGAAGCATATGATCCAGGGAGGGTCAGGTTTGGGTCATGCATAACAATGTCTAATGCTGACATGACCTCAAACCAACCAAGGAAGACAAACACATAGGGGATATGGGGGTTTGGGATTCATAAGTCATCATAGGTGACTGACAGAGTTAAAACATTAGAAAAATGTTAATTCAGAAGCGGAAGGGGTAGATCACAACATGCTTAATAATGGAACTCAATTAAAGACAAGCAGGAAACAAGCAAGAGTGCAAGAAATATGTTGTTGTTGATGCTGAAGATTAATTAGAACATACTAGTAAAGAAGCAAATGCAGAAAGAAAGTAAGCAAATTTCCCACAGCCTAGCCTTGGCTTTCAGCCGGCTAGGTAAAGCAGCAACACAAGTAGTAACAGAGAAGAGAGAGAGTTTTGTGTGAAGTGTGTGTTCTGACCTCAAGTGTTCGTTCGTGTCTTTGAAAGAAAAGAAGGTGGGTATTTATAGTTTTGAAAATAGACGAGGAATAAGGTAATAAGTAAAGTCTTAACACAAATATAGAAACAATCACCAGTCAGAATCAATTACACAAGTGATTCCCTTTAATTAAGGAATCAATGTTTAACGGGTCGTAACAGGTTCAAATAAGGAAAGAAATCAGTTTGATTATTGCATATAAGGGATATCAAAAGCATGCAATGAGCAATCAAGTCTGAGTACAAAAATATGCTTATTTTGGAAAGGATTCAGCAAGGTAAAACATCACAGTAAAGGGAAAGGAATCAATTAATTTTAAACAGGCGAGTGAAATCAAGGCTCACATAAGAAAAGCTTTTGAAATTAGTCACAAAATCAAGGTCAAACAAGGAAGAAACATGCTTCTGTACTTCAGTATATAAATAGAGTGAATAGAAACATCATACATGCGAGGCCAAGCACATTGGTAAAAGAAACAACATACAATAGTAAGAGAAATAAGCATAGGATTCAGTAGATAGTCAGGGCTCACACATATAGCCAAAGTGAAGAAGAGAGTCACAACAAGTAAAGGTCTCACAGTAACAAGTGACGAAACCTTTTGAGAAATCAGGGTTTCAACAATGGTCGAGTTTAAAAGATAGTAAAACTCAGAATTAGATGAATCACATAAAGAAAAAGAGAGTCTAAAACAAGGAGCCTTAAATCAAGTCAAGTATTCAAACAAACAATTTCAGACCCAGAGACCTAGGGTTTTCAACAATAATCTAGTTTAAAAGATGGTAAAACAAATAAGTCAAACAAGAACGAGGAACTTAATCGAACCAGTATACAAAACAAACAGTTACAAAGCTCGAAGGAGACCAAAAAGAATTAGGGTTTTCAACATGCTAACTCAGATAGAAGAACAACATGAGCAAACTTAGCAAAATCACAAACACGTTAAAAATCGGAGAAGAGATCTTTTGAAAAGCTTAAAGGACAACCTTAACGAAAAGTCATTTTGAAAGGAAAGTTGAAGAAATTTCGAGAAAAACATTTAAGCATTCATAGCAAGTACAGATCTAAAGTAGATCTGAAAGAAAAAATCAAAATATCTTAAAGATTAGGGTTTCGGAAAACCCAGAAAAGGTGAGAAAGACCTTGAAAGTTTCCGATCTAACCAGGAAAGTCAAGGATCTGCCTTAAAAGGGCATGAATGGCCAGAGAAAGGTCATGGATAGCCGGAGAAAAGACATGAACAAAAGTCAAGCAAGGACTGGACCAGATTCCTTCGAGGACTAGCCATGAAACCACAGACACCAACACACAAGAGCCATGGGAGGCTGATGCATGTCTCAAATGACCACGAGGATCCATGGATTAGGAAGGTATTAGGGTGGGGTGAGAGGGAGGTGGCTAGGGTTCATGAGAGTTTCATAAAGAGTTGATAGAGAAGGGGGATTCAAGAGCAGCGGTAGGTGAGAAATGAGATAGGTTTGGGGGTCGTTTGGGGTTAAAAAAGAAAAGGGGTAATGAGAGCTAGGATTAAAGTGGTTAGGTGGGAAACCCGGGTTGGGTCGTTTAAATGGGTAAAGGGTCGGTTTAATTTGAAATTGGGTCGAGGTAAATTGGGTTCAAATAGGGGCTTAAATTAGGCTGAAATTGAAATGAAATCTGGCTAGATTTTAAATAACCATTTTCCCCATTTATTTTATAAAAATAGCAAATTTATTTCTGGAAATAAATTTAAAGTACTAAAATGATTTATGACATATAATTATCAATTTAAAAATATTGTACTTAATTTTTTATTAATTTAAACGCAATTAAATCTTAAAAGACGCTAATATTGTAATTATATGCAATTTGGCTTTAAAAATACTAAATAAATTTGAAAAATTATGAAAAACTTATCATAGCTATATTTTGGCATAACTATGAGAATACCATAAATTAATCATCAAAATGCTAATTTTGGGAATTATTATTGGATTTTTTATGAATAAAAATAGGGAAATAAATTGGTTTAAAAAAATCTTTAAAAATTAAGAAAAAATAATAAAGCATTTGTACAAACTTATATATGCACACATATGATATTTTTAAAGTATTTTTCATATTAAAAAATATATATGGAAAAATTGGGTATCAATAATATCTTCTGGGATTTGATGATGGCAGGAAGAGTTTATGAGGCTGAGTTTGAGGATGCTCGTGCTAAGGAGAGCGTGGCTCGGATCGCCTGTGGTTATGATCCTATTACCCTGGGGGCTGGTGATGGTGATGAGGACTTGGACGGGATTGAGCAAGATGCCTGGTATGAGGACGAATACTTTGACGGCGAGGACGGCAGTGGGGAAAGTACTGCTGAGTAGTGCTCTTTTTTTTTTGTAGTTTGTGTTTTACTATTGTGGGTGTCTATTCAGCCCTTGTAAAGATTTATCTTTTAGAATTGGAATTCTACTTTTGCTATTTGTTTCTGAATCCTCTGTTTTCTCTTGGATATTTTCCTCGTTTGGTTTCCTTGATTGGAAGAATTTTGAACTTAGTCATGGCCGTGTTGGTAGATGCTAACTCGAGTAGGGTCAAGTGTGACTTAATCCGAGCTAGATCGAATGTGATTTTTATTAATTCGAGTGAAGTTGAATATCGCCTTAATTAATTCGAATGAGGTCGAATGTGAGTTAAATTCGAGCGAGATCGAATGTTACTCTTAGTTAGTTCGAACGAGGTCAAACGTGAGTTAATTCGAGCGAGGTCGAATGTGAGTTAACTTTGAACTAGGTCTAATGTTACTCTTAGTTAGTTTCAAACAAGGTCAAACGTGAGTTGATTTGAGTGAGGTTGAATATCACTTTAATTAATTCGAACAAGGTCGAATGTGAGTTAATTCAAACGAGGTCAAATGTCACTTTAATTAATTCAAACGAGGTCGAACTTGAGTTATTTTGAACAAGGTCAAATGTGAGTTAATTCGAACAAGGTTCGAGGTCGAATGTGAGTTAATTCGAACAAGATCGAATGTGAGTTAATTCGAACGAGGTCGAATGTCACTTTAATTAATTCGAACAAGGTCGAATGTGAGTTCATTCGATGAGGTCGAATATCACTTTAATTAATTCGACCTCGGTTCAGTGGGAATGTGGGCAACTTCATGTACATGTGCTTTGCTTATATAACTTGGAGAAATTTACATGTTTTCCAGGCTGGCATTCCAGTCACAGTCTAATTTTTCAGGCTGGCATTCTAGTCCCAATCTATTTAGTCCCTTCATTGGTCGACCTGAAGAAGTATTTGAGAGGTTGAGCAGTGAATTGATCATTCTGTGCCTTCACTTACTCGTACTTTAACTTGAAATGTCCTACTTGTCGCCTTGTTAAAACATTCCCGAGAAAACTCAATTGGGATAAAACCCGGGTGAGGGGAAACGAGTACGGCTCGGAGAATATTTTTTCTTAAAAGTTAAAGTACTTGAGGTGGGCGATTTTCAAGTTGTTTGGTAGTGATTTTCCTTCTATCGTTTCTAGCTGAAATGAACATTTGTTTGCTATCGCCGTGATTTTGTAAAGGTCGTTGCAATTTGTTCCCAGTTTGCCTTCTCGAGGGTCCTTGCTTGCCTATGTTTTGGCCTTGAGTACGTAGTCCCCAACTTTGAGTGGTCTGACTTTGTTTTTTGTTGTAGTAGTGTTCTTCTTGTTATTTTCGGGCAATCATCCTTATGTAAGCCATATCTCTTCGTTCTTCAGCTTCGTCAAGGTCTTGCCTTCTACTTTCGTCGTTTCTTGACCCACTCTCCTGGGAGTATCTCAGGCTTGGTTCTCCGACCTCAACTGGTATTACTGCATCAGTCCCATAGACTAACGAGTAGTGTGTTTATCATGTCCTTGTTTTTGGCATTGTACAGTATGCTCATAGCACTTCTGGCAGTAGTTACGGCCATAGCCCCTTGGCTTTCTCGATA
This sequence comes from Nicotiana sylvestris, assembly GCF_000393655.2. Taxonomy (NCBI): domain Eukaryota; kingdom Viridiplantae; phylum Streptophyta; class Magnoliopsida; order Solanales; family Solanaceae; genus Nicotiana; species Nicotiana sylvestris. Next base: position 57,057,076 of record NC_091058.1, read on the forward strand.
TTTTTCTTCATGATGTTCAGTATTGATTTGTTGGAGGATTCTGCTTGTCCATTGCATGTGGGATGGTGCGGACTAGAGAGTATTCTTTTGATATGCCATTTTTCGAAGAACTCAACGATCTTCTCCCCGGTGAATTAGGGTCTGTTATCACAACTAATTTCTTGACAATTTCCTAATTATTGTATTTTCTTTTCTATTTTAATAAAAAACTAGCCCTAGGCACTTGCCTAGCGGATTGAAAAAAACATTGTCTTCCTTCAATGAAAGGAAATAGACTTTGCACTCTAATGTAACGTACTATCAAAATTGAGCATAATACTCAAATTGATATCACATTATGCCTACTAAAACTTTGTAGTTGTCAAAACAACCCAAGTGAGTCCATGTCGACGTTGTATCTACAGTTCAAAGCGTCCCATTTGTAGAGTTAAATTTGATTTGCGTGAATAGCCGCCTTTCAAAAACTTCACGTCGACCCACCAATTTGGTAGTTTGGTACTGTAGCATACGGCACTGTAGCATACGACACTGTAGCAGACGTTAGCTTTTGAAGACTTCAGGCTTGCTTCCCAAAGCACATGCCTTCCTCTTGCATGTGCCCATTCTTTCTCCAAGGATCATGTTTTGAGGCTTGTGTATACCAACATTGGGAGATGATCCATGTATTAAAAATTGTACCAACTCCTCCACCCAATGTTAGCTTTTTTAAAATTCCAATAGGGCCTTGTTTGTCCAGACCATTCAGCTGATTTCCAGTGGACTCCAATCCTCCTTCCCATATTTTATCATAGGCGTGCAAATTAATACTAGTATGGAATTTATTTAATGCTCATTTGACTCCTCGAAATCCCGCCAACTCCACATGTAGCATGCTTCCTTCTTGATCATCAACAATTTGCAGATTCCAAGCTTGCAAACTCATGTGATGGTGTAAGCATCACCTCGATCCAGCGTTACCATTGACTCTTTGTCAAGACATCTTTTCCAGTAGCTCTCTTTTTATGCGTGACATTGCCAAGCTTTTGTATGTTTTTTACTGTTGTTGTGCCTCTATGCCTACCTTGATTGACGAAATCCCATGTAGAATCATGCTTCCATTAAAAAATCCATAAACAAGCGTGCAAACTAGCTGTTGGACGAAGCATGCTTTAATATAAAAATCAAAAAACTGCATTGGCCTTTGTTGCCACCTTTTCTCGAAGACATTCTTTCTGCACATGCTAGTTGTGTTTCCAATGCGTTTTGGTTCTTGTTGTGCTCGAAATGATGATCAATCATTTTTATATTCCTAGATCATGTCTCGAACTGAACCATGCGTGTGTTTTGCCCCTTTAAAATTGCATTTCCTGCTTCTGTACAAATGCATGTAAAGTAGTGAATCTCGGCAATTGTCCAAGCTATTAAAAGCTGCGTTTGCTTTTGTTTAAATGACATATTCTCCTCGAAATTAAGCACTTCTGCACCATGCTGGTTATATATCCAAGGAATTGAAAGCATGCGATCACCCCATGCTGGTTGGGTTTCCAATGCCATTAGTCTTTGTTGTTTTGCTCGATTATTGATGTATTTTTGTTCTTTAGCAAAGGTTATCTCGAAAAGTTGTTGCATTGAGTGCCATAAGCAAATGTAGTGGCACCTCCTGCTCTTCCTTTTCTCTTTGATTCTTATCTCATATCCACCTTCACCCTTAGCCTTGGACATTGCATCTTATCTTCATTAACTAACCTCCTTCCATGTGCATCTAGATTCCAGAATTGTTGGCATTCTATTTCTCTATGATCTCAAGCATAATTAGCCAAGTGATCTGCCAGCTTGTTCCCCTCCCTATGAATATGAGTAACTGGGTAACTGCCCCTATTCATTAGTTGCATCATTTCCTCTACCTGCTCAGATATGATCCATGGTGGTTTCCAGATCCCATCCATTATCGTTTTTAATAACATTGAGTTAGTTTGAAGCCATACATGAGAGTATTGTTGAAATCTGCAGAACCTTAGTACTTCTACCATGTCCTTCGCTTCAGCTACTGTGTTTGTTGTCTCCTTAATCTGCTTCCCTACTGACTTGACTATGTCACCATTTTCATTTCTTATACAAAAACCTATTGAGCTCTTGCCTGGATTTCCCCTCGATGCACCATCCGTATTAACTTTTAGCCATCTTGCACTTGGAAGTTCCCACATGACTTTGGTAACCTTAAGTTTAGGAGTGAAATTTTCCATCATAACTAATAGATCTTGTCGTTTGTGAGGTACCATTTCCATCCCAGGCTTTCTCACTTTTACCAATGCCTGTAGACTTGATGAAACTTGATAAATCACCTTGCTAGTTATCACAACGTCACTATACTTCATACAATTTCTTCTTTTCCAGAGTTCCCAGACTACACACGAGGGGAGTGCTTGCATTACTGGTTTGAGCCTTAAGCACACATTTGTAGTGCAACATTTTATGATTGCTTGGTGCAAAGTAAGTCCCTCCACAGCTATTCCTGCCCTCGATAGAAAATACTTCCAAGTTGTCCTTGCAGTTTCTGATCTAAAAAACAAGTGCTGAAGAGATTCCTCATCAGACTGTACACAACACCAACATTTTGATGGCATGCAGTAGCCTACCCTTTTCAGAAATCATCTAAAGGTAGCTTTGCTTTCCACACTTTCCACATGAAAAATGCTATTTTAAAAGGCAGTCCCTTTACCCAAATCATCCTATAAGTTGTTCTTGATTTGTCTCTTCTTCTCGTATAATCCCATGCTGACTTAACACTGAAATATCCTCTTGTTTCCAGCATCCAACAAGGCATGTCAAGAACCTGCTGAGGTGAAGGTGGTTTGATTTTCTCCAGAATGTGTACTGTTAAATCTTCAGGAAGTATTTCAAATAGCCTGTCCACATCCCACTCACCATCTAAGGTAACATCATGTACATTATGTACAGTTTTATCAATGCCAAAGTCCTAAGGAACTAAAAAATATAGTGCCCCAAGAGCTGTCCAGTTTTCAAACCAAAATAGTGAGGATCCCCTTTTTGTTTGCCAAAAGATTTGATGTTCAATAAGATCTCTGCATTCCAACATTTTTCTCCAAATGTGAGACCCCTTTTTCCATGGAAAAATTACAGAATTCAATTTTTTACAGTATTTTTGACATACGAAAGAGCTCCATAGGCTTGGTTTTGTTCTAAAATTCCACCACAACTTGCTGAATAATGCCTTTGCTACATCATGCAGTGACCTGAAACCTATTCATCCTTCCTCAACTGGCATGCATAAGGTATTCCATGAAGCACAATTCCTACTAGTTCCTCCTACAGAGCTGCTCCAGAAAAACTAAGCAAACAATTTGTGCAACCTATTTATCACATAATTTGGAGGGTTTACAACTGATAATAGATGCATAGGCATGCTTTGCAGTACATGGGATATGAGAACTATCCTGCCCCTACTGATAATAACTTACCCTGCCATGATTGCAGTTTGTCCATTACCTTAGTAATTAGGGGCTGATAGTATTCTAGCTTTCTCCTTGCATAAAATATAGGACAACCTAGATATATGATAGGAAAATCATTCATATGAATGTTTGTGATCCTTTCCACCTTGCTGACCACTTCCATGTCTGTTAAATGATGTAGGTACACAACTAATTTGGTTTTGTTCACAAGCTGCCCAGATGCAGCTTCATATGCATTCAACACTGGCATAATCAACATCAGAGATGTTTCATCTGAGGATGAGAAAATAATCATGTCATATGCATACGCCAAATAATTGATCTTTAGACACCACTTTGGCATCCCAAATCCACAAAAAAACAGGTTAGTATGTAGTGCATTGAGACCCCTAGATAATGCTTCTGCTGCCAAGATAAACAAAGTTGGAGATACAGGATTACCTTGTTTTACTCCCCTTGATGACTTAAAGAACCCATGAGCTTGACCATTGATTAGAATAGAATACCAATTGTTTGAAACTAATCCAAAGACAATCCCTATCAACCTTTCTGTGAATCCCATCTTTCTCAGTACCTTGGTTAGGAATAGCCAAGATAATCTATCATAAACTTTGGTCATATATAGCTTCAGGATGACATTAGGTCCAGCCTTAGTTCTAAGCCTAATGTCAGTCACTATCTCCTGAGTTAGAAGGATGTTTACTACAATATTCATGCCCTTAACAAAACCTGACTGTTCCTCCGATATCAGAATTGGGAGAAATTTCACTAGCCTTTCATGTACCACCCTCGATATAACCTTATTTGAAAAATTACTGAGGCTTATTGGTCTTAAATCAGAAAAAGTGGTAACTTCTTTTTTCTTTGGTAGCAGAACTAGGTTGGTGTGTGTTACACACTTGGGTAGCTCATGACCATTGAAAAAGGCCCTCACCATGTCGTACAGGTCATCCCTTATTATGTCCCAACAAGAATGATAGAATTTGCCTATCATACCATCTGGCCCCCAGCACTATCACCATTAAGTCCGAGTACTGCACTTTAACCTCCTCTTTTATTGGCTGCTTAATCAATTCTGCATTCTGCTCAGTGTTAACCAGATTAGGAACATGCTCTATGATATCAAATGATGAAGGAGTAGATGCTTCTATGAACTGTTCCTCGTAGAATTTGATAGCCTCTTCTGCAATTTCTTGTCCTTCTTCAATCCAGGCTCCTCCACTATTTTGAATTCTATTAAGCTGAAGTCTCTTCCTCCTACCTCTCACTTGTGCGTGGAAGAACTTAGTATTCCTATACCCTTCCTTGAACCAAGTCATGCCTGCCTTTTGTTGCCAATATTTCTCCTCTAGTGCAAGACATTTGATCAATTCTGCCTGAACCTTTTGTAGCCTTTCCCTGTTCATCCCTATAGGATTTGCTTCAAATTCTGCTTCATGAACCATCACTACCTCCTCCATGCTTGCTATCTTTTGGAAAATATCTCCAGATGTAGCCTTGCTCCACAATGAAAGGGCCTTCTTTAATTTTTTTAACTTGTGATTAAAAAGAATATAAGGATTTGCACTGAAATCAGCTGTCCAATTCTCTTTCACCACATCTTTAAAAGTCGCATGTTCCACCCAAAAATTCAAGAACTTAAAAGGCTTTTTTATTGGTGGAGTCTCAATATCACACTTCAGATACATTGGACTATGATCGGAACCAGTCTTTGACAAATGTTGCACCTCTATTCCTGAAAATGTTTGTTGGAACTGAACATTGGCCAAGCATCTGTCTAGCCTTTTGAATATACAGTCTTCCTCTGCTCTCCCATCCAACCATGTAAATATGCTACCTTTAAATCCAAGGTCGAAGAGATTGCACGTGTTGACGCAGTGTCGAAAATCATCAATTTCATTCAAAGACACAAGTAACCCACCAAACTTCTCTTCTTCGTCCCATATTACATTGAAATCTCCTCCTACAAGCCATGGTGCATCCATATCCCTTGCCATTGCATATAATGAATCCCATAATTCTATCCTCTCAATTGCATCACATTTAGCATATATCAATATTAGGACAAACTCCACATGCTTTTCAGTATGAAACAATCGTAGTGTTAATTGTTGTACCATATTGTACATAACAGTTACCTCAAATACCTCATCTATGAAAGCCCAGATCTTGTTGGAAACATTTGAAATTGCTTGTGCAAGTCCTATCTTGTTTCTGTACCTTTCCAGTTTTTTTGCTTGTTGCTTTGGCTCCATTAATCCTACAAATTCATAGTGATTTTTCCTGTGCATTTTTGTCAATCTTTCAAAGGCCTGCTGTGTGTTGACTGACCTTATATTCCAAATGAGAGCATCCATCACTGATTGTTTGATTTAGTTAGCATTCTCCTTGTGTGAACTGATTTCTTTGGGGAGGCCAAAGCGGCATACAATATTCTTCCATATGAAGGCGATCACTTCTTGCTCGCGTATCTGGGTGAATGCTCCTACTTCTACCTACTTAGAGAAGTAGTCAGTTAAAACCAAAAAAAAAATTGTATGTAACCTCACCTTGTTGGAAGGGGCCGATGATGTCCATCCCCCATTTGATGAAAGGCCATGGCGAGGTGATTGAGTGGAAGTGCTTGCCCGCTTGGTGGATCATAGGGGCATATTTTTGGCATTGCTTGCAATTTCTAATGAAGTCAATGCCCTTTTTTCATGGTGGGCCAGTAATAGCCTGCTCATATGAGACATCTAACCAGAGCCCGATTGCCTAAATGTGCTCCATAGTAACCTTCATGGACTTTTTCTAGAACACGTCGTGTCTGGTCCGAGCCCTAGCATTTTTCTAGGGGGCCGCCATACGTCCTTTCATGAAGGTTGTTGTCAATGATGTTGTACCTGTCCGCTTGCATTTGAAGCTTCTTGGCTTCTTTTTTTATCATCATGGAGCATGTCGTCCATCAAGTATGCAACAATATGATTGCACCAGTCCCAAGTTATGCTTATAGTTCTTACCTAGATTTGATCGATCGATGAGTAGAGGAGAGTGACCATGTTTCCTTCTCTGGTTATGCTTTCGGTGGCTGCGCTAGTTTGGCAAGGCCATCTGCTTTGATATTTTGTGCTCGATGGTTCTGGTCGAGCTGGTACTCGTCGAATTTAGGTAGCAGCCTGCAGATCTCGTCTTGATACTTCTATAACCTTTGCTCTTTGATTTGGAAAGTCCATGTGACTTGGTTGGCCACGAGTTGAGAGTCATAGTGTAAGATGAACCATCTTGCTTCGTACATGAATGCTAGTCTTAATCATACAATCACGGCCTCGTACCCGGCCTCATTGTTAGTCATGTCCGGATATCTAATGGACTGGCAAATTACTTTTCCCATCGGGACCTTGGGAACGAGTCCCAATCCGGACCTTGATGCATTAGAGGCGCCATAGGAGTACAAAATCCATATATCTTGTATTAGATGAGAGGTGTTGGCAACTTTTATTTGGACTTCAGACATTATTTTTGCGCTGAAGTCGGCTAGTACTATAACTTTATCGTGGCTCGCGATTGATATGTGATATCATGTTCGCTTAACTCTATGTTCCATTTGGCCAGTCTGCTAAAGACAGTTTGGGCTTATGCAAAATACTTCTTAAGGGGAAAGTCATGACTACCGAGATGGGGTGGCATTTAAAGTAAGGTCTAAGCTTCTGTGAAGCTATGACCAAGACCAGAGCCAATTTTTCGAGGTGGGGGTACCTCTTTTTGATGTCGACTAAAGTTTTTCTAATGTAATAGATGGGAGATTGCGTACCTTTATTTTCTTGGACCAGGAATGCACTCACCGCCACTTTTGATACTGCCAGATGGACGAGAATGCGCTCTCCAGGTTCAGCTTTGGAGAGTAGTTGGGGCGACGATAGGTAGACCTTTAGTTCTTTCAGGGCGTCGACGCATTTGGCGGTCCATTGGAGGCCGTTGTCTTTTTTTAGTACGCTAAAGCACTTATGGCACCTATCGGAGTACCGCGAGATGAATCTCGACATGGCGGTTGTACGGCCGGTCAACTATTGAACCTGCTTTTTGTTGCTTAAGTTATCTAGTATCCTTTATATAACTTTGATTTGGTCGGGGTTGACCTCGATACCTCATTGTGACACTAAGAAACCCAAGTATTTCCCCGAGTTCATGCCGAATGCGCATTTCTCAGGATTCAATTTTATTTTGTATTGCCTGAGTATGTCAAAATCTTCTTTTAGGTGGCCGATGTGATCCTCTTTCCTTTTGGACTTGACCAATATATCGTCTATATAGACTTTCATAGTTTTGCCGAGTTTATCTTTGAACATCTTTGTCACCAACTTTTGATACGTCGCCCCCATATTTTTTAGTCCGAAAGGCATTACCCTGTAGCAATATTTCCTTAGTGGGTGATGAAGGTGGTCTTCTCCAAATCTTCCTCCACCATGAGGATATAGTTATATCCCGAGTATGCATCTAAGAAGCTTAGCAACTCATGCCCGACCGTTGCATCAATGAGTTGGTCGATGTGAGGAAGTGAAAATGAATCTTTTGGTAGGCTTTGTTTAGATCTGTGAAGTCCACGCACATCCGCCATTTTCCTTTCTTCTTTTTCAACATGACCACATTGTCAACCCATTGGGGGTATTTTGACTCTCTGATGGAGCCGTTTTCCAACAACTTTTCAACCTCTTTGTAGACTGCACATTTATGACTGAATTAAACATCCGCCTAATTTTTCTAATCGGAGGGTAGAATGGGTCGATGTTCAGCTTGTGTGTCTCTATCTCCTTTGGGATACTTGGCATGTCTGCATGGGAAAAAGCAAACAAGTCTACATTACTGTTTAAGAATTGACGGGATTTACCTAGTTCTTGAAGCTTGTGGTCGATGTAATCTTTCCTGTTGTGGTCATTATCATCAAGTTAGACGGGGTCGATATCTTCTACAGTTGATCCTGTGGCTTCTACGATTTTTGGATCTTTGACCACGTCCTTCTTCTCATCACTGCTCGACCTCAACCCCGTTGAATGTTATGTTTCGTTAGCTTTATCCTTCGTCTATTCGGTGTATGTGCAATCCTAGGCGATGCGATAACATTCTTGGGAAGTGCGTTGTTTTCCTCGAATGTTGTGTACTCCCCATGGGGTGGAAAATTTGGTGATTTGGTACAATCTGGAATGAATGGCCTATATGGCGTGTATCCAAGGCTGACTTATTATATGTTGTACATTGTGTCCTGGTCCATAATGTGGAATGTGGTTTCCAGGGTGACGCTACCTTCCAGGATGGAGAGTGTGATTTCTACGGAGGTTCGCTCAATTGCATTGTTAAAACTGGTTAGTGTGATGCAGTGTGGCACTATCTTATCCTCGAGTCTCATATGTGAAAGTACTCGAGGGTGGATAATGCATGTGTCGCTCCCTGTCTACCATAATTCGTCTCACATCTGTATCTAATATGCATAAAGTGATAACAAGAGCATTATAGTGAGGAAAAACCAAATCCTTGGTATCACACTTATCGAAGATGATACTTTCTTCGAGTTCATCGTATTGTTCGTGAGTGATCGATCAATTGAGTTTGTGGGTGGTGGAGAACTTCACGCTATTAATCGAAGCGTCATCACCCCCTCCGATGATCATTTGAATGGTTCGAGTTGGAGAAGGTGGTTTTGGTGGGACATGGTATTGTTCACTTCCTCGAGCAAAGTTCGCTATTCCTCGGTCTCTCATCAGCTCTTTCAAGTGGGATTGGTGAAGCATGTTCACGACCTCTTGCCTCAGGGCGATACAATCCTCGGTTTTGTGAACCCATTCCTAATGGAATTCGCAGAGGGTGTTTGACTTTCTGGTGCTCGGATCAGACCCCATCTTCCGCGGCCACTTCACTTTTGGGCCGAGCTTCTCCAGTGCGTAGACTATTTCTGAGGGAGAAACATAGAAATTGTGAGCAGATAGTAAGGGAGGCATACCTCTCTCATTTCGGTGAGTCCCTAGATGGGCCTTCGTCGTGACGAGAAGGCGCCATGAGGGCGCCTCTGATGTAAGGTTGATGTCTTTCTCGGTTGGGTCAGGGGCTTGCTAGATCTCTTCTGTTGTCGTTTATTCAATACTTTCAAGACTCGGCTTGTACTGAGGTCATCCGTTGGGTATGTCCATTTAGATTGTCTTTGTCAGCTCGAACTTCGACGCAATAGGCATTGTATATTTCGTCCCAAATGGTTGAGGATATTTCATAAGCCGACTTAGTAGCTTTCTGCTCGCCCTTGAACGGCTTATGTTCAGCCCGTTCTGGAAGGCTACCACAACCATTCCTTCCGATACATTTTGTAAGGTTATCCTTATGCAGTTAAATCGAACAAGGAAGTTCCTCAACCCCTCTCCGGGTGATTGTTTGATGGCGAATATATCATTTACTCTTACCTCCTCCTTCTTGGCTCTGGCATGAGCCGTTACAAACTTGTCATCCATTTCCTCGAATGTTTCAATTGAGCATACAGATAGTTGTGAATACCAAGTTAACACGCCCCCAGTAAGGGTTTCGCCAAACTTTTTCAATAAGATGGAGGGTACTTTCTCCTTGGCAAGGTCGTTGCCTTTTACTGCAGTGACAGAGTGAGTCACATGATCCTCAGAGTCTATCGTGTCATTGTATATTGTTAGGTACGGAGTCATTTTGAAGGTTTTAGGTATGGTATACGGTGCGGCTTCATCATTGTACGGTTACTCGATGAACCGGCTAACGTCTCTTTTTAGGAAGAGTTTTGGGGCGCCCGCTATTTTTTCTACCCTTTATTCGTGCTCTTTCATTTGATCTCGGAGCGTTTTGTTTTTGTTTTCCATATCTTCCATTTTTTTCATGATGGCTACGAGGGCATCGGTACATGTATCATTAACATTGTGAGTGATACCTACTGCGAGCGGAGGGGGCCATGCTATTCGACTGCTGTTGGTGCAACGCAAGTTCTTGTGCCCTTTTCGATTGTCTTTTGAGTGGGTTTGTCAAGGATGTCGGTCAGTGCATTCATTAGCCAAGCCTCAAGTAATTTTTTCACCGCCAGTGGCACTTCTTCCGTTGTGGACATGGAGGCTCCTTTACTATGGGATGTTGTTATGCTACCATGGGGAGGGGGTGATCCGTTCCTCCTGGGAGAGGTATTTGGTGTCATATCCTCACCCTCCATTTTGGAGACCTCGTTGATGGTGTTAAGGAGCTTGGCGGTGAGGTCGGCTACTGCCTTCCTTCTTTCTTCTCCATTACCTGCCATGTTAGATCTATGTGTACAAGAAAGTGTAGGGTTTTGCATTTTTTTGGTTGATTATAGATCTAGAAAAGACTAAAGTTTAACTAGAAAATCCACACAGACGGCACCAAATTGTTTGACCAAAAAATGATTATCTTTGGCTAAACTAATTAATCGATATTCAAGGGGTTAATTCTAGTTAAATATAATAACTTTAGGTCTAAGATAAGCGATGTGGGAGATATAGAAATGGATGAGGCAGATTTAATGCACTATGTATTGAATGCTACGGATGCAATAACGTGCTAGAAGTGTTAAATATTAAATAGCAATAAATGAAACTCAATATAAATAAAGAGGAAGATTCACCCAATATTGAATAAGGTGGATGATTCCTTCCTCTGACAATGATGAGTGACAAGTAACTATAAGAATATTGAAGACTTTTGAGGATCTGGTGGAAATGACATGGAATAATCCAAAAGGATGAATCTATTTAGAAATATGTTCTTTGTATTTCTCTAGAGAGATTGCTTTTTAAAAGAGTTCTTATCACCTAGAATATTACATGCCCTTTGTCTTATCTCTCATTCCTTTTTATATGGGACATCCCCCAAAGAACCCTAAAAGTACAAATACAGAGAATATTCAATGGAACATTCCCTCTAGGATCCCAATACATAACTAGCCGCTACTACTACTTCTTGATACTCGATCTCGGCCGTGACTGACTACTCAGCGACGTGTTCTGTCGATCACTGGTCGTCCTCGGCCAAATTGCTCATGATAATTATGAATAACTCTAGATAATCACCTTTTAGTGTTGAATTTCCTTAGTCAGATTTTGACCCATACACTAATTGTAATTTACAAGTCATAATCAAGATCCAATTTGGCGATTCATAAGTCGCATTCAACAGTTGATATTGCATACGCTTCGTATTCATTAAACACGATTTGTAAGTCCCATTTTATCAATTACTAAATGTGATTCACAAGTCACATTCAATAAATTCTAATTTTAAGGTCGTATTCAGTAAATAGGGTTTACAAGTCCAATTTAATATAGGATCTCAACTGAGGTTTACATGTCGTATTCAGTCATATTCGTGAATGTACGAGTACTCGATATCAGCAGAGGTACTTGGAACCTCTACACAAGTTTTCGAAACCTCATTGCTTTACCATGTGTATTCGGTACCTATCTGTGCTCAACACGAATACTTGAAACATCAGCACAGATATTCGGTACCTACTCATATTTGATAAGGGTACGTAAAAACTCAGCACGGATACCCAATATTAATTAGTTCATTTATAAGCATTCCAAACTCATTAATCTGTCAAATTCCAAGTAAACAACATTAACAATGTGGCTTTAGGTTTGGTGAGTGTATAGGTCCAAATTTGGCAACCACGGTAACGGACAAGCAAGACATAGGACAGGGTTGACCACGACACAGCGACCGACGGTCGTTGTGATAAAGGCCGACGATCAAAAGCGGGCAGCTAAGATGAAATAATAACGGTAACTTGAACTTAGAGAGAGACAGGAAGAATATTCCTTTTGATATTCTCTGTATTGTACTTTTTAGGGATTTTTGGGGAATGTCTCTTATAAATAAAAGGAGATAAAGAACGATTGGGGGATCTGCCTTTTGAGAACTAAAATACACATTGTAAAGTCAAGAGAGAGAGATACTAAGGAATTGTCTTATTCATTTTATTCAAGCGTATGCTATTCGATCTTTATACATAAACCTCAGAGATTCCACATTCATATCAACGGTATACATTTTCATGTCATCAGAAGGAAGAGACACCCAATCACACAATCATTGGGTGATAGTTCCTTTACACTATAACCATTGTCGTTTCTTGCAATCATTGCACATTTATGATATTGCATTTTTCGTCTATCACAATATACTAAATGCACTAATTAATGCTTTTACATTCATCCCACTACACAAGAATCTCGTTCTATTTAGTTTGAAATTTATTAAGCTCAACTAGGATTCACCCTATCAATTTGTGATTAACTGATTTAGCATTTATTTGCTCAAACAATTTGGGTCCGTCTGTGTGAAGTTTTTAGTTGAAACTATAGTTCTTTTTAGATCACAAAAAAAAGCACATTTCTTCCACGTTTTGCACAAACTAACCATGGTAGGAAAAGGAGATGCAAGACTAAAAGCGATAGCAGCCGTCACTACGAACATTCAGAACATCATCAACGAAGGTGGCAGGGGAGACAACGAGAATGTGACACCAAACGGTACTCCCAGGTAAAGTATTTCACCTCCCCCTCATGAAAGCGTGACGATTTCACGCGAAAAGGGAGCCTTCACATTCACAGCTGAGGAAGCACCACCAGCACTGAAAAAACTATTAGAAGAGTGGCTAATAAGCACTCTAAACAATATACTCGACTGACCTGCCCAAAGGGAAAACGACAACACCACGTAAGCAAATACCATAACAACTATTGATGAGCAGCCCCTTCCTCAAACAGGTAACACTTACCCCACTGTGGATGCAGGTAACGATGCGCTCGCAGCCTTACTAAAGAAAATGGAAGAATTGGAAAACGAAAACAAAGTGCTCCGCGACCAGATGAGAGAATACCAAGAAAAGGTCGACAAGATACCAGGTGCCCCAAAGTTACTACCAAAATGAGACGTTGGCCGATTCATCGAGCAACCATACAGCGAAGAAGCGGCCCCGTACGTATTCCCAAAACCTTCAAAATGCCATCGTCCCTGAAGATATGCGATGGTACTACAAATCTAGAAGATTATATCGTCCACTACGCTACAGTGGTGAAGGGCAACGATCTTGCGAAAGAGCAAGCACCATCGATGCTACTGAAAAAGTTTGGTGATACCCTAACAAGAGGAGACCTAACCTGGTATTCACAACTGTCGGCGCTGTCAATAGAAATGTTCAAGAAAATGGCCGACAAGTTTGTCACCACCCATGTAGGGGCTAAGAATGCGGAAGCCAGGGTGAATTACATATTCGTCGTTAGGAAATCCCCTGGCAAGGGACTCAGGGATTTCCTCACCCGATTTAATAGGGTAAGAATGAGCCTACTGAATGTATCAGAAGGGATGGCAGTAGCGGCCTTCCAGAACGGGCTGAGCAGGAATGGGTCGAGAGCAACCAGAAAACTGTTAAGCAGGCTCATAAAATACCCTCCCACCACCTTGGAATAAATCCACAATGCCTATTGCGCCGAGTTGAGAGCCAACGATGATGACCTAAACAGTCCAATCCAACAACTGACATCGGTTCAAGCAAAATCGAGAAGGGATCATTGTGATGACGGTCGAAGAGATCAGTCGGGCCCCCTCTCAGCCGAGAAAGACGTTAACCCTACGTCAGGACAGCCATGCTACCATCTCCTCGATATATGGAAGGGTCGCCCAGGCCGCACACAAGGACTCAGCGAAACAAAAAAGGTATGCCTCCACTCTTATCCGCTCACAATATTTGCGTTTCCCCTTCAGAAATAGTGTACGTACTAGAGAAGCTCGATACGAAGGTGAAATCGCCGCAAAAGATGAAGTCCGACCCAAATACTCGAAAGTTGAATGCCCTTTGTGAATTTCACCAGGAACGAGGTCACAAAACCGAGGATTGCATAGGTCTGCAACAAGAGGTAGTGAGAATGTTAAACCAATGGAACTTGAAAGAGCTGAAGAGCGATCGAGGACGAGCCAACTTTGCCCGCGGACGTGAATTACCCTAAGGACCTCCAAAGCCGCCCTCTCCAGCTCGCACTATCCAAATGATCATCGGTGGAGGCAACTAAGCAACGATCAACCATGTGAAGTTCACCACCATACATATATTGAAACGGTCGATCACCCACGAATGGTACGACGATTTCGGAGACACTATCATCTTCGATAAGTCAGATATTGACGGTTTGACTTTCCCTTATTTCGATGCTCTTGTTATTACTTTACGTATTTTAGACACTGGTGTAAGAAGAATAATGATAGATGACAGAAGTGGCATGTGTATTATCCACCCTCGAGTCCTTGCACAAATGAGACTTGAAGACAAGATAATATCGCGTTGCATAACACTAATAGGTTTTAACAATGCAGTTGAGCAAACCTCCGGGGAGATAACGCTACCTGTTTTGGTTGGGGGCGTCACCTTGGAAACAACATTACATGTCATGAACCAAGACACAACTTACAATTCCATTATAAGGAGGCCCTGGATACATGTCATAAGGGTTATCCCGTCTAGCCTCTACCAGGTAATCAAGTTCCCTACTGCATGGGGAATATTCAGTATCAGGGGCGAACAACGCACCGCCCAAGAATGTTATTACATCACCCAGGATTGCATGTACACCCAACAGATAAAGGGAGCAGACGTAGAGGCATAGCGATTACCGAAGTCGTGGACTAAACTCGACCTACAAATAGACGTCATCAAGGACCCTGACATCGTGGAAGCAGCCGAATCAATAGTAGAAGATCTCGATCTCGTCCAACTAAATAACAACGACAACAGCAAAAAGGCTTACATCGGGCATAAACTCTCAGAACCAGGTAAATTTCACAAGTTTTTAATTGACAACACCGATCTGTTTGCTTTCTCCCATGTAGATATGCTAGGCATCTCGAAAGACGTGACCACACACAAGTTGAACATCGACCCACTTTATTTGCTAGTACGACAAATAAAAAGGAAATTCAACGCCACAATCAACGAGGTCGTAAGTGACGAAGTGGAGAAGCTCCTCACTAATGGTTCTATTCGAGAATCAAAATACCCTCAGTGGGTCGCTAATGTGGTCATGGTAAAAAAGAAAAATGGAAAATGGCAGATGTGCATAGATTTCACAGACCTAAACAAGGCGTGTCCGAAAGACTCCCTCCCACTGCCGCATATTGACCAGCTCATCCACGCCACAGCAAGACACGAGTTTCTAAGCTTCTTGGACGCCTACTCAAGCTACAACCAAATCCTCATGGAGGAAGAGGACCAAGAGAAAACTACCTTCATCACTCATCAGGGAATGTACAGCTACATGGTCATGCCATTTGGGTTGAAGAATGCGGGGGCAACGTACCAAAGGTTGGTCACCTAGATGTTTAAAGATCAAAGTCTACATCGATGACATGCTGGTTAAATCAAAAAGAAAAGAAGACCACATCGATCACCTAAAGGAAGCCTTCGGTATACTACGGCGGTACGGTATGAAACTGAACCCCAAAAAATGCGCCCCTTTTTAGCATAACCTTAGGCAAATTTCTCGGTTTCTTAGTGTCACAAAGAGGCATCGAGGTCAATCCAGATCAAATAAAAGCCATTGAAGGGATATTTGGGGTATTGACTGTCACACCTCCTTTTTCACCCGCACCCGCAAAGGCGTAGAGGGAGTTTTTCCAATTAAAAGACAATCGAAATGGGATTTTATTTAAAGATTCAGAGTCGCCACTTGGGAGATTTATGGTGTCCCAAGTCACCGGTTTAATCCCGAATCGAGGAAAAGATTGACACTGTATTACAATCCGCGAACCAGAAATCCGAGTAAGGAATTCTGTTAACCCGGGAAAAGGTGTTAGGCATTCCCGAGTTCTGTGGTTCTAGCATGGTCGCTCAACTGTCATATTCGGCTTATTTATCTGATTTTAATACATGTTTAACCTATGTGCAAATTTTTAACTGTTTACCGCTTTTATTATTATTTTTTTATCGAGAATTGCAACATCGTGAAAATACATCTCGAACCACGTCACATCAATGCACCCGTGGTTATTAACACATTTCAACTCTGTTGAGATTTGGATTTGGGTCACATAAATGTGCACCCGAGTTTAAGAAGATAACATTATTAAATACGCGCCTAAAGCGACTAGCGTATCATTATTTTGGGTAGGGCCGTGAAATTTTGCTAAACGGCCCATCCCGAAATCTAAGTAATTTTACCAACATGTATAGAGGGCCCCGCAGCTTGTGTATTTTTTGTTTGTCGAGGCTCGTCTCATTCATTATTTTTAAAAGGAATTTGCATTGTCGTGGAAATGCATCTCGAACCACGTCACAATCAATGTATCCGTGATTAGCGACACATTTCGACTTCGTGGAGATTTGGATTTGGGTCACATAAATGTACACCCGAATTTAAGAGAGTAAATTATTTAAAGCGCGCCGGAAGTGACTTGCGCATTATTATCTTTTGGAGAAGGCCGTAAAATTCGCTAAACGGCTCGTCCCTAAATCTAAGTATTTTAAAACAAATATTTATTGAGGGCCCCGTAATTTTTGTATTTTTTATTCGGCGAGGCTCATCTCATTTTTATTCAAGGATATCCTAAAGCGACTATGATTTTCTATTTATTTGTCTCTAAGAATAAAGAAAAATCCTAATCAATTAGCATTAAAAGTTCGGGCTTCAAGTTCAAGTCCGGGTCCAAACAAAAGGAAATACCTTCTAGTTTGAACCCACTACCTAAATTAAGATCCGCCGCCTGCCGTTGTAAATATTAACAAACCAGCTACCATTTCGATCCAGTTCAACTTTACCTTTATTATATGAATTGGATTATTGGAATTAACTATGTGGAATACAAAGCCATTTTTGAGCTCTTTTTACGATTTGTTGAAAAATGCATCAATGCTTAAAAACTGACATCAAGCTGACATTAATCACTAAAATTTGAGAACTAACATTAGTCACTAACATTATTTACATTGCTATTTAAAATGATGTTATTTACTCAAGTGAACTCGCAATTTTAGAATTAGACCTATTAAACCAACATGCTGATTTCCATAAACTATTTGAACCCGTTTTGTGACATAAACTATTTGAAACTATTTCACGACTACTGAAAAAAGAATTAAATACAGTATATTTCATAACTAGTAATCACCAACTAAGATTAAGTACAATTGATATTACATGTTTGTAGAAATAGATTCAATTAGTCCAGCTTATGCATTCCAAAGTCATTCCAGTACATACTATGAAATATCAAGTGAACTACTGCTTATACATCAAATTCTACACAAAGAAACAGGGGAAATTCAGAAATCCATTCCAACAACTCTTTACTTCCTTTCCATTAAATTTGAGAGCTTTAGAACGTGTACCTGGATAATGGAAATACAAGAAGATGAAGGAGCAGTCAGCAACAGTAATAACACAGCAACGCAGTGACAGAACAACCCAGTGACAGATTAAAAAGGAAGGAACCAGCAGAGTTCCAGCAACACCCAATGAAAACAGTAGCCAATAACCAATAGCAAACTCAGGAAGAACCAATTGAAACCCCAGAAATACTAAACAGCAACACCAATAAAACAGCAACAGTACTAGTTCTGATATTCAGCAGTAAAAGAAAAGACCCACTTTTAAGTTTCTTAGCTCTCCAAACACTGAACCTTTTGGATTAAAAACCAGCCTGTTTTTTACTCTCAAATTACTGAACTTTTAAATGTTAAAATCCAGCCTAGACTCTCTAAAAAAACTGAAAGAGAACCGATTTTCTTTCTCCTCCAAAAACCAGCCCCTTTTTCTCTCTTGAAATGACCCTATTTATAACCCAAGAACAGGTATGGACAACATATTTTAATCAATCCTTTTTAAGCTTTTCATACCATTATGTTTTGTTCCCCACATTTTCATGCCTTGTTCCCCACACTTGTATGCTTTGTTCCCCACTAGCCAATGTCTTGTTCCCCACTAGCCAATGTCTTGTTCCCTACTAGCAAATGTCTTGTCCCCCACTATGTATTATACAATGCCTTATTATAATATTATTAGTGCTTAGTAGACAGAGCACTCAAATTAATCATTTTTAAAACATTAAATCCCAAAATACCCCTGAAACTATTGAAATTACCATTCTACCCTATCAGCTATATCCAATCCTAAGTGAGAAATCCTAACAATTGACTAATTAAACACATGAAACTAACTCCCAATCAACGACATTAAGATTCATCAAACTCAAAATTTAAGCTTGAAACTCAATTCAGACCAAATATCATCAAAATAAAGACTCAGTGATTAAACAACACACTTCTAGATTAAACCTAAATAAGAACAAATGAACACTGTCAACATACTGAATGAAAACAAACTGACTTCATATGCAAGAAATGATGAACAACGACAAGAAAAGAAACAACATAACATAACTAAGAAAAGATAGAAACTAGAACGAGGCAAGATAATTAAAACAAGCAAGAAGAACAACAGATTCATGAACTTGTACTGTTGCTCACTACATTCGATCATGGAAACACGCAGCTCATTGATATCAGTTTAACCAAAAGACAAGATGAAAAGAAAAAGGAGATGGACCTTCATTGTTGCCAAAAATGAATTTCCCAAGTGATTGAATACAGAAAACTCTTTGAGCAGAGCTGTATAGCAAAGTCAAACAACGAACAAAAGTTTCAAGCTAATGTTCCAAGAAACTCGAGCAAATCTGGAACCAAGACCCCGTCGGAAAACTCGAACTCGCGGACTGAAAAATGAGTCATTTTTTTAATGGAGGGTTTTGAAGGTTTTGAACCAGAGTTTCATGGCTGCTCAAGCATGATGACTGGCGGAGTGTTTGGTCATTTCTGTGAAGGTTGCTAGTCGACGATTGTGGAGCTGGAGGGGCGGACTGTTGGTGACTGGTTGATGAGTGACGACGTTGGGTTTGTTTGGACGTCGATGGAGAAGGATAGATCTCGCGACTGGAGGGTCGTTGGGCTATAGGTTGTCGACGGGAGGTGGTCCGTGTGGCAGTGGGGTGGTCGTTGGTTCGAAGAAGAAGGAGGAGGGAAGCCATGGACATGGTCGTGGGATCTGGAGGGGTCGTTTGGAGAAGAAGAACAAGAAGAGGGGGCGGGTGGTTTAGGGTTTTTTGTTAGGGGTTTGGAAATGAAATGAAGAAAGGGGGTGGTTGTTTGGGCTATGGGGCAGACCGGGTCGGGGATAGGGTATGGGCTGGGTAACCGGGTTTCAATTTCAAAGGGGAAGAAAAATTGTTTGGACTTTAAATTGATTTGGCCCAAATATGACTTAACACTCTTTTATTTTGCCTTTCTTTTCTTAAACTAATAAAACTAAAAAATCCAAAAATCCTAAATTAACTTATAGGACTAGATTAATTTACAAAAGTACTACTAACTTTTAATAACAATTAACACACACAATCAAATAAAACCACATAACTTGGACATGAAATGCTAAAAATGCAAAACAATACATTATTTTGTGATTTTCTTTCTCTTAAAAACAAAACATGGTTCAATTAATTCCTAAGTACACAATTAAATCTTAAATGTGCATGCAACATATATTTTTATATTTTTAATTAATTAAAACAAACTAAACATTCACAGACAAAAATAATTATCCAAAATGTCTCGCAAAGTTCTCAAAATTGTACCCAAAGGCAATTTGTTTTATTTTTTGATTTCTTTGGGAGTAGTGTTCGTGAAGCAAAAATCACGTGCTCACAGCTGCCCCTCTTTGTTCGAAAACACAAAGAGTTTTCGTGCAAAGATAAAGTGAGCGGATACGAGCGATTTTTGCCTGTTGGAATACTCCGTGTGAAGCATTTTTGAAAAGATTTAACCGAACCTTTGCTTCACAGGTTTCCTACATATCCCTGGCTAAAAGGGAATCAGGTTAATGTAGTTCGGGAAATTTTGGTAGCTGAGACTACCATGGGACTGCAATGTTACTGTTGTTACTGCTGCTACATGCCGTTGCTACTACTTTTCGATCTCCTTATTACACCTTGCCAAAAGAAAACAAGAAGCTAGACTTAGACTAATGATTACAGAATCTTATCTATCTCTGACTTGCTCTTGTAGTCTTCTTTCTGATTTGTGAAATGGGATTCCTGCTGGGTATTTTTTGTTGTAACCCTCCGCATTACTAACTTCTGGCTTGATCTTGAAATGTATTCCTCTATTCTGCAGGCGGGCTCCTGACTTCAACTTGAATGTGTACTCCTTTGTTCTATAGGCGGACTCCTGACTCCAACTTGACTTTAAAAGATAATACGGCCTCCATTCTCCAGGAAGGCTCCTGACTTCTTCAACTTCAAATATGACAACCTCTGTTCTAACAGGCGGGCTCCTGACTTCGTCAACTTAAAATATAACAACCTCCGTTCTACAAGCGGGCTCCTGACTTCGACTTGAAATTGTAACAACCTCCGTTCTAACAGGCGGGCTCCTGACTTCAACCACAACTTGAAAATATAACAACCTCCATTCTACAGGCGGGCTCCTGACTTCATCAACTTCAAATATAACAACCTCTGTTCTACAGGCGGGCTCCTGACTTCAACAACTTCTTAAAATGTAACACCTATGTTCTTCAGGCGAGCTCCTGACTTCATCAACTTCAAATATAATAACCTCCGTTCTACAGGAGGGCTCCTGACTTCAACAACTTCTTAAAATGTAACACCTCCGTTCTTCAGGCGGGCTCCTGACTCCAACTTAACTTTAAAAGATAATACAGCCTCCATTCTCCAGGCGGGTTCCTGACTTTAATAATTTAAAAGTTAATGTCTCCATTCTCCAGGCGGGTTCCTGACTTTAACAACTTAAAAGATAATGCCTCCATTCTCCAGGCGAGCTCCTGACTTCCAACACGACTTAAAAATACAACACCTCCATTCTTCAGGCGGGCTCCTGGCTTCAACTATTTCTTAAAATATAATACCTCCATTCTACAAGCGGGCTCCTGACTTCAACTACAACTTGAAAATATAACAACCACTATTTTTCAGGCGGGTTCCTGACTTCAACTTCAACTTGAAATGACAATAACCTCCGTTCTAACAGGCGGGCTCCTGACTTCAACAACTTCTTAAAATGTAACACCTCCGTTCTTCAGGCGGGCTCCTGACTTTAACAACTTCTTAAAATTATAACACCTCCATTCTCCAAGAGGGCTCCTGACTACATCAACTTCTTAAAAATATGACAACCTCTATTCTACAGGCGGGCTCCTGACTCCTTTAACTTAAAATGTAACACCTCCGTTCTACAGGCGGGCTCTTGACTTTAACAACTTCTTAAAATTATAACACCTCCGTTCTCCAGGCGGGCTCCTGACTGCATCAACTTCTTAAAAATATGACAACCTCCATTCTACAGGCGGGCTCCTGACTCCTTTAACTTAAAATATAATAACCTCCGTTCTACAGGCGGGCTCCTGACTGCATCAACTTCTTAAAAATATAATACCTCCATTCTCCAAGCGGGCTCCTGACTTCTGTTATGACTTAGAAAGATAATACCTTCATTCTCCAGGCGGGTTCCTGACTTCGACTGCAACTTAAAGATATAATACCTCTGTTCTCCAGGCGGGCTCCTGACTGTGATAACTTCCTAAAATATAACACCTCCATTCTCCAGGCGGGCTCCTGACTTCATCAACTTCTTGAAAATATAACACCTCTATTTTTCAGGCGGGCTCCTGACTTCAACCGCAACTTGAAAATATAACAACCTCCATTCTCCAGGCGGGTTCCTGACTTCAATAAACTTTAAAATATAACACCTCCATTCTCCAGGCGGGCCCCTGACTTCAACTATAACTCAAAATATAATACCTCTATTTTTCAGGCGGGCTCCTGACTTCAATAAACCTTAAAATATATCACCTCCATTCTCCAGGCGGACTCTTGACTTCAACAACTTCTAAAATTATAACACCTCCATTCTCCAGGCAGGTTCCTGACTTCAATAAACTTTAAAATATAACACCTCCATTCTCCAGGCGGGCTCCTGACTTCCACTATTTCGTAAAATATAATACCTCCATTCTCCAGGCGGGCTCCTGACTTCAATAATCTTTAAAATGTAACACCTCCGTTCTTCAGGCAGGCTCCTGACTTTAACTATTTCGCAAAAATGCATTTTATTGTTGTTTCTCCTTCCTGCGTTCTAAACCATTTTTCTTCTAACTTGAAATTATATTTTTTAGAACTGCTTCCCTCTAAACTGGTGTTTCATTCCTCTGAAAACTGTTGGGGATAACACCGGTGTTTTATTCAAAAATATGTTATTTTCCTCCTTCAAAGATTACTTCCCTTAAAGCTTGTTTGGCCTTCTTCTGAAAACTGCTGGGGATACCATCTTTCCCCAAACTTGTGTTATCTTGCTTCTTCCCCCAAGTGGGTACCGGACTTCCATAAAATTTTCAAAATGAAAGAAAACTTTCTGCCTCAGTTTGACAATCATTCTTGTTATCATGATGTCTTTTCATCATCTATAACATTTCCTGTCCCTACTTCAAATCCAAAAAAAATTTGTTAGTTTAAAATGTGGCGAATGGTCGTGTCACTCCTGCTGAGGATGGTTTTCTCTTTCTCCTTTCCCGACTTTGTGTTTTATTATAAAACTTGTCGGGGATGATATTATTTGTTGGGGATGATATTCCTGCTGGGGATGGTTTTTCTTTTCTCTTCCTTCCCCGCTCTGTGTTGTCCGACCATCGCGGAACTTGGTCGATAATCTGTCGGAGTTGTTCCTGTATATCGCAAATCTGCTGGGGATCCTCTTGGAATTTGATCCATAACTTTTCAACTGTTGTTTTTTTCTATTTTTCTCCAACTTCCCCTGAAAATTCGGTCCTCTTGGAATCTAGACCCATTCATCATTTGGTCTTGAGACAAACTCCTTTTCGTTTTGGCGCCTTATCTTTGGCCCGTCCTATCCACATTGTGTTTTTGCACCATCTTGGCAACTAGTAATAAGCTCTGAAAATCCTTTTCAAAAACAAGTTGCTGGGGAGGTAAAGTCTTTAAACCAAGAAATGAAAAAGTGATGATTTCAAAAGATAGAAAAAGAAGAAATCTTTCTGAACAAATGCTGGGGAAAAGGAAAGAAAAGAACTTATCTGAATGATATAACCAATCCCAACGATCATGTCATGCATTCTGGATTAATCAACCTAGTCTATTTGTATCAATCAATCTTTCGGACGGCCTCATCTTGCTGGGGATAAACAGGCACTCAACTCTTTGCCAACTGCGGATCCTTTCCGCCAATCTTGTCTTGTCGCCTCATAGTGTCCTTCGAGGGGTTTTCACTAATAAGACTCTCTCATTTCTTTCAACTCCCGTCGCCTTATGGTGCCTATGAAGTTTTTCACCGATAAGACTCTCTCATTTTATTTCTCTCAACTTACGTCGCCTTATGGTGCCTGTGGAGGTTTTCACCGATAAGACTCTCTCATTTTATTTTATTTTATTTTTCCAGATAGGGATCGGAGTGTTACCGATATGACTCTCTCTGCTGGGGATTCTTTCGGCTATCAATTCATTTCCAGCTTATGATCCTCTTCTCTGCTGGGGATCAGAGTGTTATTCCCGACTTCCATTTGCATGACTTGGCACTTCTCGGATACTGATCGGGAGGTCTTTTTTGGACATTCAATATGGGTTTTTGTGTATGGCTAAAAGAAAAAGGGTAAAAGGTTCAAAATAATTTTGATGGGTAAAACATTACAACTCTTGGAATCAACTTTCTTTCCCAAAATTATAAACACAACTTCTGCCCCAGTTTTTCTTGCTTGGGGATTTTTTTGTTTTTTTGTTACACTATGACCGAGCCGTGAGGCACCTACGTATCCTCTTTAAGGAATCAGGTCAAACGTAGTTCTCAATTCCTTTGTTTTTCTTGTGACTTTTCTTTTGTCTTTATTATCATTATTTTTCTCTTCTCTTTTTCTTTCATTTTCATTACTGATTCCAAAATAGGGGTATGAAAGAATAAATAAGACTCAAAAGGGGAAGCAAAGGTTAAAGTGTTTGGATAAAAGAAAGAATTGCCTCTGTCATTTCATTCTCCGATAAATGCCAAGTACAAACAAACAACAATTACAATTAAAAGAAATCATACATAATATCTCTTAATTGCGTTAGAATTGATAGCCGTGTCAACGCATTTCCCTTCGATATCTGTTAAACACAGAGTGTCATTGGACAACACTCTGGTTACAATGAATGGCCCTTGCCAATTCGGGGCGAACTTGCCTTTTGCTTCGGCCTGATGTGGCAGGATTCGTTTTAACACCTGCTGGCCCACTTCAAACTTCCGGGGATGCACCTTTTTGTTGTATGCTCTTGCCATTCTTTTTTGATATAACTGGCCATGATACACAGCTGTCAATCTCTTTTTATCAATCAAGTTCAACTGCTCCAAACGGGTTTTGACCCACTCGTCATCATCAATCTCAGCCTCAGCGACAATCCGAAGGGATAGAATTTCGACTTCTGCCGGTATTATTACTTCAGTTCCGTATACCAACGAATAAGGAGTTGCACCTACTGAAGTACGCATAGTAGTGCGATATCCCAACAATGCAAATGGTAGCTTTTCATGCCATTGTCTGGACCCTTCTACCATCTTCCTTAATATCTTCTTTATGTTTTTGTTGGCTGCCTCAACTGCTCCATTCGCCTTGGGATGATATGGGGTGGAATTACGGTGTGTGATCTTGAACTGTTGACATACTTCTTTCATCAAACTGCTGTTAAGATTAGCACCATTGTCCGTGATGATCACTTTTGGGATCCTAAATCTACAGATGATGTGGGAATGAACAAAATCTACCACTGCTTTCTTGGTTACCGACTTGAAAGTTTTAGCTTCAACCCACTTAGTGAAATAATCGATGGTCACCAGAATGAACCTATAACCGTTGGTAGCTGCCGGCTCAATAGGTCCAATGACATCTATGCCCCAGTACAAATGGCCATGGCGCTAATATTGTATGCAATTCTGTCGGCGGAGAATGAATTAGATCTTCGTGTATCTGACACTGATGGCATTTCCGCACGAAACTGATACGATCACGCTCCATAGTGAGCCAATAGTACCATGCTCGAAGAATCTTCTTTGTCAATACATATCTGCTCATATGTGGCCTACAAACTCTAGCATGTACCTCTGTCATAACTGTCGCGGCTAGACTAGCATCTATACATCTCAGCAATCCCAAATCTGGTGTTCTTTTGTACAACACTCCTCCACTAAGGAAAAATCCATTTTTCAGTTGACGAATGGCTCTATTTTGATCTCCGGTGGCCTGCCCCGGGTATATCCCCATCCTGAGGTATTCCTTAATATCATAGAACCATGGTTCGTCATCCAGTTCTTTCTCTAACATGATGCAATAAGCATGCTGATCACGAACCTGGATATGCAATGGGTCAACATAAATTTTGTCTGGGTGGTGCAACATCAATGCTAAAGTGGCCAAAGCATCGGCGACCTCATTATGAACTTTTAGGATGTGTCTGAACTCCACCGATCGAAATCATTTACTCAGATAAAGCAAGCATTGTCGATATGGTATGAGCTTCAAATCCCTTGATTCCCATTCACCCTAAATCTGATGCACCAGGAGTTCTGAGTCTCCCAAGACCAAGACGTCCTGTACATCCATGTCTGCAGCTAGCCGTAGACCCAAAATGCATGCCTCATACTCAGTAATGTTGTTGGTACAATAGAAACGCAGCTGAGCCGTAACAGGATAATGATGTCCTGTTTTAGAAATAAGTACCGCTCCTATTCCAACTCCCTTCGCATTTGCGGCTCCATCGAAAAAAAAGCTTCTATCCTGGTTCCTTGGTCATTTCCAACTCATCTATATGCATCACTTCTTCATCAGGAAAATATGTCCTCAAGGGCTCGTATTCTTCATCAACAGGATTCTCAGCCAAGTGATCAGCCAATTCTTGGGCTTTCATGGTCGTCCTCGTTACATAGACGATGTCAAACTCCGTGAGCAATATTTGCCATTTCGCCAATCTCCCTGTGGGCATAGGCTTTTAGAAAATATACTTCAATGGATCCAAGTGTGAAATGAGGTAAGTAGTATATGATGACAAATAATGCTTCAATTTTTGGGCCACCCAAGTTAGGGCGCAACATGTCTTCTCGAGTTGAGTGTACTTAATCTCGTAGCCTGTAAACTTCTTGCTGAGATAATAAATGGCTTGCTCCTTCCTTCCTGTAATGTCGTGTTGCCCCAGTACGCAGCCAAACGAATTCTCCAGGACCGTTAGATAAAGAATTAACGGTCTTCCCGGCTCAGGTGGAACCAACACAGGTGGATTTGATAAATATCCTTTGATTTGGTCAAATGCTTCCTGACATTTTGCCGTCCATTCTACCGCAGCATCTTTCTTCAATAACCAAAAAATAGGTTCACAAGTTGCTGTGAGTTGAGCAACAAACATGCTGATATAATTCAACCTTCCCAACACACTTATTACTTCTGTCTTGTTCTTTGGCGGTGGAAAATCTTGGATGGATTTGATTTTTGTTGGGTCCAACTCAACGCCTCATCTACTAACGATGAATCCCAACATCTTTCCAGATGGAACACCAAATGAACATTTGGCCGGGTTGAGCTTAATATCGTACCTTCGAAGTCTTTAGAAAAACTTCCTTAGGTCTGCTACGTGGTCTTCCTGATGCTTGGATTTTATGATCACATTGTCCACGTATACCTCAATCTCTTTGTGTATCATGTCATGAAACACAGTAGTCATTGCTATCATGTATGTTTCCCCAACATTCTTCAAACCAAATGGCATTACCCAGTAACAATAAGTCCCTCACGGCATAATGAAAGCCGTCTTTTATGCATCTTCTTTATCCATCAGAATCTGATGATACCCAGCATAGCAATCCACAAAAGATCCGATCTCACGTTCGGGACAATTATCGATCAAGATATGGATATTGGGTAATGGAAAGTTATCCTTTGGGCTTGCCCTGTTCAGATTGTGGTAATCGACACACACCCTGATCTTCCCATCTTTCTTCGGCACTAGCACCACATTAGCCAACCAATCAGGATATCGAGTGACCCGAATAACCTTTGCTTGCAGCTGCTTT
This sequence comes from Nicotiana sylvestris, assembly GCF_000393655.2. Lineage (NCBI taxonomy): Eukaryota > Viridiplantae > Streptophyta > Magnoliopsida > Solanales > Solanaceae > Nicotiana > Nicotiana sylvestris. Next base: position 57,084,682 of record NC_091058.1, read on the forward strand.
GTTACTTCCTCTTTAATCTTCACATCATGTCCGTTTTGAACTTCCTCAATTTCTGCTTGACGGGAGGGCATATCGGGTTAATGGGCAATTTGTGAACCACTAAATCCGTGCTTAACCCCGGTAGTCATCATACGACCATGCAAAAACGTCTTTGAACTCAATAAGTGCTTTGATTAGTTCTTCCCTGATATTCGATGCAATGTGGATGCTTATTTTAGTTTCTCTGATATCATCTACATCCCCTAAATTGATGGCTTCTGTGTCATTTAAGTTGGGATTAGATTTCTCTTCAAACTGGCTTAACTCTCTGTTTATCTCTTCGAAGGCTTCATCCTCATCGTATTCCGATTCATCATCATAATCGACCTCTTGTACAATTAGTTCGGAATCAGATTGATTTTTTAGACTGGGTTAAAGATCCGTTGTGAATGCCATATCATTAGAACCAATATAAAGAGAACTGTTCAAAAAGAGAAAAGAAGAAAACAAAATTAGAAGAAAATAAGAAGAAAAAGCTTTCACTTTATTAAAATACGGGATAACAGAGCTTCACACCTTGCCGAATACAAAACAAAACTAGATTACAACCCTGGAATAATCCAAAAACGAGAAAGAAAAATCAGAGCCCACTACCAAGACTCCCTCCGGGTAGGAAGGGGAGTAGCTATCCAATTGTTGATATTTGCCATAGGCCCCACAAACTGTACATCTAACCTACTGGACCCTTCTCCAGCTTCTATCATGTTGACATCGGTGAACAGCCTTTCAAAGCCCTCATTCAAATCTCCATCTATCCCAATCAGTGATCCGAGAACTTTCGGGACCGACAACTTTCTGATACATGCTCTGACAAATGATCTAGATAGGTGCGGTATTGGCTTAGGAAGGACCACGACTCTTTTTTTCAACTTGCGAGCCCATCTCACATCAGCCGTTGTAGGCTTGAACCCCAACCCAAAGGTGTCCAGATTTTTGGGCAAAGAAACCGGCTGAACAATACCCTGAAGATCAGCCCCTAAACCTTTTTCTGGCACAAACCCGTTCTTCAACATCTCCGAGGCTACCATGACAGTTGCAGCTGCTATTCTGGGAAGTGGGAGGTCCTCGCCTTCAGCATTTGATTCTCTGTCCTTTCATCCTCGACACTTTGGTCTGAACTAGTCATGCCTTTTAGTATGGGCCATTTAGATCTTGTTTGGTAATGGTAATATGCCAGAACGTTCTAACTAACTGGTTCGAAATCTCTTAGAAAAACAACAAACTTGTTAACGTTAGAGTTTAACACATATTGCAATTTCACGTTGGGGGATGCAATGTTCCTAGGCAGTTTAACCATTTCTAACATGTCTTTGCTTCGACTGCATGCGTCATTCCGACTTACTTTGTTTGTGCCTCGTTTAAGTGTTTCTGAAACTTTCTTTATCTCTATTTTTATTTTTTATTTTTCCTTTCTTTTATTCACTTTGCCTTTTCTCTTTTTCTTTTTAGTGGTGGTTGTCGCACCTCCTTTTTCCGCCCCGCGAGGGGTGAAGGGAGTTTTTTCCAATTAAAGGACAATCGAAACGGGATTTATTTCTTTATTTCAGAGTCGCCACTTGGGAGATTTAGGGTGTCCCAAGTCACCTATTTTAATCCCGAATCGAGGAAAAGAATATGACTCTGTCTATTTAACAGTCTGCGCACCAGAAATCCGGATAAGGAATTCTGTTAACCCGGGAGAAGGTGTTAGGCATTCCCGAGTTCCGTGGTTCTAGCACGGTCGCTCAACTGTTATATTCGGCTTGATTATTTTGATTTGCTAAATACATTTTTTATTGCATGATTTTATTGTTACCGCTTCTATTTAGATTTAAAGTCCCTTCTTTGAATCGAATCACGCGTACGTATATTCGTGTTATAAATTATATTTTTTAAAACATGCGGAGTTGTGTCACGCGCACGTGTACACAATAATATAGATAATATTTTTATTAAAATAATTATTTTCGAAATTATGCTTTAAATAAAATCAAGAATATTCGCCCTTTTTGTATAATTAAGTAGTGAACCTCACATCTCGGGTTTTTATGAAATTAATAATGATATTCTCCGAGAAATCCCTTTTATTAAATATTCGATCGAAGTTGCGCGAACGCATAATCCGAATTGCCTTTAGAAATATAATTAGGTTACGCGAACGTATCCCTAATCACAAAAATATTCTTGATGGTAGTATAAATTTGTTTACAAATTGTTTATTATATCCACGTATTTTTATGTGAACATCATGAGAAATAAATATTCTTTTAGTCTCTAAATTCCTTAAAAAGAATTTACAATTTATTGGACGTTGGTCGCAATTTATGTTTTTCGCGTATGAATTATATTCCTCAAACCATTCGAATTTGTGGAGTAAAAATAAATGTGTGATTAATACTACCATTTAGTGAATACAATATTTGCCTACCCAAATAGACAACATGCAAATTACGTATAAAAATTGGGAAAGAATGGATGTAAGGAAGTGATATTTTTGAAGAATTTTCATTGTTCTATTTGAAGCGAATGCTAAAAAAAATGTTATAATCTATAAACCTAATCACCTTCTACATTAATTGTTTTTTAATCCAAAGTTATAATCGTTTGATTAATTTGTTTATGATGGTAGATAGGCATCAAGTTGATAAGAAAGGGAATTATTATACAAATCGATTGAATAAAATTGCCTTACATGCAACACAATTGTCCGTCTAAAACATTCATAACACTCTAACATCGTAACGAGCTATATCAAATCACCTTCCATATATGATTATATATATACTCATCATCATGCCATATATGAACATACAACTTATATCAATCTAAACCAAAATCAGATTTTTTACAAGATATACTAATAATGTAATTTCTTGATACTTCCATTCTACTTTACATTTAGCTAACAATATTACGGGATGTAATTAATGGCCCATTTTATGTCATGTTCCCTACCTTGATAATTCAATCATGACTTCACTTAATGAAAATTCCGAAATAGGTGATATTATTACAACACTTATACGAACTTTAAGAGGTAACAATTATCTTATATTCATCACGACAAACATACTACTATATTAATCAACTGAAACAAAACCAAATTTTAAACTAATGAACTTGAACGAATGGAAAACAGAATTATAATTCCCGAACTTCATTAATATGTCATGTTGAAGCTTTTCATGACATGAATTTACAGATATGTACCTGATATTGGAAGCAAGAAAATGAAGATGAGAATCAGCGGCAGTAATAACAGTACAACATCAACAACTGCCCAGCAACAGTAACAACCCAGTACAAACCGGTGGAGTAGTAATCCCAAAAACAAAAGCTTTAAGCTTTAAATGAAACAACAACCATTAATACTAATTTCAAACAAAGAAAGAAAGCAGTAGATTTTTTAGCTTTTATTTTTATTTTGAAAGCTTAAATATTTTTCGGAATTTTTCTCTCTTCTATTCTCTGTCCGTTTTTTTCTCTATCTGTGTCTGTATTTTTTCTCGTATCTTTTCTGTTCTCTCTGTATTTTTTTCTTGTGTTTAAGACTTCATCTTATAACCCATCTCATAAACCTTTCAATTAATTAAAATCCATACTTTTTCTCTACCCAACCCATTATCTTTCCACTCATCCCCATTACATTAAATAAACATATCACACCACCCCATTATATTTTGTCCCCCATGCTTCATTTAAAATAATGCAAGATTCCCCTTTAAATTAAATCTTGTCCCCCCTTTATATTAAATAATCATATCACAACCCACCCCATTTCATTTTGTCCCCCATGCTTCAAATAAACAATTTACAAAATGTACAATTCCTAAACTACCCCTCACGACCTTACTGAAATTACCAAACTACCCCTGAACGTACTACAAATTACCAAACTACCCATCAGCTATAACACATCAATTAATCAAACTTAACCAAAATATAGACAATATGATCAATTTCTAACAATGTTCTAACAACAATATGAACACGGATGAACATCATAACAACAATATCACATGAACACGATTTTAACAATATTTCAACAACAAATCACATGAACACAAATTGAACAACAAAGAACAACTAAAATTTGATTGAACAATATTTTAGCAACAAACAATCCTATTTTCGGATTCAACAACAACAACAAACAAAGTATGAAGATTTCTAAATTCAATCATATTGAACTTAAAATCAATTCTAACAACATTACAACAAACAATTCTTATATTAAACTTTAAACAAGATTATGAGAACAATTCAAGAAATAATCATAAATGGTAAACAAGAAATCAAACTATACAAAATTCGGATTCAAGATCATCCAAACAAAGTATGAACATGAATGAATCTATTTTAAGCAACAAAACATGACAGATTCAATGATTCAAACAACATTACTAATTTCTGGAAAATACATAACAACATGAGACAAATTGAAGAGATAATTAATTAAATTTCAATTTGAATCTAACAAACATTAAACTAACACATGTTCACTTAAACAATAATCCAAACATGAAAACCAACGAATTAATCTGAAAATTAATTTAACAACAACACATGAACATGAACAAAATAAAACATCAAATATCTAACCATAGACATGAACAAAACAAACATTTGCCGATTTTAGATTTGAAAATATCAAAACAAAATACGGATAAAATAAAACTCAAAATCTACTAACTGGATCGACACAAAATATGTACGGACTGTTTCGATGAGCCTCGACCAAAACTCGACCAAACGACGACGAACACATCTAAGAAGCAACGCCGACTTAAGGGTGCGGGCAGCAGCGAGCAGAACAAAAGCAGCTGGGTGCGTTTGGTTTGTTTGCATGAAAAAGATGAAGTGAGGCAGCAGCTCGGAGAAGATGAAGCTTCGACCAAATGACGACGAACTCGACGGAACGGAGCAGCAGCTCGGAGCAGATGAAGCTCGGAGAAAATGAAGCTCGCAGAACAGGAGCAGCTAGCCGCGACGGGGTTTTTTGGACGTGACTGAGTTTGGACAACGCAGCAGCGGCTGCTCGAGTTCCGACGAGGGTGAGGAAAATGAAGCGACGGGTTTGAGCCAACATTTTCGTGCAACTGGAGCTGGTTTTACGACTGGTTTATGGAGCTAGGATGAGGAGCAGCGTCGACGAGCCTCGACGAGCGTCGACTGGCCATGGCGAGTTGTGCGACGAGGAGGACGAAGAAGAAGCAGCCATGGATGGGCTGCTGCGTGTGTGCGTGTTGTGTATGGGGAGGCATCTATGGTTGGCCAAGGCTTGGGATGAAGGTTTGGGAGAGGGGCAGCCATGGAGGGAGTGTCCGGGAGGGAGTCGGACTGGTGGTTTCGCGGTGGTCTCGTGATGGGTGGTGGACAACAGGCGAAGCTATGGGAGGTAGCCATGGATGGGGTGTGAGGAAAGCTTGGAGAAGAAGAAGCAAAGGGAGGGGGGCGGATGTGTTTTTTAGGTTTTTTAGGGTTTTTGGTTTTTGTCTTTTGTTTTGTTTTGTTTTTATTTTGTAAAAATGAAAAAATGAAAATGAAGAGGGGGAGTTGGGTTATGGACTGGGTCGACCCAGTTCGAAATGGACTGGGTCGTTGGGAAGATTGGGCCATTTTTTGGGCCTATGACTTGAAATTGAAGAAGAGGCCTAATTCCGACTTTCTTTATATTTTCGCTCTCTTTTCTTCTTTTATTTTTTCTAAAACTAAATTATAAAAATACTTAAACTATTATTAAGAACTAAATTAAGTTATAAAAGCGCAAATTAACTCCCAATAACAATTAACGCACAATTAAGTATTAATTAAGCATAAAATTGTATATTTGGACATTAAATGCTAAAAATGCAAACGATGCCTATTTTTGTAATTTTTAATTTTTGTAAAACAAATTTAATTACTAACAATTGTAGAATTAAATCCTATATGCAAAATGCGACATATTTTTGTATTTTTTATTAATTTAGCGAATAAACACGCACAGACAAATACAAATAATTCTTCAAAATATCACAAAATTGCACACCAAAGAAAAATCATTTTATTTTTGAATTTTTTGGGAGTAATTCTCATATAGGGCAAAAATCACGTGCTTACAGCTGCCCCTCTTTGCCCGGAGACACGAAGGGTTTTCGTGCAAAGATAAAGCGAGCGATTTTTGCCCATCCGAGTACTCCGTTGAAGCATTTTTTTTTGAAAAAGATTTGACCGAACCTTTGCTTCAAAGGTTTCCTACATATCCTGGGCTAAACAGGAATCAGGTCAATGTAGTTCGGGAAATTTTGGTAGCTGGGACTACCGTGGGACTGCATTGTTACTGTTGTTGCATGCTATTACCACTGCTTACCGATCTCCTTGTTACACCATGCTTAAAAGAAAACAAGAAGCTAGGCTAGAGTACAATTTTTCTTGTTGCCTTGCTTTCTTGTCTGCTTGCATTTTTTTCCGGTGCTTTTCTTCTTTTTGACACATGCACTTGAGTTTGTGCTGTGACCTCTTGTTGCAACCTTCTGTTTCCCGGTGCCGGGGAATTTTATTGTTTCCTGCTGGGGATTCCTATTGTAACCCTCTGTTTTATTGTCCTCTGACTTGATCTTGAAATGTATGCCTCTGTTATCTGGGCGGGCTCCCAACTTCAATACTTGAAAATTAAAGACTTGAAATGTATGCCTCTGTTATCTGGGCGGGCTCCCAACTTCAATACTTGAAAAGTAAAGACTGAATGTATTCCTCTGTTATTATGGGCGGGCTCTCAACTTCAACACTTGAAATGTAAACGTCATTCCTCTCTTCAGGCGGGCTCCTGACTTCAACAACAACTTTGAAAATAATCGTCATTCCTCTCTTCAGGCGGGCTCCTGACTTCAAACCATACATCGCCATTCCTTTCTTTAGGTTGGCAAGATTTCAAACACTAAATCGCCATTCTATTCTTCAGGGGGCTCCTGACTTCAACAACTTCTTCTTTTTTCAAATTCAAACTTCTTCTTTTTTTTAAAAAAAAAAAAATTATCCTAGGAGAAAAATTCATCAGACTAGGATTTGATATCTTATCTTAGGAGAAAGATTCATCGGACTAAGATTTGATATCTTATCTTGGGAGAAAAATTTCATCAGACCAAGATTTTGACTCTAGGAGATAAATCGTCAGACTAGGTCCATTTTGTTGTGATCTTAGGAGAAAGATTCATCCGACTAAGATTTGATATCTTATCTTGGGAGAAAAATTTCATCAGACCAAGATTTTGACTCTAGGAGATAAATCGTCAGACTAGGTCCATTTGTTGTGATCTTAGGAGAAAGATTCATCCGACTAAGATTTTATCTTGGGAGAACAATTTCATCAGACCAAGATTTTGACTCTAGGAGATAAATCGTCAGACTAGGTCCATTTGTTGTGATCTTAGGAGAAAGATTCATCCGACTAAGATTTTATCTTGGGAGAACAATTTCATCAGACCAAGATTTTGACTCTAGGAGATAAATCGTCAGACTAGGTCCATTTGTTGTGATCTTAGGAGAAAGATTCATCCGACTAAGATTTTATCTTGGGAGAACAATTTCATCAGACCAAGATTTTGACTCTAGGAGATAAATCGTCAGACTAGGTCCATTTTGTTGTGATCTTAGGAGAAAGATTCATCCGACTAAGATTTTATCTTGGGAGAACAATTTCATCAGACCAAGATTTTGACTCTAGGAGATAAATCGTCAGACTAGGTCCATTTTGTTGTGATCTTAGGAGAAAGATTCATCCGACTAAGATTTTATCTTGGGAGAACAATTTCATCAGACCAAGATTTTGACTCTAGGAGATAAATCGTCAGACTAGGTCCATTTTGTTGTGATCTTAGGAGAAAGATTCATCCGACTAAGATTTTATCTTGGGAGAACAATTTCATCAGACCAAGATTTTGACTCTAGGAGATAAATCGTCAGACTAGGTCCATTTGTTGTGATCTTAGGAGAAAGATTCATCCGACTAAGATTTTATCTTGGGAGAAAAATTTCATCAGACCAAGATTGTATCGGGAGGGAAATTCATCATACTAGGACTTTTTATCCTAGGAAAAAAAAATGTAAAGTTCAATGATTTGAGAAACTTACCTTCGTAATTCCTTCTTTTCTTTTCTCCTTCCTTCGCGCTGCTTTGTTCTTGCTTGCTGGGGATAATACCACTGCGGTAGTTTTCTTTCTTCCCCTCCTTCAAATTCATTTTTTTTCAGAATTTATTTTCTCTCAACACTGCTGGGGATAAAAGTGTTATCTTCTTGGGATAACGTCGTTGAGGATAACGTTGCTGGGGAATTTTATCCCTTCAAATCGATGCTTCATTCTTCTGGAAGCTCCTGGGGATGATAATGGCTTTTGTTTTTCTGAGCACAAATGTAATCCCTTTGTTCTGTCTGCTGGGTATCAATTTCCTCCATTGAAAACTTATTATAATGGGGCAACACTGGTTCAAAAGACCACTTCTCTTGAGACTGGTGTTATTTTTTATTCTTCCTCAAATGGGTACCTGACTTCCAGAAAATTTTCCAAATGAAAGGAAAATTTTCTGCCCCAGTTTTACAGTCTCCCTTATGGCATGCATTTCTGTCATCAATGCCATTTCTTTTACCTGTTTCAAAACAAAATTTGTTAGCTTAAAGCGTGGTAGTTGGTTGTGATACTCCACTGGGACGGCTTTTCCCTTTTTCCTTCCTTGCTCTGCATTCCACAAGGGATGATATTATTTGCTGGGGATAATCCTTTTCTGCTGGGGATATCCCTCTTCTTTCGTGGCATGGCTCGGAGACTTGCATTTTCCCGACCTTTTAGTCTCGCATGAATTTTCCAAGTCATGCTTATTGCTCTCCTTGTTTTGTCCACGGGCCTTGGCCTTGAGGTTTTAATAACCTCTGATTTTGGCAAGGATATCCCTCTTGACACTCGTTGATCCTTTTGTCAATTCCCTTTTGCTGGGGATATCTTTCTTGACATTGGCCTCGTGCTTGTTCCTTCCTGACTATATCACTTGGATGTATTAGTCAGATCTTATCTTGGAAAGCTGATGGCCTATTTTGAAGTCATTTCCCACTGGTTCTGACCAAACAGACTCTACTGGGGAAATTTCTATGAAAGGAAAAGATAAAAGGGAACAGAATAAAAGACAACGGAAAAAGATGACTCTTTAACAAAAGAAACTATAAATAAAAACCTATCAAACGCAGACACCGACTCTAATGGTCATGACATGAATATGTGGCCTATCCTCCGTCGTCAATCGTCTTTCAAGATCTTCCCTTGATTATCCTCCATCTGATTCCCAATCTTATTCGACTTGTAGTGCCCAAAAGGTTTTCACCATCAAGTCTCTCTCATTTTGGTTTTTCTCTCAGCTTTCATCGCCTTATGGTGTCCGTGAAGATTTTCACCGATAAGACTCTCTCATTTATATCACTTTCCAGCTGGGGATTTGGAGTGTTGCCGGTATGACTCTCTCTGCTGGAGATTAGAGTCCTTTCTGCTGTGGAACAGAATGTTATGTTCGTCGGTAAGATTCTCATTTGTCTGACTTGGCATCTTTTGCAGACTGATCAGAAGGTCTTTCTTTGGACCGTAATGTGGGTTTTTTGGATAGGCTTAGAAAGAAAGAGTATTAAAGGCTCAAAAACAAATCAATTTGGGGTTCAAAATTACAACCTTCGAAATCATATTTGTTTATAACAAGCGCAACCCTTGCCCCAGTTTCTTGCTTGGGTATTATTTATTTATTATATATATTTTTTAAATTTTTTTGTTACACTATGCATATTACGCACATTATGCGCACTATGGACCCTATGACCAAGCTGTGAAGCGCCTACGTATCCTCTTTGAGGAATCAGGTCAAACGTAGTTCCCAATTCCTCTTTTTTCATTTGACTTTCTTTTGTTTTTTTCATTTTTCTTTTTCTTTTTCGTTTTTTTTTCTTTTTTTTTGATTTTTTTCTTTACCTTCCAGTCTCGTATTTCCTAGTCGTTGCTATTGATTCCGAACGAGGGGTATGAAAGAAAATAAATAAGGCTCAAAAGGGGTAAAGAAGGATAAAGTGTTTAGATAGCAGAACAAAATGCCTTCGTCATTCCAGTCTTCAAAACATGCCAAATGCAAACAACACAATTGATCATAGATTTATAGTCTCTTCCGATGGTGCTGGATTTGACAATTATGTTAAACACTTGCTTTTTCATTTGTCATTTCTAAAGTACTGTTGGGCGACACTCTCATTCTCATGAACGACCCTCATGCCAATTTGGCGAATCTTGCATTTAACGTTTTTCTTTAAGTTTTACTTGCCCCAGTTCCACATGACTCGGGCTTCAAATAATTTCAAACTGTTCTTATTTCCCTTAAATGCTTTGATCACCTCTCCAGGGTTTTATGATTATCTTTAAGGACTAGGCCCAAACTGTGTGCGCATGTCATGTCACTAGAATCAGCGCTTGAATAAAAATGATAAAAGGACTAGTCAAAAGAAAACTGGAAATAATAAAAGACCGGCTTTTGTATTAGACTACTGGCGAAATGGTTTGAATAATAAAACAAACAAAACAAGCAGAATAAAATCCTAACACAGCCTTGACAAAACTTAAACAAACTGATATGACAAAATGGAAAAATAAGAAGGTTTGACTCAAGACAATATTCGGATTACAACCCTAAGAATAATCCGGACAACAGAAATGACAACAAAATAAGCCACCACAAGCTTCTCTCTTGCTAACCAAGGAACAGAGCGTCCTCCCATTTTATCAAAGTTGGCATCTTTAGCCACTGAGCTTTGCAGTATTGTCCAGACCATTTCCAACTTCGATATCATTATCATCGGTTAGCGGCTTTCCGGGATGACTCTAAAATCCCATGTTACCAGGCATCCTCCCTATAAAGTGTGCATCATGATGTGCAGGTAAAGGATTCTGCGCAATATTCTGGGTGTCATTACCTTGGATTACAATCAGATTTTCCTGGATCATCCTTTCTATTTCTTTTTTCAAATCCCGACAACTTTCAACATTGTGCCCCTGGGCATTGGAATGGTATTCACACCTTTTAGAAGGGTCAAAGCTTCTTGCACGTGTGTCCAGATGATTTGGAGGAATAGATGCAATCATGTCGTGATGCTTTAACCTCTCAAATAAGCTTTCATAGGACTCTCCTATTGGTGTAAAATTATCTTTCAACCTTCGTTCCCCTTTATACTTCTGGCTTGGATGTGGGTTATAGGGCACCTGAAAGTTATGTGGAGCCTTCTGGAGATTTTGTGATGCTCGTGCTCACCTTCTGGGGCATTTTGGTGGTCGGGCAACATACTGAGGTGGAACAATAGAGTGTTGTGGGTTCTGAGGGGGATAATATTGCTCAGGGGATTCATAGATAACTTTAGGAGGCTGCTCATACCTTCGAGATGTTCTCCTAGGACCTCTTCTTGACCCTGATGTCATCATGATTTCTTCAATCTTCTCATTTGTGTCGCAAAAATTATCAGACTCAACCCGGACAGCGTGAGTTGCAGCTTTAAAAACTGCTTGACTCATAATTTTTCCTGTCTTAAGACCATTCTCTATTATTTCTCCCATTTTGATTGCTTCCGAGAAGGATTTGCCAACTGCGGACATCATGTTCTGAAAGTAATCTGGCTCTTGCGCTTGAAGGAAGACAGTTATTAGCTCGTGGTCATCCATGGGTGGCTTAACTCGAGCTGCTTGCTCTCTCCATTTAATGGCATATTCCCTGAAACTTTCACTTGGTTTCTTTTTCAGGTTTGAAAGGGAAATGCGGTCTGGGGCAATGTCGACGCTGTATTGGAACTGTTTGACAAATGCTTGTGCCATGTCGTCCCAGACATACCAGCGAGACGTGTCTTGATCCATAAACCATTCGGAAGCTACTCCCGTAAGGCTTTCCACAAAATAAGCCATCAACAATTCTTCATTTCTTCCCGCACCTCTCATTTGATTGCAATACCTTTTCAGGTGGGCAATGGGATCTCCATGTCCATCGTACTTTTCAAATTTGGGAGTCTTGAAACCAGGCGGCAAGTGGACATCGGGGAACATACATAGATCTTTGAAGGCAACACTCTTTTGACCAGACAACCCTTGCCTGTTTTTCAACCATTGTTCTAAGTTTTTCACTCTTTGGGTCATTTCTTCTTGTACCATCTTTCGGGCAGGCTCTTCAATCTTTGCAGGAAGATCAAACGAGTACGGGTGGTACTTAGGAGAGTGGTACTGCTCTTGTTGTGTCGCAAATTGTGACTCATGATAAGGCTGTCCTTGCCCACTGGCCCATGCTTGACACACTCTGGTCATTTGCTGTTTCAGTATTCTATTTTCCGGCACAATAGACTCTTGTTGAACCCTCTGAACAAACCGACCAACTCAACTTTCTTCACAATTCAAAACAAAACATGTTAGAATGGACTCAGTCGGTTCTTATTACTAGCAACATCTTTTTCCCTTTTTTTCATTTTCTTTTTCATTTTTTGTTGTGGTCGAATCTTATGGAGATTGCCTACGTATCATGACCCCGCATGAATCAGACCTTGCGTAGTTCGGACCAATAAAAGATAAACAATACTATTTTTTTCAATTTTCATATTAAACAAAACTGGGTTTCAAAGGTTTGAAGATGACCTACAAACTCGAAAATCAAACAACCCACATATTCTAATTAAAAGATTTACAAACTCCAAAAACAAACGACCAGCTTCTTTTCACGTTTGACAAAGACAACCAAACGGTTATTTTTCAAATGTGGCCCCTTCCAAATTTTGAGGCCGGAGAGGATTATTTTACGACACTTTACAAACTTGTTCATTCTTTTACAAAAATAGCCTTTCAACAATTGAAAGATACTCTAGGGCTATTTCGGCAAGAACGGTTTAAGACGCGGCCGAAGCTGGCTCGGCTTATTTTGACCAAAAATCTAAACGGTATTCACCTGACCGTTGACTCTCTTTTTTTCAAGTTATAATAAAAACCGGGTGTTGCAAACACGGCCCTTCAGCGCCTCGGGGACGAAGATTTTTTTTAAGGCTGTGTAGGTCAAATGGACCAAAAATCCTAAACATGACCCAAAAGGTGGCTGTTTATGCAAAGTCAGCCTTCCGGCGTCCCTTTCGGGAACATTCGGCTATGTCTTGATAAAACAGCATCACCCGACTTCTTTATGACAAAATTAAAATTTTGACATTTTTTTTTTTTGCTATTTTTTAGCAAAAGGGGGGGGGGGTTGGACACCTCCCGACTTATTTATGACAAAATTAAAATTTTGACACGTTTTTTATTTATTTATTGGTTTTTGGCTATTTTAGCAAAAGGGGAAGCTGGACACTTCCCGACTTATTTATGACAAAATTAATTAAAATTTTGACACGTTTTTTTATTTATTTATATTTTTTGGCTATTTTAGCAAGAGGGGAAGCTGGACACTGCCCGTCTTATTTATGACAAAATTAATTAAAATTTTGACACGTTTTTTTTTATTTATTTATATTTTTGGCTATTTTAGCAAAAAGGGGGGTTGGACCCGATGAGGGTTGCCAACGTATCTCACATCCGGTGAGAATCAAACTCGCGTAGTTCGGGCAAGTCGTGAATAAAGTAAATGAACTAATTTTTTTTTTATTGGAACTGTGAAAGAACTGCTCAAAGGAAGTATATATATATTTTTTTTTGATTGATTTCTTTTTGAAAGAAAAACTCGTAAAAATTCCTTTTCTTTTGATTTGAACTTTGAGAATTTCAAAAGTAAAAGGAAGTTTTTTTTTCGAATTTCCATTTGTCTTTTTTTTTATTCTAAAGAAAAAAAAATATTTTTGGAATTTTACTTTTTATAAAAGAAATGCTTCTAAAAATATTTTTTGAATTTTGAATTTTCTATTCAATTTTGAAAGAGGAATCAAAATATTTTAGGATTTTTTTTTTTAAAAGAAAATATTTTTATTATTTTTGTTTTATCAACAATGGAAAATAAAGATATTTATATTATTTTTTGCAAGACATATTTTTTTGGAATTTTATTTTGAATTTTCTCGGCAAGACAAATACTCTTTGCAACAAATAAAGATATATATATCTTTTGGAAATAAAAAAAACTTTTCGGATTTATATATATATATATATATATATATATATATATATATATATATATATTTGCGACAAATAATGAAAGACCTTTTTTTTTTTTTTTGCATTTTCATAAGCAAATAAAATAAAATAAACCATTTTAAAATAAAGACTCTTTTTTTATTTTCATTTTCTATTTTTCCTTTGCTTTTAATAAAACAAACTAATAAAACATTTTTTTTTCATTTTCTCAAAATTTCGGCAGAGTTTTGAAAGTTATTTGGGCATTGGGTTTTTTTTTTCAAAAATAAACAGTCAATTCCCTAACCGCTATATTTTTTTTTCAATTTTAAAATATTATTCATGATATTCAAAAGTCAGTCAACACACAAATCCGGATCAAATAAATGCGCAAGTAGCAGCAAGTAAGATGCATCAGGATGGTCATTTTTTTTGGTACACCTGTCCTAGACAGACCCAACCCCTGTGTTGAGTCTCCAAAGTCAAATGCACGTGATGCAAACAATCGCTCCTACTAGGGATCCGGCATGAAGCTGAGTTATTCTAAGTGAAAAAACCTGAGGCATATTGATCTAGCCCTGGCTTACCCAAACGGACAGTTTGAGCCGAAGCGGGGGCAACGTACCGGGAGCACGAAAGTCTACCCGGCCTAGTTACTTGTCCCAACTTCGTCTTATTTGGTATGACTTTAACAGAAAGGTGGGTCACGCGCACGTGTGCACCATAAATTTAGAAGACTCAGAAAGAAGGGGGTTTCGTAGCAGTTGTATATATTCATAATTCAAATAATATTAAAGCGGTAAAAGTGTCATTTAGCACATTGGGCATATATCATGTAAAAAAATCAGATAATAAATAAAGCCAACTATAACAATTATTTTAAGCTCGAATTCTTGAACCCTGAACCAGTGGTTCTGGGTTTTATCCCCAGCATAGTCGCCAGAGCTGTCGCACCTCCTTTTTCCGCCCCGCGAGAGGGTGCAAGGGAGTTTTTTCCAATTAAAGGACAGTCGAAACGGGATTTATTTCTTTATTTCAGAGTCGCCACTTGGGAGATTTAGGGTGTCCCAAGTCACCTATTTTAATCCCGAATCGAGGAAAAGAATATGACTCTGTCTATTTAACAGTCTGCGCACCAGAAATCCGGATAAGGAATTCTGTTAACCCGGGAGAAGGTGTTAGGCATTCCCGAGTTCCGTGGTTCTAGCACGGTCGCTCAACTGTTATATTCGGCTTGATTATTTTGATTTGCTAAATACATTTTTTATTGCATGATTTTATTGTTACCGCTTCTATTTAGATTTAAAGTCCCTTCTTTGAATCGAATCACGCGTACGTATATTCGTGTTATAAATTATATTTTTTAAAACATGCGGAGTTGTGTCACGCGCACGTGTACACAATAATATAGATAATATTTTTATTAAAATAATTATTTTCGAAATTATGCTTTAAATAAAATCAAGAATATTCGCCCTTTTTGTATAATTAAGTAGTGAACCTCACATCTCGGGTTTTTATGAAATTAATAATGATATTCTCCGAGAAATCCCTTTTATTAAATATTCGATCGAAGTTGCGCGAACGCATAATCCGAATTGCCTTTAGAAATATAATTAGGTTACGCGAACGTATCCCTAATCACAAAAATATTCTTGATGGTAGTATAAATTTGTTTACAAATTGTTTATTATATCCACGTATTTTTATGTGAACATCATGAGAAATAAATATTCTTTTAGTCTCTAAATTCCTTAAAAAGAATTTACAATTTATTGGACGTTGGTCGCAATTTATGTTTTTCGCGTATGAATTATATTCCTCAAACCATTCGAATTTGTGGAGTAAAAATAAATGTGTGATTAATACTACCATTTAGTGAATACAATATTTGCCTACCCAAATAGACAACATGCAAATTACGTATAAAAATTGGGAAAGAATGGATGTAAGGAAGTGATATTTTTGAAGAATTTTCATTGTTCTATTTGAAGCGAATGCTAAAAAAAATGTTATAATCTATAAACCTAATCACCTTCTACATTAATTGTTTTTTAATCCAAAGTTATAATCGTTTGATTAATTTGTTTATGATGGTAGATAGGCATCAAGTTGATAAGAAAGGGAATTATTATACAAATCGATTGAATAAAATTGCCTTACATGCAACACAATTGTCCGTCTAAAACATTCATAACACTCTAACATCGTAACGAGCTATATCAAATCACCTTCCATATATGATTATATATATACTCATCATCATGCCATATATGAACATACAACTTATATCAATCTAAACCAAAATCAGATTTTTTACAAGATATACTAATAATGTAATTTCTTGATACTTCCATTCTACTTTACATTTAGCTAACAATATTACGGGATGTAATTAATGACCCATTTTATGTCATGTTCCCTACCTTGATAATTCAATCATGACTTCACTTAATGAAAATTCCGAAATAGGTGATATTATTACAACACTTATACGAACTTTAAGAGGTAACAATTATCTTATATTCATCACGACAAACATACTACTATATTAATCAACTGAAACAAAACCAAATTTTAAACTAATGAACTTGAACGAATGGAAAACAGAATTATAATTCCCGAACTTCATTAATATGTCATGTTGAAGCTTTTCATGACATGAATTTACAGATATGTACCTGATATTGGAAGCAAGAAAATGAAGATGAGAATCAGCGGCAGTAATAACAGTACAACATCAACAACTGCCCAGCAACAGTAACAACCCAGTACAAACCGGTGGAGTAGTAATCCCAAAAACAAAAGCTTTAAGCTTTAAATGAAACAACAACCATTAATACTAATTTCAAACAAAGAAAGAAAGCAGTAGATTTTTTAGCTTTTATTTTTATTTTGAAAGCTTAAATATTTTTCGGAATTTTTCTCTCTTCTATTCTCTGTCCGTTTTTTTCTCTATCTGTGTCTGTATTTTTTCTCGTATCTTTTCTGTTCTCTCTGTATTTTTGTCTTGTGTTTAAGACTTTATCTTATAACTCATCCCATAAACCTTTCAATTAATTAAAATCCATACTTTTTCTCTACCCAACCCATTATCTTTCCACTCATCCCCATTACATTAAATAAACATATCACACCACCCCATTATATTTTGTCCCCCATGCTTCATTTAAAATAATGCAAGATTCCCCTTTAAATTAAATCTTGTCCCCCCTTTATATTAAATAATCATATCACAACCCACCTCATTTCATTTTGTCCCCCATGCTTCAAATAAACAATTTACAAAATGTACAATTCCTAAACTACCCCTCACGACCTTACTGAAATTACCAAACTACCCCTGAACGTACTACAAATTACCAAACTACCCATCAGCTATAACACATCAATTAATCAAACTTAACCAAAATATAGACAATATGATCAATTTCTAACAATGTTCTAACAACAATATGAACACGGATGAACATCATAACAACAATATCACATGAACACGATTTTAACAACATTTCAACAACAAATCACATGAACACAAATTGAACAACAAAGAACAACTAAAATTTGATTGAACAATATTTTAGCAACAAACAATCCTATTTTCGGATTCAACAACAACAACAAACAAAGTATGAAGATTTCTAAATTCAATCATATTGAACTTAAAATCAATTCTAACAACATTACAACAAACAATTCTTATATTAAACTTTAAACAAGATTATGAGAACAATTCAAGAAATAATCATAAATGGTAAACAAGAAATCAAACTATACAAAATTCGGATTCAAGATCATCCAAACAAAGTATGAACATGAATGAATCTATTTTAAGCAACAAAACATGACAGATTCAATGATTCAAACAACATTACTAATTTCTGGAAAATACATAACAACATGAGACAAATTGAAGAGATAATTAATTAAATTTCAATTTGAATCTAACAAACATTAAACTAACACATGTTCACTTAAACAATAATTCAAACATGAAAACCAACGAATTAATCTGATAATTAATTTAACAACAACACATGAACATGAACAAAACAAAACATCAAATATCTAACCATAGACATGAACAAAACAAATATTTGCCGATTTTAGATTCGAAAATATCAAAACAAAATACGGACAAAATAAAACTCAAAATCTACTAACCGGATCGACACGAAATATGTACGGACTGTTTCGACGAGCCTCGACCAAAACTCGACCAAACGACGACGAACACATCTAAGAAGCAACGCCGACTTAAGGGTGCGGGTAGCAGCGAGCAGAACAAAAGCAGCTGGGTGCGTTTGGTTTGTTTGCATGAAAAAGATGAAGTGAGGCAGCAGCTCGGAGAAGATGAAGCTTCGACCAAATGACGACGAACTCGACGGAACGAAGCAGCAGCTCGGAGCAGATGAAGCTCGGAGAAAATGAAGCTCGCAGAACAGGAGCAGCTGGCCGCGACGGGGTTGTTTGGACGTGACTGAGTTTGGACAACGCAGCAGCGGCTGCTCGAGTTCCGACGAGGGTGAGGAAAATGAAGCGACGAGTTTGAGCCAACATTTTCGTGCAACTGTAGATGATTTTACGACTGGTTTATGGAGCTAGGAGGAGGAGCAGCGTCGACGAGCCTCGACGAGCGTCGACTGGCCATTGAGAGTTGTGCGACGAGGAGGACGAAGAAGCAGCAGCCATGGATGGGCTGCTACGTGTGTGCGTGTTGTGTATGGGGAGGCATCCATGGTTGGCCAAGGCTTGGGATGAAGGTTTGGGAGAGGGGCAGCCATGGAGGGAGTGTCCGGGAGGGAGTCGGACTGGTGGTTTCGCGGTGGTCTCGTGATGGGTGGTGGACGACAGGCGAAGCTATGGGAGGTAGCCATGGATGGGTGTGAGGAAAGCTTGGAGAAGAAGAAGCAAAGGGAGGGGGGCGGATGTGTTTTTTAGGTTTTTTAGGGTTTTTGGTTTTTGTCTTTTGTTTTGTTTTGTTTTTGTTTTGTAAAAATGAAAAAATGAAAATGAAGAGGGGGAGTTGGGTTATGGACTGGGTCGACCCAGTTCGAAATGGACTGGGTCGTAGGGAAGATTGGGCCATTTTTTGGGCCTATGGCTTGAAATTGAAGAAGAGGCCTAATTCCGACTTTCTTTATATTTTCGCTCTCTTTTCTTCTTTTATTTTTTCTAAAACTAAATTATAAAAATACTTAAACTATTATTAAGAACTAAATTAAGTTATAAAAGCGCAAATTAACTCCCAATAACAATTAACGCACAATTAAGTATTAATTAAGCATAAAATTGTATATTTGGACATTAAATGCTAAAAATGCAAACGATGCCTATTTTTGTAATTTTTAATTTTTGTAAAACAAATTTAATTACTAACAATTGTAGAATTAAATCCTACATGCAAAATGCGACATATTTTTGTATTTTTTATTAATTTAGCAAATAAACACGCACAGACAAATACAAATAATTATTCAAAATATCACAAAATTGCACACCAAAGAAAAATCATTTTATTTTTGAATTTTTTGGGAGTAATTCTCATATAGGGCAAAAAATCATGTGCTTACAGTGGTCGAATCTTATGTGGATTGCCTACGTATCATGTCCCAGCATGAATCAACCGTGCGTAGTTCTGCCACAAGTGCGGAAAATAAAGACACCATTTTTGGATTTTTCAACCTTTACTAGCAAAACGTTTTATTACAAGGCAAAACATTTTTGAAAGGAAATTGACAGACTTGATACAGACTACAGACTTTATGCCAAAAAGGGAAATACAAACTCCGACGGACAACAGACTCTGAAGACAAGGAAAATACAGAATAAAACTATGAATGTTTCAGAGTTTTGAATTTCGGCACCCGCGGGGCGTCGTTCGGCCTCGCCGAGGGTTTAGGTGTAAGGTTCCTTTCCAGCTGTTCCAATTCATACATGATTTGCTTCACAAATATCATCACCGCCGAGAAGAAGGTAGTACGGGTCATGTTTTCACATTCCCAACATTTCCTGGTGACAGCACGTGCGATAGTCAGAATCTTGTTCCTGGTTCGGTCTTTCTCTAGGAGTAGGCGTTCTATCTGATCCCCTCTAGCCTTCAAAACCCGAGAATCATGCAGATGTTGTTTTCGTAACTGCTGTATTTCATCTTCCATTGAGGCCATCAGATTATAGCAGTGTTTACTCTCGGTTTCAAAAGCCTTGGCTTGTTTAGCCGTCTCGCTCTCAAGGTTGATCACCTTCCTTTTTAGACTGACAATGGTCTTTTCATGATCTTTCCTTGCCTGCTGTAAGTACTGAGTGCGCTCTTTCGTTCTCTTTGCCCATTGTGCCTGGAGTCGTGCTATGGTATCCTTAGATTTCTTCAAATCATCTCGGCACTCACCGATTTCCTTTTTCAACCCTTTTATTAACCGCTCATCCGACCGACTCCTTTGTTGTTTGTCAGCATCTCTCCTCATTTGTTGGATTTGGGCTTTCAGTGCCTCATTTTCTTGAGCTAGTTTTCTCTTTTCTTCCTCATCTGCAGCGATATGCAAATCTTTCTTAAATTTCAAATCTATAACTTGCCTCTCCAACTTGCCTATAGTAACCCTGTACTCGTGCTCTTTAGCCAACCAATCCCACTGTTCTTGCGACGCCTTGACGAATTCCTGGATATGGGGTCTTTTAGCCGGCCTTTCATGCTCAAGTTCTCTCTTGTACCAAGCAAGGTATCCTGGCGCCACTTCGCCTTTGGCCCGATCCTACACGCATGTATCTGCTTTTAAATATTTGTATTCACTCTAGGTCTGACAGACTCTTGCTTCAGGGAACTGTCCGTCAGGGTTAATCTCAATTACTTGAGTACTAAGATCTTCCTCCTGTGGCACTGTTTGGCATCTCTCAAGTTGTCTCAAAACTCGATATGGCGCGTAAGGCTGAATGCTCTTGAGCCCCATCAATAGGAAGTGGGTCCTAGCTGCCAGCATATGGATGACCTCGTCAACGGGCAACCATCCTAGTGTCCACTGTATTTGGCTGGCGTTGAGGGCCCGAAAGAATGATGTCCACGCCGTAACTCCCTCGGGTAGACTGACCCCCTTGATTCTTGTGTAGAACTCTTCTATGCAAGTTTTCTTCGAGGATCCATAACTCAAGAGCTGGGAACGGTGGCAGAGATGCTCAGTCATCCATATTTGTAGCAACAAGTTACACCCCTCGAAAAAGTTCCCTCTGGCTTTGCAGGCTGTGAGAGCTCGGAAGATATCAGATACTATCATAGGCGCAAGAGTGCTTTTATCTTGAGTGAGCAAGGTACTGACGACCCCGGCTATTTTCAGATCAATGTTTCCGTCTTTCCTTGGAAATACCAAAAGGCCCAAAAAGGTTATCATAAAAGCCACTCGTCTATGCTCGTCCCATTTCTGACGGTTACTTTTGCTGCATAACTTGTTACCCGGGTTGTTGAATCCTCCGACATGACCGTATCTGTCGTATATGAAGCGCAGATTACAAAAACCTGCGGCTAAATCTGGGTTATGGACCGTCCTGGGTATCTTTAATGAATCTAAAAATCGATGCACAGTGATAGCTCTTGGAGCAACCAGGTATTTTTGCCTTAACGGAACCTCAACATTTCCGATGTACCCTGCTATTTCCTCCAAAGTCGGTGTGAGTTCAAAATCAGAGAAGTGGAAGACATTGTGTGTCGGGTCCCAGCAGGTGACCAAAGCTCTTATGATATCCCCTCGAGGCTGGATTTCCAATAAACCCGTAAGACCTTTTAGATATTTCTTGACCTCATCTTCCCTTTACCACCTAAATCATCCCACCATAGCCGTAACTTGAAAGAGATTTTAGTCATTATTGAAAAAGGTTCATTTTGCATCATGCTTATCCTGCACATTTATTAAGGTGATTAAGACATAAAATTTATTTGACTCAACAAATTGACTATTTTTTAATTTTTCACAGATTAGAAGGAAGATCCGGTTTCGCACACGACTTTTCAGCACTTCGGGAACGAAGATTTTAAAGCTGGGTGAGTCAACCGGTCAAAAATCCAAAAATGACTAAATGTGGCCGTTTATGCAAAGTCAGCCTTGCGGCATCCCTTTCGGGAACATTCGGCTATTCGTGCCAAAAACGGCATCACCCAACTTATTTATGTTGACAATTAAAATTTGACATTTTTGGCTATTTTTGCAAAAGGGGAGGTTGGAACCGATGAGGGTTGCCTATGTATCCCGCACCCTGTGAGAATCAAACAGGCGTAATTCGGGTAGATAAAACAAACTTCTTTTGAAAACAAGACTCTTTTCGATGGCAAATGAAACCATTTTTCATAAACAAGACTTTTTTTTTCAAAAATTCGACAGAGTTTCGACGCTATTTGGACATTAATTTTTTTCGAAACAGGCGATTAACTACCTCTATCTCTCTTTCCTCAAAGTATTCAAAAGCCGGTCAATATGCAAGTCCGAAGCAAACAAATGCACAGGTAGCAAGTTGGATGCATCAGGATGGTCTTTTGTCATTTTGGTACACTTGTCCTAGACAGACCCAACCCCTGTGTTGAGCCTCCAAAGTTAAATGCACATGATGCAAACAAACGTTCCTACTAGGGATCCGGCATGAAGCTGAGTTATTCTAGGTTCATAACCTGGGTATTTGTTCTAGACTGTGTACCCGAGCGGACAACTTGAGTCGAGGAGGGGGCTACGTACCGGGGACCCGCGAGATCGTCCGGCTTTGTAACTTGTCCGGCCTCTTTCTTATTTCAAGGTATGACACTAACAGAATAGGGAGTCTTAACCAGTAAGCACATCCCCGGAGGTAAGAAGAGAAGGGTTTTAGCACAGTTTATATATAGTTCAGATAATATCAAAGCGGTAAAAGCAGCATTTAGCACATTTGGCCCAAACATGTAAAAATCTGATAATAAACAAAGCCAAATATAACAATTTATCTAATCTCGAATTCTGAACCCTGAACCAGAGATTCTGGGTTCGTTCCCCAGCAGAGTCGCCAGAGATGTCACACCTCCTTTTTCACCCGCACCCGCAAAGGCGCAGGGGGAGTTTTTCCAATTAAAGGACAATCGAAACGGGATTTTATTTAAAGATTCAGAGTTGCCACTTGGGAGATTTATGGTGTCCCAAGTCACCGGTTGAATCCCGAATCGAGGAAAAGATTGACTCTGTATTACAGTTCGCGAACCAGAAATCCGAGTAAGGAATTCTGTTAACCAGGGAGAAGGTGTTAGGCATTCCCGAGTTCTGTGGTTCTAGCATGGTCGCTCAACTGTCATATTCGGCTTATTTATCTGATTTTAATACATATTGAACCTATGTGCAAATTTTTAACTGTTTACCGCTTTTATTATTATTATTTTTACCGAGAATTGCAACATCGTGAAAATACATCTCGAACCACATCACATCAATGCACCCGTGGTTATTGACACATTTCAACTCTGTTGATATTTGGATTTGGGTCACATAAATGTGCACCCGAGTTTAAGAAGATAATATTATTAAATACGCGCTTAAAGCGACTAGCGTATCATTATTTTGGGTAGGGTCGTGAAATTTGCTAAACGGCCCATCCCGAAGTCTAAGTAATTTTACTAACACATATAGAGGGCCCCGCAACTTGTGTATTTTTTGTTTGTCGAGGCTCGTATCATTCATTATTTTTAAAATGAATTTGCAACGTCGTGGAAATGCATCTCGAACCACGTCACAATCAATATATCCGTGATTAGCGACACATTTCGACTTCGTGGAGATTTGGATTTGGGTCACATAAATGTGCACCCGAATTTAAGAGAGTAAATTATTTAAAGCGCACCGGAAGTGACTTGCGTGTTATTATCTTTTGGAGAAGGCCGTAAAATTCGCTAAACGGCCCATCCCTAAGTCTAAGTATTTTAAAACAAATATTTATTGAAGGCCCCGCAATTTTTGTATTTTTTATTTGACGAGGCTCATCTCATTTTTATTCAAGGATATCCTAAAGCGACTATGATTTTCTATTTATTTGTCTCTAAGAATAAAGAAAAATCTTAATCAATTAGCATTAAAAATTCGGGCTTCAAGTTCAAGTTCGGGTTCAAACAAAAGGAAACACCTTCTAGTTTGAACCCGCTGCCTAACTTAAGATCCGCCGCCTGTCATTGTAAATATTAACAAACCAGCTACCATTTCGATCCAGTTCAACTTTAGCTTTATTATATGAATTGGATTATTGGAATTAACTAAGTGGAATACAAAGCCATTTTAGAGCTCTTTTTACGATTTGTTGAAAAATGCATCAATGCTTAAAAACTGACATCAAGCTGACATTAATCACTAACATTATTTATATTGTTATTTAAAATGATGTTATTTACTCAAGTGAACTCACAATTTAAGAATTAGACCTATTAAACCAACATGTTAATTTCCATAAACTATTTGAACCCGTTTTGTGACATAAACTATTTGAAACTATTTCACGACTACTGAAAAAAAGAATTAAATATAGTATATTTCATAACTAGTAATCACCAACTTAGATTAAGTACAATTGATATTCCATGTTTGTAGAAATAGATTTAATCAGTCCAGCTTATGCATTCCAAAGTCATTCCAATACATACTATGCAATATCAAGTGAACTACTGCTTATACATCAAATTAAACACAAAGAAATAGGGGAAATTCATAAATCCATTCCAACAACTCTTTATTTGCTTTCCATTAAATTTGAGAGCTTTAGAACGTGTACCTGGATAATGGAAATACAAGAAGATGAAGGAGCAGTCAGCAACAGTAATAACACAGCAATGCAGTGACAGAACAACCCAGTGAAAGATTAAAAAGGAAGGAACCAGCAGAGTTCCAGCAACACCCAATGAAAACAATAGCCAATAACCAATAGCAAACTCAGGAAGAACCAATTGAAACCCCAGAAATACCAAACAGCAACACCAATGAAACAGCAACAGTACTAGTTCTGATATTCAATAGTAAAAGAAAAGACCCACTTTTCAGTTTCTTAGCTCTCCAAACACTGAACCTTTTGGATTAAAAACCAGCCTGTTTTTTACTCTCAAATTACTTAACTTTTAAATGTTAAAAATCCAGCCTAGACTCTCTAAAAAAACTGAAAGAGAACCGATTTTCTTTCTCCTCCAAAAACCAGCCCTCTTTTCTCTCTTGAAATGACCCTATTTATAACTCAAGAAGAGGTATGGGCAACATATTTTAATCAATCATTTTTAAGCTTTTCATACCATTATGTTTTGCTCCCCACATTTGCATGCCTTGTTACCCACACTTGCATGCCTTGTTCCCCACTAGCCAATGTCTTGTTCCCCACTAGCAAATGTCTATTCCCCCACTATGTATTATACAATGTCTTATTATAATATTATTAGTGCTTAGTAGACAGAGCACTCAAATTAATCATTTTTAAAACTTTAAATCCCAAAATACCCCTGAAACTATTGAAATTACCATTCTACCCTATCAGCTATATCCAATCCTAAGTAAGAAATCCTAACAATTGACTAATTAAACACATGAAACTAACTCCCAATCAATGACATTAAGATTCATCAAACTCAAATCACAATTTAAGCCTGAAACTCAATTCAGACCAAATATCATCAAAATAAAGATTCAGTGATTAAACTAACACACTTCTAGATTAAACCTAAACAAGAACAAATGAACACTGTCAACATACTGAATGAAAACAAACTGACTTCATATGCAAGAAATGATGAACAACGACAAGAAAAGAAACAACATAACATAACTAAGAAAAGATATAAACTAGAACGAGGTAAGATAATTAAAACAAGCAAGAAGAACGACAGATTCATGAACTTGTACTGCTGCTCACTACGTTCGATCATGGAAACACGCAGCTCATTGATATCAATTTAACCAAAAGACAAGATGAAAAGAAAAAGGAGATGGACCTTCATTGTTGCCAAAAATGGATTTCCCAAGTGATTGAATACAGAAAACTCTTTGAGCAGAGCTGTACAGCAAAGGCAAATAACGAACAAAATCTTCAAGCTAATGTTCCAAGAAACTCGAGCAAATCTGGAACCAAGACCCTATCGGAAAACTCGAACTCGCGGACTGAAAAATGAGTCATTTTTTTAATGGAGGGTTTTAAAGGTTTTGAACTAGAGTTTCATGGCTGCTCAAGCATGATGACTGACGGAGTGTTTGGTCGTTTCTGTGAAGGCCGCTGGTCGACGACTGTGGAGCTGGAAGGGCAGACTGTTGGTGACTGGTTGACGAGTGACGACGTTGGGTATATTTGGACGTCGATGGAGAAGGCTGGAGCTCGTGACTGGAGGGTTGTTGGGCTATAGGTTATCGACGGGAGGTGGTCGTGTGGCAGTGGGGTGGTCGTTGGTTCGAAGAAGGAGGAGGAGGGCAGCCATGGACGTGGTCGTGGGATCTGGAGGGGTCGTTTGGAGAAGAAGAAGAAGAGGGGGGGGTGGTTTAGGGTTTTTTGTTAGGGGTTTGGAAATGAAATGAAGAAAGGGGGTGGTTGTTTGGGCTATGGGACAGGCCGGGTCGGGGATGGGGTATAGGCTGGGTAGCCGGATTTCAATTTCAAAGGGGAAGAAAAATTGTTTGGACTTTAAATTGATTTGGCCCAAATATGACTTAACACTCTTTTATTTTGCCTTTCTTTTCTTAAATATAAAACTAAAATTCCAAAAATCCTAAATTAACTTATAGGACTAGATTAATTTACAAAAGTACTACTAACTTTTAATAACAATTAACACACACAATCAAATAAAATCACATAACTTGGACAAGAAATGCTAAAAATGCAAAAAATACATTATTTTGTGATTTTCTTTCTCTTAAAAACAAAACATGGTTCAATTAATTCCTAAGTGCACAATTAAATCTTAAATGTGCATGCAACATATATTTTTGTATTTTTAATTAATTAAAACAAACTAAATATTCACAGACAAAAATAATTATCCAAAATATCACGCAAAGTTCTCAAAATTGTACCCAAAGGCAATTTGTTTTATTTTTCGATTTCTTTGGGAGTAGTTTTCGTGAAGCAAAAATCACGTGCTCACATTGATCAGCAATAAACAAGTGCAAAAATTGGCTGGCCACATAGCCGCTCTGTCAAGATTCATCTCACGGCCATTCGACAGATGCCACAAATTCTTCAACATGCTAAAAATAGATAACGGGCTCCAGTGGAATTCAAAATGTGTCAATGCCTTGAGAGAAATAAAGACGTACCTGTCCTCGCCCCCACTACTCGCTAAAGCAGAGCCCGACGAGCACCTCCTAGTATATTTGGCCATCTCGAAAGTCACGGTAAGCGCGGTGCTGGTTTGCGAGAACAAAGGTATGCAATCTCCAATTTATTATATTAGCAAAACATTGATCGACGCCTAAACGAGGTACCCCCACCTCGAGAAGTTGGTCTTAGCATTGGTTATAGCTTTACGAAAGCTTAGACCTATTTTCAATGTCACCCCATATCGGTAGTGACGGCCTTCCCTCTAAGGAGCATCCTACATAAACCCGAATTGTCGGGAAGACTGGCCAAGTGAGCCATCGAACTAAGTGAGCATGATATAACATATCAGCCGTGAACAGCGATAAAATCGCAGGTACTCACCGACTTTGTCACCAATTTCAGTGCCAAAATAATGCCCGAGGTCGAGCAGGAAGCTTCTCGTACATCCCCTGGGCAATCCAACCTCTGGTTCCTTTACATTGATGGTGCATCCAACGCGTCAGGATCATGACTGGGACTCATACTCGAGGTCCCAATAGGGGAAGTTATCCTCCAGTCCATACGATGCCCCGATATGACTAACACTGAGGCCGAGTATGAGGCCGTAATTGTAGGGTTAAAGCTAGCTCTCAAGTATGCAGCACGACGTCCTCAGATGTGACTCACAACTCGTCGTCAACCAAGTCACAAGGACTTTCCAAATCAAAGAATAAAACCTACAAAAGTACCAGGTAGAAATTCACAAACTACTGCTGGAATTCGATGAATGCCGACTCGACCAGATACCTCGAGCTCAAAACATCGAGGCGGACGGTCTCACCAAACTAGCAGCTGCCACCAAAAATATCACTAAAGAAAATGTGGTCACCCTCCTCCACTCATCAATAGACCAACTCGAGGTACATTCCATAAATTTGACTTGGGACTAGCGCAACAGCATCATGACATATTTGCAGGAGGGAATACTCCCGCAAGACAAAAAGGAATCCAAAAAGCTTCGAATACAAGCGGTCAGGTACAACATCATAAATCACGACCTATACAAGAGAACGTTCAGGGGCCTCTTGGCCAAATGTCTAGGGCCGAGTCAGACCAAGCGTGTGCTCGAAGAAGTACATGAAGGCCACTGTGGTGCCTATGCAGGCAATCGAGCCCTTATCATATTCCTCATTCAGGCAGGATATTACTGGCCCACTATGAAAAAGGAAGCCGCAGATTATGTCAAGAGATGCGCAGGGCCAAAAGTAAGTGCCTATGATACATCAAGCGAGAGAAAACCTCCACTCTGTCATCTCGCCTTGGCCGTTCATCAAATGGGAATGGATATCGTCGGACCCCTCTCAGTGGGGTGAGGTAAGACACATTTCCTTTTAGTTTTAACTGACTACTTTTCCAAATGGGTGGAAGCAGGTGCGTTCCCCAAATACGCGAACAGGAAGTCATCACATTAATATGAAGGAACATCATATGCCGCCTCGGCATCCCCAAAGTGATCAGTTGCGATAACAGACCCCAGTTCACCTGGAAAAATACAACTGAGTTCTTCGACAAATGGTGCATCAAGCAAATGCTCTCCATGCCATATCACCCCACTGTAAACGGTCAAGTTGAATCCTCCAACAAAACCATATTGAATATCTTAAATAAAAAGCTTGAGGAAGCCAAAGGGCTATAGCCGGAGTTGCTACCAGATGTATTACGGGCCTACCACACCACTCCAAAAAACAAGCACCGGCGAAACAACCTGTTTGTTCAACGCTGACAACTCTGCCTCTAGATCTTGGATCCGTTCCTCCAACCTTGCTACCTTGAGCGCAGATGTCTCTACCTCATTGTCATGCTTAGACCTACAAACACGAAGGGCATCTTCCAAAGCTACTACCTCAGAAACAACAGTCACCCTGCCCTTCTCAGCACGAGCCAATTCATCAGCCTTAACTCCCAGTTCACCCCTCAGATCGACAACCTCCACCTCTCTTCGACCAAGCTCAGCAGTCAAGGTGGCAACCCACGCCTGAAGGTCGACATTCTCGGCCATCACCCCCTTGCTCACTTCAAACTTGTCCTCTTTGGCCTTAAGGGCTGCCTCAAGTTCACTACATCATCCAATAGACGTCATCAGCTCTTCATCCCGCTCTTTCAGCTCTTCAACCTTCTACGCTAACTCTTTCTCCTTCTGCTTAAGCCTGTCACAAAATAGCTGAAAACGGTTGTCTTGAGTGAGGACATAAGCCAATGTGTGATGCTTGGTGCGGTACCCTTTGTACTTAGAGGCCACCTTCCCAAAAACAGTCGCCCTTAGCCTTTCCCTTCGGTCGTGCTCGTTGCTGGCTTTATCGCCGCTTGTGTATGGTCGGTTTGGCATGGTCGATTGTAGTCCTTGATAATCCGGGTGAGATCGAGTGTTTAAGTAATTCGAGTGAGGTCGAATGTCAAGCCATTCGAGCAAGGTCAAATGTTAAGCCATTCGAGCGAGGTCGAATGTTAAGCAATTCGAGCGAGGCTGAATGTTAAGCCATTCGAGCGAGGTCGAATGTTAAGCAATTCGAGCGAGGTTGAATGTTTTCTTTTGGCAATGTCCTTTGTCCGTAGATGTGTTATCTCGAGTAGGGTTAAAATGTTAACTTGTTGTAATTCGAGCAAGGTCAAATGCTTTCTTTTTGTGATGGCCTTTGACCGTAGAGGTGTTATTTCGAGTTAGGATCGAAAAGTTAACTTGTTGTAATTCGAGCGAGGTCAAATGTTAAGATGCAAAAGAAAACGATGGAGGATAAAATGTTGCTTTATTTCACTTTGTTGGAGAATATCTTGATGGAGTACAAAATGCTGCTTTATTCCATTTGTTGGAGTACTATACATGTCTATTTCATACATATGTTAGAGAAGTTTCCATGTATCTAGTCCCTTCATCGTTCGGCCTGGAGAGGTCGTCGGTAGGTGGGGCGCTGAATTATACTTTGAACTTTGAGACGTCCCCCCCGTCGCCTCGTTAAAAACCTCCCCGGGAAAACCCAATTGGGACAAAATCTGAGTGAGGGAAAAAGAGTACGACTTGAGGGACGTCCTTTTTCAGAAGTTGAAGTATTTGAGGTGGGCAACATTCTAGTTATTTTGTAGTAGTTTTCCTTCCATTGTTTCTAGTTGGAATGCTCATTTTCTTGCTGCCGCTGTGATTTTGTACGGTCCGTCCCAATTGGTTCCCGGTTTGCCTTCTTTTGGGTCTTTGGTTGCTTGTGTTTTGGCCTTGAGAACATAGTCTCCGACTTTGAGTGGTTGTATTTTGGCCTTCTTGTTGTAGTACCTTTCTGCTTGTTGTTATTGGACTACCATCCTTACGTAAGCCATGTCTCTTCGTTCTTCTACCTCGTCGAGGTCTTGTCTTCTGTTCTCGTCGTTGTTTGGTCCGCTTTCGTTGGAGTATCTCAGGCTAGGTTCTCCGACCTCAATAGGTATCATGGCGTTAGTTCACAGAAACAGCAAAGCAGAACAAAGTAAGTACAACAGCCCTACGCCGCGTCATCCCCCACAGTATACTCCTCGTTATACTAAGAATCGGAGGCGAGCCTGTCCACATCATCATCATCATCATCATCGACGTCATCCCCGCTGGGCGTACCAGGATCATAACTGCAGGCCTCACGGGCTGCATGTGCTTACCCGCAAAGCCATGCCGGAAATACTTCACGATAGCTCCACGTCACTCATAGTCTGAAACGCCGTGCTCTCGAAAGCAGCGCACAAAGGGGAAAATGCCGACGCTGCCTGCTCAGAGTTTTCCAAAAGGTCGTAATCCACAGGAATGACCACATGTCTATTAAGACCCTTCCTCCTCACTTCCACGTAGGTATGTCGCTCAAAGAAAGCTCGCACATCTTTGGGATCGATGTTCGAGCCCGAACAATCATCTTCCGTGTGCAACGCTCCGTCTCCTTCAGTAGTAGATGACACGCTACCTTCAGTAGATCGTACAGGTCCCCTGCCTTGATATACCTCTTCCGCCCTAGGGGACCTCCCCGCCAAAATGGTGTCCGCCATAAAAACGGCCCCCATGCATGACCTAGGAAAGGATACCACTCTCGAAGCAACAATTTTTCTCTTTTCAATATCGGTGGCGACGACCTTCTCGAGCTCCACCCTCCTCCTCTTTCTTGACGGCGATTCATCCCCGTTGGAAGATTCATCTAGGAGATGGTAGGGATGTCGAGAAGAGATCTCGTCCGAGGAGGGTCTCTTGTTGGTCTAGTATGAGTATGACCTCCGCGGACGGACTCAACTAAAGTAAATTGCATCCCCACCGATGCAACGTCCTAGCAAAATGCCGGGATTAGAGCCTTCTTTTTAGAAATCCGTCGGCCTGTCACCACAAAGAGATCATATCAATAAACGATGACATACAGCCGAAGGCCGGGGCAAAAGAAACACTTACCGGAAGGAACCTTCGGTCCAAAGCATTTGAGGAAAGCAGCCCAATCTCGAATCCTCACTATGTGAGGTAGTAAGCGAGCTACCCAATCCTCAATACCGACGACGAGAAAAGGTGCATGTCTCTCAGATGTACAGAAAAGTCACAGGTGAATAAAAATCAGAGAGAGCAAAAGTAGATAACAAGCGTACACCACCAACACGTACGGTTATGATTCCATTGCTCTGGAAATCCAACGGGGTCCGACACCATGTGCTCGATTTTGATGAAAAAATTACTTGTGCAAATAATTCCGACTCGCCCTGTCATCCGTTCCAACCACCAATCCCCTGGTCCTATGATGTCACAAATGTATTATGGTACCCCTAGAAAGCTCGGGGAAAATAAATGTAAAAGGTGGTGAATGCTGACCTCACACCCAGCCAACTCCGCATACTTCGTCAGTACTAGAAAGATTTTATGCAAGTAGGGAGACAATTGTGCCGGGCAAACTTTGTAAAACCCACATAACTCCTCCGCCAGCGGAAGAAGAGGGAGGTTATGACCAATCACGAAAGGATACACATAAAAAGCACAATACCCTAGTCTGTGGACTTCCACAATGTCCCTCCCAGCCGAAACCATCTCGACATGAAGAGGAATATTTTACGTAGACTGGAGTTCATTTATCTGAGATGACCCGGTTTCAGAGATCACCAAAATGGGAGAAGGAGCAGGTTCCTTGTGGAAATCGTTTCGAGACATAGGGTTTCTGAGAAGTTTTTCTTCTACAGTAGGGAAGCTGTCACCCTCCTCAGCCGCGATATCCTCGCCACCGGAAGGAGGGGCCACTGATAACGGAGTGACGTCGGAAACTTCATCCTGTGCACGAGAGGTTCGAGGCATCTTGATAATAGAGGGTGTACTAGTAAAACTTGGAAGGAGGAACGATGACTGAACGAGAGGACAAGAAAAACAATCAGAGGAACAGAGCTGGGAATTGAGAAAGATGGTCAAAGGAGAGTAATGTATACACAAGGAAGGAAATGGCAAAAAATTTCTAAAAAAATGAAACCCTCACCTATTTATAGGGCTAAATGGCGCGAGAATAAAAGCGGAAGACCACCAATAGCGTTAAAACCAAAGCGACAAGCATTCAGACGTTATCTCGGGAAGATGCATAATGATGACGCGTGTGGGAGTGACGTCACATCTTGATAACCACATTAATCAGGATTTTGCCGGATGCGTCACTCTCTCGATCCTGGTCAACCCCATGTAATTTAGTAGCCAATTCTCCCACGACGGAAATGAACATTGTCTGCTTATCAAGGACGTGCAGGGCTACGACCTCAACAAGCGGAGGGACTAATTGTATAGGTCCAAATTTGGCAACCCTGGTAATGGACAAGCAAGACATAGGACAGGGTCGACCACGACACAGCGACCGGCGGTCATTGTGATAAAGGCCGACGACCAAAAGCGGGAAGCTGAGATGAAATAATAACGGTAACTTGAACTTAGAGAGAGACATGAAGAATATTCCTTTGGATATTCCTGTGTTGTACTTTTTAGGGTTTTTTGGGGAATGTCCCTTATAAATAGGAAGAGACAATGAATAATTGGGGGATCTGCCTTTTGAGAACTAAAATACACATTGTAAAGTCAAGAGAGAGAGATACGAAGGAATTATCTTATTCGCTTTATTCAAGCGTATGTTATTCGATCTTCATCCATAAACCTCAGAGATTCCATATTCATATCATCGGTATACCTTTTCACGTCATCAGAAGGAAAAGACACCCAATCGCACAATCGTTGGGTAACAATTCCTTTACGCTATAACCATTATCATTTCTTGCAGTCTTTGAACATTTATGATATTGCATTTTTCTTCTATCATAGTATACTGAACGCACTAATTAGTGCTTTTACATTCATCCCTCTACACAAGAATCTCGTTCTATTTGGTCTGAAATTTATTAAGTTCAACTAGGATTCACCCCATTAATTTTTATTAATTGATTTAGTATTTATTTGCTCAAACAGTGAGTGTAACTAATCTTTATCCAATCAATCAAACAAATTTGAGCAAATTGTGTCATGACCCTCAACCTATGGGCTATGACAGCTCTACTTGCAATGTGTTTTGCTTTTTCTCTTCTCCTTGTATAAGCAAGTCGAGAAACAATTGGAAAACTAAGAAAAGATAGAGGGTGTATTTGGTATGAAGGAAAATATTTTCGAAAAATATTTTTTAATTTTTTCACATTTGGTTGGCTTAAATGTTTTGAGAAAAATATTTTTCTCATGAACTCGTTTTTCTCTAATTGGAGGAAAATATTTTCCCTATCAAGGGAAGGAAAAATATTTTTCAAAATTCTTTTCCAACCTTCCTCCCATTCCCCATCCCCACCAACTCACCCCCACACCCCACACCCCTCCCCACCCTCTCCCCCACCCTAAATAAAAATATTATTAATAGTGCTTTCTTTTCAAGTTATAGATAGAATCTTTTCATTTCAACAAATGAGTATTTTCTTTTCATGATATAAAAAAAGTTTTTTTTTCATTTTAACAAAAAAAGTACTTTCTTTTCATGATATAGAAAAATATTTTCTTTCATTTCAACAAAATGAGTACTTTATTTTCATGTTATAAAAATATTACTTTATTTTTCAATAAAAAAATATTTTTTTAAGTTATGGAGCACTAACTTTAACGTTGTTTTTGCGTAAAAAAGTAAAGCAACACATTAGTTACTTTGAGTTTGTGGAAATTTTTAGAAGAATAATTAATTCTTGAAGAAAACAGAGTAAAGAAAATATTGGGTATTTGGAAGGAGAGGGGGGGAGAGTACAGGAAACATAGGGTAGGGCTGGGCATATATCGGGTATAACCGATAGCTCGAACCGAAAAAAGCTTATTGGGGTATCGATATTGGATTATTGGGTTAACGATTCGGTAATAGTTTAGTATTTTTTTCACTATTGGGTTATCGGTTTGGGACAGGATTTGCCCAATTTCTTAACGGTTTAACCGATAACCCAATAAGAATTAGTACTATGTCAGTTGTGTTTGGACAACTGTTGAATTACTAGTACTCTTGTTGCTCTTGCTAGAATTGGACTCTGAAAAAAGACATTGATCTCTTGATTATGGTTTGGCAGAAAACCAAAAAATTGTTATTTATGTTCTTGTTAACTGCTATTTCTAGCGAATTGGAGATGGAATGCTTGTGGAGTTGTAGTATCAATTTTTGAGATTGCACATGTCTTGTATTTGTCAAAATGAAGCATGCTTCAAATATTAGTTGTGGCCAGAACGCAGAAATGAGTAGTATACTGTGAGCACGTGATTTTTGTTTACACGACAATTACTCCAAAAGAAATCGAAAAATAAAACAAATCGTCTTGTTGTACAATTTTAGAATTTGCGTGGCATTTTTGGTAGTTATTTGTAGTTTTTGTCTGTGATTTGTTTAGTTTTATCAATTAAAAATACAAAAATATATGTCGCATGTAAGTTTAGGATCTCGTTCTACTATTAGGAATTAATTAAATCGTATTTGGTTTTGAATGAATAAAAAATCACAAAAATATTACCTTTGGTAATTTTGTCATTTTTATCATTTAAAGGTTGATTTTTGTTATATGATATTGTGGTTAATTATTACTAAAAATCAATTAATGTCTTTTTAATATAATTGTAATTTTGCAACTTATTTTAGGATATTTGGTAGATTTAGTATTTAGATTAGAAATTAAAAAAAAAAGCAAAAAGAAAAGAGTGCAAAATTGAGGAAAGGATTCGGACCTGGGCTCGTTTTAAACCCACAAATCAGGCCCAAAACACACTGACCCAGTCCATCCCTCAGACACCATAAAGAACGACACCATTTTGGCACCCTCCATCTGAACCGTTAGTCAAACAGATCCAACGGTCCAGTTCAGGTCCCTCATTAATCCAAACGACGTCGTTTAGGCATGACCAATCAGAGCCGTTCATCCCATCCAATCCAACGGCTCCAGGCTTTCCCCAGATACCCGACCCACTGATACCCGGATTGACCCATTCCCAACATTAAACCAAACGATGTTGTCTCTTTAAGTTGAGAGATCAAGGTCGTTGATCATCAATGATCCAACGGTCAATATTCAACCCCCGTCCCGTATATGAACTTTCCCCTCTCACCCCCGCGCCCTAAGCCAGACCCCTCCTCCCTCATCTTCGTCTCTTTC
Organism: Nicotiana sylvestris; assembly: GCF_000393655.2. Classification (NCBI taxonomy): domain Eukaryota; kingdom Viridiplantae; phylum Streptophyta; class Magnoliopsida; order Solanales; family Solanaceae; genus Nicotiana; species Nicotiana sylvestris. The sequence goes on from NC_091058.1 coordinate 57,120,739, forward strand.
AGAGACTGAACCCAAACACCCCCAAGAACCCTAGAGCCGCCCTTCCACCCCCTCACCGTAAACCCGGCGGCAACGATGCCGGCGACCACCAGACTAACACCCCTAGTGCACCTCGACCCCCTGGACACGGATCTGCAAACCGTTGGTCTCGAATCTTTCCCCATCGTCTCGAATCTTCATTTGAAGATTCGAGCCAAACCCCAACCTATGCCAAACCACCCCAAATCCATACCAGTTACTCCCGACCTCCTCGTGACCAAACCAAGCTTGGTTTGGTTCGAATCTAACCAGAAAACTCCAAGTCCCAAATCAGCCCCAAGAACCCTAGGAAATCCAGAACCTGAGGGTTTTGTCCAATTATACGAAAGGGTTGGGGTCTAATAGACCTTAATCGAGGTGTTCTCAGTTGAGAACACTTCGATTAAAGTCTGTTCAACCCCAAAAGAAGTCCGAGTCAGAATCCAAGACGGGTTCGTCTGATCTTCAATTTCTTAAGGTATTTTTTTTCTTTTCCTTGTCAGTTCCATGTTGTTTTCTGTTGATGTTTGTTTATGTGTTTAAATGTCAGTTGAGTTATTTTCATTTTGTGTCGACTATTCTGTCCACCTTGCCCGGACCTTTTATTTGGTCGAATTTTTTCCTCTATTCATTGATGAGTGTATGTGTTTAACTATATAATCGATTGAAATGAGTTTTGATCGATTAATTAGTTTCCAGGGCAACTCTTTGTTTTTGACAGTACAACTTGAATCACCTGTTAATACTGTTCGATTCTGATCATTTGCTACTGAGTGTATGTGTTGTAATTTGCGTAGTCGATTTGATATATGTCGTCGATTAGTTTCAGTTTGGAATGGTAGTAATCTGACTCGTGCTGTTTAATTTTGTTTACTGAGGCATTGTTTGAATTAGCTGAGAATTGATTATAACTATTTGTAGTTTGTTAGTTGAATCAAAATCATCTAAGGATTGGTTATAGATGCAGTTTTAATATAGATTCTAGAGTTTAGTTTGAATTGATTGCTGGCATGTTTACTCATTTTAGATCTTGGACAACATGTGCATTGTAGTTTATAATGAATTAAAGTAGAATGGACAGCATGTGCTGTCAGGACATACTCATGTTGTCCATACTTGCTTTAATTAATAAAGGATAAACCTTTATAATAAGGAAAAGAGGGCTGTCAGGGGGAATCTCATGGCGAATACTTTTCTTTTGAATTGTGAGTGGAAAAACAGAAAAGAGAACATGGGGGGTCAGTTTTAATGGGCTTGAATAGGCTGTGGAATGAAGTCATTTTTGGCTATAAAAAGGGAAGGGTTTTCAGAACTAAGGGGAGACACCAAAACAGAGAGAGAGTTTTTGACATAACATTTTGGGACACCAAGAGCTTTAAAAAACCAGAAAAAGACAGAACCCAAGAACTGAAGAAAAAGAACTAAAAACCAGAAAGAGAGAGCAGGTTTAGGACCAAAAAGAGATTTGGGAACAAAGAAAGAAGTTGAAAGCTTTTCTTTTCTTGCCTTTTGTTTTGAAATCAACATTAACTGCCTCTTTCTATTCGAAACTTGGGTTTCTTGCTTTAAGTATCCAAAAACCAGAAACAGTTGTTCCACTGTCATTGCGGATACACCTATTTCTGTCTGCCTCAACTGAGTCTCCGGAGTCTGTTTTGGCTCGGATTTTGAGTGCTATTTGCATTGAGTTTTATGTTGTTTCCATTTGCTGGTTGTATTCTGTTGGTGGTTACTGCAGTGGCTGTTTGTGTTGTTGTTGTTGTTGCATACTTCATCTGTTGATCCTCCTCTTTTCCTTCTTGTGTCCAATATCCAGGTACACACTTAAATTTCTTACTGATGTAACAGTATCAATGAGTATGAAATGAAAGACGCGAAGAATTTTCAATCATTTGGTGTTGTACCTATAGTCTTATAAAGTGTTAGTAGATTTGTGTAATTCTTTAGGTTGTAACTCAATAGGAAAATACATTAGGTAGATTGAACTTACTGAAACTTAATTTGTTCAATATTGTGATCTATAGTTATTTAGTTATATATATGATATGATTATGTAACCTGTGGAATGCACTAGTAGTTAGTATATCGATAACTAGGCTTCACCTTTAGTCGTATTTTGCGCATATAAGGCAGAATGTTTCCAACCTTGCCAAATGCAATATATCTTTCAATCATTTGAGTTAACTCTATCAAAAAATTGGATTCCATTAGGCAGTTTATAGGACAGTGTTCGAATCCCATTAATAACATCCTCTAGTAGTTAATTCCATTAATCTCATAAAAAATAAGTTAGTTTAAATTCAACTTGGAGAACGTTTAGCGTTAGTTTAGCATTTTATCAATCTTGTATGCAATTTTTTAATTAAATTAAAAGCATGTTCGCTCATGGAATAAGGCATGAAATAATTCTCCGTCTCACAAATAATTAATCTCATAATTAATAAGAGGTTGCAGCTGGCCAAGCATGTAATTTAATTAGCGTATATTTTCTTTCTTTCATTTTTAGAGACAAACATAATAGAAAATGTAGTCACTGTAAGTTTATCCTTTAAAAAAAATGAGACGAGCCTCGCCAAATACAAAAAAAATGCAAATTGCGGGGCCCTCAATAATTGGTCGTAATAAATATTTAGATTTCTTGGGATGGACTGTTTAGTGAACTTCACTGCTTTCCCTAAAGATAATTACGTGTTAGACTCTTTCGATTTAATTAAATTACCTTCTTAAATTCGGGTGCGCATTTATGTGACCCAAATCCAAATCTCAACGGAGTTGGAATGTATTAACAACCACGGGCGCATTGATTGTGACGTGGTTCGAAATGCATTTTCACGACGTTGCAATTTCATAATAAATAAATAAATAAATAATAATAATAATAATAATAATAATAATAATAATAATAAAGCGGTTTTAACCTAATAAAAGCACACAATCTATAACATGTATTAAAAATCAGATATTTGGCCATTGTAATAATTTAAGCGACCGTGCTAGAACCACGGGATTCGCGGGTGCCTAACACCTTCCCTCGGGTCAATAGAATTTCTTACTTAGAATTTCTAGTTCGCAGACTTCATTTGGAAAGTCTAATATTTTCCTCGATTTGGATTCAAGATAAACCGGTGACTTGGGACACCAAAAGCCAAACCTTTCCCAAGTGGCGACTCTGAATTAAATAAATAATCCCATTTCGAATATTGTCACTTATATTGGAAAAACTCCCTCACGCATTTACCCTTCGGGGCGGGCGCGCAAAAAGGAGGTGTGACATATACTATATGTGAATTCTTCTATTTTTTGTTTATCTCCAATGAATTGTCTTCTCTTTTTTACATAACTCTAGATTGAGTTATCTTATCGGGTAAATCGATAACCGAAGCGATAATGGTCGATAACTGATTAATCGATAGCCGATAACCGATATCCTATTGCTTCGGTTATCGGTTTATCATATTTGTAAACCGATAACCGATATGTTAAACCTATAATATTCGCAACCGAACCGATGCGACCGATGCTCACCCCTAACATAGGGACTTGGGGGAAGAGGGCAAGAGATTAGCATAAAAAAATATTTTCTACTATCTAATCAAATACTAAAAAATATTTTCGGAAAAAGAATTTTACTCATCAACCAAACAAGAGAAAATAAGTGGTTTTCCTCGTACCCAAACACACCCAGAGCGGACACGAAGTTTCCTCGTACCCAAGCTCAAAACAATGTGTCAAACAAAAGGACAATATTGTCTTTTGACCTTTTGTGAGGGCAAATATGAGAATGGTAGCTTGGCCATTTCAACCTGTACAACGGCTACTTATTTGCTGGCCGTTAGATAAAATCATAGTATTATGTGGGAAAAGAACAGAAGTCACTGCACGCTCCACTAGAAGTTCGAGTGCGGAACCAAAATATGGTTTATTTTTACTCAAAATACTCAAATAAGTGTAAAAAAAAAGTTACCAAAGTATATATAACGCCACTAATAGTGGCACTATATAGTAACGTTAACTGTACCGTTACTGTATAGCGCCACTATTAGTGGCATTATACTGACAAACTTACATAGCGCCATTAATAGTGGCGCTATATGTATATTACCTGACCCCACCAATAATGTCTGGGTTCAGTAATTTAAATGCGTATAAAGCCACTTTTGTGGCGCTATATACAAAAAAAAAAAAACCCGGCTAGCCATTTTCTATATAAACATCGTAGAATCGTCACAACTTCATTCAAAAAAATTTTTTAACTCTTGTTGGTTTCTATTGTTGTTAAATTCTCCAGCATTTTTTCATTATGTCTGAAGAACGTAGAATAAGAGTATCATTATATTGGGGGGTGAGGTTGTGATGGAGAATAACTCTGTGGGCTACAGTTTACCTGCTAAGTGTAATGTTAAATTGCCACTTTCAATGGAGTACGAAACATTGATATCGTTGTTATGCAAAAAAATGAGTGTGAGAAAACGTTCAGTGATACTCAAAGTAACCGGAAGATATCCGTATTCCGTTACGCCGCAAGGGGTTGCTTTTTACTCAGAGTTTAACATCGACGATGATGACACTTTGAGTGATTTCTTGAGGACTCCGGACGAATGCCGGGAATTTCTTGTAATCACAATGTTGGAGATGTACGTGAAGGTCGAAGACGTTCCAAAAAATGAGGTTGTGCGTAGTAGAGATAACCCCCAGTCATCGGGTGGTTATTCTGGATCAGTTTTTGCCGTACATGTTCCAGATGAAAGAATTTTTCTTGATTTAAATTTATCACCGTCGGCGAATGAGCAGCGAGAAAATAATTTATACCCTGCTTTCCATAATTCACAAGAAGAGTGGTAAACTTCAATTTTCATTTGTGTTAATTATGTATATTTTTGCGTATTGAATTAATTTTAACGCTCATTTATTTAATAGGGGGTACCGGCCGGATATGAATTTTACAAGTGACCCATCCGGTAGTCATCACCTAACTGAAAACGTCCATCATGGAATGTCATCACATTACAACTTGTAAGTGAAAAGCTACAGCCATATATAAAGCATTTATTAATTTAGTAGCTTATATTTTTGTTGAAATGTGCAGTGAAAACGAGCAAGTTGAACTACCCGTACTCACTCAATTGCCCAAAAACGACGTATTACATCAGGATCTGGCAGATGAACAGAGTGAGGAAGAGAACAGCGATTACGATAACAATGCCGATGAATCGGGAGACGAGACACCATTTGCTCGTGAGGATGGTGATGAAGAGGACGAGGATGAAGGACCGGATTTGAAGAGAGCCCCCCATAGACGAAAAGTGAACGAGTCTGAAGTGCCGTTTCATTCAAGGGATTTTCCTTATATTGATAACTTGCCAGCCGTGCCGGATGTGGAAGCTCTCACAAGGGATTTTGATGAAATCCGGACAGCAATGTGGGATGAGTCTAGACCAACGGTGCTTGCAAAGGGGATGCTTTTTCCTGATAAAGCACGCGTAAGCAGGGCTTGTAAAATGCACAATGTTAAAGAGTGTCGTGAGATGCAGGTATCGGAGTCAAGTCCGACGGTATACAAGGCTATTTGCCGCAGGTGGTTTTGGCCATGTAATTGGATGTTGCGTGCGTCGAAGAAGAAAACAGGTATGTGGAAAGTGGGTAAATACATTCCCACCCACACATGCGAAATGGACACTTTCAACGGGAATCACTTCAACTTGGATATTGACTTGATATCTCTTGTACTTATTCCGCACATCGAAGCGTCCATAAGGTATAAAATCAAAGAGTGCATTACAGCAGTCTACCAGGAATATGGCCACACAATTACTAAAAGAAAGGCATATCTTGGGCGCAAAAGAGCGTTTGAAATAGTCTATGGTAACTGGGATAAGTCATTTGCAGATCTGCCTAGCTACATGGCTGCACTGCAGCACTTTAACCCCGGAACAGTTATTGAATGGAAGCTTGAGCGGAGTCCGGGTAAACCACAATATATATTCAATTACGTGTTCTGGGTGTTTAAGCCAGCAATTGATGATTTTCTGTATTGCCGGCCCGTAATATCCATAGACGAAACTCATGTCTATGGAAAGTACGATATCAAGCTATTGATAGCCGTGGTTGTGGATGCTAATGGACAGATATTTCCTCTAGCCTTTGCTATTTGTGCAAATGAAAGCACAGAGACATGGACAATGTTTTTGAACCACTTGAAAGAGCACGTTGTCAAACATCGTTCAGGTATTTGTCTAATATCTGATCGGCACGGGGGTATATTAAGTTCTGTGGAGAACCTTCCTGCCTGGCAAGAACCTTATGCATACCACCGTTACTGTGTGAGGCACTTTAAGGCCAATTTCAAGAAGGCACATCCCAAAAAAGATCTACATGATTTGATGTGGATGGCAGCAACAGACCACCAACAACATAAATTCCGGAGGCATATGGATTCTATCAGGCAAGAAGACGATGCAGCATATCGTTGGTTAATGCGACATGATCCTGAAAAGTGGACGTTGCATGCAGATGGTGGCAGACGCTGGGGAATTCTTACTACAAACGTGTCAGAATCCTTCAACGGGTTATTAAAGTCGGCAAGAGGATTGCCCGTCACAGCCATGGTGCGTATGTCGTTCAAGCAGATGGCGGAGAGGTTTGTACAACGGTCTGCAGCTGCAACGGAATTGATGGAAAGGGGTGTTGAATTTATGCCAGTGCCTATGAAGAGATTAGAGAAATACAGACGGCGAGCACATTGGCATTCCTTTTTGCAATATGATAACGAACGAGGTATTTTTGAAGTTCGCACCGCTATCCATAATAATCGGGGTAATAATGTACATACTGTAAATGAATCCACAAGGTTATGCTCATGTGGGAAATGGTCAATCTACCACATGCCTTGTTCACATGCCATCAAGTGTTTTCAACGTGTTGGTTATGCGGAGACCAACTATATTGATCAACAATATAGTGTTTCCAAATACCTAAACACATATAGTGGTCAGTTGCAACCAGTGGGTTCTGAGCATTACTGGCCCCCAGAACCATTTAAAATGGTGTGTAACAAGTCCTATTTGCGTAAAAGACAGGTGCAGAAGAGAACGCGTATACGGAACCAAATGGATGTTAGTGATATCGTATATGCACGCAAATGTGGTATATGCTCGCAAACAGGCCACGACCGTAGAAAATGTCCTTTGGGTGGCAACAATAATCAAGCTCAGGGCGGGTGTTCTTCTATTGTACCTAACTACCCATGAGTTCATGTTGTAATAATTAGTTGTTATGTATACGATTTAAGTATTTATGAAATAATATTTTCTTGTTTGTTAATTATGATTTGTACTTTCCCTTTTTACCTATTTAAATAATAATTTAATATAATTATCGGTATATTTATTATGTGTGTTGTCATATCGCTATGACGATATTTAATACACAAAATATACATATGGCGCTATGTGTGTCTTGTCTTGTCGAACTGAAAAATCTGAAAACATCATGATGTGGCGCCATTAGATATGTGTGACCGGCTGACATAAAGTCGTCTCGTCAACATCATGATATGGCGCCATTAGATATGGCGCTATCTAATATAGCGCCATTAGATATGGCGCTATATATGTCTTGTATAGCCTATAAATAATGGGGTCATTGTAGTTATTTTGTGTGCTAAAAATTTCCCCCAAGAAATATTTCATTAAAAGTAAGTAAGGTTTTTATTATAAGCAAATAGTTCACAAATGGCTCAACCTGGTCGTCCACCAATTTGCTTATGTGGAAAACCATGCATGATGGATTGTGGGTGGGAAGGTGCTAACGTTGGACGCCGCTATTGGTGTTGTATGAACAAGTTGTACAAGCAACCCGACGAACCTACTATTGAATTTGATGAATGGGCTGAGGAACCATGTTATCAGGAAAGCTACAGGGATAGATTACAGGAATTTCATAATATGTTGTTATACTAGCATAGAATACAAAAGGAGGGAGATAGAATTATTACAGAAATGAGGGAGAAACTGAAGGAGGTGGAAGATAAAAAATGGAGAGCAGAATGGAATTGTGAAGCACACAAGGAACGCAACGAAAAATATAAACGGGAACTTGCGGAGGTGAAGGCGAGAGTGAAAGAGTTAGAAGAAGAAAAAGAACAAATGGAAGAACGATTTAAGTGGTTGGAGCGAAGAATAAATGACAACTGAGGATGGAGCATTGACGTGTATGTGTTTAGTGTCATTTTCATATGTCATGTATTTTTATTATGTTGGCCTGTTATGTTTGTGTTTGTGTTGTAGTAATGTTTTCCTTGTTTGTTGTACTAAATTTTATTTTAATTTAAGTGGAAGTTAAGTTTAAGTTGTTGTGTTACTATACCAAAAACTATAAAACGAAATGAGAACTAAAAAAAGTAACTGTCATATTCGACTAAATATTGTTATTAATGTACACAAAAATATTATTTACACCAAAAAAACAAAAATATGGAAGACCGAATCAATGTGTCCCGCATCCGATGTGTCTCAAAGTAGCCGTTGGCTGAGGCGCATCCCCTGCCGCCCGGGTACGCTATCAGGATCATCATCATCAAGTCGTCTCCTTATGGCTGGATGCGGCACAGGATGACATGTATCGGTGGTGCTATCAGGTCCAGTAGAAGTCTACATAATAATATCAAACTTAGTATAGAAAACTACATAACAATTCCCAAAAATTTATATTGTCTTACCATAATCGTGTCTGGATCCTGAATGTAGTCATCTGTCGCAGCATCACATGAAGCCTAAAAAAGTAAATTAATAAAGTTAAAACAAAATAAATAAGTTATAGTAAAAACAGTAATAAAATTAATACTAATAAACTCATACCTGCGCATGTGATGAGCTGCCATAACTCAGTCGGTGCCCACTATCAAAATCTCGGATCGGTCGAGACTCATCAGTGGTAGACGGGCCAGGGAAATATCTACCCAACTCCACTCCTTGAAAATCCGAGCCCATGATCAAGAATTGACCCGATGGGGTCACCTGCGACGTCCCTGGAGTGTCATAAATGCCAAGGCTGTAAGACGGCATGTCGGTCTCATGCATGCCACCTCCTATATCAGCAGCAACATCATCAGTAGGAGCCTCAAAGCCCCCTTACTGGGGACCTCCTCTCCACCCACGACCACGTCGTCCAACACCAGCAGGTCATCGTAGAGCAGCAGCAGCTCGTCGGCCACAACCCCGTGGCATACCACGACCTCGATGGTATGTGGCTGGGTCAACATAATCTGGCTGGTGTGCCAAACGCTGATCCGATCGGCCTCGCTGCAGTGTCTGGGCAGCCACATCCATTAAGCGACGACTATAGTCCTGCATGATCACAGGGTCGTGGACATAACTCTGCACCTGCTGCCCCATACGATATACGGTATGCAATCCAATCGCCTGCACAAAAGTTTTTAACAGAAAACATACCAGAGCCTCATGTCTCCCGGCGTATGAGACGTATCGACTATCTACCTGATGAACTGGGTTCCCGATAAAAAGTCAGGAAACAGTGCGGTACCATGCCATATAAACTTCGATAGGAAAGTGTTGCGGAGCTGGGGTCAAGTCCCCTCGGCTGTCCCAAATACCCAACTGCGCTGTCAGCCACTCAATAAATGTGTCGTCCACTCTCATTTTATCATCCCTCTCATAATGTAAAGGATCCCATGCAGGCTGAGTCGGTATAGACTGCGAAAATCCAAACTGACGAAATACTCGCTCTGAGGCATGATGCTCAACAATATCGAGGCACGTGAGAGGGATGGAAGCCCTCCAAATATGGCGACCGTGCATGCAATACGCTGGCAGGGTACCTATCAGCTCTTCGCTGTACGACGTCCAGATGAACTATTAAATAATAACACAAACCGTTAGTATGTGCAACACCTAGTTAAAAAATAATTGGTAAGTTTAGTTAGATGTTCACCTGTGCATCCTCCAGAAAATCCAACACATCCCTACAGAAGGGGAGATTATGATGGCCATGATACTCTCGTGCAAGTCTACGACGCAATACCCACATACAAGCTAGAGGGAGATCAGGAATATGTACATTAGCCGGTAGCTGTGGTAGAGGTGGCCGAAGTTGCAGAAATCGCTCCCACACCCAAACTTAAAACAGAAAGTTGACGTAAAGATTAACTATAACTAGGTAGAATTGGTTTCTAAACGACAAATTATTTGAATAAGTTGTCACCTGTAGAAGTGGCAGAAAGCCAGAAACGTCTTTCTGTGTGCCCATGGATGCCCGGCACATCTGCCTGTACAAAAAAAGATAGGACAGCACCACCCCAGCTGTAGCTGACTGTATCATCAAAGTCCGCAATATGATGCAGAAAACGAAGGCTCACTAGGTTCCCCGAAGTGTTCGGGAACAAGACCCCCCAAATAGAAGGAGCAACAACAGCCTCGTATATTGCTCCACATCCACCTCCGCTGAATCGTCGGTGATAGTATCGTGGATCTGCACCAAGTGGTCTCTAATGGGGACCAACTGCATACGACTGCTCCCAATTGCTACATTTGGGTCCTCGGACCTGAAGCCCGTGAGCCTGTGCAGCATATCCATATATGAAGACCGGTTAAAATATCTCATGTTCCCAGGCAGTAAAACTGGCAAGCCATCGGTGGACAGGCCATATAAAATCTCGACGTCCTGGAGTGTGATGGTGGCTTCGCCGATGGGCAGATGGAAAGTGTGCGTCTCCGGTCGCCACCGCTCAATCAACGCCGTGATCAAAGCATAGTCGAGCTGTATCCGGCCAATGCTAATGATCCTATATAATCCCATCTCCTCCAGGTGATGGACCACACGGGGATGTAGAACGCGGGGAGGAGTCAAAAACTCCCACAATAAATCCACTCTCCTGCCCCGAAAAGTCTGCGTAAGCAACTCTCCCCCCCATATATGCTCGGATCTATGCTGGGGCTGTAGGGGTAGTAGCTCCGACGTCCGAGGGCCGGGATGTATAGGTGCATCCATGTCGTCAACTGCAAATTCATAATTTTTAATAACTATCATTAAAATTTATGTGTGTTTTTTATAATTTAAATTCATATTTTTTAACAACTTAATTGTAAAAATTATATATATATTTATGGGTTTTGTGCTAGATTTTCTAAGGCCCAGTGGTACCAAACTATCATTAATAATTTTATGTTTTTTTAATAATTTTTATTCATATTTTTTAATAACTTAATTGTAAAAATTATATATATATAATTTTTATAATTATGGGTTTCGTGCTAGATTTTCTGAAGCTCAGTAGTACCAAACTATCATTAATAATTTTATGTTTCTTTAATAATTTTTATTCATATTTATTTAATAACTAAATTGTAAAAATAATATATATATATATATATATATATATATATATATATATATATATATATATTATAATTATGGGTTTCGTGCTAGATTTTCTGAGGCCCAGTAGTACCAAACTATCATTAATAATTTTATGTTTTTTTATAATTTTTATTCATATTTTTTAATAAATTAATTGTAAGAATTATATATATATATATATATATATATATATAATTATGGGTTTCGTGCTAGAATATAAGATAATTAAACAATTACTACACAATACTACGCTACAAGGCTCTACATTTTACTACGCTAAAGGGGTCTACGTTTTACTACGCTAAAAAGGTCTACGTTTTACTACGCTAAAAAAATATACATTTTACTACGCTAAAAAATAATCTAAACTAAACGGCATAAAAACACATAAATATACATGAGGATATTAACAAACACATTTTTTAGACTAATTTACATATTTTTAAACAACACTAAAATTAAATCCGGATAAAATTTAACATGCTAGTTTCGGAAAAAATAAACACAAACCGAAATAGAACACATACAAATCAAGTAATATGCATTGTTATAAAAGTTTCAACTTAAAATAAATCGAAATACCTCGATTTAGAATTTTCGAAATGTAGATAGATCGAAATTTTGACTCCGGAAGAGTGAATCCACAATAACACGAAGCTCTACTCGACAGTGGGACCACAAATATTAAACTTTTATGTGACGGGGGGCCCAAAAAAAAATTTAAAAAAAATGGGGGCAGAATCAGTGGTGGGGCACCAGAAATGAAAATGAGGGAGATGGAACGAAGAAGAAGAAGATGGAGGATTTGTATTAAGGGGTATAGCGCCACTATTAATGGCGCTATGTCTTCAGGTAATATACATATAGCGCCACTATTAATGGCGCTATGTAAGTTTGTCAGTATAACGTCACTAATAGTGGCGCTATACAGTAACGGTACAGTTAACGTTACTGTAACGTTACTGTATAGTGCCACTATTAGTGGCGTTATATATACTTTGGTAACTTTTTTTTTACACTTATTTAAGTATTTTGAATAAAAATAAACCATATTTTGGTTCCGCACTCCTTTAAGTTCTGTAGGCGGCCGCTACCATTTGCCACTCTCTGCTCTTCTTCACTCTTTTCCTCTTTTACAGAAAAAATCCAAAAAGGAAAAAGAAGAAAGAACCCATTTTGATCGGCCATTTTCATGATTCAGGTCTTTTTCAACAAAAATTAGGGTTCTTTTCCCATTTCAAGAAAATTTTAGGGCTTCTTCCACCCTTTTTTTTTTCATCAGAATCATTAATTTTTGTCAAAGAAAATGGAGAAGTTGAACAACATTTTCAAGAAGAAGACTTCACCCAAAGGTAAGATCTTTCCCCCCTTTTTCTCTAATCCCACTTTCTCTATTAATCTTCCTTCAGCTTAGTATAGGGACTTTAGCTTGTTTCTTATCACATTTTTTTATGGTTTTATTCTTTGTTTTGAGTGATGATCTATGGTGAAAGTTTTGTAATTGATTAACAGAAGCACTAAGGACCAGTAAAAGGGAAATGGCTGTTGCTACCAGAGGTACCATTACTGTCTTGGGCTTCTATTTTCATTGAGTTTTGTTTTGATTAAAGACAACTTTTGACTTAATGAAATTTTGAAGGCATTTTTTTCAAATTTAGAAATAATGGATGTTGATTCCTGATTCCCGATCCCAATTGCACTGGCTGACTTTGATAGGGATGCCATTTGGTTAAATTCCTCTTGTTTTGATTTTAGATGTACTTCAAACACTATGCTCTTTACATTAGAACAGTCTAATTCTCCAATATGTTGAGCAAGAGATGCTTACTAGGAATAAATGTTCCAGCAAAAAGGAACAAAAGGATCACGCTTGCAGAAATTCTTATGTATTTTATATTGGGAAAGAGAAGTACTTAAGCATATTGAGGGTTGAGGGTAAACTCAAGCAATTTGATTGTAATGATGTAAGGTATTCAACAAAAGCAAAATCAAATAAGAATTGTTGTGCCTTTGCAATAAGAATAAAAAGGATGAGTGATCCTTCAGAATACGATAGTAAAAGAGGTGAGGGAGATATAATACTGGTTGAGAAGGTTCGTTAGTAAGTGGATAACCAAAATCATGTAATATCTGGTATTATAATTCTGTACGGCAATGGTGCTTCATAATATGATAGTATGATATATTAGGAAAATTGTCAAATTAGTTTTGGGGACTAAACCGTAGTTCAGGTGCATTGCAAATGATAGGCAAGCTCAATATAATTTACTCTAACAATCTAATCTGCTTTGCTTGGACAATCATTGGCAGAGTTGGAAGAATTGCTATATTGGCTAAAAGCTAGATGTACTTATTTCCTTTGCAAGTGACTAAGCGTCTCAACTCAACTACCTATAAGTTTTATTGATCTCTTTTCATTATTACAGTTGAAAACCATCAGTAGTTGGTTTTCAACAGAAATAAGCAAGGCGGTGGACAAGCCAAAAGCATTAATACTGTTGAAAATAAACTGTGTCGAAGATGTCTGTCTCATGTTTGGGTGTCGTTCTTATTTTTGACTAAAACCATCAGGGTCAGCTATTTTGCTAAATGAGTAAACAAATTGCATATTTGAGGTTTTATATTTTGGACTGTTGATAAAGATTTGGGATATGATCATTGTTATGCTATTCTAGTAAATTGCGTGTCATTGTCATTTGCATAAGCAAGGAGTTGGATAACACCAAAAGCTTTAAACAGTGTTTGGAAAAAATTATCCTTGTTGAGGATGTGTCATAGTTGGATGTCATTCATACTTTTTACTTAGCCGTTATCAGCTTATTTTGGTAAACAAGAAGATAACTTTGTATTCCATGCTATCTTTTGTGTTGTTATAGAGCGCTGGAATATGATAATTGGTGTGCAAGTTTAGTATATTTCACTTCATTTTTCACTTTGTATTGTCTTTCTCATTCTTTATTTGGTTCTTTTGTACTTTCATCAGTTCATTTCTTTGTTCATGTTTAACTTTTAGGCATTGAGCGGGAGATTTCATCTTTACAAATGGAGGTAAGTTACTAGAAAAATGTTCATAGACATGATGCAAGTGTTGTTTGTTCAGTTAGTTCAGAGTATTCTTGCCAATTTATGGTCAATTATGTTCTGAGTATTCTTACAGTACCCAATCTTTTTCTTCTGTGTTAGTTATATTCTTATTTATTAACTTATGTAATTCTTATTTTACCATCTTGTAGGAGAAAAAGTTAGTTGCAGAGATCAAGAAAACAGCCAAAACAGGAAACGAGGCAAGTGTTTGTTCATTAAACTTATTTTTTGTTACTAACACCACACTTGGAATCGCGATCATATTGATATTGGTCTCCCTGGGTGCTTATTTGCACTAGAAACTGCATGCTTTTTGCAGCCTCTTATTTCTTTTGGTATGTAAGAAAGAGGCCGAACAAGTTACAAAGCCGGACGATCTCGCGTGTCCCCGGTACGTAGCCTCCTCCTCGACTCGAGCTGTCCGCTCGGGTACACAGTCTAGAACATATACCCAGGATGAACCTAGTATAACAAAACCTCATGTCGGATCCTAGTAGGAACGCTTATTTGCATCACGTTGCATCTGACATAGGGGACTCAACACAGGGGTTGGGTCCGTCTAGGACAAGCAACCCGAAATGAAAAGACCATCCTGTTGCATCCCGTTTGTTTTGCGCATTTATTTGCTTCAGATCTGCATGCTGACCGGTTTCTGCATAGAAAAAAAAATCTCTTTTTAGAAGAAAAGAAAAATAGCAGCGTAGGGAGATAACTACTTATTTTTAAAACCAATGTCCAAGTAGTGTCAAAACCTCGCAGAAATTTTCTTTAAAAAAAATATAAATAAAAATAAAAACAAAATTTGTCTTTTATATATATATATATATATATATATATATATATATATATATATATATATATATATAATGCAAAAAATATAGTTCCTTTCAATCGCTTTCAAAAATAATTGTTTAAAATTAAAAAAAAAAAAAGAGAAAATTCAAAATTCAAAAATATTTTTTTTTCCTTTTGTAGAATCTCTTTCATAAATTCAAACTAATAGTCCAAATATTTCCTTAAGAGATTTTTTGAAATTTCAAAAAAAAAAAGTG
Organism: Nicotiana sylvestris; assembly: GCF_000393655.2. Taxonomy (NCBI): domain Eukaryota; kingdom Viridiplantae; phylum Streptophyta; class Magnoliopsida; order Solanales; family Solanaceae; genus Nicotiana; species Nicotiana sylvestris. Next base: position 57,136,266 of record NC_091058.1, read on the forward strand.
AAAAGAAGTAAAATTCAAAATGTTTCTTTAGTTGTCGTTTCTTTTCAAAAAATATATAAAAAAAATACACCAAAAAAAAATACAAAAATATTTTCTCCTTTTCTTTAAAAGGTTTTATTAAAAAAAAGGGTTTAGTTTATTTCCCCTATTCCTGATCGGCCCGAACTACGCCGGTTTGATTCTCGCAGGGTGTGAGATACGTAGGCAGCCTTCATCAGGTCCAACCTCCCTTTTTTTAGAAATAGCCAAAATGTCAGAATTTTAATTTATGAGTCAGGTGATGCCGTTTGTCAAGATTAGCCGAATGTTCCCGAAAAGGGACGCCGGAAGGCTGACTTTGCATAAATAGCCATTTTGGTCATTTTTTTTTGTGACCAAATTGCCCAATGGCCTTAGGATCCTCGTCCCCGAGGCTCTGCGAGGTCATGTTCCCAATGTCGGGTCACCATTCTAAAAAAAACAGAGTCATAAATAAATCAAGTGATTGTTTTGTCAAAAAAAAGCCAAATGTTCCCGAAAGGGACGGTGGAAGGCTTACTTTGCATAAACGGCCACTTTCGATCATCTTTTAGAGTTTTGATCGGTTGACCCTCACAGCCTTAAAATCTTCATCCCCAAAGTGCTGAAAGGTCGTGTTCGAAAATCGGATCTTTCTTTCTGAAATATAGTCAAATCATTTTTGAGTCAAATCATTTTTGCTTAAGTCACTTTAATAAATGTGCAGGATGAGCACAATGCAAAATGAACGCTTTACGATAATGACTAAAATCCCTGTCAAGTTACGGCTATGGTGGAATGATCTAGGTGTTGAAGGGCAAGATGATGTCAAGAAATATCTGAAAGGTCTCACGGGTTTATTGAAAATCCAGCCTCGGGGAGATATCATAAGAGCTTTGGTCACCTACTGGGACCCAGCGCACAATGTCTTCCACTTCTCCAATTTTGAACTCACCCCGACTCTGGAGGAAATAGTCGGGTACATCGGAAATGCTGAACTTCCATTAAGGCAGAAATACCTGGTTGCCCCAAGAGCTGTCACGGTACATCGATTTCTAGATTCATTAAAGATACCCAGGATGGTCCATAACCCGGATTTGGCCGCAGATTTTTGTAATCCGTGCTTCATATACGACAGATATGGTCATGTAGGAGGATTCAATAATCCGGTTAACAAGCTATGCAGCAAAGGTAACCGTCAGAAGTGGGATGAGCACAGACGAGTGGCTTTCGTGATAACATTTTTGGGCCTTTTGGTATTTCCGAGGAAAGACGGAAACATTGATCTGAAAATATCCGGGGTCGTCAGTACTTTGCTCACTCAGAATGAAAGTACTCTCGCGCATATGGTAGTATCTGATATCTTTCGAGCTCTCACAGCCTGCAAAGCCAGGGGAATTTCTTCGAAGGGTGTAACTTACTGCTACAAATATGGATGACTGAACATCTCTGCCATCGTTCTGAGCTTTTGAGTCATGGTTCCTCGAAGAAAACTTGCATAGAAGAGTTTTACACGAGAACCAAGGAGGTCAGTCTGCCCGAAGGAGTTACGGCATGGACGTCGTTCTTTCAAACTCTCACGGCCAGCCAAATACAGTGGACATTGGGATGGTTGCCTGTTGATGAGGTTATGTATATGCCGGCGGCTAGAACCCACTTTCTATTGATGGGACTTAAGAGCATTCAGCCTTACGCGCCCTATCGAGTTTTGAGACAACTCGGGAGATGCCAGATAGTGCCACACGAGGAAGATCTTAGTGCTCAAGCAATTGAGATTAGCCCTGACGGACAATTTCCTGAAACAAATGTCCGACAGATCTGGAATGAATGTCAATATTTGAAAGCAGATACTTGTGTGCAGGATCGGGCCAAAAGTGAAATGGCGCCAGGTTACCTTGCGTGGTACAGAAGAGAACTTGAACACGAAAGGCCGGCTAAAAGACCCCACATCCTGAATTTTGCCGAGTCATCACAAAAGCAATGGGATTGGTTAGCAAAAGAAAGAGGCTATCGTGTCAAAATCAGCAAATTAAAGCGACAAGTCGAAGGTCTAAAATATGAGCACAACGTGCAGTTTGCTACTGATCTGGGAGAAAAGAACAGGTTGACCCAGGAAAACGAGATGCTCAGGGCCCAGATCCAGCAGATAAGGATAGCCGCTAATAACCAACAAAGGAGCCGGTCGGATGAACGATTGATAAAAGGTTTAAAAATGGAAATTGGTGAGTGCCGGAGTGAGTCGGAAAATCTTGAGAGTACCATAGCAGGACTCAAAGCACACTGGGCAAAAAGAACAGAAAAACGTAACTGGTACCTGCAACAGTTGAAAAGGGATCACGAGCAAACCATTGCCAATTTGAAGAAAAAGGTGGTCACTCTTGAGGACAGAGCAGCTGAGCAAGCCCGAACCTTTGAAGCTGAAAATAGACGTTGCCACAAGCTACTGGCCCAAATGGAAGTAGAAATTCAGCAGTGGCAAAATCAATATCTCCAGGATTCTCGGGTTTTGACAGCTCGTAATGATCAAATAGAGCGCATACTCATAGAAAAAAGGCGAACCAGGGATAAGATTAAGACCATTGCCCATGCCATCATCAGGAGATGTCTGCGATGCGAAGATATGACCAGTATTACCTTTTTCTCGGCAGTGATGATTTATGTCAAGCAGACCATGTATGAGCTGGAACAACTTGAAAGGGACCTCACACCTGAGACCGCGGCAAGGCCGAACGATGCCCCGCGAGCGCCAATTCTTGAAACCTTAATGTATTTATAGGTCGAGTCTGTATTTTTGGTCATAGCATCTTCTGTCTGTCTTTTCGCATCAGGGTGTATCAGTAGTGGTTTGAGTTTGTCTGTTATTTTCACTTTTTCAAAAATGTTAGTTTGTAATAGATTGTTTCAGTAATAAAAAAATGCTTCTTTTTACACGCGTTTGTCTTTGAACTACGTAATGATCTGATTCACGCGGCATCGTGATAAGTAGGCAATCCTTATCAGATCCGGTCACATTTTAACTGCAAATGATGAAAATAATAATAAAAATAATAAATAAAGGGGAGCATAAAGAGAAGCCGGAATGACGTATGTCATCGATGCAAACATGTAGAAATTCACTTAACTGTATAGGTGCATCACACCCCAAAGTGAGATTACCTGTCTGTTATTTGTTTCAAACTAACCATTTGCTTGCTGCTAAGTCCAGGTTTTTAGAAAAGGTGGTTTGGTTTGGTGAAGGTCTGGCCTCGCATTCATACTTTACGAGGTCGAAAGGAAGTGTTCAGTTACCCGTCATTAAGTCGAGAGGAAATATTCACACTTACTTCACAAGATCAAAGGGAAGTGTAGAGATGTCTTCAGAAATTCCTTTGCCGGCAATTCCTGTCTCCGAGGAGAGTTCAATCTTGGCCATCCCAACTTCCGAGTCAGCAACTGCTGAAGAAAACAGAATCTTGCGACTTCGCATGTTGGAAATGTTGGATGACTGGAACAACAGAAAAGAGCCGCCGAGTGTAATCCCTGGATTCCCCGAGTTGTTCTCTAGGACAAATGGGACTTTCAACGTCCCCATAAGTTATCCAACTGCCCCATTCGGGTACCCGACCATTTTCAGCCCACTCTGCTGGATCACCCTCTGATTCTTATCCCCGGATGTCAACGACAGATGTAGCTACAAACACATTCACCGTACCGCCCTGTCCAATCATGGCACAACCCGCTACACACAGGCCTAATTTTGACTCTTCCTCATTCACATTTCAAGCACCATCCTTCTCACTGGAACCAACTCGGTTTACCACCAGCACTCACCCTCAACAGCCTCAATACGGGCTTACGCCTGGGAAAGACCAAAATCCCAAAGCTTTTGAATAAGATGAAATGGCAAAAAGAATGAGGAGCCTCGAGCAGAGTTTGAAAAATATGCAAGGTTTGAGCGAGCAAATGAGTGTTTCCTATACTGATCTGTGCATGTTCCCTCACGTGCACCTACCCGAGGGGTTCAAAACACCGAAGTTTGAGAAATATGATGGGCATGGCGATCCCATTGCTCACCTCAAAAAGTATTGAAACCAATTGTGTGGAGCTGGCGGCAAAGAAGAATTGTTGATGGCGTACTTCGGAGAAAGCTTGGTAGGAATAGCCTCAGAATAGTATATGGATCAAGACATATCTCGATGGCATATTTGGGATGATCTCGCCAGAGATTTTGTAAGACAGTTTCAGTATAATATCGACATCGCGCCGGACAGGAATTCGTTGTCAAACTTGAAGAAGAAACCCTCGGAAAGCTTCAGAGAATATGCTATTAAATGGAGCGAGCAAGCATCAAGGGTAAAACCTCCCATGGATGAAATAGAAATGGTCACTACTTTCCTCCAGGCTCAAGAATCAGATTACTTCCAAAACATGATGTCAGCCATGGGAAAGCCTTTCGCGGAAGCGATTAAGATCGGGGAGATGGTAGAGAATGGTTTGAAAACGGGTAGAATTTTGAGTCAGGCAGCCATAAGGGCAACCTCCCAAGCCGTCCAAAGCGGGTCCGGAGGAATGGCAAGAGTGAAGAAAAAGGAAGAGACATCCATGGCGGCATCAGAAGCAAGAGAATATCGTAATCCCAAGCCCCGTTTTCCAGAAAGAACCCCACAACATTACTACCCCCACCAAAATGCGACCTATGCTCTTCAACCCTACATGGACATGAATACTCAGCCTTATGTCCAGCCGCCGCAACAAGCCAATCGGGGCCAAGCTCCACCTCCCAGAAATCAGCCTCCTTACCGAAACCACTATAATCCACAGCTACCTCAAAATAACTTTCGTCCTCAAGAACCACCCAGAAGACGGACTTTCACACCCATTGGTGAACCATATTCTACCATATTCCCAAAGCTAGTCCAGATGGGTTTCCTGCAACCAGTCCCTCAGACAAGGCACAATCCAGCATCACCTGCTTACAAAGTCGGTGTCAGGTATGCTTATCATTCGGGAGCAGAAGGGCATGATACCAATGATTGTTGGACTTTAAGAAGGGTGGTAGAGAACTTAATAGAACAGGGAAAGATAGTGTTAAGGGATGAGGAGGTCCCAAATGTGACCAACAATCCGTTGCCCGCTCACAATAATGGCCCGTTAATTGGGATGATCTGTGAGGACAAGGAGTTTGATCCCGCCCTGAAAGCTATAATCGCCATTGTCGATGCAGGGAAAAAGCCTAAAGCAGCCCCGAAGCTAGAGAAAGGAGAAAAGAAGACTAGTATTGTCAAGGGTGAGCTCGAAGAGAAGGCCGAGACAAAGACAGTGACGATGGTGCCCGCGAAGAATGAAGTTCTTTATATTCCACGAGGTCGATCAGAGAAGCCGCAAAGATTCGAAGTCAAAAGGGCAATACCAATGTACGTATCGAAAGGGGCCTATGTGGTTCGGGGACGATTAAACCACCTCGGCTGAATGAGCCAGTGGTTATCGGACACGTACCACAGAAGCCAATGACAGACCCGTCCACAGTACCGTGGAACTATCAAAGAACATTGGTTACATACAAAGGCAAAGAAGTCATGGGGGAACTTCCAGAGAATACTTTTGTTGGAAAATATTCAGACACTCAAGAGTTAAACAACGCCACACGGAAGCGCTTCCCACCCAAGAAGCCTGTAAGCGTTGAAGAAGCGGAGGTTTTCTTTCAAAAGATGAAAATGCCTGACTACGAAGTGGTGGATCAGTTACTCAAGTACCCTGAGCGAGTGTCGATGCTATCTTTGCTAATGAGGTCGGTCGAACATCAGAAGATCTTGCTCAAAACCCTGAACGAAGCATATATACCGGCTGAGACTTCAGTTGAACAACTGGAGAGAATGACGGAAAGGTTCTTCGAAGTTAATCAGGTTTCTTTTAGTAAGAACGATTTACCTCCGGAGGGAGCGGCTCACAACAAGGCTTTACATCTGACAATTAAGTGTGAAGACTACTACGTCAAGCGGGTAATGTTGGATGGAGGTTCGGGTGTTGACATTTGTCCACTCTCTACGCTGCAAAGAATGGAAATTGGGACCGGAAGAATTCGCCCCAATAATGTCTGTGTAAGGGCTTTTGATGGCATCAAGAGGGACACCCTCGGGGAAATAGACTTGGTATTGACTATAGGACCGGTGGAGTTCGAAATAACTTTCCAGGTACTTGATATGGATACGTCTTACAATTTTCTCCTCGGAAGACCTTGGATTCATGCGGCAGGGGCTGTACCTTCCACTCTCCACCAAATGGTGAAGTTTGAATATGAATATCGGGAAATTGTGGTCCACGGAGAAGACGAACAATCTATTTATCGGGACTCATCGATCCCATATCTTGAAGCAGGGGAAGGGAGTGAGCACACAGTTTACCAGGCTTTCGAAGTTGTGCTGGCAGAGCAGTATGAAGAAGGAAAACCTTGCCCCCAACCTTTCTTGTCCAACGCCTCATTCATGGTTGCTAAAGAAATGATCCGATGGGGATTCAGACCAGGGAAAGGGCTTGGGCGAACGCTGCAAGGAATAACGGAACCCATCACCTTACCTTCCACTAAGAAACTCTTTGGGATAGGTTTCCAACCCACTCCAAAAGATGAGGATTGGGCGAAGAAGAGGAAAAATGAGGGTTGGAAGTTGCCTCGACCATTGCCACATTTATACGAGACTTTCGTCGGACCAAAATACATTGAAGAGGAAGACGACGAGGCTTTTACGGTCGAAGAGATCGAAGAAATATGTGGGGGCAATGAGAGGAATGCTTTATGAAACTCACATGGTTCAACCGGGAGAAGGCACAAGCACCGCTGAGATGCTATATGTGGGCCAAATGCTAAGCTTCAGAATTGGGAGGTCACGCCATTCCCAACTAGGCAGGAGTCCGGGTAGACCTGTCTTGCCACCTTTCCTGCATCACGAGTTATCCCAGGATGTAACTCGGATGTTTTTCTTTAGTTTCCTGTTTTGAATCCCTGAATTATAAACATTGTTATCTTCCCAATTCCAAAGAATAAAATCAGTATTTCCTCATTTTTTTCCTTTATTCTGATTTTTGCTATTTTTCCTTTATCTTTTCCTTTCAGTTATAATAATGCGGCTTTAAATAATATGACGTGTTTGCGGACTTCACGCCCAGAACCTAACGAGCTGTTTAATTGTGAAATAATGAACCAAGAACCGAAATATGACGAAGAAGAGGCTTTTAGGGAAATAAATCGAGAATTGGAACACTTTGAGAATAAACCTAAGCCGAATTTGAATGACACTGAACCGGTTAATTTGGGAACTCCTGAAGAAATCCGAGAGACCAAAATAAGCATTCACACGGACAAGAAAACGCGAGACGCAATAATTCAACTCCTTTTTGAATTTAAAGATATGTTTGCTTGGTCATACGATGACATGCCAGGATTAGGTGCTGATCTAGTTGGTGCATAAATTGTCAATTTACCCTGATTGTCCTCCCGTTCAACAGAAGCAGAGAAAGTTCAAGACTAATGTCAGTGATAAGATCAAAGAAGAAACACCAAGCAGTTGAAAACAGGAGTAATCCGGGTAGTCCAGTACACTACGTGGTTGGCGAATGTAGTTCCGGTACTGAAGAAAGATGGGAAGACTCGGGTATGTGTGGATTATCAAGATTTGAATAGGGCGAGTCCCAAAGACAATTTCCCATTGCCCAACATCCACATCCTTGTTGATAATTGTGCCAAACATGAGATACAGTCTTTCGTAGATTGTTACGCTGGATATCATCAGGTGTTGATGGATGAAGAAGATGCCAAGAAAATCGCCTTCACTACACCTTGGGGTACTTACTGTTATCGGGTTATGCCATTCGGTTTAAAGAATGCCGGGGCAACTTACATGAGAGCCATGACTGCCATTTTTCATGATATGATGCATCAAGAGATAGAGGTGTATGTGGACGACGTGATAGTCAAGTCCAAGACTCAGGACGATCATGTCCAAGACTTGAGGAAATTCTTCAAGAGGCTGAGAAAGTACGCCCTGAAGTTGAATCCGGCTAAATGCGCCTTCGGAGTCCCATCGGGCAAACTTTTGGGTTTCATAGTAAGCAGGAGAGGTATCGAGTTAGATCCAACAAAGATAAAATCTATCCGAGATCTACCTCCTCCAAGAACGAAGAAAGACGTGATGAGTCTGTTGGGCAGGTTAAATTATATCAGTCGATTCATTGCCCAGCTAACCAGCACATGTGAGCCCATATTCAAGTTATTGAGGAAGGATGCAGCAATCAAATGGATGGCTGAGTGTCAAGAGGCTTTTGACAAGATCAAAGAATATCTTTCAAACCCTCCAGTTTTGGTCCCGCCAGAGCCAGAGAGACCCTTATTCTTGTATCTGATGGTCTTGGAAAATTCTTTCAGTTGTGTCCTCGGGCAACATGACATAACCGGAAAGAAAGAGCAGATGATATATTACTTAAGCAAGAAATTCACCAGCTATGAGGCCAAGTACACTTTGTTGGAAAGAACGTGTTGTGCTTTGATGTGGGTCGCTCAAAATTGAGACATTATCTCCAAGCTCATACTACTTACCTCATAACCAGGTTGGATCTGTTGAAGTACATATTCCAGAAACCAATGCCTACTGGCAGACTAGCCAACTGGCAAATCTTGCTTACTGAATTCGACATAGTCTATGTCACTCGCACGACAATAAAAGCCCAGGCGTTAGCGGATCATTTGGCCGAGAACCCGGTTGATGAGGAATACCAACCATTGAGTACTTATTTTCCAGATGAAGAAATAAACACCATAGAAGTAGTCTCGGAAAACGCCCATGTTTGGAAGATATTCTTTGATGGGGCCGTAAATGCCAAAGGTGTAGGAATTGGGGCAATCTTGATCTCACCCACTGGTCAGCACTATCCGGCTACAGCTAGGCTTTGTTTCTTCTACACGAACAATACAACTGAATATGAAGCCTGCATCATGGGCATGAATATGGCGATCGATCAGGATGTTGAAGATTTGTTGATTATGGGGGATTCTGACCTGATTATCCGGCAAGCCCAAGGTGAATGGGAAACTCGAGATGTCAAGCTTATTCCTTACCGACAGCACGTGGAGGATCTCAGCAAGCGATTCAAATCAATAGAGTTTAGGTATATCCTGCGGTGTCACAATGAACTAGCTGATGCACTTGCCACCTTAGCTTCAATGTTGCCTTACCCAGGCAACGCCCACATCGATCCCTTGGAAATCCAAATCAGGGAAAGACACAGTTACTGTATTGTAATCGAGGCAGGATCAAGTACCCAGCCATGGTACCACGATATCAAGAGGTTCTTGAAGACACAAGAATACCCCGAACATGCTACTGGAGATCAAAAGAGAACTATTAGGCGGCATGCGGGTGGTTTCTTTTTGAGTGGCGAAGTATTGTATAAGAGAACCCCGGATCTCAACTTGTTAAGATGTGTTGACACCGAGGAGGCAGGAAGAATCATGCATGAGGTACACGCGGGAGTATGCGAGCCCCACATGAACGGGTATGTTTTAGCAAAGAAAATTCTTCGAGCGGGTTATTACTGGATGACCATAGAGAAGGACTGTTTTAGTTTCGTTCGGAAGTGTCATCAGTGTCAGGTGCACGGTGATTTGATTCATGCACCCCCCACAGAACTACATCTTATGTCGGCGCCGTGGCCTTTTGTCGCTTGGGGTATGGACGTCATTGGTCCGATTGAGCCAAAAGCCTCAAATGGGCACAGATTCATATTGGTCGCTATCGACTACTTCACAAAATGGGTCGAAGCTGTCACTCTCAAATCGGTCACTAAGAAGGCCGTGGTGGATTTTGTACATTCAAATCTTATCTGTCGTTTCGGTATTTCTGCAACTATCATCACAGATAACGCGGCAAACCTGAATAGTCATTTGATAGAGGATGTGTGCGAACAGTTCAAAATAACGCATAGGAACTCCACTCCTTATCGGCCCAAGGCCAATGGCGCTGTTGAAGCAGCAAACAAGAACACCAAGAAGATTTTGAGGAAGACGATCCAAAGTTCCAGACAATGGCATGAATAGTTACCTTTTGCCTTGCTAGGATATCGCACTACAGTGCGCACATCAGTAGGGGCAACCCCATACTTGTTGGTTTATGGGACCGAGGCTGTGATACCGGCAGAGGTAGAAATTCCTTCGCTCCGAACCATTGTTGAAGCAGAAATTGAAGATAGCGAGTGGGTTAAGACTCGATTGGAGCAGTTGACTTTGATTGATGAGAAACGAATGGCCGTGGTTTGTCACGGGCAGTTGTACCAACAAAGAATGGCCCGTGCTTACAACAAGAAAGTGCAACCCAGGAATTTTGAAGTAGGGCAATTGGTATTAAGGTGCATTCTGCCACATCACCAGGAAGCGAAAGGAAAATTTGCTCCTAATTGGAAAGGCCCGTACATCATCAGGAAGATACTGCCAAGAGGAGCGTTGTATCTGGGTGATATTGAAGGAAATGATCCTGAGACAGCGGTGAATGTGGATGCAGTCAAAAGGTACTATGTCTGAGTTTACTTCGGTGATGTCTTGGCACATTTGAGATGATGAAGGTTTTATTCCCACTACCCAAACACTATCAACTCTCTCTACAAGCCCTTTGAGCCGGTTACATTTCTTTGGCTACCTTCTTTCAAAAAAAAAACAATCGATTTGAGCCTGAAGTACGTTTGACTTGATTCCGAAAGGATACGTAGACAGCCTCTCTCTGGGGTTCAGTCACACCAAAAATAAAATCCAATTTACCCTGAAGTTGAAATTGGGGCCCACCAAATGGTTCCGAAGTTGTAACGTCATCCACAATTTTTTTTACCAAAACCCAAGTACAAGTCCTTCGGATCAATTGCCAAAGGCGGGGAAAACCAAGAAATATCATTATTGGAAGCTGATGCATTCTGAAATTGAGAGAAATAAAATGAGAGAGTCTTGTCGGTGAAAACCTTCGGGCACCATAAGGCGACGGGAGTAGAGAAATCGAAAATGAGAGAGCTTGTTTAGTAAAAACTCGCAAAGAGTGCTATCAGGCTACAGTGAGAAGAGAAATGAGAGAGGTCGACTAGCAAAAACCCGCAAAGGGCACTGTTGGCCGAAAAGATGATTCCACCTCAGAAAGTTCTGGCAAGGTTCCATGGTTTGGAAACATAGATCCGTTTTTGGTTCATGAGGAAATGCAAGTTCGTGAGGGTCGGGCATCCAGTCCAAAAGACATGTCATGTCAATTTAAAGCCAGCATGCACCTCAGATAAGTCCTTCTTTTCCCCCCGAAAGGGACGCTTCTCTTTTAAGTTCGTTCCTCCGCTTTTCGTTTACCTTTCCTTGAATCCCTTTCGTTTTAACTCTAAATTCCAAAATGTGTTAGAAAGAAAAGGTGGCAGGACCGGTTTACAGAACTCCGTCTATGCAAGAAGTGGAGAAAATACTCAGCCCCAGTGGTGCGTCAGTCCAATCCCGACTGATCATGATGTTGATTGCCCTCAAAGTAAAGACACACACACAAAAAAAAATCCCCAACGAGTCTGCCCCAGTAAAAATCCCCACTGAGTCTGCCTCAGTAAAAATTCCCAAGCAGAATGAGATGGAAGAACCAAAGCATTACACGGGCGAATCATCACAAAATCCGGAAATGCGAGTCTGATCAGTTCGAAAGGGGGTCGCCTGTTGAATCCAATCAATGGCGGAGTTTCTCAAACGGAAATGAGGCCGGGACCAAGCAATCAAAACCACCGAACCAACCACCATTTTCAAACTGACAATTGTTCTTTGTTTGGAAATTGAAACAGGTGCGATCCAAAGCAACCATGCAAGAAGCAAGTGCCGCCCAAAAGGAAAAGAAATGCACAAGTGCAAGAAACAACTTTGCAGCAAGGAATCGACCCAAGAGGGAAGTTTCCTCCAAATTCTTTCCTGCATTTTTACTAAACAAAAAAAATAATTAAAAAAATATATATAAAAAACGAAAAGAGAAATAAGAAGAAAATTCCAAAAAAGGGTTAGTTTAGAATCCCCAAAATCAATCCTTCACCTGTTGCCAACGTTAGGGCCCCAATCCCTGAGTTGAGAAATTTCTTTTAGCCGGCGTTAGGGCTCCAATCCCTTAGTTGAGTAATTTTCCTTTAGCCGACATTAGGGCTCTAATCCCTGAGTTGAGCAGTTTTTTTCTTTAGCCAACATTAGGGCTCCAATCCCTGAGTTGAGCGATTTTCTTTAGCCGACATTAGGGCTCCAATCCCTGAGTTGAGCGATTTTCTTTAGCTGACATTAGGGCTCCAATCCCTGAGTTAAACAATTTTTTCTTTAGCCAACATTAGGGCTTCAATCCCTGAGTTGAGCAATTTTTTCTTTAGCCAACATTAGGGCTCCAATCCCTGAGTTGAGCAATTTCCTGTTAGCCGACATTAGGGCTCCAATCCCTGAGTTGAGCGTTTTCCTTTAGCCGACATTAGGGCTCCAATCCCTAAGTTGAGCATTTTCTTTTAGCCGACATTACGGCTCCAATCCCTGAGTTGAGCAATTTCCTGTTAGCCGACATTAGGGCTCCAATCCCTGAGTTGAGCATTTTCTTTTAGCCGACATTAGGGCTCCAATCCCTGAGTTGAGCATTTTCTTTTAGCCGACATTAGGGCTCCAATCCCTGAGTTGAGCAATTTCCTGTTAGCCGACATTAGGGCTCCAATCCCTGAGTTGAGCGTTTTTCCTTTAGCCGACATTAGGGCTCCAATCCCTGAATTGAGCGATTTTTCTTTTAGCCGACATTAGGGCTCCAATCCCTGAGTTGAGCGATTTTCTGTTAGCCGACATTAGGGCTCCAATCCCTGAGTTGAGCGAGTTTTTTCTTTAGCCGACATTAGGGCTCCAATCCCTGAGTTGAGCGATTTTCTTTTAGCCGACATTAGGGCTCCAATCCATGAGTTGAGCGAGTTCTCCTTTTAGCCGACATTAAGGCTCCAATCCCTGAGTTGAGCAATTTCCTGTTAGCCGACATTAGGGCTCCAATCCCTGAATGGAGCAGTTTTCTTTAGCCGACATTAGGGCTCCAATCCCTGAGTTGAGCGTTTTTCTTTTAGTTGACATTAGGGCTACAATCCCTGAGTTGAGCGATTTCCTTTAGCCGACATTAGGGATTCAATCCCTGAGTTGAGCAATTTTCCTTTAGCCGACATTAGGGCCCCAATCCCTGAGTTGCGCGTTTTTCTTTTAGCCGATATTAGGGCTCCAATCCCTGAGTTGAGCATTTTTCTTTTAGCCGGCATTAGGTCTCCAATCCCTGTGTTGAGCGATTCCCTTTCAGCCGACATTAGGGCTCAAATCTCTGAGTTGGGCAATTTCCTGTTAGCCGACATTAGGGCTTCAATCCCTAAGTCGAGCGGTTTTTCCCTTTTAGCCAATATTAGGGCTCCAATCCCTGAATTGAGCGTTTTTACCTTTTGCAAACATTAGGGCTCCAATCCCTGAGTTGCGCCTTCTAGACTTGAGATTTCCAATCCCCTCATCAATTCTGTAGATTTTTATGGCAATTAACTCACGAAATTTTCCTAGTGAAACTGGGGCAGAAAATTTCGTTCGTTTGTTTTGTTTTGTCTCAGCAGGTCTGACCTTGAGGCGCATGGATCGAGATGACCTACAGAGTGAGTCTCAATCCAGAATAAAGAAAAGAAGAAAAGAACAAAAAGAAGATTGTTCCCAAGGAACAAACAAAGTGCAGGTTGCTCAAAATTTGATTAAATTCCCGAGCTCCGCCAATCCCGTTTCACTCAAATGCTGCAGAAATGAACAAGCACCTACAACTTGCGAGCATCAAGATTCGGATCGGAGTCTACAAGCAGAATCAGCTAAGACCAAGATCAAGTTGCGAAAGAATTATAGATAGGAATCTTGTAACTAGCGGTTGACAGGCATAACTAGTTAGTTCAGTTTCAATTTTCTTTGGTTGTAATAAGGAGGTCGGTAAAGCAGTAGCGGCAACAGCAACAGCAGTAACAGCAAGCATTGCAATCCCATGGTAGTCCCAACTACCAAAATTTCCCGAACTACATTGACCTGATTCCTGTTTAGCCCAGGATATGTAGGAAATCTTTGAAGCAAAGATTCGGTCAAATCTTTCAAAATGTGCTTCACACGGAGTAGTCAAACAGACGAAAATCGCTCGTATCCGCTCACTTCATCTTTGCACGAAAACCCTTCGTGTTTTCGAACAAAGAGGGGCAGCTGTGAGCACGTGATTTTTGTTTACACGACAATTACTCCAAAAGAAATCGAAAAATAAAACAAATCGTCTTGTTGTACAATTTTAGAATTTGCATGGCATTTTTTGGTAGCTATTTGTAGTTTTTGTCTGTGATTTGTTTAGTTTTATCAATTAAAAATAAAAAAATATATGTCGCATGTAAGTTTAGGATCTCGTTCTACTATTAGGAATTAATTAAATCATATTTGGTTTTGAATGAATAAAAAATCACAAAAATATTACCTTTGGTAATTTTGTCATTTTTATCATTTAAAGGTTGATTATTACTAAAAATCAATTAATGTCTTTTTAATATAATTGTAATTTTGCAACTTATTTTAGGATTTTTGGTAGATTTAGTATTTAGATTAGAAATTTTAAAAAAAAAAGCAAAAAGAAAAGAGTACAAAATTGAGGAAAGGATTCGGACCTGGGCTCGTTTTAAACCCAAAAATCAGGCCCAAAACACACTGACCCAGTCCATCCCTCAGACACCATAAAGAACGACGTCGTTTTGGCACCCTCCATCTGAACCGTTGGTCAAACAGATCCAACGGTCCAGTTCAGGTCCCTCATTAATCCAAACGACGTCGTTTAGGCATGACCAATCGGAGCCGTTTATCCCATCCAATCCAACGGCTCCAGGCTTTCCCCAGATACCCGACCCACTGATACCCGGATTGACCCATTCCTAACATTAAACCAAACGACATCGTCCTTTAAGTTGAGAGATCAAGGCCGTTGATCATCAATGATCCAACGGCCAATATTCAACCCCTCGTCCCGTATATAAACTTTCCCCTCTCACCCCCGCGCCCTAAGCCAGACCCCCCTCCCTCATCTTTGTCTCTTTCAGAGACTGAACCCAAACACCCCCAAGAACCCTAGCGCCGCCCTTCCACCCCCTCACCGTAAACCCGATGGCAACGATGCCGGTGACCACCAGACTAACACCCCTAGTGCACCTCGACCCCCTGGACACGGATCTGCAAACCGTTGGTCTCGAATCTTTCCCCATCGTCTCGAATCTTCATTTGAAGTTTCGAGCCAAACCCCAACCTATGCCAAACCACCCCAAATCCATACCAGTTACTCCCCTGACCTCCCTCGTGACCAAACCAAGCTTGGTTTGGTTCGAATCTAACCAGAAAACACCAAGTCCCAAATCAGCCCCAAGAACCCTAGGAAATCCAGAACCTGAGGGTTTTGTCCAATTAAACGAAAGGGTTGGGGTCTAATAGACCTTAATCGAGGTGTTCTCAGTTGAGAACACTTCGATTAAAGTCTGTTCAACCCCAAAAGAAGTCTGAGTCAGAATCCAAGACGGGTTCGTCTGATCTTCAATTTCTTAAGGTATTTTTTTTCTTTTCCTTGTCAGTTCCATGTTGTTTTCTGATGATATTTGTTTATGTGTTTAAATGTCAGTTGAGTTGTTTTCATTTTGTGTCGACTATTCTGTCCACCTTGCCCGGACCTTTTATTTGGTCGAATTTTTTCCTCTATTCATTGATGAGTGTATGTGTTTAACTATATAATCGATTGAAATGAGTTTTGATCGATTAATTAGTTTCCAGGGAAACTCTTTGTTTTTGACAGTACAACTTGAATCACCTGTTAATACTGTTTGATTCTGATCATTTGCTACTGAGTGTATGTGTTGTAATTCGCGTAGTCGATTCGATATATGTCGTCGATTAGTTTCAGTTTGGAATGGTAGTAATCTGACTTATGCTGTTTAATTTTGTTTACTGAGGCATTGTTTGAATCAGCTGAGAATTGATTATAACTATTTGTAGTTTGTTAGTTGAATCAAAGTCATCTAAGGATTGGTTATAGCTGCAGTTTTAATATAGATTTTAGAGTTTAGTTTGAATTGATTGCAGGCATGTTTACTCATTTTAGATCTTGGACAACATGTGCATTGTAGTTTTTAATGAATTAAAGTAGAATGGACAGCATGTGCTGTCAGGACATACTCATGCTGTCCATACTTGCTTAAATTAATAAAGGATAAACCTTTATAATAAGGAAAAGAGGGTTGTCAGGGGAATCTCATGGCGAATACTTTTCTTTTGAATCGTGAGTGGAAAAACAGAAAAGAGAACATGGGGGGTCAGTTTTAATGGGCTTGAACAGGCTGTGGAATGAAGTCATTTTTGGCTATAAAAAGGGAAGGGTTTTCAGAACTAAGGGGAGACACCAAAACAGAGAGAGAGTTTTTGACATAACATTTTGGGACACCAAGAGTTTTAAAAAACCAGAAAAAGACAGAACCCAAGAACTGAAGAAAAAGAACTAAAAACCAGAAAGAGAGAGCAGGTTTAGGACCAAAAAGAGATTTGGGAACAAAGAAAGAAGTTGAAAGCTTTTCTTTTCTTGCCTTTTGTTTTGAAATCAGCATTAACTGCCTCTTTCTATGCGAAACTTGGGTTTCTTGCTTTGAGTATCCAAAAACCAGAAACAGTTGTTCCATTGTCATTGCGGATACACCTATTTCCGTCTAGCCTCAACTGAGTCTCCGGAGTCTGTTTTGGCTCGGATTTTGAGTGCTATTTTCATTGAGTTTTATGCTGTTTCCATTCGCTGGTTGTATTTTGTTGGTGGTTACTGCTGTCACACCTCCTTTTTCCGCACCCAAAAGGGGGCAGGGGAGTTTTTTCCAATTAAAGGACAATCGAAACGGGATTGGTTATTTATTTCAGAGTCGCCACTTGGGAGATTTAGGGTGTCCCAAGTCACCAATTTTAATCCCGAATCGAGGAAATGAATGACTCTATATTACAGTCTGCGTACCAGAAATCCGGATAAGGAATTCTGTTAACCCGGGAGAAGGTGTTAGGCATTCCCGAGTTCCGTGGTTCTAGCACGGTCGCTCAACTGTTATATTTGGCTTATTTATCTGATTTTAAATACAATATGAACTTATGTGCAAATTTTATCTTTCAACCGCTTTTATCATTTACTGTTATTTTTATCAAGAATTGCAACGTTATAAAATGTATCTCGAACCACGTTACAATCAATGTACCCGTGGTCGTCGACACACTTTGACTCCGTTGAGATTTGGATTTGGGTCACATCAATGTGCACCCGAGTTTAAGGAAATTAAATTATTAAAGGCGCGCCTAAAGCGACTAGCGTATTTATTTTGGGTAGGACCGTGGAATTTTACTAAACGGTCCATCCCGAAGTCTAAACAATTTTTAAAGCAAATATTTACTGAGGGCCCCGCAATTTGTATTTTATTTGGCGAGGCTCATCTCATTCTTATTTTTTAAAATGAATTTGCAACGTCATGGACACGCATCTCGAACCACGTCACAATCAATGTACCCGTGATTAGAAACACATTTCGACTCCGTTGAGAATTGGATTTGGGTCACATAAATGTGCACCCGAGTTTAAGAAGGTAAGATTTATTAAGGCGCGTCCTAAAGAGTCTAACGTATTGTTATTTTAGGAAGAGGCCGTGAAGGTTCATTAAACGGCCAAATCCAAAGTCTAGTCAATGGTTATGTATTTTATTGAGGGCCCCGGCGGTTTGTGATTTATTTGGCGAGGCTCGTCTCATTTTTATTTTAAAGGATAAACCTATAGTGACTACATTTTTCTATTAAGTTCGTCTCTAAAATAAAAGAAAATCTCCTAATTATTTACATGCTAAAAACGCAACTTATTAGTTATTAAGTTACGGCTAATGTGAACGGAAAATTGCGATCGCGTTTGTACAAGGAAAAACTGCTTTCATTCTACATTCTATTATTTGCTAGAACATGAGATTAGATACACAATAATATCAAAACAGATTAACTATTCTTCGGTTAATTTAAACTAACATTATTAGATGAAGAAAGTATACATATGCAGCCTCATTACTCATTAATTAATCGACTACATTTTTATACAAAGAGAGGAAAATTAATATTCAAACACAGATCCAAACAAAAGAATTCAACAGGAACAGGAGCCTGATTAATATTTCATTTTTCGCTTCAAGCCAAGAGTGTACAAATGTGTACCTGGAAACAGCAGTACAAGAACAAAAGAAGTAGGAGTCAGCAACAGTAATAACGCGGCAACAGCAGGTTCAGCAACACCGCAAAACCAATAACAACCAGTAGAATAACCCAGCAACGGATTGAAAAATCAGCAGTGCCAAAATGCAATCACAATCAAAGCAGAGAAGAGAAAAGATACGAGATGCAGTAGCTTCGGATTTTTGAATAACACTCGAAGAAAAACAAACAGAATTGTTCGAGTGAAAGTTCAAATTGTCTTTCTCTTTTACTATCACAAACTCTCTCAAGTATCCAAGTATGTCAACTCTCCAAATCTCTCTTAATAATATTCAATTTCTAAAAACTCTCCCAAAAATCCTCCCAAGTTTCAAGTTCTAGTCCCCTTTTAATGTCAAGAATGACTCTATATATAGTAAGACAAGTCTTCCATTCCCAACCCCAAAATTATTCCCCCAATGGCATGCTTTGGCCCACTATTAAATGTCTTCTTTATTTTAAATTTTGTCCCCCATGCCTACATTAAATAACTAACACATTCCCAACCCATTACAATTTGTCCCCCATGCCTATATTAAAAAAGTACAAGATTCCTCCCCATTATGTTTTGTCTTGTCCCCCATTATATTAAACAAATACCTCAAAAACCCCCCCATTATATTTGTCCCCCATGCTTAACATAAAGAATCAAAATAATGTTCAATTACCAAACTACCCCTCTGACCTTATTGCAATTACAAATCTACCCCCGAATGCAATGCAATTTACCAAATTACCCCTCTGCTCTAAACAATCAATTAATCATAACTCAACCAAAATATAGTCAAGATGACCAATTTCTCAACAATCTTCAACAACAATTATATGAACACGATGAACAACACAACTCAAAATTAATGGAATGAATTAACCATATCGGGAACCAATCCTGGTTAATTTAGACCATGAATGTATGAGCAAGAACACAACAATACAAACAACAATATACATGATTCAAATTAAATCAAGCGAATCACAAACAAACATAAACTCACATTAAATCACTGGATTTAAGACATGGACTTCAAACAAAGATGAACATGAATTAAATCTATTTTTAGCAACAAACATGACAGATTCTAACGATTCAAACAACATTAATATTTTCTGGAAAATTCATAACAACATGACACAAATTGAAGAAATAATTAATTAAATTTCAATTTGAATCTAACAAACATTAAACTAACAAATATTCACTTAAACAACAATACAAACATGAAATAAACATGAAAAATAACTAATTAATCTTTCATTTGAAATCTGAAAAATTAATTTAACAAACAACACATGAACATGAACTAAAATTAATTCAAACGATAAACAAAACAAACATTTGCCGATTTTAGATTCGAAAATATCAAAACAAAATACGGACAAAATAAAACTCAAAAACTACTAACCAGACCGACACGAATATGTATGGACTGTTTTGATGAACCTCGACCAAAGCTCAACCAAACGACGATGAACGAACTTAAGAAGCAAATTGAAGTCGCGCCGAAGCAGCAGCAGCAACAGTTGTCGCGGCAGAAGTGATGAACGGAAGCAGCTAGTTCATTCATGAGGAAAATGAAGGCAGAAGAAGCAACGATGGAGACTGGCCATGGTGCTGCTCAAGCTCGAAGAAGACGAAGTGAGGCAGCTGTTCGTGCGTTCGGCTAGCCATGGAGTCAGCAGCGACGAGCTGCAGACATGGCATCCATGGGGTTTCAGAAACAAGGGCAGTAGCGAGAGACAAAAGCAGTAGCACGAGCTTGAAGCGGACGACACAACAGCAGTTGGGTTCGTTCGAAGAAGGTCGATTTATAGGTAGCAGCTGCGACGAGAAAATAGCCGCAGTACGGAGGAGCTGGAGCATTTGTTGGCTGCGTCAATGGGGACGTTCGCGATGGTGAGGTCGAGGAAGAAGAAGGCAGAAGCGTCTGGTTAAGGGCAGCCATGGGAGGTCGTTTGGTGGTTCTTAGTTTTTGGAGAAGATGGAGCGTGGGGGCGGGTAGTTTTCTTTAGGTTTTAGGGTTTTTTGTTCTTTTTGTTTTTTCTTTTGTTTTGTTTTTTGAATGAAGAGGGGTGTTGGGTTAATGGGTTAATGGGGCAGATCGGGTCGACCCGTGTGAAGTGGACTGGGTCGTGGACAATTGTTTGGGCCTGGGGTTGAAAATTGAAGAAGTGGCCCAATCCGATTTTTATTTATATTTTTGTTATCTTTTCTTCTTTCATTTTCTAAAACTAAATTATGAAAATACTTAAATTATTATTAAGAACTAAATTAAGTTATAAAAGCGCAAATTAACTACCAATAACAATTAACGCACAATTAGGTAATAATTAAGCACAAAATTGTTCATTTGGACATTAAATGCTAAAAATGCAAAAGATGCCTATTTTTGTAATTTTAATTTTTGTAAAACTAATTTAATTACTAACAATTGTAGAATTAAATCCTACATGCAAAATGCGACATATTTTTGTATTTTTTATTAATTTAACAAATAAGCAAACACAGACAAATACAAATAATTATCCAAAAATAGCACAAAATCTCACAAAATTGCACACCAAGGAAAATCATTTTATTTTGCATTTTTTGGGAGTATTTCTCATATAGGGCAAAAATCACGTGCTTACAACTGCAGTGGCTGTTTGTGTTGCTGTTGTTGTCGCATACTTCATCTGTTGATCCTCCTCTTTTCCTTCTTGTGTCCAATATCCAGGTACACACTTAAATTTCTTACTGATGTAACAGTACCAATGAGTATGAAATGAAAGACACGAAGAATTTTCAATCATTTGGTGTTGTACCTATAGTCTTATAAAGTGTTAGTAGATTTGTGTAATTCTTTAGGTTGTAACTCAATAGGAAAATACATTAGGTAGATTGAACTTACTGAAACTTAATTTGTTCAATATTGTGATCTATAGTTATTTAGTTATATATATGATATGATTATGTAACCTGTGGAATGCACTAGTAGTTAGTATATCGATAACTAGGCTTCACCTTTAGTCGTATTTTGCGCATATAAGGCAGAATGTTTCCAACCTTGCCAAATGCAATATAGCTTTCAATCATTTGAGTTAACTCTATCAAAAAATCGGATTCCATTAGGCAGTTTATAGGACAATGTTCGAATCCCATTAATAACATCCTCTAGTAGTTAATTCCATTAATCTCATAAAAAATAAGTTAGTTTAAATTCAACTTGGAGAACGTTTAGCGTTAGTTTAGCATTTTATCAATCTTGTATGCAATTTTTTAATTAAATTAAAAGCATGTTCGCTCATGGAATAAGGCATGAAATAATTCCCCGTCTCACAAATAATTAATCTGATAAATTGCATGTAATTTAATTAGCGTATATTTTCTTTCTTTCATTTTTAGAGACAAACATAATAGAAAATGTAGTCACTGTAGGTTTATCCTTTCAAAAAAAAATGAGACGAGTCTCGCCAAATACAAAAAAATGCAAATTGCGGGGCCCTCAATAATTAGTCGTAATAAATATTTAGATTTCTTGAGATGGACTGTTTAGTGAACTTCACTGCTTTCCCTAAAGATAATTACGCGTTAGACTCTTTAGGCGCGATTTAATTAAATTACCTTCTTAAATTTGGGTGCGCATTTATGTGACCCAAATCCAAATCTCAACGGAGTTGGAATGTATTAACAACCACGGGCGCATTGATTGTGACGTGGTTCGAAATGCATTTTCACGACGTTGCAATTCCATAAAAAATAAATAATAATAATAATAATAATAATAATAATAATAATAATAATAATAATAATAATAATAATAATAATAAAAAAGCGGTTTTAACCTAATAAAAGCACACAATCTATAACATGTATTAAAAATCAGATATTTGGCCATTGTAACAATTTAAGCGACCGTGCTAGAACCACGGAATTCGGGGGTGCCTAACACCTTCCCTCGGGTCAACAGAATTCCTTACTTAGAATTTCTGGTTCGCAGACTTCATTTGGAAAGTCTAATATTTTCCTCGATTTGGGATTCAAGATAAACCAGTGACTTGGGACACCAAAAGCCAAACCTTTCCCAAGTGGCGACTCTGAATTAAATAAATAATCTCATTTCGAATATTGTCACTTAAATTGGAAAAACTCCCTCACGCATTTACCTTTCGGGGCGGGCGCGCAAAAAGGAGGTGTGACATATACTATATGTGAATTCTTCTCTTTTTTGTTTATCTCCAGTGAATTGTCTTCTCTTTTTTACATAACTCTAGATTGAGTTATCTTATCGGGTAAATCGATAACCGAAGCGATAATGATCGATAACTGATTAATCGATAGCCGATAACCGATATCTTATTGCTTCAGTTATCGGTTTATCATATTTGTAAACCGATAACCGATATGTTAAACCTATAATATTCGCAACCGAATCGATGCGACCGATGCTCACCCCTAACATAGGGACTTAGGGGAAGAGGGTGAGAGATTAGTATAAAAAAATATTTTCTACTATCTAATCAAATACTAAAAAATATTTTTC
The DNA here is from genome assembly GCF_000393655.2 of Nicotiana sylvestris. Classification (NCBI taxonomy): domain Eukaryota; kingdom Viridiplantae; phylum Streptophyta; class Magnoliopsida; order Solanales; family Solanaceae; genus Nicotiana; species Nicotiana sylvestris. Next base: position 57,159,093 of record NC_091058.1, read on the forward strand.
GGCAAAAGAATTTTATTCATCAACCAAACAAGAGAAAATAAGTGTTTTTCCTCGTAGCCAAACACACCCGGAGCGGACACGAATTTTCCTCGTACCCAAGCTCAAAACAATGTGTCAAACAACCAAAAGGACAATATTGTCTTTTGACCTTTTGTGAGGGCAAATATGAGAATGGTAGCTTGGTCATTTCAACCTGTACAACGGCTACTTATTTGCTGGCCGTTAGATAAAATCATAGTATTATGTGGGAAAAGAACAGAAGTCACTGCACGCTCCACTAGAAGTTCTGTAGGCGGCCGCTACCATTTGCCACTCTCTGCTCTTCTTCACTCTTTTCCTCTTTTACAGAAAAAAATCCAAAAAGGAAAAAGAAGAAAGAACACATTTTGATCGGCCATTTTCATGATTCAGGTCTTTTTCAACAAAAATTAGGGTTCTTTTCCCATTTCAAGAAAATTTTAGGGCTTCTTCCACTCTTTTTTTTTCCATCAGAATCATTAATTTTTGTCAAAGAAAATGGAGAAGTTGAACAACATTTTCAAGAAGAAGACTTCACCCAAAGGTAAGATCTTTCCCCCCTTTTTCTCTAATCCCATTTTCTCTATTAATTTTCCTTCAGCTTAGTATAGGGACTTTAGCTTGTTTCTTATCACATTTTTTTATGGTTTTATTCTTTGTTTTGAGTGATGATCTATGGTGAAAGTTTTGTAATTGATTAACAGAAGCACTAAGGACCAGCAAAAGGGAAATGGCTGTTGCTACCAGAGGTACCATTACTGTCTTGGGCTTCTATTTTCATTGAGTTTTGTTTTGATTAAAGACAACTTTTGACTTAATGAAATTTTGAAGGCATTTTTTTCAAATTTAGAAATAATGGATGCTGATTCCTGATTCCCGATCCCAATTGCACTGGCTGACTTTGATAGGGATGCCATTTGGTTAAATTCCTCTTGTTTTGATTTTAGATGTACTTCAAACACTATGCTCTTTACATTAGAACAGTCTAATTCTCCAATGTGTTGAGCAAGAGATGATTACTAGGAATAAATGTTCCAGCAAAAAGGAACAAAAGGATCACGCTTGCAGAAATTCTTATGTATTTTATATTGGGAAAGAGAAGTACTTAAGCATATTGAGGGTTGAGGGTAAACTCAAGCAATTTGATTGTAATGATGTAAGGTATTCAACAAAAGCAAAATCAAATAAGAATTGTTGTGCCTTTGCAATAAGAATAAAAAGGATGAGTGATCCTTCAGAATACGATAGTAAAAGAGGTGAGGGAGATATAATACTGGTTGAGAAGGTTCGTTAGTAAGTGGATAACCAAAATCATGTAATATCTGGTATTATAATTCTGTACGGCAATGGTGCTTCATAATATGATAGTATGATATATTAGGAAAATTGTCAAATTAGTTTTGGGGACTAAACCGTAGTTCAGGTGCATTGCAAATGATAGGCAAGCTCAATATAATTTACTCTAACAATCTAATCTGCTTTGCTTGGACAATCATTGGCAGAGTTGGAAGAATTGCTATATTGGCTAAAAGCTAGATGTACTTATTTCCTTTGCAAGTGACTAAGCGTCTCAACTCAACTACCTATAAGTTTTATTGATCTCTTTTCATTATTACAGTTGAAAACCATCAGTAGTTGGTTTTCAACAGAAATAAGCAAGGCGGTGGACAAGCCAAAAGCATTAATACTGTTGAAAATAAACTGTGTCGAAGATGTCTGTCTCATGTTTGGGTGTCGTTCTTATTTTTGACTAAAACCATCAGGGTCAGCTATTTTGCTAAATGAGTAAACAAATTGCATATTTGAGGTTTTATATTTTGGACTGTTGATAAAGATTTGGGATATGATCATTGTTATGCTATTCTAGTAAATTGCGTGTCATTGTCATTTGCATAAGCAAGGAGTTGGATAACACCAAAAGCTTTAAACAGTGTTTGGAAAAAATTATCCTTGTTGAGGATGTGTCATAGTTGGATGTCATTCATACTTTTTACTTAGCCGTTATCAGCTTATTTTGGTAAACAAGAAGATAACTTTGTATGTTATCTTTTGTGTTGTTATAGAGCGCTGGAATATGATAATTGGTGTGCAAGTTTAGTATATTTCACTTCATTTTTCACTTTGTATTGTCTTTCTCATTCTTTATTTGGTTCTTTTGTACTTTCATCGGTTCATTTCTTTGTTCATGTTTAACTTTTAGGCATTGAGCGGGAGATTTCATCTTTACAAATGGAGGTAAGTTACTAGAAAAATGTTCATAGACATGATGCAAGTGTTGTTTGTTCAGTTAGTTCAGAGTATTCTTGCCAATTTATGGTCAATTATGTTCTGAGTATTCTTACAGTACCCAATCTTTTTCTTCTGTGTTAGTTATATTCTTATTTATTAACTTATGTAATTCTTATTTTACCATCTTGTAGGAGAAAAAGTTAGTTGCAGAGATCAAGAAAACAGCCAAAACAGGAAACGAGGCAAGTGTTTGTTCATTAAACTTATTTTTTGTTACTAACACCACACTTGGAATCGCGATCATATTGATACTGGTTTCCATGGGTGCTTATTTGCACTAGAAACTGCATGCTTTTTGCAGCCTCTTATTTCTTTTGGTATAATGTGTGGTGTTATTCTGATCAAAAGCACATCAACCTGATTCTACCTGGCTAGTTAATGTGAATTTACCTAATCATCCCAAGCATACAAGAGTTAGATATAAGAGTTCTATTATTTATCACATTATATTTGAACAGTTTAAGATAACTAAAACACTGATTAGACTAGAGTTAATTTGTATGTACATAGTCTTGAGTCATTCTCAGCTTGCATAAATCATCCTTCTAAAGTACTCATGCATAAACATCTTGTCACAACCTTAGAGAAAGATATTATTTGACAGGAAAGTATCAGAATTTGAAAGACATATATATGGTTTATGTCTGCAATTGAATTGAACCGAGTCAAATACCCAAGGTATTGACTTGATTAGAGCTTGAGCTAGAGTTCGAGCTCAACAAAAGTTTAACTGACTAGAGCCTGACAATTGTTTAACTAATTTCAAATTCTTAAGGTTCATTCTCACACCAGCAAATAATCCACAGAATTTGTATACGTGTACGAATCCTATATAAATTTTAAAAAATACTTGTATGAGGGTGTGAGCCATGTTAGCTAGCTTTCTCTACCCGAGCATCTCCTTTTCATATTCAAGATCAAAATTTATTTGAGCCCTTTTTTTAATTTTTTTTTCTATTCGAGCTCAATAAGATTTTAAGTTTGAATCAAGACTAATTAAATTCGAGGTGTAGTTATTCATTTAGGAGTTGATTCAGTTGCAGCTTTTGTGGTAACATGAATGTTATACTATGTGATTCAAGTAGTTCTTTTTATGTAGCATGCTCAACCGCTGTGGAATTATCTTGTCAAACTCTTTGATGTCAAATGAATGGCATTTTTTTAAGAAGGGATGAGCAAATAACTCATTCATCCGACGTAATCTGTACATCAGCCATTTCTTTCTCCTCAAAGTAAATCTTGCTCATGCATTTTGACTTGTCAGGCCGCCACTAAAATTCTAGCTCGTCAACTTGTGCGACTGCGGCAACAAATTGTAAATTTGCAAGGTAGTCGTGCTCAGATTAGGGGTGTAGCAACTCATACACAGGTGAAATCTTTTCTCCAGATAACTATTGTTTATGACCAAGCAATTGAAAATTTTTGGTGGATCTTATACATGGCTTCCTTTCTCTTCTGTAGGCACTGTATGCTAGCACCTCTATGTCTACTGGAATGAAAGGTGCAACTAAAGCGATGACTGCCATGAACAAGGTACTGATTATTTGCTGGTAGTGAGTTTCTTTTCCTCTTTTCTTCTTAAATCATTCGAACATATTAAAATGAAATACAAAACATATGAAAGTGAAAGATTTGTCACCTACATCTTTTCTCCTCCATTTTGTTTGCCGTTGTGCTATCATTTAGGTTCTGTGCTCCACAAGCTAATCAAGGTGTAATTCCATCTAATTGGTTTGTTCTTTGTGTGTTAACTTCTCAGCAAATGGCACCTGCAAAACAAGTTAAAGTGATCAGAGAATTCCAGAAGCAGTCATCACAGTTGGACATGACAGTAAGCACATTCATCAATGCAGTTTCTTCAAGGCAACTAAGCAAAATATTTTAGCTTGGTGAAGTTCAGCCTATGCATACTGATAAAAATATCTGATTTTTTCAGATTGAGATGATGTCAGAGTCCATTGATGAAACTTTGGATAAAGATGAAGCTGAAGAAGAAACTGAGGAGCTTACAAACCAGGTTCAATACTCATTTTTCATCATGCAGTTTATCTGTTTCCTAATTGTATTTTTCTGGTCAACTTTTCTAATTTGGATTTTCATTTGTTAGGTGCTGGACGAGATTGGTGTTGACATTGCATCGCAGGTAGATTGTTGATTAAGGATAGTTGAGCCATCAGTTGTTTTTCTCATCTTTAGTTTGCAAGCTGGTTTATTCATTATTGTTTTCTATTTTGGCAGCTATCTTCAGCTCCAAAAGGTCGAATTGCATCGAAGAAAGTTGAAAATGTTGCTCCCCCTAGGTACGTCGAAACTGTTTTTATATCATGTCAGACATGTATTATCTGATATACTTAAGTTGGATTGTGTGTCTACATGTGTCAAGCTACATTTGTTGTGCATTTCCGTATCAATACTGATAGAGCCAATTCTCAACTATATAGGCATAGTATTCTTCTTGATATGTTCCCTTCTGTTCTCTAATTGTACTCCCGCTGCGTCTGATCATGATGATTATTTACTGCTTTGACCAAGTGCTGACTATGAACATTGTATTGATGCATGTACCAATCTAGAATTTCTAAAAGTTCGTTTTAGTTCTTCCTTCTATAATATGTTTTTGGTGGTCAGAACAATCAGAAAATAATATATTCTTTTGGAACATGAAGTTTATACAGATGGCTTCTTATCTTCTCCTTTTCAAATACTTTGTTATGTTCTTGCTGTTTGATTTTGTGGCAATACGAGATGAATTCTAGCTACTTAGAATACCTAACAATTCTTCTGTTTTAATGCAGTTCTGACTCTGCGGACATTGAGGAACTTGAGAAGAGGTTGGCCTCTCTTCGACGAATTTGAGGAAGAACGTGCATATTGGACAGCTTCTTACATTGATCCCCTTTCTTCTTGTATAAATTCTCTTTAGCATAAACATATAGTATGTACTAAATTGTATTTCTCTGACTATTGTTCTCTAGCACTAAACATCAACATTTATGAATTAATATCTAGAGGTATAAATGCTGTAAGAATGATAATGGATATGTTTTTGGTTTCATAAATCCTTCTTCACGTAGTTTTGTAATTCAGCATTCATCAATTTCATTTCTCAGTTAAATCAACTGCACAAAAATATGTTAAATCTTCATTATATTAATACAAACTTCTGCTACAATCCAAATGAAAACCAAAACTTAACTTATTTTTACTTTTACCTTAAATTTTACAATACAACATCAAACCAAAAGTAATGCTTCTTCAGTGAATCAAACTTTTCCCTTCTTTTCCAACTTTAAAAGGAAGGATTGGGAGACTTTGTTCATGCCAAAAAAAGTTATCAGGATCAACCTTAGTCTTCACAAGCACAAGCCTATCATAATTATTCTTGAAATACTTTTTACCCCAAACACTAGCTTCCAAGAAATTTGAGTTGGCATTTCTATTCATTCCCAAATCAAGATCTCTATAATTCACATAAGCTTCTCTAGGAAACTTGGATACAAAAGTGCCCATGTACTCATATAGCCCTCTGATCCAGTTGATATGTTTATCTGCAGATTTCTTGTCTCCTTCTGTCCAAGAAGTTAAGTACTGTATCTTGCATATGACTCCTTTTCTATGTGGGAAAGGAATGGAAGATTCTGATATCTTTCCCATCATTCCTCCATAAGGATTCCATATCATCATAGGTGAATCTTCTTCCAAAAACTTCTTCCACATACCTTCAAGTCCAGTTTCTGGAACTGGTACGCGGAGAAAGTCTGATTTAGCCTTGAAGTTTACTGGAGGGAATAATGACTTCCCTTGAAGTAGAAACTCAGGCTTAATGCTACTTGGATATCCTGCAATATAAATGACTGATTCAATCCAGCTCATTTCGACACAATCCTTTCGCGTCAATCCCAATTCAGGGAAGCTATGATTCATCACATGAAGAAGCCTATCAGTTTTGCCAAGAAACAATGCTTGGTAAGCTGTTTGCACTGTTTTCTTCCCATTTTTAGTTGAATTGGCTGTAGTTATCAGTACCCTTATGAAGAGATCTTCATCAATCTTATTTGCAACATGTTGCCATTTATTCAGGACTTTTGTTGCACCAGTTTCCAGTGTCTTTGGAACAGTGAAAACTGTGACAGTTGATGGAACAGGAACAAGTCTAATTTTCCAAGCCAAAAGTATACCAAAACTACCTCCTCCACCTCCTCTGATTGCCCAAAACAAGTCTTCTCCCATTAATTCCCTATCAAGAACTCTGCCACTAGCATCAACTATCCGAGCATCAACAACATTGTCAGCTCCAAGTCCATATTTTCTCATCATAGGACCATAAGCTCCCCCAGTGATATGACCACCTATTCCTAAGCTGGTGCATAGGCCAGCAGGATAACCATGTGTCTTGCTTTTTTCAGCAATCCTATAGTACACTTCACCAATCGTCGCGCCAGCTTGAACCCAAGCACTGTTATCCTCAATGTCTACTTTGATCGCGCGAAGTTTAGCTAAGTCAAGCAAGATGAAGGGCATTGATCTTTTCATTTCTGATGTATAAGAGATGCCCTCATAATCATGGCCTCCACTCCTAACTCTGAGCTGAAGCTTTAGCTCTTTCGCGCAAATGACTGCTGCTTGTACATTGGATTCACTCAAAGCAGTGAAAATAAGCAGTGGTTTTGGTTGAGAAGGTGCCAAACACCTTAGATTTTGGGCAGTGGATTTAAGGACAGAGTTGAATGAAGTAGCATTGGAAGTAGGGGTGAAGAAAGCTGTGGAGAAAGGTATTGAACGGTCCGAATGAAGAGTAATGCATCGATAGAATTGATCTTGAATTGTATAAGAAACAGCACATGAAGCTGAAAATAGGACTATGAATGAAGAAAGAATGATAAAGATTGATGAAGCCATGAGCCCCTCTTGTTTTCTTGCTTGTTCTGTTCTTAGAAAGATTGAAGGAGAGAAGACTTATATTTCAACTTTCAATGCCTCTGGGTTCGTTTGGTTGGGAAATAAAAAACGCTACAATCCCAAATAACGAATCCTAAGATTAGTTATGCCACGATTTTATCCCTACCAAACATGGGGTACTCATCTCAAATTTAATCTCAGAATTAATTATCTCTGGTCCGTCCTACCAAACCAGTCATTAATCTCATATTTGGACGGTAGGAAAGAGAAAAGAAAAGAATAGAAAATGGGGAGAGGGGAAATTGTGGAGAAAGTGGGGGAGAGGAAAAAAGGAAATAAATGCCTCTTGTTTGGGTTGGAAGAGAATTTAAGGAGTAAAATAAGGTATTATTTATTTTAAGAAAGACTTTGTTGTCAAAAGAGAAACAATTTCACTCTTTTCTTTTTTGCTTACATTCTTTTTTCCATTTTACATACTTTCTCCGTTTCAATTTATGCGAATCTATTTGATTGGGCATGAATTTTTAAGAAAAATTATAAGACTTTTAAACTTGTGGTATAAAATAATACACATATATTTTATGTGGTTATAAATCATTTTATAAAGATAAATTATTTTTCAAATATGAAAATGGGGTCATTCCTTTTAACATAAACTAAAAAGAAAATAGGCTCACAAAAATAGAAAGGGACGGAGTATTTCAAACAGAAGAAGGGAAAAATTCAAAATATTTTGGTTTCCCTTATCTTCCTTTATCTCCTTGCCAAACTAAGCAAGTTTTGGGTAGGTAACTTAATGGTCAATCTCTTTTTAAGAAAGTAAAAGTGGAGAATATGTGGAAAATAGCTAGGTGGGGTCATGGGAGTCTAAAGCTTAAAGATTGCAAAGCAGAGTCAACATCAAATAATGCCTTTAATTTTGCCCAAATTATAGGTTACATGTTGGAACTTACACTATAAGGGACTTGGAGAAAATGGTTTGGAAAACGACATTGTATAGTCGCTCTTAAAATAATAATCGAAAAAATATATTTTTTTTGTATATATATATATACATTTTGTATGTTATATACAAATTTTATATACTTTTTCGACTACCAAATATAAATAATTTCTGGCGTGAACTAAAAGTGAAAAAAACTCAAAATGAGTTTGCCTTCCAATTGGGTTGAAAGACACTTGTCAAATTTCTTGCCTTAAAGAATTGCAAAATCTTGCGTTTCTTCGTTCCTAGGTTTTGTATGACTTACGTATTTTGTTTGTAGAACTGAAACTAAAAATAAATCTAAAATGGTTGGCTTAGTTTCAAGAATCTATCTTTTGCAGGGGAGAAAATCATTTACACCCTCCAACTTTGCTCTAAAAATCAAACTCCCCCTTACCTTTGAACAATAGTCATTTTCCCCCTCTTATCCTATGCAATATCAACTTTGCCCTTGACATTTTTAATTTTCCATCTATATAATACCTTTTAATATTATATAGAATAATATTTTATTTTTTAACCTAGACATTTTACCTATAGTTTAAATAATTTTCTATCTTACTATAGATCTTTACTTAAGTTTATAAACATTATAAGTAAAATATTCTTTTAATAATTATTACAAAATCTAATGTTATTTTTTTATGATTGTTATCAAAATATTACGTACATTAAGTATGTATATCTGAGTGTGTGCATACATATATATTTAAGTTTCACTCTCTCTTATTCTCTATCATCTATATAGATAAATGAGTTTTGATCGTCATTAATAAAATAATATTTAAATTATAATTTAGAATGAATTTATAATATAAATAGATAATCTTTTAGAATTTTGTTATAAAATTTATTTCTATTTTTATATCATTAGTGGTGACTAAAACTCATTTATCTATATAGAATTCTATTATAAATTAATCTCTAATTTTATTCATTATCTTTGTATTACTTGCATTCAAATATTTATAAAAAATTTACTCCTTTTTATTGTCACTTTATAAATATATATTAGAGCTTTGATTGCTATAAATAAAATTAAATTATTTTTATTCTGCCCATTTATTTCACTATAGAACATATTACTTAATTACTATTTCTCACTTCTTTTTCCGTCTCAAGAACAATTTTTCTTTTGTTATATAAATTTTAAAAAATGAAAGAAAAATATCATGATTCTAAAAAAGTAAAGAAAAAAAAAGAAGAAGAAGAGACAAAGGTTGATATGTAAGGGTAAAATAGGTATTAAAAAGTCAATGGACATGGGGGGGGGGGATGACTGTTATTCAATGTTGAGGGGGGAAATTTAATTTTTAAAGCAAAGTTAAGGGGTAAAAATGATTTTCACCGATTTTTGATGTGTAAAAATAATTTATACCATAATGACACATAATGTAAAAAGAATCTCTTTGTTTTTCTTTTTAGGCAAAGTGATATCGTAAATTATCTTCTAAGTATAAAAGAAATCCCTAACCACACTCAAAGAATGGCAACTTGGATTCTTAAAATGTGAAAATATTCTTAAATTGTCCTCGCAATTCCAACGGTAAGCCAATTGTGATTATCTATTTCTATTTATTTGGCTAAAAATAGTAAGTTTTACCTTCCATATTTTGTGGTCTGAGTCCATTCCTAGAGACAATAACCTTTCAGTTTTCTGGTTTACTATACTCTCAAAAGCTCTTTCTGTTATTATAATTTTGGGATAAGCATAGTCTTACTTATTTCCTTTAAAGTTAAATAGTTATAAGTTATTTATTCTAACTACTAGCTATCACTATAAGGAGTTAAAGAGTAACATCATATCATATATTTATTTGTCCATGCATTTCGTGTGCCAAGAATACATTGTAGTTTCTTAAAACGAGAGAATTGATTTTGTAGTCCTTTACAATTTTATTTTATTTTTGTTTTATGTCTTTTTTATAAGAGATCTTCATTTTTATATATAAGAGACCTGAAAATAACACGCAAGAGACCTGAAAAGATTATTTTCTTCTATTCAAATTGTAAGTGGTCACAGGATCATTTCCTCTCTTAAACCCGAGGACAAATACATACGCAAAATTATAATTTCAATCACGAAATATTAAGCTTTTCATTAATCATTTGTTGAGGAAAAAAACTCTTATAGTACTAATATCCAATTGACATATAGATTAAGAAGTGACTTTGATAGAAGCTCATATATACATGACAATACATTGAAAAATGTTTCAAATGTAAATTTATGTTTCCTTCGTCGAGGATCCATTTGACATAAAAAATTTAAAAATTTAAAAATAATAATAAATTATATATATATGTTGTACAGAGGAACTATCCAAAGATATATAACCGTAGCAAAAGAAAATAACAAAACATTGAACCTCATTAAGTAGAAATAACAACAAAATGTAATGAATTACTACTAATTAAGGTAAGTGGTTTAGTTGAGATCTCCAGTTTGTTTTTTCATATCTGTTTATTTCTGTTTCACATGGAATTCTTTCGTTTTTTGTGAAATAGAATTATTTGTACTTAAAAAAATACACTTGAGAAATCTCCAAAATAAAAAGAAAGTTGAAAAGCCAAGTCATTGATGAAATAAGTCAATGGTAGGTCTAACAACCATAACTAAAATGATATAAGCTCATTTTTTTCCTCATTGTTTTCTGGCGGTATTTTAACTCATAACTCTTGTATTTATTATGGGATCATATAATTATGAAAAATATCTTCTATCATACATTTTTTTGCCCTTCTTTTTTTTCTTCGCTTTGCTTTAAGTATTTGTATCCAAAATTTATTGGTCTGATTAATTAGATTTGGGTATGAAAGGACCACTAAAAATGTAGCAAAGCATTTGCTTCCGAAAGGTTTTTAATAACGAAGATTAGAATTTGAGATCTTTAGTTAATAATTTGTCATGTCCCACCACTCTTTTTGTTGTGTGATCTTCTTGTTGTTTAATTTCTGATGTTCCCTTTTTTTTCTTTCTTTTTTTCACTCAAATTCAAAAACAAGAAATAGTCTGCAGGCACAAACAATTTTTATTTCAGCTAACAAAAAAGAAAGTTTTGATTTGTCAGAATTATTTGTTTAAATCATTGAAGGTTCATTGTTCTTACTTCTTAGGCATGGAGAAAAAATATCAAGAGTGAAGTTTCTAAGGCTCGTTCTTTTCCTTTTTTTTTTCTTTTCTGAAAAGGGAGTTGGTCGACTTTTTTCTTTTCTTTTTAAGCCTCTACAAGTTGTTTTCTGTTTAATGAACTACTAACATTATGTGATGTTGTTATTCATATCAATGAATATAAAATTTGAAAATTATACAAAGATTATCAAACTATGTGATGAGTTATAAAATAAATAAAAAAAATAAAACGTACAAGCTTAATAAAGACTGTTGATCCTTTTTAGCCAACTTAATAAAGAAAAAAATTATATCACGCAAAAGTATTCTAATACCTTTACATAACTTCGATATATGAGTTGTGCATTTGCTTTAATAGCTCAAATAGAGAATAATATGTTGACTTGTATTCAAGTATCATGTAAAATATACTATGTTCTCATAGCCTTAAAGAAATAAATTCTATTTGCTCAAAGTACCTAATATAAATTTCATATTAATCTTATTGAATTCAAATTGAAAAATGCGAAAAATAATAAGATACTCCATATATTGTTAGATATAATTAATATATAAAGAATTTTATTAGATTAGTAATACTAAAATCCAACAAAATTTATTTCTAGAAAGAAATAAATGATATAAATTTAATCATTATATCATTATGATATAATTAAGTTAAATTTGCTTAAACATTATTTATATTGTTAATGTACTCAAAATAAATTAAATTATCTACGTTGTTAGAGTATTATTTGGGGCATTTGCATCTATATCCGCTTTTTGTGTCACATTTTAACTTGTGCCCGCTTTGCAAAAAAAATTGCAAGCGTACCCGCTTTTTCGCAAAACTTCAGCATTCTAGTAGCCGGGCCTGAAGTTCAGCTCTAGAGCTGAAGTTTTTGTTTGTAAGCTTCAACTCTAGAGCTGAAGTTTTTGTTTTGTAATTGTCGAATTTCAGCTCTAGAGCTGAAGTTTTTGTTTTGTAACTGGCGAACTTCAGCTCTAGAGCTGAAGTGTTTTCTGGAAAAATCAGCTTTTTATGTTATCGTCCGCTTTAAATGCAGCAACCTCATTTCGTCTAACTCACACTCAGCTTTGCTCAGCCATTTTTATTGTTAAGCAACTGATATTCGAAAATACATTATACAGTTCTATTATACATTCAGACAACACAAATTTTTCTTTTTCTGAACACATGAACACAGAACACATATAATTCACATATACAAGGTTAGCTTTCTACTTGCTTCAATTATGCTTCTGGCTATAGCAATAAGTTTCTCCACAAATTATGTTGGAAAAATCCCAAGTACTAGAGGCTCTTTCTAAAAATAATTAATAATTTCTTGAAAACGAAATCCTAGATAAAAACGTTGTGTGAATACAAGTTATATACATAGCCGTAACAGATTTCTTGCAGAAAAGGGAGAAGGAGAAGTTTGAGAAAGAAGAGGCGGATATAACTTTGAGGAGGAGGAAAAAGGGGATGAAGTTGTTTAAAAAGTGATTACAAATTAAAAGTTTTTAAAAAATGGGTATTGGTTAAATGGGGGCGACCAAATAGGACACCCCGTGCAATTTTTACGTATTATTTAGCTGCAGAATTCCAATGTAGGATATAGTGTTGAGTACAAACTCATAATCAAACATTAGTAAACAACTATTAAACAGAAAATTATAATTTGAGATTTTAACCAATATAAAAAATATGCATATACACTTTGTTTCGGTTATATAAACTAAATTTATAAAACGTGTATGTTTTTGCATGTCACACTTATAAAAGTTCCCAAATGTTTTTTAGATATTTCAATATAGTTAGTAATCTTCCTTAAATATGTAGTACGCTTGCAAATTTTATTTTTTTTAAAACCTAGATATTAGGAGCTTTTACATTAATTATATAAGGAAATATATAATAACAATAATTTTAGTTGATTTAAAATCCTAAATTTTAGGAAAAATTATCAAATGACAATTTTGTCTAGTATGAACTTTATTTTTTAAGGGTGTAAAAGGCGAACGACATTTCGCTAAGGGTCTTCGTGCTTTTAATATAATATATAGATATAGATTAACATGTTCCCATCGACGTGCTAAATAACAATTATTGACCCTACAAAATAGCTTTCCTCCTTTTATATTCAAAAAATAAGAATATAGTATTTATTAATTCCTTCAAATAACATGTTCCAGTTGTTTTATTATTCCTTCTAAAAAATAGAAAATAGCTTTAATAAAAATAAAAAAGGTGAAATTTTTAAGAATCGTTAGCATGTCAGAATCACCATGAGGCTACCAAATCTTTTTTTTTTTTTAATTGTCAGACTATCACATCAGCTGTTTAAGTATTAAATAATGCCTATTTTATATAAGGGGAAGCAAAGGATTTGGAGGGAAAGGGAGTCATTGAATCACGTCGAGGAGTAATCAAAGTTAAAATGAAATTCTAAATCCAAAAGTAGAGCGTGATAAATAATTTTGCTATTTTTAATTTAGGTATTTGAATGAGCGGCTTCTTAGGTTAATTCTTCTTTTTATTATTCGATTTATAACAATTTTCCTAAAAACGAATCTTTTGTGTTCTTTTTCTTTTTTCATTTTTTTTGGGGGGGGGGGGGTTGGGGGTGGGGGGGGTGAGGGTGAAGGAATTGGTGAAGAGGGGAAGGAGGTAATGGCTAAGGAAGGGATTTAATGAAAGTCAAATAGCTGACGCTAATCGTGCTAAAACAATGCATAATGTATAGCTCTTTTTTTAAAAAAATAAATAATTAAATAACAACAGTTTGCAGTATAGAGACTTTCCTTTTAACTTAGAAAACTTTATGGTCAACACAAACCAACAACTTTCCAGAATACTTGACCCTATCAAACTTATTATTTTACATGAAGTTTTGGTTGCCATAGTTCATACTAATAATCCTAATGCTCAGATTCTAATTTGTTGTTAAGGTCCTCTTAAAATTTTGAATCTGAATCAAAGATCAATGGGAACTATAAATGACGTTCTTAGACAAGCAAAAGGGCGACTAAAATGAACAATTTCACACTTCCATATACTAGGTCCACACTACACACAAGATCCAAAGTAATCAATGTTGTATTCTGTTCATATCAATTGAAACAAATCAAGAAAAGGCTAACATGCAGATTGTCAAATGTCCAGAGGCTCAGCCCCGCGAAAACAAAAGAATGAATTTAACCAAGGGCAGTAAGCAAATACAAGCAAAAACAGGATGGTAAATATAGCATAAACTCTGCCTCATGGCTTTGATTCATCGGCATAGGTAGTACTGGGGAACCAAGTCTGGCATTTAAGTAGAGAAGGGTAGAAGGGAAGACCATTATTCACAGGATTTGAAGAGGGAACAACATAGTTATTGGTTATCAAAAAGAAAAAATGACAAAAACTCATGCTTGTGAACAACTTCGCCATACCTATGTAGATACAAGGCTAGTCCAAATCATTGGCATATATTGCTCCAACAGCATCTGCAAAGAAACTAAAGCCACCAAGCATAACGATCAACAAGAATTGAAGAGTGTAAGAACTAAACATATAACCAATAGCTCAGATGTCTATTGGGAGAGTGCAGAAGATTTCCTGCTGGAATCAAAATGAAAGATGTAGATCCCATTATCCCAATTCTCCAATAGAGAGAGGGATAGCTGTTTCCTTTATCAAAAGACAAGCATTTGTAGTCTGAAGGAAACACCATAAATCCAGATGTACTATGATTTACTTGGATGCATAAGTTTTGGTCCTAGTTTTAGACATGAACCAAGTTTTTCTTTTTTTTCCCGGATCAATTGTTATCCAAGTAACCATACCACTGAACAAAGTTAAAAATCTCAGAAATATAGGAACTTCTCCTTTTATAATTGCCTCTGCCGTCCCTAAATGGAGGTGTCTTTGCACATCCTAAATTACGCATTTAAGTCTCTAAAATGAGCACTCTCTTTTCTTCATCTACCTTAGTAGTTTATTGAATAAACTAATATAACATAAGATGTGCAGGCTACAGAAAATAGTTAAGAAATATGCTAACCAAAGATAACGCATACTCCAAGGCTTGTGATGGTGTTAGTAAAAACGAAAAGCATAAAAAAGAGCCAAGGTCTGCTGGAACTTAAGTGCAAGGTAAAGAACTGCGAAAATGAAGGGAAAAGGGGATTGGCATGCAAGCTCATACAACAATTGTTTTAACTAGAACGGAAACTTTTGTATAGTGTAAGGATTAAAAATCAAATCAGTCGATTTCAAGAACCATTTTAGTTTCCGATTCAAATGCAAATTTACAGTTTTAAGTTTCTAAGACAATTTTACTGACTCATTTCCAATTCCTTATCGCTAACATATATGCATTTCCTATTCCTAATCACTACTAATATATTCATTCATAGTATTTCCTTAACCAAAAACGTGAGTTGCCAAAAATGGATCCGGGGGACTTGAGGTATTCCTCCATACATTCTACAAACGGCTGATAGGAGATAAAGGAAAAGATAAAATAGTATAGGAAGACAAAGGAGAAGATAAATTATTACAGGAAGGGAGAGGAGTAAAGTCATTCACGGTCTCGTCATTCTACACAAAGTTCGTTGTAGCTGGGAATAGGAACAGTATGGGAGACCAAAGCACCTCAAATGGCAGCTTTCTCCACTTGATCTGCAGTCTGAGGTGAAATTAATCTGAAAAATAAAAAAGGAGAGTGGGGAGGAGCTGCTGTTATGTTATGTGAGGAGTAGTGGGAAATCACTGATCATAACTTACTTCAGCTACAAGTTATTGCTCCTCAGATTTTCCTTGTTCGACAGCTTGGGTGATGCCGAGGACAGTGGAACAGACTGCTACTTGTTGAAGCGCATAGAGTGTAGGCAAGACAACTAGGGCAGTATGGAAGATCATACTTATGCCTTCTCTGGACACATGGAATATAAGGAATAGGAGATCATTTAAAGAAGCGAGAAGGATTTAGGATGCATCCAAATGTCTCTTTTTCACGTATCATTTTGGTGTAACGGTAGCATTCGGGTGTATATGCGATTGGGACAATTTGATGAATAATGGTGGTTGAACAGGGTGGTATGGAAAAACACTCCCTTATGCCTTTATAGACTACATAGACTGAAAGGAATAGGAGATCATTTCATAGCAGTTAGAATGATATTGAATTTGAATGTATCAAAACATAGTTATTTCATGTATCTTTTTTATGTAAAGAAGCATTCGAGTGTGTATAGCCGAGTGGGACAATTTATAGTCACAGTGTTTGAGCCTCCCATATAGTTGTACGTATTTTTTGACATTAACTTGGTGTCAAGGATTTAGCTTTACGGAATAAATGCTTATTAATGAAGCGGCTATGGAGGTACATTCAGGAGAATAACTGTCTGTGGAAGGAAGTTGTCAATGCCAAACATGGTGTACAAAACCACTGGTACACTAAACAATCTAAGAGCACCACATGGAGTTGGAGTTTGGAAGCATATCTGTAAACTTTGGGAGGAGTTCTCACAGAATATGCACTTTGTAGTTGGGAATGGACATCATATCAAGTTCTGGAAGGATAAGTGGCTGGGCAGCACAACTTTAATGAATGCCTATCCTGCAATGTACCAGAGAGCCTGACTCAACAATATGCCATTACAGGGAAGACAACACTTGGAACATAATTTACAGAAGGAACCTACAAGATTGGGAATTTGAGGAATTGCTCAGACTACTGGCCACCCTAAATGGCTTCTCGAGCAACCAATTAGCACCAAATCAACTCATATAGGGAACTACACACGCAGGAAGATACTCAGTGAAAGCAGCCTACAAATTTACTGGAACTCATAATGCAATTACTGACCAGTGGCCATGGAAGCTAATTTGGAAGGTCAAACTACCACCTAAAGTTTTTTTTTATAAGGTAAGTTGTATTAATCAAACGGGAGAGAACTCCCGTATACAGGAAGTATACCAAAAAGTAGAGAATTTACATCAGAATATGATTCTCTACAAAAGACGCCCGATTTTCTATACAAGTAGGGGCTATATGAGTGTACCACAAAGCGATCAAAGATAAAAGACTATTCTTAAGATGTGGAAAAGGAGACTCAATCCCCTCAAAAACTCTCCTATTTCGCTCCCCCCAAACTATCCACATGACAGCTAACGGAGCGAACTTCCATGCTTTTTGCTTTCTTCTTCTATGGAAACGGGCCCAGCTACATAACATTTCCTTTACTGTGCTTGGCATCACCTATTGAACACCAAAAAGATTCAGGATTGCCCTCCACAAAGCCAAGGACATAGGGGAATGCAACAAAAGATGGTCAACTTCTTCCCCTGAGCTTTTACACATGTAGCACCAACTAACAAGTGTAATTCCGCTCTTTCGCAGATTTTCAGCAGTCAAAATCACTCCCCTCGCCGCTAGCCATGGGAAAACACCCCTTCGTGGGCGCCTAAGGAATTCAGATCGAGGAGTATGGAAAAGTGTCCTCCTCTCTCACCAACATACTCTGGTAAAAGGACTTTACGATGAGCAAAACATCGCCACGCAAACCCCATCTCCAAGAATCACAAGATGGTTGGGGCCTGTCTTGCCCATATAGCAGTGTCAACAAATCTTGGAGCTCAGCAATCTCCCAATCTTGCATGTTAACTACCACCTAAAGTTATCTGCTTCAATTGGACTGCACTTCATGGAGCTTGCCTAATACAGGATAACTTGGCCAGAAGGAACTTCTCTATGGCTAATAGATGCTTTATGTGCCAGAGGAAAGCAGAGTCACACAGTCACCTCTTTCTACATTGCACAATCGCCGGAGGTCTTTGGAATATGTTTTTATCTCTTTTTGGACTCAGATGGGTCAAGCCACAAAACTTCAGGGAAGCTTTTGAGAGCTGGAGCCTTAGGAAAGTTGATAGCTCCATCAGGAAAATATGGAAGATGATACCTGCAGCCATTTCTTGGACTATCTGGAATGAACGGAATAGAAGGTGTTTTGATGGGATATCAACTGCTCAATCTCTCAAAGCTTTTTGCCTAGTGTATTAATTTAGTTGGGCTTATTTAGCCCCTGTAGATTCTCCTGATAGTTATCTGAACTTTGTTAGCTCCCTAGTACTAAGCTGATTTTTTTTTTTTTGCCCTTTTGTATTGGAGCTAGCAATTTTCATTACTTTTGTAACTATTCTGCATCTTCTTGATGCCATCAATGAAACCAATTACTTCATCAAAAAAAAAAAAACTGTGTGATATCGAGCCATCGAGGAAATGATCTTGACTTTTCAACAAAAAAAAAAGACCAGCTTAATGCTGCCAAATTGTCGTGGCTACAGCAGTTAGCAGAATAATTCTGATCAAGAAGACAACTTTATCAATGAAATGAAAAAGAGAGACGAGCGGAAAGTTGCCATCTACTGCAGTATATTGTAGTAACACTTATGGACAGCTCAGGATAATCAATTAAAAGCACAGAACATAGGCGTACTGTATGATTCAAAGTGATATATCTCTCCTTTACTATGACATTAGGTTATATTTTTGGAATAATTAGGAAGAACTCACCTTGCCATACAGCAGACACATTGGAGCATGAAACAACTGCAGAGCAGAGTCAATAATGAAATTCCTCAAGAGACTGCTAATAACGTTTCTCTGAAAGCACTCCAGAGTCCAGACACAGCATATATTACTTCGCAAGCAACAATAGCACTCATGGGAAAACCAAAGAAGTGGGAGCCAAACTCTTCACTACCCTCAGTTAATACGTCCTGCAGTTCCTCAGGAGACACCTCGTCTACAGTATGAATTTGAAACAGAGCCGCGCTCTCCTGATATGACAAGAAGAAGAGGGGCCTCATACAGCAATAGACTGCCACTGACACCCACCTACTTGACACCAACTTCATTTCCTACCCCCGGTTACCAATAACCAAATACCAGGATGGGACCACATAAGTTTGCTTGGTTAAAAACCAAACCATAGTTGTTTTTTAGCTATCAAGAAGTGGGTTCACTTGACTCTGACAATGTAACAATTTGGTCACAATTTGCTTGGACTGAGTTTCACTTTAGCCTCCTTTTTTCTATTCTTCAAATGAACTTTTTTTCTTTTCAAAACCCATTTCTTTGAAAATATGTTTAGTCTCAAATAAAGATATTTTAGTCAATTTGATTAATCATAAAGGCTCTAAAATGCTTTAAGAGTTTTCGTCATATTATTTTCCAATAAAAGAAATTCAACACCAATTCTTCCAAAAACAAATCCAATGTTTGTTAAACACTAAATACCAATAGTCAAACTCACATTTGTTTTCCGGAAAACAAAATCAGTACCAATTCTCCCAAAACAAAATCATTTTCTAACCAACACCATCATAATGTCTCCACGCAAAATGGTGATCAGCTTGTTCATTGATACAACATGTCTTACAATCTTTTTCATCGAGACAAGTATCTGCTCATCAACTGAGACATGAACCAACAAATTATTCTCAGATTTCATTGCATCGGGAGACGAGTAATGATTGATTCAATCAAACAGAAACTTTATAACAGAAATATAAACAGTATGAAGATTATGCAACACGGAAAGAAGAAGACTCAAGAAAAGGAGTCGCAGAGCACCTACATTGTGAGTATTTGTACAGCAGAATACATCATTGATGGACATAACAAGCTCCTTACAATGGAACTTTGTCCCTTGCTTCCAACAAGATACAAATGAAGCTCACTAACCAAATCAATTAACACAATCTGAATTCTCAGTGCCAGATGATTAATGATTTCCATACTAACCACTAAGCCCAAAGAATGAAACAATTCCCATTGCACTGCTCAGCCGAACAGACAGAAATACCGAATAGATGATGATAAGGCCTACACCAAGCATCTTGTTAGGGCGCATGTCATTCCTGGGAAGAACAAAGAGGGCCCATAGCAAACCAGACATGAGGAAACATATGGTGAAGAACAAGCTTTTGTCCCGTGGAAGTATGAAAGAAGAAGGCTTCTCTGACCAGGCACCGAGAAATAATGAGATTCCTAACCCAATAAGTGTATTGAACATGGGACCTGCATAGCATCCAGATAAAGCAATCTGCACACCATCTCCACCATTCATCGCCAAAGCAACATTTGAGACCAGATCACCCATTGAATTGCCCCAAGCCAAAACCGTTAGCCCAAGAATTGAAGGATTAACCCCCAGTACCACACCCAATCCAACCAGCAGTGCCACCAGTTCATTCGCAATCATATAAAACCAAACGATACTCATAATAAAACCCCCCAAAACCCATGGAAGCAAAAACCTCTGAGGTGGCCGGTCAGCTCTTGTATACTTGTATGCAAGAATACCCAACGTGCAACCAGTAGAAATGCCAAAAAATATTGCAACATTTCTGCCTAGGGTGCCTGCATTGTCGTGAGTATTCCATAAAGCTGCTAGAAGAACAGGAGCTAAAGCAGCACTGCCTACAGCATATGGCTTTGACCAAGTTTCCTCCTCGACTAGGGGAATTGTCAACCGTCTTGGCACAGTCAATGGCAGCTCCAGAAGTGAACAGAGCTGAGAGCAGGAAAATGACGGGCTTTTGACTTCTCCATCCTCCTCAATCCATCCCCACAAAGGTCTTTCCCCATCATGCACCTTCAATGACTGATTAGAATATATTGCCACATTTGATGCCCACATCCACTGCGGCAAGGAACTATGTGACTGTACGCTCCTCTCTTCTGTCTCAACATCAAGCAAAGAGCTATAAATGGAGTCATCCTCCTGAGTCCCTTCAGAAAATATACTTCCTCTAACAGGAAGCAAAGGGGTAACAACATCCAATCTCAATTGTCGCGCATGCTTCCTCAACATCTCATTGGCAGCAACAACAAAGGCATAAACAACATATATCAATATAAATGCAATGGTTGCTCCGACACTAACCTCACCAACAATCAAGATTAACAATAGTGACATCAGAGTCACAATGAAGAAGACAATATCCCTAATAAAGCATTTCCGGTCAACCTGAACATCCTGATCAGCTACACAAAGAGAAACAACACCCACAACAATACAAGTAACAAACACAGCCCCACCTAAAACACTGTTAAGCCCAACATCACCAGCACCACTTCCTACAAAAGCAGCAATACTCGCAAATACATCCGGAGCGCCATTACCAAGCGGGAGTAAAACAACTCCAGCAACCGTAGGCGATAGCTTCAACAAGCTAGCCAGTTTCTCCAAGGAACCACAAAAGTAATCAGCTGCAGTGTTACCCAAAAGATAGAACAATGCAGCAAGCCAAACACCAAACACTACATAAGCCCACGCACTTCCATTACAATTACAGTAATAGAACTTTAAGTAATCAAAGAACCCCCCGGAGGAGCAATCCGGATGAGCTTTCAAGAAATCACAACTACTCTTATACCCCGTGTGATCAAACAATCCTGCACATAACTGAGGCTTTTTTACAGCAAAATCATTAGCATCTGCAGACCCGTTTACTTCTAATACCCCTCGACGAATCACACGTGTATAGAAAGAATAACCACCAAAACTACTCCTTGTGTGCCACTGACTAGGAACTAAAGATGACTCTTTTAAAATTGGATTGGTCACAATATCTTCACTGTTATAGAACATAAACAGTAGAACTAGGGCACATACAATATTGAACAACCCACGAAGCCATGGACTTTTTCTAATGAAAAAACCATTAGATTTCTCCATTTGTCAACAAATATTTCAAATTACCCAAGAACCATGATCCTCGGTTTTTCAATTAAAAACCTACTGTAACTCGGGTAAAGCAACGAAAAGTCTTCGAATTGGCCTTGAATTTCGTGTAAGACCAAAAAAATAGCTCAAAAGCAGAAAAGGGTACTTACCAGATTGATAGGGTTCTTGGGGAAAAAACGAGGGTTTGAAATTCAAAGCGAGCTTTGAGGGGTAAATGAAGGAAGTTGAGGTTTAAGGAGTTAAGGTCTAATGGAGATTGATTGTGATGAATTGTCTTTGCTCCTTTCGGAGAAGCTTCCTGCAATGGATTCCCTTCACAATCCTTCAATGTTCCCTTTGGAAGGTAATAATGGTAATGGGTCCTAGTAAAGTCGTATTTCCTTTTTCTTTTTCTTTTTTTTGTTGGTTAATTTCCTTTTTCTTTTTTGGTTTAAATAAATAATATCATTTGACATACTTATTTTTCTTATCAGTACATGTGTTCGCTTTTTATACATATTTTGGCTACTTGATTTTGTTACGCCTCATCACTTATTAACGTGAAAATAACATGAGCTAGCCAGTTTTTTGAAATGGTAATCAAAACATAGCTAGTAATTACAAAATTATTGAAAAATAGTCATTATTTTTGCTGAAACACGGAAAATTTCTGCATAATATAATGATTTTGGATCTCCTACATATAAACTTCTAACATATTATGTTGGAACTCCAAGATATTATGTTGGAATCTTGTATGTAAAAGATTCGAACTCCAACATATTATGCTGGAATTTTTTCTAATTTTTAAAGTTATTTTATTGAGATTTTATTTTTTCATAAAAAAGTAATTACTACTTTTCAATTACCAATTATAAATTTGGCTATTTCTCTTTTTTTTCCCCATATTAGTCTCTTGCTTTTAGGGGCGGTCTCCATACTTATTTTTTTAGAATGTAATAATTCAAATGTAAATCCATCATGGTATATAATTCCTAAGTTAAAATCCTTTTTGTCTATCATTAAATTTTTTTGGAATTAACTATATGGATTTAGAAGATCCAATAAATAAGTAGATAGTGTTAGTATTTTAGCATTTTAATATTAAAATAAAATATGGCATAATTCTCACTACTCCATGATGTAGAAAATGACCATCACTCTTTTGTAACTCTTCTCACATGTTCTCCATGATTTCATAACTTACTACCCCACTTTCTTCCAATTTAATACAAGGAAGAATTTTTACACCTATAAATAGGAGTCTTTCTTCCATAATGTGGTATATGAAAAATAATTGAGGTTGTTTCAATAAAGTTATGAAGAAAAAAAAAGAGTTTTTACTTTTGTTGAAGGAAGGTGTTCATCTGGGTGGAGTTTTGGACTCAACAACTTGTCCAGAGTTTGTTCGAGTCATACGACGTGATCGGGTTGTTGTATCCTGAGGGAGACAAGTCAAGAAGATTACTGTTGGACCAGTTGTTGCAGTGGGCTTGAATCTCTTTAAATAGAGCGAGATATCCACACCTCAGCCTTAACATATTTTATTTTTTTCATTTTATTTTTCAACTGTAATTGTATTTTCACCAATAATTTTAAGGAGATTCAAATGGCTACAGTTAAAAAAATCCGCGGATACCAAGGTAGGAGATCTCAACAAGCCATTTTGTTTCAATGGTGCTCATTTCAAGAGATGAAAGGGTAAAGTACTTTTTTATTTGAGTCTTCTCAATGTTTCTTACGTTTTAACTGAGAAAAGTCCAAGCAAATAGACAACTCCTCCATGAATGATGATGAGCTAATTGCCCTTCAAAAAAAATTGAAAAATATAACGATGATTCATACAAGTGTCGGTATTATCTTCTTAATTGTCTATCTGATAATTTTTATGATTATTATGACAAAACTTACTCTACTGCAAAGAAAATTTGGAAAGCATTGTAGAGTAAATATGACACTGTGACGACCCGACCAGTCGTCTCATGAGTTACCACTTCGGTTTCCCCTATTTCAGCTTATTTATGCTTCGTTATCCGTGTTTTATGTGATCGGGTTGATTAGTTCGAGTTCGGAGAGGATTTGGTAAGAAATGAGACACTTAGTCTCTTTTAAGAAGGGTTAAGTTGGAAAAGTTAACCGGATGTTGACTTATGTGTTAGAAGGATCGGAAGTGAGTTCTGATGGTTCGGTTAGCTTCGGGAGGTGATTTGTGACTTAGGAGCACGATCGGAAAGGGTTTTGGAGTTGTAGAGAAGATTTAGGCTTAAATTGGCGAAGTTGATATTTTGGCGGTTCCGGTTAATAGGCGAGATTTTGATATAGGGGTCGGAATAGAATTCCGAAGTGTCAGTAGTTTTGTTGTGTCATTTGGGATGTGTGTGCAAAAGTTTAGGTCATTCAGACGATATTTGGTAGACATTTCGATCGAAAACATAACTTAAGAGTTCTTGGAGTTCTTAGGCTTGAATCCCTTGTTAAATTGGCGATTTGATGTTGTTGTGAGCGTCCCGAGGTTTTGAAAAAGTTTAAACGATGTCATGGGATGTGTTGGTACAACTGGTTTGAAGTTCCGGGAGTTTCGGGTAGGTTTCGAGATGTTTTGGGCCAAAAATCATAGCTGTAACAGGTCCAGAAACGTTGCAGGCCTTGGAACCTACCCGCGCGGACCGCACAAAAGGGAGTGCGACCGCAGTATGTGCTGTGCAGACCGCACAAAATGAAGTGCGGCCGCGGTGGTTTTGTGCGGGCCGCGGTGCTTTTGCGCGGACCGCGGTGGTTCTGTGCGGACCGCGGAGGCTGAGATATGAGGGTACTCTATAAATACGAGGTTTTGGGTTTTATTTGATATTTTGACCTACAGAGCTCGGATTTTGGCGATTTCTCGAAGGTTGTAAGTGATTCTAACTCAGATTTGGCTAGAGTACATGAATCTATCATTTAATTCATGATTTGGGAAGGAAATTGTGAAACCTTTCAAAAATATAAAATAATGATTTGAAAGACCAAATGGTATCGAAATTGGATAATTTTGGTATGGTTAGACTCGTGAGGGTATGAGGATTCTGAAAATGTAAATTTTACCCGATTTTGAGACGTGGGCCCAAGGCTCGGGTTTTGCTAATTTTGGATTTTTTGATATTTTTCGAATGTTTTCGCTTGGGCTTTGTTCCCTTAGCATATTGTGACGTATTCGTTCTGATTTTGGATAGATTTGATGCGCGTTGAGTCCAATTCGAGGGGCAAAGGCGTCGCAAGCTAGAGAATTAGTCGGTTCGAGGTGAGTAATGAATGTAAATGATGTTCTGAGGGTTTGAAACCCCGGATTTGCAGATCGTAGTGTTGTATTGAGGTGAGACACGTGCTTGATGATGAGCGAAGGGTCGTTTACTATTGGGGATTGTGACTTGGTTCGTCCCGAGTGATGCTTTTACCGCGTATTTTGGTTGAAACTTATTTGTTCTCATCAATGTTTGAATTGACTGCCATATTTGGGCTTCGTGCCAATTATTTGAACCCTCCAGGGAGTTTTATCACTATTTCCTCACTGTTTTGACTTACTACTTGAACTCAGTCGTACCGTTTTCCACTGTTTTACAACTCAGCCACTTTTTTACTCGGTTTTGAAACTAAAATGATATATTAAATGATGTTTTGGGATGAGAACTACTATTTTACTAATGCCCGAGGGGCTTATATGATTTTTGGACTGTACGGCCAAGGGCCAGATGTGAGGATACTATAGGATCGGGCTGCGCGCCGTAGCAGTTTATACTGATATTGATATGAGTCTAAGGGCCTAGATTTGATGCCACGAGATGGCTTGATATTACGCTTGGGCCGTAAGGGGCCCCTCCCGGAGTCTGCACACCCCTAGTGAGTGCCGTCAACGATAAATGTATGGATCGGGCTGCACGCCGTAGTGGGTACTGTAGGGTACTGTTCTATGTGTTAGTTTTCTTTATATGTCTGTCACTTAACTTCTTATTTGTTGTAGCATTTCCATATTTCGTTTCCATTGGTTTATTGGTTCCATATTACCTGTTTAAACTGACGCATTATAGATTACTCTGTGTTTTCCATGATTTCTTATTCTCAGTCATTATTTATGCTTATTACTCACTGGGTCGGAGTACTCACATTACTCCCTGCACCTTGCGTGCAGATCCAGGTGTTCCAGAGGCTGAGTGAGGATTTTCAGTCGATCAGTTCATATCCGGGAGTATCGAGGTAGCTGCACGACGTCTGCAACCCGGATCTCTCCCTTCTATCCTTTCATTTTATCCCATTCCCTAGATTGATATGTATTAGGGTGATAAACTGGTATTAGAGGCTCAGACTTGTGAC
This sequence comes from Nicotiana sylvestris, assembly GCF_000393655.2. Classification (NCBI taxonomy): domain Eukaryota; kingdom Viridiplantae; phylum Streptophyta; class Magnoliopsida; order Solanales; family Solanaceae; genus Nicotiana; species Nicotiana sylvestris. The sequence continues at coordinate 57,185,468 of NC_091058.1, forward strand.
ACCAGATCTATATAGGCTATGTAGTAGTAGTTTTATCATTTGAAACTCCGCCTATTTAACTCGGGTTTCAGACTGTTAATATGGTGTTTTGGAAATTTAACTGTGTTAGCTAATAATGAACTATATAAGAAATGGGTTGAGGTTGTTAATTGGTCAAGCTTGCCTAACAGTGTGTTGGGCGCCATCACGACCGGGGTTGGGGTCGTGACAAGTTGGTATCAGAGCCTAGGTTACATAGGTCTCGCAAGTCATGAGCCGGTTTAGTAGAGCCTCGCGGATCGGTACGGAGACATCTGTATTTATCCTCGAGAGGCTGTAGAACCTTTAGGAAAAACTTCATATTCTTGAAATTCTGGTCGTGTGACTTTGTTGATCCGAAAACTAAACTTCTATTATTCCATTCTCTTACAGATGGTGAGGACGCGAGCTACCGGACGAGGTGGACGACCACCAGTGCCACCTACTGAGGCCACCAGAGGCCGGGGACGCGGTCGTGGACGTGGCAGAGGCAGAGCAGCGAGGGCAGCACCTGTTGATCCCCCAGCTGCCCCGGCTCCAGATCAGGCTCCAGCAGCACCACTAGTTGTGCCCATCGTGATTCCGGGTCTTCAGGAGGCCTTGGCACAGATCTTATCAGTTTGCACTAGCCTAGCTCAGGCAGTTTCAGCTACTACCGCTGCAGCTACTTCACATGCCGGGGGAGGCAATCAGATCCCCGCTGCTCGCACACCTGAGCAGGTAGTGCAGAGACTACAGACGCCGGGGAAACCTCTTGCTCAGCCGGTTGCACCAGTTCAGGAGTTCATGGTACCAGTTATGCCGGATGATGAGCAGCGTCTTCTTGAGAGGTTTGGTAGACTCCAGCCTCCGTCATTCAGTGGTGCTGAGGGTGAGGATGCCCAGAGTTTTCTTGACAAGTGTCAACGGATGCTCTGTACAGCAGGGATCCTTGAGTCTAGTGGTGTAGCATTTACCACCTTTCAGTTCTCGGGGGTTGCCTTTACTTGGTGGGAGGATTTTGAGAGGCGTAGGCCTGTCGGTACCGCACCCCTTTCTTGGCAGCAGTTCTCCGCTCTCTTCTTGGAGAAGTATGTACCGCAGTCCCGTAGAGAGGAGCTGTGTAGGCAGTTTGAGTGGTTGACGCATGGGGTATGACCGTGACCCAATATGAGATGAGGTTTTCTAAGTTGGCTCGTCATGCCATTTTGATGATTCCGATAGATCATGAGAGGATCAAGAGATTTGTGGATGGCTATAACTACCATATTCGTATTCTGATGACTAGAGAGAGAGTATTGGGTGCTACGTTCGAGGAGGTGGTTGATATTGCTCGTGAGATTGAGACGGTTCGTTGTAGGGAGCGAGAGGAGAGGGAGGCCAAGAGGCCTCGAGGATCGGGCAGTTATAGTGGAGCTCCGTCGAGGGGCCAGTCCCAGCATGGTAGAGGTCGTTCTTTCAGGCCTGCTCAGTCGGCCCGTCTAGAGTATCATGGGGCATCTTCAGGTCATGGTCATAAGGGGTCCCAGCAGGGCCAGCCTTCATTCAGCGCCCTCCCAACTCAGAGTTCATCTCATGCCCATCAGCTTAGGGTTTTTATGCGCCGAGTGCATCTGCTAGTCACTCCGGTGCGAGGAGTTCCCTTCAGTCTCCATCTCCAGCACCGGGTAGTTGTTATGAGTGCGGAGAGTTTGGACATATGAGGAGGCAGTGCCCTCGACTTCGTGATGGTCAGTTTCAGCAGAGGGGTCAACCCTCGACTTCTACTCCAGTTACTTCACCACCCGCCCAGCCAGCTAGGGGTAGAGGTCAGGCAGCCAGGGGTTGCCCCAGAGTGGGAGGTCGATCAGGCCGTGGCCAGGCTCGTTTCTATGCTATTCCAAGAAGGCTAGATGCTATTGCTTGAAATGTTGTCATTACAAGTATTGTTTCAGTCTGCCATAGAGATGCCTCTGTATTATTTGATCCCGGTTCCACCTATTCTTATGTGTCCTCATATTTTTCTCATTATTGGGGTACGCCCCGGGAGTTTCTTGCTTTACTTGTTCATGTGTCTACCCCGATGGGCGATACTATTATTGTGAACCGTGTGTACCGGTCATATGTTCTGACTATTGGGGGTCTGGAGACCCGAGTTGATCTATTGCTAGTGAGCATGGTGGACTTTTGATGTTATTTTAGGCATGGATTGGTTATCTCCGTGTCATGTTATTCTAGACTGTCGTGCTAAGATAGTCATTTTGGCTATGTCGGGCGTACCACGGATTGAGTGGCGTGGCGTGACTGATTATATTCCTAGTAGAGTGATCTCTTTCTTGAAGGCCCAGCGTATGGTTAGGAAGGGTTGTCTATCATATCTAGCGTTTGTGAGGGATGTTGGAGCTGAGACTCCCAGTATTAATTTTGTTCCAGTCGTGAGGGATTTTCCCGATGTTTTTCCTGCAGACCTGTCGGGCATGCCACAAGACAGGGATATTGATTTTGGTATTGACATGGTGTCGGGCACTCAGCCCATTTCTATCCCGCCGTATCGTATGGCACCAGCAGAGTTGAAAGAATTGAAGGAGTAGCTTCAGGAACTCCTAGATAAGGGGTTCATTCGGCCTAGTGTGTCACCTTGGGGTGCACCGGTTTTGTTTGTGAAGAAGAAGGATGGCACGATGAGAATGTGCATTGATTATAGGCAATTGAACAAAGTAATAATTAAGAACAAGTATCCTTTGCCTCGCATTGATGATTTATTTGATCAGCTTCAGGGAGAGAGAGTGTTCTCCAAGATTGATCTCCGTTCCGGTTATCACCAATTGAAGATCAGGGATTCAGATATTCTTAAGACTGCCTTCAGGACCAGATATGGTCATTATGAGTTCCTTGTGATGTCTTTCGGGCTAACCACTGCCCCAGCAGCATTCATGCATTTGATGAACAGTGTATTCTGGCCTTATTTGGATTCGTTCGTTATTGTATTCATTGATGATATTCTGGTGTACTCGCGTATTCAGGAGGAGCACGCAGAGCATTTGAGAGTTGTGTTGCAGAGATTGAGGGAGGAGAAGTTTTATGCAAAATTCCCCAAGTGTGAGTTTTGGCTCAATTCAGTGGCTTTCTTGGGACACGTGGTGTCCAGCGAGGGTATTTAGGTTGATCCAAAGAAGATAGAGGCGGTTCAGAGTTGGCCTAGACCATTCTCAGCCATAGAGATTCGTAGCTTTCTTGGATTGGCAGGCTATTATCGCCGGTTTGTTCAGGGATTCTCATCCATTGCATTGCCCTTGACCAAGTTAACTCAGAAGGGTGCTCCATTTGTATGGTCGGACGAGTGTGAAAAAAGCTTTCAGAAGTTCAAGACAGTTTTGACCACAGCTCCAGTGTTGGTTTTGCCATCAGCTTCAGGTTCATATACCATGTGTTGTGATACTTTGAGAGTTGGGATTGGTTGTGTATTGATGCAGGAGGGTAGCATTATTGCTTATGCTTCTCGTCAGTTGAATCCCCATGAGAAGAACTACCATGTTCATGATTTGGAGTTGGCTGCCATAGTTCATGCATTGAAGATTTGTAGGCATTATTTGTATGGTGTATCTTGTGAGATATCCACCGATCATCACAGTCTTCAGCATTTATTCAAGCAAAAGGATCTTAATTTGAGGCAGCGGAGATGGTTGAAATTGCTTAAGGATTTTGATATCACCATATTGTATCATCCGGGAAAGGCCAATGTAGTGGCCGATGCGTTGAGCCGAAAGGCAGTGAGTATGAGGAGTTTGGCATATATTTCAGTTGGAGAGAGACCTCTTGTAGTTGATATTCAGGCCTTGGCCAATCGGTTCGTGAGGTTGGATATTTCGGAGTCCAGTCGGGTGTTGGCATGTGTGGTTTCTCGGTCTTCCTTATATGATCGTATCAGAGAGCGTCAGTATGATGATCCGCATTTTCTTGTCCTTAAGTACAGGGTTCAACATGATGATGCCAGAGATGTGACCATTGGTGACGATGGTGTGTTGAGGATGCAGGGCCGGATTTGTGTGCCCAATGTGGATGGGCTTAGAGAGTTGGTTCTGGAGGAGGCCCATAGCTTGCGGTATTCTATCCATCCTGGTGCCGCGAAGATGTACCAGGATTTGAGGCAGCACTATTGGTGGAGAAGTATGAAGAAAGATATTGTGGGATTTGTAGATCGGTGTCTCAACTGTCAGCAGGTAAAATATGAGCAACAAAGATCGGGTGGCTTGCTTCAGAAGATGGTTATTCCCGAGTGGAAGTGGGAGAGGATCACTATGGACTTTGTGCTTGGACTTCCTCGGACTTTGAAGAAGTTTGATGCTATTTGGGTGATTGTGGATCGGCTGACCAAGTCCGCGCACTTCATCCCTGTGTGTACTGTAGACATGTGATTTTTGACCTTACCCAAGATTTTTATATTTTAGCATGTAAATATTTGATGTAGGCCTAATATATCTATTTCAACTATTTTTGACTTCTTTACTTTATTTTCGTCATAAAAATGAAAGATTACAAAAAATATTTTAGCTTACGTATCTTTCATAAATTTAAATAAAAATATACAAAAATAGTACCTTATTTTTTATCTTTACATAATCTTGAAAATACAAAAAATATGTTGCATTCGCATCTAGGATTTAATTTTTGCATTTTTAAATCAGTTAGTAATTTATCTGCTTTACAAAATTGAAAAAATCACAAAAAAATGTAGTTTGCATTTTTATTGTTTAATTTCGAATTTTTGTAATTTTATTTTAATTTGGTATTTAATTAGGTGTGGTAATTATTATTCAGAGATAATTAAGTTAATTTGGTAGAATAATTTGGTTTAGGGGTTGTTCAATAAGGGTAATGTTTACCTAACTTTAGGAAGTTTCTACAATGGTAGGGTCTAGGAAATGCACTACTAAATTAAATAAAAGCACTAAGCTAGTTGAAAAATGGGAATGAGTAATGGAAATGACACTAACTTAATGCCCATTTAAGGGCTGAAAATCATGGTCAGAGGGGGAGAACATTCAAAGAGGGTAGAAGGCTAGGAAATTCGGAGCGGAAAAAAAAGAAGGGGGTGGAGAGAGTGGTATACACTCGATATACACCCTGGATACATTGGATATACATGAGAAGAGAGCTAAGAAAACTTGGAAGGGATTCTAAAAGAGATATAGGAAGAGAGATACACAGAAATAGATACAGAAAAAAAATCAAAAACGATTGCAGAATTTCAGAAAAATACACTGTTTCATTGAGTCATTTGGTATTTTCTGAAGTTTTCTTCTAGTATGGAAGAAATTCCTGGTTAGCTGATAATAAAAAGGGTTTAAGTCGAGTCGGGTTTGAGGTCTGTTGATTCACTAAGATTGAAATTAGGGTCTGACTATCGTATCACATCCCTTGGTTTCAAAATTAGTCTGCTGGTTCATTTTCTGGTGTTGAATACTACTGCTGATACCTCATTTTTCTGCTTCCTTCTTTCATTTCCAGGTGCACACTTGAACTCAAATTGATGTAGCTTTGAGATGAACATGAAATGAAAGTACTCAGACATTTGTTTACTGGATGATGCATGTTTGGACGACTATACATCTGTAGTTAAGTAGATATTAATGATATGTAATTGTGTAGTGTAGTCTAATTGGATTTATATTCACATGAAACTTCGGACTGCGTAATTTGTACCTAATTGGACTGTTTGGGACTGTTAATTTGTGGTTATCCAGTTGTAGCCTTAGTATAGCTTAGAACTTGCTTTAGTTTAACGGTTTTGTTTTAAAAAATAAAAAAATCAGAAATAGTTTGGGTGTTGCAATTGATTTTGAGATCAGCGTATGATATCCACATTAATTTTAATTTCAAGCTGAAGAGACGTCTCAAACAACTTTGTATTGCAGTAGCTAAGATCAGTAGATTAGTTACTCTTATCAACATATGTGTTTCATTAAGTAGTTTAGTTTAGCTGTATGATGATTAGATGTGAATAAAGTGTGAAGTTAGGCTATTAACCTGTTCGTGTTAGTGTAAGTAAAATCTCGTAATTAAGTTGCTTAGTCTGCTCATCTGAGGTTTATATTCATGACTATTTTTGTTAAAATTCAATTCACGTTTCCCAGTTTGTTTTGCCTTTAGTAATATCCAGAAGTTCACTAGTAGGTAAATAGATAAGAAAAATCTGAATTTTAGAATATAAATCCAATCCAGTCGGTTTAGACGTCTAGCTGTTTTGAATTTTATTGAGATGAGCATATGAGTATGTCAAGTGTTGATTTGAATAAATGTGAAATAGCTCCATCATTTGCAAGTTAATAAGCCTGAATGTCAAGGGTGGGCCTGAATGAAGTCTGTCCGAAGCCCAACTTGAGTTTTGACTGTGTCTTATTCTTACTGGGCTGAGCTTGAAGCCCAAGGGAATTACTGAAATTTTGAATAAAAGTCAAGGACGTAAGTATATTAGTTCTTGAACAATACTAATTAATTAGGGCTTTTTCTGTTATTATTAGAGACAAACTAAGTAGAAAATTGTAGTTTGCTTTAGGTTGGCCTTTAAATAATAAATGAGGCGAGCCCTGCTAAACAAAAATGCATAAATTGCGGGGTCCTCTTAAATGTATATAATAAAATACTTAGAATTCGAGATGGGGCATTTAACGAATTTCACAGTCCTCCCCAAAGATAGTAACGCATTAGTCACTTTAGGTGCGCTTTTAATAATTTACCTTCTTAAACTCGGGTGTGCATTTTGTAAGCACGTGATTTTTGCCCTATGAAAGAATTACTCCCAAAAAATTCAAAATAAAATGATTTTTCCTTGGTGTGCAATTTTTTGAATTTTTGTGGTATTTTTGTGTAATTATTTGTATATTTGTCTGCGCATGTTTATTTGCTAAATTAATAAAAAATACAAAAATATATCGCATTTTGCATGTATGATTTAATTTTACAATTGTTAGTAATTAAGTTTGTTTTACAAAAATGAAAATTACAAAAATAGGCATCTTTCACATTTTTAGCATTTAATGTTCAATTGTACAATTTTACGCTTAATTATTACTTAATTGTGTGTTAATTGTTATTGGGAGTTAATTTGCGCTTTTATAAATTAATTTAGTTCTATATGATAGTTTAAGGATTTTTAGAATTTAGTTTTAGAAAAATAAAAGAAGAAAAGAGAGCAAAAAATAAAGAAAATCGGAATTGGGCCTCTTCTTCAAATTCAAGCCACAGGCCCAAATAATACCCAACCTTCCCCATGACCCGGTCCATTTGAAACCGGGTCGACCCGGTCCATAACCCAAATACCCAACACCCCCTATCTTACATTTTACAAAACAAAAACCCTAAAACCTAAAAACACTCGCCCCCTCCCTCTTCTTCTTCTCCAAAATCCCAAACACCCCAAGCAACCATGGCTTCCCCCCTCGTTGCTGCTACCCTGCTGCCCAACGTCGACCACCCTCACACGACCTCCCCCTCCCCATCGACAACACACACACACACACAGAGCAGCCCGTCCATGGCTGCTTCTTCTTCTTCTCCTTCCAGCTTCACCATAACCATGGTGATGCGTTGATCCGTCTTCTGCTTCTTCTTCTTCATTGTCACCACGACCACCCCAACAGTCCACCCTTCTGCTTCTTCTTCTTCTTCGTCTTCTACGTCATGGAACCCCCAGTCCGTCAACCACCACGACGCACGACCATGCCTGCCCGCGTCGCTGCTGCCTCACCACCGTCCGTCGCCACTACTGCTGCATTTTCTTCTCCAGCTGCTGCTGCTTCTGTTTTCACCTCGTCGCTGCTGCTCCATCACGTTGCTGCTGCCTTGGTCTCGTCCGTGTTGTTGTTGCTCGATGCTGCTGCTTCGTCCAGCTTCGTTCAACATCCATGATGGCCACTGCTTAACCACAAACAATTGCTACTCGACGATCTTCAGTTTCAGTCCGTCGAGGTCGTTGTGTGTTGTTTTGAGTTCGTCAAGTTTAAAAGGAAGGTGAGTTTATCGTTGAAGGCAAGATCCGTTAGGGCGTTGGTAGTCTTGGTACGATAATCGTTTTCGGGCAGATTTGTTTTCATTCAAGATCATCGTCGTTTCGATCCGGTTAGTGGGTTTGAGTCTCATTTATTGTCCGTAATTTGTTTGATATTTTTCGGATCCGAAATCATTAAATGTTTGATTCTTGTTCTTGATTTTTATTTAGTTGTTTTATTTTTCTTGTTTATTTTTAGGTAGAAATTGTTAGTAATTATGATGTTTTTAGTTTTAAGTTGAAGTTCACTGAATTTTGTCTTTAGTTTATTCTGTTAATTTTGAAAGGATTTAGTATAGAAGAGTGTTAGTTTAAATCATTTGAATCTGTCATGTTTGTTGTTTAAAATAGATTTAATTCATATTCATCTTTGTTTGAAGTTCGTTTTTAATCCAGTGATTTAATGAAGTTATGTTTTGGTTTTTAATTTTTTGATTCAATGTATCTTTGTTATAATTTTGTTGGATTTAATTTAAAAAGATCAATTGATTATTTGAAGTTTAGTGATTTGAATATGTTTATTTGTTTTGTTTAAGCTTAATTCGAGTTTAATTCGAATTTGAATAAAACTTGCTTGTTATTGTTGTTGAATCTTTTCATTTATGTCCATACTTTGTTTGATTGTTCTTGAATCCGAAATTAGTATAAGTTTGATTTTCTTGTTTATTGTTTATCATTTATGATTATTTCTTGAGTTTGTCTCATAATCTTGTTTAAGTTTAACATATGAATTGTTGGTTGTAATGTTGTTAGATTTAATTTTATGTTCAAATGATTATTGAATTTAGAAATCTGAATATACTTGTTTGTTGTTATTGTTGTTGTTGTTGAATTTGAAAGTAGGTTTGTTTGTTGTTAAAAATATTGTTCAATCAAAATTTTAGTTGTTCTTTGTTGTTCATCATTTAGTTTGAATTTGTTGTTGAAAATTATTTAGAAATTGGTCATATTTGCTGTATTTTGGTTGAAATTGATTAGGTGAATTGGTTATAGCTGATGGGGGTACTTTGGTAATTTGCAGTACGTTCAGGGGTAATATGGTAATTTTAGTAAGGTCGGAGGGGTATTTTTGGAATTAAAATTCTGAACAAATGTTTATTTTGAGTGCTCTGTCCATTAAAATTAAATAATTTGTTAATTATATTAAAATAATGTTGCATGGGGGACAAGACATAATGGGGGGAATAATGTATTTGTTTAATGTAAGCATGGGGGACAAGACATAATAGGGTGAGGTTTGATATATTTGTTTAATGTAGTGGGAGACAAAACATTAGGTAGTGGGATTAAAAGGGGGATGAGTGGGAAGATAGTGGGTTTGGTAGGAGAAAGTGGTGATTTTATTAATTGATTAAAGGATTTGGGATGAGAAATAAATAAGAGATTTTGATCAGATTTTTGAGAGGACAGAATACAGAAGAAGAGGAAAATTTTAAGAGAGAGGGGAGAGAGAGAAAAAAGGGAGTTGGATATTAAAGAGAGAGAAAATTCCGAAAATACTAAGACTCCAAAAATAAAAAGAAAAACATTCTGGAAATTCAAAAGAAGAATAGGATACACCTGATATATAATTTAAGTATTCTGATATACGGATTCAGAAATTAAGGGTTGAACATTAATTAGTCTTTCAAATCTGAAAAGATTCCTTTGGCTTCTGCCCGTTGATTGTTGTTGGTGTTTTCTGGATTTTTATCTTGAGTTTTAAAATCCGTCACTGGTTTCTCATTGATGGTTGCTGGGTGTTGCTGTTGTATGCTACTGAATTTCTGCTGATCTCCCTTTTCTTTTGCTTCCAATATCAGGTACACAACTGACACATTGATTATTGTAAACTGAAACATGTAGCATGAATATGAAAATGAAGAGTTGAAGTTCCAGATTTATTTTAATTATATTCTAAATTTTATTTGTATATATAAATTGTTTAGCTTACTCTAATCAGAATCATGTAGCTATTTAATATATATAGTGAAACATCAGACGATAACTTAACGGACGAACTATCTATATATTGCCTAAAAATAAATAAATGGTGTAGTAACTTCGTCTAGTTAATTCGCTATTGTTGGATGATTACCATGTCTCAAAAAGCACGTTAGTTCATCAAGCGGATAGACCATTTTGGAACTTGGAAGAATGTTGTTTAGTTAAATATTATTGGTTAATTTCAGCATGTAAATAAATTAAGACATTTTTATTTTTATTTTGTAGAGACAAATTTAATAGAGAAAAATGTAGGCATTTTAGGATTGTTTTTTAAAAATAAATGAGATGAGTCCCGCCCAATAAAACGCACTAATTGTGGGGCCCTCAATAAACGTTTAATTGAATATTTCGAATTCGGGATGGACTGTTTAGTGAATTTCACTGCCTTCCCCAAAGATAATAACGCGTTAGACTCTTTAGGCGCATTTTAATAATCTTACCTTCTTAAATTCGGGTGTGCATTTCATGCGACCCAAATCCAAATCCCAAAACATTGAATAAAAATGTGTTCCGGATTGCGGGTGCATTTCATGTGACGCAATCCAAAGACATGTTTTTAAACGATGTTCACATTCTTTTGAAATATAATAATAAAAGCGGTAAAGAGTTAAAACTTGCACATGAGCTCATAATTGTATAAAATCAGATAAATAAGCCGAATATGACAATTAAGCGACCGTGCTAGAACCACGGAACTCGGGAATGCCTAACACCTTCTCCCAGGTTAACAGAATTCCTTATCCGGATTTCTGGTTCGCGGACTGTAATACAGAGTCATTCTTTTCCTTGATTCGGGATTAAATTGGTGACTTGGGACACCCTAAATCTCCCAAGTGGCGACTCTGAAATAAATAAACAAATGTCGTTTCGATTGTCCTTTAATTGGAAAAAACTCCTTGTACCCTCGCGGTGCCGGAAAAAGGAGGTGTGACACATTTCATGTGACCCAAATCAAATCCCAAAAATGTTGAATAAAATGTGTTCAGGATTGCGGGTGCATTTCATGTGACGCAATCCAAAGACACGTTTTAAACGACGTTCAATTTTCTCTAAAAATAATTGAATAAAAGCGATTGAAAGCTAAAATTGGCACATAGGTTCAACATGTATTAAAATCAGATAAATAAGCTGAATATGACAGTTGAGCGACCGTGCTAGAACCACAGAATCCGGGAATGCCTAACACCTTCTCCCAGGTTAACAGAATTCCTTACTCGGATTTCTAGTTCGCGGACTGTTAAACAGAGTCATATTTTCCTCGATTCGGGATTCAATCGGTGACTTGGGACGCCATAAATATCCCAAGTGGCGACTCTGAATTTCTTAAAATAAATCCCGTTTCGATTGTCCTTTAATTAGAAAAACTCCCTTTACATATACCCTTTTCCGGGGTGTAGGTGAAAAAGGAGGTGTGACAGCTCTGGCGACTCTGCTGGCGACAAAACCCAGAATCTCTGGTTCAGGGTTCAAGAATTCGAGTTTATATAAATTGTTATATTTGGTTTTATCTGATTTTGTCACATGCTTTGGCTCAATGTTCTAATTGATTGCCTTTACCGCTTTGATATTATGTGAACTGTATATAAACTGTGCCGAAACCCTTCTCTTCTTACCTCCGGGGAGAAGCTCGCTGGTGGAGACTCCCTATTCTGTTAGTGTCAATACCTGAAATAAGAAAGAGGTCGGATAAGTTACAAAGCCGGACGACCCCGCGGGTCCCCGGTACGTAGCCCCCTCCTCGACTCGAGTTGTCCGCTCAGGTACACAGTTTAGAACAAATACCCAGGTTATGAACTTAGAATAACTCAGCTTCATGCCGGATCCCTAGTAGGAACGTTTATTTGCATCACGTGCATTTGACTTTGGAGGCTCAACACAGGGGTTGAGTCTGTCTAGGACAGGTGTACCAAAAATGAAAATGACCATCCTAATGCATCTTACCTGCTGCTACTTGCGCATTTATTTGATTCAAACTTGTGTGTTGACCGATTTTTGAATATCAGGAATATGTGAAATTGAAAAAAAAAAGAAAAAAAAAGAAATAGCGGTTAGGGAATTGATTGTTTATTTTTGAAAAAACCCAATGCCCAAATACTGTCAAAACTCTGCCGAAATTTTGAGAAAATGAGAAAAAAAAATGTCTTATTAGTTTGTTTTATTAAAAGCAAAGGAAAAATAGAAAAAGGGTCATTGTTCTGTCTTGTTTTTTCAAAAAAAAAATTGAAAAGAAAATAGTTTGTCTTGCCATGAAAATGAAAATAAAAAAGAGTCTTGTTTTTAAAATGGTTTTTTATTTATTTATTTGTTTATGAAAATGCCAAAAAAAAAGAGTCGGGCGTTGAAAGTGGTTTTATTATTTGTTGCAAATATATATATATATATATATAAATCCAAAAAGTTTTTCTTTATTTCCAAAATATATATATATATCTTTATTTGTTGCAAAAAATATTTGTCTTGCCAAAATGCCTAGAAAAGTTTTTTACACCCCCAACTTTCAAAACAAATAATCCAAGAATATTTTCCATTATTGACTTCTTTAGAAAGTTTTTTTTAATTATTTAAAAAAAAATAAAAAAAAAATAATAAAATAAAAAATCCGAAAATATTTTCCTTCTTCTTTCAAAATTGAAAAAAAATTCAAAATTCAAAAATACTTTTAGAAGCATTTCTTTCATTGAAAGTAAAAATTCCAAAAATATTTTCTTAGAAATTCTTCTTTGCAAAAATGCTCCCTTTCTTCTTTATAAGTCTTTCCTTCAAAAAATAAAATAAAAATAAAAAAAAGTTAGTTCATTTGCTTATTCATGATCTTCCCGAACTACGCGGGTTTGATTCTCACCGGATGTGAGATACATAGGCAACCCTCATCGGGTTCAACCTCCCATTTTGCTAAAAATAACCAAAAACAAATAAATAAATAAAAAACATGTCAAAGTTTTAATTTTGTCATAAATAAGTCGGGTGATGCTGTTTTGTCAAAAATAGCCGAATGTTCCCGAAAAGGACGCCGGAAGGCTGACTTTGCATAAACAGCCACTTTTTGGGTCATGTTTAAGATTTGGTCCAGTTGACCCCCATAGCCTTAAAAATCTTCGTCCCCGAGGCGTTGAAAGGCCGTGTTTGCAATATTGAGTTTTCTATTTTTGAAAATGATAAAAAGAGTCATAAATAAGTCGGGTGATGTTGTTTTTGTCAAAAATAACCAAATGTTCCCGAAAGGGACGCCGGAAGGCTGACTTTGTATAAACAGCCACCTTGGGTCATTTTTTTAGGATTTTGGTCCGGTTGACCCACACAGCCTTAAAAATCTTCCCCCCGAGGCGCTGAAGGGCTGTGTTTACAACACCAGGTTTTTATTATAATTTGAAAAAAAAACACAAAGAGTCAGCAGTCAGGTGAATACCGTTTGAATTTTTAGTCAAAAATAAGCCGAGCCAGCTTCGGCCGCGTCTTAAACCGTTCTTGCCGAAATAGCCTTAGAGTATCTCTCAGTTGTCGAAAGGCTATTTTCGTAAAAGAACGGACAAGTTTGTAAAGTGTCATAAAATAATCCTCCCCGACCTCAAAATTCATGTGAAATTTGGAAGGGGTTACATTTGCAAAAATAACCGTTTGGTTGCATTTGTCAAACGGAGAAAAGGAGCTGGTTTTTTGTTTTTGAGTTTGTAAATCTTTTGATTAAAATATGTGGGTTGTTTGATTTTCGAGTTTGTAGGTCATCTTCAAACCTTTGAAACCCAGTTTGTTTTAATATGAAAATTGTGAAAAAAAATATTTATTATTGTTTATCTTTTATTGGTCCGAACTACGCAAGGTCTGATTCATGCGGGGTCATGATACGTAGGCAATCTCCATAAGATTCGAGCACAACAAAAAAAAATGATGAAAAAAAAAATCGAAAAAAAGAAAGAAAAAAGAAAAAAAGATGTTGTTAATAATGAGGACCGACTGAGTCCATTCTAACCTGTTTTGTTTTGAATCGCAAAGAAAGTTAAGGTGGTTGGTTTGTGGTAAGCCGGAAATACAAGATCCAGAAGCACATTTTGCGAGGATCAGGCCTGATGACAGAAGCACTTGAATCATATTGGGGACTTGTTGACTGAGGTTGATGATGTTGAAGCTGGTAATGGTCTTGGCAGTATTGATGCAAAGCTTAGTGGCTAAGATGCCAGTTTTGATAAAATGGCAGGACGCTCTATTCCTTGGTTAGCAAGGGAGAAGCTTTTGGTGGCTTATTTTGTTGTCATTTCTGTTGTCCGGATTATTCTTGGGGTTGTAATCCGAATATTGTCTTGTGTCAAATCTTCTTATCTTTCCATTTTGTCATAGCGGTTTGTTTAAGTTTTGTCCAGGCTATTTTAGGATTTTATTTTGGTTTGTTTCGTTTGTTTTGTTATTCAAACCATTTCACCGGTAGTCTAATACAAAATCCGGTCTTTTATTATTTCCATTCATCTTTTTGTTTGATCCTTTTATCATTTTGTTCAGCGCCGATTCTAGTGACATGACATGGGCGCACAGTTGGGCCTAATCTTAAAAGTTAATCATAAAACCCTGGGAAGGTGATCAAAACATTTAAAGGAAATAAGGACGGTTTGAAATTATTCGGAGCTCGAGTCATGTGGAACTGGGGCAAGTAAAACACAAAGAAAACCGTTAAAAGGCAAGAGTCGCCAAATTGACATGAGGGTCGTTCATGATAATGAGATTGAGAGTGTTGCCCAACAGTGCTTTAGAGATGACAAATGAAAATGCAAATGTGTGAATATAATTGTCAAGTCCAGCACCGTCAGAAGAGGCTACAAATCTTTGTTTAATTGTGTTGTTTGCACTTGGCATGTTTTGAAGGTTGGAATGACGAAGGCATTTTGTTCTGCTACTTAAATATTTTATCCTTTGTTACCCCTTTTGAGCCTTATTTGTTTTTCTTTCGTACCCCTCGTTCGGAATCAATAGCAACGGCTAGAAAATACGAGCCTGGAAGGTAAAGAAGAAGAAAAGAAAAAAAAAAAAAAGAAAAGAAGAAAAAAAAATGACAAAAAGAAAGGAGAAATGAGAAAAAAAGAGAAAAGAAAAATGCTAACAAAAAAAAAACAAAAGAAAGTCAAATGAAAAAGAGGAATTGGGAACTACGTTTGACCTGATTCCTCAAAGAGGATACATAGGCACCTCACGGCTCGGTCATAGGGTGCATAGGGTGCGTAATGTGCATAATGTGCATAGTGTAATAATAATAATAATAATAATCCCCAAGCTAGAAACTGGGGCAAGAGTTGCGCTTGTCGTAAGCAAATATGGTTCCGAATGTTGTAATTTTGAACCCCAAGTTTATTTTGTTTTTGAGCCTTTAATACCCCTTTCTTTCTAGCCTATCCAAAACCCACATTACGGTCCAAAGAAAGACCTTCTGATCAGTCTTCAAAAGATGCCAAGTCAGACAAATGAGAGTCTTATCGATAAACATAACACTCTGATCCACAGCAGAAAGGACTCTATTCCCCAGCAGAGAGAGTCATACAACACTCCAAATCCCCAGCTAGAAAGTGATACAAATGAGAGAGTCTTATCGGTGAAAACCTTCACGGACACCATAAGGCGATGAAAGCTGAGAAAAAAAACAAAATGAGAGAGGCTTGATAGTGAAAACCCTTCGGGCACTACAAGTCGAATAAGATTGAGAATCAGATGGGGAATCGCCAAGCGAAGATCTTGAAAGACGATTGACGGCAGAGGATAGACCACATGCGCATGTCATGACCATTAGAGTCGGTATCTGCGTTTGATAAGTTTTTTTTATAGTTTCTTTTGTTAAGGAGTCATCTTTTTCCTTTATCTTTTATTCTATTCCCTTTTTGTTTATCTTTCTCCTTTCATAGAAAAATTCTCCAGTAGAGTTGTTTGGTCAGAACAAGTGAGAAATGACTTCAAAATCTGCCATCAACTTTCCAATTATGCAAGACCAGATCCGATTAGAACATCCAAATGGTCTGAGTCAGGAAGGAACAAGCGCGAGGCCAGTGTCAAGAAAGATATCCCCCGCAAAAGGAGATGGACAAAAGGATGGGCGAGTGCCAAGAAGGATATCCCCGCCGAAATCAAAGGTTATTAAAACTCAAGGCCAAGGCCCATGGACAAAGCAAAGAGGGCAATGAGCATGATTTGGGAAATTCATACGAGACTAAAAGGTTGGGGAAATGCCAGTTTCCGAGCTATGCCACAAAAGAAGAGGGATATCCCCAGCAGAAAGGGATTATCCCTAGCAAATAATATCATCCCCAACAAGTTTTGGAACGCAGAGCAAGGAAGGAGAAAGGGAAAACCATCCCAGTAGGAGGATCACAACCAACCACCGCGTTTTAAACTAACAAATTTTGTTTGATTTGAAACAGGTAAAAGAAATGGAATTGATGACGGGAATGCATGCCACAAGGGAGATTATCAAACTGGGGCAGAAAATTTTCCTTTCATTTAGAAAATTTTCTGAAAGTCAGATACCCATATGGAGAAGAATAAAGATAGCACCAATCGAAACTTGTGCTCGGAAAAAGCAAAAGGCCAATGTCATTCCCAGCAGCCTTCCGAAGAGCGAAGCACTAATTTTGAAGGAATCAAAGTCCCCGGCAGTGTTATCCTCGACAGCATTATCCCCAGCTGATAACATTTTATCCCCCAACAGGTAAGTAAGTAATTCCCCAGCAGTGTTATCCCCAGCAGTTTCAAGGGAAGACAACACAGGTAAGTAAATAATTTAGGAAGAAGGAAATGGTTCACCGCATAGGAGACGCACTTCCTAAGTTAAGATTTTATTAATAGGAGACGCACTTCCTAGTTTAAAATCATTAAAGTTTTACCCATAGGAGACACACTTCCTAAGTTTAGTTTTACCAATAGGAGACGCACTTCCTAAGTTTAGTTTTACCAATAGGAGATGCACTTCCTAAATTTAGTTTTACCAATAGGAGACGCCCTTCCTAAGTTTAGTTTTACCAATAGGAGACGCACTTCCTAAGTTTAGTTTTACCAATAGGAGACGCACTTCCTAAGTTTAATTTTACCAATAGGAAACGCACTTCCTAAGTTTAGTTTTACCAATAGGAGACGCACTTCCTAAGTTTAGTTTTGCCAATAGGAGACACACTTCCTAAATTTAATTTTGCCCATAGGAGACGCACTTCCTAAGTTTACTTTTACCCCATAGGAGACCTAAATTAAGATTTCACGCATAGGAGACGCACTTCCTAAATTATTTTCATTCATAGGAGACGCACTTCCTAGTTCAAAATCATTAAAGTTTCAACCATAGGAGACACACTTCCTAGTTTAAAATCATTAAAATTTTACCCCTAGGAGACGCACTTCCTAAGTTTATTTTACCCATAGGAGACGCACTTCCTAAGTTTAGTTTTACCAATAGGAGACTCACTTCCTAAAGTTTAGTTTTACCAATAGGAGACGCACTTCCTAAGTTTAGTTTGCCCGTATGAGACGCACTTCCTAAGTTTAGTTTAACCAATAGGAGACGCACTTCCTAAGTTTAGTTTCACCCATAGGAGACGCACTTCCTAAGTTTATTTTACCCCTAGGAGACGCACTTCCTAAATTATTTTCATTCATAGGAGACGCACTTCCTAGTTCAAAATCACTAAAGTTTCACCCATAGGAGACGCACTTCCTAAGTTTAATTTTTCCCCTAGGAGACGCACTTCCTAAGTTTAATTTCATGCATAGGAGACACACTTCTTAAATTAAGTTTCACCCCTAGGAGACGCACTTCCTAGTCTGTTTCATTTAAGTTTATTTATAGGAGACGCACTTACTAGTCTGGTTCATTTAAGTTCATTTTTAGGAGACACACTTCCTAGTTTGAATCATTGAAGTTTCACCCCTAGAAAATGCATTTCGTAGTCTGGGTCGTTCAGGTTGTATTTTGCTTTAGGAGACGCACTTCCTAAAAATGAGAGTTTACCACTAGAAGACACACTTCCTGATTTTGGTTCACATAGTTTTACTCGTAGGAGACGCACTTCCTAGTTGGGTTCATCCGCCCTCAAATAGGATTTTATTTTCAAAGTTGTTGAAGTCAGGAGCCCGCCTGAAGAGAGGAAAGGCGTTTTATTTTTACAAAAAGTTGTTGAAATCTCGCCAGCCTAAAGAAAGGAATGGCATTTTATTTTTCAAAGTTGTTGTTGAAGTCAGGAGCCCCCCTGAAGAACAGAATGACGTTTTATTTTTAAAAGTTGTTGAAATCTCGCCAGCCTAAAGAAAGGAATGTCATTTTATTTTCAAAGTTGTTGTTGAAGTCAGGAGCCCGCCTGAAGAAAGGAAAGACGCTTTATTTTTCAAAGTTGTTGATGAAGTTAGGAGCCCGCCTGAAGAAAGGAATGGCGAATTTATTTTCAAAGTTATTGGTTGAAGTTGGGAGCCCACCCATATAATAGAGGAATACATTGCAAGTCAGTAAAGTAGAAGAATCCAACAGGAATCCCCAGCGGGAAACAATAAAAATCCCCAGCACCGGAAAGCGGAAGGTTGCAACAAGAGATCCCAACGCAAAATCAAGCGCATGAATCAAAAGGGACTTGAAAGAAGCGGTCTGTGAACATTGAATTATGCCCAGCGTAACAAAGCCTAAATGAAGAAAGCCATATCTCCAGCGGACCAAACCAGATAGTGAGAATTGGTATTCAGAGTAGCAAAAGGTCGGTGTCACCCCCGTCAGTTCTCGGAAGAAAGAAGCACCGGAATCGACGCGAGCCGACAAGAAAGCAAGGCATCAAGAACAAATGGAAGATAGATGGGATCTTGTAATCCGTAGTCTAGCCTAACTTCTTGATTTTTCTTTTAAGCATGGTGTAATAAGGAGGTCAGCAAACAAGTAAAAGTAGCATACAACATCAGTAACATTGCAATCCCATGGTAGTCCCAGCTACCAAAATTTCCCGAACTACATTGACCTGATTCCTGTTTAGCCCAGGATATGTAGGAAACCTCTGAAGCAAAGGTTCGGTCAAATCTTTTTCAAAAAAATGCTTCATACGGAGTACTCGGATGGGCAAAAATCGCTCACTTTATCTTTGCACGAAAACCTTACGTGTCTTCGGGCAAAGAGGGGCAGCTGTAAGCACGTGATTTTTGCCCTATGAAAGAATTACTCCCAAAAAATTCAAAATAAAATGATTTTTCCTTGGTGTGCAATTTTTTGAATTTTTGTGGTATTTTTGTGTAATTATTTGTATATTTGTCTGCGCATGTTTATTTGCTAAATTAATAAAAAATACAAAAATATATCGCATTTTACATGTAGGATTTAATTCTACAATCGTTAGTAATTAAGTTTGTTTTACAAAAATGAAAATTACAAAAATAGGCATCTTTCACATTTTTAGCATTTAATGTTTAATTGTACAATTTTATGCTTAATTATTACTTAATTATGTGTTAATTGTTATTGAGAGTTAATTTGCACTTTTATTAATTTAGTTCTATATGATAGTTTAAGGATTTTTAGAAAAATAAAAGAAGAAAAGAGAGCAAAAAATAAAGAAAATCGGAATTGGGGCTCTTCTTCAAATTCAAGCCACAGACCCAAATAATACCCAACCTTCCCCATGACCCGGTCCATTTGAAACCGGGTCGACCCGGTCCATAACCCAAATACCCAACACCCCCTATCTTACATTTTACAAAACAAAAACCCTAAAACCTAAAGACACTCGCCCCCTCCCTCTTCTTCTTCTCCAAAATCCCAAACACCCCAAGCAACCATGGCTTCCCCCCCGTTGCTGCTACCCTGCTGCCCAACGTCGACCACCCTCACACGACCTCCCCCTCCCCATCGACAACACACACACACACGCAGCAGCCCGTCCATGGCTGCTGCTTCTTCTTCTCCTTCCAGCTTCACCATAACCATGGTGCTGTGTTGATCCATCTTCTGCTTCTTCTTCTTCATTGTCACCACGACCACCCCAGGAGTCCACCCTTCTGCTTCTTCTTTTTCTTCGTCTTCTACGTCATGGAACCCCCAGTCCATCAACCACCACGACGCACGACCATGCCTGCCCGCGTCGCTGCTGCCTCACCACCGTCCGTCGCCACTACTGCTGCGTTTTCTTCTCCAGCTGTTGCTGCTTCTGTTTTCACCTTGTCGCTGCTGCTCCATCACGTTGCTGCTGCTCCATCACGTTGCTGCTGCCTTGGTCTCGTCCGTGTTGTTGTTGCTCGATGCTGCTGCTTCGTCCAGCTTCGTTCAACATCCATGATGGCCACTGCTCAACCACAAACAATTGCTGCTCGACGATCTTCAGTTTAAGTCCGTCGAGGTCGTTGTGTGTTGTTTTGAGTTCGTCAAGTTTAAAAGGAAGGTGAGTTTATCGTTGAAGGCAAGATCCGTTAGGGCATTGGTAGTCTTGGTACGATAATCGTTTTCGGGCAGATTTGTTTTCATTCAAGATCATCATCGTTTCGATCCGGTTAGTGGGTTTGAGTCTCATTTATTGTCCGTAATTTGTTTGATATTTTTCGGATCCGAAATCATTAAATGTTTGATTCTTGTTCTTGATTTTTATTTAGTTGTTTTATTTTTCTTGTTTATTTTTAGGTAGAAATTGTTAGTAATTATAATGTTTTTAGCTTTAAGTTGAAGTTCAATAAATTTTGTCTTTAGTTTGTTCTGTTAATTTTGAAAGGATTTAGTATAGAAGAGTGTTAGTTTAAATCATTTGAATCCGTCATGTTTGTTGTTTAAAATAGATTTAATTCATGTTCATCTTTGTTTGAAGTTCGTTTTTAATCCAGTGATTTAATGAAGTTATGTTTTGGTTTTTAATTTTTGTTTATTTAGTTTGAATCATGTATCTTTATTGTATTTTTTTGGATTTAATTGATTATTTGAAGTTTAGTGATTTGAATATGTTTATTTGTTTTGTTTAAGCTTAATTCAAGTTTAATTCGAATTTGAATAAAACTTGCTTGTTATTGTTGTTGAATCTTTTCATTTATGTCCATACTTTGTTTGATTGTTCTTGAATCCGAAATTAGTATAAGTTTGATTTTCTTGTTTATTGTTTATCATTTATGATTATTTCTTGAGTTTGTCTCATAATCTTGTTTAAGTTTAATATAGGAATTGTTGGTTGTAATGTTGTTAGATTTAATTTTAAGTTCAAATGATTATTGAATTTAGAAATCTGAATATACTTGTTTGTTGTTGTTGTTGTTGTTGTTGAATCTGAAAGTAAGTTTGTTTGTTGTTAAAAATATTGTTCAATCAAAATTTTAGTTGTTCTTTGTTGTTCATCATTTAGTTTGAATTTGTTGTTGAAAATTGTTTAGAAATTGGTCATATTTGTTGTATTTTGGTTGAAATTGATTAGGTGAATTGGTTATAGCTGATGGGGGTACTTTGGTAATTTGCAGTACGTTCAGGGGTAATATGGTAATTTCAGTAAGGTCGGAGGGGTATTTTTGAATTAAAATTCTGAACAAATGTTTATTTTGAGTGCTCTGTCCATTAAAATTAAATAATTTGTTAATAATATTAAAATAATGTAGGCATGGGGGACAAGACATAATGGGGGGAATAATGTATTTGTTTAGTGTAAGCATGAGGGACAAGACATAATGGGGTGGAGTTTGATATATTTGTTTAATGTAGTAGGGGACAAAATATTAGGTAGTGGGATTAAAAGGGGGATGAGTGGGAAGATAGTAGGTTTGGTAGGAGAAAGTGGTGGTTTTATTAATTGATTAAAGGGTTTGGGATGAGAAATAAATAAGAGATTTTGATTAGATTTTTGAGAGGACAGAATAGAAGAAGAGGAAAATTTTAAGAGAGAGGGAAGAGAGATAAAAAAAGGGAGTTGGATATTAAAGAGAGAGAAATTTCGAAAATACTAAGACTCCAAAAATAAAAAGAAAAACATTCTGGAAATTCAAAAGAAGAATAGGATACACCTGATATACAATTTAAGTATTCTGATATACGGATTCAGAAATTAAGGGTTGAACATTAATTAGTCTTTCAAACCTGAAAAGATTCCCTTGGCTTCTGTCCGTTGATTGTTGTTGGTGTTTTGTGGATTTTTATCTTGAGTTTTAAAATCCGTCACTGGTTTCTCATTGCTGGTTGCTGGGTGTTGCTATTGTATGCTACTGAATTTCTGCTGATCTCCCTTTTCTTTTGCTTCCAATATCAGGTACACAACTGACACGTTGATTATTGTAAACTGAAACATGTAGCATGAATACGAAAATGAAGAGTTGAAGTTCCAGATTTATTTTAATTATATTCTAAATTTTATTTGTATATATAAATTGTTTAGCTTACTCTAATCAGAATCATGTAGCTGTTTAATATATATAGTGAAACATCGGATGATAGCTTAACGGACGAACTATCTATATATTGCCTAAAAATAAATAAATGGTGTAGTAACTTCGTCTAGTTAATTCGCTATTGTTGGATGATTACCATGTCTCAAAAAGCACGTTAGTTCATCAAGCGAATAGACCATTTTGGAACTTGGAGGAATGTTGTTTAGTTAAATATTATTGGTTAATTTCAGCATGTAAATAAATTAAGACATTTTTATTTTTTATTTTGTAGAGACAAATTTAATAGAGAAAAATGTAGGCATTTTAGGATTGTTTTTTAAAAATAAATGAGATGAGCCTCGACCAATAAAACGCACTAATTGTGGGGCCCTCAATAAACGTTTAATTGAATATTTCGAATTCGGGATGGACTGTTTAGTGAATTTCACTGCCTTCCCCAAAGATAATAACGCGTTAGACTCTTTAGGCGCATTTTAATAATCTTACCTTCTTAAATTCGGGTGTGCATTTCATGCGACCCAAATCCAAATCCCAAAACATTGAATAAAAATGTGTTCCGGATTGCGGGTGCATTTCATGTGACGCAATCCAAAGACATGTTTTTAAACGATGTTCACATTCTTTTGAAATATAATAATAAAAGCGGTAAAGAGTTAATACTTGCACATGAGCTCATAATTGTATAAAATCAGATAAATAAGCCGAATATGACAATTAAGCGACTGTGCTAGAACCACGGAACTCGGGAATTCCTAACACCTTCTCCCTTGTTAACAGAATTCCTTATCCGGATATCTGGTTCACGGACTGTAATACAGAGTCATTCTTTTCCTCGATTCGGGATTAAATTGGTGACTTGGGACACCCTAAATCTCCCAAGTGGCGACTCTGAAATAAATAAACAAATGCCGTTTCGATTGTCCTTTAATTGGAAAAAACTCCTTGTACCCTCGCGGTGCCGGAAAAAGGAGGCGTGACACATTTCATGTGACCCAAATCAAATCCCAAAAATGTTGAATAAAATGTGTTCAGGATTGCGGGTGCATTTCATGTGACGCAATCCAAAGACACGTTTTAAACGACGTTCAATTTTCTCTAAAAATAATTGAATAAAAGCGATTGAAAGCTAAAATTGGCACATAGGTTCAACATGTATTAAAATCAGATAAATAAGCTGAATATGACAGTTGAGCGACCGTGCTAGAACCACAGAATCCGGGAATGCCTAACACTTTCTCCCAGGTTAACAGAATTCCTTACTCGGATTTCTGGTTCGCGGACTGTTAAACATAGTCATATTTTCCTCGATTCGGGATTCAATCGGTGACTTAGGACGCCATAAATATCCCAAGTGGCGACTATGAATTTCTTAAAATAAATCTCTTTTCGATTGTCCTTTAATTAGAAAAACTCCCTTTACATATACCCTTTTCCGGGGTGTAGGTGAAAAAGGAGGTGTGACAGCTCTGGCGACTCTGCTGGCGACAAAACCCAGAATCTCTGGTTCAGGTTCAAGAATTCGAGCTTAGAATAATTGTTATAGTTGGCTTTATCCATTATCTGATTTTGTTACATGATTTGGGCCTAATGTGCTAACTGATTGCTTTTACCGTTTTGATATTCCGTGTACTGTATATAAACTGTTGCGAAATCCCTCTTCTCTCTGAGTCTTCTAAATCATGAAGAAGTGTGCACTTTGTGTGACTTCTTTTCTGTTAGAGTCATATCCCAAATTTAGAACGAGGTTCGGACAAGTTGCAAAGCCGGCGAAGCTTCTGTATTCCCGGTACGCTGCCCCCCTCGGTCCGAGCTGTCCGCTCGGGTAAGCCAAGTCTAGAACAAACACCCAGGTTCTGAACCTAGAATAACTCAATTTCATGCCGGATCCCTAGTAGGAACGTTTATTTGCATCATGTGCATTTGATTAAGGGGACTCAACACAGGGGTTGGGTCAGTCTAGGACAAGCAACCTGAAATGAAAAAGACCATCCTGATGCATCCTACTTGTTTTCTGTGCATTTATTTGTTTGGACTTGCATGCTGACCGGCTTCTGAATCTCGGGAATATCATAAATTTGAGAAAAAGAAAAAGGAGAGAGAGGAAATAACAGTGTAGAGAGTTAATTACCTATTTTTAGAATAAAACCAATGCCCAAATACTATCGAAACTCTGCCGAAATTTTGAGAAAATAAAAAGAAAATATTTTATGTTTTTAAAATTGTTTGTTTTACTCAAAAAGGAAAAATGCGTGAAAAAGAGTCTTTTATTTTAGTTTGTCTTATTTTCAAAAACGGAGAAGAAAAATAGTTTGTTTGTTTGTTATAAAAGGAACAAAGGAAAAAGAATCTTGTTTTCAAAAATAGCTAGTTTCTCTGCCCGAACTACGCGAATCTGATTCTCGTCTCTCGGGGCGGGATACGTAGGCAACCCACATAGGGTCCGGTCTTACTAGTAAATATTATGTTCTTGGCTTTGCGGTGTGTTAGCCAAATTTTGTACTTCTAGCCACCTTTTGGCCAAATAAGCCATTTTGCAAAAATAGCCTCAATCATGTCTTGCATGTGTCTAGTAGGGAGTGTTATTGTCTCGCATAGTGTTGGTTTAAAATTTTCTCATAAAGGTGTGGATTTATTTACCGGAGTTTGAGCATGACAGACACTCCGTGACCATCCAGTCAGGATCGCTCAATCAGGAGTTGCTTAAGGAGATTTGTTTTATTTTTATGTTTTGAGTCCGTTCTTCATTTTATGTCGTCTTTTACTTTCTAGTTTTGTACAGTAATGTCAAGTCTTTTGTTTTGTATTTTCTTCTTTATATTTGAGAAAATGTGCTGTTACTAAAAAATTTAAAAAAGAGATATTGCATTTTATATTTCTGTTATAAGTTTTCTTTAGATTACTAATTTTATAAATGAAGAAAAAGAAAAATTTCTGAGGTTATTTTTCCTTTAGGCAATAAATATCTAGGACTTAAAATGAATTGTTTTTATGTTTCCTTTAAGTATAGTAGGACCAAAATTCAAAAAAAAAAAGAGAATTTTCTTTTAGTATTTCTTTAAAAGCTTTATTTAAGGTGTTAATTCAAAATCCAAAAAGATTTTCTTTTGAGAAGTTTCTTTGGGAAATTAGTGAAAAATGAAAAAAAAATCTTTTCATTAGAACTTTAGGATATTGTACATAGAAGAAAAAAAAGATAACATACTTTATCTTTGATTTATTTTCAGAGTTTCTCTTTTAGGCAATCAAAATTGAAACCCAAAAATATTTTTTTTTCTTGTTTCAAAATCTTGCGTCAAGATATCAAAGGAAAATTCAAAATAATTTTCTGTGGTTTATTCTTTAGATTTTCTTCCTAAAAAAAAGAATAAAAAAAATATTTTTCTCTTCTAGGATATTTCCTCATTAGAGTAGTTGTGGAGGTAAAAAAAAGGAGAATGTCAGTTTGTTTACTTTATTCCCGTTCTTCCAGAACTACGCAAAGATCTGATTCATGCGGGGTCATGATACGTAGGCAACCTACATAGGGTTCGATCGAATCACTTTTTTTACTGTTAAAAGAAAGGAAAAAGGGAAACGGAAAAGAGAGAAAAAAAAGAAGGTGAAGTCATGGGATGTGAGAAATGAGAAGGAAGAAAAAGAGCGATAATCAGAAAGAAAATGGGAAGGAAAATGAGCGAGCTAAGAAGTACCAGAAAAATAAAGAAAAGATAGGTTGAAATGAACAAAATGGGATGATGCCAACTGACCTTTGTACCCTCGAAGTCATTTTAGAACCGATAACTGTGGCTAGGTGCATTGCACATGAAGTGAGATTATCTTATGTTAACTGCCCTAACGCTAACGTGATGGTTTCCTTTTGTTATATTCAAGAACAGAAGGGTGGTTGGTTTGTGGTTTTTAAAGTGGTAACTCTTCTCCACAATACCAAGTCAAAAGGCAATGGCAGACAACAACAGAACTGAGTTGGTTGATACCGGTGCTCGAAAGCAGTTGGTTGAACAGGATAAGGGGTTGGTTGAAGAGGTGAGGATGTTAAGACAACACATGACGGACATGTATCAGGCCTGGATGACTGGGAGGGCACCACCCCCGCCACCAACTAGCTTCCTAAATTCTACCCTTACCCAAACACCGGTCACAGTGCCAAATGATCCCCCATACTTTCCAGATTCACCCGCTTACCATGGCTTTCCCAACCACCCTAGTAGCTCTGTCACTCATCTTCCAATTACCTTTCCTAAAAATTGCTCTCTTGTCTTTTTCACCATCCCCAACAATGAGCACCCACTCAAAGCTCACGATGCCGATATTAACCCTCAGGGGTTGCCCACAAAGTTCCCAACTCATACAAACAGAGCCCTCGGGATAAGTTGCATGTTGAAAATGAAAGGTTCACAGGAAGAGAAAGGAAAGAGGGGATACCCAGGAGGCTGAAAGGCATAGAACAATCCTCGAAGAATAAACAAGGAAGGGAAGATCAGTATAGCATGTCCTGCAAAGAACTGTCTGTGTCCCCTGACGTTCGCCTGCCCGCGGGGTTTAAAGTGCCAAAGTTTAACTTGTATGATGGGTGTGAAGATCCAATAGCCCATTTGAGGGATTATTGCAGTAAATTGAGAAGTGTTGGCGAGAAAGATGATTTGTTGATGGCGTATTTCAGTGAGAGCCTGACTGGGGCAGCTTTGGACTGGCATGCTCGTCAAGATATTGGTAAGTGGCCTACATTGGGTGACATGGCTCAAGATTTTGTCCATTGCTTTCAATATAGATCAGGTGTTACCCTAGACCGCTCCTCCCTATCTAGGATGGGAAAGAAACCACAAGAAAGCTTTAGAGAGTTTGGGCTCAAATGGAGGGAGCAGGATGCTCGAGTCAATACCCCGATTGGTGAAGAAGAAATAGTTGAGCTTTTCCTACAAGCCCAGGGACCTACCTACTTCAGTTGTTTGATCCCGGCCCTGGGAAAACCTTTCAATGATGTGTTAAAAATGGGGGAGCTAGTAGAAGAGGGAATCAAGTCAGGCAAAATCATGAGTTGTTCGAAAAATGTTCAAAACATCCCAGTAAGCTTAGGTGGAAGAAACAGAAAAGATGATCCAATGGGCTTTCCCGATCAACACTTCCAGCCTCGACATCATCCCCATGGATATTCTTTTGCACAAGATGATCCTCCCTAATGCCACTTCTCTCCACAGAACTCCCAAAGTCGTACATCACTCTCCTAGTACCCAGCTCCACAAAATGTCTATCCACCCCCACGAGCCTATCGAAAACCCCCTGGATCAGGTTTCCGGCCCAATCAAGCATTTAAGAATGAGAGGTTGCTGAAAAAAGGAAAGTCTTTCACCCCATTGGAATGTCATACGCCAATTTGTTCCAAAAGTTGAAGTAATTGGACATGTTGAAGCCGATCCAGATAAAAATGTCGAACCCCCTGTCAAAGAAGTTTGATTTTTCTCAAAGGTGCGCATATTGCTCAGATGCCCCGGGGCATGACATAGAGAAATGTTGGAATCTGAAGAATGCGATTCAGAAGCTTATTGATGCAGGCGACATTGTCGTGCAAAATCTAGATGCAACAGACACCAGCCAAAGTCCATCGCCTGTGCATAATGAGATGCATATGGTGGGTATGATTTATTTTGAAAAGGAATGTAAGAATTCTTCTGGGAGCCTCGGAGGCTTACATGCTACTAAGCTTTCAGCGTTGTCAGAGGATGATCTTAGGAACGAGCCAGCGGAAGGGACCCAAAAGCAATTTGTTAAGAACAATGTGATGAAGACGTGTGAAGTTCCTAGTATTGTTGATGCAGAAGTCAGTGGCTAAGATGTTGAGTTTGAGGATTGGAAAGATGCTCTTTTCTTGGTGAGCCAGGGAGGAGCTTTGGTGGCTTAGTTTGTTGTCATTTCTGTTATCCGGGTTATTTCAGGGTTGTAATCCGGATATTGTCTTGTGACTCAAACCCTTCTATCCTTTTATTTTGTCTAGTTCCTTTAGTCGTAATATCTCATTTAGTGCTGTCTAGGTTTGTTCTAGGGTTGTATCCCAATTTGTTTTACTTGTTTTGTTATTCGAGTCGTTTCACTGTCTGTCTAATGCAATGTCCTGTCTTTTGTTATTTCCAGTCATTTTCTTTGTTTAGTTCTTTTCTATCCTTTTATTTTGTCTTTTGTCTAATGCTGGTTCTAGTGACATGACATGCATGCAAAATTCTAGGCCTGGTCTTAAAGTCAGTTTAGTTATGAAGAAATGGAACAATTTTGAAGATGATAGGGACATTTGAGGGAAATAAGTAAAGGCATTTTGAGATCACTTCCAGCCCGAATTGTGTGAAACTGGGGCAGGTAGAATGTAAAGAAAACCCTACTAAAATGCATCATGCCGCATCGGGTTGAAGCTAAAGGCAAGTTTGCCCAAATTGACAGGAGTTATTCGTGGTAATAAGGGTGAGAGTGTTGTCCAATGGTGCTTTATATTTAACAGATGTAGAAGGCGAATGTGTAGATATGGTTATCAAGTTTGGTACAATCAAAAGATGTTACGAATGTTTTCCTTGGTTTGTTTAATTATGTTGTTTGTACTTGGCATGTTTTGAAGATTAGAATGACGAATGCATTTTGTTTTGCTATCTAAACACCTTGACCTTCGTTACCCCTTTGAGCCTCATTTATTTTCTTTTATACCCCTCTTTCGGAATCAGTAGCAAAGATTAGAAACACAAGTGTGAAAGATAAGTAAAGGAAAAGGAGAAAATAATAAAACGAAAAAGGAGAGAAGAAAAATGAAAATTGAACAAAAAAAGAAGAGAAAAGAAGAAAAAGAAAAAAAAAGGAAAAAGAAGAAAGAAAAAAACAACAAAACAACAAAAAAAAGGAAGAAAGAAAAGAAAAGAAAAGAAAAGAAAAGAAAAGAAAAATCACAACAACAGAGCAATTCCTATGACATGAACTACGTTCGACCTAATTCCTTTTAAGGATACGTAGACAGCCTCACGGTTCAGTCTCATCAAAATAAAAATCCAAAAGTCCCCAAGCAAAGAAACTGGGGCAGAAGTGGTAGTTGTGGTAGGAAATCTGATTCCGAAAGTTGTAATTTTTAATCCATTCAAATTGTTTTGAGCCTTTGATATCCTTTCTTCCTAACCCCATCCAAAGCCCATATTACGGTCCAAAGAAAGACCTTCCGACCAGTTTTCGAGAGATGCCAAGTCAAGTGAGTAGAGGTGAATCATATCAGGGGCAACACTCTGGTCCAAGCAGAGAAATAAAATGAGAGTCTTAGAGGTGAAAACCTTCACGGGCAACGTAAGGCGACGAGAGCTGAGAGAAATAAAAATGAGAGAGTCTTATTGGTGAAAACCCTCGCGGGCACCGTAAGGTGACAGTAAGTTGAGAGAAAGAACAAAATGTGAGAGACTTGATGGTGAAAACCCTTCGGGCATTACAAGTCGAATAAGGACTGTGAATCGGATTGGATAACCAGAGCATTGAAGCCCAGTTTCACGGTTTAGGGGTATAACAGGAGTTGAACATTAGACTTGCTCAACAGAATAGGCCACAGGTGCATGTCATGGTCATTAGAGTTGGTATCCACATCTAATAGGTTTCTACTTTGTAATTTTCTTGTTAGGAATCATCTCTTTCCTTTGTCCTTTACTCTGTTCCTCTTGTCTTATTTACTTCCTCTTCCTGAATCTGTTGGGTCAAAATAAGTGAGAAATGACTTCAAAATTTGCCACCAGCTGTCCAATTGCACAAAACGGGGTCTGGCTAACACATCGAAATGTCATAAGTCAGAAAAGAACAACAAGCGCATTGAGCTGGTAATAATCAACATGTTTTGGGATCCTTATGAAATACAAAGGTTTGGTACATATCAATTTATGGACAATACAACATATGGAGGGTGTTAGGTGAATAGATTAAGGGTATTTTCTGTGATAAGATTCACAAAAAGTGGTTAACCAGTGGCAGGCGATGTCTTCCATGCAGAAATCAAAGTTATCATGGCAAGCGAGGGAGCAATAGACTTAAAAGCCAAGACTAGTGGTTTAAGTCAAGGAAGAACAACATACACACTGAGTTGGTAACAATCAATATGCGTTGGGATCCATGTGAAATACAAAGGATAAAAAAGGTGGTAAACCAGTGACAAACAAGATCTTCCATGCAGAAATCAAAGCTATCATGGCAAGTGATGGAGCAATAGACCTCAAGACCAAGGCTAGTGATTTAAATCAGGAAAGAACAACGCGCGCATTGAAGTTGGTAATAATCAATATACCATGGGGATCATGTGAAACACAATGGTTTGGTAGATGTCAGTTCATGAGCAATGCAACAGATAGAAGGTATTTGGTCTGAATGGAAGAGGTATTTTTTGTGGTAAGGATGACAAAGAAAGTGATTAGTCAAGGAACAAGCAAGGTCTTCGAGTGGAAATCGATTATCATGAGAAGTGAAGGAGCAACCGCCCTGAAAGTCAAGGCCACAAACCAACCACCACATTTTAAACTAACAAGATTTTTCTTTGATTAAAACAGGGGTAGTAAAAGTTCGTTTGTTTCGGAGAAACCCTCCGTGGAGAAAGGCAGTCACCAAACAGGTTTGATTTTTAATTTTCAGGACCCTCCTGGATAATGGGATTTGGTTTTAAGTGTTCAGGACCCTCTTGGACAATGGGATTTAGTTCTAAGACCTTCATAGAAAATAAGATTTAGCGTAAGTTTTACCTTTAGGAAATATGATTTAGCTTTGAAGTTGTCACTCTTAAGGTGAGATTTAATTTGAAATTTTCAGGACCCTCCTGGAAAATGGGACTTAGTTTAAAATTCAAAACAATCATGAGTAGTAACATCTAGCATAAATGTACCCCAAAAGAATATAAGTTGGTTTCAAATTTTTTTATCTGTAGATAGAATTCAGCTTGGAGTTGTCAGGACCCTCCTAGAAAATTGGACCTAGTTTAAAAAAAACGAAACAATCATAAATAGAAAAATCTAGCATAAATGTACCCCAAATGAATATAAGTTGGTTTCAAAGATTGCATGTTTAAGATAGGATTCAATTAGGAGTTTTCAGGACCCTCCTAAATAATGGGACCTAGCTTTAAGATTTCCATTAGATAACAAGATTTAACATAAGTTCTATTGTAGGGTAATATAGTTTAATCGTAAAATTGTCACTCTTAAGATAAGACTTGACTTTTGATTGTCAGGACCCTCCTGGATAATGGGACGTAGTTTAAAACTGCTTGGATAACAAGATTTAGCATAAGACATACCTTTAGTAGATATAATTCAGCTTTAAAATTGTTGTTTAATTAAGAGTTGTCAGGACCCTCCTGGATAATGGGGAATAGTTTAAGACCGACCCTTTTAGATAACAAGATTTAGCGGAAGTAACACCTTTAGAAGATACAACTTAGATTTAAAATTGTCGTTTAGTTAAGAGTTGTCAGGACCCTCCTGGATAATGGGGAGTAGTTTAAGACCCTCTTAGATAATAAGATTTAGTGGAAGTCATACCTTTAAAAGATATAGCTTAGATTTAAAATTGTCGTTTAGTTAAGAGTTGTCCGGACCCCCTGGATAATGGGACATAGCTTTCAAATTCTTAGTAATATTTGGTAATATGATTCAGTTTAACACTCACATATGCGCCCAACTACCAAACTAGGGCGGAAAATTTTCTTTGTTTTGTCTATTTTTGTTGAAATCAGGGACCCGCTTGGAGAACAGGGAGAAGTAAGTCAATTTTCAGCAATCAGACGCCCACCTGGAGAGCAAGGGAATACAATTCAAGTTTCAGCAATCAGGCGCCCGCCTGGAGAGCAAGGGAATACAATTCAAGTTCTGGCAATCATGCGCCCACCTGGAGAGCAAGGGAATAAAATTCAAGTTTTGGCAATCAGGCATCCACCTGGAGAATAAGGAGTAACAGTTCAAGTTAGTAGTCATGAGCCCGCCTAGAGAGCAGGGAATACATTCAAGTTCAGCAGTCAGGAGCTCACCTGGAGAACAAGGGAGTAAAATTCAAGTTTTAGTTTTCAAGTTCTTATTGATATTTGGTAATGTGATTCGTTTTACACTTACATATGTTCCCAGATACCCAAACTGGGGCAGAAAAATTTCCTTTGTTTTCGTCTATTTTGGTTGAATTCAGGAGCCCGCCTGAAGAGCAGGGAATACATTTCAAGTTAGCAGTCAGGAGCCCGCCTAGAGAGCAAAGAATACATTACAAGTCTAGCAATCAGGTACCCGCTTGGAGAACAGGGAGAAGCAGTTCAAGTTTAGTAGTTAGGAGCCCGCCTGGAGAGTAGAGAATACATTTCAGTCTTTACATTTTTCAAGTTTTGAAGTTGGGAGCCCGCCCATATAACAGAGGAATACATTGAAGTTTGAAGTCAGTAAAGCGGAGGGTTACAACAAAAATCCCCAGCAGAAATCAGAAGGAAGACCACAAGTCGAGCCAGAAGTAAAGAAACAGCGGAGAAAGCACAAAGCAACAAGGCAACATCAGTCACAAGATCAAGTTTGAAAATAAATCTTTGTAAAGCATAGATTATAGCTTAGTGTAGATTCTTCATCTTTTGTCATGGTGTAATAAGGAGGTCAGTAGGCAGTATCAGCAGCAGCAATAGCAGTAACAGTAAAACAACAGCTTCATGGTAGTCCCAACTACCGAAACTTTCTGAACTACATGTGACCTGATTCCTTTATAGCCAAGGATATGTAGGCAGCTCAGATACCAGGGCTCGGTCACATTCTCCTTCCTCTTAGTTTTTTTGTCTCCTCAATAAAAGGGTCGGGTCAAAAAACATGTCTAGTCATTCTTTGTCTGAAAATACTTCGTATTTTCAGTCAAAGAGGGGCAGTTGTAAACATGTGATTTTTGAACTTACCCAAATTTTTTATATTTTAGCATGTAAATATTTAATGTAGGCCTAATATAGCTATTTCAACTATTTTTGACTACTTTACTTTATTTTCGTCATAAAAATGAAAGATTACAAAAAATATTTTAGCTTACATATCTTTCATAAATTTAAATAAAAATATACAAAAATAGTACCTTATTTTTTATATTTACATAATCTTGAAAATACAAAAAATATGTTGCATTCGCATCTAGGATTTAATTTTTGCATTTTTAAATTAGTTAATAATTTATCTGCTTTACAAAATTGAAAAAATCACAAAAACAAAATGTATTTTGCATTTTATTGTTTAATTTCGAATTTTTGTAATTTATTTTAATTTGGTATTTAATTAGGTGTGGTAATTATTATTCAGAGATAATTAAATTAATTTGGTAGAATAATTAGGTTTAGGGGTTGTTCAATAAGGGTAATGCTTACCTAACTTTAGGAAGCTTCTACAATGGTAGGGTCTAAGAAATGCACTACTAAATTAAATAAAAGCACTAAGCTAGTGTAGATAATTGAAAAATGGGAATGGGTAATGGAAATGGCACTAACTTAATGCCCATTTAAGGGATGAAAATCATGGTCAGAGGGGGAGAACATTCAAAGAGGGTAGAAGGCTAGGAAATTCGGAAAGTAAAAAAAAAAGGGGGCGGAGAGAGCGGTATACACTCGATATACACTCTGGATACACTGGATATACAGGGGCAGAGAGCTAAGAAAACTTGGAAGGGATTCTAAGAGAGATATAGGAAGCGAGATACACAGAAATAGATACAGAAAAAAAAATCAAAAACGATTGAAGAATTTCAGAAAAATACACTGTTTCGTTGAGTCATTTGGTATTTTCTGAAGTTTTCTTCTAGTATGGAAACAATTCCTGGTTAGCTGATAATAAAAAGGGTTTAAGTCGAGTCGAGTTTGAGGTCTGCTGATTCACTAAGATTGAAATTAGGGTCTGACTATCGTATCACATCCCTTGGTTTCAAAATTAGTCTGCTGGTTCATTTTCTGGTGTTGAATACTACTGCTGCTGTTGGTTACTGTTGATACCTCATTTTTCTGCTTCCTTCTTTCATTTCCAGGTGCACACTTGAACTCAAATTGATGTAGTTTTGAGATGAACATGAAATGAAAGTACTCAGACATTTGTTTACTGGATGATGCATGTTTGGACGACTATACATCTGTAGTTAAGTAGATATTAATGATATGTAACTGTGTAGTGTAGTCTAATTGGATTTATATTCACATGAAACTCGGACTGCGTAATTTGTACCTAATTGGACTGTTTGGGACTGTTAATTTGTGGTTATCCAGTTGTAGCCTTAGTATAGCTTAGAACTTGCTTTAGTTTAACGGTTTTGTTTTAAAAAATAAAAAAAATCAGAAATAGTTTGGGTGTTGCAATTAATTTTGAGATCAGCATATGATATCCACATTAATTTTAATTTCAAGCTGAAGAGACGTCTCAAATAACTTTGTATTGCAGTAGCTAAGATCAGTAGATTAGTTACTCATATCAACATCTGCGTTTCATTAAGTAGTTTAGTTTAGCTGTATGATGAT
Organism: Nicotiana sylvestris; assembly: GCF_000393655.2. Lineage (NCBI taxonomy): Eukaryota > Viridiplantae > Streptophyta > Magnoliopsida > Solanales > Solanaceae > Nicotiana > Nicotiana sylvestris. Next base: position 57,220,309 of record NC_091058.1, read on the forward strand.
TAGATGTGAATAAAGTGTGAAGTTAGGCTATTAACCTGTTCGTGTTAGTGTAAGTAAAATCTCGTAATTAAGTTGCTTAGCCTGCTCATCTGAGGTTTATATTCATGACTATTTTTGTTAAAATTCAATTCACGTTTCCCAGTTTGTTTTGCCTTTAGTAATATCCAGAAGTTCACTAGTAGGTAAATAGATAAGAAAAATCTGAATTTTAGAATATAAATCCAATCCAGTCGGTTTAGACGTCTAGTTGTTTTGAATTTTATTGAGATGAGCATATGAGTATGTCAAGTATTGATTTGAATAAATGTGAAATAGCTCCATCATTTACAAGTTAATAAGCTTGATTGTCAAGGGTGGGCCTGAATGAAGTCTGTCCGAAGCCCAACTTGAGTTTTGACTGTGTCTTATTCTTACTGGGTTGAGCTTGAAGCCCAAGGGAATTACTGAAATTTTGAATAAAAGTCAAAGACGTAAGTATATTAGTTCTTGAACAATACTAATTAATTAGGGCTTTTTCTGTTATTATTAGAGACAAACTAAGTAGAAAATTGTAGTTTGCTTTAGGTTGGCCTTTAAATAATAAATGAGGCGAGCCCTGCTAAACAAAAATGCATAAATTGCGGGGTCCTCTTAAATGTCTATAATAAAATACTTAGAATTCGAGATGGGCCGTGTAGCGAATTTCAAAGCCCTCCCCAAAGATAATAACGCATTAGTCACTTTAGGTGCGCTTTTAATAATTTACCTTCTTAAACTCGGGTGTGCATTTCATGTGACCCAAATCAAATCCCAAAAATGTTGAATAAAATGTGTTCAGGATTACGGGTGCATTTCATGTGACGCAATCCAAAGACACGTTTTAAACGACGTTCAATTTTCTCTAAAAATAATTGAATAAAAGCGGTTGAAAGCTAAAATTGGCACATAGGTTCAACATGTATTAAAATCAGATAAATAAGCTGAATATGACAGTTGAGCGACCGTGCTAGAACCACGGAATCCGGGAATGCCTAACACCTTCTCCCAGGTTAACAGAATTCCTTACTCAGATTTCTGGTTTGCGGACTGTTAAACAGAGTCATATTTTCCTCGATTCGGGATTCAATCGGTGACTTGGGACGCCATAAATCTCCCAAGTGGCGACTCTTAATTTCTTAAAATAAATCTCGTTTCGATTGTCCTTTAATTAGAAAAACTCCCTTTACATATACCCTTTTTTGGGGTGTAGGTGAAAAAGGAGGTGTGACATGTACTACCTATTCTTCAGAGCGGCTGACAGGGATTTATATCCGGGAGATTGTTCGGTTGCATGGTATTCCGGTTTCCATCATCTCAAATAGAGATACTCAGTTTACTTCCCAGTTTTGGAAATCTGTTCAGCGAGAGCTGGGTACTCAGGTGGAGTTGAGCATAGCTTTTCATCCTCAGACGGACAGACAGTCCGAGCGTACGATTTAGATATTGGAGGACATGTTGCGCGCTTGTGTTATTGACTTTGGAGGTTCATGTGATAAGTTTCTACCGCTTGCAGAGTTTGCTTACAACAACAGCTACCAGTCGAGTATTCAGATGGCTCCGTATGAGGCTTTGTACGAGAGACGATGTAGATCTCCAGTTGGTTGGTTCGAGCCGGCGAGGCTAGACTATTGGGGACAGATTTGATTCAGGATGCTTTTGAGAAGGTGAAGGTGATTCAGAGAGGCTTCGTACAACGCAGTCGTGACAGAAGATTTATGCAGACCGGAAGGTTCGAGATATGTCCTACATGGTCGGTGAGAAGGTCTTGCTGAAAGTTTTGCCCATGAAGGGTGTTATGAGATTTGGAAGGAAAGGAAAGTTGAGTCTGCGGTTCATTGGGCCTTTTGAGGTGCTTCGGAGGATTGGGGAGGTGGCTTATGAGCTTGCTTTGCCACCCAGCCTGTCGAGTGTGCATCTGGTATTTCATGTTTCTATGCTTTGGAAGTATATTGGGGATCCGTCTCATATTTTAGACTTCAACACGGTTTAGTTGGATGATTATTTGACCTATGAGGTGGAGCCAGTAGCAATTTTGGGTCGTCAGGTTCGAAAGTTGAGGTCAAAGGATATAGCTTCAGTGAAAGTGCAGTGGAGAGGTCGGCCCATGGAGGAAGCTACCTGGGAGACCGAGCGTGAGATGCGGAGCAGATATCCTCACCTATTTGAGGCTTCAGGTATGTTTCTTGACTCGTTCGAGGACGAATGTTTGTTTAAGTTGGGGAGGATGTGACGACCCGACCAATCGTCTCATGAGTTGCCGCTCCGTTTTCCCCTATTTCAACTTATTTACGCTTCGTTATCCGTATTTTATGTGATCGGGTTGATTAGTTCGAGTTCAGAGAGGATTTGGTAATAAATGAGACACTTAGTCTCTTTTAAGAAGGCTTAAGTTGGAAAAGTCAACCGAATGTTGACTTATGAGTTAGAAGGCTCGAAAGTGAGTTCTGATGGTTTGGTTAGCTTCGGGAGGTAATTTGTGACTTAGGAGCTCGATCGGAATGGGTTTTGGAGTTGTAGAGAAGATTTAGACTTAAGTTGGCGAAATTGATATTTTGGCGGTTCCGGTTGATAGGGGAGATTTTGATATAGGGGTCTGAATGGAATTCTGAGAGTGTCAGTAGTTTCGTTGTGTCATTTGGGATGTGTGTGCAACATTTTAGGTCATTCGGACGAGATTTGATAGACTTTTCGATCGAAAGCATAATTTAAGAGTTCTTGGAGTTCTTAGGCTTGAATCCCCTATTAAATTGGTGATTTGATGTTGTTATGAGCGTCCTGAGGTTTTGAACAAGTTTGAACGATGTTATGGGATGTGTTGGTACAATTGGTTTGAAGTTCCGGGAGTTCCGGGTAGGTTCCGAGATGTTTTAGGCCGAAAATCATAACTGTAGCAGGTCCAGAAAGGTTGCAGGCCTTGGAACCCACCCGCGCGGACCGCACAAAAGGGAGTGTGGTTGCGGTATGTTCTGTGCGAACCGCACAAAATGAAGTGCGTCCGCGGTGATTTTGTGCGGGCCACGGTGGGTTTGAGCGGATCGCGGTGCTTTTGCGCGGACCGCGGTGGTTCTGTGCGGACCGCGGAGGCTGAGATCTGAGGGTACTCTATACATACGAGGTTTTGGATTTTATTTGATATTTTGACCTACAAAGCTCGGATTTTGGTGATTTTTCGAAGGTTTTTCAAGAAATTCATCGGGGTAAGTGATTCTAACTCAGATTTGGCTAGAGTACATGAATCTATCATTGAATTTATGATTTGTGATGGAATTTGGGAAGAAAATTGTGAAACCTTTCAAAAATATAAAATGATTGTCACACCTCCTTTTTTCGCCCCGCGAGGGTACAAGGAGTTTTTTCCAATTAAAGGACAATCGAAACGGGATTTATTTATTTATTTCAGAGTCGCCACTTGGGAGATTTAGGGTGTCCCAAGTCACCAATTTAATCCCGAATCGAGGAAAAGAATGACTCCATATTACAGTCTGCGTACCAGAAATCCGGATAAGGAATTCTGTTAACCCGGGAGAAGGTGTTAGGCATTCCCGAGTTCCGTGGTTCTAGCACGGTCGCTCAACTGTCATATTCGGCTTATTTATCTGATTTTAATACAATTATGAACTGGTGTGCCAATTTTAACTTTTTACCACTTTATTATTATTATTTTCAAAAGAATGTAAACATCGCTTAAAACACGTCTTTGGACTGCGTCTTATGAAATGCACCCACAATCCGGAACACATTTTATTTGATGTTTTGGGATTTGGATTTAGGTCGCATGAAATGCACACCCAAGCTTAAGAAAGTAAACTATTAAACACGCGCCTAAAGAGACTATCGCGTTATTATTTTGGGAAGGTCGTGAAATTTGCTAAACGGCCCGTCCCAAAAACTAAGTATTTTAATATATACATTTAACGAGGGCCCGCAGCTTGTGCGTTTTATTTGGCGAGGCTCGTCTCATTTTTATTTTAAAAGGATATCCTAAAGCGACTACATTCTTCTATTTTTCGTCTCTAATGAAAGAGGAAAAATGATCCTAACCCCATTACATACTTGAAATTGTTATAGTCTATCTCCGAACAAAATTTATAAAATCCGAATGCGAGGACGCATATAGGTCATCCGTTTGCCAAATCATGGGCCTGGGTCCAATGCATATGGTATTACACTGGACCTGGGCCACCTTCATTCCGATGTGGGCCTAATTAACTGTTTCTATACCTATTCGTGAATTTGCAAAGCTGAAAGATAAACTGGCACTATTTCATTTAACAGTTTGTAGCAAATTTTAAAGTAAGCGATCTGTTGGCATGAAAAAACTTAAAGATCTAGTTTTAATCCTAATTCAAACCATTTGCGTACTGAAATTAGACTGTCATGACAATTAGAAGTATATTGGCCTAATTCTAGTTTGACATGCATCTTTACAAACAAACTGAGATAAGCAGGGTGCTCTTTAGCATCCTATCCTTCTTTTAACTAAGGGCCTACATAGGGAGCTCATAAACTAAATGACTGCGTATGTTAAAACTGTCCAGTTATACAGCTCCTTGGCAGGAGTCTACATATCAATGATACATAAAATGGCTTTAGTACAATCAGTAAAGAAAACTAAATTCAGTTTATAACTTCAACTTCTTCATGTGTATATTCATGCTTCAAATGTCAACTTCAACATGGAATTACATCAGCTTAGTATATGTACCTGGATTTAGACAACAAGAGCCAGAAGAAGAAAAGAATATCAGCAGCAAGCAGCAATGGCACAACAGCAAATTCAGCAACATAGCAGCAGCCAAAAATAGCCCAACAGTAGATTAAAACACAATAATAGCTTCAGAAAATGCCACGCAGCAACACCAAATGCACCAGAAAATCCTAGAATACAACCCAAATACCCCAACAGCAATATAAACCACCACAATATGATCAAACTTGAGTTTGCAACAGAAGAGGGACCAACAGACTTTCAGCAAATTTCCACAACTCTCAATGCAACAGTAACAATGTGAATACTGATTTCAAATAGTAAAAGTAAAGTAGATTTCTCTTCTTTCAATCTCTCTCTGGTCTCTTACGATAAGAAAAACCAGCCTATGCTCTCAAAACTAAACTGACCTCTCCAAGGTGGAAAAACCAGCCTCGTTTTTGCTCTTTTTTTTTTCTCTGGACACTTAATAATCTTCCAGCCTATGCTCTCAATACTAAACTGACCTCTCAAAATTCGAAGACCAGCCCCCTTTTTTGTTCTAAATAAACCTATTTATAGGCAGAAATGGCAGGCCCCCAGGCTGCCTTGATTCCTTTTGCCTTCAACTCTGCCCATAACTCCTTTAAACTAATCAAAACTCCCCAATGCCCATCCTCTTGACAGCCCGCTAGCATGTGTTTTCTGCCCAAAGGTATGGGCAGCCTTTAATATTTAATCACCCCCATGCTACCAAGTTTGGTTCCCCACTATTACATTAGTTTAAATCCTGTTTCAGTACCCTATCGTCAACTCACTTAAACTAGTCATTTCTACTCTTTTCAAACCCCCAAATTACCCCTGTTAAACCCTGATTATTACTGTATTATCCTACTGCAACAGTAGGACATTTTGAACTTCTGAAAGTTCAAATTCAAAGCTGCCCTAGACTGAGTTCTAATTATTTGCATTGCAGTTACAAACCATTTTCAAACAATGTCAAACATCCAATGAACGGCAATGATTCGATCCATCCTATGAAGCTATATGACTTAGAATATTTGAACATTCAATGCTATAAAGCTAATCGATGACGTTTATCTAATCAACTATACTAATCATTACGTAGAATAATCAGTCGATCAAACAAATGACATGAACGGGGCATTAACTGCCTTCAACCATTTTGCACGACATAGGGAATCTATATGACTGACGACATTAATTAACTCGAGCATGTATATCACAAAACGTATTCAAACACAAATAAAATAACAATCGACCAAATAAAAGGTCTTATGAGGACGGAACAGAATTAAAGGAAAAATGACAGAAAAATCAAACAAATTAAACTAGCATGTAAACAAACACAAATAGCACACAAACAGAAGGAAAGAAAGGGAAATTTACCTCTGAAACTTAAAAACAAAATGACCCATGCTCGAACTGGACTCGACCCTTTTTGAGGTCGAACGGACTTTAATCGAAGTGTTCTCGACTGAGAACACCTCGATTAAGGTCTATTAGACCCCAACCTGCTATTGATTTGGACGGACCCCCATGGATTCGATTTTTAGGGTTCTTGAGCTTAGATTTGTGGTTCGAAGAGTTCTACCTAGATTCGAACAAAACCAAAGTTGATTAGGGTATGAGGGATGTCAGGGGAGTGACTGGGGTGAATTTGGGACTCATCAGGTGACTTAGGGTTTTGGCTCGAATCTTTGATTGAAGATTCGAGCACCCTGGAGGTGATTCGAAGTTAAGTGACCAGGGATTTGTGTTCAGGGTGGCTTGTAGGTCCAGTGGTGTAGCTATGGTGATCACCGGATTCCTTGCCGCCGGGTTTACGTTGAAAGGGAGCCAGGGCGGCTGCTAGGGTTTCGGGGGTGTTTGGGATCTTTTCTGAGAGAGACGAAGGAACAGGGTGGGGTGCTTGGATAGGGGGCGGGGTAAAAGGGTTAGGTTTATATACGACTTAGGGGTTTAGATCCTGGCCGTTGGATCGGGTGAGATCGATGGCCAAGATCTATTCACAGGAGGGGGACGACGTCGTTTGGGCGTAGTGGTGGGTGAGACCGGGTATGGGAATGGATCGGGTCAGGTCAACGGGTCTAGGGGAGGGCCTGGATCAGTTGGATCAATGGAGTTGGACAGCTCAAATCAACATGCCTGAAACGGCGTCGTTGAGGTTTAATGAGCGGCCTGATCGGGACCGTTCATTTGAATCAAATCAACGGCTCAAGACGGGGACGCTGATACGACGCCGTTTAGGGTCGTGCCTGGGTAGCCTGGGTTTGGACTGGATCAATGTGGTTGGTTTGGTCCTGAAAGTTTGGTTCCACCTGGCCCAAACCAGGTTTCCTTGATATTATACCCATTTAGGATTACCAAAATTAAACAAAAATCCTAAATAAATTGTAGAATCAACAATAAAATTACATACATATTATTTGATACCCATAATAATTAACACACAATTTATCATTAAATAAAATCACGCAATGACAAGAAACACACATGCATATTTTTGTGATTTTCTTTTAACCAAATTATGGTTAATTATTTCCTAAATGTGCCATTAATTCCTAAATGCATGCCCCCATGTATTTTTGTGTTTTCAACTATAGTAAGGTGATCATCTATGGACAGAACAATTATCAAAATGTCACCCAAATTCTCAAAATTGTACCCGAAGGTAACTTGTTTTATTTTCGATTTCTTTTGGAGTAGTTTCCGTGAATCAAAAATCACGTGCTCACAGCTGCCCCTCTTTGTCCGAAATTACAGAGAGTTTTTGTGCAAAGATAAAATGAGCGGGTACGAGCGATTTTTGCCCGTTGGAGTACTCCGTGTGAAGCATTTTTGGAAAAATATTTAACCAAACCCTTGCCTCCAAGGTTTCCTACATATCACTGGCTAAAAGGGAATCAGGTTAATGTAGTTCGGGAAATTTTGGTAGCTGGGACTACCGTGAGACTGCAATGTTGCTGATGTTGCATGCTATTACCACTGCTTACCGATCTCCTTGTTACACCGTGCTTAAAAGAAAACAAGAAGCTAGGTTACACTACGGATCATAAGATCTCGTCTATCTTTAACTTGTTCTTGTTGCCTTGCTTTCTTGTCGGCTCGTGCCTCCTCCGGTGCTTTTCTTCCATGAATTTGGGGATGATACTGGCCTTTTGCCTTTCTGAATACCAGTTTTCATCATTTTGTTCGGTCTGCTGGGGATATGGCTTCCTTCATTAAGCTTTTCGGCGGTTCCTCTGGGGACACGACTTTCTTCATCAGATTTGTTATGCCGGGCATAATTCGATGTTCACAAGCCGCGTCTTTTCTTCCTTTTGACTCATGCGCTTGATTTTGTGCTGGGACCTCTTGTTGTAACCTTCCGCTTTCCGGTGTTGGGGATTTTTATTGTTTCCTGCTGGGGATTCTTGTTGTAACCTTCTACCTTCCGGTGAGTTACTTATTTCGAGATCTGCAGTATAAGACTGAGAATTATTCCTCTCGTTATACAGGTGGGCGTCTGAATGCAAAAACATGAAATGTATGCCCGCATCATACTGGTGGGCGACCTAGAACATAAATGGAAAGACAGAAATGTATTCTCGCATTATACTGGTGGGCGACCTAGAACATGAATGTATTCCCGCATTATACTGGTGGGCGACCTCGAACAGAAATGAAAAGACAGAAATGTATTCCCGCATTATACTGGTGGGCGACCTAGGACATGAATGTATTCCCGCATTATACTGGTGGGCGACCTAGAAACATGAATGTATTCCCGCATTATACAGGTGGGCGACCTAGAACATGAATGTATTCCCGCATTATACTGGTGGGTGACCTAGAACAGAAATGAAAAGACAGAAATGTATTCCCGCATTATACTGGTGGGTGACCTAGAACAAAAATGTATTCCCGCATTATACTGGTGAGCGACCTAGAACAGAAATGAAAAGACAGAAATGTATTCCCGCATTATACTGGTGGGCGACCTAGAACAAAAATGTATTCCCGCATTATACTGGTGGGCGAGCTAGAACAAAATGAAAAGGCAAAAATGTATTCCCGCATTATACTAGTGGGCGACCTAGAACAGAAATGAAAAGACAGAAATGTATTCCCGCATTATACTGGTGGGCGACCTAGAACAAAAATGTATTCCCACATTATACTGGTGGGCGACCTAGAACAGAAATGAAAAGACAGAAATGTATTGTATATGAATTTGTTTCCTCGTTCCTCCGAGAAAATTTTGAACAACGGCAGAAAATTTTCTGCCCCGGTTTTGGTGACCTTTCTTATGGTGTGTTTTTCCGCCATCATCGGCCTTTATTTTCCTGTAGAAAATCAAAGAGAATCTTGTTAGTTTTAACATGGTGAGTGATCGTGTCGCTCCTACTGGGGTATTATTGTTCCTTTCCCTTTTCCTTGCTCTGCGCTCCCAAAAACTGGTTGGGGGATAAAGTTGCTTGCTGGGGGTGACATGCCTGCTGGGGATGGTTTTCCATTTATCCCTTCCCTGCTTTCTCGTTTCAGAACAAGCTGTGGGAGTCCTCTTCAATCCCAAAACCACTCTTCTAAAAGTTTATTTCCTCCCAGAACTGCAAGGCATAGAATGTTGTCACCTTGGGATAACCTTATCGGGGATATGACTGTTAGGGTTATCTTGCAGCGGATTAATTCTCCCTGCCTGTGGTGTCAGACCACATCGTACCTTAGTCCATGATTTATCGACATTCTGCGGGGGGGGGGATCTTCTTGGAACTTGGTCCATAAGTCCCTCAACCGTCGTTTTCCGTTTTTCTTCACGTCACCCTTAACTTCCTAAACAATTTGTCCTTTGGTTTTGCAACAAACGCCTTTTGTCTTATTGCCTCAGCTTTGGCCTGTCCCATTCGCATTTTGCTTTGTACCACTTTGGCCCCTGGTAGTAAACTCTGAAAAATCCTTTTCAAAACAAATTTCTGGAAAGAAATGAAAAAGATAGAAAAAGGAGAAAAATCTTTCTGAACAAACGCTAGGGGGAAAGAAGAAAAAGGAAAGAACTCATCTGGATGGTATGACTGGTCCTTGTGATCATGTCGTGCACCATGGATTCCCGACCCAGTCTATTTGTATCAATCAACCTGCCTGATGGCCTTACTTGCTGGGGATAAATAGGTGTCCACCTTTTCGCAAATGCGGATCCTTTTGCCAATCTGTCTTGTCGCCTTACAGTGCCCTTCGAGGGGTTTTCACTAATAAGACTCTCTCTTTTCTCTCAGCTCCCGGCGCCTTACGGTGCCTGTGAAGGTTTTCACCGATAAGACTCTCTCATTTTATCTCTCTCATCTTTCGTCGCCTTATGGTGCCTGCAAAGGTTTTCACCGATAAGACTCTCTCATTTTGCCCTTCAACGGGAAATTGGGGTGCTGTCGACATGACTCTTTCTTTCGGAGATTCTTTCTGGCTATCACTTCATTTCTCGTTTATGATCCCCTTCTTTGCTGGGGATCAGCGTATTATTCTCGGCTCCCATTGACCTAACTCGGCACTTCTCGGATATTGATCGGGAGGTCTTTTGGGATATCAATGTTGGTTTTGTGTGTCAAAAAAAAAACGTAACTTTGATGGGTGAAATATTACAACTCTTGGAATCAAACCCTTTTCGGAGATTCAAAAACAGAACTCCTGCCCCAGTTCTCTTGCTTGGGGAATTTTATTTTTTACACTATGTTGAGCTATGCGCATTATGCACACTATGACTGAGCCGTGAGGCACCTACGTATCCTCCTTGAGCAATCAGGTCAAACGTAGTTCCTACCGCTTTTGTTTTTCTTGTGATTTTTATCTCTCTTTTTTCATTTTTCTTTTATTTTTTTTTTCATATTAGTGATTCCAAAAGAGGGGTATAGAAAAATATCTTAAGGCTCAAAAAGGGGGAAGCAAAGGTTAAAAGTGTTTGGATAGAAGAAAGAATTGCCTCCGTCATTTCATCATCCAATAAGTACCAAATACACACGACCAAACTAATAACTACCATAATCAAAGAAATCACGCATAATATCTTTTGACTGCATCAAAATTGATAGCCATGTCGACACACCTTCCCTCGATATCTGTTAGACACAAAGCACCATGGGACAACACTCTGGTCACGATGTAAGGCCCTTGCCAATTTTGGGCGAACTTGCCTTTTGCTTCGACCTGATGCGGGAGGATCCGTTTCAATACTTGCTACCCTACTTCAAATTTTCTGGGGAGCACCTTCTTATTGTATGCTCTTGCCATTCTTTTCTGATACAGCTGACCATGACACACTGCTGCCAATATTTTTTCGTCTATCAAGCTCAACTGTTCCAGTCGAGCTTTGACCCATTCATCATCATCAATCTCGGCTTCAACGACAATCCGGAGGGACGAAATTTCGACCTCCGCTGGTATTACTGCCTCGGTTCCGTATACCAACAAATAAGGAGTTGCACCTATGGAAGTCCAGACTGTAGTGCGATAACCCAACAAAGCAAAGGGTAATTTCTTGTGCCATTGTCTAGATCCTTCCACCATCTTCCGCAGTATCTTCTTGATGTTCTTATTGGCTGCTTCGACCGCTCCATTCGCCTTGGGACGATATGAGGTGGAATTGCGGTGTGTAATCTTGAATTGTTGGCATACCTCACTCATCAGGTTGCTGTTAAGATTTGCACCATTATCCGTGATGATCACTTTCGGGACCCCAAATCTGCAGATGATATGGGAGTGAACAAAATCCACCACTGCCTTTTTAGTTACCGACTTGAAGGTTTTAGCCTCAACCCATTTGGTGAAGTAGTCGATGGTCACCAGATTGAACCTGTGGCCGTTGGCCGTTGCCGGCTCGATAGGCCCAATAACATCCATACCCCATGCGACCAATGGCCAGGGTGCTGACATCGTATGCAACTCTGTCGGCGGAGAATGAATCAGATCTCTATGCATTTGACACTGATGGAATTTCCTCACGAAAGTGATACATTCATGTTCCATAGTGAGCCAATAGTACCCTGCCCGAAGAATCTTCTTTGCCAATACGTATCCACTCATATGTGGCCAGCAAACTCCCGCATGCTCCTCTGCCATAACCGTCGTGGCTTGACCGGCGTTTATACATCTTAACAATCCCAAGTCCGGGGTTCTTCTGTACAACACTCCTCCACTGAGGAAGAAACCATTCGACAAACGCCGAAGGGCTCTTTTTTGGTCTCCGTGGCCTGTTCCGGATATATCCCCATTTTGAGGTACTCCTTTATATCATGAAACCAAGGCTCGCCATCTACTTCCTCTTCTACCGCGTTGCAATAAGCATGCTGATCACGAACCTGAATGTGTAACGGGTCAACATACATTTTGTCGGGATGGTGCAACATTGATGCTAAGGTGGCCAATGCGTCAGCAACCTCATTATGCTCAGATCGTGCAAGCATTGTCGATATGGTATGAGTATCAAATATCGTGTTTCCCACTCACCCTGAATCTGATGTACCAAGAGGTCCGAGTCTCCCAAGACCATAACGTCCTGGACATCCATGTCCGCAGCTAATCGCAGACCCAAAATGCAGGCTTCGTACTCGGCCATATTATTGGTTCAATAGAAGCGTAGTTGAGCTGTAACAGGATAGTGACGTCCTGTTTCAGAAATGAGTACTGCTCCTATTTCAACCCCTTTCGCGTTTGCGGCTCCATCAAAGAAAAGCTTCCAGCTTGGTTCCTCGGGTAATTCCAGCTCACCTGTGTACATTACTTCCTTGTCTGGGAAATATGTCCTCAATAGCTCGTATTCTTCATCAACGGGATTCTCAGCCAAGTGATCGGCCAACGCTTGGGCTTTCATGGCCGTCCTTGTTACGTAGACGATATCAAACTCTGTGAGCAAGATTTGCCATTTTGCTAACCTCCCTGTAGGCATGGGTTTCTGGAAAATGTACTTTAATGGGTCCAAACGGGAGATGAGATAAGTAGTATACGAGGACAAGTAGTGCTTCAACTTTTGAGCCACCCAAGTTAGGGCGCAACATGTCCTCTCGAGTTGAGTGTACTTGACCTCACACACTGTGAACTTCTTGCTAAGATAATAAATGGTCTGCTCCTTCCTTCCTGTGATATCGTGTTGCCCCAGTACGCAACCAAACGAATTCTCCAAGACCGTCAGATAAAGAATTAATGGCCTCCCTGGCTCAGGTGGAACCAACACAGGTGGATTGGACAGATACTTTTTAATCTAGACGAAAGCCTCTTGACACTCTGCCGTCCAGTCTACCGCAGCGTCTTTCTTCAGCAGCCGAAATATGGGTTCACAAGTCGTCGTGAGTTGAGCGATGAACCTGCTGATGTAATTGAGTCTCCCCAATAGACTCATCACCTCTGTTTTGTTCTTTGGCGGTGGTAAGTCTTGGATGGATTTGATCTTGGATGGATCTAATTCAATACCCCATCGACTGACGATGAATCCTAATAGCTTTCCTGATGGAACCCCAAAGGCGCATTTGGCCGGGTTGAGCTTGATATCATACCTTCAGAGTCTTTGAAAAAATCTCCTTAGGTCTGCTACATGGTCTCCCTGTCGCCGAGGCTTTATGATCACATCATCTACGTACACCTCAATTTCTTTGTATATCATGTCGTGAAACACAGTAGTCATTGCTCGCATGTACGTTGCCCCAGCATTCTTCAGTCCGAATGGCATGACTCGGTAGCAGTAAGTTCCCCATGGTGTAATGAAAGCTGTCTTTTCCGCATCTTCTTCGTCCATTAAGATCTGATGATATCCTGCATAGCAGTCCACAAAGGATCCGATCTCGAGCCCAGCGCAATTATCGATCAGGATATGGATGTTGGGCAACGGAAATTTATCCTTAGGACTTGCTTTGTTGAGATTGCGGTAGTCAACGCACACCCTGATTTTCCCGTCCTTCTTCGGCACTGGTACCACATTGGCCAACCACTCGGGATATCGAGTGACCCGAATGACCTTCGCCTGCAGCTGCTTAATCACCTCTTCTTTGATCTTTACACTCATCTCTGTTTTAAATTTCCTTAGCTTTTGCTTGACCGGAGGGTATGCCGGGTCAGTGGGCAATTTGTGAACCACTAGATTGGTGCTTAATCCCGGCATATCATCATATGACCATGCAAAAACATCTTTGAATTCCACGAGGGTTTTGATCAATTCTTCCCTGACGTTTGGCTCAATGTGGATGCTGATTTTGGTTTCTGTGACATTATCCGCGTCTCCTAGATTCACAGCCTCCGTGTCATTCAGATTAGGCTTGGGTTTCTCTTCAAATTGGCACAGTTCTCGATTTATTTCTTCGAAGGCTTCATCCCCGTCATATTCAGACTCATCGTCACACTTGACCTCTTGTATCCTTAAGTTGGAGTCGGATTGATTTATTAGACTAGGTCGAAGATCCGCTCTGCATGCCATGTCATTAGAACCAGTAAAAAGAGAATTGTTCAGAAAGAAAAAGAACAAAACAAAATTAAAACGAGACAAAAGAAAAGAATTTTATTGAAATTGCGGGATAACAGGGTTCACACTATTACAACAAAAAATAAAAATTGGATTACACCCTGGAATAATCCGAATCAAAAAAGCAAAAATCAAAGCCCACTACCAGGACTCCCCCGGATAGGAAGAGGAGTAACCGTCCAATTGTTGGTTTTGGCCTCAGGCCCCACAAACTGTATGTCCGCTCCGCTGGAACTCTCTCCGACTTCTACCATATTGATATCAACGAATAGCCTCTCGAAACTCTGATTCAAGTCCCCATCCATCCCAATCAATGGTCCGAGAATCTTTGGGACTGGTGACCCCTTGTCACTTGCTCTAACAAAAGATCTTGAGAGACGTGGAACAGGTTTGGGAAGAAACCAAACTTTCTTCTTCATTTTCCGCGCTCGCTTTACGTCTGCCGCAGTTGGTTTGAACCCCAATCCAAAGGTCTCCAAATTCTTGGGCAAGGAGACAGGTTGAACAATCCCCTGAAGCTCAACTCCCAGGCCTTTTCCGGGCACAAACCCATTACCCAGCATTTTCGAAACCATCATGACCGTTGCCGAGGCTACCCTAGGGTGATGAATGATCTCACCCTTAGAAACCTTGTTTGCCGATATTGCATTGAAAACCTGGTAAACCCAGGGACCCTTGTCATCATTGGTCTCTATGAAGGGCACAATGGCGCCACCCATGGTGCACGCAGTGTCCTTGCCGTGCAGTACGACCTCTTGTCTATCCCACTCGAACTTGACCATTTGATGCAAGGTAGAAGGCACTGCTTTAGCTGCGTGGATCCATGGTCGTCCCAACAGAAGGTTATAAGATACCGCGACATCTAATACCTGGAACTCCATGGTAAACTGGACTGGACCAATGGTCAATTTGAGTACAATATCTCCCACGGTGGTTGTTCCATTTCCGTTAAATCCTCGGACGCAAATGCTATTCTTGTGGATTCTTCCGTTGTCGATCTTTAACTGGTTCAGGGTGGATAATGGACAAATATTGGCACTTGAACCGTTATCCACCAATGCCCGAGTAACTACCGAATCTTCACATTTGACAGTTAGGTAGAGAGCTTTATTATGCTCTGTGCCCTCCACTGGCAGATCATCATCTGAGAATGTTACCCTGTTCACCTCGAAAATTTTGTTGGCAATCGTTTCCAGGTGATTTACAGAAATCTCGTTGGGCACATGAGCTTCATTCAGTATCTTCATCAGGGCCCGACGATTTTCATCCGAATGGATTAGTAATGATAGCAGCGAGATCTGGGCTGGGGTTTTCTTCAACTGTTCGACCACGGAGTAGTCCTGCACTTTCATCTTCCTCAAGAATTCCGCAGCTTCTTCTTCTGACACAGGTTTCTTTGTTGCGACTGGGTTGGGTCTTCTCAACTCCACTGGAGCGAAACACCGTCCCGATCGAGTCAATCCCTGCGCCTCACAACTATCCTCCTCCACTTGCTTTCCCTTGTGCATTACCACTACCTTTTCATACTTCCAGGGCACGGCCTTGCTATCAGTCATCGGCAATTGGACTACCGGCTTTATGGTGACCAGCCCTCTGTAGACCCCTTTTACGACAACCACAGGTGTGGGCGGTGTCCCTGATTTTACCAATTTGGCTGGCTCTGGTTTCTTTGTTACGGTGGATGAACTCTTTCCTAATATCACCACTGGTTTGATACCTTCCCCCTGCAACTGTACCCCCGGTCCTCCACTGGTCGACCCTCATTTCGGAGCGGTTTGAATTGTCATCACTGTCTATGATGGCTTCTTTGGCTCCCCTCCCTCGTATACCAGCTCGATCATGTGAGCTTCGTGGTGTACTGGCAATGGGTTTTGGTTGATGTTGGGCTCCTCCGGCGTCTGGACTTCGATCTTATTGGCATCAATAAGATCTTGTATTGCATGCCTTAACTTCCAACACTTTTCGGTATCATGCCCCAACATCCCTGAGCAGTACTCACAACTTATTGATCGGTCCAAATTTTGGGGTGGAGGATTTGGCCCTCGAGTTGTGGAACAAGGCGGTGTAGGTTTCTCCCAACTCAGTAAAAGCTCTATGTCCCTGTAGCCTGTCTTTCCTAGCAGCTTGATTTCCCCGAAAGCCTACCCCTGGAGGGTTTCTATATGCCCTTGGTGGAGGATAGGTGTTTTGTGGTGGTGCATATGTGTTCTGGGGAGCCGGCGCGCGCCATTGCGGGCGAACCGGAGGCTGAGTGTATGTTTGGGCTTGGTGTACGGAGAAGTGTGGTTCTTGAGGTGGATAGTAGTGTTGTGGTGGGTTGTATGGGTAGTTTGGCCTGTGAGGTCTGGGTTGGTTGTAGTGTGGTTTGCCGGACCTGGGCCAACCGCTTGCCTCAATCGTGGCAATTTCTTCTTTCTTCCTCCTTCCCAGCGCACCTCCCGTGCTGCTCTGAATAGCCTGGGTCGTTGCCTTGAGCGCTGAGTAATTCAGGATTTTGTCAGACCTCAGACCCTCCTCTATCATGACCCCTATCTTTACTACTTCATTGAAGGATTTCCCAACCGTCGTCACCAAGTGACCAAAGTAAGTTGGATCTAGTGTTTGCAAGAAGTAGTCCACCATTTCTTCCTCTCTCATAGGAGGATCAACTCTGGCCGCTTGTTCTCTCCAGCGGAAACTAAACTCACGAAAACTTTCCCCAGGCTTCTTTCCGGTCCTCAGCAATGTGAGACGGTCAGGGACTATCTCGAGATTGTATTGAAAGTGACCTGCGAAAGCCTACGCCAGATCATCCCAAGTGTACCATCTGCTGGAATCCTGCCTGGTATACCATTCCAGTGCCGATCCACTCAAACTTTGGCCCAAATAAGCTATCAGTAGCTCATCTTTGCCGCCTGCCCCTCTCATTTTGCTACAAAAGCCCCGCAACTGTGCCATGGGATTACCGTGCCCCTCGTACAAGTCAAACTTAGGCATCTTGAACCCAGCCGGGAGTTGGACGTCCGGGAAAGGGCATAGATCCTTGTAGGCCACGCTGACCTGGTTGCCCAATCCGTGCAGGTTCCTGAAGGACTGCTCCAGGCTTTTGAACTTCCTCATTACCTCATCTTGTTCTGGGACCTTAACCGGTTTTTCAATTTCCGCCGGTACCTCCAAGTGTGGATTGTAAGTATGGGGTTCTGGCACATGGAATGTGGGCTCAGGGGGATACTATTGCGTATCGTGAGCCTGAAACAACGGCTCACTGGTTGATCTTTGCAGGGTGGCTGAGGTGGGTCCCATAAAAGTGGGAACATTTGGTGTTGGGAGAGGTTGATGGGGTGGTGGAGCTTGGGAATCATGGGGGCTTCTCTCCTGATGATAACGATGATTTGGGAGGCTTGTTAAAGGGCCGGAGTGAGGGTATTCCGGCATGTGCCCCAGTGGCTCAGGGCTCTTTTGTGCTTTGGCTAGAGCTAACTGCATTGCATTCATCTCTAGTCCCATCCTTTCTATCTTCTCCATTGCTTCTTTTAACAGCTGGCTCAACGGCCTTTCTTCCTCGGTACTATTTTCTGAAGTAGTCATGCTCGTTGTTACCGGTCCTTTGGATCTGGTTTGGTAAGGGTGTATTGCCAGAATGCTTTAACAACTAACTGTCTGATATTTGTGGAAAACAACAAACTTGTTAGCGTTAGATTTTAACAGATTTGATAATAGCACATTGGGGATGCAATGCTCCTAGGCAGTTAACCGTTTCTAACATGCTTTGCTTCAAACAACATGCGTCATCCCAGCTTGCTTATTTGTCCCTTTAAAGTACTTTGGGAATCCCTGTATTTTATTCTATTTTTATATTTTCTTCTTCTTTTTCTTTCTTCTTCTTTCTTTTTAATGGCGGTCGAATCTTATGTGGATTGCCTACGTATCACGTCCCCGCGTGAATCAGACCGGGCGTAGTTCTGCCACAAAGTAAAGACACACACTAATTCTTTTGGAATCAATTAATTCGTCGCCAAATTTGCTATTACAAATTACTTCAAACAAGGAACAACAATAGTACAGATTCCAAAGTTCTTAACCCGACTTGATTAAAAGAAAAGAAAACAACATATGGGAAGACAACAAAGCCAATTAAACAAGACTCGAACAAAAGATTAACATTCCAACTTAGGGGCCCGCGAGGCATCATTCGGCCTTTCCACGGCCCTTGGTGTAAGGTCTCTCTGCAAGCTCTTCAACTCATTCATGATCCGGTGGACGCAACCCATGATGGAAACAAGGAGGGTTTTCCGAGGTATTTGCTCACATGCTAGACATCTCATGTAGATGTAGTGCCCAATCTCATCAATCCTTCCTCGAATGTTGTCCCTTTCAACGAACAATTGCTCTATTCGCCGGTTTTTTAATCATAGTGCTTGAGCATTGTCGGCAAGTCGATCCTGGAACATCTCCATTTGTCTTTCCATTCTGGTCATTGCATCGTAACAGCGTCTTCTGTCGACTTGGGCATCTCGTGCTTGTTTGAAGATCCGCTCTTGAAGAGTGGAGTTCGTTTTCCTTAATATCCCGATTCATTTCATAATCCCTTATGACTTGTTGCAGACGCTGCCTCCGAGCCATTATACCCTTTTTCCCATCTGACCCTCATTCTTGCTATGCAAGCTTCCGATCTCTCTAATTCTTCCCAGCTTTTGCTGACCTGATTTCTCAAATTTGCTATCAATCTTTCGGCGGAGCGACATTTTTGTCGATCGCTATTACTCTTACTGACTTGGCAAATGCAGGCTTTCAGTGTCTGGTTCTCTTTGGCTAATTTGTTCTTTTCACCCTGCTCAGAGGCGACTTGCACATTGTTCTCAAATGTAAGCCTTTCGATTTGTCGCTTTAGCGTCCCGATTTCAGCTCGGTAGCCTTACTCCCTCCTTAACCAGCCCCACTACTCCTGCGAATCATCCATGAATTGTTGGACGTGGGCTCTTTTAGCAGGTCTCTAACAAATCTGGAACCTTCTTTCGAACCAAGCATCGTACTTTGGGTCTACCTCACCTTTAGCCAGTTCTCGAACCATGGTCTTGGGTTCCAAGAATCTACATTCGTGCCACAGCTTTCTAATCTTTCCTTCGGGAAATACGACTCCCGGGCTCAGCTCAATGGTGTGCTTGCTTAGATCTTCATCAGTAGGAATTACTTGAAACCTGCCTAGCTGGCGCAATACCCGATGAGGAGCATATGGTTGGATGCTGCGAAGTCCCATTAAAAGAACATGACATTCTTCAGCTGCCATGTATATCACCTCAGTATCAGTCAGCCAACCGAATGCCCATTCAATTTGGTCGGCTATTGTTGACCTTAATCGTGTAAACCATGCTTCGATACCTTCAGGAAATCTGACGCCTGTCATGCGTTTCTCAAAGCCGCTGATACAATTTCTCTCAGTCAACCCGTGGTTCATGTATCCTGCTCGGTGATGGAGGTGTTCTTGCATCCATAGCTGAAGTAACAGGTTGCACCCTTGGAAGAACTTGCCTCCTTCTCGGCATATAGTTAAAGCTCGGTAGATTTCAGACAAAATCAAAGGCACCACAGTACTGTCGGTTCTTTTGATTGCAACATCGGCCATCCCTACAAGGCCTATCTCTACTTTCTTATATTTGCGGGGACAGACCACGATTCCCAGGAATGCTGTGATAAAAGCCAAAGTATGTCTTGCTTCCCATTTGTTTCTGTTCCCACCATGAGTTAATCCGAGGTTTGGTTCTTCAAAACCCTGAGGAGTTCCGTACCGTTGATACAAGAATTGGAGAGCACAACATCCTCTCGACAAATCATCATTTTGTACCTTCCGACTAATGCTTAGAAAATCCAAAAACGCGTGCGGAGATACTGGCCTTGGTGAAAGTAAATACTGCCCTCTTAGCCTCCCATTCAACCCCGCATATCCGGCGACTTCCTCTAGTGTAGGTGAAAGTTCAAAGTCAACAAAACGGAATACATTGCGGGTTGGGTCCCAAAACGGTATTAGAGCTTCAAGAATATCTGTCCCTGGCTTAATACTCAGCAAATTGACAAAACCTCCCAACACTCTTCCCACTATCTCTTTACTATCGGCTTCCAGATCATTCCACCACATGTGGAGTTGTAGAGGGACCTCGCTAAAGGCCGAGAACGATTCATTTTGCTTCGTGCTCATCCTGCACATTTATTAGGGTAATTAAAGAAAAACTCTTATTAGACTCAAAACAGAACTATCTATATTTGATTTTTTTTGGATTTTGAAGATGAAGGACTCGGTTTTTCAAATACGGCCTTTCAGCACTTCAGGGGCGAAGATTTTAAAGCTGCGTGAGTATACCGGTCTAAAAATCAAAAAACAAAAAAAATGGCCGTTTGTGCAAATTCAACCTTCCGGCGTCCCTTTCGGGAATACTCGGCGATACATGGCAAAACAGCCTGACTTGATCTGATGAAATTAAAATTTAACATGTTTTGGTTTTTTTTTCTTTAGCAAAAAGGGGAGGTTGGACCCGATGAGGGTTGCCTATGTATCTCACACCCGGTGAGAATCAAACCGGCGTAGTTCGCCCAATTTAAACAACTATATAAAAAAACTATTTTTGCTTTTGTTGGCAAATAAGCTAAAACAAAAATCAAGACACTTTCCTCATAACAACACAAATTATCTTTTCCTTTTCCATTTCTGCAGACCAGACAAACTAAAAAGGATAGACTCTCTTCTTTTTTTTTTTGAATAAAACAAACTATATTAAAAGTAAAATATTTTTTTCAAAATTTTGTCAGAGTTTCGACGCTATTGGGACATTGTTATTTTCTTTTTAAACAGAAGATTAACCCTATACACTGCTAAAAAATTTCTTTTTTTTTCTTTTTTCTTTTATTTTTCTTTTTTATTTTCTTTTTTATTTTCTTTTTATGCATTCGGAGCCGGTCGTCATGCAAATTCAAAACAAGTAAATGCACAGCGTTGAGTAAGATGCATCAGGCTGGTCTTTTCTGTTTCAAGTTGCTATTCCTAGACGGACCCAACCCCTGTGTTGAGTCCCCTAAGTCAAAAATGCACATGATGCAGATAAGCGTTCCTACTAGGTATCTGACATGTGGCTTTGTTATACTAGGTTCAGAACCTGGGAGTTTGTTCTAGACCTGGCTTACCCGAGCAGACAGCTCGAGCCGAGGTGGGGGTAGCGTACCGGGAATATAGAAGCTTCACCGGCTTAACAACTTGTCCGAACCTCGTTCTAAATTGGGATTTGACATTATACAGAAAAGAAGTCGTACGAAGTACACCCTTCTTCATGATTCAGAAGACTCAGAGAAGAGATGGGTTTCGACACAGTTTATATACAGTTCACGTAATATCAAAGCGGTAAAAGGCACCCAATTAGCACATTGAGCCAAAAACATGTAACAAAATCAGATGAAACCAAATATAACAATTTATATAAGCTCGAATTTCTAACCCTGAACCAGTGGTTCTGGGTCAGCAAAATAGATCCCCAGCAGAGTCGCCAGAGCTGCCACACCTCCTTTTTCCGCCCCGCGAGGGTACAAGGAGTTTTTTCCAATTAAAGGACAATCGAAACGGGATTTATTTGCTTATTTCAGAGTCGCCACTTGGGAGATTTAGGGTGTCCCAAGTCACCAATTTAATCCCGAATCGAGGAAAAGAATGACTCCATATTACAGTCTGCGAACCAGAAATCCGGATAAGGAATTCTGTTAACCCGGGAGAAGGTGTTAGGCATTCCCGAGTTCCGTGGTTCTAGCACGGTCGCTCAACTGTCATATTCGGCTTATTTATCTGATTTTAATACAATTATGAACCGGTGTGCCAATTTTAACTTTTTACCACTTTATTATTATTATTTTCAAAAGAATATGAACATCGCTTAAAACACGTCTTTGGACTGCGTCGCATGAAATGCACCCACAATCCGGAACACATTTTATTTGATGTTTTGGGATTTGGATTTAGGTCGCATGAAATGCACACCCAAGCTTAAGAAAGTAAACTATTAAACACGCACCTAAAGAGACTATCGCGTTATTATTTTGGGAAGGCCGTGAAATTTGCTAAACGGTCCGTCCCGAAAACTAAGTATTTTAATATATACATTTAACGAGGGCCCCGCAGCTTGTGCGTTTTATTTGGCGAGGCTCGTCTCATTTTTATTTTAAAAGGATATCCTAAAGCGACTACATTCTTCTATTTTTCGTCTCTAAAATGAAAGAGGAAAAATGATCCTAATCCTATTACATACTTGAAATTGTTATAGTCTATCTCCGAACAAAATTTATAAAATCCGAATGCGAGGACGCATATAGGTCATCCGTTTGCCAAATCATGGGCCTGGGTCCAATGCATATGGTATTACACTGGACCTGGGCCACCTTCATTCCGATGTGGGCCTAATTAACTGTTTCTACACCTATTCGTGAATTTGCAAAGCTGAAAGATAAACTGGCACTATTTCATTTAACAGTTTGTAGCAAATTTTAAAGTAAGTGATCTGTTGGCATGAAAGAACTTAAGATCTAGTTTTAATCCTAATTCAAACCATTTGCGTACTGAAATTAGACTGTCATGACAATTAGAAGTATATTGGCCTAATTCTAGTTTGACATGCATCTTTACAAACAAACTGAGATAAGCAGGGTGCTCTTTAGCATCCTATCCTTCTTTTAACTAAGGGCCTACATAAGGAGATCATAAACTAAATGACTGCGTATGTTAAAACTATCCAGTTATACAGCTCCTTGGCAGGAGTCTACATATCAGTGATACATAAAATGGCTTTAGTACAATCAGTAAAGAAAACTAAATTCAGTTTATAACTTCAACTTCTTCATGTGTATATTCATGCTTCAAATGTCAACTTCAACATGGAATTACATCAGCTTAGTATGTGTACCTGGATTTAGACAACAAGAGCCAGAAGAAGAAAAAAATATCAGCAGCAAGCAGCAATGGCATAACAGCAAATTCAGCAACACAGCAGCAGCCAAAAATAGCCCAACAGTAGATTAAAACCCAATAATAGCTTCAGAAAATGCCACGCAGCAACACCAAATGCACCAGAAAATCCCAGAATACAACCCAAATACCCCAACAGCAATATAAACCACCACAATATGATCAAACTTGAGTTTGCAACAGAAGAGGGACCAACAGACTTTCAACAAATTTCCACAACTCTCAATGCAACAGTAACAGTGTGAATACTGATTTCAAACAGTAAAAGTAAAGCAGATTTCTCTTCTTTCAATCTCTCTCTGGTCTCTTACGATTAGAAAAACCAGCCTATGATCTCAAAACTAAACTGACCTCTCCAAGGTGGAAAAACCAGCCTCGTTTTTGCTCTTTTTTTTCTCTGGACACTTAATAATCTTCCATCCTATGCTCTCAATACTAAACTGACCTCTCAAAATTCGAAGACCAGCCCCCTTTTTTGTTCTAAATAAACCTATTTATAGGCAGAAATGGCAGGCCCCCAGGCTGCCTTGATTCCTTTTGCCTTCAACTCTGCCCATAACTCCTTTAAACTAATCAAAACTCCCCAATGCCCATCCTCTTAACAGCCCCCTAGCATGTGTTTTCTGCCCAGAGGTATGGGCAGCCTTTAATATTTAATCACCCCCATGCTACCAGGTTTGGTTCCCCACTATTACATTAGTTTAAATCCTATTTCAGTACCCTATCGTCAGCTCACTTAAACTAGTCATTTCTGCTCTTTTCAGACCCCCAAATTACCCCTGTTAAACCCTGATTATTACTGTATTATCCTACTGCAACAGTAGGACATTTTGAACTTCTAAAAGTTTAAATTCAAAGCTGCCCTAGACTGAGTTCTAATTATTTGCATTGCAGTTACAAACCATTTTCAAACAATGTCAAACATCCAATGAACGACAATGATTCGATCCATCCTATGAAGCTATATGACTCAAAATATTTGAACATTCAATCCTATAAAGCTAATCGACGATGTTTATCTAATCGACTATACTAATCATGACGTAGAATAATCAGTCGATCAAACAAATGACATGAACGGGGCATTAACTGCCTTCAACCATTTTGCACGACATAGGGAATCTATATGACTGACGACATTAATTAACTCGAGCATGTATATCACAAAACGTATTCAAACACAAATAAAATAACAATCGACCAAATAAAAGGTCTTATGAGGATGGAACAGAATTAAAGGAAAAATGACAGAAAAATCAAACAAATTAAACTAGCATGTAAACAAACACAAATAGCACACAAACACAAGGAAAGAAAGGGAAATTTACCTCTGAAACTTAAAAACAAAATGACCCATGCTCGAACTGGACTCGACCCTTTTTGAGGTCGAACGGACTTTAATCGAAGTGTTCTCAACTGAGAACACCTCGATTAAGGTCTATTAAACCCCAACCTGCTATTGATTTGGACGGACCTCCATGGATTCGATTTTTAGGGTTCTTGAGCTTAGATTTGTGGTTCGAATAGTTCTACCTAGATTCGAATGAAACCAAAGTTGATTAGGGTATGAGGGATGTCAGGGGAGTGACTGGGGTGAATTTGGGACTCATCAGGTGACTTAGGGTTTTGGCTCGAATCTTTGATCGAAGATTCGAGCACCCTGGAGGTGATTCGAAGTTAAGTGACTAGGGATTTGTGTTCAGGGTGGCTTGTAGGTCCAGTGGTGTAGCTATGGTGATCACCAGCGTCCTTGCTGCCGGGTTTAAGTTGAAAGGGAGCCAGGGCGGCTGCTAGGGTTTGGGGGGTGTTTGGGATCTTTTCTGAGAGAGACGAAGGAACCGGGTGGGGTGCTTGGATAGGGGGCAGGGTAAAAGGGTTAGGTTTATATACGACTTAGGGGTTTAGATCCTGGCCGTTGGATCGGGTGAGATCGATGGCCAAGATCTATTCACAGGAGGGGGACGACGTTGTTTGGGCGTAGTGGTGGGTGAGACCGGGTGTGGGAATGGATCGGGTTAGGTCAACGGGTCTAGGGGAGGGCCTGGATCCGTTGGATCAATGGAGTTGGACGGCTCAGATCAACATGCCTGAAACAGCGTCGTTGAGGTTTAATGAGCGACCTGATCGGGACCGTTCATTTGAATCAAATCAACGGCTCAAGATGGGGACGCTGATACGGCGTCGTTTGGGGCCGTGCCTGGGCAGCCTGGGTTTGGACTGGATCAATGTGGTTGGTTTGGGCCTGAAAGTTTGGTTCCACCTGGCCCAAACCAGGTTTCCTTGATATTTTACCCATTTAGGATTACCAAAATTGAACAAAAATCCTAAATAAATTGTAGAATCAACAATAAAATTACATACATATTATTTGACACCCATAATAATTAACACACAATTTATCATTAAATAAAATCACGCAATGACAAGAAACACACATGCATATTTTTGTGATTTTCTTTTAACCAAATTATGGTTAATTATTTCCTAAATGTGCCTTTAATTCCTAAATGCATGCCCCCATGTATTTTTGTGTTTTCAACTATAGTAAGGTGATCATCTATGGACAGAAAAATTATCAAAATGTCACCCAAATTCTCAAAATTGTACCCGAAGGTAACTTGCTTTATTTTCGATTTCTTTTGGAGTAGTTTCCGTGAATCAAAAATTACGTGCTCACAATGATGATTTGAGGACCAAATAGTATCGAAATTGGATAATTTTGGTATGGTTAGACTCATGAGGGTATGAAGATTCTGAAAATGTAAATTTTACCCGATTTCGAGACGTGGGCCCGGGGCTCGGGTTTTGCTAATTTTGGGATTTTTGATATTTTTCTAATGTTTTTGCTTGGGCTTTGTTCCCTTAGCATATTGTGACGTATTCGTTCTGATTTTGGATAGATTCGATGCGCGTGGAGGCCAATTCGAGGGGCAAAGGCATCGCGAGCTAGAGAATTAGCCGGTTCGAGGTGAGTAATGAATGAAAATGATGTCGTGAGGGTTTGAAACCCCGGATTTGCACATCGTAGTGCTATATTGAGGTGAGACACGCGCTTGATGATGAGTGTGGGGTCGTTTACTATTAGGGATTGTGACTTGATCCGTCCCGAGTGATGCTTTTACCGCGTATTTTGGTTGAAACTTATTTGTTCTCATCAATGTTTGAACTGACTGCCATATTTGGGCTTCGTGCCAATTATTTGAACCCTCCGGGGAGTTTTATCACTATTTCCTCACTGTTTTGACTTACTACTTGAACTCAGTCGTACCGTTTTCCACTGTTTTACAACTCAGCCACTTTTTTACTCGGTTTTGAAACTAAAATGTTATATTAAATGATGTTTTGGGATGAGAACTACTATTGTACTAATGCCTGAGGGGCTTATATGATTTCTGGATAGAGTACGGCCAAGGGCCAGATGTGAGGATACTAGGTGATCGGACTGCACGCCGCAGCAGTGTTATACTGATATTGATATGAGGCTGAGGGCCTAGATTTGATGCCACGAGATGGCTTGATATTGCGCTTGGGCCGTAAGGGGCCCCTCCCGGAGTCTGCACACCCCCAGTGAGCGCCGTCGACGATAAATATATGGATCGGGTTGCACGCCGCGACGGGTACTATAGGGTATCGTTCTATGTGTTGGTTTTCTTTATATGTATGTCACTTAACTGCTTATTTGTTGTAGCATTTCCATATTTCGTTTCCATTGGTTTATTGCTTCCATATAACCTGTTTATACTGCCGCATTATAGATTACTCTGTGTTTTCCATGATTTCTTATTCTCAGTCATTATTTATGCTTATTACTCACTGGGTCGGAGTACTCACATTACTCCTTACACCTTGCGTGCATATTCAGGTGTTCTAGAGGCTGAGTGAGGATTTTCAGTCGATCAGTTCATATCCAGGAGTATCGAGGTAGTTGCACGGCGTCCGCAGCCCGGATCTCTCCCTTCTATCCTTTCGTTTTATCTGCATTCCCTAGATTGATATGTATTAGGGTGATAAACTGGTATTAGAGGCTCAGACTTGTGACACCGAATCTATATGGGTTTTGTAGTAGTAGTTTTATCATTTGAAACTCCGCCTATTTAACTCGGGTTTCAGATTGTTAATATGATGTTTTGAAAATTTAATTGTGTTAGCTAATAATGAACTATATAAGAAATGGGTTGAGGTTGTTAATTGGTTAGGCTTGCCTAGCAGTGTGTTGGGCGCCATCACGACCGGGGTTGGGGTCGTGACAGACACTGAGGAGGCAGGTGCGAAAAAATATGCTGCTAGCAGATTTTTTCGTTTTCAAATGGTGGACAATAAATCTGTAGTAGACCAAGCTCAAGACTTCATAATGATCGTTGGAGAGCTCAGGTCCGAGGATATTAAAATTGAAGACAACCTTATTGTTTGTGACATAATAGATAAACTACCACCTTCTTGGAAGGAATTTCAAAAATCTATGCGCCATAAACAAAAGGAAACTTCACTTGAGCATTGATAATGTGGATTAGCATGGAAGAAGAGGCAAGAGGCCAAGATACACTTATGCAATCGGAAGAGAACACTCCACAACCCGTCACTACAAAGGTAAATTTAATTACTTCAAATAATATTACTCCTGAAACTCACAAAAATACTTTTTTGAAGCCGAAGGAGAATACTTTTAAGAAAAATTATGGTAGACCTCCCAAGAAGAATAATGGTGCAAACAAGCAAGCATAGAATCAACAAGTTCAAATTGCGAAACCATGCTTTGTCTGTGGAAAGAGTGGGCATATTGCTCGATTTTGCAAATTTCGGAAATGTGGTCCCACACCACAGGCAAATGTTACCGAAGAGCCACTTGTGGCGGTGATAACAGACATTAACATGGTAAAAAATATTGATGGATGGTGGGCAGATTCTGGAGCAAACGTTACCGAAGAGCCACTAGAGATTAGTTTAAAATAGTCCATTTGAGGAGCCCAAACCATCATGCTTGGTGATTCTCACACAACCCAGGTACTTGGAAAGGGAGAGGTTGAGTTGAAGTTTACTCCAAGAAGAGTATTAACGTTGAAAGACGTACTTTATACTCCTTCAATGAGAAAAAATTTGATATCTAGTTTTCTTCTTAACAAGGCAGGCTTCAAACAAATTATTGAGAATGATCAATATGTAATAGTGAAAAAGAGTATTTTTGTGGGTAAGGGGTATGCATGTGATGAGATGTTCAAGTTGAATGTTGAGATGAATAAAATTTCTTCTAGTTTTGTTTATATGCTTTCTTCTACTAATTTTTGGCATGCTCGTTTGTGTCATATTAATAATCGTTATGTGGGAATCCTGAGTAGTTTAGGATTAATCCCAATGATTAAAAAGAATTTTGACAAATGTGAGGCTTGTAGTAAAGCTAAAATAACTAAAAGGACTCATTTTTCAAGTTGAAAGAAAAACTGAATTATTAGAATTAGTTCACACTGATATTGTGAACTTGGAGGAATTTTAACTCGTGGAGGAAATAGATATTTTATCACTTTTATTGATAATTTCTCTAAGTACACATAAGTTTACTTGATGAAAAATAAAAGTGATGCGTTTGAAAATTTTAAAAATTATCTCCATGAGGTTGAAAATCAATTCAGCAGGAAAATAAAAAGAATTAGAAGTGATACATGCCGTGAATATGAGTCTAATGAATTTAATTCTTTTGTTAGATCATTGGTAATTATTCATGAAACTACTCCACCTTATTCTCTTGCATCAAATGGTGTGGTTGAAAGAAAAAATAGAACTTTGGTAGAGTTAACTAATGTCATACTTATTGAGTCAAATGAACCTTTAAATTTGTAGGATGAAGCTATTTTGACGACATGTTATGTGTTAAATAGGGTGCCTCATAAGAAAACAAACTTGACGCCATTTGAGTTGTGAAAAAATCACAAGCCAAATTTGGGTTATTTGAGAGTTGTGTTGTTTAGCCTATGTTAGACTAACAGATCCTAAAATTATGAAATTGGGTAAAAGAGTTACCACTTGTGCTTTTCTTGGTTATGCTTCTAATAGTACAACTTATAGATTTTTAAATCTTGAAGAGAATATAATTATAGAATCAGGTGATGCTATTTTTCATGAAAATAAATTTTCATTTGAGTCTAAAAATAGTGAGGGTCAAAGAGATAAAGATAATTTTTTGTCTATGCTTAGTTCTTCTACTTCTATTTTGCAAAATAAAGAAAATGATGTTTTTGAGTTAAGAAGGAGTAAAAGAGCTAGAATAGAAAAAGATTTTGGTCTTGATTTTTAGGTTTTTAATATTGAAAATGATCATCTTACTTTTGCAAGAAGCTTTATTATCACTTGATGTTATTTTCTGAAAAGAGGTTGTAAATGATGAAATGGAGTCACTAATTCTAATAAAACTTGAAAGTTGGTTGATTTATCACCAGGTTGTAAAACAATTAGGTGCAAATGGGTCCTAAGAAAAAAATTAAAATCGGATGGATCTATTGATAAGTATAAAGTTAGGTTAGTTGCTAAAGGTTTTAAGCAACTAGAAGGCCTAAAATTTTTTGACACTTTTTTTCCGGTAACTAGAATTACATCCATTAGACTTTTAATTGTTGTTGCTGCAATTTTTAATTTACATATTCATCAAATGGATGTAAAAACTGAGGGTTTTATAGAAGCAAGCCAAGAAAGTAAAGTGGGTAAACTTACTAAATCCCTATATGGCTTGAAACGGGCACCTAAGCAATGACATGAAAAGTTTGAGTACTGCATGATTGAAAATGGTTTTAAATCAGATGAGTGTGGTAAGTGCATCTATCATAAATCTTGGAATAATTCACATGTAATTATTTGCCTCTATATTGATGATTTGTTAATATTTGGCTCTAACATGAATGTTATTGGAGAAACTAAAAGCATGCTTAGTAGCCATTTTGACATGAAAGATTTGGGTGAGGCAAATTTCATTCTTGGAATGAAAATTACTAGAACATATGATGGAATTTTCCTTGATCAGTCACATTATGTTGAGAAAATTTTGAAAAAATATAATTTTATTGATTGCAAGCATGTTGTAACCCCTTTTGATTCAAGTGTTCACTTATTTCCTGTACAAAGTGACAATGATGTGATAAATCAAAAAGGAATATGCTAGCTTAATCGGAAGCTTGAGATTTGTGACTGATTGTACTCGGCTTGATATTGCATACGCAGTAAGAGTACTTAACATGTTTACAAGTAAGCCAGGTAGTGAACATTGTCATTCCATAACAAGAGTTATGAGGTATTTACTTGGTACAAAAATCTATGGCTTATTTTATAAAAAATATCTTGTTGTACTCGAAGGCTTTTCTGATGCAGATTGGAACACTTTATCTCGTGATTCTTGTTCTACTACAAGTTATATTTTTACTTTGGGAGGTGGTGCTATTTGTTGGAAATCAAAAAAGCAAACAATAATTGCTAACTCTACCGTGGAGGCTGAGCTAATTGCTTTAGCTTAAACTAGTGAGGAAGCGAATTGGTTGAGAGATTTATTATTTAAAATTCTTTATTTTGAAAAACCAATTCCTCTTATTTTGATTCATTGTGATAGCACTACTGCAATTGGTAGAGTACAAAACCGTTATTACAAAGGTAAATCCAGACCTATAAGGAGAAAAATATAGTACTATGAGATCATATTTGATAAGGTGTTACCAGTAATGTTGATTATGTTAAATCTTGTGATAATCTTGCAGATCCATTGATTAAGGCCTTAGCAAGAGAAAGAGTCTGGAGCATATCGAGGGGGATGGGATTGAAGCACTCAAGCTCATAAGTCATAGATGAGGAAACCTAACTTGGGGACTAGAGATCTTATAACCAGGTTCAATAGGAAGAACGAATCATATCATGGCTTGGTTTGAAATGCACTATTTTTATTGTTCCATCCCTATGGTGTGAGTGCATTTATCCTGTAATGATTTGCGAGGTTGAGTTTATTAACTCTTAATGAAAATCTGTAGCTCGTATGAGTGGGGTGTTAGAGTTACAGGAGCACCCTTGACAGATTTCACCTATGTGAGTGTGGAAATAGGCCGATTCCTATGAGAATTGGGCTTGTTCTAAAAAACACTCATGAAAATCGGGATAGCACAAGGCCGTAATGTGATGGCTAATAAAGCTCATGTCAACACCTTGATTATTATGTGTAAGCAGTGATAATTTATTTCCCTAAAGCAGTCATAGTTCAAGTCTGAGACCACTACTGACTCTAGAGTAAAGATCGATGTTTTGCTAAGTGGAGGTTCAATGCAGAGCATGCCTTCATTATGCATAATAGTCTCTTTTCAACTGGTAAACGCTCTTATATATTTTAATATTAAAATGTGTGGAGGAATGTTAGTATTTTAGCATTTTAATATTAAAATAAAATATGTTATAACTCACACTACTCCATAATATAGAAAATGTCCTTAACTCCAATAACTCCCACTGCTTCATGATGTAGAAAATGGCCATCACTCTTTTGTAACTCTTCTCCCATGTTCTCCATAATTTCATAACTTACTACCCCACTTTCTTCCAATTTAATACAAGGAAGAATTTCAACACCTATAAATATGAGTCTTTCTTCCATAATGTGGTATGTGAAAAATAATTGAGAGTATTTCAATAAAGTGATATTAAAGTTATGAAAAAAAAAGAGAGTTTTTACTTTTGTTGAAGGAAGGTGTTCATCTTGGTGGAGCTTTGGACTCAACAACTTGTCTAGAGTTTGTTCGAGTGATACGACGTGATCGGGTTATTGTATCCTGGGAGAGACAAGTCAAGAAGATTACTGCTGGACCAGTGAAGACTTTGCTGTAGTGGGCTTGAATCTCATTAAAAAGAGCGAGATATCCCCGCCTCAGCTTTAAAATATTTTTTATTTATTTTATTTTTTAACTGTAATTGTATTTTCACGAACAGATAATAACAGTTAATATATTTCACGAGAATGTTATTCATCAATTATTGTCTTATTTTG
This sequence comes from Nicotiana sylvestris, assembly GCF_000393655.2. NCBI lineage: Eukaryota > Viridiplantae > Streptophyta > Magnoliopsida > Solanales > Solanaceae > Nicotiana > Nicotiana sylvestris. The sequence goes on from NC_091058.1 coordinate 57,252,488, forward strand.
GATAAAAGTAATGAGGCCGACAAATTTCAATCAAAATTAATCTAATTGTTCAAGGTTATTCTTCTGAGGCAAGTACATAATCCTCAGAACCCCTTATTATAGGAGCTTAAGTAAGATTATACATATGACTCGTGTTCTTTTTTACCTGAGGATATATATTTTGGGTATATCTATGTCAAAGTATAACGATTGAGCCGTAATTGGATGGATACTCAAACAAAGAATATATTTAAATTATTTAAGAAACTAATCTTAAGGTACGCGCGTCGCGCGTGTACCCTATATTAATATGTTTAAAATTTTAAAATACCTCATATATTATTAAAAAATGTATCTAAGTTATAAAATAGAGAATAATGATAAATGTATGTAAGTTTCTAATACAAGTATCAAATACTGAGTACAAATTCAATAAAAATAGAGTAGCATAATTTTATTATATTTATAATCCTTGTGAAAACCAACTTGAGTTACAAACAAAAAGGATTTTGTTATGTTGATTGAGCATATATATTTACGTAAAGAATTTTGTTATGTCGATGCATAGAATATTTTTATTATATTTATAAATCCTTGTGGAAGTTAATGTATTTTCTAAACCTACAAGGAGTAAAATTGCTCGCAATTTGACCTAAAATATTTGCCTCTTTGTCACTTTGTGTTTTAGTCAATATATACTAATAATAAAATAGTAATATCTATCAAATTGAAATTGTGTTCTACCTATTGAAATTCTAAAGTCACGCCAATAATTACTCATGGAAAAGACCACTTTGAAGAATCTTTTCTCCTTTCTGGAAAATAAAGAATACCAAAAACGTTAAAGGAATTGAAGAGCTAAAAAGATTTGATTAAAATATTTGGAAAGAATTAACCGTTCAATTTTTATTATATTTCATTTAGAAATATCTTATATTACATGGTTCAAATAAGGAAAACTTTAATACACAAAAATATTAGTTGAATTTAAAGTCCTAAATATTAGGAAAATAATTAAATGACTATTTCTAAATATGAAAAAATAATAATCAAATGACTATTTTGTTCAATGTGAACTATACTTTTAAAGGGTAAAAAAAGCGAACGATATTTCGCTAAGGACCTTCGTGCTTTTAATATAGTACTAGTTTTAGTGTACGTGCATTGCACGTGTGCATCACGTTAATCAATATAAAATATATATGAATTATAGAAAAATAGCGATGGAGGTTAAATTAAATGCAATATATGTTTAAATGATAAAAATAAATATTATTACATTGATGCAATATATAGTTGAATTCAACATTTCTGAAAGAATTTAATGTAATTAGTTCTATAGTATTTATAATTATAAATATTTTATTATATAAGATACAAATATGGTAGATTGTTATTTCATCTAACAACTCTTTGTAAACTCTACGTTCATAATGTCATTATACAAAAAAAAAAAAAAATAACTGTTCATTCAAAGTTAATCAAAATTATAGACAAGCCAAATGAACCTCTTCTTGTGTAAAAAAAAATTCTAGATTCTTATTGATCTAAGTCTAAATTCCCTAATTTGCACTTTCATCCAATACCAAATAAAAGTTAATACTATCCTAAGCTCACTCCAAATGCACTATGCTATTGACAACTTTGAAATTTTAAGAGTTCACATTATTGAGGTCAATTTATTAAAATTATGGGGGGGGGGGGGGGAGGATGACAAATATATAGTTATTTCAAGAGTTCCAAATGCATTAGTTTATCTTAAGTTTAAAAAATGAACTGTAGTTACAAATTCGCATAGTATGACTGTAGCTTAATTTATTTCTAAATTAACATCATTTTAGTTCAGTCTTCTAGAAATTTAAAGTTGAGATAATCAAAACTCTTAAAATGTTAACAGGAAAAAGGCGAACATGCATTGTTGATGGATGTTTCATATTTTAGGCAATCAATTATTGATAATTTAGAGAGAAAGAAATAGTTGTGAATATTTCTACAGCGCACTAGAGTGAGACTAGCTAGTTAGAAGTTAGTCTTAGGATGCTACTGATCAGCTACTGATGCAGGGCTTTATCTGTTGGATATTAGTATACTTTTCATCCTTTTCGTATTTCCTATATTTCTTATATTGCTGTTATTTTGTTATTTTATGTTATGTATTTTATGTTATTTTATTATGAGTCTATTGATAGTACTAATATATCGTCTCTTGTTGCTCTCTTGAGCCGAGGGTCTCCTGAAAACAACCTCTCTGCCCTTGGGGTAAGGATAAGGTCTGCGTACATATTACCCTCCGCAGATCCCACATGTGAGATTATACTGGGATGTTATTGTTGTTGTTGTTAGAGAGAAAGAAATACTATTATATACCTCATAGGCTAAGAATTAAAAAAGCTTTAATGGAATGTACTAAACTCCAAAAGAATATTTATAACAAACTGATCAAATAAGGAATGATTTAATAAGTTAAAATTTAATTCAATTTGAAGTCCTAATTGTTAGGATCTTCGTAAGTAAAATTCTAGTTGATTTGAAGTCCTAAATTAGGAAAATAATGAAATGACTATTTTGTCTAGTGTAAAATTAATTTTTAAATAGTAAAAAAGATATTTCGATAGGGACTTCGTACTTTTAATATAGTATAGATAGATAAATAATTTCCTACATAGTTTAAGTGAGAAAAAAATCTAATAAATAAATTTTTATTAATTTAAAAGTTCTTAATATTAAGAAAATAAGTAATGACCCCAATTAGTCATATATTTTACTCAGGAAAATAAGTAATGACCCCAATTATTCCTAATAATTTGTATTTCTTAATTTTAATTTAATATGAAAGTAATAAAATAATTAAAAATATATTATTATTCACTGCTATTCAACTATGATAATATCTTAGTTGAACTTTGTATAATCCATAAGAAATTAAGAATAATATATCTCAGTTTGCATTTAATAAATAAGATATCTTATTACTTAATTTAATCAAAATATAATAGAAAATTATGTTAATAAAATCATTCTTTTCCATTCTAAAGTATCGTCTTGTTATTAAATAAATTCCTTAAATTGAATTTATTTTAGTTTTTAGATTTTAAATTGATACGACATCTAGGGTCAACTTCCAAATATTTGGTAAGAGAATATTTAAGTAAAATCGTTTTTAATATTTAGCTAAGAGTTATTACTAAAATATTTGGTGTTAGAAGTAATGAATTTTAAAAGGAAAGAATTTATAAAGCTAAATTTTTTCTTTATTTTAAATTCTTCGATTATAGAAGTTTTGTATATAGTTTGAATAGGAGTGATTTAATATCTAAAATTTTAATTAATTTCGAAGTCCTAAATATTAAGAAAATAATTAAATGATTATTCCTAAATATAAAGGAAACAATTAAATGTCAATTCCTAAATATTAGGGAGATAATTAAATAAATATTTTTAAATATTAGGATAATATTTAAAAGACTATTTTGTCTAGTCTGAACTCTAATTTAAAGGGTAAAAAAGGCGAGCGACATTTTGCTAAGGGCCTTCGTGCTTTTAATATAGTATAGATTATTCTTAGAGTACGCGCGTTGCGCGTGTACTCCGATAATTAAGACATATCGTTTTAGAATCAATATAAATAATATTCGAAATATATGTTTGAGATAATTAAAAGAGTTGTTTTTAAATATATATCCATACTATATACAAAAAAATTGCTAAATATTTGGTATTGAAGAAAAAATTACTCTAAATCAATAAAGTAAATTAACCTACATTAAAGGAGGTTTATTTTAGAATTGTTTTCCAACCCAAGTAGAATATTTAATAGTTCCTGCCTGAGTAGAAATAAAAAGTCAAAGTCATAATTAGTGTCACGACCCGAAAACCGGCCCGGGCGTGATGACGTCTCTCGTGAAGACAAGGCCAACCGACACAATTACCAAATTCATTTTCAACAATCTTAATAAGTCAATTTAAGTCATTTATAAGAATAAATTCCCAACAAGTATAATTTAGTGAAATAGAACAAGTACGGAAATAGATACAGCCCGACATCGGGGTGTCACAAGTCACGAGCATCTACTAAGGTCTAAATACAACTGAAAACCTAAAAATATACGAAATATAGTCTAATAAAATCAAGAGGAAGAAGAGCAGTGCTGCGAACGTCATGCAGCTACCTTGCTAAACTCCGATAACTCTGCCTCTGAGCAACCAATACCCGCTACCGGGTTCAGAAACACCTGAATCTGCACACAAGGTGCAGAGAGTAATAATAATAAATGAAAGCCGAGCAGTAAGAAAACACGTAAACCACGTCATAATGCTATAGCAAATGCAATACATTTAAAAAAAAGTAAAGAAATCATTTACTTCGTAAAAAACAGCCTCTCGGGCAAAAAAACATGTATCATAAACTGCCTCTCGGGCATAATATCAACAGAACTAGCCCCTCGGGCTACCTCACAATCACTCGCAATCAGCCCCTTGGGCATAACATAAATCAAGAACCGCCCCTCGGGCAAACATGGATCAAAAACAGCCCCTCGAGCAACAACATGAAACAACAACAGCCCCTCGGGCGATATCACATCTCACACTGGGTACTCGCGCTCACTGGGGGTGTACAGACTTCGGGAGGAGCCCCTTATGACCCAAGTGCAATATCAAGCCATCTCGTGGCATAATCACATAGGCTCTTGGCCTCATATCAACAAGTCACCTCGTGGCGTATAAATCTCAAGCCCTCGGCCTCATAATCATAATCAATATTTCAATCTCAGGCCCTCGGTCTCATAGTCATAATCAGTGTTTCCTCACAACATAGGCCCTCGGACTTGCTCAGTCAGAATCCCATAAGCCAATCGGGCAATAGTAAAACATGATGCTCAGCCCAAAATATCATTTGAAATCTCGTTTAAGGGTTAAAAAAAGAATAGAGTAAACATGGCTGAGTTTTGAAAACAATGTAATATAGCATGACTGAGTATAGATATTAAAATAAAAACAGTGAGGAATTAGCAGTAAAAATCCCCCCAAATATGGCATTCAGCCCAAAACATGATGATAGCACAAAATTTTCAGTCAAGTACGCGGTAAAACAATCATTCGGGATGGATTACGTCCCTATCCCCAATAGTGCACGGCCCCATGCTCGTCATCTAGCATGTGCGTCAATATAGCACAACGATGTGAAATCCAGAGTTTCATACCCTCAGGACAACATTTACAATTATTACTCACCTCTATCCGGTTCGAACTCTAGCCCGCGATGTATTTGCCTCTCGAATCGGCCTCCGGATGCTCCAAATCTAGCCGAAATCAGTACAAAACCATCAAACTGTGCTAAGGGAATAAAGCCCACTCGAAAATAATCAAATTACCACAAAATTCCCGAAATTGGTCAAACCCGACCCCCAGGCCCACGTCTTAAAATTCGACAAAATTCACAAAACTAGAATCTTTATACTCTCACGAGTCTAACCATACCAAAATTATCCAATTCCGATATCATTTGGTCATTCAAATCATCATTTTACATTTTTGAAAGATTTCACAAATTTTCTTCACAAATTATGAATCAAATGATGAATTCAGTGATAGATTTATGTACTCTAGCCAAATCCGAGTTAGAATCACTTACCCCGATGGATTTCTTGAAAAATCTTTGAAAAATCGCCAAAATCCGAGCTCTCTAGGTCAAAATATAAAATAAAACCCTAAACCTCGTATTTATAGTTCACCTTCCAGATTCCACCACTGCTGACCGCACAAAATCAAGTGCAGTCCGCACTAGAGCACCGCTGACCGCACAAAACCAGTGCTGTCCGCGGTGGATTTGACTGCAGCGACAGGCTTTGATATTTTGGTCAAAACGTTTTCTACAGATATCTAAATGTCTATTATAATGTCTTTCTGAAAACTAGATTCAAAGATCTACAACTTTCGTTTTTGAATCATACCAAAATTCCTTCTAGATTAAAAGATATGAGCTTCCGAAATAAGACCAGTGAAACCTTTCTCACCGCGGACCGCACAAAATTGAGTGCGGCCGCAAAGCCCCCACCGCGGCCGCACAAAATCCTTTGTGGTCCGCACCGGAGTCTACAGCCTCTCTGAACCTGCTACAACTATGTTTTTAGGCCTAAAACATCCTAGAACCTTTCCGAAACTCACCCGAGCCCCCGGGACTTCAAACCAAATGTACTACACATCCCCTGACATCATTCAAACTTGTTCAAATCTTCGAAACGCTCACAACAACATCAAAACATCAATTTAACATAGGATTCAAGCCTAAGAACTCCAAAAACTCTTAAATTATGCTTTCGATCAAAAAGTCTATCAAACCTCGTCCGAATGACCTGAAATTTTGCAAGCACGTCACATTCAACGCTACGGAGCTACTCCAACTTTTGGAATTCCATTCCGACCCTTAGATCAAAATCTCACTATCGGACCTGATCTTCAAAAATTCAACTTTCGGCATTTCAAGCCTAAATAAGCTACGGACCTCCAAAACATAATCCGAACACGCTCTTAAGTCCCAAATCACCTAACGGAGTTAACCAAATCATAAAAATTCTGATCCGGAATCATATACAAACAAGTTAAATCTTGGTCAAGCCTTTCAAATTTCAAGCTTCAAACTGAGAACTGTTCTTCCAAATTTATTCCGATCACCCTGAAAACCAAAACCAACGATTTATATAAGTCATAATACATCACACGGGGCAAGTCATGCCCGAGAACTGGCGAGCAAAGTGCAAAAGCTCAAAATGACCGGTCAGGTCGTTACATCCTCCCCCACTTAAACATACGTTTGTCCTCGAACGTGCCCAGAGTTGTTTCAAAAGCCAATCAATCACTGAATAACCTTACTATGCACATACCCGGGGGTGATCCCACGTCACCCTATCTCATATAGGTCCGACAATACAATGTAACTGAAATTTCACAATCCAACCTAGCCCATAAACCTTAGAATCACATTTCCACCTCTGAAATCATCTATAAGATTAGAATCTCACATTTATATTCTGAATAAACCCTAACAAGCTGTAATAACCCATACCTGCAACCTCAGGTGCAATTACATGATATACCACATAACCCAAACGCTTATAGCGATAACTTCTAATCACAACAGCTGCACACAACAATGGAATACCGATAGAAAACCTCTTATCAACTAAAATCTCATTCCAACACTTTCATATACTGCTAATGATAAACACAACACGCAGTAAGCCATAACCATTTCTCAGATCAACCATTCATGAAACCTACTTCTCCTTTGGCAAAGACCATGGTAAATTTCTGGTGAACGACTATGGTGTGAGTGGATCCCTCCGTCCTTACCTCCACCCAAGTAAACCCTTTAGTAAATATTTGCACCTCCTTAGGGTCGACGTCGGAACCGATCTCATAGCCGTCCATAGCCACACTCTTCCCTCTCTTCTCGACTGACGAAGGAACGCTAGGCTACCCTGAGGATGATGGATCGCTCCTCGTCACGACCCCCACAGCCTCAGGTAACCCTCCTTCTTCAATAATGACCTCGATCGAAAGAGCATCTCCCATGACCTCCATAGGCGTCAGAGCCATAGTGGGAAAGTCCACTTCACCCTCCAATGCAGCCTCGACCGGCTCAGAATCTCCCCTTGTAGATTCCTCGGCTCTAGCCGTCTCGTCGCCGATTTCCACCCTCCTTCTTTTGAGTGGCACCAACTCCTCCTCACTCGGTGATGATTCATCTACCAAGTGTAACACGAAAGGAAATGGAGTCACTACCATAGAAGCCACCGACCGACAACTAGGTCTACGCAATGTCGGGGTCTGAGAAGAAGTGACTGTCTGAACAGTCCTGCCTGCAATCATAACAAACGAAGACCTCGTCGTAGGGCTTGGTTGATGAAAGGCGGGGTAGGATCCCTTTACCTTCTCGAAGCTCTTAGACCTAACAATAATAGCAGAAGTTAAGCCAACTCCGCTATAAAAGAAAAGAGAAGGAAAAGAAAACACGAAAGTCGAATCATTAAGTTCAAAATAGACGACTCACCGGTCGCAAAAGGCTTGCGCCCAAACTTCTTGTGGAACACCGACCATTCGCGAATCCCCACTGTATGGGGCAAGACTTGACTTACCCAGTCATGAATGTCTGCAACCAACAAAGAAGGGATCTTTCTTGACTACACACGGAAAAAGAGGAACGATTACGCTAAAAATCAATATATATATAAAACAAACAATCGGCATAAGTACTTACGGGCAAAGTTCCATATTTCATAGAACCCATTGGGGTTTGTCACCATGTGCTCGGTATTGATATAGAAAAAGTTGTACAAAAATTGATGATTGGCCTTATCATCCATTTTCACCACAATCCCTTGCTCCCGTGATGGCAAAGGTGCAATATCGTACCCCTATAGAAACTTGGCGCGAAGAGGTGCAACAGATGGCGAATAGAGATCCCGCGGTTGGCCAGTTCCGCGTAAGGAAGAGTTTATAGATGTAGGGGAGAGTTAAGCCGGACAGACGCCGTAATAACGGCAGAATTCCTCTACCAATGGAGGAAGAGAATAGCCCACATATAACGGATATGCGTAGAACACACAATATCCAGGACGATGAACCTGTACCGCATCGCGACCAGCCGGGATTAGGTCGATGTATGCTGGGATGTTGAACTTGGCCCTAAGCTCAGCAAGGGCGACCGCGTCCATTTCAGATTCCACAAGTTCAGACTTGTTTGTGGGCAGTTTTGAGAAGTCTAACCTGGCTTTGTCATTATGCGGAATTATTTCCTCTACAGTGGGAAAGCTTTCGTCCTCGGCAATAATGGCAACCCCATCATCAAGAGGAGGCATTCTCACTGCTAGTGGGATTGGGTTAGAAGCCTCACCAAAGATAGAAGATGCATTGACCATTCTTAGTTGTTTGTAAGTGCAGAAAATACAGACTCCAGAGAGGTAGGAGTAGTAGAAATCGCTCAAGTCAGAAAAGAGAACAAAGGTACAAAAATGGAGGCAACGGGAGCAAGAATACATGAAGGAGAAGAAGAGAGGAAAATATGAAGGTTCAAATGCCAGGAAACACAAAGGACCATACCAAGGGTTTCCAATCCATATTTATAGAGAACACACACACCTTAACCAAGAAAATCAACTGTCGATACACAAATATCGAAATGACAGGGGCACGGGAAGCGATGCAACACATCGAGAAGATGTGTAATAATGACGAATGACGTTGTGACATCAGTCTAAACCAACATCACCATAAATGTGGCCTACAAAATGCCACGTCATCATCTCAACCGTGATCTTTACTATTCGACCTGCCCACTTGAATTTCTTAACTACGACTAGCGAAGTTCACTCATTGAGGTCAACCAAAAGACAACCTCGATAAGTGGATGGACTAACTGTATGGATCAAAATCCGACTAAGGAAATTCAACACGAAGAGACGATTATAAGGAGTTATTCATAATTATCATGAGCAATTTGGCCGAGGACGACCAGTGATCGACAGAACGCGTCGCTAAGTAGTCAGTCATGGCCGAGATCGAGTATCATGAAGTAGTAGTAGCGGCTAATTATGTATTGGGATCCTAGAGAGAATATTCAGTTGAATATTCTCTATATTTGTACTTTTAGGGTCCTTTGGGGGATGTCTCATATAAAAAGGAATGAGAGATATGACAAAGGGCATGAAATGTTCTAGGTGATAAGAACTCTTTTGAAAAGCAAGCTCTCTAGAGAAATACAAAGAACATCTTTCTAAATAGATTCGTCTTTTTGGATTATTCCTTGTCATTTCCACTAGATCCGAGAAAGTCTTCAATATTCTTATAGTTACTTGTTACTCATCATTGTTAGAGGACGGAATCATCCACCTCATTCAATATTGGGTAAATCTTCCTCTTTATTTATATTGAGTTCCATTTATTGCTATTTAATATTTAACACTTCTAGCACGTTATTGCATCCGAAGCATTCAATACACAGTGCATTAAATCGGCCTCATCCATTTCTATATCTCCCACATCGCTTATCTTAGACCTAAAATTATTATATTTAACTAGAATTAACCTCTTAAATATCGATTAATTAATTTAGTCAAAAATAATCATTTTTTGGTCATACAATTAGAATGCAAGTTATAAAATGGCAATGGAGAATGCGACTGCAACTTGTAACTTGCAATTAGTGAGTGCGACTTATAAATCTCAATTAGTGAATGTGACTTATAAACCGAAATTGGAACGACTTATCAAATCGCAATTGACGAATTGGATCATAACTCGCAATGGACATGACTTATAAATCGCAAGGTATAATTTCAATCATTGAATGCTACTTATTACTCAGTCTGTGAATAAGACGTATAAATATAAATCGGAATGCTATTGGGACTTTCCTTCTGAGTCATCTTGCAGAGAGCGCAAGATCCACCTCCTACTCTCTCACCTTTGGCAGTTTGGCTTCAACACAACTCCTAATTCTCTTCGCCTGTTTCTCTCTGTCTGCCTTTCATTTGAGATCACTACACACTTTAACACTATAATTACTCACACACATATGGTCCTGGGATCTTCTTTAGAGTGAAATAGTAACGGATTCACAGCCTTCCCGTTCTTCGTTTTTTTTTTCATCCGGTAACCGGTATTCAAATGGGTTCGACTAGATTCGGATTGGTGTGGAAAGTCCCACATTGGGGTAAAGTGCTCCCTAACAAAGGTGATTTCATACCCAAAGCTCGAACCCGAGACCTCTGATTAAGGATGAAGGAGTACTTAACACTCTAGCACAATTACCAACATGCATGCCTTCAATTGGTCTAATGCATACAATTGTTTTTCTGTAACCGAAAAAAGAGTAAGTAATGGAGATGCATTAATTAATTGGCAAGCTTACATGTACTTCTTTTTCTGATGAAAACAATGAAACGTTTCACTTATTGTAAAACTACCAAGCATATATATACACAATGGAAATGACTGAATTTTAGATAGGAAAAAAAAAAGCGAAAAAAAAACATAAAACTAAAGGAGCTTAATTAGAGAATGGCTTCTCTTTCTGGCACCACTTTCATGGCTGTATCCATATTTTTCTTAGTCATGTTCCTATCCAATATTCCTCCATTTTCTATGGCTGATGAAAAAAGTATAGATACCGATCTTGATTCAGCTAAAACAAATGCTGGAAACATAGCAGAATATTTCAAGGAGGGAGATGAAGTAGACGAATATTGTTACAATAAATTACAAACAGCATTCAGTATTCTTGTAGATGCAAACGATCGATACAAAGAAAGAAAGTACGACTGCGTTATTTTCATGGCTAGTGATGCTTTAGACAGTGCTAACGGCTGTAAAAAAGAGCGTGACGATTTAACAAATTTGAAAACCCTTATTCAGAAAATAATACAACAAATTAAGGCGGAAATCCAAAGCAATATAATTAATGACATGGCTGAAACGTCGTGTGTTAAAAGCGATCTTGAGTCAGTAAGATCAAGTGCTTTACAATTAACAGAAGAAATGGGAATGGCAGAAGATGCATATTGTGAAGATAAATTTTCAAATACATGGTATAAGGTTGGAGAAGCAATACAAAAATACAAAGAGAGACAGTTTGATAGTGTTATTTCTTTGGCTAGTGATGCCTTAGACAGTGCTAGCGTTTGTAGGAATGAGTTAGATGATGTAAAAAGTTTGAAAAGCCTTATTGAAAAAATTATACAACAAGTTCAGAAGTTGCTTCAAATTGTTAATTAGAAAAAGGTTATTATGTTGATTAATTTTCTCTTGTTAAGATTGGAAAGTTTTTAATTTCTTCTTAAATGGACGCAGTTTCTTTTATGAGCTAGAAAGGAAACTGTGATACTGAAAAATAAGCTTGACACAGGTTGAAGTTTGTTATTCGTATAATCGTATCCCAAATTAAAACGATGTCTAAATATATAAACTACATTAAATTCATAAATCCAAATGCCTTGACAAATTTCAAGTACAAATATGATCCTTGATCCTTCCATAGAATATACTTCATATATGAAAGTAAACTCCACATGATTTCATGTGTATATATAGCATACCGTATAATAGGGGTGTACATGGACCGGGTTGATTCGTTTTTTATCAAAACCGAACCAAACCAACTATATCGGTTTGGATTGGTTCGGTTTTATCGGATTTTTCGGAGGTTTTTTGTTACTTTAATATTATTTCAATCTTACTTTGTTAAATTTTTGATAAATAAATATATGTTTAGTAAAAATATAATTAATTGATTAATATATTATCTATTAAAATATTCTTATAAGATAATATTTTAAATAATTGGTAAATATTTCCTTGTGAGACCAAAAAAGAAATAGGTTCATATAAACTGGAACAAAAGGAGTAATAATTATTTTTTTAGTCGTCTGACAATAATGTTTTGTTGATGTACACTTTCAAGGTTAACCGAATTTAGTAATTAAACATAAAAATTAATATGATACCTAAATAATAATAATCACTTCACATTCGAAAAAGATACAACAATTTAATAGATCTTAACATATGATATGAATATGGAAGAACAAAGAGATTAACGCATTTCAGTAATACTTGATGAAAAAGTGATCATACAACCCATTATTTAAGGTTAATAAATATGGAGCACTTCATATACTATTAAATATTATATCCCGCAAGATAATCCCAGATATTTCTAGATATTTTTTAAAGAAAATTCTATATAAAATCTTATAAGTACATATAAAAATTATATATTTATATGTCGGTTTGGTTCGGATTTTTTTACTCAATACCAAACCAAATCAAATCAAACCTAGTCGGGTTTTTTAATCGGTTTGGTTTGACTTTTCGGTTTGGTATCAGTTTTCCGGTTCGGTTTGTATACCCCTATCATATAATACGCCTTTTGGCAAAAGAATAAAAAATTTAACATTTAAACATATATTCCTAATCACAACATGCATGCATGACACGATATATATATATATCTTAACCTCATCACCGGGAGTTTTAATTACTTTGGGTTTCTTTTTCAATTTCTACTATGGTTAAGAACATCAATATTTAGTTTTAGTGTGAAGTATGAGTAAAACTACTACAAATCAGCAGGCAGTTTTAAGGAAGAATTATGGATTTTTTTTTTTTTATATTTGTGTCTCAACTCCTAACCTCCATCCCGAAAAAGAAAAAGTTCGTCTATATACACGTAAGTTAAAACAGTAGATATAATTAATGCATTCATGCATTAATAGGCATACTTATGCCTTAAATTGGTACTTAAGTAGTGAAATCTACGAGCGTTTCACTTCATTGTAGAACACAACCAACTATAACTACACAATAGAAATGGCCGAATTTCTCATAGGAAAAAAATAATACTAGTGTAATTTTACAAGAGGAGCTTATAAGAGAGAGAATGGCTTCTCTGTTTGGCACCAGCTTCATTCTATTTTCTGTGGCACTGTTGTTATACATTAATCCTCCATTTTCTATGGCTGAAGGATCCTCATGTATAGAAAGCGAGCTCGAGTCAGCAGAATCACTTGCTAATAAGAAATCGAATGAAGCCAGCGATGTGGGAGACGAATATTGTATTGAAGAATTCTCGACTGCGACGTCCAGTCTTACAGCTGCAATCAAGCGATACCAAGAAAGACAGTATGATAGTGTTATTTCCTCAGCCACTGATGCCCTTAACCATGTTAATAATTGTCATGGGAATGAAGATTTGGGAAACCTTATTGAAAAAATTATACAACAAGTTAAGGAGGAGTTGCTTCAGAATCAATGTATGTAATTAGAAAGGATTCAAATCCTTATCTCCAATCCCCTTTTAAACCAATTAACCAGGTTATGTTCCCCTGTTGAGGCTGGCAGATTTTAACCTCTATATTTTCTTTGATTTGCCTTTTTTCTTTTTCTTTGTAGATTTAGAAGTCCATAATAATATTGGGTGCTTGGAGTTGAAATGTATAATCCGTCATAAGCATACAGTGTATGCAATTGAAAACATTTTAATGAATTCCATGTAAAGAACTCTAGCATAGTAAGATACAGGTAGAATGATATGAAATTGGAAAGTCATCATTCGTCATATTCGTGAAAAGGTAGGATGAATGTAAGACAGAGATAAAAAAATCAGAATTGAAACTGGAGGTAAATATACTAATTAATGAAGAAAAAAATACTGCTAGTATAATTTACTCACTCATCTGAATAACCTATAGCAGATTTCATTAAAAACATAAAATTTGAACCTTTCTATTTGTATTATTTATATAAGTTATTTCATTGATAACAATTAGCCTGCACCTCTTATGCAGAGATAGTTGACTCGGGACCTCTTATTTTGCAACCAAAAAAAAAGAGTACCTTCAATTCCCCCTTGTTATGGAATTTTCGTGCTATTGATAAAGGATGCAAAATACAGCTTTTATCATGAGTTGAATTATCAGAAAACATGCGGTTTGTAGGTTTGCTGATCTTGAAGCTTAAAATGAAACAAAAGTTGCTACAAGATTCCAAGCACATATGCAATGTCTAGAGTGAAACAAACAAAGGCTTCATGAGAAACCAAGCGTCCCTCATATTTGGTATACCACAAGTTCAAAATTACATCTGCAGTAAATCAAAAGCTACAATATAAGGTGACATTTTTAGTATGCTGAAATTAAACCGCTTGCAGTCTAGTCATCCAAAGCAGACTCTTGGTAAGTAATCACAAAATTCTTAGATGATCTTGGGCTGTCTAACAATGTCTTAGCCAATCGTGTTAAAAATTGGGAGGCACAGCTCTCTGAACATTTTCGACATTTTCTTCTCTTTGCTACGATAACAAACTTCTCTAAAACCACTGCATTCTTTAATAGAAACTTTGAAAGTTCAATAAGCTTATCAAAGTCCCCTTCAGACCACCCCTTCGAACATGTGGCCCACTCACATCTCTGTATGCAGTCGACAATCTTAATATTCTTGAGACTGGAAAACACAATGTTTGGAATCCAACACAGCAAATTGGTATCATCTCCCTCGGCCAAATAGCTTAGCTCAAGTTGGCAGTGCTCATAACCAAACTGGAACAGAGAATAGAATCAGGATCCAATGCTGATCTACGGCCTAGTGGTATTATTCCACAGAAGACAAAATGAAATGATTTCACAGCAGTGTATGATATAGAGCAATTTTCAAAACCCACGAATCTTGAACAGTTCTCAGCAAATGATTACAATAGCTGATACCTATATGAAATACTCAAGCAGTAGACAAACCAAGCAAACGGAGGTTCAGTTGGTAAACAATCTTTTCCTTTCTTGAACCTGTTTACCAGATAGAAAGCAACTACCCTGATCTTTTAAATTATAGCTTTATAGTGGCAAAAAATTCTTAGAGATAATTAATGCTATATTTGCATTCTCCTTAAGAAACTCAGTCTTTGGTTTGGGGGTGGGGATTGTTAAATTCAAAAATCTAATGGATGTCAAAAGAAGAGCATAAACAGAGAGAAATCACGACCTCATATTCAATGTGAATGTTGAGTGTCTCCAAAAGAGGCGAGGCATCCAAAAGGCTAGTTATCCCATACAAAGTATGCTTTGATACCTGCAATTTTAGTGTTAGACACTTGCATCTCAATTGTGGAAGTGCCAATCCTTCGAGTTGCAACATGAACACAACCTGGAAAAACAATCCTAATGAAATTAGTGACGGATTGAGAAAGAAGCAAACAACAAAGGAAAAGTAATCCACAACAAAAAGATAGTGCTATGACAAATCCAACCATAATAACCACTTTAAGGAACAACAATGTACAGAGGCTAGTTTCCAAAGCAACCTATTGCCAGTAAAGAAATAGTATCCAATTTCAGAAAGTAGATAGGAAGATCACAAAAGGTCACAAAAGGTGAAGACAGTCATTTTGTATATTAAAAACTTTTCCTTTCAATTATTCAACCAAAAAATCTTTTTTCACCGAAATTCTCATGTACAAAAGAGTTCATAATTGTATGAGATTCTAAAGGTTCTTCTCTTTCTCAGGTTTACATCCTGCAATTTTTTGCTAAAAAGTCAACAAGAGAACATGGTCTTTTGAAACAAAAACAAACCTCTGCTAGCCAACTTCCAATTGTTAGCTCAATCGCATAACTCAACTTTCGAAGATAGTCCCGAACAAGGTTTCTGAAAACTTGATGATAATCACGACAACTTTCTTCCTCAATATCGTCTTCTACGGAGTCATCAGCAGTACAGCAAATGTCAAAAGTTAGGCTGGCAGTAACCAAAGAGGAGACATTTACTAGCCTACACTTGATATGTCCAAGAGCTCCTGAAATATCCAAATGCTGAAGATGTGGGGCAAAAATTTCCAAAGAATCCTCATTTCCGCTACAAGGCCACTTATGGCTTGCCAACGTTAGTCTCTTTAGATTTGAAGAAGTAATTTCAACACGACGAAATCCCTCAAATAGTGACAACTCCATAGTTTCCAAAGCAGGACAACATGACAGTAAGTTCACAATATCGTCGTCATCAAACAAAATGTATTGCAACTTCAGGCTTTTCAGAGACTTCCACTCTATTATCGATTCCTTATCAAACGTGCAACAGCTCCAATCCAATGTAATCAATGACGAACAAGTGCACATAGATAGAAGCGGCCATTTGTAATAAAGTTCTTCATCATCAAAGGAACACAAAAAAACAACATCTTCAACATTTCTTTCCACAGCAAAACTAATCCACAGGCTGATTATGAACTCAAAATCCCTATTAGACATGTCATTTAAATCGAGTTTGAATTTTTCTGATTTTGGGACAAGTGCAATGAGCTAAAACGTGGTCCACAAAGGATGCGAAGTTCTCAGCTTTGTCGTCATTTCTAACAACGAAATGGAAATTATCAATTGAATTCCAGAGATAACGCCACCTTCTAGAGAGAACAGATGATGCGACGGCATCTCTCGTCGGCAAAAGAGAGAGAATTTGTACGAGGAGTGCGTCTGGCAACTGATTGATACGATCTAGGGTTTCTTCAACTCCAGTAACTCTATTCTCTTGTTTCTGCGACATTGAATCTCTCAAATTACTTGTAAAATCTCCATTTTTGCTGGGTTGGACTGAAGCCATGATTTCGACATTGAAGATTTGCTGGGTTGAGCCGACGGAAGCGGGAGTTGAAGTGAGGCTTGACTCTCAAGTCATTCCCAAGAGGGGTAGCTTCAAGTACCTTGGATCGGTTATTCAGGGTATCGGGGAGATTGACGAGGATGTCACACACCGTATAGGGGTGGGGTGGATGAAGTGGAGGTTAGTGTCGGGAGTCTTGTGTGACAAGAAAGTGCCACCGTTACTAAAAGTTAAGTTTTATAAAGCAGTGGTTAGGCCTGCCATGTTATATGGAACTGAATGTTGGCCGGTAAAGAACTCACACATACAGAAGATGAAAGTAGCAGAGATGAGGATGTTGAGGTGGATGTGCGGGCATACAAGGATGGATAAGATTAGGAATGAAGATATTCGAGAGAAGGTGGGCGTGGCCTCCATGGAGGACAAAATGCGGGAAGTAAGACTCAGATGATTTGGGCACATTCAGAGGAGGAGCACTGATGCACCGGTGAGGAGGTGTGAGCGACTGGCTGTAGTGGGCAAGCGGAGAGGTAGAGGACGACCTAAGATGTATTGGGGAGAGGTGATCAGACAGGACATGGCGCGACTTAGGATTACGGAGGACATGACCCTTGACAGAGAATTATGGAGGTCGATCATTAAAGTTGTAGGTTAGGGGAAAGTTGTGAATATTTCTACAGCACAATAGAGTGAGACTAGCCAGTTAGGAGTTAGACTAAGAATGTCATTGGTCGGCTATTGATGCAGGGCTTTACCTGCTAGTTTTAATATACCAGCCATCTATTTCGTATTTTGTATTCTGTATTTCATATCTCTTATATTGCTGTTATTTTATTATGCATTTTTATGATACTAATATATCGGCTCCTGTTGCTTTTTTGAGCCGAGGGTCTCCTGGAAACAACCTCTCTACCCTTCGGGGTAGGGGTAAGGTCTGCGTACATATTACCCTTCCCAGATCCCACTTGTGGGATTATACTGGGTCGTTGTTATTGTTGTTGTTGTTGTTGTAGAGTGACGGCCCTCGTTCTGTTTTCTTTTAATCCTGAATTTTGTTGTGCATAGGAAAGATGGCGGGGGTGGGGGTTTATGTGATGACAATTTTTTATTGTAAAATGAAGTAAAAGATTAAAATAAAATTGACTATGTCCAAAAAAATAAGTTATTTATTAATATTCATATATCGATTGGTTTTTTGTTTAAACCAAACCATACCATGCTTCATATTAGAACCATTAATATCAACAGTTGATATTTAAATTTACGAGACGGTGAATCATTTAGTTAAACAAATAATAAAATATGTATGTGTCAAAATCCATTTAGTCAAAATGGTATTAGTAAAACATTCCTAATCCATTTAGAGGAGGATTGGATAAGCTTAGGTGGTATTCTTTCCTCGATATTCTTTGCTCTTTGTTTTTTTGGAGCAGAGAATAGATTTTGCTGTGATGATCGAAAAAGAATGGAGAGAAGGAAGCCGCTGATTACAAGATGAGGGGAAGAAGACAAAGAATTGCATAGAAAGAAAAAAAAGAGGAAAATGAAAGAGAAAAATAAAAGTGCAGCAAATAAAAAAGAATCTAAATATACTGAATAAATAAAAAAACAAAGCAAAGGAAAGGTAGTGGAAATACAAATGTAAATGCTCCTATCATGCATTTAAGTTACATTCCTTAATTTTTTTTTAATAACTTTTCTCTCTTTCTTTTTTCAGTTGACATTTAAAATATATGAAAAAGCTATAAAAATATTGTATACGGTTAAAATCGAGACCGATTTATCGAGATCGGTGTGAAGGATCGAAGATCGATCCCGTGATAGATCAGACCGAGGCACGAGGACAAGGTACCGAGCTCGAAGATTCGAGGTACCTGCCAAGATCGAGACGGGTGATAGTTGAGACCGATTGAGAGAAGTCAAGCAAGATCGAAGGTAGCATAATAACAGAAAAGCGAGATATCCGGGACTGGTCGAAGATCATGGCGAAAATCTCGGAACGAATCAAATCAAGGATGGTTAATTAACTAATCATGGAATTTCCTTCTGTAATTAGGGTTATACTATAATTAGTATTCCTCTGTTATATAAAGAGGAGTCTCAATCATTTGTAGGACACTTGGATTCTGGCACATCAAAGCAATACAATATTTTCTCTTTAGCTTATATTCTTGTTCATCAGCTTGCTTATTTCTTAAACTGTTTTGGTTCTAATCAGTTCGAGGGCACACTAGCTCGAGGGCTGAATCGCGTTATAACACTGGTTTGCTTTATCTTCTTGTTAATTTCCATTACTAATCTTCATATTCATCAATTGGTATTAGGTGAAATCACATGTCCTTAAAATCACATTATAAGTTTAACTGTTATCAAATTTTTAGGGTAAATAGTTTGGCGTCCACCGTGGAGCTAAGGACAATAGTGATTGCTTAATACTGATTCCAATAAACACTCAGCCTTACGTTTGTTCTCGTAAGTGTTTTTAATTTCAGGATAAACATGTCACGACCCAATTTTCGATCTAGGTTGCGATGGTGCCCAACATCGAGGTTAGGCAAGCCAAACTTAACCAACTAGTGGGTTCCATTTATTTTACCAAAACATTTCCAACATTTACTTACATTAAATTTAAAACATTCAATAATAACAAATAGTTTAGGCAAATTTAAAATTGAAGTGACCAAATGATGTCATAATTAAGTGATTACATACCAAAAGAATAGTCTACTAATGTGTGCGCTAAGACCTGATGTCACAATTATATGGGCATATAGTAGAATATACAAAGGGAATATATCTATCCTACTGCCTGAAATACAATAGACAGTCAAAAACAAAAGAGAGACTCCATCATATTGTTGAACAGCATCGGAAAGGAGCAGCTCACTGTGGAATCTCGGCCAACTATCAAGAATGCGCACTAGTCGGGTAGCCGGATGCACCTGCCTCAGATCCTATACAATTAAGTACAGAAGTGTAGTATGTGTACATAAACAATATGTATCCAGTAAGTATCTAGTCTAACCTCGAAGAAGTAGTGATGAGGGGTCGACGTGACACTTACTAGGGTCAATAGAGTTATAATATGAAGATCAATCAATTCAAAATGTACATAGATAGAAACAAGTTCAAATAAGAAGTAATACTCAAAATCTTCTCATCAATTAATAAATCTAGGCATTTCCATCTTTTAAGACAAGTAGTCTTTTAAACAATAAATCATAAGAATTATAAGAGGTTTCGATTCCATTACCACACACAATTACCACTGAGGACGTTCGGCCCGAACCAACATAAAAGTAAATTATGCACTACCGAGGATCGAACGACCCGAACCATAGATGCATCTATTCACCCCGCTCGCGAATCATACATGTGACGCGGTAAGAAAATACAACCCCGCTCGCGAATCATACATGCGATGCGGTAAGAACACACAACCCCGCCCGCGAATCATTCATGCGATGCGGTAAAATATAATTTTTATCATTTAAAATACAACACTTCTTTGATTCCTTTTTCCAACAAACTAAGACAATTCTCTTGAAATCTTTTAAATCTTTAGATTTTCTTCAGCTTACTTACTTCCTTACAATTAGCACACATAATCAAATAGTAGTGTTCACAAAGCATAGTGTGATCCTAGAACTACCCAGAAAATAATAGAAATAGTAGCTACGTACGGACTCTCATAACTTCGTGCGTACGTAGCCCCCCTCCCCCACAATTTATCACATATTAATCAAGTTCACCTATGAGGAGAATTTTCCTCTTACAAGGTTAGGAAAGAGACTTACCTCGCTTCTCGATCGGCCTACTTTCCGGTCCAAGCTTAAGCCCAAACCCTCAATTTGGTGCCAAGCACTCCAAAACTATCCAAATAGCATAGAAACTAATCAATATATGCTTAAAAGTTCACATCCCAACCATTAGAATGATTTCCCAATCCACATTACAAGATTCCTAAAATTCGTCATTAGGTCCACATGCCCGGATTCCGGAAATTTTTGAAAAAAATTGTTACCCATAGCCTAAGGATCGAGAATATATGATTTTTACTCCATTCCATAACAAATTTCGTGGGTAAATCTTGTTTTTATCAAAACCCTAGGTTTTACTCTAATATCATGTTTTTTACTAATTTTTGTGTGTTAATCTACCCAAAAACCAAGTATTAAACTCACATTAAGTAGAAACAACTTACCTTATAATTGCTACGTTGACTTCCCCTCTTTGAAAGCTCTCAAATCGCCCAAGGATAAAATAAATGACCCCAACTAAGCCTAAGTCCCGATTTTTAAACTTACTGCCCAGCTGCCCGCCTTTATCGCGAACGCAACAGGGGCCTCGCGTTCGGGAAGGCTATTGGTTCAGGCCTTCAGAAGGGACTTCATCGCGAACGCATCCATGGAATCGCGAATGCGAAGGCTAGCTTGGCTATACCAACGTGAACACGACAGTTACTCCGCGAACGCGAAGAACAAAGTTGGCCAGTCCCAGCTACTTTACTCTACGCGAATGCGAAACGGCTCACGCGAACGCGAAGGTCACTGACCTTGACCTTCGTGAATGCGGAATAGCTTTCGCGAACGTGAAGAGCATTTCTTCCCCAGGCCCAACCCCTTCTATGCGAACGCTATGGTTCCTTCGCATTCGCTGAGAAGGAAACCAGAACTGGGCAGATCTAGTATGATGTATTTAGCTCCGAGGGGTCCGAAACTCACCTGATCCACTCGGGATCTCGTCTAAAGGAACTAACAGGTCTGTAATCATAATACGGACTTTCTCAAATTCTCGAAATGTAAAAAACAACAATGCAACCAAGAATCATACCCCAAAACTA
Source organism: Nicotiana sylvestris (assembly GCF_000393655.2). Classification (NCBI taxonomy): domain Eukaryota; kingdom Viridiplantae; phylum Streptophyta; class Magnoliopsida; order Solanales; family Solanaceae; genus Nicotiana; species Nicotiana sylvestris. The sequence goes on from NC_091058.1 coordinate 57,274,452, forward strand.
AATTGAATCAAACTTTGAACTTCAAGTTTTCCAAATTCGTCGAATGCGTTGAATCATACTTAGACTACTCGGATTGGCATCAAATTTTGCGTGCAAGTCTTAAATGACATTACGGAACTATACCCAGTTTTGGAATTCAATTCGGACCTCGATATCACCAAAACTCACTCCAAACCAAATTTAAAGAACTTCAAAGTTCTTCAAGAACTAGCTTTCACTATTTGGCGCCGAAATGCTCCTGGGTCATCCAAAACCCGATTCGGACATACGTCTAAGTCTGAAATCATCATATGAACCTATTGGAATAGTCAAATCCCAATTCCAAGGTTGTTTACTTAAAATGTTGACCGAAGTCAAACTTGGCCTTTTAGGCCAACCTTTAGGAATAAAATGTTCCAATTTTAACCCAAACTCTTCCAAATCCCGAACCAACCATCCTCGAAAGTCATAAATCAGTTAAAGCAAGTACCGAAAGTCTTATTTAGGGGAATAGGGTTCTAGAAAGCAAAACTACCTGTCGGGTCGTTACATTTTCCACCTCTTAAACAAACGTTCGTCCTCGAACGAGTTTAGATTCATACCTGAAGTGCTAAACAAGTGTGGATATCTGCTTTGCATGTTCTCCTCTGACTCCCAGGTCGCCTCCTCGACTGGTTGGCTAGTCCACTGGACCTTTACCGCAAAAATCATCTTGGATATCAACTGGCGATCCTATCTATCAACAATGGCAATTGGCTCCTCCTCATAGCCCAGGCTCTCATCTAGCTGAATGGTACTGAAGCCTAACACATGAGACAAGTCGGCGTGATACCTCCGAAGCATAGACATGTGGAAACCTGGATGAACTCCTGATAAGCTGGGGGGTAAAGCGAGCTCATAAGCAACCTCCTTAACTCGTCTCAACACCTCATATGGGCCTATAAACCTGGGGCTCAACTTGCCCTTCTTCTTGAATCTCATAATACCCTTCATCAGCGAGACTTTCAAGAGAACTTTCTCGTCGACCATGAATGATACAACGCGCACCTTCTAATCCGCGTAACTCTTCTGTCGTGACTGTACTGTGTGAAGCCTTTCTTGAATCAACTTTACCTTTTCCAAGGCATCTTTCACCAAGTCTGTACCATACAACTTAACCTCACCAGGCTCAAACCACCCGATAGGAGAACGACATCGCCAACCATATAAAGCTTCAAATGGAGCCATCTCGATGTTGGACTGATAGCTGTTGTTGCAAGCAAACTCAGCCAAAGGCAAAAACTGATCCCACTGCCCTCCAAAGTCAATCACACATGCTCTAAGCATGTCCTCCAAAATCTGAATTGTCTGCTCCGACTGTCCATCGGTCTAAGGAAGGAATGCTATGCTGAGATCCACACAGGTCCCCAACTCACTTTGAATAGCTCTCCAGAAATGTGAAGTGAACTGAGGGCCTCTATCTGATATGATGGAAAAAGGCACACCTTGCAACCGAACTATCTCTCGAATGTAGATCTGAGCCAAACTCTCTGAAGTATAAGTGGTCACAACTGGAATAAAGTGTGCTGACTTGGTCAACCTGTCGACAATGACCTACTCCGCTTCAAACTTTTGCAAGGTCCACGACAACCCAACTACGAAGTCCATGGTAATGCGCTCCCACTTCCACTCAGGTATAGGCATCTGCTAAAGTAGGCCACCTCGCCTCTAGTGCTTATACTTAACCTGTTGGCAATTCAAGCATCTAGCCACATACTCAACTATGTCTTTCTTCATCCGCCGCCACCAATAATGCTGCTTCAGGTACCAATACCTCTTCGTAGCACCTAGATGAATGGAATGTCGTGAACTGTGTGCCTCTTCTAGGATCCTCTCCCTCAAGCCATCGACATTTGGAACACATAGGCGACCCTGGAGTCGCAGAACACCATCCTCACCAATAGAAACCTCCTTGAAACTACCTTGTAGTACCGTCTCTCAGAGAACTACCAAATGTGAATCATTGAACTGCTGAGCCTTGATCTGTCCCAATAAAGAACCGACTGGGCTCTGAAATGTCCAACCTCAAAAGTCAGTTAGCCAAGGACTGAATGTCCAAATCTAATGGTCTCTCCTCTGCCGAAATAAATGCCAAGCTACCCATACTCTCTACTTTCTTGCTTAAGGCATCTGTGACCATATTTGCCTTGCCCAGATGATAAAGAATGGTGATGTCATAGTCCTTCAACAACTCAAGCCATTTACGGTGCCTCAAATTAAGATCCCTCTACTTGAACAAGTGCTGTAAACTATGGTGGTCCGTATAAACATCATAGGATACCCCATACAAGTAATGCCTCCAGATCTTAAGAGCATGAACAATCGCTGCCAACTCCAAATCATGCACAGGGTAATTCTTTTCATGAACCTTCAGTTGATGCGAAACATATGCAATAACTCGCCCCTCCTACATCAATACGCATCCCAGGCCAACACGCGAAGCGTCGAAATAAACTGTATACATCCCCGAACCGGAAAGTAGTACTAGAAATAGTGCTGTGGTCAAAGCTGTCTTGAGCTTCTGAAAGCTCGCCTCACACTCATCGGACCAATGGAAAAGGGCACCCTTCAGGGTCAATCTAGTCAAAGGTGCTGCAATGGACGAAAAACCCTGCACAAATCGGGGATAATAACCTGTTAACCCTAGGAAACTCCTTATCTCAGTCACTAAAGTAGGACATGGCTAACTCTAAATTGCCTCAATCTTCTTAAGATCCACCTTAATACCCTCTCCCGACACAACATGCCCCAAGAATGCTATTGACTCAAGCCAAAACTCACACTTGGAGAACTTGGCATATAGCTTCTGCTCTTGCAGTGTCTGAAGCACTACCCTCAAATGTTGCTCGTTCTCCCCCATGCTACGTGAGTATATCAAGATGTTGTCAATGAAGACAATAATAAAGGAATCAATATAAGGCATGAACACTCTGTTCATCAAGTCCATAAATGTTGCTGGGGCATTAGTCAAGCCAAAAGACATCACCAAGAACTCATAATTGGAAGGCAGTCTTCGGGACGTCTGAGTCCCGAATCTTCAGCTGATGATACCCTGATTTTAAGTCGATATTAGAAAACACCCTAGCACCCTACAACTAGTTAAACAAATCATCGATATGAGGCAACGAGTACTTGTTCTTGATGGTGACTTTGTTCAACTAGCAGTAATCAATGCACATCCGCATAGTCCCATCCTTCTTCTTCACAAATAACACTGGTGCACCCTAAGGTGATACACTGGGTCTCATAAATGTGAAGCCTTTGCTAATAACTCCTCAAGCTGCTCCTTCAACTCTTTCAACTCTTTTGGAGCCATGTGGGATAGATATAGGCTGGGTACCTGGAGCCAAATCGATGGAGAAATCAATGTCACGATCTAGTGGCATGCCTGGAAGGTCAGAAGGAAACACATCGGCGAACTCCCGAACTACTGGCACTGAATCAATCATTAGAGACTCTACGTGGTGTCCCGAACATATGCTAGATACGCCAAATAACCCTTCTCGACCAGATGTTGAGCCTTTAGAAAAGAGATGATCCGACTAGATGAACTGACGAAGGAACCCTTCCATTTCAATCTCGGCAACTCTGGTATTGCTAAAGTAACAGTCTTGGCATGACAATCAAGAATGGCATGGTACAGAGATAACCAATCCATTCCCAAGATGACCTCAAAGTTGATCATGCCAAGTAATAAAAGGTCCACTCTAGTCTCGTAACCACAGAAGGTAACCACACAGGACCATTAGATCCGATCCACAACCATAGAATCGTCCACAAGAGTGGACACATAGACGGAAGTACCTAAGGACTCACAAGGAATATCCAGGAAATGAGCAAACAGAGATGACACATATGAATATGTAGACCATAGATCAAACAATATTGAAGCATCCCTACCGCAGACAGAAATAGTACATGTGATCACGGTATCCGAGGCAACCACATCTAGTTTGGCCGAAAAAGCTTAGAATCTGGATGGAGCGCCGGCTGGTTGGCCTCCGCTGGGCTGACCAATGGTTGACTAACCTTCCCTTGTCTGGCCTTCACCTCTAGGACGACCCCTACCAGCTTGTCCCCCACCTCTTGGTAGTTGGGCGGTTGGTTCTGGAATCATGGGTTGATGGACCTGTTGTGCTGCCTTGCCCCAAAGTCTGGGGCAAGTCCTCTTTATGTGACCCATATCTCCACACTCGAAACAACCTCTCGGTACCATAGACTGCTGACCTGATGCCTGACCCTGATAGCCTGAATACCCACTAGAGGAACCCTGTATGGCTGGTGGATGGTAAGAACTCTGTGGCATAGCACTAAAGTAGGCACTGGAAGAACCCTGATGACCAGAATACCCGCCGGAGGAACCCTGAATAGCTGGTGGGTAGTAAGAACTCCCCGACATCGCACTGAAGTAAGGCCTCACTGGAGCATCTCGAGGAGGTAGTGGTGCTGCTGAATATGGGGGCCTGCTGGGCTGACCCCTCCTAAGGTGACCTCTGCCCCTAGCTGGGGCACCTCTAAACTCTCCAAAGAATCGGGTCCTCTTATCTTGCTGCAACTGCTCTCTACCCTTTTGCCGGTAACCCTCAATCCTCCGAGCAATCTCTACCACTAGCTGATACTTAGTCCCCATCTCGACCTCTCGGGCCATGCTATCTTGAATACTACGGTATAGCCCCATAACAAATCTCTGCACTCTCTCTACATCCGTAGGAAGTATCATGAGTGCATGGCGAGACAACTCAGAGAACCTCGCCTCATAGTCGGTCACAAACATTTGACCCTGCTCGAGCTGCTCAAACTGACACCGTAACGCTTCCCTCTGAGAGGGTGGAATATACCTGTCCAAAAGAAGCTGTGTAAACTGACCCCAAGTCATGGGAGGAGAACTTGCTAGTCCGCCGAGAAGGTACGACTGCCACCATCTATGACCTTACCCTCTAATTGGAAGGTGGTGAAATCTACTCCATGGGACTCTAATATCCTCATGTTGTGCAGTGTGTCCCTGCACCTGTCAATAAAATCCTAGACATCCTCATGACGCTCGCCTCCGAAGATAGGAGGGTGTAGCCTGGTCCATCTATCCAATAACTTCTACGGATTGCCGTCCGTAGCTGGTCTAGGCTCAAGTGCCTCTACTGCAACTGGCTAAGCATCGCCCGTAGGTAGAGTACCCAGAGTCTGATATACGGCCACTGCGTGCCTAAGAGCCTGAGTAGTAGGGGTCTGTACTCCCCCTCCTACCTGAGATGTGGTTGGGTCTACTGGAAATAAACCAGCATGGGTCATAGAGTCCATGAGCGGCAACATACGACCCATGACCTCTTGGAAGCCTGGTGCTGTCATGAAATCTGCCTGGGCAAGTGCTGTGGCGGGCACCTCACCCTGCTCCTCAATAATGGGATCCCTTACTGGATCCGCCGATAGTGAAACTAGGGCAGCTCTGGGACGCCCTCGTCCCCTACCTCGGGCTTGTGCCCTCCCCCGGCCTCTGCCTTAACCTCTAGCAATGGGGGAGCAGCTCCTCCTGGGTTGAGAACATCTGCCGTGCTCGTCCTTACCATCTGTGAGAGAATAGAAGAAGGAAAATTTAGTATACCATCAACTGGAGGATAAAGGATGAATAAAGAGTAGTTTCCTAACACTTTATAGCCTCTTGAAGATAAGTATAGACGTCTCCGTACCGATCCACAAGACTCTACTAGGTTTGCCGATAACTTGTGAGACCTACGTGAACCTAGTGCTCTGATACCAAGTTGTTACGACCCAATTTTTGATCTAGGTCGCGATGGTGCCCAACATCTAGGTTAGGCAAGCCAAACTTAACCAACTAGTAGGTTCCATTTATTTTACCAAAACATTTCCAACATTTACTTACATTAAATTTAAAACATTCAATAATAATAAATAGTTTAGGCAAATTTAAAATTGAAGTTACCAAATGATGTCATAATTAAGTGATTACATACAAAAAGAATAGTCTACTAATGTGTGTGCCAGGACCTAGTGTCACAAGTATATGGGCATCTAGTAGATATACAAAAGAATACATCTATCCTACTGCCTGAAATAGAATACACAGTCAAAAACAAAAGAGTGACTCCATCTTGCTGTTGAATAACTTCGGAAAGGAGCAACTCAATGTGGAATCTCGACCAACTATCAAGAATGTGCACCAGTCGGGTAGCCAGATGCACCTGCCTCAGATCCTGTACAATTAAGTACAGAAGCGTAGTATGAGTACATAAACAATATGTACCCAGTAAGTATCTAGTATAACCTCGAAGAAGTAGTGATGAGGGGTCGACTTGACACTTACTAGGGTCAATAAAGTGATGATATGAAGTTCAATATTTCGATTCACAATGTACATAGATAGAAACAAGTTCAAATGAGAAGTAATACTGAAAATCTTCTCATCAATTAATAAATCTAGTCATTTCCTTCTTTTAAGATAAGTGGTCTTTTAAACAATAAATCACAAGAATTATAAGAAGTTCCGGTTCCATTATCACATACAATTACCATCGAGGACGTTTGGCCCGATCCAACATAAAAGTAAACTGTGCACTGCCGAGGGTCAAACGGCCCGAACCATAGATGTATCTATTCACCTCGCTCGCGAATCATACATGCAATGCGGTAAGAAAACACAACCCCACTCGCGAATCATACCTGTGACGCGGTAAGAACACACAACCCCGCTCGCGAATCATTCATGCGACGTGGTAAAACATAATTTTTATCATTTAAAATACAACACTTCTTTGGTTCATTTTTTCAACAAACTAAGACAATTCTCTTGAAATCTTTTAAATCTTTAGATTTTCTTCAACTTACTTGTTTCCTTACAATTAGCACACATAATCAGATAGTAGTGTCCACAAAGCATAGTGTGATCCTAGAACTACCCGGATAATAACAGAAATAGTAGCTACGAACGGACTTTCATCACCTCGTGCGTACGTCGCCCCCCCACAATTTATCATATATTAATAAAGTTCACCTATGGGGAGAATTTCCCTCTTACAAGGTTAGAAAAGAGACTTACCTCGCTTCTCGGCATACTTTCCGGTCAAAGCTTAAGCCCAAACCCTCAATTTAGTGCCAAACACTCCAAAACTATCCAAATAGCATAGAAACTAATCAATATAGGCTTAAAAGTTCATATCCCAACCATTAGAGTGATTCCCCAATCCAAAATACAAGATTCCTAAAATTCGTCCTCGGGCCCACGTGCCCGGATTCCGAAAATGTTTGAAGAAAGTTGTTTCCCATAGTCTAAAGGATCGATAATATATGATTTTTACTCTATTCCATAACAAATTTCATGGTTAAATCGTATTTTTATCAAAACCCTAGGTTTTACTCTAATCCCATGATTTTCTCTAATTTGTGTGTGTTAATATACCCAAAAACTAAGTATTGAACTCACATTAAGTAGAAATAACTTACCTCACAATTGCTAGGTTGAATTCCCCTCTTTGGAATCTCTCAAATCGCCCAAGGATGAAATAAATGGCCCCAACTAAGCCTAAGTCTCGATTTTTAAACTTACTGCCCAGCTGCCTCTTATCCCGAACGCGACAGGGGCCTCGCATTCGCGAAGCTATTAGTTCAGGCCTTCTGAAGGGCCTTCATCGCGAACGCATCCATGGACTCACAAATGCAAAGGCTAGCTTGGCTATACCTACGCGAACGCGACAGTTACTCCGCAAACATGAAGAACAAAGCTGGCCAGGCCCACGCGAAGGTCACTGACCCAGACCTTTATGAACACGGAATATATTTTGCAAACCCGAAGAGCATTTCTTCCCCAGCACCAACCCCTTCTGTGTGAACGCAATGGTTCCCTCGCGTTCGCGAAGAAGGGAACCAGAACTGGGCAAATCTGGTATGATATATTTAGCTCCGAGGGGTCCGAAATTCACCCGAGCTACTCGGGACCCCATCCAAAGGCACTAACAAGTATGTAATCATAATACGGACTTGATCGAATTCTCTAAACGCGAAAAACTACAACGAAACAAAGAATCATACCCCAAAACTAAATTGAATCAACCTTTGAACTTCAAGTTTTCCAAATTCGCCGAATGCATCGAATCATACTCAGACTACTCGGATTGGCACCAAATTTTGCGTGCAAGTCTTAAAAGACATTACAGAACTATTCCCAGTCTCAAAATTCAATTCATACCTCGATATCACCAAAACTTGCTCCAAAGCAAATTTAAAGAACTTCAAAGTTCTTCAAGAACTAGCTTTCACTATTAAGCGCCGAAACGCTCTCGGGTCATCTAAAACCCGATCCGGACATACACCCAAGTCCGAAAGTATCATATGAACCTATTGGAACTGTAAAATCCTGATTGCGAGGTCGTTTACTCAAAATATTGGCCGAAATCAAACTTGGATTTTTAGGCCAACCTTAAGGAACCAAGTGTTCCAATTTCAACTCAAACTCTTCCAAATCCTGAACCAACCATACCCATAAGTCATAAATCAGTTAAGGCAAGTATGAGAAGTCTTATTTAGGGGAACAAGGTTCTAGCAAGCAAAACGATCGGTCAGGTCGTTACAAAATATCTCAAATTCACAAGTAGCACCCACACATGGTGACAACGGCTTCGGATTTCACGGGGAAAATTATAATATAGCCGCCCCAGGGGTAGAAGTGCCACAGGATGACCTCGAGGGAGTACCAATTGAAAATCTCGTCGATATCAGTTCACACGTCGCCTTAAATGCAAATCTGGGCGTTGATCCCGAAGGTAGCGTACGTAGGAAAGTTTGATCAAGTGGTCGAGATATGCAGGGCGAAGAAGATGGTGGAGTCATCCTTTAGCTGATATTTGAGATGTTACGGGCTCTGAAAGCTTCTATAGCACAATTGCAAAACTAGAACCGCGCACCAAGTGGGGTCAAACCTGAGCCCCCATTAGAAGTTGTTCATAGGGCTGAACCTTTACCGGAGAGATTGAATGCTAATGAATCGGGGACTAACCCTACCATTATGAAAATACTGAAGGAGCTCACACAACGGATCAAGACGGGGGAGAAGAAGATTGAGGAAAACAATAAAAAGGTAGAAGCATACAACTCCCGAGTTGATCAAATTTCGGGGGCACCACCGATATTGGAAGGACTAGATTCTAAAACGTTCGTGCAAAGATGACGAGGCCAATATGTATAGGATTTTCTTGCTCGTGCTTTGTCAAATTCTAGTATAGTTTATGATATTGTCCCATGGAGATTGGAACGTTTATGCAACAGACTTTTAATATTTTAACCATTATTTGAGAGAATCAAATAGATGAAAAGTGAGTCAGGTTTAAAACTTGTTACTTACTTAAACAAAAACCAAGAACTTTTGGAAGATTTATAATTTAAAAGAGTTGGGAATCGTTGAATTCACTTAATAATATATTACAATAAAATCTCAATTTTTACATGTATTTCTCTAGGGAATAATTGCTTATTGCTATACAATTATATTTAGCTCACTAAGAAGTAGTCAATTAATAGCACTTCGTGAGGTTATGTGATTAATTGAGTTAAAACTAGTGACAATTAGACCAAAATATTTTTCTTGCTTGAATTGTGCTAAGAGGTAGTAAAAACTTCGTGAGAATATTTTTACTAAAAAAACAATAATCTTGCCTACAACAATTCCTCCATGAGAATTAAAACTGAGGCTAGCAAGATTATGAACTTGGAATAATAGTTTGCTAAAAATTATTCTCACTCTACTATTTTATTCATTGGTCATTATATATTAAATTTGCTTCGTGAGAATTACAAAATCAATATAAAAATAACTTAGAGATAAAAATATGTAAAAATGATAATAATGATTATTTAAAACAATTATTACGGCACAATACAAAGTATAAAAAGAAAGTTTTAAGCCAAGGATATATTAAATTGAGATAGTGTGTGTGTGTGTGTATATAATATATATATATATATATCAAGCTTCATCAAGTATCCCAACAAAAAAAGATTACTCCATTATGAAGTAAGGAAAAACTAATTTAGTACAAAGAACTTATGAAGAAATATTATTCTTCTAAAAGAAAGACAACTAGTAGAAAATACTAAAGACAAAGAGAGACCAAAGAGTAGTTTTCTCCCGTAAGACTCTTTTTTACAATACAATATAAGTGCTTATTTATAAAAATATGTAGCAAAGGTGAGATGATGTTGTAACTTTGTCTTGATGTTGTGACTTCAAAACTTGATGTTGTTACTTCAAAGTTACATTCACTCTTCTTTACCACGTGCATTGCTCCTTTTCCTCCTTGTTTTGCTTGTAGTCCTCTTTCCTCAATTCATCTTTCCTCCACAAAACTTGTTAGAAAATGTAGGAGAATTGAATATATTTATTCACGTTTTATATAAAAATCATTATTTATATGTATGAAAATACATGAATAATTTATATTCATCAAAAGACCCTTCCCCCTAGTGCAGCTCCGAAGCCAATCCCCAAGAATTTTCGTATGCCCAAGATTCCCAAGTATAACGGGACAACCGATTCGAATGAACACGTCACCTCGTATACGTGCACCATCAAAGTAAATGACTTGAAGATAATGAGATTGAATCCGTACTGCTGAAGAAGTTTGGGGAGACTCTATCGAAGGGTGCCTTAATATGGTATCATAACTTACCCCCTAATTCTATTAATTCATTTCTTATGCTTGCAGATTCTTTTGTAAAGGCACACGCCGAAGCCATTAAAGTTGCAATGAGGAAGTCGGACCTTTTCAAGGTAAGACATAAAGATAACGAGATGCTCAGGGAATTCGTATCTCGTTTCCAAGCGAAGAGAATGGATTTGCCTCAGGTCATTGATGACTGGGTTGTTCAAGCTTTCACTCAAGGTCTCAACACTCGAAGTTCCATAGCTTCACAACATTTGAAGCAAAGTTTGATCGAGTACCTAGCTGTCACTTGGGCCGACATACATAATCGATATCAGTCAAAGATCATGGTCGAGGATGACCAACTAGGACTCTTTTAGGGTCAGTTATCTAAACAGGCTCATGGATAGGGTCAAAAGGGACATTGATCGAGAACTAAGGTCGAATAGAGATCGATATCAACCATACAACGAAGACTGTAGAAGCAGCGGGTCTGGGAAAAGCTTTGCACAAAATGAGAGGAGAAATGATCGAGTTCAAAATTCATGGAGGCTTGATGCCGAGGAAGATCACGTTAAGTATCCAAAATCCGAATGAAGGTACGGCCTCATTCCAATTCTTTCTTTTCTTTCGACTAACACTTACGGGCTATCGACAAGGATTGGCATGAAGCTTTGGATCTTAAAGCACGTGTTGCACTCTTTTTCCCTTAAATCGGTTTTTGTCCCAAATAACTTTTTTTCGATGAGGTTTTTAACAAGGCAACCATTGTTCGTGCTTGGAAAAATTCAACAGTATCTGAGGTTCCCCACAATAAACCTCGAATATGGGGGGGGGGATTACCCTTGAATATCTACTTTGTTGCAAGGAAATTACTTCGTGGCAGGGGGGTCTCGATAGGTAAATGTTGTAAGGGTCAAACGGTCAAATGAACCGTGCCCATATAGGTTACTCGATCCCTAAAATCAAACATGCACGCATGTATAATCATCTATTGAGAGAAGTATTTTTTCTTGCCGATATCTCATGCCTTAGGAAACTTTCCTACTTCATACTCTTGATTTATTATGTAAACAAGCTTAAGGGCCGATCATGATGAAAGTTCGAACTACTAACCCCACACTTGAGGAATACCGTCCAAAAAACAAATGAAATCGAACTACTAAAATTTTGAGACCATAAGACCTTAAATGCGACCCTTAATTTTACAGGCCACGGCCACCCCACTCGGGGACTGACACTTCGGGCAAGCTCGAAGTGAAATGGAAAGTAAGCCCAAAGGGCAAGTTCCGAACTAAAGAGGCTACGACCAAATTAATGCGGATCGGAGACGTTCGAAATCCATAATACAAAGGCCTAAGGGCTAATTTTACTTCGAGTTCGAGCAAGTCCTCACTCAATCATAAAAGCCCAAGGGCTATCTTAACCCGATTTCGAGCAAACTCTCACTCGGGGACTATCTATAAATCCTAAGAGCTAACTTCACTTCGAGTTCGAGTAAGTTCTCACTCGATCATAAATGCCCAAGGGCTATCTTAACCCGAGTTTGAGCAAACTCTCACTCGAGGACTATCTATAAAGCCTAAGGGCTAACTTCACTTTGAGTTCGAGCGAATACTCACTCGATCATAAAAGCCCAAGGGCTATCTTAACCCGAGTTCGAGCAAACTCTCACTCAGGGACTATCTATAAAGCCTAAGGGCTAACTTCACTTTGAGTTCGAGCAAGTCCTCACTCGATCATAAAAGCCCAAGGGATATCTTAACTCGAGTTCGAGCAAACTCTCACTCAAGGATCACCTTATCTCGAGTTCAAGCATGTCCTAACTCGATCATAAAGCCTAAGGGCTATTTTTATTTCAAGTTCGAGCAAGTACTCACTCGACCATCAAGCCTAAGGGCTACCTTACCTCAAGTTCAAGTTAATCGACTGTTGAGCCTAAGAGCTTATTAAACTCAAGTTCAAATGGTCATTCGGGGTCAATCGATCAGGAACGGTCGGGGGTAGTACTTGTTGTCAGTCATTACCATCTCAAACTCTAGACCTTCAAAAGCAATTTTATGTTAAGGCACTTTGACCCGCACAAAAGGATAATAGATTCGGAAGCCATGTAAGGGAAAAAGTTTTATATATTCGTCAAAACCTTTTCATAAGGGCTATAGGTCCCGATCAAGAATTCTTTACAAGGGTCGATCAACCTCAAAATAAAAGCAAAAAATTACGAAAAGCACGAAGCCTAAGCAGCACGATCCTTATCAGTAGAAGTGTCTTCACCCTCAGAATCTTCTCCACCGTCAGACTAGCTAGGGTTCTCTGAGTCTTCCTCGGGAAAGGCCAACTTTCGAGCTTTTGTTTCCTCTGTCACGTACGTCACTGTGATGATGTCATGGTAAATCGGGGTAAAGATCGAGGATTCAATTTGTTTCTTGTCATTATATTCCAAAAAACAAGGGGACTATGTGTATACGATTAAAATCAGGCCCACCCGATTTTACCGATTTATCGAGATCGGTGTGAAGGATCGAAGATCGATCCCATGATAGATCAGACCGAGGCACAAGGACAAGGTACCGAGCTTGAAGATTCGAGGTACATGCCAAGATCGAGACCAGTGGTAGTTGAGACCGAATGAGACAGACATCGAGAAAGATCAAAGGTAGCATAATAACAGAAAGGCGAGATATCCGGGACTGGTCGAAGATCATGGCGAAAATCTCAAAATGGATCAAATCAAGGATGGTTAATTAGGTAATCATGGAATTTCCTTCTGTAATTAGAGTTATACCATAATTAGAATTTCTCTATTATATAAAGAGGAGTCCCAATCAGTTGTAGGACACTTGGATTCTGGCACATCAAAGCAATACAATATTTTCTCTTTAGCTTATATTCTTGTTCATAAGCTTGCTTATTTCTTAAACTGTTTTGGTTCTAATTAGTTCGAGGGCACACTCGCTCGAGGTCTGAATCACGTTGTAACACTAGTTTTCTTTATCTTCTTATTAATTTCCATTACTAATATTCATATTCATCAATTGGTATTAGGTGAAATCATGTGTCCTTAAAACCACATTATAAGTTTAATTGTTATCCAATTTTTAGGGCAAACAAATACATAATTTTAACTTCCGAAGGGAATATACGTATTTATGTATGTAAAAAATGTAATATTCAGAAGATAAAGGTGAATGATAAAACTTCGTAATAAAAATACTAGAGGAAATGATAGTTTTATAACTTCTCCGACCATTGTTAACTTTGACTGAATAGATTATGCTATATTAGATCTCCCTTAAGGTTTGCATTATTGTGATGACCCAGTAGGTCATCTTATGATTTAAAACCAAATTCTGTATTTTGAGGGCTTTAAAACCTCATTTTATCCCTCCTCAATTTGCATGCACTGTCCGGGCATGTTTCCGGAAAGCTTTTGTGTTGAAAGTTGATAAACATAAGGATTTTATCTTAAAAACTTCATTTGAGTTGACTTCGCTCAACGTTTTTGGTAAACAAACCTGGATTCGTATTTTAACAGTCGTGGTGGGTCTGTATCAAAATATAGGACCTGATCGTATGCCCGAAATAGGATTCGGAGGTCCCTAGCTCGAGTTATGAATTTTTGATGAAAATTGAAAGTCTGAAAATTTAATGGTTTTTAAAAAATTATTAATATTTGATCTTGTTGGTATCGTGTCCCTATTTTGGTTCCGGAGATCGGTACATGTTCATTATAATATTTAAGACTTGTACGTGAAGTTTGGTAAGTAACGGAGTTGGTTTGATGTGATTCGGACGCCCGGTTATGAAAATAGGAATTTTAAAGTGTTCTTGAGAATTTCATGTGATTTGGTGCTAAGTTCATAGTTCTAGGTGTTATTTTGGCAATTTGATCATGTGAGCAAGTTCGTATGATATTTTAAGACTTGTGTGCATGTTTGGTTTGGAGCACCGAGGGCTCGGGTGAGTTTCGGATAGGCTATGGAGTGAAAATAGGACTTAGAACACTGCTGGTGCATCAGATATTTGTTGCAGGCCTCAGACATTACAAATGCAAGGTCAAGTATCGCATTTGCGACCACTGTTGGGTTCGCATTTGTGAAGATTGGCTGGGAAGTCCAACATTTGCATTTGCGAACAATGCTTCGCATTTGCGAACTGGGACAGGGGGAGGCAGTCTTCGCATTTGCGATAAGTGGATCGCATTTGCTGCCAGCTTATTTCACATTATGAACTTTTTTTCGAATTTGCAAAGATGGCAAAAATGTGAGAATCTTCGCAAATGTGATGGATTTCTCGCATTTGCGAAGCCCAAGTCGCATTTGCGACATCTGCAGCCGGTAAAACTTGACTTAGACAAAAGTTTTGCTCATTTTTTCAAAACTTTCAAAACTAGAAACCCTCTAGGCGATTTTTCAAAGATAGCTTCTTCTCCAAATCATAGGTAAGTGATTCATAACTAGTTTCTTTCAATCTTTCACTTTATTTTACAAGATTTCAACCTAGAATCTAAGGTTTTCATGGTGGAACCAGGGATTTTTGGGTAAAAACTCGGGATTTCAAAATTTGGGGATTTATATCTCAAATTGAGGTCGGATTCCAATACCAATTGTATATCCGGGCTTGAGGTGAATGGATAATCGGGTTTTGATCCGAATTTTGGATTTAGACCAAGCGGGCCCAGGTGTTGACTTTTGTTGACTTTTTCAATAATGACCTAAATTGAATTCTTGGGTGATTCCCAAGGCTTATTTTGAAACGTTTGGTTTGTAATTTGCTAGATATTGTTGGTTCGGAGGCGTGTTTGAAAGGCAATGATGTGGTTGAGCTTTGAGTGGCCTTTGGAGCGAGGTAAGTGTTGTGTCTAACCTTGACTTGAGGGAACCCTCGGACTTTGTGTTATGTGAATTCCATGTGAGCAGCGTATATGCAAGGTGATGAGTGCTTATACGCCACCGAATTATTTGTTTTCCCTGATTTATCGTTTTTCCTTAATTGTTTTCCCTATTATCTTAATTGTTACATGCTCTAAATGCTTTCCATGCTTAATTACTACGTGTTAATCAATATTTTCTTTTGTTAACCATGTTAGCTCTTTTCATAGTTCCCATAATCCCTGCTATTTGCTTAATATAACTTGTTTTTACCTTCTAACTGTAAATTGTTGGTTCGGTCTCGCTATGTAGTATTATTTGTGTGGATTCTATATTGAACAAGGTTCCTTTTCTTGGTTTAGTTTGGTATTTATTTATCGTAAAGGCCTTGTGATTTAGCCTGTTGATTTGACTATGTATATTGACTATTTGGCACTGATATGGTGGGATCGGGTTGCACGCCGCAACATGTGTAATAAGGGAGGATTGATATTCTACTTATTTAGAAGTGGGAGTTTAGCAGCTTTTCGTCGTCCAGCTTTTAGGGGTAATTTTGGAAATATTCCTACTCCGCTGTCTTGCTAGGGTTATTTGGGGAATTCTATCAGACATGTGCTTTAAGGTTGTTGCAGTATGCTTTTCTTTGTCAAACACGTATTGTAAGCGGCAAGCAATTTTTCAATTTCTCATCTCGCCCTGCTCTATGTTGAAGACTCCTCCTACTAGACTACAGATCTCTTTTTGTTCCCTCTTCATTTTCTTCCTTTTGTGTTGGAGTTTTGGACTTAAAGCTGTGTATATTGGGTTGATCATTTTAGTTTTGTTCGTTTCCAACTCTTTTTTTCTCACGATTGTCTCTCACCATATATGACGAAGACATGAAGAACGCAAGTTTTCCCAAAGTCTGAAAAGCGCATGTTCTACTGAGAACCCAGCTGGCTCTACGACCCTTCCTGCAAATCGACTGTGAGTCCTTTTGGTTTTCCTTTCAACTTTCATTTTCTCTTTGTTTACTTCTATTTTGTCTATGTAATAGCTCCACCATCTTAGTTCTTGTTAATTTGATTGGGTTGTGCTTCTAGATAATACCTATGTGTGTCTCTTTTTTCTTTCGAGAAGACACCTCTGTAAGTTCCATTTAATAATTAGGTTCCAAGCGCCGCACAAGCCAAGTTGATACCCCTAATATTTATGGTTATGTATTGTAGTAAGAATTGAGAATCTTTGTTTTTAGGATAGAAAATAATTTTCCTTGTGAGGCATTTACATGTGAATTAGTAATTGGAAAATTGACTGACATATGTTTTATCTTAAATACTAAGTTAGTTATCACAGAAAAAGATTACTATAGGTTAGACATAATGAAAAAGGCAATGTCACGACCCCAAATGCCCCAGTCATGATGGCACCTATCACAGTACTAGGCAAGCCAACCAAATATTTACCACAACAAAATCTTTTATAAAAATCATTTTCTAGTATCGAATAAGTCTGAAATTCGTCATATGAAATAGATGAGTAAAACAGAATATGCAAAAAAAAACAAGTACAGAATACCAACACAACCCAACAATCTGGTGTCACTAGTCAAGAGCCTCTAAATACAACTCAAACTGACTGAATAATACATCATAAGTTTGAAATAGCAGAATACTAAGATAGGAAGGAGGAAAGCAAGGCTGCGAACGTCGTGCAACTACCTTGCAGTCTCTGATAAAGCTTTGAGAGTGATGGAGGCTCTCACTCTACTGCTTGGGCACTAGATCTGCACACAAGGTGCAAGGAGTAAGGTCCGAGTGCAGTGACAAGCAATTAAAAACCATATAAGAGTTTTCAACAGAAATATCAAGTCAAAACCAACTGTACCATAGTCAGTTATCTCGTAAAACTTCAGTTTTAACTAAAATACTTTAAAATCATTTATTCTAACATTTTTCAATAGAGGCTCAATATAACAGAAGAGTGAAAATAATAAAAGTCATAAATAAGCCCCTCGGGCCAGGTATCACTAATAAATATAGCCTCTGTAACGACCCGGCCGGTCGTTTCATGAGTTACCGCTCTGTTTCTCCCATTTCTGCTTCTTATTGCCTTGTTTAGCTATATTATGTGTTATCAGGTTGGTTGGCTTGGGTTCAGAGAGGTTTTGGGTAAAGTTTGAGATACTTAGTCTTTTTTGAGTAAGCTTAAGTTGGAAAAGTCAATCAGATGTTGATTTATATGAAAATGAGCTTAGATGTGAATTCTGATGGATCAGATAGCTTTGGGAGGTGATTTGGGACTTAGGAGCATGATCAGAATATGCTTTGGAGGTCCGGAGTAGATTTAGGCTTGAATTGGCGAAATTGGAATTTTGGCATTTTCTGGTTGATAGGCAAGATTTTGATATAGGGGTCGGAATAGAATTCCGGAAGTTGGAATAGGTCCGTTGTGTCATTTTTGATGTGTGTGCAAAATTTCAGGTCATTCGGATGAGGTTTGATAGACTTTTGATCGAAAGCGGAATTTGAAAGTTTTGGAATCCTTAGGCTTGAATCCGAGGGTGTTTTGGTGATTCGATGATGTTTTGGGTGGTTCGAAGGTTGGTATAAGTTTGTATGTTGTCATATGACTTGTTCATACTTTTGGTTGAGGTTGTCATATGACTTGTTCATACTTTTGGTTGAGGTCCCAGGGGCCTCGGGGGAAATTTAGAAGATTTTCAAAAAGGTTGGCTTTGGAAATGAGCAGCTGAAGTTGCTGCCCCTGTCATAACTGCACCTGCGGATTGGGGACCGCAGGTGCGTGATCGCAAAAGTGTTGGGTAAGCCACAAAAGCGGCTAGGGACTAGAGGACCAGAAGTTGCAGGTGCAGAATCTTGAGTGTACCTGCGAGACCGCATATGCGGAAGATAGGCACAGGTGCGGTTCCAGGAATTTAATCGCAGAAGTGGTAGCTTGACCGCAAAAGCGGTAGCGCAGAAGCGAAAAAAGGGACCGCAGGTGCAACATCCCTGGATCAGAAAGTATATAAGGTTTCCTTCGCGAATTTTTTGCTAAGCTCTCCATTTTTTGAAGACGGAAAGTGACGAGGGCAGTGATTTTCAAGGGGAAATCGAAGATTATCAGTTGGGTAAGCTACCTAAGCTTCATTACTTGTGTTTATGACCATTTTTCATTGTTTAATCATGGTATTAGTTTAAATTAAGGAAGAAAATTGAGGGATTAGGGCTTGATATTGGAAAGCTTTGAGTGGGGATTTGATGGGCCATTTGAGGTTCGATTTCGATGCTTTTGGTATGAATAGACTCGTGGGAGAATAAGGATTCTATTGATGTGATTTTTATGGAATTTCGAGATGTGGGCCTGAGGGGTCGGGTTTGGATCAATTTCGGGATTTTTGGTATAATTTGATTATTTTCGCATGGGCTTCGTTCCCTTAGCATATTCTAATGTTATGATTCTAATTTTGGGTAGATTCGGCGCAAGTTGAGGCCGAGGCGCCACGGAGTAGTATTTCATCCGATTTGAGGTAAGTAACCATTGTAAATCTAGACCTGAGGGTATAAAGCCCCGATATTTCGTATTGTTTTGATAAATGAGGTGGCGCACATGCTAGGTGATGAGCGTATAGGCGCGCACCGGTAGGGACTGTGACTTGGTCCATCCCGTAGTGACCATTAAGCCACGTATTTGATTTGAAATCTTATGATATCCCGTATTTTAGAGATTGATACTATATTATGGGTTGTATGCCATGTTTTGGGCCTTGTGCCGACCTGTTGAGACCCTTAGGGGCATTTTTACTATTTTCCTCACTCTATTTGTTTTGAAAGCCTATCCTCAGTCATGTTTTACCTGTTTATTGTTTAAATCTGGTTTTATCACTCTACTTCTTAAAATGTGAAAACTGCATGGGCTGAGTTACTTGAATTCCACTAATATGCCCGAGTGGCTGTGAGGTTAATGACTAAGAGAGGTTGAGGACCTAGTAGTGAGGATTAAATATATATTATGGATCGGACTGCACGCCGTAACAATATTATATATATTATGGATCAGGCTACACGCCGCAGTGATACTTATATGGACCGGGCTGCATGCCACAACTATATATATATTGGATCGGGTTGCACGCCGCAACGATATCACCCTTGGGATGTAGGAGCCCCTCCAGAGTATGTACACCCCCAGTGAGTGTAGCCGATTGTAAACTATGGATCGGGTTGTACGCTACAATGATTATTATGATTATTACTATTATGAGATATTATTGAGCCAGAGTGCTGAGTGTGAGTACTGTGTGATGAGAGCTGAGTCACGAGTGATTGAGAGGCTTACCCGAGATGCTATATTTATGTGTGATACCTTGCCCGAGGGGCCCATTTATGACATTTTTGCTGATTTCACTCTTATTTTATAATGAGCCTCTGTTGAAAACTGCTAAGTAAATGATTTCAAAGTATTTCAATTGAAACTAAAGTTTTACGAAGAAACTGGCTTTTAAACTGTTGAGTATGACTTGATATTTTGTTGGATACCCTTATATATATATATATATATATATATATATATATATATATATATATATATATATATATGATTTTTTACTGCTCATCACTGCACTCAAACCTTATTTACTTTAGTTACTTACTGAGCTGGCATACTTATGTTACTCCCTGCACCTTATATGCAGATCCAAGTGCCCCAGTGGTAGAGTGAGGGTCCCCAGCATTCTCAGAGCTTACCGGAGACTGCAAGGTAGCTGCACGGCGTCCGCAGCCCTGCTTTCCTCCTTCCTATCTTTATTTTCTATCATATTCAAACTTACATTGTATTATTTAATCAGATTTGGGATGTATTTAGAGGCTCTTGACTTGTGACACCGGATTGTTAGGCTGTGTTGGTAAATTTGTATTGTTTTCCACATACTTCCGTTGATTTGTATATTTCATATGAGAATTCGAGATTTAATCAGTTTTAGAAAATGGTTTTATAAAACGAAATTCACTATGGTTACTTGTTTGGGTTGGCTTGCCTAGCATTGTGATAGGCGCCATCACGACTGAGGTATTTGGGTTCGTGACAAGTTGGTATCAGAGCCTAGGTTACATAGGTCTCGCGAGTCATGAGTCGATTTAGTAGAGTCTCGCAGATCGGTATAGAGACGTCTGTATTTATCCTCGAGAGGCTGTAGAACCTTTTAGGAAAACTCCATATTCTTGAAATTCTTGTCATGCGAATCTATTGACCCGAGTACTAAACTTCTGTTATTCTATTCTCTCACAGATGGTGAGGACACGTGCTACCGGTTAGGATGGATGACAACTAGTACCACCAGTTGGGACCACTAGAGGTCGAGGACGCGGTCAAGGCCGTGGTTGGGGTAGAGGTGTAGCCCGCACAGTAGCTAGGGTAGCACCTGCAGATCCACCAGCCGCCCCAGTTCAGGATCAGGTCCCAGTTGCGGATTCTCCAGTAGCACCAGCTCACGCACCGGCCGTGCCTATTGTGATTCCAGGCCTTCAGGAGGCTTTAGCTCAGATTCTATCAGTATGCACTAGCCAGGCTCAGGCGGTCTCAGTTACTACGATCGCAGCTACTTCTCAGGCCGGGGGAGGTACTCAGACCCTCGTTGCTCACACCCCTGAGCAGGTCATGCAGGGACTTCAGACACCGGGGGCACCTCTAGCCCAGGCGGTTGCACCAGCTCAAGAGTATGTGGTACCAATTATGCCTGACGACGAGCAGCGTCGATTGGAGAGGTTTGGTAGACTTCAGCCTCCGACTTTCAGTGGTACTAAGGGCGAGGATGCCAGGGTTTCTTGGATAAGTGTCAGAGGATTCTTCTTACAGCGGGTATTCTGGAGACCAGTGGTGTAGCATTTACTACTTTTCAGTTTTCTGGAGCTGCCTTTACTTGGTGGGAGACTTATGAGAGGCGTAGGCCTGTTGGTGCAGTGCCCCTTACTTAACAGCAGTTCTCCGTTCTCTTTCTAGAGAAGTATGTGCCATAGTCTCGCAGATAGGAGCTGCGCAGATAGTTTGAGTAGTTGCGTCAGGGAGATATGACTGTGAAACAGTATGAGATGCGGTTCTCTGATTTAGCTCGTCATGTGGTCTGGTTGGTTCCCACAGATCGAAGAGGATCAAGAGGTTCGTTGATGGCCTCACATATGAACTTTGGATTCCCATGACTAGAGAGAGGGTGTTAGGTGCTACTTTTGAGGAGGTTGTTGATGTCACCCACGAGATTGAGTCAGTTCGTCGCTAGGAGCCAGAGGAGAGGGAGGCCAAGAGGCCTCGGGGATCTGATAGCTTTGGTAGTGCTCTTTCGAGGGGTCAGTTTCAGCACGGCAGAGGTCGTCCATTCAGGCATGCTTAGTCAGCTCGCCCAGGTTATTGTAGGGCGTCATCGGGTCATTATTCTCACAGTTCTCATCAGGGCCATTCATCACTCAGTGCCCTTCCAGCCCAGAGTTTGTCCCGTGCTCTATCAGTTCAGGGCTCTTCTATGCCAGGTGAATCTTCTAGTCATCCCGGTGCTAGGGGTTCCCTTCAGTCCCCGTCTCCAGCACCGGGGTATTGTTATGAGTGTAGAGAGTTTGGGCATATGAGGAGGTCGTGTCCTCATTTTCTTGACGGTCTGTCTCAGCAGAGGGGTCAGCTCTCGACTTCAGATCCAGTTACTTTACCACCTACCCGGTCAACTAGGGGTGGAGGTTAGTTAGCTAGGGGCCGCCCTAGAGGAGAAGGTCGATCAGGTGGTGGTCAGTCCCATTTCTATGCACTTCCGGCTAGACCCGATGTTGTTGCTTCAGATGTTGTGATTACAAGTATTGTCTTAGTCTACCACAGAGATGTTTTTGTGTTATTTGATCCCGGTTCCACTTTTTCATATGTGTCATCATATTTTGCTAATTATTTGGATACGCCCCATGAGTCTCTTGTTTCATCTGTTCATGTATCTACTCCGATGGGTGATACTATTATTGTGGACCGTGTATACCGGTCGTGTGTGGTGACTATTGGGGGTCTGGAGGCCCGAGTAGACCTATTATTGCTTTGTATGGTGGACTTTGATGTGATATTAGGCATGGATTGGCTATCTCCGTATTGTGGTATTTTGGACTGTCATGCCAAGATAGTGACATTGGCTATGCTGGGTGTGCCACGGATCGAGTGGCGAGGATCGACTAATTTTGTCCCTAATAGGGTGATTTCGTTCTTGAAGGCCCAACGGATGGTTGGGAAAGGTTGTATTTCGCAATTTGCCTTTGTGAGGGATGTCAGTGCAGAGACTCCTAGTATTGATTATGTTCTTATTGTGAGGGATTTTCCTGATGTGTTTCCTGCAGACCTGCCGGGCATGCCACCAGACAGGGATATTGATTTTGGTATTGATCTGGTGCCGGACACTCAGCCCATTTCTATTTCACCATATCGTATGGCGCCAGCGGAGTTGAAGGAGAAGCTTCAGGAACTCCTTGATAAGGGGTTTATGTGGCCTAATGTGTCGCCTTGGGGTGCGTCGGTTCTATTTGTGAAGAATAAGGATGGCACGATGAGGATGTGCATTGATTACATTCAGTTGAACAAAGTAACAATTAAGAACAAGTATCCTTTGCCTCATATCAATGATTTGTTTGACCAGCTTCAGGGAGTGAGAGTGTTCTCCAAGATTGATCTCCGTTCAGGTTGTCACCAGTTGAAGATCAGGGACTCGGATATTCTTAAGATAGCTTTCAGGACCCGATATGGTCATTATGAGTTCCTGTGTTTTTTTGGGCTGACCAATGCCCCAGCAATGTTCATGCATTTGATGAACAACGTGTTTTGGCCTTATCTCGACTTATTTGTCATAGTTTTCATTGATGATATTCTGGTGTAATCGCCTGATCAGGGGGACCACACGGAGCATTTGAGAGTTGTGTTGCAGAGATTGAGGGAGGAGAAGCTTTATGCAAAGTTCTCCAAATGTGAGTTTTGGCTCAGTTCAGTGGCTTTCTTGGGGAACATGGTGTCTAGCGAGGGTATTCAGGTTGATTCGAAGAAGATAGAGGTGGTTCAGAGTTGGCCCAAACCGTCCTCAGCCATAGAGATTCGCAACTTTCTTGGTTTGGCGGGTTATTACCACCGGTTTGTGTAAGGATTTTCATCTATCGCATCGCCCTTGACCAAGTTGACTCAGAAGGGTGCTTTATTAAGGTGGTCGGATAAGTGTGAGGAGAGCTTTCAGAAGCTCAAGACTACCTTGACCACAACTCTAATGTTAGTTTTGCCATCAGCTTCAGGTTCATATACCATGTATTGTGATGCTTCGAGGGTTTGTATTGGGTGTGTGTTGATGTAGGAGGGTAGAGTTATTGTTTATACTTCTCGTCAGTTGAAGCCCCATGAGAGTAACTACCCTGTTCATGATTTGGAGTTGGCTGTCATTGTTCACACGTTGAAAATTTGGAGGCATTATTTGTATGGTGTATATTGTGAGGTGTTTACTGATCATCGTAGCCTCCAACACTTGTTCAAATAGAAGGATCTCAATTTGAGGCAGCGGATATGGTTGGAGGTTCTAAAGGACTATGATATCACTATTTTTTACCATCTGGGGAAGGCCAATATGGTGGCCGATGCTTTGAGTAGGAAGGTGGTGAGTATGGGAAGTTTGGCCTATATTCCAGTTTGGGAGAGACCTCTTGCAGTTGATGTTCAGGCCTTGGCCAATCGGTTCATGAGGTTAGATATTTCGGAGCCTAGTTAGGTGTTGGCTTGTTGTTGATACCCAATTTTTCCCTATATATTTTTCAATATGAAAATACCTTCAAAATAGCATATGTGTGCATATATAAGTATGTCAAAATGCTTTATTATTTTTCCTTAATTTTTAAAGATTTTTAACCAATTTATTTCCCTATTTTGTTCATAAAAAATCCAATAATAATTCCCAAAATTATTATTTTAGTGATTCATTTATTGGATTCTCATATTTATGCCAAAATATAGCTTAGATAATTTTTGCATATTTTTACAAATTTATTTAGTATTTTTAAAACCAAATTGCATATAATTGCAATATTAGCCTCTTTTAAGATTTAGTTGCGTTTACATTTATAAAAAAATTAAGTCCAGTATTTTTAAATTGATAATTATATGTTATAAAACATTTTAGTACTTTCAATTTATTTTTAGAAATTAATTTTACTATTTTTATAATTTTAAAAGGGGAAAATGGCTATTTAAATGATAGCCCAATTTTATTTCAATTATAGCCTAATTTGACCCCAATTTGAACCCAATTTTTCCGGCCCAACCCACTCAAACCCGACCCCCTAACCCAATTTACATGAACCAACCCGCTATCCCACCTAACCCCTTTAATCCCGGCCGTTGATCATTTAGATCAACGGCCACCATTCCCCCTTTCCATTTTTAACCCCAAACGACCCCTAAACCTATCTCATTTCTCACCTAACGCTGCCCTTAAATCCCATTCTCTCTCAACACTCTCTAAAACTCTCATGAACCCTAGCCGCCGCCCTCTCACCCCACCTTGATATCTGCCTAAGCTATGGCCTTCCATGGTCATTTGAGACCTGTACCAGACTTCCATGGCTTCTATGTGTTTGTTCTTGTGGTTTCACGGCCAGACCTTGAAGGAGCCTGGTCCAGTCCTTGTTCGATTGCACTTCATGGCTCTTCTCCGGTCATCCTTGACCTTTTCTCCGGCCAACCATGGCCGTTCGAGTCAGAACCTTGACTCTCCTGGTTAGATCGATAACTTTCAGGGCCTTTCCCACCTTTTCTGGGTTTTTCGAAACCCTAATCTTTAAGATCTTTTAACTTTCTTTCCGATCCGCTTTATATCTGTGATTACCTTGAACTTTTAAACATTTTCTCGAAGTTTTTTTAACTTTGCTTTCAAAACGACTCTTCATCTTTTCCGATTAGGGTTTTTCTTTTAAGTTATTTCAAAATCTCTTCTCTGATTTTAACATATTTGTGATTCTACTATATTTTGCTCGTGTTGTTCTTCTATTTGAGTTAGCATGCTGAAAACCCTAATTTCTTTTGGGTCTCAATCGAGTCCTGAAGATGCTTGTTAGATGTGTGCTTGTTTGTTTAAACTCTTGCTTGACTTGTCAGTTTACCATCTTTTAAACTCGATTATTGCTGAAAACCCTAGGTCTTCTTGGCCTAGAACTATTTATTTGAGCATGCAAGTGATGCGATTAAAGTTCTTTATTTTCGGCTATTTTTTTATGAGGTTATTTGATTCTGAGTTTTACAATCCTTTAAACTCAACTATTGTTGAAACCCTAACTTTTTCAAGAGGTTTCCTCACTTGTTAATGTGAGACCTTTACTCGCTTTTGACTCACTTCTTTGATTTGGCTATATGTGTGAGCCCTGACTATCTACTGAACCGTATGCTTATTCCTGCTACTATTGTATGTTGTTTCTTTTGCCAATAGGTTTGGCCTCACATGTCTGAAGTCTTGGTCACTCTATTTATATGCTGGAGTTTCTTCCTTGATTGATCTTCATCTTATGATTGATTTCTAAAACTTTTCCTTTATGAACCCTAATTTCACTTGCCTGTTCAAAGCTGATTAATTCTTTAACTGTAATATTTACCTTGCTGATTTCTTTACCATAATAAGCATATCTCTGTACCGAGACTTGATGGCTTACTTATTGGCTTTACTACTCCTTTTATGGCAACAATCAGTCTGCTTACAAACTGATTTTCTTTCCTTATTTTGAATCTGTCACTACCGTTAAACAATGATTCCTTAATTAAAGGGAATTACTTGTGTAATCGATTCTAATCTATGATTGTTTCCATGTTTGTATCTTATTACTTTTCCTTCACTAGTTTTCAAAAACTATAAATACCTTGCACCCTTCTTTTTTCAAGACACGAACACTTGAGTTCAGAAGACACACTTCACTCAAAACTCTCTTTCTTTTCTCTGTTACTACTTGTGTTGCTGCCTTACCTAGCCGGCTGAAAGCCAAGGCTAGGCTGTGGGAAATTTGCTTACTTTCTTTCTGCATTTGCTTCTTTACTAGTATGTTCTAATTAATCTTCAGCATCAGCAACAACATGTTTCCGTACTATTTCTTGCACTCTTGCATGTTTCATGCTTGTATTTAATCGAGTTCCATTATTAAGCATGCTGTGATCTGCCCCTTTCCCTTTTGAATTAACGCTTTTTTTCTAATGTTTGAACTCTGTCAGTCACCTATGATGACTTATGAATCCCAAACCCCCATATCCCCTATGTGTTTGTATTCCCTGGTTGGTTTGATGGCATGTCAACATTAGACATTGCTGTGCATGACCCAAACCTGACCCTCTTGGATCATATACTTCATATCCTCTCTATGTGTTGTGTCCTCTGGCTGGTTTATGGGCATGCCAGTTTCACTTATTATTGTGCATGCCCAGATTTGACCCTTCCTAGGGTCATATGCTACCTGCAATGTATTCCAAAACCTCAACCCCTTTTAGCAATTACTGATGTTGTATACTTTTAGCTGTACTACTACTGTTTTCCAAACTACCCTTACCCCTTTCTATTCTCAACCCAGTTTTAAACAAATCTCTGCTTCTGCACTTCCACTATACTCTTAGACTTAGGTTCTGCCCCTCTTATGTGAGCCTTTGGGACCTATGAGCTCCCTATAAACTTGGACACATAAGAGCTGGCCCTTCCGCACTGCACTCATCTCTATCTGGTTATGCAAACTTGGGTGTGAGCACTCCCTGGGGTCCCCTGAGACCCTTAGGGAACTTTGACACACTCAAGTCTGAGAAAGGCTTTGAAATAATGGCATTTGAGGTGGTTTATTACATAACTCAGAGAGGAAGTCAAGATTCAGGCTTCCTCTGGTTGTAAATTCTTCTTTACACTTTTTCTGATGCAATTCATTATTTGGTCTGTAATAAGTTGTAATATACGTTGGGGTTGGCTAGTGAAAAGGGATGGGTAATTATGCATGTTTAGCTGTAGAAGGGTAGAAGACATGCCTATAGGACTTGTTTAATTTTTTGCATGTTTATTACCACTCTTAGATGCTATGGCTGTAGGACATGTTTTCTGCATGTTTAACGCTGTATTTATAAAACCTGTCTATAGGACTTGTTAAATTATGTATGTCTAATCCAACATTTAGAAAACATGCCCATAGGACTTGTTTCAAAATTTTGCATATTATTGCCACCCTTAGACATCATGTTCTTAGGATCTAAACGGCTAAAATCAGACATTACGTCCATAAGGTTAAGAATCAGTTCCCTTTTATAGAAATCATGCCTATAGGAAGTAAATCCTGCCTATTTCATTTTACGATCAAGCTAGATATCATGTCTATAGGAATTAAAATAAGCAATACTAGATATCCTGCCTATAGGATCTGAAACCAATTGAAAATCAGTTTGACCCTAAATCAGTTTTAAACAACCTTACTCTTTACTTTGACGCAGTTAGAAAGCATGCCTATAGGATCCAAATCATTCGTTTAAAATTTTTATTGCTTTGTCACGTTCTGGATCAGTAGTAGATACCATGTTCATAGGATCTCACCCAAACACTTAGGCAAGCCTTAGGTGATAACAACAATAAAATGGAATCTGCCTTTGTTATGTAGTAATTGCTACAACCAGCAGGAAGGCCTGACTCAAACTTCTTATCTGAGTTATGTAATAAACTGGACTGCCTCAACGATTAAAACTCCCCTTGCTTCAGTATTTTAAATTTCAGGCCCTGATTGGTTTAAGTCGTGCTATTTATGTGCTTTGCTTGAGGAGGTATACATGAGCCCCCTTATTTGTTTACTTGTTTCCTCTAACGTGCAGTGCTATGTGTTTTGTATGTCGCCTTAGCTTTTTTCACTTTTTGAAACTTCAAAGTCAGCCTAATATCCCTCCCCTTTAGGAATAGTAGTCCTACGTTCCTCCAGGACTGATAGGAATGGGACGGATAATAGCACGCAATAGTGGTTGAGACCAATCCGCGCTTTAATACCTTAATGGGGTGGGGAGGGTAGATATGGATATAATGACCGGTGCGCTAATACCACGTTTATCCCCTCTTTTTGAGTAGTGTCCTACCGGGTATCGCATTGATGTGATCCATATTATATTTAAACCTAGGACCCCCTTTCTTTTATATATCCTCAAGTATTTGTAGAACTGTAACTTCTTTTCAAAATTCATCTTTTAATTGTTCTTTCAAACTCTTATGTGTTTAAATTTAAATCCCCTATTATTTGAGCCTATACTTGTCTATTTTCTAAATTGCACAGATTCACAAGAATCTGTCTGGCCGGGAACCATACTAGTGGATCTTGAGGGGTGCCTAACACCTTCCCCTTAGGATAATTTTGAGCCCTTACCCAATCTCTGGTTGTCAAACGAACTTAGAAGTGAACCCTTATAGGTGTCCTAATGCACCTTAAATCATTAGGTGGTGACTCTTCAAATGCAAAAACCCAGTTCCCTAAAGGAATGGGTTGTCCTAAAATGTCATAAACCCGATCTCCCAATGCATAATAGGGGAAAAAGGGGGTGCGACACCATGGCGTCTCTGCTGGGGATATTTAGGCTTTTACCATTTCAGACTGTTATTGTGAATTTGTACCTCCTTATATGCAATTACTTGTTTAATTCCTTTAAGCATTCAATTTCCTTCTCAACTGCAAAACTGACTCGTCTCCTTTGTTCCTTTCTTTACTGCTTTAAATTATGAAACTGTTGTATTTACTACTTTCTTAACGTGCAAATACGTGCCAACATGCTTTTAATTATTGCATAACCATGCTCAACAACATACTCCACTCGTGCCAAACAAATACCATAGCAACGCTTATAATGAGTAGTTGCGGTCTTCCTATATTATCACCCCCTAAATTCGGAAAGGCATATTTGCGGTAAACCAGTCGATCAGCGGTGCAGTCGACGGTTGTCACACCTCCTTTTTCCGACCCCGCGAAGGGCGAAGGAGTTTTTTCCAATTAAAGGACAGTCGAAACGGGATTTGTTTATTTATTTCAGAGTCGCCACTTGGGAGATTTAGGGTGTCCCAAGTCACCAGTTTAATCCCGAATCGAGGAAAAGAATGACTCCATATTACAGTCCGCGAACCAGAAATCCGGATAAGGAATTCTGTTAACCCGGGAGAAGGTGTTAGGCATTCCCGAGTTCCGTGGTTCTAGCACGGTCGCTCAATTGTCATATTTGGCTTATTTATCTGATTTTAATACAATTATGAACCGATGTGCCAATTTTAACTCTTTACCACTTTATTATTATTATTATTTGTTTTTAAAAAAAAATTGTGAACATCGTTTAAAACATGTCTTTGGATTACGTCACATGAAATGCACCCGCAATCCGGAACACATTTTTATTCAATGTTTTAGGATTTAGATTTGGGTCGCATGAAATGCGCATCCGAGTTTAAGAAGGTAAAATTAATTAAATCGCGCCTAAAGAGTCTAGCGTATCATTATTTTGGGTAGGGCCGTGAAATTTGCTAAAACGGCTCCTCCCTAATTCTAAGCGATTAAATGTACATTTATTGAGGGCCCCGCAATCTATACATTTCATTAAGCGAGGCTCATCTCATTTATTTGGACAAATCTTAAAACGACTACATTTTTCTATAAAAATGAGTCTCTAAAATAAAGAAAGAAAATCCTAATTTATTACTAGCTTTTATTATTTTAAGAAGACATGACATGCTAATTGCTTGATTAATACAAATATTGATGAAAAAGGAATTTCACTCTTAATTTCGAAATTATAAATAAAATAAAAATTCAACAACTAATATTCAAAATAAACAAATATAGCTAGATTAAAACTCAGCATTGTTATTTTTTTTTAAAAAAAATTATTGAGATTAATTATTCACAATCATTTGAAACTAGATTTAACCATAATTACTAAAGCTTATTAGAAAGTTTATTAGACTTAAACGTTCTCTTAATCTTGCTTAAGCTCAAGTCATGCCTTAATGCCTAATTTACGATGTTTAATTTAAATTCGTGTCTTAGCTAAATTTAGCTACTTGTTCATGATCAACCTATAATCTTGAAGCCTTCATAACTAGTGAATTAACCTATTTTGCCGAACTGATTTATTACAGACTAACTTATGATATTATTTTCTTATTCCAGTTATTATTTAGTAATTCATGAAATAGCTTAAATACAATCAACAAAAGGAACAAAGAAATAAAAACGAAATTAAAACTTCAAATTTTCATTCTTCATATGTATTCACGCTTCATATTTCGGATTACAATAAACAGCTTTTCAGTTGTGTACCTGATATTGGAAGCAAAGAAAATGAATATGAGAATCAGCAACAGCAGTAAAATCAGTACAACACAGCAACAATAGCCCAGCAACAGTAACAACCCAGTAACAGACCGGTGGAGTAGTAATCCAAAAAAAAAACAAAAGCTTCCAGCTTTTATGAAACAACAATTAATTCTGATTTCAAACAACAAAAGAAAACAGAATATTTTTTTTAGTTTTTTTTTAATATTTGAAAGCTTAAATATTTTTCGGAATTTTCTATCTCTTAAATGTTCAGCCCTTTTCTCTCTCTTATTTTCAGATTTGTTTCTCTCTCCTGTTTTTTTCCTGTCTGTGTATTTCTCTTGTCCTCCCTTGTGTTCAAGACTTCACATATATATATCCCATCCCATAAATCAATTAAAATCAATCCCTTTCTCTACCAAACCCATTATCTTCCCACTCATCCCCATTACATTAAATAAATATATCACACCACCCCATTATATTTTGTCCCCCATGCTTTATTTAAAATAATGCAAGATTCCCCTTTAATTTAAATCTTGTCCCCCCTTTATATTAAATAATCATATCACAACCCACCCCATTTCATTTTGTCCCCCATGCTTCAAATAAACAATTTCAAAATGTACAATTCCTAAACTACCCCTTCCGACCTTACTGAAATTACCAAACTACCCCTGAACGTATTACAAATTTACCAAACTACCCATCAGCTATAACACATCAATTAATCAAACTTAACCAAAATATAGACAATATGATCAATTTCTAACAATGTTCAAACAACAATATGAACATGGATGAACATCATAACAACAATATCACATGAACACGATTTTAACAACATTTCAACAACAAATCACATGAACACGAATTGAACAACAAAGAACAACTAAAATTTGATTGAACAATATTTTAGCAACAAACAATCCTATTTTCGGATTCAACAACAACAACAAACAAAGTATGAAGATTTCTAAATTCAATCATATTGAACTTAAAATCAACTCTAACAACATTACAACAAACAATTCTTATATTAAACTTTAAACAAGATTATGAGAACAATTCAAGCAATAATCATAAATGGTAAACAAGAAATCAAACTATACAAAAATTCGGATTCAAGATCCTCCAAACAAAGTATGAACATGAATGAATCTATTTTAAGACAACAAACATGACGGATTAAACGATTAAAACAATATATTCCTTTAATACAACTAAATTCTTTAAACAAATAACAAGATCGACGAAGAAACAATTATGAACTTAAATTTGAACTTAACAATATTAACAATTTCTAACAATACATAAACACATGAAACAAATTGAAGAAATAGTTGATTAAATTTCAATTTGAATCTAACAAACATCAAACTAACAAATACATACTTAAACAATAATACAAACATGAAATAAACATGAAAACAACTAATTAAACTTCTATTTTGAAATCTGAAAATTAATTTAACAAACAACATGAACATGAACAAAACCAAAAATCAAATATCTAACCATAGACATGAATAAAACAAACATTCGCCGATTTTAGATTCGAAAAATATCAAAACAAAATACGGACAAAAATAAAAATTCAAAAACTACTAACCGGATCGAAACGACGAACAACGACCTAACAAACAACGAACTAGACGAGCCTCGAACAAAGGTCGAACCAACAATGACGAGCACGAGCAGACGACCAAAGAAGATGGTCATTTGGCATCGTTTAAAAACGAAACCAGTGGCAGCAGCAGCTCGGAGGAACTGGGAGATGAAGCAGTGGCAACCTAGGTTCTTAGGGTCGTGAGGCGGAGAAGATGAAACAGTAGAAGCAGCTCGATGGGTCTACTTGGTTTAAGGATGTTGAGCAGCTGCTCGTCGAGGAGGAAGGCTATGGCGGACAGCAGTAGCATAGAAACTGTGCACGCGTGGGGGACTGGAGGTCGACGGATAGTAGCAGCTGGAGGTCGACGACGATGAGAAGGAAGCTGTGGCTGGTTGGAGATGATGAAACAGTGGCAGCAGCGATGGAGTTGGGTTTGTTTGAGGACGGAGCAACTGTGGAGGGACGTTTGAGCAGCGATCGACGACGGGGATGCAATCGACGCAGCAAAAATGGTTGACGAGGTCTGTTTGGAGGTGAAGAAGCAGCAGCTGGGGGGGGGACTGGACGTCGGGCAGTGACGGGTTCGTGGGGGACGATGGGTTTTTGATGGTGGTTTCACGATGGGAGGGTGATGGGGAAGATGTGCTCGTGTGAATGTGTTGACGCAGCTATGTGTGTGTCGATGAGGAGCTTGGAGGTGGAGGTAGCCATGGATAGCAGCCATGAATAGCTTGGGATGAATGTTTTGGGAGAGAAAGAAGATGGAGGGGGGCGGGTGACTTAGTAATTTTAGGGTTTTCTCTTCTAATTTTTTTTTTGTTTTTGTTTTGTAAAAATGAAAGACAAATGGGGTTTGAGTCTTTTGGGTTATGGACTGGGTCGACCCAGTTCGAAATGGACTGGGTCGTAGGGAAGATTGGGCCAATTTTTGGGCCTGTGGCTTGAAATTGAAGAAGAGGCCTAATTCCGACTTTCTTTATATTTTTGCTTTCTTTTCTTCTTTTATTTCTCTAAAACTAAATTATAAAAATACTTAAACTATTATTAAGAATTAAATTAAGTTATAAAAGCGCAAATTAACTCCCAATAACAATTAACGCACAATTAAGTATTAATTTAGCATAAAATTGTATATTTGGACATTAAATGCTAAAAATGCAAACGATGCTTATTTTTGTAATTTTTTAATTTTTGTAAAACAAATTTAATTACTAACAACTATAGAATTAAATCCTACATGCAAAAATGCGACATATTTTTGTATTTTTTATTAATTTATCAAATAAACAAACACAAACAAATACAAATAATTATCCAAAAATATCACAAAAATACTCAAAATTGCACACCAAGGAAAATCATTTCATTTTGTATTTTTTGGGAGTATTTCTCATATAGGGCAAAAATCACGTGCTTACAGCTGCCCCTCTTTGCCCGGAGACACGAAGGGTTTTCGTGCAAAGATAAAGCGAGCGATTTTTGCCCGTCCGAGTACTCCGTGGTGAAACATTTTTTGAAAAAGATTTAACCGAACCTTTGCTTCAAAGGTTTCCTACATATCCCTGGCTAAAGGGGAATCAGGTTAATGTAGTTCGGGAAGTTTTGGTAGCTGGGACTACCGTGGGACTGCAATGTTACTGCTGTTGCATGCTGTTATCACTGCTTACCGATCTCCTTATTACACCGTGCTTTAAAATAAAACAAGAAGCCAGGCTAGATTGAAATTTGTTCTTGTTGCCTTGCTTTCTTGTCGGCTTGTGTTTCATCCGGTGCTTTTCTTCCTTGAATTTTGGAATGATACTGGCCATTTGCTTTTCTGAATATCAGTTTTCATCATTTTGCTCGGTCGACATGGCTTTCTTCATTAAGCTTTTTGGCGGTTCCTCTGGTGGGTACGGCTTTCTTCATCAGACTTGTTATGCTGGGCATGATTTAATGTTCACCAGCTGCTTCTTTCAAAACGCCTCTTTTCTTCCTTTTGACTCATGCGCCTGAATTTGTGCTGGGATCTTTTGTTGCAACCTTCTGCTTCCCGGTGCTGGGGATTTTTATTGTTTCCTGTAGGGGATTCCTGCTGTAACCCTCTGTTTTATTGTCCTCTGACTTGATCTTGAAACCTATGCCTCTGTTGTATGGGCGGGCACCCAACTTTAATACTTGAAAATTAATGCTGAATGTATGCCTCTGTTATCTGGGCGGGCTCCCAACTTCAACGCTTGAAATATAAAGACTGAATGTATGCCTCTGTTATTATGGGCGGGCTCCCAACTTCAACACTTGAAGATAAAGACTGAATTTATGCCTCTGTTATCTGGGCGGGCTCCCAACTTCAATGCTTGAAAGTAAAGACTGAATGTATTCCTCTGTTATTATGGGCGGGCTCCCAACTTCAATGCTCGAAAATAAAGACTGAATGTATGCCTCTGTTATTATGGGCGGGCTCCCAATTTCAACACTTGAAATGAAAGACTGAATTTATGCCTCTGTTATCTGGGCGGGCTCCCAACTTCAACGCTTGAAAGTAAAGACTGAATGTATTCCTCTGTTATTATGGGCGGGCTCCCAACTTCAACTCTTGAAAAGTAAAGACTGAATGTATGCCTCTGTTATTATGGGCGGGCTCCCAACTTCAACACTTGAAAATAAAGACTGAATGTATGCCTCTGTTATCTGGGCGGGCTCCCAACTTCAACTCTGGAAATATAAAGACTGAAATATATGCCTCTGTTATTATGGGCGGGCTCCCAACTTCAACACTTGAAAATAAAGACTGGAATGTATTCCTTTGTTATTATGGGCGGGCTCCCAATTTCAACACTTGAAAATAAAGACTGGAATGTATTCCTCTGTTATTATGGGCGGTCTCCCAACTTCAACTCTTGAAAAGTAAAGACTGAATGTATGCCTCTGTTATTATGGGCGGGCTCCCAACTTCAACACTTGAAAATAAAGACTGAATGTATGCCTCTGTTATCTGGGCGGGCTCCCAACTTCAACTCTGGAAATATAAAGACTGAAATATATGCCTCTGTTATTATGGGCGGGCTCCCAACTTCAACACTTGAAAATAAAGACTGGAATGTATTCCTCTGTTATTATGGGCGGGCTCCCAATTTCAACACCTGAAATGAAAAGACTGAATGTATTCCTCTGTTATATGGGCGGGCTCCCAACTTCAATACTGGAAATGTAAAGACTGAAATGTATGCCTCTGTTATTCGGGCGGGCTCCCAACTTCAACTTTTAAAATAAACGTCATTCCTCTCTTCAGGCGGGCTCCTGATTTCAACAACAACTTAGGACTGGTAAAACTAAACTTAAGAGGAAATGCGTCTCCTATAGGTAAAATTAAACTTAGGAGGAAATGCGTCTCCTATGGGTAAAATTAAACTTAGGAGGAAATGCGTCTCCTATGGGTAAAACTTAGGAAGTGCGTCTCCTATTGGCAAAACTAGACCTAGGAAGTGTATCTCCTATTGGTAAAGGCATGGAATGTATTCCCTTGTTATACAGGTGGGCGCCTGATGGTAAAGACATGAGATGTATTCCCTTGTTATACAGGTGGGTGCCTGAAATATAAATGCATAGACAAAAAGTATTCCTCTCGTTATTCAGGTGGGCGCCTGTCTTTTTGAGAAAATTTTCGCGATGAGAAAATTTTCTGCCCCGGTTTGATGATCTTCTTTATGGCATGTTCTTCCGCCATCTGTAACATTTCTTTTCCCTGCTTCAAATCAAAGAAAGATTTTGTTAGTTTTAAAAGAAAAAAAACATGGTTGCTTTCCCTTTTTTTTCTTTTTTTTTCTTTTTTTTTTCTTTTTTTTTCGGCGTTCCATTACACTATCAGAACTTGCTGGGGATGATACTATTTATTGGGGATGATATTACTGTTGGGGATCATGTCCCTACTGGTGAACACATTCCCGTTGGAGGTGATTTTTCCTCTTCTTTCCTTGGTCCACATTGTCCGACCTTTTTGGAATTTGGTCGATGATCGGCCAAGGATGCTCTTGCATCTCGACCCCTTTTTCACTATACCCTCTTGACATTTAGGCCAACTCATCATTCGGTCTTGCAACAAATGTCTTTTCCGTTTCATTGCATTATCTTTGGCATGTCCTGTTCGCCTTTTGCTTCGCAGCATTTGGCAATTAGTAGTAAGCTCTGAAAAACAAAATCCTTCTAAAAAACAAAATACTGGAGAAAAACACTATAAACCAAAAAATAAAAAGTGATGACTTTAAAAAGATGAAAGAAAAAGTCTTTCTGAACAAATGTTGGAGAAAAAAAAAAGAACTTATCTGAATGGTACAATCAATCCCAATGATCATGTCATGCACTTCTGGATTAACCAACTCAGTCTATTCATATCGATCAATTTTTTTTTGACGGCCTTACTTTGCTGGGGATGTGCAGAAGCCCAACTTTCGCCGGATGCGGATCTTATCTTGCTAGCCCCCTTTATATCCTTGTCGCCTCATAGTGCCCTTCGAGGGGTTTTCACTGATGAGACTCTCTCATTTCTCTCAATTCTCGTCGCCTTATGGTGCCAATATGACTCTTTGCTGGGGATTCTTTAGGTTATCAATTCGTTGCCGACTTTCTCTGCTTATATTTGCTTAACTTGGCTTTCCTCGGATTCTGATCGGGAGGTCTTTTTTGGACATCAGCATGGGGTTTTTTTTTGTTTATGGCTAAAAGAAAAAGAGGCATCAAAAAGGGTTCAAAATAATTCTGATGGGTAAAAACCATTACAACTCTTGGAATCGAACTTCTTTCCCAACATTACAAACATAACTTCTGCCCCAGTTTCTTGCTTGGGGATTCTTATTTTTTGGTTACACTATGACCGAGCCGTGAGGCGCCTACGTATCCTTCTTTGAGGAATCAGGTCAAACGTAGTTCACAACTCTTTTTTTTCTTTTGTTTTTATTATATTTTTCTTCTCTTTTTTTTTTCTTCTCATTTTCATTACTGATTCCAAAAGAGGGGTATGAAAGAATAGATAAGGCTCAAAAGGGGAAGCAAAGGTTAAAATGTTTGGATAGAAGAAAAAATTGCCTCCGTCATTTCATTCTCCGATGAATGCCAAGTATAAACAAACAAACAACAATTAATAGCAATGTCGATGCATCTTCCCTCGACATCTCTCTGACATAAAGCGCAACTGGATAACATCTTGGTCACAATAGATGGCCACTGCCAATTCGGGACAAATTTTCCATTTTTGCTTTGGCCTGATGTGGGAGGATCCGTTTCAACACTTGCTGTCCATCTTTAAATTTCCTGATATCGTCTGCATCCCCTAAATTGATGTCTTATGCGTCATTTAAGTTGGGCTTGGATTTCTCTTCCAACTAGCTTAACTCTCTGTTTGTCTCTTTGAAGGCTTTATTATCATCGTATCCCAATTCGTCATCGTGATTGACCTTTTGTATAACCAGTTCGAAACCAGATTGATTTTTAGACTAAGTTGAAGATCCGTTATGCATGTCATGTCATTGGAATCAGTATAAAGAGCATTGTTTAGAAAGAAAAGAGGAAAAAAAATAAACTCAAAACAAAATAAGAAGAGAAGCTTTACAAAAATACGGGATAACAGAGTTTCACACTAAAACAAAACTGGATTACAACTCTGCAATAATCCAAAACAAGAAAGAAAAATCAGAGCCCACTACCAAGACTCCCTTCGGATAGGAAGAGGAGTAGCAGTCCAATTGTTGTTGTTGTTGTTTTTTTTTTTTTTTGGAACTATTTTCACCGGCACGGATCGTCATTAATGTTTGGCGGCTCTGGAACCTGAACCTCGATCCTATTTGTGTTGATGAGCTCTTGCACGGCATTCTTCAACTTCCAACATCTCTCGGTATCGTGTCCGGGAGCCCCCGAACAATATTCACAACTTGCTAAAGGGTCAAGATTTTCAGGAAGGGGATTTGGTAATTTGGGCTCAATAGGATTCAATAGGCCTAACTGCCTCAATTTGTGGAACACGGTGGTATAGGATTCTCCCAGCGGAGTATATTTCTGCTTCCTCTCATTCTTAAAAGCTTGATTCCCCCGGAAACCTGACCCTGGAGGATTTCTATAGATTGAAAATGACCCGCGAAAGCCTGTGCCAGATCATCCCAGGTGTACCATTTGCTGGAATCTTGCCTGGTATACCATTCTAGTGCCGATCCGCTCAGACTTTGGCCAAAATAGGCTATCAACAGTTCATCTTTACCGCCTGCCCCTCTCATTTTACTACAGAATCCCCACAAATGTGCCATGGGATCACCGTGCCCTTCATATAAATCAAACTTAGGCATCTTGAACCCAGCCGGGAGTTGGACATCCGGGAAAGGGCATAGATCTTTGTAGGCCATGCTGACCTGGTTGCCCAATCCATGCAGGTTCCTGAAGGACTGCTCCAGGCTTTTGAATTTCCTCAATACCTCATCTTGTTCTGGGGCTTTAACCGGCTTTTCAATTTCGGTCGATGCCTCCAAATGTGGATTGTAGGCATGTGGTTCGGGGGCATGGAATGTAGGCTCAGGGGGATAGTATTGCGTATCGGGAGCCTGAAGTAATGGCTCGCTGTTTGATCTTTGCAGGGTGGCTGATGTGGGTCCCATATAAGTCGGAACAGATCCCCATTTTTCCGTTCATCATGCACAAACCTATACCCACTCTCCAGCACACGCACAATGGCGTGCACTGGCTCCCCAAAATACATACCCACCTCCACCAAACATATATCCACTTCCGAGGGCGATAGGATCGTTTATTTACAACGGAATGGTATACAAAGTCAACAGATCTCAATGAATACAATAGGATTTATGGCATGGTATTGGGAGAGGTTGATGGGGCGGTGGAGCTTGGGAATCATGAGGGCTTCTTTCCTGATGATAACGGGGATTCGGGAGGCTTGTTGAAGGGCCGGAGTGAGGGTATTCCGGCATGTGCCCCAGTGGCTCAGGGCTCTTTTGTGCTTTGGCTAGAGCTAGCTGCATTGCATTCATCTCTAGTCCCATCCTTTCAATCTTTTCCATCGCTTCTTTTAACAACTGGCTCATCGGCCTTTCTTCCTCATTACTATTCTCTGAAGTAGTCATGCTTGTTGCTACCGGTCCTTTGGATCTGGTTTGATAGGAGTGTGTTGCCAGAGTTCTTTAACAACTAACTTGTCTGGTTTCAGACAACAACAAGCTTTGTTAGCGTTAGATTTTAACAGATTTGATCACAACACATAGAGGATGTAATGTTCCTAGGCAGTTAACCGTTTCTACATGCTTTGCTTCAAACAACATGTGTCATCCCGGCTTGCTCATTTGTCCCCTTTTAAAGCACTTTGGGAAACCCTGTATTTTATTTTATTTTGTATTTTCTTTTTCTTTTTTTTCTTTCTTTCTTTATTAAAAGCAGTCGAATCTTATGGGGATTGCCTACGTATCATGACCGCGCATGAATAAGACCTTGCGTAGTTCGGACCAATAAAAGCTAAACAATAATACACATTTTTCAATTTAAAAACAAACTAGGTTTCAAAGGTTTGAAGATGACCTGCAAACTTGAAAATCAAACAAATCGCATATTCTAATCAAAAGATTTACAAACTCAAAAACAAAAGGCTAACCCCCTTTCTCTGTTTGACAAATGCAACCGAACGGTTATTTTTGCAAACGTGTGGCCCCTTCCAAATTCCATATGAATTCGAGGCCGAAGAGGATTATTTTATGACACTTTTACAAACTTGTCCGTTCTTTTACGAAAATAACCTTTCGACAACTGAAAGATACTCTAAGGCTATTTCGGCAAGAACGATTTAAGACGCGGCCGAAGCTGGGTCGGCTTATTTTGACCAAAAATCCGAACGGTATTCACCTAACTGCTGACTCTTTTTTTTTCAAATTACAATGAAAACGTGGAGTTGCAAACACGGCCCTTCAGCGCCTCGGGGACGAAGATTTTTAAGGCTGTGCGGGTCAACTGGACCAAACTCCTAAACATGACCCAAAAGGTGGCTGTTTATGCAAAGTCAGCCTTCCGGCGTCCCTTTCGGGAATATTAGGCTATTTATGACAAAACAGCATCACCTGACTTATTTATGACTCTTTTTATCGATTTTCAAATTAGAAAACTCAATACTGCAAACACGGCCTTTCAACGTCTCAGGGACGAAGATTTTTAAGGCTGTGTGGGTCAACTGGACCAAATCTTAAATATGACCCAAAAGTGGCTGTTTATGCAAAGTCAGCCTTCCGGCGTCCCTCTCGGGAACATTCGGCTATGTCTTGATAAAACAACGTCACCCGACTTCTTTATGACAAAATTAAAATTTGACATATTATTCTTTTATTATTATTTATTTGTTTTTGGCTTTTTAGCAAAAGGTGGGGTTGGACCCGATGAGGGTTGCCTACGTATCTCACATCCGGTGAGAATCAAACCCGCGTAGTTCGGGTCTCGCGAATAAGTAAATGAACTAATATATTATTTTTTTTTAATTGGAACTGTGAAAGAACTGCTTCAAAAGAAGAAAGGAAGTATATATATATATTTTTTTTGATTGATTTCTTTTTGAAAGAAAGACTTGTAAAAATTCCTTTTCTTTTGATTTGAACTTTGAGAATTTCAAAAGTAAAAGGAATTTTTTTTTTTTGAATTTCCATTTGTTTTTTTTTCTTATTCTAAAGAAAAAAAAATATTTTTGGAATTTTACTTTTGATAAAAGAAATGCTTCTAAAAAATATTTTTTGAATTTTGAACTTTCTTTTCAATTTTGAAAGAAGTATCAAAATATTTTCGGATTTTTTTTTTTAAAAAACATTTTTATTATTTTTGTTTTATCAACAATGGAAAATAAAGATATTTATATTATTTTTTGCAAGATATATTTTTTTTGGAATTTTACTTTGAATTTTCTTGGCAAGACAAATACTCTTTGCAACAAATAAAGATATATATATTTTTTGGAAATAAAAAAAACTTTTCAGATTTATATATATATTTGCGACAAATAATGAAAGACTTTTTTTTTTTTTTTTTTGCATTTTCATAAGCAAATAAATAATAAAAAAAAACATTTTGAAAATAAGACTCTTTTCATTTTCATTTTCATGGCAAGACAAACTATATATTTTTTCTATTTTTTTTTTGAAAAACACAACAGAACAACGACTCTTTTTTTTCTTTTCTTAGCTTTTAATAAAACAAACTAATAAGACATTTTTTTTCATTTTCTCAAAATTTCGGCAGAGTTTTGACAGTATTTGGGCATTTGTTTTCTTTTCAAAATAAACAATCAATTCCCTAACCGCTATTTCTTTTTTTTCAATTTCAAAATATTATTCCTGATATTCACAAGTCAGTCAACACACAAGTCCGAATCAAATTAATGCGCAAGTAGTAACAAGTAAGATGCATCAGGATGGTCATTTTCATTTTTGGTGCACCTGTCCTAGACAGACCCAACCCCTGTGTTGAGCCTCCTAAGTCAAATGCACATGATGCAAATAAACGTTCCTACTAGGGATCCGGCATGTGGCTTTGTTATACTAGGTTCAGAACCTGGGTGTTTGTTCTAGACCTGGCTTACCCGAGCGGACAGCTCGAGCCGAGGGGGGGCAGCGTACCGGGAATACAGAAGCTTCACCGGCTTAGCAACTTATCCGAACCTCGTTCTAAATTGGGATTTGACACTATACAGAAAAGAAGTCATACGAAGTACACCCTTCTTCATGATTTAGAAGACTCAGAGAGGAGATGGGTTTCGGCACAGTTTATACACAGTTCACGTAATATCAAAGCGGTAAAAGCAGCATTTAGCACATTAGGCTCAAACATGTAAAAATCAGATAAAACCAAATATAACAATTTATATGAGCTCGAATTTCTAACCCTGAACCACTGGTTCTGGGCTAGTCCCCAGCAGAGTCGCCAGAGCTGTCACACCTCCTTTTTCCGACCCCGCGAAGGGCGAAGGAGTTTTTTCCAATTAAAGGACAGTCGAAACGGGATTTGTTTATTTATTTCAGAGTCGCCACTTGGGAGATTTAGGGTGTCCCAAGTCACCAGTTTAATCCCGAATCGAGGAAAAGAATGACTCCATATTACAGTCCGCGAACCAGAAATCCGGATAAGGAATTCTGTTAACCCGGGAGAAGGTGTTAGGCATTCCCGAGTTCCGTGGTTCTAGCACGGTCGCTCAATTGTCATATTTGGCTTATTTATCTGATTTTAATACAATTATGAACCGATGTGCCAATTTTAACTCTTTACCACTTTATTATTATTATTATTATTTTTAAAAAAATTGTGAACATCGTTTAAAACATGTCTTTGGATTACGTCACATGAAATGCACCCGCAATCCGGAACACATTTTTATTCAATGTTTTAGGATTTAGATTTGGGTCGCATGAAATGCGCATCCGAGTTTAAGAAGGTAAAATTAATTAAATCGCGCCTAAAGAGTCTAGCGTATCATTATTTTGGGTAGGGCCGTGAAATTTGCTAAAACGGCTCCTCCCTAATTCTAAGCGATTAAATGTACATTTATTGAGGGCCCCGCAATCTATACATTTCATTAAGCGAGGCTCATCTCATTTATTTGGACAAATCTTAAAACGACTACATTTTTCTATAAAAATGAGTCTCTAAAATAAAGAAAGAAAATCCTAATTTATTACTAGCTTTTATTATTTTAAGAAGACATGACATGCTAATTGCTTGATTAATACAAATATTGATGAAAAAGGAATTTCACTCTTAATTTCGAAATTATAAATAAAATAAAAATTCAACAACTAATATTCAAAATAAACAAATATAGCTAGATTAAAACTCAGCATTGTTATTTTTTTTAAAAAAAATTATTGAGATTAATTATTCACAATCATTTGAAACTAGATTTAACCATAATTACTAAAGCTTATTAGAAAGTTTATTAGACTTAAACGTTCTCTTAATCTTGCTTAAGCTCAAGTCATGCCTTAATGCCTAATTTACGATGTTTAATTTAAATTCGTGTCTTAGCTAAATTTAGCTACTTGTTCATGATCAACCTATAATCTTGAAGCCTTCATAACTAGTGAATTAACCTATTTTGCCGAACTGATTTATTACAGACTAACTTATGATATTATTTTCTTATTCCAGTTATTATTTAGTAATTCATGAAATAGCTTAAATACAATCAACAAAAGGAACAAAGAAATAAAAACGAAATTAAAACTTCAAATTTTCATTCTTCATATGTATTCACGCTTCATATTTCGGATTACAATAAACAGCTTTTCAGTTGTGTACCTGATATTGGAAGCAAAGAAAATGAATATGAGAATCAGCAACAGCAGTAAAATCAGTACAACACAGCAACAATAGCCCAGCAACAGTAACAACCCAGTAACAGACCGGTGGAGTAGTAATCCAAAAAAAAAAAAAGCTTCCAGCTTTTATGAAACAACAATTAATTCTGATTTCAAACAACAAAAGAAAACAGAATATTTTTTTTAGTTTTTTTTTATATTTGAAAGCTTAAATATTTTTCGGAATTTTCTATCTCTTAAATGTTCAGCCCTTTTCTCTCTCTTATTTTCAGATTTGTTTCTCTCTCCCGTTTTTTTCCTGTCTGTGTATTTCTCTTGTCCTCCCTTGTGTTCAAGACTTCACATATATATATCCCATCCCATAAATCAATTAAAATCAATCCCTTTCTCTACCAAACCCATTATCTTCCCACTCATCCCCATTACATTAAAT
Organism: Nicotiana sylvestris; assembly: GCF_000393655.2. Taxonomy (NCBI): domain Eukaryota; kingdom Viridiplantae; phylum Streptophyta; class Magnoliopsida; order Solanales; family Solanaceae; genus Nicotiana; species Nicotiana sylvestris. Next base: position 57,318,655 of record NC_091058.1, read on the forward strand.
AAATATATCACACCACCCCATTATATTTTGTCCCCCATGCTTTATTTAAAATAATGCAAGATTCCCCTTTAATTTAAATCTTGTCCCCCCTTTATATTAAATAATCATATCACAACCCACCCCATTTCATTTTGTCCCCCATGCTTCAAATAAACAATTTCAAAATGTACAATTCCTAAACTACCCCTTCCGACCTTACTGAAATTACCAAACTACCCCTGAACGTATTACAAATTTACCAAACTACCCATCAGCTATAACACATCAATTAATCAAACTTAACCAAAATATAGACAATATGATCAATTTCTAACAATGTTCAAACAACAATATGAACATGGATGAACATCATAACAACAATATCACATGAACACGATTTTAACAACATTTCAACAACAAATCACATGAACACGAATTGAACAACAAAGAACAACTAAAATTTGATTGAACAATATTTTAGCAACAAACAATCCTATTTTCGGATTCAACAACAACAACAAACAAAGTATGAAGATTTCTAAATTCAATCATATTGAACTTAAAATCAACTCTAACAACATTACAACAAACAATTCTTATATTAAACTTTAAACAAGATTATGAGAACAATTCAAGCAATAATCATAAATGGTAAACAAGAAATCAAACTATACAAAATTCGGATTCAAGATCATCCAAACAAAGTATGAACATGAATGAATCTATTTTAAGACAACAAACATGACGGATTAAACGATTAAAACAATATATTCCTTTAATACAATTAAATTCTTTAAACAAATAACAAGATCGACGAAGAAACAATTATGAACTTAAATTTGAACTTAACAATATTAACAATTTCTAACAATACATAAACACATGAAACAAATTGAAGAAATAGTTGATTAAATTTCAATTTGAATCTAACAAACATCAAACTAACAAATACATACTTAAACAATAATACAAACATGAAATAAACATGAAAACAACTAATTAAACTTCTATTTTGAAATCTGAAAATTAATTTAACAAACAACATGAACATGAACAAAACCAAAAATCAAATATCTAACCATAGACATGAATAAAACAAACATTCGCCGATTTTAGATTCGAAAAATATCAAAACAAAATACGGACAAAAATAAAAATTCAAAAACTACTAACCGGATCGAAACGACGAACAACGACCAAACAAACAACGAACTTGACGAGCCTCGAACAAAGGTCGAACCAACAATGACGAGCACGAGCAGACGACCAAAGAAGATGGTCATTTGGCATCGTTTAAAAATGAAACCAGTGGCAGCAGCAGCTCGGAGGAACTGGGAGATGAAGCAGTGGCAACCTAGGTTCTTAGGGTCGTGAGGCGGAGAAGATGAAACAGTAGAAGCAGCTCGATGGGTCTACTTGGTTTAAGGATGTTGAGCAGCTGCTCGTCGAGGAGGAAGGCTATGGAGGACAGCAGTAGCATAGAAACTGTGCACGCGTGGGGGACTGGAGGTCGACGGACAGTAGCAGCTGGAGGTCGACGACGATGAGAAGGCAGCTGTGGCTGGTTGGAGATGATGAAACAGTGGCAGCAGCGATGGAGTTGGGTTTGTTTGAGGACGGAGCAACTGTGGAGGGACGTTTGAGCAGCGATCGACGACGGGGATGCAATCGACGCAGCAAAAATGGTTGACGAGGTCTGTTTGGAGGTGAAGAAGCAGCAGCTGGGGGGGGGGACTGGACGTCAGGCAGTGACGGGTTCGTGGGGGACGATGGGTTTTTGATGGTGGTTTCACGATGGGAGGGTGATGGGGAAGATGTGCTCGTGTGAATGTGTTGACGCGGCTATGTGTGTGTCGATGAGGAGCTTGGAGGTGGAGGTAGCCATGGATAGCAGCCATGAATAGCTTGGGATGAATGTTTTGGGAGAGAAAGAAGATGGAGGGGGGCGGGTGACTTAGTAATTTTAAGGTTTTCTCTTCTATTTTTTTTTTTTGTTTTTGTTTTGTAAAAATGAAAGACAAATGGGGTTTGAGTCTTTTGGGTTATGGACTGGGTCGACCCAGTTCGAAATGGACTGGGTCGTAGGGAAGATTGGGCCAATATTTGGGCCTGTGGCTTGAAATTGAAGAAGAGGCCTAATTCCGACTTTCTTTATATTTTTGCTTTCTTTTCTTCTTTTATTTCTCTAAAACTAAATTATAAAAATACTTAAACTATTATTAAGAATTAAATTAAGTTATAAAAGCGCAAATTAACTCCCAATAACAATTAACGCACAATTAAGTATTAATTAAGCATAAAATTGTATATTTGGACATTAAATGCTAAAAATGCAAACGATGCTTATTTTTGTAATTTTTTAATTTTTGTAAAACAAATTTAATTACTAACAACTATAGAATTAAATCCTACATGCAAAAATGCGACATATTTTTGTATTTTTTATTAATTTATCAAATAAACAAACACAAACAAATACAAATAATTATCCAAAAATATCACAAAAATACTCAAAATTGCACACCAAGGAAAATCATTTCATTTTGTATTTTTTGGGAGTATTTCTCATATAGGGCAAAAATCACGTGCTTACAACGGTTTCGTGCCTTCCCCCTTGAGTTGTCCGCTCAAGTCAAACCTAGCCGGGTCAGTTATGTTGTCCACGTAATGATCCTTTAAGATAGCCTTGTCCAAAGTCCGTCGGGTTTCCCTGAACCCAAAAGGACATCACCACATTTTGTGCATTTATTTGGAGAACTAAATGCTTTATGCTAATTGTTGATATTAAATAGTCGAATCTGGTGGGGGTAAGGGCATAACCCTTTTGTTTTGTAGAAAATGAGGCACGAGGTCCCCAGTTTTGGTATGATTAGCACGCCCCCACTCTTGCTAGACTAGTGAAGGAGTCTTCCATCAAATGACTAAATCAACGAATGGAAAGAGAGAGCCGCCAAAGCTAATGAAAAGTTGGAATATCTGGAGTACAATCTACTGGAATTGGAAGGAAAGTGAGGAAGAGAGTCACCGACTACCAGAACACCGAGGTTAACGAAGTAGAACACCTGGCAAAGGCATTTTTACTGGTGAACCTATGCGAACTGAAGGATTTGATCAACGAGAGCATTCAACCTGAGGAAGGTCCTTCTGGGATCAAATAGATAGGAGTTTTTCTTTTCGCTTTATAAAATGTAATAAGGCCAATGGCCATTAGTGATTTTTCATGTCCTGTTTATTTAGTGTCAATTTGGGATTCGTCTACTTTTTATCAATAAAATGAGGAATTTCGCATCCTAAGTTCTCCAAATAAATTTATCGCTAGGCCTACCTCGGGCACAAAGAGGTCCCCAAATTAGGACACAATTTAAATTCCCGCACTATGTGTTTAAATACCGCAATACTTTTTATGATCCTCACTAACTTGGCTACCTTTTGTTTTATTCTTTGCTTTTGTTTTTATTATTCCCCTCCCCAAAGGTTAGTTCGCACACTCTGGCAACATCATCCTATTCCACGAGATCCAGGGGCCCTCCACCCACTCCTCCTTTTAGTCCTGTCAAAAACAAGAACAAAGGCAAGATGGAAGATTTGAACAACGTCAGAAAGGAGAATTCAACTGAACGGGTAGAGTCCACTAATGGTCATGGTGCTCAGGTTCCTAAGGAAAATGCATCTCAACTTGAACAAAAACTGCTGAAATTCCAAGAAGAGCTTGATCAGGTTCGGAACTTGGCAAACCTGTCATTTTCCCTCACCTCTCCAGATATGAATTTCTCGAATGCTCAAAACCCCACACCTCCGCAGAATATCCCAAAGCCGCGGAACTATCCCATTCCTCACCATCATTGCAACACCTGCCATCTCCCAAACAATACTCCACTACTCATCCCAGAACCCCAAAACTCCACAAATGACCACTTTCACACCCACCATAACACCCCCATCTACGTGGAGACCATGCCACACTCTACCCAACCCATATCAAGCACACCCGAGTCTGATGATAAAGACTTACTCATCAGGAACCTGGCTGAGGAACTTAAGAAATTGACTAGCCAGATTCAAGGCGTTGAAGGAAGCAAGTGAATTGAGGGGTTGAACTATGAAGATCTTTGCATACAACCCGATGTCGAACTGCCCGAGGAGTACAAATCTCCTAAGTTTGAGATGTTTAATGGTACAGGGGATCCAAGGGTCCATTTGAGAATGTACTATGGCAAGCTGGTTGGAGTAAGCAAAGATGAGAGAATCCACATGAAGCTGTTGATGAGGAGTTTTAAGGGAGATGCTTTGTCTTGGTACATTAGCCAAGATCCAAAGAAGTGGTCAAACTGGTAGGCATGGCGTCTGACTTTATGGACAGGTGTATGTTTAACACAGAGAATGCGCTGGACGTGTTCTATATTCAGAATCTAAATAAGAAGCCCACAAAAATATTTCGTGAGTATGCTACTCGCTGGAGGTTCGAAGCTGCTAAGGTTAGACCTGCCTTAGAAGAGGAACAAATGAACAAATTCTTTGTCCGGGCTCAGGACCCGCAGTATTATGAACGATCGATGATGATTGAGAGCCACAAATTTCTGACATTATCAAGCTGGGTGAAAGTATTTAAGAGGGCATCAAAAGCGGTATGGTTACAAACTTCGAGGCTTGCAAGCTACAAATAAGGCCTTACAGTCCTGTAGTGTGTCCAAGAAAAGGGATGTGGGGGCCGTAATGGTTGCACAGAGAACCAAATCTCCCATCAAATACCAAACTTACCCAACACCTCCACTCACATATCAACCAACTCTAAACTACCAAGCACTATCACCCTCCTATCAAGCTCCACCACCTACTTATCAATCACCTCCACCTCCCACATATCAGCCTACTTCACCCAGATATTCCCAACCCGCACATGTCTACCAAACTTACAATGCTCAACCATCCCACTATCAATCACCCCTTGCACGTCAAAACTTCCCTAAACCTCGACCAAATTTTGATCGCAGACCTCCAAAACAATATATAACCATTGCTGAACCTATACACAAGTTGTACAAGACACTCAAAGTTGTTGGTTATGTCACCCCCATCCCTGTTGCAACTCCTGAGAACCCTTCTTAGTGGGTTAACCTAAACAAATCCTGTGAATACCACTCCGGCATGAAAGGGCACACCATTGACGAATGTCGTTCCTTGAAAGACAAGATCCAGACTTTAATTGATAACAAGATTATTGTGGCAAAGGAACCCGCTCCAATTGTCCGCAATAACCCTCTGCCCAATCATAAGGTTGGAGGCATCCACATGATTGAAATAGAGGATGATTGGGATCCCAAGGGATTAATCGGGTTGATCGCAGAAGGCGATGACCCAAAGAAGCAATAGTTACTCTTAATCCAATCATAGTCCAGATCCAGCCATCTGGGGACGCCGAGGTAAATATGTCTGTGACACTTGAGTTTGAAGCAACGTCATTTGCAAAGACACCAGCGACAATTGAGGTCGAATTCATGTCTCCGGCAAATGCACCCGCACCGTTTGAAGTTGCGGTTTTACCACCCAAGGCACGTGCTTCGTTTGGAGTAAGGATAGCCACACCGATCCCAGTGGTGATGTCGACCATGGTACCATTCTATACAAAGGCTGTACCATGGGACTATACAGCCGAGACAAGAAGGAAAGGCAAAGTTAGGTTCGAAGAGACTGTTGCAGCACAGGGTATGACAAGAACTGTTAGAGTCTATACCCCAGAACATCGAGCTGAGTCAAGCAAGCAGGCCTCCAATCGGTCACCCATCATTGAGACAGGTCCAGATGATCTTTGGAGAAAGATACAGGCCAAGGAATACTCGGTCATCAACAAGTTAAACAAGACATCAGCGCAAATCTCCATTCTTGCTTTGCTACAAAATTCCGAGGCACACAAGAGCGCTCTACTAAGGGTGCTAAGTGAAGCATACTTACCAAGCAACATCACTGGAGGAGAAATGGCTAACATGGTAGGACAGGTGTTGGAGAGCCATAAGATCACTTTTCATGAGGATGAGCTGCCGCCCGAGGGGCTAGGGCACAACAAGGCACTGCACATCACCGTGCAATGCGAGGACTGTTTCATCACCAGGATCCTGATCGACGGGGGTTCTAGCCTCAACATTTGTCCACTGGTAACACTCAAGAAGTTGGGTAAAGGAATGCACGAGGTAAAAGATGGAGCTATCAATGTGAAAGCTTTCGATGGTTCCTAAAGGTCCACCATTGGGGAGATTAGTCTATGCTTGCAAATGGGGCCAACCTGGTTCGATGTTGATTTCCAATTGATAGATGTGCCAGCATCCTATAATCTATTGTTGGGACGGCCATGGATTCATGCTGCAGGGGTCGTAGCATCAACCCTACATCAGGCTATAAAGTTCGAATGGAATCACCAGAAAGTGATCATTCACGGTGATGGTAGCAACCCTATATACAGTCCCCAGACCATTCCAGCAATCAAAGGAAGAAGACAACTAGGTGGAAAGACTTACCATCACATTGAACGGGTAAATGTTGTTGACAAAGACAAAAGGTGGGATAACAAGATCGAGGGTATACTGAATTGGAGTGGGTACGAACCTGGCAAGGGGCTCGGCAAGAACCTCTAAGGAATCGCTAAGCCCATAAAGCTCAAGAAACATGGCACTACTTTTGGTCTGGGATATGAGTACACCTGGGAAGAATTCAACAACTAGTCACCACTATGGCGCGGTCCTTACTATCCACTGGAGCAGCCAATACCGCATTTGGAGCAGACCTTCCAACAGGCTGACATCGTTTATGGATCAGACAAAGAAGAAGCACTAGCAGCGGTGAAGAACTTGTTCCTAGAAGACAATGACATAGACTGTTGTGTTGTTCTCGAGGAGGAGAGGGAGGAAGGCCCTTCCATACAAACTGTAAGTAGAGGGGCACGCCTCAATAACTGGACCATCAGGACAACCAGAGCCCGACGAGCCTCGGGGTAGCAAGGCTAAACAAGCATCATGCACTATTTTATTTACTAAATGATTTTCTTTTCGTATTCTTTCAATTACTACAATAAGATCTCCAAATGTTCAAAACAGTTATGCAATTTATCAAAGCATTTTGACTTTTCTTATAAATCAACACTCATTATTGTTTTATCTCATTACTTTACTTATACAACATTACTATTACTTATCTTGATGAACCAATGACTGTGACATGCAATGAGACAACACAACAAACAGACATGGATTCAGAGGAAAATGATAGAGAAGTACAAATAGTGGCACGAGAAGTTATCATTTGCTCTATTGAGGTATCGCACCACAGTCCGTACATCAACCGGGGCAACCCCCTATATACTGGTTTATGGTAAAGAGGTTGTCATTCCCACTGAGGTAGAAATCCCTTCCCTAAGGATCATACAAGAAGCCGAGCTCGACGACACAGAATGGGTAAAAAGTCATTATGAACAACTAGCTCTTATAAACGGAAAGAGAATGAATGCAGTTTGACATGGTCAACTCTATCAGAACAGAATGTCTAGAGCCTTCAACAAGAAAGTCAAACCAAGACAATTCACACTGGGGCAGCTGGTGTTAAAGAAAAATTTTCCACATCAAGACGAGGCCAAGGGGAAGTTCTCTCCCAACTGGCAGGGTCCATACATGGTTCACTGGGTTCTGATAGGAGGAGCCCTCATACTTACAGAAATGGACGGAGAAGTCTGGCCAAAACCGATCAATTCAGATGTGGTCAAGCGCTACTATGTGTAATCGTTATGCTTTACGTATATGATGTAATTTGAACTACGCCTGACCTGATTCCCATTTAAGAGGAGATACGTAGGCAGCCCTATGGTTCGGTCACAATTCAATAAAATTCTCATTTCCCCCGCAATTGGAAACTGGGGCAGAATTTTGAGGAGGACCCTAAAAATTCCGGAGTAATTTCAGCCAATCGTCGCAAGCAACAGCCAGAAGCATCAACCCATTAAACTGGGGCAGAATTTTGAGGAGGACCCTCAAAATTCCGTAGCAAGAGAGGTTGCAATGTCCCGAACCGCATCACAGTCATCGATTCATCTAAAAAAATTATTATTATGTCATATTTTTACAAAATTATGCATATTACTGAAATTGCTTTGTTTAGCAACGCTACCCCAATGATATATACAATATCACCAAATCAAAGCCGAGCAAGTCAAACAGGGCCAGCAGGGATACAAACTAACCTTCCCCCTTTACAAAACTCACGATTTTTATTTGGATGCAGACATTTGGATTGCAGAATCATCAAACATACTATACACTCACGATACGAACATTGTTCAGGAATACAACTCTTAGAACCATTGCACTTATCCCCATTTCTATCATACACACTAGTGACTTTTCATGTGTCACAATGTCCCTAGCAGTCACAATATCACAACTTGCTATCAGCTAAGAAAGCTCTATTACCACTTGCCATTTTATTTATTGCATAAGGCTACCATTCTGCCTTCCGAGACTAAACGTTGTCTCCATCTGCATTTTTGCATTGCATAAGGCTGTCATTCTGCCTTCCGAGACTAAACGTTGTCTCCATATGCATTTCTGCATTGCATAAGGCTACCATTCTACCTTCCGAGACTAAAAGCTATCTCCATCTGCATTTCTGCATTGCATAAGGATACTATTCTGCCTTCCGAGACTAAACACTATCTCCATCTGCATTTCTGCATTGCATAAGGCTACCATTCTGCCTTTTGAGGTTAAGCTCTACCTCCATCTACATCTCATAGGCTGAATGATCGCCTCATACTACATCTGCATGGCTGAAAGATCGCCTGATATTGCATCCGCATAGGCTGAAAGATCGCCTCACGCTGCATCTGCATGGCTGAAAGATAGCCTCATACTGCATTGCATGGCTGAAAGATCGCCTCATGCTACATTGCATGGTTGAAAAATCGCCTCATACTGTATCCGCATGGCTGAAATATCGCCGCATACTGCATTTGCATAGCTAAAAGATCGCCGCATACTGCATCTCATGGGCCGAAAGATCGCCAGATACTGCATTTCATGGGCTGAAAGATCGCCACATACTACATTTCATGGGCTGAAAGATCTCCACATATTATATCTCATGGGATAAAAGATCGCCACATACTGCATCTCATGGGCTGAAAGATCGCCATATTATCCAATGGTGTCATCGTTCGGAGGCACCATTTTCATAGCCCAAGAACACCATGTCATGGCCCGAGGATCCCTTTTTAATCTTTTGCATATTATTATTCAAAGGAGTCATGGTTCGGAGGCACCATCCTCATAGACCGAGAGCATCATTTCATGGCCTACGAATCCTTTATTGCACGCTTCATGGCCCAGGACATCATGGTCTAAGGACGTCATCCTAACCGTCCAAAGATAGCATTCATGGTCCGACGGGAACTTGCATCACGTTTAAATTCATGCACAGTATACGCTTGTATTGTTTATAATTGCAGGTACACTGGCGAATAATGGCCATCCCGGCAGGATCAAGTCCGCTCTAGTTCCCGCAGTCATACCAAACCTTAACCATTCCCACAAACCGTTTGCGTCCGTTCTTGAAGAGTCTCCATCGGCATACTCCGTCGACGGTTCCTGAACTATATATGACTGATTCCTATAAAACTAGGGATATGTAGGCAGCTCAGAAGCCAGGGTGAGGCCTAACTTCTTCGAACTATTTTGTTCGGTCAAAATTGGTCATCATATCTTTACTCGACAACTCTTTCATCCTTCCCGGGTAAAGAGGGGCAGCTGTTGATACCCAATTTTTTCCTATATATTTTTCAATATGTAAATACCTTCAAAATAGCATATGTGTGCATATATAAGTATGTCCAAATGCTTTATTATTTTTTCTTAATTTTTAAAGATTTTTTAACCAATTTATTTCCCTATTTTCTTCATAAAAAAATCCAATAATAATTCCCAAAATTATCATTTTGGTGATTTATTTATTGAATTCTCATATTTATGCCAAAATATAGCTAAGATAATTTTTGCATATTTTTACAAATTTATTTAATATTTTTAAAGCCAATTTGCATATAATTGCAATATTAGCCTCTTTTAAGATTTAGTTGTGTTTACATTTATAAAACAAATTAAGTCCAGTATTTTTAAATTGATAATTATATTTTATAAAATATTTTAGTACTTTCAATTTATTTCTAGAAATTAGTTTTACTATTTTTATAATTTTAAAAGGGGAAATTGGCTATTTAAATGATAACCCAATTTCATTTCAATTATAGCCTAATTTGACCCCAATTTGAACCCAATTTTTTCGGCCCAATTCCCACTCAAATCCGACCCCCTAACTCAATTTACACGACCCAACCCGGTTTCCCACCTAACCCCTTTAATCTTGGCCGTTGATCATTTAGATCAACGGCCACCATTCCCCTTTCATTTTTAAACCCCAAACGACCCCTAAACCTATCTCATTTCTCACCTACTGCCACCCTTGAATCCCCTTCTCTCTCAACTCTCTCTGAAACTCTTATGAACCCTAGCCGCCGCCCTCTCACCCCACCCTGATATTTGCCTAATCCATGACCTTCCAGGGTCATTTGAGACCTGTACCAGCCTTCCATGGCTTCTATATGTTGTTCTTATGGTTTCACGGCCAGACCTTGAAGTAGCCTAGTCCAGTCCTTGTTCGATTCCAGTTCATGGCTCTCCTCCGGTCATCCTTGACCTTTTCTCCGGCCAACCATGGCCTTTCGAGTCTGAACCTTGACTCTCCTGGTTAGATCGGTAACTTTCAGGGCCTTTCTCACCTTTTCTGGGTTTTTAAAAACCCTAATATTTAAGATTTTTTAACTTTCTTTCCGATCTGCTTTAGATCTGTGATTACCTTGAACTTTTAAACATTTTCTCGAAGTTTCTTTAACTTTGCTTTCAAAATGACTTATCATCTTTTCCGATTAGGGTTTTTCTTTTAAGTTATTTCAAAATCTCTTCTCTGATTTTAACATATTTGTGATTCTGCTATGTTTTGCTCGTGTTGTTCTTCTATCTAAGTTAGCATGCTGAAAACCCTAATTTCTTTTGGGTCTCAATCGAGTCCTGAAGATGTTTGTTAGATGTGTGCTTGTTTGTTTGAACTCTTGCTCGACTTGTCTATTTACCATCTTTTAAACTCAATTATTGCTGAAAACCCTAGGTCTTCTTGGCCTGGAACTATTTGTTGAGCATGCACGTGATGCGATTAATGTTCTTTGTTTCTGGCTCCTTTCTTTATGAGGTTATTTGATTCTAAGTTTTACTATCCTTTAAACTCAACTATTGTTGAAACCCTAACTTTTTCAAGAGGTTTCCTCACTTGTTACTGTGAGACCTTTACTCGCTTTTGACTCTCTTCTTTGCTTTGGCTATATGTGTGAGCCTTGACTATCTACTGAACCGTATGCTTATTCCTGCTGCTATTGTATGCTGTTTCTTTTGCCAATAGGTTTAGCCACACATGTCTGATGTCTTGGTCAGTCTGTTTATATGCTGGAGTTTCTTCCTTGATTGATCTTCATCTTATGATTGATTTCTAAAGTTTTTCCTTTATGAACCCTAATTTTACTCGCCTGTTCAAAGATGATTGATTCTTTTACTGTAATATTTACCTTGCTGATTTCTTTCCCAAAATAAGCATATCTCTGTACCGAGACTTGATTGCTTACTTAATGGCTTTACTACTCCTTTTATGGCAATAATCAGTCTGCTTGCAAACTAATTTTCTTTTCTTATTTTGAATATGTCACTACCGTTAAACAGTGATTCCTTAATTAAAGGGAATCACTTGTGTAATTGATTCTGACCTATGATTGTTTCCATGTTTGTATCTTATTACTTTTCCTTCACTCGTTTTCAAAAACTATAAATACCCTGCACCCCTCTTTTTTCAAGACACGAACACTTGAGTTCAGAACACACACTTCAATTAAAACTTTCTCTCTTTTCTTTGTTACTACTTGTGTTGTTGCCTTACCTAGCCGGCTGAAAGCCAAGGCTAGACTGTGGAATATTTGTTTACTTTATTTCTACTTTTGCTTCTTTACTGGTATGTTTTAATTAATCTTCAACATCAACAACAACATGTTTCTTTACTATTTCTTGCACTCTTGCCTGTTTTATGCTTGTGTTTAATCGAGTTCCATTATTAAGCATGTTGTGATCTACCCTTTTCCCTTCTGAATTAACGTTTTTTTTCTAATTTTTGAACTCTGTCAATCACCTATGATGACTTATTAATCCCAAACCACCATATCCCCTATGTGTTTGTATTCCCTAGTTGGTTTGAGGGCATGTCAGCATTAAACATTGCTGTGTATGACCCAAACTTGACCCTCCCTGGATCATATGCTTCATATCCTCTCTCTGTGTTGTGTCCTCTGGCTGGTTTATGGGCATGCCAGCATAACTTATTGGTGTGCATGTCCAGATTTGACCCCTCATAGGGTCATATGCTACCTACAATGTATTCCCAAACCCCTTCCCCTTTGAGCAATTACTGATGCTGTATAATTTTAGCCGTACTACTATTATTTTCCAAACTACCCTTAGCCCCTTGCTATTCTCAACCCAATTTTAAACAAATCTCTGCTTCTGCACTTCCACTATACTCGTAGACTTAGGTTCTGCCCCTCTTATGTGAGCCTTGCCTTGGGACCCATGAGCTCTCTCTGAACTTGGACACATAAGGGCTGACCCTTCCACACTGCACTCATACCTATCTGGTTATGCAAACTTGGGTGTGAGCATTCCCCGGGGTCCCCTTGAGACCCTTAGGGAACTTTGACACACTCAAGTCTAAGAAAGGCTTTGAAACAATGATGTTTGAGGTAGTTTATTCCATAACTTAGAGAGGAAGTCAAGAATCAGGCTTCCTCTGGTTGTAACTTCTTCTTTATACTTTCTCTGATGCAATTCATTATTTGGTCTATAATAAGTTGTAATATACGTTGGGGTTGGCTAGTGAAAAGGGATGGGTAATTATGCTTGTTTAGCTGTAGAAGGGTAGAAGACATGCCTATAGGACTTGTTTAAATTTCTGTATGTTTATTACCACTCTTAGATGCTATGGCTATAGGATATGTTTTCTGCATGTTTAACTTTGCATTTAGAAAACCTGTCTATAGGACTTGTTAAATTCTGCATATTTAATCCAGCATTTAGAAAACATGCCCATAGGACTTGTTTCAAAATTTTGCATGTTATAGCCACCCTTAGACATCATGTTCTTAGGATCTAAACGGCTAAAATAGGACATTACGTCCATAAGGTTAAGAATCAGTTCCCTTTTATAGAAATCATGCCTATAGGAAGTAAATCCTGTCTGCTTCATTTTACGATCAAGCTAGATATCATGTCTATAGGAATTAAAATAAGCAATACTAGATATCCTGCCTATATGATCCAAATCATTTGTTTAAAATTGTTATTGCTTTGTCACGTTCTGGATCAATAGTAGATACCATGTTCATAGGAGCTCACCCAAACATTTAGGCAAGCCTTAGGTGATAACAACAGTAAAAATGGAATCCGTTTTTGTTAAGTAGTAATTGCTACAACCAGCAGGCAGGCCTGATTCGGACTTCTTATCTAAGTTATGTAATAAACTGGTCTGCCTCAACGATTAAAACTCCCCTTGCCCCAGTATTTTAAAATTCAGACCCTGATTGGTTTAAGTCGTGCTATTTATGTGCTTAAGGAGGTATATATGAGCCCCCTTATTTGTTTACTTGTTTCCCCTAACGTGCAGTCCTATGTGTTTTGTATGTCGCCTTAGCTTTTTTCACCTTTCAAAACTTAACAGCCTAATACCCCTCCCCTTTAGGAATAGTAATCCTAAGTTCCTCCAGGACTGATAGGAATAGGATGGGTAATAACACATAATAGTGATCGAGACCAATCCGCGCTTTAATACCTTAATGGGGTAGGGAGGGTAGATATGGATATGATAACCGGTACGCTAATACCACGTTTATCCCCTCTTTTTGAGGAGTATCATACCGGGTATCGCATTGATATGATCCATATTATATTTAAACCTGGGACCCCCTTCTTTTATATATTCTCAAGTATTTGTATAACTTTAACTTCTTTTCAAAATTCATCTTTAATTGTTCTTTCAAACTATTATGTGTTTAAATTTAAATCCCCTATTATTTGAGCCTATACTTGTCTATTTACTAAATTGCACAAATTCACAAGAAACTGTCTGGCTGGGAACCACACTAGTGGATCCTAAGGGGTGCCTAACACCTTCCCCTTAGGATAATTTCGATCCCTTACCCAATCTCTAGTTGTCAAACAAACTTAGAAGTGAACCCTTATAGGTGTCCTAATGCACCTTAAATCATTAGGTGGCGATCTTCAAATGCAAACCCAGTTATCAAAAGGAATGAGTTGTCCTAAAATGTCATAAACCCGAACTGTCGATGCATAAGAGGGGAAAAGGGGGGCACGACACTTGTGTGATTTCTCGGTCTTCCTTATTTGATCACATCAGAGAGCTCCAGTATGATGATTTTCATTTTCTTGTCCTTAAGGACATAGTTCAGCACGATGATGCCAGAGATGTGACTATTGGTGATGATGGGGTGTTGAGAATGCATGGCCGGATATGTCTGCCCAATATAGATGGACTTCGGGAGTTGATTCTGAAGGAGGCCCGTAGCTCACGGTGTTCCATTCATCCGGGTGCCGCGAAGATGTATCAGGATCTGAGACATCATTATTGATGGAGGAGAATGAAGAAGGACATTGTGGGATTTGTAGCTCGGTTTCTTAATTGTCAGCAAGTGAAATATGAGCATCAGAGACCGGGTGGCTTGCTTCAGCAGATGGATATTCTAGATTGGAAATGGGAGCGAATCACCATGGACTTTGTAGTTGGGCTCCCACGAACTATGAAGAAGTTTGATGCTATTTGGGTGATTGTGGATCCGCTGACCAAGTCTGCGCACTTCATTCCTGTGTGTGCTACCTATTCTTCAAAGCAGTTGGTAGAGATCTATATTTGAGAGATTGTTCGTTTGCATGGTGGCCTAGTTTCCATCATCTTAGATAGGGGCACTCAGTTTACTTTATAGTTTTGGAGGTCTGTACAACTAGAGTTGGGTACTCAGGTTTAGTTGAGCACATCTTTTCATCCTCAGATGGACGGGCAGTCCGAGCACACTATTCAAATTTTGGAGGACATGTTACGTGCTTGCGTCAGTGATTTTGGAGGGTCATCGGATCAGTTTCTACCGCTCATAGAGTTTGCTTATAACAACAGTTATCAGTTGAGTATTCATATGGCTCAATATGAGGTTTTGTATGGAAGACGGTGTAGATCCCCGGTCGGTTGGTTTGAGCTCGATGAGGCTAGGCTATTAGGTACATACTTGGTGCAGGATGCTTTAGACAAGGTGAAGGTGATCCAGGAGAGGCTTCATACAGCACAATCGAGACAAGAGTTATGCTGACAGGAAAGTTCGAGATGTGTCCTACATGGTTGGTGAGAAGGTTCTATTGAAGGTTTCACCCATGAAGGGTGCTATGATATTTGGGAAGAAGGGTAAATTGTCCTCGGTTCACTGCGCCTTTTGATATGCTTCGGAGGATTGGGGAGGTAGCTTATGAGCTTGCGTTTCCACCCAGCTTGTCGAGTGTGCATCCGGTATTTCATGTTTCTATGCTCCGAAAGTATATTGGCAATCCATCTCATGTTTGGATTTCAGCACGGTTCAGTTAGATTATAATTTGACTTATGATGTGGAGCCAGTGGCTATTTTGGAGCGTTAGGTTCGGAAGTTGAGATCAAAGGATATAACTTCAGTGAAAGTGCAGTGGGGAGGTCGGTCCGTGGAGGAGGCTACCTAGGAGATCGAGCAGAAGATGCGTAGAAGATATCCTCACTTATTTGAGGCTTCAAGTATGTTTTTTGACTCATTCGAGGACGAACGTTTGTTTAAGAGGGGGAAGATGTAACGACCTGGCTGGTCGTTTCATGATTTACCGCACCGCTTCCTCCATTTCTACTTATTATTGCCTTTGGTCAGCTGTATTATGTGTTATCAGGTTGGTTGGCTCGGGTTCGGAGAGGTTTTGGGTAAGGTTTGAGACACTTAGTCTTTTTTGAGTAAGCTTAAGTTGGAAAAGTCAACCGGATGTTGACTTATGTGAAAAAAGGCTCAGATGTAAATTCCGATGGATTGGATAGCTTCGGGAGGTGATTTGGGACTTAAGAGCATGATCGAAATGTAATTTGGAGGTCCGGAGTAGATTTAGGCTTGGATTGGCGAAATTGGAATTTTGGCATTTTCCGGTTGATAGGTAAGATTTTGATATAGAGGTCGGAATGGAATTCCGGAAGTTGGAGTAGGTCCGTTGTGTCATTTGTGACGTGTGTGCAAAATTTCAGATCATTCGGACAAGGTTTGATAGACTTTTTGATCGAAAATGGAATTTGGAAGTTTTGGAATCCTTAGGCTTGAATCCGAGGGTGTTTTGGTGATTCGATATTGTTTTGGGTATTCTGAAGGTTGGTATAAGTTTGTATGTTGTTATATGACTTGTTTGCACTTTTGGTTGAGGTCCCGGGGGCCTCGGGCAGATTCAGAAAATTTTCAGAAAGTTTGGCTTTGGAAATGAGCAGCTGAAGTTGCTGCCCCTGTCATAACCGCACTTGCGGATTGGGAACCGATTTTGGAAAGTATCCTCCCACGAGTCTATTCATACCAAAAGCATCGAAATCGGACCTCAAATGGTCCCTCAAATCCCCAATCCGCATGTGCAGTTATGACTTGAGGGGCCCCCAATCCCCAGGTGCGGTTATGACAGGGGCAGCAACTTCAGCTGCTCATTTCCCAAGCCAAACTTTCCGAAAATCTTCCGAATTCCTCCCGAGGCCCCCGGGACGTCAACCAAAAGTACGAACAAGTCATATAACAACATACAAACTTATATCAACCTTCGGAACACCCAAAACAATATCGAATCACCAAAACACCCTCGGATTCAAGCCTAAGAATTCCAAAAACTTCCAATTTCCGCTTTCGATCAAAAAGTCTTCCAAACCTCGTCCGAATGACCTAAAATTTGCACACACGTCACAAATGACACAACAGACCTACTCCAACTTTCGAAATTCCATTCCGACCCCTATATCAAAATCTCCCCTATTAACCGGAAAACGCCAAAATTCCAATTTTGCCAATTGAATCCTAAATCTACTCCGGATCTCCAAAACACATTCCGATCACGCTCCTTGTGAGCACGTGATTTTTGCCCTATATATGAATAATTCCCACAAAATTCCAACAAAATAATTTTTCTTTACTTTTACAATTTTTGTGCACTTCAGTGTCATTTTATTTGATAATTATCGCATTTTATTTGCACATGTTAATTTATATAAAATACAAATATATGCATTGTGCATTTAGGTTTTAGTATCAATTAAGGGTTAATTTATTTAGAACAAAACATGAAAATCACAAAAATTAGTTCACTTTTGCATTTTAATGATTTTTATTATGAATTTGTCATGAAATAGTTTTTAAACAATTTTAGGCATTAATTAGTTTTAGTTTTGAAATATATTAGGATTTTATTTTAATTGTTGCAATTCTATAAAATCAGAAAAATAATTACAAAATTACAAAGTGGAAAACAAAATAGATAAAATGAAATAAAAAAGGAAATTGAAATGAAAAGCAAAGGGCTGGCAAATTTTGGGCCACTCTCGTGCAAAACCTCAGCCCAATCACGCCCAAGCAGCCCAGAACCCTCCGGTCCAAGGCGTTAGATTCAAAACGATGTCGTTTGGTGTCGATTAATCCAAGTCGTCGAGGTCCCATGATCTAACGGCCAGGAAGCCCCACTCCCACACTATATAACTGTCCAAACTTTACCCCCGCCCCGGTCCTTCACCTTCCTCATCCTACCTCTCTGTGCATACCCTAATCCCAGTCGCCCAAAAATCCTCGCCGGCGGCGAGTGCAACTTACACCGTTCAAACCCAAATTAACACCATAGATCCCCCATGAATCCCTCTTTCCATTCCCGTTATTGGTTTCCCTCGAATGTTGTCGGAGCTCGTCGAATCTTCTATTGAAGTTTCCGGCCAGGTCGCAAGTTTATCCAAACCAGCCCAAAATCATACCACACAATCCCCAGACTTTCCTCAACCCAAATCCATGACCATTTTCCTTCAAATCTCTGAGAAGTGGCTCGAATTTCAGATCTAAAATTTCTGGCCAAAACCCTAAACCAAAATCTTTATGATTTCGAACCGTAATATCCTTAACCATGTGTTCTCTTGTAAGAACACATGGTTAGGGATGTTGCGTGTCAAAAATCTCGAGAGATTCGAAAGGCAGTGCCTAGTCGGAGATTTAGCTCTGTGGGTAAGTTTTCTTTAACTCTCTGAGTCGTTTTTAATAGTCTCATACTCCCTTATTTGGTTAGTTGGATTGTTTGTTTATCGATCACATTTTAATGTCATTCATAGATAATAATAGTTGTTAGTTTAATTAGCTAGTATTAACGTTAGTTCATGCTGATACACTGTTTTGATTGCCATGTTTGTCTCTTTCTGGTTGTTTAATGATTCTGAGTTTAGATATTAGTGTTATGTTGACGATTACTCTCGTTTGATTAATGGATTGTTAGAATATGCAGTAGGATAAGTTGTATTTTGATTCAATTTTGATATTCTGCCTTAGAGTTGGACCTGGTTGGTTGTAGCTGAGCAAATCTTTTGTTTTAGTTAACTTTAGTTAGATTTTAGCTGGGGTTAAAGGGATTGGGATCAGTTAACCTTAGTCTGTAAATTCCAGACTAGTAGAAGGGCATTTTAGGGATAGAAAGGGGTAGTTTCTTTAGGAATAGTAATTTCAAAGTAAGGGTAAAGGTAGTATAGGTAATTGGTGGGTAGAAGAGCATCCTAGGGCCTTCTAGAATGGTACTTTAGTGCAGATGTTGGCATAATAGAGGGACTTGCTTGTTTGGCAAGTCACAAATAAAGGGATCAAACTGAAAATAAGGGAGGGGCTAAAAGAGAAGCCTAAAATTTGATTCCCCTTCTGGTGTCACCTATAAGAAGGGCATCAAGTGCCTTGAGGAAGGGTCTTCTTTCTCAGCCATTCTTGGACTCAAAAACAGTTCCCTACCACTAGCCTATTTCCAGTAATTCTTAAGTTCCAAGTCTGTTAGCTACCATTACTGATTTGAATGGTTTTATCCAGTTAGATTGGATTTCGAATGTTGACTGCAAATTGGTAGACATCTGCTGGTTAATTGTTAGAGATTTTGGTCTGGTTTTGAGATTTATTTGAGTATTGCTCTTTCATTTTTTGTTTGATTTCAAACTACTCTGGTTTGAAACTTACATTGCTGGGGTTGTGTATTGCATATTTGTTGGTTTGGTATTGTCACTGCCGCTGCTGACCTTCATTTCCTCTATTGAAACTCCATTCTTAGGTACACACTCGATCAGTGTATTGGCCAGCTTGGAAATTGAGATATTGAAATAGAACTAGCCTTCCATTTGCCATTAGAAGTCTATATGCTTGATTATTTTAGCAAAAGTAGTCAATAATTGTTTAAATATCATTTGATTTTGCTTTGGGTGTGTTCATTATGCCTAGTTGGACTGTATACAGGTTCTGTTAATTATAGATTAACTAGTGGTTGGACTGTATGAATGTTCGAGTCATTGGTATTAGTTTAAACTTTCTCAATACACTCAGACTTGTGACTATCACCTTTTTGTTATTCGTAGTGTCATAGAAAACTTAATTCAATTTTTTTTACATAACAAATTCAGTGCTTTCAATTACTCAATGAATTTAGTAAGATAATTTAGTATCAAATTGGAGGTTGAGTGGTCAATGCTCTACTGCGATCATGTTGAGCAACCTGAAGGAAATGTCTTTGATAATCTACCTGTTAAATTCAAATGGGACGCCCTGCAGGTGTTATTTGGGATTTGATGCTATTCTGAGCATCACAATGGCATGGGCTATCTACGCCGGCTGGGGACTCGAACCTAAGTCCTTGATTAAAAGCAGGCTCGTGGTTCCACTTAAGTGGATGTTTTCCGTTTGGGCCAACCTTTGGCCCATGGGGTTTATCAATTTGAGCCCGTTTCAAAAACAACAATTTAAGGTTCGAATGATAAAATCTGGGTTTTGAGTTAGGTAGCTGGTTCAAGCTAAAAGGTGTGTCCTTTTATTTGGACCCGGACTTGAACTCGAGACCCGTACTTTGATGTTAACCAATTAGGACCTTTCCTTTTTCTTTTAGAAACAAAAACAAAAATAGAAAATATAGTCTCTCTTAGGTTGACCTTTCAATAAAATAAAGAGACGAGCCTCGCTAAATGAAACTGCAAAATTGCGGGGCCCTCAATAATTGGTTATTAAAATTGATTAGAATTTGGGATGTCCATTTAGCGAACTCCACGGTCTTCCCCAAAATAATATTACGTTAGAATCTTTAGGCGCGATTTTAATTAAAATACCTTCTTAAACTCGGGTGCGCATTGATGCGACCCAAATCCAAATCTCGACGAAGTCGAAATGTGTTGACAACCACGGGTGCATTGATTGCGACGTGGTTCGAAACGCGTTTTCACGACGTTGCAATTCTTCTAAAATAAATAATGATAAAAAGCGGTTTACGAATAAAAGGCATATAAGCTAACAGGTATTAAAATCAGATAAAAATCCAATACAACAGTTATGCGACCATGCTAGAACCACGGAGCCCGGGAATGCCTAATACCTTCTCCCAGGTTAACAGAATTCCTTACTCGGATTTCTGGTTCGCGGACTGTTAACAGAGTCATAAATTTCCTCCGTTCGGGATTCAACCGGTGACTTGGGACACCATTAATCTCCCAAGTGGCGACTCTGAATAATTAATAATTAAATCCCGTTCCGATTGTCCTTTAAATGGAAAAACTCCTTTACGCCCTTTGCGGGGTGTAGGTAGAAAAAGGAGGTGTGACAGCTATGGCGACTCTGCTGGAGACCCAACCCACGACCACGTGGTTCAGGGTTCAGAATTCGAGCTTAGATAAATTGTTGTATTTAATTGTATCTGATTTTCCTACATGTTTTGTGCTGAATGTGCTAAATGTTACCGCTTTGATATTATCTGAACTGTATATAAACTGTGCCGACACCCTTCTCTCTTCACCTCCGGGGATGTGCATACTGGTTGAGACTCCCTATTCTGTTAGTGTCATACATTGAAACAAGAAAGAGGCCAGACAAGTTACAAAGCCGGATGGCCTTTTGGTTCCCGGTAAGTTGCCCCCTCCTCGACTCGAGTTGTCCGCTCGGGTACACAGTCTAGAACATTGACCCAGGTTTTGAACATAGAATAACGTGACTTCATGCCGGATCCCTAGTAGGAACTCTTATTTGCATCATGTTGCATTTGACTTAGGGGACTCAACACAGGGGTTGGGTCCGTCTAGGACTAGCAACCTGAAATGAAAAGACCATCCTGATACATCCTACTTGCTCTATACATATATTTGTTTCGAACCTGCATGTTGACCGGTTTCTGAATATCGGGAATGTTGGAAAATTGAAAAAAAAGAAGAAAAGAAAAAAAGAAGAAAAGAAATATCAGTTAGGGAGTTAATTGATTATTTTTGAAATAAAAATCAATGACCAATTACTGGCGAAACTCTGAGAAAATGAAAAAAGGAAAATGTTTATAGAAAAGGAGTCTTTGTTTTAGTTTGAAAAACATAAGTTGTTTCATTATTTGTTGAAAAAGGAAAGAAAAAAGAGTCTGTTATTTTTAGCTTGGAAAAATAGGTTGTTTTATTTGTTGAAAAGAAAAAGAAAAAAAAAGAGTCTTGTTTCTAAAATAGTTTTATTCGCTTATGCTAAAAATAAAAATGGAAAAGAGTCATGTTTTAAAATAGTTCGGTTAATTTACCTGAACTACGCCGGTTTGATTCTCACAGGGTGTGGGATACGTAGGCAACCCTCATCGGGTCCAACCCTTCCTTTGCAAAAATAGCCAAAAAATGTCAATTTTTTTTAACAAATTGGGTGATGCTGTTTTGTCAAAAATAGCCAAATGTTCCCAAACGGAACATTTGTAAAATTTGAAAATATATAGGTAATTTTGGAGTCAAGCTATAGATAAGTTTTTTTGAATAAAGTTTTTTTCTTTTTTTTTTTGCTCAAACGCTTTAATAAATGTGCAGGATGAGCACTATGATAAATGAGCCCTTTGCAATAATGACCAAAATCCCTTTTGAGCTGCAATTATGGTGGAATGATTTAGGCAAAGAAGGGCAAGACGAAGTGAAAAAATATTTGAAAGACCTTCCAGATTTATTAAACATTCAGCCCCGGGGGGATATTATCAGGGCATTGGTCACCTATTGGGATTCGGCACATAATGTATTTTATTTCTCAGACTTTGAGATCACACCAACATTGGAAGAAATAGCGGGGTATATTGGAAGTGATCAAGCTCCATTGAGGTTCAAATACTTGATTGCTCCTAGGGTCATTACCATACACCGGTTCTTGGATTCCTTGAAAATACCCCGAACAGTTCATCATCCAGATTTTGCAAAGGGTTTCTGCAGTTTCCGCTTCATATATGATAGATATGGCCACGTGGGTGGGTTCAACAATCCAGACTTTAAGCTATGCAGTTGAAGTAACCGACAAAAATGGGAGGAACATAGACGGGTTACATTTATGATAGCTTTTTTGGGCGGGTGAAAGTAGCGGGGGTCGTCAGTACATTGCAAACCATGGGGAAAAGCACTTTAGCACCTATGATCGTGGCTGACATCTTCCGGGCTCTCACTGCGTGCAAAGCTGGGGGCAAATTTTTTGAGGGATGTAACTTGTTGTTACAAATGTGGATGACTGAGCATTTGTGCCCTCGCTCTTAGCTATTGAGTTATGGTTCGGTTGTGAAAACTTGTATAGGAGAATTTTACACAAGAATCAAAGGGGCTAGTCTACCTGAAGGAGTCACGACCTGGACATCATTATTTCGGAACCTCAATGCCAGCCAGATACAGTGGGTTCTTGGATGGTTGCCTGTCGAAGAAGTCATATATATGCCAGCAGCCCGGTCATATTTTTTGTTGATGGGACTCAAAAGCATCCAGCCCTATGCACCATATAGGGTTCTCAGGCAACTCGGGAGGTATCAAGTAGTACCGAGAGATGAAGATCTGAGTACCCAAGTGGTCGAAATTAGTCCTGACGGTCGGTACCCCGAGGAAGAGGTTCGCCAAATCTGGAGTGAGTGTCAACATTTGATGGCGAACACTTGTGTGTCAGATAGGGTCAAAGGGGAAGTTGCCCCAGGGTATCATGATTGGTTTATAGGTGACATGGCATGTGGGAGACCGGCTAAAAGAACTCATCTCGAAGATTTCGCCAAGTCATCCCAAGAGCAGTGGGACTGGTTAGCAAAGGAAGAAGGTTATTGAATTGAGATTGGTAAACTGAAGCAGCAAGTTGAGAGTCTGAAATTCGAGAACAGTGTACATGTTGCCACAGATCAAGGTGAAAAGAACAGACTGGCTCGAGAAAACGAGGCACTTAGGGCCCAAAACAGGCAATTGAGGATAACCGTCGATAAGCAACCAAGGAGCCGATCAGATGAGCAATTGATAAAAAAGCTGGAAAACGAAGTCAGGGAATGGCGGGATGAATTAGAAAAATTTGAGAATATCATGGTAGAGCTTAAAATGCAGTGGGCTACAAGAACAGAGGAGCGTCTCCAGTACTTGAATCAGTTGAAAAGGGACCATGAGAAAATTGTTGTCAATTTAAAGAGAAAAGTGGTTGCCCTTGAGGGTAAAGCGGTTAGGCAGGCTAGAGATTTTGGAATTGAAAGTGGACACTTCTACGACTTGTTGGCCCAAATGGAAGTAGAAGTACAGCAGTTGCAAGATCAACACCTGTAGGACTCTCGAGCTTTAAAGACGTGCAGCGATCAGATAAGACGCTTGCTTATAGAAAAGAAGCAAACAAAAGACAGGATTAGAGCCATTGCTCATTCCATTTTCAGGAGATGCCGGGTTTGTGAAGACATGACCTATACTAATTTTGTCTTGGTAGTAATGATCTATGTGAAGCGAACCATGAATGAATTAGAGCAGCTTGAAAGGGATTTGGATCCTAGGCCCGCAGCGAGGCCGAACAACGCCCCGCGGACACCTAAGTTTGAAGCACTAGAGTATGCATAGTCCGTGTCTATAATTTTCTACCATTTTGAGTCAGTATTTCGTATGTCCGTTATCTTTCCAGGTCAAGTATGTCTGCAGTCTTAGAGTCTGTATTTGCTTTTAATTTGCGTCTGTTAGTTTCATTCCGAAAAGTGTTGAGTTTGTAATAGTTTGTTTTAGTAATGAAAATTGAAAATTTCAAAAAAAAATTCTTATTTCCACCCTTTATTTTTCCATTTATTTTCATGAACTACGCTTGGTCTAATTCGTGAGGGGTCACGATACGTAGGCAATCTCCATAGGATTCCACCGTAATCGTAAGAAAAAAAAATAAAGAATAAAAAAGAAGAAAAGAAGAAAAACCAAAGAAAGAGAGAAAGAAAGAAAAGAGCGGAAAAACAAAAGAGAAATGAGCGGGAACACAAAAGAGAAAGAAACAAAAGAAAAGAGAAGAGCACAAGAGAGGGATGAGGTGAAGAAATTTGAAAGAAGGGTAAAAAGAAACAAGGAATGAAGTGCCGGTATGACGCATGCAATCGAGCAAACGCATAATAGAAATGATTAACTGTATAAGTGCATTCATGCCAACGTGCGGTTGGTAAATCTGTTAAAACTTAATCGCTAACAAAGTGGCTGTCTAAATGTGTGAGCTCAGGCAGGTGGTTAGTTGATTGGCAATTCTGGCAACTCACCCGTACAACACCCGGTCGAAAGATCAAGTAAAAATGATAGGGCAGGATTCGGAAATCAGCATCGTGGACCCTTCAAATGAAGTTGAGCTAACAGATGTGGGTGCTATGAAAGAAGAGATGAGGAAATTAAAAGCACAAATGGCTGAAATGCATCGGGCATGGTCTCAGGGACATCCGACACCAATATATCCCGCTAATCCATCTTACATCCCACACCTGGCTCAAGCTCAGGATCCCACCACTCCCCACGTATCTTCAGCCTTCCCCTATCACGCCCAGGGCTATGGTACCACTTCATACGCTCCCCCAGCTCCACCCCCCAAATAGAACCCTCCCCCACCCATGGTTTCAGTCTTTGTGGCACCTCCCCCAGCCCCATTACATAGATCGTCCAGTGAGCCGCTACTCCAAGCTCACGACACCCAATATTACCCTCCCGAACCCACTTTCAAAGCACCGGAGCCATATACCTATTCTCCCCATTTTGAAATCCCGGGAGAGGTTGAGAAACTGGTCAAGAATACAGAACAGGAGGAAGTGATTCGTAAAGTCAAAAGCCTGGAGCAATCCTTCAGGAACATGCATGGTTCTAGGTAACCAAGTCAGCATCGCATACAAAGATTTGTGCCCTTTCCCTAATGTTCGTTGCCTGCGGGGTTTAAAATGCCAAAGTTTGACTTGTATGAGGGGCACGGTGACCCAGTAGCCCATCTGCATGGCTTTTGTAGCAAAATGAGAGGTGCTCGGGGAAAGGATGAATTGTTGATAGCATATTTCGGTCAAAGCTGAGCGGATCCGCACTAGAATGGTACACGAGACAGGACCCCGGCCGATGGTATACATGGGATGATTTGGCACAGGCATTCATTGGCCATTTTCAATATAATCTTGAGATAGTCCCCGACCGTCTGTCATTGTTGAAACTGGAAAAGAAGCCTGGGGAAAGTTTTAGAGAGTTTGGTGTCCGCTGGAGGGAACAAACAGCAATGGTTGATCCTCCGATGAGGGAGAGTGAGATGGTAGACTACTTCTTGCAAACATTGGAACCTATCTATTTTGGTCATCTAGTGACATCTGTCGGGAAGTCGTTTAATGAAGTGGTAAAGATGGGAGCCATGATTGAAGAAGGATTGAAATCTAACAAGATCTTGAGCTACTCGGCGTTGAAAGCAACCACCCAGGCCATCCAAAGCGGTACTGGTGGTGTGCTTGGAAAGAAGAAGAAGGAAGAAGTTGCTACGGTTGAAGCTAGTGCTTGGTCCAGGCCCAATAACCCTCCACTCTACTACAACCAACCCAGACCCCACCACCAAAACTACCAATATACCCCATATGGCCTACCGCAACACTACTATCCACCACCAGAACCACACTTTTCTATCCACCACGCCCAGACCTACACTCAGCCTCCGGTGCACTCGCAATGGCGTGCACCAAATCCCCAAAACATGCATCCACCCCCACAAAACATCTATCCACCTCCCAAGGCAAACAGACCAGGAACCAGCTTCCGCCCAAACCAAGATTTTAGAAGTGAAAAGGCCCCAAACAGAAAAACATTTACTCCGCTGGGAGAATCTTACACTTCTCTCTTCCATAGATTGAAACAGTTGGGAATGTTGACCCCAATTGAGTCCAAAACACCAAACCCCCTTCCCAAAAACTCGGACCATTCTGTTAGCTGCGAGTATTGCTCAGGTATGCCGGGGCATGATACTGAAAAATGTTGGAAGTTGAAAAACACGATACAAGAGCTCATTGATAATCGTCGTATTGAAGTACAGGCTCCAGAGGCCCTAAACATCAATCAAAATCCGTTGCCAGCGCATTATGAAGCCAATATGATCGAACTGATACATAAGGGGACAGATCCTAAAAAACCCTCGCAGGTGGTTATGGTGATTCGTTCTACGGAAGCCAAGGTCAAAGAAAAGACAGTGAGCGCAAGGCCAGTGGTTCAGTTAAAAGCAATAAAAGATAAGCCAGTGTTGGTAATGGGAAAAGGACCATTTGTTGCTGCAAAAAAGCCAGAGCCAGTCAAGTTAGTGGTACCAGGGTCATCATCTGCACCCGTGGTTGTTGTGAAAGGGGCATACGTAGAACCAGTTGTCATAAAACCGATAGTCCAGTTACCCGTAGTTGATAGCAAAGCCGTACCGTGGAAATATGACAAGGTAGTGGTGACATACAAAGGAAAGGAAATTGAGTAAGAGAGTTGTGAAGCACAAGGACTAACTCGGTCGGGGCGTTGTTTTGCTCCCGAAGAGTTGAGAAAGGCTAAGGGCGCTAAAGACAATCCAGTGCTAGTCAAATAAGCTGTGACGGAAGAAGAGGCAGAAGAGTTTCTGAAAAAGATGAAAGTGCAAGATTATTCCATTGTTTAACAATTGAGAAAAACACCGGCCCAAATCTCGTTGTTGTCGTTATTGATCCATTCTGACGAGCATTGCCGAGCCTTGATGAAGATATTGAATGAAGCTCATGTGCCCGACAAAATTTCAGTGAACCATCTCGAGACAATTGCCAACAAGATCTTTGAAGTGAACAGGGTAGTATTTTCTGATGATGAATTGCCTGTGGAAGGCACATAACACAATAAAGCTCTCTACTTGACGGTCAAGTGTGAAGGTTCAATGGTTACTCGGGCATTGATTGATAACGGGTCAAGTGCTAATATTTGTACGTTGTCCACATTGAACAAGTTGAATATTGATGATGATAGAATCCTCAAAAATAGCATTTGTGTTCGAGGGTTCGACGGAGGAGGAACAAACACAGTAGGGGATATTGTACTCGAATTGACTATTGGCCCGGTCGAGTTCACTATGGAATTTCAGGTGTTGGATGCTGCAATGTCCTACAATCTTTTGTTGGGTCGACCATGGATCCACGCGGCCAAAGTCGTGCCTTCCATGCTGCACCAAATGGTCAAGTTCGAGTGGGACAGACAAGAAATTGTGTTATATGGGGAAGATCCCACATGCGCCATGAATGATGCCATTGTGCCCTTTATAGAAACTGAAGATGATAAGGGACCATGGGTTTATCAGGTCTTCGACACGGTCCCGGTGAGTAGAGTGCCCGAGGGTAAAAGCATTCCATGTCCCAGGGTGGCAGCTGCGACCGTCATGGTAGTATCAAAAATGCTGAGTAACGGGTTCGTGCCAGGGAAAGGTCTGGGGGCTGAACTTCAGGGCATTATTCAACCTGTTTCTCTGCCCAAAAATCTGGACACCTTCGGATTGGGGTTCAAACCAACAGCAGCAGATGTTAGAAGGGTACGTAAATTGAAAAAGAAAGCTTGGGTTCTCCCCAAACCGGTTCCACACTTGTCCAGGTCTTTCGTCAGGCCGGGTAGCAAGAAGCAATCATTGGCAAAGGTGTCGGGTCCACTGATTGGGGCAGAAGAGAATTTGGATAAGGTGTTTGAGAGACTATTTGCTGTAGCGAACATGGTTGAGGCCGGGGAAGGGTCAAGCGGAGCAGATATACAGTACATCGGACTACATGCTAACATCAACAATTGGGAAGCTACTCCTCTTCCAATTCGGAGGGAGTCGTGGTAGTGGGTTTTGTTTTCCTTTTGTCACCTGGATTATTCTAGGGTTTGTAATCCAGTTGTTATGTTCCGTCCGTTTGGATGAGTTAAAACCTTGTTATCTTTACATTCAATGAAATGCAAGTTTCTTCGTTCCTAATTTTCTTTCCATTTATTTTCATTTGTACAGTTCTTTTTATGCTGATATCAATGATATGACATGCATGAGGAATCTTCGGCCCAGTTTTAAAAGCCAATCTAGCTCGGAAGTAATAATACAAGAAATCGAGTGTGATGATGGGGTGGATTGTAACAACGATGAAGCTTATGAGGAAATTAGTAAAGAATTAAGTCATTTTGAAGAAAAACCCAAACCTAACCTAAATGACACAGAAGCAGTTAATCTAGGGGACCAAGACAATGTGTGGGAAACTAAAGTAAGTGTTCATCTGGAGCCACAACTCAAGGAGGAGATAATAAAGTATTGCATGAGTACAAAGATGTTTTTGCATGGTCATATGATGATATGCTAGGTCTAAGTACCGATTTGGTGGTTCATAAAATTACCCACTGATCCGGCACTCCTCCCTGTCAAGCAGAAGTTGAGAAAGTTCAAAACGGACATAAGTGTGAAAATCAAAGAAGAAATTACCAAGCAGTTTGAGGCAAAGGTCATTCAGGTTACATGATACCCCACTTGGTTAGCTAATGTCGTGCCTGTGCCGAAGAAAGATGGCAAGACCAGGGTATGTGTCGATTATCGAGATCTTAACAAGGCAAGTCCAAAAGATAATTTCCCACTGCCCAACATCCATATAGTGATTGACAATTGTGCCAAACATGATATTGGCTCTTTTGTGGATTGTTACGCGGGTTATCATCAGATTCTAAGGGACGAGGAAGATGCAGAAAAGACGGCTTTCATCACGCCATAGGGAACGTATTGTTATCGGGTCATGCCGTTTGGTTTGAAAAACACTGGGGCAACTTATATGAGGGCCATGACAACCATATTCCATGATATAATACATAAGAAAATCGAGGTGTACGTGGATGATGTGATCGTGAAGTCTAGACGGCAGTCCGACCATGTCAGATATTTGAGAAAGTTCTTTCAAAGGGTTAGCAGGTACAATCTTAAGCTCAATCCTGCAAAGTGTGCTTTCGGGGTGCCATCTGGGAAGTTGTTGGGGTTTATAGTCAGCCGGCAGGGTATTGAATTAGACCCGTTGAAGATCAAAGCTATTCAGGAATTGCCACCTCCAAGAAATAAAACCGAGGTGATGAGTTTGTTGGGAAGATTGAACTATATCAGCAGGTTCATTGCTCAGCTCACGGCAACTTGTGAGTCAATTTTCAAATTCTTGAAGAAAGATGCCGCGGTCAAATGTACTGATGAATGTCAAGAGGCTTTTGATAAGATAAAGGGGTATTTGTCGAACCCACCCGTGTTGGTCCCGCCAGAACCAGGGAGGCCTTTGATTCTATATCTGACAGTTTTGGATAGTTCATTCGGCTGTGTACTGGGGCAGCACGATGTTACGGGTAGAAAGGAGCAGGCTATCTACTATCTCAGCAAGAAGTTCACATCTTACGAGGTTAAGTATACTCATCTGGAAAGGACATGTTGTGCCCTAACTTGGGTGGCACAGAAGTTGAAACATTATTGTCATCTTACACTACTTACCTTATATCTCGCTTGGACCCGTTGAAGTATATTTTTTAGAAACCCATGCCCATAGGGAGGCTTGCAAAGTGGCAGATCCTGCTTACAGAGTTCGACATTATCTATGTGACACGGACTGCAATGAAATCATAGGCACTAGCAGATCATTTGGCTGAAAACCCCGTCGATGAAGATTATGAACCTTGGAAAACTTATTTCCCTGATGAAGAGGTGATGCACATTGATGAATTGGAACAAGCTGAGAAGCCAGGATGGAAACTTTTCTTTGATGGGGCTATAAATATGAAAGGCGTGGGAATAGGAGCGGTACTTATTTCTGAAATAGGTCAGCATTACCCTGTTACAACTCGGCTTCGTTTCTACTGTACGAACAACATGGCAGAATATGAGGCGTGTATATTGGGATTGAGATTAGCTGTGGATATGGGTGTACGGGAAGTCTTAGTCATGGGTGACTCGGACCTACTGGTACACCAGATTCAAGGAGAATGGGAAACACGGGATTTGAAGCTTATACCGTATCGGCAGTGTCTGCATGAGCTTTGTCAATGTTTTCAGGCCATAGAATTCAGGCACATTCCAAGGATTCATAATGAGTTTGCCGACGCTTTGGCTACTTTGGCGTCGATGTTGCATCATCCAGATAAGGCTTATGTTGATCCATTACAGATTCAGGTCCGTGATCATCATGCTTACTATAATGTGATAGAAGAGGAAATTGACGGTGAGCCGTGGTTCCATGATATCAAAGAGTATATTAGGGCGGGAGTATATCCGATACAGGCCACTAGGGATCAGAAAAGAACAATTCGGCGATTGGCAAGCGGGTTTTTCTTTAGTGGAGGAGTGTTGTACAAAAGAACTCCAGACCTCGGGTTGTTGAGATGCATGGATGCAAGACAGGCCACATCTATCATGACTGAGGTACATTCCGGAGTTTGTGGACCGCATATGAGTGGGTACGTTCTAGCAAAAAAGATTCTCCGAGCAGGTTATTATTGGCTCACGATGGAGCGGGATTGTATCAGTTTTGTGCGTAAGTGTCATCAGTGACAAGTGCATGGAGATTTGATTCATTCTCCACCATCAGAATTACATACGATGTCCGTACCATGGCCTTTTTGTTGCATGGGGCATGGATGTTATTGGGCCAATTGATCCAGCAACATCAAATGGGCACAGGTTTATTCTGGTAGCTATAGACTATTTTACCAAATGGGTGGAAGCTAAGACGTTCAAGTCTGTGACTAAGAAATTTGTAGTCGACTTCGTGCATTCAAATATCATCTGTCGATTTGGGATTCCGAAGGTAATCGTCACGGATAATGGGGCTAATCTTAATAGTAATTTGATGAAGGAGACATTTGAGCAGTTTAAGATTACCCATAGGCATACTACTCCATATCGTCCCAAGGCAAATGGTGCGGTTGAAGCAGCCAATAAGAATATAAAGAAAATACTCTGGAAGATGGCTGAAGGATCTAGACAGTGGCATGAGAAATTACTTTTTGCATTGTTAGGATATCGCACCACCGTTCATACCTCGGTGGGGGCGACTCCTTATTCATTGGTATATGGCACCGAGGCAGTAATACCCGCAGAGGTGGAAATCCCGTCTCTGCGAATCATTGCGGAGGCTGAGATCGATGATGATGAATGGGTGAAAAGCCGTCTTGAGCAGTTGACTTTGATTGACAAGAAGAGATTGGCATCAGTGTGTCATGACCAACTGTACCAACGAAGAATGGCAAGAGCATACAACAAGAAAGTGCGTCCAAGGAAATTCGAAGTCGGACAGTTAGTACTTAGGCGGATTTTGCCTCATGGGGCTGAAGCAAAAGGAAAATTTGCCCCAAACTGGCAGGGACCATTTGTAGTAACCAGAGTGTTGTCTAACGGAGCATTGTATTTGACAGATATGGAAGGAAAATGTATAGAAATGGCCATCAATTCCGATGCGGTCAAGAGATATTATGTATGATTTCTTTAGTTCTGAATGTATCTGTTTGTTTTTGGCATATCTTAAAGATTGAAATGATGAAGGCGTTTTGTCCTACTATCCAAACACTTTTATCCCTTGTCATCCCCTTTTGAGCCTTACTTATTTTTCATACCCCTCTTTCGGAATCAATGGCATTATCAGGGAACACATGTGTCGAACATAAAAGAAAGAAGAGAAAAACAAAGGATAAAGAAAAAGAAAGAAAAAAAAAAGAAAAAAAGAAGAAGAAAAAAGAGGAAGGAAAAATGAAAGCGAAGGAAAAGAGAAAGAGAAGAAAAGAAAAAGAAAGAAAAAGGAAGAAAGAAAAACACAACAACAAAGTTAATTATGATACAGTGAACTACGTTCGACTTGATCCCGAAAGGGTACGTAGGCAGCCTTACTCCGAGGTTCAGTCATACCAAAATAGGAATCAAAAAATCCCCAAGCAAGAAACTGGGGTAGAGTTTATGATTGTTGTAAAAATTTGGATTCCAAAAGTTGTAATTTAAGCCCATTTGAGTTATTTGAGCCTTTTTATACCTTTCTTTCTAACCCAATCCAAAAGCCTACATTATGGTCCAAAGAAAGACCTTCTGATCAATTTTTAGGAAATGCCAAGTCGAGCAGGTAACGGTAATTCGTGGCAGTGGCAACACTTTGGTTCAAGCAAGAAGAACAAAAGATAAAAATGAGAGAGTCTTATGGGTGAAAACCCTCTCGGGCACCGTAAGGCGACGGGAGCTGAGAGAGAAATAAATGAGAGAGTCTTATTGTTGAAAACCCTCGCAGGCACCTTGAGCCGAAAGTGAGTTGAAAGATGGTTAAATGGTAAAAGGTCTGTGGGTGGAAAAATGTTTCGAGGTACCGCAGGAAAGCAAGGGTAAGGTCTGGGTAATTCAAACAATTGATGGAAGTTCTGGGCAACAAAGTATGGCAATTGAAAGCTGTTTATTTGGACAGATTGGGCCAATTAATCCAAAATGCATGTCATGACCATTGGTACCAGCTGTCTCACTCAGATAAGTTTCTTTTCCTTCTCTTTTTAAAACAGTCATCTGGTTTTAGATTCTTCTTATCCTTAACTCAAAAAATCATCGCATTTCATTTTCTTTTGAGGGTTTTATCTAGCTGAGATGTTTCAGTGCTAGTTTTGGTCAATGCAAGCAGAAAGGACTTCAAAGCTCACTACTAGCTTCCAGAATTGTAAAGCACAACGTGGTCAGAGCATGTCAAAAACAACTTGATGTCAAGTGGAATACAGGGAATTAACAGAAGTTTCATCGGTGAAATGATTGGGGAATGTCGTGGGAAAGGCAAAAGCTCAAACAAAAAGGTCAGAAAGTGAAATAACAGCATGGGTGTAAAACATTTAGGTCGCCAGATGTTGGGAAATTTAAAAGTTGGTCAGAAAGTCAAGCGGTTCAGGGTCAGTGCGTGGAAGGCAGTCAACACAAAGCAAGGCAATGGAAGGATTTTTCAGTAAGAATGCCATCAACTAACCACCGTTGTAAACTGACAAAATTTTCTTTTATTGAAACAGGGGCAGAAAAGTTAGTCGTTGAGGAGGAATTCTCCAGGAGGGAAAAACAAGCAGTAATCAGGTTTGACCGCAAAGTGCGGTTTTACTAAATACAAGATAATCCTGAATAGCATAGGGGAATATAATTTGGTTTCAAAGTTTGCATGATTAGAATAAATGCAAATTGTCAGGAGCCCACCTGGATAATAGAGGAATACATTCAATTTCAAATTCAGAAATCAGGAGTCTGCCTGAAGAACGGAGACATACAGTTTAAATTTTAAAAGTCAGGAGTCCGCCTGGAGAATAGAGACATTCAATTTCAAATTCAGAAATTAGGAGTCCGCCTGGAGAATAGAGACATACCATTCAAATTTTAAGCAATCACAAGCCCGCCTGAAGAACGGAGGTGATACAATTCAAGTTTTTAGCTTCCCATCAATCTCTTTGTTTATTTTGAAGTCAGGAACCCGCCTGAAGAACAGAGGTCCAGAATTCAAAATTCAGAAGTCAGGAATCCGCCTGGAGAACAGAGACATACAATCAAGAGCCCGCTTGAAGAACAGAGGTGATACAATTCGAATTTTGTTTTTTAATCAAATCTCTTTATCTAATTTGAAAGAAGGAGTCCGCTTGGAGAATAGAGACATACAGTTCAAGTTTCGGAAGTCAGGAGTCCGCCTGAAGAACGGAGACATACAGGTTACATTTTAAAAGTCAGGAGTCCGCCTGGAGAACAGAGACACGTATTTTGAATTTTAGCAATCAGGTGCCCGCCTGGAGAATGGAGGTGTTAAGTTTTTAAGTAGTCAAAGTCAGGTGCCCGCCTGAAGAATGGAGGTGTTAAATTTTTAAGTAGTCAAAGTCAGGTGCCCGCCTGAAGAATGGAGATGTTAAATTTTCAAGTAGTCAAAGTCAAGAGCCCGCCTGGATAACAGAGGAATACATTAGAGTTCAAGATTACTCAAGTTCAGCAGTTGGAGAGAGGGAATAACATCTCAGTTAACCAGATGAAATAGCAACAAGGAATTTTAGCGAGAAAACACAAGACAACAAGGCAACACAAGACAACAAGGCAACAAGGAAGTACAAGAGCAAGTTTGAAGAATCTAGATAGGACTTTTGTAATTCATAGTTCAATAGCTTAGTCTAACTTCTTTTATTTTTACACGGTGTAATAAGGGAAGTCAGCAAGCAGCAGCAACAGCAATCACAGTGAAATCACAGCTCCCGGTAGTCCCAGCTACCAGACATTCCCGAACTACACTGACCTGATTCCTGTTTAGCCCAGGATATGTAGGCAACCTCTGAAGCAGGATGCGGTCAAACTTTTCAAAAATGCTTCACAACGGAATATTTGAATGGGCAAAAATCGCTCGAATTTGCTCACTTATCTTTGCCCGAAAACCTTTCGTGTTTCCGAGCAAAGAGGGGTAGCTGTGAGCACGTGATTTTTGCCCTATATATGAATAATTCCCACAAAATTCCAACAAAATAATTTTTCTTTACTTTTACAATTTTTGTGCACTTCGGTGTCATTTTTTTTTGATAATTGTCGCATTTTATTTGCGCATGTTAATTTATATAAAATACAAATATATGCATTGTGCATTTAGGTTTTAGTATCAATTAAGGGTTAATTTGTTTAGAACAAAACATGAAAATCACAAAAATTAGTTCACTTTTGCATTTTAATGATTTTTATTATGAATTTGTCATGAAATAGTTTTTAAACAATTTTAGGCATTAATTAGTTTTAGTTTTGAAATATATTAGGACTTTATTTTAATTGTTGCAATTCTATAAAATCAGAAAAATAATTACAAAATTACAAAGTGGAAAACAAAATAGATAAAATGAAATAAAAAAGAAAATTGAAATGAAAAGCAAAGGGCTGGCCAATTTTGGGCCACTCTCGTGCAAAACCTCAGCCCAATCACGCCCAAGCAGCCCAGAACCCTCCGGTCCAAGGCGTTAGATTCAAAGCGACGTCGTTTGGCGTCGATTAATCCAAGTCGTCGAGGTCCCATGATCTAACGGCCAGGAAGCCCCACTCCCACACTATATAACTGTCCAAACGTTACCCCCCACCCCGGTCCTTCACCTTCCTCACCCTACCTCTTTGTGAATACCCTAATCCCAGTCGCCCAAAAATCCTCGCCGGCGGCGAGTGCAACTTACACCGTTCAAACCCAAATTAACACCATAGATCCCCCATGAATCCCTCTTTCCATTCCCGTTATTGGTTTCCCTCGAATGTTGCCGGAGCTCGTCGAATCTTCGATTGAAGTTTCCGGCCAGGTCGCAAGTTTATCCAAACCAGCCCAAAATCATACCACACAATCCCCAGACTTCCCTCAACCCAAATCCATGACCATCTTCCTTCAAATCTCTGAGAAGTGGCTCGAATTTCAGATCTAAAATTTCTGGCCAAAACCCTAAACCAAAATCTTTATGATTTCGAACCGTAATATCCTTAACCATGTGTTCTCTTGTAAGAACACATGGTTAGAGATGTTGCATGTCAAAAATCTCGAGAGATTCGAAAGGTAGTGCCTAGTCGGAGATTTAGCTCTGTGGGTAAGTTTTCTTTAACTCTCTGAGTCGTTTTTAATAGTCTCATACTCCCTTATTTGGTTAGTTGGATTGTTTGTTTATCGATCACATTTTAATGTCGTTCATAGATAATAATAGTTGTTAGTTTAATTAGCTAGTATTAACGTTAGTTCATGCTGATACACTGTTTTGATTGCCATGTTTGTCTCTTTCTGGTTGTTTAATGATTCTGAGTTTAGATATTAGTGTTATGTTGACGATTACTCTCGTTTGATTAATGGATTGTTAGAATATGCAGTAGGATAAGTTGTATTTTGATTCAATTTTGATATTCTGCCTTAGAGTTGGACCTGGTTGGTTGTAGCTGAGCAAATCTTTTGTTTTAGTTAACTTTAGTTAGATTTTAGCTGGGGTTAAAGGGATTGGGATCAGTTAACCTTAGTCTGTAAATTCCAGACTGGTAGAAGGGCATTTTAGGGATAGAAAGGGGTAGTTTCTTTAGGAATAGTAATTTCAAAGTAAGGGTAAAGGTAGTATAGGTAATTGGTGGGTAGAAGAGCATCCTAGGGCCTTCTAGAATGGTACTTTAGTGCAGATGTTGGCATAATAGAGGGACTTGCTTGTTTGGCAAGTCACAAATAAAGGGATCAAACTGAAAATAAGGGAGGGGCTAAAAGAGAAGCCTAAAATTTGATT
This sequence comes from Nicotiana sylvestris, assembly GCF_000393655.2. Classification (NCBI taxonomy): domain Eukaryota; kingdom Viridiplantae; phylum Streptophyta; class Magnoliopsida; order Solanales; family Solanaceae; genus Nicotiana; species Nicotiana sylvestris. The sequence goes on from NC_091058.1 coordinate 57,355,549, forward strand.
CCCCTTCTGGTGTCACCTATAAGAAGGGCATCAAGTGCCTTGAGGAAGGGTCTTCTTTCTCAGCCATTCTTGGACTCAAAAACAGTTCCCTACCACTAGCCTATTTCCAGTAATTCTTAAGTTCCAAGTCTGTTAGCTACCATTACTGATTTGAATGGTTTTATCCAGTTAGATTGGATTTCGAATGTTGACTGCAAATTGGTAGACATCTGCTGGTTAATTGTTAGAGATTTTGGTCTGGTTTTGAGATTTATTTGAGTATTGCTCTTTCATTTTTTGTTTGATTTCAAACTACTCTGGTTTGAAACTTACATCGCTGGGGTTGTGCATTGCATATTTGTTGGTTTGGTGTTGTCACTACCGCTGCTGGCCTTCATTTCCTCTGTTGAAACTCCATTCTTAGGTACACACTCGATCACTGTATTGGCCCAGCTTGGAAATTGAGATATTGAAATAGAACTGGCCTTCCATTTGCCATCAGAAGTATATGCTTGATTATTTTAGCAAAAGTAGTCAATAATTGTTTAAATATCATTTGATTTTGCTTTCGGTGTGTTCATTATGCCTAGTTGGACAGTATACAGGTTCTGTTAATTATAGATGAACTAGTGGTTGGACTGTATGAATGTTCGAGTCATTGGTATTAGTTTAAACTTTCTCAATACACTCAGACTTGTGACTGTCTACTTTTTGTTATTCGTAGTGTCATAGAAAACTTAATTCAATTTTTTTACATAACAAATTCAGTGCTTTCAATTACTCAATGAATTTAGTAAGATAATTTAGTATCAAATTGGAGGTTGAGTGGTCAATGCTCTACTGCGATCATGTTGAGCAACTTGAAGGAAATGTCTTTGATAATCTACCTTAAATTTAAATGGGATGCCCTGCAGGTGTTGTTTGGGATTCGATGCTATTCTGAGCATCACAATGGCATGGGCTATCTACGCCGGCTGGGGACTCGAACCTAAGTCCTTGATTAAAAGCAGGCTCGTGGTTCCACTTAAGTGGATGTTTTCCGTTTGGGCCAACCTTTGGCCCATGGGGTTTATCAATTTGAGCCCGTTTCAAAAACAATAATTCAAGGTCCGAATGATAAAATCTGAGTTTTGAGTTAGGTAGCTGGTTCAAGCTAAAAGGTGTGTCCTTTTATTTGGACCCGGACTTGAACTCGAGACCCGGACTTTGATGTTAACCAATGAGGACCTTTCCTTTTTCTTTTAGAAACAAAAACAAAAATAGAAAATATAGTCGCTCTTAGGTTGGCCTTTCAATAAAATAAAGAGACGAGCCTCGCCAAATGAAACTGCAAAATTGCGGGGCCCTCAATAATTGGTTATTAAAATTTATTAGAATTTGGGATGGCCATTTAGCGAACTCCACGGTCTTCCCCAAAATAATATTACGTTAGAATCTTTAGGCGCGATTTTAATTAAAATACCTTCTTAAACTCGGGTGCGCATTGATGCGACCCAAATCCAAATCTCGACGAAGTCGAAATGTGTTGACAACCACGGGTGCATTGATTGCGACGTGGTTCGAAACGCATTTTCAAGACGTTGCAATTCTTTTAAAATAAATAATGATAAAAAGCAGTTTACGAATAAAAGGCATATAAGCTAACAAGTATTAAAATCAGATAAAAATCCAATACAACAGTTAAGCGACCATGCTAGAACCACGGAGCCCGGGAATGCCTAATACTTTCTCCCGGGTTAACAGAATTCCTTACTCGGATTTCTGGTTCGCGGACTGTTAACAGAGTCATAAATTTCCTCGGTTCGGGATTCAACCGGTGACTTGGGACACCATTAATCTCCCAAGTGGCGACTTTGAATAATTAATAATTAAATCCTGTTCCGATTGTCCTTTAAATGGAAAAACTCCTTTACGCCCTTTGCGGGGTGCAGGTAGAAAAAGGAGGTGTGACACTCCTAAGTCCCAAATCACCTCCCGAAGCTATCCGAACTATCAAAATTTACATCTGAGCCCTTTTTTCACATAAGTCAACATCCGGTTGACTTTTCCAACCCAAGCTTACTCAAAAGAGACTAAGTGTCTCATTCCTTTCCACAACCTCTCCGAACCCGAACCAACCAACCCGAAATCACATAATACAGCTGAACAAGATAATAAGAAGCAATAATGGGGGAAACATAGTGGTAACTCATGAAACGACCGGCCGGAGCGTTATAGGCAACGACGTGCGGACAGGCAATTTCACGATTTAAGCACGTACTCGTCTTTTTTTTTTTTTTTTTTAGCTGTGATAGCTTTTAGATCAATTTTCAAATTCTTTGACCTTGTTTGCAAGTAAATAGCAGCCATTGAAAAGTGTAACTTGCATAATATAATTATGTGAACTTAACTCGGCTTCTTTGTACATGAAATGTGAATCTAAAAAGCGAAAATAGTTGTCTTCTTCTAAAGTTGGATGATAAAAGTCCGAAAAACTTATTAAGAAAGGGAGTAAATTTCATCTCGAGTCAATAAATGGATGGCTCAAGCATAAATTTTAAGTCAAACTTGCCTTACAAAGATTGATCTCTAAACTTGATTTTGCAAAATAGAAACTTACAGGGAAGTTGTCCTTGCACAAGTGGGGGAAATTGAAACATTATAATATGAAATTTAAATGAAGTAAAAATTTTACAATGTTGAAAGATGAGAAGTTGTTGAAAGAAGCGAGAAAATTGCAACAGGAAATGACAATAACAGTAACATCGCAGCCATCTGCAGTCATTATTAATACTATGGGCCCGTGCCTACGTGAATTCGGTAAGTGTTTACTTCAGTTCAGGTTTGAATCCATTTGCAATCTCCTTTGTGGCAATCTGTATGTTGGTATGTTAGTTGATAGACTTTTATTTTTTGGAAAATTTTAGGGCCATCTTGTAGGAAGACTGTAGTAGATTCAAATGCACCAGCAGTTCAGAGCAGTTCAGGATAAGGGTCTTGATGCTTTCATTTGTTACTTGAAATATTGATGTTGATGATGGGAGGTAATACTTTACTCTTTATTATTATTTTATTTACTACATTTGGATAAGTAGGAGATATGTGAAAGAAGGTGCAAATGATGTTCTATGGCTACGGGTAGAGTTGGAGGCATTGGGGAGTTTTTGGTATGCTCTGTCAGAATTGATGTGTTAGCAACCATGGCTCACTCAAAGTTTTCATGGCCGACTTTGACTGACGACATTGGAATTTTGTTCCACTTTTCTCCCCTTTGATTTAACATTCTGGTTTTCAGGATTTACTTTGCAACAAGGTATGAGTGACACATTTTGCTTCTGTAGATAATTAGTGTGTGCTTGCAAAGTTAAAGCATGAGTTTTGTGTTTAAGAAGCTAAACAATTTAAGTTATATGTTATTGAAACATGTAGTAGGGGAAATGCAATTTCTGGGAGTGACAGTCTGATAGATCACCCAAATCACATCAACTAATTGGATATTGTGGCATTAAAAGGGAAAGCGTTATTCAGAGGCTACCTGTATATGAATTCATATTAAATAGAAGCCTAGACGATCATTTTTCAATAGTGTCTTTCCTGCTCTTTCTTGCCAAAGGGACTGCACATAGTTCATTTTCTTGGACTGATTCCTTGCATATTGTTGTAAGATAAGGTCATCAGGGCAATAAAATTAGGATTTACAAATTGTCAAAAATTAATGAGTTGCTGGTGTTCTTACTAATATGTGTTACTCGATGTATTTATATGTGGCTGAAGTCCTTTTTTTTTTAGGGGGGGGGGGGGAGGCTATTTTCATACCCTTAATTGATGATTTTGGCTTAAATTGTTCAAGCATATTTCTGGTCAAAAAATTTGTCCAAATATATATGATCAAGCAGTTGAGCGGGAAGAAAATAGTTTAATGAAGACCAAAAGAAACATTTTCCAACTACCGTTAAGAGCCAGCAACGAGTGCAAATCAACTGATGAATCAGGTTGTTGAAATTGTTAGTTGGATAACTTTCTTACTAATCAACTGACTATGTGATAACCGAACGAATGACTCCTTTGCAATTATTTTTCACTGGTTTTAGAATTTTCTCATGGAATATCACCAACTTTTTTTTTGTATACTGCATAAGCTTTATTGAATTTGCATTGGTTAGATGGTCCAAAGTTTGCTGGTAAAGGCAGAGCAGAGCATGAGGTCTTCTTATTTGATGGTTTACACTGAGCAGTATTGAGCCTATAATTTAATAGATTTCCTTTATTAATAACTTAGATGCATTGGAACATATACATTAAGGTGGTTTAATTTAAAGATGGAGATCACTATAACAGGAGAACAAACTACTCCTATATTATATGAGCTTTGCTATATTATTAAACTAATCCTTTTCTGTCTAAAGATTTCAGAGGAATTAACATGTTATTTTATTTTTTTTGGTCGATATGCTTTAAAGAGGGAAAATAAAAAAATTATCCATCACTTACAGGGTCTTTCTTATGTTCTTTATATGTCTGGTGTGCTTTAAAGAGTAAAATAAAAAATTAGCTATCAGTAACAAGGTGCAAGTGATGGCTCTGTGAACATCTATATTTTAATTTATTTATATGTTCCAATTTAAAGAATGATAATGTGCAAATGCGTCAAAGTAGAATCTTACATTTCATTAAATTAGAATTTAGTGATACAAATGAAGGATGTTCTACATATACAGCTAAAGATTTCTTAATTTTATTATCAGTAAACATTGCTTTTGTGCCAGCTTCTAATTTCATTGGTTAAATCTACTTATACTTCTTATATGATGTCTTTTACCATTCTGGGGTTGCTTTCTTTGAATTCTGTCAGTTATATCTCTGTATGTCTTAAATGTCAAACTTAAAGCTTGTCAACGTGAAAGTTTTTTGGGGCTTAACCAACAAGTACTATTTTTTCTTATGATTAAAAATTTACTTCTTGTACATACTGTTTGTGGATGCTTTTATACTTTAATTTTTAATGGTAAAAGGTAGAAAGTATACTCATCCCACGAGGATGGGTAAGCAAAATAGTGGCTGAAAATTGAGAGACACCACAAAGAACAAACAAAGTTATATGTGGTAGCAAATACCAATGGAAAGACTTATTTGTTATCCCTGTATTTAAAGAGAATTGATAAGGGATGTCATGCACCAATGTTTTGAGTTGCGACTGTTCAACCAAAAATCTGAGTCTTTGGTCAAAGCTAAAAAGAAATTCGGGTTACTGATAATCAGGAAACAAAAATAAAATACTTTTGAGAACGATGGTAAAAACAAATAGATGTGTATTTCAATAAATTCTCAATAGTATTCCGTGTCCTTACAAATGATGATACTTCTTCCTTTTATAGATAATTCTAGGTAAAGGAATGAAGCCTTAGCTTTAATGATATAATCATGAGTAATAAATGACATTTAATAAGCCGTTATACAATCATTCCTATTAAATACCAATTTTGTAACGTATCAAGTATTTAATAATGAATTTGGACTCCTTTCTGTCATCAGATCTTTGCCTTCAACGCCTTCTAATCCGTTGGCTGTAAATAATTTAAAGTGGTACGAGACTCGTATCTATACGTCGTCTCGTGCCTATTTAAATTATTCTTCCCGTGGCTGTCTCCATCCGTGCCTCTTTAGTCAATTGCTGCGCTTTGACCATTTAACCAATCCACGTGTCATGCCACATCATCTTTAATATAAACTCAGTTTTTTCCCAATACAGACAGTCCCCCCACTTTCCATTTTTTTTATCAATTAAATAATTGGGAAGTGGATCTTCATGTAAAAGGAACTTTTGCCACAATTAATGCTCATGACAGTATTAACGCCTCAGCAGTCTTTTCCATTTAATGTTCTGTCCATGTGTCATTATCTAATTGATTCCGCTATTCATACCCTTTTTCGAGACTTCTTCATTCTCACTATTTACGAAGTGATAGCTGCCTTTATTATAGGCTTTTCATCATTACACTTCCAAAGTTGACGGTTCCCATTTTACACATAACTTCTTCTTCCTTTGTCTTCTTCAAAAATCTTCAGCACATACTTCCTTCTTAACAATGTCTTCTTCAAACCCTATCCGTAAAAAAGTTCCAATTCTAGATCAATTCCCCAACGCCCCTGTTAGACACAGAAGAGGCGGAGGAGGTAGGCTTCGAACATGGTTAGAATCTACGCGAGGCGGCTCCTCTGGTTCTTCTTCAAGGAGTTCTATCCCAAAAGCCCCTTCTTCTAAAAGTAGGGAAATTCTTTGATTCTTCTCAAGAACCCTCAGTTGATGATATAGTTCCCAGCGATTTGTCTTTTGAAAGTGACAAAACGTCTCTTCAAAAACAAATTAAAAATTTAGAAAGAGTCGATACTTACCCAACAATAGTAACCGAGCTTACAATCCCCACCATAAGAAGAGATTGTAACTAGAAGGATAGTCTCCGAATGTCACTTCCTTCCCCAAATCAAAGAATTTCCTCTTTTAGAAGTGGGTATTCTTCTGTTTACACTTACCCCTTCACTTTAGGTTTTAATCCTCCGATTGACCCAGTTATCCTCGATTTTTGTCGTTTCTTTACAATTTGTTTAGCCCAAATCGGTAAATTAGTGTGGAGAACAGTGGCTTGTTTGAGATATTTATCCTCCAAGGCCAATGTCAATTTCACCTTTTCTCACCTCATTCATCTATACCATCCTAACTTAATACGCCATGGAGTTTTTACCTTAACTGCAAGGAGCAAAAAAGTTTTGGTAAATCCTGAGGATGACAAAGATCGTGGATGGTATATCCGTTACGTTGCTGTTCGTACGGTGGACTTGATTGGCGAAACAAATATTCCCTTCCCTGAGAAGTGGAATTTTGAACGTAGGTTTCCTTTTATTTACCGTACCTACTTTTGAGAATTTCAAAAGAAAGTTGTTTTTAACCTCGTCCCTTCTTTGGTTTTTTGTAGCAACCATGGGAGATGTGGAACCTATTCCCAACTTCCGTGGTTGGGTAGACTCACTTTTGAAGATTGCTTCTAGGGAGCAGAGAACTTGGAAATCAATTTCTTCCTTACATGGCTGGAAGGTCAAAACACATGGTATCCCCCTTTTTATAATTTTTTTTTTTACATGTTAAGCACTTTTTCCTCAACTTTAATCATGTATATCCATCCTTTAATCAGGATTTGGCATTAGAGGAATGACGGCTGAAGTAGCTGTGGCCATTCGCATGTCTGCGAATGATGCTCTTGATTTGGATAAGGCTCGAGCTTTGTTGCCTAAAAGGAAAGCTACAAAGGAAAGTTCTGAAGAAGAAGAGGAGGGTACCTCCCTAATTACCAGGCCAAGGGTCAAGAGACGAATAATCATTGATGATGAAATTGAAAACACTCCTGCTCGAACCTCCACCACCGAGCCTGTTTTGATTCAATCTGACGAGGACGCCGAACCAAGAGATAATAATGAGTCAATTCAGCATTTTTTTGACAGTGGTTTCGGGAGTGGAGAGCTCGACCCTGTTTTTGATGAAGCTCCTCTTTCCTCATTTGTTCCTATTTCCTCCATTCCTCTGCCAACCGTAAGTATTTCTTTACCAGTTTTGACGACTTCCGTTCTTTTGCCAGTTTCTACCGCTCCTATATCCGTTCCCTTGGCTATTTCTACCGCACCTGCTTCCGCTCCTGTGTTGGTTTCTACATCTTTTCCTTCCATTCCTTCCACTGCTCCTCTTCCCTCTGTTCATCATACAGAGACAGGTTCTAGCAGTGGAAGTATGACTATGAGAAGTGTTACTTTGGAGGTTCCTGCCAATCATAGCCTCTTGAGGAAGACCGGTAGAGCCGATGTTTGGCTCGAACCTCTAATTGGAGATATCGAGAAGAAGAAGATGGAGAGCCATAGATGCTTAACTCTGATGAATGACGTAGTTCATTCTACTTTGAAGGTTTTTTTACCAACAAGTTTTTTTTTAATTATCTTCAATCTCTCATTTCTATGACTTATCTCTGTAGGCTAACCTTATTGGCACGGAATTAATGGAAAGAATTTCCCTACTGGAAAGAAAAGCTCGTGAGTCTGAAAAGACTGTCCACGAGGCCGAAGAAATAGCTAGGGGAGCCCAGCTTGAAGCAACCAATTGGAAGGAGCAGTTCGAGAATGCTTAAGGGACCATAGAGGAGTTGCAAAAAGATAAAAATCTCCTGGAGCAGCAAAACTGTGGTTTAACTTCTGAACTGGCAACTGTCAAAGCCTCTTCAAGCCAATTGAAAAGAGACAAAGAGCTTTTGGAATGCTCTTTGTCAGAACAATTATCCAGGGCTAGTGAAGAAGTTAGGGAGCTGAAGGCACTTTTGGCTAGGAAGGAAGAATATGCAGGAGAGTTAGTGCAAAGCTTGACTCAAGCTCAGGCTGACTTACAGACTTCTTCTGACGAGATTCATGCCTTGAAGAGTTCTCATGCTTCTCTTGAAGCTTCCCTTGATTCCCATTTAGCTGAATATCAAATCTTAAAAAACGATCTTGCTATGTGGGAAAAGGAATATGGACTCCTAGAGGAAAATTTTAACATAGAGGTGAGTTGGGCTTTCCTGAAATCTCGTCGTGATGCTTTGACGGAAGCTGCTCAAGAAGGTTTTGACTTGCAGTATGAACTGGCCAAAGTCGTAGATACCATCGAGAAAAGCCAACAGTCTACTGATACTCCTTCTCCTGCACTTGAAGTTCCTGGAACAGAAGAACTTTTAAATGAAGAAGTGAATACTGCAGCAATTGGGATTACAATTCCTGCTTCAGCTGAAAATGTTGCAATTCCAGCTTCAGAGGGTGAAACTTCTATGACTCAGTCTGTGGAAGTTGAAGATTTCGTGACTCTTGCTTCCCTCATTGATCCTAACATTTCAAGCTCAGCTGAAACCGTTCCTGTTGCTGCTTCTTCAGAAGTTGCCACCGTGCCTGTGGCTGAAAGTGAAATTAATATTGCAACTTCTGATGTGCTAACCCCTTCAATTGGATGATGGTTTTATCCCTTAGTTTTTAAGGGATTTTTTGGTGAAAGTCCCCAGTTATCATAATGGGGCACTTGTATAAACTTTTATTGACTAAGTTTCTACTTAGTCTTTTTAATTATATTAAGAAGTTTTGTTAGTACTTCAATGTGTTCTATTCTTGCCTTTTCCTTACTTATTTAGGACTTATAGAGTAGTTTAGCATTTTTATCCTTTGAAAATGCTTTATGATTCTTCTCATGACTTATTAACATGAGGCTTATAAAAGAGGGCCCTTTTATTTTATCGACACTTAATGAAGAAGACGTCTCAACTTCATAATGGTGTTATAATACGATGAAAGAAATAGGAAAACACACGTTTTGTATGAAACAACTTTGGCAAGTTTTTATTCATAAACTTTTAACAAGTGTTTGACTGTTACATGTATTACAATACATCTACAACTTTCTCGTAACTGTTTTTCTTGTAACAGATTTGTAAATAACATAAAATAAACAAGGTTTTTCTTCATAACCTGTTTCAGTACATAGTCATGACCCTATCTTTACATATTAAGAAGGGTTTGAGAGGTGACTTTGTTTATGAGTTTGAGAGATGACTTTGTTGTTCTCATGAATGCTGAAGACTTCGTAACTTTTTCTCAACACTTGCTTCTTTGTGGCCGATTTTTGTTCGATACTCATATCTGTTTCTCTACACATATCTGTGTATAATATGTAGTCCCTCAAGTGTTTGAGCGGTGAAGTATGAAGCCTCGAGCACTTGTTTATTTCTTTTACTTTGGCCCTTTTCCTGAAACAGAAAGATATACGGGACTCGACGGTGCGATTATAGATGAAGACTGCCTAACTCGTGTGTATTTCCATCAGATTAATTGTAACCCTGGGCTAGGAATTTAAGAATACTCCATTTTGCCTTGCAGGTTGTGACTCATCATTTGGCACGAGTTAGGATATTTTGCCTAGCATCTAAAATCGTTAGTAAAATATTAATAAACCAAGAGAGAAATTTTAACATGATGATACCTGACCGTAGGTACTTTCTTAAAAGTAATATCTTTTTAAGTGGACAGCATTCCAATGTGAGGGTAAAACTTTACCATCCATTGTTTCCAACTGGTATGCTCCTTTTCCCGCAATGCCACGGACTTTGTATGGTCCTTCCCATGTTGGACTTAGCTTTCCTGAGTTAGCAGCTTTTGCAGATTGGAACACCTTTTTAAGCACGAAGTCCCCAATTTTGAAAAATCTGAGGCGTGCTTTCCTATTGTAATATCGTTCTATTACTTGCTTTTGTGCTGCCATCCTTATCAAAGCAGCTTCTCTTCTTCCTTCAAGTAAATCTAGGCTAACCCGCATCTCTTCATTATTAGATTCCTCCGTTGCCTGATCGTATCGTGTGCTTGGCTCACCCATTTCAACTAGAATTAAGGCTTCCGTACCATAAACCATCGAAAATGGTGTTTCTCCAGTGCATTAACACCTCAGGCCAATTACCTTTTGAATCTTGTAACCACTTTTTCAAGTTATTGATAATAACTTTGTTAGTTGATTCTGCTTGTCCATTCCCCACTGGATGATATGGCGTAGACGTTATTCTTTTGATCTGCCAACTTCGAAGAAATTCTGTAACTTGTGCTCCAATGAATTGTGGTCCATTGTCACACACGATCTCCTTTGGTACTCCAAAGCGGCATATTATATTTCGCCATATGAAGTCTTTAACTTCTTTTTCTCGTACCTGTTTAAATGCCCCTGCTTCTACCCATTTAGTGAAATAATCTGTAAGTACAAGTAGAAATTTTACCTGACCTTTTGCTTGTGGAAGTGGACCTACGATATCCATTCCCCATTTCATAAAGGGCCATGGGGCTAAAACAGGATGTAGTAACTCAGCTGGTCTGTGCATATTATTAGCGTACCTTTGACATTTATCACATTTGGACACGAAACTGGTTGCCTCTTCTTCCATCTTAGGCCAATAATATCCTGTGCGAATTAACGTTCATACCAGTGACCGTCATCCTGCGTGATTCCCACAATGTCCTTCATGTACTTCTCTCATGACATATTCGGTTTGAGAGGGTCCGAGACACCTTGCTAGTGGTCCGTCGAACATCTTTCGATAAAGATTTCTTTGATATAATCAATATCGTGCAGCTTTTTTGCGAAGCGCGTAAGCCTTTCCTTTATCATTAGGCACGGTTCCGTGCTGTAAAAAGGCAACAATTTCATTTCTCCAATCTCATGTTAGATGATTAAAATTTACCTCGTTTTTATCAGATTCAAGAACGGAATGAAATAGATGTATGACTGAAGCATCTGTATTGTTTGCCATGTCTGCTGCGGATGCAAGGTTTGCTAAAGCATCTGCCTCTACATTCTCATCTCTTGGGATCTGCACTACTTTCCAAGTTTGGAATTGCTTTATTAACTCCCGTACCTTTGCGAGGTATTCTTGCATTCGTGACTCTCTGGCTGTATAAGTCCCCAGCATCTGATTAACCACGAGTTGAGAATCACTCTTGATTATAATCTGTGTTATGCCGAGTTCTCGTGCCAATTCTAAACCTGCAATTACAGCCTCATACTCTGCTTCATTGTTAGTTATAGAATGACATTTTATAGCCTGTCTAATGGTCTCACCCGCAGGTGGTACGAGGACTATTCCTAGGCCTGCCCATTTTACATTAGATGACCCGTCAGTGTATAAAACCCAAGTCCCCGGGTTCACACCATTAAAAACTAGTAATTCTTTTTCTGCTTCTAAATGCATCCCCTGGCTAAAATCAGCCACGAAATCAGCTAGTACTTGAGACTTTATAGCGGTCCTAGGTTGATAAATAACTTCATACTCACTTAGTTCTATAGCCCATTTTGCTAATCTTCCTGAAAGTTCGTGTTTATGCAAAATATTTCGAAGTGGAAAAGCAGTAACTACTACAATGGGATGACATTGAAAATAAGGTCTTAACTTTCTAGATGCCATGATCAAAGCTAATGCTAATTTTTCTAGCTGTGGGTATCGTGTCTCAGCTTCCAATAAGGACTTACTTACATAATAAATAGGAGATTGTTTACCTTGGTCCTCGCGGACTAAAACAACACTTACTGCGACTTCAGATACGGCCAGATAAATGAGAAGTTTTTCCCCCACCTTCGGTTTTGCCAACAACGGTGGTTTTGACAAATAAGCTTTCAAATTTCTAAGGGCTTGTTGACAATCTTCATTCCATTCAAAATGATCTTGCTTTTTAAGTGCAGAGAAAAACTTAAAACACCTTTCCGAGGATTTGGAAATAAATCTCCCCAAAGCTGCAATTCTTCCCGTTAATCTTTGTACTTCCTTTTTATTAGTAAGTATATCCGGGATTTCTTCTATTGCTTTGATCTGAGAAGGATTCACTTCAATACCACGATTAGAAACAAGAAAACCCAAAAACTTACCTGATGCAACTCCAAATGCACATTTTTCTGGGTTGAGTTTCATATTAAATTTTCGCAAAATTTCAAAAGTAACAGATAGATGAGAAATATGATCATGAGATTGCTGGGTTTTGACGAGCATATCGTCTATATATACCTCCATTGTTTTCCCTAAATGTTCTTGGAACATTTTGGTGACCAACCTTTGATAGGTTGCCCCAGCATTTTTGAGGCCAAAGGGCATTACTTTATAACAGTAAGTCCCCCTGTCTGTGATGAAAGAAGTTTTTTCTTCATCACCAGGATCCATTTTAATTTGATTATATCCTGAGTATGCATCTAAAAAACTTAAAAGTTCATGACCTGCGGTTGCATCAATTAGTTGGTCTATATGCGGTAAGGGAAAGGAATCTTTTGGACAGGCTTTATTTAAATCGGTATAATCTACACAAACACGCCACTTACCATTTTTCTTGGGTACGACCACCGTATTAGCTAACCAAGTAGGATATTTTACCTCACGGATTGATCCGATTTTTAATAATTTTTGGACTTCATCCTGAATCACCTGGTTCTTGAAAGCACCTTGTTTCCGTTTCTTTTGCTTTATTGGTGTGAAAGAAGGGTCCTCATTGAGTTTGTGAGTCATCACATTTGGTGGTATCCATGTCATGTCAGCATGGGACCAAGCAAAACAGTCTAAGTTAGCTTTTAAAAATTCGATTATCATACCTCGCATGTTCGTGCTTAAATTGGCCCCGACATAAACCTTCCGTTCAGGCCATTGATCAAATAACATCACTTCCTCAAGCTCTTCAATTGTCGTTTTGATGCTTTCATTTTCTTCAGGTTCTTGAATTGTGTCAGGTCTTGAGTCCAAATCCGTCTTTTCCTGTTCAGTTGAAGTTTGATCTTTTTTACCTTCAACTGTTTCCTGTAATTGCTACTTTTCTTTATTTTCGGCGCTCGTACTTGTTACAGCGTTGACACTTTTAGCCATCTGCTGATCCCCACGAATTTGGCAAATTCCCCATGGTGATGGGAATTTAATAACCTGATGTAGAGTTGATGGGACAACGTCCATATCGTGTATCCATGGTCTCCCCATGATCATATTGTAGGCCATTTCCATATCAACTACCTGAAATTTAGTTTCCTTCACAACACCCATAGCAAAAGTTGTTAGAAATACCTCACCTTTTGTTACTACACTTGAATTGTCAAAGCCTGACAAGGTGTGCGCCTTGGGTATCATTTTGTCTTCAGCTTGCATTTCTCGTAGTACCCTTAGTAATATAATATTTACAGAACTCCCTGGATCAATCAAAACTCGTTTTACATTAGTATCATGTACAAGTAAAGATATTACCAGTGCGTCATTATGTGGAGTTGTCACTCCTTCGGTATCTGCATCATCGAACGAAATACTTTCATTTTCAAGGACCTGCCGCACCCGTTTCCCGTGTGTAATTGTTACCTTAGAAACCTTGTTGGAGGCTGTGTAGGTTACGCCGTGAATGTCCTCTCCCCCGCTTATGACATTCACTGTCCTCTTGGGTGAAGGAGGTTGTGGTGGCTCTTGTCTGTTTTTCATATAAGCTTGTTTTCCTTTCTCACTAAATAACTCAGTGAGGTACCCTTGCTTCAATAAATGATCCACTTCACTCTGCAGGAATCTGCATTCTGAAGTTTTGTGCCCGTGATCGTTGTGAAATTCGCACCAATGATCCGGATTGCGTCTACTTGGATTTGACCGCATCTCTTTTGGCCACCGTACCTTATCTCCCATGCTTCTTAAAACAGCTACGAGCTCGGAGGTAGAGACATTAAAATTATATCCACCGAATCGTGCCTTTAAACTCCTGTCATCATCTCGTGATTCTTGTCTGTTCCGATCATTCCTGAACTTTGAAGAAGAGCCAGAATCCCGGTTCCTCAATTTTTGATCATATTGCTGGCTATCTTGTTTCGACCGTGGGTCCTTTCCTGCGGGTCCCATATATGGATCGTACCTGTTTTTACCTGATCTTTTTTCGGTTTCTGACCTTCGGGTACCGCCCCTTTCTTCATGATGGAGCTTAGGTACGGTATCTTCTCCGATTCGCACCTTCGTGCTATACCTGTTGTAAACATCATTCCATGTGGTTGCAGGAAATTCTCGAAGACTTTCTTTGAGTCGTCTCGTGGCTTCAGAACTTTTGTCATTTAAATTATTTGCAAAAGCTATAGCAGCCCAATTGTCAGGCACACGAGGTAGAGTTATTCTTTCACGCTGGAATCTATCAACGAAGTTTCTAAGCAACTCTGAATCCCCTTGTTTGATTTTGAAAATATCTTCCATCCTTTTCTCAACCTTTTGTGCTCCCGAATGTGCTTTAATAAAAGAATCTGCAAGCTCAGCAAAAGAATTAATAGAATTTTCAGATAAAAGAGAATACCAGGTTAATGCACCCTTGGTGAGTGTTTCTCCAAATTTCTTGACCAATACTGATTCAATTTCTTGTTTGGTCAAGTCGTTGCCTTTTACGCCGGTTGTAAATGCAGTCACGTGGTCACGTGGGTCTGTAGTACCATCATATTTCGGGATGTCAGGCATTTTGAACTTTTTCGGAATTGGAAGGGGAGCAGCACTAGGCTTCCATGGTTGTTGTGAGTATTTGTCCATGTCTACTCCTTTTATTACAGGTGGAACTCCAGGGATTTGTTCAATACGCTCATTTTGTTCCTTAAGCTGTTTCTGCAAGGTTAGTACTAAATTTTGCAAATACGAATTATTTAAATTACCTGGTCCCCCTTCTTGTGGTTCACTGGGGGTTGCTCCGTTTCCAGAATTATCAAGACCAGAACGGGGGTTCTCCAATGTATTATTATTAGGAGTTGGTGTAGGTGGCGCAGCAGGCAATCGACTAACAAGTGCCTGAAGAGCTTTGCCGACCTGTGCATCAATTAGCTTTTGCAAAGCTTCAGTTGTAACTCCTTCAAAATGTTCAGATTGCTCTTGTTGATCAGCACGGGATTCAGTAACAGGAGTGCCTTCACGAGATTGACGTGGTGAATTTAGAGGAGAGGGAACCACGTTATCTTGATTTTGATGTATTTGATTCTCATGGTTTCCCAATGTGTTATTACTATTGTTGTCGGCGTTGTTGTTTGACATGGTGACGACAATAGATAAGATATAGCTTAAAAGGAAAGATTATCAGATTCCCGGTAACGGAACCAATTTGTTTAACCAAAAATCTGAGTCTTTGGTCAAAGCTAAAAAGATCGGGTTACTGATAATCAGGAGACAAAAATAAAATACTTTTGAGAACGATGGTAAAAAAACAAATAGATGTGTATTTCAATAAATTCTCAATAGTATTCCGTGTCCTTACAAATGATGATACTTCTTCCTTTTATAGATAATTCTAGGTAAAGGAATGAAGCCTCAGCTTTAATGATATAATCATGAGTAATAAATGACATTAAATAAGCCGTTATACAATCATTCCTATTAAATACCAATTTTGTAACGTATCAAGTATTTAATAATGAATTTGGACTCCTTTCTGTCATCAGATTTTTGCCTTCAATGCCTTCTAATCCGTTGGCTGTAAATAATTTAAAGTGGTACGAGACTCGTATCTATACGTCGTCTCGTGCCTATTTAAATTCTTCTTCCCGTGGCTGTCTCCATCCGTGCCTCTTTAGTCAATTGCTGCGATTTGACCATTTAACTAATCCACGTGTCATGACACATCATCTTTAATATAAACTCAGTTTTTTTCCAATACAGCGACAAAGATGTGGATATTTACTGACATTCATGGACTACAAGATAAAATAAACATAAATACTAATTTATTATGTGAGTTCATCACTTCCCGATGATTCATATGTATGTAGATCCAATGTGTTGTGAGTTGATGTTTCATTATCTCAAATGCTTTTCCATTCTCTTTGCAGCTTATGTGCAACATTTGCGGTGGTCTTGTTGTATATGTTCCTGCAATATCTCACTTTGGACAATTTGCTCTATTTTTCCCTCCTCAGGCATATTGTGCGTTCCAAAATACTTTTTTGTTGCTGATGAGAGTATAGTGCAGCCTGTACATAGATTCTATCTGAAGGTGGACTTCTGGTTCTTATCATGCATGATCTATCTGGTATTATCCATGCAGTTCAATTTGCTTTCTGCTCTTATATGACTGAACTTCTAAGGACCCCCCCCCCCTCCTGAGGAGTCTCAATCCAGTGCAGATCGTCAGCTCTGAGACTATGTTCTTCATGCTCTATATGAAGCTTTTTATCCACCTTTATAATCGTCATGCATCATTATGTCCTTTCTTATTCCCTTTGTGCGCTTACAGTTTATTTGGGAGGAATTCAATCGTGATTAAACTTCGATGCATTGGCCTTATTGTAGGTTTGGAGTGAATGAACAGGGCTGAATGAATTCGCTTTGGTGTAGAGTTGGAGTTCATGAACAGGATTTGGTACATCGTTGATGTAAGTCCGGATCTCTTATCTGTTCTCACTGTAGTTGTGGGTGTTGGTCTTCTTGTTGGTTTTAATTTTATGAAACTTCCACTTGGGATAGACATGATAGGGCCAAACAATATTCTTCTTTCATACGTCTGAGGCAACTCACATTGGGTATGGATCTTTTAACGTTTTTGTTGTCCTTAAGCATTATTCATATGGGCGTCGGTTGTGTGAATTGAGGTCAGTTTTTTTCCTCTCTTTTTTGGCTCTTTTGGGTGAGTAAGTAGGTCATTCAGTGTTGACATTGTCGATTTCATAATGTAGTTACGGACAGTTCCGGTTTCGAGTGTTAAGAAATTGAATGATCGTTTGGCAATGCGTTATTGCTGTATATGTGTTAGTAAATATAACCTTCAAGGTGAGCGTATCGATATAGCTATTAATCTCTGGTAGTCCTTTCAACAGAACTGAATGCATATGGGTGCTACTCTAGAAATTCTATTGGAGATGTCCAGGCCTCATGTTTGTTTTATGGTTCTAACTTGCTTAGATCCTGATTATTCAAAAGGCTTCATTACAGTAATTATAAGCATCCGCCATTCCTGCCACTTGGGCAGTTGCTGAATCGATCTCTCAATGTGTATGCATGTGTGAAGCGAGGTATAGTAATGTGTGATCATCAATTGCGCTTATCTTTTTATTCTACTTTAGCATATGCATTTTCCCTTAAGAGGTTCCAAGTACGATCATTGACAGAATTTTTCAATTGTTAAGAATGCAAAATTGTTGTTACTAAGATTTGAGCGAAGACAACAAGAAAGGCTGAGAAGCACACTTCACTATTGAAAAAAGCTTGAGGATTTACCGATTTTATCAAAGAAGATTGACAAGAAAGATCTTATATTTCTACATCAGGTTGTTTTAGAAATAGCTGAAGTTGGTCATGTTGAATTTATAGTGTCCAAGGAATCAAGGAGCTCAGAGATATTGTCACGATCCAAAACCCGGACCCGGTCGTGATGGCACCTCTCGTGAAGACAAGGCTAGCCGACACTTCCCATTTCAATTTTTTTAGCAGTTAAACCAAAAGAAATAAGTCTAACGCATAATAAATAGAATCTCAAAGCAGCAGATAGTAGCATAATTTGCGGAATACAACCCCACAGCCCGATACCGGGATGTCACTAGTCATGAGCATCTATCAATCCTAATACAAGTTTGAAAAGTCTATAAGCTATTACAAAATGTTTAATAAAGAGATAGAAATGATAAAGGGGAAGAAACATGGGACTGCGGACACCAAGCAGCTACCTCGTGGTCTCCGAAATCTGCCAGGAGCTCTCAACTCGCACTGGCAGGATCAGCAACGCCTGAATCTGCACACGGGGTGCAGAGAGTAAAGTGAGTACTCCAACTCAGTGAGTAATAATCATAAATAAAGACTGAAAGTATGAAATCACGTAAGGGGCATTATATGCTATAATGAAGCAGTAAAACAGGTAAGAATAGTGATTCAGTAAAGATATATAAATCATATAAGTTCAGTTTAAACTTTAAGAAATGTTTATTCAACAATTAAATAGGTAAATGAGAGACAAATAAGACAAATAAACGCATAGAGAATTTCCCCTCGGGCACAATGTCAACAATGCACGCCCCTCGGGTTATATCTCACATCACAATGGGTACCCGCGCTCATTGGGGGTGTGCAGACTCCTAGAGGGACTCCTTTCGGCCCAAGCGCAATATCAAACCATCTCGTGGCATCATCACTAGGCCCTCAGCCTCATATCAACAAGCCACCTCGTGGCGTATATATCTCAGGCCCTCGGACTCATAATCATAGTCAGTGTTTCCTCACAAGTAGGCCATCAGCCTTACTCAGTCAAAATCCTCACAAGCCACTCGGGCAATAGCAAAACATGATTCTCAGCTCGAACTATCATTTAAAAGATCATTTAAGTGTTAAAACAGAGTAAACATGGCTGAGTTATGAAAACAGTGGAATATAGCATTATTGAGTTCCAGTATAAAGTCAAAATAGTGAGGAAATATCAATAAAAATCCCCTAAGGGTTCAAATAGTTGGCACGAGGTCCAAATATGACATTCAGCCCAAAACAAGATGATAGCAAATAGATTTCAGTCAAATACGTGGTAAAGTAGTCATTTGGGACGGATTAGTCACAATCCCCAATAGTGCACGACCTCACGCTCGTCATCAAGCGTGTGCGTCACCTCAATATAGCACAACGATGAGCAATCCGGGGATGCATACCCTCAGGACATCATTTACAATCATTACTCACCTCAATCCGGTCAAATCTCTAGCCCACGATGCCTTTGCCCCTCGAATCGGCCTCCACTCGCGTCGAATCTATCCAAAATCAGAATCACGACGTCAAAATATGCTAAGGGAACAAAGCCCAAGCGAAAATAATCAATTTACAACCTAAATCCAGAAATTACCAAAATCCGACCCCCTTGGAATTCGATAAAATTCACATCAATGGATTCTTTATCTCCCAACGAGTTCATACATATCAAAAGTACCAAAATCCGACCACAATGGGTCCCTCAAATCCCCAAATCTAGGTCTCCAATACCAAGCCCTAGTTTCCCTAATTTTAACCCTTAAATTACATTAATCATAGCTCTAATCCGTGAAATAATACCATAGGAACGAGTTTTAGGTCCAAATTCCTTACTTCAATGAAGTCTCCTTGAATTCTCTCTTCAAAATTGTCCAAAAGGCTCCAAAGCCGACTTAGAAAAATAGCTCAAAAATTGCGAAGGAAACAATTTATACTTTCTGGTCCAGGCATTATGCATTTGCGGCCAATTTCCCGTTTATGCGGTACAGCTTCTGCGGTCAAGACCATCGCATATGCGGTCCTCACTTAAGTTCCCATTTTTTGCATCTGCGATACAATATCTGCACCTGCGCCATCGCAGGTGCGGCCCTCCTAACCGCTTCTGCAGTTTCTGCCTCCCTCGCTTCTTTCTGCTTCTGCGGCTCCCTTCCTCGCATCTACGACATCACACCTGCGGTCCCCAATTCGCAGGTGCAGAAATACCAGAAGCAGAAAAATCTACAGCTTCTTCAAAAATCCCAAACTCTCCGTCAACCATCCAAAATCGCCCCGAGGCCCCCGGGACCTCAACCAAAAGCACAAACATATTCCAAAAAACTTATTCAAACTTGTACCAATCTTCAAAACATCTCAAACAACATCGAATCAACCAAAACACATCGGATTCAAGCCCAAGTTTTCAAAAATCTTCCGAATTCTGCTTTTGATCAAAAACCCAACCAAACCACGTCGAATGACCTGAAATTTTGCACATACATCCCAAATGACACAACGAAACTACTGCAACTCTCGAAATTCCATTCCGACCCCTATATAAAAATCTTGCCTACCAATCGGAAATTGCCAAAATCTCAACTTTGCTAATTCAAGCATTAATCTACTCCGAACCTCCCAAACTCATTCCGACCATGCTCCTAAGTCCCAAGTCACCTCCCGAAGCTATCCGAACCATCCGAACTCACATCCGATCCCTCTAACACATAAGTAAACATCCGGTTGACTTTTTCAACTTAAGCTTCCCCAAAAGAGACTAAGTGTCTCAAACCTTCTCAAAACATTTCCGAACCCGAGCCAACCAACCCGACCACATATAAAACCGATAGAAATAGCAATAATAAGCAGAAATGGGGAAAATAGAGCGGTAACTCATGAGATGACTGATCGGCTCATCGCATCCTACCCAACTTAAACAAACATTCGTCCTCGAGCGAGTCAAGAAACATACCTGAAGCCTCAAACAGGTGAGGATGTCTGCTCTGCATCTCTCACTCCGTCTCCCAGGTAGCCTCCTCCACGGGCCGACCTCTCCACTGCACTTTCACTGAAGCTATATCCTTTGATCTCAACTTTTGAACCTGACGCTCCAAAATAGTTGTTGGCTCCACATCATAAGTCAAATCACCATCTAACTTAATCGTGCTGAAATCCAAAACATGAGATGGATCCCCAATATACTTCCGGAGCATAGAAATGTGAAATATCGGATGTACACTCGACAAGCTGGGTGGCAATGCAAGCTCATAAGCCACCTCCCTAATCCTCCAAGGCACCTCGAAAGGCCTAATGAATCGAGGACTCAATTTATCCTTTTCCCCAAACCTCATAACACCATTCATGGGTGAAACCTTCAACAGAACCTTCTCGTCAACCATGTAAGACACATCTCAAACCTTCCTATCAGCATAACTCTTTTGCCTTGACTGCGCTGTACGAAACCTCTCTTGAATCACCTCTACCTTTTCTAAAGCATCCTGCACCAAGTCTGTCCCCAATAGTCTAGCCTCGCCCGGCTCAAACCAACCAAGTGGAGATCTACACCGTCTCCCATACAAAGCCTCATATGGGGCCATCTAAATACTCAACTGGTAGCTGTTGTTATAAGAAAACTCTGCAAGCGGTAGAAACTGATCCCATGACCCTCTGAAATCAATGACACAAGCACGCAACATGTCCTCCAGTATCTGAATAGTGCGCTCGGACTGCCCATCTGTCTGAGGGTGAAAAGTTGTGCTTAACTCAACCTAAGTACCCAACTCTCACTGCACAGACCTCCAAAACTGTGAAGTAAACTGAGTGCCCCTATTTGAAATGACGGAAACTGGGACACCATACAAACGAACAATATCCCGGTTATAGATCTCTGCCAGCCGCTCTGAAAAATAGGTGGTACATACAGGAATGAAGTGCACGGACTTGGTCAGCCGATCCACAATCACCCAAATAGCATCAAACTTCTTCAAAGTCCGTGGAGGTCCAACTACAAAGTCTATAGTGATCCTCTCCCACTTTCACTTTGGAATATCCATCCGCTGAAGCAAGCCACCCAGCCTCTGATGCTCGTATTTCACATGCTGACAACTGAGACACCGAGCTAAAAATTCCACAATGTCTTTCTTCATTATTCTCCACCAATAATGCTGCCTCAAATCCTGATACATCTTCCCAGCACTCGGATGAATGGAATACCGCAAGTTATGGGCCTCCTCCAGAATCAACTCTCGAAGCCCATATACATTACGCACACATATCCGGACCTGCATCCTCAACACCCCATCATCACCAATGGTCACATCTCTAGCATCATCATGCTGAACTCTGTCCTTAAGGATAAGTAAATGCGGATCATCATACTGGCACTCTCTGATGCAATCATATAGGGAAGACCGAGAAACCATACAAGCCAATACCCGACTGGGCTCCGAAATATCTAACCTCACGAACCAATTGGCCAAGGCCTAAACATCAACTACAAGAGGTCTCTCCCCAACTGGAATATATGCCAAACTCCCCATACTCACCGTCTTTCAGCTCAAAGCATCGGCCACCATATTGGCCTTTCCCAGATGGTACAATATAGTGATATTATAATCCTTAAGCAACACCAACCACCTCCGCTGCCTCAAATTGAGATCCTTCTATTTTAACAAGTACTAGAGGCTACTATGATCTGTAAACACCTCACAAGACACACTATACAAGTAATGCCTCCAAATTTTCAATGCGTGAACTATGGCAGCAAACTCCAAATCATGAACGGGGTAGTTCTTCTCAAGGGCTTCAACTGACGAGAAGCATAAGCAATAACTCTACCCTCCTGCATTAATACACAACCAATAACAACTCTCAAAGCATCACAATACATGGTATATGAACCTGAAGCTGATGGCAAAATTAACACTGGAGCTGTGGTCAAAGCTGTCTTGAGCTTCTAAAAGCTCTCCTCACACTCGTCCGACCATACAAATGAAGCACCCTTCTGAGTCAACTTGGTCAAGGGCGATGCGATAGATGAGAATTCCTGAACAAAACGGCAATAATAACCCGCCAAACCAAGAAAGCTACGAATCTTTGTGGCCGAGGACAGTCTGGGCCAACTCTGAACCGCCTCTATCTTCTTCATATCAACCTGAATACCCTCGCCGGACACCACGTGCCCCAAGAAAGCCACTAAACTGAGCCAAAACTCACACTTTGGAGAATTTTGCATAAAGCTTATCCTTCCTCAATCTCTGCAACACAACTCTCAATTGCTCTGCGTGCTCCTCCTGACTACGCGAATACACCAGAATATAATCAATGAAGATTATGACAAATGAGTCAAGATAAGGCCGGAACATGTTGTTCATCAAATGCATGAACGCTGCTGGGACATTAGTCAGCCCAAAAGACATCACCAAGAACTCATAATGACCATATCAGGTCCTGAAAGCTGTCTTAAGAATATCAAAGTCCATGATCTTCAATTGGTGATAACCCGAACGAAGATCAAACTTGGAGAACACTCTCGCTCCCTGAAGCTGGTCGAATAAATCATCAATACGAGGCAAAGGATACTTATTCTTAACTGTTACTTTATTCAATTGCCTATAATCAATGCACATCCTCATAGTGCCATCCTTCTTCTTCACAAATAGAACCAGCACACCCCAATGTGACATACTAGGCCGAATGAACCCCTTATCAAGGAGTTCCTGAAGCTGCTCATTTAACTTCTTCAACTCTTTTGGTGCCATACGATACGACGGAATAGAGCTGGGCTGAGTGCCCGGAACCCAGGTCAAAACCAAAGTCAATATCTCTGTCCGGTGGCATGCCCGATAGGTCTGTATGAAACACATCGAAAAAATCCCTCACAACTGGAACAAAATCAATACTGGGAGTCTTAGCACTGACATCCCTCACAAAGGCTAGATACGAAAGGCAACCCTTCCTAACTATACGCTGTGCTTTCAAGAATGAGATCTCTCTACTGGGAACATAATCAATCACACCTCGCCACTTAATCTGTGGCACACCTGGTATAGCCAATATGACTATCTTAGCATGACAGTCCAGAATAACCTGACACGGAGATAGCCAATCCATGCCCAAAATGACATCGAAATCCACCATACACAATAATAAAAGATCCACATGGGTCTTCAGAACCCTAATAGTCACCACACACGACCGGTACACAACGTCTACAACAACAGTATCGCCCATCATGGTAGATACATGAACAGGTGATGCAAGAGACTCACGGGGCGTACCCAAATAACGAACAAAGTATGATGTCACATAAGAAAAGGTGGAACCGGGATAAAATAATTCAGAGGAATCTTTGTGGCAGACTAAAACAATACCTGTGATAATAGCATCTGAAGCAATAGCATCGGGTCTGCCTAGAAGTACATAGAAATGGGCCTAACTGCCACTTGAGCGACCTCCCCCTCTAGGGCGACCCCTAGCTGACTGACCTCTACCTCTAGCTGGGTGGGTCGGTTATGATAAAGTAACTGGCATTGAAGCTTATGACTGACCCCTCTGCTGAGATGAACTCGCAAAATGACGAGGGCACTGCCTCCACATATGACCCATCTCTCCACACTCATAACAACTCCCAAGTGCTGGAGAAGGGGACTGAAGGGAAACCCTCGCACCAGAGTGACTAGCAGATGTAACTGGCATAGAAAAGCCCTGAACTGATAGAGCACGAGATAAACACTGCGCTGGAAGGGCACTAAGTGATGACTGGCCCTGATGAGAACTGTGAGAACTATGACACAATGACACCCCATGATAATCTGGGCGAGCTGGCTGAGCATGTTTGAATGGACGGCCTCTGCCGTGCTGAAACTGACCTTTCGAAGGAGCACCAGTCACCCTTTCCCTGGTCATAAGAATACGAAGCTGATAAGTGAGGCCATCAACAAACCTCCTAATCCTCTCTTTATCTATCGGAACCAACCAAATCACATTACGAGCTAACTTAGAGAACCTCATATCATACTACGTCACAATTATCTCTCCCTGACGAAACCACTCAAACTCCCTATGCAACTCTTCTATGCGAGACTGCGACACATACTTCTCCAGAAAGAGAACGGAGAACTGCTACCAGGTAAGGGGTGCTGCACCAACAAGCCTACGCCTCTCAAAAGTCTACCACCAAGTAAAGGCAGCTCCAGAAAACTGATAAGTAGTGAAAGCAACCCCGCTGGACTACAGAATATCCGTTGTACGAAGCATCCTCTAACACTTATCCAAGAAACCCTAGGCATCCTCACCCTCTACACCACTGAAGGTCGGAGGCTGAAGTCTACCAAACCTCTTCAATCTACGCTACTTATCCTCTGGCATGGCAGGAACTACATGGTTCTGAGTAGTTGCAACCGGCTGAGCTGGATGTGCTCTCGGCGTTTGAAGTCCCTACACAACCTGCTCAGGTGCGAGCGGTGGGAGTCTGATAGCCTCTCCCGGCCGGAGAAGTAGCTGCGGCTGTAGTAGCTGAGACTGCCTAAGCTAGGCCAGTGCAAACTGATAGAATCTGAGCCAAGGCCTCCTAATGACCCGGAATCACAATGGTCACATCTGGTGCCTGAGCTGGTGCTTCTGGAGCATCCGTAACTGGAACCTGATCCTAAAATGGGGCGGCTGGTGGATCTGCAGGTGCTGCCCTAGTTGCTGTGCGGGCCACACCTCTTCCCCTACCACGAGCACGACCGCATCCTCAGCCTCTAGTGGCCACAGCTGGTGGTACTGGTGGTCGTCCATCCTGACCGGTAGCGCGTGTCCTCACTATCTATGAGAGAATAACAGAAGTTTAGTACTCGGATCAACAAATTCGCACGACAAGAATGCTTCAACGGAGTACTCGAATGGGCAAAAATCGCTCGCTTTATCTTTGCACGAAAACCCTTCGTGTCTTCGGGCAAAGAGGGGCAGCTGTAAGCACGTGATTTTTGCCCTATATGAGAATTACTCCCAAAAAATTCAAAAAATAAAATAATTTTTCTTGGTGTGCAATTTTTGTGATATTTTGTGTAACTATTTGTATGTTTGTCTATGCATGTTTATTTGTTAAATTAATAAAAAATACAAAAATAGGCATCTTTTGCATTTTTAGCATTTAATGTCCAAATGAACAATTTTATGCTTAATTATTACTTAATTGTGCGTTAATTGTTATTGGAAGTTAATTTGCACTTTTATAACTTAATTTAGTTCTTAATAATAATTTAAGTACTTTTATAATTTAGTTTTAGAAAAATAAAAGAAGAAAAGAGAACAAAAATACAAAGAAAAATCGGATTGGGCCACTTCTTCAATTTCAAACCACAGGCCCAAATAATTGCCCAACTTTCCCCATGACCCGGTCCACTTCAAACCGGGTCGACCCGGTCCGCTCCATTAACCCAACACCCCTTCTTCATTTTTGTCCAACACAAAACAAAACCAAAAAAATAAAAAATAAAAGGTGAATTATCACTATTAATAGTTTTCTTTTTTGTTTTTTTTTATATATAAAAAAAATCCGAAAATATTTTATTTTATTTTTTTATTTTTATTTTTTTAAGAAATATATAGTAAAAATAGGTGGAATTCTCTTTTAAAAAAAGTAAAAGAATGTAGAAAATTT
The DNA here is from genome assembly GCF_000393655.2 of Nicotiana sylvestris. Taxonomy (NCBI): domain Eukaryota; kingdom Viridiplantae; phylum Streptophyta; class Magnoliopsida; order Solanales; family Solanaceae; genus Nicotiana; species Nicotiana sylvestris. The sequence continues at coordinate 57,381,904 of NC_091058.1, forward strand.
AAAAAAATAAAAAGTTTTGTGGAAATTTTTAAAAAATTAAAAAGTAAAAGAAGGTTGGAATTAAAAAATAAATATAAAGGTATCTGAAAATTTAAAAAATTTAAAGTAATTGAAAGTAGCATTTTTAAAAGAAAAAGAAAAGATAGTGGTTTGTTTTTTAAAGAAAAGTTAAATAAAGTGAGATTCTCTTTTAAAAAAATAAAAAGTGGGATTTTAAATAAGATAAAGTAATTAAAGTTGGAATTTTAAAAATAAAAGTAAATAAAGGTGGGATTTCTTTTTCTAAAAAAATAAAAGCAATTTGTAAGTGGGATTTCTTTTAATTAAAAAAATAATAAAATAATAAAAAACAAATCTGAAAATTTCGAAAATTTTGCTATAAATAGAAGAGAAAATTTAGGAAGAAGGGTGGAAAAAAAAGAGGAAAAACTAGATAGAGAGAAGAAAAAAAGAGGGGGCGGAGTGAGAAGTATACACCCGATATACATTCTGGATACACTGAATATACAGGGGCAGAATTCATTTTGGAGAGTTTTGAAGTTGAAAAAGAATAGTTACTGTTTCATTGCCTCGCTTAAGATCTGAAATAGTCAGAACCTTCCTGCCTTTTACTTCTTCTCTATACTTGGAGTCGTTTATAGTCTCCTGGGTTTTCTACTATTCCTACTGTTACTGGTCTATTCCTGTGTTGCTGGACTGTCGTTGCTATGTTGCTGTGTTACATACTACTTTGCTGATCTTCTTCTTCTTGTACTGTCATTTCCAGGTACACATTTGTACACTCTCGGCTTGAAGCGAAATGAAATATTAATCAGGCTTTGTTCCTGTTGAATCCCTCCTGTTTAGATTTGTGTTTGAATATAATTTTCCTTTCTTTGTATAAAAATGTAGTCGATTAATTAATGAGTAATGGGCTTGCATATGTATAACTTCTTCATCTAATAATTTTAGTTTAAATTAATCAAATACTAGTTAATTTGTTTTTGATATTATGGTGTGTCAATCTCATGTTCCAGTATTATTGAATAATAGAATATAGAATGAAAGCAATTTTTCTTTGTACAAACTCGATCGCAATTTTCCATTCACATTAGTCGTAAACTAATAACTAATAAGTTATTTTTTTTTCAGCATGTAATTAATTGAGAGATTTTCTTTTATTTTTAGAGACAAACTTAATAGAAGAAATGTAGTCACTATAGGTTTATCTTTAAAAATAAGAATGAGATGAGCCTCGCCAAATCAAAATACAAAATTCCGGGGCCCTCAGTAAATATTTGCTTTAAATTGCTTAGACTTCGGGATGGACCGTTTAGCAAAATTCCACGGCCCTACCCAAAGTAGATGATACGCTAGTCGCTTTAGGCGCGCCTTTAATAATTTAATTTTCTTAAACTCGGGTGCACATTGATGTGACCCAAATCCAAATCTCAACGGAGTCAAAGTGTGTCGACGACCACGGGTACATTGATTGTAACGCGGTTCGAGATACATTTTCACAACATTGCAATTCCTTGTAAAAAATAATAATAATAATTATGAAAGCGGTAAAAAGTTAAAATTTGCACATAAGTTCATATTTGTATAAAATCAGATAATCAAGCCGAATATGACAGTTGAGCGACCGTGCTAGAACCACGGAACTCGGGAATGCCTAACACCTTCTCTCGGGTTAACAGAATTCCTTATCCGGATTTCTGGTACGCAGACTGTAATATAGAGTCATTCTTTTCCTCGATTCGGGATTAAAATTGGTGACTTGGGACACCCTAAATCTCCCAAGTGGCGACTCTGAAATAATTAAACCAATCCCGTTTCGACTGTCCTTTAATTGGAAAAAACTCCCTACGCACCTCGCGGTGCCGGAAAAAGGAGGTGTGACAGCTCTGGCGACTCTGCTGGGGACTTAACCCAGAACCAGTGGTTCAGGGTTAGAAATTCGAGCTCATATAAATTGTTATATTTGGTTTTATCTGATTTTTACATGTTTGAGCCTAATGTGCTAAATGCTGCTTTTACCGCTTTGATATTACGTGAACTGTGTATAAACTGTGCCGAAACCCATCTCCTCTCTGAGTCTTCTAAATCATGAAGAAGGGTGTACTTCGTACGACTTCTTTTCTGTATAGTGTCAAATCCCAATTTAGAACGAGGTTCGGACAAGTTGCTAAGCCGGTGAAGCTTCTGTATTCCCGGTACGCTACCCCCCCTCGGCTCGAGCTGTCCGCTCGGGTAAGCCAGGTCTAGAACAAACACCCAGGTTCTGAACCTAGTATAACAAAGCCACATGCCGGATCCCTAGTAGGAACGTTTGTTTGCATCACGTGCATTTGACTTTGGAGGCCCAACACAGGGGTTGGGTCTGTCTAGGACAGGTGTACCAAAAATGAAAATGACCATCCTGATGCATCTTACTTGCTACTACTTGCGCATTTATTTGATTCGGACTTGTGTGCTGACTGACTTGTGAATATCATGAATAATATTTTGAAATTGAAAAAAAAAACAAAATAGCGGTTAGGGAATTGATTGTTTATTTTTGAAAGAAAACAAATGCCCAAATACTGTCAAAACTCTGCCGAAATTTTAAGAAAATGAAAAAAAAATGTCTTATTAGTTTGTTTTATTAAAAGCTAAGAAAAGAAAAAAAAGTCGTTGTTCTGTTTTTGTTTTTCAAAAATAAAAAATAGAAAAAATATATAGTTTGTCTTTCCATGAAAATGAAAATAAAAAAGAGTCTTATTTTTAAAATGGTTTTTTTATTATTATTTATTTTCTTATGAAAATGCAAAAAATAAAAATAAAAAAAATAAAAAAAAGTCTTTCATTATTTGTCGCAAATATATATATATATATATATATATATATATATATATATATATATATATATATATATAAATCCGAAAAGTTTTTTTTATTTCCAAAAGATATATATATCTTTATTTGTTGCAAAGAGTATTTGTCTTGCCAAGAAAATTCAAAATAAAATTCCAAAAAGATATGTCTTGCAAAAAATAATATAAATATCTTTATTTTTCCATTGTTGATAAAACAAAAATAATAAAAATGTTTTCTTTTAAGAAAAAAAAATCCGAAAATATTTTGATTCTTCTTTCAAAATTGAAAAGAAAATTCAAAATTCAAAAAATATTTTTTAGAAGCATTTCTTTTATCAAAAGTAAAATTCCAAAAATATTTTTTTTCTTTAGAATAAAAAAAAACAAATGGAAATTCGAAAAAAAAAACTTCCTTTTACTTTTGAAATTCTCAAAGTTCAAATCAAAAGAAAAGGAATTTTTACAAGTTTTTCTTTCAAAAAGAAATCAATCAAAAAAAATATATATACTTCCTTTGAGCAGTTCTTTCACAGTTCCAATAAAAAAAATATTAGTTCATTTACTTATTCACGAGGCCCGAACTACGCGGGTTTGATTCTCACCGGATGTGAGATACGTAGGCAACCCTCATCGGGTCCAACCCCCATTTTTGCTAAAATAACCAAAAACAAATAAATAATAATAAAAATAATATGTCATAAAGAAGTCAGGTGATGTTGTTTTGTCATAAATAGCCGAATGTTCCCGAAAGGGACGCCGGAAGGCTGACTTTGCATAAACAGCCACCTTTGGGTCATTTTAGGATTTTGATCCAGTTGACCCACTCAGCCTTAAAAATCTTCGTCCCCGAGATGTTGAAAGGCCGTGTTTGCAATATTGAGTTTGCTAATTTGAAAACGATAAAAAGAGTCATGAATAAGTCAGGTGATGTTGTTTTGTCATAAAAAGCCGAATGTTCCCGAAAGGGACGCCGGAAGGCTGACTTTGCATAAACAGCCACCTTTGGGTCATTTTAGGATTTTGATCCAGTTGACCCACTCAGCCTTAAAAATCTTCATCCCCGAGACGTTGAAAGGCCGTGCTTGCAATATTGAGTTTTCTAATTTGAAAATCGATAAAAAGAGTCATAAATAAGTCAGGTGATGCTGTTTTGTCATAAATAGCCGAATGTTCCCTAAAGGGACGCCGAAAGGCTGACTTTGCATAAACAGCCACCTTTTGGGTCATGTTTAGGATTTTTTGTCCAGTGGACCCACACAGCCTTAGAAATCTTCGTCCCCGAGGCGCTGAAGGGCCGTGTTTGCAACACCAGTTTTTTTCGTAATTTTGAATAGAAAAAAAAACAAAGAGTCAGCGGTCAGGTGAATACCGTTTGAATTTTGTCATAATAAGCCGAGCCAGCTTCGGCCGCGTCTTAAACCGTTCTCGCCGAAATAGCCTTAGAGTATCTTTCAGTTGTCGAAAGGTTATTTTCGTAAAAGAATGGACAAGTTTGTAAAGTGTCAAAATAATCCTCCCCAGCCTCAAAATTCATGTGAGATTTGGAAGGGGCAACATTTGCAAAAATAGCCGTTTGGTTGCATTTGACAAACGGGGAAAGGAAGCTGGCCGTTTGTTTTTGAGTTTGTAAATCTTTTGATTAGAATATGTGGGTTGTTTGATTTTCGAGTTTGTAGGTCATCTTCAAACCTTTGAAACTCAGTTTGTTTTAATATGAAAATTGAAAAAAATGTTCATTATTGTTTATCTATTATTGGTCCGAACTACGCAAGGTCTGATTCATGCGGGGGCATGATACGTAGGCAATCTCCATAAGATTCGACCACAACAAAAAAAAAGAAAAAAGAAAAAGAAAGTGAATAAATAAAAAAGGCACAAAGAATAAATAAAAAAGGGTGGAATGAAGGGTTTCACGCGGGAGGATGCACGCGGTAGAAAAAAAAACATGTTAGAAATGGTTAACAGCCTAAGAAAATTGTGTTCCCCAACATGCAATTGCAATATCTGTTAAAACTTTAACGCTAACAAGTTTGTTGTTTGTCCAAATCCAAACAGTTAGTTGTTAAAGCGTACTGGCACCATACCATTATCAAACAAGATCAAAAGGGATTATACCAGAAAGCATGACTGGCTCAGAAAATAGTGTTGAGTCGGAAGGGGCGGCACATCAGATGCTGAAGGAGGCGATGACCAATATAGAAAAAATGAGATTGGAAATGCATGAAATGCAGCTAGCATGGCTAAGGCGCAAAAGGGGCGCGAACCACTCGTCACTCCTACTTCCCCACCGGGACACACACCGAAATACCCTTTACCCGGCCCTTCAACGAGCTTCCCCGTTGCCCAATACTACCAAGGGGATACTTCCTATAATCCCCAAGCTCCACCACCCAAACAAAACCCTCCTCCGCCAATCGTCCCCGTCGTCGGGGCACCTCCGCCAGCCACGTTGCAAAGATCCTCCAACGAGCCATTGTTTCAGGCTCACGATACGCAATACTATCCCCCTGAGCCCACATTCCATGCCCCCGAACCACATGCCTACAATCCACACTTGGAGGTACCGGCAGAGATTGAAAAGCCGGTTAAAGTCCCAGAACAAGAGGAGGTATTGAGGAAGTTCAAAAGCCTGGAGCAGTCCTTCAGGAACCTGCACGGATTGGGCAACCAGGTCAGTGTGGCCTACAAAGATCTATGCCCTTTCCCGGACGTCCAACTCCCGGCTGGGTTCAAGATGCCTAAGTTTGATTTATATGAAGGGCACGGTGACCCCATAGCACATTTGCGGGGTTTCTGTAGCAAAATGAGAGGGGCAGGCGGTAAAGATGAACTGCTGATAGCCTATTTTGGCCAAAGTCTGAGCGGATCGGCACTCGAATGGTATACCAGGCAGGATTCCAGTAGATGGTACACTTGGGATGATCTGGCGCAGGCTTTCGTAGGTCATTTCCAATACAATCTCGAGATAGTCCCTGACCGTATCACATTGTTGAGGACCGGGAAGAAGCCCGGGGAAACTTTTCGCGAGTTCGGGTTCCGCTGGAGAGAGCAAGCAGCCAGAGTTGATCCTCCCATGAGAGAGGGAGAAATGGTGGACTACTTCTTGTAGACACTGGATCCAACTTACTTTGGTCACTTGGTAACGACGGTTGGGAAATCCTTCAATGAAGTAGTAAAGATAGGGGTCATGATAGAGGAGGGTCTGAGGTCTGACAAAATCCTGAATTACTCAGCACTCAAGGCAACAACCCAGGCTATTCAGAGCGGCACGGGAGGTGCGCTGTGAAGAAAGAAGAAAGAAAAAATTGTCACGATTGAGGCAAGCAGTTGGTCCAGGTCTGGTAAACCATACTACAACCAACCCAGACCCCACAGGCGAAACTACCCATACAGCCCACCACAATACTACTATCCACCTCAAGAACCACACTTCTCCGTGCACCAAGCCCAAACATACACTCAGCCTTCGGTTCGCCCGCAATGGCGCGCTCCGGCTCCCCATAACACACATACACCATCGCAAAACACCTATCCACCACCAAGAGCTTACAGGAACCCTCAAGGGGCAGGTTTCCGGGGAAATCAGGCTTTCAGAAATGAAAGAATACAAAGAACATTCACTGAGTTGGGAGAAACCTATACTGCCGTGTTCCACAAATTAAGGCAGTTAGGCTTGTTGAGTCCTGTTGAGCCCAGATTGCCAAATCCCCTTCCCAAAAATATGGACCACTCGGTAAGCTGTGAGTATTGTTCGGGGGCTCCCGGACATGATACCGAGAAGTGTTGGAAGTTGAAACATGCAGTACAAAATCTTATTGACACCAACAAGATTGAGGTTCAGACACTAGAGGCGCCCAACATCAATCAGAACCCGTTGCCGACACACCTTGAAACCCACATGATTGAGCTAGTGCACGAAGGAGGGGAGCTAAAGAAACCTTCACAAACAGTGATGATGATCCGTGTCGGTTCAAAAGAAATGTTAACCAGTGGAAAAGCGGTGGTATAGTTGGAAAAGGTGGATGACAAGCCAGTTATGGTGTTGGAAAAGGGTCCAACGAGGCAGATGTGCAGTTTGTGGGGTTGAAAGCAAAAATCAACAATTGAACGGCTACTCCTCTTCCTATACGAAGGGAGTCTTGGTAGTGGGCTCTGATTTTCTTTTTGTTGTCTGGATTATTCCAGGGTTGTAATCCAGATTTTTCTTATGCTCGCCAAAGTGTGAAACCTTGCTATCCCGTATTTTAATAAAGTGAAAGTTTTTTTTTCTCATTCCTTATTTTGTTTTAATTTTTCTTCTTATTTTTCTCTTCTGAACAGTTCTCTTTATACTGGTTCTAATGACATGGCATGCACGACGGATCTTCAACCTAGTCTAAAAAATCAATTTGATTTCGAACTTATAGTACAAGATTGTGATGATAAGTCGGAATACGATAAGGATGAAGCCTTCGAAGAAATTAACAGAGAGTTGAGCCAATTTGAAAAAAGAGCCCAACTGACACGGAAGCTGTCAATCTAGGGGATGCGGATGACATCAGGGAGGCTAAGATAAGCGTCCATATGGAACCAAATATCAGGGAAGAACTAATTAAAGCACTTACTGAATTCAAAACATTTTGCATGGTCATACGACGACATGCCGGGTTGAAGCACCAATTTAGTGGTTCAAAAATTGCCCACTGACCCAGCATTTCACCCCGTCAAGCAAAATTGAGGAAGTCCAAAACCGACGTAAGTGTGAAGATTAAGGAAGAAGTAACCAAACAGCTGAACGCTAAGGTTATTCGGGTCGCTCGATATCCTGATTGGTTGGCTAATGTGGTGCCAGTGTAAAAAAAAGGAGATGGAAAATCCGGGTGTGTGTTGATTATTGCAATCTAAACAGAGCAAGCCCAATGACGCTTTGTGATCAACAAATATCTAAGGGAAATGCGTCGACATGGCTATCAATTCTGACGCAGTTAAGAGATATTATGTATGATTGTAATTGTTGTTTGTTTGTATTTAGCATTTATCAGAGAATGAAATGACGGAGGCAATTCTTTCTTCTATCCAAACACTTTAACCTTTGCTTCCCCTTTTGAGCCTTATTTATTCTTTCATACCCCTCTTTTGGAATCAGTAATGAAAATGAAAAAAAAGTAATGATAATAAGAACAAAAGAAAAGTCACAAAAAAAAAGTCACACACAAAAAAAAACAAAACAAAACAAAGGAATTGGGAACTACGTTTGACCTGATTCCTCGAAGAGGATACGTAGGCGCCTCACGGCTCGGTCATAGTGTAACATAGTGTGCATAAGATAACATAGTGTGACAAAATAAAAATCCCCAAGCAAGAAAAACTGGGGCAGAAGTTGGCGCTTGTAATTTTGGCAAGAAAGTTTGATTCCAAGAGTTGTACTATCTTACCCCTAAAAATTATTTTTGAACTTTGGATACCCTTTCTCCTTTCAGCCATACACAAAAACCCCTATTGATGTCCAAAAAAGACCTCCCGATCAGTAACTGAGAAGTGCTAAGTCAATGCAAATGGAAGTCGGGAATAACACTCTGATCCCCAGCAAAGAAGAAGATCATAAGCTGGAAATGAATTGATAGCCGAAAGAATCCCCCAACAGAGAGAGTCATATCGGCAGCACTCCAATCCCCAGCTGAAAAATAAAATAAAATGAGAGAGTCTTATCGGTGAAAACCTTCACAGGCACCATAAGGCGACGGGAGTTGAGAGAAATGAGAGAAGTCTTATTAGTGAAAACCCCTCGAAGGGCACTATGAGGCGACAAGACAAGATTGGCGGGAAGGATCCACATTTGGCAAAGAGTTGAGTGCCTGTTTATCCCCAGCAACATGAGGCCGTCCGAAGGGTTGATTGATACAAATAGACTGGGTTGATTAATCCGGAATGCGTGACATGATCGTTGGGATCAGTTATATCATTCAGATAAGTTCTTTTCTTTCCTTTTCCCAAACATTTTGTTCAGAAAGACTTCTTCTTTTTCTATTTTTGAAATTCTTCACTTTTTCATTTCTTGGTTTAAAGATTTTACCTCCCCAACAGTTTGTTTTTGAAAAGGATTTTCAGAGTTTACTACCAGTTGCCAAAATGATGCAAAGCAAAAGGCGAATACAATAGGCCAAAGATAAGGCGATAAAGTGAAAAGAAGTTGGTCGCAAACACAGAGTGGGGAAGGAAGAAAGGAAAATTCATCCCCAGCAAGTTTTGATAGCGTAATGAAGCACAGAGCGGGGAAGAGGGAAAGGGAAAAACCATCCCCAGCAGGAGTGGCACGACCACTCACCATGTGTTAAAACTAACAAATTTTCTTTGATTTGAAGCAGGAAAAGGAAATCTTGTTAATGGCGAAAAAACATGCCACAAGGAAAAGCACCAACACTGGGGCAGAAAATTTTCTGCCATTTGTCGAAAATTTTCTCGAAGGAACGAGGAAATCAATTCAAGTTTTAAGAGATAGCAAGACAACACGATTCTAAGAAAGACAGTCGGAGGTAAGACAATTCCATGTTTTTGAAGATGGGTTCATCCGCCCTCAAATAGGATATTCTGGGTTCATCCGCCCTCGAATAGGATATTCTGGGTTCATCCGCCCTCGAATAGGATATTCTGGGTTCATCCGCCCTCGAATAGGATATCCTGGGTTCATCCGCCCTCGAATAGGATATTCTGGGTTCATCCGCCCTCGAATAGGATATTTTGGGTTCATCCGCCCTCGAGTAGGATATTTTGGGTTCATCCGCCCTCGAGTAGGATATTTTGGGTTCATCCGCCCTCGAGTAGGATATTTTGGCTTCATCCGCCCTCGAATAGGATATTTTGGGTTCATCCGCCCTCGAATAGGATATTTTGGGTTCATCCGGCCTCGAATAGGATATTTTGGGTTCATCCGCCCTCGAATAGGATATTTTGGGTTCATCCGCCCTCGAATAGGATATTTTGGATTCATCCGCCCTCGAGTAGGATATTTTGGGTTCATCCGCCCTCGAATAGGATATTTTGGGTTCATCCGCCCTCGAATAGGATATTTTGGGTTCATCCGCCCTCGAATAAGATATTTTGGGTTCATCCGCCCTCGAATAGGATATTTTGGGTTCATCCGCCCTCGAATAGGATATTTTGGGTTCATCCGCCCTCGAATAGGATATTTTGGGTTCATCCGCCCTCGAATAGGATTTTATTTTCTAAATTGTTGTTGAAGCCAGGCGCCCACCTGTATAACGAGAGGAATACTTTTTGTCTGTCCATTTCATATTTTAGGCGCCCACCTGTATAACAAGGGAATACATTCCATGCCTTTACCAATAGGAGACGCATTTCCTCCTAAGTTCATTTTACCCATAGGAGATGCATTTCTTCCTAAGTTTACTTTTACCCATAGGAGACGCATTTCCTCCTAAGTTTAGTTTTACCCATAGGAGATGCATTTCCTCCTAAGTTTAGTTTTACCCATAGGAGACACATTTCCTCCTAAAGTTTAGTTTTACCCACAGGAGATGCATTTCCTCCTAAAGTTTATTTTATCCATAGGAGAGATATTTCCTCCTAAGTTTAGTTTTACCCATAGGAGAGGCATTTCCTCCTAAGTTAGTATTGAAGTTGGGAGCCCGCCCATATAACAGAGGCATACATTTCTGTCCTTTCATTCTGTTCTAGGTCGCCCACCAGTAAAATGCGGGAATACTTTCTGTTCTAGGTCGCCCACCAGTAAAATGCGGGAATACATTCTGTTCTAGGTCGCCCACCAGTAAAATGCGGGAATACATTCATGTTCTAGGTCGCCCACCAGTATAATGCGGGAATACATTCAGTCTTTTTCATTACAAGCGTTGAAGTTGGGAGCCCGCCCATATAATAGAGGCATACATTTCAAGATCAAGTCAGAAAACAATAAAATAGAGGGTTACAACAAGAATCCCCAGCAGGAAACAATAAAAATCCCCAGCACCGGGAAACAGAAGGTTGCAACAAGATGTCCCAGCACAAATTCAGGCGCATGAGTCAAAAGGAAGAAAGGACGCGTCTTGAAAGAAGCAGTTGGTGAACATTAAATCATGCCCAGCATAACAAGTCTGATGAAGAAAGTCGTACCCACCAGAGGAACCGCCGAAAAGCTTGATGAAGAAAGCCATGTCCCCAGCGGACCGAGCAAAATGATGAAAACTGGTATTCAGAAAAGCAAAGGGCCAGTATCATTCCAAAATTCAAGGAAGAAAAGCACCGAAGGAAACACAAGCCGACAAGAAAGCAAGGCAACAAGAACAAATTTTAGTCTAGCCTAGCTTCTTGTTTTCTTTTAAGCACGGTGTAACAAGGAGATCGGTAAGCAGTGATAACAGCATGCAACAACAGTAACATTGCAGTCTCACGGTAGTCCCAGCTACCAAAACTTCCCGAACTACATTGACCTGATTCCTGTTTAGCCCAGGATATGTAGGAAACCTTTGAAGCAAAGGTTCGGTCAAATCTTTTTCAAAAAAAAAATGCTTCACACGGAGTACTCGGATGGGCAAAAATCGCTCGCTTTATCTTTGCACAAAAAACCTTCGTGTCTTCGGGCAAAGAAGGACAGCTGTAAGCACGTGATTTTTGCCCTATATGAGAATTACTCCCAAAAAATTCAAAAAATAAAATAATTTTTCTTGGTGTGCAATTTTTGTGATATTTTGTGTAACTATTTGTATGTTTGTCTATGCATGTTTATTTGTTAAATTAATAAAAAATACAAAAATAGGCATCTTTTGCATTTTTAGCATTTAATGTCCAAATGAACAATTTTATGCTTAATTATTACTTAATTGTGCGTTAATTGTTATTGGAAGTTAATTTGCGCTTTTATAACTTAATTTAGTTCTTAATAATAATTTAAGTACTTTTATAATTTAGTTTTAGAAAAATAAAAGAAGAAAAGAGAACAAAAATACAAAGAAAAATCGGATTGGGCCACTTCTTCAATTTCAAACCACAGGCCCAAATAATTGCCCAACTTTCCCCATGACCCGGTCCGTTTCAAACCGGGTCGACCCGGTCCGCTCCATTAACCCAACACCCCATCTTCATTTTTGTCCAACACAAAACAAAACCAAAAAAATAAAAAATAAAAGGTGAATTATCACTATTAATAGTTTTATTTTTTGTTTTTTTTATATATAAAAAAAATCCGAAAATAGTAAAAATAGGTGGAATTCTCTTTTAAAAAAAGTAAAAGAATGTAGAAAATTTAAAAAAATAAAAAGTTTTGTGGAAATTTTTAAAAAATTAAAAAGTAAAAGAAGGTTGGAATTAAAAAATAAATATAAAGGTATCTGAAAATTTAAAAAATTTAAAGTAATTGAAAGTAGCATTTTTAAAAGAAAAAGAAAAGATAGTGGTTTGTTTTTTAAAGAAAAGTTAAATAAAGTGAGATTCTCTTTTAAAAAAATAAAAAGTGGGATTTTAAATAAGATAAAGTAATTAAAGTTGGAATTTTAAAAATAAAAGTAAATAAAGGTGGGATTTCTTTTTCTAAAAAAATAAAAGCAATTTGTAAGTGGGATTTCTTTTAATTAAAAAAATAATAAAATAATAAAAAACAAATCTGAAAATTTCGAAAATTTTGCTATAAATAGAAGAGAAAATTTAGGAAGAAGGGTGGAAAAAAAAGAGGAAAAACTAGATAGAGAGAAGAAAAAAAGAGGGGGCGGAGTGAGAAGTATACACCCGATATACATTCTGGATACACTGAATATACAGGGGCAGAATTCATTTTGGAGAGTTTTGAAGTTGAAAAAGAATAGTTACTGTTTCATTGCCTCGCTTAAGATCTGAAATAGTCAGAACCTTCCTGCCTTTTACTTCTTCTCTATACTTGGAGTCGTTTATAGTCTCCTGGGTTTTCTACTATTCCTACTGTTACTGGTCTATTCCTGTGTTGCTGGACTGTCGTTGCTGTGCTGCAGTGTTACATACTACTTTGCTGATCTTCTTCTTCTTGTACTGTCATTTCCAGGTACACATTTGTACACTCTCGGCTTGAAGCGAAATGAAATATTAATCAGGCTTTGTTCCTGTTGAATCCCTCCTGTTTAGATTTGTGTTTGAATATAATTTTCCTTTCTTTGTATAAAAATGTAGTCGATTAATTAATGAGTAATGGGCTTGCATATGTATAACTTCTTCATCTAATAATTTTAGTTTAAATTAATCAAATACTAGTTAATTTGTTTTTGATATTATGGTGTGTCAATCTCATGTTCCAGTATTATTGAATAATAGAATATAGAATGAAAGCAATTTTTCTTTGTACAAACTCGATCGCAATTTTCCATTCACATTAGCCGTAAACTAATAACTAATAAGTTATTTTTTTTCAGCATGTAATTAATTGAGAGATTTTCTTTTATTTTTAGAGACAAACTTAATAGAAGAAATGTAGTCACTATAGGTTTATCTTTAAAAATAAGAATGAGATGAGCCTCGCCAAATCAAAATACAAAATTGCGGGGCCCTCAGTAAATATTTGCTTTAAATTGCTTAGACTTCGGGATGGACCGTTTAGCAAAATTCCACGGCCCTACCCAAAGTAGATGATACGCTAGTCGCTTTAGGCGCGCCTTTAATAATTTAATTTTCTTAAACTCGGGTGCACATTGATGTGACCCAAATCCAAATCTCAACGGAGTCAAAGTGTGTCGACGACCACGGGTACATTGATTGTAACGCGGTTCGAGATACATTTTCACAACGTTGCAATTCCTTGTAAAAAATAATAATAATAATTATGAAAGCGGTAAAAAGTTAAAATTTGCACATAAGTTCATATTTGTATAAAATCAGATAATCAAGCCGAATATGACAGTTGAGCGACCGTGCTAGAACCACGGAACTCGGGAATGCCTAACACCTTCTCCCGGGTTAACAGAATTCCTTATCCGGATTTCTGGTACGCAGACTGTAATATAGAGTCATTCTTTTCCTTGATTCGGGATTAAATTGGTGACTTGGGACACCCTAAATCTCCCAAGTGGCGAATCTGAAATAAATAAATAAATCCCGTTTCGATTGTCCTTTAATTGGAAAAAACTCCCTTGTACCCACGCGGGTACGGAAAAAGGAGGTAAGACACCTACTCATGACTCGTGAGACCTATGTAACCTAGGCTCTGATACCAACTTGTCACGACCCTAAACCCAACTCTGGTCATGATGGCGCCTCTCGTGAAGATAAGGCCAATCGACACTTTCCATTTCAATTTTTTTAGCAGTTAAACCACAAGAAATAAGTCTAATGCATAATAAATAGAATCTCAAAGTAGCAGATAGTAGCATAATTTGCGAAATACAACCCCACACAGCCCGATACCAGGGGGTTACTAGTCATGAGCCTCTATCAATCATAATACAAGTTTGAAAAGTCTATAAGCTATTACAAAATGTCTGATAAAGAGATAGAAATGACAAAGGGGAAGAAATACGGGACTGCGGATGCCAAGCAACAACTTTGTAGTCTCCGAAATCTGCCAGGATCTCTCAACTCGCACTGGCAGGATCAGTAACGCCTGAATTTGCACACGGGGTGTAAGGAGTAAAGTGAGTACTCCAACTCAGTGAGTAATAATCATAAATAAATACTGAAAGCATGAAATCACGTAAGACATATAATAGGCTATAATGAAGCAGTAAAACAGGTAAGAATAGTGATTCAATAAAGATATATAAATCATATAAGTTCAGTTTAAACTTTAAGAAATGCCTATTCAACAATTAAATAGGTAAATGACAGACAAATAAGACAAATAAACACATAGAGAATTCCCCTTGGGCACAATGTCAACAATGCACGCCCCTCGTGTTATATCTCACATCACAATGGGTACCCGCGCTCACTGGGGGTATGCAGAATCCTGAGGGGATCCTTTCGGCCCAAACACAATATCAAGCCATCTCGTGACATCATCACTAGGCTTTAGGCCTTATATCAACAAGCCACCTCGTGGCGTACATATCTCAAGCCCTCGGCCTCATAATCATAGTTAGTGTTTCCTCACAAATAGGCCCTCGACCTTACTCAGGCAAAATCCTCACAAGCCATTCGGGCAATAGCAAAACATGATTCTCAGCTCAAACTATCATTTAAAAGATCATTTAAGTGTTAAAACAGAGTAAACATGGCTGAGTTATGAAATAGTAGAATATAGCGTGACTGAGTTCCATTATAAAGTCAAAACAGTGAGGAAATATCAATAAAAATCCCCTGAGGGTTCAAATAGTTGGAACGAGGCCCAAATATGGCGTTCAACCCAAACAAGATGATAGCATATAGATATCAGTCAAATACGCGGTAAAATAGTCATTTGGGATGGACTAAGTCACAATCCCCAGCAATGCACGACCCACGCTCGTCATCAAGCGTGTGCGTCACCTCAATATAGCACAACGATGAGCAATCCAGGGGTGCATACCCTCAAGATATCATTTACAATCATTACTAATCTCAATCCGATCATATCTCTAGCCCGCGATACCTTTACCCCTAGAATCAGCCTCCATTCGTGTTGAATCTATCCAAAATCAGAATCACGACATCAAAATATGCTAAGGAAACAAAGCCCAAGAAAAAATAATCACTTTACAACCTAAATTATGAAATTACCAAAACCTGGCCCCTGGGCCCACGTCTCGGAATTCGATAAAATTTACATCAATGGATTCTTTATCTCCCCATGAGTTCATAGATATCAAAAGTACCAAAATCCGACCACAATAGGTCCCTCAAATCCCCAAGTCTAGGTCTCCAATACCAAACCCTAGTTTCCCCAATTTTAACCCTTAAATTCCATTAATCATAGCTCTAATCCTTGAAATAATACCATAGGAACGATTTTTAGGTCCACAATCCTTACCTCAACGAAGTCTCCTTGAATTCTCTCTTCAAAATCGTCCAAAAAACTCCAAAGCCGACTTATAAATGGTGAAATAGCTCAAAATTTGCGAAGGAAACAATTTATACATTCTGGTCCGGGCATTTTTGCATATGCGGCCAATTTCCCACTTCTGCGGCACCGCTTCTATGGTCAAGACCACCGCATCTGCGGTCCTCACTTAAGTTCCAATTTTTCGCATCTGTGATACATTATTCGTACCTGCGCCATCGCAGGTGCGGTCCTCCTAACCGCTTCTGCAGTTTCTGCCTCCCTAGCTCCTTTCCGCTTATGTGGCTCCCTTCCTCGCATCTGCGGCATCGTACCTGCGGTCCCCAATCCGCAGGTGCGGAAATACAAGAAGAAGAAATATCTGCAGCTTCTTCAAAAATCCCAAACTCTCCGTCAACCATCCGAAATCGCCCCGAGGCCCCCGGGACCTCAATCAAAAGCACAAACTTATTCCAAAAACCTTATTCAAACTTGTACCAATCTTCAAAACACCTTAAACAACATCGAATCAACCAAAACACATCGGATTCAAGCCTAAGTTTACAAAAATCTTCCGAATTCCATTTTTGATAAAAAAACCAACCAAACCACGTTTGAATGACCTGAAATTTTGCACACACAACCCAAATGACCCAATGGAACTACTGCAACTCTAGGAATTCTATTCTAACCCCTATATCAAAATCTCGCCTACTAACCGGAAATCGCCAAAATCTCAACTTCGCCAATTCAAGCCTAAATCTACTCCGAACCTCTAAAACTCATTCCGATCACGCTACTAAGTCCCAACCCCCCCCCCCCCCCCCCCGAAGATATCCAAACCTTAGAAACTCACATCCGAGCCCTCTAACACATAAGTCAATATCTGGTTGACTTTTCCAACTTAAGCTTCCTCATAAGAGACTAAGTGTCTCAAACTTTCTTAAAACCTTTCTGAACCCGAGCCAACCAACCCGACCACATATAGAACCGATAGACAAAGCAATAAGAGGCAGAAATGGGGGAAGCAGAGCGGTAACTCGTGAGATGACTGGCCGGGTCATCATAGATATAGTACCTCTATTTGTTACTTTATCTCTAGATATGTTGAAATCAGAATTCTACGATGCCCTCCCTATTTTTTTAATTATTCATGGTAGAATGCACTACCTTTTGAAAAATATCGCTATGTGGCTTAGAGTTTATTTTTTTTGTTGTCTGATTTCGTTGTTAATCTATTAGGCTCTAATAGGATTCACCGTTGTTTCATAGTAGTTAAAGTTATTAATGCCGGCATGTTAAACGACTGAAGACGAAATCTAATTTTGTGTCTAGCGTTACATTTCCCTACAATGCATAAGTCGCACGATTGATTAATTTGATGGATTAGACAACATACAGTCTGTATAAGGAGCTTTGGGAGAAGGTGATTTGAACAATCTAATTTTCCACCATTCATAGGATTTCATGAATTAAGCTAATATCTTTCCCCAAGTGAGCTTGGGCCCCGGCTCAGCACGGGCTCCTTCAACTAGTATTGAAATAAGGGTGAATATATATGT
The DNA here is from genome assembly GCF_000393655.2 of Nicotiana sylvestris. Classification (NCBI taxonomy): domain Eukaryota; kingdom Viridiplantae; phylum Streptophyta; class Magnoliopsida; order Solanales; family Solanaceae; genus Nicotiana; species Nicotiana sylvestris. The sequence goes on from NC_091058.1 coordinate 57,399,210, forward strand.
ACAGTGGGATTGGGTTGCACGCCGCAACATGTGGAATAAGGGTGGATTGATATGGTGAAATAAAGATGAATTATGATATTGATATTGATATATGGTGGGATCGGGTTGCACGCCGCAAAAAACATATATATTATTTACTGTTATTGATATTGTTATGGTGGAATAAGTGATGATTATGTGTTGTCTGGTGGGATCAGATTGTGCACCGCAACAACCTATATGTTTCTATTTCTTAAGTTGCGTTGCTTTCCAGTATTTTTATTTGAGCTGGTAGAGATTGGTATTTTTGGACGACACTGGTTTATTTTTGAGGCTTTGGTTATCATTTCCTATCGGCTGTTTAATTCTGTACTGTATTTCAATTATTCTGTCATTATTATAGACTGCATACAAGTTTTAGCGTAGGTGACCCGCCTTAGCCTCGTCACTACTTCGTCGAAGGTAGGCTCGGCACTTACCAGTACATGAGGTCGGTTATACTGATACTGCACTCTGCATACTGTGCATATTTTGGAGATGGTCCCAGCGGCGGTTACTAGTGAGATTGGATCAGACATTTGCAAAGACTTGAGGTACGGTTGTTCAGTGCCCGCAGATCCTGGAATCTCCATCCTCTTTTATTTTAGCTATGCAACTTCATTCAGACAACTTTATACTTATTTAAAACCTTTATGTGTATTACTTTAGAATCTCGTGTACTTGTGACACCAGGTTCAGAGAATCGTAATAGACGTGGGCTATTTAGCTTCACATTTGTACTTAGAATATATCTGTTATTTCAGTTCGTTATTAATGTTATCGTTTAAGCTGCTAAAAGAAGTAAATTGTTCTAATGTTGTCTTGCCTAACAAGTGAAACATTAGGCGCCATAACGATCCCGACAGTGAGAATTTCGGGTCGTGATAATTATATATATATATATATATATATATATATATATATATATTTAGTTATGTGTGTATGTGTGCGTGTGTGTGTGGGGGGGGGGGGGGTTTGCTAACCTATTACATAGTTGTAGTAGGTTAGCATTGTACACATATTTAGTTTACCCAAATTACCCCTACCAATCTTTGTTACCTTACTAATAGCTTAGACTATTTTGTCTTTTCACTTAAAATCCACAATCATCATCATGAGCCTCTCGCTTCCTTCACTGCCAGCACCATGAATTAGATTCAAGATTTCAAGACATTCCAATTATTTGATTTCTATCACGACCCTAAACCCAGACTCGATCGTGATGGCGCCTCTCGTGAAGACAAGGCCAGCCGACACACATCCAATTCATTTTAAGCAATTAAGATAATACTAATTAAGTCTTTAACATGATAATAACTCCAAAATAAAAGCGAATAATATAGTTTGTGGAATAGAATAGCCCGACATCGGGGTGTCATCAGTCATGAGCATCTATTATCCGAATAAATACAGGAAAAGTCTACATAGTCTATTACAGAACTAAATAAGGAAAAATAAGATAGGGGAAGAAGAACTGGGTTGCGAACGCCGAGCTGCTACCTAGTGAATCTCTCGAATCTGCTGGAAGCTCTAAACCCTTGCAAGCAGGACCTGAATCGCTTGAATCTGCACATGTGGTGCAGGGACTAAAGTGAGTACTCCAACTCAGTGAGTAATAATAATAAATGAAGACTGAGCAATAAGAAATCACGTAAAAGCACATCAACATGCTATAAAGAAGCAGTATAAAACTAGTAAAAGTAATGGAACAGTGAAAACATATAAAGACACCTTAGTTCAGAAGAAGTTCTTCAAAACACCTTTTTAACAGTTAAACAATTAAGTGAAAATGCAGCTAGAACAGATAAACATATAAAATTCGCCCCTCCGTCACAATGGCAACAGAATTCGGCCCTCGAACAATATCATGGAACAACACCAGCCCCTCGGACTATATCTCATATCACAATGGGTATCTGCGCTCACTGGGGGTGTACAGACTCTGGAAAGGGCCTCTTACGGCCCAAGCACAATATCAAGACATCTCGTGGCATAGTCAGTAGGCTCTCGGCCTCATAATCATAAATTAGTGTATCCTCACAATGCAGGCCCTCGGCCTTACTCAGTTAGAATCACATAAGCTGCTCGAGCAACAGTAAAACATGATGCTCAGCCTAAATTATCATTTTAAATACCATTTAATGTATTAAAATAAAGTAAACATGGCTGAGTAATGAAAACAGTAGAATATAGCATGAATGAGTTCAAGTATAAAGTCAAAACAATGAGGAAATATCAGTAAAAATCCCCTAAGGATCCAAATAGTTGGCACGAGGCCCAAATATGGAATTCAGCCCAAAACATGATGATAAAAAATAGTTTTCAATCAAATACGTGGTAAAACAGTCATTCGGGATGGACTAAGTCACAATCCCCAATGGTGCACGACCCCACGCTCGTCATCTAGCGTGAGCGTCACCTCAATATAGCACAACAATGTGTAATTCGGGGTTTCATACCCTCAGGACAACATTTACAATTGTTACTCAATATCTAACCCACGATGCCTTTGCATCTCGAATCGGCCTTCGGATGCTCCAAATCTAACCAAAATCAGTGCAAACCCATCAAAATATGCTAAGGGAACAAAGCCCACTCGAAAGAAATCAATTACAACACAAATCCCAAAATTAGCCAAACCCGACCCCTGGGCCCACGTCTCGGATTTCGATAAAAATTACATCAATAGACCCCTTATCACTCCCCGAGTTCATTCATATCAAAAGCATCAAAATCCAACCACAAACGACTCCTCAAATCCCAAATTCTAGGTCTCCAATTACAAGCCCTAGTTCTTCAATATTAGGCTTAAATTCCATGACTAATTAGGGAGAATTCACATTAGGATCGAGTATTTAGTCCATAAATCTTACCTCCAAGTGTTGCCCCTTGAATCCCTTTTCAAACCTCTTCAAAAAGCTACAAAATCGCTCAAAAATGGTGGACGTTAGCCCCAACATCGCGGACAATGGCTATTTAAACATCTGCCCAGGAATTTAAATCCTTCTTTGCGAACGCGGTCAAAGCCTCGCGTTCGCGAAGCACAAACTGACGTTGGCCAAATTTTCCTCCTTCGCGAACGCGTCTGACCTCTCACGAACGCATGCTTCCTGACTCCAACCTTCGCGAACGCGACTCCCCTTCTCGTGAACGCGATGCACAAGACCCCAACCCTTCGTGAACGCGGAACCTCCCTCACGAACGTGAAGGCTAATCTTCAGCCTCACCTGCTATACCTTCACAAACGCGAAGGCCAGTTGTCTGCAACCCCCAATAGCAGTTTTCTATAGTCTCCAACAACTTGAAATGGTCCGATTGACCACCCGAAACTCACCCGAGGCCCCCGGGACCTCAACCAAACATGCCAAAATATCCCATAAAATCATTCAAACTTGTTCCAACCTTCAGAATGCTCAAAACAATATCAAAACACCAAATTCGCATCGGATTCAAGCCTAAGAATTCCAAAATCTTCTAAATAACGCTTTTAATCAAAAAGTCTACCAAACCACGTCCGATTGGCCTGAAATTTTGCACACACATCCCAAATAACACAGAGGAACTACTGAAACTCCTAGAATTCCATTCCGACCCCTATATCGAAATATCACCTATCAACCGGAAAATGCCAAAAATTCAATTTCGCCAATTCAAGCCTAAATCCACTCTGGACCTCCAAAACACATTCTGATCGCGCTGCTAAGTCCCAAATCACCTCTCAAAGCTATCCGAACCATCAGAACTCACATATGAGCCCTTTAACATATAAGTTAACATCTGGTTGACTTTTCCAACTTAAGTTTCCTCAAAAGAGACTAAGTATCTCAAACCTTACCAAAACCTCTCCGAAGTCAAGCCAACCAACCCGATCATATATAGAACCGATAAACAAAGCAATAAGAAGCAGAAATGGGGAAAATGGAGCGGTAACTCATGAAATGACCAGACGGGTCGTTACATCCTCCCCCTCTTAAGCAAACGTTCGTCCTCGAACGAATAAAGAAACATACCTGGAGCCTCAAACAGGTGAGGATATATGCTCCACATCTCCCGCTCGATCTCCCAGGTAGCCTCCTCCACGGCCAACCTCTCCACTACACTTTCACTGAAGCTATATCCTTTGATCTTATCTTTCGAACCTGACACTCCAAAATAGCTGCTGGCTCCACATCATAAGTCAGATCACCATCTAACTGCACCGTGCTAACATCCAAAATATGGGACGGATCCCCAATATACTTTCGGAGCATAGAAACATGAAATACCGGATGCACACTTGACAAGCTGGGTGGCAAAGCAAGCTTATAAGCCACCTCCCCAATCCTCCGAAGCACCTTAAAAGGCCTAATGAACCAAGGACTCAACTTACCTTTCTTCCCAAATCTCATAACACCCTTCATAGGCGAAACCTTCAACAAGACCTTCTCACCAACCATGTAGGACACATCCTGAACCTTCCTGTCAGCATAACTCTTTTGTCTCGACTGCACTGTACAAAGCCTCTCCTGAATCACCTTCACCTTTTCTAAAGCATCTTGCACCAAGTCTGTCCCCAATAGCCTAGCCTTACCCAGCTAAAACCAACCAACTGGAGATCTACACTGCCTCCCATACAAAGCCTCATATGGAGCCATCTGAATACTCGACTGGTAGTTGTTTTTATAAGCAAACTCTACAAACGGTAGAAACCGATCCCATGACCCACCGAAATCAATGAAACAAGCACGCAACATGTCCTCTAATATCTGAATAGTGCGCTCGGACTGTCCATCCGTCTGAGGGTGAAAAGTTGTGCTCGACTCAACTTGAGTACCCAACTCTCTCTACATAGACCTCCAAAACTGCGAAGTAAACTGAGTTCCCCTATCTGAAATGATGGAAACTAGGACACCATGCAAACGAACAATCTCCCGGATGTAGATCTCTACCAGCAGCTCTGAAGAATATGTAGTACACACAGGAATGAAGTGCGTGGACTTAGTCAGCCGATTCACAATCATCCAAATAGCATCGAACTTCTTCAAAGTTCGTGGTAGCCCAACTACAAAGTCTATGGTGATCCACTCCCACTTCCACTCTGGAATATCCATCTGCTGAAGCAAGCCACCTGGTCTCTGATGCTCGTATTTCACCTGCTGTCAATTAAGACACCGAGCTACAAATCCCACAATGTCCTTCTTCATTCTCCTTGACCAATAATACTGTCTCAGATCCTGATACATCTTTGCAGCACCCGAATGAATGGAATATCGCAAGTTATGGGCCTCCTCCAGAATCAACTCTCGAAGCCCACCTACATTAGGCACACATATCCGGCCCTGCATCCTCAACACCCCATCATTACCAATAGTCACATCTCTTGAATCATCATGCTGAACTCTGTCCTTGAGGACAAGCAAATGAGGATCATCATACTAGCGTTCTCTGATGCGATCATATAAGGAAGACCGAGAAATCATACAAGCCAATACCCGACTGGGCTCCGAAATATCTAACCTCATGAATAGATAGGCCAAGGCCTGAATATCAACTGCAAGAGGTCTCTCCCCAACTAGAATATATGCCAAACTCCCTATACTCATTGCCTTTCGACTCAAAGCATCGGCCACCGCATTGGCCTTTCTCGAATGGTACAATATAGTGATATCATAATCGTTAAGCAACTCCAACCACCTCTGCTGCCTCAAATTGAGATCCTTCTATTTCAACAAGTACTGGAGGCTACAATGATCTGTAAACACCTGACAAGACATACCAGACAAATAATGCCTCTAAATCTTCAATGCATGAACTATGGAAGCCAACTCCAAATCATAAACGTGGCAGTTCTTCTCATAGGGCTTCAACTGACGAGAAGCATAAGAAATAACTCTACCCTCCTGCATAAATACACACCCAATACCCACTCTCAAAGCATCACAATACACAGTATATAAACCTGAAGCTGATGGCAAAACTAACACTGGAGCTGTGGTCAAGGCTGTCTTGAGCTTCTGAAAGCTTTCCTCACACTCATCTGACCATACAAATGAAGCACCCTTCTGAGTCAACTTGGTCAAGGGCGATGCGATAGATGGGAATCCCTGAACAAACCGGCGGTAATAACCCGCCAAACCAAGAAAGCTGTGAATCTCTGTGGCTGAGGACGGTCTGGGCCAACTCTGAACCGCCTCTGTCTTCTTCGGATCAACTTGAATACCTTCACTGGACACCACGTGCCCCAAGAAAGTCAATGAACTAAGCCAAACCTCACACTTGTAGAGCATTGCATAAAGCTTTTCCTCCCTTAATCTCTGTAACACAACCCTCAAATGCCCCACGTGCTCCTCCTGACTACGCAAGTACACCAGAATATCATCAATAAAGACTATGACGAACGAGCCGAGATAAGGCCGGAACACGCTGTTCATCAAATGCTTGAACGCTGCTGGGGCATTGGTCAGCCCGAAAGACATCACCAAGAACTCATAATGACCATATCAGGTCCTGAAAGCTGTCTTAAGAATATCCGAGTCCCTGATCTTCAACTGGTGATAACCTGAACAGAGATCAATCTTGGAGAACACTCTCGCTCCCTGAAGCTGGTCGAATAAATCATCAATGCGAGGCAAATGATACTTATTCTTAACTGTTACTTTGTTCAACTGCCTATAATCAATGTACATCCTAGTAGTTCCATCCTTCTTCTTCATAAATAGAACCGGTGCACCCCAAGGTGACACACTAGGCCGAATGAACCCCTTATCAAGGAGTTCTTCAAGCTGCTCCTTTAACTCATTCAACACCGTTGGTGCTATACGATACAACGGAATAGAAATGGGATGAGTTCCCGACACCAGGTCAATACCAAAATCAATATCCTTGTCTGGTGGAATGCTCTGCAGGTCTGCAGGAAACATATTGGGAAACTCCCTCACAACTGGAACAGAATCAATACTGGGAGTCTCTACACCGACATCCCTCACAAAGGCTAGATACGAAAGACAACCCTTCCCAACCATATGTTGGGTCTTCAAGAATGAGATTACCCTACTGGGAACATAATCAGTCAAACCTCGCCACTCAATCTGTGGCACACCCGGTATAGCCAATGTCACTGTCTTAGCATGACAGTCCAGTATAGCACGACACAGAGATAGCCAATCCATGCCCAAAATAACGTCGAAGTCCACCATACACAATAATAACAGATCTACTCGGGCCTCCAGACCCCTAATAGTCACCACACATAACCGGTACACACGGTCTACAATAGTAGTATCGCCCACCGAAGTAGATACATGAACATGTGAAACAAAAGACTCACGAGGTGTATCCAAATAACGAGCAAAGTATGATGACACATAAGATAAGGTGGAACCGGGATCAAATAATACAGAAGCATCTCGGTGGCAGACTAAGACAATATCTGTAATAACAGCATCAGAAGCAATAGCATCCGGTCTAGCTGGAAGTGCATAGAAATGGGCCTGACCGCCACCTGATCGACCTCCCCCTCTAGGGAGACCCATAGCTGACTGACCTCTACCCCAAGCTGGGTGGGTGGGTGGTGGTGAAGTAACTGGTGCTGAAGCCGATGGCTGACCCCTCTTCTAAGATGAACCCGCAAGACGACGAGGACACTGCCTCCACATATAAACCATCTCTCCACACTCATAGCAACTCTCGGGCACTGGAGACAGGGACTGAAGGGAACCCCTATCACCGGAATGACTAGTAGATGCACCTGGCATAGAAGAGCCCTGAACTGATGGAGCACGGGACGAACTCTGAGCTAGAAGGGCACTAAGTGATGACTGGCCCTAATGAGAACTGTGATAACTATGACCCGATGACGCCCCACAATAACCGGGGCGAGCTGGCTGAGCACGCCTGAATGGACGGCCTCTGCCATGCTGAAACTAACCTCTCGAAGGAGCACTACTATAACTACTAGATCCTCGAGGCCTCTTGGACTCCCTCTCATCTCGCTCCTGGAGATGAACTGACTCAATCTCACGAGCAATGTCAACAACCTCCTTAATAGTAGCACTAGACACCCTCTCCCTGGTCATGAGATACGAAGCTGATAAGTGAGGCCATCTATAAACCTCATAATCCTCTCTCTATCTATCGGAACCAACTAAATAGTATGACAAGCTAACTCAGAGAACCTCATCTCATACTGCATCACAGTCATCTCTCCCTAATGCAACCACTCAAACTGCCTGCGCAGCTCCTCTCTGTGAGACTGCGGCACATACTTCTCTAGAAAGAGAACGGAGAACTGCTGCCAGGTAAGAGGTGCTGCACTAAGAGGCCTACACCTCTCATAAGCCTCCCACCAAGTGAAGGCATCTCCAGAAAGATGAAAAGTAGTGAAAGAGACCCCGATGGTTTCCAGGATACTCGCTGTGCGAAGAATCCTCTAACACTTGTCCAAGAAACCCTAGGCATCCTCGCCCTCTGCACCACTGAAAGTTGGAGGCTGAAGTCTACCAAACTTTTCCAACTTGTGTTACTCGTCCTCTAGCATGGCAGATGCTACATAGTCCTGAGCAGCTGCAACTAGCTGGGCTGGATGTACCCCCAGTGTCTGAAGTCCCTACACGACCTGCTCAGGTGTGCGTGTGATGGGATTCTGAGTGCCTTCCCCAGCCTAAGAAGTAGCTGCGACTGTAGTAACTAATACCACTTGAGCTAGGCCAGTGCATACTGATAGAATCTGATCCAAGGCCTCCTGAAGACCCGGAATCACAATGGGCACAGCTGGTGCCTAAGCTGGTGCTGCTAGAGCATCCACAACTGGTACCTGACCTTGAATTGGGGCGGTTGGTAGATCTGCAGGTGCTGCCTAGCTGCTGTGCGGGCCACACCCCTTCCCCTACCGTGACCTCGACCGCATCCTCGGCCTCTAGTGGCCACAACTGGTGGTACTAGTGGTCGTCCATTCTGACTGATAGCGCATGTCCTCACCATCTATGAGAGAATAGAATAACAGAAGTTTAGTACTCAGATCAATAGATTCGCACGACAAGAATTTCAAAAATATGAAGTTTTTTCCTAAAGGTTCTGCAGCCTTTTGAGGATAAATACAGACGTCTCCGTACCGATCTACGAGACTCTACTAAACTTGCTCATAACTCATGCAACCTATGTAACCTAGGCTTTGATACCAACTTGTCACAACCCTAAACCCAGACCCAGTCGTGATGGTGCCTCTCGTGAAGATAAGGCCAGCCAACACGCACCTAATTCATTTTAAGCAATTAAGATAATACCAATTAAGTCTTTAACTTTATAATAACCCCAAAATAAAAGTGAATAATACAGTTTGCGGAATAGACATAGCCCAACATCGGGGTGACACCAGTCATGAGTATCTACTATCCGAATAAAGACAGGAAAAGTCTACATGGTCTATTATAGAACTAAACAAGAAAAAATAAGATAGGGGAAGAAGCACTGGGCTGAGAACATCGAGCAACTACCTAGTGAATCTCCGGAATCTGCTGGAAGCTCTCAACCCTCGCAAGCAGGACTTGAAGCGCCTAAATCTGCACACTGGGTGCAGGGAGTAAAGTGAGTACTATAACTCAGTGAGTAATAATAATAAATGAAGACTGAGCGATAAGAAATCACTTAAAAGCACATCAACATGCTATAAAGAAGTAGTATAAAACCAGTAAAAGTAATGGAACAGTGAAATAATATAAAGAAACCTAAGTTTGGAAGAAGTTATTTAAAATAACTTTTTAACAGTTAAACAATTAAGTGAAAAAGCAGCTAGAACAGATAAACACATAAAATCCGCCCCTCGAGCAATATCATGGAACAACACCAGCCCTTCGGGCTATATCTCATATCACAATGGGTACCCGCGCTCACTGGAGGTGTACAGATTCTGTGAGGGGCCCTTTATGCCCCATGAACAATATCAAGCCATCTCGTGGCATAATCAGTAGGCTCTCAACATCATAAACATAAATCAGTGTATTCTCACAACACAGGCCTTCAGCCTTACTCAGTCAGAATCTCATAAGCCGCTCGGGCAATAGTAAATCATGATGCTCAGCTCAAATTATCATTTAAAATACCATTTAATGTATTAAAACAGAGTAAACATGGCTGAGTTATGAAAATAATAGAATATAGCATGACTGAGTTCAAGTATAAAGTCAAAACAGTGAGAAAATATTAGTAAAAATCTCCTAAGGGTCCAAATAGTTGGCACGAGGCCCAAATATGGAATTCAACCCAAAACATGATGATATCAAATAATTTTCAATCAAATACGCGGTAAAACAGTCATTCGGGATGGACTAAGTCACAATCCCCAACGATGCACGACCCCACGCTCGTCATCTAGCATGAGTGTCACCTCAATATAGCACAACGATATGTAATCCGGGGTTTCATACCCTCATGACAATATTTACAATCATTACTCACCTCTATCCGGTCCAAATCTCTAACCCGCGATGCCTTTGCCTCTCGAATCGGCCTCCGGATGCTCCAAATCTATCCAAAATCAGTGCAAAACCATCAAAATATGCTAAGGGAACAAAGCCCACTCGAAAGAAATCAAATTACAACACAAATCCCAAAATTGGCCAAACCCGACCCCCGGGCCCACGTCTCAGATTCCGATAAAAATTACATCAATAGACTCCTTATCGCTCCCCGAGTTCATTCATATCAAAAGCATCAAAATCCAACCACAAACGACCCCTCAAATCCCAAATTCTAGGACTCCAATCACAAACCCTAGTTCTTCAATATTAGGCTTAAATTCCATGATTAATTAGGTAGAATTCACATTAGGATCGAGTATTTGTTCCATAAATCTTACCTCCAAGTGTTCCCCTTTGAATTCCTTTTCAATCCTCTTAAAAAGCTCCAAAATCGCTCAAAAATGGTGGAAGTTAGCCCCAAAATTGCGGACAATGGCTATTTAAACATTCTGCCCAGGCATTTAAATCCTTCTTTGCGAACGCGGTCAAAGCCTCGCATTTGCGAAGCAGAAATTGACGTTGACCAAATTTTCCTCCTTCGCGAACGCGTCTGACCTCTCACGAATGTATGCTTCCTGACTCCAACCATCTCGAAAGCGGCTCCCTTTCTCGCGAACGCGATGCACAAGACCCCAGCCCTTCGCGAATGTGGAACCTCCCTCGCGAATGCAAAGCTTAAATATTCAGCTGCATCTGCTAACCCTTCGCAAATGTGAGGGCCTCCTTGCGAACTCGAAAGCCAGTTGTCTGCAACACCCAACAGCAGTTTTCTGCAGTCTCCAATAACTTGAAATGGTCCGATTGACCACCCAAAACTCATCCGAGGCCCCCGGGACCTCAACCAAATATGCCAACATATCCCATAATATCATTCAAACTTGTTCCAACCTTTGTAACGCTCAAAACAACATCAAAACACCAACTTCGCATCGGATTCAAGCCTAAGAATTCCAAAATCTTCTAAATTACGCTTTTGATGAAAAAAGTCTACTAAACCACGTCCGATTGACCTGAAATTTTGCATACATATCCCAAATAACACAATGGAACTATTGCAACTCCCGAAATTCCATTCCGACCCTTATATCAAAATCTCACCTATCAACCGGAAAATGCCAAAATTCCAATTTCGCCAATTCAAGCCTAAATCCATTCCGGACCTCCAAAACATATTCTGATCACGCTCCTAAGTCCCAAATCACCTCCCGGAACTTTCTGAACCATTAGAACTTACATCCGAGCCTTTTAAAACATAAGTCAACATCCGGTTAACTTTTCCAACTTAAGTTTTCTCAGAAGAAACTAAGTGTCTCAACCTTACCAAAACCTCTCTGAACCCGAACCAACCAACCCGATCACATATAGAACCGATAAACAAAGCAATAAGAAGCAAAAATGGAGGAAATGGAGCGGTAACTCATGAAACGACTAGCCATGTCGTTACAATTTCTCACAAATCTAAGCTCTCGAACACCATGAATGAAGAATACTCTTCAAAATTTTGAGTTGATCTTGGAAAGATGTGGAACCCATTTATCATTACCCAAAAGTTACTTGTTAAAGATTAAATTTAAGAAAAGGAGGAAAAAGGCTTATCTTTAAAACATGTCTTCTGTGTGGGTTAAGCTCCATGAATGAAGCTCCTTAACTATTTCAATAATTTTCAAGGACTCTAAATTAAGTTGTAGAAATGGGAGAGAAAGAGCTTAACAGTAAATAAAAAAAGAATCAATAATGTTTCTTGATTCACGAAAATATGCGTAAGAACACAGTCTTTGATTCATTGAAAGCTTTGACAACTTCAATTAATCGTCACTTTAAAAAGATACTTCATTTCATTTCACATATCTTTGAGATAACTCAAATAGAGAGAAGAAGAGATTATTACACATAAAATTAGCCAAAGCTATTTTGAAGCTTTTGCTATCTTATTGAACTGGAAGCTTCACAGATGGGAGAGAAGAAGATATTAATACACACAGAGAGAGATGATAGATGGACAATGGAAGAACAAGAGAGGGGTTTAGTTTTGTTGACAGAAAGACCAAAAAGCCCATCTCACTAATGTGTTCTTAAAAGACTATTGAGGGTAATTTGGATAAACTAAATATGTGTACAATGCTAACCTACTACAACTATGTAGCAAGTTTGCAAAACCCATATAGTATATGTTTACAATTATCCTTGACTAATCATGTCAAGGATCCTCTTCTATATTCCCATCATATAGAGATGAAATATTTCATCTAATTGGTTTTTCACTAAACTATTACAAAAAGTTTGCTCTCTTTTTCATTCTATTTGAGGAAGCCTAAATACCTCATATTATATGTGGATTATGCTTTATTTTTTTCTTTTAAAGTTCATCAACTCCAATAAAACTTTGTTTATTCATCCCTATGTTTTAAATGATAGAATTGGGACTCACCCGGGGCTGGCCCCGGATTGGAGCACTCGTAAAACACCCTTGGGTTTATGTGTGTGTTATATCCCGCATTTCGTACTTAAAAGTTTCGTCGTAAGTTAATCGACGTAGATTCGGGGATGAGATTATCTTGAGGTTATAAGCATTTAGGCTATTTATAACAAGCGATAAGTAAGTGTCATGAAGGTTAAAGGGTAAACGAATCAAAGAAAATGAGTTTCGTTGAAGATTGTCAATTTGGGATAAACTATGGTCCGAGCTATAATACCCGATATTTATAGACTAGTTCCATACAAGTTACTACTTGACCATGATTGTGACCACATGATTTTTGCTTCACATGAATTACTCCTATAGAATTCCAAAAATTAGATTTTTCTTTTAATTATTTGTTATTTCAGGAATTATTGTGAAAATTTTCTAATTATTTGCATTCTTCGCATGCATGTTTAATCTTGTTTAATTCATAAAAATTCAAAAAATACATTGCATTTTCATTTAGGATTTAATCTTACATTTTTATATTAATTAGTAAATTAGTTTGTTTTACAAAAATGGAAAATCACAAAAAATAACTCATTTTTGCATTTTTAATTTTTAGCTTCAAATTTTGGTAGTTTTCTTTTAATTTGGTATTTAATTATTTGAGGTAATTATTATTTAGAGTTAATTAATTAATTTGGTAGGATAATCTAGTTTTAAGATTTAATTTAGGTTTTTAATTTAATTTGAAAAAAAATAAAAAAGAATTTTTGAAAAAGAAAATAAAAGGGAAAAAAGTGAAAAGAATCGAATTTTGGACCAAAACCATTAAAATCCTCCAGGCCCAAATGAATTGTCCCCAATACCCGTCAGAAAACCAGCCCAAACTCGTCTGTTACCCGGTCCAAACCCCATCGATGGCCAAATGACCCCGTTCGACTGTCGATCTTACTTGATCGAACGGACCGGAACTGAACCACCATTTATATAAAACTGTCCTAAATGCCTACCCCCCTCGTTTCATCTCTTCACTTCACCCCCATTTTCAGAACACTCCCCTAACCCTAGAGCGCCACCCTAAAATTTCACCATCTCAGGCCAGCGGCGCCACACCCAAGTTGTCCCAAATCAACACCACGGAATCCCCATGGTTCCCTCTCTCCCAATCTCTAATTGTTTGCCTTCAAATCACCCAAAGTTCTTCTGAATCTTGAATATGAGTTCAAGCCCTAAAAGCCAAAATCAAATCTGTGCATGCAATGCTATCTCTCCGAAGTTTTTTGAGTGTTCAAGGTTTGGTTTATCACAGAATAATGATATTCGCTTTCTCTTGAAAAAGAACAGGCGATTGACATTATTTTGAGTTAAACCGGAATGTCTCCAATGATTTCGAGTTTAATCAGTGAGTTTTTCTTCGTCGTTTTGTCCGTTCTTGTTGTTCATCTCTTATTCTTCTTCTTTTCTTCCCTGTTTATTCGAGTATGTCTGCTGACCAAAATTCTAAATGGTTTCAAACCTGGTTTTTCCTTTTTGGCTAATTTGTTTGTTCGTATTTATTTTCGTTCATTTTCAGTTTTTCTTTTCAATTTCTAAAAGTTGTGCCCTGATTTTGTTTATCCATTTTGTTTAGTTTTAGGTTTTAAGTTTCTGACTTTCTCCCTCTTTTATTTTTAGTCTCGTAGTTTAGTTCAATTAGTTTAATTCCATGCTCATTTGAGTTTAGTAATTAGTCATTTTGTTTAGGTTTAGTTTTGAAATCATCTGAATGACTTTTTCTTTTCTTCTGCCTTCCATAGAATACAGATTTTAGTTTGGGCTTTGGGTCATTTCTGACCCATTTGCAAAGGGCAACCCATTCATTTTGGTTTAAGCTATTGGGTCAACTTGACCCATGAGATTTCTGAAGTATTTTTCAGGGTCTTAAGGGGTAGTCTAGTAATTCTATGTGAGGAAATTTTTGATAACTGAATTGGAAGCTTCCTAAAAGTGTCTTTGGGACTAAACTAAAATACTGATTTTTGAACTAAGAATTAAACAACAAAAATGAAAATTCCAAAAGGGTAAAAGTGCAAAAATTGAATTCATTCTTTGCTGCCCTAAGACACGCCTATAAAGGCACTCTTTCTTCACTCATAAGTCAGAGGGGGGGGGTGATTAAAAATTCTAAAAAAGGCAAACGGCTGAAGAACACTGAATTTTCTGCACTTCCTTATTCAATTTGGTTCTGGTTTGGGTTTTTGAACTTCTAGATTTAGAACATTCAAAAGGTCTCATACTCATTTGGGAGTCAAGAAATGGTTTGAAAGCTGTTTTTTGCTGCTTGGTCTTGGTTGAAATTACTGCTGTCTGGTTCCACTTTTGCTGGTTTACTGTTGCTATTTCTTTTTAACCTCAAGCTTTTTCTTTGTTTATTTGCTGTAACCAGGTATTCACTACACCTCCTTGACATTTGAAATGGAAGAACATGAATTTATTTGATTGAGTTGAAAGTCTATGGCATACCAGTCTGTTAAATGTTATTTTCTACATTCTTGAAATCATTAGATTCTATAATTAGCTTAATTTCCTTCGTTTATGTTTGCTCTTTTCTATTTTAGTTTTAAGCTCTGTTTGTAATCTTGGATGAATCATTGGCTCTAGCCACTTAATTTAAATGAGCTGAGTTTGTGTTTGTATGAATGGACAGTTAAGGTTACTGCAGTAGAAGGTTCAGTCGATTGATATGTGTTTTAGACCTATTTTGGTTTTGCTAAAATCAGTGTTTGTTTTGGTATTGATTTCTTCTTGAACTTGTTGAAATGACAAGTATAGGCTGGGGACTAAAAAAATTCAATTGGAATACATACCAGTAAGTGTAGTATGCTATTTGAAGTCATATAGTACTTTACTTCATGAAATGGTCAGCTGCCTGGTTTTCCAAGCTAATAGTCAGTATGCAGTCATTTTAAACAAAGGAATTGTTCTAGGTTATTACCTTAAAGGTCGAGCCCTACACTAAGTTACCCCTGATTTGTGTGTAAGCATGTTTAGGTTGAGATTTTTGTTTAAATTCATATTTGTCTACTTGACAGTCTCATGAGGTTTGATTTGCTACTGTATGTATTGAAAAGGGGCTCAATTAAAGTTGAAATCTCATACAAATTGTCTATTGAGTTAGCGAGAGATTGATTTGAATATGATTGTCGTGCAGTTTGTGTATTGTTGAAATCCAGCTGGGCTCGTGGTAATGCCCTTGATTTTTGGATATTTTTACATGCCATGGAGACTTGATCTCGAGTCCAGCATTCTCTCACCCTTCTAGACTTGAAAGATTTGGGTCATTCTTTGGGCCTAGACCATGAGGATACTGTAAGTGGGAATTATAGGCCTCGTCATGCTTGGGCCTGCCTCTAATTTCTCATTTAAATGTTGTCGATGACCCAAGCCATTTTCAAATAATTAGCCTTGTTTTCTCTTCAAAGCAATTCTCTTTTAGTTAGTTTGAACATTAGTTTTAAAATAAAGATTTCAATACTCTTAGTATTCAGTTAATTAATTTCCCTTCATTAGTGAGGTGTGCCATATTAAAAACACGTACAATTTATGGCCCTCAAAATTAAATTTATGAAACCCTTTTGCTAAAATAAATTGAGGCGTGACATACCAAATAAAACCACATAGCTCATGACCCTCATATAATTAATACTAACTCTTTAGAAATCGAGGTGTGCAATTAGTTGAATTTTCCATGACCCTCGCAAATCTTGTCATTAACTTAAAAGTGCGTAGTTGCTTTAGGCGCACTATTTAAATTAATTTCCTTAAACTCGGGTGTGCATTTCATATGACCCAAAATTCTCAACAACATTAAATAAAGTGTGTCGTGGACCGCGGGTGCATTTCATATGGTGTGGTTCAAGGCGTGTTTTAAGTAACGTTGAAATTTCCTAAAATAATAAAAAGCGGTTAATAAGTTAAAAATGCACCATACGCTAAAACATGTGATAAATCGGATAATATGCGAATTGTAATAGTTTAAGCGACCGCTAGAACCACGGAACCCGGGAAGGCCTAACACTTTCTCCCGGGTTAACAGAATTCCTTATCTAGAATTTCTGGTTCACAGACTTTAAAAAATAAAAATTTTCTCGATTTGGGATTTAAAATAAACTGGTAACTTGGGATACCAATTAAAATATATTCCAAGTGGCGACTCTAAGAATTAAATAAATAATCTCATTTCAAATAATGTCACTTTAATTGGAAAAACTCCCTTGTACTACCTTCGGGTGTGTAAAAAGGAGGTGTGACAGCTCTAGCTACTCTGCTGGGGATCATAATCTAGAATTTTGGGTTCAGGGTTCAAGAATTCGAGCTAAGAATAACTATTATAGTTGGCTTTATTTATTGTCTAATTTTTTACATGTTTAAGCCTAATGTGCTAATTGCCTCTTTTACCGCTTTGATATTTTGTGAACTGTACATAAACTGCTATGAAACCCTTCTTCTCTCTGAGTCTTCTAAATCATCTGGGGAGTGTGCCCTCCGTGTGACTTCTCTTCTGTTTAGAGTCTTATTTTTAGAATGAGGTTCAGACAAGTTACAAAGCCGGTGAAGTTTCTGTATTCCCGGTATGCTCCCCCCTCGGCTCAAGCTGTCCGCTCGGGTAAGCCAGGTCTAGAACAATACACCCAGGTTTTAAACCTAGTATAACAAAACCTCATGGCGGATCCCTAGTAGGAACATTTGTTTGCATCACGTGCATTCGACTTTGGAGACTCAACACAGGGGTTGGGTCTGTCTAGGATAGGTGTACCCAAAATGAAAAGACCATCGTGATGCATCTTACTTGCTACTTGTGCATTTATTTGCTTCGGATTTGCATGTTGACCGGCTTATGGATAATAGGAGAAAAGTTTGGAAAAAGAAAAGTCAATGTGAGGGCTAAGAGAGATAATTGCCTGTTTTTTGTAAAAAAAACCAATGTCCAAAAAATATACGGAAACTCTGCCGAAATTTTGAAAAGAAAAAGAAAATCTTATTTTTTAAAAATAGTTGGTTTTGTTTTTAGTTTGTCAAATCTGCCCAAACTACGCTAGTTTGATATTCACCGGATGTGGGATACATAGGCAATCCCCATCGTGTCCAACTTTTCTTTTGCAAAAATAGCCCAAAAAGAACAAAAAGATTTATTGTAAATAACTAAGGTGATGCCATTCTTGTCTAAAATAGCCGAATGTCCCCAAAAGGGCGCCAGAAGGTCGTTTTTGCAAAAACAACCATCTTTGATCACTTTTCCAAGGTTTTTGGCCGGTTAGCAAACACAACCTTAAAATCTTCTTCCCTGAAGTGCTGAAAGGCCGTATTTGCTAAGCCGGATTTTTTATGAAATCTTTTTAAAAAAATAGTGATAACTTTTTCTTGAGTCAAAATGAGTCATAATCTTTTTTTAATTAAATCACCCTAATAAATGTGCAGGATGAGCACAAATGAAAATGAATTCTTTGCAGCTCTTAAGGAGATCCCCTAACACCTCCACATGTGGTGGAATGACTTAGGAAAAATCAGCCGAGGAACCATGGTAAAAGTTTTGGGTGGTCTTGTCAGACTTTTGAACATCAAGCCAAGATTGGACGTGATTGAAGCCTTGATACCTTTTTGGGATCCGACTCGCAATGTGTACCGCTTTTCTGATTTTGAGCTCACACCCACGCTAGAGGAAATTGCGGGTTACGCTGGCCTTAACGGAAACCTTAGAAGTCGGTACCCGGTGTCACCGAGACCAGTATCTCCTCTCAAGTTTCTGGATATGTTGAGTATTAGCCGGGATATTCAGGATGGGAATTTATCTGAAGGGTTTTGCACTTTCCAGTTCTTGTACCAACGCTATAGCAATCCCTAAGGTTTTGAAGCACCGAATACTGGTCTGACCCATGCCGGAAATAAAGATAAATGGGAGGCATGGAGGGGTTTGTTTTTTATAGTTGCATTCTTGGGTGTTATAATCTATCTACGAAAAGACGGCAACATAGAATTGGGCCTCATGGGAATGGTTGATGTCGCAATCAAGAAAGCTAATGGCACCCTGGTTTCGCTGGTCTTGTCTGAGATTTACCGAGCTTTGACCATCTGCCGAGAAGGGGGAAAATTCTTCCAAGGATGTAACCTACTACTACAATTGTGGATACAGGAACATCTCTGCCACCGTGTCGGGTATATGAACGACGGCATGACCGATTTGGATTGCATCAAAGAATTTGAAAGCCGAGTGGTGGGTGTTGAATTTCCAGAGGCACCGAGCTTGGTTTGCACACTTGATTTCTTTAACTTCGGATAAAATTGAGTGGACTTTCAGATGGCTCCCTATCACTGAAGACGTATACATGTCAGCCAAAGTGTGCTATCTTCTCCTAATGGGCATCCCGAGCAATCAGCCATATGCTCCTCATAGGGTTTTGCGCCAACTGGGCAGGTTTCAAGCCGTTCCCTATGACGAAGATTTGAGTGGACATGTCGTCGAATTGGGCCTAAAGGCTGTATTTCCAGAAGGAAGAGTTCGCCAAGTTTGGAATGAGTGCAGATTTCTCAAACCTAAGACTATAGTGCGGGATCTAGCTAAAGGTGAGGTAGACCCCAATTACATGATTTGGTTCGGTAAAAGGTTTTAGATTCCCCGAGAGCCCGAGAGACCTGCTAAGAGACCCCATGTCCAATAATTCACTAACGACTCGTGGAGCAGTGGGACTAGTTGGCAAAAGAAGAAAGCTACAGGGACAAGATAAGTAAATTAGAGGGACAAATCAGGGACCTCAAATTTGGCAATAGTATCCAAGCTACCGCAGATGAAGGGGAAAAGAAGAAGCTAACTCAGGAAAATGAAGCCCTCAAAGCTCAGATCCAGAAAATGAGAATAGCTGCTAGAATCCCGGAAAGAAGCCGAGCAGATGAAAGGCTTATAAGTAGTCTGAGAAAGAAAGTACTCGAGTATCAAAATGACCTAGAAAAATCTGAAGCCAGTCCAGCAAAAGTCCGAGCACAATTGGCAAAGAATGCAGAAGGGTGGGTAGAGTTTGTGCGAAAAATGAAAAGAAAATATGAGGGGACAATCACCAGACTGAAGAGAAAGCTAACTACCCTTTCAAATAAGGCGGCCAAACAGGCTAGGAACTTTAAAGCTGATAGCGAACATTGTTATGCTTTGATGGCCCAGATGGAGGAAGATATGCAATAGTTACAGAATCAAAGCCATCATGACACTCAGGTATTAGAAGCCCAAAATCAGCAAATTGGGCGCTTGCTTCAGGAAAAGGGTATTGTCCGAGAGAGGGTTAGAGCTATTGTCGACTACATCGTCATGAAATGCCACGCATGTGAGGACATAACTCAGACCACCTTCTTCGCTGCAGTAATGACATTTATCTGCCAGATAATGAGTGATTTGGAGCGGCTTCAATGGGATCTCGCACATTGGCCTGTGGCAAGACCGAATGATGTCCCACGGGCCCCAGGAGTCGAAGCATTGATGTATTCATGATTTTTCATTTATTGAGTCTGTATTTCGGTTTGTAGTTTAAAATTTATTTTTTAGTCTGTTGGTAGTTTTAAAATTCCAAGAAAATGAGTAGTCTCCTGTAATAGAAAAGTTTAGGAGTTTTTATTAATGAAAATTGAAAATTCCCAAAAATTATTTCTTTTTTTTTTCACATTTATTTTCTTGAACTACGTAATAATTTAATTCATGCGATATCGTAATACGTAGGCAATCCTCATCGGATTCGGTCATAATTTTTGTAAATAACTCAAATAAGAGAGGGATGTGAAAGAAAGAACCGAAAGAAAACCCAAAAAGAAAGAAAAGAGAGCCAAGGAAAAACTAAAAGAAAAACAAAAAAAGAGTAGGGTAAGAGAGGAAAGAAAATAGCGGAAAATGGGAATAGAAGCACAAAAGCCAAAGTGGAAGAAAAGAAAATTGAGGAAAAAGTAAGAGAAGCCGGGATTAAACATGCAACTCTGGCAAAACATGTATAAACACATTTAACTGTATAGGTGCATCACACCCCCAACGTGCGATTACCTATGTGTTAACTGCTCCAAACTGACCGGTTTGTTGTCTACTGTTAAGTTCAGGTTCTATAGTAAGGTGGTTGGTTTTGTGGTAGTCTGGCTTCACATCCATACTTCACGAGGTCGAAAGGAAGTGTTGAAATGTCTTCCGAAATTCCTCTGCCAACAGTTCCTATTTCGGAGGATAGTCCGATCTCGGCCATTCCAACTTCTAAGTCAACAACTGCTGAGGAAAATAGGATTTTGTGTCTCCGCATAATGGAAATGTTGGACACCTGGGCAAACGGAAAAGAACCACCAAGTGCAATACCCGGATTCCCTTAGTTGTTTCCCAGGGTAAGCGGGACCTCCAACATCCCCATAAGTTATCCAAATACCCCACTGGGATATCCTACCATTTCAGCCCACTTTGCTGGAACACTTTCTGAGGCCCGCGCCTAGGTGTTGACTTTAGGTACGGCTTCAAATATATTCACCGCACCGCCTTGTTCAGCCTTGGCACAACCTGCTTTACCCAGGTCTAGCTTCGATCCATCTTCCTTCACATTTCAAGCACCATCTTTCCCAATGGAACCAGCCTAGTTTACCACCAATGCTTACCCTCAGCCGCCTCGGTACGAGTTTACCACAGGGCAGGAGAAAACCACAAAAACCCCGGAGCAAGAGGAGATTATCAAAAAGATGAGAAGCATGGAGCAAAGTCTTAAAAATATACAGGGTCTGAGTGGGCAAAAGAGCGTATCTTACGCTGACCTGTGCATGTTCCCACATGTATATCTACCCTTGGGTTTCAAGACCCCGAAGTTTGAAAAATATGATGGGCATGAGGATCCACTTTCTCACCTCAAAAGATACTGCAACCAACTGAGGGGAGCAGGCGGAAAATAAGAACTTCTCATGGCCTACTTTGGAGAGAGCTTGGTCGGCATCACTTCAGAATGGTATATGGAACAGGATATATCTCACTGGCATATCTAGGATGACCTGGCTCGGGACTTTGTCAGGCCGTTTCAATATAACATCGACATTGCCACCGATAGGAATTCATTGTCAAACCTAAAGAAGAAGTCTTCAGAGAGCTTCTGAGAGTATGCTGTCAAATGGAGCGAACAAGCGGCTAGAGTCAAACCTCTAATGGACGAAATAGAGATGGTCAATGTCTTCGTTCAAGACCAAGAGGTTGATTATTATCAAAACATGATGTCTGCGATGGGTAAGTCATTTGTCGAAGCCATCAAAATCGGTGAAATGGTTGAAAATGGGTTGAAAACAAGGTGAATCTTGAGTCAATCTGCTATAAGGGCTACCTCCCAAGCAATTTGGGGCGGGTCTGGAGGAGTAGCAAATCGAACAAAGAAGGAATAAGCAGCAATGGAAACTTTAAGTGCAAGGGAACCCCGTCCACCCAGACCTCTGTTCTCTGAAAAAACCCCACAACATTACTATCCCCACCAAGATGTGGCTTACGCTATGGTTCCTCAGCCATACGCAGTGATGAATGCCCAACCCTACGACATGCCACAACAATAATTTAATCAGAACCAAGCTCTATTTCCCAGAAATCAACCTCCTCACCAAGCTCACTATAATCCCCGACCTCTACAGGACAACTTCTGTACTTGGGAACCACCCAAGATACCAAACTTCACACCCATCAGTGAGTCTTATTCCATCCTTTTTCCCAAACTTGTTCAGATGGGTTTGTTGTAGCCTGTACCCTAAACTAGGCAGAACCCAGCGTCGCCCGCTGACAAAGTTGGTACTCGATGTTCCTACCATTCAAGGGCAGAAGGGCATGATACCGATGACTGTTGGACCTTGAAGAGGGCTGTGGAAAATCTGATAGAACAAAAGAGAATAGTGCTAAAGGACGAAGACGTTCCTAATGTAACCAACAATCCATTACCAGCTCACAACAATGGGCCGGTTATTGGAATGATCTGTGAAGATAGAGAGTTTGACCCAGCTCTAAAAGCCATCATTGCCATAGCCGATGTGGAAAAGAAGCCAAAAGTTGTCGCGAAACAAGACAAGGGGGAGAAAAAGAGCAAACCTATCCCCCAGAATACAGAAAAGAAAGTGGAAGCTGAAACTGGGGCAGCGCCCTCCAAAAATGTCGTTCTCTATGTCCCTCGAGGCCACAAGAAAGAACATATGTCATTGAGCCCTCCTAGAAGGTTTGAGCTAAACAAAAGAGCTAAAATGTATGTGCCCAAGGGGACCTGCGTGGTGCGGGGGCCAATAATTCCACTAAGGCTGAATGAGCCCATGGTTATTGGCTGCGCACCGCAAAGGACCATGACAGATCCCACTGTCGTTCCATGGAACTACAACAAGGCGGTAGTAGCTTATAAAGGCAAAGAGATCTCAGGAGAAGTTAAGGAAAATAACCCGGTTGAGAAGTACCTCAATCTGGACGAAGTGAATAATGCCACAAAGAAGCGTTTCCCACCTAAGAAACCAGTGAGTGCTGAAGAAGCAGAAGCGTTCTTTCAGAAAATAAAAATGGCAGACTACAAGATAATTGACCAGCTCCAAAAGTCTGCTGCCCAAGTCTCCTTGTTGTCTTTGCTAATGAATTCAACTGAACATCAAAAAGTGATGATCAAAACTCTTAATGAAGCATACATACCCATTGAAACCACTGTAGAATAGTTGGAGAGGATGGCGGAGAGGTTTTTTGTAGTCAATCAAATCTCTTTCAGTAAGAATGATTTGCCCCCGGGAGGGGCCGCACACAACAAAGCCCTTCACTTGACAGTTAAATGCGAAGGGTATTATGTGAAAAGGGTCATGCTAGATGGTGGTTCTGGGGTAGATATTTGCCCTCACTCAACTCTGTAGTGTATGGAAATTGGTACTGAGAGAATCAGACCCAACAACATCTGTGTGTGTGCCTTTGACATCAAAAAGAGAGATACAATAGGCGAGATTGATCTGATCCTGACTATCGGCCTGGTGGACTTCGAGGTGACCTTTCAGGTCTTGGACGTGGATACTTCCTATAATTTCCTCTTGGGAAGACCATAGATTCACGCAATAGGGGTTGTGCCTTCTACTCTACACCAGATGGTGAAATTCGAACATGAAGATCAGGAGATTGTAGTTCACAGGGAAGATAAGCAATCAATTTATCGGGAACTGTCAGTCCCTTGTCTTGAAGCTAGAGAAGGAAGTGAACATATAGTCTATCAGGCTTTCGAGATTGTGGTCGCGGACCAATGTGAAGAAGAAAACCCTTGCCCTCAACCCTTTCTTTCAAATACATCAATTATGGTGGCCAAAGAAATGATGAGGCATGGTTACAAACCCGGGAAGGGGCTCGGGAAGTCATTACAAGGAATCGCCGAACCTATCACTATGGATGCCAGTGAGAAGTTCTTTGGGGTAGGTTTCCAACCCACATCAGCTGATGGAAAATGGGCGGATGAAAGAAATAACAATGGTTGGGTCTTGCCTCAGCCGACTCTACATCTGTATAGGATATTTGTCAAGCCTGAGTACAATGAGGAAGAGGAAGATGAGGCCTTTACGGTCGAGGAAATTGAAGAAATATGTGGGGCTATGAGGCAGATGTTGTATGAAACCCACATGGTCCAACTAGGGGAAGGCTCAAGCACCTTTGAGGTTCTATACATGGGACCCAGTGCCAACTGCAAAATTGGAAGGCTACTCCATTCCCAATCAGGAGGGAATACCGGTAGTCCAGTCCTGCAACTTTTTCTGCATCACAAGTTATTTCAGGGTGTAACTCGGATGTTTTCTTTAGTTTCCTATCTTTAATTTCCAATGTAAACCCTTTTATCTTCGAGCTCAAAGAAATGAAATCAATATTTCGTCGTTCATCTTTCTTTATTCTTTTTTATTTTTTTTATTTTTCTCTTTTACTTCTTCTTTCAGTTCTAATAATGCGGCATTAAATAACATGACATGCTTGCAGACTTCATGCCTATATCCAAACACGCTGTCTAACTGTGAAATAATAAACCAAGAACTGGAATATGATGAAGAAGAGGCTTTTAGGGAAATAAATTGAGAATTGGAACAATTTGAGAATATACCTAAGCCGAACTTAAATGATACTGAGCCAGTTAATTTGGGTAGTTCTGAAGAGATCAGGGAAACAAAGATAAGCATTCACACAGATGGAAAAACCTGGGACGCATTGATCCAACTTTTGTTTGAGTTCAAGGATGTGTTTGTTTGGTCATACGATGACATGCCAGGACTAAGTGTTGATTTGGTGGTTCATAAGTTGCCAACTTACCCCGATTATCCCCTTGTCCAGCAAAAGCAAAGAAAGTTTAAAACTGATATCAGTGACAAGATTAAAGAAGAGGTCACAAAACAGTTGAAAGCGGGGGTGATCCGAGTGGTTCGATACACCACATGGTTAGCCAATGTAGTTCCAGTGCCAA
The DNA here is from genome assembly GCF_000393655.2 of Nicotiana sylvestris. Taxonomy (NCBI): domain Eukaryota; kingdom Viridiplantae; phylum Streptophyta; class Magnoliopsida; order Solanales; family Solanaceae; genus Nicotiana; species Nicotiana sylvestris. The sequence continues at coordinate 57,424,589 of NC_091058.1, forward strand.
AGAAAGACGGGAAAACCCAAGTGTGTGTGGATTATATAGATCTGAACAAAGCAAGCCCTAAGGATAATTTCCCTTTGCCGAACATCCACATCCTTGTTGATAACTGCGCCAAACATGTGATATAGTCCTTCGTGGATTGTTATGCAGGATATCACCAGGTATTGATGGATGAAGAGGATGCATAAAAGACAGCTTTTACCACAGCCTGGGGCACATACTATTATAAAGTCATGCCTTTTGGTCTGAAGAATGCCGGGGCAACTTACATGAGAGCCATGACTGCCATTTTTCATATGATGAACCAATAGATAGAGGTGTATGTGGATGACGTGATCATCAAGTCCAGGACCCAGGATGACTATGTTCGGGATTTGAGAAAATTCTTTGAGCGGCAGTGTAAATATGATCTGAAGCTAAACCCAGCCAAATGTGCATTTGGGGTTCCATTTGGCAAACTTTTGGGATTTATAGTTAGTCAAAGGGGCATCGAGCTGGACCCAACAAAGATAAAGTCCATTCGAGATTTGCCTCCTCCAAGAACCAAGAAAGATATTATGAGCTTGTTGGGAAGATTGAACTACATCAGCCGATTCATTGCTCAGTTGACGTCTACATGTGAAACCATTTTCAAGCTGTTAAATAATGATGCAACAATCAAATGGACAGACGAGTACCAAGAAGCTTTTGACAAAATCAAAGAATATCTGTCAAGCCCGTCAATTTTGGTCCCACCTGAACCAAGAAGACCTCTATTCCTATATTTGACAGTCTTGAAAAACTCCTTTGGATGTGTCCTCGGACAACATGATGTGACAGGGAGGAAAGAGCAGGCGACCTACTATTTGAGTAAAAAGTTCACAAGCTACGAGGCTAAATATACTCTATTGGAAAGGACTTGTTGTGCTCTGACCTGGGTAGCTCAAAAGCTGAAACATTATTTGTTGGCCTACACCACTTATCTCATCACCAGGTTGGACCCTTTAAAGTACATATTCTAGAAACCAATACCTACGGGAAGGTTAGCAAAGTGGCAGATCCTACTCACTGAATTTGACATAGTCTACATCACTAGCACGACAATGAAATCCCAGGCGTTAGCAGATCGCTTGGCAGAAAACCCGGTTGATGATGAATACCAACCTTTGAGAACCTACTTCCCGGATGAAGAGGTAAATTCAGTTAAGGCAATATCCAAAGATACTAATGCTTGGAAAATGTTCTTTGATGGAGCAGTAAACGCAAAAGGTGTTGGAATCAGGGAAATCTTGATCTCACCCACTGATCAGCATTATCCAGCCACAACCCGGCTTCGTTTTTTCTGCACAAACAACACTGCCGAGTATGAAGCCTACGTTATGGGTATAAATATGGCAATTGACCAAGATGTTAAAGAATTGTTAATCATGGGAGACTCGGAACCAATTATCCGACAAGCTCAAGTAGAATGGGAGACCCGAGATGTCAAACTTAATCCCTACAGGCAACATGTGGAAGATCTTAGCAAGCAATTCAAGTCAATAGAGTTCAGGTATATCCCTCGTTGTCACAATGAACTAGCTGATGCACTTGGTACTTTGGCCTCGATGCTGCCATACCCAGGAAATGCCCATATTGATCCCTTGGAAATCCAAATCCGGGAAAGGTACGGTTACTGTAATACGGTTGAATCAGAACCGAATATTCAGCCATGGTATCATGACATCAAAAGATTTATGAAAACTAAAGAATACCCCGAGTAAGCCAGTGGAGACCAAAAAAGAACCATTAGATGTCTTGTACAAAAGAACTCCGGACCTCAACTTGTTAAGATGTGTTGACGCCGAAGAGGCTGGAAGAATCATGTATGAAGTGCATGTAGGAGTGTGCGGACCACACATGAAAGGGTATGTTTTGGCAAAGAAAATCCTCTGAGCAGGTTATTATATGGAAAAACACTGCTTCAGTTTCAGCCGGAAATATTATCAATGTCAGGTGCACGGTGACTTGATTCATGCGCCGCCTACAGAACTGCATCCCATGTCAGCACCTTGGCCATTTGTTTCCTGGGGCATGGACGTCATTGGTGTGATTGAGCTGAAAGCTTCAAATAGATATAGATTCATATTAGTCGCTATCGACTACTTCACAAAGTGGGTCGAAGCAATTACCCTCAAATCTGTCACCAAGAAAGCTGTAGTAGACTTTGTGCATTACCTCATCTGTCGTTTTGGTATTCCTACAACTATCATTATGGTTAATGCTGCAAATTTGAATAGTCATTTGATGAGGGAGATATGTGAACAATTCAAGATAACGCATCGGAACTCTACTCCTTATCGTCCCAAAGACAATGGTGTCATCGAAGCAGCGAATAAGAACATCAAAAAGATTTTGAGAAAGATGATTCAAAGTTCTAGGCAATGGCATAAAAAGTTGCCTTTTGCATTGTTGGAGTATCGCACTACTGTGCGTACATCGGTCGGAGCAACCCCGTACCTTTTGGTTTTTGGCATTGAATCCGTAATACCCGTAGAAGTTGAAGTCCTTTCTCTCCGGATCATTGTTGAAGCTGAAATTGAAGATAGTAAGTGGGTCAAAACACATTTGGAACAGTTAACCCTGATTGATGAAAAGCAAATTGCCGCAGTCTACCACGGGCAGTTGTATCAATAGAGAATGGCCCGTGCCTACAACAAGAAAGTGCGGCCTAGAAACTTTGAAGTGGGGCAACTCATCTTAAGGCGTATTCTCCCCCATCATTAGGGAGCAAAAGGAAAATTTGCTCCCAACTGGAAAGGTCCATACATTATCAGAAAATTGTTGCCAAAAGGGGCATTATATTTGGGAGACATTGAAGGAAATGACCCTGAAATAGCTGTAAATGAAGATGCAGTCAAAAGGTACTATGTCTAATCCTTCTACAGCAATAACATTTATCCGATTGGGATGACAAAGGCTTTCATTCTCGCTACCCCAAACACTCCAACTTTTTGTTAACCCTTTGAGCTGGTTACCTTCCTTCCATTACCCTCTTTGGAACTTAAAAGATATTTTAAAAAAATGAAAAAGGATATGAAAAAAATAGAAGAAAAAAAAAGAAAAACCAAAATATTTTCCTGAACTACGTTCGACTTTAATCGGAAAGGTTACGTAGGCAGCCTCTCTCTGGGGTTCAGTCACACCAAAACAAAAATCCAAAGTCCCCCAAAAAATGAAACTGGGGCAGAGGTTATAGTGGTTCGGCGATGATCCCTCCTGAATGGTTCCAAAGTTGTAATTCGATCCAAATTCTTTTTACCCAAACCTTGTTCAAGTCCTTCCGATCAATCGGCGAAAGGTTTTCAAAATTAGAGAACACAGCTGTTTGGATACGATGTAATCAAGATGAGAGAAATAAAATGAGAGAGACTTATTGGTGAAAACCTACGGGCAATATAAGTCGATGATGAGCAGAGAAACTGAAAAACGAGAGTCTTGTTAGTGAAAACTCGTAAAGAGCACTATAAGGTGACGATTAGAAGAGAAATGAGAGAGGACAATTGGCGAAAACCCGCAAAGGGCGTCGTTGATCGAAAAGAAGAAACCCCTTACCACCATTGGTATCTGAACGAGTCCCGGCAAGGTTTCTCAGTTTTGAAAACACGGGTCGCAATAGGTTTATGAGAAGTTGGATAGTTGTGCAAATTGGGTATCCAGTACAAGAAACATATCATGTCTATTGAAGTTTGCATGCACCCCAGATAAGTCCTTCTTTCCTCTTTGAAAGGGACACTTCTCCTTAAATCCATTTTCTTGTCCTTTGTTTACTTTTCTTTGAATCCCTTTCAGTCTAACTCTGTTCCGAAACTAATATAAAGAAAAGGTGGCGAGATTGGTTTTACAGGGTTCTGCCTAATAAAAGCCAAGTCCAAAGAAAAGTACCCAGCCTCAGCAGGTGCATCAAGTCGATCCCGACTGGCCATGATAGCTGATGCTCTGAAATCAGAGTTATTGAAAATGAAAAGAAATCTAAAGTCAAAAGCCCCTAGAGGCAGAGTAAAGTGAAAGGCTAAAGCCTCATACGGTTGAGCCGTCATGAGAAATTTTGAAATGTTGAGTTCCTCAATTTTAGGAGATAGATCAATCTTCAGAAAAGCCAGCAAGCAGCAGAGGTTCTCACCAAAAGAGTTGGGTCGAGATCAAGTGATCAAAACAATCAAGCCAAAAAAACCAACCACCGTTTCAAACTAACAATTGTTCTTTGTTTGAAAAATTGAAACAGGTGCAATCCAAAGCAATCGTGCAAAAAACAGGTGCAACCAAAAAGAAAAAAGAAATGTGCAAGTGCTAGACACAGCTTTGCAACAATAATCAACCAAAATGGAAGTCTCCTCCAAATTCTTTCCTGCATTTTTACTGAAAAGTGAAATGAAAAATGAATTGAAAAAAAGAGAAATAATAAGAAAATTTAAAAAAAAATAGCTTAGTATTCCCAACCTCAATCTTTTACGCTTTTGCCAACATTAGGGCTCCAATCCTTATGTTGAGATTTTTAGATATAGGGCCTTCATCCCTAGTCATTGTTTTGCCAACATTAGGGCTTCAATCCCTGAGTTGAGATTTTTAGACATAGGGCCTCCATTCCCTAGTCGCTTTTTGCCAACATTAGGGATCCAATCCCTAAGTTGAGATTTTAAACATAGGGCCTCCATTCCCTAGGCGCATTTTTAACAATATTAGGGCTCCAATCCCTGAGTTGAAATTTTTAGACATAGGGCCTCCATTAGTCGCTTTTTTGCCAACATTAGGGCTCCAATCCCTGAGTTGAGATTTTTAGACATAGGGCCTCCATTCTCTAGTCGCCCTTTCGCCAACATTAGGGCTCCAATCCTTGAGTTGAGATTTTAGACATAGGGCCTCCATTCCCTAATCGCCTTTTTGCCAACATTAGGGCTCGAATCCTTGAGTTGAGATTTTAGACATAGGGTCTCCATTCCCTAGTCTCCTTTTCTTTGCCAACATTAGGGAGCCAATTCCTGAGTTGAGATTTTAGACATACGACCTCTATTCCCTAGTCACTTTTTGCCATTATTAGAGCTCCAATCCCTAAGTTGAGATTTTTTAGACATAGGGCCTCCATTTCCTAGTCGACTTTTTCCAACATTAGGGCTCCAATCCCTAAGTTGAGATTTTAGACATAGGGCCTCCATTCCTTAGTCGCCCTTTGCCAACATTAGGGCTCCAATACCTGAGTTGAAATTTTTAGACATAGGACCTCCATTCCCTAGTCACATTTTAACAACATTAGGGCTCCAATCCCTGAGATGAGATTTTAGACATAGGGTCTCCGTTCCCTAGTCGCCTTTTTGCCAACTTTAGGGCTCCAATCCCTGAGTTGAGATTCTTAGACATAGGGCCTCCTTTCCCTAGTCGTCTTTTCTTTGCCAACATTAGGGCTCCAATCCCTAAGTTGAGATTTTAGACATAGGGCCTTTATTCCGTAGTCACCTTTTTTTGCCAATATTAGGGCTCCAATCCCTGAGTTGAGATTTTAGACATAGGGCCTCCATCCCCTAGTCGCAAAACATTAGGGCTCCAATTTTTAGACATAGGGCCTTCATTCCTTAGTTGCCTTTTTGCCAACATTAGGGCTCCATTCCCTAGTTGAGAATTTTTAGACATAGGGCCTCCATCCCCTAGTCGCCTTTTGCCAACATAGGGCCTCCATTCCCTAGTTGAGAATTTTAGATATATGCTCCATTCCCTAATATTTCCTACTAAAGACACACAATCCTTATTTTATCACTTTCAAAAAAAATAAAAAAATAAAATAGTTTAGATCTTAGTTACCAAATAACTCACGAAATTTTTCTAGTGATAACTGGGGCAGAAAAATTTTGTTCGTTTGTTTGTTTTGTTGTCTGAGCAGGTTTGACCTCAAGGCACATGATTCGAGATGACCAAAAGAATGAGTCTCAATCCAGAATAAAGAAAAGAAGAAAAAGAACAAAAGAAGTGAATTCAAAAATGCTGAAGCGGAGAAAGATACGGACTGCTCAAGATATGATTGAAGTCACAAGCTTCGCATACCCCGCCTTGATCCAAAGCTGAAGAAAGAACCAGCATCTAAAGATGACGAGCATCAAGATTCAGATCGGAGTCTGCAGCAAGAACTATCCAAGACTCAAGATCAAGCTTCAAAAATTTATAGATAGGAATCTTGTAACTCGTAGTTGATAGGATTAGCTAGCTTAGCTTTTTATTTTTTTCATTTCGGTGTAATAAGGAGTTCAACAAGCAGTAGCAACAGCAGCAACAGTGAAATCACAGCTTTCTGGTAGTCCCAGCTATCAAAACTTCCAGAACTATACTGACCTGATTCCGTAAGAGACATGGATAAGCAACGTGAATCACAAACTCATTTCTATATGTATCTAATAAGAATTCAAACGTATATGTTTGTGTGTTACAAATGTAAGTCACAAACGAAAGTCACATAAGCAAGATAATATCTTCAACAATTCAAAGCAACATGGGATTTTGCAATTATAGGGGAGTACGGTGCAATATTTCTCAAGAATATCATATGGATTTTTTCCTGCTCCGATCTTGCCATAATGCGTTTTGTCGCAATTAACGTGTGTTAGAGGGATTGTCAAGAGAATCGACTCAGGTATGTTAAGACTATCTCTTCTTTCCTTTTGGCATGATCTATATGATACAAATGAAACAAGGAAATGTAGAACTTTCATTAATGACTCTATTCATTGAAGTATTAGAAGTGTCGATGTTCTTGATTCCACATACATCTTATTATTCTATCGTCTATTATTGGATCTCAGAAAATACGTAAGTTGATAAATTTTACTAATGGTCTTATGACATTTCGAGAGGTTTTATTGACGTACTTCTCATGCATTGCATTCATTTATACATGTACATTGACCCATGACCAGATGGTATTATATATGCATATATATGTATATTATTTGTATATGGGATATGAGAAAAAGTTACGGCGTTATAGATGCATCACCACCTAATCAACTGCTATATGGTGATTATTTTGCCCATAGTAGCCGAGATGGTATGATGGGATATCCTCAGAGGCTTGATGATGTTATGTATATCTATACCTATGCATGACACGACATTTACAAGCACGTGCATGACATTATAAATGTTTCAAGATTTACAAAGTTATTTAGACTTACAGATGGAATTCTTTATTCCATGTTTCATTTATGTCATTTATGTACTAATTTTCATACCTTACATACTCAGTACATTATTCGTACTGACGCCCTATATCCAAGGGTCTGTGTTTCATGTCCGCAGGTGCAGGTAGACAAGCAAACGGTCCCCCTTATTAGTATCCTTGATCAGCGAAAGTTGGTGTGCTCCATTTGATCCGGAGCTGCTATGGATTTTGGTACGATATGTTTGTTTATATATATGGGTATGACGAGGCCCAGTCTCGTCCTTGTATAGTTGTATATTTTGTTAGAGGTCTATAGACAGTTATGTATAGTTGGATAGTATGTGGCCTTGTCGGCTTCCAATTTTGGATATGTAGTTGTCTATAGCAGCCTTGTCGACTCGCCCTACGTATTTCGCACGTAAATATATATATATATATATATATATATATATATATATATATATATATATATATATATATATATAAGACTAGTTTCCTCACGCATGCTATTCTCGTAATTCAGCAGATGTTATCCATGTTTATATCTTAGACGTGTGCTTAAGGGTGTTGGACAGATAGGACTCGGGCACTCATCACGGTCCATCAGTTTGGGTCATGACAAAAGTGGTATCAGAGTAGTTATGTCCTAGGGTTGTCTACAGACCGTGTCTCGTAGAGTCTTGTTTATGGGTGTGTTGTGCACCACACTTATAAACAGGAGGCTACATGATGTTTAGGATGGTTACTTTTCTTTCTAATCTAGATTGTGCGATAGAACTGAGTCGTAAGTATCCACTCCTAACCTTTATCTTATTTACTTTTTTAGTGATGCCTACTACTACTAGAAAATAGGCGCAAGCCATTAGCATGGGTAAGAAGTCTACGAAAGTGTTAGAAGGAGATATAAGTTACATTATGGAGTCAGATCCATCAGAGATCATGGGTTCTATCGAGGAGGATCCATATGAGTCATCCATAGTTTCGATTTCGCCGGCAGCAGATGGGGTGAGAGGAGTTCCGACCTCACCAAAGCCCTTAGTTTCATTATCAAGGCCCGTTGATCAGGATATAAGGGGAGTGGTGCGCGGATTAGCACAATCGGGTTCCCCTCAGGCTCAAAACTAAGTCATGGTATTTGCGGACACCACCTCTTCTGAGGTTCCAGATAGTCCACAATCTTCGGAGTCTATCAATCAAGGTTCGTCTGTATATGTTATGGAATATGCAGAGAAAGAGAACAGTAGTCGGGCTAAGAAGAAGAAGGTAGCTGATAAGAATATGAAGATTCCACTTTGAAGTATGTCTAATAGAGGCTCTCGTATAGGACGGGGCGAGGACCCTCTACTGTAGACTTCCTCCAGATGTCAGCTTTTGGATGGCGAGCTCCACTTCTTTTTGGAGTATTACCAAGTCAGGGTTCTGAATATGTTAGGTTGTTTTATGAGGACGTAGGGAGCCATGTCCCGACTTACATATATTATGGTCATGTTTCTTAGAGGTTTTGCAGACAATATCCTATATATAGGTTTGGGTATGACATGTCTACGGCCTTGTCGTCCCTTATCATCTATAAACTTTTTCTTGCTTTGAATGAGTTCTGCGAGTTAAGTCCTAATATTGTTATATATATATATATATATATCTTCCTTGGAATATCCATCATCTTGGTCTCGACCTTGTTGAGCTCTCCCTGATCGAAAGTTCCTATTTTGCTACCTCTTCGATCGTCTCCGACTCCCTAAAAAATAATAGTACTTGGTGATCTAGATGGTCAGGGTCTTTCCTTACCTTAGTTGAGCCTTATGTCCTTTCAACATTCCTATTCATCTTGTCTTGGGCACCGCAAGGGCCGGTGTCCATCATTGAAAGTGGCATCTCTGTTTGCGCACATTGGAGAAAGTGCTCTGCTAGTGAAATTGGTCCATTGACACCTAAAATTGTTTCAACCAAGGCCGAGCACTCTTCTCGAATTTTTGGATGCACTCTCGCTTTAAATAGCTGAAACCTCTATGTGGAAAAGTTTATATATATATATATATATATATATATATATATATATGGCCCGTGATAAGTTTGATAACAAATAAGGATAAGGTACGTGGTGCTTGGTTGGGTAGAATTTGATATTATAATGGGTATGGATTGGTTGGCTTCTTGTTATGCTAAAGCTGATTGTAAATCAAAGATGGTTCCATTCTAATTCCCAGGAGAGCTTGTTTTTTTGGAGTGGAAAGGTAATACGACATCGCCGAGAGGTAGATTTATTTCCTATCATAAGGCAAGTAAGATGATCAGAAAAGGTTATAATTATTACCTAGTTCTGGTAAAGACTGTGAAAGTAGAGTCACCACCATTCAATCTATCCCTGTGGTTAATGCGTTTTCTGATGTTTTTTTTCGATAAGCTTCCGGGTCTCCCACCAGAGCGAGAGATTGAGTTTGTTATTGACCTATTACCAGGTATTCAGCTAATATCTATTCCTCCCTATAGAATGTCACCTACAGAGCTGAGAGAGTTGAAGGAATAACTAAGGGACTTGCTTGAAAAAAAAGGGCTTTATCAGACCTAGTACATTAATGTGGCGAGCACCTCTGTTATTTGTGAGGAAGAAAGATGGTTCCTTACGGATGTGTATTGATTATAGACAGTTGAATAAGATGCCGATCAAGAATAAGAACCCACTTCCGAGGATTGGTAATTTGTTTAATCAGTTGCAAGGTGCCAATTATTTCTCGAAGATAGACGTGAGGTCTGTGTACCATTAGGAAAGGGTTAAGGAGAAAGATATCCTGAAGACAACATTCAAGACCAGATATGGGCACTTTGAGTTTCGTGTCATGTCATTCGATTTGACTAATGCCCCAAAAGTATTCATGGACTTGATGAATCGAGTGCTTAGACCCTTTCTAGATATATTCGTGATTGTATTATTTGATGATATATTGGTGTACCTTTTTTAAGAGACTGAGCACGTGGATCATTTGTATATTGTGCTCAAAGTTCTAGAAAAAGGGAAGTTGTATGCAAAATTCTCTAAATGTGAATTTTGGTTAAATTTTGTAGCTTTCCTTGGGCATATTATTTCAAGTGAAGGTACCCGGGTTAATACACAAAAGATTGAGGCAGTAAAGATTTGACCTAGACCCACGACACTGACGGAAGTTCGTAGCTTTCTCGGTTTGGCAAGTTATTATAGGAAATTTGTAGAGGGATTTTCTTCTCTTTTAGCACCTTTGACAAAAGTGGTGTGACGACGTGATGTCGCGCTTAATGTTTCAGAATAACATAAGGAAATCTATAGTTCAAGCAAGTTAAAGGAAGGTTGCAAATAAGTATAAATATATAGGTGTAGGTCGCAAGCTAAAGTATGGTAGAGCGACAACGTTTTAAGAAAGACAGGAGTAAGGATAAGAAAAGGTGAGTGAAAAAGTGACGAGAATGGATAAGTCCTCGAGATTAAGCCCATGAAAATAAGAGAGTTGATGGTTTCTCTAAGTTATAGAAAGCTCAGTATAGCCTGTATGAACCCAAAAGAGTCTAAGACTAGTAGCATTTAGAAGAAGTGGAATGTTGCCCTGGTAATGGAATAAGGGTGTAACTGTGATAGATAAAGGATGACGTTTAGGCCTTCGAAAATGGGGATTTCATGAATTATAAAATATTAGAATACCTATATAAGTTGAATCAGAATGGAGCTAAGTTTCAGTAGACTGATGCTTGCGAACGGAGTTTCCAGGCATTGAAGGACAGATTAACTTCAGCACCAGTTCTAACGCTCCCAAAAGGGACCGATGGTTATGTTATCTATTATGATGCTTTGGGAATTGGATTGGGTTGTGTACTGATGCAACATGGTAAGGTCGTAGCTTATGCTCCTAGACATTAAGAAGGCACGAGAAGAATTACCCGACCCATGATTTATAGTTAGCCGTAGTGATTCATGCACTAAAGATGTGGAGGCACTACTTGTATGGCATTCATGTTAATATCTATACGGATCATAAGAGCTTTCAATATATCCTTAAGAAAAAGTAATTGAATTTACGCCAAAGGAGAGGGTTGGAGCTACTGAAAGACTATGACGGTGATATTTGATACCATCTAGGGAAAGCGAATGTAGTAGTCGATGCCCTCAGTCGTAGATCAATAGGTAGCCTATCATATTTACAGCCAGAAAAGAGGGGAATAGACCATGAGATTAATCAGCTATCTAGTCTTGGAGTTTGATTATTGAATTCATGTGATACCAGAATTACTATTCAGGATACGGCAACATCCTCTTTAGTAACTAAAGTGAAGGAACGCCAGTATGAGGATCCTGTATTTGCTCATTATAGAGATACATCCCCATTGAAGGAGAAGACACCATTTGAAATTACAGGAGATGGGATCCTCAGATATCGAGGACAATTATGTGTCCCTAATGTTTCAGGGCTATGCCGGCAGGTTATGGGGGAAACTCACTATTCTCGTTATTCTATCCATCCAGGAGAAACAAAGATGTATCATAATATAAGGGAAGTATATTGGTGGGACGGAATGAAAAAGGATATAACGGAGTTTGTTGCTCAGTGCCCTAACTATTAGCAGGTTAAGATTGAGCATAAAAAACCCGGTGGATTATTGCAGGCTATAAAGATTCCTACTTAGAAGTGGGAAGTAATCAATATGAATTTCATCGTAAGCTTACCTCGTACCTAGCATAATTTCGATTCTATATGGATAATTGTTGATAGACTTACAAAATCAGCCCACTTCCTGCCCGTTAGGACTATATATTCTGCAGAGGATTATGCAGGGCTTTACATTAAGGAGATAGCATGACTGCATGGTGTCCCTATATCTATTATCTCGGATAGAGGAGCTCAGTTTACAGCTAAATTTTGGAGGTTTTTCCAAAAAGTATTGGGGACTCAGGTAAGTCTTAGTACAACATTTCATCCCCAGATAGACGGATAGGCTGAGGGTACTATTCAGACATTTGAGGATATGTTACGGGCTTGTGTGATAGATTCAAGGGTAGCTGGGATGATCACCTCCCACTTATTGAATTTGCATATAATAATAACTACCATTCTAGTATTCAGATGGATCCATAAGAAGCTCTTTGCTGACGAAAGTGTAGGTTGCCTATAGGGTAGTTCGATGTTGGGGAAACTATGTTAGTAGGACAAAAATTGGTACAATAGGCAATCGAGAAAATTAAGCTTATACAGGAAAGACTATTAGCAGCTCAAAGCCGTCAGAAGTCTTATGCAGATAATCGACGTCGAAACTTAGAGTTTCAGGTTAACGATTGGGTATTCCTAAAGGTATCACCAATAAAAGGCGTTATGAGGTTCGATAAGAAAGAAAACCTTAGCCCATGGTACATTGGACCATTTAAGATCATACGCAAGGTAGGCCAAGTAGCATATGAGTTAGACTTGCCTTATGACTTGGAATTTGTACATCCAGTCTTTCATGTGTCTATGCTTTATAAATATATCAGAGATCCTTCAAGCATCGTGTCAGTTGATAATGTTTAGGTCACGGAGTAGCTATTATATGAGGAAACTCCCATTTCTATATTGGATAGACAGGTTCGGAGGTTGAGGACTAAAGACGTAGCTTCGTGAAAGTACTTTGAAGAAATATAAAGTGGAAGAAATGACTTGGGAAACCGAAAAAGACATGAAGTCTAGATATCCTCACTTATTTCCTCTTCCAAAGAAGGATCCGACTGAAATATCACAACCTTAAGGTACAAGTATGGACTCTTGTGTTAATTATTGTCATTGGTCGTGTGAGCTATTGAATAATTGAGTTCTCTACAGGAAGGGTTGATAGTAGTACTGCTACAAAGGCGACACTGTCAAAATTTATATAGATCCCGGGGAGTTAAACATTCGAGGACGAATATTTCTAAGGGGGGAAGGATATTATGTCCCGCATTTCGTATGTAAAAGTTTCATCGTAAGTTAATCGACGTAGACTCGGGGATGAGATTATCTTGAGGTTATAAGCATTTAGGCTATTTATAACAAGCGATAAGTAAGTGCCGTGAAGGTTAAAAGGTAAACGAATCAAAGAAAATGAGTTTCGTTGAAGGTTGTCGATTTGGGATAAAATACAGTCCGAGCTATAATACCCGATATTTATGGACTAGTGTCATACAAGGTACTACATGACCGTAACAGTAAGGTGTATAATGTATGTTAAAAGTGAGTAATATTTTAAGTAAGTTGAGATAATTCTTAATTATATGGGTAATTGATTAATTATTGGGTAATGGGAAATTACATAGTTAATTAAGGAGTTGTAGGTGATTAATTAAAGAATTTGGTTAAGACAAACCCCACCTACGTGGCAACAAACCAATCCAAAATACTCTTAAGTCATTAGAATTTGGTGGCAAAGTGGGTCCCACATCCATATATAAAACACATCTCCAACTTAAGAGACATGGATAAGCAACGTGAATCACAAACTTATTCCCATATGCATCTGATAAGAATTCAAACGTAAGTGTTTGTGTTACAAACGTAAGTCACAAACGAAGGTCACATAAGCAAGATAAGATCTTCAATAATTCAAAGCAACGTGAGATTTTGCAATTATAAGGGAGTATGGTGCAATATTTCTCAAGAATATCATACGGTTTTTTTTCTACTCCGATCTTGCCGTCACGTATTTTGTCGCAATTAACGTGTTAGAGGGATTGTCAAGAGAATTGATTTAGGTATGTTAAGGCTATTCCTTCTTTCCTTTTGGCATGATCTATACGATACAAGCGAAATGAGCAAATGCACAACTTCCATAAATGACTCTATTCATAGAAGTATTAGAGGTGTCGATGTTCTTGATTCTCCATACATCTTATTATTCTATCGTCTGTTAATGGGTCTCAAAAAATACGTAAGTTGATAAAGTTTACTTTAGGATATTAATCAGAGGCATAATGGTCTTGTCACGACCCTAAACCCCAAACCTGGTCGTGATGGCATCTCTCGTGAAGACAAGGCCAACCCACACTTCCCATATCTGATTATTAACAGTTAAACCACAAGAAATAAATCTAAAGCATGATAAGATAATCCAAAGTTAACAGATAATAGCATAATTCGCGAAAGATAACCCAACACAGCCCGATACCGGGGTGTCACTAGTCATGAGCATCTAACAAAACGGAATACCCCAAATATATATAACTACAGAGTTTAATACAGAAACTAAGAACGGGAAGGAATAAGATAGGGAAGAGCTCCGGGCTGCGAATGCCAACAGCTACCTAGAGACTTCTCGGATCCGCCTGAGCCGAAAATGATCAGCACTCGGGAGCGGGACCAGATACGCCTGAATCTGCACACAAGGTGTAGGGATTAAAGTGAGTACTTCAACTCAGTGAGTAATAATCATAAATAAAGACTGAAAGCAGGAAATCACGTAAGGCACAAAGCATGCTATAATGAAGCAGTAAAACCATTAAAAACAGTAAAACCAGTGAAAGATAGATAAAAATTCTTTAACTCAATTTAACTTCATGAAAAGCCTTTTTCAACAATTAAGCAGGTAATTGACATGAAATTTAAGAAAAGATAAACACATAAAGGTTTGCCCCTCGGGCACAGTATCAACCAATCTGCCCCTTGGGCAACATCTCAGAACAATACCAGTCCCTCGGGCAATCACATAGAACAATACCAGCCCTTCGGGCTCAATCTCACATCACAATGGGTACCCGCTCTCACTAAGGGTGTACAGACTCCTGGAGGGGCCCCTTACGGCCCAAGCGCAATATCAAGCCACCTTGTAGCATCATCACTAGGCCTTCGGCCTTATATCAATTAAGCCACCCCGTGGCGTACATATCTCAGGCCATCGGCCTCATAATCAGTATCAAATTTTTCCTCACAACATAGGCCCTTGTCCTTACTCAGTCAAAGTCCTTACAAACCACTCGGGCAATAGTAAAACATGATTCTCAACCCAAAAATATCATTTAAAAGATCATGTAAGGGTTAAAACAGATTAAACATGGCTGAGTACGAAAAACAATGAAATATAACATGACTGAGTTCAAGTATAAAGTCAAAACAGTGAGGAAATACCGGTAAAAATCCCCGAAAGGTTCAAATAGTTGGCACAAGGCCCAAATATGGCATTCATCCCAAATCATGATGATAGCAAATATATTTCAGTCAAATACGCAGTAAAATAGTCATTCGGGATGGACTAAGTCACAATCCCCAACAATGCACGACCCCACGCTCATCATCAAGCGTGTGCGTCACCTCAATATAGCACAACGATGTGCAAGTCCAAGGTTTCATACCCTCAGAACATCATTCAAAACCATTACTCACCTCGAACCGGTCAAATCTCTAGTTTGCAACGCCTTTGCCCCTCGAATCGGCCTCCACTCGCGTCGAATCTATCCAAAATCAGAACGAGGACGTCAAAATATGTTAAGGGAACGAAGCCCAAGCGAAAATAATCAATTTACAACATAAATCCTAAAATTACCAAAACCTGACCCCCGGGCCCACATCTCGGAATTTGATAATTTTTACATCAATAGATTCCTTATCTCCCCACGAGTTCATACATGTCAAAAGTTCTGAAATCCGACCTCAAATGGTCCTTCAAACCCTCAAGCAAAGGTCTAAGTTTTCAAGCCCTAGTTTCCCCAATTTTAGCCTTTAAATTCTATTAATCATAGCTCTAATCCGTGAAATAATAGCATAGGAACGATTTTTAGGTCCAAATTCATTACCTCAATGATGTTCCCTTGGAATCCCTCTTTACAATCGTCCAAAAAGCTCTCAAGCCGAATTAGAAATGGTGATAATAGCTCAAAATCGTGAAGGACACAATTTATACCTTTTGTCCACGCATTTTCGCATCTACGGCCAATATCCGGCTTCTGCGGTACCACTTCTGCGGTCAAACAACCACATCTTCGGTCCTCACTTAAGTTACCAAAACCACATCTGCGGTCTTCACTTAAGTTACCAAAACCACATCTGCGGTACATTTCCCGCATCTGCGTCTTTGTAGGTGCGGTCCCCCAACCGCATCTGTGGTTCCTGCCAACTCCTCTAGATTCCGCTTTTGCAACCTCTCTTCTGCATATGTGGCATCACACCTACGGTCCTTAATCCGTAGGTGAGGAAATACTAGAAGCAGCAAAATCTTCAGCTGCAATAATTTCTCAAACTCCCGTCAACCATCCGAAATCAACCCGAGGCCCCCGGTACCTCAACCAAAAGCACCGACATATCCTAAAACCTTATTCAAACTTATTCAAATCTTCAAAACACCTCCAACAATATCAAATCAACCAAAACACATCAGATTCAAGTCTAACTTTCCAAAATCTTCCGAATTACGCTTTTGATCAAAAACCCAATCAAACCACATCCGAATGACCTGGAATTTTGCACACACATCCCAAATGACACAACGGAACTAGTGCAACCCTCAGAATTCCATTCTAACACCATATATCAAAATCTCACCTACCAACCGGAAATCGCCAAAATATCAACTTCGCCAATTCAAGCCTAAATCTACTTCGAACCTCCAAAACTCATTTCGATCGCGCTCCTAAGTCCCAAATCACCTCCCGAAGCTAACCGAACCCTCGGAACTCACATCCGAGTCCTCTAACACATAAGTCAATATCTGGTTGACTTTTCCAACTTAAGCTTCCTCAAAAGAGACTAAGTGTCTCAAACTTTTCCAAAATCATTCCAGATTCGATCCGACCAACCCAATACCACATAACACGGATAAACAAAGCATAAAGAAGAAAAAATGGGGAAAACAGAGCGGTAACTCATGAGGCGTCTGGCCAGGTCGTCACAGGTCTTATGACATTCTGAGAGGTTTTATTGACGTACTTCTCATGCATTGCATTTATTTATACACGTACATTGACTCGTGATCAGATGGCATTATATATATATATATATATATATATATGGAATATGGGAAAATGTTACGGCGTTATATACGCACCACCACCTGATCAGCTGGTATATATTGATGATTTTGCCCATAGTAGCCGAAATCATATAATAGGATGCCCGTAGAGGCTTGATGATGTTATGTACACCTATAAATATGCATGACACGACATTTACACGCACGTGCATGACATTATAAATATTTCAGGATTTACAAAGTTAATTAGACTTACAGGCGAAATTCTTTATTCCATGTTTTATCTATGTCTTTTATGTACTGATTTTCATGCCTTACAAGCTCAGTACATTATTTGTACTGACACCCTATTTTTCGGGGCCTGCTTTTCATGCCCACAGGTGCAGGTGGACAAGCAGACTGTCCCAGTTCTTAGGATCCTTGATCAGCGAGAGTTGGTGTGCTCTATTTGATTCGAAGCTGCTTTGGATTTTGGTATGATATGTTTGTTTATATATATGTGTATGACGGAGCCTAGTCCCGTCCTTGTATAGTTGTATATTCTGTTAGAGATCTGTAGAAAGTCATGTATAATTGGGTAGTATGTGGCCTTGTTGGCTTCTAGTTTTGGATATGTAGTTGTCTATAGCAGCCTTGTCGGCTTGCCCGACGTATTTCGCACATGTATGTATATACGTTTTTTGGACAGGTTTCCTCACGTATGCTATTCTCGTAATTCAACAGATGTTATCCATGTTTATATCTTAGACGCATGCTTAAGAGTGTTCGACAGGTTAGGACTTGGGTACTCGTCGCGGCCCATCGATTTGAGTCATGACCGTGTGGGGCTTAGTTCCGAGAGATTTATGCCTCGACCATCGGGGCTTACGCCCCAGACACGCCCAACGCTCAGCGTACTGGGCTCGCCTAATAGAACTTTATGCAATTGTATGTAACTAACCTTGTAAATCCTCAAATTTTCTTACTATATCGTTGACCATTCAAAATTACTTTTTTCTTAATCATAAATTATTATGTTGAGAGTATTTTATGTCATAATTAAAATAAAAATTATTGCACGTTATCCAGTAAGACTTCTATAATAGTTCATTTTTAATAAATCTTTCATTTAAAAAATATTTATTTATTAAATTTTGTTATGTCTTTACTATATAATAGTCCATAATTTTTTATAATTCTTTTTCTAAATATTATTTTTTTCACGTTTGCGAGATACAATACGTATTAATTTAATAGCTCAGTATCAGCTAGTAAATATTTACAAATAATTAGTTATCATGGTGAATTAATTATGTGTGAATTATGTGTCACTTTATTAACTTGTTGAAACTTAAAAATAAATGATGCTAAAGAATCATTTTTAAATTGTGAATTATGTTTTTATATAAATTCTCTTTCAAATAGAAAGCATATAAAATAAAAGGAGTATTTTAAGAAAAATATCAAATTATAATATCGAATATCTTTCAAGATTCATTACTCCTTAAGAGATACATATAAAATTTCGTATCGAATACATTACTTTTGATGTTTGAGTTGTAACGACGTTGCAGCTAATTTGCATATTATGATATATGTCATATTTTTCGTATTATTCATAGTTGAATTATTATTTATAAATATTTTAAAAAGATTATTTATTATAATTTTGTAAGTTTAAAGATTATTCGGGAGAAGGTGTGTGTGGCTCCCATTGATGACAAGATGCGAGAAACGAGGCTCAGATGGTTCGGGCATGTACAGAGGCGAAGCCTAGATGCTCCGGTAAGGAGGTGTGAGTGGCTGATTATGGAGGGCACGAGAAGAGGTAGAGGGCGGTCTAAGAAGTATTGGGGGGAGGTGATCAGGCAGTATATGGCGAGACTTCAGATTTCCGAGGACATGGCACTTTATAGGAATATGTGGAGGTCGAATATTAGGGTTGTATGTTAGGAGGTAGTTGAGTATTGCCTTACTTCATAATTTTGTGAGACTAGTTTGGTAGGGTTACTATTTCGCTTTTGCTTTGCATCTTTCTTCTGGATTTCATGTTGTTCCTATTTTTCTTATGATTTTTGTGGTGTTACTGATATTGTCTCCTTTTGTCTTTTTGTCTTCTTGAACCGAGGGTCTTTCGGAAACAACCTCTCTACTCTTTCGAGGTAGGGTTAAGGTCTACCCTCCCCAGACCCCACTAGTGGGATTTCACTGGGTCGTTGTTGTTTTTATTGTAAAGTAATTTTATAATTATCTTTTTATTTTATACTATTTTAAAATTCTTGAAATTAGTAAAATTTAAAGATCCGTGGGACTTACGCCCCATGTTTCAGGGCTTACGCCTCGCCTCGTCAGAGGTAAAACTCCCCGCCTCACGCCCCTGCCTTTTAAAACATTGGTTCATCCTAATGATTATTATTATTCACTTAAAATAGTTGTTTTGCAGTTTTAAACTACGGTGGTAATCAATAACCAAAGAAAAATTAACAGTAAATTATTAATTTTACATTGCTTAAAACGTGATTTAAAACTAACTATTATAATATAAATAAATTTTACATACTGACATATCTAAAACTATTGGCGTTGTATCATGTAGTAGTACTACATCTATAACCTACAAGTTCAAAAGTAATAAAGATCCACGGTACTTTTGTTTGGAAGATTAACTACCGTTTGTGGTTGATATGGATATAAATCAAAAAACTTAGAGGTCAAATATAAAAAAGAGAGAGATCACTCAAATTTTGAAAGGAAAATTCACTAAAGTGTAGGACCATAGGTGATACCGTTGTCGATAAAAAATATGGAGAAGATAAAAGATACAATAATTAATGTCAAGGGAACATCAATTATTTGGATGTCAAAATCAGTACACAGATTAACAATTTAAGGATAATACTATCATTGGTCTTGAGTAGATTGTTTCTCGACCACATAATTTAATAAGATCAGTATGAGCTTATATTTTTAAACTCTAATTATGATCATATCATTATATATGTACTTTAATTAATATGTAGAACTAACTAACGTTTGCCCGACTATACAAAAGTTTTATTTGTTTCATCTCGATTGAAATTACAAAAACTTATCCTGTAAATTATTTATGTTTTACTACTTTTAATAATAAACTTGAAATTTAATCAGTTTGAATTTGAAAGCTAAAATTAATCTTTAACATCTTTTTGATATTCAGATATTATAAAAATTTTATTGTGTATATTTAATAAGATTTTTATGACCGCGCGAAGCATCGAAAAATGCACTAGTGGATATGTAATTTGACACACCAACAATAATGGGTGGTTTGGTAGGATGTATAAGAATAATGCGGAATAAGGTGTATTAGTAATGCATGGATTAATAATGCATGTGTTAGTAATGCAAGCATTAGTTGTGCATATATTATTTCTTATCTACTGTTTGGTGTGGTGTATTAAAATTATAATGCATTGCATAATTTTTAAGAAAAATAGTTGTTTACAAAAATGTCCTCCATATTCTCTAGCTTTAATGGACTCTAAGGATAATTTTGTCTTTAAACATACTAATGCATGCATTAATAGCCTTGGTATTACTAATGTCATGGTTTTCTATGCATTACTAATGCATAGGATAATACCAAGTATGATGTTAGTTATACACATGTTGAAAAAATGTACCAAGCAAAGTATTAGTAATACATAGAACTAATGCTTGCATTATTTTTTCTAATACCTCCTACCAAACGAGTTAAAAGCTTTTTCAGACTTGTACAACCTCAAAAATCGAATTAGTTCATAAGAACTTTATGTCACTTTAAAGAAAGATAACTAATCTTTTTTAACTTTAACTTGTGTCAGTTATCTTACACCGATCTTCAGATTTTTTAAATACATTTCTTAGTATAACAATTTTTTAAAATCAAAAACCAAAAAATCGAATCAAAATATTTCAAAATTATTACCGAAACAATTGATCATGACCTCTAATTATTGATTGACTAGATGTGGATGCCCGTGCAATGCACGGGCTGAAGTTTGATCTAGAATGTGTTATTTCTCACTTACTTTGATATATTAATTTTATAAGGCAAATAAATGTACGCCATTTACCAATTAATAAGGACCCGAATGAAGGTATTAGCATATCGAAAGTAAATATTCATCCATCATATTGAGCATTTTTGTGGTATTTTTATCAAAGTAAACAACCGCTCAAAAAATTTCCCTACCTCACAAGCCAGTATTACCCAGTAAGAAGAGAAATGTCTCTGCATTTGTCAAAGCTATCCATCATAAGGATGCATATATGGCCATGTCCAGATAAAACGTTAACTCCACAAAGCAGCAAAGTCATCGTAAACGCTATGGTTCAGTCTGTGGTTACACCGGTTGAACAAGCAAAACAAAAAGTGCGATAATATAGCCAATTGTACACAAAGCGAACTCTTAATAGATTAAGCAAATGTTAAGACTACCTAAATGTAAATACTTAAATGCTCACAATACATTGATCCCAAAAACATTTAAAGAAACAATCTTTACATAAATCAGTGCGTCTTTGTAAAGAGATCTCACTAGGAAAGGAGAAAGACCACGAACGCACTTAGCAGTAGTGATTTGAAACAATAACCAAAAGAACATCTCCTTGCGTTCACAAAACAAGGGTGAAAAATTGCCAGTTTACATAGTTCTCGGTTTTGACACGAGAAGGTTTCTCGTCAATATACAGTAATTGAAGCTTCAATCTTTTCTGCAAAATTAAAAGGCGAAAAGATGAAAGATGAAAGATTATATACCCATCAGTCTTGGATCCTCACATTAGACAGTTTCACCTGGTTATTAAAGAAAGGCTTTATCCCTAGAGTTAACGTCTCTTTCTTGAAGATTACCATCTGTCCATAGATGACAGAAATATATTAATAAAAACATTTGTGAATGCTGCATATCAAAGTTAAGCATGAAATCACAGAAACATATTTAACTACTTTCCAAATAATAATATATGCAATTGGTCAGCATTAAGTTACCAAAGGATGAGTAGAGTTCATAGTAATTCCTATTAAGTCTCTTAAATATTTTCTTTCCTTATTGGGAGGTTAATTAACTTTTATTTAGATACTATGAATAGATGTAAGGAACTGAAGAAGTAAGGAGGAGTAAATCATAGCATAAATACCAATAAAAATGATCTTGAAGAAATAAACAAACGCCAAAATAATATAACATAGAAAGCAGGTGAAAATGCTGGAAACATATTTTGTCAACAATAATACTAAAAGGGAAACATGATAGATCTAGTAAAATGAAACTCACCATAGTGCTAAAATTACTATAACGTATGTTATTGGTGCCCAAAGTAAGCTGCCATGAAAACCAACTGCAGTTCTCAGTTGTACAAATTTGGAAAACAATACATAGTTCTAATATCATAAGTTCATAAAAATACCATCTCTACTTTCGATAATTTACCGGTCAGAAGTATGTTGTGATCCGCATAAAAGTTCGAATTCTCTAAATTGAGGGTAATTGTTAGCTAATAAGGCAGCGTGCCAGATGGGTTTAACAAATTCTGGAACGTAGTTGGCATTAGGCCGAGTGGTTTTACTACATTTCCAAATCAAAATATAGATAAATCATAAATGTGCCAAAGGTAAGAAAGTAGTTTTCTCAAAAATCACTATAAAACATTTTAGAAATCAGAAGTACTTATTTTTGACAGCAATAAAATTAAAATGCATACGCCATCATAATGCAAGAGGAGATCAAACAGTTCCAAACCGCTAGCCAATTAGTTTGAATTTTTTTGACAATGTTCGTTGTATTGAAAGAAAACCAAGGAATCAAATTTATATCCCATTCACTTTGAAAACTAAGGTAGCTAAATATCTTATAGAGTATTCTTGATCCTCTACACAACCACTTGCCTTTGGTTAGGGTGAATAACAATAAAAATAAAAGAAGCTAGCTCAAGACCAGGTGAATAGAATTGATATTCCAACAAAACCTCAAAAATTATAAGCCTGGCATGTAACCATATAAATGAGGAGAACTCCAGGAAAAAAAATCTTCACTTTCTTGATTACTTTACGCCCATTCTTCAAGAGATTTTCTTTAGGAACTATTGCAGCTATCGAAGAGGTTTTTAAAGTGTTTCTTCACAGAATCACAGCCAAATCTATGGACCAGATGATGTATTGAAGAAAAATGTGAAGGTTGACATTGTATCACAAGAAACATGTAATAATGTACGAAAACACCAAAAATATAGAAAACACTCAACAGTGAAATGAAGTAGGGAAGGTAGGACAGAGAGACCACCACCAAGATCCAGCTAATTGCTTTTTCATAATTATAATAATATTATTTTAGAAGAATAATTGAATTTCTCTTAACAATATCCGTACTATGGAGATGAACCATCTTGCTACTCTTAACAGAAAAGTTGCGCTTATTTATCTTCCCCAACTCTAAAGAAACTTTCAGAGGACAAATCCATAAGGAGCCAGCTCCTTTTTGCCTTCTAAGATTTAAAAATATTGACGGATGCTTGTCCCCGAGTTTTATACTAATCACCAAACTACTAATATTACCAATAAAAGGAATGTTCGATCATCAAGTTTCTTCAGTAGGTTTTGGTTAATGAAATAAATTTGTATCACCCAGTGATTCCTTTCTCATTTTTTCTCCTTTTTTATCTTCTTAACCCTCTTAATTTCTAACTTATAAAAAAATCCTCTTTATCACCATGAATCAACTGGATTTTAAAGTACACATCTATAAGTTTGTTTTGCTTGTTTTAAATGCCAGCTTTAATAGCCTAGTAACTAAACCAAACCACTTATGAAATCAATATTAGTTTTAACAGCCTAGTAACCAAAAGAAGACATCTTATGAAATCTAATCAATTTGGTGGTAAAAATTAAAAGACGTGTAATTCATATACACTTCATCGAACTTCACATTTTGTAGAACTTACAACAGTAAATGAATAAAAATGGCGCTTTAGGAGTTTTCGCTCGTCATCAACAACCACATAAGTTAAATTGGAAACGTTTCTGTATAAAGCAGTACAATTACCTCCTTAAAGACGATAGATTAGTTGCGTCCAAGGGAATAGTGAATTTCAAGTCTTCTTACAAAATTTTCAGCCATAAGCTCCTCCTTCGCTTCATGATCTTTCATAGAAAAAACTCAATAAGCCAAAAAATGAGAGTGTACTTTTTAACTTCCTCAAACAAAGAATAATAAATACAAATTTGCACTACTCAAACTTATGTGCATGTGGTAGAACACTCTTCCAAGTTAGAAGATGTAAATATGTCAAGAGTATGTCGTCCTTTCGGAACCAGTAATGAATCAAGAGCAATTGGAATGCTCAATGACATACTTTTCCTAGTTTCTCTGGATCTTTCAATTGTTCGATAAAATTAAGGGAGACAAAAGTAAGTCTCGAAAATTAAAAAGCGAACAATTTTCACACGTGGGTACCTCAAGAACAAAATGGTGGTGATTTGATAGCAGACCACCTGGTTTAGCTCCAATGTGGATAGAAACAAAGGAAGTCTCTTCAGTTGTTTGATTTCTCCCTGTAACCATGCAAAATATCTGTTTTATATCAAGATGTTATGTCATTAGCTCTAAAAAGTAAATATCAATCCATTCACAAAATAACCAGAACCCAACACAATATACCCAAATTAAACAATGCAGCTGGAAGAAGCGGAATCAACATTAATCAGAAAATAGTTACTAATATTAATAATGTGGGGAGATAAAAACAAAAAATAACAGATGGAGAACACACTGATAATCTCAGACCAACTTATTAATCAGCAATATTAGGGAGGGAGAGGAGAATCGTGACAAGGACTGACCGGCTACTAACGGAGGTTGACCGAAGTGTCCAAGAAGAGTGATGCATTAAGTAGATAGCGGAAGAAACATGGAGAAACAATCACAGTAAAGTAAGTAGACTATAGAGGAAGAAAGAGAGCGAAAAATTCATAAACCGGAGAAGCAGCGATGTCCCCCATGGTTTTGAGGGAATGGAAGGGAACACCTTGACGCTTAAGGATTTATGCAAAGGCACACATGTGAATTCTAAAAGTTGTAATTACTGTTTTACCCTTGGTCGTCCAAGGAAGCTTTAATAAGCAATTTGCATCACTACAAAGGTAAATAAAGGTGGAAAGAGTAACTACTTTTAACAGATAATTTGAGACCTTTATGCAATCACAGAGGCTGTTCATTTAGCAATTTCTACTACCTGTGCTGAAATAGTGCACCCATTCATGTGACAAAGAATTTTTTTCCTCAAAATAACTAACCATATATTCTGGTTGAATTCTAAATATCACAAAAAGAACGAATACAATAGAATGTAGATTGATGGCTTTTATACATGGCTTACTTGTTTGGCAGAAGGAAATTCAAGTTATCCCAATACCATGGTCACCTTCTCAAAAGTTTCAAGCTCAGCTTTTCCAACCCAACCTGGTATAAAATATGAAGCTGTAGAATAAAGTAGATGACATGTGAATCAAAGTAAAGAGAGGTATGAACATGCAATACTTAATTGTAGAGCAAAACTCTATCTAACTTGAACTAACATAAATAATCAGAATCAAAATCCACCAAAGTCCCGCATGTCATTTAGTGAAAATGATATGAATTGTTCCTATTTAAGTGAATGGGAAGAGTGGCCAAACTATGACTTGTTTATCTAAGCCAAGATTCATCTCATCCAGAAAATGTTACAACATATAAAGAGGATAATAATCTCACTCTGAACTGAATTTGCAGGTTTAGTAGGGATGGTATAACTACCAAAGCGATTCAATGTTATTGTTTGCTGGCAAGACAAAATATGTGAATAGGACAAAAGCGCGGAAATATTACAGACCATGTAAAATAAGTACCATTTGCATTCTCAAGAAAGATATATAATATAGTTGTAATGCAAAACGTACCTAATAATTAATTATCCTTTTTCTTTCAGTTGCTTATTCTGAAATTAAATGAGTTAGAAAGATAAAGAGTACACGAGTAGCACAAATAACATGGTTGAATCATTACCTGCTATATAGCACAATATAAGGGTTGTGTTTTACTTCAAATAGGTTAAAGAAAGATTATTTACTTCCTTCATTCGATTTCCAATGTTAAGTTATGCAAAAATAATCAGCTTTTTTATACAAGCACCTGTAAGAAGCCTTTTACAAAGAAGAAGTTGAAATGAAACTGACAAAATCTAGCCTATAAACAGCACATGCATTTACAAAATGCACACAACCGATATATTCAACCTCAAAAATTATAAAATATTTTAGAAATACGAAAATTAGCATATAGGAGTAGTATTTATTCGAATCAAGAAAAAATAATAAACAAAAAGATATTAAACAAAGTTGAAAAAGAAAAAGCTTTTCACAGCAAATCCAATTGAGAGCTAATCCACTATAACCCAAAACACGCAAAACGGAAAACTTTTAAGGATAAAAATTAGAAATCATTCACCCAAATCAACCAAAAGCAAAAATCCAAAAAAAATTACGAAAAACAACCAACTGAGAGCTAATCTACTGTTACCCAAACATGCAAAAGAAAAATAATTATCTAAAATTAGCATTTATTCCCAAATAAACCCCAAAAAAAAAGTGAGCAGAAAGGGTAAAAAACTTACAGAATTCACAATGCTTGCAAAAGTCTTGGAAGCGGAAGAGTAAAGATAGATTTCTGTTTCTAGTGAAGTTATGAAAGTAGAATCTATCTATTAACATAGAAAAGGAGAGGCAAATCCATAATAATGGTGCACCAAGTGTCAAAATAAAAAAAATAACGCGTGTCAATTTTTCAGAAAAAACTCCAATAAGCTTGGAGATTTACAAAAAATTATATAAAATATAATTTGGCCAGTTATTCATAGAGTCCCACGTTTTGTCATATCTATTACAACATGACTCCCACGTTTTTTTGAACTCCCAGGTTTCTAACCACGATCATCTATTTAAAAAATTGGACTCTTCTTTACAAATAATTTTACATAGAAATAGGAAGAAAGGGAAAAAAATACTCCACGATCCTCCTCCCAAAACCAAACGTGGGCATCAAAACCCAACTCCATAACTTATAAACTGTCTCCTACGCTAATAATGTCTCAAAAGTCTGCTCTTTCTTCTATTTTCTCTGCTCAAAGTACAGAAGTTTGCAAATATGGTTACAATACTTCATGAAATCAGTCAAATTTCAAGCAATTCGATGCAAAGGAATCTCAAAGTTAGAGTCGTTCGAATGTGGGAAATGTCGGATCGTTTCAATCCTGGAAAATCATATTCGATTGAGTTTATTTTACAAGATGCAAAGGTAACATATTCAACTTAATTACTATAGTTCTAAAATTTCTATTCTTTTCTGGTTTTATAGATAAATTTTTCACAATAAGATGTACTGATTGTGAAAAATTATATGCAGTATCAGTACTTTATTTCTATTTTTGAAAGTAGTTTGTTATTAATTTCTTTACAACGAACTTACGACAATTTTGCTTATTCAACTTCACATAATTTTAAAGATTCGATTATACTTCTGGAACAACGTCACCATTCAAATGAGTTGTGTACAATCACAGAGGCACGTATTTCAGCATTATTAATATGTTTCTGGTTTTTAAAATATGTTTGATGCCTACATATCTTTGCAGCCTCGCTTTTCCCTTGAGGTTGATTATTAACACAAAATGCAGCATTTAGCTTTCAGCACTATTTCTTCGCCAACATCGTGACTCTACAAATATTAGTTTTGTCATGTAAAGTATATTAGAAAGATTAGCATTATCTATGGTTAAACTTTTGCATTTTGCTTTTGGTTAAAATAATTTGGTCATTTGTACAGAAACGATTATGCAACTTGGCTCATATAAAATGATTATGGTTAGGACGAACATAACGAAACTTGGCTCATTTATGAAATGATTATGTGTAGTATAAATATTTCTCTTTTTATTTTTTAAAATCTAAAAGCAACCAAAATAAGCAAACCATCTTTAACTATCAATTCCCACATTCTGTGAAGAACACGCACAACAGTCACATGCTTTGCCCTTGCTCCAACATCATCCACATCAAGCCTTCACAAACTGTGCACTAATTCGTGCATATATTCTATTTATTTGCAATATGATACATTCTAATAATTAATCTATCTTTTTTAGGGCGATCGTATCCATGCCTCGATTGGAAAGTATGTAATTAAGTTTTTTAGGACCAAGATACAGGAACTCGGCTTATATCGTATGAACTACTTTGTTGTCGGACCAAACAACTTAAGTTTAAAAACTACGACACACAATCTGAGGTTGACATTTACACAAAGGACAACGGTTGAGGAAATACTTGATTCTTAATTTCATATGAATATCTTCAACTTTCGTCCTTTTGATCAGCTAAAAAATCAGAATGATGTCGATGAGGAAGAATTATTCGGTAATTCTTCTCTTCCATTATTATCACATTTTACAAAATTGTCTAACTAACTTTTATATTTGTAGATGTCATTGGTTAGGTTGTGACGTATGAAGATGTTAAGACCCACAAGCAAGAAGATAACGACAGTGTCTTTCTCAATGTCTCAGTAAGTTATTCACTAATACAAAGTTTACTTTTATAGTTTAATTATTTATATTATTTTCTTGATGAAGGATTACCTTGAAACTTATAGGAGGAACAGAATTATGGCAACCTTATGGAGTGAACTTGTGGATCAAATTCAGCCATACTTGAATGGAGCTATGGACGAACCTTTGATTGTTGTTTTACAATTTATGAAACCTCAAAAATTCCAAGGTTTACCAAATTTACATCTATATTTAAAATTTACATGTCATCCCAAAGGGTACTAGGCAAGATATTGTTAATGCTTCTCTCAATTCTTCTTATTTATGGCCTTATTGTCAACTTTTAACGCTAACAAAGAATATGAGATTGCAAGGTAATGAAATCGGGCCCCATGTGGATGAGTTGAGAGATTTTTTAGATTGGATTTTGGCAATTGGTGATGAGATGATAGGTAGTTCAGTTGATGGCAATGAAAAAGTTCAAATACTGGATGATCTTTCGATAAAAGAATCTGCTGATCCAATATCTGCAATTGTAGAAAGTACATATCCTGATTTCACCCGTCGTTGTAATGATATTGGATACCTCCATCAAAGAGTCGTTCTTGCTCCAACTCTTGATATGGTGGAATCAATCAATCAATGCTCAATCATAGTTCTGAGAAATCATATTTGAGTTCCGATACAATTTGTAGCTCTGATCAGACTTATTCAGCGTTGGAACATGTACACACACCAGAATTCTTGAATACTATTAAATGTTCGGGAGTTCGAAATCACGTTCTTACTCTAAAGGTTGATGTACCAGTGATGTTATTAAGAAATATTGATCAGTCAGCAGGATTGCGTAATGGAACAAGTTTGATCATAACTAAACTTGGAAATCAAGTTATTGAAGCCAAGGTTCTATCAGGACATATGGCTGGACAGAAAGTGTTTATTCATAGAATGACATTAACTCCGTCTGATGCTAGAATTCCATTTAAGTTCCAGCGAACACAATTTCCAATCGCTATATCTTTTGCCATGACAATCAATAAAAGTCAAGGACAATCATTGTCTTACGTGGGATTATTTTTGAAGAAACCAGTGTTTACACACGGACAACTATATATTGCTCTTTCTTGGGTTACAACTAGAAAAAGATTAAAAGTTTTGGTTTATGATGACGATGGACAAATAAGTACTGAAGCTACAAATGTAGTATTTAAAGAAGATTTTCAAAATTTAATCTGACTATCGAAAGATAATCAGTGTTATTTTTGAGGTTTATATACTACATTTCTTTCTAAGATTCATGAATCAAATGGAAAAAGAGCTATTGCATTGGTTCCTGAACATTTAATAAGTATGTTGTACTTTTGGATAAATTTTGAAATCAGTTTGTGATTCTCTGTTATTTGTTTATAAAGTAATATGTATATATTGATATTAATTTAATTGTTGCTCTTCATATTCTTCAAAATGAAAGGAGAAAACCATATACAATAATTATCTGAGTGGGATTTGATCCCTCACCAACTGGTGAAGCATGAAGTGCTCACTATGTGTGAGCTAACCTCGAATCCCAATGACTATGCAACATGAGAATACAGTTCATAACTTAAACCTGTAATGTTCAATGGAATTCTATTAGAGTATCAACCTCGTCTTTAAGTTTCAGATTACACAACCCATAAAATATCTGCAGGAACAGTTCCCATAACTTTTCATTTTTCTTGCTGATGCACCTTTAATAACTGAAGAGAACAATAATTATCTGAGAAAGAACATTAAATTTCTTGGTCACTCAAGTCATTTCTTGGAAGATTCGTGTAGCTTATAAATGCAGTAATCTTTTGATTTACTTTATGTTCCTCAGTACACTAAACAATGAATTTTTATTTTGATGCAGCTGTTTATCCGCCTGCTATTTATCCTCCTACAGTGCAGACTATTCCTGTAGATAATGACTTGACTAATACAATAGTAAGATAAGAACATGGAATGTGTTACGTCATATTCCAGTTCTCTTCTGACAGTCTTTGCTTAACTACAGGTTTATGTTGGTAAGAACTGAGACAAGTATTTTTGCAGTTTGGGGAAATTGTTTATGTTAAGATCCCTGCTTCCAAGGGTTGTGGTTTTGTGCAGTTTGCTGCCAGGTATCTGTGTTCATGAACTTTCATTTTTATATCAAACCGGGGGGGATAAGTTTATCTATCTGCCAAACTTGATATGTGATAGCTGCCTATTACAGTTGATTGTAAGATACAATTATGTCAAATCATAGAGATATTGATCTTTTACTTATTCCTAGCATTTTTACTCTGCTTTCAAGTTTTGTCTCTTAATATTCACTATACAGGTCATCTGCTGAAGAGCCAATCCAGAGGATGCAGGGTGTTGTGGTTGGTCAACAAGTTGTTCGTGTTTCATAGGGTAGGAGTCCGACAGCTAAGCAGGTGAAGATTATCCTTCTAGATTTTTATTGTTAGCCACACACTTTATTCTTTCTTTAAGATTTTAGGAAGGTGTCACGAAAAAGTTATTCATGTCATAAAATTGTTGCAGGAGTCCGACTGTTAAACAAGTGAAAATAATCATGTAGATTTTTATTTTTAGCCACAAAGTGCAGTCTTTAGGATCTTATGCAAGTGTCATGAAGAGGCTATCCATGTCATAAAATTATTTAATATTGGTAAGATTCTTCATTAATAAGCCGTTTAAAGTCAGAAGAGTTTGAAGGAATGACCATCAGGTTAACTGTAGCCAGTGATTGGAACAAATTCGTATCAAGCTCTGGAAAAGTTGTCCATTCAAGATAGGTCAATATTTATCACAAACATAATAAAATCTTCTGTGCTATATATGGATCTATTCATTATCGACATTTATGTGATGTCTGTATATGCAAGATGCAAACTGTTATTCAGCATGTTGGTATCAACTATAGATCTGAATTGCTTATATTCCACGAGTTATTAATTGTTTAGCATTTACTCAATATGGTGCTATCTTGCAGGACGCTGGTGTTTGGAGTCAGCCTGCTAATCCAATTCAATGGAACGCTTATTATGCCTATGGACAAGGTTATGATGCCTACGCGTATGGAGCCACCCAGGATCCTTCGCTATATGCATATGGTGCATATGCTGGTTATGCGCATTTACAACTTTCTTGGGTATGTTTACTATTGCTTACCTTTTGTTTGGTTGCTCTACTTTGGAACAACATTTATGCTGCATTATTTATTTAGATTTTTTCTCTTATATAGTACTCCATCAATGATGCTAGAAGTTGTTATATCAAGACATGTCTCCAGTATTATTACATCACGTTTTTTAATCTACTTTCTTATATGGTAAAAAATTAAACTGCAGCTGATAAATTATTTTGTGTTTGTTTGAAACGATAGGTTTAAAATTTATAGTGATAGCAAGAATTGATTTTCCTCCTCTGTTTACTTCATGTCAATACATGAGGTGTGTTTAAATTTATAGTTCTATGTCGTTTGTGCTATTTGAGTTATTTTGTGAAATGATCAGCATGTGTTATGTGCCTTTCTCCTTTGGTTTAAGAGGATAAATCAGTTTTTGAAAGTTATCACTATATGTTTCCGAGTTGCTAAGTAAGAATTGAAATTACGTACTTGCTTGGAAGTTTCTTCCATTGTTGGAATCCCAAAACGCAACTGTCGTGCTTCTTCTTTTGAAAATTATCTTCATTACATGCGTGGATTGAGTTAATACTTAGTTCTATTAATTAATTTCAATACAATACTTTGTGTTAACTAATTTTCTGGAATTCAAAAGATGTTGATTTCAAAATTAGTTTGTTACTACTGTGATCTTCTATTTTATTAAAGGTGATTTGAAGCAGGTTTTAGTCTACCATTGAGTTGAATTATTTTGTGTTTGTTTGAAACATACAATGAGTGTCGATTATGTACATAAATATTATGAAGAGAAAAAATACTTAACATATATTACGAGCCAATGAATACAACAAAATCAGAATTCTTTCAAGCTCCTTTATTTCTATCGTATTTTTCAAGTAATATTTCCTTATGATAAATTATGCTAATATGATGAGCCCTTTTGTGCCTTCAGGTAAAAATTCCAGGAGATAAAATAAAGTTCACCATATTACCATCGAAGTCGAAGGATTATTTATCTCCTAATGTTGTTGGAGGTCCACTCGACAAGATAAATTTGGTAAATAAAAAAGCTAATATGCTTATCCTCATACTCGATATGATAAATTTCTTAATGTTGCTGGTTTTGAATAGCTTACTGCTAGGTGCAAAATATTCTTTGATACTTCATCATTTGATTGTGTCTTTGTTACTTTGACAGCAAAAGAATGATTAATTCTGTGATTTATCATTAATGAGACCTCCTCAATTTATTGCTCGTACTGTCAGTGTCATATCATGGGTGAAAAGAATTAATGGCAGAGGGAATGTAAGCGCCTCATAGTTCTTTTTTTTTCTTATTATTTTACTTAGTCTTGCTGCAATAGGTTTATAAACGAAATATTTCACTTCTACAAAGAAGTTTTTCTTCAGTCCCAAGTCAAGAGGTTCGAAAGACATGTGAAGTAGCTTTCAATTCAATCTAAGAGTTGAAGAATGTAGGAACTGATGACGGTTCCTCAAGAATGTTGTCGTCACCCTTTCTGTCTGTAGTCCAAGCTGCTTCTGCTGATTATTCCTTTGTCGAGCTTCTAAGGAAAGTTTTTTTACTGAATAACAACCCATGTATGAACGATATGCTTATCTTTTTGGATTACAGAACAATGGAGGAGAACAAGCTATTTCTATAATTATTGAATATTCAGGTTGAAAGAGTGGTATATAAAAGCATGGGTTGCCTTATGTATTATTGAGTCAATTGCAGACCAAAAAATAATTCTGTTTTTCAACCAAAGTTATTTTGTTCCTTAAGAAGCTTCGTCATTTCTCACACCTTATTTTGTTCCTTTGTGTCTACCGCATTTTACAAATAATATTTTCTTATCAAAATTATATTTAATATTTTCCGCACAACGCACGGGTATGGATATTAGTGAGGAGAAAAGGAAAAGGCAGGATTTGTGTTGCTTTTGGGTATCAGTGGAACAGAATGTGACACGTGGTTTACATCTAAAATTGAAAGGATTCTGAAACCTAAATAATGGTATTTTGGACTCAAAATACCTTTATACAGCTAAAAAAAAGTTACCTCTCTAACTAAACGCAGTACTATATTATACTGCATTTTAGTTTAACGAAAAGTTAGCCGTTAAGGAAAAACGTAGTATAATACTGCGTTTTACTTAATAATTCATTTTTTAAAAATAAAACGAAGTATAATACTGTATTTTACTAATACTTTTACTTCAATTTTGGGCCCACCAATAAGTGTTTTGCGGATAACTGACATAAATAATTCATTTTTTTAAAGTAAAACGCAGTATTACACTGCATTTTACTTCCTTTTTGGGCCCACCAATAAGTGTTATGCGGATAACTAACATAACAATAATTCAAATACATAAAGCGTGGTATTATACTGCATTTTATATAAAAAATATTTTGCACCCCAAGCTAGGACTTGCCTTATTTAAAGGCGTTAGGATTTTATGAAAATCCATTCAAAACTTTCCTTCAAATTTCTATTTATACTTCTCTTCTTGTTATCAAGCTTTTTGTTATAATGTCCGAAGAGCCAAAAATAAGGGTTTCATTATATTGGGGGGGTGAGGTTGTAATGGAGAATAACTCTATGAGGTATAGTTCACCTCCATAGTGTCATGTTAAATTGCCGCTTACAATGGAGTACGATAAATTGGTATCGTTGTTATGTAAAAAAATAAGTGTGAGGAAACGTTTGGTGAACCTTAAAGTAACCGGTAGATTTCCGTATTCTGTGACTCCATAGGGGTTTGCTTATTATTCTGAGTTTAACATCAAAGATAATGAAACTCTTAGAGATTTTTTGCGGATTCTGAATAAATATAGGGAATTTATTGTAATAAAATTGTTGGAAACGTACGTCAAGGTTGAAGACGTTCCCAATAATGAGGGTATGCATAGTAGGGATAACCCCCAATCATCGGGTGGTTATTCTGGAGAAATATTTACCGAACAAATTCCTGATGAAAGAGCTTGCCTTGATTTAAACTTGTCACCACCGGCAAATGACCATCAACAAAATAATTTTTCGACTTTATATAATCCACAAGACGACTGGTAAACTTCAATTTGTCTACGTTTTAGCGATGTTTATTTTATGTTTGAATTGGATTTGTATTAACACTCATATTTTTCATAGGGGGTACCGTCCGAATATGAATTTTACAAGTTATGACCCCTCTCCAGTTGGAATATGAGTAGTTCTAGAGTGTTGGACCATGGTGGTCCATTTGGGAGTCATCACCAACAAGAAAATGTCCATCATAGAACGTCAACACAGTACGACTTGTAAGCAAAGTGATATAGCTATATGTAAATTATTTATCTAGTTGAGTAGCTTATCATTTTGTTCATTTTGTGCTGTAAAAATGAGCAACTTGATGTTCCTGACCTCACACAGTTGCCCATAGACGACGTATTGACTCATGATTTGGCAGATGCACAAATCCAGGAAGATGATAATGATTATGACAATAATGTCGATGAGTCTGGAGATGATACACTCTTCCCTGATGAGGCTGATGATGAAGAAGAAGTGAATGTCGAACCTGAGCTGACGAGGGAGCATGCTCCTCCACCTCCCGTTATACCAAGAGTGTACGAGTCTCATGTACCGTTTCATGAGTGGAATATTCCCTACCTTGATAATTTAACAAGTATGACGGACGTGGATTCCCTCACAAGGGATGCTGACGAATTTCAGTCAGCAATGTGGGATGAGTCTAGACTAGCGGTGCTGGCAAAGAGCATGTATTTCCTCGATAAAGCTCGCCTAATCAGGGCTGTAAAAATCTACAGCGTAAGAGAGTACCATGAGATGATGGTAAGGGAGTCAACTATGGAGGTGTCGCACCTCCTTTTTCCGCGCCCGCGAGGGTACAAGGGAGTTTTCTCCAATTAAAGGACAGTCGAAACGGGATTTGTTTATTTGTTTCAGAGTCGCCACTTGGGAATTTTAAGGCGTCCCAAGTCACCAATTTTAATCCCGAATCGAGGAAAAGAATGACTCTGTATTATAGTCTGCGAACCAGAAATCCGGATAAGGAATTCTGTTAACCCGGGAGAAGGTGTTAGGCATTCCCGAATTCCGTGGTTCTAGCACGGTCGCTCAACTGTTGTGTTTGGCTTGATTATTTTGATTTGTTAAATACATTTTTATTGCATGATTTTATTGTTACCGCTTCTATTTAGATTTAAAGACCCTTTTTTGAATCGAATCACGCGTACGTATATTCGTGTTATAAATTATATTTTTTAAAACATGCGGAGTTGTGTCACGCGCACGTGTACACAATGATATTGATAATATAATTATTATTTTTTTCGATTTTTTTTATTATTATAAAAATAGACTTAAGTTCGAAATTGTGCTTAAATAAAATTAAGAACGTCTGTCGCTCTTGTATGATAAAATAGTGAACTGCACATCTTGGGTTATATGAAATTAATATTGATGATCTCCGAAGAACCCTTTTTTATTAAAAATTTGCTCGAAGTTGCGCGAACGCATAATCCGAATCGCCTTTAGAAGTATAATCAAGTCACGCGAACGCATCCTTAATTATGCAAATATTCTTGACAGTAATATAAATTCTCTACAAATGTTTATTGCATCCATCTATTTTTAAATGTAAGAGTCATGAGAAATCACTATTTGAGATGCCTCTAAATTCCTTGAAAAGAATTCACAATTCATTAAGTGTTGACCGCAAATTATATTTTTACGTGTGAATTATATTCCTCAAAAATCATGAGTTTAAAGAGTAAAATAAAAATAAAATAAAAATAAACAATGTGTGATTAATACTACCATTTTTATGGTAAATACAATATTTATCTACCCAAAAAGTGAATTGCGTATAAAACTTAGGAAAACAATTGATTTAATAAATGAAGTAATATTTTTTTGAAGAATTTTCATTGTTATATTTGGAGCAAACGCTATTTACACATTTTTTGACTTAAAATGTTACAATCTATAAATCCCATCCTTCTTTTACACCACTTGTTTTTAGTCCGAGGTTATAATTGTTTGGTTAATTTTGCTTACGAAGATTGGGTTTGAGATAAATAAACCAATTCTTATATTCTGCCTATGCGAATATTTGCAAACACTAACTCTATATTTTGTAAAAAAATCATTGACATTATTTCATATATTAAAAGAAATGAGTTGATCGCGTTCCTAAAATAACTAAGCCATTTGTTATTAAGAAAGAGAACTAATCTACCAATTGATTTAATACTATATTAACCAACTAAAACAAAACTGAAACTTAAACTAATAAAATTTAAATGAGTAGAAGACATCCTTATAATTCCAAACTTCATTTACTTGCCATGTTGAAGCTCTTCACAACATGAGTTTTAAAGATATGTACCTGATATTTGGAAGCAAAAGAAAATGAAGATGAAAATCAGCAACAGTAATAACAGTGTAACAGCAACAATTGCCCAGCAACAGTAACAACCCAGTAACAGACCGGTGGAGTAGTAATCCCAAAAAACAAAAGCTTTAAGCTTTGAATGAAACAACAACCATTGATACTAATTTCAAACAAAGAAAAAAAAACAGAAGATTTTTTAGTTTTTATTTTTATTTTGAAAGCTTAAATATTTTTCGGAATTTTTCTTTCTCTTAAATGTTCAGCCTTTTTTTTCTCTCTATCTGTATCTGTGTATTTTTCTCTATCTGTATTCTCTCTTTATTATGTCTTCAAGACTTCACATATATAACACATCCCATAAATCTTTCAATTAATTAAAATCAATACTTTTTCTCTACCCAACCCATTATCTTTCCACTCATCCCCATTACATTAAATAAACATATCACACCACCCCATTATATTTTGTCCCCCATGCTTTATTTAAAATAATGCAAGATTCCCCTTTAATTTAAATCTTGTCCCCCCTTTATATTAAATAATCATATCACAACCCACCCCATTTCATTTTGTCCCCCATGCTTCAAATAAACAATTTCAAAATGTACAATTCCTAAACTACCCCTCACGACCTTACTGAAATTACCAAACTACCCCTGAACGTACTACAAATTTACCAAACTACCCATCAGCTATAACACATCAATTAATCAAACTTAACCAAAATATAGACAATATGATCAATTTCTAACAATGTTCAAACAACAATATGAACACGGATGAACATCATAACAACAATATCACATGAACACGATTTTAACAACATTTCAACAACAAATCACATGAACACAAATTGAACAACAAAGAACAACTAAAATTTGATTGAACAATATTTTAGCAACAAACAATCCTATTTTCGGATTCAACAA
This sequence comes from Nicotiana sylvestris, assembly GCF_000393655.2. Taxonomy (NCBI): domain Eukaryota; kingdom Viridiplantae; phylum Streptophyta; class Magnoliopsida; order Solanales; family Solanaceae; genus Nicotiana; species Nicotiana sylvestris. The sequence continues at coordinate 57,462,722 of NC_091058.1, forward strand.
CAACAAACAAAGTATGAAGATTTCTAAATTCAATCATATTGAACTTAAAATCAATTCTAACAACATTACAACCAACAATTCCTATATTAAACTTTATGAGACAAATTCAAGAAATAATCACAAATGGTAAACAAGAAATCAAGCTATACAAATTTCGGATTCAAGAACAATCAAACAAAGTATGAACATGAATTAAATCTATTTTAAACAACAAACATGATGGATTTAAACGATTAAACCAACATATTTCTCTAACACAACTAAATTCTTTAAACAAATAACAAGATCGACGAAGAAACAATTATGAACTTAAACTTGAACTTAACAATATTAACAATTTCTAACAATACATAAACACATGAAACAAATTGAAGAAATAGTTAATTAAATTTCAATTTGAATCTAACAAACATCAAACTAACAAATACTTACTTAAACAATAATACAAACATGAAATAAACATGAAAACAACTAATTAAACTTCTATTTTGAAATCTGAAAATTAATTTAACAAACAACATGAACACACTAGAAAATTATTTCAAAGATGAACAACGAACAAAACAAGGATTAAATCATTTAACGATTTTGGATCCGGAAAATATCAAACAAAATATGAACAAAAATAAAACTCAAAAACAACTAACCGGAGATGAATCAACGACGAACTTTGATTGTAAACAAATCTGTCCAAGCCTCGACCAAAGCTCGAACGAAGGACGACGAAGACGAAGAAGAAGTAGAAGCAGCGGCGGAGGAAGGAGGAGCAGCGGCAGCGTCGCGGACAGCCATGGCTGCTCGTCGCAGCTGGACACGGGCAGCAGCTGGTCGTCTACTGCTGCTGCGTTCAGCAGCTTATGGAGAAAATGGAGCAGCAGTTCGGGAAGCCATGGACGACGCAGAGGCAGCAAGAAAAAGCAACAAACATGGCGATGGGTTGACGACGAAGACGCAGCCATGGACGAGCCTTTTGAGCTTGACATGGAGAAGATGGGCTTCTTGGTGGTGTGTGCGCTTGTGTCGAAGGAGATTAAGCTGCTGGAGCTTAGCCATGGCAGCCATGGATGTGTGTTTTAGGGCAGCCATGGTTATGTGGTGAAGGGGTGGTTGTGGTGGAGATGGTGAAGTAGCCATTGATGGAGCTTGTCTTTCTTGAGGAAGAAGAAGAAGAAGAAAGATAAGAAAGGGGGGGGGGTAGTTTAGTGTTTAGGTTAGGGTTTTCTTGATTTTGTTTTTGTTTTGTTTTTTGTAAAATGTAAGACAAAAAGGGTTTGGGTATTTTGGGTTATGGACTGGGTCGACTCAGTTCGAAATGGACTGGGTCGTAGGGAAGATTGGGCCATTTTTTGGGCCTGTGGCTTGAAATTGAAGAAGAGGTCCAATTCCGACTTTCTTTATATTTTCGCTCTCTTTTCTTCTTTTATTTTTCTAAAACTAAATTATAAAAATACTTAAACTATTATTAAGAACTAAATTAAGTTATAAAAGCGCAAATTAACTCTCAATAACAATTAACGCACAATTAAGTATTAATTAAGCATAAAATTGTATATTTGGACATTAAATGCTAAAAATGCAAACGATGCCTATTTTTGTAATTTTTAATTTTTGTAAAACAAATTTAATTACTAACAATTGTAGAATTAAATCCTATATGCAAAATGCGACATATTTTTGTATTTTTTATTAATTTAGCAAATAAACATGCACAGATAAATACAAATAATTATTCAAAATATCACAAAATATCACAAAATTGCACACCAAGAAAAATTACTTTATTTTTGAATTTTTTGGGAGTAATTCTCATATTGGGCAAAAAACACGTGCTTACAGCTGCCCCTCTTTGCCCGAAGACACGAAGGGTTTTCGTGCAAAGATAAAGCGAGCGATTTTTGCCCCTCCGAGTACTCCGTGTGAAGCATTTTTTTTTGAAAAAGATTTGACCGAACCTTTGCTTCAAAGGTTTCCTACATATCCTGGGCTAAACAGGAATCAGGTCAATGTAGTTCGGAAAATTTTGGTAGCTGGGACTACCGTTGGACTGCAATGTTACTGTTGTTGCATGCTATTACTACTGCTTACCGATCTCCTTGTTACACCGTGCTTAAAAGAAAACAAGAAGCTAAGTTATACTGCAATTTTTCTTGTTGCCTTGCTTTCTTGTCTGCTTGCATTTTTTCCGGTGCTTTTCTTCTTTTTGACACATGCACTTGAGTTTGTGCTGTGACCTCTTGTTGCAACCTTCTGTTTCCCGGTGCCGGGGAATTTTATTGTTTCCTGCTGGGGATTCCTATTGTAACCCTCTGTTTTATTGTCCTCTGACTTGATTTTGAAATGTATGCCTCTGTTATCTGGGCGGGCTCCCAATTTTAATACTTGAAAATTAAAGACTTGAAATGTATGCCTCTGTTATTTGGGCGGGCTCCCAACTTCAATGCTTGAAATATAAAGACTGAAATGTATGCCTCTGTTGTCTGGGCGGGCTCCCAACTTCAACAACTGAAATGTAAAGACTGATATGTATGCCTCTGTTATCTGGGCGGGCTCCCAACATCAATAACAACTTTAGAAATAAACGCCATTCCTCTCTTCAGGCGGGCTCCTGACTTCAACCAATACATTGTCATTCCTTTCTTTAGGTTGGCAATATTTCAACAACTTTTTAAAAAAACGCCTTTTCTCTCTTCAGGCGGCCTTCTGACTTCAACAACAACTTTGAAAATAATCGCCATTCCTCTCTTCAGGCGGGCTCCTGACTTCAACCAATACATCGCCATTCCTTTCTTTAGGTTGGCAAGACTTCAACAACTTTTAAAAATGCCTTTCCTCTCTTCAGACGGTCTCCTGACAACAACTTTGAAAATAATCGCCATTCCTCTCTTCAGACGGGCTCCTGACTTCAAACCATACATCGCCATTCCTTTCTTTAGGTTGGCAAGATTTCAACAACTTTTTAAAAACGCCTTTCCTCTCTTCAGGCGGGCTCCTGACAACAACTTTGAAAATAATCGCCATTCCTCTCTTCAGGTGGGCTCCTGACTTCAAACAATACATCGCCATTCCTTTCTTTAGGTTGGCAAGATTTCAACAACTTTTAAAAATGCCTTTACTCTCTTCAGGCGGGCTCCTGACAACAACTTTGAAAATAATCGCCATTACTCTCTTCAGGCGGGCTCCTGACTTCAAACCATACATCGTCATTCCTTTCTTTAGGTTGGCAAGATTTCAACAACTTTTTTAAAACGCCTTTCCTCTCTTCAGGCGGGCTCCTGACAACAACTTTGAAAATAATCGCCATTCCTCTTTTCAGGCGGGCTCCTGACTTCAAACAATACATCGCCATTCCTTTCTTTAGGTTGGCAAGATTTCAACAACTTTTAAAAACGTCTTTCCTCTCTTCAGGCGGGCTCCTGACAACAACTTTGAAAATAATCGCCATTCCTCTCTTCAGGCGGGCTCCTGACTTCAAACCATACATCGCCATTCCTTTCTTTAGGTTGGCAAGATTTCAACAACTTTTTTAAAACGCCTTTCCTCTCTTCAGGCGGGCTCCTGACAACAACTTTGAAAATAATCGCCATTCCTCTCTTCAGGCGGGCTCCTGACTTCAAACAATACATCGCCATTCCTTTCTTTAGGTTGGCAAGATTTCAACAACTTTTAAAAATGCCTTTCCTCTCTTCAGGCGGGCTCCTGACAACAACTTTGAAAATAATCGCCATTCCTCTCTTCAGGCGGGCTCCTGACTTCAAACCATACATCGCCATTCCTTTCTTTAGGTTGGCAAGATTTCAACAACTTTTAAAAATGCCTTTCCTCTCTTCAGGCGGGCTCCTGACAACAACTTTGAAAATAATCGTCATTCCTCTCTTCAGGCGGGCTCCTGACTTCTTTTTTTCTTCATCCTTATTCTCCAGGTGGACGCCTGACTTCTTTTTAACTTCTTCATCCTCATTCTCCAGGTGGACGCCTGACTTCTTCAATTCTCATCCTCATTCTCTAGGTGGACGCCTGACTTCTTCAATTCTTCATCCTCATTCTCCAGGTGGACGCCTGACTTCTTCAATTCTTCATCCTCATTCTCCAGGTGGACGCCTGACTTCTTTAATTCTTCATCCTCATTCTCCAGGTGGACGCCTGACTTCTTTAATTCTCATCCTCATTCTCCAGGTGGACGCCTGACTTCTTTAATTCTCATCCTCATTCTCCAGGTGGACGCCTGACTTCTTCAATTTCTTCATCCTCATTCTCCAGGTGGACGCCTGACTTCTTCTTTTCTCATCCTCATTCTCCAGGTGGACGCCTGACTTCTTCTTTTCTTTTTCCTTCGCTCTGCTTTGTTCTTGCTTGCTGAGGATAATACCACTGTGGGAGTCTCCTTTCTTCCCCTCCTTCAAATTCAATTTTTTTTTCAGAATTTATTTTCGCTCAACACTGCTAGGGATAAAAGTGTTATTTTCTTGGGATAACGTTGTTGAGGATAATGCTGCTGGGGAATTTTATCCCTTCAAATTGATGCATCATTCTTCTGGAAGCTGCTGGGGATGATAATGGTTTTTGCTCTTATGAGCACAAATGTCATCCCTTTGTTCTGTCTGCTGGGGAACAACTTCTTTTATTAAAACTTGTTATGCTGGGGGTAAAACTGGTTCAAAGACCACTTCCCTTGAGACTGGTGCTATATTCATTTTACCCTGAATGGGTATCTGACTTCCAGAAAATTTTCCAAATGAAAGGAAAATTTTCTGCCCCAGTTTGACAGTCTCCCTTATGGCCTGCATTTCTGTCATCAATGCCACTTCCTTTACCTGTTTCAATTTAAACAAAATTTGTTAGTTTAAAACGCGGTGGTTGGTTGTGATACTCCCACTGGGATGGTTTTCCCTTTTCCCTTCCTTGCTCTGCATTCCACAACTTGTTGGGGATGATATTATTTGCTGGGGATAATCCTTTTCTGCTGGGGATATCCCTCTTCTTTCGTGGCATGGCTCGGAAACTTGCATTTTCCCGACCTTTTAGTCTCGCATGAATTTCCCAAATCATGCTTATTGTTTTTCTTGTTTTGTCCACGGGCTCTGGTCTTGAGGTTTAATAACCTTTGATTTCGGCAAGGATATCCCTCTTGACACTCGTCAATCCTTTTGCTGGGGATATCTTTCTTGACACTGGCCTCGCGCTTGTTCCTTCCTGACTATATCACTTGGATGTACTAGTCAGATCTTATCTTGGAAAGCTGATGGTCTACTTTGAAGTCATTTCCCACTGGTCTTGACCAAACAGACTCTACTGGGGAAATTTCTATGAAAGGAAAAGATAAAAGGGAACAGAATAAAAGACAAAGGAAAAAATGACTCTTTAACAAAAGAAACTATAAATAAAAACCTATCAAATGAAAACACTGACTCTAATGGTCATGACATGCATATGTGGCCTATCCTTCGTCATCAATCGTCTTTCAAGGTCTTCCCTTGACTATCCCCCATCTGATTCCCAATCTTATTCGACTTGTAGTGCCCGAAGGGTTTTCACTATCAAGCCTCTCTCATTTTGGGTTTTCTCTCAGTTTTATCGCCTTATGGTGTCCGTGAAGATTTTCACCGATAAGACTCTCTCATTTATATCACTTTCCAGCTGGGGATTTGGAGTGTTGTCGGTATGATTCTCTCTGCTGGAGATTAGAGTTCTTTCTGCTGTGGAACAGAATGTTATGTTCGTCGGTAAGATTCTCATTTGTCTGACTTGGCATCTTTTGCAGACTGATCAGAAGGTCTTTCTTTGGACCGTAATGTGGGTTTTGGATAGGCTAGAAATAAAGGGTATTAAAGGCTCAAACAAACAAAATAAATTTGGGGTTCAAAATTACAACCTTCGAAATCATATTTGTTTACAACAAGCACAACCCTTGCCCTGGTTTCTTGCTTGGGGATTATTTATTATTATATTTTTTTTAAATTTTTTTTTGTTACACTATGCACACCATGCACACTATGCACACTATGCACCCTATGACCGAGCCGTGAAGCGCCTACGTATCCTCTTTTAGGAATCAGGTCAAACGTAGTTCCCAATTCCTCTTTTTCATTTGACTTTCTTTTTTTTTTGATTTTTTTTTTTTGGATTTTTTTCTTTACCTTCAAGGCTCGTATTTCCTAGTCATTGCTATTGATTCCGAACGAGGGGTATGAAAGAAAATAAATAAGGCTCAAAAGGGGTAACGAAGGATAAAGTGTTTAGGTAGCAGAACAAAATGCCTTCGTCATTCCAGTCTTCAAAACATGCCAAGTGCAAACAACACAATTGAACATAGATTTATAGTCTCTTCCGATGGTGCTGGACTTGACAATTATGTTAAACACTTGCTTTTTCATTTGTCATTTCTAAAGCACTGCTGGGCGACACTCTCACTCTCATGCACGACCCTCATGCCAATTTGGCGAATCTTGCATTTAACGGTTTTCTTTATGTTTTACTTGCCCCAGTTCCACATGGCTCGGGTTTCAAATAATATCAAACTGTTCTTATTTCCCTTAAATGCTTTGATCACCTCTCCAGGGTTTTATGATTAACTTTAAAGACTAGGCCCAAACTGTGTGCGCATGTCATGTCCCTAGAATCGGCATTGAACGAAAATGACAAAAGGACTAAATAAAAAGATGACTGGAAATAATAAAAGACCGGCTTTTGTATTAGACTTCCGGCGAAATGGTTAGAAAAACAAACAAAACAACCAGAATAAAATCTTAACACAACATCAACGAGACTTAAACAAACTGATACGACAAAAATGGAAAGATAAGAAGGTTTGACACAAGACAATATTCGGATTACAACCCTAAGAATAATCCGGATAACAGAAATGACAACAAAATAAACCACCAACAGCTTCTCTCTTGCTAACCAAGGAACGGAGCGTCCTCCCATTTTATCAAAATTGGCATCTTAGCCACTAAGCTTTGCATTAGTATTGCCAAGACCATTATCAGCTTCCATATCATCAACCTCCGTCAACAAGTTCTCGATAGGGTTTGAGTGCTCCATGTTACTGTTATCGATCACAATCCGCCCTTCTTGGATCATTTTCTCTACTTCCCTTTTCAAATTACGACAACTCTCAATGTTGTGCCCTATGACATTGGAGTGGTACGCGCATTGCGCTGCCGGATCAAAGTTTCTTGCATGTGGATCTGGAGTATATGCGGGGAGCGGCTCAATCAAGCCAGCATGCTTTAGCCTTTCAAACAGACTTGCATAAGATACTCCGATAGGGGTGAGAGCCTTTCCTCGTTTCAGCAACCTTTCGTTCCTAAATGCTTGATTGGGCCGGAAACCTGATCCAGGGGGCTTCCGGTAGGCTTGTGAGGGTGGATAGGCCTTCTGTGGAGCTGGGTATTTGGAAAGTGAAGCCCATCTTTGGGAACCTCGTGGAGAGAAGTAGCATTGGGGAGGGGAGTAGCGTGGACGAGTGATGGAGCTACTCGGGTAGCTAGGAAAGCTGTCATAAGTGGGTTGGGATGGAGAGTATGGGGGATGGGTAATGCCAGAGTTTGAAAAGCTTGGCGGTGGTGGGGGTGGTGCTTTCCCAGTTATCCATGCCTGATACATGTCTGCCACATGTTGTCTAAGCATTTTCACTTCTTCTACCAACCCGTTGTTCTGTTCGACCAATTGTTGTCGGTCATCAGTACCGACCCATCCTGTTTTGATGTTCTGTGTCATTTGCTTTGCAGGGAGGAGTTACCACAACCAACCACTTTTCTATATATGAACACAACAAAAGGAAGCCAGCACATTAGTGTCAGGGCATTTGACAGATAATCATATATTAGAGATGCAATGCACCTAAGCAGTTAAACTGTTCTATCAGAAATGCGATGCACTTGCGCTTTCCTTTATTTTTCTTTCTTCCCTTTTTTTTCTTTTTCAGTGGTGGTCGAATCTTATAGAGATTGCCTACGTATCATGACCCCGCATGAATCAGACCTTGCGTAGTTCGGACCAATAAAAGATAAGCAATACTAATCATTTTTTTTTCAATTTTCATATTGGGTTTCAAAGGTTTAAAAATGACCTACAAACTTGAAAATCAAACGACCCACATATTATAATCAAAAGTTTTACAAACTCCAAAACAAACGGCCAGCTTCCTTTCTCCGTTTGACAAATGCAACCAAACGGTTATTTTTGCAAATGTGGCCCCGTCCAAATTTTGAGGCCGGAGAGGATTATTTTATGACACTTTACACACTTGTCCGTTCTTTTACGAAAATAGCCTTTCGACAACTGAAAGATACTCTGAGGCTATTTCGGCAAGAACGGTTTAAGACGCGGCCGAAGCTGGCTCGGCTTATTATGACAAAATTCAAACGGTATTCACCTGACCGCCGACTATTTATTTTTATTTTTTTTTCAAATTACAATAAAAACCTGTTGCAAACACGGCCCTTCAGCGCCTCGGGGACGAAGATTTTTAAGGCTGTGTGGGTCAACTAGACCAAAATCCTAAACATGACCCAAAAGGTGGTTGTTTATGCAAAGTCGGCCTTCTGGCGTCCCATTCGGGAACATTCGGCTATGTCTTGATAAAACAACGTCACCCGACTTCTTTATGACTCTTAAAATTTGACATATTTTTTTTTTGGCTATTTTGTTTTAGCAAAAAGTGGAGGCTGGACACTGCCCGACTTATTTATGAAAAAAAAATTAAAATTTTGACATGTTTTTTATTTATTTATTGGTTTTTGGCTATTTTAGCAAAAATGGGGGTTGGACCCGATGAGGGTTGCCTACGTATCTCACATCCGGTGAGAATCAAACCCGCGTAGTTCGGGCCGGTCATGAATAAAGTAAATAAACTGATTTTAAATTATGATTATTTTTGAATTTGTAAAAGAACTGCTTTAAAAGAAGAAAGGAAGTATATATATATATATATATATTATTTTTTTTGGATTTTTGATTGATTTTCTTTTTGAAAGAAAGACTTCTAAGAATTTCTTTTCTTTTGATTCGAACTTTGAGAATTTCAAAAGTAAAATGAAGATATTTTTTTTGTTTGAATTTTCATTTGTTTTCTCTTATTCTAAAGAAGAAAGAAAATATATATATATTTTTTTTGAATTTTACCTTTAATAAAAGAAATGCTTTCTAAAAAAATATTTCTTGAATTTTGAATTTTCTTTTCAATTTTTAAAGAAGAAGGAAAATATTTTTGAATTTGTTTTATTTTATAATATATATATATTTTTAATAATTAAAAAGACTTTCTAAAGAAGTCAATAATGGAAAATATTTTTGGATTTTTTTTTGTTTTGAAAATTGGGAGTCTAAAAAAAACTTTTCCAGACTTTTTGGGCAGGACAAATATTTTTGCAACAAATAAAGATATATATACATTTTTTGGAAATAAAGAAAAACTTTTTGGATTTTTATTTATATATATATTTGCAACAAATAATAAAACCACTTTCAACGCGACTCTTTTTATTTTATTATTTTGAATTTTTCAGAAACGAATAAAAAAAAACTATTTTAAAAGTAAGACTCTTTTTCATTGTCATTTTCAGGGGAAGACAAACTATTTTCCTTTATATATATATATATATATATATATTTTTTTTTTTTTTTTTTGAAAAATAAGACAGAACAACGATTTTTTTTCTTTCTATTTTTTCTTTGGTTTTAATAAAACAAACTAATAAAACATTTTTTTTTATTTTCTCAAAATTTCGGCAGAGTTTTGACAGTATTTGGGCATTGGTTTTTTTTTCAAAAATAAACAGTCAATTCCCTAACCGCTATTTCTTTTTTTCAATTTTAAAATATTATTCATGATATTCAAAAGTCAGTCAACACACAAATCCGGATCAAATAAATGCGCAAGTAGCAGCAAGTAAGATGCATCAGGATGGTCATTTTTTTTTTGGTACACCTGTCCTAGACAGACCCAACCCCTGTGTTGAGTCTCCAAAGTCAAATGCACGTGATGCAAACAATCGCTCCTACTAGGGATCCGGCATGAAGCTGAGTTATTCTAAGTGAAAAAACCTGAGGCATATTGATCTAGCCCTGGCTTACCCAAACGGACAGTTTGAGCCGAAGCGGGGGCAACGTACCGGGAGCACGAAAGTCTACCCGGCCTAGTTACTTGTCCCAACTTCGTCTTATTTGGTATGACTTTAACAGAAAGGTGGGCCACGCGCACGTGTGCACCATAAATTTAGAAGACTCAGAAAGAAGGGGGTTTCGTAGCAGTTGTATATATTCATAATTCAAATAATATTAAAGCGGTAAAAGTGTCATTTAGCACATTGGGCATATATCATGTAAAAAAATCAGATAATAAATAAAGCCAACTATAACAATTATTTTAAGCTCGAATTCTTGAACCCTGAACCAGTGGTTCTGGGTTTTGTCCCCAGAAGAGTCGCCAGAGCTGTCGCACCTCCTTTTCCGCGCCCGCGAGGGTACAAGGGAGTTTTCTCCAATTAAAGGACAGTCGAAACGGGATTTGTTTATTTGTTTCAGAGTCGCCACTTGGGAATTTTAAGGCGTCCCAAGTCACCAATTTTAATCCCGAATCGAGGAAAAGAATGACTCTGTATTATAGTCTGCGAACCAGAAATCCGGATAAGGAATTCTGTTAACCCGGGAGAAGGTGTTAGGCATTCCCGAATTCCGTGGTTCTAGCACGGTCGCTCAACTGTTGTGTTTGGCTTGATTATTTTGATTTGTTAAATACATTTTTATTGCATGATTTTATTGTTACCGCTTCTATTTAGATTTAAAGACCCTTCTTTGAATCGAATCACGCGTACGTATATTCGTGTTATAAATTATATTTTTTAAAACATGCGGAGTTGTGTCACGCGCACGTGTACACAATGATATTGATAACATAATTATTATTTTTTTTTGATTTTTTTTTATTATTATAAAAATAGACTTAAGTTCGAAATTGTGCTTAAATAAAATTAAGAACGTCTGTCGCTCTTGTATGATTAAATAGTGAACTGCACATCTCGGGTTATATGAAATTAATATTGATGATCTCCGAAGAACCCTTTTTTATTAAAAATTTGCTCGAAGTTGCGCGAACGCATAATCCGAATCGCCTTTAGAAGTATAATCAAGTCACGCGAACGCATCCTTAATTATGCAAATATTCTTGACAGTAATATAAATTCTCTACAAATGTTTATTGCATCCATCTATTTTTAAATGTAAGAGTCATGAGAAATCACTATTTGAGATGCCTCTAAATTCCTTGAAAAGAATTCACAATTCATTAAGTGTTGACCGCAAATTATATTTTTACGTGTGAATTATATTCCTCAAAAATCATGAGTTTAAAGAGTAAAATAAAAATAAAATAAAAATAAACAACGTGTGATTAATACTACCATTTTTATGGTAAATACAATATTTATCTACCCAAAAAGCGAATTACGTATAAAACTTAGGAAAACAATTGATTTAATAAATGAAGTAATATTTTTTTGAAGAATTTTCATTGTTATATTTGGAGCAAATGCTATTTACACATTTTTTGACTTAAAATGTTACAATCTATAAATCCCATCCTTCTTTTACACCACTTGTTTTTAGTCCGAGGTTATAATTGTTTGGTTAATTTTGCTTACGAAGATTGGGTTTGAGATAAATAAACCAATTCTTATATTCTGCCTATGCGAATATTTGCAAACACTAACTCTATATTTTGTAAAAAATCATTGACATTATTTCATATATTAAAAGAAATGAGTTGATCGCGTTCCTAAAATAACTAAGCCATTTGTTATTAAGAAAGAGAACTAATCTACCAATTGATTTAATACTATATTAACCAACTAAAACAAAACTGAAACTTAAACTAATAAAATTTAAATGAGTAGAAGACATCCTTATAATTCCAAACTTCATTTACTTGCCATGTTGAAGCTCTTCACAACATGAGTTTTAAAGATATGTACCTGATATTTGGAAGCAAAAGAAAATGAAGATGAAAATCAGCAACAGTAATAACAGTGTAACAGCAACAACTGCCCAGCAACAGTAACAACCCAGTAACAGACCGGTGGAGTAGTAATCCCAAAAAACAAAAGCTTTAAGCTTTGAATGAAACAACAACCATTGATACTAATTTCAAACAAAGAAAAAAAAACAGAAGATTTTTTAGTTTTTATTTTTATTTTGAAAGCTTAAATATTTTTCGGAATTTTTCTTTCTCTTAAATGTTCAGCCTTTTTTTTCTCTCTATCTGTATCTGTGTATTTTTCTCTATCTCTATTCTCTCTTTATTATGTCTTCAAGACTTCACATATATAACACATCCCATAAACCTTTCAATTAATTAAAATCAATACTTTTTCTCTACCCAACCCATTATCTTTCCACTCATCCCCATTACATTAAATAAACATATCACACCACCCCATTATATTTTGTCCCCCATGCTTCATTTAAAATAATGCAAGATTCCCCTTTAAATTAAATCTTGTCCCCCCTTTATATTAAATAATCATATCACAACCCACCCCATTTCATTTTGTCCCCCATGCTTCAAATAAACAATTTCAAAATGTACAATTCCTAAACTACCCCTCACGACCTTACTGAAATTACCAAACTACCCCTGAACGTACTACAAATTTACCAAACTACCCATCAGCTATAACACATCAATTAATCAAACTTAACCAAAATATAGACAATATGATCAATTTCTAACAATGTTCAAACAACAATATGAACACGGATGAACATCATAACAACAATATCACATGAACACGATTTTAACAACATTTCAACAACAAATCACATGAACACAAATTGAACAACAAAGAACAACTAAAATTTGATTGAACAATATTTTAGCAACAAACAATCCTATTTTCGGATTCAACAACAACAAACAAAGTATGAAGATTTCTAAATTCAATCATATTGAACTTAAAATCAATTCTAACAACATTACAACCAACAATTCCTATATTAAACTTTATGAGACAAATTCAAGAAATAATCACAAATGGTAAACAAGAAATCAAGCTATACAAATTTCGGATTCAAGAACAATCAAACAAAGTATGAACATGAATTAAATCTATTTTAAACAACAAACATGATGGATTTAAACGATTAAACCAACATATTTCTCTAACACAACTAAATTCTTTAAACAAATAACAAGATCGACGAAGAAACAATTATGAACTTAAACTTGAACTTAACAATATTAACAATTTCTAACAATACATAAACACATGAAACAAATTGAAGAAATAGTTAATTAAATTTCAATTTGAATCTAACAAACATCAAACTAACAAATATTCACTTAAACAATAATACAAACATGACATGAATATGAAAACAACTAATTAAACTTCTATTTTGAAATCTGAAAATTAATTTAACTCGTGACTATGGTCGCGCTGGCTGGGGTTCGATGACGAGGAATGCAGCCATGGCTGCTAGAGAAGCAGTGGTCGTCCATGGATGTCGAGCTCAAGCTTGAGCTCGACAAAGAAGATGAAATCAAACGCGGGCAGCCATGGCGCAAAAACAAAAACGACAATGGTGAAGCTTGAGGGCAGCCATGGTTATGTGGTGAAGGGGTGATTGTGGTGGAGATGGTGAAGTAGCCATTGATGGAGCTTGTCTTTCTTGAGGAAGAAGAAGAAGAAGAAAGATAAGAAAGGGGGGGGGGTAGTTTAGTGTTTAGGTTAGGGTTTTCTTGATTTTGTTTTTGTTTTGTTTTTTGTAAAATGTAAGACAAAAAGGATTTGGGTATTTTGGGTTATGGACTGGGTCGACCCAGTTCGAAATGGACTGGGTCGTAGGGAAGATTGGGCCATTTTTTGGGCCTGTGGCTTGAAATTGAAGAAGAGGTCCAATTCCGACTTTCTTTATATTTTCGCTCTCTTTTCTTCTTTTATTTTTCTAAAACTAAATTATAAAAATACTTAAACTATTATTAAGAACTAAATTAAGTTATAAAAGCGCAAATTAACTCCCAATAATAATTAACGCACAATTAAGTATTAATTAAGCATAAAATTGTATATTTGGACATTAAATGCTAAAAATGCAAACGATGCCTATTTTTGTAATTTTTAATTTTTGTAAAACAAATTTAATTACTAACAATTGTAGAATTAAATCCTATATGCAAAATGCGACATATTTTTGTATTTTTTATTAATTTAGCAAATAAACATGCACAGATAAATACAAATAATTATTCAAAATATCACAAAATATCACAAAATTGCACACCAAGAAAAATTACTTTATTTTTGAATTTTGTTTGGGAGTAATTCTCATATTGGGCAAAAAACACGTGCTTACAGGAGGTATACAAGGTTTTATGCCGTAGAGACTTTATGGGTTGTCGCTGGATGTTGCGTGCCAGCAAGAACAAATCAGGGTTGTGGAAAGTGGGTAAATATATTAGCACCCACAGATGTGAAATGAACACATTCAATGAGAATCACTTTAACCTGGATTTAGACTTGATTTCTCTTGTCTTGATTCCTTACTTGGAAGTGTCCATTAGGTTCAAGATTAAAGAGTGTATTACAGCCGTCCACCAGGAGTATGGGTGTATTATAACAAAAAGAAAGGCATATCTCGGGCGCAAACGTGCCTTTGAAATTAATTATGGTGACTGTGATAAGTCTTTTTCATCTCTGTCCAGGTACATGGCCGCACTGCAACACTTTAACCCCGGGACTGTTGTTGAATGGAGGCGTGAATGGAGTCCGACAGACCCAAATATATTTTCAACTATGTGTTGTGGTAATTTAAACCAGCAATTGATGGTTTTGTGCATTGTCGTCCTGTAATTTCTATAGACGGTACTTATGTCTATAGAAAGTATGATATTAAGCTTTTGATTGCAGTTGCAGTAGATGCCAACAGACAAATATTTCCACTAGCTTTTGCCATTTGTGACAATGAAAGCGAAGAGACGTGGATGCTTTTTTTGAACCACTTGAAGTAGCTCATTGTCAAATAGCGTTCAGGTATTTGTCTAATATCTGATCGACATGGTGGTATTTTAAGTTCTATACGGCATTTGCTTGAATGACAGGAACCTTATGCATACCACCATTACTGTGTGAGGCACCTGAAGGCCAATTTCCAGAAGAAATATCATGACAATGCCTTGCAGGATTAAATGTTGTTGATGGCTTCAACTGAGCACCAGCAGTGCAAATTCATGAGGCGCATGGAAGCGATTCGACAGTTAGATCCACGAGCCTATACTTGGCTGATGGGGCATGAGCTTCATATGTGGACATTGCATGCTGATGGTGGCGGACGATGGGGAGCCCTAACTACAAATGTGTCGAAGTCATTCAACCGCTTGTTAAAGTCTGCATGTGGATTATCTGTCACTGCCATATTTCGGATGACATTCAAATAGATTGCGGAGAGGTTTATGGAAAGGCATAGAGCGCATCGATATTGATGGAGAGGGGTGTTCAAGTTATGCCATTGATGGAGAGTTGCATCGGCTGTTTATGGGCCTGAAAAGAACTGGTCTACATCTCCATCGAGTGTAACCATGATCAACAATGGATATAATGGGGTGACCTACAATGCTAGCAGATCCAGCTGAATGTTGTACGATGGCATGCTACTGGAAGGCTCGTCTAGCTGAGGGAAATAACCCGGCTGATCATCTCCAAGATCCTCATCAGGTGCCTCAACATGTCGGTCAACAAGTGCCTCAACGCCCCTTTGCTGGGGATCACCTCCTCGCCATCCCCCACGACCTCGTAGGGCAGCCTTACCTTGTGGGATAGCCCTGCCTCGTGGGGCAGCCCTGGCTTGTGCCCGACCCCTACCTAATGGGACAGGCCTACCTCGATGGTGTTGCTCTGGCGCTATATACTCAGCCACGTGATCTAATCTCTCGTCCTCTCTGGCTCGCTGCAGTGTCTAGAGAGCCAGCTCTACCACCCACCGGCCATACTCAATGACTGCAGGATTGTCGGCATGCTGCTGTATCTCCTGTCCCAACTGGTAGACCGTATAAGGCCCAATAGCCTGCATAATATTTAAAATATTAATTACATAATGCTATATCACAGTTATAAGTATGGGTTCCAACAAAAACATACCAGTGCCTCGTGCCTCCCGGCGTATGGTCTGAACCAACCGCCAGCTTCATGAACGGGGTTCCCGATCATTAGTTGGGTGTGACGGCGGTACCATGACGTATACATCTCAATAGTCGCCGCCTGGATCTGTGAAGGTGGTGGCGGAATCAGGTCCTCTCGCTGCTCCCAAATATGGATTTGCGACTCTAGCCATGCTACAAATGCGGTGTCCACTCTCGAACGATCATCCCGCTGATAATGTGTAGCCACCCATGCAGGCTCCCTAAGTATAGTCTGGGGACGGTCAAACTGGCGAAGGACCCGCTATGTGTCTTGATGCTCCACAACATCGAGGCACATCAGCGGGAAAGAAGTGCTCCAAATCTGTTGGTCGACCGAGCAATAATCGGGCAGCCCAGCTATCAACTCGTCGCTGTATGGAATCTAAATGAACTATCAAATAATAACATAAAAGTGAGTATGCGCAACACAAGTGAATTTATAACAAGTAAGTTTAGGTATATATTTACCTGGGCAGCCTCCAGCATATCCAACACATTCCTGACAAGGGGGAGATTATGATGAGCATCAATGCCTCGGTAGTTCCCACGTCGGAGAACCCACCTCCTAGCTAGAGGGAGAAACGGAGGTACTACATCCGGAGGTAATGGTGTTAGAGGTAGCTGCAATGGCAGGAATCGCTCCCAGGCCCAAACCTAACATATAAGGTTGACGTAAAATTTAAGAGTCATTTTGACTATATAGAATTGGAAGTAATGAATAGAGTATTCAAATATGTTGTCACCTGTAGAAGCAGCAGAAAACCACATATGTCGACTTGGATTCCCATGCTAGCCTGGCACATACTCCTGTACAGGTAAGCGAGAACAACAACACCCTAACTATACTGGGGTAACTCATCTAGCTGTTGAAGATGATGTAGAAATCACATACTCACTAGATTTCCCCAAGTGTTCGGTAACAAGACACCCCCAAAAAGAAGGAACAGAAACCTCGTGTACTGGTGAATATGGATTGACGACCCGACCAGTCATCTAATGAGTTACTTGTGTTTCCCCTATTTCTACTTCTTTATGCTTTATTTACCTGTGTTATGTGGTATCGGATTGGTCGGATCGAATCCGGAATAGATTTTGTAAGGTTTGAGACACTTAGTCTCTTTTGAGGATGCTTGAGTTGGAAACATCAACTGGATGTTGACTTATGTCTTAGAGAGCTCGGATGTGAGTTCCGATGGTTCAGATAGATTCAGTAGGTGATTTGGGACTTAGGAGCATGATCGGAATGAGTTTTGGAGGTTCAGAGTATATTTAGGCTTGAATTGGCGAAGTTGATATTTTGGCGATTTCCGGTTGGTAGGCGAGATTTTGATATAGGGGTCGAAATGGAATTCCGAGAGTTGTAGTAGTTCCGTTCTGTCATTTGGGATGTGTGTGCAAAATTTTAGGTCATTCGGACGTGGTTTGGTTGGGTTTTTTATCAAAAGCGAAATTCGGAAGATTTTTGAAAGTTTGGCTTGCATCCGACGTGTTTTGGTTGATTTGATGTTGTTTGAGGTGTTTTGAAGATTGGTACAAGTTTGAATAAGGCATTAGGATATGTTTGTGCTTTTGGTTGAGGTCCCGGGGACCTCGGGGTGATTTCGGATGGTTGACGGAAAGGTTTGAGACTTGTTGCAGCCGTTAAACATTGCTACTTCTGGTATTTCCGCACCTGCAGATTGGGGACCGCAGGTGCGATGCCGAACGTGCATGAGATAGGCTGCAGAAGCAAAAAAACGCTTGAGGAGCAGGAATCGCAGAAGAGGCTAAGAGGACCGCATCTGCGAAGTTGCAAATGCGGGTATGGGATCGCAGGTGTAGGACGTTAAGTGATATCCGTAGAAGAGGAGGAAGAACAGCATATGCGGTACCACAGAAGCGGGTATGAGATGCGAAAGGTCTGGGCAGAAGGTATAAATTGTGGCCTTCGCGAATTTGAGCTATTTCACCATTTTTTGACTTCAGCTTTGGAGTTTTTTGGACCATTTGAAAGAGGGATTTCAAGGGAACTTCATTGAGGTAAGGAATTTGGACCTAAAACTCATTCCTATGCTATTATTTCACGGATTAGAGCTAGAAATTATGGAAATTAAGGGTGAAAATTGGGGAAACTAGGGCATGGAAAGTTAGACCTTTGCTTGAGGATTTGAAGGACCATTTGAGGTCGGATTTCAGAACTTTAGATATGTATGAACTCGTGGGGAGATAAAGAATCTATTGATATAAAAATTATTGAATTCTGAGACATGGGCCCGGGGGTCGGGTTCTGGTGATTTCGGGATTTATGTCATATTTTAATTATTTTCGCTTGGGCTTCATTCCCTTAGCATATTTTGACATCCTAGTTCTGATTTTGGATAGATTCGATGCGAATGGAGGCCGATTCGAGGGGCAAAGGCGTCACGAGCTAGAGATTTGACCGGTTTGAGGTGAGTAATGATTGTAAATGATGTTCTGAGGTTTTGAAACCCCGAATTGCACATCGTAGTGCTATATTGAGGTAAGGCACACACTTGATGACGAGCGTGGGGTCGTGCACTATTGGGGATTGCGACTTCGTCCGTCCCGATTTATGATTTTACCGCGTATTTGACTGAAATCTATTTGCTATCATCATTATTTGGGCTGAATGTCATATTTGGCCTCGTGCCAACTATTTGAACCCTTCAGGGATTTTTATTGATATTTCCTCACTGTTTTGACTTTATACTTGAACTCAGTCATGTTATTTTCCATTGTTTTCATACTCAACCATGTTTACTCAGTTTTAATGCCTAAATGATCTTTTAAATGATAATTGGCCTGAGGATCACTATTTTACTATTGCCCGAGTGGCTTGTGAGGATTTTTGACTGAGTAAGGCCGAGGGCCTATATTGTGAGGAAACACTGATATTGATTTGAGTCCGAGGGCCTGAGACATGTACGTCACGAGGTGACTTGATTGATATGAGGTCGAGGGCCTAGTGATGATGCCACGAGATGGCTTGATATTGCGCTTGGGCCGTAAGGGGCCCCTCCAGGCGTCTGCACACCCCTAGTGAGCGCGGATACCCATTGTGATGTGAGATTGAGCTCGAGGGGCTGATATTGTTCTATGTGATTGCCCTAGGGGCTGGTATTGTTCTGAGATATTGCCCGATGGGCGGATTTGTTGATATTGTGCCCGAGGGACGAACCTTTATGTGTTTAATTTTCATAATTGACAGTCAATTACCTGCTTAATTGTTGAAAAAGGCTTTTCATGAAGTAAATTTTGAGTTGAAGGATTTTACCTATCTTTCACTGGTTTACTATTTTCATGGTTTTACTGCTTCATTATAGCATGCTTTTGTGCCTTACATGATTTCCTGCTTTCAGTCTTTATTTACATTTGTTACTAACTGAGTTGGAGTACTCACTTTACTCCCTGCATCCCGTGTGCAGATTCAAGCATTGCTGATCCAACCAGTGTGAGTTGAGGGCTCCCGACAGACATTCGAAGTTCACGAGTTAGCTGCTCGGCGTCTGCAGTCCCGTGTTTCTCCCTCTTTGTCATTTTTATCTCTTTTCAGACTTTTGTAATAGTTATAGACTTACGGACTTGTAGTAGGATTTATAGATGCTCATGACTAGTAACACCCCGGTTTCGGGCTGTGTTGGGGTTATTTTTCCCCAAATTATGTTTTTAACTGCTTAAACCTTGGTTTAATTGATTATGCTTACTAATGTTTCTTAATGTTTAACTGCTTAAAAAAATTGAATTGGGAGTAGTTGTCTGTCCTTGTCTTCACGAGATGCGCCATCATGACCGGGTTCGGGTTTGGGTCGTGACAAGTTGGTATCAGAGCCTAGGTTACATAGGTTTCACGAGTCATGAGCAGGTTTAGTAGAGTCTCACGGATTGATACCGAGACGTTTGTATTTATCCTCGAGAGGCTGCATAATCTTTTGGAAAAACTTCATATTCTTGAAATTATTGTCGTGCGAACTTGTTGATCCGAGTACTAAACTTCTGTTATTCTATTCTCTCACAGATGGTGAGGACATGCGCTACTAGTCAGGATGGACGACCACCAATAACACAAGTTGTGGCCACCAGAGGCCGAGGACGCGGTCGTGGTTGTGGTAGGGGCAAAGCAGCCAGGGAAGCACCTGCAGATCCACCAACTGCCCCAGTTCAGGATCAGGTCCTAGTTATGGATGCTCCAGCAGCATCAGCTCAGGCACCAGCTGTGCCCATTGTGATTCCGAGTCTTCAGGAGGACTTGGCTCAGATCTTATCAGTTTGCAGTGGCCTAGCTCAGGCGGTTTCAGCCACTACAGATGCAGCTACTTCTTAGGTCGGGGGAGGCAATCAGACTCCCGCCGCTCGCACACCTGAGCAGGTCGTGGAGGGACTTCAGATGCTAGGGGCACATCCAGCCCAGCCGGTTGCAGCTGCTCAGGACTATGTAGTTCCTGCTATGCCGGAGGATGAGCAACATAGGTTGGAGAGGTTTGGTAGACTGCAGCCTCCGACCTTTAGTGGTGCAGAGGGCGAGGATGCCTAGGGTTTCTTGGATAAGTGTCAGAGGATGCTTCGTACAACGGGTATTTTGGAGACCAGCGGGGTCGCTTTCACTACTTATCAGTTTTCGGGAGCTTCCTTCACTTGGTGGGAGGCTTTAGAGAGACGTAGGCCTGTTGGTACAGCACCCCTTACCTGGCAGCAGTTCTCCGTTCTCTTTCTGGAGAAGTATGTGCCGCAGTCCCGCAGAGAGGAGCTGCGTAGGGAGTTTGAGTGGTTGCGTCAGGGAGAGATGACTATGACGGAGTACGAGATGAGGTTCTCCGAGTTAGCTTGTCATGCCATTTGGATGGTTCCGACAGATAGAGAGAGGATTAGGAGGTTTGTTGATGGCCTCACTTATCAGCTTCGTATTCTCATGACCAAAGAGAGGGTGATTGGTTCTACTTTCGAGGAGGTTGTGGATATTGCTAGAGAGATTGAGTCTGTTCGTCGCTAGGAGCGAGAGGAGAGGGAGGCCAAGAGGCCTCGAAGATCTGGTAGTTATAGTGGTACCCCTTCGAGAGGTCAGTTTCAGTACGGCAGAGGCCATCCATTCATGCCTGCTCAGCTCGCTCGCCCAGGTTATCGTGGGGCATCATCGGGTCATGATTCTCACAATTCTCATCAGGGCCAGTCATCCCTTAGTGCCTTCCCAACTCAGAGTTCATCCCGTGCTCCATCAGTTCAGGGATCTTCTATGCCGAGTACATTTGCTAGTCACTCCGGTGCAAGGGGTTCCCTTCAGTCCCCTTCTCCAACACCTGGAAGTTGTTATGAGTGTGGTGAGATTGGTCATATATGGAGGCAGTGCCCTCGTCGTATTGCGAGTTCATCTTAGCATAGGGGTCAGTCATCGGCTTCATCGCCAGTTACTTTACCACCACCTGCCCAGCCAGCTAGGGGTGGAGGTCAGTCAACTAGGGGTCTCCCCAGAGGGGGAGGTCGATCAGGTGGCAGTCAGGCCCGTTTCTATGCACTTCCAAGCAGACCCGATGTTATTGCTTCAAATGTTGTTATTACAAGTATTGTTTCAGTCTGCCACATAGATTCCTCTATATTATTTGATCCCGGTTCCACCTTTTCTTATGTGTCATCATACTTTGCTCGTTACTTGGGTACGCCCCGTGAGTTTCTTGCATTACCTGTTCATGTGTCTACCCTAGTGGGCGATACTGTTGTTGTAGACCGTGTGTACCGGTTGTGTGTGGTGACTATTGGGGGTCTGGAGACCCGAGTGGCTCTTTTATTATTGTGCATGGTAGATTTCGACGTCATTTTGGGCATGGATTGGATATCTCCGTGTCGTGCTATTCTGGACTGTCATGCTAAGACAGTCACATTGGCTATACCGGGTGTGCCACGAATTAAGTGGCGAGGTATGGCTGATTATGTTCCCAATAGAGTGATCTCATTCTTGAAATCCTAGCGTATGGTTGGGAAGGGTTGTCTTTCGTATCTAGCCTTTGTGAGGGATGTTGGAGCAGAGACTCCTAGTATTGATTTTGTTCAAGTTGTGAGGGATTTTCCCGACGTGTTTCCTGCAGACCTGCCGGGCATACCCCCCGACAGGGATATTGATTTTAGTATTGACCTGGTGTCGGGTACTCAGCCCATTTCTATCACACCGTATCGTATGGCACCAGCGAAGCTGAAGGAGTTAAACGAGCAGCTTCAGGAACTTCTTGACAAGGGGTTCATTCGGCCTAGTGTGTCATATTGGGGTGCGCTGGTTCTATTTGTGAAGAAGAAGGATGGCATAATGAGGATGTGCATTGATTATAGGCAATTGAACAAAGTAACAGTTAAGAACAAGTATCATTTACCTTGCATTGATGATTTATTCGACCAGCTTCAGGGAGCGAGAGTGTTCTCCAAGATTGATCTCCGTTCAGGTTATCACCAGTTGAAGATCAGGGACTCGTACATTCTTAAGACAGCTTTCAGGACCCGATATGGTCATTATGAGTTCTTGGTGATGTCTTTTGGGTTGACCAATGCACCAGCATCGTTCATGCATTTGATAAATAGTGTGTTTTAGCCTTATCTTGACTCGTTTGTCATAGTCTTCATTGATGATATTCTGATATATTCACGTAGTCAGGAGGAGCATGCAGAGCATTTGAGAGTTGTGTTGCCGAGATTGGGAGAGGAGAAGCTTTATGCAAAATTCTTTAAGTGTGAGTTTTGGCTCAGTTCAGTGGCTTTCTTGGGGAACGTGGTGTCTAGCGAGGGTATTCAGGTTGATCCGAAGAAGATAGAAGTAGTTCAGAGTTGGCCCAGACCGTCCTCAGCCATAGAGATTTACAGCTTTCTTGGTTTGGCAGGCTATTATTGCCGGTTTGTTTAGGGATTCTCATCTATCGCATCGCCCGTGACCAAGTTGACTCAGAAGGATGCTTCATTTGTATGGTCGGACGAGTGTGAGGAGAGATTTTAGAAGCTCAAGACAGCCTTGACCACAACTCTAGTGTTGGTTTTGCCATCAGCTTTAGGTTCATATACCGTGTATTGTGATGCTTCAAGAGTTAGTATTGGTTGTGTATTGATGCAGGAGGGTAGATTTATTGCTTATGTTTCTCGTCAGTTGAATCCCAATGAGAAGAACTACCACATCCACGATTTGGAGTTGGCTGCCATTGTGCACGCATTAAAGATTTGGAGGCATTACTTGTATGGTGTGTCTTGTGAGGTGTTTACTAATCATCGTAGCCTCCAGCACTTGTTCAAACAAAAGGATCTCAATTTTATGCAGCGGAGGTGGTTGGAGTTGCTTAAGGATTATGATATCACTATATTGTACCATCCGGGACAGGCCAATGTGGTGGCCGATGCTTTTGACCTGAAAGGCGGTGAGTATGGGGAGTATGGCATATATTCCTGTTAGGGAGATACCTCTTGTAGTTTATGTTTAGGCCTTGGCCAATCGGTTCGTGAGGTTGGATGTTTCGTAGCCCAGTCGGGTATTGGCTTGTGTGGTTTCTCGGTCTTCCTTATATGATCGCATCAGCGAGCGCTAGTATGATGATCCGCATTTCCTTGTCCTTAAGGACAGAGTTCAGCATGATAATGTCAGAGATGTCACCATTGGTGATGATGGGGTGTTGAGGATGCAGGGCCGGATTTGTGTGCCCAATGTGGATGGGCTTCGGGAGTTGATTCTGGAGGAGGCCCATAGCAAATGGCTGGAGGAGGTGAAATATGAGGATCAGAGACTGGGTGGCTTACTTCAGCAAATGGTTATTCCTGAGTGGAAGTGGGAGAGGATCACTATGGACTTTGTTGTTGGACTTTCATAGACTTTGAGAAAGTTCGACGCTCTTTGGGTGATTGTGGATCGGCTGACCAAGTCCGCACACTTTATTCCTGTGTGTACTACCTATTCTTTAGAGCGGTTGGTAAAGATCTATATCCGGGAGGTTGTTTATTTGCATGGTGTCCCAGTTTCCATCATTTCAGATAGGGGCACCCAGTTTACATCGCAGTTTTGGAGGTCTATGCAGCGAGAGTTGGGTACTCAAGTTGAGTTGAGCATATCTTTTCATCCTCAGACGGATGGGCAGTCCAAGCGCACTATTCAGATATTGGAGGACATGTTGCGTGCTTGTGTCATTGATTTCGGAGGGTCATGGGATCAGTTTCTACCGCTGGCAGAGTTTGCTTATAACAACAGCTACCAGTCAAGTATTCAGATGGCTCCATATGAGGCTTTGTATGGGAGGCGGTGTAGATCTCCAGTCGGTTGGTTCGAGCCCGGTGAGGCTAGGCTATTGGGGATTGATTTGGTGCAGGATGCTTTGGAGAAGGTGAAGGTGATTCAAGAGAGGCTTCGTACAGCGCATTCGAGGCAAAAGAGTTATGCTGATAGGAGGGTTCGAGATGTATCCTACATGGTTGGCGAGAAGGTCCTGTTGAAGGTTTCGCCCATAAAGGGTGTTATGAGATTCAGGAAGAAAGGGAAATTGAGTCTGTGGTTCATTGGGCCTTTTGAGGTGCTTTGGAGGATTGGGGATATGGATTATGAGCTTGCTTTGCCACCTAGCTTGTCGAGTGTGCATCCGGTATTTCATGTTTTTATGCTCTGGAAGTATATTGGGGATCCGTCTCATGTTTTGGATTTCAGCATGGTTCAGTTGGATGGTGATTTGACTTATGATGTGGAGCTAGTAGCTATTTTGGGTTGTGAGGTTCGAAAGTTGAGGTCAAAGAATATAGTTTCAGTGAAAGTGTAGTGGAGAGGTCCGCCCGTGGAGGAGCCTACCTAGGAGACCGAGCGAGAGATGCTGAGTAGATATCCTCACCTGTTTGAGACTTCAGGTATGTTTCCTGACTCGTTCGCAGACGAACGTTTGTTTAAGTTGGGGAGGATGTGACGACCCGACCAGTCGTCTCATGAGATGCTGAGCAGAAGCGGGTATGGAAACGGAGCGGTAACTCATGAGACGACTGGCCAGGTCATGTGGTTTGAAGTAACCATTGTAAATCTGGACCTCAGGGTATAAAAACCCCGGTATTTCGTATTATTTTGATAAATGAGGTGGCACACATTCTAGGTGACGAGCGTGTGGGCATGCACCGGTAGGGATTTGTGACTTGGTCTATCCCGTTGCGGCTATTAAGCTGCGTATTTGATTGGAAATCTTATGATATCTCGTATTTTAGAGATTGATACTATATTTTGGGTTGTATGCCATGTTTGGGGTCTGACCTGTTTAGACCCTTAGGGGTATTTTTACTATTTTTCCTCAGTCTATTTGTTTTGAAAGCATATTCTCAGTCATGTTTTACCTGTTTATTGTTTAAACCTAGTTTCATCACTCTACTTCTTAATATATGAAAATTATTTGGGTTGAGTTCCCTTATTTCCATTAATATGCCCGAGTGGCTGTGAGGTTAATGACTAAGAGAGGTTGAGGAACTAATGGTGAGGATTATATATTGCACGTCGCAACTATATATATATATATATATATATATATATTATGGATCGGGCTGTCCGCCATAGTGATATATATATTGGATCGGGCTGCGCACTGTAGCGATATGACGCTTGGGCTGTAGGAGCCCCTCCGGAGTCTGTACACCCAATGAGCGAAGTTGACTATAAATGATGAATCGGGCTGCACGCCGCATTGGTTATTATGATCGTTATTAGTATGAGATATTATTGAGCCGGAGTGCTGAGTGTGAGTATTGTTTGACGAGAGCTGAGTCACGAGTGACTGAGAGGCTTGCCCGAGAGGCTATATTTATGAGTGATACATGGCCCGAGGGGCTTGTTTACGACGTTTGTTGTTTTCACTCTTCTGTTATACTGAGCCTCTGTTGGAAAATGTTGAATAAATGATTTCAAAGTATTTTAATTGAAACTGAAGTTTTACGAGATAACTGACTATGGCACTATTAGGTTTGACTTGATATTTCTATTGAAAACTCTTATGTGATTTTTAATTGCTCGTCACTACACTCAGACCTTACTCCCTACACCTTGTGTGCAGATCCAGGTGTCCTAGCAGCAGAGTGAGAGCTTCCAGCACTCTCAGAGCTTTATCGGAGACTGCAAGGTAGCTAAACGACATTCGCAACCTGCTTTCCTCCTTCATATCTTAGTATTCTACTATTTCAGACATATGATGTATTATTCATTCAGTTTGAGTTGTATTTAGAGGCTCTTAACTACTGACACTGGATTGTTGGGCTATGTTGGTATTTTGTACTAGTTTTTTTCGCATATTCTATTTTACTTATCTATTTTATATGACGAATTTAAGACTTATTCGATACTATAAAATGATTTTTATAAAAGATTTCGTTGTGGTAAATATTTGGTTGGCTTGCCTAATACTATGATAGGCGCCATCACGACCGGGGCATTTGGGGTCGTGACATTGCTTTTTTTATTATCTCTAACCGATAGTAATATTTTTCTATGATAACTAACTCAGTATTTAAGATAAAACATATGTCAGTCAATTTTCCAATTACTAATTCACGTGTAAATGCCTCACAAGGAAAATCCTTTTCTATCCTAAAAAAAAGATTTTCAATTCTTACTACAATACATAACCATTAACATTGGGGGTATCAACTTGACTTCTGTGGTGCTTGGAACCTAATTATTAAATGGAACTTACAGAGGTGTCTTCTCAAAAGAAAAAAAAGACACATGGAGGTATTATCTAGAAGCACAACCCAGTCAAATTAGCAAGATTTAAGATGGTGGCGATATTACATAGACAAAATAGAAGTGGACAGATAAAACGGAAGTTCAAAGGAAAACCAAAAGGACTCATAGTCGATTTGCAGGAAGGGTCGTAGAGCCAGTTGGGTGCTAAGCAAAACCTGCGCTTTTTAGACTCTGGGAAAACGCGCGTTCTTCACTTCTTCGTCAGATATGGCGAGAGACAATCGTGAGAAAAAAAGAGTTGGAAATGAACAAACCTAAAATTGTTACACCTCATATTTTCGTACATGAAAATATGCCATAAATAAATTAACGAGAGGCCGGAAGTGAGATGTCACATTCCGCAGTACTACGTTACGATGATGTCGCACCATGTAGTATTGTACGTGGAATTTGTCGTAAGGTAATTGACATCAGTCCAAGGAAAAGATTATTCGGAGATTATAAGGATTATGCTATTTTACAAGTGATTAGTAAATTTATAAAGGTAAAAGGGGGTGCAAGTGTAAGAAAACGAATTTTGTCAAAGTTTGGTATTTTGAGATAAAACAAACGGGTTGGGCGATAATACCCGATAATTATAAACTAGTACCATGCAAGGTACCACATGACCATGATAGTAAGATGTATAAGGTATATTAAAAGTGAGCAGTATTTTAAGTAATGGAAATAATTCTTAATTATGTGGGTATTTGGTTAATTATTGGATAACAAGATATTACCTAGTTAATTAAGGAGTTGTGGGTGATTAATTAAAGAATGTGGTTGAGATAAAATATCGCCACATGGCAGCAATCCACTACAAAAAAATATGACTCTTAGTTATTATGGGTATGTGGCAACCGATTACAACATACGGATTTCTAAATCCAAGAAAGTTACATATCTTTGAACCATTAAAAGATATATATCTTGGTAAAATCATGACCAAGGAGATAAGGTGACCCTATACTTATCATCCAAAATTCTGAAAGAATAGCAAGGCTCTACATAAGGCAAGTATCAAATTCAAAGATAGATATGATACTACGTATCTTTCTATTCATATTCAAAGGTATCAAATTCGTTTCTTTGGCAAGAATTACATGGAAAGGAAGAACAAGGAATATTGGTGAGGGAACTTTTAAAGTCATATGAGACCTCACGTTACTGTGACGGCAGTCTTAAATTTGTAAAGAGATTCATACGAAATTGAATCCTTCTAAAGAATAATAATATAAGGATTTTTCCTACTCTAGGTATGTTAATCTCTTCTTTCTTTTGGCATGATTCATACGATATAAAAGAAACGTGCAAATGCACAAATTCCATAAGTGACTCTACTCATAGAAGTAATAGAAATATCTATGTTCTTTAATTCCCATGTGTTATAATATTTTATCATCTGTTCATGGGTCTCAGAAAAATACGAAAGTTGAAAAGATGTTACTTTATGATATTGCTCAAGAGGCAAAATGGTCTTATGACATTCTGAATGATTTTACTGACGTACTTTTCATGCATTGCATTCATGTGCATTGACCCATGACCAGATGGCGTTATATACGCGTATATATGTAAATATATGTATATTGGATATGGGAAAAGGTTATGGCGTTATATACGCACCACCACCTAATCAGCTGGTATATGATGATGATGTTGCTAACAATGGCTGGAATATGATTCAAACGGTGTTATATACGCATATATATATGTATGTACTCAAACGGCATTATATATGCGTATTTAAGTATGTATATATGGTTATGGCATTATATATGCACCACCACCTGATCAGCTGGTATACGATGATGATTTTGCCCACAGTGGCCAGTATGATATAATGGAATGCCCTCAGAGGCCGATGATGTTATGAAACATGTACCTATGTACGACATGACATTCATACGCATATGCATGACACTAAAAGTAATTTATGATATGCAAAGTTATTCAGACTTGCAGGTTGAGTCATGTACTCTATACTTCTTCCATGTCTCTGATGTACTTACTTATGTGCCTTACATACTCGGTAAATTATTCATACTGATGTCCCTTTTGCATAGGACGCTGCATTTCATGCCTGCAGGTCCCGATAGACATGTCGAGAGCCCTCCAAGTAGGCTATTAGCTCAGCGTAAGATGTTGGTGCGCTCCATTTGCTTCGGAGTTGCCTGTTTGGTTAGTATAATTTAGACGTGTATTGTTTGGTATGGCGGGACTCTATCCCGACCTCTATGACATTTATGTATTCTTAGAGGCTTGTAGACATATGTCGTATACGTGAAAGATTGTACGGCCTTGTCGCGCTATGTTTGAGTTTATAAATGATTATATTGGCCTACTAGGCTTGTATGTCACGTGTATATAATGATGTAATAAGAAAGATACGCTACGTTGGTACTCGGTTGAGTAAGGTACCCGGTGCCCGTTGCGGCCCATCGGTTTGGGTTGTGACAAAAATGATCAACCCAATATACACAGCTTTAAATCCAAAACTCCAACACCAAAAGAAGAAAATGAAGAGGGAACAAAAAGAGATCTATAGTCTAGCAGGAGGAGTCTTCAACATAGAGCAACGCGAGATGAGAAATTGAAAAATTGCATACCGTTTACAATACATGTTTGACAAATAAAAGCGCACCGCAACAACCTTAAAGCACATGTCAGATAGAATTCCCCAAATAACCCTAGCAAGACGACGGAGTAGGAATATTTCCAAAATTACCCCAAAAAGCTGGACGACAAAGCGCTGCTAAACTCCCACTTCCAAATAAGTAGAATATCAATCCTCCCTTACTACACATGTTGCGGCATGCAACCCGATCCCACCATATAAGTGCCAAACAATCAATATACACAGTCAAATCAACATGCTAAATCACAAGGCCTTTACGATAAATAAATACCAAACTGAACCAAGAAAAAAAGGAACCTTGTTCAATATATAATCTACACAAATAATACTACACAGCGAGACCAAACCAACAATTTACAATTAGAATGTACAACAAGTCATATTAAGCAAATAGCAGGGATTAGGGGAACTATGAAAAGAGCTAACATGGTTAACTGAAGAAAATATTGATTAACACGTAGTAATTAAGCATGGAAAGAATTTAGAGCATGTAACAATTAAGATAGGAGGGAAAACAATTAAGGAAACGCGATAAATCGGGGAAAACAGATAATTCGGTGGCGTATAAGCACTCATCACCTTGCATATATGCCGCTCACATATGTTGCTCACAGTAGCTGAAATATGATTCAAACGGCGTTATATATGCATATATATATATATATATATATATATATATATATATATATATATATATATATATATATATATATATATATATATGTACTCAAACGATATACGCATATATATGTATGTATATATATGTATATGGGATATGGGAAAGGTTATGGCGTTATATACGCACCACCACCTGATCAGCTGGTATACGATGATAATTTCCCCACAGTGGTCGGTATGATATAATGGAATGCCCTAAGAGGCCGATGATGTTATGAAACATGTACCTATGCACGACATGACATTCATACACACATGCATTACACTAAAAGTAATTTATGATTAGCAAAGTTATTCAGACTTGCAGGTTGAGTTATGTACTCTATACTTCTTCCATGTCTCTGATGTACTTACTTATGTGCCTTACATATTCGGTACATTATTCGTACTGACATCCTTTTTGCATGGGGACACTGCGTTTCATGCCCGCAGGTCCCGATAGACCGGTCGAGAGCCCTCCAAGTAGGCTATCAGGTCAGCGGAAGATGTTGGTGTGCTCCATTTGCTTCGGAGTTGCTTGTTTGGTTAGTATGATTTAGACGTGTATTGTTTGGTATGGCGGGACTCTATCCCGACCTCTATGACATTTATGTATTCTTAGAGGCGTGTAGACATATGTCGTATACGTGAAAGATTGTACGGCCTAGTCGCCCTATGTTTGAGTTTATAAATGATTATATTGGCCTACTAGGCCCGTATGTCACGTGTATATAATGATGTAATAAGAAAGATACGCTACGTTGGTACTCAGTTGAGTAAGGTACCGGGTGCCCGTTGCGGCCCATCGGTTTGGGTCGTTACAAAAATGGTATCAGAGCATATCTGTCCTAGGAAGTCTACAAGCCGTGTCTAGTAGAGTCTTGTTTATAGGTGTGTTGTGCACCACAATTATAAGCAGGAGGCTATAGGGCATTTAGGATTGTCATTCTTTTTTCTTACTTTAGATAGTGTGGTAGAGCTCACTTATAAGAAACTCAAATTCTGAAATTCTTTTTTTCGTAATAAGACGATACCTACATCGAGAAAGAAGGATTGGAAAGAGAGATAGTTATGGAAGAGCTGAGTCAGTGGAATTGGATTTTTGTATAATGCCTACGATAAGTAAATGTGAGGTCTTTAGCAGATCATGGGTGTACGAAAAGGTTCAAGCTTCCTTATAAGAAGCCTTATGGCAAGAATGTCTATCCATCTTTATGGTAAAAGACAATGAGAGTTTAAGAAGATAAATACAAGTTTCAACAAGAAAAAGAAGCAAGAGGAAGAAGAGTACGAGACACCCAATTAATGAAGGCTAACGGCGTTTATAATTGAGGTAGAGGAACATAAGCTTTTTGAGTTATATTCAATAGTAATAAAGTTATATACAATTGGTCGCAACCATTCTAGGTATGCCCTATGGATATTAACAAAAGTAGTATAAGAAGATATGATGGATGAATTGATAGCGTCAATTGACATTTCCGAAGGATATTGCAAATATGCTAATAGATCTCTTTATGAGACACCAGATGGTGCACTCTAAAATAGTGCAGCCAGATATGAGTACTACAAAGACATGCACTATAAGCCTTGAAGGGATAAATAATACCTTAGTGTGGCTCGCGTCCCTAGTAAAGCGAAAACGTTAAGTAACTTGAAAAGGCATTGGATAGAGCAAAGGGAAGCTAGGAGCAAAGGAATGTCTTGTTCAAGTTTTCAGAATAATGTGATAGGCATAAATGTTAGCGGGAAATAAGAAAAGAGTTAATAAAGTATTATGAGTAAGATGTGATACATGGATGGAAACGGTAGATCAAAAGATGACAATATTACAAAATTATAGTCGAGTGAAGGAAGAAACAAGAAGTGACAGGCCGTAGGACAACAAAAGAGTATAGGTCATACAATCATGTCCTCATATCAAGAAATAAATTCGCAACTCTAGCATGATTACCAAGAGGAAAAGTCAGACCCCAGAGTAATAGAACCAGTATGGATTGGTAAACAAGATAAACTAAACATGAATTAGGGACAGAGTGACTGATGATAGTCGCCATCATAAGAATTTCAGATTTTGTTCCGCCATTAATAGAATGGACGACAAAAGAAGATTCATGAGAAGTTCAGAGAATGGTCATTCAGGAAGACGCTTCCCTACAACAAGCAAAGTGAGCAAAGTTTAGCTTAAGGGACTGTATGTGCCAATTATACTAAGTTTCACCCTCGTGAGTAAGCAATTTTGCAATCCTTGGTATGGAAGGATTACCGCAAGGCAAGTAAGGGTCATCGATGATGTGAAAGGATGCCAAACATGAAGAGGTGAAACATCTATAGGCAGGTCGTCATAGCTCCAACTCTTAGTACTCCCCTAAAGGGTGGAATATGGAATGATGCGTCATTAAGTCAGAATTAAGTGGTTTTAGTGATTATGGAATGGTAAAGGAAGAATGCGATAAATGAAAGAGGAATGAGATGTACCTTATCCAAATCTTACAAATACGATACAATTCAAGAATATTGTGCAAGCACGACGTCAAGGAGAGGAAGTAAAGGTTCCTGCCCGAGCTGTTACTAATAAACAAGGAGCTAGTGCAAGGCGTATGTTAAGACAAAGGAAATAACCCAAGAAAGATTATGAGGAATATTGACATGAGAATGGGCTAACGAGAGTTAGTAATTGGTCAGGAAGATCTTAGTTATGGCTAAACATGC
This sequence comes from Nicotiana sylvestris, assembly GCF_000393655.2. Classification (NCBI taxonomy): domain Eukaryota; kingdom Viridiplantae; phylum Streptophyta; class Magnoliopsida; order Solanales; family Solanaceae; genus Nicotiana; species Nicotiana sylvestris. The sequence continues at coordinate 57,495,596 of NC_091058.1, forward strand.
GGTTGCAGACGAGTCATCAGATCGTCTAAGATAAACATAGTAAACCTAACATGGAGAATTCAGCCTCGAAGAATATCGTTATAATACTTGAGATATATTCAAACAAGAGTAAGGGTAGTTAAAGGTACCGTATGAGTGTTATGGGAATAAAATAAAGTGCCACTGGAAAGGCAGTCAAAATATCAGTTCAAAAGCAACCATACAAGCACAAGGGCATAGAAGTAAGCAACTATAGATAATTATAGGCAAGTAAGGACATAAAAAAAAGGGTCCGTAATAAGCTCACAGCTTTACCAGAGCCAAGGGTTCTCCCTAAGTACTACAACAAAAGACTAACTTAGGAGATAAGAAAGAAGGCTTCAACCTAAGCACAACGACCTAAAGAGGAAATGGTCGTATAACAATAATCTCGCAACAACATTGTAAGCATTCCAAAGGAAAGTGTCACCTACCGTGGCTAATGAACGGGAAGTAAAAGTTAAAGGTAATATTCGAGATCATATGAGTTGTATAAAAACTCTGGCAAGTGTGGGCACTAAGATAAGATAAGTATAGATGCAACGAGGGGGCAGAAGACTAGGAAAAGTAATAGCTTACGTTGAAAGAAAGCTAAGATGGAACAAAAGCATTATTTGATCAATGGTCCAGAGTTAGTACGTTATGGATACACTCAAGATTTTGGAGCATTATCCAGGCAGCATATTTGTTGACAATCATACATCCATAGAAGACTCCGATATAAGTTAAAAGAAAGAATTACGCCAAGTGCACAGGCAAAAAGATTGAATTGTTAAAAGATTGTATCATGGATATTCCATAGTGCCCATGAAAGGCTAACATAATAACTGATACCATGAGCCACGAATTGGAAGATAGCTTAAGCCTACGTAAAGGCTGATGAGAAGGAAGAGGAAACTAAAGAATTACGTCACCTAAGTAAATAAGGAGTCTGATTATTGAACCCAGAAAAATTATAGAAGTTATGCTTGAGAACATGAAAGAATCACTCTTAATATCAGACGTTCAAGAGAAATAACACAACAACCATAATCTATAATGGCTTTACAAGGAAGCCAGTTAGAAGAAGTACCAGCCTCATAAGAAATTAATACAAAGCTCCCACTGGATTGTGTATGTACCAGAGGTGCGAGTATTATAATAGAGCTTCAAGTTATGAATGTGAATTACACCTAAGTGGAAGGGAGGCCAGGAAAGAGATAGAAGATACGATGTGAGATTTTAAGGTAAGTAAGGTAATTGTGAACAACGTACGAGATACTCAAAGGCAGAAGATCATGAATAGTCCATACTTCAGATAGAAGGCTATCATCACGGGGATCCAGTAATCGGGAATGATAACGGCATCTTCAGCTGCATGTCTTCCAACCTATGGTTTCTAAGTACTAAGAGATCTAGTTAAGAGAATAGAGAAGAGTTGGAGACGGTGTGATGTATCACTTGACATTCCAGAATAATATAAGGAAATATATGGTGTAAGCAAGTTGAAGGAAAGTTGCAAGTATTATAAATCGATATTTATAGGTCGCAAGCTAAAGTATGGTAGAGCGACAAAGTTTTAAGAAAGCATGAGTAAGAATGAGGAAAGACAAGTGAAAATACGACGAGAATGGATAAGTCCTCAGGATTAAGTCCATGAAAACAAGAGAGATAATGGTTTCTCTAAGTTATTGAAAGTTCAGTATAGCCTGAATGAACTCAAAGGAATCTAAGATTTATAGCATTCAGAAAAAATGAAATGCTACCCTGTTAATATAATGAGGGGTAATTATTATAGATAAAAAATGATGTTTTGGCCTTCAATTATGTAATGATCTGACGGATAAAAGAAAGGAATCTCATGAATTGGACATGATTAAAATACCCACTTAAGGTGAATCACATTGGGATGTCGTGAGATATGGTTATGCAAGCAGGGTATCGCCCCAAGTGAGTCAATCTAATCATTTCAAATGTTCCCCGATAAAACGTAAATCCTAGCTGCAATATTACATAAAAGGTTAAGTTATCAGGGGTGGATTATGGATCAAAATTGAAGTGAATCAACAATGGATGGATAAAAGTTACAAAGTATGAGAGGATATTAGGTCATCATTCTTAAAGATGAACAGTAATGTGGAGGCATTAGAGGAAATATATTTATACGTACAAGATGAGCAATGAAAGTAACCTGAGATTTTGTAGCAGACCTCAGTAACGAGAAATCGAGGTAAGTGTTATGGTATAATATGACCTATGTAGATGCAGTAAAGTCATACGAATGGATAACCAGGTCAATAAAATAAGATATAGCAGTATTCGTAAGTTCAACAAAATACCAAGCGAAGAACTTCGGGATTGGCTAAAAGCTGGAGGAAATAGGAGAAGAGAGTCGTATAGGCACACTTATAGGGTCAGTGTCGTAGAAACTGCATAACGGAAGGAATCAACAGTTACGAGATTGGAAGGAATTCGAACACAAGTCATGGAGTATGGAAGAGGCCTAAAGGAGGGAATGCCCTGGCCTTTGAACTTATTCATAGAATAGTTGCCTAGATGGCAAAAGGACTACTAAAGTATTCGCAAGAGCTATGGGATATGATAATGATAAGCACATTAGTCAACATTCGAGGACGAATGTTCCAAAAGGGGGAATGATGTTACACCTCATATTTTTGTACATGAAAATACGCCATAAATAAATTAATAAGAGTCCGGAAGTGAGATGTCACATTCCGCAGTACTACATTATGATGATGTCGCACCCTGTAGTATTGTACGTGGAATTTGTCGTAAGGTTATTGACATCAGTCCAAGGAAAAGATTATTCGAAGATTATAAGGATTATGCCATTTTACAAGTGATTAGTAAATTTAAAAAGGTAAAAGGGGGTGCAAGTGTAAGAAAACGAATTTTGTCAAAGTTTGGTATTTTGAGATAAAAAAAACGGGTCGGGCGATAATACCCGATAATTATAAACTAGTACCATGCAAGGTACCACATGACCATGATAGTAAGATGTATAAGGTATATTAAAAGTGAGCAGTATTTTGAGTAAGTGGAGATAATTCTTAATTATGTGGGTAATTGGTTAATTATTGGATAACGAGACATTACCTAGTTAATTAAGGAATTGTGGGTGATTAATTAAAGAATGTGGTTGAGATAAAATATCGCCACGTGGCAGCAAGCCACTACAAAAAAATATGACTCTTAGTTATTATGGGTATGTGGCAACCGATTACAACATACGGATTTCTAAATCCAAGAAAGTTACATATCTTTGAACCATTAAAAGATATATATCTTGGTAAAATCATGACCAAGGAGATAAGGTACCCTATACTTATCTTCCAAAATTCTGAAAGAATAGCAAGGCTCTACATAAGGCAAGTATCAAATTCAAAGATAGATATGATACTATGTATCTTTCAATTCATATTCAAAGGTATCAAATTCGTTTCTTTGGCAAGCATTACATGGAAAGGAAGAACAAGGAATATTGGTGAGGGAACTTTTAAAGTCATATGAGACCTCACGTTACTGTAGTGACGGCAGTCTTAAATTTGTAAAGAGATTCATACGAAATTGAATCCTTCTAAAGAATAATAATATAAGGATTTTTCCTACTCTAGGTATGTTAAGGCTATCTCTTCTTTCTTTTGGCATGATCCATACGATATAAACGAAACGTGCAAATGCATAAATTCCATAAGTGACTCTACTCATAGAAGTAATAGAAATATCTATGTTCTTTAATTCCCATGTGTCATAATATTTTATCATCTGTTCATGGGTCTCAGAAAAATACGAAAGTTGAAAAGATGTTACTTTATGATATTGCTCAAGAGGCAAAATGGTCTTATGATATTTTAAATGATTTTACTGACGTACTTTTCATGTATTGTATTCATGTGCATTGACCCATGACCAGATGGCGTTATATATGCGTATATATGTAAATATATGTATATTGGATATGGGAAAAGGTTATGGCGTTATATACGCACCACCACCTAATCAACTGGTATATGATGATGATGTTGCTAACAGTGGCTGGAATATGATTCAAACGGTGTTATATACGCATATATATGTATGTACTTAAACGGCGTTATATATGCGTATATATGTATGTATATATGGTTATGGCGTTATATACGCACCACCACCTGATTAGCTGGTATACGATGATGATTTTGCCCACAGTGGACAGTATGATATAATGGAATGACCTCAGAGGCCGATGATGTTATGAAACATGTACCTATGTACGACATGACATTCATACGCATATGCATGACGCTAAAAGTAATTTATGATATGCAAAGTTATTCAGACTTGCAGGTTGAGTCATGTACTCTATACTTCTTCCATGTCTCTGATGTACTTACTTATGTGCCTTACATACTCGGTAAATTATTCATACTGATGTCCCTTTTGCATAGGGACGCTGCGTTTCATTCCTGCAGGTCCCGATAGACATGTCGAGAGCCCTCCAAGTAGGCTATTAGCTCAGCGTAAGATGTTGGTGCGCTCCATTTGCTTCGGAGTTGCCTGTTTGGTTAGTATAATTTAGACGTGTATTGTTTGGTATGGCGGGACTCTATCCCTACCTCTATGACATTTATGTATTCTTAGAGGCTTGTAGACATATGTCGTATACGTGAAAGATTGTACGGCCTTGTCGCGCTATATTTGAGTTTATAAATGATTATATTGGCCTACTATGCTTGTATGTCACGTGTATATAATGATGTAATAAGAAAGATACACTACGTTGGTACTCGGTTGAGTAAGGTACCCGGTGCCCGTTGCGGCCCATCGGTTTGGGTTGTGACAAAAATGATCAACCCAATATACACATCTTTAAATCCAAAACTCCAACAACAAAAGAAGAAAATGAAGAGGGAACAAAAAGAGATCTGTAGTCTAGCAGGAGGAGTCTTCAACATAGAGCAACGCGAGATGAGAAATTGAAAAATTGCATACCGCTTACAATACATGTCTGACAAAGAAAAGCGCACTGCAACAACCTTAAAGCACATGTCAGATAGAATTCCCCAAATAACCCTAGCAAGACGACGGAGTAGGAATATTTCCAAAATTACCCCAAAAAGCTGGACGACAAAGCGCTGCTAAACTCCCACTTCCAAATAAGTAGAATATCAATCCTCCCTTACTACACATGTTGTGGCATACAACCCGATCCCACCATATCAGTGCCAAGCAGTCAATATACACAGTCAAATCAACAAGCTAAATCACAAGGCCTTTACGATAAATAAATACCAAACTGAACCAAGAAAAGGAACCTTGTTCAATATAGAATCTACAAAAATAATACTACACAGCGAGACCAAACCAGCAATTTACAATTAGAATGTACAAACAAGTCATATTAAGCAAATAGCAGGGATTAGGGAAACTATGAAAAGAGATAACATGGTTAACTGAAGAAAATATTGATTAACACGTAGTAATTAAGCATGGAAAGCATTTAGAGCATGTAACAATTAAGATAGGAGGGAAAACAATTAAGGAAAAGCGATAAATCGGGGAAAACAGATAATTCGGTGGCGTATAAGCACTCATCACCTTGCATATATGCCGCTCACACATAACACAAAGTCCGAGGGTTCCCTCAAGTAAAGGTTAGACGCAACACTTACCTCATTCCAAAGGCTACTGAAAGCTCAATCACACCTTTGCCTTTCAAACACGCCTCCGAACCAACAATATCTAGAAAATTACCAACCAAATATTTCAAAATAAGACTTGGGAATCACCCACGATTGATATGAATTCAATTTAGATCATTATTAAAAAAGTCAACAAAAGTCAACACCCGAGCTCGCTTGGTCTCAAAACCCGATTATCCATTTACCCCGAGCCCGTATATACAATTGGTTTTGGAATCTGACATCAATTTGAGGTCTAAATCCCCAAATTTTGAAATCCTTAGTTTCTACCCAAAAATCCCCAGTTCCCCCATGAAAACCTTAGATTCTACGTTGAAATCTTGTAAAATGAAAAGAAAGATTGAAAGAAACTAGTTATGAATCTTTTACATATGATTTGGGGAAGGAGTGATCTTTGGAAAATCGCCTAGAGGATTTCTAGTTTTGAAGAAATGAGCAAAAATTTCATCTAAGTCAAGTTTTACGAGCTGCAGATGTCGCAAATGCAACTTCGGCGGCGCAAATGCGAATCCCGCAAATGCAAGAAATCCATCGCATTTTCGAAGATTCTAACATTTCTTCCATCTTCACAAATGCGAAGAAAACTTCGTAATGTGAACTAAGCTGGCCGCAAATGCGATCCAATGATCGCAAATGCGAAAACTGCCTCCCCCTGTCCCAATTCGCAAATGCGATTGCTGGCCTTCCCAGCCACTCTTTACAAATACGATGAGTGGATCACAAATGGGAACCCAACAGTGGTTGCAAATGCGATGCTTAACCTCGCATTTGTAAGGTCTGAGGCCTGCAACAAATATTTGATGCACCAATAGTGTTCTATGTCCTATTTTCACTCATTAGCCTATCCGAAACTCACCCGAGCCTTTGAGGCTCCAAACCAAACATGCACACAAACCTTAAAACATCATAAGAACTTGCACATGTGATAAAATTGATAAAATAACACATAAAACTATGTATTTAGCACCAAATCACATGAAATTCTCAAGAACACTTTAAAATTCCTATTTTCACAACTAGACGTTCGAATCACATCAAACCAACTCCGTTTCTTACCTAATTTCACGTACAAGTCTTAAATATGTACCGATCTCTGGAACCAAAATATGGACCCGATATTAACAAGATTAAACATTAATAATTTCTTAAAAACCATTAAATTTTCAAACTTTCAATTTTCATCAAAAATTCATAACTCGAGCTAGGGACCCCCGAATCCGATTCCGGGCATACACTCAGGTCCCATATTTTGATATGGATCCACCGCGACTATCAAAACACAAATCCAGGTTCGTTTACAAAAAAATTGAGCGAAGTCAACTCAAATGAAGTTTTAAAGCAAAAATCCTTATTTTTATCAACTTTCAACACAAAAGCTTTTCGGAAACATGCTCGGACAACGCACGCAAATTGAGGAGGGATAAAATGAGGTTTTAAAGGCCTCAAAACACAGAATTTGGTTTTAAATCATAAGATGACATATCATCACAATAATACAAACCTTAAGGGAGACCTAACATAGCATAATCTATTCAATGAAAGTTAACAATGGTCGTAGAAGTTATAAAACTATCGTTTCCTGTAGTATTTTTATTATGAAGTTTTATCATTCACCTTTGTCTTCTGAATATTACATTTATTTACATACATAAATATGTATATTCCCTTCGAAAGTTAAAATTATGTATTTGTTTACCCTAAAAATTGGATAACAATTAAACTTATAATGTGGTTTTAAGGACACATGATTTTACCTAATACTAATTGATGAATATGAAGATTAGTAATGGAAATTAACAAGATGATAAAGAAAATCGGTGTTACAACGTGATTCAACCCTCGAGCTAGTATGCCCTCGAACTTATTAGAACCAAAATAGTTTAAGAAATAAGCAAGCTGATGAACAAGAATATAAGCTAAAGAGAAAATATTGTATTGCTTTGATGTGCCAGAATCCAAGTGTCCTACAAATGATTAGGACTCCTATGTATATAACAAAGAAATTCTATTTATGGTATAACTCTAATTACATAAGGAAATTCCATGATTACCTAGTTAACCATCCTTGATTTGATCCGTTCTAAGATTTTCGCCATTATCTTCGACCAGTCTTGGATATATCGCCTTTATATTATTATTCTACCTTTGATCTTTCTCGATGTCTGTCTCATTCGGTCTCAACTACCACTAGTCTCAATCTTGGCATGTACCTCGAATCTTCGAGCTCGGTACCTTGTCCTTGTGCCTCGGTCTGATCTATCATGGGATCAATTTTCGATCCTTCATACCGATCTTAATTAAATGGTAAAATTGGGTGGGCCCGATTTTAATCGTATATAGATAGTCCCCTTGTTTTTGGAATATAATGACAAGAAACAAATTGAGTCCTTGATCTTTACCCCGATTTGCCATAACATCATCACCGTGATGTAAGCGACAGAGGAAACAAAAGCTCGAAAGCTGGCCTTTCCCTAGGAAGACTCAGAGAACCCTAGCGAGTCTGGCAATGGAGAAGACTCTAAGGGTGAATACACTTCTACCGATAAGGACCGTGCTGCTTAGGCTTCGTAATTTTCATAATTTTTTGCTTTTATTTTAAGGTTGATCGACCTTTGTAAAGAATTCTTGATTGGGACCTATAGCCCTTGTGAAAATATTTAGACGAATATATAAAACTTTTTCCCTTCCATGGCTTCCGAATCTGTTATCCTTTTGTGCAGGTCAAAGTGCCTTAGCATAAAATTTCTTTTGAAGTTCTAAATTTTGAGATGATATTGACTGACAACAAGTACTGTCCTCGATCGTTCCTGATTGATGGACCCTGCATGACCATTTGAACTTGAGTTTAAGAAGCTCCTAGGCGTAATAGTCGATTTACTCGAACTTGAGGTAAGGTAGCCCTTGGGCTTGATGGTCGAGTGAGTACTTGCTCGAACTTGAAATGAAAATAGCCGTTAGGCTTTATGATCGAGTTAGTACATGCTCGAACTCGAGATAAGGTGGTCCTTGAGTGAGAGTTTGCTCGAACTCGAAGTAAAGTTAGCCCTTAGGCTTTATAGATAGTCCCCGAGGGAGAGTTTGCTCGAACTCGAGTTAAGATAGCCCTTGGGATTTTATGATCGAGTGAGGACTTGCTATAACTCGAAGTGAACTTAGCCCTTAGGCTTTATAGATAGTCCCTGAGTGAGAGTTTGCTCAAACACGGGTTAAGATAGCCCTTGGGCTTTTATGATCGAGTGAGGACTCGCTCGAACTCGAAGTGAAGTTAGCCCTTAGGCTTTATAGATAGTCCCCGAGTGAGAGTTTTCTCGAACTCCGGTTAAGATAGCCCTTGGGCATTTATGATCGAGTGAGGACTCACTCGAACTCGAAGTGAAGTTAGCCCTTAGGCTTTATAGATCGTCCTCGAGTGAGAGTTTGCTCGAAATCTAGTTAAGATAGCCCTTGGGCTTTTATGATTGAGCGAGGACTTGCTCGAACTCAAAGTAAAATTAGCCATTAGGACTTTGTATTACGGATTTCGAACGTCTCCAATCTACATTAATTTGGCCATAGCCTCTTTAGTTCGGAACTTGCCCTTTGGGCTTACTTTCCGTTTCACTTCAAGCTTGCCTAAGTGTCAGTCCCCGAGTGGGGTGGCCTTGGCCTGTAAAATTGAGGGTCGCCTTTAAGGTCTTATGGTCTCAAAATTTTAGTAGTTTGATTTCATTTGTTTTTCGGATGGTAGTCCTCAAGCTTGGGGCTATTAGTTTGAACTCTCATCATGATCAGCCCTTAAACCTATTTACACAATAAATCTAGAGTAAGAAGTAGGAAATTTTCCTAAGGCATGGGATATCGACAAGGAAAAATACTTCTCTCAATAGATGATTATACATGCGTGCATGTTCGATGTTAGGGCTCGAGTAACCTATATGGTCATGGTTCGTATGATCATTTGAACCTTACAACATTTACTTATCGATACCCCGCTGCCACGAAGTAATTTCCTTGCAACAAAGTAGATATTCAAGGGTAATGCCCCCCCCCCCCCGTATTCAAGGCTTATTTTAGGGACATCAGATATTGTTGAATTTTTCCAAGCACGAACAATGGTTGCCTCGTTAAAAACCTCGCCGAAAAAACCCTATTTGGGACAAAAACCAATTTATGGGGAAAAGAATGCAACACGTGCTTTAAAATCCAAAACATTGTGCCGATCCTTGTCGATATCCTGCAAGTGTTAGTCGAAAGAATAGAAAGCATTGGAATGAGGTTGTACCTTCAGTTGGATTTTAGATATTTAACGTGATCATCCTCAGCATCAAGCCTCCATGAATTTTGACCTCGATCATTTCTCCTCTCATTTCGTGTGAAGCTTTGCCCATACCCACTGCTTCTACAGTCTCCGTTGTATGGTTGATATCGTTCTCTATCGACCTCGGCTCTCGATCAATATCCCTTTTGTTACATCTCGCGATTTTCGTACGCTAAAAGTTTCATCTTCGGTGAATTGATGTAGACTCGAGGATGAGACCATCTTGACGGTAATGCACCTACGCTATATATAGCAAGCGATGAATAAGTGTTATGAAGGATAAAAGGATACACGAATTAAAGGAAATGAGTTACGTTGAAAGTGGATAATTTGGAGTAAAATACGGGTCGAGCGATAATACCCGATAATTATAAACTAGTACCATGCAAGGTACCATATGACCATGGTAGTATTGTATATAAAGTATATATGAAGTATTTTAAAAATGAATATAATTTTAAGTAATTTGTGTTAATTTTTAAATTATGCGGGTAGTTGGTTAATTATCGGGTAATGAAACATTACCCGGTTAACTAATAAGTGAATAAAAAATTAATAAAATAACCCCCTACTCCCCACGTGGCAGTGTGCCACCATATGACTCATAGTCATATGTGTTACATGACAAGTAACGTGTAAAGTTACTACAATACTCATCAAGATGAGTCATTTTAATAGGAAGGTTTTAAGGACTTAAGATAAGTCTTGAACAATGTGATAACATGTAATCCTTTCTGAAAATGCCAAACTAGAAACAGAAACTTTAAAACCAACTTCAAAAAAACGTTGGGAAAGAATTTAGCTAAAATCCATTCTTTGGATATCTTAAATCCATTCTTTGAATTCACAAAACAATAAAAGTAGAAGCAAACTTTCAAAGTTCAACATTTGGGATTAATCCATTTATGCTTTTAGTATACAAGAAGGTTAGAAACAGAACAAGTCTGTTCCAATTTCAAGGAATCCAGTATAAATTTTGTTATAAAATTTCGCAGAACAGGTATGTTAAGGCTATTCCTTCTTTCTTTTGGCATGATCCATACGATATGAACGAAACATGAAAATGCACAAATTCCATAAGTGACTCTACTCATAGAAGCAATATAAATATCTATGTTCTTTAATTCTCATGTGTCATAATATTTTATCATCTGTTCATGGGTCTCAGAAAAATACGAAAGTTGAAAAGATATTACTTTATGATATTCCTCAAGAGGCAAAGTGGTCTTATGACCTTCTGAATGATTTTATTGACGTACTTTCCATGTATTGCATTCATGTGCATTGACCCATGATCATATGGCGTTATATACGCGTATATATGTAAATATATGTTTATGGGATATGGGAAAAGGTTACGGCGTTATATACGCACTACCACCTGATCAGTTGGTATATGATGATGACGTTGCCCACAGTGGCTGAAATATGAGTCAAACGGCGTTATATACGCGTATATGGGCATGTATACAAATGGCGTTATATACGCATATATATATATGTATTCAAACGGCGTTATAGACGCGTATATATGTATGTATATATGTATGTATATATATGTATATGGGATATGAGAAAGTTTATGGTGTTATATACGCACCACCACCTGATCAGCTGGTATACGATGATGATTTTGCCCACAGTGGCCGATATGATATGATGGGATGCCCTCAGAGGCTGATGATATTATGAAACATATACCTATGCACGACATGACATTCATACGCATATGCATGACGTTAAAAGTAATTTATGATTTACAAAGTTATTCAGACTTACAGGTTGAGTCATGTACTCTATATGTCTTCCATATCTCTCATGTATTTATTTATGTGCCTTATATACTTAGTACATTATTCATACTGACGTTCCTTTTTCCTGGGGACGCTACGTTTCATGTCCGCAGGTCCCGATAGATAGGTTAAGAGCCCTCCAAGTAGGCTATCAGCTCAGCGGAAGATGTTGGTTCGCTCCATTTGCTTCGGAGTTGCTCATTTGGTTAGTACGATTTAGACGTGTATTGTTTGGTATGGCGGGACCTGTCCTGACCCTTATGATATTTATGTATTCTTAGAGGCTTGTAGACATATGTCGTGTACATAAAAGATTGTACGGCCTTGTCGTCCTATGTTTTGAGTTTATAAAGGATCCCGTTAGCCTATTAGGCCCGTATGCATGTGTATATGATGATGTATTAAGAAAGATACGTTACGTTGGTACTCGGTTGAGTAAGGTACTGGGTACCCATTCTGGCCCATCGGTTTGGGTCATGACAAAAGTGGTATCAGAGCAGTTCTATCCTAGGAAGTCTACAAGTCGTGTCTAGTAGAGTCTTGTTTATGGGTGTGTCGTGCACCACACTTATAAGTAGGAGGCTACATGGCATTTAGGATTGTCACTCTTTCTTCTTACTCTAGATCGTGTGGTAGAGCTCACTTATAAGAATTCGAGTTCCGAAATTCTATTTTATTCGTAATAAAACGATTCCTACATCAGGAAAGAAGGTTGGGAAGAGAGATAGTTGTGGAAGAGCTGAGTCAGAGGAATTGGATTTTCGTATGATGCCTACGATAAGTAAATATGAGGTCTTTAGCAGATCATGGGTGTACTGAAAGGTGCAAGCTTCCTGATAAGACGCCTTAAGGCAGGAATACCTATCCATCTTTATGGTAAAGGACAATGAGAGATTAAGAAGATAAGTACAAGTTTCAGCAAGTAAAAAGAGCAAGATGAAAAAGGGTACGAGGTACCAAGTTAATGAAGGTTAACATCGTTTATAATTGAGGCAGAGGAATGTAAGCTTTTTGATTTATATTTAATAGTAACAGAGGTATATACAATTGGTCGCACCCCTTCCAGATATGCCCTATAGGGGTTAACAAAAGTAGTATAAAAAGATATGATGGATGAATTGATTGCGTCAGTTGACATTTCCAAAGGATATTGCAAATGTGCTAATAAATCTCTTTATGAGACATCTAGATGGTGCACTCTAAAATAGTGCAGACAGATATGAGTACTACAAAGACATGCACTATAAGCCTTGAAGTGATAAATATTACCTTAGTGTGGCTCGCGTCCCTATTAAAGCGAGAATGTTAGGCAACTGGAAGATCCAAGGGATGGAGCAAGTGGAGCCAAAAGCAAACGAATATTTTGTTCGAGTTTTCAGAGTAAAGCAGTGGACATAGATAATTAGCGGGAGATGAGAAGAAAGTTAATAAAGTATTATAAGTAAGATGTGATACACGGATGACAACGGTAGGTAAAAAAAATGATGACAGTATTACAGAGTTTACCATCAAGTGAAGGAAAAGACAAAAGATTACAGGCCTTGAGACAATAAAAGAATATAGGCCATAAAGTCATATCCTCATTTCGAGAAATAAGTTTGTAACTCCAACGCGAATACTAGAGGGGAGAGTTAATCCCTAGAGTAGCAGAAATCAGTATGGACTGGTAAACAAACTAAATATAAATTAAGGACTGAATGATTGGAAAGTATTCGGCATCATGGTAATTTCAGATTTTGTTATGGCGGTAATAGAATGGACCATAGAAGAAGATTCATGATGAATTCCGAGAATGGTCATTCAGGGAGACGCTTCCCTAGAGCAAGCAATGTGAGCAAAGTTAAGCTTAAGAGACTGTATGTGCCAGTTACGCTAAGTGTCACCCTCGCGAGTAAGGGTATTTGTCATCCTTAGTAGAGAAGAATTGCCGCAAGGCGAGTAAGGATCATTGATGTTGAGAAACAACATCAAAGATGAAGAGGTAAAACATCTATAGGTAGATCCTCATGGCTTCAGCTTTTAGTACACCCCTAAATAGGGGAATATAGAGTGATGTGGCATTAAGTCAGAGTTAAGTGATTCTAGTGACTATGGAGTGGTAAAGGAAGAATGCGATAAATGAAAGAGGAATGAGATGACACTTATCCAAATCTTACAGATACGCTACGATTCAAGAATATTATGCAAGCACGACATCAAAAAAAGAAAGTGAAAATTCCTGCCCGAGCTGTTATTAATAAATAAAGAGCCAGTGCAAGACATAAGTTAAGAAAAAGGGATTAACCCAAGAAAGATAACAAGGAATAATTGTATGAGAATAGGCCCACGAGTAGTTAGTAATTGGTTAGTAAGATCCCAGTTATGGAAAAATAGGAGGTTACAGACGAGTCATCAAATCGTTTATGACAAGCATAGTAGAACCTAGCATGGAGAATTCAGCTTCAAAGAATATCATTATAATACTTGAGATATATTCAAACAAAAGTCGAGATAGTTAAAGGTACCGTATGAGTGTTACGGGGATTAAAAAAAAGTGTCACTGGGAAGGCAGTCAAAATATCTATTTAGAAGCAACCATACAAGCACAAGGGCATGGAAGTAAGCAACTACGGATGATTATAGGCAAGTAAGGACATCAAAAAGGTCCGCAATAAGCCCACAACTTTACGAGAGTCAAGGGTTATCCCTAAGTACTACAACAAAAGACTACCTGACGAGATAAGAAAGAAGGCTTCAACCTAAACACGACTGCCTAAAGAGGAAATGGTCATGCAACAACAATGTAAGCATTCCAAAGGAAAGTGGCACCTACCGTGGCTAATAAATAGGAAGTAAGAACTAAAAGTAATATTCGAGATCATATGAGTTGTATGAAAACTTTGGCAAGTGTGGGCACTAAGGTGAGCTAAGTATGGACGCAACAAAGGGGCAGAAGGACCAGGAAAAGTAATAGCTTGCATTGAGAGAAAGCTAAGATGGAACGAAAGAATTATTTGATCAATGATCTAGAGTTAGTACGTGATGGATACACTCATGATTTTGGAGCATTGTCCAGGCAGCATATTTGTTGACAATCATACAGCCATAGAAGACTCCAGTATAAGTTAAAAAGAAGAATTGAGCCTAGAGCATAGAAAAAGGATTGAATTAGAAGATTGTATCATGGATATTCCATAATGCCCATGAAGGCCTAAGGTAATAACTGATACCATGAGCCACGGATTGGAAGATAGCTTAAGCCTACGTAAAGGCTGATCAGAAGGAAGAGGAAACTAAAGAATTACGTCACCTAAGTAAATAAGGAGTATAATTATTAGACCTAGAAAAATTATAGAAGTTGTGCTTAAGAACATGACAGAATCACTCTTAATATCAGACGTTCAAAAGAAATAACACAACAACCATAATCTATAATGGCTTTACAAGGAAGCCAGTTAGAAGAAGTACCAGCCTCATAAGAAGTCAGTAAGAAGCTTCCATCGGATTGTGTATGTAGCATAGGTGCGAGTTTTATAATAGAGCTTCATGTTATGGATGTGAATTACACCTAGGTGGAAGGGAGGTAGGAAAGAGATAGAAGATACGATGCGAAATTTTAAGGTAAGTAAGGTAAATGTGAACAACATACGAGATTCTCAAAGGCAGAAAATCGTGAATAGTCCATACTTCGGATAGAAGGCTATAAGCACGGGGATCCAATAACCAGGAGTGATAGCGGCATCGTCGGCGACATGTATTCCAGCCTATGGTTTCTAAATATTGAGAGATCTAGTTAAGAGAGTAGAGAAAAGTTGGAGACGATGTGATGTCTCGCTTGACGTTCAAGAATAACATAAGGAAATCTATGGTGTAAGTAAGTTGAAGGAAAGTTGTGAGTAGTATAAATAGATATGTATAAGTTGCAAGCTAAAGTATGGTAGAGCGACAAAGTTTTAAGGAAACATGAGTATGAGATGAGATTAAACCGTCATTCTAAAGATGAGCAGTAATGAGGAAACATTAAAGGACTTAAATTTATACATATGGAATAAGCAACGAGAGTAAGCTGGGATTTGGTAGCGGACCTTAGCAACGATAAATTAAAGTAAGAGTTACGACAGTAAATTCATACGGATGGCTCCGTACGAGGCTTTGTATGGGCACAGATATAGATATCCCATAGGGTGGTTTGATGTTGGAGAACCTGGGTTACATGGGCCAAACCTAGTTTAGCAGGCCATAGAAAAAGTAAAGCTTATCTGGGAGCGACTGCTGATAGCTCAGAGCTGTCAGAAGTCATATTCTGACATGTGGTGACAAAATTTAGTATTCGGGGTTAATGACTAGGTATTCTTAAAGGTGTTACCTATGAAAAGTGAGATGAGGTTTGGAAAGAAAGGAAAGCTTAGCCCACGGTATATTGGGCCTTAACGGATCATTTGGAGAGTGGGCCAAGTAGCTTATGAGTTAGAATTGCCCTCGAAATTGGAGTCTGTCCATTTGATTTTTCACGTATCTATGTTATAGAAGTACATTGGCGATCCTACTCGATTAGTTCCCACGAATGATGTACAAATTACAGAGAACTTATGATACGAGGAGGTTCCAATTGCCATCCTTGACCGACAAATCTGCAAGCTGCGGAATAAGGAGGCAGCCTCCGTGAAAGTACTTTAGAGAAACAACAATGTGTAAGTAATGACTTGGGAGGCCGAGGAAAATATGAAGTCTATATATCCCTACTTATTTTCTCCTCCAGAGAAAGGTCCGACTGAGACATCATAATTATAAGGTACGTGTATAAATTCTTGTGTTGGTTACTGTCGTTGGTCATGTGAGGCCATTATCGTTATTGATAATTATGGTCCGGTGTGGCGTGGATTATAAGCTTCTACAAGGAAAGTTGGTAGTAGTGTTGTTATAAAGGCGACCCTGCCAAAGTTATATAGATCACGGGGAGTTGAACATTCGAGGACGAATGTTTCTAAGGGGGGAAGGATGTTACATCTCGCAATTTTCGTATGCTAAAAGTGTCATCTTCGGTGAATTGACGTAGACTCGAGGATGAGACCATCTTGACGGTAACACGCCTACGCTATTTATAGCAAGCGATGAATAAGTGTTATGAAGGATAAAGGGATACACGAATTAAAGGAAATGAGTTACGTTGAAAGTGGATAATTTGGAGTAAAATACGGGTCGAGCGATAATACCCGATAATTATAAACTAGTACCATGCAAGGTACCATATGACCATGGTAATATTATATATAAAGTATATATAAAGTATTTAAAAAATAAATATAATTTTAAGTAATTTATGATAATTTTTAAATTATGCGGGTAGTTGGTTAACTATCGGGTAATGAAACATTACCCGATTAACTAATAAGTGAATAAAAAATTAATAAAATAACCCTTCTACTCCCCACGTGGCAGTGTGCCACCATATGACTCATAGTCATATGTGTTACATGACAAGTAACGTGTAAAGTTACTACAAAACTCATTAAGATGAGTCATTTTAATAGGAATGTTTTAAGGACTTAAGATAAGTCTTGAACAATGTGATAACATGTAATCCTTTCTGAAAATGCCAAATTGGAAACAGAAACTTTAAAACCAACTTCAAAAAAACGTTGGGAAAGAATTTAGCTAAAATCCATTCTTTCGATAGCTTAAATCCATTCTTTAAATTCACAAAACAATAGAAGCAGAAGCAAACTTTCAAAGTTCAACATTTGGGATTAATCCATTTATGCTTTTAGTATACAAGAAGGTTAGAAACAGAACAAGTCCATTCCAATTTCAAGGAATCCAGTATAAATTTTGTTATACAATTTCGTAGAACAGGTATGTTAAGGCTATTCCTTCTTTCTTTTGGCATGATCCATACGGTATGAACGAAACGTGAAAATGCACAAATTCCATAAGTGACTCTACTCATAGAAGCAATAGAAATATCTATGTTCTTTAATTCCCATGTGTCATAATATTTTATCATCTGTTCATGGGTCTCAGAAAAATACGAAAGTTGAAAAGATATTACTTTATGATATTGCTCAAGAGGCAAAGTGGTCTTATGACCTTCTGAATGATTTTATTGACGTGCTTTTCATGCATTGCATTCATGTGCATTGACCCATGATCAGATGGAGTTATATACGCGTATATATGTAAATATATGTATATAGGATATGGGAAAAGGTTATGGCGTTATATAGGCACTACCACCTGATCAGCTGGTATATGATGATGACGTTGCCCACAGTGGCTGAAATATGATTCAAACGGTGTTATATACGCGTATATAGGTATGTATTCAAATGGCGTTATATATGCATATATATGTATGTATTAAAATGGCATTATAGATGCGTATATATGTATGTATATATATGTATATATATGTATATGGGATATGGGAAAGGTTATGGCGTTATATACGCACCACCACCTGATCAGCTGGTATACGATGATGATTTTGCCCACAGTGGCCAATATGATATGATGGGATGCCCTTAGAGGCTGATGATATTATGAAACATGTACCTATGCACGACATGACATTCATACGCATATGCATGACGTTAAAAGTAATTTATGATTTACAAAGTTATTCAGACTTACAGGTTGAGTCATGTACTCTATATGTCTTCCATATCTCTCATGTATTTATTTATGTGCCTTACATACTTAGTACATTATTCGTACTGACATCCCTTTTTCCTGGGGACGCTGCGTTTCATGTCCGCAGGTCCCGATAGACAGTTCGAGAGCCCTCCAAGTAGGCTATCAGCTCAGCGGAAGATGTTGGTGCGCTCCATTTGCTTCGGAGTTGCTCGTTTGGTTAGTATGATTTAGACGTGTATTGTTTGGTATGGCGGGACCTGTCCCGACCCTTATGATATTTATGTATTCTTAGAGGCTTGTAGACATATGTCGTGTATATAAAAGATTGTACGGCCTTGTCGTCCTATGTTTTTAGTTTATAAAGGATCCCGTTGGCCTATTAGGCCCGTATGCATGTGTATATGATGATGTATTAAGAAAGATATGTTACGTTGGTACTCGGTTGAGTAAGGTACTGGGTACCCATCCCGGCCCATCGGTTTGGGTCGTGACACCTTTTGACCCTATCCATGAGCCTATTTGGATAAACAAACCCTGAAGGAGTCCTAGTTGGTTATCCTCTACCCTGATTTTCTGTGACGATCTGACCAGTTGTCTCATGAGTTACCGCCTCGTTTCCCCCATTTTGGTTTCTTTATGATTTTTTATCCGTGTTTTATGGTATCGGGTTGGTCGGATCGAATCCAGAATGATTTTGGTAAGGTTTGAGACACTTAGTCTCTTTTAAGGAAGTTTGAGTTGGAAAAGTCAAACAGATGTTGGCTTATGTGTTGGAGAGCTCGGATGTAAGTTCTGATGGTTCGATCAGCTTCGAGAGGTGATTTATGGCCTAGGAGCATGATCGGAATGAGTTTTAGAGGTTTGGAGTAGAATTAGGCTTGAATTGGCGAAGTTAATATTGTGGTGATTTCTAGTCGATAGACGAGATTTTGATATAGGGGTCGGAACGGAATTCCGAGAGTTGCAGTAGTTCAGTTGTGTTATTTGGGATGCCTGTGCAAAATCATTTGGACGTGGTTTGGTTGGGTTTTTGATCAAAAGCGTAATTTGGAAGATTTTAGAAAGTTTGGCTTGAATCCGATGTGTTTTGGGTGATTTGATGTTGTTTGAGGTGTTTGGATGATTGGAACAAGTTTGAATAAGGTTTTAGAATATGTTGGTGCCTTTGGTTGAGGTCCCGGGGGCCTCAAGTGAGTTTCAGGTGGTCTATCAGATCATTTTTGAAGTTAGGAAATTGCAGAAGTTGCAGGTTCAGCTGTATCAGGCTTTTACTCTTCGTGTTCGCGAGTGGACCCTCACGTTCGTGAAGAGTCAGTGGGGGTCAGTGGAAGTTTAGCCTTCGCATTCACGAAGGGCTGGAAGCTCGTGTATCGCGTTTGCGAGAGGTAAGTTGCATTCGTATAGGGTCTTTTTGGTCAGTTGGTCTGCGGTCGCGATTGTTCTTTGCGTTCACGAGAGAGGGGTGCGTTCGGGAAGGGAAGGGTTGAGGAACCATCGCGTTCACGATGGTCATGTCGCATTCGCATAGAGGAAAAGTTGGTCAAAGTAAGTGTGAGCATGTAATTTTTGTTTACGCGACAATCACTCCAAAAGAAATAAAAATAATGGCAAATGGTCTTGCTGTACAAGTTTTGGATTTTACGTGGCATTTTGGTAGTTATTTGTGATCTTCCCCTTTTGTATTTTTATCAAACAAAATATAAAAAATAGGTGTCGTGTGTAAAAAATATAAAGTGATGTTATTTTTTGTTAATTGTGTGATTGATTGTTGTTTAATGTTTTATTAGTATTTGTTTAATTTGATTAAGAGATTAAAGAGGAAAAGGGATTTTCGGATTGGGCCAGTCCAAATCAAATAAAAACAAGCCCAAATCAAATTATCCGGTCCAGATCACTTCGGCCCCAGGTGTATCCCAACGACGTCGTTTGAGTCATGCCTGATCTGGCCCGTTGATCTTAGAATGATCAACGGCCAAGATCACATCCCCGATATCCACAAACAAACCCGACCCGTTCAACCCCGGACCAACCCAACCCCTTGCGCTTAAAACGACACCGTTCCCCACCAGTTGAAAGATCCTGGCCCTTCATCTCGCCTCATCCGACGGCCAGGATCTATTCACTCACTAACTATATAAGCCTATAACCTTACCCCACGCCCCATCCAAACACCCCCTACCCTTAGGTCGTCCTCACCACAGACCTCAATCTCCCAAACCCTAGAGCCGCCCCCTTTCCCCTCACCAAAAACCCGGCGGCATGGACGCCTGTGACCCCCACCTTAACACCATAGAACCACCTCACCACCCTAAACATGGATCCGTTGTCCCTTTGCCTTGAATCAACTCCTAGGTTCTCGAATCTTCCTTTGAAGATTCGAACAAAAACTCGATCTATACCAAACCACCCCAGGTTCATACCAGGCCCTCCTCTGGCTTCCCTCGTGACCAAATCATGCTTGGTTTGGTCCGAATCTAACCAGGGAAACATAAATCCCAAATCTACCTTTAGGAGCCCTAGGAGTTCCTCATGTCTGATCTGTGTCTGTTTGAGCCAAATGATTAGGGTCTAATGGACCTTAATCGAAGTGTTCTCAGTTGAGAACACTTCGATTAAAGTCCGTTCAACCCCAAGAAAGGTCGATTCAAATCCGAGCTAGGGTTTGCTGATTTTTCAAGATTTCGGGTATTTTTGTTTTCTTTTTTATCAGTTCATGAGTTTTTGTTGTAATTGAATGTCTGTTCATATGTCCAAATGTTTTGTTTAATTTATGTTTTGAATTTTTATCGACTGTGTTGTCCACCTTGCCCGGACCCCTGTATTTGGCCAAGTTTTCTCCATTTGCTGATCATGTGTATGTGTATAAGCTGTACAATAAATTGAACTTAAATTTGACTGGTTAATTAATCCCCCAGTACAACTTTTGCTTAGTCAGTACAATTTGAATCGCATGTTAATACTGTTAGATTTCTGATCATAGGCTTCGATTGTATGTGTTACAATTAGTATAGTCGAGTCGATATACGTCGTCATAAGTTCAGCTTTGAATGATAGTAATTTGATTGGTTTTTCTGCTGAAGTCCTACTTAAATCAAATTAAGAATCGAGTATAGCTACTTATAGTTGTTGTATTTGAATCAGAAATTTAAGGATTTGGTTTGTTAGCTGCAGTCTGAATTGGTGGCATGTGCACTTGTGCACAACATGTGCATTAAGGCCCTTTTAGAGATTAAAGATAATTTGACAGCATGTGCTGTCAGGGCATATTCAGGCTGCCCACACCGTGATTTGGTTAAGAAATAATAAACCATATCTAAGTAAAGGCTGTCAGGGAATCTCATGGGGAGGGTTCTACTTTTAAAAGATGAGTGGAAAAACAGTAGAAAAGAGGGGGGTTCTGATTGTGTTTTACAGACTGTAAAGGGCTGGTGCTAGGCTATAAAGAGGGCAGAACTTCCGTTAGTTAGGGATGAAAAAAAAGAGATAGAAAAGATTTTCAGAGAGATAAGAAGAGTAGGAGATATATACACTGATCTTTGGACACACATACACAGAGAGAGATACCACAAAGACAGGCATATGCAGACATACATTGAGTGAGAAAAACACAGATATAGAGAGATCAAGAAATAGAAAACATACAGACAAAAATCAGAAACTGTTTCTTCCTATTTTTGTTTGGATTCCACTTGTTTTCAACCTGTTTAATCAATACATGATTCTTCCAAGTCTTTAACTGAGGTTACTGGTTGTGTATTGCATTAGTTTATTCCTGGATTTGGTCTGTTTGGAGTTTCTGTTTCTACTACACTGCTTGCTGCTGTCATTTTACTACTTTTCCATCGGCTATAGTTGCATCTTGCACTGGGATTTGTTCTGTTGTTACCTGCTGTTACTGCTGCTGTTTGGTGTATGCTACTACTGCTCTACTGACTTTCCTGCTTCTTCAATTGTAAGCACTTTCCAGGTACACACTCGAATCTCATACTGATGTAACACTAAAGGCATGAAATGAAAGATGCAAAGGAACCTGGTCATCTGCTGCACTTACAACTTTTAAATGTGTTTGAGTTTGTGTAACTTTCAGTTTGTAGCTCCATAAAAAATATACATTTGTGCAATGTGTACTTAATAGAAGTTTAGTCTATTTAACACTATTTGGTTTCAAGTTGTTAAGTCGTCTGTATGACGAGGAGTGCGCGTGTGTTTAGTACATTGGTAGTTAAATCTCAGCTTCTATCTTTATTCCTAAACATGTAAAGCAGGATGCTTTTAATCCGACAAAAGTCGCATCATAATTCTGAGTCATTTAAACTAACTCTATCAAATTGGGTTTCGTTAGGCAGTTTATAGGACCACGTCCGAACCCCATTGGTAGTAGCTTATAGTAGTCAATGCTATTAATCTGGTTAAAAGGTCAGCTTAAATAAAAATGGGACAGACGTCTAGGGTGAGTTTAGCATGCTATTTGTCTTGTATGCAGTTTCTTTTATCAAACTGAAAGCATGTCTAATAAGGTACAAAAATTTCCTACCTCGCAGAGAATTAATCCAATAACTAATAAGAGGTCAAATTGGCCAAGCATGCAATTTAATTAGCACGTATTTTCTTTCTTCATTTATTTTAGAAAAACAAAAAAAATAGAAATGTAGTCATGCTAAGATTATCCTTTTAAAAATAATGAAACGAGCCTCGCTAAATAAAAATTCAAATTGCGGGGCCCTCAATAATTGGTCATAATAAATACTTAGAATTTGGGATGGACTGTTTAGTGAATTTCACTGTCTTCCCCAAAGATAATAACGCGTTAGACTCTTTAGGCGCGACTTAATTAAATGACATTCTTAAATTCGGGTGTGACCCGAATCCAAATCTCGATGGAGTCGAAATGTGTTAACAACTACGGGCGCATTGACTGTGACGTGGTTTGAGGTGCATTTTCACGACGTTGCAATTCTATAAAACAAATGATAATAATAAAAGCGGTTTAAACTTAATAAAAGCACATAAGTCACAACCTGTATTTAAATCAGATACTTAGCCATTATAACAATTTAAGCGACCGTGCTAGAACCACGGGATTCGAGGATGCCTAACACCTTCCCTCGGGTCAACAGAATTCCTTACTTAGAATTTCTGGTTCGCAGACTTCATTTGGAAAAGTCGAATATTTTCCTCGATTCGGGATTCAAGATAAACCGGTGACTTGGGACACCAAAAGCCAAACCTTTCCCAAGTGGCGACTCTGAATTAAATAAATAATCCCATTTCGAATATTGTCACTTAAATTGGAAAAACTCCCTCGCGCATTTTTACCCTTCGGGGCGGGGCGCAAAAAGGAGGTGTGACAGCTCTGGCGACTCTGCTGGGGATTTAGCCCAGAACCTCTGGTTCAGGGTTCAAGAATTCGAGCTTAGAATAATTGTTATATTTGGCTTTATTATCTGATATTTATTACATGTTTTGACATAACGTGCTAAATGTTGTCTTTTACCGCTTTGATATTATCTGAAATGTATATAAACTGTGCCGAACCCTTCTCTCTTCTTACCTCCGGGGAGAAGCTCGCTGGTCGAGGCTCCCTATTCTGTTAGTGTCAATACCTGAAATAAGAAAGAGGATGGATAAGTTACGAAGCCGGATGGCCTTTTGGTTCCCGGTAAGTTGCCCCCTTCTCGACTCGAGTCGTCCGCTCGGGTACACAGTCTAGAACATATACCCAGGTTATAAACTTAGTATAACAAAACCTCATGCCGGATCTCTAGTAGGAACGCTTATCTTCATCATGTTGCATTTGACATAGGGGACTCAACACAGGGGTTGGGTCCGTCTAGGACAGGCAACCTGAAATGAAAAGAACGTCCTGCTGCATCCCGTTTGTTTTGCGCATCTATTTGCTTCGGATCTGCATGCTGACCGGTTTCCAAAATTTTTCAAAAAAAAAAAGAATAACAGGGTAGGGAGATAATTACTTATTTATTTATTTTTTTGGAAAAATAAAACCAATGTCCAAGTAATGTCAAAAACTCGCCGGAATTTTCTTAAAAAAAAAGAAAAAAAAAATGAAAACAAAGTTTGTCTTTTAGTTTGATTTATTCCTTTTAATCACATTCAAAATCCAAAATATATATAAATAAGAAAAAAAGGGAAAAATTCAAAAAAAATTTATTGTTTCATTTGTAGTATCTCTTTAAAGATTTTCGAAATTTCAAAAAAATGAAAAAAAAAGAAGTTTAAAATGTATAAATATTTCCTTAGTCTCTTTTCAAGAATATATATATATATATATATAAAATTCCATAAAAATAGTTATTCCTTTTTCTTTAAAAGATTTTATTTGTTTCCCCTATTTCTGATCCGACCGAACTACGCCGGTTTGATTCTCACCGGATGTGAGATACGTAGGCAACCCCCATCGGGTTCAACCCCACCTTTTGTTAAGATAGCCGAAACCAATAAAACAAATGACAAAATGTCGCCATTTTTATAAAGAGTCGGGTGAGGCCGTTTTTTGTAAAAAACAGCCGAATGTTCCCAAGCGGGACGCCGGAAGGCTGACATTGCATAAACGGCCATCTTCGTTCATCATTTTTGATCGGTTGGTCCTCGCAGCCTTAAAGTCTTTATTCTCGAAGTGCTAAAAGGCCGCATTTGGAAATCGAGTTCGTCATTTTGAAAAATAATAATAACAAAAACAAAATAAAAAAATAAAATAAAAATCTTGAAAAAATTTAGATAGTTTTATTTTAAGTCTAATAAAAGTCTTTTCATTAGCATAATCACCCTAATCAATGTGCAGGATGAGCACGATACAAAACGAACCCTTTTCAATAATGACCAAGATCCCTTTTTGAGTTGCGATTATGGTGGAACGACTTAGACAAGGAGGGGCAAGACAAAGTAAGGAAATATCTGAAAGATCTCCCGGATTTACTAGACATTCAGCCTCGGGGTGATATTATCAGATCATTGGTCACTTACTGGGATTCAGCGCACAATGTATTTCATTTCTCAGATTTTGAGCTCACCCCGACGTTGGAAGAAATAGCGGGATACATTGGAGGTGATGAAGCTCCGTTAAGGTTCAAATACTTGATTGCACCTAGGGCCGTCACGGTACACCGGTTTCTGGATTTCCTAAAAATACCCCGAACATATCACCATCCAGATCTTGCCAAAGGTTTCTGCAGTCTCCACCTCATGTATGCTAGATACGGCCACGAGAGCGGGTTCAATAAGCCGGATTTCAAACTTTGTAGTAGAGGCAACCGACAAAAGTGGGACGAACACAGGCTGTTAGCTTTTATGACAGCCTTCTTGAGTCTTATAGTGTTCCCAAGGAAAGACGGAAACATCGATCTAAAAGTAACTGGGGTCGTCAGTACGTTGCTCACCCAAGATAAAAGTAATCTAGCGCCTATGATTATGGCGGACATTTTCCGAGCTCTCACTGCTTGCCGAGCCAGGGCCGACTTTTTCGAAGGATGTGACCTACTGTTGCAAATGTGGATGACTGATCATTTATGCCACCGCTCCACGCTCTTGGGTTACGGTTCGCCCGAAAAAACTTGTATTGGAGAATTCCGCACAAGAATCAAAGGGTCCAGTCTACCCGAGGGAGTCACGGCATGGACCTCATTTCTCCGAACCCTCACTGCCAACCAAATCCAGTGGACGCTCGGATGGTTGCCCGTTGAGGAAATCTTATACATGCCGGCAACCAGGCCCCACTTTCTGTTAATGCGACTTAAAAGCATCCAACCCTATGCGCCATATCGGGTTTTGAGGCAACTTGGGAGGTATCAAGTAGTACCAAAAGATGAAGATCTAAGTACTCAAGTGATTGAAATCAGCCCGGACGGTCATTTCCCCGAAGAGGAAGTTCGCCAAATCTGCAGTGAGTGCCAACATCTGACAGCAAACACTTGTGTGATGGATACAACAAAAGGGGAAGTTGCCCTAGGATATCACGCTTGGTTCAGAGGTGACCTGTCCTGCGAAAGACCAGCTAAGAGACCTCATCTCAAAGACTTCGTTGAATCGTCCCAAGGGCAATGGAGCTGGTTAGCAAAAGAAAAGGGATATCGGGCAGAGATCGGTGATTTGAAGCTACAAATTGACAGTCTGAAATTCAATAACAGCATACAAATCGCTGCGGATCGAAGCGAAAAGAATAGATTGATCCAAGAGAATGAAGAACTTAAGGCCCAAATCCAGGAATCGAGATTAGCTCTTGATGAACAGCCCAAAAGTCAATCAGAAAAGCAGTTGATAAAAGGTTTGAAAAGAGAAGTCAGGGAATGGCGAGATGGTTTAGAAGAGTCTGAAAATGTCATGGCAGAGCTCAAAGCACAGTGGGGTACAAGAACAGATAAGCATCGTCGATACTTGAACCAACTTAAACGTGACCACGAGAAAACTGTTACTAAAATGAAGAGAGAGATGGCTACACTTGAGTTTAAAGCAGCTAAACGGGTCGAGGATTTCCAATTTGAGAGCAGATACTGTTACGACTTGTTGGCCAAAATGAAGACAGAAGTGCGGCAACTGAAGAATCAGCATATACAAGATTCTCACGTTTTAGAAACGTGCAGTGATCAGATAAAACGCCTGCTCATAGAGAAGAAACAAACCAGAGATAGAATCAGGACCATTGCCCACGCCATCATCAGACGATGTCTACAGTGTGAGAACATGACTAGCGTTACCGTCCTCTCGGCAGTGATGGGTTACGTCAAGCATACCATGCATGAGTTGGAACAACTCGAAAGGGATCTCACACCCAAAACCGCGGCGAGGACGAACGATGCCCCGCGAACACCAATTTTCATAACCATAATGTACTCATAAGTCGAGTCTGTATCTTAACATTTTCTGTCTGTCTTTTCGCATCAGGGTGCTTTAGTCTGTTTGAGTCTATGTTTATTTTCAAGTTTTGTTTTTCCTTTTCGAAATATTGCTTGTAATAATAGATCATTTCAGTAATAAAATGTGTGTTTCTTTTACATTCATCTATTTTTGAACTACGTAATGATCTGATTCGCGTGGCATCGTGATACGTAGGCAATCCTCATCGGATCCGGTCACATTTTAACCACAAAAATTGAAAATAGTAACAAAAGGAGAAAGAAAAACATAATAAAAAATAATAAAAGAAAAAAAAAAGAAAAATCCTAAAAGGAAGCTGGAATGACGCATGCTTTCGTCGCAAACATTTAGGAATCCACTTAACTGTATAGGTGCATCATGCCCCAACGTGAGATTGCCTATCTGTTATTTGTTTCGAATTAACCGTTCGTTTGTCATTGAGTTCTTCCCAGGTTTTTGGAAAAGGCGGTTGGTTTGGTGAAAGTCTGGCCTCGCACTCATACTTCACGAGGTCGAAAGGGAGTGTTCAATTACCTGTTATTAAGTCAGGAGGCGGTGCTCACACTTATTTCACAAGGTCCAAAGGAGGCATAGAAATGTCTGCAGAAATTCCTTTACCAACAGTTCCTGTTTCCGAGGAGAGTTCGATCTCGGTTGTCCTCATGCTCGAGTCCGCAACTGCGGATGAAAATAGAATCCTGCGGCTCCGCATGTTGGAAATGCTGGACGACTGGAATAATGGAAAAGAGCCACCAAGCGTCGTCCCTGGATTCCCTGAGTTATTCTCCAGGACAAGCGGGACTTCTAATGTTCCCATAAGCTATCCTGCCATCCCATTCGGGTACCCAGCCATTCCAGCCTTCTCTGCTGGATCGCCCTCTAATTCTTATCCCCGAGTGTCAACAATGGATGTAAACACAAACATCTTTACTGCACCACCTTGCCCGATCACGGCACAACCTGCTGCATACAAGCCGAATTTTGACTCGTCCTCGTTTACATTCCAAGCACCATCTTTCTCAATGGAACCAACTAGGTTTGCCACCAGCACTCTTCCTTCATAGCCTCAGTACGAGCTTGCACCTGGGCAGGATCAGAACCCCAGAATTGCTGAACAAAATGAGATGGCCAAAAGAATGAGAAGCCTTGAACAGAGTTTGAAGAACATGCAAGGTTTGAGCGGACAGAAAAGCGTCTCCTACAACGATCTATGCACGTTCCCTCACGTTCACCTACCAGTGGGTTTCAAGACCCCAAAGTTTTAGAAGTACGATGGACACGGTGACCCCATTGCTCATCTCAAGAAATATTTCAACCAATTGCAGGGAGCCGGCGGAAAAGAGGAACTACTAATGGCATATTTTGGGGAAAGTCTGGTAGGGATAGCCTCAGAATGGTATATGGACCAGGAAATGTCCCGATGGCATATATGGTATGATCTCGCTAGAGATTTTGTGAGACAATTCCAGTATAACATCGACATCGCACCAGACAGAAATTCTCTGTCGAACTTGAAGAAGAAACCTTCAGAAAGCTTCAGAGAATATGCTATTAAGTGGCGCGAGCAGGCGTCGAGGGTGAAGCCTCCCGTGGATGAGGTAGAAATGGTCACTACTTTTCTCCAGGCTCAAGAGTCTGACTATTTCCAAAACATGATGTCAGCCATGGGAAAGCCGTTCGCAAAAGCGATTAAGATTGAAGAGATGGTGGAGAATGGTTTGAAAACAGGTAGGATTTTGAGTCAAGCAACCATAAGGGCAACCTCCCAAGCCGTCCAATGTGGGTTCGGAGGAATGGCGAGAGGAAAGAAAAAGGAGGAAACGGCCATGGCAGCATCAGAAGCAAGGGAATATCATAATCCCAGGCCCCATTTTCCAGAAAGGACCCCACAACACTACTACCCCAACCAAAACATGGCATATGCTCCTCAACCCTACATGGTCATGAACACCCAGCCTTATGTCCATCCGCCACAGCAAGCCAACCGAGGCCAAGCTCCACCTCCCAGAAATCAGCCTCCATACCGCAACCACTATAACCCACAGCCTCCTC
Organism: Nicotiana sylvestris; assembly: GCF_000393655.2. Lineage (NCBI taxonomy): Eukaryota > Viridiplantae > Streptophyta > Magnoliopsida > Solanales > Solanaceae > Nicotiana > Nicotiana sylvestris. The sequence continues at coordinate 57,524,917 of NC_091058.1, forward strand.
AAAATAATTTCCGCCCTCAGGAACCACCTAGAAGGCGGACTTTCACGCCTATCGGTGAGCCATACTCTACTTTGTTCACGAAGCTAGTCCAGTTGGTTTTCCTGCAGCCGGTCCCTCAGACAAGGCACAATCCGGCATCACCTTCTTACAAAGCCGGTGTTAGATGCGCCTATCATTCAGGAGCGGAAGGGCACGATACAAATGACTGCTGGGCTTTGAGAAGGGTAGTCGAGAATTTAATAGAGCAAGGGAAAATAGTGCTAAGGGACGAGGAGGTCCCAAATGTGACTAACAATCCATTACCTGCTCACAATAATGGGCCGCTGATCGGAATGATTTGCGAAGACAAAGAATTTGACCCTGCTTTGAAAGCTATAATCGCCATTGTTGACGCAGGGAAAAAGCCTGAAACAGCCCAGAAACCAGAAAAAGGGGAAAAGGCCAGTACTGTAAAGTGCGAGCCCGAAAAGAAGGTGGAGAAGAAGGCAGTGCCTGTGAAGAATGGAGTTCTTTGCATCCCACGAGGTCGAGCAGAGAAGCCGCGGAGCTTCGAGGTCAAAAGGGCCAAACCTATGTACGTGCCAAAGGGGGCCTATGTGGTCCGGGGGACGATTCAACCACCTCGGATGAAGGAGCCAGTGGTTATCGGACCCGTGCCACAAAAGCCGATAACAAACCCGTCCACAGTACCGTGGAACTATCAGAGGACGTTGGTAACGTACAAAGGTAAAGAAGTCATGGGAGAACTTCCGGAAAATACTTTCATTGGAAGGTATTCGAACACCCAAGAGCTAAAAAACGCCACACGGAGATGCTTCCCACTAAAGAAGCCTGTAAGAGTTGAAGAAGCGGAAGTTTTCTTCCAACAGATGAAAATGCCGGACTACAAAGTGGTAGATCAACTGCGCAAGTGCCCCGAGCAAGTGTCCATGCTATCTTTGCTGATGAGGTCGGCCAAGCATCAAAAGATCTTACTCAAGACCCTGAACGAAGCATACGTGCTAGTTAAAACCTCAGTCGAACAACTGGAACGAATGACAGAAAGGTTCTTCACCATTAACCAGGTCTCTTTCAGCAAGAACGATTTACCCCCAGAGGGAGCGGCGCACAACAAAGCTTTGCATCTAACAGTTAAATGCGAAGACTACTACGTCAAGCGGGTAATGTTGGATGGGGGTTCAGGTGTTGAAATTTGTCCGCTCTCCATGCTACAGAGAATGGAAATTGGGACCGGAAGAATCCGCCCCAATAATGTCTGCGTAAGGGCTTTTGACGGCATCAAGAGAGACAGCCTTGGAGAAATAGACTTGGCTTTGACCATAGGGCCAGTAGAGTTTGAGGTAACTTTCCAAGTACTTGACATGGATACGTCCTACAATTTCCTCCTTGGCAGACCTTGGATTCATGCGGCAGGAGCTGTGCCTTCCACTCTTCACCAGATGGTGAAGTTTGAGTACGAAGACCGAGAGATTGTGGTCCATGGAGAAGACAAGCATGCTATTTATCGGGACCCATCCATCCCATATCTTGAACCAAGAAAAGGGAGCGAACACACGGTCTATCAAACTTTCGAGATTGTGTTAGCAGAGCAACATGAAGAGGGAAGACCTTGCCCCCAACCTTTCTTGTCTAACGCCTCGGTTATGGTGACTAAAGAGATGATCCGGCACGAATTCAGGCCAGGGAAAGGGCTCGGACGAACATTGCAAGGAATAACTGAACCCATCACCTTGCCTTCCGCCAAGAAACTTTTTGGGATAGGTTTTCAACCCACTCCAGAAGATGAAGAATGGGCAAAGAAGAGGAAGAATGGGGGTTGGAAACTGCCTCGGCCACTGCCGGATTTATATGAAACCTTCGTCGAACCAAAATACACTGAAGAAGAAGACGATGAGGTTTTCACGGCTGAGGAAATAGAGGAGATATGTGGGGCAATGAGAGAAATGCTCTACGAGGCTCACATGGTTCAACCAGGAGAAGGCACCAACACCGCCAAAATACTATATATGGGGCAAAACGCCAAACTCCGAAACTGGGAGGCCACGCCATTCCCGACTAGGCGGAAGTCCGGGTAGACCTGTCCTGCCACCTTTCCTGCATCACAAGTTATCTCCAAGATATAACTTGGATGTTTTCTTCTTTTAATTGTTGTTTTGCATTCCTGAGTTTGTAAACATTGTTGTCTTCCAAATTTCAAGAAGAAAAATAAAAAAAATCATCATTGTTTTCCCATTTTTCCCTTTGTTCTGATTTTGTTATTTTTCATTTATCTTTTCTTTCAGTTATAATAATACGGCTTTAAATATGACATGCTTGTGGACTTCACGCCCAGATCACAACGAGCTATTTAATTGTGAAATAATGAACCCAGAACCAGAATATGATGAAGAAGAGGCTTTTAGGGAAATAGACCGAGAATTGGAACATTTTGAGAATAAACCTAAGCCTAATCTGAATGACACCGAAACGGTTAATTTAGGAACTCCTGAAGAAATCCGGGAGACCAAAATAAGCATTCACACAGACAAGAAAACGCGGGACGCGATAATTCAACTGATTTTTGAGTTTAAAGATGTGTTTGCTTGGTCATACGATGACATGCCAGGACTAGGTGTTGATCTAGTGGTTCATAAATTGCCAATTCACCCTGATTATCCTCTAGTTCAACAAAAGCAACGAAAGTTCAAAACTGAGGTCAGTGACAAGATTAAAGAGGAGATCACCAAGCAGCTAAAAATGGGAGTGATTCGGGTAGTCCAGTATACAACATGGTTGGCAAATGTGGTTCCAGTGCCGAAAAAAGATGGGAAGACTCGGGTATGTGTGGACTATCGAGACCTGAATAGAGCGAGCCCCAAAGATAATTTTCCATTGCCCAACATCCACATCCTTGTTGATAATTGCGCCAAACATGAGATCCAGTCTTTCGTAGATTGTTACGCTGGGTATCATCAGGTGTTGATGGATGAAGAAGACGCCGAGAAGACTGCCTTCACCACACCTTGGGGTACCTACTGTTATCGGGTTATGCCATTTGGTCTGAAGAATGCTAGGGCAACTTACATGAGAGCCATGACTGCCATTTTTCATGACATGATGCATCAAGAAATAGAGGTGTACGTGGACGATGTGATAATCAAATCCAAGACGCAGGATAATCACATCCAAGACTTGAGGAAGTTCTTCGAGAGACTAAGGAAGTACGACTTGAAGCTGAACCCAGCCAAATGTGCTTTCGGAGTCCCATCGGCAAGCTTTTGGGCTTCATAGTGAGTAGGAGAGGTATCAAATTAGATCCAACAAAGATAAAATCTATCAGGGATCTACCTCCCCCAAGAACGAAGAAAGACGTGATGAGTTTGTTGGGCAGGTTGAACTATATCAGTCGATTCATTGCCCAGCTAACTAGCACGTGTGAGCCCATATTTAAGCTATTGAGGAAAGACACGGCGATCAAATGGACGGATGAATGTCAAGAAGCTTTTGACAAAATTAAATAATATCTTTCAAATCCCCCAGTTTTGGTCCCACCAGAGCCAGAGAGACCACTGTTCTTGTATCTGACAGTCTTGGAAAATTCTTTCGGTTGCGTCCTCGGGCAACATGACATAACCGGAAAGAAAGAACAAGCGATCTACTACTTGAGCAAGAAATTCACCGGCTACGAGGCCAAGTATACTCTGCTGGAAAGAACATGTTGCGCTCTGACATGGGTTGCTCAAAAGCTGAGACATTATCTCCAAGCTCACACTACTTTCCTCATAAGTAGGCTGGATCCTTTGAAGTATATATTTCAGAATCCAATGCCTACTGGAAGACTGGCCAAGTGGAAAATCTTGCTTACTGAATTTGACATAATCTATGTCACCCGTACGACAATGAAAGCCCAGGCGCTAGCAGATCATTTGGCCGAAAATCCAGTCGATGAGGAATACCAACCATTGAGTACCTATTTTCCAGATGAAGAAATAAACACCGTAGAAGTGGTCTCGGAGAACGCTCATGCTTGGAAGATGTTCTTTGGCGGAGCCGTAAACGCCAAAGGTGTAGGAATCGGGGCAATTTTGATTTCACCTTCCGGTCAGCATTATCCCGCCACAGCTAGACTGTGTTTCTTTTGCACGAACAATACAGCTGAGTATGAAGCCTGCATCATGGGCATGCATATGGCGATCGATCAGGATGTCGAAGACTTACTGATTATGAGAGATTCCGACCTGATTATCCGGCAAGCCCAAGGTGAATGGGAAACTCGGGATGTCAAGCTTATTCCTTACCGACTTGCTACTTTGGCTTTAATGCTACCTTACCCAGGCAACGCCCACGTCGATCCCTTGGAAATCCAAATCAGGGAAAGACACGGCTACTGCAACGCAATTGAGACAGGATCGAGTATACAACCATGGTACCATGATATCAAGAGGTTCTTGAAAACACAAGAATACCCCGATCATGCTACTGGAGATCAAAAGAGAACCATTAGGCGACATGCAAGAGGGGTTGCTCTGATGGTAAGCAACCCCCACTTCCAACCGAGAGGTTGTGAGTTCGAGTCTCCCCAACAGCAAGGTTGGAAGTTCTTGGAGGGAAGGATGCTGGGGGTCTATTTGGAAACAGTCTCTCTACCCTAGGGTAGGGGTAAGGTCTGCGTACACACTACCCTCCCCAGACCCCACTAAGTGGGATTATACTGTGTTGTTGTTGTAGGCGACATGCAAGTGGTTTCTTTTTGAGCGGTGAGTTGTTGTATAAGAGGACCCCGGACCTCAATCTACTAAGATGTGTTGACACCGAGGAGGCAAGAAAGATCATGCACGAAGTACACGCAGGAGTATGGGGACCCCATATGAACGGGTACGTCTTGGCAAAGAAAATCCTTCGAGCAGGTTATTACTGGATAACCATGGAAAAGGACTGCTTTAGCTTCGTTCGGAAGTGTCATCAGTGTCAGGTGCACGGTGATTCGATTCATGCACCTCCCACGGAATTGCATCCCATGTCTGCAACTTGGCCATTTGTTGCCTGGGGCATGGACGTCATCGGTCCGATCGAGCCAAAGGCTTCAAATGGACATAAATTTATACTGGTTGCCATCGACTACTTCACCAAATGGGTAGAGGCTGTCACTCTCAAGTCGTTCACTAAAAAAGCTGTAGTGGATTTTGTACACTCAAATCTTATCTGCCGTTTCGGCATTCCTGCAACTATCATCACAGATAACGCAGCAAACCTGAACAGTCACTTGATGGGAGATGTAAGTGAGCAGTTCAAGATAACGCATAGGAATTCCACTCCTTATCGGCCCAAGGCCAATGGCGCTGTAGAAGCAGCAAACAAGAACATCAAGAAGATTTTGAGGAAGACAATCCAGGGTCCCGACAGTGGCACGAACAACTACCCTTTGCATTATTGGGATATCGCACTACGGTACGCACGTCAGTAGGGGCAACCCCTTATCTCTTGGTTTATGGGACCGAAGCTGTGATACCAGCAGAGGTAGAAATTCCTTCGCTTCGAACCATTGTCGAACCAGAGATCGAAGACAGCGAGTGGGTTAAGACTCGATTGGAGCAGTTGAATTTGATTGACGAGAAACGAATGGATGCAGTTTGTCACGGGCAGTTGTACCAATGGAGAATGGCTCGTGCTTACAACAAGAAAGTCCAACCCAGGAATTTCGAAGTGGGTCAACTGGTACTGAGGCGCATTCTGCCACATCACCAGGAAGCAAAAGGGAAATTCGCTCCAAACTGGAAAGGCCCCTACATCATCAGGAAGATATTTCCAAGAGGAGCATTGTACTTAGGTGATATTGAAGGAAATGATCCCGAAACAGTAGTGAATGCGGATGCAGTCAAAAGATACTATGTATGAGTGACACCCCAGCGATCCTGACGCATTTGAAATGATGGAGGTTTTATTTCCACTACACCAAACACTATCAACTCTCTCTACAAGCCTTTGAGTCGGTTACAGTTCTTTGGTTACGAAAAAAAACAAACAAAACAAACAAAACAAAACATTGACCGAGGCCTGAACTACGTCTGACTTGATTCCGAAAGGATACGTAGGCAGCCTCTCTCTGAGGTTCAGTCACACCAACAATAAAATCCCATTTACCTTGAAATTGAAACCGGGGCACGTCAAACACCTTAGAAGTCGTAGTATCATCTACTTTTCTTTGCCAAGCACAAGCCTTTTGGATCAATTACCAAAGGTAGCGGGAAGCCAAGAAGCGTCACGAATGGAGGCCGTTACACTGTAAATTGAGAGAAATAAAATGAGAGAGTCTCGTCGGTGAAAACCTTCGGGCACCGCGAGGCGATGGGAGTAGAGAAACCAAAATGAGAGAGCTTGTGTAGTAAAAACTCGCAAAGAGTGCTATCGAGCGACAGCAAAGAGGGAAATGAGAGAGGTCAGCCAGCGAAAACCCGCAAAGGGCGCTGTTGGCCGAAAGAACGACTCCACCCAAGGAGGTCTCGGCAAAGTTCCACCGGTTTGGAAACACAGATCCATTTTGGTTCGGGAGGAAATGCAAGTTCATTGAAGGTCAGGCGTCCAGTCCAAAGAGCATCTCATGTCCATTTAAAGTCAGCATTGTCTTCCTCAGATAAGTCTTTGTTGTCCCGAAAGGGACACTTCTTTTCTGAAGTTTGCTTTCTCCTTTCTTTGTTTTTCTTCGAATCCTTTTCATTTTTAACCCTAAGTTCCAGATATACCGGAAAGGACAGGTGATAGGTTCGGTTTCACGGAATTCCGTTTCGCAAGGGAAATGCCCCATTTCGTTGGTACGTTTGTCCAAACCTGATGAATCATGATGTTTGACTACGTTTAAAGTATAGTAAAAAAAAAGAGAAATTTCCCCAGCAAATCCGCCTTGTACAAATCCCCACAGAGCTTCCCCTTGTACAAACCCCCACAGAGTATCCCCAATAAAATCCCCGTTGAAAAATCCCCAAGCAAAACCGGATGGAAAATCCAAAACCTTACAAGGCAAATCATCACAAAATCTGGAAACGCAGGCCCGAGCAGTCTAAAGGGTTTTGCCATTTGAATCAAATCAATGGCAGAGTTTCTCAACAGAAATAAGGACGCAACAAAGCAACTGGAACAATCAAGGTCACCGAACCAACCGCCATTTCCGAGCTAACGATGGTTCTTTATTTGAAAAGTTGAAACAGGTATGATCCAAGACAACCATGCAAGAAGCAGGTGTAACCCAAAGAAAAAAAGAAACACATGAGTGCAAGAAGCAGTTTGGCAATAAGGAATCCACTCGAAAGGGAAGTTTCCACAAAATTCTCTTTTACATTTTTACTAAAACAAGGAAAACTCAAAAAAAAAAAAACGGTTCAGTTAGTATCCCAGAGCATTTTCCTTTTAGTCAGCATTAGGGCTCCAACCCTAAACTGAACTTTCCCAATTAGTCAGCATTAGGGCTCCAACCCTAAACTGAACTTTTCCATTTAATCAGCATTAGGGCTACAACCCTGAACTGAACTTTTTCCATTCCGCCAGCATTAGGGCTCCAACCCTGAACTGAACTTTTTCCATTTAGTCAGCATTAGGGCTCCAACCCTGAACTGAACTTTTTCCATTCCGCCAGCATTAAGGCTCCAACCCTGAACTGAGCATTGTCTGTTAGTCAGCATTAGGGCTCCAACCCTAAACTGAACTTTTCCCTTTAGTCAGCATTAGGGCTCCAACCCTAAACTGAACTTTCCCAGTTAGTCAGCATTAGGGCTCCAACCCTTAACTGAACTTTTTCCATTCCGCCAGCATTAGGGCTCCAACCCTGAACTGAGCACTGTCCGTTAGTCAGCATTAGGGCTCCAACCATAAACTGAACTTTTCCCTTTAGTCAACATTAGGGCTCCAACCCTAAACTGAACATTCCTAGTTAGTCAGCATTAGGGCTCCAACCCTAAACTGGACTTTCCCAGTTAGTCAGCATTAGGGCTCCAACCCTAAACTGAACTTTTCCGTTTAGTCAGCATTAGGGCTCCAACCTTGAACTGAACTTTTTCCATTCCGCCAGCAATAGGGCTCCAACCCTGAACTGAGCATTGTCTGTTAGTCAGCATTAGGGCTCCAACCCTAAACTGAAATTTTCCCTTTAGTCAGCATTAGGGCTCCAACCCTAAACTGAACTTTCCCAGTTAGTCAGCATTAGGGCTCCAACCCTAAACTGAACTTTTCCCTTTAGTCAGCATTAGGGCTCCAACCCTAAACTGAACATTCCCATTTAGTCAGCATTAGGGCTCCAACCCTAAACTGAACTTTTTCCATTTAGTCAGCATTAGGGCTCCAACCCTGAACTAAACTTTTTCCATTCCGCCAGCATTAGGGCTCCAACCCTGAACTGAGCATTGTCTGTTAGTCAGCATTAGGTCTCCAACCCTAAACTGAACTTTTCCCTTTAGTCAGCATTCGGGCTCCAACCTTAAACTGAACTTTCCCAGTTAGTCAGCATTAGGGCTCCAACCCTAAACTGAACTTTTTCCATTTAGTCAGCATTAGGGCTCCAACCCTGAACTGAACTTTTTCCATTCCGCCAGCATTAGGGCTCCAACCCTGAACTGAGCATTGTCTGTTAGTCAGCATTAGGGCTCCAACCCTAAACTGAACTTTTCCCTTTAGTCAGCATTAGGGCTCCAACCCTAAACTGAACTTTCCCAGTTAGTCAGCATTAGGGCTCCAACCCTTAACTGAACTTTTTCCGTTCCGCCAGCATTAGGGCTCCAAACCTGAACCGAGCACTGTCTGTTAGTCAGCATTAGGGCTCCAACCATAAACTAAACTTTTCCCTTTAGTCAACATTAGGGCTCCAACCCTAAACTAAACATTCCCAGTTAGTCAGCATTAGGGCTCTAATCCTAAACTGAACTTTTTCCATTTAGTCAGCATTAGGGCTCCAACCCTGAACTGAACTTTTTCCATTCCGCCAGCATTAGGGCTCCAACCCTGAACTGAGCATTGTCTGTTAGTCAGCATTAGGGCTCCAACCCTAAACTGAACTTTTCCCTTTAGTCAGCATTAGGGCTCCAACCCTAAACTGAACTTTCCCAGTTAGTCAGCATTAGGGCTCCAACCCTAAACTGAACTTTCCCAGTTAGTAAGCATTAGGGCTCCAACCCTGAACTGAACTTTTTCCATTCCGCCAGCATCAGGGCTCCAACCCTGAATTGAGCACTGTCTGTTAGTCAGCATTAGGGCTCCAACCCTAAACTGAACTTTCCCAGTTAGTCCGCATTAGGGCTCCAACCCTAAACTGAACTTTTTCCATTTAGTCAGCATTAGGGCTCCAACCCTGAACTGAACTTTTTCCATTCCGCCAGCATTAGGGCTCCAACCCTGAACTGAGCATTGTCTGTTAGTCAGCATTAGGGCTCCAACCCTAAACTGAACTTTTCCCTTTAGTCAGCATTAGGGCTCCAACCCTAAACTAAACATTCCCAGTTAGTCAGCATTAGGGCTCCAACCCTGAACTGAACGTTTTCCATTCCGCCAGCATTAGGGCTCCAACCCTGAACTGAGCACTGTCTGTTAGTCAGCATTAGGGCTCCAACCCTAAACTGAACTTTTCCCTTTAGTCAGCATTAGGGCTCCAACCCTAAACTGAACATTCCCAATTAGTCAGCATTAGGGCTCCAACCCTAAACTGAACTTTTTCCATTTAGTCAGCATTAGGGCTCCAACCCTAAACTGAAATTTTCCCTTTAGTCAGCATTAGGGCTCCAACCCTAAACTGAACTTTCCCAGTTAGTCAGCATTAGGGCTCCAACCCTAAACTGAACTTTTCCATTTAATCAGCATTAGGGCTATAACCCTGAACTGAAGTTTTTCCATTCCGCCAGCATTAGGGCTCCAACCCTGAACTGAACTTTTCATTTAGTCAGCATTAGGGCTCCAACCCTGAACTGAACTTTTTCCATTCCGCCAGCATTAGGGCTCCAACCCTGAACTGAGCATTGTCTGTTAGTTAGCATTAGGGCTCCAACCCTAAACTGAACTTTTCCCTTTAGTTAGCATTAGGGCTCCAACCCTAAACTGAACTTTCCCAGTTAGTCAGCATTAGAGCTCCAACCCTTAACTGAACTTTTTCCATTTAGTCAGCATTAGGGCTCCAACCCTGAACTGAACATTTTCCATTCCGCCAGCATTAGGGCTCCAACCCTGAACTGAGCATTGTCTGTTAGTCAGCATTAGGGCTCCAACCCTAAACTGAACTTTTCCCTTTAGTCAACATTAGGGCTCCAACCCTAAACTGGACTTTCCCAGTTAGTCAGCATTAGGGCTCCAACCCTAAACTGAACTTTTCCATTTAGTCAGCATTAGGGCTCCAACCCTGAACTGAACTTTTTCCATTCCGCCAGCATTAGGGCTCCAACCCTGAACTGAGCATTGTCTGTTAGTCAGCATTAGGGCTCCAACCCTAAACTGAACTTTTCCCTTTAGTCAGCATTAGGGCTCCAACCCTAAACTGAACTTTCCCAGTTAGTCAGCATTAGGGCTCCAACCCTAAACTGAACTTTTTCCCTTTAGTCAGCATTAGGGCTCCAACCCTAAACTGAACATTCCCATTTAGTCAGCATTAGGGCTCCAACCCTAAACTGAACTTTTTCCATTTAGTCAGCATTAGGGCTCCAACCCTGAACTGAACTTTTTCCATTTCGCCAGCATTAGGGCTCCAACCCTGAACTGAGCATTGTCTGTTAGTCAGCATTAGGTCTCCAACCCTAAACTGAACTTTTCCCTTTAGTCAGCATTAGGGCTCCAACCTTAAACTGAACTTTCGCAGTTAGTCAGTATTAGGGCTCCAACCCTAAACTGAACTTTTTCCATTTAGTCAGCATTAGGGCTCCAAACCTGAACTGAACTTTTTCCATTCCGCCAGCATTAGGGCTCCAACCCTGAACTGAGCATTGTCTGTTAGTCAGCATTAGGGCTCCAACCCTAAACTGAACTTTTCCCTTTAGTCAGCATTAGGGCTCCAACCCTAAACTGAACTTTCCCAGTTAGTCAGCATTAGGGCTCCAACCCTTAACTGAACTTTTTCCGTTCCGCCAGCATTAGGGTTCCAAACCTGAACTGAGCACTGTCTGTTAGTCAGCATTAGGGCTCCAACCATAAACTGAACTTTTCCCTTTAGTCAACATTAGGGCTCCAACCCTAAACTAAACATTCCCAGTTAGTCAGCATTAGGGCTCTAATCCTAAACTGAACTTTTTCCATTTAGTCAGCATTAGGGCTCCAACCCTGAACTGAACTTTTTCCATTCCGCCAGCATTAGGGCTCCAACCCTGAACTGAGCATTGTCTGTTAGTCAGCATTAGGGCTCCAACCCTAAACTGAACTTTTCCCTTTAGTCAGCATTAGGGCTCCAACCCTAAACTGAACTTTCCCAGTTAGTCAGCATTAGGGCTCCAACCCTAAACTGAACTTTCCCAGTTAGTAAGCATTAGGGCTCCAACCCTGAACTGAACTTTTTCCATTCCGCCAGCATCAGGGCTCCAACCCTGAATTGAGCACAGTCTGTTAGTCAACATTAGGGCTCCAACCCTAAACTGAACTTTCCCAGTTAGTCCGCATTAGGGCTCCAACCCTAAACTGAACATTTTCCATTTAGTCAGCATTAGGGCTCCAACCCTGAACTGAACTTTTTCCATTCCGCCAGCATTAGGGCTCCAACCCTGAACTGAGCATTGTCTGTTAGTCAGCATTAGGGCTCCAACCCTAAACTGAACTTTTCCCTTTAGTCAGCATTAGGGCTCCAACCCTAAACTAAACATTCCCAGTTAGTCAGCATTAGGGCTCCAACCCTGAACTGAACTTTTTCTATTCCACCAGCATTAGGGCTCCAACCCTGAACTGAGCACTGTCTGTTAGTCAGCATTAGGGCTCCAACCCTAAACTGAACTTTTCCCTTTAGTCAGCATTAGGGCTCCAACCCTAAACTGAACATTCCCAATTAGTCAGCATTAGGGCTCCAACCCTAAACTGAACTTTTTCCATTTAGTCAGCATTAGGGCTCCAACCCTGAAATGAACTTTTTCCATTCCGCCAGCATTAGGGCTCCAACCCTGAACTGAGCATTGTCTGTTAATCAGCATTAGGGCTCCAACCCTAAACTGAACTTTTCCCTTTAGTCAGCATTAGGGCTCCAACCCTAAACTGAACTTTCCCAGTTAGTCAGCATTAGGGCTCCAACCCTAAACTGAACTTTTTCCATTTAGTCAGCATTAGGGCTCCAACCCTGAACTGAACTTTTTCCATTCCGCCAGCATTAGGGCTCCAACCCTGAACTGAGCATTGTCTGTTAGTCAGCATTAGGGCTCCAACCCTAAACTGAACTTTTCCCTTTAGTCAGCATTAGGGCTCCAACCCTAAACTGAACTTTCTCAGTTAGTCAGCATTAGGGCTCCAACCCTAAACTGAACTTTTCCATTTAGTCAGCATTAGGGCTCCAACCCTGAACTGAACTTTTTCCATTCCGCCAGCATTAGGGCTCCAACCCTGAACTGAGCATTGTCTGTTAGTCAGCATTAGGGCTCCAACCCTAAACTGAACTTTTCCCTTTAGTCAGCATTAGGGCTCCAACCCTAAACTGAACCTTTCCCTTTAGTCAGCGTTAGGGCTCCAACCCTAAACTAAACATTCCCAGTTAGTCAGCATTAGGGCTCCAACCCTAAACTAAACTTTTTCCATTTATTCAGCATTAGGGCTCCAACCCTGAACTGAACTTTTTCCATTCCGCCAGCATTAGGGCTCCAACCCTGAACTGAGCATTGTCTGTTAGTCAGCATTAGGGCTCCAACCCTAAACTGAACTTTTCCCTTTAGTCAGCATTAGGGCTCCAACCCTAAACTGAACTTTCCCAGTTAGTCAGCATTAGGGCTCCAACCCTAAACTGAACTTTTTCCATTTAGTCAGCATTAGGGCTCCAACCCTGAACTGAACTTTTTCCATTCCGCCAGTATTAGGGCTCCAACCTTGAACTGAGCATTGTTTGTTAGTCAGCATTAGGGCTCCAACCCTAAACTGGACATTCCCAGTTAGTCAGCATTAGGGCTCCAACCCTAAACTGAACTTTTTTCATTTACTCAGCATGAGGGCTCCAACCCTGAACTGAACTTTTTTCATTCCGCCAGCATTAGGGCTCCAACCCTGAACTGAGCACTGTCTGTTAGTCATCATTAGGGCTCCAACCATAAACTGAACTTTTCCCTTTAGTCAACATTAAGGCTCCAACCCTAAACTGGACATTCCCAGTTAGTCAGCATTAGGGCTCCAACCCTAAACTGAACTTTTTTCATTTAGTCAGCATTAGGGCTCCAACCCTGAACTGAACTTTTTTCCATTCCGCCAGCATTAGGGCTCCAACCCTGAACTGAGCATTGTCTGTTAGTCAGCATTAGGGCTCCAACCCTAAACTGAACTTTTCCCTTTAGTCAGCATTAGGGCTCCAACCCTAAACTGAACTTTCTCAGTTAGTCAGCATTAGGGCTCCAACCCTAAACTGAACTTTTACGTTTAGTCATCATTAGGGCTCCAACCCTGAACTGAACATTTTCCATTCCGCCAGCATTAGGGCTCCAACCCTGAACTGAGCATTGTTTGTTAGTCAGCATTAGGGCTCTAACCCTAAACTGAAATTTTCCCTTTAGTCAGCATTAGGGCTCCAACCCTAAACTGAACTTTCCCAGTTAGTCAGCATTAGGGCTCCAACCCTAAACTGAACTTTTCCCTTTAGTCAACATTAGGGCTCCAACCCTAAACTGAACATTCCCAGTTAGTCAGCATTAGGGCTCCAACCCTAAAACTGAACTTTTTCCATTTAGTCAGCATTAGGGCTCCAACCCTGAACTGAGCATTGTCTGTTAGTCAGCATTAGGTCTCCAACCCTAAACTGAACTTTTCCCTTTAGTAAGCATTAGGGCTCTAACCCTAAACTGAACTTTCCCAGTTAGTCAGCATTAGGGCTCCAACCCTAAACTGAACTTTTTCCGTTTAGTCAGCATTAGGGCTCCAACCCTAAACTGAACTTTTTCCATTCCGCCAGCATTAGGGCTCCAACCCTGAACTGAGCATTGTCTGTTAGTCAGCATTAGGGCTCCAACCCTAAACTGAACTTTTCCCTTTAGTCAGCATTAGGGCTCCAACCCTAAACTGAACCTTTCCCTTTAGTCAGCGTTAGGGCTCCAACCCTAAACTAAACATTCCCAGTTAGTCAGCATTAGGGCTCCAACCCTAAACTAAACTTTTTCCATTTATTCAGCATTAGGGCTCCAACCCTGAACTGAACTTTTTCCATTCCGCCAGCATTAGGGCTCCAACCCTGAACTGAGCATTGTCTGTTAGTCAGCATTAGGACTCCAACCCTAAACTGAACTTTTCCCTTTAGTCAGCATTAGGGCTCCAACCCTAAACTAAACTTTCCCAGTTAGTCAGCATTAGGGCTCCAACCCATAACTGAACTTTTTCCATTCCGCTAGCATTAGGGCTCCAAACCTGAACTGAGCACTGTCTGTTAGTCAGCATTAGGGCTCCAACCATAAACTGAACTTTTCCCTTTAGTCAACATCAGGGCTCCAACCCTAAACTGAACATTCCCAGTTAGTCAGCATTAGGGCTCCAACCCTAAACTGAACTTTTTCCATTTAGTCAGCATTAGGGCTCCAACCCTGAACTGAACTTTTTCCATTCCGCCAGCATTAGGGCTCCAACCCTGAACTGAGCATTGTCTGTTAGTCAGCATTAGGGCTCCAACCCTAAACTGAACTTTTCCTTTTAGTCAGCATTAGGTCTCCAACCCTAAACTGAACTTTCCCAGTTAGTCAGCATTAGGGCTCCAACCCTAAACTAAACTTTTCCATTTAGTCAGCATTAGGGCTCCAACCCTAAACTGAACTTTCCCAGTTAGTCAGCATTAGGGCTCTAACCCTGAACTGAACTTTTTCCATTCCGCCAGCATTAGGGCTCCAACCCTGAACTGAGCATTGTCTGTTAGTAAGCATTAGGGCTCCAACCCTAAACTGAACGTTTCCCTTTAGTTAGCATTAGGGCTCCAACCCTAAACTGAACTTTCCCAATTAGTCAGCATTAGGGCTCCAACCCTAAACTGAACTTTTTCCATTTAGTCAGCATTAGGGCTCCAACCCTGAACTGAACTTTTTCCATTCCGCCAGCATTAGGGCTCTAACCCTGAACTGAGCATTGTCTGTTAGTCAGCATTAGGGCTCCAACCCTAAACTGAACTTTTACCTTTAGTCAGCATTAGGGCTCCAACCCTAAATTGAACTTTCCCAGTTAGTCAGCATTAGGGCTCCAACCCTGAACTGAACTTTTTCCATTCCGCCAGCATTAGGGCTCCAACCCTGAAATGAGCATTGTCTGTTAGTCAGCATTAGGGCTCCAACCCTAAACTGAACTTTTCCCTTTAGTCAGCATTAGGGCTCCAACCCTAAACTGAACTTTTCCATTTAGTCAGCATTAGGCTCTAACCCTAAACTGAACTTTCCCAGTTAGTCAGCATTAGGGCTCCAACCCTAAACTGAACTTTTTCCATTTAGTCAGCATCAGGGCTCCAACCCTGAACTGAACTTTTTCTATTCCGCTAGCATTAGGGCTCCAACCCTGAACTGAGCATTGTCTGTTAGTCAGCATTAGGGCTTTAACCCTAAACTGAACTTTTCCCTTTAGTCAGCATTAGGGCTCCAACCCTAAACTGAACTTTCCCAGTTAGTCAGCATTAGGGCTCCAACCCTTAACTGAACTTTTTCCATTCCGCCAGCATTATTGCTCCAAACCTGAACTGAGCACTGTCTGTTAGTCAGCATTAGGGCTTCAACCATAAATTGAACTTTTCCCTTTAGTCAACATCAGGGCTCCAACCCTAAACTGAACATTCCCAGTTAGTCAGCATTAGGGCTCCAACCCTAAACTGAACTTTTTCCATTTAGTCAGCATTAGGGCTCCAACCCTGAACTGAACATTTTCCATTCCGCCAGCATTAGGGCTCCAACCCTGAACTGAGCATTGTCTGTTAGTCAGCATTAGGGCTCCAACCCTAAACTGAACTTTTCCCTTTAGTCAACATTAGGGCTCCAACCCTAAACTGAACTTTCCCAGTTAGTTAGCATTAGGGCTCCAACTCTAAACTGAACTTTTCCCTTTAGTCAGCATTAGGGCTCCAACCCTAAACTGAACATTCCCAGTTAGTCAGCATTAGGGCTCCAACCCTGAACGAATTTTTTCCATTCTGCCAGCATAAGGGCTCCAACCCTGAACTGAGCACTGTCTGTTAGTCTGCATTAGGGCTCCAACCATAAACTGAACTTTTCCCTTTAGTCAACATTAGGGCTCCAACCTTAAACTGGACATTCCCAGTTAGTCAGCATTAGGGCTCCAACCCTAAACTGAACTTTTTTCATTTAGTCAGCATTAGGGCTCCAACCCTGAACTGAACTTTTTCCATTCCGCCAGCATTAAGGCTCCAACCCTGAACTGAGCATTGTCTGTTAGTCAGCATTAGGGCTCCAACCCTAAACTGAACTTTTCCCTTTAGTCGGCATTAGGGCTCCAACCCTAAGCTGAACTTTCCCATTTAGTCAGCATTAGGGCTCCAACCCTAAACTGAACTTTTCCATTTAGTCACCATTAGGGCTCCAACCTTGAACTGAACTTTTTCCATTCCGCCAGGATTAGGGCTCCAACCCTGAACTGAGCATTGTCTGTTAGTCAGCATTAGGGCTCCAACCCTAAACTGAAATTTTCACTTTAGTCAGCATTAGGGCTCCAACCCTAAATTGAACTTTCCCAGTTAGTTAGCATTAGGGCTCCAACCCTAAACTGAACTTTTCCCTTTAGTCAGCATTAGGGCTCCAACCCTAAACTGAACATTCCCAGTCAGTCAGCATTAGGGCTCCTACCCTGAACTGAGCAATGTCTGTTAGTCAGCATTAGGTTTCCAACCCTAAACTGAACTTTTCCCTTTAGTCAGCATTAGGGCTCCAACCCTAAACTGAACTTTCCCAGTTAGTCAGCATTAGGGCTCCAACCCTAAACTGAACTTTTTCCATTTAGTCAGCATTAGGGCTCCAACCCTGAACTGAACTTTTTCCATTTCGCCAGCATTAGGGCTCCAACCCTGAACTGAGCATTGTCTGTTAGTCAGCATTAGGGCTCCAACCCTAAACTGAACTTTTCCCTTTAGTCAGCATTAGGGCTCCAACCCTAAATTGAACTTTCCCAGTTAGTCAGCATTAGGGCTCCAACCCTGAACTGAACTTTTTCCATTCCGCCAGCATTAGGGCTCCAACCCTGAAATGAGCATTGTCTGTTAGTCAGCATTAGGGTTCCAACCCTAAACTGAACTTTTCCCTTTAGTCAGCATTAGGGCTCCAACCCTAAACTGAACTTTTCCATTTAGTCAGCATTAGGGCTCTAACCCTAAACTGAACTTTCCCAGTTAGTCAGCATTAGGGCTCCAACCCTAAACTGAACTTTTTCCATTTAGTCAGCATCAGGGCTCCAACCCTGAACTGAACTTTTTCTATTCCGCTAGCATTAGGGCTCCAACCCTGAACTGAGCATTGTCTGTTAGTCAGCATTAGGGCTTTAACCATAAACTGAACTTTTCCCTTTAGTCAGCATTAGGGCTCCAACCCTAAACTGAACTTTCCCAGTTAGTCAGCATTAGGACTCCAACCCTTAACTGAACTTTTTCCATTCCGCCAGCATTATTGCTCCAAACCTGAACTGAGCACTGTCTGTTAGTCAGCATTAGGGCTTCAACCATAAATTGAACTTTTCCCTTTAGTCAACATCAGGGATCCAACCCTAAACTAAACATTCCCAGTTAGTCAGCATTAGGGCTCCAACCCTAAACTGAACTTTTTCCATTTAGTCAGCATTAGGGCTCCAACCCTGAACTGAACATTTTCCATTCCGCCAGCATTAGGGCTCCAACCCTGAACTGAGCATTGTCTGTTAGTCAGCATTAGGGCTCCAACCCTAAACTGAACTTTTCCCTTTAGTCAACATTAGGGCTCCAACCCTAAACTGAACTTTCCCAGTTAGTTAGCATTAGGGCTCCAACTCTAAACTGAACTTTTCCCTTTAGTCAGCATTAGGGCTCCAACCCTAAACTGAACATTCCCAGTTAGTCAGCATTAGGGCTCCAACCCTGAACGAATTTTTTCCATTCTGCCAGCATAAGGGCTCCAACCCTGAACTGAGCACTGTCTGTTAGTCTGCATTAGGGCTCCAACCATAAACTGAACTTTTCCCTTTAGTCAACATTAGGGCTCCAACCTTAAACTGGACATTCCCAGTTAGTCAGCATTAGGGCTCCAACCCTAAACTGAACTTTTTTCATTTAGTCAGCATTAGGGCTCCAACCCTGAACTGAACTTTTTCCATTCCGCCAGCATTAGGGCTCCAACCCTGAACTGAGCATTGTCTGTTAGTCAGCATTAGGGCTCCAACCCTAAACTGAACTTTTCCCTTTAGTCGGCATTAGGGCTCCAACCCTAAGCTGAACTTTCCCATTTAGTCAGCATTAGGGCTCCAACCCTAAACTGAACTTTTCCATTTAGTCAGCATTAGGGCTCCAACCTTGAACTGAACTTTTTCCATTCCGCCAGGATTAGGGCTCCAACCCTGAACTGAGCATTGTCTGTTAGTCAGCATTAGGGCTCCAACCCTAAACTGAAATTTTCACTTTAGTCAGCATTAGGGCTCCAACCCTAAATTGAACTTTCCCAGTTAGTTAGCATTAGGGCTCCAACCCTAAACTGAACTTTTCCCTTTAGTCAGCATTAGGGCTCCAACCCTAAACTGAACATTCCCAGTCAGTCAGCATTAGGGCTCCTACCCTGAACTGAGCATTGTCTGTTAGTCAGCATTAGGTTTCCAACCCTAAACTGAACTTTTCCCTTTAGTCAGCATTAGGGCTCCAACCCTAAACTGAACTTTCCCAGTTAGTCAGCATTAGGGCTCCAACTCTAAACTGAACTTTTTCCATTTAGTCAGCATTAGGGCTCCAACCCTGAACTGAACTTTTTCCATTTTGCCAGCATTAGGGCTCTAACCCTGAACTGAGCATTGTCTGTTAGTCAGCATTAGGGCTCCAACCTTAAACTGAACTTTTCTATTTAGTCAGCATTAGGGCTCCAACCCTAAACTGAATTTTCCCAGTTAGTCAGCATTAGGGCTCCAACCGTTAACTGAACTTTTTTTCATTCCGCCAGCATTAGGGCTCCAAACCTGAACTGAGCACTGTCTGTTAGTCAGCATTAGGGCTCCAACCATAAACTGAACTTTTCCCTTTAGTCAACATCAGAGCTCCAACCCTAAACTGAACATTCCCAGTTAGTCAGCATTAGGGCTCCAACCCTAAACTGAACTTTTTCCATTTAGTCAGCATTAGGGCTCCAACCCTGAAATGAACTTTTTCCGTTCCGCCAGCATTAGGGCTCCAACCCTGAACTGAGCATTGTCTGTTAGTCAACTTTAGGGCTCCAACCCTAAACTGAAATTTTCCCTTTAGTCAGCATTAGGGCTCCAACCCTAAACTGAACTTTCCGAGTTAGTCAGCATTAGGGCTCCTACCCTAAACTGAGCATTGTTCTATTAGTCAGCATTAGGGCTCTAATCCTAAACTGAACTTCTTCCATTTAGTCAGCATTAGGGCTCCAACCCTGAACTGAACTTTTTCCATTCCGCCAGCATTAGGGCTCCAACCCTGAACTGAGCATTGTTTGTTAGTCAGCATTAGGGCTCCAACCCTAAACTGAACTTTTCCCTTTAGTCAAGCATTAGGGCTCCAACCCTAAACTGAACTTTCCCAGTTAGTCCGCATTAGGGCTCCAACCCTAAACTGAACTTTTTCCATTTAGTCAGCATTAGGGCTCCAACCCTAAACTGAACTTTTTCCATTCCGCCAGCATTAGGGCTCCAACCCTGAACTGAGCATTGTTTGTTAGTCAGCATTAGGGCTCCAACCCTAAACTGAACTTTTCCCTTTAGTCAGCATTAGGGCTCAAACCCTAAACTGAACTTTCCCAGTTAGTCAGCATTAGGGCTCCAACCCTGAACTGAACTTTTTCCATTCCGCCAGCATTAGGGCTCCAACCCTGAACTGAGCACTGTCTGTTAGTCAGCATTAGGGCTCCAACCCTAAACTGAACTTTTCCCTTTAGTCAGCATTAGGGCTCCAACCTTAAACTGAACATTCCCAATTAGTCAGCATTAGGGCTCCAACCCTAAACTGAACTTTTTCCATTTAGTCAGCATTAGGGCTCCAACCCTGAAATGAACTTTTTCCATTCCGCCAGCATTAGGGCTCCAACCCTGAACTGAGCATTGTCTGTTAATCAGCATTAGGGCTCCAACCCTAAACTAAACTTTTCCCTTTAGTCAGCATTAGGGCTCCAACCCTAAACTGAACTTTCCCAGTTAGTCAGCATTAGGGCTCCAACCCTAAACTGAACTCTTCCGTTTAGTCAGCATTAGGGCTCCAACCCAGAACTGAACTTTTTCCATTCCGCCAGCATTAGGGCTCCAACCCTAAACTGAGCATTGTCTGTTAGTCAGCATTAGGGCTCCCACCCTGAACTGAGCATTGTCTGTTAGTCAGCATTAGGGCTCCAACCCTAAACTGAACTTTTCCCTTTAGTCAGCATTAGGGCTCCAACCCTAAACTGAACTTTCCCAGTTAGTCAGCATTAAGGCTCCAACCCTAAACCGAACTTTTTCCATTCCGCCAGCATTAGGGCTCCAACCCTGAACTGAGCATTGTCTGTTAGCCAGCATTAGGGCTCCAACCCTGAACTGAGCATTGTCTGTTAGTCAGCATTAAGGCTCCAACCCTAAACTGAACTTTTCCCTTTAGTCAGCATTAGGGCTCAAACCCTAAACTGAACTTTCCCAGTTAGTCAGCATTAGGGCTCCAACCCTGAACTGAAGTTTTTCCATTCCGCCAGCATTAGGGCTCCAACCTTGAACTGAGCACTGTCTGTTAGTCAGCATTAGGGCTCCAACCCTAAACTGAACTTTTCCCTTTAGTCAGCATTAGGGCTCCAACCCTAAACTGAACATTCCCAATTAGTCAGCATTAGGGCTCCAACCCTAAACTGAACTTTTTCCATTTAGTCAGCATTAGGGCTCCAACCCTGAAATGAACTTTTTCCATTCCGCCAGCATTAGGGCTCCAACCCTGAACTGAGCATTTTCTGTTAATCAGCATTAGGGCTCCAACCCTAAACTAAACTTTTCCCTTTAGTCAGCATTAGGGCTTCAACCCTAAACTGAACTTTCCCAGTTAGTCAGCATTAGGGCTCCAACCCTAAACTGAACTTTTCCGTTTAGTCAGCATTAGGGCTCCAACCCTGAACTGAGCATTGTCTGTTAGTCAGCATTAGGGCTCCAACCCTGAACTGAGCATTGTCTGTTAGTCAGCATTAGGGCTCCAACCCTAAACTGAACTTTCCCAGTTAGTCAGCATTAGGGCTCCAACCCTAAACCGAACTTTTTCCATTCCGCCAGCATTAGGGCTCCAACCCTGAACTGAGCATTGTCTGTTAGTCAGCATTAGGGCTCCAACCCTAAACTGAACTTTTCCCTTTAGTCAGCATTAGGGCTCCAACCCTAAACTGAACTTTTCCCTTTAGTCAGCATTAGGGCTCCAACCCTGAAATGAACTTTTTCCATTCCGCCATCATTAGGGCTCCAACCCTGAATTGAGCATTGTCTGTTAATCAGCATTAGGGCTCCAACCCTAAACTAAACTTTTCCCTTTAGTCAGCATTAGGGCTCCAACCCTAAACTGAACTTTCCCAGTTAGTCAGCATTAGGGCTCCAACCCTAAACTGAACTTTTCCGTTTAGTCAGCATTAGGGCTCCAACCCTGAACTGAACTTTTTCCATTTCGCCAGCATTAGGGCTTCAACCCTGAACTGAGCATTGTCTGTTAGTCAGCATTAAGGCTCCAACCCTGAACTGAGCATTGTCTGTTAGTCAGCATTAGGGCTCCAACCCTAAACTGAACTTTTCCCTTTAGTCAGCATTAGGGCTCCAACCCTAAACTGAACTTTCCCAGTTAGTTAGCATTAGGGCTCCAACCCTAAACTGAACTTTTTCCATTTAGTCAGCATTAGGGCTCCAACCCTGAACTGAACTTTTTCCATTCCGCCAGCATTAGGGCTCCAACCCTGAACTGAGCATTGTCTGTTAGTCAGCATTAGGGCTCCAACCCTAAACTGAACTTTTCCCTTTAGTCAGCATTAGGGCTCCAACCCTAAACTGAACTTTCCCAGTTAGTCAGCATTAGGGCTCCAACCCTGAACTGAACTTTTTCCATTCCGCCAGCATTAGGGCTCCAACCCTGAACTGAGCACTGTCTGTTAGTCAGCATTAGGGCTCCAACCCTAAACTGAACTTTTCCCTTTAGTCAGCATTAGGGCTCCAACCCTAAACTGAACATTCCCAATTAGTCAGCATTAGGGCTCCAACCCTAAACTGAACTTTTTCCATTTAGTCAGCATTAGGCCTCCAACCCTGAAATGAACTTTTTCCATTCCGCCAGCATTAGGGCTCCAACCCTGAACTGAGCATTGTCTGTTAATCAGCATTAGGGCTCCAACCCTAAACTAAACTTTTCCCTTTAGTCAGCATTAGGGCTCCAACCCTTAACTGAACTTTCCCAGTTAGTCAGCATTAGGGCTCCAACCCTAAACTGAACTTTTCCGTTTAGTCAACATTAGGGCTCCAACCCTGAACTGAACTTTTTCCATTCCTCCAGCATTAGGGCTCCAACCCTGAACTGAGTATTGTCTGTTAGTCAGCATTAGGGCTCCAACCCTGAACTGAGCATTGTCTGATAGTAAGCATTAGGGCTCCAACCCTAAACTGAACTTTTCCCTTTAGTCAGCATTAGGGCTCCAACCCTAAACTGAACTTTCCCAGTTAGTCAGCATTAGGGCTCCAACCCTAAACCGAACTTTTTCCATTCCGCCAGCATTAGGGCTCCAACCCTGAACTGAGCATTGTCTGTTAGTCAGCATTAGGGCTCCAACCCTAAACTGAACTTTTCCCTTTAGTCAGCATTAGGGCTCCAACCCTAAACTGAACTTTCCCAGTTAGTCAACATTAGGGCTCCAACCCTAAACTGAACTTTTTCCATTTAGTCAGCATTAGGGCTCCAACCCTGAACTGAACTTTTTCCATTCCGCCAGCATTAGGGCTCTAACCCTGAACTGAGCATTGTCTGTTAGTCAGCATTAGGGCTCCAACCCTAAACTGAACTTTTCCCTTTAGTCGGCATTAGGGCTCCAACCCTAAGCTGAACTTTCCCAGTTAGTCAGCATTAAGGCTCCAACCCTGAACTGAACTTTTTCCATTCCGCCAGCATTAGGGCTCCAACCCTGAATTGAGCACTGTCTGTTAGTCAGCATTAGGTCTCCAACCATAAACTGAAGTTTTCCCTTTAGTCAACATTAGGGCTCCAACCCTAAACTGAACATTCCCAGTTAGTCAGCATTAGGGCTCCAACCCTAAAATGAACTTTTTCGATTTAGTCAGCATTAGGGCTCTAACCCTAAACTGAACTTTTTGCATTCCACCAGCATTAGGGCTCCAACCCTGAACTGAGCATTGTCTGTTAGTCAGCATTAGGGCTCCAACCCTAAACTGAATTTTTCCCTTTAGTCAGCATTAGGGCTACAACCCTAAACTGAACTTTCCCAGTTAGTCAGCATTAGGGATCCAACCCTAAACTGAACTTTTCCGTTTAGTTAGCATTAGGGCTCCAACCCTGAACTGAACTTTTTCCATTCCGCCAGCATTAGGGCTCCAACCCTAAACTGAGCATTGTCTGTTAGTCAGAATTAGGGCTCCAACCCTAAACTGAACTTTTCCCTTTAGTCAGCATTAGGGCTCCAACCCTAAACTGAACTTTCCCAGTTAGTCAGCATTAGGGCTCCAACCCTAAACTGAACTTTTCCGTTTAGTCATCATTAGGGCTAAAACCCTGAACTGAACTTTTCCGTTTAATCAGCATTAGGGCTCCAACTCTAAACTAAACTTTTTCCATTTAGTCAGCATTAGGGCTCCAACCCTGAACTGAACTTTTTCCATTCCGCCAGCATTAGGGCTCCAACCCTGAACTGAGCATTGTCTGTTAGTCAGCATTAGGGCTCCAACCCTAAACTGAACTTTTCCCTTTAGTCAGCATTAGGGCTCCAACCCTAAACTGAACTTTTCCCGTTTAGTCAGCATTAGGGCTCCAACCCTAAACTGAACTTTTTCCATTCCACCAGCATTAGGGCTCCAACCCTGAACTGAGCATTGTTTGTTAGTCAGCATTAAGGCTCCAACCCTAAACTGAACTTTTCCCTTTAGTCAGCATTAGGGCTCCAACCCTAAACTGAACTTTCCCAGTTAGTCAGCATTAGGGATCCAACCCTAAACTGAACTTTTCCGTTTAGTCAGCATTAGGGCTCCAACCCTGAACTGAACTTTTTCCATTCCGCCAGCATTAGGGCTCCAACCCTAAACTGAGCATTGTCTGTTAGTCAGCATTAGGGCTCCAACCCTAAACTAAACTTTTCCCTTTAGTCAGCATTAGGGCTCCAACCCTAAACTGAACTTTTCCGTTTAGTCAGCATTAGGGCTCCAACCCTGAACTGAACTTTTTCCATTCCGCCAGCATTAGGGCTCCAACCCTGAACTGAGCATTGTCTGTTAGTCAGCATTAGGGCTCCAACCCTAAACTGAACTTTTCCCTTTAGTCAGCATTAGGGCTCCAACCCTAAACTGAACTTTCCCAGTTAGTCAGCATTAGGGCTCCAACCCTAAACTGAACTTTTTCCATTTAGTCAGCATTAGGGCTCCAACCCTGAACTGAACTTTTTCCATTCCGCCAGCATTAGGGCTCCAACCCTGAACTGAGCATTGTCTGTTAGTCAACATTAGGGCTCCAACCCTAAACTGAACTTTTCCCTTTAGTCAGCATTAGGGCTCCAACCCTAAACTTAACTTTCCCAATTAGTCAGCATTAGGGCTCCAACCCTGAACTGAACTTTTTCCATTCCGCCAGCATTAGTGCTGCAATCCTGAACTAAGCACTGTCTATTAGTCAGTATTAGGGTTCCAACCATAAACTGAACTTTTCCCTTTAGTCAGCATTAGGGCTCCAACCCTAAACTGAACATTCCCAGTTAGTCAGCATTAGGGCTCCAACCCTAAAATGAACTTTTTCGATTTAGTCAGCATTAGGGCTCCAACCTTAAACTGAACTTTTTCCATTCCGCCAGCATTAGGGCTCCAACCCTGAACTGAGCATTGTCTGTTAGTCAGCATTAGGGCTCCAACCCTAAACTGAACTTTTCCCTTTAGTCAGCATTAGGGCTCCAACCCTAAACTGAACTTTCCCAGTTAGTCAGCATTAGGGATCCAACCCTAAACTAAACTTTTCCGTTTAGTCAGCATTAGGGCTCCAACCCTGAACTGAACTTTTTCCATTCCGCCAGCATTAGGGCTCCAACCCTAAACTGAGCATTGTCTGTTAGTCAGAATTAGGGCTCCAACCCTAAACTGAACTTCTCCCTTTAGTCAGCATTAGGGCTCCAACCCTAAACTGAACTTTCCCAGTTAGTCAGCATTAGGGCTCCAACCCTAAACTGAACTTTTCCGTTTAGTCATCATTAGGGCTCCAACCCTGAACTGAACTTTTTCCATTCCGCCAGCATTAGGGCTCCAACCCTGAACTAAGCATTGTCTGTTAGTCAGCATTAGGGCTCCAACCCTAAACTGAACTTTTCCCTTTAGTCAGCATTAGGGCTCCAACCCTAAACTGAACTTTCCCAGTTAGTCAGCATTTGGGCTCCAACCCTAAACTGAACTTTTTCCATTTAGTCAGCATTAGGGCTCCAACCTTGAACTGAACTTTTTCCATTCCGCCAGCATTAGGGCTCCAACCCTGAACTGAGCATTGTCTGTTAGTCAGCATTAGGGCTCCAACCCTAAACTGAACTTTTCCCTTTAGTCAGCATTAGGGCTCCAACCCTAAACTGAACTTTCCCAGTTAGTCAGCATTAGGGCTCCAACCCTGAACTGAACTTTTTCCATTCCGCCAGCATTAGGGCTCCAACCCTGAACTGAGCACTGTCTGTTAGTCAGCATTAGGGCTCCAACCATAAACTGAACTTTTCCCTTTAGTCAACATTAGGGCTCCAACCCTAAACTGAACATTCCGAGTTAATCAGCATTAGGGCTCCAACCCTAAAATGAACTTTTTCCATTTAGTCAGCATTAGGGCTCCAACCCTAAACTGAACCTTTTGCATTCCACCAGCATTAAGGCTCCAACCCTGAACTGAGCATTGTCTGTTAGTCAGCATTAGGGCTCTAACCCTAAACTGAACTTTTCCCTTTAGTCAGCATTAGGGCTCCAACCCTAAACTGAACTTTCCCAGTTAGTCAGCATTAGGGATCCAACCCTAAACTGAACTTTTCCGTTTAGTCAGCATTAGGGCTCCAACCCTGAACTGAACTTTTTCCTTTCCGCCAGCATTAGGGCTCCAACCCTAAACTGAGCATTGTCTGTTAGTCAACATTAGGGCTCCAACCCTAAACTGAACTTTTCCCTTTAGTCAGCATTAGGGCTCCAACCCTAAACTGAACTTTCCCAGTTAGTCAACATTAGGGCTCCAACCCTAAACTGAACTTTTCCGTTTAGTCATCATTAGGGCTCTAACCCTGAACTGAACTTTTTCCATTCCGCCAGCATTAGGGCTCCAACCCTGAACTGAGCATTGTCTGTTAGTCAGCATTAGGGCTCCAACCCTAAACTGAACTTTTCCCTTTAGTCAGCATTAGGGCTCCAACCCTAAACTGAAATTTCCTAGTTAGTCAGCATTAGGGCTCCAACCCTAAACTGAACTTTTTCCATTTAGTCGGCATTAGGGCTCCAACCCTGAACTGAACTTTTTCCATTCCGCCAGCATTAGGGCTCCAACCCTGAACTGAGCATTGTCTGTTAGTCAGTATTAGGGCTCCAACCCTAAACTGAACTTTTCCCTTTAGTCAGCATTAGGGCTCCAACCCTAAACTGAACTTTCCCAGTTAATCAGCATTAGGGCTCCAACCCTGAACTGAACTTTTTCATTTCCGCCAGCATTAGGGCTCCTACCCTAAACTGAGCATTGTTCTGTTAGTCAGCATTAGGGCTCTAACCCTAAACTGAACTTCTTCCATTTAGTCAGCATTAGGGCTCCAACCCTGAACTGAACTTTTTCCATTCCGCCAGCATTAGGGCTCCAACCCTGAACTGAGCATTGTCTGTTAGTCAGCATTAGGGCTCCAAGCTTAAACTGAACTTTTCCATTTAGTCAGTATTAGGGCTCCAACCCTAAACTGAACTTTCCCCTATTAGTTAGCATTAGGGCTCCAACCCTAAACTGAACTTTTTCCATTTAGTCAGCATTAGGGCTCCAACTCTAAACTGAGCATTGTCTGTTAGTCAGCATTAGGGCTCCAACCCTAAACTGAACTTTTTCCATTTAGTCAGCATTAGGGCTCCAACCCTGAACTGAACTTTTTCCATTCCGCCAGCATTAGGGCTCCAACCCTGAACTGAGCATTGTCTGTTAGTCAACATTAGGGCTCCAACCCTAAACTGAACTTTTCCCTTTAGTCAGCATTAGGGCTCCAACCCTAAACTTAACTTTCCCAATTAGTCAGCATTAGGGCTCCAACCCTGAACTGAACTTTTTCCATTCCGCCAGCATTAGTGCTGCAACCCTGAACTAAGCACTGTCTATTAGTCAGTATTAGGGTTCCAACCATAAACTGAACTTTTCCCTTTAGTCAGCATTAGGGCTCCAACCCTAAACTGAACATTCCCAGTTAGTCAGCATTAGGGCTCCAACCCTAAAATGAACTTTTTCGATTTAGTCAGCATTAGGGCTCCAACCTTAAACTGAACTTTTTGCATTCCACCAGCATTAGGGCTCCAACCCTGAACTGAGCATTGTCTGTTAGTCAGCATTAGGGCTCCAACCCTAAACTGAACTTTCCCAGTTAGTCAGCATTAGGGATCCAACCCTAAACTGAACTTTTCCGTTTAGTCAGCATTAGGGCTCCAACCCTGAACTGAACTTTTTCCATTCCGCCAGCATTAGGGCTCCAACCCTAAACTGAGCATTGTCTGTTAGTCAGAATTAGGGCTCCAACCCTAAACTGAACTTCTCCCTTTAGTCAGCATTAGGGCTCCAACCCTAAACTGAACTTTCCCAGTTAGTCAGCATTAGAGCTCCAACCCTAAACTGAACTTTTCCGTTTAGTCATCATTAGGGCTCCAACCCTGAACTGAACTTTTTCCATTCCGCCAGCATTGGGGCTCCAACCCTGAACTGAGCATTGTCTGTTAGTCAGCATTAGGGCTCCAACCCTAAACTGAACTTTTCCCTTTAGTCAGCATTAGGGCTCCAACCCTAAACTGAACTTTCCCAGTTAGTCAGCATTTAGGGCTCCAACCCTAAACTGAACTTTTTCCATTTAGTCAGCATTAGGGCTCCAACCCTGAACTGAACTTTTTCCATTCCGCCAGCATTAGGGCTCCAACCCTGAACTGAGCATTGTCTGTTAGTCAGCATTAGGGCTCCAACCCTAAACTGAACTTTTCCCTTTAGTCAGCATTAGGGCTCCAACCCTAAACTGAACTTTCCCAGTTAGTCAGCATTAGGGCTCCAACCCTGAACTGAACTTTTTCCATTCCGCCAGCATTAGGGCTCCAACCCTGAACTGAGCACTGTCTGTTAGTCAGCATTAGGGCTCCAACCATAAACTGAACTTTTCCCTTTAGTCAACATTAGGGCTCCAACCCTAAACTGAACATTCCGAGTTAATCAGCATTAGGGCTCCAACCCTAAAATGAACTTTTTCCATTTAGTCAGCATTAGGGCTCCAACCCTAAACTGAACCTTTTGCATTCCACCAGCATTAAGGCTCCAACCCTGAACTGAGCATTGTCTGTTAGTCAGCATTAGGGCTCTAACCCTAAACTGAACTTTTCCCTTTAGTCAGCATTAGGGCTCCAACCCTAAACTGAACTTTCCCAGTTAGTCAGCATTAGGGATCCAACCCTAAACTGAACTTTTCCGTTTAGTCAGCATTAGGGCTCCAACCCTGAACTGAACTTTTTCCTTTCCGCCAGCATTAGGGCTCCAACCCTAAACTGAGCATTGTCTGTTAGTCAGCATTAGGGCTCCAACCCTAAACTGAACTTTTCCTTTTAGTCAGCATTAGGGCTCCAACCCTAAACTGAACTTTCCCAGTTAGTCAACATTAGGGCACCAACCCTAAACTGAACTTTTCCGTTTAGTCATCATTAGGGCTCTAACCCTGAACTGAACTTTTTCCATTCCGCCAGCATTAGGGCTCCAACCCTGAACTGAGCATTGTCTGTTAGTCAGCATTAGGGCTCCAACCCTAAACTGAACTTTTCCCTTTAGTCAGCATTAGGGCTCCAACCCTAAACTGAAATTTCCTAGTTAGTCAGCATTAGGGCTCCAACCCTAAACTGAACTTTTTCCATTTAGTCGGCATTAGGGCTCCAACCCTGAACTGAACTTTTTCCATTCCGCCAGCATTAGGGCTCCAACCCTGAACTGAGCATTGTCTGTTAGTCAGTATTAGGGCTCCAACCCTAAACTGAACTTTTCCCTTTAGTCAGCATTAGGGCTCCAACCCTAAACTGAACTTTCCCAGTTAATCAGCATTAGGGCTCCAACCCTGAACTGAACTTTTTCATTTCCGCCAGCATTAGGGCTCCTACCCTAAACTGAGCATTGTTCTGTTAGTCAGCATTAGGGCTCTAACCCTAAACTGAACTTCTTCCATTTAGTCAGCATTAGGGCTCCAACCCTGAACTGAACTTTTTCCATTCCGCCAGCATTAGGGCTCCAACCCTGAACTGAGCATTGTCTGTTAGTCAGCATTAGGGCTCCAAGCTTAAACTGAACTTTTCCATTTAGTCAGTATTAGGGCTCCAACCCTAAACTGAACTTTCCCCTATTAGTTAGCATTAGGGCTCCAACCCTAAACTGAACTTTTTCCATTTAGTCAGCATTAGGGCTCCAACCCTAAACTGAACTTTCCCCTGTCAGTCAGCATTGGGGTTCCAACCCTAAACTGAACTTTTCCATTTAGTCAGCATTAGTGCTCCAACCCTAAACTGAACCTTTTCATTTAGTCAGCATTAGGGCTCCAACTCCAAACTGAACTTTTAGTCAGCATTAGGGCTCCAACCCTAAACTGAACTTTTTCCATTTAGTCAGCATTAGGGCTCCAACCCTAAACTCAACTTTTTCCCTTTAGTCAGCATTAGGGCTCCAACCCTGAGCTGAACTTTTTCCGTTTAGCCAGCATTAGGGCTCCAACCCTAAACTGAACATTCTTACCTTGTGGAAATATTAGTGATCCAATCCCGGAGTTGGCATTTTGTAGACTGAAATTTTCCAATTCCTTCATCAATTCTATAAACTTCCTGGCAATTAACTCACGAAATTTTCCTAGTGAAACTGGGGCAGAAAATTTCGTTCGTTTGTTTTTCCCCGCAGGTCTAACCTCAAGGCGCATGGATCGAGACGACCCACGAGATGAGTCTCAACCCAGAATAAAGAAAAGAAAAAAGAAGAAGAAGATGTCCCGAGATACTGGAGAAAACGAAAGGCGGATCGCTCCAAGATTTGATCAAGGTCCCGAGCTCTGCCAATCCTGTCTCACTCAGTATCCCAGAAATAAACATGCACCTACAACTTGCAAGCATCAAGATTCAGATCGAAGTCTACAAGCAAAATCAGCTAAGACCCAAGATCAAGTTGCAAAAGAATCATAGATAGGAATCTTGTAACTAGCAATTAACAAGCACCGTTAGTTAGTTCAATTTCAATTTTCATTTGGTTGTAATAAGGGAGTCGGTAAGCAGCAGCGGCAACGGCAACAACAGTAACAGCAAGCATTGCAATCCCATCGTAGTCCCAGCTACCAAAGCTTCCCGAACTACATTGACCTGATTCCTGTTTAGCCCAGGATATGTAGGGAATCTTTGAAGCGAAGATTCGGTCAAATCTTTCAATAAAGTGCTTCACACAAAGTATTCCGATAGGCAAAAATCGCTCATATCCGCTCACTTTATCTTTGCACGAAAACTCTTCGTGTTTCCGAACAAAGAGGGGCAGCTGTGAGCACGTGATTTTTGTTTACGCGACAATCACTCCAAAAGAAATAAAAATAATGGCAAATGGTCTTGCTGTACAAGTTTTGGATTTTACGTGGCATTTTGGTAGTTATTTGTGATCTTCCCCTTTTGTATTTTTATCAAACAAAATATAAAAAATATGTGTCGTGTGTAAAAAATATAAAGTGATGTTATTTTTTGTTAATTGTGTGATTGATTGTTGTTTAATGTTTTTATTAGTATTTGTTTAATTTGATTAAGAGATTAAAGAGGAAAAGGGATTTTCGGATTGGGCCAGTCCAAATAAAATAAAAACAAGCCCAAATCAAATTATCTGGTCCAGATCAGTTCGGCCCCAGGTGTATCCCAATGACGTCGTTTGAGTCATGCCTGATCTGGGTCGTGGATCTCAGAATGATCAACGGCCAAGATCACATCCCCCATATCCACAAACAAACCCGACCCGTTCAACCCCGGACCAACCCAACCCCTTGTGCTTAAAACGACACCGTTCCCCACCAGCTGAAAGATCCTGGCCCTTCATCTCGCCTCATCCGACGGCCAGGATCTATTCACTCACTAACTATATAAGCCTATAACCTTACCCCACGCCCCATCCAAACACTCCTCTACCCTTAGGTCGTCCTCACCACAGACCTCAATCTCCCAAACTCTAGAGCCGCCCCCTTTCCCCTTACCAAAAACCCAGCGGCATGGACGCCGGTGATCCCCACCTTAACACCATAGAACCACCTCACCACCCTGAATATGGATCCGTTGTCCCTTTGCCTCGAATCAACTCCTAGGTTCTCGAATCTTCCTTTGAAGATTCGAACAAAAACTCGATCTACACCAAACCACCCCAGGTTCATACCAGGCCATCCTCTGACTTCCCTAGTGACCAAACCATGCTTGGTTTGGTCCGAATCTAACCAGGGAAACATAAATCCCAAATCTACCTTTAGGAGCCCTAGGAGTTCCTCATGTCTAATCCGTGTCCGTTTGAGCCAAATGATTAGGGTCTAATGGACCTTAATCAAAGTGTTCTCAGTTGAGAACACTTCGATTAAAGTCCGTTCAACCCCAAGAAAGGTTGATTCAAATCCGAGCTAGGGTTTGCTGTTTTTTCAAGATTTCGGGTATTTTTGTTTTCTTTTTTATCAATTCATGAGTTTTTGTTGTAATTGAATGTCTGTTCATATGTCCAAATGTTTTGTTTAATTTATGTTTTGAATTTTTATCGACTGTGTTGTCCACCTTGCCCGGACCCCTGTATTTGGCCATGTTTTCTCCATTTGCTGATCATGTGTATGTGTATAAGCTGTACAATCAATTGAACTTAAATTTGACTGATTAATTTATCCCCCAGTACAACTTTTGCTTAGTCAGTACAATTTGAATCGCATGTTGATACTGTTAGATTTCTGATCATAGGCTTCGATTGTATGTGTTACAATTAGTATAGTCGAGTCGATATACGTCGTCATAAGTTCAGCTTTGAATGATAGTAATTTGATTGGTTTTTCTGCTGAAGTCGTACTTAAATCAAATTAAGAATCGAGTATAGCTACTTATAGTTGTTGTATTTGAATCAGAAATTTAAGGATTTGGTTTGTTAGCTGCAGTCTGAATTGGTGGCATGTGCACTTGTGCACAACATGTGCATTATGGCCCTTTTAGAGATTAAAAATAATTTGACAGCATGTGCTGTCAGGGCATATTCAGGCTGCCCACACCCTGATTTGGTTAAGAAATAATAAACCATATCTAAGTAAAGGCTGTCAGGGAATCTCATGGGGATGGTTCTACTTTTTAAAGATAAGTGGAAAAACAGCAGAAAAGAGGGGGGTTCTGATTGTGTTTTACAGACTGTAAAGGGCTAGTGCTAGGCTATAAAAAGGGCAGAACTTCCGTTAGTTAGGGATGAAAAAAAAGAGATAGAAAAGATTTTTAGAGAGATAAGAAGAGTAGGAGATATATACACTGATCTTTGGACACACATACACAGAGAGAGATACCACAAAGACAGGCATATACAGACATACACTGAGTGAGAAAAACACAGATAGAGAGAGAGCAAGAAATAGAAAACATACAGACAAAAATCAGAAACTGTTTCTTCCTATTTTTGTTTGGATTCCACTTGTTTTCAACCTGTTTAATCAATACATGATTCTTCCAAGTCTTTAACTGAGGTTACTGGTTGTGTATTGCATTATTATTCCTGGATTTGGTCTGTTTGGAGTTTCGGTTTCTACTACACTGCTTGCTGCTGTCATTTTACTACTTTTCCATCGGCTATAGTTGCATCTTGCACTGGGATTTGTTCTGTTGTTACCTGGTGTTACTGCTGCTGTTTGGTATATGCTACTACTGCTCTACTGACTTTCCTGCTTCTTCAAATGTAAGCACTTTCCAGGTACACACTCGAATCTCATACTGATGTACCACTAAAGGCATGAAATAAAAGATGCAAAGGAACCTGGTCATTTGCTGCACTTACAACTTTTAAATGTGTTTGGGTTTGTGTAACTTTCAGTTTGTAGTTCCATAAAAAATATACATTTGTGCAATGTGTACTTAATAGAAGTTTAGTCTATTTAACACTATTTGGTTTCAAGTTGTTAAGTCGTCTGTATGACGAGGAGTGCGCGTGTGTTTAGTACATTGGCAGTTAAATCTCAGCTTCTATCTTTATTCCTAAACATGTAAAGCAGGATGCTTTTAATCCGACAAAAGTCGCATCATAATTCTGAGTCATTTAAACTAACTCTATCAAATTGGGTTTCGTTAGGAAGTTTATAGGACCACGTCCGAACCCCATTGGTAGTAGCTTATAGTAGTCAATGCTATTAATCTGGTTAAAAGGTCGGCTTAAATAAAAATGGGATAGACGTCTAGGGTGAGTTTAGCATGCTATTTGTCTTGTATGCAGTTTCTTTTATCAAACTGAAAGCATGTCTAATAAGGTACAAAAATTTCCCACCTCGCAGAGAATTAATCCAATAACTAATAAGAGGTCAAATTGGCCAAGCATGCAATTTAATTAGCACGTATTTTCTTTCTTCATTTATTTTAGAAAAACAAAAAAAATAGAAATGTAGTCATGCCAAGATTATCCTTTTAAAAATAATGAGACGAGCCTCGCTAAATAAAAATTCAAATTGCGGGCCCCTCAATAATTGGTCATAATAAATACTTAGAATTTGGGATGGACTGTTTAGTGAATTCCACTGCCTTCCCCAAAGATAATAACGCGTTAGACTTTTTAGGCGCGACTTAATTAAATTACATTCTTAAATTCGGGTGCGCATTTATGTGACCCAAATTCAAATCTCAACGGAGTCGAAATGTGTTAACAACTACGGGTGCATTGATTGTGACGTGGTTCGAGATGCATTTTCACGACGTTGCAATTCTATAAAAATAAATATAATAAAAGCGGTTTAAACTTAATAAAAGCACATAAGTCACAACATGTATTTAAATCAGATATTTAGCCTTTATAAAAATTTAAGTGACCGTGCTAGAACCACAGGATTCGAGGATGCCTAACACCTTCCCTCGGGTCAACAGAATTCCTTACTTAGAATTTCTGGTTCGCAGACTTCATTTGGAAAATTCGAATATTTTCCTCGATTCGGGATTCAAGATAAACCGGTGACTTGGGACACCAAAAGCCAAACCTTTCCCAAGTGGCGACTCTGATTTAAATAAATAATCCCATTTCGAATATTGTCACTTAAATTGGAAAAACTCCCCTCGCGCATTTTTACCCTTCGGGGCGGGCACTAAAAAAGGAGGTGTGATAGTAAGTTTATGCTTCGCGAACGCGAGGGTTTGACCGCGTTCGCGAAGAAGAAAATATGCCTAGGCAGAAATGTTTTTAAACTCGTCTTGTCCGCGAGGATTGGGTTTATTTCCTCCATAGTTGGCCATTTTTGGAGATTTTTGAAGTAGATTGAAGAGGGATTCAAGGGGAATCATTGGGAGGTAAGATTCTTGGACTTAAAACTCGATTATTATGTGAATTTCACCTAGAAAATCATAGAACCTAAGCCTAAAATTGAAGAACTAGGGTTTGAAATTGGAGACCAAAATCCGTTGATTTGATTTTTTTTGAATTTCGAGACGTGGGCCCGGGGGTCAGATTTTGATAATTTCGGGATTTGTGCCCTTTATTGATTGTTTTCGCTTGGGCTTCGTTCCCTTAGCATATTTTGAAATCCTCATTCTGATTTTGGATAAATTCGACGCGCGTGGAGGCCGATTCGAGGGGAAAAGGCATCGCGAGCTAGAGATTTAGCCGGTTCGAGGTGAGTAATTATTGTAAATGATACTATGAGGGTTTGAAGCCCCGGATTGCACATTGTAGCGTTATATTAAGGTGAGACACACACTTGATGACGAGCGTGGGGTCGTGCACTATTAGGGATTGTGACTTGGTCCGTCCCGGTTGATGGTTTTATCGCGTATTTGATTGAAAACTATTTGCTATCATCATTAGTTGGGATGAATGCCATATTTGGTCTTAGTGCTAACTATTTTAACCTTTCGGGGATTTTTATTGATATTTCCTCACTGTTTTGACTTTATACTTGAACTTAGTCATGTTATTTCCACTGTTTTTATACTCAACCATGTTTACTAAGTTTTAAGACTTAAATGATATTTTATATGATGTTTGGGCTGAGAAACACTGTTTACTATTGCCCGAGGGGCTTGTGAGTATTTTTGACTGAGTAAGGCTGAAGGCCTAGTTGTGAGGAAACACTGATACTGATTTGAGGTCGAGGGCCTGAGATATATGTTCCATGAGGTGGCTTGATTGATATGAGGTTGAGGGACTAGATTTGATGCCACGAGATGGCTTGTTATTGCGCTTGGGCCATAAGGGGCCCCTCCTAGAGTCTGCACACCCCCAGTGAGAGCGGGTACCCATTGTGATGTGAGATTGAGTCCGAGGGGCTGGTATTGTTCTGAGATATTGCCCGAGGGACGGATTTGATGATACTGTGCCCGAGGGGCGAACTTCTATTTGTTTACTTTAGCTTAATTACCTGTGAATTACTTGTTTACTTGTTGAAGGAGGATTTACTTGACTTTCCACTATTTTTCTACGTTTAAATGGTTTTACTGCTTTATTATAGAATGCCTTGTGCCTTACATGTTTTCTTACTTTCAGTCATTATTTACATTTGTTACTCACCGAGTTGGAGTACTCACTTTACTCC
Organism: Nicotiana sylvestris; assembly: GCF_000393655.2. Lineage (NCBI taxonomy): Eukaryota > Viridiplantae > Streptophyta > Magnoliopsida > Solanales > Solanaceae > Nicotiana > Nicotiana sylvestris. The sequence continues at coordinate 57,561,393 of NC_091058.1, forward strand.
CTGCACCCTATGTGCAAATTCAGGCGTAGCTAGTTTCGCTCCCGAGTGTTGATTCCTCCAGCTTCAGGTGGGCTTCAATGATTACGAGGTAGTTGTTAACGTCCTCAGCCCCGTGTATCTACTCCTTTATCTCTTCTATTTCCCTTCAGACAATTGTACTAGTTATGGATTTGTAAGATTTATATTATGACTTATATATGCTTATGACTAGTGAAACCCCGGTTAGGGCTGTGTATGGGTGTTCTTCCACATATTTATGTTATCATTGTTATTTAGAATTTATTTTATCATGATTTGACCGTTTATTAAATGCTTAACTATTAATAATTGGAAAATGGGAAGTGTCGGCTGGCCTTGTCTTCGCGAGAGGCGCCATCATGATTGGGTCCGGGTTTGGGTCGTGTCAAGTTGGTATCAGAGCCTAGGTTACATAGGTCTCATGAGTCATGAGCATGTTTAGTAGAGTCTCGCAGATCGGTATGGAGACATCTGTATTTATCCTCGAGAGGCTCCAGAACCTTTACGAAAAACTTCATATTCTTGAAATTCTTGTCATGCAAACTTGTTGATATGAGTACTAAACTTCTGTTATTCTATTCTCTCACAGATGATGAGGACATGCGCTACTGGTCGGGGCGAACGACCCCCAGTACCACCAGTTGTGGCCACCAGAGGTCAAGGACGCGGTCGTGGTAGAGGCAAAGCAGCGAGGGTAGCACCTGTAGATCCACCAACTGCCCCAGGTCAAGATCAGGCTCCAGCTATGGATGCTCCAATAGTACCAGTTCAGGCACCAGCTGTGGCCATCGTGATTCCGGGTCTTTAGGAGGCCTTTGCACAGATCTTATCAGTTTGTACTGGCCTAGCTCATGCGGTTTCAGCCACTACAGCCACAACTACTTCTCATGCCGGGGGAGGCAATCAAACTCCCACCACTGCACACCTGAGCAGGTCGTGCAAGGACTTCAGATGCCGGGGGCGCATACAACCCTGCCGGTTGCAACTGTTCAGGACTATGTAGTTCCTTCCATGCCGGAGGATGAGCAACATAGGTTGGAGTGGTTTGGTAGACTTCATCCTCCGTCATTCAGTGGGGTAGAGGACGAGGATGCCCAGGGTTTTCTGGACAAGTGTCAGAGGATGCTTCATACAACAGGTATTCTGGAGACCAGCGGGGTCACTTTCACTACTTATCAGTTTTCAGGAGCTGCTTTCACTTGGTGGGAGGATTTTGAGTGTCGTAGGCCTATTAGTGTAGCAACCCTTACCTGGAAGCTGTTCTCCGTTCTCTTTCTGGAAAAGTATGTGTCGTAGTCTCACAGAGAGGAGCTGCGCAAGTAGTTTGAGTGGTTGCATCAGGGGGAGATGACCATATTGTAGTATGATTTGAGATTCTTTGAGTTGGCTCATCATCCATCTGGCTGGTCTCGACAGATAGAGCGAGGATCAGGAGGTTTGTTGATGGTCTTACTTATCAGCTCCGTATTCTCATGACTAAGGAGAGGGTGACTGGTGCTACTTTCGAGGAGGTTGTGGATATTGCCCATTATATTGAGTCTGTTCGCCGTCAGGAGAAAGAGGAGAGGTAGGCCAAGAGGCCTAGAGGATCTGGCAGTTATAGTGGTACTTCTTCGAGGGGTCAGTTTCAGCACGGCAAAGGTCGTTCATTCAAGTCTGCTCAGCCAACTCGCGCAGGTTATCATGGGGCATCTTCAGGTCATGGTTTTCATGTTTCTCAGTAGGTCCAGTCATCAATTAATGCCCTTCTAGCTCAGAGTTCATCCCGTGCTCTATCAGTTCAGGGCTCTTCTATGCCGAGTGCATCTGCTAGTCACTCTGGTGCGAGGGGTTCCCTTCAGTCCCCTTCTCCAGCACCTGGGAGTTGTTATAAGTGTGGCGAGATGGGCCACATGTGGAGGCAGTGTCCTCATCGTGTTGCTAGTTTGTCTCAACAGAGGGGTCAGTCATCGACTTCAGTGCTAGTTGCTTCATCACCACCCACTCCGCTAGCTAGGGGTAGAGGTCAGTCAGCCAGGGGTTGCCCTAGAGGGGGAGGTCGATCAGGGGGCGGTTAGGCCCGTTTCTATGCACTCCCAGGCAGACTCGATGCTATTGCTTCAGAGGCTATCATTATAGGTATTGTTTTAGCATGTCACAGAGATGCCTCTATATTATTTGATCTTGGTTCCACCTTTTCTTATGTATCATCATACTTTGCTCGTTATTTGGGTACTCTCTATGAGTTTCTTGCTTTACCTGTTCAAGTATCTACCCCAGTGGGCGATACTGTTGTTGTAGACCATGTGTACCGGTCGTGTGTGGTGACTTTGGGGGTCTGGAGACCCCAGTGGATCTATTGTTATTGAGTATACTGGATTTTGATGTTATTTTGGACATGGATTGGTTATGTTTGTGTCATGCTATTCTAGACTATCATGCTAAGATAGTCACTTTGGCTATGCCGGGTGTTCCATAGATTGAGTGGCGAGGTGTGACTGATTATGTTCCTAGTAGAGTGATCTCTTTCTTGAAAGCCAAGCGTATGGTTGGGAAGGATTGTCTTTCAAATCTAGCGTTTGTGAGGGATGTCAGAGCTGGGGATCCCAGTATTGATTCTGTACCAATTGTGAGGGATTTTCTCGATGTGTTTCCTGCAGACTTGTCGGGCATGCCCCCAGATAGGGATATTGATTTTGGTATTGACCTGGTGCCAGACACTTAGCCCATTTCTATTCCACCGTATTGTATGGCACCAGTTGAGTTGAAAGAGTTGAAGGAACAACTTCAGGAACTCCTAGATAAGGGGTTCATTCGGCCTAGTGTGTCACCTTGGGGTGCGCCAGTTCTGTTTGTGACGAAGAAGGATGGCACAATGAGAATGTGCATTGATTATAGGCAATTGAACAAGGTAACAATTAAGAACAAGTATCCTTTGCCTCGCATTGATGATTTATTCGACTAGCTTCAGGGAGCGAGGGTGTTCTCCAAGATTGATCTCCATTCAGGTTATCACTAGTTGAAGATCTGAGACTCGGATATTCTTAAGACAGCTTTCAGGACTTGATATGGTCATTATGAGTTCTTAGTGATGTCTTTTGGATTGACCAATGCCCCAGCAACGTTCATTCATTTGATGAACAACATGTTCCGACCTTGTGTCGATTCGTTTGTCATAGTCTTTATTGATGATATTCTGGTGTATTCACGTAGTCAGGAGGACTATGCGGAGCATTTGAGAGTTGTGTTTCAGAGATTGAGGGAGGAGAAACTTTATGCAAAATTCTCTAAGTGTGAGTTTTGGCTCGGTTCCGTGGCTTTCTTGGGACATATGGTGTTCAGAGAGGGTATTCAGGTTGACCCAAAGAAGATAGAAGCGGTTCAGAGTTGGCCCAGACCGTCCTCAGCCACAGAGATTTGCAACTTTCTCAGTTTGGTAGGCTATTATCGCCGTTTTGTTCAGGGGTTCTCATCTATCGCATCGCCCTTGACTAAGTTGACGCAAAAGGGTGCTTCATTTTTATGGTTGGACGAGTGTGAGGAAAGCTGTTAGAAGCTCAAGACAGCTTTGACCACATCTCCAGTGTTAGTTTTGCCATAAGCTTCAGGTTTATATACCATGTATTGTGATGCTTCAAGAGTTGAGATTGGTTGTGTGTTGATGTAGGAGGGTAGAGTTATTGCTTATGCTTCTCGTCAGTTGAAGCCCCATGAAAAGAACTACCTCATTCACGATTTGGAGTTGGCTGCCATAGTTCACGCATTGAAGATTTAGAGGCATTACTTGTATGGCGTATCTTGTGAGATGTTCATTGATCATCACAGTCTCCAGCATTTGTTCAAGCAAAAGGATCTTAATTTGAGGTAGCGGAGATGGTTGGAGTTTCTTAAGGATTATGATATCACTATATTATACCATCCGGGAAAGGCCAATGTGGTGGCCAATGCTTTGAGCCGAAAGGCAGTGAGTATGGGGAGTTTGACATATATTCTAGTTGGGGAGGGACCTCTTGCGGTTGATGTTCAGGACTTGGCCAATCGGTTCATGAGGTTAGATATTATAGAGCCTAGTTGGGAATTGGCTTGTGTGGTTTCTCGGTCTTCCTTATATGATCTCATCAGAGAGCGCCAATATGATAATCCGCTCTTGCTTGTCCTTAAGGACAGAGTTCAACATGATGATACTAGAGATGTGACCATTGGTGATGATGGGGTGTTAAGGATGCAGGGCCGGATTTGTGTGCCCAATGTGGATGGGCTTCAGGAGTTGATTCTGGAGGAGGCCCATAGCTCGTGGTATTCCATTCATCCGGGTGTCGCGAAGATGTATCAGGATTTAAGGCAGCATTATTGGTGGAGAAGTATGAAGAAAGATATTGTAGGATTCGTAGCTTGGTGTCTCAATTGTCATCAGGTGAAATATGATCATCGGAGACCGGGTTGTTTGCTTCAGCAGATGGTTATTCCTGAGTGGAAGTGGGAAAGGATCACTATGGACTTTGTTGTTGGACTTCCACGGACTTTGAAGAAGTTCGAAGCTATTTGGGTGATTGTGGATCATCTGACCAAGTCCACACACTTTATTCCTGTATGTACTACCTATTCTTCAGAGCGGTTGGCAGAGATCTATATCCGGGAGATTGTTAGTCAGCATGGTGTTCCAATTTCCATCATTTCAGATAGAGGTACTCAGTTCACTTTGTAGTTTCGGAGAGTTGTGTAGAGAGAGTTGGGTACTCAGGTGGAGTTGAGCACAACTTTTCACCCTCAAACAGATGGGCAGTCCGAGCACACTATTCACATATTGGAGGACATGTTGCGTGCTTGTATCATTGATTTCGGAGGGTCATAGGATCAGTTTCTACCGCTTGCAGAGTTTGCATATAACAACAGCTACCAGTCGACTATTCAGATGGCTCCATATAAGGCTTTGTATGGGACGCAGTATAGATCTCCAGTTGGTCGGTTCGATCCCGGAGAGTCTAGGCTATTGGGGACAGACTTGGTGCAGGATGCTTTAGAGAAGGTAAAGGTGATTCAGGAGAGTCTTCGTACAGCGCAGTTGAGGCAAAAGCGTTATGCTGATAGGAAGGTTCGTGATGTTTCCTACATGGCTGGCGAGAAGGTTCGATTGAAGGTTTCACCCATGAAGGGTGTTACGAGGTTTGGGAAGAAAGGGAATTGAGTCCTCGGTTCATTGGGCCTTTTGAGGTACTTTGGAGGATTGGGGAGGTGGCTTATATGCTTGCTTTGCCACCTAGCTTGTTGAGTGTGCATCCGGTATTTCATGTTTCTATGCTCCAGAAGTATATTAGGGATCCGTCTCATGTTCTGGATTTTAGCACGTTTAAGTTGGATGATGATTTGACCTATGATGTCGAGCCAGTAGCCATTTTGGGTCATCGAGTTCGAAAGTTGAGGTCGAAGGATATAGCTTCAGTGAAAGTGCAGTGGAGAGGTCAGCCTATGGAGGAGGCTACCTGGGAGGCCGAGTGGGAGATGCGAAGCAGATATCCTCACATGTTTGAGGCTTCAAGTATGTTTCTTGATTCGTTCGCGGACGAACACTTGTTTAAGTTGGGGTGGATGTGACGACCTGTCCAGTCGTCTCATGAGTTACCGCTCCGTTTCTCCCATTTCTGCTTCTTTATGCTTCATTATTCATGTTTTATGGTATCGGGTTGGTCGGATCGAATCCGGAATGATTTTGGTAAGGTTTGAGATACTTAGTCTCTTTTAAGGAAGTTTGAGTTGGAAAAGTCAACCGGATATTGACTTATGTGTTAGACGGCTCAGATGCGAGTTCTGATGGTTCGGTTAGCTTCGGGAGGTGATTTATGGCTTAGGAACGTGATCGAATTAGTTTTGGAGGTTCAGAGTAGAATTAGGCTTGAATTGGCGAATTGATATTTTGGCGATTTCCGGTCGATAGGCAAGATTTTGATATAGGGGTTGGAATGGAATTCTGAGAGTTGCAATAGTTCTGTTGTGTCATTTGGGATGTGTGCGCAAAATTTCAAGTCATTTGGAGTGGTTTGGTTGGGTTTTTGATCAAAAGCATAATTTGGAAGATTTGAGAAAGTTTGGCTTGAATCCGATGTGTTTTGGGTGATTTGATATTGTTTGAGGTGTTTTGATGATTGGAACAAGTTTGAATAAGGTTTTAGGATATGTTGGTGCCTTTGGTTGAGGTCTCGGAGGCCTCGAGTGATTTTTGGATGGTCTATCAAATCATTTTTGTTGTTAGGAAATTGTAGAAGTTGCAGGCTTAGCTGTATCGGGCTTTTACTCTTCGCGTTCGTGAGTGGACTCTCGCATTCGGGAAGAGTCAGTAGGGGCTAGTGGAAGTTTAGCCTTTGCGTTCGTGAGAAGTCTCCGTGTTCGCTAAGGCTGGAAGCTCGTGCATCGCATTCGCGAGACGTAAGTCGTGTTCGCATAGGTTCTTTTTGGTCAGCTGGTCTAAGGTCGCAGTTGTTCTTCGCGTTTATGAGAGAGGGGTGCGTTCGCGAAGGGAAGAGTTGAGGAACCATCGCATTCGCGATGGTCATGTCACGCTCGCATAGAGGAATAGTTGGTCAAAGTAAGTTTGTGCTTCGCGAACGCGAGGGTTTGACTGCATTCGCGAAGAAGAAAATATGCCTGGGCAGAAATGTTTTTAAACTCGTCTTGTTCGCGAGGATTGGGTTTATTTCCTCCATAGTTGGCCATTTTGGGAGATTTTTGAAGGAGATTGAAGAGAGATTCAAGGAGAATCGTTAGGAAGTAAGATTCTTGGACTTAAAACTCGATTATTATGTGAATTTCACCTAGAAAATCAAAGAACCTAAGCCTAAAATTGCAGAAGTAGGGCTTGAAATTGGAGACCAAACATTTGGGATTTGAAGGATCATTCGTGGATGGAATTTGATGTTCTTGGTATATATGAACTCGTAGGGAGATAAGAAATCCGTCGATGTGAAATTTTTTAAATTTCGAGACACGGTGTCGGATTTTGGTAATTTCGGGATTTGTACCCTTTATTATTGTTTTTGCTTGGGCTTCTCTCCCTTAGCATATTTTGACATCCTCGTTCTGATTTTGGATAGGTTCGACGAGTGTGGAGGCCGATTTGAAGGGCAAAGACGCCGTGAGCTAGAGATTTAGCCGGTTCGAGGTGAGTAATAATTGTAAATGATGCTCTGAGGGTTTGAAACCCCAGATTGCACTTCGTAGGGCTATATTGAGGTGAGACACATGCTTGATGACGAGCGTGGAGTCATGCACTATTGGGGATTGTGACTTGGTCCATCCCGGTTTATGGTTTTACCGCATATTTGATTGAAAACTATTTGCTAGCATCATTATTTGGGCTGAATGCCATATTTGGGCTTAGTGACAACTATTTGAACCCTTCAGGGATTTTTTGTTGATATTTCCTCACTGTTTTGACTTTATACTTGAACTCAATCGTGTTATTTTCCACAGTTTTCATACTTATCCATTTTCACTCAGTTTTAAGACATAAATGATATTTTATATGATATTTGGGCTAAGAAACACTGTTTACTATTGCCCAAGTGTCTTGTGAGTATTTTTGATGGAGTAATGCCTATGGCCTAGTTGTGAGGAAACATTGATACTGATTTGAGGCCGAATGCCTGAAATATATGCGCCACGAGGTGTCTTGTTTGATATGAGCACGAGGGCCTAGATGTGATGCCACAAGATGGCTTGTTATTGCGCTTGGTCCGTAAGGGGCCCCTCCCAAAGTCTGCACACCCCCAATGAGTGTGGGTACCCATTGTGATGTGATATATTGCCCGAGGGGATGGAATTGTTCTAAGATATTGTCCAATGGGCGAATTTATTGATACTGTGCCCGAGGGGCGAACTTCTATCTGTTTATTTTACCTTAATTACCTGTCAATTAATTGTATACTTGTTAAAGGAGGATTTACTTGACTTTCTACTATTTTTTTGCGTTTAAATGGTTTTACTGCTTTATTATAGAATGCCTTGTGCCTTACGTGTTTTCTTACTTTCAGTCGTTATTTACATTTGTTACTTACTGAGTTGGAGTACTCACTTTACTCCCTGCACCCCTGTGTGCAGATTCAGGCGTAACTGGTTCCGCTCCCGAGTGTTGATTCCTCCAGCTTAAAGCGGGCTTCGGAGATTACGAGGTAGTTGTTGACATCCGCTACCCCGTATCTCTACTCCTTTATCGCTTCTATTTCCCTTCAGACAATTGTACTAGTTATGGATTTAGCAGAATTATATTATGACTTATAGATGCTCATGACTAGTGACACCCCGGTTAGGGCTGTGTATGGGTGTTCTTCCGCATATTTATGTTATCATTATTATTAAGGATTTATTTTATCATGATTTGACCGTTTCTTAAATGCTTAACTGTTAATAATTGGAAAAAGGAAAGTGTCGGCTGGCCTTTTCTTCACGAAAGGCGCCATCACGATCGGGTCTGGGTTTGGGTCGTGACATCTTTGACTAATATCGATTATGTATGTCGGCCCAAGTGACAACCGGGTACTCAATCAAACTTTGCTTCAACTGTTGTGAAGCTATGGAACTTCGAGTGTTGAGACCTTGAGTGAAAGCTTAAACAGCCTAGTCATCGGTGACCGGAGGCAAATCCATTCTCTTTGGTTGGAAACGAGATACGAATTCCCTGAGCATCTCGTTATCTTTTTGCCTTACCTTGAAAAGGTTCGACTTCCTCGTTGCAACTTTAATGGCTCCGACGTGTGCCTTTACAAAATAATCTGCAAGCATAAGAAATGAATCAATAGAATTAAGGGGTAAGTTATGATACCATATTAAGGCACCCTTTGATAGAGTCTTCCCAAACTTCTTTAGCAGTACGGATTCAATCTCATTATTTCCTTTGATGGCGCACATATACGAGGTGACGTGTTCATTCGAATCGGTCTTCCCATTATACTTAGCAATCTTGGGCATACGGAACTTCTTGGGGATTGGCTTCGGAGACGCACTAGGCGGAAGGGTCTTTTGATGAATACACATTATTCATGTATTTTCATACGTATAAATAATGATTTTTATATAAAACATGAATAAATAAATTCGATTCTCCTATATTTTCTAACAAGTTTTGCGGAGGAAGGATGAATTGAGGAAAGAGGACTACAAGCAAAACAAGGAGGAAAAAGAGCAATGCACGTGGTAAAGAAGAGTGACTGTAACTTTTAAGTCACAACATCAAGACAAAGTTACAACATCATCTCACCTTTGCTACATATTTTTATAAATAAGCACTCATATTGTATTGTAAGAAAGAGTCTTAAGGGAGAAAACTACTCTTTGGTCTCTCTTTGTCTTCAGTATTTTCTACTAGTTGTCTTTCTTTTAGAAGAATAATAATATTTCTTCATAAGTTCTTTGTTCTAAATTAGTTTTTTCTTACTTCATAGTAGAGTAATCGTTTTTTTGTTGGGATAGTTGATGAAGCTTGATACACACACACACACACACACACACACACACACACACACACACACACATATATATATATATATATATATATGTGTGTGTGTGTGTGTGTGTGTGTGTGTGTGTAATCTTTTTTTTGTTGGGATAGTTGATGAAGCTTGATATACATATATATATTATAATACTATCTCAGTTTAATATATCCTTGGCTTGAAACATTCGTTTTATACTTTGTATTGTGCCGTAATAATTATTTTAATTAATCATTATTATCATTTTTACATATTTTTATCTCTAAGTTATTTTTATATTGATTTTGTAATTCGCATGAACCAAAATTGATATATAATAACCAATGAATAAAATAGAAAAGTGAGAATAATTTTTAGTAAACTATTATTCCATGTTCATAATCTTGCTTGCCTCAGCTTTAATTCTCACGGAGGAATTGTTGTAGGCAAGATTATTATTATTTTAGTAAAAATATTCTCACGAAGTTTTTACTACCTTTTAGCACAATTCAAGCAAGAAAAATATTTTGGTCTAATTGTCACTAGTTTTAACTCAATTAGTCACATAACCTCACGGAGTGCTATTAATTGACTACTTCGTAGTGAGCTAAATATAATTGTATTAGCAATAAGAAATAATTCCCTACAGAAATACATGTAAAAATTGAGATTTTATTGTAATATATTATCAAGTGAATTTAACGATTCCCAACTCTTTTAGATTATAAATCTTCCGAAAGTTCTTGGTTTTTGTTTAAGTAATTAACAAGCTTTAAACCTCACTCACTTTTCATCAATTTGATTCTCTCAAATAGTGGTTTAAATATTAAAATTTTGTAGCATAGATGTGCCAATCTCTGTGGGACGATATCATAAACTATACTAGAATTTGACAAAGCACGAGCAGGAATATCCTATACACATTGGCCTCATCATCTTTGCACGAACATTTTAGAATCTAGTCCTTCCAATATCAGTGGTGTCCCTGGAATTTGATCAACTCAGGAGTTGTACGTTTCTACCCTTTTATCATTTTCCTCAATCTTCTTCTCCCCCGGCTCGATCCGTTTTGTGAGCTCCTCGAGTATTTTCATAATGGAAGGGTCAGTCTCCGATTCATTAGCTTTCGATCTCTTCGGTACAGGATCGACCCTGTGAACAACTTCTAGTGGAGGCTCAGGTTCGACCCCACTTGGGGCGCAATTCTAGTTTTGCAATTGTACTATAGCAGCTTTCTGAGCCCGTAACATCTTAAATATCAGCTGAAGGCTGACTCCACCATCTTTTCTGCCCTGCATATCTCAACCACTTGATCGAACTTCCCTGTGTACGCTACCTTCGGGATCAACGCCCATATTTGCATTTAGGGCGACGCGTGAACTGACATCGACAGGATTTGCAATTGGTACTCCTTCGAGGTCATCCTGTGGCACTTCGACCCCTGGGGAGGCTATATTATAATTTTCCCTATGAAATCTAAAGCCGTTGACACCATGTGTGGGTGCTACTTGTGAATTTGACATATTTTGTAACGACCCGACCGGTCGTTTTACTTTCTAGAACCCCGTTCCCCTAAATAAGACATCCCATACTTACTTTTAACTGATTTATGACTTGTGGGTATGGTTGGTTCGAAATTTGGAAGAGTTTGGGTTCAAATGGGAACACTTGGTTCCTTAAGGCTGGCCTAAAAGGCCAAGTTTAATTTCGGCCAATATTTTGAGTAAACGACCTCAGAATTAGGATTTTATGGTTCAAATAGGTTCATATGATAATTTTGGACTTGAGCGTATGTCCGATCGGGTTTTGGATGACCCGGGAGCATTTCAGCGCATAATAGTGAAAGCTAGTTCTTGAATAACTTTGAAGTTCTTTAAATTTGATTTGGAGCGAGTTTTGGGGATATCGAGGTACAAATTAAATTCCAAGACTGAAAATAGTTCCGTAATATCATTTAAGACTTGCACGCAAAATTTGTTTCCAATCCGAGTAGTCTAAGTATGATTCGATGCATTCGGCGAATTTGGAAAACTTGAAGTTTAAAGTTTGATTCAATTTAGTTTTGGGGTATGATTTTTGGTTTAGTTTGTTGCTTTTTTCATTTAGAGAATTTGAGCAAGTCTGTATTATGATTACAGACCTGTAAGTGCCTTTGGACGGGGTCCCTAGTGGCTCGGGTACGTTTCGGACCCCTCGTAGCTAAATACATCATACCAGATCTACCCAATTCTGGTTTCCTTCTTCGCGAATGCGAAGGAACCATCGTGTTTGTTGATACCCAATTTTTTCCTATATGTTTTTCAATATACAAAATACCTTCAAAATAGCATATATATGCATATACAAGCATGTCCAAGGTTTTTATTATTGTTTTCATAATTTTAAGGTTTTAAATTGGTTTTTTTCTCTCCTTTTATCCAAAAAATCCTCAATAATTATTTCCAAATTTATTGTTTTGATAATTCATCCATTGGATTTCTATATTTATGTCAAAATATGGCTAAGGTAATTTTTATATATTTTTATAATTGCATTTAGTATTTTTAAAAGCAAAATTGCACATAATTATAATATTAGCCTTTTTAAGATTTAATTATGTTTTATACGTATAAAATTAGATCCTATATTTTTAGTTTGCTAATTATATATTATAAATCATTTTATCATTTTTATATTATTTTTTAGAAATTATCTACTATTTTTATAAATTAAATAAGGAAAAAACTGGCTATTTAACTTATAGCCAAATTGGCTTTCAATTCTAGCCTAAATCCAATGGATCCCCAACCCAATCAAACAACCCACCGGACCCAAGCCAAAACCCAAACCATACCCGACCCAGACCTGAGTTAATCTTAATTGATCAACGACATGGATTCACTCTTACCATAATTAACCTAAGACTACCCCCAAACCCCCATTCTCTCATTCACTCAACTGACACTCATCTCCCTTTATCTATCTCTTGTTCTTTCTAGAACCTTCTCTTCTCCCATCCTCTCCAATGGACATTGTCCACCTTCTCCGGCCACCTCCCTCACCGGAAACCATTTCCTCTCATCATCTCCTAACCGCTGCTTCAACCCATGCCGGTTTGTCACTACCTTGAGGTTCACAGGTGATCCTGGAGTGGTTCAACTCCTATCCATGGTCTTTCATGCCATTTTTCATCCATCCATGATTTTTCGAGTAAGATCCATGACTTTTCCGGCTAAACCCGGTAACGTTCTAAGGTTTTCTCATCTTCTCTGGTTCTCTGAAACCCTAACTATTGAGATCCTCCGATTTGTTTTAGATATATCTTAGATCTATGTATATTATGAGCTTTTATTGTTTTCCGTGAAGGTTTTTTCCGATTTTCTCTAAAGTAACCCTCTGTCTTCAAGACTAGGGTTTCTTAACCTTTTTCTGAATGCCTTCTCCTCTGATTTTCAGTATTATCATATGATTTTTACTACGTTTAAATGGTTTATTTTTATCTGACTCATTACGTTCAAAACCCTAATTTGTTTGGCTCTAGTTTGTGATTCTAAGTTCGTCTTTACTATTTGTTCAGTCAATTTGTCTATTTGTGTGATTCTCATGGATATGTTGTGATTAGTTAGAGTATTTTTATGACATTCATCCTAGTGATGTCTTATTAAGGGTTCCGATTTGGTTCTTCCTGTTTGTACTCCGTTTATTGGTTTATTCATGGAAGTCTATACTATTTCCCTTAATATTAGTACTATTTTTTCGATTCTTGAAATCCTTGATTTACAGTATTGATTCTCTTATACAGATTTCCGGCTATTTTTCCTATCCCTTAAAATTATTTCTTACCTTATTATATGATTGACTATATTTTAATTGATTTCTACTGTTATTTTCTTAATTAGACTCTTATGTATCTAGCCCTAATTTACATATTTCGTACCTATGTTACTTGGATTCATTCCTTATCTGTTACCTGCTTTCTACCGTTGGGAAATTACTCCCTTAATTAAGGGATACTTGGCTGATTTTTGTTCTTAATTGATACTGAGTTCTATAATTACTGAAGAATTGATTCTAGCCTTATCTTGAACCAGTTTTCAAACTACTATATAAATGACTCTCTTCTACAGTCTTAACGCGCGAACAATTAGTTCAGAATACACACACACACTCAAACTCTCTCTTCTTTCTCTACTACTTGTGCTAGTTGCTTGTCTAGCAGGCTGAAAGCCAAGGCTAGAATGTGGAACTCTACTTGCTTTACTTTCTGCACTTTTGCTTTCTTAACTGGTATGTTCCTAGTTCAATTCTGAAACTCAACTCTATGTGCTCCATGTCTGTTAATCGATGTCTCCTTCTGCACTAATTTAATGTCTTATGTGTTCAATTGCTCTTCTTGTTTACTACTTTATTTAGCATGCTTAGGTTTTGCCATCTCTTGTTCAAGTGTAATCAGCATATTTAATTGAGTCCTTGTTTATTCCCCTCAACTAGTATACCATTTTAGTATCATAGACTCCTAGTGTACTTGATTAACACTAAGTGGCATGACTAATTGTGTGTAATAGACTCCAGCCCTCAGTATGACTACTCCCAAACCTGGTCTCTATGTCTTATTGCCTATTACTATTCTAATTTCAAGCGATTTCCTTGTTAATACTTTGAAGTAGTAATTGTTTGTGTTCTGAAGGCCACTCAGTTCCTACTTGTTCTTTGTACTTGCTGGTCAATATGCATCTCTTCTCAACCATGTTTATGTGTTTTTTATTTGGTCCCTCTATGTACCCAACCCCTTACTTCCCTGGTTGTGAATGTTGAGATGATACCATTCTTTGAATATGTTCTGTGTGTGCTGGCTTGTTCCAAGTTGTTGTTGCTCTTGTTCCCTTCTCCTTTCAAAACCGTTTTCCCTAAGGCAAACTCTTCTATTGCTTTTTCCAAAACTTATTTCAAATATGCTGTTTCAAAACTGTTTCAAACTCAACTCTTTTAAATCTATGTCAAGCACTCTCACATATACTCTTAGACCACTAGGTTCTACCCCTTTTGTGTGAGCCTTGCATTGGGACCCTGGAGCTCCCTCTGAACTTGGACACATAAAACTGGCCTTTCCATACTGCACTTACTCTGTCTTGGCTAAGCAGTCTGGGTGTGAGCACTGCCTGGGATCCCTAGAGGTCCTTAGGGAACTCTGACAAACCCAGATATGAGAAAGACTATGGAACAATCTTGGCACTTTAGGTGATTTATCACATAACTCAGAGAGGAAGTCCTAATCAGGTGTTGAAAGTTTGGGCCTATTTTCAGGTTCTCTATAGTGTAATTTTTATCTTTCTTTTTTGCTTATGTAATTCATTTCAGTATTGGTGTGGAATAATTTGTAAATAAGTATTGCGGTTGGATAGTGAAAAAGCGGTGGGTAATATGCATGCTGTAGTATAATCCAAGGTATAAATCATGTTCCTAGGTTTAATTTTCTCTATGCGCAATAGCAACCATGTTTAGGTACAACATGCCAAGCATGCCATAGATATCATGTTATTTAGGATTTATATGTACAGTTTTCAGCATCTCATCCACACTTAGAAATCTTTTCTATAAGGTAGATAATAACAATAAAATAAGCTGCTATTATGTGATTCTGCCCACGTAAACATGTTTTGAACTTTCATTTAGAAATCCTGCTCTTAGAAAATTCTGCAATCATGTTGTGCATTTAGAAATCCCGCTTTAGGAATCCTGCATATAAATCATTAGATACCGTGATTAGTTTCTCGTTCATCCTCATTCAGCTACGCTTCGTTAACTACTAAAGGAGTATCAACAGTCTCATCCTGCTTTACACAAACCGGTAATAATCCCTGCATGTCTTTGCAATATTTAGAATAACATGTTTTAGAAGAAAAAAAATCTCCACAGTATTTTAATAACTCTGAATAACAACTGCATATTACTTTACGCCTAGGCAAGCCTTAGGTAATAACTTAAAACCAGAACTGCCTTTGTTTAACTGTTATCATGTTAAAATCAGTAGGCAAGCCTGATTCAGAATTCTTTTGTGAGTCATGTAATAAATCTGGTTCTGCTATTATTACTTAGATACCATGATTAGGATTTGAATTCAGACCTTATTTGTGTATGAGTCGTGTTGTCCATGTGCATTACTTGTGGAGGTATATCTGAGCCTTCTATCTGTTTTTGTGTTTTCTCCCTAAATACAGTCCTATATGTTCTTGTTTGTCGCTTAGTATTTTGCCTTTAAACCTGACGGTCTGCCTAGAATTCCCTCTTATAGGATAAGAGTCCTAAATTCATCCGGGACTAATAGGAAAGGACGGGTAACAGTATGCAATATGGGTCGAGACTAACCCTCACTTTAATTACCTTCACGGGGCAAGAAAGGGTATACATGGATATGATGATCGATGCATTAATACCACATGTAGCCCCTCCTGTAGTCCTATATGATCGTTAGAAAATATCTGGGCAATCTACCATCCCTCTTGGAGATCAAGCCTAACAAAATGATAATAGAAGCTGCTACCTTGTTTTGGGATTGTAAGAAGGCCGTGTTCCACTTTGGAGACATCGAAATGATGCCTTTGCTAGAGGAGATAGGAGGGCTGGCTGGTCTAGTGTGGGAAACTCTGGGTTTGCTAATGCCTGAGAACCACACAGGCAAGGGCTTCCTAAAAATGATGGGTTTGAAGAAAAATGCAGAATTGGTATGCCTGAAGGTATCTTACATCCCTTTTGACTACCTGTATGAAAGGTAAGGTCACATCAAATCATACCGTACCTATCGTGACGAGCTTGCCATCACGTCCTTGGGACATATCCATCGTAGGGTTTTTATCTTCATGTTTTACTTCCTGGGTCTGATCGTGTTTCCAATGAAGAAAGGGAGAATCCATACTAGAATGGCTATGGTAACCATGACCCTAATAGAGGGGATTGGTGGGCAGACATTCAGCATTGTACCAGTGATCATCGCAAACATATACCAAGCCCTAGAAAAGTGTCAACGAGGAGCGAGAAACTTCGAAAGCTGCAATCTACTACTTCAGCTTTGGCTCATAGAACATCTCCAAAAGGGAGAATACCGACAAGAAATGTAGCGAAGGGTCTGGGATGATCACATCGCTTTCCACCATCCAAAGCGAATGAATTACATCCCTGACATGTTCGCTCAGCCGAATCATGCCAAAGGATGGGTTGAGCTCTTTGATAATCTGACTGAAAAACAGGTTCAATGGATGTTCGAGTGGTTTCCGACAGATGAGTTCATCGCCCGATCTAGAGACGCACCTTTCCTGATATTGATTGGTCTAAGAGGAACATACACTTACGTCCCTCTTCGAGTTATGAGACTAGCAGGTAGGAAGCAAGTCATACTCAAGGTCGAAAAGATGAGCCATTTCCTAGCTGACTTCCAAAATTTTGATAGTCCCTACAAGTGCCAAGCCCAACATATGTGGCACTGCAAGATCGTAATGGGGAAAAACACCATTGAGCCAGACAAATATCATACCGGTTGTACCCCTTTATATGTTGGTTGGTTGGAAGATAATTGGGATGGTCTGGGCCAGCCAGGGTTCATTCGAGGTCACAAAATTATAGATGAAAAGGCAGAGGCGCAAGTCAAGTACAACTAGCTGCGCAAAAGGATCCATGAATGCGAGAGCGAATACCACGAGATACAAGAGTCCAACCAGAAGCTAATTGAGGAATGGATAGACATGGATATCAGTGCCAAGAAAAGGCTAGGATACTTGGAGTGAGGCATAGTAGAACTAGAGGGAAAATTTCTCAAAAGGGTTGAAGACTGTCAAAAGTCTGAGGGGACCGAAGGTTGACATCTAGCCAGAGCATACCTGTTTCTAGGACTTCGCGAATTGGGGAAGCTATTTGATGCAGCCAAGGATGTCGAATCTGGGGAAGGTCCTTCTGGGACCAAATAGATAGGAATTTGCTTTCTCGCTTTGTGAATGTAATAAGGCCTATGTACATTAGTGACTTTTATTCCTTGCTTATTTAGTGTCGTTTTGGGATCCGCCTATCGTTATCAATAAAATGAGGCATTTAGTATTCTAAGTTCTCCAATCAATTTGTCACTAGGCCTACCTCGGGCACAAAGGGGTTCCCAAATTAGGACGCGCTTTACATTCCCGCGCTATGTGTTTAAATATTGCAATACTTTTTATAATCCTCACTAACTTGATTACCTTTTGTTTTATTTTTGTTTTTATTATTTTTTCCCTCCCCAAAGGTTAGTTCGTGCACTCTGACATCATCATCTTATTTCATAAGATCCAAGGGTCCTCCACCCACTCCTCCTCTTAGTCCCATTAAAGGCAAGAACAATGGCAAAATGGAAGATTTAAACAACATCAGGAAGGAGAACACAGTTGAATGGGTAGAAGCTACTGATGACCAGGGTATTTGGGTTCCTAATGAAAATATGTCATAACTTGAACAGAAACTGTTGAAATTCCAGGAAGAGCTCAATCAGGTTCGAAATCTGGCAAACCTGTCATTTTCCCTCAACACCACAGATATCAACTTTCCCAACGCTCAAAACCCTATACCTCCTCCAAATATCCCAAAACAGCAGAGTCATCCTGTGCCTCATCATCATGCAACTCCACCAAAGAACCAATGCAACACCTGCCATACCCCAAACAACACTCCACTACTCATCCTGGAACCTCAGAATTCCACAAATGACCATTTCCACACCCATACACCATGCCACCATAACACTTCTATCTACGTGGAGACCATGCCACACTCCACCTAACCTATCTCATGCACACCTGAGTCTGATGAAACAGATCTGTTTATCTAGAACTTGACCGAGAAACTTAAGAAACTGACCAGCCGGATTCAGGGCGTTGAGGGAACCAAAGGAATTGATGGGCTGAACTATGAGGACCTTTGCATACAGCCTGATGTCGAACTGCCTGAGGGGTACAAACCTCCTTTGTTTGAAATGTTTGATGGTACGGGTGATCCAAGGGTCCATCTGAGGACATATTGCAACAAGTTGGTTAGAGTAGGAAAGGATGAAAGGATCCTCATGAAGCTGTTCATGAGGAGTTTGAAAGGAGATGTATTATCTTGGTACATCAGCCAAGATCCCATGAAGTGGTCAAGTTGGGTAGGCATGACATCTGACTTTATAGATAGATTTAGTTTTAATAGAGAGAATGCACCAAACGTGTTCTATATCTAGAATTTGAAGAAGAAGCCCACAGAGACATTTCACGAGTATGCTACTCGCTAGAGGTCCGAAGCTACTAAGGTCAGACCCGCCTTAGAAGAGGTGCAAATGAAAAAGTTCTTTGTCCGAGCTCAGGACCTACAGTACTATGAATGGCTGATGATGATTGAGAACCACAGGTTCTCCGACATTATTAAATTACGTGAAAGAATTGAAGAAGGTATTAAAAGTGGTATGGTTACAAATTTTGAAGCCTTGCAAGCTACGAATAAGGCTTTACAGTCCGATGGTGTGTCCAAGAAAAGGGACGTAGGGGCCATGATGGTTGCATAAAGGACCAAGTCTCCCCTCAAATACCGAACTTACCCAACACCTCCACTTATATACCAGCCAACTCCAAATTACCAAGCACCCTCACCCTCATACCAAGCTCCACCCAACTTATCAGTGATCTCCACCTCCTACATATCGACCTTCTTCACCCAGATACTCCCAACCTACTCCTATCTACCAAACCTATAATGCTCAACCATCTCATTATCAATCACCCCCTGCACACCAAAATTACCCTAGACCCCGACCTAATTTTGATAGCAGACCTCCAAAATAATATATAGCCATCGCTGAACCCATCGACCAGCTGCATGAGAGGCTCAAAGCTGCTGGTTATGTCACCCTCATCCCTGCTGTAACCCCTAAGAATCCTTCTTAGTGGGTTAACCCAAAAAAGTCCTATGCATACCATTCTGGTATGAAAGGGCACACCATCGATGAATGCCACTCCATGAAAGATAAAATACAGTCCTTGATTGATAACAAGATCATTGTGGCAAAGGAGCCCGCTCCAAACGTCCGCAACAACCCTTTGCCAGACCATAAGGGTAGAGGTATCCACATGATTGATGTAGAAGATGGCTGGGATCCCGAGGGATGAATCGGGTTGATCGCAAAAGGTGATAACCCAAAGAAACCGACAATTACTTTGAATCCAATCATAGTCCAGATCCAACTGTTTGAGAATATTGAGGTGAATATTTCTATACCTCTTGAGTTTGAAGTAGCGCCACCTGCAAAGACACCGATACCAATTGAGGTTGAATTCAAGTCTCCGACAAATGCACCTGCACTATTTGAGGTTGCAGTCTTGCCACACAAGGCACATGTTCCGTTCGAAGTAAGGATAGTCGCACCGGTCCCAATGGCAATGTTAACCATGCCACCATTCTATACAAATGTTGTACCCTGGGACTATACAGCCGAGGCGAGAAGGAAAGGCAAGGTCAGGATTGAAGAAATTATCGCAGCACAAGATATAACAAGAAATGGTAGAGTCTACACCCCTGAATATCTAGCTAAATCAAACAAGTAGGCCTCCAATCGGCCACCCTTCAGTGAGACAGGTCTGAATGACCTTTGGAGGAAAATACAGGCTAAGGAATATTCGGTCATCGACTAGTTAAACAAGATCCCAGCACAAATATCCATTCTCTCTTTGCTGCAAAATTCTGAGACGCACAAGATTGGTCTGTTAAAGGTTCTAAATGAAGCATATGTACCAAGTAACATCACTAGAGGGGAAGTGGCTAATATGGTAGGACAAGTGTTGGAAAGCCATAAAATCACCTTTCATGAGGACGAGATGCCACTTGAAGGGCTGGGGCACAACAAAGCACTGCACATCACCATGCAATGCAAGATTATTTCATCACCAGAATCCTGATCGATGGAGGTTCTAGTCTTAACATTTGTCCGCTGGTAATACTCAAAAAGTTGGGTAAAGGGCTGCATGAGATAAAGCAAGGAGCAATCAATGTGAAAGCCTTCGATGATTCTTAGAGGTCCACCATTGGCGAGGTTAGTTTATGCCTGCAGATGGGACCAACCTAGTTTGACATTGATTTCTAGGTGATAGATGTACCAGCGTCTTACAACATGTTGTTGGGACGACCATGGATTCATGCTGTTGGGACCGTAGCATCAACACTGCATCAGGCAGTAAAGTTCAAATGGAATCACCAGGAAGTGGTCATTCACGATGACAGTAGCAACCCCATATATAGTTGCCAGACCATTTCGGTGATCGAGGGAAGAAGGAAGCTGGGTGGAGAAACTTACCACCACATTGAGCAGGTCAATGCTATCGACAAAGATAAATTGTGGGAAAGCAAAATAGAGAGTATACTGATTTGAAATAGGTACGAACCTGGCAAACGGCTCAGTATGAACCTCCAAGGAATCTCTAAGCCCATAAAACTTAAGAAACATGGCACTACCTTTGGTTTGGGATATGAATACACCTGGGAAGAATTCAATAACTAGTCGCCGCCATGGCGCGGTCCTTACTATCAACTGGAGAAGCTAATGTCGCATCTGCAGCAGACCTTCCAACAGGCCGATATTATTTATGGGTCAGATGAAGAAGAAGCACTTGCAACAGTGAAGAACGTATTTCTAGAGGACAGTGATATGGACTACTGCATTATTCTCGAGGAGGAGGGGAGGAAGGCCCTTCCATACATGCTATGAACAGAGGGGCACATCTTAAGAGTTGGACCATCAGGACAACCAAAACCTTATGAGCCTCGGGGTAGCAATGCTAAAACAAGCATTATTCACTAATTTACTTACTAAATGATTTTCTTTTCGTATTTTTCAATTCCCGCAATACGATCTTCGATGGTCAAAACAGTTATTCAATTTATCAAAGGCATTTTTAATTTTTCTTATGAACTAATATTTATTGCTATCGTTTTCTCTCCTTGCTTTTACAATACAGCATTACTATTACTTGTTTTGACGAACCAATGACTGTGGTATGCAATGAGACAACGCAACAAACAGACATGGATTTAGAGGAAGATGACATTCCTGATGAGATTGTCAAAGAAGTTGAGAACTTTAAGAACAGACCTAAGTCCAACCTGGACGACACCGAGATTGTCAACCTGGGGAATGCAAAAAACGTCAAGGATACACGAATAAACATTCACCTATCGCCATCAGAGAAGAAATAATACACATAATTTCTAAAGGAGTATGAGGACATATTCGCCTGGTCATATGATGACATGACTGGTATGAGTACGTCTATTGTGGCTCACAAACTGCCAACCGATCCAATATGCCCGCCGGTAAAGCAAAAGCTCAGAAAGTTCAAGACTGATATAAGTTTAAAAATCAAGGAAGAAGTCACTAAGCAGATCAAAGCTAAGGTTCTCAAGGTAGTAGAATACCCAACGTGGTTAGATAACATTGTGCTGGTGCCAAAGAAGGATGGGAAGGTCAGAGTCTGTGTCGACTATCGAGTTCTCAACCGAGCCTGTCCAAAAGATGACTTTTCTTTGCCAAATATACACATCCTGATTGACAATTGTGCCAAGCATGAGCTAAAATCATTTGTAAATTGCTTCGCTGGTTATCACCAGATCTGGATGGATGAGAAAGATGCTGAGAAAACGGCTTTCATTACGCCGTGAGGAGTGTACTGTTAAAAGATGATGCCATTTGGCCTAAAGAATGAAGGGGCCACCTACATGAGGGCAATGACTACCATCTTTTATGATATAATACACAAGAAGATAGAGGTATTTGTGGATGATGTTATTATCAAATCCAAAAAGGCCACTGACCATATAGAAGATCTGAGGAAGTTCTTCAATAGACTATGGAGATACAACCTGAAACTAAACCCCGCAAAATGCGCATTTGGGGTTCTTGTTGAGAAATTGCCTGGGTTTATTGTGAGCCTCCGAGGAATAGAACTAGATCCATTGAAAGTCAAAGCCATTCAAGAACTACCACTGCCAAAGAACAAGAAAGACATGATGAGTTTCTTGGGAAGGCTTAACTACATCAGCCAATTCATAGCATAGTTTACAGTTATCTGTGTGCCAATATTTAAGATGTTGAAGAAGGACGTTTCCACCAAATGGACCGATGACTGCCAAAAGGCCTTCGACAAAATCAAGGAGTACATGTCAACACTACCAGTCTTAGTCCCGCCCGAGCCAAGTAGACCCTTATTACTCTACTTTGCAGTGTTAGATAGAACTTTCACCTGTATTTTGGGGCAGCATGATGAAACAGCGAGGCCCAATATTCTCTATTAGAATGCACCTGTTGTACTTTGACTTGGGTAGCCCAGAAGCTGAGACATTACTTCTACGCATATACTACACATCTCATATCGAGAATGGATCCCATGGAGTACATCTTTCATAAGCCCGTGGCCACCGGTAAGTTAGCCAAGTGGAAAATCTTGTTGAGTGAGTTTGACATTGTTTACGTAACTCAGAAAGCGGTCAAGGGACAGGCACTGGCATGCACCTTGCTGAAAACCCCGTGGATGGAGGATACGAACCCCTGAAAACGTATTTTCCTTATTAAGAGGTATCATTCATAGGAGAAGACATTGCGGAATCCTATGACGATTGAAGAATGTTCTTTGATGGAGCAGAAAACTTCAAAGGAGTTGGCATAGGAGCAGCCCTAATATCAAAAACCGGTCAGCATTATCCGGTGTCTGCCAAACTCAGGTTCCCCTGCACCAACAATATGGCCGAGTATGAAGCCTGTATCTTAGGACTCAAAATGGCCATTGACATGAATGTTCAAGAGCTGCTAGTGATTGGAGATTCACACCTACTTATACATCAGGTACAAGAAGAATGGGCATCCAAGAACTCCAAGATACTCCAGTATCTGCATCACGTGAGAAAAAGGTTCACGAAGACGGAATTCCAGCATGTTCCTAGAATCTAGAATGTGTTCGCCAATGCATTGGCTACCCTATCATCTATGATACAGTATCCCGACAAGAATTTCATTGATCCCATTCCAGTGAAAATCCATAATTAACTAGCTTACTGTGCCTATGTCGAAGAGGAAGCAGACGGAAAGCCTTGGTTTCATGATATCAAGGAATATTTTGCAAAAGGAGAGTACCCTGAGCTTGCTAATCCTACTCAGAAATGCACACTTCGGAGATTGTCCAACAACTTCTTTCATAGCAGAGGAATCCAGTATAGGAGGACTCCCGATTTACGATTATTAAGATGTTTCGACACAAAGGAAGCATCCAGGCTACTAGAGGAAATTCATGCTAGGACCTAAGGTCCACATATGAACGGTTTTGTCTTAGAAAAGAAGATACTCCGTGCTGGTTACTTTTGGATGACTATGGAAACGGACCGCATCCAGTATGTCCGGAAAGTCCACCGTTGTCAGATACATGCAGACATGATAAAGGTACCTTCGAGTGAGCTTAACACAACAAGCTCACCGTAGTCGTTCGCCGCCTGGGGGATGGATGTTATTGGACCAATCGAGCCTTCTACTTCCAACGAACACATGTTTATCCTAGTATCCATAGACTATTTCACCAAATGGGTCGAAGAAGAATCTTACAGAGCAGTGACTAAGAAAGTCATGGCAGACTTTGTCCGCGACCGCATTGTTTGTCGATTTGGGATTCCGGAGTCAATCATTACTGATAATGGCTCCAACCTCAATAGCGAATTGATGAAAGCTATGTGCGAAACTTTCAAGATCAAACACAAGAATTCCACAACCTATATGCCTCAGATGAATGGAGTTGTAGAAGCCGCCAACAAGAATATCAAGAAAATATTGAGGAAAATGATAGAGAAGCATAAGTAGTGGCACGAGAAGTTATCATTTGCTCTACTGAGGTATCGCACCACAGTCCACACATCAACCGGGGCAACCCCCTATATGCTGGTTTACGGTACAGAAGCTGACATTCTTGCTAAGGTAGAAATTCCTTCCCTAATGATCATACAAGAAGCTGAGCTCGACGACGCCGAGTGGGTAAAAAGTCGTTATGAGCTACTAGCCCTTATAAACGGAAAGAGAATGAACACAGTTTTTCCATGGTCAACTCTCAGAACAAAATGGCCAGAGCCTTCAACAAAATAGTCAAGCCAAGATGGTTCACCGTGTTTTGACAGGAGGAGCCCTCATACTTGCAGAAATGGAAGTCTGGCCAAAGCCGATCAATTCAGATGCGGTCAAGAGTTACTATGTGTAATTTTTATGCTTTCCTTATATAATGTAAATTGAAATACGCCTGACCCAATTCCCGTTTAAGAGGGGATACATAGGCATCCCTATGGGTTCGATCACAATTCAATAAAAATTTCATTCCCCCCCCCCCCTCCGCAATTGGAAACTAGGGCAGAATTTTGAGGAGGACCTTCAAAATTCCGAAGTAATTTCAGCAAATCGCCGCACGAGCATCAGTAAGAAACATCAACTTATCAAACTGGGGCAGAATTTTAAGGAGGACCCTCAAAATTCTGTAGCAAGAGAGGATGCAATGTCCCGAGCTGCGTCATAGTCGTCGGTTCATCTAAAAGTTATTTTTAATTTATGTCATACTTTTACAAAATCATGCATACTTATTATTGAAACTGCTTGTTTAGCAACACTACGCTAATAATACAGACGATATCACCAAATCAAAGCCAAAGGAGTCAAGCAAAATCTAGTGGGGATACGAACTAGCCTCCCCCTTACAAAACTCATGATTTTTCTTTGGATATAGGCACTAGGATCGCGAAATCATTAAACACATTGTACGCCTATTGGACAAACATTGTTCAAAATATGACTCTTAAAACCGTTGCACTTGCCAACATTTGCTATCAGCACACACCAGTGATGTTTCGTATGTCACAATGCTCCCAGTAATCACAATGTCGCAATCTATTATCAGCTAAGAAAACTCTACTATCATTTGTTATTTTATTTCTTGCATAAGGCTACCATTCTGCCTTTCGAGACTAAACGCTATCTCCATCTGCATTTGCATTGCTTAAGGCTACTATTTTGCCTTCCAATTTGCATAAGGCTACCATTCTTCCTTCGGAGAGTAAATGTTGTCTCCATCTGCATCTGCATTGCATAAGGCTACCATTTTGCCTTCCAACTTGCATAAGGCTACCATTCTGCCTTCCGAGGTTAAGCTATACCTCTATTTGCATCTGCATTGCATAATGCTCTACCATTCTACCTTCCAATTTGCATAAGGCTACCATTCTGCCTTCCGAGACTAAATGTTGTCTCCATCAGCATTCTTGCATAAGGCTACAATTCTGCCTTCTGAGACTAAACGCGGTCTACATCTGCATTCTTGCATAAGGTTACCATTACTCTTTCTGAGGTTAAGTTCTACCTCCATCTGCATTCGTATTGCATAAGGCTACTATTCTGCCTTCCAATCTACATAAGGCTACCATTCTGCCTTCCAAGGTTAAGCTCTACCTCTAATTTTCTTCGAAACTAAGCGTTATCCCAAACACTATTTATCTCGCTTCTCTTACGGGCTAAGCTCTACCCTTCAATTCAAAAGACTAAGCTTTGTCTTGTCCGCACCATACTACTATATCTTTCATGAGCTAAAATATGGCCAACTCATCCAAAGGCATCATCTTTTGGAGGCACCATTTTCATGGCCCGAGAACACCATGTCATGGCTTGAAGATCCCTTTCACTTTTTTGCATATCATTATTCAAAGACGTCATGGTTCGGAGGCATCATCCTCATAGCCCGAGAACATCATTTCATGGCCTGCGAATCATTTGTCATAAACTTCATGGCCCAGGACATCATGGTCTAAGGACGTCATCCTTATCGTCCAAACACAACATTCACGGTCCAATGGGAATTTGCATCATGTTTAAATTTATGCATAGTATACGCTTGTATTGCTTCTATTCGCAGGTAAGCTAGCGAGCAACGACTATCCCAGCAGGAGCGATCCCGCTCCAGTTCCCTCATCCATATTAAACCTAACCATTCCCATAAACCGTCCACTCACCCAGCCCTAGATGTTGCGTCCGTTCTTGAAATCGCTTCATCGGTATACTCTACCGTTGGATCCTGAACTACATACGGCCTGATTCCTGTAAAACCAGGGATATGTAGGCAACTCAGAAGTCAGGGTGCGGCCTAACCTTCTCAAACCATTTCACTCGATCAAAATTGGCCATCATTTCTTTACCCAGAAGCTCTTTCATTCTTCTCGGGTAAAGAGGGGCAGTTGTTGATACCCAATTTTTCCCTATATATTTTTCAATATGCAAAATACCTTCAAAACAGGATATATATATATTTTAAGGTTTTAAATTGACTTATTTTCTCCCCTTTTATCCATAAAATCCCCAATAATTATTTTCAAAATTATTGTTTTGATATTTCATCTATTGGGTTTCTATATTTATGCCAAAATATGGCTAAGGTAATTTTTATAATTACATTTAGTATTTTTAAAAGCTAAATTGCACATAATTGCAATATTAGCCATTTTAAAATTTACTTATATTATATATATATAAAATTGGATCCTGTATTTAAATTGCTAATTATGTATTATAAATTATTTTAGCATTTTAAATTAGTTTTTAGAAATTATCTACTATTTTTATAAATTAAATAGGGAAAAAACTGGCTATTTAACTTATAGCCAAAATGGCTTTCAATTCTAGCCTAAATCCAACGGACCCCCAACCCAATTAAAAAATCCACCGGACCCAAGCGCAAACCCAATCCATACCTGGCCCAGACCTGAGTTAATCCTGGTCGTTGATCAATTTTGATCAACGGCCCGGATTCACTCTTGCCATAATTAACCTAAGACTACCACCCTCCCCAAACCCTTATTCTCCCATTCACTCAACTGACACTTATCTCACTCTCTCTATCTCTGATTCTCTGTAGAACCTTCTCTTCTCCATCCTCTCCGATAGACCATGTCCACCTTCTCCGGCCACCACCCTCGCTGGAAACCATGGCCTCTCATCATCTCCTAGCCCCTACTTCACCCCACACAGGTTTGATACTACTCTGAGGTCCTCAGGTGAACCTAGAGCGGTTCAACTCCTATCCATGGTCTTTCATGCCATTTTCTGGCCATCCATGGTCATTCGAGTAAGATCCATGACTTTTCTGGCTAAAACCGGTAACATTTTAAGGCTTTCTCATCTTCTCTGGGTTCTCTGAAACCCTAACTCTTGAGATCCTCCAATTTCTTTTAGCTCTATCTTAGATCTGTGTATATTATGAGCTTTTTTTGTTTACCACGAAGGTTTTTTCCGATTTTCTCTAAAGTAACCCTTCGTCTTCAAGACTAGGGTTTTTTAACCTTTTTCTAAACGATTTCTCCTCTGATTTTCAGTATTATCATATGATTTTACTACATTTAAATGGTTTATTTTTATCTGACTCATTACATTGAAAACCCTAATTTGTTTGGCTCTAGTTTGTGATTCTGAGTTCGTCTTTACTGTTCATTCGGTTGATTTGTCTGTATGTGCGATTCTCATGGATATGCTGTGATTAGTTAGAGTATTTCTATGACTTTCATCCTAGTGATGTCTTATTAAGGGTTCCAATTTGGTTCTTCCTATTTGTACTCGGTTTATTGGTTTATTCATGGAAGTCTATACTATTTCTCTTAATATTAGTATTATTTTTTTGATTCTTGAAATCCTTGATTTACAGTATTGATGCTCTTATACAGATTTCCAACTATTTTTCCTATCCCTTAAAATTATTTCTTACCTTATTATATGATTGACTATATTTTAATTGATTTCTACTGTTATTTCCATAATTGGACCCTTATGTATCTAGCCCTAATTTACATATTTTGTACCTATGTTACTTGGATTCTTTCCTTATCTGTTACCTGCTTTCTACCATTGGTAAATTACTCCCGTAATTAAGGGATACTTGGTTGATTTTCGTTCTTAATTGATACTGAATTATATAATTACTGAAGAGTTTATTCTTGCCTTATTTTGAACCAATTTTCAAACTACTATATAAATGACTCTCTTCTACAGTTTATCACACGAACAATTAGTTCAGAATACACACACACACTCAAACTCTCTCTTCTTTCTCTACTACTTGTGCTAGTCGCTTGTCTAGCCGGCTGAAAGCCAAGGCTAGACTGTGGAACTCTACTTGCTTTACTTTCTGCATTTTTGCTTCCTTAACTGGTATGTTCCTAGTTCAATTCTGAAACTCAACTCTATATGCTCCCTGTCTGTTAATCCATGTCTCCTTCTGCACTAATTTAATGGCTTATGTGTTCAATTGCCCTTATTGTTTACTGCTTTATTCAGCCTACTTAAGTTTTTCCCTCTCTTGTTCAAGTGTAATCAGCATGTTTACTTGAGTCCTTGTTTATTTCCCTTAACTAGTATGCCATGTTAGTATCATAGACTCCTAAGTGGCATGACTAATTGTGTGTAATAGACTCCTGCCCTCGGCATGACTACTCCCATACCCGGTCTCTATGTCTTATTGTCTATTGCTATTCTAATTTCAAGCATGATTCCCTTGTTAACACTTTAAAGTAGTAATTGTTTGTGTTTTGAAGGACAATCAGTTCCTACTTGTTCTTTGCATTTGCTGGTCTATATGCATCTCTTCTCAGCCATGTTTATGTGTTTCTAATTTGGGCCCTCTATGTCACCAACCCCTTACTTTCCTGCTTGTGAATGTTGAGATGATACTATTCTTTTAATTTGTTCTGTGTGTGCTGGCTTGTTCCAAGTTGTTGTTGCTCCTGTCCCCTTCTCCTTTCAAAACTATTTTCCCTAAAGCAAACTCTTTTATTGCTTTTTCCAAAACTTAATTCAAATTTGCTGTTTCAAAACTCTTTCCAACTCAACTCTTTTAAATCTATGTCAAGCACTCTCACATATACTCTTAGGCTACTAGGTTCTGCTCCTTTTTTGTGAGTCTTGCCTTGGGACCCTAGAGCTCCTTCTGAACTTGGACACATAAAAGCTGGCCTTTCCACACTGCACTTACTCTGTCTTGGCTATGCAGTATGGGTGTGAGCACTGCCCGGGATCCCTTGCGGTCCTTAGGGAACTCTGACACACCCAGATATGAGAAAGACTATGGAACAATCTTGGCACTTGAGGTGATTTATCACATAACTCAGGGAGGAAGTCTAATCAGGTGATGGAAGTTTGGGCCTATTTTTAGGCTCTCTATAGTGTAACTTTTATCTTTCTTTTCTGCTTATGTAATTCATTTCAGTATTGGTCAGTAATAATTTGTAAACAAATATTGGGGTTGGATAGTAAAAAAATGGTGGGTAATATGCATGTTGCAGTATAATCTAGGGTAGAAATCATGTTCCTAGGTTTACTTTTTTCTATGCGCAATAGCATCCATCTTTAGGTACAACATGCCAAGCATGCCATAGATATCATGCTATTTAGGATTTATATGTACTATTTTTAGAATCTCATCCACAATTAGAAATAATGTCTATAGGGTAGATAATAACAATAAAAATAAGCTGCTATTGTGATTCTGCCTACGTAAACATGTTCTGAAATTTCATTTAGAAATCATGCTCTTAGAAAATTCTGCGATCATGCTGTGCATTTAGAAATTATGCTCTTAGGAAATTTTGCAATCATGCTTTGCACTTAGAAATCCTACTTTAGGAATCCTACATATAAATCATTAGATACGATGATTAGGTTCTCGTTCATCATCATTCAGCTACGCTTAGTTAACTACTAAAGGAGTTTCAACAGTCTCATCCTGCTTTAAATAAACTGGTAATAATCCCTTCATGTCTTTGCAATATTTAGAACAACATGTTTTAGAAGAAAAAAATTCTCCACACTATTTTAATAACTCTGAATAACTGCTGCATATTACTTTACGCCTAGGCAAGCCTTAGGTAATAACATAAAACCAGAACTGCCTTTGTTTAACTGTTAGCATGTTAAAATCAGTATGCAAGCCTGATTCTGACTTCTTTTCTGAGTCATGTAATCAAGTTGGTTCTGCTGTTATTACTTAGATACCATGATTAGGATTTGAATTCAGACCTTATCTATGTATGAGTCATGTTGTCCATGTGCATTACATGTGGAGGTATATCTGAGCCTTCTATCTGTTTTGTGTTTTTTCCCTAAATGCAGTCCTATATGTTCTTATTTGTCGCTTAGTATTTTTCCTTTAAACTCGAGGGTCTGCCTAGAACCACCCCTCTTATAGGATAGGATTCCTAAATTCCTCTGGCACTGATAGGAAACGACGGGTAACAGCCTGTAATAGGGGTCGAGACTAACCCTAGCTTTAATTATCTTCACGGGGCGGGAAAGGTAGACAAGGATATGATGACCGGTGCATTAATACCACATGTAGCCCCTCACTGAGGAGTATCGCACCGGGTATTGCATTGATGTGATCCATATTATAAGCAAACCTAGGACACCCCCTTTACATTCCTAAGTACGTTTAGATTGCAATTCTTTTCAAAATCTTGCCTTTTATTTGTCCTTTTTAAAACACTTTTGTGTCTAAATTTAAATCCCCTACTGTTTGAGACATACTTGTTTGTTTGCTATTTGTACAAATTGACAAAAACCATTTGGCCGGGAACCACACTAGTGGATCCTGAGGGGTGCCTAACACCTTCCCCTTAGGATAATTTTAATCCCTTACCCTATATCTGGTTACCAAACGTAGTTACGAATGAACCCTATAGGTGCCCTAACACACCTTAAATTGTTAAGTGGCGACTCTTCAAAAAAATGCAAACCCCCTTTTCCAAAAGGGAAGAGTTGTTCGAACCAAAATGTTATAAAACCGATTTCGCGAAGGAAAAAGGGGCCGCGATAGTGTTCACGTAGAAGGGGTTGGGGCAGGGGAAGAAATGCTCTTTGTGTTCGCGATAGCTATTCCGCGTTCGCTAAGGTCTGGATCAGTGACCTTCGCATTCGCGTGAGGCATCTCGCGTTCGTGTAGAGTAAAGTAGTTGGGCCTAACTAGCTTTGTTTTTCGTGTTTGCGGAGTAACTGTCGCGTTCGCGTAGGTCTAGCCAAGCTAGCCTTCATGTGAGTCCATGGATGCATTCGAGATGAAGGGCCTTCAGAAGGCCCGAACCAATAGCCTTCACGAACGCGAGGCCCCTGTCGCATTCGTGATGAAAGGGGGTAGTTGGGCAGCAAGTTTAAAAATCAGGACTTAGGCATAGTTGGGGTCATTTATTTCATCCTTGGGCAATTTGAGAGCTTCCAAAGAGGGAAATTCAACCTAGCAATTGTGAGGTAAGTTGTTTCTACTTAATGTGAGTTTAATACTTGGTTTATGGGTAGATTAACACACGAAAATTAGTGAAAATTATGGGATTAGAGTAAAACCTAGGTTTTGATAAAAATACAATTTAACCACAAAATTTGTTATGGAATGGAGTAAAAATCATATTTTCTTGATCCTTCAGCTATGGGTAACAACTTTCTTTAAAAAATTCTGGAATCCGGGCACGTGGGCCCGGGGATGAATTTTAGGAATCTTGTAATTTGGATTGGGGAATCACTCTAATGGTTGGGATATGATTTTTTTAAGGCTATATTGATTAGTTTCTATTTGGATAGTTTTGGAGTATTTGGCACCAAATTGAGGGTTTGGACTTAAGCTTGGAACGGAAAGTAGGCCGAGAAGAGAGGTAAGTCTCTTTCTTAACCTTGTAAGAGGGAAATTCTCCTCATAGGTGAACATGATTAATATGTGATAAATTGTGGGGGGGGGGGTCTACGTACGCACGAGGTGGCAAGAGTTTGTACGTAGCTACTATTTCTGTTATTGTCCGGGTAGTTCTAGGATCACACTATGCTTTGTGGACACTACTATTTGATTAGGTGTGCTAATTGTAAGGAAGTAAGTAAGTTGAAGAAAATCTAAAGATTTAAAACATTTCAATAGAATTATCTTAGTTTGTTGGAAATAGGAATCAAAGAAGTGTTGTATTTTAAATGATAAAAATATGTTTTACCGCGTCGCATGAATGATTCGCGAGCAGGCTTGTGTGTTCTTACCGCGTCCATGTGTGATTCGCAAGTGGGGTTGTGTTTTCTTACCATGTCGCATGTTTGATTCGCGAGCGGGGTGAATAGATGCATCTATGGTTCGGGTCGTTCGACCCTCGGCAGTGTACAATTTACTTTTATGTTAGATCGGGTCGAACGTACTCGGTGATAATTGTATGTGATAATGGAACCAGAACCTCTTTATAATTCTTATGATATATTATTTAAAATACCATTTGTCTTAAAAGAAGGAAATGCCTAGATTTATTAATTGATGAGAAGATTTTTAGTATTATTTCTTATTTGAACTTGTTTCTATCTATGTACATTGTGAATTGAAATATTGAACTTTATATCATCACTTTATTGACCCTAGTAAGTGTCAAGTCGACCCCTCGTCACAACTTCTTTGAGATTAGACTAGATACTTATTGGGTACATATTGTTTATGTACAATTACTACGCTTCTGTTTTTAATTGTACAAGATCTGACGCAGGTGCATCTGGCTACCCGACTAGTGTATATTCTTGATAGTTGGCCGAGATTCCACATTGAGATGCTCCTTTCCGATGTCGTTCAGCAGCATGATGGGGTCTCTCTTTTGTTTTTGATTGTCTATTCTATTTAAGGCAGTAGGATAGATGTATTCTTTTGTATATCTACTAGATTCCCATATACTTGTGACACTAGGTCTTGGCACACGCATTAGTATATTATTCTTTTGGTATGTAATCATTTAAATTTGCCTAAAATATTTATTATTATTGAATTTTTTAAATTTAATGTAAGTAAATATTGGAAATGTTTTGGTAAAATAAATGGAACCTACTAGTTGGTTAAGTTTGGCTTGCCTAACCTCGCTATTTGTCGCCATCGAGACCTAGATCGAAAATTGGGTCATGACAACATGGTATTAGACCACTAGGTTCACATAGGTCTCACAACTTATGGGCAAACCCGGTAGAGTCTTGTGGATCGGCACGGAGACGTCTGTACTTATCTTCGAGAGGCTCTAGGGTGTTAGGAAACTACTCTTTATTTATATTCTATCATGCAGTTGATGGTATATTAAATTTCCCTTCTTCTATTCTCTCACAGATGGTGAGGACGCGTATGACAGATGTTCCAAACCTGGGAGGAGGTGCTCCCCCCGTTGCTAGAGGCCGAGGCAAAGGCCGGGGGGGGGGGGGCGTACCAAAGATGCCCTAGTTGCAGGATCCAGCAGGGGATCCCATTATTGTGGAGTAGGGTGAGGTGCCCACAACGGAACCTGCCCATGCAGATTTCATGATAGCACCAGGCTTCCAGGAGGTCATGGGTCGTATATTATGGTTCATGGACTCTATGACCCTGACCGGTTTATTTCCAGCAGACCCAACCACATCTCAGGCAGGAGGGGTAGCACATACCCCTACTTCTCAGGCTCTTGGGCATGCAACGGCCATATATAAGACTCTGGGAACTCTACTCATGGACGATGCTCAACCAGTTATAGTAGTGGCACCTGAGCCTAGACCAGCTGCGGACGGCGATCCGCAAAAGTTACTGGATAGATGGACCAGGATACACCTCCTATCTTCGAAGGCGAGCGTCATGAGGATGTCCGGGATTTTATTCACAGGTGCATGGATAGACTGCATAACATGAGGATATTGGAGTCCCATAAGGTAGATTTCACTGCCTTCTAGTTAGAGGGTAGGGCCGTATATGGTAGCAGTTGTACCTTCTCGGCAGACCAAGAGGTTCTCCTCCCATGACTTGGGGTCAATTTACATAGCTTCTTTTGTACAGGTATATTCCATCCTCTCAGAGGGAAGAGTTACAGTGTTAGTTTGAGCAGCTCGAGCAGGGTCAGATGTCTCTGATCGACTATGAGGCGAGGTTCTCTGAGTTATCTTGTCATGCACTCATGATACTTCCCACGGATGCAGAGAGAGTGTGGAGATTTATTACAGGGTTACACCCCGATATTCTAGCTAGCATGGCCCGAGAGGTCGAGATGGGGGTTGAGTATTAGCTAGTGGTAGAGATTGCTCAGTGGATTGACGGTTACCGGCAGAGGGGTAGACAACAGTTGCAGCAGGATAAGAGGACCTGATTATCTAAAAAGTTTAGAGGGGCCCCAGGTAGGGGTAGAGGTCACCTTGGGAGGGGTAAGCCCAACAAGCCCCCATATTCAACAACACCACAACCTCATCGAGGTGCTCTAGCGAGGCTTTACTTCAGTGCGATGCCGGAGAGTTCTTACCACCCACCAGCTATTCAGGGTTCCTTCGATGGGTATTCTGGTTATCAGGGTTTTTCTAGTGCCTACTTCAGTGCTATGCTAGAGAGTTCTTACCGTCCACTAACCATTTAGGGTTCTTCTAGTGGGTATTCAGGCTATTAGGGTCAGGCATTAGGTCAACAGTCTGTGGTACCGAAAGGTTGTTTCGAGTGTGGAGATCCGGGTCACATAAAGAGGACATGCCCTAGACTTCGGGGCAAGGCAGTACAACAGGCCCATCAACCCGTGATTTCAGCACCAGCCGCCCGACCACCCAAAGGTGAGGGACAGTCTGGTAGGGGCCATCCTAGAGGTAGAGGCCAGACAGGGGAGGTCAGTCAATCATTTCTTAGCCCGGCGGAGTCCAGCCAACCGACACTCCAACCAGATTCTATGCTTTTTCGTCCAAACCAAATGCAGTTGCCTTAGATGCCGTGATCACAAGTACTATTTCTATCTGTGGTAGGGATGCTTCGGTATTATTTGATCTATGGTCTACATATTCATATGTGTCATCTCTATTTGCTCATTTCCTGGATATTCCTCGTGAGTCCTTGGGTACTTCCGTCTATGTGTCTACTCTTGTGGGCGATTTTGTGGTTGTGGATCGGATCTACCAGTCATGTGTTGTTACCTTATGTGGTTACAAGACTAGAGTGGACCTTTCGTTACTTGACATGATCGACTTTGAGGTCTTCTTGGGCATGGATTGGTTATCACCATACCATGCCATTCTTGATTGTCATGCAAAGACTGTTACTTTAGTGATGCTAGAGATGCCGAGATTGGAGTGGAAGGGTTCTGCCGTCAGTTCAGCTAGTCGGGTCATCTCTTTTATGAAGGCTCGATATTTGGTCGAAAAGTGTTGTTTGGAATATCTAGCATATGTTCGGGACACCACCGCAGAGTCTCCGATGATTTATTCAGTGACAGTAGTTTGGGGCTTTGCTGATGTGTTTCCTTCTGACCTTCTAGGCATGCCACCAGATCGTGACATTGATTTCTCCATCGATTTGGCTCCAGGTACCTAGCCTATATCTATCCCATCGTATCGTATGACTCCTAAAGAGTTGAAAGAGCTAAAGGAGAAGCTTGAGGAGTTATTAGATAAGGGGTTTGTGAGACCCAGTATATCACCTTGGGGTGCACCAGTGTTATTTTTGAAGAAGAAGGATGGAACTATGCGGATGTGCATTGATTACCGCCAGTTGAACAAAGTCACCATCAAGAACAAGTACCCGCTGCCTTGTATTGATAATTTGTTTAACCAGTTACAGGGTGCTAGGGTGTTTTCTAAGATCGACTTGAGATCAGGGTATCATCACCTGAAGATTCGAGACTCAGATATCCCGAAGACTGCCTTCTGTACTAGATATGGCCATTATGAGTTCCTGGTGATGTATTTTGTCTTGACCAATGCCCCAATAGCGTTTATGGACTTGATGAACAGAGTATTCAGGCCTTATATTGATTCTTTTGTTATCGTCTTCATTGACGACATCTTGATATACTCACGTAGACCAGGGGAGCACGAGCAGCATTTGAGGGTAGTGCTTCAGACACTGTGAGAGTAGAAGCTATATGCAAAGTTCTCCAAGTGTGAGTTTTGGCTTGAGTCAGTAGTATTTTTGGGACATGTGGTGTCGGGATAGGGTATTAAGGTGGATCTTAAGAAGATTAATTCAGTTTAGAGTTGGCCACGTCCTACTTCAATGATTGAGATCAGGAGTTTCTTAGGGTTAGCAGGTTATTATCGCCGATTTGTGCAGGGTTTTTCGTCCATTGTAGCACCTTTGACTTGATTGGCCAGAAGGGTGCCCCTTTCCATTGGTTGGACGAGTGTGAGGCGAGCTTTCAGAAGCTCAAGACAGCTTTGACCACAGCACTAGGTCTAGTACTGCCTTCCGCTTCGGGGATATATTCAGTTTATTTCAATGCTTCGCGTGTTGGCCTGGGATGCGTATTGATAAAGGATAGGCGAGTTATTGCATATGCTTCGCATCAACTAAAGGTTCATGAAACGAATTACCCTATGCACAATTTGGAGTTGGCAGCGATTGATTCATGCTCTTAAGATTTGGAGGCATTACTTGTACGAGGTATCATGTGATGTTTATACGGACCACCATAGATTGCAGCACTTGTTCAAGTAGAGGGATCTAAATTTGAGGCAGTGTAGATGGCTTGAATTTCTAAAAGACTATGACATCACCATTCTTTATCATCCGGGCAAGGCAAATGTGGTCACAGAGTCCTTAAGTAGGAAAAGAGAGAGTATGGGTAGCTTGGCATTCATTTCGGCAGAGGAGAGACCATTAGCTTTGGACATTTAGTCCTTGGCTGACAGACTTGTGAGGCTGGATATTTTAGAGCCCAGTCGGGTCCTTACGTGTATTGTTGCTCAGTCTTATCTATTAACATAGATCAAGGCTCGACAGTTCGAGGATCTGTATTTGGCAGTTCTTATAGAGACGGTACTACAGAGTAGTTCCAATGAGGTGTCTATTGGAGAGGATGGTATTCTGCGACTCTATATGTGTTCCAAATGTTGATGGCTTGAGGGAGAGGATCCTAGAATAGGCACATAGTTCATGGTATTCCATTCATCTAGGTGCTACGAAGAAGTATCAGGACCTGAAACAACATTATTAGTGGCGGCACGGATGAAGAAAGACATAGTTGAGTATGTGGCTAGATGCTTGAATTGCCAATAGGTTAAGTATGAGCACCAGAGGCCAGGTGGCCTACTTTAGCAGATGCCTATACCTGAGTAGTGGGAGCGCATTACCATGGACTTCGTAGTTGGGTTGCCGCGGACCTTGCTGAAGTTTGATGCGGTGTGGGTCATTGTCGACAGGTTGACCAAGTCATCACACTTTATTCCAGTTGTGACCACTTATACTTCAGAGAGGTTGGCTCAGATCTACATTCGGGAGATAGTTCGGTTGCACGGTGTGCCTGTTTCGATAATATTAGATAGAAGCCCTCAGTTCACTTCACATTTCTGGAGAGCTATTCAGAGTGAGTTGGGAACTCTTATGGAGCTCAGCACAACACCCGCTCCAGTCCCCACACCCCAAAACGACGTCGTTTCTCTATACTTCAATCACATCGGTTGGATTCTTTTGATCTAATGGCTCGTAACTAATTACTACTTTTCTTTTAACTGTCAGAAAACATACCCTAACCCCATAGACCCCCGTTCATTTCATCTCTCAAGCCCTTAGACAATAAACCTTAGCCGCCTTGTAACCCCTTCACCGGCTCCGCCCTTCTCCACTGCCCTAAAATTACCCTACGGCGGTGGAGCATCACCAAATCACCCTAAATTCACCCTCAACAATCCTCAGCCTCCCCTTTACACTATCCTACAATCGATTTCCTCTAAATCACCACCCAAATCCGTCAATTTCAGATCTGAAAAGTTAAACCCATAAAACCTAAATCGCCTAAACAACCCCAAACTCATACCATAGGACCCTCAACCATCCATTACCACTTTCCTACCCTTGATTTCCCAACAATCCCCGCCGAATTCTTTGAATCCTAAATCTACGAAGAACTAGAAACCCTAACTTCATTTCTATCGTTGATTTGGTCATGTGAATTTGGTCCATTTTAACTCAATACCTACATAAGTTGATTGCTCTTGATGAGAGCAATTGATTGATGTTAGTCTCAGTTTATTTCACCCCGCCAAGTTCAATCCGAGTTCGTAACTGTCTCAGACGGGTCTTTATGGTATTTTCTGTTCTTTCTTTTGTTGTTCTTCCCTTTTTCTTCTTCATACTAGTTTTCTTATTCAATTTGCATGATTTAGGATTTTCAGTGTTCTAGTTTAATGTGTTTGTTCATCTTTCTTATGTTAATATGAATTAGCATGTTTTAGTAGTTTCATTGAATGAAATTCCTACTAATTCCATCAACATTTGATTCATATTAGGGTTTAGTTTAATTCGGGTTTTTGGATGCTTAATATTGTAGGATTCAATTGCACTATTTTATTGTTTGATTGTTGTTTTGATTTGATTTCGGTTAATTGCTAACCCTATCCCTATTTGCTTGATTTGTAAATTATTAG
Source organism: Nicotiana sylvestris (assembly GCF_000393655.2). NCBI lineage: Eukaryota > Viridiplantae > Streptophyta > Magnoliopsida > Solanales > Solanaceae > Nicotiana > Nicotiana sylvestris. The sequence continues at coordinate 57,600,270 of NC_091058.1, forward strand.
AAACTTGTAAGGGTATAATTAAACTAAAAAGAAACTTAGGAGGATTTCAGAAACTTTCGAAAATAAATATCTAGAATAGGGAAGGTTCTAGAAGGGACAACTATCCAGAATTGGTTTAAAAAGATGCTGAAAAACTCAACAACTGTCCAATATTCTCTGTCACAGCATGCTGTACTATTCAGAATTTAGATTAAGAATATTCTTTTGGATGCTATTAGGGACACTCTACGATAGAAAAGAATGTCTGCACTCACACACACACATTCATTAGCATATTTGTACCTAAAAATTTTAGAATTCAAAAGAAAAAATCCTGAAAATTTTCTGGAAAAAGCATCAATTTTCCTAGTTAGATTTTAGGCTGATTTTTCAAATAATTTGGATTTCTGAGAAGTTTGAGGGTTGTTCCTTGGGTTTCTGTGTTGATTTCCTACTGCCGCTATTTGGGTTTTGTTTGCTGCTTTATCTTTAAATTTCAATCAGCAGTTCACTTGGTTTTTTGTTGGTTTCCTGACGTTTAAGAGATTTATTTTCTTTTCTCCTTTCTATTGTGGTCAAGGTACACATCTTGAACTCACATGCTTGATTTGGATTCACTTTTGTGACCTTTCATGTTATGTATGTTTGTTGTGATGTAGTATTTTAGATTTCATGTAAAAGGTTGTAATTATTAAATATTTGGAATGGAAGTTTGTCTTGACCTTGTTGTTGCCTTCCTATCTTTCAATTACTTTAAAGCATGTTATATTGATTAAGTCCTATTTTGGTATTCTGGGCTGTTTATATTCTATAATTATTTGGTTTGAAATGATGAATGTTAAACCTGTTGTTTCAAATGCTTCATCCTGTGTTTAGTTCTTTTGTTTTGATATAGATGTGCATGGTGCCTTCAGATGTGTTAATGTTTCTCTTTACTAGCATGTGTTGTACACATCTACTTAGCCTAGTTCTTATGCGAATAAATTCAAAAGATCAGTTTAAGTGCAGTAGGTAGTATGAAGTTCAGAAGTTTAAGGTAGGTTGGTTTGATCACAAGTTGTTCAAATCTATCCAACGAGTAGACTAAACCAGTGAAGCTGGCTCATGTGGATATATGGCTACATTGCAAGGGAGCAAGATAACAGATGTATATATTTTTTTTCCTTTAAATGTTTTAGCCAGAATTGTAAAATTATTATGATGCAGACAAGATTATCCATATAAAAACTATGCATGTTTAGGACTATAATGTAATTCAGATCTTAAATGCCTTGCGTGATTTATTGTATTTAAATGGGTTTTGAATTCATGTGTGGTAATTAATGTTATCATTGTTAGAGAGATCAGTAGTGATTTTCATTATTCTTGTGATTGTAATAATGTTGAAAGGGGGCTAAGCTATGGGCTAGACATTGAAGCCTAATTTTTGCCTTTGCAATTCAGTCTTGGGCCAGATTTGTAAATTGACCCAATTGGGGAAATGACCTAAACAAGTTTGGGCCCAGGAAGCTAGGCCTGGGTACTAAGCCCAAAAGCTTGGCCCCAACCATGAATTTATTTTCTGAAAGTAACACAATTCTGAATCTTTATTTAAGGTGTTAGAAATCAAAGTAGTGTAGTTAATTTTTTTACGTAATGATTTTTCTGGTCCTATTATTATGAAAATCCGGCTTGGGCTTAGATAAATATATTGTTTGATCTCTTTGTTGTCGAAACATCGTAGTTTGCTTTAGGCGCGTAATTAAACCATCGTGATTATGGGTACGGTTCCCGTGACACAGTTACGATGCTTAATTTTCGCAAATTTGGGTGTGCATTCATGTGGCCCGATCATAACAACTTTGAACATTAATAAAATAAAATATGTCGTGAATCCCGGGTGCATTTCATGTAACGTAGTTTGCGGTGTGTTCCAAAATGGCAAGTGTACAACAATCATAACTTGTTAAAGAAATAATTCCGCAAATCCTAAAAGTGGGTTGAAATAACTAAAAGTGGTTATAAGGTTAAAAATGCACAATAGGTTTAACACACATAATAAATAAGATAATTAGGCCAATTATTAATAGTTAAGAGACCGTGCTGGAACCACGGAACCCGGGAATGCCTAACACCTTCTCCCAGGTTAATAGAATTCCTTACTTAGATTTTCTGGTTTCAGAGACTTTTAAATAAAGTCGATTTTCCTCGATTTGGGATTCAAAATAAACAGGTGACTTGGGATACCATAAATTATTCCAAGTGGCGACTCTAAAAATTAAATTAAAATAATCACATTTCGAATGATGTCACTTTAATTAAACATCCCTTATATACCCTTCGGGTGTAAAAAGGAGGTGTGACACAAGTGCATGCACTGCATATATTTGATAATGAAGAAAATTTAATTATGACAGATTATATATTTCAACGCCAAGCACCCAACATTATTATGGACTTTCGATAACTAGGGATTCTAGTATACTTTATGCTCCTTTTTGCTTAAGTTTTGGATTAAAAGTGTGTACAAGTATTCCCAAAAGCTAACTTATTGTGCTTTTTTGCAGTGTTTGGTCAAAAAGAGACAAGAAAGTCAAAACTAACTCAAAAAGGAGTGAAACCTACACAAGTCAAAGCTGGGTCAAATGAGCGCTGACAGCAGAAAATCAACCGTGGACGCGGTTCTATCGCTGAGGTGGTCTTTATATCGCGGTCCATGATGTCAAGCTTCAGAGAGCTATAATTTGGGTTTTAACAAGTCACCGCTGCCCGCGGTGATTTTGCGCGACAACGGTGGCTTCAGTGCGGTCGTGGTGCATTTACCGCCCTCAGCGAAGCCAGATTCAGAGGACCAAGAATGGAGCTAAAAGTTGAAGATCACAGTCCGCGCTTGATTTTATGGGGCCGTAGGGGCATTTTTGTCCGAAAAATTTAGTTGTGTATAGATACTTTTTTCAGATTTTTAGGTCATCTGTTGTTTATCTGATCTCGTGAACCGCCTCTTTTTACCTTTTTGAGTAGTTTTAGGGCTTGTTTAACAATTAATCTTAGATTCTTATCTTGTAATTACTTTTTATGGCTTCTATTTCATCTCAATCTATGATTTCTTCTTTGATTATGAGTAGCTAAACCCATAACTAGGGTTGTGGCTAAACCCTAGTGTGGGTATTTAATGGATCTTTTATTATAGGGTTTAAATGTTTATGGGTGATTGATATTTGATCTGATTTATGCTTTAAATGTTAAATTGGTGATTGCAAACACCGATTTATGCATTTTTGACTTAGTCTCTTTTTGAGATAGATACATGCACCTCATCTACCTCTAGGGGTCGTTATGCTAGAATTTGTATTGAAGTATCTCTTGAAATGCCTTTAAAATCCCACATATTTATAGGTCACCATCGCCAACAAAACCTATATGAAGGTCTTAATATGTTATGTGTTAGATGCGGGCGCATAGGCCACACCACCACGCACTGCCCTACAACACTCAGTCTTCATACTTCACCACCTTCATCATACTCTAACTCATTACTTACTCCACCATTTAACACAGACACGCCCCCCAAGACGAATGAAAGACAATTGTTTTTCCCAAAAGACAAACAAAAGTTCACCGGTGATTACTCGACCAACTCCTCAACAATCAAGATAGCCCAAACTCAGCTTCAACATCTATGCCAATAGACTCCCAACATACATCAATGACACAGGTAAGGCACTCACACATAGGTATGCACACTCCCTCCCCCCCCAAGGTAATTACTTCCTCATTACTTAACAAATTATCTAATCAACTCACTTCCAATCATATTTTAGCTATTAAAAATTATTTTGAATTGTTAAATTGCTCAAACGACATAGTACCCTCCTCTTGTTCCACAGTGCAAGGCAAACAGTCCTTAAGCCCAAAAAGAAAACCTATGGGCCCAAACAATTTAGTAGACACTACACACAGGTCCTTACTACTTCACACATATGTAACTGACCCACCTCAAACCCCAAACAATAATCATAACCCTAGTTTACAAACAGCTAGGGTAAACAGTCACCCTATTGCCACTGAGGTACCTCCCAAGTCTGCCATGTCATGACCACCTCCCTTCCCATCCAATCACATCATCCCTTGTATGCATGTCCCCAACCCTATACCAAGCCCACAAAGGTACTTCTATTACCCATAAAGATTTACCTCTGCCCACCTCACAGCCCACCCACAAACAGCCCCTACTAAACCAATCTCCATGCAACATTCCCCCTCCCTTTCCAGCCTACTTGCTAATCCAAACACACATGAAAATTCAGTCACTAAACACACTCAACCGCCTCTCTTACCCAATGGCCTAATACCTATAAACATTACTCAATCATTACCACTCCCACTTTCACAACTCAATTCTTCTAATCTATCAAAACACACACACCATGCAAAGCCACCATGCTCCACCATTTTCTCTAAGGACCTAACATTGCAGGCCATCTCTGCTTCCATATCGATCCATCAACATTCACTTTCTCCAACCCCAAACCATGCAGAACAACAACACACACACCCCTCCACCACCAATATACCCCATGATCTACACCTCACATGATCCAAATCCATACCAACCTTCTCAATCATGGCAGGAGATGGGTCTCCAAAACCATGTAGTGACGTTATCCATGGTCGTCAACAACCAGGAGGTCATCATACACCTCCAAAATACCCAAAACTTGGCTCAAATCATCATAAAGGGAATGACAGCAGCAGTGCAGTTTTATGGCCAATAAAACTAGAAAACTACACCAATGCAGGCCACCAACTCTTGATGGAATCCCTTCCCTCAATACCAGCCTCACTCCCAGCCACTACATTATGCAGAACTCCCCTTCTACACACAAACACAGTCCCCGATCCCTTGGATACACGAGCACATCCACATATCACAAACCCTATTCCTACTATCTCCGATGAGTCCATTCAAACCACTCACCCCCTCCCCTCCTCCTCAATGAGTCCCCAACCACCAAGCCTAGACAATCAAGAATCGCTCACTCTACAAGAGCTAGCAGCAGTGATGGAGGAAATGAGGGAAACTCAAACAGAGCCAGTATGGCTCGAAGCATGCCACATCTCCGTTCTCAAAAAGCAATATGCAAAAAAATGGTGTTCAACTGTCCACTAGAGGTGACCAAGTTCCTGATCAAGCTAAGGCTACCCGTTAATCCAGAAGCCGAAAAGTTCACAATGGTAATCACTCCAACTCTTCGTCAAACACCACAGGAGGTAAGTCAGATGAATCCAGTGCTGGAGGAGCAGACCACTGCACTCCACCCCTACCTTCACCCAATAACTCCATGAATTTCGTTATATGGAACTGTAGGGGTGCACAATCACCTGACTTTAGTAGAAATTTTCGTTCCGTGATAAATTATTATCATCCTTCGTTGGTGGTACTGTTGGAGACACACATAGCAGATCATCATACTATAAAAGTAGGTTTTGACTTCTTTCATCTATCCCAAGCCCCAGCTGAAGGGCAGTCAGGAGGAATTGGGGTGTTATGGAATGATGTTGTCATTCAGGTTACTAAAATTGTAGTTACCAATCAGGAAATCCATTGCATGGTAAAGGTACGTCCCCATGGAAAACCTTTTTTATTTTCAGTAATATACACAAAAATAGCTTATCATATAGGCAAGTACTGTGGAAAAATCTAATGTTCATTGCGGACACTTATAAAGGTCCATGGCTAGTCGGGGGTGACTTTAATAAAATATTATACTGCAAGAAAAAATTCGGGGAACGATCATTAAACAATAGTAGGGATGACTTGATTCTTAATTGTTTTAATTATTGTAACCTCATTGACTTAGGCTTTAGGGGTAGCAAATATAACTGGACTAATAAAAGAAACAATGGTGTTTTGATACTTGAAAGGTTAGATCGCATTGTTGCAAATTATGAATGGTTAAATTTGTATCCAAAAGAAACAGTGCGTCACTTACCTAGAACCCATTCAAACCATTTCCTCTATAACTAATCCTTGATACAAAAATACGTAAAAAGGTGACTTGTTTAGATTTGAAACAATGTGGCTATCACACCATGAATTCCCTCTCCTTATTAATCAAGTATGGCAAAATGACCACCTAATTCTAACTGCTATTGCGAATTTTACAGAACTAGTTGAAACTTGGAATAGCCACTCTTTTGGGAATATTTTCTACAAAAGAAAGAATATTCAAACAAGACTAGCGGGCATACAAAAATCTCATAACTACCCCACGAGCTCTTTTCTACAAAACCTGGAAAAGTACCTTATATCTGAATACAACCATCTCTTAGTACTTGAAGAGGACTTTTGGAAATTAAAATCTCGTGTAACCTGGCTAAACCAAAGGGATGCCAATACGAGATTTTTTTAACTTATCTACTATTAAAAGAAGGCGTCGTAATAGAATTTTAGCCTTAAAAGATCCAACAGGAAATTGGATATCTTACATTTCCCAGTTACAGGACATGGTCCTAAATTACTATCAAGCCCTCTACACAACATCTCACACCCACTCTACAAATTAATATACTATAGCAACTCACAACACTCTATCACAAAAGGAAGCAAGTTTAGTTTCAACCTTACTAACTGAGAAGGAAAATTTTTAAGCTAACAACTTCTTCAAACCTCTAAAAATCTCCTAGCCCGGATGGGCTGTACTCTCTATTTTATCAGAAATTTTGGCCGCAATTGAAAACATCCATCGTTACTTTTTGCAATCAACTTTTTCACCAAGGACACATTCCCCCCGACCTAAAAAAACTTACATTTGCTTATCCAAAAATCAAGACACCAACAACCATCTCTCAATTTAGGCCAATGAAACACACTCTACAAAATTATCTCGAAAATTATTGTGAATAGTATCAAACCCTTCCTTCAATAATTAATCAACCCTACCCAATCAGCTTTCCAAAAAGGTCGTAGAGCAGCGGACAATGCTATCATTGTTCAGGAATTACTACATTTCTTCAATATATCAAAATCTAAATGGCCCATCATGCTTCTTAAACTTGACCTTGAAAAAGGTTTTGATAAACTAGAATGGAGTTTTATAAGACAATCTCTAGTCTTTTTCAATTTTCCCCCAAATTAAATAAACATTATCATGTCATGCATCACAACTACCTCTACTGTTATACTTTTTAATGGCACCCCAACAAAATTCTTTTTACCCTCTACTGGTATCAGGCAAGGTGACCCCCTGTCACCATACATTTATTATCTGTATGGAAATGCTATCTCGTCAAATCAACAATGCAGTTGATTACAGTCTTTGGAAGCCTATTTCTTTAAATGCAAAAGGCTAATAAATATCTCACCTATTTTTTGCAGACGATATTATATTGGCTTCCATGATAACAACTTTCAGTGTCCATACAATAATCGATCTACTAAATAATTTTACAACCCAATCTGGGCAAAAAATAAATTTTGACAAATCAAAAATCTTTTTTCCAAAATACTGTAGCACTCATAACAAGGACCACATATTATCATCCTTTAACATGCAGAAGGGCAAATCTTTTGATAATACCTAGGGTTTCCATTATTCACTAACAAATCTACCAAAAGGGATTACCAATTTCTAATTGATAACTTTAAAACAATGTTAGCCGGCTGGAAAACAAAATACCTCACAATGACCGGGAGGACTACTTTAATAAAAGAGACTTTGAATACAATCTCCAACCACATCATGCAAATTTTGTCCCTCCCAGCTTATGTAATAAAGCAACTAGAAACCTATCAAAAAAATGTTTATAGGGATCTACTTCAGAAAAGAGGAGGCTTCATCTACTCAATTGTAAAATAATTACTAAGGCCAAGGAACAAGGCGGACTAGGTATCCAATGACTGCGTCCTAAAAATGATTTCATATTAGCTAGCACGGCATGGAGGCTACTTCACCAGCCTCAAACCCTTTGGGCATCCTTATTACTTACTAAGTATAATACTCCCAATCGCACAACCATTAAACGTACCTCAACCTTATGGAAGCATCTCATGCGTGGGTGGCAAACTTTCCAAATTGGTCTCTAATGGAGAGTAACAAATGGTACACATGTGAATTTCTGAAATAAAAATTGGCTTGCCCCAAACCTTAATATAAGAAGAACGGTTGAGGGTCCCTTACAAAACAATGAAATAAACTTAACCGTGGCCCAAGTGCTCTACCTGGATGGCAACCAACCCCCTCACCTGTCAATCCAACTTCCTTATCAAATACATTACCTAATTAACAATACTTATGTTCCCATGTATGGTACAACTCCGGACCACATCATCTGGGGATTAACATCCATGGGTGCATTTTCTATTAACTCTTGCTTTAAAGCTCTTACTAAGCCACTCCATCCAATACCCAGTCAAGGATGGATTTGGCAATTAAAAATACTTCCAAAAATTACATACTTCTTATGGTTAATCAACCATAATAGATTACCCACAAAGGGCTACCTACATTCACTGGGTATTACCAATTCTAATCTATGCACCATATGCAACTTAGACAGAGAGACAATTCCTCATATCCTATTCCACTGTGTGCATGCAGAAAACATTTGGTCTGAACTTAGCCTCGAATACCTTCTACAGTCCTTACCTCTTAATGGAGCTAACAACCAACTATGGCTTAAGCATCTTATATGCCAAAAAGGTGGCTACTATGATTATGGGATACATTTCAAGCATCTCATCCCATTCATTCTATGGCATCTTTGGAAGGTCCACAATAAGAATTATTTTGAAAATGTTAGTACACCACCTTCCACTAAAATAATACTGCAATTAGCAACTGAGCATGTTTTCCTTACTAACTAAACAACCACTAAACAATGTCACAAACTGAGCTCAATAAACAAACTTCCCCCTGAACGTTGAGCTTTTTTCTTGAACACGGACGGGGCTCTCAACCCACACAACTCAACTGCTGGCTTTGGGGGAGTTTTTAGAGATCATAAGGGTGCCTGGGTAATGGGATATACGGGCCACCACCCATCTACCACAGTTATAGAAATAGAACTTATGGCACTACTAGGAATTGGGGTGCATTCAAGAGATTGATAGCCCCAATTAAAGGCTTAAACCTAGAGATAGTAATACCCGACTTGAGCCAATTTTGCTTGCATTATTTGAACACCCAATTAGGTTTGAGAGAGTCAATTACGGCAAAGTCACTCAAACTACCGAGAGGTACAAAGTGAGTAGTTACGTGAACTTGCTATATCATTATCCTAACTATACCAAATTTTCCCTAAGTTTTAGATTTTGTTAGAAACCCACTTAGGTGCAAGTCATTTCCCTAGTGCCTTTAGACCAGTCAAGGAAACCTTGAAAAAACATCATATTAGCTTATTTTCCTACATCATTAGTCTTAAAGTAGAATAGTGAACAAACAAAGAATGGTTGGAAGTGCAATCAAGAACACTGCACATTGCTAGATTAGATAGGAATCCAACTCCAAACGTATCTTAGCTCCCTGTGGATTCGATCCCGACCTTCTCGGGTAAAATCTGCATCGACCGCTCTTGCCACTTTATAGTGGTGTAGGGTTGGAAGCGAACACTTTTTGGCACTGATGCCGGGGAGCTAAACGATTTTGGCTATCTATTTGACTAGTTTTGTGTCTTATTTTTGTTTCCTTTTGTGTTACTAACTTATGTGTGCCAACAATTCAGGTACAAAATGGCAAACAATGATCCTCTTGGAAATATTTTACCGGGGGGGGGGGGGGGGGGTAGATAATAATGGTGAGGATGAGGTGCCTCTAGTACCGCCTCTAGTACCTCAAGGTCAAAGACGAGGCCTCCAGGCTAATGACAATGTTCTAGACCCTCCCTCGCCTCCTCCAAGAGTGGATCTTCGGGTGCTTCCAAATGTAGGATACGCCAGTGAAATTGTCCCACCCTAGATCCGGGCGGTTAATTTCTAAATTACAAATGTGATGTTGACTTTATTGGAGCATCGAGGGTATTTCACAGGTGCTCCACATCAGAATGCATATAAATATCTTAAAGGCTTTGTAGATACCTGATGGGGAAGCAAACAGACCAATGTGTTGGAGGATGCATTGAGATTGAGATTATTCCCTTTTTCACTAAGAGGGAAAGCTTTGGACTGGCTTGAAAGGCTTCCTAACCATTCCATCACTAAGTGGGATGAGTTGGTAGACAAGTTTATAGCGGAGTTTTTCTTGCTGGGGCATATGGAGACTTTGAGAGATGAGATTTTAGCCTTCAAATAGGAACCTATTGAACCACTTCATAAGATCTAAGGGAGATATCAAACAATGGTGAAAGAATGTCCGAACAATGACGTGACCGAAGCAATAATTCAATAGACATTCTATTGTGTCATTAACATGACCAATCAGTATATAGTGAACCAGCTAGCAGGGGAAATTTTATGAACACACCTTATGTTGAGGCATGTGATATATTGGATGAGATGGAAGATACTTCCTCAGCTTGGCAAAGTTGAGCCAATGTGCCACAGGGTGACCCCACAGTCATCCACTTGCACAAAGAGCTCCATGATCATGGCCAGTCAATAGCAAAGTTAACTACAACAATGAATCAGTTGGAAAAAGCTCAATTATAGCAAGTTCAAGCGCCAAGACAAGTAAATGCTATGGAATGTTTCAACATGTTGGTCAATAAGAGGCGACAAAGAGGTCAACAAGGTCAACGTAGTCCGGATCAATATGAGCAGGGTAGTGGTGGTTTCAACCAAGATGATGGGTATGATGAGCAAAGTGAATAAGTGCAGTACGTGAAAAATTATCAAGGACAAATGGGTAATGCTCCTAACCCACAATAATAGTGGAGATCTCAAGGAAATTAGGGGAATCAAAACTAACAAGGAAATAGCAATTGGGGGAACAACAATCAGAATTGGGGAAACCAAAACAACCAGGGCAATTGGAGTGGCAACAACAACAATTGGGGAGGAAACAATAACCAATGGGGGATTGAAATAATGTCAATCAAGGGAATCGGGGGCAAGGCTTTCAAAGGCCTCCGATGTATCAACAACCAAACAACCACCTCCATTTCTGCCCCAAGGTCCTAGCTCGTCAAACAATGAGATGGGAAGGATCAAGATGATGTTTGAACAAATAATGAAGAAGAACGTCGACTCTGATGCCCAATTGGCATCCCACAGTACTTTAATCCAAAATTTTGGAGGTTCAACTTGGCCAAATTTCCCAATCTTTGAATTCTCGCCCTAAGGGGGCTCTACCTAGTGATATGGTAGTAAACGCGAAGGGTAGGAACAACATCGGGCATGCAATGGCAGTGATTACAAGAAGCGGTCGAGGTGGTGATGTGAATACCTCCAAGCAAAAGGAAGTTGTGAGTGATGAGGTTGAAGTACAAGATGATGATGTTTCTATAGTTTATGAGCAAGTGAGTGAAGAGAATTTGAATGTGGAAGTAAGAATTGATATTAATAATAATGAGGTGGAGACTCAAGATGACGTAAATCCATCTAGGGAACACGTAATAAACATACCGAAAATGGTAGAGCCCAAGGCTAAGGCTCCCTTGCCAGGGACTCCTCCACCTTACCCTCAAAGGCTTGCAAAGCAAAATAATGAAAACAATTTAAGAAGTTTACTGAGATGTTGAAAAGCTTGTCAATCAATATTCCTTTGGTGGAAACTCTTGAACAAATGTCGGGTTACGCCAAGTCATGAAAGACTTGGTAACTACAAAGAGATCCATGGATTGTGAGACCATTAAAATGACTCATCAAGTAAGTGCAATTGTGCACTCGATGGCTCCAAAGCTTGAAGATCTCGGTGCTTTCACCATTCCATGTACCATTAGGAGTGCGGATTTTGCAAAGGCATTGTGTGATGTGGGAGCAAGTATCAATTTGATGCCTTACTCCGTGTTCAAAATATTGGGTATTGGGCAACCAAGAGCTACTTCAATGAGGTTGTAAATGTCAGATAGAATGAAGAGGCCACTTGGTATTATTGATGATGTTCTTGTTCGGGTGGACAAGCTTATTTTGCCTGCTGACTTTGTGATTTTGGACTACGAGGTCGACTATAAGGTTCAGATAATATTAGGAAGGCCTTTTCTTTGCAACTGGGAAGGCATTGATTGATGTTGAAGCAGGGGAGCTCACCTTCCGGGTGGGTGATGAAAAAGTGGTCTTTCATGTGTGCAAATCAATGAAGCATCCAAATAGTACTGAAGTGTGTTCTTTTGTGGATCTTGTCACGGAAGTGATAGTTGACGATACTAGTGCCATGACCAATATAGAGGATACTATAGAAGTGTATTGTTGAACCTTGATGTAAATGAGGATGAAGGTCGGGTGGAGTGTGTCAACGCTTTGCATGGAATGGGATCTTACTCTTATGAGCCTCAAAAGCTCTTTTTGGATCTTGAGAACAGAAAGACATCACCAACAAAACCCTCAATTGAGGAACCTCCCATTTTGGAATTGAATCCTTTGCCTTTACATCTCAGGTATGAATTCTTAGGCCCTAGTTCAACTTTACCTGTTATTATTTCGTCTTGTCTTACTAACATGCAAGTATATGCAACACTGGAGGTGCTCCAAAGAAGGAAGAAGGCAATTGTATGGACGCTAGCTGATGCCCTACCTTTTGCATGCACAAGATTATACTTGAAGATGTCGCCAAGCCCTCTGTGGAACATCAAAGGAGGTTGAACGAGGCTATAAAAGAGGTTGTAAAAAATGAGGTGATCAAGTGGTTAGATGCAAGGTTGTGTACCCCATCTCGGATAGTTCTTGAACTTTGTCGGTGCAATGTGTGCCGATAAAAGGTGGTATGACTGTGGTTACCAATGAGTTAAATGAGTTGATTCTCACTAGGACAATCACCGGATGGAGGGTGTGCATGGACTATCGCAAGCTGAATAAAGTGACATGCAAGGATCACCTTTTTATTGCCCTTTCTTAACCAAATGCTAGATAGACTTGTTGGGCGTGCCTTCTACTGTTTCTTGGATGGGTACTCAGGTTACAACCAGAGTTTGATTGCTTCGGAAGATCAGGAGAAAACAATCTTCACGTGTCCGTATGGAACCTTTGCATTTTCAAGGATGACATTTGGTTTGTGTAATGTACCGGCTACCTTCCAGCGGTGTATGATGGCTATATTTACCGACATGGTGGAGGACTTTTTGGAAATGTTCATGGATGATTGCAGTGTTGTGAGTGACCCTTTTGATGAATGGTTGAAGAATCTTGATAAGGTGTTAGCTCGATGTGAAGAGACAAATCTTATGCTTAACTGTGAAAAATGCCACTTTATGGTCGAGGAGGGCATTGTCCTTGGCCATAAGATCTTGAAGCATGGTATAGAGGTGGACAAGTCTAAAATCTAAGTGATCTCAAAGCTTCCTCCTCCTGCTTCAGTCAAGGGGGTTATGAGTTTTCTTGGGCATGCGGGGTTCTACCGAAGATTCATCAAAGACTTTTCCAAGGTAGTGAATGCTTTGTGTAAATTATTGGAAAAAGATGCCAAGTTCGTGTTTAATGAGGAATGTATGAAAGCCTTTGAAATTCTAAGTACAAATTGACAACCACTCCCATTATTACCGCACCCAGTCGGAGCTTACTTTTTGAGGTCATGCGTGACGCAAGCGATGTTTCGGTAGGAGCGGTCTTGGGTCAAAGAGTAAACAAAATGTTTTACCCAGTGTATTATGCAATCAATACAATGAATGATGCTCAAGTGAATTACACGATGACAGAAAATGAGTTGCTAGCTATTGTGTTTGCAATGGAGAAGTTTAGGTCTTATCTCATGGGTGCCAAAGTGATAGTTTATACTGACCATGCAACTCTCCGCTACTTGATGACAAAGAAAGGTTCTAAGGCTTGGTTGATGAGATGGGTTCTGTTACTTCAAGAGTTTGACCTCAAGAATGTTGATAAAAAATGGAGTGAAAATCAAATGGCAGACCACTTGTCCCGCTTGGAGGAGGAGGGGAGGCGTGTGATGGCCTCGAAATTAATGATTCATTCCCTGATGAGCAACTCCTCTCCGTATCTATGAATAGCATGCGTTGGTTCGCGGATGTTGCCAACTTTCTTGTGACCGATATTGTTCCGTGTGAGATCTCTTCTAACCAAAGGAAAAATCTTAAATAGGATAGCTTGGACTACTACTGGGATGAGCCCTACTTGTTTAAAATCTGTAATGATGGTGTGATCGGGAGATGTGTTCCAGAAGAGGAGCAAATGAGTATTCTAGATGTTTGTCATTGCTCTCCCTACGGTGGTCATCATGGTAGGGAGAGGACAACTTCAAAGGTGCTTAGCTGTGGTTTTTATTGGCCTACATTGTACAAGGATGCGAGTGAGCTTGTGATGAGTGTCAGAGAGCATGTGGAATTTCAATGAAGAATGAAATGCCTCTTTTTACTATTCTTGAGGTTTACATATTTGATGTGTGGGGCATTGACTTCATGGGACCCTTTGTGAGTTCATGTGGCAACACATACATTTTAGTGGCCGTTGATTATATTTCTAAATGGGTTAAAGTTGTGGCATTACCCAACAACGAGGCCTGGAGTCTGGTGGATTTTCTCAAGAAGAATATCTTTACTCGGTTTGGCACTACTAGAGCAATCAACAGTGATGGGGGTTCTCATTTCTGCAATAAGGCATTTGACACTTTGCTTGCAAAGTACGGTGTCAATCACAAGGTTTCAACCCTTTACCATCCTCAGGCTAGTGGGCAAGTTGAGGTCTCCAACAAGAAGATCAAGAGCATATTGTCAGCGACGGTTAATGTAAATAGGACTGACTGGTCAAAGAAACTTGATGATACTTTGTTGGCTTACACGACTGCTTACAAGACTCTGATTGGTATATCTCCGTACCGGTTGGTGTTTGGGAAAGTTTTCCATCTCCCGGTTGAGTTAGAGCACAAGGCCATGTGGGACTTGAGAAAGTTAAATCTTGAATGGGATGTTGCAGCAAATCTCCGGGTGGAGCAACTCAATGAGCTTGATGAGTTCCGATTTCATGCTTATTTCAGCTCATCCGTGTATAAGGACAAGATAAAGTACTTACATGATAAGTATGCATGTAGAAAGAAATTCAAGGAAGGTGACTTGGTTCTTATATTCAACTCCTGGTTACGACTGTTTCCGAGAAAGCTTAAGTCAAAATGGAGTGGACCTTTTGAGGTGGTGCTTGTGACTCCGTTTAGTGCTCTTGATTTGAAAAACAAAAATGGTAAAATCTTCAGAGTTAATAGGCATAGAGTGAAGCACTGTCTTGGCAAGTTTGATGATAGCCACGTGGTGGCAATGATCCATCTCAAGTGATTGATGGTAACCTGCGTCGTGCCACGACGTTAAATCAGACGCTTTTTGGGAGGCAACCCATGTGTTTTTCTTCTTTTTGATTTTCTTCTTAGTGTAGGATTTGTTTTTAGACTAACTGGTTGTGAGATGTGTGTAGGTATGTTTGATGTAGTGCAAGACTAAGCTGGAAAAATTTGGCACTCTCTGAAGTAGGACCGCTGACAGCTCCATTTTTCGCGGACAGCGGTAGCCTTATCGCGGAAGCGATAATTAGTGGCAGATGCGGGATTGAAAAGCCCAAAATGAGACATCTCTAAAGTTTCTACCGCGTCCGCGGTGCATTCTTCGAGGTCAGCGGTGCTCAACCGCGGTCGCGGAACATTTTCCGCTCTCAGCAATAGTCTCAAAATAGCAGCCCATCAATTCTTCACAAGCGTAGACCGCAGTGATTTACCGCGGCCATGCTAGGTAAGTTTTAGTAGGCCCCTGGTGTTTTCTATAAATTGGTGGTCATAAGGCCTTTTACGCTTTTCGCTCATTTCACTCTCAAACTAAAATCGCTACTGTTCATCCACACCCTAAATTCATCTCCGGATCTGGCAAATTCATTCCCTCATTATTCTTCAATTTGGGACTTGTTTTTATTGTAACTGTTAGTTTTGTTTTTACTTCTTCTTCTTCTTCTTTTCTTTTAATTTTGACCTAGGGTTGTTTCATGTTAATTAGGATAGGCTTAAAATAGGTAGGAGTTATTAATGAACACCTAGTGTGGTTTAAAAATGTAGAGGAGATTGCTAAATGCATGACCAACTGAAACCCTAGGTTTGCTGAGCCCTCTTTTGACTTCCGCGGCCGCGGTTGATTTTCCGTTGTACGCATTCATAAATTTTATCTGAGATTGGAAGTCTTGATAACCGCGGTCAGCAGGGGCAAATTTTGCTGACAGCGGTGCCTCTCCGCTGTCGCGATGTTCAAGTTAAGAGAGGTCTAAAAAAGGGTCTGCGACCGTGGTTGATTTTTTGTGGATAGCGGTGCAACTACCGCGGCCACACTCAACTTATCAAGCTTAGCAGTGTAATAAAATTAGAGGGTGGGTAGTCTGATCCCCACACCTCTGTGGCCGCAATGCATTCTCCGTGGCCACGCTCCTTTTTTCACAGTCCGCGGTCTGTAATTATTTTCAAGCACTGTCAACTGTTCTTCTGCTTTTCTGCACTGCTTCTTCAAGTATTAGTACTAACAATTTTTCACTGATTATGTTTGCAGACAATGGTTAAATCTAGAGATGGCGGTGGGAAGCAAAAAGGGAAACAGAGTCCTCTCGAGGTAGGGGACAAAGACAAATTTTGTTAACCCCAGCAATTCGGATATCAATTGGGGAAATGAGGAAGAACATCAGAGATGTAAACAGAGCTGCTTCCCATTCATAGTGGAGTGAGTATATGCCCTCCCGGGAGGCATCAGAGACTGATTCAGTGCCAGCATATGTACCAGACTTCCCGGAGAGACTTAGGTTGAGAGATGAGCCTACACCTTCGGCCTCTCCCACTTCTCCTGCTTCTTCTGAGTCGTCTATTGGCTCAGTAGAGAGTGGTAAGTACTCAGCTTTAGCCTTACCTACAGCTTTGTCACTGGCACAAGACCCCATAGATTTAGATGCCGAGGTACTGGATGATGAGAGAGGGGGCACCACCCAAACCAGAGGTGTAGAAAGGACAAGTAACCCAAAGGTTTGGCAACAAAGATTTGTCAGTGAGCTGGAATACCATAAATTCTGGGAATAGTGGCCTTTGAAGTCCCTAATTCATGAGCATCAATTTATAGAGCGGGATCTTCAGCCTCACAACCCTAATGTGAAGCAACACTTCAATGAACGAGTGGGATGAGAGTAGTTCACTAGCAAGGTGTCGGAGGCTAATGAGAACCTACTCAAGGAATTCTATGTCAATACCTCCCACATCAAGAAGTATACAAAAGTGACTAAGGTGCGGAACTTGAAGGCCAAGTTTGATGGGAAAATGATAAATGATTACCTGGGCTTCAATGATGAAGATGAGACATTGTACTTAGAGAAGGTGGCGATGGATGAGGCATCCCGCTCGTGGTTGGAATCACTTCTGGCTCTCCCGGATACCACTCCAGCATGGTTGATAGTAGGGGTTTCTATCTTGAGGAACACCCTGAACTTTGAGGCAAAGGGTTGGGACAACTCATTCTTTTGGGGAACGGAGTTTGCATTTTTTGAAGAGTCGCCAACTAACAATTTTAAGGTGCGTTAGGGCACCCATAAGGTTCATCTACAACTATGTTTGATAACCAGAGATAGCGTAAGGGCTTGAAATTATCCTAAGGGGGAGGTGTTAGGCACCCCTCAGGATCCACTAGTGTGGTTCCCGGCCAGACTGTTTTTGTGAATTTGTGTAATTAGCAAACATATGAGTAGGACTCAAATAATAGGGGATTTAGGTACACAAGTGTTTCAAAATGATTAATAAAAGCAATGTTTTAAAAAGAGTTAAGATCTAAGTATGCTTATGAATGTAAAGGGGGCGTCCTAGGTTTGTTTGTAATATGGATCACATCAATGCAATACCCGATATGACACTCCTCAAAAGAGGGGCTATACGTGGTATTAGCGCACCGGTCATCATATCCATACCCACCCTTTCCCACCACGTGAAGGTAATTAGAGCGAAGATTGGTCTCGACTATTATTTCATGTTGTTACCCGTCCCTTCCTATCAGTCCCAAAGGAATTTAGGACTCCTATCCTATAAGGAAATTCTAGACAGACCCTCAGGTTAAAAGGCAAAATGCTAAGGCGACATACAAAACAAGTAGGACTGCATTTAAAAGGGGAAAACATAGAAAATAACTAGAAGGCTCAGTTATACCTCCACAAATAATGCACATAGACAGCATGACTTATTCACAGTTAAGGTCGGAAATTAAAATTCTAAAGCAGGGGTTTAAGTGGTAACATCAGAACCAGATTTATTACATGACTCAGATAGAAGTTCGAATTAGGTTTGCCTACTGATTTTTATAGTTGATAATTAAAGAAAGGCAGTTCCAGTTTAAGATTTTACCTAATGCTTGCCTAGGCGAAAAGCGAGATGCAGAAGTTATTTAGAATCATTAAAGATGGTTTGGAGCTTATTTTACCCTAAGAGCATGTTATTCTAGTTGCAGATATTATTACCAGTTATTTTAAACGAGATAATCAAGTGTGAAGCTATTTTACCTCTTTTATAATCAGCAATTTATACTAAGTGTAAGTGCAAATAAGATCCTAAAATATGATATCTAAAATGCAGAATTCCTAGAGCAGGATTTCTAAATGCGTATGGCAAGATTACATAATTTCCTAATAGCAGGATTTCTAAATGTATAGGGCATGAATGCAGAATTTCCTAAGAGCAGGATTTCTAAGTGCACATGGCAGGAACATAAGAGCAAGATTTCTAATGCATGCATGAATCCTAAGTGGTTTCTATTGCGCAATTAGGAACATAAACCTAATAACATATTTTCTGCCCCTTAACATGCATATTTACCCTATCCTTTTTCACCAGCCACCCCAATACTTGTTTACAAATTATTACAAACCATGTAATTGAATTACATGAGAAATGCAAAATAAGAAGTTACAACTATAGGAAGCCTCATTCTGACTTCCTCTCTGAGCTATGTAATAAACCACCTCAAATGCTAATATTGTTCCATAGCCTTTCTCATATCTGGGTGTGACAGAGTTCCCTAAGGACCTCACGGGATCCCGGGCAGTGCTCACACCCAGATTGCATAACCAAATAGAGTTAGTGTAGTGTGGAAGGGCCAGCTCTTATGTGTCTAGGTTCAGAGGGAGCTCAAGGGTCCCAAAGCAAGGCTCACACAAAAGGGGCAAAACCTAATGACCAAAGAGTATAGCGAAAGTGTTGAACACATGTTTGAAAAGGAGTTTGTTTTAGAAAACAATTTGGGAAATGATTGGTTTGAAATAAATTTGCAACAGCGACAGAAGAGTTGCTTAGAGAAGACAGTTTTGAAAGGGGCAGGGGATAGGAGCAACAATAACACATACAAGAACAAGTCCAAAGAGCAATACAACTTCAGCAATTACAAATAGGAAGTAGGGGTTCTGGACATAGAGAACCCAAATCAGAAACACATAATTAGTCATGAGTCTAGTACATTAGGAGACATGCTAGTTGAGGGACATAAACAGGAACAAGTAAACATGTTGATCACATTTAAACAAAGGAGGGCAGAATTTTAAGCATGCGTAAAGCAGAAAACAAAAGTACAATTTAACATGATGAGCCATTAAGTCAGTGCAGAAAGGGACAGGGATTGTCAAACAAAGGAACACATAGAGTTGAGTTTCAAGATATAAACTAGGAACATACCAGCTGAAGAAGCAAAGTGCAGAAAAAAGTAAAGCAATCAGAGTTCCACAGTCTAGCCTTGGCTTTCAGCCAGCTAGACAAAGCAGTAGCACAAGTAGTAGAGAAAGAAGAGAGAGTTTGAGTGTATATGTGTGTGTTCTGAACTAGTTGTTCATGGTTAGAGAAGAGAGGGTAGAGTATTTATAGCTTTGAAAACGAGTAGAAATAAAGTAACAAGTAAAGGTTTTGCACAATTATGGAAGTAATCACCATTAGAATCCAATTACTACAAGTACTTCCCTTAATCAATGAATTACTACTCAAAAAGATACTAACATGGATAATTAAGGAAAGAAAATCAATTTGAGAAAGATTGATTTTTGACCATATGAGGGATAGTAAAAGTATAGAGTATAAAATTGAGTCTAAGTACCGAATATACTTAATTTGGGGAAAGGATTCAGCAGGGTGAAATATTACAGCAAATAAAGGAAGGGAATCAATCAACTCAAACAAAGGAGTAAAATTAGGGATTTATAAGAAAACCTTTTCAATCAACCATAACTTAAGGAAATCAAGATCAATCAAGAGGGAGCTATGATTCTGCACTTCAACATATAAATAGGGAAGAATGAACACGAGTATAAGACATGCAAGGTCAACCATATTGACAAAAGAAGCAAACTAGATGAACACAAACATACATCAGCAACATGAGTAGGCTAAGGGCTCAGTGGTAAAAGAACCCACTCGAAACATGGTAATCAACGAGTCAAGTAGTCATGGCTAACACATAGAACCAGAGTGGAAAACCAAACTAACAGGTAAAGAAGGTCAGAAACAAGTAAAATAAGCTTTTAAACTCATAGTAATAAGTGAAGAAAAACTTTAAGAAATTAAGGTTTTAACAAAGTTGGGTTAAAAAACAGTAGAAACTCAGAATCATTCAAGACAAACAAAGAAAAGGGATCTAACCATAAAAAAACCCAAATCGAGACAGGTATACATACAAAATAAACAAAGAGGGTTCCAGAACCCCAGAAAAACCAAAAATACTTAGGGTTTTCAACACAATGAACCAGATAGAAGAAAACATAAACAAACTGTTTAAACTTAGTAAAATTATATGACAATACTGAAAATCAGAGGAGAAGTCTTTTAAAAGAGATTAAGAAAATTGTAGTCTTTGAAGACGAAGAGTCATTTTGAAAAAAAATCGGAGAAACCTTTTGAGAACAACACCAAGAGGTTCATAATATATGTAGATCAAAGGTAGATCTGAAAGAAGATGGATAAACCCTTAAAGCTAGGGTTTCGGAGAACCCATAAAAAGTATAAAAACCTTGAAAAGTTATCGATCTAGCCGGAAAAGCCGCAGATCTTACTCGAACGGCCATGGATGGCCGGAAAATGGCATGGGAAACCATGTTAGGTGAGTGAACTGCCTTTGGTTCACTTGAGAGCCTCAAAACGGTGACACACGTTCAAGAGGGAGCCATATGGCTGGTGGGTGGTGAGACCATCATGGATTCAGGCAAGGAGACGACCGAAGAAGGTGGATGAAGTTCATCGGAGAGGAGGGGAGGGGAGAAGGTTCTAGAGAGGACCAGAGATAGAGAGATAAAGATAAGAGTCGGTTGAGTGAAAAAGTGAGCGGGGTTAGGGGGTCATTTGGTTTAATTTAGGAAGGGGAGCTGGGACCGTTGATCTGAAAGATCAACGATCCAAATTACATGTGGTAGGTGGGGATCCAGGTTCTGGTAGGATTTAAAGGGTGTGGGTCAGGTTTAAATTAAAATTGGGTTGGAGAATTTGGGTCCAATTTGGCCTAAAATTGAAATACAAAAGGGGTTGTTATTTAAATAGATGTTTTCCCTTTTTAATTTATAAAAAATAGTATATAGTTTATGAGAAAGAAATTGAAAGTGCTAATGTAATTTATAATACCTAATTAACAATTAAAAAATACAAGATCCGATTTTAGGCGTATAAAACACAATTAAACCTTAAAATGGCTAATATTGCAATTGTGTGTAATATAGCTTTAAAAACACTAAATAAAATTGTAAAAATAAATAAAAAATTACATTAGCCATATTTTGGCATAAATATAGAAATACCATAGATGAATTATCAAAACAATAATTTTGGAAATAAATATTGAGGATTTTATGGATAAAAGGGAGAAAAATAAATCAGTTAAACCTTTAAAAATATGGAAAAATTAATAAAACACTTGAACATGATCATATATGCATATATATGCTATTTTGAAGGTATTTTGCATATTTAAAAAATATAAAAAAAATTGGGTATCAACAACTGCCCCTTTTTACCCGGGAACGATGAAAGAGTTGTCGGGTAAAGATATGATGGCTAATTTTGACCGAGCAAAACGGTTTGAAGAGGTTTAGGCTGCTCCATGGCTTCTGAGATACCTACATATCCCTAGTTTTATAGAAATCAGGCCGTATGTAGTTCAGGATCCAACGACGGAGTATACCGATGAAGCGATTTCAAAAACAGACGCAACATCTAGGGCTGGGTGAGTGGACAGTATACGGGAATGATTAGGTTTGATATGGCTGAGGGAACTGGAGTGGGATCGCTCCTGTTGGGATAGCCATTGCTCGCGGGTTTACCTGCAAATAGAAACAATACAAGCGTACACTACGCATAAATTTAAGCATGATGCAAATTCCTATTGGACCATGAATGTTCTCTTCGGACGATGAGGATAACGTCCTTAGACTATGATGTCCTGGGCCATAAAGCGTATGATAAAGGATTCACAGACCAAGAAATGATGTTCTTGGGCTATGAGGATGGTGCCTCCAAACCATGACGCCTTTGAATGATGATATGCAAGAGATCGAAAGAGATCCTCAAGACATGACATGGTGTTCTCGGGCTATGAAGATGGTGCCTCCGAACGATGAAAGCTTTGGATGAGTTGGCGATATTTCAGCCCATGAAAGATGCAGTAGTATGATACGGACAAGACATAGCTTAGTCTTACGAATTGAAGGGCAGAGCTTAGCCCGTAGGAAAAATGAGATAAATAGTGCTTGAGATAGTGCTTAGTTTTGAAAAAAATTAGAGACAGAGCTTAGCCTCAGACAGCAAAATGATAGCCTTATGCAAAGATGCGAATGCAGACGAAATAGATCTTAACCTCAAAAGGCAGCATGGTAGCCTTATGCAGAAATGCGGATGGAGATAACGTTTAGTCTTGGAAGGCAGAATAGTAGCCTTATGCAATGCAGATGCAGATGGTGGTAGAGCTTAACCTCGGAAGCAAGAATGGTAGCCTTATGCAAGTTGGAAGGCAGAATAGTAGTCTTATGCAGATTAGAAGACAGAATAGTATCCTTATGCAATGCAGATGCAGATAGAGGTAGCGCTTAACCTCAGAAGGCAGAATGGTAGCCTTATGCAGATTGGAATATATAATAGTAGCCTTATGCAATGTAGATGCAGGTGGAGACATCGTTTAGTCTCAGAAGGTAGAATGGTAGCCTTATGCAAGAATGCGGATGGAGACAGCGTTTAGTCTCGGAAGGCAGAATAGTAGCCTTATGCAAGAATACAGATGTAGATAGAGGTAGAGCTTAACTTTGAAAGGCAGAATGGTAGCCTTATACAAGAAATAAAATAACAAATGACAGTAGAGTTTTCTTAGCTGATAGCAGATTCCGGTGTTGTGATTACTGTGAGCACTGTGACATACGGAACATCATTGGTGTGTGCTGATAGCAAATGTTGGCAAGTGCAACGGTTTTGAGAGTTGTATTAATGTTTGTCCCATGGGCATACAGTATGTTTTATGATTTTGCAATCCTAGTGCCTGCATCCAAAAAATTTGTGAGTTTTGTAAGGGGGGAGGCTAATTCGTATCCCCGCTGTCTTTGCTTGACTTGTTTGACTTCGACCTGGTGATATCGTCTATATTGTTGAGGTAGCGTTGCTAAACAAAGTGGTTTCAATAATAAACATGCATAATTTTGTAAAAGGATGACATAAATGTATAATTAAAAATAGCTTTTAGATGAACCGACGACCGTGACGTAGCTCAAGACATTGCAACCTCTCCTACTATGGAATTTTGAGGGTCCTACTCATAATTATACCCTAGTTTGATGGGTTGATATTTATGACTATCGCTCGTGCGGCGATCGGCTGAAATTACTTCGGAATTTTGAGGGTCCTCTTCAAAATTCTGCCCCAGTTTTCAATTGTGGGGGGAAATGAAATTTTTATTGAATTGTGACCGAACCCATAAGGCCGCCTACGTATCCCCTCTTAAATGGGAATCAGGTTAGGCCTAGTTCAAGACATCATATAAGGAAAGCATAAAGATTACCCATAGTAACGTTTGACTGCATTTGAATTAATCAACTTTGGACAGACTTCTCCGTCCATTTCTACAGGTATGAGGGCTCTTCCTATCAAAACCCGATGAACCATGTATGGACCTTGTCAGTTGGGAGAGAACTTTCCTTTGGCTTCATTTTGATGCGGAAAGATTTTCTTTAACACCAGTTGCCCCGGTGTGAACTGTCTTGGCTTGACTCTTTTGTTGAAGGCTTTGGACATTTAGTTCTAGTAGAGTTGACCATGGCAGACTGCATTCATTCTCTTTCCATCTATAAGGGTTAGTTGATCATAACAACTTTTTACCCACTCTGTGTCATCGAGCTCAGCTTCTTGTATGATCCTTAGGGAATGAATTTCTACCTCAGCAGGAATGACAACCTCCGTACCGTAAACCAACTTATAGGGGGTTGCCCTAGTTGATATGCGGACTGTGGTGCAATACCCCAGTAGAGAAAATGATAACTTCTCATGCCACTGTTTTTGCTTCTCTATCATTTTCCTCAATATCTTCTTGATATTCTTGTTGGCGGTTTCTACAACTTTATGATCTTGAAAGTATCACACAAAGCGTTCATCAAATTGCTGTTGAGGTTGGAGCCGTTATCAGTAATGATTGACTCTGGAATCCCCAATCGACAAACAATGCGGTCGCGGACAAAGTCTGCCACAACTTTCTTAGTTACTGCTTAGTAAGATGCTTCTTCGACCCATTTGGTGAAATAGTCGATGGCTACTAGGATAAACCTATGTCCGTTAGAAGCAGTAGGCTCGATTGTTCCAATAACGTCCATTCCCTAGGCGGCGAATGGCTACGGTGAGCTTGTTGTATTAAGCTTATTTGGAGGTACCTTTATCATGTCTGGATGTATCTGACAGCGGTGGTATTTTCGGACATACTGGATGCAGTCCATTTCCATAGTCATCCAAAAGTAACCAGCCCAGAGTATCTTCTTTGCTAAAACAAAATCGTTCATATGTGGACCGCAGATCCCAGCGTAAATTTCCTCTAGAAGCTTGGATGCTTCCTCTGCGTCAACACATCTTAATAATCCTAAATTGGGAGTCCTCATATACAGGATTCCTCCACTGTGAAAGGAGTTGTTGGACAATCTCCGAAGTGTGCATTTCTGTGTAGGATTTGCAAGTTCCAAGTACTCTCCTTTTGCCAGATATTCCTTGATATCATTAAACAAAGGTTTTCCGTCTGCTTCCTCTTCAACATGGGCACAGTAAGCTGGATGATTATGGATTTTCAATGTAATGGGATAGATGAAATTCTTGTTTGGATGCTGTATCATAGATGATAGGGTATCCAATGCATCGACACTCATTCTAGGCTCTGGAACATGCTGGAATTTCGTCTTCGTGAACCTCTTTCTCAATTCCTGTACATGATGTAGATACGGGAGTATCTTGGAGTTCTTGGTTGTCCATTCTCCTCGTACCTGATGTACAAGCATGTCTGAATCTCCAACCACTAGTAGCTCTTGAACGTTCATGTTAATGGCCATTTTGAGCCCTAAGATGCAGGCTTCATACTCCGATATATTGTTCGTGTAGGGGAACCTGAGTTTGGCAGACAGTGGATAATGCTGACCGGTTTTTGATACTAGGAATGCTCCTATGCCAACTCCTTTGAAGTTTTCTACTCCATTGAATAACATTCTCCAACCGTCATAGGATTCCGCAATGTCTTCTCCTATGAATGATACCTCTTCATCAGGAAAATTCATTTTCAGGGGTTTGTATTCTCCATCCATGGGGTTTTCAGCAAGGTGGTCTGCTAGTGCCTATCCCTTGACTGCTTTTTGAGTTACGTAAACAATGTCAAACTCACTTAACAGGATTTGCCATTTGGCTATCTTGCTAGTGGGCATGGGCTTTTGAAAGATATACTTCAAAGGATCCATCCTTGATATAAGATATGTAGTATAGGCACAGAAGTAATGTCTCGGCTTTTGAGCTACCCAAGTCAAAGCACAACAGGTGCATTCCAATAGAGAATACTGGGCCTCGTACGGAGTGAACTTCTTACTGAGATAATAAATGGCTTGCTCATTCCTCCCTATCTCATTATGCTTCCCCAAAACGTAGCCGAAAGCTCCATCTAACACTGCAAGGTAGATTAATAAGGGTCTACCTGGATCGGGCAGGACTAGAACTGATGGTGTTAATAGGTATTCCTTGATTTTGTCGAAGGCCTTTTGGCAGTCATCACTCCATTTGGTAGCGGCGTCCTTCTTCAACATCTTAAAGATTATCTCATAGATAACTATAGATTGTGCTATGAATCGGCTGATGTAATTAAGCCTTCCCAAAAAACTCATCACATCCTTCTTGTCCTTTGGCGGTGGTAATTCTTGAATGGATTTAACTTTTGATGGATCCAGTTCTATTCCTCGATGGCTCACAATAAACCCAAGCAATTTCCCGACAGGAACCCCAAATGTGGAGTTTGCGGGGTTTAGTTTCAGGTTGTACCTCCACCGTCTATTGAAGAACTTCCTCAGATCTTCTATGTGGTTAGTGGCCTTCTTGGATTTGATAATGACATCATCTACATATACTTCTATCTCCTTGTTTATCATATTATGGAAAATGGTAGTCATGGCCCTCATGTAGGTGGCCCCTTCATTCTTCAGGCCAAACGACATCATCTTATAATAGTACACTCCCCACGGTGTAATGAAAGCCATTTTCTCAGCATCTTCCCCATCAATCCAGATCTGATAATAACCAGCGAAGCAATCCACGAATGACTGTAGCTCATGCTTGGCGCAATTGTCAATTAGGATGTGTATATTTGGCAAAGGGAAGTCGTCTTTCGGACTGGCCTGGTTGAGATCCCGGTAGTCGACACAAACTCTGACCTTCCCATCCTTCTTTGGTACGGGCACAATGTTGGATAACTATGTCAGATATTTTACTACCCTGAGAACCTTAGCTTTGATCTGCTTGTTGATTTCTTCCTTGATTTTCAAACTCATATTAGGATTGAACTTTCTGATTTTTTGCTTTACCGGTGGACACATTGGATCGGTTGGTAGTCTGTGAGCCATAATAGACGTACTCAAACCAGTCATGTCATCATATGACCAGGCAAATATTTCCTCATACTCTTTTAGAAATTCTATATATTCTTTCTTCTCTGATAGAGATAGGTAAATGTTGATTCGTGTTTCCTTGATGTTTTCTGCATCTCCCAAGTTGACAACTTCGGTCTCATCTAGGTTGGACTTAGGTCTGTTCTCAAAGTTCTCAAATTCTTTGACAATCTCGTCAGGTATGTCATCTTCATCTGCATCAATATCCTTTTGTTTCATTGTCTCATTGCATGTCACAGTCGTTGGTTCATCAACATAAGTAATAGTAATGCTGTATTGGTAAAGTAAGTAGAGAAAACTATAGCAATAAATATTAATTCATAAGAAAAATCAAAATGCTTTTGATAAGTTGAATAACCATTTTGAACATTGAAAATCTTATTGCGGGAATTGAAAATGTGAAATGAAAATCATTTAGTAAAAATAATTAATAATGCTTGTTTTAGCCTTGCTACCCCGAGGCACGTCGGACTTTGGTTGTCTTGATGGTCCAATTCTTGAGATGTGCCCCTCTGCTCACAGCCTGTATGGAAAGGCCTTCCTCCCCCTCGTGCTCGAGAATAACACAATAGTCTATATCACTATCCTCTAGAAATAAGTTCTTCACTACTGCAAGTACTTCTTCTTCATCTGACCCGTAAATAATGTCAGCCTGTTGGAAGGTCTGCTCCAGATGCGGTATCGACTGCTTTAGTGGGTAGTAAGGACCGTTCCATGGTGGCAACCAGTTATTGAACTCTTCCCAGGTGTATTCATATCCAAAGCCGAAGGTAGTGCCATGTTTCTTGAGTTTTATGGGTTTAGAGATTCCCTGGAGGTTCTTGTCGAGCCCTTTACCAGGTTCGTACCCACTCCAACTTAGTATACTCTCGATTTTGCTATCCCACCATTTGTATTTGTCGATAGAATTGACCTGTGCAATGTGGTGGTAAGTTTCTCCACCCAGCTTCTTTCTTCCCTCGATCACCGGAATGGTTTGGCGACTGTATATAGGGTTGATATCGTCACCGTGAATGATCACTTCCTGGTGATTCTATTCGAACTTTACTACCTAATGCAGCATTGATGCTACGGCCCCAACAGCATGAATCTATGGTCGTCCCAACAGCAAGTTGTTAGACGCTGGTACATCTATTACCTGGAAATTGACATTGAACCAGGTTGGTCCCATCTGTAAGCATTGAATAATCTCACCAATGGTGGATCTCTGAGAAACATCGAAGGGCTTTCAAATTGATTGCTCCATCCTTTATCTCATGTAGCCCTTTACCTAACTTCTTGAGTGTTACTAGCAGACAAATGTTAAGACTAGAACCTCCATCGATCAGGATTCTAGTGATGAAATAATCTTCACATTGCCTGGTGATGTGCAGTGCCTTGTTGTGCCCCAGCACTTCAGGTGGCAGCTCGTCCTCATGAAAGGTGATCTTATGGATTTCCAGCACTTGTCCTACCTTATTTGCCACTTCCCCTCCAGTGATGTTACTTGGTACGTATGCCTCGCTTAGTACCTTTAACAGAGCATTATTGTGTGCCTCAGAATTTTGCAGCAAAGGGAGAATAGATATTTGTGTTGGCGTCTTATTTAATTGGTCAATGTCCAAATATTCCTTGTCCTATATTTTCCTCCAAAGGTTGTTCGAACTTGTCTCAATGAGGGGTGGACAATTGGAGGCCTGCTTGCTTGATTCAGCTAGATGTTCAGGAGTATAGACTCTACCAATTCTCGTCATACCCTATGCTGCGACAGTTTCCTCAATCCTGACCTTGCCCTTCCTTCTCGCCTCGGCTGTATAGTCTTAGGGTACAGCATTTGTATAGAATGGCGTCATGGTAGACATCGCCACTAGGATTGGCGCGGCTATCCTCACTCCGAATGGAACATGTGCCTTGGGTGGCAAGACTGCAACCTCAAATGGTGTGGGTGCATTTTCCGGAGACACGAATTCAACCTCAATTGGGGCTGGTGTCTTTGCAGATGGTGCTACTTCAACCTCAAGAGGTACAGAAATATTTACCTCAGCGTCCTCAGATAGTTGGATCTGGACTATGATTGGGTTGAGAGTAGTTGTCGGTTTCTTTGGGTCATCACCTTCTGCGATCAACCTGATTGATCCCTCGGGATCCCAGTCATCTTCTACTTCAATCATGTGGATACCTCCACCCTTATGGTCTAGCAGAGGGTTGTTACGGACATTTAGAGTGGGGGTTTTTTCCATAATGATCTTGTTGTCAATCAAAGACTGGATCTTATCTTTCAAGGAACGAAATTTATCGATGGTGTGCCCTTTCATACCGGAGTTGTATGCACATGACTTGTTTGGGTTAACCCACAGAGAAGGATTTTCAAGGGTTGTAGTAGAGATGGGGGTGACATAACCAGCAATTTTGAGTCTCTCATACAGCTGGTTGATGGGTTTAGTGATGGATGTATATTGTTTTGGAGGTCTATGATCAAAATTAGGTCGAGGTCTAGGGAGGTTTTGGCATATAGGGGTGATTGATAGTTGGATGGTTGAGCATTATAGGTTTGGTAGACATGAGCGGGTTAGGAGTATCTGGGTGAAGTAGGTTGATATGTAGGAGGTGGAGATAACTGATAAGTTAGTGGCGGAGCTTGGTATGATGGTAAGGGTGCTTGGTAATTTGGGGTTGGCTGGTATGTGAGTGGAGGTGTTGGATACGTTTGGTATTTGAGGGGAGATTTGGTCCTCTATTCAATCATCACGGCCCCTACGTCCCTTTTCTTGGACACACCACCGGACTGTAAAGCCTTATTCATAGCTTGCAAGGCCTCGAAATTTGTAACCATACCGCTTTTGATACCTTCTTCAATTCTTTCACCCAATTTGATAATGTCAAAAAACTTGTGGTTCTCAATTATCATCAGCCACTCATAGTACTGTAGGTCCTGAGCCCGGGCGAAGAACTTGTTCATTTGCTCCTCTTCTAAGGCAGGTTGGACCTTAGCAGCTTCTAACCTTCAGCGAGTAGCATACTCGCGAAATGTCTCTGTGGGCTTCTTCTTCAAATTCTGGATATAGAACACGTCTGGTGTGTTCTCTGTATTAAACCTGAATCTATTTATAAATTCAGATGTCATGCCTACCCACCTTGACCACTTCTTGGGATCTTGGCTGATGTACCAAGATAAGGAATCTCCTTTCAAGCTCCCCATGAACAACTGTATGCGGATCCTTTCATCTTTCCCTACTCCAACCAGGTTGTCACAATATGTCCTCAGATGGACCCTTGGATCACCCGTACCATCAAACATCTCGAACTTAGGAGGTTTGTACCCCTCGGGTAGTTCAAAATCAGGCTGTATGCAAAGATTCTCATAGTCCAGCCCCTTGATTCCTTTGCCTCCCTCAACGCCCTAAATCCGGCTGGTCAGTTTCTTAAGTTCCTCGGCCAAGTTCCTGATAAACAGATCCTTCTCATTAGACATAGGTGTGCATGAGATAGGTTGGGTGGAGTGTGGCATGGTCTCCACGTAGAAAGGAGTGTTATGGTAGCCTAGTGTATGGGTGTGGAAATGGTCGTTTGTGGAGTTTTGAGGTTCTAGGATGAGTAGTGGATTGTTGTTTGGGGTATGGCAGGTGTTGCATTGGTTCTTTGGTGGAGCTGCGTGGTGATGAGGCACGGGATGATTCTGTTTTTTTGTGATATTTTGAGGAGGTGTAAGGTTTTGAGTGTTGGGGAAGTTGACATCCGGGGTGTTGAGGGAAAATGATAGGTTAGCCAGATTCTAAACTTGATCAAGCTCTTCTTGGAATTTCAGCAGTTTCTGTTCAAGTTGTGACACATTCTCATTTGGAACCCAAATACCCTGGCTATCAGTGGCTTCTACCCGTTGAACTATGTTCTCCTTTCTGATGTTGTTCAAATCTTCCATCTTGCCTTTGTTCTTGCTTTTAATAGGACTAAGAGGAGGAGTGGGTGGAGGGCCCCTGGATCTTGTGAAGTAAGATGATGATGCCAGAGTGCACGAACTAACCTTTGGGGAGGGGAATAATAAAAACAAAAAATAAAAAACAAAAGGTAATCAAGTCAATGAGGATTATAAAAAGTATTGCAGTATTTAAACACTTAGTGCGGGAATGTAAAATGTGTCCTAATTTGGGAAACCTCTTTGTGCTCGAGGTAGGCTTAGCGAAAAATTGATTTAGAGAACTTAGAATGCTAAATGCCTCATTTTATTGATAAAAATAGACGAATCTCAAAACGACACTAAATAAGCAAGAAATAAAAGTCACTAATGGTCATTGGCCTTATTACATTCATAAAGCAGAAAAGATAAACTCCTATCTATTTGGTCCCAGAAGGACCTTCCTCAGGTTGAATGCTCTCGTTGATCAGATCCTCCAATTCGCGTAGGTTCACCAGTAAAAATGTCTTTGCCAGTTTTTCTCCTTTGTTTCTCTCAGCGTTCTGGCTGTCGTGACTCTCTTCCTCACTTTTCCTTCCAATTCCAGCAGACTGTATTCCAGATATTCCAACTTTTTGCTAGCTTTGGCGGTCTTTCTTTACACTCATTGATTTGGTCATTTGACGGAAGAATCCTCCACCAGTATAGCAAGAGTGGGAGCGTGCTAATCATACCAAAACTAGGGACCTCGTGCCTCATTTTTTGCAAGACAAACAAGGTTAGGCCCTTACCCCCAGTAGACTCGACTATTTAATATCAACAATCAGCTTGTAGCATTTAGTTCTCCAAATAAATGCACAGAACGTGATGATGTACATTTGGGTTTTAGGGAAACCCAGTGGACTTTTGGACAAGGTTATCTTAAAGGATCATTATGTGGACAACATAACTGATCTGGCTAGGTTTGACCATGATGCATGCATAATTTAAACAGAGTAAGGTTTCTATGGGGTTTTAGATCGGTACCCTTGAGCGGACAACTCGAGGGGGAAGGCATGGAACTATCGACTACACCACTAATCAACTAGTTTTACCACAAATATGCCTTTCCGAATTTAGGCGGTAATGATATAGGAAGAGTGCAACCACTCATCAAGCGTTGCTATAGTATTTGTTTGGCACAAATGGAGTATGATGTTGAGCATGATTATGCAATAATTAAAAGCACGTTGACATGTATTTTCACGTTAACAAAGCAATAAATACAGCAGTTTCATAAATTTAATGCAGTTAAAAAGGAAGGAAACAAGAAAATATATGTTAGTTTTGCTTTTGAAGAAGAAAGTAAATGCTTAAAGAAATTAAACAAATAATTGCACATAGGGAGGAATAAATTCACAAGAACAATCTAAAATGGTAAAAGCCTAAAAAATCCTCAGCAGAGTCGCCATGCTATCGCGCCCCCATTTTTCCTTTCGTGGAATCAGGTTCATGACATTTGGTTTTGGGACAACTCATTTCTTTTGGGAACGGGGTTTGCATTTTTTGAAGAGTCGCCACCTAACGATTTTAAGGTACATTAGGGCACCCATAAGGTTCATCTAAAACTATGTTTGATAACCAAAAATAGGATAAGGGCTTGAAATTATCCTATGGGGAAGGTGTTAGGCAACCCTCAGGATCAACTATTGTTGTTCCCGGCCAGACAATTTTTGTGAATTTTTGCAATTAGCAAATAGACGAGTAGGGATCAAATAATAGGGGATTTAAGTACACAAGTGTTTGAAAACGATTAATAAAAGTAAGGTTTTAAAAAGAGTTACGATCTAAGCAAGCTTATGAATGTAAAGGGGGCGTCCTAGGTTTGTTTGTAAAATGGATCACATCAATGCAATACCCAGTATGACACTTCTCAAAAGAGGGTCTACATGTGGTATTAACGCACCGGTCATCATATCCATATCTACCCTTCCCAACCCGTGAAGGTAATTAGAGCGAAGATTGGTCTCGACTCTTATTGCATGTTGTTAACCGTCCCTTCCTATCAGTCCCGAAGGAATTTTGGACTCCTATCCAATAAGGAGGTTCTAGGCAGACCCTCAGGTTTAAAGGCAAAATGCAAAGGCGACATACAAAACAAGTAGGACTGCATTTAAAAGGGGAAAACGCATAATACAAGCAGAAGGCTCAGTTATACCTCCACAAATAATGCACATAGACAGCATTACTTATACATAGTTACGATCTGAATTTAAAATCCTAATGCAGGGGTTTGAGTGGTAACATCAGAACCAGATTTATTACATGACTCAGAAAAGAAGTCTGAATCAGGTTTGCCTACTGATTTTAATAGTTGATAATTAAACAAAGGTAGTTCCAGTTTAAGTTATTACCTAAGGCTTGCCTAGGCAAAAAGCGAGATGCAGCAGTTATTCAGAATCATTAAAAGATGGTTTGGAGCTTATTTTACCCGAAGCGCATGATGTTCTAGTTGCAAAGATAATTACCAGTTATTTTAAACGAGATAATCAAGTGTGAAGTTGTTTTACCTCTTTTATAATCAGCAATTTACACTAAGTGTAAGTGCAAATAAGATCCTAAAACTTGATATCTAAAATACAGAATTCCTAGAGCAGGATTTCTAAATGCGTATGGCAAGATTACAGAATTTTCTAAGAGCGGGATTTCTAAGTGCACATGGTAGGAATGCAGATAATAATAAAGTGCTAATTATTGGCAGATTTTAAAACGTGATGTTGTAAAGGTGCACATGTTGAAACAATAAACATGAGACCTAAGGGCATTATTTCCAATGCATGCATGAATCCTAAGCATGGTTTCTATTGCGCAATTAGGAACATAAACCTAATAACATATTTTCTACCCCTTAACATGCATATTTACCCTATCCCTTTTCACTAGCCACCCTAATACTTGTTTACAAATTATTACAGACCATGTGATTTAATTACATGAGAAGTGCAAAATAAGAAGTTACAACTATAGGAAGCCTGATTCTGACTTCCTCTCTGAGTTATGTAATAAATCACCTCAAATGCAAATATTGTTCAATAGCCTTTCTCATATCTGAGTGTGTCAGAGTTCCCTAAGGACCTCAAGGGATCCCGGGCAGTGCTCCCACCCAGATTGCATAACCAAATAGAGTGAGTGTAGTGTGGAAGGGCCAGCTCTTATGTGTCCGGGTTCAGAAGGAGCTCAAGGGTCCCAAATCAAGGCTCACACAAAAGGGGCAAAACCTAATGATCAAAGAGTATAGCGGAAGTGTAGAACACATGTTTGAAAAGGAGTTTGTTTTAGAAAACAATTTGGAAAATGATTGGTTTGAAATAAATTAGCAACATCAATAACAAAGTTGCTTAGGGAAGATAGTTTTGAAAGGGGCAGGGGATAGGAGCAACAACAATGCATACTAGAATAAGTGCAAAGAGCAGTACAACTTCAGCAATTATGAACAGGAAGTAGGGGTTGGGGACATAGAGAACCCAAATCAGACACACATAATTAGTCATGAATCAAGTACATTAGGAGACATGCTAGTTGAGGGACATAAACAGGAACAAGTAAACATGGTGATCATATTTGAACAAAGGAGGGCCGAATTTTAAGCATGCTAATTAAAGCACTAAACAAAAGTACAATTTAACAGCAAGATCCATTAAGTCGGTGCAGAAAGGGACAGGGATTGTCAAACAAAGGAACACATAGAGTTGAGTTTCAGGATTTAAACTAGGAACATACCAGTTGAAGAAGAAAAGTGCAGAAAAAAGTAAAGCAATCAGAGTTCCACAGTCTAGCCTTGGCTTTCAGCCGGCTAGACAAAGTAGTAGCACAAGTAGTAGAGAAAGAAGAGAGGGTTTGAGTGTATATGTGTGTGTTCTGAACTAGTTATTCGTGTTTAGAGAAGAGAGGATAGAGTATGTATAGCTTTGAAAACGAGTAGAAAATAAAGTAACAAGTAAAGGTTTTGCACAATTATGGAAGTAATCACTATTAGAATCCAATTAGCACAAGTACTTCCCTTTAATCAAGGAATTACTGCTTAAACAAATACTAGTATGGATAATTAAGGAAAGAAAATCAATTTGAGAAAGATTGATTTTTGACCATATAAGGGATAGTAAAAGTATAGAGTATACAATTGAGTCTAGGTACAGAATATACTTAATTTGGGAAAAGGATTCGGCAGGGGTGAAACATCACAACAAATAAGGGAAGGGAATCAATCAACTCAAACAAACGAGTAAAATTAGGGATTTATAAGAAAACCTTTGCAATCAACCGTAACTTAAGGAAATCAAGATCAATCAAGAGGGAGTTATGATTCTGCACTTTGACATATAAATAGGGATTAATGAACATGAGTATCAGACATGCAAGGTCAACCATATTGACAAAAGAAGCAAACTAGATGAACACAAACATACAGCACCAACATGAGTAGGCTAAGGGCTCAGTGGTAAAAGAACCCACTCGAAACATGGTAATCAACAAGTCAAGAAGTCATGGTTAACACATAGAACCAGAGTGGAAAACCAAACTAACAGGTAAAGAAGGTCAGAAACAAGTAAAGAAAGCCTTTAAACTCATAGTAATAAGTGAAGACAAACTTTAAGAAATTAAGGTTTTAACAAAGTTGGGTTAAAAAGTGGTAAGAACTCAGAATCATTCAAGACAAACAGAAAAAAAGGATCTAACCATAAAAAATCCAAATCGAGACAGGTATACATACAAAATAAACAAAAACAGTTCCAGAACCCCGGACAAACCAAAAATACTTAGGGTTTTTAACACGATGAACCAAATAGAAGAAAACATAAACAAACCATTTAAACCTAGTAAAATCATATGACAATACTAAAAATCAGAGGAGAAGTCTTTTAAAAGAGATTAAGAAAACACTAGTCTTTAAAGACGAAGAGTCATTTTGAAGAAAATAAGAGAAATCTTTTGAGAACACCACCAAGAGGTTCATAATATATGCAGATCTAAGGTAGATAAGAAAAAAAGATGGGAAAACCCTTAGAGCTAGGGTTCCGGAGAACCCAAAAAAGTAAGAAAACCTTGAAAAGTTACTGATCTAGCCGGAGAGGTCGCAGATAACGGCCATGGATGGCCGAAAAATGGCATGGGAAACTATAGGAGGCGAGTGAATCGCCTCTGGTGCACTTGAGAGCCTCAAAACGGTGGCACAGGTTCAAGAGGGAGCCATAAGGCTGGTGGGTGGTGAGACCATCATGGATTCAGGCAAGGAGACGGCCGGAGAAAGTGGGTGAAGTTCATCGGAGAGGAGGGTAGGGGAGAAGGTTCTAATGAGGACCAGAGATAGAGAGAGAAAGATGAGAGTCGGTTGAGTGAAGAAGTGAGGGGGGTTGGGGGGTCGTTTGGTTTAATTTAGGAATGGGAGCTGGGGACCGTTGATCTGAATGACCAACGGTCCAGATTGTATGGGGTAGGTGGGGATCAGGGTTTGGGTAGAATTTAAAGGGTGTGGGTCGGGTTTAAATTAAAATTGGGTTGGGTAATTTGGGTCCAATTTTGGCTAGAATTGAAATACAAAAGGGCTATTAATTAAATAGCAGTTTTCACTTTTTAATTTATAAAACATAGTACATAGTTTCTGAAAAATAAATTGAAAGTACTAAAGTAATTTATAATACCTAATTAACAATTTAAAAATACAGGATCCTATTTTATGTGTACAAAACACAATTAAACCTTAAAATAGCTAATATTGCAATTGTGTGTAATTTAGCTTTAAAAATACTAAATAAAATTGTAAAAATAAATAAATAATTACCTTAGCCATATTTTGGCATAAATATAGAAATACCATAGATGAATTATGAAAACAATCTGGATATAATTATTGAGGATTTTATGGATAAAAGGGGAGAAAAATAAATCAATTTAAACCTTTAAAAATATGAAAAAATAATAAAACACTTGGACATACTCATATATGCATATATATTTTCTTTTGAAGGTATTTTGCATATTGAAAATATATAGGGAAAAATTGGGTATCAATAGAAGTCATTACTTCACAGCCTCCCATTGCCATACTGGATCTTGCCTCAGTACCATCTACTTCCATGCCGTCCTCAGTTCCATCCTCTTCAACATATCCATTGACTGCACACAGGTTGAGCCAAACACTCACCAGTATCATTAACTGGATGCAGGCAACAACTTCTAAGTTGTATGTGCTATCCAGTTCAATGGCAGCTCAGTCAGTCCCCGCATAGCCACAGGTCCCAACTTCAGTAGTTGAGTCTCTCAAGGAGATTTTGGACAACCATAAGAAGCTCCTGGAGAACCAAAAGCTTATTATGGATGCTCTTACAGTTTAAAGAAAAATACTTAAGTAGCTGAGCAAGCAGACAAAGAAGCTGAAAAGGACTCGGGCCTCGAAGGAGTCAGTGAAGCAATTGATGGGAGAGATCAAGAAGATGAAGTCAGCTGGTGATTTGCCATTAGAGCTACTACTACATGACCAGCTTCCAGTAGCTCAGACAGAGCAGGTTCTGGAGCAGGAGATTGAGGGAGAGCCCAGGAGGAGGAGAGTGATGCCCCGGGTTGATGATGTAGACATTGAGCTCGAGGAAACTGAGGGAGGTGCCTCTGACCAGCCATAGGCCCCTGAGCCAGGTGATCCAGGGATCCATCCATAGGAGCCCACGCAGCCACAGGACCCCATTCAGATAGAGGACCCATAGGGAGTTTCATTTACTCTCTACCCTTCTTTTTATCTTATTTTAGCTTAGTTAGTATTGAGGACAATGCTAGTTTTCATTTGAGGGGATGGTCCTACTTTGATAATTTGGTAGTTGGTTTGTACTGATGATACTATTTTTTTTCTTTATGCTTATTTTTCACCTTTTTTATATATAATTTTACCATTTATTTCACTTTTCGTTATTTTTCAATCTTGGTTTGTATATAAAGTTATTCTCTCATGTATATATATTCATTCCCTCTTATGTATATTCATCTAAATCCTCTATTGTACATATTTAGTTTACTTTCCGCATTTTACTTCATAACTTCTTTTGCAAGTTTCCTTAATAGTATAGCTTCTTATTTCATTTAATAGATTCTTTTTCGGTTTGTAGCTTCTTATTTTACAAGTTTCAATATTCAATAAGCCTTTGGTTTTCTTAATGCTATGGTTCTTTTCAAAGGTGGAGTTTGTGTGAACCGGGTGTCTCTTCCCGATGATGTATGGCATGACAACCTTCTTAAGGGTTTGAGTCTGTTTTTCTTTTCGTTTTTGTGTAAATAGTAGTTAGTGAGCAATGGTGCCTCAGGCAAAGCTTCGCTTGGGCCTAACACATTTACCTTTGATCTTATGGTTAAAAACAAATTGGTGTGTACAGGATAGTGATAGTTGTGACCTTGAGACTCTTGTGTTGACTGAACAATCATCGAGTGGTTTCTCAAAACCATTTGTGTTTCTCAAATCTTAGCTAAGGTTGTTGTGGGCCCCCGACTCTGTTTCTTTAGCAATCCTATAGCTTGTGTGGTGAATTATTGATTTGCAAGTCCAAGTCACGTGCCAATGAGTCTAGAATTTGTCCTGAATGTTTGTCTAGGCGAAATCCTAAGTGAAGCTTGACTTGAGAAGTGATTATAGGCTCTCCTTGATCCTTATTGAGACTTGAAAACATCCATATCCCACCAATGATGATATCCCTAGTCAACCTCGTTGAGCCATAGCCCTTATTCTTTTAAAAACCATGATACAAGCTTTTGTCTGTTCTAAAATGATCCTCTCTCGGCACCCGATCTTCCCTTAGCACAAGGCAAAAGCATAAGTTTGGGGGGAGAGCCGAGGAATGCAAAAATGATAAAAGGTACAAAATGAAGAAAATAAAAGGTAAAAAAAAGAAAGAGAAAGAAAAGCCAAAAAATCAAAAAGAAAGTGAACAATGTAGGAGAAATGAAGGGATTCAATAAAAGCAAAAGATGAGAGGCGTGGAAAGATTAGAAAGGAGAAAAAGGATTGAAATGATCAAGAAAGAGTGACAGTGTGTCTCTCTAACACCTAAGGAAGAAGTAAACGACTCAAAGAGTCAAGAAAATCTATGCCCAAAATGAAGCAAATGAAGTACTGAAGTGATGATGCAACCTTCTTAGACCAATATATCCTACCCTGAACCAAAAGCCTTCATCACATCCCCACATAAATCCCTATATGATCTTGAGTTGAGTGAGCTTACATTAGAGGTGACTCACATAAGGGGCAAGCTTATGGTACTTAGAGTCGGACTTGTGACCTTCTTTTGAGAGAGGTGAGTGTGTTTTCCAAAATCCTCGTTCTGAGTGCTACAATATAAAAGTGAGGTTTGCTTATGGAGAGCTGAGGAGTATGAATTTGGGTTCCACAATGACCAAAGTAGTAGAAAAGGTTTCCTTGATGAGTTGAGTCAACTCTTGATGCTTTTGTGTTGTACTATAGCCATGGTGCTTAAAAGGTTGTGTATTGTTAATAATACATTTGAGTTGAGGGTAATTGTTAGTCCCAATTGATGTTTGATGAGGTCACATTAGAACAGTTGAATTTTCCTTTCTGTTATCTTGAGGAGGTTGGAATTACTTTGTTTGTCTCAGGACAAGCAAAAGCTTAAGTTTGGGGGAGTTGATAACTAGGGATTCTAGTATACTTTATGCTCCTTTTTGCTTATGTTTTGGATTAAAAGTGTGTACAAGTATTTCCAAAAGCTAACTTATTATGATTGTTTGCAGTATTTGGTCAAAAAGGGACAAGAAAGTCAAAGCCAACTCAAAAAGGAGTGAAACATGTACAAGTCAAAGCTGGGTCAAATGAGCGCTGACAGCGAAAAATCAACCCCGGACGCGAAGGTTCCACTGTTGAGGCGGTCTTGATATCGCGGTCCACGATGGCAAGGTTCAGAGAGTTACAGTTTAGGGCTTAAAAAGTCACCCCTGTCCGCAGTGATATTGTGCGGCAGCGGTGGCTTCAGTACGGCTGCGGTGCATCTACCGCCCTCAGCAGAAGCCAGATTCAGAGGACCAAGAATGAAGCTAAAAGTTGAAGATTGCGGTCTGCGCTTGATTTTATGCGGCCGTGGTAAGCTCAACACTGGACCGGCCCATTTTTCACTGTCAGCAAAACAGTCGTAGGGGCATTTTTGTCCAAAAAATTTAGCTGTGTATAAATAATTCTTTTTTAGAGTTTTAGGTCATCTGTTATTTAGCTGAGCATGTAAACCGCCTCTTTTTTAGTAATTTTAGAGCTTGTTTAACAATTAATCTTAAATTCTTATCTTGTAATTATTTTTTATGGCTTCTATTTCATTTCAATTTATGATTTCTTCTTTGATTATGAGTAGCTAAACTCATTAGTTAGGGTTGTGACTCAATCCTAGCATGGGTATTTAATGGGTCTTCTATTTTAGGGCTTAAATGTTTATGGGTGATTGATATTTGGTCTGATTTTTATGCTTTAAATGTTAAATTGATGATTGCAAATACTAATTTGTGCCTTTTTGACAGACTCTTCTTGAAAAAGGGAGACTAAGTCTAGGAAATTCAGGCCAACAAGGAATTGGGGTGCATTCAAGAGATTGATAACCCCAATTAAAGGGGTAAACCTAGAGATAATAACACCCGACTTGAGCCAATTTTGCTTGCATTGTTTTGTCACGACCTGGATTTTCCATTCTTGGTAGTCATGAAGACGCCTACTAGTGAAAGCTAGAGAAGCCAACCATTTTAATTATT
Source organism: Nicotiana sylvestris (assembly GCF_000393655.2). Taxonomy (NCBI): domain Eukaryota; kingdom Viridiplantae; phylum Streptophyta; class Magnoliopsida; order Solanales; family Solanaceae; genus Nicotiana; species Nicotiana sylvestris. Next base: position 57,641,081 of record NC_091058.1, read on the forward strand.
TACCTTTTTCCCATTTTTAATCCAGTAAAAATTAAGAGCCAACATTATATAAACAGAAGAAATTAAAAGCGGAAGACTGAAGCATAATATATTAATAAAGATACCAATACCAATCCATACGTAAACTACCCAAGACTAGTGTCACAATTTCATAAACTATCTAGGAATACTACAAATAAAGGTTCGAAAGAGTTATTACAACACTGTCTCTGAAATACATAAAAGAAACAGAGTAAAAGGATAGAAGGAGACGTCAAGGCATGCGGACGCCTGCAGGACTACCTCGGATCTCTCAATGGACTGAAGGCAGCAATCCAAAGCTAATGTCGGTATGCTCCAGTACCGGGATCTGCACACAATGCAGAGTGTAGTATTAGCACAACCGACCTTATGTGCTGGTAAGTGCTTAGCCTAACCTCGGCGAAGTAGTGACAAGGCTAGGGCTAGACTACTAAAAAAACATGTGCATTTAAATCATATACCGCAAAAAATAAAAGCAGGAATGTACAGTTAAGGATGGGAGGGGGAAACATACTGAGAGGAAACATCAAATGATAACAGAAGGGCAGCAGGTAAATAAAAGGAAAACCATGACTCAATTATTAACAAGAATCAGAAATCAAACAAGTGCACGGCATCAACCTTCGTGCTTTTACTCTCGTCCTCACCATAAGAATCAATATAATCTACACGACATCACCCTTTGTGTTTTTACTCTTGTCCTCACCATAAAAATCTATATAATCGGCACGGAATTATACATCGTGTGGAACGGCATCACCCTTCATGCGTTTACACTCTTCCTCACAAAATTATACACGATATCACCCTTCGTGCTTTAACACTCTCTCACCAAAACAATGCACGGCATCACCCTTCGTGCTTTAACACTCTTCCTTACCCAAACAACAATCACAAAGCAATAAGGGCACGGGAATCAACAAATTTACAATTAAATACCGACAAGGGAACAATAGTATAACAGTCATATCCCGACAAGAGAAACAATATCAACAATAGCATCCCGGCAAGGGAGACAACATTAAACAACAATCATCCCGGCAAGGGAGACAATTTCATAATCCTCTTTTCTTTTTCACATTTTCTTCATAACTCAATTCACAATTTGAGCCAATGCTCTATATAAGATTCAATTGCCAATTATACATCCACAAATCACTTTACAACTTGAGCCAACGCTTTTCAATGTTCAAATACCAATATTACTTCCACAAGCCTTGCTCAACAATACAAATCATCACATAAAGCATGAACAATACAAATGGAGTCACATTAATCATAATATAAGACTCACGGGCATGCTTGATACCAACGGATAGATACTCGTCACCATGCATATACGTCGTACACAAGAACTAGCACGTACAAAATAGGACACAACTCATAATCCCTCAAGCTAAGGTTAGACCAAACACTTACCTCGATGCCACGAATACAATTCAAGCCTCAACTATTTCTTTACCTCTTAATTCCACCACCAATTCACTTGTATCTAGCCACAAGTTACTTAACTATATCAATAAATGCTAAATGAATCCATTCCAATGCATGAAAATAGGTTTTCTAAAGTTTTTCCTAAAAAGTCAAAAATAGACCCTGGACCCACATGGTCAAAACCTGAGGTTCGAACCAAAACCTGATTACCCATTCCACCACGAACCCAAATATATAATTTGTTTTGAAATCGGACCGAAAATCGAGGTCAAAATCCCATAAATTTGAAAAACCTAGGTTCTACCCAAAAAACACCCAATTTCCCCCATGAAAACCCTTGATTTTGAGTTGAAATCATGTGAAAAGATGTTAAAGGTTGAAGAAAACGAGTTAGAAATGACTTACAATCGATTTGGAGAAGAACCTTTCTTTGGAAAATTGCCCAAGAGAGTTTATGTTTGGAAAGAGTTTGAAAAATGAAAGATATTCGGCTAAGTCATGAATTTGCAGGTCGCAGATATCGCAATTGGGAAACCTTTAGAAGAATGTCCTATTCCCATTTGCCAAGATTTTATCGCATTTGTGACCACCCCATATTTCTGAGGGGGGTCGCATTTGCAAGGCAGACATCGCATTTGTGACAAGGGTCTTCCGCATTTGCGACCAAATGATCGCTTTTGCGATCAGGACTGCCCAGGCCTTCTTTCGCATTTGCGATGCTTTATTTGCATTTGCGATCTTGCATTTGTGAGCCAGGCTTCGTATTTGCAAAGCTTGCAGACCTGCAACATACCAGCAATTCCTAAGTCCAAATTTCACATCGTGGCTTATCCAAAACTCACCCGAGCCCTCGGGGCTCCAAACCAAACATGCACACTAACCCAAGAACATCATACGGACTTGCTCGTGCAATCAAATCACCAAAATAGCATCAAAAATTCAAAGTTTCAAACTTTACAACTAAGGCTCTGAATCACGTCATATGACCTCCGTTTCTTACCAAATTTTACAGGCTCAACTTAAATCACATATAAGACTTGTACTGGACTCCGGAACCAAAATACGGGCATGATACCATCAAATTCCAAACATATTTCATTTCTAAAAACTCATATATATTCCAGAAAATAATTTCTTTAAAAATTCATTTCTCGGGCCTAGGACATCAAAATTCGATTCCAGGCATACGCCCAAGTCCCATATTTTCTTACGGACCCTCCGGGATCGTCAAGTCACGAGTCAGGGTCTATTTACCCAAAATATTGACCGAAGTCAACTTAAATTCATTTTAAACGCAACATTTATCATTTTTCACAAATTTTCACATAATGGCTTTCTGGATACGCGCTCGAACTGTGCATGCAATTCGAGGTGAGACAGAAAGAGGTTTTAAGGCCTCGGAACACAAAATTGATTTCTAAAACAAGAGATGACCTTTTGGGTCATCACATTCTCCACCTCTAAAACAATTGTTCATCTTCGAACGTACATAAGAAGGAAGTACCCGAGTCAGAGAAAAGATGGGGATAACGGCTCTGCATATCGGACTCGGACTCGGACTCCTAGGTCGATGCCTCAGCACGCTGACCTCTCCACTGAACATGAACAGAAGGGAAACTCTTCGATCTCAACTAACAAACCTGTCGGCCTAGGATAGCTATCGGCTCCTCCTCATAGGACAAGTCCTTTCGCAATTGTGAACCCTTTAGAAGATTGACCTCTTCGCATTTGCGACTATTATACCCCATTTTAACCGGATCATATAGAGTATAATATATTGGTGATTCCTAAAATAATTATTAACTAAAGAATGGCCACCTAACTATATTAAAAGGTGAGTTAGGGCACCCTAAATTATCTATTATTAACTCGGTATGGTCTACTAAACATTAGAGATTCTAAGGTAAGGGTTCAATTAATCTTAAAGAGAAGGTGTAAGGCACTCATTAAGATCCACATTAAAATGATTAACCGACCGGACTTAAGATAACTAAGGCTAAGTGTTGAATGTATAAATGATTAAAAAGGGATTGAATTCAAAAGAGCTTGACTTTGAAAATACTTATGCGTAAGAAATTGTGAGTTAAAATCATATTAATGTAATCAAATATGAACTTAAAAATATTCTAAAGTTTAAAAGAAATACATTTGTTAAAAAGCCAAGAGTGAAAATCATGCGTCCTTATGTACGTAAATCCAAAACTATTGTATGACTTATTTTTAAAGATTGGTTATTAAACCAAATGAATGATCTGTTATTAGATGTGTTACACACCCAGACAATTTAACACATAAACAAGTAATTCAAATAATGAAGGTAATCATTTAGTCATATAATCAAGGGACAAAGCAAAGACAGTAGATGTAAAAAATAGGCTTAAACGCCTATCCCTGCATCCCCACAAAGGACCATGCTTTTGCAATTCATCAATTGTTTTCCTTGAATTGAGATCTCAGGTCATATGGAATAGACAAATGTGACGGTTAATTCCATGAGAGTTGAAAGGCTCTTGCATTGGCGTTCGAACACTCGTCCCAAGTGTATATGCGAACAAAGAAAGAAAAGAAAGGAAATAGGAATGAGGAAAAATAATTTAGTTCTTAACCTTAAGAAACTGTAGCTTAAAGAAAATCTAACTCATATGAACTACCGTGTGCATATATTAACAGTAAATGCCAACGTGTGCTAAACAAACCTTAAGGAAATTTAAATATTCAACTACATGTACTACTTCTAGAGAGTCATGGGGGCCTAGCAGGTAATAAATAAATCAAAAGCTAGACATGGCTTCTAGATGCAAGGATTTAAGAAAAACACAATAACCAAAATGATAAAACTGACTCTTGATTATACCCACTAACGTGTACATCCAAAGAAATGCAGGCATGAAGTGAATATTTCAAAGTTATTTAATCCAAAGCTACATTTTAAAATACATGATATCTAACATGTGCAAAAGGGACATAAGCTATGAATTCTACTGCAAATACTTTCAATTCTATGTAGCTATGTAGCTATTATAAAATAACCAAAACTTTCACTAAGGTTATAAGATCGAAATGATACAAATAAATTCTTAATACAAAATAAGTTTATGTTAATCTAACTAAAAATATACAAATATAACTATCAGTAACATACAAAGTATAACTCCTAAACATTCTCCATGATTTTCTATAAATATGATTTCTAAAACATAGTATTTTAATAATAAAATAAATAAAGTGGAGTGGGATTTACCTCTTGTGGGGCAGTGAACTGTAGGCTTTGAGGGCTCAGATCTACTACTCCTTAGTTATGGAGAATAGAAAAATGGAGACTAAATATTGGAAAAAATTTCACAAATTGTAAAGCTTGAGATTAAAAGAAAGCAAAGTAGATATAAACAAAGTCTTTTTTTTTGGGATTTTTCTGATCATTCTAGCTTGGTGAGGCTGGAGCTTTGAGGTAGTATTTATAGGTAAAAATAGCTAGAATTGAGATTTGAGTTTTGAAATTCAAAAAAACAGATATAGGGAGTCACGGGTCTTGAATTCCAAGAGAGTCGTTTGAAGAGATCTTCTGAAGAGATATTGACTGAATTTCCCTATTACTTTAGATTTGCAAAGATTTGGCCTTGACAATTCATAAACAAGTAAAGATTCGGATTGACTATTATTTGCACTTTGTACCCTTTTGCTTGAAATAGGAGAGAAGGAATAGGAAGCACCTGAACTTTTATGACAATGGTGTGGACAACATGGGTTAAGATATTTAAGAGTGGACCAATGTAAGAGAATGGGTGGTAGGCTTTTTCCTTCTTTAAAGTAATTTCTTTAGACTTCTTTGTATTAATAACTTGTACTAAAATTTAACAATTTAAACATATAAAAATCTAATATTTATGTATTTGATAATATTAATATAGCATTGCTTTAAGCAAAATTATTGAAAGGCAAGAGCTACATAAAATAACTTGTCTAAGGTATTAAAGATCGAGAAACATAAAGAAATTAATTGAAGGAAAAGTAGGACAAAATTAGGTATCAACAGCAACCACCCCATATTTTTGAGGGGGTTCGCATTTGCAAGGCAGAAGTCGCATTTGCGACCAAATGATCGCATTTGCGATGCTTTATTCGCATTTGCAATCTCGCATTTGCGAGCAAAGCCTGCAGACCTGCAACATACCAGCAATTCCTAAGTCGAAATTTCACTCTGTGGCCTATCCAAAACATACCCGAGCCCTCGGGGCTCCAAACCAAACATACACACTAACCCAAAATATCATACGGACTTGCTCGTGCAATCAAATCATCAAAATAACATCAACAACTATGAATTTAGCATCAAAATCAAAGAAAATCTCAAGAACTTTCAAAGTTTAAAATTTTACAACTAAGGTTCCGAATCACGTCATATGACCTTCGTTTCTTACCAAATTTTACATGATCGACTTAAATCACATGTAAGACCTATACCGGACTCCAAAACCAAAATACAGGTCTGATACCTTCAAATTCCAAATTTATTTTATTTTAAAAAACTCATATATATTCTAGAAAATAATTTTCTTTAAAAATTTATTTCTTGGGTTTGGGACCTCGTAATTCGATTCCGGGCATACGTCCAAGTCCCATATTTTCCTACGGACCCTCCGGGACAATCAAATCATGGGTCTGGGTCCGTTTACCCAAAATATTGACCGAAGTCAACTAAATTCATTTTAAAAGCAACATTTATCATTTTTCACGGATTTTCACATAATGGCTTTTCGGATACGTGCCCAGACTGTGCACGCAAATCGATGTTATACAGAAAGAGATTTTAAGGCCTCGAAAAATAGAATTTATTTCTAAAACAAGTGATGATCTTTTGGATCATCACATTCTCCACCTCTAAAACAATCGTTCGTCCTCGAACGGACATAAGAAGGAAGTACCTAAGTTGGAGAAAAGATGGGGATAACGGCTCCGTATATCAGACTCGGACTTCTTGGTCGATGCCTCAGCAGGCAGACCTCTCCACTGAACACGAACAGAAGAGAAACTCTTCGATCTCAACTGATGAACATATCGGCCTAGGATACCTACCGACTCCTCCTCATAGGATAAGTCCTTGTCCAACAGGACAGTGCTGAAATCTAACACGTGGAATGGATCGCCGTGATACTTCCTAAGCATGGACACATGAAACATTGGATGCACAACTGATAAACTAGGCGGCACTGCAAGTCTGTAAGCCATCTCTCCCACTCGATCAAGAATCTCAAACGGGCCAATGAATCTAGGGCTAAGCTTGCCCCTCTTCTCAAATCTCATCATGCCCTTCATAGGCGACACCCAAAGCAATACCCGCTCACCGACCATGAATTCCAAATCATGAACCTTAAGATCGGCATAACTCTTTTTCCTGGACTGAGCTGTACGAAGCCTATCCTGAATGATCCTGACATTGTCCAAGGCATCCAGTACTAGATCCGTACCTACGAACTGAGCCTCTCCCGGCTCAAACCATCCAACCGGAGACCGACACTGCCTACCATATAAAGCCTCATAAGGAGCCATCTGGATGCTCGACTGGTAGCTGTTGTTGTACGCAAACTCTGCTAAAGGCAAAAACTGATCCCACGAGCCTCCAAAGTCAATGACACAAGCTCAGAGCATATCCTCCGAAATCTGAATAGTGTGTTCGGACTGCCCGTCCGTCTGAGGATGAAATGATGTGCTCAACTCAATCTGTGTGCCCAACTCCCGCTAAACTGCTCTCCAAAAATGTGAGGTAAACTGCGTACCTCAGTCCGAAAGGATAGACACAGGAACACCATGAAGTCAAACAATCTCCCGGATATAGATCTCAGCTAACCTCTCAGAAGAATATAAGACTACCACAGGAATGAAATATGCTGACTTGGTCAACCTATCAACAATAACTCATACTGCATCGAACTTTCTCTGAGTCCATGGGAGTCCAACAACGAAGCCCATAGTGATATGCTCTCACTTCCACTCAGGAATCTCAATCTTCTAGAACAAACCACCAGGTCTCTAAGGCTCGTACTTTACCTGCTGACAATTCAAACACCAAGCCACATATGCCACAATATCCTTCTTCATTTTTCTCCACCAATAATGTTGCCGCAAATCCTGATACATCTTAGCGACGCCCGGATGAATAGAGTACTGGGAACTATGTGTCTTCTCTAAAATCAACTTCAGGAGCCCATCCACATTAAGAACACAAACTCAACCCTGCGACCTCAAAACCCCATCATCTCCTAATGTAACCTGCTTGGCACCACCGTGCTGCACCGTATCTCTAAGGACACACAAATCAGGATCATCATACTACCGATCTGGGATATGCTCCAGTAAAGAAGAATGAGCGACTGTGCAAACTAATACACGACTGGGCTTAGAAACATCCAGTCTTACGAACTAATTGGCCAAAGCCTAAACATCCAAAGCAAGCGGTCTCTCACCGACCGGAATATACGCAGGACTACCCATACTGGCTGACTTCCTACTCAAAGTATCGGACACCACATTGACCTTTCCCGGATGGTAAAAGATGGTGATATCATAGGCTTTCAACAACTCCAACCACCTTCTCTGCCTTAAATTTAGCTCCTTCTGCTTGAATAAGTACTGCAGACTCATGTGATCTATGAACACCTCATATGCCATGCCATACAAATAATGCCTTCAATTCTTCAACGTGTGAAAAATGGTTGTTAACTCCAAATCATGAACCGTATAGTTCTTTTCATGAATCTTCAACTAACGCAAAGCATAAGCAATGACCTTGCCATCCTACATCAACATCACACCAAGTCCAATATGAGATGCGTCACAATAAACTGTATATGGCCCTGAACCTGTGGGTAAAACCAACACTGGCGCCGTAATCAAAGCTATTTTGAGCTTCTGAAAGCAGGTCTCACACTCGTCCGACCCATGAACTAGGCACCCTTCTGGGTCAACCTGGTCATCGAGGCTGCAATAGATGAAAACCCCTCCACAAACCGACGATAATAGCCTGCCAAACCCAAGAAACTCCAGATATTTGTAGCTGATGCGGGTCTAGGCCAATTCTTAACTGCCTCTATCTTCTTCAGATCTACCTGAATACCCTCTACTGATACAACATGACCCAAGAATGCAACTGAACTCAACCAAAACTCACACTTCAAAAACTTGGCATACAACCGACTTTCTCTCAAAGTTTGAAGAACAACTCTCAGATGCTACTCGTGCTCCTCCCGACTGCGGGAGTAGATCAAAATATCATCAATGAAGACTATCACGAACGAATCCAAGTAAGACCTGAAAACTTGGTTCATCAAATCCGTAAAAGTTGTTGGGCCAAATGACATTACCAAGAACTCATAATGCCCGTACCGAGTCCAGAAAGCTATCTTAGGGACATCGGATGCCCTAATCCTCAAATGATGGTAGCCAGATCTCAAGTCAATCTTCAAAAATACCTTGTCACCCTAAAGCTGATCAAGTAAATCATCAATCCTCGGTAATAGATACTTATTCTTGATTGTAACCTTGTTCAACTGCCGGTAATCTATACACATCCTCATTGATCTGTCCTTCTTCTTGACAAACAACACCGGCTCACCCCAAGGCAAAACACTAGGTCTAATGAAGCCTTTATCAAGCAAGTCTTTCAATTGTTCCTTCAATTCTTTCAACTCAGGCAGGGCCATACAATACAGCGAGAATAGAAATGGGCTGAGTGCCCGAAGCCAAATTAATGCAGAAGTCAATATCCCTGTCGGGTGGCATACTTGGCAGGTCTGAAGGAAATACCTCAGGAAACTCACGAACAAGAGGCAAAAAATCAATAGAAGGAACCTCAACACTAGAATGACGAACATATGCAAAATAGGCTAGACACCCCTTCTCAACCATTCACCGAGCCTTCATATATGAGATAACACTATGAGTAGAATGACTAGGAGTCCCTTTCTACTCTAAACGAGCAAATCCAGCAAAGCTAAGGTCATAGTCTTGGCATGACAGTCTGAGATAGCGTGGTAAGGTGATAACTAGTCCATCCCAAAATGACTTCAAAATCAACCATGTCTAAAAGTAACAAATCTACACGAGTCTCAAGACCCCCGATCACAACTATACATGAACGATGGACATGATATACCACAGTAGAATCACCCACCGGTGTAGACACATATACAGGAGCACTCAAGTAATCACTAGGCATGACTAGATATGGTGCAAAATAAGATGACACATAGGAGTACATAGATCCTGGATCAAATAAAACTAAAACATCTCTACTACAAACCAGAACAGTACCTGTAATAACTGCATCGGAAGCCTCAGCCTCAAGCCTGGTTGGAAGAGCATAACATCGGGGTTGGGCCCTACCACTCCGAATTATATATCTGGGATGGCCTGTTACTGGCTGGCCTCCACCTCTAGCGGCCTGACCTCCACCTCTAATACCTCTACCTCTACCTCTAGCACCTCTAAATCCACCTCTATCTGCTGAGCAGGCTGTGGAACACTCGGTGCCTGAACCATGGCATGAGAACCCTGATGCTAAGAACTGCTCGATGATCGAGGGCAAAATCTAGCAATATGCCCCATATCGCCACAAGTATAACAAGCCCTCGGCTGCTGAGACTACTGACCCTGACGACCTGAATGACCACCCCGAAAACTCTGGAGCGACGGTGCACTAATAGGACCTAGTAATGCACTGTAGGACTGCTGATCAGAATACTGCATATGAGAACCACGGCTACCTGAAGCACCGTGAGAAACCTGAAATGCTTATTGAAAAGGCCTAGGAGGATGGCCTCTACCATACGAATCCCTGCCTCCAAATGAGGCACCACTGAATCTGCCTGAATGACAAGGACTTTTGTCAGACCCCTGACCACCTCCTTGCGATAGAACCACCTCAACTCTCTTGGCCACACTAGCCGCCTCCTGAAAAGAAATCTCACTCCCAGTCTCTTTAGCCATTTAAAGTCGAATAGGCTGAATGAGTCCCTCAATGAACATCTTCACTCTTACTCTCTCTCTTAGTGGGAAGTATAAGTAGAGCATGATGGGCAAAATCAATAAACCCGGTCTCGTATTGAGTAACAGTCATAGAACCTCGTTGGAGATGCTCAAACTGCCTCCGATAGATCTCTCTCTGAGTGACAGGAAGAAACTTCTCCAGAAATAGCTGAGAAATCTGATCCCAAGTCAAGGCTGGTGACCCAACTGGTCTAGCCAAACAATAATCCCTCCACCAAGTCTTGGCGGATCCAGATAAGATAAAAGTAGCAAAGTTGACCCCATTGGGCTCCTTCTCCAACCTGAGAGATGGCTGGTGCTATAGGAAGCAAACCTGCCTGGGTGACACTCTCCATAAGGCCCACTAGACGGATCAAAGCATCCTGGAGTACGGGGGTAGCAATGAACCCCTCTAGGACCTGAGCTGGGCCTACTGAAACTGCCTGGGCTGGAACCTCATCATCAAACTCAACCTAAGGCTTCGCCACTGGTGCTGCTACTCTGGACTAAGCTCTACCCCTACCTCGGCCTCTAGCACGGCCTCGGCCTTGCCCTCTACCCCTCGTGGGAGCTACTACTGGGGGCTCGGGTTGCTGATCAATAAATGAGGAAGCACGCGTTCTCAACATCTGTGAAAGAATAGAGTAGAAATTCAATTAGCATTGAGAAACCAAAAAGCACGTGACGTTTTTCCTAACTTTGCAGCCTCTAGGGGATAAATACAAACATCTCCGTACCGATCCCTTAGACTCTACTAATCTTGTCCGTAAATTGTGAGAACTAAGTAACCTAGAGCTCTAATACCAACTTGTCACGACCCAGATTTTCCCCCCTCGAGAGTCGTGATGGTGCCTACTAGTGAAAGTTAGGCAAACCAACCATTTGAATTATTTACCTTTTTCCTATTTTTAATCCGTTAACAATTAAGAGCCAACATTATATAAACAGCAGAAATTAAAAGCAGAAGACTAAAGCATCATATATTAATAAAGATGTCAATACCAATCCATACGTAAACTACCCAAGATTGGTGTCACAATTTCATAGACTGTCTAGGAATACTACAAATAAAGGTCCGAAAGAATTATTACAATACTATCTCTGAAATACATAAAAGAAACAGAGTAAAAGGATAGAAGGAGACGTCAAGGCCTACGGACACTTGCAGGATTTCCTCGATCTCAAAATGGACTAAGGCAACAACCCAAAGCTACGGTCTGTATACTTCAGTACCGGGATCTCCACACAGTGCAGAGTGTAGTATCAGCACAACCGACCCCATGTGCTGGTAAGTGCCTAGCCTAACTTCGGCGAAGTAGTAACGAGGCTAGGACCAGACTACCAAATAAACCTATGCAGTTAAATCATATACCGCAGAAAATAAAAGCAGGAATGTACAGTTAAGGATGGGAGGGGGAAACATGCTGCGGGGAAAAATCAAATGATAACAGAAGAGCAGCAGGTAAATATAAGGAAACCCATGACTCAATTATCAACTAGTATCAGAAATCAAACAATTGCACAACATCACCCTTCGTGCTTTTACACTCGTCCTCACCATAAGAATCAATGTAATCTGCACGGCATCACCCTTCGTGCTTTTACTCTCGTCCTCACCATAAGAATCAATGTAATCTGCACGGCATTAACCTTAGTGCTTTACCCTCGTCCTCACCATAAAAATCAATATAATCGGCATGGAATTATACATTGTGCGGCACGACATCACCCTTCTTGCTTTTACACTCTTCCTCACAAAATCATACATGACATCACCCTTCGTGCTTTAACACTCTCTCACCAAAATAATGCACGGCATCACCCTTCGTTCTTTAACACTCTTCCTCACCCAAACAACAATCACAAAGTAATAAGGGCAAGGGAATCAACAAATTTACAATTAAATCCCTGCAAGGAAACAATATTACAACAGTCATATCCCAGCAAGAGAAACAATATCAACAATAGCATCCTGGCAAGGGAGACAACATTAAACAACAATCATCCGGTCAAGGGAGACAATTTCATAATCCTCTTTTCTTTTTCACATTTACTTCACAACTCAATTCAGAATTTGAGCCAATGCTTTATAAGGTTCAATTGTCAATTATACTTCCATAAATTACTTTACAACTTGAGCCAACACTCTTCAACGTTCAAATACCAATATTACTTACACAAGCCTTGCTCAACAATACAAATCATCACATAAAGCATGAACAATACAAACGGAGTCACACTAATCATAATATAAGACTCATGGGCATGCTTGACACTAATATATAAATATTTGTCACCATGCCTATACGTCGTACTCAACAACTAGCACATAGCAAATAGGACACAACTCCTAATCCCTCAAGCTAACGTTAGACCAAACACTGACCTCGATTCCACGAACACAATTCAAGCCTCAACTATCGCTTTACCTTTTGATTCCACCACCAATTCGCTTGTATCTAGCCACAAGTTACTTAACTATATCAATAAATGCTAAATGAATCCATTCCAATGCATGAAAATAGGTTTTCTAAAGTTTTTTCCAAAAAGTCAAAAATTGACCCCGAGCCCACATGGTCAAAACCCGAGGTTCGAACCAAAACCCGATTACCCATTCCCTCACGAACCCAAATATATAATTTGTTTTGAAATCGAATCTCAAATCGAGGTCCAAATCTCCAAAATTTGAAAAATAAATAGGTTCTATCCAAAACACCCAATTTCCCCCATGAAAACCCTTGATTTTGAGTTGAAATCATGTGAAAAGATGTTAAAGATTGAAGAAACCGAATTAGAAATGACCTACAATCTATTTGGAGAAGAACTTTTCTTTGAAAAATCACCCAAGAGATTATATTTTGAAAGAGTTTGAAAAATGAAAGATTTTCGTCTAAGTCATGAATTTGCATGTCACAGATGAAGCAATTGCGACCAGGGTTTCGCAATTGTCCTCTTCGCATTTGCGGCCACCCCATATTTTTTAGGGGTTTACATTTGCGAGGCAGACGTCGCATTTACGACTTGGGTCTGTTGATACCCAATTTTTCCTAAGTCACATTTGCATGTACGGAGATGTTTGTATTTATCCCCTATGTATTTCTTTTATATGCAAATACATATCACATACATACATATATAAGTATGCCCAAGTGTTTTAGTATTTTTCCAATTTTTTAAAAGATTTTTAAATTGATTTATTGCTCAATAATTATTCCCAAAATTATCACTTTGGTGAATAACTTATTTTATTCTCATATTTATACCAAAATATAGGTAGGTTACTTTTCATATATTTTTACAAATTAATTTGGTATTTTAAAAGTTAAATTGCATATAATTACAATTTTAGCCTGCTTTAAGATTAAATAGCATTTTATAATTATGAAATTGGTTATAATATTTTTAAATTAATATTTATATACTATTAAAGGATCCAGCGCTTTTAATTTTCTTTCAAAATCATTTTTTACTATTTTTATAAAATAAAAAGGGAAAACTGGCTACTTAAATTTTGGCCTCAGTTCGTTTCAATTGTAGCCCCATTACATTTCGATTTTAGCCTAAAATTGACCCAATTTCAAACTCAAATTTGGACCAGCCCAATTCCTTTTGACCCAACCTGGTTCCCCATCTACCTTCTTAAATCTAGGTCGTTGATCATTCGGATCAACGACCACTATTCGCCCTACCATAATTAAACACAGGTGACTACCCTAATCCCTCATTCTCACCTGGCCCGCCGCCGCCTTTGAATCCCAAACCCTCTCAAATCCTCCCAAAAATTCTCTGAAACCCTAAGCTATTCAAGGTCCTTTCACTGTTATTTGCTTAGATCTATACTGTATTTATGCTTTTCTTGCCATCTAAAGTGTTTTCCCCAAAAGTTTCTTTTCAAAATCGTTTCTCTTCGATTTTAGGGTTTCTAAAAAGATTTTTGGGGAAAAAACTTTCTGATTTTTCTTCTTCTTTACTTTATGTGTGTTTGTCCATATCTTGCTGGTGTGATTACTCTTTATTACGCATGTACTGTCTTCTACCTTTTCTTTTCTGCTATGTATGTTAATCCCTGCTTAGTTTTCTTCACTCTTTTACTATGTGTGTTTACCGTTAAGTTATTTGATCTTGTTTACCGGACTCTGTTCATGTTCTTACATGCTTCATCTACTTGTGTTCACGTTTGTATTATCTCCTTCTTATGAACTTGTTTAGCTTCCGAGTTTTCTCAAATATGTTCTTCATGATTTTTCTTCCTTTGTCATTCAAACATGCTATCATATCTGTTTTGTTGAGACTCTAAAATAAATGACTTGCTTTCTCACTTTCATGTCTGATTCAATTTTGAAACCCTAGGATTTGGGGGGTTTCCTTTAACGATTTTGATTTTTGTGTTCGAGTTAAGGCTCTACTTTGGGACCCTGAACTCTCAGACTCACTATGAGTCTGTAAATTGAACATGTATCTTTTTGCTTATGATTCTGAACTTCTCTTCGATTAAACTCTCTTCTAAATAATTTGACAGCCTCTTCTTGATTCACATATTGTGTGCTTTATATATGAGAACTCTTCTTTCAAAAAGTTTTGCCAACTACTAATTGATTCTGAATTCCTTTAATGGTGTTTACTTGATTGTTACTGATTGTCCCTAATTGAACCTTTCTTTACCCTTTTTCTGACTTGGTTCATTCGAACAAAGCTTGCAGCTTTGATTTTACTGGTTGTTTGATTGATTCCCTTTCCTTATTTTTCACAAACCATGTACCATTAGACTTTTGCCTTAAATAAACCCTGTGTATTTACCCTTATTATGTTACTTTGGAAAAGGTTTTAATCAAATTCTATCCTTAATTGTCTTATGCCTGTTCGAAATCAGAATCCCTTAACCAAAGGGAAACTTTATGTGATTGATTGCAAACTATTTCCTTATCTTTTCTTACTTATTTTCTGCACTATAAAAGGGTACTACCCTTCTGCACTTGAACACACTATGAATTGCATACTCTTACACACACATTCTCAATTACAACACTCTTTCAATTCTCTACTCTCTTCTAAGATATTTTGTACTGCTTGCTTGCAATTTGGCTTACAAGACTTCTGCTTTCACTTATTTGTTTCCTTGAAACTGGTATGTCCTAATTTTGATTCCAGCATCATCCTTATGTGTTTACTTTACAGTTGCTACACTCTTGGCTACTTTCCTGTTCATGTTCTATATTGAATATGCTACTCTCTCTTTGCATCTGCCATTTGTTGTGAATTCCCCATACCCCTACTCTCTTCTATGTGTTTGAGTTAATGTTTATGGTCTAGTAGTATCCAAATTGCTGCTCAGGTCTGAACCTGATCCTCAATGGATCTTAACTCCCAAAATGTGGCCTAGTAGACTGGTTAGGGTGTGCCAGCACTCCTTATTGTTGGGTATGACCACCAGTTTACACTGGACTTCCCCTAATTCCCCTCTATTGCACTTGCACTTACTCCTAGCCTCTAAGTTCTGCCCCCCTCCTATGAGCCTTGCCTTGGGACTTTGAGTTCCCTTTGAGCTTGGACATTTGAGGGTTGGCCCTTCCACACTACACTATAATCTGATTCTGTAATGATATTTGGGAGTGTAAGCATTGCCTGGAGTTCTTGAAGCTTCTTGGAACTTTGACACATCCCAAATAATAGAAAGGCTTAGGAAATCTGATCTTTGGAAGTTGGTTTATTTCATATTTCAGACCTGGGTCTGAATTAGGCTCTCCTTGGTTGGAATCTTTAATTTCTGATATATTTTTTTTATCTTTTTCTTATTCATTCTGGTATGTAATAATTTTGTAATAAACTGCTGGGGTGTTAGTGAAAAAGGGAGGGTCAGTCCTGCATGCAAAGGGGTAGATACCATGTTCATAGGGAATTACTATACTTCTGAAATTCTGCATCTCATGTAGATACCATATTCATAGGGAATTACTATACTTCTGAAATTCTGCATTTCATGTAGATAACATGTTCATAGGTTTTTCTGCACTTCATATAGATACCATGTCTATAAGTCGTTTTTTAAATTCTGCATATCATATAGGTAATAGGCCTATAGGACTTCCTGCATTTTGCATATGCATCTGTCACTAGGCAAACATGTTTATAAGATTTAAATAACTAACTGCATATAGATGACCTACCTATAGGATTTCAGCATGAAAATAACAGCGCTTAAAATCAGTAACGCCTAGAAAGCATGCCTATAGGAGCTGTCAACCAAACCTGAATCGACAACTCGCTTATAAGCCTAAAATCAGTAGCAATAATGTTTAACGCCTACAGATCTTATGTCCCTGTAATTGACAATTCTTTTTTCTGCAATCCGTTTACTTCTTTATTTCTGAAACTAATAGATATCATGCCTATAGGTTCCGTTTAACACCTAGGCAAGCTTTAGGGTAAAAACTATAATTGCATCAGTCTTTGGTAATTACAACCAGCAGGCAGGCCTAATTCGGACTTCTTATCTGAAAATATGTGATAAATCAGCTTGCCTTAATGTTTAAGTTTAATTCAGACCTAATCAGTACGTGTAAGACATGCTAAACTATATGATTTTCTCTGATTTAATGAGGTTTATTTGAGTCATATTTGCTTACTTGCTTTCCCAATACTTGTTGTATATGTTTTGAATGTCGCCTTAGAATTTTATCCTTTTTAAAAAAACTGCAAAAGCCCCAGCTCCCTCCCCTTTAGGATTAGTAGTCCCATATGCCTCCGGGACTGATAGGATTGGGACGGGTAATAGCATGCAATAAGTAACGATACTATTCCGCGCTTTAATACCTTAACGGGGTGGGAAAGGTAGATATGGAGATGATGACGGATGCGCTAATATCACGTGCGACCCCTCTTTTTTTGAGGAGTGATTGCTGGGTATTGCATTGAAGTGATCCATATTAATCGTAAACCTAGGACCCCCTCCCTTTATTTGCTTTCATCTCTTCTCGTGAAACCATTCAAATCTTTTTTCATAAATTTCTGTCCTCTCTACTTACCTTCAAAAGTTTTCAACCTAATTGCAACGTTGTATGCAAGTCATTATTTGAGTCTTGATTGTTTACTTGTAAAGTCACAATTGTAACATGGACGAGACCACACTAGTGGATCTTGAGGGGTGCCTGACACCTTCCCCTCGAGATAATTTCTAGCCCTTACCCGAACTCTGGTTTTTTCCAATTCAAACCTTTCTTAAAGTGTCCTAATAAACTATAATCATTAGGTGGCGACTCTTCAAAATTCCAAAACCCAATTCTCGAAAGGGAATAGAGTTGTCCTCCCAATGTCGTATACCCGATTTCGACCCATAGAAAAAGGGGGCGTCGATAGGGTCTTCCGCATTTGCGACCAAATGATAACATTTGCGATCAGGCCTGCCCAGTCTTTCTTTCGCATTTGCGATGCTTTATTCGCATTGCGAAGCCTGCAGACCTGCAACATACCAGCAAATCCTAAGTCCAAATTTCACTCTGTGCCTTATCCAAAATTCACCCCGAGCCCTCGGGGCTCCAAACCAAACAAGCATACTAACCCAAAAATGCAATACGGACTTGCTCGTGCTATCAAATCACCAAAATAACATCAACAACTATGAATTTTGCATCAAAATCAAAAAAAATCTCAAGAACTTTCAAAGTTTCAAACTTTACAACTAAGGCTCTGAATCACGTCATATGACCTCCGTTTCTTACCAAATTTTACAGGGTCGACTTAAATCACATATAAGACCTATACCGGGCTCCGGAACTAAAATACGGGTCTGATACCATCAAATTCCAAACATATTCCATTTCTAAAAACTCATATATATTTCAGAAAATAATTTTCTTTAAAAATTTATTTCTCGGGCTTGGGACCTCGGAATTTGATTCCGGGCATATGCCCAATTCCCATATTTTCCTACGGACCCTCCTATACCGTCAAATCACGGGTCCGGATCCGTTTATCCAAAATGTTGACCAAAGTCAACTTAAATTCATTTTAAAAGCAACATTTATCATTTTTTACGGATTTTCACATAATGACTTTTCAGATACGTGCCCGGACTGCGCACGCAAATCGAGGTAAGATAGAAAGAGGTTTTAAGGCTTAGGAACACAAAATTTATTTCTAAAACAAGTGATGACCTTTTGGGTCATCACATATTTGAACACCCAATAGGGCTTGAGAAAGTCAATTAGGGCAAAGTCACTCAAACTACCGAGAGGTATAGAATGAGTAGTTACGTGCAATGGCTATATCATGATCCCAACTATAACAAATTTGCCCTAAGATTTAGATTCCGTTAGATACCCACCTAGGTGCAAGTCACTTCCCTAGTGCCTTTAGACCAACTAAGGAAACCTTGCAAAAATATCATACTTAACTTATTTTCCTGCATCATTAGTCTTAAAGTAGAATAGTGAACAAACAAAGAATGGTTGGAAGTGCAATCAAGAACACTGCACATTGCTAGATTAGATAGGAATCCATCTCCAAATTTATCTTAGCTCCATGTGGATTCGATCCCAACCTTTTCGAGTAAAAGCTGCATCGACCACTCTTGCCACTTTATAGTGGTGTAGCGTTGAAACCGATCAACTTCTAAATCTACAAAGAAAAAAAAAGGCATAACCTAGTTAATTATGGTATGTGGTTCAAGTGGCCGGTAATCAAGCTCATATAATTGGTTTAAAAGGGGATTGAAGATAAGGATCTGAATCCTTTCTAATTACATACATTGATTCTGAAGCAACTCCTCCTTAACTTGTTGTATAATTTTTTCAATAAGGTTTCCCAAATCTTCATTCCCATGACAATTATTAACATGGTTTAGGGCATCAGTAGCAGAGGAAATAACACTATCATACTGTCTTTCTTGGTATCATTTGATTGCAGCTGTAAGACTGGACATCGCAGTCGAGAATTCTTCAATATACAATATTCGTCTCCCACATCGCTGGCTTCATTCGCTTTCTTGTTAGCAAGTTATTCTGCTGACTCGAGCTCGCTTTCTATACATGAGGCCATCCTTCAGCCATAGAAAATGGAGGATTAATGTATAACAACAGTGCTAGGGAAAATATAAATACAACAATGAAGCTGGTGCCAAACAGAGAAACATTCTCTCTCTTATAAGCTCCTCTTGTAATATTACATTATTTTTTCATTTCTACTGTGTAGTTATAGTTGGTTGTGTTCTACGACAAAGTGAAACGTTCATAGTTTTCATTACTTAATTATGAATTTAAGGCATACGTCTGTCTATTAATGCATCAATGCATTAAATCACTACTAGAAATCCGGTAAATACAGACCAGAAAAATCAACCAACGTTAGTCGGTTATGGCTAATTACCGGCCAAAACCCGTCCAAACACGCTTAGTCGCTATTTTGATGGTCGTTTTAATATACCGACCAAAGTTGATCGGTAATTACCGACCAAGGTTGGTCGGTATGTTAAAACGACAAACAACAACAACAACAACGACCCAGTATAATCCCACAGGTGGGGTCTGGGGAGGGTAATATGTACGCAGACCTTACCCCTACCCCAAAGGGTAGAGAGGCTGTTTCCAGGAGACCCTCGGTTCAAAAAACAACAGGAGCCGATATATTAGTACCATAAAAATGCATAATAAAATAACAGCAATATAAGAGATATGAAATACAGAATACGAAATACGAAACAGATGGCTGGTATAACAAAACTAGCAGGTAAAGCCCTGCATCAATAGACGACCAATGACATTCTTAGTCTAACTCCTAACTGGCTAGTCTCACTCTATTGTGCTGTAGAAATATTCACAACTTTCCCTAACCTACAACCTTAATGCTCGACCTCCATAATTCCCTGTCAAGGGCCATGTCCTCAGTAATCCTAAGTCGCGCCATGTCCTGTCTGATCACCTCTCCCCAATACTTCTTAGGTCGCCCTCTACCTCTCCGCGTGCCCACTACAGCCAGTCGCTCACACCTCCTCACCGGTGCATCAGTGCTCCTCCTCTGAATGTGCCCGAACCATCTGAGTCTTACTTCCCGCATCTTGTCCTCCATGGGGGCCACACCCACCTTCTCTCGAATATCTTCATTCCTAATCTTATCCATCCTTGTATGCCCGCACATCCACCTCAACATCCTCATCTCTGCTACTTTCATCTTCTGGATGTGTGAGTTCTTTACCGACCAACATTCAGTTCGTGTATTTAAATTATATTTTTTATTAATTATTAAATTTTAAAAATTACAGACCAAAGTTGGTCGGTAAATGAAAATATATATTTTTTAAAAAAAATTAAAATTTAATTGTAAATTTTTTAATGATTACTGTCACACCTCCTTTTTCCGTCCCGCGAGGGGTGAAGGAGTTTTTCCAATTAAAGGACAATCGAAACGGGATTTGTTTATTTATTTCAGAGTCGCCACTGGGGAGATTTATGGTGTCCCAAGTCACCGGTTGAATCCCGAATCGAGGAAAGAATGACTCTGTTTAACAGTCCGCGAATCAGAAATCCGGATAAGGAATTCTGTTAACCCGAGAGAAGGTGTTAGGCATTCCTGGATTTCGTGGTTCTAGCACGGTCGCTCAACTATTATATTTGGCTTATTTATCTGATTTTTTTTTAAAACAATTAAGAACTTATATGCAAATTTAACTTTGACCCGCTTTTATCATTATTGTTATTATTATTATTTTATACAAGAATTGCAACATCGTGAAAACGCATCTCGAATCACGTCACAACCAGTGTACATGTGATTTGTTGACGCATTTTGACTCCGCCAAGATTGGGATTTGGGTTACATAAATGCACACCCATGTTTAAGAAAATACCCTTATTAAATACGCGCCTAAAGACTACGCGTTGTTATACTTTTTGGTAGGATCGTGAAATTTACTAAACGATCCATCCCAGAATCTAAGTATTTTTTTTTTAAAAAAAATAAAAAAATAAAAAAATAAGATTAGAGGACCCGGCAAATTTTTTTGTATTGTTTATATTATTTTTTTAGCGAAACCCTCTCTTATTTTATGAATATCCTAAAATGACTACATTTTTTTGTCTATAAATATTAAATCAATCTTTACATACTTAAAAATAACATATTAAATACTAGTTTAAAACAAATATTAGTGGAAAGAAATATTACTAAAATTGTAATTATAAATACAATATGGAATTGTCAAATAATTTTTTAAAAGAAACTAATTATCCCATAACCGGATTAAAATCATATTGTTAGATGACTTGAGCTATTGAAATTAATTATTTACATCTACTGAAAATTAGAAACAATCTTGATTACTAATGCGTATTTCTAAAATTTAATTAATTTAATCTTAACTAACCTTGTTTTAATTCAAATCATGTCTTAATACTTGATTCGCAAAATTAATTTAAATTCATGTTTTAACTAAATTTAGCTACATGATTTCGATTAACTTAATGTTGGCGATACTAAATCCCTTATAAATAGTGAACTTAGTCAATTTTGCCAAAACTAATTTAATAAAGTCATTTTTTCGTTATTTTCTTCTTATTCTAATTATTAGACAGTTTAATCAGTAATGAACATGCTTAAATATATACTACCTAATAATCAGGTTAAAGCAAAGCATTATTTAATACATCGCTACAATATGCCTAATTATGCAAAACGACGGCGATTTACAGAATAATAATACATGAAATAACCTAAATACAATTAATAAAAAAAAGAAAAAAGCTAAATTAAAAATTTTAAATTCCATTCTTCATTTCAGCTTACAAAATGCCAAAATTACAATTGTGTACCTGGTATTGTCAATATAAGAAGAAGAAAGTCAGCCACGTAGTACGTAACACAACAACAACAATAATAACCACCAATCTAGTCAACAGAAATCCCTCTGACAGATTTGAAAATCAAAATAAAATCCAGAAACACCGACAACAAACAACGGATAGAAGCCAATGGAATCTTTTCAGATTTGAAAGACTAATTAATGTTTAACCCTTAATTTCTAAACCCGTATATCAGAATATTTACCAGGTGTATACTACTCTCTCTTTTAATTTCCAGCTCCTTTTTTATTTGTATTTTTTTTCTTTTTTCTTTCTTTTTTTTGAAAGTTTTAATATTTTTCGAAATTTTTCTTTCTCTCTCTTCAATCTTTAGCCCTTTTTTTTCTCTCTGTCTCCTCCTTTTTTTTTTTTTTAAATCTGATCAAGTCCCTCTATTTATCCCCATCTTTCAACATTTTTTAAACATAAAAAACCATTATCTTCCCACTCATTCCCCTTTTAATCCCACTACCTATTGTCTTGTCCCCCACTACATTAAACAAATACCCCATTATATCTTGTCCCTCATGCTTATATTAAACAATTGCATTATTCCCCACCATTATATCTTGTCCCCCCATTATTGATTATTTTAATATTATCTTAATCTTAATGGATAGAACACTCAAAATAAATATTTATTCAGAATTTTAATTCCAAAAATACCCCTCTGACCTTACTGAAATTATCCTTTTGACCCTGAAAACATTATAATTTACCAATCTACCCCGTCAGCTATAACAAGTTCAACTAATCAATTCTAACCAAAATATAGCAGCTATAACCAATTCCTAATAAGATTTTATGAACAAACTCTAACTAAATGATGAACAACAAAGAAAACTTGAATTATTTTGAGTGAACAATATCTTTTAACAACACATATATTTTCAGATTCAATAACATTAACAAATTGAACATAACAAACAATTAGATTTGAATTTCTAAATTCAATAATCATTTGAACTTTAAACTAAATCCAACAACATTACAACCAAGATAAATAATCAATTAAATCAAGAATTAAAACATAAACTCACATTACATCACCGGATTAAGAACGAACTTCAAACAAAAGATGAACACGAATTAAATCTAAGCAAATCAACAAAAATGGATGATCCAAGCGATTAAACTAACATATTTCTATATTACAACTAAATTCTTTTAAACGAAATAAAAACAAACCGAAGAAGAAATAATTAATTGAATTTTAACTTGAATCTAACAACATTAAATTTCTAAAAAAATACATAAAAACACATGAAACAAACTGAAGGAATAATTAATTAAATTTCAATTTGAATCTAACAACATTAAAATTAAACTAAATTTTTTTATTTTTTATTTAAAAAAACACATGAAACACACTGAAAAAATAATTAATTTAATTTCAATTTGAATCAAATAACATTAAAATTAAACTAACAATTTCTTTTAATAAAAACACATGAACAAACTGAAAAACTAATTAATTAAACGATGAACACGAACAAAACAAGAATCAAACATTTACCGATTTTAGATCCGAGAATATAAAAACAAAATACGGACAGAAACGAAATTTAAACCAACTAACCGGATCGGAACGACGATGAACTCGAGCCAAGTCTGCCAATGACCTAACGGATCTCGACATCAACGAAACCCACCTTCCTTTTAAACTCGACGAACTCAAAACGACAAATGACGACCTCGACGGATTTAAAGTGAAGAACGACGAGGCAGAAGCCATGAGAGCTCGAGCTCGAGCTCGAAGAAAACTGACGACGATGAAGGGCGAAGCAGCAGCAGCAACGAAGCAGTTAGCAGCAGCATGAACCGGAAGTTCAAGTGGTCGTCCGACATGGAAGAAGTGGTATGTTGGAGCAGCAGGTGGACGCAGCGGGCAGCAGTTGTGGTGGTTTGGGCATGACGACGATGGTCGTTTGGAGCTGGGTGTTCATGGTGCGACGAAGAAGATGAAGCAGTGGGGTGCTGCTATGATAGGCGGACATGGTTGGTAGTTTATGGTGGTCGACGAAGAAGATGAAGCAGCGGGGTGGTGCTGTGTTGCGACGGGGCTGTTTGGGGCTGCTTCACGTTGTCAATGGCTGGAGCTCGTCGAAGCGGGGTTGTTGGTCGTTCATGGTTTCGACGACGAGGTGGGGTTGTTGGTGGTCGACGAGTGTGGATGGTTGTCGAACTTGACATGGATGTGTAGCTATGCGAAGAAGAAAAAGCAGCCATGGTTGTGTGTGAGTGCGTGTGGTCGTGAGGGAGAAGAAGAAGATGAAGGTAAGGGGGGTGGCGGATGGTATTTTCAACAGTGAAAGAGAAAATACAATTTTAGGTTTTTTTTTTTTGAAAGATAGGGAAATAGGGGTGTTGGGTTATGGACTGGGTCGACCCGGTTTGGAATGGACCGGGTCGTAGAGAAAGGTTGGGTATATTTGGGCTTGTGGTTCACAATTTAAGAAAAGGCCTAATTCCGATTTTCTTTTATATTCTTGCTCTCTTTTCTTTTACTTCCTAATTAATAAAACTAAAATTCTAAATTAACTTATAAACTAAATTAAGTTATAAAAAATACTAATTAATTCCAAATAACTATTATCACACATTATATAGCAATTAACGATAAAATCGCACAATTTAGACGTTAAATGCTAAAAATGCAACGTACATTATTTTTTATGATTTTCTCATTTTTGTAAAACCAAATTAAATAAATACTAAATGAAAATGCGACATATTTTATATTTTTATTAATTTAAACGAATAAACATGCATAGACAAAAATACAAATAATTATACAAAAATACCACAAAAATAAAAACATTGCACACAAAGGAAAATTGTTTTATTTTGAAATTTTGGGAGTGATTCTCATATAGGGCGAAAATCACGTGCTCACAGCTGCCCATCTTTGTCCGAAAACACGAAGGGTTTTCGTGCAAAGAAAAAGTGAGCGGATACGAGCGATTTTTGCCCGTTCGAGTACTCCGTGTGAAGCATTTTTTTTTTTGAAAAGATTTGACTGAACCTTTGCTTCAGAGGTTTCCTACATATCCTGGGCTAAACAGGAATCAGGTCAATGTAGTTCGGGAAGTTTTGGTAGCTGGGACTACCATGGGACTGCAATGTTACTATTGTTGCATGCTACTTTTATTGCTTGCTGACCTCCTTATTACACCATGCTTAAAAGAAAAATCAAGAAGTTAGGCTAGACTACGGATTGCAAGATCTCTTCATTTGTTCTTGATGCCTTGCTTTCTTGTCGGCTTGCGTCGATTCCGGTGCTTCTTTCTTCCGAGAACTGACGGGGATGACACCGGCCTCTTGCTTTCCTGAATCACCAGTTTGTATCATTTTGTTCGGTCCGCTGGGGATATGGCTTCCTTCATTAAGCTTTGTTTTGCTGGGCATAATTTAATGTTCACAGGCTGCTTCTTTCAATACGCGTCTTTTCTTCCTTTTGACTCATGCGCTTGAATTTGTGCTGGGACCTCTTGTTGCAACCTTCTGCTTTCCGGTGCTGGGGATTTTTTATTGTTTCCTGTTGGGGATTCCTGTCGTAACCTTCTGCCTTTCGGTGGGTTACTGATTTCAAGATCTGCAGTATAAGACTAAAAAGTATTCCTCTCGTTATACAGGTGGGCACCTGAATGAAAAAATATGAAATGTATTCCCTCGTTATACTGGTGGGCGACCTAGGACATGAAATGAAAAACAAAAATGTATACCCGCATTATACTGGTGGGCGACCTAGGACATGAAATGAAAAACCAAAATGTATACCCGCATTATACTGGTGGGCGACCTAGGACATGACATGAAAAACAAAAATATATACCCGCATTATACTGGTTGGCGACCTAGGACATGAAATGAAAACAGAAATGTATATCCGCATTATACTGGTGGGAGCCTAGGACATGAAATGAAAATAGAAATGTATTCCCTTGTTATACAGGTGGGCGCCTAAGACATGAAATGAAAAACAGAAATGTATACCCGCATTATACTGGTGGGCGACCTAGGACATGAAATGAAAAACAAAAATGTATACCCGTATTATACTGGTGGGCGACCTAGGGCATGAAATGAAAATAGAAATGTATTCCCTTGTTATACAGGTGGGCGCCTAAGACATGAAATGAAAAACAGAAATGTATACCCGTATTATACTGGTGGGCGACCTAGGACATGAAATGAAAATAGAAATGTATTCCCTTGTTATACAGGTGGGCACCTAAGACATGAAATGAAAAACAGAAATGTATACCCACATTATACTGGTGGGCGACCTAGGACATGAAATGAAAAACAAAAATGTATACCCGCATTATACTGGTGGGCTACCTAGGACATGAAATGAAAACAGAAATGTATTCCCGCATTATACTGGTGGGCGCCTAGGACATGAAATGAAAAACAAAAATGTATACCCACATTATACTGGTGGGCGACCTAGGACATGAAATGAAAATAGAAATGTATTCCCCCATTATACTGCTGGGAGCCTAGGACATGAAATGAAAATAGAAATGTATTCCCTTGTTATACAGGTGGGCGCCTAAGACATGAAATGAAAAACAGAAATGTATACCCGCATTATACTGGTGGGCGACCTAGGACATGAAATGAAAAATAGAAATGTATTCCCGCATTATAATGGTGGGCGCCTAGGACATGAAATGAAAAAAGAAATGTATTCCCTTGTTATACAGGTGGGCGCCTAATGGTAAAGAATAACTTTAATTTGTTTCCTCGATTCTCCGAGAAATTTTCACTTGTGGCAGAAAATTTTCTGCCCCAGTTCTAGGGATCTTTCGTATGGCGTGTCTTTCGGCCATCATCAACACTTTATTTTCCTGTTCAAATCAAAGAAAATTTAGTTAGTTTTTTTTACAATATGGCGAGTGGTCATGTCACTCCTGATGGGGATGATTGGTCCCTTCCCCTTATTCCTGCTTGGCATTCCCAAAACTTGTTGGTGATGATGTTATTCGCTGGGGATAACATTCTGCTGGGGATGGTTTTTCCATTTATCCCTTCCCCGTTCTGTATCTCAAAACTTGTTGGGGGTTATTTTGCTGAAGATGGATTTTCCTTTCTTCCTTTACCACTCTGTATTGTCCGACCACCTCGGAACTTGTTTCGATATTCGGTCAGAGTCCTGCTGGGGATCCTCTTGGAACTTTGCCCACAATTTCCTCAACATGTTTTTTTTTCCGGTTCTTCCCCGTACTTTCCTTGCCATTTTAGACCAATATTATTCGGCCTGGCAACCAACGTCTTTTGTCTTATTGCCTTGTCTCTGGCCTGCCTTCTTCACATTTTATGTTGTACCATTTTGGCAACTGGTAGTAAGCTCTGAAAGACTTTTCTCAAAAATAAATTTCTGGAAAAAGTCTTTTAAACAAAGAAATGAAAAGATAGAAAAAGAGAAAATCTTTCTGAACAAATGATGGGAAAAAGAAAAGTCTGGGTGGTATAACCGATTCCAACGATCACGTTGTGCATTCCGGATTAATCAACTCAGTCTATTTGTGTCGATCAATCTTTCTGATGTCTTCACTTGCTGGGGATAAATAGGTGCCCATCTCTTTGCAAAAATGCGGATCCTTTCCGCCAATCTATCTTGTCGCCTCATAGTGTCCTTTGAGGGGTTTTCACTAATAAGAGTCTCTCATTTCTCACAGCTCCTGTCACCTTATGGTGCCTGTGAAGGTTTTCACCGATAAAACTCTCATATTTTGTTTTTCTCAGCTTACATCGCCTTATGGCGCCTGTGAAGGTTTTCACCGATAAGACTCTCTCATCTTATTTTCTCAGCTGAGGATTGGAGTGTTGCCGGTAAGATTTTCTCTGCTGGGAATTCTTATGGCTATCAATTCTTTCAGCTCATGATCCTTATTCAGTTGGGGACCAACGTGTTATTCTCGGCTTTCATTTGGATATCTTGGCACCTCTCGGATGCTGATTGGGAGGTCTTTTTTGGACATCAGTATGGGTTTTATGTGGGGCTTCAAAGATTCAAAAGAACTTTGATGGGTGAAACATTACAACTTTTGGAATCAAAACTTTTTTTTTTCAAAATTTTAAACATAACTTCTGCCCTAGTTTCTTGCTTGGGGAATGTTTGACTTTTGTTACATTACGACCGAGCCGTGAGGCGCCTACGTATCCTCTTTGAGGAATCAGGTCGAACGTAGTTCACTCGATTCCTTTGTTTTTCTTGCGACCTTCCCTTTTTGTTTTTGTTATTATTTTCCTTCTTTTTTTTTTTCATTTTTCGTTTTCATTAACGATTCCAAGAGGGGGGTATGAAAGAATAAGTAAGGCACAAAGGGGTAAAGCAAAGGTTAAAAGTGTTTGGATGGAAGAAAGAATTGTCTCCGTCATTTCATTATCAGATAAGCACCAAGTACAAACAAACAAATAAACAACAAAAGAAATTACACGTAATATCTCTTGACTGCATCAGAATTGATAGCCATGTCGATGCATCTTCCTTCGACATCTGTCAGACATAAAGTGCCGTTGGATAATACTCTGGTCACAACATACGGCCCTTGCCAATTCGGGGCGAACTTGCCTTTTGCCTCAATCTGATGTGGGAGGATCCGTTTTAATACTTGCTGCCCTACTTCAAATTTCCTGGGGCGCACCTTCTTATTGTATGCTCTTGCCATTCTTTTTTGATATAACTGGCCATGGCATACTACCAATGTTTTTCATTAATTAAACTCAACTGCTTCAGTCGGTCTTTGACCAATTCATCATCATCAATCCCGGCCTCAGCGACAATTTGAAGGGATGGAATTTCAACTTCTGCTGGTATTACTGCTTCAGTTCCATATACCAACAAATAAGGAGTTGCACCTATTGAAGTACGAACAGTAGTGCGGTATCCCAACAATGCAAATGGTAGCTTTTCATGCCATTGTCTGGATCCTTCAACCATTTTCTTGCCTCAACCGCTCCATTTGCCTTGGGACGATACGGGGTGGAATTACGGTGTGTAATCTTAAACTGTCCACATACTTCTCTCATCAAGTTGCTGTTAAGATTAGCACCATTGTCCGTGATTATCACTTTCGGGATCCCAAATCTATAGATGATATGGGAATGGACAAAATCCACCACTGCCTTCTTGGTTACTGACTTGAAAGTTTTGGCTTCAACCGACTTAGTAAAATAATCGATGGCTACCAGAATGAACCTGTGACTGTTCGAAGCTGCCGGTTCAGTAGGCCCAATGACATCCATGGCCCATGCCACAAATGGCCATGGTGCTGACATTGTGTGTAATTCCGTTGGTGGAGAATGAATCAGATCTCCGTGTATCTGACACTGATGGCATTTTCGTACGAAACTGATACAATCATGCTCCATAGTGAGCCAATAATATCCCGCTAGCAGAATTTTCTTTGCCAATACATATCCGCTTATATGGGGCCCACAGACTCCAGCATGTACCTCTGTCATCACTATCGTGGCTTGACCTGCATCAATACATCTCAGCAATCCCAGATCTGGGGTTCTTTTGTACAACATTCCTCCACTGAGGAAAAATCCATTTGCCAGTCGTCGAATGGCTCTCTTTTGATCTCCGGTTGCCTGCTCCGGGTATATCCCCATCCTGAGGTATTCCTTGATATCATAAAACCATGGCTCGCCATCCATTTCTTCTTCTATTATGTTGCAGTAGGCATGCTGATCACGAACCTGAATATACAATGGGTCAACATGGATTTTGTCTGGATGGTGCAACATCGATGCTAAAGTGGCCAAAGCATCGGCAACCTCATTGTGAACTCTCGGGATGTGTCTGAACTCCACTGATCGAAATCGCTTGCTCAGATCGTGCAAACATTGTCGATATGGTATAAGCTTCAAATCCCGTGTTTCCCATTCACCCTGGATCTGATGTACTAGGAGGTCCGAGTCTCCCAAGACCAAGACGTCCTGAACATCCATGTCTGCAGCCAATCGTAGGCCCAAAATACATGCCTCATATTCAGCCATGTTGTTGGTACAATAGAAACGTAGCTGAGCTGTAACAGGATAGTGATGTCCTGTTTCTGAAATAAGTACTGCTCCTACTCCAACTCCTTTTGCATTAGCAGCCCCGTCAAAGAAAAGCTTCCACCCTGGTTCCTCATTCAGTTCTAACTCCTCTATATGTATCACTTCTTCATCTGGAAAATACGTCCTCAAAGGCTCGTATTCTTCATCAATAGGATTCTCAGCCAAGTGATCGGCCAATGCTTGGGCTTTCATGGCCGTCCTCGTCACATAGACAATGTCGAACTCTGTGAGTAATATCTGCCATTTTGCCAATCTTCCTGTGGGCATAGGCTTCTGGAAAATATACTTTAATGGATCCAGGCGTGAAATAAGGTAAGTAGTATGTGACGACAGATAATGCTTAAACTTCTGTGCTACCCAAGTTAGAGCACAACATGTCTTCTCAAGTTGAGTGTACTTATTCTCATAGACTGTAAACTTCTTGCTGAGATAATAGATGGCTTGCTCTTTTCTTCCTGTGATGTCGTGTTGACCCAACACGCAACCAAACGAATGATCCAGGACCGTTAGATAAAGGATTAATGGCCTCCCCGACTCAGGTGGAACCAATACAGGTGGATTGGATAAATAACCTTTGATCTGGTCAAATGCCTCCTGACATTCTGCCGTCCATTCTATCGCGGCATCTTTCCTCAGCAATCGAAAGATGGGTTCACAAGTTGTTGTGAGCTGAGCGATGAATCTGCTGATATAGTTCAACCTTCCCAACAGACTCATTACTTCTGTTTTGTTCCTCGGTGGCGGCAATTCCTGGATGGATTTGATCTTTGACGGATCCAACTCAATGCCTCGCCGACTGACGATAAATCCTAACAGCTTTCCAGATGGAACACCAAATGCACATTTGGCTGGGTTGAGCTTAATGTCGTACCTTCGAAGTCTTTGGAAAAACTTCCTAAGGTCTGCTACGTGGTCTTCCTGACGCTTGGATTTGATGATCACATCATCTACGTACACTTCAATCTCTTTGTGCATTATATCATGGAACACAGTAGTCATTGCTCTCATGTACGTTTCCCCAGCGTTCTTCAAACAAAATGGCATTACCCGATAGCAATAAGTCCCCCATGGCGTAATGAAAAGCCGTTTTCTCTGCATCTTCTTCATCCATCAGAATCTGATGATATCCGGCGTAGAAATCCACAAAGGATCCGATTTCTCGTCCGACGCAATTGTCAATCAAGATATGGATATTGGGTAATGGAAATTTATCTTTTGGGCTTTCCCTGTTCAGATTGCGGTAGTCGACGCATACCCTGATCTTCCCATCTTTCTTTGGTACTGGCACCACATTAGCCAACCAATCAGGATATCGAGTGACCCGAATAACCTTTGCTTGCAGCTGCTTGGTTACTTCTTCTTTAATCTTCACACTCATATCTATCTTGAACTTCCTCAATTTTTGCTTGATGGGAGGGCATGTCGGGTTAGTGGGCAATTTGTGAACCACTAGCTTGGTGCTTAAACCCGACATGTTATCATACAACCATGCAAAAACATCTTTAAACTCAATGAGTGCTTTGATTAGTTCTTCCCTGATGCCAGGCTCAATGTGGATGCTGATTTTGGTTTCCCTGACATCGTTGACATCCCCTAAATTGACAGCTTCAGTGTCATTCAAATTGGGCTTAGGTTTCTCTTCGAACTGGCTTAATTCTCTGTTTATCTCTTCAAATGCATCATCCTCCTCGTATTCTGATTCATCATCATAATTGATCTCTTGTGCAACTAATTCAGAATCAGATTGATTATTTAGACTGGGTTGAAGATCCGTTGTGCATGCCATATCGTTAGTACCAGTGCAAAGAGAACTGTTCAGAAAGAAAAGAAAAGAAACAGAATTAAAACAAAACAAGAAAAGGAAACTTTCACTTTTTATTAAAATGCAGGATAATAGAGTTTCACACTTTTACTGAATAAAATCAAAACTGGATTACAACTCTGGGAATAATCCAGGAAACAAGAAAGAAAATCCAAAGCCTACTACCAATACTCCCTCCGGGTAGGAAGAGGAGTAGCTGTCCAATTGTTGATCTTGGCCCTAGGCCCCACAAATTGTATATTCGCGCTACTGGAACCTTTTCCAGCTTCTAACATGTTGACACTGGCGAACAACTTTCAAAGACCTCATATAGATCTCCATCTGGCCCAATCATTGGTCCGAGAACTTTCGGGACCGACAACTTTCTAGTACCTGCTCTGACAAAGCATCTGGATTGGCACAGGATTGGCTTGGGAAGAACCCACACATTCTTCTTCATCTTGCGGGCATGTCTGACATCTGCTGATGTGGGCTTGAATCCCAGCCCAAAGGTCTCTAAATTCTTGGGCAAAGAGACAGGTTGAACAATACCTTGAAGCTCAGCCCCCAGACCTTTTCCTGGCACGAACCCATTACTCAGCATCTCTGAAACTACCATGACGGTGG
The DNA here is from genome assembly GCF_000393655.2 of Nicotiana sylvestris. NCBI lineage: Eukaryota > Viridiplantae > Streptophyta > Magnoliopsida > Solanales > Solanaceae > Nicotiana > Nicotiana sylvestris. The sequence continues at coordinate 57,673,892 of NC_091058.1, forward strand.
CAGAAGCTATTCTGGGGTGTGGAATGCTTTTACCCTTGGGGATCTTGTTTGCTGACACTGCATCAAAAATCTGGTAAACCCAGGGACCTTTGTCATCGTTGGTTTCTATGAATGGCACAATGGCACCTCCCATGGTGCGCGCAATGTCTTCCCCATGCAGCACGACATCTTGTCTGTCCCATTCAAACTTGACCATTTGATGCAATGTGGATGGTACTGCTTTGGCCGCGTGGATCCACGATCATCCCAACAAAAGGTTATAAGATACCGCGACATCCAATACTTGGAACTCCATAGTAAACTCGACCGGGCCGATGGTCACCTCGAGTATAATATCCCCCACGGTGTCTGTTCCACTTCCATCAAATCCTCGGACACAAATGTTGTTCTTGTGGATTCTATCATGGTCAGTCTTTAACTAGTTCAATGTGGATAATGGACAAATATTGGCACTTGAACCGTTATCCACCAATGCCCGAGAAACTGTCGAATCTTCACATTTGACAATCAAGCAGAGAGCTGTATTATGTTCCGTGCCCTCCATTGGCAAGTCATCATCAGAGAATGTTACCCTGTTTACCTCAAAAATTTTGTTGGCAATTGTTTCAAGGTGGTTCACTGAAATTTCATTGGGCACATGAGCTTCATTTAGTGTCTTCATCAGGGCCCGGCGATGCTCGTTTGAATGGATCAATAGTGATAGTAACGAGATCTGAGCCGGTGTTTTCTTCAATTGTTCAACAACGGAATAATCCTGTATTTTCATCTTTTTCAGGAATTCCTCCGCCTCTTCCTCTGACACCGGTTTCTTTGTTACTGCTGGATTGGACCTTCTAAACTCCATGGGAGCAAAACACCGTCCCGATCTAATTAGTCCCTGCACCTCACAACTATCCTCCTCCACCTGTTTTCCCTTGTACATTACCACTGCCTTTTCATACTTTCAAGGCACGGCCTTGCTATCAATCACGGGTAATTGGACTATCGGCTTTATGATGACCGGTTCCCTGCAAACCCCCTTCACAACAACCACTGGTGCAGATGATGCCCCTGATATTACCAATTTGGCTAGTTCTGGTTCTCTTGCAGCAGCAGATGGATTCTTCCCTAATATAACCACTGGCTTGACATCTTCCCCTTTCAATTGTACCCCTGCTTCCTCATCGGTCGATTTTTCTTTCGGAGTGGCAGGGATCATCATCACTGTCTGTGAGGGTTTCTTTGGCTCCCCTCCTTCGTGCACAAGCTCGATCATGTGGGCTTCGGGGTGCTTTGGCAATGGATTCTGGTTAATGTTGGGTGCCTCCGGTGCCTGTACCTCGATCGTGTAGGTATCACTAAGATCTTGTATCGCATGTTTCATCCCCCAACATTTCTCGGTATCATGTCCGGGAGCTCCCAAACAATATTCACATCTTACCGAGTGATCCATATTTTGGGGTAAGGGATTTGGCAATCTAGGCTCAACAGGATTTAATAAACCTAATTGCCTCAATTTGTGGAACAAGGCAGTATAAGTTTCTCCCAACTCAGTAAAGGTTCTTTGCCTCTGCAGTCTTTCATTTCTAGAAGCCGAATTTCCCCTGAAACCCATCCCTGGAGGGTTCCTGTAGGCTCTTGGCGGTGGATAGGTGTTTTGTGGTGGTGGGTAGGTATTATGTGGAGGTGGGTATGTATTGTGGGGAGCTGGCGCGCGCCATTGTGGGCAAATCGGAGGTTGGGTATATGTTTTGGCTTGATGAACGGTGAAATGTTGTTCTTGTGGTGGGTAGTAGGGTTGTGGAGGGTAATTTGGAATGTGTGGGTAGTTTAGATGATGGGGTCTGGGTTGGTAATGAGGGGAAGGACCTCTAAATCTGGACCAATTGTCAGCCTCTATTGTCGTGACCTCCTCTCTCCTTTTCTTTCCGAGCGCACCTCTCGTGCCGCTCTGAATGGCCTGAGTTTTTGCCTTAATTGCCGAGTAACTCAGGATCTTATTGGATTTAAGTCCCTCTTCTATCATACCTCCCATTTTCACCACTTCATTGAATGATTTGCCAACTGACGTCACCAAGTGACCGAAGTAAGTTGGCTCGAGAGTTTGTAGAAAGTAATCTACCATTTCTCCCTCTCTCATTGGGGGATCAACTCTGGCTGCCTGTTCTCTCCATCAGAACCCAAATTCCCGAAAGCTCTCTCTGGGTTTCTTCTCAAGCTTTAGCAATGTGAGACGGTCTGGGACTATCTGAAGGTTGTATTGGAAGTGTCCTGCGAAAGCCTGTGCCAAGTCATCCCAGGTGTACCACCTGCTCAGATCTTGTCTTGTATACCACTCCAGTGCCGACCCGCTCAAACTCTGGCCAAAGTAAGCTATCAGTAGCTCATCTTTTCCCCTGCTCCCCTCATTTTGCTACAAAAGCCCCGTAGATGTGCCATAGGATCGCCATGCCCTTCGTACAAATCGAACTTGGGCATCTTGAACCCTGCTGGTAATTGAACGTCAGGGAAAGGGCATAGATCCTTGTAGGCCACGCTGACCTGGTTGCCTAACCCGTGTATGTTCCTGAAGGACTGCTCCAGGCTTTTAAATTTCCGCATCACCTCGTCCTGCTCTGGGCTCTTAGCCGGCTTTTCAATCTCCGCCGGGACCTCAAAGTGGGGATTATAGGTATGTGGCTCGGGTGCTTTGAATGTGAGTTCAGGGGGGTAATATTGTGTATCGTGAGCCTGAAACAGTGGCTCACTAGATGATCTGTGCAATGGGGCTGGGGGAGGTGCCACAAAGACGGGAACATTTGGTGGAGGAGGGTTTTGAGTGGGTGGTGGAGCTTGGGAATCATAAGCCTCTCTTCCCTGATAATAGTGATGGCTTGGGAAACTTGTTGAAGGACCGGGAGAGGGGTATTCCGGCGTGTGTACTGGTTGGAGGGTAGGAGTAACGGGTAGTTCTTGCCCCTTCTGGGCTCTAGCTAAGGCTATCTGCATTTCATTCATTTCTAGCCTCATTTTTTCCATTTTCTCCAGGGCTTCCTTCAGCATCTGATTGGCCGTTTTTTCTGACTCAACGCTGTTGTCTGACCCAGTCATGCTTTCTGGTATAGGACCTTTTGATCTTGTTTGATAATGGTACGGTGCCAGTACGCTCTAACAAACTAACTGGTATTGATTGGAAAAACAACAAACTTGTTAGTGTTAGAGTCTTAACAGATATTGTAATTGCACGTTGGGGGATGCAATGTTCTTAGGCAGTTAACTATTTCTAACATGCTTTTGCTTTGACCGCATGCATCATTCCGGCTTATTTTATTTGTGCCTCTTTCGAGTGTTACCTCTCTTTTCTTCTTCTCTCTCTTTTTCCTTTATTAATTACGGTCGAATCCTATAGAGATTGCCTACGAATCGTGACCCTGCACGAATCAGACCAAGCGTAGTTCATGCAGAAAGATTTTCAATTTTTCATTACTTAAAACAAACTATTACAAAATAAAATCCTTTTTGCAGAAAGAAAATAACAAACGCAAACTAAGGTCAGATACAAGTTCCAATACTACGGAAATACTTTGATGCGAAAAGATAATGGACAGACAAACCATAGGCTAAAAAAATATAAAGAAATACAGACACGAACTACGCATACTCTAAAGCTTCAAATATGGGTGCCCGCGGGGCGTCGTTCGGCCTCGCCGTGGGCCTAGGTTCCAAGTCCCTTTTGAGTTGCTCTAATTCATTCATGGTCCATTTCACATAGATTAGCACTGCTGAGACAAAAGTAGCATGGGTCATATCTTCACAAGCACGACATCTTCTAAAAATGGCGCGGGCAATGGCTCTAATCCTGTCCCTTGCTTGCTTCTTTTCTATAAGCAGGCGTTTTATCTGATCACTGCATGTTTTTAACGCCTGAGATCCTGCATATGCTGATTCTTCAGTTGCCGCACTTTTACCTCCATTTGGGCCAACAAGTCGTAACAGTGTCCGCTTTCAATTTGGAAATCCTCAGCCTGCTTAACTGCTTTACCCTCAAGAGTAGCCACCTTTCTCTTCATGTTGGCAACAGTTTTCTCGTGGTCGCGTTTCAATTGATTCAAGTATCGGCGACGCTTATCTGCTCTTGTACCCCACTGTAATTTGAGCTCTGCCATGACGTTCTCAGACTTTTCTAAATCATCCTGCCATTCCCTGACTTCATTTTTCAGCCCTTTTATCAACTGCTCATCTGATCGACTCCTTGGTTGTTTATCAGGAGCCATTCTCAATTTCTAGATTTGGGACCTAAGTTCTTCATTTTCTTGGGCCAATATATTCTTTTCACCTCGATCCGCAGCAACTTGCATACTGTTATTGAATTTCAGACTTTCAACCTGTTGCTTCAACTCACCGATCTCCGCCCGATAACCCTTTTCCTTTGCTAACCAGTTCCATTGCTCCTGGGATGACTCAGCGAAATCTTTGAGATGAGGTCTTTTAGCTGGTCTCCCGCAGGACATGTCACCTCTAAACCAAGCGTGATACCCCGGGGAAACTTCTCCTTTAGCCGTATCCAACACACAAGTATTTGCCGTTAGATGTTGACACTCACTCCAGATCTGGCGAACTTCTTCTTCGGGGAATCGACCGTCCGGACTGATTTCAACCACTTGGGTACTCAAGTCTTCATCTTTCGGCACTACTTGATACCTCCCAAGTTGCCTCAAAACCCGATACGGTGCATAGGGTTGGATGCTTTTAAGTCCCATCAATAGAAAGAGGGGCCGGGTTGCCGGCATGTATATGATTTCCTCAACAGGCAACCATCCGAGCGTCCACTGGATTTGGTTGGCAGTGAGAGTTCGGAAGAATGACGTCCAAGCTGTGACTCCCTCGGGTAGACTAACCACTTTGATTCTTGTGTAAAATTCTCCAATACAAGCCTTCTCGGGCGAACCGTAACCCAAGGCTGCATTTGCAACAATAGGTTACATCCCTCGAAAAAGTCGCCCCCGGTTCGGCAAGCAGTGAGAGCCCGGAAGATGTCAGCCATAATCATAGGCGCCAGAGTACTTTTATCCTGGGTGAGCAAGGTACTGACGACCCCAACTACTTTCAAATCAATGTTTCCGTCTTTCCTTGGGAACACTATAAGACCCAAAAAAGCTATCATAAAAGCTACCAGCCTCTGTTCATCCCACTTTTGTCGGTTATCTCTACTGCATAGTTTGAAGTCTGGCTTATTAAACCCGCCCACGTGGCCGTATCTAGCATATATGAGGCGGAGACTGCAGAAACCTTTTGCAAAATCTGGATGGTGAAATGTTCGGGGTATTTTTAGGAAATCCAAAAACCGGTGTACAGTGACGGCCCTAGGTGCAATCAAGTACTTGAACCTTAACGGAGCTTCATTACTTCCGATGTATCCCACTATTTCTTCCAATGTCGGGGTGAGCTCAAAGTCTGAGAAATGAAATACATTGTGTGCTGAATCCCAGCAAGTGACCAATGATCTGATAACATCACCCCGAGGCTGGATGTCTAGTAAATCCGGGAGATCTTTCAGATACTTCTTTACTTTGTCTTGCCCTTCCTTGCCTAGGTCATTCCACCATAATCGCAACTCAAAAGGGATCTTGGTCATTATTGAAAAGGGTTTGTTTTGTATTGTGCTCATCCTGCACATTTATTAAGGTGATTATGCCAACGAAAAACTTTTATTAGACTCAAAATAAAACTATCTATGTTCTTTTCCAAGATTTTTTTTTCCAAAACGATGGACTCGGTTTTCAAATGCGGCCTTTTAGCACTTCGGGAACGAAGATTTTAAGGCTGCGAGGGTCAACCGGTCAAAAATCAAAAAATGATGACCAAAGATGGTTGTTTATGTAATGTCAGCCTTCCAGCGTCCCGCTTAGGAACATTCGGCTATTTTTACAAAAAACGGCATCACCCGACTCTTTTATAAAAGTGGCAACATTTTGTCATTTTTTCTTTTCTGGTCGTTTTTGCAAAATGGGAAGTTGGACCCGATGAGGGTTGCCTACGTATCTCACACCCTGCGAAAATCAAACCGGCGTAGTTCGGGTAAATAAACTAACTAATTTTGAAAACAAACATATTTTCCCCCTTTTTGTTTTAGTGAAAGAAACTATTTTTTCTTTTCGTTTTTTTTAAACAAAGCAAACTAAAATAAAGGACTTTTTCCTACACACTTTCTGCTTTTTTTTGGGTAAACAAACAATTTTAAAAGTAAAATATATTTTATTTTATTTTATTTTTTTAAAAAAAAAATTCGGCAGAGTTCCAACAGTACTTGGACATTGGGTTTTTCTAAAATAATCAATTAACTCCCTAACTGTTATTTCTCTCTTTTCTCTTTTTTTTTCAATTTTCCAACGTTCCCGAGATTCAAAAACCGGTCAACATGCGGGTTCAGAATAAATGCACAAAACAAATAGGATGCAGCAGGATGGTCTTTTCATTTCAGGTTGCTAGTCCTAGATGGACCCAACCCCTGTGTTGAGTCCCCTAAGCTAAATGCAACATGATGCAAATAATCGTTCCTACTAGGGATCCGGCATGAAGTCATGTTATTCTATGTTCAAAACCTGAGTCGCTGTTCTAGACTATGTACCCGAGCGGACAACTCAAGTCGAGGAGGGGGCAACTTACCGGGAACCAAAAGGCCATCCGGCTTCGTAACTTGTTCGAGCCTCTTTTTTATTTCAGGGTATGACACTAACAGAATAGGGAGTCTCAACCAGTAAGCACATCCCCGGAGGTGAAGAGAGAAGGGTTCGACACAGTTTATATATACAGTCAAATAATATCAAAACGGTAAAAGCAACATTTAGCACATTAGGCTCAAACATGTAAAAATCAGATAAAGCCAAATATAACATTTTATCTAAGCTCGAATTTCTAACCCTGAACCAGTGGTTCTGGGTTACAAATCCCCAGCAGAGTCGCCAGAGCTGTCACACCTCCTTTTTCCGCCCCGCGAGGGGTGAAGGAGTTTTTCCAATTAAAGGACAATCGAAACGGGATTTGTTTATTTATTTCAGAGTCGCCACTAGGGAGATTTATGGTGTCCCAAGTCACCGGTTGAATCCCAAATCGAGGAAAGAATGACTCTGTTTAATAGTCCACGAATCAGAAATCCGGATAAGGAATTCTGTTAACCCGAGAGAAGGTGTTAGGCATTCCCGGATTCCGTGGTTCTAGCACGGTCGCTCAACTATTATATTTGGCTTATTTATCTGATTCTTTTTAAAACAATTAAGAACTTATATGCAAATTTAACTTTGACCCGCTTTTATCATTATTGTTATTATTATTATTTTATACAAGAATTGCAATATCGTGAAAACGCATCTCGAATCACGTCACAACCAGTGTACACGTGATTTGTTGACGCATTTTGACTCCACCAAGATTGTGATTTGGGTTACATAAATGCACACCCATGTTTAAGAAAATACCCTTATTAAATACGCGACTAAAGACTACGCGTTGTTATACTTTTTGGTAGGACCGTGAAATTTACTAAACGATCCATCCCAGAATCTAAGTATTTTTGTTTTAAAAAAATAAAAAAATAAAAAATAAGATTGGAGGACCCGACAATTTTTTTTTGTATTGTTTATATTATTATTTTTTTAGCGAAACCCTCTCTTATTTTATGAATATCCTAAAATGACTACATTTTTATTTTTTATTTTTTTGTCTATAAATATAAAATCAATCTTTACATACTTAAAAATAACATATTAAATACTAGTTTAAAACAAATATTAGTGGAAAGAAATATTACTAAAATTGTAATTATAAATACAATATGGAATTGTCAAATAATTTTTTTTAAAAAACTAATTATCCAAATACCGGATTAAAATCATATTGTTAGATGACTTGAGCTATTGAAATTAATTATTTACATCTACTGCAAATTAGAAACAATCTTGATTACTAATGCGTATTTCTAAAATTTAATTAATTTAACCTTAACTAACCTTGTTTTAATTCAAATCATGTCTTAATACTTGATTCGCAAAATTAATTTAAATTCATGTTTTAACTAAATTTAGCTACATGATATCGATTAACTTAATGTTGGAGATACTAAAACCCTTATAAATAGTGAACTTAGTCAATTTTGCCAAAACTGATTTAATAAAGTCATTTTTTCGTTATTTTCTTCTTATTCTAATTATTAGACAGTTTAATCAGTAATGAACATGCTTAAATATATACTACCTAATAATCAGGTTAAAGCAACGCATTATTTAATACATCGCTACAATATGCCTAATTATGCAAAACGACGGCGATTTACAGAATAATAATACATGAAATAACCTAAATACAATTAATAAAAAAAAGAAAAAAACTAAATTAAAAATTTAAAATTCCATTCTTCATTTCAGCTTACAAAATGCCAAAATTACAATTGTGTACCTGGTATTGTCAATATAAGAAGAAGAAAGTCAGCCACGTAGTACATAACACAACAACAACAACAATAATAACCACCAATCCAGTCAACAGAAATCCAGTGACAGATTTGAAAATCAAAATAAAATCCAGAAACACCGACAACAAACAACGGACAGAAGCCAAGGGAATCTTTTCAGATTTGAAAGACTAATTAATGTTTAACCCTTAATCTAAACCCGTATATTAGAATATTTATCAGGTGTATACTACTCTCTCTTTTAATTTCCAGCTCCTTTTTTATTTGTATATTTTTTCTTTTTTCTTTCTTTTTTTGAAAGTTTTAATATTTTTCGGAATTTTTCTTTCTCTCTCTTCAATCTTTAGCCCTTTTTTTCTCTCTGTCTCCTCCTCTCTTTTTTTTTAAAATCTGATCAAGTCCCTCTATTTATCCCCATCTTTCAACATTTTTTAAACATAAAAATCCATTATCTTCTCACTCATCCCCATTTTAATCCCACTACCTAATGTCTTGTCCCCCACTACATTAAACAAATATCCCATTATATCTTGTCCCTCGTGCTTATATTAAACAATTGCATTATTCCCCACCATTATATCTTGTCCCCCATTATTGATTATTTTAATATTATTTTAATCTTAATGGACAGAACACTCAAAATAAATATTTATTCAGAATTTTAATTCCAAAAATACCCCTCTGACCTTACTGAAATTACCCTTTTGCCCTGAAAATATTGTAATTTACCAATCTACCCCGTCAACTATAACAGGTTCAACTAATCAATTCTAACCAAAATATAGCAGCTATAACCAATTCCTAATCAGATTTTATGAACAAACTCAAACTAAATGATGAACAACAAAGAAAACTTGAATTATTTTGACTGAACAATATCATTTAACAACACATATATTTTCAGATTCAATAACATTAACAAATTGAACATAACAAACAAGTAGATTTGAATTTCTAAATTCAATAATCATTTGAACTTTAAACTAAATCCAACAACATTACAACCAAGATAAATATTCAAATTAAATCAAGAATTAAAACATAAACTCACATTAAATCACCGGATTAAGAACGAACTTCAAACAAAAGATGAACACGAATTAAATCTAAGCTAATCAACAAAAATGGATGATCCAAGCGATTAAACTAACATATTTCTATATTACAACTAAATTCTTTTAAACAAATAAAAACAAACCGAAGAAGAAATAATTAATTGAATTTTAACTTGAATCTAACAACATTAAATTTCTAAAAAAAATACATAAAAACACATGAAACAAACTGAAGGAATAATTAATTAAATTTAAATTTGAATCTAACAACATTAAAATTAAACTAATTTTTTTTTTTTTTAAAAAAAAACACATGAAACACACTGAAAAAATAATTAATTAAATTTCAATTTGAATCAAATAAAATTAAAATTAAACTAACAATTTCTTTTAATAAAAACACATGAACAAACAGAAAAACTAATTAATTAAACGATGAACACGAACAAAACAAGAATCAAACATTTACCGATTTTAGATCCGAGAATATAAAAACAAAATACAGACAGAAACGAAATTTAAACCAACTAACCGGATCGGAACGACGATGAACTCAAGCCAAGTCTGCCAATGACCTAACGGATCTCGACTTCAACGAAACCCACCTTCCTTTTAAACTCGACGAACTCAAAACAACAAACGACGACCTCGACGGATTGAAACTGAAGAACGACGAGGCAACAACCATGAGAGCTCGAGCTCGAAGAAAACTGACGACGATGAAGGGCGAAGCAGCAGCAGCAACGAAGCAGTTAGCATCAGCATGCACCGGAAGTTCAAGTGGTCGTCTGACATGGAAGCAGTGGTACGTCGGAGCAGCAGCAGATGGACGCAGCGGGCAGCAGTTGTGGTGGTTTGGGCATGACGACAATGGTCGTTTGGAGCTGGGTGTTCATGGTGCGACGAAGAAGATGAAGCAGTGGGGTGCTACTGCGATAGGCGGACATGGATGGTCGTTTATGGTGGTTGACGAAGAGATGAAGCAGTGGGGTGGTGCTGTGTTGCGACGGGGCTGTTTGGGGCTGCTTCACGTCGTCCATGGCTGGAGCTCGTCGAAGCGGGGTTGTTGGTCGTTCATGGTTTCGACGACGAGGTGGGGTTGTTGGTGGTCGACGAGTGTGGATGGTTGTGGAGATTGACATGGCTGTGTAGCTATGCGAAGAAGAAAAAGCAGCCATGGTTGTGTGTGTGTGTGTGTGGTCGTGAGGGAGAAGAAGAAGGTGAAGGTAAGGGGGGGTGGCGGATGGTATTTTCAACAGTGAAAAAGAAAATACAATTTTAGGTTTTTTTTTGAAAGATAGGGAAATAGGGGCGTTGGGTTATGGACTGGGTCGACCCGATTTGGAATGGACCGGGTCGTAGAGGAAGGTTGGGTATATTTGGGCTTGTGGTTCACAATTGAAGAAAAGGCCTAATTCCGATTTTCTTTTATATTCTTGCTCTCTTTTCTTTTACTTCCTAATAAATAAAACTAAAATTCTAAATTAACTTATAAACTAAATTAGCTTATAGAAAATACTAATTAATTCCAAATAACTATTATCGCACATTTAAATAGCAATTAACGATAAAATCGCACAATTTAGACGTTAAATGCTAAAAATGCAACGTACATTATTTTTTATGATTTTCTCATTTTTGTAAAACAAACTTAAATAAATACTAAATGAAAATGCGACATATTTTATATTTTTATTAATTTAAACGAATAAACATGCATAGACAAAAATACAAATAATTATACAAAAATACCACAAAAATAAAAACATTGCACACAAAGGAAAATTGTTTTATTTTGAAATTTTGGGAGTGATTCTCATATAGGGCAAAAATCACGTGCTCACAATTACCAACTAACTTTGGTCGGTAATTTGCAGAAAAATATTTTTTTAATTAGAAACCGATCAACTTTGGTTGGTTTCCTTGGTTTTAAATTTGGCATAAAATGCCTATTTTGGCAGCAACACCAAAATTTAAAACCTAGGAAACCAACCAAAGTTGTTGTTGTTGCTGACAACAACAACAACTGTACACATGTGATTTTTGACTCATCCCAAGATTTTATATATTTTAGCATGTAAATATTTAGTTTAGGCCTAATATCGATATTTCAATTAGTTTTGACTCTTTTACTTTATTATATCAAAAAATAAAAATTACAAAAATATTTTTTCTTTTTAGTTGCTATTAGTTTATATAGCAACTAAAAAAAAGTACCTTATTTTTATTTTAATATGATATTCGAAAATACCAAAAAAATAGTTTTATTTTAACGATTAGTCTTATTTTAATAGTTATTTTCTTTAAGTAAGATTAATTAGTAAATAAGGTAGTATTTTAGTCTTGTTCACGGAGAAAGAATAAAATTGAGAAATTTTCATAATGAATTATCTTTTAGTGGTAATTAGCTATCTATATATACCATTTGCTATATTACGGATTGTAGATACATTTTCTGTTGCTATAAGATGTAATAGATGTATTTAAGCTACTGTATTCATGAATACAGTAGAAAAAATAGCGTGAATCAGGGAAGTCCAGATAATCAGTAGTTGTATTCGAGTGTATTCGACTGTATTCATGGCGTGAAACATGGGATTACAACTGGACAAATTATTGTATTCAATTGTATTCACGACGTGAAATAAGGGATTACACTGTTTTTAAACGGAAAGTGAATCAATTACCATAATAGACTCCTAATATGTCAACAAACTCAATTATAACACCCAAATTTTGTATTTCCAGTTATAAAAAAAATTCTCAACCGAAAAACACCCCAAAAACATAACAATTTTGAGAGAAATTATATAATACATCTGAATACATAAATTATATTAATTAAAAAAATATATGAATAAAGTCATGGAATATAGCAAGACCATGAATACAATAAAATACATAGAATACAGCGAGATACATTGAAAAAAAGACCATGAATACAATGAAATACATGAAAATACAGCGAGATACATTCAAATATATTAACAGAAAATTCAAGTTGCTTAGCCCCAATCTCCGTTGTCTTTGTTCAAGAATAACCCTAATATCGTCTCGTTGAAGCAGCATCAGTATCTAATCCTCGCTCGCCGTCATCGTTGCCTCTGGTTGCCAACGATTAGCACATAATTACCGACGAAATAACGAAGGTTTTTATTGATCCGATATGTTGCGTCAGAGAATGTGGCACGCCACTGGCCATGAAATCGCCCGCCACTGCGGTGCTAATGCCGCCCAATTCTCCTTATTGAAGGCGGCAGGTCGGCGCTGCTATTATTCCTTGCCTTCCTTGCCCTTGTTGTAATGCTGTCGTTGAATATTCATGCTGGAAAGGTTCTTATGGCTGATCAGTTTTCAAAGACTACTATAAATCATATAGAAAAACGTTCTCCTTTACATCGGGAAGTAGAGAGAGGGAGAATAGATATGGGGTAGGGGATAGGAGAAATTTGAGGGGATATGAGAGAGAAAAAATAATACAAAGCTTAAGAGTAGGAGTTAAACATAAATAGATATTTGGCTATAAAAAATCAAGAGGTAGCTATGAAATATAATTTTTTAAAAATGTATTTATTTAAAATAAATAAGGTATCAACCTTTGCTATAGGAGGTAACTATTCCAATAAAATTTGGGTTCAAACAACCCATTTTTAAGCTTAATTTTTGGACCTAGACCATAATTACTAGGCCCATACCCCTAACCTAAAAAAACCCTACAAAAGCTAACCTAGGGACCCTAAATGAAATCAGCCGAAAAGGTACAAAAAAAGAGATCCCTAGACTAAAAAGGGCCTGAGCGCTATTTTTCAGGAGACCCCCCCCCCCAAAACCCCCACATCGTCTTCTTCTCCAAAGGACTTAGAGCAGCTTGGAGTCATTTTTCATCATTTTTACCCATCCTAATTTCTAAAAAAAAAATACCTGTAGTATCTTCCCCCGTGGAAACTAGCTAGCTTCACCTTCAACCCCCATTTTTCTTCACTTAAAAAACCTTCACAAATAGCCATTACATAACCTGAAAACAGTCCCCAAAATAACTTCAAAACTAGCCATAGAACACCTGAAAATCGTCTAAAAACCAGCCCCAAACTTTGCTAAAAACAACCATGAACCAAGCTCCAAAAATCAAGCTCTGTCGCACCATTGAAACCATCTAAGACGTGGGAAACAATCCCTTTTGCACCAAATCAGCAGCTCCAAAGGTGAGTTCGCAGTTGCGTCCGAGCCCCAATCGAGTTCCCGACGTTGCCCAGATTCTCTGGTTCGAAGGGGAGGTTCCGCTCGTAGGTCCAATTGGTAGCAACTCATTTCATTTGTGTGAAAAGCTCATTTTGAGGTCCAGTTTCTACTCTCTTTGTTCTTTCTTTCAAATTATGTTTTGGTTGGAATAATATTTCAGTTTGATTAAGTATGCCATGCTCTATTCTGAACTTTAAATACCTTTTTGACTCCCTTTTTTTGTAGTTAGATTCCATGTTTCATGATTTATTTTACATTATAGTGGTTCATATTGGTTCATTCTGTCGGATTGCACTAAGGCATTTATTTCATGATACCGGTCAACCTTTTTTGTAAGAGACACTTACATATGTCTACGCTGGAAGACTCTTGCTTTGGCAAAGGTGAATTAACATATCTAATGCACAATCACGTTCTTTCTTCTTCAAATTCTTGTTATGAGACAATTAGTACATGCCAATAGCCTTTTTCTGACTCCTGAAATCATAAGGAACAAGATTATATATGATAGTTGTGTTAAATGACATGCAAGTATTACATAATAATGTTCTTTTCCTATACGTGCTCAATCTCTGCTATTGATTTTATTAGTGCAAATCGATAAGAATGTCCCACTTATATTTATATTTTGCTTTATAAAATTGATCACGAGCAAATTACTTTGTCAAGATTCACTATAATAGTAGTTATTTGATGAGAATTTATCACGGACCGTGCATTGTTAAATTGGTTTTAAAAGTGAAGAGTTGGGTTTGGTTGTAATTGCAGAGGGCTTAGATTATATTTGGACCTTATGGATATGAAGCTAATTTTGAAGGAATCTGGACCGAGATGTATTCTAACTTGGCCTATTTCATTATTAATTAGTTAGCCCCAATTCTTCAATAATGAATAAATGTTTATGCATACTCCAAAAAATATTTAGTCAACTTAATCTATTTAGAATACTTTGTCCAAATAATTCCATAAACTCTTGAGCCTCGCAATAAATCTCAAAGTAGCTAGAAAAATGATTCATGAACATCGTAGTTGCTTTAGGCGCATAATAAAATTATTACGGCTATAGGTATTGTTTCCGTGACGTAGTTATGATACACTATTAAAATTCGGGTGTACATTTTATGTGACCGGATTCTAATTTCCAATAAGGTTAAATAGAACGTGTCGTGAATAACGTGTGCATTTCATGTAGCGTGACTTGCGATGTGCTCTAAATAACCTTGAAATAATTTCTTAAATAATTAAAAGCGGTTTTAAAGTTAAAAAATGCACATAGGTTTAAAAGTGTTTTAAAATCAGATAACTAGGCCAATAATAATAGCTGAACGACTGTGCTAGAACCACGGAACCCAGGAATGCCTAACACCTTCTCCCAAGTTAACAAAATTCCCGGTACGCTGCCCCCTCGGCTCGAGCTGTCTGCTCGGGTAAGCCAGGTCTAGAACAAATAAATCCAGGTTTTTAAACCTAGAATAACACAATCTCATGCCGGATCCCTAGTAGGAACGTTTATTGCATCACGTGCATTTGAGTTACGGGGCTCAACACAGGGGTTAGGTCCGTCTAGGACAAGTTACCCAAAATAAAAGATCATCTTGATGCATCCTATGTGCTACATGTTGCATTCTTCAAGGGCAAAACGGTCATTTGGCGGACCAATGATAGTTGAGGGTAAATAAAAAAAAAGAGGGTGAAGTGTGAAAATAAAGCAAGTAGGGCCCAATTATATTTTCTGTCACATTTTTGTTTTTAAAAAAAACATGAAAATTCAAAAAATGATTTTGCACTTTTTCATCATTTTCCGAAAATAAAAATAATCAAAAAAGGGAAAAGAAAATCCAAAAAGAGTTTAAATGTTTCATCATTTTCAAAAAAAAAAAACAAAAAAAATATATTTTTCTCTAAATTAGTTGTTTTTTATATTTTCGCCCGTATCCAATCTGCCCGAACTACACATACCTGATTCTCGTCTTTCGGGGCATGATCGTAGGCAACCCACATAGGGTTCGGCCATCCTAGTGAGTCTTAGGTTATTGGCTTCACGGGTTCTCACCCAAATCTTGCATTTTTAGCCACTTTTAGCCACATATGTTAATTTTAGAAAAATAATCACAATCATGTCTTACATGTGTCAACCAGGAAGGGTTACTGTCTCACATAGTGTTATAGGTTTTTAACTTTATTTGATCTTAATTTTCTCATACTGGTGTGGATCTACTTACCGGAGTTTGAGCATGACAAACACCCCGGGACCATCCAGTCAGGATCGCTCATTCAGGAGTTGCTTAAGGAGATTTTTTAATTACTTTTTATGTTTTGAGTATGTTCTTCATTTTACGTCATCTTTTTGTCACGACCCAAACTGAAGGGCCATGACTAGCACCCGACCACACTTGCCGAGCACCAACGTACATTTCATCTAACCTTCATTATTATCTTTTAGGGCTGACGAGATCAATATAAATGGTAGACCTAGATCATGGACAACCAGCAATAAAATATGACGGCATGAACATACATAGCAGGGGATGACCAGACAATCAAGAAACTACATATAAGGTATGAGCTACCACGCTACTATGAAAGACTATACAACAAAAACTAGCCGACAAGGCATACCAAACTATACATGAGCCGACACCTGTCTATGAGCCTCTAAAAGAACATAAGTGTTGCAACATAGCCGGAACAGGGCCCCGACATACCCA
The DNA here is from genome assembly GCF_000393655.2 of Nicotiana sylvestris. Lineage (NCBI taxonomy): Eukaryota > Viridiplantae > Streptophyta > Magnoliopsida > Solanales > Solanaceae > Nicotiana > Nicotiana sylvestris. The sequence continues at coordinate 57,690,319 of NC_091058.1, forward strand.
TAATGTCTATAACAAAAATTGCATACCAAGACCAAGGCAAGTCCGGAGAAGGGATCTCGCCAATCACCGCTGAACTGGACAGTCTACTGTGGTGGGGGAGCTGCACCTGCCTGTCTATCAGGACCTGCAGCACGACATGCAGCGTCCACAAATAAAAGGACGTCAGTACGAATAAAGTACTGAGTATGTAAGGCAAGGAACCATAAATACGATCAGTAATGTAAGCAAGGATAGAGAATATACAACCTGTAACATCTTAGTACCTCTGAGGGCTACTTACATGAAATGCATGATACATATGTATAAATACATAAACCTTTAAAGCATTCGCCTCTATGGGCATCATCATCATCATATCGTACCCGGCCATAATAGGCTCGGTAGAATCGTACCCGGCCACGTGGAGCTCGGTAAAACCCAACTGATCAGTGGTTGCACAATAGGTGCCGTACCCGGCCAACTATAGCGTGGCTCGGTAGAGTAAAATAGATACATATATATAATGCATGCTCGACTCATGGAATCACATTCTAAACCTTTCGGAGTGACGTAAGGTCGGTATCCTCTGTACACGTTATTAGGACTAACTCTTCACTATGAACCTTATAAGAATTAGGAAGTACCAACAACATTGATAACATAAGAATAAGAGAAGCAACATTAACATCAATCGTTCCATAAGAGGGAAAACAATGTAAGTACTGCTAGCTTCTAAGAGTAGAGTATCTTTGGAAGCTCGTTCATTACATTATGTACAATCGGAGTCGTGCAAAAGAAGGAAAGGGATAGCCTCACATACCTTGTATATACTGCCCCAATCTCAAGCTATGCAATTGTCAAAACTCCTTAGTCTACAATAAGAGAAACGATACTATCGTTATCATTTAAGCGTCATAACTATTATGTATCGACCACAACCTATTTTACGATGAAACGGACAACACCTCCCCTATATATATGACCTCACACCATTCAAAACAGTCACCAAACAGCCCAAACAACATCAATAATAAACATATTGAGCCTCCCAAAATAGTCCACACACAGCCTAATCACTCCATACATACGACGACCACCGTAGTCGTGTCAAACAACCTGGAAATGTTACGAATAACTATCAGCCCATAACCCTACATATATATGGTGTTTCTCCACACCCTTCCTCCTCCAAAACTCCACAAGATAGTAGTAAAATACGCAGCCCAACAACAACGCAAAACAGTCCACAAAACAATAACATTACTTCCAAGCCTTTCGATATATATTTCACAAGTTCTAGCTTCAATGGCTTAGCTGCAACTTGGATAATCTTAAATACATATAGAGTAAGAGGTTCCTTACCTTTATACAGAAAGAACAACTCCAATTTGACCTTAAATTTCCATGAAATATCCCTCCAATGCTGCCACAACAACAAAAAAGCGAAACTAGCGATCAATTAGTGTTTTTCGGCACTAGAATCACTTTAGAAGGCTTGAAATCACCTAGGATTGATATTAAGAACATGAGGGAGTATTTACAGAACATAAACCCTTTAAAACAACCTCCCACACGAGCTGGAACAACACAAAAATGAGCAACAACAAGAAGAACAAGAGACTTACTAGCGCCACGGAATTCCCGACACTTGATTTGTGTTGTTTGCCCTTTTTTTGGGTCTTGAATCTTGAGAGAACCTTGAGAGGATGTTCCTAGGGTTCTAAGGTCTGAAAATAGTGAGAAGAAATGACTTAAAACGGGTTGGAGGCATCCTATATAGGTCCAAATATCTTAAACCGCCTTAGTGGGCCCCATAGAGAGGTGCTTGGCGCAGTATCGCGAAAATGCGAATATCTCTCTACTATGAGATCGTATCAATGAACGGTTTAATGAGTTGGAAACTAGACTCATATCTCTTTAATTTGGTTGTTATATCACCCCGTAATTCCTTGTAAATTATGAGAAAAGATTAGAAACATTTGACCTAATGTTTAAGTAAAATTATGAACCTAAGTTGCGACAACTTTTGTCGACTTTTGTTTCATAACTCGTTTGACTTCAAGACTTATGATACGGATATTATATGATTAAAATACCTTAATAAATGACCTCTTGAGTGTATTAAGCACCGCTAGATTACCTGAAAATACGAGTTACAACATCCTTGATTCGTTTAACTTCTAATACTGGTTAATCACCCTTATACACTCTTGTATCACTTAAGACCAATAGGATTGACTTCTTATCATCTCAAAGATAATTCCTTCTTGGATTTATGTTAACTAATATATGGCATGAACTAACACATGTGGATATGGGTTGTAACACCCTCCCCCCTTAGGAACATTCGTCCTCGAATGTAAGGGTTTATGGGGAGTTTAAATCATCGTGGATTCCAATGGAAATTTCCGATCAATTTTCCCCTATAAAATGGTCACTAGCAAAACATGCAAGTAATTAAGCCCAACATATGGCTTCACAAGGCTACACAAAGCATTATGCGTATTTACATTATCTACATATCACCATTTTGTATTAAGGAGGAGTATTCTCAAATTATTGCTTACCTCATAGAGCCGTTTCACCTTCCAATGTATCCTGTCTTCCACCAGCATCCTTGTTATCTTCATTCTGGAATAAGTAAGGGTATTTAGACTTCATCTCCTCTTCTGCTTCCCATGTCATTTCTTCCATATTTTTGTTCCTCCACAATACTTTGACGGAAGCTACATCTTTTGTTCTCAGCTTGCGGACTTGCCGATCTAATATCGCCACTGGCACTTCTTCATATGATAGGTCCTCTGTAACTTGTACATCTTTGATAGGGACGACTCGAGAAGGGTCTCCAATACATTTTCTCAACATAGATACATGGAATACCGGGTGGACAAATTCCAATTCGGATGGCAATTCTAACTCATAAGCAACCTGTCCAATCCGTCGAAGAATTTTATACGGCCCGATATACCTTGGACTCAGCTTACCTTTCTTCCCAAAACGCATAATACCCTTCATTGGTGAGATCCTCAGGAAAACCCAATCACCAACCTCAAACTCTAGATCACGATGTCGGACATCAGAATAAGATTTTTGCCTGCTTTGTGCCGTCCTCAATCGCTCCTGTATCACTTTCACCTTCTCAATAGCTTGGTGAATCAAATCTGGCCCATATAATTCTGTTTCACCGACTTCGAACCATCCAACTGGTGATCTACATCTCCTCCCGTATAGTGCCTCGTATGGGGCCATTTTAATACTGGAATGGTAGCTATTGTTATAGGCGAATTCTATGAGTGGAAGATGATCATCCCAATTCCCCTTAAAATCTAGAACACATGCTCGTAGCATATCTTCCAGTGTCTGAATGGTACGTTCAGCCTGTCCGTCAGTCTGCGGATGAAATGCAGTGCTGAGATTTACCTGTGTGCCTAAACCCTTCTGGAAAGACCTCCAAAAGTTAGCCGTAAATTGAGCTCCTCGGTCTGATATAATAGATATGGGCACACCATGAAGCCTAACAATCTCCTTGATATACAACTTTGCATAATCTTCAGCCGTGTAAGTTGTCTTCACTGGAAGAAAATGGGCACATTTTGTAAGTCGATCAATTATCACCCAGATGGAGTCAAACTTATGATAAGAGCGAGGTAATCCAATAATGAAGTCCATATTAATCACCTCCCACTTCCAGGTCGGAATCTCTATATTTTGAAGCAATCCACCGGGTTTCTGATGTTCTATCTTTACTTGTTGACAATTGGGACACTGGGCTACAAATTCTGCAATAGACTTCTTCATATTATCCCACCAATACTGCTCCTTGACATCATGATACATCTTTGTCGAGCCGGGATGGATGGAATATCGGGATTGATGAATCTCATTCATAATCTTCTCTCGCAACCCTGCCACATTAGGCACACACAATCGGCTCTGGTATCTCAGTGCCCCGTCTTTTCCGATCCCAAAAGCCATACTTTTACACTGTTGAATGCTTTCTCTTAATCGTACTAAGATAGGATCTTCATATTGTCGTGCTTTTACCTCGGCTACCAAAGATGATTCTGATGTATTCTGTACAGTAACACCTCCGTCATCAGAGTCTAACAATCTGATTCTCATATTGGCTAGCTGATGAAGCTCTTTAATCAACCCCCATCTACCTGCCTCAATATGTACTAAGCTTCCCATTGATTTACGGCTGAGAGCGTCTGCCACAACATTGGCTTTACCGGGATGATACAATATCTCGACGTCGTAGTCTTTCAATAATTCAAGCCACCTACGCTGCCTCAAATTCAACTCTTTCTGCTTGAAGATGTATTGTAAACTCTTGTGATCTGTGTAGATGTCAACATGGATGCCGTATAAGTAGTGCCGCCATATCTTCAAAGCATATATTACTGCAGCCAATTCCAAATCATGGGTTGGATAATTCTTTTCATGCTTCTTCAATTGTCTTGATGCATAAGCAATCACATTCCCACGCTGCATCAATACGCACCCCAAACCTATACCTGAGGCATCACAATATACCACATAACCTTCTGTTCCTTCAGGAAGAGTGAGCACTGGTGCAGATGTCAATCGATTCTTCAGCTCCTGAAAACTACGTTCACAAGTGTCAGACCACTGGAATTTGGTAGCTTTTTGTGTTAACTTAGTCAATGGTGATGATATAGAGGAAAATCCTTCTACAAACCGCCTATAATATCCTGCTAGCCCTAGGAAGCTGCGGACTTCTGATGGTGTTGTAGGTCTCGGCCAATTCTTTACTGCATCGATCTTCTGAGTGTCGACACTAATACCCTCATCAGATATCACATGGCCAAGGAATGCTACTGAGTTCAGCCAGAATTCACATTTGGAGAGCTTAGCATATAACTTACGATCCTGAAGCGTCTGTAATACTATCCGCAAGTGGCCCGCATGTTCCGCCTCCGAACGAGAATACACTAGAATGTCATCAATGAATACAATCACGAACACATCAAGATAGGGCCTGAATATAGTATTCATGAGATCCATAAAAGCTGCTGGGGCATTTGTTAGCCCGAACGACATCACCAAGAACTCAAAGTGCCCATATCTTGTCCGGAAGGCCGTCTTTGGAATATCCTTCTCCCTAACCCTCACCTGATGATACCCTGAACGTAAATCAATCTTAGAGAAATACTTGGCACCCTGGAGTTGGTCAAACAGGTCATCAATTCTTGGAAGTGGATACTTGTTCTTTATAGTAGACTTATTCAACTGTCGATAGTCGATACACATCCGTAACGACCCATCTTTCTTCCGCACGAATAGGACTGGTGCACCCCAAGGTGAAGTGCTAGGCCTAATAAAGCCCTTATCCAGCAAGTCCTTCAACTGCACCTTCAACTCTCGCAACTCTGCCGGGGCCATTCTGTATGGAGGAATAGAGATCGGTTGAGTGTCAGGCAACACATCAATGCTAAACTCAATCTCCCTTTCAGGAGGAAGGCCTGGGAGTTCATCTGGGAAAACATCTGGGAATTCGTTGACCACAGGGATTGATTGTAAAGTAGGCGGTTTCGCCTCCGCATCCCTAACGCGAACGAGATGATAAATGTAACCTTTTGAGATCATTTTCCTTGCCTTAAGATAGGAAATAAACCTACCTTTCGGTGTAGCAATGTTCCCTTTCCATTCAATGACGGGTTCACCCGGAAATTGGAACCTAACCATCTTCGTACGACAGTCAACATTTGCATAGCATGAGGCCAACCAGTCCATTCCCATTATCACATCAAAATCAACCATTTCTAACTCAAATAAATTTGCCGAGGTTTGACGACTACAAATCATCACAGTGCAACCTCTATATACCCTTCTAGCAATCACAGAATCTCCTATCGGAGTAGATACCGCGAGGGGTTTACTTATCAATTCAGGTTCAATGCCAAACTTATTAGCCACAAAGGGTGTAACATATGATAATGTAGATCCCGGATCAATCAACGCATATACATCATAAGAAAACACAGATATAATACCTGTAACAACATCTGGAGACGACTCGAGATCCTGTCGACCTACTAGAGCATAGGTTCGATTTTGAGCACCACTCGAACTCGGCACTGCACCTCTACCCCTACCACGACCTGTCGACTACTGAAAACCCCGTGCTGGAGGTCGAACTGAATGAGGAAGAACCAGACACAGATCCAGTCGGCTGAGCCATACCATCACTTCCTCTATTAGGACAATCCCGCATCATATGGCCAGGCTGCCCGCACGAATAGCATGCATCAGAACCTCTACGACACAGTCCAAAGTGGGCCTTGCCGCACTGATCACAATGTGGTGTTGGGGGTCTCATCTGACTAGTATCCATGTGATGTTGCGAGCCAGATGACCACAAACTCTGACCTGGACCAGAATAGGATCGATCATATCGAGGCCTCTGAAACTGTGGAGGAGCACTAGCTACAGGTGGCGCCAAACTCCTCGAAAACTGTGGCCTGATGCGGCCTCTAAAGTCATCAGAATACCCTGCAAATATCGCCCTCTTATGCTGGCCCCTATCCTGCTCCCTAACTGCCCTCTGCTGGCGCTTACGATCCTCTAGGGTTTGGGCATAAGCTTGAATACAGGAAATATCCATGCCCTCCACCAAGGAGGTTGTCGTACACTCATTTATCAGATGTGGTCCCAACCCATTCACGAACATATGCACCCTATCACTCATCTCGGCCACCATATGGGGAGCATACCTTGCCAAAGAATCAAACTGCATATTGTACTCTCGCACACTCATATTACCTTGTCTAAGGTTCAAGAACTTATCAGCTCTAGCTCGTCGTATCTCAACTGGCAAGTAGTGACGAAGAAAGGCCTCAGAAAATTCCTTCCACACAGCTGGAGGAGGGTTCGGACCCCTGGATCTCTCCCAACTATCATACCAGAGAACCGCTAAATCCCGTAGCCGATAAGAAGCCAACTCTACTGCCTCTGTATCACTAACATGCATAACCCGAAGTGTACGATGAACCTGGTCAATAAAAGTCTGTGGGTCCTCCTTGGGGTCTGATCCGGTAAACACTGGAGGGTCTAAATTAATAAAATCACGAACTCTTGTACTAACTGGTTTCTCAGCAGCACCTGTATTCTGCCTCTGAGCCTGAGCAGCTACCAAGCTAGTCAATAACTGCAAAGCACTCCGCATATCCTGGTCTGGAGTGCCAGACGGAGGAACTGGAGGCGCTGGGTGCCTTCTAATATCCTCTGGAGGAGATGGAGTAGATGAGGTATGAGAGGGCATCTCACTTTGAGCCTCACTTTGTCCTGCTCTGACTTGGGGCACCTGACTGGTACCCTCTCCCGCTGCTGTATCAAGCCGTCTACTAATCGTTTGCTTCCTAGTCGAAGGCATCACTGAAAAAAACAAGGTGAATATTAGAGACGAACACTTACGACTCAACTCTACGCACGATCTAGATTCAGGAAGAAGGTAACAACCCTAGATGTCATGTAGCCTCCTGATTATAAATGTGGCGCGCTACACATCCATAATCAAGACTCTACTAGACACGGCTCATAGACAACCCCTAGGACAGACTTGCTCTGATACCAAGTTTGTCACGACCCAAACTGAAGGGCCATGACTAGCACCCGACCACACTTGCCGAGCACCAACGTACATTTCATCTAACCTTCATTATTATCTTTTAAGGCTGACGAGATCAATATAAATGGTAGACCTAGATCATGGACAACCAGCAATAAAATATGACGGCATGAACATACATAGCAGGGGATGACCAGACAATCAAGAAACTACGTATAAGGTATGAGCTACCACGCTACTATGAAAGACTATACAACAAAAACTAGCCGACAAGGCATACCAAACTATACATGAGCCGACACCTGTCTATGAGCCTCTAAAAGAACATAAGTGTTGCAACATAGCCGGAACAGGGCCCCGACATACCCATAATGTCTATAACAAAAATTGCATACCAAGACCAAGGCAAGTCCGGAGAAGGGATCTCGCCAATCACCGCTGAACTGGACAGTCTACTGTGGTGGGGGAGCTGCACCTGCCTGTCTATCAGGACCTGCAGCACGACATGCAGCGTCCACAAATAAAAGGACGTCAGTACGAATAAAGTACTGAGTATGTAAGGCAAGGAACCATAAATACGATCAGTAATGTAAGCAAGGATAGAGAATATACAACCTGTAACATCTTAGTACCTCTGAGGGCTACTTACATGAAATGCATGATACATATGTATAAATACATAAACCTTTAAAGCATTCGCCTCTATGGGCATCATCATCATCATATCGTACCCGGCCATAATAGGCTCGGTAGAATCGTACCCGGCCACGTGGAGCTCGGTAAAACCCAACTGATCAGTGGTTGCACAATAGGTGCCGTACCCGGCCAACTATAGCGTGGCTTGGTAGAGTAAAATAGATACATATATATAATGCATGCTCGACTCATGGAATCACATTCTAAACCTTTCGGAGTGACGTAAGGTCGGTATCCTCTGTACACGTTATTAGGACTAACTCTTCACTATGAACCTTATAAGAATTAGGAAGTACCAACAACATTGATAACATAAGAATAAGAGAAGCAACATTAACATCAATCGTTCCATAAGAGGGAAAACAATGTAAGTACTGCTAGCTTCTAAGAGTAGAGTATCTTTGGAAGCTCGTTCATTACATTATGTACAATCGGAGTCGTGCAAAAGAAGGAAAGGGATAGCCTCACATACCTTGTATATACTGCCCCAATCTCAAGCTATGCAATTGTCAAAACTCCTTAGTCTACAATAAGAGAAACGATACTATCGTTATCATTTAAGCGTCATAACTATTATGTATCGACCACAACCTATTTTACGATGAAACGGACAACACCTCCCCTATATATATGACCTCACACCATTCAAAACAGTCACCAAACAGCCCAAACAACATCAATAATAAACATATTGAGCCTCCCAAAATAGTCCACACACAGCCTAATCACTCCATACATACGACGACCACCGTAGTCGTGTCAAACAACCTGGAAATGTTACGAATAACTATCAGCCCATAACCCTACATATATATGGTGTTTCTCCACACCCTTCCTCCTCCAAAACTCCACAAGATAGTAGTAAAATACGCAGCCCAACAACAACGCAAAACAGTCCACAAAACAATAACATTACTTCCAAGCCTTTCGATATATATTTCACAAGTTCTAGCTTCAATGGCTTAGCTGCAACTTGGATAATCTTAAATACATATAGAGTAAGAGGTTCCTTACCTTTATACAGAAAGAACAACTCCAATTTGACCTTAAATTTCCATGAAATATCCCTCCAATGCTGCCACAACAACAAAAAAGCGAAACTAGCGATCAATTAGTGTTTTTCGGCACTAGAATCACTTTAGAAGGCTTGAAATCACCTAGGATTGATATTAAGAACATGAGGGAGTATTTACAGAACATAAACCCTTTAAAACAACCTCCCACACGAGCTGGAACGACACAAAAATGAGCAACAACAAGAAGAACAAGAGACTTACTAGCGCCACGGAATTCCCGACACTTGATTTGTGTTGTTTGCCCTTTTTTTGGGTCTTGAATCTTGAGAGAACCTTGAGAGGATGTTCCTAGGGTTCTAAGGTCTGAAAATAGTGAGAATAAATGACTTAAAATGGGTTGGAGGCATCCTATATAGGTTCAAATATCTTAAACCGCCTTAGTGGGCCCCATAGAGAGGTGCTTGGCGCAGTATCGCGAAAACGCGAATATCTCTCTACTCCGAGATCGTATCGGTGAACGGTTTAATGCGTTGGAAACTAGACTCATAGCTTTTTAATTTGGTGGGTATATCACCTCATAATTCCTTGTAAATTATTAGAAAAGATTAGAAACATTTGACCTAATGTTTAAGTAAAATTATGAACCTAAGTTGCGACAACTTTTGTCGACTTTTGTTTCATAACTCGTTTGACTTCAAGACTTATGATACGGATATTATATGATTAAAATACCTTAATAAATGACCTCTTGAGTGTATTAAGCACCGCTAGATTACCTGAAAATACGAGTTACAACATCCTTGATTCGTTTAACTTCTAATACTGGTTAATCACCCTTATACACTCTTGTATCACTTAAGACCAATAGGATTGACTTCTTATCATCTCAAAGATAATTCCTTCTTGGATTTATGTTAACTAATATATGGCATGAACTAACACATGTGGATATGAGTTGTAACACTTTTACTTTCTAATTTTGTATAGTAATGTCGAGTCTTTTGTTATTATACTTTCTACTTTGTATTTGATAAATGTGTTATAAATCAAAGATTCAAAAAAAAAAAGAAATTTTGCGCTTTTATGTTTCCGATAGAAGTTTTCTTTAGAATACTAATTCTAGGAATAAAAAAATCATTTGAGGTGGTTTTCCTTTATTGAATTAATTTTTAGAACTCAAAATAAATTGCTTTTATATTTCCTTTTAGTACATTAAGCCAAAAAATTTAAAAAACAAAGGAATTTTCTTTTAGTACCTCTTTAAATGTCTTCTTTAAGATATTAATTCCAAAAATCCAAAAAGATTTTCTTTTGGTGTTCTTCTTTGGGAAATTAATGAAATTGATTTTTAAAATTTTTTTTACTAGAGCTTTAGGACATTGTACATAGAAGAAAAAACAACATACTTTATCTTTAGTTTATCTTTAGATTTTCTCCATTAGGTAACCAAAATTGAATTCCAAAAATATTATGTTTTATCTTTTTCATTTCTTGTTTTGAAATCTTGCGTCAGGATATCAAATGAAAATTTGAAGTATTTTTCTGTGGTTTATTCTTTAGAATTCTTTCCTAAAAAAATAAATATTTTTCTCTTCTAGGGTTTTTTTTCCTTAATAATTTTCCATAGAGTAGTCATTTCGAAAAGAAAAAAAAGAAAAAAATACATGCTCGTTAAGCTTGAGTTTAGAATAGGTTATAGAACATTCAGTATAGAAAATTCAAAAAAAAAAAGATTTTCTTCTTTTGTTTCTCTTTTCTCATTAGAATAGTCATTAAGGTAAAAGGAAAAAGATAATGTTTGTTTGTTTACTTTATTCCCGATCTTCCCAAACTACAAAAATATCTGATTCATGCGGCGTCATGATACGTAGGCAACCTACATAGGGTTCGATCGAATTATTTTTTTTATTTTATTAAAATAAAAAAAAAGAGAAAATAAAAAAAGAGAGTAAAGTCGTGGGACGTGAGAAATGAGAGGAAAGAAAAGAGCGATAATCAGAAAGAAAAAAGGAAGGAAAATGAGCAAGCCAAGAAAGTGCTAGAAATGAAAAGAAAAGAGAAGATTGAAGTGAACAAAATTGGAATGATGCCAAGTGACCTTGTGACCCTCGAAGTCATTCCAGAACCGTTAATTGTTGCTAGGTGCATAGCATGTAATGTGATATTTGTAGCTGTTAAATGCCCTAACCCTGACATGATGACTTCATTTTGTTCCTCTTTTCCTTAAGCAGAAGGGTGGTTGGTTTGTGGTTCTTAAACTGGTAACTCTTCCATACAACACAAGGTCAAAGAGCAAGGTAGTCATGGCTAGCAGAGACTTGGACACAAGAGTTGTTGACCCGTCGAGGGAGTTTGTGGAGTCGGAGTCTAAATTGAAAGGGGAGGTCCAAATGTTGAAACAACAGATGGAAGAAATGTATCAGTCTTGGATCAGGGGGCGTCCTCCACCTTCATTCCCCGCTAACTACACCGAAAATCCTGCAACTATCCCACCATGATCACAAATCCATATTTCCACTACTGCTGATATCTCCCCACAACCTTTTCATACTCTACCTGCCAAAACCACCTCATATCCCACTCCTTTGGCCACTTATGCTTTTGTAGCTCCTCCACCAGCTACTTTTCCTCGATCCTCTAACGAGACTGTGTTCAAAGTCCCCGATGCCAAACACTATGCTCTAGAACCAACTTTCAAAGTCTCGGATCCCTACTCTCACGCTCCTCATTTTGAGCCTCCCGGTGAAGCTGAAAAGCCTGCTAAGATAGTAGAGCAAGATGAGATATCCAGGAAGGTGAAAATTTTAGAGCAGTCTTTAAGAAACATGCAAGGGATATGGAGCTAGATGAGCGTGGCTTACAAAGACTTGTGTTTGTTTCCTGACATCCAACTGCTTGCTTATTTAAAGATGCCAAATTTTGATTTGTATGACGTATATGGAGACCCCGTGGCCTATTTGAGAGGTTACTACAGCAAGATGAGAGGCGCCGGTGGAAATGACAAATTATTGATGGCATATTTCAGTCAGAGTCTGAGTGGGGCAGCTCTAGAATGGTACACCTGCCAAGATGTTAACAAGTGGTACGCATGGGACAATATGGCTCACGCCTTTGCCCGACACTTTCAGTACAACATAGAAATTGTCCCAGATCGCACGTCCCTCACCAAGATGGAAAAAAAATCCTAATGAAAGCTTTAGGGAATACGGGCTCAACTGGAGAGAGCAAGCTGCCAGAGTCAATCCCCCAATGGAAGAAAAAGAGATGGTCGAATACTTTCTTCAAGCTCAAGAGCTAACTTATTTGGGAATTTGATCACGGCTATGGGTAGGCCTTTTAATGATATGGTAAAAATGGGAGAAATGGTAGAAGATGGGTTGAAGTCTAGCAAGATCATTTTTTATTCTTCTTTAAAAGCAACAACACAAGCAATTCAGAATGACACATGAAGCTTGCTGGGTCAGAAGGGACACGATGATGTTGCCATGGTTGTTTCAGAGTCACAACATGGTCCAAAGGGTCTGCCTCACCAATATACCCAGCCTCAACCTCAACCCCAAACATATCCCCGAGCTCCACATAATCCACCTCAATACTATCTTTCGAACAATGTCCGGTCATCTATCCAACCACCAGGTCACTCCCTATGGCGAGCGCCAGCACCGCATAATGCATTCTTGACTTTACAACATTTTTGAGCACCCAACAACCCTAGAAAACAGGGGAAGGTAGGGGAACAAAGGCAAAGAAATAGTTGTACGCCAATCGGGGAGTCCTACACAAGCTTGTTTGAAAGGTTAAAGTATTCTGGCCTGATTGAGTCGCTCCTCGGCTATACTCCAGACCCATATGCTAAAGGTTTTGATAATACTGTACGATGAATGTACCACTCTAACTTCCAAGGGCACAACATTTAAAATTGTTGTGCTTTGAAAAGGGAAATAGAAAGAATGATTCAAGAAGGGGTAATTGTGATCAAGGACAGTGATAAGGAGCATGTGAATCCTCTTGGGAACTTTCTTATGAAGTTAATGATATGAAAATTGGCAATGGTATTGGTAATATTGATGTGGAACTCAGTGGCTAATATGCCGAGCTTGGTAATTAGAAAGACGCTCCTTTCTTGGCTAGCTAGGGAGGGGTCTTGGTGGTTTATTTTGTTATCATTTCTGTTATCCGTGTTTTTTCAGGGTTGTAATCCGGATATTGTCTTGTGACTCAAACCCTTCTACCCTTTTATTTTGCCAAGTTCGTTAGTTGTAGTAACTCGTTTACTGTTGTCTAGGTTTGTTCCAGGATTGTAATCCCTGTTTATTTTGCTTGTTTTGTTGTTCAAACCATGTCACCGTCTGTCTAGTGCAATTTTTTATTTTCTGTTATTTCTAGCCATTTTTTATTTAGATCTCTTCTCCTTTTATAATTTTTTTCATGCTGGCTCTAGTGACATGACATGCACCCATAATTCTGGGTCTGGTCTTAAAAGTTAGTTTAATTATGAAACAATGAAACAATTTTGAAGATGATAGGGACACTTGAGAGAAATAAGTACAGATTTGAACATTTCGAGATCATTTAAATCCCAAACTGTGTGAAACTGGGGCAGATGGTTTGGGAAGTTAAGAGAACAACAAGAATTTGTTACAAGAGAGTGCGTCCCAACAATTTGAAGTGAGCAATTTTGAGTTTAAGTACACCTCGATTTACAAGATAAATTCAAGGGATTTTGCTCCAAATAGACGGAAGGTATCCATCGCGAAGAAGAAATCACCCAATGAGAGTTCTGTACTTGACAAAGCACTAAAAAAAGTAGAAAGCATATCAGTGATATCAATGCTGAAGCTGTAAAAGAAATGTTGTTTGTGCTCTTCCTTTTTCATTTCAGGTTGCATGTGTTGTACTTGGCATTTTCAGGGATTGGGAGGCCCTCTTTCAGCTACCAAAATACTTATACCATTCGATACCCTTTTGAGTATGTACTGATTTCTTTGACCTTCTCTCTTTTGGAATCAAGTTAGCGTCATACGAAAAACAGAAGGAAAAAAAGAAGAAGAGCTCATGTCCCCATAGGTTTATTTTAGAAAGTTCATTCCAAAAAGAAAATTCAAAAAAAAAAGAAGAGAAAAATAGAGATTAAAAAAAAGGGGAAAGGAAAAAAAAAAGAAAAAAGAAGGGAAAAAAAGAAAAAATAGAAGAAAGAAAAAGGAAAATAGTAACAAAAAGTAGTCGTGTGAACTACGTTTAACCTGATTCTTGTCACCATAAGATACGTAGGCAGCCTTATGGTTCGGTCATACAAAATAAAATATTTCATAATCCCACGAAGTCGAAAATGGGGCGGTCTTTCTTAGTAACTCCATAAAAAAGAAAAACAAAAAAAAGAAGAATCAAATTTCAATGTTTTAAAAATTGGGGCAAAATTTTTAGAATGGATTCCAAAAGTTGTAAATAAATTAACCCTGTTGTCTTAGTTATTTTGAGCTTTTATGATATCCTTTCTTTTTAACCTTGTCCAAAAAGTCACGTTACAGTCCAAAAAGACCTCCCAGATAATCTTTGAGAGTGCTGAGTTTAGACATGCCAATAGTATATGATGTTTTTACCATGGTTAATTCCTTGTCATCTGCAGAATCAGAGGAAACAAGAAGAAAAGAACAAAATGAGAGTCTTATTGGTGAAAACCTTCAGAGGCACCATAAGGCGATGGTAAGTTGAGAGAAAGAATAAAATGAGAGAGGCTTGATGGTAAAACCCCTTCGGGCACTACAAGTCGAATAAGGATCTTGAATAAGATTGGATAATCGGAGCATTGAAGCCTAGTTTCATGGTTTAGGGGTACAACAAGAGTTGAACATTAGACTTGCTTGACAGATTAGGCCACTTAATCCAAAGGTGCATGTCATTGTCGTTAGAGTTGGTATCCACACATGATAAGTTTCTACTTTGCGATTTTCTTGTTAGGTATCATCTCTTTCCATTTTCCCTTACTTTGTTCCTTTTGTATTGTTTACTTCCTCTTCTTGAGTCTGTTTGGTCAAAACAAGTGTGAAATTACTTCAAAATATGCTACGAGCTTTCCACTTGCATAAAGCAGAGTCTGGTAGCACATCAAAGCGACATATGTCAGGAAAGAGTAGTATACGCACTGAATGGATAACAATTGACATACTTTGGGATTCATGAGAAATGCAAAAGTTCGGTTAATGGCAATTCATGAGCACAATGCAACAAATAAAGAGTAATGGATTTGAACGGATCAGAGGTGTTTTCTATGATAAGGGTGATAGAGAAAGTGGTTAGTCAATAAAGAAGCAATGACTTTCAAGTTGAAATCAAAGTTATCATGGCAAGTGAATGAACAATCTGCTCAAAGTCAAGACCACAAACCAACCACCATGTTTAAACTCACAAGTTTTCTTTGTCTGAAATAGGGATGAAAGTTATGTTCATATCAAAGCTCAGAAGCTTGAATTTTTCAGGTGTAATGCCCCAGTTCTACTTACACAAAGGCTATTGAGAAGATCACACATCACCTTTAGGAGAAATACTTCCTAGTCACGGTTTTCAAGTTATATTTTTTATAGGAGATGCACTTTCTAAATTGAGGTTTCACCCTTAGGAGACGCACTTCCTATGTCTAAGTCTTTCAAGTTATATTTTGCTCTAGGAGACACACTTCCTAAATCGAGATTCCACCTCTTGGAGACACACTTCCTATTTGGTTCATTTAAGTTTCATCTAGGAGACGCACTTCCTAGTTTGAGTCATTGAAGTTTCACCCCTAAGAGACGCATTTCCTAGTCTGGGTCTTTTGGGTTATATTTTGTTTTAGGAGACGCATTTCCGAAATTGAGTTTCACCCCTAAGAGACGCACTTCCTAGTCTGGGTCTTTCAGGAGACGTACTTCCTAAATTGAGTTTCACCCCTAAGAGACGCACTTCCTAGTCTGGGTCTTTCAGGAGACGCACTTCCTAAATTGAGATTTTACCCCTAGGAGATGCACTTCCTAGTCTGGGTCTTTTAGGATATACTTTTAGGAAACGCATTTCCTAAATTGAGATTTTACCACTAGGAGACACACTTCCTAGTTTGGCTCATTTAAGTTCATTACCAGGAGACACACTTCCTAGTCTGGGTATTTTAGGTTATATTTTGTTTAGGAGACGCACTTCCTAAATTGAGATTTTATCCTTAGGAGATGCACTTCCTAGTATAGTTCATTCAAGCTTCACCACTAGGAGACGCACTTTCTATTTGGTTCATTTAAGTTCATTCCTACAAGACGCACTTCCTAGTTTGAGTCATTGATGTTTCACCTCTAGGAGACGCACTTCCTAGTCTGGGTCTTTCGAGTTATATTTTGTTTTAGGAAACGCACTTCCTAAATCGAAATTTCACCCCTAGGAGATGCACTTCCCAGTTTGAGTCATTTAAGTTTGGCCCTAGGAGACGTATGTCCTAGTTTGCTAAATTGAGTTTCACCCATAGGAGACGCACTTGTTAGTCTGGGTCTTTCAGGATATACCTTTAGGAGACGCACTTCCAAAATTGAGAGTTCATTCATAGGAGACACACTTCCTAGTTTGGTTCATTCAAGTTCCACCCCTAGTAGACGCACTTCCTAGTTTGGTTCATTCAGGTTTTATTTTTAGCAGACGCATTTGCTAGTCAAAGTTTTTAGTTTTACTCATAGGAGATGCATATCCTAGTCTAGTCTTTAGTTTACGCTCATTATTGCATCAATATTATAAGTGGTTTACATTTTTGCTAACAACTCACAAATCTTCCTAGTGCAAACTGAGGCAGAAAATTTCATTTGTTTTGTTTGTTTTGATTGTAGGCACCCACATGGAAAATAAGGGAACACAGAAAGTTTCAGCAATCAGGCGTCCACCTAGAGAAAAAGGGAAGCAGCTCAAGTTTTAGGGAAAAGCAGTTCGAGTTTCAGCAACCAAGCACCCTCCTATAGAACGAAGGAAGATGACACAAGTTCAAAGGAAAAGCAATTCCGAGGGAACACAAAAAGTTTCAGCAATCAGGCACCCACCTGGAGAAAAAGGGAAGACGGCACAACTTCAAAGGAAGGCGGGTCAAGCTCAGCAATCAGGCGCCCACCTGGAGAACAAGGGAGAATAACTCAAGTTTCAAAAGAAAACAATGAAAGTTTAGCAATCAGGCGCCCACCTGGAGAGCAAGGAAAAATGGTGCAAGTTTCTAGGGAAACAGTTCCAAGTAGCAAGAGAAGATGGTTTGAGTGTCTGCAATCAGGCGCCCACCTGGAAAATAAGGGAAAACAATTCAAGTTTCAGAGGAAAGGAATACAATTCAAATGTTGGTAATCAGGCACCCACCTGGAGAACAAAGGGAAAGTAGCAATAAACAAAGAAAAATGGTTCAAGTTCAGCAATTAGGAGCCCACCCGGAGAACAGGGGAAAACAAGTCAAGTTTCGAGGAAAAAGCAGTGCAAGTGTTGGAAATCAGGTACCCACCTGGAGAACAAGGAGAAGCAGTTCAAGTCTCAAGGAAAAACAGTGCAAGTGTTGGAAATTAGGCACCCACTTGGAAAACAAGGAGAAACAGTTCAAGTCTCAAGGAAAAATAGTGCAAATATTGGCAATCAGGTGCCCACTTGGAGAACAAGGAGAAGCAGTTCAAGTCTCAAGGAAAAATAGTGCAAGTGTTGGCAATCAGGCGCCCACCTGGAGAACAAGGAGAAGCAGTTCAAGTCTTAAGGAAAAACATGCGCAAGTGTTGGGAATCAGGCACCAACCTGGGGAATAAGGGAAAACAGTTCAAGTTTCGAGGAAAAGCAGTACAAGTTTCGAGGAAAAAGTAGTGTAGGTGTTGGAAATCAGGCACCCACCTAGAAGAATAAGGGAGAGCAGTTTAAGTTTCAAGGAAAAGCAGTTCAAGTTCAGCAATCAGGCGCCCACTTGGAGAACAAGGGAAGGTAGCCCAAGTTTTGAAGGAAGACAGTTCGAGTATTGGCAATCAGGAACCTACCTGGAGAATAAGGGAATTCACTTCAGAATGCAATTCAAGTCAGCAACAAAAGAAGCTCGTGGCAAGAATGCGAGTCAACATTCCGAGATGATCAACGAAAGTTAGTCACAATCTAGAATAAAAATAAAAGAAAGGCAAGAACTGAGTCCAAATGCAGAAGTTGATGAAAGATATGAGATGCTCAAGACATGACTAAAGTCACAAGCATGGTATGTCCGGTTTTGATCCAAAAAGCTGGAAAAGAATGAACTAGCACCTGCAACTAGCAAGCGTCAAGGTTCAAATCCAAAGTTTGCATGAAGAACCATTCAAGACTCAAGATCAAGCTTCAAAAGACTTATAGATAGGAATCTTGTAACTAATAGTTGACATGCTTAGTTAGTCTTTTTCATTTTTTAATTTTGATGTAATAACAGGACCGTGGACCGGAAGCTCGGCAGAACAACACCTCCACCGGCTCTCCACGTTAGTATACTCCATCACCTCATTCACTTCTCAACTACACGTGGTCTGATTCCTTTATAGCCAAGAATATGTAGGCAGCTCAGATACCAGGGCTCAGTCACATTCTCCCTTCTCTTAGTGCTAAGTTTCTCTAAATAAGGGTCAGGTGAGAAAACTTGTCTAGTCGTTCTTTGTTTGAAAACTCTTCGTGTTCCCAGTCAAAGAGGGGCAGCTGTAGACATGTGATTTTTGGCCCTCCCGAAAATTTTATATATTTTAGCATGTAAATATTTAGTTTGGGCATAATATCGATATTTCAATTAGTTTTGACTCGTTTACTTTATTTTATCAAAAAATAAAAATTACAAAAATATTTCTTCTTTTTAGTTGCTTTTAGTTTATATACCTTTTAATATGATATTTGAAATACCAAAAAAAAAATTTTTTGCTTTAACGATTAGTCTTATTTTAATAGTTATTTTCTTTAAGTAAGATTAATTAGTAAATAAGGTAGTATTTAAGTTTGTTTCACGAAGAAAAAATAAAATTTGGGATCAAACAACCCATTTTTAAGCTTAATTTTTGGACCTAACCCATAATTTCCAAGCACATAATTCCTAGGCTGATACCCTTAACCTAAAAAAACACTACAAAAGCTAACCTACGGACCAAATGAAATCGGCCGAAAAGGTATAAAAAAAGAGATCCCTAGACTAAAAAGGGGCTAAGCGCCGTTTTTTAGGAGACCCCCACCCCATCCCCACATCGTCTTCTTCTCCAGAGGACTTAGAGCAGCCTAGAGCCATTTTTCATCATCTTCACTCATCCTAATTTCTAAAAAAAAAATACCTGTAGCATCTTCCCCCGTGGAAACTAGCTAGCTTTACCTTCAACCCCCTTTTTTCTTCACTTAAAAAACCTTCACAAATAGCAATTACATAACCTGAAAACAGTCCCTAAAATAACTTCAAAACTAGCCATAGATCACCTGAAAATCGGCTAAAAACCAGCCCCAAACTTTGCTAAAAACAACCATGAACCAAGCTCCAAAAATCGAGCTCTGTCGCACCATTGAAACCATCTAAGACGTGGGAAACAATCCCTTTTGCACCAAATCAGCAGCTCCAAAGGTGAGTTCGCAGTTGCGTTCGAGCCCCATTCGAGTTCCCGATGTTGCCCAGATTCTCTGGTTCGAAGGGGAGGTTCCGCTCGTAGGTCCAATTGGTAGCAACTCATTTCATTTTTGTGAAAAGCTCATTTTGAGGTCCAGTTTCTACTCCCTTTGTTCTTTCTTTCAAATTATGTTTTAGTTGGTTAAATATTTCAGTTTGATTAAGTATGCCATGCTCTATTCTGAACTTTAAATACCTTTTTGACTCCCTTTTTTGTAGTTAGGTTCCATGTTTCATGATTTATTTTACATTATAGTGGTTCATATTGGTTCATTCTGTCGGATTGCACTAAGGCATTTATTTCATGATACAGGTCAACCTTTTCTGTAAGAGACACTTACATATGTGAACGCTGGAAGACTCTTTCTTTGGCAAAGGTGAATTAGCACATCTAATGCACAATCATGTCCTTTCTTCTTCAGATTCTTGTTGTGAGACAATTAGTACATGTCAATAGCCTTTTTCTGACTCCTGGAGTCATAAAGAACAAGATTACATCTGGTAATTGTGTTAAATGACATGCAAGTACTACATAATAATGTTCTTCTCCTATATGTTCTCAATCTCTGGTATTGATTTTATTAGTGCAAATCGAGTAGAATGTCCCACCTATATTTATATTTTGGTTTATAAAATTGATCATGAGCAAATTACTTGGTCCAGATTAACTATAATAGTAGTTATCTGACGAGAATTTATCACGGACCGTACACTGTTAAATTGGTTTTAAAAGTGACGAGTTGGGTTTGGATGTAATTGCAGAAGGCTTGGATTATATTTGGACCTTATGGATATGAAGCTAGTTTTGAAGGAATCTGGACCGAGATGTATTCTAACTTGGCCCATTTCTTTATTAATTAGTTAGCCCCAGTTCTTCAATAATGAATAAATGTTTATGCATGCTCCAAAAAATATTTAGTCAAATTAATCTATTTAGAATACTTTGTCCAAATAGTTCCATAAACTCTTGAGCCTAGCAATAAATCTCGAAGTAGCTAGAAAAATGATTCATGAACATCGTAGTTGCTTTAGGCGCATAGTATACGGGTACGGTTCATGTGACGTAGTTATGATACATTAATAAAAATTCGGGTGTACATTTTATGTGACCCGGTTCTAATTTCCAACAAGGTTAAATAGAACATGTCGTGAATCACGGGTGCACTTCATGTAGCGTGGCTTGCGATATGCTCTAAATAACCTTGAAATAATTTCTTAAATAATTAAAAGCGGTTTTAAAGTTAAAAAATGCACATAGGTTTAAAAATATTTTAAAATCAGATAAATAGGCCAATAATAATAGTTGAACGACCGTGCAAGAACCACAGAACCCGAGAATGCCTAACACCTTCTCCCGGGTTAACAGAATTCCTTACCCGGATTTTTGTGATCGCGGACTATAAAACAGAGTCAAACTTCCTCGATTCGGGATTTTAAACCGGTGACTTCGGACACCATAAATTATCCCAAGTGGAGACTCTGAATTTTAAATAAAATAATCTCGTTTCGATTGTAACTTAAATTAGAAAAAACTCCCTTATACCCTTTCGAGGGTAGTAAAAAGGATGTGTGACAACAACAACAACACAACAACAATCAATAAATACTTTAAAACTAAAAAATTAAAGTTCAGTTGAACATAAAAATCGAAAACCAAGTTAAAACTTATTACAACTAGTTCAAAACGGGTTCTATTTGTCTAGTTTAAAGTATATAAAAGTCAAGGAGTGTTTTGTACAACATCATCATCACCGTCTGATGAACTTTAATCTACAAGACAGTGTCAAGAAGGGTCTTGTGGAGGATGGTAAGAACGACCACGGGGAGGACGGGAGGAACGATCAAGTGCAGTCGAGTCTCTGGCAATGACTCACGAGACCGGGGCAACGAAAAAGCTCCAGTAGATAGGAGAGTTCTTATCTGAGCTTGCATGCCAAGGAATTGAGCACTCTAACCCTTTCTCTTTCCTTGGCCGCTTCTAGCTTGGAAGTGAGCTTTGTCACAGTCTCCCACATAGCGAAGAGGCTCTCCCCATTAAGTTGCTCGCCTTGCGAGAAAGTCCCTATTCCTTGAATTCCACATTTATAGCGATGGAACTTTTTAGTAGGAAGCCCGTATACCTTCCCCCATTTTGGACCGCCAGCAGACTCCATCCATATTCTGTCACGACCCCAAATACCCCGATCATGATGGCGCCCATCATAGTACTAGGCAAGCCAACCCAACATTTACCACATTGAATTCTTTTTATAAAATCATTTTTCTAAACTGATTAAGTCTCAACTTCTTCATATATAATATATAAATCAACAAAAAATATGCAAAAACCAGTACAAAATATATCAACACAACCCGAATCTTGTGTCACTAGTCATGAGCCTCTAAGTACAACCAAAACACTATCTAAATAATACAAAATAAGTCTGGAATACACAATATTAAAATAGAAAGGAGGAAAGTAGGGCTGCGAACGTCGTGCAGCTACCTTGCAATCTCCGAATAAACTCTGAGAGTGCTGGAAACTCTCACTCTGATGCGCGAGCACCTGGATTTGCACACAAGGTGCAGGGAGTAACGTGAGTACGCCAACTTAGTAAGTAACTAAAGTAAATAAAGTCTGAGTGCAGTGACGAGCATTTAAAATCATATCAGAAATCTCAACATAATATCAAGTCAAAATTTGTATTTAAATAGTCAGTTATCTCGTAAAACTCTAGTTTCAATTAAAAATCTTTTGAAAAATATTTATTCAACAATTTTCAACAGAAGCTCAGTATAAAAGAAGAGTGAAAGCAACAAAATATCATAAACAAGCACCTCGGGCCAAATATCACACCTAAATATAGCCTCTCGGGAAAGCCTCTCAGTCACTCGTGACTCAGCTCTCGTCATACAATACTCACACTCAGAACTCCGGCTCAATAAATATCTCACAATAATAATAATAATCGTTATGGCGCGTAGCGAGATCCGTAATATATAGTTGACTATGCTCACTAGGGGTGTGCAGACTCCGAAGGGGCTCCTACAGCCCAAACGTCATATCGCTGCGGCGCGCAACCCGATCCAATATATATTGCTGCAGCGTGCAACCCGATCCATATGTATATCAATGCAGCGTGCAACCTGATCCATATATAATATCGCTGCGGCGTGTAGCCCCATCCATAACATATATATAATCCTCACCATCAGGTCCTCAACCTCTCTCAGTCATTAACCTCACGGCCACTCAAGCACATCTGTGAAAATCAGGGAAATTCAGCCAAAACATTTTTCATATATTAATAAGTAGGGTAATGAAACCATATTTAAACAATAACAGGTAAAACATGACTGAAGATATGCTTTCAAATCAAAACAGTATGAGGAAGTAGTAAAAGTACCCCTGAGGGTCTAAACAGGTCAGCACAAAGGCCCCAAACATGACATTCAACCCAAGTTTACAGAGCAATTTCTAAAACACGTGATTTCATATACTATATATCAAATTATGTGACTATACAGTCTCCACGGGACAAACCAAGTCACAATCCCTATGGTTGCACGCCCGTCACCTAGCATATGTGTCTCCTCATTTGTCAAAACAATACAAAATTCTAGGGTTTCATACCCTCAGGTCTAGATTTACAATCGTTACTTACCTTACACCGGATTAAATACTACACTGTGACGCCCTTAACGCTTGACTCGGCCTCAACTCATGTCGAATCTATTCAAAATCAGAATCATAATGTCAATATATGCTAATGGAACGAAGCTTATGCGAAAATAATCAAATTTTATCAAAAATCCCGAAATTGGTCCAACCCGACCCCCGGGCCCATGCCTCGAAATCCAATAAAAATCACATCATTAGAATCCTTATCCTCCCACGAGTCCATACATACCAAGAACATCAAAATCCGATGACGCACGGACCTTCAAATCTCTAAATCAAGGTCTCCAATTTCAAGCCCTAATCCCCTAATTTTCATCCTTAATCTCCACTAATACCATGATTAAACAATGGAAAGATAATCATAAACACAAGTAATGAAGTTTAAGAAGCTTACCCAACTGAAACCCTTCGATTCTCTTGAAAAATCATTGCCTTAGTTCACGTCCCGTCTTCAAAAATGGAGAACTAAGCAAAAATTCGCGAAGTGAACCTTATATACTTCTGACCCAAGAATTCCGCACTTGCGGTCCTTTTCCCACTTTTGTGGTACCGCTTGTGCGGTCAACCAACCGATTCTGCGGTTTTCACTTATTGCACTGGAGACGCACCTGCGCCTCAGTATCCGCACCTGCGGTCTCGCGGGTGCGTTCAACCTCCCGCACCTGCGACTTCTGGACATCTTGCTCTTGGCCGCATCTGCGGCTTCCCAAACGCTTCTGCGATCTCGCACCTTTGGTCCCCAATCCGTAGGTGCGGTTATGACATAAAAATCAGCAGCTTCAGCTGCAAAGTCAAACTTCCAACTTCCCGATAACCATCTGAAATCACCCCGAGGCCCCTGGGACCTCAACCAAAAGTACGAACAAGTCATATAACAACATACAAACTTATACCAACCTCTGGAACACTCAAAACAACATTGAACCACCAAAACACCTTCGGATTCAATCCTAAGGATTCCAAAACTTCCAAATTCCGCTTTCGATCAAAAAGTCTATCAAACCTCGTTTGAATGACCTGAAATTTTGCACACACGTCACAAATGACACAACGAACCTAATACAACTTCCAGAATTCCATTCCAACCCCGATATCAAAATCTCCACTACCAATCGAAAAATGCTAAAATTCGAATTTCGCCAAGTCAAACCTAAATCTACCACGGACCTTTGAAAAACATTCTGATCACGCTCCTAAGTCCCAAATAACCTCACGAAGCTATCCAAATCATAAAGACCAAATTCTGAGATCGTTTTCATACAAGTCAACTTCCGATTGACTTTTCCAACTAAATGACCAACTTAGGAGACTAAGCGTCTCATAACACTCCAAAACAACTCCAAAGTCGAACCAACCAACATGATACAATGAAATGAAACTGAATCAACACAAAAGGAAGCAGAAATAGGGAAATCAGAGTGGTAACTCATGAAACGACAGGTCGGGTCATTATATATTCTTTCAGCATCCTCGTCCGAAGGTTGGGTTGGCTCGCCCGATTCACCAGCTGGCAGAGTGTGAATGAATTCCTCCACATTAGTTTGGTAGCAACCCTATATGAAAATTTAAATTGAATTAGTATTTCAAAATTTATATAAAAGTAAATTAAAATACTTAAAGAAAAGTGAAAGCTTACATATAAAGTCAAGGCCCGATCCTCAACCCACCTTTCTTGATCTGTCTATTTCTTCTTCTTTACAATATGTGTCGCCTTGAATAGCTCATCATGGTTCATTGAACGCCCCAACTTCTTTTCCTGAAAACAAATTAATTTAGTTAATAAACAGAATAGATATAATTTGAAAATTAAAATAATTTAAGCAATTATGTACCAATATTCTTTTTATTGTCCCTAGGCTGATCGCACCTATAATGTGCAAGGAGCCTCCCTTCTCAGATGCACGAGCTTTTTTTCCTTTTTCACTCTTCTCTAAGAACTTTGTGGTAAGCCATTGCCTTTGCAAATCATCCCATAAATTTTAAAGTAACCAGTCAGGCTTCTTTTTCTTCTTTCTAGCATCGGAGAAAGCATCCGACAATCGCTTGCGAGCTTTATGATGAAAATTTGCGGCCACTTTTACGCTATAGCGGTATTCCCATACACACTTGCTCTATATTTAAAAAGTTAATTATAATATGGAAATATCATAAATATAAATTATTAAACTGCTTAAAAGAACATTTATACCTTAAATTGATTGATAATTTGCTCCTTCAGCGAGAATGGGAAATCAGTCCAAATCGCATAAGGGCCATCATAAATCTTTCTGATGGCTTTGGTGATTATCCTCGTAGTCTTATTACTTAGGATGAACCTGCAATTTAACAATAAAAACACGTTAATATCTTAGTAAAATCTTTACAAAACAATAAACGCAAAACTAACAAATAACTCTTACCCATAACCTTCAGGGACTATGATGATCCTACGATATTGATCATAATTCACTTCCTCATCACCATTATCATCATCGTCTGAAGCATGTGTATCAGAGGTATGTGTGGACGATGTATGGAGGGGTCAGAGCTACTACCTCGCAGGCGAATGCTTGAAACAGATGGAGTCGTCGATGAAGATGGTTGCGATCCTGGTGACTGCGACATATCTGGATAGACCGCAAGTGGTTGTGATACTGATGGATGTGACCCGAGTGGCTATGAATCGAGTGGTTGTGAGATGGATGGATGTGATCCATATGGTTGTGATATGTAGGGATGTGACATAGATGGTTGCGATGCAGATGGTTGCGATCCACGTGGTCGTGAGGCAGCTGGACTGTATGTCGAACATATAGTCCTATGGACCTGTGATGAAAGACCTGGTGTCTGGATGAAAGTGTAGGGCTCGTGATGCTGTGGCAGTTCAATATAGACGTGGGGTGGAGGATAATACATAAGCATCTCTGTAGAGGGTGGAAAAGGGGGAGTATTATTATCTACCCTCCTCTCTCCCTTCCTAGCCTTTTCTCGACCCCGAGAACCAGTATGGTCATTGTTACCTTGACCATTACCTGCCATCTGCATAATATAGTACATATTTAGATTGAAACATATAAGAAGCTAGCTATAAAATGAGAGTGCTTTAAAAACCCAACTTTTTAAATCTCATCAACGTATTGTTCCTTGTCCGAGAATTCTTCGTCCTCACTTGTTTGAGCTTCATCAGTTGATTCTTCGTCCTCATTTTCTATAATTGTTACTTCATTTATATCAACTTCTTCCAATATGTGTTTAGGATGTTCCAAATCATTTTCTAACTGATCCTCCACTATTTGGTGAACAGTGGAGATATTATTTTGATATGCAACATCTAACACATTCTCGACTTCCACCCTACCTATAGGCTTAGTTTTTATTACAACCCACCAAACGGACTTATTCCGCCACAATGGATAAAAAGCATAATACACTTGCCTAATATTATGTGCAATTATGAAAGGATCATAGTGATCATACTCCCTCGTATGATTAACCTCAATTATATTGCATTGGTTGTGTACTCTTGTACCTCTTGTTGGATTTTGGTCAAACCACTTAATCTAAAGAGTATCATATTTTCTTATATTGCCAACCTGTATATTCTAGTTCTATTATTTCTTTGAGCAAACCGTAATAATCAATATCTCCAACTTGGTTGTCATTACTACCTTGAACCCACACCCCGTTGATGTTGCTATTTTTATTTTACGAGCAATCCTATGTATGGAACTTATAACCATTCACGACGTACTTAGACATTGTTGTGACCTGAAGCCCAGGTCTCCAAGATATATCTATCAAAAATTGATTTACACTATTATTTGGATCATTTACCTACATAGTGTTAAAAAAATTCATAAGTAAGCATAACTTACAAACATTATTTACCTACATAGTGTTAGAACATTATCAGGATAAACTTACACATTGTTTGAACAAAGTATCAAATCTCGTATATACAACATCATGGCCAAATTGACCCACAAAGTGACTGTGACACAACAAATATTTTTAGTAGTTGCATCAAGATGTAATCACAGTAAATTTTATATTTTGATAACTAATAAATCAATACTTGAGAAATGATACAACTTCGGGACAATTTAGTAACACATGAAGTGTAGCTGACTTGTACTCCATATCACTCAAACTTCTCTTTCTAATATCCTTAGAACATCGGCCTGGTTGATTGAATATGGATATTGGTGGAATAATGAATCAATCACACATACGACCGTGTACCTATTGGGCCTATTCCTAGAACATAGCACGTTACTCTCAAAATAATAAGAACAAAAATGAATAGTTTCCTTTGCAAGATAAGCTTCGCATATAGATCCTTCAATTCTATTCCTCTACTTAACAAACTGTTTGCATTTGCCAATTGTCCTACTGTCACGACCCTAAAACGGATACGGTCATGATGGCGCCTATCGTGAAACTAAGCGAGCCGACACAAACCCCCAAACCAACTAAACAGTTATAATAAGTCATTTAAAGTCATTAATAAGCTAAATATCCCAAAATATAGAGTAGAATAGAACAATGCGAAAATAAACACAGCCTGACATCGGGGTGTCACCGGTCATGAGCATCTACAATTCGTCTAAGAGTATGAAAAGGCAACATAGTCTGATACAAAGCTAGTACAAAGAGAAATAAAGATAGGAAGGAGAAGCACTGGGCTGCGAACGCCGAGCAACTACCTAGTCAAATACGAACAAGCCTGCTGGAAGGCAAATCAGCACTCGCTAGCATGAACCGAGACTCCTGGATCTGCACACAGGGTGAAGGGAGTAATGTCAGTATGCCAACTCAGTAAATAATAAAAGTAAAGGCAGCTAAGCGATAAAAAAATGTGTAAAACATAAGCATAATGCTACAACAAATAACGCTCCAGCTTTTCTCTAGGAAGTCTATGAATAGTACAACCGTCACTATTCACGCCTCATAACTCCCGCGTCCGGCAAGGTAACATCATAAGATTGATCTCAAAAGAACCTCCTTCTCTTTGCGAACAATCCCCGGTCGGTTTCATCCTCAGATCCTTAAGCCATCTGTTGTAGATCTTTAAGAGAGTGCAACGGGTACTGTAGCAAAAAATGCCCAGATCTTTTCAACCGCGCAGTTCCATTTGATTTTGGTCTTCACGATGTAGTGTTGTAATATAGTTTAAGTCATAGCAACTTCCATGGATGCCATCGTCTCTCCCCAGCTCCAAGTTTTGGGAGAGTCTTTTCAAAACACCATTGAAACACATCCAATTCATAACCCAAAACAGTCATATGCATCGCAGCTCATTTCGAATCAAGCTGCCGCAAAATTATCAAAGGTTGAACTATATCCTGTAACATTTGAGCATGGAGAACCAACTATACAATTTACCACGGATGAGATTAATAAGTTCACAAAAGAAGAAGGACTACATCAAGCTGTTGTAATGGAGTTTTCATACGGAAAACCAGAGCTACAGGAATTTAGAAAAGTGTTCTCGTCGCAATTCGATGTTCAAGGTCGTTGTAATATTGGACTGCTGGAGTATCGACATTTATTGATTAGATTTGATCTTTACAGTGATTATGTTCTGTTTTTATCAAGATCAACTAGTTATGTCAAGGCAAAAGTGGATGAATTCTTTATTAGAACATTCCCATGGACGTTCTTCAATCCGAAGGAGGAAACGTCCATGGCAGTCGTGTGGATCTCCTTTCCAGGTTTGCCGCCTAATTTCTTCGCTAAGAGGTCTTTAATGTCTACTGCTTCAGCTGTTGGTAAGGCTCTTGTTGTGGACAAGGCAACACAAGAAAGAACACGACCTAGTGCTGCTAGGGTCAAGGTAATTCTTGATTTGCTCGACAAACATCCTAAGAGGGTTAAGCTACAGATTGTGGACAGAATTTCGGGTAAAATAATCGTGCATCACCAGGAGGTGGTGTATGACAACCTTCCAAAGTATTGCACTTACTGCAAGCCTCAAGGACATGACGAAAAGGTGTGTCGAGTTATGAAAGAATAAGCTGGAACACAGGTGATGGCAGAGGGTGTTACAAGTGATGTCAATCTGCCAGTTATAGAGGTGAACAATATAGAGCAACTACAAGGGGACGCTAGGGATTTTTTGAATGCAAAAGAGCTGCCCAGCTGGTGGATAATGTTTCAAAAGAAATTAAAAATTTTGGTGTGCAATCTAATGGAGGACAACAATGTGTTACTGTGATTGAAAAGTTTAGTGGTGAATTGGTTGGGGCTAACGCTAGACAAAAGGGAGATGGTGAAGGGATATCTGTTGATAATCAAAAAGAGGTGCAAGTGATTGATTTAACTACTGGTAATAACCAACAAGAAATAGCAGTAGGTCCTGTGAAATCAAAATTTCCCACTGTTATACCTGCTACCACAGTGTTTGCACAGATGTTTGAAGCTACTGCTGATACTTTGAAAGATTCAGCAGATGGACATGATCGTCAAAGTGATATAGATACATCAGTTGGATATGCAAGGGGAGGTTTTGAATCAAGCAAACATTGGTTATAATCAACAAAAGTTAGAACGGGCAGGACATATTGTTAATGCAGTAAAATTTCCATCGAACGTTGAGTCAAATTTGAATGCTGATGCTGCAAGTTATAAGCATTCAAAGGAACATGCTGCAATTTTGGTTACACTGCCAGGACATGTTGAAGGAGCTGAAATTTCACCAACTAGTGTAGGTGCAAATTTGGAGGCTACTACTGCATTCAAAACAACTAGTGATCGAGTTGGAAAACAATCAGCTATTGTGGTGTCGAATTTGGAAGCTACTGTTCCATTGAACGTTACAAGTGATCGAGCTGTCGTTGTGGGTTCATCTGATGCCACTGGGATTGTTGGTGTGCAGGATGATAAGGAGATTGACCGAGTTGCATCAGTGGTTGATGGAAAAGGGTAGACGATGGTGCAACAAGCAGCTACTGCTAAGTCTAAAGTTGGTACTGTTTCATTAGCAGTAGGTGCACGATCTGTCAAACCAACAACTACTGATTGTGCTACTAAAGGTGCAAATATTAAAGGTGCTACTGGATTTCATGACAAGGGAGATGATTATGAAATATTACAAATTTCCAAGAGTAATTGTGAAGCTATTGGACTAAAGAATGTGGCTAAGGTTTGGTAAGTTGTATCACCTAGTAAAAAGGCTGCTACAGATCTTAAAAAGTAGGAATTTGCATCCGAAAACATTAGGTGTACTAATGCTTTTGATGCCTTGGCCATTGAACAGGAGGATGGAGAGAATGATGCTGTTAAGAAATTGGAACTGGTGTATGGAGATACAGTCTCAAAATCTGGACAAAACAGCTCTCCAACTAATGTAAAACAATAGCACAGTTCCTCAAAAGCTGGTACTCGAGTGAAGGAACAGGCTACTGGGACCTTATGAATACCAGATATCCACGTTGCAGCACCTGAGCAAATTGAACTGGTTGCAAAATCAAGTAGCAATGAAGGCTTCCAAGCTCATAGTTCCAATCCACCTAAATTGCATTTTTCCAATCCTCATATTGAACAAATCATTAAAACTGTCCAGAATGAAATGATGATGAATTCTACCATGGTCAAACAACTTTGGTCCCTTTGAACAAATCCGTATTTGATGTCCCATTGCAGTCAGTAGAGTCCTTTGGGGAATCTGGGCAGCTTATGCTATCTACTGGAAATAATAACGAGGTTCTGCAAGCAAATATTAGGGGAATGGACATCAAATCCAAGATAAGGTCTAACTAACAAGAGGATGATGATGAAGAAGAATGGGGAGATGGCTTTGCTGGGTACTCATCGTAAGAGGCAGATAAGGAGGATGATCAGGAGAGTGCAGGTGAAGAAACTGATTCAATTGTAAGGCCAAAACTTGATGGGGCACAACTGCATCTCCCAAGAGCAAGTTGAACCTCAATGCTCCAGCGTTTATCCCCAGAAACTCTCCAACTGATGCCATTCAAAATGCAGAAACTGGAAAATTGGTTTATAGTGCAGCAACATCTTCCAAGCAGATAATTCTAGTTGACGCTACAAGTAAAAATGCAGGAACACATACAGCTACTCTGCAGCAGCAGCAACAATCTATCCCAAACACTATAGCTGACAGTCCTACTGATGATCAAAAACCAACAGCAACACTAAAAGCTAGGCAGTAGCAAATTATCACAACCACTCCAGCTATATCAGTAGAGGAAAGACAGCTCTTGGATGCAATGGAGGGAAACACTATGCTGACACAAGGTTGATCAATACATGCCAAATCCTGTTATTGTGGGCAGAGATACATGCTAAATCAATACTGGAAGCTCAAGGCAAGCTGCAACATCATGTACGAAGCAGGTATTTCCAGTTGCTAATGATCGAACAACAACAATGATATCTGGACAGCAGCAAATTATAGAAACCACCCCAATCCTTGATGCAACGCAGAAGCAGCTTAATCTAAATGATCCAGATGTTATACCAACTTTTGGTGGTACAGCAACAATAACAGAGAAGTCTGGGCAGCATCAAATTGATATTAATGTTGAATCTAGGCAGCAGTAGAAGGATGCAAACACACTAGTTAATACCAGCTAGTATTAATACTGATGGTCGAACTGCATCAACATATACAAGGCAATTTATTCCAGCTGCTAGTCCTATAGGTGATCGAGAAGTCACAACAGTAAAATCTGGACAGAAGCATATTGTTACAACCATTCAAGTTATGTCAACGGACGAGAGAATGTTTTTGGATGCAATGTTGAACTCCAATTCTGTAAATACTATAAATCCTACTGCTTTTACAACTGGTCCTGTGAGTAAGAGCAGGACAAAATTGTAAAAAATAGAACAACATCAAAGCAAGGCAATGGTGACAAATACACAGGGACAATCTTCATTGGTGACACTTGATTTCATCCAAAATGCTCCACAAACTATGAATTTGGGGAGAGACTTTTATGAAGAAGGAGAGGAAGATGCAATTTTATAACAGTGTAGGGCAGAGGCAGCAAAACAAGGTGATTTATCACCCATGCACAACGGACAAAGCAAGAAAAATCACACAAGAAAGAAGAGCTGGGATGGCAAGGTGAGTGAGGAAACAATTGTTAGGTGACTTCCAATGGGAGTTGCCAAACAAAATCAGGTTGCACCAACTACATCAACGAGGTCCAACCGTTCAAAAAAAGAAATGATAATTTTTGAATACATTTTGAAGACGGTTGAGGAAAATGACAAAGAATTACAAATTGAAGATTTTACAAGTTTGGAAAGAAGGGACAAGAATCAAATTGGTATTACATTTTATTCTACCACTTTCCTAGTATTCTCATTTGTAATATAATCACAGAGTATGTTATAAACTCTGTGATGATCATAGAATATTTGGTCATTTCAAGTTCGTACTTTTTACATGCTTGTTAGTAAGCGAGGCTATTGTATGCGTCACTAGGATTACTAAGGTAAGGTTTAGCCCAGTTTATGTTGCCTTAGCCCTATGCCTTTAGAAAATATCCAAATGGTTATTAGATTATATGCCCCCGTGAGACTTTGCCGGCAGCTACACCATTAATCCTCCACATGAGGCTGCCATCATAAGGCAATGTGAGGCGCAGAGGAGTGATTATATAGCCGAGGCATATAGGTAACAATACTGGTACTATTGTCCCCATTATTTGTACTTTTCCTATGTGTTGTTTTTTTTCTTCTTTTTATTATTAATAAAAAACTAGCCCTAGGCGCTTGCCTAGTGGATTACCAAAAAAAAATAATGCTACAACAAATAGTATCAATCCATAACAATGCAGTAGTACAGTAAAAGATCGTAAAAACACTTTACTTCAGTAAAAATTTCTTTAAAACATCTTTCAGTAGTTCACACGAGTGATGAAAACAGGGAGAAAAAGGGATAGAACATAAATCAGCCCCTCGAGAAAAATACCAACAGAACCATCCCCTCGGGCTACCTCACAATCACTCGTATCAGCCCCTCGGCAATAACATGAAACAACAACAGCCCCTCGGGCAATATCACATCTCACACTGGTTACCCAAGCTCACTGGGGGTGTGTAGACTCCGGAGAGGATCCTACTGCCCAAGCGCTATATCAAGTCATCTTGTGGCACAATCAAACAAGCACTCGGCCTTATAACAAGCCACCTCGTGGCGTGACAAATCAGGCCGTCGGCCTCATAATCAAGAATCAGTGCAAGACCGTTGCGGTACGTAGCCCGATCGCACAATAACCTCACAACACAGGCCCTCGACCTCAGTTAGTCAGAAATCTCTCAAGCCACTCGGGCAACAGTAAAAACATGATGCTCAGCCCAAAATATCATTTAAAATGTCAAAACGGGGTAAATATGACTAAGTTATGAAAACAGTAGAATACAGCATGACTGAGTACAAATATGAGTGAAAACAGTAAGGAATAATAGTGAAAATCCACCTAAGGGTCCAAAACAGTTGGCACGAGGCCCCAATATGGCATTAAGTCCAAAATATAAAAGTACTTTCTAAAACACAATGATAGCAAACAATTATCAATCAAATACGTGGTTTAACAGTTTTACAAGATGGACTAAGTCACAATCCCCAACAGTGCACAACCCCACGCTCGTCATCTAGCGTGTGAGTCACCTCAAAGTAGCACAACAATGTGAAATCTAGGGTTTTATTCCCTAAGGACAACATTTACAATTATTACTTACCTCTATCCAGTCTAAACTCTAGCTCGCGATGCCTTTGCCTCTCGAATCGGCCTTCGTATGCTCCAAATCTAACCAAAAACAGATTTATACCATCAAAATATGCTAAGGGAACAAAGCCCTCTCGAAAATAACCAATTTACATAAATAATTCCGAAATTGGCCAAACCCAACCCCCGAGCCCATGTCTCAGATTCCGATAAAAATCACTAAACTGGAATCCTCACACTCTAAGGAGTTCCTACATATCAAATACATCAAAATCTGACCACAATTGACCCCTCAAATCCTCTAATCAAAGTCTCAAATTCCAAGCCCTAACTCCCCAATTTTAGGCTTTAGATTCCACAAATCTCATGTTAAATTAAGTAGAAATCATAATAGGTCGAGTATTAAGTCCATAAATCTTACCTACAAGTATTTTCCTTTGATTCCCTCTTCAATCTCCCTTAAGAAGCTCCAAAACCGAGTAAAAAATGGTGAACTATGGCCAAAAATCGTGAAAGTGATCTTTTAAACATTCTGCCCAGCGATTCACATTCCTTCTTCGCGAACGCGGTCAACGCTTCACGTTTGCGAAGCATAAAATCCGTTGACCACTAAATCCTTCTTCGCGAATGCGAAGCTTCAGCTCCTCAACCCATGGCAAACGCGTTCTCTAGCTGTCGAACGCGAAGCACAATTGGACCTGGACCTAGTTGCTCACCTTTACTCTATGCGAACGCGGCAAAACCATAGCGAACAAGATGAAAACTGATCCCATCCCTTCGCAAATGTAGGACCCCCATCGCGGACACGAATTCCAACCTTCCTACCTCACACCACATCCCTCCGCGAACGCGAAGGCCAAATGTCTGCAATACCAACAACATATTTTCTGCAACTTTTCCAACATGAATTTGATCCGTTCAACCACCTGAAACTCACCCGAGGCCCTCAGGATCTCAACCAGACATGCTAACATATCCCATGACCTCATTTAAACTTGATCCAACCTTCGGAATGCTCCAAAAAACATCAATACACCAAATTGACATCAGATTCAAGCCTAAGAATTCCAAAAACATCCAAATTCTGCTTTCGATCAAAAAGTCTATCAAACCTCGTCCGAATGACCTGACATTTTGTACACACATCACGAATAGAACAACAGACCTACTTCATTTTACGGAATTCCATTCCGACCTCTATATCAAAATTTTACCTATCAACCGGAAAACGTCAAAATTCCAATTTCCCCAATTCAAGCCTAAATCTACTCCGGACCTCCAAAACACATTCCGATCACGCTCCTAAGTCCCAAATCACCTCCCGAAGCTATCCGAACTATCAGAATTCACATCCGATCCCTTTTTCAGGGTTCGGAGAAACATACCTAAAGCCTTAAATAGGTAAGGATATCAGCTCTACATCTCCCGCTCGGTCTCCCAGGTAGCCTGCTCCACGGGCCGACCTCTACACTGCACTTTCACTGAAGCTATATCCTTTGACCTCAACTTTCGAACCTGACACTCCAAAATAGCTACTGGCTCCACATCATAAGTCAAATCATCATCTAACTTAATCATGATGACATCCAAAACATGAGACGGATCACCAATATACTTTCAAAGCATAGAGACATGAAATACTGGATGTACACTCGATAAGCTGGGTGGCAAAGCAAGCTCATAAGCCACCTCCCCAATCCTCCGAAGCACCCCAAAAGGCCCAATGAACCGAGGACTCAATTTACCCTTCTTCCCAAATCTCAACACCCTTCATGGGTGAAACCTTCAACAGAACCTTCTCACCAACCATGTAGGACACATCCCGAACCTTCCTGTCAACATAACTCTTTTCTCTCGACTGCACTATACGAAGCCTCTCCCGAATCACCCTCACCTTGTCTAAAGCATCCTGCACCAAGTCTGTACCCAATAGACTAGCCTCACCCGGCTCAAGCCAACCGACCGGAGATCTACACCGCCTCCCATACAAAGCCTCATATGGAACCATCTGAATACTCGACCGATAGTTGTTGTTATAAGCAAACTCTGCGAGCGGTAGAAACTGATCCCATTACCCTCAAAAATCAATGACATAAGCACGCAACATTTCCTCCAATATCTGAATAGTGCGCTCAGACTGCCCGTCCATCTGAGGGTAAAAAGTTGTGCTCAACTCAACTTGAGTACCTAACTCTTGTTGTACTGACCTCCAAAACTTGTAAACTGAGTACTTCTATCTGAAATGATGGAAACTAGGACACCATACAAACGAACAATCTCTCGGATATATATCTCTGCCAACCGGTCTGCAGAATAGGTAGTACACACAGGAATGAAGTGTGCAGACTTGGTCAGCGATTCACAATCACCCAGATAACATCGAACTTCTTAAATTCCATGGGACACCAACTACAAATTCCATGGTGATCCGCTCCCACTTCCACTATGGAATATCCATATGCTGAAGCAAGCCACCCAGTCTCTAATACTCATATTTCACCTGCTGACAATTGAGACACCAAGATACGAATCCCACAATGTCCTTCTTCATTCTTCTCCACCAATAATGCTATCTCAGATCCTGATACATCTTCGCAGAACCGAGATGAATGGAATACCGCGAGCTATAGGCCTCCTCTAGAATCAACTCCCAAAGCCCATCCACATTGGGCACACATTTTCGACCCTGCATCCTCAATACCCTATCATCACCAATAGTCACATCTCTGGCATCGTCGTGCTAAATGTTGTCCTTAAGGACAAGCAAATGATGACCATCATATTGGCTCTCTCCTATTATCAAATAAGGAAGATCGAGAAATCACACAAGCCAATACCTGATTGGGCTCCAAAATATCTAACCTCACGAACCGATTGGCCAAGGCCTGAACATCAAATACAAGAGGTCTCTCCCCAACTGGAATATATGTCAAACTTCCCATACTCACCGCCTTCCTACTCAAAGCATCGGCCACCACATTGGCCCTCCCCCAGATGGTACAAAATAGTGATATCATAGTCCTTTAGTAGCTCCAACCATCTCTGCTGCCTCAAATTGAGATCTTTCTACTTGAACATGTGCTGGAGGCTACGATGATCAATAAACACCTCATAAGAAACACCATACAAATAATGCCTCCAAATCTTCAACGTGTGAACAATGGCAGCCAACTCCAAATCATGAACAGGGTAGTTCTACTCATGGGGCTTCAACTGACGAGAAGCATAAACAATAACTCTACCCTCTTTCATTAACATACACCCAATACCAACTCTTGAAGCATCACAATACACCGTATATGAACCTAAAAATGATGGAAAAACTAATACTAGAGTTGTGGTTAAGGCAGTCATGAGCTTCTAAAAGCTCTTCTCACACTCATCCGACCACCTAAATGGAGCACCATTTTGAGTCAACTTGGTCAAAGGTGATGCTATAGATGAAAATCCCTGAACAAACTGATGGTAATAACCCTCCAAACCAAGAAAGTTGCAAATCTCTATGGCTAAGGATGGTCTGGGCCAATTTTGAATTGCCTCTATCTTTTTCTGATCAACCTGAATACATTCGCTAGACACCACGTGCCCCAAGAAAGCCACTAAACTGAGCCAAACTCACATTTGGAGA
The DNA here is from genome assembly GCF_000393655.2 of Nicotiana sylvestris. Classification (NCBI taxonomy): domain Eukaryota; kingdom Viridiplantae; phylum Streptophyta; class Magnoliopsida; order Solanales; family Solanaceae; genus Nicotiana; species Nicotiana sylvestris. The sequence continues at coordinate 57,728,187 of NC_091058.1, forward strand.
ACTTTGCATAAAGCTTCTCATCCTTCAATCTCAGCAACACCACTCTCAAATGCCTTGCGTGCTCCTCTTGACTACGCGAATACACCAAAATATTATCAATGAAAACTATGACAAACAAGTCAAGATAAGGCTGAAACACGTTGTTCATCAAATGCATGAACGTTGTTGGGGAATTGGTCAGCCCAAAAGACAACACCAGGAACTCATAATGACCATATCGGGTCCTGAAAGTTGTCTTAAGAATATCCGAGTCCCAGATCTTTAGCTGGTGATACCCTGAATGAAGATCAATCTTGGAGAACACTCTCGCTCCCTGAAGCTGGTCAAACAAATCATTGATACGAGGCAAAGGATACTTGTTCTTGATTGTTACTTTGTTTAACTACCTGTAATCAATGCACATTCTCATAGTGCCATCCTTCTTTTTCACATATAGAATAGGTGCACCCTAATGTGACATACTAGGCCGAATAAACCCCTTATCAAGGAGTTCCTGAAGCTGATCCTTCAACTCCGTTGGTGCCATACGATACGGTGGAATAGAAATGGGCTGAGTGCCCGGCACCAGATCAATACCAAAATCAATATCCTTGTCTGGTGGCATGACAGGCAGGTCTGCAGGAAACACATTAGGAAAATCCCTCACAACAGGAATAGAATCAATACTATGAGTCTCTGCACCGATATCCCTCACAAAGGCTAAGTATGAAAGACAACCCTTCCCAACCATCCACTAGGCCTTCAAGAGCGAAATCACCCTACTGGGAATAAGATCAGTCGAACTTCGCCACTCAATCCGTGGCACACCTGGCATAGCCAATGTCACTGTCTTATCATGACAATCCAAAATAACATAACATAAAGATAGTCATTCCATGCCCAATATCATATCGAAGTCCACCATACAAAGCAATAACAGGTCCACTCGGGTCTTTGAACCCCCTATAGTCACCACACATTACCGGTACACATGGTCCACAATAATAGTATCACCCACCAGAGTAGATACACAAACAGATGAAACAAGAGACTCACAGGGCATACCAAATAACGAGCAAAATATGATGACACATATGAAAAAGTGGAATCGGGATCAAATAACACTGAGTCATCTTCGTGGCAGACTGAGACAATACCTGTAATCACAGCATCTGAAGCAATATCATCGTGTCTAGTTGGGAGTGCATAGAAATCGGCCTAACCACCACCTGATCGACCTCCCCCTCTATGGTGACCCCTAGCTGACTAACCTCCACCCTAGCTGGTTGGATGGGTTGTGGTGAAGTAACCGCGCTGAAGCCGATGGCTGACTCCTCTGCTGAGACGAACCCCCAAGACGACGAGGACACTGCGTCCACATGTGACCCAACTCTCCACACTCATAACAATTCCCTAGTGCTGGAGACGGGGACTGAAAGGAACCCCTAGCACCGAAATGACTAGCAGATGCACCTGGCATAGAAGAGCCCTGAACTGATGGAGCACGGGACGAACTCTGGGCTGGAAAGGCACTGAGTGATGAATGGCCCTGGTGAGAACTGTGAGAACCATGACCCTATGATGCCCCATGATAATCTGAGCGAGCTGACTAAGCATGTCTGAATGGACGACCTCTGTCGTGCTAAAACTAACCTCTCGAAGGAGCACCACCATAACTACTAGATCCCCAAGGCCTCTTGGACTCCCTCTTATCTCGCTCCTAGCGATGAACTAACTCAATCTCGCGAGCAATGTCAACAACCTCCTCAAAAGTAGCACCAGACACCCTCTCCCTGGTTATGAGAATCCGAAGCTGATATGTGAGGCCATCAATGAACCTCCTGATCCTCTCTCTATCTGTAGGAACCAACCAAACAACATTGCGAGCTAACTCCAAGAACCTCATCTCATACTGCGTCACAGTCACATCTTCCTGACGCAACTGCTTGCGCAGCTCCTCTCTACTAGACTGTGGCACATACTTCTCCAAAAAGAGAACAGAGAACTGCTGCTAGGTAAGGGGTGCTGCACCAACAGGCCTACGCCTCTCATAAGCCTCCCACCAATTGAAGGCAGCTCTAGAAAACTGAAAAGTAGTAAATGCTACCTCGATGGTCTCTAGAATACCGCTATACGAAGAATCCTATGACACTTGTCCAAGAAACACTGGGCATCCTCGCCCTCTGTACCACTAAAGGTCGGAGCCTGAAGTCTACTAAACCTCTCTAATCTACCCTGTTTGTCCTCTAGCATAACATGATCTACATAGTCCTGAGCATCTACAACTGGCTGGGTTGGTGGTGCCCCCGATGTCTGAAGTCCCTGCATGAATTGCTCAGGTGTGTGAGTGGTGGGAGACTGAGTACCTCCCCTTGCTTGATAAGTAGTTGCGGCTATAGTAACTGAGTCCGCCTGAGCTAGGCCAGTTCATACTGATAGAATCTTGGCCAGGGCTTTCTGAAGACCTGGAATCACAATAGGCACAGTTGGTGCCTGAGCTGGTGCTGCTGGAGCGTCCACAACTGGGACCTGATCATGAACTGGGGAGGCTGGTGGATCTGTAGGTGTTGCCCTAGCTGTTGTGCGGGCTACACCCATTCCCCTACCACGGCCTCGATCGTGTCCTCGGCCTTAGGTGGCCCCAATAGGTGGTACTGGTGGTTGTCCATCCTGACCGGTAGCACGTGTCCTCACCATCTGTGAGAGAATAGAATAACAGAAGTTTAGTACTCGGATCAACTAATTCGCACGACAAGAATTCAAGAATATGAAGTTTTCCTAAAGGTTCTGCAGCCTCCCGAGGATAAATACAAACGTCTCTATACCGATTCGTGAGACTCTACTAAACCTGCTCATGACTCGTGAGACTTATGTAACCTAGGCTCTGATCCCAACTTGTCATGACCCTAAAACAGTGGTCGTGATGGCGCCTATTGTGAAACTAGGCCAGCCGACACAAACCCCCAAACAAACTAAACAGTTATAATAAGTCATTTGAAGTCATTAATAAGCTAAAGATCCCAAAATATAAAGTAGAAGAGAACAATGCGGAAACAAACACAACCCGACATTAGGATGTCACTATTTATGAGCATCTATAATTTGTCTAAGAGTATGAAAAGACAACATAGTCTGATACAAAGCTAGTACAAAGTGAAATAAAGATAGGAAGGAGAAGCACTGGGCTGCAAACGCCGATCAACTACCTAGTCAACTCCGAACAAGCCTGCTAGAAGGTAAATCAGCACTCGCTAGCGTGACCCGAGACTCCTGGATCTGCACACAGGGTACACTACAAAAAAACTGAAATTAGCTACGAACGTCGTTGCTAATCTGTCGCTAAAATGCTTGTAGCTAGCAGAATCTTTTGATAATCCGTCGTTAATCCATCGCTAAATGATATTAGTGACGGATTTTTTTGTTTAGCTACAGAATTTGTCCGTCGCTAAAACCTGATTTTTTTAGTAATGGTACATGGAGTAATGTGAGTACGTCGACTCAGTAAGTAATAAAAGTAAAGGTAGCTAAACGATAAGAAAATACATAAAACACAACATAATGCTACAACAAATAGTATAAATCCAGTACAATGTAGTAGCACAGTAAAAGCTAGTAAAAACACTTTAGTTCAGTAAAACCTCTTTAAAACATCTTTCAGTAGTTCAAAAGAGTGATGAAAACAGGGAGAAAAAGGGATAGAAAAATAAATCAGCCCATCGGGCAAAATAAGAACAGAACCAGCCCCTCGGGCTACCTCACAATCACTCGTATCAGCCCCTCGGGCAATAATATGAAACAACAATATCCCCTTGGGAAATATCATATCTCACATTGGGTACTCGCGCTCACTGAGGGTGTCCAAACTCCGGAGGGGCTCTTGCAACCCAAGCGTTATATCAAGCTATCTCATGGCATAATCAAACTAGTTTCGGACTCATAACAAGCCACCTCGTGGCGTAACAAATCATGCCTTCGACCTCAGAATCATGAATCAGTACACATTACTATGGCGCGCAACCCGATCCCATAATATCCTCACAACACAGGCCCTCGGCCTCACTCAGTCGTAAATCTCTCAAGCCACTCGGGCAACAGTAAAATATGATGCTTAGCCCAAAATATCATTTAAATTGTCAAAAGGAGTAAATATGGATGAGTTGTGAAAACAGTAGAATAAAGCATGACTGAGTACAAATATAAGTCAAAACAGTGAGGAATAATAGTGAAAATCTCCTTAATGGTCCAAAATAGTTGGCACGAGGCCCAAATATGGCATTCAACCCAAAACATGGTAATACTTTCCAAAACATCAAACAATTTTCAATCAAATACACGATTTAACAATCTTACGGAGTGGACTAAGTCACAATCCCCAATGGTGCACGACCCCACGCTCACCATCTAGCGTGTGTCACCTCAAAGTAGTACAACGATGTGAAATTTGGGGTTTCATATCCTCAGGACAACATTTACAATCATTACTTACCTCTATCCGGTTCAAACTTTAGCCCGCGATGCCTTTGCCTCTCGAATCGGCCTCCGGATACTCCAAATCTAACCAAAAATAGATTTTTACCATCAAAATATGCTAAGGGAAAAAAGCCCTCTCGAAAATAACCAATTTACATAAAAAATCCCGAAATTGGCCAAACCCAACCCCCAGGCCCACGTCTTGGATTCCGATAAAAATCACAAAACTGGAATCCTCACACTCTCGGGAGTTCCTACATATCAAATACATCAAAATCCGACCACAATTGACCCCTCAAATCCTCAAATCAAAGTCTCAAATTCCAAGCCCTAACTCCCCAATTTTAGTCTTTAGATTCCACAACTTTCATGTTAAATTAGGTATAAATCACAATAGGATCGAGTATTAAGTCAATAAATCTTACCTCCAAGTGTTTCCTTTTGATTCCCTCTTCAATCTCCCTCAAGAAGCTCCAAAACCGAGTAAAAAATGGTGAACTATGGCCAAAAATCGCGAAAGTGGTCTTTTAAACATTCTGCCCAGCAATTCACATTCCTTCTTCGTGAACGCAGTCAATGCCTCGCGTTCGCAAAGCACAAAATCCATTGACCACTAAATCCTTCTTCGCGAACGTGATACCCTTAACGCAAACGCGAAGCTTCAGCTCCTTAACCTATCGTGAACGCGTCCTCTAGCTCACGAACGCGAAGCACAATTGGACCTGGACCCAGCTGCTCACTTTTACTCTACGTGAACGTGTCAAAACCATCGTGAATGCAATGAACACTGACCCCAACCCTTTGCGAACACGGTACCCCCATCACGAACGCGAAGGCCAAATGTCTGCAACACCAACAACAGATTTTCTGCAACTTTTCCAACACGAGCTTGATCCGTTCAACCACCAGAAACTCACCTGAGGCCCTCGGGACCTCAACCAAATATGCCAACATATCTCATAACCTCATTCAAACTTTTTCCAACCTTCAGAACGCTCCCAACAACATTAAAATACCAAATTGACATCAGATTCAAGCCTAAGAATTCCAAAAATTTCCAAATTCTACTTTCGATCAAAATGTCTATCAAACCTCGTCCGAATGACATTAAATTTTGCAAACAAGTCATCAATGTCACCACGGACCTACTTCAGTATCCGGAATTCCATTTTGACTTCTTTATCAAAATCTCACATATCAACCGGAAAACGCCAAAATTTCAATTTCGCCAATTAAAGCCTAAATCTACTCCAGACCTCCAAAACACATCCCGATCACGCTCCTAAGTCCCAAATCACCTCTTGAAGCTATTTAAACCATCAAAATTCATATCTGAGCCCTTTTTCACACAAGTCAACATCCAGTTGACTTTTCCAACCTAAGCTTACTAAAAAGAGACTAAGTGTCTCATTCTTTTCCAAAATCTCTCTAAACCTGAACCAACTAACCTGATATTACCTAATACAGCTGAAAAAGACAATAATAAGCATAAATGGGGGAAACAAAGCGGTAACTCATGAAACGACCGGCCGAGTCATTACACCTACATAATGTCATGTTAGCCAAGAATATTCAAATAAGATAGAAAATTACATCAAACTTATAATATTACCTCTCAATGGGATATATCCATCTGCATTGAACATGCCCTCCAAGTCGTGCCTCGTGTACAAGGTGGATTGGAAGGTGTTCCATCACATAAAAAAAACACATGGAAATATTTTTTCCATCTTACTAGAAGTTACACGAATGTTCTGATCCATCCGGAGCAGGTTTTCTTCCCCTAATGTGGTAGAACACAAGTATTTGACAAACAAACTAATCTCTGTGATGGATTTCCAGATTCTTTCAAGCAAACCACAAAATGCAATAGGCACAAAGGTCTCCATGAAAACATGACAGTCATGACTTTTCAAATGGCTCAACTTCCCTACCTCCATGTCTACTTTTTTTGCAAGATTCGACGCATAACTTCAGGCATCTTCAATTTCGTAACCCAATCACAACTTTGTCGTCTTTCCTCCAAGGTGAATGTGTAGCTTTCTTTGGACTTGAACACCTTACCATTGTTTGTTGTCTAGAAGTATAATTCAGGCCGCTTGCAATATTCTTGTAAGTCCATTCTAGCCTTTGGGTTATCCTTTATCTTACCTTTAACATCCATCACTCTGTTGACAAATTATCAAAATAATTCTTCTTAATATGCATGCCATCAAGGTTGTGATGGAGAATATTATCCTTCCAGTAAGGCAACACCCAAAGTATACTCTACTTTATCCAATTATGAGTAACACCATATCCGGGGAATCTATAAGGTGGAGCTCAATAACTTTACTGAAGTTCTGGACCCTCTCCCAAATTTCCTCACCTGAAAGTATCGGAGGTGGAGAATCATATTCCATTTTATTATTTTTGAATGCATTTTTCATCCTTCTAAACTCATGATCATGAGGCAAGAATTGACGATGACAATCAAACCATGATTCTGTCGGCCATGTTTCAAAGTGAACGCTTTACTATTTTTTATGTAGTAAGGACAAGCTAGATTCCCAGAAGTCATCCACCCAGACAACATTCCATACGTAGGAAAATCGTTAAAGTCCACATTAAATTAGCACACAAATTGAAATTTTGCGTGGTTGATATGTCATTTGTTTCAACACCATCATACCACAATTGTTTTAGCTCATCAATCAAAGGTTGCAAATATACATCAATCAAACTTTTCGGATTATGTGGACCTACGATAATACAATTTAAGAATATATATGGACTAGTCATACATAATTTGGGTGGTAGATTATAAGGTGTAAGAAAGACAGGCCAACATGAATATGGTGTCGCTGATATAGAAAAAGGCGTGAAGCCATCTGCACACAGGCCTAACCGAATGTTCCTTGGTTCACTAGCAAAATCTGGATATGTCCTATCAAAGTGCTTCCAAGCTTCTCCATTTGAAGGATGACACATAACACTAGGAGGTCTTCTATTTTCAAAGTGTCATCTCATATGAGGAGCAGAACTCATCGATGCATATAACCTCTTTAACCTAGGTGTAAAAGGTAAATAATGCATCGCCTTGATAGCGACCATATTCCCGCTGGAAAGCCTCTTGAAACGAGGCTATTCACAAAATTTACAACTGTCTAAAGTTCCGTCATCTTTATAATATAACATGGAACCATCTTCACAACAATCAATTCTCATTGACGAAAGTCCTAACTTAGAAACCAATTACTTTGCCTTATAGAAATCACCAAGTAAGTTGATAGTAGGGTCATATAGTTCACTCATAAGGTCAATGAAAAAGTTCATGGCTACTTGAGAAATATTCCAATCGGATTTCATACTTAGTAATCTAACTGCAACAGACAGCTCAGAGTGTGGACTTCCTTCACGTAGTAGACAACTAGCTTCCTCTAACTGTTCATAAAAACGTTTTGCATCATCATTAGGAGTTTGTTCAACATTTTTATTAGGCTCACCCCCGAAGTGCATCCCAAAAACATCTACAACCATATCATGAGTTCTAGAATCAAGATTTGTATTCTCCACCGACCTACTACTTTCACCAACAATCATGTTATGAAATATTCCACGGCTACCATGATTAGTCCACACAAAGTAATTCTCTATAAACCCCTTTCTATAAAGATGAAGCTTAACTACCTCTGATTTTTCAAACTTCATACAGTCACACCTGACACAAGGGCACCTAATTACTCCTTCACTTTGGTATGGTGGAAGTGACATTGTATGTCTAATAAAGTAATCAACCCCTTCTACAAAATTCTCCCACAATCCCTGCCGATTAGGATAATTCCTATTGTACATCCAAGTACGATGTTCCATCTATACAAATAAAATAAGAACATTTATAATTTATTCTACAATTATAAATTAATTAAATCTTTTTAGTTAATTCAAGATAATTATTTTTTCCTAATTACACCAAAAATTAAATTTTATTAAAAGTTCAATTCACAAGAACCAAACCTAAAAACTAAAAGTTCAATTCATATCCTACGAGTTTAAACATAAAGTAAAACTTCAATTTATATATTACGGGTTTAAACATAAACTAAAAGTTCAATTTTATCCTAAAAGTTCAACTCATACCTAAAAGGTTCAATTTACATCGTACAAGTTCAATTCATATCTTAAAAGTTCAATTCACACCTAAAAACTAAAAGTTCAATTCATATCCTACGAGTTTAAACATAAACTAAAAGTTCAATTTATATCTTACGAGTTTAAACATAAACTAAAAGTGTGACGACCCGGCCACTCGTATCATGAATTCTCGCTCCGTTTCCCCCATTTTGCTTCCTATTGCTTTGTCTATCGGTTCTATATGTGATCAGGCTGGTTGGCTCAGATTTGGAAAGGATTTGGTAAGGTTTGAGAAACTTAATCTCTTTTGAGGAAGCTTAATTTGGAAAAGTCAACTAAATATTGACTTATGTTTTAGAGGGCTCGCAAGTGAGTTCTGATGGTTCAGATAGCTCTGGGAGGTGATTTGGTATTTAGGAGTGTGATCGGAATGTGTTTTGGAGGTCCAGAGTAGATTTAGGCTTGAATTGGCGAAATTAGATTTTTGGCGTTTTCCGATTGTTAGGTGAGATTTTGATATAGGGGTCGGAATGGAATTCCGAGGGTTGCATTAGTTCCGTTGGGTCATTTAGGATATGTGTGCAAAATATCAGGTCATTTGAAAGTGGTTTGGTTGGGTTTTTGATTGAAAGCGTAATTTGGAAGATTTTGGAAATTAGGCTTGAATCCTATGTGTTTTGGTTGATTCGATGTTGTTTGAGGTTTTTTGAAGATTGGTATAAGTTTGAATAAGGTTATGGGATATGTTAGTGCTTTTAGTTGAGGTCCCGAGGGCCTCGGGGTGATTTCGGATGGTTGACAGAGAGTTTGGAAATTTTGAAGAAGCTACAGATTTTTTGCTTCTAGTATTTCCGCACCTGCGGATTGGGAACTGCAGGTGTGATGCCACAGATGTGAGGGGGAAGGCCACAGAAGCGGAAAATGGCTGGGAAAGCAAGAACCGTAGATGCGGTAGTGGGACAGCACCTGCGAAGGCGCATATGCAGATAGTGGATCGCAGATACAGAAAGCTGGGACTTAAGTGAGGACCACAAATGCAGTGGCCTTGACCGCAAAAGCGGTATCGCAAATGCGGTGGATTGACCGCATATGCGAAAATGACTGGGCCAAAACATATATATTGTTTCCTTCGCAATTTTTGAGCTATTCCACCATTCTTAAGTCGGCTTGGGAGCTTTTTGGATGATTTTGAAGAAGGATTTCAAGGGAACTTCATTGAGGTAAGGATTTTGGACCTAAAACTCGTTCATATGGTATTATTTCACGGATTAGAGCTATAATTAATGGAACTTAAGGTTTAAAATTAGGGGAAACTAGGGATTGGAAACTTAGGCCTTTGATTGAGGATTTGAAGGACCATTTGAGGCCGGATTTCAGGAATTTTGATATGTATGAACTCGTGGGGAGATAAGGAATCTATTGATGTAAAAATTATCGAATTTTGAAACGTGGGCTTGGGGGTTGGGATTTGGTAATTTCGAGATTTATGCTATAAATTGATTATTGTAGCTTGGTCTTTGTTCCCTTAGCATATTTTGACGTCGTGATTCTGATTTTGGATAGATTCGACACGAGAGGAGGCCGATTCGAGGGGCAAAGGCATCGCGGGCTAGAGATTTGACCGGATTGAGGAGAGTAATGATTGTAAATGATGTTCTGAGTGTATGAGACCCTGGATTGCACATTGTAGTGCTATATTTAGGTGACACACACGTTAGATGACGAGCGTGGGGTTGTGCACTGTTGGGATTGTGACTTAGTCCATCCTGAATGACTATTTTACCGCATATTTGACTGAAAACTATTTGTTATCATCATGTTTTGAGCTGAATGCCATATTTGGGCCTTGTGCCAACTATTTGAACCCTTAGGGGATTTTTATTGATATTTCCTCACTATTTGACTTTATACTTGAACTTAGTCATGTTATATTCTACTATATTCATAACTCAACTGTGTTTACTCTACTTTAACACTTAAATGATATTTTGGGCTAAGCACTATGTTTTACCGTTGCCCGAGTGGTTGTGAGATTCTAACTGAGTAAGGTCAAGGGCCTATGTTGTGAGTAAACACGGATTATTATTATGAGGACGAGGGCCTGGGATTTATATGCCACAAGATGGCTTATGATATGAGGCTGAGAGCCTAGTGATGATGCCACAAGATGGATTGATATTGCGCTTGGGTTGTAAGGGGCCCCTCCAAGAGTCTGCACACCCCTAGTGAGCGCGGGTACCCATTATGATGTGAGATGTAGCTCGAGGGGCTAGCATTGTTGACACTGTGTCCGAAGGGCAATCCTTTATGTGCTTATCTATCTTATTTGTCTATCATTTACCTGTATAATTGTTGAATATTTCTTGAAGTTTAAGCTGAACTTATATGATTTTACATATCTTTACTAAACCATTGTTCTTACCTATTTTACTGCTTTATTATAGCCTATAATGTGCCTTACGTGATTTCATGCTTTCAGTCTTTATTTATGATTATTACTCACTAAGTTGGAGTACTCACTTTACTCCCTGCACCCTGTGTGCATATTCAGTCAGGTGCATCTGGTCCCGCTCCCGAGTGTTGATCTTCCCAGCTCAGGCGGATCCAAAGATTCTCTAGGTAGCTATCGGCGTTCGCAACCTAGAGCTTCCTCTCTTATCTTATTTCTCCTTGTTTTAGTCTTGTATTGAACTCTGTAGACTCTTCTTCCGAATTATTAGATGCTCGTGACTAGTGACACCCCGATATCGGGATATGTTGGATTTATCTTCCGCAACTGTACTGTTAATTGTTCACTTTTGTATTAATTATCATGTTTTAGACTTAAATTTTAATGTTTGATTGGTATAAAACTGAAATGGGAAGCGTCAACTAGCCTTGTCTTCATGAGAGGTGACATCATGACTGGGTTCGGGTTTTTGGGTCGTGACAAGTTGGTATCAGAGCCTAGGTTACATAGGTCTCACGAGTCATGAGCAGGTTTAGTAGAGTCTCATGGATCGGTACGGAGATGTCTGTATGTATCCTCGAGAGGCTGTAGAACCTTTAGGAAAACTTCATTTTCTTGAAATTCTTGTCATGCGACTTTGTTGATCCGAGCACTAAATTTATGTTATTCTATTCTCTCACAGATGGTGAGGACATGCGCTACTGGTCAAGATGGACGATCATCAGTGCCACCAGTTGTGGCCACTAAAGGCTGAGGACGCGGTCGTGGTCGCGGTAAGGGCAGGGGTGTGGCCCGCACAACAGCTAGGGCAGCACCTGCAGATCCATCAGCCACCCCAGTTCAGGATCAGGTCCTAGCTGTGGACGCTCCAGCAGCACCAGCTCAGGCACCAGCTATGCCCATTGTGATTCCGAGTCTTTAGGAGGCCTTGGCTTAGATTCTATCAGTTTGCACTGGCCTAGCTCAGACGGTTTCAGCCACTATAGTCGTAGCTACTTTTCAGGCCGGGGGAGGCAATCAAACTTCCGCCGCTCGCACACCTGAGCAGGTTGTGCAGGGACTTCAGACACCAGGGGCGCATCCAGCCCAACCGGTTGCAGCTGTTTAGGATTATGTAGTTCATTCCATGCCAGAGGACTAGCAACGTAGGTTGGAGAGGTTTGGTATCCTCTGACTTTCAGTGGTGCAGAGGGTGAGGATGCCCAGAGTTTCTTGGATAAGTGTTTGAGGATGCTTCGTACAACGGGTATTCTGAAGACCAGCAGGTTCGCTTTCACTACTTATCAGTTTTCTAAAGCTGCCTTCACTTGGTGGGAGACTTTTGAGAGGCGTAGGCCTGTTGGTGCAACACCCCTTACCTGGCAGTAGTTCTCCGTTCTCTTTTTGGAGAAGTATGTACCGCAGTCTTACAGAGAGGAACTACGTAGGGAGTTTGAGTGGTTACGTCAAGGAGAGATGACTATGACACAGTATGAGATGAGGTTCTCTGAGTTAGCTCATCATGCTATTTGGTTGGTTCCAACAGATAGAGAGAGGATTAGGAGGTTTGTTGATGGCCTCACTTATCAGCTTCACATTCTCATGACTAGGGAGAGGGTGACTGGTGCTACTTTCGAGGAGGTTGTAGACATTGCTCATGAGATTGAGTCTGTTCATCACCAGGAGCGAGAGGAGAGAGAGAGGCCAAAAGGCCTCGAAGATCTGGTAGTTACAATGGTACTCCTTCGAGGGGTCAGTTTCAGCACGACAGAGGCCGTCCATTCAGGAACGCTCAGCTAGCTCACCTAGGTCATCGTAGGGTGTCATCGGGTCATAGTTCTCATAGTTCTCATCAGGGCCTGTCTTCACTTAGTGACCTTCTAGCTCAGAGTTCGTCCCGTGCTCCATCAGTTCAGGGCTCTTCTATGCGGAGTGCATATGCTAGTCAATCCGGTACTAGGGGTTCCCTTTAGTCCCCTTCTCCATCACCTGGGAGTTGTTATGAGTGTGGAGAGATGGGTCATATATGGAGGCAGTGTCCTCATCGTCTTGCAGGTTCATCTCAGCAGAGGGGTCAGTCATTGTCTTCAATGCCAGTTACTTCAACACCACCCGTCCAGATAGCTACGGGTGGAGGTCAGTCAACTAGGGGCTGCCCCAGAGGGGGAGGTCTCTCAGGTGGTGATTAGGCCCGTTTCTATGCACTTCCAGGCAGACCGATACTATTGCTTCAAATGTTGTTATCACAAGTGTTGTTTCAGTCTTCCACAGAGATGCCTCTATATTATTTTATCCCAGTTCCACCTTTTCTTATGTGTCATCATACTTTGCTTGTTATTTGGGTACGCTCCGTGAGTCTCTTGTTTCACCTGTTCATGTATCTACCCCGGTGGGCAATATTGTTATTGTAGACCGTGTGTACCGATCGTGTGTAGTGACTACTGGGGGTCTGGATACCCGTGTGGATCTTTTATTATTGTGTATAGTGGATCTCGATGTCATTTTGGGCATGGATTGGCTATCTCCATGTCGTGCTATCTTGGACTGTCATGCCAAGACAGTCATATTGGTTTAATGGTGTGCAATTGAATTGAGTGGTGAGGTGTGACTGATTATGTTCCCAACAGAGTGATCTCATTCTTGAAAGCCCAGCTTATGGTTGGGAAAGGTTGTCTTTCATATATAGCCTTTGTGAGGGATGTCGATGCTGAGACTCCCAGTATTGATTTTGTTCCAATTGTGAGGAATTTTCTCGATGTGTTTCTTGCAGACCTACTGGGCATGCCACCGGACAGGTATATTGATTTTGGTATTGACCTAGTGCCGGGAACTCAGCCCATTTCTACTCCGCAGTATCGTATGGCACCAGCGGAGTTGAAGGAGTTAATGGAGCAGCTTTAGGAACTCCTTGATAAGGGGTTCATTCGGCCTAGTGTATCATCATGGGGTTCGATGGTTCTATTTGTGAAGAAGAAGGATGGCACTATGAGGATGTGCATTGACTATAGGCAATTGAATAAACTAACAGTTAAGAACAAGTATCCTTTGCCTTGCATTGATGATTTATTCAACCAGCTTCAGGGAGCGAGAATGTTCTCCAAGATTGATCTTCGTTCAGGTTATCACCAGTTGAAGATCACAGACTCAGATATTCTTAAGACAACTTTCAGGACCCGATATAGTCATTATGAGTTCTTGGTGATGTATTTTGGGCTGACCAATGCCCCAGCATCGTTCATGCATTTGATGAACAGCGTGTTATGGCCTTATATCGACTCGTTTGTCATAGTCTTCATTGATGATATTCTGGTGTATTCGCGTAGTCAGGAGGAGCACGCAGAGCATTTTAGGGTTGTGTTGCAGAGATTAAGGTAGGAGAAGCTTTATGCAAAATTCTCCAAGTGTGAGTTTTGGCTCAGTTCAGTGGCTTTCTTGGGGCACGTGGTGTCCAGTGAGGGTATTCAGGTTGATCCGAAGAAGATAGAGGTAGTTCAGAGTTGGTTCCGACCATCCTCAGCTACAGAGATTCATAGCTTTCTTGGTTTGGCTGTTTATTATCATCGGTTTGTTCAAGGATTTGCATCTATCGCATCGCCCTTGACCAAGTTGACTCAGAAGGGTGCTTCATTTGTATGGTCGGACGAGTGTGAGGAGAGCATCCAGAAGCTTAAGATAGCCTTGAACATAGCTTCAGTGTTAATTTTGCCATCAGCTCCAGGTTTATATACCGTGTATTGTGATGCTTCAAGGGTTGGTATTGGTTGTGTATTGATGCAGGAGGGTAGAGTTATTGCTTATGCTTCTCATCAGTTGAAGCCCCATGAGAAGAACTACCCCGTTCATGATTTGGAGTTGGCTGCCATAGTTCACACGTTGAAGATTTGGAGTCATTACTTGTATGGTGTCTTGTGAGGTGTTTACTGATCATCGTAGCCTCCAGCACTTGTTCAAGCAGAAGGATCTTAATTTGAGGCAGCGAAGATGGTTGGAGTTGCTAAAGGATTATGATATCACTATATTGTAACTTTTGGATTAATTATCATGTTTTAGACTTAAATTTTAATGTTTGGTTGCTATAAAACTGAAATGTGAAGTGTCGGTTGGACTTGTCTTCACGAGAGGCACCATCACGACCGGGTTCGGGTTTTAGGGTCATGACAAAAAGTTAAGATTATATCCTAATAATTCAACCCATACCTTAAAAGTTCGATTCATAAGAACAAATCCTAAACCCTAGATTCTAAGTAAACTATTCAAGACAATTCAAAGTTAATAATTCAATTTTAACTAAACTATTCAAGACAATACAAACTCAAACATTCAATTTATACCATATGTAATCAATTCAACTAAAACAAGACCTAAACCCTAGATTTTTATAAAATATAATGTTAAATAATCAATTGAAACTAATTCATAGCTAATAAACAAAACATTAGATTTATACACAAAAGATATAAGTTGTAATTCAAACCTAGAAGTTTTAGGAGGTGGAGAAAGAGAGACGCAGTAGTGGCAGTGGCAGCGGCGGCAGCTGGGCAGTGGCGACGCGGGTTGGGGAATGTGATTTGTGTGAAGAAAATAGAGAGGGGGGAAGGTATTGAGTGGGAGTTTAAGGAATTTTGAGAAGAGAGATATGAAAAAATGGGAGGAATCCCGTATATTTCAGGTCTGTTTTCAGACTTACCGACCAACATTGGTCGGTACATTAAGTGTTGACCGTTTGACCAAATACCGACCAACGTTGGTCGGTTACTGTTTTAAAAAAAATATTTTTTTGTTTTTATTTTTTAAAATATTATAAGCTATAAAAATTATTATAAACTATAAAAAATAATTATTAACTATAAACATTTATTTTATTTAACTATACAATTATTATAAATAATTATAAACTATAAGCACAATCTTTACAAAACATTATATTAACTAGGTAATTACTTTTAATAGATTATAATAGCATTTATCTAAGTAAATTTACTAAGTTATATTTAAGCATATGAGTAACTTCACACAAACACACATACACTATATTGTAATTGATGATCAATCTTATACATTACTACGTACGAATAATTTATCAATTGATAAACCAATATAATATTATTCTATTTTAGGTCGAGACGTTTTGTTTTTTATATTAATTGATATATCTCAAAACATTTTGTTTTTAATATTTATCGATGCATCTAAAAAAGTTATAAGTCGATGAATCAATTTACAAATAGATATATTTGACGATAAATTATATATACTAATTAGGATCTTCACAAGTGATCTATTACTAAAAGAACCCGACCCCGTGTTCCTAGCGCTTCGTATTCTTATATATATACGGCTATACCTATATATATATATATATATATATATATATAGAGAGAGAGAGAGAGAGAGAGAGAGACACACACACACAAAGAGAGACACTTAAGTGTAATACTTTAACTATATATATAGCTTGTTATAGCATATGTTAGTGTGTGTATGTATATAACACACATACTTCGTTGTGTACTTTAACTATATATATAACATGTTATAGTATATGTTAGTGTATTCTTTATTTGTATTTCAAAAGAGTTAACTGATTACATTTATATTATTTAGATAGTAAATATTAATGCGATTCAAATTTAAAGTTTGACCATGTTTGACTAATTAATTTAAGTCATTTACTTAATACTAATAACTTATTTCGTTTCTTAATACTATATATATATATATATATATAATAATAATTCTTCTATTTTCCATTCATTCATCACTAATAATGCATCACATAAATTAATCGATACAGGTCGAGACGTTTTATTTTTACTATTAATAGATATAGGTCAAACGTTTTGTTTTTAATATTCAATGATGCATCCAAGTAAGTTATTAATCGATGAATACATGTTTGATACATGTGTCACAGAAGAATTTTTTGAACTCAATTTAATTACGAATTTTGATACAAAACCAGTCCAAATTACCTCCAATCTTCCTCAAATTTTGTATATCGTCCCTATGCGATGAGTCTTAATCTTGCCATCTTGGATATTATCTCTCATAATGTGGCAATCAATCTTTATATGCTTGGTCCTTTCGTGAAATATAGGATTGGCTGCAATCTATAGGGCTGTCTTACTGTCACAAAACATACTCATAGGTTGCTCAATTGAAATGCCAAGCTCTGTAAACAATCCAAGTAGCCAAACTACTTCTGCAGTAGCTATTGCAAGACTTCTATATTCTGCTTCTGCTGAGCTTCTAGGCATTGTCTGTTTCTTTTTAGATTTTCATGACACCAATGATTCCCCAAACTTCACAAAAAAACTAGTTACCGACCTTCTGGTACTAGGAAATGCAGCGCAGTCTACATCACAAAAGCAAGTCAGACTGTTTGTACTTTTATTGCTCAGTAGAATTCTCATTCCTGAATTCAATTTGATATATCTTACAACTCTTATTGCTTCTTCCCAATGAGACTGCTTAGGTGACTGTATAAATTGACTAAGTATTTCCATATCAAATATTATATTTAGCCTTGTGATAGTCAGATATATTAATCTCCCAATCAATCTCTGATAACTTGCAACATCTTTCATCAATGCATCTCCAGATACCCCAACATGTGCATCAAATTCTGGTAAAGTAAACTTTTAATTCATATCTATTGGAGTGGCCACTAGTTTAGTAGCTCCTAACCCCAGGTCAGAAATCAATTGCAAGGCATACTTCCTTTGGTTTAGTAAGACCCCTTTGTTGGATCTCATAACTTGAATTCCCAAGAAATACTCCAGTTCTCCCAAATCCTTTACTTTGAATTTGTGATTTAAAACATCTTTAGTTTCTTGGATGAATTGCTCATTGTTTCCTATGATGAGCGGATCATCCACATACATAAGAACAACCACAAAGTCTTCTCCTTTCTTCTTGGTAAATAGTGAATAGTCATATAGACTTTTCTTATGCCCTGCTTCAAGAAGTGCCCCAGTAAGTTTGATGTTCCATTGTCTGGAAGCTTGTTTTAGTCCATATAAGGACTTCACTAGCTTCCATACCTTAGTCTCCCCCTGTCTTCTAAAACCTTGATGCATTTCCAAATATACTTCTTGGTATAAGTCTCCCTGCATTAATGTATTATATACATCCATTTGATACATTGTCCACCCTTTTGAAGCTACTACTGCAATAACTGACCTCATAGTTACCATTTTGGCAACTTGTGAAAAGGTTTCATGGTAGTCTAACCCCTCTTTTTAGTTGTATCCTTTTGTTACTAGCCTGGCCTTGAATCTTTCAACATCTCTATAAGCTTTATACTTTATTTTATACACCCATTTTGATCTAGTTGTATTCTTTCCCTTGGGCAAGTCTACTCTCTCCCATGTCATGTTGTGATGACCCAAAAGGTCATCACTTGTTTTAAAAATAAAATTTTGTATTCCAAGGTCTTAAAAATCTCTTTCTATCTCACCTCGTTTTGTGTGCGCAGTACGGGCGCGTAGCCGGAAAGCCATTATGTGAAAATCTCTGAAAAATGATGAATTTTGCCTTTAAAGCGAATTTAAGTTGACTTTGGTCAACATTTTGGGTAAACGGACCCGGATCTGTGATTTGATGGTCCCATAGGGTCCGTAGAAAAATATGGGACTTGGGCATATGCCCAAAATCAAATTCCAAAGTCCCAAGCCCGAGAAATGAATTTTTGAAGAAACTTGTTTGCTGGAATTATTTATGAGTTTTGGAAATGAAATGTGATGGTATCAGGCCCGTATTCTGGTTTTGGAGCCCTGTACAGATCTTATATATGATTTAAGTTAAATATGTGAAATTTGGTAAGAAACGGAGTTGAAATGACGTGAATCGGACCTTAATTAAGAAAATTAGAAAATTTGATGTTCTTAAGTGATTTCCTGATTTTGATGCTAAATTCATAGTTGATGATGTAATTTTGGTGATTTGAATGCACGAGCAAGTCCGTATGATATTTTGGGTTAGTGTGCATGCTTTTTTTGGAGCCCTGAGGGCTCTGGTGAGTTTTGGATAGGCCACAGAGTGGAATTCAACTTAGGAAGTTGCAGGTTTTTCAGCTGGTGTGTTCGGGTATGCAGGCTTCGCAAATGTGAAGCCTGGCTCACAAATGTGACAAAGCATCGCAAATGTGAAAATGGACCTGAGCAGCCTTAGTCGCAAATGTGACTGTTCTATCGCAAATATGATATCGCATTTGCGAAAGGTCCCTCGCAAATGCGAAGGTGACCGGAAATTGACTTGATCACAAATGCGGCATTTTATTCGCAAATGCAAAAGGATTAGTTTTCTGATGCGAACCCTGGTCGCAATTGCGACACCTGCAACTTGCAATTTTATAACTTAGCCGAAAAACTTTCATTTTTCAAACCCTTTCAAAATCAAAACACTCTTGGGCGATTTTTCAAAGACAACTTCCCTTCCAAATCGATTGTAAGTCATTTCTAACTTATTTTCTTTAATCTTTAACATCTTTTCACATGATTTCCACTCAAAATCAATGATTTTCATGGGGGAAATTGGGTGTTTTGGTTAGAACCTAGGTTTTCCAAATTTTGGGTATTTGGACCTTGATTTGAGATCTGATTTCAAAACAAATTATATATTTGGGTTCGTGGGGGAATGGGTAATCAATTTTTGGTTTGAACCTCGGGTGTTGACCATGTGGGCCCGCGGGCGATTTTGACGTTTTGGGGAAAACTTTAGAAAACTTATTTTCATGCATTAGAAATGATTCAATTAGCATTTATTGATGTAATTAAGTAACTTGTGGCTAGATACGAGCGAATTGGTGGTGGAATCAAGAGGTAAAGTTATAGTTGAGACTTGAATTTTGTTCATGACATCGAGGTAAGTGTTTGGTCTAACCTTAGCTTGAGGGAATAGGAGTCGAGTCCTATTTTCTATGTATTATTCGTTGAGTACGACGTATAGGCATGGTGACGAGTATCTATATGTTGGTGTCAAGCATGTCTGTAAGTCTTAAATTGAAATTGTTGTGTTCTTAATAAGTACTACGAATGCCTAAGTTGTTGATTTTCTGTGTTGGGTAAGATTTATGATCACTCTCGTGGGAGATGTTTATGGTTGAGCATTGGTACTAGTTGAGGTTTCTTTTGTGAAGTTAAATGTTGTAACGAGTTTGGTTATAGCTGACTCCCTTGCCGGGATAGTATTGTTTCATTATTGTTCCCTTGTCGGGACTCTTTTCTTGTGATTGGTGTTGAATAGTATATTGGGATCGGGTTGCACGCCGCAACATTATTATATTTGGGTCGGGTTTCCCGCCGCAACAATATTATATTTGGATCGGGTTGCATTCCGCAACAATATTATATTTGGATTGGGTTGCACGCTGCAACAATATTATATTTGGATCGGGTTGCTGCAACAACATTATAGTTGGATCGGGTTGCACACCGCAACAATGTTTTTATGATTTGGATCGGGTTGTGCGCCGCAACAATAAATAATAAAAGTGGTTATAAATTGGTTACAGTTCCTTTATTCTTTCTGCCGCATACTTTAGATTGTTCTTTACGCTTTTCTCCTGAGTTATTGTTGGTAATTGATATTCCCCAGCAGCATGCCCCCTCCCATCCTTAATTGTATATTTCTGTTTTATTTTCTTCTATATATGATATAACTGCACAGGTTTATTTGGTAGTCTGCTCCTAGCCTCGTCACTACTTCGCCGAGGTTAGGCTAGGCACTTACCATTACATGGGGTCAGTTGTGCTGATACTACACTTTGCACTGTGTGCAGATCCTGGAGCAGTAGTATTCGGACCTTAGCTTGGGTGGCTGCCTTCAGGCGTGCAACCCGCTCCCATTTCATATATCTTGTTGCAGGCGTGCAACCCGCTTCCATTTCATATATCTTGTTGCAGGCGTGCAACCCGCTCCCATTTCATATGTTTCCATGGCGGCGTGCCACCCGATCCCATTTACAAATCAACAACAATCACAAAAGAATCCTGACAAGGGAACAAGAGTATAACAACAACATCCCATTAAGGGAAACAATATCATAAACAATAACATCCCGACAAGGGAGACAATATCATAAACAATAACATCCTGGCAAGGGAACCAACAATGATAATCAACATATTAAGCATGAATAAATCTCAACGGAGTCACAACAATTACAACACTAGACCCACGGGCATATTTGACACCGACGTATAGATACTCGTCACCATGCCTATACGTCGTACTCCACAATTAACACATACTAAACATTTACTTCAATGCCACGAACACAATTCAAGCCTCAACTACCACTTTACCTCTCGTTTCCACCTCCAATTCGCTTGTATCTAGCCACAAGTTACTTAATTATATCAATAAATGCTAAATGAATCAATTCTAATGCATGAAAAATAAGTTTTTCAATGTTTTCCCCCAAAAAGTCAAAAATCAACCCCGGGCCCACATGATCAAAATCGGAGGTTCGAACCAAAACTCAATTACCCATTAACCCACAAACCCAAATATATAATTTGTTTTGAAATCAGACCTCAGATTGAGGTCCAAATCCCTAAAATTTGAAAAACCTAAGTTCTACCCAAAACACCCAATTTTCCCCATGAAAATCCTTGATTTTGAGTTGAAATCATGTGAAAAGATATTGTAGATTAAAGAAAACGAGTTAGAAATGACTTACAATCGATTTGGAGAAGAACGTTTCTTTGGAAAATCGCCAATAGAGTGAAGGTTTTGATAGAGTTTGAAAAATGAGGAAAAATCCGTCTAAGTCCCAATTAACTGGTCGCAAAAGTCGCAATTGCGACAGGAGCTTCGCAATTGCAAAGCTCGCAAATGTGAAAAAGGCCTTGCATTTGTGAACCTGGACATTTTCTCTTAACCTCGCAATTGCAGACAACTAGTTGCAATTGTGATACTGGGCATTTTCTGATGGCTTCGCATTTGCGAAGGGAGGTTCGTAATTGCAAACACGGGAAGACAAGGCTTTCTTCGCAAATGCAATCAAGCCCTCGCAATTGCCAAGCCTGTTGGGCTCGCAATTGCGATGCCTGACCTCGCAATTGCGAGATCAGAGCCTACAACATAGCTGAACCTGCAACAGCCATTTCCCTAAGTCCAATTTCACTCCGTAGCCTATCCAAAACTCACCCGAGCCCTCAGAGCTCTGAACCAAACATGCACACCAATCTAAAAATATCATACGGACTTGCTCGTGCAATCAAATCCTCAAAATAACATCAACAACTATGAATTAAACCCCAAATTCATGAAATCATTCAAGAACACCAAAATTTCAAAATTCTCAACTTTAAGTCCGTTTTATACAAAACCAAATCCGATCTTTACCAAATTTTAGAGATTCAACCTGATTATTATTTCAAACTTGTACCGGGCTCCGGAACTAAAATACAGGCCCGATACCATCAATTTCAAACACTTTTCATTTCCAAAAACTCTTATATATTTCCAGAAAATAATTTTCGTCAAAAATTCATTTCTCAGGCTTAAGACCTCGGAATTCAATTTCAAGCATATGCCCAAGTCTCATATTTTCCTACGGACCCTCTGAGACCATCAAATTACGGGTCCGGATCCGTTTACCCAAAATATTGATCAAAGTCAACCTAATTTATTTTAAATACAAAATTCATCATTTTTCACAGATTTTCACATAATGGCTTTTCGGATACATGCTCGGACTGTGCACGCAAATCAAGGTGAGACAAAAAAGAGGTTTTAAGGCCTCTGTGATGACCCAAGAGGTCATCACTTGTTTATAAAATGAATTCTTCGTTTTGAAGCTTTAAAAACCTCTTTTAGCATCTCCTCGATTTACGTGTGCAGTCCGGGCATGTATCTGAAAAACTTATATGTGAAAATCTGTGAAAAATGATAAATTTTGACTATAAAATGAATTAATTTGACTTCGGTCAACGTTTTGGGTAAACGGACCCGGACCCGTGATTTGATGTTCCCGGAGGGTCCATAGAAAAATATGGGACTTGGGCATGTGCCCGAAATTGAATTTCGAGGTCCCAAGCCCGAGAAATGACTTTTAAAGAAAATTATTTTCTAAAATTATTTAAAGGATTTGGAAATGAAATTTGATTAGAACATGTTGGTATCAGGCTCGTATTTTAGTTCTGGCGCATGGGACAGGTCTTATATATTATTTAAGATAATTCTGTGAAGTTTGGTAAGAAATGGAGTCCGTTTGACGTGATTCAGACCTTATTTGGAAAGTTTGGTGTTTAAAGAAGTTTTGAGAAATTTCATTGATATTGAGGTTTAATTCGAGATTTATGATATTATTTTGGTGATATGAGTACACAAGTAAGTCCGTGAGATGTTTTTGAGGTTGTGTGTATATTTGGCTTGGAGCCCCGAGGGCTCGGGTGAGTTTTGGATAGGCCACGGGGTGCATTTTAAACTTAGAAAATTTCATAATTTTAGCTGGTGTGCCCAGGCCTGCAGGCTTCGCAAATGCGAGCTCGCAAATGCGAAGGCTGGATTGCAAATGCGAAAATAGCCCATGCCTGCCTTGCTTGCAAATGCGAGTATTCTTTCGCAAATACGAAAATCCCTATTCAGCCTTGGGTCGCAGATGCGACCCATTCTTTGCAATTCCCAAGTCGCAAATGCAACATGTTGTTCGCAAATGTGAAGGTCCTATTTTCCTGAAGGGTTCGCAAATGCGAGCCCTGTTTTGCATTTCCCAACATAGCAGAGGTCGGGGGTTCGCAATTGCGAACCCCTATTCGCATTTTCCATACCTGCGACCTGCAACTTTTATACTTAGCCGATTTTAAACCCATTATCATATCCTCTCAAGACATAAACACCCTAGGACAATTTTTCAAAGACTTCTTTTTCTTCAAATCAATTGTAAGTCATTTTTAACTTGTTTTCTTCAATCATTAACATCTTTTAACATGATTTCAACTTAAAATCAATAATTTTCATGGGGGAAATTGGGTGTTTTGCGTAGAACCTAGGTTTTTCAAAATAATTGGGGATTTGGACCTCGATTTGAGGTCTGATTTCGAAACAAATCATATATTTGGGTTCGTGGGGAATGGATAATCGGGTTTTGGTTTGAACCTCGGGTTTTAACCATGTGGGCCTGGGGGCAATTTTTGACTTTTTTGGCAAAACTTTAGGAAATTCATTTTCATGCATTCAAATTGATTCTCGTAGCGTTTATTGATGTAATTAAGTAACTTGTGACTATATACGAGCAAATTGGCAGTGGAATCGAGGGGTAAAGCTATAATTGAAATTTGAGTTGTGTTCGAGGCATCGAGGTAAGTGTTCAGTCTAACCTTAGCTTGAAGGATTAAGAGTTGTGTCCTATTTGCTAATTGATTCATGTTGAGTACGACGTATATGCATGGTGATGAGTATCTATACGTTGGTATCGAGCATGACCGTGAGTCTTAAGTTTGCAATTTATTGTATTCTTAAATGACACTACGGATGCTTTAATTGATGATTCTCGGTATTGAGTAAAGATTAAGATTGTCTTCGTGAAAATTACTTACGATTGAGTATTGGTGTTAACTGGGATGGTTAGATGTTGGGTTAAGATTTGTTATAGCTGATTCTCCCTTGCCGGGACGTATTTACTTTTACTGTCGAATCCCTTGCTGGGATAGTGTAGTTTATTATTGATCCCTTGTCGGCACTCTTGGTATGGCTGTTATTAAAGGTATATAAATATATGTGTATCGGGTTGCACACCGCAACAATGTTATATGTGGATCGGGTTGCATGCCGCAACAATGTTATATGTGGATCAGGTTACACACCGTAACAATGTTATATGTGGATCGGGTTGAATGCCGCAACAATGTTATATGTAGATCGGGTTGCACGCCGCAACAATGTTATATATGTATTGGATTGCACGCCGCAACAAATGTTATTTGTGGATCGGGTTACACGCCGCAGCAAATGTTATATTGGATCGGGTTGCACGCCGCAATAGTGATATAAATGGATCATGTTGCACACCGCAACAGTGTTGAATGATAGGGATCGGGTTGTGTGCCACAACAGTGTTATTATTGTTTTGTTGTTGTAGATCTTGGATTGTTCTCTCATATTTCTCTTAAGTTTCTGCTGAAGTTGGTATTTCCCCCGTAGCATGTACCCCCTCCCATGTTAATTTTTTATTCCAATTTATTTTTCGTTGTATGTTATATAACTGCACAAGTGTATCTAGAGTCTGGTCCTAGCCTCGTCACTACCTTGCCGGGGTTAGGTCAGGAACTTACTAGCACATAGGGTCGGTTGTGTTGATGTTACACTCTGCACTATGTGCAGATTTCAGAGCAACTTTTGGATAGTAGCACTTGGGGAGCCTGCCTTCAATCCAGCCAGAGATCTCGAGGTAGTCCTACAAGCGTCCGCAGGCCCGGCTCTCTCTTCTACTTTATTTTGTACTCTGTTTCCATTAGATTTTGAGATAGTTTTTATTTCTTTCAGACAATTGTATATAGTACTCTTAGACATTCCATGAATATTGTAACACCGGATTCCGGGTAGAGAGGTGTGTTGTCATTAACATGCTGGTTTTGGTTATTATATTAGATTACGTCTTCCACTTGATTTCATTTATCGTTAATATCTAAATGTCGGTTACCTACTAATTCGAATTGTTAAAACGTATTAAAGTGAAAGAGTTAGAATTTCTATACTTTGTGGCTTGCCTAGCAATTTTGGTGGGCCCAGCTCAGGTCATATAGGGGTTTATTGTTATCCCAGTTCTTCAGGATGCTCTGGTCTGACTAGTGAGCCTTATGTAGAGTGTCACTTGGTCAGGTTTGCTTCCTGTAGCACCAGCCATCTCTTAGGCTGGAAGAGGAGCCTAGACTCCTGCTACTCGCACTCGGGAGCAGGTAGCTCCCCAGATTCCGACTCCATCGATTCAGCAAGTTGGAGCAATTCAGCCGGGTGTGGTAGCTCAAACCGGTGATGGAGCAGCCATGTCTACCGATGCTTTGTGGAGATTGGACAGGTTCTCCAAGCTCTTCACTACTACTTTCAGCGGTGCATCTACTGAGGATCCCCAGGATTATCTAGACAGCTACCATGAGGTTCTCATGAAAATGGGGATAGTTGAGACCAATGGGGTCGATTTTTCCACTTTTTGCTTGTCTCGATCCGCCAAGATTTGGTAGAGGGATTTCTGTTTGGCTAGACCAGCCGGATTGCCAACTTTGATTTGGGAGTAGTTTACTCAGCTATTTCTGGAGAAGTTTCTCCCCATCACTCATAGAGAGGACTATTAGAGCCAGTTTGAGCATCTCCGGTAGAGTTCCATGACTATTACCCTATGTGAGACCCGATTCATCGACTTGGCTCGTCATGCTCTTGTTATACTTCACACCAAGAGAGAGAGTGTGAGGAGGTTCATTGATGGACTTATTCAGCCGATTCATCTTCAGATGGATAGGGAGATTGGGAGTGAGATTACTTTCCAGGAGGCGGCCAATATGGCCAGGAGAGTGGAGATGGTTCTGTCGCAGGGAGGTGGTCAAAGGTCAGACAAGAGGCCCCATCATTCAGGCAGATTCAGTGGTGCCTTATCTGGAGGCAGGGATTCGTATGGTAGAGGCCATCCTCCTAGGCCCTTTCACTCAGTACTTCAGGTTTCTCACGGTGCTTCAGGTGGTCGTGGTTCCCAGATGCAGTATTCTTATCAGCAGTCCTACAACGCACCACCAACTCCTATCAGTGCACCGCCACTCAAGAGTTTCTGGGGTGGTCATTCAGGTCGCCAGGGTCAGTCTTAGTTTCCTCAGCCGCGACACTCGGGTAGATGTTTTGAGTGTGGTGAGTATGGTCATATTAAGAGGGCTTGTCCGAGGTTGGAGGGTACTCGTCGCAGCATCAAGGTTCACGTGCTATGGTTGAGGCACCAGGTGTTTCACAGACCGCCCATCTAGCTAGGGGTGGGGGTAGAGGTGCTAGAGGTGGAGGTCGAGGTGCTAGGTAGAGCTCAGACCGCTAGATGTGGAGGCCAGCCAGCATCAGGCCATCCCAGAGATGTAGTTTAGGGTGGTGGGGCCCAGCCCTTATGTTATGCTCTCCCAGCCAGGCCTGAGGCTGAGGCTTCAGATGCGGTTATTACAGGTACTATTTTGGTTTGTGATATAGATGCTTCAGTATTATTTGATCCAAGGTCTACGTACTCGTATGTGTCATCCTATTTTGCACCTTATCTAGTCATGCCTAGTGATTCCTTGAGTGTCCCTGTATATGTGTCTACATCGATGGGTGATTCTATTGTGGTAGATCGAGTCCATTATTCTTGTATTGTGGTGATTGGGGGGTCTTGAGACTCGTGTAGATTTGTTACTTCTGGACATGGTTGTTTTCAATGTTATATTAGGGATGGACTGGTTATCACCTTACCACACTATCTTGGACTGTTATGCCAAGACTATGACCTTAACCTTGCCGGGTTTGCCTCGTTTAGAGTAGAGAGGGACTCCTGGTCATTCTACCTGTAGTGTTATCTCTTATGTGAAGGCTTGGCGCATGGTCGAGAAGGGGTGTTTGGCCTATTTGGCATATGTCCATGATTCTAGTGCTGAGGTTCCTTCCATTGATTTTGTGCCCGTTTCGTGAGTTCCCTGAGGTATTCCCTTCAGACTTGCCGGGTACGCCACCCGACAAGGATATTGACTTTTGCAATGATTTGGCTCCGGTCACTCAGCCCATTTCTATCCTGCCATATCGTATGGCCCCGCCTGAGTTGAAAGAGTTGAAGGAGCAGTTGCAAGACTTGCTTGAGAAGGGTTTCATTAGACCCAGTGTTTCACCTTGGGGTACGTCGGTGTTATTTGTTAAGAAGAAGGATGGGTCGATGAGAATTTGTATTGATTACCGGTATTTGAACAAAGTTACAATCAAGAATAAGTATCCATTGCCGAGGATTGATGATTTTTTTATCAGCTTCAGGGTGCCAAGGTATTTTCGAAGATTGACTTCAGATCTGGCTACCATCAGTTGATGATTAGGGCATCTGATGTCCCTAAGATAGCTTTCTGCACTCGGTACGCGCATTATGAGTTCTTGGTGATGTTATTCGGGTTGACAAATGCCCCAGCAGCTTTTATAGATTTGATGAACCGAGTGTTCAGGCCTTACTTGGATTCATTCGTGATAGTTTTCATTGATGATATTTTGATATATTCCCGCAATCGGGAGGAGAACGAGTAGCATCTTAGAGTGGTTATTCAGACCTTGAGGGATAGTCAGTTATATGCTAGGTTCTCGAAGTGTGAGTTCTGGTTGACTTCAGTTGCATTTCTGGGTCATGTTGAATCAGCAAAGGGTATTCAGGTTGATCCGAAGAAGATTGAGGCAGTCAAGAACTGGCCTAGACCAGCATCAACTACAGAGATTCAGAGTTTCTTAGGGTTGGCAGGCTACTATCGTCGGTTTGTGGAGGGGTTTTCATCTATCGCAACCCCGATGACCAGGTTGACCCAGAATGGTGCCCAGTTCAGATGGTCGGACCAGTGTGAGGCGAGCTTTCAGAAGCTCAAGACAGCGCTAACTACGGCATCAGTGTTGGTTTTGCCCACAGGTTCAAGGTCTTATACAGTTTATTGTGATGCATCTCGTATTGGGCTTAGTGCAGTGCTGATGCAGGATGGCAAAGTCATTGCCTATGCTTTGCAGCAGTTGAAGATTCATGAGAAGAACTATCCGATTCATGATTTGGAGTTGGCAGCCATTGTTCATGCATTGAAGATTTGGAGGCATTATCTGTATGGCGTGGCATGTGAGGTGTTCACGGATCACAAGAGTCTTCAGTATTTGTTTAAGCAAAAGGAGTTGAATTTGAGGCAGAGGAGGTGGTTGGAGTTGTTAAGAAATTATGATATCACCATCTTATATCATCCAGGAAAGGCCAATGTGGTGGCCGATGCTTTGAGTAGGAAGTCAGCTAGTATGGGCGGTCTTGCTTGTATTCCGGTCGGTGAGAGGCCGCTTGCTTTGGATGTTCAGGCTTTGGCCAATTAGTTCGTGAGGTTGGATGTTTCTGAGCCAGTCGGGTGTTAGCTTGCACGGTCGCTCGTTCTTCTTTATTGGAGCGTATCCGTGATCAGCAGTATGATGATCCCCATTTGTGTGTCCTTAGAGACACGGTGCAGCGCGGAGGTGCCAAGCAGGTTACCTTAGATGATGATGGAGTTTTGAGATTGCAGGGTCGAGTTTGTTTGCCTAATGTGGATGGGCTTCGGGAGTTGATTTTAGACGAGGTCCACAGCTCTCGATACTGTATTCATCTGGGCGCCGCGAAGATGTATCAGGATTTGTGGCAGCATTATTGGTCGTGGAGAATGATGAAGGATATCGTTGCATATGTGGCTTGGTGTTTGAATTGTCAATAGGTTAAGTATGAGTATCAGAGGCCTGGTGGTTTATTTCAGAGGATTGAGCTTCCCGAGTGGAAGTGGGAGCGGGGTCACTATGGATTTCGTTGTTGGACTCCCCCAGACTCGGAGGAAGTTCGATGCAGTGTGGGTCATTGTTGATAGGCTAACCAAGTCAACACATTTCATTCCTGTGGTAGTCTCTTATTCATCCGAGAGGTTAGATGAGATCTATATCCGGGAGATTGTTTGTCTTCATGGTGTGCCCGTGTCTATCATTTCGGACCGAGGTACGCAGTTTACCTCATGTTTTTGGAGAGCAGTTCAGCGAGAGTTGGGCATGCGGGTTGATTTGAGCACAATATTTCATCCCTAGACAGACGGGCAGTCCGAGCGGACTATTCAGATTTTGGAGAATATGCTCCGAGCTTGTATCATTGACTTTGGAGGCTTGTGGAATCAGTTCTTGTCTTTAGCAGAGTTTGCCTACAATAACAGCTACCAGTCAAGTATCCAGATGGCTCCTTTCAAGCTTTATATGGTACACAGTGTCGGTCTCCGGTTTGATGGTTTGAGCCGGAAGAGGCTTGGTTGTTGGGTACGGATCTGGTTCAGGATGCCTTGTACAAGGTCACTATTATTCAGGATAGGCTTCCTACAACTCAGTCCAGGCAAAACGCTTATGCCGACTGCAAGGTTCGTGATTTGGAATTCATGGTCGATGAGCGGGTATTGCTTCGAGCATGAAGGGCGTGATGAGATTTGGGAAGAAGAGCAAGCTTAGCCCTAGGTTCATTGGCCCGTTTGAGATTCTTGATCGAGTGGGAGAGGTGGCTTATAGACTTGCGTTGCCATCGAGCTTATCAGTCGTGCATCCAATGTTACATGTGTCCATGCTTTGGAAGTATCACGGCGATCCATCCCACGTGTTAGATTTCAGCACTATCCAGTTGGACAAGGACTTGTCTTATGAGGAGGAGTCGGTAGCTATTCTAGACCGACAGGTTCATCAGTTGAGATCGAAGAGTTTTCCTTCTATTCGTGTTCAGTGGGGAGGTCAGCCTCCTGAGGCATCGACCTGGGAGTCCAAGTCCGATATGCGGAGCCTTTATCCCCATCTTTTTCCCGATACAGGTATTTCCTTCTTCTGTCCGTTCGAAGGCGAACGGTTGTTTTAGAGGTGGAGAATGTGATGACCAAAGAGGTCATCACTTGTTTTTAAAATGAATTCTGCATTCTGAGGCTTTAAAAACCTCTTTTATCATCACCTCTATTTGCGTGCGCAGATCGGGCGCGTAGCCGAAAAGCTTATATGTGAAAATCTATGAAAAATGATAAATTTTGACTATAAAATGAATTAATTTGACTTCGGTCAACGTTTTGGGTAAACGGACCTAGACCCATGATTTGACGGTCCCAAAGGATCCACATGAAAATATGGGACTTGGGCGTGTGCACGGAATTGAATTCCGAGGTCCCAAGCCCGAAAAATGAATTTTTAAAGAAAATTGATTTTTGAAATTGTTTAAAGGATTTAGAAATGAATTTTGATTAGAACATGTTGGTATGGGCCCGTATTTTGGTTCTAGCGCCCGGTACAGGTCTTATATATGATTTAAGATAATTATGTGAAGTTTGGTAAGAAACGAAGTTCGTTTGACGTGATTCGGACCTTAATTGGAAAGTTTGGTGTTTAAAGAAGTTTTGAGAAATTTCATTGATATTGAGGTTTAATTCGAGGTTTCTGATGTTATTTTGGTGATATGAGTATACGAATAAGTCCGTGAGATATTTTTGAGGTTGTGTGTATATTTGTCTTGGAGCCCCGAGGGCTCGGGTGAGTTTTGGATAGGCCACGGGGTACATTTTGAACTTAGAAAATTGCAGAATTTTAGCTGGTGTGCCCACGCCTGCAGACTTCGCATTTGTGAAGCCTGGCTCGCAAATGAGAAAACAGCCTACGCCTGCCTTGCTCGCAAATGCGAGTATTCTTTCGCAAATCCGTAAATCCCTGTTCAGCCTTGGGTCGCAAATGCGACTCATTCTTTGCAATTCCCATGTCGCAAATACGACATGTTGTTCGCAAATAGGGCTGTATTCTGGGTCGGGTCCGGGCCTTTGTGGGCCAAACGGGCCGGGCTTCGTGGGCCTGGGCTCTGGCGGTCCCGGGCTTCGTGGGCTCAATGGGTGAAACCGGCCCGTGACGGGCCTAAGCCCATATGGTCCTGGGCTAACCGGGTCGGGCTCGTGGGCTTCGCGGGCCTAGCGGTTTTTTTTTTTAAAGGCAATTTCTTGTAGTATCATGGCACTATTAAAAATATATATGTAGTATATATGTAGATCTAATTATTAAAGTGCTTGACGAAAAAGAAAAATAACAAAACAATAGTAAAACACTAAATTGTCATGCATAATATATTGTCTTGTAGTATATATATTGTATCTTATGTATATATATTATAACTTATTACTTATATATTTTCTTGTAGTATATATTGTATGTTATGTATATATATTCTCTTATATATTTTTTTGTAGTATATATTGTATCTTATGTATATATATTCTCTTATATATTTTCTTGTAGTATATATATTGTATCTTATGTATATATATTATAACTTATTACTTATATATTTTCTTGTAGTATATATTGTATGTTATGTATATATATTCTCTTATATATTTTCTTGTAGTATATATTGTATCTTATGTATATATATTCTCTTATATATTTTCTTGTAGTATATATATTGTATCTTATGTATATATATTCTCTTATATATTTTTTTGTAGTATATATTGTATCTTATGTATATATATTCTCTTATATATTTTTTTGTAGTATATATATTGTATCTTATGTATATATATTATAACTTATTACTTATATATTTTCTTGTTAGTATATATTGTATCTTATGTATATATATTCTCTTATATATTTTCTTGTAGTATATATATTGTATCTTATGTATATATATTATAACTTATTACTTATATATTTTCTTGTAGTATATATTGTATGTTATGTATATATATTCTCTTATATATTTTTTTGTAGTATATATTGTATCTTATGTATATATATTCTCTTATATATTTTCTTGTAGTATATATATTGTATCTTATGTATATATATTCTCTTATATATTTTCTTGTAGTATATATATTGTATCTTATGTATATATATTCGCATAATATATTTTCTTTTAGTATATATATTGTATATTATGTATATATATTCGCATAATATATTGTCTTAACAAGGTACTAATACCACCATTAGAAGGAAAAAAAACTAAGGAAGATGTGCCAAAATACAAGTTACATATTAGTCTATGTATTATCTCTAACAAATCTCATAAATCCTTCAAGGTTCGGAGGAGGTTGCGTTGGTGGTGGTGGAAAAGAAGCTTGTTCATCACCACTTCCGGGCGAAGCCGAATCCTCCGCAAGTTCCGCTATCATTTCTTCATAAGCTTCATCTATCGCCGGTTGTGATTCTGCAATTCCAAAGTTTCTTCTTTCCGAGCGGATCCAATCTCTAAACAGTACTGATTTTTCCAAACTATCCCTCATAGACGCTCTATGGCCATTTTCTAAACTTAAAAACGGTCAAATTGTCAGCCCAAACGGCTAGATTTTAAATATGGCCGTTGGAGAATTTTAAAACAAAAAAAAAATAAAAAAAAAATAGTCGTTGGGCCCGTTGGGCCCGCCAGGACCGGCCCAGGCCCGGCTGACGGTCCCGGGCTAAACGATCCCGGGCTCGTGGGCAAATCTATGAAAACCGGCCCGTCACGGGCTTCTCAAGACCACCAGGACCGGCCACCAGGCCCGTTAGGACCGCGGGCCCGGTCCGGTCCGGTTCCGGCCCGGCCCACCAAGCAGCATTATTCGCAAATGTGAAGATCCTATTTTCCTGAAGGGTTCGCAAATGTGAGCCCTGTTTCGTTTTTCCCAACATAGCAGATGTCGGGGTTCGCAATTGCGAATCCATGTTCGCATTTCCCATACCTGCAACCTGCAACTTTTATACTTAGCCGATTTTAAACCCATTTTTCATATCCTCTCAAGACATAAACATCCTAAGATGATTTTCAAAGACTTCTTCTTCTCCAAATCAATTGTAAGTCATTTTTAACTAGTTTTATTCCATCATTAACATCTTTTAAAATGATTTCAACTTAAAATCAATGATTTTCATAGGGGAAATAGGGTATTTTGGGTAGAACCTAGGTTTTTCAAAAGAATATTGGGGATTTGGACCTCGATTTGAGGTCCAATTTTAAAACAAATCATATATTTGGGTTCGTGGGGGAATGGGTAATCGGGTTTTGGTTCAAACCTTGGGTTTTGACCATGTGGGCCCGGGGGCGATTTTTGAATTTTTGGGCAAAACTTTGGGAAATTCATTTTCATGCATTCAAATTGATTCTCTTAGCATTTATTGATGTAATTAAGTAACTTGTGACTAGATACGAGCGAATTGGCGGTAGAATCGATGGGTAAAGCTATAATTGAAATTTGAGTTGTGTTCGAGGCATCGAGGTAAGTGTTCGGTCTAACCTTAGCTCGAGGGATTAGGAGTTTTGTCCTATTTGCTATTTGCTTCTTGTTGAGTATGACGTATAGGCATGGTGACGAGTATCTATATGTTGGTATCGAGCGTGACCGTGAGTCTTAAGTTTGCAATTTATTGTGTTCTTAAATGATACTACAGATGCTTTAATTGATGATTCTCGGTATTAAGTAAAGATTAAGATTGTCTTCGTGGAAATTACTTAAGATTGAGTATTGGTATTAGCTGAGATGGTTAGATGTTGGGTTAAGATTGGTTATAGCTGATTCTCCCTTGTCGGGACGTATTTACTTTTACTGTCGAATCCCTTGCTGGGATAGTGTAGTTTATTGTCGATCCCTTGCCGAGACTCTTGGTATGGCTGTTGTTAAAGGTATATAAATATATGTGGATCAGGTTGCACGCCGCAACAATGTTATATGTGGATTGGGTTGCACGCCGCAAAAATGTTATATGTGGATCAGGTTGCACGCCGCAACAATGTTATATGTGGATCGGGTTGCACGACGCAACAAATGTTATATGTGGATCGGGTTGCACGCCGCAACAAATGTTATATTGGATCAGGTTGCACGCCGCAATAGTGATATAAATATATCGGGTTGCATGCCGCAACAGTGTTGAATGATATGGATCGGGTTGCGCACCGCAACAGTGTTATTACTGTCTTGTTGTTGTAGATCTTGGCTTGTTCTCTCATATTTCTCTTAAGTGTCTGCTGGAGTTGGTATTTCCCCCGTAGCATGTACCCCCTCCCATGTTTATTGTTTATTCCTGTTTATTGTCCGTTGTATGTTATATAACTGCACATGTTTATATGGAGTCTGGTCCTAGCCTCGTCACTACCTCGCCCGGGTTAGGCCAGGTACTTACCAGCACATGGGGTCGGTTGTGTTGATGCTACACTCTGCACTATGTGCAGATTCTGGAGTAGCTTTTGGACAGTAGCACTTGGGGAGCCTGCCTTCAATCCAGTCAGAGATCCCGAGGTAGTCCTGCAAGCGTCCGCAGGCTCGGCGTTATCTTCTACTTTATTTTGTACTCTGTTTCCATTAGATTTCGAGGCAACTTGTATTTCTTTCAGACAATTGTATGTCGTACTCTTAGACTGTTTGTGAATATTGTGACACCGGATTTCGGGTAGAGAGGTATTTTGTCATTATTGTACTGGTTTTGGTTATTTTATTAGATTAAGTCTTCCGCTTGATTTCATTTATCGTTTATATCTAAATGTTGGTTACCTGCTAATTCAAATTGTTAAAAAGGATTAAAGTGAAAGAGTTAGAATTTCTATACTTTGCGGCTTGCCTAGTTTCTACGAGTAGGCACCATCACGACTCCCGAGGGTGGAAAATTTGGGTCGTGACAGCCTCGAAACACGAGATTCATTTCTAAAACAAGTGAAGACCTTTTGGGTCATCACATCATTATTTATAGCTACGTCTAGGGAAGGAGGTCCTAGGATTATGCCCCTCTTTAATGTTAATTACGAGGGTCATTGATGAAGATGTTACGGCGAGCATAAATTCCAAGTTTTTTGTAACGGGCAATCGTAATACCATGGAATATTTTTTATTAAATGCTGCCGGATGAGAAGTATTTATTACATGCTTATGAGCATTATTCTCCCCGGTGGCAAATGGAACAGTTGCTTTCAGGTCTTAGGTTCCACATTATCCCTTTTTTTAGACGGTCACATGGCATAGCGTATTTTACCCTATACAATATGTTGCCTTAACTCTCTCAAAGCTCTTCACATTTATATTTAGTGATCAAAAGGTGACAAATATTTTGGTGCCATAAGTTGTTTGGTATAGAAATAAATTACACAAAGATTAGTAATATATTCTTGTTTTAATCGGGTGTTTAGTTCATTATATTGAAAATTTGAACATCAATATATAAATTTAACTTCGTTTTTGGTTTAAAAACAATATAAAATTTTGTTTACAATTATAATCTTGGAGTTTTGTTAGGCTTTTCTATTTCATTTAGTTCAGTGAAGAGTTAGTGTGGTCTGATGTTCTTTATCATTCTAAGTCAAATGAAGGACCAGAACAACAATCAATATAAACATTGTCAATTACTCCAAAACTAAGCTTGGGCAACAATCAAAGAAATGAAGGATTTCTTTCCATTTTCAAAAGACAAACTGTTGCTTAGCCAATTCATAAATCTGATATAGCCTGAAACAATTCAATGCTATCCATGGCAAAACTAAATAGAATCACTGTCACTACAGCTAAGATAATTACATATTCACAAAATTCATTTACAAATTACACTAGAGTTAAACTTTTTAATAGACAATAGTTATATAAATATCTATCATCCTCATGCTTACACCAGTCGTGGCTGAGTATCATGGTATGCGCCAATAAGACCTAAAGAATATGTTGTTAGAGAGTTGAAGTTTTATAAAACAAGCTAGCACAATGATGTTGAAAAGTTGGGGGTAGAGTGTATTTTCATGAAGACCCCACCAACATATGCGCCAATAAGACCACCAAATGCGTTTATGGCACTAGTGTGTCACATAAGTCATGGGTGATCATTGGTCTGATTGTTTAGAAAGTATTTACATAATCATATCACTTATAAGATAATTATAAGTAAATTTTTATGATAAACATTTAATTGATAACTTGGTAAAATAGTAATAGTAACATATTATCATAACTTAATTAAGCTACATTGATAGTGCAAAAAAGTCTTTGCACTATGTCACTATATCTAACTTTGAGTCCTCTATTAACTACTAACGTATAGCTCTAATTTGAACTCCTTTCCAGCCAATATTGAAATCCCTGAGATTTCCATAGTAACAAACTGTCCACTCGGTTCAATATTTTTCGTCATTCTTGTGTTCCCTTGCCGGTCTGATCCCATGCAACCAACAAGCTCATAGCCCTTCAATCCTCTCACATTTTTCAATCCTAATAATGTCATCTTTTCAAGGACCAATCCTTGATCCATCGCGTATCCTCCATTACCAACCTTTGATTTAACACAATCTTATTGCCGATGAAGTTGCTGTTAAACCTGACTAATGTCCACCTCCCTCCTTCTCTTCCCATCTGCATCTCATCATCATCCTCACCAAATAGTTCTCTAGTGTTGTTTCCGCTACTGCTAAGCACGACAAGGAGCTTGAATGCAGTCCTCTTAGCACGTTGTGTTGTTATTGCTTCCCCTTGCATGGCCAATATGTTCCATTCACGAATGTGTACATTTATATGATCCGGTGGTGCATCAAGTGTCATAAATTTTTCTTGATTAAAACTCACGAAACGAGACTAATTGAGGAGGTCAAACCAGTTTCCAACAAGGAAATATGCCTCAACTGAGGTTGCTTCTTGCTTAAGTACAGGTGAGATCATGACACCTTTACCAAGAAGGAACTGTGTGCTAATATCATATGTGTTGGTGTCTTGAGGGAAAGAGAAGAAAAGGGGCCGTGCAATGGGAGTCCCTTTTGTATGTGCCTCATACATCAGTATGTAAAAGTATGAAAGTAACTGATATCGGAGCCCAAGGACTTTCTTGGCTGCTTCAGCAACTAACTCCCAAATATAGATCTCCTGGCGGGTAGTGTCATTAGCAGAGTGGTCTCTTGCAAATGGATAAAATGCTCCAAGCTTCACAAAACTAATCTTTCTCAATCTACTTAGAATTCAAGGCAAAATTGGCGTAGAAGCAGTTCAACCAAATTACCAAAATATTTTTACACAATTCTCAAGATTTTACCAGGTTGCCAATCTCATTCCCCCCCCCCCCCCCCCCAAAAAAAAAAAAAAAAAAAGAATCTAGGATGACCTCTACAATTGGCCTAAAGTTCTAGCTTGCGAGAGAAGCAAAGTTTGTAGACAAAGTTCCAAACATGAATGTACATGAATCCAGCAGTGACAAAGCTCTTCAGTAGTGTTCCATGAAAAACCACATATATCTGCTCCAACCATTGGAATTCCGTATAGTCCAAAACTTAAGATAGTAGGAATGGAGTATGCCAAATCATTTCAGGTAGCAGCATTATCTCCGGTCCAATGTGACGTATATCTGCCAGAGCCAAGAAAAGTTGATCTTGCAAGAATGAATGATCGTTTACCAGTGGCATTAACCAAAGTGTTATAAGTAGCTCTGGATTCTAGTTATCCATTAAGGTTATGGACATCATACTCCATAGTATTTTCAAAATGTGTTGAAGTGGCTGGAACTATTCTATGATTGATAGGCAAGTGATCGCCAGAGTTGTTTATCTTATAGGGAGGGTCGTCAAAGGTTGCTGATGGTGTAGGAAGGGAAGTTATGAAATTAGATAGTTCATTCATGCAAGCCACAGACCATCAAAAGGTACTAGATTGTTGAAATTCTCAATTTCTTTTCTCCAAAATATTCCAGTAGCTGAATTTAGAAAATCAGGATAGTAAATGTTCCCTGGCCAAACAACCCCTTGATAGGGCATATTATCGTGTTTTATGAAGACATCTTCTTCCATGCCTCTCTTATAGGTGTTATATGTGTTGTTGATACTAATTCCTGCAGTAAGAAGAAAGAAGAACAAAATAACACGACTTCTTTCACAATGATAAGGAGTCATAATCTAACCTAATTTAGCTACATAAATAAGAGAATTTAGAGAGTAAGATGTCAATGGGAAATTGTTAGACTTGATGACGGTGAGAAGATACCTGGATCTACTATTAGAACGTACTTCTGATCATTCTGATGAAGCTTCTTGAGAAAAAAACTCACATGATCCATTGGGAAATTAATTGGATCGAGTGTGAAGTCCTTAAAACCATCCATGTAATCAATATCACTCCACATAACCTCCAGGGGGATCCCAGCCTTTGCATAACTATATCCACTACCAGTTCAACATCATCAATGTTATTGTAACCCCACCGATATTGGTGAAAACCTATATCCACAAACAATTACTTTGAAACACGTGAGAGTATTTGCAAGTGTATGAAGGTTGAAGCTGAGCATCTAACAGAAAGAGCTTGTAAGTAAGCAAATCTTTGTTAATGGATCACAAACTTCAACTTCAACCAGTATTGGACTGATAGGGATTGAGGAATTTTGCATTCCTAAATTTCTTCTTAATGACCTTTTCACATGAAAAGTTCAGCACAATGTTAAAAGCAAGGCCGTCTCTGAGAATGAGGCAATTTATAGTGAACAATTTCCCTTTAATTAATATAGTAATATTACTATCTCCCTCTTACAAGAAAATGATCCTCCGCTATCCACCCTAAGAACTTGTGACAGGTTACCTAGACTGAGTATTGAGTAATGCAACCTAAATAAGATAAGCTCATAGGTCATAGTTTGAGCTCTATTCAATGCCTTTCTCCGCCTGTATGTCTTAGGTTCCTCTCAAGGTAGGTTGTACTAACTAGGGTATGTTCACTCATTTAATACAGCTGGTTTAAAGTAAGACTTAGATATTCAAGAGTTTAACATTTATACACTCGGCATTGAAAAAATTTCATTTTAATAACTGTTTAACCAAACATCTGAGTCTTTGGCCAAAGCTTAAAAAGAAATTCGGGTTACTGATAATCAGGAGACGAAAATAAAATATTTTTGAGAATGATGGTAAAGCAGTAAATAATTTTGTATTTCAGTAAGATCTCAATAGTATTTTGTGTTCCTACAAATGTTGAGTCCTTCTTCTTTTATAGTTGATTCTAGGAGAAGATGTAATGTCTTTGTCTTAATGGGGCAATTATGGGCAATAAATGACATTAAAAGAAACGTTACACAATCATTTCTATTTAATTCAAATATTCTAACGTATTTGATATTTAATGATGTGTTTAGACTCTTTTACGTCATCAGATTCGTATCTTCAACTTCTTCCGATCTTCGGTCTTTAAATGACTTGAATAGGTACGAGACTCGTACCTATTTTAGTAACGGTCCACACCTATGTTGCTTTCTTTTCCCCCTATCTGTTGTCACTCGTGCCTCTTAACTGATCATCATGTTTTGACCATTTGACCAGTCCACGTGTCATGTCACGTCACCTTCAATGTAAATTCAGTTTTTTCCCAATACAGATAGTCCCCCCACTTTCCATTTATTTATCAATTAAATAATTGGGAAGTGGATCTTCATAAAAAGGGAATTTTTGTCGTAATTAATATTATGACAATAGTGACGTTTCAATTGTTCCTTCTATTTAATGCTTTACATACGTGTCACTTTCTGATTGGTTCTGCAATTCTACACCCTTTTTCGAGACTTCTTCATTCACACTATTCACGAAATGATAGTTGCCTTTATTATAGGCTTTCCATCATTGCACTCCTAAGTTTGACGGTTGTCATTATAAGCTTTTTTAACCCTCTTTCGTTTACCTTCTTCTTCATAGATCTTCAACAAGCAATTTCATACTTACTTGTATTTTCTCTCCCCTTTAGTACATCCTTCTTCAACAATGTCATCTCCAAACCCTAACCCTAGAAAAGTTCCAATTCTTGATCAGTTCCCCAATGCTCCCGTAAGACATAGGAGAGGCAGATGAAGTAGGCTTCGGAGCTTGGGCCTAGGGTCCGCTCGTGATGGTTTATCTGGTCCTGCTTCTTCTTCTTCTAGTATCGGGAGTTCTATTCCGAAGACCCCTTCTTCTAAAGGTAAAGAAATCCTTGATTCTTCTCAAGAACCTTTAGTCGATGAAATTGTTCTCAGTGATTTGTCTTTTGGGAGAGATAGAACGTCTCTTCAAAATCAAATTGTAAATTTAGAAAAAGCTGATACTTATCCTTCATTAGTGACCGAGCTTACAATTCCTACCATCATAAGGGATTGTAACTGGAGCAATAGTCTTCGGATGTCAATTCCTTCCCCAAATCAAAGAATTTCTTCCTTTAGAAGTGGTTACTCTTTTGTTTATACTTACCCCTTTACTTTGGGTTTTAATCCTCCGGTTGACCCAGTCATTATTGACTTTTGTCGTTTATTTAAAATCTGTTTGGCCCAAGTCGGTCCCCTAGTGTGGAGAGAAGTGGCTTGTATGAGATACTTATCTGCCAAAGCCAATGTCAACTTCAGCTTCTCTCACCTTATTCATTTATACCATCCCAATTTAATGCACCATGGGGTTTTTACCTTAACTGCAAGAAGCAAAAAGATTTTGGTAAGCCCTGAAGATGACAGAGATCGTGGATGGTATACCCGTTACGTTGTTGTACGTACGGTGGACTTGCTTGGTGAAACAAATATTCCCTTCCCTGAGAAGTGGAATTTTGCACGTAAGTTTCCTTTTATTTATCGCACCTATTTTTGAGAATTTCAATTCTTTTTCTAACTTCGTCTCTTTTTGTTTTTTTGTAGCAACCATGGGAGATGTGGAACTTATTCATGACTTTTGTGGTTGGGTAGATTCAATTTTGAAGATTGCTCCTAAGGATCAAAGAACTTCGAAATCAATTTCTTCTTTACATGGCTGGAAGGTGAAAACACATGGTATGTCCCTTTTTACACGTTTTTTTCTTTTTACATGTTAAGCACCTTTTTCTCAATGTTGATTATGTATCCTTCTTTTAATCAGGATTTGGTGTTAGAGGAATGGCAGCTGATGTAGCTATGGCCATTCGCATGTCTGCTAATGCTGCACTTGATTTGAACAAGGCTCGAGCTTCGCTTCCCAAAAGGAAAGCTATAGGAGCAAGTTCTGAGAATGAGGAAGAGGAAGATACCTCTTTAATTGTCAGGCCAAGAGTTAGGAGACGAGTCATTAATAGTGATGAAATTGAAAATACCCCTGCTCAAACCTCATCCACCGAGCCTGTTTTGATTCATTCTGACGAGGACAGCGTGCCAAGAGATACTAATGAATCAACTCGGCGTCTTTTTGATAGTGGTTTTGAGAGTGGCGAGCTCGGCCCTGTTTTTGATGAAGCTCATGTCTCCTCATTCTTTCCTATTTCCTCCATTCATTTGCCAACCGACAGTATTTCTTTACCAGCTTTGAGGACTTCCGTTCCTTTGCCGTTTTCAACTGCACCTGCTTCCGTTCCTGTGTTGGTATCTACATCTTCTCCTTTCATCCCTACTTTGACTCATATCACTCCTGCTGCTGTGTTTACCTTTTCTACTACTCCTCCTTCCATTGCTCATCCTCCCTTTGTTCAGCATACAGAGGCGGGTTCTAGCAGTGGAATCATGGCTATGAGAAGTGTTACTCTTGAAGTTCCTGCCAACCATAGCCTTTTGAGAAAGACTGGTAGAGCTGATGTTTGGCTCGAGCCTCTAATCGTAGATATTGAGAAGAAGAAGATGGAGAGCCACAGCTGCCTGACTCTAATGAATGACATAGTTCATTCTACTTTGAAGGTATTTTTCCTTTACCAACAAGTTTTTTGTTTTTAATCTACAAATCCTTATTTCTATGAGTTGTCTCTGTAGGCTAACCTCATTGGTACAGAATTGATGGGAAGAATTTCCCTTCTGGAAAGAAAACCCGTGAGTCTGAAAAATCTATCCATGAGGACGAGGAAATAGCCAGGGGAGCCCAGCTTAAAGCAGCTAATTGGAAAGAACTGTTTGAGAATGCTCAGGGGACCATAGAGGAGTTGCAAGAAAGTAGAAATCTCCTGGAGCAGCAAAAGCGTGGTTTGACTTCTGAACTAGCAACTGCCAAGGCTTCTTCAAGCTAATTTAAAAGAGATAAAGAGCTTTTGGAGAGCTCATTGTCAGAACAATTATCAAAGGCTAGTGAAGAAGTCAGGGAGCTTAAGGCACTTTTATCCAAGAAAGAAGAGTATGCAGGAGAATTAGTGCAAAGCTTGACTCAAGCTCAAGCTGACTTACAGACCTCCTCTGACGAGATTCGAGCTTTGAAGAGTTCTCATGCCTCCCTTGAAGCTTCCCTTGATTCCCATTTAGCTGAACACCAAATATTGAAGAACGATTTTGCTATGTGGGAAAGGGAGTATGGACTTCTGGAGGAGAACTTCAACATAGAGGTAAGTTGGGCTTTCCTGAAATTTCGTCGTGATGCTTTGATGGAAGCTGCTCAGGAAAGCTTTGATTTGCAATCTGAATTAGCCAAAGTCTTAGACACTATCGAGAAAAGTCAACAACCTGTTGATACTCCTTCTCCTGCACTTGACGCTTCTGGAACGGAAGAGCTTTTAAATGAAGAAGTGGCTACTGCGGCAATGGGAGTTGCAATTCCGGCTCCCGAGGGTGAAACTTCTATGTCACAGTCCATGGAAGCTGAAGCTCCCGTGACTCTTGCTTCCCTCGGTGATTTTAACATTCCAAGCCCAATTGAAATTGCTCCTATTACTGCTCCCTCAGAAGTTGTTACCGTGCTTGTGATAGCCCCTGAAATGAAATTGCAACTTCTGATGTTCCAACCCCTTCAGTGACTAGTTGAATGTATTTCAAACTTTACTGCTGTTTTTGTTTTTGTTTTTATTAATTGGTGGTGTTATCCCTTGGCAACTTTAAGGGATCTTTTGATGAAGTCCCCAGTTATCATAATGGGGCATTTGTAAAAAACAAATATTTTGCTGACTAAGTTTGTACTTAGTCTTTTATATTAAGAAGTTTTATTCGGTACTTCTGTATATTTTATTCTTGCCTATTTATCTAGGACTTATAGAATAGCTTAGCATTTTTATCCTTTTAAAATGCTTTATGATTCTTCTCATGGATTATCAACATGAGGCTTATAAAAGAGGGTCCTTTTATTTTATCGACACTTAATGAAAAAGACGTCTCAACTTCATAATGGTGTTATAATACGATAAAAGAAATAGGAATACACATGTTTTGTATGAAACAACTTTGGCAAGTTTTTATTCATGAACTTTAACAAGTTTTTGACTATTACATGTATTAAAATACATCTACAACTTTCTCGTAACTGTTTTTCTTGTATAGATTTGTACATAACATAAAATATACAAGGTTTTTCTTCATAACCTATTTCAGTACATAGTCATGACCCTATCTTTATATATTAGGAAGGGTTTGAGAGGTGACTTCATTTATGAGTTTGAGAGATGACTCTGTTGAATGTTGAAGACTTCATAACTTTTTCTCAACACTTGTCTCTTTGTGGCCGACTTTTGTTCGATATTTGTATCTATTTTTCTACACATATCTGTGTATAATATGTAGTCCCCCAAGTGTTTGAGCGGTGAAGTATGAAGCCTCGAGCACTTGTTTATTTCTTTCAATTTGGCCCTTTTCCTGAAATAGAAAAATATACGGGACTCGGAGGTGCGATTATAGATGAAGACTACCTAACTCGTGTGTATTTCCATCAGATTAATTGTAACCCTGGGCTGGGAATTTTAGAATACTCTATTTTGCCT
Organism: Nicotiana sylvestris; assembly: GCF_000393655.2. Taxonomy (NCBI): domain Eukaryota; kingdom Viridiplantae; phylum Streptophyta; class Magnoliopsida; order Solanales; family Solanaceae; genus Nicotiana; species Nicotiana sylvestris. The sequence continues at coordinate 57,772,500 of NC_091058.1, forward strand.
TGCAGGTTGTGACTCATCATTTGGCACGAGTTACGGTTTTTGCCTAGCATCTAAAATCGTTAGTAAAACATTAATAATTCAAAAGAAAAATTTTAACATGGCGATACGTGACCCTGGGTACTTTCTCAGAAGTAATATCTCTTTAAATGGACGGCATACCAATATGAGGGTAAAACTTTGTCGTCCATTGTCTCCAACTCGTATGCTCCTTTTCCCGCAATATCACGAACTTTGTATGGTCCTTCCCACGTTGGACTTAGCTTTCCTGAATTAGCAGCCTTTGCAGATTGGAACACCTTCTTAAGCACGAAGTCCCCAATTTTGAAAAATCTGAGGCGTGCTTTCCTATTGTAATATCGTTCAATTACTTGCTTTTGTGCTGCCATTCTTATCAATGCAGCTTCTCTTCTTCCTTCAAGCAAATCAAGGTTGACCCGCATTTCTTCATCATTAGATTCCTCTGTTGCCCAATCGTACCGTGTGCTTGGTTCACCTATTTCAACTGGAATTAAAGATTCCGCACTATAAACCATTGAAAATGGTGTTTCTCCGGTGCTTGTTTTTGTCGTTGTACGATAAGCCCATAATACTCCAGGTAACCCCTCAGGCCAATTACCTTTTGAATCCTGTAACCTCTTCTTCAAGTTGTTGATAATAACTTTGTTAGTGGATTCCGCTTGTCCATTACCAACTGGATGCTATGGCATAGACGTTATCCTTTTAATCTTCCAACTTCGAAGAAATTCTGTGATTTGAGCTCCTATGAATTGTGGTCTATTGTCACACACAATCTCCTTTGGTGCTCTAAAGCGGCATATTATATTTCATCATATAAAGTTTTTAACTTCCTTCTCTCGTACTTGTTTAAATGCTCCTGCTTTGACCCATTTAGTGAAATAATCTGTGAGTACAAGTAGAAACTTTACCTGACCTTTTGCTTGTGGAAGTGGACCTACGATATCCATTCCCCATTTCATAAAGGGCCATGGGGCTATAACAAGGTATAGTAACTCAGCTGGTATGTGCATATTATTATCGTATCTTTGACATTTATCACATTTGGACATGAAATTGTTTGCCTCTTCTTCCATCTTAGGCCAATAATATCCTGCGCGAATTAATGTGCTTACCAGTGACCTCCCCCCTGCGTGATTTTCACAATGTCCTTCGTTCACTTCTCACATCACATATTCTGTTTGAGAGGGTCCGAGACACCTTGCTAGTGGTCAACCGAACATCTTTCGATAAAGATTTCCTTGATATAAACAATATCGAGCAGCTTTTCTGCGAAGCGCGTGAGCCTTTCCTTTGTCATTAGGCACGGTACCGTGCTGTAAAAAGGCAACAAATTCATTTCTCCAATCCCATGTTAAATGATTAAAATTTACCTCGTTTTTATCAGGTTCGAGAACGGAATGAAATAATTGTATGACTAAAGCATTTGTATCGTTTGCTACGTCTGCTGCAGATGCAAGATTAGCCAAAGCATCTGCCTCTACATTCTCATCTCTTGGGATCTGCAGTAGTTTCCAAGTTTGGAATTGCTTTATTAACTCTCGTACCTTTGCGAGGTATTCTTGCATTCGCGTCTCCCTGGCAGTATAAGTCCCCAGCATTTGATTGATCACGAGTTGAGAATCACTCTTGATTATAATCTGTGTTATGCCGAGTTCTCGTGCCAATTCTAGACCTGCAATTACAGCCTCATACTCTGCTTCATTGTTAGTTATAGAGTGACATTTTATAGCCTGTCTAATAGTCTCACCCGTAGGTGGTACGAGGACTATCCCTAGGCCTTCCCCTTTTACATTAGATGAACCATCAGTGAATAAAACCCAAGTCCCCGGGTTTGCACCATTAAAAACTTGTAATTCTTTTTCTGCTTCTAAATGCATCCCTTGACTAAAATCAGCCACGAAATCAGCTAGTACTTGAGATTTTATAGCGGTCCTGGGTTGATAAATGATTTCGTATTCACTTAGTTCTATAGCCCATTTTGCTAATCTTCCTGAAAGTTCGTGTTTATGCAAAATATTTCGAAGCGGAAAAGCAGTAACTACAATAATGGGATGACATTGAAAATAAGGTCTTAATTTTCTAGATGCCATGATCAAAGCTAATGCTAACTTTTCTAGCTGTGGGTATCGTGTCTCAGCATCTAATAAGGACTTACTTATATAATAAATAGGAGATTGTTTACCTTGGTCCTCTCGGACTAAAACAGCACTTACCGCAACTTCAGATACAGCCAGATAGATGAGAAGTTTTTCCCCCACCTTTGGTTTTTCCAATAACGGTGGTTTTGACAATCTTCATTCCATTCAAAATGATCTTGTTTTTTGAGTGCAGAGAAAAACTTAAAACACTTTTCTGAGGATTTGGAAATAAATCTCCCCAAAGCTGCAATTCTTCCCGTTAATCTTTGGACTTCCTTTTTATTAGTAAGGATATCAGGGATTTCTTCTATTGCTTTGATCTGAGAAGGATTTACCTCAATACCACGGTTAGAAACAAGAAAACCCAAAAACTTACCTGATGCAACTCCAAATGCACATTTTTCTGGGTTGAGTTTCATATTAAATTTTCGCAAAATATCAAATGTAACAGATAGATGAGAAATATGATCATGAGACTGCTGGGTTTTGACGAGCATATCGTCTATATATACCTCCATTGTCTTCCCTAAATGTTCTTGGAACATTTTGGTGACCAATCTTTGATAGGTTGCCCCAACATTTTTGAGACCAAAGGGCATTACTTTATAACAGTAAGTCCCCCTGTCTGTGATGAAAGAAGTTTTTTCTTCATCACTAGGATCCATTTTAATTTGATTATATCCCGAATATGCATCTAAAAAGCTTAAAAGTTCATGACCTGTGGTTGCATCAATTAGTTGGTCTATATGTGGTAAAAGAAAAGAATCTTTTGGACAGGCTTTGTTTAGATCGGTATAATCCACACAAACGCGCCACTTACCATTTTCTTGGGTACGACCACCGTGTTAGCTAACCAATTAGGATACTTTACCTCGCGGATCGACCCAATTTTTCATAAAATTTGGACCTCATCCTGAATCACCTGGTTCTTGAAAGTACCTTGCTTTCTTTTCTTTTGCTTTATTGGTGTGAAAGAAGGGTCCTCATTGAGTTTGCGAGTCATCACATCCGGTGGTATCCCTGTCATATCAGCGTGGGACCAAGCAAAGCAATCTACGTTAGCTTTTAAAAATTCAATTATCATACCTCGCATGTCTGAGCTTAAATTGGCTCCGACATAAACCTTCCGTTTAGGCCATTACTCAAATAATATAACTACCTCGAGCTCTTCAATTGTTGTTTTGATGCTTTCATTTTCTTCAGGTTCCTGAATTGTATCAGGCCTCGAGTCCAAATCTGTCTTTTCTTGTTCAACTGAAGTTTGATCTTTTACACCTTCAACAGCTTCCTGTAATTGCTATTTTTCTTTATTTACGGTGCTCATTCCTGTTACAGCGTCGATACTTCTAGCTGTCTGCTGATCCCCATGAATTTGGCAAATTCCCCATGGTGATGGGAATTTAAAAAACTTGATGTAGAGTTGATGGGCAGCATCCATATCATGTATCCATGGTCTCCCCATGATCATATTGTAGGCCATTGCTTTATCAACTACCTGAAATTTAGTTTCTTTAACAACACCTGTAGCAAAAGTTGTTAGAATTACCTCTCCTTTTGTTACCACACTTGAATTGTCGAAGCCTGACAAGGTGTGCGTCTTGGGTATCATTTTATCTTCAGCTTGCATTTCACGTAATACCCTTAATAGTATAATATTTACTGAACTCCCTGGATCAATCAAAACTCATCTTACATTAGTATCATGTACAAGTAAAGATATTACCAGAGCATCATTATGTGGAGTTATCGCTCCTTTGGTATATGCATCATCGAACGAAATACTTTCATTTTCTAAAACCTGCCGCACCCATTTCCCGTGTGTAATTGTTACCTTAGAAACACTGTTGGAGGCTGTGTAGGTTATGCCGTGAATATCTTCTCCCCCACTTATCACATTCACTGTTCTCTTGGGTGAAGGAGGCTTTGGTGGCTCTTGCCTATTTTTCATATAGGCTTGTTTTCCTTTTTCACTAAATAACTCAGTGAGGTACCCTTGCTTCAATAGATGATCCACTTCACTCTGCAAGAATCTACATTCTGAAGTTTTGTGCCCGTGATCATTGTGGAATTCGCACCAATGATCTGGATTGCGTCTATTTGGATTTGACCGCATCTCTTTTGGCCACCGTACCTTATCTCCCATGCTTCTCAAAACAGCCACGAGCTCGGAGGTAGAGACATTAAAATTATATCCGCCGAATCATGCCTTTAAACTTCTGTCATCATCTCGTGACTCTTGTTTGTTCCGATCATTCCTGAATTTCGAAGAAGAACCAGAGTCCCTGTTCCTCGATTTTTGATCATATTGCTAGCTATCTTGTTTTGACTGTGGGTCTTTTCCTGCAGGTCCCATATATGGATCGTACCTGTTTTTACCTGATCTTTTTTCGGTTTCTGATCTTCTGGAACCACCCCTTTCTTCATGATGAAACTTAGGTACGGTATCTTCTTCAATTCGCAGCTTCGTACTATACCGGTTGTAAACATCATTCCACGTGGTTGCAGGAAATTCTCGAAGGCTTTCTTTGAGTCGTCCCGTGGCTTCAGAACTTTTGTCATTTAAATTACTCGCAAAGGCTATTGTATCCCAGTTGTCAGGCACACGGGGTAGAGTCATTCTTTCACACTAGAATCTATAAACAAAATCTCTAAGCAACTCTGAATCCCCTTGTTTGATTTTGAAAATATCTTCCATTCTTTTCTCAACCTTTTGTGCTCCCGAATGTGCTTTAATAAAAGAATCTGCAAGCTCAGCAAAAGAATTTATAGAATTTTCAGTTAAAAGAGAATACCAAGTTAATGCACCCTGTAAGCACTGATTTTTGCCCTATGAAAGAATTACTCCCAAAAAAAATTTAAAATAAAATGATTTTCCTTGGTGTGCAATTTTGAGAATTTTTGTGACATTTTTGGATAATTATTTGTATTTGTCTGTGCATGTTTATTTGTTAAATTAATAAAAAAAATACAAAAATATGTCGCATTTTTCATGTAGGATTTAATTATACAATTGTTAGTAGTTAAGTTTGTTTTACAAAAATTGAAAATTACAAAAATAGGCATTTTTGCATTTTTAACATTTAATGTCCAAATGTACAATTTTATGCTTAATTATTACTTAATTGTGCGTTAATTGTTATTGGGAGTTAATTTGCGCTTTTATAACTTAATTTAAGGATTTTTAGAATTTAGTTTTAGAAAAAATAAAAGAAGAAAAGAGAGCAAAAATATAAAGAAAATAGGAATTGGGCTCTTCTTCAAATTCAAACCACAGCCCAAAAAAATACCCAACCTTCCCCATGACCCGGTCCACTTCAAACCGGGTCGACCCAGTCCGCCCCATAACACAAATACCCAACACCCCATCTCCCTATCTTACATTTCACAAAAACAAAACAAGAAAAAACCCTAAAAAAACTCATCCGCCCCCCTCTCTCTTTCCCTCTTCTTCTCCAAGCTTCCAAGCCCATCCATGGCTGCTCACTCCAAACAGCCCCTCCCTCGTCCTCCATTAAAGAGCAAATGAACCCCATTACTGTGCATCTTCTTCTTCGACTAGCTGCTGCCCCAAGCTTCGTCTTCATCGATGAATAACATCCGCCATTGACGAGCTCGTCAAGCTCCCATGGCTGCTACGCTTTTGTTGCTTCTGCTACATCCAAACAGACCCAGCTGCTTCTGCCTTCATCTTCCTCGTCGTCAAGCTCAATCTCGAGCTCCCATGGCAGCCATGGCTACTCCTTCATCTTCTTCATTGGCCTCGACAGTATCCCCTCCTCACCATATCGGACGACCACCTGAAACAGTCGCTTCTGTTGCGTCGCTGCGTCTTCTGCTACGTCCAAGCAGCTCCGCCAACAACCATCCCAGCTCGTCGCTGCTACCTCCTACTTCCTCGACGAACAACGACCAGCCACAAACGACCACTGCCACAGCTTCGTCCGCCATGAACGACTGCCCTCCACCACCATCTCTTTCGAACCCATGAACAGCCCAAACGTCTCACCTTCCATGTTGCCTCGTCGAGCATTTGGTTCAACGACGAGACTCAACCATCTCGTTTGTTTGAGCTTTGGTCGGGGTTTGTTGAAACAGTTCATACACAGCACGTCGAGGTTGCCATTCGAACCCAGGTTCTTTGTTTATATTGGAGGAAATTTGTGTTCATGTATTTTTAAGTTTGTTGCTTTTGAATTTTTCAAGTGTGTTCATAATGTCGAGTGTTTATTTTAGTTTGAATCATTCATCTTTGTTATGATGTTGTTAGATTTAATTTGAAGTTCAAACTGTTTATTAAAGTCTAGTGATGTGAATCTATTTGCTTGTTATGATCAGTTGTTATTTTTGCTAAATCTAAAAGTAGGAGTGTTGTTAAAAAATTGTTCAGTCAAAATAATTCTTGTTTTTGTTGTTCATCATATGATTTCAGTTTGCATTTCGTTTCCGTTAATTATGATTCATGTTGTTCCAGTTTATTTTTGTTGTTAATATTGTTGTTTCCTTGCTCATCCATTTTTTGTCTAAGTTAACCAGGATTGGTTCCCAATATGGTTAATTTATTCCCATTAATTTGAAGCTGTATGATTCATCTGTGTTCATGTGATTTGTTGTTTGAATTTGTTTAGAAATTGGTTATATTTGTTGTATTTTGGTTGAAATTGATTAGGTGAATTGGTTATAGCTGATGGGGTAGTTCGGTAGTTTCAGTAAGGTCGGAGGGGTATTTTCGGAATTGAACATTTGATATAATTGTTTAATATAATGGGGGACAAGACATAAATTAGTGGGGGAATAATGTAATTCTTTATGTTAAGCATGGGGGACAAGATGTGATGGGGTGGGGTTGATATAATTGTTTAATATAATGGGGGACAAGACATAATGTAGTGGAGTGGGAATAATGTAATTATTTATGTTAAGCATGGGGGACAAGGGTTTAAAATAAGGAAAACATTAATTAGTGGGGACAAAGCATGCAATTGGGGGAATATTTCGGGTTGGGGATTCAAGACAAGAGTCTTGTTATATATAGAGTCATTTGACACATTTTAAAGACAGCTTTAAGACTTGAGAGAAAAAAAAACTTGAAACTTGAACTTAGAGAACTTAGACTTGAACTTGAAAGATTTTTGAGGACTAATTTGGAGAGAGGAATACATTCTGAAAATCTGAAAAGAGTGTGGTAGAATTGAAAAAGAGAAAACAAAAAATAAAGTGAGAAACGAGTTTAGTTTCGGGTTTAATACACGCGTGATTTGTTGCTGTTTAGTTTGTTTATATACTTTTGGGTTTGTTCCATCGAGCTTGCTTGAATTTCTTCAAAGTTTTCTGGGTCTTGAATCTGGTTCGGATTGCTGCTGTGGGGTTGCTGTTGCATTGCTGTGTTATTACTGTTGCTGACTCCTACTTCTCTTCTTCTTGTATTGCCATTTTCAGGCACACATTTGTACACTCTTGGCTTGAGGCGAAAAATGAAATATTGACCAGGCTTTGTTCCTATTGAATTCCTCCTATTTAGACTTGGGTTTGAATGGAATTTTTTTCTTTGTATAAAAATGTAGTTAATTGATTAATGAGTAATGGGGTTGCATATGTATAATAACTCTTTCATCTAATAATGTTAGTTTAAATTAATCAAAGAATAGTTAATTTGTTTTGATATTATTGTGTGTCAATCTCATGTTCTAGTTTTATTAAATAATAAAATATAGAACGAAAGCAATCTCTCTTTGTACAAACTCAATTGCAATGTGTCATTTGCATTAGCCGTAAACTAATAACTAATAAGCTACGTCTTTTTCAGCATGTAATTAATTGAGAGTTTCTTTTATTTTAGAGACGAACTTAATAGAAAAAATGTAGTCACTGTAGGTTTATCCTTTTAAATAAAAATGAGACGAGCCTCGCCAAATAAAACGCACAGATTACTGGGCCCTCACAAAAATGTACGTGTTAATTACTTAGAACTCGGGATAGGCCGCTTAGCGAACTCCACGGACTTACCCAAAATAATAATGCGTTATACTCTTTAGATGCGATTTAATTAAATTACATTCTTAAACTCGGGTGCACATTTATGTGACCCAAATCCAAATCTCAGCGGAGTCGAAATGTGTCTCTAATCACGGGTATATCGACTGTGACGTGGTTCGAGATGCGTGTCCATGACGTTGCAAATTCCTTTAAAAAATAATAAGAAGAATGAGATGAGCCTCGCCGAATAAAAATACAAAATTACGGGGCCCTCAGTAAATATTTGCTTTAAAATTGCTTAGATTCCGGGATGGGCCGTTTAGCAAATTTCACGGCCCTACCCAAAATAATGATACGCTAGTCGCTTTAGGCGCATATTTAATAATGTTAGCTTCTTAAACTCGGGTGCACATTTATGTGACCCAAATCCAAATCTCAACAGAGTTGAAATATGCCAACAACCATGGGTGCATTGATGTGACGTGGTTCGAGATGTGTTTTCTACGATGTTGCAATTCTTGATAAAAATAATAATAATTACAAAAGCGGTTAAAAGTTAAAATTCGCACATAGGTTCAATATGTATTAAATCAGATAATCAAGCCGAATATGACAGTTGAGCGACCGTGCTAGAACCACGGAACTCGGGAATGCCTAACACCTTCTCCCGGGTTAACAGAATTCCTTATCCGGATTTTTGGTTCGCAGACTGTAATATGGAGTCATTCTTTTCCTCGATTCGGGATTAAATTGGTGACTTGGGACACCCTAAATCTCCCCAGTAGCAACTCTGAAATAAATAAATAAATAAATCCTGTTTCGATTGTCCTTTAATTGGAAAAACTCCTTCACCCCTCACGGGGCGGAAAAAGGAGGTGTGACACACCCTTGGTCAGTGTTTCTCCAAATTTCTTGACCAGTACTGATTCAATTTCTTGTTTGGTTAAGTCGTTGTCTTTCACACCTGTTGTAAATACAGTCACGTGGTCACGTGGGTCTGTAATACCATCATATTTCGGGATGTCAGTCATTTTGAACTTTTTCGGAATTGGAAGGGGAGAAGCAGTTGGCTTCCAAGGTTGTTGTGAGTATTTGTCCATGTCTACTCCTTTTATTACAGGTGGAACTCCAGGGATTTGCTCAATATGCTCATTTTGTTCCTTAATCTGTTTCTGCAAGGTTAGTACTAAATTTTGCAAATAGGAATTATTTGAATTACCTGGTCCCTCTTCCTGTGGTTCACTGGTGGTTCCTCCATTTCTAAAATTAACAAGACCAGAACGGGGATTCTCCAATGTATTATTATTAGGAGTTGGTGTGGGTAGTGCAGCAGGCAATCGGCTAACTAGAGCCTGAAGAGCTTTGCCGACCTGTGCATCAATTAGCTTTTGTAAAGCTTCATTTGTACCTCCTTCAAAGTGTTCAGATTGTTCTTGTTTATCAACACGGGATTCAGTAACAGGAGTGCCTTCACGAGATTGGCTTGGTGAATCTGGAGGGGAGGGAACCACGTCACCTTGATTTTGATGGATTTGATTTTCATGGTTTCCCAATGTATTATTACTGTTATTGTCGGTGTTGTTATTTGACATGGTGATAACAATGGACAAGATATAGCTTAAAAGAAAAGATTATCAGATTTCCGGTAACGGAACCAATTTGTTTAACCAAAAATCTGAGTCTTTGGTCAAGGCTTAAAAAGAAATTCAGGTTACTGATAATCAGGAGACGAAAATAAAATGTTTTTGAGAATGATGGTAAAACAGTAAATAATTTTGTATTTCAGTAAGATCTCAATAGTATTTCATGTCCCTACAGATGTTGAGTCCTTCTCCTTTTATAGTTGATTCTAGGAGAAGATGTAATGCTTTTGTCTTAATGAGACAATTATGAGCAATAAATGACATTAAAAGAAACGTTACACAATCATTTCTATTTAATGTTGTATTTAGACTCTTTTACGTCATCCGATTCGTATCTTCAACTTCTTCCGATCTTCCGTCTTTAAATGACTTGAATAGGTACGAGACTCGTACCTATTTTAGTAACGGTCCACACCTATGTTGCTTTCTTTTTCCCCTATCTGTTGTCACTTGTGCCTCTTAACTGATCATCATATTTTGACCATTTAACCAGTCCACGTGTCATGCCACGTCACCTTCAATGTAAATTCAGTTTTTTCCTAACACAATAACCAAGAAATCTTCGAGGGCTAATGATGCACGGTTCGAAGCTCAGTATATAATGGGCATCCCCTCTACCTTAGCTTTCTCCACTTAAATATTAGGTTTTTATCGAACCTATGACGTGCACTGCACTCAAATTGATAATCTTTAATCTAATATTGTTTAAAAGCTAATTACCATAAGTGGTTACAGTGTAGGTGGTTGTTAATCCAGAAAATATGGTCAGTAACATATTACAACGGGTTTGAACTACATTGTCAGTGTATATAATTAAATTAGAGCAAAAAACGAAAGTGTTGAAGGAAAAAGAAAAAAGAAAAGAAGGAAAACCCCACGACTAACTCCGGCGACCGTTTCATTCGATGGAGCCGACGATCGGACGTCCATGTAAAAAGGATGTGACCCATAGAGATTAAGGTCCACGTTGGAGCCTCCAATGTCAGCATTCCACAGAGTCAGCGTCTGGTTGTGTGTGAGCTTAAACGAACTTTTTTATGTGCTCTCCGAGGCCGTAAAGGTTGGCTCTGATGGGTGGTAACGAGGAGGAGATTTGTATGTACTGGTCTTTGAATATGAGGAATGTACTGTCGGGGTGTTGGTGCTCCGGCGATGTGTCAAAGAGAGTATCGCCCGTGGATCGCCGGCGGACGGTGAATCCGAAAGGGGTGATGTTGCGGAGGGTGAATTCTAGGTCTGAGTTTTGGTTTGAGAAGGTGGTTGAGGAGTGGTATTCTGACGAGAAATGAGTGGTTGACGGTGGATACTGTTTAACCAAAAATCTGAGTCTTTGGTCAAAGCAAAAAAGAAATTCGGGTTACTGATAATCAGGAGACGAAAATAAAATACTTTTGAGAATGATGGTAAAGCAGCAAATAGTTTGTATTTCAATAAGTTCCCAATAGTATTCTGTGTCCTTACAAATGATGATACTTCTTCCTTTTATAGGTAATTCTAGGTAAAGGAATGAAGCCTCAGCTTTAATGATATAATTATGAGTAATAAATGATATTAAATAAGCCGTTATACAATCATTCCTATTAAATACCAATTTTCTAACGTATCAGGTATTTAATAATGAATTTGGACTCCTTTCTGTCATCAGATCTTTGTCTTTAATGCCTTCTAATCCGTTGGCTTTAAATGACTTGAATTGCTACGAGACTCGTATCTGCACTTCGTCTCGAGCCTATTTAAATTCCTCTTTCCGTGGCTGTCTCCATCCGTTCCTCTTAGTCAATTGTTGCGCTTTGACCATTTAACCAAACCATGTGTCATGTCACGTCATCTTTAATATAAACTCAGTTTTTTCCCAATACAGATAGTCCCCCTACTTTCCATTTATTTATCAATTAAATAATTGGGAAGTGGATCTTCATAAAAAAAGGAATTTTCGCCACAATTATTGCTTATGACAGTATTAACGCCTCAGTCGTCTTTTCCATTTAATGTTCTGCCCATGTGTCATTTTCTGATTGATTCTGCTATTTACACCCTTTTTCAAGACTTCTTCATTTTCACTATTCACGAAGTGATAGTTGCCTTTATTATAAGCTTTCCATCATTACACTTCTAAGTTTGATGGTTCCCATTATATACATAACTTTTTCTTCCTTTGTTTACTTCACAAATCTTCAGCAAACATTTTCTTCTTTATTTCTAATTTATTTCGACTTATCCTTCCTAACAATGTCATCTTTAAACCCTAACCGTAAAAAAGTTCCGATTCTAGACCAATTCCCCAACGCCCCTGTTAGACACAGAAGAGGCGGAGGAGGTAGGCTTCGAACAAGGTTAGAATCTACTCGAGGCGGCTCCTCTGGTTCTTCTTCAAAGAGTTCTATCCCAAAGGCCCCCTCTTCTAGAAAGAAATTCTTGATTCTTCTCAAGAACCCTTAGTTGATGAGATAGTTCCCAGCGATTTGTCTTTTGAAAGTGACAAAACGTCTCTTCAAAAGCAAATTGCAAATTTGGAAAAAGCCTATACTTATCCTACAATAGTAACCGAGCTTACAATCCCTACCATAAGAAGAGATTGTAACTGGAAGGATAGTCTTCGAATGTTAATTCCTTCCCCAAATCAGAGAATTTCCTCCTTTAGAATAGGTATTCTTTTGTTTATACTTACCCCTTCACTTAAGGTTTTAATCCTCCGATTGACCCAGTTATTCTTGATTTTTGCCGTTTCTTTACAATTTGTTTGGCCCAAATCGGTCCCCTAGTGTGGAGAACAGTGGCTTGTTTGAGATACTTATCTTCCAAAGCCAATGTCAATTTCACCTTCTCTCACCTCATTCATTTATACCACACTAACTTAATACGCCATGGGGTTTTTACCTTAACTGCAAGGAGCAAAAAAGTTCTGGTAAATCCTGAAGATGACAAAGATCGTGGATGGTATATCCATTACGTTGTTGTTCGTACGGTGGACTTGATTGGCGAAACAAATACTCCCTTCCCTGAGAAGTGGAATTTTGCACGTAGGTTTCCTTTTACTTACCGTACCTACTCTTGAGAATTTCAAAAGAAATTTGTTTTTAACCTCGTCTCTTCTTGGTTTTTTATAGCAGCCATGGGAGATGTGGAACCTATTCCCAACTTCCGTTGTTGGGTAAACTCAATTTTGAAGATTGCTTCTAGGGAGCAAAGAACTTGGAAATCGATTTCTTCCTTACATGGCTGGAAGGTGAAAACACATGGTATGCCCCTTTTATATGTTTTTTTTACATGTTAAGCATTTTTTCCTCAATTTTGATCATGTATATCCTTCCTTTAATCAGGATTTGGCGTTAGAGGAATGACGGCTGAAGTAGATATGGCCATTCACATGTCTACTAATGCTGCTCTTGATTTGGATAAGGCTCGAGCCTTGCTGCCAAAAAGGAAAGCTATAAAAGAAAGTTTTGAGGAAGAGGAGGGTATCTCCCTAATTACCAGGCCAAGGGTCAGGAGGCGAATAATCATTGATGATGAAATTGAAGACACTCCTGCTCGAACCTCAACCACCGAGCCTGTTTTGATTCATTCTGACGCGGACACCAAACCAAGAGATAGTAATGAGTCAATTCAACATCTTTTTTATAGTGGTTTCAAGAGTGGCGAGCTCGGCCCTGTTTTTGATGAAGCTCCTCTTTCCTCATTCGTTCCTATTTCCTCCATTCCACTGCCAACCGTAAGTATTTCTTTACCAGTTTTGATGACTTCCGTTCTTTTGCCAGTTTCTACCGCTCCTATGTCCGTTCCCTTGGCAGTTTCTACTGCACTTTCTTCCGTTCTTGCGTTGGTTTCTACATCTTCTCCTTCCATTCCTATTTCTACATCTTCTCCTTCCATTCCTTCCATTGCTCCTCTTCCCTCTGTTCATCATACAGAGACGGGTTCTAGCAGTGGAAGTATGACTATGAGAAGTGTTACTCTTGAAGTTCCTGCCAACCATAGCTTCTTGAGAAAGACTGGTAGAGCCAATGTTTGGCTCGAGCCCCTAATTGGAGATATTGAGAAGAAGAAGATGGAGAGCCATAGTTGCTTGACTCTGATGAATGACATAGTTCATTCTACTTTAAAGGTATTTTTCCTCTTCTTACCAACAAGTTTTTTTTATTATCTTCAATCCCTTATTTCTATGAGTTGTCTCTGTAGGCTAACCTCATTGGTACAGAATTAATGGGAAGAATTTCCCTTCTGGAAAGAAAAGCCCGTGAGTTTGAAAAAACTGTCCATGAGGCCGAAGAAATAGCCAGGGGAGCCCAGCTTGAAGCAGCCAATTGGAAAGAACAGTTTGAGAATTCTCAAGGGACCATAGAGGAGTTGCAAGAAAATAAAAACCTCCTGGAGCAGCAAAACCGTGGTTTGACTTCTGAACTGGCAACTGCCAAGGCTTCTTCAAGCCAATTTAAAAGAGACAAAGAGCTTTTGGAATGCTCTTTGTCAGAACAATTATCAAAGGCTAGTGAAGAAGTTAGGGAGCTTAAGGCACTTTTGGCTAAGAAAGAAGAGTATGCAGGAGAGTTAGTGCAAAGCTTGACTCAAGCTCAAGCTGACTTACAGACCTCCTCTGACGAGATTCATGCTTTGAAGAGTTCTCATGCCTCTCTTGAAGCTTCCCTTGATTCCCATTTAGCTGAGCACCAAGTCTTGAAAAACGATCTTGCTATGTGGGAAAAGGAATATGGACTTCTGGAGGAGAACTTCAACATAGAGGTGAGTTGGGCTTTCTTAAAATCTTGTCGTGATGCTTTGATGGAAGCTGCTCAGGAAGGCTTTGACTTGCAGTCTGAACTGGCCAAAGTCGTAGATACTATCGAGAAAAGTCAACAATCTACTGATACTCATTCTCCTGTACTTGAAGCTCCTGGAACGGAAGAGCTTTTAAATGAAGAAGTGGCTACTGCAGCAATTGGGGTTGCAATTCCTGCTCCCGAGGGTGAAACTCCTGATGTTCCAAACCCTTCAGTGACTAGCTGAAAATGAAATTGTTGTTTTTGTTTTTATTACTTGGTGGTGTTATCCCTTGGCAACTATAAGGGATCTTTTGACGAAGTCCCCAGTTATCATAATAGGGCATTTGTAAAAAACAAATATTTTGCTAACTAAGTTTGTACTTAGTCTTTTATATTAAGAAGTTTTTATTGGTACTTCCCTATATTTTATTCTTGCCCATTTATCTAGGACTTATAGAATAGCTTAGCATTTTTATTTTTTTAAAATGCTTTATGATTCTTCTCATGGATTATAAACATGAGTCTTATAAAAGAGGGCCCTTTTATTTTATCGATACTTAATGAAGAAGACGTCTCAACTTCATAATGATGTTATAATACGATGAAAGAAATAGGAATACACATGTTTTGTATGTAACAACTTTGGCAAGTTCTTATTAATAAACTTTAACAAGTGTTTAACTATTACATGTATTACAGTACATCTACAAATTTCTCGTAACTGTTTTTTGTGTAACAGATTTGTACATAACATAGAATAAACAAGGTTTTTCTTCATAACCTGTTTTAGTACATAGTCATGACCCTATCTTTATATATTAAGAAGGGTTTGAGAGGTGACTTTGTTTATGAGTTTTGAGAGATGACTCTGTTATTCTCATGAATGCTGAAGACTTCGTAACTTTTACTCAACACTTGTCTCTTTGTGGCCGACTTTTGTTCGATATTCGTATCTGTTTCTCTATACATATCTGTGTACAATATGTAGTCCCCCAAGTGTTTGAGCGGTGAAGTATGAAGCCTTGAGCACTTGTTTATTTCTTTTACTTTGGCCCTTTTCCTGAAACAGAAAGATATACGGGACTCGACGGTGCGATTATAGATGAAGACTGCCTAACTCGTGTGTATTTCCATCAGATTAATTGTAACCCTGGGCTAGGAATTTAAGAATACTCCATTTTGCCTTGCAGGTTGTGACTCATCATTTGGCACGAGTTAGGGTTTTTTGCCTAGCATCTAAAATCGTTAGTAAAACATTAATAATTCAAGAGAAATTTTAACATGGTGATACCTGACCGTGGGTACTTTCTCAGAAGTAATATCTTTTTAAATGGACGGCATTCCAATGTGAGGGTAAAACTTTGACGTCCATTGTCTCCAACTGGTATGCTCCTTTTCCCGCAATGTTACGGACTTTGTACGGTCCTTCCCATGTTAGACTTAGCTTTCCTGAGTTAGCAGCCTTTGCAGATTGGAACACCTTTTTAAGCACGAAGTCCCCAATTTTGAAAAATCTAAGGCGTTCTTTCCTATTGTAATATCGTTCAATTACTTGCTTTTGTGCTGCCATCCTTATCAATGCAGCTTCTCTTCTTCCTTCAAGTAAATCAAGGTTGAACCGCATTTCTTCATCATTAGATTCCTCCGTTGCTTGATCGTACCGTGTGCTTGGCTCACCTATTTCAACTGGAATTAAGGCTTCCGCACCATAAACCATTGAAAATGGTGTTTCTCCAGTGCATGTTTTGGTCGTTGTACGATAAGCCCATAATACTCCAGGTAACACCTCAGGCCAATTACCTTTTGAATCCTGTAACCTCTTCTTCAAGTTGTTGATAATGACTTTGTTAGTAGATTCCGCTTGTCCATTACATACTGGATGGTATAGCGTAGACGTTATCCTTTTGATCTGCCAACTTCGAAGAAATTCTGTGATTTGAGCTCCAATGAATTGTGGTCCATTGTCACACACGATCTCCTTTGTGCTCCAAAGTGGCATATTATATTTCGCCATATGAAGTCTTTAACTTCCTTCTCTCGTACCTGTTTAAATGCCCCTACTTCTACCCATTTAGTGAAATAATCTGTAAGTACAAGTAGAAACTTTACCTGACCTTTTGCTTGTAGAAGTGGACCTATGATATCCATTCCCCATTTCATAAAGGGCCACAGGGCTATAACAGGATGTAGTAACTCAGCTGGTCTGTGCATATTGTTGCCGTACATTTGACATTTATCACATTTGGACACGAAACTGGTTGCTTCTTCTTCCATCTTAGGCCAATAATATCCTGTGTGAATTAATGTTCTTACCAGTGACCGTCCCCCTGCGTGATTCCCACAATGTCCTTCGTGCACTTCTCTCATCACATATTCTGTTTGAGAGGGTCCGAGACACCTTGCTAGTGGTCCACCGAACATCTTTCGATAAAGATTTCCTTGATATAAACAATATCGAGCAGCTTTTTTGCGAAGCGCGTGAGCCTTTCCTTTGTCATTAGGCACGGTACTGTGCTGTAAAAAGGCAACAATTTCATTTCTCCAATCCCATGTTAAATGATTAAAATTTACCTCGTTTTTAACAGATTCGAGAACGGAATGAAATAAATGTATGACTGAAGCATTTGTATCGTTTGCTACGTCTGCTGCAGATGCGAGATTTGCTAAAGCATCTGCCTCTACATTCTCATCTCTTGGGATCTGCACTACTTTCCAAGTTTGGAATTGCTTTATTAACTCCCGTACCTTTGTGAGGTATTCTTGCATTCGTGTCTTTCTGGCTGTATAAGTCCCCAGCATTTGATTGACTACGAGTTGAGAATCACTCTTGATTATAATCTGTGTTATGCTGAGTTCTCGTGCCAATTCTAAACATGCAATTACAGCCTCATACTCTGCTTCATTGTTAGTTATAGAATGACATTTTATAGCCTGACTAATAGTCTCACCCGCAGATGGTACGAGAACTATCCCTAAGCCTGCCCCTTTTACATTAGATGAACCATCAGTGAATAAAACCCAAGTCCCCGGGTTTGCACCATTAAAAACTAGTACTTCAGATACGGCCAGATAAATGAGAAGTTTTTCCCCCACCTTCGGTTTTGCCAACAACGGTGGTTTTGACAAATAAGCTTTCAAATTTCTAAGGGCTTGTTGACAATCTTCATTCCATTCAAAATGATCTTGCTTTTTAAGTGCAGAGAAAAACTTAAAACACCTTTCTGAGGATTTGGAAATAAATCTCCCCAAAGCTGCAATTCTTCCCGTTAATCTTTGTACTTCCTTTTTATTAGTAAGGATATCAGGGATTTCTTCTATTGCTTTGATCTGAGAAGGATTCACTTCAATACCACGGTTAGAAACAAGAAAACCCAAAAACTTACCTGATGCAACTCCAAATGCACATTTTTCTGGGTTGAGTTTCATATTAAATTTTCGCAAAATTTCAAATGTAACAGATAGATGAGAAATATGATCATGAGATCGCTGGATTTTGACGAGCATATCATCTATATATACCTCCATTGTTTTCCCTAAATGTTCTTGGAACATTTTGTTGACCAACCTTTGATAGGTTGCCCCAGCATTTTTGAGACCAAAGGGCATTACTTTGTAACAGTAAGTCCCCCTGTCTGTGATGAAAGAAGTTTTTTCTCCATCACCACGATCTATTTTAATTTGATTATATCCCGAGTATGCATCTAAAAAACTTAAAAGTTCATGACCTGTGGTTGCATCAATTAGTTGGTCTATATGCGGTAAGGGAAAGGAATCTTTTGGGCAGGCTTTATTTAAATCGGTATAATCCACACAAACACGCCACTTACCATTTTTCTTGGGTACGACCACCGTGTTAGCTAACCAATTAGGATACTTTACCTCACGGATCGATCCGATTTTTAATAATTTTTGGACCTCATCCTGAATCACCTGGTTCTTGAAAGCACCTTGCTTTCTTTTCTTTTGCTTTATTGGTGTGAAAGAAGGGTCCTCATTGAGTTTGTGAGTCATCACATCCGGTGGTATCCCTATCATATCAGCGTGGGACCAAGCAAAGCAGTCTAAGTTAGCTTTTAAAAATTCGATTATCATACATCGCATGTTTAAGCTTAAATTGGCCCCGACATAGACCTTCCGTTCAGGCCATTGCTCAAATAATATCACTGCCTCGAGCTCTTCAATTGTCGTTTTGATGCTTTCATTTTCTTCAGGTTCCTGAATTGTGTCAGGCCTTGAGTCCAAATCTGTCTTTTCTTGTTCAGCTGAAGTTTGATCTTTTTTACCTTCAACTGTTTCCTGTAATTGCTATTTTTCTTTATTTACGGTGCTTGTACTTGTTACAGCGTTGACACTTCTAGCCATCTGCTGATCCCCACGAATTTGGCAAATTCCCCATGGTGATGGAAATTTAATAATTTGATGTAAAGTTGATGGGACAGCATCCATATCGTGTATCCATGATCTCTCCATGATCATATTGTAGGCCATTTCCATATCAACTACCTGAAATTTAGTTTCTTTAACAACACCCGTAGCAAAAGTTGTTAGAATTACCTCTCCTTTTGTTACTACACTTGAATTTTCGAAGCCTGACAAGGTGTGTGCTTTGGGTATCATTTTGTCTTTAGCTTGCATTTCACGTAATACCCTTAGTAATATAATATTTACAGAACTCCCTGAATCAATCAAAACTCGTTTTACATTAGTATCATGTACAAGTAAAGATATTACCAGTGCGTCATTATGTGGAGTTGTCACTCCTTCGGTATCTGCGTCATAGAACGAAATACTTTCATTTTCTAGGACCTGCCGCACCCGTTTCCCGTGTGTAATTGTTACCTTAGAAACCTTGTTAGAGGTTGTGTAGGTTATGCCGTGAATATCTTCTCCCCCGCTTATGACATTCACTGTCCTCTTGGGTGAAGGAAGTTGTGGTGGCTCTTGCCTGTTTTTCATATAAGCTTGTTTTCCTTTCTCGCTAAATAACTCAGTGAGGTACCCTTGCTTCAATAGATGATCCACTTCACTCTGCAAGAATCTACATTCTGAAGTTTTGTGCCCGTGATCATTGTGGAATTCGCACCAATGATCTGGATTGCGTCTATTTGGATTTGACCGCATCTCTTTTGGCCACCGTACCTTATCTCCCCTTTTTCCGCCCCCGCGAGGGTGCGTAGGGAGTTTTCTCCAATTAAAGGACAGTCGAAACGGGATTTGTTTGTTTGTTTCAGAGTCGCCACCTGGGAATTTTAAGGCGTCCCAAGTCACCGGTTTTAATCCCTGAATCGAGGAGAATATGACTCTGTCTATTTAACAGTCTGCGCACCAGAAATCCGGATAAGGAATTCTGTTAACCCGGGAGAAGGTGTTAGGCATTCCCGAGTTCCGTGGTTCTAGCACGGTCGCTCAACTGTTATATTCGGCTTGATTATTTTGATTTGCTAAATACATTTTTTATTGCATGATTTTATTGTTACCGCTTCTATTTAGATTTAAAGTCCCTTCTTTGAATCGAATCACGCGTACGTATATTCGTGTTATAAATTATATTTTTTAAAACATGCGGAGTTGTGTCACGCGCACGTGTACACAATAATATAGATAATATTTTTATTAAAATAATTATTTTCGAAATTATGCTTTAAATAAATATAAGAACATTCGCCCTTTTGGTATAATTAAGTAGCGAACCTCACATCTCGGGTTTTTATGAAATTAATAATGATATTCTCCGAGAAATCCCTTTTATTAAATATTCGATCGAAGTTGCGCGAACGCATAATCCGAATTGCCTTTAGAAATATAATTAGGTGACGCGAACGTATCCCTAATCATAAAAATATTCTTGATGGTAGTATAAATTTGTTTACAAATTGTTTATTATATCCACGTATTTTTATGTGAACATCATGAGAAATAAATATTCTTTTAGCCTCTAAATTCCTTAAAAAGAATTTACAATTTATTGGACGTTGATCGCAATTTATGTTTTTCGCGCATGAATTATATTCCTCAAACCATTCGAATTTGTGGAGTAAAAATAAACGTGTGATTAATACTACCATTTAGTGAATACAATATTTGCCTACCCAAATAGACAACATGCAAATTACGTATAAAAATTGGGAAAGAATGGATGTAAGGAAGTGATATTTTTGAAGAATTTTCATTGTTCTATTTGGAGCAAACGTTATTTACACATTTTTTGACTTAAAATGTTACAATCTATAAATCCCATCCTTCTTTTACACCACTTGTTTTTAGTCCGAGGTTATAATTGTTTGGTTAATTTTGCTTACGAAGATTGGGTTTGAGATAAATAAACCAATTCTTATATTCTGCCTATGCGAATATTTGCAAACACTAACTCTATATTTTGTAAAAAATCATTGACATTATTTCATATATTAAAAGAAATGAGTTGATCGCGTTCCTAAAATAACTAAGCCATTTGTTATTAAGAAAGAGAACTAATCTACCAATTGATTTAATACTATATTAACCAACTAAAACAAAACTTAAACTTAAACTAATAAAATTTAAATGAGTAGAAGACATCCTTATAATTCCAAACTTCATTTACTTGCCATGTTGAAGCTCTTCACAACATGAGTTTTAAAGATATGTACCTGATATTTGGAAGCAAAAGAAAATGAAGATGAAAATCAGCAACAGTAATAACAGTGTAACAGCAACAACTGCCCAGCAACAGTAACAACCCAGTAACAGACCGGTGGAGTAGTAATCCCAAAAAACAAAAGCTTTAAGCTTTGAATGAAACAACAACCATTGATACTAATTTCAAACAAAAAAAAACAGAAGATTTTTTAGTTTTTATTTTTATTTTGAAAGCTTAATTTTTCGAAATTTTTCTTTCTCTTAAATGTTCAGCCTTTTTTTTTCTCTCTCTATCTGTATCTGTATATTTTTCTCTATCTCTATTCTCTCTATTCCCCTCTTGTCTTGTGTTCAAGACTTCATATATAATCCCATCCCATAAATCTTTCAATTAATTAAAATCAATACTTTTTCTCTACCCAACCCATTATCTTCCCACTCATCCCCATTACATTAAATAAACATATCACACCACCCCATTTCATTTTGTCCCCCATGCCTAACATAAAATAATGCAAGATTCCCCCTTTAATTTAAATCTTGTCCCCTCTTTATATTAAATAACCATATCACAACCCACCCCATTTTATTTTGTCCCCCATGCTTCAAATAAACAATTTCAAAATGTACAATTCCTAAACTACCCCTCACAACCTTACTGAAATTACCAAACTACCCCTGAACGTACTACAAATTTACCAAACTACCCATCAACTATAACACATCAATTAATCAAACTTAACCAAAATATAGACAATATGATCAATTTCTAACAATGTTCAAACAACAATATGAACACGGATGAACATCATAACAACAATATCACATGAACACGATTTTAACAACATTTCAACAACAAATCACATGAACACAAATTGAACAACAAAGAACAACTAAAATTTGATTGAACAATATTTTAGCAACAAACAATTCTATTTTCGGATTCAACAACTACAACAAACAAGTATATTTAGATTTCTAACTTCAATCATATTGAACTTAAAATCAATTCTAACAACATTACAACCAACAATTCCTATATTAAACTTTATGAGACAAATTCAAGAAATAATCACAAATGGTAAACAAGAAATCAAGCTATACAAATTTCGGATTCAAGAACAAACAAACATAATATGAACATGAATTAAATCTAAAAATAAAAACGATGGATTCAAATGATTAAAACCAACATACTTCCCTTATTACAACTAAATTCTTTAGACAAATAACAAGATCGACGAAGAAACAATTATGAACTTAAACTTGAACTTAACAATATTAACAATTTCTAACAATACATAAACACATGAAACAAATTGAAGAAATAGTTAATTAAATTTCAATTTGAATCTAACAAACATCAAACTAACAAATATTCACTTAAACAATAATACAAACATGAAATGAATATGAAAACAACTAATTAAACTTCTATTTTGAAATCTGAAAATTAATTTAACAAACAACATGAACATGAACAAAACCAAAAATCAAATATCTAAGCATAGACATGAACAAAACAAACATTCGCCGATTTTAGATTCGAAAAATATCAAAACAAAATACGGACAAACATAAAACTCAAAATCTACTAACCGGATCGAACGACATACGTACGGACTGTTTTGACGACCCAAGCATCGAGCGAATGACGATGAACTTGGATGGAAACAATCTGTCCGGAAACGAATCTCGCACCAAGATAACTTGACGCCGAAGACGGCCACGAACGGACGACCAAAAAAGGTGGTCGTTTGGCATCGTTTAAAAACGAAAAATGGCAGCCCATCACAAGCAGAAGGCAGCAGCAGCTCGATTAGCGAAGAAGACGTATCTACGGCAGCCATGGATGGAGGTCGAAGCTCGAGCTTTGACGAAGAACGGAGAAGATGAAAGCAACCACCATGGATGACGATGGCAGAAGCTGTGACGGGCAGTCGCGGGGAGCTTGGTGTTGAAGATGATGAGCGCGATGCAGCAGCTCGGAGACAGAAGTAGTCGCGGAAATCTCAACTGTGAGCTTTCATGGTGGAGCTCGACGGATTGGTTGTTGGTTCGGTCGCGTTCGGAGGTCGTTTGGTTGAGCCGGGGTCGTGAGGGTGACGTGCGTGTGTGTGTGTGAGTGTGACGTTGGACAGCCATGGTTGAGCTTTGAGGGGGAAGCCATGGATGACCTTGGAGAAACTTGAGGAAGAAGAAGAAGATAGGAGGGGGCGGATGACTTCTTAGTCTTTTTAGGGTTTTTTCTTCTTTTTTCTTTTGTTTTGTGTTGTAAAATGTAAGACAAAGGGGTTTGGGTCTTTTGGATTATGGACTGGGTCGACCCAAGTTCGAAATGGACTGGGTCGTAGGGAAGATTGGGCCATTTTTTGGGCCGGTGGCTTGAAATCGAAGAAGAGGCCCAATTCCGACTTTCTTTATATTTTCGCTCTCTTTTCTTCTTTTATTTCTCTAAAACTAAATTATAAAAAATACTTAAACTATTATTAAGAACTAAATTAAGTTATAAAAGCACAAATTAACTCCCAATAACAATTAACGCACAATTAAGTAATAATTAAGCATAAAATTGTATATTTGGACATTAAATGCTAAAAATGCAAACGATGCCTATTTTTGTAATTTTTTAATTTTTGTAAAACAAATTTAATTACTAACAATCTATAGAATTAAATCCTACATGCAAAATGCGACATATTTTTGTATTTTTTTATTAATTTATCAAATAAACACGCACAGACAAATACAAATAATTATTCAAAATATCACAAAATATCACAAAATTGCACACCAAAGAAAAATCATTTTATTTTTGGATTTTTTGGGAGTAATTCTCATATTGGGCAAAAATCACGTGCTTACAGCTGCCCCTCTTTGCCCGAAGACACGAAGGGTTTTCGTGCAAAGATAAAGCGAGCGATTTTTTGCCCATCCGAGTACTCCGTGTGAAGCATTTTTTTGAAAAAGATTTGACCGAACCTTTGCTTCAAAGGTTTCCTACATATCCTGGGCTAAACAGGAATCAGGTTAATGTAGTTCGGGAAGTTTTGGTAGCTGGGACTACCGTTGGACTGCACTGTTACTGTTGTTGCATGTTATTACCATTGCTTACCGATCTCCTTGTTACACCATGCTTAAAAGAAAACAAGAAGCTAGGCTAGAGTACAATTTTTTTTTTGTCTTGCTTCCTTGTCTACTTGCATTTCTTCCAGTGCTTTTCTTCTTTTGACACATGTACTTGAGTTTGTACTGTGACCTCTTGTTGCAACCTTCTGTTTTCCGGTGCTGGGGATTTTTATTGTTTCCTGCTGGGGATTCCTATTGTAACCCGCTGTTTTATTGTCCTCTGACTTGATCTTGAAATGTATGCCTCTGTTATCTGGGCGGGCTCCCAACTTCTATGCTTGAAATGTAAAGACTGAAATGTATGCCTCTGTTATCTGGGCGGGCTCCCAACTTCAACAACTGAAATGTAAAGACTGAAATGTATGCCTCTGTTCTATGGGCGGGCTCCCAACTTCAACACTTGAAAAGTAAAGACTGATATGTATGCCTCTGTTATCTGGGCGGGCTCCCAATATCAATAACAACTTTAGAAATAAACGTCATTCCTCTCTTCAGGCGGGCTCCTGACTTCAACAATAACTTTGAAAATAATCGTCATTCCTCTCTTCAAGCGGGCTCCTGACTTCAACCAATACATCGCCATTCCTTTCTTTAGGTTGGCAAGATTTCAACAATTTTTTAAAAACGTCTTTCCTCTCTTCAGGCGGGCTCCTGACTTCAAACCATACATCGCCATTCTTATCTTTAGGTTGGCAAGATTTCAACAACTTTGTAAAACGTCTTTCCTCTCTTCAGGTGGGCTCCTGACTTCAACAACAACTTTGAAAATAAATCGTCATTCCTCTCTTCAGGCGGGCTCCTGACTTCAACTGATAATCGCCATTCTATTCTTCAGGGGGGGCTCCTGACTTCAACCATTTTTTTTTCAATTCAAACTTCTTCTTTTTTTTCTTCAAATTATCCTAGGAGAAAATTCATCAGACTAGGATTTGATATCTTATCTTAGGAGAAAGATTCATCGGACTAAGATTTGATATCTTATCTTGGGAGAAAAATTTCATCGGACCAAGATTGTGACTCTAGGAGATAAATCGTCAGACTAGGTCCATTTGTTGTGATCTTAGGAGAAAGATTCATCCGACTAAGATTTTATCTTGGGAGAACAATTTCATCAGACCAAGATTTTGACTCTAGGAGATAAATCGTCAGACTAGGTTCATTTTGTTGTGATCTTAGGAGAAAGATTCATCCGACTAAGATTTTATCTTGGGAGAACAATTTCATCAGACCAAGATTTTGACTCTAGGAGATAAATCGTCAGACTAGGTCCATTTGTTGTGATCTTAGGAGAAAGATTCATCCGACTAAGATTTTATCTTGGGAGAACAATTTCATCAGACCAAGATTTTGACTCTAGGAGATAAATCGTCAGACTAGGTCCATTTTGTTGTGATCTTAGGAGAAAGATTCATCCGACTAAGATTTTATCTTGGGAGAACAATTTCATCAGACCAAGATTTTGACTCTAGGAGATAAATCGTCAGACTAGGTCCATTTTGTTGTGATCTTAGGAGAAAGATTCATCCGACTAAGATTTTATCTTGGGAGAACAATTTCATCAGACCAAGATTTTGACTCTAGGAGATAAATCGTCAGACTAGGTCCATTTTGTTGTGATCTTAGGAGAAAGATTCATCCGACTAAGATTTGATATCTTATCTTGGGAGAAAATTTCATCAGACCAAGATTGTATCGGGAGGGAAATTCATCAGACTAGGACTTTTTATCCTAGGAAAAAAATGTAAAGATCAATGATTTGAGAAACTTACCTTCGTAATTCCTTCTTTTCTTTTCTCCTTCCTTCGCGCTGCTTTGTTCTTGCTTGCTGGGGATAATACCACTACGGTAGTTTTCTTTCTTCCCCTCCTTCAAATTCAATTTTCTTTCTCTTTTTTTTTCAGAATTTATTTTCTCTCAACACTGCTGGGGATAAAAGTGTTATCTTCTTGGGATAACGTCGTTGAGGATAACGTTGCTGGGGAATTTTATCCCTTCAAATCGATGCTTCATTCTTCTGGAAGCTCCTAGGGATGATAATGGCTTTTGTTTTTCTGAGCACAAATGTCATCCCTTTGTTCTGTCTGCTGGGGATCAATTTCCTCCATTGGAAACTTATTATAATGGGGCAACACTGGTTCAAAGACCACTTCCCTTGAGGACTGGTGTTATTTTTTATTCTTCCTCAAATGGGTACCTGACTTCCAGAAAATTTTCCAAATGAAAGGAAAATTTTCTGCCCCAGTTTTACAGTCTCCCTTATGGCATGCATTTCTGTCATCAATGCCATTTCTTTTACCTGTTTCAAAACAAAATTTGTTAGCTTAAAGTGTGGTAGTTGGTTGTGATACTCCACTGGGACGGCTTTTCCCTTTCTGCTTTTTTGCTCTGCATCCCACAACTTGTTGGGGATGATATTATTTGCTGGGGATAATCCTTTTCTGCTGGGGATATCCCTCTTCTTTCGTGGTATGGCTCGGAGACTTGCATTTTCCCGACCTTTTAGTCTCGCATGAATTTCCCAAATCATGCTTATTGCTCTCCTTGTTTGTCCACGGGCCTTGGCCTTGAGGTTTTAATAACCTCTGATTTTGGCAAGGATATCCCTCTTGACACTCGTCAATCCTTTTGTCAATTCCCTTTTGCTGGGGATATCTTTCTTGACACTGGCCTTGTGCTCGTTCCTTGCTGACTATACCACTTGGATGTACTAGCCATATCTCATCTTGCATAATTGGAAAGCTGATGGCCTATTTTGAAGTCATTTCCCACTGGTTCTGACCAAACAGACTCTACTGGGGAATTTTCTATGAAAGGAGAAAGATAAAAAGGAACAGAATAAAAGACAAAGGAAAAAGATGACTCTTTAACAAAAGAAATTATAAATAAAAACCTATCAAACGCAGACACCGACTCTAATGGTCATGACATGCATATGTGGCCTATCCTCCGTCGTCAATCGTCTTTCAAGATCTTCCCTTGACTATCCTCCATCTGATTCCCAATCTTATTCGACTTGTAGTGCCCAAAAGGTTTTCACCATCAAGTCTCTCTCATTTTGGTTTTTCTCTCAGCTTTCATCGCCTTATGGTGTCCGTGAAGATTTTCACCGATAAGACTCTCTCATTTATATCACTTTCCAGCTGGGGATTTGGAGTGTTGCCGGTATGACTCTCTCTGCTGGAGATTAGAGTCCTTTCTGCTGTGGAACAGAATGTTATGTTCGCTGGTAAGATTCTCATTTGTCTGACTTGGCATCTTTTGCAGACTGATCAGAAGGTCTTTCTTTGGACCGTAATGTGGGTTTTTTGGATAGGCTTAGAAAGAAAGGGTATTAAAGGCTCAAAAACAAATCAATTTGGGGTTCAAAATTACAACCTTCGAAATCATATTTGTTTATAACAAGCGCAACCCTTGCCCCAGTTTCTTGCTTGGGGATTATTTATTTATTATATATATTTTTTAAATTTTTTTGTTACACTATGCATATTACGCACATTATGCGCACTATGGACCCTATGACCGAGCTGTGAAGCGCCTACGTATCCTCTTTGAGGAATCAGGTCAAACGTAGTTCCCAATTCCTCTTTTTTCATTTGACTTTCTTTTGTTTTTTTTCATTTTTCTTTTTCTTTTTCTTTTTTTTTTCTTTTTTTTTTGATTTTTTTCTTTACCTTCCAGACTCGTATTTCCTAGTCGTTGCTATTGATTCCGAATGAGGGGTATGAAAGAAAATAAATAAGGCTCAAAAGGGGTAAAGAAGGATAAAGTGTTTAGATAGCAGAACAAAATGCCTTCGTCATTCCAGTCTTCAAAACATGCCAAATGCAAACAACACAATTGATCATAGATTTATAGTCTCTTCCGATGGTGCTGGATTTGACAATTATGTTAAACACTTGCTTTTTCATTTGTCATTTCTAAAGCACCGTTGGGCGACACTCTCATTCTCATGAACGACCCTCATGCCAATTTGGCGAATCTTGCATTTAACGGTTTTCTTTAAGTTTTACTTGCCCCAAGTTCCACATGACTCGGGCTTCAAATAATTTCAAACTGTTCTTATTTCCCTTAAATGCTTTGATCACCTCTCCAGGGTTTTATGATTATCTTTAAAGACTAGGCCCAAACTGTGTGCGCATGTCATGTCACTAGAATCGGCGCTTGAATAAAAATGATAAAAGGACTAGTCAAAAGAAAACTGGAAATAATAAAAGACCGGCTTTTGTATTAGACTACTGGCGAAATGGTTTGAATAATAAAACAAACAAAACAAGCAGAATAAAATCCTAACACAGCCTTGACAAAACTTAAACAAACTGATATGACAAAATGGAAAAATAAGAAGGTTTGACTCAAGACAATATTCGGATTACAACCCTAAGAATAATCCGGACAACAGAAATGACAACAAAATAAGCCACCACAAGCTTCTCTCTTGCTAACCAAGGAACAGAGCGTCCTCCCATTTTATCAAAGTTGGCATCTTTAGCCACTGAGCTTTGCAGTATTGTCCAGACCATTTCCAACTTCGATATCATTATCATCGGTTAGCGGCTTTCCGGGATGACTCTAAAATCCCATGTTACCAGGCATCCTCCCCATAAAGTGTGCATCATGATGTGCAGGTAAAGGATTCTGCGCGATATTCTGGATCATCCTTTCTATTTCTTTTTTCAAATCCCGACAACTTTCAACATTGTGCCCCTGGGCATTGGAATGGTATTCACACCTTTTAGAAGGGTCAAAGCTTCTTGCACGTGTGTCCAGATGATTTGGAGGAATAGATGCAATCATGTCGTGATGCTTTAACCTCTCAAATAAGCTTTCATAGGACTCTCCTATTGGTGTAAAATTATCTTTCAACCTTCGTTCCCCTTTATACTTCTGGCTTGGATGTGGGTTATAGGGCACCTGAAAGTTATGTGGAGGCTTCTGGAGATTTTGTGATGCTCGTGCTCGCCTTCTGGGGCGTTTTGGTGGCCGGGCAACATACTGAGGTGGAACAATAGAGTGTTGTGGGTTCTGAGGGGGATAATATTGCTCAGGGGATTCATAGATAACTTTAGGAGGCTGCTCATACCTTCGAGATGTTCTCCTAGGACCTCTTCTTGACCCTGATGTCATCATGATTTCTTCAATCTTCTCATTTGTGTCGCAAAAATTATCAGACTCAACCCGGACAGCGTGAGTTGCAGCTTTAAAAACTGCTTGACTTATAATTTTTCCTGTCTTAAGACCATTCTCTATTATTTCTCCCATTTTGATTGCTTCTGAAAAGGATTTGCCAACTGCGGACATCATGTTCTGAAAGTAATCTGGCTCTTGCGCTTGAAGGAAGACAGTTATTAGCTCGTGGTCATCCATGGGTGGCTTAACTCGAGCTGCTTGCTCTCTCCATTTAATGGCATATTCCCTGAAACTTTCACTTGGTTTCTTCTTCAGGTTTGAAAGGGAAATGCGGTCTGGGGCAATGTCGATGCTGTATTGGAACTGTTTGACAAATGCTTGTGCCATGTCGTCCCAGACATACCAGCGAGACGTGTCTTGATCCATAAACCATTCGGAAGCTACTCCCGTAAGGCTTTCCACAAAATAAGCCATCAACAATTCTTCATTTCTTCCCGCACCTCTCAGTTGATTGCAATACCTTTTCAAGTGGGCAATGGGATCTCCATGTCCATCGTACTTTTCAAATTTGGGAGTCTTGAAACCAGGCGGCAAGTGGACATCGGGGAACATACATAGATCTTTGAAGGCAACACTCTTTTGACCAGACAACCCTTGCCTGTTTTTCAACCATTGTTCTAAGTTTTTCACTCTTTGGGTCATTTCTTCTTGTACCATCTTTCGGGCAGGCTCTTCAATCTTTGAAGGAAGATCAAACGAGTACGGGTGGTACTTAGGAGAGTGGTACTGCTCTTGTTGAACCCTCTGAACAAACCGACCAACTCAACTTTCTTCACAATTCAAAATAAAACATGTTAGAATGGACTCAGTCGGTTCTTATTACTAGCAACATTTTTTTTTCATTTTCTTTTTCAGTGGTGGTCGAATCTTATGGAGATTGCCTACGTATCATGACCCCGCATGAATCAGACCTTGCGTAGTTCGGACCAATAAAAGATAAGCAATACTAATCATTTTTTTTTCAATTTTCATATTGGGTTTCAAAGGTTTAAAAATGACCTACAAACTTGAAAATCAAACGACCCACATATTATAATCAAAAGTTTTACAAACTCCAAAACAAACGGCCAGCTTCCTTTCTCCGTTTGACAAATGCAACCAAACGGTTATTTTTGCAAATGTGGCCCCGTCCAAATTTTGAGGCCGGAGAGGATTATTTTATGACACTTTACACACTTGTCCGTTCTTTTACGAAAATAGCCTTTCGACAACTGAAAGATACTCTGAGGCTATTTCGGCAAGAACGGTTTAAGACGCGGCCGAAGCTGGCTCGGCTTATTATGACAAAATTCAAACGGTATTCACCTGACCGCCGACTATTTATTTTTTTATTTTTTTCAAATTACAATAAAAACCTGGTATTGCAAACACGGCCCTTCAGCGCCTCGGGGACGAAGATTTTTAAGGCTGTGTGGGTCAACTAGACCAAAATCCTAAACATGACCCAAAAGGTGGTTGTTTATGCAAAGTCGGCCTTCTAGCGTCCCATTCGGGAACATTCGGCTATGTCTTGATAAAACAGCGTCACCCGACTTCTTTATGACAAAATTAAAATTTGACATTTTTTTTATTGGCTATTTTTTGCAACAGGGGAGGTTGGACATCACCCGACTTATTTATGAAAAAAAAAATTAAAATTTTGACATGTTTTTTTTGTATTTATTTGTTTTTGGCTATTTTAGCAAAAAGGGGGGTTGGACCCGATGAGGGTTGTCTACGTATCTCACATCCGGTGAGAATCAAACCCGCGTAGTTCGGGCAGGTCATGAATAAAGTAAGTAAACTAATTTTAAATTATTATTATTTTGAATTTGTAAAAGAACTGCTTTAAAAGAAGAAATGAAGTATATATATATATATATTTGGATTTTTGATTGATTTTCTTTTTGAAAGAAAGACTTCTAAGAATTCCTTTTCTTTTGATTTAAACTTTGAGAATTTCAAAAGTAAAAGGAAGATATTTTTTTTTGTTTTTTCTTATTCTAAGAAGAAAGAAAATATTTTTTTTTTTGGAATTTTACCTTTAATAAAAGAAATGCTTTCTAAAAAAAATATTTTTTTGAATTTTGAATTTTATTTTCAATTTTTAAAGAAGAAGGAAAATATTTTCGAATTTGTTTTATTTTATTATATATATATATATATATATATATATATATATATATATTATATATATATATATATATTTTATAATTAAAAAGACTTTCTTAAAGAAGTCAATATTGGAAAATATTTTTGGATTTTTTGTTTTGAAAATTGGGAGTGTAAAAAAAACTTTTCTAGACTTTTTGGCACGACAACAAATAAAGATATATAATTTTTTGGAAATAAAGAAAAACTTTTTGGATTTTTATATATATATATATTTGCAACAAATAATAAATCCACTTTCAACGCGACTCTTTTTATTTTATTATTTTTATTTTTATTTTGGTATCTAAACAAATAAATAAATAAAAACCAATTTTAACAACAAGACTCTTTTTCATTTTCATTTTTTATGGCAAGACAAACTATTTTTTTTTATTAAAAACAAGACAGAACAACGACTCTTTTTTTTTTACTATTTTTCCTTTGCTTTTAATAAAACAAACTAATAAAACATTTTTTTTTCATTTTCTCAAAATTTCGGCAGAGTTTTGACAGTTATTTGGGTATTGGTTTTTTTTTTCCAAAAATAAACAATCAATTCCCTAACCGCTATTTCTTTTTTTTTTCAATTTTAAAATATTATTCCTGATATTCAAAAGTCAGTCAGCACACAAGTACGAATCAAATAAATGCGCAAGTAGGAGCAAGTAAGATGCATCAGGATGGTCATTTTCATTTTTTGGTACACCTGTCCTAGACAGACCCAACCCCTGTGTTGAGTCTCCAAAGTCAAATGCACGTGATGCAAACAAACGCTCCTACTAGGGATCCGGCATGAAGCTGAGTTATTCTAAGTGAAAAAACCTGAGGCATATTGATCTAGCCCTGGCTTACCCAAACGGACAGTTTGAGCCGAAGCGGGGGCAACGTACCGGGAGCACGAAAGTCTACCCGGCCTAGTTACTTGTCCCAACTTCGTCTTATTTGGTATGACTTCTAACAGAAAGGTGGGCCACGCGCACGTGTACACCATAAATTTAGAAGACTCAGAAAGAAGAAGGGTTTCGTAGCAGTTTTATATACACAATTCAGATAATATTAAAGCGGTAAAAACATCATTTAGGACATTAAGCATATATCATGTAAAAATCAGATAATAAATAAAGCCAACTATAACAGTTATTTTAAGCTCGAATTCTTGAACCCTGAACCATTGGTTCTTGGTCGCAGTCCCCAGCAGAGTCGCCAGAGCTGTCACACCTCCTTTTTCCGCGCCCGCGAGGGTGCGTAGGGAGTTTTCTCCAATTAAAGGACAGTCGAAACGGGATTTGTTTGTTTGTTTCAGAGTCGCCACCTGGGAATTTTAAGGCGTCCCAAGTCACCGGTTTTAATCCCTGAATCGAGGAGAATATGACTCTGTCTATTTAACAGTCTGCGCACCAGAAATCCGGATAAGGAATTCTGTTAACCCGGGAGAAGGTGTTAGGCATTCCCGAGTTCCGTGGTTCTAGCACGGTCGCTCAACTGTTATATTCGGCTTGATTATTTTGATTTGCTAAATACATTTTTTATTGCATGATTTTATTGTTACCGCTTCTATTTAGATTTAAAGTCCCTTCTTTGAATCGAATCACGCGTACGTATATTCGTGTTATAAATTATATTTTTTAAAACATGCGGAGTTGTGTCACGCGCACGTGTACACAATAATATAGATAATATTTTTATTAAAATAATTATTTTCGAAATTATGCTTTAAATAAATATAAGAACATTCGCCCTTTTGGTATAATTAAGTAGCGAACCTCACATCTCGGGTTTTTATGAAATTAATAATGATATTCTCCGAGAAATCCCTTTTATTAAATATTCGATCGAAGTTGCGCGAACGCATAATCCGAATTGCCTTTAGAAATATAATTAGGTGACGCGAACGTATCCCTAATCATAAAAATATTCTTGATGGTAGTATAAATTTGTTTACAAATTGTTTATTATATCCACGTATTTTTATGTGAACATCATGAGAAATAAATATTCTTTTAGCCTCTAAATTCCTTAAAAAGAATTTACAATTTATTGGACGTTGATCGCAATTTATGTTTTTCGCGCATGAATTATATTCCTCAAACCATTCGAATTTGTGGAGTAAAAATAAACGTGTGATTAATACTACCATTTAGTGAATACAATATTTGCCTACCCAAATAGACAACATGCAAATTACGTATAAAAATTGGGAAAGAATGGATGTAAGGAAGTGATATTTTTGAAGAATTTTCATTGTTCTATTTGGAGCAAACGTTATTTACACATTTTTTGACTTAAAATGTTACAATCTATAAATCCCATCCTTCTTTTACACCACTTGTTTTTAGTCCGAGGTTATAATTGTTTGGTTAATTTTGCTTACGAAGATTGGGTTTGAGATAAATAAACCAATTCTTATATTCTGCCTATGCGAATATTTGCAAACACTAACTCTATATTTTGTAAAAAATCATTGACATTATTTCATATATTAAAAGAAATGAGTTGATCGCGTTCCTAAAATAACTAAGCCATTTGTTATTAAGAAAGAGAACTAATCTACCAATTGATTTAATACTATATTAACCAACTAAAACAAAACTTAAACTTAAACTAATAAAATTTAAATGAGTAGAAGACATCCTTATAATTCCAAACTTCATTTACTTGCCATGTTGAAGCTCTTCACAATATGAGTTTTAAAGATATGTGCCTGATATTTGGAAGCAAAAGAAAATGAAGATGAAAATCAGCAACAGTAATAACAGTGTAACAGCAACAACTGCCCAGCAACAGTAACAACCCAGTAACAGACCGGTGGAGTAGTAATCCCAAAAAACAAAAGCTTTTAAGCTTTGAATGAAACAACAACCATTGATACTAATTTCAAACAAAAAAAAACAGAAGATTTTTTAGTTTTTATTTTTATTTTGAAAGCTTAATTTTTCGAAATTTTTCTTTCTCTTAAATGTTCAGCCTTTTTTTTTCTCTCTCTATCTGTATCTGTATATTTTTCTCTATCTCTATTCTCTCTATTCCCCTCTTGTCTTGTGTTCAAGACTTCATATATAATCCCATCCCATAAATCTTTCAATTAATTAAAATCAATACTTTTTCTCTACCCAACCCATTATCTTCCCACTCATCCCCATTACATTAAATAAACATATCACACCACCCCATTTCATTTTGTCCCCCATGCCTAACATAAAATAATGCAAGATTCCCCCTTTAATTTAAATCTTGTCCCCTCTTTATATTAAATAACCATATCACAACCCACCCCATTTTATTTTGTCCCCCATGCTTCAAATAAACAATTTCAAAATGTACAATTCCTAAACTACCCCTCACAACCTTACTGAAATTACCAAACTACCCCTGAACGTACTACAAATTTACCAAACTACCCATCAACTATAACACATCAATTAATCAAACTTAACCAAAATATAGACAATATGATCAATTTCTAACAATGTTCAAACAACAATATGAACACGGATGAACATCATAACAACAATATCACATGAACACGATTTTAACAACATTTCAACAACAAATCACATGAACACAAATTGAACAACAAAGAACAACTAAAATTTGATTGAACAATATTTTAGCAACAAACAATTCTATTTTCGGATTCAACAACTACAACAAACAAGTATATTTAGATTTCTAACTTCAATCATATTGAACTTAAAATCAATTCTAACAACATTACAACCAACAATTCCTATATTAAACTTTATGAGACAAATTCAAGAAATAATCACAAATGGTAAACAAGAAATCAAGCTATACAAATTTCGGATTCAAGAACAAACAAACATAATATGAACATGAATTAAATCTAAAAATAAAAACGATGGATTCAAATGATTAAAACCAACATACTTCCCTTATTACAACTAAATTCTTTAGACAAATAACAAGATCGACGAAGAAACAATTATGAACTTAAACTTGAACTTAACAATATTAACAATTTCTAACAATACATAAACACATGAAACAAATTGAAGAAATAGTTAATTAAATTTCAATTTGAATCTAACAAACATCAAACTAACAAATATTCACTTAAACAATAATACAAACATGAAATGAATATGAAAACAACTAATTAAACTTCTATTTTGAAATCTGAAAATTAATTTAACAAACAACATGAACATGAACAAAACCAAAAATCAAATATCTAAGCATAGACATGAACAAAACAAACATTCGCCGATTTTAGATTCGAAAAATATCAAAACAAAATACGGACAAACATAAAACTCAAAATCTACTAACCGGATCGAACGACATACGTACGGACTGTTTTGACGACCCAAGCATCGAGCGAATGACGATGAACTTGGATGGAAACAATCTGTCCGGAAACGAATCTCGCACCAAGATAACTTGACGCCGAAGACGGCCACGAACGGACGACCAAAAAAGGTGGTCGTTTGGCATCGTTTAAAAACGAAAAATGGCAGCCCGTCACAAGCAGAAGGTAGCAGCAGCTCGATTAGCGAAGAAGACGCATCTACGGCAGCCATGGATGGAGGTCGAAGCTCGAGCTTTGACGAAGAACGGAGAAGATGAAAGCAACCACCATGGATGACGATGGCAGAAGCTGTGACGGGCAGTCGCGGGGAGCTTGGTGTTGAAGATGATGAGCGCGATGCAGCAGCTCGGAGACAGAAGTAGTCGCGGAAATCTCAACTGTGAGCTTTCATGGTGGAGCTCGACGGATTGGTTGTTGGTTCGGTCGCGTTCGGAGGTCGTTTGGTTGAGCCGGGGTCGTGAGGGTGACGTGCGTGTGTGTGTGTGTGAGTGTGACGTTGGACAGCCATGGTTGAGCTTTGAGGGGGAAGCCAGAATCCCGGTTCCTCGATTTTTGATCATATTGTTGGCTATCTTGTTTCGACCGTGGGTCTTTTCCTGCAGGTCCCATATATGGATCGTACCTGTTTTTACCTGATCTTTTTTCGGTTTCTGATCTTCGGGGACCACCCCTTTCTTCATGATGAAACTTAGGTACGGTATCTTCTTCAATTCGCAGCTTCGTACTATACCTGTTGTAAACATCATTCCACGTGGTTGCAGGAAATTCTCGAAGGCTTTCTTTGAGTCGTCTCGTGGCTTCAGAACTTTTGTCATTTAAATTACTTGCAAAGGCTATTGCAGCCCAATTGTCAGGCACACGAGGTAGAGTCATTCTTTCCACGCTGGAATCTATCAACAAAATTTCTAAGCAACTCCGAATCCCCTTGTTTGATTTTGAAAATATCTTCCATTCTTTTCTCAACCTTTTGTGCTCCCGAATGTGCTTTAATAAAAGAATCTGTAAGCTCAGCAAAAGAATTAATAGAATTTTTAGATAAAAGAGAATACCAGGTTAATGCACCCTTGGTGAGTGTTTCTCCAAATTTCTTGACCAGTACTGAT
Organism: Nicotiana sylvestris; assembly: GCF_000393655.2. NCBI lineage: Eukaryota > Viridiplantae > Streptophyta > Magnoliopsida > Solanales > Solanaceae > Nicotiana > Nicotiana sylvestris. Next base: position 57,809,532 of record NC_091058.1, read on the forward strand.
TCAATTTCTTGTTTGGTCAAGTCGTTGTCTTTCACGCCTGTTGTAAATGCAGTCACGTGGTCACGTGGGTCTGTAGTACCATCATAATTCGGGATGTCAGGCATTTTGAACTTTTTCGGAATTGGAAGGGGAGCAGCGCTTGGCTTCCATAGTTGTTGTGAGTATTTGTCCATGTCTACTCCTTTTATTACAGGCGGAACTCCAGGGATTTGTTCAATACGCTCATTTTGTTCCTTAATCTGTTTCTGCAAGGTTAGTACTAAATTTTGCAAATATGAATTATTTGAATTACCTGGTCCCCCTTCCTGTGGTTCACTGGGGGTTGCTCCGTTTCCAGAATTATCAAGACCAGAACGGGGATTCTCCAATGTATTATTATTAGGAGTTGGTGTGGGTGGTGCAGCAGGCAATCGACTAACAAGTGCCTGAAGAGCTTTGCCGACCTGTGCATCAATTAGCTTTTGTAAAGCTTCAGTTGTAACTCCTTCAAAGTGTTCAGATTGTTCTTGTTGATCAGCACGGGATTCAGTAACATGAGTGCCTTCACGAGATTGACGTGGTGAATCTGGAGGGGAGGGAACCACGTCATCTTGATTTTGATGTATAATATTCTCATGGTTTCCCAATGTGTTATTACTATTATTGTCGGTGTTGTTGTTTGACATGGTGACGACAATGGACAAGATATAGCTTAAAAGAAAAGATTATCAGATTTCCGGTAACGAAACCAATTTGTTTAACCAAAAATCTGAGTCTTTGGTCAAAGCTAAAAAGAAATTCGGGTTACTGATAATCAGGAGACGAAAATAAAATACTTTTGAGAATGATGGTAAAGCAGCAAATAGTTTTGTATTTCAATAAGTTCCCAATAGTATTCTGTGTCCTTACAAATGATGATACTTCTTCCTTTTATAGGTAATTCTAGGTAAAGGAATGAAGCCTCAGCTTTAATGATATAATTATGAGTAATATATAATATTAAATAAGCCGTTATACAATCATTCCTATTAAATACCAATTTTCTAATGTATCAGGTATTTAATAATGAATTTGGACTCCTTTCTGTCATCAGATCTTTATCTTTAATGCCTTCTAATCTGTTGGCTTTAAATGACTTGAATTGGTACGAGACTCGTATCTGCACTTCGTCTCGTGCCTATTTAAATTCCTCTTCCCGTGGCTGTGTCCATCCGTGCCTCTTAGTCAATTGGTGCGCTTTGACCATTTAACCAAACCACGTGTCATGCCACGTCATCTTTAATATAAACTCAGTTTTTTCCCAATACAGATACGGCTACGGTGGACGGTGGAGGATTTCTTCCGGCACTTCCCACCGTTGGTGGTTTGCGTCAGTTATGTGTATTTGGAGATGGTGGTTTGTTTCCAAACTGTAACAATGGAGAAAAAAGACATTCCATGTATATTAATACAAAACTAGTAGTCGTACTCGCGCGATGTGCGGTCAATATTAAAAAAATATTAATTAAATTAAATTATGATCAGGCTTGTTTAATCCTATTAGATCGTATTGCTTTAATAAAATTCAACTGTTATCTTGTTTGTCAATACGATATACCCAATAATGAAATCTCTATTAAATCAAACGTACTTATATAGTCAGTGAATAACTTTTTTGTTCTATTTTTCTTTATTATATTAAACAATATTTAGTATTCGCTTTCTTTTTGTAATATATGAGAAGATATATAATTTATTACTATTGAATTTTTTAAAAAAAAATTATTTTGTTGTTCTTAATAATATTATCTAAATTTTAGTGAATAAAATCTATGTTAAACTAACGGGACTTATACAGGCAGCGCATCGAATAACGTTTTTGTTATGTATTTTTCTTTATTATATCTTTCAATATTTAATACTATTACTTTGTTAATAGAAAGTTTCATTAGCATATTACGTTATTTAATATTTTTCTCTGAAGTTTTTTTTATTACTTTATTTTTGTTTTTTTATTTTTAAATAATTTTAAAACTCCAACTTAAAACTACTCCCCAATTTGAATTGGTGATTTATTATTTTTTTAATTTTGTTTTTTATATTAAAATTATATTAAAAATCCAACTTGAACTACTCCCCAATTTGAATGGGTAGTTTTTTTCTCTTTTTTTCGTTTTTTATAGCTTTTTTATTTTAAAATAATTTAAAAACTCCAACTTGAAACTACTCCCACCCAATTTGAACGGGTAGTTACTTTTTTATATATTTATATTTTTATTTTCTAATTATAGTTAATTATAAGATGTCTATTTTTATTTTAAAATTATTTTAAAACTCCAACTTGAAACTACTCCCCGATTTGAATGGGTAGTTTTTCTTCTCTTTTTTGTTTTTGTTTTTTTTATAGATTTTTTTTGCTTTTTTATTTTAAAAATAATTTAAAAACTCCAACTTGAAACTACTCCCACCCAATTTGACTGGGTATTTTTTTTATATTTATATTTTCGTTTTTTATATAGTTAATTATAAGATATCTATATTTATTAATTCAAATAAAGTAATCAATTAATATATATATATATATATATATATATATATATATATATATATATATATATATATATGAATATATTCATATATATGGTAGTTTTATATTTTTTTATTATTTTCTTTTTTTATATATATTTAAATTCAAAAAGAAGAACCAATAGTTAATTATTAACTAAATAATAAATTTAGTAACTAATTATGTCATGTGGTTTTTTTTTAAGCTGTCACTTGGCTTAACGAAAGGGCTTAACTAATTATGTCCACTTGACTTATATAGGCAGCGCATCGAATAACTTTTTTGTTATGTATTTTTCTTTATTATATTTTCAAATATTTAATGCTACTACATTGTTAATAGAAAGTTTCATTAGCATATTACGTTATTTAATACTTTTCTCTGAAGTTTTTTTTATTTCTTTATTTTTGTTTTTTTTATTTTCAAATAATTTTAAAACTCCATATAAAACTACTCCACAATTTGAATTGATAATTTATTATTTTTTAATTTCATTTTTTATTTTAAATCTCACATTTGAAACTATTCCCGATTTGGATGGGTAGTTTTTCTTCTCTTTTTTCGTTTTTTATAGCTTTTTTTTTGCTTTTTTAAAAAAAATAATTTAAAAGCTCCAACTTGAAAATACTCCCACCCAATTTGAATGGGTAGTTATTTTTTTATATATTTATATTATAGTTAATTATAATATATCTATATTTATTAATTTAAATAAAGTAACCAATAACTAATTATTAATTAAAAATAACTACCAATTTGAATGGGTAGTTATTTTCTTATATATTTATATTTTTGTTTTTTTATTATAGTTAATTATAAGATATCTATTTTTATTTTAAAATTATTTTAAAACATCAACTTGAAACTACTCCATGATTTGAATGAGTTGTTTTTCTTCTATTTGTTTTGTTTTTTTATAGTTTTTTTTATTTTTTTATTTTAAAATAATTTTAAAACTCCACCTTTAAACTAATCTCACCCAATTTGAATGAGTAGTTATTTTTACATATATTTATATTTTCATTTTTTTTATTATAGTTATTTATAAGATATCTATATTTATTAATTCAATTAAAGTAACCAATATATATATATATATATATATGGTAGTTTTGTATTTTTTCAATTTTCGTTTTTATATATATTTAAATTCAAAAATAATAACCAATAACTAATTATTAATTAAAAATAACTACCAATTTGAATGGGTAGTTATTTTCTTATATATTTATATTTTTGTTTTTTTTTATTATAGTTAATTATAAGATATCTTTTTTATTTTAATTATTTTAAAACTCCAACTTGAGACTATTCCCCGGTTTGAATGGGTAGTTTTTCTTCTGTTTTTTTCCGTTTTTTATAGATTTTTTTTTTTTGCTTTTTTATTTTAAAATAATTTAAAAATTCCAACTTGAAACTACTCCCACCCAATTTGAATGGGTAGTTATTTTTTTATATATTTGTTTTTTTATTATAGTTAATTATTAATATAGATATAGATAAGAAATCTATATTTATTAATTAAATTAAAGTAACCAATTAATATATATATATATAACCAATTATATATATATATACATATATATATATATATATATATATATACATATATATGGTAGTTTTTTTAATTATTTTTATTTTTTAGATATATTTAAATTAAAAAGAATAACCAATAACTAATTTAATAACTAATTATGTCATGTGTCATTCTATTGTTCTGCCATTTGGCTTCACGAAGTGCTTTTGTCTTCTGCTTTTAATTATAGATAATTACTACTACATACAATAAATAAGATATTTAGACGAGGACAATCAAAAACACTACTCCTACTAATTGATAAGTAACTTGAAAAATTATATCTGGTTGGAAATAAAATGAAATACATACTTGAAACACCATTATTTTGGCAAAAAAAAAATTATTTGGATAAAATTAATTAATGTTAGTCAAGTATGACAAATAAGGAATTCAAAGTTTTTTTTAATCCTTTGATCCCTTTTGTTGGAGTTGTTGCTGCTTTGGTAACTCAAACCCATGATTCTGGGATTGTAGGTGGAGAGTGCTGACCATCTAAGAAACCAGAGTTATTTGTGTATTTCCATCTAAGTTTTGATGAACAGAGTTATTCGTTATCTGTGTTGGTGCCCGGATACCAAGGTTATCAAAAAAGGAAAAAAGATATTTGTGTATTTTAGCGTGTTGTAGCACGTAACTTGCCATATTTTTCAGGTTGCTAATAATTAACTCTTAGGTAATGTAAAAGTTTTGTTACAATGTTAGTGTTTAGAAGTTGTAAACTCTTTATTTTAGCACACTTGGAACTTCTTTTAGGAAAAGAAAAGAATTTTTCTAATAGTTTGACTGATTCAGATAAGTTGTCAAATGTGATTTGGATACTTTCTGATGTATTGGTTTTGATACAAGATTTATCTTGTTTTTCTGTTTTTTGTTTATTCTTGATGAATTTTTGCCAATAGTGGCATCCTTCTTGTTGGTTGTATAAACGGTTTGTCCCCATTGTTGTGTTCTTTTAAGCTACAGAGTAAAGGAACTAATGTAGTCGAATGAAATAGCTTGGAGATGACATGTTTATTGTGCCAAAATATAATGTGCAGGGGGTGATTATCACTCCAGGGTATGCCCTAGCACCTTTGACAAGCACTCTACAACCCACCAACGCTCGTGAAAAGTAAAACTCAAAAGTGACTTTCTTGTTCAAAACTTAGCATAAATATTTGCGGCAAAATACATAAAGAGACACCTCAAGTTGGCCCCGAATGTCTATCTCATACTTCAACTTACCAGGTGACTATCTAGATACTTTTATGTTGGTTTAAGTGAGCCTCGTATACCCCTCATGATGAGATGGCAAAACAAGTGTGTTTCACTTTTTTTTAAGAAAATACATTTTTCTTTTTTCTTTTCTCAACCAACTCAATCTTTGAATACCAATAGAGGAATAAGGTCAAGCCCCATGCTAGAATCACCGCCAAAACCAACACTTTCGTTGCTACTGTCGTTACTGGCGGCGCCGGTACCAGCTTCTTCGGTCTCTATTTTTCTCCACCAAAAGACCACTAGTATTCACCACCCTCTTATTATATCCTTTTTAATACCAACTTACACTCCATACAATTATTAATTTCCAGAACAGCCACCATTATTTACTATCACCCCATTGACGAAGGTGAACAAGAAGAAAAGGGGAATGGCAATCGGGGGAGGGGTCTTCGGTGGAGAGCTTAATTTCTGGTGAAGATGGATAGATTAGCCACCAAAACTCAATTTCTTTTAGCTAATTTAAGTGAAGTGCTTAAAAAATTTAGATTGAAATTGGCTACCAAAACCATATTTCTTGATATTCTCTTTGAGTTTAAAAATCCAACTTAATTTTAGAGAAGAAATTACCACATAATCATAGGCATTAATGGGTTCAACAATGAAAAGAGGAAGAAGAACGGCAAATGAGCTCGTTGATCTGGATGAACAAGAAACGAATTTTAAGATTGAAGAGTTGTATACTGATTTTGTTTGGATGAAGAAGAAAGAGATTGGAATTTTGGAGGGGGAGAGGGGGGGGGAAAGGGGGTTGCGGAAGGGAGGGGCTTATTAAGGGTTTTCTTTTTCTTTTTTTAGTTAAAGATTTTTTTCCTTTTTTAATTTTAAAATTACAACTGACGCTTTTTTATTTGTCCATCTGACACGTCATTTGCGTCTGTATTATACGCGACAGACTTGTTGGATCCAGGTGTGTACGAGGTTCACTTAAGCCAACATAAAGTATCTAGATGGTCACCTGGTATGTTGGACTGTGAGATAGATATCTGAGCTCACTTAAGCCAACATAAAGTGTCTAGATGGTCACCTAGTAAGTTGGAGTTTGAGATAGACATCCGGGGCTAACTTTAGGTGTTTCTTTATTTATTATCCCCTTGTTTGATTTTGAAAATATCTTCCATCCTTTTCTCAACCTTTTGTGCTCCCGAATGTGCTTTAATAAAAGAATCTGCAAGCTCAGCAAAAGAATTAATAGAATTTTCAGATAAAAGAGAATACCAGGTTAATGCACCCTTGGTGAGTGTTTCTCCAAATTTCTTGACCAATACTGATTCAATTTCTTGTTTGGTCAAGTCGTTGCCTTTTACGCCGGTTGTAAATGCAGTCACGTGGTCACGTGGGTCTGTAGTACCATCATATTTCGGGATGTCAGGCATTTTGAACTTTTTCGGAATTGGAAGGGGAGCAGCACTAGGCTTCCATGGTTGTTGTGAGTATTTGTCCATGTCTACTCCTTTTATTACAGGTGGAACTCCAGGGATTTGTTCAATACGCTCATTTTGTTCCTTAAGCTGTTTCTGCAAGGTTAGTACTAAATTTTGCAAATACGAATTATTTAAATTACCTGGTCCCCCTTCTTGTGGTTCACTGGGGGTTGCTCCGTTTCCAGAATTATCAAGACCAGAACGGGGGTTCTCCAATGTATTATTATTAGGAGTTGGTGTAGGTGGCGCAGCAGGCAATCGACTAACAAGTGCCTGAAGAGCTTTGCCGACCTGTGCATCAATTAGCTTTTGCAAAGCTTCAGTTGTAACTCCTTCAAAATGTTCAGATTGCTCTTGTTGATCAGCACGGGATTCAGTAACAGGAGTGCCTTCACGAGATTGACGTGGTGAATTTAGAGGAGAGGGAACCACGTTATCTTGATTTTGATGTATTTGATTCTCATGGTTTCCCAATGTGTTATTACTATTGTTGTCGGCGTTGTTGTTTGACATGGTGACGACAATAGATAAGATATAGCTTAAAAGGAAAGATTATCAGATTCCCGGTAACGGAACCAATTTGTTTAACCAAAAATCTGAGTCTTTGGTCAAAGCTAAAAAGAAATTCGGGTTACTGATAATCAGGAGACAAAAATAAAATACTTTTGAGAACGATGGTAAAGAAGCAAATAGATGTGTATTTCAATAAATTCTCAATAGTATTCCGTGTCCTTACAAATGATGATACTTCTTCCTTTTATAGATAATTCTAGGTAAAGGAATGAAGCCTCAGCTTTAATGATATAATCATGAGTAATAAATGACATTAAATAAGCCGTTATACAATCATTCCTATTAAATACCAATTTTTTAACGTATCAAGTATTTAATAATGAATTTGGACTCCTTTCTGTCATCAGATCTTTGTCTTTAATGCCTTCTAATCCGTTGGCTGTAAATAATTTAAATTGGTACGAGACTCGTATCTATACGTCGTCTCGTACCTATTTAAATTCTTCTTCTCATGGCTGTCTCCATCCGTGCCTCTTAGTCAATTGTTGCGCTTTGACCATTTAACTAAACCACGTGTCATGCCACATCATCTTTAATATAAACTCAGTTTTTTCCCAGTACAGATAGTCCCCCCACTTTCAATTTATTTATCAATTAAATAATTGGGAAGTGGATCTTCATGAAAAAGGAATTTTTGCCACAATTAATGCTTATGACAGTATTGACGCCTCAGTAGTCTTTTCCATTTAATGTTCTGCCCATGTGTCATTTTCTGATTGATTCCGCTATTTACACCCTTTTTCGAGACTTCTTCATTCTCACTATTCACGAAGTGATAGCTGCCTTTATTATAGGCTTTTCATCATTACACTTCTAAGGTTGACGGTTCCCATTTTATACATAACTTTTTCTTCCTTTGTCTTCTTCACAAATCTTCAGCAAACACTTTCTTCTTTATTTTTACTCTTTCGACTCATCCTTCCTAACAATGTCTTCTTCAAACCCTAACCGTAAAAATGTTCCAATTCTAGACCAATTCCTCAACGCCCCTGTTAGACACAGAAGAGGCGGAGGAGGTAGGCTTCGAACAGGGTTAGAATCTACTCGATGCGGCTCCTCTGGTTCTTCTTCAAGGAGTTCTATCCCAAAGGCCCCCTCTTCTAAAAGTAGAGAAATTCTTGATTCTAATCAAGAACCCTCAGTTTATGAGATAGTTCCTAGCGATTTGTCTTTTGAAAGTGACAAAACGTCTCTTCAAAAATAAATTCCAAATTTAGAAAAAGTCGATACTTACCCTACAATAGTAACCGAGCTTACAATCCCCACCATAAGAAAAGATTGTAACTGGAAGGATAGTCTCCGAATGTCAATTCCTTCCCCAAATCAAAGAATTTCCTCCTTTAGAAGTGGGTATTCTTCTGTTTATACTTACCCCTTCACTTTAGGTTTTAATCCTCCGATTGACCCAGTTATTCTTGATTTTTGTCGTTTCTTTACAATTTGTTTGGCCCAAATCGGTCCACTAGTGTGGAGAACAGTGGCTTGTTTGAGATATTTATCCTCCAAAGCCAATGTCAATTTCACCTTTTCTCACCTCATTCATCTGTACCATCCTAACTTAATACGCCATGGGGTTTTTACCTTAACTGCAAGGAGCAAAAAAGTTTTGGTAAATCCTGAAGATGACAAAGATCGTGGATGGTATATCCGTTACGTTGCTGTTCGTACGGTGGACTTGATTGGCGAAACAAATATTCCCTTCCCTGAGAAGTGGAATTTTGAACGTAGGTTTCCTTTTATTTACCGTACCTACTTTTGAGAATTTCAAAAGAAATTTTGTTTTTAACCTCGTCTCTTCTTGGTTTTTTGTAGCAACCATGGGAGATGTAGAACCTATTCCCAACTTCCGTGGTTGGGTAGACTCACTTTTGAAGATTACTTCTAGGGAGCAAAGAACTTGGAAATCAATTTCTTCCTTACATGGCTGGAAGGTCAAAACACATGATATCCCCCTTTTTATATATATATATATATATATATATATATATATAAAACACATGGTATCCCCCTTTTTATATGTTTTTTTTACATGTTAAGCATTTTTTCCTCAACTTTGATCATGTATATCCATCCTTTAATCAGGATTTGGCATTAGAGGAATGACGGCTGAAGTAGCTATGGCCATTCGCATGTCTGCGAATGCTGCTCTTGATTTGGATAAGGCTCGAGCCTTGCTGCCAAAAAGGAAAGCTATAAAGGAAAGTTCTGAAGAAGAAGAAGAGGAGGTTACCTCCCTAATTACCAGGCCAAGGGTCAGGAGGCGAATAATCATTGATGATGAAATTGAAAACACTCCTGCTCGAACCTCCACCACCGAGCCTGTTTTGATTCATTCTAACAAGGACACCGAACCAAGAGATAATAATCAGTCAATTCAGCATCTTTTTGACAGTGGTTTCGGGAGTGGCGAGCTCGGCCCTGTTTTTGATGAAGCTCTTCTTTCCTCATTTGTTCCTATTTCCTCCATTCCTCTGCCAACCGTAAGTATTTCTTTACCAGTTTTGACGACTTCCGTTCTTTTGCCAGTTTCTACCGCTCCTATGTCCGTTCCTTTGGCAGTTTCTACTGCACCTGCTTCCGCTCCTGCGTTGGTTTCTACATTTTCTCCTTCCATTCCTATTTCTACATCTTCTCCGTCCATTCCTTCCATTGCTTCTCTTCCCTCTGTTCATCGTACAGAGACGGGTTCTAGCAGTGGAAGTATGACTATGAGAAGTGTTACTCTGGAAGTTCCTGGCAATCATAGCCTCTTGAGGAAGACTGGTAGAGCCGATGTTTGGCTCGAGCCCCTAATTGGAGATATCGAGAAGAAGAAGATGGAGAGCCATAGCTGCTTAACTCTGATGAATGACATAGTTCATTCTACTTTGAAGGTATTTTTTCTTCTTACCAACAAGTTTTTTTGTTTTTTTTAATTATCTTTAATCCCTCATTTCTATGAGTTGTCTCTGTAGGCTAACCTTATTGGCATGGAATTAATGGGAAGAATTTCCCTTCTGGAAAGAAAAGCCCGTGAGTATGAAAAAACTGCCCACGAGGCTGAAGAAATAGCCAGGGGAGCCCAGCTTGAAGCAACCAATTGGAAGGAACAGTTTGAGAATGCTCAAGGGACCATAGAGGAGTTGCAAGAAAATAAAAACCTCCTGGAGCAGCAAAACCGTAGTTTGACTTCTAAACTGGCAACTGTCAAGGCTTCTTCAAGCCAATTTAAAAGAGACAAAGAGCTTTTGGAATGCTCTTTGTCAGAACAATTATCCAAGGCTATTGAAGAAATTAGGGAGCTTAAGGCACTTTTGGGTAAGAAGGAAGAGTATGCAGGAGAGTTAGTGCAAAGCTTGACTCAAGCTTAGGCTGACTTACAGACCTCCTCTGATGAGATTCATGCCTTGAAGAGTTCTCATGCCTCTCTTGAAGCTTCCCTTGATTCCCATTTAGCTGAGTATCAAATCTTAAAAAACGATCTTGCTATGTGGGAAAAGGAATATGGACTTCTGGAGGAGAACTTCAACATAGAGGTGAGTTGGGCTTTCCTGAAATCTCGCCGTGATGCTTTGACGGAAGCTGCTCAAGAAGGTTTTGACTTGCAGTCTGAACTGGCCAAAGTCGTAGATACCATCGAGAAAAGTCAACAATCTACTGATACTCCTTCTCCTGTACTTGAAGTTCCTGGAACGGAAGAACTTTTAAATGAAGAAATGACTACTGCAGCAATTGGGGTTACAATTCCTGCTCTCGAGGGTAAAACGTCTGATGCTCCAAACCCTTTAGTGACTAGCTCAAAATGAAATTGCTGTAAAGGATCTTTTAATGAAGTCCCCAGTTATCATAATGGGGCATTTGTAAAAAACAAATGTTTTGTTGACTAAGTTTGTACTTAGTTTTTTTTTAAAAGAAGTTTTATCGGTACTTCTGCATATTCTATTCTTGTCTGTTTATCTAGGACTTATAGAATAGTTTAGCATTTTTATCCTTTGAAAATGCTTTATGATTCTTCTCATGACTTATTAACATGAGGCTTATAAAAGAGGGCCCTTTTATTTTATCGACACTTAATGAAGAAGACGTCTCAACTTCATAATGGTGTTATAATACGATGAAAGAAATAGGAAAACACACGTTTTGTATGAAACAACTTTGGCAAGTTTTTATTCATAAACTTTTAACAAGTGTTTGACTGTTACATGTATTACAATACATCTACAACTTTCTCGTAACTGTTTTTCTTGTAACAGATTTGTACATAACATAAAATAAACAAGGTTTTTCTTCATAACCTGTTTCAGTACATAGTCATGACCCTATCTTTACATATTAAGAAGGGTTTGAGAGGTGACTTTGTTTATGAGTTTGAGAGATGACTCTGTTGTTCTCATGAATGCTGAAGACTTCGTAATTTTTTCTCAACACTTGACTCTATTGTTCGATATTCGTATCTGCATATCTGCATTTCTACACGTATCTGTATACAGTATTGTAGTCCCTCAAGTGTTTGAGCGGTGAAGTATGAAGCCTCGAGCACTTGTTTATTTCTTTTACTTTGGCCCTTTTTCCTAAAACAGAAAGATATACGGGACCCGAAGGTGCGATTATAGATGAAGACTGCCTAACTCGTGTATATTTCCATCAGATTAATTGTAACCCTGGGCTAGGAATTTAAGAATACTCCATTTTGCCTTGCAGGTTGTGACTCATCATTTGGCACGAGTTAAGGTATTTTGCCTAGCATCTAAAATCGTTAGTAAAATATTAATAATCCAATAGAGAAATTTTAACATGATGATACCTGACCGTAGGTTCTTTCTCAAAAGTAATATCTTTTTAAGTGGACGGCATTCCAATGTGAGGGTAAAACTTTACCATCCATTGTCTCCAACTGGTATGCTCCTTTTCCCGCAATGCCACGGACTTTATACGGTCCTTCCCATGTTGGACTTAGCTTTCCTAAGTTAGCAACCTTTGTAGATTGGAACACCTTTTTAAGCACGAAGTCCCCAATTTTGAAAAATCTAAGGCGTGCTTTCCTATTGTAATATCGTTCTATTACTTGCTTTTGCGCTGTCATCCTTATCAATGCAGCTTCTCTCCTCCCTTCAAGTAAATCTAGGCTAACCCGCATCTCTTCATTATTAGATTCCTCCGTTGCCTGATCGTATCGTGTGCTTGGCTCACCTATTTCAACTAGAATTAAGGCTTCCACACCATAAACCATTCAAAATGGTGTTTCTCCAGTGCCTGTTTTGGTCGTTGTACGATAAGCCCATAATACTCCATGCAACACCTCAGGCCAATTACCTTTTGAATCCTGTAACCTCTTCTTCAAGTTATTGATAATGACTTTGTTAGTAGATTCTGCTTGTCCATTCCCTACTGGATGATATGGCGTAGACGTTATTCTTTTGATCTGCCAACTTTGAAGAAATTCTGTGATTTGAGCTCCAATGAATTGTGGTCCATTGTCACACACGATCTCCTTTGGTACTCCAAAGCGGTATATTATATTTCGCCATATGAAGTCTTTAACTTCTTTCTCTCGTACCTGTTTAAATGTCCCTACTTCTACCCATTTAGTGAAATAATCTGTAAGTACAAGTATAAATTTCACCTGACCTTTTGCTTGTGGAAGTGGACCTACGATATCCATTCCCCATTTCATAAAGGGCCATGGGGCTATAACAGGATGTAGTAACTCAATTGGTCTGTGCATATTATTGCCATAACTTTGACATTTATCACATTTGGACACGAAACTGGTTGCCTCTTCTTCCATCTTAGGACAATAATATCTTGTGTGAATTAATGTTCTTACCAGTGACCGTCCTCCTGCGTGATTCCCACAATGTCCTTCGTGTACTTCTCTCATGACATATTCTGTTTGAGAGGGTCCGAGACACCTTGCTAGTGGTCCACCGAACATCTTTCGATAAAGATTTCCTTGATATAAATAATATCGGGCAGCTTTTTTGCGAAGCGCGTGAGCCTTTCCTTTGTCATTAGGCACGGTACCGTGCTGTAAAAAGGCAACAATTTCGTTTCTCCAATCCCATGTTAGATGATTAAAATTTACCTCGTTTTTATCAGATTCAAGAAAGGAATGAAATAGATGTATGACTGAAGCATTTGCATTGTTTGCCACGTCTGCTGCGGATGCGAGATTTGCTAAAGCATCTGCCTCTACATTCTCATCTCTTGGGATTTGCACTACTTTCCAAGTTTGGAATTGCTTTATTAATTCCCGTACCTTTGCGAGGTATTCTTGCATTCAAGATTCTCTGGCTGTATAAGTCCCCAGCATTTGATTAACCACGAGTTGAGAATCACTCTTGATTATAATCTGTGTTATGCCGAGTTCTCGTGCCAATTCTACACCTGCAATTACAGCCCCATACTCTACTTCATTGTTAGTTATAGAATGACATTTTATAGCCTGTCTAACGGTCTCACCCGAAGGTGGTACGAGGACTATTCCTAGGCCTGCCCCTTTTACATTAGATGAACCGTCAGTGAATAAAACCCAAGTCCCCGGGTTCGCACCATTAAAAACTAGTAATTCTTTTTCTGCTTCTAAATGCATCCCCTGGCTAAAATCAGCCACGAAATCAGCTAGTACTTGAGACTTTATAGCGGTCCTGGGTTGATAAATAACTTCATATTCACTTAGTTCTATAGCCCATTTTGCTAATCTTCCTGAAAGTTCGTGTTTATGCAAAATATTTCGAAGCAGAAAAGCAGTAACTACATTAATGGGATGACATTGAAAATAAGGTCTTAATTTTCTAGATGCCATGATCAAAGCTAATGCTAATTTTTCTAACTGTGGATATCGTGTATCAACTTCCAATAAGGACTTACTTACATAATAAATAGGAGATTGTTTACCTTGGTCCTCGCGGACTAAAACAGCACTCACTGCGACTTCAGATACGGCCAAATAAATGAGAAGTTTTTCCCCCACATTTGGTTTTGCCAACAATGGTGGTTTTAACAAATAAGTTTTCAAACTTCTAAGGGCTTGTTGACAATATTCATTCCATTCAAAATGATCTTGGTTTTTAAGTGCAGAGAAAAACTTAAAACACCTTTCTGAGAATTTGGAAATAAATCTCCCCAAAGCTGCAATTCTTCCCGTTAATCTTTGTACTTCCTTTTTATTAATGAGGATATCAGGGATTTCTTCTATTGCTTTGATCTGAGAAGGATTCACTTCAATACCACGATTAGAAACAAGAAAACCCAAAAACTTACCTGATGCAACTCCAAATGCACATTTTTCTGGGTTGAGTTTCATATTAAATTTTCGCAAAATTTCAAAAGTAACAGATAGATGAGAAATATGATCATGAGATTGTTGGGTTTTGACGAGCATGTCGTCTATATATACCTCAATTGTTTTCCCTAAATATTCTTGGAACATTTTGGTGACCAACCTTTGATAGGTTGCCCCAGCATTTTTGAGACCAAAGGGCATTACTTTATAACAGTAAGTCCCCCTGTTTGTGATGAAAGAAGTTTTTTCTTCATCACTAGGATCCATTTTAATTTGATTATACCCCGAGTATGCATCTAAAAAACTTAAAAGTTCACGACCTGCGGTTGCATCAATAAGTTGGTCTATATGCGGTAAGGGAAAGGAATCTTTTGGACAAGCTTTATTTAAATCGGTATACTCCACACAAACGTGCCACTTACCATTTTTCTTGGGTACGACCACCATGTTAGCTAACCAAGTAGGATACTTTACCTCACGGATCGATCCGATTTTTAATAATTTTTGGACTTCATCCTGAATCACTTGGTTCTTGAAAGCACCTTGCTTTCGTTTCTTTTGCTTTATTGTTGTAAAAGAAGGGTCCTCATTGAGTTTGTGAGTCATCACATTCGGTGGTATCCCTGTCATATCAGCGTGGGACCAAGAAAAGCAATCTAAGTTAGCTTTCAAAAATTCGATTATCATACCATGCATGTTCATGCTTAAATTGGCCCCGACATAAACCTTCCGTTCAGGCCATTGATCAAATAACATCACTGCCTCAAGCACTTCAATTGTCATTTTGATGCTTTCATTTTCTTCAGGTTCTTGAATTGTGTCAGGTCTTGAGTCTAAATCCGTCTTTTCCTGTTCAGTTGAAGTTTGATCTTTTTTACCTTCAACTGTTTCCTGTAATTGCTATTTTTCTTTATTTGCGGCGCTCGTACTTGTTACAGCGTTGACACTTCTAGCCATCTGCTGATCCCCACGAATTTGGCAAATTCCCCATGGTGATGGGAATTTAATAACCTGATGTAGAGTTGATGGCACAACATACATATCGTGTATCCATGGTCTCCCCATGATCATATTGTAGGCCATTTCCATATCAACTACCTGAAATTTAGTTTCCTTCACAACACCCATAGCAAAAGTTGTTAGAAATACCTCACCTTTTGTTACTACACTTGAATTGTCGAAGCCTGACAAGGTGTGCGCCTTGGGTATCATTTTGTCTTCAGCTTGCATTTCCCGTAGTACCCTTAGTAATATAATATTTACAGAACTCCCTGGATCAATCAAAACTCGTTTTACATTAGTATCATGTACAAGTAAAGATATTACCAGTGCGTCATTATGTGGAGTTGTCACTCCTTCGGTATCTGCGTCATCGAACGAAATACTTTCATTTTCAAGGACCTGCCGCACCCGTTTCCCGTGTGTAATTGTTACCTTAGAAACCTTGTTGGAGGCTGTGTAGGTTATTGCCGTGAATATCTTCTCCCCCGCTTATGACATTCACTGTCCTCTTGGGTGAAGGAGGTTGTGGTGGCTCTTGCCTGTTTTTCATATAAGCTTGTTTTCCTTTCTCACTAAATAACTCAGTGAGGTACCCTTGCTTCAATAAATGATCCACTTCACTCTGCAGGAATCTACATTCTGAAGTTTTGTGCCCGTGATCGTTGTGAAATTCGCACCAATGATCCGGATTGCGTCTACTTGGATTTGACCGCATCTCTTTTGGCCACCGTACCTTATCTCCCATGCTTCTTAAAACAATTACGAGCTCGGAGGTAGAGACATTAAAATTATATCCGCCGAATCGTGCCTTTAAACTCCTGTCATCATCTCGTGATTCTTGTCTGTTCCGATCATTCCTGAACTTTGAAGAAGAGCCAGAATCCCGGTTCCTCGATTTTTGATCATATTGTTGGCTATCTTGTTTCGACCGTGGGTCTTTTCCTACATGTCCCATATATGGATCGTACCTATTTTTACCTGATCTTTTTTCGGTTTCTGACCTTCGGGTACCGCCCCTTTCTTCATGATGAAGCTTAGGTGCGGTATCTTCTTCAATTCGCAGCTTCGTGCTATACCTGTTGTAAACATCATTCCATGTGGTTGCAGGAAATTCTCGAAGGCTTTCTTTGAGTCATCTCGTGGCTTCAGAACTTTTGTCATTTAAATTACTTGCAAAGGCTATAGCAGCCCAATTGTCAGGCACACGAGGTAGAGTCATTCTTTCACGCTGGAATCTATCAACAAAGTTTCTAAGCAGCTCTGAATCCCCTTGTTTGATTTTGAAAATATCTTCCATTCTTTTCTCAACCTTTTGTGCTCCCGAATGTGCTTTAATAAAAGAATCTGCAAGCTCAGCAAAAGAATTAATAGAATTTTCAGATAAAAGAGAATACCAGGTTAATGCACCCTTGGTGAGTGTTTCTCCAAATTTCTTGACCAATACTGATTCAATTTCTTGTTTGGTCAAGTCGTTGCCTTTTACGCCTGTTGTAAATGCAGTCACGTGGGTCTGTAGTACCATCATATTTCGGGATGTCAGGCATTTTGAACTTTTTCGGAATTGGAAGGGGAGCAGCACTAGGCTTCCATGGTTGTTGTGAGTATTTATCCATGTCTACTCCTTTTATTACAGGCGGAACTCCAGGGATTTGTTCAATACTCTCATTTTGTTCCTTAAGCTGTTTTTGCAAGGTTAGTACTAAATTTTGCAAATATGAATTATTTGAATTACCTGGTCCCCCTTCCTGTGGTTCACTGGGGGTTGCTCCGTTTCCAGAATTATCAAGACCAGAACGGGGATTCTCCAATGTATTATTATTAGGAGTTGGTGTGGGTGGCGCAGCAGGCAATCGACTAACAAGTGCCTGAAGAGCTTTGCCGACCTGTGCATCAATTAGCTTTTGCAAAGATTCAGTTGTAACTCCTTCAAAATGTTCAGATTGCTCTTGTTGATCAGCACGAGATTCAGTAACAGGAGTGCCTTCACGAGATTGACGTGGTGAATTTAGAGGAGAGGGAACCACGTCATCTTGATTTTGATGTATTTGATTCTCATGGTTTCCCAATGTGTTATTACTATTGTTGTCGGCGTTGTTGTTTGACATGGTGACGACAATAGATAAGATATAGCTTAAAAGGAAAGATTATCAGATTCCCGGTAACGGAACCAATTTGTTTAACCAAAAATCTGAGTCTTTGGTCAAAGCTAAAAAGAAATTCGGGTTACTGATAATCAAGAAACAAAATAAAATACTTTTGAGAATGATGGTAAAACAAGCAAATAGATGTGTATTTCAATAAATTCTCAATAGTATTCCGTGTCCTTACAAATGATGATACTTCTTCCTTTTATAGATAATTCTAGGTAAAGGAATGAAGCCTCAGCTTTAATGATATAATCATGAGTAATAAATGACATTAAATAAGCCGTTATACAATCATTCCTATTAAATACCAATTTTTTAACGTATCAAGTATTTAATAATGAATTTGGACTCCTTTCTGTCATCAGATCTTTGTCTTTAATGCCTTTTAATCCGTTGGCTGTAAATAATTTAAATTGGTACGAGACTCGTATCTATACGTCGTCTCGTGCCTATTTAAATTATTCTTCCCGTGGCTGTCTCCATCCGTGCCTCTTAGTCAATTGTTGCGCTTTGACCATTTAACTAAACCACGTGTCATGCCACATCATCTTTAATATAAACTCAGTTTTTTCCCAATACAATGATGGCGCCTAACCAAACGATTGCTAGGCAAGCCAACATATAAAAATTCAAATACGCTACTTCTTTAGAAAATTCACTAAATGACAATAATTTAAAACATAACGATTTAATAAAATACAGAAGTTATAATTACATAAATATCTCAACACCTCTACCCAAAATCTGGTGTCACAATCCACAAACTTCTAAAAGCTACTACAAATATTGTTTAAAGAAAATACATTTGTCCTCGAAATGAAAGAAAACAGGGAATCTAAGACAAATGGAAGGGGACTCCAGGGTCTGCGAACGTCGACAGATCTACCTTGGGTCTCCTGATGGACTGAAGGCAGCAACCCAACTCTGATAAGTGCGGTCGAGTACCGAAATCTGCATAGAAAGTGCAGAGTGCAGTATCAGTACAACCGACCCCGTGTACTGGTAAGTGTCGAGCCTAACCTCGGCTAAGTAGTGACGAGGCTAGGACACGACAATAACATGAACCTATGCAATTAAATCATATACAAGAAGATAGCAACAAATAGAAATTTAGCAGATATTAATGGGAAGAGGAAAACATGCAGAGGAAAAATATCAAATCCTGAAGAGAGTACAGTAAGAAACACTGTAAATATTATGCTTTGCACCAACATAAGTAATAACATAGAAAAACATGCGCACGACATCACCTTTCGTGCTTTTACTCTCGTCCTTACCGTAAGAAATAATTGAAATAGCACGGCATCACCTTTCGTGCATTAGCTCTCTCATAACATGGCACGACATCACCTTTCGTTCATTAACTCTCTCATAGCATGACACGACATCACCCTTCGTGCATTATCACTCACAGAATATGGCACGGCATCACACTTCGTGCATTATCTCCCACTCACAATACATTGCACGACATCACCCTTCGTGTTATACACTCTTCCTCACCCAAACAATAGAACAATAACAACTCGGCAAGGGAATCATCAATAACCAACCTCGTTTCAATATTTAAATTCACAATATAAATCTCAACTTGAGTCAATACTTAACCAATATCTAGTTTTAGGAAAAATGTGATAAGATTTGTTTAACATGAAGAATAACTAGTTTAAGCATGAACCGTACAAATAAAGAATACAACGGTCACAAGTATAAGACTCACTTGCATGCTATGACCCAACAACAATGTATAGGTACTCGTCACCTCACCTATACGTTGTACTCAACAATCAAACACGTAGCAAATAAGGCAACAACACCTAATACCTCAAGCTAAGGTTAGCCACAACACTTACCTCGATTCCACGGCCAAAATCAAGCCTCAATCTCCGCTTTTCCTCTAGATTCCACCTCCGAACCACTCGTATCTAGTTATAATTAACTTAATAACATCAATTATTGCTAAAGAAATCAGTTCTAATACACAATTATAGATTTTCTAATATTTTCCCCAAAAAGTCAAAAAAAGACCCCTGGGCCCGCTTGGTCAAAACTCGAAGTTCGGACCAAAACTGGATTACCCATTCACCCCCGATCCCGGATATACAATTGGTTTTGGAATCCAGCCTCAATTTGAGGTCTATATCCCTAAATTTCGAAATTCCTAAGTTCTACCCAAAAACACCCCATTCCACCATGAAAACCCTAGATTCTAGGATTAAATCTTGTAAGAAGATGTAATAGATTGAAAGAAAAGAGTAAATGATCAATTACCTATGATATGGGGAAGATCTAGCCTTTGGAAAATCGCCTCTTGAAGTTTAGGTTTTGAAAATTTGGGAAATGAACCAAAAATCCCGTCTAAGTCCCTTTTACATAGTTGCAGATGTCGCATTTGCGACCTGAGCTTCGCAATTGCGAAGTTCGTAAATGCGAAGAACCATCGCAAATGCGAAGTTTCCCACACTTCTGCTGCCTTCGCAATTTCTAACAGGAACCTCCGCAAATGCGATAAAGTGATCGCATTTGCGATCACTGCCTTTCCCAGATTTGCTTCGCAAATGCGAAGAAGTCTTTGCAAATGCGAAGACTGCCTAGCCCAGCTTATGATCGCACTTGCGATAAAAGCCTCGCAAAAGCGGAACCTGCAGGGTTCGCAATAGCAATGCCCGATCTCGCAATTGCGAGATCAGAGGCCTGCAACAGATTCAATCATACCAGCAATTTTTCCTAAGTTCCAAAACACTTTGTAGCCTATCAAAACTCACCCGAGCTCTCGGGGCTCCAAACCAAACATGCACACAAGTCTTAAAACATCATATGAACTTGCTGGTGCGATCAAATCGCCAAAATAACATCTAAAACTACGGATTTAACACCAAAACACATGAAATCCTTAAGAACATTTGAAATTCCTATTTTCAGAACTGGACGTCCGAATCACGTAAATCGGCCCCGTTTCTCACCAAATTTCACAGAAATGACTTAAACATTATATTAAACCTGTACCGGGCTCCAGAACCAAAATACGGGCCCGATACCAACATGATAAAATATTATTCAATTTCTTAAAATCCTTAGATTTTCAGTTTAACAATTTTTAACAAAAATTTATTACTCGGGTTAGGGACCACGGAATTCGATTCCGGGCATACGCCCAAGTCCCATATTTTACTACGGAGCCTCCAGAACCGTCAAACTACGGGCCCGGATTCGTTCACTCAAAATGTTGACTGAAATCAACTAAAATCACTTTTAAAAGCAAAAATTATTATTTTCTCAAATTTTTCACCTAAAGGCTTTCCTGAAGTGCGCCCGGACTACGCATGCAAATCGAGGAGAAGTAAGATGAGGTTTTGAAGGCCTCAGAACCCCGAATTGGGTTCTAAAATACGAGATGACTTTTTGGGTTATCACATTGTCCAAATATTAGGATAGTTTAAAACAAAGATACAATCGGGTAATTACAATAAAGCAGCAAGTTCAACAAAACTGCAAATGTCGACAAATATTACTGTTCAGGAAAGATTAGAAACTCATAACTTAAATCTTAAGACCGATGGCATATGAGACATAGGGAATTGAGGTTGTAACCAGGAAAAGCTCCATAACACAATCTTTGGTCATCTATATGTTCCGCATCCAATCCAATAAACCAGAGAGTATCATATTAGCATACTTATATAGAACATGATTAGAAATATATTTCAACATCAGCAAACAATATGGATTAACAAAATAACAATCCAAGTCCATAAGAAAAGGCAAATGCTTATGGCCAAATGATTTGAGATGGCATATAGTTGCCCTGTTACATGCCGAAAGTACCTGTTTCCTTCTTCACCAAATTTCCAATGCTCAAGTTCATGATATTTTTGTAAGATAATTAATTCGTAGCCATAGCAGAAATTAAGATATAATTACACAATCAATTTAGAGTTAGAGTCTAAGGAAGTGTACCGTTAAACTCCATGGATTCAGCAGCGACAGCAAACGGCGATTAAGCCTGAGACCAACTTCCACAATCCACTGGCTACGCACTCTCACAGCCCGGAGAACTTGACTGATGGGACGTCTACCGTTACCACGTATTCAAGAGGCAGAATACGCTAGGTTTTTCTAGTAGCTAGGGAAAGGGGGGTTGTCCTCTATTTATAAAGAGTGTTTACCCATTACAGACCAATAGTTATTGGGCATCACTTATCCACACACACAATATTTAATATTAGGCCTTTTATTTATCCACCACTTGGGCCACGTCACTATCCTTTCAGGTTATAACCAATTAACGTAAGTCCAAATTCCAACATTCTCCCACTTGGACGTCAATGTTAATTGAGGACAAGAAAACAATTTTAAATATTTGAGTTTTTAAGAAAATCATTTTGAAAAAGGATTTTAGACTCTACGGTGGCCACACTCACATAACCAAGGATAGAATGACTCATATAACAATCCATTCGATATCAATGGAAAAGACTAACAATGAATCGTAGCAGGCATAGCACCATTTTAAGGTATGAATTCTATCTACGACCACATATGCTAGAATTTCCATCAACTTGGATCAAACATGTGTGCTAAGTATTTTATCTTTCTAATCAAGGTGAATAGATTCACACCTTTTAGAAAGAAATAATCCTCCAAGTGATATTATAATCATATCACCTCAGGAGCCTCCAAGTGACACAAAATTATATCACCTCAGGAGGATTCCCTTGTGCCTTACCCGGGATAATCAAGGCAACAAGCCACAAGACTCAAAGATATAATGAGTTTATGCAATGTCCAATTGGAAATAAAAATAAATAAATTATCATGTTAGTCATAAGCATAACAGATATCAAATAACATAAACTTGCATAAAATAGAATTTATTAAAAGCAATATCTCAGTCAGCAATTACAAAGTAACTCCCACTGACTAAAACACATCAAAAGACTCTAAAAACCCCATATTTTTAGCATGTTCATTAAACACTACAGGCCTAAGACCTTTAGTCAAAGGATCAACCAACATAGATTCTGTGCTAATATGTTCAATACATATATCACCTTCTTTTACCATGTCTCTAACCTTAAGAAAGATAAGGCTAACATGCTTAGAGCCTCTTGTTCTCTTGTTATTCTTGGAGAAGAACACAGCTGCAGTTGTTGTTACAGAAAATAGTCAATGGCTTAGATATAAAATCCATAATTTGCAATTTAGTAAAACAATTCTTCATCCAGACAGCATGTGAAGTAGTCTCAAAACAAGCAATAAACTCAGCTTCCATTGTAGATGTAGTAGTGATACTTTGCTTCTCACTTTTCCAAGAAATAGCACCTTCCACCCAACATAAAAATATACCCAGAAGTTGATTTCATAGTGTCTTGAGAACCTGCAAAATCAGAAGCTGAATATACTAGAAGATCCAGAACATCAACCTTTTGTATACAAGCATGAAATCTTTGGTGCGTTGTAGATATCTCATCACTTTCTTTACAGCCACCCAATGTGCCCACTCAGGATTAGAAGAAATTCTTCCCAACATATTAACAGCAAATGCAATATCAGGTCTTGTACAAACCTGTATGTACATCAAACAACCAACAATACTTGCATATGGCACATCTTTCATAGTTCTCATTTCAACTTCATTTCTCGGACATTGATCTTTGCTAAGTTTGTCTCCTTTTACAATAGGTGCAATACCAGGTCTACAGTCTTGCATATTTAAAATTTTAAGAACACTCTCAATGTAGGAACGTTGTGATAAACCCAATAAACCACGTGACCTATCTCTTTTAATTTCTATCCCAAGAACAAAAAAGGCTTCACCAAGATCTTTCATATCAAAAGACCTAAACAAAAATTGTTTGGTCTCATTCATCAAGTCCAAATCCTTTGTGGCAAGCAAAATGTCATCAACATAGAGAACCATAATAATAAAATTCCTATTAGCTATTTTGAGATAAACACATTCATCAAGATTATTTTTCACAAATCCAAATTTTGTAATAATTTCATCAAATTTCAAGTACCACTGCCTGGAGGCTTGTTTAAGCCCATATATGAATTTGTTAAGCTTGCACACTAGATGTTCTTTACCAGCTTCTTTAAACCCATCAGGTTGAACCATGTAAACTTCTTCAAGTAAACTCTCATTCAAAAAAGCGGTTTTAACATCCATCTGGTGCAATTCTAAATCAAAATGAGCCACAAGAGCCATAACAATTCTAAATGCATCTTTGGATGAAATAGGAGAAAATGTTTCTTTATAATTAATACCTTCTTTCTGAGTATAACTCTTAGCAATCAACCTTGCTTTATAACGGTCTATGTTTCCCTTAGAGTCTCTTTTAGTTTTAAACACCCATTTGCAACCAATAGGTCTAAAACCTTCAGGCAATTCAACTAACTCACACACTCCATTGTGTTCCATAGAGTGCATTTTATCTTTCATTGCATCACGCCATTTATCAACAAATGGAGAGGAAATAGCTTGAGCATATGATAAAGGATCAGTCAGCTCTGCATTATCAATAAGATTTTCAGTCACATACACGATAAAGTAATCAGAGATGGCAGACCTTCTTTCTCTTTGTGACCTGCGGAGTGGTTCATTGTGTACATTTTGTTCAGGAACTATGGGATCTACGTCGTCGTTCCCTTGATTCTCCCCCTCATGAATAGGTTGGTTTACCACCTTTTCATGTATAACAGGTACAGGGACAATGACTTTCTTCTCTTTCAATACAATTTCCTTACCACATGAACAATCACAATCACAAACATCATGCTCAAGAAATTTTGCATTAATAGACTCAACGATTCTAGTGCCACGCCCAGGACAGAAAAACCTAAAACCTTTAGAGTGATCAGGATAGCCTAGAAAGAAACATCTGGTAGTTTAGGATTAGTTTTCTTTTTTGTGGGTGAATAAATACGAACTTTAGCTGGACATCCCCAAATGTGAAAATGGTTCAAGTTAGGTTTTCGGATTGTCCATAGTTCAAAGGGAGTTTTCAAGACAGATTTTGTAGGAACTCTATTCAGGATATAGCTAGCTATTTTTAAGGCTTCACCCCAAAGAGACTCAGGTAGGCTAGTCCTTGACATCATACTTCTCACCATTTCCATGAGATTACGATTTCGTCTTTCAGTCACATCATTCTGCTCAGGAGTACCTAGCATGGTATATTGTGCTACTATCCCACATTCTTGTATAAATAAATCAAAAGGCCCCATACATTGACCAGACTCATCATATTTTCTATAGTACTCACCACCATGGTCAGACCTCACTATCTTAGTACACTTCTCAAGCTGTTTTTTAACTTCAGCCTTATAAATTTTAAACTTATCAGGTGCTTCAGATTTTTCTTTTAAAAGATATATATAACAGTACCTTGAAAGTCATCAATAAAAGTAATAAAATACTTATGATTGGTCAAAGTAGGTACATAAGGTCCGCTAATATCAGTATGAATTATTTCTAAGAGTTCAGAGCTCCTAGTGGAATCCTTTCTCTTAACCTTGGTCATTTTACCCTTAACACAATCCACACAAGTTTCAAGATCTTTTGGATCAACAATAGGTAAAATATTTTCCTTTATCAATCGTTCAATTCTTTCTTTAGAAATATGACCAAGACGCCTATGCCATAATAGGTAAGACGTTTTACTCATAGCAGATCTTTTGTGGGCAATATTTCAACATGCATTGCAGAAAACGTTTCATTCAATACATTCAAGCGATATAGACCATCACTTAAAAACGCATCAGCAACAATATGTGAATCATAGAAAGTTTTAATAATACCATTATTTTGTTGAAATGAATAACCAGCTTTGTCCACAAGGGAAACCGAAACTAATTTCCGTCTCATAGACGGTACAAAAATAGTATTTTCTAAACGAATACTAGAATTTTTCTTAAAAGGTAAAATAGATATCCCTATAAATTCTACTTTTGCTTTGAGTCCATTGCCCACAACAACACTGGCTTCATCCTCTTTTGGCTTCCGTCTGCTTACTAGGTCCTGCAAGTCATTGGTTACATGAATAGTTTCACCACTATCTAACCAACAGGAATATAAAGGAACATGAACAAGACTAGTTTCGAAGCAGACAAAGGCCAAAAGATTGCTTGATTTCTTTTTCAGAGGACAACCAACTTTCTTATGACCTACTTGTTTGCAATTCCAGCACTTGATTTCTTTCTTAATTACAGCTTGAGGACCAAGAGAATTATGAGACGGACCTTGGTTAACACCAGGCTTATTAGTATGACCACTATTGCCACCCGGATGGTGAGAATGGCCATGTTTCTTTTTATGAAATTTGGGTCCACCTTTTCTTTTATAAGAGGGATAATTAGCTGATCCAGATGAACTAATAAAGTTCACTACACCCTCAACTTTCTCCTTTTGGATCCTCTCTTCCTCTACCACACAAACAGTAATAAGTTCATCAACACTCCACTTATCTTTTTGTGCATTATAGGTTGTCTTAAGTTGGTTAAACTGCTCAGGAAGGGACCTTAGAGATTGATGAACAAGAAAATCATCGGTAATAGTTACACCTAAATTGTTCATTTTGGTAGCAATGTTAATCAATTTTATAATGTGATCACGGACACTACCTACAAGGTCATACTTTATGGTAGACAAGGAATCAATTAGGCTACTTATCTCATCTTTATCAGATTCTAGGAATTTCTGTCCAATGGCACTCAAGAAATCTTTTGCATTTTCATTATCCTTAATTGCACCTTTTATGTGATCACAAATGGATCTCTTTATGATCATAAGACTCAACTTGTTAGCCTTCATCCATTTTTCATACTTAGCATTTTCATCAGCAGTGCTAGTAGTTGTAAGTTCAGCAGGTTTCTGTTCAGTCAATGCAAAGTCCAGGTCCATCAGACCTAACACATTTCAACATCCTGTTTTCATTTCTTGTAGTTGCTACTAGTCAAAGTTTCAATGGAATTCAACTGAGTAGTCATGTTGCGAACAGCTGTATAAGCAAACAACATATAAATTAGATAAAATTATGGGCTAGAATATGCAACTGTCTCCCCTTTTAAAAATCAAGGAGTCCAAGGAATTCATTGCATCCTCACCTTTAGGTAAGAGATACAAAACCTCCCCCCCCTTGTTATCCAAGAGCGCAAGGCATAAATTGTGTCATTCCTTTGGGTAAGAGACACAAAACCTCCTCTTACATCAAATTATCCTTATTTATTGTATATATATACATGAGAATCCAAGATATTAAGCTTCATCCTTTGGGTTGAAATGTAATATCTTATCTCATAAATTAATTTAGCTTCACTAGTATCAAAGGTAAACCTCCAATACTAATGTACACTTGTAAGGGATAATTTAGACATGATGCATTAAGAATATTTCAATGACTCAAATAAATAGACCACTTTGGTGAAAACTATTTATTAATCATAAATCTCAATCCACATATAATATTTTTCACATGCATAAAGTTCTAAGAATTTCCAATGACTCCAAATAAATAGACCACTTTGGTGGAAACTATTTATTAGTCATAAATTCTTATTTAACTAATATATACTATATTAAAAGTGGGAAGCCCTTAAGTCATAAGTTAAATTACTTTTTACCCTTTTAAAAAACTAATTATCCTACTTATTTTAAAAAAATTATAATATTTAAATAAAAAGAAGGACAAAATTATTCTGAAGGGTTGTGTATACATGTTAAAGCGTTTCACATTAGTAGTGAAAAGTCCTATCTAACAATGCCTTGTCATAAACTCATTTACAATAAACAAAAACCAGGCGCAGCCTCCTATATGTAAATCCCACCTACAATCTTTCACTTCTCACAAAACTTGTATTATCCATTTTTGTTATTAAACTTCAACAATTTTACGTAAATGCAATAACTTGTATAATCCGTTTTTGTTATTAAACTTCAAATTTTTTACGTAAATGTTGGACGCTGAATTTCTACTACTTCTTTTTGTGCTATCAGTAGGAGAGTTTCTATTGACAACATTGATGCTAGGAAATTATCTGATGAAATGTATCTCCTGGTGCTCTTTGTGGCTGAAAATGCTACAAGGGTGTGAATTCTATGTTTTTATATCCATAATGTTATATTGTTTTGGACAATAACTATTTTTTGTGTGTATTAAATAAAAGCATATTACATTACTTGGTATATGTCGAAGTACAATTTGTAATTTTTGTCCGTTGCATATGTTGGTTTAATTTAGTATCCATATATTACGACCATAATAATATGTTTTTGGTTTAATTTTTTCCCTTGGTCAGATTTTGTAGATTAACAAAAAGAGGTAAGTATGATATCCTTATGTTTTTCATTTATTTCTTCACGTGAAGGAAAAAAATATCAAAATAATTATTGATAGTAATTAGTATATTTGTGAATGAAAATATATACAATTAAAATAAGTTAATGAAAAAGTTACAGACTTTAAAAAGATACGGCAAACTCTCATGATTTTTAAAGGTAATAATTGGATCATATATCTTGATTAATAATATGTATATATCTTAGTCAATTGTCAGATAATTTATACTTCGTAATTATAAAGCTTAATAAGGTGGTTGTAGGTGGAGCGAAATATAGGGATGGATAAGAGTTTCTTCCTTTATTGAGTTATTAAATAGAATCAATAACTTTTTTTTAACTTACACTTCTGTTTTTAACTTATATTAACTATTTTTCAAACATAATTTTAATATTATTTATGTATTTATTTAAAAAATTATACTTATTGAGTTGTTGTACGTGCATAATGTGTATGGTTATATCTATGTTTATATTATATTAAAAATGGGAACCAAAACTTAAAAGTCAAATTATTAAAATTGCTCTTATTTACGTAAAATATCCTACTCATTAAAAGAAACCTTGAAAAATTTAAAATGATAGAGTCGTGACCGTTCACATAATCTAGCACCAAATAAATGGCCATTAGCAAATATATAACACGTGTTGCAACGTTGTCAAGGATCACTACAACAAAAATCAGGTTTTAGCGACCGACAAATTCTGTAGCTAAACAGAAAATCCGTCGCTAATCTCATTTAGAGACGGATAATCAAAAAAATCTGCTAGCTACAAGCGTTTTAGCGGCAGATTAGCGATGATGTTCGTAGCTAATTTCAATTTTTTTGTAGTGGATGTCATAACAGTATAAAAAGTCACACATGCCATTTTCCCGAAAGCGCCGATTGGAAACGATATTTAGTTTTGAAAGAGGTATTTTTGGTACCATATCATTTTTTAGGTAAGGGAAATTCTAATTTCACCCATGAAAAACACGAAAATGGCTTTCTCTTGCACATCATCTTCCTTTAAGCAACTGAAGCACAAATGTGGAGAGAAATAATATTTTTAGAACACTTAAACTCCTCCAAGATTAATATATATGGGGATGTTGTCTTACTATTTCTAACTATGGTTTTCCGTTTCTTCTTTTCATTCCTTTTTCTTTTAACTTTTTATTTTAGGACTATGGAGAGTAGAAAGCAAATCAAAGGAGGATGGAAAGTTCGGATGGTTAAAGAGACATCATCAAAGTGATGAAAATCAAGGAAAATGCACGACAGGAAAAGAAATGAACAATTTTATTGGATTAGAATGGAAGAACCATAGTAATATAATAAAATAATGCACGAAAATGCTTGAAACAATTCCAAATTGACAGTTGCCTTTATTATCTTCAAATAGTTTCATTGCTCTCTAACAAATTTTTCTTCATCCAGAGATCAATAATACATCACTTCTCTTTATGACCAATATTAGGAATCAGAAGAAAGGTAATCTATTGTGCAAACTCTGTTAGCTTGAATTTCTTTATTTGTAGCTTTCTTCGATGTCCACAATCTCATTCAGTGTGAGTATCTAATTTCATATATATATATATATATATATGAATTAGCCTTTAGAACTTTCCTCCATAATTTGTCAAGAGTAAATGCACTAAAAATATTACTCTTATTTTAGTATTGCTGCAATTGTACTTTTAGTTTATGCGCTAACCTCATTGCTCAGACTTCTAAGATTATGTTATACTTGTATATCCATGAAACCAACCCTCAATAAAAGTTTTCTGCGTGATATTTTCTTTGAACAGAGTTATACAATAGTGGTATATCTTCATCTTTCTGTATATTCTTCATAGTTTTGATAATATTTTTCATCACTAACTTATATCTCCTAATTAAAATGGATTTTGTATAAATAAGCACTAATTAAATGAGTTTGGTGAAACATGATTTCTTAGTAAATTTTCCCTCAAGTAGTTGATAAAAATTTAAGACTAATAAATTTCTGTTATTGTGAAATCGGAACTTCTTTCATTCAATATGAATAATGAATTTAAAATGGTGGACAGAAGCTAATTAATGATAATTATGATTAGGACTTAACATATTGATTAAATTTTAATTGTTTATCTTTGTAGATTCAAACGATATCCAACTACCCTCAACGAACAAGTCAGTATACGACACACAAAATTTTGTGCTTTATTCTTTCGTGTATAATTATTTATTCAAATTTTTATTTTGATTATATTGATATTATTTGATGAAAAACATATATTACATAACTTGATATACGCATCCAATGCACGTGCCAAGATACATTATTTTAGGAACATATTTTGTAATAACGGATGCCTTGAATTGGAATTCCACGGGAAATATAGCTCTTCGAATTACATTTGATATGCGGACATTAGCATTGGAGGTTCAGTCATTGGCTAATCGACGTTTCATGGTGGAGGTTTCAGTATCGGGTAGAGTTCTTCCTTGTGTTGGTTGCACAGTTGTAATTGCTTGAGCAAATCACATCCCACCAGCATAATGATTCACATTTCCTTGTACTTATGGTGGAGGTTCAGAAGGAGAGGCTTTTTCCGTGATTATTTGTCAAGTAGATGCATGTTATATGTTGATTACAAGAGTCTTAGGTCAAAATTGAGCTAGCAAAACAGATGAAAGAAACATATACCATGAATGTCATCTATAAAGAAATAGTAGGTATCAGCTATGAACGCTTCATTACGTGTATGTACCTTATAAAGAAAAATAACTAAAAACTCATATGTGTCTAATTAAACTCTGATTGTTCATCTTCATAGGTCCGAACAATATATTCAATCATCTTGACCTCGACAAACAAGCTACCATACGCTGATCTATATTGATCATTCAGAGAAAGTTATATCTTATTCTTTCTTGTATAATTATTTACTCAATGTTTTGTTTTAAGAATATAATATTATTTTAAAATGTGTACATGATTCAACTTCCATGTGCAACGCACGTACGGAAAGACTAGTATAATATACATGTGAATTAAAATAGAGCCCATGTAATTCATCTATGCTAGTGTCATGTTTAATTCCATCCTCATTAATATAAGCAACATCATTAAACAGAATCGTTAATGCAACTATTATATTGCGCACGAAATAGAACAAGTCGTTACAAGAACATAACACATATTTATTATAAATTATACGTCCAAGTGATCTTTAAAAAAAACTGACTCGGCATAAAAGGAATCTTTATATTCTTTTACTAAATAGGAGTAGCATAAGAAGGCACTTAAAACTTCAACCCCTGCCAGCACTTGTTTGTAATTAATAACCTTTTTTTAAAATAATAAATTACTACTAAAAAAATGTAGCTGGTTATAGGGTTTGCCTTTCTTATTATCCAAGACCATCGTAATTCTGCCGCCGTCAAACTAACATCTCACTGCCACCATCACCATCAATTTACAGTGGACAAAACTTATGTGATGTATATTTATTTTAATCATATCATAAAGACCACACACAAGACACAACTAATCTAATAAGAGCAAAGCTCTTTAGCTATTTTATTTTTCATCACCACATCTAATACATTCATACAAAATAGGTGCCAACTTTCGGTGATGAATAATACAATAGAAAAACAGTTTCGTACCATCATCCGATTCACAGTATTTAATTATTCTTTTAAAAGTCAAGATTAATTCTCGATCTTAATTCCTAACTATGGTGGCTCTGATACCAACTGTAAGATAATTAATTCGTAGTCATAGCAGAGATTAAGATATAATTACACAATCAATCTAGAGTTAGAGTCTAAGAAAGCGTACCGTTAAACTCCATGGATTCAACAGCGACAACAAACAGCGATTAAGCCTGAGACCAACTTCCATAATCCACTAGCTACGCGCTCTCACAGCCCGGAGAACTTGACTGATGGGACGTCTACCATTACCACGTATTCAAGAGGCAGAATACGCTAGGTTTTTCTAATAGTTAGGGAAAGGGGGTTGGCCTCTATTTATAAAGAGTGTCTACCCATCACAGGCCAATAGTTATTGGACCTCACTTATCCACATACACAATATTTAATATTAGGTCTTTTATTTATCCACCAGTTGTGTCACGTCACTATCCTTTCAGGCTATAACCAATTAACGTAAGTCCAAATTCCAACAATTTTTCCCATACAACTAAAACAAGACAAAAATGGAGTAAATCAAGTTAATCGCTTGAGCTTCCAATGCCTATGCTTCCTCCTGAGCGACGACAGGACGAGATTTCATTCTATAAATATATACCCGGGATTTTGGATGATATCTAGAGTTGTTGACCGTGTTCCTCAAGGTTGAATACATGCAGGTTAATAATGCGAGAGAAGACAGTTTACTTGTTGTAGCAATAGAAGCATTGTAATTAGAGTCCTTAAAGGCTGCATATACCTATATTTACAGTCACATGGTCATCAATTTTGACATAGAACTGCATCACAGAGAGCAACAGAAGTAGTAAAATAGCCTATGTGTGGCTTATGCTTGCAAAATGAGAAGCCAGAGTAACTATAAAACTTCTCCAGATGCATTCAGAGTAAATAGGACAGTGAGTTGTTATCCTTAATTAAAAAATAAGACCAGTTGACTGAAGCTCTTATCCCCAAATTTTGGTTTGCCTTTCAAGAAGTTAGGAAAGCTTGCAAATTAACTAACTTTAGCAACCATCAATCTGTAGGTTAAGGTCCAGTTAGCTGTACCATACCAAATCCTGGACAAATATATTATTCTAAAATAGTGCTGAAGCTCAATACATGCTAGTTAAAAGGAAATGGGAATACCTTCTAAATAAGCCATAGTATGTCATAAAGATTAAGTCTCCAAGGAGAAAAATCTAACTGCAGACCTATGAAAAACTGAAGAGAGTCATAGGATTAATAATTTCTTCTAGCAATTAATTAGGCATAAGAGTTTTATGTACAAGAACATCAGAGCCTATTTCTTATAAGAAAAAGTCAGCGCCCGCTAACACTATGAAAACTTTCCAACCTTTATGAGTAACTTGGCGTACAAAAATTGGAAAGTGAGAACCTATGTGGAAACTGTTTCGTCCCCTACTCCCACCGAAGAATAATTTCACTAACTTATGTAGGTAATGCTCATATCGTCATGAATAAACATATGCAGTTAAAGCTGCAAAGAAAATTAAAATAGACAAACCAGCTGAGCAAGAAATTGCATTCTAAGATTTCGTGAGTAGAACAACTACTCGGACTTTCCTTTTTAAATTCTTTTGGGTATTCAATTTTGAAGGCTATATATTTAGGTATATTCATATTTACAATATGTTTAGGCTTTAGCTTCAACTAAAACTGAATACGCTTCCTTTTTTTGAAAAGGAAATAAGCTTACTTTTTTATAACAAATAAAATAAGACGGAATATATGCTTCTCTTTTTTCTTTTTGCTTTTTTGGATAAGGAAAATGTCAACTAAAAATGTTATTAAGACTGCATATATGCTTCCTTAAATAGTTGAAATTAGAAAAGAAAAAATAGCTATACTGAAAAGCACCGCATTAAAAAATTACTGACTACTTCTAAATATTGACTTTCTATCTATAACAACTTCAAATTTTCGAGTGCATGGAAGGTATAATGTCTTCTATAGAGAACCAGAAATGAGATCCATTGAATTCAATTATCGCTATAATTGCTCGATAGTTGCATGAATGCAGAGGAACTGTTGGAATTTTAAGTATATGATATGCTTAAAATAGGGTGAATGGGAAATGGAGGGAAATGAAATTTTTGAGTGAAATTTTAATCCTTGGCAAAGGAACATTGTCCCATATTGGAAGAAGAAGAGGTTTTTTATGGGTCTATAAGCAATTGCTCTTCTTCTAGCGCTTAAAGAGTTGAGAAGAAGGCAAGCCCCGCGGCGTCATCGCTCGGCTCGGCTTCGGCTTCGTTGGATCTGGTCAAATGATCGATTGATTGATTAATTTTTTGGACCAAATTTATTTGTTAATAGTACAATATTAACAGAAATGTTATTAATTATTTGTTTTAATAACATAATATTAATATTAAATCCAATTTGTTTTTCAGTTGTGTAACTGAAAATTAAACTACCCTCTTCAATTTTTCCTCTTTATTGTTGAGTAAATATCCATTTATGTTATGACATTTATGTTGTGACCGTTTTGCATAAACAGCCATTCTGAAGAGTTGCACCTCTTCAGATTTCAGCCCAACTTTTGCTATAAATACAAGTCTATTCTGCTCAGAATTTCCATACGATTTTCTGAGTTTCTCCTCCTCCTTCTGCATACTTTTAACATCAAACAAAGCAACAGTAAGTGTGATTTGCTACCGAACTTTGTGTTCGCTGAAACACCGGGGTTTGAAGTACCATTACACCAGTGTGTAATTCGTTCTATCCTGAAAGGAAATAATCCACAACATTGGATACTAGGAAGGGATTAAATTCGTTAAGGAAACACTGTGAATTCAGTGGGCTCGGATTGAAATTTTGTTTCTGTTTTTATTTCTGTTTATGTTAATTTATATTTTTCAGAATTATTTT
Organism: Nicotiana sylvestris; assembly: GCF_000393655.2. Lineage (NCBI taxonomy): Eukaryota > Viridiplantae > Streptophyta > Magnoliopsida > Solanales > Solanaceae > Nicotiana > Nicotiana sylvestris. The sequence goes on from NC_091058.1 coordinate 57,844,201, forward strand.
ACAAATACAGTTTACTAACAAGCTTAAAGAATTTAATATATTTTCTGTATTTGTACTCAATGTTTCTGGAGTGTAAACCTTTGTGGTTTTGTACTCTATTGGAGATTAAAATCTACGTGATTTTAACGTTTGTGTCATTCTTTTACAGAAATGACTAATGGTAATGTGAACCAAGCTGTTCCAATGGTGACTGTCAATGCCTCAACGAGCCGAACAACACCGGCAGCATTGGCACCGGCGGAGAAACCAGGAAATTTTCCGAGATTCATTTCAAGCGCCGGCAGCAAAAGATGCTCTTCTACTTGACTACTCTAAGTCTCCAGAAGTTCATCAAGGAAGATGTTCTTGTGTTGTCCGATGAAATTCCAGAGACTGAATGCTTTCTCGTGATTGAGGCGTGGAAGCATTCAAATATTTTGTGCAAGAGTTATATTCTAAGCGGGCTGGAGGATGCTTTGTATAACGTCTACAGTGGCGTGGAAATGTCAAAAGAACTATGGATTGCGCTTGAAAAGAAATATAAACCTGAAGATGCCGGGTTGAAGAAGTTCGTTGCTGCAATATTTTTGGACTACAAAATGGTAGATAGCAAGTCTTTTATTACCCAAGTCCAAGAATTGCAAGTGATTATTCACGATATCCTTGCTGAAGGTATAAGTAGAATTAATACTAGCGTTGGTAGTATTAATTTTATTATGTTTACTAACAGAATTTTCATTGAAGGTCTTGTCATCAATAAAGCATTCCAAGTAGCAGCGATGATTGAGAAGTTGCCTCCATTGTGGAATGACTTCAAAAATTATTTGAAACACAAACGCAAGGAGATGTCCCTTGAAGATCTCATTGTTCGGTTGAGAATCGAAGAGGACAATAAAGCTGCTGCCAAGAGAGGCCGTGGAAACTCAACAATAATGGGAGCAAATATTGTTGAAGAGAACAAAAAGATGAAGAAAGCTTCTGGACCGAAATACAACCCAAGCAAGAAGCGGTTCAGTGGAAATTGCTACAACTGTGGAAAAGTCGGACACAAATCTACGGAGTGTCGTGCTCCGAAGAAAGATAAGAAGAAGGGTCAAGCAAACATGGTCTAAAAGCATGATGATGTTGATGACTTGTGTGCCATGCTTTCCAAATGCAACTTGGTAGGCAATCCTAAAGAGTGGGGGATTCATTCTGGAGCCACTCGCCATGTTTGTGCAATTAGAGAAGCTTTTGCTACTTATGCTCCTGTTGGACCTGATGAGACACTTTCTATGGGAAATGCTGCAAAGGCCAAGATTGAAGGATGTGGGAAGATATTTCTCAAAATGACCTCCGGCAAAGTGGTGACTTTGAACAACGTCCTTCATGTTCCCGAGATTAGGAAGAATTTAGTCTCTGCTGGACTTATTGTTAAGAATTGTTTTAAATGTATATTTGTATCCGATAAAGTTGTAACAATTAAGAACGAGATGTTTGTAGGAAAAGATTATCTCACCGAGGGCCTTTTCAAGATGAATGTAATGGTTATTGAAAATGATAATAAAATTTCAGCTTCGTCTTACTTACTTGAGTCAAATGAATTATGGCATATACGTTTGGGTCATGTCAATTATAAAATCTTGCGGAAAATGATTAATTTAGAAGTATTGCCTAAGTTTGAATGTGACAAATTATAATGTCAAGTATGTGTGGAATCTAAGTATGTTAAACATCCTTATAAGTCATTTGAAAGGAATTCAAAACCTTTAGACTTAATTCACACAGATATTTGTGACATGAAGTCAATACCATCTCGCGTTGGAAAGAAGTATTTCATAACTTTTATTGACGATAGCACTCGATATTGCTATGTTTACTAACTTAATAGTAAAGATGAAGCAATAGACGCATTCAAGCAATACAAAAATGAAGTTGAAACGCAACTTAACAAGAAAATCAAAATGATAAGAAGTGACAGGGGTGGTGAATATAAATCTCCTTTTGAACAAATATATTTAGATATGGAATTATTCATCAAACAACGACCCCTTACACACCCCAATCCAATGGGATTGCAGAAAGAAAGAATCGTTCATTAAAGGAGATGATGAACGCATTATTGATAAGTTCTGGTTTGCCACAGAATTTGTGGGGGGAAGCCGTTCTTACGGCTAGACGAATACTAAATCAAGTACCCCATAGCAAAACACAATCCATTCCATATGAAAAATGAAAAGAAAGGAAGCCCAACTTGAATTATTTTAAAGTGTCGGGGTGTTTGGCAAAAGTGAAAGTTCCTAAACCCAAAAGCATAAAAATAGGACCGAAAACCATTGATTGTGTTTTCATAGGATATGCGACCAATAGTAAAGCATATGGATTTCTGGTTCATAAATCAGAAAATCTCGACATTCATAATAATACCATTATAGAATCAGATAATGCTGAGTTATTTGAAAATATATATCCGTATGAAAAGGAATATGAGTCTATTGGTGAAGGATCTAAACGACCTCGAGAAGAAACAAAAGAAAGTACATTTAATCAGGAGGATCCAAGACGTAGTAAACGTCAAAGAACTTCTACTTCATTTGGACCAGATTTTGAGACTTTCTTGTTGGAGAATGAGACTCAAACATTTAAAGAAGCTTTGTCTTCTTCGAAATCACTGTTTTGGAAAGAGGCAGTCAATAGTGAAATAGAATCCATATTGAACAACCATACATGGGAATTGGTTGATCTTCCTCCTAGAAATAAACCTTTGGGTTATAAATAGATCTTTAAGAGGAAAATGAAAGATGATGGCGCAATTGACAAATATAAGGCAAGACTTGTGGTCAAAGGGTATAGACAACGAGAAGGTCTTGACTATTTTGATACATACTCTCCCGTTACAAGAATTACATTCATACGAACGTTAGTAGCGTTAGCTGCAATTTATTGTCTTGAAACTCATCAAATGGATGTTAAGACGGCCTTCTTAAATGGAGAGTTGGAGGAAGAAATCTACATGGAACAACCGGAAGGATTTGTGGTTCTAGGTAAAGAAAAGAAAGTGTGTAGACTTGTTAAGTCCCTTTACGGACTAAAACAAGCACCCAAACAATGGCATGTGAAATTTGACCAAACAATGTTTTCAAATGGGTTTAAGATAAATGAATGTGATAAATGTGTGTACATTAAAAATGTTCCAAATCACATAGTCATTGTTTGCTTATATGTGGATGATATGCTGATAATGAGTAATGACATTGCCAACATAAATGCTAGTAAGCGTATGCTAACTAGCAAGTTTGATATGAAAGACTTGGGAGTTGCTGATTTAATTCTAGGAATTAAAATCCATAAGACTTCTCAAGGTCTGGCATTATCACAATCTCATTATATTAAGACAATACTTGAAAAATTCAAGCACATGGACTTTAAAGTTGTAAAGACTCCAATTGACGTGAATCTTGCATTAGCAAAGAATAAAGGCCAAAACATATCACAATTGGATTATGATCGTGTGTTGAGTTGCTCAATGTACATCATGAATTGTACACGACCAGATATAGATTGTGCTATAAGTAAATTGAGTTGATATACGAGCAATCCAGGTCAATCTCATTGGGTGGCCATGAAACGAGTTTTGTGGTATTTAGTACATACCCAGGACTTTGTTTTGCACTACACTAAATATCCTGCAATCATTGAGGGATATTGTAATGCAAATTGGATCATTGAATAAACTGATTCCAAGTCCACAAGTGGATATGTATTCACTATTGGTGGAGGAGCGGTATCTTGAAAGTCATCCAAATAAACTTGTATTGCCCGCTCTACAATGTATGCTGAATTTATAGCCTTTAGATAAAGCTGGTGAAGAAGCTGAATGGCTTCGAAATTTCTTGGAAGATATTCCATTTTGGCCCAAATCGTTGGCACCAATATGCATACATTGCGATAGTCAAGCGGCAATTGGAAGGGCTGGGAGCATTATGTATGACTGTAAATCTCGTCATATACGACGAAGACATAAAACCGTTAGATAATTACTCTCTAGAGGAATTGTCACGATTGATTATGTAAAGTCAAGTGATAATGTGTTGGATCCACTTACAAAAGGCCTAACTAGAGAGGTAGTTGAGAAATCATCAAGGGGAATGAGACTATGGCCGAGAACAAGTCATAGTGGCGGTAACTCTACCTAGAAGACTGGAGATCCTAAGATCTAGGTTCAAGGAGATCAAACAAAGTCATTAATGACGGTTCAATATTGTCAATTAAACTTTTGGTTCATTCTCGTGATGAGACAAAGTTCAAGTACCAAGGATAAAGCATTAAGGCTTTTTAATGATTTCTAAATTTGATACGGGGATATCAAATATTGTATCTACGGGATGACACGTTTAGGAATCACCTATGTAAGTGTGAAGTGTTAGCCACTTTAAGGAGAACTTTGTAAAGCCAGTTCTCTATGCACTTATGAAACCATGCGGTGTTCATGGCTGAAACGAACACAACAATGAGAACCAAAGACGGTTAAGGGTTGGTTGTGTGACTTATGGTTGTCTAGGTATACGCCAAAGTTCGATGGTTCAAAGATATCAAATCAACCGATTGACCGAGTATATCCGACATAAGTTCACTACGAAAAGTTCAAAGGGAAACCTACTTATCTAGATACAATTAATCCTTGCTTGCGAATCACACAGTTTTTCATGTATATTTCTGTGATATAGCCATTCCCCATTCATGTGGGGGATTATTGGGATTTTAAGTATATGATTTGCTTACAAAGGGTGAATGAGAAATGAAATTTTTAAGTTTTCCCCCTTGGCAAAGGGACATTGTCCCATATTGGAAGAGGAAGAGGTTTTTTATGGGTATATAAGCAATTGCTCTTCTTCTAGCTCTTAAAGTGTTGAGAAGAAGGCAAGCCTTGCTCTGTCGTCGTTGTCGCTCGCTCGGCTCAGCTTCGACTTCGACTTCGGATTCGAATTTGGTCAAATGACCGATTGATTGATTAATTTTTTGGACCAAATTTATTTGTTAATAGTACAATATTAGCATAAATGTTATTAAATATTTGTTTTAGTAAGAGAATATTAATGTTAAATCCAATCCGTTTTTCAGTTATGTAAATTAAACTACCCTCTTCAATTTTCCATCTTATTGTTGAGTAAATAGCCATTTATGTTATGACATTTATGTTGTGGTTATTTTGCATAAATAGCCATTCTGAAGAGTTGTACCTCTTCAGATTTCAGCCCAACTTTGGCTATAAATACAAGTCTATTCTACTCAGAATTTCTATACGATTTTATGAGTTTCTCCTCCTTCTTCTGCATACTTTTAACATCAAACAAAGCAACAGTAAGTGTGATTTGCTATCGAACTTTATGTTCGCTGAAACACTGGGTTTGAAGTACCACTACACCAGTGTGTAATTCGTTCTATCAGGGGAGAAAATAATCCACAACCTTGGGTACTAGGAGGGGATTAAATTCGTTAAGGAAACACTGTGAATTCAGTGGGCTCGGATTAAAATTCTGATTCTGTTTTTCATTTTTGTTTATGTTAATTTATATTTTCCAAAATTATTTTACAAATACAATTTGCTAACATGAATATCATATGTTACACAGTCTTATTTGGCACAACAAAGCAAATTCAAGCCCCTATATCAATATAAGAGTTATGCTCCTAAATTCACCTTATGTTTGAATAGTATCATTTTCTGCTTATCAGTGTATCATTCTTGTCTTGAGTTACTTTAACTTGAAGAGAATTATCTTAATAGTAACCTTAAAGTACGCTAAATACGATTTGATATTTTATGGTTGATCAACTTTTGTTGAAGGTTCAAGACTTCATTCCTTTGTGGTTTCCCTTACTAAAAAGGATGGCGCATTTTTGTCTTTTTATCGTTAACGTTGGATCTGGATTAAAGGCCTTTCAAGAGAAATTAGGACATTTATTGATCGACACACCATATCAAAGATTCAAGTACAATTTGTCTGAAGTGTTATGTCTTCTTTTCCTTCCATTACCCCATCGCCCGCTCTCTATTTAACTGGATTAATCTAGGTCAACCAGGAAAGAAAATAAGCTTTTAGTCTCGAAATCACTGCTGATATAATGTTTAGCTTCTAGGGCAGAGCTACTAATTTTAAAAACAGGGACACTTCTACAATCTATTTATTCTCAACACAATATTACACCTTGATGGGTAGCTAAAAGTTCCTTTTTGGTTCAGGCATATCATCAAACATTTTATCACACAACCATCTTATTATTAAAGAGGGAAAAAGGAATTAAGTTTATATACAGAAAACAAGATAGATTTGTAGCTAATAATTAAAAATCATCCACCTACATGCATGTTTATTTTCCAACATGCATGATCAAATCAGACAAAATCTGTGACGCATGTATAAATAAACAAGAATCTACCCAAAAGAATAAAGAAAACTAAAAATTCCCAAGAAAAGAATATCAAACTACACACACCCAGAAAATTGTGATAACCAACAAAGAAAGTGCAACAAATGAATAAGGTTTGCAGAAAAAACTCACCAAAACAAAGAACTCATGGTTTGAAAGAGTGAACACCAGATAGAGAAGCAGAATAAATTTGAAAAACTTGCTTGTGCACCTTCCCCCAATCGCACAACCAGAGCTCACTGAGTTATGGAGGCAATTGAAAGAATGCTTAACACAGGAATTATTCTGCCTCTAAGACCTTTACGTTTCGCCCGCAAGCAAGAGAACGGAAATGAGAGAGGCCAATCACCCATTTTCCAATTCTCAACAGCAACTATTAGCATGATACCCATTAGCAATTTTGTTGACTAGAGTTAGTTAACCAAGATGATAAGTTAATTGTATAACTATAATCAGTTAGTTAGTCAGTACAGTAAGTAGAAGTTAGTTATACTGTAGTTGTATAAATATGATGTACACCCTGTAAAAATACACACTCTTGAATCATTTTGTTCTTCTTCTAATATAGAGCTCTGTTTCTCTCAATTGTGGGTTTCCTCTACATGTCTTCTTCTCCTCAAGCTTGATCTCCAAATCTATGGCAGCTAACATGGTATCAGAGCCACTGGAGTGAATCGAAGACATCTCTCAAGCTCGTTCTTACTCTCGCTACCTCAATTTCACAATTCTATGGGAAATTGTCCAATTGTAGCGTGTAGCTGAAAACCTAGGGTTTACTCTTGAAGAAGCAACTGAAAATGGTGATTGGAGAAGAAACAACTACTGATAATGCCAATAATGCAGTTGCTACAGCTGTATTTCCGTCAATTGACCACAATCATCCACTTTTCCTTCAACCAACAGACACTCCAGGTAGCAATATGTTCTCTCTTCAACTTACCGGTTCAGATAATTACGCGATATGGAGTAGGTCTATGAAGATTGGTTTGTTAGGGAAGAATAAGTTAGGTTTTGTGGATGGTCGATTTCCTAAGTCTAGGTTTGATTCTGAACTTCGTGATCAGTGGGATAAAGTGAATGATGTAGTTCTCTCATGGATAATGAATGCAGTAAAGCCAGGATTACCTAGTAGTGCAGTATATGCCTATAATGCTCATAAGGTTTGGAAAGACTTAAAGGAGATATTTGACAAGGTAAATGGATCTAGGGTTTTGTATCTCAGTAGAGAAATTCATAACCTCACTCAAGGTACTATGTCAGTTGCTGACTACTTCTCCAAGATGAGAGATCTTTGGGATGAGTTTGATGCAATAATGCCGTGTCCTAGTTGTCCATGTCCTGAATCAAAGAAATATGCCCAACATTTTGAGTATCACATGCTACTACAATTTCTGATGGGATTGAATGAATCCTATTCATAGTCAAGGAGTCAGATTATGATGATATACCCAATTCCTAGCATTAACAAGGCCTACTCACCATTGATTGATCAAGAAATTCAAAGGAGTCTGGCTAATTTTACTTGGACTAATCAAGCTACTGAAGGCATAGAAGGAGCAGTGTTCTATAGTAATAAAAACTCAACAACTGCAGGTGAAAATTTCAAGTTTACAAAGAATCAAGTGTAGTGTGACTACTGTCACTACAAGGGGTACATAAAGGAGAATTGCTACAAGCTTCATGGTTATACCTCAGACTTCAAGGGAAAGAATAAAGGGCAGAACTCTAGAGTGTATTCAAATAATGTGAGTGGTTTAGTGTTTCCAAATGCTACTGAATCTGGCAATCAACAAGGTGTTTATGGAACTCAGTCAGGAATACAGCAGGTCCAACATGCCTACATGCCTCAGTTTGCTCAGACTACTCCTAATAATTGCCCTACTGCTCCTTTCTTCACCAAAGAGCAGTACCAATAGATACTTCAGATTCTAGCCAAAGGGAATGAAGAGGGTCAAGAATCATCCAGCAAGTTAGCTGTTGCAGGTACTTAAATCACTCTAATGTCCAATTTTCTCGAGCAAAATTGGATTATAGAAACAGGAGCCTCAAATTATATGACTTCTCAACTTGATGCACTTACTTCTTGTTAGTCCATTCCCGGTGTTCTTGTTGTATGATTTGTATATCCTTTTCAGTCATAATTCTCTTCGTCTGATTCTTCTATTATATTATTATTTATATCCTTTTCATTTTCTGATAATTCATTTTTTGATAATTCATATATACTTTCCTAATTCATAATCTATATATTCCATTTGTGTATATTTATCATTGTCTATTATTATTTCGGTAATTTGTTTCTTCTTTGGGTTTTTTGTTAGTTTGCAATCTTTAGCTAAATGTCCTAGCTTTCCATAATTGTAACAATTACATTCTGTTGTAACAATTGGCGTCCATTTCCTATTTAGCCTTTTATCCCATAATGTTTTGTTCCTATCATATGAATCATAACTTACTCTGTAATAGGTTGGGTTTAGTTGCCTTGGATTTTTTATTCCTGATGTGCTTGGTTTATCGTCGGTCATATCTGCTGTATTTATTTTTGGATTTATTTTTATTTTTTCTATTTTTTCTATAAGTTTCGTGTATGTCTCACTTGTTTCTGAATAGTCTTCTCCTAGATCTTTGTCGTTATCACTTTGGTCATTTATTTCGTTTATGCTTATATTCGGTGGATTATCCTGTACCTCTTCTAACTGTAATTTAAATTTTTCTATTTTATTTGTCAGTCTTAACTCTTGTTCTTCTTCTTTACGTTTTTCTTTTTCTTTTAGTTTATTTGTATATAGCTGTTTTAGCATTTCTAATTCTTTTTCTAATTCTGTTATTTTAGTGTTCTTTACTTCCTCTATCTCTTGTATTTTTTCTTTAGCTTGCTGTTGTATTTCTTTAATTTCTCGTTTTCTATCAATTTCTTCGTTTTCTTTTGTTATTCTAACCATTGCAGTCAAACTATCTTCTAGTTTTACCGTTTCTTTTTCCAACATTAGGTTTAGGTTATTTCCTATTTTCTTGTATCTCCTTCCTAAGTTAGAAAATATTATTTTTATTTTTAATCCTTCTGGATTTTCATATGTTTTTTCTTCTAGTGCGAATTCTTCTTTATTCATCTTTTATTTTTAAGATAGTAAATATATTTATATTCCATTTTGGATATAGTATCTATTAATTTAGATAGTCTAGCATCGGTTATTTTAGTAATCCTTAAATATTCATATTCTGGGTATAGTTTCTTTAGTTTTTTTCTTACTTTCCTTAACTTTTTATTTATTTTAATGTGCCTAATTTCTGTAATTGACCCATTGTTTATGGGTATTTGTTGCGGTTTTGTACTATTAGTTTTAGTGTTATCGTCCATGGTTTTACTTATTTGAGTAAATGTTTAGTATTTATCTCACTTTTGTTAGCTTTGATACCATTTTTGTATAGGTCCCTTTGTTTTTTATAGGCTAAAGGTTTTTTCATAATATTTTGCGGCTAGCGGAATTAACCTTGTAATTTTTTTTATATTTTCTCCCGTGTATTCTAAGTATTGGATATCTTGGGTTTTTTGATATTCTTCTACATTTTTTTTTTCATAATTTTTCTAATAAATTTATATTTTCTAAAGTTCGTAACCAGTACTGGAGATATTCGTAGTTGATCATTAATCTGAATATAAATTTAGTTCATATAAATCTAATTTGTCTATTTCCTCTGATAGAATTAGATCAGTATATCATTGTTCCATTATGTTTATTATTTCAAAAGTAACCAAAATATCGTAGATTTTTCTTCTAATATCGTTATTAAATTGGTTAAAAGTATATAATATGAGTATTTTGTAATCATTATTGTTATCTAGCAGATATGTGTGGTTGCTCATAAGATTGTTATTTTTCTTTATTCTTATCATGTGTTTACTAAATATATTCCCTCTAACCTCTTTGTTTATCATAGAGTTTTTCATCATTGTAACTACTCTCAGCATTATTAGACATGGCAAACATTCTCAAGATGTTCTTTATAACAGTACTATAACATGATAAACAGTTATGATATTCAAGAGATTATAAGGAATATAAAAGTTTAGTTAGACATGATTATGAATAAACTTACCTGATCTTGTAACTTGTTTGAATGTTCCATAGTTGTTAAAGAGACTTGTATATAACTCAAATATTTCTTATAAGAGAGAGAAGATAAGAGAGAGAAGGTGAGGGTGTGTCCTCTCTTCCTCGGATTTACAAACTATATATAGAAGCTTTAAACGACTCTTACTGTTTACAAACGACTCTTCATGAACGACCTTTACTGTTCATGAATATGACTCGTACTATTTACTTTACGACTTTTTACATACTTAAATGACTCTTACTATTCATAAACGACTCTTCATGAATGACCTTTACTGTTCATGAATATGACTCGTACTATTTAACTTTACGACTTTTTACATTGTCTGTTTGCAATAGCTGTCTTCCTCCTTTGTCTTTTAGGCTGATATCTTCATTCCAGTTGTACTTCTGGTACATGATTATCTTCTCCGTTGCATTTCGAACATATATGATCTGGGTATTTGTGCCCTACTAATTTGCAGTATCTTGTCAATAATTCATTGGAAATAAATCCTTTCTTTAGTGCTCTTGTAGTTGGTTGTATCTCTGGTTTTAGTAATGATAAAATCCATTTTTGGACTTCATCCATATCTCCTTGTCGTAGTTCTCTTGAATTCACATATATCATTAGTTGATCTTTTGAGTAGTAGCTCCAAATAGCATTTTCTTGTAAATAATTGTTGGCTAGTTCTTGGATAATAGTTGCTATTCCAATTATTCTTTTGTTGGCGTAAAAACCTGGTATCTCGATTTTGGGTATTTCTGGTTGTTGTTCTATTTCTTCTGGTATTATCATATCTCGTGTCAATCCTATTTTTACAACCTGTATAATAGGTTTTATTTCATCGTATAGTATCTCAGCTGGTGATGTATAGAATTTTATAAAAAATAGGTTTCCTTTTGTAATTCTTTTAAATGTAATAAATGCTTTATATAGTTCTGGTATTCAACTTATCTCTTCTCCATCATAGGTATATACCGTGCTAAGTAATCCGTAATTGTAACATATTTTTACTAAATTGGCTAAGTTTGTTCAGTATAACTTATTAAAAAAATGATAAGTTATCATAGAGATTATCATGTTTGGATTTTGTATATATTTTCAATATAGGTCTGGGTAATATGGTTGTATATTTTTTTATTTTGGTGTAGGTTGTTGGCATAGGTTGAGGTTTGTGGTGTCGTAACTATTGTTTCTTTTGGCCTTTTCGGAGTAATCGGTTTATCAAATATGTTATTTAAATTGACATTGGTATGTGGTTTCTTGTTAACTTGTTTACTTGTACCTGCAGCTGTATATAAACAAACTTTGTTATGGGTTTTTTGGAGTTTCCCAACGTCTCCTTCTAACTCTGGAAGTTTTGAGTCTTCCGATCGACTTAGCTCCGCATCTTTATAGTCATGCTGCTGACTTGGCTGATTTTTCTCTAGCTGTTGTAATCTTTTTCCCATACCATCCATCTGTAAAGATAGAGTAGTAAGGATTGTAAATAAATCTTTTGTTTCTTGGCTTTCATCAGTTTGGGTACCTTTGTCTTGATAGGTAGTCTGCAATAACATTTTTGTCAGTCCTTATTACTTCAATTGTAAATGTAAAATTTTGTATATTTAATACAAGCCTTCTTATTTCCTTCGTAGTTACTGAATCTTGTATTTTCCGTGTTATCCACCATTTTACTTGTGTATTATCTGTTCTTACAATAAACTTGTTATAAACAATATATGGCTCAAATGCTAATAAACATTTATATAATCCAAATAGTTCTTTCCTATTTATCTTCCATTTTAATTGTGGTTTCGTGTATGATCCTGAATAATATCTACAATGGTGTTCAATCTTTTCATTATCATATTTATATTTTAGAACTCCTCCGTAGTTGTGGTCACTAGAATCAGTTTCTACTATGTATGTGAACTGTCTTTTTTCATCTTGGAAAATATAGTTTTGGTAATGTTTTACACATATTTTTGATCTTCTTTATATGCATTTATCTTTTTCGTCAAAATGGTATTCTACATCCTTTTTTAATTTCTTCTGTAATGGTTTTAAGTTTTCTGCTAATTTAGGGATATATTCCCTTACTTGGTTAACTAATCCTAAAAATGATTTTAACTTCTTTTTCGTATCAAGTGTTTCGTTTAAGTTAATTATTTTTTGTACTATATGAGTTTGCATTTTTATTCCATTTTTATCTATTTGTATACCTAAGAATTCTATTTGATTTTTCATTACTTCTGCTTTCTTTTTACTTAAACTAATTCGTGATATTTCTACAATGTGTATGAATTTTTCTAGTAGTTTTATATGTTCATTCTCTGTTCTAGAATATAATAGTATATCATCTATATATATTATGCAGTTTTCTAATTGGTTGAAGTAATTATCCATAAAATGTTGGTATCTACCTGGTGCATTTTTATATCCAAATGGTAATACATTCCATTCGTAAAATCCTTGTGGTACCGTAAATGCTGTTAACATTTTAGATTCGTCTTCTAGTTTTAAATGGTAAAATCCTGATTTACAGTCAAATTTACTAAAATAGTTATATCCTTGTATTTGTATAATTAGTATTTTATTTGGTATCGGATAATTATATGTTTTCGTTTTTGCATTTAAATTTCTATAATCTACAACCATTCGACTTTTTCCTCGTTTTTGTTCACTATGTTTATTCACTATAAATGTCGGGCTAGTATATTTACTATTACTTTCTTGTATGTACTTATTGTCTAATAATTCCTGTATATGTATTTTAAATTCTGTTAGATCATTAAAATTGTATTTTAAAGGTTTTTGTGTTATTATACTATTTTCATCTATTAGTTCAATTTTTATTTTTGTTTTATGTTTTTCCCATCCTTGTAGGGGATTATCATTATATAGTAGTTCTTATTTATCTTGGAGTAGTTTTATCTTGTTTATTGAGAAAATGATTATTTCTATATTATGGTTGCTTTGTGTCATATTTTCTAATTTCTGGGTAATTTTCTCACTTCCCTTAATCCAGGGTGTTGTTTTTCTCAATTTATTATTTACTCTTTTTGCTCCTATCCTTTGCTTACACGGGGTAGTAAACCACCAATGTGTTTTTATTATAGTATGTGGGAATAACTTATCTAAAAATGGCATTCCTAATAATATATCTTTATTTGTGAATTCATAACTATATATTTCTTCTATGGTTAATATTTTATCCCATATTTGTATTTTTAGATTCCTTGCTTTGTATGTTATCATACTTCCCTCATTGTTAAATCCTGTTACTACTATGGGTTTTTTTAGCTTTTTCCATTTATTTTCTGGTAGACAATTATGTTTACACATGTTAGCTTCTGCTCCTGTATCCATCATAGGTGTATAATATCTATTATAATATCCTTCTACTATTATCTTGGCAAGTATATATATTTTTGGCATTATACTAAGGTTCTTCTGATTATTATCTTTTTGTTTTCATAACTTATTGTTAATTGCCTATCTTCTAATTTATATGGTTTGACTTTTTCTAACCATTTTATTCCTAGTGTAATATTTTTATCTCCTTGATATATTTTAAAATTTATTAATATTGGTATTCCTCCAATAATTAATTCTGAACATTCTGTTAGTTACAATTATGAAGCTAACAGAGGTACTTTTGCAGATGGAATTCAAGCAGAGTCATTATGACTATTCATTGTTCATCAGAGAAGCAAATGGTGACACAATTATTATTCTTGTGTATATGGATGACTTGCTGATCACAAGGAACAATGATAAGTCATTGCATGATACCAGGACAGAGTTGCAGAAGAAGTTCAAGATAAAGGACTTAGGGAAGCTAAAATATTTCCTTGGAACTGAATTTGCCAGATCAAAGGAAGGAATTCTTATGTGCCAAAGAAAGTATGCACTTGAATTGATTTCTGAAACATGTTTAGGTGGAGCAAAGTCCTCTGGTACACAATTGGAGTTGAATCGAAAGCTCACATCTGTAGAATATGATAAGTGCATTCAGAGTACAAGTCAAGAAGGTGATCAGAAGCTTAAAGAACCTAGCTGTTATCACAGACTTGTTGGAAGGTTGTTATACCTCACCATGACCAGGCCAGACATTGCCTTTGTAGTGCAGGTCCTAAGCCAGTATATGCATTGTCCCAAGATGTCATATATGGAAGGTGCTCTCAAGATAGTCAAATATATCAAACAAGCACCAGGCCAGGGGCATAAGACATCAAACAAGCACCAGGCCAGGGGCTACTTATGCCTGTAGAAAATGCAGACAAGCTGATTGCCTATTGTGATTCTGATTGGGCATCTTGTATAGAGTCAAGGAAATCAGTAACTGGATACTTGGTTAAGTTTGGAAATGCATTGGTGTATTGGAAGTCAAAGAAGCAAATGACTGTGTCCAGAAGTTCAGCTGATGCAGAGTTCAGAAGTATGGCCTCATGTGCAATAGAGGTCACCTGGATGATAGGGCTATTCAAGGAACTTGGAGTGAAGATTCAATAGCTTATAAGCCTGATATGTGACAGCAAGGCTGCTATACAAATAACAACTAACCCTATCTTACATGAAAGAACTAAACATATTGACATTGATTGTCATTTTGTTAGAGAAAAAATTTGTGAAGGATTGCTGAAGACACCGTATGTGCATACGAAAGATCAACTAGCAGATATACTTACAAAGAGTTTGGGGAAGTTTCAACATGAACAGCTGCTGAATCAATTATGAGTGAAAAATGTATATAAACCATTAGCTTGAGGGGGAGTGTTGACAAGATTTAGTTAACCAAGCTGATAAGTTAATTGTATAACTATAGTCAGTCAGTTAGTTAGTACAGTAAGTAGAAATTAGTTATACTGTAGCTGTATAAATATATTGTACACCCTGTAGTGAAACACACGCTTGTATTATTTTGTTCTTCTTCTAATACAGAGCTCTGTTTCTCTCAAGTGTGGGTTTCCTCTGCATGTCTTCCTCCTCAAGCTTGATCTTCAGATCTATGGCAGCTAACAAATTTTGACCAAAAACATACAAATCTTAACCCGAGAAAAAAGCTGCAGAAAGAAATCAACATACATATCAAACGAACAACAAAAAGTACCTCAGAATAACCAATATGTAAGTTGTAAATTCAGAAAAATGGAGGTTCTGAATGACACAGAGAGATGGGGGGAGAAGAAATGATAAGTCCAAAGTGAGTAGGGTTACCGGTTTATGGTACTCAATGGTAATATACGTGCGGTATAGCTGGATTCAGTCGAAATTTCGAAAATACCCCTCGTCGCACTAAAACTCTCACTTATTATATACTCCCTAATGAAGACTTTTGGAATTTGTGGTTCTAAACAAATCAAAAAAGGGCTCAGAGTATTTGTGTGGTTATAAAAACTTCTAGAAAGAGGTCATTTTTTTTTTAACGGACCAAAAAGGAAATAAGTTTACATAAACTGGAACAGAGGGAGTAGTTAAAGTACTGACAAAGTTGCTTTGTGGCTAGTTGTAGTTATGGGGTTGGATGTTGTGGCCAGATTGGGGGTAAGCATGTTGTCAGATGATGATCAAGTCTTTGTGGATTCCATAACTCTGTTTGTGGCTCTTCTTTGTGGATGCATTGTGATTGGACATCTTCTTGAAGAGAACCGTTGGATTAACGAGTCCGTCATTGCTCTTGCTATCGTGAGTCTTTTTTTCTTTACTGAGTGTATGTTGCATGTATGCACAAATATAAAGGGCTTACTTCTTGTACGAGCTAGAAGAGGGAATGCAATTAGTAGTATTTGAACTCTGCACCTAAGTGTCACAGAGTAATGTTGTAACTACTGAACTACAATTTTAGTCCATGCGGACTTATTTGCATAATATTACCTCTTGTACGAGCTACAAGAGGGAATGCCCTTAGTAAAATTTGAACTCTGCACCTAAGCGGTGCAGAGTTAAAGTTATAACCATTAGGCTGCATCATTTGTCTGTGCACACACATCACACATATACATGCATAATATTGCCTCATCCTCGACCTAGAAGAGGGAATGCCCTTGTAAGATTTAAGCTCTACACCTAAGTGGTGCAGAGTAAAGTTGTAACCATTAGACTGCAACTTTAGTCTGTGCAGATACATATGCATGCATGAATCATGATATTTATTGGGAATTTTCTTCACAACATTTTTGTTGTGAACTATGCTTTTGGCTTTTGTTGCAATGGATGACCTTTGGTCGTTTTGGTGGCAGGGTTTATGTATTGGAGGCATCATTTTGTTAACTACTAATGGAAAGATCTCTCTACTCTTAGAATTTGATGAGCAGCTCTTCTTTATTTATGTTCTACCACCCATCATATTTTATGTTGGGTAAGTTGTTTTTGTTGAAGTTTGGCAAATTTGTCCCACATCGATGGGCTCTTGAATTTTGGGGGGATTTTCCCCCTATAAAAGAAGGCCTAATGTTTAGGATTTAAACACACCTCTCATTTGCCTTCTCATCTGTTTAAGGCATTTGTATCTTCTCTCTTTAGTATTATTTCACTTGTATTTTTGGAGTGAAATAAAATATTGGTTGTGTCCGAGGAGTAGGCAAAATTAGCCGAACCTCGTAAATTCTGGTGTTCCCTTTATTGTTGTTTTATTGTCTTATTTATTATTTGGTGGTTGTCATAATTTTTGGTATAGTAGTTGTGACTTATTCACACTATATACATTTGGCTTCCGCAACAATTGGTATCAGAGCCAAGGTACTGTCTAAGTATGCTCTGTGGTTGCAGCATAGTCTGATCTTCCACATCAGAAAAGATTTATCTTGGTAACTGAGTCAAGGTTCTGTCTGAGTATGCTCTGTGGTTGCAGCTTAGTCTGATCTTCTACATCAGAAAGGAATAATCTTGATTTGTGTCGTCAGCTATTAAATAATATTTGTGTCAAATATGGGAGACAATAAACAAGAAGAATCTACATCAAGTGTCAACAATACGTCATCATTGGCATCTTCGCTTATGACAAGAATTGTGTCAAATGCGAAATTTGCGGTAGAAATTTTTGACGGGTCCGGACATTTTGGGATGTGGCAAGGCGAGGTTCTAGATGTCCTTTTTCAACAAGGGCTAGATCTGGCCATTGAAGAAAAGAAACCAGATGTTATTGGAGAAGAAGATTGGAAGATTCTCAACCGTGTTGCTTGCGGTACCATTCGATCCTACCTTGCTAGAGAGCAGAAATATCCATACACAAAGGAAACTTCTGCAAGTAAATTATGGAAAGCACTGGAGGATAAATTTTTGAAGAAAAATAGTCAAAATAAATTGTACATGAAGAAGAGACTGTTTCACTTCACCTATGTTCCTGGTACCACGATGAATGAACATATCACCAGTTTCAATAAGTTGGTCACAGATTTGCAAAATATGGATACAACTTATGATGATGGTGACTTGGCCTTGATGTTGTTGGCGTCACTTCCTGATGAGTACGAGCACCTTGAAACTACTCTACTCCATGGAAATGACGAAGTTTCTCTCAGAGAAGTTTGTTCGGCTTTGTACAGCTATGAACAAAGAAAGCGAGAAAAACAGAAGGGCGGAGAAGGAGAAACACTATTTGTGAGGGGTCGTCCTCAAAATCAAACGAGGACAAAGAAGGGAAGATCCAAGTCAAGATCCAGACCCAGCAAAGATGAATGTGCCTTTTGTCGAGAAAAAGGGCACTGGAAGAAAGACTGTCCGAAGTTGAAGAATAAGGCCAAACATAACAATGGAAAGGCCATTATGGATTCAAATGTAGCTGATTGTGATGATTCAGACTTCTCATTAGTTACAACAGAGTCATCAACATCATCAGACATATGGTTGATGGACTCGGCTTGTAGCTATCATATGTGTCCCAACAAGGACTGGTTCGTGGAATTTCAAGAAGGAGAATATGGAGTCGTCCACACAGCGGATAACAGCCCTCTTACCGCATATGGCATTGGTTCAATACGATTAAGGAACCATGATGGAATGATCAGAACATTAACAGATGTTCGATATGTACCGGATTTGAAGAAGAATCTCATCTCTGTGGGAGCCCTGGAATCAAAAGGGTTTAAAATCATTGCAGAAAATGGAGTGATGAGAGTATGTTCCGGTGCACTAGTGGTAATGAAGGCTAATCGGAAGAATAATAATATGTACCGCTATTGTGGCAGTACAGTTATTGGGACAGCGACAGTGACATCCAGTGACGACAAAGAGGCAGAAGCAACCAAGCTATGGCACATGCGCTTGGGACATGCTGGAGGAAAATCCTTGAAAACTCTATCAGATCAAGGATTGTTAAAAGGAGTCAAGGCTTGCAACTTGGAGTTTTGTGAGCATTGTGTTAAAGGGAAACAGACAAGGGTTAAATTTGGTACAGCGATCCATAATACTAAAGGCATTTTGGATTATGTACACTCTGATGTTTGGGGTCCTTCCAAAACACCTTCATTGGGTGGGAAACACTATTTTGTAACCTTTGTTGATGATTTTTCTCGAAGAGTGTGGGTGTATACAATGAAAAACAAAGATGAAGTGCTGGGAATTTTTCTCAAATGGAAGACGATGGTGGAGAATCAAACAGGCAGGAGGATCAAGTGTATTCGCACAGACAATGGAGGTGAATACAAAAATGATCATTTCAATAAGGTCTGTGAAAATGATGGCATCGTCCGACACTTCACTGTTAGACATACACCACAACAGAATGGAGTGGCAGAACGTATGAACCGGACCTTGCTGGAGAAGGTACGGTGTATGTTGTCCAATGCTGGCTTGGGCAAAGAATTTTGGGCTGAGGCAATTACATATGCATGCCACCTCATTAATCGTCTACCATCTGCTGCTATTGATGGCAAGACACCATTTGAAAAATGGTATGGAAAACCTGCTGTAGATTATAACTCTTTGCACGTGTTTGGCTCAACTGCATATTATCATGTGACGGAGTCAAAATTGGATCCAAGGGCAAAGAAGGCTATTTTTATGGGAATTACTTCTGGAGTCAAAGGATATCGCTTATGGTGTCCTATGACAAAGAAAGTAATATTCAGCAGGGATGTTACCTTTGATGAATCTATGGTAAATAAGGTAACAGAAGATACCAAACAAAATAAAGGTGCTTCTAAGCAGGTGGAGTTTGAGGGAAAATTTATTTTTCCTACACAAGAAGCAGAGGAGGAAACAAATGAAGATTACCCTCTGGAAGGAGAGCCAGTAGAGGAGATTCCAACTCAGGAACCTCAACAACAACTTGAATCAATAGCAACCAGCAGGCCAAAAAGAACAATAACGAAACTTGTTCGTCTCATAGAGACGGTTGCTTGTGCAACCTCAATTGTAGCTGATGATGTTCCTACCACTTATAAAGATGTTGTCCAAAGTTCAGAAGAAGATAAGTGGAGGATTGCCATGAATGATGAAATACAGTCCCTTCATCAGAATCATACATGGAGATTGGCCAATCTCCCGAAGGGAAAGAAAGCAATTGGGTGCAAATGGGTATTTGCAAAGAAAGAAGGATTTCCTAACCAAGTAAATGTTCGCTACAAAGCAAGATTGGTGGCCAAAGGATATGCTCAAAAGGAGGGAATTGATTACAATGAAGTGTTTTCTCCAGTTGTAAAACATTCCTCCATTAGAATTATGTTGGCTTTGGTAGCACAATTGGATTTGGAACTAGTTCAGATGGATGTAAAAACTGCATTTTTACATGGAAACTTGGAGGAGGAAATCTACATGACTCAGCCAGAAGGATTCAAAGTTGCTGGAAAAGAAAATATGGTGTGCAAACTTGAAAAATCGTTGTACGGATTGAAACAATCTTCTAGACAATGGTACAAGCGATTTGACGAGTTTATGTTGCGGCAAGGGTACAAGAGAAGCAAATACGATCATTGTGTGTATTTGCACAAGCTTAAAGATGGTTTCCTTTGTATATCTTCTCCTATATGTTGATGATATGTTGATAGCTTCCAAGAATTCGGAAGAAATTGATAAGTTGAAGATTCAACTGAAGAAGGAGTTCGAGATGAAGGATCTGGGTGAGGCAAAGAAAATTCTTGGCATGGAGATAATTAGAGATAGACGTTCAAAGAAACTCTGTTTATCTCAGAAAGAATATTTGAAGAGAGTACTACAACGTTTTGGCATAGATGACAAGACTAAGCCAGTTAGTACTCCACTTGCTCCCCATTTTAAGCTAAGTACTACTATGTCGCCAATGGATGAAGCTGAACGAGAGTATATGTCAAAGGTACCATACGCAAATGTTGTTGGTAGCTTGATGTATGCAATGGTTTGCACAAGGCCTGACATTTCACAAGCTGTTGGAGTTATTAGCAGATATATGCACAATCCAGGGAAGGAGCATTGGCAAGCTGTGAAGTGGATTCTACGGTATATTCATAATACTGTAGATGTCGGGTTAGTTTTTGAGCAGGAAGACAATCAGTCTGTAGTTGGATATTGTGACTCAGATTTTGCGGGTGATCTGGACAAACGAAGATCAACTACTGGTTATGTGTTTACTTTTGCAAAGGCACCAGTTAGTTGGAAGTCTACTTTGCAGTCAACAGTTGCTTTGTCTACAACAGAGGCAGAATACATGGCTATTACAGAGGCTGTGAAAGAGGCAATTTGGCTTCAAGGATTGCTAAAGGAGCTTGGTGTTGAACAAAAAGGTATCACAATTTTTTGTGATAGTCAAAGTGCTATTCAATTAGCGAAGAACCAAGTGTATCATGCAAGGACGAAGCACATTGATGTTCGGTATCATTTCGTACGAGAAATCATAGAAGAAGGTGGAGTCACGGTGAAGAAAATTCATACTACAGAGAATCCTGCTGATATGCTGACAAAGGTGGTGACTGCGGTCAAGTTTCAACATTGTTTGGATTTGATCAACATTGTTGAAAACTGAAGATTAAAGATGAAGACACAATCAAAATTTGTTATTGAGAGAAAATTGAAGATGTGGAATTTTGCCAAGGTGGAGATTTGTTGAAGTTTGGCAAATTTGTCCCACATCGGTGGGCTCTTGAATTTTGGGGGGTTTTTCCCCTATAAAAGAAGGCCTAATGTTTAGGATTTAAACACACCTCTCATTTGCCTTCTCATCTGTTTAAGGCATTTGTATCTTCTCTCTTTAGTATTATTTCACTTGTATTTTTGGAGTGAAATAAAATATTGGTTGTGTCCGAGGAGTAGGCAAAATTAGCCGAACCTCGTAAATTCTGGTGTTCCCTTTATTGTTGTTTTATTGTCTTATTTATTATTTGGTGGCTGTCATAATTTTTGGTATAGTAGTTGTGACTTATTCACACTATATACATTTGGCTTCCGCAACAGTTTTTATCATGCCCATGTTTTCTGCATACTATAAGTTCTGTTCTCCCCAATTTGAACATGTCAGAGAAAGAAGACTCGGGATGTTCACCTCGTATTGCCTGCTGCTGTTATTGGATTACTAGCAAATAGACAGAAGAGAAAAGAGAAAAGAAAAAAGATGTGTGCCATTTCTATATTCTACCAAGTTACATCTAATGTGCTTGAATTATGGGTCTCATTAGATTGGATTTCTCAACCCGCAACCTGCAGCCCGCCCTGCCCCGCCTGAATTTATAAAATAATTGTTATAACCCGTCCCTCCCCGCCCCGCACCCGCATACACTTAAACCCACCCCGCCCCGAACCCGCCCTGCTTCATTGCCATCCCTATGCTTGATGAGACTGACACATAAGTATTTTCACGTTATCAGTTTCCAGGTGAAAAAGAAGCAGTTTTTCAGGAATTTTATGACCATTATGTTGTTTGGTGGTGTTGGCACATTGATGTCTTTCAGCATCATATCATTTGGTATGCCCTGCTTTCTCAGTCTTGCTCTTCAATCAACTTAAAAAAGATAACGCCTTTCATGTGGGGTGCTTACTTGCAGCTGTTGTGATTAACGTTATTGTATTTGTATATTCCAAATGTCTCGACATTTTTGCCACTGTGTAAAGCAAATCGGTTTCCCACAGCTTCTTCAACATAGTTGAATTTTTCACTGTATAGAAGCCAAAAAGACTTTACTAGTTAGTAGCTACCCTTGCTTCATTTAGTCGCTCCTTTTAAGTTGTTTACTGTTTGTGATTGGGCTAACTAGAAATTGTTTTGATTAAGGCGCAAAGGAGTTATTTGGGAAGCTTGATATTGGTTTTCTGGAGCTACGAGATTATCTCGGTACTAGTCTTTCCTCTTCTTCATATTGTAGTTGATGCTTCAGGTTAGCAATTGTAGATGTTGTAACTTTGGTTGTTAAGACCTTATTTGTTTAAGAGTAAGCAAAGGAGAAAATTCACTAATAGGAGGGTAAGCCACAAAAATATGGAAAGAGTGCAATTTTCTTTCTGTGCTTTCTATCTGATTGACCTGAATTTGAAAATAAATTCCATCGCCGTGCCATAACCTTGTAATAATATTTTCTTGATCCAAGTTTGAGGGTCAAAGAACCAATCCTTATATAATCATTTCATTTTATGAAATGCGTAACCTCTATCTTTTTCATGGTTGGCATCTTTCTTTAAATTGATCGATTTTCATCTTCAGATGATTTCAAATTCTTATTCTGTAGCGATTGGAGCTATTTTTTCAGCAACAGACTCTGTTTGCACATCGCAGATACAGATTTCCGCCAAAAGTTGCAGATGGACTATGTGAGTAGAAGAGATATGAGATAGCAACCTCTGTGAACTGAATGTTGTGAGTTTAATTTTAAGGTGCTTAATTAATCAGGATGACTCACCTCTACTCTAAAGTCTAGTCTTTGGGGAAGGAGTCTGTAAATGATGCCACATGACCGAGGACGGAGCCATAGTACTGTTTGCGAGTTCGGCCGAACCCAGTAGCTTTTGTTCAAACACTGTATTTGTATTAAAAAATTAAATGAATATGTACAAATTATTAATGTAGAACTCAGTACTTAAAAAGATTATAATCTCGAACCAATAAGGTTCAAATCCTAACTCCGTCTCAAATCACATCTGTGGATTTTTTTAATGCAATCCAGAAATTGGTTCTCTCCAACATCAACTCAAGGATTGCCTTGTCGTTCAGCGGAAGTTTTCTATATCTGTTTCTTGCAAGCACTTTGCTGGGAGTTTTGGTAAGTAGCTTTCTTGGTTTATGTTTTACACACATTAGCCACTCCTTCCTAATTTTGTCCCTTAAGAGTTTGGGCCGTGTCATAGTGTGGTTGATCATCCTCTAGGACCAGCTATTGATTATCGCCAACTATTTTCTCACTTTTTGGATCATCAAACACAAGACCCTCTTTTGGAAAGATTTCTCCTTTTGCTCCTCACACTACGGGGTTAACAGTCGTTTCTTGTTCTTCCCCTCCAAAAGCATGTATTTACACGTTACTCACATGTGCGCCACTAGAAACACCACTTACTTGCAGACATGCATGTGCTAAGCACACGCTAGGATCAAACTCTTATAAGATTTATACGTAGTTGCAGTATAGCTGCCTTGTTCGTGGACAAATTAAAGCGGATTTGGATTTGTCTTTCATTGCAAGCTAAAAAATTTCAATCTCCTTAAGTAATGCCAGTTTGAACTTGGTCAATTTTTTCTAGTTTTTCATACTTCCTCATTTGATCAGATTATGCTAACTATCTATTCTTATTTATGGAGACAAAAACCTTAACGCAGAGGCGGATCTAATATTTAAATTTGATGGGATCAGCCTAAGGTTCTTACTACTAAACTCATTGGACTTTTAGAGTTATGAGTTCATAATTTAATATTTGTGGATATTTTAGTAATTGTTCACATGTATATATATCTGTACTCCCCGTGGAAAATGATGGGTTTAGTTGAACCCATCAAATGTATGGTCCATCCGCCTATGCCTTAACGAGGCTTAAAGCATACTAGTTATATGATATCTTGCTCTTAAATGCAGGTTGGGTTGCTAAGCGCATACATAATCAAAAAGATATATCTTGGGTTGCTCTTAATTTTCTTCCATGTTCATTCGTTTAATTTAATATTATTTAGTTTATTAGAAGGGAAGTCTTGACGTAACTGGTAAAGTTGTTGTCATGTGACCAAGAGATCATGAGTTCGAGCCGTGGAAACAGACTCTTCCAAAAATGCAGGGTAAAGTCGCGTTCAATAGACCCTTGTGGTCCGGCCCTTCCTTACCTCGCGCATAGCGGGAGCTTTGTGTACCGAGTTACCCTTAATTATTTAATTTATTACTGTATGTCTTTTGGCGCTCATTGAGTTACTAATTAATCTGATTTTGTTCAACCCATATCACCGTTCAAATCTTTGGCTTACGTGTCAAAACAGGAAAAAATGAAGTGATTGGAAATCTTGGACAGGTTTCCCTTCACAGTAGATTTATCCCAAGGACGGACTTCTTGAATGTCATAAGCTACTATAGGAGTTTTCTCTTTGACTTATTGGCTCTTAACAGCAATCCTTTTTCTTATTTATGGTTTATTCCTACTATGATAAACTCAGTGTAATCAGTGCTATCCTTGAAGTTTACCTGCCTTAGTAATCTGTAGTCCCTGTGAAATATTTGGTTCCCCCAGTTATTGCCGTCCTTTATCTCATGAGCTCATTTTTTAGGTTAAGCTAGGTCCAAGTCCACTTTCCTAACAGTACTTTAGAAGCCGTCCTTTCTACGTGCAGGCACTCAACGGATCGTGAAGTTGCTCTCATGATTCTCATGGCTTATCTTTCACAGGCATGCTTTTGCAACACTGTCATTTACTGCGGAGATTTTCATTTTTCTTTATGTTGGTATGGATGCTTTAGATATTGAGAAATGGAGATTCGTCAAAAACAGGTACGATCTCATATCCATTTTTCTTTTATTCCTAAAAGTAAGATATCCATTGGTCTTCTCCTGAAACTTTTGTGCCAATTATTCTGTGAACACTATTTAACATAAAATGTTGCGGGATTTCCATTTATTTGGGAATTTTAATTTATATTAATTCTTGTTTTGCGGATTCTTCATTCCATAGTCCTGGAAAATCTGTTGGAGCGAGTGTCGCGCTGCTTGGCCTGGGTCTGGTTGGAAGGGCGTGCTTTGTGTTCCCGTTGTCTTTGTTATTGTTTAACAAAAAATCTGAGTCTTTGGTCAAAACTAAAAAGAAATTCGAGTTACTGATAATCAAGAGACAAAATAAAATACTTTTGAGAATGATGGTAAAACAGCAAATAGTTGTGTATTTCAATGAATTCTCAATAGTATTCCGTGTCCTTACAAATGATGATACTTCTTCCTTTTATAGATAATTCTAGGTAAAGGAATGAAGCCTCAGCTTTAATGATATAATAATGAGTAATAAATGACATTAAATAAGCCGTTATACAATCATTCCTATTAAATACCAATTTTTTAATGTATCAAGTATTTAATAATGAATTTGGACTCCTTTCTGTCATCAGATCTTTGTCTTTAATGCCTTCTAATCAGTTGGCTGTAAATAATTTAAATTGGTACAAGACTCGTATCTATACGTCGTCTCGTGCCTATTTAAATTCTTCTTCCCGTGGCTGTCTTCATCCGTGCCTCTTAGTCAATTGTTGCGCTTTGACCGTTTAACTAAACCACGTGTCATGCCACATCATCTTTAATATAAACTCAGTTTTTTCCCAATACAGATAGTCCCCCCACTTTTCATTTATTTATCAATTAAATAATTGGGAAGTGGATCTTCATGAAAAAGGAATTTTTGCCACAATTAATGCTTATGACAGTATTGACGTCGTAGTAGTCTTTTCCATTTAATGTTCTGCCCATGTGTCATTTTCTGATTGATTCCGCTATTTACACCCTTTTTCGAGACTTCTTCATTCTCACTATTCATGAAGTGATAGCTGCCTTTATTATAGGCTTTCCATCATTACACTTCTAAGGTTGACGGTTCCCATTTTATACATAACTTTTTCTTCCTTTGTCTTCTTCACAAATCTTCAGCAAACACTTTCTTCTTTATTTTTATTCTTTCGACTCATCCTTCCTAACAATGTCTTCTTCAAACCCTAACCGTAAAAAAGTTCCAATTCTAGACCAATTCCCCAACGCCCCTGTTAGAAACAGAAGAGGCGGAGGAGGTAGGCTTCGAACAGGGTTAGAATCTACTCGAGGCGGCTCCTCTGGTTCTTCTTCAAGGAGTTCTATCCCAAAGGCTCCCTCTTCTAAAAGTAGAGAAATTCTTGATTCTTCTCAAGAACCCTCAGTTGATGAGATAGTTCCCAGCGATTTGTCTTTTGAAAGTGACAAAACGCCTCTTCAAAAACAAATTGCAAATTTAGAAAAAGCCGATACTTACCCTACAATAGTAACCGAACTTACAATCCCCACCATAAGAAAAGATTGTAACTGGAAGGATAGTCTCCGAATGTCAATTCCTTCCCCAAATCAAAGAATTTCCTCCTTTAGAAGTGGGTATTCTTCTGTTTATACTTACCCCTTTACTTTAGGTTTTAATCCTCCGATTGACCCAGTTATTCTTGATTTTTATCGTTTCTTTACAATTTGTTTGGCCCAAATCGGTCTACTAGTGTGGAGAACAGTGACTTGTTTGAGATATTTATCCTCCAAAGCCAATGTCAATTTCACCTTTT
Organism: Nicotiana sylvestris; assembly: GCF_000393655.2. Lineage (NCBI taxonomy): Eukaryota > Viridiplantae > Streptophyta > Magnoliopsida > Solanales > Solanaceae > Nicotiana > Nicotiana sylvestris. Next base: position 57,871,325 of record NC_091058.1, read on the forward strand.
CTCACCTCATTCATCTGTACCATCCTAACTTAATACGCCATGGGGTTTTTACCTTAACTGCAAGGAGCAAAAAAGTTTTGGTAAATCCTGAAGATGACAAAGATCGTGGATGGTATATCCGTTACGTTGTTGTTCGTACGGTGGACTTGATTGGCGAAACAAATATTCCCTTCCCTGAGAAGTGGAATTTTGAACGTAGGTTTCCTTTTATTTACCGTACCTACTTTTGAGAATTTCAAAAGAAATTTTGTTTTTAACCTCGTCTCTTCTTGGTTTTTTGTAGCAACCATGGGAGATGTGGAACCTATTCCCAACTTCCGTGGTTGGGTAGACTCACTTTTGAAGATTGCTTCTAGGGAGCAAAGAACTTGGAAATCAATTTCTTCCTTACATAGCTGGAAGGTCAAAACACATGGTATCCCCCTTTTTATATGTTTTTTTACATGTTAAGCATTTTTTCCTCAACTTTGATCATGTATATCCATCCTTTAATCAGGATTTGGCATTAGAGGAATGACGGCTGGAGTAGCTATGGCCATTCGCATGTCTGCGAATGCTGCTCTTGATTTGGATAAGGCTCGAGCCTTGCTGCCAAAAAGGAAAGCTATAAAGGAAAGTTCTGAAGAAGAAGAGGAGGGTACCTCCCTAATTACCAGGCCAAGGATCAGGAGGCGAATAATCATTGATGATGAAATTGAAAACACTCCTGCTCGAACCTCTACCACCGAGCCTGTTTTGATTCATTCTGACGAGGACACCGAACCAAGAGATAATAATGAGTCAATTCAGCGTCTTTTTGACAGTGGTTTCGGGAGTGGCGAGCTCGGCCATGTTTTTGATGAAGCTCCTCTTTCCTCATTTTTTCCTATTTCCTCCATTCCTCTGCCAACCGTAAGTATTTTTTTACCAGTTTTGACGACTTCCGTTCTTTTGCCAGTTTCTACCGCTTCTATGTCCGTTCCCTTGGCAGTTTCTACTGCACCTGCTTCCGCTCCTGCGTTGGTTTCTACATCTTCTCCTTCCATTCCTGTTTCTACATCTTCTCCTTCCATTCCTTCCATTGCTCCTCTTCCCTCTGTTCATCGTATAGAGACGAGTTCTAGCAGTGGAAGTATGACTATGAGAAGTCTTACTATGGAAGTTCCTGCCAATCATAGCCTCTTGAGGAAGACTGGTAGAGCCGATGTTTGGCTCGAGCCCCTAATTGGAGATATCAAGAAGAAGAAGATGGAGAGCCATAGCTGCTTAACTCTGATGAATGACATAGTTCATTCTACTTTGAAGGTATTTTTTCTTCTTACCAACAAGTATTTTATTTTGTCTCTTAATTATCTTTAATCCATCATTTCTATGAGTTGTCTCTGTAGGCTAACCTTATTGGCACGGAATTAATGGGAAGAATTTCCCTTCTGGAAAGAAAAGCCCGTGAGTCTGAAAAAACTGTCCACAAGGCTGAAGAAATAGCCAGGGGAGCCCAGCTTGAAGCAACCAATTGGAAGGAACAGTTTGAGAATGCTCAAGGGACCATAGAGGAGTTGCAAGAAAATAAAAACCTCCTAGAGCAGCAAAACCGTAGTTTGACTTCTGAACTGGCAACTGCCAAGGCTTCTTCAAGCCAATTTAAAAGAGACAAAGAGCTTTTGGAATGCTCTTTGTCAGAATAATTATCCAAGGCTAGTGAAGAAATTAGGGAGCTTAAGGCACTTTTGGCTAAGAAGGAAGAGTATGCAGGAGAGTTAGTGCAAAGCTTGACACAAGCTCAGGCTGACTTACAGACCTCCTCTGACGAGATTCATGCCTTGAAGAGTTCTCATGCCTCTCTTGAAGCTTCCCTTGATTCCCATTTAGCTGAGCATCAAATCTTAAAAAACGATCTTGCTATGTGGGAAAAGGAATATGGACTTCTGGAGGAGAACTTCAACATAGAGGTGAGTTGGGCTTTCCTGAAATCTCGCCGTGATGCTTTGACGGAAGCTGCTCAAGAAGGTTTTGACTTGCAGTCTGAACTGGCCAAAGTCGTAGATACCATCGAGAAAAGTCAACAATCTACTGATACTCCTTCTCCTGTACTTGAAGTTCCTGGAACGGAAGAACTTTTAAATGAAGAAATGACTACTGCAGCAATTGGGGTTACAATTCCTGCTCTCGAGGGTAAAACGCCTGATGCTCCAAACCCTTTAGTGACTAGCTAAAAATGAAATTGCTGTAAAGGATCTTTTAATGAAGTCCCCAGTTATCATAATGGGGCATTTGTAAAAAACAAATGCTTTGTTGACTAAGTTTGTACTTAGTTTTTTTTTTTAAAAAAGAAGTTTTATTGGTACTTCTGCATATTCTATTCTTGCCTGTATATCTAGGACTCATGGAATAGCTTAGCATTTTTATCCTTTTAAAATGCTTTATAATTCTTCTCATGAAATATCAACATGAGGCTTATAAAAGAGGGCCCTTTTATTTTATCGACACTTAATGAAGAAGACGTCTCAACTTCATAATGGTGTTATAATACGATGAAAGAAATAGGAAAACACATGTTTTGTATGAAACAACTGTGACAAGTTTTTATTCATAAACTTTAACAAGTGTTTGACTGTTACATGTATTACAATACATCTACAACTTTCTCGTAACTGTTTTTCTTGTAACAGATTTGTACATAACATAGAATAAACAAGGTTTTTCTTCATAACCTGTTTCAGTACAAAGTCATGACCCTATCTTTACATATTAAGAAGGGTTTGAGAGGTGACTTTGTTTATGAGTTTGAGAGATGACTCTGTTGTTCTCATGAATGCTGAAGACTTCGTAATTTTTTCTCAATACTTGACTCTATTGTTCGATATTCGTATCTGCGTATCTGCGTATCTGCATTTCTACACGTATCTGTATACAGTATTGTAGTCCCCCAAGTGTTTGAGCGGTAAAGTATGAAGCCTCGAGCACTTGTTTATTTCTTTTACTTTGGCCATTTTTCCTGAAACAGAAAGATATACGGGACCCGAAGGTGCGATTATAGATGAAGATTGCCTAACTCGTGTATATTTCCATCAGATTAATTGTAACTCTGGGCTAGGAATTTAAGAATACTCCATTTTGCCTTGCAGGTTGTGACTCATCATTTGGCACGAGTTAAGGTATTTTGCCTAGCATCTAAAACCGTTAGTAAAATATTAATAATCCAATAGAGAAATTTTAACATGATGATACCTGACCGTAGGTTCTTTCTCAAAAGTAATATCTTTTTAAGTGGACGACATTCCAATGTGAGGGTAAAACTTTACCATCCATTGTCTCCAACTGGTATGCTCCTTTTCCCGCAATGCCACGGACTTTATACGGTCCTTCCCATGTTGGACTTAGCTTTCCTGAGTTAGCAACCTTTGTAGATTGGAACACCTTTTTAAGCACGAAGTCCCCAATTTTGGAAAATCTAAGGCGTGCTTTCCTATTGTAATATCGTTCTATTACTTGCTTTTGCGCTGTCATCCTTATCAATGCAGTTTCTCTTCTCCCTTCAAGTAAATCTAGGCTAACCCGCATCTCTTCATTATTAGATTCCTCCGTTGCCTGATCGTATCGTGTGCTTGGCTCACCTATTTCAACTGGAATTAAGGCTTCCGCACCATAAACCATTGAAAATGGTGTTTCTCCAGTGCCTGTTTTGGTCGTTGTACGATAAGCCCATAATACTCCAGGTAACACCTCAGGCCAATTACCTTTTGAATCCTGTAACCTCTTCTTCAAGTTATTGATAATGACTTTGTTAGTAGATTCTGCTTGTCCATTCCCTACTGGATGATATGGCGTAGACGTTATTCTTTTGATCTGCCAACTTTGAAGAAATTCTGTGATTTGAGCTCCAATGAATTGTGGTCCATTGTCACACACGATCTCCTTTGGTGCTCCAAAGCGGCATATTATATTTCGCCATATGAAGTCTTTAACTTCTTTCTCTCGTACCTGTTTAAATGCCCCTGCTTCTACCCATTTAGTGAAATAATCTGTAAGTACAAGTAGAAATTTCACCTGACCTTTTGCTTGTGGAAGTGGACCTACGATATCCATTCCCCATTTCATAAAGGGCCATGGGGCTATAACAGGATGTAGTAACTCAGCTGGTCTATGCATATTATTGCCATACCTTTGACATTTATCACATTTGGACACGAAACTGGTTGCCTCTTCTTCCATCTTAGGCCAATAATATCCTGTGCGAATTAATGTTCTTACCAGTGACCGTCCTCCTGCGTGATTCCCACAATGTCCTTCGTGTACTTCTCTCATGACATATTCTGTTTGAGAGGGTCCGAGACACCTTGCTAGTGGTCCACCGAACATCTTTCGATAAAGATTTCCTTGATATAAACAATATCGTGCAGCTTTTTTGCGAAGCGCGTGAGCCTTTCCTTTGTCATTAGGCACGGTACCGTGCTGTAAAAAGGCAACAATTTCGTTTCTCCAATCCCATGTTAGATGATTAAAACTTACCTCGTTTTTATCAGATTCAAGAATGGAATGAAATAGATGTATGACTGAAGCATTTGCATTGTTTGCCACGTCTGCTGCGGATGCGAGATTTGCTAAAGCATCTGCCTCTACATTCTCATCTCTTGGGATTTGCACTACTTTCCAAGTTTGGAATTGCTTTATTAACTCCCGTACCTTTGCGAGGTATTCTTGCATTCATGACTCTCTGGTTGTATAAGTCCCCAGCATTTGATTAACCACGAGTTGAGAATCACTATTGATTATAATCTGTGTTATGCCGAGTTCTCGTGCCAATTCTAAACCTGCAATTACAGCATCATACTCTGCTTCATTGTTAGTTATAGAATGATATTTTATAGCCTGTCTAACGGTCTCACCCGCAGGTGGTACGAGGACTATTCCTAGGCCTGCCCCTTTTACATTAGATGAACCGTCAGTGAATAAAACCTAAGTCCCCGGGTTCACACCATTAAAAACTAGTAATTCTTTTTCTGCTTCTAAATGCATCCCCTGGCTAAAATCAGCCACGAAATCAGCTAGTACTTGAGACTTTATAGCGGTTCTGGGTTGATAAACAACTTCATATTCACTTAGTTCTATAGCCCATTTTGCTAATCTTCCTGAAAGTTCGTGTTTATGCAAAATATTTCGAAGCGGAAAAGCAGTAACTACATTAATGGGATGACATTGAAAATAAGGTCTTAATTTTCTAGATGCCATGATCAAAGCTAATGCTAATTTTTCTAACTGTGGATATCGTGTCTCAGCTTCCAATAAGGACTTACTTACATAATAAATAGGAGATTGTTTACCTTGGTCCTCGCGGACTAAAACAGCACTCACTGCGACTTCAGATACGGCCAGATAAATGAGAAGTTTTTCCCCCACCTTCGGTTTTGCCAACAACGGTGGTTTTGACAAATAAGCTTTCAAATTTCTAAGGGCTTGTTGACAATCTTCATTCCATTCAAAATGATCTTGCTTTTTAAGTGCAGAGAAAAACTTAAAACACCTTTCTGAGGATTTGGAAATAAATCTCCCCAAAGCTGCAATTCTTCCCGTTAATCTTTGTACTTCCTTTTTATTAGTGAGGATATCAGGGATTTCTTCTATTGCTTTGATCTGAGAAGGATTCACTTCAATACCACGATTAGAAACAAGAAAACCCAAAAACTTACCTGATGCAACTCCAAATGCACATTTTTCTAGGTTGAGTTTCATATTAAATTTTCGCAAAATTTCAAAAGTAACAGATAGATGAGAAATATGATCATGAGATTGCTGGGTTTTGACGAGCATGTCGTCTATATATACCTCCATTGTTTTCCCTAAATGTTCTTGGAACATTTTGGTGACCAACCTTTGATAGGTTGCCCCAGCATTTTTGAGACCAAAGGGCATTACTTTATAACAGTAAGTCCCCCTGTCTGTGATGAAAGAAGTTTTTTCTTCATCACCAGGATCCATTTTAATTTGATTATATCCCGAGTATGCATCTAAAAAACTTAAAAGTTCATGACCTGCGGTTGCATCAATTAGTTGGTCTATATGCGGTAAGGGAAAGGAATCTTTTGGACAGGCTTTATTTAAATCGGTATAATCTACACAAACACGCCACTTACCATTTTTCTTGGGTACAACCACCGTGTTAGCTAACCAAGTAGGATATTTTACCTCACGGATTGATCCGATTTTTAATAATTTTTGGACTTCATCCTGAATCACCTGGTTCTTGAAAGCACCTTGTTTCCGTTTCTTTTGCTTTATTGGTGTGAAAGAAGGGTCCTCATTGAGTTTGTGAGTCATCACATTTGGTGGTATCCCTGTCATATCAGCGTGGGACCAAGCAAAGCAGTCTAAGTTAGCTTTTAAAAATTCGATTATCATACCTCGCATGTTCGTGCTTAAATTGGCCCCGACATAAACCTTCCGTTCAGGCCATTGATCAAATAACATCACTGCCTCAAGCTCTTCAATTGTCGTTTTGATGCTTTCATTTTCTTCAGGTTCTTGAATTGTGTCAGGTCTTGAGTCTAAATCCGTCTTTTCCTGTTCAGTTGAAGTTTGATCTTTTTTACCTTCAACTGTTTCCTGTAATTGCTATTTTTCTTTATTTGCGGCGCTCGTACTTGTTACAGCGTTGACACTTCTAGCCATCTGTTGATCCCCACGAATTTGGCAAATTCCCCATGGTGATGGGAATTTAATAACCTGATGTAGAGTTGATGGACAGCATCCATATCGTGTATCCATGGTCTCCCCATGATCATATTGTAGGCCATTTCCATATCAACTACCTGAAATTTAGTTTCCTTCACAACACTCATAGCAAAAGTTGTTAGATATACCTCACCTTTTGTTACTACACTTGAATTGTCGAAGCCTGACAAGGTGTGCGCCTTGGGTATCATTTTGTCTTCAGCTTGCATTTCCCGTAGTACCCTTAGTAATATAATATTTATAGAACTCCCTGGATCAATCAAAACTCGTTTTACATTAGTATCATGTACAAGTAAAGATATTACCAGTGCGTCATTATGTTTAGTTGTCACTCCTTCGGTATCTGCGTCATCGAACGAAATACTTTCATTTTCAAGGACCTGCCGCACCTGTTTCCCGTGTGTAATTGTTACCTTAGAAACCTTGTTGGAGGTTGTGTAGGTTATGCCGTGAATATCTTCTCCCCCGCTTATGACATTCACTGTCCTCTTGGGTGAAGGAGGTTGTGGTGGCTCTTGCTTGTTTTTCATATAAGCATGTTTTCCTTTCTCACTAAATAACTCAGTGAGGTACCCTTGCTTCAATAAATGATCCACTTCACTCTGCAGGAATCTACATTATGAAGTTTTGTGCCCGTGATCGTTGTGAAATTCGCACCAATGATCCGGATTGCGTCTACTTGGATTTGACCGCATCTCTTTTGGCCACCGTACCTTATCTCCCATGCTTCTTAAAACAGCTACGAGCTCGGAGGTAGAGACATTAAAATTATATCCGCCGAATCGTGCCTTTAAACTCCGGTCATCATCTCGTGATTCTTATCTGTTCCGATCATTCCTGAACTTTGAAGAAGAGCCAGAATCCCGGTTCCTCGATTTTTGATCATATTGCTGGCTATCTTGTTTCGACCGTGGGTCTTTTCCTGCAGGTCCCATATATGGATCGTACCTGTTTTTACCTGATCTTTTTTCGGTTTCTGACCTTCGGGTACCGCCCCTTTCTTCATGATGAAGCTTAGGTGCGGTATCTTCTTCAATTCGCAGCTTCGTGCTATACCTGTTGTAAACATCATTCCATATGGTTGTAGGAAATTCTCGAAGGCTTTCTTTGAGTCGTCTCGTGGCTTCAGAACTTTTGTCATTTAAATTACTTGCAAAGGCTATAGCAGCCCAATTGTCAGGCACACGAGGTAGAGTCATTCTTTCACGCTGGAATCTATCAACAAAGTTTCTAAGCAGCTCTGAATCCCCTTGTTTGATTTTGAAAATATCTTCCATTCTTTTCTCAACCTTTTGTGCTCCCGAATGTGCTTTAATAAAAGAATCTGCAAGCTCAGCAAAAGAATTAATAGAATTTTTAGATAAAAGAGAATACCAGGTTAATGCACCCTTGGTGAGTGTTTCTCCAAATTTCTTGACCAATACTGATTCAATTTCTTGTTTGGTCAAGTCGTTGCCTTTTACGCCTGTTGTAAATGCAGTCACGTGGTCACGTGGGTCTGTAGTACCATCATATTTCGGGATGTCAGGCATTTTGAACTTTTTCGGAATTGGAAGGGGAGCAGCACTAGGCTTCCATGGTTGTTGTGAGTATTTGTCCATGTCTACTCCTTTTATTACAGGCGGAACTCCAGGGATTTGTTCAATACGCTCATTTTGTTCCTTAAGCTGTTTCTGCAAGGTTAGTACTAAATTTTGCAAATATGAATTATTTAAATTACCTAGTCCCTCTTCCTGTGGTTCACTGGGGGTTGCTCCGTTTCCAGAATTATCAAGACCAGAACGGGGATTCTCCAATGTATTATTATTAGGAGTTGGTGTGGGTGGCGCAGCAGGCAATCGACTAACAAGTGCCTGAAGAGCTTTGCCGACCTGTGCATCAATTAGCTTTTGTAAAGCTTCAGTTGTAACTCCTTCAAAATGTTCAGATTGCTCTTGTTGATCAGCACGGGATTCAGTAACAGGAGTGCCTTCACGAGATTGACGTGGTGAATTTAGAGGAGAGGGAACCACGTCATCTTGATTTTGATGTATTTGATTCTCATGGTTTCCCAATGTGTTATTACTATTGTTGTCGGCGTTGTTGTTTGACATGGTGACGACAATAGATAAGATATAGCTTAAAAGGAAAGATTATCAGATTCCCGGTAACGGAACCAATTTGTTTAACCAAAAATCTGAGTCTTTGGTCAAAGCTAAAAAGAAATTCGGGTTACTGATAATCAGGAGACAAAAATAAAATACTTTTGAGAACGATGGTAAAGAAGCAAATAGATGTGTATTTCAATAAATTCTCAATAGTATTCCGTGTCCTTACAAATGATGATACTTCTTCCTTTTATAGATAATTCTAGGTAAAGGAATGAAGCCTCAGCTTTAATGATATAATCATGAGTAATAAATGACATTAAATAAGCCGTTATACAATCATTCCTATTAAATACCAATTTTTTAACGTATCAAGTATTTAATAATGAATTTGGACTCCTTTCTGTCATCAGATCTTTGTCTTTAATGTCTTCTAATCCGTTGGCTGTAAATAATTTAAATTGGTACGAGACTCGTATCTATACGTCGTCTCGTGGCTATTTAAATTCTTCTTCCCGTGGCTGTCTCCATCCGTGCCTCTTAGTCAATTGTTGCGTTTTGACCATTTAACTAAACCACGTATCATGCCACATCATCTTTAATATAAACTCAGTTTTTTCCCAATACAGTTATGCAGTTGCTTGAAGCGATCTAACCATGACAAGATTGGCTTCAAACAGCAGGTTTATTTCTCAATTTTCTCCTTGTTTCTTGCTGCTGTATTGCTAAATCTTAGTATTGGAAAGCTAATAATTGTTCGCATTCACAGGTTACAATATGGTAGGCTGGTTTAATGCGAGGATCTGTCTCTTTGGCATTGGTTTATAACCAGGTAGATATTTGAACTTATCATCTCTTTTTCTAAAATCTTTAGGCACATGTCCGTTCCTTTGGGGACGTTCCATAAAACGGGAATTCTTAAGGCACTGTATTGGCTATGGGTAGGGGCGGCTCAAGAAAAGTTGTGGTACAAAGTCAAACTTTATTATAGAGGCCTTAAACTTTTTTTAAAAAAAAATCAAACATATTTTTATTTTAACTCTATTTTGTCTAACTTTTTGATATGTAAAATTATTAATGATATGTATATAATTTATTTTAATCGTTCTTTCTATTTGGCAATATAAATAGCATATTTAATTTTTTTGACCAACCATGAAAGTATTAAAGTTCCAATAATAATCTTTTTTTACGTTGAGTAACCTTATACTGACATATTTGAATTCTAATTTTTAATGAAAAAATATTACATCTATGAAGTGAAAACAAACAAAAAATGCAAAGCAAAGTTTCACTGCTTTAGTTAATTCTGATTGTTATTGTGCGTGCTTGAAAACTTGAGAAATAGTAATGACAATGAATGTACAATTTAATTTATTTAATGTCCTTGTTTTGAGAGAATAAATAGCTTTGTAGGAGAAGAAACAAATTAAAAAAATACAAGTTTTATTTTGAAAAAAGGAGAAGACAATATTAATGCCATACCTTAAATTAACCAACATTCATTTTCAATCCCTGAGTAAATAGCTATCTATTCATCTTCTATAAGTAATTTATACTTTTTACATTATATTATTCAACATTTTTGAAAGAAAATCAATCATAGAAAACATAATTTAGAAAATGGGGCCCCGGAGAATTGGGGGGCATAAAGCCATGGCCTTACCTGCTTGGCCCTTCCGCCGGCCTTGGTTATGGGTTAAGAACTTTAAGGTTGAATCCATCAAGTTTAAATCTTGGATCTGCCTTTAATGGTATATAGGCCGCAAGATTCTTGGGTATTTTCATTTTCGGTACATTACAAATTGTTTTTCCAAAATAAGTGAAGACGTATTTTGTTCTTTAGATAAATTAGTGTAAATCTCTGCTACTTTGCCCTCGTTTCCCGCCTTCTCCTGAAAGATTTTTTCAAAAAGAATGTTTTTTCTGGGGTATTTGAAAAATGATGTTGCTATGTTAATTGGTATTTTTAAAGTGATATTGCTTTATTGTTGCATGATTTCTGGTGTGCAGTTTACCAGCTTTGGCCACACTCGACAGCCAGGAAATGCAGTTATGATCACCAGCACAATTACAATTGGGGTCTGTACTGTGGTAGGATATTATTCTACCACTAGACTATTGGTACATTTTGGTTTAAGACAAATTATAAGCAGCCACCTAAATTTGTCTGGATTTTCCTCTTGGATACTTTATCTAAGACTTGTTCCTATTGAACACTTCTATTATTCAAAATTTGTACCTATTAGAAACTTTTTTGACAACCAATGATGTGGCAAACTGACAAATTAACTGATGACGTTTGGCATTTGAGTCCAAACTAATAATTAACAAAATGAATTATGAGGAAAAACAATTTTTAAGGAAGAAAAGAACTAATTCTAACCCCCAACGAATCCACCCAAACCCACTATTCCCTATCTTCTGCTAAATCCATCAGCCACCGTCTCTAACCACATTTATTTTTTTTGTTTTTAGTACTAATTCATTTGTAGATTTAGATCTGATGCTTTAGTTTTTTATCTAATATTTTTTGGAAAAAGAGAAGAAGGGGAATAGAAAAAGAGTGGCGGTAGTGGTGATCTCCATTTTTTCCAACGAGCAAGGTGGTGGTGATTGTCAGTATCAAAGTGAAAGGAGGAGATGGTGGTGGTGATTTTCATATCCGAAAAAATGAAGAAGGTGGTGGTGCTGGTTCGAAAAATGAGGAAAAAACTGCTTGGTGGTGGCGATAATGACAGATCCCAAGTTAAAACAAAAGAAAGAAGAGAAAGGTGGGTGGTGGTGGAAGCAGTGTCGGCCATGGCCTCAATGGTGGTAGTGGGAGCAGAAGTTACGGCAAAGGAAGGGTGAAGAAGAAAGAGATTTTAAAAGAAAACTAAAAGAATGAAGAAGAAAGATATTTTAAAAAATCTAAAAAAAGTACATCTCACGCTCTAAGTGGAGGTGTATCACACACACCAAGCCATGTCAGCAAAAAGAATCTAATAGGTACAAATTTTAAATAATATAAGTGTTCAATAGGAACAAGTCTCAGATAAAGTATTCAAGAAGAAAATCCAGGAGAGTTTAGGTGGCTGCGTATGATTTTGGCCTTTAATTTATTTGTACTCCTTAATTTTATTTTCGCGCAAAAAATAACCAATCAGTTTCTGTCGGCTTTTTAAAAATGTCTTACTAAAATAACCGATTGATTTCGATCGATTTTTTGAATATTAATTTTACTTTATTTTATATGAAAATTGACTGATTTCGATCGGTTTCTTAAAAACTAAATTTTGTGGGATGCTAAAATAGTTTCCCGTATTTTTTCGCCAAAAAAATGACTGATGTCGGTGATAGGTTTCGTAAAACAAAATAAAATATAAAATATTTCGGAAATGTCAATCGGTTGATCGCGGTCGGTTTTGGCCGAATTTCTAGTAGTGAAACAACACCTTTCTTTTGACCAGACCTTGAAGTATCTTTCATAAATTTAGAAAGAAAGAATATATATATATATATATATATATATATATATATATATATATATATATATATATATATATATATATATATATAGGGAAATTTTCATTCCTATACCATATAGGAAACTATATTACCAAATATGTTCATAGTATGAAAATTACGCGCCATGTTAATAGTTTTTCTACAAAAAATAGACAATTTATTAAATAAGGAATCATTGTAGCTGTAGGCTTCCTTATTTAGGCGCGCTAAAATTGGGGAAGTAAATATTCTTCCAGATATTTCATTAAATAAGGAATCATTGTAGTTGTAGACGTCCTTATTTAGGCGCGCTATTATTGAAAATTTCTTAATTAATTGTCTGGTTTAATGGATTCTATCTCATCTTTTTAAAATATTTAATTACTTGGAACTCAACTGAAAGAATTAAAAATATCCAAGCTGTTCTAGGCTGTCAACACTTACATCTAACATAATAATATTGCAGATGCGTGTTAGTAAGAAAAAGGTGGATGATTTAATACTGTTTTGGACAAAAATATGTATCTAAAATGTGAAACATACATTTCAGGGGAAGCATGTCGAGTCCAAATATATACCCAGTTTATAGATATTTTGTAGATAAATTGTAGATTATTTGTATTCTGATTGTAGATGCTTTATTTTCTGTTTTCACAAATAAAAAATGACTAAAACTTCTAAAAATCTCCTGAAAAACGCAATTATGTTAAAAGTCCCAATTATGCTACAATTGAATGAGAATTGAGATATTAAAATTCAATGTACCCAGTTTGTAGATATTTTGTAGATAAATTGTAGATTATTTGTATTCTGATTGTAGATGCTTTGTTTTCTGTTTTCACAAATAAAAAACGACTAAAACTTTTACAAATCTTCTGCGAAAAACGCAATTATGTCGAAAATCCCAATTATGCTATAATTGAATGGGAATTGAGATATTAGAATTCAATGTACCTAGTTTGTAGATATATTGTAGATAAATTGTAGATTATTTGTATTCCGATTGCAGATGTTTTGTTTTCTGTTTTCACAAATCAAAAACGACTAAAACTTCTACAAATCTTCTGCAAAAAACGCAATTCTGTCGAAAATCCTGATTATGCTACAATTCTGTGATTTTATATGCTCTTGTTACTCCTTACGAAACTGCTATGCTATATATAAAATCCAAAAAAACACGATGAAGGGATAGATCTTCCTAAGCAAAATCCTCCCATGAACTGTTACAAGAAAAATGACTTTTGCCAACAATTGAAGCATCAAAGAAAAAGCTAAAAAGATTTGTTCGAGCTCAGAACATATTGAGAATCAAACTCTGGGAGATAAACTTTAATGTGAAGGAACCCGAAATCATAACCATCAAATCGACCAGGCTTGTGCTCATCTTTCCCGGGCACAAAACCATTGGGACAAGATTGCAGAGGTGCCGATGGTGCCTTGGCTATGTCACGACCCAGATTTTCCACCCTCAGGAGTCGTGATGGCGCCTACTAATGGGAGCTAGGCAAGCCAAACCTTAACTACTTGCTACAATTTCATATAGCTTCACTTCAACAAACACAAGGCAATAACATGATAACAGCGGAATTTTAAGTAAATAAGCGGAAGTCAACAATTAAATATCTTAAGTCTACGTCTATTACAACTTTCAAAACCTCATATACCCAAAATCTGGTGTCACAGTGTCATAGACTGTCTAAGAGTTACTACATACAAGGTCTGAAGAAAGACAATACACTGTTTCTAGGCAAAAGAAATAGAAACGGGAAATAGAGATAGAGGGAGATATCAGGGCCTACGGATGCATGCAGGTCTACCTTGGGTCTCCGAGTGGACTAAAGGAAGCCCTCCAACTACTGTCTAAAAGCTGCTCCTGGATCTGTATACAGTGCAGAGTGTAGTATCAGCACAACCGACCCCATGTGCTGGTAAGTGTCTAGCCTAACCTTGGCGAAGTAGTGACGAGTCTAGGACCAGACTACCAAATAAACCTGTGCAGTTCATATATATATATACAGCGGAAAAGAAATACAGAAATAACCAGTCAATATGGGATGGGGAAACATGTCGTGGGGGAGATAATAGTTCTGAATAGAAAAGCATCAAGTACGGAAAGGAACAATATAACTAGGATATCAACAAGGAAGCAGAAATCAACAATTGCACGGCATCACCCTTCATGCTTTTACTCCCAGCCTCACCAAAGCAGTTATATAATGAAAATGTGCACAGCATCACCCTTCGTGCTTTTACTCTCGTCCTCACCAAAACAATCATATAATCAAAATGTGCATGGAAACACCCTTCGTACTTTTACTCTCTTTCCTCACCATATAATCAATAGAATCGGCACGGAATGGTACGTCATGCGGCACGTCATCACCCTTCGTGCTTTAACACTCTTTCCTCACAATAACAAACAATGCACGACATCACCCTTCCTGCTTTAACACTCTTCCTCACCAAACAACAATCACAAGCAAATGGGCAAGGGAATAAACAAAATAGTAATAGAGATCTGGCAAGGGAACAACAGTTAAACAATTAAATCATGGCAAGGGAACAACAAATAAATCAACAATATCCCGGCAAGGGTGACAACATAATGATCTCTCCTCTTTCTCAATTTCACTTCACAATTCACTTCACAACTCGAGCCAATGCTCTAGAGGTTCAATTATCACTTATACTTTTACAACTCATTTCACAACTCGAGCTAATGCTCTAAAAGTTCAATTGTCACTTATACTTTCACAATTTCACTATACAATATGAGCCAATGCTCCTCAATGCTCATAGATCACATTTCTTTTCACAAACTTTATACAACAATTAGAAATCTTCACCAAGGCATGAATAATACCACGAAATCATAAAAATCACAATATAAGACCCACGACCATGCTTGACACCAGAGTATAGATACTCGTCACCATGCCTATACGTCGTACTCGATAATAAACAAATAGCAAATAGGACACAACTCCTAATCTCTCAAGCTAAGGTTAGACCAAACACTCACCTAGATGCCACGAACACAACTCAAGCCTCAACTACCAATTTACCTCTTGTTTCAACCACCAACTCGCTTGTATCTAGCCACAATTTATATAATGATATCAATAAATGCTAAATAAATCAATTCTAATGCATGAAAATGAGTTTTCTAAAGTTTTACCTAAAAAGTCAAAATCGCCCCCGACCCACATGATCAAAACCCGAGGTTCGAACCAAAACCCGATTACTCATTCCCCCATGAACCCAAATATATGATTTGTTTTGAAATCGGACCTCAAATCGAGGTCCAAATCCCCAATTTTTTAAAAACCTAGGTTCTAACCAAAACACTCAATTTCCCCCATAAAAATAATTGATTTGAAGTTGAAATCATGTTAAAAGATGTTAATGATTGAAGAAAACTAGTTAAAAATGACTTACAATTGATTTGGAGTAGAAAGGTTATTTGAAAAATCGTCTCTTATATTTTTGGGGTTTTGAAAAGTGAGAAGTAACTGAATAGTCCGTTTAAATATATTCCTCTTAGACCCTCTCCGCGGACCGCATAAAAAGGACTGCGGCCACGGATCTCCACCGCGGACCACAAGAAATCGAGCGCGGCCGCGGAGGCTTGGCCTTGCCCACCGCGTACCGCCCAAATCCTACCGCGATCGTGGAGTCCCCATCGCGACCACGAAGTTTCCACCGCGGACCGCGAGACCTGGCTTCAGAGACCTGTAATTTCTCTGAATCTACAACTTTTTTCTAAGTTCAAAACTTTCTGAAACACATCCGAAACACACTCGAGCCCTCGGGGCTCCTAACCAAACACACGTACTAACTCAACAGCATTATACGAACTTATCCGTGCGATCAAATCGCCAATAACCTCAATAACAATGAATCAAACCTCAAAATCAAGAACTCTCAAAGTTCATAACTCTTCAACCGGAAGTCCAACTCACGTCAAATAAACTCTGTTTTCTACCAAATTTCACAGTTATCTTTCAAATAATATAATAAGTTTGTACCGGGCTCCGGAACCAAAATACGGTCCCGATAACAATGGTTTCAAACATTAATTTTTTTCTTTATTTCTTAGATAATTCAGTAAAATAATTTCTTTCAAAAATTGATTTCTAAGGCTTGGGACCTCGGAATTAATTTTCGGGCATACGCCCAAGTCCCCTATTTTACTGCGGACCTCTCGGGATCGTCAGAACACGGATCTGGGTCCGTTTGCTCAAAATGTTGACCAAAGTCAACCATAATCAAATTTTTAACTCTAGAATTTCTATTCTCTTATTTTCACATAGAAAGCTTTCCGGATATAGATCCGGACCACGCACGCAATCAAGGTGGAGAAAAGGGAGGTTTTTAGGCCTCGGAACACTGAATGCACTTGCAACACATTCATAGGCGATGGAAGAAATAATGGGATTTTGATATAGAAATCATGGGTGTGGGAGGGAAACGTGGGTGAAAGTGTGGGAATTGGAGAGAGAAACGCGAGGGAGTGGTATTAGAAGGAATATACGGTACCATTAAATTAGGAGTGTAATTAATACCCTTAAAAACCACTAATGGTATATAATTGATAATTAGGTATACTAAATGTAGTTATATCAAACCTTAAACATTGAGGGTATATAGTTTCTTATATGACATAGGAATGTAAAAATTGCATATACACACACACACACACACATACACTCGCTCTGTTTCAAAAAAATGTCTTAGTTTGACTTGGCACAAACTTTAAGAAAGAAAAGAAGACTTTTAAGATATGTAGTCTTAAATAAGCCATAATATTTGTGTGATTGTAAAACTTTTAAAATTTGTGGTTTGAAACTTGTCATAGCATTTGTATGGGCTATAAATACTTTTTATTTAGGAAATATTGAAAGGTGACGATCTTTTTGGAACAGACTAATAAGGAAATAGTGCTAATTTCTTTTTTTTTTTTTTTTGAAATAAAGGGAGCGCATATATATAGAGAGAGAGAGATCACCAATTAAGCATGTATACTCCACATTGAAAGAGAGAGAGACACCAATTAAGCATGTATACTCCACATTGAGCTTGGCCGTCCCTTCTCGTTTGTTTTGACATATATGGAAGTTGAAAAAAATATATATGGGGACAATTTCCCTCCTTACTAATGTTTGCTTCCCCGGTGTTGACGTAAAATATTGTATTTATTCCATAAGCATGTTATGCTAGCTTTTACCCGCAAAATGAGCTAAAATTAATGGTGAAACCAAGAATTTCTTCAAGGGTGTTCAAACTTGAACGAAGTAAAAAAAAATTCATTAAAAGGTGTTCAATATATGTTATACACCTCTAAAATCTAATATTTCACCTATCTATATAGTGTAATTTTTCGGCGAAGGGTGACCAATTGACCACCCTTAAGTGAATATAGTTTCGCCCCTGGCTAAAACGCGGTAATCACATATTGAAAAATTTGTCTAACATGCTCAACATTTATTTGTTCATTGTGTTAGGGCTCGCCTTATTTTCTACCATAATTAGAATTACTTTTCTTGATGGGAAAAGTTTTCTTGGTGAAAAAGAATTCTGGGTGGAAAAGATCTTTTCCACATTTGAATGATCCTTTTCTTGGAGGAGAACGTTCTCCACTTTTATAAATTGAGGATCTATGTTCCACATAACATAACAATAGCATTCTCCATATAGTCTTAAAACAGCCTTGTTTATGGGGAGAATTTTTTTCACTCTAATAAGTTTTTCTCTTTTAAATTATTAGATTGATGTAGGTCGCTCAACCAAACCGTATTAAAATTTTAAGCCTTTTAGTATAACTTTGCGGAAAGGGAGCCTTAACGTAACTGGTAAAGTTGCTATCATGTGAGCAGGAGGTCACGATTTCGAGCCGTGGAAAAAACCTCTTGCAGAAATGCAGAATAAGGCTGCGTACAATAGACCTTTGTGGTCCTGCCCTTCCCCGGATCCCACGCATAGCGGGAGTTTAGTGCACCGGGCTGCCCTTTTTGTTATAAGTATAACTATGTTGTTGTCTGATTTATCATCATACTCTGCTTACTTTGTTAACTTTTCGCATGACGTCTTGCTATTTTCGATCCCAACATATTGGAAGGCAAAAACTCTCAAGTCTGCATTCTTTGTTTTACAACAACTATGTCTCAGTCTCAAACAAGTTAGGGTTAACTATATGAATCATTAGCTCCATATAAACTCATCTCAGGACAACGTTGTACAAGATAAGAATAAATAAAAATGTACTAGAAGTTCTTCGTTAAAATGACTTAGTTCTGATTGAGCATGCTACCGAAGAAACCTTCTCACACTATTCATTACTATTGGAGAAAGTTTGATGACTCTTTTTTGCGACCCTTGTTCGGAGGCAGGGGATTCGTGCCAGATGCGCTGGAGTTATCCAAGGGAGCATGCGATGAATATTGACAGCCTAAAAGCAACAGAGTTTCTTGAATTGCTGGTTATATATGCTGTCAAGTACTTTACTTACTGCAGTATGCAGTTCTTTAACTATGATAATTGTAGAGAATCAATCAGTGTACTTCATAGGTTACTTATATGCTTGTATATAGTACAATAGTTATTTTTGTAATTATGAT
Organism: Nicotiana sylvestris; assembly: GCF_000393655.2. Taxonomy (NCBI): domain Eukaryota; kingdom Viridiplantae; phylum Streptophyta; class Magnoliopsida; order Solanales; family Solanaceae; genus Nicotiana; species Nicotiana sylvestris. The sequence goes on from NC_091058.1 coordinate 57,890,226, forward strand.
TTAGCAGGGGATTTTGCATCGATCTTTCACCAGTGATTTTCCTTTTGTCTTTTAGTTTTGTGGAGTTTTATATAGTTATTTGAAATTTATCAGTAACAACAACATAGTCACCATGAATGAAAACAAATAACATATCATTTTAAATCCATTTTACATGAATAATTTATAAATCGACAGTTTAAATTCTTGATTTTCTAATTTGATGGTTTAAGGCTACATTCCATATATTCCCATGTTTAATTAGTCTCATGCTTTGGATGTAAAATCTAAAGCACAATTATCAAGCAGAGACGAATACAGCTTTAAAAGCACTAGATTCATCTGAATTTAATATTTCAACTTAGAGCTGAACCCTCTCTTTGAAAGATTACATTATATATATAAAGTTAAAATTATTTTTTATGCATAAATAGTAGAAATTAAATCCCCTTGGCTTGTTCGTCAAATCTCTTTTGTAAAAATTTCTAGTTCCGTCACTACTTCAACGGGGTAGATCAATTTATGTGTAAAAAAATTCACTAAAGTTACAATAAATAGTTAGGATGAACCCATAATTTTAAAAGGGATAATTTCACATAAATACAACTCACATACCTGACTTCCAACATAATAGCTAGATACAACAACAACAACAACCCAGTGTAATCCCACAAGTGGGGTCTGGGGAGGGTAATATGTACGCAGACCTTACCTCTACCCGAGGGATAGAGAGGCTGTTTCCAGGAGACCCTCGGCTCAAAGAGGCAACAAGAGACACTATATTAGTACTATCAATAGACTCATAATAAAACAACATAAAATACCATTAAATCCATAACATAACATAAATACCATAAAAACAAAGTAACAGCAATATAAGAGATATAAGAAATACGAGAAAGATGTAAGGTATTAATACACAGCAGATAAAGCCCATCATCAGTAGTTGATCAATAGCATCTTAAGACTAACTCCTAACTGGCTAGTCTCACTCTAGTACGCTGTAAAAAAGACATCACAATTTCCCTAACCTACAACTTTAATGCTCGATCTCCACAATTCCCTGTTTAGGGCCATGTCCTCAGTAACCCTAAGTCGCGTCATATCCTGCTTGATCACCTCTCCCCAATACTTCTTAGGTCTCCCTCTACCTCTCCTCGTACCCACCACCGCCAGTCGTTCACACCTTCTCACCGGTGCATCAGTGTTCCTCCTCTGAATGTGCCCGAACCATCTGAGTCTTGCTTCCCGCATCTTGTCCTCCATGGGGGCCACACCCACCTTCTCTCGAATATCTTCATTTCTAATCTTATCCTTCCTTGTATGCCCGCACATCCACCTCAACATCCTCATCTCTGCAACTTTCATCCTCTGGATGTGTGAGATCTTCACCGGCCAACACTCGGTCCCATACAACATAGCAGGCCTAACCACTGCCCTATAAAATTTACCTTTCAGTAACAGTGGCACTTTCTTGTCACACAGGACTCCCGTCGCTAACCTCCATTTCATCCACCCCACCCCTATACGGTGTGTGACATCCTCGTCGATCTCCCCGGACCCCTGAATAAACGACCCCAGGTACTTGAAACTACCCCTCTTAGGGATGACTTGAGAATCAAGCCTCACTTCCACTCCCGCTTCCGTCGGCTCTGCCCCAAATTTGCACTCAAGGTATTCCGTCTTCGTCCTGCTCAACCTGAAACCTTTGGACTCAAGGGTATGTCTCCAAACCTCTAACCTCTCGCTGACGCCGCGTCGTGTCTCGTCGATTAGGACTATGTCATCAGCAAATAGCATGCACCATGGCACCTCCCCTTGAATATGATGCGTTATAGCATCCATCACCAGGGCAAATAGGAAAGGGCTGAACGCAGACCCTTGGTGCAACCCCGTAATAACCGAAAAATAATCTGAATCGCCTCCTGCTGTCCTAACCCGAGTCTTAGCTCCATCATACATGTCCTTAATCGCCCTAATGTAGGCAACCGGGACCCCTTTAGCCTCTAAGCATCTCCATAAGACCTCCCTAGGAACCCTGTCGTACGCTTTCTCTAGATCGATAAACACCATGTGGAGATCCTTCTTCTTATCCCTGTATTGTTCCACCATCCTCCTAATAAGGTGGATAGCTTCTGTGGTAGATCGCCCCGGCATGAACCCGAACTGGTTGTCTGAAATAGACACCGTCCTTCGCACTCTCATTTCTACCACTCTCTCCCAAACTTTCATGGTATGACTTAGTAATTTAATACCCCTATAGTTGTTACAGATCTGGATATCGCCTTTGTTCTTATACAACGGGACCATTGTACTCCACCTCCACTCTTCGGGCATCCTATTAGTCTTGGATATAACATTAAGCAACTTAGTAAGCCATTCCAAACCTGCTCTACCCACACACCTCCAAAGCTCAACCGGAATTTCATCTGGTCCGGTAGCTCTACCCCTTCTCATCTTACGCATTGCCTCCATGACCTCATCGACCTCAATGTCCCGACAATCACTTAGTTCATGGGGGCTGTCGGCGTTCCTCAATTCACCTAGTACAATATCCTGATCCCCTTCCTCATTTAGAAGTTTATGAAAGTAGGTCTGCCATCTCCTCTTAATCTGGTCATCCCCCAACAAAACTTTGCCGTCCTCATCTTTTATGCACCTCACTTGGTCCAAATCCCGAGCCGTCCTCTCTCTCACCTTAGCGAGTCGGAGTAACTTCTTTTCCCTGCCTTTGTTCCCTATTTCCTCATACAAACGAGCAAAAGCTGCCGTTTTTGCCTCCGTCACTGCCATCTTTGCCTCCTTCCTAGCTACCTTATATCTCGCAATGTTCGCTCTCTTGTCCTCCTCTCCAGTGCTCCCCACTAACCACAGGTAAGCCACCTTCTTCGCTTCCACTTTATCTTGTACAACTGCATTCCACCACCAGTCTCCTTTGTGGCCACCGGTGCGGCCTGAAGATACCCCTAACACCTCTCTCGCCACCTTCCTTATATAGTCCGCCGTCGTCGACCACATAGTGTTTGCGTCCCCACTACTTCTCCAAGCTCCCATTGCCGACAACCTTCCTTCCAACTCCTGGGCTTTAACCTTAGTCAAGGCGCCCCACCTAATCCTCGGGCGGCCTCGTACTGACCTCTGTTTCCTTCTTATCATAATACTAACGTCCATCACCAAGAGCCTATGTTGCGTTGCAAGGGTCTCACCTGGGATAACTTTGCAATCCTCGCACAACCTTCTGTCACATCTCCTGAGGAGGAGATAGTCAATTTGAGTCTTCTCCACCGAACTTTGGTAAGTAACCAAATGCTCATCTCGTTTCGGAAAACTCGAGTTCGCAATCACTAGATCGAATGCCTTGGCAAAATCCAGCAGTGAGGTGCCCCCTCCGTTCCGTTCCCCGAAACCAAAGCCGCCATGCACCTTAGTATAACCACCTGCAGACGACCCAATATGACCATTGAAATCCCCTCCTATGAATAACCTCTCGGAAGGCGGAATACTACGAATAATGTCATCCAACCCTTCCCAAAAACGCCTTTTAATCTCCTCATCACAACCTACTTGCGGTGCGTACGCGCTAACGACGTTTAAAGTACACTCACCCACCACCAATTTAATAGTCATTAGTCTATCATTCACACGCCTGACCTCTACCACCGACTCCCTAAGATGGCTATCTACTAGGATATCCACTCCATTCTTACCCCTCACGACTCCAGAATACCACAACTTATACCCATCCGCGTTTCTCGCCCTCGATCCGACCCACCTAGTCTCATGGACACACGCTATATTAATCTTCCTCTTCTGAAGGATCTTCGCCAACTCTATAGACTTACTCGTTAGCGAACCTATGTTCCATGACCCGATTCTCAACCTATAGGCTCCCTTGCCCCCTCTACCTCCCCTGCCTCTCGACCCACCCCCTGACCCCGGGCCCACTCTTTGCCCCACACTCTGCCCCACCTGAGGACATGCCTTTAATCTATCATCCCAGACTGCCGCCACTACACCTACGACAGATCTACAAAAGACTCGCTAGTGCACAATGGACAACAAATCAAACTAGAAGGAAGCAAGTGACTACCTGTACACCTATTGGATGATTTAACTATTGTGATCTAAAGTAACATCAATTTAGCTAACACCAAAAGGAAAACAGTAGAATGGGAGGTACCAATTCCCGAGAACCAAACCTGTGTTGATTTGCAGCCCTCGATATACTTGCAAGCTCATGCACCGCTTCCCACTGCCCTTTGTTGATGCTCGTCCAGGTTGCTCTCCTTTGCTAGTGCTCGTGCGCCCAACTTGTCTCCAACAACTTTGAGAATTTCCCTGAAACACAGAAAATACCACGACCCAAAGACCAAAAAGGGCTATCACCGCTACCACTGGTGTAGCACCGAAAGTAACTAGAAGCAGCGCAAAGCACTCTAAAGTCAATGCTAGTTTTTCGTTTCAAATCCTCGAACCAATTGTTTCTTAGAAACAATGTCGGAAGAAATTTTCTTTAGGTGCTCTCGAGCTCCTCTCTTTCGACCTTTCAGATCTATTTGCTTATAGATGAACTGGAATCAACCGAATCGAAGCTAATAAAACAACTAACGAGTAAGCTCAACCGGATCAGCAACAGAAATCAGAAGAACAACCCCAAATCTCAGCTATACGAGAGATTGATGACAACAGCAAAAAAGAACAAACAATTTTCTCCAATCAAACCAGCTTTTAGATTATGTTTTTTTTATTATTATTTTTCTTCTTGTTTTGGGGGGTCTTTGTTTTTTGTTTTCATGTCTGAAAATCAGAGATTGAATTTAGATTTTGGTATGAGAAAAATGAGAAGAAAGTGAGGAGTTGTGTGTATGAAGGTGAACTGAGAGAATAGAAGGCGGTGGGAGGGGGGGGGTTGGCGCCGATCTGCTCAAAATGATGAGAGAAAAATGATGAGAAATAGAAGATGAGAGAAAATAGGGGGTCACTAGAGAGTATTTCGGCGGTGATTGTAGCGGCAGATCCGGGGTCGCTGGTGGAACTGGGATTGTTATGATTCAACGATCTAGAATATCCGCTCAACCGACAAGAAAAATTAACAGTAGAAAAACAAAAATCTCAACAAAGCAGAAAACAGATCCAAAAGAAATTAAGCACAACAACTGAAATCGTCACGAATTTAAAAAAACAAACAGCAGATGCTAGTTGAAATAAAAAGCAAAAAAGAAAAGGAAAAAGAGAAGAAGACGACTAACCCATAATAGCCTAGATACCACTTTACAAATCTATAGCCCAAAAATAATAGGCTAATTCTCGAAGACAACTTATTTCACACGTTCAACTACGGTTATTGGTTCCTCTTTATACAACCAGTTATTTTCATTCTCTTGATTTCCTTTGATTATTAAGCATTTGATAAAAAATGCAAATTAGCTACAACGCAACTCAAAAATCCTGAATAGTACATATTATGTGAAGGTAAGAAATTCAAACACTTTTATGTGCAATTGCTGAAGCAATCCAACAGGATAAAAGAAAAATAAAAACTTGGCAAATGAATTGTAGAATCCCTCCAACGCGTACAAAACTTTTTTCATACAACACATACATGAAAAAGAAGAAGAGAAAGGAAGTGTCAAACTTCCGTAGAGGCCTCTTACACACTGACAATGTATATACATCCTTATAAACTGAAAAAATATATAATTATACAATATTATACACAATTAACAATACTGTATAAGTGTATATAAACACCACTTATACAATATTTCCACTAGAAAACATAGAATGTCCAACACTATACTTACTGTAAATAATGTATTAACTTGTACACACATGTATAATAATGTATAAGAGGTGTTTGTATATCCATATACATAATTATACACTATTATACAATATTAATACAAACTGCTACATAGTTATAATTTTTTATCCAAGCCTCGAGTTGTAGTAGAAGGTCTTGGATGACTCGAGTCGTCAAAAGGTTAACAATTGCGCCAGCGATTCGGAATTCAACACACTGATAAGATACACTCAATTTCAGATTCGAGCCTTCAAGGTCATAATAATAATGACTAGAACTTCAAACTTCAGAATCTTCCAAAATTAGTGATTATTGTTTTGTGCAAATCAAGTTTGAGAGTTATTTATTTACAGATCTGTGTGTATTTTTATTTTTCTTTCAAAAATCTTCAATATTCTTCTGATTGGAACCATGGATGACAGAGTAGAAGCCCAAGCCTTCTTCGAGCCATTGATGGCAGAACTACGTAGAGGGTAGGGGAGGGGGAATAACGGGGGCTAGGTTAAGAGAGGATGAGGGATCTATGTGGGTTAGAAAGAAAGAAGCGAGAAGCGGTGAGAGAGAATTTGGTGTGCTGGGAATGAAGAAAGAAGAAAATAATAAAAATCCTAAAAGTGTGTCTTTAATAATGGGCTAAAGGCTGAAAAATTTCTTTTAAGTTATGTACAACATGGGCTAAATAGGGTAAGAGCTTCAAATCTGGGCCATTTCGATTTGGCTGTTAGGCCAAGTGACAAGGGCCGTAATTCTTTTATTTTAAAAATATAATAGATCCAATACTAAAAACCTTAAAATTGGACGTATACGATTTAATGCTAAATCCAACTTCATAATAATAACCATGTATATAAATTTCTATGCCCGAATTTCCACTCCCTATCGCTAACACATTTTGTGCCTTAAACTTTTCACTATTTTTGTATTGAGATGAGTACATGATCTCTCTATTAAAACTCTCAATTCCAGAAATAATAGGTATAAAGGTGTAACTACCCGGTCGGTCATTTTGAGTATTTTAGCCCTATCCCTTAAATTATGCTTCCTCTATGCTATATTGTGATTATATAACTTGTCGGGGTGGTTGGTTTTGGTTTAGGGTGAGTTTCGGACTGTAAGGGGACACATAGTCCCTAAGTTGGAAGGTTAAGTCGTAAGAGTTGACCGTAGTTTGACTTGTGTGAAGATGACTCCGAGATGGAGTTTTGACTGTTCCAATAGCTCCGTATGGTGATGTTAGATGCGCGATCGGATGTGGATTTGGAGGCCCGTAGGTCGTTTCGGCGTGTTTTGGCGAAGTTAGGAAAGTTAAGGTCTGAAAGATTTGGGAAGTTTGACCGAGAGTTGACCTTATGGATATCGAGGTCGGATCCCGATTTCGGAAGTTGGAATATATCCGTAATGTCATTTATGACTTGTGTGCAAAGTTTGAAGTCAATCAGAGTTATTTTGGTATGAATAGGCATTAGTTTTGGAATTCGAAAGTTCATAAGTTCTTAGGCTTGAATCGATGCACGAATCATGATTTTGGTGTTGTTTGATATGATTTGACGCTTCGAGTGTGTTCGTATGATATTTTAGGTCTTGTTGGTAAGTTTAGTTGAGGTCCTGGGGTCGTCGGGTGTAATTCGAATCATGTTCGCCGCATTTTGGAACATTGAAGATTTGCTGAATCAGGTGATTCTGGTTTCCTTATACATGATCGCGAAGTGTAGTTTGACATTTGGGGAATTTTTCTCTATGAAATTGCAAAGGGATGTATGCGATCGCAGAGGTTTGGCTTGTAGTGAATCGCGAACTCATGAAGGGGATCGCGTTTGCGAAGAAGGAATGGCGAAGCTGGGGGCTGAGGCAGTTGTGCTACGCGATCGCGTGGCCTGGGATGAAATCGCGATGTTGAGTGTTTTTATGTGATTGCAGAGAGTAAATTTGAGCTGGGCAGAAATTTTCTTATGCGATCATGAATGGATTTCCGTGATCGCGGTGTGTATATAACTGGGCAGCAGAACTTAAGTTTGAAATCGAGGGTTTATTTCATATTTCACAGTTTTAACTTAGAGAGATGATCGACTACACTAGAACTACTGAAAGAAACAAATTAAAACAAGTTAATACAAAATATACATCTACAATACATGTAGTATTCCTCCAGCCCACACTTAAACGTTACATGGCCCTCGATGCAAGTAAAAATAAAAAACAAAAAAGGGTGAAAAGGAAAGCTCCCTGTCAGAGTCCACCTCCCCCAGCAGCTTTGAGGCCATCATCATCCGGTACGAGAGGCACCAAAGTCATGGGGACCGTAACACCATTTCCATCCTCATCCTCAGTATCAGAGCCTTTGGCAGAGTTGACGTCCTACCACGAGTGAACGGGGCTGCTAGGTGCAATCCCCAACATCTCCTTGGACGTGCTGGACAAGTCATCACGCAAATGCATATGCTCCTCGTCTGAAAATACCTGCTCTGCTCATGTAAGTTCAACGAGTTATAAATTTACCTATTGAAGTTCTCCTCTCGTTCCATCCGGGCCGCGGGGGTGAGTTTTGACGATGCGAATTTTCAAAGAGATCATTGGGGTAAAAATTTCTAACTCGATTTTGGATAAATTACTCAAATCTATCATTATTATTATCATGTAATTAAGGATTGAAGTTGGAAAAATTGCGGAAAAGTGATAGAACTTCTTAGACTAAGTTTTTGAGTTTAGAAAGACTAAATGAGGCCAGATTTGAATAATTCTTGTATGGTTAGACTCGATATCGAATGAGTGTTCGTATTTTTGTAATTGTGGTCGGGTTCCGAGACGCGGGCCAGGGTTGACTTTTTGGGTCATTTTTTAATTCATTGCAAAGGTCATAATTTCATTGTTTGAATTAGTTTCGTATAGTTATATTTATAGTATGAAATTATTTTGGCTAGATTCGAGCCATTCGAAGTTGAAAAATTGGGGGAAAGGCCTTCTAACGGATTGATTAGCATGGTTTGAGGGAAGTGGCCCTTAGGATTAATGTTGCATAACTTTGTGTGGGGAAAATTACCCCTTAGGTGTGATGACCCGATAAGTCATCTCATATTTTAGAACTAAATTCTGTATTACGAAGCCTTAAATATCTTATTTTAACCTTCCTCGATTTGCGTACGCGGTTCGGGTGTTTTTTCGAAAGGCTTATATGTTAAAAATTGATAAGAACAAAAAATTTTGTCTTAAAAGTTAAATTGAGTTGACTTTGATCAAAATTTTGAGCAAATGGACCCAGATCCATATTTCGAAGGCCCCGGTGGGTCCGTATCGTAATTTTGGACCTGGGCGTATGCCCAGAATTGAATTCTGAGGTCCCTAGCTCGAGATATGAATTTTTGTTAAAAATTGAAAGTTTGAAAGTTTAATGGTTTTTAAGAATTGATTGATATTAGGTTTTGTTGATACCGGGTCCGTATTATGGTTCTGGAGCCCGGTACAGGTCCATTATAATATTTATGACTTGTCTGTAAAATTTGGTGAGAAACGGAATTAGTTTGACGTGATTCAGACGCCCGGTTGTGAAAATAGAAGTTTAAACTTTTCTTGAAAATTTTATTTGATTTGGTGTTCAATTGATAGTTCTAGGCATTATTTTGCGAATTGATCGCGCGACCAAGTTTGTATGATGTTTTAGGACTTCTGTGCATGTTTGGTATGGAGCCTCGAGGGCTCAAGTGAGTTTCGGATAGGCTACAGAGTGTTTGAACTTAAAAAAACACAGCAGTTGCTGCACCTGATCTGCAGACTTCGCATTTGCGAGGTCTGGTTTGCAAATGCAAGCCTCACATTTGCAAAGAGGCCATCGCATTTGCGAGCAACGAGGCTGGAGGGGAACCTTCGCAATTGCGAAGTACTGGATCGAAATTGCGATCACCACAGACCGCATTTGCAAACACTTGTTCTGATTTCCGAAAGTAGCAGGCTCAGGCAATCTTCGCATTTACGAATCTCTAGTTGCAAATGCGATACCTACAACAGACCAAATAGTTAGATTAATGGGATTTTCACTCATTCTTCAAATTTTGAAAACAAGAAAACCTTAGGGGCGATTTTTCCAAGACTCTTTTTTTCCCAAATCATTGGTAAGTGACTCTAACCCATTTTCTTTCAATCTTTCATTATATTTCATAAGTTTTTAACCTAAAATCTAGTGTTTTCATAGTGGGAATTTGGGGGTTTGGGTAGAATTAGGGATTTTTGAGAAATTGGGATTTAGCCTCAAATTGAGGTCGGATTCCAAAACAAATTACATAACCAGGCTCGGGGGTGAATGAGTAATCGGGTTTTGGTCCGGATTTCGGGTTTGGACCAAGTGGGCCCGAGAGTTGACTTTTTCAATAATGACCTAAATTGAATCTTTACAATCATGGGTGATTCCGAAGGCTTCTTTTGAATCGTTTGGTTGGTAATTTGCTAGATATTGTTGGTTTGGAGGCTTGTTTGAAAGGTAAAGCTGTGATTGAGCTTTCAGTGGTCTTTGGAGCGAGGTAGGTGTTGTGTCTAACATTGACTTGGGGGAATTAGGAACCCTTAGACTATGTGCTATGTGAATTTCATGTGTGCGGCATATATGCGAGGTGATGAGTGCTTATACGCCACCGAATTATCTGTTTTCCCTGATTTTCCGCTTTCCCTTAATTATTTCCTTCCCTGTCTTAACTGTTATATGCTATAAATGTCTTCTATGCTTAACTGCTACTTGTTATTTAATATCTTCTCCTATTAACGATGTTAGTTCTTCCATAGTTTCATGATTCCCTGCTAATTGCCTAAATTGACTTACTTGTACCTTCTAATTGTCAATTGCTGGATTGGTTTTGCTGTGTAGTATTACTCGTTTAGATTTCTTTATTGTACAAGTTGCCTTTTGGTTCAGTCAGTATTTATTGACCCTAAAGGCTTTGTGGTTGAACTATTGTTTTAGTTATGTTTTGAGTATTTGGTACTGATATGATGGGATTGGGTTGCATGCCGTAGCAGGTGTAATAAGGGTGGATTGATAGGGTGGAATAAGGGTGAATATGTTTTATACGGTGGGATCAGGTTGCACGCCACAACAGGTGGAATAAGGGTGGATTGATATGGCAAAATAAGGGTGAACTGTGATACTGATATTAATATATGTTGGGATCGGATTGTACTCTGCAACATATTTATATACATTATCTCTATTGTTGATGTTATTACAGTCGAATAAGGGAGGATTATGTGTTGTTTGGTGGGATCGGGTTGAGCGCCGCAACAACCTAATTATTTCCATTTCTTGAGTTGTGTTAGTTTCCGTTATTTTTTATTTGAATTGTTAAAGATTGGTAATTCTGAGCGACACTGGTTTATTCTTGAGGCTGTGGTTACTAGTTTTAGTTGGTTGTTTAATTCTGTTCAGTATTCCCATTTTCTATCATTATAATATATTGCGTATAGGTTGTAGTGTAGGTGGCCCACCTTAGCCTCGTCACTACTTTGTCGAGGTTAGGCTCGACACTTACCAGTACATAGGGTCGGTTGTACTGATACAACACTCTACTCACTGTGCAGATTTTGGAGTCGGTCCCAGTGGCGGCTACTAGAGAGCTCGAATTGGATAGCCATCGGAGACTTGCGGTACAGCTGCTCAGCACCTGCAGCTCCTGATGTCCCCTTCATATTTTTATTTAGCTGTGTATCTTCTTTTCAGACAGCTTTACCTTATTTCAGACCTTTGTATGTACTATTCTAGTAGCTCGTTCACTTGTGACACAAGGTTCAGGGATTTGTAATAGATGTTTGGCTGGTTTAGCTTCCGCATTTACACATTAGATTATTTCAGTTATTTCAGTTCTCTCTTAATTTTATAATTTAAACTATTATAGGGAATAAATTATTCTAATGTTGGATTGCCTAGTGAGTTAAATGTTAGACGCCATCACGGTCCCGACAGTGGGAATTTCGGGCCATGACAAGTTGGTATCAGAGCAGTATGGCCCAGCCCCGATGCTATGCCTTTCCAGCCAGGCCAGAGGCTGAGTCATCTAACGTGGTTATCACAGGTTACGGTTTCAGTTTGCACTAGAGATGCCTTAGTTCTATTTGATTTGGGTTCTACTTATTCATATGTGTTGTCCTATTTTGCTTCATATTTGGTTATGCCTCGTGATTCTTTGAGTGCTCCTATGTATGTGTCCACACCTGGGAGAGATGCTATTATAGTAGATCGTGTTTATCGTTTGTGTGTGGTTACTATTGGGCATCTCGAGACTAGTGTAGATCTTCTACTTCTCGATATGATTGATTTATTGTCATTTTGGGTATGGATTGGATGTCACCTTATCATGCTATATTGGATTGTCTCTCCAAGATAGTGACCTTAGCCTTGCCGGGGTTGCCTCGATTAGAGTGGAGAGGGACTCCTGGCCATTCTACCAGCAGGGTCGACATATGGTCGAGAAGAAGTGTCTAGCTTATTTGGCTTATGTCCGTGATTCTTCTGCGGAGGTTCCTTCCATGGATTCAGTACCAGTTGTTCGTGAGTTTCTAGAGGTGTTTCTCGTAGATCTGCCGGGGATGCCATCCGACAGAGATATTGACTTCTACATTGATTTGGCTCCGGGCACTCAGCCCATTTCTATTCCGCCATACCATATGGCCCCTCCAAAGTTGAAAGAATTGAAGGAGCAATTGCAAGATTTTCTTGATAAGGGCTTCATTAGACCTAGTGTCTCGCCTTGGGGTGCGTTGTGCTGTTGGTGAAGAAGAAGGATGGATCGATGAGGATATGCATAGATTACCGGTAATTGAACAAAATCACCATCAAGAACAAGTATCCATTGCCGAGGATAGATGACTTATTTGATCAGCTTCAGGGTGCCAAAGTGTTTTCAAAGATTGATTTGAAGTCTGGCTACCATAATTTAAGGATTAGGGCATTTGATATCCCTAAGACAACTTTTCAAAATCGGTATGGGCATTATGAGTTTCTAGTGATGTTATTTGGACTGACAAATGCCCCAGTCGCATTCATGGATTTGATGAACCGGGTGTTCAAGCCCTATTTGGATTCCTTTGTGATTGTGTTTATTGATAATATCTTGATCTACTCCCGAAGTCTATAGGAGCATGAGCAGCATCTTCAGATCGTTATTCAGACTCTGAGAGACAACCAATTATATGTTATGTTTTCAAAATGCGAGTTTTGGTTGGACTTGGTCGCTTTCTTGTGGCACGTTGTTTTGGCAGAGGGAATTTAGGTGGATCCTAAAAAGATTGAGGTAGTTCAGAATTGGCCTATACCTACATCAGCTATGGAGATCTAGAGTTTCTTGGGGTTGGCGGGTTATTATCGTCGGTTTGTGGAGGGTTTTTCATCTATAGCAGCCAAATTGACCAGGTTGACCTAGAAGGGTGCCCCGTTCAAATGGTCGGACGAGTGTGAGGCGATCTTCCAGAAGCTCAAGACTGCTTTGACTACGACGCCGGTGTTGATGTTGCCCACAAGTTCAGGATCTTATACGTTATATTGTGATGCATCTCGTATTAGACTTGGTGCGATGTTGATGCAGGGTGGAAAGGTGATTGCATACGTGTCACGACAACTGAAGGTTCACGAGAAGAATTACCATGTTTATGACTTAGAGTTAGCAGCCATTGTTCATGCACTGAGATTTAGAGGCATTATCTTTTCGGCGTGTCGTGTGAGGTATTCACGGATCATCGGAGCTTGCAGTATTTGTTCAAGCAAAAGGAGTTCAATTTTAGGCAGATGAGGTGGTTGGAGCTATTGAAAGACTATGATATCACTATATTGTATCATCCCGAAAAGGCCAATATGGTGGCCGATGCTTTGAGTAGAAAATTAGTGAGTATGGGTAGTCTTGCATTCATTCCAGTCAGCGAGAGACCGCTTGCATTAGATGTTCAGGCTTTGGACAATCAGTTTGTGAGGCTGGATGTTTCTGAGCCCAGTCGTGTTCTAGCTTGTACCGTCGCTTGGTCTTCATTGTTTGAGCGCATTAGGGAGCGACAATATGATGACCCTAATTTGCTAGTTCTTAGGGACACAGTGCGGCACAGAGATACTAAGTAGGTTACGATTGGAGATGATGGAGTTTTGAGGCTGCAGGGTCGTGTTTGTGTACCTAATGTGGATGAACTTTGTGAGTTGATTCTAGAGGAGGCCCACAGTTCCCGATATTCTGTTCATCCGGGCGCCGCCAAAATTTATCAGCACTTGCAATAACATTATTGGTGGAGGAGGATGAAGAAGGATATAGTTGCATAGGTAGCTCGGTGTCTAAATTGTCAGGAAATAAAGTATGAGCATCAGAGACCTGGTGGTTTGCTTCAGTAGATAGAGATTCCTGAGTGGATGTGGGAGTGTATCACTATGGATTTCTTTATTGGACTCCCACGGAAGGGATGTATGTGATCATGGAGTTTTGGCTTGCAGTAAATCGCGAATGAGTGAAGGTGGTAGTGTTCGCAAAGAAGGAATGGCAAAGCTGAGGGGCTGGGTCAGTTGTGGTACATGATCGCGTGGCCTGGGATGCGATCGCAATGTTGAGACAGCTTGTTAATCGCATTCGCGAAAGCTTTTATGCGATCACGGATAGTAAATTTGAGTTGGGTAGAAATTGTCTTACGGGATTGCTAATAGATTTTCGCGATCGCGATGCATAGATAACTGGGCAGTAGAACTTAAGTTTGAAATCGAGGGTTTATTTCAAACTTCACAATTTGTACTTAGAGAGCTCGGTTTGAGGCGAAATTTTGAGGGATTTTCAGAGAGTTCATTGGGGTAATAATTCCTAACTCGATTTTTGTTAAATTACTCGAATCTATCATTGTTTTTATCATGTAATTAAGAATTGGAGTTGGAAAAATTGCAGAAAAGTGGTAAAACTTCATAGACTAAGTTTTGAGTTTTGAAAGGCAAAATGAGGTCGGATTTGAATAATTCTTGTATGGTTGGACTCAATATCGAATGGGTATTCAGATTTTTATAATTTTGGCTGGGTTCCAAGATGCGGGCCAGGGTTAACTTTTTGGTTTAATTTTTCAATTCTGTGCAAAGATCGTAATTTCATTGTTTGAATTAGTTTTCTATAGTTATATTTATAGTATGAAATTATTTTGGCTAGATTCGAACCGTTCGGAGTTGGAAAATTGAGGGAAAGGCCTTCTAGTGGATTGATTAGCTTTGTTTGAGGTAAGTGGTTTGCCTAACTTTGTGTGAGAAAAATTACCCCTTAGGATTGGTGTTGTTTATAGTAATTGTGATATGTGAAAGCCGTGTACGCAAGGTGACGAGTGTGTACACGGGCTAAATTTGAAAATCTCCTATTTTGCTATGTAGATCCCTTTCCATGCCTTAATTGAGTTATCTTAACATGTTATAGCCATCATTTTTAGTCTAATTTCACATGTCTACTTGTCTTACCTCTTAATTGCTAATTGTCCTACATGTTTACTTAAAGTATTTGCTTCCTTTATTCCGTATTCATTAATAAACTGTTGAATTCTTTACTTGAAATTGCTATTCTTGGAATACCTTGTTGTTGAATTTGGTATTGAGTAGCAAAGACCGTGATTCTAATTGAGGCAAAGTGTAAAGTTGTGAAATATTATTTTATTGAGTTACCCTTAGGTTGCTATTGTTGAGACTTTGTGCACATCGTGGTTGAGCCGTGGGCTCCTTATTGTGAAATCCTCTTATTTTTTGATTTTCTGGCAAGTTGTGATATTGGGCACTTGAGGTGTGAGTTGTGATACATTGTGATATTGATACGCATGCGGTGGTATAAGGTCTGGGTGTTGAAACACATGCAATGAGATAAGGTGGGCTTGATATGCATGACTAGTAGGGGAACTACTAGAAGCCACACGGTGTGATAAGGTGGGCCAAAATGCGGGGATGCTATTTCGGAAAAATAATTTTCAAACTAAATGTAAAGGCTCCCGCGGTGATATAAGGAAAGATTGTGATTCATTTTGTGATTTGACACTACGAGGCGGTACCTCGGTAGTGACTCTTGTTGACATTTCCCCATTCTATTGTACTTGTCTTTGATCGATGTTTCCCTTTGCATACTATTAATTGTCTTTCTCCGTGTTGCACTATTTACGTAATTCTATATAGTTAATTCTGTTATATCATTCGTTGTTTCAAATTTCATTACTGCCTTTATTACACTATGTATATTTGTTCAGCCTTTTATTAATTCCAGTATGGCCTTGACCTAACCTCGTCACTACTCTATCGAGGTTAGGCTTGGCAATTACTGGGTATCATTATAGTGTACGCATGCTACTCTTATGCATATCTTTTTATACAGATCCAAGTACATCTTATCAGTCCCAGCACTAGTGAACTGAGTTGCATTTGGAGATTTCAAGGTATACCTCTCTGCGTCCGCAGGCCTCGGAGTCATCTTCTATCCCTTTTTATATTTTCGTCCTTTACTAGACATAGTTGTATGGTTTTGGTATTGGTATTGTCATAGAGCTTGTGACTCGTGTTACGCCAGGTTTTGGGCTATTGTATATACTTTGAGTTGTAGATATTTCCCTTCATATATATGTTGTTGCATTTTTTTTTTTTGGTTGAGATTTTAGATTATTGTATCATTCACTTCCGCATGTTTGTTAGGCTTAACTAGTGTTAGAGACTAGGTACCGTCACGACATTCTTCGGAAAAAAAATGGAGTCGTGACAAAAAGCATCACCAAATTCTCCAGTTGCCACCACAAGAAACCTACCGGAATATTCCTCGACGTCGCCGGAATATTCTCCTCCATTAATCCTCACCTTGACAATCCATTTTCTGGTGGACTCCTCAAAAACTGCAGCTTCTACAGTTTTGTTGTACAATATTGACGAACCAATGTTGAATATGAAACATAGCCATCTTAATATTTAATGAATTATTTTCTTGAAACATAAGTAGGATATGAGTTGGGAAAAGGGATATATGGAAGTTGACAAAATTGTTTAGGCAAATGAAGATTAAGACGATCATATGAAGCATAAGAATCTTCTTTTTCAAGAATATAATTATGTTAATTAGTCATTAAAAAAACCAAGACTCTTAATCCAAACCTACTATCAATAAATACATCATGCACCGGCCACGTTTTATCTAATTCATCTTGTACTTATATATTGCTTAAAGAAATTAAAGATTCCTCTTGGAAGTTGCAATAATTATTTAAGTATAAATCCTTGCTTAGGAATTAATTTATTTGATCATCTATTATGTTGAGAAAGCATAAACAAACGAGCATTCACATTTTGTGTTTTTTTATATAATAGAAAATAGATATCTTAATGTTAACTGACGCACTAAAATGCCTGACCCTCCATCTACGCAATGAAGGTGAGGCCATAAGGCCATCAACACCGATTATTCATATTTGGTAGCCGAAAAAGTATATAAAATTTATATAATTTTGTACATAAATGTGTATATATACAAATATTTTCGACTATTATTTTGAGAGCGATTATATAATGTCATTTTCTCCAAAATTGTTTACCTAATTATCTTGTGTACTGATTTGACTGTGCAAACATCTTTTGCATAATCAGTTCATAAAATTTAAACCTAAAAGAAAAAAGAAAGATAAAGTGGTCGGAGTTTAAATTATATGCACGGTCAGTGTAGGAACTCTTTACAATTATCAAGTCGCCAAAAAATATCTACATGCAAGCCTCAATTAAATATGAAATTTATAATATTAAAAATAAGAATTACCTACAACATGTAAAAATAACCTGACATATTCCTCTTGGTTGCCCTTCTCTATTTATAGAACTACTTGATAATTTTCTAAAGATTATTATATATGTCAAGAAACCTAGATAATTCAATGTTAGCAGCTCATCTAAGTTCATTGTACATAAACAAATGTTGATTTGACTTGCCTGATAATAAACAAATGCAAACTTATGGAAGACAAACAATGCTTTCGTTTGTGGAAAAACTTAAACTTATGGAGGATGTTTCTTTTAAGGAAGAAGCCGTTGTTTATAATATATGTGGCCATTGGGTTCTCTTTAAGAAAGAAATGGTTGTTTATTAATAGTGATGATGACTTTTTGGATTTTTTAATCGGATGATTCTATTTTATTATACAATATTTATATCTAATAAGGTAGCATTTATTAGAATATACAATTACAATTTTGTACAAAAACATAATAGGAGTAATATTTATTTGTAGCACAAAATGTTCACTTAGGTTTTAAAAGATATATTTGTAAATTAACTTTAGAGTTAGGGTATTCTTACTTTTAGTATAGTATATAATATGATATATGATTTATTGTTCCCCCTAAATATTACGACCGGAGTTTGTTAGATATATCAAAAGTACTAACTTTTAACAAACTTAAGGAAACTACTCGGAAGACTATTTGTGAAGTGCCTTTGTCCCCTTGCCTCCACCCAATTTTGCATTTTATTTTTGTAAGCCTTAGTACTATTTCTATTTTAACTTTTTGCTTATTCTTAGATTTTAGTTTATACAATGTTTTTTCCTGGAATGGAGTCAGAATGCCAGTAATGTTACGTTGTTATTAATCGGGCATTCTTTATCTTTATTTTTTCTTATTATTTCCTTTGTATTCACACTGATAATCTTCAGCATTCTCATCACCGATAATTTCTTTTCCTCTTTAATATGAAGCCAACGCTCTTTCTTGTTAAGGGTTACTGAGGTGAGGTGGGACTAGTTTTGATATCCTTCGATTTTGCAGCGGATCATCAACTGTTGAAAATGCCATTTGGAATTTTGCATTTTAATTAATTTTGTAAGTCTTAGTACTATTTCTACTTTTACTTTTTGCTTTCTCAGTATGTTAGTTTCTACAATATTTTTCTTGGAATGGGGTAAGAGATTTTTGCCTGTTGATGTTAATGTTATATTGTTATCAATTTGTTACTCTTTTTCTTTGTTTTTTCTACTGTTTCCTTTGTATTCACACCGATAATTTTCAGAATTCTCAACACCGACAATTTCTTTTCCTCTTTAGTATGAGGCCAACACTATTTTTTGCTAAGCGTTACACCCGAAACGGCAGCGCCCTTAATGTTGCTCAACCGCCCAACTCAATTGTCGCACTAAGGTGAGGTGAGACTAGTTCTGATATGTTCGATCATGAGCTTGTCTGATTTTGATAAGAAAAGCTAATTCATGAGGCGAAGAGTTGTGAATCTAGTTATATGCTTATATTCCCGAATTGTTTTGCTGCTTTAGGTTTTCCATAATTGAGCATGTTTGGTCACTGTCAAAATATTTAAAACACTTTATATTTTAACTTGGTGATAAATCAAAGAGTAAATATATCAACAGCGCTCACAAAGTTAAAGAAACTAAGACAATTTCAAAATTGGCGCCCAACCATAATTTTCTACCAAACATCAAAATATTTTAAAAAACTCACCCGAATTTTCAACTTCTTCTCTTGTTGAAAGGGGAGAATGCACACATATACACAACAACAGAGAGGAGTAACTATTCCATAGCTCAGATTTTTCATCTTCAACATCAATTAAAAAGGTTAGCCAACCATGATCTTAGCCTCAGTTAGCTAAACAAAGTTTATTTAACTTAATTTTTATATCTGCAATCATGTTTTCTGCTATGGCTTTTTTATGCTTCTTTTCTTCAGTTTCATTCTATTCTTTCTTCTGATTAGGTTTTATGTATATTTTATACATCAGATCTTGAGAACTTGAAAGGAAGGGAATTGAAGGAAAATTACGATCATGGAAAGAGGAAAAGAAATTGGGGGAGAAAGCGAGAAAGGGGGAAAATTCAACTACGAGGTATGTCATTCAATATATATATATATTCATACGTAGTATAACTTATGTTGGAAGGTTTGCATATAGATGTTCGTAACATGCAGCGGAGCGGAAGACAATAACAATTCGAGGCAGATCTTTTTTTATTTAAAATTTATTTACATGTCAAAGACCGGATCTAAGACGTACTTGGTGAAGAGAGTCTCGTTTCAAAAA
This sequence comes from Nicotiana sylvestris, assembly GCF_000393655.2. Lineage (NCBI taxonomy): Eukaryota > Viridiplantae > Streptophyta > Magnoliopsida > Solanales > Solanaceae > Nicotiana > Nicotiana sylvestris. Next base: position 57,910,029 of record NC_091058.1, read on the forward strand.
TTTCTTCGATAGTGCGAAGACTCTATGCGTATCCACGCCGAGACGAACCTTGCTATCAACGCTTTGATCAATGAAACCTGCGAACAAATTGAATGAAAATACTATGTTGAATTTTTTTTCAAAAATCTCAACTCAAAGGTAGAAAAACAAGAAACCTTTTTCCTTGTAAGTGTATTTTCTCTCTTGGCTTTGTATTGCACTTTCACTTTCACAAAGTGAGTTTTCTTCTCAAGACTTAGTACGGCAAGTCTCTCCATCATCCTTTATATAGCATCAACCTCCTACTTATCTTGAACCATTGCAACATATTACAGATATTATAACTACTGCCAGTATCTAATACCCACAGTGAAGAATTAGTAGTAGCTAAAGAAACCTTGAAAATATTTTTCATTAATATATGTCTCACCTTGTTTCTTATCCTTTAGAGTTGCAAGATACTCCTTGTAGTTTCTCTTCCAATTTCCTTTCTTCTTATAGTGAAAATATTCACCATCACATACTGACTGCAAGATCAAATATTCCAAAAGCTCTTTGCCAAGCTTGTACCCCAACTTCTCAAGTTCTTCGATAAGATCAATCGCATGATTGACAAGGGTCCAACCGGAGAGTTATCAATGTCCAGTTGTGTATCAACCATCTTCTTAAGATATTCAATGATTGTAGTTGGATCTATATTCTAATGTTTTCTTTGGAGTTCATAACTCAAAAAAGCGAGAATGATGCTTTCAATTTCAAGACATTTTTCCAAGTATTTTTGATAAAACTTGGTGCCCTCAACATCATTCTTTGGTGGGACTATCTTTGCAGGCTTATCGATCACATCAATGAGGTTTTCATGCATGAGAACAGTTCTCAAACTTCTATACCAGTCATCAAAGTTTGGTCCTACCTTTATTGGTTTCAAGTATTTCACGCACTGATATGACAAACATAATGAGAAATCTAAAATATAGAAAAGAAAAAGCAATAATATAAGAAAATATTTACATATCATAAAGACATGGACTTTTATCTAAATGATATTTTCACTAATTATTGTAAACTATTTACCCTCATTATAGTTTGAGAAATCTTTATTTCTGTTAGTAGAATAAAGGAATCCTTCAACAGTATGTATGAACACCTTGAAAGTCAAGTGGTTTCTCACATATATTTTTGAAGTAGGTACTCTTACCAATTGTATCCCCATACAATTTTCTTAAATAGCTCTATGTCAAATAGTCCCCTGGTAGTAAGGTCGATCCTATTGGCATAGTTGAGTTCATCCATCATGATAGCAAAAAACTTATTAAATTTTATACTCCCCGGATAGTCCAAGCGTTTAGTATAAAATTCAATAATTCTTCCAATCCATGAATCTAATGCAATAAATAATTTTAATATATTCTCGAATTATAAGTCTCCTGGTTGTCAGGCCGCTCCTTATAAACAAAAAATAAATAAAATTATTTATTTTGATGGATAGTTTTACAATAAAATATCTTATATTTTATTATTTAAGAACTCAAATTTTAGTAAAAAGGAATTGTTACTAAAACAACTTTTAATAACATGAAAATCAAATCTTTTATAGTAAGTGAATTTAGTTCAAGTTGTCTACATGCTTAGTCCTAAATTAATTTTAATAAATAATTCAAAATTATGTAACGAACGAGCACATGACATAAAAAATAACTCAACATTCTTCTAACATGTTAATCTTTTATATTACATAAAAATAATTCTTGCCAGAATATTATTAATAATTAACATCTCATGGACTAATAACACTTAAAATAACAGTGGAACCTAGTATGCAATTATAAATTATCGTTGTATCTAATACAAAATTTCAAATTCAAGTTATGAACTATCTAAATAGTTTAACTTATGAATACATATTTTATTCACAATAAAATAATATCAACTCATATGCATTCAAACAATTTGACACAAGACACAAATATTATGGTTTGAACTCTTCAAATATCATCTTAAAAATTTCGTTAATAAATTTAGACACGAGAAACCATGGCTTTGATACCACTGAAGGATTGCATATAGATGTTTGTAACACGCAGCGGAAGACAATAATAATCCTAGGCAGATCTTTTTCGGTTTAAAAGTTATTTATATGTCAAAGAACGGATCTAAGACGTACCTGTTGAAGAGAGTTTCGTTTCAAAAATTTCTTTGATAGTGCAAAGACTCTATGTGTATCACACCGAGACCGATCCTTGCTATCAAATCTTTGATCAATGAAACCCGCGAACAAATTGAATGAAAATTATGTGTTGAAATTTTTCTCAAAAATCTCAACTCAAAGGTAGAAGAACAAGAAATGTTTTTTCTTGTAATTGTATTTTTTTTCTTGGCTTTATATTACACTTTCACTTTCACAAAATGAGTTTTCTTCTCAAGACTTAGTACGGCAAGTTCTCCATTATATCATCCTTTATACAGCATCACTTATAAATTCTCTTCCTATTTGGTTGAGGTAATAATTTTCTTAAAGTATTTTTTTTTCCAAATATATATCTTATTGAATTTAACGTGGTCCGTCTGGTCCTTTTTGGACGTTCCAATTCAATTCCAAATATGAGACTTAATATATTCACAATTCCTACTAGAGAAGTACAAATCCCATTCTTAATGGAATTACGTGAAGTTGCCGAAACAGTCCTTTTATGGACTTCATAAAACTTTTCCTAATGGAAAGCTAAATCCCATTCCAAATGGGTGTCATGGAAGTCACACTTCCTTTATGAACAGTGCACGTGAATCCAATTGCAATTGGATTTAACTCTAACAGCTTGTTTGGAGTGTTGTTACACATCGTTTCATAATGTATTGCATTGTATTGTATTATAGTGTACTGTATCATTTGGTGAATACATTGTTTGGATAGATTGTATCATTTGTTGTTGTTTCATGATATCACGCATCAACAATATGAAGAATAAACTTGCAAAATTATAAAGAAAAAAATATGATACGGGGTAAATATTTTATATAAAAAGGTAGGGTAAATAATAAAATAAAATTTTAATAATAATAAAGGGTGAGATGAGAGAAAAAGACAAGAAAACGATGCAACCACACCAAATCAGTCGTTACATAAAGTGACACATTTCTTCGTTACGTAACAACGAATTTAACGATACACTATAATAAACTTTAAGTAACAACCAAAACAAACATCATATTTAAAGTAACTATACGATATAATACAATAGGTAACTACCATCCAAACAAGCTATAAGTCTTCATTAATATTTTATATATACCTTATATAAAAAAATATCAATTATATATATCACATATATTTATATATTTTAACCAAGAGATACATTTTAATTTTCTATTCCAAATAGAAAAATGGAAAAATGCATAAATACCCCTGACCTATACTCGGATTCCAACTACATACTTTTTCTTTGCGGGAATCCTATTTACTCCCCTAAACTTATTTTAAATGGAATTATTCGCACCCTTAACGCTGACGTGGCAGAGTGTGTGTATTTCACTCTTCCAAAGGAGAGTGAGAAGCAAGAAAAAACGTTTTTCACATTATTTTTTATTCCTTTTTACCATCTTTTCTTACTTTTTTTTTCTTTTCCTTTTCCTTTTTCTTTGTCTTTTTTCTTTTACTTTTTTTTTTCATTTCTTCTCTAATTCCGATGGATATTCATTCATCGACGACTTTGTCTAACTGTTTTTCTTCCATTTTTTCTTTTTACACACAAATTAAAATCTCAAAAAAATCTATTCATAAGCAAAACAAAATACACTCAGATTTGGGGGAAAAAATTCATCATCGGAAAACCTTCCCATGCCGGAAAAAATGATGTATTGATATTTTAACTGAAAAAAGTTTTCTCAGCTTATATTCGTTTTTATTTCTTTTGTTATTCCTCCCACACATAAATTACACTTTCAAGAAAAAATATAAATCTGTCGCTGAAAAAAAAATTGCCGAAACAATGGTGTTTGTGGAATTCCGACGACCACCATTTTATGCCGCCGGTGAACAAAACAAAAAGAAAGAGAATGAAATAACCAAAAAAATGAGAATAATAAGAAATAAGAAAAAAGGATGAGAAAAAGAAGAAAGAATAAAAAAAGTACTAAAAATACATGTGGGGGCGCGTGTAGCTCACCACTTGCCAAGAGTTTGGTTGTCAAGTTTTAGGGTGGTATTTATTTCATTTAAATTTATTTTAGGGGGTAACAGGATTCCCGCAAAGAAAAAGTGTGTAATTGGGAATCCGAGTATATGTCAGGGGTACTTATGCATTTCCCTAGAAAAATTTAATTTGTTTACAATATTAATTATATCCTCTGTGCTAGCAACGAATATAATAATATTTTATTTGAACTAATGACTAAATTTGTTTGACTAATTATATTCTTTAATTTAATTACCAAACAATAAAATAATTAATCCTTTAGCAAAGATCAGAATACTCGTTAGTGTACGACCCCGTAGGTTTAATACTAAGCCGATAGTAAATTGATCATATCAATATACTAATCAAGGGTAGCGTCTAGCAATACTTCTTAATGACTAGATAGAATGAAGTATACAATTTACACTTAAGAACCAGTAGAAGAATAATGTAGTAATTCTTTATGTCCTTATAGCTCTAGGTCACCCTAGGATATGGTTCAACTGTCAAATCCTAATAAGCGACCAACTATGTGTTCATGTCAAATATAATCGACCATTGAATAACCTAAGAAACTCTTTCTTCTATCATTCAATTGCCCTGACCAAGGTCTTAGTTTGGCAGTTAATAATTCATGACAACATGGAGCTTAAACTCATTACCAAGAGTCGACAGATTCTATCTTGATCAATCACTAATTCTACAAGTATTTAATCGTACCCAATATCCTTTCAACTATATCTCTAGGGCCATATGTGTCTAGTATCAAAGAACAACAAATAATTTGTCAATTACTATGACGATCTCAGGTCAAAGGAAACTCTTACATCACATTCTTCAAGAGAATATCATATTGACAGTTTATGGTAATTCTAACCATTAGGAATTATCCAATGAGTAGGTTTAATGATCATATCTCCATATGCATCATCTATCTATGTAATTTAGTTAATGAGATCAACTAATCTTTATCCCATAAAGACGATCACATAAATATTGATCTAACCGGATTACTAATATCCAAATTAATAATCATACGATCAAGAGCAAAATTTAGATTAAATTATAAGAAACTTCACTCTCATTATCATGATCTCTATCACGATGGTAAGTCTCAAAATTTAATCAAGGACCTTATTAAATTAATCAAGCAATTAATAACAACTATGATAAAAAAATATCAAATTCTATATATTTTATATCAAATAACGTTTACAAAAATATGTTCAAATCATCAAATATGAGAATGGATTTAGGGCATATCTACCTTATCCCTAATAATGTTGATTACAATAATGTTATACTAAAAATCTTCTTACACTATGAGGTATGCCATACAATAACTGATGTTTTATTAAATTGATTAACTTTTATTGCTTATACTTGGTTTCTTGCTATTCTCTACGGAGTTCAATTCAAGTAATGGGAAAGAATTTAACAGTGAAGTTAAAAAAAATAGCAATAGAGCAGATCCATCCCCCTTTTAGTGCATAATCAGTTAAAATAATCTATTAAATTGAAGGAAAAAATGAAACTTATTTCGACGCATATGTGGACAAATAAGAAACAAATAATGTTTGGTCTTTTGGCAGGTGTCATTTTCTGCTCTTCGCAAGGACGTTGGTAATGTTCTGGATATGATAGAGAGGTTAAAGAAAGAAGAAAATCAAATAGCTATTGACGAGGATATAATTGAAATGCTGAAATTGGAGCTGGCATTTGTTTGTACATATGTCCAGCTTTCTTATTCCGATTTGGAAGATTTTGAAGATGTAATGACTGGCAAAGGACAAAGGCTTAGAGCTCTGCTTCAATCAATTTTCAATCATGTTGGCCGCAACGTGTTGTTTAAATATGGCATGCATCATGTCCTTCCTTGCCTCAGGTATAATATGTTGCGGAAGCCAAATGTATATAGCGTGAATAAGTCACAACTACTATACCAAAATTATGACAGCCACCAAATAATAAATAAGACAATAAAGCAACAATAAAGGGAACATCAGAATTTACGAGGTTCGGCTAATTTTGCCTACTTCTCGGGCACAACCAAAATTTTATTTCACTCCAAAAATACAAGTGAAATAATACTAAAGAGAGAAGATACAAATGCCTTAAACAGATGAGAAGGCAAATGAGAGGTGTATCTCAATCCTAAACATTAGGCCTTCTTTTATAGGGGAAAAATCCCCTCCAAACTTAACTCCCAACCAATGTGGGACTTTGGCATTTTGCCAAACTTCAACAAATCTCCACCTTGGCAAAATTCCACATTTTCAATTCTCTCTCAATAACAAATTTTGGTTGTGTCTTCATCTTCAATCTTCAGTGTTCAACAATGTTGATCAAATCCAAACAATGTTGAAACTTGACCGCAGTCACCACCTTTGTCAGCATATCAGCAGGATTCTCTGTAGTATGAATTTTCTTCACCGTGACTCCACCTTCTTCTATGATTTCTCGTACGAAATGATACCGAACATCAATGTGCTTCGTCCTTGCATGATAAACTTGGTTCTTCGCTAATTGAATAGCACTTTGACTATCACAAAAAATTGTGATACCTTTTTGTTCAACACCAAGCTCCTTTAGCAATCCTTGAAGCCAAATTGCCTCTTTCACAGCATCTGTAATAGCCATGTACTCTGCCTCTGTTGTAGACAAAGCAACTGTTGACTGCAAAGTAGACTTCCAACTAACTGGTGCCTTTGCAAAAGTAAACACATAACCAGTAGTTGATCTTCGTTTGTCCATATCACCCGCAAAATCTGAGTCACAATATCCAACTACAGACTGATTGTCTTCCTGCTCAAAAACTAACCCGACATCTACAGTATTATGAATATACCGTAGAATCCACTTCACAGCTTGCCAATGCTCCTTCCCTGGATTGTGCATATATCTGCTAATAACTCCAACAGCTTGTGAAATGTCAGGCCTTGTGCAAACCATTGCATACATCAAGCTACCAACAACATTTGCGTATGGTACCTTTGACATATACTCTCGTTCAGCTTCATCCATTGGCGACATAGTAGTACTTAGCTTAAAATGGGAAGCAAGTGGAGTACTAACTGGCTTAGTCTTGTCATCTATGCCAAAACGTTGAAGTACTCTCTTCAAATATTCCTTTTGAGATAAACAGAGTTTCTTTGAACGTCTATCTCTAATTATCTCCATGCCAAGAATTTTCTTTGCCTCACCCAAATCCTTCATCTCGAACTCCTTCTTCAGTTGAATCTTCAACTTATCAATTTCTTCCAAATTCTTGGAAGCTATCAACATATCATCAACATATAGGAGAAGATATACAAATGAACCATCTTTAAGCTTGTGCAAATACACACAATGATCGTATTTGCTTCTCTTGTACCCTTGCCGCAACATAAACTCGTCAAATCGCTTGTACCATTGTCTAGAAGATTGTTTCAATCCGTACAACGATTTTTCAAGTTTGCACACCATATTTTCTTTTCCAGCAACTTTGAATCCTTCTGGCTGAGTCATGTAGATTTCCTCCTCCAAGTTTCCATGTAAAAACGCAGTTTTTACATCCATCTGAACTAGTTCCAAATCCAATTGTGCTACCAAAGCCAACATAATTCTAATGGAGGAATGTTTTACAACTGGAGAAAACACTTCATTGTAATCAATTCCCTCCTTTTGAGCATATCCTTTGGCCACCAATCTTGCTTTGTAGCGAACATCTAATTGGTTAGGAAATCCTTCTTTCTTTGCAAATACCCATTTGCACCCAATTGCTTTCTTTCCCTTCGGGAGATTGGCCAATCTCCATGTATGATTCTGATGAAGGGACTGTATTTCATCATTCATGGCAATCCTCCACTTATCTTCTTCTGAACTTTGGACAGCGTCTTTATAAGTAGTAGGAACATCATCAGCTACAATTGAGGTTGCACAAGCAACCGTCTCTATGAGACGAACAAGTTTCGTTATTGTTCTTTTTGGCCTGCTGGTTGCTATTGATTCAAGTTGTTGTTGAGATTCCTGAGTTGGAATCTCCTCTACTGGCTCTCCTTCCAGAGGGTAATCTTCATTTGTTTCCTCCTCTGCTTCTTGTGTAGGAAAAATAAATTTTCCCTCAAACTCCACCTGCTTAGAAGCACCTTCATTTTGTTTGGTATCTTCTGTTACCTTATTTACCATAGCAAATTCATCAAAGGTAACATCTCTGCTGAATATTACTTTCTTTGTCATAGGACACCATAAGCGATATCCTTTGACTCCAGAAGTAATTCCCATAAAAATAGCCTTCTTTGCCCTTGGATCCAATTTTGACTCCGTCACATGATAATATGCAGTTGAGCCAAACACGTGCAAAGAGTTATAATCTACAGCAGGTTTTCCGTACCATTTTTCAAATGGTGTTTTGCCATCAATAGCAGCAGATGGTAGACGATTAATGAGGTGGCATGCATATGTAATTGCCTCAGCCCAAAATTCTTTGCCCAAGCCAGCATTGGACAACATACACCGTACCTTCTCCAGCAAGGTCCGGTTCATACGTTCTGCCACTCCATTCTGTTGTGGTGTATGTCTAACAGTGAAGTGTCGGACGATGCCATCATTTTCACAGACCTTATTGAAATGATCATTTTTGTATTCACCTCCATTGTCTGTGCGAATACACTTGATTCTCCTGCCTGTCTGATTCTCCACCATCGTCTTCCATTTGAGAAAAATTCCCAACACTTCATCTTTGCTCTTCATTGTATACACCCATACTCTTCGGGAAAAATCATCAACAAAGGTTACAAAATAGTGCTTCCCACCCAATGAAGGTGTTTTGGAAGGACCCCAAACATCAGAGTGTACATAATCCAAAATGCCTTTAGTATTATGGATCGCTGTACCAAATTTAACCCTTGTCTGTTTCCCTTTAACACAATGCTCACAAAACTCCAAGTTGCAAGCCTTTACTCCTTTTAACAATCCTTGATCTGATAGAGTTTTCAAGGATTTTCCTCCAGCATGTCCCAAGCGCATGTGCCATAGCTTGGTTGCTTCTGCCTCTTTGTCGTCACTGGATGTTACTGTCGCTGTCCCAATAATTGTACTGCCACGATAGCGGTACATATTATTATTCTTCCGATTAGCCTTCATTACCACTAGTGCACCGGAGCATACTCTCATCACTCCATTTTCTGCAATGATTTTGAACCCTTTTGATTCTAGGGCTCCCACAGAGATGAGATTCTTCTTCAAATCCGGTACATATCGAACATCTATCAATGTTCTGATCATTCCATCATGGTTCCTTAATCGTATTGAACCAATGCCATATGAGGTAAGAGGGCTGTTATCCGCTGTGTGGATGACTCCATATTCTCCTTCTTGAAATTCCACGAACCAGTCCCTGTTGGGACACATATGATAGCTACAAGCCGAGTCCATCAACCATATGTCTGATGATGTTGATGACTCTGTTGTAACTAATGAGAAGTCTGAATCATCACAATCAGCTACATTTGAATCCATAATAGCCTTTCCATTGTTATGTTTGGCCTTATTCTTCAACTTCGGACAGTCTTTCTTCCAGTGCCCTTTTTCTCGACAAAAGGCACATTCATCTTTGCTGGGTCTGGATCTTGACTTGGATCTTCCCTTCTTTGTCCTCGTTTGATTTTGAGGACGACCCCTCACAAACAGTGCTTCTCCTTCTCCGCCCTTCTGTTTTTCTCGCTTTCTTTGTTCATAGCTGTACAAAGCTGAACAAACTTCTCTGAGAGAAATTTCGTCATTTCCATGGAGTAGAGTAGTTTCAAGGTGCTCGTACTCATCAGGAAGTGACGCCAACAACATTAAGGCCAAGTCACCATCATCATAAGTTGTATCCATATTTTGCAAATCTGTGACCAACTTATTGAAACTGGTGATATGTTCATTCATCGTGGTACCAGGAACATAGGTGAAGTGAAACAGTCTCTTCTTCATGTACAATTTATTTTGACTGTTTTTCTTCAAAAATTTATCCTCCAGTGCTTTCCATAATTTACTTGCAGAAGTTTCCTTTGTGTATGGATATTTCTGCTCTCTAGCAAGGTAGGATCGAATGGTACCGCAAGCAACACGGTTGATAATTCTCCAATCTTCTTCTCCAATAACATCTGGTTTCTTTTCTTCAATGGCCAGATCTAGCCCTTGTTGAAAAAGGACATCTAGAACCTCGCCTTGCCACATCCCAAAATGTCCGGACCCGTCAAAAATTTCTACCGCAAATTTCGCATTTGACACAATTCTTGTCATAAGCGAAGATGCCAATGATGACGTATTGTTGACACTTGATGTAGATTCTTCTTGTTTATTGTCCCCCATATTTGACACAAATATTATTTAATAGCTGACGACACAAATCAAGATTATTTCCTTTCTGATGTAGAAGATCAGACTAAGCTGCAACTACAGAGCATACTCAGACAGAACCTTGACTCAGTTACCAAGATAAATCTTTTCTGATGTGGAAGATCAGACTATGCTGCAACCACAGAGCATACTTAGACAGTACCTTGGCTCTGATACCAATTGTTGCGGAAGCCAAATGTATATAGTGTGAATAAGTCACAACTACTATACCAAAATTATGACAGCCACCAAATAATAAATAAGACAATAAAGCAACAATAAAGGGAACACCAGAATTTACGAGGTTCGGCTAATTTTGCCTACTCCTCGGACACAACCAATATTTTATTTCACTCCAAAAATACAAGTGAAATAATACTAAAGAGAGAAGATACAAATGCCTTAAACAGATGAGAAGGCAAATGAGAGGTGTATCTCAATCCTAAACATTAGGCCTTCTTTTATAGGGGAAAAATCCCCTCCAAACTTAACTCCCAACCAATGTGGGACTTTGGCATTTTGCCAAACTTCAACATAATATTTATATCAGCTCACGTCGTCGTTCTGAATCAAGTGCCACCATGACTCAGGAGCATTTGCACTTCCTCCTCTTGAGTCTCCACCATCTATCCAAGTATTGTTCTGAGCAGGCTTTTCCTTTAATGACTGAATATGAGATTCTTCAGAATGTATGTGGCAACATAAGTGATTTCCATGGGTTGATAGTGAATGGTTGCGTTGAGCATGATATTGTTGAAAGCGTCTTACCTCAGTTTCAACCTATGGCTGAGAGAGTTGGACACTTCCTTTGGAATGATCGGATTGATGGAGACTCTCGACTCTTCAAACTAGCACATCTACTCTTGAAGATTATTCCAATTGAGCTGGAGGTTATGCACATATGTTAAACAAGTTTGAGAGCTTCAATGTCAACAGAAGTTGGATGCTTCATTAAGCAGCTCCTAGAAACCTATCCAGACATTCTTAGGGGATATTTGATTCATCTACAAGAGCACATGGTGAATTTAATTACCGCTAACACTTCAGGGGCTCGAAACGTTCATGTCATGGTAGAGTTTCTATTAATCATTCTCACTGATCTGCCTAAGGACTCTATTCATAATGGCAAGTTGTTTGAATTCCTAGCACGTGTTGGAGCACTTACCAGGGACATATCAACTATTGCTCGTGACATAGAAGAGAAATCAAGGAATGAAGAGATTACCAATGAAACAAATAGTGCAACTCTAGGCTTACTCGAAAATATTGAACTCCTGAAGAGAGAACTCAAAGATGTTTACCTGAAAGCCCCAGACTCATCTCAACTCTGCTTTCCCATGAGTGATGGACCCCTGTTCATCCATCTTCAACTTAGACATTTAAATGGTTTGCTCAATTCCAATACTTATTCGGTTGCTTTGATAAAGGAAGAAATCAAGCTGATGAAAGAATATCTAGAATTCATAAGATATTTCTTGATGAATGTTGAGCAAGAATTGTACAAAAATCTCTGGGCACGTGCTTTAGATGTGGCATATGAGGCAAAAGATGTCATTGATTCAATTATTTTAAGAGATAATGGTCTCTTACATCTTATTTTCTCACTTCCCGTTGCCATAGAAAAGATCAATTTTATCAAAGAAGAGGTCTCAAATTTACTTGAGAAGATTCCTAAGAACAGGGGCGTCATTGTTGTGAACTCACTCAACAAGCCAGTTGACCGCAAGTCATCAATAGCTGGTAAAATAATCGTAGGTTTTAAAGAGGAGACTGACTTGATAATTAGAAATCTCACCCGAGGATCAAAAATGCTAGATGTCATTTCGATTACTGGAACGCCGGGTTCGGGTAAAACAACTTTGGCACACAAAATGTATAATGATAAGGTTGTTTCTAGTCATTTCGACATCCGCGCATGGTGTACGGTGGATCAAGAATATGACGAGGAGAAATTGTTGGAGAACCTTTTTAATCAAGTTACTGACTCAATTTTGAAATCCAGTGAGAATATTGATGTTGCTGATGAGCTACGGAAACAACTATATGGGAAGAGGTACCTTATTGTCTTAGATGACATATGGGATATTGCAACATGGGAAGAGTTGAGAAGAATTTTTCCTGAAGTTGAGAAAGGAAGTCGAATTATTTTGACGACTCGAGAAAAGAAAGTGGCTCTGCATGCACAATGCCACAGTGATCCGCTTGATCTTCGATTGCTAAGATTAGAAGAAAGTATGGAGTTATTAGAGAAAAGGGTCTTTGGAAAAGAAAGTTTCCCTGATGAACTACTGGATGTTGGGAAAGAAATTGTCCAAATTTGTAAAGGGCTTCCTTTGGTGGTTGATCTGATCGCTGGAGTAATTGCGGGGAAGGAAAAGAAAAGGAGTGTGTGGCTTGAAGTTAGAAATAATTTGCATTCCTTCATTTTCCAAAATGAAGCATATGTGATGAAGGTTATAGCATTAAGTTATGACCATTTACCAGATCCCCTAAAGCCGTGCTTACTTTACATTGCAGGTTATGGGAAGGACAGAGCGATTGAAGTCGGAACTTTGAAAAGTCTTTGGTGTGGCGAAGGACTTGTGCAACAGACAGAGATGAAGAGTTTGGAAGAAGTGATGGAGGTTTATCTGGATAATTTAGTTTCCAGTAGCTTGGTAATTTCTTTCAATGAGATAGGTAGAGACCGGACTTACCAAATTCATGATCTTGTGCATTACTTTTGTTCGATAAAAGCAAGAGAGGAAAAGTTGTTTGGCTGGATACGTTCAAGTGCTCCATCATCATCTTCTTCTTCAGATCTGATGCCACGTCAAAGGGCCATTGCTTATGATAAGAAACACTTTGGGCACAACAATTTTGTCCTGTTCGATTCAAAAAAGAAAAGGCATTCTGGTAAACACCTCTATTCTTTGTTCATAACTGGACAAAAGCTGGACAACCATCTTTATGATATATGTCACCTAAGACACTTGAGGCTTCTTAGAGTGTTGCAACTGAGTAGATCTTTTATCAAGGTGAATGATTCTTTACTGAATGAAATAAGCACATTGGTCCATTTGAGGTTCTTAAACATTACGACAGAAGTTAAATCTCTGTCTTTGTGTTTTTCAAATCTCTGGAATCTAGAAACTCTGCAGGTAAGAAACGATGGACCAGCCTTGGTACTACTACCGACAATTTGGAATCTTGTAAAGTTGCGAGTGCTGGGCATACATAATTGTTCTTTCTTTGATTTGGATACAGATGAACCAGTATCGATAACAGAGGACTCAAAGCTAGAGAACCTGAGAATATTAGGGGGACTCAAACTTTCATATTTGAAAGACACGGAGGATCTTTTCAAAAGGTTTCCCAATCTTCAAGAGCTTAGTTTTAATCTCAAAGAATCATGGGATTGTTCAGTAGCGCCATATTGGTTCCCGAAGTTGGATTTCCTAAATGAACTAGAAATCCTCAAAGTAACTTTTGAAAGTTCAAATACATATGATAGTGTGCCCTCTGTAGAGACAAATAGACTGTGGGATTTTCACTTACCTTCAAGTGTGAAAATATTGTGTTTGTGTAAGTTTCCCCTGACGTCCAATTCACTATCAACAATAGCAAGACTGACCAAGCTTGAAATGATGTACCTTGAAGACGCAATCATCAAGGGGGAAGAATGGAACATGGGGGAGGAAGACACCTTCCAGAAACTCAAATGTTTGAGGTTGCAACGAGCGACTCTTGCTAAGTGGGAGACTAGCGAGGAATTCTTTCCTGCGCTTGAGAAATTAGAACTGTGGGAATGTCATAAGCTTGAGGAGATTCCGCCTTGTTTTGGGGATATTTGTTCATTAAAAAGTATCGAACTGTGGAAGAGCCCTCAACTTGAAGCATCTGCTCTGAAGATTAAGCAAGATGTTGAAGATATGAGTGGGGATATTCAGGTCCTTGTTTATAACTGATTAAGTCTTGAGCACTTTTACCCTGGGAAAATATGTGAGTATAGACAACTTATTACCTCCTTTATTTCATTTTATGTGGCAGAATTTGACCAGTGTAATTTTCTTTTGCAGAGAGCATGTAAGGAATATATCCAGCTTTTGAGGCTAAAGATGAATCCTCATACACCTATTGCTATTTCACTCCTTTTCGTTTACTCTGTTGTGTGGTGAATGTTGTATTGATATCGGTTATTACTGTATAACTTGTCTAATTTTCCCACTTTTTCTTCATTTTGTATGCTTAAAACAGGCACGCTAGTTATGTATTCGATAATTTGTTTTTTCAGATTGTTGTTTTTGTGTACTCTCTTTTCTTTTTTGGCATGGCTTGAATTGTTTACATATACATGGGATTCCTGGCTCTCTGCTATGATGGGATAAATTACTCAGATACTGTAGAAAATTGTCTTTCATTGCATCAGATAAATATATTTCACCACTAGTTGCTATGTGTCGTATCTTGACCTGCTATTTCAACAAATGTGATGAGTACTCTCAGTTTTTCTTCTTTTATAGAAAATAACTATAGTTTTAAATTCACTATAATGAACAATACTGCTACATCTTCTGTTTTCCCTTTTACAAGTGAAATCATTTTTATTAATGTACATCAATATGGTGTTAAGTGTACATAAAGGTATTACTAAACAATTCTTTTCTGTTAACCAATTGTTTTCTGTACAACTACGACAACAACTATCATTGCGTATTGAATAGATGGCTGCCACGTGGCAATTTAAAAGGTGGGTCCGTTGGTCCATTAGGTGCAAGGTATTAAATAATCGTAAACGGCGAGGGTAAGCATCTTCGGAAAGTATAACAACTAATATCTGATAGTAGAAGGGCAAATGTAACCCTCACGCCTTATCTTACTAATCGTAGAGAGGGACGAGCCCATAGATCAATTGTGTTACAATCGATAGTTTAAAATAAAAGCAAGCAAGAGTAGCAGACTGTACAGCTAAATCATATCTATCTATGTCTATCTATCGATATTATTATAAAAACACGAATAGCTTACGCTAAATATTGAGCGACAAAAATATCCATGTATTATTGATAGACTTTTATACTCGTAAAAGATTAAAATATTTGTTAACAAACCAAGTTAAAAATGGATGTAGTTGTAAATTTCAAAACATTATCCACGGATAAATTTCTTATTCGATTTAAACTACATATGAATGTAAAATTCTAATTCATTTTGGACTGCTATTGTACTCACCGCCAATATGCATATGGTTCAAAGGATAGTATCATTAATCTTTATGGATAGCAATATGCATGTTGCAGGCTTGATTTTTGGTTCTCCAATTTGTATGAAAAAGCTTATACTTACTCATATGCTTTATACGTTTACGTTCAATAGGTATTTATTAAGTGTTGAAACAATAGTAAAATATATTAAACTAAAAAATTTCATAAAACAATATATCACGTTGATCGATTTTTATGTCTTTTCAAAGCTAAGTTCCCTCTAAAGACAATTCCATGTCGGATAAGATTGTCTTATAAAAAGTTGAAATTTTTTATTTTGTGTCTCACACAATTGACGCTAGTTGTTTGCGACCTTTTTTTTTATCTCACAACTGTGTGGTCCCAGAATTTTGTGGACCCAAATATGTAAGATATGAGTCCACAAATATGTGAGATAAAAAGATGTCTCACACAACTAATGTCAGTTATGTGAGGCACACCATAAAATCACTCTAAAAAATTTATCCAATATTTACAACTTTAAATTCAACTAAAAACTATCCTTTAATTGCTTATGTGAAATTAGAAACCTAATATTAAATATACTAAACTTTCCTCTAGGTAAAATTAGAGTACATACATTCCAATTCAACGGAAGTTAAATCAATTTTATATAGTCAGATATTTTCAAAAATACTGAAATTAAATTTATTAGGAGTAACAACTATCAAGGTTATTTAGAATTTTTAGGTAAGTGAAAGTTTATAATTTTGTTATGCGGTTTTATATTATTTGATTTAAATATTTCGTGCGAGGTAAGAATATAGAGACTAATCTATATCTATCTATCTATATTATTTTAAAAGCACGAATAATTTATGCTAAATGTTGAACGACTAAAATATCCCTAAAATATTGATCGACTTTTATACCCTTAAATATTTGTATAATTTAAAAATTTAATGGTAAATTAACTAATCATGGAATTCTTTTTCAATTTAAACTATACATATGCCCAACCCTACAATATTGATCCTACTTGAATTAGAAAAGTATGCCCATAATTTTCTTTCAAAGAATTGTTGTTCCTAATTACAATTCTTTTATAATATACTAGTAGAAAAGGCACGTAATAAGAGAAGATTTAGTACTACTTTCTAAACACATCAATAACATTTTAAACAAAGTTTGAAAATTCTTACTATTTGGATGGTTGTTACAAGTTGTACCGTATTGTATTGTTACTTTAAATACAATATTTGTTTTAATTGTTACTTAAATTTTATTGTATCGTAACATTAACTCTGTCGTTACGTAACAATGAAATGTGCCACTTTATGTAACGACCGATTTGGTGTGGTCGCGTCGTTTCCTTGTGTTTTTCTCTCAATCTCACTCTTCATTATTATTAAATAATTTTATGTTATTATTTACCCTACCTTTTTATATACCATCTCATAATATTTCTTTATAATATTGTAAGTTTATTCATCATATTACTGGTGCATGATACCATGAAACGACGACAAAACGACACAATCCATCCAAACATTGTATTCATCAAACGATACAGTACAATACAATACAATACAATACGATACGATACATTATGAAACGATATGTAACAACCATCCAAACAAGTCTTAATTTGTATTTAGTTCATATAAAGCTAAAACTAAGTTAAGTTAGTATCTTTTACCTAAATATTAGGAGTTACTACATATTTCAAATAAATTCAGTTAATTTTTAAAATATTAAATAATAAGAAAATAATTAAAAGACAGTTTATTAAAATATAAAATCTAAGTTTAAAGGTTAAAAAATAAGGGCAAGTTTATATGAATACATTTTTTACATGATAATAAAGTGGTTCTAATAATACAGATGAGATTGTGCTCTTTAATTGATTTATTTTTACTTTAGTATGGGTAATTGATTCATTTACTAATTTCTCAAAGAAAATTAATTGATGTTAGATTAGGTTTCCTAGAACAAGTTTGTCAAAGTCTCCTATATATCGAAGTTTAACAAATTTTTTCTTTTGATTGGTTTATTTTCATTAGATGCTCATGTGCCATGAATTGTCTCTAATTCAAGATTTACATCAATTTATATTCCAATAAAAAGAAAAATACTTTAGAATAATATTATTAATGCATTATGCACGATGATTGGTTAAAATAATCTAAAGTAAGTGGAACACAATGATTGGACCGACTCGGTAACAAAAGCAAAAATACATTACGATGTTCATATAGAATGTGAAAATCAACTTGAACTTTCCAAACAAATAGGATGTTTGCATAATATAAGGTATTAGCTAGCTAAAAATATATATATTATATATATAATACACATATATACAAAAAAAATATTTATCTGCTATTATTTTTGGGAGCGGTTAAAAAAATCTTAATTAATCATGGACTTGATTTATCAAAACACGTGTATAGTTAATATTTATTGCTTTGAATATGATAAAGCAATAATAATTTTTCTCGGGTTATATCCGACATAATTTTAATTTGACATAACTTTATAAATAATTGAGACAACCCTCACAAATATGTCTAAGTACAATAGTAAAAAAGTAATACTTTTTTGAGGTGATTCAAAGATGGACAACTATATGTTTTACTTTTGAGATGGAGAAGCC
Source organism: Nicotiana sylvestris (assembly GCF_000393655.2). Taxonomy (NCBI): domain Eukaryota; kingdom Viridiplantae; phylum Streptophyta; class Magnoliopsida; order Solanales; family Solanaceae; genus Nicotiana; species Nicotiana sylvestris. Next base: position 57,928,382 of record NC_091058.1, read on the forward strand.
AAAGTTATAGAAGGAAACATAATACCAAAAATGTCCTCTTAAAGAAGTCTTAGATATGGTACTAACATACTGAATATTTATACATTATAAATAGGATATTATTTAATTAAATTGATTATCTTTGTAGGTTAAGACAATATTATTTTTAATTCAAGTATTCTATTAATGTAATAACATTAATGTTTAGCATTTAAATGAATGTTGTATTTCTATCACGTTAATTACTTTACAACATATCATCTTGTAAACAATTTGTTACAAAATCTAATTAGTTATTTTTTCACATAAAAGTTCTGACTAAATATTTACATGCCAAGCACGTACATAGTAACTAGTTATTATAAAAGAATGAATACAATGTTGGGTTACAAAAATAGCCCTAAAATTTTTATTGTCTTTTATATACATGTTGGATGGAAATGTAACACTCAAAATCTTTAACTATTTGTGTCACGACCCAAGTTCGCCCTCCGTGAACTGTCGTGACGGCACCTAGTCTCTATGACTAGGTAAGCCTAACAATTGCGGAAAAAGAGAAAACAAATGCGGAAAAGCTAATAAAAACTGAAGATAAACAAATATAGAAGCGTTTAAGATGCCGCTCGACATATACTAATACAAGATCTCAAAAACTGAACAACTTCCCAAACCCGGAATCTCATGAAATCACAAGCTATGAATACTTCATAGTGCTCTAACTCTAGAATGTCTAGATCAAAGTAAATACAGAAGGGCTATAACTACTAGAGAGAATGGAGAGTACTCCTCGATCTGCGGACGCGACAGATATACCTCAAAGTCTCTAAAGAATCACCTCGCATCAAGGATGATAGGGCTAAGTCGAAGAACCTGGATCTGCACATGAAAAACATGCACAGGAAAGGCATGAGTACACCACAACGGTACTCAGTAAGTGCCAAGCCTAACCTCGGTCGGGTAGTGACGAGGAAGGTCAGGGCCCTACTGATTTTAGATAAAAAATAAGGTAAAATAGTATAGAATACGACAATATAATTAAGTGCTAATAGTATGAAGTAACCCAGGATAATAAGAATAACAACAACTACAACGGAGAGAGAAGACACAGGGGGAATATAACTCCACGCAACAATAGCAACCGGGGATCTCCCATGATACCGTCTTGTAGTCCCCAAATGTAAATATCCAGTGGATCTCCTGGGTTTCGTCCTGTAGTCCAACTCATAGTACGCAGGGATCTATCGGAGTAACGATTCGTTGTCCCAAATGTAAATACCCAGTACTGGGGGAATCTACCGAGTGCAGTCCCGTAGTTCCAATATAAATGTGCAGGGGGATTTACCGGAATATAAATCCGTAGTTCCAAAGTAAACATGCAGGGGGATCTCTCCGAATACCATCCCGTAGTCCCAAAGTAATCACACAACAGCATCACGAAGAATATTCAATTCAATCCAAATTTCATACCAAGGTAAAATAGGTATTTCTAACCTAGCATGCTGAATAGAATTCAATTAAAGCAGTTTGAGCAATCTTCCTTAAGCTAACAGTAGGCTTATATTGCAAGTAGTATAAACAGGAAAGGAAACACAGTTATAGTTACTTAATAAAAATAGGATTTTAAACAATTAGCACAAGTACACACTCGTCACCTCACGTACAAGGCATTTCATATATCAACAATACCAAATCCTAAGGGGAGTTCCCCCCACAAGGTTAGGCAGGCCACGTACCTTGAACCCGCTCAATCAACTTAATACCACGTTCTTGCCACGAGTATCCGACTCCAAATGACCCAAATCTATTTAAAGTAATTGCATAATGTAAGTATAACTTCAAGTAACTAATTCAACTAATTAATTCGAAGTTAATACCTGAAATAAGGAAAATCACCCAAAAAGGCCCCTGGCCCACGTCTCAGAATTGAGTAGAAATTATAAATTCGGAATCCTCACACTATCACGAGCTCATACATACAGAAATTACTCCAATCCGACATCCAGATCTTGATCAAAACTCCAAAGTTAGGCCTGGCAACTTTTCCAAATTTTCTCCAAATTTTCACCCTAAATTTGAATTTAAAGGATGAATTTAAGCATATATTCGTGAAAATTAATCAAAACCGAGTAAGAACTACTTACCCAAAATACCCAGGTGATAATCTCTCCCAAAATCACCAATCCCGAGCTCTCAAATCAATTTCTAAGGTTTTGAGACTAAACCCTCGTTTCTGCCCTTTTTTTGACCAGTGGAACCGCATTTGCGGCTCTGGGACCGTACCTGCGGTCTCGCTTCTGCGTAGACCATGCCGCACCTGTGACATTTCATTAAACTAAGAATTCTGCACTGTCACAACCCGGATTTTTCACCCTCGGGTGTCGTGATGACACCTACTAGTAAAAGCTAGGCAAGCCAACCATATGAATTAATTACCTTTTTCCCATTTTAATCCTTTAACAATTATGAACCAACATTATATAAACAACAGAATTTAATAAGCGGAAGAACAAAATATAACCATTTAAATATTTCCAATACAATTTCTTAAACATGGACTACCCAGAACTGGTGTCATAATTTCACAGACGGTCTAGGAATAATACAAATAAAGGTCCGAAAAATTAAATACAACGTTGTTTTCTGAAATACATAAATGAAACAGGATGAAAGGATAGAATGAGACGTCAGGGCCTGTGGATGCCTGTAGAACTACCTCGGATCTCCTAATGGTCTGAAGGAAGCAACCCAAAGCTAAGGTCTGTATGCTCCAGTACCGGGATCTGCACACAGTGCAGAGTGTAGTATCAGCACAACCGACCCCATATGCTGGTAAGTGCCTAGCCTAACCTCGACGAAGTAGTGACGAGGCTAGGGCCAGAATACCAAATAAACATGTGCAATTAAGTCATATACAACGGAAACTAAAAGCAGAAATTCACAGTTTAAGATGGGAAGGGGAAAGCATGGTACGAGGAGTATCAGATTACAACAAAATACCAAAGAGGAATGTAAAGAAACCAGAATTTAATTGCCAACAATAATGAGGAAAACAAACACAGTATTCACTTTCATTTCTTTCTTATTACAGGCGTGCAACCCAATCCCATTTCATATATCTCGTTGCAGGCGTGCAACCCGCTCCCATTTTATATATTTCGTTGCAGGCGTGCAACCCGCTCCCTTTTCTATATCTCGTTGCAGGCGTGCAACCCGCTCCCATTTCATATATCTTGTTGCAGGCGTGCAACCCGATCCCATTTCAAATATTTTCGTGGTGACGTGCCACCCACTCTCATTTCATATATCTTGTTGCAGGCGTGCAACCCATTCCCATTTACAAATCAACATCAATCACAAAAGAAGCCCTACAAGGGAATAAGAGTATAACAACAACATCCCGGCAAGGGAGACAATATCATAAACAATAACATCCCGGCAAGGGAACCAACAATGATAATCAACACATTAAGCATGAATAAATCTCAACGGAGTCACAACAATTACAACACTAGACCCATGGGCATGCTTGACACCAACGTATAGATACTCGTCACCATGCCTATACATCGTGCTCCACAATTAACACATAGCAATTAAGACACAACTCCTAATCCCTCAAGGTAAGGTTAGACCAAACACTTACCTCAAACTTTCACGGCCAACTCAAGCCTCAAACACCGCTAGGTAAGCCTAACAATTGCGGAAAAAGAGAAAATAAATGCGGAAAAGCTAATAAAAACTGAAGATAAACAAATATAGAAGCGTTTAAGATGCTGCTCGACATATACTAATACAAGATCTCAAAAACTGAACAACTTCCCAAAACCCGGAATCTCATGAAATCACAAGCTATGAATACTACATAGTGCTCTAACTCTAGAATGTCTAGATCAAAGTAAATACAGAAGGGCTATAACTACTAGAGAGAATAGAGAGTACTCCTCGATCTGCGGACGCGACAGATATACCTCAAAGTCTCTAAAGAATCACCTCGACTCAAGGATGATAGGGCTAAGTCGAAGAACCTAGATCTGCACATGAAAAACATGCACAGGAAAGGCATGAGTACACCACAACGGTATTCAGTAAGTGCCAAGCCTAACCTCGGTCGGGTAGTGACGAGGAAGGTTAGGGCCCTACTGATTTTAGATGAAAAATAAGGTAAAATAGTATAGAATACGACAATATAATTAAGTTCTAATAGTATGAAGTAACCCAGGATAATAAGAATAACAACAACTACAACAGAGAGAGAAGATACAGGGAGAATATAACTCCACGCAGCAATAGCAACCGGGGATCTCCCATGATACCGTCTTGTAGTCCCCAAATGTAAATATCCAGAGGATCTCCTGGGTTTCGTCCTGTAGTCCAACTCATAGTGCAGGGATCTATCGGAGTACCGCTTCGTTGTCCCAAATGTAAATACCCAGTACTGGGGGAATCTACCGAGTGCAGTCCCGTAGTTCCAATATAAATGTGCAGGGGGATTTACCGGAATATAAATCCGTAGTCCCAAAGTAAACATGCAGGGGGATCTCCCCGAATACCATCCTGTAGTCCCAAAGTAATCACACAACAGCATCATGAAGAATATTCAATTCAATCCAAATTTCATACCAAGGTAAAATAGGTATTTCTAACCTAGCATGCTGAATAGAATTCAATTAAAGCAGTTTGGGCAATCTTCCCTAAGCTAACAGTAGGCTTAAATTGCAAGTAGTATAAACAGGAAAGGAAAATTTTCGAACTCGGTATGAGCATTATGAGTTTCTAGTGATGTCATTTGGACTGACAAATGCCCCAGCCGCATTTATGGATTTGATGAACTGGGTGTTCAAGCACTATTTGGATTCTTTTGTGATTGTGTTTATTGATAATATCTTGATCTACTCTCGAATTCGAGAGGAGCATGAGTAGCATCTTCGGATCGTTATTCAGACTCTGAGAGACAGCCAATTATATGTTATGTTTTCAAAATGCAAGTTTTGGTTGGACTTGGTCGCTTTCTTGTGGCACGTTGTTTTGGCAGAGGGCATTTAGGTAGATCCTAAAAAGATTGAGGCAGTGCAGAACTGGCCTATACCTACATCAGCTATGGAGATCTAGAGTTTCTTAGGGTTGGCGGGTTATTATCGTCGGTTTGTGGAGGGGTTTTCATCTATAACAACCCAATTGATTAGGTTGACCTAGAAGGGTGCCCCATTCAAATGGTCGGACGAGTGTAAGTCGATCTTCCAGAAGCTCAAGACTGCTTTGACTACGACGCCAGTGTTAGTGTTGCCTACAGGTTCAGGATCTTATACGGTATATTGTGATGCATCTCATATTAGACTTGGTGCGATGTTGATGCATGGTGGAAAGGTGATTGCATACATGTCGCAAAAACTGAAGGTTCACGAGAAGAATTACCCTGTTCATGACTCAGAGTTAGCAGCCATTATTCATGCACTGAGATTTAGAGGCAGTATCTTTTCAGCATGTCGTTTGAGGTATTCACGGATCAACGGAGCTTGCATTATTTGTTCAAGCAAAAGGAGTTCAATTTGAGGCAGATGAGGTGGTTGGAGCTATTGAAAGACTATGATATCACTATCTTGTATCATCCCGAAAATGCCAATGTGGTGGCCGATGCTTTGAGTAGAAAGTTAGTGAGTATGGGTAGTCTTGCGTTCATTCCAGTCGGCGAGAGACCGCTTGCATTAGATGTTCAGGCTTTGGCCAATCAGTTTGTGAGGTTGGATGTTTCTGAGCCCAGTCATGTTCTAGCTTGTACCGTCGCTCGGTCTTCATTGTTTGATTACATTAGGGAGCGACAATATGATGACCCTAATTTGTTAGTCCTTAGGGACACAGTGCGGCACGGAGATGCCAAGTAGGTTACGATTGGAGATGATGGAGTTTTGAGGATGCAAGGTCGTGTTTGTGTACCTAATGTGGATGGACTTTGTGAGTTGATTCTAGAGGAGGCCCACATTTCCCGATATTCTGTTCATCTGGGCGCCGCTAAAATTTATCAGGACTTGCAATAACATTATTGGTGGAGGAGGATGAAGAAGGATATAGTTGCATAGGTAGCTCGGTGTCTAAATTGTCAGGAAATAAAGTATGAGCATCAGAGACCTAGTGGTTTGCTTCAGAAGATAGAGATTCCTGAGTGGATGTGGGAGTGTATCACTATGGATTTTGTTATTGGACTCTCACGGAAGGGATGTATGCGATCACAGAGTTTTGGCTTGAAGTAAATTGCGAATGAGTGAAGGTGGTCGTGTTTGCAAAGAAGGAATGGCGAAGCTGAGAGGCTGAGTCAGTTGTGGTACATGATCGTATGGCCTGGGATGCGATCGCGATGTTGAGGCAGCTTGTTAATCGCGTTCGAGAAAGCTTTTACGCGACCGCGGATAGTAAATTTGAGTTTGATAGAAATTGTCTTACGGGATTGCTAATTGATTTTCGCGATCGCGATGCATAGATAACTGGGCAGTAGAACTTAAGTTTGAAATCGAGGATTTATTTCAAACTTCACAATTTGGACTTAGAGAGCTCGGATTGTGGTGAAATTTTGAGGGATTTTCAGAGAGTTCATTGGGGTAATAATTCCTAACTCGATTTTTGTTAAATTACTCGAATCTATCATTGTTTTTATCATGTAATTAAGAATTGGAGTTGAAAAAATTGCAGAAAAGTGGTAAAACTTCTTAGACTAAGTTTTTGAGTTTTGAAAGGCAAAATGAGGTCGGATTTGAATAATTCTTGTATGGTTAGACTCGATATCGAATGGGTATTCAGATTTTTATAATTTTGGCTGGGTTTTAAGATGCGAGCCAGGGTTGACTTTTTGGTTTAATTTTTCAATTATGTGCAAAGATCATAATTTCATTGTTTGAATTAGTTTCCTATAGTTATATTTATAGTATGAAATTATTTTAGCCAGATTCGAACCGTTCGGAGTTGGAAAATTGAGGGAAAGACCTTCTAGTGGATTGATTAGCGTGGTTTGAGGTAAGCGGCTTGCCTAACTTTGTGTGAAAAAAATTACCCCTTAGGATTGGTGTTGTTTGTAGTAATTGTGATATGTTAAAGCCGTGTACGCAAGGTGACGAGTGTGTACAAGGGCTAAATGTGAAAATCTCCGATTTTTGCTATGTAGATCCCTTTCCATGCCTTAATTGAGTTATCTTAACATGTTATAACCATCATTTTTAGTCTAATTTCACATGTCTACTTGTCTTACCTCTTAATTGCTAATTGTCCTACATGTTTAGTTAAAGTACTTGCTTCCTTTATTCCGTATTCATTATTAAACTGTTGAATTCTTTACTTGAAATTGCTATTTTTGGAATACCTTGTTGTTGAATTTGGTATTGAGTAGCAAAGGCCGTGATTCTAATTGAGGCAAAGTGTAAAGTTCTGAAATATTATTTTATTGAGTTACCCTCAGGTTGCTATTGTTGAGACTTTGTGCACATCATGGTTGAGCCGTGAGCTCCTTATTGTGAAATTCTCTTATTTTTTGATTTTCTAAAAAGTTGTGATATTGGGCACTTGAGGTGCGAGTTGTGATACGTCGTGATATTGATACGCATGCGGTGGTATAAGGTTTGGGTGTTGAAACACATGCGATGAGATAAGGTGGGCTTAATATGCATGACTAGTAGGGGAACTACTAGAAGCCATGCGGTGTGATAAGGTGTGCCAAAACGCGGGGATGCTATTTCGGAAAAATGATTTTCAAACTAAATGTAAAGGCTCCCGCAGTGATATAAGGAAAGATTGTGATTCATTTGTGATTTGAGACTACGAGGCGATACCTTGGTAGTGACTCTTGTTGACATTTCCCCATTCTTTTGTACTTGTCTTTGATCGATGTTTCCCTTAGCATACTATTAATTGTCTTTCTCCGTGTTGCACTATTTACGTAATTCTATGTAGTTAATTCTGTTATATCATTCGTTGTTTCAAATTTCATTACTGCCTTTATTACACTATGTATATTTGTTCAGCCTTTTATTACTTCCAGTAGGGCCTTGACCTAACCTCGTCACTACTCTATCGAGGTTAGGCTTGGTAATTACTGGGTATCATTGTAGTGTACGCATGCTACTCTTATGCATATCTTTTTATACAGATCCAAGTACATCTTATCAGTCCCGGCACTAGTGAACTGAGTTGCATTTGGAGACTTCAAGGTATACCTCCTCACGTCCATTGGCCTTGGAGTCATCTTCTATCCCTTTTTATATTTTCGTCCTTTACTAGACATAGTTGTATAGGAATGGTTTTGGTATTGGCATTGTCATAGAGCTTGTGACTTATGTTACGCCAGGTTTTGGGCTATTGTATATACTTTGAGCTGTAGATATTTCCCTTCATATATATGTTGCTGCATTTTTTTTTTGGTTGAGATTTTAGATTATTGTATCATTCACTTTCGCATGTTTGTTAGGCTTAACTAGTCTTAGAGACTAGGTGCCGTCACGATATTCTTCGGAGAAAAAATGGAGTCGTGACAAAAAGCATCACCAAATTCTCCAGTTGCCAGCACAAGAAACCTACCGGAATATTCCTCGACGTCGCCGGAATATTCTCCTCCATTAATCCTCACCTTGACAATCCATTTTCTGGTGGACTCCTCAAAAACTGCAGCTTCTACAGTTTTGTTGTACAATATTGACGAACCAATGTTGAAATATGAAACATAGCCATCTTAATATTTAATGAATTGTTTTCTTGAAACATAAGTAGGATATGAGTTGGGAAAAGGGATATATGGAAGTTGACAAAATTGTTTAGGCAAATGAAGATTAAGACGATCATATGAAGCATAACAATCTTCTTTTTCAAGAATATAATTATGTTAATTAGTCATTAAAAAAACCAAGACTCTTAATCCAAACCTACTATCAATATTCATGCATCGGCCACGTTTTATCTAATTCATCTTGTACTTATATATTGCTTAAAGAAATTAAAGATTCCTCTTGGAAGTTGCAATAATTATTTAAGTATAAATCCTTGCTTAGGAATTAATTTATTTGATCATCTATTATGTTGAGAAAGCATAAACAAACGAGCATTCACATTTTGTGTTTTTTTATATAACAGAAAATAGATATCTTAATGTTAACTGACGCACTAAAATGGCCTGACCCTCCATCTACACAATGAAGGTGAGGCCATAAGGTCATCTAACACCGATTATTCACATTTGGTAGCCGAAAAAGTATATAAAATTTATATAATTTTGTACATAAATGTGTATATATACAAATAATTTCGGCTATTATTTTGAGAGCGATTATATAATGTCATTTTCTCCAAAATTGTTTACCTAATTATCTTGTGTACTGATTTGACTGTGCAAACATCTTTTGCATAATCAGTTCATAAAATTTAAACCTAAAAGAAAAAAGAAAGATAAAGTGGTCGGAGTTTAAATTATATGCACGGTCAGTGTAAGAACTCTTTACAATTATCAAGTCGCCAAAAAATATCTACGTGCAAGCCTCAATTAAATATGAAATTTATAATATTAAAAATAAGAATTACCTACAACATGTAAAAATAACCTGACATATTCCTCTTGGTTTCCCTTCTCTATTTATAGAACAGTGATAATTTTCTAAAGATTATTATATATGTCAAGAAACCTAGATAATTCAATGTTAGCAGCTCATCTAAGTTCATTGTACATAAACAAATGTTGATTTGACTTGCCTGATAATAAACAAATGCTAACTTATGGAAGACAAACAATGCTTTCGTTTGTGGAAAAACTTAAACTTATGGAGGATGTTTCTTCTAAGGAAGAAACCGTTGTTTATAATATATGTGGTCATTGGGTTCTCTTTAAGAAAGAAATGACTGTTTATTAATAGTGATGATGACTTTTTGGATTTTTTAATCGGATGATTCTATTTTATTATACAATATTTATATCTAATAAGGTAGCATTTATTAGAATATACAATTACAATTTTGTACAAAAACATAATTGGAGTAATATTTATTTGTAGCACAAAATGTTCACTTAGGTTTTAAATGATATATTTGTAAATTAACTTTAGAGTTAGGGTATTCTTACTTTTAGTATAGTATATAATATGATATATGATTTATTGTTCCCGCTAAATATTACGACCGGAGTTTGTTAGATATATCAAAAGTACTCACTTTTAACAAACTTTAAGGAAACTACTCGGAAGACTTTGTGAAGTGCCTTTGTCCCCTTGCCTCCACCCAATTTTGCATTTTATTTTTGTAAGCCTTAGTACTATTTCTATTTTAACTTTTTGCTTATTCTTAGATTTTAGTTTATACAATGTTTTTTCCTGGAATGGAGTCAGAAATATTTGCCAGTAATGTTACGTTGTTATTAATCGGGCATTCTTTATCTTTATTTTTTCTTATTATTTCCTTTGTATTCACACTGATAATCTTCAGCATTCTCATCACCGATAATTTCTTTTCCTCTTTAATATGAAGCCAACGCTCTTTCTTGTTAAGGGTTACTGAGGTGAGGTGGGACTAGTTTTGATATCCTTCGATTTTGCAGCGGATCATCACCACCGACAATTTCTTTTCCTTTTTAGTATGAGGCCAACACTATTTTTTGCTAAGCGTTACACCCGAAACGGCAGCGCCCTTAATGTTGCTCAACCGCCCGACTCAATTGTCGCACTGAGGTGAGGTGAGACTAGTTCTGATATGTTCGATCATGAGCTTGTCTGACTTTGATAAGAAAAGCTAATTCATGAGGTGAAGAGTTGTGAATCTAGTTATATGCTTATATTCCCGAATTGTTTTGCTGCTTTAGGTTTTCCATATATAATTGAGCATGTTTGGTCACTGTCAAAATATTTAAAACACTCTATTTTTGAACTTGGTGATAAATCAAAGAGTAAATATATCAACAGCGCTCACAAAGTTAAAGAAACTAAGACAATTTCAAAATTGGCGCCGAACCATAATTTTCTACCAAACATCAAAATATTTTTAAAAACTCACCCGAATTTTCAACTTCTTCTCTTGTTGAAAGGGGAGAATGCACACATATATACACAACAACAGAGAGGAGTAACTATTCCACAGCTCAGATTTTTCACCTTCAACATCAATTAAAAAGGTTAGCCAACCATGATCTTAGCCTCAATTAGCTAAACAAAGTTTATTTAACTTAATTTTTATATCTGCAATCATGTTTTCTGCTATGGCTTTTTTATGCTTCTTTTCTTCAGTTTCATTCTATTCTTTCTTCTGATTAGGTTTTATGTATATTTTATACATCAGATCTTGAGAACTTGAAAGGAAGGGAATTGAAGTAAAATTACGATCATGGAAAGAGGAAAAGAAATTGGGGGAGAAAGCGAGAAAGGGGGAAAATTCAACTTCGAGGTATGTCATTCAATATATATTCATACGTAGCATAACTTATGTTGGAAGGTTTGCATATAAATGTTCGTACCACGCAGCGGAAGACAATAACAATTCGAGGCAGATCTTTTTCTATTTAAAATTTATTTACATGTCAAAGACCGGATCTAAGACGTACTTGGTGAAGAGAGTCTCGTTTCAAAAATTTCTTCGATAGTGCGAAGACTCTATGCGTATCCACACCGAGATGATCCTTGCTATCAACTCTTTGATCAATGAAACCCGCGAACAAATTGAATGAAAATACTATGTTGAATTTTTTTTCAAAAATCTCAACTCAAAGGTAGAAGAACAAGAAACGTTTTTCCTTGTAATTATATTTTCTCTCTTGGCTTTGTATTACACTTTCACTTTTACAAAGTGAGTTTTCTTCTCAAGACTTAGTACGACAAGTTTCTCCATCATCCTTTATATAGCATCAGCCTCCTACTTATCTTGAACCATTGCAGATATTATAACCACTGCCAGTATCTAATACCCACAATGAAGAATTAGTAGTAGCTAAAGAAACCTTGAAAATATTTTTCATTAATGTCTCACCTTGTTTCTTATCCTTTAGAGTTGCAAGATATTCCTTGTAATTTCTCTTCCAATTCCCTTTCTTCTTACAGTGAAAATATTCACCATCACATACTGACAACAAGATCAAATATTCCAAAAGCTCTTTACCAAGCTTGTACCCCAACTTCTCAAGTTCTTCGATAAGATCAATCGCATGATTGACAAGGGGTCCAACTGGAGAGTTATCAATGTCCAGTTGTGTATCAACCATCTTCTTAAGATATTCAATGATTGTAGTTGGATCTATATTCTAATGTTTTCTTTGGAGTTCATAACTCAAAAAAGCGAGAATGATGCGTTCAATTGCAAGACATTTTTCCAAGTATTTTTGATAAAACTTGGTGCCCTCAACATCATTCTTTGGTGGGACTATCTTTGCAGGCTTATCTATCACATCAATGAGTTTTTCATGCATGAGAACAATTCTCAAATTTCTATACCAATCATCAAAGTTTGGTCCTACCCTTGTTGGTCTAAAGTATTTCACACACTGATATGACAAACATATTGAGAAATCTAAAATATAGAAAAGAAAAAACAATAATATAAGAACATATTTACATATCATAAAGACATGAACTTTTATCTAAATGATATTTTCACTAATTATTGTAAACTATTTACCCTCATTATAGTTTGAGAAATCTTTATTTCTGTTAGTAGAATAAAAGAATCCTTCAACAGTATGTATGAGCACCTTGAAAGTCAAGTGGTTTCTCACATATATTTTTAAAGTAGGTACTCTTACCAATTGTATCCCCATACAATTTTCTTAAATAGCTCTATGTCAAATAGTCCCCTGGTAGTCAGGTCGATCCTATTGGCATAGTTGAGTTCAACCATCATGATAGCAAAAAATTTATTAAATTTTACACTCTCCGGGTAGTCCAAGCGTTTAGTATAAAATTCAATAATTCTTCCAATCCATGAATCTAATGCAATAAATAATTTTAATATATTCTCGAATTATAAGTCTTCTGGTTGTCAGGCCGCTCCTTATAAACAAAAAATAAATAAAATTATTTATTTTGATGGATAGCTTTACAATAAAATATCTTATATTTTATTATTTAAGAACTCAAATTTTAGTAAAAAGGAATTGTTACTAAAACAACTTTTAATTACATGAAAATCAAATCTTTTATAGTAAGTGAATTTAGTTCAAGTTGTCTACATGCTTAGTCCTAAATTAATTTTAATAAATAATTCAAAATTATGTTACGAACGAGCACATGACATAAAAAATAACTCAATATTCTTCTAACATGTTTATCTTTTATATTACATAAAAATAATTCTTGCCAGAATATTATTAATAATTAACATCTCATGGACTAATAATACTTAAAATAACATGTGGAACCCAGTAAGCAATTATAAATTATCGTTGTATCTAATACAAAATTTCAAATTCAAGTTATGAACTATCTAAATAGTTTAACTTATGAATACATATTTTATTCACAATAAAATAATATCAATTCATATGCATTCAAACAATCTGACACAAGACACAAATATTATGGTTTGAACACTTCAAATATCATCTTAAAATTTTCGTAAATAAATTTTAGACACGAGAAACCATGGCTCTGATACCACTGAAGGATTGTATATAGATGTTCGTAACACGCAGCGGAAGACAATAATAATCCTAGGCAGATCTTTTTCTGTTTAAAATTTATTTATATGTCAAATATCGGATCTAAGACGTACCTGTTGAAGAGAGTTTCGTTTCAAAAATTTCTTTGATAGTGCAAAGACTCTATGTGTATCACACCGAGACCGATCTTTGCTATCAAATCTTTGATCAATGAAACCCGCGAACAAATTGAATGAAAATCATGTGTTGAAATTTTTCTCAAAAATCTCAACTCAAAGGTAAAAGAACAAGAAATGTTTTTCCTTGTAATTATATTTTTTTTCTTGGCTTTATATTGCACTTTCACTTTCACAAAATGGGTTTTCTTCTCAAGACTTAGTACGGCAAGTTCTCCATTATATCATCCTATATACAACATCACTTATAAATCCTCTTCCTATTTGGTTGAGGTAATAATTTTCTTAAAGTAATTTTTTTTTCCAAATATATATCTTATGGAATTTAACGTGGTCCGTCTGGTCCTTTTTGGACGTTCCAATTCAATTCCAAATATGAGACTTAATATATTCACGATTCCTACTAGAGAAGTACAAATCCCATTCTTAATGGAATTACGTGAAGTTGCCGAAACAGTCCTTTTATGGACTTCATAAAACTTTTCCTAATGGAAAGCTAAATCCCATTCCAAATGGGTGTCATGGAAGTCACACTTCCTTTATGAACAGTGCTCGTGAATCCAATTGCAATTGGATTTAACTCTAACAGCTTGTTTGGAGTGTTGTTACACATCGTTTCATAATGTATTGCATTGTATTGTATTATAGTGTACTGTATCGTTTGGTGAATACATTGTTTGGATAGATTGTATCATTTGCTGTTGTTTCATGATATCACGCATCAACAATATGAAAAATAAACTTGCAAAATTATAAAGAAAAAAATATGATACAGGGTAAATATTTTATATAAAAAGGTAGAGTAAATAATAAAATAAAATTTTAATAATAATAAAGGGTGAGATGAGAGAAAAAGACAAGAAAACGATGCAACCACACTAAATCAGTCGTTACATAAGGTGACACATTTCTTCTTACGTAACAACGGATTTAACGATACAATATAATAAAATTTAAGTAACAACTAAAACAAGTATCATATTTAAAGTAACAATACGATATAATACAATAGGTAACTACCATCCAAACAAGCTGTAAGTCTTCATTAATATTTTATATATACCTTATATAAAAAAATATCAATTATATATATCACATATATTTATATATTTTAACCAAGAGATACATTTTAATTTTCTATTCCAAAAAGAAAAATGGAAAAATGCATAAGTACCCCTTGACCTATACTCGGATTCCCAACTACACACTTTTTCTTTGCGGGAATCCTATTAACCCCCCTAAACTTATTTTAAATGGAATTATTCGCACCCTTAACGCTGACGTGGCAGAGTGTGTGTATTTCACTCTTCCAAAGGAGAGTGAGAAGAAAGAAAAAACGATTATCAGATTATTTTTTATTCTTTTTTACCATCTTTTCTTACTTTTTTTTTCTTTTCCTTTTCCTTTTTCTTTGTCTTTTTTCTTTTACTTATTTTTTTCGTTTCTTCTCTAATTCCGGCGGATATTCATTCACCGACGACTTTGCCTAACCATTTTTCTTCCATTTTTTCTTTTTACACACAAATTAAACTCTCAAAAAGATCTATTCATAAGCAAAACAAAATACACTCAGATTTGGGGGAAAAATTCATCATCGGAAAACCTTCCCATGCGAAAAAAATGATGTATTGTTATTTTAACTGGAAAAAGTTTTCTTAGCTTATATTCTTTTTTATTTCTTTTGCTATTCCTCCCCCACATAAATTACACTTTCAAGAAAATTTTTTATATATATATATAACAAAACACACTTAGATCGGGATATAAATCTGTCATTGAAAAAAAAACCGAAAAAATGGTGTTTGTAAAATTCTGACGACCACCATTTTATGCCGCCAGTGAACAAAACAAAAAGAAAGAGAATGAAATAACCAAAAAAATGAGAATAATAAGAAATAAGAAAAAAGGATGAGAAAAAGAAGAAAGAATAAAAAAAGTACTAAAAATACATGTGGGGGAGCGTGTAGCTCACCACTTGCCAAGAGTTTTGTTGTCTAGTTTTAGGGTGGTATTTATTCCATTTAATTTTTTTTAGGGGGGTAATATGATTCCCGCAAAGAAAAAGTGTATTTGGGAATCCGAGTATAGGTCAGGGGGGTACTTATGCATTTTCCCTAGAAAAATTTAATTTGTTCACAATATTAATTATATCCTCTGTGCTAGCAAAGAATATAATAATATTTTATATGGACTAATGACTAAATTTGTTTGACTAATTAAATTCTTTAATTTAATTACCAATCAATAAAATAATTAATCCTTTAGCAAAGATCAAAATACTCGTTAGTGTGCGACCCCATAGATTTAATACTAAGCCGGTAGTAAATTGGTCATATCAATATACTAATCAAGGGTAGCGTCTAGCAATACTTCTTAATGACTAGATATAATGAAGTATACAATTTACACTTAAGAACCAGTAGAAGAATAATGTAGTAATTCTTTATGTCCTTATAGCTCTGGGTCACCCTAGGATATGGTTCAACTGTCAAATCCTAATAAGCGACCAACTATGTGTTCATGTCAAATATAATCGACAATTGAATAACCTAAGAAACTCTTTTCTTCTATCATTCAATTGCCCTGGCCAAGGTCTTAGTTTGACAATTAATAATTCATGAGAACATGGAGCTTAAACTCATTACCAAGAGTCGACAGATTCTATCTTGATCAATCACTAATTCTACAAGTATTTAATCGTACCCAATATCCTTTCAACTATATCTCTAGGGCCATATGTGTCTAGTATCAAATAACAACAAATAATTGACGATCTCAGGTCAAAGGAAACTCTTACATCACATTCTTCAAGAGAATATCTTTTTGACAGTTTATGGTAATTCTAACCATTAGGAATTATCCAATGAGTCGGTTTAATGATCATATCTCCATCTGCATCATCTATCTATGTAATTTAGTTAATGAGATCAACTAATCTTTATCCCATAAAGACAATCACAAAAATATTGATCTAACCGGATTACTAATATCCAAATTAATAATCCTACGATCAAGAACAAAATTTAGATTAAATTATAAGAAACTTCACTCTCATTATCATGATCTCTATCACGATGGTAAGTCTCAAAATTTAATCAAGGACCTTATTAAATTAATCAAGCAATTAATAACAACTATGATAAAAAAATATCAAATTCTATATATTTTTATATCAAATAACGTTTACAAAAATATGTTCAAATCATCAAATATGAGAATGAATTTAGGGCATATCTACCTTATCCCTAATAATGTTGACTACAATAATGTTATACTAAAAATCTTCTTACACTCCGAGGTATGCCATTAACTGATGTTTTATTAAATTGATTAATTTTTATTGCTTATACTTGGTTTCTTGCTATTCTCTACGGAGTTCAATTCAAGTAATGGGAAAGAATTTAACAGTGAAGTTAAAAAAAAATAGCAATAGAGCAGATCCATCCCCCTTTTGGTGCATAATCAGTTAAAATAATCTATTAAATTGAAGAAAAAAATGAAACTTATTTCGACGCATATGTGGACAAATAAGAAACAAATAATGTTTGGTCTTTTGGCAGGTGTCATTTTCTGCTCTTCGCAAGGACGTTGGTAATGTTCTGGATATGATAGAGAGGTTAAAGAAAGAAGAAAATCAAATAGCTATTGACGAGGATATAATTGAAATGCTGAAATTGGAGCTGGCATTTGTTTGTACATATGTCCAGCTTTCTTATTCCGATTTGGAAGATTTTGAAGATGTAATGACTGGCAAAGGACAAAGGCTTAGAGCTCTGCTTCAATCAATTTTCAATCATGTTGGCCGCAACGTGTTGTTTAAATATGGCATGCATCATGTCCTTCCTTGCCTCAGGTATAATATTTATATCAGCTCACGTCGTCGTTCTGAATCAAGTGCCACCATGACTCAGGAGCATTTGCACTTCCTCCTCTTGAGTCTCCACCATCTATCCAAGTATTGTTCTGAGCAGGCTTTTCCTTTAATGACTGAATATGAGATTCTTCAGAATGTATGTGGCAACATAAGTGATTTCCATGGGTTGATAGTGAATGGTTGCGTTGAGCATGATATTGTTGAAAGTGTCTTACCTCAGTTTCAACCTATGGCTGAGAGAGTTGGACACTTCCTTTGGAATGATCGGATTGATGGAGACTCTCGACTCTTCAAACTAGCACATCCACTCTTGAAGATTATTCCAATTGAGCTGGAGGTTATGCACATATGTTATACAAGTTTGAGAGCTTCAATGTCAACAGAAGTTGGATGCTTCATTAAGCAGCTCCTAGAAACTTATCCAGACATTCTTAGGGAATATTTGATTCATCTACAAGAGCACATGGTGAATGTAATTACCGCTAACACTTCAGGGGCTCGAAACGTTCATGTCATGGTAGAGTTCCTATTAATCATTCTCACTGATCTGCCTAAGGACTCTATTCATAATGGCAAGTTGTTTGAATTCCTTGCACGTGTTGGAGCACTTACCAGGGACATATCAACTATTGCTCGTGACTTAGAAGAGAAATCAAGGAATGGAGAGATTACCAATGAAACAAACAGTGCAACTCTAGGCTTGCTCGAAAATATTGAACTCCTGAAGAGAGAACTCAAAGATATTTACCTGAAAGCCCCGGACTCATCTCAACTCTGCTTTCCCATGAGTGATGGACCCCTGTTCATCCATCTTCAACTTAGACACTTAAATGGTTTGCTCAATTCCAATGCTTATTCGGTTGCTTTGATAAAGGAAGAAATCAAGCTGATGAAAGAATATCTAGAATTCATAAGATATTTCTTGATGAATGTTGAGCAAGAATTGTACAAAAATCTCTGGGCACGTGCTTTAGATGTGGCATATGAGGCAAAAGATGTCATTGATTCAATTATTTTAAGAGATAATGGTCTCTTACATCTTATTTTCTCACTTCCCGTTGCCATAGAAAAGATCAATTTTATCAAAGAAGAGGTCTCAAATTTACTTGAGAAGATTCCTAAGAACAGGGGCGTCATTGTTGTGAACTCACTCAACAAGCCAGTTGACCGCAAGTCATCAATAGCTGGTAAAATAATCGTAGGTTTTAAAGAGGAGACTGACTTGATAATTAGAAATCTCACCCGAGGATCAAAAATGCTAGATGTCATTTCGATTACTGGAACGCCGGGTTCGGGTAAAACAACTTTGGCACACAAAATGTATAATGATAAGGTTGTTTCTAGTCATTTCGACATCCGCGCATGGTGTACGGTGGATCAAGAATATGACGAGGAGAAATTGTTGGAGAACCTTTTTAATCAAGTTACTGACTCAATTTTGAAATCCAGTGAGAATATTGATGTTGCTGATGAGCTACGGAAACAACTATATGGGAAGAGGTACCTTATTGTCTTAGATGACATATGGGATATTGCAACATGGGAAGAGTTGAGAAGAATTTTTCCTGAAGTTGAGAAAGGAAGTCGAATTATTTTGACGACTCGAGAAAAGAAAGTGGCTCTGCATGCACAATGCCACAGTGATCCGCTTGATCTTCGATTGCTAAGATTAGAAGAAAGTATGGAGTTATTAGAGAAAAGGGTCTTTGGAAAAGAAAGTTTCCCTGATGAACTACTGGATGTTGGGAAAGAAATTGTCCAAATTTGTAAAGGGCTTCCTTTGGTGGTTGATCTGATCGCTGGAGTAATTGCGGGGAAGGAAAAGAAAAGGAGTGTGTGGCTTGAAGTTAGAAATAATTTGCATTCCTTCATTTTCCAAAATGAAGCATATGTGATGAAGGTTATAGCATTAAGTTATGACCATTTACCAGATCCCCTAAAGCCGTGCTTACTTTACATTGCAGGTTATGGGAAGGACAGAGCGATTGAAGTCGGAACTTTGAAAAGTCTTTGGTGTGGCGAAGGACTTGTGCAACAGACAGAGATGAAGAGTTTGGAAGAAGTGATGGAGGTTTATCTGGATAATTTAGTTTCCAGTAGCTTGGTAATTTCTTTCAATGAGATAGGTAGAGACCGGACTTACCAAATTCATGATCTTGTGCATTACTTTTGTTCGATAAAAGCAAGAGAGGAAAAGTTGTTTGGCTGGATACGTTCAAGTGCTCCATCATCATCTTCTTCTTCAGATCTGATGCCACGTCAAAGGGCCATTGCTTATGATAAGAAACACTTTGGGCACAACAATTTTGTCCTGTTCGATTCAAAAAAGAAAAGGCATTCTGGTAAACACCTCTATTCTTTGTTCATAACTGGACAAAAGCTGGACAACCATCTTTATGATATATGTCACCTAAGACACTTGAGGCTTCTTAGAGTGTTGCAACTGAGTAGATCTTTTATCAAGGTGAATGATTCTTTACTGAATGAAATAAGCACATTGGTCCATTTGAGGTTCTTAAACATTACGACAGAAGTTAAATCTCTGTCTTTGTGTTTTTCAAATCTCTGGAATCTAGAAACTCTGCAGGTAAGAAACGATGGACCAGCCTTGGTACTACTACCGACAATTTGGAATCTTGTAAAGTTGCGAGTGCTGGGCATACATAATTGTTCTTTCTTTGATTTGGATACAGATGAACCAGTATCGATAACAGAGGACTCAAAGCTAGAGAACCTGAGAATATTAGGGGGACTCAAACTTTCATATTTGAAAGACACGGAGGATCTTTTCAAAAGGTTTCCCAATCTTCAAGAGCTTAGTTTTAATCTCAAAGAATCATGGGATTGTTCAGTAGCGCCATATTGGTTCCCGAAGTTGGATTTCCTAAATGAACTAGAAATCCTCAAAGTAACTTTTGAAAGTTCAAATACATATGATAGTGTGCCCTCTGTAGAGACAAATAGACTGTGGGATTTTCACTTACCTTCAAGTGTGAAAATATTGTGTTTGTGTAAGTTTCCCCTGACGTCCAATTCACTATCAACAATAGCAAGACTGACCAAGCTTGAAATGATGTACCTTGAAGACGCAATCATCAAGGGGGAAGAATGGAACATGGGGGAGGAAGACACCTTCCAGAAACTCAAATGTTTGAGGTTGCAACGAGCGACTCTTGCTAAGTGGGAGACTAGCGAGGAATTCTTTCCTGCGCTTGAGAAATTAGAACTGTGGGAATGTCATAAGCTTGAGGAGATTCCGCCTTGTTTTGGGGATATTTGTTCATTAAAAAGTATCGAACTGTGGAAGAGCCCTCAACTTGAAGCATCTGCTCTGAAGATTAAGCAAGATGTTGAAGATATGAGTGGGGATATTCAGGTCCTTGTTTATAACTGATTAAGTCTTGAGCACTTTTACCCTGGGAAAATATGTGAGTATAGACAACTTATTACCTCCTTTATTTCATTTTATGTGGCAGAATTTGACCAGTGTAATTTTCTTTTGCAGAGAGCATGTAAGGAATATATCCAGCTTTTGAGGCTAAAGATGAATCCTCATACACCTATTGCTATTTCACTCCTTTTCGTTTACTCTGTTGTGTGGTGAATGTTGTATTGATATCGGTTATTACTGTATAACTTGTCTAATTTTCCCACTTTTTCTTCATTTTGTATGCTTAAAACAGGCACGCTAGTTATGTATTCGATAATTTGTTTTTTCAGATTGTTGTTTTTGTGTACTCTCTTTTCTGATAGTAGAAGGGCAAATGTAACCCTCACGCCTTACCTTACTAATCGTAGAGAGGGACGAGCCCCTAGATCAATTGTGTTACAATCGATAGTTTAAAATAAAAGCAAGCAAGAGTAGCAGACTGTACAGCTAAATCATATCTATCTATGTCTATCTATCGATATTATTATAAAAACACGAATAGTTTACGCTAAATATTGAGCGACAAAAATATCCATGTATTATTGATAGACTTTTATACTCGTAAAAGATTAAAATATTTGTTAACAAACCAAGTTAAAAATGGATGTAGTTGTAAATTTCAAAACATTATCCACGGATAAATTTCTTATTCGATTTAAACTACACATGAATGTAAAATTCTAATTCATTTTGGACTGCTATTGTACTCACCGCCAATATGCATATGGTTCAAAGGATAGTATCATTAATCTTTATGGATAGCAATATGCATGTTGCAGGCTTGATTTTTGGTTCTCCAATTTGTATGAAAAAGCTTATACTTACTCATATGCTTTATACTTTTATGTTCAATAGGTATTTATTAAATGTTGAAACAATAGTAAAATATATTAAACTAAAAAATTTCGTAAAACAATATATCACGTTGATCGATTTTTATGTCTTTTCAAAGCTAAGTTCCCTCTAAAGACAATTCCATGTCGGATAAGATTGTCTTATAAAAAGTTGAAAAATTTTATTTTGTGTCTCACACAATTGACGCTAGTTGTTTGCGATCTTTTTTTTATCTCACAACTATGTGGTCCCAGAATTTTGTGGACCCAAATGTGTAAGATATGAGTCCACAAATATGTGAGATAAAAAGAGGTCTCACACAACTAATGTCAGTTATGTGAGGCACACCATAAAATCACTCTAAAAAGTTTATCCAATATTTACAACTTTAAATTCAACTAAAAACTATCCTTTAATTGCTTATGTGAAATTAGAAACCTAATATTAAATATACTAAACTTTCCTCTAGGTAAAATTAGAGTACATACATTCCAATTCAACGGAAGTTAAATCAATTTTATATAGTCAGATATTTTCAAAAATACTGAAATTAAATTTATTAGGAGTAACAAGTATCAAGGTTATTTAGAATTTTTAGGTAAGTGAAAGTTTATAATTTTGTTATGCGTTTTTATATTATTTGATTTAAATATTTCGTGCGAGGTAAGAATATAGAGACTAATCTATATCTATCTATCTATATTATTTTAAAAGCACGAATAATTTATGCTAAATGTTGAACGACTAAAATATCCCTAAAATATTGATCGACGTTTATACCCTTAAATATTTGTATAATTTAAAAATTTAATGGTAAATTAACTAATCATGGAATTCTTTTTCAATTTAAACTATACATATGCCCAACCCTACAACATTGATCCTACTTGAATTAGAAAAGTATGCCCATAATTTTCTTTCAAAGAATTGTTGTTCCTAATTACAATTCTTTTATAATATACTAGAAGAAAAGGCACGTAATAAGAGAAGATTTATTACTACTTTCTAAACACATCAATAACATTTTAAACAAAGTTTGAAAATTCTTACTATTTGGATGGTAGTTACCAGTTGTATCGTATCGTATTGTTACTTTAAATACAATGTTTGTTTTAATTGTTACTTAAATTTTATTGTATCGTAACATTAAATCTGTCGTTACGTAACAATGAAATGTGCCACTTATGTAACGACCGATTTGGTGTGGTCGCCTCGTTTCCTTGTGTTTTTCTTTCAATCTCACTCTTCATTATTATTAAATAATTTTATGTTATTATTTACCCTACCTTTTTATATACCATCTCATAATATTTCTTTATAATATTGTAAGTTTATTCATCATATTACTGGTGCATGATACCATGAAACGACGGCAAAACGACACAATCCATCCAAACATTGTATTCATCGAACGATACAGTACAATACAATACAATACGATACATTATGAAATGATATGTAACAACCATCCAAACAAGTCTTAATTTGTATTTAGTTCATATAAAGCTAAAACTAAGTTAAGTTAGTATCTTTTACCTAAATATTAGGAGTTACTACATATTTCAAATAAATTCAGTTAATTTTTAAAATATTAAATAATAAGAAAATAATTAAAAGACAGTTTATTAAAATATAAAATCTAAGTTTAAAGGTTAAAAAATAAGGGCGAGTTTATATGAATACATTTTTTACATGATAATAAAGTGATTCTAATAATACAGATGAGATTGTGCTCTTTAATTGATTTATTTTACTTTAGTATGGGTAATTGATTTCATTTACTAATTTCTCAAAGAAAATTGATTGATGTTAGATTAGGTTTCCTAGAACAAGTTTGTCAAAGTCTCCTATATATCGAAGTTTAACAAATTTTTTCTTTTGATTGGTTTATTTTCGTTAGATGCTCATGTGCCATGAATTGTCTCTAATTCAAGATTTACATCAATTTATATTCCAATAAAAAGAAAAATACTTTAGAATAATATTATTAATGCATTATGCACGATGATTGGTTAAAATAATCTAAAGTAAGTGGAACACAATGATTGGACCGACTCGGTAACAAAAGCAAAAATACATTACGATGTTCATATAGAATGTGAAAATCAACTTGAACTTTCCAAACAAATAGGATGTTTGCATAATATAAGGTATTAGCTAGCTAAATATATATATATATATATATATATATATATATATATATATATATATATATATATATATATATATTATATAATACACATATATACAAAAAAAATATTTATCTGCTACTATTTTTGGGAGCGGTTAAAAAAATCTTAATTAATCATGGACTTGATTTATCAAAACACGTGTATGGTTAATATTTATTGCTTTGAATATGATAAAGCAGTAATAATTTTACTCGGGTTATATCCGACATAATTTTAATTTGACATAACTTTATAAATAATTGAGACAACCCTCACAAATATGTCAAAGTACAATAGTAAAAAAGTAATACTTTTTTGAGGTGATTCAAAGATGGACAACTATATGTTTTACTTTTGAGATGGAGAAGCCAAAGTTATAGAAGGAAACATAATACCAAAAATGTCCTCTTAAAGAAGTCTTAGATATGGTACTACCACACTGAATATTTATACATTATAAATAGGATATTATTTAATTAAATTGATCATATTTGTAGGTTAAGACAATATTATTTTTAATTCAAGTATTCTATTAATGTAATAACATTAATGTTTAGCATTTAAATGAATGTTGTATTTCTATCACGTTAATTACTTTACAATGGGCATATCATCTTGTAAACAATTTGTTACAAAATTTAATTAGTTATTTTTTCACATAAAAGTTCTGACTAAATATTTACATGCCAAGCACGTACATAGTAACTAGTTATTATAAAAGAATGAATACAATGTTGGGTTACAAAAATAGCCCTAAAATTTTTATTGTCTTTTATATACATGTTGGATGGAAATGTAACACTCAAAATCTTTAACTATTTGTGTCACGACCCAAGTTCGCCCTCCGTGAACTGTCGTGACGGCACCTAGTCTCTATGACTAGGTAAGCCTAACAATTGCAGAAAAAGAGAAAACAAATGCGGAAAAGCTAATAAAAACTGAAGATAAACAAATATAGAAGCGTTTAAGATGCCGCTCGACATATACTAATACAAGATCTCAAAAACTGAACAACTTCCCAAAACCCGGAATCTCATGAAATCACAAGCTATGAATACTACATAGTGCTCTAACTCTAGAATGTCTAGATCAAAGTAAATACAGAAAGGCTATAACTACTAGAGAGAATGGAGAGTACTCCTCGATCTGCGGACGCGACAGATATACCTCAAAGTCTCCAAAGAATCACCTTGCCTCAAGGATGATAGGGCTAAGTCGAAGAACCTGGATTTGCACATGAAAAACATGCACAGAAAAGGCATGAGTACACCACAACGGTACTCAGTAAGTGCCAAGCCTAACCTCGGTCGGGTAGTGACGAGGAAGGTCAGGGCCCTACTGATTTTAGATGAAAAATAAGGTAAAATAGTATAGCATACGACAATATAATTAAGTGCTAATAGTATGAAGTAACCCAGGATAATAAGAATAACAACAACTACAACAGAGAGAGAAGACACAGGGGGAATATAACTCCACGCAGCAATAGCAACCGGGGATCTCCCATGATACCGTCTTGTAGTCCCCAAATGTAAATATCCAGTGGATCTCCTGGGTTTCATCCTGTAGTCCAACTCATAGTGCGCAGGGATCTATCGGAGTACCGATTCGTTGTCCCAAATGTAAATACCCAGTACTGGGAGAATCTACCGAGTGCAGTCCCGTAGTTCCAATATAAATGTGCAGGGGGATTTACCGGAATATAAATCCGTAGTTCCAAAGTAAACATGCAGGGGGATCTCCCCGAATACCATCCCGTAGTCCCAAAGTAATCACACAACAACATCACGAAGAATATTCAATTCAATCCAAATTTCATACCAAGGTAAAATAGGTATTTCTAACCTAGCATGCTGAATAGAATTCAATTAAAGCAGTTTGAGCAATCTTCCCTAAGCTAACAGTAGACTTAAATTGCAAGTAGTATAAACAGGAAAGGAAACACAGTTATAGTTACTTAATAAAAATAGGATTTTAAACAATTAGCACAAGTACACACTCGTCACCTCACGTACAAGGCATTTCATATATCAACAATACCAAATCCTAAGGGGAGTTCCCCCCACAAGGTTAGGCAGGCCACGTACCTTGAACCCGCTCAATCAACTTAATACCACGTTCTTGCCACGAGTATCCGACTCCAAATGACCCAAATCTATTTAAAGTAATTGCATAATGTAAGTATAACTTGAAGTAACTAATTCAACTAATTAATTCGAAGTTAATACCTGAAATAAGGAAAATCGCCCAAAAAGGCCCCTGGCCCACGTCTTAGAATTGAGTAGAAATTATAAATTCGGAATCCTCACACTATCACGAGCTTATACATACAGAAATTACTCCAATCCGACATCCAGATCTTGATCAAAACTCCAAAGTTAGGCCTGACAACTTTTCCAATTTTTCTCCAAATTTTCACCCTAAATTTGAATTTAAAGGATGAATTTAAGCATATATTCGTGAAAATTAATCAAAACCGAGTAAGAACTACTTACCCAAAATACCCAGGTGATAATCTCTCCCAAAATCACCAATCCCGAGCTCTCAAATCAATTTCTAAGGTTTTGAGACTAAACCCTCGTTTCTGCCCTTTTTTTGACCAGTGGAACCGCATTTGCGGCTCTGGGACCGTACCTGCGGTCTCGCTTCTGCGTAGACCAGGCCACACCTGTGACGTTTCATTAAACTAAGAATTCTGCACTGTCACAACCCGGATTTTTCACCCTCGGGTGTCGTGATGGCAACTACTAGTAAAAGCTAGGCAAGCCAACCATATGAATTAATGACCTTTTTCCCATTTTAATCCTTTAACAATTATGAACCAACATTATATAAACAACAGAATTTAATAAGCGGAAGAACAAAATATAACCATTTAAATATTTCCAATACAATTTCTTAAACATAAACTACCCAGAACTGGTGTCAGAATTTCATAGACGGTCTAGGAATAATACAAATAAAGGTCCGAAAAATTAAATACAACGCTGTTTTCTGAAATACATAAATGAAACAGGATGAAAGGATAGAATGAGACGTCAGGGCCTGTGGACGCCTGTAGAACTACCTCAGATCTCCTAATGGTCTGAAGGCAGCAACCCAAAGCTAAGGTCTGTATGCTCCAGTACCGGGATCTGCACACAGTGCAGAGTGTAGTATCAGCATAACCAGCCCCATATGCTGGTAAGTGCCTAGCCTAACCTCGACGAAGTAGTGACGAGGCTAGGACCAGACTACCAAAATAAACATGTGCAATTAAGTCATATACAACGGAAACTAAAAGCAGAAATTCACAGTTTAAGATGGGAAGGGGAAAGCATGGTACGAGGAGTATCAGATAACAACAAAATACTAAAGAGGAATGTAAAGAAACTAGAATTTAATTTCCAACAATAATGAGGAAAACAAACACAGTATTCACTTTCATTTCTTTCTTATTACAGGCGTGCAACCCAATCCCATTTCATATATCTCGTTGCAGGCGTGGAACCC
Source organism: Nicotiana sylvestris (assembly GCF_000393655.2). Classification (NCBI taxonomy): domain Eukaryota; kingdom Viridiplantae; phylum Streptophyta; class Magnoliopsida; order Solanales; family Solanaceae; genus Nicotiana; species Nicotiana sylvestris. Next base: position 57,955,935 of record NC_091058.1, read on the forward strand.
GCTCCCATTTCATATATTTCGTTGCAGGCGTGCAACCCGCTCCCTTTTCTATATATCGTTGCAGGCGTGCAACCCGCTACCATTTCATATATCTTGTTGCAGGCGTGCAACCCGATCCCATTTAAAATATTTTCGTGGTGACGTGCCACCCACTCCCGTTTCATATATCTTGTTGCAGGCGTGCAACCCATTCCCATTTACAAATCAACATCAATCACAAAAGAAGCCCTGCAAGGGAATAAGAGTATAACAACAACATCCCGGCAAGGGAGACAATATCATAAACAATAACATCCCGGTAAGGGAACCAACAATGATAATCAACACATTAAGCATGAATAAATCTCAACGGAGTCACAACAATTACAACACTAGACCCATGGTCATGCTTGACACCAACGTATAGATACTCGTCACCATGCCTATACATCGTGCTCCACAATTAACACATAGCAATTAAGAAACAACTCCTAATCCCTCAAGCTAAGGTTAGACCAAACACTTACCTCAAACTTTCACGGCCAACTCAAGCCTCAAACACCGCTTTTCCTTTAGAATTCGCCTCCAAATTACTTGTATCTAGCCCAAATTAACTTAACAACATCAATAAATGCTAAAGAATTCATACCCAATACTTAATTATAAGTTTTCTATTATTTTCCCCAAAAAGTCAAAAATCAACCCCGGGCCCGCTTGGTCGAAACTCGAGGTTCGGACTAAAACCCAATCACCCATTTACCCATGATCCCAAATATGCAATTAGTTTTGAAATCCGACCCCAAAACGAGGTCTAAATTCCAATTATTCAAAAAGCCTGACTCTACCCAAATTCCTATACTCTACCATAAAAACCCTAGAATTTTGGATGAAAATTGATAAAATACAATGGCAAATCAAAAGAAAAAGGATTAGAATCGTATACCAATGCTTTGGTGAAGAAGTATTTCTTTGAAAATCGCCTCAATGCTCTTTAGTTTTGAAAATATGAGTATGGACTCAATCCCGATTTGCTACTGTTTTTAATTCACTGGACAGGCCTTCTTCGTATTCACGAAGGGCCTGTCGCGTTCGCGAAGGGTCATCCCCAGTTGCCTTCCCGTTCGTGGAGCTTTAGCACCTCAAGCCATCGCGTTCGTGGGCCAGTGGCCGCGTTCGCATAGAACAAAAATCCCTTTCCTCTGTCCCGGCCAAAAGGCCTTCGTGTTCGCGATAACAGGTCCGCGTTCGCGAAGAGTAGCACCCCCAAGGCTTCGCGTTCGTTTCCTGTTTCTCGCGTTCGCGTAGAAAGAATTGTCCTTCAGCCTGACTTACCCTTCACGTTCGTGAGAGTCCTTCCGCGAACACGAAGAAAAAAACTCCAGAATACCATATACTAAAAACCTTCAACTTTTCTAAGTGTAAAAACATCCCGAAACCTATCCAAAACTGACCCAAGCCCTCGGGGCTCCAAACTAAACATGCATACTAACTCAAAAATAACATATGGACTTACTCGTGCGATCAAATTGCCAAATTAACATCTTTAACAACGAATTTAGCATCAAAATCAAAGAAAATCTCAAGAACGCTTAAGTTTCAAATTTCACAACCGAGGGTCCGATTCACGTCATTTCAAGTCCGTTTCTAACCAAATTTTACAGGCTCAATATAAACACCATGTAAGACTTGTACCGGGCTCCAGAACCAAGATACGAGCCTGATGCCATCAATTTAAAATACATTCAAATTTCCAAAAACTCTTGAAATTTCAGATAAACAATTTTCTTCAAAAATTCATTTCTCGGTCTTCGGACCTCGGAATTCAATTCCGGGCATATGCCCAAGTCCCATATTTTCATACGGACCCTCCAGGATCGTCAAATCACGGGTCTGGATCCGTTTACCCAAAATATTGACGAAGTTAACTTAAATTAAATTTTAAAGGCCAAATTAACATTTTCATCAAATTTCCACATAAAAGCGTTCCGGTTATACGCCCGGACCATGCACACAAATCGAGGTGTGGAAAAAGGCGGCTTCTAAGGCCTCAGAATACATAATTTACTTGCAAATCAAGTGATGACCTTTTCGATCATCACCATCTCTAAGACAACCATTCGTCCTCGAACGGATATAAGAAAGAAGTACCTGAGTAGGGAAAAGATGGGGATAACGGCCCCGCATATCGGTCTCGGACTCCTAGGTCGATGCCTCAGCAGGCTGACCTCTCCACTGAACACGAACAGAAGGGAAACTCTTATATCCCAACTGACAAACATGCCGGTCTAGAATAGCAACCGGCTCCTCCTCATAGGACAAGTCCTTGTCCAACTGGACAGTACTGAAATCCAACACGTGGGATGGATCGCCGTGATACTTCCGAAGCATGGAAACATGAAACACTCCATGCATGGTTGATAAGCTCGGCGGCAACGCAAGTCTGTAAGCCACCTCTCCCACTCGATCAAGAATCTCAAACGGGCCAATGAACCTAGGGCTAAGCTTGCCCCTCTTCCCAAATCTCATCATGCCCTTCATAGGCGACACCCGAAGCAACACTCTCTCACCAACCATGAATTCCACATCACGAACCTTAAGGTCGATGTCACACCTCCTTTTTACTACCCTCGAGAGGGGTATAAGGGAGTTTTTTCCAATTTAAGTGAAAATTGAAACGGATTATTTAATTAAAAATTAGAGTCGCCACTTGGGATAATTTATGGTGTCCCAAGTCACCGGTTTAAACCCCGGATCGAGGAAAGATTGACTCTGTTTTACAGTCCGCGAACACAGAAATTCGAGTAAGGAATTTTGTTAACCTAGGAGAAGGTGTTAGGCATTCCCGAGTTCCATGGTTTTAACACGGTCGCTCAACTATTAATATTGGCTCAATTATCTGATTTAATTACACGTTTTAAACCTATTGTACATTTTTAACTTTTTAGCCGCTTTTAATATTTCGGAAAACTTCAAGGTTATTTAATATACATCGTAAGCCACACTACATGAAATGCACCTGCAGTTCACGACACGTTCTATTTAACATTGTTGGAAATTAGAATCGGGTCACATGAAATGCACACCCAGATTTATAACAATTACAAATTACAACTACGTCACGAGACTAGCGACCCAAAATGCACTAAGGGTCGCGATGGTGCCAGACACTGCTGTCAGGCAAGCCAACCAAAATACTTAATTAAATTCTCATTTAAAATATTCCGAAATCACTTTTTTATACGTTTAAACAGTACATCGCAAATTCCTCTAAATAAATAATGAAACATTTAACAACTTTTAAAATTTCTGAATAAACCCATAGACATCCCAAAACCTGGTGTCACAAGTATATGAGCAATTTCTAAGAAATAATATAATACAACAACCGTCCGAAATATAATATTGGACAGAAAATAAATAAAGTAATCTGAAAGAGACTTGCTGGCTGCGGGTCGTCTCGGAAATGCAGCTCACCTGAGTCTCCATATCGACGATGCTGCTACGCTCACTAGGCCACTAAATATGCATGTGACTGTGCAACCGAAATGCACAGAAGTGTAGTATGAGTACGAAAACAACGTGTACCCAATGAGGTTCCCGTCTAATCTCGAAGAAGTAGAGACGTGAGGTCGACTTCGACACTTACTAGTGGTCCAATAATGATATATTATTAATGCGAATAATCATGGATTTATTAAGAATGATAGTAATTTCAAATAAGGCACGAACAAGTAAAAGTTCCTTTTTATATTAAAGGTCTCCGGATTCATAATCCATTAGTTTTCAATTATCTCAAGTCGGGGAGAGCAAATATCAATAAATCTCAAGGCAAGCAATACAAGCATGCGCAAATCATGCCGAGGTCGTACGACCCGATCCAACAATATTTAAACTGTGCATTGCCGAGGGTCGAACGACACGAACCATAGATGCATCTATTACCCCGCTCGCGAATCATATATGCGATGCGGTCAAATATAAATAAACATAACAATCAGTCAATAAAGAATTCATCAAGGAACAATTATCCAAGGAAAAACCAATTCTCTTTTAACAATTCAAGAAAATGAAGTTTAATCTTTTTACAAATTCATTTACTATTTCGATGTGATTTAAGCAATTCAAATTATCAATAATATTACAAATATACCAAGTATAACATGCTTTTGGGTCCTAGACTACCCGGACAATAAAATAATAGTAGCTACGCACGACTCTCGTCGCCTCGTGCGCACATAGCCCCCACAAATCAGAGCACATAACCAATTACCTCACCTATGGGGACAATTCCCTCTTACAAGGTTAGAAAGGAGACTCACCTCACTCCGAAGATCCATAACTGGCATTCCACGCTCTTCTGAAGACTCGAATCAATGCACAATGCTCCAAAACTAGCTAAAAATTATGCAAATCCATTAATATATGTTCAATTACTAATAACGATCCAATTTATAACAATTCCTAACCCCGATCGAAAAGTTGTCAAATATGCCCTCGGGCCCACATGCCCTGATTTCAAAATTTTTCGAAGATAAACTTTACCCATAACCTCACAAACTCAAATATATAATTTACTCTCAATTTCAAACCCCAAGTTTCTACCAATTTCCTTGTCCAAGTCCATATATAATCATGTATTTAACTAAAAACGAGCATAAATTACTTACCTCATGTTTGGTGGTGAAAATGGCACCTCAAAGTTGCTCCAAAATCGGCTCCAATGGAAGAAATGGGGTTGAAAGAACCCAACCCTCGATTTAAAAGAACCTTACTGCCTCTAGCATTTCCGCACCTGTGGTCCCTTGACCACTTCTGCGGTTCCGTGGGTGCGAACCAAATGCCACTTCTGTGGTCCAGGGCTCCCAGCCCATTCCGCTTCTGCGTCCTCTCCTCCGCAGATGCAGTCCCGCATCTACAGCAAAACGACCGTTGTTGAGAGCCACCACACTCTAGCACATGAATACCCTCACGACGAAACACCCGGCAGAATAACTTCCCTTGAAACCCGTATCCATACAAGGCATAAATCCTGTATCCTTCCCTGAGTCTGAACATGAGCCAATAAGGCCAACCATAACACACTTTTAACAATTCCTTTGTTCAAATTACCCTTATGTTCTTTTCCCGCAGCTGAAATAACCCATTAATATGCTAATAACCAGAAACATCGCAAGTAGTTAGCAATGCAACCCAATCCTAAGCGGTGGGACTCTCCCATTTATCTTGAATCCACTATTACACAACTTTGGAATTCACTAGGATTCTTTATCTCTTATTGACATAACCTTGCGCAATCAACCGCAAAAATTCTCGGAATCTTTTTGTAAAACCCCCTTCTCATACTCTGAATCATTAACCACATTCGCACGACTGATCTCTTTGTTGTATAACCAATAGAATTCTTCGTAGAAGCTTCACCAATCTATGCAACCGCCGAGCTGCTCACTGGAGATAACCCACATGTGGAAATCACTTCCCGACATCTTCCAACGCTGCTGCACGGGGTATAATCACTACGACATCAATAACCCATCCTGAGGCCGAGCTCACTCTCTAGCTGCACAAGTCCATTCACCCCTCGTGGACATCAATTAATTATGCGGTAACATCCTTCCAATTCAAAGTTACATTGTATCCTTCTTTATTTCAAGCAGCTCCTTTCCGTTATATCAAATCTCCTGCCGCATAATAGCCCATACTACAAATTAATCCGTAGACCCTAATAGCCAATCACTAATATTCCCAAATCGCTCCAAACCCTCATTAAGGGGTGTAGTCATCTTACCACCAGACCCATATGCAACTCCGCCACTCTCCCACTTTGGTGAAACTCACCCCTTTAATCGATCACCCGACCTTTGCTTCTTATACCTGGTCTTCTAGAAGTTTTAACCATTGTTTGGCACTTCCCACATGTCTTTCCTCATCCGTTGCTGCTCAGTTGTTGCCTTAATAAAATCTATCTTCGTAGCACTTGAACCCACAAATCACTACTAACTTTAAAACTTCTCGGAGATCATCTTTCTCTAGTCGTCAACATTAGAAACATCGACTAAATCCTGAACCACTGCACCCCGCGATCTCTGACCGTTAATTCTTCAATACTGTCTCGCAATATCCTACAAGGAAGGCGAATTGTAGAAGATCATAACATCGGCGAACCTAGTACATTCAATAATGACAACGACACCTCATCATAGAAGAAAACTCCACCACACTCGCAAATACCAAGTCTCGTTACTCCATCAACCCAAATCGGAATGTTCTTAGTCTGATTGCCTTTTCCCTGCCGGGAATAAAATACCGAATCTCTAGGTCGTGCACTGAGTTATCCTCCTTTCAAGTCATTCACTGCCCCGACATGTAGGCAAACATCCTACCATCATATCAATACTGCAGAACAATCGTTCATAGCATCATGGCATCTTGTGCCTAGCCTCAGAGCTCTTAGAAGTATCGCTACTGAGCTGAAACGATAGAATATCCTTCCGCAAGGCGACAATAATAGCTCAAACAACCCCGTAGGGAGAAACACCCTGCACCACATTCGTGGTACCATTACACTCCTTCTATTCTCGACTTATAACCAGCGGTTCACATTGCGTAAGATTGAGTAGGAAGGAAACAAGGGAATAAGATTCAAGGAACCAAATCACACGAAGAGGAATCAAGAAGGAAAGTACTCCTAATAGCACTGTAGCCTCCCGAAGATAAGTATAGACGTTTCCGTACCGATCTGCGAGACTCTACTAGACTTGCTCATGACTCGTGAGACTTAAGGGAACCTAGTGCTCTGATACCATGTTGTCACGACCTAAAATCCACTAAGGGTTGTGATGGCGCCGGACACCACTGTCAGGCAAGCCAACCAAAATACTTAATTAAATTCACATTTAAAATATTCCAAAATCACTTCTTTTATACGTTCAAACAGTACATCACAAATTGCTCTGAATAAATAATGAAACATTTAACAACTTTTAAATTTTTTGAATAAACCTATAGATATCCCAGAACCCGGTGTCACAAGTGCATGAGCAATTTCTAAGAAATAATGTAATACAACAATCGTTCGGAATACAATATTGGACAGAAAATAAATACTGTAATCTGAAAGAGACTTGCTGGTTGCGGGTCGTCTCAGAAATGCAGCTCACCTAAGTCTCTGTATCAACCATGCTGCTACATTCACTAGGCCACTAAAGATGCATGTGCCTGTGCAACAAAAATGCACAGAAGTGTAGTATGAGTACGAAAACAACGTGTACCCAATGAGTATCCTGTCTAATCTCGAAGAAGTAGACACGAGAGGTCGAATCCGAAACTTACTAGTGGTCCAATAATGATATATTATTAATGCGAATAATTATGGATTTATTAAGAATGACAGTAATTTTAAATAAGTCACGAACATGTAAACGTTCCTTTTATATTAAAGGTCTCCGGATTCATAATCCATTAGTTTTCAATTATCTTAAATCGGGGAGAGCAAATATCAATAAATCTCAAGGCAAGCAATACAAGCATGCGCAAATCATGTCGAGGTCGTACAACCTGATCCAACAATATTTAAACTATGCACCGCCGAGGGTCGAACGGAACGAACCATAGATACATCTATTACCCTACTCGCGAATCATACATGCGACGCGGTCAAATATAAATAAACATAACAATCAGTCAATCAAGAATTCATCAAGGAACAATTACCCAAGGAAAAACCAATTCTCTTTTAACAATTTAAGAAAATGAAGTTTAATCTTTTTAGAAATTCATTTACTAATTCGATGTAATTTAAGCTATTCAAATTGTCAATAATATTACAAATATTCCAAGTATAGCATGCTTTTGGGTCCTAGACTACCCGGACAATAACATAATAGTAGCTACGCACGGACTCTCGTCACCTCGTGCTCACGTAGCCCCCACAAATAGCAACACATAACCAATTACCTCACCTATGGGGACAATTCCCTATTACAAGGTTAAAAAGGAGACTCACCTCGCTCTGAAGATCCATAACCGACATTCCACGCTCTCCCGAAGACTCGAATCGATGCACAATGCTCCAAAGCTAGCCAATAATTATGCAAATACAGTAATATATGTTCAATTACTCATAACGATTTATAACAATTTCTAACCCCGATCGAAAAGTTGTCAAATACGCCCTCGGGCCCACGTGCCCGGATTCCAAATTTTTTTGGAGATAAACTTTACCAATAACCTCACAAACTCAAATATATAATTTACTCTCAATTTCATACCAAAATTCGTGGTCAAATTCCAAGAATATCAATTTTCTAGGTTTTCCCTCAAAACCCATGTTTCTATCAATTTCCATGTCCAATTCCGTATATAATCATGTATTTAACTAAAAACGAGCATAAATTACTTACCTCATGCTTGGTGGTGAAAATGACACCTCAAAGTTGCTCCAAAATCGGCTCCAATTGAAGAAATGGGGTTGAAATGAACCCAACCCCCAATTTAAAAGAACCTCACTGCCTCCAGCATTTCCGCACCTGCGGTCCCTTGACCGCTTTTGCGGTTTCGCAGGTGCGAACCAAACGCTGCTTCTGCGGTCCAGGGCTTCCAGCCCATTTCGCTTCTGCGTCCTCTCCTACGCAGATGTGGTCCCGCATATGCGGCAAAATGACCGCATCTGTTGTCCCATCCTAGCCGTCCATTTCCGCTTCTACGGCACGAAGGCCGCTTCTGTGGCTCCGCACCTGCGACCCTAGTCTCGCAGGTGCGGTTACACCAGCAACTTCAGCCCTTTCCAAAATTCCATTTTCGATCTGTTAACCACTCGGAATCCACTCGAGGCCCCGAGAGCCTAACCAATCATACCAACCAGTCCCAAAACACATTACGGACTTGCTCGAGGCCTCAAATCATATCAAACAATGCTAAAATCATGAATCGACCTCCAATCCAAGGTTTATGAACTTTAGAACTTCAAGCTTCTACTTTCGATGTTTAAACCTAGAAAATCACGTCCGATTGACCTCAAATTTTGCACACAAGTCATATTCGGCATCACGAACCTACTCTAAATTTCGAAATCGAATTCTGACCTCGATATCAAAAAGTCCACTTCCGGTAAAACTTCCCAAAAACCTTCAAATTTCTATCTTTAGCCAAACTACTCCAAAACGACCCACGGACCTCCGAATTCACTTCCGATCGCGCTCCAAACTCTAGAATTACCATACGGAGCTATTACCAGATTCGGAATCTTAAGCGCACATCGATAACACTATAATGCACTTCAACCCAAACTTATGAAATTTCTTCCAAAATGCTAACTTCCATAATAGGCGCTGAAACATTCCTGGGTCTTCCAAAACCCACTTGGGACATACACCCAAGTCCGAAATCATCATACGAACCTGCTGGAACCTTCGAATCCCAATTCCGAGGTCGTTTACTCAAAAATCCAACCTTAGTCAATTCTTTCAACTTAAAGCTTCCGAAATGAAAATTCTCTTTCCAAATTAACTCCGAACTTACCGCAATTCAATTCCGACCATGCGTACAAGTCATAATACCTGAAGTGAAGCTGCTCATAGCCTCAAACTGCTGAACGACATGCTAGAGCTCAGAACAACCAGTCGGATCGTTACAACAGGAACCATATCCGTAGTCATGATAATTATTAATTAATCACGTTTAAAGCATATGTCAAATTATTGAGTTCTTTCACTAGTAATCTAGTACATCAATTAAGCAAAAGGATCACTGCTCGTTATGCATACGACGGTAACAGCTCACCTATACGATTCAATGGAATTTTGTACTGATTTAAACTATATCTGACTATATGAAAGGCTAACTATAAGGAAAACAAAAACTAAAATAAAATGAAGACAACAGTAATGGAAAGGAAACCAAAAGGGATATCATGATTTTTTAATTAACATGAAACAAGCAAGACTTACACATGGGCATATATCTGGCGCAGCAAGAATGAACAAACAAAAAAAAACGTTTCTCATTTCTTTTCTTCCGTCATCAAAATTATCCCAAATCTACTTAAGTGATTAAATGGAATACAAATATTACACATATCTACTTAAGTGTTCATTTGAAATAAACTTAATAAAAGGGTATGTAAATCAGTAGAAATCAGTTTCAAAACATAACCAAACAACAATTACTAAGGTAACATGATAACAAATACATAGATTTCAAGCTATAAAAAATAGTAGAACCAACATGGAGACGGACCTCAATATAGGTCGTCTCACTGCTTCGAACTCAGAAGGAAAGCTAAAATACACCAGCAAAGAATCAAACCGGTACCGTGAACCAACAACGAAACTCGAATCGGCAACTGAACGACGACCTCAAATCGTTTCCGACATCTCACTCCAACACAACTTAGTAAAAGAATGTGTTGTTATGCGGCTGTCTTCTTTAGGTATATATAAGAAGATGAATGAGAAAGGCCGGCTGGAGCTCTCGCCGGAGATAGCAGCAACGGCGGTGGGGGATGGTTATTTGGTGGTCGTTGTTTTGGCTTCAGCAGCAACCATCGAAATGGCTGCTTCTTCTTTATAGTAGAGGCTGATCGATCAGGGGGTGGGGTTCCTTATTTTTGAAAATGGCTCTTTCTATGTAGTCATATGTGTTAACTCTTTAGGTCCTTAGGTTCTTTTCGTTGGTTGCTTCTGAAGGTTTAGGGATGAAGAAGCTGAGGTTCGAACTATGAGAATGTGAAGGAGAGGAGGAGGGTCGTATGGGGTGGGGTTCGAAAATGTTCTGCTGCTTAGAACTTATTTTCGTCTTGAAGAAGAATGCCTAGGGTCTTTTGATGAGGAAGATGACTGAAGCTGTTCTCTCCTCTCTAAAGCGGGGGGTCTCCTCTAGCTTAGGGTCATTTAGGCGTTAGGTCTATATATCTGATTGTAGAGTCTAGGTCTAGGTTTTTGTAGGGTTTTTTTTAGGTTAAGGGGTATGAGAATAGGAATTATGGGCTTGGGAACTATGTGCTAGATCCAAAAATTAGACCTAAAAATGGGATGTTTGAGCCCAAAATTTATTCTTTCACCGTAAACAAGACTAAAAATACGACCTTATTTAATAATTAATCCTACTTAAGTAAAATGGCTATTAAAATAAGATTGACCGTTAAAACAAAACTATTTTTGGTATTTTTCAAGATTAAAAATGACTACAAAACATTAATGAAAATATTTTTTTTGTAATTTTCATTTTCTTGTAATAAAATAAAGTGAAAGATTTCAAAATTAGTTGAAATAACAATATTAGGCTTAAATTAAATATTTACATGATAAAATATAAAAAAATTTGGGGAGGGTCAAAAATCACATGCCTACAGCTGCCCCTCCTTGACTAAAAAGGTGAAGAGTTTTCAGATAAAGAACGACTAGACATGTTTTTTGACCCGACCCTTATTTAAAGAGACCAAAGCTAAATGAAAGGAGAATATGACCGAGCCCTGGTATCTGAGTTGCCTACATATCGTTGGCTATAAAGGAACCAGGCCACGTGTAGTTCAGAAGTGAGTGAGATGATGGAGTATGCCGAGGTGGATAGCCGGTCGAGGTGCCGTTCCGCCGAGGTTACGGTCTGCGATCTTGTTATTACATCAAAAATCAAAAAATGAAAAAGACCAGCTAAGTCTGTCAACTATGAGTTACAAGATTCCTATCTTTAAGTCTTCTGAAGCTTGATCTTGAGTCTTGAATGGTTCTTCATGCAGACTTTGGATCTGAACCTTGACACTTGCTAGTTGCAGGTGCTAGTTCATTCTTCTTCAGCCTTTCGGATCAAAACCGGACACCACACCATGCTTGTGACTTCAATCATGTCTTGAGCAGCTCACATCTTCCATCAACTTCTGCATTTGGATTCACTTTGCCTTTTTTTATTCTGGATTGTGACTAACTTTTGTTGATCATCTCGGACTGTTGACTCGCATTATTGCCGCGAGCTGCTTTTGTTGTTGACTTGAATTGCATTATGAAGTGAATTCCCTTATTCTCCATGTAGGTTCCTGATTGCCAATACTCGAACTGTCCTTCTTCGAAACTTGGACCGCCTTCTCCTTGTTCTCCAGGTGGGCTCCTAATTGCCAATACTTACACTGTTTTTCCTCGAAACTTGAAATGTTTTTCCTTGTTCTCCAGGCGGGCGCCTGATTGCTGAACTTGAACCATATTCCTTTGAACATTGCTTATTTCCCTTTGTTCTCCATGTGGGCTCCTGATTTCCAACACTTGTACTGCTTTTCCCTTGACTCGTTTTTTTTGTTCTCCAGGCGGGCTCCTGATTGCTGAACTTGAACCTGTCTTCCTTGATACTTGAACTGCTTCCCTTTGTTCTCCAGGTGGTTGCCTAATTACCAACATTTGAATTGCTTTTCCTTTGTCCTCCAGGTGGACACCCGATTACCAACCCTTATACTGTTTTTCCCTCGAAACATGACTCGTTTTCCCTTTGTTCTCCAGGTGGGCTCCTGATTGCTGAACTTGAACCGTCTTCCTTTGAACATTGCTGCTTTCCCTTTGTTCTCCAGATGGGCTCCTGATTTCCAACACTTGAATTGTTTCTCCTTGAAACTTGAACTGCTTCCCTTTGTTCTCCAAGTGGGCGCCTGATTACCAACACTTGAATTGCTTTCCCTTTGTTCTCCAGGTGGACTCCTGATTTCCAACACTTGAACTTCTTTCCCTTTGTTCTCTAGGTGGGCGCCTAATTTCCAACACTTGAACTGCTTTCCCTTTGTTCTCCAGGTGGGCTCCTAATTTCCAACTCTTGAACTGCTTTCCCTTTGTTCTCCAGGTGGGCACCTGATTTATAACACTTAAACTGCTTTCCCTTTGTTCTCTAGGTGGGCTCCTGATTTCAACACTTGAACTATCTTCTTTCCTCTAAAACTTGAATTGTTTTCCCTTTGTTTTCTAGGTGGGCGCCTGACTGCTGAACTCGAACCACTTTCCTTTGAAACTGCTTTCCCTTGAAACTTGAACTGTCTTCCCTTGTTCTCCAGGTGGGCGCCTGAGTACAACAAAACCGACAAAACAAAAGAAATTTTTCTGCCCTAGTTTGATATTGGGAACATCTATGAGTGTTAACCAATTCTTGTTATCAAAATAAATTCTAAGCTAAATTCCCTTATCCTGAAAAATTTCAAACCAAGTCTCACCTCAAAAGTGTAAAACATAAATGCTAAGTTATACTTCCCAAAAATAAAACTCTCGTTAGACCTTATCACTTGCGAGGGTCTCACAACTTACTTAATCCCGTTATCCAGGAGGGTGATAGAAACTTACTGCCGAGCCTGTCTGGCACCTGCTTTCCTCACGGAGGGTTTATCCGGAATAAACAAAATTTCCTGCCCCTATTTCAATCAAAGAAAACTTGTGAGTTTAAACATTGGTGGTTGGTTTGTAGCCTTGACTTTTAGGTCGATTTCTCCTTCACTTCCCATGATAACTTCGATTTCAACTTGAAAGACCTTGCCTGTTTATTGGCTGACCACTTTCTCTATCCCCCTTATCACGGAAAATACCTCTGATCCGTTCAAACCCAATACCGTTCATCCATTGCATTGTGCTCATGCATTGACATATATTAAACCTTTGTGTTTCACATGAATCCCAAAACACGTCAATCTCACGCCCCTTTTTTCAAAACAAACCTCACTTAACCCTCTTAATTAATAAAAACGATTTCGCAAAGCTCGAAAGGTTTTTTTTTGAAAGTGACAAAAGATTTGTGTTCAAAAGGAAATAACTTAGAGTCGCCACCTGACATTTGATTTCGGTGTGTCAAGTCACCGTTTTTCTAAAAATAATTTCTTCCTGTCAAAACACTTGAGACTCGAAACGAAGTCTGCACTAGAGATTTGGGTAAGGGGTTCGTTTGACTCGGGGAGAAGGTGTTGGGCATTCCCCGAGTCCCGTGAAAGTCACGGTTGCGTACTCGATCTAGTTGGCTTTCAAAATATTCAAATTAAGGTAAAGCAAACAGAAATAAAATAAACACATAAGAGGCTCGAGGTCGTCCCTACCTAAATGAAAGAAAAATTAAAAGGAAGAGAAAAGAAAAATCCTAAGCTAACTTATACTACGACTTCTCCACCATGTTCCCCAAGGCCTCCAATATGTTTACATTATTTTTCGGGGCATACCCCGGATAATAATATATAGAAAATTTACGGGGCATTCCCGGATAAATTTAACTACGGGAACGACCTCTCGCCTCAAAATTAACAAAAATCTTAGGATTTGCCTGCCTAAATGTGGTCGTCCGAGACATGCTCCTATCAAATAATGTAATAAAGAAAAACAAAATAAAAGAAAACTAAATAACAGAGAATTCAATTCATACTCATTTCTTCTCGACAATTTTCATGTATTCGGCCAAACTCAATTCCTAAAGCATGCGAGCAACTTTAAATCACTAATAGGCCAAGCCTTTACCAACCCACGCGGCCCAAAGTCGTTCTCAATAATTCACTTAAAACATTAACATAAAGAATCACACAAACAAGGTACACAGATGAAAAACCAAAGATAGACATTCCACCGACGAGCATTTAAAGCATTCAGAGGATATGGGTGAGCAATTAACTAACTGTATAATAATGGACTAGAATACACAGGAGCAAGGATGTGAATCAAGCTATTGGGAAACAACATTGGCAGATTTCCTATCGGCACAATTTTATAATCTCGCATTCTTTAAATGCACTTCTCAAGCCTGGATCATACTCTACCCAAATTACTCACATGTACTAACTCTACAGTGCATAGTCCAGCAAAATAATATAATGACAATGGTGGCTTAATTGGTATGTAAACAAAGTTTGAAGCCATTAACTCTTAAAGGAGAAGAGAAACAGGTGGTTTATAGTGAATTATCAGACATGGAATAGGCTTAAAGGACCTGATTCATGTTGCTTCAAACTTAAAGCATGTCACTAAATTAACACATAGAGCTAGGGCTAATTTCGCACACTTAACCAAGAATAGAAATGTCGTTCAATCACAATTTTTGAAGTTTACTGCACATAACTTAGACTTAGCATGGGAACTGACACTCTTGAACACTCCTTAGCCCATACGAGATGCCCATAAAACCATTAAGATTACCAAAATGACACACTGTAGAACTTCAATTCTTCAATTTTGTTTAAAACAATTTAGTGTTCTATTCCACTTAACAACGAACCTATCACATTTCAAAAATTAAACTCATCACTGCTAGTTTCTCCTGAATGATTAACAAGCAAATCCATGTCTTTGGAAATTAGGAACGAGTGCAAGAGGATGGAAATTGGTGCAAGAGTCAAACAAAAACTAGCGAAGACAAACAGATCAAGGCATTTAATAAGTCGGAGACGAATCGATTTAGCCCAGAAATTAAACTGCAATCCGAACGCTTCAGTTTTACAACTACTCATGCTCAAACATTTGAAAGATCAAGCAAATTATCAGATAATAAGAACAAAATTATCAATCTCGGTAAATTCCCCTATGGCTCTTACCATACTTCAATTAATACCAGAATAAAACAAGAGAAAGAATTAGAAAATGAACATAAAGCGAGCAAAGAAACTCTTTATTAACTTCATTTGATTGCAATCAAGTGAATTCCAGCAACAAATATTTGAAACAAACAACAACAAATAAGTAGGAACCCGAACCAGCTTCAAATCGGCACCTCGGGTCAAATTGGCGACGAACGCAGAACCAAACTTCAATCGAAGTCCATTGTTGAACACCACGATCAAAAGAGGAAACTAAAATATTTTTGGGTATTTACTAATTTTTTGAAATGGAACAAAATTCGAACAAAACTCAAACTCAAACTATTTTTGTATTTTTCATTTTTCTGGAATGCAAAACCAAACACGAAAAGGTCTGAAAACTCAAAGAACCCTAGAACCTTTTCTTTTCTGATTTTCTTTCCCCTCTCCCCTCTCTCCAAAAAAAGAACCCCCAAATATATAGGCACTCTAGAAGCTTCCTCCTCCTTCTTCTCCAAGAAATGCGTGTGGCCCCCAACCAGATCCGAAAATCTCATTTTCTAACAAAAATCAGAAAATGGAAGTCTTGGATCAGAATTTAATCCAACGGCTCCCATTTTCCGACATTTATCTCAAGGATTCGGATTTTTTTTAAACAAAAGAAATAAAAGAAGAAATCCGTGTAAATCAGATTAAAATGATGATATTTGGTACGGAAGGGATGACGTGAAAGTAGGAGAAGATGAGAGGGGGGACCATGGCGCTCGGCTGAGTGAACTCGCCGTTTTTTTTTTTGAGTTTTCCGGCGAGATGGGGCGCCGCTTGGTGTTGTGTATTTTAGGTTTAGGGTTTGGTTAATATTTGGTTTTTATATGGGGTAGGGAAAGAATATGGGCTGTTTGATTAAAAGGGATGTATGGCTAGGATTTAGTTGGGAAAATGAGGCAGGTAGATGGGTTGGCGGGTCAGTTGGGTTAGGGAGATGGGCTGCCGATTTGGGCCTTTTCTTGTGTAAATTTGGACCAAAATTTTGTACTCTTCAATTTTTAAAAATCCATTAAATAACCAACCCAATCTTTTTTAAATTAAAACTAAACTAATTTCAATTAATTAAATAAACTATGTAATAATATGAAACTATATTTTTTTTTAATGTATCATGTTTTATATAAATTAAAAGTAAGAGTGAAAATCATAGTAAAAACAAAATATATGGCTGTAAAAATCTTAATAGCCTAAACTAAATAGAAATAAGGTAAAACATGAAACTATATATATATGTATTCATTATTTTTTTTTCAAGGATTATACTAAAAATAAAAATATAAAAAACCATGACAAACTTAACATAATGCTACTATAAAAATACTAATGTACTTAAATAAATAAAAACAAAAAAACAAGCATATCTAATAAGATAAATTGAAACTATCTTCTTTATTTTTCTATTTTTTTGTTCTTTTTTTTTGATGATTTGAAATTAAAATAAAATAGGCTAAAATTACATAATAACTCAAGTAGATATTTTAAAACATAAAAAATACTAAAACTAACTTTAAAAACTGTGCGGGTCAAAAATTACATGTCTACAACTGCCCTTCTTTGACAGGAAACAGGAAGTGTTTTCAGGCAAAGAACAGCAAGACATGTTTTTTGAGCCGACTCTTGTTTAGAGAGACAAAAACTAAAGAAAAGAGGATGTGACCGAGCTGTGGTATCTGCGCTGCCTACATATCCTTGGCTATAAGGAATCAGGCCACGTGTAGTTCCGAGTGGGAAGAGCGATGGAGTATACCGAGGTTGAGAGCCGAGTGAAGTGCCGTCGAGGTTCCGGTCCGTGGTTCCTGCCATTACATCAAAATAAAAGGAAAATTACAGCAGAAGTAAAAGAAAAATACAAGATCCTATCTACTTCTTGTCTTGAATCTTCCTTGAATCTCCACTTGATCTTCAATGCGAAACTGAAAAATAGACCCTGTTCTTCAGGCGGGGCTCCAGAATGCTTCTTAAACTTGCGAATTGAAGTAATTCTGAAATGAATTCCCTCGTTCTCCAGGTGGGCACCTGCCAATAGCTTGACTTTGGTATAAAATGAGTTCCCTCGTTCTCCAGGTGGGTGCCTGATTTCCAAAACCTGAATTGTATTCCCTCGTTATCTAGGTGGGCGGCTGATTACCAACAATTGAATTGTATTCCCTCGTTATTTAGGTGGGTGCCTGATTACCAAAACTTGAACTGTATTCCCTCGTTATCCAAGTGGGCGCCTGATTGCTAAAACTTGAAACTGTATTCCTTCGTTATCCAGGTGGGCGCCTGATTGCTAAAACTTGAAATTGTATTCCCTCGTTATCCAGGTGGGCGCCTGATTACCAAAAACTTGAATGTATTCCCTCGTTATCCAGATGGGCGCCTGATTGCCAAAACTTGAAACTATATTCCCTCGTTATCCAGGTGGGCGCCTGATTGGTAAAACTTGCAACTGTATTCCCTCGTTATCCAGGTGGGCGCCTGATATTGCAACAAAACAGACAAAACAAAAGAAATTTTTCTGCCCTAGTTTGGGATCTGGGCATATTTGTGAGTGTTAATCGAATCATGTTACCTACAGATCTCTAAGAATTTAAAAGCTAAATCCCATTATCCAGGAGGGCCCTGAAAACTTCAAATTGAATCTCATCTTAAGAGTGATAACTTTGAAGCTAAATTATATTTTCTAAAGGGAGAACTTACGCTAAAACATAAAACTAAATCCCATTATCCGGGAGGGTCCTGAAAACTTTAAATTAAATCACATTATCCAGGAGAGTCCTGAAAGCTTTAAAACTAAATCTCATTATCTAGGAGGGTCCTGAAAAGTTTAAATTAAATCCCATTATCCAGGAAGGTCCTGAGAATTTTTAAAATTAAATCTCATTATCCAGGAGGGTCCTACAAACTTGAAAATTAAATCCCATTATCTAGGAGAGTCCTGAAAACTTAAAATTAAATCCCATTATCCAGGAGGGTCCTGCAAACTTAAAAATTAAATTCCATTATCCAGGAGGGTCCTGAAAACCTTAAATTAAATCCCATTATCCAGGAGGGTCCTGAGAACTTTTAAATTTAAATCACATTATCCAGGAGGGTCCTGAAAACTTTTTTAAATTAAATCCCATTATCGAGGAGGGTGCTGAAAACTTAAAATTAAATCCCATTATCTAGGAGGGTCCTGAAAACTTTTAAAATTAAATCCCATTATCTAGGAGGGTCCTGCAAACTTGAAAATTAAATCCCATTATCTAGGAGGGTCCTGAAAACTTAAAATTAAATCCCATTATCCAGGAGGATCCTGCAAACTTGAAAATTAAATTCCATTATCCAGGAGAGTCCTGCAAACTCGAAAATTAAATCCCATTATCCAGGAGGGTCCTGAAAACTTAAAATTAAATCCCATTATCCAGGAGGGTCCTGCAAACTTGAAAAGTAAATTCCATTATCCATGAGGGTCCAACAAACTCGAAAATTAAATCTCATTATCCAGGAGGGTCCTGAACAGAATTTCTTGCTCCTAAACCATGCTTTTACATGGGAGGTCCCTGTGGATTAAAAAATTTTCTTGCCCCTGTTTCAGACAAATAAAATCTTGTTAGCTTGAAAACATGGTGGTTAGTTTGTAGCATCATTGCCGAGTGTCTGCTTCGGCCACTGCCATGCTTCATTTTGATTAGCTGCTTCAGGCTAGCAAGGAGTTGTTTGACTTTTTGATTGGAACTGGACCACAAAACCTCTGCATGACCTGAATCTCTCACACTCACTTGTTGCATTGCGTTTTCATTTTGATGATTGCTGAATCCTTGTATTTTCTCAAAATTCAAGATTCACTTGATTGGTGAACCTCAGTTATCACCATACTGCTTATTCTAAATCAAGTCAACTGTGATGTGCCTGGCCGGACTCCGCTTTGTGCAATTTAGAAGCTGGTAGTAGGCTTTGAAATCCTTTCTTGCTTGTTCAACAAGTCAAATGAAACTCATAAAGATAGACTCAAAGAGCAAAGTGAAATGATTTTTGACAAAAGGAACAAAGGAAAATTTTGAACACAGATGACTATATGAAGAAGAATGAGAAAAAGAAGACTTAACTGAGGGAAGCAGCCAGCTCCAATGATCATGACATGCATTTCGGACTGATCAGCCTAATCTATCCAACCAATCATATTTTCAGTTCATGTCATCTCTTCATACTTTAAAAATTGGGCTTTCATTGATCCAATTCCTCTGTAAAGTCATAAGCCTCATTCGACTTGTAGTGCCCTGAAGGGTTTTCACCAATAAGCCTCTCTCATTTATTCATCTCTCAACTCACCATCGCCTTACGGTGACTGTGAGGGTTTTCACCAATAAAACTCTCATTTTAAATTTTCTCTTAGCTCACCATCGCCTTACGGTGCCGTGAGGGTTTTCACCAATAAGTCTCTCTCATTTTAAATTTTCTCTCTTGCGCCCATGAACAAAGTGTTACCCATGATGTAAATCATACCTCTATCTTGCTTGATCTGTCATCCTCAAAGATTGATCGGAAGGTCTTTCTTTGGACCGTAATGTAGGCTTTTGGAAAGTGTTAGAAATAAAGGGTGGCATGAAGGCTCAAACTAACTTAAGATGAAAATGGGTCAAAATTACAACTTTTGGAATCAAATATTTTCAAAACCAAAACTTCTGCCCCAGTTTCTTTGGGTATGGGGAATTTTTATTTTTATTTTGATGGGACCGAATCGTAAGGCTGCCTACGTATCCTTAAAAGGAATTAGGTCGAACGTAGTTCAAAAGGAAGTTGTTTGTTTTTGTTGTTTTTCTTTTCTTTTCTTTTCTTTTTTTTTTCTTTTTTTTTTTCTTTTTCCTTTCCTTTTCCTTCTTTTTTTCTTCTACTACTGATTCCAAAAGAGGGGTGTGAAATAAAATAAATAAGGCTCAAAAGGTGTAGCAAAAGATGAAAGTGTTTGGGTAGCGGAACAAAATGCCTTCGTCATTTCAGCTTCGAACATGCCAAGTACAAAGTACAACTGAAGGTAAGCCAGGAAATCATACATAGTACCTCTTAACTGCATCAGAATTGATATCCATATCTACACATTTGCCTTCTATGTCTGTTAAATACAAAGCACCACTGGGAAACACTTTTGTCACAACGAACGACTCCTGCCAGTTTGGGGCGAACTTGCCTTTAGCTTCCGCCTGATGAGGAAGGATGCACTTCAATACCATCTGACCCACTTTGAATTTCTGGGGACGCACCTTTTTGTTGTATGCTCATGCCATTCTCTTCTGATACAATTGACCATGACATATTGCAGCCAATATTTTCTCATCAATCAAACTCAACTGCTCGAGCCGGGTTTTGACCCATTCATTATCATCAATTTCAGCTTCTACAACGATCTGAAGGGATGGAATCTCAACTTCCGCAGGTATAACTGTCTCAGTTCCATATACCAGCAGATAAGGAGTTGAACCTACTGAAGTGCGAACAGTAGTGCGATAACCCAGTAATGCAAAAGGCAACTTTTCATGCCACGACCTAGAACCTTGAACCATCTTACGAAGTATCTTCTTTATGTTCTTGTTGGCAGCCTCAACAGCTCCATTTTCCTTGGGCTGATATGGAGTGGAGTTCCGATGCATGATCTTGAAATGTTGGCATATCTCTTTCATCAAATGACTGTTGAGATTAGCAACATTGTCTGTGATGATCACCTTGGGAATTTCGAACCGACAAATGATGTTTGAATGAACAAAATACACCACTGCCTTCTTGGTCACGGACTTGATAGTTACAGCTTCAATCCACTTGGTAAAGTAATCAATGGCCACCAGAATAAACCTATGCCCGTCTGACACTGCCGAATCAATTGGTCCAATAACATCCAAGGTGCAGACATTGTGTGTAACTCAGATGGGGGAGAATGAATCAAATCACCATGTACCTAGCATTGATGACACTTGCGAACAAAACTGATACAATCCCATTCCATGGTGAGCCAATAATAACCTGCTCGAAGTATCTTCTTTGCCAAAACATACCCATTCATATGCGGCCCGCAAACTCCAGAATGCACTTCGGCCATGATAGTTGAAGCTTCTTTAGCATTTATGCACCTCAACAGTCCTAAATCTGGAGTCCTCTTGTACAAGTTTCCTCCACTCAAGAAAAATCCACTAGCGAGACGTCGAATGGTTCTCTTTTGGTCACCTGTGGCATGTACTGGATATACCCCCGACCTGATGTATTCCTTAATATCATGGAACCAAGGTTCACTATCGATTTCCTCTTCCACCACATTACAATAAGCATGTTGATCATGAACTTGGATATGCACGGGGTCGACATAAACCTTGTCTAGATGATGTAACATTGACACCAGAGTAGACAAGGCATCAGCAATCTCATTATGAATCCTGGGAATATGTCTAAATTCAACCGACCTAAATCGTTGACAAAGATCATGCAGGAACTGTCGGTACGGTATGAGCTTCAAATCTCGAGTCTCTCATTCTCCTTGAATCTGGTGAACCAACAAATCTGAATCTTCCAGAACAAGTATTTCTTGGACTCCCATGTCTATACCTAACCTCAAACCCAAAATGCATGCTTCGTACTCTGCCATATTGTTGGTGCAATAAAATCGAAGCTAGGCTGTTACAGGGTAGCGTTGCCTTGTTTCAGAGATAAGTACAGCCCATATTCCGACCCCTTTCATGTTAGCAGCTCCATCAAAGAAGAGTTTCCAACCTGGATTTTTATCATAGTCAACCTTTTCAATATACATGACCTCTTCATCAGGAAAATATGTCTTCAGTGGCTCATATTCATTATCCACCGGATTCTCGGCCAAGTGGTCGGCCAAGGCTTGGGCTTTCATCGCGGTCCGAGTCACATAGATGATGTCAAACTCTATAAGTAAAATCTGCCACTTTGCAAGTCTTCCCGTGGGCATAGGCTTCTGAAAGATATACTTTAGAGGATCCATGCGAGAAATGAGGTAAGTAGTGTAGAACGACAGATAATGCTTCAACTTTTGCGCCACCCAAGTCAGGGCGCAATATGTCCTATCAAGCAGAGTGTACTTAACCTCATAGGTAGTGAACTTCTTACTGAGATAATAGATTGCTTGGTCCTTCTTTCCCGTGACATCATATTGACCCAATACACAACCAAAAGAATTATCCAAGACTATAAAATAGAGAATAAAAGGTCTTCCAGGCTCTGGTGGGACCAACACAGGTGGATTCAACAAGTACCTCTTAATCTTATCAAATGCTTCTTGACACTCGCCAGTCCACTTGACTGCAGCATTCTTCTTCAGCAGCTTAAAGATGGGCTCACATGTTGTCGTGAGTTGAGCAATAAACCTATTGATGTAATTTAATGTTCCAAGCAAACTCATCACCTCTGTTTTGTTCTTTGGTGGAGGTAACTTTGAATGGCTTTGATCTTCGACAGATCCAACTCAATACCGCGTCTACTGACCACGAATACAGCAGTTTCCCAGACGGGACACCAAATGCACATTTCCCTGGATTGAGCTTAAGGTTGTACCTGCGGAGCCTTTGGAAAAACTTCCTCAGGTCTTTGACATGATCAGATTACTTCTTTGACTTTATGATTACATCATCTACATAAACCTCGATCTCCCTATGTATCATGAAATATGGTGGTCATCACCCTCATGTAAGTTGCCCCAGCATTCTTCAAACCAAATGGCATTACCCGATAACAGTATGTTTCCCATGGCGTGATGAATGCTGTCGTTTCTGCATCTTCCTCATCCATCAAGATCTGGTGATATCTAGCGTAACAGTCCACAAAAGGCCCAATCTCATGCTTGGCACAATTATCGATCAGAATATGAATGTTCGGCAATGGAAAATCATCCTTTGGGCTTGCTTTATTAAGATTATGGTAATCAACATAGACCCTGGTCTTACCATCCTTCTTTGGTACTGGCACTTATTGGCTAACCAAGTGGGATATCGAGTGACCCGAATGACCTTTGCAGTAAGCTGCTTTGTGATTTCTTCTTTGATCTTCACACTCATGTCAGTCTTGCACTTTCACAACTTTTGCTTGATAGGAGGGAATGCTGGATTAGTTGGCAATTTATGAACTACCAGATCAATGCTCAGGCCCGGCATATCGTCATATGACCATGCAAAGATATCTTTGTACTCAAACAGTGTTTTGATTATCTCCCCCTTAACTTGCGGTTCTAAATGTACACTTATCTTAGTTTCCCTAACATCATTCTGGTCCCCTAAATTGATTGTTTCAGTTTCACTCAAATTAGGCTTTGGTTTTCTTCAAATTGTTTTAGATCTTTACTGATTTCCTCAAATGCTGCTTCTTCATCATATTCTATTTCATTATTATATTCTACTTCTTGGGTTGTTATTTCAGAATTAGATTGACTTTTAAGGCTCGACTGAAAATTCTTCATGCATGTCATGTCACTGTAACCAGCATAAAAACAACTGTACAAAAGAAAAAAGGAACAAAATAAAACGCTATTAAGAATAACGAAAAACGGGAGATTTCATTTCATTGAAAATAAAAGGATAGAAGTGTTTGAACATAAAAATAAGCAAAAACTAAAAATCTGGATTACAACCCTGGAATAACCCAGATAACAGAAAGGAAAACAAAGCAAACTACCAAAACTCCTTCCTGGTGGGGAGAGGAGTAGCTTCCCAATTGCTAAGCTTCACGTTTGGGCCAAGGAGCTGCACATCTGCTTTACTAGAGCCTTCACGAACTTCTACCATATTGACCTTATCGAACAGACTTTGGAACCTCTTGATCAACTCTTCATCAACATCGACCATAGGTTTTGGGATTGAGGAGGTTGGAGGCTTTTCGTCCCCCGGCTTGACAAAAGACATAGAAATATGTGGGACGGGATTAGGGAGCGACCATACCCTGTTTCAGATTTTTAACCCTTTTCACATCCTTCTCTGTGGGCGTGAATCCCAAACCAAACATACCAGGATTCCCATTGGGACGCACTAGATGCACAATACCCTACAGAGATGAGTCGAGACCCTTGCCTGGCACAAAACCATTCTTCAACATTTCATTCTTAACCATGACGGACGCAGAGGATAGCTTAGGACCCATAATGCATTTTCCTTCGGGAATTTTCTCGACAGACACTGTTTCGAAAGTTTGATAGACCTAAGGTCCTTATCATCTTCAGCTTCAATAGATGGAACAATTGTGTCATTGCAAGCTAACAAGTCCTCATCACCGTGCACAACTATTTTCTTCCTGTCCCATTCAATCTTCACCATTTGGTGTAGAGAAGATGGGACTGGCTTAGCAGCATGTATCCAGGGCCTGCCCAACAACAGATTGTAGGAGACAACCACATCTAACACTTGGAATTCCATGGTAAACTAAAACAATCCCTATCGACAATTCGAGCATTATATCTCCAATAGAATCTTTACCTCCCCCATCAAAGCCTCGAACACACACACACACACTGTTCAAGTGGATTCTTTCGGTGCCAATCTTCAGTTTTTGTAGAGTAGAAAGGGGACAAATATTCGCACTAGAACCATTGTCAACCAAAACTCTTGAGACAACAGAATCTTCGCACTTCACCGTGATATAAAGAGCTCGATTGTGTTCGGTACCCTCCACCGGAAGTTCATCGTCCGAGAAAATGATCCTATTTGCTTCGAAGATCTTGCCAGCTATCTTTTTCCAAGTGGTCCACTGTGATCTTATCAGGAACATGTGCCTCATTCAAAATCTTCATGAAGACCCTGCGATGTTTATCTGAATGTATCAGCAAAGACAAAAGAGAAATCTGAGCTGGTGTTTTCCTTAACTGCTCCACAATGGAATAATCCTACACCTTCATCTTTTTCTGGAACTCCTCAGCCTCTTCCTCGGTGACCAATTTCTTTATTGGCATTTGGCTATTCTTGAATGGCCTAGCTTTCCATAATTCTTCTAGGGTGAAACATCTCCCAGAACGAGTCAATCCTCCAGTTTCATTAACTTCTTCCTCTAATTCTTTTCCTTTGTATGTCACTATCACTTGTTTATAATTCCACGGAATAGCCTTGGCGTCCACCACTGGCAGCTGGGTTACTGGTTTAATAATGATAGGGGTAATAGGAGCCCCATTCACAACTATGACAGGCTTACTTGGAATCCCTGGTACTACCACTTTTGAACTTTCCAGACTTGCTCCGATATCTTTCGACAACCCTTTCACGACCAACACTGGTGGTTTCGAATTTAGTGAGCTCGACTTTTCTGTCATCCCTTCAATTGTCAAGGGCGTTGCTTTGGTAGAGTCTAGAGATTTAACCAAATTACTTTTACTGGCCCGAATCATTATGATAGACTTAGAAGACTTCTTGGGCTCTCCATCGTTGTGAACTATTTCAATCATATGTGTCTCTTCATGGGCTGACAAAGGGTTTTGGTTGATGTTTGGCGCATGTGGGCTTTGGACTTGGTTTATATCAATGAGCTCCTAGATTGCCCTTTTCAAATGCCAGCACTTCTCTATGTCATGCCCTGGAGCATCAGAACAATAGGCGCACCTCAGGGAATAATCGAGGTTCTTTGGAGAAGGATTTGGTATCTTTGACTCAATCGGCCTCAAGACATCCAACTGCCTTAACCTTTGAAACAGACTAGCATAGGATTTTCCAAGCGGGGTAAAAGTTTGTTTTCGCTGCTGCCTCTCTCTTCTATGCTCTGGCCTTGATCGAAAATTTGAACCATTAGGGTTTAGGTAAGGTTGTGGAGGTAGATAGGCATTTTGTGGAGGTGGGTAGGTATTCTGTGGGACTGGGGCACGCCATTGTGGGTAAGGAGGGGGTCGAGCATATGCTTGCGCATGGTGAACAAGGTATCGGGATGGTCTGGCTGAGTATTGGGGGTTTTGCGGGGAAAAGTAATGTTGAGGTGGATTATATGGAGCTTGGGCGTAGGTTTGAGGTTGGGGGCGAGGATGGGTGTACTAATGAGGTGAACCCCTCTGGCCATGCCATGATCTAGAGACAACCATAGCGACATCTTCCTTCTTCTTCTTGCCTAGCAAACTTCCGGTACCACTTTGGATTGCCTGGGTGGTTGCTTTTATAGCAGAATAACTCATGATCTTACTCGACTTGAGCCCCTCTTCCACCATTTCTCCCATCTTTACCATATCATTGAAAGACTTACCAATGGCTGAGATCAAGTGGCCATAGCAAGTGGGCTCCAGGGCTTGAAGAAAGTATTTAACCATCTCGTCTTCTTCCATCGGAGGATTGACTCGTGCAGCTTGCTCCCTCCATCAGAACCTATATTCTCTAAAGCTTTCACTGGGTTTATTTTCCACCTTGGTCAAAGATAGGCATTCTGGAACAATGTCTATATTGTACTGAAAGTGCCGGGCTAAGGCCTGAGCCATATCGTCCTATGTGTACCACCTGCTAGCGTCCTAGTGGGTGTACCATTCTAAATCTGCCCCATTCAGACTTTGGCTGAAGTATGCCATTAGCAATTCGTCTTTTCCCCCGGCGCCTCTCATTTTACTGCAATAACCCCTCGAATGAGCTACAGGATCCCCATGGCCGTCATACAAGTCAAACTTGGGCATCTTGAACCCGACAGGCAGTTGGACATCGGGGAACAAACACAAATCCTTATAGGCCACACTCACCTGGTTTCCCAACCCTTGCATATTTCTCAATGATTGCTCCAGACTCTGTACCTTCCTAAACATCTCTTCTTGCTCTCCGTTCTTGGGTGGTTTTTCAGTTTCAACATGAGGCTCAAATTGGGGAGTGTAAGAGTAAAGATCTAGGACTTTGAAGGTCGGCTCCGGTGCATAGTAGTGGCATCTAGAGCGGTGAATGCGGGCTCACTAGAGGATCATTGGAGGGTAGCTTGTGGAGGGAGTACAAAAATAGGAGCAGATGTCGGAGCAAGGTACAAGGTTGTTTTGGCTGGCGGAGCATGAACAGTTTGGGCTGAAGTGCCGGGGTAGTTGTGGTAAGGGCTAAAGCCATGTGCGTGTTGTGGGGAAAGATCAATGGTATTGGGCATCTGGGATTGAGAGAGTGGTGGAATGGAAGCAGGGTTTTCTATGTAGTTGGTAGGGAACGAGGGTGGAGGGTGTCCCTTAATCCAGGCCTGATACATTTCCGCCATCTAGTGCTTCAACCTCCGGACCTCCTCTTGCAATTCCGATTCCGACTCAACAATCTCCCTTGGTGGGTCTACAACTCCAGTGTCTGTTTCCTTGCTAGCCATGACTGTTTGACGCTTTGATCGGGTGTTGTATGGATGACTTGCCAGGATGCCAACAAACTAACCACCTTCCTAAAATTAAATAAAGATAACAAAGGACAACAATTTGCTATGCACCTAGCAACAATTAACGGTTCTAATATGGCTTTGAGGGTCGCAGGGTCATATGACATCATCCCAATTTGCTCATTTCGATCCTTCCGCCACTTTCTTTTCCAACACATCTTATCACTTTTTCCTCTTTTATCTCTTCTCTCTCTCTCTCTCTCTCTCTCTTTTTTGAACCAAAAATGATTTGATCGAACTCGATGTAGGTTGCCTACGTATCATGTCCCTCATGAATCAGACCAAACATAGTTCTGGAAAAGTGATGGAAAATAAACTAAAAACAAAAGTTTTTTGGGATTTTTCGTTTAAAACTTTTCGATATTAAAATACAAAGAGAAGTACGATAATGAAAGACATGATAGACTCGACTACACCATGACAGACTCTGCCACTACCTAAAGGACTCAATACTCCTAGACAAGACGCGAAAGTAAAAGACAACATAAGAGAATCTTAAAACACCTAAATAGAAGGACTCCTCAAGTGCTCCTGAATGCGACGGTCCTGACTGGGATGGTTTTGGGCTGTCCGTCATGCTCAAACTCTATAAAATGCCTCGTAAAGAAACATCGATACTGGGAATAAAGGCCCTGGCATGTGCCCCCGCATCCTGAAAGCCAACCCTAAACAAATACTGGCCATGCTGCTCCACGTTTGCTGCCAATCCCGCTAACTAAGACTTTATCAACTCAAGCTTATCCCAGGGATATTGGTCTGATGCCTCCTTAAAATCATTTGTCTGAACTGCCCGACCCCTAAGTTGTGCTGGCAATGGGGTGCTGACCCCTGGCGGGATGGACTGTAACCAAATCAAGTACTCCTGAGTACACTCGAGCATGCCAACTTCCTCTACTAATGTATTTTTCTTCATCCTCTTTGCATTGTTCCAGTATTGCACATACTTGATTTCGTCAGCCGCCTTTTTGCTAAAATTCATGATGTGCCTCCGAAGATTTAAAGTTGGAGGCTCCTCTTGTCTTCTGCCCAACTGTCGCATTACCCTAACGAGAGTGTACGACCTGACACACTTGAGTCCTATCAGCATCAAGAAAGGCTACATAAGGTACCCTACCAAGATATCATCCAAAGGTAGCCAAAGGTAAGCCCATAAAACATTCCCATTTGTCCTCAAAACAAGGAACTCAATCCAAGCCGTGACGCCCACTAGGTATGTAAATTTAGGAGATTTCATCCTACGTTCGATGTATACCATCCGATCCCTCAAGGCACGGTCGATGGGACAAAGTAAGGAAGTAGTGTGCAAATGCTCCATCATCCATAGTTGTAGCAAAAGGTTACTTCCCTCAAAATATCTGACACCTCCCCTAACCTCACTCAGGGCTCGATACAACTCTGCTAAGATTATCGGCACAACGGTAACGGTTTTATGTTTCTTCTCATGAAATAGTGCCATTACCACTGACTGCAGATGGGTGCTAATGTGCCTCTTATCTAATGGAAAAAGCAATAATCCCAACAAAGCAAGGTTGAAAGCTTCGAGGCGACGTCTTTGACACTTTGCCTTGGTTGTCCAGAACTCATCCCAAAAGACGTCAAAACTATCATGTGGTCCAAATCTAGAAAACAAATAATCCAAGGATATCCAGGACTGCTCGAGACATTATAAATGCTTGTTATCTTTCAAGCCTAGGTCGCTGAGGAATCTTGTCCTAGAGTGGTCTCGGGGAAGTATCATGTCCTTGCCTATATACCTTAAACGAGTGAGACCAGACATTTACGCTAAGGTAGGAGCCATCTCACACTCTCCAAATCTGAAAATCAAATTTTGCGTATCCCAATAAGTCAGCATCGCCTCCACTAAGTCTGGCCGATGTGTGATATTAAGAAGAGAAGTTAGGGTGCCCAATTTCTGCATTAACTCATGCTGCTCTAACAATGAAAACATTTTCCACCACTTGATCAATTTCCTGGGAATCTTTACTACCATCAGCACTTTGGATCGAATTAGCGGGTCCATACCTGAACGAAGAGAATATGGTTAGTGATTTGGGACACTATATGACACAACAACATTTCCTAGTGGACAAATGCAAGAAACAATTAGGCTATATTTTGCAGATTGGCCTAAGTGGCTGAAAGTGACTATTAGTGCAAACTTGACAAAGTTGACCTCTAATGCATGAAAAATACTCCATTTAAAGCTTACATGACTCCAACATCCCAACGATCATGGCGTTAAAAATTACTTTGCGGAAATTGACCCTTTTTGCAAAAATGGCCGATATGGCCAAATGTGTCTAGGGACGCAAACACGACATGGATGGACCTTAAAGTGATATGACACCGAGTTGAAACTCAAGATCCTAAGACATGGGTATTTGAACCAATTTTGCGAAAATAACCCTATTTTGCAAGACTGGCTGATGTGGCCAAAAGTGGCTAGACATGCAAATTTGACAGGAATGAACCTTAGAATTGAGAGGACACTCTATTGTAGACTCAGGGCTTTAAGACAGGATATAACAAACTACTTTGAGAAAAATACACCTATTTTTGCAAAAATGACCGATGTGGCCAAATATGGCTATACATGCAAGATTTGGCTACGACCCCGGAAGCTAAGAACCTAGGATCTATTAGGAAGACTGGACCCTATGTGGGTTGCCTCCGTATCTCGCCCCGGAAGACGAGAATCAGGTTCGCGTAGTTCGGGAAGATTGGATATGGGAGAAAGCTTAAGAAATGACACTAATTTGGAAAAATATATTTTTTCTTTGTCTCTTTTTGTTTTTAAAAAAATTGATGAAAAATGTAAAATCTTTTGGATTTTCTTTTTCATTTTCATTTTTAATTTTGGAAAATAATGAAAAAGTGTAAAATCTTTTAGGATTTTCTTTTTCATTTTTTATGAATTTTTGGAAAATAATGGAAAAGTGTAAAAATATTTTTTGGATTTTTCATTTTTTTTGAATTGTTGGAAAACTATGAAAGAAAAATGCGAGTGGGCCCTACTTGCTTCATTTTCCCCCTTCTTTCCCAAGCATCAGTCTGCCAAATAACCTTTTTACCCTCAAAGATGCAACATGTTTCACATTGGAATGATTGAATGTCTTTTTGGGCCACGGACCCATTTTGACAAAATTTGAATAGGCTTCCTACAAAGGGATACGGTGCCTGGGACCGAGCCCTACTAGGTCCAAATGACATGATGCAAATAAAAATGACCTAAAGACTGACCTAAGTTTGGGGTTCACTAACAAGGTAATTCGGGGGAGCGTATGGTCGATGGTGGCTGCTCAAGCTTTCCACCCACTCCATACGTCCGATGGCCCCCCCTCCTAAATTAAAGGTGACTCAATAAAGAGTTCGTGCACGCGACGCGTACTCCGAGACTTGTTGTAGAAATAAGACCCATGGTTATGCAAATGATGACAGTTTATAAAGCAGTGACACATTAAGTAAAGCGATAAACAAATAACCAACAAAACAAGGAAATAAGACAAACAAAGCCAACAAAGCAAATAAAGAAAACAAAAACCTCAACTGAATATCCTAAAAGCCAACAAGATCAAGTACCAGCTCGAACCTGCAAGTCCCCAGCAGAGTCGCCAGAGATGTCACACCCTTTTTTCCAAAACAAACCTCACTTAACCCTCTTAATCAATAAAAAAGATTTTGCAAAGCTCGAAAGTTTTTTTTGAAAGTGACAAAAGATTTGTGTTCAAAAGGAAATAACTCAGAGTCACCACCTGACATTTGATTTCGGTGTGTCAGGTCACCGCTTTTCTAAAAATAATTTCTTCCTTTCAAAACACTTGAGACTCCAAACGAAGTCTGCACCAGAGATTTCGGTAAGGGGTTCGTTTGACTCGGGGAGAAGGTGTTAGGCATTCCCCGAGTCCCGTGAAAGTCACGGTTGCGTACTCGATCTAGTTGGCTTTCAAAATATTCAAATTGAGGTAAAGCACACAGAAATAAAATAAACACACAAGAGGCTCGAAGTCGTCCCAACCTAAATGAAAGAAAAATTTAAAGGAAGAGAAAAGAAAAATCCTAAGCTAACCTATACTACAACTTCTCCACCATGTTCGCCAAAGCCTCCAAAATATTTACATTGTTCTTGAGGGCATACCCGGGATAATAATATATACAAAATTCACGGGGCATTCCCCGGATAAATTTAACTACGGGAACGACCTCTCGCCTCAAAATTAACAAAAATCTTCTGGCTTGCCTACCTAAATGTGGTCGACCGAGACATGCTCCTATCAAATAATGTAATAAAGAAAAACTAAATAAAAGAAAATTAAATAACAGAGAATTCAATTCATACTCATTTCTTCTCAACAATTAACATGTATTCGGCCAAACCCAATTCCTAAAGCATGCGAGCAACTTTAAATCACTAATAGGCCAAGCCTTTACCAACCCACGCGGCCCAAAGTCGTTCTCAATAATTCACTTAAAACATTAACATAAAGAATCACACAAACAAGGTACACAAATGAAAAACCAAAGATAGACATTCCACCGACGAGCATTTAAAGCATTCAGAGGATATGGGTGAGCAATTAACTAACTCTAGAATAATGGACTAGAATACATAGGAGCAAGGATGTGAATCAAGCTATTGGGAAACAACATTGGCAGATTTCCTATCGGCACAATTTTATAATCTCTCATTCTTTAAACGCACTTCTCAAGCCTGGATCATACTCTACCCAAACTACTCACATGTTCTAACTCCACAGTGCATAGTCCAGCAAAATATTATAATGACAATGGTTGCTTAATTGGCATGTGAACAAAGTTTGAAGCCATTAACTCTTAAAGGAGAAGAGAAACAGGTGGTTTATAGTGAATTATCAGACATGGAATAGGCTTAAAGGACCTGATTCATGCTGCTTCAAACTTAAAGCATGTCACCAAATTAATACATAGAGCTAGGGCTAATTGCGCATACTTAACCAAGAATAGAAATCTGGTTCAATCACAATTTCTGAAGTTTACTGCACATAACTTAGACTTAGCATGGGAACTGACACTTTTGAATACTCTTTAGCCCATACGAGATGCCCATAAAACAATTAAGATTACCAAAATGACACACTGTAGAACTTCAATTCTTCAATTTTGTTTAAAACAATTCAGTGTTCTATTCCACTTAACAACGAACCTATCACATTTCAAAAATTAAACTCATCACTGCTAGTTTCTCCTGAATGATTAACAAGCAAATCCATGTCTTTGAAAATTAGGAACGGGTGCAAGAGGATGGAAATTGGTGCAAGAGTCAAACAGAAACTGGCAAAGACAAACAGATCAAGGCATTTAATAAGCCGGAGATGAATCGATTTAGCCTAGAAACTAAACTGCAATCCGAACGCTTCAGTTTTACAACTACTCATGCTCAAACATTTCAAACATCAAGCAAATTATCAGATGATAAGAACAAAATTATCAATCTCGGTAAATTCCCCCATGGCTCTTACCATACTTCAATTAACACCAGAATAAAACAAGAGAAAGAATTAGAAAATGAACCTGAAGTGAGCAAAGAGACTCTTGATTAACTTCGTTTGACTGCAATCAAGTGAATTCCAGCAACAAATATTTGAAACAAATAACAACAAAGAAGTAGGAACCTGACCCAGCTTCAAATCGGCACCTCGGCTCAAATTGGCGACGAACGCAGAACCAAACTTCAATCGAAGTCCATTGTTGAACACCACAATCAAAAGAGGAAACTAAAATATTTTTGGGTATTTTCTAATTTTTCAAAATGGAACAAAACTCGAACAAAAATTAAACTCAAACTATTTTTGTATTTTTCATTTTTCTGGAATGCAAAACCAAACACGAAAAAATCTGAAAACTCAAAGAACTCTAGAACCTTTTCTTTTTCGATTTTCTTCCCCCTCTCCCCTCTCTCCAAAAAAAGAACCCCCAAATATATAGGCACCCTAGAAGCTTCCTCCTCCTTCTTCTCTGAGAAACACGTGTGGCCCCCAACCAGATTCGAAAATTTCATTTTCTAACAAAAATCAGAAAATGGATGTCTTGGATCAAAATTTAATCCAACGGCTCCCATTTTCCGACATTTATCTCAAGTATTCGATTTTTTTGTTTAAACAAAAGAAATAAAAGAAAAAATCTGCGTGAATCAGATTAAAATGATGAGATTTGGTACGAAAGGGATGACGTGAAAGAAGGAGAAGATGAGAGGGGAGACCATGGCACTCGGCTGAGTGAACTCGCCGTTTTTTTTTTTGAGTTTTACGGCGAGATGGGGCGCAACTTGGTGTTGTGTATTTTAGGTTTAGGGTTTGGTTAATATTTTGTTTTTATATGGGTTAGGGAAAGAATATGGGCTGTTGGATTAAAAGGGATGAATGGCTAGGATTTAGTTGGGAAAATGGGGCGGGTAGATGGGTTGGCGGGTCAGTTGGGTTGGGGAGATGGACTGCCAATTTGGGCCTTTTCTTGTGTAATATTGGGCCAAAATTTTGTACATCTTCAATTTTTAAAAATCCATTAAATAACCAACCCAATATTTTTTTAAATTAAAACTAAACTAATTTTAATTAATTAAATAAACTATGTAATAATATGAAACTATATATATATATATATATTAATGTGTCATGTTTTATATAAATTAAAAGTAAGAGTGAAAATCATAGTAAAATAAAATATATGGCTATAAAAATCTTAATAGCCTAAACTAAATAGAAATAAGGTAAAACATGAAACTATATATATGTATTTTTTTTTTCAAGGATTCTACTAAAAATAAAAATATAAAAAACCATGGCAAACTTAGCATAATACTACTATAAAAATACTAATGAACTTAAATAAATAAAAACAAAAAAGCAAGCATATCTAATAAGATAAATTGAAACTTTCTTCTTTATTTTTCTATTTTTTTCTATTTTTTTTATGATTTTAAATTAAAATAAAATAGGCTAAAATTACATAATAACTCAGGTAGATATTTTAAAACATAAGAAAATATTAAAACTAACTTTAAAAACTGTGCGGGTCAAAAATTACATGTCTACAGTCAATTGCTACCCACTTAGTGCACATGCTGTTCTTTCCTGACTTAAACCACTGGCTTTGGCCTTGAGGTCTATTGCTCCTTCACTTGTCATGATAACTTTGATTTTCACTTGGAAGACCTTTCTTGTCACTGGTTAACCACTTTTTTTGTCAATCTTATCACAGAAAATACCTTTGATCCGTTCAACCAACACCCTCCATCTGTTGTATTGTTCATGAATTGACATATACCAAACCTTTGTATTTCACATGAATCCCAAAGCACGTTGATTGTTACCAACTCAGTGCGCATGCTGTTCTTTCCTGACTTATGCCACTCAGATCCCGTTTTGTGTAATTGGAAAGTTGGTGGCAAATTTTGAAGTCATTTTTCACTTATTTTGCCCAAACAGACTCAGGAAGAGGAAGTAAACATGACAAAAGGACCAGAGTAAAGGACAATGGAAAGAGATGATTCCTAACAAGAAAACTACAAAGTAGAAACTTATTAGATGTGGATACCAACTCTAATGACCATGACATGCACCTTTGGATTAAGTGGCCTAATCTGTCAAGCAAGTCTGATGTTCAACTCTTGTTATACCCCTAAACCGTGAAACTGGGCTTCAATGATCCAATTATCCAATCTGATTCACGATCCTTATTCGACTTGTAGTGCTTGAAGGGTTTTCACCATCAAGCCTCTCTCATTTTGTTCTTTCTCGCAACTCACCATCGCCTTATGGTGCCTGTGAAGGTTTTCACCAATAAGACTCTCTCATTTTGTTCTTTTCTTCTTATTTCCTCTGATTCTGGAGATGACAAGACATTAACCATGGTAAAAACATCATACGCTCTTGGCATGGCTAACTCAGCACTCTCAAAGATTATCTGGGAGGTCTTTTTGGACTGTAATGTGGCTTTTGGATAAGGTTAGAAAGAAAGGATATCACAAAGGCTTAGAACAACTAATATAACATGGTTAGTTTATTTACAACATTTAGAATCCATTATAAAAACTCTGCCCCAATTTCTAAAACAACGGAATTTGATTTTTTTTCTTTTTCTTTTTGAGATGGAATTTCTAAGAAAGATTGCCCCTCTCTCGACTTCGTTGGCTTATGAAATATTTTATTTTGTATGACCGAATCATGAGGCTTCCTACGTATCTTGTGGTAACAAGAATCAGGTCAAACACAGTTCACATGACTACTTTCTTGTCACTAATTTCCTTTTTTTTTTTTATCTCTATTTTTCTCTTGTTCTGTTTTTTGAATTTTCATTTTGGAATGAACCATTTTAAAATAAACCTACGGGGACATAATTTTTTTTTCTTTTTTCATATGACTCTAACTTAATTCCAAAAGAGGGAAGGTCAAAGAAATTAGTACAAACTCAAAAGGGTATTAAATGGTATAACTTGAAATTAAAATTGAAGATCATGCACAATATTTCTTTTGCTGCTTCGGCATTGATATCACTAATATGCCTTCCACTTTTCTTTAGCACCTTGTCAAGTATAACACCCTCGTTGGGTGATTCCCTTTTCACAATGGATATCCTCCGTCAATTCGGAGAAAACTTTCTTGACTTTATCTTGTAACTTGAGTTGCACTTGAACTCAAAGTTGCTTGCTTCAAATCGTCTAGGATGCACTCTCCTTTAACGAATTCTTGTCACTCTATTAACTTCCCAAATTATCTTCCCTAGTTTCACATGGTTCGGGTTTCAAATGATCTCAAAATGTCCAAATCTGTACTTATTTCCCTCAAGTGTCCCTATCATCTTCAAAATTGCTTCATTGCTTCATAACTAAACTAACTTTTAAGACCAGACATAGAATTATGTGCGCATGTCATGTCACTAGAACCAGCATGAAAATAACTATAAAAGGAGAATAGAACTAAACAAAAATGACTAGAAATAACAGAAAATAGAAAATTGCATTAGACCGATGGTGAAAGGGTTTGAACAACAAAACAAGCAAAATAAATTGGGGTACAACCCTGGAACAAACCTAGATAACACTAAATGAGTTACTACGACTAAAGGAACTAGGAAAAATAAAAGGATAGAAGGGTTTGAGTCACAAGGCAATATCCAGATTACAACTATCAAATAACCCGGACAACAGAAATGACAACAAAACGAACCACCAAGACTCCTCCCTGACTAACCAAGAAAATAGTGTCTTTCCAATTACCAAACTCAACATCTTAGCCACCGAGTTCCACATCAATAGAGCCAAGACCATTATCAACTTCAATATCATTAACTTTAATCAGCAAGTTCCCAAGGGGATTCTCATACCCTCTGTCACTGTCCTTGATCACAATTATCCCTTCTTGAATCATTCTTTCTATTTCCCTTTTCAAAGCATGACAATCTTCAATGCTATGCCCTTGGACGATAGAGTGGTACATGCATCGTACACTAGGATCAAAACCTTTTGCATATGGGTCTGGAGTATAGCCAAAAGAGGCTCAATCAGGCCAGCATGCTTTAACTTTTCAAACAAGCTGGTGTAGGACTCCCCGATTGGCATGAAACTATTTCTTTACCTTTGTTTTCCTCCATGCCCCAGTTTTCTAGGGTTGTTGGATGCTCACAGATGTTGTGAATGTAGAAGTGCATTATGCGGTGCTGGCGCTCACCATGAGGAAAAACCCAGTGTTTGGACAGATGACTGAATGTTGTTCGGAGGATGGTGAATTATGTGGAGCTCGAGGATGTTCATGAGGTCGGTATTGAGGCTGGAAGCGTTTAGCAGGAATGCCCACTGGATCCTGCCATTGGAGGGGCTCAGCAACATCTTTTCTATCAATGGGAGGACTGTCCCGAGCAACTTGTTCGTTCCATCTGAACCAAAATTCCCTTAAACTTTCCTTGGGTTTATTTTCCATCTGAGATAGGGAGGAGCGGTCTGGGACAATGTCTATATTATACTGAAAGTGTCGCACAAAATATTGAGCCATGTCATCCCATGTATGCCACTTACCAACATCTTGACGAGTATGCCATTCCAAAGCTGCCCCAATCAGGCTCTCACTGAAATACGCCATCAGCAATTCATCTTTCCCACCAACACTTCTCATTTCACTGCAATAACCCCTCATATGGTTTACTAGATCTCCACGCCCATCATACAAATTAAACTTAGGCATCTTAAACACTTTCATCATTCTGGATATCTCATCTTGCTCCACTGTCTTAGCAGGCTTTGCAGTCTCACCGGGAAGCTCAAAATGAGGAGCGTAAGAGTATGGACCCGAGACCTTGAAATTGGTTCTGGAGCATAGTGTTGGGCATCCAGGATTTTGAACACAGTCTCACTAGAGGATCGAGGAAAGTTAGTAGGTAGATGAGCTACAAAAACATGAGTTGTCAAAGGAACGAGATATGAGGTGGTTCTGGGGGGTGGAGTGTTAAAAGGTTGTAGGGAGATATCCTGGGCTTGTGACAGTGGCAAAATGTTGACAAGACTTTCAGTGTAGTTAGTGCGAACTGATGGTGGAGGACACCCACTAATCCAAGCTTGGTATATTTCGGCCACCTGTCCTTTCAACCTTAAAACCTCTTCTTTCAATTCAGACTCTGACTCAACCATCTCCTTAGACGGATCAGTAGCGACCATGTTCAACTCTTTGCTAGCAATGGCTACCTTACTCTTTGAGTTAATTGGCTTCGGCCAGACTTCTCCGCCCATTTCTGCAAGTATGAGGGCTCCTCCTGTCAGAACCCAGTGGACCATGTATGGACCCTGGCAGTTGGGAGAGAATTTCCCTTGGCTTCATCTTGATGCGGAAAAAAATTCTCTAACACCAGCTGCCTCGGTGTGAACTGTCTCGGCTTGACTCTTTTGTTGAAGGCTCTGGACATTCTGTTTTGATATAGATGGCCATGGCAAACTATATTCATTCTCTTTCTGTCTATAAGTGCTAGTTGTTCATAATGACATTTTACCCAGTCTCCGTCATCGAGCTCAGCTTCTTGTATGATCCTTAGTGAATTAGTTTCTATGTCAGCGGGAATAACAATCTCCGTACCATAAACCAGCATAGAGGGGGTTGCCCCGGTTGATGTGCGGACTGTGGTGTGATAACCTAATAGAGAAAATGATAACTTTTCGTGCCACTGTTTATGCTTTTCTATCATTTTCCTCAATATCTTCTTGATATTCTTGTTGGCAGCTTCTACAACTCCATTCATTTGGGGTCTATAGGGTGTGGAATTCTTGTGTTTGATTTTGAAGGTTTCACACATAGCTTTCATCAAGTCACTATTGAGGTTGGAGCCATAATCAATAATGAGCGACTCTGGAATCCCGAATCGACAAACAATGAGGTCGCGGACAAAGTCTGCCACGACTTTCTTAATTACTACTTTGTAAGATGCTGCTTCAACCCATTTGGTGAAATAATCGATTGCTACTAGGATAAACCTGTGCCCGTTGGAAGTGGCAGGCTCGATTGGTCCAATAACATCCATTCCCCAGGTGGCAAAAGGCCATGGTGAGCTTGTTGCATTAATCTCATTTGGAGGTACCTTTATCATGTCTACATGTATCTGACAATGGTGGCATTTATGGACATACTGGATGTAGTCCGTCTCCATAGCCATCCAAAAGTAACCGGCTCGGAGTATCTTTTTTGCTAAGACAAAACCGCTCATATGCGGACTGCAGGTCCCAGCATGAACTTCCTCTAGTAGCCTAGATGCTTCCTTTGCGTCGACACACATTAATAGTACCAAATTACGAGTCCTTTTATACAGGATTCCTCCACTATGAAAGAAATTGTTGGACAATCTCTGAAGTGTTTGTTTCTGAGTAGGATTTGCAAGCACTGGGTATTCACCTTTTGCCAAATATTCTTTGATATCAT
This sequence comes from Nicotiana sylvestris, assembly GCF_000393655.2. Lineage (NCBI taxonomy): Eukaryota > Viridiplantae > Streptophyta > Magnoliopsida > Solanales > Solanaceae > Nicotiana > Nicotiana sylvestris. The sequence continues at coordinate 57,995,709 of NC_091058.1, forward strand.
GAAACCAAGGATTTTCGTCTGCTTCTTCTTCAACATGGGCACAAGAAGTTGGCTGCTCATGGATCTTTACTGGAATGGGATCAATGAAATTTTTGTCTGGATGTTGTATCATAGATGACAAAGTAGCCAATGCATCAGCGAACTCATTCTGGATTCTGGGAACATGTTGGAACTCCGACTTCATGAACCTTTTCCTCAGTTCCTATACATGATGCGGATACGGGAGTATCTTGGAGTTCTTGGTTGCCCATTCTTCTCGCACCTGATGTATAAGTAGGTCCAAATCTCCAATCACTAGCAACTCTTGAATGTTTATGCCAATGGCCATTTTGAGCCCTAGGATGCAAGCTTCATACTCGGCCATGTTGTTGGTGCACAGGAATTTGAGTTTGGCAGACACCGGATAATGCTAACCGGTTTCTGATACTAGGACTGCTCTTATTCCAACCCCTTTGAAATTTGCTGCTCCATCGAAAAACATTCTCCAACCATCATAGGATTCTGCAATGTCCTCTCCTATGAATGATACCTCTTCATCAGGAAAATATGTTTCCTGGGGTTCGTATTGTCCATCCATGGGATTTTTAGCAAGGTGATCTGCTAGTGCCTGTCCCTTGAATGCTTTCTGAGTTACGTAGACAATGTCAAACTCACTCAACATGATTTGCCACTTGGCCAGCTTGCTAGTGGGCATGGGCTTCTAAATGATGTACTTCAAAGGATCCATCCTTGATATGAGATATGTAGTATAGGCGCAGAAGTAATGTCTCAGCTTCTGGGCTACCCAAGTCAAAGCACAACAGGTGCTCTCTAATAGAGAATACCGGGACTTGTATGGGGTGAACTTCTTACTAAGGTAATAAATGGCCTGCTCCTTCCTTCCTGTTTCATCATGCTGTTCCAGAACGCAACCGAAAGCTCTATCCAATACTGCAAGGTAGAGTAATAAAGATCTTCCTAGATCGAGCTGGACTAAAACTGGTGGTGTTGACAAGTACTCCTTGATTTTGTTGAAGGCCTTTTGGCAGTCATCAGTCCATTTGGTAGCGGTGTACTTCTTCAATATCTTAAAGATTGGCTCACAGATAACTGTAGACTGTGCTATGAACCGGCTGACTTAAGTTAAGTCTTCCCAAGAAACTCATCACATCCTTCTTGCTCTTTGGCGGTGACAATTCTTGAATAGCTTTGACTTTTTATGGATCCAATTCTATTCCTCAGTGGCTCACAATAAACCCAAACAATTTCCCAGCAGGAACCCCAAATGCGCACTTCGCGGGGTTCAGTTTCAGGTTGTACCTCCGCAATCTATTGAAGAACTTTCTCAAATCTTCCATGAGGTCAGTGGACTTATTGGACTTGATGATAACGTCATTTATATATACCTCTATCTCCTGTATCATATCATGAAAAATAGTAGTCATGGCCCTCATGTAGGTGGCCCCTGCTTTTTTTAGGCCGAACGACATCATCTTGTAACAGTACATTCCCCACGGCGTAATGAAAGTCGTTTTCTCAGCATCTTCTTCATCCATCCAGATCTGATGATAACCAACGAAGCAATCTACAAATGACTGTAGCTTTGACTTGCTTAATGACTTCTTCCTTGATTTTCAAACTCATATCAAGCTTGAACTTTCTGAGCTTTTACTTTACCGGCGGACATGTCAGATCGGTTGGCAGTTTATGTGCCACAATGGACGTACTCAGACTAGTCATGTCATCATACGACTAGGCGAATATGTCCTTATACTCCTTTAGAAATTCCATGTATTCTCTCTTTTTTAACGTCGATAGGTGAACGCTGATTCGTGTTTCCTTGATGTTTTTTACATCTCCCAGGTTAACAATTTTGGTCTCGTCCAGGTTAGACTTAGGTCTATTCTCAAAATTCTCAACTTCTTTGACAATCTCGTCAGGTATGTCATCCTTCTCTGAATCAATGTCCATTTGTTGTGTTGTCTCATTGCATGTCATAGTCATTGGTTCATCAAGATAAGTTATAGTAATGCTGTATATGTAAAGTCGTAAGAACAGTCAAAATGCTTTAATAAATTGCATAACTATTTTGAACATTAGAGATCCTATTGCGGGAATTGAAAAATGTGAAAAGAAAATCATCTAGTAAATAAAATAGTATAATGCTTGTTTCAGCCTTGCTACCCCGAGGCTCGTCGGGCTCTGGTTGTCCTGATGGTCCAGTTATTGAGGTGTGCCCCTTTGCTCACAGCCTGTATGGAAGGGCCTTCCGCCCCTCCTCCTCGAGAACAACACAACAATCCATGTCATTGTCTTCTAGAAACAAATTATTCACCACTGCAAGTGCCTTTTCTTTGTCTGACCCATAAACAATGTCGGCCTATTGGAAGGTCTGCTCCAGACGCGGTATTGGATGCTCCAGGGATAGTAAGGACCGCACCATGGTGGCAACCAGTTGTTGAATTCTTCCCAGGTATAGTCATATCCCAAACCGGAGGTAGTTCCATGCTTCTTGAGTTTTATAGGCTTAGCGATTCCTTGGAGGTTCTTGCTAAGCCCATTGCCAGGTTCGTACCCACTCCAATTTAGTATACTCTAGATTTTGTTATCCCACAATTGTCTTTGTCAACAACATTTAACCGTTCAATATGGTGGTAAGTCTCTCCACCTAACTTCCTTCTTCATTCAATCGCTAGAATGGTTTGATGACTGTATATAGGATTGCTACCATCACCGTGAATGATAATTTCATGGTGATTCAATTCGAATTTTATTGCCTGATGCAGTGTTGATGCTACGGCCCCAGCGTCATGAATCCATGGCCGTCCCAGCAGTAAGTTGTAAGATGATGGCACATCTATCACCTGGAAATCGACATCGAACCATGTTGGTCCCATCTGTAAGCATAGAATAATTTCACCAATGGTAGACCTCTGGGAGCCATCAAAGGCTTTCACATTGATAGCTCCATCTTTTATCTCGTGTAGTCCTTTACCCAACTTCTTGGGTGTTACCACCGGACAAATGCTGAGAATGGAACCTCCATCGATCATGATTCTGGTGATGAAATAGTCTTCGCATTGCACGGTGATGTGCAGTGCTTTGTTGTGCCCCAACCCTTCAGGTGGCAGCTCGTCCTCATGAAAAGTGATCATATGTCTCTCCAACCCTTGTCCTACCATGTTAGCCATTTCCCCGCCTGTGATGTTTCTTGGTACGTATGCTTCACTCAGCACCTTTAACAGAGTATTCTTGTGTGCCTCAGAATTCTGCAGCAAAGAGAGAATGGATATTTGTGCTGGCTTCTTGTTTCACTGGTTGATGATCGAATACTCCTTGGCCTATATTTTCCTCCAAAGGTCGTCTGGGCCTGTCTCAATGATGGGTGGTCGATTGGAGGCCTACTTGTTTGACTCAGCTAGATGTTCTAGGGTATAGACTCTACCAGTTCTTGTCATACCCTGTGGTGCAACAGTCTCTTCAAACCTGACCTTGCCCTTCCTCTTTGCCCTTGTTGTATAGTCCAAGGGTACAACCTTTGTATGTAATGGTATCATGGTCAACATTGCTACTGTGATTGGCGTGGCTAACCTCACTCCGAATGGAACATGTGCCTTGGGTGGTAAAACTGCAACCTCAAATGGTGTGGGTGCATCTGTCGGAGACAAGAATTCAACCTCAATTGTTGCTGGTGTCTTTGTAGATGATGTTGCTTCAAATTCAAGTGGTATAGACAAGTTCACCTCAGCATCCTCAGACGGTTGTATCTGGACTATGATTGGATTGAGAGTAACTATCGGCTTCTTTGGGGCATCACCTTCTGTAATCAACCCGATTGATCCCTCGGGATCCCAATCATCCTCTATTTCAATCATATGGATACCTCCACCCTTATGGTCTGGCAGGGGGTTGTTGCTGACATTTGGAGCGTGTTCCTTTGCCATAATAATCTTGTTATCAATTAAAGACTGGATCTTGTCTTTCAAGGAACGACATTCATCGATGGTGTGCCACAGGATTTGTTTGGGTTAACCCATTGAGAAGGGTTCTCAGGGGTTGCAGCAAGGATGGGGGTGACATAACCAGCAACTTTAAGTCTCTCGTACAACTGGTCAATGTGTTTAGCATGGCTGTATATTGTTTTGGAGGTCTGCGGTAAAAATTAGGTCAGGGTCTAGGGAAGTTTGGCGTATAGGAGGTGATTGATAGTGGGATGATTGAGCATTGTAGGTTTGGTAGACATGAGCGGGTTGGGGGTATCTGGGTGAGGTAGGTTGATATGTGGGAGGTGGAGGTGATTGATAAGTAGGTGGCAGAGCTTGGTATGAGGGTGAATGTGCTTGGTAATTTGGGGTTGGATGATATATGAGTGGAGGTGTTGGGTAAGTTTGGTGTTTGAGGGGAGATTTGGTCCTTTGTGCAAGCATCACAACCCCTACGTCCCTTTTCTTGGACACACCACCGGATTGTAAAGCCTTATTTGTAGCTTTCAAGGCCTCGAAGTTTGTAACCATACCGCTTTTGATACCCTCTTCAATTCTTTCACCCAATTTGATAATGTTGGAAAATTTGTTGCTTTCAATCATCATTAATCGCTCATAGTATTGTGGGTCTTGGGCCCATACAAAGAATTTGTTCATCTGTTCCTCTTCTAAGGCAGGTCTGACCTTAACGCCTTCAGACCTCCAGTGAGTAGCATACTTGCGAAATGTTTCTGTAGGATTCTTCTTTAGATTTTGAATATAGAACACATCCGGCGCATTCTCTGTGTTAAACCTGAACCTGTCCATAAAGTCGGACGCCATGCCTACCCAACTTGACCACTTCTTTGGATCTTGGCTGATGTACCAAGACAATGCATCTCCTTTCAAATTCCTCATGAATAACTTCATGCGGAATCTCTCGTCTTTCCCTACTCCAACCAGCCTGTCACAATACATCCTCAAATGGACCCTTGGATCATTTTTACCGTCAAATATTTCGAACTTCGGAGGTTTGTACCCCTCGATAGTTCGACATCAGGCTGTATGCAAAGATATTTATAGTTCAACCCCTCAATTCCTTTACTTCCTTCAACGCCCTAAATCCGGCTAGTCAATTTCCTAAGTTCCTTAGCTAGGTTTCTGACAAACAAATCCTTTTCATCCGACTCAAGTGTGCTTGAGATAGGTTGGGTGGAGTGTGGCATGGTCTCCACATAGATGGGGGTGTTATGGTAGGTGTGAAAGTGGTCCTTTGTGGAGTTTTGAGGTTCCGGGATGAGTAGTGGAGTATTGTTTGGAGTATGGCAGGTGTTGCATTGGGTCTTGGGTGGAACAGTGTAATGGTGAGGAGTGGGATGATTCTGTTTCTTTGGGATGTTTTGAGGCGGTGTAGGGTTTTGAGTATTGGGGAAATTGATATCTGTGGTGCTGAGGGAAAATGACAGGCTTGCAAGATTCCGAACCTGCTCGAGCACTTCTTGGAATTTCAACAGCTTTTGTTCAGGCTGGGATAAATTCTCCCAATGAACCTGAGTACCATGGCCATTAGTGTCCTCTACCCATTCAGTTGGATTATCCTTTCTGATGTTGTTCAAATCTTCCATCTTGCCTTTGTTCTTGTTTTTGAGAGGACTAAGAGGAGGAGTGGGTGGAGGGCCCCTGGATCTCGTGGAATAGGATGATGTTGCCAGAGTGCACGAACTAACTTTTGGGGAGGGGAATAATAAAAACAAAAAATAAAAACAAAGGTAATCAAGTTACTGAGGGTCATAAAAAGTATTGCAATATTTAAATACATAATGTGGGAATGTAAAGCGCGTCCTAATTTGGGGACCTCTTTGTACCCGAGGTAGGCATAGCGACAAATTGATTTGGAGAACTTAGGACACTAAATGCCTCATTTTGTTGATAAAAAATAGATGAATCCCAAATTGACACTAAATAAACAAGAAATAAAAAGTCAGTAATGGCCATTGGCCTTATTACAATTTATAAAGCGAAAAGATAAACTCCTATCTACTTGGTCCCAGAAGGACCTTCCCCAGATTCGGCATCCTTGGCTCCGTCGAACAGCTTCCCTAACTCGCGAAGTCCCAGCAATAGGTATGCTCTGTCTAGGTGTCTGCCTTTTGCCCCTTCAGCATTTTGGCAATCTTCGGCCCTTTTGAGAAACTTTCTTTCCAATTCCACTATGCTTCGCTCCAAGTATCCTAATCGCTTGTTGGCACTGACATCCATGTCCTTCCATTCCTCAATCAGCTTCTGGTTGGACTCCTGTATCTCGCAGTGTTCACTTTCGTACTCCCGGATCCTTTTGCATAGTTGGTTGTATTTGACCTGTGCCTCAGCCCTTTCATCTATAATCCCGTTATCCTCGAGCAAACCCTGGCTGGCCCAGACCATCATGACTGTCTTCCAACCAATCGGAGTAGAAACGAGCACAACCAGCATGATACCTGTCTGGCTCGATGGTATCTCTCCCCATTATGATCTTGCAGTGACACATATGCTGAGCTTGGCACTTGTAAGGACTATCATCATTCTGGAAGTCAGCCCGGAAATAACTCATCTTGTCGACCCTAGGTATAGCCTGCTTCCTACCAGCTTGTCTCATAACTCGGAGAGAGACGTAAGGATATGTTCCCCTCAGACCAATCAGTATTAGAAAAGGTGCATCTCTAGATCGGGCGATGAATTCCTCGGTCAGTGTGAGCACGGAATTTTTTCCTCGCATGAATTACTCCTACAGAATCCCCAAAATTAGGATTTTTTCTTTTATTATTTGGTTTTTAGGAATTAATTGCTCAATTTTCGTGTTTGTTTGCATTTTTGTGTGCATATTTAATTTTATTTAAACAATAAAAAATAGCAAAAATATCACGAATTGCATTTAGGAATTAATTTTACATTTTTGAGATTAATTAGTAAATTGATGTTTTATAAAAACGGAAAAATCACAAAAAATAACTCATTTTTGCATTTTTTTAATTTTTAGATTCGAATTTTGGTAGTTTTCTTTAATTTGATATTTAATTAGTTGTGGTAATTATTATTTAGAGTTAATTAATTTAATTTGGTAGGATAATCTAGTTTTAAGATTTTCATTTAGGATTTTATTTTTATTTGGAATAAATTTAAAGAATTTGAAAATAAAAAAAGAAATTGGAAAGGAATTAAGGAGATCAGGTCTGGGCCCAAGTCTTTCAAAATTTACCCAAGCCCAAACCAATTTTTCCCTTCTAGATACCCGTCCAGTTAGCCCAATGTCCGCCCCAACCCGTCCAATCCCCGCATGATTCAAACGACCCCGTTTTAATGGCCTTTGGACCAGGACCGTTGATCTCTTTTGATATAACGGTCCGGAACTGGGGTCTGGTTATTATATAATTGTCCTAATCCTACCCCTCCCTCTCAAACCCGTCTCTCTCATCTCACCCCCTCTTTAGAAACCACTCAGAAACCCTAGCAGCCACCCTGAAATCCCACCGCCTGAGGGTGGCGGCGCTACCACCAATCGACCCCAGATTAACACCAAAGAACCCCCAAGCCTTCCTCATCCTAAATCTGTCACTCTTTTTTTTCGAATCACCCTGGAACGTCTCAAATCTAGGTTCAAAGGAGAAATCCTAGTGTCGCCCTTGTTTTCTCCGGTGGAGGCGCCACCTCTAATTGGCCCCAAATTAACACCCTAAGACCGTCTTCTCTCCCTCATTCCAAATCCTCACTCAGATTCCTTCGAACATATCTAGAGCTCCTCGAATATCAAATCGAAGAGTCGAGCCCTAAGAGCCTATAGTCGGAATCATGCATGCAAGTCATTTTAAGAATTTTCTGGTTGTTTCAAGTTGGTTTTGGAACAAAATAGTGTCACTCGTTTTCTCTTCACCAAGAACAAACATTTGCCATTATTTTAGGTTGAATCAGTGCCTCAGTTTTGATTTCAAGTTTAGCGGGTAAGTCCTGTTCATTTTTGTTTTCAAAATCGTTCTTTGTGTCACCTCTGTTCTTTTCCTCTCTTTTAATTTGTTTTCTGATTTGCCTAGTTCTATTAATTGTCCTATTAGAACTTTTAATTTGGTCATTTAGCTTAACTTATTAGCTTAATTAGTTCCCCGCCTGTTTGTGATTATTAATTAGTCGATTTGTTTGGTTTTTAAGTTTTCTGAATTTGCTTGGGTTGCACCTTTGTTATTTGGGCTCTGAGGTTAGTCTAAGACCTCATTCCAAAGGAATTCTATTTAGTTTGAGTCTGAGCCCATGTCTATTGAAACATTGAGCTTGTTTGGGGATTCATAGCCCATACTCGAAGTCTGACTGGGCTTCAGGTAAAAACAGGGCACTAAGGGGGTATTTTGGGTAAAGGGCATAGGGAATCTCTTAGTAACCACTTAGGAAGGTGCCTAGAAGCTGCAAAAACAGACTAACTTGATCAGCAGGTCAGAAGATGAATGACTAAGTAGCAAAAAGAAAAATATGAAAAGGACTAAAAATGAAATAACTAAACTCTTAAGGCTGCCCTAGTAACTTGCCTATAAAGGCATAGTTACTTGGGGTTCAATTCAGATTTTAGAGATGGGAGAGAGTTAGGCAAATCAAAAAAAAAAAACAGATGGCTAAAATTTAGGAAAAAAATACTATTCCATTAGAATTCTACCTTGAATTTTAAGTTGTTCTTTGATTACAAAACAATTTCTGAATCCTTTTGAGTGAAAATGGCTTGATCTTGTGCTGAAAAGCTTTGGGTTTAGTTTGTTTGAAGTTTTCACTGTTCCATTGAGTCCCTGTTTTGCAATGTGATGTCTCCACTTCCTGAATAAATTTCTAATTGCTTGGGCATCGAAATGGTTTGAGGTCTAGTCATCGAGGTCGAGTTTTGATGTTTGCTGGGTTGATTGTGTGTTTGGTATTGGATCTTGGTTTGCTGTACTTCATTTTCTGGCTTTAAAATTGGTTGGCTGGTTTACTCCTGTTGCTGAAATCTCACTACTGTTTCTTCATCCGCTGAAACCTACTTTCTTCTTGCTTCCTCTTATTTCCCATCTACACAACCTTGTAACTCTGTTGGCTGTGAGGTGGAAACTTGAAGAATGAATTGAAAATGATGAATTGAAGCATACAAATTATCCCATTTTTTGTTTCACTGATTTGTTTTCTAATTTACTGTCATCACTCTTGTCTAAATCAATTTTAAATAAGTAGTTTGTAGTTATTAGTAGAAGTAATATAGTGCTAGTATTCATATTTTAGACCTTCAGTTCATCTCCATGGTTTCACGCACGTTTTGAATGATTTTTGTTCACTAATAGAAATCTAATGTCCTAGGTTCAGCATTATCTGATTCACCAGCATTATGGCTAAAGTCTAATTCATAATTAGATCGGTTAGGCTTTGAATGGTATCTGTTCATGTAGAGTCTGTGATCATGCTCAAAGTTATGCTTATTTGAGGTTTATTGAAAGCCTATTATTGTTGAGTGTTGGGTTGTTGTTTGTAGATTGGGTCACCTATGGGTCAAATCAGCAAGTATCGAGTTCAGCACTAGGTCTGTTGTTGATGTGGTGTTAGTGATTGACCAAGTATTCATTAACATATCATTTACTTGTTGGTTAACTCCTGTGCGAAAGTAATACGACTAGCCATACTGATATGAGATTGAAACTGTTGAAATTTAGAAACCCTGCTTGCTTATTATTAGTTATTAGAACCGTAACTCACATTTACTTTCAAAATCAAATCACCGCTGGATTGCATAGGATTGGTTACAAATAAGTCGAAAACGACTCCAAGTTTGCTTGCACATGTGTTAGTCTCTTTGTTAGCCCATTTTGAATTCACTTGCAACTTTCGTAGTCGTTCGTAATGTTGAAGAGATTTGATGTGGAGCCTTGTGCTAAATAGTTGCAGGGCTCCGAATTTGGGCTCATCATGTGGCCCAATTCTAAAAGTTCCTTTGAGTAGATCCAGGCATTTCTTTTGTTGGGCCATCAGTCCACTTGTGTTGGCTCAAGCCCTTTGCGTAAATGGATTAGCTTTCCCTCATATAAGGCATCTTAGTTAGTTTAAAGGGAACCTTTGACTACACTCAGTGTTAATTGATTAAGCTCCATTAATCGAATTTGAGGTGTTCCATAGTAAATAACATCAATAGTTTATGGCCCTTGAAAGCTTAGTTCGAGCTTCCTTAAAAAATCGGAATGGAGGTGCGCCGCGCCAAATAAAAATCTCCAAATGTGTGTCCCTCATTTAATTATTTCTTCTAAAATACTTAGAACTCGAGGCGTGCCATTTAACAAATTTCCATGGCCCTCGCAAAGCTAAAGTGCGTAGTTGCTTTAGACACATAATTTAAATTAATTTCCTTAAACTCGGGTGTGCATTTCATGTGACCCAAATCCAAATCTCAACAACGTTATATAAAATATGTCGTGGATCGCGGGTGAATTTCGTGTGGCGTGGTCCAAAGACGTGTTTTAGATAACGTTGAATCTTCCAAAAAATAATTTAAAAGCGTCTAAAAAGATAAAATGTACCATAGGCTAAAATATGTGTTAAAAATCAGATAATAGGCTAATTATGATAGTTTAAGCAACCGTGCTAGAACCACGAAATCCGGGGGTGCCTAACACCTTCCCTCGGGTTAACAGAATTCCTTATTCAGAATTTCTAGTTCGCAGACTTCAAAAGGAAGGTCGAATTTTCCTCGATTTGGGATTTTAAAAATAAACTGGTGACTTAGGACACCCAAAAAGAAACTATCCCAAGTGGCGACTCTGAATAAAAATGAATAAATAATCCCATTTCGAATAATGTCACTTAAAGTGGAAAAACTCCCTTGTACTACCTTCGGGTGTGTAAAAAAGGAGGTGTGACAGCCTCTATTATCTGATTTTTCTACATGTTTGAGCCTAATGTGCTAAATGCTTTACCGCTTTGATATTTTGTGTACTGTATATAAACTGTTACGAAACCCTTCCACTCTCTGAGTATTCTAAATCATGGAGAAGGGTGCACTTCGTGTGGCTTCTCTTCTATCTAGAGTCTTATCCCATTTTAGAACGAGGTTCAGACAAGTTGCTAAGCTGGTGAAGCTTCTGTAATCCCGGTACGCTACCCCCCCCCCAGCTCGAGTTGTCTGCTCGGGTAAGCCAGGTCTAGAATAATAAACCCAGCTTTTAAAACTAGTATAACAAAGCCTCATGCCGGATCCCTAGTAGGAGCGTTTGTTTGCATCACGTGCATTTGACTTAGGAGACTGAACACAGGGGTTGAGTCTGTCTAGGACAAGTGTACCCGAAATGAAAAGAACATCCTGATGCATCCTACTTACTACTTGTGCATTTATTTGTTTCGGATTTGCATGTTGACCAGCTTATGAATAATAGGAGAAAAGTTGGGAAAAGAAAATCAATGTGAGGGCTCGGAGAAATAATTACTTGTTTTGAAAAATCAGTGTCCAAAATATGCTGAAACTCTGCCAAAATTTTGACAAAACTTATTCTGGTTTATTTTCGTCTAATCTGCCCGAACTACGCTAGTTTAATTCTCACCGGATGTGGGATACGTAGGCAACCCCCATCGGGTCCAACTTCCCTTTTTGCAAAAATAACCCAGAAACAACAAAATTTTATCTTTGTCACAATAAGCAGGGTGATGCCATTCTTGTTTAAAATAAGCCGAATGTCCTCAAAAAAGGCACCGAAAGGCTGTTTTTGCAAGAACAGTCCCCTTTGGTTATTTTTGTACGGTTAGCAGGCACAACCTTAAAATCTTCTTCCCCGAAGTGCTGAAAGGCCGTATCTGCAAAACTGGGTTTCATTTTTGAAGTAAAATCTTGAAAAAATGGTATCATTTTTGGGTCAAAATGAATTAGTAAATCACCTTAATAAATGTACAGGATGAGCACAAATGAAATTGAACCCTTCACAATCCTTAAAGAGATCCCCTTACAGCTCCACATGTGGTGGAATAATCTAGGGAAAGGCAGTAGAGAAACAATGGTAAAGGTTCTGGGAGGCCTCGTCGGACTATTGAACGTCAAGCCAAGGTTGGACATAATTAAAGCATTAATACCTTTTTGGTACCCGACTCGCAACGTGTTCCATTTCGCTAACTTTGAGCTCACACCCACACTGGAGGAAGTTGCAGGTTATGCAGGCCTTAATGGAAACTTTAGAAGTCGATATCCATTGTCACCAAGACCGGTATCTCCCCACAGATTCCTGGATTTGCTGAGTATTAGTCGGGATATTCAGGATGGAAATTTATTTGAAGGGTATTGCACTCTCCAATTCTTGTATCAACGCTATAGTAACCCTCGAGGTTTCAAAGATCTGAACAACGGTTTGACCCATGCCGGAAATAAAGTCAAATGGGAAGCAAGGCGGGGTTTGGCTTTTATTGTAGCATTCTTAGGTGTTGTAGTCTGTCCGCGAAAAGATGGTAATATAGAGGTGGGTCTCGTAGGAATGGTTGATGTTGCGATCAAGAAAGCCAACAGCACTGTGGTTCCCCTGATCTTATCTGAAATATACCAAGCCTTGACTATCTGTCGGGAAGGGGGAAAGTTCTTCCAAGGCTGCAATGTGTTACTACAATTATAGATGCAGGAACATCTCTATCACCGGGTTTGATATATGAATTATGGTATGACCGGTTTAAGTTGTATTGAAGAATTTGAAAACCAATGGCGGGTATTGAATTCCTCGAAGGTACTGAAGCTTGGCTTACACATTTAAGCTCCTTAACTGACGATAAAATTGAGTGGGCATTCGGATGGCTTCCTGTCACCGAAGTGGTGTACATGACAACTGAAGTGTGTTATCTCCTCCTGATGGGCATCCGGAGCATCCATCTGTATGCTCCCCACAGGGTTCTGCGCCAATTAGGAAGATTTCAAATTGTTCCCCATGACGAAGATTTGAGTAAACATGTCATTGAATTGGGCCCAAAAGCCGCAATTCCAGAAGGGAGAATTTGCCAGGTGTGGAATGAATGTAGGTTTCATGAATCTAAGACCATAGTGCGAAATATAGCTAGAGGTGAGGTGGACCCTAAGTACATTGTTTGGTTCGGTAAGAGATTTCAGATTCCTGAGAGACCTGCTAAGAGAGCTCACGTTCAGTAGTTTACTAGTGACTCGTAAGAGCAGTGGGGATGGTTAGCAAAAGAAAAAAGCTACAGGGCCAAAATAAGCAAGCTAGAAAGGAAACTTAGGGACCTTCAGTTTGAAAATGGTTTGCAAGATGCCGCAGATGAGGGAGAAAAGAAAAAACTAACTCAAGAGAATGAAGCACTCAAAGCTCAAATCTGGAAGATGAAAATAGCTGCTAGAAACCCTGAGAGAAGCCGAGCAGACGAAAGACTTATAAGCAGTCTGAAAAAGAAAGCCCTTGAGTGCCAAGATGACCTAGAAAAGGATGAGGCTAGTCTAGCTGATGCTCGGGTTCAATTAGCAGAGAATGCAAAAGGTAGGACACAGTTTGTGCAATAAATAAAGAGAAAGTATGAAGGGACAATCACCAGCCTGAGAAGAAAGTTGACTACTCTTGAGAATGAGGCAGCCAAGCAGGCAAAAGATTTCAAATCTGATAGGGAACATTGTTATGATTTGATGGCTCAGATGGAGGAAGGAATACAACAGTTGCAAGATCAACACCTTCATGACTTTCAAGTGTTAGAAGCCCGGAATCAGCAGATATGGCGGTTGCTTTAGGAAAAGGGCAGGATTAGAGAGAGGATCGGAACCATCACTGACTACATTACCATGAAGTTCCAAGCGTGCGAGGACATGACTCGTACCACCTTTTTTGCTGTAGTGATGACTTTTGTCCGCCAAGTTATGAGTGATTTGGAGCGACTGCAAGGGGATCTCGCATTTAGGCCTGCGACAAGACCGAATGATGTCCCGCGGGCACCAGGAGCATTAATGTATCATTGATTTTTACTTGAGTCTGCATCTTTTCTGTTGGATTCTGTTAGTCTATTTTCAATTCTGTATTTTGCTTTCGTTAGAGTCTGTTAGTCGGTTCTTGAGTCTGTATTGTCATCTTGTCATATGAGTCTGTTGTTTTCTTTGTTAGAATCTGTTAGTTTGAGTCGTTGGAGTCAGAGCATTTTCTTTTTACGAAAATTGAAAATCCCAAAATATTTTGTTATTTAATTTTACATTTATTGCGCCCAGAACTATGCTTAGTCTAATTTATGCGGGGTCATGATACGTAGGCAATGTACATAGGATTCGATCGTAAAAAAGGGGGGAAGAGAGTGGAAATGGAAAGAAGAGAAACGGGAAAGAATAAGTAAAGTTGGGATGAAGCATTCAACCGTTGCAAAACATGTAGAAACGCATTTAATTGTATAGGTGCATCACATCCCATCGTGCGATTACCTATCTGTTATTTATTTCAAACTAACCATTTGTTGCTGCTATTTTCAGTCCAGGTTTTTATAGAACTATAGTTGGTTTTTGTGGTAATCTGGCTTCGCACCCATACTTTACAAGATCAAAGGGAAGCATTGAAATGTCTTCAGAAATGACTCTGCCAACAATTCCCATCATGGATGATAGTCCAATCTCAGGCATCCCGACCCCAGAATCGATAGTTGCCGAAGAAAACAAAATTCTACGTCTTCAAGTTATGGAAATGTGGGACGCTTGGGCAAATGGAAGAGAGCCACCAAGCGCCATCCCGGGATTCCCCGAACTTCTTCCTAGAGCAAGTGGTGCCTTCACTGTTCCGATCAGTCACCCAAACACACCACTAGGACACCCAACTATCTCAGCTCAGTTTTTGGGAACACTTTCTGAGGTCAGCCCCCAGGTTTTAATGTCCAGCGCAACTTCAAATATCTTCACAGCTCCCCTATGCTCGGCCACGGCACAACCTACACTGCCTAGGCCCAGTTTTGACCCCTCAGCTTTCACCTTCCAACACCCACCGTCCAAATGTAACCTCCTCAATTTCCTTCTTATAATTACCCTCAACCACCCCAATTTGAGTTCACTGCGAGAAAATAAAAGACCACCAAAACTCCTGAGCAAGAAGAGATTGTGAGAAAGAGGAGGAGTATAGAACAAAGTTTCAAAAGCATACAAGGTTTAAGTGGACAGAAAAGTGTATCCTATGCCAACTTATGCATGTTTCCCCTTGTGAACCTACCATTGGGATTCAAAACCCCAAAAGTTGAGAAGTATGATGGACACGGTGATCCTATTACTCATCTTAAGAGATATTGCAACCAACTACGAGGAGCCGGTGGAAAGGAAGAACTCCTCATGGCCTATTTCGGAGAAAGTCTGGTGGGCATCGCATCTGAGTGGTACATGGACCAAGATATATCCCGCTGGAACATTTGGGATGATCTTGCTAGAGATTTTGTCAGGTAGTTCCAGTACAACATTGATATTGCTCCAGATCGGAACTCATTGACAAACTTGAGAAAGAAATCTTCGGAAAGCATCAGAGAGTACGTAGTTAAATGGCGTGAGCAGGCCTACAGGGTAAAGACTCCGATGGATGAGGTTGAAATGGTCACAGTTTTCCTCTAAGCTCGGGAAGCTGACTACTTCCAAAATATGATGTCCGCAATGGGTAAACCGTTCGTTGAAACCATCAAGATTGGCAAAATGGTTGAAAATGGGTTGAAAACGGGTCGAATTCTAAGCCAGTATGCTATTAGAGCCACCTACCAAGCCATTCAGGGTGGGTCTGGAGGAGTAGCGAAGGTCAAGAAAAAGAAAGAAACATCCATGGTAGCGTCGAGTGCAAGAAAACACCGTGCTCCCAGATCCCTTTTCTCAGAAAGAACCCCACAACACTACTACCCCCATCAAGAAGTGACTTATGCTCCTCAGCCATACCCGGTCATGAATGCTCAACCTTATGTTCGGCTACAACAACAAGCCAACTGGAACCACGCTCCATTTCCCAGAATCCAGCCTCCTTACCGAGCCCACTAAAATCCCCGACCTCCACAAAACAACTTCCATGCTTGGGATCCGCCAAGGAAATCAAAATTCACTCCAATTGGCGAATCTTATTCTAGCATATTCCGAAAATTGGTCCAAGTGGGTTTGTTGCAGCCTGTACCCCCAAACAGGCAAAACCCAGAATCACCCTCTTACCAATATGGCACCCGATGCGCCTACCACTCAGGGGCTGAGGGACATGATACAGAAAATTGTAAGACTTTGAAAAGAGCTGTGGAAGATTTGATAGAACAAAGGAAGATAGTGCTAAGGGATGAAGGTATTCCCAATGTGACTAACAACCCACTGTCGGCTCATAACAACGGGCCAGTAATCGGAATGATTTGTGAGGATAAGGAGTTTGACCCAACATTGAAGGCCATCATTGCCATCGCTGATGCAGAAAATAAACCCAAGCACCCCGAAGCAAGATAAAGGGGAGGAAAAGAACAAAACCACTCCTCCAAAGTTAGAGAAGAGAGTTGAAGTTGAAACTGGGGCAATACCTCCCAAGGATGTTGTTCTCTATGTCCTGCGAGGCCGCAAAGAAAAGCAGATGACTTTGAGTCCCCCCTGGAGATTCGAGTTTAACAAGACAACCTAGATGTATATGGCCTAGGGGGATTATGTGTTGTGGGGGCCAATTAATCTACCAAGGATGAATGAGCCCGTGGTTATTGGACGCGCGCCACAGAAGCCCATGATAGATCCTACCGTTGTGCCCTGGAACTACAACAAAACGGTGGTGACCTATAAGGGCAAATAAATCTCAGGAGAAGTTCAAGAAAATAACCCTGTTGAAAAGTATTTTAATTTGGAAGAGGTGAACACTGCCACTAGAAAGCGCTTCCCATCTAAGAAGCCCGTGAGTGCCGAAGAAGCAGAGACCTTTTTTCAAAAGATGAAAATGGCAGATTATGAGGTGATCGACCATCTTTGAAAATTTCCCGAACAAGTCTCCTTGTTGGCTTTGTTGATGAACTCCGCCGAACACTAGAAGGTACTGATCAAGACCCTTAACGAAGCATATATATCTGTTAAGACCTCTATAGAACAGTTGGAGAGAATGGCAAAAAGATTTTTCACAATCAACCAAATTTCCTTCAGCAAAAATGACTTGCCGCCAGAAGGGCCCGCACATAACAAAGTCGTGCACCTGACAGTCAAATACGAAGGGTACTACGTGAAAAGGGTTATGATGGATGGAGGCTTTGGAGTAGATATCTGCCTACTCTCAACTCTACAGCGCATGGGAATCGGGACCGAAAGAATTCTACCAAAAAATGTCTGTGTACGGGCCTTCGATGGTATAAAAAAGGACACAATTGGAGAGATCGACCTGATTCTGACCATCGACCCAGTAGACTTTGAAGTAACTTTTCAGGTTCTGGACATGGAAACATCCTTCAACATTCTTTTGGGGAGGTGATGGATTCATGCAGCGGGGGCTGTACCCTCTAACTTTCACCAGATGGTAAAATTTGAGCATGAAGATCAAGATATTGTCGTCCACGGGGAAGACGAGCAATCAATTTATCGAGACCCATCAGTCCTATGTCTTGTAGCAAGAGAGGGAAGTGAGCACATAGTTTATCAGGACTTTGAAATTGTGGTCGCAGACCAGTATGAAGAGGGAAACCCTTACCCCCAACCCTTTCTTTCTAATGCATCAATCATGGTGGCCAAAGAAATGATCAGACATGGTTTCAAATCAGGGAAGGGGCTCAGGAAATCATTGCAAGGAATAGCTGAACCCATCACCCTGCCTGCCAGCGAAAAGTTCTTCGGGGTAGGTTTCTGACCCACCCCAGCTGATATAAGATGGGAAAATGATAGAAAGAATGATGGTTGGGTTTTGCCTCAGCCGGTGCCTCATATGTACAGAACATTTGTCAAGACAAAATACCATGAAGAGGAAGAAAATGAGGCCTTCACGGCCGAAAAGATTGAAGAAATTTGTGGGGCCATGAGGAAGATACCGTATGAAGCCCACATGGTTCAACCAGGGGAAGGCTTAAGCACCGCTGAGGTGTTGTATATGGGACCTAATGCCAAACTGCAGAATTGGAAAGCTACGCCATTCCCGATCAGGCGGGAGTCCCGGTAGACCTGTCCTGCCACCTTTCCCGCATCGCGAGCTATTTCAGGGTGTAACTCAGATGTTTTCTTTAGTTTCTTGTCTTTTAATTTTCTAATGTAAACCCTTTTATCTTCTAATTCCAAGAAATGAAATCAATATTTCATCGTTAATCTTTCTTTACTCGATCTGATTTTGTTATTTTTTTTTATTTATTCTTTCAGTTCTAACAATGTGGATTTAAATAACATGACATGCTTGCGAACTTTATGCCCAGATCCAAACATGTTATTTAACTGTGAAGTGATGAACCAAGAATCGGAATACGATGAAGAAAAGGCTTTTAGGGAAATAATTCGAGAATTGGAACAATTTGAGAAAAAACCTAAGCCGAACTTAAATGATACTGAACCGGTTAATTTGGGTATTTTTGAAGAAATTAGGGAAACCAATATAAGCATTCACACGGACGAAAAAACCCGAAACGCCTTAATCCAACTCCTGTTTGAGTTCAGAGATGTGTTTGCTTGGTCATATGACGACATGCAGGGACTGAGTGCTGATTTGGTAGTTCATAAGTTGCCTACTTACCCAAACTGTCCCCCAGTCCAGCAAAAGCAAAGAAAGTTTAAAACTGATATCAGTGACAAGATCAAAGAAGAGGTCACGAAGCAGTTGAAAGCAGGGGTAATCCGAGTGGTCCGGTACACCACATGGAAAGCTAATGTAGTCCTAGTGCCAAAGAAAGATGGGAAGACCCGGGTGTATGTGGATTACAGAGATTTAAACAGAGCAAGCCCCAAATATAACTTCCCTTTGTCGAACATCCATATCCTTGTTGATAACTGCGCCAAGCATGAGATACAATCTTTCGTGGATTGTGACGCAGGATATCACCAGGTGTTGATGGAAAAAGAAGATGCGGAGAAGACAACTTTTACCACACCTTGGGGTACATATTGTTACAGAGTCATGACATTTGGTCTGAAGAATGTCGGGGCGACCTATATGAGGGCCATGACTGCCATTTTTCACGATATGATGCACCAAGAGATAGAGGTATATGTGGACGATGTGATCATCAAATCCAAAACCCAGGACGACCACATTCAGGACTTGAGAAAGTTCTTTGAGCAGCTGCGCAAATATGATTTGAAGCTGAACCCAGCCAAATATGCATTTGGGGTACCATTAGGCAAACTCCTAGGATTCATCATTAGTCGGAGGGGCATCGAGTTAGACCCAACAAAGAAAAAGTCCATTCGAGATTTGCCACCTCTGAAAACTAAGAAGGATGTTATAAGTTTGTTAGGTAGATTGAACTACATCAGCTGGTTCATTGCCCAGTTGACATCCACATGTGAACCCATATTCAAATTACTAACGAAAGACGCGACAGTCAAGTGGACAGATGAATGTCAAGAAGCTTTTGATAAAATCAAGGAATATCTATCAAATCCGCCAGTCTTGGTCCCACCTGAGCCAGGGAGGCCTTTGTTCTTATACCTGGCAGTCTTGGAAAATTCTTTCGGTTGCATCCTTGGGCAACACGATGTGACCGGAAAGACAAAGCAGGCTATTTACTATCTGAGCAAGAAATTCACCAGTTATTAAGACAAATACACTTTGTTGGGAAGGACTTGCTGCGCTTTGACTTGGGTCGCTAAGAAGCTGAGGCATTATTTGCAAGCCTACACCACTTACCTCATAACCAGGTTGGATCCTTTAAAATACATATTCCAGAAGCCGATGCCCACTGGGAGGCTAGCAAAATTGCATATCCTGCTTACTGAATTCGACATAGTATATGTCACTCGCACGACAATGAAAGCCCAGGCGTTAGCAGATCATTTGGCTGATCCGGTCGATGATGAATACCAACCTCTGAATACTTACTTCCTGGATGAAGAGGTAAACTCAGTTGAGGCAATATCCGAAGACATAAATTTTTGGAAAATGTTCTTCCATGAAGCGGTAAATGCAAAGGTGTTGGAATTGGGGCAGTCTTGATCTCGCCCACGGTAAGCATTATCCGGCCACAGCCAGGCTTCGGTTTTTCTGCACAAACAACACTACGGGTATGAACATGGCAATCGACCAAGATGTCAAAGAACTATTAATCATGGGAGACTCATATTTAATTATCCAACAAGATCAAGGAGAATGGGAAACCCGAGACGTCAAGCTTATTCCTTATAGGCAACATGTGGAAGAACTTGGCAAACGATTCAAGTTAATAGAGTTCAGGTACATTCCTCGCTGCCACAATGAACTAGCTGATGCAGTTGCCACTTTAGCCTCAATGTTGCCATACCCAGACAATGCCCACTTTGATCCCTTGGAAATTCAAATCTGGGAAATGCATGGTTATTGTAATATGGTTGAAACAACACCAAATACACAACCATGGTATCATGACATCAAAAGGTTTTTGAAAATGCAAGAATACCCCGAGCAAGCCAGTGGACACCAGAAGAGAACCATTAGGCGGCACGTGAGTGGTTTCTTTTTGAGTGGTGATGTCTTGTACAAGAGAACTCCGGACCTCAACTTGTTAAGATGTGTTGACGCACAAGAGGCTGTAAGAATCATGCATGAGGTACACACAAGAGTATGCGAACCCCACATGAACGAGTATGTTTTAGCAAAGAAAATTCTTCGAGGGGCTATTACTGGACAACCATGGAAAATGACTGTTTCATCTTTGTCCGGAAGTTTCATCAGTGCTAGGTGCACGGTGATTTGATTCATGCGCCTCCCACGGAACTGCATCCCATGTCAACGCCTTGGCCATTTGTTGCTTGGGGTATGGACGTTATTGGGCCAATCGAGCCGAAAGCCCCAAATGGGCGCAGATTCATACTAGTTTCCATTTACTACTTCACGAAATGGGTTGAAGCCATCACTCTCAAATCTGTCACCAAGAAAACTATGATAGATTTCGTGCACTCCAATATTATCTACCGTTTTGGCATTCCTGCAACTATTATCACAGACAATGCTGCAAACTTGAATAGTCATTTGATGGAAGAGATATGTGAACAATTCAAGATAACGCACCAGAACTCTACTCCTTATCGGCCCAATGCCAATGATGTCGTCGAAGCAGCAAACAAAAACATCAAAAGGATTTTGAGAAAGATGATTCAAAGTTCCAAGCAATGGCATGAACAGTTGCCATTTGCATTGTTGGGATATCACACTACTGTGCTCACGTCAATTGGAGCCACCCCGTATCTTTTGGTTTATGGAACTGAAGCTGTAATACCCATAGAGGTTGAAATCCCCTCTCTCCGGATCATTGTTGAAGCTGAAATTGAAGACAGTGAGTGGGTTAAAACCCGTCTGGAATAGTTAACCTTGATCGATGAAAAGCTAATGGTCGTGGTCTGCCACGGGCAGTTGTACCAACAAAGAATGGCTCGTGCCTACAACAAGAAAGTGCGGCCTACAAATTTTGAAGTGGGGCAACTTGTTTTAAGGTGTATCCTTCCCCATCACCAGGAAGCAAAAGGAAAATTTGCTCCTAATTAGAAAGGCCCATACATCATCAAAAAGATATTGCCGAGAGGAGCATTTTATCTGGGCGATATCGAAGGAAATGATCCTGAAGCAGCTGTAAATGCGAATGCAGTCAAAAGGTACTATGTTTAGGTTTTCTGCAGCGACAACCTTGTCCGATTGGGATAACAAAGGCTTTCGTTCTCGCTATCCCAAACACTATCTACCCTTGTGCAAACTCATTCGAGCCGGTTACTCTTCTTTGATTACCCTCTTTGGATTCGGAAAGTGTTATGAAATGAAAATGAAAAAAAACAAACAAACAAAAACGACAAAACAAATGTTTCCCTGAACTACGTTCGACTTGATTCCGAAAGGATACGTAGGCAGCCTCTCCCTGGGGTTCAGTCACACCAAAACAAAAAGCCAATTTTCCCCAAAAAGTAAAACTGGGGCAGATGATATAATGGTTTGGCAATGATCCCGCCGAACGGTTCCAAATTTGTAACACAATCCAATTTCTTTTTACCCGAACCCTATCCAAGTCCTTCGGATCAATCG
The DNA here is from genome assembly GCF_000393655.2 of Nicotiana sylvestris. Taxonomy (NCBI): domain Eukaryota; kingdom Viridiplantae; phylum Streptophyta; class Magnoliopsida; order Solanales; family Solanaceae; genus Nicotiana; species Nicotiana sylvestris. The sequence continues at coordinate 58,017,778 of NC_091058.1, forward strand.
GCAAAGGTGTCGGAATTAGAAAATACAACTGCTTGGATCTGATACAATCAAAATGAGAGAAATAAAATGAGAGAGTCTTATCGGTGAAAACATACGGGCACCATAAGATGACGGTGAACAGAGAAATTGAAAATAAGAGAGATTGGTTAGTGAAAGCTCGTAAAGAGTACTATCAGGAGGCGATGAGAAGAGAAATAAGAGAGGTCGATTGGCGAAAACCCGCAATGGGCACCGCTGATCGAAAAGAAAACACCTTCGCCACCCTTGGAGTCCTGGCTAGGTTTCTCGATTTGGAAATATGGTTCACAATGAGTTTATGAGGAATTTGGGAAGTTTGTGTGGGTCAGACATCCAGTCCAAGAAGTACGTCATGTCTAGAAGCCCGCATGCACCCCACATAAGTCCTTTCTTCCCTCCCGAAAGGGGCGCTTTTCCTTTAATTTCACTTTTTCTCGTCCTTTGTTTACTTTTCCTTGAATCCCTTTCGGTATAACTCCGTTCCAAAACTGATACAAAGAAAAGGTGGCAAGATTGGTTTTATAGGTTTCTGCTTGATAAAAGCCAAATCCAAAGAAGAGTACCCAGCCTCAGCGGGTGCATCAAGTCGATCCCAACTGGCCATGATGGCTGATGCTTTGAAACCAGAATTATTGAAAATGAAATCTGAAGTCAAAACCCTAGAGGTGGGACAAAGTGGAAAAGACAAAGCCCCGCACGATTTAACCGTCGTCTAGAAAGTTTGAAAAGTTGAGTTTCTCAGTTGGAAAGAAAGATCAATATTTAGAAAACTGGCAAGCAGCAGAGGTTCTCACCAAAGAGTTGGGCCGAGATCAAGTGATCAAAAAACAATGAAGGCCACAAAACCAACCACCGTCTCAAACTGACAAATTGTTCTTTGATTCGAAAACAGGGAAACGGGTGCAGTTCAAAACAACCCTGCAAGAAGCAGGTGCAATAAAATCAAGGATGCGGAAACCAAAATTGTTCTGCAGCAAAAGTTGACCCGGAAAGGGAAGTCCTTTTAAACTCTTCATTCATTCTCCTAAGTAAAATGAGAAGTGAAGTAAAAAGGAAGAAGAAAAAGAAAGAAGAAAGAAAAGAAGAAGAAAAATTCAAAATCATGGTAGTATAGGGCCTCCATTCCTTAGATATCCCGGCGTAACCCGTGGACCTTCCTGGCATAACCCGAGGACCATTTTTTTTTTATCCTGGCATAACCCGCGGATCTCCTTGGCATAACCCAAGGACCCTTTCTCTTTTATCCCGGCACAATCCGTGGATCTCCTAGGCATAACCCAAGGACCCTCTTTTTTTATCCCGGCATAACCCGTGGATCTCCCTGGCATAACCTAGGGACCTTTCTTTTCTGGCATAACCCGATGCCCTCCCGGCATAACCCGAGGACCATTTTTCTTTTATCCCGGCATAACCCGCGGACCCTTTTTCTTTTACCCCGGCATAACCCGTGGATCTCCCTGGCATAACCCAAGGACTCTTTTTCTTTTATCCTGGCATAACCCATGGATCTCCATGGCATAACCTAGGGACCTTTTATCTTTTCCGGCATAACACGATGACCTCCCGGCATAACCCGAGGACCCTTTTCTTTTCTTCCGGCATAAGCTGATGACTTTCTTGGCATAACCCGACGACCCTTTTCTTTTCCAGCATAACCAGGTCAGCTTTCCAGCATAGCCTGACAATCCTCCCAATTTAGGGCTTCACACCCTACTCCCAAGGATATGCAATCCTAATTTGTATTTCTTCCAATAAAGAGACAGTTTGGATTTGTATTGCAAATAACTAACGAAATTTTCCTAGTGAAAACTAGGGCAGAAAAATTTCGTTCGTTTGTTTGTTTTGGTGTCTGAGCAAGTTTTACCTCAAGGCATGGGATTAGCTATGACCAAAAGAATGAGTCTCAATCTAGAATAAAGAAAAGAAGAAAAAGAACATAAAGAAGTTAAGTCAAAGCGCTGAGGCAGACATAGATGTGGACTGCTCAAGACTTGATTGAAGTCACAAGCTTCGCCTGTCCCGCCTTGATCCAATACTGACGAAAGAACCAGCACCTACAACTTGCGAGCATCAAGATTCAGATCGGGGTCCACAATAAAATCAGCTAAGACTCAAGATCAATTTTCAAGAGATTTATAGATAGGAATCTTGTAACTCGTAGTTGATAGGCCTAGCTAGCTAAGCTTTGGATTTTCCTTTTGGTGTAATAAGGAGGTCAGCAAGCAGTAGCAACAGCAGCAGTAGTGAAATCACAGCTCCCGGTAGTCCCAGCTACCGAAACTTCCTGAACTACACTAACCTGATTCCTTTATAGCCAAGGATATGTAGGCAACCTTTGAAGTAGGGTTCAGTCAGGCTCTTTTCAAAAATGCTTCTCATGGAGTGTCACACGGGCAAAAATACCTCATAATTGCTCATTTTATCTTTTCCCAAAAACCCTTCGTATCTACGAGCAAAGAGGGGCAGCTGTGAGCACGTGATTTTTATCTCGCATGAATTACTCCTATAGAATCCCCAAAATTAGGATTTTTCTTTTATTATTTGGTTTTTAGGAATTAATTGATCAATTTTCGTGTTTGTTTGCATTTTTGTGTGCATATTTAATTTTATTTAAACCATAAAAAATAGCAAAACTACCACGCATTGCATTTAGGAATTAATTATATATTTTTTGAGATTAATTAGTAAATTGATGTTTTACAAAAACGGAAAAATCATAAAAAATAACTCATTTTTGCATTTTTTATTTTTAGATTCGAATTTTGGTAGTTTTCTTTAATTTGGTATTTAATTAGTTGTGGTAATTTTTTTTAGAGTTAATTAATTTAATTTGGTAGGATAATCTAGTTTTATGATTTTCATTTAGGTTTTTATTTTTATTTGTAATTAATTAAAAGAATTTGAAAATAAATAAAGAAATTGGAAAGGAATTGTGGAGATCAGGTCTGGGCCCAAGTCTTTCAAAATTTACCTAACCCAAACCAATTTCCCATTTCAGATACCCGTCCAGTTAGCCCAATGTCCGCCCCAACCCGGTCCAATCCCGGCATGATTCAAACGACCCCGTTTCAATGGTCTTTGGACCAGGACCGTTGATCTCTTTTGATCTAATGGTCCTGAACTAGGGTCTGGTTAATATATAATTGTCCTAAGACTACCCCCTTCTCTCAAACCCATCCCTCTCATCTAACCCCCTCTTCAGAAACCACTCAGAAACCCTAGAAGCCGCCCTGAAATCCCACCGCCTGAGGGTGGCGCCGCCACCATCAATCCCCTCTCTCCGGATCATCGTTGAAGCTGAAATTGAAGATAGTGAGTGGGTTAAAACCCGTCTAGAATAGTTAACCTTGATCTATGAAAAGCGAATGGCCGCGGTCTGCCACGGGCAGTTGTACCAACAAAGAATGGCTCGTGCCTACAACAAGAAAGTGCGGCCTAGAAATTTTAAAGTGGGGAAACTCGTTTTAAGGTGTATCCTTCCCCATCACCAGGAAGAAAAAGGAAAATTTTCTCCAAATTGGAAAGGCCCATACATCATCAAAAAGATATTGCCGAGATGAGCATTGTATCTAGGCGATATCGAAGGAAATGATCCCGAAGCAGCTGTAAATGCGGATGCAGTCAAAAGGTACTATGTTTAGGTTTTCTTCAGCGACAACCTTGTCCGATTGGGATGACGAAGGCTTTCATTCTCGCTATCCCAAACACTATCTACCCTTGTGCAAACCCATTTGAGCCGGTTACTCTTCTTTGATTACCCTCTTTTGATCCGGAAAATGTTATGAAATGAAAATGAAAAAAAAACAAACAAAAACGACAAAACAAATGTTTATCTGAACTACGTTCGACTTGATTCCAAAACGATATGTAGGCAGCCTCTCCCTGGGGTTCAGTCACACCAAAACAAAAAGCCAATTTTCCCCAAAAAGAGAAACTGGGACAGATGATATAATGGTTCGGCAATGATCCCGCTGAACGGTTCCAAATTTGAAATGCGATCCAATTTTATTTTTACCTGAACCCTGTCCAAGTCCTTCAAATAAATCGGCAAAGGTGTCGGAATTAGAAAACACAATTGCTTGGATCTGATACAATCAAAATGAGAGAAATAAAATGAGAGAGTCTTATCGATGAAAACCTACGGGCACCATAAGATGATGGTGAGCAGAGAAATTGAAAATGAGAGAGCTTGGTTAGTGAAAGCTCGTAAAGAGCACTATCAGGCGGCAGTGAGAAGAGAAGTAAGAGAGGTCGATTGGCGAAAACCCGCAATGGGCACCGTTGATCTAAAAGAAGACACCCTCGCCACCCTTGGAGTCTTGGCTAGGTTTCTCGATTTGGAAATATGGTTCACTATGGGTTTATGAGGAATTGGGGAAGTTTGTGTGGGTCGGACATCCAGTCCAAGAAGCATGTCATGTCTAGAAGCCCGCATGCACCCCAGATAAGTCCTTCCTTCCCACCCGAAAAGGGGCGCTTTTTCTTTAAATTCACTTTTTCTAGTCCTTTGTATACTTTTCCTTGAATCCCTTTCGGTCTAACTCCGTTCCGAAACTGATACAAAGAAAAGGTGGCAAGATTGGTTTTACAGGTTTCCGCTTGATAAAAACCAAATCCAAAGAAGAGTACCCAGCCTCAGCGGGTGCATCGAGTCGATCCCGACTGGCCATGATAGCTGATGCTTTGAAACCAGAATTATTGAAAATGAAATCTGAAGTCAAAAGCCCCGTACAGTTTAATCGTCGTCTAAAAAGTTTGAAAACTTGTGTTTCTCGATTGCAAAAATAGATCAATATTCAGAAAACTGGTAAGCAGCAGAGGTTCTCACCAAAGAGTTGGGACGAGATCAAGTGATCAAAAAACAATGAAGGCCACAAAACCAACCACCGTCTCAAACTGGCAAATTTTTCTTTGATTCAAAAATAGGGAAATAGGTGCAGTTCAAAACAACCCTGCAAGAAGCAGGTGTAATAAAAGCAAGGCACACGGAAACCAAAATTGTTCTGCAGCAAAGGTTGACCCGAAAAGGGAAGTCCTTTTAAACTATTCATTCATTCTCCTAAGTAAAATGAGAAGTGAAGTAAAAAGGAAGAAAAAAAAAGAAAGAAGAAAGAAAAGAAGAAGAAAAATTCAAAATCATGGTAGCATAGGGCCCCCATTCCTTAGATATCCCGGCGTAACCCGTGGACCTTCCTGGCATAACCCGAGGACCATTTTTCTTTTATCCCGGCATAACCCACAGACCCTTTTTCTTTTATCCCAGCATAACCCACGGATCCCCCTGGAATAACCTAGGGACCTTTTTCTTTTCTGGCATAACCCGAGGACCATTTTTCTTTTATCCCGGCATAACTCGCGGACCATTTTTCTTTTACCCCGGCATAACCCGTGGATTTCCCTGGCATAACCCAAGGACCCTTTTTCTTTTATCCTGGCATAACCCATGGATCTCCATGGCATAACCTAGCTCCGTTGGGTGATTTCGGGGTTAGGAGCATGTTCGGAGTGTGTTTTGACGGTCCGTAGGTAATTTAGGCTTGAAACGCCGGAAGTTGAATTTTTTTGAAGTTTCCGGTCCGATAGTGAGATTTTGATCCAAGGGTCTAAATGGAATTACAAAAGTTGGAGTCGCTCTGTAGTGTTGAATGTGACATGTGTGCAAAATTTTAGGTCATTCGGACGAGGTTTGATAGAATTTTTTATCGAAAGCGTATTTTGAGGAAAATTGGAGTTCTTAGGCTTAAATCCTTGATTAATTCGAGGTTTCGATGTTATTCCAGGTGTTTTAAGGATCGGTACAAGTTTGAATGAGGTATTATGTGATTTTGGTGCTTTTGGTTGAGGTCCCGGGGGCCTCGGGGTGATTTCGGATGGTTGATGGGAAGTTTGAGAAATTATTGCAGTTGCTGTATTTTTACTGCTTCTGGTATTTTTGCATCTAGGGTTTGGGGACCGCATATGCGGTGCCGCAGAAGCGTCTAAGAGGATGCATATGCAAAATTGAGGGAGGTTAGCAGGTTCCGCAAATGCGAGGGATATTTCCGTAGAGGCAGAATCGCACTTACGAGTTGGGGGCCGCAGATGCAGAAATTGGCCATTTAATGAAAAGTTGCGGATGCGACTAAGTCTCCACATAAGCAAGACCGCAGATGCGGTCCAAGGGTCACAAATGCAAAAATTGCTAGGCAGTACATATAAATTGTTGCCTTCGCGAATTTGAGGGATTCTTTCACCATTTTCATCTGGGCTTGAGAGAGATTTGTTTGAGGAAAACAAAGGGGAATCTCTTGGAGGTAACGTCCTTGATTTCATCACTCATTTTTATGTGATTAAAGACCTAATTAGTGGTGAGAAATTTGGAAAAAATGGGTAATTAGGGCTTGAGTTTAAGAGGCCTTTAATTGAGGATTTGAGGGGACATTTGGACTCTGATTTCAGTGTTATTGTTATGTATAGGCTCGTGAGAGTACGAGGTTTCTAAAAATATAAATTTCACCTGATTTCAGGACATGGGCCCGAGGGGCATTTTGGTCATTTTACCTAATTTCGTGTATTAGCTTAGAACATAATTATATAATCAGTTACTTGAAGTGTTATTTACATTTTGCAATTGAATTGAATAGATTTGGGCCTTGTGGAGTCGAGTACTCGTGGCAAAGACGTGGTGTTGGGTTGATTTTGAGTCGGTTCGAGGTAAGTGGCTTGTCTAACCTTGTGTGGGGGACCTTCACCTTAGGATTGGTATATTTGGTAATTGAAATGCCTTGTACATGAGGTGGCGAGTGCGTACTTGTGCTAATTGTTGGAAATCCGATTTTCTTTAAGTAATTACTTGTATGTTTCCTTTCCTGTTTCTATTTCTTGCACTATTAAGCCTGTTGTTAGCTTAGGAAATCATGTCTAAGTGACTTAATTGCCTTATTTGATTCAACCTGCCTTACTTGAATTCTTTGCAACATGCTAAGCTAGAATCATTTATTGCCTTAATATGAAATTCTGCCATTACTGTATATCTTCCTATTGTTGCTGTGTATTTATTTTGGGACTTCGGATGTGGGATTCCGGTAGCTCCCCCTTGTCTATTTATTTTGGGACTACGGGCTAGATTCCCGGTAGATCCCCTTGCACATTTACTTTGGGACTACGGGGTAGATTCTCGATAGACCCCCCTGCACAGTTATATGGAACTACGGGAATGCACCCGGTAGATTCCTCCAGTACTGGGTATTTACATTTGGGACTACGTATCGGTATTTTGGTAGATCCCCGCACATTGATAGTTAGACTACGGGACGGGATCCCGAGAGATCCTTTGGATATATATATGATGGACTACGGGTCGGTATCCCGGGAGATCCACTGGACAGTTGTAATTGGGACTACTGGACGGTATCCTGGAAGGTGCCCCGGTTATTATCTATGTGTTGAGCTGTATTTTGTTTGTGTCTTGTTTTGTCCCTGTTATAGTTTTTGTTCTATCAATTCTATGTTATTTCTTACTATTGCACTTATTTATACTGTTTTATTCCAAACTATTGACCCTTATATTGTATTTAAACTCAATAGGGCCCTGACTTTCTTCGTCACTACCCGACCGAGGTTAGGCTTGGCACTTATTGAGTACTGCTGTAGTGTACTCATGCCCCTTCTGTGCATGTTTTTCATGTGCAGATCCAGTTACTTCTACTCAAGCCTATCATTCTTGAGGAGGCGACCGCTCTAGAGATTTAAAGGTACATCTACCGCGTCCGCAGACCGAGAAGTCCCTTTCTGTTCCTGCTTTTAGTATTTAGCTCTTTTGTACCTTCCTGTTCTTATTAGACATTCCAGAGTTAGAGTTATGTAGTATTGTACCTTCCTGTAGGTTTCTGGGTCTTGTATTTATGTTTGGTATTGAGAGTTAAACAAGGTGTATGCCGAGCAGCACCTTTAAACACTATTACTGCTTTATATCTGTATAAATTGTTTACTTCCACAGATTTTGGTTTTCTACCGCAAATTAGGCTTACCTAGTCGTATAGACTAGGTGCCGTCACGATGGTTCACGGAGGGCGAACTGGGGTTGTGACAAGTTGGTATCAGAGCTCTAGGTTCATAGGAGTAATGGATCATAAGCCGGTTTCTTAGAGTCTTGCTGATCGGTATGGAGACGTCTATACTTATCTACGAGAGACTATGTAACTGTTAGGTAAATTTCTACTTCATTCGATTTCCTTATTGTGTGATATTTTGACATCACAATTCTAAACTTCTGTCTTCTATTCTCTCACAGATGGTGAGGACACATGCTACTCGAGATAATCAGGCACCCGCTCCCCCTATTGTAGCCATCAGATGCCGGGGCTAGGGTAGAGGCCGAGGACGCGTACATGGTACAACCAGAGCACCTGCACGAGCTGCCATCGAGGTAACACCCGCAGTTCCAGCCGGAGTCCAGGCACTTGATATGCCTACTGCTACTACTACTCCAACCCTTCATGAGACTTTGGCGCAGTTCATGAGCATCTACACCAACTTGGCTCACACGGTTGTTTTCCCTTACTGTAGCCACATCTCAGGCCTAGGGAGGAGCACAGACTCCTACCGCCTGCACTCCTGTGCCGCCTGTAGTGCCAGTTCAGCTCAAAGGCAGGGTAACGACTTCCGAGGATAAGCAGTTGAGGCTTGGGAGGTTCAAGAAGTACAAGCCCCCTGTGTTTAGTGATCTAGCATCGGAGGATGCTCTGGGATTTCTTGATGAGTGTTACCGCATTCTCCATACCATGGGTATCTCCGGATCGAGCGGAGTTTCTTTCACTACCTTCCAGCTTCGAGGAGCCGCCTATGAGTGGTAGCGCACCTATGAGTTAGACAGTCCAGATGAGGTTGCTTCACTGACTTGGGCACAGTTTGCAGATCTGTTCCTGAGGGAGTATGTTTCGCAGAGCCTCAGGGAAGCATGGCGCGTAGAGTTTGAGCATTTGCGCCAGGGTGCTATGACTGTTTCAGAGTGTGTTGTCCGTTACACCAGCTTCGCTAGACATGCACCAGCCTTGGTCCAGCATTAGATCTAGCATGGCTTATGAGTTGGAGATGGATATTTCTTATCAGCAGGTGGTGAGCATTGCTAGAAGGATTGAGGGTATGCATGCTAGGGAGAAATAGGAAAGGGAGGCCAAGAGGTCTCGAGAGTCGGGCCATTATTCTGGTGCCCGTACCCCAGCTGCAGGTCGTCATGGTAGGGGTTATATGAGTCGCCATGTTCGTTCAGCTTATCTACTAGCTAGTAGTGCTCTAGCTCCTCCTAGGCCTTAGGAGCCTTATTATGCACCACCAGTATCTAGTGTGCTTCCTACGCGGGGTGCTTTCAGAGGTCAGTCCAGTAGACCTGGCCCTAGCCAGTTACAGCCACCACATCCTACCAGAGCTTGTTTATATTGCGGTGACACACTTCATATGGTGAGGGATTGCCCTACACTTGGGAGGGGTGCACCTCCACAGACTTCTCCGCCACAGCGTGTCCCGCAGAGTTATCAGGCTATGGTTACAGCTCCAGTTGCTACCCCACTTGCTTAGCTAGCTAGAGGTGAAGGTTGGGGAGATAGAGGTCACCCTAGAGGGGGAGTCCAGGCTAGATACTATGCCCTTCCTGCCCGTACCAAGGTTGTTGCATCTGATTCTGTCATCACAGGTATTATATTAGTTTGCAACAGAGATGCATCGGTTCTATTCGATCCAGGCTCTACTTACTCTTATGTGTCTTCTTATTGTGCTCCGCATTTGGGTGTATCTCGAGATTCTTTGAGTTCCCCTATTTATATTTTTACTCCTATAGGAGATTATCTTGTTGTGGACCGCGTTTATCGGTCGTGTTTGGTTGCTCTTAGTGGTTTTGAGACCAGAGCCGATTTATTGTTACTTAGTATGGTTGACTTCGATATTATCTCGGCCATGGACTGTTTGTCGCCACATTATGTTATTCTTGATTGTCACGCCAAAACCGTGACGCTGGTTATGCCAGGTATACCACGTGTTGAGTGGAGGGGTACTTTAGATCGCACTCCCAGTAGAGTTATTTCTTTTATTAAAGCTCAGCGCATGGTTGAGAAGGGATGTGAAACATATCTAGCTTATGTGAGAGACGTCAATATTGATACCCCTTCAGTTGATTCAGTTCTAATAGTACGGGATTTTTCCGATCTGTTTCCAGCTGATCTTCCACGCATGCTGCCTGATAGAGATATTTATTTTGGCATTGATTTGTTGTCGGGCACTCAGCCTATTTCTATCCCAATGTATCGTATGGCTCCTCTTGAGTTGAAGGATCAGTTACATGAATTGCTTGATAAGGGTTCTATTCGACCCAATGTATTACCTTGGGGTGCTCCTATTTTGTTTGTGAAGAAAATGGATGGTTCTATACATATGTGTATTGATTATCGCCAGTTGAACAAAGTGATAGTGAAGAACCGTTATCATTTGCCTCGTATTGATGATCTGTTTGACCAGCTTCAGGGCGCACATGTGTTTTCTAAGGTTGATTTGCGCTCAGGTTACCATCAGTTGAAGATTCGGGAGCCAGATATCCCGAAGACTGCTTTCAGGACTCGGTATGGTCATTACGAGTTCCTTGTTATGTCATTTGGGCTGACCAATGCCCCAACAACCTTTATGCATTTGATGCACAGTGTGTTCTGGTAGTATCTTGACTCATTCTTCATTGTCTTTATTGATGATATTCTGGTGTATTCCCGGAGTTAGGAAGATCTTGAGCAACACCTGAGAACTGTGCTTCAGACTTTGAGAGAGAAGAAGTTATATGTTAAATTCTCGAAATGTGAGTTTTGGTTGGATTCGGTGGCATTCTTAGGCCACGTGGTATCGTGTGAGGGTATTCAAGTGGATCCGAAGAAGATAGAGGTCATGCAGAGTTGGCCTAGACCATCCTCAGCTACCAAGATCCATAGTTTCCTTGGTTTGGCTGGCTACTACCGTCGTTTTGCAGAGGGGTTTTCATCGATTGCAGCCCCTATGACCAGGTTGACCTAGAAGGGTGCTCCATTTCAGTTGACGGAGGAATGTGAGGAGAGCTTTCAGAAGCTCAAGACAGCTTTGACCACAACCCCAATTTTGATACTGCCTACAGGTTCGGGGTCTTATACGGTCTATTGTGATGCCTCGAGGGTTGGCCTCAGAGCGGTGTTGATGCAGGATGGTAGGGTGATTGCCTACGCGTCCAGACAGTTGAAGATACATGAGAAGAACTACCTTGTTCACGACCTCGAGTTAGCTGCCAATGTCCACGCCCTGTAGATTTGGTGCCATTATTTATACGGGGTTCCCTGTGAGATTTATACTGACCATTGAAGCTTGCAGCACTTGTTCAAGCAAAAAGATCTAAATTTGTGCTAGAGGAGGTGGTTAGAGTTGCTGAAGGACTATGACATCACTATTTTGTATCACCCGGTCAAGGCCAATGTGGTGGCCGATGCTTTGAGTCGTCGGGCAGAGAGTATGGGGAGTTTAGCTTATTTACCAGCATCGGAGATGCCTATGATGATGGATGTTCAGGCCTTAGCCAGCCAGATTGTGAGATTGGATCTTTCGGAGCCCAGTCAGGTTCTAGCTTGCGTGGTTTCTCGGTCTTCTTTATTTGATCGTATCAGGGAGCGGCAGTATGATGACCTTCATTTGCTTGTCCTCAAGGACAAGGTTCAGCACAGTGATGCCAGAGATGTGACTATTGGTGACGATGGGGTATTGAGGATGCAAGGTCAGATTTGTGTACCCAATGTTGATGGGCTTCGAGAGTTGATTCTAGAGGATGCTCATAGCTCGCAGTATTCCATTCATCCGGGTGCCGTGAATATGTATCAAGATTTGAGACAACACTATTGGTGGACGCAGATGAAGAAAGATATAGTTGGATTTGTAGCTCGGTGTCTCAACTACCAGCAGGTGAAGTATGAGCACTAGAGACCGGGTGGGTTACTTCAGCAGATAGAGATTTCGGAATGGAAGTGGGAGCGAATCACCATGGACTTTGTAGTTGGGCTCCCACAGACGTTGTGGATCGGCTGACCAAGTCCACTCACTTTATTCCTGTGTGTACTACTTATTCCTCGGAGCGGCTGGCAGAGATATATATCCGAGAGATTGTTCTCCTGCATGGTATTCCGGTTTCCATCATTTCAGATAGAGGTACCCAGTTCACATCACGATTTTGGAGTGCTGTTCAGTATAAGTTAGGTACTCGGGTAGAGTTGTGTACATCATTTCACCCTCAGACGGACGGACAGTCCGAGCGCACTATCCAGATTATTGAGGATATGTTTCGTGCGTGTGTGATTGAGTTTTAAGGGTCTTGGGATCAGTTCTTGCCATTGGTGGAGTTTGCTTACAACAACAGTTATCAGTCCAGCAATCAGATGGCACCATATGAGGCTTTATATGGTAGGCGATGTAGATCTCTGGTGGGTTGGTTTGAGCCGAGTGAGGCCAGATTATTGGGCATGTACTTAGTTCAGGATGCTTTGGAGAAGGTTACGGTGATTCAGGATAGGCTCTGTACAGCCTAGTCCAGAGAGAAGAGTTATGTGGACCGGAAGTTTCGTGATGTTTCCTATATGGCTAGAGACCGGGTTCTGCTTCGGGTTCCACTTATGAAGGGCTTTATGAGATTCGAGAAGAAAGGGAAGTTGAGTCTAAGGTTTATCGGCCCTTGTGAGATATTAAGGTGTGTTGGGGAGGTTGCTTATGAGCTTGCCCACATCCCAGCTTGGTAGGAAATCATCTGGTATTTCATGTTTCGATGCTCCAGAGGTATCACGGCGACCCGTCGCACGTGGTTGGATTTCAGTTCAGTCAAGTTGGACAAGGATCTATCTTATGTTGAGAAGCCAGTGGCAATATTGGATAGGCAGGTCAGAAAGCTGAGGTCAAAGAACATTGCATCAATGAAGGTTCAATGGCGGGTTCAGCCGGTCGAGGAGGCGACCTGGGAGACCGAGCAGGATATGCGCAGCCGTTACCCTCATCTTTTCACTACTTTAGGTATGTATCTATGCTCGTTCGAGGACGAATGAATGTTTAAATGTAGGAGGATGTGATGACCCGACTGGTCGTCTTAATAATTAACGCCCCGATCCCCTATAAACTGCTTTCCCCAATTTTATTTCTGCTATTTCGATTCACCGGGATATTCAGTTTTGAGTTCCGGAGAGTTTTGAGACACTTAGTCCCTAAATGAGAGCTTAAGTGTTGGAAAGTTTACCATAGTTGGAACAGTGGGAAGACGGCCTCAGAATGGAAATCCGATGGTTTCGTTAGCTCCGTTTGGTGATTTCGGGGTTAGGAGCGTGTTCAGAGTGTGTTTTGGAGGACCGTAGTTAATTTAGGCTTGAAATGTCGGAAGTTGAATTTTTTTAAAGTTTCTGGTCCAATAGTGAGATTTTGATCCGAGTGTCGGGATGGAATTCCGGAAGTTAGAGTAGCTCCGTAGTGTTGAATGTGACGTGTGTTCAAATTTTCAGGTCATTCGGACGAGGTTTGATAGACTTTTTGATCGAAAGCATATTTTGAGGAAAATTGGAGTTCTTAGGCTTAAATCATTGATTAATTCGAGGTTTTGATGTTGTTCTAGGTGTTTTAAGGATTTGTACAAGTTAGAATGAGGTATTAGGTGATGTTGGTGCTTTTTGGTTGAGGTCCCGGAGGCCTCGGGGTGATTTTGGATGGTTGATGGGAAGTTTGAGAAATTGTTGCAGCTATTGTATTTATGCTGCTTCTGGTATTTTCGCATCTGCGGTTTGGTGACCGCAAAAGCGGCTTAGAGGCCGCAGAAGCAAAATTGAGGGAGGTTAGCAGGTTCCGTAGATGTGAGGGATATTTCCGCAGAAGCGGAATCGCACCTGCGAGTTGGGGGCCGCAGGTGCGGAAATTGGCCATTTAATTAAAAGTCGCAGATACAACTAAGTCTCCGCAGATGCGGGACCACAGATGTTGTCTCAGGGTTGCAAATGCGGAAATCGCTGGGCAGAACATATAAATAGTTGCCTTCGCGAATTTGAGGGATTCTTTCACCATTTTCATCCATTTTTGAAGCTTTTAAGAGAGATTTTTGAGGAAAACAAAGGGTAATCGCTTGGAGGTAACGTCCTTGACTTCATAACTCATTTTTATGTGATTAAAGACCTAATTAGTGGTGAGAAATTTGGGGAAATTGGGTATTAGGGCTTGAGTTTAAGAGGCCTTTAATTGAGGATTTGAGGGGTCATTTGGACTCCAATTTCAGTGTTTTTGTTATGTATAGACTCGTGAGAGTATGAGGTTTCTAAAAATATAAATTTCACCCGATTTCGGGACGTGGGCCCGAGGGGCATTTTGGTTATTTTACCTAATTTCGGGTATTAGCTTAGAACTTAATTATATGATCGGTTACTTGAAGTGTTATTTACATTTTGCAATTGAATTGAATAGATTTGGGCCTTGTGGAGTCGAGTACTCGTGGCAAAGACGTGGTGTTGGGTTGATTTTGAGCCGGTTCGAGGTAAGTGGCTTGTATAACCTTGTGTGGGGGACCTTCCCCTTAGGATTGGTATATTTGGTAATTGAAATGCCTTGTACATGAGGTGGCGAGTGCGTACTTGTGCTAATTGTTGTAAATCCGATTTTCTTTAAGTAATTACTAGTATGTTTCCTTACCTTTTTCTATTTCTTGCACTATTAAGCATGTTGTTAGCTTAGGAAAGCATGTCTAAGTGACTTAATTGCCTTATTTGATTCAACCTGCCTTACTTGAATTCTTTGCAACATGCTAAGCTAGAATCATTTATTGCCTTAATATGAAATTCTGCCATTACTGTATATCTTCTTGTTGTTCTGTGTATTTATTTTGGGACTTCGGATGTGGGATTCCGGTAGCTCCCCCTTGTCTGTTTATTTTGGGACTACGGGCTAGATTCCCAGTAGATCCCCTTGTATATTTACTTTGGGACTACGGGTTAGATTCCCGATAGACCCCCCTGCACAGTTATATGGAACTATGGGAATGCACGGGTAGATTCTCCTAGTACTAGGTATTTACATTTGGGACTACGGATCGGGATTCCGGTAGATCCCCTTGCATTGATAGTTTTACTACGGTACAGTGTCCCGGGAAATCCTTCAAACATATATATGATGGACTATGGGACGGTATCCCGAGAGATCCATTGGACAATTGTAATTGGGACTACAGGACGGTATCCTGGAAGGTGCCCCAGTTATTATCTCTGTGTTGAGCTGTATTTTTTTCCATGGCTTGTTTTGTCCCTATTCTAGTTGTTGTTCTGTCAATTCTATGTTATTTCTTATTGTTGCACTTATTTATACTGTTTTATTCCACACTGTTAACCCTTATATTGTATTTAACCTTAGTAGGGCCCTGACCTTCCTCGTCACTACCCGACCAAGGTTAGGCTTGGCACTTACTGAGTACTGTTATGGTGTACTCATGCCCCTTTTGTGCATGTTTTTCATGTGCAGATCCAGGTATTTCTACTCAGGCCTATCATTCTTGAGGAGGCGACTGCTCTAGAGACTTCGAGGTACATCTGCCGCGTCCGCAGACCGAGAAGTCCCTTTCGATTCCTGCTTTTAGTATTTAGCCCTTTTGTACCTTCCTGTTCTTAGTAGACATTCCGGAGTTAGAGCTATGTAGTATTAATCTTAGCTTGTGATTCATGGGTTTTCGAGTCTTGTATTTATGTTTGGTATTGAGATTTAAATGTGGTGTATGCCGAGCAACATATTTAATCACTGTTACTGCTTTATTTCTGTTTTAAATTGTTTACTTCCACAAATTAGGCTTACCTAGTCGTAGAGACTAGGTGCCGTCACTATGGTTCACGGAGGGCGAACCTGGGTCATGACAAATATGCAATGAAGGAATATGACTGAGTATGAAATTTCAATTTAAACAAATAATTCAATAGCAATATGACCTCTGTGGGTCTCAATAATATTGTCATATAGCCTCAGCATGATTTTTAACATGATTCTCAGCTCAATTTCTTTAACATATAAACCTACATGGATAATGTCAAGATTATTTGACTACACAATTCCACGGAACCAATTATGCCACAATTTCTATGGTGCACGCCCGTCACCTAGCATGTCCTTCACCTCCAAACAATTCCCATAACACGTATAAAGGTTCATACCCTTATCTCCAAGTTTAGAAATGCTACTTACCTCGAACAAGCCGAAACCAATGCCGAGCAAGCTAGTAAATGCTCCGTAAATTCCATTTCGCACGTATTATCCTCCGAACGCCTTCCAATGTCCTTAATTCTAAGCCAAATGATTCGAAAGTAGTCAAAGACCGTGCAAATTGATCAAAATAGCTCCTCAATTTACTCTAGATGATTTTTTTTAGCTTCACACAACTCATCATTAAATTGTTGGGCGTTGAATGCATCAACCTTTGCACTTAAATCTACATCCAAGTTGTGCAAAGCCAAGCCAAACTTCTTAGAAGATAAGTCATTCTGCATATTCCCTTAATCGTGAATATTCCGTCCAAATACCAACCCTTACTCCCATATTCAAATTTAGACTTCCCAGAGTTCAAGTCATGACAAGCCTAAAAAGACGGGCCATAAATGTCTTCCGTCAATCAATTGTCTTCAACAATAACCTTACCTCTTGATATTCCATCCCCAGATATCATGTTGAGAGAACTATGAACACACTAAGAGAAAAAATTATATTGTTATAAAAAGAAAAATATTTACAAAAAGAAAAAAATAAACAAAACATGTAAAGATAAAAGTAAAAGTCTAATCTAGAAAAATAACTAAATAGAAAAATTTAAAACTTGAACAAAAATCAATTAAAAGCTTAGATAAACAATCAATAACTAAGTCCCTGACAAGGCACCAAAAACTTGTTGGTTCCCCAAGTACACGCAAGTATACGTAGTCGTCAAGTAATAAAGTGACTCGACAGTTGAATGTTGAACCCATAGAGATTGTGGGGCAGCATAGTTGTGCTTCGCGGTCGCGATGTATGTTCCACGATCGCGTTGAAGGCATATCTGGTTAGATTTAAAAGATTCAAAACAAGGGTTTCGAGTTCATAACATAAAATTAACTTGGGAGCTCGGTAGAAGGAAATATTTTGAAAGATTTTTGCGTTGGTGTTTGGGGTAAGTGATTCCTATCTAATTTTGGTCAAATTCCATGATTATACCTTTAATTCCATCATCTAATTTGTTATTTGGGGTGGAAAATTGGAGAAAATGATGAAGAGTTCTTAGATTAGATTTTGAAGTTTTGAATGAGATCTTGTTATCGGATTTGAGTAAATTTGGTATGGTTAGACTCATGAGTGAATGGGCTTTTGGGTTTTGTGACTTTTGTCGAATTTCAAGACGTGGGCCTAGGGGCCAGGTTTGAGCCGATTTTAGATTTTGATTATAATTTTATATTTTTCTTGTGGAATTGATTCCTTTAGCCTATATTGATTGTATTGTATTGCTTGTGGCAAAGGCATTTTGTAATAGAGTTTTGCTCGAATTGAGGTATGTAACAGTTCCAAATCTGGTCCTAAGGGTATGAAACCCCGAATTTTGTGTTATGTGATTGTTTTGGAGGTGACGTGCATGCTAGGTGACGGTCGTGTGGGCGTGCACTTTGGGAATTGTGACTTGGTCCATTTCACGAAACTGTAAAGTTGAATAAACTTGTTGTTAGCTATATGCTCCCCATGTGTTATAGAAATTTGACCACAAATCAAATTAAAAATCATGTTTAGGCTATGTGTTGGTAATGTTGGGACCCACATAGGCCGTGTTACATGTTGAATTACCTGCTAAATGCTATTTGTACTCAGTCTCAGTTTTACTTGCATATCATATTTCACTCTCTATTATTCTTGTAGATACATCATATTACTGCTATTTGGGCTGATTTTCATGATTTCTGAGAGCCCAAGAGACTGGAGAGATTGATGACTGAGTGAAGCCGAGGGTCTGATTGTGAGGTTATTTATGGGATCGGGCTGCATGCCGTAGCATGTTTCATTGATTTATGCCATGATCGGCTTGATATAGTGCTTGGGTTGAAAGAGTCCCTACGGAATCTGTACACACTCCCAGTGAGCGTAGGTACCTACTGAGTACGAGTACCGAGTGCTGAGTAATCGTAAGGAATGAGTGGCTATGAGAAAATTAGTGATTGTGAGGTTAGGTAAATAGGAGGTCTGAGTGATTGTTGCCCTGAGAGGCTGTATATGTTTTAACTGTTGTTGTACATAGTTGCTATATATCACTATTTTGAAAACTTCTAAAAGATATTTTTATCCGATTTTACTTGTACTTGGCATGAATAAACTAATTGACTTAATTTGTC
The DNA here is from genome assembly GCF_000393655.2 of Nicotiana sylvestris. Taxonomy (NCBI): domain Eukaryota; kingdom Viridiplantae; phylum Streptophyta; class Magnoliopsida; order Solanales; family Solanaceae; genus Nicotiana; species Nicotiana sylvestris. Next base: position 58,036,170 of record NC_091058.1, read on the forward strand.
GGACTTGAAAGTATGTCTATTTTTCCTTGTTGAGACTACTGAAATGAATTCCAATACTTGTAATTTAATAATTTATGAAAATTCTCAACTCTGCTCAAAAAGTCGACAGTGGGGCCAACATCTCATAGTCCAACGAAACTCACAAAATCCAATGACCCATTCAATTACGATTTCAACCATAGTAGTTTGACTAAAATCCGACTCTGAATTGACATTCGAATCCCAAAAATTTGTTTTATGAAATTTCTAAAAAAAATCTCAAATTTCCATCTCAAAATACTAATTAAATGATGAAAATAATGATATATTCACATATGTTAAACAAATCTGAGTTAGAATCACTTACCCCATTGAATTTCTTGAAAATATCAAAAATAATCGCCATAAATCGAGCTCTCTAGGTCCAAAAATGAAGAATGAGGTGAAACCCTCGTTTATATGGTACAAATCTTAAACCAAATGTGCTGACCGCACATTTTTATTGCGGTTCGCACATTCCAAGTTCTGCAGCCACAATCCAAATTATGCGGTCGCACTCAGAAATGACTGCACTATTAGGCTTCTGTAAATTGACCATAACTTTCTGTACAAATGTAGAAATGATTAATGGCATATCTTTATGGAAACTAGATTCAAAGGGCTACAACTCTATTTTTGAATCATCTCAAAATTCCTTGTAGATTAAAAGATATAAGCTTTTGAAATTACACCATCAAACCTGTAGAACCTCCTTTCTGCGGCCGCGAGAAGAATTCTGTGGTCCGCACAATTCTTCTTCGGTTCGCACTTTTCCTCTGTGGTCCGCACATGAGGCTTTGCCTCAGCACTCCAAAATGTTCCCCACACACTTTCAAAGTTCTAAAACAATATCAGATTACCGAAATGCCTAGGCTCGCTCAAAACTTACCCTGAAACACACCTGAGCAACTCGGAACTCCGTCCGAATGTACTAACAAGTCCTAAAATATGATACAAACTTAGTCAGAGTCTCAAATCACATCAAAACACAAATCACACTCCTATTCAAGTCTAATGAAAACTAACAATTTCCAACTTCTACATTCAATACTGAAACCTATTAAATCAAGTCCGATTGACCTCAAATTTGCACACAAGTCATAAATGACATACTAGACCTATTCCAATTTCTATAAGGGAAAAAGGTCATTATTGCCCTTGTACTATTTTAAATAGTACACTTATGTCCTCTATTTCACTTCATGTCCAAAACCCACCCTACCGTTAATAAACTTGATGGAATTGCCCCTAAACCTAACAGATGGCCAATGTAGTAGCTGTCCTTTCCATTTTTTCCGCGTCACCTGCCAAGTCAGCCTTCCATTAAGTTGAAAGCCCCAATTTGACTCCTAAATTATATTGACCCAACTTCACTCCCAAAATTCGACTCTTGAACGCGGACCTCTTTAAGAAATATATGGAGCCAGTTGAGAAATGTTTGAGGGATGCAAGTATGGACAAGGATAATGTTGATAAGATTCTACTTGTTGGTGGATCAAGTAGAATTCCCAAAATACAACAGCTATTTCAAGACTACTTCAATGGTAAGGAACTTTACAAAAGTATTAATCCTGATGAAGCTATCGCATATGGTGCTGCTGTACAAGTTGCGATTCTTAGTGTAGAGGTTAGTAATAAGAAGATTCAAGATTTTCTAATTTCGGATGTCACGCCACTATCAATAGGATTGGAAACAATAGGAGGAGTTATGACTATGTTAATTCCAAGGGACACAACAATTCCTGCTAAGAAAGAGATGATATTTTCAACATATTCAGATAATCAAACTAGACTGTCAATTCAGGTGTACGAAGGAGAGAAAGCAAGAGCAAAAGACAACAACTTGTTGGGCAAATTTGAGCTCTATGGTATACACCCTATTCCTAGAGGTGTACCTCAGATAACTGTTTTGTTTAATATCGATGCCAAATATTGAATGTCTCTGCTGAAGTTAAGACCATGGGTCAGAACAAAAAGATTATAGTTACTAATGATAAGGGCATGCTTTCGAAGGATGAAATTGAAACGTGTCAAAATTTTGGGAGTGCAATTGGGTCAATTTAATTTGGCAGTTGAATTGGGGCTTTCAACTTAATGGAAAGCTGACGTGGCAGTTGACATGGAAAAAATAGAATGGGTTAGCTTCCATATTGACCATCCGTTAGAGTTAGGGGCAATTCCATCAAGTTTGTTAATGGTAGGATGAATTTTCAACGTAAAGTGAAACGGAGGACATACGTGTACGATTTACAATAGTACAAGGGTAATACTAGTGTTACGACCCGGATTTCCCACCCTCGAAAGTCGTGATGGCGCCTACTCGTAAAAGCTAGGCAAGCCGAGTATTATAGATTCACTAACTCTTTTATTTAGCTATTTTTAATAGTTTAAAACAACATACGATCAACAATGAAATATTAACACTAAATAAAGACATGCGGAAGACGTAATCTGATAACTTAGCCAAAAAATAGTACGACAATACCAAGTACATCTCTACCCGGAACTGGTGTCACAATATCATGAACCATCTATGAATACTACAAACAATAGTTTGGAAAGAAAGATACAATCTATCTCTGAAGTAAATGAAAATAGAATATACAGATAGAAGAGAACGTCGGGGCCTGCGGACGCCTGCAGGACTACCTCGGAATCTCGGACTAGACTGAAGTCAGCCACCCAAAGCTATGGTCCAAAAGTTGTAGCTCCGGGATCTACACACAGTACAAAGTGTAGTATCAGCACAACCGACCCCCTGTGCTGGTAAGTGTCTGGCTTAACCCCAGCGAAGTAGTGACGAGGCTAGGACCAGACTACCAAATAAACCTGTGCAGTTATATCATATACAGCAGAAAATAAAAAAGAAATAAACAATTAAAGATGGGAGGGGGACATGCTAAGGGGAATATCATTTACCAACTGTAATTTAAGAGAAAAACATAAAGAACAATTTAAAATTCACAGCAAAAAAATAAGGAAATCGTAACCAATCAATAAACACTTTTATTATTTATTATTGCGGCGCGTAACCCGATCCAAATCATAAATAGATTGTTGCGGCATGCAACCCAATCCATATCATTTATCACTGTTGCGGCGTGCAACCCGATCAAATTATATTATTGTTGCGGTGTGCAACCCGATCCACATATAATATTGTTGCAGCGTACAACCCGATCCACATATAATATTGTTGCGACGTGCAACCCGATCCATATCATGCAATTCAACACCAATCACAAAAGAGTCCTGGCAAGGGAACGATAAGGAAACAACACTATCCCGCCAAGGGAATCGATAGTATAAGTAAATATGTCCCGGCAAGGGAATCAGCTATAACCAAACTTGTTCCATCATCTAACTTTACAAAAGAAATCTCAACTAACACCAATACCCAACCATAAGCAATTTCTACGAGAATAATCATAATTCTTGCTCAACACAGAGAATCAACAACTTAGGCATTCGTACTACTTATTAAGAACATAACTATTTCAATTTAAGACTCGCAGTCATGTTTGACACCAACGTATAGATACTCGTCACCATGCCTATACACCGTAATCAACAGGTAACACATAGAAAATAGGACAAAGTTCTTAATTCCTCAACCTAAGGTTAGACCAAACACTTACCTCGAACTTCCACGGCCAACTCAAGCCTCAAACACCGCTATTCCTTCAGAATTCACCTCCAAACAACCCGTATCTAGTCCAAATTGATTTAACAACATCAATAAAGGCTAAAGAATTCATACCCAATGCTTAATTATACGTTTTGTATCATTTTCCCCAAAACGTCAAATATTAACCTCGGGTCGCTTGGTCAAAACTTGAGGTTCGGACCAAAACCTGATCACACATTCACCCACGAGCCCAAATATGCAATTAGTTTCGGAATCCGACCCCGAAACGAGGTCTAAATCCCAATTATTCAAAAATCCCTAACTCTCCCCAAATTCCTAATTTCTACCATAAAAACCCTAGATTTTAGGATGAAAATTGATGAAATGCAATGAGAAATAGAAAGAAAAAAGTTGAGAATTATTTACCTATGTTTTGGGAAGAAATTATTCTTCGAAAATAGCCTCAAGGCTCTCAAATTTCGAAAATATGAAGTAAAATGGGTTCGGCCCATTTTTGCTACTGATTTAAAATCACTGGGCAGACCTTCATCGCGTTCGCGATAGGTCTGTCGCGTTTGCGATAGGTCAGGTCCAATTGACCATCGCGTTCGCGGAGCTTCATCCCACAGAGCATTCGCGTTCGCGATCGGGTGGCCGCGTTCACGTGGAGTAAAATGTAAAATCCCTCCCCCATGCCACTAACCCTACGCGTTCGCGAGGGCCTGTACGCGTTCGCGTAGGGTATTCCCCCCACAGCCTCGTGTTCGCATCCCAAGCTCCGCGTTCGCGAAGAACAAATTTTCACCTGAGCGAGATTGCCTTCCGTGTTTGCGAGTGAAGCCACGCGAACGTGAAGCACAAAATCCCTGTGCACCAGAAACTGAAAACCTGCAACTTTTTCTAAGTTTAAATCCTTCCGATACCTACCCAAAACTAACCCGAGCCATCGGGGCTCCAAACCAAACATGCATACTAACTCAAAAACATCATATGAACTTACTCGTGCGATCAAATCGCCAAAATAACATTAACAAGTATGAATTTTGCATCAAAATCATGAAATCACTTAAGAACCTCAAATTTTCCCATTTTCTCAAATACGGTCTGATTCACGTCATTTCAAATCCGTTTCTTACCAAATTTCACAGACTCAACTTAAATCACATATAAGACCTATACCGGGCTCTGGAACTAGAATATGGGCCCGATATCATCAAATTTTAAACACATTTCATCTCCAAAAACTCATAAATATTCCAAAAAATAATTTTCTTTCAAAATTTATTTCTCGGGCTTAGGACCTCGGAATTCGATTTCGATCATACACCCAAGTCCCATATTTTCCTACGGATACTCTAGGACCATCAAATCACGGGTCCGGGTCTGTTTACCCAAAATATTGACCAAAGTCAACATAAATTCATTTTAAAGGCAAAAATTCATCTTTTTCACAAATATTCACATAATGGCTTTCCGGCTACGCGTCTGGACTGTGTGCGCAAATCGAGGTGATATTGAAAGGGGTTTTTAAAGCCTCGTAACACAGAATTTATTTCTAAAACAAGTGATAACCTTTTGGGTCATCACATTCTCCACCTCTAAAATAATCATTCGTCCTCGAACGGCCATAAGAAGGAAGTACCTGAGTCGGGGAAAAGATGGGGATAACGGCTCCGCATATCGGACTCAGACTCCCAAGTCGATGCCTCAGCAGGCTAACCTCTCCACTGAACACGAACAGAAGGAAAACTCTTCGACCTTAACTAGCGAACCTGCCGGTCTAGAATAGTTACCGGCTCCTCCACATAAGACAAGTCCTTGTCTAACTGGACAGTGCTGAAATCTAACACGTGGGATGGATCACCATGATACTTAAGAAAGCATGGACACATGAAACACTGGGTGCATAGCTGATAAGCTCGGCGGCAATGCAAGTCTGTAAGGCATCTCTCCCATTCGATCAAGGATCTCAAACGGGCCAATGAACCTAGGGTTAAGCTTGCCCTTCTTCCCACTCGTCACGCCCTTCATAGGAGATACTTGAAGCAATACCCGCTCACTGAATCTGCCTGAATGACGAGGCCTCTTGTCAGACCCCTGACCACCCCCTGCGATAGAACCATCTCAACTCTCCTGGCCACATTGGCCACCTCCTGAAAAGAAATCTCACTCCCCGTCTCCTTAGCCATCTGAATTTGAATCGGCTGAATAAGTCCCTCAATGAACCTCCCCACTCTCTCTCTCTCGGTGGGAAGTATGATAAGAGCATGACGGGTCAAGTTGATGAATCTGGTCTCATACTGAGTAACGGTCATAGAACCCTGCTGGAGACGCTCAAACTACCTTCGGTAGATCTCTCTCTAAGTGATAGGGAGAAAATTCTCCAGAAATAGCTAAGTAAACTACTTCCAAGTCAAAGCTGGTGATCCGGCTAGTCTATCCAAACAATAATCTCTCCACCAAGTCTTGGCGGATCCAGACAAGCAGAAAGTAGAAAAGTAGACCTCATTGGTCTCCACAATCCCCATGTTCCTAAGAACCTCATAACAGCTGTCTAGATAATCTTGGGGATCCTCAGAAGATGCACCGCTGAAAGTAGTAGTGAAGAGCTTGGTGAACCTGTCCAATCTCCACAAAGCATCGGCAGACATAGCTGCTCTATCACCGGTCTGAGCTACCACACCCGGCTGAACTGCTCCAACTAGCTGAGCTGGTGGAGTCTGAAACTGGGGAGTCATCTGCTCTAAAGTGCGAGTAGTAGGAGTCTAGGCTCCTCCTCCATCTTAAGAGACAGTTGGTGCTATAGGAAGCAAGCCTGCCCGGGTGACACTCTCCATAAGGCCGACTAGATGGACCAGGGCATCCTGGAGTACTAGGGTAGCAATAAACCCCTCTGGGACCTGAGCTGGGCCCACCGGAACTGTCTGGCCGGAACCTCATCATCAAAGTCAACCTGAGGCTCCACCGCTAGTGCTGCTGCTCTAGGCTGAGCTCTGACCTACCTCGGCCTCTGCCCCTCATGGGAGCTGCTCTTGGGGGCTCAGGCTACTGATCGGTGGATGAGGAAGCACGTGTTCTCGCCATCTGTGAAAGAACAGAGTAGAAATTTGATTAGCATTGAGAAACAAAACCGCACGACAGGAAAGAATAAATGTGATGTTTTTCCTAACTCTGTAGCCTCTAGGGGATAAATACAAATGTCTCCGTACCGATCCCTCAGACTCTACTAAGTTTGTCTGTGAATTGTCAAACCTATGTAACCTAGAGCTCTGATACCAACTTGTCACGACCCGGATTTTCCATCATAGGGAGTCGTGATGGCGCCTACTCATGAAAGGTAGGCAAGCCGAGTATTATAGATTCACTAACTCTTTTGTTTAGCCCTTTTTAACAGTTTAAAACAACATACAATCAACAGTGAAATATTAACAATAAATAAATACATGCGGAAGATGCAATCTGATAAGTTAGCCAAAAACAAGTACGACAATACCAAGTACATCTCTACCCTGAACTGATGCTACAATATCATGGACCATCTACGAATACTACAAACAATAGTCTGGAAAGAAAGATACAATCTGTCTCTGAAGTAAATGAAAACAGAATATAAAGATAGAAGAGAACGGCGGGGCCTGCAGATGCCTACATGACTACCTCGGAATCTCGGACTGGACTGAAGGCAGCCACCCAATGCTACGGTCCAAAAGCTGCCGCTCTAGGATCTGCACACAGTGCAGAGTATAGTATCAGCACAACCGACCCCATGTGTTGGTAAGTGCTTGGACTAACCCCGGCGAAGTAGTGACGAGCCTAGGACCAGACTACCAAATAAACCTATGCAGTTATATCATATACAGCGGAAAATAAAACAAAAATAAATAATTAAAGATGGGAGGGGGACATGCTGCGGGGAATATCATTTACCAACAGTAATTCAAGAGAAAAACATAAAGAACAATTTAAAATTCACAGCAAAAAAATAAGGAAATCATAACCAATCAATAAGCACTTTTATTATTTATTATTGCGGCGCGTAACCCGATCTAAATCATAAATAGATTGTTGCGGCATGCAACCCAATCCATATCATTTATCACTGTTGCGGCGTGCAACCCGATCCAATTATATTATTGTTACGGTGTGCAACCCGATCCAAAGATAGTATTGTTGCGGTGTGCAACCTGATCCACATATAATATTATTGCGATGTGCAACCTGATCCATATCATGCAATTCAACACAAATCACAAAAGAGTCCCGACAAGGGAACGATAAGGAAACAACACTATCCCGCCAAGGGAATCGATAGTATAAGTAAATACGTCCCGGCAAGGGAATCAGCTATAACCAAACTTGTTCCATCATCTAACTTCACAAAGAAATCTCAACTAACACCAATACCCAACCATAAGCAATTTCCATGAGAATAATCATAATTCTTGCTCAACAAAGAGAATCAACAACTTAGGCATTCGTAGTACTTATTAAGAACACAACGATTTCAATTTAAGACTCACGGTCATGCTTGACACCAACGTATAGATACTCGTCACCATGCCTATACGCCGTACTCAACAAGTAACATATAGCAAATAGGACACAGTTCCTAATCCCTCAAGATAAGGTTAGACCAAACACTTACCTCAAACTTTCACGGCCAACTCAAGCCTCAAACACCGCTATGCCTTTAGAATTCGCCTCCAAACAACTCGTATCTAGTCCAAATTGATTTAACAACATCAATAAATGCTAAAAAATTTATAACCAATGCTTAATTATAGGTTTTCTATCATTTTCCCCAAAAGTCAAAATTGACCCCAGGCCCGCTTAGTCAAAACTCAAGGTTCAGACCAAAACTCGATCACCCATTCACCCATGAGTCCAAATATGCAATTAGTTTCGGAATCCGACACCAAAATTAGGTCTAAATCCCTATTACTCAAAAAGCCCTAACTCCCCCCAAATTCCTAATTTCTACCACAAAAACCCTAGGTTTTAGGATGAAAAATGATGAAATGCAATGGGAAATCGAAAGAAAAAGGTTTTAAAACATTTACCAATGTTTTGGGGAAGAAATTGTTCTTTGAAATTCACCTTAATGCTCCAAAATTTCGAGAATATGAAGTAAAATGGTTATTGTCCGTTTTTGCTACTGATGTTTAATCACTGGGCAGACCTTCATCGCATTCGCGATGGCTCAGGCCTAATTGACCATAGTGTTCGCGATAACAGGCTCGCATTCGCGGAGCTTCAGCCCCCAGCGCATTCACGTTCGTGGTCGGGTGGCCGCGTTCGCGTAGAGTAAAATGTGAAATCCCTCCCCCAGGCCACTAACCGCATGCGATCGCGAGGGCCTGGACGCGTTCGCGTAGGGTATTCCCCTCACAGCCTCGCGTTCGCGTCCCAAGCTCCGCTTTCGCGACGAACAAATTTTCACTTGAGGGAGATTGCCTTCCGCGTTCGCGAGTGAAGCCACGCAAATGCGAAGCACAAAATCCCTGTGCACCAGAAACTGAAAACCTGCAACATTTTCTAAGTTTAAATCCTTCCGAAACTCACCCGAGCCATCGGGGCTCCAAACCAAACATGCATACTAACTTAAAAATATCATATGAACTTACTCGTGCGATCAAATCGCCAAAATAACATCAACAAGTATAAATTTAGTATCAAATTCATGAAATCACTTAAGAACCTCAAATTTTCCAATTTTCTCAAATACGGTCCGATTCACGTCATTTCAAGTCCGGTTCTTACCAAATTTCACAAACTCAACTTAAATCATATACAAGACCTGTACTAGTCTTCGAAATCAGAATACGGGCCTGATACCATCAAATTTTAAACACATTTCGTCTCCAAAAACTCATAAATATTCCAGAAAATAATTTTCTTTAAAAATTAATTTCTCAGGATTGGAACCTCGGAATTCGATTCCGGGCTTATGCCCAAGTCCCATATTTTCCTACAGACCTTCCGGGACTGTCAAATCACGGGTTCGGGTCCGTTTACCTAAAATATTGACCGAAGTCAACTTAAATTCATTTTAAAAGGTAAAAATTCATCTTTTTCACAAATTTTCACATAATGGCTTTCTGGATAAAAATTCATCTTTTTCACAAATTTTCACATAATGGCTTTCTGGATATGCGTCCGGACTGCGCACGCAAATTGAGGTGATATTGAAAGAGGTTTTTAAAGCCTTGAAACACAGAATTTATTTCTAAAAACACAGAATTTATTTCTAAAATAAGTGATGACCTTTTAGGTCATCATAACTGGCCTTTTTCCCTAGTGAAAATTATAGGTTTAGGTGAAAACCCAAGTTTTTGATAAAAATGAGATTTAACCACGAAATTTATTATGGAATTTAGTAAAAATCATATATTTGAGTTCATGAGCTTATGGGTAATAACTTTCTTTGAAAATTTTTCGGAATCTAGGCACGTGGGTCCCAAGGTGAATTTTAGAAATTTTGCAAATAGGCTTGGGAAATTACTTTGATATTAGGATATGGGTTTTTAAATATGTATTAATTATTTTATATAATATTTAAGTAGTTTCGAGTCGTTTGGCGCAGAATTGAGGGTTTGGGCACTATCTTGGACTAGAAGGTAGGCTTTGAGGAGAGGTCTCTTTTCTAACCTTGTAAGAGGGAATTAACCCCATAGGTGAACTAATGATGCGTGTTGCTATTTTTGGGAGCTACGTACACACAAGATGACTAGGGTCCGTGCGTATCTACTATTCATGTTTATGTCCGGGTAGTTTTAGGCTTACACCATGCTTTGTGAACACCATTATTTAATTATATTTGTTAATTGTATTGAATGGGGTTAAGTTGAGGATCTTAAGATTTCAAAAGTTTCCAGTCGGATTTCTTTATTTTGAAAAGAATTGAGGGATATTATGATAACTTGAGAAATTTATATTTAACCACGTCGCAAGTACTTTCCGCGAGCAGGGTAACTTTTCCACTACTCTCATGGGAGCGGATCATTCGCCTCGGCAGGTTAATAGATGCATCTATGGTTCGTGACGTTCGACCCTCGACATCGCCCACCGTTATGTATATGTATATTTGGATTGGGTCGTACGTTCTCGGCATAATTGGTGAGTGATAATAAAATTGGAAGTCCCTTATATTTGATATTAATTCATTGGCTTGAGAAATTACTTGTTAAGGGAAATGATTCGGTTCTTAATAATGGTGAAAGGATTATTCATTTATTTCTTACTCTGAGTTTTATTGTCATTTCCATATATCATGTTTAATTAGAATTTCATATTATTATGTTGTTGGCCCTTAGTAAGTGTCGGAGTCGACACCTTGTCACTACTTCTTTGAGGTTAGACTAGATACTTTCTGGGTACATGTTGTTTATGTACTCACGTTACACTTTTGCACTTAATTGTGCAGGATCTGAGGTAGGTGCATCTGGATATCGAGACTTCACGGTGAGCTGCCTTCCGAGTCGTTCTGCAGCAGCTGAAGTCTTTCTATTGTTATATTTTTCTGTCTATTTCATTTCAGACAGTAGACTAGTATTCTTTTGTATATTCTACTAGAATGCTCATATACTGGTGACACCAGGTTTTGGCACACATTAGTAGGCTCATGATTTTGGGTTCATTTCTATGATTATGATTGCACTCAGTTGCTTTCGTTTTATTATTTTACATCTGTCATTTCCTAAATATTTTAAATTGAGGAAAGTTATTTACTTTGCAAGATTATTAAAAATGGGAAACCACTAAACCAATCATGCACATAAGTCTTAAAACATCATATGAACTTGCTCGTGCGATCAAATCGCCAAAAATAACACCTCGAACTACGAATTTAGTACCAAATTGCATGAAATCTTCAAGAAAGTTTCAAAACTTCTATTTTCTCAACCAAAGGTCTGAATCACGTCAAATCAGTCCTGCTTCTCACCAAATTATATATATATATATATATAATGGGAACCGAAACCACAATACGGACCTGGTATCAACAAGATCAGTTATTAACCAAATTCTTAAACCTTTATAATTCCAGTTTTACAACTTTTATCAAAAATTTATTTCTCGAGCTAGGGACCTCGGAATTTGATTTCGGGCATCGCCCAGTCCTATATTTTACTACGGATCCATGGGGACCGTCAAAACATGAGTCCGGGTCTGTTTACCCAAAACGTTGACCGAAGTCAACAAAAATTAACTTTTTAGGCCGAAAATTAATATTTCCTCAAATTTTCATATAAAAGCTTTCCGGATATACACCGAGGCTGTGCACGTTAATCGAGAAGAGATAAAATAAGGTTTTTAAGGCCTCAGAATACGGTATCGAGTTCTAAAACAGAAGATGACCTTTTGGGTCATCATAGGTTGTTGTTCGTTTGCACATTGAATCTGAAGGTTCTTTGCTCCATATGTATTGAGAAACATTTTCGTCTATAAAGGTCAGATATTTTAGCCTTCTCTCCCATTTTCTTATTCACCACTTTGATAGTAATTATTGCTTTGATTTGGTTTTTTTTTGTAAATGTTTAGTTCGTGTTTTCATATAACTAGTTCCCTCCATGTTTGATTCTTTGAAATGGATTCATTGAATCAGTGTAATATTGGTTTGTTCATTAATTTTATTCATAAGATTGTGATGTCATTAGCTTTTGTTTAAGAAAAATATAAAAAAAAATATATGAGATATTGTTGACTAAATTGTTTGGGATATGATTTGATTTCTTAGGGGGCTATTAGAGAAGAAAATATTTTGGGCCAAAATATTTAGCTTTGACAGACCCAAAGTATTAAAAACATAATTGTCCCATATTTTTGTAAAGCTAGCTCATTTATTATAAATTAGTAGATATTGAAATAATTCAACATATAGAATATTGGTAATTTATTAAAGTTGTAAACAGTTTTAAGGTTGAACGAGTTGTGAAAAAAATATTTAAGTCATACACGTTCTCCACAATTGCATATCCATAATTTATCACCCTCACAACAACCTCAAAGTTAGTTAGGAAAATACTCACAAATCGCTAGAGTGCTTTTAGGCGCGTTTAATTAATTAAATTGTTGCGATTATGTATACGTTCGAGTAGTATAATCTTGATTTCCAAAATTAAACCGAAGTATGCGTTCGCGCATCTTTGGGCAAAACAATCATAATATAATAAAGATGTTATTAATTGTGTACACGTACGCGTGACATGATTTTTGGCACAATAAACAAAGTGAATTCACACACATGATTTGTTTCAAAGATAATTTCATATTTTATTAATTAAAAGTGGATAGGTAAAATATGAGATCCAATAAAACACATATTATCTAAAAATAATATAAGCCAAGTGTAAGTCAATAAAGCAACTATGCTAGAAACACAGGACTCGAGGAATGCCTTACACCTTCTCCCCGGTCAACAGAATTCCTTACCCGAGCTTTATTTTCGCAGACCAATAATAAAAGATTCAAATCTTCCTTTGAATATGGATTCAAATAAAAGGTGACTTGGAACACCAAAAAAATCAAATTCCAAGTGGCGACTCTGAATAATAAAATAATCCCTACTTCAAAAATGTCACTTTAATTAGAAAAACTCTTTAACCTACATTCATAACATACATATCTTTTGGGGGTAAAAATGGGTGAGACAATAGGTCTCCTTGTATTCTCTATATAAAAACAATATGTCACGACCTGGATTTACCACCCTCGGGAGTCGTGATGGTGCCTACTAATGTGAGCTAGGCAAGTCAATCCCTAATAGCTTACTTCATTAACAAATCACTTCTTTTAACGATTATCAGTGATAGCATGTAAACAGCGGAATTTAATAAATGTACGGAAGACTTAAATTAAAGAACCTGAAGAATAATACGGAAATCAACATATGCCTCTACCCAAGAACTGGTGTCACATTACTCACGAACTTCTAAGAGTATTAAATACAATCGTTTGAAAGAAAAATATAAACGGTTTGTCTCGAATACATGAGATAACAGACTGAAATAAAGATAGAGGGGACGCCAGGCCTGCAGATGCTTGCAAGGCTACCTCGGTGTCTCACTGGGCTAAAAACTGGCTCCCGCGCTACTGCTGCTGTCCAAGACCTGGATCTGTGCGAAAGAGCACAAAGTGTAGTATCAGCACAACCGACCCCATGTGGTGGTAAGTGTCTAGCCTAACCCCAGTGAGGTAGTGACGAGGCTAGGACCAGACTCCAGATAAACCTGTGCAGTTATATACTATATGGCGGAAAAGTAAACAGGTAATAAGCAATCAAAGTTGGGAAAGGGGAAACATGCTCCGGGGGTAGTAGATAAAATAGAATACCAAAGAATAGTAAGGAAACTACAATTTAACTTCTAACATAGATAAAGAGAAACAAGCCAACTTTTACTTTCAGTTTCATCTTGTTACAGGTGAGCAACCCGATCCCATTTCTCATATCTTGTGGTAGGCGTACCACCCGCTCCCATTTTATTATATCTCGTGGTAGGCATACCACCCGCTCCCATTTCATTATATCTTGTGGTAGGCGTACCACCCGCTCCCATTTTATTATATCTCATGGTAGGCGTACCACCCGCTCCCATTTCATTATATTTTGTGGTAGGCGTACCACCCGCTCCCATTTCATTATATCTCGTGGTAGGCGTACCACCCGCTCCCATTTCATTATATCTCGTGGTAGGTATACCACCCGCTCCCATTTCATTATACCTCGTGGTAGGCGTACCACCCGCTCCCATTTCATTATATCTCGTGGTAAGCGTACCACCCGCTCCCATTTCATTATATCTCGTGGTAGGCATACCACCCGCTCCCATTTCATTATATCTTGTGGTAGGTATGCCACTCGCTCCCATTTCGTTATATCTTGTGGTAGATGTACCACCCGCTCCCTTCTATATTTCATCACACAATCACAAGAAATATCGGCAAGGGAACATAAATAATATAATAACTTCCCAGCAAGGGAACACAACAATGTTATAATTTTCCCGACAAGGGAACAACAATATTGAATTAGTTATCCAGACAAAGGAGAATTAGCTATCACCAACCGCAACTCACTTGTACTATGTTCAATTATTGAAAATGCTCAATCATAGAAGATCATTAAGTAAAGCAGCCAAGTGTCATTTAAGAACACAACAATCTTTCAATTTAAGACTCACGATCATGCTTGACACCAACGTATAGATACTCGTCACCATGTCTATACGTCGTACTCAACAAGAAGTAAGTAGCAAGTATGACTCAACTCCTAATACCTCAAGCTAGGGTTAGACCAAACACTTACCTCGATGCCTTGATCACCACTTAAGTCTCAACTATAGTTTTACCCCTTGATTCCACCACCACTTAAGGTCCGGATCACGTCAAACGACGTCCGTTTTCAACCAAATTTTACAGGAATGACTCAACTCATATATAAGACCTGTACTGGGCGCCGGAACGAAAATGCAGGACCGATACCACTGCTTTCTAATCAAATTTCACTTCAAATTTCCTTAAACAATTTCTGAAAACAATTTCACTTAAAAATTCATTTCTCGAGCTAGGGACCTCGGATTCCAATTCCGGGTATACGCTCAAGTCCTATATTTTCGTACGGACCCTCCAAGACCTTCAAATCACGGGTCCGTGTCCGTTTACCCAAAATGTTGACCAAAGTCAAATTTATTCATTTTAAAGTCAAGACTTAACATTTTTTAGTGAATTTCATATTTAAGCTTTTCGACTATGCGCCAGGACTGCGCACGCAAATCGAAGCGACTCTAAATGAGGTTTTCAAGGCCTCAGAAGCACATAATGGGTAAGAAAATAGGTGATGACCCTTTGGGTCGTCACATTCTCCACCTCTAAAACAATCATTCGTCCTCGAACGGACAGAAGAAGGAAGTACCTGAGTCGGGGAATAAATGAGGATAACAGCTCCGCATATCGAACTCGTACTCCCAGGTCGATGCCTCAGGAGGCTGACCTCTCCACGGAACACGAACCGAAGGAAAACTCTTCGATCTCAACCGACGGACCTGCCAGTCTAGAATAGCCACCGGCTCCTCCTCATAAGACAAGTTCTTGTCCAACTGTACACTACTGAAATCTAACACGTGGGATGGATCGTCGTGATACTTTCGAAGCATGGACACATGAAATGCTGGATGCACGGCTGATAAACTAGGCGGCAATGCAAGTCTATAAGCCACCTCTCCCGCTCGATCAAGAATCTCAAATTGACCAATGAACCTAGGGCTAAGCTTGCCCTTCTTCCTGAATCTCATCACGCCCTTCTTAGGCGACACTCGGAGCATACCCGCTCACTAACCATAAAAGCCACATCTCGAACTTTGCGGGCTGCATAACTCTTTTGCCTGGACTGAGCCGTACGAAGCCTCTCCTGAATGATCCTGACCTTGTCCAAGGCCTCCTGAACAAGATCCGTACCCAATAACCGATCCTCCCCCGGCTCAAACCATCTAACCGAAGATCGACATTGCCTACCATACAAAGCCTCATAAGGAGCCATTTGGATACTCGACTGGTAGCTGTTGTTGTAGGAAAACTCTGTTGAAGGCAAAAACTGATCCCACGAACCTCCAAAATCAATGACACAAGCTCGGAGCATATCCTCCAAAATTTGAATTGTCTGCTGAGACTGGTCGTCCGTCTGGGGATGAAAGGCAGTACTTAACTCCACCTGAGTGCCCAACTCTCGCTGAACTGCTCTCTAGAAACGCGAGGTAAATTGCGTACCTCAGTTCGAAATGATAGATACAGGCACACCATGAAGGCGAACAATCTCCCGGATATAGATCTCAGCTAACCTCTCGGATGAATAGGAGACTACCATAGGAATGAAATGCGCTGACTTGGTCAGCCTATCAACAATGACCCAAACTGTGTTGAACTTCTTCCGAGTCAGCGAAAGTCCAGTAACGAAGTCCATAGTGATCCGCTCCCACTTCCACTCGGGAAGCTCAATCCTCTGAAACAATCTACCAGGCCTCTGATGCTCACACTTAACCTGCTGACAATTCAAACATAGAGCCACATATGCAACAATATCCTTATCCATTCTACGGCATGAATAATGCTGCCGCAAATCCTGATACATCTTCGCGACGCCTGGATGAATAGAGTACCAGGAACTATGGGCCTCCTCTAAAATCAACTCTCGAAGCCCATCCACATTAGGCACACAAACTCGCCCTTGCAATCTCAAAACTCCTTCATCACCTAAGGTAACCTGCTTGGCACCTCCATGGTGCACCGTGTCTCTAAGGACACACAAATGGGGATCATCAAATTGTTGATCAAGGATACGCTCCAATAATGAAGATCGAGCGATCGTACAAGCTAATAATCGGCTAGGCTCATAGATATCCAATCTCACAAATCGATTGGCCAAAGCCTGAACATCCAACGCAAGCGGCCTCTCACCGACTAGAATATAAGCAAGACTACCCATACTGGCTAACTTTCTACTCAGAGCATCGGCCACCACGTTGGCCTTTCCCGGGTGATATAAGATAGTGATATCATAATCCTTCAACAACTCCAACTATCTCCTCTGCCTCAAATTCAACTCCTTTTATTTGAACAAATACTGAAGACTCTTATGATCAGTGAACACCTCACATGCCACGCCATACAGATAATGCCTCCAAATCTTCAATGCATGAACAATGGCTGCCAACTCTAAACCATGGACCGGATAGTTCTTCTCATGAACCTTCAACTGCCTCGAAGCATAGGCAATGACCTTGCCATCTTGCATCAACACTGCACCAAGCCCAATACGGAAAGCATCACAATAAAATGTGTAAGGCCCTGAACCTGTGGGCAAAACCAACACCGGTGCGGTAGTCAAAATTGTCTTAAGATTCTGAAAGCTCGCCTCACACTCGTCCGACCATCTGAGTTGGGCACCCTTCTGGGTCAACCTGGTCATCGGGGCTACAATAGATGAGAATCCCTCCACAAACCGATGATAGTAGCCTACCAATAGCAAGAAACTCCGAATCTCTGTAGGTAATGTTGGTCTAGGCTAGTTCTTGACTGCCTCAATCTTCTTCGGATCAACCTGAACACCCTCTGCTAATACAACATGACCTAGAAATGCAACTGAACTCAGCCAGAATTCACACTTCAAGAACTTAGCATATAAATGGTTATCCTTCAGAGTCTAAAGAACCACTCTAAGATGCTGCTCATGCTCCTCTTGGCTGCGGGAATATATCAAAATATCATCAATGAAGACTATCACAAATGAGTCCCAAATAAGTCCTGAACACTCGGTTCATCAAATCCATAAAAGTCGCTGGGGCATTTGTCAACCCAAATGACATGACCAAGAAATCATAATGCTTGTGCTGAGTGCGGAAAGCTGTCTTATGGGACATCGGATGCCCTAATCCTCAACTGATAGTAGCCAGATCTCAAGTCGATCTTTGAAAATACCTTGGCACCCTGAAGCAGATCGAACAAATCATCGATCCTCGGCAGTGAATACTTATTCTTGATGGTGGCTTTGTTCAACTGCCGGTAATCAATGCACATTCTTATCGAACCATCCTTTTTCTTAATAAACAACACTGGCGCACCCCAAGGCAAAACACTGGTCTAATGAAACCCTTCTCAAGCAAGTCCTGCAACTATTCCTTCAACTCTTTCAACTCAGGCGGGGCCATGCGATACGGCGGAATAGAAATGGGCTGAGTGCCCGGAGCCAAATCAATGCAAAAGTCAATAGAGGAATACCTCAGGAAACTCACGAACCACGTGCACAGAATCAATAGAGGAAACCTCCGCAATAGAATCATGAACATAAGCTAAATAGGCCAAGCACACCTTCTCGACCATACGCCGAGCCTTCACATAAGAAATGACGCTACGGGTAGAATGACCAGGAGTCCCTCTCTACTCTAAACGAGGCATACCCAGTAAAGCTAAAGTCACAGTCTTGGCATGATAGTACAAGATAGCGTGGTAAGGTGATAGCCAGTCCATTCCCAATATGACATCGAAATCGACCATGTCTAGAAGCAACAAATCCACACGAGTCTCAAGACCCCCAATCACCACTACACAAGAGCGATAGACTCGATCTACCACAATAGAATCACCCACCGGCGTAGACACATAAATAGGAATACTCAACGAATCACTAGGCATGACCAGATACGGTGCAAAATAAGATGACACATACGAGTATATAGACCTTGGATCAAATAACACTGAAGTATTTCTATCACAAACTAGAACCGTACTTGTAATAATTGCATATGAAGCCTTAGCCTCGGGCCTGGCTGGGAGAGCATAACATCGGGGCTGGGCCCCACCACCCTGAACTACCTCTTTGGGACGGCCTGCTTCTGGCTGGCCTCCACGTCTAGCACTTCTACCCCCACCTCTAGCTGGCTGGGCGGGCTGTACAACATCTGGTGCCTGAACCATAGCACGGGAACCTTGATGCGGAGAACTGCTTGAAGCCCGAGGGCAATACCTAGCAATGTGCCTCGTGTCGCCACAAGTAAAACAAGCCCTCGGCTGCTGGGGCTGACGACCCTGAAAACTCTAAAGCGACAGTGCACTAATAGCTGTTGGTGGTGCACTGAAGGACTGTTGATCAGAATACTGAATCGGAGGACCATGACCACCTGAAGCACCGTGAAAAACCTAAAGAGCTGACTGAAATGGACTAGGAGGATGGCCTCTACCATATGAATCTCTACCTCCAGACGAGGTACCACTGAATTTGCCTGAATGACGGGACCTCTTATCCGACCCCTGACCACCTCTCTACGATAGAACCATCTCAACTCTGCGGGCCATATTGGCCACCTCCTGAAAAGTGATCTCACTTCTGGCCTCATTGGCCATCAAAAGACGAATCGGCTGAATATGACCGTCGATAAACCTCCTCACCCTCTCTCTCTCGGTAGGAAGTATGACAAGAGCATGGCGAGCTAAGTCGATGAACCTGGTCTCATACTGGGTGACCGTCATGGAACCCTACTGGAGGCGCTCGAACTGCCTCCGATATGCCTCTCTCTGAATAATGGGGAGAAACTTCTCTAGAAATAATACTGTAAACTGCTCCCAAGTCAAAGATGGCGACCCGACTGGCCTAGCTAAGCAATAATCCCTCCACCAAGTCTTGGCAAATCTAGATAAGCGGAATGTAGCAAAATTGACCCCATTGGTCTCAACAATACCCATGTTCCTGAGAACCTCGTGACGACTATATAGAAAATCCTGGGGATCCTCAGAAGAAGCACCGCTGAAAGTAGTAGTGAAGATCTTGGTGAACCTATCCAGCATCTACAAAGCATCGACATACATAGCCGCTCCATCACCGGTCTGAGCTACTACACCCGGCTGAACTGCTCCAACTGGCTGAATGGCTGGAGTCTGAATCTGAGGAGCTACCTGCTCCGGAGTGCGTGTAGTAGGAGTCTGAGCCCCTCCTCCAACCTGAGAAGTGGTTGGGGCTACAGGAAGCAAACTTGCTCGGGTGACACTCTCCATGAGGCCCAATAATCGGACCATAGCGTCCTAAAGAACTAGGGTAGCAATAAACCACTCTAGGACCTGAGCTGGACCCACCGGAACTACTGGGGCCGAAACCTCCTCCTCAAAATCAATCTGAGGCTTCGCCACTAGTGCTGTTGCTCGGGGCTGAACTCTGCCCCTACCTCGGCCTCTAGCATGGCCTCGGCCTTTGCCCCTAGTGGGAGCTACTACTGGGGGATCGGGCTGCTGAGCGGTAGATGAGGAAGCGCATGTTCTCACCATCTGCGAAAGAATAGAGTAAAAATCCAATTAGCATTTGAGGAACAAATCCGCATAATAAGAAAGAACAAATGTGAGATTTTCCTAACTCTATAGCCTATGGGGATAAATACAAACGTCTCCATACCGATCCCTCAGACTCTACTGAGCTTGTCCGTGAGTTATGAAACCTATGTAACCTAGAGCTCTGATACCAACTTGTCACGACCCGGATTTCCCACCCTCGGGAGTTGTGATGGCGCCTACTAATGTAAGTTAGGCAAGTCAATCCTTAACATCTTACTTTATTAACAAATCACTTCTTTTAACGATTATTAGTGATAGCATGAAAACAACGAAATTTAATAAATGTACGAAAGACTTAAATTAAAGAAACTGAACAATAATACGAAAATCAACATATGTCTCTACCCAAGAACTGGTGTCACATTACTCACGAACTTCTAAGAGTACTAAATACAACCATTTGAAAGAAAAATATAAACTATTTGACTTGAATACATGAGATAACAGACTGAAATAAAGATAGAGGGGATGTCGGGCCTGCGAATGCTTGCAAGGATACCTCGGTGTCTTACTGGGCTGAAAGCTGGATCCTGCGCTATTGCTGCTGTCCAAAACCTGGATCTGTGCGAAAGAGCACAGAGTGAAGTATCAGCACAACCGACCCCATGTGCTGGTAAGTGTCTGGCCTAACCCCGGCGAGGTAGTGACGAGGCTAGGACAAGACTCCAGATAAACCTATATAGTTATATACTATATGGCGGAAAAGTAAACAGGTAATAAGCAATCAAAGCTGAGAAAGGGGAAACATGCTCCGGGGGTAGCAGATAAAACAGAATACCAAAGAATAGTAAGGAAACTACAATTTAACTTCTAACATGGATAAAGAGAAACAATGCATCTTTCACTTTCAGTTTCATCTTGTTGCAGGCGAGCAACCCGATCCCTTTTCTCATATCTTGTGGTAGGCGTACCACCCGCTCCCATTTCAGTATATCTTGTGGTAGGCGTACCACCCGCTCCCATTTCATTATATCTCGTGGTAGGTGTACCACCCGCTCCCATTTCATTATAACTTGTGGTAGGCATACCACCCGCTCCCATTTCATTATATCTCGTGGTAGGCATACCACCCGCTCCTATTTCATTATATCTTGTGGTAGGCGTACCACCCGCTCCCATTTCATTATATCTCGTGGTAGGCGTACCACCCGCTCCCATTTCATTATATCTCGTGGTAAGCGTACCACCCACTCCCATTTCATTATATCTCGTGGTACGCGTATCACTCGCTCCCATTTCATTATATCTTGTGGTAGGCGTACCACTCGATCCCATTTCTCATATCTTGTGGTAGGCGTACCACCCGCTCCCATTTCAGTATATCTTGTAGTAAGCATACCACCAGCTCCTATTTTATTATATCTCGTGGTAGGCGTACCACCCGCTCCCATTTTATTATATCTCATGGTAGGCGTATCACCCGCTCTTATTTCATTATAACTTGTGGTAGGCATTTCACCCGCTCCCATTTCATTATATCTCATGGTAGGCGTACCACCAGCTCCCATTTCATTATATCTTGTGGTAGGCATACCACCCGCTCCCATTTCATTATATCTCGTGGTAGGCGTACCACCCGCTCCTATTTCATTATATCTCGTGGTAGGCGTACCACCCGCTCCCATTTCATTATATCTCGTGGTAGGTGTACCACTCGCTCCCATTTCGTTATATCTTGTGGTAGGCGTACCACCCACTCCCTTCTACATTTCATCACACAATCACAAGAAATATCGGCAAGGGAACATAAATAATATAATAACTTCCCGGCAAGGGAACACAACAATGTTATAATTTTCCCGTCAAGGGAACAACAATATTGAATTAGTTATCCCGGCAAGGGAGAATCAGCTATAACCAACCGTAACTCACTTGTACTCCGTTCAATTATTGAAAATGCTCAATCATAGAAGATCATTAAGTAAAGCACCCAAGTGTCATTTAAGAACACAACAATCTTTCAATTTAAGACTCACGATCATGCTTGACACTAACGTATAGATACTCGTCACCATGCCTATACGTCGTACTCAACAAGAAGCAAGTAGCAAATATGACTCAACTCCTAATCCCTCAAGCTAGGGTTAGACCAAACACTTACCTCGATGTCTTGATCATCAGTCAAGTCTCAACTATAGCTTTACCCCTTGATTCCACCACAAAACCGCTCGAATCTAGTCACAAATTACTTAATTACATCAATATGTGCTAAATTAATCAACCCCAATGCATAAAAATGAGTTTTCTAAAGTTTTACCCAAAAGTCAGAATTCACCTCCCCCCCACCCCGGGGCCCACGTGGTCGAAACCCTAGATTCAGACCAAAACCCGATTACTCATTCCCCCATGAATCCAAATATATAATTTGTTTTGAAATCGGACCTCAAATTGAAGTCCAAATCCCAAATTTTAGAAAACCTAGGTTCTATCCAAAACATCCAATTTTCCCCATGAAAATCTTTTATTTGAAGTTGAAATCATGTTTAAAGATGTTTAAGGAGTGAAGAAAATGAGTTAAAAATCACTTACCAACATTTTGGAGAAGAAAGGTTGTTTGAAAACTCGCCTCTTATGTTTTGTGGTTAAGGCTGCTTGGTGGGTCGGGCCTGAACCTGACCGGACCGGGCCCGCGGTCCTAACTGGCCTGGTGGGCCGGTCTTGGTGGGCCGGAGAAGCCCGTGACTGGCCGGTCTTGTAGTATTAGCCCACAAGCCCGGGACCGTCAGACGGTCCTGGGCCGGTCCTGGCGGGCCTAACGGACCCAACGACTATTCTTTTAAAAAAACTTTTAAAATTCTCCAACGGCCATATTTAAAATCTAGCCGTTTGGGCTGAAAATATGACCGTTTTTAAGTTTAAAAAATGGTCATTTGGCTCCCAAACTTTATTTTAACCCCAAACTTTAAATAATTACACTTTTTCCCATTTCTCAACTATAAATACCCCCTCATTCTTTCATTTTTATTCACCAATTCATCAATATCTCTCAATCTCTCTCAATCTCTCTACTACAATTACTTAATTTATTGTTGAAAATTCGTGAAAATTGTGAAGTTGTTGAATTGAAGTTTTCAAGTGTTCAACGATTTTCAATTTTCAAGAAGTTGTTCGGCAATCCGGTAAACTCGTTTCAACTCTTACGTTTTAAGAATATATTTTTGTGTGGTTTAGTTTGCATAATTATAATTAATATGGCATTTACTTTGAAAAAAATGTTTGGTAAAGGAAAAGATAAAACCGGTGAAAGTAGTGGCCAACCAACTACCCTTCCCCCGGCTCCCCGACCTAGAAAAGATAAGCAAGTTGAAAGTAGTCGCCAACCTAGACGTCCTCCTCCTTCCGTAATTCTTGATAGTGATCACCCTTGTTTTCAATTTACCGATAGTGAATTTTACCATAATGTTGCACCAGGTGAAAGATTAGATGATGAAATTATGAATGCTCTTTATCCTAATGAAACCATCTTAGAAAATAATGAGGAAAATGAGGATGATGATGAAACCCAAGCACCGGATTTAGATGATACACCTACTAGTCCTCTTAATAACCCAACTGATGCACCGGTCGACCCACCTGTAGAAACTCCTACTTTTAATAGAGAACCTGCTAAACGCCTAGAAACATCATTAGTTTGGAATTTTTTTACTCAAGTAAGAGAACAAAATAAGGCTAAGTGTAAAACTTGTGGGAAATTAATGGTGCATAAATATACTGGAGACCGTAGCGGCACGGGTAGTTTGACTAGGCACATAAAAACACACCCTAGAGATAAGGCTAGATTTTTTCAAATGAAAGCGCAACTAGAGGGGACAAGTGTAGATTCTGCGGTTAACCCTAGTACAGGTTCAAATCTAGTTCAACCAGGAATTAACACTGTCACCGGAGGTATTTTATATTACGATCCAAATAGAGATCGTGAAGAATTAGCAAAGATGATTACTGTTATGTGCTTACCTTATACTTTTGCATCTAATCCTAATTGGGTTCATTATATTAGAAGAGTTTTTAATCCTACTTATAAAGGTTGGCCTCGCGCAACAGTTAAGAGTGATATTTATAAATTCAAACATGAATATGAACAATATTTGCGGTATTTATTTACTCATATACCTAATCGAATTTCTATTACTACTGGTATTGGTAGAAGTGGTAATGTTTGTGATTATCTAACTGTTACAAGTCATTGGATAGATGAGGAATGGATAATGCAAAAACGCATAATTGCATATAGAATAATTAATTCGCGTCACACAGGTAAGTTTATAGCTAACACTGTTGCAGATATTTGTAGATATTTTTGCTTTAGCGATAAAATAATGGCAATTTCAATGGATAATGCTTCTAGTAACACTAGTGCTATAGGCATGCTTACAACAACACTAAATCCTGCATTTACTAATATTTTCCATGTTAGATGTATTTGTCATATTTATCATTTAATTGTCGGTGATGGTATGCGAATATTAAACATAGAAATTGAAAAGGTTAGAATGACTCTTAATTGGCTTTTTTATTCAAACAGTAGAAGTAGACTTAGAGAGTATTTTAAAAAATGTGATGAATATGGACTTAGAGAAAGAAAAGTTCCTAAACCTTGCCCGACTAGATGTAATTGTATGTACGGAAGTTTAGTAGTTGCATATGAATATAGAAACCCAATTAATGCAACGTTTAATTCTCGGGTAGGTGGTGAGGATGATGATGAAATGCTTACTACTCAAGATTGGACGAATGTTAAAATTCTTTTAGATTTTTTAGAACATTTTCAAATTGCTACAAATGCATTTTCTGGGCAATATTATCCTACTATTTCAAACTGTTTAGTTTATATTGCAGCACTATCTGATTTGTTTGTTGAATTTGGTGAGGGTGGGGACATTTATGAACTTGCTATAAATGAAATGAAACAAAAGTTTAAAAAATATTTTTTTTCCTATCCCTCCTATTTATGGTCTTGCTGCAATGTTAAATCCTACAATGAAATTGGGAGGTCCTCATTTTTGGTATTCAAATATTTATAAGGCTTTAGATCTTTCAAATGAGGAAGTTGCTACACTTGCAGATGCAAAAGCCTCAATTAAAATTAATGCTCAAACAGTTTATAATGCTTATCAACTTGCCTTAGAGCATGCTAGGCCAACTATTCCAACCCCTACTTCGTCTAGCTCACAATCGTCTAAAAAAGTTGCGGGCTTAAAAGCTCTTAAATCTTGGATGGAGTTCAGGGGTTCTCAAGGTGATAATTATGATGAAACTTCACATCTAAATGAGCTTCAAGTTTATTTGTCTCAGGGACTTGAAAAGGAGAATCCAGACGGCTCTTTTGATCTTTTGGAATGGTGGAAGGCAAGGGAAAAACATTTTCCTGTTCTTGCAAGGATGGCTCGGGATATTTTATCAATTCAAGCTTCAACTGTTGCATCAGAGAGCGCTTTCAGTCAAGCAAGACTGCAAATAGGTGATCATAGAGCGTCTATGAGGGATAGCTTGGAAAAATCAGTATTGTTTAGAGATTGGATCCGCTCGGAAAGAAGAAACTTTGGAATTGCAGAAGCACAACCGGCGATAGATGAAGCTTATGAAGAAATGATAGCGGAACTTGCGGAGGATTCGGCTTCGCCCGGAAGTGGTGATGAACAAGCTTCTTTTCCACCACCACCAACGCAACCTCCTCCGAACCTTGAAGGATTTATGAGATTTGTTAGAGATAATACATAGACTAATATGTAACTTGTATTTTGGCACATCTTCCTTAGTTTTTTTCCTTCTAATGGTGGTATTAGTACCTTGTTGTGCTCATTCCATTGGGGGAAGGATGACTAAGAAAGATATGCCATTTTTGGTAATAAAATTTATTGCTTCTACCCTTGAATATCTTTTCGCAATATTTCTTTGTCTTTACTTAGAATTATTTATAAGCTACAATATATACATAACATACAATATATACTACAAGAAAATATATAAGAGAATATATATACATAAGATACAATATATATACTACAAGAAAATATATAAGAGAATATATATACATAAGATACAATATATATACTACAAGAAAATATATAAGAGAATATATATACATAAGATACAATATATATACTACAAGAAAATATATAAGAGAATATATATACACATAAGATACAATATATATACTACAAGAAAATATATAAGAGAATATATATACATAAGATACAATATATACTACAAAAAAATATATAAGAGAATATATATACATAACATACAATATATACTACAAGAAAATATATAAGTAATAAGTTATAATATATATACATAAGATACAATATATATACTACAAGACAATATATTATGCATGACAATTTAGTGTTTTACTATTGTTTTGTTATTTTTCTTTTTCGTCAAGCACTTTAATAATTAGATCTACATATATACTACATATATATTTTTAATATACCCATGATACTACAAGAAATTGCCTTAAAAAAAAACGCTAGGCCCGCGAAGCCCACGAGCCCGGCCCGTTAAGCCCAGGACCATGTGGGCTTAGGCCCGTCACTGGCCGGTTCCATCCGTTGAGCCCACGAAGCCCGGGACCGCCAGAGCCCAGGCCCACGAAGCCCGGCCCGCTTGGCCCACGAAGGCCCGGGCCCGACCCAGAATACAGCACTATTTGTGGTTAGAAAAAGTGAAAAATAACTGAAATTCCCGTTTATTTATACCCCCTCTCAGACCCCCAGTGCGGACCGCATCAAATGGACCGCGGCCGCACAGCATCCACCGCGAACCGCTCAAAGGCGAGAGCGGCCCTCACTGGCCCCTTCCTGAAGACCTGCAGTTCAGCACCCTGGGCGGACCGCATAAAAGCGACTACGGCCGCACAGCCTCCACCGCGGACCGCACAAAGGCGACCGCGGCCGCGCTGGCCCCTCCGCGGTCGCACGGGATTTCTCGCAGACCGCACTAGAGGGTTCAGAGACTGCAACTTCCTGAACCTGTAACATCTGACTTTCTAAGCCTAAGGCATTCCGGAGCACACTCGAAACTCACCCGAACCCTCGAAACTCCAACCCAAGTATACACACAACCTCAAAAATATCCTACGGACATATTCGTGTACTCAAATGACCAAAATTACATCACGAGCATCGAATTAAACCTCGAGATCAATAAAATTTCTCAAAACCCTTTTAAACATCAAATTTCTCAATTAAGGTCCGGATCACATCAAACGATGTCCGTTTTCAACAAAATTTTTACAGGAATGACTCAAGTCATATATAAGACCTGTACCGGATGCCGAAACCAATATACGGACCCGATACCATTGCTTTCTAATCAGTTTTCACTTAAAATTTCCTTAAACAATTTCTGAAAACAATTTCACTTAAAAATTCATTTCTCGAGCTAGGGACCTCTGATTCCGATTCCGGGCATACGCCCAAGACCCATATTTTCTTATGGACCCACCGGACCGTCAAATCAAGGGTCCGGGCCCGTTTATCCAAAATGTTGACCGAAGTCAAATTTATTCATTTTAAAGTCAAAACTTAACATTTTTCATAGAATTTCATATTTAAGCTTTTCGGCTACGCGCTCAGACTACGCACGCAAATCGAAGCGACTCTAAATGAGGTTTTCAAGGCATCGGAAGCACATAATGGGTAAGAAAACAGGTGATGACCCTTTGGGTCGTCACAAAATAGGTCCGTTGTATCTATTGTCTCAAGTTTTACACAAAGTATGTCTCAAAACATCCCCCTGTTTTTGCTGAACTGATGAACTTCATTGAGGGTGAACACCAGAGTAATTTCCCATGGGTGTGCAGATCTACCATGGACATCTCTCAGTGACGAAGAATTGACGACTTTTGACATTACTCTGAGGAACTTGATTTTAGTGTTTCCTGTAATGCTGGAAGTTAGGGAATTATTGTTTTACAGTTGGTTCATTACTGTCAAATAACTTCAAGATATGTTTTCATTTTGCCATCTAATTGCTGTTTGGCTTTTCCGCTACACCATCTGCACTCTCTACATTATCAGGTTTGCCTACACTTTGTTGTTTCAACTTGTTGAACTCCTCTACTTTCCCATTCC
Organism: Nicotiana sylvestris; assembly: GCF_000393655.2. Taxonomy (NCBI): domain Eukaryota; kingdom Viridiplantae; phylum Streptophyta; class Magnoliopsida; order Solanales; family Solanaceae; genus Nicotiana; species Nicotiana sylvestris. The sequence continues at coordinate 58,064,763 of NC_091058.1, forward strand.
AGCCAATTTCGAGCAAAATAGTCCAACAGTGAAGCTAAATATGCAAGTGTAACGACTTCTTTTTTTTTTTTTAGATGGAAGTTGTCTTAAAGTCCGAAAAGATTTTAATTCTAATCTTACAGGGAGTGAGAGTTCTGCCATAAGTGACTGAACAAATTAATTGTTACATTCTCTTGAACTATAGATGGTTAAACAAATATGTAGGTTATGAATGTCTTATCACAAACCAGAAAATATATATGGAAGCTGAAACACAATATATTCATCAACTTACACCTAGGGGTGTGGCCTAGTAGCCAATGCAGTCTTCCCATTTGTTCAAGCATTGGTGATGAAGTTACTTCATACATGGTACCTGTTTGTTGGTTGTGTTGTTGGTGGGAGATAGCAGGTATCTTGTGGAATTAGTCGCACACCCCTTTTTTGACAATGGCAAATATTAACGGAGAGGAAAAGAGATGGTAATGAGCAAATTTACACAAAATGAATGTTTGAGTACCCAAAGATGCGGTGCATCTCTGTGATAAGGGTTCTTGAGAGCCTATTATCCTTTACATCCTTATTTTTCCACGAGACTTGTCATTGAAACAACTATTGCAACCATAATTTTCAGTTTTTTCTCTTATACTTTCCTCAAGTCATATATTTCACTTTTTTAATACCAGCATTTACTGGTAATTTAGTTGGTGTTTCAAGTGGCTTGGAAATCATAAGTTTCTTGTTTAAAAACTCAAACTAAAAATGTTACTGTAATGTCCCATAGTATTTGTGACGGCCTTGCGTAGCGCAGTCTTCTCAACTTTTGGCCATGGGGATCATTGTTTTCTCAAAATTCTTTATTATTCGTTCGATTGTTATGGTTTCTTCGAGTCACCATTTGCGAAATTATACTAGCGTTAATAATTTTTTTGGCCGGAGAATTTTAGTAGCTTAGTTGATTGGCTATTTGAATTTTTATGTTATTCGTAAGGGTTCGATTCCCCACTTCTTTACCTTAAAAAAGAAATTATTTGGCCCAATAGAGTTATTTTATGCCATTCAGTTGCATGTTGTTCAAAATAAAATCACGAGTTTCTCCCTAGCTCACCCTCCCCCCTCTTCCCCTTTCTCAAGTCTAAATGAGGAATGCTCTCATGTTGAAATTGAAATATAATAGAAAGCGAATCAATAATATTGGGAAAAAAGTATCAATACGTATTTTCCACCTTTAATATTTGTAAACTAAAATACATTTTAATTAAGTGGACTTGATGAGTACTCTTATTATTGTTACGGTTTCCCTTTTAAGCTATTTTGCTCATTTTGACTGTGTATGCAACTTTCAATCTATTGACTTCGTTTTTAAATAGTATTTTGAGTGAATGAGACTGGAAACTTAAAGGTCTGGTCAGATGGAAATTTTTGGAAGCTCTCCTTTTAATGGTAGTTAAATAACTTGTGTCTCATGTGACCTTTTGCCGAATATAGAAAGCGACCAAACAGAAGCATAATTGTAATTTACAATTTTATAATCCATATTTTAATTTACAATCAACTAGCCCAAAAATAATAGGTTAAGATTCAACATCCAACTCCTATAGATTCTAAAAATTACTATTTAATTTTTAAAAAGATTGCTCAAGCTTTAAAGTTAATTATTGAATTAGTAACTGTGAATCAAATATTAGTTGAACACACCAAATCTATTTGGGCGGTGAAAATTAGATTGTTAACAAGCTTAAATATGTAAGTTTAAATTTGAAAATTGATTTTGTGAGAAATTTGGAGTGAACGTTATTTATACTTGTTAGAAATAGTATAAGGATGTTGTATATAAAATTTGAAGGCATTTAATGGAGATTTGGACTGTTTTGAACACGAATTGCAACTGAAAATTGTGAAAAAAGTTCGTCTACAGACGCTTGTATAAAGGTATATAGTAGTGTATAAGATGTGTTTATGTACTCATATACACTACTATACTAGATTATACATAATTATACAAAAAACTAACTTCGTCTTCTTCCTTGCGTCTTTTCTGAATTTTAACTCAAATATTGCTCAAATCTACTCCAAATCACTTCAAATTTATATTTTGAAATCTATCTATATATAAATATAAAGCAGGGCCCTTAGAAAGTGATGTAACATCTCTTATTGATGAGGAAATGTATTTATCTATTTTCTTAGAATTTTAGGGATTTTTCTTCTCTTTTCACACAATAAGCACAATTAATAATTCTAAAAAGATTCATTTCCTGAAACAGTGCATTAATTTTCTTATTTTACACCTATTATGTCTCCTCTCTTTCCACATTATTATGTATCATTACAACTTTTTGTTGAAACGTCTCATTTTTTTCCCGCAAGCGTCTTTTTGACCTCCTTCTTTGTTTCGATTTCCTTCCTTCAAACATATGCATTTACTTTCTTCCTTTACTCACTTTTATGACCACCTTTAATTAATTATAAATTATCTTTATTCCTTTCTTCCCACCCTCGAAATACACATATAACATTTTTATGTGGCAAGATCTTTTTCCCACAGGTTTCTCACATCTTCCCTAAATTTTACAACCGGTGTAAAGTTAAATTTATACACCAACCTCAAATTACTTGCGCATTCTATGCCATTCAAACTCCGTTTTACTTCAAATTTGAAAAACGAGAATGAACATCAATAGGCATTAAAGTCATCATGAAACAACCAATGGAAACTGAGGAAGTAGATATTATCGTCGAAGGAGTGAGTTTAGTAAAAAAAGAAAGAAGAGGATTAAGAGGCATGACGTTTGATGGAGTAAAACGATGATGTGTCTTTTGAAGGAAGAGGCAGAGCAAATCCTGCTATCTCATATATTGATACTGAATTTTAGATAATCATTTGAATCATGCAAAATTTATTATTATGAGAGACTTGGCACAGAAGGGTGAAGTTTTTGTTAAGATCATTCGTTATGAATAGGATGAGAATAGAGAATAAGAAGAGGAGATAGAGATGCGTCGGAATCCGAAACGTAAATTGAATGAATGCGTGTATGTGTATAGAATAGTGTAGAAGATTTATTATTTTGTTATATAGGCAAATTTGGAGGAAATTTTCTTAGCAATGGAGGAAGTAGCATGTTAGGGGAGAGAAACAACAACAACAACAATCCAATGTAATCCCACAAGTGGGGTCTGGGGAGGGTAATATGTACGCAGACCTTACCTCTACCCCGAGGGGCAGAGAGGCTGTTTCCAGGAGACCCTCGGCTCAAGAAGGCAACAAGAGACACTATATTAGTACTATCAATAGACTCATAATAAAATAACATACAATACCATAAAATCCATAACATAACATAAATACCATAAAATAACAAAATAACAGCAATATAAGAGATATGAGATATACGAGAAAGATGTAAGGTATACATGTTAGAGGAGAGAAAGAAGAAAAGAAATAAAAGAGACGATAAATGAAAGGGAAAAAAAATAACGAGAAACGAAAGGGAAAAAGAAAAGAAGAAAGTACGTACATTTCTTTTTCTATTTTTACCTAATCCGAAACTTTTCGATTTTTATCTTCTTCATCTTTTAAATTTTTCTCTTTTTCTTAATTTATTTTATGGGTTTATTTTCCATTTCTTTTTCTTTGTAGAAAATTTCAAAAAGGAAAAGAAGGTGTAGAGTTATTTTACATATATATTCATATGCCCAAAGAACACGTATATATTTTTTTCTTCTTTTTTCTTAATTAGCTTTGTTCTTTTTACCTCCCCTTATTTGAAGAATCCCGCTTATGATTCTTTACTTGTGAGGATTAAGGATCAGACAATAGTATTTAATTTAGAATAGAAAACTGATTTTTTTTAAACCACCTAGGTATAATATAAATATAAGAGAAATGAACTTTCTTAGAAAGTTTTTTCTCTTCATTTTTAAAAAAAATCCAAGAAATACAAGAATTAGTTAAATCGCCGTTTGACTGATCAAAAAGCATAGAGTTTTTCGGGTAAAAATTGATAACAAAGATAACTATTCCCCAATCATTACTTGAAATGTAGAGACGCTGATTGAAGTTGAACATTAGGATTGCCTTGATCATATATCTTCTATCATTGGATTGTCTACACACACACACACACACACACACATATATATATATATATATATATATTTCACGCATGCAAACAATGAATAAAGTAATTACAATGTAATTTCCTTTTTTTCCCTTTTAGTAATGAAGTAAAATAATTTTTTTGCTGGAGAAATCTACTGCTTCAATGGAGAAGTATAATGTCAAAATGAATATAGAAAGTTCTATTGTTGTTTATAGATTATTTAATTTACAAAAGATTGCTAACTTTGATGACAACAAATTTTACTAGTTATGAATGACGAAAAAGTTAAATCATATACTATGTGTTTTTATTACTAATTATTGTTTCTTTTACCACAAAAAGATTTGTTTTACGAAATGGTTGTATATGTGAAGTTATTAAGCATATATCATTGTAGTTTTAATATCATTCTTTTTGTTGCCTTCAACTTTTTTTAATTTTTTTGTGAAACTGAGCTAACCGTTAAAAATATAAATATGTTCTACATATTCAACTTGTAGATTTAAAATTATAAAGGAATTTTTTAAAGCTCATTTTTTTTTTATGACCGCGCAAAGTGTTGCAAATTCACTAGTCCTTGTGATATTTTCAATCAATTGGAACAATACCCAATCCAAATAAATAACAAACTCACAAAATTCTATTTTCCAAAGTAAAACTTTGAATGACATTCAATGGTGGACTTCTACTCTTTAATTTTGTAAAACATTTACGCGGCACCCTATTTGGTCACCCCCATTTAACCTACACCCATATTTTTAAAATTATTTAACCTATACCCTAATTTTGACAACTTTAGATGCATCCTCTTCTTCCTCCTGATCTATGCGCTCCTTTCTTCCTCCTCTTCTTATCCCCTTCTTCTTCTTTTCTCTCTCAAATACATAAGACTTTGTGTAAGTATTATATTACAGTAACTAAGACTTCACTAGACAATTGACTTATTGAATCAACTTGCATTAGTTGCTCGATCAATGTGATGGAAGGCAACAAGAAACGCATGAGTAAACAAGATTTTCTTTTAGATGATCTTTCTGTTAGCCCTGTTGATGGATAGATTGTGAAGTACCAGCATGTAATGAATGAGGAAGCAAAAGCAATGCTCAGGCAGATAATGAAACAAGATTCTTCCCCTTAGGTTAGAGAATTTCAGCAACAGTACTACTGAAAGTATACTCCTTTGCAAGTGCAACTTCATTTGTTGGAACTCAAGACTTGCCTCCTGTTTCACATATGACTATAAATACTTGCAGCTTCAGCTGTTGGAGCTCCTAGAACAATCGAGCTGAAGTTCAACAAATATAGACAAAAACTTCAGCTCCTAGAATACTGAAGTTTAGCAAATACAAAACAAACTTCAGCTCCTAGAATGCTGAATTTCAGCAAATACAAAACAAACATCAGCTCCTAGAATGCTGAAGTTCAGCAAATAATAAACAAACTTTCAGCTCCTAGAATGCTGAAGTTCAACAAATAATAAACAAACTTTCAGCTCCTAGAATGCTGAAGTTCAACAAATACAAAACAAAAACTTCAGCCAAAACAAATTGTAATTTACCAAACATGCTAAAGTTTGTGTGATTGCCTTTGCTATTTCAGACCCATATGTCTGAAGTTAACCGAAAAGTGGGTACGCTTGCAATTTTTTTTAGCAAAGCGGGTATAAGTTAAAAGGTGACCCAAAAACTGGGTATAGATGCAAATCCCCCTTAATGTTTTGGGAACATTTCACATTAGAACAACTGGGCTCCCTACTTTTTAATTTTATAGCTCATATTTCAATTTACAATAAACAAGCACAAAAATAATAGGCTAAGATTCAACATCTAACTTCAATAGGTTCTCAAAATTACTATTTAATTTTAAAAAAAGATTCCTCAAGCTTTTAAATTAATTTTCGAATAATTAACTGTGACTCAAATATTAATTCAACAAACCAAATTCATTTGGGTGGTGAAAATTAGATTTTTAACAAGCTTAAATATATGGGTTTAAATTTCGAATTTGATTTTGTGAGAAATTTAGAGTGGGTGTTATTTAGACTTGTTAGAAATAGTATAAGGAGGTTGTATATAATATTAGAAGACATTTAATGGAGATTTGGACTGGTTTTGAATAAGAATTGCAACTGAAAATCGTGGAAGAAATTCATCTACAGACGCTTGTATAAAGGTGTATAATAGTGTATAAGGTGTGTTTCTACACTCATATACACTATTATACAAGATTATACATTATTATACAAAAAACTGACTTCGTCTTCTTCCTTGCGTCTTTTCTGAAATATAACTCAAATCTTGCTCAAATCTACTGCTAATCACTTCAAATTTAAATTATGAACTCCTTTTGATATTTTCAATCAATTGGAACAACACCCAATCCAAACAACTAACAAAGTTTTAAAAAAAAATTAATTTTCGAAAGCAAAGCTTTGAATGGTCTTCAATGGTGGACTTCTACTCTTCAATTTTCTTACATTGCAAGCAAGTGACACAAGAGGAGAAGCAGAAAATACACAGCAATCAGAAGGCTCCTAAAAGAAGAAATAGGGGTAGAAGGAAGAAAGTAGTTCAAGAGTGGAAGGCAAAAGAACAGCAAGAACAAGGAGACGTAGTTGAAGAACAACCTCCAACTGAAGTAGAAATGGGAAATCAGGATAAAGCTCAAAATGACTCTGATTAGAGTATGCAGATGACAAGCAGAAATGAAGGAAGCAGGATACAGAACAATCCAATTATGCAGCAGGCCAAAACTGTAGAAGCTAGCACCTCTAACAGATTTACAATTCTGGAAGAGTGTGGGTAAAGTTCTGCACAGGGAGATGCAATGAATTCTGATCCTATCCAAAAGTCATCATGATCATTAGCACTTGGAATATAAGATGGCTAAATAAGCCCTATAAACAGAAAGAGTTAAGACTCTTTCTGCAAAAGAATAAAGTAGACATTCTAGGATGTCTAAAGACTAGAGACATACGATATGGAGTGATAGAAATAGGCTGGGTGTCCGACAATAGATCAATACCAAAATTAATATCTCTGTCGGGTGGCATACCCGGAAGATCAGCTGGAAACACATCAGGGAAGTCCCGTACTACTGGAACTGAATCAACTGTAGGGGTATCAACACTAAAATCTCTCACAAAGGCCAGATACGCGTCACACCCCTTCTCAACCATTCGCTGAGCTTTAAGAAAAGAAATAACTCTACTGGGAGTGTGATCTAAAGTACCTCTCCACTCTACTTGCGGTACACCTGGCATAGCCAGCGTCACGGTTTTGGCGTGACAATCAAGAATACCATAATGGGGCGACAACCAGTCCATACGCAAGATAACATTGAAATCTACCATGCTAAGCATTAACAAATCAGCTCTAGTCTCAAAACCACTAAGAGCAACCAAACACACCCGATAAACGCGGTACACAACAAGAGAATCTCCCAAAGGAGTAGAAACATTGTGATGACCCAAAAGGTCATCACTTGTTTTAGAAAAAAATTTTGTGTTCTGAGGCCTTAAAAACCTCTTTCTGTCTCCCCTCGATTTGCATGCACAATCCGGGCGCTTATTCGGAAAGCCATTATGTGAAAATTTGTGAAACATGATAAAATTTTGCATTTAAAATTAATTTAAGTTGGCTTTGGTCAATATTTTGGGTAAACGGACCCGAAGCCATGATTTGATGGTCCGGAAGGTCCGTAGAAAAATATAGGACTTGGGCGTATACCCAAAATCGAATTCCGAGGTCCCAAGCCCGAGAAATGAATTTTCAAAGAAAATTGTTTTCTGGAATATATATATGTTTTTGGAAATGAAATGTGTTATGAAATTTGATGGTATCAGGCCTGTATTTTGGTTCTAGAACCTAGTATAGGTATTATATGTGATTTAAGTTGAGCCTGTAAAATTTGGTAAGAAACGGAGGTCATATGACGTGATTTGGAACCATAGTTGTAAAAATTTAAAACATTGAAATATCTTGAGATTTTCGTGGATTTTGATGCTAAATGCATAGTTGTTGATGTTATTTTAGTGATTTGATTGCACGAGCAAGTCTGTATGATATTTTTGGGTTAGTGTGCATGTTTTATTTGGAGCCCCAAGGGCTTGGGTGAGTTTTGGATAGGCCACGGAGTGAAATTTGGACTTAGGAATTTCTGGTATGTTGCAGTGCGAAGCCTGGCTCGCAAAAGCGAGAAAACATCGCAAATGCGATAACCGACCTGGACTGCCTTGGTCGCAAATGCGATTGTTCTACCACAAATGCGATATCGCATTTGCGAAAGGTCCCTCGCAAATGCGAAGGTGACTAGAAATTAATTTGGGTCGCAAATGCGACATTATCTTCGCAATTGCGAAAAGGTAAGTTTTCTGAGGGGTTCGTAATTGCGAACCCTGGTTGTAAATGCGACATCTGCAACCTCCAAACTCATAAACTTAGCCGAAAATCTTTCATTTTTCAAACCCTTTCAAAACCAAAACACTTTTGGGCGATTTTTCAAAGACAAGTACCCTTCCAAATCGATTGTAAGTCATTTCTAACTCATTTTCTTCAATCTTTCGCATCTTTTCTTATGATTTCAACTAAAATCAAAGGTTTTCATGGGGGAAAATTGGGTGTTTTGGGTAGAACCTAGGTTTTTCAAATTTTGGGAATTTGGACCTTGATTTGAGGTCCGATTTAAAAACAAACTGTATATTTGGATTCGTGGGGGAATGGGTAATCGGGCTTTGGTTCGAACCTTGGATTTTGACCATGTGGGTCCGGGGGCAATTTTTAACTTTTTGGGAAAAACTTTAGAAAACCTATTTTCATGCATTGGAATTGATTCATTTAGCATTTATTGATATAATTAAGTAACTTGTGGCTAGATACGAGTGAATTGGTGGTGGAATCAAGAGGTAAAACGATAGTTGAGACATGAATTGTGTTCGTGGCATTGAGGTAAGTGTTTGGTCTAACCTTAGCTTGAGGGATTAAGAGTTGTGTCCTATTTGCTACGTGTTATTTGTTGAGTACGACATATAGGCATGGTGATGAGTATCTAAACATTGGTGTCAAGCATGCATGTGAGTCTTATACTATGATTAATGTGGTTCCGTTGTATTTTTCCTGCCTTACGCGATGAAGTGTATTGTTGAGCAAAGCTTGTGGAAGTAATATTCGTATTTGAATATTGAAGAGCGTTGGCTCAAGTTGTAAAATGAATTGTGGAAGTATAATTAGCAATTGAACCTTATGAGCATTGGCTCAAGTTCTGAAGTAAGTTGTGAAGTAAATGTGATAAAGAGAAGAGAATGGTTATATTGTCTCCCTTGCCGGGATATTGTTGCTTTTGACGCTATCTCCCTTGCCGGGATGTTGATGCTTTTGATATTGTTCCCTTGCCGGGATTTGATTGTTGTACTATTGCTCCCTTGCCGGGATTTTATTGTGATTTTATTCATTTCCTTGCCCTTATTGCTTGTGATTGTTGTTTGGGTGAGGAAGAGTGTTAAAACGCGAAGGGTAATGTCATGCATTGCTTTGTTAAGAGAGTGTTAAAGCACGAAAGGTGATGTTGTGCCGCACGATGTACCATTCCGTGCCTTTATACGAGTGATAATGCATGAAGGATCATTTCGTGCCTTAATTATGTGTGGTAAAAGCACGAAAGGGTGAGGCTGTACCATTTATATTGCTTTTATGGTAAGGACGAGAGTAAAAGAACAAAGGGTGATGCCGTGCGCTTGTCCCTGATTTTCATGATTCTTTCTGATAATTGAGTTATGGTGTTCTTTACATTTATTTACTGATTTTCTGTTGTTACTTGATTTTATCGTGATGTTATTGATTCCCTTGCCCTAATTGCATTGTGATTGTTTCTTGGGCGAGGAAGAGTGTAAAGCACGAAGGGTGATGCCCGTGCATTATTTTGGTGAGAGAGTGTTAAAGCATGAAGGGTGATGCCGTGTATTATTTTTGTGAGAGAGTGTTAAAGCACGAAGGGTGATGCCGAGTATTATTTTTGTGAGAGAGTGTTAAAGTACGAAGGGTGATGCTGTGCACTTGTCTTTGATTTCCTGATTTTTATTGATAACTGAGTTATGGTTCCTTTACATTTAATTGTTGGTTTTCTGTTGATACTCGTTGTACCCCGCAGCATGATTCTCCTTTCCTATTTTCAATTGAACTATGGTGATCCTCATATTTATTTGTTGTTCTTCTGTTATTATACGATATCCCCGCAGCATGTTTCCCCCACGCATCCTTAACTGTACATTTCTGCTTTATTTTCCATTGTATATGATTTAACTGCACAGGTTTATTTGGTAGTCTGGTCCTAGCCTCGTTACTACTTCGCTGAGGTTAGGCTAGGCGCTTACCAACACATGAGGTTGGTTATGCTGATACTACACTCTGCACTGTGTGCAGATCCCAGTACTGGAGCATACATACTGTAGCTTTAGGTTGCTGCCTTCAGTCTATTTGGAGATCCAAGGTAGTCCTGCAAGCATCCGCAGGACCTGGCGTCTCCCTCTATCCCTTCATCCTATTTCATTTGCGTATTTCAGGAATAATGTTGTATTTATTTTTCAAACCTTGTTTGTAGTATTCCTAGACCGTCTGTGAAGTTGTGACACCAGTTCTGGGTAGTCTTTGTTTAAGAAATTATATTGAAAATATTTAAATGATTTTATTTATTTTCTTCCGCTTGATTAAATTTCGATGTTTATAGACCGTTCGTTCATAATTGTTAAAGGATTAAAAATGGGAAAAAGGTAAATTGTTCAAATAGTTGGCTTGCCTAGCTTTCACTAGTAGGCGCCATCGCGACTCCCGAGGGTGGGAAATTCAGATCATGACAAACATAAACAGGGGAACTCAAAGAATCCCGAGATATGCCCAAATGCGGGGCAAAATAAGAAGACACATAAGAATAAGTGGATCTTGGATCGAATAAAACCGATGCATCTCTATGACAAACCAGGACAATACATGTGATGACAGAATCAGAGGCAACAACCTCGGTACGGGCAGGAAGGGCATAATATTTGGCTTGGCCTCCCCTGCTAGGGCGACCTCTACCTCTCCGACCTCCACCTCTAGTTGGCTGGGCGGGTGGGGTCACAACTGGTGCTGGAACCATAACTTGGAAACCCTGTGGGGCACGCTGTGGCTGAGAAGTCTGTGGAGGTGCACCCCTCCTAAGTCTGGACAATCCCTCACCATATGGCGTGTGTCACTACACTCAAAACAAGCTCTGGGAGGATGTGGTGGTTGTGACTGGGTCAGGCCAGGTCTGCTGGACTGACCACTAAAAGCACCCTGTGTAGGAGGCGCACTAGATACTGGAGGTGCATAATAAGGCTCTAGAGGTCTAGGAGGAGCTAGAATACCACTGACTGCTAGAAGAGCTGAATGAACGGGGGGACTCATATAACCCCTACCATGACGAACTATAGTTAGAGCACGGGCACCAGAATAATGGCCCGACTCTCGATACCTCTTGGCGTTCCTCTCCTCTCTATCCCGAGCATGCATACCCTCTATTCTCCAAGCGATGCTCACCACCTGCTGATAAGAAATATCCATCTCCAACTCACGAGCCATGCTAGACCTGATGCTGGGAATAAGCCCCTCAATAAACCATCGAACCCTCTCACAAACTGGAGATACCAAAGTTGGTACATGTCTAGCCAAGTCAGTGAAACGGATGGCATACTCCGAAACAGTCATAGTGCCCTGGCAAAAATGCTTAAACTATGCACGCCATACGTCCCTGAGGCTCTGAGGAACAAACTCTCTTAAGAGCATATCTGAAAACTGAGTCCAAGTGACGGATACTGCCTCAGCTGGACTGTCAAACTCAAAAGTACGTCACCACTGGAAGGCGACTCCTCGAGGCTGGAAGGCAGTGAAAGAAGCCCTACTAGATCCTGATATACCTAGAGTGTGGAAGATACAGTGACACTCCTCTAGAAATCCCAAGGCATCATATGATTCTAAACCACTGAATACAGGAGGAGTATACTTCTTGAACCTCTTAAGCCTCAGCTGCTCATCCTCGGAAGCCGCTGCCCTGTCCTCGGGCTGATATGGGACTGCAGGCGGTACCAGTATAACCTCTGGAATCTGATCAACCTGGACTCATTGCTCTGGAGTGCGGGCGGTGGGAGTTTATGCTCCTCCTCGTGGCATGGGATGTGGCTGCAGCAAGGGGAATCAGCCCTGCCTGAGCTAGAGTGGTGTACATGCTTAGGAACTGTGCAAGAGTCTCCTGAAGAACTGGAATATTAGTAGTAGAAGGCGTATCAGGTGCCTGGACTCTGGATGGAACTGCTGGTGGCTCTTCCATAGCAGCTCGCGCGGGTGCTCTAGCTGTACCACGAGAGCATCCTCGGCCTCTACCCCGGCCCTGACCTCTGATGGCTCTAGTGGGGGGTGCGGGTGCCTGGTCATCTCCGATAGCATGTGCCCTCACCATCTATGAGAGAATAGAAGACAAAAGTTTAGAATTGTGATATCAAAAATCTCGCACGACAAGGAAATCAAATAAAGTGAAATTTTTTCCTAATAGTTACATAGCTTCTCGTAGATAAGTACAGATGTCTCCGTGCGGATCCGCGATCTTCTAATAAACCAGCTTGTAATTTATGACTCCTATGAACATAGAGCTCTGATACCAACTTTTCACGACCCAAGTTCACCCTCCGTGAACTGTCGTGATGGCACCTAGTCTCTACAACTAGGTAAGCCTAAAAATTGCGGAAAAAGAAACAAAATGGGGGAAAACAAATAAAAATTAAGACAAACAAATATAAAAGCGTTTAAGATATCGTTCGGCATATACTAATACAAAACCTCAAAAACTAAACAACTTCCCAAAACCCGAAATCTTATTAAATTACAAGCTAAGGATACTACATAGTGCTCTAACTCCAGAATGTCTAAAACAAAGTAAATACAAAACGGTTGAAACTACAAGAGAGAATGGAGAGGGACTCCTCAGTCTGCAGACGCGACAGATATATCTAAAAGTCTCTGAAGGATCGCCTCGCCTCAAGCATGGTAGGGCTGAGCCAAAGATCATGGATCTGCACATGAAAAACATACACAAAAAGGGCATGAGTACACCACAGCGGTACTCAGTAGTGCCAAGCCTAACCTCGGTCGGGTAGTGACGAGGAAAGTCAAAGACCTACTAAATATAGATGAAATAAATAAGGTAAACAGTATAGAATACGATAATATAATTTAAGTGCTAACAGTCTATATAAATAAAAAACACATTAGGAATCTAACTCAGTGCACAGAAATAGTAACAAGGGGATCTCGGGATACCATCCTGTAGTCCCAAACATAAATGTCCAGAGGATCTCCCGGGATACCGTCCCGTAGTCTGAATCATAAAGATGCAGGAGAAACTCCTGGAATACTAATCTGTAGTCCCAAAGTAAATATCTAGTACAGGGGATCTACCGGGTGTTGTCCCGTAGTCCCAAATATAAATGTACATGGGGAACTACCGGAATACCAATCCCTAGTCCCAAAGTAAACAAACAGGGGGATCTCCCGGGATACCGTCCCGTAGTCCCAAAGTAAACACACAGCAACAACACGAAGAATACTCAGTTCTATCCAATTTCCTACCAAGGTAAAACAGGTATTTCTAACCTAGCATGTTGCACAGAATTCAAATAAAGCAATTAAGTCACTTAGACATGCTTCCCTAATCTAACAATAGGTTTAAATGGCAAGTAATGTATAACAAGGAAGAAAAACACAGTTATAGTTACTTAATGAAAACAGGATTTTCAATAATTAGCACATGTATGCACTCGTCACCTCATGCACAAAGCATTTCATATATCAACAACACCAAATCCTAAGGGGAATTCTCCCACACAAGGTTAGACAAGCCACTTACCTCGAACCGGCTCAAAAATTAACTCGGAACCACGCTCTTGCCACGAGTACTCGACTCCAAATGGCCCAAATCTATTCAAATCAATTGCATAAAGTAAATATAACTTCAAGCAACTAATTTTACTAATTAATTCGTAGCTAACACACAAAATTAAGAAAATTGCCCAAAAAGTCCCCCGGGCCCACGTCTCGGAATCAGGTAAAAGTTATGGATTATGAACCCTCATTCACTCACGAGTCTAACCATACCAAAATTATCCAAATCCGATGTCAAATCCCCAGTCAAAACTCGAAAATTAAGCCTAAGAACTTTTCCTAAATTTTCCCAATTTCTAACCCCAAATCCGAAATTAGATGAAGAATTCATGTTTAGATTAATGGGTTATAAGAAAAAAGGAGTTAAGAATCATTACTCGCTAACTCCCTCCGAAAATCTCTCCAAAATTCGTCTCCTACCGAGCTCCCAATTCAATTTAGTGATATGAACTCAAAATCCTCAATTTTTAACTTTATGTTCTGCCCAGACGCGACCTTAATCGCGATCACGAAAACTTCCACGCGATCGCGAAGAGCATCTTCGCTGGCCCCCAAATTAACCCTACGTGAACGCGATAATCCCTACGCAATCGCGATGTTGCACTGCTCAGATCTACGCGATCGCGGTTGACCTCATGCGATCGCGAGAGGAACTTCCACACCTTAGCTGCCTCACTCCTTCCTCTTCGCGAACGCGGCGTAGCCCACGCGTTCGCGATTCAACTACTGCCAATACTACGCGTTTGCGCTCCCTTTCCCGCGATCGCATTGAACAAAATCCCATCTGCCTCATCTAAGCCTTTGCGATCGTGAGCCTCCTCACGCGATCGTGATGAAGAAAAGTCTGAAACAGAAAACTAGCAAAATCTAATCCTTCCCCAAGTCCAAAAATGGTCCGTTGAGCATCTGAAACACACATGAGGCCCCCGAGTACCTTAACCAAACATGCCAACCAATCCTAAAACATCATTAAAACTTGTCCCGACCTTCGGAATGCTCAAAACAACATCAAAACACCAATTTAACATCGGATTCAGGCCTAAAAACTCCAAAAACTCTAAAATTATGCTTTCGATCAAAAAGTCTATCAAACCTCGTCCGAATAACTTGAAATTTTGCAAGCACATCAAATTCAACACTACGGAGCTACTCAAACTTTTGAAATTTCATTCCAACCACAATATCAAAATCTCACTATCGAACCGAAAACTTAAAAAATTCAACTTTCGGCATTTCAAGCTTAAATAAGCTACGGACTTCAAAATACAATCCGAACACGCCCTTAAGCCCGAAATCACCCAATAGAGCTAACGGAATCGACAGAATTCCATTCCAAGGCCATCTTTACACTACTCTGACTACGGTCCAAATTCTAAAGTTTGAGCTCTTTTTTAGGGACTAAGTGTCCCAAAACACTTCGAAACTCAAAGCAAAACATTCTGGCAAATCAAAATAGCAGAAACAACCATGAGGAAAGTAGTTAATAGGGGATCGGGACATTAATTCTTAAAATAACCGGCCGGATCATTACATCCTCCTACACTTAAACATTTGTTCATCCTCGAACGAGCATAGAGACATACCTGACGTAGTGAAAAGATGAGGGTAACGGCTGCGCATATCCTGCTCGGTCTCCCAGGTCGCCTCCTCGACCGGCTGACCCCGCCATTAAACCTTCACTGATGCAATATTATTTGACCTCAGCTTCCAAACCTGCCTGTCCAATATTGCCACTGGCTCCTCAATATAAGATAGATCCTTGTCCAACTGGACTAAACTAAAATACAACACGTGCGACGGATCACCATGATACTTCCGGAGTATCAAAACATGAAATACCGGATGAACTTCTGCAAAGCTAGGTGGTAAGGAAAGCTCATAGGCAACCTCGCCAACACGTCTCAATATCTCAAAAGGACCAATAAACCTCACACTAAACTTCCCTTCCTTCCCAAATCTCATAACGCCCTTCATTGGCGAAACCTGAAGCAGAACCCGCTCTCTAACCATATAGGAAACGTCACGAACATTCCGATCCGCATAACTCTTCTGTCTAGACTGGGCTGTACAGAGTCTATCCTAAATCACATTAACTTTCTCCAAAGCATCCTGAACCAAGTCTGTGCCCAATAATCTAGACTCATCCGGCTCAAACCAACCTACTGGGAATCTACACTGCCAACCACACAAGGCCTCATACAGTACCATCTGAATGCTGGACTGATAGCTGTTATTGTAGGCAAACTCCGTCAGTGGCAAGTACTGATCCCAAGAACCTCCAAACTCCATCACACACGCACATAGCATATCCTCAAGAATTTGAATAGTGCGTTCGGATTGTCCGTTCGTCTAGGGGTGAAATGATGTGCTCAACTCAACCCGAGTACCTAACTCATGCTATACGACCCTCCAGAACCGCGATATGAACTGAGTACCTCTATATGAAATGATGGAAACTGGAATGACATGCAGACGAACAACCTCCCGGATATAAATCTTTGCCAATCGCTCTGAAGAATACATAGTGCACACAGGAATGAAGTGTGCAGACTTGGTCAGCCAATCCAGAATCACCCAAATGGCATTAAACTTTCTCAAATTCCGTGGGAGCCCAACTACGAAGTCAATGGTGATCCGCTTGTACTTCCACTCCGGAATCTCTATATGCTGAAGCAACCCACCCAGTCTATGGTGCTCATACTTCACCTGCTGACAATTGAGGCACCGAGCTACAAACCCAACTATATCTTTCTTCATCCGCCTCCACCAGTAGTACTGCCTCAAATCCTGGTACATTTTCGCGGCACCTGGATGGATGAAATACTGCGAACTATGGGCCTCCTATAGAATCAACTCCTGAAGCCCATAAACATTGGGTACACATACCCGGCACTGTATCCTCAATATCACGTCATCTACTATAGTCACATCTCTAGCATCACCGTGCAGGCCCTTGTCCTTGAGGATGAACAAATAAGGGTCATCATACTGACGCTCTCATATACGATCAAATAAGAAAGATCGAGAGACCACGCAAGCTAGAACCCGATTGGGCTCCGAAAGATCCAATCTCACATACTTGTTGGCTAAGGCCTGAACATCCATTGCCATAGGCCTGTACGCTACTGGTAAATAAGCCAAACTCCCCAAACTCTCTACCCGGCGACTCAAAGCATCGGCCACCATATTTGCCTTGCCCGGGTGATACAAGATAGTGATATCATAGTCCTTCAGTAGCTCTAACCACATCCTCTGGCACAAATTAAGATACTTATGCTTGAAGAAATGGTGCAAACTCCGGTGATCAGTATAGATCTTACAAGGAACACCGTACAAATAATGATGCCAGATCTTCGAGGCATGAACAATGGCAGCTAACTCGAGATCATGGACAGGATAATTCTTCTCATGTACCATCAACTGTCTGGACGTCTAGGCAATCACCTTGTAGTCCTGCCGCAATACCGCTCCAAGGCAAATCCTCGAGGCATCACAATAGACAGTATATGACCCTGAACCAGTAGGCAATATCAAAATTGGGACTGTAGTCAAAGCTGTCTTGAGCTTCTGAAAGTTCGCCTCACACTCTTCCGTCTACTGGATCGGAGCACCCTTCTAGGTTAGCCTGGTCATAGGTGTTGCAATATATGAAAAATCCTCAACAAATCGACGGTAATAACTCGCCAAGCTAAGAAAACTACAGATCTCTGTAGCTGAGGATGCTCTGGGACAACTCTGCATTGATTCCACTTTCGTTGGATCCACATGTATACCCTAGATCACTCGATACCACATGACCCAAGAATGCCACGGAATCCAACCAAAACTCACATTTCGAGAACTTTGCATATAACTTCTTTTCCCTCAAAGTCTGAAACATTATCCTCAGGTGCTGCTCATGATCTTTCCGACTCCGGGAGTATACCAGAATATCATCAATAAAGACAATGATGAACGGGTCAAGATATGATCGGAACACACTGTGCATCAAATGCATGTAGGCTGCTGGGGCATTGGTCAGCCCAAATGACATAACAAGGAACTTGTAATGACCATACCGAGTCTTGAAAGTAGTGTTCGGGATGTCTAGCTCCCGAATCTTCAACTGATGGTAACCCGAAAGTAAGTCAATCTTAGAAAATACTCGTGCACCCTGTAACTGGTCAACAGATCATCAATACGAGGTAAAGGATACCAGTTCTTCACTGTAACTTTGTTCAATTGGCGATAATAAATGTACACACGAATAGAACCATCCTTTTTCTTCAAAAACAAGACAGGAGCACCCCAAGGTGATACACTAGGCTGAATAAAACCTTTATTAAGTAATTCTTGTAACTGATCCTTCAACTCTTTTAACTTAGGAGGGGCCATACAATATGGATGGATATAAATGGTCTGGGTGCCCGGCAACAAATCTATGCCAAAATCAATATCTCTATCGGGTGGCATACCCGAAAGATCAGCTGGAAACACATTAGGGAAGTCCCGTACTACTGGGACTGAATCAGCTATAGGGGTATCAACACTAACATCTCTCACATAGACCAGATACGCGTCACACCCTTCTCAACCATTCACTGAGCTTTAAGGGAAGAAGTAACTCTACTAGGAGTGTGATCTAAAGTACCCCTCCACTCAACTCGCGGTACACCTAATATAGCCAGCGTCACGGTTTTGGCGCGACAATCAAGAATAACATAATGAGGTGAAAACCAGTCCATGCCCAAGATAAAATCAAAATCTACCATGTTGAGCAATAATAAATCGGCTTTGGTCTTAAAACCACTAATAACAACCAAACATGACTGATAAATGCAATCCACAACAAGAGAACCTCCCACATGAGTAGAAATATAAACAAAGGAACTCAAAGAATCCTGAGATACACCCGAATGCGAGGAAAAATAAGAAGACACATAAGAATAAGTGGAGCCTGGATCGAATAAAACCGATGCATCGATATGACAAACCAGGACAATACCTGTGATGACAGAATCAAAGGCGACGACCTCGGTACGGGCATAAAAGGAATAATATCTGGCCTGGACTCCCCTGCTCGGGTGACCTCTACCTCCCCGACCTCCACCTCTAGCTAGCTGGGCAGGTAGGGTCGCAAATGGTGCTGGAACCATAGCTTGGGAACCCTGTGGGGCACGCTGTGGCTGAGAAATCTATGGAGGTGCACCCTCCTAAGTCTGGGCAATCACTCACCATATGGCGCGTGTCACCATACTCAAAACAAGCTTTGGGAGTATGTGGTGGTTGTTACTGGCTCGGGCCAAGTCTGCTAGACTGAACACTGAAAGTACCCCGTGCAGGAGACGCACTAGATAGTGGAGGTGCATAATAAGTCTCTAGAGGTCTAGGAGGAGCTGGAATACCACTGGTTGCTAGAAGGGCTAAATGAATGGGGCAACTCACATAACCCCTACCATGACGAACTGCAGCTAGAGCACGGGCACCAGAATAATGGCCCGACTCTCAAGACCTCTTGGCCTCCCTCTCCCCTCTATCCCGAGCATGCATACCCTCCACTCTCCTAGCAATGCTCACCACATGCTGATAAAAAATATTCATCTCCAACTTATGAGCCATGCTAGACCTGATGTTGGGATTGAGCCCCTCAATAAACCGTCGAACCCTCTCACGACTTGTAGCCACCAAAGCTGGTGCATACCTAGCCAAGCCAGTGAAATGGATGGCATACTTCGAAACAGTCATAGTGCCTTGGCGCAAATGCTCATACTCTGTGTGTCATGCGTCCCTGAGGCTTTGAGGAACAAACTCTCTCAGGAATATATCTAAAAACTGAGTCCAAGTGAGGGATGCTACCTCAGCTGGGCTGTCCAAATTAAAAGTACGCCACTACTGGTAGGCGGCTCCTCGAAGCTGGAAGGCAGTGAAAGAAACCCCACTCGATCCTGATATACCCATAGTGCGGAGGATATGGTGAAACTCCTCAAGAAATCCCAAGGCATCATATGATGCTATACCACTGAATACAGGAGGGTTATACTTCTTGAACCACTCAAGCCTCAGCTGCTCATCGTCGGAAGTTGTGCCCGATCCTCGGGCGCATCTGCGACTGCAGGCGGTACCAGTTGTGAGAACTTAACTAGTATTTTTATTTTACACTTTTAAAAGAAAAGAAAAAATATTTAAAATCAAGAGCAAATAAAATTATGGCACATCACCACAAAAAGAAAACGTTCTATAACAATATTCATTTCATAATGGATTTTTCACCATCTACACTCTCACGTGATCACTTATGCAATGGTACATTCCAAATTTGGAAAGGAAATATTCCCTTAATTATAAAAAATCGTCCCTATCCATCCAACACATCACATTTTTATCCGTTCTTTCTTTCCAAGACACTAGCATATTGGATTGCTTTCTTAAGGTATATATCACATCAACTCTACAGATCTCAGTATAAAAACACACACATAACACAGAGTAAGGGGGACGGGGAAAATGACCTAGAGGCAAAAAAAAGGAGACGCGTCTTTGATCTTCTTCACAACTCCAAGTCATGAAACTCTATGATCTGTCCTCCATTTTTCTTTAGCCATAAGAGGCCACTGAAGCTTACCATGAAAATAGCCATGTCAACCAACCTTGAAACAACCACCCAAAGCCGTTATTTTCCACCCAAAACATCCTCAAAATAACCCCCCCCCCCAAAAAAAATGCAGGTAACAGTCATCGTCTTCACTAGGAAGAGCTAAGCTAACATCAGCGAAAACATCTCCTCTCTTCTTTCATTTTGACACCGAAAAATGCAGCATCAAAAGACCTCTAAAAAATCAGTTCAAACTTGCCCTTTTTCCTCCCTAAATAGCATGAAACCCGTTGAAATAAGGTCAAAAGAAAACTTAGCTTGAACGGCCGCATTTGGATTTTCTGTCGTCAGTCGACGTCGCTAGTCTGAGGTTCCATTGGAGGTCCTAATTGCTGGCCGATTTTTTTTCCAATTTCTAGTATTCAAAGGTGGTTCAACATTGAAATTGCAATTAGAGGTCTATTTCTCTTTACCCGTTCTTAATAAATATGATGCACTTTTGATGCCATACATGCTTTAATGAAGCAATAATTTTGATATTTTCTAGAGTGTTTACTTCCCTGCTTATGTGTGTCAATGTTTTTCAAGACTGACAATTATCATGTTTGATATTGTCTTAATGTTATTTCTGATTTGTTGGTTTTGATTTATTTTACTCTTTTTCATTTTACTAGTAGTGTTAATCTCGAGCGGCAGTAAATTTTTGTTGTTAGGTGAAAAATCAAAATTTTGGGTAAAAGGACAATTGAGTTTGGGATTGGTTGTTGACAAAAGAATTTTGTTTCAATTAAATGAAGCATTAGCCAAGAAGTAACAGATCACGTGAAGTTGATAAGAGTTCTAATATGGGCCAAATATTTAAGTCTAGTACAAATGAGAGCTCTAGCTATCCCAAATGTCGATGAGGCCACAAGCTAGCCCACCTTTTCATAACTAATTTGCTTCATTTTTTTGCCGCAATAACTTTCATAATTTTCGGCCTCACAATAATCTCAAAATTTAGGAAGAATAATGAACACCGTTAGAGTGCTTTAGGCGCGTTTTGAATTTATTATCGTGATTATGTACACGTTCGCGTGACATAGCCATAATTTCCAAAATTAAAACCAAGGGATGTGTTCGCGCAACTTTGGACACAACAATCTTAATTAACAAAAATGTGATTAATTGTATAAACATACGCGTGACAAGATTCTTGATGCGCCAAACAAAATGAATACATGTACGCGTGATTCGTTACAAATAAAAGTGGTAAAAGGTAAAATACACATAGGTTCTAAAACACGTAATTAAATAATTGATTAAGCCAGGTATGATTAAAGTGACCGTGCTAAAATTGTGAAACCCATGAATGCCTAACACCTTCTCCCGGGTTAACAGAATTCCTTACCCGTTTCTGTGTTCGCAGACCATAAATAATAGTCAACTTTCCTCGATTCTGTATTTTAAACCGGTGACTTGGGACACCATAAATTATCCCAAGTGTCGACTTTAAATTTGAATAAATAATCCCGTTTCAACTATTGTCACTTTAATTAGAAAAACTCCCCTTAATACCCCTTTCGGAGTAGAAAAAGGAGGTGTGACAGCTCTGGCGACTCTGCTGGGGATAAAAACCTATAATCTTTGGTTCACGGTTCAAGATTTCGAGCTTGTTAATATGATCTATGTTTAGCTTTATTGTTTGTTGATATTACTATATTTGTGGACCTAATGTGCTAATTGCCGCTTATTTACCGCTTTGATATTATTTGAACTGTATTAAACTGTATTCTTACGCCTCCCTTCTGAGTCTTCTAAAAATGTGGTGCATATGTACGTGTGGCCCACTTTTCTGTTAGAAGTCATAACAAATAGAACGAGGCTTGGGTCAGTAACAAGGCCGGGTAGACTTTTGTGCTCCCGGTATGTTGCCCCCACCTCGACTCGAGTTGTCTGCTCGAGTAAGCCAGGTCTAGAATACAACCCCAGGTTAAACCTAAAATAACATAGCCTCACGTCGGATCCCTTGTTGGAACGTTTGTTTGCATCACGTGTATTTGACCTCGGGGACTCAACACAGGGGTTGGGTCCATCTATGACAGATGTACCCTATATAACAGACCATCTTGATGCATCTTACATGTTATGTGTACATTTATTTGTTTTGGCTTGTATGTTGACCGAACAGAAAAACCAAGAGTGAGGTAGGATAAAAAAATTTCCTGGTTATGAAAATTTTGTTATTTGAAAATGCCTCGAAACTCTGCCAAAAATATTAGAAAAAAAGAGGAAAAGAAAATGTATTTCAAAAAAATGATGAAAGTGAGTCAATATCATGTTTTTCCAATTATGTCAAAACTGATCAAACTACGCAGGTCTGATTCTCACCGAATGTGAGATACGTAGGCAAATCTCATCGGTTCTGGACTCAATTTTCAAAAATCCAAAAATACTTTCTTTCATTTTAGAAGTCTTTCATTCAAAAAGAAAATAAAATCAAAATCCAAAAAAAAATCTACTTTTTTTTAAAAGTCGTTTTCCCAAAAATTCCAAAATTCCAAAAAATATTTACTTGCTTCTGTAGAAAGTCTTTCTTTTAGACCCCAATTTTTAAAAATACAAAAATATTTTCACTCTTCTTTCAAAAAAATGGAAAGAAAATTCAAGATTCAAAAATATCTTCCTTTTTTTTAGAAGCATTTCTTTCATAAATTCAAAATTAAATTCCAAAAATTCAAAAATATTTCATTTCTTCTTTAGAAGTTTTTCTTTCAAAATTTCAAAAATATAGGAAAGAAAATCGAAATTGAAACAAAAAAAATATTTCCTTTCTTCTTTAGAAGTCTTTCTTCTCAATATTTTTTATAAACAAACAAATCAAAATCCAAAAATATTTTGTTTCTTCTTTTTAAGTCTTTCTTTCAAAAAAGTCTAAAATCAAAAAAAGGAGTTAGTTTTTTTACTTTATTCCTAATTTTCTCGAACTACGCAAAATCTGATTCATATTCCCACATGATACATAGGCAACCCACATCAGGTTCGATCAACAAAAAAAATATGAAAAAAATGAAAAAATGAAAAACAATAATGATAATAATAAGGACTGACTGAGTTCATTCTAACGTGTCTCTTGTTTTAGATTATGAAGAAAGTTTAAGGTGGTTGGTTTGTGGTAAGCTGGCAACACAAGATCCAAGGGAGAAATGTCATTGACAACTGACATCGAAGTTGTTACAAATACACAAGAGACTCAGGGTCAGGAGGTTGAAAAAAAGTCTACTGTGGTTAAGGAAAATAGAATACTGAAATAGCAAATGACCAAAATGTGTCAAGCATGGGCCAATGGTCAAGGACAACCTTGTCATGAGTCACAATTTGCTACTCAGCAAGAACAGTCCCACTCTCTTGAGTACCACTCATACCTATTTGATCTTCCTGCAAAGAATGAAGAGCCTGCCCGAAAGATGGCACATGAAGAAATGACCCAAAGAGTGAAAAGCTTAGAACAACAGTTGAAAAATATGCAAAGGTTGGCAGGTCAGAAGAGTATTGCTTTCAAAGATCTATGTATGTTCCCCGATGTTCGTTTGCCACCTGGTTTCAAGACTCCCAAATTTAAAAAGTATGATCGACATGGAGACCCTATAGCCACCTGAAAAGGTATTGCAATCAGCTAAGAGGTGCAGGGAGAAATGAAGAATTGCTAATAGCTTATTTTGGGGAAAAGCCTTATGGGTGTAGCTTTCGAATGGTTTATGGATCAAGACACGTCTCGCTGGTATGTGTGGGATGACATGGCACAGGCCTTTGTCAAACAGTTCTAATACAACATTGACATCACCCCAGACCGCAATTCCCTTTCAAACCTAAAGAAGAAACCAACTAAAAGTTTCAGGGAATATGCCATTAAATGGAGAGAGAAAGCAGCTAGAGTTAAGTCACCCATGGATGGTCACGAGCTAATCACTGTCTTTCTTCAGGCTCAAGAGCCAGATTATTTTAAAAACATGATATCCGCAGTGGGTAAATCCTTCTCGGAAGTGATCAAGATGCGGGAAATGGTTGAGAATGGCATTAAGACAGGCAGAATTATAAGTCAAGCAGTTCTCAAAGCTGCAACTCAGGTTGTCCAGATTGAATCTGATAATTTTAGTGACACGAATGAGAAGGACGAAGAAATCATGATGACATCAGGGTCGAGAAGAGGTCCTTGGAGAACATCTCAAAGGTATGACCAGCCTCGTCTGTTTTTCGATGATGCTCATGAGCACTACTATCTACCTCAGAACTCATAATACTTTGTAGCTCTACCTCAATATGTTGGTCAGCCACCAAAACACCCAAGAAGGTGAGCACCAGCACCGCAAAATCTCCACAAAATTTTCAAGTGCCCTATAACCCACATCCAAGCTAGAGGTATAGAAGGGAACAAAGGTTGAAAGATAATTTTACACCAATAGGAGAGTCCTATGCAAGCTTATTTGAAAAGTTAAAGCATTATGACATGATTGCACCCATTCCTCCAAATCATGTGAACCCACGTGCAAGAATCTTTGACCCTTCTAAAAGGTGAGAATACCATTCCAATTCCCAAGGGCACAATAGTGAAAGCTGTCGGGATTTGAAAAAAGAAATAGAAAGGAGGATCTTTGAAAACCTGATTGTGATCCAAGACTTTGACACCCAGAATATCAAGCAGAATCCTTTACCTGCACATGATGATGCACACTTTGTGGGGGTGATGCCTGATGACATGGAGTATGAGAATCCTCTCGGGAACTTGCCGACTGAAATTGGAGAAGGCTATGGTGATTCTGATGAGCAAATTTGTGGCTAAATGTGAAGCTTAGCAATTGAAAAGTCATTCCCTCCTCACTAGGAAGGAATGTTGGTAGCTTGTTTTTTCTATTATCTGGGTTATTTCAGGGTTGTGATCCAGATTTTATTTGTTTTATTGAGTAAAACCCTTCTATCCCTCCATTCTATCTATTTGAGTCTTGTCCGTTGGTTCTGTTGCTATTTTCATTATTCGGGTTATTTTAGGGTTGTAACTCGGATCTTAGATTGTTTGTCTTGTTTTTAAACCCTTCCATCCTTTACTCAATAAAATACAGATTATCTTTTTGTGTCATTCTATTCCTAGTTCTTTTCTCTCTAGTTCTAATGACATGAAATGCATGCGGAAATTTTGGCCAGATCTTAGGAACTGATTTAATCTGGAATTGGATAACTTAAAACAAAACACTTTTGAGGATGAATAGAGAGTTGAAATACTTTGGAATTAAGGTCGAGTAAAATTCACCTTCAAATTATTGTGAAGATCGGGCTTGAGGATGTTTAATCAATTGAAGTCTATTGGAAAGTTTGACATTACTGGATGGAAAGTGTCTTGTGACCACGACACACCAAGAAGACAGACATGTTCATCAATGTTGTGTTCACGAAAAGATATTATATTTGGCGTTCTCGAGGTTGGGAGGCCCTTTTTTTGCTACCCAAATACATTATACCCTTTGTCACCCCTTTGAGCCTGTGTTATTTTATTTGACCACCCTCTTTTGGAATCAAGTTTAGAGTCAAAAGTCAAAAAAATAAATGAAAAAATAAAATAACAATAAAAGTCCATGCCCCAAGAGTACAAATTGGGGCAGCTTTTAGAAAGTTCAAATGAAAAAAGGAGGAAAAGAATTATCAAATGTCCTTGCCCTCAAAAAATTGAAGCTAGGGCAACTCGTTTTGAAAAAAATATATAAAAAAAAATGACAAAAGAAAAAAAGACAAAGAAAAAGAAAGAAAGATGAAAAGAATAGTTAGGTCATATGTTTGAACTACGTTCGACCTGATTCCTTAAAAAAGGATACGTAGGCAGCCTCATAGTTCAGTCTAACCAAATAAGAATTCAAAAAATAAAATCTAAAAATTCCCCAATAGCTGGGGGCAAAGATTTTAATTCACTTTTGAAAGATTCGATTCCAAGAGTTATAAGTCTACAACCCCCTTTACTTTGAGTCTATTTTGAGCCTTCATGACGTCTTTTCTTTCCAACCCTATCCAAAATCCTTCCAAATAAAGACCTCTGATATGCCTTCAAAAATGCCAAGAGAAACATGCAATAAGAAATGGTTGTCATGCAATATAGAACACTGTCAAGATGCTCACACAAGAAAGCAAAAGAAAAACGAGAGAGTCTTACTAGTAAAAACCTTCATGGGCACTGTAAGACGACGGTAAGTAGAGAAAATAAATGAGAGAGGCTTGTTGGTGAAAATCCCTCGGGGAACCACTAGTCGAAAGTGGGTCATGAAGATGATGCAAAGGATTGGAATGAACAAGCCCGACTTCAAAGGTCATAAAAATTGTAAAAAAGGAAGATTGGATTAGTGTGATCGGTCGGGCTGTTGAGTCCAAAATGCATGTCATGACCATTAGGCCGAGTTATTGAAAAAAAAAGGAAAAAAAACTCTTCCTTCTGTCCTTCCGACGAGGGCATTTCTTGTTAATACTTGTTTCTTTACATCATTGTATCTTTCACTCTGAGTCAGTCATTATCAAAACAATCAAGAAAAGATTTCAAAATCTGCTACCAACTTTGTAGTTATGCAAAGTAAATTTGACCAGCACACTCAGTTGTTACTGTCAACAATGCCTCGAGGATTCATGCAAAGGCTCCCCCAAAAGACTTTTGTCAGTCTACTTTAAGCAAGCAAAGATAACTTGTGATTCTCTCTAGCAGACAAATTTCTCAAAAGTAGGAAGTCATTAAAGATATAAGAAAAGTTCACCTATGCAAAGAACTCCAGTTGGCACTGGGTGTGAAACAATCAGTGTTGGTGCAGAACAAAAGTCTCTTGAGACCGACTCAAGCTGATCGAGCAAAAGCCAAGCTGCTCAAGACTCTAGGCCACAAATCGACCACCATTTTCAAAACTGGCAAATTTTTCTTTGTGTGAAACAGGATAAAAGCAGTGCAAGGAAAATGGATCAAAAAAAAAGAGAAAAAAAACAAAAAAAGAGAAGGAAAAGAAAAGAAGAGAAGAGACTACAAAGGGAAGTTTCTCAAATCTTTGCCTTTATTTGTCTTGCTGTTGTGCATAAAATCTTTCCATTGATCTTCATATTTTTCCTCCTAGGATAAAAAGTGCTAGTCTGATGGATTTTCCTGCCAATATAAATCCTAGTCTGATGAATCTTTCTCCTAAGATAGAAGACATAGTCTTATGAACTTTCTCCTAGGATAAACGTTTTAGTCTGATAAATGTTTCTCCTAAGATAACAAACAAGAGGACCTAGTCTGATGAATTTTCTCTTAGTATTGAAATCTTAGTCTGATGAATCTTTTTCCTAAGATAGAAGACCTAGTCTGACGAACTTTCTCCTAGGATAAACATCTTAGTCTGATGAATCTTTCTCCTAAGATAACAAAAAAGAGGACCTAGTCTGATGAATTTTCTCCTAGGATCGAAATCTTAGTCTGATGAATCTTTCTCCTAAGATAGAAGACCTAGTCTGACGAACTTTCTCCTAGGATAAACATCCTAGTCTGATGAATTTTTCTCCTAAGATAAGAAAACATAATTTGATGAATTTTCTCTTAGGATAGAAATATTAGTCTGATGAATATTTCTCCTAAGATAAAAAGCCCTAGTCTGATGAACTTTCTCCTAGGATACAAAATCTTAGTCTGACAAATCTTTCTCCTAAGATAGAAAACCTAGCCTTATGAACTTTCTCCTAGGACAGAAATCTTAGTCTAATAAATCTTTCTCCTAAGATAACAAAAATAGAACTAGTCTGATGAATTTTCTCATAGGATCAAAATCTTTATCTAATGAATTTTACTCATAGGATAGAAATCTTAGTCTGATGAATTTTTTTCCTAAGATAGAAAACCTAGTACGATGATTTTTCTCCTAGGACAAACATCTTAGTCGGATGAATCTTTCTCCTAAGATACAAAACAAAGACAGAAAAAGGACTTAGTCTGATGAACTTTCTCCTAAGATCAAAATCATAGTCTGATGAATCTTTCTCCTAAGATAGAAAACCTAGTCTGATGAATTTTCTCCTAGGCTAATGCGAAAAAAAGGAAGTCTGGATTTGAAAAAAAAAAAGAAAACAATAAGGGGTCAATTTTAGTTTTCTTATGTTATCAATCGTTAGTTGTCTTGAAATTAGGACCCTCCTGAATAATGATATTTAATTTTAAAGTTTTTCAGGACCCTCGTAGATAATGGGATATAGTTTTAAGTTTTTAGGACCCTCATAGATAATGAGATTTAGCATAAGTTTTACCTTTAGGAAATAGAATTTAGGTTTCAAATTTTCACTCTTAAGATGAGATTTAATTTTAGTTTTCAGGACACTCCTGGATAATGGGATTTAGCTTTTAAATTCATAGAACTCTTTTGGATAACAGGATACGATTAACACTCATAGATGTTCCCGGTGTAAATTGGGGAAAAAAATGTTCTTTTGTTTTGTCTGTTTTGCTGTAGTAGCAGGTGCCACCTGGAGAACAAGGGAACTCATTTCAGAATTCATTTCAAGTTCCAGTCAGAGACAGCAGGATCCTTCCTGAAGAATAGGGGCAACCTCCAGTCCTATTGTCAATTCAAGTTAGAAGTAGCAGAAGCTCGCAGCAAGAATGCGAGTCAACAATCCGAGAGAACCAAAAGAAGTCTCGATTAAGAAAAAAAAGAAAAAAAGAGAAGAAAAAAAAGTGAATCCAAAATGCAGAAGCAGAAAAAGATGTGAACTGCTCAAGAGGTGGTTGATGTCATGAGCGCTATATGTCAGCTTTTGATCCAAAAAGGTGAAGAAGAATGAACCAGCACCTGCAGCTAGCAAGCATCAAGGTTCCAATCAAAAGTCTGCATGAAGAACCATTCAAGACTTAAGATCAAGCTTCAGAAGACTTATAGATAGGAATCTTCTAACTCATAGCTGATAGGATTGTTTAGTTCTTTTTCATTTTGATTTTGATGTAATAACAGGACCACGGATCGGAACCTCGACGGATCCTCACTCGACTCCCGAACTCATCATTCTACCATACCTCCTTGAACTACATGCGACTTGATTACCTTATAACCCGGGATATGTAGGCTGTCGAAAATCAGGACTCGATTGCGCCTTTTTCTTTTATTTTCTTCCTCTTTTAAATAACGATATGGTCAAAAATTAGTCATATGGCTCACTTTATTTTTGCTCGAAAACCCGAGGGGCAACTGTGAGCACCTAATATTTGATTATATTTGAATCTTCATCATTTTTTAGTATGTAAATAATTTTAAGCTTAATCTACATATTTTAACCTTTATTTTATTTTTAGTGGGTTTTATTTAAGAATATTAAAAATCACAATTTTTTTATATGTTCTTGATTTTAAAATATTTAACTAGTATTTTTATTTTACACTTTTAAAAGAAAAGAAAAAATATTAAAAATCAAGAGCAAAGAAAATTGTGGCACATCACCACAAAAAGAAAAAGTTCTATAACAATATTCATTTCATAATGGATTTTTCACCATCTGCACTCTCACGTGATCACTTATGCAATGGTACATTCCAAATTTGGAATGGAAATATTCCCTTAATTAAAAAACAAATCGTCCCTATCCATCCAACACATCACATTTTTATCCTTTCTTTCTTTCCAAGACACTAGCATATTGGATTCCTTTCTTAAGGTACATCTCACATCAACTCTACAGAGCTCAGTATAATAACACACACATAACACGGAGAAAGGGGGACGAGGAAAATTACCTAAACTGGCAATTATCATGTTTGATCTTGTCTTTATGTTATTTCTAATTTGTTGGTTTTGATTTGTTTTACTCTTTTTTATTTTACTAGTAGTGTTAATCTCGAGCGGCATTAAGTTTTTATTGTTAGGCGAAAAATCAAAATTTTGGGCAAAAAGACAATTGAGTTTGGGATTGGTTGTTGATGAAAGAATTTTGTTTCAATTAAATGGAGCATTAGCCAAGAAGTAACATATCACATGAAGTTGATAAGTGTTATAATATGGGCCAAATATTTAAGTCTAGTATAAATGAGAGCTATAGCTGGCCCGAATGTCGATGAGGCCACAACCTAGCCCACCCTTTTAAAACTAGTTTGCTTCATTTTTTTTTTGCCACAATAACTTTCATAATTTTTGCCATAACAATAATCTCCAAATTTAGGAAGAATAATGAAAACCGTTAGAGGGCTTTAGGCGCATTTTGAATTTATTATCGTGATTATGTACACGTTCGTGTGGCATAGCTACGATTTCCAAAATTAAAACCAAGGTATGCGTTCGAGCAACTTTGGATGCAACAATCTTAATTAACAAAAGCGTGATTAATTGTGTACACGTACGCGTGATATGATTCTTGACGCGCTAAACAAAATGAATACACGTACGCATGATTCATTTCAAATAAAAGTGGTAAACGGTAAAATGCACATAGGTTCTAAAATACGTAATTAAATAATTGATTAAGTCAGGTATGATTAAAGCGACCATGCCAAAACCACGAACCCCGGGAATGCCTAACACCTTCTCCCGGGTTAGCAGAATTCCTTACCCAGATTTCTGTGTTCGCAGACCATAAATAAGAGTCAACTTTTCTCGATTCGGGATTTTAAACCGGTGACTTGGGACACCATAAATTATCCTAAGTGGCTACTTTAAATTTGAATAAATAATCCCGTTTCGATTATTGTCACATTAATTAGAAAAACTCAACTTAATACCCCTTTCGGGGTAGAAAAATGAGGTGTGACACCGGTATAACCTCTGGGATCTAATCAACCAGGACTCGCTACTCAGGAGTACGGGCGGCGGGAGTCTGTGCTCCTCCCTAGCCTGGGATGTGGCTGCAGCAAGGGGAATCAGCCTGCCTGAGCTAGAGTGGTGTACATGCTTACGAACTGTACAAGAGTCTCCTGAAGAGCTGGAATAGTAGTAGTAGTAGGAGTATCAGGTGCCTGGACTCCAGCTGGAACTGCTGGTGGCTCTTTTGTGGCAGCTCGCGTGGGTGCTCTAGCTGCACCACGAGCGCTTCCTCGGCCTCTACCCCGGCCTCTACCCCGGCCCCGACCTCTGACGGCTCTAGCAGGGGGCGTGAGTTCCTGGTCATCTCCGGTAGCATGTGTCCTCACCATCTGTGAGAGAATAGAAGACAAAAGTTTAGAATTGAGATATTAAAAATCTCGCACAAACAAGGAAATCAAATGAAGTGAAGTTTTTTCCTAACAGTTGCATAGCCTCTCGTAGATAAATACAGACGTCTCCGTACCGATCCGCGAGACTGTAATAAAGCGGCTTGTGATTCATAACTCCTATGAACCTAGAGCTCTGATACCAACTTGTCACTACCCAAGTTCTCCCTCCGTGAACTGTCGTGATGGCACCTAGTCTCTACGACTAGGTAAGCCTAACAATTGCGAAAAAATAATTAAAACTGAAGACAAACAAATATAAAAGTGTTTAAGATGTCGCTCGACATATACTAATAAAAGACCTCAAAAACTGAACAACTTCCCAAAATCCGGAATCTCATAAAATCACAAGCTAAGGATACTACATAGTGCTCTAACTCGAGAATGTCTAAAACAAGGTAAATACAAAAAGGCTGTAACTATAAGAGAGAATGGAGAGGGACTCCTCGGTCTGCGGTCACGAAAAATATACCTCGAAGTCTCTGAACGATTGCCTCGCCTCAATGATGGTAG
Source organism: Nicotiana sylvestris (assembly GCF_000393655.2). Classification (NCBI taxonomy): domain Eukaryota; kingdom Viridiplantae; phylum Streptophyta; class Magnoliopsida; order Solanales; family Solanaceae; genus Nicotiana; species Nicotiana sylvestris. The sequence continues at coordinate 58,097,076 of NC_091058.1, forward strand.
GCCTGAGCCGAAGAACCTGGATGTACACATGAAAAATATGCGCAGAAGGGCATGAGTACACCACAGCGGTACTCAGTAAGTGCCGAGACCAACCTCAGTAAGGTAGTTACGAGGAAAGTCAGGGCCCTACTGAATATAGATGAAATAAACAAGGTAAACAATATAGAATACGACAATATAATTTATGTGCTATCAGTTTATATTAATAAAAAACACAGAAGGAATCTAACTCAGTGCACAGAAATAGCAACAAGGGGATCTCCTAGGATACCGTCCTGTAGTCCTAAACATAAATATCCACAGGATCTCCCGGGATACCGTCTCGTAGTCGGAATCATAAAGGTTCAGGGAAAACTCCCGGAATACTAATTTGTAGTCCCAAAGTAAATATCCAGTACAGGGGATCTATTGGGTGATGTCCCGCAGTCCCAAATATAAATGTGTAGGGGGATCTACCGGAATACCGATCCCTAGTCCCAAAGTAAACAAATAGGGGAATCTCCCGGGATACTGCCCCGTAGTCCCAAAGTAAACACACAACATCAACACGAAAAATATTCAGTACAATCCAATTTCCCTACCAAGGTAAAATGGGAATTTCTAACCTAGAAGGCTGCACAAAATTCTAATAAAGAAATTAAGTTACTTAGACATACTCCCCTAATCTAACAATAGGTTTAAATGGCAAGTAATGTATAAGAAGGAAGAAAAACACAGTTATAGTTACTTAATGAAAACAGGATTTTGGGACTGCAGGCAGTACCGGTATAACCTCTGGGATCTGATCAACCTGAACTCGCTGCTCAGGAGTGCGAGCGGGGGGGGGGGGGTCTATGCTCCTCACTCGGCCTAGGATGTGTCTACAGCAAGGGGAATCAGCCCTGCCTTAGCTAGAGTGGTGTACATGCTCACAAACTGTGCAAGAGTCACCTAAAGAGCTGGAATAGTAGTAGTAGTAGTAGGCATATCAGGTTCCTGGACTCCGACTGGAACTGCTAGTGGCTCTTCCGTGGCAGCTCGCGTGGGTGCTCTAGCTGCACCACGAGCCTTTCCTCGGCCTCTACCCCGGCCCCTACCTCCGATGTCTCTAGCAGGGGGTACGAGTTCCTGGTCATCTCCGGTAGCATGTTTCCTTACCATCTGTGAGAGAATAGAAGACAAAAGTTTAGAATTGTGATATTAAGAATCTCGCACGACAAGGAAATCAAATTAACTAAAGTTGTTTTCCTAACAGTTACATAGTCTCTCGTAGATAAGTATAGACGTGTCCGTACGGATCCGCGAGACTCTAATAAACATGCTTGTGATTCATGATTCCTATGAACCTAGAGCTCTGATACCAACTTGTCATGACCCAAGTTCGTCTTCCGTGAACTGTCGTGACGACACCTAGTCTCTATGAATAGGTAAGCATAACAATTGCGGAAAAAGAAACAAAATGCGGAAAAACAAATAAAACAGAAGACAGACAAATATAAAAGCGTTTAAGATGCCGCTCGGCATATACTAATACAAGACCTCAAAAACTGAACAACTTTCCAAAACCAGAATCTCATGAAATCACAAGCTAAGGATACTATATAGTGCTCTAACTACAGAAAGTCTAAAACAAAGTAAATACAGAAGGGCTGGAACTAAAAGAGAGAATGGAGAGGGACTCCTCGGTCTGCGGAGGTGACAGTTATACCTCAAAGTCTCTGAAGGATCGCCTCGCCTCAAAGATGGTAGGGCTGAGCTGAAGAACCTGGATCTGCACATAAAAACTATGCGCAGAAGGGGCATGAGTACTCCACGGTACTTAGTAAGTTCCGAGCCCAACCTCGGTAAGGTAGTTACGAGGAAAGTCAGGGCCCTACTGAATATAGATGAAATAAACAAGGTAAACAGTATTGAATACAACAATATAATTTAAGTGCTAACAGTCTATATCAATTAAAAACATAGAAGGAATCTAACTCAGTGCACAAAAATAACAACAAGGGGATATCCTGGGATACCGTCCCGTGGTCCCAAACATAAATGTCTAGAGGATCTCCCGGGACACTGTCCCATAGTCCGAATCATAAAGATGTAGGGGAAACTCCCAGAATACCAATCTGTAGTCCCAAAGTAAATATCCAGTACAGGGGATCTATCGAGTGCTGTCCTGTAGTCCCAAATATAAATGTGCAGGGAGATTTACCGGAATACCGATCCCTAGTCCCAAAGTAAACAAACAGGGGGATCTCCCGAGATACCGTACCGTAGTCCCAAAGTAAACACACAGAAGCAACACGAAGAATATTCAGTTCAATTCAATTTCCTACCAATGTAAAACAGGTATTTCGAACCTAGCATGCTACACAGAATTCAAATAAAGCAGTTTGAACAAATAAAGTAATTAAGTCACTTAGACATGCTTCCCTAATATATCAATAGGTTTAAATGGCAAGTAATGTATAATAAGGAAGAAATACACAGTTATGGTTACCTAATGAAAATAAGATTTTCAACAATTAGCACATGTACGTGCTCGTCACCTCACGCATAAGGCATTTCATATATCAACAACACCAAACCCTAAGGAGAGTTCCCCCACACAAGGTTATACAAGCCACTTACCTCGAACCGACTCAAAATTTAACCCGGAACCACGCTCTTGCCACGAGTACTCGACTCCAAATGGCCCAAATCTATTCAAATCAATTACATAATGTAAATATAACTTCAAGTAACTAATTTCACTAATTAATTCGTAGCTAACACGCAAAATTAAGAAAATTGCCCAAAAAGTCCCCCCAGGCCCACGTCTCGGAATCAGGTAAAAGTTATGGATTATGAACCCCCATTAACTCACGATTCTAACCATACCAAAATTATCCAATTCCGATGTCAAATCCCCAGTCAAAATTCAAAAATTAGGCCTAAGAACTTTTCCAAAATTTCCCCCAATTTCTAACCCCAAATCCGAAATTAGATGATGAATTCATATTTAGATTAATGAGTTATAAGCAAAAAGGAGTTAAGAATCATTACTCTCAAACTCCATCCGAAAATCTCTCCAAAATTTGTGTCCTACCGAGCTCCCAATTCAACTTTGTGCTATGAACTCAAAACCCTCAATTTTGAACTTTATGTTCTGCCCAGACGCGACCTTAATCGTGATCGCGGAAACTTCCGCGCAGTCGCGAAAAGCAAATTCGATGGCCCCCAAATTAACCCTACGCGAACGCGATAATCCCTACTCAATCACGATGTTGCATTTCTTAGCTCTACGCGATCACGGTTGATCTCACGCAATCACGAAGAGGATCTTCCACTCCTTAGCTGCCTCTCTCCTTCCTCTTCGAGAACGCGGCATAGCCCACACGTTCGCGATTCAACTTCTGCCAATACTACGTGTTCGCACTCCCTTTCCCGCGTTCGTGTAGAACAAAATCCCCTCTGCCACATCTAAGCCTTCACGATCACGAGCCTCCTCACGGGATCGCAATGAAGAAAGTCTAAAACCGAAAGCCAGCAAAATGTGATCCTTCTCCAAGTCCAGAAATGGTCCGTTGAGCATCTGAAACACATCAGAGGCCCTCAGGACCTCAACCAAACATGCCAACAAATACTAATACATCATTCAAACTTGTCCCGGCCTTCGGAACGCTCAAAACAATATCAAAACACTAATTTAACATCGAATTCAACCCTAAGAACTCCAAAAACTCTCAAATTACGGTTTTGATCAAAACGTCTATAAAACCTCGTCCGAATAACCTGAAATTTTGTAAGCACATAGAATTCAACACTACTAAGCTACTCCAACTTCCGGAATTCCATTCCAACCCCGATATCAAAATTTGATTATCGAACCGGAAACTTCAAAAATTCAACTTTTGGCATTTCAAGCCTAAATAAACTACGGACTTTCAAAACACAATCCGAACATGCCTCTAAGCCCGAAATCACCCAACAGAACTAACAAAATTGACAGAATTCCATTTTAAGGTCATCTTCACACTGCTCCTATTACGGTCCAAATTCTAAAGCTTAAGCTCCCTTTTAGGGACGAAGTGTCCCAAAACACTCCAAAACTCAAAGCAAAACATCCCAGCAAATCAAAATAGCAGAAACAACCATGGAAAAAATAGTTAATAGGGGATCGGGGCATTAATTCTTAAAACAACCGGCCAGGTCGTTACAATAAGATGTGTTTATATACTCATATACACTATTATACTAGATTATACATAATTATACAAAAAACTGACTTCGTCTTCTTCCTTGTGTATTTTCTGAAATTTAACTCAAATCTTGCTAAAATCTATTCCAAATAACTTCAAATTTAAATTTTGAAATCTATCTATATATAAATTTAAAGCAGGGCCCTTAGAAAGTGATGTGACTTCTCTTATTGATGAGGAAATGTATTTATCTATTTTCTTAGAATTTTAGTGATTTTTCTTCTCTTTTCACACAAAAAACACAATTAATAAATCTAAAAAGATTCATTTCCTGAAATGGTGCATTAATTTTCTTAATTTACACCTATTACGTCTCCTCTCTTTCCTCATTATGTATCATTACAACTTTTTGTTGAAACGTCTCATTTTTTTCCGCAAGCGTCTTTTCAACCTCCTTCTTTGTTTCGATTTCCTTCATTCAAACATATGCATTTACTTTCTTCCTTTGCTAACTTTTATGACCATCTTTAATTATAAATTATCTTTATTCCTTTCTTTGCATCCTCCAAATACACCTAAAACATTTCTATGTGGTAAGATCTTTTTCCTACAGGCTTCTCACATCTTCCCTAAATTTTACAATCGGTGTAAAGTTAAATTTATACACCAACCTCAAATTACTTGCGCATTCTATGCCGTTCAAACTCTGTTTTACTTCAAATTTGAAAAACAAGAATGAACATCAATAGGCAGTAAAATTATCATGAATCAACCAATGGAAACGGAGGAAGTAGATATTATCGTCGAATAAATGAGTTTAGTAAAAAAAAAGAAAGAAGAGGATTAAGAGGCATGACGTTTGATGGAGTAAAATGATGATGTGTCTTTTGAAGGAAGAGACAGAGCAAAGCCTGCTAAGTCATATATTGATACTGAATTTTAGATATTCATTTGAATCATGCAAGATGTATTATTATGAGAGACCTGGCACAGAAGGGTGAAGTTTTTGTTAAGATCATTCATTATGAATAGGATGATAATAGAGAAGAAGAAGGGGAGATGGAGATGCGCCGGACTCCGAAACGTATATTGAATGAATGCGTGTATTTGTATAGAATACTGCAGCAGATTTATTATTTTGTTTTATAGGCAAATTTGGAGGAAATTTTTCTTAGCAATGGAGGAAGTAGCGTGTTAGGGAAAGAGAAAGAAGAAAAGAAATAAAAGAGACAATAAATGAAAGGGGAAAAAAACGAGAAATGAAATGGAAAAAGAAAAGAAGAAAGTACGTATATATCTTTTTCCATTTTTACCTAATATGAAACTTTTCGATTCTTATCTTCTTCATCTTTTTTCATTTTTAAAATTTTTCCCTTTTTCTTAATTTATTTTGTGGGTTTATTTTCTTTTTCTCTTTTCTTTGTAGAAAATTTTAAAAAGGAAAAGAAGGTGTAGCGTTATTTTACACATATATTCATATGCCCAAAGAACACGTATATATTTTTTTCTTCTTTTTTTTCTTAATTAGCTTTTTTCTTTTTACCTCCCCTTATTGGAAGAATCCCCCTTATGATTCTTTACTTGGGAAGATTAAGGATCAGACAATAGTGTTTAATTTTGTCACGATCCAAAATCTCTCCAAAGGATTCGTGATGACATCTAGTCTCTAAACTATGTAAGCTTAACATTAACTGAGATAATAGTTATATTTGCAATCTTTAATTTAAATTACTCTTAACAAATTACAATTCCCAAAACAGGTGGTACAAGTCATGAGCCTTTCTAAGAGTAGTTATACAAAATAAATACATTACTGTTTCAAAACAAAGGAACAAATAGAAGTAAGTACAAGTGAAGGTGACTCTGAGGCCTACGAATGCTGCAGGAGGTTTACCTTGAGTCTCTACCGCAACGACCCGCACGGCTACTACCGATCAAATACCTGGATCTGTACACAAAAATGTACAGAAATGTAGTATGAGCACACCACAGCGGTACCCAGTAAATATCAAGACTAACCTCGATGGAGTAGTGCCGAGGAACAGTCGAGACACCTACTAGCCAGACAGATTAAATAGGATATGATAACAAATATCAAGATAAAGGTAACGAAATAATATCAACAACAGGGATAAATCAATCTACAAACAGCTGAAATAATAAAAGGAAACTCGGATGGAAATGAAAGATAACCAAATAAATCAATACAAACATAGCTAGAACACAGAGAAGTAGAATGAACTCAAGTAAGGAAGACAGTGTCAACTCAATCAATCATGTCGTTTATGGTGCACAACCCCAGCCATCTCAGAATTCGATGTCTCATATCATAACCTCAACTTCCAAACCTTTAGCACACCCGGCACCTTGTGCCCACATATTTTGCCTCACTTTGTACAATAACGTTCTCATGTTACTCAGTACATAGGACCCATAACTAACGCAATTAAAATGTTCTAGGAGTCTCATTTACGTAACATAAAGTAGAGTACAGCTTCTAAACCAATTAAGAAGTCAACAAGAAAAGATGAAGTTATTTTTAGAAATCATTTGAATAAAGAAAGTACCATTTTCAATTTAAAATACAACATCGAATGAATTATTACCTTTAACATGGGATTTAATAAATTAACTTAATAGAAATTCCCTTTTAAGTAAATTACAACTTCAGACGGTTTAAGGGAATTTAATTACGTAACTAATTGAATTAAAAATGTGACAAATTTTGAAATTTGAAGTGTTGAATATATATATATATATATATATTGAAAACACTATGACTTCTAACACAAAGGATCATAGCAGTAAAGGAATCTAAACAGTTAAATCACTTGAAGTGATAACAACAAATAAACGCAACAAACAGAAAGTGCACCGCATTACCCTTTGTGCTTTATCTCTCGTGCTTTTACTCTCGTTCTCACCATAAGAATCAATATTCACTTTTATTCTTTCTTGTTGCGACGTGCAACTCGATCCCAATCATATAATATTGTTGCGGCGTGCAACCCGATCCAAATCATATAATGATGTTGCGGCGTGCAACCCGATCCAAATCATATAATAATGTTGCGGTGTGCAACCCAACCCCACCTATCGACCCTTATTACTCATTGTTGCAGCGTGCAATCCGATCCCAATAAATAAATCAACACCAATCACAAAAGAATCCTGGCAAGGGAACAATAGTATAACAACAATATCCAGATAAGAGAAACAATATCACAAGAAATAACATCCCGGCAAGGGAAACAATATCATAAACAATACATCTCGGCAAGGGAATCAACAATAACCACTCGTTCCAACAATTAACTTCACAAAATGAATCCCAACTTGAGTCAATACTCAACAACGGTCAAATACAAAGGAATTACCATAAGCCTGGTCCAACATGAATACTCATCAAGTCAATCATGAATAGTATATAATAAGGATCACGAAAAGAAAACCAAGAAGCACACTAACCTTAACAAAGCAACAAGACATAATAAGCACGTAATAATTACGCCGGTAACTACAACAAATGGACATGTAACATATTTGCACTAAGTCATAGGGGAACTCACAATCAAGAAGTATCAAAACAATAAGGAAGTCAATCAATTAAATTAAGGCAATTAGGGGTCAAGTAACACGTAAGAATTAGAGGAAAGCTAGCAACATCATATGGAGCATATAGAGGTAATTTAAGCAATTAGGAAACTCAAGTATGAAGGAATACTTTGCACATAATGAACATAAGGACCTAAGAACCCTAGAGGCAAATTTCCCACAAATAAGTCCGAGCACACACTTGTCACCTTGCGTGCACGAACTACAATTAGCATAGAAGATTCAAACCCTAAGGGGAAGTCCACCCAAAAGGTTAGGCAAGATACTCACCTCAATCCGGTCAATTCAATACTCTATTTAGCTTTTCCTTTACCAATTCATCAACGCTCGCCTCAATCTAGCCAAAAACAACTTGAATACATCAAACAATGCAAGAAAAAATAATTTCAATTGGCAAAACTGTGATTCTTATACAATTTGCAAAAAGTCAACAAAAGTCAACTCCCCGAGCCTGCACCTCGGAACCCGACAAAATTTAAAAGAACCAAAACCCATTCCGTTACGAGTTCACCCATACAAAAATTATCTAATCCGATACCATTTGGTCATTGAAATTGTCATTTTACATTTTTTAAAGATTTCACAATTTTTCCCAAATTTTCCTTTAGATTCTCATGAATGTGATGTTAAATCTAAGATATAATTACAAAATATAGTTGCAAACTGATTATAGATACATACCCAATGATTTGGAGAAGTTTGGGTCTTTGAAAAATCGCCTGTTGAGGTTTAGGGTTTGAGAAAATTGAAAAATAGGTGAAAATCTCGTCAAAAATGTCACTTAACAGGCCTCAGATGTCGCATTTGTGACCCAGGGTTCGCAATTGCGAACCCTCGCAATTTGCGAACAAGGCAGGGCTGGTAGAAGTTGCATTTGCGACAAAAGTTTCAAATTTGCCAACTCTGCATCGCAATTGCGATGAAAATGTTCGCATTTGCGACCACACCAGAAACCAGCAATTTTCCTGACACGAAAATGAGCATAACTTCCTCATACAACGTCCAAATTCGAAGATTTTTTTTCCTGTGGCTCCGTAATTTTGATACGGATCTAATGATTCAATAAAAACTTAATTTGGATGTCATTTGCTTAATGTGATATCATTTTTACTTGAAAAAACGACGATGAAGCATCCAAAAACAAGTGCAACATAGCCTAAACCTATCTGAAACTCACCCAAGCCCTCGAGGCTCCAAACCAAACATGCATGCAAGTCTAAAAATATCATACAGGCTTGCTCATATGATCAAATAATCAAAATAGCATAAAAACTATGAATTTAACCTCAAAACTCATGATTTTCTATCTTTTCAACCGAACGTCCAAACCACGTCAAATCAATTCCGATTCTCACCAAATTTCACATATAGGACTTAAATATCATAACACACTTGTACAAGGATCCGGAACCAAAATACGTGCCCAATACCAATGAGTTCAAACATTAATTCAGTTATTTATTTTCTTTAAAAACCAGCACAACAATTTTCTTCAAAAATTATTTTCTAAGGCTAGGGACCTCGGAATTAAATTCCGGGCATACGCCCAAGTCCCATATTTTACCGCAGACCTCCCGGGATTGTCGGAACATAGATTCGGGTCCTTTTAAAAAAATCTTGACCAAAATTAACTAAAGACCAAATCTTAACTCTAGAAATTACTATATTTTTTATATTTTCACATAAAAGCTTTTCAGTTTCACGCTCGGACTTTGCACGCAAGTCGATACACATAATATGAAGCTACTCGTGACCTTAAACTGCCAAACCGGACGAAATTTCTCAAAACGACTAGTCAGGTCGTTACAAATTTCCAATAGAAAACTAATTTTTTTTAAACCACCTAGATATAATATAAATATAAGGGAAATGAACTTTCTTGAAAAGTGTTTTCTCTTAATTTTTAAAAAAAATCAAAGAGATACTAGAATTAGTTAAATCGCCGTTTGACTGATTAAAAATCATGGATTTTTTCAGGTAAAAATAGATAACAAAGATAACTATTCCCCAACCATTACTTGAAATGTAGAGACGCTGAGTGAAGTTGAACATTAGGATTGCCTTGATCATATATCTTCTATCATTGGATTGTCTACACACACACACAATATATATATATATGTGTGATGCCCCAAAAGGTCATCACTTGTTTTAAAATGAATGCTGCGTTCTGAGGCCTTAAAAATCTCTTTCAGCATCACCTCGATTTATGTGCGCAGTCTGAGCACATAGCCTGGAAGCCATTATGTGAAATCTGTGAAAAAATGATTAACTTTGACTTTAAAATGATTTAAGTTAACTTCTGTCAATATTTTGGGTAAAGGGACCCGGACCCGTGATTTAACAATCCCGGAGGGTCCGTACAAAAATATGGGACTTGGGCATATGCCCGGAATCGAATTTCGAGGTCCCAAGCCCGAGAAATGAACTTTTTTAAAGAAAATTATTGCCTAGAATATTTATGAGTTTTTGAAAGTGAAATGTGTTTAAAGTTTGATGGTATCGGGCCCGTATTTTGAACTATTTTTTTGAAAGCAAGACTTCTCTTTTTTTTTTATTTCATTGGCAGAGAAAACTATTTTTTGAAAACAACAACTTTTTTTTTTTTTTTTTTAATTTCATTGGTAAATAAAACATACTATTTTTAAAACAAAACCCCTTTTTTCCTTCCCTTTTTATGTTCTCGAAAATTCGGCAGAGTTTCGGCACTATTTGGACATTGGTTTTTTTAGAACAGGCGATTAACTCTCTTTAACCCTCATAATGCTATTTCTCTTTCCAATATTCATAAGCCGGTCAGCATGCAAGTCCGAAGCAAATAAATGCACAAGTAGCAAGTATGATGCATCAGGATGGTCTTTTTGTTTCGGGTGCACCTGTCCTAGACAGACCCAACTCCTGTGTTGAGTCTCCAAAGTCAAATGCACACGATGCAACAAACGTTCCTACTAGGGATCCGACATGAGGTCTTATTATACTAGATTGAAAACCTGGGTTTATTGTTCAAGACCTGGCTTACCCGAGCGGACAGCTTGAGCCGAGGGGGGCAGCGTACCGGGAATACAGAAGCTTCGCTGGCTTTGCAACTTGTCCGAACCTCGTTCTAAATTTGGAATATGACTCTAACAGAAAAGAATTCACACGAAGTGCACACTTCTTCATGATTTAGAAGACTCAGAGAGAAGAAGGATTTCGCATCAATTTATATACAGTTCACGGAATATGAAAGCGGTAAAAGCAATCAATTAGCACATTAGTCTCAAATCAAGTAACAAAATCAGATAATGGATAAAGCCAACTATAACAATTATTCTAAGCTCGAATTCTTGAACCCTAAACCAGAGATTCTGGGTTCGATCCCCAGCAGAGTCGCCAGAGCTGTCACACCTCCTTTTTCTACCTACACCCCGAGAAGAGAGTATAGAGGAGTTTTTCCACTTAAAGGACAATCGAAATGGGATTTATTGTCAAAATATTCAGAGTCTCCACTTGGGAGATTTATGGTATCCCAAGTCACCGGTTGAATCCCAAATCGAGGAAAAGCTTGACTCTGTTAATAGTCCGCGAACCAGAAATCCGAATAAGGAATTCTGTTAACCTGGGAAAAGGTGTTAGGCACTCCCGAATTCTGTGGTTCCAGCACAGTCGCTCAACTGTTATAATCGGCTTAATAATCGGATTTTAATCAATTACGAACCTATATGCTTATTTTAATTTTAAACCGCTTTTAATCAATTAAGGAAGATTGAACGTCGTTTAACACATGTCTTTGGATCGCGCCACATGAAATGCACCCGCAATTCGGAACACATTTTATTCAACATTTTAGGATTTGGATTTGGGTCACATGAAATGCGCACCCGAGTTTAAGAAGGTAATATTATTACAAATAACGCGCCTAAAGTAACTAACGTGTTGTTAACTTTGCGAGGGCCATGAAAATTCGCTAAATGGCAAACCTCGATTTCTAGGGATTCAAAAGAAATAGTTAACTGATGGCCGTGTATTTGAAAATTTTATTTGGCACGGCTCACCTCAATTATTTTTTTAAAAGGAAATCACACTAAACCTCGGAGATATGTGAACCATCCATGTTACATAATACGGCTTGCCTTGATTATTAAAGGGGCTTGGCTAATTGGCTAGAGGGCGTAAGAAATTATCGAGTCAAATTCGCAAAACCTGCTTAAACTAACTTGACAATGAGGAATTGGGCCAGCTATCAGAACGAGTTGGCCCAGCCTATCATTTCTTATTTTTAAATGCTTTGCAGATTTTGGGCCCTAATCGGGCAACGACAAGGACATCCCAGAACGCATAACGCACAAACTAGATCTGACCTAATTCTCAAGCTTTAAAACTTATGCAAAATCAATTGACCAACAACTAACCAAAACCATATGAAAATATAAAGTTACACAAAGCATTTAGTTCAATCAAACATCCCGGACTTAAGGGACAAGCCCAAATAACCATAACAGGCCACCTTCTCTGGCCAACGACCCTTGTATCCTAGGTTCAATGGACTCAACACTCGTAGGGGATTAAGCTGATGATTCTAGATTCAGCATCAGGTCAACACTGACACGAGGCAGCTTTTAAAAATCGACACACACTGACAAATTGTGTTGCCACACAATAGCTGATACACCCAGAACTTCAAATACTACTAAAACATTCCCATAAATAATCTTGTAAAGAAAAACTGACCATAACTTGAAACCTGTTCAATTAGTCAGCTTGTGAATCCTAAGGTTATTTAAACACAATAATCATGTCACGACACATCATATGAATCATATAATAGGAAGACAACTCCAATGTAATCAAACTATTTGACAAGATTGCATTCAAACCTAGCTATTTGATTTGATTAGTCAGGTTGTCAACTCAATTCTCATGACAATTCATGATCAAGGAGGATAATGGGATCTCAGATTATCCAAATCAACATTCAGCTATAGAACTTTGCGAGAAAATTGAATCCCCTGCTAAGTACAAACCCAACTCAACCCCTAGAAGAGTGCAACACACAGCTAACAGAATATGATACACTTAAAACAAGTAACAACTAATGGAATCAGGGAAAAGGGAAGAAAATAAGACTGAACTACAAGTGAATAATTTGCTGCTATGATTTGAAAATGTTGTTTCCATTTCATCTCTCAATGTGAGTCTCATATCAACAGGGATTCAAAGACATGTACCTGAATATAACAAGACATAACCAGAAACTCAGTTTGTGATCAAGAATAGATTAACAACAGCAGTAAACTAGCAGTGAAAAGCAGTCAGCAGAAATCGGACCCAACCCAGCAATGGAATAGAAAATCAACCAGCAGAAACTCAAACCAAAACATTCAGTCCATTTTCGAACCAGAATATAAAACTGTGAAGTTTCAGTGGTTTTGAGCTAGAATATGAGGATCAGAGGGACAGAACCAAGCAGAATTCTCAACAATTTTTCCAAAGAACTTAAGGGAATTTCAGATCATTTCAGAAACTTGGAAGAGAAACAACCATTTTATTTTTCTAGAATCCTCTAATTCTGCCTTGAATGACAAGGAAGAGATGCCTTTATAGGCAAGCAAATAGGGCAGACCCAAAGAGATACGTATTTACCATTCAGTCCCTTTTAGTTTCCATTTTAGCTTAAACACCCCTAATTTAAATTCAGGTTTTACAAAGTAGTCCCCTCCCCAGCTTCCTAGAAGCTTCCCAGACAGTTACAAATAGATTCCCTCACTATGACTACCCAAACTAACCCCCATACCCTTGTTATTTACCTTAAACCCCAACTGAGACATGGGTCAAATTAACCCACGGCTGAATTTACCCCAAAAACATAAACCAATTTGGACGGGCTGCTCTTTGCCAAATGGACCAAAGACAAACCAAAGCCCTGACGAACACTTATCTATTTGAAAAGAAAAATCTGCAAGCCATGATAACATGAAATGATTTCAAAGCAAATCTACTAACTTACTGATTAATTAACGATGACTAGGCAAAGATTTAACTCAGTTGAAGTAACTTAATTTTAAAACAACTTGGATGGTTAAACAGAAAACAAGATCGGAGAGTTATCCATGCTATTAACACAACAGACTAAAGAAATCAGAAAACAAACTTTCACGAAGAAGAGAAGGACAATAACCGGAAGACCAATCTAAACTTGAGAGATTAGTCGAGTTTCAGCCAGACTAGTATAAGAAGATTAAGCTAAAGGAAAGGGGAGGAAGAAGAGAATAAGACAATCAAAAAGGAAAAGAAGACAAGAGAAGAAAAGAGCTTACCGATTTAGACTCGCAATCCATCGGAGATAAAAGCCCTAACAAAGCTAAGGTCGATCGTTTGAATCCGAACTTCAAAACTCGAAGAACAACGCCTTCTGACCATGCATGTACCAGGATTGACGAAAAAGCGGTTTTGAACTTTTGGGGTTGACCTCAAATTCGAGATTCGCGGAGCTCCGGGCAGATACGAAGGAGAGTAGTTGTGGATTTGGTATGAGGGGATCCCGGGGGTTGTGGGGTGTTAGTTTGGTGTTGAACGGAGGTGGCACCGCCACCGGACGGTGGTGGAAAAGGGGGCGGCTCTGTTAGGGTCAGGTTTGGGTTCTCTGATAGGGGTGTTGGAACGATGAAATGAAGGGGGGGTAGGGGCGTTAGGACATATATATAACAAGTAAGGGCTCAGTTCCCAGCCGTCTGATCATATGGGATCAACGGCTGAGGTTGGACTCCAGAAAACGACGTCGTATGGTACTGGGACCAACTGAGGCGTGGATTTGGGCCGGGTACTAGGGCGATTCGTTTGGGATGGGGACAATTAAATGGGTTTTAGCCCAGATTTTCCTTTTCATTAATTCCTTCTTTTTTTCAATTCATTTTTCTTTCAAAATTCTTTTTCTTCTTTCCAAAATTAAAATTAAAACCTAAATTCAATCCTAAACCAAATTATCCTATCACATTAAATTAATCAACCCTAATAATTGCTACTACAAATAATTAAAACCAAATTAAAGGAAAAACTACCAAAATTCAAAATTAAAATTAAAAGTGCAAAATAAACTATTTTTGTGATTTGTCCCTATTTTTATAAAATAATTTGTCAATTAATCCTAAAAATGTAAAATTAAATCCTAAATGCAAATGCAACATATTTTTTTGTAATTTTCATTAATTAAATAAAATAAAAATGCACAGACAAATGCAAACAATTAACAGAAAATGCCACGAAAATCCCCAAAATTGCAAACACTGAAAGAAATTGTTTTGTTTTGAATTTATGGGAGTAATTCATATAAGGCAAAAATCACGTGCTCACAGCTGCCCCTCTTTGCGCGGAAACACGGAGAGTTTTCTTGCAAAGATAAAATGAGCGGATACGAGCGATTTTTGCCTGTCTGAATACTCCGTGGGAAGCACCTTTGAAAGATTTGACCGCACCTTGCTTCCGAGGTTGCCTACATATCCTTGGCTAAAAAGGAATCAGGTCAGTGTAGTTCAGGAATGTTTGGTAGCTGGGACTACCATGAAGCTGGGCTTCCACTATTGCTGCTGCTGCTACTGCTTACTGAACCTCCTTATTACACCATGTCAAAACAAAACAAAAGATACACTAGACTATGATCTATGGATTACAAAAGTCCTATCTATATCTTCAAACTTGCTCTTGTGTTTCTTGTTGCCTTGTTGTTCTCCATTCTCTCAGGGACATCCGTTTGTTGCCAACTTGAATTGTAAACTGAGATGTTTTCCCTTCTTCAGGTGGGTGCCTGACTGCTGAACTTGATATGTATTCCCATGCTATCCATGCGGGCTCCTAACTTAAAATCGTGAATGTATTCCCATGCTATTCAGGCGGGCTCCTGACTGCTGACTTGAAATGCATTCCCTGCTCTTCAGGCGGGATCCTGACTTCAACATAAACAAAGCAAAGAATTTGAAAGCTAAACTTAAATGGTACTCCCTTGTTCTCCAGGCGGGCTCCTAACTGCTGCATTTGAAAGTATTCCCTGCTCTCCAGGCGGGCTCCTGACTTCAACTTGAAATGTATTCCCTGTTCTCCAGGCGGGATCCTGACTTCGACATAGACAAAACAAAGAATTTGAAAGCTTAAATTTAAATTGTACTCCCTTGTTCTCCAGGCGGGCTCCTAACTTCTGACTTGAAATGTATTCCCTGCTCTCCAGGCGGGCTCCTAAATTCAAGATAGACAAAACAAAGAATTTGAAAGCTAAAATTTAAATTGTACTCCCTTGTTCTCCAGGCGGGCTCCTGACTTCAACTTTAAAGGCTTCTCCCTATTATCCAAGCGGGTACCTGATTTCAACAAAAAATAGACAAAAGAGAGAAAATTTGCTGCCCCAGTTTGGTAACTGGGCACATATGTGAGTGTTAAACTTAATCATATTATCAAATACTGATAAGAATTTGAAAGCTATGTCCCATTATTCAGGGGGGTCCTGACAACTCTTAACTAAACGACAATTTTAAATCTAAGTTATATCTTCTACAGGTGTGACTTCTTCTAAATCTTGCTATCTAAGAGGATCTTTAAACTACTCCCCATTATCTAGGAGGGTCCTGAAAATCAAAAGTCCAATTTTATCTTAAGAGTGACAACTTTTATGGTTGAATTATACTACACTACAGCAGACTTTACGCTAAATGTTGTTATCTAATCGAAATCTTAAAGCTAAGTCCCATTATCCAGGAGGGTCCTGAAAAACTCCTAATTGAATTCTATCTCGAACATGCAAACTTCTAAGCCAACTTATATTCCTTTGGGATGCATTTATGCTAGATTATATTATTTCTGAACATTTAAACTAGGTCCCACTTTCCATGAGGGTCCTGAAAGTTTTACGGTCAAACCTGTTTTGATGCTTGCTCTTTCCCTGCGGAGAGTTTCTCCGAAGCGAACGAATTTTCTGCCCCTATTTTAATCAAAGAAAATTTTGTCAGTTTAAAGTGGTGGTTAGCTGATGGCATTCTTGCTGAAGATCTTTCTGCTGCACTGTATTGTTCTGACTGGCTTCTCCGAACTAGCCCTGAACCGTTTTGACTTTCTGACTGACTTTCAAACCTCATGACCTTTAACGAGCCGAGTGTTCTATACCCCTGCTGTTGTTTTACCTCTGACCCCTTTATCTGAATTTTTGCATCTCCTATGACATGAACAAATCATTCCACCGATGAAACTTCTGGTGATTCCTTGTACCCCACCTTACATCATGATGTCTTTAGTAGGCTCTGACCACACTGTGATTTGAAATTTTGGGAGTTGGTAGTGAGCTTTGAAACTCTTTTCCACTTACTTGGGACGAGACTGACATTAAAACCTCTTAGACAAATAAACCCAAAAGAAAGTGAAATGCAATGACTTTGCGGGTTAAGGATAAGAAGAATCCAAAACCAAATAACTGCTACAAAGGGAAAAGGAAAAAGAAAAAGAAACTTATCTGAGTGGAAAAGCTGGTACCAATGATCATGACATGCATTTCAGATTAATCGGCCCAATCTGTCCAACCAATCAACTTTCAGTTGCCATACTTCGTTGCCCCAGAATTTCCATGACCTGATTACTTTACCCAAACCTTGACCTTGTTCATCCTGCGGCGCCTTGAAAGGTTTTCACCAGTAGACCTCTTTCATTCGTTCATCTCTCAACTCACTTTCGCCTTACTGTGCCCGTGAGGGTTTTCACCAATAAGACTCTCTCGTTTTTATTTCTCTCAACTCCCGTCACCTTACGGTGCTTGTGAGGGTTTTCACCAATAAAACTCTCTCATTTTTATTTCTCTCAACTCCCGTCGCCTTACGGTGCCTATGAAGGTTTTCACCAATAAGACTCTCTCATTTTCATTTTTCCTGCTTGAACCAGAGTGTTGCCACTAACATGAATTATGTTTATCTGTTCGACTTGGTATTTCTCAAAGACTAATCAGAAGGTCTTTCTTTGGACTGTAATGTAGGCTTCAAGACAGGGTTAGAAATAAAGGGTATAAAAGGCTCAAAGCAATACAAATGGGTTAAAATTACAACTTTCGGAATCAGGTTTCTCACAACAACCACAACTTCTGCCCCAGTTTCTTGCATGAGGATATTTGGATTTTGTTTTGATGAGACCGAACCATGAGGCTGCCTACGTATCCTTAAAAGGAATCAGGTCGAACGTAGTTCATGTCATAGAAATTACTTCGTTGTTGTGATTTTCTTTTCTCTCTTCCTTTTCTTTCTCTTTTTTTACTTCTCTTTTTTCTTTTATTTTTTCCTTTTTGCTTTTCTCTTTTCTTTTCTTTTCTTTCTCTTTCTTCTCTCTTTTCGTTTTTCTTTTCCCTCTTCCTTTCCTGTTCATCCTTTCTTTTTCTTTTCACTTACTTATCCTCCGCACTTGCGTTTCTGAATCGTGTCGTTAATCCCGAAAGAGGGGTATGAAAGAAGATAAATAAGGCTCAAAAAGGGAGTCACAAAGGATAAAGTGTTTAGATAGCAGAACAAAATGCCCTCGTCATTTCAATCTTCAAAATATGCCAAATACAAACAGGTACAATCAAATAAGAAAATCATACATAGTATTTTTTGACTGCATCGGAATTGATAGCCATTTCAACACATTTCCCTTCTACATCTATCAAATATAATGTGCCATTGGACAACACTCTAGTTACAACAAATGGCCCTTGCCAGTTTGGGGCGAACTTTCCTTTTGCTTCAGCCTGATGAAGCAAGATATATCTCAACACTAACTGACCCACTTCAAACTTCTGTAGACGTACCTTCTTATTATATCCCCTCGCCATTTTCTGTTTGTACAATTGGCCATGACACACTGCTGCCAATCTATTTTCATCGATCAGACTTAATTGTTCCAAACGGGTTTTGACCCATTCAACGTCATCAATATCTGCCTTAGCGACAATCCGAAGGGATGGGATTTCAATTTCTGCGGGTATCAATGCCTCTGTGCCATACACCAACAAATAATGAGTGGCCCCTACCAAAGTACAAACAGTAGTGCGATAACCCAGCAATGCAAACGACAACTTTTCATGCCACTGTCTAGAACCTTCCACCATTTTTTGAAGTATCTTCTTTATATTCTTGTTGGCTGCCTCGACCGCTCCATTTGCCTTAGGGCGGTATGGGGTGGAATTGCAATGTATAATCTTAAACTACTGACATGTCTCTGTCATCAGATAACTGTTGAGATTAGCGCCATTGTCCGTGATGATTACCTTCGAAATCCCAAACCGATAGATGGTCTTTGAATGCACAAAGTCGACCACTGCTTTCTTGGTCACAGATTTGAACGTTTTCGCTTCAGCCCACATAGTGAAATAATCAATGGCTACCAGGATAAACCTGTGTCCGTTCGATGTTGCCGGCTTGATTGGCCCAATGACATCCATGCCCGAAGCAACAAAAGGCCATGGTGCAGACATTGTTTGTAATTCAGATGGTGGAGAATGAATCAAATCTCCATACACTTGGCACTGATGACATTTACGCACAAAACTGATGCAATCCCGCTCCATAGTGAGCCAGTAATAACCTGCTCGGAGAATCTTCTTTGCCAAAACATACCCACTCATATGCGGTCCACAAACTCCGGAGTGTACCTCAGTCATGATTGTTATGGCCTATCTAGGATCTATGCATCTTAGCAATCCTAGATCTGGAGTTCTTTTGTACAATACCCCTCCACTAAAGAAAAATCCACTTGCGAATCGTCGAATTGTTCTTTTCTGATCACCTATGGCCTGTACCGAATATACCCTCATCCGGAGATATTTTTTGATATCATGAAACCATGGCTCCCCATCAAGTTCTTCTTCTACCATATTACAGTAAGCATGCTGATCACGGACCTGAATCTGCAAAGGATCCACATAAGCCTTATCTAGATGATGTAACATTGATGCCAGAGTAGCCAAAGCATCGACGACTTCATTATGGATCCTTGGGATATGCCTGAATTCTATCGAATGAAACCGTTCACAAAGATCATGCAAACATTTTCTGTATGGTATGAGTTTCAAATCCCGTGTTTCACATTCTCCTTGAATTTGGTGCACCAGGAGGTCCGAGTCACCCAAGACCAAGAATTCTTGGACCATATCCACAGCTAACCTCAAACTCAGAATACATGCCTCGTACTCAGCCATATTGTTGGTACAACAAAAATGAAGTCGAGCCGTAACAGGGTTGTGCTGCCCTATTTTAGAAATAAGTACTGCTCCTATCCCCACGCCCTTCATGTTTGCGGCTCCATCAAAGAAAAGTTTCCATCCAGGCTTCTCGACTTGTTCCAACTCATCAATGTGCATCACCTCTTCATCAGGGAAATAAGTTTTCAAAGGTTCGTAATCTTCATCAATCGGGTTTTCGGCCAAATGGTCCGCCAAGGCCTATGCTTTCATTGCAGTTCGAGTCACGTAGACAATGTCAAACTCTGTGAGCAGGATCTGCCACTTTGCAAGCCTCCATGTGGGCATAGGCTTCTGAAAGATATACTTCAATGGATCCAAGAGGGATATGAGATAGGTAAAGTAAGATGACAAATAATGTTTCAGCTTCTGCGCCACCCAGGTTAGGGCGCAACATATCCTCTCAAGCTGAGTGTACTTGACCTCGTACGGTGTGAATTTCTTGATGAGATAATATATGGCATGCTCCTTCCTACTAGTGATATCATGTTGACCTAATACAAAGCCGAATGAGTTGTCCAATACCGTCAAATATAGAATCAAAGGTCGCCCTGGTTCTGGCGGGACCAACACGGGTGGATTTGACAAATACCCCTTTATCTTATCAAACGCCTCCTAACATTCATTTGTCCACTTGACCGCAACATCCTTTTTTAATAGCTTAAAGATAGGCTCACAAGTTGTCATGAGCTAAGCGATGAACCTGCTGATATAATTCAATCTCTCCAACAAACTCATCACCCCGGTCTTGTTATTCGAAAGTGGCAATTCCTGGATGGCCTTGTTTTCGATGGGTCCAATTCAATGCCCCGACGGCTGACTACGAACCCCAACAACTTTCCAGACGGCACCCCAAAAGCACACTTTGTAGGATTAAGCTTGAGATTGTACCTGCAAAGCCTTCAGAAGAACTTTTTCAGATCCCTGACATGGTCAGACTGCTTTCTAGACTTCACGATCACATCATCCACGTACACCTTGATTTCCTAGTGTATCATATCATGTAATATTGTTGTCATTGCTCTCATGTAGGTCGCCCCAGCATTTTTCAAACCGAATGGCATGACCCGATAGCAGTACGTTCCCCACGGCATGATGAATGTCGTCTTTTATGCATCTTCCTCATCCATTAAGATCTGATGATAACCCGCGTAACAATCCACAAAAGAACCAATCTCATGTTTGGCGCAATTATCAATCAAGATATGGATGTTCGGCAACGGGAAATTGTCTTTTGGACTTGCCTTGTTGGGATCCCGATAGTCAACACACACCCTGGTCTTGCCATCCTTCTTTGGTACAGGCACAACATTGGCTAACCAGGTGGGATACCGGGTGACCCGAATGACTTTGGCATCGAACTGCTTGGTGACCTCTTCCTTGATCTTTACACCCATATCCGTTTTGAATTTTCTCAGCTTCTGTTTGACAGGAGGGAATGCCAGGTCAGTGGGCAACTTGTGAACCACTAAATCAGTGGTTAGACCCGGCATGTCGTCATAGGACCATGCAAAAATGTCTTTGTATTCGAACGGTGCTTTAATTATCTTCTCCCTGAGTTGAGGTTCCAGATGGACACTTATTTTAGTTTCGCGAACATTTTCTTGGTCCCCTAGATTAACTGCTTCTGTGTCATTCAAATTAGGTTTGGGTTTTTTTTCAAAATGACTTAGTTCCTTACTAATTTCTTCACAGGCCTCATCATCCTCAAATTCCAACTCGTCATCACACTCAATTTCTTGTATTATTATTTCAGAGTTAAATTGACTTTTGAAACTGGGCCGAAAATTCCTCACGCATGTCATGTCATTGATATCAACATAAAAAGGAACTGTACAAAAGAAGAAAACAAAATAAAATTAGAAAAAATGAAGGAAAGGGAACAATTGCATTTCATTGAATATAAAGATAATAGGGTTTTAACACATTCAACTGGACGAAACATAATATCTGAATTACAGACCCTGGAATAATCCAGACAACTAAAGAAAATTAAAACCCACTACCAAGTCTCCCTCCGGATAGGAAGAGGAGTAGCTTCCCAGTTTTTGACTTTTGCACGTGGTCCCACGAATTACACATCTACCCTGCTGGACCCTTCCCCAGCCTGAACCATGTTGACCTCGGCGAATAACCTTTCGAACCCCTTCTCCAAGTCTCCATCGGCTCCAATCAGTGGTCCAGGGACCTTTGACAATAGTTGCTTTCTGGTACCCGGCCTGACGAATAACCTAGACAGATGCGGGATTGGCTTTGACAATGCCCATGCTTTTTTTTTCATTTTCCTAACTCTTCTTACGTCTGCAACTATAGGCTTGAACCCCAGACCAAAAGTATCTAGATTCCTTGGAAGGGAGACTGGATGCACAATACCTTGCAGAGATGTACCCAAACCCTTGCCCGGTACGAAACCATTTTTCAACATTTTAACAGCTACCATGACTGATGCAGCAGCCATATTTGGAATTGGAACGCACTTTCCTTTCGGAATGTTCTCTACCGATGTTGTGTCAAAAACCTGATAAACCCATGGTCCCTTGCCATCGTCAACCTCTATGAACGGAGCAATGGCACCATTGGGCACATACAAATTATCTTCGCCATGTACAACAATTTCCTGTCGATCCTATTCAAACTTGACCATTTGATGCAGAGTAGACAGGACCATGGATCCAGGGTCGTCCCAACAACAGATTGTACGAAACAGCCACATCGAGCACCTGGAATTCCATAGTAAATTCAACTGGCCCTATTGTGAGCTCAAGCACAATGTCCCCAACTGAATCCTTCCCTCCACCATCGAATCCCCGAAAGCAAATATTGTTCTTATGAATTATTTCATCCTCCACTTGCAACTTGTTCAATGTGGAGAGATGACAGATGTTCGCGCTAGACCCGTTGTCAACCAGTACCCGAGTAACCACGAAATCTTCGCATTTCACCGTCATATAGAGGGCTCTATTGTGCTCGGTACCCTCCACGGGTAACTCATAATCAAAAAAAGTGACTCGGTTTACCTCAAATATCTTGTTAGCTATCTTTTCCAAGTAGTTTACTAAGATTTTGTCAGGAACATGGGCTTCGTTCAAGATCTTCATCAAAGCTCGACGGTGCTCGTCGGAATGATTCAATAGTGACAATAATGAAATCTGATCCGGTGTTTTCCTTAACTGCTCCACAATGGAATAATCCTGCACTTTCATCTTTCTTAAGAACTCCTCTGCCTCTTCCTCGGTCACGGCTTTCTTCACCAACACTGGGTTATCTTTTGAAGTCTTAGGTTTCCTCAACTCTTCGGGGGCAAATCAAGTTAAACCATGGGCCTCACACACTTCTTCTTTAACCTCTTTCCCCTTGTAAGTTACTGTCACTCGTTCATAGTTCCACGGGACTCCCTTGTTGTCAACTATCGGTAATTGAGTTACTGGTTTGATAACAACAGGCTATGTGCAAGCACCATTCACGACCTCAATAGGTTTACTTGTAACCCCTGGTACCACCACTTTAGATTTCTCTGGTTTCACTGTGACAGCGCTTGACGACCCTTTCCTGGCTACCATAGCTGGCTTATTGTCTACTCCTTTCAACTGGACCACTGATTTCCCACTGGTTACCTTTTCCTTTGCACTAGTTTCACTAGAGCAGATCATCATTACCGTCTGCGAGGGTTTCTTAGCCTCCCCTTTCTTGTGTATCAACTCAATCATATGGGTCTCATAGTGAGTTGGCAGTGGATTCTGGTTGATATTTGGTGCTTCTAGGGCCTGAACCTCGATCCGATAAGTATCAATGAGCTATTGTACAGTTGCTTTCAGTTTCCAGCATTTATCTGTGTCATGGCCTGGGGACCCTAAACAATACTCACAACTCATCGAGCAATCAAGATTTCTAGGAAGGGGATTCGACATTTTGGCCTCGATCGGATTCAACATACCCAACTGTCTCAGTCTATGGAATAGGCTGGTATATAATTTTCCTAATGGAGTGAAAGTCTTCTACTTTTGCAACCTCTCATTCTTAAAAGCTTGATTGGGCCGAAAACCTGTTCCAGGAGGCTTTCTGTAGGCTTTTGGGTGTGGATGGGTATTTTGTGGAGCTTGGTAGGGACTCTGCGGAGCTGGCGCACGCCATTGTGCGTGAGCGGGAGGTTGGGTATAGGTTTGTGCGTGATGGATAGAAAAGTGGGGATCTGGCGGTAGGTAATAGTGTTGTGGTGGGTTATATAGTGTGGGGGGTAAGTTTGGGTATAGGGTTAAGGCTAGTTGTAGTAACGGGGAAGGTTCCTGGATCTGGCCCAAGCTGCCGACTCGATCGTCGCAACATCCTCTTTCTTCTTCTTCCCGAGCACACCCCCAGTACCGTTTTGAATGGCTTGGGTGGTTGCTTTGATTGCTGAATAACTCATAATCTTATTGGACTTGAGTCCCTCCGCAACCATGCCTCCTATTTTCACAACTTCATTAAAGGACTTGCCCACTGCTGACACCAAATGACCAAAATAAGTGCGCTCCAAAGCCTGCAAGAAATAATCAACCATCTCACTCTCTTTCATCAAAGGGTCAACCCTCGCTGCTTGCTCTCTCCAACGGAACCCATATTCTTGTAAACTCTTACGGGCTTGTTCTCGATCTTCGTCAATGATAGACGGTCTGGGATGATTTCAAGATTATACTGAAAATGACAAGCGAAAGCTTGGGCCAAATCGTCCCATGTGTACCACCTGCTATGATCTTGTCTGGTGCACCATTTTAGCGCCGACCCACTCAAACTTTTGCTGAAATATGTCATCAATAATTCGTCTCTTCCACCTACTCTTCTCATCTTGCTGCAGAATCCTCTTAAGTGTGCTACCGGGTCACCATGCCCATCGTACAAATCAAACTTGGGCATTTTGAACCCCACTGGCAACTGAACATCTAGGAACAAACATAAATCCTTATAGGCCACGCTCACTTGACCTCCTAGTCCCTTCATATCTCGGAACAATTGCTCTAAGCTTTTGACCTTTCTGATCATCTCTTCATGCTCGGGGTTTTTAGGCGATTTCTCGGTCTCTGCTGGGATATCAAGATGAGGAGTGTAAGGATATGGCTCTGGAACTTTGATGGTGGGTTCAGGAGGATAGTACTGGTTGTCATGAGTTTGGAACAGGGGTTCACTGGATGATCAGTGTAATGTAGCAGGTGGAGGTGCCACAAAAACAGGTGTAATTGGTGGAGGAGGGTATGGGACTTGTTTGAGTGGTGGAGCTTGAGAAGTATGAAAAGTGGTGCCATGGCATTGTTGGTAGAGGGGAAAGGATGGAGATGAGTTCACAGTGGGAGGCTCCGGAGGTTAGGCTGACGGTGGGATATAAGCAGGATTGGCGCGATAAACCGGTGGTGGATGCCCCTTCGCCCAAGCTTGGTACATTTCAGCCATCTGTTGTTTCAGCTTATACATTTCTTCCCTCATTGCATTAACATCCATTTCTTCCACCTCTTTCGATGGGTCGACAATACTTGTTTCCGGTTCCTAGTCGACCATATTCAGCCTATATTTTGATCGGGTGTTGTAGGAGTGAGTTGCCAGAATGCCAGTCAACTAACCACCTGCCAGAACTTAATACATCAAACAAACAACCTTGTTAGCGATTAGGCTTTAACAGATTGGTAACCGCACATTGGGCACGAATGCACCTAAACAGTTAACCGTCTCTATTATGTATTTGATTGGTTGCATGCGTCATCCCGGCCTTTTCCTTATTTTAATTGCAAACATCCCCTTTTCTTTTCTTTTCTTTTCCTTTCCTTTCATTCCTGCCTTTGTTCTCTCTTTGTCTTTACTCTCTCTTATTTCTTATTTTCTCTCTTCTTTTTTATTATTTGGTTACGGTCGAATCCTATGGAGATTGCCTACGTATCATGACCCCGCATGAATCAGACCAAGCGTATTTCTTGTAGATAAGTGCGAAATAAAACGTTTTTGGGATTTTCAGTTTTCATAAAATAAAATAAAAACAACAACTGCTCCTATTACAAAACTCAAAATTAATAACTCCCAAAAGACTAACAGATTTCGATGCAAAGATGAAATACAGACTCCGAAAATAGACATCAACATCAGAAAATACAGACTCGAAAATAATTTGCCCAACTCTAGCGGAAAGAAGATACAAGCTCAACATGACTGACAGATACTAACAAAAGGGAAATGCAGACTCAAACGGACAAATCATGAATACATCAATGCTCCTGGTGTCCGCGGGACATCATTCGGTCTCGCCGCGGGCCTATATGCAAGCTCCCTTTGAAGTCAATCCAAGTTGCTCATTATCTGCTTGACAAATGTCATTACTACTGCAAAGAAGGTAGTGCGAGTCATATCCTCACAGATCTGGCGCTTCATAACGATGTAGTCAGCAATGTTTCTAATTCTCTCTCTTATGATGCCTTTTTCTTGTAACAAACTCCCAATCTGCTGGGCCCTGGCTTCCAAAGTTCGCTTAGCCGCATGATATTGCTCCTGAAGTTGTTGCAAATCTATCTCTAATTGCACCAATGCTGTATAACAATGTTACCTTTCAACTTTAAAGTCTTTTGCTTGTTTGATCATTTTGTTTTCTATGGCAATGATCCTTTTCTTTAACCCTGCGACCTCATCGTCGTACCTTTCTCTCAACTGCTTAACCAGGCGTACCCATTCGTCTGCGTTCTTAGCCAATTGTTTTTGAGCCTTGGCTAGTTCACTTTCTGCTTTGTTCAAATTGAAACTATAGTCACTCACTTTATGACTCAGGTTAGCTATGAGTTTTTCATCTCTATCGCTTTGGGTTGGATTTTTTGCCGCTACCTTCATTTAATGAATTTGAACTCGGAGGGCCTCATTTTCTTTGGCTAGCTTTTTCTTTACTCTTTAATCTACCGCGACTTGCAGGCTATTCTCGAATTGATGTTCTCTGACTTGCTTTTCCAATTTGCCTATGGTATCCCTATACTCGTTTTCTTTGGTCAGCCAGTCCCATTGTACCTGAGCTCCGTCGGTGAATTGCTAGACATGGGGTCTCTTTGCGGGCCTGTCAGGATCATGTTGAACTCGGGATCTTTTACCATACCAAGCAATATAACTGGGCTCCACCTCGCCTATGGATAGGTCTCGTACTTGCGTGTTAGGCCCTAAGAATCTGCACTGATGCCAAACCCGACACACTTTTTCTTCTGGGAAGGTAGCTTTTGGATCTAACACAATGACTTACTGACTCAAATATTCATTGTGTGGGATGGTCTGGTATTGGCCTAACTGATGTACGACTCTGTGCAGAGCATAAGGATGGATACTCCAAAGACCCATTAATAGCAAAAAACACACCTCATTCGACATATAGATTACTTCGTCGACTGAAAGCCAACCGAATGTCAATTTGATCTTATTTGCGATCAAAGATCTCAGATGAGCATGCCATGCTTCCGTACCATCTAGAAACTCATAACCCTCTACTCGCTTTTCATGTTTTTCAATGCACTCGAGGCCAGTGATACCGCAATTCAAGTATCCGGGACGGTCGCAAAGGTATTCCTCCACCCATATTTGTAACAGCATATTGCACCCTTCAAAGAACTTTGCTCATTCTCGACAACGAGTAAAATCTCGGTAAATTTCTGCCAAGATCAACGGCACTATAGTCCCATTTGCCTTTTTCATCATAAAGTCAGCTATCCCTACTAGCCCCATCTCTATGTTCCCGTCTTTTCTCGGGCAAACCAAAATTGCCAAGAACGCCACTATGAAAGCTAGTCCTCTCCGAGCTTCCCACTTGTCTTGATTCCCAGCATGAGTAAGACCAGTGTCTGGTGTTTCGAAGCCACGAGGATTCCCGTATCGTCGGTACAGAAAGTAGAAGGTACAAAATTCTTTGGCCAAATTTCCATCTCGGATGTCCCGACTGATGCTTAACAAGTCCAAAAATTTGTGAGGGGTCACTGTTCTTGGTGCTACCGGGTATTGACTTCTGATATTCCCTTCGAAACCAGCATAGCCTGCTATCTCTTCTAGCGTAGAAGTTAACTCGAAATCCGCAAAGTGGAACACATTATATGCTGGGTCCCAAAACGGTATCAAGGCTTCAATCACGTCTTTTTGGGCTTGACCTTCAAAATCCCAATAAGACCGCCCAATGCTTTTGTCACAACTTTCCTGCTATCGCCCCTCAAATCATGCCACCACATATGTAGCTCCAAAGGGATCTCTTCACCGACTGAGAAAGGTTCATTTTGATTTGTGCTCATCTTGCACATTTATTAAGGTGATTTTAATTAAAAGAAAACTATGACCCATTTTCACTTAAGAGAAAAGACCGTTTTCAAAATTTTCCACAAAACATCCGGCCTTGCCAACATGGCCTTTCAGCACTTCGAAAACGAAGATTTTAAGGTTGTTTCAGCTAACCAGCCAAAACCTTTCATAGTGACAAAAGTGGTTGTTCTTGCAAAACAGCCTTCCGGCGCCCTTTTAGGGACATTCGGCTATTTCTGACAAGAATGGCATCACCCTGATTATTTTCAAATTAAAGTAAAATTTCTCCTGGCTACTTTCACAAAAGGTAGTTGGACCCGATGAGGGTTGCCTACGTATCTTACACCCTGCGAGAATCAAACTGGCATAGTTCGGGCAAGCAAAACAAACTATTTTTTGAAAGCAAGACTTCTCTTTTTTTTATTTCATTGGCAAAGAAAACTATTTTTTGAAAACAACAACTTTTTTCTTCTTTTTTTCATTTCATTGGTAAATAAAACAAACTATTTTGAAAACAAAACCCCTTTTTTCCTTCCCTTTTTATGTTCTCGAAAATTTGGTAGAGTTTCGGCACTATTTGGACATTGGCTTTTTTCAGAACAGGCGATTAACTCTCTTTAACCCTCATACTGCTATTTCTCTTTCCATTATTCATAAGGTGGTCAGCATGCAAGTCCGAAGCAAATAAATGCACAAGTAGCAAGTAGGATGCATCAGGATGGTCTTTTTGTTTCGGGTGCACCTGTCCTAGATAGACTCAACCCCTGTGTTGAGTCTCCAAAGTCAAATGCACATGAGGCAACAAACGTTCCTACTAGGGATCCGGCATGAGGTCTTGTTATACTAGAGTGAAAACCTGGGTTTATTGTTCTAGACTTGGGTTACCCGAGCGGACAGCTTAAACTGAGGGGGGCAGCATACCGGGAATACAGAAGCATCGCCGGCTTTGCAACTTGTCCGAACCTCGTTCTAAATTTGGAATATGACTCTAACAGAAAAGAAGTCACACGAAGTGCACACTTTTTCATGATTTAGAAGACTCAGAGAGAAGAGGGATTTCGCAACAATTTATATACAGTTCATGGAATATCAAAATGGTAAAAGCAATCAATTAGCACATTAGGCTCAAATCAGGTAACAAAATCAGATAATGGACAAAGCCAACTATAACAATTATTCTAAGCTCGAATTCTTGAACCCTGAACCAGAGATTCTGGGTTCGATCCCCAGCAGAGTTGCCAGAGCTGTCACACCTCCTTTTTCTACCTACACCCCCGAGAAGAGAGTATAGAGGAGTTTTTCCACTTAAAGGACAAGCGAAACGGGATTTATTGTTAAAAGATTCAGAGTCGCCACTTGGTAGATTTATGGTGTCCTAAGTCACCGGTTGAATCCCGAATCAAGTAAAAGCTTGACTCTGTTTAACAGTCCGCGAACCAGAAATTCGAATAAGGAATTTTGTTAACCCGGGAGAAGGTGTTAGGCACTCCCGAATTCTGTGGTTCTAGCACGGTCGCTCAGCTGTAATAATCGACTTAATTATCTGATTTTAATCAATTACGAACCTATATGCTTATTTTAATTTTAAACCATTTTTAATCATTTAAGGAAGATTGAACGTCGTTTAAAACATGTTTTTGGATCGCGCCACATGAAATGCACCTGCAATCCGGAACACAATTTATTCAACGTTTTAGGATTTGGATTTGGGTCACATGAAATGCGCACCCGAGTTTAAGAAGGTAATATTATTACAAATAACGTGCCTAAAGTAACTAACGCGTTGTTAACTTTGCGAGGGCCATGAAAATTCGCTAAATGGCAAACCTCGATTCCTAAGGATTCAAAAAAAATTGTTAACTGATGGCCGCGTATTTGAAAATTTTATTTGGCGTGTCTCACCTCAATTTTTTTTTAAAAAGGAAATCGCACTTAACCTCGGAGATCTATGAACCATCCATGTTACATAATACGGCTTGCCTTGATTATTAAAGGGGCTTGGCTAATTGGCTAGAGGGCGTAAGAAATTATCGATTCAAATTCGCAAAACCTGCTTAAACTAATTTGACAATGAGGAATTGGGCCAGTTATCAGAACGAGTTGGCCCAGCCTATCATTTCTTATTTTTAAATGCTTTGCAGATTTTGGGCCTTAATCGGGCAACGACAAGGACAGCCCAGAACACATAACCCATAAACCAGATCTGATCTTTTAACTCTATAACTTGGCCAGTTTTTAGGCCTAATTCTCAGGCTTTAAAACTTATGCAAAATCAATTGACCAACAATTAACCAAAACCATATGAAAATATGAAGTTACACAAAGCATTTAGTTCAATCAAACATCCCGGGCTTAAGGGACAAGCCCAAATAACCATAACAGGCCACCTTCTCTGGCCAACGACCCTTGTATCCTAGGTTCAATGGACTCAACACCCGTAGGTAAGCTGATGATTCTAGATTCAGCATCGAGTCCACACTGACGCGAGGCAGCTTTTAAAAATCGACACACACTGACAAATTGTGTTGCCACCCAATAGCTGATACACCCAGGCAAGAGATGCCTTTATAGGCAAGCAAATAGGGCAGACCCAAGGAGATACATTTTTACCATTCAGTCCTTTTTAGTTTCCATTTTAGCTTAAACACCCCTAATTTAAATTCAGTTTTTGCAAAGTAGTCCCCTCCCCTGATTCCTAGAAGCTTCCTAGACAGTTACAAATAGATTCCCTCACTAAGACTACCCAAACTAACCCTCATACCCATGTTATTTACCTTAAACCCCAACTGAGACATGGGTCAAATTAACCCACGGCTAAATTTACCCCAAGAACCCAAACCAATTTGGACGGGCTGCTCTTTGCCAAATTGACCAAAGACAAACCTTAGCCCAGACGAACAATATTCTTTTTGAAAAGAAAAATCTGCAAGTCATGATAACATGAAATGATTTCAAAGAAAATCTACTAACTTACTGATCAATTAACGATGACTAGGCAAAGATTTAACTCAGTTGAAGTAACTTAATTTTAAAATAACTTGGATGGATAAACAGAAAACAAGATCGGAGAGTTATCCATGCTATTAACACAACTGACTAAAGAAATCAGAAAACAAACTTTCACGAAGAAGAGAAGGACAATGATCGGAAGACCAATCTAAACTCGAGAGATTAGTCGGGTTTCACCCAGACTAGTATAAGAAGATTAAGCTAAAGAAAAGGGGAGAAAGAAGAGAATAAGACAATCAAAAAGGAAAAGAAGACAAGAGAAGAAAAGAGCTTACTGATTTAGACTCGGAATCCATCGGAGACAAAATCCCTAACAAAGCTAAGGTCGATCGTTTGAATCTGAACTTCAAAACTCGAAGAACGACGCCTTCTGACCACGCATGTACCAGGATTGACGAAAAAGTGGTTTTGAACTTTTGGGGTTGACCTCAGATTCGAGATTTGCGGAGCTCCGGGCAGATTCGAAGGAGAGTAATTGTGGATTTGGTATGAGTGGATTCCGGGGGTTGTGGGGTATTAGTTTGGGGTTGAACGGAGGAGGCGCCGATACCGGACGGTGGTGGAAAAGGGGCGGCTCCGTTAGGGTTAGGTTTGGGTTCTCTGATAGGGGTGTTGGAACGATGAAATGAAGGGGGGTAGGGGCGTTAGGACATATATATCAAGTAAGGGCTCAGTTCCCAGCCTTCTGATCATATGGGATCAATGGCTGAGGTTGGACTCAAGAAAACGTTGTCGTATGCTACTGGGACCGGGTGAGTCGTGGATTTGGGCCGGGTACTGGGGCGATTCGTTTGGGCTGGGGACAATTAAACGGGTTTTAGCCCAGGTTTTCCTTTTCATTATTTTCTTCTTTTTTCAATTTATTTTTCTTTAAAAATTCTTTTTCTTCTTTCCAAAATTAAAATTAAAACCTAAATTAAATCCTAAACTAAATTATCCTATCACATTAAATTAATTAACCCTAATAATTGCTACTACAAATAATTAAAACCAAATTAAAGGAAAAACTACCAAAATTCAAAATTTAAATTAAAAGTGCAAAATAAACTATTTTTATGATTTTCCCTATTTTTATAAAATAATTTATCAATTAATCTTAAAAATATAAAATTAAATCCTAAATGCAACATATTTTTTTGTAATTTTCATTAATTAAATAAAATAAAAATGCACAGACAAATGCAAACAATTACCAGAAAATGCCACGAAAATCCCCAAAATTGCAAACACTGAAAGAATTTGTTTTGAATTTATGGGAGTAATTCATATAGGGCAAAAATCACGTGCTCACAACCTCTAGCACCGGAATGACTAGCAAATGCACCTGGCATAGAAGAGCCCTGAAATGATGGAGCACGGGACGAACTCTGAGCTGGAATGGCACTGAGTGATGACTGGCCCTGATGAGAATTGTGAGAACCATGACTCGATGATGCCCCATGATAACCTGGGCGATCTGCCTGAGCATGCCTGAATGGACGGCCTCTACCGTGCTGAAACTGACCTCTCGAAGTAGCACCACCATTACTATCAGATCCTCTACGCCTCGTGGCCTCCCTCTCATCTCGTTCCTGGCGACAAACTGACTCATTCTCGTGAGCAATGTCTACAACCTCCTCAAAAGTAGAACCAGACACCCTCTCCCTGGTTGTGAGAATACGAAGTTGATATGTAAGGCCATCAACAAACCTCTTAATCCTCTCTCTATATTTTGGAACCACCAAAATTGCATGATGAGCAAACTCTAAGAACCTCATCTCATACTACGACACAGTCATCTCTCCCTGATGCAACCACTCGAACTGCCTATGCAGCTCCTCTCTGCAAGACTGTGGCACATGCTTCTCCAAAAAGAGAATGGAGAACTGCTGGCAGGTAAGGGGTGCTGCACCAACCGGTCTGCACCTCTCATAAGCCTCCTACCAAGTGAAGGCAGCTCCAGAAATTTGAAAAGTAGTGAAAGCGACCCCGCTGGTCTCCGGACTACCCACCGTACGAAGAATCCTCTGGCACTTGTCCAAGAAACCTTGGGCATCCTTGCCCTCTGCACTACTAAAAGTCGGAGACTAAAGTCTACCAAACCTCTCCAACCTGCGCTGCTCGTCCTCTGGCATGGCAGGAGCAACATAGTCCTGAGAAGCTGCAACCGGCTGGGCTGGATGTGCCCCCGGTGTCTGAAGTCCCTGCACAACCTGCTCAGGTGTGCGAGCGGCGGGAGTCTGAGTGTCTCCCCCAGCATGAAAAGTAGCTGCGGCTATAGTAACTGAGACCGCCTGAGCTAGGCCAGTGCATACTGATAGAATCTGAGCCAAGGCCTCCTAAAGACTCGGAATCACAATGGGCACAACTGGTGTCTGAGCTGGTGTTGCTGGAGTGTCCACAACTAGGACCTGATCCTGCACTAGGGCGGCTGGTGGATCTGCAAGTGTTGCCCTAGCTGCTATGTGGGCCACACCCCTGTCTGTACCGTGACCACGACCACGTCCTTGGCCTCTAGTGGCCACAACTGGTGGTACTAGTGGTCGTCCATCCTGACCGGTAGCGCGTGTCCTCACCATCTGAGAAAGAATAGAATAAAAGAAGTTTAGTTCTTGGATCAACAGATTCACACAACAAGAATTTCAAGAATATGAAGTTTTTCCTAAAGGTTCTGCAGCCTCTCAAGGATAAATATAGACGTCTCTGTACCGATCCTCGAGACTCTACTAAACCTGCTCATGACTTGTTAGACCTATGTAACCTAGGCTCTGATACCAACTTGTCACGAACCTAAACCTAGACCCGGTTGTGATGGCATCTCTCGTGAAGACATGGCTAGCTGACACAACACCCAATTCGTTTTAAGCAATTAAAATAACACAATTTAAGTCTTTAACATGATTAAATCTCAAATAAACAGTACAATTTGAGGAAAAACCAACACAACCCGACATCGGGGTGTCACCAGTCATGTGCATATTCCATAAGTCTAAAAGGTTTTATAAAGTCTGTTATAGAAAAGTAAGATAGGAGGGAGAAACACTGGGTAGCAAACGTTGAGCAGCTACCTAGTGGACTCCAACTGGCCTGCTGGGAGTAATCAACCCTCGCTGGTGGGAGCTGAAGCTCCTGAATCTCCACACAAGGTGCAGGGAGTAAAATGAGTACTCCAACTCAGTGAGTAATAATAACAAATGAAGACTGAGCAATAAGAAATCACGTAGAAACACAATAATGTGCTATAAAGAAGCAGTGTAAAACCAATAAAAGGCAATGAAATAGTGAAATCCTATAAAAACACCTTAGTTCAGAATAAGCTTCTTTAAAAGACCTTTCTAACAGTTAAACAAGTAAATGAAGAGCGGCTAGAAAAGATAAACACAAAAAAACCGCCCCTCGGGCACAATGTCAACAGAATTAGCCCCTCAGGCAATAACAACAGAACAACACCAGCCCCTCGGGCTAGTCTCATATCACAATGGGGACCCGTGCTCATTGGGGTGTACAGACTCCGGGAGGGGCCCCTTATGGCCCAAACGCAATATCAAGCCATCTCGTGGAATAATCAATAGGCTCTCGGCCTCATATCAAGCCACCTTGCGGCATACAACTTAAGCCCTCGGCCTCATAATCATAATCAGTACAACACTACTGCGGCGTGCAGCCTGATCCCATAATAATCCTCACAACACAGGCCCTTGGCCCTACTCAGTCAGAAATCTCTAAAAGCCACTCGGGCACAGTAAAATATGATGCTCAACCCAAAATATCATTTAAAGTGTTAAAACAAAGTATACATGGATGAGTTATGAAAACAACATAATATAACATGACTGAGTACAAATATAAAGTCAAAACAATGAGGAAATAGCATTAAAAATCCCCTAAGGTTCCAAATAGTTGGCACGAGGTCCAAATATGGCATTCAACCCAAAACATGATGATAGCAAACAGTTTTCAATCAAATAAGCGGTAAAACAGTCATTTGTGATGGACTAAGTCACACTCCCTAACGGTGCACGACCCCACGCTCGTCATCTAGTGTGTGTGTCACCTCAATATAGCACAACAATGTGAAATCCGGGGTTTCATACCCTCAAGACAACATTTACAATCATTACTCACCTCTATCCGGTCCGAACTCTAGCCTGCGATGCCTTTCCTCTCAAATCGGTCTCCGGATGCTCCAAATCTGACAAAATCAGTGCAAAACCATCAAAATATGCTACGAGAACAAAGCCCACTCGAAAGAAATTAAATTACAACACAAGTCCCAAAATTGGTCAAACCTGACCCCGGGCCCACGTCTCGGAATCGGATAAAATTTACATCAATACACTTATTATCAATTCCCGAGTTCATACATACCATAAATTCCAAAATCCAACCACAAATGGCCCCTCAAATCCCTATATTAAAGTCTCAAGTTTCCAAGCCCTAACTCCCCAATTTAGGCTTCAAATCCCCCAAATTTCATGTTTCATTAGGTAGAAATCACAAATAGATCGAGTATTAAGTCCAAAATTCTAACCTCTAATAAGTTCTCTTTGATTCCCTCTTCAATCTCTCTCAAAAAGCTCCAAAACCGAGTCAAAAATGGTGGACTTAGGCCAAAAATTGCAAAAATGGCCTTTTTAAACATTCTGCCCAGGTCTTTAATATACTCAATCGCGATCGCGGAAAACCCATCGCGATCGCGAAGCACAATCTCCGTTGGCACAAAGTTTAACTCTACGCGATTGCATATATACCCACACGAATGCGATGCTCAGAGTCTTACACCTATGCGATCGCGAATGAGCCCACGCCAATACAATACACAGAAACCTACACTCACGCGATTGCAACCCTATCTATGCGAACACGAAGAATAACCCGGATACCCCCCAGAGACAGCTTTACGCAATTGCGAGCCTCCTCACGTGATCTCGAAGAAGAAAAACCTATAACAGTACTGAGGTTAACACCTGCAACTTTTTAGCATGCAATTTTATTCATTTAACCACTCGAAACTCACCCGAGGCCTCAGGCAGCTACCTTGCTAACTCTGATGACTCTACCACTGAGCAATCAATACCTGCTACCAGGTTCAGAAACATCTAAATCTATACATAAGGTGCAGGGATTAATATGATTACGCCAACTTAGTAAGTAATAAAAGTAAATGAAAGTTGAGCAGTAAGAAAACACGTAAACCATGTCAAATCGCTACAACAAATGCAAGACATTTCGATACAGTACAGAAATCGTTTACTTCAAAAAAAAATCATCCTCAGTTTCGGTCAAACCTTTTAAAACAACTTTCAATAGTTTCAAATGAGTGATAAATCAGTGAATAAAAAATGATAGCAAACGTAAATAGCCCCTCCAGTAGAACATGTATCATAAACCGCCCCTCGAGCATAATATCAACAGAACCAGCCCATTGGGCTACCTCACAATCACTCGTAATCAGCCTCTCGGGCATACCATGAATCAAGAACCGCCCCTTGGACAATAATATGAATCAACAACAGCCCCTCGGGCAACATCACATCACTCACACTAGGTACCCGCACTCACTGGAGGTGTACAGACTCTACGAGGGGCCCCTTACGACCCAAGCGCAATAACAAGACATCTCGTGGCATAATCAAACATGCTCTTGGCCTCATATCAAGCCACACCACGGCGTAACAAATCAGGGCCTCAACCTCATAATAATAAATTAGTACCACACTACTGCGGCGCACAGCCCGATCCCAAAATATCCTCACAGCAAAGGCCCTCGGCCTCACTCAGTCAGAAATCTCTCATGCCACTCGGGCAACAGTAAAACATGAAGTCAAATATGATTTCAAATAGTTGGCATTCATCCCAAAGGGTCCAAAACAGTTGGCATTCATCCCAAATATGGCATTCAACCCAAAACATGATAATACTTTCCAAAATACAATGATATCAAATAGTTTTCAATCAAATACGCATTTTAACAGTCATATGGGACAGACTAAGTCACAATCCCCAACGGTGCACGACCTCACACTCGTCATCTAGCATGTGTGTTACCTCAAAGTAGCACAACGATGTGAAATATAGGGTTTCATACATTCAATACAGACATTTACAATCATTACTTACCTCAATTCGGTCCAAACTCTAGCCCGCGATGCCTTTGCCTCTCAGCTTGACCTCCGTATGCTCCAAATCTAGCCAAAAGCAGATTCATACCATCAAAATATGCTAAGGGAACAAAGCCCACTCAAAAATATTCAATTTATACCAAAAATCTCGAAATTGTCCAAACTCGCCCCCTGGACCCATGTCTCG
Source organism: Nicotiana sylvestris (assembly GCF_000393655.2). Classification (NCBI taxonomy): domain Eukaryota; kingdom Viridiplantae; phylum Streptophyta; class Magnoliopsida; order Solanales; family Solanaceae; genus Nicotiana; species Nicotiana sylvestris. The sequence goes on from NC_091058.1 coordinate 58,134,627, forward strand.
AAATCCGATAGAAATTACATCAATAGAATCCTTACACTCTCACGAGTTCGTACATACCAAGAACATCAAAATCGGACCTCAAATGGCCCCTCAAATCCACAAAAGAAATTCTCAAACTTTTCCTCCATTTCACCCCAATTTTATCCTCAAATTTCCCCTTCTCCCGAGCTCTCTAATGGTTTTTGTGATATTGGACTTAAACCCTCGATTTTGAACTTAAACATTCTACCCAGATATTTTCTTTATCGCGAACGCGGCCGCTCCCTTGCATTTGCGAAGCACAAAGCTTCACTGACCAAAATACCTTCAATGCGTATGCGAGAACCCTCTCGCGAACGTGATGCACAACTGATTCACCTCTTCGCGAACACGACCTCTACTACGCGAACGCGTAGAACAAATGCCTTGGGGTCCCAGCTATTCCACTTCCTCTTCACAATCACAGCAAAACCCTCGCGAACGCGATGACTACTGACCCCAGCCCTTCACAAACGTGGGACCACCTTCGCGAACGCGAAGGCCAACTCCATTGCCTCACATCCTAACACTTCGCGAATGCGGGACATCCATCGCAAACGCGAAGGTCAAAAACCTGCAATACCAACAACAGTTTTTCTACAGTTTCTTCCAACATGAAATGATCCGTTCAACCACCCAAAACTCACTTGAGGCCCTCGGGTCCTCAACCTAACATGCTAACATATCTCATAACCTCATTCAAACTTGTTCCAACCTTTGGAATGCTCAAAAAACATCAAAACACTAAAATTACATCGGATTCAAGCCTAAGAATTCCAAAAAAAAAAATCGCTTTCGATCAAAAAGTCTATCAAACCTCGTCCGAATAACCTAAAATTTTGCACACACATCACACATGACAACGGATCTACTCCAACTTTCGGGATTCCATTTTAACCCCTATATCAAAATCTTACCTATCAACCGGAAAGCACCAAAATTTCAATTTCGCCAATTCAAGCCAAAACCTTCCACGGGCCTGCAAAATACATTTCGATCACGCTCCTAAGTCCCAAATCACCTAACAGAGCTGACCAAATCATAAAAATTCCAATCCGAGATCATATACTAACAAGTTAAAAATTTGGTCAAACCTTTCAATTTTTATGCTTCAAACAGGGAACTGTTCTTCCAAATTCATTTCGATTATCCTAAAAACCAAAACTGACGATTTACATAAGTCATAATACATCACACGAGGCTAGTCATGCCTGAGAAATGGAGAGCAAAGTGCAAAAGCTCAAAACGACCAGTCGGGTCGTTACATTTTTTTTTTGTAACTGAGTTAATCGTTAAAAATATAAATATGTTCTACATATTCAACTTGTAGATTTAAAATTATAAAGGAAAATTTTAAAGATCATTTATTTATTTTTACGACCGCGCAAAATGCGACAAATTCACTAGTCCTTGTGATATTTTAAATCAATTGGAACAACACCCAATCCAAACAAATAACAAACTCAAAAAATTTTATTTTCGAAAGCAATGCTTTGAATGGAATTCAATGGTGGACTTCTACTCTTTAATTTTTTTACATTGTAACCTGGCGACATAGGGAGAGAAGCGGTAATGGCGAACGGGCCTAGCATATGTAAAAGATGCGAGAAGAAGAGAGAGTGAAAACAATAGTTGTGAGAGCACAAATTTAACTCCATAACTTTTAGAAGCAATGGTTGTAAGAACATAGATTTTGAATTTGCAAGAGCTAGTGGTTTCAAAATATTTATAATATGGGCTAGGTCGGGTAAAGCTTAAAAACATGGACTATTTTTTGTTCTGGTGTGAAGTCATGTGTATTTTTTGTAATTCTTTCTATTTTTGGGGGTTATTCATGGTAGTTAGAACTTAGAACTTGTTCTCATGTGACTTTGAATATATATCATATAACTAAATGCCATTGGTCCTGCGCTAGCTCGATACTAATAACTTGTGTTACACTATTTCTAATCTAAAATTCAATTTGTGTTAAACCCGAGTTTATAGTCTCACATCCTGTATAAGATGCTAATACCAAGATTTTGATATAAAATTATAAGAATATCTTTTAACTGAAATTTAAATACAAATAAACATGGAAAAATCTTATAAATGTTGTATATAATATTATTTATTAGAGTAAGCTTATGAAAAAAGAATATGTTTTTAATTTATTAAGATGACATTTACTTGAGCATAATGTTTGTCATCGCACTTTAGCTAGATTAAAAATACAAACATGTGCAAGTCACATTATCTAAGTAAAACTTCTAAAATTTAGAAAGCACCGAACCAAACTATTCACATAGTTCTTTACAAATACTTTATTATACATTTGATATAGGTGTTATATAAAGAGTTTCTAGGGTTAAACATTTCAAAGTAATCATGGTAAAAGGTTTACTAAATGAACCTATATTACTTTTTCTGTAAAATAATTTGGTTGTTTGAAAAAATAATATCTCACCTGATTTTGATGCATGTTAACATCTATACAGATTCATGAGAACAGAAGCGGCACTTCGAGGAAGTCCCAGTGGAGTTTAGAGAATCGAAAGGAGCACTTGGCAAACTAGTCAAAGAAAAAAAGGAAATAAGTGTCTTCTTCCTGAGCAGCTATTCAAAAGTTCATTGTAAAATGAAACTAAAAATGCCACATGGAACTACACATAAGAGCATGATTTAAAGTACAATGTCTACTTTGTCTAGTGTAGAGATCTACAGAGGCATCAGATTCATGTAACATCTGTGGTTTTCACAAGTAGAGCACCAACAATGTGTAATAGACTCCAAAATACGGCTTTCAAATTTCTTTTGAGTTCAGAATGTGTCAAAAAATTGACCCACTAATCACTTGACTCCTGGTTGAGCGAAAAGGTCTACCACTGATACAGGAAAAATATGAAGTGGTTTTCAGATATCTAACATTGCAATCATATTAGATAATCCAAAGAGGCACTAACAATTTGCAAAAAAATATCCCATAAATATTTTATCAACCCCTTGATATCCAAAAAGACATATTTGACCATGTCCCCCCCCCTTCAGCCCCCCAACCCCACACCAACCAATAGAATACAAACGTTCTCAATTGAACCATTGGAGAGGATTCATGATTGAGTCTTATTATTCTTGGATGTCACTAGCGTTAAACCATCCAAGAATAATAATGGCCATGTAAATGTTTCTGATAAGAAAGCCCACCTCCCAAATGAAAGAGGTCAAAGAAAAATATCATAGAATTAATGATAAACAAGAAAGAGGAATTATAAAATAACAACAATCTAATATAATCACACAAGTAGGGTCTTGGAGGTTAATAGTGTACCCGGAGGGGTAGTGAGGCTGTTTCTGATAGACCCTCGGCTCAAGAAAACGAAAAGAGACAATATATTAGTAACAACAACAGATGCCAGAAAGATAATACCAGCATCAGCATCGTAAGAACTAAGAAATAGATGGAAAAAACACCATCAATAACCAGTCATAATGGCAAGGTACTATGAAAATAGAAAAATGTGTGAACACAACATGAACCACTAGCAGTCTAAGACAAGACGATATCAGACTAGCCTCACACCCAGTACGAAGTAGAAAAATACACAACTACCTCCTAACCTTCAACTATAATGTTCGACCTCTACACCTTCCAAAACTTCTAAAACGGTCCCAAAAAGGACAAAGCAGCATCTTCCTCTACCTCTTGGCCGGCAACAACGGTGGTGCTTCCAACACTTGAGGAAATCACCCCTGGTGATTGCATCATTAAGAAGGACTTTGGTATCGAGAATCCTCCCAATGTAGAAGGTTGATGTGAGCACGTATCCTAATACATTAGCCTGATAACGGAGCAACTCACTGATGAAGTAAAGAAGGATTGTCGGTGGGGAGTCGAGGTCTAAATATCTGGGCATGATGAAAGCATAACTACCCACAAGGAGGTTTTTTTGACTGTTTACACTTACCTCTTCACATTGGGTCCCCTTGATCTGGTGGTGATCGAATTTTGCAGAATGTATGAAGTCACTCTTGGTCAAATCCACCCTTCCTTTTGGCGTATCGTGATCATGCTGCGGTACTTTTCTAAAAAGGCCAGGGTTTGGAGTTCACCCTTAGCCACCTGGTTCGGTTGTATCGGCCCCAGTTCTTCGCCAGCATCGAGGAACCCAAAGACTGAGGTTGGATGAGCCGGTTCGTTAGAGTAAGAACTTCGGACATCATCCCCGAGGAAAAAATGTCTTTCCCGGAGAAGTGGAACTTTAACCGTAAGTGGAGTTCATCTTTCTTGTATACATTCATATTCTCTGATGTTCTATAACACCCTTATCTTTCTTCCGGCAGCCAAAGCTTGGGCGCCCCTAGAAGTACCCGACCTCGAGGATTGGTCAGAAAGTTAGTTTCCACTTCTTCCTACGATGAGCGCAAGTGGCGCGATTTAGCGAGGGTCCAGTGGGAGGTCAAGAACCACGGTAAGTGCCTTTCTATAGTTTCATCACTTTCCATACAATTGGTGGTATTTTTACTTACTCACGCTTGCCTATTCAGGCCTTCGAGATGCATCCGAGATGAGGCCAGACTCGCTCGGGGAAACAACCAAGACTTCAAATCCAAAGCTATAGAAGGAAAATAAAAGAAAAGGGGTCTCGAAACCCGAAGACCCCCAAGACAAGAAGACCTCCACTCAAAGGCTGCGCAAAAAGGTTTGCTCAAATTCTCACAGACTCGGCCCATGACTCCCCGGATGGTGAGGAAAATGATGAGGAAGAGTCGGCGCTAGTGACTCAGACCAGAAAACCCATCTCGTGGTGAGGATGCCTGGAGGGAAGAAACGAGCAAGGCCCCTATTTCCCCGAAGGTTGAGATTGTCCCTCTGTCTTCAACAACCATTCCAAAGGGGGTAGATGCTGAGGCCCCCAATGGTAATGAGAATTCCCCAAGTGAAGAACTCAAGGACGCGACAACAGGTCACTCCCTTTCATTGCCAACATTTTCCGAGGGGGCCATCGATGAAGCCAACGCTCTGCATAAGCCCAATAAGAGTAAGGTCGTTAGGGACGATCTTTTCCAGAGTGTCTACGCTAGGATTGAGGATGTCGATGACCTGAATGATGTGTCCACTATCTTTTAGGAGGCTCAACATCTCATTTCCTGGGTAAGTACTTACCTATAGTATTACAATTTTTTCTCTCTTTACTTTTGACTGATATGTTTCCATTTTATGTACAGGCCGTTGAAAAGTTTAGAGCCGAGCTGAGTTAGTGCAAGTCCGAACTTAAGAACATTTCAGGAGAAGAAAAGTCCCTGAGGCTCCTTTGTGGCCAAAAGGAAGAGGAGCTTAAGGATATTCGAACTGCGTTGGCCAAAGCTCAAAAAAGAGAATCCGAACTAGACGAGCAGGTAACTGTGATTTTAGCAGAGTTTGGCCTTCTTTGCCCTACTTCGGAGGCTAATACTTTGGTATCTCAGCTGCAAAAAAAGTTGAATATGATTGGGCAGCTCCAGGGTGAGGTAGATCAAGTTTGGACTGATTGTCATTAGTGGAAGAATAACATGGATCAACTTGCTACCGATAAAGAAGCTATTGCGGCCCAACTGACCTCGGCTGAAGCTCAGCTCCGAGGTGTTGAAGCGAAGGGTTTGGCTCAGGACAAGAAAATCAAGGGGTTGGAGGTCGAGCTGGCAAAAACCTGGGCTGAAGTTACGCAGGCTAAGGCCAAAGCCGAGAAGACGAAGGTTGCGGCTGATAAATCCATTGCTATATATAGGAGGGAAGTCGCGGCCGTTCAAGCCAAGTTGAGGGAGGCCTCTAACCGAGGGAGACGGAGTAATGAATTGGCTAAGTGCCAATCTTGGAGGGAGATACTTGAAGAGATCCATGCCCGAGGGTTCGACCTCGCCGGGAAGATAGCCGAAGCGAAGGTGCGGGAAACCAATGCTAGGTTCTGTGTATCCTCCGATGAAGAGGATATGGTGAGTGGCTCCGGGGACGAGAAAGGTGAAGAAAATTCTCCCGAAGATATAGCGGTTGAAGATGCAGCTCTTGAGGATGGATCTCTAGGGGATATGACCCCAAAGATAGATTAGGTTCTCTTTTTCTTTTTTGTGCAAGGGCCCCTTGCGGGCGTTGTAAATATGTTTTGTGAAAACTTCCCTTATAAATATAAAGTAGCTTTTTGTTCTATCCTCGACCTGTGTTGAATTTTACTTTGTTCTCATTTGTGGAAGATTACTATAATTCAAATAATTAGCTCGAGTATCAGTCCAGACTTAGAATGTAATAAACCCTTAGGTTTTTACTTGATCAATATAATACCCCTTAGGGTTTTGTTAACCTTTGAGCTAAACTTAAATTGATTTAATGTGAGCTCGGGACATCAAAATTTTCGAGTCTGAGTTGAGTGAGAATATCGACCTCTACATGTTTTGGCCCTTAGGCTTTTTTAAAGTTGGCCCTTAGGCTCTTATATATCGGCCCTTAGACTCTTTTAAGTTGGCCCTTAGGCTCTTATATATTAGCCCTTAGGCTCTTTAAGTTGGGCCATTTCGCCCTATAAAATGGCTATAATTTTTCCTTCTTTCCGGCTAAAAGACTTAGTAAAATTTTGTATTTGCCTTAGCATGTATTTTTTGTACCCGTTTGGGTTTTTCGAAGGTTCGACGTATCGGAACCTTATTAGTAATTTGTTGGTGTAAACATTATCGAATACCTCTTGATGTTTTTCCGAAGGCTAATGTTATCGAAGCCTTTGGATTATTCGAGGGAAAAATTTATCGACGCCCTTATATTTTTCGAGGGCTAACTTTATCGAAGCCCCTTATATTCTGCTTTTGCCGAGGCTAGCCTGATTTAACCCGATTTTTCAATGTTCGAAGGCCTTTATATTATGGTAGAAGTCGACGTCTCCGAGCCGCATTATTTTGACCGTAGCCTTTATATGACCGTAGTCTCTAATATGGTCGTAGCCTTCAGGTATTTCACTTGGACTTATTTCTTGATAACTTTTAGAACTTGTCCGAAAAGTTAGTCCCCGAGTATATCGGCCTTGGCGTTTGTTTAGAGGGGGTGCCTCATTGAGGTATATGAGTACGAGTTTTTGATGACTCGGATGTACTAACTGTCGATGACGGAAGTATTCAGAGGTGCTTTTATGCTTTGGCTCTTGAGTCGTTTCCGATAGGATTATGAGTGTAGAGCTTGCATAATAGTAGACATCTTTGAGATAAAATTTTTTTTTAATATTAATAGAATGCTTCTTAAAATAATCGATACATGCTTACATGTTTTGCCGTCGGGGCTCGACTATTCTATATGGACATAGTTCATCTAACCATTTGGCACATTACAAAGTTTTCCTATCGAGTCCCTCTTTGGCGTTAAGTATTTTCCTTGAAAATAAGAAGCCTTGAATACTTTGTTGAAAGTTCCTTAGGAAAAACCATTTGGGATAAAACCCGATCTAAGGGAAAAAGAATGCAATGCATGCTTTTAAACCCAAAGTCTTCGAGCCAAAAGATGCCTCGATATCTTCAATCAAACATCTACAAGGAGTTAGTTTTAAATACAAATGAAGGGGGGGAGGTCATACCTTAGCAGTAATATCGCTTGAGCAGCGATACATTCCAATTGTTCAATAGTTGCTTGCCTTCCATTGTGCTAAGTTTGTAGGATCCTTTCCCTACAATTTTGAGGACACGGTACGGTCCTTCCCAATTGGGACCTAGCTTTCCTTCGTTTGGGCCTCGAGTGTTGAGAGTGACTTTCCTTAGAACAAAGTCCCCGACTCTAAAATATCGAAGGTTCGTCTTTCTGCTGTCATACCTTTTGATCCATTATTTTTGTGAGGCCATTCGAATCAATGCGGCCTCCCATTTTTCATCAAGTAATTCAAGAGCAATGTTCATAGCTTCATGATTTGAGTCCTCGGTGGCATGCTAAAACCTGATTCTAGGTTCCCCTACTTCGACTGGGATTAGTGCTTCAGATCCGTATACCAAAGAAAATGGGGTCTCCCCCCTGCTCGACTTCAAAGTTGTTCGATACGCCCATAACACATCAGGCTACACTTCTCTCCATTTCCCCTTAGCATCATCTAACCTTTTCTTTAAGTGTTGAATGATTGTTTTGTTTGTGGACTCAGCCTGGACATTTGCACTTGGGTGGTAAGGTGCTGATCGAATCCTTTTGATTTTATGGTCCTCGAGGAATTTTGTTACTTTGCTGCCGATGAACTGCTTTCCATTGTCACATGCTATTTCGGCGGCTATTCCAAATCGAAATATAATGTGATCCCATATGAAGTCGATGACTTCTTTTTCCCTTATTTTCTCTAAGGCCTGCACTTCTACCCATTTTGAGAAGTAGTCAGTCATAAACAAAATGAATCTAGCTTTACCTGGCGCCGTTGGTAGGGACGACGATGTTCATCCCCCATTTCATGAATGACCATGGAGATAGGACCGAATGGAGTTGTTCACCGGGCTGATGGATCATTGGTGTAAATTTTTGACATTTGTCACACTTTCGAACGAACTCCTTGGCATCCTTTTCCATGGTATCCCAATAGTACCGCGCTCTGATCACCTTGCGAACCAGAGAGTCTGCACCAAAATGGTTCCCACAAGCACCCTCATGGATTTTTCGTAATACATAATCAATATCCCCGGGTCCCAAGCACACTGCCAGTGGTCCATCAAAGGTTCTTCTGTACAACGTTCCATCTTCATCGAGTGAGAATCGAGCTACTTTGGTTCGAAGTGTTCTTGACTCCTTTGGGTCCGCAGGGAGCTTCACATGTTTCAGGTAGTCGATGTACTTATTCCTCCAATCCCACGTTAAACTTGTTGAATTAATCTTTGTATGGCCTTCTTCGACCACTGACTTCGATAGTTGGACGATAGTCCCCGGGAGGATATCATCTTCTTCAACCGATGACCCTAGTTTGCAAGTGCATCGACCTCGCTATTCTACTCTCGAGGTACATGATCTAGCGTCCACTCCTTGAAGCGGTGCAATGTCCCTTGAAGTTTGTCCAAGTACCTCTGCATTCGGTCATCTCGAACCTCGAAGCTCCCGTTTACTTGATTTACTACCAAAAGAAGTCACATTTTGCCTCGATGACCTTTGCGCCTAGGCCCTTGGCTAGTTCGAGACCTGCAATCATGGCCTCATACTTGGCCTCATTGTTAGTCAATTTAGGAGTTTTGATAGACTGCCTAATGACGCAGCTCGTATGTGGCTTTTAAACGATATTGAGCCTGTGCCCTTTTACATTCGAGGCACTATTTGTGAAGAGGGTCCACACCCCCGATGACGTACCTTTTTTTAGCAAGATTTCCTTTTCTACTTCGGGTACGAGGGCGGGCGCGAAATCGGCCACGAAGTCTGCCAAAATTTGATGCTTGATAGCCGTTCGAGGCTGATATTCAATATCATATCTTCCAAGTTCGATGGCCCATTTGGCCAATCTACCCGATAATTAGGGCTTATGCAAGATATTTTGAAATGGGTATGTAGTCAGCACACATATAGGATGGCATTAAAAGTATGGTTTTAATTTTCTAGATGCGCTTATTAATGAAAGAGCTAACTTTTTCAAATAGGGGTATCCGGTTTCAGCATCTCCTAGGGTTCGGCTCACATAATAGATAGGAAATTGCGTACCTTGCTCTTCTCGAACCAACACGCCACTTACAGCTACTTCGGACACGGCTAGATACAAGTAGAGTGTTTTATCCTTCTTCGGAGTATGCAGTAGGGGTAGGCTGGAGAGATACTGTTTTAATTCTTCCAAGGCTTGCTGGCATTCTGGAGTCCATACAAAGTTGTTCTTCTTCTTGAGTAGGGAAAAGAAATGATGGATCTGATTCGATGACGTCGAGATAAATTGGCCTAGGGCAGCGCTACTCCTAGTCAGCTGTTGTATGGATTTCACATTATTCACCACAGTGATCTCCTCGATGGCTTTGATTTTATCTGGATTGATCTCTATCCCCCTGTTCGACACCATGAAGCCCAAGAACTTGCCCGAGCCGACTCCGAAAGTGCATTTCTCAGGATTGAGCTTCATGTTATACTTTCTTAGGATGTCGAAGGTTTCCTGCAAATGAGACAAATGGTCCGCTGCACACAGGGACTTAACTAGCATGTCATTAATATAAACTTCCATGGATTTGTCTATTTGATGTTCGAACATCTTATTAACTAGGCGTTGATATGTGGCCCCTGCATTCTTTAGCCCGAAGGGCATTACATTATAGCAATATGTACCATACTTCGTGATGAACGAAGTCTTTTCCTAGTCCTCCGAGTTCATTTGAATCTGATTGTACCCGGAGTAGGCATCGAGAAAGGTAAGAATCTCATGGCCAATCATAGCATCGATCAATCGATCGATGTTGGGCAATGGGAAAGAATCTTTAGGGCATGCTTTGTTCAAATCCTTGCAGTCTACGCACATTCTAAGTTTATTCCCCTTTTTAGGTACTACCACTACGTTAGCTAGCCATTCGGGATATTTTACTTCCCTAATGGATCCTATTTTGAGAAGTTTGGATACCTCTTCTTTGAAGAAGGCATGCTTTACCTCGGACTGAGCTTTCCTCTTTGTATTTACCAGTTTAAATCTGAGATCGACACTTAGCTGATGGGTAGTTATCTCCGGTGGGATTCCTATCATGTCTAAGTGGGACCAGACAAAACAATCAACGTTATTGATAAGAAATTGAGTGAGTTTTTCCTGAGTTTAAGGGTTAACCCTGTTCGTATGTATACCTTTCGTTTTGGAAGATACTCCATCAATATGGCCTGTTCGAGTTCCTCAACTATGGACTTCGTCGCATCCGATTCTTCGGGAGAGATGAAGGCTGGAGGGGTGAGAAAATCGTCTTCTTCGTCCTCAGCAACCTGTTCGTCGAACACTTGTCCCTCGGGCTCAACCGAGGGCATGGGCTATGATTGCTATTTGGTCACTTGATCGTCCTTCGACTTTTCCGATATTGATGGTACCGATATCGGTGTCAAGTCATGCACTGCAAACATCTCCTTAGTTGTATGCTGATCTCCATATACTGTTTTCACGCCATCCTTTGTTGGAAACTTCATCATCTAATGAAGGGTCGATGTCACCGCCCTCATGCTATGGATCCACGGCCTTCCAAGCAAAGAATTATACCTCATGTCACCTTCGATGACATGAAATTTGGTGTCTTGTATGGTTCCGGCCACGTTGACTGGGAGGATGATTTCTCCCTTTGTTGTTTCACTTGCCATGTTAAAGCCATTCAAGACTCGAGATGCCGGTATGATTTGATCGAGCAGCCTGAGTTGCTCCACGACCCTTGATCGGATTATATTTGCTGAACTACCTAGATCCACGAGAACACATGTAACTTGAACTTTATTTAAAAGGATAGAAATTACCAAATGCATCGTTGTGAGGTTGAGATAAAGCCTCGATGTCTTCCTCGCTGAATGTGAGGTTGTCTTTGGGCATGTAATCCAGAGTCCGTTTCTCCCTTGTGATGGATACTTTGGTACACTTGAATAAAGGCCTCTATGGTACGTTAACTCCACCGATGATCATGTGAATGACATGTTGAGGTTCTTTAGGTTCATTCTTCCTGCCTGTATCTCTCTCCCTAAAGTGATTCTTATCCTGATCACTTAGGAAGTCTCGAAGGTGGCCCTAATTGAATAACCTAGCCACTTCTTCCCTTAACTGCCTGCAATCTTCGGTCTTGTGCCCATGATTACCATGATATTTGCACATCAAGTCGGGGTTCCTCTTAGAAGGATCGGTCTGTATAGGCTTGGGCCATCTAGTATCTCTAATTTTGCCAATGGCTGAGACGATCCCTGAAGCATTGACGCTGAAGTTGTACTCCAATATTCTGGGCGCCTTTGGCGGTCCCAAGTGCCTATCAAACCCGATTTTGGTCATGAGTCCCCGGGAACTTTGACCTTGATCTGCTCTTCGATGATTCCGATATATGTTTTTCTTTGACATATTCCTTCGATCTTCGATGTATGGCTGATATCTTTGCTATTCGATCATGGCCCTCTGTCTGCATTTACTAACTCCCTTGCTAGTAACCTGCTAGGATAAACTAAGCCCAAGGGGGCTCCCAACTTGTCATCCTCGACTCTAATCTTTGATTAGTACCTGTTATGAACATCTGCCCAAGTCACAGCAGGATACTCGACCAAGTTCTGCTTCAGCTGCTTCGAAGTTATCGAGCTTCGTTCATTTAGTCCCCGAGTGAAATCTTATACGGCCCAGTCATCAGAGATTGGCATAACTCCATTCGTTTTGATTGGAAAAGGGATACAAACTCCCTCAGCATCTCATTCTCCCTTTGCTTTATCTTGAATACGTTGGATTTCCTTGTTACAACTTTTATGGCACCAGCATGTGCCTTCACAAACGAGTCTGCCAGCATGGCAAACGAATTGATAAAGTTTGGGGGTAGGTTATGGTACCAAATCATGGCACCTTTAGATAGAGTTTCCCCAAATCTTTTTAGCAAAACGGATTCAATCTCATTGCTTCCAAATCATTACTTTTTATTCCATAAGTGTATGTGGTAATGTGCTTGTTGAGATCAGTGGTTCCATTGTATTTTGGGGAATCTAGCATCCAAAACTTCTCGGGGATGGGCTTTGGAGCCGCACATGGGGGAATGATTTTCACACGAACTTCTTCGAGTCCAGTCCTTTTAAAATCGGAGGTGCTCCAGGTATTTGGTCGACCCATGAGTTGTATCACCTTTTTGTTATTTTCTTCAATCTTCTTTTCTCCGGTCTCTATCTTTTAAACGAGCTACTCGAGCATTTTCATAATAGCGGGGTCAGTCCCCAAGCTATTTTCAATGGGACTTATTTATTTTGCACGACGAGTGTTCACAGGTTCGACTGTGTTAGGAGTTCTGTTCCGACTTTGAAACTAAGTGATGGCGACTTGCTGAGCTTGCAACATCTCGAATATCACTTGGATGCTGACTCCTCCTTCTTCCATCCATCGCATTTCTTGTCCTCCTGATCGGGCTTCCCTGTGTGCGTTCCTTCCGGGGTTTGTGCATGCGTCCGTGTTTAGAGCGTTGTGCAAACTGATATCAACTGGCTCCACATTCGGCACTACCTTAAGGTTTATGGGTGGTACACCAACCCCTACAACACTGTTTTCTCCTAGACCTTCACTGTCATGACTAGGCGCGTTTTGTGTGCTAGACATGTTTAAGCCTATAATCAAAGAATCTTTGACAAGAAAAAGTGTAAAGAATAGCGTGTGTTATCAAAAAACTAGCACTAAAACAATCACTATTATCTTTAGCCCTACGGTGGGAACCAAATTGTTTACCTCGAAAAATGGAGGTAATGATTAAATGTAATTTGTGGTTTTAAAGATATGTGATTTATTCTAATACTAGTGAATAAACAAGTAATATTAAGTTTAAATAAGAATAATTGATGAACCAAATCAGTGTTGCTATAATAATGAGGACCTCGAGCTTGACTTTCTTGAAGGCCTCGACTTCAGCTAAGAACAATGGAGTATGAATAACAAAGTAAGGGCAATAAAGCTGAAAAACACTTGTTGAGCACATTAAACAAAAAAAGCAGAGTAGAATATTCTATTGCAGTGAATAATGTGAGATGATCCTTGCAAAAGTGATTGGGGTCCCCTTTTATATAGGAGGAGAAAACCGCAATATAGTACATTCCTAATTGTAGTACAGAATTCTATTGGTACATATGTATAGTGGCCTAGTACAGACCTATACTATTTCGTACAAATCTTATCCTTTAATTTATTCCCTGACCCATGTGTCCTTGAGAAATTACCGCTATTTCTTAAGTGTCCTTGAGATTGTACTGACCTCGATTATAGGTCGAGTCCAGTCTTCGATCTGCTTCCTCGAAGTGCGTGTCCTCCAACCGGATCTGACCTCTACCTCGAGTTGCCCGAACTCAGACTCATAGCCCAATTTAAGGTTCCGACATCGGACTTCTTGATTTTGACCGTATACACATATAACAGCCTAAACATAGGTGACGGTACAATGTCTACTTTGTCAAGTATAGAGATCTACAGAGGCACCAGATTCATGTAGCATCTGAGGTTTTCCCAAGTAGAGCATCAACAATATGTAACAGATTCCAAAATACAGCTTTCAAGTTTCTTTAGAGTTTAGAAAGGGTCAAAAAATTGACCCACTAACCACTTGACTCCTGTTAGAGCGAAAAGGTCCACCACTGATACATGAAGAATATGAAGTGGTTTTCAGATATCTTACATTGCAATCATATCAGACAATCCAAAGAGGCGCTAACAATTTGCAAAAAATGACCCATAAATCTTTTATCAATCCCTTGATATCTAAAAAGACACATTTGACCATGTCCCTCCCCCCAACCCCACACTAACCAATAGAATACAAACGTTTTCAATTGAACTACGGGAGATGATTCATGATTGATCCTTATTATTCATGGATGTCACTAGCGTTAAATCATCCAAGAATAATAATGCCCATGTAAATGTTTCTAATAAGAAAGCTCACCTCCCAACTGAAAGAGGTCAAAAAAAAAATCATAGAATTAAAGATTAAACAAGAAAGAGGAATTATACAACAACAACAACAATCCAATATAATTGGGGTCTCGGAGGGTAATAGTGTACCCAGTGGGGTAGAGAGGTTGTTTTGGCTCAAGAAGACAAAAAGAGACAATAGATTAGTCGCAACAATAGAGGCCGGAAAGTCAATACCAGCATCGTACGAACAAGTCAATAGATGGAAAAAACAATATCAATAACCAGTAATAATAGCAAGGTACTATGAAAACAGAAAAACAATATGAACCACTAGCAGTCTAAGACAACACACTATCAGACTAGCCTCACACGCAGTACGAAGTAGAAAAACACCCAACTACCTCCTAACCTTCAGCCATAATGCTCGACCTCCATACCTTCCCATCAAGGGTCATGTCCTTGAAAAGCTGAAGTCGCACCATGTCCAGCCTGATCACATCTCCCCAATACTTCTTAGGCCGTCATCTACCTCTTCTCACATCCGCCAAAGCCAACCGCTCACACCTCCTTACCGGAGCATCTAGGCTTCTCCTCTACACGTGCCTGAACCATCTAAGACTCAGTTCCTGCCCATGTGGCCCACACCCACATTCACCCGAATATCTTCATTCCTAACTTATCCAGCATAGTGTGTTCGCACATCCATCTCAACATCCTCAGTTTTGCTACTTTCATCTTCTGAATACAGGAAATATTAACTGGCCAATACTCTGTTCCATACAACATGGCCGGTCTAACCACTACTATATAGAACTTACCTTTAAGTTTTGGTGGCACATTTTTGTCACACAAGATTCATCCCTCCACCCTATACGGTGCATGGTATCCTCGCCAATCTCCCCAGCTAACTGGATAACTGACTCTAGATACAAAAAACTTCCTCTCTTGGGGATGACTTGTGAGTCAATTCTCACGTTTATGAAGCCTAGGATTCTTTTACACAAAACGATTCAAGTGGATATGTGCATTGAGTAAGACCATAGGCAGCTAAGACATTTTTTACCAAATCACTCTTTTAACTTGATTTTATGAAAGAATCTTCCACGGCCACATGGTATTGATGGATTGAAAAATATGAAGGGAGTGGAGCACGAAGTCGAGAATAATGTGATCATAAGGAAAACAAGGACACAATGATCAGTAATATTTTCCTTATTATGCCTCCAAGATCTCATTAGCATTTAACCATCCAAGAGCTTAAAGCCCATCGTAAATGTTATGGAGAAAAGAAGCCACCTCCCAAATGAAAGAGGTCAAACAAAAGGCTCTTGGAACTAAAATCAAACAAGAGAATGTTTGAGCAAAAAAGTGTTAAACAATTAATGATATTAATGATGAATTAAAGGGCGGATCTTACTTGAACTTAATAAACTCTAGACCAAATGAAACAAGATACTCACGAGATGAACAATGTTCAAGAGCATTAAATAACAGATTTAATAATCAATGATTAACAATGAATATAGTAACATGAATATGTATTAAATGTAGATAGTGACAATAAGTGTAATAAGAAAGGATCTACCACCCAATTATTGTATGATTGTGATATTTCTTTCTTTTGTCAGCAACATAGAAAAGTGAAAAATGAAGATGGATATAGAATCTTTGGATCTTGCGAATAAAGATTGAATCAACGTGTGCTTGAATAATATAATAAGTGAATAAGACTACTTTTGTATATTCACTTTTGTCAACCTTCACAATATGTTCTATCAGAAAAATGAAGTCCCCTCTTTTGCTCTCTATCTCTTACTACTTATAAGAGATCTTCCCAAGAAACCCTAAAAAGTACAATATGAGGAATATCCAAGGGAATATTGTTGGTATCCTTTTCCAAGCTAGTCTTACCGCTACAATAGCAACTTCAGTTACTTGTCCTCGGCAATGACCCTTACGAGAATGACCCCTTAGCTATAATATCGTGGTCGACCCCGTTCTTAGCACGACTTATCTTCAGCTACCGAGTTGCCAAATTTTGACCAATACAGTTAGTCCCTTCGCTTGTTGGGGTCGTGATCTTGCACGCCCTCGAGAAGAGGACTTGATTATTGTTTGTTTAAGAAGAAATTCGGTCGTAGTGATTGGGTTGAAGCAACCAGGGTCAAAGAGAGGAGGCGTAACCAGCAAGGCTACGATTGGTGTGGAGTGATGTCATAGCCATGTGCGTCATCAATATGTGTCTTCCTGAGGCAGCGCCTGTGCCTCTGTTGTTTCAATTTTGGTGCCATTGTCAATTTGTTGCTTCAATTTTTGTGCCATTATCGGTTTGCTTCTTCGATTTTGGTGCCAGCCAGCCTTATAAATAGATGGAGGCTTGATTTTTTGGAGGTTCCACCATATTCTACTTTGCATGAACATTGTTCTTCTTTGATCTTCTTCCCCGATCTCTGCACTGAAATTCTGCTACTCCAATTTCTTTTCTCCCTCCTTACCCAACTGTTATCTTCTTTTCTGGTCCTGGTAGCGTACGTTTTACTGTCAAAATATGTCACAATCCTCTCACATTCATGATGACGCTTTTGATGCCACTCTGTTATAGGTGGCTCCTCCTCTCGGTGGTGAGGAATTCGTGGCTGAGGAAGATGACAAGTTTCCTACCGCGGAGGAGGAAGTTCCTAGAAATCGTTTGGCTAGAAACGACTTCCCAAAGGAATCTGCTCCTGCCCCTGCCCACGTGCTCTCTAAGACTGGACAATCTCATATCACCGAGCTTCGGTCTAAATACTGCATCCCTCCCCACGTCAAGATAATTCCCATCGGTGGCAACATTGTGGAGGTCTACCGACCTGGGTATTGTGCCTTCTATGTCTACCAGTTCTTGATAGGTTATACTCTTCCTCTCCTTCCTCTAGTGGAGGAATTTTGCTAGTTTTACAATGTCTACTCGGCTCAACTCTCTCCTTACTTGTGTAAAGATTTCTTAATGCTGACGAAGTACGTAGAGTTGGCTGGTTGTGAGGTTAATCTTCATCACTTGTTGCACTTATTTACACCTGGTTTTTATAGAGGTACCATGATACACCTACGGTATCGTGAGACCAAAGGTTTGGTGGTCATAATGGATAATAGAACGAATTGGATGTTCTGGCATAAATATTTCTTTATCAAGATCGAGCACTTGGTGATGGACCCGACTAGGTTTCTTGAGCAGTAGAATCACAATCGTAAGTGTTTTTATTATGTGCTTGTTGTCTTCTATCGTCTTTTTGTTTTTAGCTCAATTGTGGCTGATTTGTTCTTCAGCTGAAAGGCGTGCTCCCTCTCTTGTCCTTGATATTGAAGATTGGGTGACTCGTGTGTTGCCTCACATGGTGGGGATTCGCGACTGGGCAGGCTTTCTACGAGTGTTTGGGGCCTAAGGTCCCATCTAGTAAGTATTATTTTGCTTCATCTTTCTATCGTTTGCCATTATTCATTGACGCGATCCCCTTTTGGTGCTAGGTCGACGAGTCTCTACGAAGAAGGCTCTAGTACCGGCATTTCACCAATCTGGCGCATCGGCTGGGATGTGGTTTACTTTGGCCGAATCTACTCATAGAGGTCGTGCTGAAAACTCCGTCGATGGGGGATTTGGCCCCTTAGATAGTTATGCGGGATGAGATCTCTTCCCAACCCATCTATCATCTTGTAGATGAGTCATGCAATGGAGAGTAGTTACCATCGAGGAAAAGGCAAAGGATGGAACTCGGGAAGGCCATAATCACTGATATTGAATCGGATAAACTCACTGTTCCGAAAGTAGCGTCTACGTGTATGCCAAATGCATGGGCCAGGTTTACGACGAATAGTGTTTCGAAGGGGAGGCCCTCTAGGGCTGAGTGGATGCATGACGGCGAGGAGATCGTACGGACCGTAGAAGGTGGTGTGTCATCGGTGGTGGAGAGGGATAGGGCGATACCTACAGGGGACGATGGCTCCGGCTCGGACATCGATCCTGAAGAGGTGCGTGCATTCTTGGAGAGGAATACTCGTGTGGAGGTGAGGACGGAGGGTCCTAACCGGCACATAATCATTCCTGTAGGTTATGACCTTTTGGCTAACTCTAAATGAATGGTGTCATCCTTTGCTCCCTTATGCGCGGCTTCTGAGATCACAGGGTTATTGGCAATGAGCGATGTAGAGTTATCGCTGAGTATTTCTAGCATGTCTTTGCGAGTAAGTGCTTTTTTATGTCAGGATTTATTTTGCATGCGTAATCTGCTTACTCTGACTCTCTTTTTTTGGCCTGTCAGGCTCTCATCATGGGGATCGAGCATGACCAGCGGGAGGAGTGGAGGATGGCTGTTTTTAAAAAGGTGTCCTCCAAGTACAAAGAGTACCGTACCAAGCACCGAACACTTGTCGACGTCTTTAACCAAGATAGCGAGTTTCAGTTGTTTCGTGACGGGCTTAAGCAGAAGGAGGAGGAGTGGATGAGGAAAGTTGATGAGGTAAAGGAGAGGGACGATGAGATAATAAAAGCCATTGGTCAGTACAGTGAGCTTGACGCGACTCTTAAGGCCAAGAAAGATGAGCTTGATGTGAGCAAGGGGGTGATGGTTGAGATTGCCGACCTTCAAGCACGGGTGGCCTTCTTAACTTCCGAGCTTGGAAGGATGGAAGCGGAGGTTGTCGACCAAATGGGCGAGTTGAGCATTAAGGACGATGAATTGACTCGTGTCGAGAAAGGCAAAATGGTGCCCTCCGTCTGAAGCAGCTATCTTAGATGATACCCTCTATGTTGGTAGGTCCGAGCGAGATAATGAGGTAGAGACATCGGCGCTCAAGATAGCGAGGTTAGAAGAGCGGATCCAAGATCTGGAGGCGGAGTTGTCCGTATTGAACGAGTAGGTTGTTGTTCTGAAGGCTGAGGAAGTGTGACGGCAGTCACAACCATCTATGTCTCATACTGCTACCGACCTCGTGGTGCCGCGGGAATTGTATGAGATGAGGGTTCACGCCGAGGCTCAGCTTGATGTGTACAAGTCCTGGTCACACCTCCTTTTTCTACCCCGGAAGGGTATAAGGAAGTTTTTGCAAATTTAAGTGACAATCAAAACGGGATTATTTATATTAAAATCAGAGTCGCCACTTGAATAGTTTATGGTATCCCAAGTCACCGGTTTAAAATCCTGAATCGAGGAAAAGTGACTCTATTTATGTTCTGCGAACACAGAAATCCGGGTAAGTAATTCTGTTAACCCGGGAAAAGGTATTAGGCATTCCCGAGTTTCGTGGTTCTAGCATGGTCGCTCAACTATTATTATTGGCCTATTTATCTGATTTTAAAACATCTTTGAAACCTATGTGTATTTTTATTCCTTTTAAACCACTTTTAATAATCAAATTGTGAAACAACTAATTATTTAATTACACGTTGCGAATCATGTCACGGGAACCGTACCCACGATCCACAACATATTTATTTTATTAAAAAGATTAAATTGTGGCCTGGTCACTTAAATGTTCCCCCAGATTTAGAAATTAGGCACCACAACTACGTCACGGGAATCGTACCCATAGCTATGACAATTTATTTAATTAAACGCGTCTAAAGTACAGCAATTTATCTAAGCTCGAATTTTGAACCCTGAACCAGAGATCAATGCGCACCCGAGTTTAAGAAGGTAATTTAATTAAAACCGAGCCTAAAGCAACTACGGGATTCATTAACTATTTTTCTAAAGCTAATTTGAGATTATTTCGAGGCCACGAATTATAGATATAACATTGGAAAAGATATCTTTTGCAAGAGCGATACTCTCAATGTCACCAAATTTGACAAAGTAGTCACGCATTTTCTCTTCATTCCATGTGGAAGGTAAATATTCAACATAAATTGATTTAACCTTTACAAAGCAAAACACAAAGTCAGCGAAGATGAAGCTAAAAAGAAAATAAATTGATGTTATTAAGATATGAATATTTCATTCTCAACA
This sequence comes from Nicotiana sylvestris, assembly GCF_000393655.2. Taxonomy (NCBI): domain Eukaryota; kingdom Viridiplantae; phylum Streptophyta; class Magnoliopsida; order Solanales; family Solanaceae; genus Nicotiana; species Nicotiana sylvestris. The sequence goes on from NC_091058.1 coordinate 58,155,136, forward strand.
ATTTTTAAACTACTAAATAAAAATGGCAGCCATAATTCGGTAATAATACAGGGCTACATGCATAAGATTTGATAACACATCGTTTATATCTTATGAGTTTAATTGAACAAAGTTGATGCAGTATTTTGACCAAATTAAAAAAATGCATTTTAGATAAATATAGTTAATCTGCTAGGAAAGGAAAAAAAAATAAAGAAACAAAATAGAGCATTTATTTCAGGTAAACAGGTTGATAACCATCAATATATTAATTCCAAAGATTTCAAAAAAAACTGACCTTTCTAAAGCTGGGCTTTCATTCAATGTCAAATCCGAGAGCAACATGCCCTTCTTTCCTCTTCTTTTCCTCAAACAAATTATAAGCTCTACAGCAGATTTCTCCACTTCTTTAGTAGCTCTTTACAAACAAGGCAGAGAAAAGAAGTTAGGAAGCTCAGTAGTCGCAGCAAGCGATTGAAACTCAGCAGCTCCGGAAATAGTAAAATCAGCGGAATCGAACAGAGATTTGAATTTAAATCAAACTCTTAGCTCCGAAACAAGTTCTAAAGCTCTACCAAGCTCTGAAATCCTCAGAAAATGTGAGAGAAGACAAAGGGTTTTTGTTCGTTCTTTTTGTGTTTCCTTCAGTGTTTTTGATTTTTGTGTTCTGGTTCCTTCTTTTTTTTTCTGAAGAGAACGAAGGCTTGGGGAGGGGGGAGGGGTTTGAAGAAGAAGACCTGAAGGGGGTGGGGGTCTGCGCAGCCTTTTGCTTTTTCCTCCTTCTCCTCCTTTAGCTTTTTAGGCTTTGTTTAATATATATAGGTCTAGGTTAGTGGTAGGGTTTTAGGTTAAGGGGTATGGGCCTAGAAATTATGAGCTTGGCAATTGTGGGCTAGGTCCAAAATTAGGCCTAAAGATGGGTTGCTCGAGCCCAAGCTCTATTCTTTTGCCGCGAATGAGATTAAAAATACGCGCCCATTTGTTAATTATTCCTACTATTCAAATAATTATTAAAATAAAACTAACCATTAAAACAAATCTATTTTTGGTATTTTCAAAATATCACATTAAAATAAAAATACGATACTATTGTTGTATATATTTTTTAAGATTTGTTTTTTAAAATTAAAAATAACCACAAAACATAAATGAACCTATTTTTGTGATTTTGTTTTTCTTGTAATAAAATAGAGTAAAAGAGTCAAAATTACTTAAAATATCTATATTATGCTTAAATTAAATATTTTACGCTAATATATAAAAGATCTTGGGGAGGGTCAAAAATCACATGTCTACAGCTGCCCCTCTTTGACTGGAAACGTACAGAGTTTTCAGACAAAGACTGACTAGACAGGTTTTTGACCCGACCCTTATTTGGAGAGACTAAGACTAAGAGAGAAGGGAGTGTGACCGAGCTCTGGCATTTGAGCTGCCTACATATCCTTGGCTATAAAGGAATCAGGCCACGTGTAGTTCAGAAATGAGTGAGGTGATGGAGTATGCCGAGGTAGAGATCCAGTCGAGGTGCCATTCCGTCGAGGTTCCGGTCTACGGTCTCTGTTATTACATCAAAAATCAAAAGATGAAAAAGACTAGTTAAGCGTATCGACTACGAGCTACAAGATTCCTATCTATATGTCTTCTGAAGCTTGATCTTGAGTCTTGAATGGTTCTTCTTACAGACTTTAGATTTGAACCTTGACACTAGTTAACTGCAGGTGCTAGCTCGTTCTTCTACAGCTTCTGGGTCAGGACCGGATATGTAGTGCTTGTGACCTCGGTCATGTCTTGAGCAGCTCACATCCTTCATCAACTTCTGAATTGCCTTCTGAATTGAATTCCCTTTTTTCCAGGTGGGCGCCTGATTGCTGAACCTGAACTGTCCTCCCTTGTTACTTGACACTATTTTCCCTTACACTTTGAACCATTTTCCTTGAAACTCGAACTGTCTTCCTTCGAAACTGTTTTCCCTAGAAACTTGAGTTGTTTTCCCTTGTCCTCCAGGTGGGCTCCTGACTTCAAAACATGAACTGTATTCCTCTGTTCTCCAGGCAGGCTCCTGACTTCAAACTTCAAATGTATTCCTCTATTATCCAGGCGGGCTCCTCTATTCTCCAGGCGGGCTCCTGACTTCAAACTTGAAATGTATTCCTCTGTTATCCAGGCGGGCTCCTGACTCTAACATGGACAAAGAGATTGATTGAAAACTAAACTGAATTGTATCACCTCTGTTTTTCAGGCGGGCTCCTGACTTCTGAATTTTGAAATTGTATGACTCTGTTCTCCAGGCGGGCTCCTGATTTTCTGAATCTTGAAATTGTATGCCTCTGTTCTCCAGGCGGGCTCCTGACTTCAAAATTGGAAATGTATTCCTCTATTATCCAGGCGGGCTCCTAATTTCCGAAACTTGAATTGTATACCTCTGTTCTTCAGGCGGGTTCCTGACTTCGACTACTTAAAAATTTAACACCTCTATTCTTCAGGCGGGCTCCTGACTTCGACTGCTTAAAATATTTAACATCTCCATTCTCCAGGCGGGCTCCTGACTTCGAACACACCAAGAAATTGATTGAAAACTAAAATCTAAATTGTGTCACCTCTGTTCTTCAGGCGGGCTCCTGATTGCTAAAATTAAATTGTATGTCTCTATTCTCCAGGCGGACTCCTGATTGCTAAAATTCAAAATACGTGTCTCTGTTCTCCAAGAGGACTCCTGACTTTTAAAATTTAAACTGTATGTCTCCGTTCTTCAGGCGGACTCCTGATTTCTGAGATTTGAATTTTGTACCTCTGTTCTCCAGGCGGGTTCCTGACTTCAAAAGAGATTTGATTGAAAACTAAACTGAATTGTATCACCTCTGTTCTTTAGGCAGGCTCCTGATTTCTGGATTTTGAAATTGTATGCCTCTATTCTCCAGGCGGGCTCCTGATTTTCTGAATCTTGAAATTGTATGCCTCTGTTCTCCAGGCGGGCTCCTGACTTCAAAATTGGAAATGTGTTCCTCTATTATCCAGGCGGGCTCCTGATTTCCGAAACTTGAATTGTATACCTCTGTTCTTCAGGCGGGTTCCTGACTTCAAAAAGACAAAGAAATCAATTGAGAACTAAAAATTTGAATTGTATCACCTCTGTTCTTCAGGCGGGCTCCTGATTGCTGAAACTTGAATTGTATGTCTCTATTCTCCAGGCGGACTCCTGACTTCCGAAACTTGAAATTGAATGTATCACCTCTGTTATTCAGGCGGGCTCCTGACTACTGAACTTGAACTGAATGTATTCCTCTGTTATCCAGGCGGGCTCCTGACTTCATAAAAATAAACGAACCAAGAAACCTTTCTGCCCCAGTTTGGAAACTGGGTACATGTTACTTGATATTAATAAGAATTTGATTAAAACTTGACTTGAAATACCTCTATTATACAGGCGGGCTCCTGACTTCCGAAACTTGAATTGTATGCCTCTGTTCTTCAGGTGGGCTCCTGACTTCAAAAAGACAAAGAAATCGATTGAAAACTAAAATTTGAATTGTATCACCTCTATTCTTCAGGCGGGCTCCTGATTGCTGAATTTGAAATTGAATGTATTCCTCTATTATCCAGGTGGGCTCCTGACTTCACAAAAATAGACAAAACAAAAGAAAACTTTTTGCCCCAGTTTGGAAAACTGGATGTTTGTTACCACATACTAATAAGAACTAAAACTTGAATTGTGATAAGACTAAAATGCAAGTTTTAAAAATTTAGAGACCGCAATGTATTTTAAAATTTAAACTTTATCTTAGGTGAAAAATTCATCAGACTAAGATTCTCATCTTAGGTGAAAGATTCAACAGACTAAGATTTATCTTTATCTTAGGTGAAAAATTCATCAGACTAAGATTTTCATCTTAGGAGAAAGATTCAACAGACTAAGATTTTTATCTTTATCTTAGGTGAAAAATTCATCAGACTAAGATTCTCATCTTAGGAGAAAGATTCAATAGACTAAGATTTTTGTCTTTATCTTAGGTGAAAAATTCAGCAGACTAAGATTTTCATCTTAGGAGAAAGATTCAACAGACTAAGATTTTTATCCTTACCTTAGGTGAAAAAATTCATCAGACTAAGATTTTGACTCTAGGAGATAATTCATCAGACTAGGTCCATTTTTGCGTGATCCCGACTTTCTTAATTTTCCAAATTCCAACTTCCTTTCTTTTCAAATTCTGCCTTCCTTTCTTGTTCCCAAATTATGCCTTCCTTTCATTTTTCCAACTTCTGCCTTTATCTTAGGTGAAAGATTCATCGGACTAAGATTTTTATCTTAGGTGAAAAATTCAACAGACTAAGATTTCTTTATCTTAGGTGAAAGATTCAACAGACTAAGATATCTTTATCTTAGGTGAAAAATTCATCAAACTAAGATTTCTTTTAACCATTTTCCTTCAAAATTTGTTTTATCTACCCACTAACTTGAATTATCTTCTTTCAGAACTACTTCCCTAAAAACTGGTGTTGTCCTCCTTCACAAAAACACTTCCCCAAAAACTAGTGTTTCATTCCTCCAAAAATTACTTTTCTTAGAACTGGTGTTTGTTTCCTGAAAACTACTTCCCTCTTTTTTTTTTTAAAACACTTGTATTGACCTTCATGTTCTTCAGATGGGTACCCGAAAAAAAAGTTCAACATGACAGAAAATTTTCTGCCCTAGTTTGATAATCCTCCTGTAGCATATCTTCCTGCCATCAATATCATTTACATGCCCCTGTTTCAAATCAAAGAAAATTCTGTCAGTTTAAAAGTGTGGTGGTTGGTTGTGGTACGCCCGCTGGGATGGCTTTCCTTTTCTCCTTTCCATGCTTTGCGTTCTCCGACCATCTTTGAAACTTGGCTGATAACTTCCGCCCTTCTTGACGACTATCTCTCAATTATTACTTCTAGTCTTCTTATCTGACCCCATATGTTTTGTGACAACTGATTCTTCTTGAAGGTCTTGCATGTTTATTGATTAACCGCTTTCCCCGTCATTTGTGTCGCTGAAATACCCTTTTTTCCCGTTCAATCCCAATACCCTCTATCTGTTGCATTATTCCTGAACCGACATCTACCAAACTTTGTGTTTCATAAGGATCCCAAAGTATGTTGATTATCACCAGCTTAGTGCTCTTGTCATTTTTCCTGACTTGTGACCCCATTTTGTGCAATTGGAAAGCTGGTGGAAAATTTTGAAGTCATTCCTCACTTGTTACGACCAAAAGACTCAGAAAGGGGAAATAAACAAAACAAAAGGAACCGAGTAAAAGACAATAGAAAGAGATGATTTCTAACAAGAAAATTACACAGTAGAAACCTATCGGATGTTGATACCGACTCTAATGACCTTGACATGCACTTGTTACCTATTCTGTTAAGCAAACCTGATGGTCAGCTCTTGTTGTTCCTTTTTGTCGTGAAACTGGGCTTCATTGCTCCGCTTATCCAATTTGATTCGCATTCCTTATTCGGCTTGTAGTGCCCAAAGGGTTTTCACCATCAAACCTCTCTTATTTCGTTCTTTCTCTCAACTTACTGTCGTCTCAAGGTGCCCGTGAAGGTTTTTACCAATAAGACTCTCTCATTTTTTATTTCTCTCAGCTTTCATCACCTTGTGATACCCATGAGGATTTTTATCAATAAGATTCTCTCATTTTCATTTTCCTTGTTTGGACCGGAGTGTTGCCCCTGACATGAATTACCTTACCTGCTTGACTTGGCATTTCTCAAAGACTGATCAGAAGGTCTTTCTTTGGACCGTAATGTAGGCTTTTGGATGGGTTAGAAAGAAAGGGTATAAAAGGCTCAAAACAATTTCAAAATGGGTTAAAATTACAACTTTCGGAATCCAACTTCTCACAACAACCACAATTTCTGCCCCAGTTTCTTGCTTGGTGACTTTTGGATTTTTGTTTTGGTATGACTGAACCTCAGAGAGGCTGCCTACGTACCCTTTCGGGATCAAGTCAAACGTAGTTCACGTCATAGAAACTACGTTGTTGCGATTTTCTTTCTCTCTCTTTCTTTTTCTTTTTTTTTCTTTTTTTCTTTTTCCTTTCTTTTCTTTATTTTCTTTTTTCTTTCTTCTCTTTCTTTCTTTTCTTTTCTTTTCTTTTCTTCCCCTTTTCTTTTTTTTTCTTTTCCTTTCTTCCTTTCTTTCTTTCTTTCTCCTTTTCCTTTCTTCCTTTTCCTTTTTTTTCTTTTGCCTTATTTTTCCATTAGCGTATCTCCGGCACTTGCATTTCTTTAATTGTGCCGTTGATTCCGAAAGAGGGGTATAAAAGAAGACAAATAAGGCTCAAAGAGGTTGACAAAAGGGTAACGTGTTTAGATAGCATAACAAAACGCCTTCGTCATTTCAAACATCAAAATATGACAAATACAAACAAGTACAATCAGAATAAAGAAACCATACACATCATCTCTTGACCGCATCGGAATTGATGGCCATTTCCACACATTTTTCTTCTACATCTGTCTGATATAACGTGCCATTCGACAACACTCTTACTCTTATTACCACGACCGACCCCCTGTCAATTTGGCCAACTTGCTTTTACGAGGATTTTTATGTTTTACTTGCCACAGTTTCACATGGTTCGGGCGTCAAACAATCTCAAAATGTCCCAATATGTTCTCATTTCCTCAAGTATCCTAATCGTTTTCAAAATGGTCTCATTGCTTCACAACTTTTGAAGACCAGACTGAGAATTATGCGTGCATGTCATGTCACTAAAACCGGCAAAAAGGCAAAACAAAAAGTTAGAAAAGAACTAAACAAAGAAAATGACTGGGGAGTAACAACATATCGGAATTTGCATTAGACAAACGATGAAACAGTTCGAATAGCAAAACAAAAACAAAACAAACTGGATTGCAACCCTAGAATGAACTAAAACAAACCTAGACAACCCTAGACAAACCACTACGACTAAACAAGCTAGACAAAAATGAAAGGATAGGAGGGTTTGAACACAAAACAATATCCGGATTACAACCCTTCAAATAATCCGGACAACAGAAATGACAGCCAAACGGACCACCAATCTCCTTCCCAGCTGACTTAGGAATGGAGCGTCTTTCCAATTACAAGCACGGCATCTTAGCCACTAAGATTCGCATCCATATTTCCATGACCACTATCTGCTTCAGTATCTTTAACTTCAGTCAACAAGTTCCCAAGAGTATTCTCATACCCCATGTCACCGGGCATCATCCCCACCAAGTGTGCCTCCTCATGTAAGGGATGCAGCGTGATATTCTGGGTGCCACTGTCTTGAATCAAATTTTCCTGGATCATCCTTTCTATTTCTCTTTTCAAATCCCGACAATTTTCCACATTGTGCCCCAGAGCATTGGAGTGGTATTCACACCTTTTAGATGAGTCAAAGCTTCTCGCACGTCGGTCCACCTGATTTGGAGGAATGGGTGCAATCATGTCATGTTGTTTTAACTTCTCAAATAAGCTTGCATAGGACTCTCCTATTGGTGTAAAACTATCTTTCAACTTTTGTTCCCTTCTATACCCCTGGCTTGGATGTGGGTTACAAGGTAATTGAAAATTTTGCGGAGGCTGGTGGAGATTTTGTGATACTTGTGCTCTCTTTCTTGGGTGATTTGGTGGCGGGTGTGAGGGGTTCGGAGGTGGATAGTAATGCTTAGGGGGTCATGGAAAACTTGATGAGGCTGCACATACCTTAGAGATGTTCTCCTAGGACATCTTCTCGACCCTAATATCACCATGATTTCTTCATCCCTCTCATTCGTGTTACTAGATTCAATTTGGACAGCTTGAGCTGCAGCTTTGAGAGCTGTTTGACTTATAATTCTGCCTGTCTTAAGACCGTTCTCCACCATTTCTCCCATTTTGATTGCTTCCGGGAAGGATTTACCCACTGCGGATGTCATGTATTGAAAATAATCTGGCTCTTGAGCCTGTAGAAAGACAGTGATTAACTCGTGGTCATCCATGGGTGGCTTAGCTCTAGCTGCCTGCTCTCTCCATTTGATGGCATATTCCCTGAAACTTTCAGTTGGTTTCTTTTTTAGGTTAGAAAGGGAAATGCGGTCTGGGGCGATGTCGATGTTGTATTGAAATTGTTTGACAAAGGCCCGTGCCATGTCATCCCAGACGTACCAGCAAGATGTGTCTTGATCCAAAAACCATTCAGATGCTACTCCCATGAGGCTTTCCCCAAAATAAGCTATAAGCAATTCCTCATTTCTTCCCACACCTCTCAATTGGTTGCAATACCTTTTCAGGTGGGCTATGGGGTCTCCATGTCCATTATACTTTTCAAATTTGGGAACCTTGAAACCAGGCGGCAAGTGGACATCGGGGAACATGCATAGATCTCTGAAAGCAACGCTCTTTCGACCTGCCATTGCTTGCGTGTTTTTCAACCGTTGTTCTAATCTTTTCACTCTTTGGGTTATTTCTTCTTGTACTCTCTTTCGGGCAGGCTTCTCAATGTTTACAGGAAGATCAAACGAGTACGAGTGGTACTCGGGATAGTGGTACTGTTCTTGATGTGTAGCAAATTGTGACTCGTGACAAGGCTGTCCTTGGCCATTGGCCCAGGCTTGACGCATTTTGGTCATTTGTTGTTTCAGTGTTCTATTTTCCTCAACCACAGTAGACCCTTGTTGAACCCTCTGACCCTGAGTCTCTTGAACACTCGTAACAGCTTCGATGTCAGTTATCATTTTTCCTCAGATCTTGTGTTTCCAGCTTACCACAAACCAACCACCTCAACTTTCTTCACAATTCAAAACAAAACATGTTAGAATGGATTGAGTCGGTCCTCATTATTAACAACATCTTTTCCATTTTTTTATTCAATTCTTCTTTTCCATTTTTCATTCATTTTTTTGTTACGGTCGAATCTTATGGAGATTGCCTATGTATCATGACCCCTCATGAATCAGACCGTGCGTAGTTCTTGCAAATAAAAGGTAAACGACAATAAAACATTTTTGGAATTTTCCATTTTCGTAATAACGACAAAACTGATCAACTTAAAGATGCAATACATACTCGAAAATCAAACGACCCATATACTCTAATCAAAAGAAATACAAACCCAAAAACACAATGACAGATTCCTTCCCCTATATGCCAACTTTGACCCAAAAATCCGAACGGTATCCACTGACTCTTTTCTTGTTTTTTCAAAATTAAAATAAATGACCCGGTATTGCAAATACTGCCTTCCTGCGCCTCGGGGGCAAAGATTTTAAGGTTGTGAGGGTCAAAAATTAAAATACGACCAAAGGTGGCTGTTTATGCAAAGTCAGCCTTCCGGCGCCCCGTTTGGGAACATTTGGCTATTTTTGACAAAAACGGCATCACCTGGTTTATTTATGACAAAAATTAAAATTTTGATATTTTTGGTTATTTTTGCAAAGGGGAGGTTGGACCCGATTGGGTTGCCTACGTATCTCACGCCTTGTGAGAATCAAACCATGCGTAGTTCGGGCAAATTAACCGAACTATTTTAAAACATGACTCTTTTTCATTTTTATTTTTGGCATTTCATAAGGGAATAAAAACTATTTTTAGAAACAAGACTCTCTTTTTCTTTTTTCTTTTCAACAAATAAAACAGCCTATTTTTCCAAGCTAAAAATAACAGACTCTTTTTCCTTTTTTCATTTTTCACAGACAATAAAACAACCTATTTTCCAAACTAAAAATAAAAGACTCTTTTCTCCTTTCCTTTTTCAACAAATAATGAGATAACTTATGTTTTTCAAACTAAAATAAAAACTTTTCTTATCCTTTTCTTTTTCAACAACCAACTTTTCAAAAATAAAAGACTCTTTTTTTCTATTTTTTTCTTTGCTTTTTTTTTTACTAAAACAAAATAAAACACTTCCTTATTTTTTTCCAAATTTCCGTAGAGTTTCGCCAGTAATTGATTTTTATTTCTAAAATAATCAATTAACTCCCTAACTGATATTTCTTTTTTTTTCCTCTTTTCTCTTTTTTCTCAATTTTCCAACATTCCCGAGATTCAGAAACCAGTCAACATGCAGGTTCGAATCAAATATATGTACAGAGCAAGTAGGATGCATCATGATGGTCTTTTCATTTCAAGTTGCTAGTCCTAGACGAACCCAACCCCTGTGTTGAGTCCCCTAAGTCAAATGCAACGTGATGCAAATAAGCGTTCCTACTAGGGATCCGGCATGAAGTCACGTTATTCTATGTTCAAAACCGGGGTCAGTGTTCTAGACTGTGTACCCGAGCGGACAACTCGAGTCGAGGAGGGGGCAACTTACCGGGAACCAAAAGGCTATCCGACTTCATAACTTGTCCGGCCTCTTTCTTACTTCAAGGTATGACACTAATAGAATAGAGAGTCTCAACCAGTAAGCACATCCCCGGAGGTGAAGATAGAAAGGTGTCGGCACAGTTTATATACAGTTCAGATAATATCAAAGCAGTAACATTTAGCACATTCAGCACAAAACATGTAGGAAAATCAGATACAATTAAATACAGCAATTTATCTAAGCTCGAATTCTGAACCCTGAACCAGAGATTCTGGGTTCGATCCCCAGCAGAGTCGCCAGAGCTGTCACACCTCCTTTTTTCGCCTACACCCTCAGAAGAGGAGTGTAAAGGAGTTTTTCCAAATAAAGGACAATCGGAACGGGATTTAGGTATTAATTATTCAGAGTCGCCACTTGGGAGATTAATGGTGTCCCAAGTCACTGGTTGAATCCCGAACCGAGGAAATTTATGACTCTGTTAACAGTCCGCGAACCAAAAATTCGAGCAAGGAATTTTGTTAACCCGGGAGAAGGTGTTAGGCATTCCCGAGCTCCGTGGTTCTAGCACGGTCGCTTAACTGTTGTATTTGATTTTACCTGATTTTAATACGTGCTAGCTTATGTGCCTTTATTCGTAAACCACTTTTATCATTATATTTTAAAAGAATTGCAACGTTGGGGAAATGCATCTCGGACCACGTCACAATCAATGCACACGTGGTTGTCAACACATTTCGACATCCGTTGAGATTTGGATTTGGGTCACATCAATGCGCACCCGAGTTTAAGAAGGTAATTTAATTAAAACCGCGCCTAAAGCAACTACGGGATTCATTAACTATTTTTCTTAAGATAATTTGAGATTATTGCGAGGCCACGAATTATAGATATAACATTGGAAACGATATCTTTTGCAAGAGCGATACTCTCAATTTCACCAAATTTGACAAAGTAGTCACGCATTTTCTCTTCATTCCATGTGGAAGGTAAATATTCAACATAAATTGATTTAACCTTGACAAAGCAAAACACTTTCAATTTAAGCAAATGCATCACAAGCTTCTGTGAAGTAAACTATAACTTGACATTTAATATTCCCCTTCTAGACACAAAGTCAGCGAAGATGAAGCTAAAAAGAAAATAAATTGATGTTATTAAGATATGAATATTTCATTGTCAACAATTTTTAAACTACTAAATAAAAATGGCATCCATAATACGGTAATAATACATGGCTACATGCATAAAATTTGATAACACATCGTTTATATTTTATGAGTTTAATTGAACAAAGTTGATGCAGTATTTTGACCAAATTAAAAAAAATGCATTTTAGATAAAGATAGTTAATCTGCTAGGAAAGGAAAAAAAATAAAGAAACAAAATAGAGCATTTATTTCAGGTAAACAGGTTGATAACCATCAATATATTAATTCCAAAGATTTAAAAAAAAACTGACCTTTCTAAAGATGGGCTTTCATTCAATGTCAAATACGAGAGCAACATGCCCTTCTTTCCTCTTCTTTTCCTCAAACAAATTTATAAGCTCTACAGCAGATTTCTCCACTTCTTTAGTAGCTCTTTACAAACAAGGCAGAGAAAAGAAGTTAGGAAGTTTAGCAGTCGCAGCAAGCGATTGAAACTCAGCAGCTCTGGAAATAGTAAAATCAGTAGAATCGAACAGAGATTTGAATTTAAATCAAACTCTTAGCTCCGAAACAAGTTCTAAAGCTCTACCAAGCGCTGAAATCCTCAGAAAATGTGAGAGAAGACAAAGGGTTTTTGTTCGTTCTTTTTGTGTTTCCTTCACTGTTTTTGATTTTTGTGTTCTGGTTCCTTTTTTTTTCTGAAGAGAACAAAGGCTTGGGGAGGGGGGAGGGGTTTGAAGAAGAAGACCTGAAGGGGGTGGGGGTCTGCGCAGCCTTTTGCTTTTTCCTCCTTCTCCTCCTTTAGTTTTTTAGGCTTTGTTTAATATATATAGGTCTAGGTTAGTGGTAGGATTTTAGGTTAAGGGGTATGGGCCTAGAAATTATGGGCTTGGCAATTGTGGGCTAGGTCCAAAATTAGGTCTAAAGATGGGTTGCTCGAGCCCAAGCTCTATTCTTTTGCCGCGAATGAGATTAAAAATACGCGCCCATTTGTTAATTATTCCTACTAATCAAATAATTATTAAAATAAAATTAACCATTAAAACAAATCTATTTTTGGTATTTTCAAAATATCACATTAAAATAAAAATACGATACTATTGTTGTATATATTTTTTAAGATTTTTTTTTAAAATTAAAAATAACCACAAAACATAAATAAACCTATTTTTGTGATTTTTTTTTTCTTGTAATAAAATAGAGTAAAAGAGTCAAAATTACTTAAAATATCTATATTATGCTTAAATTAAATATTTTACGCTAATATATAAAAGATCTTGGGGAGGGTAAAACATCACATGTCTACAGTGAGTATGCGCTTTCTCCATCATCTTCAACAGCTGGATGGTTTACCCCAGTACTGTTAGGGTGTTGGTGTTCTCGCATACCTATATAGGAGCATGGGCCCAGCGGTGGACATATGTGGTTTTCTGCCCCTCTTACAGGTGACAACATTTTCGAATACTCTGTTCATTTCTCCGAATTCTATATGGTCGAAATGACTCATAAATTTTACATCAACCTTTTATCTTAGGTTTGGGCCTGGCAGTGGATCATGCCGTTGCAGCCACCTCTACCACCACTTGCGCCTGGTGAGGCTTATCCATTTCTCCCTCTAGCTTCTAGGTGGATTCTCCGTTGTGGAAACTAACGAGGGACCGATGCTCATTATAATCTCCCCCTTATCAGGGATGTGCTAGATATGCTGGTGGACGGACAGGTAGATATGTACCTACACTTACTTGTTTAAATTGAGTTGTGTTGCGCATACTCACTTTTATGTTATTATTTGGCAGTTCATCTGGACGCCATACAACGACGAGTTGGTAGCTCAGCTGCCTTTTTATTGCTCAGTCTATCAAATGCTTTGGAGCACCTCTATCCCGATGATCTTCTTCGATATGGTTGAGTATCATGCCACAGAGCGTGTGCTTCGCTAGTTTCACCGTCCCCAGCCTATACTGAGGGATCCTGGATGGGTGGCTATACACTATCAGCGGGATGACCGTGCCCGATATATATATGGGATGGCTAGAGCAGCAGGTCCATATTTGGGAGGAGCAGTGAGCTGACCATATTCCGCCAGCACCTACATTTACCCAGCAGGCACTATTCATATGTATGCATCATGGTACCGCCGTCACACCCGACGGATTATCGGGAACCCCATTCATGTACTTGGCGAGCACTACAAACCATACGCCGGGAGACACAAGGCACTGGTATGTTTTTTGGCTTATTAATATCGTATAATTGTGATATTGCATTATTTAATTAATATTTTAAATATTTCACAGGCTATTGGGCATTATCACCTCTACCAGTTGGGACAGGAGATGCAGCAGCATACCGACATCCCTGCAGTCGTTGACTATGGTCGGCGGGTGGCACAGTTGGCTCGTCGGACCTTGTTTCAAGCGAGAGATGCTGCGAGGTTGGACCACGAGGCTCAATATGCGGTGTTAGAGGACTACCATCGGGGTAGGGGTGTCCCACGAGGCAGGGGTAGGGCACGAGGGAGGGATGCCCCACAAGGTAGGGGTGCCCCATGAGGTCGCGGGGGACGGCGAGGAGGTGGTCCCCAGCAAGGGGGCGTTGAGGCACCTGTCGACCCACCTGTTGAGGGACATGATGAGGACTTTGGAGTTGTGGTGCTTGGAGATGATCAGCCGGGTTATATACCTCGGGAAGATGAGCCTTCCAGCAGCATGCCTTCGTACAGCCTTCAGCTATCTCTGCCAGCATCGCAGGTCACCCGTCAGGAGCATTGTCGATCATGGGTACATTCGACGGGGATGTAGACCAGTACTTTGCATGCCCATATACCGCAGCTGAGGATCGGCCCACCTGGGACGTGGATGGCGGGCGCAGGTTGAGTTATGCCTCATCCCCGGCAGTTGATGCGGATCTATCACAGGCGCAGGTATGTTTGTATTACTTTAAAATTTTAATTTGTTTTCTTTTCCTTAATGAGCTGCCATTAATTAATTTTTAACTTTCTTATGAAGGCATTGTCCCAGCCCATCTTTGAGGCCACTACATGCTTTGATGAGGACACCACTGATGCGTATATTCAGGAGGCCGATGAGACCACGGTGGGAAAATATATTTTGACTTAACACGTACAATACAAATATACTTTGTCACATGCTAAGTTTAGTACTTGTTTTGTAGGTTACTGACGGCCCGACGGCCTATTCTTCTGATCCTGCCAGTTGTGGTGTCGATGCTACTGCACATCCTCACATAAAGATGCGGCTTGATGATGATGATCCAGATAGTGTACCCAGACGACAGGGGATGCGACTCAAGCCAGCAGCAGCACTGAAGCACACAGGCTGCGGGACTCACTGATTTACTTAGGTTTTTAGTTTGTGTAAATAGCGCATTATGTATATAATGATAACAATTATCTTTTAACAACATTTATATTTTAATTGCATTTGAACAGCAGTTTTACTTAAACAGTACACAAGAAACACAAACATTGCAAAACGTAGTACTATACTAGAACTAAAACCATCACTGCATAAAGGATAACAGTACACAAAAAAACAAACAATAGAACTAAAACCATCACCGCACAAAGAATAACTAAAACCAGCTTTTTCACATGGTTTTCATCTTTTTCAGAACGACAAGACAACTCCATAAAGCGTAGTACTATACTACGCTTTATGTGTTAAATTTTTCTTCAATAAACCAGCTTTTTTCACGTGGTTTTCATCTTTTTCAGAACGACAAGACAACTCCATAAAACGTAGTACTATACTACGCTTTATGTGTTAAATTTTTCTGCAATAAACCAGCTTTTTCACATGGTTTTCATCTTTTTCAGAACGACAAGACAACTCCATAAAACGTAGTAACATACTACGCTTTACGTATTTTGTCTCGCCTATAAATAACGGCATCATTATAGTTATTTTGTGTGCTCAAAAATTAGTAAAAGCAAATATTTCATTAAAAGTAAGGTTTTTTTTACTAAAAGCAAATATTTCATCAAATGGCTCTACCTCTTCGTGCACCAAAGTGAAACTGTGGAAAAGAATGCTCGATGCAAAATTGTTGGGACGATGGTGAAGTTGGACGCCGCTACTGGTGCTGTATGAACCAGTTATACAAGGTTTCCGGCGAACCTATTTGTGATTTTCAGGAATGGGTTGATGAACCATGTTATCAGGAATGCTACAGAGAACAACTGCAGTTTCTTCATAATATGTGTTTATGCCAACGGGAAACACAAAGAGAAAGCGATAGAATTATTGTCGAAATGAGGGCGAAACTGAAGGAGGTGGGAGAAGAAAAATGGAAAGCACAATGGAATTGTGAATCACAAAAGGAACGAAAAGAAAAATATAAACGGGAACTTGCGGAGGTGAAGGCGAAACTGAAAGAGGTAGAAGAAGAAAAAGAACGAATGGAAGAACGATTTAAGTGGTTGGAGCGGAGAATAAATGGCAACCGAAACTAAACATTTGCTTGTATGTGTTTAGTGTATTTTTCATATTTCATGTATTTTTATTATGTTGGTCTGTTATGTTTGTGTTTGTGCTGTAGTAATGCTTTATTTTAATTGAAGTGTAAGTTAAGTTTAAGTGCTTGTGTTGTTATATGAAACTATCAAACCACGCTTTACATATTACATTTCCTACAATTAAACAACTTTTTCTTCACTCATTTCAAATTGTGGAACATAATTTTATTTGATATATATTGCAACATACACAAGTAAAAACATGTATTACAAAAAACAATACCAAAATAAAAGACTAGGGGTATTCTTGATAGTTGGGTACATTCGACGAACTTGCACCAGGAGCCGGATTACCACTACCACGCACACCACCTGAAGGACATTTACGACGGTCATGTCCTGTTTGCGAGCATATGCCACATTTACGCGCATAAACGGTGTCACCAACATCCATTTCGTTCTGTATACGCGTTCTCTTTTGCACTTGCAGCTTGCACAAATAGTCCTTGTTACATACCATCTTAAAAGGTTCCGGCGGCCAATAATGCTCAGCACCTAATGGCTGCAACTTCCCACTATACGTGTTTATGTATGCAGCAACACGGTATTGCCTATCAATATAGTTTGTTTCCCCATATCCAACTTGTTGAAAGCACTTCAACGCATGTGCGCACGGTATGTGGTAGATGGTCCATTTCCCACATGAACATAACCTTCTATTTTCATTCACCGTCTGTAGATTATTCCCACGGTGTCCGCGGATAGCGGTCTTAACTTCAAAAACACCCCGTTCATGATCGTACTGAAGAAATGAATGCCACTGTGCTCGCCTCCTGGACCTTTCAAATCTTCTCATGGGTATTGGCATAAATTGAACACCCCTGTCCATCAATGTTGATGCAGCTGCATGCCTTTCAACAAACCTCTTCGCACTCTGTTTGAATGTCATGCGGACCATGGCAGTGACAGGCAGTCCACGGGCAGACTTCAACAAGTCGTTGAATGACTCCGACACGTTTGTAGTGAGGGCTCCCCATCGTCTGCTGCCATCAGCATGCAATGTCCACATGTGAAGCTCATGCCCCATCAACCAAGTATAGGCTCGTGGTTCTAACTGCCGGATCGCTTCCATACGCCTCATGAATTTGCACTGCTGGTGCTCAGTTGCAGCCAGCCACATTAAGTCATGCAATGCCTTGTCAGGATATTTCTTCTGGAAATTGGCCTTCAGGTGACGCACACAGTAACGGTGGTATGCATATGGTTCCTGCTATTTAGGCAAGTGACATACAGAACATAAAATACCACCATGCCGATCAGATATTAGACAAATACTTGAATGTTGTTTGACAACGTGCTGCTTCAAGTGGTTCAAAAATATCGTCCATGTCTCTTCACTTTCGTTGGCACATATGGCAAAAGCTAGTGGAAATATTTGCCCGTTGGCATCTACTGCAACTGCAATCAAAAGCTTAATATCATACTTTCCATAGACATGAGTACCGTCTATGGAAATAACAGGACGACAATGCACAAAACCATCAATTGCTGGTTTAAATGACCAGAACACATAGTTGAAAATATATTCGGGTCTGTCCGGACTCCGCTCACGCCTCCATTCAACAACAGTCCCGGGGTTAAAGTGTTGCAGTGCGGCCATGTAACTGGGCAGATTTGAAAAAGACTTAACCCAGTCGCCATAAATAAGTTCAAAAGTACGTTTGCGACCGAGATATGCCTTTCTTTTGGTTATAGCACAACCATACTCCTGGTGGACGACTGTGATACACTCTTTAATCTTGAACCTAATGGACACTTCCAAATATGGAATCAAGACAAGAGAAATCAAGTCCACATCCAAGTTGAAGTGATTCTCATTGTATGTGTGCATTTTACATCTGTGCTTGCTAATAAATTTACCCACTTTCCACAAACCTGATTTCTTCTTGGTGGCATGCAACATCCAGTGACAACCCATAAAGTCTCTGCAACATACAGCCTTATATTTCTCCGTAGTTGACTCACTTACCGTCATCTCACGACACTCTCTTATACTGTAGATTTTTACAGCCCTAATTAGGCGAGCTTTATCGGGGAAATACACGCCCTTTGTCAAAACAGCTGGTCTAGACTCATCCCACATCGCTGACCGAAATTCATCATCATCCCTTGTGAGGGCATCCACGTTCGGCATGCTTGGCAAATTATCAAGGTAGGGAATATTCCGCTCATAAAATGGCACGTGGGACTCGTACACTCTTGGTCTAGCTGGAGGTGGAGGAACATGCTCCCTCGTCAACTCAGGTTCAACATTCACTTCCTCCTCATCATCACCCTCATCATGGAAGGGCGTGTCATCCCCAGACTCATCCGCATTGTTGTCATAATCACTATCATCTTCCTGACTCTGTGCATCTGCCAAATCACGAGTAAATACGTCGTCTATGGGCAACTGTGTGAGGTCAGGAGCTTCAAGAAGCTCGTTTTCACTACACATAAAGAACAAAATGATAAGTTACCCAACTAGATAAATACTTTAGATATAGCTATATCACTTTACTTACAAGTCGTACTGTCTTGACGTTTCATGATGGATATTTTCTTGTTGGTGATGACTCCCAGATGGACCACCATGGTCCAATACTCCAGAACTACGCATATTCCAACTAGGGGCAGGGTCATAACATGTAAAATTCATATCCAGACGGTACCCTATGAAAAATATGAGTGTTAATACAAATCCAATTAAAACATAAATTAAACATCGCTAAAGCATAGTAAAATTGAAGTTTACTAGTCGTCTTGTTGATTATCTAAAGTCGAAAAATTATTTTGTGGCTGCTCATTCGCCAGTGGTGACAAGTTTAAATCAAGGCAAGCTCTTTCATCACCAATCTGTCCGGCAAAAACTACTCCAGAATAACCACTCGATGACTGGGGGTTATCCCTACTATGCACACCCTCATTATTGGGAACGTCTTCCACCTTGACGTACATTTCCAATAATTTTATTACAATAAATTCCCTATATTCATCCGAAATCAGCAAAAAATCTCTAAGAGTTTCATCATCCTCGATGTTAAACTTAGAATAATAAGAAAACCCCTGCGGAGTCACTGAATACGAAAATCTACCGGTTATTTTAAGGTTAACCGAACGCCTCCTCTCATTCATTTTTTTACGTAACAACGATACCAATTTATCGTACTCCATAGTAAGCGGCAATTTAACATGCATTGTGGAGATGAGCTATATCTCGCAGAGTTATTCTCCAACACAACCTCACCCCCCCAATATAGTGAAACCCTTATTTTTTCCACTTCAGACATTGTAAAAAAATAATTGATAAGAAGAAGAGAGAAGTATGAACATAAGTTTGAAATAAAGTATTGAATGAATTTTTATAAAATTGAAACGCCTTTAAATAAGGCAAGTCCGACGTTGGGGTGTAGAATTTTCTATGTAAAACGCAGTACAATACTACGTTTTATGTATTGAATTATTGTTATGTCAGTTCATTATTGGTGGGGACATACTTAATGTAAAATACATTATTATACTGCGGTTTACAAATGTATCATAGTAAAACGCAGTATAGTATTGCGAATTACAAAAAAAATAATTTTTTAAGTAAAACGCAGTACTATACTACTAATTACTTTAACGGCAAAATTTCCGTTAAAGTAATTCGCAGTATAATACTGCATTTTACTCATTTATGTAACTTTTTTTTAAAAGTAGTACAAAAGTGTTTTTTGTCCAAAAATAATTAAAAAGGTTTCGGACCAACCTTCATTGAACTTTCCTAGGTGGTTATCAGATTATTCATTGAACCTAAATGCCCTAAATATCCCTTGCACCACTAGTACTTACTTCTCCGAAATTAACCTTCCTTTTTTGGACAAACAAATTGCGCTGCAAGCCCACCAAACTTGCAACCAACCTCTGAAGCCTTGGGCCATGGTTTCGATTATAGAAAGAAAAAGAAAGAAAGAAAAATAGAAGAAGGAGAAGAAATAACAAAACAAGAAAGGGATATAAACAAAACAAAAATAAAAAGAAATAAAAAAAGAACATTGGAAATACACTGCCTAGAAAAATATAAAAAAAATGAAAAAAAATAAAGATAAAAACATGAAAATTACATTAAACAAAACAATGATGCTAATCACCAAGAATACTAACAAAAGAATAATTGTAACACCTAAATCCGGCCTTGCATGGATAAACCTAATGATTTCTTTGTTGAAGAACAAATACTCAACCCACACTTGATGAACAAAATTTCGGCCAACCATGGAAATTGTGGCACAAACACTGTCCGAAAATTTCTAAGGGCAAATGCTTTGGGTCACAATTTCCATTATTTGCCAAAGAAAAAGAAATGGAGGCGAGTATCGGCGCTCTAGCGGCTGCAAATGATCCACAAATGGGTCTGCCGACATCTTATTTTCTTTTATGGTAAGAACAAAGACCATTTCAGGAAAATCTGAACAAAGAAGAAGAAAAATTGGACCTTTAATCCTTAGATCTAAAATTCGAAGAGCGTGAGTGATTTTTGGAGAAGATAAGGGTGGATTTGAAATGGGGGATGATGGAGGTTATGTGGTTAAAATCTGAGGGCTTTTGGAATTGGGTCGCCGTCATGGGTAATCTCCGGTGGGCGGCGGCTTGTCAAAGAGAAGGGGTGAAGAATATGAAGTCTTGGTTTGAGGGGGTTAGGACAGTTTTAAGGGATAACGGGTTAGTTCCGATCCGTTGGATTGAATTGGATGAATGGTGGGGATTTGTTCTGACCAAAAGGGGTCGTTTTGGTCATTTAGTAGAGTTTAAACCAGATTTGGGTTGGCTGGGGCGGGTGTGTTTGGATTGGATTGGGCCTTTGAGACAAAAATTTGCCCAAATTCGGAATTTAAATAAGGTTTCCATTTCTCTATTTATTTACCACCTTTTTTCTTTTTCTTTTCCTTTAATTAAAAAAATCCTAAATTAATCTAAATTGTAAAATTAAACTAATTATCCAACTACAAAAGTTATAAAAATTACCCAATCCTACATTAAAAGAAAAAAATCACTAATCTAAAAATTAAAAGGTAAAATTGTAGAATGAGCCGTTTTTGTGATTTTAATTTTTTAATAAAAAACTAAATGAACTAATTAATCCTGAAAATGTAAAAACAAAATCTAAATGCAATGCATGATATTTTTTTGATATTTTTCATGATTTTAATAAAAATTAAACGTGCACAACAATGCAAACAATTAACACAAAATCATACAAAATTGCAAATAATTGGGAAAATTTATTTCTTTAATTTGTATGAGTATTTCACATAGGGCAAAAATAAGATGTACTCACAACTGCCCCTCTTTGCTCGGAAACACTAAGAGTTTTCAGGCAAAGATAAAGTGCACGGATACGAGCAATTTTTGCCCGTTTGAATACTCCGTATGAACCATTTTTGAAAGATCCAACCGCACCTTGCTTCAGAGTTTGCCTACATATCCTTGGCTATAAAGGAATCAGGTCAGTGTAGTTCGGGAAGTTTCGGTAGCTGGGACTACCGGAAAGCGGTGATTTCACTATTGCTGTTGCTGCTACTGCTTGTTGAACTCCCTATTACACCGAGAAAAAGTAAAAAGAAGCTAGGCTAAATTATGATCTATGAATTAAAAGAATCCTATCTACCATCTTCAAATTTGGTCTTGCTGCTTCTACCATTCTGTTGTGCATTTTGAACGGTTAACCTGTACTCTCCAGGGGAATTTCTGTTGTTGCTAACGCGAATTGAATTCTAAAATGGGTTCACTTGTTTTCCAGGCGGGTGCCTGATTGCCGAAACCTAAATTGCATTCCATTGTTCTCCAAGTGGGCGCTCGATTGCCAAAACTCGAATTGTATTCCCTTGTTCTCCAGGTGGGTGCCTGATTACCAAAACCTGAATTGCATTCCCTTGTTCTCCAGGTGGGCGTTTGATTACCAAAACTTGAATTGTATTCCCTTGTTCTCCAGGCGGGCGCCTGATTACCAAAACTTGAATTGTATTCCTTTGTTCTCCAGGTGGGCGCCTGATTGCCGAAAACTTGAATGGTATTATCTTGTTCTCCAGGTGGGTACCTGATTGCCGAAAACTTAAACTGTATTCCCTTATTCTCCAAGTGGACGCCTGATTGCCGAAAACTTAAACTGTATTCCCTTGTTCTCCAGGTGGGTGCTTGATTGCCGAAATCTTGAATTGCATTCCCTTATTCTCCAGGTGGGCGCTAGATTGCCAAAATCTTGAACTGCATTCCCTTGTTCTCCAGGTGGGTGCCTGATTATCAAAACTTGAATTGTATTCTCTTGTTCTCCAGGTGGGCGCCTGAATACCAAAACTTGAATTGTATTCCCTTGTTCTCCAGGTGGGCGCCTGATTGCCAAAATCTTGAACTGCATTCCCTTGTTCTCCAGGTGGTCGCCTGATTGCCGAAACATAAACTGTATTCCCTTGTTCTCTAGGTGGGTGCCTGATTGACAAAATCTTGAACTGCATTCCCTTATTCTCCAGGTGGGTGCCTGATTAACAAAACTTGAATTGTATTCCCTTATTCTCCAGGTGGGCACCTGATTACAATAAAATAGATAAAACAAAGAAACTTTTCTGGCCCAGTTTAGTACCTGGACACATATATGAGTGTTAATCGAATCATGTTATCCAAAATCTCTAAGAATTTAAAAGCTAGATCCCATTATCTAGGAAGGTCCTTAAAATTTCAAATTGAATCTCATCTTAAGAGTGAAAGCTTTAAAGCCAACTTATATTTCCTAAAGTTAGAGCTTATGCTAAATCTTGTTATCTATGAAGGTCTTGAAATTCAACTCAATCTCATTATCTAAGAGGGTCCTAAGAAAATTTTAAACTAAATCCCATTATCCATGAGGGCCCTAAAAATTTTAAACTAAATCCCATTATCCTGGAGGGTCCTGAAGATTTACGGTGGAACCTGTCCGGTACATGCTTTCCTCACGGAGAGGTCCTCCAGAACAAACGAAATTTTCTGCCCCTGTTTTAATCAAAGAAAATTTATCAGATTTAAAAATGCGGTGGTTAGTTTGCGGCATTCTTGCTGAAGGTGGCCTTTTCACTGTCGTGCTTTGTTCTGACTGGCTGCCTTGAACTGGCCCAGAATTGTTTGACTTTCTGACTGAATCTCACCCACATGACCCTGAATGACCCGAGTGACCTGCACTTAACCTGCTGTTTTTCATTTCTATCCTTCCAATTTGAACCTCTGTATCTTCCACACAATTCGCAAACCCCTTGACCACTTGAACTTTACTAACACCTTATTTTCCATTTTGCATCATGCTATTTCTAGTATGTTTTGGCCGCACTTTGCTTTGTGCAATTTGGAAGTTTGTATTAAGCTTTGAAATCATTTCCTACTTGCTTGAACAAAGCTGACATTGGAAAAGCCTTAGAGGAATAAACCCAAAAGAAATGAAATACAATGACTTTGCGAGTTAGGAATAAAGAAGAAAATTCGAGGCAGGAAGACTGTTTGAGGAAGAAAAAGAAAAGAGACTTATCTGAGTGAGGAAGCTGACACCAATGATCATGACATGTATTTTAGATTAATCAGCCTAGCCTGTTCCACCAATCACCTTTCAGTTTTCATACTTTATGCCTTGGGATTTCCATAATCCAATCTCTTTGTGAAGTCACCAACCTTTTTCGGCTTGCGACGCCCTGAAAGGTTTTCACCAACAAACCTCTCTCATTTGTTCATCTCTCAACTCACTGTCGCCTTACGGTATCCGTGAAGGTTTTCACTAATAAGACTCTCTCATTTTGATTTCTCTCATCTTTCCATCGACCTATGGTGCCCGTGAGGGTTTTCACTAATAGGACTCTCTCATTTTGATTTCTCTCATCTTTTCATCGACCTACAGTGCCCGTGAGGGTTTTCACCAATATAACTCTCTCAATTATTCATTTTCCTTGTGTAGAACGAAGTGTTGCCCCTGATGACTCGTACCTCTATCTCGCCTGACTTGGCATTTCTCAAAGATTGATCGGAAGGTCTTTCTTTGGACCGTAACGTGGGCTTTTGGATAGTGATGGAAAGGATATTATAAAGGCTCAAAAACAACTGAAGCGGGTTCAAAATTACAACTTTTGGAATCCGATCTCCTACGAAACTGCAACTTCTGCCCCAATTTCTTTGCCTGGGGACTTTTGAATTTTATTTTGATGGGACCGAACCGTGAAGCTGCCTATGTATCCTTTAAAGGAATCAGGTCGAACGTAGTTCATGACATAGGAATTGCTTTGTGTTTATTACTTTTCTCTTTTTCTTTTCCTTTCTCTCTTTTCTTTTCACTTTTTTTTCTTTTCTTCCCCCTTTTTTACTCTTTTCCATTTTTTTCTTTCTATTTTTCTCTTCTTTTTTTCTTTTTTCTCTTTTTTTATATTTTCTATATTTGTACTTCTAAACTTTGCTTCTAATTCCAAAAAAAGGGTATGAAAGAAAATAAATAAGGATCAAAGGGGTAACAAAGGATAAAGTGTTTAGATAGCAGAATAAAATGCCTTCGTCATTCCATTCTTCAAAACATGCCAAGTACAAACGACAATTAGACAAACCAAAGAAATCATACATAATATATTTTGATCGCATCAGAATTGATAGCCTTATCTACACATTTGCCTTATATATCTGTTAAATACAAAGCACCATTTGACAACACTCTCGTTACGATGTACAACCCCTTCCAATTTGGGGAAAACTTGCCTTTAG
The DNA here is from genome assembly GCF_000393655.2 of Nicotiana sylvestris. Taxonomy (NCBI): domain Eukaryota; kingdom Viridiplantae; phylum Streptophyta; class Magnoliopsida; order Solanales; family Solanaceae; genus Nicotiana; species Nicotiana sylvestris. The sequence goes on from NC_091058.1 coordinate 58,179,810, forward strand.
CTTCAGCCTGATATGGAAGGATGTGTTTCAGCACCTGCTGACCTAATTCAAATTTTCGGGGACGCACCTTCTTGTTGTATACTCTTGCCACTCTCTTTTGATACAACTGTCCATGATACACTGCTGCCAGTCCTTTCTCGTCAATCAAACTTAATTGCTCCAAACGGATTTTGACCCACTCATCATCATCAATTTCGGCTTCAGCAACAATACGAAGGAATGGAATTTCAACTTCCGCGGGTATTATCGCTTCAGTACAATATACCAACAAATAAGGAGTTGCACCTACTGAAGTGCAAACAGTAGTGCGATAACCCAGCAAAGCAAAGGGAAACTTTTCATGCCATTGCCTTGAACCTTGCACCATTTTCCGATGTATCTTCTTTATGTTCTTGTTGGCTGCCTCGACTGCTCTATTTGCCTTGGGGCAATACGAGGTGGAATTTCGATGCGTAATCTTAAACTATTGACATACTTCTTTCATCAAATGATTTTTAAGATTAGCACCATTATTTTTTATGATCACCTTTGGGATTCTGAACCAACAAATGATATTTGAATGAACAAAATCGACTACTGCTTTCTTGGTCACAGATTTGAAAGTCTTAGCTTCAACCCACTTAGTGAAATAATCGATGGCCACTAGAATGAACCTGTGGACATTTGATGCTGCTGGCTCAATTAGTCCAATGACATCCATGTCCCAGGTGACAAAAGGCCATGGTGCTGACATTGTATCCAACTCAGATAGTGGAGAATGGATCAAGTCTCCGTGTACCTGGCATTGATTACTCTTGCGCACAAAGCTGATGCAATCACGTTCCATGATGAGCCAATAATACCTTGCTTGGAGAATTTTCTTTGACAGAACATACCCACTCATATGTGGCTTGCAAAATTCGGAATGCACTTCTGTCATAATAGTCGTGGCTTGCTTAGTATTTATGCACTGTAGCAACCCAAGATCTGGAGTTCTTTTATACAAGATTTCCCCGCTCAAGAAAAATCCACTAGCCAGACGTCGAATTGTTCTCTTTTGATCACCTGTGGCTTGTACCTGATATACCCCCATCCTGATGTATTCCATGATGTCATGGAACCACGGTTCACCATCAAGTTCTTCCTCAACAATATTACAATAGGCATGCTGATCACCAACTTAGATATGTAGAGGGTCAATATAAGCTTTGTCTGGATAGTGCAACATTGATGCCAAGGTAGCCAAAGCATCGGAAACCTCATTATGGATCCTTGGAATATACCTAAATTCTATTAATCAAATTTGTTGACAAAGATCATGCAAACATTGCAAATATGGTATGAGCTTTAAATCCCGAGTCTCCCATTCTCCTTGAATCTAGTGTACCAAAAGGTCCGAGTCTCCCAAGATCAAGACTTCCTGGACTCCTATATCTACAGCAAATCTCAATCCCAAAATACATGCCTCTTACTCAGCCATGTTATTGGTACAATATAAACAAAGATAGGTCGTAACGGGGTAGTGATGCCCTATTTCAGAAATGAGGACGTCCCTTATTCCGACACCTTTCATGTTAGCAGCTCCATCAAAGAAACGTTTCCAACCTAGTTTTTCAACCTGCTCCACCTCGTCCATATGCATCACCTCTTCATTGGGAAAATAAGTTCTCAACGGTTCATACTCTTCATCCACCGGGTTCTCGGCCAATGCTTGGGCTTTCATCGCGGTCCGAGTCACATAAATGATGTCAAACTCTATTAGCAATATCTGCCACTTTGCAAATCTTCCTGTGGGCATAGATGAAAGATATACTTTAGAGGATCCAGGCGAGAAATGAGGTAAGTAGTGTATGACGACAAATAATGCTTCAACTTTTGTGCCACCCAAGTCAGGGCACAACATGTCCTTTCAAGGGGAGTATACTTAACCTCATAGGATGTGAACTTCTTTCTGAGATAATAGATGGCTTGCTCCTTCTTGCCAGTGATGTCATGTTTACTCAACACACAATCGAATGAATTGTCCAAGACCGTCAAATAAAGAATCAAAGGTCTCCCAGGTTCTGGCGGGACCAATACAAGTGGGTTTGACAAATAACCCTTGATCTTATCAAATGCCTCCTGGCACTCATCAGTCCATTTGACCGCAACATCCTTTTTCAGCAACTTGAAGATGGGCTCACAGGTTGTCGTCAGTTGAGCAATAAACCTGCTGATGTAGTTTAAATGCCCGAGCAAACTCATCACCTCAGTCTTGTTCCTTGGAGGTGGCAATTCTTGGCTAGCTTTTATCTTTGATGGGTCTAACTCAATGCCTCGACGGCTAACTATAAATCCCAATAGTTTTCCAGATGGAACACCAAATGCACACTTGACAGGGTTAAGCTTAAGATTGTACCTGCGGAGCCATTGGAAAAACTTCATCAAATCTCCGACATGGTCGGCCTGTTATTTTGACTTTACGATCACATCATCCACATAAACCTCAACCTCCTTGTGTATCATGTCATGGAACATAGTAGTCATTGCCCTCATGTAAGTTGCCCCACTGTTTTTCAAACCAAATGGCATTACCCGGTAGCAATAAGTCCCTCATGGTATGATGAATGTTGTCTTTTCTGCATCCTCCTTGTCCATCAAGATATGGTAGTATCGCGCATAGCAATCCACAAAAGAACCAATCTCATGCTTGGTACAATTTTCAATCAAAATGTGAATATTTGGCAATGGAAAATTATCCTTTGGACTTGCTTTGTTGAGATCGCGGTAATCAACGCACACCCTGGTCTTGTCGTCCTTCTTTGGCACTGGCACAACATTAGCTAACCAAGTGGGGTATCACGTAACTTGAATAACCTTTGCGTCCAACTACTTTGTGATTTCTTCCCTTATCTTTACACTCATATCAGTTTTGAACTTCCTTAACTTCTGCTTGAAGGGAGGGAATGTCGGGTCGGTGGGCAATTTATGAAACACCAAGTCAGTACCTAGACCTGGCATGTCGTCATATGACCATGCAAAAATGTCTTTATATTCAAACAATGCTTTGATTATTTCCTCCCTGATTTGTGGTTTCAAATGTACACTTATCTTGGTTTCCCTGATATTATTTGGATCTCCTAAATTGATTGCTTCATTTTCATTCAAATTAGGCTTGGGTTTCTCTTCAAAGTGACTTAGCTCTTTAGTAATTTCCTCAAATGCTTCATCTTCATCATATTCTATTTCATCATCATACTCTATTTCTTGGATTATTATTTCAGAGTTAGATTGGCTTTTAAGACTTGGCCGAAGATTCCTCATGCATATCATGTCATTGAAACCAGCATAAAAAGAACTATACAAAGAAAGAAGAAACAAAAAGATGACACTATTAGGAGTAATGGAAAAAGGAAAATTGCATTTCATTAAAAATAAAGGATAAAAGGGTTTGTACATCAAAACAGATGGAAAATAAAATCTAAATTACAACCCTGGAATAATCCAGATAAACTGAAAGGAAAACAAGCAAACTACCAAAACTCATTCCGGGTAGGGAGAGGAGTAGCATCCCAATTGTTAAGCTTCACTTACGGCCCAATAAACTGCACACCTACTTTGTTGGACCCTTCCCCAATTTATACCATGTTCACCTCATCAAACAGACTTTGGAACCTTTTGACCAATTCCTCATCAAAATCAACCACAGGCTTTGGAACTGTTGTCACTGGATACTTCATGACCCCTGCCTTGATAAAAGACCTGGAGAGACGTGGGACTGGTTTAGGGAGTGACCATGCCTTCTTTTTCAGCTTTCTAGCCTTCTTCACATCATTCCCTATAGGCTTGAAACCCATACCAAATGTACCCAGATTTTTACCCAAATACACTAGCTGTACGATACCTTATGGAGATGCACCTAGACCCTTGCCCAGCATAAAAGCATTTTTCAACATTTCAGTCACTACCATGACGGTTGCAGAAGCTAGCTTTGGACCTGGAATGTATTCTCCTTCTGGAACCTTTTCGACCGACACTGTTTTAGAAACATGATATACCCACGGCCCCTTATCTTCTTCAACATCAATAAATGGGATGAATGTATTATTGAAAGCACATAAATTCTCATCACCATGCACGACGATTTCTTGTCTATCCCACTCGAACTTCACTATCTGGTGTAGAGAAGATGGAACTGCCTTGACATTATGTATCCAAGGCCTTCCCAACAACAAATTGTAAGAAACAGCCACATCCAGTACCTAGAACTCCATGGTAAATTCAACTGGTCCTATTGTTAACTCGAGCATGATGTCACCAATAGAGTCTTTTCCCCCTCCGTTAAAACCTCGGACATATATATTGTTCTTGTGAATCCTCTCATCATCTACTTTTAACTTGTTCAGAGTAGATAGAGGGCAGATGTTTGCACTGGAACCATTGTCAACTAACACCATTGTGACCACAGAATCTTCGCATTTTATTGTGAGATAGAGGGCCCGATTGTGTTCCGTACCCTCCAGAGGCAAATCATCATCCGAGAATGTGATCCTGTTAGACTCAAATATCTTATTGGCAATCTTCTCCAAATGGTTCACTGTGATTTTGTGGGGGACATGAGCTTCGTTCAGAATCATCATCAGAGCCTGGCGGTGCGCATCTGAATGGATCAACAAAGATAGCAAGGAAATCTGAGCAGGAGTCATTCTCAATTGTTCTACGATGGAGTAATCTTGTACCTTTATTTTTCTCAAAAACTCCTCCGCCTTTTCTTTAGTGATCGGTTTTTCACTAGAACTGGATTGTCTCTTAGCGTTTTAGCTTTCCTTAACTCTTTCGGGGCAAAGCATCTCCTTGAACGAGTTAAACCCTGGGCCTCGTTGACTTCTTCTTTCACTTCCTTCCCCTTATAGGTCACTATCACTCACTCATAGTTCCATGGGACAATCTTGGTATTAGCTACCGACAGTTGGGTCACAGGTTTGATAATGATAGGGTCCGTGTGAGCAACCTCCACAATTATGATTGGCTTACTTGCTACCCCCGGCACGTTCACCTTTGGCTTTTCTTGATTTGTTACAACATCACTTGAGCACCTCTTTTCAACTAACACAACTAGATTATCATTTGGCATGCTTAACTTGTTTGTTGATCCTTCAACTATTGAAGAGGTTGCTTTTTGTGACAACCGCGCCCTTAACCGACTTACCTTTACTAGACCGGATCATCATGATAGATTGTGAAGTCTTCTTGGGCTTCCCATATTTGTGCACTATCTCAATCATGTGCATTTCAGGATGGGCTGGCAATAGGTTCTGATTGATGTTGGGTGCTTATGGGCTCTGGACCACAATCTAGTTCGTATCAATAAGCTCTTGGATGGATTTCTTCAAATGCCAACACTTTTCTGTGTCGTGCCCTAGAGTATCAGAATAGTACACACATTTGAGAGAATAATCCAAGTTCTTTGGAGGGGGGTTTGGTAGTTTTGACTCAATTAGCCTTAGAACATCCAACTTCCTCAACCTTTGAAATAGGCTGGTATAAGATTCCCCAAGCAGGGTGAAAGTTTTCATTCGCTGGAACCTTTTATTCCTGAACTCTGGCTTGGTCCGAAAGTTTGGACCAGCAGGGTTTCGGTATGTTTGTGGAGGTGGGTAAGGGTTTTGTGGATCTGTTGCACGCCATTACAGGTGAGGAGAGGGTTGAGCATAAAACTGTGTGTGATGAACATGATATTGGGGTGGCCTGACTGAATACTGAGGCTCTGGTGGTGGGAAGTAGTGTTGGGATGGATTATATGGAGTTGGGGTATAGGTTTGAAGTTGGGGTCGAGGTTGGATGTAGTAGGTAGGAGAATCCCCCGGGCTATGCCACGATCCTGAAACGACCGTAGCGACATCCTCTTTCTTATTTTTCCCAAGCACTCTTATGGTGCAATTCTGGATTGCCTGCGTCGTTGCTTTGATGGCAGAGTAGCTCATGATCTTGCTTGATTTGAACCCTTCCTTTACCATTCCTCCTATTTTTACTACTTCATTGAAAGACTTACCTATGGCCGAAATCAGATGACCAAAGTAAGTAGGCTCCAAGGCCTGAAGAAAGTATTCCACCATTTTGTTCTCCTCCATTGGAGGGTTAACCCTTGCTGCTTGTTCTCCCCATCGGAAACCATATTCCCTGAAACATTCACTAGGCTTTTTATCTATCTTAGTCAAATACAAACGATTTTGAACAATCTCTATGTTGTATTGGAAATGACGAGCGAATGCTTGGGCTAAATCATCCCAGGTATACCATCTGCTGTGATCCTGATGAGTGTACCACTCCAATGCCGCGCCACTAAGACTCTGGCTAAATTATGCCATTAACAGCTTATCTTTTCCGTCGGCTCCTCTCATTTTACTGCAGAATCCCCTTAAGTGGATCGCGGGATCTCCGTGTCCGTCATACAGGTCAAATTTGGGCATTTTGAACCCAACATGTAGGTGTACATCAGGGAACAAACACAGATCTTTGTAGGCTACACTCACTTGACCTCCCAACCCTTGCATGTTTCTGAGCGACTGCTCCAAGCTTCTTACCTTTCTAAATATCTCCTCCTATTCCGGGTTCTTAGGTGATTTCTCAGCCTCAACAGGAAGGCCGAAACAAGGAGTGTAGGTGTAATTATTTGGGGCCTTGAAAGTAGGCTCTAGGGGATAGTACTAATTATCTTGGGTTTGGAATAATGGCTCACTAGAAGATCGATGGAGCGTAGCTAGTAGAGGTGCTACGAAAATAGGGGTAGTTGGTGGAGGGGGGTATAGGGTTGTTTTGGTTGGTGGAGCCTATATGGTTTGGAAAGTGGTGCCATGATAGTGGTGGTAACGGGTGAAGCTTTGTGCATGTTGTGGGGATGAATTAGCAGTGGGAGGTTATTGGGATTGAGCTAGCAGTGGGATGAAAGCAGGGTTGGCGGGGTATGATGGTGGGGGATACCCTTTCATCCATGCCTGGTACATCTTGGCTATTTGGTGCTTTAACTTGTGTAACTCCTCCTTCAGACCAACCTCAGTCTCATCCACCTCTCTCGGTGAATCAATAATACTTGCGTCCAGTTCTTGGCCAACCATGATCAATTTATTTTTAGACCTGGTGTTGTATGTGTGGGTTGCCAGAATGCCAAACAAACTAACCACCTTCCTGTTCTCAATAACAACAACAACTTGTTAGTGTTTAAGACGTAACAGATAGGCAACAACACATTTGGGATACAATGCACCTAAACAGTTACAACTTCTATCGTGTATTTGAACGGCTGCATGTTTCATCCCAGCTCTTAACTAACTTTTCTCATTTTTGCACTTTCTCTTCTCTATTTTTCTTTTCTTTTCACTCCAACTCCTCTTTGGTCACTATTGGCCTTTTCCACTTGTTTTGTTGCTTCCCTTTTATTTTGCACTCGTTTTTCTCTTTTGTTTTGCCAATATTTCATTCCACTTAATATTCTTTTATTTTCTCCCCTCTTTTTCCTTTTCATTTTATGGTTACGATCGAATCCTATGGGGATTGCCTACGTATCATAACGCCGCATGAATCAGATCATTACGTAGTCAGGAGATAAGTGTGAAATAAAAGGACACTTTATGGGTTTTCAAATTTTTCATAATAAAATAAAGATCATCTTGATTACAACGAATTCCCCTGCAGACTTAAACATAAAAGCTAACAGACTAAAAAGAAACCACAATACAGATTCGAAAGTGGACTAACAAACTCCAAAGGAAACTGAAAATACAGACTCGAAAGTGGACTAACAAACTCCAAAAGAAACTGAAAATACAGACTCGAAAAATAAAATCAGAAATACATGAGTGCCTCAACTGCTGCTCCAGGGGCCCGCGGAACATTAGTCGGTCTCGCCGCGGGCTTATGCGCCATATCTTCTTGGAGGCGAAATAGGTCATTCATGATCTGCCGGACAAAAATTATAACTGAAGCGAAGAACATGGACCTGGTCATGTCCTCGCATTCATTGCACTTCATCACAATGTAGTCCACAATCCTCCTAACCCTCTCCCTGATAATACCCTTCTCTTGTAGCAACCGTCCGATCTACTATGATTTGGCCCCCAAAACTTGTTCGGCTGTATGATTTTGCTCTTGAAACTGCTGCAAGTCTTTTTCTAGATGCGACATCAGGGCATACCAGTGTTCTCTTTCTGCTTTGAAGTCTCTTGCCTTCTTAGTCATTTCGTTCTCAAGGACATTGACCCTTTCCTTCAAACCCATGATTCATTGTCATATTTTCCTTTTAATTGTTGAACAAAGCGTGTTTGTTCCTCTGCATTCTTAGCCAATTTTGTTCGAGCCTTTACCAGTTCGCCCTTGATCTTTTTCAGATCAAAACCATATTCACCCACTTTCCGCCTAAGGTTATCTATAAGTTTTTCATCTTTTGCACTTCTGACGGAGTTCTCGGCTGCTATTTTCATTTCCTGAATTTGGGCTCGGAGGGCGTAGTTTTCTTTGGCTAACCTTTTCTTTTCACCCTCATCCGTCGCGGCTTGCAAACCATTCTAAAATTGAAGATCCCTGACTTGCTTTTCCAACTTGCCTATTGTGGCCCTGTACTCATTATCCTTGGTCAACCAGGCCCACTGTTCCTGCAACGCTTCAACAAATTCTTGGATGTGGGCCTTTTGGTTGGTCTTTCAGGTTCAACCCTTGCAGTGTTCTTCTTTCTGTACCAAGAAAGATAGGCAGGTGAGACCTCGACTTTAGACAAGTCACGCCCTCGGGTGTTTGCTGTCAAATACTGGCAATCGTTCCAAATATGACGAACTGTTTCTTCATGAAATCGGCTGTCAGAGCTGATTTCGATCGCATAAACACTAAGATCTTCATCCGGGTGCACCAGGTACTTATGCCTTAGACCTTTAGTACTTCCCACATAACCCGATATCTCTTCCAAGGTGGGTGTGAGTTCAAAATCTGAGAAATGTAGGACGTTGTGAGCTGGGTCCCAAAATATTACCAGTGCCCTTATTATGTCTCCTCTAGGCCTAATCTTCAACAATCCGGTGAGCCCTCCCAAATAAAGGTTGACCACATATCGTCCTTCTTTACCCAAATCTTCCCACCACATGTGTAGATCCAACGAAATCTTGGACATGACCTTCATTGGTAAATTTTGACTCGTAATCATTCTGTACATTTAGATTAAGGCGATTGGTTTAAAGACAAAGTGAATCTTATTTGAAAATTGACAAAAGGCTTATTTTTGCAAAAAAATAAAACAAATCAGGGCTACTTTTGCGAATACGGCCTTTCATTACTTCAGAATTGAAGTTCTTAGGGTTGTGTTAGCTAAATGGCCAAAATTAACAAAGAAACCTTTGGTGGCTATTTTTGCAAAGCATCCTTCCGGCGTCTCGCTGGGACATTCGGCTATTTAGACAAAATGGCATCACCCACTTATTTACGAAAAGAATTACAACACTTCATATATATTTTCAAAATTTTTCAAAAAGCGGGGCTAGACCCGATGAGGGTTGCCTACGTATTCCATGTCCGGTGAGAATCAAACACGCGTAGTTCGACCAGTTTTGACACGAGGAGGAAAAACATAAACCATTTTGAACTAACTCTTTTCTTTCTCAAGAAACCCCTTTTTTCCTTCTTTTTTTTCAAGAAATCTTTTCTTCTTTTTTTTTTCTTTCAAAAATTCTACAGAGTTTCGGGATATTTTGGGCACTATTTTTGGAAACAGGTGAAATCCTCTCTCATACCTCAAACTTGGTTTTCCTTTGATTTTCCTACATAACCCAGAAGCCGGTCAACATGCAAGCCGAAACAAATGAATGCACTTGTAGCACGTAAAAAATGCATCAAGTTGGTCTTTTATTTTCGGGTACACCTGTCCTAGACGGACCCAACCCCTGTGTTGAGTCCCCAAGGTCAAATGCACATGATGCAAACAAACGTTCCTACTAGGGATCCAGCATGAGGCTGTGTTATTCTAAGTTTAAAACTTGGGTGTATTGTTCTAGACCTGTCTTACCCGAGCGGACAACTCGAGCCGGGGGGGGGGGAGGGGGAGGGCAGCGTACCTCATTCTAATTAAGGTGTGACACTAACATAAAGGAGTCACGCCAACGTGCACTTCTCAGAAAATTAAAAGAGAGGGGTTTCGTAGCAGTTTATATACAGTTTAGATAATATTAAAGCGGTAAAAAGCAATATTTAGCACATTAACCCGAACACATAAATAAAATCAGACAATAAATAAAGCCAAATATAACAATTATTTTAATCTCGAATTCTTGAACCCTGAACTAGAGATTTTGGGTTCGATCCCCAACAGAGATGTCATAGCTGCCACACCTCCTTTTTCTACCTCCCGGAAGGGTATACGGGCATTTTTTCCAATTTAAGTGACAATCGAAACGGGATTATTTATATTAAAATCAGAGTCGCCACTTGAAATAGTTTATGGTGTCCCAAGTTACCAGTTTAAAATTCCGAATCGAGGAAAGTTTACTCTATTTATGGTCTACGAACACAGAAATCTGGGTAAGGAATTCTGTTAACCCGAGAGATGGTGTTAGGCATTTCCGAGTTTCGTGGTTCTGGCACAGTCGCTCAACTATTATTATTGGCCTATTTATCTGATTTTAAAACATATTTGAAACCTCTGTGCATTTTTATTCCTTTTAAACCGCTTTTAATAATCCAATTGTCATACAACTAATTATTTGATTACATGTTGCGAATCATGTTACGAGAACCGTACTCACAATCCACAATATATTTATATAATTAACAAGATTAAATTATGATCGGGTCATATAAATGTACCCCAGATTTAGAAATTAGGCACCACAACTACGTTACGAGAACCGTACCCGTAGCTATGATAATTTATTTAATTATACGTGTCTAACGCAAACTACGAGAGTTCAAGGCATTTTCTACACTAGTTAATATATCAATGTGAGGGCCATAGACTAAGTGATTGGATAGTACACCTTAGTTGTTTTAAAATCTATAGGAACACATTCCACTGCAAGTAATTCAATAATTAATTCAACCGCTCTTGTCAGTACCAATTTATTCCTAAAGCCTCATTTCAAACAAATGTCCAAACCACCTTTCAAGATATTAGTGCATGGCCCAATTAGGAAGTTGTTCAATTACTAATTAAGTTTTGAGGCCCTATTTCTAACATTAACAATTATTCTAACTACATCAAACAGCGAAGCCGAAATCGCGTCTTAACATCAAAGAAATATCCCAAAGCATTCAAAGCATGCTGGATAGCTAAAAATAAATAATAAATAAAAACAATTAGACTAACACATAGTCAAATATAGCTAGTGACAGTGAACAGATTATGAACATTAATGGTATAAATGTACCACATAAATAGAAAAGTAACAACTGCCATCAATGTGCCGACCTTTCTTTTTCTTTTGCTTTTTGATTACGGAGGTCAGACTTGCCTATGAACTAATTCATTGTGTAAGAAAAACAATATTGTAGAAATTATAGTCTCATATTAATATAATAAACAAGATAGATTAAAAATGAAAAAAAAAAAACCTAAGACAAACCACTTTCAGCACTTAAATAGATATATAAACTTCCTGTAGTACGCATTCCTCAAGCAACAGAAGGTGAAATAAACACAGGACAAAATGCAACAAGATTTAACTAAAACAGAAAATGAATCTAAAAGATAATCTATTTAGTTTATCAATGCTGATTTTCAAACTTTTTATATACTCCACTAAATGAAGCAAGAGCATATGTCCCTAAACAACATTATCCAAATAGGAAAAACATGGAGATGAGCAAACGAACCAACTAATTAACACAGGGAAGATATTCAAACTTCAGATTTACATTTATCGACTTGAAAATAGGTAATTACAAAATGAAGGATATACCTAAATGTGACCAAATCAACTAAATAAACAAGGATGAAAGTATGAGACGAGGTGTAAACTCAGCAGAAGAAGTTAAAATCACAGCTTCAAGAAACCATTCTTCTTCTAAATCCCCCAAAAGAAAACTTAAAAGCCAAAGAAGAAACTTAAAAACTGTGAAATGTTTTTGAGCGAAATTCTTTTTTGTAGTATTCTACCGTCTATCCCTCTCTTTTTAGCTCCAATGTGTATTTATAATATACTCTTTAGGGCAACAAACCAGTATTTCCAAATTGAAATTTAGCCCTTAAGAAATCTATTTTTCCACCAACTTTTACCTAAGTTTTGTACTATTTACTCATTCAAACCCCCAAACCCACCTTCCTAGAACTTTCCTAGGTTGTTATCAGATTATTCCTTGAACCTAAATGCCCTAAATACCCCTTGCACCACTGGTATTTACTTCTCCAAAACAGAAAAAATTGGGCTGTAGGCCCACCAAACTTGCAACCAACCTCTGAAGCCTTGGGCCATGGTTTCATTAAAGAAAGAAAAAGAAAGAAAAAAATAGAAGAAGGAGAAGAAATAACTAAACAAGAAATGGATAGAAACAAAACAAAAATAAAAAGAATTAAAAAAAGAACATTGGAAATACACTGCCTAGAATAATATATAAAAAAACGAATAAAAAATAAAGATAAAAACACAAAAATTACATTAAACAAAACAATGATGCTAATCACCAAGAATACTAACAAAAGAATAATTGTAACACCTGAATCCAGCCTTGCATGGATGAACCTAATGATTTCTGTGTTGAAGAACAAATACTCAACCCGCACTTGTTGAGCTAAAATTTTAAGGGCTAATGCTTTGGGTCACAATTTCCATTATTTGCCAAAGAAAAAGAAATGGAGGTGAGTATCGGCGCTCCGGTAGCTGCGAATGATTCACAAATGGGTCTGTGTCACGACCCCAAACCGAAACCGATCGTGATGGCGCCTCTCGTGAAGACAAGGCAAGTGGACACAATTCTCAAACTCTATTTTAATGGTTTAATAAATCAATTTAAATCATTTATAAGGATAAATCCCCAATAAGTACAGATTTAGCGAAATAAAATAAGTGCGGAAATTAATACATCCCAACAACGGGGTGTCACAAGCCACGAGCATGTAATAAGGTCTAAAATACAACGAAAATTTCGGTAAATGTACGAAACACAATCTAATAACATCAAATGGAGAAAAGCAGTGTTACGGATGTGAGGCAGCTACCATGCTAAACTCCAAAGACTCTGTCTCTGATCAACCAATACCCGCTACCGGGTGCAGAAATACATAAATCTGCACACAAGTGCATGGAGCAAAGTGAGTACTCCAACTCAGTGAGTAATAATCATAACTAAAGACTGAGTGATAGGAAATCACGAAAAATACATCAACATGTTGTATGGAGTAGTACAGGCTAGTAAGAAAGCAATGAAGTTGTGAAATCTCTTAAAGCAAGGATGGAAAGGTCCGAGTTTGTGTCGACTTTCGGGATCTCAACCGGGTCAGTCCAAAAGACGACTTCCCTTTGCCGAACATACACATCCTGATTGAAAATTGTGCCAAGCATGAGCTGCAGTCATTTGTAGATTGCTTCACTGGTTATCATCATATCTAGATGGATGAAGAAGATGCTGAGAAAACGACTTTCATTATGCCATGGGGAATGTACTATTACAAGATGATGTTGCTCGGCCTGAAGAACGCAGGGGCCACCTACATGAGGGCCATGAATACCATTTCCCATGACATGATACACTAGGAGATAGAGGTATATGTATCAGATGTTATCATCAAGTCCAAGAAGGTCATTGATCCCATGGAATATTTGAGGAAGTTCTTCAATAGACTGCAGAGGTACAATTTGAAACTAAACCCTGCAAAGTGCGCATTTGGGGTTCCTGCTGGGAAATTGCTTGGGTTTATTGTGAGTCGCCAAGGAATAGAACTAGATCCATCAAAAGTCAAAGCTATCCAGGAATTGCCACCGCTGAAAAACAAGAAGGGCGTGATGAGTTTCTTGGGGAGACTGAACTACATCAGTCGGTTTATAGCATAATCTACAGTTATCTGCGAGCCAATTTTTAAGATGTTGAAGAAGGACGCTGCTACCAGATGGACCGATAACTGACAAAAGGCCTTCGACAGAATCAAGGAGTACTTGTCAACACCACCAGTATTGGTCCCGCCTGAGCCAGGTAGACCCTTATTACTCTCCCTTGCAGTATTGGATAGAGCTTTCGGTTGCGTTCTGGGGCAACATGATGAAACGGGGAGGAAGGAGTAGGCCATTTATTACCTCAGCAAGAAGTTTATCCCGTACGAGGCCCGGTAGTCTTTGTTAGAGTGCACCTGTTGTGCTTTGACCTGAGTAGCCCAGAAGCTGAGACAGTACTTCTGTTCCTATACCACATATCTCATATCAAGGATGTATCCTTTGAAGTACATCTTCCAGAAGCCCATGCCCACTGGAAAGCTAGCCAAGTGGAAAATCCTGTTGAGTGAATTTGACATTGTCTACGTGACTCAGAAGCCAATCAAGGGACAGGCACTAGCAGATCACCTTGCTAAAAATCCCGTGGATGGAGAATACGAACCCCTGAAAATGTATTTTCCTAACAAAAAGGTATCATTCATAGGAGAAGACATCGCATAATCCTATGATGGTTGGAGAATGTTTTTCGATGGAGCAACAAATTTCAAAGGAGTTGGCATAGGAGCAGTCCTTGTATCAGAAACCGATCAGCATTATCCGGTGTCTGCCAAACTCAGGTTCACATGCACCAACAACATGGCTGAGTATGAAGCCTGTATCCTAGGGCTAAAAATATCCATTGACATGAACGTTTAAGAGTTGCTAGTGATTGGAGATTTGGACCTACTTATACATCAGGTCCGAGATGAATGGAAAACCAAGAACTCCAAAATACTCCCGTATCTGCATCATGTATAGTAATTGAGAAAGAGGTTCACAAAGACAGAATTCCAGCATGTTCCCAGAATCCATAATGAGATTGCCGATGCATTGACTACCCTGTCATCTATAATACAACATCTAGACAAGAATTTCATTGATCCTATTCCAGTAAAGATCCATGATCATCCAGCTTATTGTGCCTATGTTGAAGAAGAAGTAGACGAAAAGCCTTGGTTTCATGACATCAAGGAATATTTGGAAAAAGGAGAGTACCGAGAGCTTGCAAATCCTACTCAGAAATGCAGACTTCGGAGGTTGTCTAATAATTTCTTTCACAGCAGAGGAATCCTATATAGGAGGACTCCTGATGTGGGATTATTAAGATGTGTCGACGCAAAAGAAGCATCCAGGGTACTAGAGGAAGTTCACGCTGGGACCTGCGGTCCACATATGAACAGTTTTATCTTAGCCAAGAAGATACTCCGGGCTGGTTACTTTTGGATGACTATGGAATCAAACTACATCCAGTATGTCCGGAAATGCCACCATTGTTAGATACATGCAGACATAATAAAGGTGCCTCCAAATAAGCTTAATGCAACAAGCTCACCGTGGCCGTTCGCCGTCTGGGAATGGATGTCATTGGACCAATTGAGCGTGCTTTATCCAACGGACACAGGTATATCTTAGTAGCAATCGACTATTTCACCAAATGGGTCGAAGCAGCACCTTACAAAGTAGTGACTAAGATAGTCGTGGCAGACTTTGTCCGCGACCGCATTATTTGCCGATTCGGAATTCCATAGTCAATCATTACTGATAATGGCTCCAACCTCAACAACGACCTGATGAAAGCTATGTGTGAAACCTTCAAGATCAAACACAAGAATTCCACAGCCTATAGGCCTCAAATGAATGGAGCTGTAGAAGATGCTAATAAGAATATCAAGAAGACAATAAGGAAAATGATAGAGAAGCATAAACAGTGGCACAAGTAGTTATCATTTGCTCTATTGGGATATCGCACCACAGTCCGAACATCAACTAGGGCAACCCTCTATATGGTGGTTTATTGTATAGAGGCAGTCATTCTCGCAGAGGTAGAAATTCCTTCCCTTAGGATCATACAGGAAGTTGAGCTCCACGACGCAGAGTGGGTGAAAAGTCGTTTTGAGAAACTAGCCCTTATAGACGGAAAGAGAATGAATGCAGTTTGTCATGGTCAACTCTATCATAACAGAATATCCTGAGCCTTCAAAAGAGTAAAGCCGAGATAGTTCACACCAGGACAACTAGTGTTGAAGAAAATTTTTCCGCATCAGGATGAAGTCAAAGGAAAATTCTCTCCCAACTGGTAGGGTCCATACATGGTTCACCAGGTTTTGACAGGAGGAGCCCTCATACTTGCATAAATGGATAGAGAAGTCTGGCCAAAACCAATCAACTCAGATGCAGTCAAACTCTACTATATGTAGTCCCTATGCTTCCCTTATATGATGTAATTTGAACTACGCCTGACTTGATTCCCGTTTAAGAGGGGATACGTAGGCAGCCCTATGGGTTCGGTCACAATTCAATAAAATTTTCATTTCCCCTGCAATTGGAAATTGGGGTAGAATTTTGAGGAGGACCCTCAAAATTCCGAAGTAATTTCAGCCAATCATCGCAAGCAACATTCAAAACATCTACCCAGTAAACTGGGGTAGAATTTTTAGGAGGACCCTCGAAATTCCATAGCAAGAGAGGTTGCAATGTCCTGAACCGCGTCACAGTCGTCGGTTCATCTAAAAGTTATTCTTAATTATATACTCATGTCACATTTTTTACTAAGTCATGCATGTTTATTACTGAAATTGCCTTGTTTAGCAACGCTATCCCAATAATACAAACAATATCACCAGATCGAAGCCGAGCAGGTCAAGCAGAGCCAGCGAGGATACGAACTAACCGCCCCCTTTACAAAACTCACGATTTTTCTTTGGATGCAGGCATTTGGATTGCGAAATCATCAAGCATACTATACAATCGCAAGACATTGTTCGGGAATACAACTCTCAGAACCATTGCACTTACCCACATTTTCCATCCATACACACCAGTGACATTTCATGTGTCACAATGTCCCCAACAGTCACAATATCGCAACCTGCTATCAACTAAGAAAGCTCTATTACCACTTGCCATTTTATTTATTGCATAAGGATACCATTCTGCCTTCTGAGACTAAACGATGTGTCAATCTGCATTTCTGCACTACATAAAGCTACCATTCTGCCTTCTGAGACTAAACGCTCTCTCCGTTTGCATCTCTGCATTGCAAAGGCTACCATTCTACCTTCCGAGACTAAGCGTTTTCTCCATCTGCATTTCTGCATTGCATAAGGCTACCATTATGCCTTCCGAGACTAAACGCTGTCTCTATCTGCATTTTTGCATTACATAAGGCTACCATTCTGCCTTCCGAGTCTAAACGCTGTCTCCATCTACTTTTCTGCATTGCATAAGGCTACCATTCTGCCTTCTGAGACTAAACGTTATCTCTATCTGCATTTTTGCATTGCATAAGGCTACCATTCTACCTTCTGAGTTTAAGCTCTACCTTCATCTGCATTCGCATGGCTGAAATATCGCCACATACTGCATCTCATAGGCTAAAAGAGCGCCACATACTGCATCTCATCGGCTGAAAGATCGCCTCATACTGCATCTGCATGGCTGAAAGATCGCTGCATACTACATCTCATGGGCTGAAAGATCGCCACATACCACATCTCATGGGCTGAAAGATCGCCAAATTATCCAAAGGCGTCATCGTTTGGAGGCACCATTTCAATAGCCCGAGAACACCATGTCATGGCCTGAGGATCCCTTTTAATTTTGCATATCATTATTCAAAGGCATCATGGTTTGGAGGCACCGTCCTCATAGCCTGGGAGCATCATTTTATGGCCTGCGAATCTTTTATCATACGCTACATGGCCCAGGACATCATGGTCTAAGGATGTCATTCTAACCGTCCGAAGACAACATTTATGGTCCGACAAGAATTTGTATCATCTTTAAATTCATGCACGGTATATGCTGGTAGTGTTTCTAAATTGCAGGTACACTAGTGAGCAACGGCCATCTCGGTAGGAGCGTTCCTGCTCCAGTTCCCGCAGCCATATCTTAACCCTTCCCATAATCCTGCCACTCACTCGACCCTAGATATTGTGTCCATTCTCGAAAAGTCTCCACCGGCAAACTCCACCGACGGATCCCAAATTACATATGGCCTGATTCCTATAAAACTAGGGATATGTATGTAGATCAAAAGTTAGGGCATCCTAAACCTCTCTGAACCGTTTCGCTCGGTCAAAATTAGCCATCATATATTTACCCGACAACTCTTTCATCCTTCCCGGATAAAGAGGGGCAGCTGTTGATACCCAATTTTTCCTTGTACATTTTCTAATATGCAAAATACCTTTGAAATAGAATGTATATGCATATATAAGTATGTCCCAAGTGTTTTGTTATGTTTCCTTAATTTTTAAAGGTTTTTAACCAATTTATTTCTCTATTTTATCCATAAAAAACCAATAATTATTTCCAAAAATTATCATTTTGGTGATTCATTTATTGTACCTTCATATTTATGCTAAAATATAGCTAAGGTAATTTTTTCATAGTTTTACAAATTTATTTAGTATTTTTAAAGCAAAGTTGCATATAATTGCAATATTGGCCTCTTTTAAGATCTAATTGTGTTTATGGTTATAAACATTATGTCCTGTATTTTTAAATTGATAATTATATTTTATAAATCATTCTAGTACTTTAAATATATTTCCAAAAATTAATTTACTATTTTTTATAAAATGAAAGGGGAAAATTGGCTAATTAAAATCTAGCCCAATTGCATTTCAATTATAGCCTAATTTCTACACCAATTTAAACCCAATTGCCCTAGCCCAATTCCTAATGATATCCGACCCCCTAACACATTTAACTGACCCAAACCCAAACCTCTACCTACTTGCTTTAATCCAGGCCATTGATCATTCAGATCAACGGTTAGTATTCACCCTTACCTTAATTAATCCTAAACGACCCCCAAAATCCTATCATTTGATACAATCCGCCGCCTTAGAATCCCCTTATGAAACCCTCTCTACAACACCACCTAAACCGTAGCCGCCCCCACGCTAATCCACCCTAATACCTACTTAATCCATGGCCTTCCGTGGTCATTTTAGGCATATACCATCCTTCCATGGCTTCCATGTATTTGTTCTAATGGTTTCAAGGCTATAACTTGAAGGATTCTGGTCCAGTCCTTGTTCGGTTTCAGTTCATGGCTCTTCTCCGATCATCCTTAACCTTTCTCCGGCCAACCATGGCCGCTCGAGACAGATTCTTGACTCTCCTGGTTAGATCGGTAAATTTCAGGACCTTTCTCACCTTTTTGGGTTTTCTGAAATTCTAATCTCTAAGATCTTTCGGATTTCTTTCAGATCTACATTATATATGTGGTTACCTTTAACTTTTAAGCATTTTCTCGAAGATTCTTTAACTTTGCTCTCAAAACGACACTTTATCTTTTTCGATTAGGGTTCTTCTTTTAAGTTATTTCAAAATCTATTCTCTAATTTTAATGTGTTTCTGATCTTGCTATGTTTTGCTCATGTTGTTCTTCTATCTGAGTTAGCATGTTTAAAAAACCCGACTTTCTTTGGGTTGTTTGTTAGATGAGTGCTTGTTTGGTTAAGTTTTTGTTCGATTTATTTGTTTATCATCTTTTAAGCTCGGCTATTGTTGAAAAAAACCTATATCTTGGGTCTGAAACTGTTCGTTTGAATACCCGACTAGATTTGAAGTTCCTTGTTTCAGAATCTCTTTTTCTTTATATGATTCCTCTGATTCTGGGTTTTATTATCTTTAAAACTCGACTATGCTTGAAACCCTAACCTCTCAAAAGGTTTTCTCACCTGCTAATGTGAGACCTTTGCATGTTTCTGATACTCTGTTTTCTCCACTGTTGATTCAATGTGATTTGACCTACTTGATTACTATGCTTCGAATGTTTGCTTTACTACTAAACTTTATGCCTACTTCTGTATGTTGTTTCTTTTGCCAATGGGCTTGGCCTCGCATGTCTGGTATCTTTGCTCACTCTATTTAAATACTAAAATGCATAAGCATGTTACTTCCTTGATTGATCTTGATCTTGTGATCGATTTCAAAACTTTTCTTTTATGAACTCTACTTTCACTTTCCTATTTAAAGTTAATTGATTCTTTTCCTTTATTATGATATTTGGCCTTACTGAATCCTTTCCCAAAATAAGAATATTTCTGTACTTAGACTTGATTGCTTACTTAATGATTTTACTACCCTTTTTATGGCAATAATCAGTCTGCCTAAAAACTGATTCTTCTTTCCTTATTTTTTGAATCTGTTACCCCCGTTAAACAATGATCTCTTGATTAAAGGGGAATTACTTGGTTAATTGATCCTGACTGTTGTTGTTTCCATATTTGTATTTAATCTTTACTTATTACTTTACTTCTCAAATGTTTTCAAAACTATAAATTCCATGCACCCTTGTTCTTTAAAAAAACACGAACACTTGAGTTCAGAACACACACTTCACTCAAAACTCTCTCTGTTTTCTCTGTTACTACTTGTGTTGCTGCCTTACCTAGCCGGCTGAAAGCCAAGGCTAGGCTGTGGGAAATTTGCTTACATTCTTTCTGCATTTGCTTCTTTACTAGTATGTTCTAATTAATCTTCAGCATCAACAACAACATGTTTCTTCACTATTTCTTGCACTCTTGCTGGTTTCCTGCTTGTGTTTAATCAAGTTCTATTATTAAGCATGCTGTAATCTGTCCCTTTCCATTCTGAATTAATGTTTTTCCTTATGTATGAATTCTGTCAGTTACTTATTATGACTTATGAATCCCAAACCCCCATATCCCCTATGTGTTTGTATTCTTTGGTTGGTTTAAGGGCATGTCAGCATCAGACATTATTGTGCATGACCCAAACCTGACCCTCCCTGGGGTCATATCCTTCTTATACCCTCTATGTGTTGTATTCTCTTGCTGGTTTATAGGCATACCAACATCATCTATTGTTGTGCATGTCCAAAACTTGACCCCCTCGTAGGGTCGTATGCTCCATGTAATAAACTCCCAAACCCCTGACCCCTTTGTATCAAAATGTTGATTATGTAGTGTTAACTTTATTACTACTGTTTTCAAATTACCCTTACCCCCTTACTATTCTAAACCCAGTTTTAAACAACTCTCTGCTCCTGCACTTCCACTATACTCTTAGATTTAGGTTTTGCCCCTCTTGTATGAGCCTTGCCTTGGGACTCATGAGCTCCCTCTAAACTTGGACACATAAGGGCTGGCCCTTCCACACTGCACTCATTCCTGTCTGGTTATGCAAACTTGGGTGTAAGCACTGTCCGGGGTCCTTTGAGACCCTTAGGGAACTTTGACGCACCCAAGTCTGAGAAAGGCTTTAAAACAAAGCATTGGAGGTGGTTTATTCCATAACTAAAAGAGGAAGTCAAGAATCAGGCTTCCTCTAGTTGTAACTTTTTTTTCTGTTTACACTTTTCTAATGTAATTCGTTATTCAGTTTGTAATAATTTGTAATGAACGTTGGGTTTGGCTAGTGAAAAGGGTTGGGTAATTGTACATTCTTAAGGGTAGATATCATGCCTATAGGACATAAAAGTCTGCATGTTTAACTCTGTATTTAGAGAACCTGTCTATAGGACTCGTTTAAATTCTGCATACTTAACTCTTCATTTAGAGAACCTGTCTATAGGACTCTTTTAAATTCTACATGCTTAACTCTGCATTTATAGAACCTGTCTATAGGGCTTGTCTTAGATTCTGCATTACCACACTTAGACACCATGTTCTTAGGATCTGACTGGTTATCATCTAGCATCATATCCGGTAGTTTAAAATCAGTACCTTTTTATAGAAATCATGCCTATAGGAATTGCGAGTAAATTCTGCCTGCTTCATTATACGTTCAACTAGATATCATGTCTATAGGAATTAAATCAGCAATAACAAATATCATTCCTACAGGATCTGAAACCAGTTTAGAAAGCATGCCTGTAGGATCTCAAATCGTTTGTTTTAAAATGGTTACTGCTTTACCACATTCTGAATCAGTAATAGATATCATGTTTATAGAATCTTACCCAAACACTTAGGCAAGCCTTAGGTGATAACAATAATAAAATTGAATCCGCCTTTGTTAATTGGTAATTGCTACAACCAGCAGGCAGGCCTGATTCAGACTTCTTATCTGAGTTATGTAATAAACTGGTCTACTTCAACAATTAAAACTCCCCTCGCCTTTAGTATTTTTAAATTCGGACCCTAAATGCACGTATAAGTCATGCTATTTATGTGTTTTGTTTGGGGAGGTATACATGAGCCTTTTATTTGTTTACATGCTTCCCCTAATGTGCAGTACTATGTGTTTTTGTATGTTGCCTTAGATTTTTCACCTTTTGAAACCTAAAGTCAGCATAATATCCCTCCCTTTTAGGAATAGTAGTCCTAAGCTCCTTCGAGACTGATAGGAATGGGACGGGTAATAGCATACAATAATGGATGAGACCAATTCACGTTTGAATACCTTAACGGGGTGGGGATGATTGATATGGATATGATGACCGGTGCACTAATACCTCGTGTATCCCCTCTTCTGAGGATTGTCATATCGGGTATCGCATTGACGTGATCCATATTATAAATAAACCTAGGATCCCCCCCTTTACTTATTTTATATTTTCAAGTATTTGTAGAATTGTAACTCTTTCTTTTCGAAATTCGCCTTCTAATTGTTTTCAAACTCTTATGTGTTTAAATCCCCCTACTATTTGAGCTTATACCTGTTTGTTTGCTAAATTGCACAAATTCACAAAAAACTGTCTGGCCAGGAACCACACTAGTGGATCCTGAGAGGTGCCTAACACCTTCCCCTTGGGATAATTTCAAGCCCTTACTCAATCTCTGGTTATCAAACAAACTTAGAAGTGAACCCTATAGGTGTCCTAATACACCTTAAATCATTAGGTCGTGACTCTTCAAATGCAAAACCCAGTTCCCAAAAGGAATGAGTTGTCCTATACCCAAAAAATGTCATAAACCCGATCTCCCGATGCAAAGAGGGAAAAAGGGGGCGTGACGGCATGCTGGTAATGTAACTTGACTGCAGGGTTCACAACAGAACTACAAGCAGAAGTAGACAAAAAATGAGAGAAACTAAAACAATGAAAGAAGCATGTTGTTGTTGAAGCTTTAAAATTAACTAGGACATATCAGTTGAGAAAGCAAAGTGCAGAAAGGTAAAGCAAGTAGGCTTCCACAGTCTAGCCTTGGCTTTCAGCCGACTATACAAAGTAGTAGCACAAGTATTAGTATAGAAAGAGAGAGTTTTGAGTATGTAAGTGTATGTTCTGAACTCAATTGTTCGTGTCTTTTGAGAAGAGAGGGTAGGGTATTTATATCTTTGAAAACGAGTAGAAAAATAAGGTAACATGTAAAGTTTTAACACATACATGGAAATAATCACAATCAGAATCAATTAATACAAGTACTTTCCTTTAATTAAGGAATTATTGTTCAAACGGATACTAACAGGAATAATTAAGGAAAGAAAACTAATTTGAGAAGGATTGATTTCTGACCCTATAGGGGATATTAAAAGTATAGAGTAAATAATTGAGTCTAAGTATAAAATATACTTAATTGGGAAAGGGTTCAGCAAAGGTAAAACATCACAGCGAAGGAAAGGAATCAATCAATTTAAACAAAATGAGTAAAACCAGGTATTTATGAGAAAATATTTGCAATTAGTCGTAACTTGAGGAAATCAAGATCAATCAAGAAAGAATCATGATTCTGCACTTTGTCATATAAATAGAGAAGAATGAACAAGAGTATCGGACATGCAAGGCCAAACATATTACCAAAAGATGCAACACAAACATACAGTAATAGCAGGAGTAGGCTAGGACCCAGTAGTTAAAGAAACCTACTCGAAGCACAGTAGTCCACAAAGTCAAGAAGTCACATAGAACCAAAAAAATGAAGGAAACAGTCTAGCACATAGCAAGGAGATCAACACATAGAAACAAGAAAAGTCTTTAAACTCATAGTAATAAGTGAAGAAAAAGAAAAATTTATAAGGAATTAGGGTTTTAACAGAGATGAGTTAAAAAAATAAGAAGTTTTAGAATAATTCAAGTTAAACAAAGGAAAGGATCTAAACACAAAGAACTCAGTCGAGACCAGTATACATGCAAGACAAACAAAGAC
Organism: Nicotiana sylvestris; assembly: GCF_000393655.2. Taxonomy (NCBI): domain Eukaryota; kingdom Viridiplantae; phylum Streptophyta; class Magnoliopsida; order Solanales; family Solanaceae; genus Nicotiana; species Nicotiana sylvestris. The sequence goes on from NC_091058.1 coordinate 58,203,991, forward strand.
AGCTTTAGAACCCAAAAATACCTAGGGTTTCAACATGATGAACCAAGTAGAACCATAAAACAATACTGAAAATCGGAGAAGAGATCTTTTAAAAAGAGTTTAAGAAACCCTAATTTGAAAACGAAGAGTCACTTTAAAAGAAAATCGAAGAACCTTTGAGGAAACATGTTACATCTCGCATTTTCGTACGTTAAAATTTCGTTTTTAGTTAACCGACGTAGACTCGGGGATGAGATCATCTTGACGTTAATGTACTTACGTTATTATAACAAGCAATAAATAAGTGTTATGAAGGATAAAGGGGTATACAGATTAAATAAAACAAATTTCATTGAAAGCGGTCAATTTGGAATAAAATACGGGTCGAGCGATAATACCCGATAATTACGAACTAGTACCATGCAAGGTACTATATGACCACGATAGTATAATATATAATGTATATACGAAATATTTTAAAAATAAGTAAAATTTTAAGTAATTTGAGACAATTTTTAAATTATGCGGGTAATTGATTAATTACCGGATAATAGGACATTACCCAATTAACTAATAAGTGGATAATTTTTTTAATGAATTAACCCCCAAAAGCAATGTGTCACAAATCCACAAGGACTAAAGATGACTATTAGTCATTTACTGCATGTGGCTACATAAGGTAAAATTGGAATTTAAACAAAATAAGACTTGTTTTAAGGCTTATCTCATTGTTTATTTTGGATAAGAAGGATCAGAACTCATTTGTTCATTTGGATAAAAGGATTAGGACGTTCAGTAGTCATTGTTCATCTATCATCCTTTCTCAGTTCAATTACGCTAGGAGCAGGAGCAAATTTTGATTCACAAAAGCTTCCAACGAGAATTTGTTGGAATAATAGCAACGTAAAATTTTGCTATTCTAAAAGAGTACGGTACAATCTTCTCCAAGAATATTATACGGAGTTTTCCCTTCTCCGGGTATGTTAAGGCTATTCCTTCTTTCTTTTGGCATGGTCTAAATTATACGAAAGAAACGAGCAAATACACGGTTTCTATAAATTATTCTATTCATAAAAATAGTAGGGGTGTCTATATTCTTGATTCCCATGAGAATTATTATTTCCTTCTGTTCATGGGTCTTAGAATAATATGCAGTTGGAAAAATTTAACCGGAAGGAATATTGAGATTATTACGTATTTTTCATGCATTTTGTACATGTGTATTGACCCATGACCAGATGGCGTTATATACGCGTATATATGTAAATATATGTATATGGGATATGGGAAAAAGTTACGGCGTTATATACGCACCACCACCTGATCAGTTGGTATATGATGATGATATTGCCCACAGTGGCTAAAATATGATTCAAACGGCGTTATATACGCGTATATATGTATGTATTCAAACAGCGTTATATACACGTATATATGTATATATATATATATATATGTATATTGGATATGGAAAAGGTTATGGCATTATATACGCACCACCACCTGATCAGCTGGTATATGTTGATGATATTGCCTACAGTGGCCGAGATGATATGATGGAATGCCCCCAGTGGCTTGATAATATTATGTACACCATACCTATGCATGGCATGACATTTACATGCATGTGCATGACGTTATAAACGTTTCAGTATTTATAAAGTTATTCAAATTTAAAAATGTGTTTCAGTATTCCATGTTTCATATGTCTTTTACGTACTAATTTCTATGCCTTACATACTCAGTACATTTTTCGGACTGACGCCCTATTTCACGGGGCTTGCGTTTCATGCCCGCAGGTGTAGGTAGGCAAGCTGACGGTCCATATTCTTAGGATCCATGATCAACGAGAGTTGGCGTGCTCCATTTGATCCGGAGTTGCTTTTGATATTGGTACGATACGTTTGTACATATATATGTATATGAGTATAACGTGGCTCCGTCCCGTCTTTGTACAGTTGTGTTTCTGTTAGAGGTCTGTAGACAGTATGTCTAGTTGGGTTGTATATGTCCTTGTCAGCTTTCAGTTTTTGATGTATAGTTGTCTATAGTAGCCTTGCCGGCTCGACCACTGTATTCTGCTTGTATACGTACATATGCCTTGATGGCAGGCTTCTTTCACGTATGTTAATTTTGTAATACAACAGATGTTATTCAGGTTCATATTTTAGACGCATGCTTAGGGGTGTTTGACAGGTAAGACTCAGGCACCCGTCGCGGCACATCGGTTTGGGTCGTTACAAAAGTGGTATCAGAGTAGTTCTATCCTAGGGTTGTCTACAGACCGTGTCTAGTAGAGTCTTGTTTATGGGTGTGTCGTGCACCACAGTTATAAACAAGAGGCTACAGGACATATAGGATGTTATCCTCTCTTTTTATCTCAAGATCTTGCAATACAAGAATTTTTGTTCCTAACGATATGTTATATTTTCAGCAATGCCTCCAAAGAGTACGGCCGCCCAAAAGGTAAAGTCTATGGCTGGTGAGACTACTAGTCGACCACCACGAGTTACCGGGGCTCGGGGAGAATTTCATGGTGAGGTTCCATCTCAGACTTCACATACCCCGCCTTTTCCAGAAGAGTTCCGAAGGGCACCAGCTCCAACACCCGCCCCTATACATTCAGCACCTTAGCAGGATACGCCGGGTCAGGAGATGAGAGATGTTGTTTAGTTATTGACCCGATTAGTAGACGCATAGGCTCGGCGTCAGGAAGCAGGTATTGGTCACGCAGATAGGTTCGTGAGCGCGAGGGTTCGTGACTTTATTAATTTAGACCCTCTAGTATTCACTGGATCAGACCCGAATGAGGACCCTCAAGTATTTATTGATAGAGTACAGAGGACGTTATGGGTAATGAAGGCCACTGAGACTGAGTCATTTGATCTAGCTTCCTATAGACTCCGAGATATTGCAGTTAATTGGTACGAGTCTTGGGAATTGTCTAGAGGAGAGAATGCCCCTCCAGCAGTATGGCAGGAGTTTACAAAAGCTTTTTTTTGTCACTATGTGCCACCAGAGCTTAGGCGAGCCAGAGTTAATAGGTTCTTGACCCTTCGGTAGGGAAACATGAGTGTTCGGGAGTACTTTCTTCAGTTTGATTCGTTGTCTAGGTATGCTCCAACTATTGTATCTAAGATGGAGGATCGGATTCACCGGTTCATGATGTGATTAGAGCCTTACTTGCTTAATGATTGTATGTCGGTTTCACTTCATCCAGACATGGATATTTCTCGTATTCAGGCATATGCTCAGGGTGTAGAGGAGCGTAAACAGAAATAGAGGGCTGATCGTGAGCATGATAGGGTCCAGAATAAAATAGCGAGGTCTTTGGGTCATTATGGTAAGTTTCGAGATGGACAGAGGCAGCAGTATTTGAGATATCCATCCCAGCCCTCGGCTAGCGCGCCCCCTCAGTTTGGAGGAAAGAGATTTGATCGTTCTACATATTCAAGGCCTGGTCAGAATTTTAGGGCCTCAGGTTCTCAGTATAGAGGTGAGTCAAATCAGATGAGGCCACCCTTGCCACGATGTACTCAATGTGGTAAGCAGCATGCCGGGCAGTGCCGTATGGGACTAGATGTTTGTTATACTTGTGGTTATCTGGTCCACATTATTAGGTGATTGTCCGATGAGAGGTGATGCAAGCATAGCTCAGCCAGCGGGATTTGTGGCTGGATCGTCATCATCACTACGCCCCCCTAGGCAAAGTCTCCAAGCACCAATGAGTCGTGGTAGAGGCAGAGGCGGAGCAACTAGCTCGAACATCCCTCAGAACTGCATTTATGCATTGCCAGGACGACAGGACCAAGAGTCATCGCCTGATGCTGTTACAGGTATATTATCAGTCTCCTCCTACAATGTATATGCACTAATTGATCCAAGTTCCACTTTATCATACATTACTCCGTTGATTGCTAGTAAGTTTGAAATAAAACCTGAATTGGTTAAACCTTTTGAGGTGTCTACACCTTTTGGGGACTCGGTAATAGCTAAACAGGTATATAGGGGTTGTATAATAATAGTTCATGGTCGACCTACCATAGTAGACTTAATCTAGTTAGATATGGTAGAATTTGATGTTATAATGGGTATGGATTGGTTGGATTCTTGTCATGCCAATGTTGATTGTAGATCGAAGATAGTCCGATTTCAATTTCCGGGGGTTCCTATTTTGGAGTGGAAAGGTAACACGGCATCGCCGAGAGGTAGATTTATTTCCTATCTCAAGGCAAGGAAGATGATCAGAAATGGTTGTATTTATCACTTAGTTCGGGTTCAGGATATGGAAGTAGAGTCACCAACCATTCAGTCCATACCTGATGAACTTTCGGGTCTCCCGCCAGGGCGAGAAATTGAGTTTTCTATTGACCTACTACTAGATACTCACCCAATATCTATTCCTCCCTATAGAATGTCCCCCGTAAAGCTGAAAGAGTTGAAAGAACAACTAAAGGACTTGCTTAAAAAAGGTTTTATTAGACCTAGTACGTCACCGTGGGGAGCACCTGTGTTGTTTGTAAGGAAGAAAGATGGTTCCTTAAGAATGTGTATTGATTATAGGCAACTGAATAAGGTGACGATCAAGAATAAGTACCCCCTCCCGAGGATTGACGACTTATTTGATCAGTTGCAAAGTGCCAAGTGGTTTACAAAGATAGACTTGAGGTCCGGGTACCATCAAGTAAGGGTTAAGGATGAAGATATTCTAAAGACAGCATTCAGGACTAGATATGGGCATTTTGAGTTTCGGGTTATGTCATTCGGTCTGACCAATGCCCCAACAGTATTCATGGATTTGATGATCCATGCGTTCAGGCCTTTCTTAGATATGTTTGTAATTATATTCATTGATGATATATTGGTATATTCTCGTTTAGAGGATGATCATGTTGGTCATCTGCATACGGTGCTCAGAGTTCTACAAGAAAGGAAGTTGTATGCAAAATTTTCTAAGTGTGAATTCTGGTTGAACTCTGTAACTTTCCTTGGGCATATCATTTCGAGTGAAGGCATCCTGGTGGATACACAAAAGATTGAGGCAGTAAAGACTTGGCCTAGGCCCACAACACCGATAGAGGTTCGTAGTTTTCTTGGGTTGACAGGATATTACAGGAGATTTGTGGAAGTATTTTCTTCCCTTTCAGCACCTTTAACAAAGTTAACTCATAACAGAGCAAAGTTTCAATGGACTGATGCTTATGAACGAAGTTTCCAAGCATTAAAGGACAGGTTAACTTCAGCACCGGTTCTAACGCTTCCATAAGGGACCGATGGTTATGTTATCTATTGCGATGCTTCAGGCGTTGGATTGGGTTGTGTGCTGATGTAGCATGGTAAGGTTGTGGCTTATGCTTCTAGACAACTAAGAAAGCACGAGAAGAACTACCCAACCCACGATTTAGAGTTAGCTGCGGTGATTCATGCACTAAAGATGTGGAGGCACTACTTGTATGGCATTCATGTTGATATCTATACGGATCATAAGAGCCTCCAGTACATCTTCAAGCAAAGGGAATTGAATATTTATCAAAGGAGATGGTTGGAGCTACTTAAAGACTATGACGTTAATATTTTATACCATCCGGGGAAGGCAAACATAGGTGCCGATGCTCTCAGTTGTAGATCTATGGGTAGCTTGTCGTATTTGCAGCCAGAAAAGACGGGAATAGCCCGTGAGGTTCATCAGCTAGCTAATCTTGGAGTTCGGTTACTGGACTCAGGTGACATTGGAATTACTCTTCAGGATACGACAACATCATCTTTAGTAACTGAAGTAAAGGAACGCCAGTACGAGGATCCTGTGCTAATTCATTATAGAGATACCACTCTTCAGAAGGAGAAGACACCATTTGTAATTACCGAATATGGGGTCCTCAGATATCAAGGGCGATCATGTGTGCCTAATGTTGTAGGGTTGCGTCGGCAGGTTATGGGACAAACTCACTATTCCCGTTATTCTATCCATCCAGGAACGACAAAGATGTATTATGACATCAGGGAAATATATTGGTGGGACGGAATGAAAAAGGATATAGCAGAATTTGTTGATCAGTGCCCTAACTGTTAGCAGGTTAAGATCGAGCATCAAAAACTCGGTGGATTATTGCAGGTTATGGAGATTCCGACTTGGAAATGGGAAATAATCAATATGGACTTTATCACAGTCTTACCTCGTACCCAGTGTAAGTTCGATTCAATATGGGCGATCGTTGATAGGCTCACAAAGTCAGCCCATTTTCTGCCCGTTAGAACTACGTATTCCTTAGAAGATTCTGCGAGGCTTTATATTAAGGAGATAGTACGACTGCATGGTGTACCTGTATCTATTGTCTCAGATAGAGGAGCTCAATTTACAGCTAACTTTTGGAGGTCCTTCCAAAAGGGATTGGGGACTCAAGTAAGTCTTAGTACAACATTTCATCCCCAGACAGACGAACAGGCTGAGCGTACTATTCAAACACTGTAGGATATGTTACGAGCTTGTGTAATAGATTTCAAAGGTAGCTGGGATGGTCATCTGCTGCTTATTGAGTTCGCATATAATAATACCTACCATTACAGCATTCAGATGGCTCCATACGACGCTCTTTACGGATGAAAGTATAGGTCACCTATAGGGTGGTTCGACGTTGGAGAATCTAGATTACACGGGCCAGACCTGGTTCAACAAACCATAGAAAAAGTAAAGCTTATCCAGGATCGACTATTGATAACTCAGAGTCGTCAAAAGTCATATTCAGATGTGCGACGTCGAGATTTAGAGTTTGGGGATGATGACTGGGTATTCTTGAAGGTGTCACCTATGAAGGGTGTGATGAGATTTGGCAAAAAATGTAAACTTAGCCCACGGTATATTGGACCTTATAGGATTATTCGGAGAGTGGGCCGAGTAGCTTATGAGTTAGAATTGCCCTTGGAATTGGAGTGTGTCCATCCAGTTTTTCACGTATCTATGTTACGAAAGTGCATTGGCAATCCTACCCGAGTAGTGCCCACGAATGATGTACAGATTACAGAGGACTTGTCGTACGAGGAAATTCCGGTTGCCATTCTAGACCGACAAATCTGCAAGTTGCGGAATAAGGAGGTAGCCTCCGTGAAAGTGATTTGGAGGAACAACAATGTAGAATAAATGACTTGGGAGGCCGAGGAAGACATTAAATCTAGATATCCCTACCTATTTCCTCTTCCATAGAAGGGTCTAACTGAGACGTCATAACCTCAAGGTGCGTGTATAAATTTTTCTGTTAATAATTGTCGTTGTTCTGTCTATCATTGAATTATTAAGCTTCTACAAGGAGAATTGGTAGTACTGCTATGACCAAGCCGACCCTGCCAAAGTTATGCAGATTACGGGGAGTTGAACATTCGAGGACGAATGTTTCTAAAGGGGAAGGATGTTACATCTCGCATTTTCGTACGTTAAAATTTAGTTTTTAGTTAACCGATGTAGACTCGGGGATGAGATCATCTTGATGTTAACGTACTTACGTTATTATAACAAGCGATAAATAAGTGTTATGAAGGATAAAGGGGTATACAGATTAAAGAAAACAAGTTTCGTTGAAAGCGGTCAATTTGGAATAAAATACGGGTCGAGCAATAATACCCGATAATTATGAACTAGTACCATGTAAGGTACAATATGACCACGGTAGTATAATATATAATGTATATATGAAGTATTTTAAAAATAAGTAAAATTTTAAGTAATTTGAGATAATTTTTAAATTATGCAGGTAATTGATTAATTATCGGATAACAGGACATTACCCAGTTAACTAATAAGTAGATAATTTTTTTAATGAATTAACCCCCAAAACAATGTGTCACAAATCCACAAGGACTAAAGATGACTATTAGTCATTTACTACATGTGGCTACTTAAGGTAAAATTGGAATTTAAACAGAATAAGACTTGTTTTAAGGCTTATCTTATTGTTTATTTTGGACAAGAAGGATCAGAACTCATTTATTCATTTGGATAAAAGGATTAGGATGTTCAGTAGTCATTGTTCATCTATCGTCCTTTCTCAGTTCAATTACGCTAGGAGTAGGAGCAAATTTTGATTCACAAAAGCTTCCAACGAGAATTTGTTGGAATGATAGCAACGTAAAATTTTGCTGTTCTAAAAGAGTACGGTACAATCTTCTCCAAAAATATTATACGGAGTTTTCCCTTCTCCAGGTATGTTAAGGCTATTCCTTCTTTCTTTTGACATGGTCTAAATTATACGAAAGAAACGAGCAAATACACGGTTTTTATAAATTATTCTATTCATAGAAATAGTAGGGTTGTCTATAATCTTGATACCCCATGAGAATTATTATTTCCTTTTGTTCATGGGTCTTAGAATAATATGCAGTTGGAAAAATTTATCCGGAAGAAATATTGAGATTATTAAGTATTCTTCATGCATTTCGTACATGTGCATTGACCCATGACCAGATGGCGTTATATACGCATATATATGTAAATATATGTATATGGGATATGTGAAAAAGTTACGGCGTTATATACGCACCACCACCTGATCAGTTGGTATAGGATGATGATATTGCCCACAATGGCTAAAATATAATTCAAACGGCATTATATACGCGTATATATGTATGTATTCAAACGGCGTTATATACGCGTATATATGTATGTATATATATATATATATATGTATATATATATATATATATGGGATATGGAAAAGGTTATGGCATTATATACGTACCACCACCTGATCAGTTGGTATATGTTGATGATATTGCCCACAGTGGCCGAGATGATATGATGGGATGCCCTCAGTGGCTTGATAATATTATGTACACCATACCTATGCATGGCATGACATTTACACGCACGTGCATGACGTTATAAACGTTTCAGTATTTACAAAGTTATTCAAATTTCAAAATGTGTTTTAGTATTCCATGTTTCATCTATGTCTTTTACGTACTAATCTCCATGCCTTACATCCTCAGTACATTTTTCGTACTGACTCCCTATTTCATGGGGCCTGCGTTTCATGCCCGCAGGTGCAGGTAGGCAAGCTGACGGTCCTCATTCTTAGGATCCCTGATAAGCGAGAGTTGGCGTGCTCCATTTGATCCAGAGCTGTTTTTGATATTGGTACGATACGTTTGTACATATATATGTATATAAGTATGACGTGGTTCTGTCCCGTCTTTGTACAGTTGTGTTTCTGTTAGAGGTCTGTAGATAGTATGTCTAGTTGGGTTGTATGTGGCCTTGTCGGCTTTCAGTTTTTGATGTATAGTTGTCTATAGCAGCCTTGCCGGCTCGCCCACTGTATTCTGCCTTTATACATACATATGCCTTGATGGCAGGCTTCTTTCACGTATGTTAGTTTTGTAATGTAGCAGATGTTATTCAGGTTCATATTTTAGACGCATGCTTAGGGGTGTTTGACAGGTAAGACTCAGGCGCCCGTCGTGGCCCATTGGTTTGGGTCGTTACAAAACACCAGGAAGTTTATAACATGCACAGATCTAAGACATATATGAAAGAAAATTGGAAAGCTCCTATAGCTAGGGTTTCAGAGAACCCAGAAAAAGTGAGAAAAGACTTTGAAAAGTTACTGATCTTGCCGGAAAAGCCATGGATCTGACTTGATCGGCCATGGGTGGCCGGGAAAAGGCAATAGATAGAAGTTGAGCCAAGACTGGACTAGATACCTTTGAGATCTATCTATGAAATCACAGAAACAAATGACTAGGAGCCATAGGAGACCGGTACACCTCTCAAACATCCATATGAGTCCATGGATTAGGTGAAGATCAAAGGGGATTAGGGTAGATTTGAGTGGCGGTGGTTAGGGTTAGCCTTAGGTTTCCAGAGAGAGTTTGAGAGGAGAAGGGATTCAAGGGCAGCGAGTTGGTAGAAATGATTTAGGTTTAGGGCTCGTTTTGGGTTAAAAATGGTAAGGTGAAATGGTGTCCGTTGATCGGAATGATCAACGGCCTAAATTAAAAGGGGTAGGTGGGGATCCGGGTTGGGGTTGGTTTTAAAAGGGTTAGGGGCGGGTTTTAATTGTAATTGGGTTGGGAAATTTGGGGTCTAATTTAGGCTATAATTGAAACATAAATGAGTTGTTATTTAAATAGCCATTTTCCTTTTTAATTTATAAAAACATAGTCAATAGCTTCTGAAAATAAATTGAAAATAGTAAAATGATTTATAACACATAAATAATAATTTAAAAATACAATACTCAATTTTATGAATATAAGACACAATTAAACCTTAAAATGGCTAATATTGCAATTTTTTGCAATTTAGCTTTAAAAATACTAAATGAAATTGTAAAAATATGTAAAAAAAATTTTAGCCATATTTTGGCATAAATATAAAAATCCATTAGATGAATTATCAAAATAATAATTTCGGAAATAATTATTGGGATTTATGGATAAAAAGGGAAATAAATCAATTTATAAACCTTAAAAAATATGGGAAAAATAATAAAACATTTGGACATGCTTATATATGCATGTATATGCTTTTTTGAAGCTATTTTTCATATTGAAAATATATAGGAAAAAATTGGGTATCAACATGGAGTTAGAGCTTTTTATGTAATCTCTTAGCTTGTGATTCATGGGGTTCCAGATTTTGGAAATGTTAAGTTGAGATTTTGTACTCTTATATACCAGGCGGCATCTTAAAAACTATTTTATTTTGTTATCTCGGTTTTACACTATTTTCTGTCCGCAAATTGTTTCTTTTCCGCATTTGTTAAGCTTACCTAATCATAAATACTAGGTGTCGTCACGATAGTTCACGGAGGGCGAACTGGGGTCGTGACACCTGCGAAGTCCCTCGCGGCAGCTGAAGGCTGAATGATGGCATATCATGAGGAGCATCATTTGGATCAGGGTGGTCACTCGGCTGATCATCCCCAAAATCCTCAATAGGTGCCTCAAAGACCCATTACTAGGGACCACATCCTCGCGGACCCCCACGAGCTTGTGGGACACCCCATCCTCTCTAGGAATGCCTGCCACATCTACCACATTCAGGCTTCACTGCTGGACCATGATGGTACTTCTTTGATGGCACATAATCAACCTCGTATCCTAAGTGCTCATCATCTCGGGCTCGCCTCAATGTCCGGGAAGCCACATCTGTAACCTACCAGTCATACTCATGCAAAGTTGTCGCTCGCTCGCTAATATGTTGCTGCATCTGCAGTCCCAACTGGTAGTATAGATGTAAGTCAATTGCCTACACAACAAGTAATATATTAATTACGGAATGATTTGTTAACGTTATAAGTAAGTATAACAAATAACATACCAGTGCCTCATGCCTCCCCGGCGTATGGAATTTACCGACCACCAGCGCGATGAATGGGATTCCCGATGAAAAGCTGGATAACACTACGATCCAGCCCATATACTCATGCTCACAATCCGTACGCTCAGGTGGAGGGGGTGGTGGAATCAGATCATACCTAGAGCTCCATCTCCCAGAATCATAGCCTTCTCATTCTAAAAAATTTAATTACCCATTATGTAGCATATTTCTTCAACCTGCTAATAGGTATGCACTTCTTTCCCAGCTCTACTTCGATTGTCATTGTATGTTATGTTGTAGTAGTTAGGAGAATAGACGAAAACACAATATATAGTTGTAATGTAGAGACTTTTTTACCTATCTAATATATATCCTTTAGAAGATGAAGCACAAAATGCAATATATATTTATAAGACAAGAGTAATGTTCAAAGAAGCTACTGATTCTTGAGGTTTAATTGGAAAATCAAGCAAACATATATGAATATCTTAATAAAGTTTAAAGGTAATGACAAGAGTGTAAAATTATTACCAATTTTTTGATGCGGCAACCAAAAAAACTATAAAGAATACTTTACCAGAAAGAATACAAGGGTAATGGAACAAAGACACCTTATTGTGCACTTATATAGAGTGCTAGGAAGAATCTGAAAAGGCATGTCGAAGGAATTAACATAGAAGATGAAAGAACAAAATATAAAGAGTGAAATTACTGCAAATAATAAGTAAATGAATGATTTCAGTGACTTTATTAGGGAAAACAAACGGAAGGAAGCAACCAACAATGTCTAGGGAAAAACCTAAAACACCAATTTTAGGGAGTTCTTCAAGGAGAACGTGTGGGAGGGAGGCGACCAGAACATTAATATAATGGACATATAGAATGAGAACGTAGCATTAAAAGGGGGAAAAGCAAAAACCCATGAAATCAATTTCTTGGGAGAAACTAAAGGAGTACGTTTGTGGGAATAACTTAAGTAGAATAAAAATGGCCTCAAACCTAATTGTACTTCAGAATTGATTTAATACTACCTTCTGGGTGGAATTGTCACAACATGGGCATTCTTCTTAGCAAGAATTATTGCATTAGGATAATGTCTAGGAGAATTTGAAAAGCATTATGGCATTACGATTTCCAAGGTTTAGCCAAGGCTTAGCTCAGGACCCCACTACTCGTCGTATTTGGTTTGGTATTGCTACCGCACATGACTTCGAGAGTCATGATGATATTACTGAGGAACGTCTTTATCAGAATATTTTTGCTTCTCACTTTGGTCAATTAGCAATAATTTTTCTGTGGACTTCCGGAAATCTGTTTCATGTAGCTTGGCAAGGAAATTTTGAGTCGTGGGTACAGGACCCTTTACATGTAAGACCTATTGCTCATGCAATTTGGGATCCTCATTTTGGTCAACCGGCCGTGGAAGCTTTTACTCGAGGGGGTGCTCTTGGCCCAGTGAATATCGCTTATTCTGGTGTTTATCAGTGGTGGTATACAATCGGTTTACGCACTAATGAAGATCTTTATACTGGTGCTCTTTTTCTATTATTTCTTTCTGCCATATCCTTAATAGCAGGTTGGTTACACCTACAACCGAAATGGAAACCGAGCGTTTCCTGGTTCAAAAATGCCGAATCTCGTCTGAATCATCATTTGTCAGGACTCTTTGGCGTAAGTTCCTTGGCTTGGACAGGGCATTTAGTTCATGTTGCTATTCCTGCATCCAGAGGGGAGTACGTTCGGTGGAATAATTTCTTAGATGTATTACCGCATCCCCAAGGGTTAGGCCCACTTTTTACAGGTCAATGGAATCTTTATGCTCAAAACCCCGATTCAAGTAGTCATTTATTTGGTACCGCCCAAGGGGCGGGAACTGCCATTCTAACTCTTCTCGGGGGATTCCATCCACAAACGCAAAGTTTATGGCTTGTGTGAATCGTCAGTTTTGATTTTCAGGTTATTCGGGATTGATTTGGAAGAATGATTCTCAACTAGGAAGCTTTAAATTGGAAGAGTTAACCAAATTTGACTTTTTAGTACTTGACCTCGGATCAAAGCTTTGATGGTTCCGTTAAGTCCGAAGGATGATTTTGGACTTGGGTGTATGCCTGGATTTACATTTGGATATTTCTAGAAGGTTTCGGCACTATTTGGCGAAAGTTGAAAATTTAAAGGGTCGGAATGTTCATAAGTTTGACCGGGAGTTGACTTTGATGATATTGGATTCAAATTGTGGTTTTGAGAATTGCAATAGCTTCGTTATGTCATTTGGGACTTGTCTGCAAAATTTGAGTTCATTCCGAGTTAATTTAATAAGGTTCGGCACGAGTTTTGGAAGTTGAAAGATTCAAAGTTCATTATGTTTGATTTGAGGTACGATTCATGGGTTTTGATGTTGTTATGTGGGATTTGAGGCCTCGAATAAGTTTATGTTATGTTATGGTACTTGTTGGTATGTTCGGATGGAGTCCCGAGGGGTTCAGGTGAGTTTCAGATATATTTGGTTTGGGTTGCGCTCGTTTTTTTTTTTTTTGCAAACATTGAAACCAACATATCTCCTTCATTGTAAGGTCAAATGGAGTGATTCAACAGCCTAACTTGATTGAAATTTCACAAAAATATCTAATGGAGGCATTAAAAGTGAGTTTCGGGATCGTTTTCTATGAGAAACAAGGCAGAACAGCTGGGCAGGAGCATATAAATCAAGGGTTTGTTCATTTGGTCATATTTTGAGTTGGGGAGCTTGGATTTGGATGATTGTTTAAGTGATTTTCACCATATGGATTGGGGTAATTGTTCTATACTCTTTTTTGATTATATTTCATAAATCTATCTTATCTTTTTGCAATTGGTTGATGGTTTCAAAAGTGAAATTTAGGGGGTTATTGTCTAAAATTTAGTAAAGTAATTTTTTTTAGTTTTGAACATCGATTTGGAGTCGGATTTGAATAAAACTAGTATGGATGGACTCATAATTGAATGGTTTATCGAATTTTATAAGTTTCATCGAGTTGGAATTATTTCCTTAGGCTTTATTTGATGTATTTGAGCTGGTTTCGCCTAGTTTCGAGTCGTTAAAAGGTCAGTAAATGCGGGATGACATTTTTAAAGCATCATTTGGCTTGTTCAATGTTGGATTTGGCTTGTTCGATGTAAGTAACACTTCTAAACTTGGTGTTGAGGGTATGAACCCTGGATATACGTGTTGTGTGTTTGGTGTTGAGGTGACGCACATGCTAGGTGACGGACGTGTGGGCGTGCACCGTGTGAATTGTGACTCCGTTATTTCTGTGGTACTATGTAGTTACCTGATCTTATCTGCAACCATGAAATCTCTGCGTATTCGAGCTATTGGGCTGTGATCTATGTTAGAAACCATGTCTAGGCTACATGTTTATTCTGTTGGGACCTACTGAGGTCATTTCTGCTGTTGGGTTACTTGCTTACATCGCAATTACATACCCAGTCTTATGCATTCATATGCATATCATATCTCAATCTCTATTACCATCTATTGATACATCACATCATTAGTTTTGGTCTAATTTTTCATGACATTGTGAGCGCGAGAGACTGGAGATATTGATGACTGAGCGAGGCCGAAGGTCTAATTGTTAGGATATTGATGGAATCGGGCTACACGCCACATCAAATATTATTGATTTATGATGAGAGCGGGCCGCACGCCGTAGCAAATGTTATTGATTTATGCCATGATTGGCTTATTATAGCGCTTGCACTAAATGAGCCCCTCCGAAATTTGTACACACCTCAGAGAGCACAGGTACCTACTGTGTGCGAGTGCCGAGTGATTGGGAGGATTGAGGGGCTGTAAGGACTGAGTGGCTGTGAGGACTGAGTGACTATGAGGATTTAGTGATTGGGAGGACCGAGTGCATTGATGCACCCATAATATGCATATGGTTTTATCACTCCATTGTATTACAGTTGGCATCATACATTAGTATGTAGGCATAAAGATGTACTTTCCTCATACCACTTGATAATGGAATATCTTACCTATTGTTGGAAGTTTTTTGAAAAAATCACAGTTTTAAATCTTACTCATATTTTTTGGTAATTACGGTAAAAGAATTGGGATACATTGGCATGTAGGAATAGAGATGTACTTTATTCATGCCACTTGATAATGGAATATCTTACCTATTGTTGGAAGTTTTTGGAAAAAATTACAGTTTTAAAACTTACTCATATTTTTGGTGATTATGGTAAAATAATTGGGATACTTTCGCATGTAGGCATAGAGATGTACTTTCCTCATGCCACTTGATAATGGAATATCTTACCTATTGTTGGAAGATTTTGGGGAAAATCACAGTTTTAAAACTTACTCATATTTTTGGTGATTACCGTAAAAGAATTGTGTTTTCACTGATATACTTAAAAAGCATGCCAATTTTTTTCCAAAAGTGTGAATGAGTGGAGTATCTTAAATCTAATTATGTTTCTTGTACCATTATTATTATTATTATCTTATTATGAACTATTGTTGGCTATTGGTATTGGGCTCCAACCTCTATTCTAGCTCGTCACTATTTTCAACCTAAGGTTAGGTTTGGTGCTTATTGATTACATGGCGTAAGTTGTACTTATACTACACTTCTGCATCTTGCATGCAGATTTTGGATGTTAATGTTGTTGTGTATAACGGAAGCTAGCATTGAAGACGTACCTGCATTCTAGTTATAGCTGCCTCTTGTTCATGGTAGCTCTAGAATTTTAAAAATCTGTTTATGTGCATTCGGATAGACGATGTATTTATTTCATACTAGCTTTGTGAACACTAAATCTTAGAAGCTCATGACTTGTACTACCAGTCCTTAGGGAGTTGTATAAAATTTTGTTATCTTATTATTGACTCACATCGGTATTATTATATTGTGTTATAGTTGTTAATTGGCTTACCTAGCGGGTTGGGTTAGGTGCCATCACGACTAGTTGGATTTTGGGTCGTGACAAATATGTAGTAGAGCTCTGGTTTCATAGGTTCTACAAGTCATGAGCAAGTGTCTAGTAGAGTCTTGCGGATGGGTATGATGACGTCCATACCTATCTTTGAGAGGATACATGAGATTTAGGATATACTTCCCATCTTTCTTTCCTTATCGCGCAACATTGATTCAGCTTGAAGCATAACACTTTGAATTCCTTCCATGCATTCCTTTGCACATGTGAGCACTCGGTTTCAGTTGTGCATTGATGGCTTGTAATTCTATGGATGAGGTACGAGATATGATTTATGTGTGCTGATTATGGACCATTCTGGAAGACTTGATGCGAGTTTTGACTGTAACTTGAGCATGAGGATTTCGGTTGTGTGAGCATGTGCTTTTGGACTTATAAGTCAGGTAGTGTCCCTATTAGTAGAATTTGTGGCTCGATGAATGGTAAATGTCTATATGACAAGTATGATGTGACTACGGGAAGTTTTCAGATTGTTTAAATGTGACGAAAAGAGTTTGCTTGACATGTAAAAAAGACTATTGGGTGCTTGATTTCTATCTTGATTTGACGTATAGTCTCGAGTTATGAGTGTATTGAAGGATCTTTATGTGGTTTAATTGTGGAGTGAAGTAGATTTTCATGTCTTGCTATGAGTTCAGACTCAAGAAGATTAGTGATGGCGTAGTAGTTGTGGCTGTGAAAGGGTATAGAGAGGTGTCGATTTGAGGCTAATCGGATGGGTTATCACCTGCGGGGTAATATAGAGATGTGTGATCCTTATGATGTTGTGTGGAGAGTTTGTTTCTACTAGTGGGTTATCTATGTTGCGATTTGAGTTTGGATTGGTTGAGAAAGTTGACCTGACCGTCACGAGGATAACTGCGAGCTTAGTACATAATTTGAGTTAATATATGGTTTGTGTTACATGAGCTTATGAAATATTGAGTTGAATCTTACTGCGGTATTATGGCAGTAATAAAGTATAGGCATTGTGAGTTATCGAGTGTTTTGATCTATGGCTTTAAGCCAAGTAGGGAGCCAGTTATCGACGATTGGATTGCTAGGTTATATGTTGTACTGGTTTCGATTTGAGGCATACCTATGAATCATTTATGTCTTGTAATGTTGAGATCGAGCATGACTCGAGTAAGTGAATTTCTTGATATGGGGTATATTACACTATGGGTATATGGAAATCATCGAATGATTTGAGTTGTTATTCGTGATGGATGTAGTGCGCATAGAGTAGGATTTTTCTTGGTTACGTTATGGTGGGGACACTTCTTTGGGTGTCATCGTGCTAATGGGGCATAGGTCATTCATCCCGTTTGGGCAGCACAATCGAGATTTGAGCAGAATGGATGACTCTCTAGAAAGTTCTAATGGGTTCAAGATTTATATGTAGCAATTGTTACTTTTTCGGATTTATATATGGCTAGGATCTGCGATTTACATTGGATGTTGTTGAGACTAGTGGTATTTTTATATCATTATATATCTTGCATTTCAGTATCATAAAGGCGAAGGGGACAACTTTAGATTCACAAAAGGTCTCTTCAGAGAAGGTATCTCGGTTGTGGTACTTTTGGGGTGCTTAAGAGGGAATATAACAGCTTATGGACTTTAGGGAATGTGGTTTTATTCTAGGATCTCGTGTGATGAGTTTTGGTTTGAGAATTATGGTATTATGGTGAGGAAAAGTATCAACTTGAAGGCAATTTTGGAGAAACTCGGAGAAGTAGGGCAACTTGGTAGTAGGTTGGATCAGCATGGTAACAGACATGATCGGATCTTTGGGTACTTATGGTGTGGTAAGTCTCTACATGTGTTTTGTGGCAATTCCCTTAGGTTGTTGGTGACCTGCGTGGCTTGGTTGAGTTTGGGAGATTCAGTTCTGATTGCTTGGATGTGTGCAAATGGGTTTCGAAGAGTTTTTCGATGGTTCTACCACAGTTTGAGATGAACATTTCCTACCGGCATGATGAGCATATTGCGTATCATGATTCCCTCCTAGATGTGATCAAATGGAAGGTTCCTGGATAATTGAGTATGTATTCTGTTTGTGACTCAAATCTGATTATGAGATTCTTGTACTTTTCCTATGATGACATGATAGATGCGGTGTTGTGTGGAACTGAGGTTTGTATATGCAAGGTCGTGGTTCAGTTTTGAAGGGAAGGTCATGAATTCTTAGGCAACATAGACAGTTCTAGATGACTAGATGAAGGATATTACTACTTGGTATTGCTTGAGGAAAGTGTATATTCATAAAACGCACTGAGTATTGACTTACAGATGTTTTATGGGTATTGCGGTACTCGCCTGGCTGATCGACTGCTGATGTTCGGATTTTGCTATATGACATAGAAGAATTATAGAAGTATTTCTTGGGGGGGGGGTGATTATGTATGAGAGATGTGTTAGTCATTCGGGTGGTAGACTTGGGATAAGATATGGTGGTTCGTGTGTTCTATAGATTTGGAGAACGAGTGTTCGTAGGAGCAGATCATTTCGTGGTTGTGGACTGTGAAAATGTGGTCAAAGGTAGCCAGAGGATGCTATGCGTTATGGTTAGGTCATTGTGGAATTCCGTAGGGTTATTTATCTATTTATGGGTGACCAGAGTTGATCTGGGGTCCATTGGTAGGATGTGTATTCTACACAGGGTCAGATTTGTTGACTCGGCAACGTTATTACTGACAGGTGTGTCCTTCGATTAGAGTGAGCTTTTTCGTGTTCTGATATATTCTATGTGTTATCCTTCTATTCTATGAGAGGTTGTGATTTATGGCTATATGCATGCATGATGTGGTTCCATTTGGGCCTTATAGAGGACTTCATGTGGTTTGGTGATTGGGATGTGGAATGGTTGATTGCGCCTTAGTTATGGTCCTTTCGATTTGTGGTATTATGTTAATTGCTTCTCCATGGTTATGGTCATGCACCTTGGGTACTTGATGTTGAATTGTGCGTGTTTATCGATTTTGAGCATGGTGGCTCGAGGTATTTTATATGGGCGAATGTTCGGATTGGGTCGCGCATTATGACAGAGTTATGTTGAGATATGATCCTTAGTATTAGATTAATGTGTCATGGTTCTGCGGTGTGTGATGGGTTCTTAGCATTTTATAGTTACGGTACTTGTTGAGCTGGCGGGATGGTTCTCTCATTTGAGTCATTTCTTATGTTTGAGTACACTTGAATCGTTATATATTGGTATACAGATTGCACTATTTGTAACTTAAGGTTGTATTGGTGTGGAATATCAATAGGGCGGCTATATTTGATAAGACGAGATCGTCGGACCTAGAATGGGTGCTATCGGATATGATTGGGGTATATTTGGAAGGAGAATGTTGCTGATCGGCTTAGAATTTAGTTGTAGTTCTTGTCGAAGGAGATGGAGCTCCAAGACAAGTTGATCTGATGAATGGTTATGAGTTCTATGTGTTTCTGTCATTATCGGCAGTGTACGAAGGTTTTGGAATGACGAGTCGTGTGGTATGTCATGTGAGTACATCCTGGGTTATGGTTATGGCTTGATATAGCCTGTTAAGACTTATACAATGTGTAGATGCGAGGTTCAGGTCTTATAGGGAATTTCGGATGTTGGAATTGCATTCTGTGGTTTACGGGCTAAGGTTGAAGTAATAATCTTCAGTTATGTTGTGTTGTCGGACCTATATGGAATAGAGTGATGTGGGATCACCTCCAGGAATGTGCATGGTAAGGTTACACGACAGTTTGATGGCTTTGAAATGACTTTTGGCACGTTCAAGGACGAATATATATTTAAGTGGGGGAGAATGCAACGACCCAGCCGATTGTTTTGAGAATTTGCATTTCGTTCAGCTACTTGAAATCTTGAGTAGCATCGCATGATGTATTATGACTTGTGTGAATCTTCGGTTTTGGTTTCAGGTTATTCGAAATTGATTTGGAAGAATGATTCTCAACTATGAAGTTTTAAATTGGAAGAGTTAACCAAGTTTGACTTTTTAGTACTTGGCCTCGAATCAGAGTTTTGATGGTTCTGTTAGGTCCGGATGATGATTTTGGACTTGGGTATATTCCTGGGTTTGCATTTGGATATTTCTAGAAGGTTTCGACACTATTTGGCGAAAGTTGGAAATTTAAAGGTTTGGAATGTTCATAAGTTTGACTAGGAGTTGACTTTGCTGATATCGGGTTCGAATTGTGGTTTTGGAAACTGGAATAGCTTCCTTATATCATTTGGTACTTGTGTGAAAAATTTGAGTTGATTTGATAAGGTTCGGCATGAGTTTTGGAAGTTGAAAAATTCAAAGTTCATTAAGTTCGATTTGATGCGCGATTCGTGGTTTTGATGTTGTTATGCGTGATTTGAGACCTCGAATAAGTTCGTGTTATGTTATGGGAATTGTCGGTATGTTCGGACGGGTCCTAATGGGCACGTGTGAGTTTCGGATATATTTGGGTTGTGTTGCGCTCGTATTTTTATGTTTCGACGTTGTTTCTTCAAGCATAAATGGTACCACATTAAGAAAATGAGCTTCAATTTTTGTTTTGATTGAAGCAGAAGATCCGTGTCATAATTTTGGAACTATAGCAACTGGAATCATCAAGTTTCGACATCGTATGAAAATTTATGGTCATTTTACAAAGAATTTGGTTGCTAGATTTTCAAATTAATTACGAAATTGCCACTGAATTCGTATTTAAAAATCTGCACTATTTGCAAATATTGAAATTAACAAATCTCCTTCATTATAAGGTCAAATGGAGTGATTCAAAAGCCTAACTTGACTGGAATTTCACAAGAAATCTATTGGAGGCATCAAAAGTGAGTTTCCATATCGTTTGGCATGGGAAACGGGGTAGAACAGTTGGGCGGAAGTATATAAATCAAGGGTTTGTTAATTTGGTCATATTTTGAGTTGGAGAGCTCGGATTTGGATGATTTTTGAAGTGATTTTTACCACATGGATTGGGGTAATTGTTTTCTACTCATTTTTATTATATTTCATGAATCTATCTTCATTTTTAACAATTGGTTGATGATTTCAAAAGTGAAATTTGGAGGTTTTGTCTAAACTTTTATAAAGTGAATTATGAGTTTTGAACATCGATTTTGAGTCGGATTCGAGTGAAACTAGTATGGTTGGACTCATAATTAAATGGGTTGTTGGATTTTATATGTTTCATCGAGTTCCAAGGTGTAGGCCCGAGTTGGACTTTTTGGTTGATTTTGGGCTTTTGAGTAAAGATTCGGCCATTATCAATCGAAATTATTTCGTTAGACTTTAATTGATGTATTTGAGTTGATTTTGGCTAGTTTCGAGAGGTTCGGAGGTCGGTACACGTGAGACGGTATGAACCCTGAATATACGTCTTATGTGTTTGGTGTTGAGGTGACGCACATGCTAGGTGACGGGCGTGTGGGCGTGTACCGTGTGAATTGTAACTCCGCTATTTTCGTGGTGATGTGTAGTTACCTGATCTTATCTGCAACCATGAAATCTCTACGTACTAGAGCTATTGAGTTGTGATCCATGTTAGAAACCATGTCTAGGCTACATGTTTATTCTGTAGGGACTCACTGGGGTCATTTCTGCTTTGGAGTTATTTGCTCACATTGCAATTACGTACTCAGTCGTACACATTCATATGCATATCATATCTCAGTCTTTGTTACCATTTATTGATACATCACATCATTATTTTTGTGTTGATTTTTAATGACATTGTGAGCTTGAGAGATCGGAGAGATTGATGACTGGGCGAGGCCGAGGGCCAAATTGTGAGGATATTGATGGGATCGGGCTGCACGTCGTAGCAAGTATTATTGAATTATGATGGGAGAGGGCTGCACGCCGCAACAAATGTTATTGATTTAAGCCATGATTGTCACAATATAGCGCTTGGGCTGAAGGAGCCCCTCCGGCGTCTTTACACACCCCCAGTGAGGGCAAGTACCTATTGAGTACGAGTGTTGAGTGCGAGTGTCGAGCGCGAGTGTCGAGTGCGAGTGTCGAGCGCGTGTGCTGAGTTATTGGGAGGATTGAGTGACCGTAAGGACTGAGTGGCTATGAGGACTGAGTGACTATGAAGATTGAGTGATTGGGAGGATTGAGTGCATTGATACACCGAGAGTATGCATATGGTTTTATCATTGCATTGTATTATAGTTGGCCTGCGTACATTGACATGTAGCCATAGAGATGTACTTTCTTCATGCCACTTGATAATGGAATATCTTACCTATTGTTGGATATTTTTGGGAAAAATCACAATTTTCAAACTTACTCATATTTTTGGTGATTACTGTAAAAGAATTAGGTTTTTACTGATATACTTGAAAATCATGCCTATTTTTTTCCCGAAACTGTGAACAGGTTGAGCATCCTATATCTGACTATGTTTTTTGTACCAGTATTATTATTTTGTTATGAACTATTATTGGCTATTGGTGTTGGGCTCGAACCTTTGTTCCAGCTTGTCACTACTTTCAACCTAAGGTTAGGTTTGGTACTTATTGAGTACATGAGGCCGGTTGTACTCATATTATACTTCTGCATCTGGCGTGTAGATTTTGGATGTTGATGTTGTTGTGTATGACAAAAGCTAGCATTGAAGACGTACCTACGTTCTACTTATAGCTGTCTCTTGTTCATGGTAGCTCTAGACTTATGATAATCTTGTTATGTACATTCGGACAGACGATGTATTTATTTTATACTATCTTTGTGAACTCTAAATCTTAGAAGCTCATAACTTGTACTACCGGTCCTTGGGGAGTTGTATAAAATTTCGTTATCTCATCTTTGACTCACATCAATATTATTATATTGTGTTATAGTTGTTAATTGCCTTACCTAGTGGGTTTGGTTAGGTGCCATCATAAATAGTTAAATTTTGTGTCGTGACAATTATGTATTATACTTTAAAAGTGTTTAATGTGACAGTATCTTAACGAACACTTCTTTGTGGACAATATCTTTTTGTGTATGTTTCCTCCTAATGCTTTGGCTGCTCTGCCTTAACCAGAACTCTGATTGTAGATCTTGATATCAATTTTGAAAGTTCAACATACAATTGTTCGTGCAAGAAAACAAATTGCAACAAATATAGTCAAATATTCAGGATGTTTGTCCTTGTGATTTATTTATTATATTTGCAAAACGTAAACATACTAAAAATTATTTTCACACAAATTTAAAAGGATATTCCTTAGTTTCGGAAGACAAAAGTTGAATTCAGGGATAAGAATATACTTAGAAGTACATTGATCAGTATCATATATTTTTGCATATATGACGTTATTGTCAAACTTCTATATACCATCTGTGTGCTAATACATAAGCTATTCGGCATATCTATGTTTTTCAGTAGCATGACGGGCATATTTTTCTTCAAAATTAACATATATACAATGGAAGATCAATTTTAACTTAGTCTATTATATACACGGTAACATTAACATAAGTAAGAAATAATAAACTTGACAACAAACATATAGGGTAGAAGTCCATTTGGTATTTAAGTAATTAAGTATTTTTCTAAGTAGTAATTATTGGTATCATTTTCTTTTGAGTCAAAAACTAAAAAATAATTTATTTTTACTATAAATTTTGCAATCAACCTTTTATTTAGTTGATCAACATATTCATTTATGTTAGCTAAGATATCTTTTTAATTCTTTCATGCGATTTGCACAAATTGCGTTAAAATCTAATGATAAAAATATTTCTCTTAATAAATGCACTACCATTGCCATTGGGATTGATAACCAAGTATTCAGGAAGAACCAAATCATCTTTTATTGGACTCTTTTCTTCGTTTCGACACGAAGTAAGAAGACACAGAATATTGGATCTGTTCTTACTTTATATTTCTTGTCAATTGAATCATTTTCATTTGAGGACAGAAGTATAACTTTAGCAAGCTAGGTTTTGTAACGAGTCGACTGGTTGTTTTGAGCATTTGTACTTCGCTCGGTGGTTTGAGGGCATGAGTGGCTCTATATGATGTATTATGACTTATGTGAATCGTCGGTTTTGGTTTTCAGGTTATTCGGAATCGATTTAGAAGTATGAATTTCATTGTTGAAGCTTTATGTTGGAAGAGTTTATCAAGTTTGACTTTTGTGACTTTGACACTGGAACGGAGTTTTGATGGTTCAATGAGGTCCGGATGGTGGTTTTGGACTTAGGCATATGCTCGGGTTTGCATTTGGATGTTTTTAGAAGGTTTCGACACAAATTGGCGAAGGTTGGAAATTTGAAGGTTTGGAAAGTTCATAAGTTTGACCAAGAGTTGACTTTGATCATATCGGATTCAGATTGTGGTTTCGGGAATTTGAATAGCTATGTTATGTCATTTGGGACTTGTGTGAAAAATTTGGGTTCATTCCGGTTGATTTGATATGTTTCGGCATGAGTTTTGAGAGTTGAAAGTTCAAAGTTCATTAAGTTTAATTTGAGGTGTGATTATCATTTCGATGTTGTTATGTGTGATTTGAGGCCTCGAGTAGGTCCGTGTTAGGTTATAGGACTTGTTGGTATATTTGAACGGGGACCCGAGTGGCCTGGGTGAGTTTCGGACGAGGTTCAGATAATATTTCCTCTTGTTGCCTTGTGGAAAATTTGCTGGCACTGGTGTAGCTGCATCTGCAGATTCTTGGCCGCAGAAGCAACTTCGCAGATGCGGGTGGTCCATTGCAGAAGCGAGGTGAGAACTGGGTGAGGAAGACCGTAGAAGCAGATTTTTCTAGCGCACCTGCATGCGCGCAGATGCGGGTTGCCCATCGCAGAAGCGAGGTGAGAGCTGGTAAGGAAGATCGCAGAAACGGATTTTCGTAGGGCACTTGCGTGCGCACAAATGCAAGATTTGAACACAGGAGAGGGAGTGGGAGCAAATGCGGGTCCTTGTGTCGCACATGTGATGTAGCATGAGCGGGTGTTTTTCTGTAGGTGCGAGGGCCATTTTTGCAGTGCCTCCCCGCAGAAGCCGAATGTTTGTCACCAAAGCGATGTCGCATAAGCAGCTAAGTGTGTCGCAGATGCGACGATACCTGGGCAAATGCTATATATCAAGGTTTTTTTTGTTATTTTATTATATTTTGAGATTTGGGGCTCGATTGAGGTGAGTTTGAAGTAATTTTAACCATGTGGATTAGGGTAAGTGTTCTCGACTCATTTGTGATTTTATATCATGGATATTGTACCTTCGTTTTTGGCATTTGATTGAGGGTTTCAAGAGAGAAATCAGGGGTTTTTGACTAAAGTTTCATAGAGTGAATTCTTGAGCGAGTTGAGCATCTTATATCTGAGTATGTTTCTTGTACCATTATTATTATTTTGTTATAAACTGTTGTTGGCTATTAGTGTTGGACTTTGACCTCTATTCCTGCTCGACACTACTTTTGACCTAAGGTTAGATTTTTTACTTATTGAGTACATAGGGTTGGTTATACTCATACTACACTTCTACACCTTGCATGCAGATTTTAATTGTTGATGTTGCTATGTGTGACGGAAGCTAGCATTGAAGACGTACCTGCATTCCAGTTACAACTGCCTCTTGTTCATTGTAGCTCTAAACATATGAAAGTCTACTTACATACATTCAAACAAATAATGTATTATTTCATACTAGCTTTGTAAACTCTAAATCTTAGAAGCTCGTGATTTGTACTACCATTCCTTGGGAATTCTTTGTATAATAGTTCAATTGTATTATTATTTCTCCGTTTATTAACTCTCATTTGAACTGGTTTATTATTACTGGCTTACCTAGAGGGTTGGGTTAGGTGCCATCACACCTAGTTGGATTTTGGGTCGTGACAAATTGGTATCATAGCTCTAGGTTCATAGGTTCAATAAGTCGCGAGCAAGTGTCTAGTAGAGTCTTGCGGATCGGTATGATGATGTCCATACCAATGTTCGAGAGGCTACAGGGAATTTAGGATAAATTTCCCATCCTTTTTTCCTTATCGTGCGATATTGATTCAGCTTGAAGCATAACTTTTTAAATTCCTTCTACGCATTCGTATGCGTATGTGAGCGCTCAGTATCATATGTGCATCAACGACCTATGAATTCCATGGATGTGGTGCGATATGTGATTTTGGTATGCTGATGATGGGCCAGTCTAGAGGACCTGAGACTAGTGTTGACCGTATTTGAGCACGAGGAATTTTGGTTGAGTGAGCACGTGCTTTTGGACTTATATGTCCGGTACACTACTAAAAAATCAGGTTTTAGCGATGGACAAATTCTATAGCTAAATATAAAAAAACCGTTGCTAATCTCATTTAGTAACGGATTATCAAGAAATTATACTAGCTACGAGCCTTTTAGCGATAGATAAGCGATGACGTTCGTAGCTAATTCCAGTTTTGTTTTGTAGTGGTAGAGTCCCTATGAGTGGAATGTGTGGCTGATCAGTGGTTGGATGGCTATATGATGAGTATGATGTGACTGCGATATGTGTTCAGATGGATTGAATGTGACGAGAAGAGTTTGCTTAAGATGTAAAAAAGACTATTGGGTGCTTGAGTTCTATCTTGATGTGACGTATAGACTCTCAAGTTATGAGTGTATTGAAGTATCTTGCATGTTGCTTAATCATGTTGAAATAGATTCTCATGTCTTATTGAAGAGTTCAGAATCAGGAAGATTAAGTGATTGCGTAGTAGTTGTGGCTGTGAAAGGGTATAAAAAGATGTCTGTTCGAGGCTAAATAGGTAGGTTATGACATGCGGGTTAATCCACATATGTGTGATTTTTATGATGTGTTTGGAGGCTTTCTTTTCTACTAGTGGGTTGTACTTGTGCGATCTGAGTTTGGATCGGTTGTAGTAGTTGACCTGACCGTTACGAGAATGATTGCAGGATTTGCAGCTAATTTGAGGTAGTAGATGGTTTGTGTTGTAGGAGCTTGTGAAAGATTTAGTTGAATCTCATTACTGGATTATGGTCATAATAGAGTAGGGGTATTGTGAGTTATCAGACATTTTATTTATGGCACTAAACCAAGTGGGGGAGTCTAATATCGACGAGTTGATTGCACGGTTATGTGTTGTATTGGTTTCGGTTTGAGGTACACTTGTGAATCAGTTATGACTTGAAGAGGTTGAGATCGAGGATGAATCAAGTAAGGGAATTTCTGGATATAGGTTGTATTACACTCTATGAGTATATGGGAATCATGGAATGATTGAATGGTTATTCATAAAGGATGTATTGTGCATGGAGTAGGTATTTGCTCGATTGTGCTAAGTTGGAGTTGCTTCTTTGGGTGTCGTCGTGCTAATGGGGCACAGGTCGTTGGCCCGTTTGGGCAGTACAATTGAGATGTGAGCAGGGTAGATGACTCTCGAGAAGGTTCTAATGGGTACAAGATTTATATATCGCAATTGTAAGATTTCCAGTTTGTATATGGCTAGAACTTAAGATTTACATTGGATGGTATCGAGACTTGTGGTATTTCTATATCATTATGGATTATACATTTCAGTATCAGGAGGGTGAAGAAATCGACTATAGATTCATAAAAGGTCTCTTCAGAGTGGGTGTCTCAGTTGGGATACTGTTGGGGTGCCTAAGGGGGAATACGACAACTTGTGGGCCTTAGGGCAGTGTAATTTTAATCTAGTATCTGGTGGGGTTAGTTTTGGTTAAGGTCGCGGTGTTATGGCAAGGAGAATGTGACGACCCGGCCAGTCATCTCATGAGTTACTGCTCCATTTCCCCCATGTCTTCTTCTTATTGCTTTGTCTATTGGTTATATATGTGATTGTGTTGGTTGGCTCGAGTTCGGAAAGGATTTAGTAAAGTTTGAGACACTTAGTCTCTTTTAAGGAACCTTAAGTTGGAAATGTCAACCGGATATTGACTAATGTGTTAGAGGTATCGGATGTGAGTTCTGATGATTCAGATAGTTTTGGGAGGTGATTTGGGACTTAGGAGCGTATCAGAATGTAATTTGGAGGTCCGGAGTAGATTTAGGCTTGAATTAGTGAAATTAGAATTTTGGCGTTTTCCGGTTGATAGGTGAGATTTTGATATAAGGGTCAGAATGGAATTTCGAGAGTTGCAGTAGTTCTGTTGTGTCATTTGGGATATGTATGCAAAATTACTGCCACACCATCCCGAGCCCGCTGAGTCCCTAGGTAGCTTGGCAGATTTACTTCTATAGCCATTCTAGGCATTTAAGATTTCCAGTAATTTTGTTTTAAGATTTACTTGTTTCAAAATAGATGCTCGATCACCGAGCCGTACTTGTCTAAATGATTTTTCGATTTTAATCAAATGCATTTGCTATTTATAATTCATTACTAATTCTACACTTTTTCTTTCTATAGCGTTATTATTACTTTTCCTGAAGAACTAGTGATTGTGACATGTAATAAGGCAACACAACATTAGGATAGTGATTCAGATGAAAAAGATGAGATACCCGAGGAAGTTGACAGAGAGGTTGAAAACTTTGAAAATAAGCCTAAGTCTAACCTGGACAAAACCGAAGCAGTAAATTTGGGGGGACGCCGAGACCGTCAAGGAGACCCGCATTAGCATTCACTTATCACCAACAAAGAAGGAAGAATACATCCGTTTTCTAAAGGAATCTGAGGACATTTTCGTATGGTCATATGATGACATGACCGGCTTGAGCACATCTATAGTGGCTCACAAGTTGCCTACTAATGCCATGTGTCCGCCAGTCAAGTTTAAACTTCGAAAGTTCAAACTAGATATGAGCTTGAAATCAAGGAGGAAGTTACCAAGCAAATCAAAGCCAAAGTTCTCCGGGTGGTTGAGTACCCACCTTGGTTAGCTAACATTGTGCCTGTTCCGAAGAAGGATGGGAAGGTCGTAGTATGTGTTGACTACCGAGATTTAAACAGAGAAAGTCCTAAGAACGACTTCCCACTGCCAAATATACACATCCTGATTGATAATAGCTCCAAGAATGAACTCCAAACCTTTGTAGATTGCTTCACGGGTTATCACCAGATCTGGATGGATGAAGAAGATGTAGAGAAAATAACTTTCATTACACATTGGGGGATATATTGCTACAAGATGATGCCATTTGGTCTGAAGAATGTTGGGTCTACTTACATGAGAGTCATGACAACTATCTTCCATGATATGATACACAGGGAAATTGAGGTGTATGCGGACGACGTAATTATCAATCCAAGAAAGCCGCAGACCACATAGCGGACTTGAGAAAGTTCTTTGATAGGATAAGGAGGTACAACTTGAAACTGAACCCCGCAAAATGTGCATTCAGGGTTCCCGCAAGAAAGCTACCGGGATTCATTTTCAGTCGTCGTGGGATCGAGCTGGATCCGTCCAAAGTCAAGGCTATTAAGGAACTACCTCCACCTAGGAGCAAAAAGGATGTGATGAGCTTTCTAGGACGCCTCAAATATATCAGTCGCTTCATAGAACAGTCCATAGTTATATGTGAACCCATCTTCAAGATGCTGAGGAAAGATGTCGAGACAAGCTGGACCGAGGATTGCCAAAAAGCTTTTGACTAGTTCAAGGAGTACCTGTCCACACCACCAGTTCTGGTCCTGTCGAAATCAGGACGGCCTTTGCTACTCTATTTATCTGTGTTAGATGAGGCCTTCGAATGTGTTCTAGGACAACATGACAATGCATGATGAAAAGAGCAAGCCATATATTACTTGAGTAAGAAGTTCACACCGTGTGAAGCACGGTACTCTCTGTTAGAGCGCACTTGCTATTCTTTGACTTGGACGACCCATAAGTTGAGGTATTACTTATGTGCCTACACTACATACCTCATATCCTGGATGGACCCTCTGAAGTATATATTCCAGAAACTCATGCTGACTGGAAAGTTGGCCAGAGCCTCATGCAGATAGGGAGGCAAGGATTAACCTCATGCAAATACGGAGGCAAGGATTAGACTCATGCAAATACGGAGGCAGAGATTAGCCTCATGCAGATATGGAGGCAAGGATTAACCCCACGCAAATATGGAGGCAAGGATTAGCCTCATGTAGATAGGGAGGTAAGGGTTAGCCTCATGCAAATGTGGAGGTAGGGATTAGCCTCATGCAGATATGGAGGCAAGAATTAGCCCCATGCACTAATGGAGACAGGGATTAGCCTCATGCAAATATGGAGGAAAGGATTAGCCTCATGCAAATATGCGGCACAGGGCTTAGTCCCATGCAAAGAGCGAGTAGCAATAAGAGTAGTATGTTTCTTAGTTGGAGATATATTCAATATCTGATAGCCTGTTTGATAGCGGATTTGTTATGTGTATATATTTGCAGATGTTATCGCTATGTCAGATGTGCTTGTGTTCAAAGAAAAAATTGTAAGTTTTGTAGGGGGGAAGGTTGGTTCGTGCTTCTGTCGGCTGGCTTTGCTTTGCTCTACTCTGAAAGCCTTTTCGAGTTCCCCTGGGTTACCTGACTGTTATGGAAATAGAGTTTTCGAAAATATGCAATATTAATAAACATAGAGTTGTTTTAGAACGTATTGATATATCAAGTAATTTTGATGAACTAGTGACTGTAACACATCTCAAAGGCAATACAGCTCTCTTATGTAAGAATTTGAGGGTCCTCCTCAAAATTCTGCCCCAGTTTAGTAGATGATCCTTCGGTTGTTTGCATATAATAGGCCTAGCTGAACCTTCTTCAAAATTCTGCCCCAGTTTCTTAACTGATTACTGACTTTCTGGCATGCGATGGCATCGACTGGACTTGCTCCGGAATTTTGAGGGTCATCCTCAAAATTCTTCCCTAGTTTTTGATCTTAGGGGAAATGGAAATTTTATTATGATATGACTGAACCCACATGACTGCCTACGTATCCCCTCTTAAATGGGAATCAGGTCAAGCGTAGTTCAATTACATCATATGAGGAAATGTAAATAATCTAAGCATAGTATCTCTTGACTACGTTTGAATTGATTGGTTTTGGCTAGATTTCTCCATCCATTTCTGCAAGTATGAGTGCTCCTCCTGTCAGCACCCTGTGAACCATGTACGAACCTTGCCAGTTGGGAGAGAATTTTCGTTTGGCTTCATCTTGATATGAGAAGATCTTCTTCAGCACCAGCTGTCTTGGTACAAATTGCCTTAGTTTGACCCTTTTTTGAAAGTTTTGGACATTTTGTTCTGATAAAGTTGACCGTGACACACTTTGTTCATCCTCTTTCCATCGATAAGGGCCAATTGTTCGTAGCGGCTCCTTATCTGCTCTGCATCACTGAGTTCAGCTTCCTGTATTATTCTTAAAGAATGAATCTCTACCTCAGTTGTAATGACGGCCTCGGTACCATAAACCAACATGTAGGGAGTTGCCCCAATTGATGTGCGAACCGTAGTGTGGTATCCCAATAAATCAAAACGTATCTTCTCGTGCCATTGTTTGTGGTTCTCTACCATCTTCCTTAGTATCTTCTTGATATTTTTATTGTCATCTTCTACGGATCCATTCATATGAGGTCTGTAGTATGTGGAATTCTTGTGCTTGATTTTGAAAGTTTCACACATGGCTTTCATTAGATCACTGTTGATGTTGTCGGCATTATCAGTAACAATGGACTCGGGAACTCTAAATCGGCAAACAATTCATTCCTTGACAAAGTTTGCGATGACTTTCTTGGTTACGACTTTGTAAGATGTCGTTTCTACCCATTTCATGAAGTAATCAATGGCTACCAGAATAATCCTATGTCCATTTGAAGTAGTGGGCTCAATTGGACCAATAACATCTTTTCCCCAAGCGGCGAATGGCCAAGGAGATCTTGTTGCATTGCGCTCGTTTGGTGGCACTTTTATCATATTGGCATGCACCTAGCATTGAAAACATTTGCTGACATACTGGATACAATCCATTTCCATAGTCATCCAAAAGTAACTAGCCCTAAGTATCTTCTTAGCCAAGACGAAACCATTCATGTGCGTCAACGAGTCCCGACATGTACATCCTCAAGTAGCTTAGAAGCTTCCTTTGCGTCAACACATTTTAGCAAAATCAAATCAGGAGTTCTTCTTCACAAATTTCCTCCGCTGGTGGAAGAAGTGATTGGCCAATCTCTGGAGTGTGCGCTTCTGAGTGTGATTTGCATGCTCCGGATAGTCTCCTTTCGCCAAATACTCCTTGATGTCATGGAACCAAGGTTTTCCATCTTTTTATTCTTCAACATGGGCACAATATGCCGACTGATTCTGAATTCTCACCGGGATAGGATCAATATAATTCTTATCCGGATGTTGTATCATAGATGACAAGGTGGCCAATGCATCGACAAAATCATTCTGAATTCTGGGCACATGTCTGAATTCTATCTTCATGAACCTATTTCTTAATTCATGCACATGGTGTTGATATGGCAGTATCTTGGAATTCTTAGTGGCCCACTCTCTTTATACCTAGTGCACAAGCAAATCTGAATCACCGATTACCAACAACTCCGATATGTTTATGTCGACTGCTATGTTGAGCCCTAGTATGCAGGCTTCATACTCTGCCATGTTGCTTATGCAGGGAAATCTGAGTTTAGCAGATACCGGATAATGTTGACCCGTTTCTTATACAAAAACTGCTCCAATGCCCACTCCTCTGAAATTTGCATCTCCATCAAAGAACGTCCTCCAACCGTTGTATGTTTCGGTAATGTTTTCTCCTAAAAATGATACTTCTTCATCAGGAAAATACATCTTCAAAGGTTCATATGCTCTTCCCACCAGATTTTGAGCAAGGTGATCTGCCAAATGCTTGCCCTTTGGCCGCATTTTGAGTTACGTAGATGATATCAAACTCACTTAATAGTAGGCTGATATATGGGAGCTGGAGGTGATTGATAAGTAGGTGATGGTGCTTGGTAGTTTGGAGTAGGCTGGTATGTTAGTGGAAGCATTGGATAGGCTTGGTATTTTATAGGGGATTTGGTTCTTTGTGTAACCATTACGGCACCTACGTCCCTTTTTTGGACGCACCACCAGACTATAAGGCCTTATTGGTAGCTTGCATGGCCACAAAATTTGTAACCATACCACTTTTGATGCCTTCTTCGATCCTTTCTCCAAGCTTGATAATGTCAGAAAATTTATGGTTCTAAATCAACATCAGCCTTTTATAATACTGCGGGTCCTGAGCCCGGACAAAAAATTTGTTCATCTGTTCTTCCTCTAAGGCAGGTCTCATGAGGCTAATCCTTGCCTCCCTATCTACATGAGGCTAATCCTTGCCTCCCTATCTGCATAAGGCTATTCCCTGCCTCCACATTTGCATGAGGCTAATCCTTGCCTCGCTATCTGCATGAGGCTAATCCTTTCCTCCATATTTGCATGAGGCTAATCCTTGCCTCCATATTTGCAGGAGGCTAATCCCTGCCTCCATATTTGCATGAGGCTAATCCTTGCATCCATATTTGCATGAGGCTAATCCCTGCCTCCACATTTACATGAGGCTAATCTTTGCCTCCCGATCTGCATAAGGCTAATCCATGCCTCCCTATTTGCATGAGGCTAATCCTTGCCTCCCTATTTGCATGAGGCTAATCCTTTCCTCCATATTTGCATGAGGTTAATCCTTGCCTCCATATTTGCATGATGCGAATCCTTGTCTCCATATTTTTGCATGAGGCTAATCCTTGCCTCCATATTTGCATGAGGCTAATCCCTGCCTCCGTCCATATTTGCATGAGACTAATCCCTGCCTCCATATTTGCATGAGGCTAATCCTTGCTTCCGTATTTGCATAAGGCTAACACTTGCCTCCATATTTGCATGAGGCTAATCTTTGCCTCCGTATTTGCATGAGTCTAATCCCTGCCTCCATCTGCATGAGGCTAATCCCTGCCTCCCATCTACATGGGCTAAGCATTGTCCCTCTTTGCCCATATATTGCTCTATTTCGAGTATTATATATTCGCTTTTCAATCGGGCTAAGCTCTGCCTTTTATTTTATAAGAATAAGCCTTGTCTTGTTAACATCATATTACTTCATATCATGGGCTGCAATATCGCCAATCTATCCAAAGGCGTCATAGTCTAAAGGCATCATCCTTATAGCTGAAGGACACCATGCCATGGCTTGAGGATCCCTCAAATTTGCATATTATTATTCAAAGGCGTCATGGTTCGAAGGTACCATTGTCATGGCCCGAGAACATTACTTAATGGCATGCGAATCCTTCACTAAACAATTCATGGCCCAGGATGTCATGGTCCAAGGACGTCATCTTTAACCGTCCAAAGACAGCCCTCGTAGTCCAATGGGAACCTGCTCATGTTTAAATTTTATGCACAATATATGCCTGTAGTATTCTTATTTGCAGGAAACCCAGCAATCAACAACTATCTCAATGAGTAGCAATCCCTCTCCAATTCCCTCAACTATATCAATCCTGATCTCCCTCATAAACTGTTCATCCGCCCATCCCTAGATGTTGCGTTCGTTCTTGTGATGATTTCACCGGTATACTTCGACGATGAATCTGGAACTACATACGGCTTGATTCCTAAAAACCAAGAATATTTAGGCA
The DNA here is from genome assembly GCF_000393655.2 of Nicotiana sylvestris. NCBI lineage: Eukaryota > Viridiplantae > Streptophyta > Magnoliopsida > Solanales > Solanaceae > Nicotiana > Nicotiana sylvestris. The sequence continues at coordinate 58,238,780 of NC_091058.1, forward strand.
GGTCAGAAGCCAGGGTGCGACCTGAATCTCCCAAACCGTCTCGCTTGATAAAAAATTGTCCATCATATCTTTATCCGACAACTCTTTCATCCTTTCCGGGTAAAGAGGGGCAGCTGTTGACACCTAATTTTTCCCAAAAATATTTTTAAATTGCATATATACCTTCAAAATCATGCATGAATAGCAATTGGTATTTTTTCATAATTTTCCTACATTTTTAATAATTTGTCCATTAATTTGTTTCCAATAAATAATTATAAATTGCATCACAAATGATTTCAAAAAGCATTTCTTGATTTAATTATGGTCCAACTAAGGCCAAATTATTCCATAAATAGGTAATTTGGCACCTTTTTGTTATAATTGCAATAACGTAGCAATTATAGCCCATGCATATAATTTTATGCTATTTTTCACCAGAAATTAGTCATGTATATTTTTAAATACTAAATAATCATTTCAAATTAATTTCTATGCATGAAAGTCATTATTTATAATTATTAGCTATTTTGTAAATATTTTAGCTAATTTGAATTGGGCATTTAACAAATAGCCTATTCTATTCCAATTTTAGCCAAATTAGACCAACACAAACACCTAATCATACTCAGCACAATACCCCAAGCCCAATTCCTATATATACCCGACCCAATCTAAATAAATCTTGGTCGTTGATCAATTTGATCAACGGCCCAGATTCGTTCTTACCTAATTTAACCTAAACGACTTACCCCCCCCCCCCAACCCTCATTCTCTCATCCTCACCCGCCTTCACTCCTCTCATTCTCGCTCAAGCTTCCTCTGCCCTAACCATGGCTTCCACCCGCCGTTGCTTGCTCGCCGTTGACTATGGTGGTTCACCACCACTCCTAGCCCTAATGGCCCCCTTCCCATGACAGGAACTCTTGCTATCCTGAGGTTCTCAAGGGACCAGTGGCCGTTTACAAACACCTGGGCTTGTCCTCACCATTCTCATGCGACCATGGCCCTTTTGAATAAGATCTTTTTATTTTCCGGCTAAACCTATGGGTTTCTAAGCCGGTCTCTCGATTTCTGGGTTATTTTTCTAGAAAACCCTAATCTCTTCTCCTGTACCTCTTAGATCTGTAACAAATCTGAGGTTTTTCTAAACTATTTTCGTTTGTTTTATGAAAAAACTTTCGATTTCATAAAGCTTCGCTTTATTTTCCTATTAGGGTTTCTGGAACTTTTCTTCAAAGCATATCTCTGGTCTTTTAATATTGTTCTCTGATTCTCATATGTTTAAACGACTTTCTATTAACATTTCTTTTTAATCACATTTTTGGTTATGTTAAAACCCTAGTTTTAACACTATGTTATAATCCTGAGTCTATCTTTGCAGATTTGTTCATTCGATTCGTCTGAATATCTGTTTCTCATGAATATGTTTCGAATCTCCGTAATTTTACCCTATTGTGCTTATTAGGGTTTCTAACTTGATTCTTCTTGCCTATATTATGTCTATTTCTATTTATTCATATAAATTTATATTTATTTCCCTTAATCAGTACTACTTTTATTTGAATCCCTAATTTCCTATGATTGATACCCTTTACTGATTTCATGTGATGATATTTTGTGTTGATTTTTGACTTCTAAATTATCTTCGTGCCTTATTATTTGGTTGACTACATTATTTACTGTTTCTTAATATTGTTTCCTTAATTAGGACTTTCTGAACCTAGCCCTAATTACCGGTTCTGTACTTGCATTGTTTGAATTCTTTCCTTATATGTTATACTCCAGCTATGTATGATTTATTTCCTTACTTGTCACATGCTCTTTACCGTTTGGCCTAATTCCCTTAATTAAGTGAAGACTTGGACTGATTTTACTCTGAGTTCTATAATTACTGAACAGTTTTGATTCTTACCTTATTTACCTAGCTTTCAAACTACTATATATATTGCTCTCTTCTATAGTCTTACGGACACGAACTCACATTAGTTCACTTCATTCATACACTCAAAAGCTCTTCTGCTTTCTTTTATTACTTACTATTGTTACTAAATTAGCCGGCTGCAAGCCAAGGCTAATTATTACACTCTCATGTCGTTCATCTTGTGTTTACTCTCTTTATTGGTATGTTCTGTTTTTAAATTTAAGCTCTCAAACCAATGTGTTTCCTACTACTTCAGTTTATCATATTCCTAATCTATTTCTATCTATTGTTTTGTTGTTCAACATGTAATTGACCTATTGCTCCACCTAGCTTGTTATTTATGTCCTACCCTTTTCTAGGATCAACATGTCTCAGGAACTTGTAGTCTATCTAAATTTGACTCTACCCTATTTTTTGAATGTTGGGTTACTTGCTATTTATTCTATAGTATGAACCTTTCTTTGCAAAGCAATTTTTGTTACCCTAAGTTGTCTAATTCTATGTTGGTTCTGAAATTCTTACTGTGTTGTATCATTAGCTATCTCCCATCCCATGAACCCCCTAAAGCACCTCCGATTCTATAACTATGTTCTAATTAGCACCCCTGAATCCGTGTCTTAATATTTGCACTATTAGCTACCCCTTAATTGCAAAGACTTCTGTTTACATGTATTATGTGTTCCCAGCCCCAATTACCCATGTGTGAAGGGTTGTTATTTGAGTGTTGATGAACCTGTTTTGGCTCTTTGTTTGATCTACTATTTGTGTGATTACACAACTCTTGTCAAAAACTATTTTATTGAACAATTCTCCTATTTTATAAAACTACTTCAACTGAGTCTTTTTCAAATATTTCTTTCCTATTAAAACCTTTTCAAAACTATGTCAAGCACTCTCACTCTACTCTTAGGTCCTTAAGTTCTGCCCCTCCAGTGTGTGACTGCCTTAGGGACCGTGTGAGATCCCTCTAAACACTGATGCATTGGAGCTGGCTCTTTCACACTGCACTTACTCAGTTCTGGTTATAAAGTATGGGTGTGAGTACTACCCGGGATCCTTGGGGTCCTTAGGGAACTCTGACACACCCGGACATAAGAAAGGCTATGAAACTTTGAGATATGAGGCTATGGACAATTTTGTATATTTGGTCCTGCTTCAGGCTCTCTATAGTGTAACTTCTTCTTTTCCTTTATCTATTTATGTAATTTATTCGGCTGGTCTATAATAATTACTTGTAAATGAATATTGCGGATGACTAGTGAAATGGGGAGGGTCATTATATATTTGTATCAATATCATTAGGGTAGAAATCATGTTATAGGCTTTACCTTATTTATGCTTGCATTAGAATCCCTGCTTTAGGACCAATACATTCAAATCGTGTCATGCACTAGATATCATCCTCTTAGGTTTCACGTATACTGCTTCAACATCTCATTTGCCACTAATACATGTTTATCACTTAGAAATCCTGCTCCTAGGTTAATAAAAAGCATTAACATAAAAGTTGTTACTCCTCTTTTTAAATCATGTCACTCTTTTTTATTAAATCATGTCTTAACAATTATGTAACTCTTTTTGTGCATTTAGAAATTATGCTTTAGGAATTCTGTTAATTTAAAGATCATTGTCATAGAACTGTTGTTTCTGTACATTTAGAAAACATGTATTAGGCACCCTTTTTGCATTTGCTTCGCCACACCTATTTAAACTACTGATTATGAAAGGATGTAAAAACAATCTCACATATGATCGTCTTGTTTCAAATAAAATTAGTAACAATCCCTGTATTCTCAGCATGCTTTAGGCAAGAAACAACTCTAGAACTGTTAATGATTCTGTAACTATTATGCATGATCCCACACCTATGCATGCCTTAGGTAATCAATCTATGTAAGACTGGAGAACTGTTTTCGTTTGTGTTTGTTGCTTAACGACTTACAGGTTTAAAATCAGTCGGCAAACTGATTAGGACCTTACTGTCGAGTTCATAAAAACAAAGTTGCATATTTCTGTGCATTGACATCCACTTAGATATCTTGTTTAGGTATTTTCTCTAATAAAAACTGCTCTTGTTTGTGTTTGAGACATGCTGCTTATGTGTATTACTTGTGGAGGTAAACCTGGGCCTCTTAACTGCTTCTTTCTTCATTTATCTGTTAAGTCCTATGTGTTCTTGCATGTCGCCTAGAATTTTCTCCTTTTAAAACGCCTTAGCGGTTGTCTAAAACAACCCAAATTTAGAGGACCTAAACTCCTCCGGGACCACAGGGAAGGGACAGCTAACAACACGCTTAGAGTTCGTTAAATAAAAAAACTCTCTCGATAACCAGTAAGGGGTGGGGTAATGGGTAGAAAGAGATATGATGACTACGCGCTAATGTCACGTGTAGCCCCTCATTGAGGAGTGTTTACCAGGCATTACGTGGGGTGAACCTGTAAGCTAACCAACCTAGGACCCCTCTTCCCAACTCCCGTTGTTTAAATGAATTTACTTTTCTTTACATATGTGCAAATCGTTCAAACCTTTTCCCTTGTTTTCCTTAATCATACATGTACTTAGAATGTCAAAATATGCCTTTATTTGCGAGTATGTGTTGAAACTGTTTATTTGGACTAATTAACATAGTTTAAGTTCGGTCGAGACCCACCGTTGTGGACCAAGAGGGGTGCGTAACACCTTCCCCTCAAGGTTATTTCGAGCCCTTATCCTAAATCTGTGGTAATGCAAACCAATCTAAGTGTTAATCAATCTAGGTGTCCTAACGCACCATAATCAGTTAGGTGGCGATTCTTCAAAACCCGAATTCCCAAAAAAGGAAATGAGTTATTACCCCCCATGAATGTCGGAACCCGGACTCTCTCCACGGAGGAAAAAAAGGGGGCGCGACAATATGTATGCCTTTTTGGGCAGATTTCCTTCATATACATTATTCTTATAATTCAGTAGATATTATTCAGGTTTATATCTTAGACGCATGCTTAGGGGTGTTTGATAGGTAGGACTCGGTCACCCATCGCAGCCCATCAGTTTGGGTTGTGACATGATTTATCTGGGGAGATGATCTCCCGGGTGGATGCCCCCCAGTATTCGAGGTTGATTGAAGAGAAGCCTTGAATACTTGTTAAGTTCTCCTTAGGTAGCATATACATGTTGCATCGTTAAAAACCTTGCCGGTAAAACCCTTCTTGGGATAAAATCCGATCGAAGGAAAATAGTGCAACACATGCTTTAAAACCTAATGTGTTCAAGCTGGAAGGTGCTCCGATTCTTCTAATCGGATACCTGCACATAGGTTAGTGTAAGACGTACATAAAAAGAGAGACAATTATACCTTAGTTATGATGGCACTCGAGCCTCTATATGCTTCAGCAGCTCACTATGGGGATGCGGTACGGTCCTTTGCTTATTTACTCGGATGTAACCGAAAATGTAGCTTGCAATTGCTACTTCGTTGTTTGCTTATTCTTTAGCTCCTTTGATGTTGAAGGTGTCGATGCAGGTGCCACGTGCACCGCGAACATCTCTCTAGCTGCATGTTGCTCCTCATATACCGTTTTTATTTTTTCCTTTGTTGGAAACTTCATCATTTGATGAAGGGTTGATGGTACTGCTCTCATGCAGTGTATCCATGGCCGTCCGAGCAAAGCATTGTATCTCACGTCTCCTTCGATGACATGAAACTTGACATTTTGGGTTGTGCCGGCCACGTTGACCGGGAGGGTGATTTCCCCTTTTGTTGTCTTGCTTTCCATGTTGAATCCGTTGAGGACTCGAGAGGCAGTCACGATCTAGTCGAGTAGTCCGAGTTTCTCTACCACCCTCGGCCTAATAATGTTGGCCGAGCTACCTGGATCCACAAGTACCCGTTTAATTTGAAATGTATTCACAAGAAAGGAAATTACCAATGGGTCGTTATAAGGCTGAGACAGGGTCCCGATGTCCTCTTCGCTGAATGTGAGAGCATCCTCGAGTATGTAACCTCGCGTTTTGCTTTTCCCTAGTGATGGATATTTTTGTTCTTTTGATAATGGGTTCCTGTGGGATGTCGATTCCTCCAACGATCATGTGGATGACATGTCGTTCTCTTCTATTTCATTTTTCCTGTTTGTCTCTCTTTACTAAAATTGATTTTTGGCTCGACCGCTAAGGAATTCTCGGAGGTGCCCTTTGTTAACTAGTCGGGCTACTTCTTCTCAGAGCAGTCTGCAATATTTGGTCATATAAACATGTGTGCCGAAAAATTCGAACATCAGGTTAGGGTTCCTTTGCGATGGGTCTGATAGAATGGGTTTTGGCCACCTGGTGCCTTTAATTTTACCTATGGCTAATATGATGTTTGAAACATCGACGTTGAAGTTGTACTCAGATAACTAGGGTGCCTCCGTCGGCCCTATGTATCTATCGAATCCAGCTCTTCTCAAGAGTCCCTGAGGATTCTGACCTCAATCTACCTTTCGGTCGTTTTGGGGTATGTTACGCCTTGGGGCATTTCTTCGATCTTTAGTGTATGATTGGTACCTTTCCTTGTTTGGCTTTGGCTCCTTTGCCAGGATCCTGCTAGGATATACTAAGCCCGAGGGGGCTTCTAGTTGGTCGTCCTCAACCCTAATCTTTGATTGATATCGGTTGTGGACATGGGCCCAAGTCACGGCGGGATATTCAACCAAGTTATACTTTAGCTGCTTCGAAGCTACCGAGCTTCGTTCATTCAAACCTTGGGTGAAGGACTGTACATCCCAATCATCAGAGACTTGTGGTAACTCCATTTTCTCCATTTGAAAGCGAGATACAAATTCCCGCAACATCTCATTTTCTCTCTATTTGATTTTGATGATGTCGGATTTCCTTGTAGCAACCTTGATGGAATCGGCATGTGCCTTTATAAAATAATCTGCCAGCATGGTGAATGAGTCTATCAAATTCGGGGATAGGTTGTGATACCACATCACGGCTCCTTTTGAAAGTGTTTCCCCAAATTTCTTCAACAGGATAGATTAATTTCATTCTCCTTCAAGTCAATTCCCTTTACGGCACAAGTGTAAGCAATGACATGCTCGTTTGGATCTGAGGTTCCATTGTACTTTGGGAGATCAATCATTCTAAATTTCTTCGGGATGGGCTTCGGAGCTGCACTTGATGGGAATGGATTTTGTACAAATTTCTTTGAATCAACACCCTTCGGGATCGGGCGTGTGCCCGGGATTTGATCGACTCTTGAATTGTAGGTCTCCACCTTTTTATCATTACCTTCTATCTTTTTCTCGCCCAATTCAATACTCTTTGTGATGTCCTCGACCATCTTTATAATAGCGGGGTCGGTTGCTGACCCATTGTTACTCGATCTTTTCGGCACATGTTCGGATTAAGGAGTCGTTTCTGGTGCTGCTGTGCTTGGAGTTTTTTGGTGACATTGCAGTTGAACAATCGCCAGCTGTTGTGCCTGCAACATTTCAAAAATGACGTGAAGGCTAACCTCTCGTTCCTCTCGAGCTGGGGTTTTCTGAGCTTCTTGCTGGTTTTCTTAGCGTATATTCCTATTAGTGTGGGAGCTTATATCGATGTTTTGAGTGTTGCGTGAGACCACATCCACGGGAATTGCCTCTGGTACGTCCTCAAGGTTTTGTAGTGGTACAACGGTGCCTGGAACAACTACATCATTATCTCCATGGTCCTTAGGACCGTTGTTTTTAGGTGCATTCACTGAGTTAGACATTTTGACCTGAAATCAAAGATTATTGGACAAGAATAGTGTGAAGAATAACTTATATTTTTCAGTAAACCAACACTAAAACAATCACTATTATGTTTAGCCCCACGGTGGGCACCAAACTGTTTACCTTGAAAATGGTAATTACAATTAGATTTGATTTAGTAGTTCTAAAAATATGTGATTTATTTTTATGCTAGTTATTAGGCAATAGATGCTAAGTATAAGATAAGAAAGTAAAGTAGGAGTAAGAGGTAGTGTTGTTTTTCAAACCAAACAATCGTGAATCGGGGTGAATCATGGTCTCGAGTTTGCCTAAGTTGGGCCTCGAGGTAGAGCTGATGAATCCGACTAGAGATGGTCGATGGAGGGCTAACAGCTCAAAAGGCATTAATAATGGCTCTTTATGATCAATGATTAATAATAAATGAAGAACAATAAATGAAACACAATAAATGTAAGCAATAAATCAAAGGAAAGACAATGGAAAATGTTTAAGTTAGAGAGAGGAGAATGTTCTTGTTCTTTTATTGAATATCATGTGTCTCAACAAAACGACAAGGGTCCCCTTTATATAGGAGGGGAATCCTAACATAGTACATATGCATTTATTAAAAGATAGGAAGCTGGTACAACTATTTAATGTCATAGTACAAACTTTTACTATGATTGTAGGCCTGGTCAACTTTAGCCACGTGCCTTTTGGGAATTTCCCGCATGTCTAAGATAGTCACCGAGTTGCACTGCCCCGAGGTCGAGCATTGGGAGCCCTCGGGGTCAAACCTCGAGCTGCGCTTCAAGGCTTTTGAGGTCGGGCTGTGAAATGCCATAATGATCTCAAAATTAGACTCTCTGATTTTAGCCGTGTACAGGCACCCTTTGCGGGTTTTCACGAGCTAACCTCTATCATTTCTTTTATACCTATCGCCTTATAGTGCTCTTTGAGAGTTTTTACTAACAAGACTCTCTCATTTCAATTTCTCTGCTTACCATCGCCTTACGGTGCTCGTGAAGCTTTACACCGATAAGACTCTTTTATTTTATTTCTCTCATTTTGTTATATTAGATTCAAGTAATTGTATCTTCCAATTTGAACATCTTCACTGATTGATCGGAAAGACTAGAAAAGGATTTGGGTTAAGAAATTTGAATTGAATTACGCCTTTGGAACCTTTCAAGTGAAATCATTGCCGAATTATTGTAAATTCTACCCTTGTTTCAATTTTGGGGGGGGGGGAATTTGGATTTTTGTTTTGGTGTAACTGAACCCCAGAGAGAGGCTTCCTACGTATCTTTTCGGAATCAAGTCGAACGTAGTTCAAGAAACTTTGTGATTTTTTTGTTATTATTTTTTTTTTTTTGATTTTTAACACTTTCGGGTTCAAAAGAGGGTAGTCAAAGAAAGGTCACTGGCCCAAAGGGTTGGCAAAAGAGGTTGGTAGTGTCTGGATAGTGAAAAAGAAAGCCTTCTTCTTCCGAATTGGTACCTGCTAAAGCGGTGGAATGGGTCAAATGTAGTACCTTTTGACCACATCTGCATTCACAGATGCTTCGGGATAATTTCCTTCGATGTCTCCCAAATACAGTGCACCTTTTGGCAACACTCTTCGTATATTGTACGGACATTTCCAATTCAGAGCAAATTTTCTTTTGGCTTCTTCATGATGCAGGAGAATACGTCTCAGAACGAGTTGCTCCACTTCAAATTTCCTAGGCCGCACTTTCCTGTTGTAGGCACAGGTCATTCATTGTTGTTACAACTGTCAGTGGCAAACTACAGACATCTGTTTTTCATCAATCATAGTTAATTGTTCCAACCAGCTCTTGACCCGTTCATCATCCTCGATCTCGGCTTCAACGGTGATTCAAAGAGAGGGAATCTCAACTTCTATAGGTATTATGGCTTCAGTGCCGTAAACCAATAAGTAGTGTGTGGCCCTACTAATGTTTGCACGGTTGTGCAATATCCCAATAATGCAAAAGGAAGCTTTTTATGCCATTGTCTGGAGCTCTGAATCATTTTCCTGAGGATCTTCTTGATGTTCTTGTTTGCAGCTTTAACATCGCCATTAGCTTTGGGTCGGTATGGGGTAGAATTACGATACGTAAGTTTAAACTGTTTGCATACCTCCCTCATCAAGTGGCTGTTCAGATTTGCAGTATTGTCTATAATGATAGTTTTAGGAATACCAAAATGACAAATAATGTTGGAATGCACAAAGTCTACCACCACTTTCTTGGTGACGACTTTGAAAGTGACTGCTTCAACCCACTTTGTGAAATAATCAATGGCAACCAGGATGAATCTATGCCCATTTGAAGCTTTCGGCTCATTCGTTCCAATAACATCCAAACCCCAGTCAACGAATGGCCAAGGTGCTGACATGGGATGTAACTTTGAAGGCGATGCATGAATCATGTCACCGTGTATCTGGCACTAATGGCACTTCTGGACAAAACTGAAGCAACACTTCTCCATGGTCATCCAGTAATAACCTACCCGGACGATTTCCTTTGCAGGGATATATTCGTTCATGTAAGGCCCACATACTCTCGAATGCACTTCGTTCATGATCTTTTCAGCTTTTCGGGTATCTACGTACCCACAAGATTCAAATCTGGCATTCTTTTGTACAAGACCTCTCTACTCAAAAAGAAACTGCTGGCAAGCCTTCTGATAATTCTTTTTTAATCTCCACTGGCCTACTCGGGATATTTCTTTGCTTTTAAAAACCTTTTGATATCACGATACCATGGCTAAACATCTAGTTCTATTTCAATTGTATAACAATAACCATGACTTTCTCGAATTTATATTTCCAGTGGGTCAGTATGGACATTGCCCGGATACGACATCATTGAGGCCAAAGTAGCTAGTGCATCAGCTAGCTCATTGTGGAATCGAGGAATACACCTGAACTCAACGGACTTAAACCGTTTGCTGAGATCTTCCACATATTTCATTTATGAGATGAGTTTGATGTCTCGAGTTTCCCATTCACCTTGGCTTGCCGAATGATCAAGTTAGAATCCCTCATGATTAACAATTCCTATACATCCAGATCAACTGCCATGTTCATGCCCGTGATGCAAGCTTAATAGTCTGCAGTGTTGTTTGTATAGAAGAACTAAAGTTGGGTTGTGGCCGGGTAGTGTTGACCTGTGGGCAAAATTAGAATTGCTACATTCCCTACGCCTTTTGCATTTACAGCTCCATCAATTTTCCAAGCATTTGTGTCCTCTGGAATTACTTCAACCGAGTTTACTTCCTCGTTCGAAAAGTGAGTACTTAGAGGTTGGTAATTATCATCAACCGTATTCTCAGCTAGATGATCTGCCAAGGCTTGGGCTTTCATCATTCTGCGAGTGACATAGATTATGTCAAACTCGGTGAGCAGGATTTTCCATTTTGCTAACCTTCCCATGGGCATTAGTTTTTGGAATATGTACTTTATAGGGTCCATTCTGGTTATGATATATGTGGTGTAGGCCAAAAGATAATATCTGAGCTTGTAGGCTACCCAAGTTAGGGCGCAACAAGTTCTCTTCAGCAAAGTGTACTTGGCTTCATAACAAGTGAACTTCTTGCTCATAAAGTATATGGCTTGCTCTCTCTTCCTGGTCATATTGTGTTGCCCTAGGACACAACTAAAGGAATTTTTGAAGGCTGTCAAATACAAGAACAAAGGTCTTCCTGGCTCGAATGGAACCAACACTGGTATATTTGACAAATATTCTTTGATTTTATCAAAAACCTTTTGACATTCATCTGTCCATTTGATTGCCGCATCTTTCTTCAACAACTTATATATGGGCTCACACGTGGTAGTAAGTTTAGCAATGAATCTTCTGATGTAATTCAATCTTCCTAGCAGACTCATGACCTCCTTCTTGGTTCTCGGAGGTGGCGAATCCCGAATAGACTTTATCTTTGTTGGATCTACCCTGATACCCTTTCGGCTGACTATAAACCCCAGAAGCTTTCCAGATTGAACTCCAAATGCACATTTAGCTGGGTTCAGTTTCAAGTCATACATTCGCAGGTGCTCAAAGAACTTTCTCAAATCCCACACATGTTCTTCCTATGTTTTGGATTTAATAATCACATCATCCACATACACCTCAATTTCCTGGTGCATCATGTCATGAAAGATGATAGTCACAGCTCTCATGTAGGTCGCCCCGGCATTTTTCAAACCAAATGGCATGACACTGTAATAGTAAGTACCCAAGGTATGGTGAAAGTCATCTTTTCTGAATCTTCATCATCCATCAGAACCTGGTGATATCCAGCATAGCAATCTACGAAAGACTGTATCTCATGTTTGGCACAATTGTCAACAAGAATGTGGATGTTTGGAAATGCAAAAGTTGTCCTTGGGACTTGCCTTGTTCAAATCCTGATAGTCAACACACACTCAGGTTTTCCCATCTTTCTTTGGCGCTGGACCACATTAGCCAGCCATGTAATGTATCGGACCACACCGATCACACCAGTTTTCAATTGTTTAGTGACTCCTTCTTTGATTTTATCACTGATTTATGTTTTAAACTAACTTTGCTTTTATTGGAAGGGTGGGTAACCGAGATAAGTTGGAAATTTATGTACCACCAAATCAATGCTCAGCCCTAGAATATCATCATACGACCATGCAAGCACATCTTTGAATTCAAACAAAAGGTGGATCAATACATCCCTAGTTCTTTCATCGACGTGAATGCTTATCGTGATTTCCCGGACCTTTTCTGGACTGCCCAAATTAACTAGATCAATTTCATTTAAGTTTGGCTTAGGCTTATTCTCAAATTGTTCCAATTCTCGATTTATTTTCCTAAAAGTCTCATCTTCATCATATTTTGGCTCTTGATTTATTATTTCATAGTTAGACAACGTTTTAGTATATGGGCATGAAGTCCGCAAGCATGTCATATTATTTACGTCCACATTATTAGAACTGAGAAGAAAAAGATAAGAAAAATAGCAAAATCAGAATAAAGAAAAAGGAGACTTCCACTGACGTTGAAATATTGATTTCATTTTATTGAATTGAAGATATGAGGGTTTACATCAAAATTAAAAGACAATAAAATAAAAACATTCGAGTTACACCCTGAAATAACTCATAATGTAGAAAGGATGGCAACACGGGACTACCGAGACTCCCTCCTGACAGGGAATGGGGTAGTTTTCCAATTCCGAAGCTTGACATCCGGTCCTATGTACAACACCTCAGTAGTGCTCGTTCCTTCCCCTGACTGGACCATATGGGACTCATACAATATTTGTTTCATGGCTTCACAAATATCCTCAATCTCTTCGGCCGTCAAGGCCTCTTCTTCTATAAATTTGGGTTTAACAAATGACTTGGTGAGATGCGGAACGGGCTGGGGCAGGACCTACCCATTTTTCTTGCACTCATCAGCCCATTTTCTATCAGCATTTGTAGCTTGGAAACCTATACCGAAGAACTTCTCGTTGACAATCAAAGTGATAGGCTCTGTGATGCGTTGTTGAGATACCCCGAGCCCCTTTCTGGGCTTGTACCTATGTATAATCATTTCAGCGGTGACCATGACTGAGGAATCAGATAGCAAGGTTGAGGGAATAGGGCCCCTTCTTCGCATTGATCGTCGACCACAATTTCAAAGTCTTAGTATACAATGTGCTCACTTCCTTCTCTAGCTTCGAGACACGGGACTGAAGGGTCCTTGTAAATGGACTATTATCCTCCCCATGGACAACAATTTCTTGGTTTCCATGATCAAACTTGATCATTTGGTGGATAGTGGAGGGCAAAACTCCTGCAACATGAATCCATGGCCTTCCTATAATAAAATTATATGACGTATCCATGTCCAGAACCTGGAAAGTCACTTCGAAGTCCACGGGGCCAATGGTCAAAATCAGATCAATTTTCCCTAATATATCTCACTTGATACAATCAAAAGTTCACACACAGACATTGTTTGGTCGGATTCTTTCTGTTCCAATCTCTATCTTATGAAGCATTGAGATAGGGCAAATGTCGACCCCGGAACTTCCATCTATAGTGACTCTCTTTACATATTAGCCCTCTCATTTGACAGTCAAGTGAAGGGTTTTGTTGTGGGTGGCTCCCTCTAGGGGAAATCAACGCGGCTGAAAGAAATCATGTTGACCTCGAAGAATCGTTCAGCCATTCTCTCCAATTGTTCAACTAAAGTTTCAATTGGGATATATGCCTTATTCAATGTTTTTAAGAGCACATTCTGATGTTCATTTGAGATTATCAGTAGAGATAAAAATGAGAATTGGGAAGGAGTCTTCCGGAGTTGGTCAACTAAGGAATATTCCTAAGTTTTCATTTTTCGGAAAAACACTTCTGCTTCTTCAGCGTTCATCGGCTTCTTGGGTGGAAATTGCTTCTCCTTGTTCGGTTTTGCTTTCAACTCTTCTAGGTTGTGGTATTTCCCATCTTGGTTCATCTCGTTCACCTCCCCGCATGATCACTTTCCCCATGTAAATAACAATTGTTTTGTTGTAATTCCAGGATACTGTGGTGGGGTCTCTCATAGGGCTCTATGGTACGCGGCTGGTAACCACAGGCTCAGTTAGCCTTGGTAGAATTACCGGTCCTCGTGCCACATAGGTTCCTTTTGGCACATACATCTTCGACACATTCAATGTGGGTTTACTTTGCTCGAATCTTTTGGGAGTGCTCAAAATGAGATGTTCTTTCCTTGGAGCCTTAGAACATAGATAATTGCATTCTTATCAGGTGCTGCCCCTACTTTTGCTTCTACAACTCTTTCTATAGCTTGAGGAATTGGAGTGGGTTTCTTCTCATTTATGGCTTGTTTCACTGTCGCTTTGGGTCTTGCCTCTGAATCGGCGATAGCGATGATGGATTTCAAGGCTGGATTAAATTCCTTGTTATTGCTGATCATTCCAATGACCGTCCCATTGTTGTGAGCCGATAATGGATTTTTAGTGACATTAGGGACTTTCTCGTCCCTCTGCACCACTCGTTTTTGTTCTATCAAACTCTCAATTGTTCTCTTCAGGGTCCAAAAGTCCTCTGTATCATGAACCTCTACACCCAAAGGGTAGGCACACCTGGTACTAGTCAGCAATGATGGGGATTCAGGATTTTGCCTGTTTGGGGGTACGGATTGAAATAGACCCAACTGGATCAACTTCGGGAATAGGCTGGAGTAGGATTCACCAATAAGGTGAAGTTGTTTCTCCTGGGAGCCTCACGAGGGCATGTATTATGTTGGTAATTGTTTTGTAGTGGGCGGGGGCTATATGGAGCTTGGAGATGGTGGTTATTTCTTAGCGGTGGAGCTCGGTTTTGATTGTAATGTTGTTGAGGCTGTGTATAGGGTTGAACATTCATCACCGCATAGGGAGGCAGTGCCACGACATATGCTGTATCTTAGTGGGGGTAGTAGTGTTGTGGGGTTCTATGAGGCATGTAAGAATGATCATGTGATCGATGGGGGCCTCTCAAAACTGAAGCCATCATGGCTCTTTCTTCCCTCTTTTTTCGATTTGCTAAACCCCCCGAGCTGTTCTGGATGGCTTGTGAGGTGGCTCTCAAAGCAGATTGACTTATGATCCGGCCGGTTTTCAGGCCATTTTCTACCATTTCTCTAATTTTTATAGCCTCCGCGAACGGTTTACCCAGATTAGACATCATATTTCTGAAAATAATCGGCCTCTTGGGCCTCCAAGAAAACATTACCCATTTATATCTTAGCCATATGCGGTTTCACTCTGGCTACTTGCTCACGCCACTTGATAGCATATTCACGGAAACTTCCTACGGTTCCTATCTGGAGCTATATCAACATTGTATTGAAATTTACTAACAAAAGCTCGGGCCAAATTGTCCCATATATGCCAATGGGAGATGTTCTGGTCCATGTACCATTTTGAGGCAATTCCCGTTAGGCTTTCCCTGAAATAAGCCATCAATAATTCTTCTTTTTCGCCAGCACCCCTCAGCTGGTTACAGTATCATTTCAGATGAGCAATCGAGCCTCCGTGCCCGTCGTACTTTTTAAATTTTGGCATTTTGAAGCCAGCAAAAAAGTGAACATGGGGAAATATACACAGGTCGGAGTATGAGACACTCTTTTGGCCACTCAGGCCTTGCATGTTTTCCAGACTTTATTCGAGGCTTTTCATCTTTCGGGCCATTTCTTCTTGCTTGGGGTATCTCATTGTTCTTTCCTGCTCCATTGGAAACTCATATTGCGGGTGCTGGGGGTAAGAGTTTTGGGTAATATGAGTTGTGTCTAGCTAAAATTATGGACCTTGAAAAGTGAAAGTTGAAGGCTCAAAGCATGGCCTGGGCACTATTGGTTGTGTCGTATTAGGGACTTGTGGTACGGTGAATAATGTAGAAGGTACCCCTGAAAACGGTGCCTAGGAGCAGACCTGAGAAGGCATACCGGTAAAGTTGGATGATATAGCGGGGTATCCAAACGAGACAAATGGGTTGGTCACGAGGATGGGAATGTTGGTACTTCCACCCATCCTTGGGAGTAGTTCAGGAAATCTGGGAATTGTACTGGGTGGTTCTTTGTCGTTGGACCAGGTGTCCCATATCTCTAGCATACGAACATGCAACCTCCTATTTTCTTTAGTGGCTGCTGATTCTGGCTGTGGAATAACCGATATCGGGCTATCCTCAGGATCGATAATTGGTATATGACTTTTGGAGGTCATAGGAACACTGTTTTTGGATCTTGCGAAGTAAGGATGGGAAGCTAGATTATCAACAAAACCAACCACCTAAACAAGACCTGTATTTATTGCACATACAACAACCTTGTCAGTTTCAGACATTTAATAGATAGGGAATCGCATATTGGGGATGCAATGCACCTTAACAGTTAAACATTTCTAAATGTTTTTGCAACAGCTGTGTGTTTCATCCCGGCTTTACTATCTCTTTACTCAAATTCCTGATTTCTTTTCCCTTGTCTTTTTTTTATTTGATGTTTTTTGCTCTTTTATTTTTCACTCTTTTCTTTCTTGTTCACTCAATTTTTCTCTTTTTCTTCTTTTTATTCTTTGTCGGTTATTTATTTTATCAAATTGTTTATGGCTATAATCGAATCCGATAGGGACTGCCTACGTATCATGACACCGTATAAATCAGATCATTACGTAGTTTAGGAGGATCAAATATGGAATAAAAAAGGACAAAGTTTTGGGTATTTTAATATTTCATTAAAAATAATCTTTTTGGGTTTTTCTATTACAAAGACTTGGAAATACTAACGATTTAAAAAGAAACATACATACTCAAAATAGAAGAACAAACATACTTGGAAAAGATGAACAGACTCAAAAAAGTAGAATACAGATTCAAAGTCAAAAAAGGTCAAGAATACATAAGAGCACCAATGCTACTCCGGGGACCCGCGGGACATCAGTCGGTCTCGATGAGGGCCTGTGTGCGATCTCTTCTTGAAGGTACTCTAAATTAGCTATCGCTTGACGGACAAAGATCATCACTGAAGGAAAGAACATGGACCTAGTCATATCTTCACATTCATGGCACTTCAGTGCAACATAATTAATGATTTCTTTAATCCTCATTCTAATGACATCCTTTTTCTTGAAGTAGGCACCTAATTTGTTATGTCTGAGCCTCCAACACCTGCGTCGCTATGTGGTTTTGGTCTTGCAACTGCAGCATGCCTTCTTCCAATCGGGAAATCAATGCGTAGCAATGATCTCTTTCCATTTTGAAGTCTTTTGTCTGTTGTACCATTTCATTTTCAAGGATGGTCAACTTCTTCCTTAAAATTGCGAACTCTTTATCGTATCTCTGCTTCAGTTGATGAGCAAACCTTGTCCGTTCTTCCGCACCTTTTGCCAACTGTGTTTGAGCCTTCAACAAATCTTTCTCGGCCTTTGTCAGGTCGGCCGCATAATCATGAACCTTTAGCCTTAAGTTGCTTATGAGTTTTTCATCCTTCTTACTCCTCACAGGCATTTCAGGAACTATCCTCATATCCCGGAGTTAGGGTCGGAGTGCCTCGTTCTCTCGGTCAACCTTTTCCTTTCACCTTCATCTTTTTGCGCCTATAAGTCATTATCAAATGTGAGGTTTCTCAACTTGTCTTCTATGGTGTGAATGGTGGCTTAATATTTCTTCTCCTTTTCTCCCCAAACCAACTATTCTCAGATTTTATCATCAAAAGCTTGAATATGAGGTATTTTGGCGGGTCTTTAGTGCTTGGGATCTAGCTCATCATTACCACAAGACTTTCTCTCAAACCATATGCCATAACCTAGGTCCACTTCATCTCTCGCATGATCTGGCACCTAGGTGTCATCTTTTAGATATTGGCAGACTTTCAATTTTGTTAGATTAAAACCTTAGGGAGTGGAGTTTCAAGGTGTAGCTCGATGACTTGGACACTCAAATCTTCATCTTCGGACACCACTTGGTATCTTCCCAGTTGTCTTAGAACTCTCTGCGGTGCATCGATTGGATACTTCACAAGCCCATCAACAACAAATAGCTTTTTGTAGCTGTCATGTATATGACTTCCCTTATAGGGAGCCATCCCAAAGTTCACTCAATCTGGCTCGCATTTAAAGTTCTTAGACGGATGATCCAGGCTTCAACCTCTTCTGGAGAGTTGTAATCTTTTACCTTTTTTTCATAACTCTCGATGAAGTTTTTCTTGCTCGGTCCATGACTCGTGAATTTTGGGTGATGGCAGAGATGCTCAATCAACCACATTTGCAAAAGAATATTGCACCCTTCAAAAAACTTCGCCCTAAATTTACACAATGTCAATGATCAATAGATGTCCGACAATATGAGTGGATCAAGCGTGTGATCCTATTTTGTATTAAGGACTTGCGATATTCTGGCCATCCGGATATCCATTTTCCGTTCTTCATTTGGGAAGACCGTGATTCCAAGAAATGCCACTATGAAAGCAAAGTGACAATGAATTTTTTCAGGTGTCCTTGTTTGCTTGTTGTTCAAGCCCTTTTCGTGTATTTCAAACCCATTTGAGTGCCCATATCTGGAATACAGGAAGTAAAAGGAACATCATTCATTGTTTAAATTGTTCCTCCTAATTTGCTTACTAATATTCAGGAGATTAAACAATTGGTGCATAAAGGGAGACATTGGGAATATAAGTTGCTTATTTCTCAAGTCCCGGACGAAACCACAATATCCGACTACTTCCTCCAAAATGGGAGTAAGCTCAAAATCCGAGAAATGAAAGACGTTGTGGACAGGATCTTAGAAAGTCACTAAGGCCTTAATTAGATCATCTTGCGGTTTGACTTTCATAATGTCTTTGAGAGCGCCCAAATGCCTTGTTACCCAATCCTGACCATCTTTATCCAAGTCATACCACCACATTTGAAGCTACAGCAGAGCTTGCTCTACGACAGTTAATGGCGGGTTTTGAATAGTGTTCATTTTGTACCCGTGGATGGTTAGGGTTAGAGTTGACGCCAGTGGACTCTTTTTGCAAAACAAGTTTTCAATTTTCTAAGGAAAAAATCAAAGGATGGTGGCTACATATGCAATATTAGCAAAAGGTAGCTATTTTTGAAACAATGGCCCCTTCACACTTTCAAATAATGTTTGAGGCCGGGGAAGGACACCTTATGAAAGAAGTGATGTTCCATTAACAGACATGTCCGTTCTTTGCGAAAATAGCCCTTCGACAATTTGAAGATGTTCTAAGTCTATTCCGGCAAAAATGACTCCAAACGCAACCGAAGCTAGGTCGGCTTACTCTTTTGACCAAAGCACCGAACATATTTGTTTTTTTGGTTATTGTTTTCTAAATGAGGCCGAACCATATGTAGGTTGTCTACGTATCTCACGTCCGCTGAGAATCAAACCTACGTAGGTTGGTCAGTTTTCATATAATCGGGAAAACATGACATTGATTCATTTGGAAAAATTTAAGGCCGAGTTTCAGGACATTTTCCAAATACCGGGGTTGTCATAACCGAGCTTAATTTCTCTCTTACCTAACTCTTGGTTTATCTCTTGATTTTCTTTCCCTAGCCGATCCACATGCCAATCGAAGCAAATAAATTTACAAATAGCACGTAAGATGTATCAGAATGGTCTTTTATTTGGGGTACACCTGTCCTAGACGGACCCATCCCCTGTGTTGAGTCCCTAAAGTCAAATGCATGTAATGCATACAAACGTTCCTACTAGGGATCCGGCGTGAGGCTATGTTATTATAGGTTTAAAAACTTAGAGGTGTGTTCTAGAAATGGCTTACCCAAGCTGACAACTCGAGCTGAGGTTGAGGCAATGTACCGGGAGCACAAAAATATGCTCGGCCTAGTTGTTGATCTAGCCTCGTTCTATTTGGTATGACCTCTAGCAGAAAAGTAGGCCACGAGCACGTGCACATCTTAAATTCAGACGACTCATATGGGAGGCGTAAAAAGGTAGTTTATACGATTCAAATAATATCAAAGCGCTAAATGAGCGACATTTAGCAATTTAGGCCCAAATAAATCACAGTATATACAAAAATTAATAAAGCCAAATAAAGTCAATATACAAGCTCGAATTCTTGAAGTCCTCGGCAAAGTCGCCAGAGCTGTCACACCCATTTTTACCCCCCAAAAGATATTTATGTTATGGATGTGGATTAAAGAGTTTTTTCAATTAAAGTTACATTTTTGAAATAGGGATTATTTTAGACGAGGTTTGGTAGGTTTCAACATCGTTTGCCAAATTCGGAAGTTTAGAAGTTCTTAGGCTTGAATCCGAGGGTGATTCGGTATTTTTATGTTGTTTTGAGTATTCTGAAGGTTCGACAAAGCTTTAACGATGATATGTAACTTGTTGGTATTATTGGTTGAGGTTCCGAGGGCCTTGATTATGTTTCGGATGGTTGACAGATTAGTTTTTAATGTTTCAGGGCTACTGGTGTGACTTCTGCTAGTTTTTCCGCACCTGCGGAAGGGGAGCCGCAGGTGCGAGGCTGCATGCGCGAATTGGGAACTGCATATGCGGACGCTGTGAAGTTTGATCTTCTCCGCAGAAGCGGAAGATGAGTCACAAGTGCGCACCACAGGTGCGATGGGCTGATCACAGATGCGGAAATGGTACATTAAGTGGGTTTTGCACCTGCGATGGAACTCCCACAGGTGCGGTGCCGTAGAAGCGAGAATATGACAGCAGATGCGGTTTTTGTTGTGCAAAAAGCCCCAGCTTGAGGTTTGTTCTTCATTTTTCAATTTTGGGTCTGAGGAACTTGGGAGACAGGCAATCTTTCGAGGGATTTGAAGGAGCAACATTGGGGTAACTGATTATAATCGATGATGGTTTAAATTTCATGAATCTATGGTTTTATTCTTCATTTAATTGAGAAGTTTAGCTAGAAATTTGGGAATTTTGGTCTTGAAAATTGGAGAGCGAATTTTGAGGATTTGAGTGACCAAATAAGATTGGATTTTGATAAATTTTGTATGTATGGATTCGTGAGTGAATGAGATTTCTAATTTTGTGATTGTTGTCGGATTCCGAGACATGGGATCGGGGCTGAATTTGAGAGGATTTCGGGATTTGTGCCTAATTTGATAATTTTTCTTGTGGAACTCATTCCATTAGCGTATATTGAGGGTATTGTTATGATAGTGGATATATTCGGAGCGTTTGGAGGCCGATTCCAGAGGCAAGGGCGCCGCAGAGCAGGGATTTGACCGGTTTGAGGTAAGTAATGATTGTAAACCGTTTCCTGAGGGTATGAAACCCCTAATTTCACATCGTTTGACTATTGTTATTTTTTTATATTTTGAGATTTGGGGCTCGGATTGAGGCGAGTTTGAAGTAATTTTCACCATATGGATTAGGGTAAGTGTTCTCGACTCATTTGTGATTTTATATCATGGATATTGTACCTTCGTTTTTGGCATTTGATTGAGGGTTTCAAGAGAGAAATCAGGGGTTTTTGACTAATGTTTCATAGAGTGAATTCTTGAGAGAGTTGAGCATCTTATATCTGAGTATGTTTCTTGTACCATTATTATTATTTTGTTATAAACTATTGTTGGCTATTGGTGTTGGACTTTGACCTCTATTCCTGCTCGACACTACTTTTGACCTAAGGTTAGATTTTTTACTTATTGAGTACATAGGGTTGGTTATACTCATACTACACTTCTACACCTTGCGTGCAGATTTTAATTGTTGATGTTGCTATGTGTGACGGAAGCTAGCATTGAAGACGTACCTGCATTCCAGTTATAACTGCCTCTTGTTCATTGTAGCTCTAAACATATGAAAATCTACTTACATACATTCAGACAAATAATGTATTATTTCATACTAGCTTTGTAAACTCTAAATCTTAGAAGCTCGTGATTTGTACTACCATTCCTTGGGAATTCTTTGTATAATAGTTCAATTGTATTATTATTTCTCCGTTTATTAACTCTCATTTGAACTGGTTTATTATTACTGGCTTACCTAGAGGGTTGGGTTAGGTGACATCACACCTAGATGGATTTTGGGTCGTGACAAATTGGTATCATAGCTCTAGGTTCATAGGTTCAATAAGTCGCGAGCAAGTGTCTAGTAGAGTCTTGCGGATCGGTATGATGATGTCCATACCAATGTTCGAGAGGCTACAGGGAATTTAGGATAAATTTCCCATCCTTTTTTCCTTATCGTGCGATATTGATTCAGCTTGAAGCATAACTTTTTGAATTCCTTCTACGCATTCGTATGCGTATGTGAGCGCTCAGTATCATATGTGCATCAACGACCTATGAATTCCATGGATGTGGTGCGATATGTGATTTTGGTGTGCTGATGATGGGCCAGTCTAGAGGACCTGAGACTAGTGTTGACCGTATTTGAGCACGAGGAATTTTGGTTGAGTGAGCACGTGCTTTTGGACTTATATGTCCGGTACACTACTAAAAAATCAGGTTTTAGCGATGGACAAATTCTATAGCTAAATATAAAAAAACCATTGCTAATCTCATTTAGTAACGGATTATCAAGAAATTATACTAGCTACGAGCCTTTTAGCGATAGATAAGCGATGACGTTCGTAGCTAATTCCAATTTTGTTTTGTAGTGGTAGAGTCCCTATGAGTGGAATGTGTGGCTGATCAGTGGTTGGATGGCTATATGATGAGTATGATGTGACTGCGATATGTGTTCAGATGGATTGAATGTGACGAGAAGAGTTTGCTTAAGATGTAAAAAAGACTATTGGGTGCTTGAGTTCTATCTTGATGTGACGTATAGACTCAAGTTATGAGTGTATTGAAGTATCTTGCATGTTGCTTAATCATGTTGAAATAGATTCTCATGTCTTATTGAAGAGTTCAGAATCAGGAAGATTAAGTGATTGCGTAGTAGTTGTGGCTGTGAAAGGGTATAAAAAGATGTCAGTTCGAGGCTAAATAGGTAGGTTATGACATGCGGGTTAATCCACAGATGTGTGATTTTTATGATGTGTTTGGAGGCTTTCTTTTCTACTAGTGGGTTGTACTTGTGCGATCTGAGTTTGGATCGGTTGTAGTAGTTGACCTGACCGTTACGAGAATGATTGCAGGATTTGCAGCTAATTTGAGGTAGTAGATGGTTTGTGTTGTAGGATCTTGTGAAAGATTTAGTTGAATCTCATTGCTGGATTATGGTCGTAATAGAGTAGGGGTATTGTGAGTTATCAGACGTTTTATTTATGGCACTAAACCAAGTGGGGAGTCTAATATCGACGAGTTGATTGCACGGTTATGTGTTGTATTGGTTTCGGTTTGAGGTACACTTGTGAATCAGTTATGACTTGAAGAGGTTGAGATCGAGGATGAATCAAGTAAGGGAATTTCTGGATATAGGTTGTATTACACTCTATGAGTATATGGGAATCATGGAATGATTGAATGGTTATTCATAAAGGATGTATTGTGCATGGAGTAGGTATTTGCTCGATGGTGCTAAGTTGGGGTTGCTTCTTTGGGTGTCGTCGTGCTAATGGGGCACAGGTCGTTGGCCCGTTTGGGCAGTACAATTGAGATGTAAGATGGGTAGATGACTCTCGAGAAGGTTCTAATGGGTTCAAGATTTATATATCGCAATTGTAAGATTTCCAGTTTGTATATGGCTAGAACTTAAGATTTACATTGGATGGTATCGAGACTTGTGGTATTTCTATATCATTATGGATTATACATTTCAGTATCAGGAGGGTGAAGAAAACGACTATAGATTCATAAAAGGTCTCTTCAGAGTGGGTGTCTCAGTTGGGATACTGTTGGGGTGCCTAAGGGGGAATACGACAACTTGTGGGCCTTAGGGCAGTGTAATTTTAATCTAGTATCTGGTGGGGTTAGTTTTGGTTAAGGTCGCGGTGTTATGGCATGGAGAATGTGACGACCCGGCCAGTCATCTCATGAGTTACCGCTCCATTTCCCCCATGTCTTCTTCTTATTGCTTTGTCTATTGGTTATATATGTGATCGGGTTGGTTGGCTCGGGTTCGGAAAGGATTTGGTAAAGTTTGAGACACTTAGTCTCTTTTAAGGAACCTTAAGTTGGAAAAGTCAACTGGATATTGACTAATGTGTTAGAGGTATCGGATGTGAGTTCTGATGATTCAGATAGTTTCGGGAGGTGATTTGGGACTTAGGAGCGTATCGGAATGTAATTTGGAGGCCCGGAGTAGATTTAGGCTTGAATTAGTGAAATTAGAATTTTGGCGTTTTCCGGTTGATAGGTGAGATTTTGATATAAGGGTCAGAATGGAATTTCGAGAGTTGCAGTAGTTCTATTGTGTCATTTGGGATATGTATGCAAAATTACTGCCACACCATCCCGAGCCCGCTGAGTCCCTAGGTAGCTTGGCAGATTTACTTCTATAGCCATTCTAGGCATTTAAGATTTCCAGTAATTTTGTTTTAAGATTTACTTGTTTCAAAATAGATGCTCGATCATCGAGCCGTACTTGTCTAAATGATTTTTCGATTTTAATCAAATGCATTTGCTATTTATTATTCATTACTAATTCTACACTTTTTCTTTCTACAGCGTTATTATTACTTTTCCTGATGAACCAGTGATTGTGACATGTAATGAGGCAACACAACATTAGGATAGTGATTCAGATGAAGAAGATGAGATACCCGAGGAAGTTGATAGAGAGGTTGAAAACTTTGAAAATAAGCCTAAGTCCAACCTGGATGAAACCGAAGCAGTAAATTTGGGGGGACGCCGAGACCGTCAAGGAGACCCGCATTAGCATTCACTTATCACCAACAAAGAAGGAAGAATACATTCGTTTTCTAAAGGAATCTGAGGACATTTTCGTATGGTCATATGATGACATGACCGGCTTGAGCACGTCTATAGTGGCTCACAAGTTGCCTACTAATTCCATGTGTCCGCCAGTCAAGTTTAAACTTCGAAAGTTCAAACTAGATATGAGCTTGAAATCCAGGAGGAAGTTACCAAGCAGATCAAAGCCAAAGTTCTCCAGGTGGTTGAGTACCCAACTTGGTTAGCTAACATTGTGCCTGTTCCGAAGAAGGATGGGAAGGTCATAGTATGTGTTGACTACCGAGATTTAAATAGAGAAAGTCCTAAGAACGACTTCCCAATGCCAAATATACACATCCTGATTGATAATAGCTCCAAGAATGAACTCCAATCCTTTGTAAATTGCTTCACGGGTTATCACCAGATCTGGATGGATGAAGAAGATGTAGAGAAAATATCTTTCATTACACATTGGGGGATATATTGCTACAAGATGATTCCATTTGGTCTGAAGAATGTTGGGTCTACTTACATGAGAGCCATGACAACTATATTCCATGATATGATACACAGGGAAATAGAGGTGTATGTGGACGACGTAATTATCAATCCAAGAAAGTCGCAGACCACATAACGGACTTGAGAAAGTTCTTTGATAGGATTAGGAGGTACAACTTGAAACTGAACCCCGCAAAATGTGCATTCAGGTTTCCCGCAAGAAAGCTACTGGGATTCATTTTCAGTCGCCGTGGGATCGAGCTGGATCCGTCAAAAGTCAAGTCTATTAAGGAACTACCTCCACCTAGGAGCAAAAAGGATGTGATGAGCTTTCTAGGACGCCTCAAATATATCAGTCGCTTCATAGCACAGTCCATAGTTATATGTGAACCCATCTTCAAGATGCTGAGGAAAGATGTCGAGACAAGCTGGACTGAGGATTGCCAAAAAGATTTTGACTAGTTCAAGGAGTACCTGTCCACACCACCAGTTCTGGTCCTGTCGAAATCAGGACGGCCTCTGCTACTCTATTTATCTGTGTTAGATGAGGCCTTCGAATGTGTTCTAGGACAACATGACAATGCATGATGAAAAGAGCAAGCCATATATTACTTGAGTAAGAAGTTCACACCGTGTGAAGCACAGTACTCTCTGTTAGAGCGCACTTGCTATGCTTTGACTTGGACGACCCATAAGTTGAGGCATTACTTCTGTGCCTACACTACATACCTCATATCCAGGATGGACCCTCTGAAATATATATTCCAGAAACTCATGCTGACTGGAAAGTTGGCCAGAGCCTCATGAAGATAGGGAGGCAAGGATTAACCTCATGCAAATACGGAGGCAAGGATTAGCCTCATGCAAATACGGAGGCAGAGATTAGCCTCATGCAGATATGGAGGCAATGATTAACCCCACGCAAATATGGAGGCAAGGATTAGCCTCATGTAGATAGGGAGGCGAGGGTTAGCCTCATGCAAATGTGGAGGTAGGGATTAGCCTCATGCAGATATGGAGGCAAGTATTAGTCCCATGCACTAATGGAGACAAGGATTAGCCTCATGCAAGTATGGAGGAAAGGATTAGCCTCATGCAAATATGCGGCACAAGGCTTAGTCCCATGCAAAGAGCGAGTAGCAATAAGAGTAGTATGTTTCTTAGTTGGAGATATATTCAATATCTGATAGCCTATTTGATAGCGGATTTGTTATGTGTATATATTTGCAGATGTTATCGCTACGTCAGATGTGCTTGTGTTCAAAGAAAAAATTGTAAGTTTTGTAGGGGGGAAGGTCGGTTCATGCTTCTGTCAGCTGGCTTTGCTTTGCTCTGCTCTGAAAGCCTTTTCGAGTTCCCCTGGGTTACCTGACTGTTATGGAAATAGAGTTTTCGAAAATATGCAATATTAATAAACATAGAGTTGTTTTAGAATGTATTGATATATCAAGTAATTTTGATGAACTAGTGACTGTAACACATCTCAAAGGCAATACAGCTCTCTTATGTAAGAAATTTGAGGGTCCTCCTCAAAATTTTGCCCCAGTTTAGTAGATGATCCTTCGGTTGTTTGCATATAATAGGCCTAGATGAACCTTCTTCAAAATTCTGCCCCAATTTCTTAACTGATTACTGACTTTCTGGCATGCGATGGCATCGACTGGACTTGCTCCAGAATTTTGAGGGTCATCCTCAAAATTCTTCCCTAGTTTTTGATCTTAGGGGAAATGGAAATTTTATTATGATATGACTGAACCCACATGACTGCCTACGTATCCCCTCTTAAATGGGAATCAGGTCAAGCGTAGTTCAATTATATCATATGAGGAAATGTAAATAATCTAAGCATAGTATCTCTTGACTACGTTTGAATTGATTGGTTTTGGCTATATTTCTCCATCCATTTCTGCAAGTATGAGTGCTCCTCCTGTCAGCACCCTGTGAACCATGTACGATCCTTGCCAGTTGGGAGAGAATTTTCGTTTGGCTTCATCTTGATATGAGAAGATCTTCTTCAGCACCAGCTGTCCTGGTACAAATTGCCTTAGTTTGACCCTTTTGTTGAAAGTTATGGACATTTTTTTGTGATAAAGTTGACCATGACACACTTTGTTCATCCTCTTTCCATCGATAAGGGCCAATTGTTCGTAGCAGCTCCTTATCTGCTCTGCATCACTGAGTTCAACTTCCTGTATAATTCTTAAAGAAGGAATCTCTACCTCAGTTGTAATGATGGCCTCGGTACCATAAACCAACATGTAGGGAGTTTCCCCAATTGATGTGCGAACCGTAGTGTGGTATCCCAATAAATCAAAACGTAGCTTCTCGTGCCATTGTTTGTGGTTCTCTACCATCTTCCTTACTATCTTCTAGATATTTTTATTGTCATCTTCTACGGCTCCATTCATATGAGGTCTGTAGTATATGGAATTCTTGTGCTTGATTTTGAAAGTTTCACACATGGCTTTCATTAGATCATTGTTGATGTTGTCGGCATTATCAGTAACAATGGACTCGGGAACTCTAAATCAGCAAACAATTCGTTCCTTGACAAAGTTTGCAATGACTTTCTTGGTTACGACTTTGTAAGATGTCGCTTCTACCCATTTCATGAAGTAATCAATGGCTACCAGAATAATCCTATGTCCATTTGAAGTAGTGGGCTCAATTGGACCAATAACATCTTTTCCCCAGGCGGCGAATGGCCAAGGAGAGCTTGTTGCATTGAGCTCGTTTGGCGGCACTTTTATCATATTGGCATGCACCTAGCATTGAAAACATTTGCTGACATACTGGATACAATCCATTTCCATGGTCATCCAAAAGTAACCGGCCCTAAGTATCTTCTTAGCCAAGACGAAACCATTCATGTGCGTCCACGAGTCCCGACATGTACATCCTCAAGTAGCTTAGAAGCTTCCTTTGCGTCAACACATTTTAGCAAAACCAAATCAGGA
Organism: Nicotiana sylvestris; assembly: GCF_000393655.2. Classification (NCBI taxonomy): domain Eukaryota; kingdom Viridiplantae; phylum Streptophyta; class Magnoliopsida; order Solanales; family Solanaceae; genus Nicotiana; species Nicotiana sylvestris. Next base: position 58,267,124 of record NC_091058.1, read on the forward strand.
GTTCTTCTTCACAAGTTTCCTCCGCTGGTGGAAGAAGTGATTGGCCAATCTCTGGAGTGTGCGCTTCTAAGTGTGATTTGCATGCTCCGGATAGTCTCCTTTCGCCAAATACTCCTTGATGTCATGGAACCAATGTTTTCCATCTTTTTATTCTTCAACATGGTCACAATATGCCGACTGATTATGAATTCTCACCGGGATAGGATCAATATAATTCTTATCTGGATGTTGTATCATAGATGACAAGGTGGCCAATGCATCGACAAAATCATTTTGAATTCTGGGCACATGTCTGAATTCTATCTTCATGAACCTATTTCTTAATTCCTGCACATGGTGCTGATATGGCAGTATCTTGGAATTCTTATTGGCCCACTCTCTTTATACCTAGTGCACAAGCAAATATGAATCACCGATTACCAACAACTCCGATATGTTTATGTCGACTGCTATGTTGAGCCCTAGTATGCAGGCTTCATACTCTGCCATGTTGCTTATGCAGGGAAATCTGAGTTTAGCAGATACTGGATAATGTTGACCCGTTTCTTATACAAAAACTGCTCCAATGCCCACTCCTCTGAAATTTGCATCTCCATCAAAGAATGTCCTCCAACCGTTGTATGCTTCGGTAATGTTTTCTCCGAAAAATGATACTTCTTCATCAGGAAAATACATCTTCAAAGGTTCATATGCTCTTACCACCAGATTTTGAGCAAGGTGATCTGCCAAATGCTTGCCCTTTGGCCGCATTTTGAGTTACGTAGACGATATCGAACTCACTTAATAGTAGGCTGATATATGGGAGCTGGAGGTGATTGATAAGTAGGTGATGGTGCTTGGTAGTTTGGAGTAGGCTGGTATGTGAGTGGAAGCATTGGATAAGCTTGGTGTTTTATAGGGGATTTGGTTCTTTGTGTAACCATTACGGTACCTACGTCCCTTTTTTGGACGCACCACTAGACTATAAGGCCTTATTGGTAGCTTGCAAGGCCACAAAATTTGTAACCATACCACTTTTTATGCCTTCTTCGATCCTTTCTCCAAGCTTGATAATGTCAGAAAATTTATGGTTTTCAATCAACATCAGCCTTTTATAATACTGCGGGTCCTGAGCCTGGACGAAAAATTTGTTCATCTGTGCTTCCTCTAAGGCAGGTATCATGAGGCTAATCCTTGCCTCCCTATCTACATGAGGCTAATCCTTGCCTCCCTATCTGCATAAGGCTATTCCCTGCCTCCACATTTGCATGAAGCTAATCCTTGCCTCCTTATCTGCATGAGGCTAATCCTTTCCTCCATATTTGCATAAGGCTAATCCTTGCCTCCATATTTGCATGAGGCTAATCCCTGCCTCCATATTTGCTTGAGGCTAATCCTTGCATCCATATTTGCATGAGGCTAATCCATGCCTCCACATTTACATGAGGCTAATCCTTACCTCCCGATCTGCATAAGGCTAATCCATGCCTCCATATTTGCATGAGGCTAATCCTTGCCTCCCTATTTGCATGAGGTTAATCCTTGCCTCCATATTTGCATGATGCGAATCCTTGTCTCCATATTTTTGCATGAGGCTAATCCTTGCCTCCATATTTGTATGAGGCTAATCCATGCCTCCGTCCATATTTGCATGAGACTAATCCCTGCCTCCATATTTGCATGAGGCTAATCCTTGCTGGTTATAAAGTATGGGTGTGAGTACTACCCGGGATCCTTGGGGTCCTTAGGGAACTCTGACACACCCGGACATAAGAAAGGCTATGAAACTTTGGCATATGAGGCTATGGACAATTTGGTATATTTGGGCCTGCTTCAGGCTCTCTATAGTGTAACTTCTTCTTTTCCTTTATCTATTTATGTAATTTATTCGGGTCTATAATAATTACTTGTAAATGAATATTGCGGATGACTAGTGAAATGGAGAGGGTCATTATATATTTTTATCAATATCATTAGGGTAGAAAGCATGTTATAGGCTTTACCTTATTTATGCTTGCATTAGAATCCCTGCTTTAGGACCAATACATTCAAATCGTGTCATGCACTAGATATCATCCTCTTAGGTTTCACGTATACTGCTTCAGCATCTCATTTGACACTAATACATGTTTATCACTTAGAAATCCTGCTCCTAGGTTAATAAAAAGCATTAACATAAAAGTTGTTACTCCTGCACATCCTGAAATCATGTCTTAACAATTATGTAACTCTTTTTGTGCATTTAGAAATTATGCTTTAGGAATTCTGTTAATTTAAAGATCATTGTCATAGAACTGTTGTTTCTGTACATTTAGAAAACATGTATTAGGCACTCTTTTTGCATTTGCTTCGCCACGCCTATTTAAACTACTGATTATGAAAGGATGTAAAAACAATCTCACATATGATCGTCTTGTTTCAAATAAAATTAGTAACAATCCCTATATTCTCAGCATGCTTTAGGCAAGAAACAACTCTTGAACTGTTAATGATTCTGTAACTATTATGCATGATCCCACACCTAGGCATGCCTTAGGTAATCAATCTATGTAAGACTGGAGAATTGTTTTCGTTTGTGTTTGTTGCTTAACGACTTACAGGTTTAAAATCAGTAGGCAAACTGATTAGGACCTTACTGTCGAGTTCATAAAAAACAAAGTTGCATATTTCTGTGCATTGACATCCACTTAGATATCTTGTTTAGGTCTTTTCTCTAATAAAAACTGCTCTTGTTTGTGTTTGAGACATGCTGCTTATGTGTATTACTTGTGGAGGTAAACTTGGGCCTCTTAAGTGCTTCTTTCTTCATTTATCTGTTATGTCCTATGTGTTCTTGCCTGTCGCCTAGAATTTTCTCCTTTTAAAACGCCTTAGTGGTTGTCTAAAACAGCCCAGATTTAGAGGACCTAAACTCCTCCGGGACCACAGGGAAGGGACAGCTAACAACACGCTTAGAGTTCGTTAAATAAAAAAACTCTCTCGATAACCAGTAAGGGGTGGGGTAATAGGTAGAAAGGGATATGATGACTATGCGCTAATGTCACGTGTAGCCCCTCATGAGGAGTGTTTACCAGGCATTACGTGGGGTGAACCTGTAAGCTAACCAACCTAGGACCCCTCTTCCCAACTCCCGTTGTTTAAATGAATTTACTTTTCTTTACATATGTGCAAATCGTTCAAACCTTTTCCATTGTTTTCCTTAATCATACATGTACTTAGAATGTCAAATTATGCCTTTATTTGCGAGTATGTGTTGAAACTGTTTATTTGGACTAATTAACAGAGTTTAAGTTCGGTCGAGACCCACCGTTGTGGACCAAGAGGGGTGCGTAACACCTTCCCCTCAAGGTTATTTCGAGCCCTTATCATAAATCTTTTGTAATGCAAACCATTCTAAGTGTTAATCAATCTAGGTGTCCTAACACACCATAATCAGTTAGGTGGCGACTCTTCAAAACCCAAATTCCCAAAAAAGGAAATGAGTTATTACCTCCCATGAATGTCGGAACCCGGACTCTCTCCACGGAGGAAAAAAAGGGGCGCGACAGTATGTATGCCTTTTTGGGCAGATTTCCTTCATATACATTATTCTTATAATTCAGTAGATATTATTCAGGTTTATATCTTAGACGCATGCTTAGGGGTGTTTGATAGGTAGGACTCGGTCACCCGTCGCAGCCCATCAGTTTGGGTCGTGACATGATTTATCTGGGGAGATGATCTCCCGGAAGGATGCCCACCAGTATTCGAGGTTGATTGAAGAGAAGCCTTGAATACTTGTTAAGTTCTCCTTAGGTAGCATATACATGTTTCAATATTAAAAACCTTGCCAGTAAAACCCTTCTTGGGATAAAATCCGATCGAAGGAAAATAGTGCAACACATGTTTTAAAACCTAAGGTGTTCAAGCTGGAAGGTGCTCCAATTCTTCTAATCGGATACCTGCACATAGGTTAGTGTAAGACATACATAAAAAGAGAGACAATTATACCTTAGTTATGATGGCACTCGAGCCTCTATATGCTTCAGCAGCTCACTATGGGGAAGCGGTACGGTCCTTTGCTTATTTACTCGGATGCAACCGAAAATGTAGCTTGCAATTGCTACTTCGTTTTTTGCTTATCCTTTAGCTCCTTTGATGTTGAAGGTGTCGATGCAGGTGCCACGTGCACCGCGAACATCTCTCTAGCTGCATGTTGCTCCTCATATACCGTTTTTATTTTGTCCTTTGTTGGAAACTTCATCATTTGATGAAGGGTTGATGGTATTGCTCTCATGCAGTGTATCCATGGCCGTCCGAGCAAAGCATTGTATCTCACATCTCCTTCGATGACATGAAACTTGACATTTTGGGTTGTGCCGGCCACGTTGAACGGGAGGGTGATTTCCCCTTTTGTTGTCTTGCTTTCCATGTTGAATCCGTTGAGGACTCGAGAGGCAGTCACGATCTAGTCGAGCAGTCCGAGCTTCTCTACCACCCTCGGCCTAATAATGTTGGCCGAGCTATCTGGATCTACAAGTACACGTTTAATTTGAAATGTATTCACAAGAAAGGAAATTACCAATGTGTCGTTATAAGGCTGAGACAGGGTCCCGATGTCCTCTTCGCTGAATGTGAGAGCATCCTCGAGTATGTAACCTCGCGTTTTGCTTTTCCCTGGTGATGGATATTTTTGTTCTTTTGATAATGGTTCTTGTGGGATGTCGATTCCTCCAACGATCATGTGGATGACATGTCATTCTCTTCTATTTCATTTTTCCTGTTTGTCTCTCTTTACTAAAATTGATTTTTGGCTCGACCGCTAAGGAATTCTCGGAGGTGCCCTTTGTTAACTAGTCGTTCTACTTCTTTTCAGAGCAGTCTGCAATATTTGGTCATATAAACGTGTGTGCCGAAAAATTCGAACATCAGGTTAGGGTTCCTTTGCGACGGGTCTGATAGCATGGGTTTTGGCCACCTGGTGCCTTTAATTTTACCTATGGCTAATATGATGTTTGAAACATCGACGTTGAATTTGTACTCAGATAACTAGGGTGCCTCCGTCGGCCCTATGTATCTATCGAATCCAGCTCTTCTCAAGAGTCCCTGAGGATTCCGACCTCAATCTACCCTTCAGTCGTTTTGGGGTATGTTACGCCTTGGGGCATTTCTTCGATCTTTAGTGTATGGTTGGTACCTTTCCTTGTTTGGCTTTGGCTCCTTTGCCAGGATCCTGCTAGGATATACTAAGCCCGAGGGGGCTTCTAGTTGGTCGTCCTCAACCCTAATCTTTGATTGATATCGGTTGTGGAAATGGGCCCAAGTCACGGCGGGATATTCAACCAAGTTATACTTTAGCTGCTTCGAAGCTACCGAGCTTCGTTCATTCAAACCTTGGGTGAAGGACTGTACATCCCAATCATCAGAGACTGGTGGTAACTCCATTTTCTCCATTTGAAAGTGAGATACAAATTCCCGCAACATCTCATTTTCTCTCTATTTGATTTTGAAGATGTCGGATTTCCTTGTAGCAACCTTGATGGCATCGGCATGTGCCTTTATAAAATAATCTGCCAGCATGGTGAATGAGTCTAACAAATTCAGGGATAGGTTGTGATACCACATCATGGCTCCTTTTGAAAATGTTTCCCCAAATTTCTTCAACAGGATAGATTAATTTCGTTCTCCTTCAAGTCAATTCCCTTTACGACACAAGTGTAAGCAATGACATGCTCGTTTGGATCTGAGGTTCCATTGTACTTCGGGAGATCGGGCATTCTGAATTTCTTCGGGATGTGCTTCGGAGCTGCACTTGATGGGAATGGCTTTGTACAAATTTCTTTGAATCAACACCCTTCGGGATCGGGGGTGTGCCCGGGATTTGATCGACTCTTGAATTGTAGGTCTCCACCTTTTTATCATTACCTTCTATCTTTTTCTCGCCTGATTCAATACTCTTTGTGATGTCCTCGACCATCTTTACAATAGCGGGGTCGGTTGCTGACCCATTGTTACTCGATCTTTTCGGCACATGTTCGGATTATGGAGTCGTTTCTGGTGCTGCTGTGCTTGGAGTTTTTTTGTGACTTTACAGTTGAACAATCGCCAGCTGTTGTGCCTGCAACATTTCAAAAATGACGTGAAGGCTAACCTCTCGTTCCTCTCGAGCTGGGGTTTTCTGAGCTTCTTGCTGGTTTTCTTAGCGTATATTCCTATTAGTGTGGGAGCTTATATCGATGTTTTGAGTGTTGCGTGAGACCACATCCACGGGAATTGCCTCTGGTGCATCCTCAAGGTTTTGTAGTGGTACAACGGTGCCTGGAACAGCTACATCATTATCTCCATGGTCCTCAGGACCGTTGTTTTTAGGTGCATTCACTGAGTTAGACATTTTGACCTGAAATCAAAGATTCTTGGACAAGAATAGTGTGAAGAATAACTTATATTTTTCAGTAAACCAACACTAAAACAATCACTATTATGTTTAGCCCCACGGTGGGCACTGTTTACCTTGAAAATGGTAATTACAATTAGATTTGATTTAGTAGTTCTAAAAATATGTGATTTATTTTTATGCTAGTTATTAGGCAATAGATGCTAAGTATAAGATAAGAAAGTAAAGTAGGAGTAAGAGGTAGTGTTGTTTTTCAAACCAAACAATCGTGAATCGGGGTGAATCATGGTCTCAAGTTTGCCTAAGTTGGGCCTCGAGGTAGAGCTGATGAATCCGACTAGAGATGGTCGATGGAGGGCTAACAGCTCCAAAGGCCTTAATAATGGCTCTTTATGATCAATGATTAATAATAAATGAAGAACAATCAATGAAACACAATAAATGTAAGCAATAAATCAAAGGAAAGACAATGGAAAATGTTTAAGTTAGAGAGCGGAGAATGTTCTTGTTCTTTTATTGAATATCATGTGTCTCAACAAAACGACAAGGGTCCCCTTTATATAGGAGGGGAAATCCCAACATAGTACATATGCATTTATTAAAATATAGGAAGCTGGTACAACTATTTAATGTCATAGTACGAACTTTTACTATGATTGTAGGCCTGGTCAACTTTAGCCACGTGCCTTTTGGTAATTTCCCGCTTGTCTAAGATAGTCACCGAGTTGCACTGCCCCGAGGTCGAGCATTGGGAGCCCTCGGGGTCAAACCTCGAGCTGCGCTTCAAGGCTTCTGAGGTCGGGCTGTGAAATGCCATAATGATCTCAAAATTAGACTCTCTGATTTTAGCCGTGTACAGGCACCCTTTGCGGGTTTTCACGAGCTAACCTCTATCATTTCTTTTCTCCCTATCGCCTTATAGTGCTCTTTGAGAGTTTTCACTAACAAGACTCTCTCATTTCAATTTCTCTGCTTACCATCGCCTTACGGTGCCCGTGAAGCTTTACACCAATAAGACTCTTTTATTTTATTTCTCTCATTTTGTTATATTAGATTCAAGTAATTGTATCTTCCAATTTGAACATCTTCACTGATTGATCGGAAAGACTAGAAAAGGATTTGGGTTAAGAAATTTGAATTGAATTATGCCTTTGGAACCTTTCAAGTGAAATCATTGCCGAATTATTGTAAATTCTACCCTTGTTTCAATTTTGGGGGGGGAATTTGGATTTTGGTTTTGGTGTGACTGAACCCCAGAGAGAGGCTTCCTACGTATCTTTTCGGAATCAAGTCGAACGTAGTTCAAGAAACTTTCTGATTTTTTTGTTTTTATTTTTTATTTTTTAATTGGTTTTGATTTTTAACACTTTCGGGTTCCAAAGAGGGTAGTCAAAGAAAGGTCACTGGCCCAAAGGGTTGGCAAAAGAGGTTGGTAGTGTTTGGATAGTGAAAAAGAAAGCCTTCTTCTTCCGAATTGGTACCTGCTAAAGCTGTGGAATGGGTCAAATGTAGTACCTTTTGACCACATCTGCATTCACAGCTGCTTCGGGATCATTTCCTTTGATGTCTCCCAAATACAGTGCACCTTTTGGCAACACTCTTCGTATATTGTACGGACATTTCCAATTCAGAGCAAATTTTCTTTTGGCTTATTCATGATGCAGGAGAATACGTCTCAGAACGAGTTGCTCCACTTCGAATTTCCTAGGCCGCACTTTCCTGTTGTAGGCAAAGGCCATTCTTTGTTGTTACAACTGCCCGTGGCAAACTACAGACATGTGTTTTTCATCAATCATAGTTAATTTTTCCAACCGGCTCTTGACCCGTTCATCATCCTCGATCTCGGCTTCAACGGTGATTCAAAGAGAGGGAATCTCAACTTCTATAGGTATTATGGCTTTAGTGCCATAAACAAATAAGTAGTGTGTGGCCCTACTAATATTCGCACGGTTGTGCAATATCCTAATAATGCAAAAGGCAGCTTTTTATGCCATTTTCTGGAGCTCTGAATCATTTTCCTGAGGATCTTCTTGATGTTCTTGTTTGCAGCTTTAACATCGCCATTAGCTTTGGGTCGTTATGGGGTAGAATTACGATACGTAAGTTTAAACTGTTTGCATACCTCCCTCATTAAGTGGCTGTTCAGATTTGCAGTATTGTCTGTAATGATAGTTTTAGGAATACCAAAATGACAAATAATATTGGAATGCACAAAGTCTACCACCACTTTCTTGGTGACGGCTTTGAAAGTGACTGCTTCAACCCACTTTGTGAAATAATCAATGGCAACCAGGATGAATCTATTCCCATTTGAAGGTTTCGGCTCATTCGTCCCAATAACATCCAAACCCCAGGCAACGAATGGCCAAGGTGCCGACATAGGATGTAACTTTGAAGGCGATGCATGAATCATGTCACCGTGTATCTGGCACTAATGGCACTTCTGGACAAAACTGAAGCAACACTTTTCCATGGTCATCCAGTAATAACCTACCCGGACGATTTCCTTTGCAGGGATATATTCGTTCATGTAAGGCCCACATACTCTCGAATGCACTTCGTTCATGATCTTTTCAGCTTTTCGGGTATCTACGTACCCACAAGATTCAAATCTGGCATTCTTTTGTACAAGACCTCTCTACTCAAAAAGAAACTGCTGGCAAGCCTTCTGATAATTCTTTTTAATATCCACTGGCCTGCTCGGGATATTTCTTTGCTTTTAAAAACCTTTTGATATCACGATACCATGGCTAAACATATAGTTCTATTTCAATTGTATAACAATAACCATGCCTTTCTCGAATTTATATTTCCAGTGGGTCAGTATGGACATTGCCCGGATACGACATCATTGAGGCCAAAGTAGCTAGTGCATCAGCTAGCTCATTGTGGAATCGAGGAATACACCTGAACTCAACGGACTTGAACCGTTTGCTGAGATCTTCCACATATTTCATTTATGAGATGAGTTTGATGTCTCGAGTTTCCCATTCACCTTGGGCTTGCCGAATGATCAAGTCAGAATCCCTCATGATTAACAATTCCTATACATCCAGATCAATTGCCATGTTCATGCCCGTGATGCAAGCTTAATAGTCTGCAGTGTTGTTTGTATAGAAGAACTAAAGTTGGGTTGTGGCCGGGTAGTGTTGACCTGTGGGCAAAATTAGAATTGCTCCATTCCCTACGCCTTTTGCATTTACAGCTCCAACAATTTTCCAAGCATTTCTGTCCTCTGGAATTACTTCAACCGAGTTTACTTCCTCGTTCGAAAAGTGAGTACTTAGAGGTTGGTATTCATCATCAACCGTATTCTCAGCTAGATGATCTGCCAAGGCTTGGGCTTTCATCATTCTGCGGGTGACATAGATTATGTCAAACTCGGTGAGCAGGATTTTCCATTTTGCTAACCTTCCCATGGGCATTGGTTTTTGGAATATGTACTTTAGAGGGTCCATTCTGGTTATGATATATGTGGTGTAGGCCAAAAGATAATATCTGAGCTTCTAGGCTACCCAAGTTAGGGCGCAACAAGTTCTCTCCAGCAAAGTGTACTTGGCTTCATAACAAGTGACCTTCTTGCTCATATAGTATATGGATTGCTCTCTCTTCCTGGTCACATTGTGTTTCCCTAGGACACAACTAAAGGAATTTTTGAAGACTGTCAAATACAAGAAGAAAGGTCTTCCTGGTTCGAATGGAACCAACACTGGCATATTTGACAAATATTCTTTGATTTTATCAAAAACCTTTTGACATTCATCTGTCCATTTGATTGCCGCATCTTTCTTCAACAACTTAAATATGGGCTCACAGGTGGTAGTAAGTTTAGCAATGAATCTTTTGATGTAATTCAATCTTCCTAGCAGACTCATGACCTCCTTCTTGGTTCTCGGAGGTGGAGAATCCCGAATAGACTTTATCTTTGTTGGATCTACCCCGATACCCTTTCGGCTGACTATAAACCCCAGAAGCTTTCCAGATGGAACTCCAAATGCACATTTAGCTGGGTTCAGTTATAAGTCATACATTCGCAGGCGCTCAAAGAACTTTCTCAAATCCCACACATGTTCTTCCTGTGTTTTGGATTTAATAATCACATCATCCACATACACCTCAATTTCCTGGTGCATCATGTCATGAAAGATGATAGTCACAGCTCTCATGTAGGTCGCCCCGGCATTTTTCAAACCAAATGGCATGACACTGTAATAGTAAGTACCCAAGGTATGGTGAAAGTCATCTTTTCTGAATCTTCATCATCCATCAGAACCTGGTGATATCCAGCATTGCAATCTACGAAAGACTGTATCTCATGTTTGGCACAGTTGTCAACAAGAATGTGGTGTTTGGAAATGCAAAAGTTGTCCTTGGGACTTGCCTTGTTCAAATCCTGATAGCCAACACACACTCAGGTTTTCCCATCTTTCTTTGGCACTAGACCACATTAGCCAGCCATGTAATGTATCGGACCACACCGATCACACCAGTTTTCAATTGTTTAGTGACTCCTTCTTTGATTTTATCACTGATTTATGTTTTAAACTTTCTTTGCTTTTATTGGAAGGGTGGGTAACCGAGATAAGTTGGAAATTTATGTACCACCAAATCAATGCTCAGCCCTAGAATATCATCATAGGACCATGCAAGCACATCTTTGAATTCAAACAAAAGGTGGATCAATACATCCCTAGTTCTTTCATCGACGTGAATGCTTATCGTGATTTCCCGGACCTTTTCTGGACTGCCCAAATTAACTAGATCAATTTCATTTAAGTTTGGCTTAGGCTTATTCTCAAATTGTTCCAATTCTCGATTTATTTTCCTAAAAGTCTCATCTTCATCATATTTTGGCTCTTGATTTATTATTTCATAGTTAGACAGCGTTTTAGTATATGGGCATGAAGTCCGCAAGCATGTCATATTATTTACGTCCACATTATTAGAACTGAGAAGAAAAAGATAAGAAAAATAGCAAAATCAGAATAAAGAAAAAGGAGACTTCCACTGACATTGAAAGATTGATTTCATTTTATTGAATTGAAGATATGAGGGTTTACATCAAAATTAAAAGACAATAAAATAAAAACATTCGAGTTACACCCTGAAATAACTCATAATGTAGAAAGGATGGCAACACGGGACTACCGAGACTCCCTCCTGACAGGGAATGGGGTAGTTTTCCAATTCTGAAGCTTGACATCCGGTCCTATGTACAACACCTCAGTAGTGCTCGTTCCTTCCCCTGACTGGACCATATGGGACTCATACAATATTTGTTTCATGGCTTTACAAATATCCTCAATCTCTTCGGCCGTCAAGGCCTCTTCTTCTATAAATTTGGGTTTAACAAGTGACTTGGTGAGATGCAGAACGGGCAGGGGCAGGACCTACCCATTTTTCTTGCACTCATCAGCCCATTTTCTATCAGCATTTGTAGCTTGGAAACCTATACCGAAGAACTTCTCGTTGATAATCAAAGTGATAGGCTCTGTGATGCCTTGTTGAGATACCCCGAGCCCCTTTCTGGGCTTGTACCTATGTCTAATCATTTCAGCGATGACCATGACCGAGGAATCAGATAGCAAGGTTGAGGGATAGGGGCCCTTCTTGGCATTGATCGTCGACCACAATTTCAAAGTCTTAGTATACAATGTGCTCACTTCCTTCTCTAGCTTCGAGACACGGGACTGAAGGGTCCTTGTAAATGGACTATTATCCTCCCCATGGACAACAATTTCTTGGTTTCCATGATCAAACTTGATCATTTGGTGGATTGTGGAGGGCACAACTCCTGCAACATGAATCCATGGCCTTCCTATAATAAAATTATATGAGGTATCCATGTCCAGAACCTGGAAAGCCACTTCGAAGTCCACGGGGCCAATGGTCAAAATCAGATCAATTTTCCCTATTGTATCTCACTTGATACAATCAAAAGTGCACACACAGACATTGTTTGCTCGAATTCTTTCTGTTCCAATCTTTATCTTATGAAGCATTGAGAGAGGGCAAATGTCGACCCCGGAACTGCCATCTATAGTGACTCTCTTTACATATTAGCCCTCACATTTGACAGTCAAGTGAAGGGTTTTGTTGTGGGCGGCTCCCTCTAGGGGAAATCAACGCGGCTGAAAGAAATCATGTTGACTTCGAAGAATCGTTCAGCCATTCTCTCCAATTGTTCAACTAAAGTTTCAATTGGGATATATGCCTCATTCAATGTTTTTAAGAGCACATTCTGATGTTCATTTGAGCTTATCAATAGAGATAAAAATGAGAATTGGGAAGGAGTCTTCCGAAGTTGGTCAACTAAGGAATATTCCTAAGTTTTCATTTTTCGGAAAAACACTTCTGCTTCTTCAGCGTTCATCGGCTTCTTGGGTGGAAATTGCTTCTCCTTGTTCGGTTTTGCTTTCTTTAACTCTTCTAGGTTGTGGTATTTCCCATCTTGGTTCATCTCGTTCACCTCCCCGCATGATCACTTTCCCCATGTAAATAACAATTGTTTTGTTGTAATTCCAGGATACTGTGGTGGGGTCTCTCATAGGGCTCTATGGTACGCGGTTGGTAACCACAGGCTCAGTTAGCCTTGGTAGAATTACCGGTCCTCGTGCCACATAGGTTCCTTTTGGCACATACATCTTCGACACATTCAATGTGGGTTTACTTTGCTCGAATCTTTTGGGAGTGCTCAAAATGAGATGTTCTTTCCTTGGAGCCTTAGAACATAGATAATTGCATTCTTATCAGGTGCTGCCCCTACTTTTGCTTCTACAACTCTATCTATAGCTTGAGGAATTGGAGTGGGTTTCTTCTCATTTATGGCTTGTTTCGCTGTCGCTTTGGGTCTTGCCTCTGAATCGGCGATAGCGGTGATGGATTTCAAGGCTGGATTAAATTCCTTGTTATTGCTGATCATTCCAATGACCGTCCCATTGTTGTGAGCCGATAATGGATTTTTAGTGACATTAGGGACTTTATCGTCCCTCAGCACCACTCGTTTTTGTTCTATCAAACTCTCAATTGTTCTCTTCAGGGTCCAAAAGTCCTCTGTATTATGAACCTCTACACCCAAAGGGTAGGCACACCTGGTACTAGTCAGCAATGATGGGGATTCAGGATTTTGCCTGTTTGGGGGTACGAATTGAAATAGACCCAACTGGATCAACTTCGGGAATAGGCTGGAGTAGGATTCACCAATAAGGTGAAGTTGTTTCTCCTGGGAGCCTCACGAGGGCATGTATTATGTTGGTAATTGTTTTGTAGTGGGCGGGGGCTATATGGAGCTCGGAGATGGTGGTTATTTCTAAGAGGTGGAGCTCGGTTTTGATTGTAGTGTTGGTGAGGCTGTGTATAGGGTTGGCCATTCATCACCGCATAGGGAGGCAGTGCCACGGCATATGCTGCATCTTAGTGGGGGTAGTAGTATTGTGGGGTTCTATGAGGCATGTAAGAATGATCATGTGATCGATGGGGGCCTCTCAAAACTGAAGCCATCATGGCTCCTTCTTCCCTCTTTTTTCGATTTGCAAAACCCCTCGAGCTGTTCTGGATGGCTTGTGAGGTGGCTCTCAAAGCAGAATGACTTATGATCCGGCCGATTTTCAGGCCATTTTCTACCATTTCTCTAATTTTTATAGCCTCCGCGAACGGTTTACCCAGAGTAGACATCATATTTCTGAAAATAATCGGCCTCTTGGGCCTCCAAGAAAACATTGACCATTTATATCTTAGCCATATGCGGTTTCACTCTGGCTACTTGCTCACGCCACTTGATAGCATATTCACGGAAACTTTCTACGGTTCCTATCTGGAGCTATATCAACATTGAATTGAAATTTCCTAACAAAATCTCGGGCCAAATTGTCCTATATATGCCACTGGGAGATGTTCTGGTCCATGTACCATTTTGAGGCAATTCCCGTTAGGCTTTCCCTGAAATAAGCCATCAATAATTCTTCTTTTCCGCCAGCACCCCTCAGTTGGTTACAGTATCATTTCAGATGAGCAATCAATCCTCCGTGCCCATCGTACTTTTTAAATTTTGGCATTTTGAAGCCAGCAAAAAAGTGAACATGGGGAAATATACACAGGTCGGAGTATGAGACACTCGTTTGGCCACTCAGGCCTTGCATGTTTTCTAGACTTTGTTCGAGGCTTTTCATCTTTCGGGCCATTTCTTCTTGCTTGGGGTATCTCATTGTTCTTTCCTGCTCCATTGGAAACTCATATTGCGAGTGCTGGGGGTAAGAGTTTTGGGTAATATGAGTTGTGTCTAGCTAAAATTATGGATCTTGAAAAGTGAAAGTTGAAGGCTCAAAGCATGGCCTGGGCACTATTGGTTGTGTCGTATTAGGGACTTGTGGTACGGTGAATAATGTAGAAGGTACCCCAGAAAATGGTGTCTAGGAGCAGACCTGAGAAGGCATACTGGTAAAGTTGGATGATATAGCGGGGTATCCAAACGAGACAAATGGGTTAGTCACGAGGATGGGAATGTTGGTACTTCCACCCATCCTTGGGAGCAGTTCAGGAAATCTGGGAATTGTACTGGGTGGTTCTTTGTCGTTGGACCAGGTGTCCCATATCTCTAGCATACGAACATGCAACCTCCTATTTTCTTTAGTGGCTGCTGATTCTGGCTGTGGAATAACCGATATCGGGCTATCCTCAAGATCGATAATTGGTATATGACTTTTGGAGGTCATAGGAACACTGTTTTTGGATCTTGCGAAGTAAGGATGGGAAGCTAGATTATCAACAAAACCAACCACCTAAACAAGACCTGTATTTATTGCACACACAACAACCTTGTCAGTTTCAGACATTTAATATATAGGGAATCGCATATTGGGGATGCAATGCACCTTAACAGTTAAACATTTCTAAATGTTTTTGCAACAGCTATGTGTTTCATCCCCGCTTTACTATCTCTTTAGTCAAATTCCTGATTTCTTTTCCCTTGTCTTTTTTTTATTTGATGTTTTTTGCTCTTTTATTTTTCACTCTTTTCTTTCTTGTTCACTCAATTTTTCTCTTTTTCTTCTTTTTATTCTTTGTCGGTTATTTATTTTATCAAATTGTTTATGGCTATAACTGAATTCGATAGGGACTGCCTACGTATCATGACACCATATAAATCAGATCATTACGTAGTTTAGGAGGATCAAATATAGAATAAAAAAGGACAAAGTTTTGGGTATTTTAATATTTCATTAAAAATAATCTTTTTGGGTTTTTCTATTACAAAGACTTGGAAATACTGACGATTTAAAAAGAAACATACATACTCAAAATAGAAGAACAAACATACTTGGAAAAGATGAACAGACTCAAAAAAGTAGAATACAGACTCAAAGTCAAAAAAGGTCAAGAATACATAAGAGCACCAATGCTACTCCGGGGGCCCGTGGGACATTAGTCTGTCTCGATGAGGGCCTGTGTGCGATCTATTCTTGAAGGTACTCTAAATTAGCTATCGCTTGACAGACAAAGATCGTCACTGAAGGAAAGAACATGGACCTAGTCATATCTTCACATTCATGGCACTTCAGTGCAACATAATTAATGATTTCTTTAATCCTCATTCTAATGACATCCTTTTTCTTGAAGTAGGCACCTAATTTGTTGTGTCTGAGCCTCCAACACCTGCGTCGCTATGTGGTTTTGGTCTTGCAACTGCAGCATGCCTTCTTCCAATCGGGAAATCAATGCGTAGCAATGATCTCTTTCCATTTTGAAGTCTTTTGTCTGTTGTACCATTTCATTTTCAAGGATGGTCAAATTCTTCCTTAAAATTGTGAACTCTTTATCGTATCTCTGCTTCTGTTGGTGAGCAAACCTTGTCCGTTCTTCCGCACCTTTTGTCAACTGTGCTTGAGCCTTCAACAAATCTATCTCGGCCTTTGTCAGGTCGGTCGCATAATCATGAACCTTTAGCCTTAAGTTGCTTATGAGTTTTTCATCCTTCTTACTCCTCACAGGCATTTCAGCAACTATCCTCATATCCCGGAGTTGGGGTCGGAGTGCCTCGTTCTCTCGGTCAACCTTTTCCTTTCACCTTCATCTTTTTGCGCCTATAAGTCATTATCAAATGTAAGGTTTCTCAACTTGTCTTCTATGGTGTGAATGGTGGCTTAATATTTCTTCTCCTTTTCTCCCCAAACCAACTATTCTCAGATTTTATCACCAAAAGCTTGAATATGAGGTATTTTGGCGGGTCTTTAGGGCTTGGGATCTAGCTCATCATTACCACAAGACTTTCTCTCAAACCATATGCCATAACCTAGGTCCACATTTGCAAAAGAATATTGCACCCTTCAAAAAACTTCGCCCCAGATTTACACAATGTCAATGATCAATAGATGTCCGACAATATGAGTGGATCAAGCGTGTGATCCTATTTGGTATTAAGGACTTGCGATATTCTGGCCATCCGGATATCCATTTTCTGTTCTTCATTTGGGAAGACCGTGATTCCAAGAAATGCCACTATGAAAGCAAAGTGACAATGAATTTTTTCAGGTGTCCTTGTTTGCTTGTTGTTCAAGCCCTTTTCGTGTATTTCAAACCCATTTGAGTGCCCATATCTGGAATACAGGAAGTAAAAGGAACATCATTCATTGTTTAAATTGTTCCTCCAAATTTGCTTACTAATATTCAGGAGATTAAAGAATTGGTGCATAAAGGGAGACCTTGGGAATATAAGTTGCTTATTTCTCAAATCCCGGACGAAACCACAATATCCGACTACTTCCTCCAAAATGGGAGTAAGCTCAAAATCCGAGAAATGAAAGACGTTGTGGACAGGATCTTAGAAAGTCACTAAGGCTTTAATTAGATCATCTTGCGGTTTGACTTTCATAATGTCTTTGAGAGCGCCCAAATGCCTTGTTACCCAATCCTGACCATCTTTATCCAAGTCATACCACCACATTTGAAGCTACAACAGAGCTTGCTCTACGACAGTTAATGGCGGGTTTTGAATAGTGTTCATTTTGTACCCGTGGATGGTTAGGGTTAGAGTTGACGCCAGTGGACTCTTTTTGCAAAACAAGTTTTCAATTTTCTACGGAAAAAATCAAAGGATGGTGGCTACATATGCAATATTAGCAAAAGGTAGCTATTTTTGAAACAATGGCCCCTTCACACTTTCAAATAAAGTTTGAGGCCGGGGAAGGACACCTTATGAAAGAAGTGATGTTCCATTAACAGACATGTCCGTTCTTTGCGAAAATAGCCCTTCGACAATTTGAAGATGTTCTAAGTCTATTCCGGCAAAAATGACTCCAAACGCAACCGAAGCTAGGTCGGCTTACTCTTTTGACCAAAGCACCGAACATATTTGTTTTTTTGGTTATTGTTTTCTAAATGAGGCCGAACCATATGTAGATTGTCTACGTATCTCACGTCCGCTGAGAATCAGACCTACGTAGGTTGGTCAGTTTTCACATAATCGGGAAAACATGACATTGATTCATTTGGAAAAATTTAAGGCCGAGTTTCAGGACATTTTCCAAATACCGGGGTTGTCATAACCGAGCTTAATTTCTCTCTTACCTAACTCTTGGTTTATCTCTTGATTTTCTTTCCCTAGCCGATCCACATGCCAATCGAAGCAAATAAATTTACAAATAGCACGTAAGATGTATCAGAATGGTCTTTTATTTGGGGTACACCTGTCCTAGATGGACCCATCCCCTGTGTTGAGTCCCTAAAGTCAAATGCATGTAATGCATACAAACGTTCCTACTAGGGATCCGGCATGAGGCTATGTTATTCTAGGTCTAAAAACTTAGAGGTGTGTTCTAGAAATGGCTTACCCAAGCTGACAACTCGAGCTGAGGTTGAGGCAATGTACCAGGAGCACAAAAATATGCTCGGCCTAGTTGTTGATCTAGCCTCGTTCTATTTGGTATGACCTCTAGCAGAAAAGTAGGCCACGAGCACGTGCACATCTTAAATTCAGACGACTCATATGGGAGGCGTAAAAAGGTAGTTTATACGATTCAAATAATATCAAAGCGCTAAATGAGCGACATTTAGCAATTTAGGCCCAAATAAATCACAGTATATACAAAAATTAATAAAGCCAAATAAAGTCAATATACAAGCTCGAATTCTTGAAGTCCTCGGCAAAGTCGCCAGAGCTGTCACACCCATTTTTACCCCCCAAAAGATATTTATGTTATGGATGTGGATTAAAGAGTTTTTTCAATTAAAGTTACATTTTTGAAATAGGGATTATTTTAGACGAGGTTTGGTAGGTTTCAACATCGTTTGCCGAATTCGGAAGTTTAGAAGTTCTTAGGCTTGAATCCGAGGGTGATTCGGTGTTTTTATGTTATTTTGAGTATTCTGAATGTTCGACAAAGCTTTAACGATGATATGTAACTTGTTGGTATTATTGGTTGAGGTTCCGAGGGCCTTGATTATGTTTCGGATGGTTGACAGATTAGTTTTTAATGTTTCAGGGCTACTGGTGTGACTTCTGCTAGTTTTTTCGCACATGCGGAAGGGGAGCCGCAGGTGCGAGGCTGCATGCGCGAATTGGGAACTGCATATGCGGACGCTGTGAAGTTTGATCTTCTCCGCAGAAGCGGAAGATGAGTCGCAAGTGCGCACCGCAGGTGCGATGGGCTGATCACAGATGTGGAAATGGTACATTAAGTGGGTTTTGCACCTGCGATGGAACTCCCACAGGTGCGGTGCCGTAGAAGCGGGAATATGACAGCAGCTGCGGTTTTTGTTGGGCAAAAAGCCCCAGCTTTAAGTTTGTTCTTCATTTTTCAATTTTGGGTCTGAGGAACTTGGGAGACAGGCAATCTTTCGAGGGATTTGAAGGAGCAACATTGGGGTAACTGATTATAATCGATGATGGTTTAAATTTCATGAATCTATGGTTTTATTCTTCATTTAATTGAGAAGTTTAGCTAGAAATTTGGGAATTTTGGTCTTGAAAATTGGAGAGCGAATTTTGAGGATTTGAGTGACCAAATAAGATTGGATTTTGATAAATTTTGTATGTATGGATTCGCGAGTGAATGGGATTTCTAATTTTGTGATTGTTGTCGGATTCCGAGACATGGGCTCGGGGCTGAATTTGAGAGGATTTCGGGATTTGTGCCTAATTTGATAATTTTTCTTGTGGAACTCATTCCATTAGCGTATATTGAGGGTATTGTTATGATTGTGGATATATTCAGAGCGTTTGGAGTCCGATTCCAGAGGCAAGGGCACCGCAAAGCAGGGATTTGACCGGTTTGAGGTAAGTAATGATTGTAAATCGTTTCCTGAGGGTATGAAACCCCTAATTTCACATCGTTTGACTATTGTTATTTTATTATATTTTGAGATTTGGGGATCGGATTGAGGCGAGTTTGAAGTAATTTTCACCATGTGGATTAGGGTAAGTGTTCTCGACTCATTTGTGATTTTATATCATGGATATTGTACCTTCGTTTTTGGCATTTGATTGAGGGTTTCAAGAGAGAAATCAGGGGTTTTTGACTAATGTTTCATAGAATGAATTCTTGAGCGAGTTGAGCATCTTATATCTGAGTATGTTTCTTGTACCATTATTATTATTTTGTTATAAACTGTTGTTGGCTATTGGTGTTGGACTTTGACCTCTATTCCTGCTCGACACTACTTTTGACCTAAGGTTAGATTTTTTACTTATTGAGTACATAGGGTTGGTTATACTCATACTACACTTCTACACCTTGCGTGCAGATTTTAATTGTTGATGTTGCTATGTGTGACAGAAGCTAGCATTGAAGACGTACCTGCATTCCAGTTACAACTGCCTCTTGTTCATTGTAGCTCTAAACATATGAAAATCTACTTACATACATTCAGACAAATAATGTATTATTTCATACTAGATTTGTAAACTCTAAATCTTACAAGCTCGTGATTTGTACTACCATTCCTTGGGAATTCTTTGTATAATAGTTCAATTGTATTATTATTTCTCCGTTTATTAACTCTCATTTGAACTGGTTTATTATTACTGGCTTACCTAGAGGGTTGGGTTAGGTGCCATCACACCTAGTTGGATTTTGGGTCGTGACAAATTGGTATCATAGCTCTAGGTTCATAGGTTCAATAAGTCGCGAGCAAGTGTCTAGCAGAGTCTTGCGGATCGGTATGATGATGTCCATACCAATGTTCGAGAGGCTACAGGGAATTTAGGATAAATTTCCCATCCTTTTTTCCTAATCGTGCGATATGGATTCAGATTGAAGCATAACTTTTTGAATTCCTTCTACGCATTCGTATGCGTATGTGAGTGCTCAGTATCATATGTGCATCAACGACCTATGAATTCCATGGATGTGGTGCGATATGTGATTTTGGTGTGCTGATGATGGGCCAGTCTAGAGGACCTGAGACTAATGTTGACCGTATTTGAGCACGAGGAATTTTGGTTGAGTGAGCACGTGCTTTTGGACTTATATGTCCGGTACACTACTAAAAAATCAGGTTTTAGCGATGGACAAATTCTATAGCTAAATATAAAAAAACCGTTGCTAATCTCATTTAGTAACGGATTATCAAGAAATTATACTAGCTACGAGCCTTTTAGCGATAGATAAGCGATGACGTTCGTAGCTAATTCCAGTTTTGTTTTGTAGTGGTAGAGTCCCTATGAGTGGAATGTGTGGCTGATCAGTGGTAGGATGGCTATATGATGAGTATGATGTGACTGCGAGATGTGTTCAGATGGATTGAATGTGACGAGAAGAGTTTGCTTAAGATGTAAAAAGGACTATTGGGTGCTTGAGTTCTATCTTGATGTGACGTATAGACTCAAGTTATGAGTGTATTGAAGTATCTTGCATGTTGCTTAATCATGTCGAAATAGATTCTCATGTCTTATTGATGAGTTCAGAATCAGGAAGATTAAGTGATTGCGCAGTAGTTGTGGCTGTGAAAGGGTATAAAAAGATGTCAGTTCGAGGCTAAATAGGTAGGTTATGACATGCGGGTTAATCCACAGATGTGTGATTTTTATGATGTGTTTGGAGGCTTTCTTTTCTACTAGTGGGTTGTACTTGTGCGATCTGAGTTTGGATCGGTTGTAGTAGTTGATCTGACCGTTACGAGAATGATTGCAGGATTTGCAGCTAATTTGAGGTAGTAGATGGTTTGTGTTGTAGGAGCTTGTGAAAGATTTAGTTGAATCTCACTGCTGGATTATGTTCGTAATAGAGTAGGGGTATTGTGAGTTATCAGACGTTTTATTTATGGCACTAAACCAAATGGGGGAGTCTAATATCGACGAGTTGATTGCACGGTTATGTGTTGTATTGGTTTCGGTTTGAGGTACACTTGTGAATCAGTTATGACTTGAAGAGGTTGAGATCGAGGATGAATCAAGTAAGGGAATTTCTGGATATAGGTTGTATTACACTCTATGAGTATATGGGAATCATGGAATGATTGAATGTTTATTCATAAAGGATGTATTGTGCATGGAGTAGGTATTTGCTCGATTGTGCTAAGTTGGGGTTGCTTCTTTGGGTGTCGTCGTGCTAATGGGGCACAGGTCGTTGGCCCGTTTGGGCAGTACAATT
The DNA here is from genome assembly GCF_000393655.2 of Nicotiana sylvestris. Classification (NCBI taxonomy): domain Eukaryota; kingdom Viridiplantae; phylum Streptophyta; class Magnoliopsida; order Solanales; family Solanaceae; genus Nicotiana; species Nicotiana sylvestris. The sequence goes on from NC_091058.1 coordinate 58,289,060, forward strand.
GAGATGTGAGCAGGGTAGATGACTCTCGAGAAGGTTCTAATGGGTTCAAGATTTATATATCGCAATTGTAAAATTTCCAGTTTGTATATGGCTAGAACTTAAGATTTACATTGGATGGTATCGAGACTTGTGGTATTTCTATATCATTATGGATTATACATTTCAATATCAGGAGGGTGAAGAAAACGACTATAGATTCATAAAAGGTCTCTTCAGAGTGGGTGTCTCAGTTGGGATACTGTTGGGGTGCCTAAGGGGGAATACGACAACTTGTGGGCCTTAGGGCAGTGTAATTTTAATCTAGTATCTGGTGGGGTTAGTTTTGGTTAAGGTCGCGGTGTTATGGCATGGAGAATGTGACGACCCGGCCAGTCATCTCATGAGTTACCGCTCCACTTCCCCCATGTCTTCTTCTTATTGCTTTGTCTATTGGTTATATATGTGATCGGGTTGGTTGGCTCGGTTTCGGAAAGGATTTGATAAAGTTTGAGACACTTAGTCTCTTTTAAGGAACCTTGAGTTGGAAAAGTCAACCAGATATTGACTAATGTGTTAGAGGTATCGGATGTGAGTTCTGATGATTCAGATAGTTTCGGGAGGTGATTTGGGACTTAGGAGCGTATCGGAATGTAATTTGGAGGTCCGGAGTAGATTTAGGCTTGAATTAGTGAAATTAGAATTTTGGCGTTTTCCGGTTGATAGGTGAGATTTTGATATAAGGGTCAGAATGGAATTTCGAGAGTTGCAGTAGTTCTGTTGTGTCATTTGGGATATGTATGCAAAATTACTGCCATACCATCCCGAGCCCGCTGAGTCCCTAGGTAGCTTGGCAGATTTACTTCTATAGCCATTCTAGGCATTTAAGATTTCCAGTAATTTTGTTTTAAGATTTACTTGTTTCTAAATAGATGCTCGATCACTGAGCCGTACTTGTCTAAATGATTTTTCGATTTTAATCAAATGCATTTGCTATTTATTATTCATTACTAATTCTACACTTTTTCTTTCTACAGCGTTATTATTACTTTTCCTGATGAACCAGTGATTGTGACATGTAATGAGGCAACACAACATTAGGATAGTGATTTAGATGAAGAAGATGAGATACCCGAGGAAGTTGACAGAGAGGTTGAAAACTTTGAAAATAAGCCTAAGTTCAACCTGGACGAAACCGAAGTAGTAAATTTGGGGGGACACCGAGACCGTCAAGGAGACCCGCATTAGCATTCACTTATCACCAACAAAGAAGGAAGAATACATCCGTTTTCTAAAGGAATCTGAGGACATTTTTGTATGGTCATATGATGACATGACCGGATTGAGCACGTCTATAGTGGCTCACAAGTTGCCTACTAATGCCGTGTGTCCGCCAGTCAAGTTTAAACTTCGAAAGTTCAAACAAGAAATGAGCTTGAAATCAAGGAGGAAGTTACCAAGCAGATCAAAGCCAAAGTTCTCCGGGTGGTTGAGTACCCAACTTGGTTAGCTAACATTGTGCCTGTTCCGAAGAAGGATGGGAAGGTCATAGTATGTGTTGACTACCGAGATTTAAACAGAGAAAGTCCTAAGAACAACTTCCCACTGCCAAATATACACATCCTGATTGATAATAGCTCCAAGAATGAACTCCAATCCTTTGTAGATTGCTTCACGGGTTATCACCAGATCTGGATGGATGAAGAAGATGTAGAGAAAATAGCTTTCATTACACATTGGGGGATATATTGCTAAAAGATGATGCCATTTGGTCTGAAGAATGTTGGGTCTACTTACATGAGAGCCATGACAACTATCTTCCATGATATGATACACAGGGAAATAGAGGTGTATATGGACGACGTAATTATCAATCCAAGAAAGCCGCAGACCACATAGCAGACTTGAGAAAGTTCTTTGACAGTATAAGGAGGTACAACTTGAAACTAAACCCCGCAAAATGTGCATTCAGGGTTCCCGCAATAAAGCTACTGGGATTCATTTTCAGTCGCCGTGGGATCGAGCTGGATCCGTCCAAAGTCAAGGCTATTAAGGAACTACCTCCACCTAGGAGCAAAAAAGATGTGATGAGCTTTCTAGGACTCCTCAAATATATCAGTCGCTTCATAGCACAGTCCATAGTTATATTTGAACCCATCTTCAAGATGCTGAGGAAAGATGTCGAGACAAGCTGGACAGAGGATTGCCAAAAAGCTTTTGACTAGTTCAAGGAGTACCTGTCCACACCACCAGTTCTGGTCCTATCGAAATCAGGACGGCCTTTGCTACTCTATTTATCTGTGTTAGATGAGGAATTCGAATGTGTTCTAGGACAACATGACAATGCATGATGAAAATAGCAAGCCATATATTACTTGAGTAAGAAGTTCACACCGTGTGAAGCACGGTACTCTCTGTTAGAGCGCATTTGCTATGCTTAGACTGGGACGACCCATAAGTTGAGGCATTACTTCTGTGCCTACACTACATACCTCATATCCAGGATGGACCCTCTAAAGTATATATTCCAGAAACTCATGCTGACTGGAAAGTTGGCCAGAGCCTCATGCAGATAGGGAGGCAAGGATTAACCTCATGCAAATACGGAGGCAAGGATTAGCCTCATGCAAATACGGAGGCAGAGATTAGGCTCATGCAGATATGGAGGCAAGGATTAACCCCACGCAAATATGGAGGCAAGGATTAGCCTCATGTAGATAGGGAGGCGAGGGTTAGCCTCATGCAAATGTGGAGGTAGGGATTAGCCTCATGCAGATATGGAGGCAAGTATTAGCCCCATGCACTAATGGAGACAAGGATTAGCCTCATGCAAGTATGGAGGAAAGGATTAGCCTCATACAAATATGCGGCACAGGGCTTAGTCCCATGCAGAGAGCGAGTATCAATAAGAGTAGTATATTTCTTAGTTGGAGATATATTCAATATCTGATAGCCTGTTTGATAGCGGATTTGCTATGTGTATATATTTGCAGATGTTATCTCTACGTCAGATGTTCTTGTGTTCAAAGAAAAAATTGTAATTTTTGTAGGGGGGAAGGTTGGTTCGTGCTTCTGTCGGCTGGCTTTGCTTTGCTCTGCTCTGAAAGCCTTTTCGAGTTCCCCTGGGTTACCTGACTGTTATGGAAATAGAGTTTTCGAAAATATGCAATATTAATAAACATAGAGTTGTTTTAGAATGTATTGATATATCAAGTAATTCTGATGAATTAGTGACTGTAACACATCTCAAAGGCAATACAGCTCTCTTATGTAAGAATTTTGAGGGTCCTCCTCAAAATTTTGCCCCAGTTTAGTAGATGATCCTTCGGTTGTTTGCATATAATAGGCCTAGCTAAACCTTCTTCAAAATTCTGCCCCATTTTCTTAACTGATTACTGACTTTCTGGCATGCGATGGCATCGACTGGACTTGCTCCGGAATTTTGAGGGTCATCCTCAAAATTCTTCCCTAGTTTTTGATCTTAGGGGAAATGGAAATTTTATTATGATATGACTGAACCCACATGACTTCCTACGTATCCCCTCTTAAATGGGAATCAGGTCAAGCGTAGTTCAATTACATAATATGAGGAAATGTAAATAATCTAAGCATAGTATATCTTGACTACGTTTGAATTGATTGGTTTTGGCTAGATTTCTCCATCCATTTCTGCAAGTATGAGTGCTTCTCCTGTCAGCACCCTGTGAACCATGTACGAACCTTGCCAGTTGGGAGAGAATTTTCGTTTGGCTTCATCTTGATATGAGAAGATCTTCTTCAGCACCAGCTGTCCTGATAGAAATTGCCTTAGTTTGACCCTTTTGTTGAAAGGTTTTGACATTTTGTTCTGATAAAGTTGACCGTGACACACTTTGTTCATCCTCTTTCCATCGATAAGGGAAAATTGTTCGTAGCGGCTCCTTATCTGCTCTGCATCACTGAGTTCAGCTTCCTGTATAATTCTTAAAGAAGGAATCTCTACCTCAGTTGTAATGACGGCCTCGGTACCATAAACCAACATGTAGGTAGTTGCCCCGATTGATGTGCGAACCGTAGTGTGGTATCCCAATAAATCAAAACGTAGCTTCTCGTGCCATTGTTTGTGGTTCTCTACCATCTTCCTTAGTATCTTCTAGATATTTTTATTGTCATCTTCTACGGCTCCATTCATATGAGGTTTGTAGTATGTGGAATTCTTGTGCTTGATTTTGAAAGTTTCACACATGGCTTTCACTAGATCACTGTTGATGTTGTCGGCATTATCAGTAACAATGGACTCGGGAACTCTAAATCGGCAAACAATTCGTTCCTTGACAAAGTTTGCGATGATTTTCTTGGTTATGACTTTTTAAGATGCCGCTTCTACCCATTTCATGAAGTAATCAATGGCTACCAGAATAATCTTATGTCCATTTGAAGTAGTGGGCTCAATTGGACCAATAACATATTTTCCCCAAGCATTGAGCTCGTTTGTTGAGAGCTTGTTGCATTGAGCTCGTTTGGCGGCACTTTTATCATATTGGCATGCACCTAGCATTGAAAACATTTGCTGACATACTGGATACAATCCATTTGCATGGTCATCCAAAAGTAACCGGCCCTAAGTATCTTCTTAGCCAAGACGAAACCATTCATGTGCGTCCACGAGTCCCGACATGTACATCCTCAAGTAGCTTAGAAGCTTCCTTTGCGTCAACACATTTTAGCAAAACCAAATCAGGAGTTCTTCTTCACAAGTTTCCTCCGCTAGTGGAAGAAGTGATTGGCCAATCTCTGGAGTGTGCGCTTCTGAGTGTGATTTGCATGCTCCGGATAGTCTCCTTTCGTCAAATACTCCTTGATGTCATGGAACCAAGGTTTTCCATCTTTTTATTCTTCAACATGGGCACAATATGCCGACTGATTATGAATTCTCACCGGGATAGGATCAATATAATTCTTATCCGGATGTTGTATCATAGATGACAAGGTGGCCAATGCATCGACAAAATCATTCTGAATTCTGGGCACATGTCTGAATTCTATCTTCATGAACCTATTTCTTAATTCCTGCACATGGTGCTGATATGGCAGTATCTTGGAATTCTTAGTGGCCCACTCTCTTTATACCTAGTGCACAAGTAAATCTGAATCACCGATTACAAACAACTCCGATATGTTTATGTCGACTGCTATGTTGAGCCCTAGTATGCAGGCTTCATACTCTGCCATGTTGCTTATGCAGGGAAATCTGAGTTTAGCAGATACCGGATAATGTTGACCCGTTTCTTATACAAAAACTGCTCCAATGCCCACTCCTCTGAAATTTGCATCTCCATCAAAGAACGTCCTCCAACCGTTGTATGCTTCGGTAATGTTTTCTCCTAAAAATGATACTTCTTCATCAGGAAAATACATCTTCAAAGGTTCATATGCTCTTACCACCAGATTTTGAGCAAGGTGATCTGCCAAATGCTTGCCCTTTGGCCGCATTTTGAGTTACGTAGACGATATCGAACTCACTTAATAGTAGGCTGATATATGGGAGCTGGAGGTGATTGATAAGTAGGTAATGGTGCTTGGTAGTTTGGAGTAGGCTGGTATGTGAGTGGAAGCATTGGATAGGCTTGGTATTTTATAGGGGATTTGCTTCTTTGTGTAACCATTACGGCACCTACGTCCCTTTTTGGACGCACCACCAGACTATAAGGCCTTATTGGTAGCTTGCAAGGCCACAAAATTTGTAACCATACCACTTTTTATGCCTTCTTCGATCCTTTCTCCAAGCTTGATAATGTCAGAAAATTTATGGTTCTCAATCAACATCAGCCTTTTATAATACTGCGGGTCCTGAGCCCGGACGAAAAATTTGTTCATTTGTTCTTCCTCTAAGGCAGGTCTCATGAGGCTAATCCTTGCCTCCCTATCTACATGAGGCTAATCCTTGCCTCCCTATCTGCATAAGGTTATTCCCTGCCTCCACATTTGCATGAGGCTAATCCTTGCCTCCCTATCTGCATGAGGCTAATCCTTTCCTCCATATTTGCATGAGGCTAATCCTTGCCTCCATATTTGCATGAGGCTAATCCCTGCCTCCATATTTGCATGAGGCTAATCCTTGCATCCATATTTGCATGAGGCTAATCCCTGCCTCCACATTTACATGAGGCTAATCTTTGCCTCCCGATCTGCATAAGGCTAATCCATGCCTCCATATTTGCATGAGGCTAATCCTTGCCTCCCTATTTGCATGAGGCTAATCCTTTCCTCCATATTTGCATGAGGTTAATCCTTGCCTCCATATTTGCATGATGCGAATCCTTGTCTCCATCTTTTTGCATGAGGCTAATCCTTGCCTCCATATTTGTATGAGGCTAATCCCTACCTCCGTCCATATTTGCATGAGACTAATCCCTGCCTCCATATTTACATGAGGCTAATCCTTGCTTCTGTATTTGCATAAGGCTAACACTTGCCTCCATATTTGCATGAGGCTAATCCTTGCCTCCGTATTTGCATGAGGCTAATCCCTTCCTCCATCTGCATGAGGCTAATCCCTGCCTCCCATCTACACGGGCTAAGCATTGTCCCACTTTGCCCATATATTGCTCTATTTCGAGTATTATATATTCCCTTTTCAATCGGGCTAAGCTCTGCCTTTTATTTTACAAGAATAAGCCTTGTCTTGTTAACATCATATTACTTCATATCATGGGCTGCAATATCGCCAATCTATCCAAAGGCGTCATAGTCTAAAAGGCATCATCCTTATAGCTGAAGGACACCATGCCATGGCTTGAGGATCCCTCAAATTTGCATATCATTATTCAAAGGCATCATGGTTTGAAGGTACCATTGTCATGGCCCGAGAACATCACTTCATGGCATGCAAATCCTTCACTAAACAATTCATGGACCAGGACGTCATGGTCCAAGGACGTCATCTTTAACCGTCCAAAGACAGCCCTCGTAGTCCAATGAGAACCTGCTCATGTTTAAATTTTATGCACAATATATGCCTGTAGTATTCTTATTTGCAGGAAACCCAGCAAGCAACGACTATCTCAATGAGTAGCAATCCCGCTCCAGTTCCCTCAACTATATCAAACCTGATCTCCCTCATAAACTGTTCATCCGCCCATCCCTAGATGTTGCGTTCGTTCTTGTGATGATTTCACCGGTATACTTCGACGATGAATCTGGAACTACATACAGCTTGATTCCTAAAAACCAAGAATATTTAGGCAGGTCAGAAGCCAGGGTGCGACCTGAATCTCCCAAACCGTATCGCTTGATCAAAAATTGTCCATCATATCTTTATCCGACAACTCTTTCATCCTTTCCGGGTAAAGAGGGGCAGCTGTTGACACCTAATTTTTTCCAAAAATATTTTTAAATTGCATATATACCTTCAAAATCATGCATTAATAGCAATTAGTATTTTTTCATAATTTTCCTACATTTTTAATAATTTGTCCATTAATTTGTTTCCAATAAATAATTATAAATTGCATCACAAATGATTTCAAAAAGCATTTCTTGATTTAATTATGGTCCAACTAAGGCCAAATTATTCCATAAATAGGTAATTTGGTACCTTTTTGTTATAATTGCAATAACGTAGCAATTATAGCCCATGCATATAATTTTATGCTATTTTTCACCAGAAATTAGTCATGTATATTTTTAAATACTAAATAATCATTTCAAATTATTTTATATGCATGAAAGTCATTATTTATAATTATTAGCTATTTTGTAAATATTTTAGCTAATTTGAATTGGGCATTTAACAAATAGCCTATTCTATTCCAATTTTAGCCAAATTAGACCAACCCAAACACCTAATCATACTCAACACAATACCCCAAGCCCAATTCCTATATATACCCGACCAAATCTAATTAAATCTCGGTCGTTGATCAATTTGATCAACGACCCAGATTCGTTCTTACCTAATTTAACCTAAACGACTTACCCCCCCCCCAACCCTCATTCTCTCATCCTCACCCGCCTTCACTCCTCTCATTCTCACTCAAGCTTCCTCTGCCCTAACTATGGCTTCTACCCACCTTTGCTTGCTCGCCGTTGACTATGGTGGTTCACCACCACTCCTAGCCCTAATGGCCCCCTTCCCGTGACAGGAACTCTTGCTATCCTGAGGTCCTCAAGGGACCAGTGGCCATTTACTCACACCTGGGCTTGTCCTCACCATTCTCATGCGACCATGGCCCTTTTGAGTAAGATCTTTTTATTTTCCGGCTAAACCTATGGGTTTCTAAGCCGGTCTCTCGATTTCTGGGTTATTTTTCTAGAAAACCCTAATCTCTTCTCTTGTACCTCTTAGATCTGTAACAAATCTGAGGTTTTTCTAAACTATTTTCGTTTGTTTTATGAAAAAACTTTCGATTTCATAAAGCTTCGCTTTATTTTCCTATTAGGGTTTCTGGAACTTTTCTTCAAAGCATATCTCTGGTCTTTTAATATTGTTCTCTGATTCTCATATGTTTAAACGACTTTCTATTAAAATTTCTTTTTAATCACATTTTTGTTATGTTAAAACCCTAGTTTTAACACTATGTTATAATCCTGAGTCTATCTTTGCAGATTTGTTCATTCAATTCGTCTGAATATCTGTTTCTCATGAATATGTTTCGAATCTCCGTAATTTTACCCTATTGTGCTTATTAGGGTTTCTGACTTGATTCTTCTTGCCTATATTATGTCTATTTCTGTTTATTCATATAAATTTATATTTATTTCCCTTAATCAGTACTACTTTTATTTGAATCCCTAATTTCCTATGATTGATACCCTTTACTGATTTCATGTGATGATATTTTGTGTTGATTTTTGACTTCTAAATTATCTTCGTGCCTTATTATTTGGTTGACTACATTATTTACTGATTCTTAATATTGTTTCCTTAATTAGGACTTTCTGAACCTAGCCCTAATTACCGGTTATGTACTTGCATTGTTTGAACTCTTTCCTTATTTGTTATACTCCAGCTATGTATGATTTATTTCCTTACTTGTCACATGCTCTTTACCGTTTGGCCTAATTCCCTTAATTAAGTGAAGACTTGGACTGATTTTACTCTGAGTTCTATAATTACTGAACAGTTTTGATTCTTAGCTTATTTACCTAGCTTTCAAACTACTATATATATTGCTCTCTTGTATAGTCTTACGGACACGAACTCACATTAGTTCACTTCATTTATACACTCAAAAGCTCTTCTGCTTTCTTTTATTACTTACTATTGTTACTAAATTAGCCGGCTGCAAGGCAAGGCTAATTATTACACTCTCATGTCGTTCACCTTGTGTTTACTCTCTTTATTGGTATGTTCTGTTTTTAAATTTAAGCTCTCAAACCAATGTGTTTCCTACTACTTCAGTTTATCATATTCCTAATCTATTTCTATCTATTGTTTTGTTGTTCAACATGTAATTGACCTATTGCTCCACCTAGCTTGTTATTTATGTCCTACCCTTTTCTAGGATCAACATGTCTCAGGAACTTGTAGTCTATCTAAATTTGACTCTACCCTATTTTTTGAATGTTGGGTTACTTGATATTTATTCTATAGTATGAACCTTTCTTTGCAAAGCAATTTTTGTTACTCTAAGTTGTCTGATTCTATGTTGGTTCTGAAATTCTTACTGTGTTGTATCATTAGCTATCCCACATTCCATGAACCCCCTAAAGCACCTCTGATTCTATAACTATGTTCTAATTAGCACCCCTGAATCCGTTTCTTAATGTTTGCACTATTAGCTACCCCTTAATTGCAAAGACTTCTGTTTACATGTATTATGTGTTCCCAGCCCCAATTACCCATGTGTGAAGGGTTGTTATTTGAGTGTTGATGAACCTGTTTTGGCTCTTTGTTTGATCTACTATTTGTGTGATTACACAACTCTTGTCAAAAACTATTTTATTGAACAATTCTCCTATTTTATAAAACTATTTCAACTGAGTCTTTTTCAAATATTTCTTTCATATTAAAACCTTTTCAAAACTATGTCAAGCACTCTCACTCTTAGGTCCTTAAGTTCTGCCCCTCCAGTGTGTGACTGCCTTGGGGACCCTGTGAGATCCCTCTAAACTCTTATGCATTGGAGCTGGCTCTTTCACACTGCACTTACTCAGTTCTGGTTATAAAGTATGGGTGTGAGTACTACCCGGGATCCTTGGGGTCCTTATGGAACTCTGACACACCCGGACATAAGAAAGGCTATGAAACTTTGGCATATGAGGCTATGGACAATTTAGTATATTTGGGCCTGCTTCAGGCTCTCTATAGTGTAACTTCTTCTTTTCCTTTATCTATTTATGTAATTTATTCGGCTGGTCTATAATAATTACTTGTAAATGAATATTGCGGATGACTAGTGAAATGGGGAGGGTCATTATATATTTGTATCAATATCATTAGGGTAGAAAGCATGCTATAGGCTTTACCTTATTTATGCTTGCATTAGAATCCCTGCTTTAGGACCAATACATTCAAATCGTGTCATGCACTAGATATCATCCTCTTAGGTTTCACGTATACTGCTTCAACATCTCATTTGACACTAATACATGTTTATCACTTAGAAATCCTGCTCCTAGGTTAATAAAAAGCATTAACATAAAAGTCGTTACTCCTGCACATCCTGAAATCATGTCTTTACAATTATGTAACTCTTTTTGTGCATTTAGAAATTATGCTTTAGGAATTCTGTTAATTTAAAGATCATTGTCATAGAACTGTTGTTTTTGTACATTTAGAAAACATGTATTGGGCACTCTTTTTGCATTTGCTTCGCCACGCCTATTTAAACTACTGATTATGAAAGGATTAAAAACAATCTCACATATGATCGTCTTGTTTCAAATAAAATTAGTAACAATCCCTGTATTCTCAGCATGCTTTAGGCAAGAAACAACTCTTGAACTGTTAATGATTCTGTAACTATTATGCATGATCCCACACCTAGGCATGCCTTAGGTAATCAATCTATGTAAGACTGGAGAACTGTTTTTGTTTGTGTTTGTTGCTTAACGACTTACAGGTTTAAAATCAGTAGGCAAACTGATTAGGACCTTACTGTCGAGTTCATAAAAAACAAAGTTGCATATTTCTGTGCATTGACATCCACTTAGATATTTTGTTTAGGTCTTTTCTCTAATAAAAACTGCTCTTGTTTGTGTTTGAGACATGCTGCTTATGTGTATTACTTGTGGAGGTAAACTTGGGCCTCTTAACTGCTTCTTTCTTCATTTATCTGTTAAGTCCTATGTGTTCTTGCCTATCGCCTAGAATTTTCTCCTTTTAAAACGCCTTAGTGGTTGTCTAAAACAGCCAAGATTTAGTGGACCTAAACTCCTCCGGGACCACAGGGAAGGTACAGCTAACAACACGCTTAGAGTTCGTTAAATAAAAAAACTCTCTCGATAACCAGTAAGGGGTGGGGTAATGGGTAGAAAGGGATATGATGACTACGCGCTAATGTCACGTGTAGCCCCTCATTGAGGAGTGTTTACCAGGCATTACGTGGGGTGAACCTGTAAGCTAACCAACCTAGGACCCCTCTTCCCAACTCCCGTTGTTTAAATGAATTTACTTTTCTTTACATATGTGCAAATCGTTCAAACCTTTTCCCTTGTTTTCCTTAATCATACATGTACTTAGAATGTCAAAATATGCCTTTATTTGCGAGTATGTGTTGAAACTGGTTATTTGGACTAATTAACATAGTTTAAGTTCGGTCGAGACCCACCGTTGTGGACCAAGAGGGGTGCGTAACACCTTCCCCTCAAGGTTATTTCGAGTCCTTATCCTAAATCTTTGGTAATGCAAACCAATCTAAGTGTTAATCAATCTAGGTGTCCTAACACACCATAATCAGTTAGGTGGCGACTCTTCAAAACCCAAATTCCCAAAAAATGAAATGAGTTATTACCCCCTATGAATGTCGGAACCCGGACTCTCTCCACGGAGGAAAAAAAGGGGGCGCGACAGTATGTATGCCTTTTTGGGCAGATTTCCTTTATATACATTATTCTTATAATTCAGTAGATATTATTCAGGTTTATATCTTAGACGCATGCTTAGGGGTGTTTGATAGGTAGGACTCGGTCACCCGTCGCAGCCCATCAGTTTGGGTCGTGACATGATTTATCTGGGGAGATGATCTCCCGGGAGGATGCCCCCCAGTATTCGAGGTTGATTGAAGAGAAGCCTTGAATACTTGTTAAGTTCTCCTTAGGTAGCATATACATGTTGCATCGTTAAAAACCTTGCCAGTAAAACCCTTCTTGGGATAAAATCCGATCGAAGGAAAATAGTGCAACACATGTTTTAAAACCTAAGGTGTTCAAGCTGGAAGGTGCTCCGATTCTTCTAATCGGATACCTGCACATAGGTTAGTGTAAGACGTACATAAAAAGAGAGACAATTATACCTTAGTTATGATGGCACTCGAGCCTCTATATGCTTCAGCAGCTCACTATGGGGATGCGGTACGGTCCTTTGCTTATTTACTCGGATGCAACCGAAAATGTAGCTTGCAATTGCTACTTCGTTGTTTGCTTATCCTTTAGCTCTTTTGATGTTGAAGGTGTCGATGCAGGTGCCACGTGCACCGCGAACATCTCTCTAGCTGCATGTTGCTCCTCATATACCGTTTTTATTTTGTCCTTTGTTGGAAACTTCATCATTTGATGAAGGGTTGATGGTACTGCTCTCATGCAGTGTATCCATGGCCGTCCGAGTAAAGCATTGTATCTCACGTCTCCTTCGATGACATGAAACTTGACATTTTGGGTTGTGCCGGACACGTTGACTGGGAGGGTGATTTCCCCTTTTGTTGTCTTGCTTTCCATGTTGAATCCGTTGAGGACTCGAGAGGCAGTCACGATCTAGTCGAGCAGTCCGAGCTTCTCTACCACCCTCGGCCTAATAATGTTGGCCGAGCTACCTGGATCCACAAGTACACGTTTAATTTGAAATGTATTCACAAGAAAGGAAATTACCAATGTGTCGTTATAAGGCTGAGACAGGGTCCCGATGTCCTCTTCGTTGAATGTGAGAGCATCCTCGAGTATGTAACCTCGCGTTTTGCTTTTCCCTGGTGATGGATATTTTTGTTCTTTTGATAATAGGTTCCTGTGGGATGTCGATTCCTCCAACGATCATGTGGATGACATGTCGTTCTCTTCTATTTCATTTTTCCTGTTTGTCTCTCTTTACTAAAATTGATTTTTGGCTCGACCGCTAAGGAATTCTCGGAGGTGCCCTTTGTTAACTAGTCGGGCTACTTCTTCTCAGAGCAGTCTGCAATATTTGGTCATATAAACGTGTGTGCCGAAAAATTCGAACATCAGGTTAGGGTTCCTTTGCGACGGGTCTGATAGCATGGGTTTTGGCCACCTGGTGCCTTTAATTTTACCTATGGCTAATATGATGTTTGAAACATCGACGTTGAAGTTGTACTCAGATAACTATGGTGCCTCCGTCGGCCCTATGTATCTATCGAATCCAGCTCTTCTCAAGAGTCCCTGATGATTCTGACCTCAATCTGCCCTTCGGTCGTTTTGGGGTATGTTACGCCTTGGGGCATTTCTTCGATCTTTAGTGTATGGTTGGTACCTTTCCTTGTTTGGCTTTGGCTCCTTTGCCAGGATCCTGCTAGGATATACTAAGCCCGAGGGGGCTTCTAGTTGGTCGTCCTCAACCCTAATCTTTGATTGATATCGGTTGTGGACATGGGCCAAAGTCAAGGCGGGATATTCAACCAAGTTATACTTTAGCTGCTTCGAAGCTACCGAGCTTCGTTCATTCAAAGCTTGGGTGAAGGATTGTACATCCCAATCATCAGAGACTGGTGGTAACTCCATTTTCTCCATTTGAAAGCGAGATACAAATTCCCGCAACATCTCATTTTCTCTCTATTTTATTTTGAAGATGTCGGATTTCCTTGTAGCAACCTTGATGGCATCGGCATGTGCCTTTATAAAATAATCTGCCAGCATGGTGAATGAGTCTATCAAATTCGGGGATAGGTTGTGATACCACATCATGGCTCCTTTTGAAAGTGTTTCCCCAAATTTCTTCAACAGGATAGATTAATTTCATTCTCCTTCAAGTCAATTCCCTTTATGGCACAAGTGTAAGCAATGACATGCTCGTTTGGATCTGAGGTTCCATTGTACTTCGGGAGATCGGGCATTCTGAATTTCTTCGGGATGAGCTTCGGAGCTGCACTTGATGGGAATGGCTTTTGTACAAATTTCTTTGAATCAACACCCTTCGGGATCGGGGGTGTGCCCGGGATTTGATCGACTCTTGAATTGTAGGTCTCCACCTTTTTATCATTACCTTCTATCTTTTTCTCGCCCGATTCAATACTCTTTGTGATGTCCTCGACCATCTTTATAATAGCGGGGTCGGTTGCTGACCCATTGTTACTCGATCTTTTCGGCACATGTTCGGATTAAGGAGTCAATTCTGGTGCTGCTGTGCTTGGAGTTTTTTGGTGACTTTGCAGTTGAACAATCGCCAGCTGTTGTGCCTGCAACATTTCAAAAATGACGTGAAGGCTAACCTCTCGTTCCTCTCGAGCTGGGGTTTTCTGAGCTTCTTGCTGGTTTTCTTAGCGTATATTCCTATTAGTGTGGGAGCTTATATTGATGTTTTGAGTGTTGTGTGAGACCACATCCACGGGAATTGCCTCTGGTGCGTCCTCAAGGTTTTGTAGTGGTACAACGGTGCCTGGAACAGCTGCATCATTATCTCCATGGTCCTCAGGACCGTTGTTTTTAGGTGCATTCACTGAGTTAGACATTTTGACCTGAAATCAAAGATTCTTGGACAAGAATAGTGTGAAGAATAACTTATATTTTTCAGTAAACCAACACTAAAACAATCACTATTATGTTTAGCCCCACGGTGGGCACTGTTTACCTTGAAAATGGTAATTACAATTAGATTTGATTTAGTAGTTCTAAAAATATGTGATTTATTTTTATGCTAGTTTTTAGGCAATAGATGCTAAGTGTAAGATAAGAAAGTAAAGTAGGAGTAAGAGGTAGTGTTGTTTTCAAACCAAACAATCGTGAATCGGGGTGAATCATGGTCTTGAGTTTGCCTAAGTTGGGCCTCGAGATAGAGCTGATGAATCCGACTAGAGATGGTCGATGGAGGGCTAACAACTCCAAAGGCCTTAATAATGGTTCTTTATGATCAATGATTAATAATAAATGAAGAACAATCAATGAAACACAATAAATGTAAGCAATAAATCAAAGGAAAGACAATGGAAAATGTTTCAGTTAGAGAGCGGAGAATGTTCTTGTTCTTTTATTGAATATCATGTGTCTCAACAAAATGACAAGGGTACCCTTTATATAGGAGGGGGAATCCCAACATAGTACATATGCATTTATTAAAAGATAGGAAGCTGGTACAACTATTTAATGTCATAGTACGAACTTTTACTGTGATTGTAGGCCTGGTCAACTTTAGCCACGTGCCTTTTGGGAATTTCCCTTTTGTCTAAGATAGTCACCGAGTTGCACTGCCCCGAGGTCGAGCATTGGGAGCCCTCGGGGTCAAACCTCGAGCTGCGCTTCAAGGCTTCTGAGGTCGGGCTGTGAAATGCCATAATGATCTCAAAATTAGACTATCTGATTTTAGTCGTGTACAGGCACCCTTTGCGGGTTTTCACGAGCTAACCTCTATCATTTCTTTTCTCCCTATCGCCTTATAGTGCTCTTTGAGAGTTTTCACTAACAAGACTCTCTCATTTCAATTTCTCTGCTTACCATCGCCTTACGGTGCCCGTGAAGCTTTACATCAATAAGACTCTTTTATTTTATTTCTCTCATTTTGTTATATTAGATTCAAGTAATTGTATCTTCCAATTTGAACATCCTCACTGATTGATCGGAAAGACTAGAAAAGGATTTGGGTTAAGAAATTTGAATTGAATTACGCATTTGGAACCTTTCAAGTGAAATCATTTTCGAATTATTGTAAATTCTACCCTTGTTTCAATTTTGGTGGGGAATTTGGATTTTGGTTTTGGTATGACTGAACCCCAGAGAGAGGCTTCCTACGTATCTTTTCGGAATCAAGTCGAACGTAGTTCAAGAAACTTTGTGATGTTTTTGTTTTTTTTTTTTATTTTTTTATTTGGTTTTGATTTTTAACACTTTCGGGTTCCAAAGAGGGTAGTCAAAGAAAGGTCACTAGCCCAAATGGTTGGCAAAAGAGGTTGGTAGTGTCTGGATAGTGAAAAAGAAAGCCTTCTTCTTCCTAATTAGTACCTTCTAAAGCTGTGGAATGGGTCAAATGTAGTACCTTTTGACCACATCTGCATTAACAGCTGCTTCAGGATCATTTCCTTCGATGTCTCCCAAATACAGTGCACCTTTTGGCAACACTCTTCGTATATTGTACGGACATTTCAAATTCAGAGCAAATTTTCTTTTGGCTTCTTCATGATGCAGGAGAATACGTCTCAGAACGAGTTGCTCCACTTCGAATTTCCTAGGCCGCACTTTCCTGTTGTAGGCACAGGCCATTCTTTGTTGTTACAACTGCCCGTGGCAAACTACAGACATCTGTTTTTCATCAATCATAGTTAATTGTCCCAACCGGCTCTTGACCCATTCATCATCCTCGATCTCGGCTTCAACGGTGATTCAAAGAGAGGGAATCTCAACTTCTATAGGTATTATGGCTTCAGTGCCATAAACCAATAAGAAGTGTGTGGCCCTACTAATGTTCGCACGGTTGTGCAATATCCTAATAATGCAAAAGGCAGCTTTTTATGCCATTGTCTGGAGCTCTGAATCATTTTCCTGAGGATCTTCTTGATGTTATTGTTTGCAGCTTTAACATCGCCATTAGCTTTGGGTCGGTATGGGGTAGAATTACGATACGTAAGTTTAAACTGTTTGCATACCTCCCTCATCATGTGGCTGTTCAGATTTGTAGTATTGTCTGTAATGATAGTTTTAGGAATACCAAAATGACAAATAATGTTGGAATGCACAAAGTCTACCACCACTTTCTTGGTGACGGCTTTGAAAGTGACTGCTTCAACCCACTTTGTGAAATAATCAATGGCAACCAGTATGAATCTATGCCCATTTGAAGCTTTCAGCTCATTCGTCCCAATAACATCCAAACCCCAGGCAACGAATGGCCAAGGTGCTTACATGGGATGTAACTTTGAAGGCGATGCATGAATCATGTCACCGTGTATCTGGCACTAATGGCACTTCTGGACAAAACTGAAGCAACACTTTTCCATGGTCATCGAGTAATAACCTACCCGGACGATTTCCTTTGCAGGGATATATCCGTTCATGTAAGGCCCACATACTCTCGAATGCACTTCGTTCATGATCTTTTCAGCTTTTCGGGTATCTACGTACCCACAAGATTCAAATCTGGCATTGTTTTGTACAAGACCTCTCTACTCAAAAAGAAACTGTTGGCAAGCCTTCTGATAATTCTTTTTTAATCTCCACTGGCCTGCTCGGGATATTTCTTTGCTTTTAAAAACCTTTTGATATCACAATACCATGGCTAAACATCTAGTTCTATTTCAATTGTATAACAATAACCATGCCTTTCTCGAATTTATATTTCCAGTGGGTCAGTATGGACATTGCCCAGATACGGCATCATTGAGGCTAAAGTAGCTAGTGCATCAGCTAGCTCATTGTGGAATCGAGGAATACACCTGAACTCGATGGACTTGAACCGTTTGCTGAGATCTTCAACATATTACATTTATGAGATGAGTTTGATGTCTCGAGTTTCCCATTCACCTTGGGCTTGCCGAATGATCAAGTCAGAATCCCTCATGATTAACAATTCCTATACATCCAGATCAACTGCCATGTTCATGCCCGTGATGCAAGCTTAATAGTCTGCAGTGTTGTTTGTATAGAAGAACTAAAGTTGGGTGTTGGCCGGGTAGTGTTGACCTGTGGGCAAAATTAGAATTGCTCCATTCCCTACGCCTTTTGCATTTACAGCTCCATCAATTTTCCAAGCATTTGTGTCCTCTGGAATTACTTCAATCGAGTTTACTTCCTCGTTCGAAAAGTGAGTACTTAGAGGTTGGTATTCATCATCAACCGTATTTTCAGCTAGATGATCTGCCAAGGCTTGGGCTTTCATCGTTCTGCGGGTGACATAGATTATGTAAAACTCGGTGAGCAGGATTTTCCATTTTGCTAACCTTCCCATGGGCATTGGTTTTTGGAATATGTACTTTAGAGGGTCCATTCTGGTTATGATATATATGGTGTAGGCCAAAAGATAATATCTGAGCTTCTAGGCTACCCAAGTTAGGGCGCAACAAGTTCTCTCCAGCAAAGTGTACTTGGCTTCATAACAAGTGAACTTCTTGCTCATATAGTATATGGATTGCTCTCTCTTCCTGGTCACATTGTGTTGCTCTAGGACACAGCTAAAGGAATTTTTGAAGACTGTCAAATACAAGAACAAAGGTCTTCCTGGCTCGAATAGAACCAACACTGGCATATTTGACAAATATTCTTTGATTTTATCAAAAACCTTTTGACATTCATCTGTCCATTTGATTGCCGCATCTTTCTTCAACAACTTAAATATGGGCTCACACGTGGTAGTAAGTTTAGCAATGAATCTTCTGATGTAATTCAATCTTCCTAGCAGACTCATGACCTCCTTCTTGGTTCTCGGAGGTGGCGAATCCCGAATAGACTTTATCTTTGTTGGATCTACCCCGATACCCTTTCGGCTGACTATAAACCCTAGAAGCTTTCCAGATAGAACTCCAAATGCACATTTAGCTGGGTTCAGTTTCAAGTCATACATTCGCAGGTGCTCAAAGAACATTCTCAAATCCCACACATGTTCTTCCTGTGTTTTGGATTTAATAATCACATCATCCACATACACCTTAATTTCCTGGTGCATCATGTCATGAAATATGATAGTCACGGCTCTCATGTAGGTCGCCCCGGCATTTTTCAAACCAAATGGCATGAAACTGTAATAGTAAGTACCCAAGGTATGGTGAAAGTCATCTTTTCTGAATCTTCATCATCCATCAGAACCTGGTGATATCCAGCATAGCAATCTACGAAAGACTGTATCTCATGTCTGGCACAGTTGTCAACAAGAATGTGGATGTTTGGAAATGCAAAAGTTGTCCTTGGGACTTGCCTTGTTCAAATCCTGATAATCAACACACACTCAGGTTTTCCCATCTTTCTTTGGCACTGGACCACATTAGCCAGCAATGTAATATATCGGACCACACCGATCACACCAGTTTTCAATTGTTTAGTGACTTCTTCTTTGATTTTATCACTAGTTTATGTTTTAAACTTTCTTTTCTTTTATTGGAAGGGTGGGTAACCGAGATAAGTTAGAAATTTATGTACCACCAAATCAACGCTCAGCCCTAGAATATCATCATAGGACCATGCAAGCACATCTTTGAATTCAACAAAAGATGGATCAATACATCCCTAGTTCTTTCATCGACGTGAATGCTTATCGTGATTTCCCGGACCTTTTCTGGACTGCCCAAATTAACTGGATCAATTTCATTTAAGTTTGGCTTAGGCTTATTCTCAAATTGTTCAAATTCTCGATTTATTTCCCTAAAAGTCTCATCTTCATCATATTTTGTCTCTTGATTTATTATTTCATAGTTAGACAGCGTTTTAGTATATGGGCATGAAGTCCGCAAGCATGTCATATTATTTACGTCCACATTATTAGAACTGAGAAGAAAAAGATAAGAAAAATAGCAAAATCAGAATAAAGAAAAAGGAGACTTCCTTCATTTTATTGAATTGAAGATATGAGGGTTTACATCAAAATTAAAAGACAATAAAATAAAAACATTCGAGTTACACCCTGAAATAACTCATAATGTAGAAAGGATGGCAACACGGGACTACCGAGACTCCCTCCTGACAGGGAATTGGGTAGTTTTCCAATTCTGAAGCTTGACATCTGGTCCTATGTACAACACCTCAGTAGTGCTCGTTCCTTCCCCTGACTGGACCATATGGGACTCATACAATATTTGTTTCATGGCTTCACAAATATCCTCAATCTCTTCGGCCGTCAAGTCCTCTTCTTCTATAAATTTGGGTTTAACAAATGACTTGGTGAGATGCGTAACGGGTCGGGGCAGGACCTACCCATTTTTCTTGCACTCATCAGCCCATTTTCTATCAGCATTTGTAGCTTGGAAACCTATACCGAAGAACTTCTCGTTGACAATCAAAGTGATAGGCTCTGTGATGCCTTGTTGAGATACCCTGAGCCCCTTTCTGGGCTTGTACCTATGTCTAATCATTTCAGCGGTGACCATGACCGAGGCATCAGATATCAAGGTTGAGGGAATAGGGCCCCTTCTTCGCATTGATCGTCGACCACAATTTCAAAGTCTTAGTATACAATGTGCTCACTTCCTTCTCTAGCTTCGAGACACGGGACTGAAGGGTCCTTGTAAATGGACTATTATCCTCCCCATGGACAACAATTTCTTGGTTTTCATGATCAAACTTGATCATTTGGTGGATAGTGGAGGGCACAACTCCTGCAACATGAATCCATGGCCTTCCTATAATAAAATTATATGAGGTATCCATGTCCAGAACCTGGAAAGTCACTTCGAAGTCCACGGGGCCAATGGTCAAAATCAGATCAATTTTCCCTATTGTATCTCACTTGATACAATCAAAAGTGCACACACAGACATTGTTTGGTCGGATTCTTTCTATTCCAATCTCTATCTTATGAAGCATTGAGAGAGGGCAAATGTCGACCCCGAAACTGCCATCTATAGTGACTCTCTTTACATATTAGCCCTCACATTTGACAGTCAAGTGAAGGGTTTTGTTGTGGGCGGCTCCCTCTAGGGGAAATCAACGCGGCTGAAAGAAATCATGTTGACCTCGAAGAATCGTTCAGCCATTCTCTCCAATTGTTCAACTAAATTTTCAAATGGGATATATGCCTCATTCAATGTTTTTAAGAGCACATTCTGATGTTCATTTGAGCTTATCAGTAGAGATAAAAATGAGAATTGGGAAGGAGTCTTCCGGAGTTGGTCAACTAAGGAATATTCCTAAGTTTTCATTTTTCGGAAAAACACTTCTGCTTCTTCAGCGTTCATCGGCTTCTTGGGTGGAAATTGCTTCTCCTTGTTCGGTTTTGCTTTCTTTAACTCTTCTAGGTTGTGGTATTTCCCATCTTGGTTCATCTCGTTCACCTCCCCCCATGATCACTTTCCCCATGTAAATAACAATTGTTTTGTTGTAATTCCAGGAGACTGTGGTGGGGTCTCTCATAGGGCTCTATGGTACGCAGCTGGTAACCACGGGCTCAGTCAGCCTTGGTAGAATTACCGGTCCTCATGCCACATAGGTTCCTTTTGGCACATACATCTTCGACACATTCAATGTGGGTTTACTTTGCTCGAATCTTTTGGGAGTGCTCAAAATGAGTTGTTCTTTGCTTGGAGCCTTAGAACATAGATAATCACATTCTTATCAGGTGTTGCCCCTACTTTTGCTTCTACAACTCTTTCTATAGCTTGAGGAATTGGAGTGGGTTTCTTCTCATTTATGGCTTGTTTCGCTGTCGCTTTGTGTCTTGCCTCTGAATCGGCGATAGCGATGATGGATTTCAAGGCTGGATTAAATTCCTTGTTATTGCTGATCATTCCAATGACCGTCCCATTGTTGTGAGCCGATAATGGATTTTTAGTGACATTAGGGACTTTCTCGTCCCTCAGCACCACTCATTTTTGTTCTATCAAACTCTCAATTGTTCTCTTTAGGGTCCAAAAGTCCTCTGTTTCATGAACCTCTACACCCAAAGGGTAGGCACACCTGGTACTAGTCAGCAATGATGGGGATTTAGGATTTTGCCTGTTTGGGGGGTACGGATTGAAATAGACCCAGCTGGATCAACTTCGGGAATAGGCTGGAGCAGGATTCACCAATAAGGTGAAGTTGTTTCTCCTGGGAGCCTCACGAGGGCATGTATTATGTTGGTAATTGTTTTGTAGTGGACGGGGGCTATATGGAGCTTGGAGATGGTGGTTATTTCTAAGAGGTGGAGCTCGGTTTTGATTGTAGTGTTGTTGAGGCTGTGTATAGGGTTGACCATTCATCACCGCATAGGGAGGCAGTGCCACGGTATATGCTGCATCTTAGTGGGGGTAGTAGTGTTGTGGGGTTCTGTGAGGCATGTAAGAATGATCATGTGATCGATGGGGGCCTCTCAAAACTGAAGCCATCATGGCTCCTTCTTCCCTCTTTTTTCGATTTGCTAAACCCCCCGAGCCGTTCTGGATGGCTTGTGAGGTGGCTCTCAAAGCAGATTGACTTATGATTCGGCCGGTTTTCAGGCCATTTTCTACCATTTCTCTGATTTTTATAGCCTCCGCGAACGGTTTACCTAGAGTAGACATCATATTTCTGAAAATAATCGGCCTCTTGGGCCTCCAAGAAAACATTGACCATTTATATCTTAGCCATATGCGGTTTCACTCTGGCTACTTGCTCATGCCACTTGATAGCATATTCACGGAAACTTTCTACGCTTCCTATCTGGAGATATATCAACATTGTATTGAAATTTCCTAACAAAATCTCGGGCCAAATTGTCCCATATATGCCAACGGGAGATGTTCTGGTCCATGTACCATTTTGAGGCAATTCCCGTTAGGCTTTCCCTGAAATAAGCCATCAATAATTCTTCTTTTCCGCCAGCACCCCTTAGCTGGTTACAGTATCATTTCAGATGAGCAATCGAGCCTCCGTGCCCATCATACTTTTTAAATTTTGGCATTTTGAAGCCAGCAAGAAAGTGAACATGGGGAAATATACACAGGTCGGAGTATGAGACACTCTTTTGGCCACTCAGGCCTTGCATGTTTTCCAGACTTTGTTCGAGGCTTTTCATCTTTCGGGCCATTTCTTCTTGCTTGGGGTATCTCATTGTTCTTTCCTGATCCATTGGAAACTCATATTGCGGGTGCTGGGGGTAAGAGTTTTGGGTAATATGAGTTGTGTCTAGCTAAAATTATGGACCTTGAAAAGTGAAAGTTGAAGGCTCAAAGCATGGCCTGGGCACTATTGGTTGTGTCGTATTAGGGACTTGTGGTACGGTGAATAATGTAGAAGGTACCCCTGAAAACGGTGCCTAGGAGCAGACCTGAGAAGGCATACCGGTAAAGTTGGATGATATAGCGGGGTATCCAAACGAGACAAATGGGTTGGTCACGAGGATGGGAATGTTGGTACTTCCACCCATCCTTGGGAGTAGTTCAGGAAATCTGGGAATTGTACTGGGTGGTTCTTTGTCGTTGGACCAGGTGTCCCATATCTCTAACATACGAACATGCAACCTCCTATTTTCTTTAGTGGCTGCTGATTCTGGCTGTGGAATAACCGATATCGGGCTATCCTCAGGATCGATAATTGGTATATGACTTTTGGAGGTCATAGGAACACTGTTTTTGGATCTTGCGAAGTAAGGATGGGAAGCTAGATTATCAACAAAACCAACCACCTAAACAAGACCTGTATTTATTGCACATACAACAACCTTGTCAGTTTCAGACATTTAATAGATAGGGAATCGCATATTGGGGATGCAATGCACCTTAACAGTTAAACATTTCTAAATGTTTTTGCAACAGCTGTGTGTTTCATCCCGGCTTTACTATCTCTTTACTCAAATTCCTGATTTCTTTTCCCTTGTCTTTTTTTTATTTGATGTTTTTTGCTCTTTTATTTTTCACTCTTTTCTTTCTTGTTCACTCAATTTTTCTCTTTTTCTTCTTTTTATTCTTTGTCGGTTATTTATTTTATCAAATTGTTTATGGCTATAATCGAATCCGATAGGGACTGCCTACGTATCATGACACCGTATAAATCAGATCATTACGTAGTTTAGGAGGATCAAATATGGAATAAAAAAGGACAAAGTTTTGGGTATTTTAATATTTCATTAAAAATAATCTTTTTGGGTTTTTCTATTACAAAGACTTGGAAATACTAACGATTTAAAAAGAAACATACATACTCAAAATAGAAGAACAAACATACTTGGAAAAGATGAACAGACTCAAAAAAGTAGAATACAGATTCAAAGTCAAAAAAGGTCAAGAATACATAAGAGCACCAATGCTACTCCGGGGACCCGCGGGACATCAGTCGGTCTCGATGAGGGCCTGTGTGCGATCTCTTCTTGAAGGTACTCTAAATTAGCTATCGCTTGACGGACAAAGATCATCACTGAAGGAAAGAACATGGACCTAGTCATATCTTCACATTCATGGCACTTCAGTGCAACATAATTAATGATTTCTTTAATCCTCATTCTAATGACATCCTTTTTCTTGAAGTAGGCACCTAATTTGTTATGTCTGAGCCTCCAACACCTGCGTCGCTATGTGGTTTTGGTCTTGCAACTGCAGCATGCCTTCTTCCAATCGGGAAATCAATGCGTAGCAATGATCTCTTTCCATTTTGAAGTCTTTTGTCTGTTGTACCATTTCATTTTCAAGGATGGTCAACTTCTTCCTTAAAATTGCGAACTCTTTATCGTATCTCTGCTTCAGTTGATGAGCAAACCTTGTCCGTTCTTCCGCACCTTTTGCCAACTGTGTTTGAGCCTTCAACAAATCTTTCTCGGCCTTTGTCAGGTCGGCCGCATAATCATGAACCTTTAGCCTTAAGTTGCTTATGAGTTTTTCATCCTTCTTACTCCTCACAGGCATTTCAGGAACTATCCTCATATCCCGGAGTTAGGGTCGGAGTGCCTCGTTCTCTCGGTCAACCTTTTCCTTTCACCTTCATCTTTTTGCGCCTATAAGTCATTATCAAATGTGAGGTTTCTCAACTTGTCTTCTATGGTGTGAATGGTGGCTTAATATTTCTTCTCCTTTTCTCCCCAAACCAACTATTCTCAGATTTTATCATCAAAAGCTTGAATATGAGGTATTTTGGCGGGTCTTTAGTGCTTGGGATCTAGCTCATCATTACCACAAGACTTTCTCTCAAACCATATGCCATAACCTAGGTCCACTTCATCTCTCGCATGATCTGGCACCTAGGTGTCATCTTTTATATATTGGCAGCCTTTCAATTTTGTTAGATTAAAAACTTAGGGAGTGGAGTTTCAAGGTGTAGCTCGATGACTTGGACACTCAAATCTTCATCTTCGGACACAACTTGGTATCTTCCCAATTGTCTTAGAACTCTCTGCGGTGCATACGGTTGGATACTTCACAAGCCCATCAACAACAAATAGCTTTTTGTAGCTGTCATGTGTATGACTTCCCTTATAGGGAGCCATCCCAAAGTTCACTCAATCTGGCTCGCACTTAAAGTTCTTAGACGGATGATCCAGGCTTCAACCTCTTCTGGATAGTTGTAATCTTTTACCTTTTTTTCATAACTCTCGATGAAGTTTTTCTTGCTCGGTCCATGACTCATGAATTTGGGTGATGGAAGAGATGCTCAATCAACCACATTTGCAAAAGAATATTGCACCCTTCAAAAAACTTTGCCCCAGATTTACACAATGTCAATGCTCAATAGATGTCCGACAATATGAGTGGATCAAGCGTGTGATCCTATTTGGTATTAAGGACTTGCGATATTCTGGCCATCCGGATATCCATTTTCCGTTCTTCATTTGGGAAGACCGTGATTCCAAGAAATACCACTATGAAAGCAAAGTGACAATGAATTTTTTCAGTTGTCCTTGTTTGTTTGTTGTTCAAGCCCTTTTCGTATATTTCAAACCCATTTGAGTGCCCATATCTGGAATACAGGAAGTAAAAGGAACATCATTCATTGTTTAAATTGTTCTTCCTAATTTGCTTACTAATATTTAGGAGATCAAAGAATTGGTGCATAGAGGGAGACCTTGGGAATATAAGTTGTTGATTTCTCAACTCCCGGACGAAACCACAATATCCGACTACTTCCTCCAAAATGGGAGTAAACTCAAAATCCGAGAAATGAAAGACGTTGTGGATAGGATCTTAGAAAGTCACTAAGGCCTTAATTATATCATCTTGCGGTTTGACTTTCATAATGTCTTTGAGAGCGCCCAAATGCCTTGTTACCCAATCCTGACCATCTTTATCCAAGTCATACCACCACATTTGAAGCTACAGCAGAGCTTGCTCTATGACAGTTAATGGAGGGTTTTGAATAGTGTTCATTTTGTACCCGTGGATGGTTAGGGTTAGAGTTGACTCTAGTGGACTCTTTTTGCAAAACAAGTTTTCAATTTTCTAAGGAAAAAATCAAAGGATGGTGGCTACATATGCAATATTAGCAAAAGGTAGCTATTTTTGAAACAATGTCCCCTTCACACTTTCAAATAAAGTTTGAGGCCGGGGAAGGACACCTTATGGAAGAAGTGATGTTCCATTAACAGACATGTCCGTTCTTTGCGAAAATAGCCCTTCGACAATTTGAAGATGTTCTAAGTCTATTCCGATAAAAATGACTCCAAACGCAACCGAAGCTAGGTCGGCTTACTCTTTTGACCAAAGCACCGAACATATTTGTTTTTTTGGTTATTGTTTTCTAAATGAGGCCGAACCATATGTAGGTTGTCTACGTATCTCACGTCCGCTGAGAATCAGACCTACGTAGGTTGGTCAGTTTTCACATAATCGGGAAAACATGACATTGATTTATTTGGAAAAATTTAAGGCCGAGTTTCAGGACATTTTCCAAATACCGGGGTTGTCATAACCAAGCTTAATTTCTCTCTTACCTAACTCTTGGTTTATCTCTTGATTTTCTTTCCCTAGCCGATCCACATGCCAGTCGAAGCAAATAAATTTACAAATAGCACGTAAGATGTATCAGAATGGTCTTTTATTTGGGGTACACCTGTCCTAGACGGACCCATCCCCTGTGTTGAGTCCCTAAAGTCAAATGCATGTAATGCATACAAACGTTCCTACTAGGGATCCGGCGTGAGGCTATGTTATTCTAGGTCTAAAAACTTAGAGGTGTGTTCTAGAAATGGCTTACCCAAGCTGACAACTCGAGCTGAGGTTGAGGCAATGTACCGGGAGCACAAAAATATGCTCGGCCTAGTTGTTGATCCAGCCTCGTTCTATTTGGTATGACCTCTAGCAGAAAAGTAGGCCACGAGCACGTGCATATCTTAAATTCAGACGACTCATATGGGAGGCGTAAAAAGGTAGTTTATACGATTCAAATAATATCAAAGCGCTAAATGAGCGACATTTAGCAATTTAGGCCCAAATAAATCACAGTATATACAAAAATTAATAAAGCCAAATAAAGTCAATATACAAGCTCGAATTCTTGAAGTCCTCGGCAAAGTCGCCAGAGCTGTCACACCCATTTTTACCCCCCAAAAGATATTTATGTTATGGATGTGGATTAAAGAGTTTTTTCAATTAAAGTTACATTTTTGAAGTAGGGATTATTTTAGACGAGGTTTGGTAGGTTTCAACATCGTTTGCCGAATTCGGAAGTTTAGAAGTTCTTAGGCTTGAATCTGAGGGTGATTCGGTGTTTTTATGTTGTTTTGAGTATTCTGAAGGTTCGACAAAGCTTTAACGATGATATGTAACTTGTTGGTATTATTGGTTGAGGTTTCGAGGGCCTCGATTATGTTTCGGATGGTTGACAAATTAGTTTTTAATGTTTCAGGGCTACTGGTGTGACTTCTGCTAGTTTTTCCGCACCTGCGGAAGGGGAGCCGCAGGTGCGAGGCTGCATGCGCGAATTGGGAACTGCATATGCGGACGCTGTGAAGTTTGGTCTTCTCCGCAGAAGCGGAAGATGAGTCGCAAGTGCGCACCGCAGGTGCGATGGGCTGATCACAGATGCAGAAATGGTACATTAAGTGGGTTTTGCACCTGCGATGGAACTCCCACAGGTGCGGTGCCGCAAAAGCGGGAATATGACAGCAGATGCGGTTTTTGTTGGGCAAAAAGCCCCAGCTTGAGGTTTGTTCTTCATTTTTCAATTTTGGGTCTGAGGAACTTGGGAGACAGGCAATCTTTCGAGGGATTTGAAGGAGCAACGTTGGGGTAACTGATTATAATCGATGATGGTTTAAATTTCATGAATCTATGGTTTTATTCTTCATTTAATTGAGAAGTTTAGCTAGAAAATTGGGAATTTTGGTCTTGAAAATTGGAGAGCGAATTTTGAGGATTTGAGTGACCAAATAAGATTGGATTTTGATAAATTTTGTATGTATGGATTCGTGAGTTAATGGGATTTCTAATTTTGTGATTGTTGTCGAATTCCGAGACATGGGCTCTGGGCTGAATTTGAGAGGATTTCGGGATTTGTGCCTAATTTGATAATTTTTCTTGTGGAACTCATTCCATTAGCGTATATTGAGGGTATTGTTATGATTGTGGATATATTCGGAGCGTTTGGAGGCCGATTCCAGAGGAAAGGGCGCCGCATAGCAGGGATTTGAGCGGTTTGAGGTAAGTAATGATTGTAAATCGTTTCCTGAGGGTATGAAACCCCTAATTTCACATCGTTTGACTATTGTGAGGTGACACACATGATAGGTAACGAGCGTGTGGGCGTGCACCATTGGGATTGTGACTTGGTCCGTCCCTTAGCAACTATTAAGTTGCGTATTTGACTAAAAACTATATGATACTTATACGTTTTAGCAAGAATTTCTATAAATTGGGCTAAATGCTATATTTTGGCCCCGTGACAAAGCTATTGGACCCTTATGGGCCTTTTCTTATCATTTCCTCACTGTTTTGATTTAAGATCTATACTCAGTCATGTTGTGTTTACTCATTTCATAACTCAGTCTTTATTACTCCATTTTTATGCATAAAAATGTTATTTTGGGCTGAGCACCCTGTTTTTATTGATAATCTGAATGGCTTGAGAGATTTATGACTGAGTGAGGCCGGGGGCCTATTTTTGTGAGGATATTTATGGGATCGAGTTTCATGCCGCAGGATGTTGTTACTGATTCATAATTGGTCAGGCCGAGGGCCTGATTGATTTATGCCATGAGGTGGCGTGTTATGAGGCCGAGGACCTGATTGATTTATGCCACAAGGTGGCTTGTTATAGCGCTTGGTCTGTAGGAGCCCCTTCGGAGTTTACATACTCCAGAGAGTGCGGGTACCCTGAGTGAGTGTTATGATATTTTGCCCGAGGGGCTGTTCTTGATTTATGTTGGGCCCGAGGGGCTATTCTTGATTCATGTTTTGCCCGATGGGCTGTTTATGAGTGACTGCGAGGCTAGCCCGAGGGGCAGATTTTGGGTGATGTTATGCCCGAGGGGCGGTTTATGATTAATGTTGCCCGAGGGGCTGCATACGAATTATGTTTTTATCCTAAGGGTTGTTTATGTTTTTCATCACTTTTACTCTAAATTTCATTGAGCCTCTGTTGAAACTGTTGAAAATCATCTTCAAACGATTTTTACCGAAAATTGGATTTTAAACGAGATGATTTGACTCATATACCTATTTGGAAGTATTTTGTACTTACTAAGTTTTCATGATGTGGACTTTTATATGTTTCCTACTGCTCAGTCTTATTTACCTTAATTACTTATTGAGTTGCGTACTCACATTATTCACTGTATATGTGCAGATCCAGGAGTTGTTGGTTGTTCTAGTGAGTGTTGATTTCATTTGTCGCGGATCTGTTGGAGTTAGCAAGGTAGCTGCATGGCGATCGTAGCCTTGCTCTTCTCCCTCTTATCTCCCTATAGATATTAGTAGTTGGTTTCTAGACTATTTCAGTCTTGTTATATTTCGGAATAGTTGTATTATTTGCTCATGACTTAGTGACACCCAAGGTCGGGCTTTATTTCCGCATTTTGGTTTTTGAGTTTATCTCTTTATGGAAACTTCAGTATGAAAAAGGTTATTACATAGATTTTTAATGAAATGTCATTTTATTTTGGGATGTGTCGGCTGGCCTAGTTCCATGATAGGCGCTATCGCGACCGGGTTTGTTTTGGGGTCGTGATAAGTTGGTATCAGAGCCTAGGTTAAATAGGTCTCACGGTTCATGAGCAGGTTTAGTAGAGTCTCGCGGATCGGTATGGAGACATCTGTACTTATCTTTGAGAGGATACAGAACCTTTAGGAAATTCCACATTCTTGAATTCTTATCGTTCATAATTGATTCAGCTTGAAGCGTAACTCTTTGAATTCCTTCCACGTGTTTGTATACGCGCATGAGCGCTCGGTATCAGCTGTATATCAACGACCTGTGATTACCTAAAGGAGGGGTGAGATGTGATTTTTGTATGTTGATATTGGGCCAGTCTGGAGGACTTGATGTCAGGTTTTGCTTGTAGCTTGAACACTGAGGTGTTAATTGTATGATCACGTGTTTTTGGGATTTATATGTTCGGTAGTGTCCTTATTGGTGGAAGTGATGGCTAGATGGATACGTGATGTGTATGGTGTGACTGCGAGATGTGTTCATATGATCTAAATGTGATAAGAAGGGTCTGCTTGAGGGTAGAAAAAATGATTTGGTGCTTGATTTCCATCTTGATTTGATGTATAGCCCCAAGTTATGGGTGTGTTGAAGGATCTTTTCATGTAGTTTAGTTGGGGAATGAAGTGGATGTCATGTCGTGGTATGAGTTCAGACTCAGGAAGATTTAGTTATTGCATGATGTTTATGAAGTGGAAGGGTATAAAGAGATGTTAGTTTGAGGCGAAGTAGGTGGGTTATCTCCTGCGGGGTGTCTTAAGGGCGTGTGATCCCTATGTTGTTTTGTAGCGAGTCCTCTTTTTCCAATCAATTATATGTACTGCAGTTTGAGTTTCGATCACGTATGAGAGTTGTCTTGACTGTTACGAGGGTGGATGCGAGATTTGTAGATGATTTGAACTACTAGATGGTTTGTGTTGCACGAGCTTATGAAGGATTTAGTTTAATCTCACTATGGTATTATGCCAGTAGTAGAGTATGGGCATTGTGAGTTCCTATGTGTTTTGACCTATGTCTTTGAGCCAAGTGGGGGAGTATACTGTTGATAAGTTGATTGGGCGGCTAAGTGTCGTATTAGTTTCAGTTTGAAGTATACTGGTGAATCAATTATGGCTTACATGGGTTGAGATCGAGGATGAATCGAGTAAAGGAAATTTTGGATAAGGGTTGTGTTATGCCTTATGGGTGTATGAGAATCACGGAATGACTTGAGTGTTATTGGTGACAGATATAATGTACATGGAGCATGAATTTAATTGTCGCATTAAGGTGGGGTTACTTCCTAGGATGTTGGAGTGCTGATGGAGCACAGGTCGTTCGGTCCGTTTGATTAGTCTAATTGAGATTTGAGAAGAGTGGATGACTCCCGAGGATGATTCTAATGGATTTAAGATTCAAATGTAGCAATTGGGGATCTTCAGGATGTGTGTTTGGCTAGAAACTGGGGTTTACATTGGAGGGTGTCTAGACTTGTGGCATTTTTATATTGGCATGGATTCTACATATCAGTATCAGGAAGGTGAAGGGAATGGCTTTAGGTTCGCAGAAAGTCTTTTTAGGGTAAATATTTTGAATGTGGTACTTTTGGGGATATTTACGAGAGTATTCAACGGCTTATGATCCTTAGGGCGGTGTAGTTTTATGCTTGGGTCTCGTGTGGTGAGTCTAGGTTGAGGATTGTGGTGTTATGACGAGGAGAAGTATCAATTTGAAGGTAATTCAGATGGAACTCAAATAGATAGGACAGCTTGGTTGTAGGTTGGATCAACATGGTAATGGTTATGATTAGTTCTTTGGGTGTTTATGAGGTAATGAGTTTCTACAGGTACTTTGTGGCAATGCACTTGGGTTTTTTGATGACCTGTGCAACTTGGTTGAGTTAGAAGGAATCAGTCATGAAGGTTTATTTTTGTGCATATGGGATTTGGAGAGTTCTTGATGGTTTCTACCACGGTTAGAGATGTATATTTTCTACTAGTATAAGGAGCATGTGATGTATAGTAATTTTATCCTAGGTGGGATCAAATGGAAAGTTCTTTAATAGTTCAGTATGTAGTTATTTATGATTCGGAGTGGATTATGAAGTTCTTACATTTATCATAGGATAGCATGGTATATGCGGTATGTTGTGTAGGATTGAGATTTGCGTGTGTAAGGAAAAGGTTCAGTTCTGAAAGGAAGGTCATAATTCTTAGGCAGCATGGACAGTTTCAGATGACTATGTAAATGATACTACTAATTGGTATGGCTTGATGAAGGTATACATTTCAGAAAATGCAATATGTTTGAGTTACTTTAGTGGTATTGCAGCACTCTCTTGTCTGATTGACTATTGATATTCATGTTTGCTCAGAGGCACAGAAGAATTTTGGGAGTATCCCTCGTGGGATGATCGAGTAGTAGAGGTGTGTTAGATATTTGGGCGGTGGAGTTGAGATCGGATATGGTGATTTGTGTGCCTTATAGATTTGGAGACTGGGAGTTCTCATAAACATGTTATTTTGTGGTTGTGGACTGTGAAGATGTGGCCAAAGCTAGTCAGATGTTAGTATGTGCCACGATTCAGTCATTATGAGCTTTCGGAGAGTTATTTATCCGTTATGGGTAGCCAGAGTTAATAAGGGTTCATTGGTAGGCCTGTATGGATGTGTGTTCTACATAGGGTCGGATTTGTTAACTCCGAGTAGCTATTGTTGAGGAAGGTGCCATTCGGTTGTTGTTAAGTTTATTCATGTCCCGAGATTTGTTGTGAGTTACTCTTGTAAGCTACGTGGGATTGCAACTCGTTGATATTATGCACAAATGATATGGTTCTTTTTGGGCTTTATAATGGAGATTGAGCGAGGCGGGTATTTGGGTGTTGCATGATTGATTGCGCATTAGATATGTCCTTTTAGGCTGGTATGACATTGCGTCATTTGCTTCTCCATGGTTATGGTGATTCACTTTTAGTACTAGACATCAAATTGCACGTGGTTGTTGATTTTAAGCATGGTGACTTGAGGTGTTTCGTGTGGATTAGTGTTTGGTAGGGTCGCGCATTGCAGTGAAGGTATGTTGGGATATGAACCTTCAGGTTAAATTCATGTGTTATGGTTCTACAATGTGTGATAGGTTCTTATCATCGTGTTGAGGTGGTACTGGTGAGCTTATGGTACAACTCTCTCATTTGAGTACATTTGGATTGTTGCTTTCTGGTGCACGGATTGTGGCTTTAGATCGTATTGAGGTGTCATGTCACTAGAGTAGTCGCGTGGATTAGATGAGGTCATTGAACCTAGAATAATCGGATTCGATTTTAGCATGTTGGAAGGATAATGTCGGATTTGGCTTAGAAATTTACTACAGTCCTTGCCGACGAAGAGGGAACTCCATGACTAGTCTATCGGAGGAATGATTATGATTTATGCGTGTTTCTTTCATTATTGGCAGTATACAAAATTGTTGGGATGAGGCTTTGTTTAATAAGAGGTTATTACCAGTATTGGGTTGTTTTAGCAAATGTTGTGATTAGAAGTTATCGCTATGAGTGTTTGAGTTGTGTGGTATATCATGTGATTTAATCTTGAATTGCGGTTATGGCTATATACAGCGTGTTTGGACTTATTCAGTGTGTAGATGTGAGATTTTAATCTTATAGATAATTTCAGAAATGGAAATTTGGTTCTAAGGTTATGTGCTAGGGTGAATTGTGAAATTCTAGTTATGATGTGTGATCGGACCTATATGGGGTAGGGTGACATGGGATCACCCCCGGGTATGTGCATGGTAAGGTTATACAGCGATTTGATGGTTTTCGGAACAACTCTAGGCACGTTCGAGGACGAACGTATATTTAAGTGGGGGAGGATGTAACTACCCGACAGGTCGTTTTGAGCATTTGCACTTCACTCGCCAGTTCTCGGGCATGACTAGCCCCGTATGATATATTATGACTTATGTAAATCGACGGTTTTGGTTTTCTAGGTTAATCAGAATAGATATGGAATAATGATTCTCAACTTGAAGCTTTAAATTTGAAAGGTTTGACCAAGTTTTGACTTTTTAGTATTCGATCTCAGATTTGGATTTTTATGATATGGTTAGCTCTATTAGGTGATTTTGGACTTGGGAGCACGTCTGGAATGTGAATTGGAGGTCCGTGGTAGAATTAGGCTTGAATTGGCGAAATTAAAAATTTGGCGTTTCCCGGTCGGTAGTGGAAATTTTTATATCGAGGTCGGAATGGAATTCCAAATAGGTTCGTGCTGTCAATTGTGATGCGTATGCAAAATTTCAGATCATTCAGACGAGGTTTGGTAGGTTTCTGTATCGTTTGCAGAATTTGAAAGTTTATAAGTTCTTAGGCTTGAATTCGAGGGTGATTCAGTGTTTTGATGTTGTTATGAGTATTCCGAAGGTTCGACTAAGCTTGAATGATGATATATGACTTGTTGGTATTATTAATTCAGGTCCCGAGGGCCTCGAGTATGTTTCGGATGGTTAACGGATTAGTTTTTGGTGTTTGAGGGCTGCTGGTGTGACTTCTGCTAGTATTTCATCACCTGCGGAAAGGGAGCCGCAGGTGCGAGGCCGCATGTGCGAATTGGGAGCCTCAGATATGAACGCTGTGAAGTTTGGTCTTCTCCGCAAAAGCTGAAGATGAGTTGCAGGTGCCCACCACAGGTGCGATGGGTTGACCACTGATGCGGAAATGGTACATTAAGTGGATTCTGCACCTGCGATGGAAATCCAGTAGGTGCGGTGTCGCAGGTGCGGTTTTTGCTGGGCAGAAAATCCCAACTCGAGGTTTGTTCTTCATTTTTCGATTTTGGACTTGAGGCACTCGGGAGAGAGGCAATTTTTCCATAGATTTGAAGGAGCAACGTTGGGGTAAGTGATTCTAACCTATAATGGTTTAAATTTCATGAATCTATGGTTTTATTCATCATTTAATTGACAAGTTGAGCTAGAAATTTGGGAATTTAGGGCTTGAAAATTGGAGAGCGGATTTTGAGGATTTGAGTGACCAAATAAGGTCGGATTTTGATAAATTTTGAATGTATGGATTCGTGAGTGAATGGGATTTCTAATTTTGTGATTGTTGTCAGATTCCGAGACATGGGCCTGGGGCTGAATTTGAGAGGATTTCGGGATTTGTGCCTAATTTGATAGTTTTTCTTGTGGAACTCATTCCATTAGTGTATATTGAGGGTATTGTTATTATTGTGGGTATATTCGGAGTGTTTGGAGGCCGATTCCAGAGGCAAGGGCGTCGCAGAGCAGGGATTTGACAGGTTTGAGGTAAGTAATTATTGTAAATCGTGTCCTGAGGGTATGAAACCCCTAATTTCACATCGTTTGACTATTGTGAGGTGACACACATGCTAGGTAACGAGCGTGTGGGCATGCACCATTGGGATTGTAACTTGGTCCGTCCCGTAGCAACTACTAAGTTGCGTATTTGACTGAAAACTATACGATACTTATGCGTGTTAGCAAGAATTTCTATAAATTGGGCTAAATGCCATATTTGGGCCTAGTGCCAAAGCTGTTGGATCCTTGGGAGCCTTTTCTTATTATTTCCTCAGTATTTTGGTTAAAGATCTATACTCAGTCATGTTGTGTTTACTGATTTCATAACTCAGTCTTTATTACTCCATTTTGATGCATAAAAATGTTATTTTGGGTTGAGCACCCTATTTTTACTGATAATCCGAGTGGCTTGAGAGGTTTATGACCGAGTGAGGCCGAGGGCCTATTTTTGTGAGGATATTAATGGGATCGGGCTGCACGACACAGCATGTTGTTACTGATTCATGATTGGTGAGGCCGAGGGCCTGATTGATTTATCCCACGAGGTGGCTTGTTATAGAGCTTGCGTTGTAGGAGCCCCTCCGGAGTCTGCACACCCCTAGTGAGCGCGGGTACCCTGAGTGAGTGTTATGATGTTTTGCCCGAGGGGCTATTCTTGATTTATGTTGGGCCTGAGGGGTTGTTCTTGATTCATGTTGTGCCCGAGGGGCTGTTTACAAGTGATTGTGAGGCTAGCCTGAGGGGCTGATTCTGGGTGATGTTATGCCCGAGGGGCGGTTTATGATTCATGTTGCCCGAGGGGCTGTATACGAACTATGTTTTTGCGCAAGGGGTTGTTTATCACCCTAAATTTCATTGAGCCTTTGTTGAAACTATTGAAAAGCATCTTCAAATGATTTTTACCGAAAACTGGATTTTAAACAAGATGATTTGACTCATATACTGATTTGAAAGCATGTTGTACTTACGAGTTTTCATTATGTGGATTTTTATATGTTTCCTACTGCTCAGTCTTTATTTACCTTTATTACTTACTGATTTGGCATACTCACATTACTCCATGCTCCTTGTGTGCAGATCTAGGAGTTGCTGAATGTGCTAGTGAGTGTTGATTTCATCCGTCCCGGATTTGTTGGAGTTAGCAAGTTAGTTGCATGGCGATCACAGCCTTGCTCTTCTCCCTCCTATATTCCTATAGATATTAGTAGTTAGTTTCCAGACTATTTCAGTCTTGTTATATTTCGGAACAGCTGTATTATTTGATCATGGCTTAGTGACACCTGAGGTCAGGCTTTTATTTCCGTACTTTGGTTTTTGAATTTATCTCTTTATGGAAATTTCAGTATGAAAAAGGTTATTACCTAGATTTTTAATGAAATGTTGTATTATTTTGGAATATGTCGGCTGACCTAGTTCCATGATAGGCGCCATCACGGCCGGGTTGGTTTTAGCATCGTGACAGTAAGGCATTCCCCGAGTCTCGTATTTCTAGAACAGTCGCTTTATTTACTACATTTGGCTTATATTATTTTTGAATAACCTGTGTTTTATTGGATATCATATTTTACCTATCCTCTTTTAATTAATAAAATATGGAATTATCTTTAAAACGAATCATGTGTGTGAATGCGCTTTGTTTATTGTGCCAAAAATCATGTCATGCGTACGTGTACACAATTAATAGCATTTTTATTATATTATGATTGTTTTGCACAAAGTTGCGCTAACGCATACTTCGGTTTCAATTTTGGAAATCAAGATTATGCCACGTGAACGTATACATAATCGCGATAATTTGATTGATTAAACGCGCCTAAAAGAACTCTAGCGATTTGTGGGTATTTCCCTTACTTACTTTGAGGTTGTTGTTAGGGTGATAAATTATGGATATGCAATTGTGGAGAATGTGTATGACTTAAACATTTTTTCACATCAACCTTAAAACTTTTTACAACATAATAAATTACCAACATTCTATATCTTGAATTATTTTAATATCTATTAATTTATAATAGATGAGCTAGCTTTATAAAAATATGGGACAATTATGTTTTTATTACTTTGGGTCTTTCAAAGCTGAATATTTTTGCCCAAAATCTTTTCTTCTCTAATAGCCCCCTTAGAAATCAAATCATAGCCCAAACAATTTATTCAACAATATCTCAATTAATTTTTATATTTTTCTTAAACAAAAGCTAATGACGTGACAATCTCATGAATAAAATTAATGAACAAACCAATATTACACTGATTCAATGGTTCCATTTCAAAGAAGCAAATAATAGAACACCATACTAACTCTAATACTATTGGTATGTGAAAGGAACACTCTCGAGTGCCTACTAGCCTTATACGTTAATTCTCACCTGTCACACCTCCTTTTTCCGCACCCGAGGGGGCCTTGGATTTTTTCCAATTAAAGGACAATCGAGACGGGATTGGTTTAATTATTTCAGAGTCGCCACTTGGGAGATTTAAGGTGTCCCAAGTCACCAATTTTAATCCCGAATCTAGGAAAAGAATGACTCTATATTACAGTCTGCGTACCAGAAATCCGGATAAGGAATTCTGTTAACCCGGGAGAAGGTGTTAGGCATTCCCGAGTTCCGTGGTTCTAGCACGGTCGCTCAATTGTTATATTCGGCTTATTTATCTGATTTTAAATACAATTATGAACCATGTGCAAATTTTATCTTTTAACCGCTTTTGTCATTATTATTATTTTTACGAGAATTGCAACGTCGTGAAAACATATCTCGAACCACGTTACATCAATGTACCCGTGGTTATCGATATATCTCGACTCGGTTGAGATTTGGATTTGGGTCACATAAATGTGCACCCGAATTAAGGAAAATAAATTGTTAAAGGCGCGCCTAAAGCAACTAGCGTCTTGTTATTTTGGGGAAAGTCGTAAAAATTCGTTAAACGGCATATCCCGAATTCTAAATACTTTAATATATACATACATCTAGAGGGCCCCGCAGCTTTGTACATTTTGTTTGTCGAGGCTCGTCTCGTTCTATTTTTAAAAGGAATTTGCGACGTCATGGACATGCATCTCGAACCACGTCACAATCAATGTACCCGTGATTAGAAACACATTTCGAATCCGTCGAGATTTGGATTTGGGTCACATAAATGCGCACCCGAATTTAAGAAGGTAAAATTATTAAATACGCGCTTAAAGAGGCTATCGCGTTATTATTCCGGGAGGGTCGTGAGATTTGCTAAACGACCCACCTTAGGGACTGAATGCTTCAACATATATATATTTAACAAGGGCCCCGCAATTTGTGCGTTTTTCTTTATTTTTTGTCGAGGCTCATCTCGTCCTTATTTTAAAAGGATATCCTATAGCAACTACGTTTCTTGTTGCGTTTGTCTCTACTAATTGAAAACAGTAGATAGCCCTAGTTAATTACATGCTTGCAAGTTATCTATACAGAATTCCGAGTGCTTGCACAAAATCAGAAGCACGGCCACGTACACAGTCGGTCGAGCAAAAATTAAGGGCCCAAATCCAGCCCATGCGTGATGGACCAGACCTGGGCCATTGTTTGTTCGATGCAGGCCTGCTTGGTCTGTTTCGACCTGGGCTCGACCTTCGTGAGGTTGAGATTGCAGTCTCCGTGTTCTTTGTCTTAAAACATGGTTTACCAGTTATATGAAGCAGTTTATCAGAAAGGAAAGAACTTAACTAGTAGAGTACGATTTTCATGCTTGGCCTACATTAAAGGACATACTACAAAGTTAAACTAAGTCTAAGATACAACCTATTTCATTGGGAATATTTTCACCTATCAGCATACATATATAAACTATCATTCAGCTAATCTATATTGATATACACTGGGCATACAGGCTACTTCTATTGTCAACACAGGAATGAAAATTATTATACAGTACATGATATCTAATGTAACAATCTATGTATGAAAGTCAACTTCAGGTCTTTTCTTTTTGTATTCATGCTCAATTTTCCAATTACATTTGACAGTGTATTGGTTGTGTACCTGGTATAGAGAACAAAAGAAGAAAGGAATGATCAGCTGGGTAGTATGCAACAAACACAGCAACAGCAGATACACAGCAACAACACAGCAACAAACCAACAACCACAAGTGTTTTCCATAGTCCACAGACAACCAGCAACAGTTTCCAGAATAAAGAAAACCAACAGATGGTCGAGCACCAAACAAGTAATCCCAGAAAAGAGTAGTGAAACAACAGAAATAACAGAGTATTCGATGCAGCAACACCAGCAGTTCAACAATCACAAGCAGCTCAATCAGGGCAAACAACAGAACTTGGCCAAGACAGCTTGACCAATATGAATTCTTCTGTAGTTTTCAGACAGTGTTTGGTTACAGTGTTTCTGGAAATTTCCTTATATTTTTTCAGTTTCCT
Source organism: Nicotiana sylvestris (assembly GCF_000393655.2). Taxonomy (NCBI): domain Eukaryota; kingdom Viridiplantae; phylum Streptophyta; class Magnoliopsida; order Solanales; family Solanaceae; genus Nicotiana; species Nicotiana sylvestris. The sequence continues at coordinate 58,328,765 of NC_091058.1, forward strand.
TTAACTCACAAGACCTCTCTCAAGACTAAGTTTTTTTTTTCCAGAAGAACCTCCTCTTTTAGGCTCCAAAAGAATCCCTTTCTAAATGGAAGGGCCTCTTTTATAGCCTGAATTCAGCACTTTACAGGTTGTGTGACAACTCAAAATTCCCCCTCCCCGTTGTTTTTCCACTCAGTTATTTAAATAACCAAACTCCCATGAGATCCCTGACAGCCCCCTTTTAATATTTATTAAACTAAAACAGGCCATGGGCAGCAAGAATATAATCTGACAGCATGTGCTGTCAGACTATTTTAATCCAAAACAGCTGACCATACGCATGCTGCCCACAATCTGAACTAAGTGAACATGGCATCCATTTAAGCTCAAAGTCTGAACTGCCATTATAACCTACCCCCTAGATGTTCTTTAATTCAAATTGAACAAAACCAATAGGCAATACAATTCAGTTCCTAATGGGATTCAAATGCGATCACAGCAGAAATAAACAACACGAATCAAGTTGTTACCATTAATGACTGAAACTAATTGACGACATACATCGACTCGACTATATTAATCGTAACACATAACAATCAATCGTTCATATAAACAACACGTACAGAGTCCCGAATGACTTCAGACAACTTTGTTCAATCACTGGGAACCTATATGAATTAACTCATTTGACGACTAATCTAATTGACGATCATGTATACCACAGAATATATTCAGAACACACAGAAAATCAACTGACCAAATAAAAGGCTTTTTAACAGATATGGAAGAAATCCGGATGAAAAATAACAACAAATAACAAACAAACACAATGAAACATGCTGACAACTTAATTAGTAGTTGAATAAAACAAAAAGGACAAGAAAAACTTACCGGAAAATGTCCAAACCAAATTGAACCAAATCTGACTCAATTTTGACCCCTTGAGGCCGAACAAACTTTAATCAGGGTGTTCTCACATGAGAACACCTTGATTAAGGTCTATTAGACCTCAAACCTTGTTAAGACTGGCCGGCTTCCAAGGCTATTCATGTTCTAGGTTTTGGATTCTCAGATTTGAGATTCTAAGAGTTGTGGGTAGATTCGGACCAAACCAAGCCTGGTTTGGTCACGAGGGGGTCAGGGGATTGTCTGGTATGAAGATGGTGAGGTTTGGCATAGGTCCGGGTTCGACTCGAATCTTCAAATGAAGATTCGAGATGAAGGAAGGGGATTCGAGGCTAGGGGGTAATAGATCCATGTTCAGGAGAGTGAGGGGGTCCTAGGGTGTTCAGGAGGTGGTCACCGGCATTCATGCCGTCGGGTTCTGGTGAAAGGGAAACTAGGGCGGCTGCTAGGGTTTCGGGGGTTTCAGGGCTTGGTGAAGAAGATGGGGAAAGGTGGGGTTCGGATAGGGGGCGTGGGGTGTGAGGGAAGGCTTATATACGGTGTATAGGATTAGATCCAGGCCGTTAGATCATCTGATCTCAACGGCTGGGATCTGATGGTGAGGGGTGAGATGTGGTCGTTTTGCATTAAAACGGGGTCATTTGGGTTTAAGTGATGGGTTGGGTTGGACCGGCTAAACAGGTCGGGTTGCGGGTGCTGAGGTGGACCGTTGGATTAGTATGGTTGAACGGCTCAGATCAGACGCCTGATGCGGCGTCGTTTTGGGGGGTGCCTGGGCAGGCCTGGTTTGGACCGGACTTGTGTGCTGGTTTGGGCCTATTTTTGTTTTATTTCTTGGGCCCAAACTGATTCTCATTCACTCTTTTCTTTTGTTTTCTATTTTTAAACAAAAAATGAAAATAATAATAATAAAACAATGAAATTAAAACAAACAACAATGTAACATTTTAACACAATTATCACAAAATATTTAAGTAAGTTAAATCACCACCTAGAACAGACGATGCACATATATATATTTTTTGAATTTTCTTTCAATGACTGAATTACGGTTTGATTGCCATGACAGACATACTTTGTATTTTGATTGATAAGATCATATGCAACATGGACCGAACCACAAATGACTAAACAGCACATGCCACGAAAAAATCGAAAGAATTGTACAGCGGAGTCATTTGTCACTATTTTTGTTTTCTTTTGGAGCGATTGTCCGTGAAGCAAAAATCACGTGCTTACAGCTGCCCCTCTTTGCACGAAGACACGAAGGGTTTTCGCGCAAAGATAAAGCGAGCGATTTTTGCCCGTCCGAATACTCCGTGTGAAGCATTTTTTGAAAAAGATTTGACCGAACCTTTGCTTCAGAGGTTTCCTACATATCCTGGGCTGAACAGGAATCAGGTCAATGTAGTTCGGGAAATTTTGGTAGCTGGGACTACCGTGTGACTGTAGTGCTCGCTGCTGTTGTGCGCTGTTGCATGCTGCTGTAGGATGCTACTGCTCACTGATCTCCTTGTTACATTGTTCTTGAAAGGAAAAACAAGAAGCTAAGCTAGAGTATGAGATCTCATCTATCTTCAACTTGTTCTTGTTGCCTTGCTTTCTTGTCGGATAACGCTTTCCTCTGATGCCTTTATTTTGTGAACTTGGGAGATGATGCTGGTCCTTCGCCTTTTCTGAATGCCAGTTTTCATCACTTTGCTTGATCTGCTGGGAACATGGCCCTCTTCTTTAAACCTTCCAATGGTTTCTTCAGTGGTATCATAGTTTGTTATGTTGGGCATGCTATAACGTTCCCAAACTGCTTCTTTTGAGACGCGTTCCTTCTTCTTTTTGAATCGTGCGCTTGCCTTTGCAGCCTTCTGCTTCTTGGTGCTGGGGATTTTATTGTTTCCTGCTTGGGGGTCTCTGTTGTAACCTTCCGCCTTTAGGTGAGGTTACTGATTCCAAAATCTAGAGCTGAAAAGTATTCCCGCATTTACTGGTGGGCGACCTAGAACTTAAACGTATTCCCGCATTTTACTGGTGGGCGACCTAGAACTTTAATGTATTCCCGCATTTTACTGGTGGGCGACCTAGAACTTAAATGTATTCCCGCATTTTACTGGTGGGCAACCTAGAACTTAAAAGTATTCCCGCATTTTACTGGTGGGCGACCTAGAACTTAAAAGTATTCCCGCATTTTACTGGTGGGCGACCTAGAACTTAAATGTATTCCCGCATTTTACTGGTGGGTGACCTAGAACTTAAAAGTATTCCCGCATTGTGGGCGACCTAGAACTTAAAAGTATTCCCGCATTTTACTGGTGGGCGACCTAGAGCTGAAAAAGTATTCCCGCATTTTACTGGTGGGCGACCTAGAACTTAAATGTATTCCCGCATTTTACTGGTGGGCGACCTAGAACTTAAATGTATTCCCGCATTTTACTGGTGGGCGACCTAGAACTTAAATGTATTCCCGCATTTTACTGGTGGGCGACCTAGAACTTAAATGTATTCCCGCATTTTACTGGTGGGCGACCTAGAACTTAAATGTATTCCCGCATTTTACTGGTGGGCGACCTAGAACTTAAATGTATTCCCGCATTTTACTGGTGGGCGACCTAGAACTTAAAAGTATTCCCGCATTTTACTGGTGGGCGACCTAGAACTTAAAAGTATTCCCGCATTTTACTGGTGGGCGACCTAGAGCTGAAAAAGTATTCCCGCATTTTACTGGTGGGCGACCTAGAACTTAAATGTATTCCCGTATTTTACTGGTGGGCGACCTAGAACTTAAATGTATTCCCGCATTTTACTGGTGGTCGACCTAGAACTTAAATGTATTCCCGCATTTTACTGGTGGGCGACCTAGAACTTAAATGTATTCCCGCATTTTACTGGTGGGCGACCTAGAACTTAAATGTATTCCCGCATTTTACTGGTGGGCGACCTAGAACTTAAAAGTATTCCCGCATTTTACTGGTGGGCGACCTAGAACTTAAAAGTATTCCCGCATTTTACTGGTGGGCGACCTAGAACTTAAATGTATTCCCGCATTTTACTGGTGGGCGACCTAGAACTTAAAAGTATTCCCGCATTTTACTGGTGGGCGACCTAGAACTTAAAAGTATTCCCGCATTTTACTGGTGGGCGACCTAGAGCTGAAAAAGTATTCCCGCATTTTACTGGTGGGCGACCTAGAACTTAAATGTATTCCCGTATTTTACTGGTGGGCGACCTAGAACTTTAATGTATTCCCGCATTTTACTGGTGGGCGACCTAGAACTTAAATGTATTCCCGCATTTTACTGGTGGGCGACCTAGAACTTAAATGTATTCCCGCATTTTACTGGTGGGCGACCTAGAACTTAAAAGTATTCCCGCATTTTACTGGTGGGCGACCTAGAACTTAAAAGTATTCCCGCATTTTACTGGTGGGCGACCTAGAACTTAAAAGTATTCCCGCATTTTACTGGTGGGCGACCTAGAGCTGAAAAAGTATTCCCGCATTTTACTGGTGGGCGACCTAGAACTTAAATCTATTCCTGCATTATACTGGTGGGCGACCTAGAACTTAAATGTATTGAGATTGTTTCCCCGTTCTTCCGAGAAAATTTTTGACAATCGGTAAAAAAATTCTGCCCCGGTTTTTGGTGATTTCCCTGGCGTTGCGTCTTGCTGCCATTATCAATCCTTTGTTTTCCTGCAGCAGACAAAAGGATTCAGTCAGTTTCACTTATGGTGGGAAGAGGTGCCTTTCTGGTGGATGCTTCTCCTTCTCTTTCCTTTTTTCTTGCTCCGTGTCCCCATAATTGGTTGGCGGACAAAATCGCTTGCTGGGGGTTTCCGGCCTGCTGGGGGACAGTTTTCCATTTATCCCCCTTTTCTTCTCTCTTTTTACAGTTCATGTTGTGGGAGTCTGCTTTTACTCTCGAAACCACTCCCTTTAGGAGTTTACTTCCTCCAAAACCGTAGGGCACAACATTGCAGTGCTTGGGGCCAGCCTTTAGGACTGTTGGGGTTATCCTGCATTTGATGAATCCCCCTCCGGTCTCTGGTAGTAAGCTTTGAAAAAATCCTTTTCAAGACAAATTTTAGGAAGAGAAATAAAATATATAAAAAGGAGAAAATCTTTCTGAACCAATATTTGGTGGGAGAAGAAACTCAGAAGAACTTATCTGGAGGACATGACTGGTCCCCGTGATCATGACGTGCACCATAGATTCCCGACCCAGTCTAGTTGTATCAATCGATTTGCCCGATGGTCTGACTTGCTGGGGATGATAAATGAGTGTCCATTTCGTTGCGAATGTGGTTGCCTTTTGTTGATCTGTCTTGTCGCCTCATAGTGCCCTTCGAGGGGTTTTCACTAATGAGACTCTCTCTTTTCTCTCATCTCCCGGCGCCTTATGGTGCTTGTGAAGGTTTTCACCGATAAGACTCTCATTTTATATCTCTCATCTTACGTCGCCTTTCGGTGCCTGTGAAGGTTTTCACCGATAAGACTCTCTCATTTTATTTCTTCATTGAGGAATCGGGGTGTTGTCGATACGACCCTCTCTTCTGGAGATTCCTTTGACCATCAATTCATTCCCAGTCTTATGATCTCTTCTTTGCTGGGGATCGGTGTATTATTCTCGGCTTTATTTGCCTGACTTGGCATCTCTTGGATATTGATCGGGAGGTCTTTTGGACGTCGATGTTGGTTTTGGTGTGGGGCTAAAGAAAGGCTATCAAAAATGAAAATAATTTTGATGGGTGATCTGCTACAACTTTTGGAATCAAACCTTTGTTGGAACTTAAAACATAGCCTCTGCCCCAGTTTTCTTGCTTGGGGGAATTTTATTTTTTTATACTTATGTTGAGCTATGTGCGTTACGCACACTGTGCCTATTATGCACACTATGTACATTATGCATCCTATATACATTATGATGCACACTATGACCGAGCCGTGAGGCGCCTACGTATCATCTTTGAGGAATCAGGTCAAACGTAGTTCCCACGGTTTTGTATTTCTTATGATTTTTATCTTCTTTTTCTTTTCTTTCTCCTTTTTTTCATTTTCCTTTTTTTCATGTCTTTTCCATTAGTGATTCCAAAAGAGGGGTATGAAAGAATAACTTAAGGCTCAAAGGGGGAAGCAAGGGTTAAAGTGTTTGGATAGAAGAAAGAATTGCCTCCATCATTTCATTATCCAATAAATACTAGATACAAACAAACGAACCAAAAATTGCCATAATCTAAAGAAATTACGCATAATATCTATTGACTGCATCAGAATTGATAGCCATGTCGACACATCTTCCCTCGATATCTGTCAAACACAAAGTACCATTGGACAACACTCTGGTCACGATATAAGGCCCTTGCCAATTTGGGGCGAATTTGCCTTTTGCCTCGACCTGATGTGGGAGGATTTTCTTCAATACCTGCTGCCCTACTTCAAACTTCCTGGGGCGTACCTTCTTATTATATGTTCTCGCCATTCTCTTCTGGTATAGCTGACCATGGCACACTGCTGCCAATCTTTTCTCATCTATCAAGCTCAACTGTTCCAATCGAGCTTTGACCCATTCCTCATCATCAATCCCGGCCTCAGCGACAATCCGGAGGGACGGAATTTCGACTTCCGCTGGTATTACGGCCTCAGTTCCGTACACCAACAAATAAGGAGTTGTGCCTATGGAAGTTCGGACGGTAGTGCGGTAACCCAACAAAGCAAAGGGTAATCTCTCGTGCCATTGTCTGGACCCTTCCACCATTTTTCGCAGTATCTTCTTGATATTCTTATTGGCTGCTTCGACTGCTCCATTCGCCTTGGGACGATATGGGGTGGAATTGCGGTGTGTAATCTTGAATTGTTGGCATACCTCTCTCATCAGGCTGCTATTAAGATTCGCACCGTTATCCGTGATGATTACTTTTGGGATCCCAAATCTGCAGATGATATGGGAGTGCACAAAATCCACCACTGCCTTTTTAGTTACCGACTTGAAGGTTTTAGCCTCAACCCATTTGGTGAAGTAATCAATGGTCACTAGAATGAACCTATGACCGTTGGATGTTGCCGGTTCGATAGGTCCAATGACATCCATGCCCCATGCTACAAACGGCCAGGGTGCTGACATCGTATGTAACTCTGTTGGCGGAGAATGGATCAGATCTCCATGTATCTGGCACTGATGGCATTTCCTCACGAAAGTGATACAGTCGTGTTCCATGGTGAGCCAATAACATCCTATTTGAAGGATCTTCCTTGCCAATACATATCTGCTCATGTGTGGCCCACAAACTCCAGCATGTACTTCTGCCATAACCGTCGTGGCTTGACCGGCATCTATGCATCTCAACAATCCCAAATACGGGGTTCTTTTGTACAACACTCCTCCGCTAAGGAAGAAACTATTCGACAGACGCCGAAGGGCTGTTTTTTGGTTTCCAGTGGCCTGTTCTGGATATGTTCCCATTCTGAGGTATTCCTTGATGTCATGAAACCAGGGTTCGCCATCTGGTTCCTCTTCTACGGCGTTGCAATAAGCGTGCTGATCACGGACCTGGATGTGCAGAGGATCAACATACATTTTGTCAGGGTGGTGCAGCATTGATGCTAAGGTGGCCAAGGCATCCGCAACCTCATTGTGAACTCTCGGGATATGTTTGAACTTCACCGATCGAAATTGCTTGCTCAGATCATGCAAGCATTGTCGGTATGGTATGAGCTTTAAATCTCGTGTTTCCCATTCACCCTGAATTTGATGTACCAAGAGGTCCGAGTCTCCCAAGACCAAGATGTCTTGGACATCCATGTCCGCAGCTAAGCGCAGACCCAGAATGCAAGCTTCATACTTGGCCATATTATTGGTGCAATAGAAGCGTAGTTGAGCCGTAACAGGATAATGGCGTCCTGTTTCAGAAATGAGTACTGCTCCTATTCCAACCCCTTTTGCGTTTGCAGCTCCATCGAAGAAAAGCTTCCAACCCGGTTCCTCAGGTAATTCCAACTCATTTGTATGCATTACCTCTTCGTCAGGAAAATACGTTCTTAAGGGCTCGTATTTTTCATCAACGGGATTCTCTGCCAAATGGTCTGCCAGCGCCTGGGCTTTCATGGCCGTCCTCGTTACATAGACGATATCAAACTCTGTGAGCAGAATTTGCCATTTTGCCAACCTTCCCGTGGGCATAGGTTTCTGAAAGATATACTTCAATGGGTCCAAACGGGATATGAGATAAGTAGTATACGAAGACAGGTAGTGCTTCAACTTCTGAGCTACCCAAGTTAGGGCGCAACATGTTTTCTCGAGTTGAGTGTACTTGACCTCATGTACTGTGAATTTCTTGCTAAGATAGTAGATGGCCTGCTCCTTCCTTCCTGTGTCATCATGTTGCCCCAATACACAACCAAATGAATTTTCCAAGACCGTTAGGTAAAGAATTAAGGGCTTCCCAGGCTTCGGCGGGACCAATACGGGTGGATTAGACAGATACCCTTTGATTTGGTCGAAGGCCTCCTGACACTCTACCGTCCAACCTACCGCAGCATCCTTTCTTAGCAGTCGAAATATGGGCTAACAAGTCGCTGTGAGTTGAGCGATGAACCTGCTGATGTAATTAAGTCTACCCAGCAAACTCATCACCTCTGTTTTGTTCCTTGGCGGTGGCAAATCTCGGATGGATTCAATTTTGGATGGGTCTAACTCAATCCCTCGTCGACTGACGATGAACCCTAACAGCTTTCCTGATGGAACCCCGAATGCGCATTTGGCCGGGTTAAGCTTGATATCATACCTTCGGAGTCTTTGGAAAAACCTCCTTAGGTCTGCTACATGGTCCTCCTGACGCTAAGATTTTATGATCACATCATCGACGTACACCTCGATTTCTTTGTGTATCATGTCATGAAACACAGCAGTCATTGCTCGCATGTACGTTACCCCGGCGTTCTTCAATCCGAACGGCATTACCCGATAGCAGTAGGTTCCCCATGGCGTAATAAACGCTGTCTTTTTCGCATCCTCCTCGTCCATTAGGATCTGATGATAACCCGCATAGCAATCCACAAAGGATCTGATCTCACGCCCCGCGCAATTATCGATCAGGATATGAATGTTGGGTAACGGAAAACTGTCCTTGGGAATTGCTTTGTTGAGGTTGCGGTAGTCGACGCACACCCTAATTTTTCCATCCTTCTTTGGGACTGGTACCACATTGGCCAACCACTCGGGATATCGAGTGACCCGAATGACCTTCTCCTGCAACTGCTTAATCACCTCTTCTTTGATCTTTACACTCATTTCTGTTTTAAATTTCCTTAGTTTTTGCTTGACCGAAGGGTATGCCGGGTCAGTGGGCAGTTTGTGAACCACTAAATTGGTGCTTAATCCAGGCATATCGTCATATGACCATGCAAAAACATCCTTGAATTCCGTGAGGGTTTTGATCAATTCTTCCCTGACATTCGGCTCAATGTGGATGCTAATTTTGGTTTCTTGAACGTTATCAGCGTCTCCTAGATTCACAGCCTCAGTGTCATTTAGGTTGGGTTTGGGTTTTTCCTCAAATTGGTACAGTTCTCGGTTTATCCCTTCGAAGGCTTCACCTTCGTCACATTCAGATTCATTGTCACAAACGTCCTCTTGCATCATTGAGTAGGATTCAGATTGATTTATTAGACTAGGTCGAAGATCCGATGTGCATGCCATGTCATTAGAACCAATAAAAAGAGAACTGTTCAGAAAGAAAAAGAACAAAACAAAAATTAATATAGGACAAAAAGAGAGAACTTTATTAAACTTGCGGGATAAAAGGGTTCACACTTTTACAAGACAAACGTAAAATTTGGATTACACCCTGGAATAATCCGAACAAAACAAACAAACAAAACATAAATCAAAGCCTACTACCAAGACTCCCCTCGGACCGGAAGAGGAGTAACAGTCCAATTGTTGGTTTTGGCCTCAGGCCCCACAAACTGTATCTCTGCTCTGCTGGAACCTTCTCCAGCTTCCACCATACTGACATCCGCGAATAGCCTCTCAAAACTCTGATTCAGGTCCTCATTTATACCGATCAAAGGTCCTAGAATCTTTGGGACCGGTGACCCCTTGGCACTTTGCTTTGACAAAAGACCTTGAGAGACGTGGCACTGGTTTAGGCAGAAACCAAACCCTCTTCCTCATTTTTCGCGCTTGCTTCCTATCTGCTGCGGTTGGTTTGAACCCCAATCCGAAAGTTTCCAGATTTTTAGGTAAGGTGACAAGTTGGACAATCCCCTGAAGCTTGACTCCCAGGCCTTTTCCCGGCACAAATCCATTACCCAGCATTTCTGAGACCATCATGACTGTTGCGGCAGCTACCCTAGGGTGCGGGATGATTTCTCCTTCAGAAATTTTGTTGGCCGACCCTGTATCGAAAATCTGGTAGACCCAAGGACCTTTGTCATCAGCGGTCTCTATGAAAGGTACAATGGCTCCGCCCGTGGTGCACGTTGTATCCTCGCCGTGTAACACGACCTCTTGTCTTTCCCACTCGAACTTCACCATCTGATGTAGGGTGGAGGGCACCGCTTTGGCTGTATGAATCCATGGTCGTCCCAACAGCAGGTTATAAGATACTGAGGCATCCAACACCTAGAATTCCATGGTAAACAGGACCGGACCAATGGTCAGTTCAAGTACAACATCCCCCACAGTGGCTGTTCCGTTTCCGTCGAACCCTCGGACACAGATACTGTTCTTGTGGATCCTTCCGTGGTCGATCTTTAACTGGTTCAGGGTAGATAGTGGACAAATATTGGCGCTTGAGCCGTTATCCACCAATACTCGAGTTACCACCGAGTCTTCACATTTGACAGCTAGGTATAGAGCTTTATTATGCTCCGTACCTTCCACCGGCAGATCATCATCTGAGAACGTTACCCTGTTCACCTCGAAAATCTTGTTGGCAATGGTTTCCAGGTGGTTTACAGAAATCTCATTGGGTACATGAGCTTCGTTCAATATCTTCATCAAAGCCCGTCGATGCTCCTCAGAATGGATCAGTAATGACAGCAACGAGATCTGGGCCGGTGTTTTTCTCAGCTGTTCGACCACGGAGTAGTCCTGCACTTTCATCTTCCTCAGGAACTCCTCAGCCTCTTCTTCGGACACAGGTTTCTTGGTTGCAACTGGGTTGGTTCTTCTTAGCTCCACCGGAGCAAAACATCGACCTGATCGAGTCAGCCCTTGCGCTTCACAACTGACTTCTTCCACCTGTTTTCCTTTGTACATCACCACCGCCTTTTCATATTTCCAAGGCACATCCTTGCTATCAATCATCGGCAGCTGGACTACCGGCTTTATGGTGACCAGTTCTCTATATGCCCCTTTCAACACAACAGCAGGTGCGGGCGGAACCCCTAATAATACCAACTTGTTTGGCTCGGGTTTGCTTGTCATGGCGGACGGGCTCTTTCCCAATATCACTACTGGCTTGACGCTTTCTCCCTGTGACTGTACCCTCGTTCCCCCACTGGTTGAGACTTCTTTTTGGGCGGCTTGGATCATCATCACTGTTTGTGAGGGTTTTCTCAATTCTCCTCCCTCATACACCAAATCAATCATATGAGTCTCGTGGTGCGCTGGTAGTGGGTTTTGGTTGATGTTAGGAGCTTCCGGTGTCTGGACCTCGATCTTATTGGTGTCGATAAGATCCTGTATGGCATGTCTTAACTTCCAACACTTCTCGGTGTCATGCCCGAGCATCCCTGAGCAGTATTCACAACTTATTGATCGATCCAAATTCTGAGGTGGGGGATTTGGTTCTCGAGTCTGGATAGGACTAACCAAACCCAATTGCCTCAACTTGTGGAACAAAGCGGTGTAGGTTTCTCCCAACTCCGTGAAAGTTCTCTGTTTCCGCAACCTGTCATTCCTAGCATCTGGATTTCCCCGAAAGCCTGCCCCTGAAGGGTTTCTATACGCCCTCGGTGGGGGGTAGGTGTTTTGTGGTGGTGCATATATGTTCTGGGGAGCCGGCACGCGCCATTGCGGGCGAACCGGAGGCTGAGTGTATGCTTGGGCCTGGTGTACGGAACAATGTGGTTCTCGAGGTGGATAGAAATTTTGTGGTGGGTTGTATGGGTAGTTTGACCTGTGAGGTCTGGGTTGGTTGTAGTGCGGCCTGCCAGCCCTGGACCAACTGCCTGCCTCGATCGTGGCAACCTCTTCTTTCTTTCTTCTCAGCGCACCTCCCGTGCCGCTTTGAATAGCCTGGGTTGTGGCCTTGAGTGCCGAATAGTTCAAGATTTTGTCAGACCTCAGACCCTCTTCTATCATGACCCCTATCTTGACCACCTCGTTGAAAGATTTTCCCACTGTTGTCACCAAGTGACCAAAGTAGGTTGGATCCAATGTTTGCAAGAAATAGTCCACCATCTCTCCCTCTCTCATGGGAGGATCGACTCTAGTTGCTTGTTCTCTCCAGCGGAACCCAAACTCGCGAAAACTTTCCCCGGGTTTCTTCCCAGTTCTTAATAATGTGAGACGGTCAGGGACTATCTCGAGATTGTACTGGAAATGACCTGCAAAAGCCTGCGCCAGATCGTCCCAAGTATACCATCTACTGGAATCCTGCCTGGTATACCATTCTAGTGCAGATCCGCTCAGACTTTGGCCGAAATAAGCTATCAGCAGCTCATCCTTGCCGCCTGCCCCTCTCATTTTGCTACAGAATCCCCGCAAATGTGCCATGGGATCACCGTGCCCTTCATATAGATCAAATTTAGGCATCTTGAACCCAGCCGGGAGTTGGACGTCTGGGAAAGGGCATAGATCTTTGTATGCTACGCTGACCTGGTTGCCCAAACCGTGCAGGTTCCTGAAAGACTGCTCCAGGCTTTTGAACTTTCTCAATACCTCATCCTATTCAAGGGCCTTGACCGGCTTCTCAATCTCTGTCGGCACTTCCAAGTGTGGATTGTAAGTCTGTGGCTCGGGAGCATGAAACGTAGGCTCGGGGGGATAGTATTGTGTATCGTGAGCCTGAAACAATGGCTCACTGGTCGTTCTTTGCAAAGGGGCTGATGTTGGTCCCACAAAAATGGGAATATTGGGCGTTGGGAGAGGTTGATGGGGTGGTGGAGCTTGGGAATCATGAGGGCTTCTTTCTTGATGATAACGGGGATTTGGGAGGCTTGTGGAAGGGCCGGAGTGAGGGTACTCTAGCGTGTGTCCCAGTGTTTCAGGGCTCTTTTGTGTTTTGGCTATGGCTAGCTGCATTGCGTTCATCTCTAGTCCCATCCTTTCAATCTTTTCCATCGCTTCTTTTAACAACTGGCTCATCGGCCTCTCTTCCTCATTGCTATTCTCTGAGGTAGTCATGCTTATTGCTATCGGTCCTTTGGATCTGGTTTGATAGGAGTGTGTTGCCAGAGTTCTTTAACAACTAACTTGTCTGGATCAGACAACAACAAACTTTTGTTAGCGTTAGAGTTTAACAGATTTGATCATAACACATAGAGGATGCAATGCTCTTAGGCAGTTAACTGTTTCTACATGCTTTGCTTCGAACAACATGCGTCATCCCGGTTTGCTCATTTGTCCCCTTTTCTGTTATTTTATTTTATTTTTGTATCTTCTTTTTCTTTATTAAGAGAGGTCGAATCTTATGGGGATTTCCTACGTATCACGTCCCCGCGCGAATTAGACCAGGCGTAGTTCTGCCTTAAAGTAAAGAAATACAAAATTCTTGTGAAATCATTAAATTCATTCTCAAAATTTTGCTATTACAAATTACTTCAAACAAGGAATAGCAACAATACAGACTCCACGGTTCTTTGACCCTATTTGATTGAAGGAAAAATAGAAAACAACATACGGGAAAACATCAAAGCCTAAATAAACAAGACTCGACCAAAGGTTAATTTTCCAACTTAAGGACCCGCGAGGCATCATTCGGCCTTTTCGCGGTTCTAGGTGCGAGATCCCTTTCGAGCTGCTCCAACTCGTGCATGGTCTGTTTGACATAACCCATCACTGCTGAGAGAACGGTAACGCTGGTCATGTTCTCACACCGCCGACACCGTCTGATGATGGCGTGGGCAATGGCCCTGATCTTATCTCTGGTTTGTTTCTTCTCTATGAGTAGGTGTCTTATCTGATCACTGCACGTCTTGAATACCTGTGAGTCCTGTATATGCTGATTCTTCAGCTGCCGCACTTCTGTCTTCATTTGGGCCAACAAGTCGTAACAGTATCTACTCTCCAATTGGAAATCCCTGGCCTGCTTAACTGCTTTAAACTCAAGTGTAGCCATCTCTCTCTTTATTTTGGCAACAGTCTTCTAGTGGTCACGTTTCAATTGGTTCAAGCATCGGTGATGCTTGTCTACTCTTGTTCCCCACTGTGCCTTGAACTCTGCCATGACCTTTTCGGATTCTTCTAACCCGACTCACCATTCCGTGATTTCTCTTTTCAAACCCTTTATCAACTGCTGGTCTGATCGACTTCTGGGCTGCTCCTCAAGAGACAATCTCAATTTTTGGATTTGGGCCTTAAGTTCTTCATTCTCTTGGATCAATCTATTCTTTTCGCTTCGATCCGTCGCGATTTGTACGCTGTTATCGAATTTCAGGCTGTCCATTTGTAGCTTCAAATCACCAATCTCTGCCCGATAACCCTTCTCTTTTGCTAACCAGTTCCATTTCCCTTGGGATGATTCTACGAAATCTTTGAGATGCGGTCTCTTAGCCGGTCTTTCGTAGGACATGCTACCTCTACACCAAGCGTGATATCCTGGGGCGACTTCACCTTTTGCCGTATCAATCACACAAGTGTTTGCTGTCAGATGTTGGCACTCACTCCAGATTTGGCGAACTTCTTCTTCAGGGAAATGACCGTTCGGACTGATTTCAATCACTTGGGTACTCAAATCTTCATCTTTCGGTACCACTTGGTACCTCCCAAGTTGCCTCAAAACCCGATACGGTGCATAGGGTTGGATACTTTTCAGTCCCATCAACAGAAAGTGAGGCCGGGTTGCCGGCATGTATATGATTTCCTCAATAGGTGACCATCCGAGCGTCCACTGGATTTGGCTGGCAGTGAGAGTTCGGAGAAATGAGGTCCATGATGTGACTCCCTCAGGTAAATTGAGCCCTTTGATTCTCGTGTAGAATTCTCCAATACAAGTTTTTTCTGGCGAACCATAACCCAAAAGTGAGGAGCGATGGCATAAATGATCGGTCATCCACATTTGCAACAGTAGGTTACATCCTTCGAAAAAGTCGCCCCTGGCTCGACAAGCAGTGAGAGCCCGGAAAATGTCAGCCATAATCATAGGCGCCAGAGTACTTTTATCTTGGGTAAGCAAAGTATTGACGACCCCGGTTACCTTTAGATCAATGTTTCCATCTTTCCTAGGGAACACTATAAGACCCAGAAAGGCTGTCATAAAAGCCACTAGCCTGTGTTCGTCCCACTTTTGTCGGTTGCCTCTACTGCATAGTTTGAAATCCGGCTTATTGAACCCGCCCACGTGGCCGTATCTAGCATATATGAGGTGGAGACTGCAGAATCCTTTGGCAAGATCTGGATGGTGGAATGTCCGAGGTATTTTTAGGAAATCCAGAAACCTGTGTACCGTGACAGCTCTAGGTGCAATCAAGTATTTTAACCTAAAAGGGGCTTCATCACTTCCGATGTACCCTGCTATTTCTTCCAATGTCGGGGTGAGCTCGAAGTCCGAAAAATGGAACACGTTGTGTGCGGAATCCCAACAAGTGACCAATGATCTGATAATATCACCCCGAGGCTGAACGTTTAGTAGGTCCGGGAGACCTTTCAGATATTTCCTTACTTTGTCTTGCCCTTCTTTGCCTAAGTCGTTCCACCATAACCGCAACTCAAAAGGGATCTTGGTCATTACTGAAAAAGGTTCGTTTTGTATCGTGCTCATCCTGCACATTTATTAGGGTGATTATGCCAAGTGAATAAAATAAAAAACTTTATTTAGATCTTTTTTTTAAAAAAAAAAATAAGACTCTTTTTTTCAGCTTCATTTTTACGACAAGACACACTATATATTTTTTGAAAAACAAAATAGAACAACGACCCCTTTTTTTTCTTTTTTTTTATTTTTCTTTTGCTTTTAATAAAACAAACTAATAAGACGTTTTTTTTTTCTTTTTTTTTTTCATTTTCTCAAAATTTCGGCAGAGTTTTGACAGTATTTTGGCATTGGTTTTTTCCAAAAATAAACAATTAGCTCCTTAACCGCTATTTCTTCTTCTTTTTTGTTTCCAATTTCACATTATTCATAATATTCAAACACCGGTCAGCATGCGGGCGCGAGACAAATAAATGCACGGAAAACAAATAGGATGCATTAGGATGGTCCTTTCATATCAGGTTGCTAGTCCTAGATGGACCCAACCCCTGTGTTGAGCCCCCTAAGTCAAATGCAACGTGATGCAAATAAGCGTTCCTACTAGGGATCCGGCATGGAGTTTCGTTATACTAGGTTTATAACCTGGGTATATGTTCTAGACTGTGTACCCGAGCGGACAACTCGAGTCGAGGAGGGGCAACTTACCGGTAACCAAAAGGTCGTCCGGCTTCGTAACTTATTCGTCCTCTTTCTTATTTTGGGTATTGACACTAATAGAATAGGGAGCCTCGACCAGCGAGCTTCTCCCCGGAGGTAAGAAGAGAGAGGTTTCGACACAGTTTATATACAGTTCAAATAATATCGAAGCAGTAAAAGCGACATTTAGCACATTAGGCTTAAATATGCAAAAATCAGATAGAACCAAATATAACAATTTATATGAGCTCGAATTTCTAACCCTGAACCACTGGTTCTGGGTTAAGTCCCCAGCAGAGTCGCCAGAGCTGTCACACCTCCTTTTTCCGGCACCGCGAGGTGCGTAGGGAGTTTTTTCCAATTAAAGGACAGTCGAAACGGGATTGGTTTAATTATTTCAGAGTCGCCACTTGGGAGATTTAGGGTGTCCCAAGTCACCAATTTTAATCCCGAATCGAGGAAAAGAATGACTCTATATTACAGTCTGCGTACCAGAAATCCGGATAAGGAATTCTGTTAACCCGGGAGAAGGTGTTAGGCATTCCCGAGTTCCGTGGTTCTAGCACGGTCGCTCAACTGTTATATTCGGCTTATTTATCTGATTTTAAATACAATTATGAACCATGTGCAAATTTTATCTTTTAACCGCTTTTGTCATTATTATTATTTTTACGAGAATTGCAACGTCGTGAAAACATATCTCGAACCACGTTACATCAATGTACCCGTGGTTATCGATATATCTCGACTCGGTTGAGATTTGGATTTGGGTCACATAAATGTGCACCCGAATTAAGGAAAATAAATTGTTAAAGGCGCGCCTAAAGCAACTAGCGTCTTGTTATTTTGGGGAAAGTCGTAAAAATTCGTTAAACGGCATATCCCGAATTCTAAATACTTTAATATATACATACATCTAGAGGGCCCCGCAGCTTTGTACATTTTGTTTGTCGAGGCTCGTCTCGTTCTATTTTTAAAAGGAATTTGCGACGTCATGGACATGCATCTCGAACCACGTCACAATCAATGTACCCGTGATTAGAAACACATTTCGAATCCGTCGAGATTTGGATTTGGGTCACATAAATGCGCACCCGAATTTAAGAAGGTAAAATTATTAAATACGCGCTTAAAGAGGCTATCGCGTTATTATTCCGGGAGGGTCGTGAGATTTGCTAAACGACCCACCTTAGGGACTGAATGCTTCAACATATATATATTTAACAAGGGCCCCGCAATTTGTGCGTTTTTCTTTATTTTTTGTCGAGGCTCATCTCGTCCTTATTTTAAAAGGATATCCTATAGCAACTACGTTTCTTGTTGCGTTTATCTCTGCTAATTGAAAACGGTAGATAGCCCTAGTTAATTACATGCTTGCAAGTTATCTATACAGAATTCCGAGTGCTTGCACAAAATCAGAAGCACGGCCACGTACACAGTCGGCCGAGCAAAAATTAAGGGCCCAAATCCAGCCCATGCGTGATGGACCAGACCTGGGCCATTGTTTGTTCGATGCAGGCCTGCTTGGTCTGTTTTGACCTGGGCTCGACCTTCGTGAGGTTGAGATTGCAGTCTCCGTGTTCTTTGTCTTAAAACATGGTTTACCAGTTATATGAAGCAGTTTATCAGAAAGGAAAGAACTTAACTAGTAGAGTACGATTTTCATGCTTGGCCTACATTAAAGGACATACTACAAAGTTAAACTAAGTCTAAGATACAACCTATTTCATTGGGAATATTTTCACCTATCAGCATACATATATAGACTATCACTCAGCTAATCTATATTGATATACACTGGGCATACAGGCTACTTCTATTGTCAACACATGAATGAAAATTATTATACAGTACATGATATCTAATGTAACAATCTATGTATGAAAGTCAACTTCAGGTCTTTTCTTTTTGTATTCATGCTCAATTTTCCAATTACATTTGACAGTGTATTGGTTGTGTACCTGGTATAGAGAACAAAAGAAGAAAGGAATGATCAGCTGGGTAGTATGCAACAAACACAGCAACAGCAGATACACAGCAACAACACAACAACAAACCAACAACCACAAGTGTTTTCCACAGTCCACAGACAATCAGCAACAGTTTCCAGAATAAAGAAAACCAACAGATGGTCGAGCACCAAACAAGCAATCCCAGAAAAAAATAGTGAAACAAAAGAAATAACAGAGTATTCGATGCAGCAACACCAGCAGTTCAACAATCACAAGCAGCTCAATCAGGGCAAACAACAGAACTTGGCCAAGACAGCTTGACCAATATGAATTCTTCTGTAGTTTTCAGACAATGTTTGGTTACATTGTTTCTGGAAATTTCCTTATATTTTTTCAGTTTCCTTTAACTCACAAGACCTCTCTCAAGACTAAGTTTTTTTTTCCAGAAGAACCTCCTCTTTTAGGCTCCAAAAGAATCCCTTTCTAAATGGAAGGTCTGCCTCTTTTATAGCCTAAATTCAGCACTTTACAGGCTGTGTGACAACTCAAAATTCCCCCTCCCCATTGTTTTTCCACTCAGTTATTTTAAATAACCAAACTCCCATGAGATCCCTGACAACCCCCTTTTAATATTTATTAAACTAAAACAGGCCATGGGCAGCAAGAATATAATCTGACAGCATGTGCTGTCAGACTATTTTAATCCTAAACAGCTGACCATACGCATGCTGCCCACAATCTGAACTAAGTGAACATGGCATCCATTTAAGCTCAAAGTCTGAACTGCCATTATAACCTACCCCCTAGATGTTCTTTAATTCAAATTGAACAAAACCAATAGGCAATACAATTCAGTTCCTAATGGGATTCAAATGCGATCACAGCAGAAATAAACAACACGAATCAAGTTGTTACCATTAATGACTGAAACTAATTGACGACATACATCGACTCGACTATATTAATCGTAACACATAACAATCAATCGTTCATATAAACAACACGTACAGAGTCCCGAATGACTTCAGACAACTTTGTTCAATCACTGGGAACCTATATGAATTAACTCATTTGACGACTAATCTAATTGACAATCACGTATACCACAGAATACATTCAGAACACACAAAAAATCAACAGACCAAATAAAAGGTTTTTTGACAGAGATGGAAGAAATCCGGATGAAAAATAACAACAAATAACAAACAAACACAACGAAACATGCTGACAACTTAATTAGTAGTTGAATAAAACAAAAAGGACAAGAAAAACTTACCGGAAAATGTCCAAACCAAATTGAACCAAATCTGACTCAATTTTGACCCCTTGAGGCCGAACAAACTTTAATCAGGGTGTTCTCACATGAGAACACCTTGATTAAGGTCTATTAGACCTCAAACCTTGTTAAGACTGGCCGGTTTCCAAGGCTATTCATGTTCTAGGTTTTGGATTCTCAGATTTGAGATTCTAAGAGTTGTGGGTAGATTCGGACCAAACCAAGACTGGTTTGGTCACGAGGGGGTCAGGGGATTGTCTGGTATGAAGATGGTGAGGTTTGGCATAGGTCCGGGTTCGACTCGAATCTTCAAATGAAGATTCGAGATGAAGGAAGGGGATTCGAGGCTAGGGGGTAATAGATCCATGTTCAGGAGAGTGAGGGGGTCCTAGGGTGTTCAGGAGGTGGTCACCGGCGTTCATGCCGCCGGGTTCTGGTGAAGGGGAAACTAGGGCGGCTGCTAGGGTTTCGGGGGTTTCAGGGCTTGGTGAAGAAGATGGGGAAAGGTGGGGTTCGGATAGGGGGCGTGGGGTATGAGGGAAGGCTTATATACGGCGTATAGGATTAGATCCAGGCCATTAGATCATCTGATCTTAACGGCTGGGATCTGATGGTGAGGGGTGAGATGTGGTCGTTTTGCATTAAAACGGGGTCGTTTGGGTTTAAGTGATGGGTTGGGTTGGACCGGCTAAACAGGTCGGGTTGCGGGTGCTGAGGTGGACCGTTGGATTAGTGTGGTTGAACGGCTCAGATCAGATGCCTGATGCGGCATCGTTTTGGGGGGTGCCTGGGCAGGCCTGGTTTGGACCGGACTTGTGTGCTGGTTTGGGCCTATTTTTGTTTTATTTCTTGGGCCCAAACTGATTCTCATTCACTCTTTTCTTTTGTTTTCTATTTTTAAACAAAAAATGAAAATAATAATAATAATACAATGAAATTAAAACAAACAAACAAACAATGTAACATTTTAACACAATTATTACAAAATATTTAAGTAAGTTAAATCACCACCTAGAACGGACGATGCACATATATATATTTTTTGAATTTTCTTTAAATGACCGAATTACGGTTTGATTGCCATGACAGACTTACTTTATATTTTGATTGATAAGATCATATGCAATATGGACCGAACCACAAATGACTAAACAGCACATGCCACGAAAAAATCGAAAGAATTGTACAGCGGAGTCATTTGTCACTATTTTTGTTTTCTTTTGGAGCGATTGTCCGTGAAGCAAAAATCACGTGCTTACATCACCCTCCACACTTTCCTATCAAGGGTCATGTCCCTTTTCCCAATACTTCTTCGGCCTATCTCTGCCTCTCCTCAAACCCACTAATGCCAACCTCTCGCACCTCCTTACTGAGGCATTTGCGCTCCTCCTCTTCACATGCACAAATCATCTAAGCTTCGCTTCCCGCATCTTGTTCTCCACCGGAGCCACTCCCACCCTGGCCCGAATATCTTTATTCCTAATCTTATGAATTTTGGTATTATTACGTTTGTGGGGGAAAGGAATGCTCCACAAATTACAGCATTTGGGCATTCCAAAGCACACTCCCTTTGCTTAATTCAAAGAGAAGTTGAAACAAATACACCATCATAACAGGATTGGAGGCGCATTGCGCCAAAACAACTAAAATATGTATACACCAAAGGGCCATTAACATTTTTGGTGTACACAGTTTTTAGTTATTTTGGCGCAATGGGCCTCCAATCCTGTTATGATGGTGTATTTGTTTCAACTTCTCTTTGAATTAAGCAAAAGAAAATTTCTCAATAAGATATTTGAATCACATATGGCATTACACAGCTCCAGTCACAAATATCGCCAGACAACCACAACCAGAAGTACTAAATATATCTACCAAGGAAACATTTGTACAATAGCTGTAACACAAATGCTTATGTCTGTTGGCACTATGTAAACTCCAAGATGTACATGATCCTCACAGAATGTAAGATTTCACTACTATGTTACAGGATTCGATACTTTTGTATAGAGGCAGTTCACTTCTTTTATTTTTGTATAAAGTACTGCCCACTTTTGGACATTCGATCACCAGCTTAGTGTCAAGATCTTTCTTCCATTAATCAAATATCTTGCTCACTGACAGGGGTATACACATACGGAGGTTGGGGTGGCACGCCACCCGGACACTCGACTAAAATTTCATATACTTATAGATATTCTTTTTCCAGAAAATCGATTATATTAAGATAGTGGCACCCTGTTTCTTAAATAGGTCGTCGGGTGCCATGGTTAGGTGTCTGTACTCGCGACTTGAGTTCGAAACTTTCTAAATGCATAATATTATTTTATGTTTTTAATATCCTCTACGAACTACAACTCAGGGGTGTCCCATATTTCCTTTTCTTCTTACCTTAATTCTTTTATTTTACCACAACTTAAGCGGCTTTTTCTCGTTTCCTTGTCTTTTCATTGTTTTCTTCTTTCTTTAATTTCTTTTATTTTCTTGAGCTATGTTTTTCCTCTTTCTTCCTCCTATACAGCTCCATTTGTTTCATTATATTTGCTACTTTTTTCCTATCCAATGTATCCAAAATTTTATTTGAACGGGATTTTACTCTTTTTGTTCTTATCCCTCTTATAATGTTATTTTCCTCTTAATTCTAACCCTTATCCCTTTGCTTGTGTTGTTCATGGAAGGGGTGCATTTCCCTCATTGACGTTAATTTTTCTTATATGTTTTAATAGAGTTATAAATAAGTTACAATTTGTTTGTTGCCATGATTTAAGTATATTATGTTTGAATTGAAAGGGTGAAATTTGCTTTTTAAGAAATTTGCTTATTTTATTCAATATAATTTGAAATTTTGAATCAATAGAAACTAGATGAAAATTGAACTAAACTCATTTTAGTTCGATGATCAAATGATTTATTTATGAACTAAAATCCTTGTAAATCGAATAAACCAAGACATACGGATTGAATTACAATTCAATTTTCATCTTTAGCTAGTGAATATGAAAGTCAATAACACCTGGCACCCGCACCTTTGAAATCCTAGATCCGCCTCTGCTTATTGATCAAAAATTTTATGACGAATAAATGGATAAAAACGGGAGTTATAGGCAGAGGTTAACATTTGACCCAAAGATATTTGAAAAACTAAGAATAAATTTAGACATAAGAATAAAAGATATATTTGAACATCATTACTTTAAGAATGCAATAATACACATATTCCCATAAACAAGATTATCCTACAACAACTGCACCTCAATACCAAACAATTTGAGGTCCGCTACATGAATCCTCACTAACAAGTTCCTCGTTTAAATTCATCTTGCAGGAACAAGATTATTGTATACCAATGGAATACACTCAACAAAATGCAATGGTCATTAACCCTGTTACAAGGGAAATATTCAATCCCAAAGGAAGAGGGGGGGTCGAGTAACCTAATGCGCTCTTAGTTCCAACCTCAAACCATATTTCCACTACCCTGGCCCCACCACATAGCATGCATTTCACCCCGTTGCATCTTCCCCTCGTCCCACATGATTCCTTTTACTAAATTTGATTGTTTACCTTTTATCTTAGTTTAATAGCTTAATAAAACGTATAACCCAATAATCAAAAAATTGATAAAATATATCCAATCCATCCAAAATTATTCAGATATAATTCACCTTAAGATCCACCAGCTTCAGCATTAGGATCCTTCCTAAAATAATCTTATATCTACTTCCTACATGTCCACAAACCTAACAACCCGTATGAGCTAAGCAAGTTTGACTCAAGATAACCCCTTGGTCCATTCACTAAAAGAGTGTGTGAGAGAGAGAGAGACTTCCTCAATGAGCAGGAAAGTTAACTTAATGGATTTTGAACCTAGAGCGCAGTGGAGAAATACTTAGAATCACATGGTGTACCTTCTTTAACGAACATATTGGTACTTGCGTGTGACGACCCGGTCAGTTGTCTTAAGAATTAATGCCCCGATCCCCTATTAACTGTTTTCTCTAAGTTTATTTCTACTATTTTGATTTGTCGGGATGTTCGATTTTGAATTTCGGAGAGTTTTGGGACACTTAGTCCCTAAATGAGAGCTTAAGTGTTGGAAAGTTGACCGTAGTCAGAACAGTATGAAGATAGCCTCGGAATGGAAATCTGATGGTTCTATTAGCTCTATTGGGTGATTGCAGGCTTAGGGGCGTATTCGGATTGTGTTTTGGAGGTCCGCAACTAATTTAGGCTTGAAATGCCGAAAGTTGAATTTTTGAAGTTTCCAGTTCGATAGTGAGATTTTTATCCAAGAGTTGGAATAGAATTCAGGAAGTTGGAGTAGCTCCGTAGTGTTTAATGTGATGTGTGTGCAAAATTTTAGGTCATTCGGATGAGGTTTGTTAGACTTTTGGAAATTCTTAGGCTTGAATCCGATGAAAAATAGGTGTTTTGATTGTTTTGAGCATTGTGAAGGTTGGAACAAGTTTGAATGATGTTTTACGATTGGTTGGCAGGTTTGGTTGAGGTCCGAGGGGCCTCGGGTGTGTTGCGGATGCTCAACGGGTCATTTTGGACTTAGAAGATTGCAGAAATGCAGCAGGTCTCCAGTTCTGGTTTCCTTCTTCGCGTTCATGAGTGGGGTTTCGTGTTCGCAAAGAGGAGCTGGGGTTGGTTTAAGCATAACGTTTCGCATTCGCAATTATGGTCCCGCATTCACGAAGCTAAGAGGTCGTATGCTTACGCGTTCGCGAAGAGGGTCCCACGTTCGCATATGAGGGGGAAGTTTGCAACCGCGTTCATGAAAGGGGGCATCACGTTTGCGATGAAGGACATCTAGTACAAGCGAAGTTGTGTTTCGCGAATGCGAGGGTCCTTCCGTGTTCACCAAGAGGGTCCTGGGTCCTTTCGTGTTCGACATCAAAGTCGATGGTTTAGCCATTTTTATCAAAACTAGAGTTTAGGAGCTCGGATTTGAGTGAGATTTTGGGGGATTTTCAGAGGTATCGATTGGGTAATGATTCTTAACTCCTTTTTGCTTGTAACCCATTAATCTAAACATGAATTCATCATTTAATATCGGCTTGGAGATGAAAATTGGGGAAAAGTTGGAAGGAAGTTTCTAAACCTAGAATTCGACTTTTGATTGGGAATTTGATCTTAGATTTGGATAATTTTTGTATGCATGAACTTGGGAGAGTGTGAGGATTATGAAAATATAAATTTTACCTGATTCCAAAATGTGGGCACGAGGGAATTTTGGTCGTTTTACCTAATTTCGCATATTAGCTTAGAATTGCTTTATAGAATTAATTACTTGAAGTGTTATTTACATTATGCAATTGAATTAAATGGATTTGGGCCATTTGGAGTCAAGTACTCGTGGCAAGAGCATGATTTTGGGTTGATTTTGAGCCGGTTCAAGGTAAGTGGCTTGTGTAACCTTGTGTGGGGGACCTTCACCTTAGGATTCAGTATATTTGATATTTGAAATACCTTGTACGTGAGGTGACGAGCATGTAATTGAGCTAATTGTTGAAAATCCGATTTTCTTTAGGTAATTTTAATTGTGTTCCTTTTCCTGTTTCATTTTACTTGCAATTTAAACCTGCTGTTAGCTTAGAAAAAGAATGTCTAATTGACTTAACTATTTATTTGCTTAAACTGCCTTAATTGAATTAAGTGAAGCATGTTAAATTAGAATTACCTGTTTACTTAATACAAAATTGAGCTTAATTGAGTATTCTTGTATTATTGTTGTGTGTTATACTTTGGGACTATGGAACGGCATCCCTGGAGAGATCCCATGCACGTATTTATGACTTGAACTGAGGTGCGGGATACCGAGAGATCCCCGGCATGAATATTGAGGATACCAAGATATCCTTGGGATACCAAGAGATCCCTAGCACATATTGAGTATACCGAGAGATCCTCGCGATACCAAGAGATCCTTAGCACATATTGAGGATACTGAGAGATCCTCGGGATACCAAGAGATCCCTAGCATATATTGAGGATACCGAGAGATACTCGGGATACCAAGAGATTCCTAGCATATATTGAGGATACCGAGAGATACTCGGGATACCAAGAGATCCTTGGCATATATTGAGGGTACTAAGAGATCCTCGGGATACTGAGAGATCCTCCGGTTATTTCCTTGTGATTGTTTTTGCCTCTATTTCAGTTATTGAATTCCTTGTTTTCCTGTATTAGATTCTTATCATTAGTTTTCAACTGTACTGCTTATTTTATACTGTCATGTCTTATATTCTTTATTTTTTCTCAGTAGGGCCCTGACCTTCCTCATCACTACCCGACTGAGGTTATGTTTGGCACTTACTGAGTACCACTGTGGTGTACTCATGCCCCTTCTGCACATGTTTTTCATCTGCAGATCTACGTACTACGACTCAGTCCAATCACCCTTGAGGCGAGGTGACTAATCCAGTGACTTCGAAGTATATCTACCGAGTCCACAGACCGAGGAGTCCCTTTCTATTCTAGCTTTTAAACGTTTTCCCTTCTACATTTCTTTTCCTTGTTAGATATTCTGTAGTTAGAGTACTATGTAGTGATCCTTAGCTTGTGATTTATAGGTTTCCGAGTCTTGGAGATATGTATTAGTTTCTGAGGGTTAAATATTGTGTATGCCGAGCGGTACTCTTATACACTATTTTATCACTTTTTATTCTGTTTTAATTTGTTTTTATTCTGCACTTTGGTTATCTTCTGCAATTTAGGCTTACCTAGTCATAAAGGACTAGGTGTCGTCATGATGGTTCACGGAGGGCGAACCGGGGTAATGACAAGTTGATATCAGAGCTCTAGGTTCATAAGAGTCATGGATCAAAGCCAGTTTATTAGAGTCACGCTGATCGATACGAAGACATCTGTATTATCTATGAGAGGCTATCTAAGTATTAGGAAAATTCCACTTTATTTGATTTCCTTGTCGTGCGATATTTTGACATCACAATTCTAAACTTCTGTCTTATATTCTCTCACAGATGGTGAAGACGCGTGCTACCCGAGATGATCAGGCACTCACGCCCCCTACTGTAGCCGTTAGAGGCCGGGGCTGGGGTAGAGGTCGAGGACGCGCACGTGGTACAGCCAGAGCACTTATGCGAGTTGTGGCTAAGGTGCCACCAGCAGTTCCAGCCGGAGTCCAGGCACCCAACATGCCTACTACTACTACTACTCCAGCTCTTCAGGAGACTCTGGCACAGTTCATGAGCATGTACACCACTCTGGCTCAGGCAGGGTTGCTTCCCCTTGCTGCAGCTACATCTCAAGCCGAGGAAGGAGTATAGACTCCCGTCGCCCATACTCCTGAGCAGCGAGTTCATGTTGAGTAGGTCTCTGAGATTATTCCTGTACCACTTACAGTGCCAGTTCAGTCCGAGGGCAGGGCAACGACTTCTGAGGAGGAGCAGCCGAGGCTTAAGAGGTTCAAGAGGTACAAGCCTCACATATTATGCGGTATAGCATCGGAGGATGCTCTGGGATTTCTAGATGAGAGTTACCGCATTCTCCGTACCGTGGGTATATCAAGATCGAGTGGGGTTTCCTTCACTACCTTCCAGCTTCGAGGAGTCGTGTATGAGTGGTGGCACACCTATGAGTTAGACAGTCCGGATGAGGCTGTTTCACTGACTTGGACTTAGTTTTTGGATCTGTTCCTGAGAGAGTATGTTCCTCAGAGCCTCAGGGACACATGGCTCGCAGTGTTTGAGCATTTGCGCCAGGGTACTATGACTGTCACAGAGTATGCTGTCTATTACACTAGTTTGGCTAGGCATGCACCAGCCTTGGTTTCTACTGTTCGCGAGAGGGTTCGCCAGTTTATTGAGGGCCTTATTCCTAACATTAGGTCTAGCATGGCTCGTGAGTTGGAGATGGATATTTCTTATCAGCAAGTGGTGAGCATTGCTAAGAAGATTGAGGGTATGCATGCTAGGGAGAGAGAGGATAGGGAGGACAAGAGGTCTTGAGAGTCAGGCCATTTCTCTAGTGCTGGTGCCCCAGCAGCAGGTTGTCATGGTAGGGGTTATATGAGTCACCCTGTTCATTCAGCTCTTCCAGCAGCCAGTGGTATTCCAGCTCCTCCTAGACCTAAGGAGCCTTATTATGCACCTCCGGTATCTAGCACGCCTCCTGTGCGTGGTGCTTTCAGAGGTCAGTTCAGTAGACCTAGCTCGAGTCAGTCATAACCACCACGTCCTACTAGAGCTTATTTTTAGTGTGGTGACACATGTCATGTGGTGAGGGATTGCCCTATATTTGGGAGGAATGCACCTTCACAGAGTTCTCAGCCACAGCGTGCCCCACAGAGTTCTCCGGCTATGGTTATAGCTCTAGTTGCTACCTCACCTGCTCAGCCAGCCAGAGGTGGAGGTCGGGGAGGCAGAGGTTGCCCTAAAGGGGGAGGCCAGGACCGATACTATGCCTTTCCTGCCTGTACCGAGGTTGTTGCCTCCAATTCTGTCATCATAGGTATTATACTAGTTTGTCATAGAGATGCATCGGTTCTATTCGATCCAGGATCCACTTATTCTTATGTGTCTTCTTATTTTGCTTCGCATTTGGGTGTATCTCTGGATTGTTTGAGTTACCTTGTTTATGTTTCTACTCCTATGGGAGATTCTCTTATTGTGAACCGCGTTTATCGGTCGTGTTTGGTTGATCTTAGTGGTTTTGAGACTAGAGCCGATCTATTGTTGCTCAGCATGGTAGATTTTGACATTATCATGGGCATGGACTGGTTGTCGCCCCATTATGCTATTCTTGATTGTCACGCCAAAATCGTGACGTTGGCTATGCCAGGGGTACCGCATATTAAGTGGAGGGGTACTTTAGATCACACTCCCAGTAGAGTTATTTCTTTTCTTAAAGCTCAGCGTATGGTTGAGAAGGGGTGTGACACGTATTCCGCTTATGTGAGAGATGTCAGTATTGATATCCCTTCAGTTGATTCAGTCCCAGTAGTACGGGATTTTCCCGATGTGTTTCCAGATGACCTTCCAGGCATGCGGCCTAATAGAGATATTGATTTTGGCAGTTATTTGTTGCCGGTCACTCAGTCCATTTCTATTCCATTGTATCGTATGGCTCCTCCTGAGTTGAAGGAGTTAAAGGATAAGTTACAAGAATTGCTTGACAAGGGTTTTATTCGGTCCAGTGTATCACCTTAGGGTGCTCCTATCTTGTTTGTGAAGAAAAAGGATGGTTCTATGCGTATGTATATTGATTATCGCCAGTTGAACAATGTTACAGTGAAGAACCGTTATACTTTTCCTCGTATTGATGATCTGTTTGACCAGCTTCAGGGCGCACGGGTGTTTTCTAAGATTGATTTGTGCTCAGGTTACCATCAGTTGAAGATTTAGGAGCCAGATATCCCGAAGATTGCTTTCAGGACTTGGTATGGTCATTACGAGTTCCTTGTTATGTCATTTGGGCTGACCAATGCCCCAGCAGCCTTTATGCATTTGATGCACAGTGTGTTCTGTCTGTATCTCGACTCGTTTTTCATTGTCTTTATTAATGATATTCTATGTATTCCCGGAGTCGGGAAGATCATGAGCAGCACCTAAGGACTATGCTTCAGACTCTAAGAAAGAAGAAGTTATATGCTAAGTTCTCGAAATGTGAGTTTTGGTTGGATTCAATGGCATTCTTAGGCCACGTGGTATCGAGTAAGGGTATTCAGGTGGATCCGAAGAAGATAGAGGCCGTGCAGAGTTGCCCCAAACCATCCTCAGCTATCGAGATCCGCAGTTTCCTTAGCTTGGCAGGCTACTACCGTCGTTTTGTGGAGGGATTTTTATCAACTGCAGCCCCTATGACCAGGTTGACCCAGAAGGGTGCTCCGTTCTAGTGGACAAAAGAGTGTGAGGCGAGCTTTTAGAAGCTCAAGACAGCTTTGACTACAGCCCCAGTTTTGACATTGCCTACAGGTTCGGGGTCTTATACGGTTTATTGTGATGCCTCGAGGATTGGTCTCAGAGCGGGGTTGATGCATGAAGGTAGGGTGATTGCCTATGCATCTAGGCAGTTGAAGATACATGAGAAGCACTACCATATTCATGACCTTGAGTTAGCTACCATTGTTCACGCCCTAAAGATTTGGCGCCATTATTTATACGGGGCTCCCTATGAGATTTATACTAACCACCGGAGCTTGCAGCACCTGTTTAAGTAAAAGGATCTCAATTTTCGCCAGAGGAGGTGGTTAGAGGTGTTTAAGGACTATGACATCACTATTTTATATCACCCGGGCAAGGCCAATGTGGTGGCCGATGCTTTGAGTCACCGGGCAGAGTGTTTGGGGAGTTTGGCTTATTTGCCAGCATCGGAGAGGCCTATGGCGATGGATGTTCAGGCCTTAGCCAGCCAGTTTGTGAGATTGGATCTTTCGGAGCCCAGTCGGGTTCTAGCTTACGTGGTTTCTCGGTCTTCCTTTTTGATCGTATCAGGGAGCGTCAGTATGATGACCCTCATTTGCTTGTCCACAAGGACAAGGTTTAGCACGGTGATGCCAGAGATGTGACTATTGGTGATGATGGGGTGTTG
Organism: Nicotiana sylvestris; assembly: GCF_000393655.2. NCBI lineage: Eukaryota > Viridiplantae > Streptophyta > Magnoliopsida > Solanales > Solanaceae > Nicotiana > Nicotiana sylvestris. The sequence continues at coordinate 58,358,984 of NC_091058.1, forward strand.
AGGATGCAGGGTCGGATTTGTGTACCCAATGTCGATGTGCTTCGAGAGTTGATTCTAGAGGAGGCACATAGTTTGCGGTATTCCATCCATCCGGGTGCCGCGGAGATGTATTAGGATTTAGGCTACACTACTGGTGGAGGCAGATGAAGAAGGATATAGTTGGATTTGTAACTTGGTGCCTCAATTGTCAGAAGGTGAAGTAAGCACCAGAGACTAGGTGGGTTACTTCAGCAGATAGAGATTCCAGAGTGGAAGTGGGAGCGGATCACCATACACTTTGTAGTTGGGCTCCCACGGACTTTAAGAAAGTTCGATGCTATTTGGGTGATTGTGGATCGACTGACCAAGTTCGCTTACTTTATTCCTGTGTGTACTACTTATTCCTCGGATTGGTTGGCGGAGATCTATATCCGGGAGATTGTTCCTCTGCACGGTATTCCAGTGTCCATCATTTCAGATAGAGGTACTCAGTTCACATCACGATTCTGGAGGGTCGTTCAGCATGAGTTGGGTACTCGGGTAGAGTTGTGTACATCATTTCACCCTCAAACGGACAGACAGTCCGAGCGCACTATTCTGGTTCTTGAGGATATGCTCCGTGTGTGTGTGATTGAGTTTGGAGGGTCTTGGGATCATTTCTTGCCACTGGTAGAGTTTTCTTACAATAATAGCTATCGGTCCAGTATTCAAGTGGCAGCGTATGAGGCTTTATATGGGATATGGTGTAGATCCCCGGTGGGTTGGTTTGAGCCGGGTGGGGATAGATTGTTTGGCACAGACTTGGTTCAGGATTCTTCGGAGAAGGTTAAGGTGTTTTAGGATAGACTTTGTACAGCCCAATCCAGACAGAAGAGTTACATAGACCGGAAGGTTCGTGATGTTTCCTATATGGTTGGAAAGCGGATTCTACTTCAGGTTTCGCCTATGAAGGGCATTATGAGATTTGGGAAGAAAGGGAAGTTGAGTCTAAGGTTTATTGGTCCTTTTGAGATATTGAGGCATGTTGGGGAGGTTGCTTATCAGCTTGCTTTACCTCCCAGCTTGGCAGGAGTTCATCCGGTATTTCATGTTTCGATGCTCCAGAGGTATCACGATGATTTGTCGCACGTGTTGGATTTCAATTCAGTCCAGTTGGACAAGGATCTATCCTATGTTGAGGAGCCAGTGGCAATATTGGATAGGCAGGTTAGAAAGCTGATGTCAAAGAACATTGCATCTATGAAGGTTCAGTGGCGGGGTCAGCCGCTCGAGGAGGCAACATGGGAGACCGAGCAGGATATGCGCAACTATTACCCTCATCTTTTCACTACTTCAGGTATGTCTTTATGCTCGTTCGAGTATGAACGAATCTTTAAATGTAGGAGGATGTGATGACCCGACCGGTCATCTTAAGAATTAACACCCCGATCCCCTATTAACTACTTTCCCCAAGTTTATTTCTGCTATTTTGATTTGCCGGGATGTTCGATTTTGAGTTTCGGAGAGTTTGGGACACTTAATCCCTAAATGAGAGCTTAAGTATTTGAAAGTTGACCATAGTCGGAACAGTGTGAAGAAGGCCTCGGAACGGAAATCTGATGGCTCTGTTAGCTCCGTTGGGTGATTTCGGGCATAAGGGCATGTTCGGATTGTGTTTTGGAGGTCCGTAGCTAATTTAGGCTTGAAATGCCGAAAGTAGAATTTTTAAGGTTTCCAGTTCGATAGTGAGATTTTGATTCGAGGGTCGGAATGGAATTCCGGAAATTAGAGCAGCTCTATAGTGTTTAATGTGACGCGTGTGCAAAATTTCAGGTCATTCGGACGAGGTTTGATAGACTTTTTGATCGAAAGCGTATTTTTAGAGTTTTGGAAATTCTTAGGCTTGAATCCGATGAAAAAATAGGTGTTTTGATGTTGTTTTGAGTGTTCCGAAGGTTGGAACAAGTTTTAATGATGTTTTAGAATTGATTGGCAGGTTAGGTTGAGGTCTCGGGGGGCCTCGGGTGTGTTTCGGATGTTCAACGGGTCATTTTTGGACATAGAGGATTGCAGAAAATGCAGCAGGTCTCCAGTTCTGGTTTCCTTTTTTGCGTTCGCGAAGAGGAGCTGGGTGTGGTGGAAGCTTAACGCTTCGCGTCCGCGATGATGGTCTCGCGATCGCGAAGCTAAGAGGTCGTAAGAGAGTCCCACGTTCGCGTAGGAGGGGGATGTTTGCTACCGCGTTCGTGACAGGGGGTATCGCGTTCACGATGAAGGACATCTGGGACAAGCAAAGTTGTGCTTCGCGAATGCGAGGGTCCTTCCGTGTTCGCGAAGAAGGATTTACCTGGGCAGATATAAAATTTCAAAGTCGATGGTTTAGCCATTTTTATCAAAACTAGAGTTTGGGAGCTTGGATTTGAGCGAGATTTTGAGGGATTTTTAGAGATATCGATTGGGTAATGATTCTTAACTCCTTTTTCTTGTAACCCATTAATCTAAACATGAATTCATCATTTAATTTCGGATTGGAAATGAAAATTGGGGAAAGGTTGGAAGGAAGTTCTTAGACCTAGAATTCGACTTTTGATTACGAATTTACCTTAGATTTGGATAATTTTGGTATGTATGAACTCGGGAGAGTGTGAGGATTCTGAAAATATAAATTTTACCCGATTTCGAGATGTGGGCCTGAGGGGCGTTTTGGTCACTTTACATAATTTCACGTATTAGCTTAGAATTTATTTGTAGAATCAGTTATTTGAAGTATTTTTTACATTATGCAATTGAATTGAATAGATTTGGGTCATTTGGAGTCGAGTACTTGTGGCAAGAGCGTGGTTTCGGGTTGATTTTGAGCCGATTCGAGGTAAGTTGCTTGTCTATCCTTGTGTGGGGGACCTTCTCCTTAGGATTCAGTATATTTGATATTTGAAATGCCTTATACGTGAGGTGACGAGTGCGTACTTGAGCTAATTGTCAAAAAGTTTTCTTTACGTAATTTCAATTGTGTTCCTTTTCCTATTTCATTTTACTTGCAATTTAAACCTGTTGTTAGCTTAGAAAAAGCATGTCTAATTGACTTAACTATTTATTTACTTAAACTGCCTTAATTGAATTATGTGAAGCATGTTAGATTAGAATTACTTGTTTACTTGATACGAAATTGAGCTTAATTGAGTATTATTATGTTGTTGTTGTGTGTTATACTTTGGGACTACGGAACGGCATCCCGGGAGATCCCCTGCACATATTTATGACTTGAACTGAGGTGTGGAATACCGAGAGATCCCCGGCATGAATATTGAGGATACCAAGAGATCCCTAGCACATATTGAGGATACCGAGAGATCCTCGGGATACCAAGAGATCCCTAGCACATATTGAGGATACCGAGAGATCCTCGGGATACTGAGAGATCCCCCAGTATTTTTCCCTGTGATTGTGTTTGCCTCTGTTCCAGTTATTGAATTCATTGTTTTCCTGTATTAGATTCTTATCGTTAGTTTTCAACTGTACTGCTTTTTTTATACTGTCATGCCTTATATTCTTTATTTTATCTCAGTAGGGACCTGACATTCCTCGTCATTATCCGACTGAGTTTAGGCTTGGCACTTACTGAGTACCGTTGTGGTGTACCCATGCCCCTTCTGCGCATGTTATTCATGTGCAGATCCAGGTACTGCGACTCAGTCCTATCACCCTCGAGGCGAGGCGACTGCTCCAGCTTCTTCGAGGTATATATGCAGCGTCCGCAGACCGAGGAGTCTCTTTCTATTCTAGCTTCTAAACATTTGCCCTTCTGTATTTGTTTTCCTTTTTAGATATTCTGGAGTTAGAATACTGTGTAGTGATCCTTAGCCGGTGATTCATGGGTTTTGGGTCTTGGAGATATGTATTGGTTTCTGAAAGTTAAATATTGTGTATGCCGAGCGGCACTCTTAGATACTATTTTATCACTCTTCATTCTGTTTTAATTTGTTTTTATTCCGCACTTTGGTTATCTTCCACAATTTAGGCTTACCTAGTCGTAGAGGACTAGGTGCCATCACGATGGTTCACGGAGGGCGAACCAGGGTCGTGACATTGCGAACACGAAATTAAACGTGACCTTAAGGAAGAAAAGAGGTTCTAGCTAGAACAAGCGGAATCACCTTGGTGTAATGTGAAAGCATTCAGAAGAAAACTTAATTCAGTTGAATCAAAATGCAAGGAGAAACCATGGTGCATTTGGGCCCAATATGTACTTGAATTGCCAAAAACAAACAAAATTCCACTCATTGAACAAAACTACACACAAGAATGATATGTGTTAATTCATTTGGATATTGCACTTAGCTGATGCATGAATACATATACCCAAAATAGTCATTATTTATCATGGCTGACAATTACTTAACTCAACGATCTCATAGCACAGCCTAAGAGAAAATATTGAATGATGAATGATGTTCTCTTTTGCTTCTTCTCTTTAATTCTTAACCAAAGTCAAGAGTTGAATAGAGTCTTTTCTTTCACCTAAGCATAGAGATTACAGATTAGTATTATCTGATGATAGAATGCAATTCTTTTTGTGCAGCACAGACTGTATTGCTGTGAATTCGAAAGTTGTACACAGTTAGTTAGTTATAGGAAATTGGTGCGGTTTGACTTTCTTTCCACATCATAACAACCAGATTCTTTTTTCTTCAAAAAACCAACACTATGTCCTTAATCATATATCTACTTGATTTAAGTGAATGGCATCTCGTATAGCTTCGTAAATGCAAAAAATACATGTTTAAAACTCAAATGATAAGCCAGCGTGTGTTCAGGAGTAATCTCTTGCGGATAAAATGTAACACGTTTGAATATAGGTAGTTCTAGAGAACTTTGAACTCCCCGTGTTTTCTCAATGTGATATATTATTTTTACCTTTAAAATTAATGACTTTGACTAAAGTCTTTTCTATAAAAATCCCAAATGTGAACCAACATCCTTTTGATATTTTTAAATTCATGTATGTCAATAATCTATGTATATGCCATTTTTTCGCCAAATTCGAGACCTATAACTCTATAACTAACAAAATAACAAGGAAAAATTCCTGATTTACTACCTTTAAAACTATTTATAGCCTTTACTCTATTTTTTTGCAAAATTTTCAAATATGCTGCCTTTAAAAATTTTAACCACGCCTAATCAACTGTTCCCCATAAACCAAAGCTCATCAAATCTGACATTTTATGTTGGAGTTTCGAATTTTTTATATTTGAGATTTCAATATAATGTGTTGGAATTTCATAATGTATGTTCGAGTTCCAACATAATATACTGAAAATTTATACGCATGAATTCCATAATCCAGCATATTATGCTAGAATTTTCCGTGTTTCAGCAAAAATAATGGTTATTTTCACTTTCTAAACTCCCTCGCCTATATGGTTTCATTGGATTAACCTTTTCCACATAAATATTTTGTCACGACCCTAACCCCGAACCCGGTCGTGATGGCGTCTCTCGTGGAGACAAGGCCAGCCAGTCCAACACGGTACACTTCTTTATACAGTTAATTACTATAAAACAGTTTAAAGCATGATTTAGTAGCAATAATTCACGGAAATATAGATAACAATAGAAGAAACCATCCCGACACAGCCCTAACCGGGGTGTCACAAGTCACGAGCATCTATTAGAGTATAAATACAACTACAAGGTCTGAAATATACAAAACAGGACTGATGAGCAAAAAGGGAGAGAAACGGTGATGCGAACGCTGGCAGCCACCTTGCTAAACTCCGATAACTCTGTCACCGATTAGCCAAACCCCGCTACCGGGTGTATAAATACCTGCATCTGCACACAAGGTGTAGGAAATAAAGTGAGTACTCCAACTCAGTGAATAATAAAGGTAAATAACAATTGAGCAGTAAAAAATCACATAATGCAAATCAACATGTTGTATAGAAGTAATGTAAAACCTTTGAGAAAAGCAATGAAGCTGTGAAATCTTTAGAAACATCTTAGCTCAGTTTAAAACCTCTTTTGAAAATGACTTTTTCAACAGTTACGCAAATGAATGCAAAACAGTTAGTGTCGATAAGCACAAAACATCCGCCTCTCGGGCACAAATACCACAGTATAACAGGTAAAATGACAATTAAATGTGAAAGATGAACACATAAAGGTTCGCCCCTCGGGCAATCTCTCAGAACAGTACCAGCTCCTCGGGCTCACTCTCAGAACAATATCAGCCCCTCGGGCTCACTCTCAGAACAATATCAGCCCCTCGGACTCCCTCTCAGATCACAATGGGTACCCGTGCTCACTGGGGTGTGCAGATTCTGGAGGGGCCCCTTACGGCCCAAGCGTTATATCAAGCCACCTTGTGGCCACATCACTCGGCACTCGGCCTCACATCACTCAAGCCACCTCGTGGTGTATAAATGTATCTCAGGCCCTCGGCCTCATATCACTCAGTGTATCCTCACATCTGGCCCCCGGGCGCACTGAGTCCGAAAATCATCATAAGCCCCACGGGCATTAGTAAAACAGTAGTTCTCAGCCCAAAACATCATTTAGAAATATCAATTAAGTCTCAAAACTAAGTAAAAGTGGCTGAGTCGTAAAATAGTAGAAAATAACAGGATTGAGTTCAAGTAATTAATCAATACAATGAGGAAATAGTGATAAAAATCCCTGAAGGGTTCAAATAGTTGGCATGAAGCCCAAATATGGCAATCAACCCAAATCATGATGATAACAAATAAGATTTAGTCAAATACACGGTAAAAACATCAATCGGGATGGACCAAGTCACAATCTCCAATAGTAAACGACCCCACGCTCATCATCAAGCGCGTGTCTCACCTCAATATAGCACTACGGTGTGCAATCCGGGGTTTCAAACCCTCAGGAAATCATTTACAATCATTACTCACCTCGAACCGAAAAAATCTCTAGCTCGCGATGCCTTTGACCCACAAATCGGCCTCCATGCGCGTCGAATCTATCCAAAATCAGAACGAATACATCATAATATGCTAAGGGGACAAAGCCCAAGCGAAAACAATCGAAAAATACCAAAAATTTCCGAAATTTGCAAAACCCGAGCCCCGGGCCCACTTCTCGAAACTCAAAAAATTTCACATTATTAGATTTCTTATCACCCTATGAGTTCATACATATCAAAAGTTCCCAAATACGACCTCAAATGGTCCTTGAAATCGAAATTCAAAAATTCAAAAGTTCAAAATCCCAAGCCCTAGTTCTTCCATTTTTAGCTTAAGTTCCAAGAATTTCTAGGTTAATTTCACAATAGAATCATGTTTTAGGTTCAACATTATTACCTCCAGTCGATTCTCCTTGAATCCCTCTTTAATCCCCACTAAAAAGCTCTCAAAATGGTCAACAATGGGGAAAATGAGCCCTAAAATCGCAGATGAAATGACTTAAAATATTTTGCCTAGGTCTGACCCTTCCTTCTTCGCGATCGCGGTCAACACCTCGCGATCGCGATGCACAAATTCGCGTTGACCACTTTTTACTCTATACGAATGCGACACGCACATCGCGAACGCGATGCCTTTCCTCATATACCTCTGTGAATACAGAGATCATAACGCGAACGCGATGAGAAATTCGCCTGGGACTAAATTCCTTATATGCAATCACGTAAACCATAACGCGAACGCAATGAACAGCCTGAGGAACCCTTTGCAAACGCGGCCTAGACATTCGCGAACGCGTAGCTTCCAGAACCCAGCACTTCGCGAACGCGAAGGCCAAAATACCGGCAACTGCTGGACTGATTTTCTGCAATTTCTCAACTCCAAAAATGGTCCGATTGACCTCCCGAAACTCACCCGAGGCCCCCGGGACCTCAACAAAAGTCACAAACACATCCTAAAACCTCATTCAAACTTGCTCCAATCATCAAAACACCTCAAACAACATCAAATTATCCAAAACTCATGGAATTCAAGACTAAGTTTTCCAAAAACTTCTGAAATACGCTTTCGATCAAAATCCCAACCAAACCATGTCCGAATGACCTGAAATTTTACACACACATCCCAAATGACACAATGAAGCTACTGCAACTGTCAAAATTTCATTCTGACCTCTATATCAAAATCTCACCTATCAACCGGAAAACGCCGAAATCTCAATTTCGTCAATTCAAGCCTAAACCTTCCACGGATTTCCAAAATGCATTCCGATCACGCTCCTAAGTCCCAAATAACCTAACGGAGCTAAATAAATCATAAAAATCCCGATCCAAGATCATATACAAACAAGTCAAATCTTGGTCAAACCTTTCAAATTTTAAGCTTTAAATTGGGAACTGTTCTTCCAATTTCATTCCGATTACACTAAAAACCAAAACCAATGATTAACATAAGTAATAATACATCACACGAGGCAAGTCATGCCCGAGAACTGGCGATCAATGTGTAAAAACTCAAAACGACCGGTCGGGTCGTTACATCCTCCCCCACTTAAATATACGTTTGTCCTCGAACGTGCCCAGAGTTGTTCTAAAAGCCAACCAAGCACTGAATAACCTTATCATGCATATACCCGGGGTGATCCCACGTCACCTTATCCCATATAGGTCCGATAGCACATTGAAATTGAAATTACACAACCCCATCTAGCCCATAACCATAGAATCACGTTTTCACTTCTGAAACCATCAATACGATCAAAATCTCACACCTATACCTTGAATAGGCCCGAACCAGCTGTAATAACCCATGCCTACAACCTCAGGTGCAATTATCTGATATAACACATAACTCAAACACATGTAGCGATAACTTCCATTCACAGCAGCTGCATACAATGCCCCAAGTACCGGTAGAAAACCTCTTATTATCTAAAGTTTCATTCCAACACTTTTACATGTACTGCAAATGATAACTAAAACACGCAGTGAGCCATAACTATTTCTCAAATCAACCATTCATGAAGCCACTTCTCCTTTGGCAAATACCATAGCATATTTCCGATCCAAACCTCGATAGTATCCTTCCAACATGTTGAAATCGTATCCGTTCGTATCCATTAATGATCCCAACAATCTCATCTATTTCAACATACTACTCTGGTGACATGACACATCAATACAGGCCTAAGCCACAACTTGTGCAATACACGCACCCATAGGCAACAGTCCAAACATACTCAAATCATGAAAATGACTTAAATGAAAGAGTTGTACCTCAAGCTCACTAGAACCACCACAACACAAGGCTGAGGACTCGTCTCACATCATAGAAATAGAACACACGAATCTAACCCGAAAGATCATACCTCCACATAATCTTCGTTGCAATGCATGACTCTATCCAAACACTGCTCCACATGAACCACCTCAAGCCACTATGCTCGAGTTCAACTTGATGTATGGAACCAAAGCAATTCATTACACCCAGGGTGAAACAAGTAACATATACCACGCAAACCCGATAGGACATAAGCGTTATGCCATTCACCGAGCAATATCCCATTACTCTTCCCGCTCGACTCCGACTATGAACCCCAATAGAACCACACCATATGTGCCCATAACCAACAAGTCATAACGACTCTCAACACAGAAAGGCAACTCATAGATCTCCCCGAATCACCAATTTTCTCAATAACAGTCGAATCGACACATCCCTCAATAATGCAATTCGGAGCCAACCAGCCGACACGAGTTAGAACACGCATCCACATCGGCCTACCAACGAACTCTTTATCAAGGAAATCCTGAAGTTGTTCCTTCCACTACTATAACTCCTGTCGGTGCCATACAATATGGTGCCCGACACCAAATCAATACCGAAAATGACAACCCTGCCGACGATATGCCCGGCCACAAGAAACACATCTGAAAAGTCCCTCACCACCGGAACTAAATCAACATAAGGATCCTCACCACTGACACTCATCACAAGAGCCCAAGTAAGAAAGACAAATCCTTCCCAGCCGTCCGATGGGTCTTTGGCATGTAAAATTCCTCCAATGGGACATAATCCACCGAACATCGCCACTCAATTCGTAGAATTTTCCGGCATAGCCAATAGCGCCGCCTTAGCGCAATAGTCCAGAATGACACAACACAGATACAACCAGTCTAAACCCAATATCACTTCCAAAGCTAACATACCAAGCAACAAAAGATCCGCTCGGGTCTCCAAACCCCGATAGTCACTACACAGTACCGACACACGCAACTCACAACCGCAACATAGCCTGAACATGAGGACTCCAGTCTCCAACTCCATATAGCACACGAATCATCATACCTGATCCCAATTCCGCCATCCGAACACATACCATACCTCAAATACCAAATCACTCCATAGGAGATATTCAAATATTCCTCCGTGCCCCCAAGCAAACTCGAATGTCAGCAGTCGATCTAATGAGAAAGTGCTGCAATACTACCAAAGTGCCATCAACTTAATCACATTGCCTTTCCTGAAACATATACTCTTGACAAATTATTTCTAATTAGCAATGCCATTTCCTTAATCATTTGAGGCTACCCGCTGCATAAGAGTTTCATGAACTTCCTTTCAGAACTGAACTGTAACCTTACACACACAAATCTCGGTTCGTACAACATACCGCATATACCATACCATCCTAGGATAACATGAGAACTTCATCTCCCTTCCGAGCCACAGACATATACGTACTCAACTAGTCAAGAACTTTCCATCGGTCCCATCTAGAAGAAAAATCACTATACATCCCATGCTCCACATGCCCATTGAAAATGTACATCTCCAAACCGCGGTAAAAACCATAAGGAACTCTCCGAGTCCACTTTGCACAAATCAGACCTGCCAGGACTGAATCCTTCTAACTCGACCAAGCTAAGCAAGCCATCAAAACTTAAGAGCATTGCTGCAAAATACCTGCAAGAACCCATTACCTCGAACACACACACGGAATTAATAATATCCTTACCCTACCGGTCCGGTCTACTATCAAGCTACTCCATCTATCGAAATTTCCATTTGATTCATCTTCAACTGGATATTCCCTCTTGTTGTAGCACCACAATGCCTCAACCCCGGCTTACCACACGAGACCCAAGCATAAAACCACACTGTCTAAGACCAATAAGCCGCTGAATACTCTCTCAAATATTTCCAGAAACACCACATCCCAGAATACTTTACTTTGAAGAGCTTCCTGCGAATCTAACTCGGTTACCTTTACTTTCCTAATATGGATACATAGAATCCTATAAGTAACATAGAAATATCACAAGTCTTGACCCCTTCCAATAAAAACTCAGTTTCTAACCGCATATACAACTGTAAAATACCCTATTGCTCCCTGTAGAATCTTGAACACATTTGAACTATTCTCGAGAGTCATTCGCTCTTATTCAAACAACAATTTACTTGACCCAACGAACGGAACCGCCCGTGCCTCATTGACACTCCGACACCGCAGAAGGAGATCCTCACCCCAATACAACCAAGCAACTTCCTGCTCTATGCACCGAGCATTCCTTGCCAACCACAACTTAAGACATCCCGTGATTTTCTTACCCTATGAAGCATAATATAACCTTTGTCAAAATGTTTTCTTTACTCGAGCCATCCTCGGTCTCGATTTCCGCAAGCCATAACTGATTCACCTGTACACCTCAAACTGGAACCAACATAGCCCCTAACTGTGCAATCGACCACTCACAGCAAACTCCCCCACTTGGCTCAAAGCCATGGATCAAAATACACTCAATAACTCATAACACCTATACTCTATTGATGCCAAAATACCATAGTGAGATTAAACTCAGATCCTTTGCAAGCTTTTGAAAACACAGATCATCTAGTACTTAAATCATCGGCAAATCTCGAACTTATTCTCGCAATAGTTAAGCCCCCTCTCTTAAGCGACCCAACATTCAAATTTCAACACTTACATTCCACTTACGCATGAGATCTTCTAACAGTCACATAAGAGTCAAACAACCCCAGAATTCTTCGCAGGAGATAACCCACTTGTTTTGCCTTCAATTAACATTTTTGTATACCTTCCACCGTCACAAACCGTACGCAGTTACTTAGTCTTCTTGAGTCTGAACTCATACCGAAACATGAAATTTACTTCACTCTTAGCTAGGAAACATTGAAAGATCCTTCATAAGCCCATAACTCGGGGCTACACCTAGAATAAATATGAAAATCAAGCACCTAATAATTCTTCTATCCTCCAGCAGAGCTTCCTCATCACTTACAAGTCATATAGATACATCTCGCAATACTAACATACTCATCACATAGTTATCCAACCGTCACTTCCACTAATAGGGACGATACCGAACATATATGTTCAAAACACTTGCTCACACAATCAGCACCTCGGTGCTCAAGCTATAGGCAAAGATCCGGCCTCAAGTCCTCCAGACTGGCCTCACATAAAACTCACAGAGATCACATCTTGCCCCTCGATCAGGGGATCATAAGCCATCAAAGCATATCTGACACTGAGCGCGCATGCGAATGCGTGGAAGAAATTTCAAGAGTTACTTTTCAAGCTGAATCAAGGACGCATAATAAGAATTCAAGAATGTGAAGTTTTTCCTAAAGGTTCTGCAGCCTCTCGAGGATAAATACAGATGTCTCCGTACCGATCCGTAAGACTTTACTAAACTTACTCATGACTCGTGAGACCTATGTAACCTAGGCTCTGATACCAACTTGTCACGACCCTAACCCCGAAACCTGTCGTGATGGCGCCTCTCGTGGAGACAAGGCCAGCCAGTCCAATACGGTACACTTCTTTAAGCAGTTAATTACCATAAAACAGTTTAAAGCATGATTTAGTAGCAATAATTCGTGGAAATATAGATAAGAAGAAACCATCCCGACATAGCCCTAATCGGGGTGTCACAAGTCACGAGCATCTATTAGAGTATAAATACAACTACAAGGTCTGAAATATAAAAAATAGGACTGATGAGCAAAAAGGGAGAGAAATGGTGCTGCGAACACTGGCAGCCACCTTGCTAAACTTCGATAGCTCTGCCACCGATTATCCAAAACCCGCTACCGAGTGTATAAATACTTGGATCTGCACACAAGGTGCAGGGAGTAAAGTGAGTACTCCAACTCAGTGAGTAATAAAGGTAAATAACAACTGAGCAGTAAGAAATCACGAATGCAAATCAATTTGTTGTATAGAAGCAGTGTAAAACATTTGAGAAAAGCAATGAATCTGTGAAATCATTAGAAACATCTTAGCTCAGTTTTAAACCTCTTTTGAAAATGACTTTTTCAACAGTTACGCAAATGAATGCAAAATAATTAGTGCCGATAAACACAGAACATTCGCCCCTCGGGCACAAATACCATAGTATAACAGGTAAAATGACAAGGAAATGTGAAAGATGAACACATAAAGGTTCGCCCCTCGGGTATCTCTCAGAAAAGTACCATCCCCTAGGGCTCACTCTCAGAACAATATCAGCCCCTCGGGCTCACTCTCAGAACAATATTAGCCCCTCGGACACACTCTCAAATCACAATGGGTACCCGCGCTCACTGGGGGTGTGCAAACTCTGGAGGGGCGCCTTTAGGCCCAAGCGCTATATCAAGCCACATTGTGGCATCATCTCTCGGCACTCAGCCTCACATCACTCGACACTCGGCCTCACATCACTCAAGCCACCTCGTGGCGTATAAATGTATCGCAGGCCCTTGGCCTCATATCACTCAGTGTATCCTCACATCTGGCCCTCGGTCGCAGTTAGTCCGAAAATCATCACAAGCCCCTCGAGCATTAGTAAAACTGTAGTTCTCAATACAAAACATTATTTAAAAATATCAATTAAGTCTCAAAACTGAGTAAAAGTGGCTGAGCCATAAAATAGTAGAAAACAACAGGACTGAGTTCAAGTAATAAATCAATACAGCAAGGAAATAGTGATAAAAATCTCCGAAGGGTTCAAATAGTTGGCGCGAAGCCCAAATATGGCAATCAGCCCAAATCATGATGATAACAAATAAGTTTCAGTCAAATACATGGTAAAATCATCAATCGGGACGGACCAAGTCACAATCCCCAATAGTAAACAACCCCACGCTCATCATCAAGCGTGTGTCTCACCTCAATATAGCACTACGATGTGCAATCCGGGGTTTCAAACCCTCAGGACATCATTTACAATCATTACTCACCTCGAACCGGCGAAATCTCTAGCTCGCAACGCCTTTGCCCCTCAAATAGGCCTCCACGCGCGTCGAATCTATCCAAAATCAGAACGAATACATCACAATATGCTAAGGGGACAAAGCCCAAGCGAAAACAATCGAAAAATACTAAAAATCCCGAAATTAGCAAAACCCGAGCCCCGGGCCCACTTCTCGAAACTCAAAAAATTTCACATCATTAGATTCCTTAACACCCCACGATTTCATACATATCAAAAGTTCCCAAATCCGACCTCAAATGGTCCTTCAAATCCCAATTCAAAGGTTCAAAATCCCAAGCCCTAGTTCTTCCATTTTTAGCTTAACTTCCAAGAATTTCTAGGTCAATTTCACAATAGAATTACATTTTAGGTTCAAAAATCTTACCTCCAGTCGATTCTCCTTGAATCCCTCTTTAATCTCCACCAAGAAGCTCTCAAAATGATCAGCAATTGGGAAAATGAGCCCCAAAATCGCGGATGAAATGACTTAAAACATTTTCTCCAGGTCTGACCTTTCCTTCTTCGCGATCGCGGTCAACACCTCGCGATCGCGATGCACAAATTCACGTTGACCACTTTTTACTCTATACGAACGCAACACACACATCGCGAACGCGGTGCCTTTCCTCATATACCTCTGTGAATGCAGAGACCATAACGCGAAGGCGATGAGAAATTCGCCTGGGACCAAATTCCTTATATGCAATCACGTAAACCATAACGCAAACGCAATGAACAGCCTGAGGAACCCTTTGCAAACGCGGCCTAGACCCTCGCGAACGCGTAGCTTCCAGAACCCAGCACTTCGCAAACGCGAAGGCCAAAATACTTGCAACTGCTGGACTGATTTTCTGTAATTTCTCAACTCCAAAAATGGTCCGATTGACCTCCCGAAACTAACCCGAGGCCCCCGGAACCTCAACCAAGGTCACCAACACATCCTAAAACCTCATTCAAACATGCTCCAATCATCAAAACACCTCAAACAACATCAAATTATCCAAAACTCATCGAATTCAAGCCTAAGTTTTCCAAAAACTTCTGAAATACGCTTTAGATCAAAAACCCAACCAAACCATGTCCGAATGACCTGAAATTTTACACACACATCCCAAATGACACAATGAAGCTACTTCAACTATCAAAATTTCATTCGGACCTCTATATCAAAATCTCACCTATCAACCGGAAAACGCCGAAATCTCAGTTTCTTCAATTCAAGCTTAAACCTTCCACGGACTTCCAAAATGCATTTCGATCACGCTCCTACGTCCCAAATCACCTAACGGAGCTAACTAAATCATAAAAATCCCTATCCAAGATCATATACAAACAAGTCAAATCTTGGTCAAACCTTTCAAATTTTAAGCTTTAAACTGGGAACTGTTCTTCCAATTTCATTCCGATTACCCTAAAAACCAAAACCAATGATTAACATAAGTAATAATACATCACACAGGGCAATTCATGCCCGAGAACTGGCAATCAAAGTGTAAAAGCTCAAAACGACCGGTCGGGTCGTTACATCCTCCCCCACTTAAACATACGTTCGTCCTCGAACGTGCCTAGAGTTGTTCTAAAAGCCAACCAAGCGCTGAATAACCTTATCATGCATATACCTGGGGGTGATCCCACGTCACCTTATCTCATATAGGTCCAATAGCACATTGAAATTGAAATTACACAACCCCATCTAGCCCATAACCATAGAATCACATTTTCACTTCTGAAACCATCAATGCGATCAAAATCTCACACCTATACCTTGAATAGGCCCGAACCAGCTGTAATAACCCATGCCTGCAACCTCAGGTGCAATTATCTGATATACCACATAACTCAAACACATGTAGCGATAACTTCCATCCACAGCAGCTGCACACAATGCCCCAAGTACCGGTAGAAAACCTCTTATTATCTAAAGTTTCATTCCAACACTTTTACATGTACTGCAAATGATAACTAAAACACGCAGTGAGCCATAACCATTTCTCAGATTAACCATTCATGAAGCCACTTCTCCTTTGGCAAATGCCATAGCATATTTCCGAGCCGAACCTCAATAGTATCCTTCCAACATGTTGAAATCGAATCCATTCGTATCCATTAATGATCCCAACAATCTCATCTATTTCACCCTACTACTCTGGTGACATGACACATCAATACAGGCCTAAGCCACAACTTTTGCAATACACGCACCCATAGGCAACGGTCCAAACATACTCAAATCATGAAAATGACTTAAATGAAAGAGTTGTACCTCAAGCTCACCAGAACCACCACAACACAAGGCTGAGAACTCGTCTCACATCATAGAAATAGAACACACGAATCTAACCCGAAAGATCATACATCCACATAATCTTCGTTGCAATGCACGACTCTATCCAAACACTGCTCCACATGAACCACCTCAAGCCACTATGATCGAAATCGAAAACCACGTACAATTTGATGTCTGGAACTAAAGCAATTCATTACACCCACGGTGAAACAAGTAACATATACCACGCAAACCCGATAAGACATAACCGTTATGCCATTCACCGAGCAATATCCAATTACTCTTCCAGCTCGACTCCGACTATGAACCCCAATAGAACCGCACCATATGTGCCCATAACCAACAAATCATAACGACTCTCAACATAGAAAGGCAACTCATAGATCTCCCCGAATCACCAACAGACTCAATAACAGTCGAATCGACACACCCCTCAATAATGCAATTCGGAGCCAACCAAGCCAACACAAATTAGAACACGCATCCACATCGGCCTACCAACGAACTCTTTATCAAGGAAATCTTGAAGTTGTTCCTTCCACTACTATAACTCTTGTCGGTGCCATACGATACGGTGCCCGACACCAAATCAATACCAAAATTGACAACCCTGCCGATGACATGCCCGACCACAAGAAACACATCTGAAAAGTCCCTCACCACCGGAACTAAATCAACATAAGGATCCTCAGCACTGACACTCATCACAAGAGCCCAAGTAAGAAAGACAAATCCTTCCCAGCCGTCCGATTGGTCTTCGGCATGTATTCCTCCAATGGGACATAATCCGCCGAACATCGCCACTCAATCCGTAGAATTTTCCGGCATAGCCAATAGCGCCGCCTTAGCGCAATAGTCCAGAATGACACAACACAGATACAACCAGTCTAAACCCAATATCACTTCCAAAGCTAACATACCAAGCAACAAAAGATTCGCTTGGGTCTCCAAACCCCGATAGTCACTACATAGTACCGACACACGCGACTCACAACCGCAACATAGCCTGAACATGAGGACTCCAGTCTCCAACTCCATATAGCACACGAATCATCATACCTGATCTCAATTCCGCCATCCGAACACATACCATACCTCAAATACTAAATCACTCCATAGGAGATATTCAAATATTCCTCCGTGCCCCCAAGCAAACTCGAATGTCTGCAGTCGATCTAACAAGAAAGTGCTGCAATACTACCAAAGTGCCATCAACCTAATCACATGCCTTTCCTGAAACATATACTCTCGACAAATCATTTCTAATTAGCAATGCCATTTCCTTAATCATTTGAGGCTACCCGCTACCTAAGAGTTTCATGAACTTCCTTTCAGAACTGAACCGTAACCTTACACACACAAATCTCGGTCCGTACAACATACCGCATAAACCATACCATCCTAGGATAACATGAGAATTTCATCTCCCTTCCGAGCCACAGATATCTATGCACTCAACTAGTCAAGAACTTTCCATCGGTCCCATCTAGAAGAAAAATCACTATACATCCCATGCTCCGCATGCCCATTGAAAATGTACATCTCCAAATTGCGGTAAAAACCATAAGGAACTCTCCGAGTCACCTTTGCACAAATCAGACCTGCCAGGGCTGAATCCTTCTAACTCGACCAGGATAAGCAAGCCATCAAAACTTAAGAGCATTGCTGCAAAATACCGGCAAGAACCCATTACCTCGAACACACACACGGAATTAATCAAATCCTTACCCTACCGGTCCGGTCTACTATCAAGCTACTCCATCTATCGAAATTTCCATTTGATTCATCTTCAACTGGATATTCCCTCTTGCTGTAGCACCACAATGCCTCAACCCCGGCTTACCACACGAGACCCAAGCATAAAACCACACTGTCTAAGACCAATAAGCCGCTGAATACTCTCTCAAAAATTTCCAGAAACACCACATCCCTGAATACTTTACTTTGAAGAGCTTCCTGCGAATCTAACTCTGTTACCTTTACTTTCCTAATACGGATACATAGAATCCTATAAGTAACATAGAAATACCACAAGTCTTGACCCCTTCCAATGAAAACTCAGTTTCTAACCGTATATATAACTGTAAAATACCCGATTGCTCCCTGTAGAATCTTGAACACATTTGAACTATTCTCGAGAGTCATTCGCTCTTATTAAAACTACAATTTACTTGACCCAACGAACGGAACCGCCCGTGCCTAATTGGCACTCCGACACCGCAGAAGGAGATCCTCACCCCAATACAACCAAGCAACTTCCTGCTCTATGCACCGAGCATTCCTTGCCAACCACAACTTAAGACATCCCGTGATTTTCTTACCCTATGAAGCATAATATAACCTTTGTCAAAATGTTTTCTTTACTCGAGCCATCCTCGGTCTCGATTTCCGCAAGCCATAACTGATTCACCTGTACACCTCAAACTGGAACCAACATAGCCCCTAACTGTACAATCGACCACTCACAGCAAACTCCCTCACTTGGCTCAAAGCCATGGATCAAAATACACTCAATAACTCATGACACCTATACTCTATTGATGCCACAATACCATATTGAGATTAAACTCAGATCCTTTGCAAGATTGTGAAAACACAGATCATCTAGTACTTAAATCTTTGTCAAATCTCGCACTCATTCTCGCAATAGTTAAGCCCCCTCTCTTAAGCGACCCAACATTCAAATTTCAACACTTACATTCCACTTACAAATGAGATCTTCTAACAGTCACATAAGAGTCACACAACCCCAGAATTCTTCGCAGGAGATAACTCACCTGCTTTGCCTTCAATTAACATTTCTGTATACCTTCCACCGTCACAAACCGTACGCAGTTACTTAGTCTTCTTGAGTCTGAACTTATACCGCAACATGAAATTTACTTCACTCTCAACTAGGAA
Source organism: Nicotiana sylvestris (assembly GCF_000393655.2). NCBI lineage: Eukaryota > Viridiplantae > Streptophyta > Magnoliopsida > Solanales > Solanaceae > Nicotiana > Nicotiana sylvestris. Next base: position 58,378,318 of record NC_091058.1, read on the forward strand.
ATATTGAAAGATCCTTCATACGCCCATAACTCGGGGCTACACCTCGAATCAAGATGAAAATCAAACACCTAATAGTTCTTCTATCCTCCAGCAGACCTTCCTCGTCACTTCCAAGTCATATAGATACATCTCGCAGTACTAACATACTCATCACATAGTTATCCAACCGTCACTTCCACTAATAGGGACGATACCGAACATATATGTTCAAAACACTTGCTCACACAATCAGTACCTCGGTGCTCAAACTATAGGCAAAGATCTGGCCTCAAGTCCTCCAGACTGGCCTCACATCAAACTCACAGAGATCACATCTTGCCCCTCGATCAGGGGATCATAATCCATCAAAGCACATCTGATACTGAGCGCGCATGCGAACGCGTGGAAGGAATTTCAAGAGTTACTTTTCAAGTTGAATCAAGGACACATAATAAGAATTCAAGAATGTGAAGTTTTTCCTAAAGGTTCTGCAGCCTCTCGAGGATAAATACAGATGTCTCCGTACCGACCCGCAAGACTTTACTAAACTTACTCATGACTCGTAAGACCTATGTAACCTAGGCTCTGATACCAACTTGTCACGACCCTAACCCCGAACCCTGTCGTGATGGCGCCTCTCGTGGAGACAAGGCCAGCCAGTCCAATACGGTACACTTCTTTAAGCAGTTAATTACCATAAAACAGTTTAAAGCATGATTTAGTAGCAATAATTCGTAGAAATATAGATAAGAAGAAACCATCCCGACATAGCCTTAATCGGGGTGTCACAAGTCACGAGCATCTATTAGAGTATAAATACAACTACAAGGTCTGAAATATACAAAACAGGACTGATGAGCAAAAAGGGAGAGAAACGGTGATGTGAACACTGGCAGCCACCTTGCTAAACTTCGATAGCTCTGCCACCGATTAGCCAAAACCCACTACCGGGTGTATAAATACCTGGATCTGCACACAAGGTGCAAGGAGTAAAGTGAGTACTGCAACTTAGTGAGTAATAAAGGTAAATAACAAATGAGCAGTAAGAAATCACGTAATGCAAATCAACATGTTGTATAGAAGCAGTGTAAAACCTTTGAAAAAAGCAATGAAGCTGTGAAATCATTAGAAACATCTTAGCTCAGTTTAAAACCTCTTTTGAAAATAACTTTTTCAACAGTTACGCAAATGAATGCAAAATAGTTAGTGCCGATAAGCATAGAATATTCGCCCCTCGGGCACAAATACCACAGTATAATAGGTAAAATGACAAGTAAACGTGATAGATGAACACATAAAGGTTCGCCCCTCGGGTATCTCTCAGAAAAGTACCAACCCCTCGGGCTCAATCTCAGAACAATATCAGCCCCTCGGGCTCACTCTCAGAACAATATCAACCCCTCGGACACACTCTCAGATCACAGTGGGTACCCGCGCTCACTAGGGGTGTGCAGACTCTGGAGGGGCCCCTTACGGCCCAAGCGCTATATCAAGCCACATTGTGGCATCATCTTTCGGCACTCAGCCTCACATCACTCGACACTCGGTCTCACATCACTCAAGCCACCTCGTGGCGTATAAATGTATCTCAGGCCCTCGGCCTCATATCACTCAGTGTATCCTCACATCTGGCCCTCGGTCGCAGTCAATCCGAAAATCATCACAAGCCCCTCGAGCATTAGTAAAACTGTAGTTCTCAGTCCAAAACATTATTTAAAAATATCAATTATGTCTCAAAACAGAGTAAAAGTGGCTGAGCCGTAAAACAGTAGAAAACAACAGGACTGAGTTCAAGTAATAAATCAATACAGTAAGGAAATAGTGATAAAAATCCCCGAAGAGTTCAAATAGTTGTCGCGAAGCCCAAATATGACAATCAGCCCAAATCATGATGATAACAAATAAGTTTCAGTCAAATACACGGTAAAATCATCAATCGGGACGGACCAAGTCACAATCCCCAATAGTAAACAACCCCACGCTCATCATCAAGCGTGTGTCTCACCTCAATATAGCACTACGATGTACAATCCGGGGTTTCAAACCCTCAGGACATCATTTATAATCATTACTCACCTCGAACCGGCGAAATCTCTCGCTCGCAATGCTTTTGCCCCTCAAATTGGCCTCCACGCTCGTCGAATCTATCCAAAATCAGAACGAATACATCACAATATTCTAAGGGAACAAAGCCCAAGCAAAAAAATCGAAAAATACCAAAAATCCCGAAATTAGCAAAACCCGAGCCCCGGGCCCACTTCTCGAAACTCAAAAAATTTCACATCATTAGATTCCTTAACACCCCACGATTTCATACATATCAAAAGTTCCCAAATCCGACCTCAAATGGTCCTTCAAATCCCAATTCAAAAGTTCAAAATCCCAAGCCCTAGTTCTTCCATTTTTAGCTTAACTTCCAAGAATTTCTAGGTTAATTTCACAATAGAATTACGTTTTAGGTTCAAAAATCTTACCTCCAGTCGATTCTCCTTGAATATCTCTTTAATCTCCACCAAGAAGCTCTTAAAATGATCAGCAATGGGGAAAATTAGCCCCAAAATCGCGGATGAAATGACTTAAAACATTTTGTCCAGGTCTGTCCCTTCCTTCTTCGCGATCGCGGTCAACGCCTCGCGATCGCGATGCACAAATTCGCGTTGACCACTTTTTACTCTATGCGAATGCGACACACACATCGTGAACACGATGCCTTTCCTCCTATACCTCCGCGAACGCGGAGACCATAACGCTAACGCGATGAGAAATTCTCATGGGACCAAATTCCATAAACGCGATCGCGTAAACCATAACGCAAACGCAATGAACGGCCTGAAAAACCCTTCGCGAACGCGGCCTAGACCCTCGTGAACACATAGATTCCAAAACCCAGTCATTCGCAAACGCGAGCTTCCCTTCGCGAACGCGAAGGCCAAAATACTTGCAACTGCTGGACTGGTTTTCTGCAATTTCTCAACTCCTAAATGGTCCGATTGACCACCCGAAACTCACCCGAGGCCCCCGGGACCTTAACCAAAGTCACCAACACATCCTAAAACCTCATTCAAACTTGCTCAAATCATCAAAACACCTCAAACAATATCAAATTACCCAAAACTCATCGAATTCAAACCTAAGTTTTCCAAAAACTTCTGAAATACGCTTTCGATCAAAAACCCAACCAAACCACATCCGAATGACCTGAAATTTTACACACACATCCAAAATGACACAGTGAAGCTACTGCAACTGTCGGAATTTGATTCTGACATCTATATCAAAATCTCACCTATTGACCGGAAAACGCCGAAATCTCAATTTCGCCAATTTAACCCTAAACCTTCCACAGATTTCCAAAATGCATTCTGATCATGCTCCTAAGTCTCAAATCACCTAACGGAGCTAACTAAATCATAAAATTCCCGATCCGAGATCATATACAAACAAGTCAAAATCTTGGTCAAACCTTTCAAATTTTAAGATTTAAATTGGGGACTGTTCTTCCAATTTCATTCCGATTATCCTGAAAACCAAAACCAACGGGTAACATAAGTCATAATACATTACACGGGGCAAGTCATGTCCGAAAACTGACGATCAAAGTGGAAAAGCTCAAACCGACCGATCGTGTCGTTACATATTTTAAGGAGTAATGCTTGACATCGTAATTTGAAACAAGTTGGTATATAATTTCTAGTATTTGTTAGTACGAGGTTGTAACCACCACAGAGTTATCTGAATTATTTAAGGACCATTGATATAGAGATTGACTTCCACCAACTACAGAGACGGCTGAACTATAAAGCAACTAAAGAAATGGCTTGGGCCCCAATTTTTTGGGAGCCCCACTTTTTCTAAAGATGTATGCTATATAGTATTATTTTTTTAAAAAAATCTAACATACATTATTGGAAGTAGGGGTGTTCGTCGATCGGTATGATACGGTATTTAGATATTTTCGATTCAGTATTTTCGGTATTCGGATTCTTAAAATCCTATGTCAATACCGTACCTAATTAAATTCGTTATGGTTCAGTTTTTCTCCTTTCAATTTCGGTTTATTCTGTTCGATAACTTCGATTTATTCGGTTTGAATACTAACTAGTGCACAGAGCCATACAATCTAATATTTTTAATTAAAGTACTCAAAAATACAAAACTAAAAATGTTTGTTGACAAAAATTTTGTCCAAAACTAACATATATCGACCCAAATAGAAAATATTGTGCATAAAAGAATGTTTGATCATTAAAAATATCTTGTTACTTGTTTAGAATTAATTGATGAACTTTGAGAATAAGGGAAAGTAAAATTTTAGATTTTTCATATTTATCTTTTAATTGATAATATGTATTTTGTGTAATATAATATATATTTCGGTACGTATCGGTATTTCGGTATTTTATTTTAAAATACCTAATACCAATTTTTAAATAATCTTAAACCAAATACCAAAATACCGTATACCAAATATCAAAAAAATTTATTTCGATACGGTAATTCGGTATTTACCAAATTATGTCTAGCCCTAGTTGGAAGTGAAATTGTTGATAGAAAGTTCAATAACTTTTACTTTTTTGCAGGGACCGTTGCATTAATTAGGGAATAGCTTAATAAATCGTTAGGTAATTTTATTCCTTCCATACGTGGGTACCTGTTTTCTTGCCTTGATTATATCCTAGTAACAACTAACATAGGCCCACATGATTATTCCTATATTTGTCTTTTTCATTCTCTCTTTCACTTATTCTTAGTCTCTTCTTTTGGATCGCTGCCATTCCAAATATATATATTACTTATAAAATAATGTTAATCATTTTACATCTTAAAAAGCTAAAAAAAAATAGACTTTAAACAAAATATATATATATATTTGTGTGTGTGTGACGATGTATCCTTTTTAAAAAATATATATATATTAGGACCTCTCTATTTGACTGTAGGCCCCCAATCTTGTTGAGTCTGCCATGCGGGTAAAATGTACCTCATTTGAATATATGTAGTTCTAGAAAACTTTGAACTTCCCGTGTTTTCTCAATGTGATGTATTATTTTTACCTTTAAAATTAATGACTTTGACTAAAGTCTTTTTTATAAAAATCCCAAATGTGAACCAACGTCCTTTTTATATTTTTAAATTCGTGTATGTCAATAATGTATGTATATGCCATTTTTTCGCCAAATTCGTGACCTATAATTCTATAACTAACAAAATAACAAGGAAAAATTCCCGATTTACTACCTTTAAAAACTATTTATAGCCTTTACTCTATTTCTTTCCAAAATTTTCAACTATGTTGCCTTTAAAATTCTTTACCACGCCCAATCCACTGCTCCCCATAAACCAAAGCTCATCAAATTTGACATTTTATGTTGGAGTTTCGAATTTTTTACATTTGAGATTTCAGTATAATGTGTTGAAATTTCATAATGTATGTTCGAGGTCCAATATAATATACTAAAACTTTATACGCATGAACTCCATAATTCAGCATATTATGCTAGAATTTTTCGTGTTTCGGCAAAAACAATGGCTATTTCCACTTTCTAAACTCCCTGGCCTATATGCTTTCATTGGATTAACCCTTTCCCCACAAATATTTTAAAAAGTAATGCTTGACAGCGTAATTTGAAACAAGTTGGTATATAATTTCTAATATTTGTTAGTACGAGGCTGTAACCACCATAGTTATCTGAATTATTTAAGGACCATTGATATTGAGATTGACTTCCACCAACTATAGGGACGAAAGCAACTAAAGCAATAGCTCGGGTCCCAACTTTTTGGGAGCCCCACTTTTTCTAAAATGTATGCTATATATTATTTTAAAAGAAAAAAAAAATCTAACATACATTGTTGGAAGTAGGGGTGTTCGTCGGTCGATACGGTACGGTATTTAGACATTTTCGATTCAGTATTTTCGGTATTCGGTTTCTTAAAATCCTATACCAATACCGTACCTAATCAAATTCGGTATGATTCACTTTTTCTCCGTTCAGTTTCGATTTATTTGGTTCGGCAACTTCGATTTATTTGGTTTGAATACTAACTACTGCATAGAGCCATACAATCTAATATTTTTAATTAAAGTACTCAAAAATATAAAACTGAAAATTGTGCATAAAAGAATATTTGATCATTAAAAATATCTTGTTACTTGTTTAGAATTAATTGATGAACTTTGAGAATAAGGGAAAATAAGATTTTAGATTTTACATATTTATCTTATAATTGATAATATGTATTTTTGTGTAATATAATATATATTTTGGTACGATATCGGTATTTCGATATTTTATTTTAAAATACCAAATACCATATCGAATACCATTCTTTAAAAAACTTAAACCAAATACAAAAATACCGTATACAAACCAAATTTTTTGATTTCGATAAGATAATTCGGTATTTACCAAATTATGCTCAGCCCCAGTTGGAACTTGGAAGTGAAATTTTTGAAAGAAAGTTCAATAACTTTTACTTTTATGAAGGGACTGTTGCATTAATTAGGGAATAGAATAATAAATCGTCAGGTAATTTTAGTTTCCTTCGATACGCGAGTACTTGTTTTCTTGCCTCGATTATATCCTAGTAACAACAAACATAGGCCCGCATGATTATTTCTATATTTATCTTTTTCATTCTCTCTTTCACTTATTCTACTCTCTTCTTTTGGATCGCTGCCATTCCAAATACATATATAGTTTATAAAATAATGTTAATGATTTTGTATCTTAAAAAGTTAGAAAAATAGACTTTAAATAAAAATATATATGACGATGTATCCTTTTTAAAATAAAATAAAATTAGGGTCTCTATGTGAAGTTTTGCTTTAGGCTCCCAATCTTGTTGAGCCTACCATGCAGGTTAAATGTACCTCATTTGAATATAAGTAGTTCTAGAAAACTTTGAACTTCCTCAATTTTCTCAATGTGATGTATTATTTTTACCTTTAAAATTAATAACTTTGACTAAAGTCTTTTCTATAAAAATCCCAAATGTGAACCAACGTCCTTTTGATATTTTTAAATTTATGTATGTCAATAATGTATGTGTATGCCATTTTTTCGCCAAATTCGTGACCTATAACTCTATAACTTAACTAACAAAATAACAAGGAAAAATTCCCGATTTACTACCTTTAAAAACTATTTATATCCTTTCCAAAATTTTCAACTATGCTGCCTTTAAAAATTTTAACCACGCCTAACCCACTACTCCCCTAAACCAAAGCTCATCAAATCTGACATTTTATCCTTACCCATTCCAAGCCGGATTATTCAATTGAATTTTTCACATGTTGGAACCAGCTGTCTTCAAATAACATTTCTTATTAATATATAATTTTTAAACAGAAAAAAATCAGAAATAACCAGATTTATAATTTGTAATTGAAAAAAAGTCGCAAATTCAAGAGTAATCAAACTTTAGCCATTTTTCATATGAAAATTAAATTTGAACAACAATAATCTAATCCGGAAAAAGTTCCAGCATAATATGTTGGAGTTTCGAAGTTTTTACATTTGAGATTTCAGTATAATGTGTTGGAATTTCATAATGTATGTTCGAGGTCCAACATAATATACTGAAAATTTATACGCATAAACTCCATAATCTAATATATTATGTTAGAACTTTCCGTGTTTCAGCTAAAACAATGGCTATTTTCACTTTCTAAACTCTGTGGCCTATATGCTTTCATTGGATTAACCTTTTCCACACAAATATTTTAAAGAGTAATGCTTGACAGCGTAATTTGAAATAAGTTGGTATATAATTTCTAATGTTTGTTAGTACGAGGCTGCAACCACCATAGTTATCTGAATATTGAGATTGACTTCCACCAACTACAGGGGCGGCTGATGGTATATAATTTCTAATGTTTGTTAGTACGAGGCTGTAACCACCATAGTTATCTGAATATTGAGATTGACTTCCACCAACTACAGGGGTGGCTGAACTATAAAGCAACTAAAGCAGTGGCTTGGGCCCAAACTTTTTTGGAGCCCCATTTTTTCTAAAGATGTATGGTATATATTATTTTAAAAGAAAAAAATATGACATACATTGTTGGAAGTAGGGGTGTTTGTCGGTCGGTACGGTACGATATTTAGATATTTTCGGCTCGATATTTTCGGTATTCTATTTCTTAAAATCCTATACCAATTCCATACCTAATTAAATTCGGTATGGTTTAGTTTTTCTCCTGTCGATTTCGGTTTATTCGGTTCCATAACTTAGATTTATTCGGTTTGGATACTAACTACTGCATAAAGCCTTACACTCTAATATTTTTAATTAAAGTACTCAAAAATACAAAACTGAAAATATTGACAAATATTTTGTCCAAAACTAACAAATATCGACTCAAATAGAGAAAATTGTGCAAAAATTAATATTTGATCATTAGAAATGTCTTGTTACTTATTTAGAATTAATTAATGAACTTTGAGAATAAAGAAAAGTAAAATTTTAGATATCTTATAATTGATGATATGTATTTTGTGTAATATAATATATATTTCTGTACGGTATCAGTATTTCGTTATTTTATTTTAAAATACCAAATACCATACCTAATGCCAATTTTTAAAAAAAAACTTAAACCAAATACCAAATACCAAAATTTTCGATTTTGATACGATAATTCGGTATTTACCAAATTATGCCCAACCATAGTTGGAAGTGAAATTTTTAAAAGTAAGTTCAATAACTTTTACTTTTATGTAGGGACTGTTGCATTAATTAGGGAATAAAATAAAAAGCGATAGGTAGTTTTAGTTTCCTTCCATAAGTGAGTACCTGTTTTCCTCCCTGGATTATATCCAACTAACATAGCCCCACATGACTATTCTGATATTTATCTTTTTCATTCTCTCTTTCACTTATTCTTACTCTCTTCTTTTGGGTGTGTTTCATCGCTGTCATTCCAAATACATATATAACTTATAAAATAATGTTAATGATTTTGTATCTTAAAAAGTTAGAAAAATAGACTTTAAATAAAAATATATATGACGATGTATCCTTTTTAAAATAAAATAAAATTAGGGTCTCTATGTGAAGTTTTGCTTTAGGCTCCCAATCTTGTTGAGCCTACCATGCGGGTTAAATGTACCTCATTTGAATATAAGTAGTTCTAGAAAACTTTGAATTTCCCGTGTTTTTCTCAATGTGATGTATTATTTTTACCTTTAAAATTAATGACTTTGACTAAAGTCTTTTCTATAAAAATTCCAAATGTGAACCAACGTCCTTTTGATATTCTTAAATTCATGTATGTCAATAATGTATGTATATGCCTTTTGTTTGCCAAATTAGTGACCTATAACTCTATAACTAACAAAATAACAAGGAAAATTTTCAACTATGCTGCCTTTAAAATTTTTAACCACGCCTAATCCACTGCTCCCCATAAACTAAAGCTCATCAAATCTGACATTTTATCCTTACCCATTCCAAGCCGGATCATTCAATTAAATTTTTCACATGTTGGAACCAGCTCTCTTCAAATAACTTTTTCTTACTAATATATAATTTCTAAACGGGATTTTTTTTAGAAATAACCTGATTTACAACTGGTAATTGAAAAATAGTCATAGATTCAAAAGTAATCGAAATTTAATCTGTTACGACCCAAATTTTTCTTATAGGCCGTGATGACGCCCAACACTACCGCTAGGTAAGCCAATAGTGAACTAACCACATGATTGTTTCTTTAAATATTTTCAAAATAGCTGATTTTTAATTAGTGCATAAATAGGAAGTAAAAATTAATAAGATGAGAGATAACAAATTTTAAGATCAAATGAGATAAGTAAAATAACCCAAAAATTATCGTGTGTCTACTAGCATAATTTCCATGACCTGGTATCATAGGTGTATGAGCTACTAGTAGAATATACAAAAGAATACTACACTACTGTCCGAAGTGAAATAGAGAGAAAATAAAAGCAAAAGAAAGACTTCGGCTGCTGCAGAAGGGGCTCAGAAGGCAACTCACCACAAACTCTCATGAAATCAAGGATGCACGGCAGTCTAATATCCAGATGCACCTGCCTCAGATGCTTCACATTTGGTGCAGAAGTGTAGCGTGATTACATAAACAACATGTACCCAGTAAGTATCTTGTCTAACCTTGAAGAAGTAGTGATGAGGGATCGATTTCGACACTTACTATGGGCCAACAATAAACTATCTAAATCTTAAGTAAGCATGGGCATAAATAATGATAATGAAAACTCAATAACAAGAAATAAATAATCAATCCTTTCACTGATAATAAATTCCAAATCAATTTTCACCATTTAATCCTTTAACCTCTCAAGCCAATAAAATGATATCAAGTATAACTTTGGGCTCCAAGTATTTTTACGCACGAATTATGCTGAGGACGTACAGTCCGATCCAAAAATACACATACATAATTGTGTGCACTGCCAAGGATCGAACGACACGTACCATAGAAGCATCTATTAACCTGCCAAGGCGAGCGTCGCGCTCACATGAGAGTAGTAGAATTTACCTCGCTTGCGGAATATACTTGCGACGCGAGTGAACATAGATTTCTCAAAGTTATCATAATATTCCTTAGTTCTTTCCAAAAATAAGAGATTCCAACTGGAAAACTTTTAAATCTTGAAATCCTCAATCCCAGCTCTACTCAAGGCAATTAATAAGCATAATCAAATAGCGGTGTCAACAAAATATGGTGTATACCTAAGACTATCCAGACATAAGCATAATTAGTAGCTACGCACGGACTCTTATCACATCGTGCGTACGTAGCCCCTATAAATAGAAGCACATATTACTTCAATGAATATGGGTGAAATTCCCTTTTACAAGGTTAGAAAAAAAGACTTACCTCGTCTCAAAACTTACTTTTCGGTCCACAATTGTGCTTTAATCCCTTAATTCGGTGTCAAACGACTCGAAACTAGTCAAATATTATATAAAATAGCCAATACATTCTCAAAAGTTCGTATCCTAACTATTAAAATGATTACCCAATCCCAATTGAAGAATTCCTAAAATTCACCCCGAGGCTCACTATCACGACCCAAACTGATGGGCCGGGACGGGTACCTGGTACCTTACTCAACCGAGTACCAACGTAACATATCTTTCTTAATAGATCATTATATACACATGCATACGGGCCTAATAGGCCAACATGATCCTTTATAAACTCAAAACATAGGCCGACAAGGCCGTACAATCTTTTATGTACATGACATATGTCTACAAGCCTCTAAGAATACATAAATGTCATAAGGGTCGGGACAGAGTCCCGCCATACCAAACAATACACGTCTAAATCATACTAACCAAACGAGCAACTCCGAAGCAAATGGAGCACACCAACATCTTCGGCTGAGCTGATAGCCTACTTGGAGGGCTCTCGACATGTCTATCGGGACCTGCGGGCATGAAACGCAGGGTTCCCAGGCAAAAGGGGCGTCAGTACGAATAATGAACTGAGTATGTAAGGCACATAAATAAATACATGAGAGATATGGAAGACATATAGAGTACATGACTCAACCTGTAAGTCTGAATAACTTTGTAAATCATAAATTACTTTTAACGTCATGCATATGCGTATGAATGTCATGTCGTGCATAGGTACATATTTTATAATATCATCAGCCTCTGAGGGCATCCCATCATATCGTATCGGCCACTGTGGGCAAAATCATCATCGTATACCAGCTGATCAGGTGGTGGTGCATATATAACGCCATAACATTTCCCATATCTCATATACATATATATACATACATATATACGCGTGTATAACGCCATTTGAGTCCATACATATATATGTGTATATAACGCCATTTGAATCATTTTTTAGCCACTGTGGGCAATATTATCATCATATATCAGCTGATCAGGTGGTGGTGCGTATTTAACGCCGTAACCTTTTCCCATTCCATATACATATATTTACATATATACGCGTATATAACGCCATCTGGTCATGGGTCAATGCACATGAATGCAATGCATGAAAAGTACGTCAATAAAATCATTCGGAAGGTCATAAGACCACTTTGCCTCTTGAGCTATATCATAAAGTAACATCTTTTCAACTTTCGTATTTTTCTGAGACCCATGAACAAATGATAAAATATTATGACATATGGAAATTAAAGAACATAGATATTTTTATTACTTCTATGAGTAGAGTCACTTGTGAAATTTGTGCATTTGCACGTTTCGTTCATATCGTATGGATCGTGCCAAAAGAAAGAAGGGATAGCCTTAACATACCTGAGTCAATTCTCTTAGCAATCCTTCAAACACACGTTAACTGTGTGACAAAACACGTGACAACAAAATCAGAGTAGGTAAAATCCATATGAAGTTTTGTTGCAGCCACCCACGTCGCTATCGTCTTACTCTTGTATGAATTTCGTGGCTTCTTGTTGGACATACTTTTTGTATGTGTTTCCTGAAGAAATCATGTTTACATCTACTGCTTGTAAAGAATTCACATGAATTCAAGAATTCACAGGAGTTCTTTCTTTGATAAATCTATACGTCACTTTGTAGATAATGAGATCTTGGATAATCTTATATGAATTTATTAATAAAGTAAGGAAAAAGAGATTCCAGGATAAAGAAGTCTTTAAAAAAATAGTGAGTTCCATCCGTTCTTATCTTAGCAAGCTTACGTCCAAAGACTTGAGTTTCAAAATGATTCTTTGAGTTTCAAATGCATTCTTTAAAAGTCTTGGTTGGTAGGCCCCATTTATAACTTTAATGCATAACAAGACTTCTTGTTCCCAAATTGTGACACCAACGTAGCATGCATATTAGTCATAGATTCCATTAATTGTCATGGTCCCACGTGAACAAGACAATTTTTACACTTACCCACTTAATTTAATAATTAACCTGATAATTGATTGTGTGAATATTTTTTTCAAGGAAGTGTGAAGGCTCAACTAGCTAAAAGGTTTTTGGAGAATGAATTTTGTGTTTAAAAATGGAACTTGTAAAAATGTCCTACCTTGATTTTAATAATACAAGGTCTTGAATGTTGAAAGATTTTAAAATGTAGTAAAGTGTATCTACATGAAACCTAATAAAAATGAATTTTAGTCATTTCTTTAGGTGGCTGCCATGTTTATTTTGAGATAATTATTAATCTTTATCCATTTATTAGTTAATTGGTTAATGTTTCGTTACCCGATAATTAAACTATTACCTGCATAATTGAGAATTATTCCCACTTACTTGAAATATTACTCATTTTTCACATACCTTATACGCCTTACTATTATGGTCATGTGGTACCTTGTATGGTACTAGTCTATAAATACCGAGTATATTAGCTCGAGCTGTATTTTATCCCAAAATACCAAATTTCAGCGAAATTCATTTTCTTCGACTTGCTTCCCCTCTCACTTTCATGAATTTACTAATCACTTGTGAAATAGCATAATCCTTATAATCCCCAAATAATCTTTTCCTTGGACTGATGTCAATTTCCTTACGACAAATTCAACGTAAAATACTGCAGGGTGCAACATCATTGTAACTTATTACTGTGAAGCGTAATATCAATCGTAATATATTACTGCAAAGGGTAACAACATTGTAACATATTACTGCAGAGCATAACATCGTCGTGATATAATACTGCGGAACATAATATTGACGTAATATTGCGGGGCGTAACATCATTCCCCCTTTGGAACATTCGTCCTCGAATGTTGACTGATGCTCTTATCATTTCCGTAACGTATAGCTCTTGTGAATACCTTAATACTCATCTTGCCATTTAAGCAGTTGCTCTGTGAATACATTCAAAGTCTACAATATTCCCCACTTTTGTCTTTTTGCTCATATCACGGCCTGTGGTCGAAATCTACCTAATATTGCAACTTCTATTACTTCCTGTCATGCAGCCTGTATGACCCTGGCTTTGTAGGTGCACTTATGCGATTCATCTTTCCTTTTTCCTTTTAACTTTTAGTCAATTTGAAGGCCTTACATTGTATATTCAAGTCTTAGTAGGATGCCTCCCTAGGCCTCTATAGGTATACCGAAGTCCTTTGCTCGATACTTTGTAGAACTTGCGAATACGACCATATCTTATTTCATAGATCTGGTTACCTATCCACACGACATTACTGCATTTACATGGTTTATACTATACCATAAATTTTGCTTCAATCTACCTTTGCTGAGGCATGCTTACCAAGTTCCCAGTTACTTTTGTTGCCTACCCTTTAGGTATAAATCTTAGTCCTTTAATGCCCCATTTATTACCGTTCCTCTTAAGAATCATGGCCTAATCTCATGTCATACTTTGTGAATTTTGTTCATCCATTATTGATTCACTTCAATAATGACCTTTGAAACTTCTTACGCAATACCGAACTTTCAATAATTTAGATAAATCATTACCTCTCTTATTTCTATGGACTAAATCCCGAGGACTTATCCATGCTCATCACTTTTTCATTTTCCTTTCCTCATCCCCACTCATGTTTCCTTAAAACTTTGTCGCTCTACCATACTTTAGCTTGCGACTTATACATATCCATTTATACTACTCACAACTCTCCTTCAACTTGCTTGCACCATAGATTTTCTTATGTTATTCTGGCACGTCAAGCGACACATCATATCGTCTCCAACTTTTCTCTACTCTCTTAACTAGATCTCTCAGTATTTAGAAACCATAGGCTATGAGGTCTGTCACTGACTATGCCGCTATCATTCATGGATATTAAATCCCAGCACTTCTAGCCTTCTATCCGAAGTATATACTATTCATATTTTCTACCTTGAGTATCTCGTACGTTGTTTACCTTTTACCTCACTTACTTAAAATCTCGTATCATATCTTCTATCTCTTTCATAACTTTCCTTCCACCTAGGTGTAATTCACGTCCATTACCTGAAGCTTTATTATAATACTTGCACCTCTGGTACATACACAATCCGGTGGGAGCTTCATACTGTCTTCCTATGAGGCTGGTACTTCTTCTAACTGGCTTCCTTGTCGAGCCATTATAGATTATGGTCGTTATGATTTCTCTAGAACATTTAATATTAAGAGTTATTGTGTCATGTTCTCAAGCACAACTTCTATAATTTTTCTACGTCCAATAATCAAACTCCTGATTTACTTGGGTGATGTAATTCTTTAGCATCTTCTTACTTCCGATCAACCTTCATGTAGGCTTAAGCTTTTTTCCGATTTGTGGCTCATGGTATCAGTTATTACCTTAGCCTTTCATGGGCGTTACGGAATATCCATCCATGATACAATCTTTCATGGAATATCGATCCATGATACAATCTTCTAACAATTCAATCATGTGTCTACGCCATGGGCTCAATTCTTCTTTTTAACTTATATCGGAGTCTTCTATGACTGTATGATTGTCAACAAATATGTTGCCTGGATAATGCTCCAGAATCTTTAGTGTATCCATAATGTACTAGCTCTGGATCATTGATCGAATAATTCTTTTGTTCCATCTTAGCTTTCTTTCAACGTAAGCTATTAATTTTCCTGGTCTTTCTGCTCCTTGTTTCATCCATACTTAGCTTATCTTAGTGCCCACACTTACCAAAGTTTTCATACAACTCATATGATCTTGAATATTACTTTTAATTCTTACTTCCCATTCATTAACCACAGTAGGTGCCACTTTTCTTTGGAATGCTTACAATGTTGTTGCGATATTATTGTTACACGGCCATTTCCTCTTTAGGTCATTGTGTTTAGGTTGAAGCCTTTTTTCTTATCTCTTCATCTAGTCTTTCGTTGTAGTACTTAGGGAGAACTCTTGGCTCTCGTAAAGCTGTGAGCTTATTACGGACCTTTTCTAATGTCCTTACTTGCCTATAATCATCTGTAGTTGCTTACTTCCATGCCCTTCTACTTATATGGTTGCTTCTGAACTGATGTTTTGGCTGCCTTCCTAGTGGCACTTTCTTTTATTCCCTTAACACTCATACGGTACCATTAACTACCCCGACTCTTGTTTGAATATATCTCAAGTATTATAATGATATTCTCCGAGGCTGAATTCTCCATGTTGGGTCCTACTATGTTTATCTTACATGATCTGATGACTCGTCTATAACCTCCTGTTTAGCAATAACTGAGATCTTCCTGACCAATTGCTAACTACTCGTTGGCCCATTCTCATATCAATATTCCTCGTAATCTTTCTTGGGTTATTTCCTTGGTCTTAACTTACGTCTCGTACTAAATCCTTAATTATCAATAACATCTTGGGAAGGAACCTTTAGTTCTTCTCCTTGACATCACGTTTGGATAACGTTCTGGAATTGTAGAATATCTGTAGTATTTAGATAAGTGCAATCTCATCCCTTTCTCATTTTATCGCATTATTCCTTTTATCATTCCATATTCCCCCCCTTTAGGGGAGTACTAAGAAGTGGAGCTATGACGATCTACCTATAGATGTTTTACCTCTTCATATTTGGCATCGTTTCTCAACATCAATGATCCTTACTTGCCTTGCGGCAATTCTTCTGTACCAAGGATGACAAATTCCATTACTCGCGAGGGTGACACTTAGTGTAACTGGCATATACAGTCTCTTAAGCTTAACTTTGCTCATATTGCTTGCTCTAGGGAAGCGTCTCCCTGAATGACTATTCTCTGAATTCATTGTGAATCTTCTTCTGTGGTCCATTCTATAACCGATAGAACAAAATCTGAAATTCTCATGATGTTGAGTACTTTCCAATCATTCAGTCCCTAATTCATATTTAGTTTATCTTGTTTACCAGTCCATACTGATTTCTATTACTCTAGGGTCTAACTTTTCCTGTTGTTAATCACGTTAGAGTCGCGAACTCATTTCCCGAAATGGGGATATGACTGTATAGCCTATACCCTTTTATTGTCTTAAGGCCTATCACCTTTCGTCTCTTTCTTCATTTGACTATAGGTTCTGTGACACTTTACCATTGTTATCCCTGTGTCGCATCTTACTCATAATTCTTCCTTATCTCTATTCTCATTACTCTGCTAATATTTCTACCGATCACTTTCTTTTGAAATTTTTTAACATGACATTCTTTTGCTTTTAGCTCCCCTTGCTTCATCTATCGGCTCTTCGGGTTGCCAAACATTCTCGTTCTACTAGGGATGGGAGCCATACTAAAGTAATATTTATCCCTTTAAGGCTTCTAGTGCTCATATCTAGCTTTAATATTTTAGGAGGAACCATCTAGGTTTCTCACGAGGAGATCTACTAGAACACTTGCAATATCCTTTAGAAATGTCAACTAACACAAACAATCCATTCACCATTTTGGTTTACTCTAACCTCAGTCAAGTCCTGATGTTCCGTCCTTTTCTTAAACTACACCTGTTAGCCTCCATATGGCTTAACTGAGATGGGTACGACCAATTGTACATATCTCTGTTACTGTTGAGGGTAACTCTTAATGCTTATATTTTTCTACCGGAACTGTAATACTGATAATCTTCATTAACTGGGCGCCTCGTACCCTTTTCACCTTGCTTCTTTTACCTCTTAAAAGAACTATCTTTTACCATAAAGGTGGACAAATATTCTTTCCTTAAGGTCCCTTATCAAGAGGCATACACCTTTCAGTATACCCATGATTTGCTAAAGACCTCACATTTACTTATCATAACCAAGATGCAAAATCGAGTTCCTCTAAATCAATAATCCCACAGCTGTATCTCTTATCAATCATCTTTCTGAATGTAGGCATCGTCTTATTACGAATAGATGTTCGAGACTTGAATTCTTATAAGTGATCTCTACCACACGATCTAGAGTAGAAGAAATAGTGACTGTCTTAAATGCCCTGTAGCCTCATGCTTATAAGTGTGGTGCACGACACACCCATAAACAAGACTCTACTAGACACGCCTTATAGACTCCCTAGGACAAAACTGCTCTGATACCACTTTTGTCACGACCCAAACCGATGGGCCGGGACGGGTACCTGGTACCTTACTCAACCGAGTACCAACGTAACATATCTTTCTTAATAGATCATCATATACACATGCATACGGGCCTAATAGACCAACATGATCCTTTATAAACTCAAAACATAGGCCGACAAGGCCGTACAATCTTTTATGTACATGACATATGTCTACAAGCCTCTAAGAATACATAAATGTCAAAGGGCCGGGACAGAGTCCCGCCATACCAAACAATACACGTCTAAATCATACTAATCAAACGGGCAACTCCGAAGCAAATAGAGCGCACCAACATCTTCGGCTGAGCTGATAGCCTACTTGGAGGGATCTCGACCTGTCTATTGGGACCTTCGAGCATAAAACGCAGCATCCCCAGGCAAAAGGGACGTCAGTACGAATAATGTACTGAGTATGTAAGGCACATAAATAAATACATGAGAGATATGGAAGACATATAGAGTACATGACTCAACCTGTAAGTCTGAATAACTTTGTAAATCATAAATTACTTTTAATGTCATACATATGCGTATGAATGTCATGTCGTGCATAGGTACATATTTTATAATATTATCAGCCTCTAAGGGCATCCCATCATATCGTATTGGCCACTGTGGGCAAAATCATCATCGTATACCAGCTGATCAAGTGGTGGTGCATATATAACGCCATAACCTTTCCCATATCTCATATATATATATATATATACATACATATATATGCGTGTATAACGCCATTTGAGTGCATACATATATATGTGTATATAACGCCATTTGAATCATTTTTCAGCCACTGTGGGCAACATTATCATTATATACCAGCTGATCAGGTGGTGGTGCGTATATAATGCCGTAACCTTTTCCCATTCCATATACATATATTTACATATATACACGTATATAACGTCATCTGGTCATGAGTCAATGCACATGAATGCAATGCATGAAAAGTACGTCAATAAAATCATTCGGAAGGTCATAAGACCACTTTGCCTCTTGAGCAATATCATAAAGTAACATCTTTCCAACTTTCGTATTTTTCTGAAACCCATGAACATATGATAAAATATTATGACATATGGGAATTAAAGAACATAGATATTTCTATTACTTCTATGAGTAGAGTCACTTGTGGAATTTGTGCATTTGCACGTTTCGTTCATATCGTATGGATCGTGCCAAAAGAAAGAAGGGATGACCTTAACATACCTGAGTCAATTCTCTTAGCAATCCTTCTAACACACGTTAACTATGTGACAAAACACGTGACAGCAAAATCAAAGTAGGAAAAATCCATATGAAGTTTTGTTGTAGCAACCCACGTCGCTATCTTACTCTTGTATGAATTTCGTGGCTTCTTGTTGGACATACTTTTTGTATGTGTTTGCTGAAGAAATCACGTTTACATCTACTGCTTGTAAAGAATTCACATGAATTCAAGAATTCACATGAATTCTTTCTTTGATAAATCTATACGTCACTTTGTAGATAATGAGATCTTGGATAATCTTATATGAATTCCTTAATAAAGTAAGGAAAAAGAGATTCCAAGATAAAGAAGTCTTTAAAAAAATAGTGAGCTCCATCCGTTCTTATCTTAGCAAGCTTACGTCCACAGACTTGAGTTTCAAAATGATTCTTTGAGTTTCAAATGCATTCTTTAAAAGTCTTGGTTGGTAGGCCCCATTTATAACTTTAATGCATAGCAAGACTTCTTGTTCCCAAATTGTGACACCAACGTAGCATGCATATTAGTCATAGATTCCTTTAATTGTCATGGTCCCACGTGAACAAGACAATTCTTACACTTACCCACCTAATTTAATAATTAACCTGATAATTAATTAGCTGAATATTGTTTTCAAGGAAGTGTGAAGGCTCAACTAGCTAAAAGGTTTTTGGAGAATGAATTTTGTGTTTAAAAATGGAACTTGTTAAAATGTCCTACCTTGATTTTAATAATACAAGGTCTTGAATGTTGAAATTTTTTTAAATGTAGTAAAGTCTAAAGTGTATCTACATGACACCTAATAAGAATGACTTTTAGTCATTTCTTTAGGTGGCTGCCACATTTATTTTGAGATAATTATTAATCTTTATCCACTTATTAGTTAATTCGATAATGTTCTGTTACCCGGTAATTAAACTATTACCCGCATAATTGAGAATTATTACAACTTACTTGAAATATTACTCACTTTTTACATACATTATACGCCTTACTATTATGGTCATGTGGTACCTTGTATGGTACTAGTCCATAAATACCGAGTATATTAGCTCGAGCTGTATTTTATCCCAAAATACCAAATTTCAACGAAATTCATTTTCTTCGACTTGCTTCCCCTCTCACTTTCATGAATTTACTAATCACTTGTGAAAAAGCATAATCCTTATAATCCCCAAATAATCTTTTTCTTGGACTGATGTCAATTTCCTTACGACAAATTCAACATAAAATACTGCAGGGTGCAACATCATTGTAACTTATTACTGTGAAGCTTAATATCAATCGTAATATATTACTGCAGAGGGTAACACCATTGTAAAATATTACTGCAGAGCATAACATAATCGTGATATAATACTGCGGAACATAATATTGACGTAATATTGCGGGGCGTAACACTCACGTGCTCGGATTCCCAAAATTTTCGAAGAAAGTTGTTACCCATAACCTCATGAACTAAAATATATGATTTTCACTAAATTCCATAATAAATTTAGTGGGCAAATTTTATTTTTATCAAAACCTAGATTCTTCATCTAAACCCATAATTTTCACTAATTTACATGTTAAAATCTATCCATAAACTTTGTATTTAACTCACAGTGTATAGAAATAACTCATCTCAAAGTGGTAGGTTGAAATCCTCTTCCTTGGAGCTCCAAAAATCTCCCAAGAGTGTGAAAAATGAGAGGAAATGGCCAAAATCCCGTTTTTAAAAATGAGGTACTGCCCAGCTGCACCCCCTCCTTTGCGAACGCAGAAGAAACCTCACGTTCGTGAAGACTTGGCCAGCTAGGGCATCGCGAACGCGACTGCTCCTTCGCGGACGCAAAGGGAAAAGGACAGTGACTCCTCCCCGGCCCCTTTCCTGTACGCGAACGCGAGAGGGGCTTCACGAACGCATAGGCTTGGGGTGACCAAGCTTTGTGAACACGGAGGCCTGACCACAAATGCGAAGAGAAAAATGATCATTGCCCAAATCCTCCTCCGCGAATGCGTTTGACTGCATTCGCGAAGAAGGAAACCATAACTGGAAATCTGATTTTTCCAACTCAACTCTGGGTGGTCCGAAACAGACCCGAGCCACTCGGGACCCCGTCCAAATGCACCAACAAGTCAATAAACATAATATGGACCTGCTCGATCTCACAAACACGTAAAATAACAACAAAACCAAGAATCACACCCCAAAACCAAATTGAATCAAGTTATGGACTTCAAGTTTCTATATCGCTCCGAACGCGTCGAATCATACTAAGACTGCTTGGAATGACACTAAATTTTGTGTGCAAGTCTTAAATCACCATAAGGAACTATTCCAGATCTCAGAATCTCAATTGACTTCGATAACATCAAAACTTACTCCAAACTAAATTTAAAGAACTTTAAAACCTTCAAATAGTCAACTTTCACTATTAGGTGCCGAAACGCTCTCGGGTCATCCAAAAACTGATATGAATATATGCCCAAGTCCGAAATCATCATACAAACCCGTTGGAACCGTTAAATCCCAATTCTGAGGTTGTTTACTCAAAACGTTGACCAAAGTCAAACTTGGCCCTTTTAGCCAACCATAAGGAACCAAGTATTCGGATTTCAACCCAAACCCTTCCAAATACCAAACTAACCATCCTTGAAAGTTATAAAATAGTAAAAGAACATACGGGGAGTCTTATTTAGGAGAACAAGGTTATACAAAGCAAAATGACCGGTCAGGTCGTTACATTCTCCACCTCTTAAATAAATGTTCGTCCTCGAACGAGTCTAGAATCATACCTAGAGAGTTGAATAGGTGTGGATGTCTTCTCTGCATGTCCTCCTCGGCCTCCCAAGTCGCCTCTTTGGCTGGTTGACCCTTCCACTGAACGTTTATTGCAGAAATCTTCTTGGACCTCAACTGGCAAACCTTGTAACACCCTGTAATTTGAATCGGTTGTGGATGCATTAAACGAGTATTAGCGTGATGGTAATTGAGTGATTATGATAATAAGTGTACGAGGCATATTATAGGTTATTTGGGGTCTAAGGAGAGACTTAAGTCAAAGCCAAGTTGAAATTTTTTATTATAGCTGAAAATTTGCAAATGAGTATGCACAAGACCTAACTTTGGACGAGCATATCTACCTAGATACAATGATTTGTGTGATGTACAACCTATCAAATTAAATCCGTTTGAGTCTAGTTTACAACACAACAAACCGGTCGTTATTTGGAGGTGTATACAGAAAGTTATGACCATTTTACTAGGCAAATGTCACTAGCGCGAACAGGCGCGCGAGCTCGCGCGTCTGGAAGGTTTTAAATATCTTAAAGACCGGAAATAAGAGAAATTAAGTCATTTCTCAAGCTTAGGGATTCCTCTACACCCCCAACTCGACCAAGGAATCCAATTGCACACCTAAGGTGAGTTTTTAAGTGTGTTATCATGGTGATTTCACTTCTCAATCACTAGTTACAACATGATTTTGATTGGGTTTCATAGGATTTCTTCAAAATCTCAAGAACACCCCAAAAGTTGTCTTTCAAGATTTGGTCTACAAGAGGTAATCCTACACCCTTAGACTTACATATATGGTGTTATTATGGAATTATGAGTATGAATCAAGTATTACAACTTATGGTATGGTGATTGGAAGTCATAAATTCCCAATTTAAATGCATGACCATGGTAGGGATTTAAAGGTGATTATTTGATAGGATTTGTTGGTTGGGTGTGAATGGATGGTCATACATATGTTGTTGGAAGTTATAAATTTGTTAGGAATGATGGTGGAATGAATTGTTGGTTAATGGTGATAGTTGGATGAACCAACACTATAGTTATGAGGTGTAAATATCTATGCCTACAAGGTGTTTGATAATATGCCTAAATGGCATAAGTTATGGAATTTATTACTAATATTGGGTTCCATTGGATGTTGTTGTTGTAGATTGAAGGTTCTTAGTAGTGTGGATCATTGTAGTATCACTAAGGGGCAAATTGAGGTATGTAAGGCTAACTCTTTACGTTTGGGAATATCTATGATTCTCCCTACGTCCCATTCATCATGAACATTACTAGTTTCCTCAGAAAGTAATTATGCCTTGGTTCCATGAATAGAAGTAGAACTTATATTCTCTAGATGACATAGTTTCATAATCATTCGATATTCTATGAGTTTCAGTTAGGACAAATCAACTTATTATGAATACTCATCTCAATTTAATCCTATTCACTATACCAGTATCATGTAAGTCGGTATAGCTCATTATTTCAATATCACATATTACAGTATGATTCTCAGTTCCTGATTTAAATTCCTGAATGTTGAACACTTGCATTTGGGCCTGAGGCCGCAGTTTATGCTTTATGCATTTTGGACCTGAAGTCGCAGTTATGTATACGTATACTTGGGACCGAGGCCGCAGTTGTGCATATATATATATATATATATATATATATATATATATATACATATTGGGCCTGAGGCCGCAGTTTAATTTTCAGATAAACAAGTTGTTCATCATTCAGAAGAGGGAGTATTCACATCCTTACTTCCTTGTTCAGTTATCAGTTTATCAGCTAGCAGTTCAGTTTCACTTTCAGTGTTGACAGTGTTCAACTATTTTACATACCAGCACAATTAAAATGTACTGACATCCCTTTTGCCCGGGGCCTGCATCTCGCGATGCAGGTAATGATTTACAGGTTGATGATTCAGAGCACTAGGATTCTCGTACCAGCTATTTGGTGATCCCCAGTTCTTTCAGGGCATTATCATTACTACAGTCTTCAGTATTCATATACAGTCAGTGTTTTCAGTACTCAAATAGAGGCTTCATAGACTAGAGTAACAGTTAGACAGAGTCACAGACTTTTCATATTAAGCTATGTTGGTTACAAATATGTTTCAGAATTGTATTAGTATTTCCGAACTTTGATTTATATCATCCAGACTTTCGGTATATCAGCATGTGTTAGTTTATCTTCCGCATTCAGTATGTTATGATACCACATATTTATTCAGCCAGCCAGTTAGTTCACTCGGTCACATGTAGTCAGGCACCGAGTGCCGTGTTACGTCTAGGCCTAGGTTCGGGGCGTGACAAAGCTTGGTATCAGAGCCATAGGTTCAAGTGTCCTAGGGAGTCTATGAAGCCGTGTCTAGTGGAGTTTCCTTTAAATGTGTGTGCTGGCCACTCATATAAACGGTTAACTACCAAGACATCCAGGATTGTCTCATTTCTTTCTACTCTAGATCGTGCCATGAATCTTAGAGCAATAGATAACGTTTTCTTCCTATCAAATTCCAAATGCATTGGATGCCCAAGCGACGTGCAGGAGAAACCTAAAGTCCTAGAGAGGATAATTGCCCATTGAGGTATAATTATGGAGTACAGGTTGGTAAATACGAGACTTTAGAGGATGTAAAAAAAAAGTGGGATGCAATGGATAATGTTACAGATTAGAGCATAACCTTATTAGAAAGTACAAAAGCAATTATCGTGTCTTATGGTTATCAGTTTACCTTAGTTACCGGTTATACAATCTTTCAGTAATTTCTCAGTTAGCAATTTTATGGTTATTCAGTACTCCAGTATTCAGTTATATGTTTACCAAATATCTGATTTTTAGTGTATCGAAATTTTTGGAGACTTGTGAGTATACGGTGATGCATATGGATGCTAAAAGAAAATGTAAGTAATAGTGATTATAGCGAAACCTTTGCATACTTTAGGTCTGGATTAAGACCACGACTCACCGGATGGTGCAAGAAGTGATTTATCAGATGATGGTATACTTTGAAGGATAAGTTTGTGCATGGTAGTGTATTCGTATGTGTTTTACCTCAGAGAACAATTTCTTTTAATTCTTGAAAATGGAGCCACAAGTTGGATGCTGATAGTTTGGATGTCAGACCCCAACATTGGTCACTATAGTTTTTGACAGAAAAGAGCCTAAGGGTAAAGTACCTAGGAGTCAGAAACGTTTGTTATTACCAAAGATGTGATTTTGTACAACTCATGCAAATGACTAGAAGATATGATGTATGCAATGAGAACTAAGAGCAACCAATAGTGAATTTCAGGAAATGATTTTAAGTTGTTCATATTTATTCAAATCAAGACTAGAAGTACCACGTTAGTAAGTTACTATAAGAAGCAGCTATTGGTGTAAGATAAAAGATATGGCAATTCCCCCTTAGGTTATGTGACTAAATGATTACTCGAGATATTTATAGTATGATATGATTTTATATTATATAGAAAGTTTGAGGTTACATATTCTAATTTTGTTTAAGATAGATGAATTTCCCTAAGTGTGATCCATGTACATAGTTCAAAAAGAATGATAGTGTGCGACAAAAAAAAATATGGTCAGATGATGAGGGAAATTAGGAGTAACCTTATGCTTCACTTTAGTTATTCAAAGCAGGAGAAGAAAATATGATGCTATCAGGTGGTTAGTAAAAGAAGAGTAAGTAAGTTTTGAGTTGATACAGTGAATTAGAACTTTCAGCAGAGCTAGTAGGGGTACAATTTGATTCACTTAGCCAAGTTAACTCTAGTGAGTGGATGGCAGTTTGAAATACCGAACGTGTGTTAGAACCCAAAGAGTTTAAGTTAAACTCGAAGTACAGTAGCAGTGGGAAAAAAATATTAGCAAGCAGTGAGAGCACAAACTATAGAAGAATAGCCTTTAGGAATTATCGTAATGTGGTTTCTCCAGGATTGACAGTATGAGCAGAGTTAAATTATTAAGATTGTATATGATAACTGTGAATACATTAGCTTTCTGTTAAGTGAATAATTTAATTTTTCCTAGTAAGAAAGATTTCTCAGAAGTAAGTTGGAAGATGAGTCGGCATTGACGTAGAGTGCAAAGAATTGCAGAGAATAAGGAAAGTTATTTGGATCCCAGCAAAATGAGAAGGATCCACAAGTATAAGACCTGAAACTCGAATAGTAGCATGGGATATGAAAAAGAAAATCAATTCGGTAATGAGGGAAAATTGTATAATTACCACACGGATTATGTCTAGCAAGTGTAAGAAAAACAAAGTGAGTAGAATGATCCCCAAGTTTAGTTATTGATGATAAAATGATCACAGAAAGCTATTGAATCATGCCCAGTTATGTATCACGAGGGTAGTGCCATTGCACGAGACTCTAGTCTTCGGAGTACTGGTTAAAGACTTAGCTCACAATAATTCTATAAGTGTTTTCAGGAAGTTCTTAAGAAGATAAATTGTGGGAAGTATAACTCATGATTGCGGTAGATAAGAGAACTTTGGTAAAAGAAGTTCACCAGCCAAGATAGGAGTTCGACTTCGGACTCTAAAAGATGACAGAGTTATTGTCTAGAATATGACTTGTTCCCCCTTAGTAGGCGAAGTGAAGGAGAAATAGTTTGATGATCCCTACTTGTTGTAGCTTAAAGAGGATATTCACAAGTATAAGATGATGGCTTTCGAATAAGGGGGAGATGATGGTACTTTGAGGTACCAAGATTGTGTGTTCCAGACATAGATGGACTTAAAAAGGGAAGATCATGTTAGAAGCCTATAATTCCTAGTATTATTTCCATCCAGGTCCCCCAAATATGCATTATGACCAAGGATATTGATTAGATGAACTACATGAAAAAGAACGTCGCACACTTGCGGCCAATTGTCTTAATTGTCAGCAAGTGAAAGTCGAGCAACAGAAAGCCTAGTGTTTTATCACAGAATACACATATTTTGTGTGGAGATGGTAAATATGAAATTTATAAACGGGATTATCTTTCTCATATTAAAAGCATGATTTGATTGGATGATTGTAAATCGACTTACCAAGTCAGCACATTTCTTGCCAGTAAAGACTACCGATTCAACAGAAGATTATACCAAGTTATACATTCAGGAAATCGTCTAATTACATGGGACTCCGTGGTCCGTATTTTGGGACTGTGGTGCTCAGTTTAAAATGAACTTTTAGAATTTCTTTCAGAAATGATTAGGCAAACATTTTTCATCCTCAAAAAAAGATGGCTAGGAAGAGCGCATTGTTCAAACAATTGAGGATATTTTCTTGATGTTAAAAGTAATTGGGATGATCACATACCTCTTATTGGCCTTGCTAATAATAACCTACCATTCTAGTATCAAGATGGCACCGTACAAAGCTATGTGTGGGGGAAGGTGAAGATCACTAATTAGTTGGTTCGAAGTTGGAGAAGTGGAGTTATTAGGACCTTACTTGGTCTATCAGACTATAGAGAAAGTTAAGTTGATTCAAGAGCGTTTTAAGAAAACTCAGAGCCACCAAAATGTCCTATTCGAGCGTGCGGCATAGAGACCTAGAGTTTCAAGTTGATGATTGGGTGTTTTTGAAAGTTTCGCCTATAAAAGGCATTATGAGATTTGAGAAGAAGGGAAAGCATAGTCCCTACTATATTGGGCCATATAGAATCTTGCAAAGGATCGGTCAATTAGCTTATGAGTTGGAGTTGCCTATAGAATTAGTGGTGGTACAACCAGTATTTCGCGTGTAACGTTATAACATTCAAGTTTTTAGCACTCAAATACTCATGTCAGTTCAGTACTCAGATACTTATGTCAGTTCAATACTAAGATATTCAAGTCCGTTCAATACTCAGCTACTCATGTCAGTCCAATGCTTAGATATTCATGCCAGCTTAGTACTTTGATATTTATGTTAGTTCAATTCTCAAATATTCGTGCCAGTTCAATATTCAGATATCCATGTTAGTTCAGTATTTACTTATTCATGGCAGATCAATATTTAGTCAATGCAGTTCAGTTCAGTATCTCAACAGGTCAGTAATCATGTATTCATAATATTTCAGTATTCTCATATCTCCATAACACCCATTTAATGACCATAGATAGCCGTAGTTGCAGCCAGGACCATCATTCGAGGACGAATGATCCCAAGGGGGAGATAATGTAACACCCCGTAATTTGAATCGGTTGTGGATGCATTAAACGAGTATTAGCGTGATGGTAATTGAGTGGTTATGATAATAAGTGTACGAGGCATATTATAGGTGATTTGGGGTGTACGGAGAGGCTTAAGTCCAAGCCAAGTCAAAAATTTTCATTATAGCTGAAAATTTACAAATGAGTATGCACAAGACCTCACTTTGGGCGAGGATATCTACCTGGATACAATGAGTTGCGTGATGCACAACCTATAAAATTAAATATATTTGAGTCTAGTTTCCAACACAACAAACTGTTCATCATTTAGAGGTGTATACAGAAAGTTATGACCATTTTACTTGGCAGGTGTCAGTAGCGCGAACAGGCGCGCGAGCTCGCGCGTCTGGAAGGTTTTAAATATCTTAAAGACCGGAAATAAGAGAATTTGAGTCATTTCTCAAGCTTAGGGCTTCCTCTACACCCCCAACTCGACCAAGGCATCCAATTGCACACCTAAGGTGAGTTTTTAAGTGTGTTTTCATGGTGATTTCACTTCTCAATCACTAGTTACAACATGATTTTGATTGGGTTTCATAGGATTTCTTCAAAATCTCAAGAACACCCCAAAAGTTGTCTTTCAAGATTTGGTCTACAAGAGGTAATCCTACACCCTTAGACTTACATATATGGTGTTATTATGGAATTATGAGTATGAATCAAGTATTACAACTTATGGTATGGTGATTGGAAGTCATAAATTCCCAATTTAAATGCATGACCATGGTAGGGATTTAAAGGTGATTATTTGATAGGATTTGTTGGTTGGGTGTGAATGGATGGTCATACATATGTTGTTGGAAGTTATAAATTTGTTAGGAATGATGGTGGAATGAATTGTTGGTTAATGGTGATAGTTGGATGAACCAACACTATAGTTATGAGGTGTAAATATCTATGCCTACAAGGTGTTTGATAATATGCCTAAATGGCATAAGTTATGGAATTTATTACTAATATTGGGTTCCATTGGATGTTGTTGTTGTAGATTGAAGGTTCTTAGTAGTGTGGATCATTGTAGTATCACTAAGGGGCAAATTGAGGTATGTAAGGCTAACTCTTTACGTTTGGGAATATCTATGATTCTCCCTACGTCCCATTCATCATGAACATTACTAGTTTCCTCAGAAAGTAATTATGCCTTGGTTCCATGAATAGAAGTAGAACTTATATTCTCTAGATGGCATAGTTTCATAATCATTCGATATTTTATGAATTTCAGTTATGACAAATCAACTTATTATGAATACTCATCTCAGTTTAATCCTATTCACTATACCAGTATCATGTAAGTCGGTATAGCTCATTATATCAGTATCACATATTACAGTATGATTCTCAGTTCCTGATTTAAATCCCTGAATATTGAACACCTGCATTTGGGCCCGAGGCCACAGTTATGCACACACACACACACACATATATATACATATTGGGCCTGAGGCCGCAGTTTAATGTTCAGATAAACATGTTGTTCATCATTCAGAAGAGAGAGTATTCACATCCTTACTTCCTTGTTCAGTTATCAGTTTATCAGCTAGTAGTTCAGTTTCAGTTTCAGTTTCAGTGTTGATAGTTCTTTTGTTCAGCTATTTTACATACCAGTACAATTAAAATGTACTGACGTCCCTTTTGCCCGGGGCCTACATCTCGCGATGCAGGTAATGATTTACAGGTTGATGATTCAGAGCTCTAGAATTCTCGTACCAGCTATTTGGTGATCTCCAGTTCTTTCAGGGCATTATCATTGCTACAGTCTTCAGTATTCACATACAGTCAATGTTTTCAGTACTCAAATAGAGGCTTCATAGACTAGAGTAACAGTTAGACAGACTCACGGGCTTTTCATATTAAGCTATGTTGGTTATAAATATGTTTCGGAATTGTATTAGTATTTCCGCACTTTGATTTATATCATCCAGACTTTCGGTATATCAACATGTGTTAGTTTATCTTCCGCATTCAGTATGTTATGATACCACATTTTGATTCAGCCAGCCAGTTGGTTCGTTCGGTCACATGTAGTCAGACACCGAGTGCCGTGTTACGTCCAGGCCCAGGTTCGTGGCATGACAAACCTGCCTATCAACAATGGAAACTTGCTCCTCCTCATAACCTAGGCTCTCATCTAGCTGAACCGTGCTGAAGTCCAACACATGCGACAAGTCGGCATGATACCTTAAGAGAATAGACACGTGGAAAATCGGATGAATTCACGATAGACTGGGAGGCAGCGCAAGATCATAAGCATCCTCCCCGAGTCATCTCAACACCTCAAATGGGCCTATAAACCTTGGGCTCAACTTGCCCTTCTTCCCGAACCTTATGATCCCCTTCATCGGTGAGACTTTCAAGAGAACCTTCTCGCCCACCATAAATGATAAATCACGCGCCTTTTGATCCATGTAACTCTTCTATCTAGACTCTACTATGCGAATATGCTCCCGAATCAACTTTACCTTTTCCAAGGCATCCTTTACCATATCAATACCATATAATTTAGCCTTACTAGGATCAAACCATCCGATGAGAGAACGACTTTGCCGACCATATAAAGCCTCAAATGGAGCCATCTCGATGCTGAACTGATAACTGTTGTTGTGAGCAAACTCAGCTAAAGGCAAGAATTGATCCCACTGCCCTCCAAAGTCATTCACACATGCTCTGAGCATATCCTCCAAGAGCTGAACTGTCCACTCCTATTGCTCGTCGGTCTAGGGATGAAAGGCTATGTTGAACTCTACACGGATCCCTAACTCACTATGTACTGCCCTCTAGAAATGCGAAGTAAACTGAGGGCCTCTATCTGATATGATGGAAATAGGCACACCATGAAACTGAACTATCTTTTGAATATAAATCTAGACCAACCTTTCTCAAGTATACGTAGTCACAACAGGAATGAAGTGTGCCGACTTGGTAAGCCTGTCGACAATGACCCAAACTGCATCAAACTTCTGCAAGGTCCGCGGCAACCGAACTACAAAGTCCATAGTAATGCGCTCCCATTTTCACTCAGGTATAGTCATCTGCTGGAGTAGGACGTGATGGCGCCCAACGCAACCGCTAGGCAAGCCAACAGTGAACTAACAACATGATTGTTTCTTTTAATATTTTCAAAATAGTTGATTTTTAATTAGTGCATAAATAGGAAGTAAAAATTTAATAATATGAGAGATAAAAAATTTTAAGATCAAATGAGATAAGTAAAATAACCCAAAAATCATCATGTGTCTACTAGTTTAATTTTCAAGACCTGGTGTCATAAGTGTATGAGCTACTAGTAGAATATACAAAAGAATACTACACTATTGTTTGAAGTGCAATAGAGAGAAAATAAAAGCAAAAGAAAGACTTCGATTGCTGCAGAACGGGCTTAGAAGGCAGCTCACCATAAACTCTCGTGAAATCAAGGATGCGCGCACTGATATCCAGATGCACCTGCCTCAGATCCTGCACATTTAGTGCAGAAAGTGTAGCGTCAGCGCATAAACAACATATACCCAGTAAGTATCTAGTCTAACCTCGAAGAAGTAGTGACGAGGTGTCGACTTCGACACTTACTATGGGCCAACAATAAACTATCTAAATCTTAAATAAGCATGGGCATAAATAATAATAGTGAAAACTCAATAACAAGAAATAAATAATCAATCCTTCCACTGATAATAAATCCAAAATCAATTTTCACTATTTAATCTTTTAACCTCTCTAGACAATAAAATAATATCAAGTATAACATTGGGCTCCAAGTATTTTTACGCACGAATTATGCCGAGGACGTATGGCCCCATCCAAAAATACATATACATAACTGTGTGCACTACCGAGGGTCGAATGACATGAACCATAGATGCATCTATTAACCTGCCGAGGCGAATATACCACTCCCATGAGAGTAGTGAAATTTACCTCGCTCGCAGAATATACTTGCGACACGAGTGAACATAGATTTCTCAAAGTTATCATAATATTCCTTAATTCTATCCAAAAATAAAAGATTCCAACTGAAAAACTTTTAAATCTTGAAATCCTAAATCTTAGCTCAACTCAAGGCGATAAATAAGCATAATCAAATAACGGTGTCAACAAAGCATGGTGTAAACCTAAGACTACCCGGACATAAGTATAATTAGTAGCTACGCGGACTCTCGTCGCCTCGTGCATACGTAACCCCCACAAATAGAATAAAATATTAGTTCAATTCACCTATGTGATTAATTCCCTCTTACAAGGTTAGAAAAGAGACTTACATCATCTCAAAGCTTACTTTTCGGTCCACAATTGTGCTTTAAACCCTCAATTCGGTGCCAAATGACTCGTAACTAGTCAAATGTTATATAAAATAGTCAATATGTCTTCAAAAGTTCGTATCCTAACTATTAAAGTGATTACTCAACCCCAAATGAAGAATTTTGAAAATTCACCCCCGGATCCACGTGCCTGGATTCCAGAAATTTTCAAGGAAAGTTGTTACCCAAAACCTCATAAATTCAAATATATGATGTTCACTAAATTCCATAACAAATTTCGTGGATAAATTCCATTTTTATCAAAACCTAGGTTCTTCATCTAAACCCACAATTTTTCACTAATTTACATGTTAAAATCAATCCATACACTTTGTATTTAATTCACATGGTATACAAATCACTCACCTCAAAGTAGTAGGTTGAAATCCCCTTCCTTAGAGCTCCAAATCGCACAAGAGTGTGAAAAATGAGAGGAATGGCCAAAGCACCGTTTTTAAAATGAGGTACTGCCCAGCTGTACCCGCTCCTTTACGAACGCGGAAGAAGCCTCGCGTTCGCGAAGGCTTAGCTAGCCTGGGCATAGCAAAAGCGACTGCTCCTTCGCAAACACGAAGGGAAAAGGACACTGACCCTTCCCAAGCCCCTTTCCTCTACGCGAACGCGAGAGGGGCTTCGCGAACGTGTAGGCCTGGGGTCACCAAGCTTCGCAAACGCGGAGAACTGACCCTGAATGTGAAGTGCAAAATGACCACTGCCCCAAATCCTCCTTCGCGAACGCGAGGGTCCAACCGTGTTCGCGAAGGAGGAAACCAGAATTGGAAATATGGTTTTTCCAACTCAGCTTCGGTAGGTCAGAAACACACCCGAGCCACTTGAGACTCCATTCAAATGTACCAACAAGTCCATAAACATAATACAGACCTTCTCTAACTCTCAAATTTTGTAAAACAATAAGAAAACCAAGAATAACACCCCAAAACCAAATTGAATCAAGTTATGAACTTCAAGTTTCTAAATCACTCCAAACGCGTCAAATCATACTTAGATTACTCGGAATGACACCAAAATTTACGCGCAAGTCTTAAATTACCATACAGAACTATTCCCAATCACGGAATCCCAATGGACCTCAATAATACTGAAACCTACTCCAAACCAAATTTAAAGAACTTTAAATCCTTCAAATAGCCAACTTTCACTATTAGGTGCCAAAACTCTCCCGATCATCCAAAACCCGATCCGAACATACGCCTAAGTCCAAAATCATCATACGAACCTGTTGAAATCGTCAAACACTGATTCTGAGGTTGTTTGCCCAAAACATTGACCAAAGTCAAACTTGGCCCTTTTAGCCAACCATAAGGAACCAAGTGGTCCAATTTCAACCCGAACCCTTCCAAATCCTAAACTAACCTTCCTCGCAAGGCATAAAACAGTAAAAGAACATATGGGGAGTCTTATTTAGGGGAACGAGGTTCTAGAAAGTAAAACGACTGGTCGGGCCGCTACATAGCCATTTTTTCATGTAAAATTAAAATCTGAACAAAAACAACCTAATACGGATGTGATGACCCGGCCAGTCATCTCATGAGTTACCGCTCTGTTTCCCCCATTTATGCTTCTTATTGCTTTGTTTATCTATTTTATGAGTGATCGGGTTGGTCGGATCGGGTTCGGAAAGGATTTGATAAGGTTTGAGACAGTCTCTTTTGAGGAAGCTTAAGTTGGAAAAGTTAGCCGAATATTGACTTATATGTTAGAGGGCTCGAATGTGAATTTTGATGGTTCGATAAGCTTAGGGAGGTGATTTGGGACTTAAGAGCGTGATCGAAATGTGTTTTGGAGGCCCGAAGTAGATTTAGGCTTGAATTGGCGAAATTTGATTTTTAGTGTTTTCTGGTTGATAGGTGAGACTTTGATATAGGGGTCGGAATGGAATTTCAGGAGTTGCAGTAGTTCCGTTGGGTCATTTGGGATGTGTGTGCAAAATTTCAGGTCATTCGGATGTGGTTTGGTATACTTTTTGATCAAAAGCGTAATTCGGAAGATTTTGGAAACTTAGGCTTGAATCCGATGTGTTTTGGTTGATTCAATGTTGTTTGGGTTGTTTTGAAGATTGGTACGAGTTTGAATAAGGTTATGGGATATGTTTATGCTTTTGGTTAAGGTCCCGGTGGCCTCGAGGTGATTTCAGATGGTTGACGGAGAGTTTGAAAATTTGGTTTGGCAGCTGAAGTGTGGAATTTCCGATCATAACTGCACCTGCGGCTAAGGGACCGCAGATGTAGTCTCGTAGAAGCGATTTAGGAGTCACAGAAGCGGAAAGGGGCTAGGAAGGCTAGAGCTGCAGAAGCGGCTAAGGAGCCGCACCTAGGATGGCGTAGGTGCGGAAGGTGCATCGCAGATGCGGAAGCTGGGGAATAAGTGAAAACCGCAAAAGCGACATCTTGGACCGCAAAACGGCACCGCAGAAGTGGTAGAGAGGGCCGCATATGCGAAATGCCTGGGCCAGAACATATAAATTCATTCCTTCGCAAATTTGAGCTATTCCACCATTTTTTAGTCGTTCTTTGGAGCTTTTTGGGCAATTTGAAGAAGGATTTCAAAACAACTTCATTGAGGTAAGGATTTTGGACCTAAAACTCATTCCTATGGTATTATTTCATGGATTAGAGCTGTAATTAATGGAATTTAAGGGTTATAAATTGGGGAAACTAGGGCTTGGTATTGGAAACCTAGACTTGAGGATTTGAGGGACCATTTATGGTCGGATTTTGGTACTTTTGATATGTATGAACTCATGGGGAGATGCAGAATCTATTGATGTGAATTTTATCAAATTCCGAGACGTGGTCCCGGGGGTCGGGTTTTGGTAATTTCAGAATTTATGTTATAAATTGATTATTTTCGCTTGGGCTTCATTCCCCTAGCATATTTTGACATCGTGATTTTGATTTTTGGATAGGTTCGACGTGAGTGGAGGCCGATTCGAGGGGCAAAGGCATCGCAGGCTATAGTTTGGACCGGATTGAGGTGAGTAATGATTGTAAATGTTGTCCTGAGGGTATGAAACCCCGGATCGCACATCGTTGTACTATATTGAGGTGCCACACATGCTAGATGACGAGCGTGGGGTCGGGCACTGTTGGGAATTGTGACTTAGTCCATCCCAAATGATTGTTTTACCGCGTATTTGATTGAAAACTGTTTGTTATCATCATGTGTTTGGGCTGAATCCCGTATTTGGGCCTCGTGCCAACTATTTGAACCCTTAGGAGATTTTTACTGATATTTCTTCACTATTTTGGCTTTATACTTGAACTCAGTCATGCTATATTCTATTATTTTCATAACTCAGCCATGTTTACTCTATTTAACACATAAATGCTATTTCAAATGATATTCTGGGCTGAGCATCATGTTTTACTGTTGTCCGAGTGGCCTATGAGATTATGACTGAGTAAGACCGAGGGCCTATGTTGTGAGGAAACATTGATTATGATTATGAGGCCGAGAGCCTAAGATTTGTACGCCACGAGGTGGCTTGTTGATATGAGACCGAGAGCCTATGTGATTATGCCACGAGATGGCTTGATATTGAACTTGGGACGTAAGGGGCCCCTCCAGGAGTCTACACACCCCCAGTGAGCGCGGGTACCCATTGTGATGTGAGAAATAGCCCGAGGGGCTGGTGTTGTTCTATGATATTGCCCGAGGGGCGATCCTTTATGTGTTTATCTTTCCTAGTTGCCTGT
This sequence comes from Nicotiana sylvestris, assembly GCF_000393655.2. Classification (NCBI taxonomy): domain Eukaryota; kingdom Viridiplantae; phylum Streptophyta; class Magnoliopsida; order Solanales; family Solanaceae; genus Nicotiana; species Nicotiana sylvestris. The sequence continues at coordinate 58,414,469 of NC_091058.1, forward strand.
CATTTACCTGCTTAATTGTTAAAAAGGCATTTCATGAAGTTTAAACTGAACTAAAATGACTTTACATATCTTCACTAATTCACTATTTTTACTGACTTTTACTGCTTCATTATAGCCTGTAATGTGCCTTACATGATTTCATATTTCTCAGTCTTTATTTATGATTATTACTCACTGAGTTGGAGTACTCACTTTACTCCCTGCACCCCATGTTCAGATTCAGGCGTTGATGATCCTTCTTGCGAAGGTTGAGAGCTCCCAACAGATTTCGGAGTTCACAAAGTAGCTGCTCGGCATCCGCAACCCCGTGCTTCTCCCCTTTTATATCATTTCCTTTATCTTGTTAGTGATTCTGTAATAGTTATATAGACGTTTCATACTTGTAGTATATTGATAGATTCTCATGACTAGTGACACCCCGATGTCGGGCTGTGTTGGTTTTATTTTCAGCAACTATACTGTTTCACCTTATCTATTTTGGATATTTATTATGTTTAAGACTTACTTGCATTATCTTAACTGCTTAAAAATGAAATGGGAATGTATCGGCTAGCCTTGTCTCCACGAGAGGCACCATCACGACCGGTTTCAGGTTTAGGGTCGTGACACAGGATAACTTCCAACACAATATATTGGAGTTTCGATTTTTTTAAATTTAAGATTCCAGTATAATGTGTTGGAATTTCATAATGTATGTTGGAGTTCCGACATAATATACCGGAAATTTATATGCATGAACTCCATATATTACTAGAAATTCGGGAAAATTCGTCCACAAAAACTGACCAAAGTAGGTCAGTAATAGCCAATAACTGTCCAAAACCTGACCATTAATGCGTGGTCGGTATTTTGTAAGTCGAAAGAGCATACCGACCAAAGTCAGTCGGAAATTACCGACCAACATTGGTCTGTATGCTCTACATGACCATCTAATAATTTCATTGGCTTACCGACCAACATTTGTCGGAATGTTATTTTAATAATTTAATTTTACTTACCAAACTTGGTCGGTGTATTAAATTTATTAATTTTGCTTACAGACCAATTTTGGTATGTATTGGAAAATATATTTGTTTTATAAATAATTAAAATTTAAAAATACCGACTAACATTTGCCGGTAAACTGGACAGGGCAAGCAACTTATCGACCAACTTTGGTCGGTAATCTTGAATTTCTAGGAAATAAATATTCATTAACCGACCAATATTGGTCAGTAATTTGCAATTTTAATTTTATTTATTAGATACCAACCAAGGTTGGTTTGTTTTTTGGGATTAATTTTGGCAGAAAATTTTGGTAGCTACACCACCTACCAAATAAAAGTAGTATACCAATACCCCCAATTCACATCTAATAACCACCAATTCACCACATACAACCCCTAATTCACCACAACCAAACATCCAACAAAAACAACAACAACAAAACATCAAATTAATACTTTAAAACTAACAAATTAAAGTTCAATTAAACATCACAATTCAAAACCAAGCAAAAACTAAGTAATTACAACAAGTTCAAAATTGTTCAATCTAATTCAAAACTAGTTCTATTAGTCTAGTTCAATGTATTGGTCAAGGGGTGTTTTCTACAATATCATCATCATTGATGAACTTTCATCCACAAGACGGTATAAAGAACGGTCTTGTGGAGGACGGAAAGAACGATCACGAGTCCGACGAGACGAACAATCAAGGGGAGGACGGGAGGAACGATCACGTGGAGGCCTAGCCTCTGGCGATGACTCACGAGATTGGGGCAACGGAAAAGCTCCAGTTGAAAGGAGAGTTCTGATCTGAGCTTGCATATCAAGGAATTGAGCATCTCTAAGCCTTTATCTTTCCTTGGTGCTTCTAGCTAGGAACTAAGCTTTGTCACTGTCTCCCGCATAGCTGATAGGCTCTCCCTATTAAGTTTCTCGCCCTATGAGGAAGTCCATATTCCTTGCATTCTACACCTATTGCGATGGAATTTTTTCTCATGAAGTCCGTGTACCTTCCCCCATTTTTGTCACGACCCTAAACCCGGACCCGGTTGTAATGGCACCTCTCGTGAAGACAAGGCCAACCAACTAGTCCCAATTCAATTTTTAAACAGTTAAACATTAACAATCAGTCTAAGCATGAGTAAAAGCCAAAGACTAAACAAAAGATAGTATAATGTACGGAATACAACCCAAACACAGCCCGATACCGGGGTGTCATAAGTTACGAGCATCTACTAGGGTCTAAATACAATTGAAAAGTCTGAAATGTACGAAATGCGGACTAATGAAATAAAGAGGGAGAAAAGCACTGCTGCGAACGCTGACAACTACCTTGCTAAACTTCGATGAATCTGCCTCCGATTAGCCAATACCCGCTACCGGGTTCAGAAATACCTAAATCTGCACACAAGGTGCAAGGAATAAAGTGAGTACTCCAACTCAGTGACTAATAATTATAACTAAAGTCTGAATGGTAAGAAATCATAAAAAGTGGATCAACATGATGTATAGAAGCAGTTCAAAAACCAGTAAGAAAGCAATGAAGCTATAAAATCTCTTAAAATATCTTAGCTCAGTTTAAACTTCATTGAAAATGACTTTCTCAACAATTGCGCAAATGAATGCAAAACAATTAGTGCAGATAAGCACAGAAATCCGCCCCTCGGGCACAAATACACAATTAAACAGGTACATGGCAGACAAATAAGAAAGATAAGCACATAAGGTTTGCCCCTTGGGAACAATGTCAACAAATCCGCCCTTGGACAATATCTTAGAACAATACCAGCCCCTCGGGCTATATCTCACATCACAATAGGTACCCGCGCTCACTGGGGGTGTGCAAACTCCTGGAGGGGCCCCTTACGGCCCAAGCACAATATCAAGCCATCTCGTGGAATCATCTCTAGGCTCTCAACCTCATATCAACAAGCCACCTCATAGCATACATATCTCAGGCCCTCGGCGTAATAATCAAAATCAGTGTATCATCGCTGCGGCGTGCAACCCGACCCAAAAGTATCCTCACAACACAAGCCATCGGCCTTACTCAGTCAAAAATCACATAAGCCACTCAGGCAACAATAAAACATGATGCTCAGCCCAAAATATGATTTAAAATATCATTTCAAGTGTTAAAGCAGAGTAAACATGGTTGAGTTTTGAAAACAGTGGAAAATAATATGACTAAGTTCAAGCATAAAATCAAAACAGACAGGAAACATCAACAAAAATCCCCGAAGGGTTCAAATAGTTGGCATGAAGCCCGAATATGACATTCATCCCAAATAATGATGATAGCAAATAGATTTCAGTCAAATACGCGGTAAAATCATCAATCGGGACGGACCAAGTCACAATCCCCAATAGTGCACGACCCCATGCTCGTCATCAAACGCGTGTCTCACTTCAAAATAGCAATACGATGTGCAATCCGGGGTTTCAAACCCTCAGAACATCATTTACAATCATTACTCACCTCGATCCGGTCCAAACTCTAGCCCGCAATGCCTCGCTCGCATGAATCGACATCCGAATGCTCCAAATCTAGCAACAATCAGTACATAATCATTAAAATATGCAAAGGGAACGAAGCCCACTCGAAAATATCCAATTTTACATCAAAATCCTAAAATTGCTCAAACCCGCCCCCTGGGCCTACGTCTCAGAATCTGATAAAATTAACATCAATGGAATCCTCATCCTCATACAAGTCTATACATATCAAGAACATCAAAATCGGACCTCAAATGGCCCCTCAAATCCCCACTCAAAGGTCTCTTAATCTCAAACCCTAATTACCTATTTTTGCTACTGATTTTTCCATGGATTTCAGGCTTACAATGATAAAATTCATCATAGAAACAAGTTTAGGGTCCAAAAATCTTACCTTCATGAAATCCTTTTGAATTACCTCTTCAATTAGCTCTCCCAAGCTTTAAAATCGCCCAACAATGGAGTTATTTAGCCTCAAAATCGCGGAATAGCCCTTTTAAATCATTCTGCCCAGGCATAAAAATCCTTATTCGCGAACGCGGTCAAAGCCACACGTTCGCGAAGTACAAAATTACTTTGACCAAATTTCCTTCACTGCGAACACATCCTACCACTCGCGAATGCGAAAACCTATCTCCCTAACCCAACGCGAATGCGACTCCCTTTCCGCAAACGCGAAGAACAAATAAATCCTCAAACCCAGCTGCTCACTTCCCCTACGCGAACGCGAAGCACAACGAACCCAGCCCTTCGCGAACGTGGAGCCTCCCTCTTGAATGCGAAGGCTAAAATCTCTACCTCACCAGCTAACCCTTTGCGAACGTGAGGGCCTACTCGCGAACGCAAAGGCCAAATGCCTGCAGCAGTAAACAAAAATTTTCTGCAACTTTGCAAAACATGAGATGGTCGGATTCACCACCCGAAAGTCACTCAAGGACCTCAACCAAACATGCCAACCTATCCCATAACATCTTTCAAACTTGTTCCGAACGCTCAAAACAACATCAAAACACCAAATTCGCATTGGATTCAAGCCTAAGAATTCCAAAACCTTCTAAATTACGCTTTTGATCAAGAACCCAACCAAACCACGTCTGAATAACCTGAAATTTTGCACACACCTCCCAAATGACATAGCGGAACTATTGCAACTTTCGAAAATCCATTCTGACCCCTATATCAAAATCTCACCTATCAACCGGAAAATGCTAAAACCTCAATTTCGCCAATTCAAGCCTAAACCTTCCACGGACTTCCAAAATGCATTCCGATCATGCTCCTAAGTCCCAAATCACCCAACGGAGCTAACCAAGTCATAAAAATTCCGATCCGAGATCATATACAAACAAGTCAAATCTTGGTCAAACCTTTCAAATTTCAAGCTTCAACGGAGGACTGTTTCTTCCAAATTCATTTCGATTACCCTGAAAAACAAAACCAACGATTTACATAAGTCATAATACATCATAGGGAGCAGGTCACGCCTGAGAGCTGACGAGCAAGGTGCAAAAGCTCAAAACGACTAGTCGGGTCGTTACATCCTCCCCCACTTAGACATACGTTCGTCCTCGAACGTGCCCAGAGTTGTTCCAAAAGCCAACCAATCGCTGAATAACCTTACCATTCATATACCCGGGGGTGATCCCACGTCACCCTACCTTATATAGGTCCAATAACACAATGTAACTAAAATTCCACAATCCAATCTAGCCCATTAACCTTGGAACCACATTTCCACTTCTGAAACTATCTACAAGATTAGAATCTCATATCTATACTATGAATAAGCCCGATCAAGTTGTAATAACTCATAACTACAACCTCAAGTGCAATTATATGATATACCACATAACTCAAACGCTTGTAGCGATAACTTCTATTCACCGCAGCTGCACACAGCAACCGAATACCGGTAGAAAATCTCCTATCAACTAAAGTCTCATTCCAACACTTTGATATACTGCCAATGATAAATAATACACGCAGTAAGCCACAACCATTTCTCAGATCAACCATTCCTAAAGCCACTTCTCCTTTGGTAAAGACCATAGCAAAAGTTTGAGCCGAACCTCGATATTATCCGTCCAACATGCTGAAATCGAATCCGTTCGTATTTATTAATGATCCCAACGATCTCATCTAATCCAACACACTTCTCTGGTGATATGACACATCAATACAGGTATAAGCCACAACTTGCGCAATACGCGTACCAATAAGCAACAGTCCGAACATACTCAAATGATGAAAATGACTCAAATGAAAGAGTTGTACCTCAGGCTCACCAGTACTACCACAACACAAGGCTGAGAACCCGTCTCACATCATAGGAACAGAACACAAATCTAACCCGCAAGGTCATACCCCCACATAACTTTTCTGCGATGCGCGGTCCTATCCAAACACGGCTCCATATGAAACACCTTAAGTCACTCTGCTAGAGCTTGGCGACCACGCGCAATTGATGCCTAGAACCAAAGTAAATTATCATAACCATGGTAAGGCAAATACATAATACCACACAACCTGAAAGGACATAACCGACGTGCCATTCATTGAGCAACACCCAAATACTCTTCCCGCTCGACTTCGACTATGAAACCCTAATAGAACCACACCATATGTGCCTGTAACCAACAAATCATAACACCTCGCAACACATAAAGGTAACTCATAGATCTTCCCAAATTAATAATAAGCTCAATAACAATCAAATCAACGCATCCATTAAAAATACAATTCGGAGCCAACCAAGCCGACTCAAGTTAGAACACGCATCCACATTAGCCTACCAACGAACTCCTTATCAAGGAAATCCTGAAGCTGCTGCTCCAACTCCTTAACACTGCCGGTGCCATACAATATGGTGTCGGGCATCAAATCAATACCGAAATCAACAACCTTGCCTGGCGACATGCCTGGCCACAAGAAACACATCCGAAAAGTCCCTCACCACCGAAACTGAATCAATATGAGGAGCCTCCGCACTGGCATCCCTTACGAGAGCCTAAATAAGGAAGGCAATCCTTCCCAACCCTCCGCTGGGTCTTCAAAATATGAAACTACTCTACCAAGAACATAATCTGTCGAACCTCACCACTCAATCTGTGGCATTCCCGGCATAGCCAACAACGTCGCCTTAGCGCAATAGTCTAGAATGGCACAACACAGAGACAACCAGTCTAAACCCAATATCATATCCAAAATCTGACCTATCATGCAACAAAATATATACTCGGGTCTCCAAACCCCGATAGTCATTAGACAGTGCGATACACGCAACTTATAACCACAACATAGACTGAACATGAGAATTCCCAATCTCCAACTCCATATAGCACACGAATCACAATACCTGATCCCAATTCCACCGTCCGAAGGCATACCACACCTCAAATACCCAATCATTTCACGAGAGATACTCTAAAATTCTACCGTGCAACCAAGCAAACTCGACTATTAGTAGTCGATCTAACAAGAAAGTGCCGCAATACTACCGAAGTACCATCAACTTAATCACATTGCCTTTTTCTTAAACATAAACCCTCGTCAAATCACCCCAAATTAGCAATACCATTTCATTAATCATCCGAAGACCCTTCCTCTAATTATCTAAAGCTCATTTCTCTAATTGTCTGAGACTGCTCGCTGCCTACGAGTTTTATGACCTTCCTTTCAGAACTGAACTGTAGCCTTACACATGCAATCTCAGTCCTCCACAACATACCACATATACCATACCATCCTATGATAACATGAGGACTTTATATCTCTTCGGAGCCACCAACAACTATGTACCCAACTAACCAAGACTTTCCATTGAACTCATCTGGAAAAAAATCACTACACATCCCACGCTCCTCATGCCAGTAGAAAATATACATCTCTAGCCACGGTAGATATCAACAAGAACTCTCCGTCTCCCCTTTGCACAAACAAGTCCGTCAGGACTGAATCTTCCTAACTCAATCAACCTACGCAGGCCACTAAAACCCAAGAGAATTGCCGCAAAATACCCGTAAAAACTCATTACCTCGAACACCCCCAAGGAATTAATCATATCCTTATCATACCGGTACGGCCTGCTATCAAGTTATCCCATCGATCCAAGCTCCCTTCTGATTTACCTTCGACTTAATACTCCTTCTTGATATAACATCACCATTCCTCAACCCAGACTTACCACACGAGACCCAAGCTTAAAGACACAATGTGTAAGGCTCATAAGCCGCTGAATACTTTCTTAGATATCCCCAAAAGCACCACGTTCAAAATACTTACCATGAAGAGACCTCCTACGAATTCCGAGCCATTACCTTCCTAATACTGATATATAGAATCCCATAATTAATATAGAAATAACACAAGTCTTGGCACCCTCTAATGCAAACCTCAGTTTCTAGCCCAATTATTCACTTGAAAATCTCCAATTATTACCTGAAAGTCTTGAACCCATTAAAACCATTCCCGAGAGTCATCCACTCTACTCAAACTGCAATTAGCCTAATCAATCGAACCGAACAACCCGTACCTCACTAGCACTCTGACACCGTAGATTGTAACCTCATTCTAATAAAACCAAGCAACTTTCCTGCTCTATGCACTGAGCATCCTTTACCAACAACAACTCAAGACATTCCATGATTCTCACACACCTATGAAGCATACTATATCCTTTGTTAAGAAATTTCCTTTACTCGAGCCATCCTCAGTCTCAATCTCCATAGGCCATAACTGATTCGCCCGAACGCCCCAAACTGGGACCAACATAGCACATAACAGTGCAATCAACTAATCAATAGCAGACTCCTCCACTTGGGCTCGATGCCATAGATCAAAACACAATCAATAACTCATAACGCATATACTCTATTGCTGCCATATTACCATAGTGAGATTAAACTCGATCCTTCATAAGCGCGTCAGACACATACCATATGGTACCTCGAATCTTCTGCAAATCTCGCATTCACTCTCGCAACAGTTAAACCCACTCTCTTAAGCGACCTAATTTTAAATTTCAACATATATCTTTCACTTGCAAGTGAGATATTCTAACAGACAACATAAAGATTGCACAAACTTCTGAATACTCCGTAGGAGATGACCCACCTGCTTTGCCTCGATCTAAGCTTTCCGCATACATCTACCGACATAAACTTTAAACAATTGCTTATTCTTCCCGAGTCTGAACTCATTGCGCAACATGAAATTTACTTCACTCCCAACTGGGAATCATGAAAAGATTCTTCACACGCCAATAACTCGGGGATATACCTTGAATCAAGATGGAAATCAAGCACCTAATGGTTCTTCTCTTATCCAGCAGATCCTTCTCGCCGTTTCCAATCATAAGAATACATCTCGCAGTACTAACATGCTCATCACCGTCACTTCCACTAGTAGGGACAATACCAAACATATAAGTTCAAAAACACTAGCTCACATAATCAGCACCTCGATGCTCAAGCTATAGGCAAAATCCGGCCTCAAGTCCTCTAGACTAGCCCAACATCAACTCACAGAGATCACATCTCGCCCCTCAATCAGGGAATCACAAGCCATCGATGCACATCTAATACTGAGCACTCATGCGCACATACAAACGCATGGAAGGAATTCAAAGAGTTACATTTCAAGCTGAATCAAGGACGCACGATAAGAATTCAAGAATGTGAAGTTTTTACTAAAGGTTCTACAACCTCTCGAGGATAAATACAGACGTCTCCATACCGATCCATGAGACTCTACTAAACCTGCTCATGACTCGTGAGACCTATGTAACCTAGGCTCTGATACCAAATTGTCCCGACCCTAAACCCGGACCCGGTCGTGATGGCGCCTCTCGTGAAGACAAGGCTAGCCAACTAGTCCTAATTCAATTTTTAAACAGTTAAACATTAACAATCAGTCTAAGCATGAGTAAATAAGCCAAAGACTAAACAAAAGATAGTATAATGTGCAGAATACAACCCAAACATAGCCCGATACCGAGGTGTCACAAGTCACGAGCATTTACTAGGGTCTAAATACAACTGAAAAGTCTGAAATGTACGAAATGCGGACTAATGAAATAAAGAGGGAGAAAAACAGTGCTGTGAATGCCGGAAGCTACCTTACTAAACTCCGATGACTCTGCCTCCGATCAGCCAATACCCGCTACCGGGGTCAAAAATACCTGAATCTACACAAAAGGTGTAGGGAGTAAAGTGAGTACTCCAACTCAGTGAGTAATAATCGTAACTAAAGTCTGAATGGTAAAAAATCACAAAAAGTCCATCAACATGGTGTATAAAAGAAGTTCAAAAACCAGTAAGAAAGCAATGAAGCTATAAAATCTATTAAAATATCTTAGCTCAGTTTAAACTTCTTTTAAAATGACTTTCTCAACAGTTGCACAATGAATGCAAAAATATTATTGCAGATAAGCACAGAAATCTGCCCCTCGGGCACAAATACACTATTAAACAGGTACATGACAGGCAAATAAGAAAGATAAGCACATAAGGTTAGCCCCTCGGGCACAATGTCAACAAATCCGCCCCTCGGGCAATATCTCAGAACAATACCAACCCCTCGGGCTATATCTCACATCACAATGGGTACCCGCGCTCACTAGGGGTGTGCAGACTCCTGGAGGGACCCCTTACGGCCCAAGCGCAATATCAAGCCATCTTGTGACATCATCTCTAGGCTCTCGACCTCATATCAACAAGCCACCTCATGGCGTACATATATCAGGCCCTTGACCTTATAATCAAAATCAGTGTATCACCGCTGCGGCATGCAACCCTACCCTAAAGTATCCTCACAACACAGGCCCTCGACCTTACTCAGTCAAAAATCACATAAGCCACTCGGGCAATAGGCAAACATGATGCTCAACCCAAAATATGATTTAAAATATCATTTCAAGTGTTAAAGCAGAGTAAACATGGCTGGGTTTTGAAAACAGTGGGAAATAGCATGACTGGGTTCAAATATAAAATCAAAACAGTGAAGAAACATCAACAAAATCCTCGAAGGGTTCAAATAGTTGGCACGAAGTCCAAATATGACATTCAGCCCAAATAATGATGATAGCAAATAGATTTCAGCCAAATACGCGGTAAAGTCATCAATCGGGACACACCAAGTCATAATCCCCAATAGTGCACGACCCCACACTCGTCATCAAGCATGTGTCTCACTTCAATATAGCACTACGATGTGCAATCCGGGGTTTCAAACCCTCAGAACATCATTTACAATCATTACTCACCTCGATCTGGTCCAAACTCTAGCCCGCGATGCCTCGCCCACATGAGTTGACCTCCGGATGCTTCAAATCTAGCCACAATCAGTACATAATCATTAAGATATGCAAAGGGAATGAAGCCCACTAGAAAATATCAAATTTTACATCAAAATCCTGAAATTACTCAAACCCAGTCCCCCGGGCCCACGTCTCGGAATCCAATAAAATTAACATCAATGGAATCCTCATCCTCACACGAGTCTATACATATTAAGAACATCAAAATTGGACCTCAAATGGCCCTTCAAATCCCCATTATAAGGTCTCTTAATCTCAAGCCCTAATTACCCATTTTTGCTACTAATTTTTCCATGGATTTCAAGCTTACAATGATAAAATACATCATAGAAACAAATTTAGGGTCCAAAAATATTACCTCCATGAAATCCTATTGAATTCCCTCTTCAATTAGCTCTCCCAAGCTTCAAAATCGCCCAACAATGGAGGTACTTAGCCTCAAAATCACGGAATAGCCTTTTAAATCATTCTGCCCAGGCATAAAAATTCTTCTTCGCGAACGCGGTCAAAGCCTCGTGTTCGCGAAGCACAAAACTACTTTCACCAAATTTCCTTCACCGTGAATGCGTCCTACCACTCGCGAGCGCGAAGACTTGGCTCCCTAACCCAACACGAACACGACTCCCTTTCCGCGAACGCGAAGAACAAATAAATCCTCAAACCCAGTTGCTCACTTCCCCTTACGCGAACGCGGAGCCTCCCTCGCAAACACGAAACACAACGAACCCAGCCCTTCAAAAACGCAGAGCCTCCCTCGTGAACACGAAGGCTAAAATCTCCACCTCACAAGCTAACCCTTCGCGAACTCGAAGGCCAAATGCCTGTAGCACTGAACAGAAATTTTCTGCAACTTTGCAAAACATGAAATGGTCCGATTGACTACTTGAAACTCACCCGAGACCCTAGGGACCTCAACCAAATATGCCAACATATACCATAACCTCATTCAAACTTGTTCCAACCTTCTAAATGCTCACAACTACATCAAAACACCAAATTCGCATCGGATTCAAGCTTAAAAATTTCAAAACCTTCTAAATTACGCTTTCGATTAAAAACCCAACCAAACCACATCCGAATGACCTGAAATTTTGCACACACCTCCCAAATGACACAACATAACTACTGCAACTTCCGGAAATCCATTCCGACCCATATATCAAAATCTCATCTATCAACCGAAAAATGCCAAAACCTCAATTTCGCCAATTCAAGCCTAAATCTTCCACGGACTTCCAAAATGCATTTCGATCATGTACAAACAAGTCAAATCTTGGTCAAACCTTTCAAATTTCAAGCTTTAACTAAGGACTGTTTCTTCCAAATTCATTCCGATTACCCTAAAAACCATAACCAACAATTTACATAAGTCATAATACATCACACGGGGCAGGTCACGCCCGAGAGCTAACGAACAAGGTGCAAAAGCTCAAAACGACTGGTCGGGTCGTTAAAATTTTGGACCGCTAACAGCCTCCAACCATATTCTTTCAGCATCCTCGTCCGAAGGTTGGGTTGGCTCGCCTGATTCACCAGCTGGCTAACTATAAATGAATTTCTCCACGTTACTTTGTTAGCGACCCTACATTATTTTAAATTAAATTAGTATTTATAAATTCTTATAAAAGTAAATTATAACACTAAAAGAAAATTGAAATCTTACATATGCAATCTCTGCCTGTTCCTCGACCCACCAATCTCCATCCCCCTTTTTCTTATTCTTTAAATATGTGTCTCCTTGAATAGCTCATCATGGATCATTGGACGCCCATACTTCTTTTACTGGAAACAAATTAATTTAGTTAATAAATAAAAATGATATACTTAAAAAAGTAAAATATTTTAAGCAATTACCAATCTTTTTCTTATTGTCCCGATGCTGATAGCACCCCAGTTTGCAAGGAGCCTCGTCTCTCAGATGAGCGATCTTTCTTTCCTTCTTCGCTTTTGTATAAGAAACCCTCGGTCTTCCATTTCCTTAACAAATCATACCATAAATGTTGCAGACACCAGTCAGGCTTCTTGTTCTTCTTTCTACGATCCGGGAAATGATCCGACAATCTCTTGTGGGCTTTATGATGAAAATTTGCAGCCACTTCCTCGCTATAGCGGTCTTCCCATACACACTTGCTCTGCATTTCAATCGTTCAATATTAGATGGAAACATCATAAATATAAACTATTAAACTGCTTAAAAGAACATTTATACCTTATATTGATTAAGAATTTGCTCCTTTAGTGAGTGTGGGAAATCAGTCCAAGTCGCATAAGGGCCATCATAAAGATTTTTTATCGCATTGGTGATTATCTTCGTAGTCTGCTTACCCAACCTAAACCTACAATTTAACAATAAAAATACATAAATGTATTAGTAAAAACATTATAAAACAGTAAACACAAAAATACCAAATACTCCCACTATTCCAGTTTATGTGAACCTATTTCCTTTTTGGACCGTTCCAAAAAGAATAACCACTTTAAAAATTTGGTAACAATTTTGCTTAAACTTATAGTTCTACCCTTAATGAGAAGCTTTTATAACCACACAATTACTCTGGGCCCCTTTTTGACTTGATTAGGACAACAAATTTCAAAAGTCTTCATTTTTTCTTAAACTTCGTACCCAGTTAAACAGGTTCACATAAATTGGAACGGAGGGAGTAACTCTTACATGTTACCCTTAGGGACTATGATGATCCTGCCATAGCAATCATAATGCACTACCTCTGGATCATCATCCTCAACATGTACATTAGAGGTATGTGTAGATGGTGTAGGGCCTCAAAGCTACGGTCTCCCAGGAGATATCCTGAAATGGATGGAGTCGATGATGAAGACTGCTACGATCCTTGTGACTGTGCAATAGCTAGATGCAAACCAAGTGGCTGTGATAATGATGGATATGACTCATGTGGTTGTGATACAGATGGCTACAATCTATGTGGTTGTGATATGTAGGGATGCGATCCACGTGGTTGTGATGCAGATGGTTGCGATCCACGTGAGTGTGAGGCAGCTGGACAGTATGTCAGATGTATAGTCCTATGGCCCTATGATGGAAGACCTGGTGTTTAGATGAAGGTGTAGTCCTCGTGATGCTGTGAAAACTCAGTATAGCCGTATGGTGGAGGATATGACATATGTATCTCTAAAGAGGGTGGAAAAGAGGGAGTATTATTATCCCAAGATTCTACCCTTCTCTTTCCCTTCCTAGCCTTTTCTCGTCCCCGTGAACTAGTAGGGTCATTGTTACTTGAACCTTGCCTGCCATCTGCATAATACAATACATATTTAGATTGAAACATATAAGAAACTAGTTATAACACGAGAGTGCTTTAAAAACCCAACTTTTTAATCATCGTCGACGTATTGTTACTCGTCCGAGAATTCCTCGTCCTCACTGTTTGACTTTCATCAGTTGATTCTTCGTCCTCATTTTCTATAATCGTTACTTCATTTATATCAACTTCTTCCAATATGCGTTCAGGATGTTCCAAATTATTTTCTAACTGATTGTCCACTATTTGGTGAATACTAGAGATATCGATTTGATATGCAACACCTAGGACATTCTCGAGTTCCACCCTACCTACAATCTTAGTTTTGATTACAACCCACCGACCAGACTTATTCTGCCGCAATGGATAAGCAACATATAATACACTTGCCTAATGGTATGTGCAATTATGAAAGGATCATAGCTATTATACTCTCTCGTATGATTAACCTCAATTATGTTGTATTGGTGGTGTACTCTTGTACCTCTTGTTGGATTTGGGTCAAACCACTTGCATATAAAGAGTATCAATTTCTTTTATGGCCAACATGTATATTCTAGTTATAATATTTCTTTGACCACACCATAATAATCAATATCTCCAACTTGGTTGCCATCACCACCTTGAACCACACCCCCCTGTTGTTGCTATTTTTATTTTTAGAGCAATCCTCTGTATGAAACTTATAACCACTCACTACGTACTTAGACATTGTTGTGACTTGAAGCCCATGTCCCCAAGATATATCTTTCAAAAATTGATTTATACCATTATTTGGATTATCTACCTACATAGTGTTGAAAAAAAAATCATAAGTTAGCATAACCAAATATATATATATATATATATATAGGGAACTTTAGAAGAACATTACCAGGATAAACTTACAAACTGTTTGAACCATGTATCAAAATCGTATATATAGCATCATGGCCAAATTGACCCATGAAGTGACTGTGACACATCAAATATTTTTAGTAGTTGCATCAATATGTAATCACAATAAATTTTACATTTTGATAACTAATAAATCAATACTTACTTAAGAAATGGTACAACTTCGGGACAATTTAGCAACACATTAATTGTAGCTGACTTGTACTCCATATCACTCAAACTTCTCTTTCTAGCATCCTTAGAACATCGGCTTGGTTGATTGTATATGGACATTGGTGGATATAATGAATCATTTACATAGTCGACAATGTGTCTATTGGGCCTATTCCTAGAACATGACACGTTATCTCAAAATAATAAGAACAAAAAATGTGCAATTTCCTTTGCAAGATAGGCTTCACATATAGATTCTTCAATCCTATTCCTCTACTTAACAAACAGTTTGGATTTGCCAATTGTCCTACATAATGTCATGTTAAAAAAGAACATTCAATTAATAAAATAGAATATTACATCACACTTATAATATTACCTCTCAAAGGGATACATCCATCTGCATTGAACAGGCTCTTCAAGCCGTGCCTCGTGTACAAAGTGGATTAGAAGGTGTTCCATCACATCAAATAAATCACATGGAGATATTTTTTCCATCTTACTAGAAGTTACACAAATGTTCTGATCCATCCGAAGTAGGTTTTCTTCCCTTAAGGTGGTAGAACACAAGTCTTAGAAAAATTAAGTAATCTATGTGATGGGTTTTCGGATTCTTTCACGCAAACCACAAAATACAATAGGTACTAAGGTCTTCATGAAAACATGGAAGTCATGACTTTTCAAATTGCTCAACTTCCCTACCTCCATATCTACTTTTTTCCCCAGATTTGACGTATAACCCTTAGGCATTTTCAACTTCATAAACCAATCACAAATTTGTCCTCTTTCCTCCAAAGTAAATGTGTAACCTGTTTTGGGCTTGAACACCTTACCATTATTCGCTGTCTACAAGTATAATCCAGGTCACCTGCAATATTCTTGTAAGTCCATTCTAGCCTTCAGGTTATCTTTTATCTTACCTTTAACATCCATCACTGTGTTGAACAAATTCTCAAAATAATTCTTCTCAATATGCATGACATCAAGGTTGTGTCGGAGAAGATTATCCTTTGTTAAGGCAACTCCAAAAATATACTTTGTTTCGTCCAAATATGAGTAACACCATATCCGGGGAATCTAGAAGGTGGAGCCTCAGTAACTTTACTGAAGTTCCGGACCCTATCCCAAATATCCTCCCCTGAAAGTATCAGAGGTGGCGAATCATATTCCACTTTGTTCTTTTTGAATGAATTTTTCATCCTTCTGAACTCATGATCATCAGGCAAGAACTGACGGTGACAATCAAACCATGATTGCTTTCGGCCATATTTCAAAGTGAACGCTTTACGATTTTCCATGTAGTAAGGACAAGCTAACTTCCCAGCTATCATCCACCCAGAAAACATTCCATACACATGAAAATAGTTAATAGTACACATTAAATTAGCACGCAATTTGAAATTCTGCTTGGTTGATATGTCATATGTTTCAACACCGTCATACCACAATTGTTTTAGCTCATCAATCAAAGGTTGCAAATATACATCAATCAAACTTTTCAGATTATGTGGACCGGGGATAATACAGTTTAAAAATATATATGGACTAGTCATACACAACTCAGGTGGTTGATTATAACGTGTAAGAAAGACAGGCCAGCATGAATATTGTCACGACCCAAGTTCTCCCTCCGTGAATTGTCGTGACAACACCTAGTCTATACGACTAGGTAAGCTTAACAAACTATGGTAAAAGGAAATTAAACACAAAACTACCAAGTTGCGGGTAAATCATAATTAAAGAGTTTAATGTCGCTCGGCATATACAATATACACTCTCAAAACTGAATCAAAAACTACCAAAACCCGGATTCTCATTAAATCACAAGCTAGAGAAAACTATATAGTGTTCTTACTTTAGAATGTCTAATAAAAAGTAAATACAGGAAGTCTAAAGCTAAATGGGAGAATAGAGAGGGACTTCTAGGTCTGCGTATGCGACAGATATACCTCAAAGTCTCTGATATCGACCGTCTCACTAATAGAATGGCTGAGCAGAAGAACCTGGATCTGCACATGAAAAATATGTGCAGGAAAGGGCATGAGTACACCACAGCGGTACCCAGTAAGTGCCAATCCTAACCTCGGTCGAGTAGTGATGAAGAAGGTTAGGGCCCTACTGGTTTTATATATATAGTAGATAAAGCAGTATGATATGTGACAGTGTAATTAAGTGTTACACCCCATATTTTTGTACATGAAAATATGCCATAAATAAATTAATTAGAACCCGGAAGTGAGATGTCACATTCCGCAGTACTACATTACGATGTTGTTGCACCCTGTAGTATTGTACGTGGAATTTGTCGTAAGGTAATTGACATCACTCCAAGGAAAAGCTTATTCGGAGATTATAAGGATTATGCTATTTCAAACAAGTTATTAGTAATTCATGAAGGTGAAAGAGGGATCAAGTCAAAGAAAATGAATTTTTGTCCAAGTTTGACATTTTTGGGTAAAATACGGTCCAAGCTATAATACCCCGATATTTATGGACTAGTACTATACAAGGTACCATATGAGCATGATAGTAGGATGTATAAAGTGTATTAAAATAAGTAGAATTTTAAGTAATTTGAGGCAATTCTTAATTATGCGGGTAATTAATTAATTACCGGAGAGCGAGATATTACCTAATTAAATTAATTAAATTTTTTGTTAGATAAGTATTAAGGTAATAACATGGCAGCAAGCCACTAATGTGGCCTATGACTCTTAGTCATAGTAAGCTTAGTGTCCATTTTAGGATTTTAAGACATTTACGTGTAAGTGTAAGGCATAAAGCCTAGTTTTATAACCTTACCAATTTAGTTCTTCCTAAAATCCTATGGAAAATATTTTCAAACAAGAAATGGGTTCATACGACCATACGGATTCATTCTCCATCCAACAGAATTCAAACAAAATTCTTGCAATAAAATAATTCCAACGACAATTGGTAGAACCATAGCAACGTAAAAAATTTGCGGTTCTAAAGGAGTACGGTGTAATCTTTTCCAAGAAATATTATACGAATTTTTCCCTACTCCAGGTATGTTAAGGATATCCCTCTTTCTTTTGGCATGGTCCATCCGATACGAACGAAACGTGCAAATGCACAAATTCAATATATGACCCTATTCATAGAAGTATTAGAAGTGCCTATGTTCTTGAATTTTCATATGTCTTATTATTCTATCGTCTGTTCATTGGTCTCAGAAGATACGTAAAATGATTTTTCGATATTAATCAGAACTATAATGGTCTTATGACGTACCGAGAGATTTTGTTATCGTATTTCATATGCATTTCATGCATTTATACATGTACATTGACCCATGACTCAGACGGCGTTATATACGTCTATATATGTATATGGGATATGGGAAAAGGTTACGGCGTTATATATGCACCAGCACCTGATCATCTGGTATATAATGATGATGTTGCCCCCAGTGGCTGAAATATGATTCAAACGACGTTATATACGCGTATATATATATATGTATTTAAATGGCGTTATATATGCATATATATGTACATATTTAAACGGCGTTATATACGCGTATATATGTATGTATATATATGTACGTGGGATATGCGAAAGGTTATGGCGTTATATATGCACCACCACCCGATCAACTGGTATACGATGATGATTTTGCCCACAATGGCCGGTATGATATAATGGAATGCCCTCAGAGGCTGATGATGGTATGAAACATGTACCTATGCCCGACATGACATTCATACGCACATGCATGACGCTAAAAGTAATTTATGATTTACAAAGTTATTCAGACTTGCAGGTTGAGTCATGTACTCTATATTTCTTCCATGTCTCTGATGTACTTACTTATGTGCCTTACATACTCGGTACATTATTTGTACTAACGTCTCTTTTGCCTAGGGATGCGTCGTTTCATCCTCACAGGTCCCAATAGACAGGTCGAGAGCCCTCTAAGTAGGCTATCAGCTCAGCGGAAGATGTTGGTGCGCTCCATTTGCTTCGGAGTTGCTTGTTTGGTTAGTATGATTTAGACGTGTATTGTTTGGTATGGCGGGACTCTATCCCGACCTCTATGACATTTATGTATTCTTATAGGCTTGTAGACATATGTCGTATACGTGAAAGATTGTATGGCCTTGTCGGCCTATGTTTGAGTTTATAAATGATTATATTGGCCTACTAGACCCGTATGTCACGTGTATATAATGATGTAATAAGAAGATACGCTACGTCGGTACTCTGTTGAGTAAGGTACTAGGTGCCCGTTGCGGCCCATCGGCTTGGGTCGTGACAAAAGTGGTATCAGAGTAGTTTTGTCCTAGGGAGTCTACAATTCGTGTCTAGTAGAGTCTTGTTTATGGGTGTGTCATGCACCACACTTATAAGCAGGAGGCTATAGGGCATTTAAGACTGTCACTCTTTCTTCTTACTCTAGATCGTGTGGTATAGCTCACTTATAGGAATTCGAGTCCCTAACTTCTATTTGTAATAAGACGATGCCTACATTTAGAAAGACGATCGATAAGAGATACAACTGTGGGATTATTGAATTAGAGGAACTCGATTTTGCATCTTGCTTATGATAAGTAAATGTGAAATCGTTAGCAAATCATAGATCTATTGAAAGGTGTAAGCCTCTTGGTAAGGATCTTGAGGCAAGAATACATATTCACCTTAATGGTGAAAGACAATGAGAGATTTAGAAGGTAAATACAAGTGTCAACAAGTAAAAGAAGTAAGATGAAGAAAAGTACGAGGCGCCCAGTTAATGAAGGTTAACGGTGTTTATAATTCAGGCAGAGGAATATAAGCTTTTGAGTTATATTCAATGGTAATAGAGGTATGTATAACTTGCCGTACCCATCTCAGTGATGCCCTATGGGGGCTAACAGACATAGTTTAAGAAAAGGACAAGTTATCAGGATCCGGCTGGGGATATAGTAACCCAAAATAGTGAATAGATTGGTAGAGTTAGTTGCCGTTTCCAAAGGAAAGTGCAAACGTGGTAATGGATCTCCATGTAAGACACCTCGATGGTACACCCTAAAATAGTACAGCTAGATATGAGTACTACAAAGACATCCACTATAAGCCTTGATGGGATAAATATTACCTTAGTGTGGATCGCGTCCCTAGTAAAGCAAGAACGTTAAACAACTTGAAGAGCCACTGCATGGAGAAAAGGAAATCTAAAAGCGAAAGAATATCGTATTGAAATTTTCACAAGAAAAGGGATATGTAAAAAAATATTAGCAGAGTAATGAGAAGAGAGATAAGGAAGCATTATGAATAAGGTGTGATACATGGATAAAAATGGTAGAGTGTTACAGAACGTATAATCAAATAAAGGAAGAGATGAAAGGTGATAGGCCTCAAGACAACAAAAGAGTATAGGCCATAAGGTTATATCTTCATTTCGAGAAATAAGTTCGTGACTCTAGCGCGATTACCAAGAGGAAAAGATAGACCCCAGAGTAATAGAAATCAGTATGGGTTGGTGAATAAGATAAATTATATATGAATTAGGGACTGAGTGATTTGGTAATAGTTAGCATTATGAGAATTTCAGATGGCATTCCGACAATAATAGGACGGACAACAGAAGAAGGTTCATGAGAAATTAAGAGAATGGTCATTTAGGAAGACGCTTTCCTAAAGCAAGCAATGTTAGCAAATTTAAGCCTAAGGGACTACTACTGTATGTACCAGTTACATTAAGTGTTGTAAGCACGTGATTTTTGCCCTATATGAGAAATACTCCCAAAAAATGCAAAATAAAATGATTTTTCTTGATGTGCAATTTTGAGTGTTTTTGTGATATTTTGGATAATTATTTGTATTTGTCTGTGTTTGCTTATTTGTTAAATTAATAAAAAATACAAAAATACGTCGCATTTTGCATGTAGGATTTAATTCTACAATTGTTAGTAATTAAATTTGTTTATAAAAAAATGAAAATTACAAAAATAGGCATCGTTTGCATTTTTAGCATTTAATGTCCAAATATACAATTTTACGCTTAATTATTACTTAATTGTGCATTAATTATTATTGGGAGTTAATTTGCGCTTTTATAACATAATTTAGTTCTTAATAATAGTTTAAGTATTTTTATAATTTATTTTTAGAAAAATAAAAGAAGAAAAAAGAAAACAAAAATACAAGAAAGACGGAATTGGGCCTCTTCTTCAATTTCAAGCCACAGGCCCAAAAATGGCCCAATCTTCCCTACGACCCAGTCCATTTCGAACTGGGTCGACCCAGTCCATAACTCAAAAGACCCAAACTCCCTTTGTCTTTCATTTTTTACAAAACAAAAACAAAACAAAACAAAAATAAGAGAAGAAAACCCTTAAAATCTAAACCATCCGCCCCCCCCCTCTCCTATCTTCTTCTTCTTCCTCAAGCTTCTCCACCTCCCATGGCTTCCCTTTGCCTTCAACCTCAAGAAGCCATGTCTACACACACACACGCACGTCACCCTCATGACCCCGGCTCAACCAAACGACCTCCGAACGCGACCGAACCAACAACCAGTCCGTCGAGCTCCACCATGAAAGCCCATAGTTGAGATTTCCGCGACTGCTTCTGTCTCCGAGCTGCTGCCTCACGCTCATCAACTTCAACACCAAGCTCCCCGCGACTGCCCGTCACAGCTTCTACCATCGTCGTCCATGGTGGTTGTTTTCATCTTCTCCGTTCTTCGTCAAAGCTCGAGCTTCGACCTCCATCCATGGCTGCCATAGCTACTTCTTCTGCTTTCAGCTTCAAGCGAACCAAACAGACCCATCATGTGAGTTGCTGCTTCGCTTCATCTTCTCCCCGTCGTCCCCGTCGATGGACAGCTGCTGCCATGGTCGCCGCTGTTGCTGCCGCGATGTTGTTACTGCCGTGATGCTGTTCATTTTTCCAGTCACGACGAGGTCGAGCAGCTGCTGTTTTGAATCGGCATGTGCTGCTTCACTTCATCGTTACAGCTGCGGGCTGCTTCATCTTCTTCGTCTTCGTCGTCCTTTGTTCGAGCTTTGGTCGAGGCTTGGACAGATTTGTTTACAATCGAAGTTCGTCGTTGATTCATTTCCGGTTAGTTGGTTTTTGAATCTCATTTATTGTCCATAATTTTTGTTCGTTATTTTCGGATCCAAAATCAATAAGTGATTTAATTCTTGTTTGGTTTGTTCGTCGTTAAAATAATTTTCTAGTTTGTTCATGTTGTTTGTTTGAATTAATTTTCAGATTTCAAATGGAAAGTTAATTAGTGGTTCTTCATGTTTATTTCATGTTTGTTTTATTGTTTAAGTAAGAATTTGTTAGTTTGATGTTTGTTAGATTCAAATTGAAATTTAATTAATTGTTTCTTCAATTTGTTTCATGTGTTTATGTATTGTTAGAAATTGTTAATATTGTTAAGTTCAAGTTTAAGTTCATAATTGTTTCTTCGTCGATCTTGTTATTTGTTTAAAGAATTTAGTTGTGTTAGAGAA
The DNA here is from genome assembly GCF_000393655.2 of Nicotiana sylvestris. NCBI lineage: Eukaryota > Viridiplantae > Streptophyta > Magnoliopsida > Solanales > Solanaceae > Nicotiana > Nicotiana sylvestris. Next base: position 58,437,066 of record NC_091058.1, read on the forward strand.
ATATGTTGGTTTAATCGTTTAAATCCATCATGTTTGTTGTTTAAAATAGATTTAATTCATGTTCATACTTTGTTTGATTGTTCTTGAATCCGAAATTTGTATAGCTTGATTTCTTGTTTACCATTTGTGATTATTTCTTGAATTTGTCTCATAAAGTTTAATATAGGAATTGTTGGTTGTAATGTTGTTAGAATTGATTTTAAGTTCAATATGATTGAAGTTAGAAATCTAAATATACTTGTTTGTTGTAGTTGTTGAATCCGAAAATAGGATTGTTTGTTGCTAAAATATTGTTCAATCAAATTTTAGTTGTTCTTTGTTGTTCAATTTGTGTTCATGTGATTTGTTGTTGAAATGTTGTTAAAATCGTGTTCATGTGATATTGTTGTTATGATGTTCATCCGTGTTCATATTGTTGTTTGAACATTGTTAGAAATTGATCATATTGTCTATATTTTGGTTAAGTTTGATTAATTGATGTGTTATAGCTGATGGGTAGTTTGGTAAATTTGTAATACGTTCAGGGGTAGTTTGGTAATTTCAGTAAGGTCGGAAGGGGTAGTTTAGGAATTGTACATTTTGTAATTGTTTATTTGAAGCATGGGGGACAAAATGAAATGGGGTGGGTTGTGATATAGTTGTTTAATATAAAGGGGGGACAAGACAAAATGTAGTGGGGGGAATCTTGTATTATTTTAAGTGAAGCATGTGGGACAAAATATAATGGGGTGGTGTGATATGTTTATTTAATGTAATGGGGATGAGTGGGAAGATAATGGGTTGGGCAGAGAAAAAGTATTGATTTAATTGATTTAAAGATTTATGGGATGAGATTATATATATGAAGTCTTGAACACAAGATAGAGATACGAGACAGAAAAGAAAAAATACACATACAGATACGAAAAAAATACACAGACATATATAGAGAAAAAATGGATAGAGAATAGAAGAGAAAAAAAAGGGCTGAACATTTAAGAGAGAAAAATTCCGAAAAATATTTATGCTTTCAAAATAAGAATAAAAACTAAAAAATCTTCTGCTTTCTTTCTTTGTTTGAAATTAGTATTAATGGTTGTTGTTTCATTCAAAGCTTAAAGCTTTTGTTTTTGGGATTACTACTCCACCGGTCTGTTACTGGGTTGTTACTGTTGCTGGGCAGTTGTTGCTGTTGTACTGTTATTACTGTTGCTGATTTTCATCTTCATTTTCTTTTGCTTCCAATATCAGGTACATATCTTTTAAACTCATGTTGTGAAGAGCTTCAACATGACAAATAAATGAAGTTTGGGAAATACAATTCTGTTTTTCATTCGTCTAAGTTCATTATTTTAAATTTCAGTTTTGCTTCATACTGATTAACATAGTAATATGCTTGATAGAATAACTATTTGTTGATCATTTCTCTTTTGAAATTCGTATGAGCATAGTAATAATGTTGCCTATTTCGGAATCTCATTAAAAGCATAGTTATGATTGGATTGCCAAGATAGAAAATATGGCATAAAGATTGGCCATTAACTAAGCCTTGTGGCATTGTTAGTTGAATAAAGAATAGTATGAAAATATCAAAAACCATATTGATAGTTTATTCTAATATCTGATTTAGTTGTGGATTGAACGATGTAAGTTGTACGTTCATATATGGCATAATAACAGGTATATATAGAACTATAAGTGGAAGGTGATTTGATATAGCTCGTTACGATGTTAGAGTGTTATGAATGTTTCAGACGTACAATTGTGTTGCATGTAAGGCAATTTTATTCAATCGATTTGTATAATAATTCCTTTTCTTATCAACTTGATGCCTATCTACCATCATAAATAAATTAACCAAACGATTATAACTTTGGATTAAAAACAAGTAATGTAGAAGGTGATTAGGTTTATAGATTATAACATTTTTTTAGCATTCACTTCAAATAGAACAATGGAAATTATTCAAAAATATCACTTCCTTTCTTACATCCATTCTCTCCCAATTTTTATATTTAATTTGCACGTTGTTTATTTGGGTAGGCAAATATTGTATTCACTAAATGGTAGTATTAATCACACGTTGTTTATTTTTACTCCTCAAATTCGAATGGTTTGATGAATATAATTTGTACGCGAAAAAATATAATTTGTGGATCCTTTTCGAGTAATTTAGAGGCGTCTCAAATAGTGGTTTACCATGACTTTCACATAAAAAATAATATGGATGTAATAAATAATTTGTAAACAAATTTATATTACCATAAAGAATATATTTGTGATTAGGGATACGTTCGCGTAACCTGATTATATTTCTAAAAGCAATTCGGATTATGCGTTCGCGCAACTTCGAGCAAATATTTAATAAATGGGACTTCTCCGAGGATGTTAAATTAATTTCATATAACCCGAGATGTGCAATTCGCTATTTAATCATACAAGAGCGACAAACGTTCTTAATTTTATTTTAAGCACAATTTCGAACTTAAGTCTATTTTTATAATAAAAAAAAGATTTCGAAAAAAAAATAATTATTATATTATCAATATCATTGTGTATACGTACGCGTGACACGATTTTTCACGTTAAAATATATATAATATATAAAACGGATACACGTATGCGTGATTCGATTCGAAGAAGGGTCTTTAATTATAAACAATCTAAACAGAAGCGATAACAAAATCATGCAATAAAAAATGTAAAATCGAGATAATTAAGCCGAATATAACAGTTGAGCGACCGTGCTAGAACCACGGAACTCGGGAATGCCTAACACCTTCTCCTGGGTTAACAGAATTCCTTATCCGGATTTCTGGTGCGCAGACTGTTAAATAGACAGAGTCATATTCTCCTCGATTCAGGGATTAAAACCGGTGACTTGGGACGCTTTAAAATTCCCAGGTGGCGACTCTGAAACAAACAAACAAATCCCGTTTCGACTGTCCTTTAATTGGAGAAAACTCCCTACGCACCCTCGCGGGCGCGGAAAAAGGAGGTGCGACAGCTCTGGCGACTCTGCTGGGGACGTAGACCCAGAACCACTGGTTCAGAGTTCAAGAATTCGAGCTTAAAATAACTGTTATAGTTGGCTTTATTTATTATCTGATTTTTACATGATATATGCTTAATGATGCTTTTACCGCTTTAATATTATCTGAATTGTGTATATAAAACTGCTACGAAACCCTTCTTCTTTCTGAGTCTTCTGAATGTATGGTGTACACGTGCGCGTGGCCCACCTTTTTGTTAGAAGTCATACCAAATAAGACGAAGTTGGGACAAGTAACTAGGCCGGGCAGACTTTCGTGCTCCCGGTACGTTGCCCCCATTTCGGCTCAAGCTGTCCACTTGGGTAAGTCAGGGCTAGAACAATATACCTCAGGTTTTTCAATTAGAATAACTCAGCTACATGCCGGATCCCTAGTAGGAGCGTTTGTTTGCATCACGTGCACTTGACTTTGGAGGCTCAACACAGGGGTTGGGTCTGTCTAGGACAAGTGTACCAATAAATGAAAATGACCATCCTGATGCATCTTACTTGCTCCTACTTGCGCATTTATTTGATTCGGACTTGTGTGTTGACTGACTTTTGAATATCAAGAACAATATTTTGAAATGGAAAAAATAAGCGGTTAGGGAATTGATTGTTTATTTTGAAAAAAAAACCCCAATGCCCGAATACCGTCAAAACTCTTGCAGAAAATTTGAGAAAATGAAAAAAATGTCTTATTAGTTTATTTTACTAAAAGCAAAGAAAAAAAAAGTCGTTGTTTTGTCTTATTTTTTTTTAAAAAATATAAAAAAATATATAAAAAGGAAAATAGTTTGTCTTCCCCTGAAAAATGACAATGAAAAAAGAGCCTTACTTTTAAAATAGTTTTTTTTATTTGTTTCTGAAAATGCCAAAAGGAAAATGAAAGAGTCGTGCTTGGAAAGTGGTTTTGTTATTTGCTTTTGAAAAAGAAAAAAATCCTGTTTCAAAATAGTTCGGTTAATTGGCCCGAACTACGCTGGTTTGATTCTCACCGGATGTGAGATACGTAGGCAACCCTCATCGGGTCCAATCCCCCTTTTTTGCTAAAATAGTCAAAAACCAATAAATAAACAAAAAAAAATATGTCAAATTTTAATAAAGAAGTCGGGTGATGCTGTTTTGACAAGACATAGCCGAATGTTCCCGAAAGGGACGTCGGAAGGCTGACTTTGCAAAAACAGCCACCTTTTGGGTCATGTTTAGGATTTTTGGTCTAGTTGACCCACACAGCCTTAAAAATCTTCGTCCCCGAGGCGCTGAAGGGCCGTGTTTGCAACACCATGATTTCATTGTAATTTGAAAAAAAAACAAAGAGTCAGCGGTCAGGTGAATACCGTTTGGATTTTTGGTCAAAATAAGCCGAGCCAGCTTCGACCGCGTCTTAAACCGTTCTTGCCGAAATAGCTTTAGAGTATCTTTCCGTTATCGAAAGTTTATTTTCGTAAAAGAACGGACAAGTTTGTAAAGTGTCAAAATAATCCTCCCCGACCTCAAAATTCATGTGAGATTTGGAAGGGGCCACATTTGCAAAAATAGCCATTTGGTTGCATTTGTCAAAACGGGGAAAGGAAGCTGGCCTTTTTGTTTCGAGGTTATAAATCTTTAATTAGAATATGTGGGTTGTTTGATTTTCGAGTTTGTAGGTCATCTTCAAACCATTGAAACCCAGTTTGTTTTAATATGAAAATTGATAATTCAAAAATATATATATATATATATATATATATATATATATATATATATATTTCATTGTTGTTACCTTTCATGAGTCCGAACTACGCAAGATCTGATTCATGCGGGGTCATGATACGTAGGCAATCTCCATAAGGTTCGACCACCACTGAAAAAGAAAAAAAAAAGGGAAGAAAGAAAATAAAGGAAAGCGCAAGTGCATCACATCTCTGATAGAACGGTTTAACTGCTTAGGTGCATTGCATCTCTAATATATGATTATCTGTCAAATGCCCTGATACTAACGTGATGGTTTCCCTTTGCTGTGTTCATATATAGAAAAGTGGTTGGTTGTGGTAACTCCTCCCTGCAAAGCAAATGACACAGAACCTCAGAATAGGGTGGGTCGGTACTGATGACCGACAATAATTGGTCGAACAGAACAACGGGTTGGTAGAAGAAGTGAAAATGCTGAGACAACATGTGGAAGACATGTATCAGGAATGGATAACTGGGAAAGCACCGCCCCCACCACCGCCAAGCTTTTCAAACTATGGCATTACCCATCCCCCATACTCTCCATCCCAACCCACTTATGACAACTTTCCTAGCTACCCGAGTAGCTCCATCACTCGTCCACGCTACTCCCCTCCCCAATTCTAATTCTCTCCACGAGATTCCCAAAGACGGGCTTCACTTTCCAAATACCCAGCTCCACAGAAGGCCTATCCACCCTCACAAGCCTACCGGAAGCCCCCTGGATCAGGTTTCCGGCCCAATCAAGCATTTAGGAACGAAAGGTTGCTGAAACGAGGAAAGGCTCTCACCCCTATCGGAGTATCTTATGCAAGTCTGTTTGAAAGGCTAAAGCATGCTGGCTTGATTGAGCCGCTCCCCGCATATACTCCAGATCCACATGCAAGAAACTTTGATCCGGCAGCGCAATGCGCGTACCACTCCAATGTCATAGGGCACAACATTGAGAGTTGTCGTAATTTGAAAAGGGAAGTAGAGAAAATGATCCAAGAAGGGCGGATTGTGATCGATAACAGTAACATGGAGCACTCGAACCCTATCGAGAACTTGTTGACGGAGGTTGATGATATGGAAGCTGATAATGGTCTTGGCAATACTAATGCAAAGCTTAGTGGCTAAGATGCCAATTTTGATAAAATGGGAGGACGCTCCGTTCCTTGGTTAGCAAGAGAGAAGCTGTTGGTGGTTTATTTTGTTGTCATTTCTGTTATCCGGATTATTCTTAGGGTTGTAATCCGAATATTGTCTTGTGTCAAACCTTCTTATCTTTCCATTTTTGTCGTATCAGTTTGTTTAAGTCTCGTTGATGTTGTGTTAAGATTTTATTCTGGTTGTTTTGTTTGTTTTTCTAACCATTTCGCCGGAAGTTTAATACAAAAGCCGGTCTTTTATTATTTCCAGTCATCTTTTTATTTAGTCCTTTTGTCATTTTCGTTCAATGCCGATTCTAGGGACATGACATGCGCACACAGTTTGGGCCTAGTCTATAAAGTTAATCATAAAACCCTGGGAAGGTGATCAAAGCATTTAAAGGAAATAAGAACGGTTTGAGATTATTTGAAGCCCGAGTCATGTGGAACTGGGGCAAGTAAAACATAAAGAAAACCGTTAAATGCAAGATTCGCCAAATTGGCATGAGGGTCGTTCATGAGAGTGAGAGTGTCGCCCAGCAGTGCTTTAGAAATGACAATTGAAAAAGCAAGTGTTTAACATAATTGTTAAGTCCAGCACCATCGGAAGAGACTATAAAGCTATGATCAATTGTGTTGTTTGCACTTGGCATGTTTTGAAGACTGGAATGACGAAGGCATTTTGTTCTGCTACCTAAACACTTTATCCTTCGTTAGCCCTTTTGAGCCTTATTTATTTTCTTTCATACCCCTCGTTCGGAATCAATAGCAACGACTAGGAAATACGAGCCTGGAAGGTAAAGAAAAAAAATCAAAAAAAAAACGAAAAAAGGAAAAGAAAAGAAAAATGAAAAAACAAAAGAAAGTCAAATGAAAAAAGAGGAATTGGGAACTACGTTTGACCTGATTCCTCAAAGAGGATACGTAGGCGCCTCACGGCTCGGTCATAGGGTGCATAGTGTGCATAGTGTGCATGGTGTGCATAGTGTAACAAAAAATTTAAAAAATATATATAATAATAAATAATCCCCAAGCAAGAAACTGGGGCAAAGGTTGCGCTTGTTGTAAACAAAAATTGGTTCCGAATGTTGTAATTTTTAACCCCAAATTTATTTTGTTTTTGAGCCTTTAATACCCTTTCTTTCTAAGCCTATCCAAAAAACCTACATTACGGTCCAAAGAAAGACCTTCTGACCAGTCTTCAAAAGATTCCAAGTCAGACAAATGAGAGTCTTACCGTCGAACATAACATTCTGTTCCACAGCAGAAAGGACTCTAATCTCCGGCAGAGAGAGTCATACCGGCAACACTCCAAATCCCCAGCTGGAAAGTGATACAAATGAAAGAGTCTTATCGGTGAAAATCTTTACGGATACCATAAGGCGACGCAAGCTGAGAGAAAAACCAAAATGAGAGAGGCTTGATAGTGAAAACCCTTCGGGCACTACAAGTCGAATAAGATTGGGAATCGGATGGGGGATAGTCAAGGGAAGATCTCGAAAGACGATTGATGACGAAGGATAGGCCTCATATGCATGTCATGACCATTAGAGTCGGTGTTTTCGTTTGATAAGTTTTTATTTATAGTTTCTTTTGTTAAAGAGTCATTTTCTCCTTTGTCTTTTATTCTGTTCCCTTTTATCTTTTCCTTTAATAGAAATTTCCCCCGTAGAGTTTGTTTGGTCAAGACCAGTGGGAAATGACTTCAAAATAGACCATCAGCTTTCCAATATAAGATATGACTAGTACATCCAAGTGATATAGTCAGGAAGGAACAAGCGCAAGGCCAGTATCAAGAAAGATATCTCCAGCAAAAGGAGAATGACAGAAGGATTGACGAGTGTCAAGAGGGATATCCTTGCAAAACCAAAGGTTATAAACCTTAAGGCCAAGGCCCATGAACACATAAAGGAGAGCAATGAGCATGATTTGGGAAATTCATGCAAGACTAAAAGGTCGGGATAATGCAAGTTTCCGAGCCATGCCACGAAAGAAGAGGGATATCCCCAGCAGAAAAGGATTATCCCCACCAAATAATATCATCCCCAAAAAGTTTTGGAACGCAGAGCAAGGAAGGAGAAAGGGAAAAAGCCATCCCAGAAGGAGTATCACAACCAACCACCGGGTTTTAAACTAACAAATTTTGTTTGATTTGAAACAGGTAAAGGGAATGGCATTAAAGACCATAAGGGAGACTGTCAAACTGGGGCAGAAAATTTTCCTTTCATTTGGAAAATTTTCTGGAAGTCAGATACCCATTCGGGGTAGAATGAATATAGCACCAGTCTCAAGGGAAGTGGTCTTTGAACCAGTTTTACCCCCAGCATAACAAGTTTTAATAAAAGAAGTTGTTCCCCAGCAGACAGAACAAAGGGATGACATTTGTGCTCAGAAAAGCAAAAACCATTATCATCCCCAGCAGCTTCCAGAAGAATGAAGCATCGATTTGAAGGGATAAAATTCCCCAGCAGCATTATCCTCAACAACGTTATCCCAAGAAGATAACACTTTTATCCCCAGCAGTGTTGAGAGAAAATAAATTCTGAAAAAAAAAATTGAATTTGAAGGAGGGGAAGAAAGGAGACTCCCACAGTGGTATTATCCCCAGCAAGCAAGAACAAAGAAGCACGAAAGAAGAAGAAACGAAATAGCAATCAGGCGTCCACCTAGAGAATGAGGATGAAAAATTGAAGAAGAAGTCAGGAGCCCGCCTGAAGAGAGGAAAGGCGTTTTTAAAAGTTGTTGAAATCTTGCCAACCTAAAGAAAGGAATGGCGATGTATGGTTTGAAGTCAGGAGCCCGCCTGAAGAGAGGAATGACGATTATTTTCAAAGTTGTTGTCAGGAGCCCGCCTGAAGAGAGGAAAGGCGTTTTTAAAAGTTGTTGAAATCTTGCCAACCTAAAGAAAGGAATGGCGATGTATTGGTTGAAGTCAGGAGCCCGCCTGAAGAGAGGAATGACGATTATTTTCAAAGTTGTTGTTGAAGTCAGGAGCCCGCCTGAAGAGAGGAAAGGCGTTTTTAAAAGTTGTTGAAATCTTGCCAACCTAAAGAAAGGAATGGCGATGTATTGGTTGAAGTCAGGAGCCCGCCTGAAGAGAGGAATGACAATTATTTTCAAAGTTGTTGTTGAAGTCAGGAGCCCTCCTGAAGAGAGGAAAGGCGTTTTTAAAAGTTGTTGAAATCTTGCCAACCTAAAGAAAGGAATGGCGATGTATTGGTTGAAGTCAGGAGCCCGCCTGAAGAGAGGAATGGCGATTATTTTCAAAGTTGTTGTTGAAGTCAGGAGCCCGCCTGAAGAGAGGAAAGGCGTTTTTAAAAGTTGTTGAAATCTTGCCAACCTAAAGAAAGGAATGGCGATGTATTGGTTGAAGTCAGGAGCCCGCCTGAAGAGAGGAATGGCGATTATTTTCAAAGTTGTTGTTGGAGTCAGGAGCCCGCCTGAAGAGAGGAAAGGGGTTTTTAAAAGTTGTTGAAATCTTGCCAACCTTAAGAAAGGAATGGCGATGTATTGGTTGAAGTCAGGAGCCCGACTGAAGAGAGGAATGGCGATTATGTTCAAAGTTGTTATTGAAGTCAGGAGCCCACCTGAAGAGAGGAAAGGCGTTTTAAAAAGATGTTGAAATCTTGACAACCTAAAGAAAGGAATGACGATGTATGGTTTGAAGTCAGGAGCCCGCCTGAAGAGAGGAATGGCGATTATTTTCAAAGTTGTTGTTGAAGTCAGGAGCCCGCCTGAAGAGAGGAATGGCGTTTATTTTCAAAGTTGTTGAAATCAGGAGCCCGCCTGAAGAGAGAAATGGCATTTACATTTCAAGTGTTGAAGTTGGGAGCCCGCCCATAATAATAGAGGAATACATTCAGTCTTTACTTTTCAAGTGTTAAAGTTGGGAGCCCGCCCATAATAATAGAGGCATACATTCAGTCTTTATATTTCAAGCATTGAAGTTGGGAGCCCGCCCAAATAAAAGAGGCATACATTTCAGTCTTTAATTTTCAAGTGTTGAAGTTGGGAGCCCGCCCAGATAACAGAGGCATACATTTCAGTCTTTATATTTCAAGCGTCGAAGTTGGGAGCCCGCCCAGACAACAGAGGCATACATTTCAAGTCTTTAATTTTCAAGTATTGAAGTTGGGAGCCCGCCCAGATAACAGAGGCATACATTTCAAGATCAAGTCAGAGGACAATAAAATAGAGGGTTACAATAGGAATCCCCAGCAGGAAACAATAAAATTCCCTGGCACCGGGAAACAGAAGGTTGCAACAAGAGGTCACAGTTCAAACTCAAGTACATGTGTCAAAAGAAAAAAAACACCGGAAGAAATGCAAGCAGACAAGGAAGCAAGGCAACAAAAACAAATTGTACTCTAGCCTAGCTTCTTGTTTTTTTTAAGCACGGTGTAACAAGGAGATCGGTAAGCAATAATAATAGCATGCAACAACAGTAACATTGCAGTCCAACGGTAGTCCCAGCTACCAAAATTTCCCGAACTACATTGACCTGATTCCTGTTTAGCCCAGGATATGTAGGAAACCTTTGAAGCAAAGGTTCGGTCAAATCTTTTTCAAAAAAAAAATGCTTCCCACGGAGTACTCGGATGGGCAAAAATCGCTCGCTTTATCTTTGCACGAAAACCCTTCGTGTCTTCGGGCAAAGAGGGGCAGCTGTAAGCACGTGATTTTTGCCCTATATGAGAAATACTCCCAAAAAATGCAAAATAAAATGATTTTTCTTGATGTGCAATTTTGAGTGTTTTTTTGATATTTTTGGATAATTAATTGTATTTGTCTGTGTTTGCTTATTTGTTAAATTAATAAAAAATACAAAAATACGTCACATTTTGCATGTAGGATTTAATTCTACAATTGTTAGTAATTAAATTTGTTTTACAAAAAATAAAAATTACAAAAATAGGCATCGTTTGCATTTTTAGCATTTAATGTCCAAATATACAATTTTATGCTTAATTATTACTTAATTGTGCGTTAATTGTTATTGGGAGTTAATTTGCGCTTTTATAACTTAATTTAGTTCTTAATAATAGTTTAAGTATTTTTATAATTTAGTTTTAGAAAAATAAAAGAAGAAAAAAGAAAACAAAAATACAAGAAAGTCGGAATTGGGCCTCTTCTTCAATTTCAAGCCACATGCCCAAAAATGGCCCAATCTCCCCTACGACCCAGTCCATTTCGAACTGGGTCGACCCAGTCCATAACTCAAAAGACCCAAACTCCCTTTGTCTTTCATTTGTTACAAAACAAAAACAAAACAAAACAAAAATAAGAGAAGAAAACCCTAAAAATCTAAACCATCCGCCCCCCCCCCTCTCCTATCTTCTTATTCTTCCTCAAGCTTCTCCACCTCCCATGGCTTCCCTTTGCCTTCAACCTCAAGAAGCCATGGCTACACACATACACGCACGTCACCCTCACGACCCCGGCTCAACCAAACGACCTCCGAACGCGACCGAACCAACAACCAGTCCGTCGAGCTCCACCATGAAAGCCCATAGTTGAGATTTTCGCGACTGCTTCTGTCTCCGAGCTGCTGCCTCACGCTCATCATCTTCAACACCAAGCTCCCCGCGACTGCCCGTCACAGCTTCTACCATCGTCGTCCATGGTGGTTGTTTTCATCTTCTCCGTTCTTCATCAAAGCTCGAGCTTCGACCTCCATCCATGGCTGCCGTAGCTGCTTCTTCTGCTTTCAGCTTCAAGCGAACCAAACAGACCCATCATGTGAGTTGCTGCTTCGCTTCATCTTCTCCCCGTCATCCCCGTCGACGGACAGCTGCTGCCATGGTCGCCGCGATGTTGTTACTGCCGCGATGTTGTTACTGCCGTGATGCTGTTCATTTTTCCAGTCATGATGAGGTCGAGCAGCTGCTGTTTTGAATCGGCATGTGCTGCTTCACTTCATCGTTACAACTGCGGGCTGCTTCATCTTCTTCGTCTTCGTCGTCCTTTGTTCGAGCTTTGGTCGAGGCTTGGACAGATTTGTTTACAATCGAAGTTCGTCGTTGATTCATTTCCGGTTAGTTGGTTTTTGAATCTCATTTATTGTCCGTAATTTTTGTTCGTTATTTTCGGATCCAAAATCAATAAGTGATTTAATTCTTGTTTGGTTTGTTCGTCGTTAAAATAATTTTCTAGTTTGTTCATGTTGTTTGTTTGAATTAATTTTCAGATTTCAAATGGAAAGTTAATTAGTGGTTCTTCATGTCTATTTCAAGTTTGTTTTATTGTTTAAGTAAGAATTTATTAGTTTGATGTTTGTTAGATTCAAATTAAAATTTAATTAATTGTTTCTTCAATTTGTTTCATGTGTTTATGTATTGTTAGAAATTGTTAATATTGTTAAGTTCAAGTTTAAGTTCATAATTGTTTCTTTGTCGATCTTGTTATTTGTCTAAAGAATTTAGTTGTGTTAGAGAAATATGTTGGTTTAATCGTTTAAATCCATCATGTTTGTTGTTTAAAATAGATTTAATTCATGTTCATACTTTGTTTGATTGTTCTTGAATCCGAAATTTGTATAGCTTGATTTCTTGTTTACCATTTGTGATTATTTCTTGAATTTGTCTCATAAAGTTTAATATAGGAATTGTTGGTTGTAATGTTGTTAGAATTGATTTTAAGTTCAATATGATTGAAGTTAGAAATCTAAATATACTTGTTTGTTGTAGTTGTTGAATCCGAAAATAGGATTGTTTGTTGCTAAAATATTGTTCAATCAAATTTTAGTTGTTCTTTGTTGTTCAATTTGTGTTCATGTGATTTGTTGTTGAAATGTTGTTGAAATCATGTTCATGTGCTTTGTTGTTGAAATGTTGAAGAAATCATGTTCATGAAATTTGTTGTTTGAACATTGTTAGAAATTAATCATATTGCATATATTTTGGTTAAGTTTGATTAATTGATGTGTTATAGCTGATGGGTAGTTTGGTATTTATAGTACTTTCGGGGGTAAAATAGTAATTTGCAATAGGGTCGGAGGGGTAGCTTAGGAATTGTACATTTTGTAATTGTTTATATAAAGCATGGGGGACAAAATGAAATGGGGTGGGTTGTGATATAGTTGTTTAATATAAAGGGGGGGCAAGACAAAATGTAGTGGGGGGAATTTTGTATTATTTTAAGTGAAGCATGAGGGACAAAATATAATGGGGTGGTGTGATATGTTTATTTAATGTTAGGGGATTAGTGGGAAGATAATGAGTTGGGTAGAGAAAAAGTATTGATTTAATTGATTAAAAGATTTATGGGATGAGATTATATATATGAAGTCTTGAACACAAGATAGAGATACGAGACAGAAAAGAAAAAATACACATACAGATACGAAAAAAAAATACACAGACATATAGAGAGAAAAACGGATAGAGAATAGAAGAGAAAAAAAAGGGCTGAACATTTAAGAGAGAAAAATTCCGAAAAATATTTAAGCTTTCAAAATAAGAATAAAAACTAAAAAATCTTCTCCTTTCTTTTTTTATTTGAAATTAGTATTAATGGTTGTTGTTTCATTCAAAGCTTAAAGCTTTTGTTTTTGGGATTACTACTCCACCGGTCTATTACTGGGTTGTTACTGTTGCTGGGCAGTTGTTGCTGTTGCACTGTTATTACTGTTGCTGATTTTCATCTTCATTTTCTTTTGCATCCAATATCTGGTACATATCTTTTAAACTCATGTTGTGAAGAGCTTCAACATGACAAATAAATGAAGTTTGGGAAATACAATTCTGTTTTTCATTCATCTAAGTTCATTATTTTAAATTTCAGTTTTGCTTCATACTGATTAACATAGTAATATGCTTGATAGAATAACTATTAGTTGATCATTTCTCTTTTGAAATTCGTATGAGCGTAGTAATAATGTTGCCTATTTCGGAATCTCATTAAAAGCATAGTTATGATTGGATTGCCAAGATAGAAAATATGGCATAAAGATTGGCCATTAACTAAGCCTTGTGGCATTGTTAGTTGAATAAAGAATAGTATGAAAATATCAAAAACCATATTGATAGTTTATTCTAATATATGATTTAGTTGTGGATTGAACGATGTAAGTTGTACGTTCATATATGGCATGATAACAGGTATATATAGAACTATAAGTGGAAGGTGATTTGATATAGCTCGTTACGATGTTAGAGTGTTATGAATGTTTCAGACGTACAATTGTGTTGCATGTAAGGCAATTTTATTCAATCGATTTGTATAATAATTCCTTTTCTTATCAACTTGATGCCTATCTACCATCATAAATAAATTAACCAAACGATTATAACTTTGGATTAAAAACAAGTAATGTAGAAGGTGATTAGGTTTATAGATTATAACATTTTTTTTAGCATTCGCTTCAAATAGAACAATGGAAATTCTTCAAAAATATCACTTCCTTTCTTACATCCATTCTTTCCCAATTTTTATATGTAATTTGCACGTTGTTTATTTGGGTAGGCAAATATTGTATTCACTAAATGGTAATATTAATCACACGTTGTTTATTTTTACTCCTCAAATTCGAATGGTTTGAGGAATATAATTTATACGCGAAAAAATATAATTTGTGGTCAACACTCAATAATTTGTGAATCCTTTTCGAGTAATTTAGAGGCGTCTCAAATAGTGGTTTACCATGACTTTCACATAAAAATAATATGGATGTAATAAATAATTTGTAAACAAATTTATATTACCATCAAGAATATATTTGTGATTAGGGATACGTTCGCGTAACCTGATTATATTTCTAAAAGCAATTCGGATTATGCGTTCGCGCAACTTCGAGCGAATATTTAATAAAAGGGACTTCTCCGAGGATGTTAAATTAATTTCATATAACCCGAGATGTGCAGTTCGCTATTTAATCATACAAGAGCGACGAATGTTCTTAATTTTATTTTAAGCACAATTTCGAACTTAAGTCTATTTTTATAATAAAAAAATGATTTTGAAAAAAATAATAATTATTATATTATCAATATCATTGTGTATACGTACGCGTGACACGATTTTTCACGTTAAAATATATATAATATATAAAACGGATACACGTATGCGTGATTCGATTCGAAGAAGGGTCTTTAATTATAAACAATCTAAACAGAAGCGATAACAAAATCATGCAATAAAAAATGTAAAATCAAAATAATCAAGCCGAATATAACAGTTGAGCGACCGTGCTAGAACCACGGAACTCGGGAATGCCTAACACCTTCTCCCGGGTTAACAGAATTCCTTATCCGGATTTCTGGTGTGCAGACTGTTAAATAGACAGAGTCATATTCTCCTCGATTTAGGGATTAAAACCGGTGACTTGGGACGCTTTAAAATTCCCAGGTGGCGACTCTGAAACAAACAAACAAATCCCGTTTCGACTGTCCTTTAATTGGAGAAAACTCCCTACGCACCCTCGCGGGCGCGGAAAAAGAAGGTGCGACAAGTGTCACCCTCGCGAGTTTGGGAATTTGTCATCCTTGGTATAGAAGGGTTGCCGCAAGACGAGTAAGTATCATTGATGTTGAGAAATGATGCCAAAGATGAAGAGGTAAAACATCTATAGGTAGATCATCGTAGCTTCAGCTCTTAGTACACCCCTAAAAGGAGGGAATATGGAATGATGTGGCATTAGGTCAAAATTAAGTAGTTTTAGTGACTATGGAATGGTAAAGGAAAATACGATAAATGAAAGAGGAATGATACGACACTTATCCAAATCTTATAGATACGCTACGACTCAAAAATATTGTGCAAGCATGACGTCAAGGAGAGGAAGTAAAGGTTCCTGCCCGAACTGTTATTAATAAATAAAGAGCCAGTACGAGATGTAAGTTAAGACAAAGGAAATAACCCAAGAAAGATTACAAGGAATATTGATGTGAGAATGGGCCAACGAGTAGTTAGTAATTGGTTAGGAAGATCCCAGTTATGGCTAAACAGGAGGTTACAGATGAGTCATCAGACCGTGTGAGATAAACAAAGTAGAACCCAACATGGAGAGTTCATCCTCGAAGAATATCATTATAATACTTGAGATATATTCAAACAAGAGTCGGGGTAGCTAAAGATACCGTATGAGTGTTACAAGGATAAAAGAAAGTGCCACTGGGAAGGCAGTCAAAATATTAGTTTAGAAGCAACCATACGAGCACAAGGGCATGGAGGTAAGCAACTACGGATGATTACAGGCAACTAAGGACATCATAAAGGTCCGCAATAAGCTCACAGCTTTACCAGAGTCAAGGGTTCTCCCTAAGTATTACAATGAAAGACTAGCTAAGGAGATAACAAAGAATGCTTCAACCTAAGCACAACGACCTAAAGAAGAAATGATCGTGTAACAACAATCTCGCAACAACATTGTAGACATTCCAAAGGAAAGTGGCACCTACCGTGGCTAATGAACGGGAAGTAAGAATTAAAAGTAATTGCATATGTTTTAAGAGAGATGAGATGGAACGAAAGGAATTATTCGATCAATGATCCAGAGTTAGTAAGTTATGGACACACTCGAGATTTTGGAGCATTATACTTGTTGGCAATCATATAGCCATAGAAGAATCTGGTATAAGTTAAAAAGAAGAATTGAGCCTAGGGCATAGACAAATGATTGGATTGCTAAAAGATTTTATCATGGATATTCCATAAGCCCCATGAAAGGATAAGGTAATTAATTGATACCATGAGCCACGGGTCGGAAGATAGCTTAAGCCTACGTAAAGGTTGATCAGAAGGAAGAGAAAACTAAAGAAATCACATCACCCAAGTAAATCAGGTGTCTGATTATTGGGCCTAGAAAAATTATAAAAGTTGTGCTTGAGAACATGGCAGAATCACTCTTAATATCAGATGTTCAAGAAAAATAACATAACAACCATAATCTATAATGGCTCCATAAGAAAGCCAGTTAGGAAGTACCAGCCTCATAAGAAGTCAATACGAAGCTCCCATCGGATAGTGTATGTAGCAGAGGTGCGAGTATTATAATAGAGCTTCAAGTTATGGACTTGAATTATACTTATGTGGAAGGGAGGTCATGAAAGAGATAGAAGATACTATATGAGATTTTACGGTAAGAAAAGTAGAGATGAACAACATACAAGATATTCAAAGATAGGATATGTGAATAGTCCATACTTCGGATAGAAGGCTAGAAGTGCTGGGATTCAATATCAAGGAATGATAGCGGCATAGTCAGTGATATATCTCATAGCCTATGATTCCTAGGTATCGAGGAGGCTAATTAAGACAATAAAGAAGAGTTAGAGACGATGTGATGTCCCGTTTGATGTCCCAGAATGACCTAAGGAAATCTATGATACAAGCAAGTTGAAAGGTTGCAAGTAATATAAATAGAGTTGTGTAGGTCGCAAGCCATTGTATGTTGAAGCGACAAGGTTCTAGAAGACAAGAGTAAGGATAAGAAATGGCAAGTGAGAAGGTAACGAAAATGGATAAGTCCTCAGAATTACGCCCATGAAAACAAGAAGAGCAGATGGTTTCTCTAAATTATACAAAGCTCACTATAGCCTGAATAAACTCAAAGGAGTCTAAGACTAATAGCATTTAGAATGCCACCCTAGTAGTAGAATGAGGGTGTAATTGTGATAGATAAAAGATGACGTTTGGGCCTTCGATTAAGTAATGATTCAACGAAGAAAAGAAATGGATCTTATGAATTGGACAGGATTAAGGTACCCACACAAAGTGAATCGCATTGGGATGCTGTGAGGTACGGTTATGAAAGAAGGGTATCGCCCCAAGTGGGTCAATCTAATCATTTTAGATGTTCCCCGATAAAACGTGAATCCTAGCTGCAATATTACATAAAAAGTTAAGTTATCAGGGGTGGATTATGGATCAAAATTGAAGTGAATCAACAATTGATGGATAATAGTTACAAAATATGAGAGGGGATTAGGTCATCATTCTTAAATATGAACAGTAATGTGGAGGCATTACAGGACATATATTTATACGTACGAGATGAGCAATGAAAGTAACCTGAGATTTTGTAGCAGACCTCAGTCACGAGAAATTGAGGTAAGTGTTAGAGTATAATATGACCTATGTAGATTCAGTAAAGTCATACGAATGGATAACCAGGTCTATAAAATAAGATAGAGAAATATTCATAAATTCGACAAAATACAAAGCGAAGAACTTCAGGATTGACTAAAAGCTGGAGGAAAAAGGAGAAGAGAGTCGCATAGGCCCACTTACAAGGTCAGTGTCATAGAAACTGCATAATGGAAGGTACCAGCAGTTACGAGATTGGAAGGAATTCGAACACAAGTCATGGCGTGGGAAAGAGGCTTAAAGGGGGGAATGCCCTGGCCTTTGAACTTATTCACATAACAGTTGCCTAGATGGAAAAAGGACTACTAAAGTATTTGCAAGAGCTATGGGATATGAGAATGATAAGCACATTAGTCAACATTCGAGGACGAATGTTCCAAAGGGGGAATGATGTTACACCCCATATTTTTGTACATGAAAATACGCCATAAATAAATTAATGAGAGCCCAGAAGTGAGATGTCACATTCCACAGTACTACATTACAATGATGTCGCACCCTATAGTATTGTGCGTGGAATTTGTCGTAAGGTAATTGACATCAGTCCAAGGAAAAGATTATTCGGAGATTATAAGGATTATGCTATTTCAAACAAGTGATTAGTAATTCATGAAGGTGAAAGGGGGAGCAAGTCAAAGAAAATAAATTTTTGTCCAAGTTTGGCATTTTGGGGTAAAATACGGTCCAAGCTATAATACCCCGATATTTATGGACTAGTACCATACAAGGTACCATATACCCATGATAGTAGGATGTATAAAGTGTATTAAAAAAGTAGAATTTTAAGTAATTTGAGGCAATTCTTAATTATGCAGGTAATTGATTAATTACCGGATAGTGGGATATTACCTAATTAAATTAATTAAAAAAAATTTAGATAAGTATTAAGGTGATAACATGGCAGCAAGCCACTAATGTGGCCTATGACTCTTAGTCACAGTAAGCTTAGTGTCTATTTTAGGATTTTAAGACACTTATGTGTAAGTGTAAGGCATAAAGCTTAGTTTTATAACCTTACCAATTTAGTTCTTCCTAAAATCCTATGGAAAATATTTTCAAACAAGAAATGGGTTCATACGACCTTGCGGATTCATCCTCCATCCAGCAGAATTCCAACAAAATTCTTGCAATAAAATAATTCCAACGACAATTGGTAGAACCATAGCAACGTAAAAATTTTGCGGTTCTAAAGGAGTACGGTGCAATCTTTTCCAAGAAATATTATACGAATTTTTCCCTACTCCAGGTATGTTAAGGCTATCCCTTCTTTCTTTTGCCATGATCCATACGATACGAACGAAACGTGCAAATGCACAAATTCCATATATGACCATATTCATAGAAGTAATATAAGTGCCTATGTTCTTGAATTTCCATATGTCTTATTGTTCCATCGTCTGTTCATGGGTCTTAGAAGATACGTAAAAAGATTTTATGATATTAATCAGAGGTATAATGGTCTTATGACGTACCGAGAGATTTTGTTATCGTATTTCATATGCATTTCATGCATTTATACATGTATATTGACCCATGACTCAGACAGCATTATATACGCGTATATATGTATATATATGTATATGGGATATGGGAAAAGGTTGTGGTGATCAACTGGTATATAATGATGTTGTTGCCCACAATGGCTGAAATATGATTCAAATGGCGTTATATACACATATATATGTATGTATTCAAATGGCGTTATATATGCATATATATGTATATATTCAAACGACTTTATATACGCGTATATATGTATGTATATATATGTACATGGGATATGGAAAAGGTTATGGCATTATATAGGCACCACCACCTGATCAGCTGGTATACAATGATGATTTTGCCCACAATGGTCGGTATGATATAATGGAATGCCCTTAGAGGCTGATGATGTTATGAAACATGTACCTATGCACGACATGACATTCATACGCACATGCATGACGCTAAAAGTAATTTATGATTTACAAAGTTATTCAGACTTGCAGGTTGAGTCATGTACTCTATATTTCTTCCATGTCTTTGATGTACTTACTTATGTGACTTACATACTCGGTACATTATTTATACTGACGTCTCTTTTGCCTGGGGTTGCTGCGTTTCATGCCTGCAGGTCCCGATAGACAGGTCGAGAGCCCTCTAAGTAGGCTATCAGCTTAACATAAGATGTTGGTGCGCTCCATTTACTTCGGAGTTGCTAGTTTGATTAGTATGATTTAGACGTGTATTGTTTGGTATGGCGGGACTCTATCCCGACCTCTATGACATTTATGTATTCTTAGAGGCTTGTAGACATATGTTGTATGCGTGAAAGATTGTACGGCCTTGTCGGCATATGTTTGAGTTTATAAATGATTATATTGGCCTACTAGGCCCGTATGTCACGTGCATATAATATTTTAATAAGAAAGATACGCTACGTTGATACTCGGTTGAGTAAGGTACCGGGTGCCCATTGCGGCCCATCAGTTTGGATCGTGAAATTAAGATACTAACAATCAATAAAGAATAAAATCACATGAAGAATATAATTTAGTACACAGAGATAGCAACAGAGGAACTCCCAGGATATCATCCCGTAGTCCCAAACATAAACAGAGGATCTCCCAGGATATCGTCCCGTAGTCTAAATCGTAATGTGTAGGGGAATCTCCCGAAATACCAATCCGTAGTCCCAAAGTAAATATCTAGTATAGGGGGAATGTGCAGGGGGATCTCCCGAATATAAATGTGCAGGGGGATCTCCCGAAATACCGATTCGTAGTCTCAAAGTAAACATGCAAGGGGATCTCCCGGGATATCGTTCCGTAGTCCCAAAGTAAACACACAACATTCTCAAGAAAGAATCTACAGTTCTATCCAAGTTCGCACCAAGAAAGCAGAAATTCCTATTCTAAACATGTTGCACAGAATTCAAGTAAACAGTTTAAGCAGATAGAACAATTAAGTCACTTAAGCATGCTTTCCTAAGCTAGTAATCTTTTAATTACAAGTAGTGTTCAATAAAAAGGAAACACTATTATTTACTTAATGAAAATGGGGTTTCTAACAATTGCAATGTGTATGCACTCGTCACCTCACGTACACAATACTTATATAGAAACAATACCAAATCCTAAGAGGAGTTCCCCCACGCAAGGTTAGGCAAGCCACTTACCTCGAACCAACTCAAATCAACTTGAAATCACATTCTTTCCACGAGTACCCGACTCCAAATGGCCCAAATCTATTCAAATAAATTGCATAATATAAATATAACTTTAAGTAACTAATTTAACTAATTAATTCGAAGCTAAAACATGAAATTAGGAAAATCGCCCAAAAAAGTACTCTGGGTCCACGCCTCGGAATCGGGTAAAATTTATAAATTTTGAACACCCGATCACTCACGAGTACACTCGAACAAAAATCTTCAAAATCCGACGCCAAAATCTCACTAAAAACATGGATTTTCAATTGGGGAGCATTTCTCCCATTTTCAAACTTTTACCCTCAATTTCCTTAATTAGAAGAGGAGAACATCAATAGATTATAGTATTATGATCAAAATCGAGTAAGAATTCGTTACCCAATGATTCTCCTTGAAAACCCCTCGAAGAATCGTCTCCTACCGAGCTCCAATTCGATATTTGTGTTATGAAATTTCAAACCTTCTTCTATATCTTCCCAGCAATTTCTGCATCTACGGTTCATGGGGCCGCACTTATGGTCTCGCACTTGTGGCTTGGGCTCCGCATCTACGAAATTTCATTAACTCCCTAGGCATCGCACCTGCGTTCCCTTCTCCACAGATGCGGTCCGCTTCTGCGGTCTTTGAGCCGCATCTGCGGCCATTGGCCTTCGTGCCATAAACCGCACCTGCGACCTATTTCCTCGCTTCTACGGGCCTCACTTGCGGTCTCCGCACCGCATGTGCGAAAATACTAGAAGCAGCAAACTTTAGAATTTGCCTAAGTCCAAATTCAACTTCTGTTAAGCATCTGAAACTCACCCGAGGTTCCCGGGACCTCAACCAAACATACCAACAAATCCAAAAACATTATACGAACTCAGTCGAACCCTCAAATAACATCAAACAATGCTAAAACCATGAATCACCCTCCAATCCAAGCCTAATGAACTTGAAATCTCATGAATCCTACAACCGATGCCGAAACCAAACAAACCATGTCTAATTGACCCCAAATTGTTCACACAAGTCACATTCAACACTATGAAACTATTCCAACTTTCAGAATTGGATTCCGACCCTGATATCAAAAACTCACTATTGATTCGGAAACTTTAAAAATTGAATTTTCGGCATTTCAAGCCTAAATGTGCTACGGACCTCTATAACACAATTCGCCACGCTACTAAGCCCGAAATCACTCAATGGAGCTAATGGAATCGCCAGAATTCTATTTTGAAGCCATCTTCACACTATTCCGACTATGGTCCAAATTCTTAATCTTAAGCTCTCATTTAGGGACTAAGTGTACCAAAACACTCCGAAACTCAAAACGAATCTTCCCAGCAACTCACAATAGAAGAAACAAACACGAGGAAAATAGTTAATAGGGGATCGAGGCGTTAATTCTCAAAATAATCGGCCGGGTCGTTACATCCTCCCCCTCTTAAAATATTTGTTCATCCTCGAACGAGCATAAAGACATACCTGAAGTGGTGAAAAGATGAGGGTAACATTTGTGCATATCGTGCTCGGTCTCCCATATCACTTCCTCGACCGGTTGACCCCGCCATGAACCTTCACTAATGTAATACTCGTTAACCTCAACTTTCGAACCTGCCTCTCCAATATAGCCACTAGCTCCTCATCATAAGATAGATCCTTGTCCAATTGGACTAAACTGAAATCCAACACGTGCAACGGATCACAGTGATAATTCCTGAGCATCGAAACATGAAATACCGGATGAACTCCTGCTAATCTGGGAGGTAAGGCAAGCTCATAAGTAACCTCCCCAACATGGTGGAATACTTCAAAAGGACCTATAAACCTCGGACTCAATATCCCCTTCTTCCCAAATCTCATAACTCCCTTCATAGGCGAAACCCGAAGCAAAACCCACTCCCCAACCATATAGGAAACACACGAATCTTTTGGTCTGCATAACTCTTCTGTCTGGACTAGGCTATGCGGAGTCTATCCTGAATCACCTTAACCTTTTCTAAGGCGTCCCGAACCATGTCTGTGCCCAATAATCTAGCCTCACCCAGCTCGAACCAACCCATCGGGGATGTATATCGCCTACCATACAAAGCCTCATACGGTGCCATCTGAATGCTGGACTGATAACTGTTGTTGTAGGCAAACTCCGCCAGTGGGAAGAACTGATCCCAAGAACCTCGAAACTCCATCACACACGCACGGAGCATATCCTCAAGAATCTAAATAGTGGCCTCAGACTGTCCGTCCATCTGGGGGTGAAATGTTGTGCTCAACTCCACCCGTGTACCCAACTCATGCCGTACGATCCTCCAAAACCGTGATGTGAATTGAGTACCTCTATCTGAAATGATGGAAACTAGAATACCATACAGACGAACAATCTCTCGGATATAAATCTTTGCCAACCACTCCGAAGAATAGGTGGTACGCACAGGAATGAAGTGTGTGGACTTGGTCAGCCAATCCACAATCACCTAAATGGCATCAAACTTCCTCAAAGTCCGTGGGAGTCAAACTGCGAAGTCCATGGTGATCTGCTCCCACTTCCACTCTGGAATCTCTATTTGCTGCAGCAAGCCACCCGATCTCTGGTGCTCATACTTTACCTGCTAACAGTTGAGGCACCAAGCTACAAACCCAACTATATCTTTCTTCATCCACCTCCACCAATAGTACCGTCTCAAATCTTGGTACATCTTGTGGCACGCTAATGGATGGAATACCGTGAACTGTGCCTCCTCTAGAATCAACTCCCGAAGGCCATCAATATTGGGTACACATACTCGACCCTGCATCCTTAATACCCCGTCATCACCAATGGTCACATACCTAGAGTCGCCATGCAGAACCTTGTCCTTAAGGACAAGCAAATGAGGGTCATCATACTGACGCTCTCGGATACGATCAAACAAGGAAGACCGAGAAACCACACAAGCAAGGACTCGACTGGGCTCCGAAATATCGAATCTCACAAACTGACTAGCTAAGGCCTGAATATCCATCGCCATGGGCCTCTCAGCTTCCGGTAGATAAGCTAAACTCCCCAAACTCTCCACCCAGAAACTCAAAGCATCGACCACCATATTGGCCTTGCCCGGGTGATACAAGATAATGATATCATAGTCTTTCAATAGCTCTAACCACCTTTTCTAGCGCAAATTATAAGGTCATTCTGCTTGAACAGATGCTACAAACTCTGGTGATCAGTATAAATCTCAGAAGGAACACTGTACAAATAATGACTCCAGATCTTCAAGGCGTGAACAACAGCAGCTAACTCGAGATCATGGACATGATAATTCTTCTCATATACCTTCCACTATCTGGACATGTAGGAAATCACCCTACCATCCTGCATCAAAACTGCTCCAAGGACAATCTTCGAGGCATTATAATAGACTGTATAAGACCCCGAACCTATAGGCAATATCAATACTAAGGCTGTAGTCCAAGCTGTCTTAAGCTTCTGGAAGCTCTCCTCACACTCCTCCGTCCATTTGAATGGAGCACCCTTCTGGGTCAGCTTGGTCATAGGTGCTGCAATAGATGAAAATCCCTCAACAAGTCGACGGTAATAACCCGCCAAGCCAAGAAAACTACAGATCATTGTAGCTGAGGATGGTCTGGCCCAACTTTGCACTGCTTCCAATTTCTTCGAATCCACCTTGATCCCTTCACTTGATACCATGTGACCCAAGAATGCCACAGAATCCAACCAGAACTCACATTTTGAGAACTTTGCATATAACTTCTTTTCTCTCAAAGTTTGAAGCACTGTCCTCAGGTGCTGCTCATGATCTTCTTGACTTTGGGAGTATACCAGAATGTCATCAATAATGACAATGACGAATGAGTCAAGATATGGACAGAATACACTGTGCATCAAATGCATAAAGGTTGCTATGGCGTTGGTCAGCCCAAATGACATAACAAGGAACTCGTAATGTCCATACTGAGTCCTGAAGGCAGTCTTCGAGATATCTGGCTCCCTAATCTTCAACTGATGATAACCTGAACGCAAGTCAATCCTAGAAAACACACGAGCACCTTGTAATTTATCAAACAGGCCATCAGTATGAGGCAGAGGATACCAGTTCTTCACCATAACTTTGTTCAACTGACGGTAATCAATGCACATGTGCATTGAACAATCCTTCTTCTTTACAAACAAGACAGGAGCACCCTAAGGTAATACACTGGGTTGGATAAAACCTTATCAAGAAATTCCTGTAATTGCTCCTTCAACTCCTTCAACTCCTTCAACTCAGGAGGAGCCATACGTTAAGGAGGAATAGAAATGGGCTGAGTGTTTGGCAATAGATCAATGCCAAAATCAATATCTCTATCGGGCGGCATGCCCGGAAGATCAGTTGGAAACATATAAGAGAAATCATGTACTACTGTGACTGATTCAACTATAGTGATATCAATACTAACATCTCTAACATAAGCTAGATACGCATCACACCCCTTCTCAACAATTCGCGGAGCCTTAAGGAATGAAATAACTCTGCTGGGTGTGTGATCTAAGGTACCCCTCCCCTTTACTCATGGTACACATGGCATAGCCAGCATCACAGTTTTGGTGTGATAATCAAAAATAGCATAATGGGGCAACAACCAGTCCATGCCCAAGATATAACATAAAAATCTACCATGTGAGCAATAATAAATCGGCTCTGGTCTCAAAACCACTAAGAGCAATCAAACATGACCTATTAACATGGTCCACAACAAGAGAATCTCCTACAGGAGTAGAAACATAAACATTGGAACTCAAATAATCCTGAGATACGCCCAAATGTGGGGCAAAATAAGAGGACACATAAGAATAAGTGGAGCCTGGATCGAATAGAACCGATGTATCTCTATGGCAAACTAGGACAATACCTATGATGATAAAATCAGAGACAACAACTCAATACGGGCAGGAAAAACATAATATCTAGCCTGGCCTCCCCCTCTAGGGCAACCTCTACCTCCCCGTCCTCCATCTCTAGTTGGCTAGGAAGGTGGGGTAGCAACTGGTGCTGTAATCATATCCTGAGAACTCTGCGGAGCATGCTGTGGCTAAGAAGTCTGTGGAGGTGCACCCCTTCAAAGTCTGGGGCAGTCTCTCACCATATGACATGCGTTACCACACTCAAAACAAGATCTAGGAGGACGTGACGATTGTGACTAGCTCAGGCCAGGTCTGCTGGACTGACCACTGAAAGCACCTCATACAGAAGGTATACTAGATCCTGGAGGTGCATAATAACGCTCCTAAGGTCTAGGAGAAGTTGGAATACCATTGGCTGCTAGAAGAGTTTAATGAACTGGGTGACTCATATAACCCCTACCATGATGAACTGCAGTTGGGGCACGGGCACCGGAATAATAGCCTGCCTCTCGAGACCCTTGGCCTCCCTCTCCTCTCTATCCCGAGCATGCATGCCCTCTAATCTACTAGAAATACTCACCACTTGTTGCTAAGAGATATCCATCTCAACTCCCGGGCCATGCTAGATCTGATGCTAGGAATAAGCCCCTCAATAAACCGGTAAACTCTCTTGCGAACCGTGGAAGCCAAGGTTGGTGCATGCCTAGCCAAGTCAGTGAAATGGACAACATACTCCGAAATAGTCATAGTACCCTAGCGCAAATGCTCAAAATCTACACGCCATGCATCCTTGAGGCTCTGAGGAACATACCCCCTCAAAAACATATCTGAAAACTAGGTTAATGTAAGGGAAGCTACCTCAGCTGGGCTTTCCAACTCATAAGTACGCCACCACTGATAGGCTGCTCCTCAAAGATGGAAGGCAGTGAAAGAAACCCCACTCGATCCTGATATACATATAGTGCAAAAGATACGGTAGCACTCTTCCAGAAATCCCAGAGCATCATCTGATGCCAAACCACTGAATGTAGGAGGCTTGTACTTCTTGAACCTCTCAAGCCTCCGTTGCTCATTCTATGAAGTTGCTGCCCTATTCTCGGGCTGAACTGGGGCTATAGGCGGTATTGGTATAACCTCTAGGATCTGATCAACTTGAACCCGTTGCTCAGGAGTGCGAGCGTTGGAAGTCTGTACTCCTCCCCCGGCCTGAGATGTGGCTACAATAAGGGGAATCAACCCTGCCTGAGCTAGAGTGGTATACATGCTCATGAACCGTGCAAGGGTCTCCTATAGAGCTAGAGTAGTAGTAGCAGTAGGCGTATCAGGTGCCTGGCCTCCGGCTGGAGCTGTTGGTGGCTCCTCTAAGGAAGCTCGCGCGGGTGCTCTGGCAGCACCACGTGTACATCCTTGGCCTCTACCCCGGCCCCGACCTCTGACGGCTTTAGTAGGCGGCGTGGGTGCCTGGTCATCTCAGGTAGCACGTGTCCTTACCATCTGTGAGAGAATACAAGACAGAGGTTTAAAATTTTCATATAAAAATCTCGCACGACAAGGAAATCAAATGAAGTGGAATTTTCCTAATAGTTACATAGCCTCTTGTAGATAAGTACACACATCTCCATACCGATCTGCGAGACTAATAAACCGGCTTATGATTCATGACTCCTATGAACCTAGAGCTTTGATACCAACTTGTCACGACCTAAGTTCTCCCTCCATGAACTGTCGTGACGGCACCTAGTCTTTACGACTAGGTAAGCCTAATAAATTACGAAAAAAGGAAATGAAATATGAAAGTAGCAAGTTGCGGGTAAATCATAATTAGAGAGTTTAAAATGCCGCTTGGCATATACAATACACACTCTCAAAACTGAATCAAAAACTCCCAAAACTTAGAATCTCATGAAGTCACAAGCTAGAGAAAACTACATAGTGTTCTAACTCCAAAATGTCTAATCAAAAGTAAATACAGGAAGTCTAAAGCTAAAAGGGAGAATAGAGAGGGTCTTCTAGTTCTGCAGACGTGGAAGATATACCTCGAAGTCTCTGATATCGCTCGCCTCACTGATAGAATGACTGAGCAGAAGAACCTAGATCTACACAAAAAAAACATGTGCAGGAAAGGGCATGAGTACACCACAACGATACCCAGTAAGTGCCAAGCCTAACCTCAGTTGAGTAGTGACGAGGTAGGTCAGGGCCCTACTGGTTATATATATATATAGTAGATAAAGCAGTGTGAAATGTGATAGTGTAATTAATATACTAACAATCAATAAAGAATAAAATCACTGGAAGAATATAATTCAGTACATAGAGATATCAACAGGGGAACTCCCAGGATATCATCCCATAGTCCCAAACGTAAACAAGATCTCCCAGGATATCGTCCCGTAGTCCAAATCGTAATGTGCAGGGGAATCTCCGGGAATACCAATCCGTAGTCCCAAAGTAAATATCTAGTACAAGGGGAATTCTCCCAGGATGTCGTTCCGTATTCCCAAATATAAATGTTCAAGGGGATCTCCCAGAATACAGATCCGTAGACCAAGAGTAAACATGCAAGAGGATCTCCCGGGATATCATCCCATAGTCTCAAAGTAAACACACAACAGTCTCAAGAAAGAATCTATAGTTCTATCCAAGTTCATACCAAGAAAGCAGATATTCCTATTCTAAACATGCTGCACAGAATTCAAGTAAATAGTTAACGCAAATAGAACAGTTAAGTCACTTAAGCATGCTTTCCTAAGCTAAACAGTAGGCTTTCAATTACAAGTAGTGTTCAACAACAAGGAAACCCAATTATTTACTTAATGAAAATGTGGTATTCCAACAATTGGCACGTGTACGCACTCGTCACCTCACGTACACGACACTTATATAGCAACAATACCAAATCATAAGGGG
This sequence comes from Nicotiana sylvestris, assembly GCF_000393655.2. Lineage (NCBI taxonomy): Eukaryota > Viridiplantae > Streptophyta > Magnoliopsida > Solanales > Solanaceae > Nicotiana > Nicotiana sylvestris. Next base: position 58,465,970 of record NC_091058.1, read on the forward strand.
AGTTCCCCCACGCAAGGCTAGGCAAGCCACTAACCTCGAACCAGTTCTAATCAACTCGAAATCAGGTTCTTGCCACGTGTACCCGACTCCAAATGGACCAAATCTATTCAAATTAATTGCATAACGTAAATATAACTTTACGTAACTAATTTAACTAATTAATTCGAAGCTAAAATACGAAATTAGAAAAATCGCCCCAAAAAGTCCCCCGGGTCCACGACTCAGAATCGGGTAAAGTTTACAAATTTTGAAAACCCGATCACTCACGAGCACTCTCGAACAAAAATCATAAAAATCCGACGCCAAAATCTCACTCAAAACTTGGATTTTCAATTGGGGAAATTTTCTCCCATTTTCAAACTTTTACCCTCAATTTCCTTAATTAGTAGAGGAGAACAACAATAGCTCTAATTCGTTACCCAATGATTCTACTTCAAAACCCCTCGAAAAATTGTCTCCCACAAAGCTCTAATTCGATTTTTGTGTTATGAAATTTCAAACCTTTGAATTTTCTATATCTGCCCAGCAATTTCCGCATCTGTGGTTCATGGGGCCGCACCTACGGTCCCGTACCTGCGGCTTGAGCTCCGCATCTGCGGAATTTTATTAACTTCCTAGGCACCGCACTTGCACTCCCTTCTCTACAGATACGCTCCACTTCTGCGGTGCTTGAGCCGCATCTGCGGCCAATGGACTTTGTGCCCCAAACCAAACCTGCGACATATTTCCTTGTTTCTACGGGACACACATGCGGGCTCCTCACCACAGGTGGAAAAAATACCAAAAGTAGCAAACTTCAGAATTTGCCTAAGTCTAAATTCAACTTCCGTTAAGCATCCGAAACTCACCCGAGGCTCCTGGGACCACAACCAAACTTACCAACCAATCCTAAAACATCATTCGAACTCAGTTAAACCCTCAAATCACATCAAACATTGGTAAAACCATGAATCACCCTCCAATCCAAGCCTAATGAACTTGAAATCTCAAGAATTCTACAACCGATGTCGAAACCAACCAAACCATGTCCGATTGACCCCAAATTTTGCACACAAGTCACATTCAACACTATGGAACTATTCCAACTTTCGGATTCGGATTCTGACCCTGATATCAAAATCTCATAATCGATCCGGAAACTTTAAAAATTGAACTTTCAGCATTTCAAGCTTAAATAAGCTACGTACCTCCTAAACACAATCTGAACATGCCCCTAAGCCCGAAATCACTCAATGGAGCTAACAGAATTGACAGAAATTCATTCCAAAGCCATCTTCATACTATTCCAACTATGGTCCAAATTCTACAGCTTAAGCTCTCATTTAGGAACTAAGTGTCCCAAAACACTCCAAGACTCAAAACGAATCTTCCCGGCAACTCACAATAGCAGAAACAAATACGAGGAAAGCAGTTAAAAAGGGTTCGGGGCGTTAATTCTCAAAATGACGGGCTGGGTGATTAAAAATATGATGTCGCATAAATAAAACAAGGTGTGAAGCCATCCGCACACAAACCTAACCGAATATTCCTTGGTTCACTAGTATAATCTTGATATGTCCTATAAAAGTGCTTCCAAGCTTCTCCATCTGAAGGATGGCACATAACACCTGGTGGTCTTCTATTTTCAAAGTGTCATCTCATATGACGACCGGAACTCATCGACACATATAACCTCTTTAACTTAGGTATAAGTGGTAAATAATGAATCACCTTCACAGTGATCATATTCCCACTGGAAAGCCTCTTGAAACGAGGCTTTTTGTGGAATTTACAACTTTCTAAATTTGAATCACTTTTATAATATAACATGCAACCATTTTCACAACAATTAATTCTCATCGACCAAAGTCCTAACTTAGAAACCAATCTCTTTGCCTTATAGATTGATATTTGGTTAAACTAGTTCAGTCATAAGGTCAATGAAAGAGACCATGGCCACATGAGAAATATTCCAATCAGATTTGATACTTAGTAATCTAACTAAAATAGACAGCTTAGAGTGCGGACTTCCTTTACGTAGTGGACGACTAGCTACTTCTAATTGTACATAAAAATGTTTTGCATCATCATTAGGAGTTTATTCAACATTTTCATTGGGCTCACCCCCGGAGTGCATCCCAAAAGCATCTGCAATCATATCCTAAATTCTATAATCATGATTTCTATTCTCCACCAACCTACTACTTTCACCAATAACCATGTTATGAAATATTCCACGGCTACCATCGATCTCTCCATGATTAGTCCACAAAAAGTAATTTTCTATAAACACCTTCCTATAAAGATGAATCTTAACTTCCTCCGGATTTTTAAACTTCACACAATCACACTTGACACAAGGACACCTAATTACTCCTTCACTTTGGTATGATAAAAGTGATATTGCATGTCTAATAAAGTCATCAATACCTTCTACAAAATCCTCCCACAATCCCCGCCGATTAGGATAATTCGTATTGTACAACCAAGTACGATGTTCCATCTATACAAATAAAATAAAAAATTTGAGATATTTCCATAAGTATTACAACTACTTATTATATTCTACAATTATTAATTAATTAATTCATTTTTAGTTAATTAAGATAATTAATTTTTAATTATTACACCCAAAAGGTTCAACAATTATCCCTAAAAGTTCAATTCACATCTAAAAAGTTTAACCATTACTTCTAAAAGTTCAATTCATAACCTAAAAGTTCAACACATACTCTAAACAATTCAATTAATAACCTAAACAATTTAATTACCCTTAAAAATTCAATTCATTCACTAAAAGTTCAATTCATACACTAAAATCAATTCAGTCCCAAATTTAGGATATGAATTGAACTCAGCCATGCTTTTAAATGGAAGTTTCATCAAATAAGGTAGCACTAAGTAGATCTGCAAAAATTCAATGAAGATTCAACCAATTTCGGATTGGAAAACGTACATTTTAAAACCTAGAACGAGCAGATAACCAACAATAAGAGTATTAATTAAAAGCAAGAATTAAATTACTTCATACAAGCATCATGTTTCGACAGTTTTAACACTTTAAATAGAAGAAAATTACATTTATTACATATTCTAATATCAAAAAATCAGGATCTTGAAATATTCACAGAGATTAATCAAGAATCAACGTTTTTTAATATTCAAATGAAAGCATAATACAAGGGGTTTAAAACTTACCTAATCAAACAATGAGATAACTGATATGAGCCAAATGAAGGCAAATACAAATTCGGATGAAGCTCCACAGAAATTTCAACAACAAACAACAAAAGTTCGGCAATGCTTAGACATAGAATACCTTTAGAAAACCCAGAACCATGAAAAACAACACTTCCAATAATGACCGAAATTCGCTGTTTTAGCTTATTTCCTTCTGTTTTTGTTCACCTTTTCTTATCTTTTTGCTCTTGAAATTCGTTTTCAATCTAGAATCCATTTTTTTCCTTTGTTTATGAAGCTTGCTTGAGGAGGGAGGCAGAATTGGGTGACTGCTCAAGAGAGAAGAAGAAGAAGAAGAGGGAGGCGACTAGGGTTTTGGTGTAGAGGTTTGAGACACTTAGTCTCTTTTGAGTAGGCTTAAGTTGGAAAAGTCAACTGGATGTTGACTTGTGTGAAAAGGGCCCGGATATGAATTTCGATGGTTCGGATAGCTTCGTGAGATGATTTGGGACATAGGAGCGAGATCGAAATGTGTTTTGGAGGTCCGGAGTAGATTTAGGCTTGAATCGGCGAAATTGAAATTTTCGCGTTTTCCAGTTGATGGATGAGATTTTGATATAGGGGTCGGAATGGAATTTTGGGAGTTGTAGTAGGTTCATTGTGTCATTTTGGATGTGTGTGCAAAATTTCAGGTCATTCAGAAGTGGTTTGGTAAATTTTTTGATCAAAAGCGAAATTTGGAAGATTTTGAAACCAAGCTTGAATTCGATTTGATTTGGTTGATTCGATATTGTTTGAAGTGTTTTGAAAATTGGTATAAGTTTGGGTAGTGGTATATGATTGGTTTGTTCTTTTGGTTGAGGTCCCAGGGGCCTCGGGGTAATTTCGGGTGGTTGACGGAAAGATAGGAATTTGGAAAGGGCAGTTGAAGTGCTGGGACTACTGCAATAACCGCATCTGCAGTTTGGAGGCCGCAGGTGCGACCCCCGCAGTTGAGGAAATGAGTCGTAGAAGCAAAAAGGGACAAGGAGAGCTGGAGCCGCAGAAGAGGCTAGGTAGGCGCATCTGCGGTAGCGCATGTGCGGGATTTTCATCACATATGCGGAGCTAGGAATTTAATTGAGGACGACAGATGCAGCGTCTTGGACCGCAGAAGCAGTAGCTGGACCACATGTGCGGAATCCCTGGGCCAGAAAGTGTAAAAGGGTTCCTTTGTGATTTTTGAGTTGTTCTTCACGATTTTTATTCGGGTTTGAGCTAGGGGAAGCTATTTTGAAGAGGGATTCAAGGGATAACGCTTGGAGGTAAGATCTTTGACCTAATAATTGATCCTATGGCATTATTTCACTGATTTGGCCCAAGATTAATTTGATATGAATGAACTCGTGGGAGGATAAGGAGCGTGTTGATGTAAATTTATCGGACCTCAAGACGTGGTCTCGGGGTCGGGTTTTGGTTAATTCTGGGATTTATGTTTTAATTTGATTATTTTCGCATGGGCTTTGTTCCCTTAGCATATTTTGACGTCGTGATTCTCATTTTGGATAAATTCGACGCGAGTTGAGGCCGATTCGAGTGGCAAAGTCTTTGCGGGCTAGAGTTTGGACTGGATTCAGGTGAGTAATGATTGTAAATGTTGTCTTGAGGGTATGAAACCCCGGATTTCACATCGTTGTGCTATGTTGAGGTGACACACATGCTAGATGACGAGCGTGGGGTCGTGCACTATTGGGGATTGTGACTTAGTCCATCTTAAATGACTGTTTTACCGCGTATTTGATTGAAAACTGTTTGCTATTATCCTGTTTTAGGCTGAATGCCATATTTGGGCCTCGTGCCAACTGTTTTGGGCCCTTAGGGGATTTTTACTACTATTCCTCACTATTTTGACTTTATACTTGTACTCAGTCATGTTATATTCTACTATTTTTTTAACTCAGCCATGTTTACACTATTTTGACATTTTAAATGATATTTTGTGCCGAGCATCATAATTTACTGTGCCCGAGTGACTTTTAGAGATTTCTAACTGTGTAGGGTCGAGGTCCTGTGTTGTGAGGTTATTATGGGACCGGGATGCGCGCTACAGCAGAATTGAGTTGATTCATGATTATAAGGCCAATGACATGAGTTGTACGCCACAAGGTGGCTTGATATATGGTCGAGAGCCTATTAATTATGATGCAAGATGGCTTGATATTGTGCTTGGGCTGTACGGGGACCTTCCCGGAGTCTGTACACCCCCAGTGAGCCCGGGTACCCAGTGTGATATGTGACATAGCCCGAGGGGCTGAGGTTGTTCCATGTTATTGCACGAGGGGTTGATTTCTGTTGGTATTATGCCTGGGGGCTGATTTTATGTGTTTATCTTTTCTTGCTGTTTTTCGTTTACTTGTTTAGATGTTAAAAAGGTATTTTAAAGAAGCTTATACTGAACTAAGGTGTTTTGTAAGATTTCACTATTTTATTGCACTTTATTGGTTTTACTCTACCTCTTTATAGCACGTTGTCATGTTTTACATGATTTCTTATCGCTCAGTATTCATTTACTATTATTACTCACTCAGTTGGAGTACTCACTTTACTCTCAGCACCCTGTCTGCAGATTTAGGAGCTATAGGTCCCACCATTGAGGGTTTATTGCTCCCAACAGGCCATTCGGAGTCCACTAGGTAGCTGCTCGGCATTTGCAACCCAAAGTTTCTCCCTCCTATCTTACTTTCTATTTCTAGTTCTGTAATAGAATGTATAAACTCATTTAGACTGTTAGACACATGTTTAGATGCTCATGACTGGTGACACCCCGATGTCGGGCTATGTTGGTTTTCGCAAATTGTACTAGTTCACTTTTATTATAGGCTTATTAGCATATTAATGACTTAAATTGTGTTATTATAATTGTTTAAAATTAATTGGGTGTTGTGTCGGCTGACTTTGTCTTCACAAGAGGTGCCATCATGAACTAGTCTGGGTTTAGGGTCGTGACAAGTTGGTATCAGAGCCTAGGTTATATAGGTCTCATGAGTCATGAGAAGGTTTAGTAGAGTCTCGCGGATCGATATGGAGATGTTTGTATTTATCCTCGAGAGGCTCTAGAACCTTTAGAAAAATTTCATATTCTTGAAATTCTTGTCGTGCGAATCTGTTGATCCGAGTACTAAACTTCTATTATTCTATTCTCTCACAGATGGTGAGGACACGAGCGATCGGTCAGGATGGATGACCACCAGTACCACTAGATGTGGCCGCTAGAGGCCGAGGAAACGATCATGGTCATAGTAGGGGAAGGGGTGTGGCTCGCACAATAGCTAGGGCAGTACCTGCAGATCCACCAGCCGCCCCAAGTCAGGATCAAATCTCAGTTGAGGACGCTCCAGGAGCACCAGCTCAGGCATTAGTTGTGCCCATTGTGATTCTGGGTCTTTAGGAGGCCTTAGCTTAGATTCTATCAGTATGTACTAGCCTAACTCAGGCGGTTTCAGTTACTACAGCCGCAACTACTTCTTAGGCCGAGGGAGGCACTCAAACTCCCGCTTCTTGCACACCTGAACAGGTTGTGCAGGGACTTCAGACACTGGGGGATCATCTAGCTCAGCCAGTTGCAGCTGCTCAGAAATATGTATCTCCTTCCATGCCAAAGGACGAGTAGCGCAGGTTGGAGAGGTTTGGTAGACTTCAGCATCCGACTTTCAGTGGTGTAGAGGGCGAGGATGCCCAGGGTTTCTTGGAGAAGTGTTAGAGGATTCTTCATACAGCGAGTATTCTGGATACTAGTGGGGTCACTTTTACTACTTTTCAGTTTTCTGGAGCTGCCTTCACTTGGTGGGAGGCTTATGAGGGGCGTAGGCCTATTAATGGAGCACCCCTTACCTGACAGCAGTTCTCTATTCTCTTTTTGGAGAAGTATGTGCCACAGTCTCACAGAGGGGAGCTATGCAGGCAGTTCGAGTGGTTGTGCCAGGGAGAGATTACTGTGATGTAGTATGAGATGAGGTTCTAAGAGTTAGCTTGTCATGTTATTTGGTTGGTACCGACAGATAGACAGAGGATTAGGATGTTCATTGATGACATCACTTATCAGCTTTGTATTCTCATGACTAGGGAGAGGGTGTCTAGTGCTACTTTTGAGGAGGTTGTTGACAATGCCCGTGAGATTAAGTCAGTTCATCGCCAGGAGTGAGATGAGAGGGAGGCCAAAAGTCCTCGAGGATCTGGCAGTTATGGTGGTGCTCCTTTGAGAGGTCAGTTTCAGCACGGTAGAGGTCGTCCATTCAGGCATGCTCAGCCAGCTTGCCCAGGTTATAATGGGGCGTCATTGAGTCATGGTTCTCATAGTTCTCATCAGGTCCAGTAAAAAAAATTATTTCCCTTCCAACTCAGAGTTCGTCCCGTGCTCCATCAGCTCAGGGCTCTTCTATGGCAGGTGCATCTGCTAGTAATCCTAGTGCTAGGGGTTCCCTTCAGTCCCCGTCTCTAGCACCCAGGAGTTGCTATGAGTGTGGAGAGATAGGTCATATGTGGAGGCAGTGTCCTCATCGTCTTGTGGGTTCATCTCAGCAGAGAAGTCAGTCATCGGCTTCAGTGCCAGTTACTTCACCACCCACCCACCCAGCCAACTAGGGGTGGAGGTCAGTTAGCTAGGGGTTGCCCTAGAGGGGGAGGTCAATTAGGTGGCGGTCAAGCCCATTTCTATGCACTTCCAGCTAGACATGATGCTATTGTTTTAGACACCGTAATCACAGGTATTTTCTCAGTCTACCACAGAGATGCCTTTGTATTATTTGATCTCGGTTCCACTTATTCTTATGTGTCATCATACTTTGCTCGTTATTTGTATACGCCCCGTGAGTCCCTTGTTTCACTTGTTCATGTATCTACTTTGGTGGGTGATACTGTTGTTGTAGACTGTGTGTACCAGTCGTGTGTAGTGATAATTGGGGATCTTGAGACCGGAGTTGATCTTTTGTTGTTATGCATAGTGGATTTTGATGTTATAGTGGGCATGAATTGGCTATCTCTGTGTCATGCTATTTTGGACTGTCATGCTAAGATAGTGACATTGGGTATACCGGGTGTGCCATGGATCGAGTGGCAAGGTTCAACTGATTATGTTCCTAGTAGGGTAATTTCATTCTTGAAGGCCCATCGTATGGTTGAGAAGGGTTGTCTTTCGTATTTAGCTTTTGTGAGGGATGTCGGTGTAGAGACTCCCAATATTGATTCGATTCCAATTGTGAGGGATTTTCCTGATGTGTTTCCTGCAGGCCTGTCGGGCATGCCATCAAATAGGGATATTGATTTTGGTATTGACCTGGTGCTAGGCACTCAGCCCATCTCTATTCCACTGTACCGTATGGCACCAGCGAAGTTGAAGGAGTTAAAGAGTAGCTTAAGGAACTCTTTAATAAGGGGTTCATTCGGCCTAGTGTGTGCACATGTTCTATTTGTGAAGAAGAAAGATGGTACTATGAGGATGTGCATTGATTATAGGCAGTTGAACAAGGTTACAATTAAGAACAAGTATCCTCTGCCTCTCATTGATGATTTGTTTGACCAACTTCAGGGAGCGGGAGTGTTCTCCTAGATTGATCTTCGTTCAGGTTACTACTAGTTGAAGATCAGGGACTCGGATATTCTTAAGACAGATTTTAGGACCCGATATAGTCATTATATGTTCTTGGTGATGTCTTTTGTGCTTACCAATGCCCCAGCAGCGTTTATACATTTGATGAACAATGTGTTCCGTCCTTATCTTCACTCGTTTGTCATAGTATTCATTGATGATATTCTGGTTTACTCGCATAGTTAGGAGGAGCACCTAGAGCATTTGAGAGTTGTGTTGCAGAGATTGAGGGAGGAGAAGCTTTATGCAAAGTTCTCCAAGTGTGAGTTTTGGCGTAGTTCATTGGCTTTCTTGGGGCACGTGGTGTCCAACAGGGGTATTCAAGTTGATTTGAAGAAGATAGAGGCAGTTCGGAGTTGGACCAAACCGTCCTCAGCCACAGAGATTCGCAACTTTCTTGGTTTGGCAGGTTATTACCGCCGGTTTGTTTAGGGATTCTCATCTATCGCATCGCCTGTGACCAAGTTGACTCAAAAGGGTGCTCTATTCAAGTGGTCGGATGAGTGTGAGGAGAGCTTTTAGAAGCTCAAGATGACCTTGACCACAGCTCCAGTGTTAGTTTTGCCATCAACTTCAGGTTCATATGTCGTGTATTGTAATGCTTCAAGAGATGGTTAGAGTTGCTAAAGGATTATGATATTACTATTTTGTACCATTCGGGGAAGGCCAATGTGGTGGCCGATGCTTTGAGCCGGAAGGCGGTGAGTATTGGGAGTTTGGCATATATTTCAGTTGGGGAGAGACCTCTTGCAGTTGATGTTCAGGCCTTGGCCAATCAGTTTGTGAGGTTAGATATTTCAGAGCCCAGTCGGGTATTGTCTTGTGTGATTTCTCGGTCTTCCTTATTTGATTTGTATCAGAGAGAGGTAGTATGATTATCCTCATTTAGTTGTCCTTAAGGACAAAGTTTAGCACTATGATGCCAGAGAAGTGACTATGGTGGTGATGGGGTGTTGAGGATGTAGGTCTAGATATGTGTGCCCAATGTAGATGGGCTTCGAGAGTTGATTCTGGAGGAGGCCCATAGCTCACGGTATTCCATTCATCCGGGTTCCACGAAGATGTATCAGGATCCGAGACAACATTATTGGTAGATGAGACTGAATAAGGACATCGTGGGATTTGTAGCTCGGTGTCTCAATTGTCAGCAGGTGAAATATGAGCATCAAATACATGGTGGCTTACTTCAGCGGATGGATATTCCAGAGTGGAAGTGGGGGCGGATCACCATGAACTTTATAGTTAGGTTCCCATGGACTTTGAAGAAGTTTGATGCTATTTAGGTGATTGTTGATCAGTTGACCAAGTCCGCGCACTTCATTCTTGTATGTACTACCTATTCTTCAGAGAGGTTGACAGAGATCTATATCCGGGAGATTGTTCATTTGTATGGTGTCCCAGTTTCCATCATTTCAGATAGGGGCACTCAGTTTACATCGTAGTTTTGGAGGTCTGTGCAGCGAGAGTTGGGTACTCAGGTTGAGTTGAGCATAGCTTTTTACCCTCAGACGGAAGGGTAGTCCGAGCGCACTATTCAAATATTAGAGGACATGTTGCATGCTTGTGTCATTGATTTCGGAGGGTCATGGGATCGGTTTCTACTACTTGCAGAGTTTGCTTATAACAACAACTACTAGTCAAGTATTCAGATGGCTCCATATGAGGCTTTGTATGAGAGGCGGCGTAGATCTCCAGTTGGTTGGTTCGAGCCCAGATAGGATAGGTTATTAGGGACAGATTTGGTGAAGGATGCTTTGGATAAGGTGAAGGTAATTCAGGAGAGGCTTTGTACAGCACAATCGAGGCAAAAGAGTTATGCTAGCAGGAAGCTTTGAGATGTGTCCTACATGGTTGGCGAGAAGGTTCTATTGAAGGTTTCACCCATGAAGGGTGTTATGAGATTTGGTAAGAAAGGGAAATTGAGTCCTCGGTTGATTGGGCCTTTTGAGGTTCTTTAGAGGATTGGGGAGGTGGCTTATGAGCTTTTCTTGCCACCCAGCTTATCGAGTGTGCATCCGGTATTTCATGTTTCTATGCTCCGGAAGTATATTGGCGATCTGTCTCATATTCTGGATTTCATCACGGTTCAGTTAGATGATGATTTGACTTATGTCATGGAGCCAGTGGCTATTTTGGAGCGTCAGGTTCGAAAGTTTAGAGCAAAGGATGTAGCTTCAGTAAAAGTGCACTGGAGAGGTCGGCCAGTGGAGGAGGATACCTGGGAGACCGAGCGGGAGATGCGGAGCAGATATACTCACCTATTTGAGGGTTCAGGTATGTTTCTTGACCCGTTCGAGGACGAACGTTTCTTTCAAAATGGGAGGATGTAACGACCCGATCGGTCGTTTCATGAGTTACCGCTCTGTTCTTCCCCCCCCCCCAATTTTAGCTTGTTAATGCCCCATTCAGCTGTGTTATGTGTTATCGGGTTGGTTGGCTCAAGTTCGGAGAGGTTTTGGTATGGTTTGAGACACTTAGTCTCTTTTGAGTAAGCTTAAGTTGGAAAAGTAAACCGAATGTTGACTTATGTGAAAAGGGCTCGGATGTGAATTTCGATGGTTCGGATAGCTTCGAGAGATGATTTGGGACTTAGCAGCACGATCAGAATGTGTTTTGGAGGTCCGGAGTATATTTAGGCTTGAATTGGCGAAATTGGAATTTTGGCGTTTTCTGGTTGATAGGTGAGATTTTGATATAGGGGTGTCACGACCCAAAACTCAGACTTGGTCGTGATGAAGCCTCTCGTGAAGACAAGGCCAGCCGACACAATACCCATTTTAAACCTTCAATCATTAAGAGTCATTTTAAGCCTTCAATTTAACAAATATCTCATAATAAAAGTCTGAATGAACAGTGCAGAAATAACACACAAGCCCGACATCGGGGTGTCACTAGTCATGAGCATCTACCAAGGTATGATTACAACAACAACAGTCAAAAGTTTACTAAGTATAGTAATGAAAATGAGAGAAAGGAAGCAGTGCTGCGAACGTTGTGCAACCACCTTGCTAACTCTGATGACTCCGTCTGAGCAATCAACACCTGCTACTGGGTTCCGAAATACCTGAATCTGCATATGAGGTGCAGGGAGTAATATGAGTACTCCAACCCAGTAAGTAATATGAGTAAATAAAGACTGAGCTATAGGAAATGATGAATCCACAAATATGATAACTCAATAAGCACAACATGCTTTCAATAAGAATACGAGTCAATCGTCTCATTTAAAATCCAGCTTTTGGTAAAAATCATTTTAAATGCTTTCCAAGATACCATTTATAATAAAAGAGATGAAAACCATAATCGGCCCCTCGGTCAAAAACTTAGTTCGTATACAGCCCCTCGACATAACAGAAATTCCTTTTTCGTAACTTAAAAACTTCAGTTTAAATGAAAGATTATTTAAAACATTTGTTCAACATTTCCAATAGAGGCTCGGTCTAAAGATGAGTGAAAGCAGTAATTAAATCAACATATTCAATAGAAACTCACTTTAAGGAGGAGTGAAAAATAGTAAGTTCATAAATAGGCCCCTCAGGCAAAGCATCACTCATGTACATGTATATCTATAGCCCCTCGGGCAAGCCTCTCAGTCGCTCATGACTCAACTCTTACCAATCAGCGCTCACACTCAACACTCACACTCAATAGGTACCATATAGTAACCGTTGCGGCGTGCCGCCCGATCCATATATCTAGTCGACTGCGCTCACTGGGGTGTGCAGACTCCAGATGGGCTCCTACAGCCCAAGCGCTATATCGCTGCGGTGTGCAGCCCAATCCAACATATCGTTGTGGCGTGCAACTCGATCCATATACATATCGCTGCGGTATGCTGCCTGATCCATATACATATACATATATATATACACCTCGTCCTCTCTTAGTCATTAACCTAACAATCAGTCCCTCGGTCTATCTCAGTCATCAACCTCACAATCCGACCATCGGTCTATCTCACTCATCAACCTCACGATCACTTGGACAATTAGTAAAACAAGGAACTCAGCCCAAACAGTTTTCACATTTTTAAGAAATAAGTGATATAATCAGGTTTAAATAATAAACAGGTAAATCATGACTGAGGATATGCTTTCGAAACAAATAGAGAGATCAAAAATAGTAAAAGTCCCCCTAAGGGTCTCAATAGGTCGGCACAAGACCCCACACTTGGCATACATCCCAAAATATAATATCAATCTCTAAAACATGGAATATCATAAGATTTAAAATCAAATACGCGACTTAATAGGCATACGGGATGGACCAAGTCACAATCTCCAATGGTGCATGACTCCACGCTCATCATCTAGCATGTGGGTCACCTCAAGTAGCACATCAATGTGAAATCCGAGGTTTCAAACCCTCAGGACAGTATTTACAATCATTACTTACCTCGATCCGGTCCAAACTCTAGCCCGCGATGCCTTTTCCCTCACGAATCGACCTCTGGATGCTCCAAATCTTGCCACAATCAGAACATAGTCATTAAAACATGCTAAGGGAACAAAGCTCACTCGAAAATATCTAAGTTACATCAAAATCCCGAAATTGCTCAAACCCGGCCCGCGAGCCCACATCTCGGAATCCAAAAAATGAACTTCAATAGAATACTAATCCTCCCGCGAGTCCATACATATCAAGATCATCAAAATCGGACCTCAAATGGCCCCTCAAATCCCCAAATTAACTCTCGCATTTCAAGCCCTAATTTCCCCAACTCTTTTTCCAAATTTTCCCACAAATTCACAATCAAACAATGAAATAATCACCATAAACACAAGATACAAAGCCCAAGTAGCTTACCTCTCTATCAACACTTGATTCCCTCTTGAAATCACAACTTGGAGTTCCAAAATCGCACAAAAATGATGAGCAAATGACTGAAAATCACGAAGGGGCATTTTTGTACATTCTGCCCAGCATTTTCCGCTTCTGCGGATTTCACTTAATCCTTTAAATTTCGCATCTGCGACCCAAGTATCATACTTGCAGTCCCGCGGATGCGGTCAATATCTCTACTTCTGGGGAAAGCACCGCTTTTGCGGTCTCCTTCTCGCACCAGTGGCATCGCACCTGCGGTCCCCAATTCGCAAGTGCAGAAATACTAGAAGCAGCAATTCCAGTAGCTACAACAAGGTTTCAAGCTTCCCGTCAACCATCCAAAATCACCCCGAGTCTCTTAGGACCTCAACCAAACATACCAACATATCCCATAACATCATTAAAACTTGTTCCAACCTTTAGAACGCCAAAAAAAACATTAAAACACCAAATGTGCATGGAATTCAAGCCTAAGAATTCCAAATTCTTCCGAATTATGCTTTTGATCAAAAACCCAACCAAACCACGTCCGAATGACCTAAAATTTTGCACACACGTCACAAATGACACAACGGAGCTACTGAAACTTCCAAAATTCCAATTATGCCGGGAGTTTGTAGTACCAGTTATGCCGGACAACGAGCAGCGTCGACTTGAGATGTATGGAAGACTCCAGCCTCCGACCTTCAGCGGTGCAGAGGGCGAGGATGCCCAGGATTTCTTGGAAAAGTGCTAGATGATGCTTCATATAGTGGGGATCCTAGATATCAGTGGTGTTTCTTTTACAACCTATTAATTTTCCGGGGCTGCCTTCACTTCGTAGGAGGCGTAGGCCTGTTGGTGCAGCGCCCCTTACTTGACAGCAGTATATGCCATAGTCTCACTGAGAGGAGATGCGCAGGCAGTTTGAGCAGTTGCGTCAAGGAGAGATGACTGTGGCACAGTATGAGATGTGATTTTCCAAGTTAGCCCATCATGCGGTTTGGTTGGTTCCCACAGATCGAGAGAGGATTATGAGGTTTGTTGATGGTCTCACATATCAGCTTTGGATTCTCATGACTAGGGAGAGGGTGACAGGTGCTACTTTCGAGGAGGTTGTTGACATCGCCCGTGATATTGAGTCGGTTTGCCGCTAGGAACGAGAGGAGATGGAGGCTAACAGGCATCAGGGATCCGGTAGATTTAGTGGTGCTCCTTCGAGGGGTCAGTTCCAGCAGGGTAGAGGCCATCCCTTCAGACAGGCTCATTCAGCTCGCTCAGGGTATCGTGGGACATCATCTGGTCATGATTCCCACAGTTCTCATCAAGGCCACTCATCACTCAGTTCCCTCCCAGCCCAGAATTCATCCCGTGCTCCATCAGTGTAGGGTTCTTCCATACTAGGTCCTTCTACTGGTCACTCTAGTGCCAGGGGTTCCCTTCAATCCCCATCTCCAGCACCGGGCATTTGTTATGAGTGTGGAGAGTTTGGGCATATGAGGAGGCAGTGTCCTCGTCTTCGTGATGGTCAGTCTCAGCAGAGGGATCAGCCCTCGACTTCTGCTCCAATTACTTCACCACCTGCCCAGCAAGCTAGGGGTGGAGGCCAGTCAGCCAGGGGTCGCCCTAGAGGGGGACGTCGATCAGGTGGTGGTCAGGCTCGTTTCTATGCTCTTCTGGGTAGATCAGATATTGCTGCTTCAGATGCCGTGATTTGAGGTATTGTTTCAGTCTACCACAGAGATGCCTCTCTATTATTTGATCCGGTTCCACATTTTCTTATGTGTCATCATATTTTGCTAGTTATCTGGATACGCCCCGTGAGTCTCTTGTTTCACCTGTTCATGTATCTACTCCGGTGGGCGATACTGTTGTTGTAGACAGTATGTACCGGTCGTGTGTGGTGACTATTAGGGGTCTGGAGACCCGATTGGATCTTTTATTATTGTGTAATGTTCTTTAAATTGCTTCGCGGTGGTTATGATGATTGCTTTGGATTTAGACATCACATTGCACACGGTTGTCGATTTTGAGCATAGTGACTTAAGGTGTTTCATGCGGACTAGTGTTTGGATGAGGTCGTGCATTGGAGCGAAGCTATGTGGAAGTATGATCTTGCGGGTTAGATTCATGTGTTCTGTTTCTACGATTTGTGACGAGTTCTCAGCCTTGTGTTGTAGTGGTACTAGTAAACTTGTGGTACACCTCTTTTATTTGAGTCATTTTCATGATTTAAGTAAGTTCGGATTGTGGCTTATTGGTGCACGGATTGCACAAGTTGTGGCTTTATTCTGTATTGATGTGTCAATATCACCATAGTAGTTGTGTTGGATTAGTTGAGATTGTCGGGATCTTTAATGACTGCAAACGGATTTGATTTTAGCATGTTGGAAGGATAACATCGAGGTTCGGCGCAGAATTTTGCTATGGTCTTTGCCAAAGGAGAAGTGGCATCATGAATGGTTGATCTGAGGAAACAGTTATGGTTTATTGCGTGTTTCATTATCATTGGCAGTATATGAAAGTATTGGAATGAGATTTTGTTGATAAGAGGTTTCCTATCGATGTTCGGTTGTTGTGTGCAGCTGTTGTGATTAGAAGTTATCACTGCAAGCGTTTGAGTTATGTGGTATATGCATGGTAAGGGTTTTTAGCGATTAGTTGGCTTTTGGAACAATAATGGGCACGTTGGAGGACGAACATATGTTTAAGTGGGGGAGGATGTAACGACCCAACCGGTCGTTAGCTCTTGCACTTTGCTCGCCATTTCTGGGGCATGACTTGCTCCGCGTGATGTATTATGACTTATGTAAATCATTGGTTTTGGTTTGCAGGGTAATCCGAATGAATTTGGGAGAACAGTTCTCCGTTTGAAGCTTGAAATTTGAAAGGTTTGACCAAGATTTAACTCGTTTGTATATGATCTCGGATATTAATTTTTATGATTTGGTTAGCTCTGTTAGGTTATTTGAGACTTAGGAGCGTGATCGGAATGCATTTTGGAAGTTCGTGGAAGGTTTAGGCTTGGATTGGTGAAATTGAGACTTTGGGCATTTTAGGAATGGAATTACGACCCTTATATCAAAATCTCACCTATCAACCGGAAAATACCCAAAATCTCAATTTCGCCAATTCAAGCCTAAACCTTCCACGGACTTCCAAAATGCATACTGAAACGCTACTAAGTCTCAAATAAACTAACGGAGCTAACCAAATCATAAAATTTTTGATCCGAGATCATATATAAACAAATCAAATCTTGGTCAAACCTTTCAAATTTAAAGCTTCAAACTGAGAACTGTTCTCCCAAATTCATTTTGATTACCCTGAAAACCAAAACCAATGATTTACATAAGTCATAATACATCACGCGGAGCAAGTCATTCCCGAGAACTGGCAAGCAAAGTGTAAGAGCTCAAAACGACCGGTCGGGTCGTTACAAGGGGTCGAAATGGAATTTTGGGGGTTGCAGTAGGTCTGTTGTGTCATTTCAGATGTGTGTGCAAAATTTCAGGTCATTCGGACATAGTTTGATAGACTTTTTGATCAAAATAAGAATTTGGAAGATTTTGGAACCTTAGGCTTGAATTCGATGTGATTTAGTTGATTCGATGTTGTTTGAAGTGTTTTGAAGATTTGTATAAGTTTGTGTAGTGGTATATGACTGGTTTGTGCTTTTGGTTAAGGTCCCAGGGGCCTCAAGGTGATTTTGGGTGGTTGACAGAAAGATAAGAATTTGGAAAGTGCAGTTGAAGTGTTGGGATTGCTGTCATAACCGTAACTGTGGTTGGGAGGCCACAGGTGCGACCCCCATATATGCGGAAATGATTCGCAGAAGCAGAAAGGGCCATGGAGAGCTGGAGCCATAGAAGAGGCTTGGTAGGCGCACCTGCGGTGGCACAAGTGAGGACCGCAGATGTGGCGTCTTGGACCGGAGGTGCGGAATCACTGGGCCAGAAAGTATAAAAGGCTTCTTTTGCGATTTTTGAGTTGTTCTTCAACATTTTTATTCAGGTTTCAACTTGGGGAAGCTATTTTGAAGAGGGATTCAAGGGATAACACTTGGAGGTAAGATCTTTGAACCTAATAATCGATCCTATGACATTATTTCACTGATTTGGCCCAGGATAAATGGAAATTAAGGGTTAAAAATTAGGGATTACGGCTTGGTATTGGAGACCTCAGCTTGGGGATTTGAGGGGCCATTTGTGGTTGGATTTTGGTACTTTTGATATGAATAAACTCGTGGGAGGATAAGGATCGTATTGATGTAAATTTTATCGGATTTTGGATTTGGTCCTGGGGGTCGGCGTTTCGATAATTTCGGGATTTATGTTGTAATTTGATTATTTTTGCATGGGCTTCGTTACCTTAGCATATTTTGATGTCGTGATTCTCATTTTGGAAAGATTCAATGCGAGTTGAGGTCGATTCGAGGGGCAAAGGCATTGCGGGCTAGAGATTGGAACGGATTGAGGTGAGTAATGATTGTAAATGTTTTCCTGAGGGTATGAAACCCCGGATTTAACATCATTGTGCTATGTTGAGGTGGCACACACGCTAGATGACGAGTGTGGGGTCATGCACCGTTGAGGATTGTTACTTAGTCCATCCCGAATGACTGTTTTACCGCGTATTTGATTGCAAATTGTTTGCTATTATCCTGTTTGGGCTGAATGCCATATTTGGGCCTCATGCCAACTTATTTAGACCCTTAGGGGATTATTACTACTATTCCTCACTGTTTTGACTTTATACTTGCACTCATTAATGTTATATTCTACTATTTTTATAACTCAGCCATGTTTACACTTCTTTGACATCTTAAATGATATTTTGAGCTGAGCATCATATTTTACTATGTCCGAGTGGCTTTTCGAGATTTTTGACTAAGTAGGACCGAGGGCCTGTGTTGTGAAGTTACTATGGGATTGGCTGCGCACCGCAACAATATTGAGTTGATTCATGATTATGAGGCCGGGGGCCTAAGCTGTACGCCACAAGGTGTCTTGATATGAGGCCGAGAGCCTATTGATTGTGCCACGAGATGGCTTGATATTGTGCTTGGGCCATAAGGGGCCCCTCCCGGAGTCTGTACACCCCCAGTGAGCGCGGGTACTAGTATGATATGTGATATTGTGACGACTCGGACAATCGTCTCATGAGTTACCACTCTGTTTTCCCTATTTCTATTTTGTTATGCTTTATTTATCTATTTTATGTGGTATCTGGTTGGTCGGATCGAGTTCGGAAAGGATTTGGTAAGGTTTGAGACAGTTAGTATCTTTAGAGTGAGTTTAAGTTGAAAAAGTCAACCAGATATTGACTTATGTGTTAGAGTGCTCGGATGTGAATTTCGAGGGTTCAGTTAGCTTCGAGAGGTGATTTGTGGCTTAAGAACATGATCGGAATAAATTCTGGACGTCCGGAGAAGATTTAGGCTTGAATTGGCAAACTTGATATTTTGGCAATTTCTGGTTGGTAGGCGAGATTTTGATATAGGGGTCTGAATGGAATTCCAAGAGTTGCAGTAGTTCTGTTGTGTCATTTGGGATGTGTGTGCGAAATTTCAGGTCATTCGGACATGGTTTGGTTGGGTTTTTTATCAAAAGCATAATTTGGAAGATTTTAGAATGTTTGGCTTGAATCCGAAGTGTTTTGGGTAATTTAATATTGTTTGAGGTGTTTTGATGATTGGAGCTAGTTTGAATAAGGTATTGGTATATATTTGTGCTTTTGGTCGAGGTCACGGAGGCCTCGGGTTGGTTTCGGATGTTTGACGGGGAGTTTGGAACCTTGTTGCAGCTGCTGAACTATGCTGCTTCTAGTATTTCCGCACCTGCGGATTGGGGACCGCAGGTGCGATGCCGCACGTGGGGGAGATAGGTCGAAGAAGCAGAAAAGGGTCTGAAGAGCTGGAACCGCAGAAGCGGCTAAAAGCACGTCATCTGCTAAACTGCAGATGCGGATAATGAATCACAGATGTGAAAATAGGAGTTTAAGTGAGGAACCACAGAAGCGATTATTTTGCCGTATATGCGGTACCGCGGAGCGGTAATTTGGCCGCAGATGTTGAAAGATCTAGGCAGAACATATAAATTGTCTTCTTCGCGAATTTGAGTTATTTCACCATTTTTTACTTCGGCTTGGGAGCTTTTTGGGTGAATTGAAAGAGGATTTCAAGAGAACTTCATTAAGGTAAGGAATTTGGACCTAAAACTTGTTCCTATGCTATTATTTCACGGATTAGAGCTAGAAATATGGAAATTAATATGTGAAATTTGGGGAAACTAGGGCTTGAGAACTTAGGCCTTTAATTGTGGATTTGAAGGAACATTTGGGGTCGGATTTGAGAACTTTTGATATGTATGAACTCATGGGAAGATAAGTAATCTATTGATGTAAAAATTATCGAATTTCGAGACGTGGGCCCGGGGTCAGGTTTTGGTATTTTCGGGATTTGTGCCCTTTATTGATTGTTTTCGCTTGGGCTTCATTCCCTTAGCATATTTTGATGTCTTCGTTCTGATTTTTGATAGATTCAACACGCGTGGAGGCCGATTTGAGGGGCAAAGGCATCGCAAGCTAGAGATTTAGCCGGTTCGAGGTGGGTAATGATCGTAAATGATGTTCTGAGGGTTTGAAACCCCGGATTTGCACATCGTAGTGCTATATTGAGGTGAGGCACAGCTGGATGATGAGCGTGGGGTCGTGCACAATTGGGGATTGTGACTTGGTTCGTCCTGATTGTGATTTTACCGTATATTTGACTGAAATCTATTTGGTATCATCATTATTTGGGTTGAATGTCATATTTGGGCTTCGTGCCAACTATTTGAACCCTTCGGGGATTTTTATTACTATTTCCTCACTGTTTTGACTTATTACATGAACTCAGTTATGTTAATTTCCACTGTTTTTACTACTCAGCCATGTTTACTCAGTTTTAACACTTACATGATCTTTTAAATGATGTTTGGCTGAGAAACACTATTTTACTATTGCCTGAGAGGCTTGTGATGATTTTTGACTGAGTAAGACCGAGGGCCTATGTTGTGAGGAAACACTGATACTGATTTGAGGCCGAGAGCCTGAGATATGTATGCCACGAGGTGGCTTGATTGATATGAGGAGGAGGGCCTAGTTTTGATGCCACGAGATGGCTTGTTATTGTGCTTGGGTCGTAAGGGGCCTCTCCAGGAGTCTGCACACCCCCAATAAGTGCGGGTAACCATTGTGTTGTGAGATTGATCCCGAGGGGCTGTTATTGTTATGATATGTTTTCCGAGGGGTGGATGTGGTGATACTGTGCCCGAGGGGCGAACTTCTATTTGTTTACTTTACCTTAATTACTTGCTTACTTGTTGAAATAGGATTTTACTTGACTTTTCACTATTTTTTGCTTTTAAATGGTTTTACTACTTCATTATAGAATGCCTTGTTCCTTACGTGTTTTCTTACTTTCACTCGTTATTTACATTTGTTACTCACTAAGTTGGAGTACTCACTTTACTCCTTGCACCATGTGTGCAGATTAAAGCGTAGCTAGTTCCGCTCCCGAGTGTTGCTTCCTCCAGCTTCAGGCGGGCTTTCGGAGATTACGAGGTATATGTTGACGTCCGCAACCCCGTTTCTCTACTCCTTTATTACTTATGCTCCTTTTCAGACTTTTGTACTAATTCATGGTTCTAGCGGTATTGTATTATGACTTGTAGTTGCCCATAACTAGTGACACCCCGATTAGGGCTGTGTATGAGTGATCTTCCGCGTATTTATGTTATCGTTGTTATTTTAAGATTTATTTTTTCATGTTTAGACCATTTCTTAAATGCTTAACTGTTAATAATTAGAAAATGGAAAGGTCGGCTGGCCTTGTCTTCACGAGAGGCGCCATCATGACCAGATTCGGGTTAGGGTCGTGACAAGTTGGTATCAGAGCATAGGTTACATAGGTTTCACTAGTCATGAGCAAGTTTAGTAGAGTCTCACGGATGGGTACAAAGACGTTTGTATTTATCCTCGAGAGGTTGCAGAATCTTTAGGAAAAACTTCATATTCTTGAAATTCTTGTCGTGCGAACTTGTTGATCGGAGTACTAAACTTCTGTTATTCTATTCTCTCGCAGATGGTGAGGACACGCGCTACTGGTTAGGGTGGACAACCCCCAGTACCACCAGCTGTGGCCACCAGAGGCCAAGAACACGGTCGTGGTCATGGTAGGGGTAGAGCAGCTAGAGCAGCACCTGCAGATGCACCAGCTGCCCAGTTTAGGATCAGGTCCCAGTTATGGATGCTCCTACAACACCAGCTCAGGTACCACCTGTGCCCATCGTGATTCCAGGTCTTCAGGAGGCCTTGCTCAGGCAGTTTCATCCACTATAGTCGCAGCTACTTCTCATGTTGGGGGAGGTAATCAGACTCCCACCGCTCTTATACCTGAGCAGGTCGTGCAGGGACTTCAGACGTCGGGGGCGTGTCCAGCCCAGCCGGTTGCAGCTACTTAGGACTATATGGTTTTTGTCATGCCGGAGGATGAGCAACGTAGGTTGGAGAGGTTTGGAAGATTGCAGCCTCCGACCTTCTGTAGCGCAGAGGGTGAGGATGCCCAGGGCTTTTTGGACAAGTGTCAGAGGATGCTTCGTACTGCATGTATTCTGGAGACCAGCGGGGTCGCTTTTACCACCTATCAGTTTTCATTAGCTGCTTTCACTTGGTGGAGGATTTTGAGAGGCGTAGGCCTGTTAGTGCAGCACCCCTTACCTGGCAGCAGTTCTCCATTCTCTTTCTGGAGATGTATGTCCTACAATCTCGCAGAGAGGAGCTGCGTAGGCAGTTTGAGTGGTTGCGCCAGAGGGAGATGATCATGTCGCAGTATGAGTTAAGCTTCTCCGAGTTAGATCCTCATTCCATATGGTTGGTCTCGACAGATAGAGCAAGGATTAGGAGGTTTGTGGATGATCTTACTTATTAGCTCTGTATTCTCATGACCAGGGAGAGGGTGACTGTCACTACTTTCGAGGAGGTTGTGGATATCACCAGTGAGATTGAGTCTATTTGTCGCCAGGAGCGAGAGGAGAGGGAGGCCAAAAGGCCTCGAGGATCTGGCAGTTATAGTGGTGCTCCTTTGAGGGGTCAATTTCAGCACGGCAGAGGCCGTTCATTCAGGTCTACTTAGCCAGCTCGCCCATGTTATCGTGGGGCATCTTTGGGTCATGGTTACCACAGTTCCCAACAGGGCCAGTCTTCACTTAGTGCCCTTCCAGCTCAAAGTTCGACCCGAGCTCCATCAGAAAGAGGATTTTACTTGACTTTTCACTGTTTTTTGCTTTTAAATGGTTTTACTACTTCATTATAGAATGCCTTGTTCCTTACGTGTTTTCTTACTTTCACTCGTTATTTACATTTGTTACTCACTGAGTTGGAGTACTCAATTTAATCCCTACACCATGTGTGCAGATTAAAGTGTAGCTGGTTCCGCTCCCGAGTGTTGCTTCCTCCAGCTTCAGGCAGGCTTTTGGAGATTACAAGGTATATGTTGAGGTCCGCAACCCCGTTTCTCTACTCCTTTATTTCTTATGCTCCTTTTCAGACTTTTGTACTAATTCATGGTTCTAGCGGGATTGTATTATGACTTGTAGTTGCCCATGACTAGTGACACCCCGGTTAGGGCTGTGTATGGGTGATCTTTCGCGTATTTATGTTATCGTTGTTATTTTAAGACTTATTTTTTCATGTTTAGACCGTTTCTTAAATGCTTAACTGTTAATAATTGGAAAATGTAAAGTGTCGGCTGGCCTTGTCTTCACGAGAGGCGCCATCACGACCAGATTCGGGTTAGGGTCGTGACAAGTTAGTATCAGAGCCTAGGTTACATAGGTCTCATGAGTCATGAGCAGGTTTAGTAAAGTCTCACGGATGGGTAGAAAGACGTTTGTATTTATCCTCGGGAGGTTGTAGAACCTTTAGAAATAACTTCATATTCTTGAAATTCTTGTCGTGTGAACTTGTTGATCCGAGTACTAAACTTCTGTTATTCTATTCTCTCACAGATGGTGAGGACACGCGCTACTGGTTAGGGTGGACAGCCCCCAGTACCACTAGTTGTGGCCACCAGAGGCCGAGGACGCGGTCGTGGTCATGGTAGGGGCAGAGCAGCTAGAGCAGCACCTGCAGATGCACCAGCTGCCCCAGTTTAGGATCAGGTCCCAGTTATGGACGCTCCTACAGCACCAGCTCAGGTACCACCTGTGCCCATCGTGATTCCAAGTCATCAGTAGGCCTTGGCTCAGATCTTATTAGTTTGCACTGGCCCAGGTCAGGCAGTTTCATCCACTATAGCCGCAGCTACTTCTCATGGTGGGGGAGGCAATCAGACTCCCACCGCTCGTATACATCGGGGGCGTGTCTAGCCTAGCCGATTGCAGCTACTTAGGACTATGTGGTTTCTGTCATGCCGGAGGATGAGCAGCGTAGGTTGGAGAGGTTTGGAAGATTGCAGCCACCAACCTTCTGTGGCACAGAGGGTGAGGATGCCCAGGGCTTTTTGGACAAGTGTCAGAGGATGCTTCGTACTGCATGTATTCTGGAGACCAGCGGGGTCGCTTTACCACCTATCAGTTTTCATTAGCTAATTTCACTTGGTGGAGGATTTTGAGAGGCGTAGGCCTGTTGGTGCAGCACCCCTTACCTGGTAGCAGTTCTACATTCTCTTTCTGGAGATGTATGTGCTGCAATCTCGCAGAGAGGAGCTGCGTAGGCAGTTTGAGTGGTTACGCCAGGGAGAGATGAGCGTGTCGCAGTATGAGTTGAGGTTCTCGAGTTAGATCCTCATGCCATTTAGTTGGTCTCGACAGATAGAGCAAGGATTATGAGGTTTGTGGATGGTCTTATTTATTAGCTTCATATTCTCTTGACCAGGGAGAGGGTGACTAGCGCTACTTTCGAGGAGGTTGTGGATATCACCAGTGAGATTGAGTCTGTTTGTCGCCAGGAGCGAGAGGAGAGGGAGGCCAAATGGCCTCGAGGATCTGGCTGTTATAGTGGTGCTCCTTCGAGGGGTCAATTTCTGCACGGCAGAGGCCGTTCATTCAGGTCTACTTAGCCAGCTCGCCTAGGTTATCGTGGGGCATCTTTGGGTCATGGTTATCATAGTTCCCAACAGGGCCAGTCT
The DNA here is from genome assembly GCF_000393655.2 of Nicotiana sylvestris. Taxonomy (NCBI): domain Eukaryota; kingdom Viridiplantae; phylum Streptophyta; class Magnoliopsida; order Solanales; family Solanaceae; genus Nicotiana; species Nicotiana sylvestris. The sequence goes on from NC_091058.1 coordinate 58,490,725, forward strand.
TCACTTAGTGCCCTTCCAGCTCAGAGTTTGATCTGTGCTCCATCAGTCCAGGGCTTTTTTATGCCGAGTGCATCTATTAGTCACTCGGGTGCGAGGAGTTCCCTTTAGTCCCCTTCTCCAGCACCTGGGAGTTGTTATGAGTATGGTGAGATCGGCCAGATGTAGAGGCAGTGCCCTCATCGTGTTGCTAGTTCGTCGCATCAGAGGGGTCAGTCATCGGCTTCTGCGCCAGTTGCTTCACCACTACCCTCTCAACCAGCTAGGTGTGGAGGTTAGTCAGGTACCCGTTTCTATGCACTTCCAGGTAGACCCAATGCTATTGCTTCAGATGTTGTTATTACAGGTATTGTTTTAGTCTCTCACAAAGATGCATGTGTATTATTTGATCCTGGTTCCACCATTTCTTATGTGTCATCATACTTTTCTTGTTATTTGGGTATGCCCCGTGAGTTTCTTGCTTCACCTATTCATGTATCTACCCAGTGGGTGATACTGTTGTTGTAGACCGTGTGTACCGGTCATGTTTGGTGACTATTGGGGGTCTGGAGACCGCGTGGATCTATTACTATTGAGCATGGTGGAGTTTGATGTCATTTTGGGCATGGATTGGTTATCTCCGTGTCGTGCTATTCTAGACTGTCATGCTAAGACAGTTACATTGGCTATACCAGGTGTGCCACGGATTGAGTGGCGAGTTGTTACTGATTATGTTCCCAGTAGATTGATCTCATTCTTGAAAGACCAGCGTATGGTTTGGAAGGGTTGTCTTTCGTATCTAGCCTTTGTGAGGGATGTCGGAGCTGAGACCCCAGTATAGATTCTATCCTAGTTGTAAGGGATTTTTCCGATGTGTTTCCTTTAGACCTGTCGGGCATGCCATCGGACATGGATATAGATTTTGGTATTGACCTGGTGCCGGGCACTCAGCCCATTTCTATTCCGTCGTATCGTATGGCACCAGCGGAATTGAAGGAATTAAAAGAACAACTTCAGGAACTCCTTGATAAAGGGTTCATTCGGCCTAGTGTGTCACCTTGGGGTGCACCAGTTCTATTTGTGAAGAAGAAGGATAGCACAATGAGGATGTGCATTGATTATAGGCAATTGAACAAAGTAAAAATTAAGAACAAGTATCCCTTGCCTCGCATTGATGATTTATTCGACCAACTTCAGGGAGCGAGGGTGTTCTGCAAGATTGATCTCCGTTCAGGTTATCACCAGTTGAAGATCAGGGATTCGGATATTCTTAAGACAGCTTTCAGGACCCGATATGGTCATTATGAGTTCTTGGTGATGTCTTTTGGGCTGACTAATGCCCCAGCGACGTTCATGCATTTGATGAACAGTGTGTTCCGGCCTTATCTTGACTCGTTTGTCATAGTCTTTATTGATGATATTATGGTATATTCGCGTAGTCAAGAGGAGCACACAGAGCATTTGAGAGTTGTGTTGCAGAGATTGAGGGAGGAGAAGCTTTATGTAAAATTCTCTAATTGTGAGTTTTGGCTCGGTTCAGTGGCCTTCTTGGGACACGTGGTGTCCAGCGAGGGTATTCAGGTTGATCCAAAGAAGATAGAGGCAGTGTATAGTTTGGCAGGCTATTATCGCTGGTTTGTTCAGGGATTCTCATCTATCGCATAGCCCTTGGCCAAGTTGACACAGAAGGGTGCTTCATTTGTATGGTCGGACGAGTGTGAGGAGTGCTTTTAGAAGCTTAAGATAGCCTTGACCACAACTCCAGTGTTGGTTTTACCATCAACTTCAGGTTTATATACCGTGTATTGTTATTCTTCGAGAGTTGGGATTGGTTGTGTGTTGATGTAGGAGGGTAGAGTTATTGCTTATGTTTCTCATCAGTTGATGCCCCATGAGAAAAACTACCCCGTTCTTGATTTGGAGTTAGCTTCCATAGTTCACACATTGAAAATTTGGAGGCATTACTTGTATAGCGTACCTTGTGAGGTGTTCACTGATCATCACAGTCTTCAGCATTTATTCAAACAAAAGGATCTTAATTTGAGACAACGTAGATGGTTGGAGTTGCTTAAGGATTATGATATCACTATACTGTACCATACGGGAAAGGCCAATGTGGTGGACGATGCCTTGAGCCAAAAGGCAGTAATTATGGGGAGTTTGGCATATATTCCGGCTGGGGAGAGACCTCTTGCGGTTGATGTTCAGGCCTTGGCAAATCAGTTCGTGAGGTTAGATATTTCGAAGCATAGTCGGGTATTGGCTTATGTGGTTTCTCGGTCTTCCTTATATGATAGCATCAGAGAGCACCAGTATGATGATCCACATTTGCTAGTCCTTAGGGACAGAGTTCAGCATTATGATGCTAGAGATGTGACCATTGGTGATGATGGGGTGTTGAGGATGCAGGGCCAGATCTGTGTGCCCACTGAGGATGGGCTTCGGGAGTTGATTCTGGAAGAGGTCCACAGCTCGTGGTATTCCATTCATCCAGGTGCCGCGAAGATGTATCAGGATTTTAGGCAGCACTACTGGTGGACAAGAATGAAGAAAGATATTGTGGGATTTGTAGCTCGGTGTCTCAATTGTCAGCAGGTAAAATATGAGCATCAAAGACCAGGTGGCTTGCTTCAGCGGATAGATATTCTAGAGTGGAAGTGGTAGAGGATCACTATGGACTTTGTTGTTGGGCTTCCACAGACTTTGAGAAAGTTTGATGCTATTTGGGTGATTGTGGATCGGCTGACCAAGTCCGCGCACTTCATTCCTATGTGTACTACCAATTCTTTAGAGCGATTGACAGAGATCTATATCTGGGAGATTGTTTGTTTGCATGGTGTCCCAGTTTCCATCATTTCAGATAGGGGCACTCAGCTTACATCGCAGTTTTAGAGGTCTATGCAGCGAAAGTTGGGTACTCAAGTTGAGTTAAGCATAACTTTTCACCCTCAAACGGACGAGAAGTCCGATCGCACTATTCAGATATTAGAGGACATGTTGCGTGCTTATGTCATTGATTTCGGAGGGTCATGGGATCAGTTTCTACCACTTGCAGAGTTTGCTTATAACAACAGCTACCAGTCGAGTATTCAGATGGCTCCATATGAGGCTTTGTATTAGAGGCGGTGTAGATTTCCAGTTGGTTGGTTCAAGCCCGACGATGCTAGGTTATTAGGGATAGATTTGGTGCAGGATGCTTTGGAGAAGGTAAAGGTAATTCAAGAGAGGCTTCGTACAGCGCAATCGAGGCAAAAGAGTTATGCTGGCAGGAAGAATTAAGATGTGTCCTACATGGTTGGCAAGAAGGTTCTATTGAAGGTTTCACCCATGAAGGGTGTTATGAGATTTGGGAAGAAAGAGAAATTGAGTCCTCGGTTCATTGGGCCTTTTGAGGTGCTTCGGAGGATTGGGGAGGTGGCTTATGAGCTTGACTTACCACCCAGCTTGTCGAATGTGCATCCGGCATTTAATGTTTCTATGCTCCGGAAGTATATTGGGGATCCGTCTCATGTTTTGGATTTCAGCACTGTTCAGTTGGGTGATGATTTGACCTATGATGTAGAGCTAGTAGTTATTTTGGGTAGTTAGGTTTAAAAGTTGAGGTCAAAGGATATAGCTTCAGTGAAAGTGCAGTGGAGAGGTCGGCCTATGGAGGAGGCTACCTGGGAGATCGAGCGGGAGATGCGGAGCAGATATCCTCACCTATTTGAGGCTTCAGGTATGTTTCTTGATTCGTTCACGGACAAACATTTGTTTAAATTGGGGAGGATTTCATGACTCGGCCAGTCGTCTCATGAGTTACCGCTCCATTTTCCCTATTTCTACTTCGTTATGTCTTATTTATCCGTGTTATGTGGTATTGGGTTGGTCGGATTGAGTTCGGAAAGGATTTGGCAAGGTTCGAGATACTTAGTCTCTTTAGAGTAAGTTTAAGTTGAAAAGGTTAGTTGGATGTTGACTTATGTATTAGAGGGCTCGGATGTGAGTTTTGAGGGTTCGGTTAGCTTCGGGAGGTGATTTGTGTCTTAGGAGCGCGATCGGAGAATTTTAGAGGTCCGAAGAAGATTTAGGCTTGAATTGGCGAAGTTGATATTTTGGCGATTTCCGGTTGGTAGGCGAGATTTTGATATAGGGGCCGGAATGAAATTTTGAGAGTTGCAGATGTTCCGCAGTGTCATTTGGGATGTGTGTGCAAAATTTCAGGTCATTCGGACGTGGTTTGGTTGGGTTTTTGATCGAAAGCGTAATTTGAAAGATTTTAGAAAGTTTGGCTTGAATCCGATGTGTTTTGGGTGATTTAATGTGGTTTGAGGTGTTTTGATGATTGGAACAAGTTTGAATAAGGTATTGGGATATGTTTGTGCTTTTGGTCGAGGTCCCGGGGGCCTCGAGGTGGTTTCGGATGGTTGATGGGGAGTTTGGAACCTTGTTGCAGCTGCTGAACTATGCTGCTTCTGGTATTTTCGCATTTGAGGATTGGGGACTGCAGGTGCGACGCCGCACGTGCGGGAGATAGGTCGCAAAAGTGGTCTGAAGAGCTGGAACCGCAGAAGCGACTAAGAGGACCGCATCTGCGGAACTACAGATGCGGATAATGAATCACAGATGCAGAAATAGGAGTTTAAGTGAGGAACCGCAGAAGCGGTTACTTGGCCGCAGATGCAGAAAGGTCTGGGCAGAACATATAAATTGTCTTCTTCGCGAATTTGAGTTATTTCACCATTTTTGACTTCGACTTGGGAGCTTTTTGGGCGAATTGAAAGAGAGATTTCAAGAGAACTTCATTGAGGTAAGGAATTTGGACCTAAAACTTGTTCCTATGCTATTATTTCACGTTAGAACTAGAAATTATGGAAATTAATGGTGAAAATTAGAAAAACTAGGGCTTGAGAACTTAGGCCTTTAATTGTGGATTTGAAGGACCATTTGGGGTCGGATTTAATAACTTTTGATATGTATAAACTCTTGGAGAGATAAGGAACCTATTGATGTAAAAATGATCGAATTTCGAGGCGTGGGCTTGGGGGTTGGATTTTGCTAATTTCGGGATTTGTGCTCTTTATTGATTGTTTTCGCTTGGGCTTTGTTCCCTTAGCATATTTTGACGTCCTCGTTCTGATTTTGGATAGATTAGATGCGCGTGGAGGCCGATTCAAAGGGGAAAAGGCATCACGAGCTAGAGATTTAGCCGGTTCGAGGTGAGTAATGATTGTAAATGATGTTCTGAGAGTTTGAAACCTCGGATTTGCACATCGTAGTGCTATATTGAGGTGAGGCACATGCTGGATGACGAGCGTGGGGTCATGAACTATTGGGGATTGTGACTTGGTCCGTCCCAATTGATGATTTTACCATATCTTTGACTAAAATCTATTTGCTATCATCATTATTTGGGCTGAATTAAATATTTAGGATTCGTGCCAACTATTTGAACCCTTCGGGGATTTTTATTACTATTTCCTCACTGTTTTGACTTATTACTTGAACTCAGTCATGTTAATTTCTACTGTTTTTACTACTCAGCCATGTTTACTCAGTTTTAACACTTACATGATCTTTTAAATGATGTTTCGGCTGAGAAACACTATTTTACTATTGCCCGAGAGGCTTGTGATTATTTTTGACTGAGTAAGGCCGAGGGCCTATGTTGTGAGGAAACACTGATATTGATTTGAGGCCGAGAGCCTGCGATATGTGTGCCATGAGGTATCTTGATTGATATGAGGATGAGGTCCTAGTTGTGATGCCACGAGATGGCTTGTTATTGCGCTTGGGCCGTAAGGGGCCCCTCTAGGAGTCTGCACACCCCCAGTTAGCGCGGGTACCCATTGTGTTGTGAGATTGAGCCCGAGGGGTTGTTATTGTTATGAGATATTGCCTGCGGGGAAGATGTGGTGATACTGTGCCCGGGGGGGGGGAACTTCTATTTGTTTACTTTACCTTAATTACCTGTCAATTACTTGCTTACTTGTTGAAAGAGGATTTTACTTGACTTTTCACTATTTACTGCTTTTAAATGGTTTTACTACTTCATTATAGAATGCCTTGTTCCTTACGTGTTTTCTTACTTTCACTCGTTATTTACATTTGTTACTCACTGAGTTGGAGTACTTAGTTTACTCCCTGCACCCTGTGTGCAGATTCAGGCGTAGCTGGTTCCGCTCCCGAGTGCTGATTCCTCCAGCTTCAGGCGGGCTTTCGGAGATTACGAGGTAGCTTTTGACGTCCGCAACCCCGTGTCTCTACTCCTTTATTGCTTATGTTCCTTTTCAGACTTTTATACTAATTCATGGTTCTAGCGGGATTGTATTATGACTTATAAACGCTCATGAGTAGTGACACCCCGGTTAGGGCTATGTATGAGTGTTCTTCCGCGTATTTATGTTATCGTTGTTATTTTCGGATTTATTTTATCATGTTTAGACCGTTTCTTAAATGCTTAACAGTTAATAATAGGAAAATGGGAAGTGTCGGCTGGCCTTGTCTTCACGAGAGGCGCCATCACGACCAGGTCCAGGTTAGGGTCGTGACAGATATAGCCCGAGGGGTTGAGGTTGTTCCATGTTATTGCCCGAGGGGCTGATTTCTGTTGGTATTGTGCCCGAAGGGCTGATTTTATGTGTTTATCTTTTTTAGATGCCTTTCATTTACTTGTTTAGCTGTTAAAAAGGTGTTTTAAAGAAGCGTATACTGAACTAAGGTGTTTTTATAAGATTTCACTATTTTATTGCACTTTATTGGTTTTACTCTGCCTCTTTATAGCATGTTGTTGTGTTTTACGTGATTTCTTATCGCTCAGTCTTCATTTATTATTATTACTCACTGAATTGGAGTACTCACTTTACTCCCAGCACCTTGTGTGCAGATTCAGGCGCTACGAGTCCCGCCAGTGAGGGTTGATTGCTCTCAGCAGGGCATTCATAGTCCACTAGGTAGCTGCTCGGTGTTCGCAGCCTAGTGTTTCTCCCTCCTATCTTACTTTCTGTTTCTAGTTCTGTAATAGACTGTATAAACTCTTTCAGACTCTTAGACACATGTTTTGCTCATGACTGGTGACACCCCGATGTCGGGCTGTGTTGGTTTCCGTAAATTGTACTAGTTCACTTTTATTTTGGGCTTATTAGCATATTAATGACTTAAATTGTGTTATTATAATTGTTTTAAATGAATTGGGTGTTGTGTCGGTGTCTTTACGAGAGGTGCCATCACGACCGCGTCTGGGTTTAGAGTCGTGACAGTTGGTCGGTACACTAAGTGACCGAGCGTTGATTGTGTTTGACCATTAACCGACCAACTTTGGTCGGTTATTTTTTAAAAAAAAACTAAATTTTTTGTAGTGTTTTTATTTCTTAAAATATTATAAACTACAAGCATTTATTTTATTCATATATATATATATATATATATATATATATATATATATATATATTTCTATAAATAATTGTAAACTATAAGCATAATCTTTATAAATAATTAAATTAAATTATTACTTTTAATAAATTATAAGCATATATTTTATTCGCACATATATATAATTAATCAATCATAATAAAAAAAAATAAAGGTATATATATGAGACGTTTATTTTATTCGAATTCCTCATTTCGTCTTATATATTCATTCGTTATTTAACTAATTACAAATCACATAGATTATTAAATATCAATCAAGACGGTTTACCTTTTCTATTTATCTATCTAAGTTAATTTTCTAAGTTATAATTAATTATATAAGTAATTTCACACACACATACACACACACTATATTGTAAATGAAGACCATTCACATATATTACTACATACAAAAATTTTATCAATTGATGAATTGATAACCCAATATTATTCTATTTTAAATATGATTAGTCTATTGTTATATTAACTCGTTTACTTAATGCTAATAATGTCACGACCCAAATCGATGGGCCGCGACGGGTGCTTGAGTCTTACCTGTCAATCACCCTAAGCATAAATCTAAGATATGAACCCGAATAATATCTGCTGCATTACAAAATTAACATATGTGAAAGAAGCTTGCCATCAAGGCATATGTGCGTATATAGGCAGAATACAGTGGGCGAGCCGGCAAGGCTGCTATAGACAACTATACATCCAAAACTGAAAGTCGATAAGGCCACATACAACCCAACTAGACATAATGTCTACAAACCTCTAACAGAAATATAATTGTACAAAGATGGGACTGAGCCACGTCATACCTATATACATATATATGTACAAACATATCGTACCAATATCAAAAGTAGCTCTAGATCAAATGGAGCACGCCAACTCTCGCCGATCACAGATCCTAAGAAGAGGGACTGTTAACTTGCCTACCTGCACCTGCAGGCATGAAACATAGGTCCCGTGGAATAGAGCATCAGTACGAAAAATGTATTGAGTATGTAAGACATGAAAATTAGTACGTAAAAGACATAAATGAAACATGGAATACTGAAACACATCTTTAAATCTGAATAAAGTTTGTAAATTTTGAAACGTTTATAATGTCATGCACGTGCGTGTAAATGCCATGCCATGCATAGGTATGGGTGTACATTGTATCATCAAGCCAATAAGGGCATCCCATCATATCATCTCGGCCACTGTGAGCAATATCATCAACGTATACCAGCTGATCAGGTGGTGGGGCATATATAATGTCGTAATATTTTCCCATACTCCATATACATATACATACATATATACGCGTATATAACGCCGTTTGAATCATATTTCAGCCATTATGGGCAACATCATTATCATATACCAGCTGATTAGGTGGTGGTGCGTGTATAACGCCATAACCTTTTCCCATATCCCATATACATATATTTACATATATACGCGTATATAACGCCATCTGGTCATGGGTCAATGCACATGGATAAATGAGTGAAATGCATGAAAAATACATAATAATCTCGATATTACTTCCGGATAAACTTTTCCAACTGCGTATTATTCTGAGACCCATGAATAGAAAATAATAATAATTCTCATGGGGAATTAAAAATATAGACACCCCTACTATTTTTATGAATAAAGTAATTTATAGAAACTGTGTATTTGCTCGTTTCTTCAGTATAATCTGGATCATGCCAAAAGAAAGAAGGTAGGACCTTAACATACATGTTTCTTGAATTATTTGAATGAATCTGCTTCTGCGAAATTTACACTGGATTTACTTGAAATTGAAACGAACTTGACTTGGTTTTGAAATGAAGAAAACGTTTTTGGTTCTTGAGAATTTGAGAGGAAACGTTTTTGGTTGAAGTCTTGGAACGAAATTCTTGCTGGATAAAGCTTGTTTTTGAAATAATGTTTCCTTCTGCTTCAACACTTCTAACGTTTATATGCAAGAAAATTTTCTTGGAATAAAGATTGTAAGGATTTCATTACTTCTAACCTTTCTAAATTAGAAAGAACTCTTTGTTGTTTTCTATCTGAATGTCACCTTTTTTTGTTTTCATTTAGTAAGACTTAATCACTTTAAGTCTTGGTGGCTTTGGCGACATGGCATAATAAGCTCTTACATTGCCACATGGCATGACGACTAATGAGTCATTTTTGTCATGGTGGCTTTTTGCCATATTTTAGATTTGTATATTTTATAATTTTTATCCACTTATTAATTAATTGGGTAATATTTTGTTACCCGGTAATTAATCAACTACCCGCATAATTTAAAAATAAACATAAATTACTTAAAATTCTATTTATTTTTAAAATACTTCATATATACTTTATATATTATACTACCATGGTCATATGGTACCTTGCATGGTACTAGTTCATAATTATCGGGTATTATCACTCGACCCGTATTTTATTCCAAATTGACCACTTTCAACGAAACTTGTTTTCTTTAATCCGTGTACCTTTTTATCCTTCATAACACTTATTTATCGCTTGTTATAAATAGCGTAAGTACATTAACGTCAAGATGATCTCATCCTCGGGTCTACGTCGGTTAACTAAAAACAAAATTTTAACGTACGAAAATGCGAGATGTAACAAATAACTTCTTTTGTTTCTTTAATTTTTGATCCATATATATACATGTCAAAGATTTTTAGTATTAATTCTTCTACATTTCATTAATTCATCGCTAATAATTCAAGACATAGATTAATCGATATAGGTCGAGACATTTTATTTTTAATATTCATCGATATAGGTCGAGAAGTTTTGTTTTTAATAATCATCGATGCATCTAAGTAAGTTATAAGTCAATGAAATAATTTACAAATAGATATATTTGATGATGATCAATAATATATATACTAATTAGATTATGTATTCTTCACAAGTCTATTGTCACGACCCCAGTTCGCCCCTCCGTGAACTATCGTGACGATGCCTAGTCTCTACGACTAGGTAAGCCCAATAATACGGAAAAGAAATAATTTGCGGAAAGAAAATAATATAAAACCAAAATAACAAAATGAAATAGTGTTTGAGATGTCGCCTGTCATATAACAACACAAGAATCTCAACCTAACACTTCCCAAAATTCGGAACCCCATGAATCACAAGCTAAGAGATTACATAAAAAACTCTAACTCCCGAAATGTCTATCAACAAGAAAATATAGAAGGGCTATACTAATAATGATAATAGAAAGGGACTCTTCGGTATGCGGACACTGCAGATATACCTCGAAATTTCTTCAATAGCGCCTCGCCTCAAACGTGATAAGACTAAGTGGAAGTACTTGTATATGCATATGAAAAACATGCGCAGAAAGGGCATAAGTACACTACAACGGTACTCAGTAAGTGCCAAGCCTAACCTTGGTCGGGTATTGACGAGGAAGGTCAAGGCCCTACAGAGGTTAAATGAAATACAAGGTTTAACAGTGTAGAACAAGATAGTATAAATAAGTGCAACGGTAAAAGTAACATAGGATAGAAAGAACAGCAACAACTACTACACAGCTCAACACAAAGATAACAATCGGGGATCTCCCAGGATACCGTCTTGTAGTCCCAAATATAAATATCCAGTGGATCTCCCGTGTTACCATCCCATAGTCCAACTCATAGTGCGAGGGGATCTCTCGGAATACCGATCCTTAGTCGCAAATGTAAATATTCAGTACAGGGGTAATCTACCGGGTGTAGTCCCGTAGTTCCAATGTAAATGTATAGGGGGATCTCCCAAAATACCGTTCCGTAGTCCCAAAGTATACATATAGGGGGATCTTCTAGGGTACCGTCTCGTAGTCCCAAAGTAAACAAGAAGAATACACAGTTCAATTCAAATTTCATACCAAGGTAAAATAAGTATTCTAGCCTAGCATGCTGCACGTAATCCAAATAAGGCAGTTTGAGCAAGTAAAGCAATTAAGTCAATTAGACTTGCTTCCCTAAGCTAACAACAGGCTTAAATTGCAAGCAGTATAAACATGAAGAAGAAACATAATTGTAATTACTTAATGAAAATCGGATTTTTCAACAATTAGCACAAGTACGCACTCGTCACATCACGTATAAGGCATTTCAAATATCAATAATACCAAATCCTAAGGAGAGTTCCACCACACAAGGTTATCCAAGCCACTTACCTCGAACCGGCTCAAAGTCAACCCGAAACTACGTTCTTGCCACGAGTACTCGATTCCAAATGACCCAAATCTATTCAATTCAATTACATAATGTAAATATAGCTTCAAGTAACTAATTCCACAAATAAATTCTAAGCTAAAACACGAAATTAGGTAAAATAACCAAAATGCCCCTCGGGCCCATGTCTCGAAATCGGGTAAAATTTATATTTTCAGAATCCTCATACTCTCACGAGTCTAACCATACCAAAATTATCCAAATCCAATGTCAAACCCCCAATCAAATCTCGAAATTTATGCCTAAGAACTTTCCCCCAATTTTCCACTATAAATTCGAAATTAAAGGATAGATTTAAGTGTAGATTCATGGAAATTAGTCTAAACCGAGTAGGAATTACTTACCCAAATCGCCCTGGTAAAAATCTCTTCAAAAATCACAATTTCCTGAGCTCCCAAGTCCAAAATATGAATTATGGTTTAAACCCTCGAATTTGGATTTTTAAAATCTGCCCAGGTATTTCCCTCTTTTTGAACGCGGAAGGACCCTCACGTTCGCAAAGTACAACTCCGCTTGGTTCCATTTTCCTTCATCGTGAACACGATGCCTTGGTCGCTAACGTGGTAACCAATTTCCTCCTCCTACGCGAACGCAGGACCATCATCGTGAACGCGTAGGTATAAGACCTCCCACTTCGTGAACGCGGGAGCACCTTCGCGAACGCAAAGCATTAAACCTCCCACAGCCCCAGCTCCTCTTCGCGAACACGAGAACCCACTCGTGAATACGAAGAAGGAAACCGGAACTAGGTTGGTGCAATTTTTGTGCAATTCCTCTAAGTCCAAAAATGACCTGTTGAGCACCCGAGGCCCCTGGGACATCAACCAAACATGTTAACCAATCCTAAAACATCATTCAAACTTGTTCAATTCTTTGGAACGCTCAAAACAACATCAAAACACCAATTTAACATCGGATTCAAGCCTAAGAACTCCAAAAATTCTCAAATTACGCTTTCAATCAAAAAGTTTACCAAACCTCGTTCGAATGACCTGAAATTTTGCAAGCACGTCACATTCCATACTACGGAGCTACTCCAACTTCCGGAATTCCATTCTGACCCCGATATCAAAATCTCACTATCGACCGAAAATTTCAAAATACAATCCGAACACGCCCCTAAGCCCGAAATCACCCAACATAACTAACGGAACAAACAAAATTCCATTCCGAGGTTGTCTTCACTTTGCTCCGACTACGTTCCAAATTCTAAAACTTAAACTCTCATTTAGGGATTAAGTGTCCCAAAACACTCCGAAACTCAAACTAAACATCCCAGCAAATTAAAATAGCAGAAACAAACATGGGAAAAGCAGTTAATAGGGGATCAGAGCATAAATTCTTAAAACGACCGGCCGGGTCATTACATCTATCCCCAAAAGAACCCGACCCTGTAGCCCTAGCACTTCGTGCTCTTAAATGCGGATATACCTATTATATTATTATAAAAGTAGGAAGAATAAAAGTTAAAAGTTGAATTACTAAATTACCCTTTTAAATAATCTAAATAATTTATTTATAAAATAAAGAAAAAAATTAACGTTGCAAACAACCCCAACTCAATGCTTCATACCCCTTTATTAATAGTCACAACCATTCAATTACAAAGCTAAAAGCAACAAATCATCATTTCCCAAATATAATAATTAGTTAATTACTTCCCAAAGCTAAAGAAACAAATCGTGACTTTTCATTCTTTTAAGACCTTTCTACAAGCTATTCATAAATTTATTTTGATACACTCCTATAGAGGCAAAAAAACGTAACCCATTTGTTTTGATAACACCAACATACCAACAACAATAATGTATTAACCATATGTTTCAAGACTCCTAGTAAGTATGGAAGAAATGAAACTTTTTTTAATTCCTCTTTATTATGGCCTTTTTGTTTTACCTCTTGTTACGACCCAGTTTTTCCCTTTGTGAATTATCGTGAAGGCACCTAGTCTCTACGTATTACGACCCTAAATCGGACCCTATCGTGAAACAAGGTCAACCGACACCAACTCTCAATATCAATTAAACAGTTATAATAATTTAATTGAAGTCATTAATATTCTATAAATCCCAAATAAAGAGTGAAATAGAACAATTGCAGAAACAACACAGCCCAACTTCGGGGTGTCACCATTCATGAGAATCTAAACAGCTATCTAAGAGTATGAAAAAGGACTACACAGTCTATTATAGAGCTAGTACAAAGGAAAGTAAAGATAGGAGGGAGAAGCACTAGGCTGCGAACGCCGAGCAGCTACCTAGTGAACTCCGAACAGCCTGCTGGAAGCAATCAGCCCTCGCTAGCGTGACCCGAGACTCCTGGATCTGCACACAGGGTGCAGGGAGTAATGTGAGTACGCCAACTCAGTAAGTAATAAAAGTAAAGGCAGCTGAGTGATAAAAAATACGTAAGACACAACAAAATGCTACGAGGCAGAATAAAATCAAAGTAATGCAATAAGATAGTTAAAGCTTGTAAAAACACCTTAGTTCAGTAAAAACCTTTTTAAAACATCTTTTAGCAGTTCAACGAGTGAATGAAAACAGGGAGAAAAGATAGAAAACATATATCGGCCCCTCGGGAAAAATACCAACAGAACTAGTCCCTCGGGCTATCTCACAATCACTCGTATCAACCCCTCGAGCAATAACATGGAACAATATCAGCCCCTCGGGCTATATCACATCTCACACTGGGTACCCACGCTCACTAGGGGTGTATAGACTCGGGGAGGGGCCCCTTACGGCCCAAGCGCAATAACAAGCCATCTAGTGGCATAATCAAATAGGCTCTCGGCCTCAAATCAAGTCACCTTGTGGCGTAACAACTCAGGCCCTCGGCCTCATAATCATGAATCAATATAATGATGTCGCGGCGCGCAGCCCGATCCAACAGTATCCTCGTAACACAGGCCCTCAGCCTTACTCAGTCAGAATCTCACAAGCCATACGGGTAATAGTAAAACGTGATGCTCAGTCCCAAAATATCATTTAAAATATCAAAAACGAGTAAAGATGGCTTAGTTGTGAAAATAGTAGAATATAGCATGACTGAGTACAAATACAAAGTTAAAACAGTGAGGAAATAGTAGTAAAATCCCCTAAGGGTCCAAACAGTTGACACGAGGCCCAATATGGCATTCAACCCAAACCATGATGATAGCAAAAAGTTTTCAATCAAATACGTAGTTAAACAGTCATACGGGACGGACTAATTCACAATCCCTAACGGTGCATGACCCCACGCTCGTCATCTAGCATGTGCGTCACCTCATAGTAGCACAACGATGTGAAATCCGGGGTTTCATACCCTCAGGACAACATTTACAATCATTACTTACCTCTATCCGGTCCAAACTCTAGCCCGCAATGCTTTTGCCTCTCGAATCGGCCTCCGGATGCTCCAAATCTAACCAAAATTAGTACATAGCCATCAAAATATGCTAAGGGAACAAATTCCACTCAAAAGTAACTAAATTACAATACAAATCCCGAAATTAACCAAACTTGACCCTAGGCCCATGTCTCCGAATTCGCTAAAATTTACATAAATAAACTCCTTATCTTCCCACGAGTTCATCCATATCAAAAGTACCAAAATCTGACCACAAATGACCCCTCAAATCCTTAATCAAAGGTCTCCAATCTCAAGCCCTAGTTTCTTCAATATTTACCCACCAATTTCCATAAATTTCAAGCCTAATCAATGAAATAACACCATAGGAACGAGTTTTATGTTAAAAAATATTACCTCAATGAAGTTCCCTTGGATTCCCTATTCAAAATCCCCCAAAAAGCTCCAAAATCGATTTTAAAATGGTGAAGAAAATCTAAAAATCACGAAGGAGAGTTTATATACTTTCAAGCCCAGGAATACCGCACCTGCGGTCCCAAACATGCACCTACGTGATCGCATCTGCGGTTTTCACATATCCACCATTTTCTGCATCTGCGACCAAACATCCGCAACTGCGCTATTGTAGGTGTGCTTCAATAGCTGCTTTTGCAGTTCCAGCTGACCTCCCTCTTGGCCGCTTTTGCGGCTTGCCTTCCGCTTCTGCGAGCATCGCACCTGTGGCCTCCCAATTGCAGGTGCGGTTATGACATCAACAATAAACTTCAACTGCCAAACTCAACTCCAAAATGTCCCATCAACCATCTGAAATTACCCCGAAGCCCCCGGGACCTCAACCAAAAGCACAAACAAGTCATATACTACTATCCAAACTTATACCAATCTTAAAAACACTTCAAACAACATTGAATCAACCAAATGACATCGGATTCAAGCCTAAGGTTCCAAAAATCTTTCCTTTGATCAAAAAGTCTATCAAACCACGTCCGAATGACCTAACATTTTGTACACACATCCCAAATGACACAACGGACCTACTGCAACTCTCGGAATTCCATTCCGACTTCTATATCAAAATCTCACCTATCAACCGAAAAATGCCAAAATTCCAATTTTGCCAATTCAAGCCTAAATCTACTCCGAACCTCCAAAACACATATAAGTCAACATCCGGTTGACTTTTCCAACTTAAGTTTACTCAAAAGAGACTAAGTGTCTCAAACCTTACCAAAACCTTTCCCAATTCGAACCAACCAACGCGATAACATATAATACAGCTGATAAGGCAATAAAAAGCAGAAATGGGAGAAATAGAGTGGTATCTCATGAAACAACCGGCTGGGTCGTTACACTATGACTAGGTAAGCCTAGTATTTGCGAAAACGACATAAAAAAATCAAAGATAACAGTTAACAGATATAGTTAATAAGCACAAATGGTGCCACTCGGCATATACAATAGTCATCTTTCCCCAAACCAGGAATGTCGCAATGTCAAAAGCTTCTAAGAATTTATAAGTGCTCTATACATTTATGTCTGAAGAAAACTGTAATGACCCGGCAGGTCATTTCGTGAATTATTGCCTCGTTTCCTCCATTTCTGCTTCTTTATGTGTTCCTCAGCTGTATTTCATCGTATACTATTGGTTGGTTCGGGTCCAGAGTGGTTTCGGTGTGAAATGAGACACTTAGTCTCCTATTCAAAAGTTTAAGTTGGAAAAGTCAACCAAGTGTCGACTTATGAGTAAACAATCTCAGTTAAGTGATTTTGGACATGGGAGCATGTCCGGAATGTGATTTGGAGGTCCAAGGTAGAATTAGGCTTGAATTGGCAAAATTGGAAATTTGGCAATTTTTGATTGGCAATAGAAATTTTGCTATCGAAGAGAGAATAGAATTCTGGAAGTTTGAGTAGGTTCATAGTATCATTTTTTATGTGTGTACAAAATTTCAGGTCATTCAGAGGTGATTTAGTATGTTTTGGCATCCTTTGCAAAATTGAGAAGTTTAGAAGTTCTTAGGGTTGAATCCGAGGGTAATTTTGTGTTTTGATGTTGTTTTGAGTGTTTTGAAGGTTTGACTAGGTTCGTATGTTGTTATTTGACTTGTTGGTATGTTTGGTAGAGGTCCAGAGGGACTCGGGTTGATTTTGGGTGGTTGACGGAACAAGGCTGGAATTTGACAAATGGTGAAGTTTTCACTCAGCTTTCATAACCGAACATGCGAAGTGGGTACCGCAAGTGCGGGCCCGCAGAAGAGGAAAAGAAATTGCAGAAGAATCCAAGGCTAAGGAGGGTAGGAACAGTAGGTGTGATGAGTGGGGCGCACCTGTGAGGCCGTAGGTGCGAGGATTGGACCACAGAAGCGGTTTCTGGGATTTAATTGAGAACCGCACTTGTGACGAATTTTTCGCAGGTGTGGCATCGCAGAAGCGACATGATCACCACATATGCGGAGTTTGGGCGGATAAGTGATTTTCTCAGGTGCGGTGCTTGGACCGCAGGTGTGGTCACGCAGATGCGATAAAAGGGGTTGCGGATGCGAGATACCTGGGCAGAAGGTATATAAGGAGCACTTTGCAAAATTTTAGGGTTTTCTTTATAATTTTATTCAGACTTGGAGCTTTTTGGAGGGTTTTGAAGAAGGAATCAAGGGGATTTTCATTGAGGTAAGTTACTTGAGCTCAATACTCATGATTATGGTGATTTTCAGTTGTTTAAGCATGTAATTAGTAGGAATTAGGGGTAAAATGAGGGGTTAGGGCTTGAGAATTGGAGAGTTTGATTTTGGGATTTGAGGGACCATTTGATGTCGGATTTTGATGAATTGGTATGGATAGACTCATGAGTGAAAGAGGTTTTTAGTTTTGTAATTTTTATCGATTTCTGAGACATGGGCCCCGGGGCCGGGTTTGGGTAAATTTTGGGATTTTGTCTAAATTGATAGTTTTTCGTATGGAATTGGTTTCTTTGCCTATATTGATTGCATTGTATTTCTTTTGATTAGATTTGGGACGGTTGGACGCTGACTCCAGAGGCAAGGGCATCACGAAGTAGAGACTTGATCGGTTTAAGGTAAGTAATGATTGTAAATCTAGTCTTGAGGGTATGAAACCCCGGATTTCACATCGTTTTACTACTTTGAGGTGACGCACATGCTAGATGGCGGGCGTGTGGGCGTGCATCGTTGGGGATTGTGACTTGGTTCGTCCCATAGCAACTATAAAGTTGCGTATTTGACTGAGACTATATGATACTTATGTGTTTTAGAATGAATTTCTATAAATTGGCAGAATGCCATATTTATGCCTTGTGCCAGAGCTATTTGGACCCTTAGGAGCTTTTTCTTATTATCCTCTCACTGTTTTGATTGAAAATCTATACTCAGTCATGTTATGTTTACTGATTTCATAACTCAGTGTTTATTACCCCGTTTTAATGCATATAAAATGTTATTTTGGGTTGAGAACCCTATTTTTACTGATAGCCCGAGTGGCTTGAGAGGTTTATGACTTAGTGAGGCCGAGGGCCTATTTATGTGGGGATATTATGGGATCGGGCTGCGCACCACATCACGTTGTTACTGATTCATGATTATGTGAGGTTGAGGGCCTGATTGATTTATGCCACGAGGTGGCTTGTTATAGTGCTTGGGCTGTAGAAGCCCCTCCGGAGTCTGCACACCCCCAGTGAGCGCGAGTGCCCTGAGTGAGTGATATGAGATATTCTCGAGGGGCTGTACACGAGTGACTGTGAGGTTTTCCCGAGGGGCTGTACATGAGTGATGTTCTGCCCGAGGGGCTGCTTATGAGTGATGTTTTGCTCGAGGGGCTGTTTACGATTTTCATCACTATTACTCTCTTTTGCATTGAGCCTTTGTTAAAACTATTGAAAATATGTTCAAATGATTTTTACCGAAAATAGAATTTTAAATATGAGATGATTTGACTCACGTACTGATTTGAAAGCATGTTGTAATTTTTGAGATTTCATGATGTGGACTTTCTGTATTTTACTGCTCGTTACTACTGCTCGGTCTTTATTTACTTTTATTATTTACTGAGTTAGTGTACTCACATTACTCGTTTCACCTTGTATGCAGATCTAGGAGTTGCTGGACGTGCTAGCGAGTGTTGATTTCATCTGTCGCGGATTTGTTAAAGTTAGCAAGGTAGTTGCATGGCGATTGTAGCCTTGCCTTTCTCCCTCTTGTCTTTATATATATGTTATTAGTTGGATTTCCAAATTGTATTAGTCTTAGTATTATCGGATAGTTCTTTGTAGATGCTCATGACTAGTGATACCCTGATGTCGGGCTTTTCTTTCTGCACTTTGTTATTCAGATTTATCTTATGAAGTTTTATTAATTAAATAGATTGGAGTAATCTTTAAATTTAAATATTGGGTTGTTTTTTTAAAAGAGTTGGCTTGCCTAGTTCCATGATAGGCGCGATCACGACAGGATAGTCTGGGTCGTGACAAGTTGGTATCAGATCCTAGGTTACATAGGTCTCACAGGTCATGAGTGGGTTTAGTAGAATCTTGCGGATCATTATGGAGACATCTGTACTTATCTTCGAGAGGCTGTAGAACCTTTAGGAATACTTCATATTCTTGAATTCTTGTCGTGCGAATGTATTGATTCTGGTAACTAAACTTCTATTATTCTATTCTCTCATAGATGATGAGAACACGTGCTACCAATCAGGATGGACAGCCACCAGTACCACCAGTTGGGACTGCAAGAGGCTGAGGTCAAGGTCGTGGTAGTGAATCTCGCATAACAGCTAGGGTAGCACCTGCAGATCTACCAGCCGCCCTAGTACTTGATCATGTCCCAGTTGTGGATGCTCCAGCGGGACCAGCTTAGGCACCGACTATTCCTATTGTTATCTCAGGTCTTCAAGAGACCTTAGCTCAGATCTTAACCATGTGCACTAGTCTTGCTTAGGCGGTTGTTGTTTCTACTACACCAGCTACTTCCTAGGCGGGGGAGGCACTCAAATTCCTATTGCCCATACACTCGAGCAGGTTGTTCAAGGACAGCAAACACCGGAGGCACCACCAGCCCAAGTGGTTGCACCTGCTCAAGATTATGTGGTACCAATCATGCCTTATGACGAGTAACATAGATTGGAGAGTGGTAGACTTCAGCCTCTGACTTTCAGTGGTACAGAGGGCGAGGATGCCCAAGGTTTCTTGGACAAGTGTTAGAGGATTCTACATATGACAGGCATTTTGGATACTAGTGGGGTCTCATTCACTACCTTTCAGTTCTCTAGAACTACCTTTACTTGGTGGGAGGCTTATGAGAGGCGTAGGCCTATTGGTTCGTCACCCCTTACCTACAACATTTCTTCGTTCTCTTTCTGGTGAAGTATGATCCGCAGTCTCGTAGAGAGGAGCTGCACAGGTAGTTCGAGAAGTTGCATCACGATGATATTACTATGATACAATATGAGATGAGATTCTCTGAGTTAGCCCGTTATGATATCTGATTGGTTCCCACAGATAGGGAGAGGATTAGGAGGTTCGTTGATGGCCTCTCATACCAGCTACGGATTCTTATGACAAGAGAAAGTGTGTCTGATGCTTCTTTTGAGGAGGTTGTTGACATTGCTCGGGACATAGAGTTGATTTGCCGTCAAGAGTGAGTAGATAGGGAGTCCAAGAGGCCTAGTGGATCTAGTAGTTTTGGGGGTGCTCCTCTTGGGGGTCAGTTTCAGCACGGGAGAGGCCATCCATTTAGACATGCTTAGTCAGCTCGCCTAGTTCATCATGGGGCATCATCGGGCCATTGTTCTCATAGTTCTTATTAGGGCCATGCATCACTTAGTGCCCTCCCAGCCTAGAGTTCGTCCCATGCTCTATCAGTTCACGACTCATTAATGCCAGGTTCTTCTACCAGTCATCCCGGTGCTAGGGGTTCCCTTCAGTCCCTATTACCAGCACCAGTAGGTTGTCACAGTATGTTTGGTGGTTCCCGCCAGTCTCTTATTTCATTTGTTCATGTATCTACTCCGGTGGGCGATACTATTATTATAGACCGCGCATATTGGTCTTGTGTGGTGACTATTGGGGGTTTGGAGACCCGAGTGGATCTTTTGTTGCTTAGTATGTTTGATTTTGATATGATATTGGGTATGGATTGGTTGTCTTCATGCCATGCAATTCTGGACTGTCACGTTATGACGGTGACATTGGCTATGCCGGGGGTGCCACAGATTGAGTGGCAAGGTTCGACGGATTATGTTCCCAGTAGAGTGATCTCATTTTTGAAGGCCCAACGGATGGTTAGGAAGGGTTGTCTTTCTTATTTTGCCTTGTGAGAGATGTCAGTGCAGAGACTCCTACCATTGATTTAGTTTTAGTGGTGAGGGATTTTCCAGATGTGTTTCTTGCAGACCTGCTGGGCATGCTAATGGATAGGTATTGACTTCTATATTGATTTGGTGTCAGGCACTCAACCCATTTCTATTCCATCGTATCGTATGGCACCGGCGGAGTTAAAGAAATTGAAGGAGCAGCTTCAGGAACTCCTTAATAAAGGGTTTATTCGGCCTAGTGTGTCGCCTTACGGTGTGCTTTTTCTATTTGTGAAGAAGAAGGATGGCACAGTGAAGATGTGCATTGATTATAGGAAGTTGAACAAAGTCACAATAACAAGTATCCTTTGCCTCATATTGATGATTTATTTGACCAGCTTCAGGGAGCGAGGGTGTTATCCAAGATTGATCTCAGGTCAGGGTATCACCAGTTGAAGATTAGGGACTCAGACATTCTTAAGACAACTTTCAGGACCCGATATGGTCATTATGAGTTTTTTGTGATGTCTTTGAGGCTGACCAATGCCCCCAGCGACGTTCATGCATTTGATAAACAATGTGTTTTCACCTTATCTTGACTCATTTGTTATTGTATTCATTGATGATATTCTAGTGTACTCGCGTAGTCAGGAGGATCATGTTGAGCATTTGAGAGTTGTATTGCAGCGGTTGAGGGAGGAGAAACTTTATGCAAAGTTCTCCAAGTGTGAGTTTTGGCTCGATTCAGTGGCATTCTTGGGGCACGTGGTGTCCAGTGAGGGTATTCAGGTTGATCTGAAGAAGATAGAGGCAGTCCAGAGTTGGCTCAGACTGTCCTTAGCCACAGATATTTGTAGCTTTCTTGGGTTGGCGGGTTATTACCGTCAGTTCGTTCAGGAATTTTCATCTAATGCATCGCCCTTAAACAAATTGACCCAAAAGGGTGCTCCTTTCAGGTGGTCGGATGAGTGTGAGGCGAGCTTTCAGAAGCTCAAGACTACCTTGACTACAACTCCAGTATTAGTTTTTCCATCAGCTTCAAGTTCTTATGCAGTAAATTGTGATGCTTCTAGGGTAGGCATTGGGTGTGTGTTGATGCAGGAGGGTAGAGTGATTGCTTATGCTTCTCGTCAGTTGAAGCCCCATGAGAAGAACTACCTCTTTCATGATTTGAAGTTGGTTTTAATTGTCCACGCGTTGAAGATTTGGAGGCATTATCTCTATGGTGTGTCTTGTGAGGTGTTTACTAATTATCGCAGCCTCCAACACTTGTTCAAACAGAAGGATCTCAATTTGAGGCAACAAAGATGGTTAGAACTGCTAAAAGACTATGATATTACTATCTTGTACCATCCGGGAAAGTCCAATGTGGTGGCCGATGCCTTGAGTAGGAAGACGGTGAGTATGGGCAGTTTGGCATATATTCCTGTTGGGGAGAGACCTCTTGCAGTTGATGTTCAGGCTTTGGCCAATTGGATGTTTTGGAGCCTAGTTGGATCCTAGCTTGTGTCGTTTCTCGGTCTTCCTTGTTTGATCGTATCAGAGAGCACCTGTATGATGATCCCTATTTGCTTGTCCTCAAGGGCTGAGTACAGCACGCAATGCCAAAGATGTGACTATTGGTGATGACGGGGTATTGAAGATGCATGGACGGATATGTGTGCCCAAGGTAGTGGGCTTCGGGAGTTGATTTTAGAGAAGGCCCATAGCTCGCGATATTCCATCTTTCCAGGTGTCGCGAAGATGTACCAGGATTTGAGACAGCATGATTGGTGGAGGATAATGAAGAAAAATATAGTGGGTTTTGTAGTTTTTTGTCTCAATTGTCAACAGGTGAAATATGAGCATCAGAGATCGGGTGGCTTGCTTCAGCATATTCCAGAGTGGAAGTGGGAGCGAATCACCATGGATTTCGTAGTTGAACTCCCACAAACTTTGAGGAAGTTCGATTCTATTTGGGTGATTGTGGATCAGCTGACCAAGTCCGCGAACTTCATTCCTGTGTGTACTACCTATTCTTCAGAGCGGTTGGCTGAGATTTATATCCGAGAGATTATTCGCCTGCATGGTATCCCAATTTCCATCATTTCAGATATAGGTACTCAGTTTACATCGCAATTTTGGAGGGTCGTACAGTGAGAGTTGGGTACTCGAGTTGAGTTGAGCACAACTTTTCACCTTCAGATGGACGGATAGTCCGAGCGCATTACTCAAATATTGGAGGAGATGTTGCACGCTTGTGTCATTGATTTTGGGGGTTCATGGGACCGGTTTCTATAGCTCGCAGAGTTTACATATAACAACAGTTATTAGTCGAGTATTCAGATGGCTCCATATGAGGTTTTATATGGGAGACAGTGTAGATCTCCAGTAGGTTGGTTTTATCCGAGCGAGGCTAGGATTTTGGGTGCAGACTTGGTACAAGATGCTTTGGACAAGGTGAAACTGATTCGGGAGCGGCTTCATACAGCTCAGTCAAGACAAAAGAGTTATGCTAACAGAAAGGTTCGTGATGTGTCTTATATGGTTGGAGAGAAGGTTCTATTGGGAATAAGGGCAAGTTGAGCCCTTGGTTCATTGGGAATTTTGAGGTGTTTCGGAGGATTGGGGAGGTGGCTTATGAGCTTGCTTTGCCACCTACCTTGTCGGGTGTGCATCCGGTATTTTATGTTTCTATGCTCCGGAAGTATGTCGGTGATCCGTCTCATATTTTGGATTTCAGCACGGTTCAGTTAGACAGTGATTTGACTTATGATGTGGAGCTAGTGGCTATTTTGGAGCGGCAGGTCCGAATGTTGAGGTCAAAGGATATAGCTTCAGTAAAAGTGCAGTGGAGAGGTCGGCTCGTGGAGGAGGCTACTTGGGAGACCGAGCGGGATATGGGAGTAGATATCCACATCTATTTGAGGCTTTAGGTATGTTTCTAAACTCGTTTGAGGATGAACGTTTGTTTAAGAGGGGGAGGATGTAACGACCCGACCCATTATTTCGGGAATTATAGCCCCGTTTCCCCCATTTCTGCTTCTTTATGTGTTCCTCGGCTATATTTCATCGTATCGTGTTGGTTGGTTCAGGGCCGGAGTAGTTTTAGTGTGAAATAAGACACTTAGTCTCTTATTTAGAAGTTTAAGTTGGAAAGGTCAACCGGATATTGACTTATGATTAACCAATCTTGGATGTGAATTCTGATGGTTTGGTTAGCTCCGTTAGGTGATTTTGGACTTGGGAGCGCGTCCGGAATGTGATTTGGAGGTCCATGGTAGAATTAGGCTTGAATTGGCGAAATTGGAAATTTGGCGATTTTTGGTCGGCGGTGGAAATTGTGATATCGAGATCGGAATGGAATTCCGAAAGTTAGAGTAGGTTTGTAGTGTCATTTGTGATATGTGTGCAAAATTTCAGGTCATTCGGAGGTGATTTAGTAGGTTTTGGCGTCGTTTGTGGAATTTGGAAGTTTAGAAGTTCTTAGACTTGAATCCAAGGTTAATTTGGTGTTTTGAGTGTTCAGAAGGTTCGACTAAGTTCATATGTTGTTATGTGACTTGTTGGTATGTTTGGTAGAGGTTCCGAGGTCCTCGGGTTGATTTCGGGTGGTTGACGGAACAAGGTTGGAATTTGATGAATGCTAAAGTTTTCACTCAACTATCATAACCGCACCTGGGAGTGGGAACCGCGGGTGTGGGCATGCAGAAGCAGCCAAGGCTAAGGAGGGAGTAACCGCAGGTGCAATGAGTGGGACACACCTGCGAGGCCGCAGTTTTGAGGATTGGACCGCAAAAGCAATTTCTGGGATTTAAGTGAGAACTACACCTGCGATGAATTTTCCGTAGGTGCGGCATTGCAGAAGCGACATGATGACCGCAGAGGCGGAGTCTGGGCGGATAAGTAATTTCTGCAGGTGTGGAGCTTAAACCGTTGGTGCGGTCACACAGATGCGATAAAAGGGGCTGCAGGTGCGAGATGCCTGGGTAGAAGGTTTATACACTTCGCAAATATTTAGGGTATTCTTCATAATTTTATTCGGACTTGGAGCTTTTTGGAGGGTTTTGAAGAGAGAATCAAGGGGTTTTTCATTGAGGTAAGTTACTTGACCTCAATACTCGTGATTATGGTGATTTTGAGTTGTTTAAGCATATAATTAGTAAGAGTTAGGGATGAAAATAAGGGGTTAGGGTTTGAGAATTGGAGAGTATGACTTGGGGATTTGAGGGACCATTTGATGTCGGATTTTGATGAATTTGGTATGGATAGACTCATGAGTGAAAGGGGTTTTCACTTTTGGAAGTTTGGTCGGATTTTGAGACGTGGGCCCGGGGCCGTGTCTGGGTAAATTTTGGGATTTTGGTCTAAATTAATAGTTTTTCGTATGGAATTGGTTCCTTGGCCTATATTGATTGCATTTTATTGCTTTTGGTTAGATTCGGGACGTTTGGAGGCCGATTCCAGAGGCAAGGGCGTCGCGGAGTAGGGATTTGACCGGTTTGAGGTAAGTAATGATTGTAAATTTAGTCCTGAGGGTATGAAACCCCAGATTTCACATCGCTTTACTACTTTGAGGTAACGCACATGCTAGATGACGGGCGTGTGGTCATGCACCGTTGGGGATTATAACTTGGTCTGTCTCATAGCAACTATAAAGTTGACTGAAACTATATGATACTTATGTGTTTTAGAAAGAATTTCTATAAATTAGTTGAATGTCATATTTGGGCCTTGTGCTAGAGCTGTTTGGACCCTTATGGTTCTTTTCTTATTATCCTCCCACTATTTTGATTGAAAATTTATACTCAGTCATGCTATGTTTACTGATTTCATAAATCAGTCTTCATTACCCCATTTTTATGCATATAAAATGTTATTTTGGGATGAACACCCTGTTTTTACTGATAGCCCAAGTGGCTTGAGAGGTTTTTGACTGAGTGAGGCTGAGGGCCTGTTTATGTGAGGATATTATGGGATCGGGCTGCACGCCGCAGTAGGTTGTTACTGATTCATGATTATGTGAGGTTGAGGGTCTGATTGATTTATGCCACGAGGTGGCTTATTATAGCGCTTGGGCAGGAGGAGCCCCTCCAGAGTCTGCACACCCCCAGTGAATGTGGGTACCCTGAGTGAGTGATATTAGATATGCCCGAGGGGCTGTACACCAGTGACTGTGATGTTTGCCAGATGGGCTGTATATGAGTGATGTTCTGCCCGAGGGGCTGCTTATGACTGATTATTTACCCAAGGAACTATTTACGATTTTCATCACTTTTACTCTCTTTTGCATTGAGCCTCTATTGAAACTATTGAAAAATTTCTTCAAAAGAATTTTACCGGAAACTGGATTTTAAAAACGAGATGATTTGACTTACATGTTGATTTGAATGCATGTTGTAATTTCTGATATTTCATGATGTGGACTTTATGTGTTTTACTGCTCGTCACTTCTGCTCAGTCTTTATTTACTTTTATTACTTATTGATTTGGCGTACTCACATTACTCGCTTCACCTTGTGTGTAGATCCAGGGGTTGCTAGACGTGCTAGCGAGTGTTGATTTCATCTATTGCGGATCTGTTGGAGCTAGCAAGGTAGCTGCATGGCGATCACAACCCTGATTTTCTTCCTCCTATCTTCCTATAGATATTATTTGGATTTACATACTGTATTAGTCTTAGTATTATCGAACAGTTCTTAGTAGATGCTCATGACTAGTGACACCCCGATGTCAGGCTTTTCTTTCCGCACTTTGTTATTCAGATTTATTTTATGAAGTTTTATTAATTAAATAGCTTGGAGTAATCTTTAAATTTAAAAATCGGGTTGTTTCGGTAAAAGAGTCGGTTTTCCTAGTTCCACGATAGGCGCCATCATGACAGGGCAGTTTAGGTCGTGATAAAAACAAGGGGGAAATCAACACAAGGGAGTAGAAGGGGACTCCGAAGTTTGTGGACGCGGCAGATGTACCTTGAAGTCTCCTAAAGCAGAAACCACACAACTAGACTCGATGCTGATAACTAGTACCTAGATCTGCACACGGAAAACATGTGCAGGAAAGGGTATGAGTACACCACCACGATACCCGATAAGTGTCAAGCCTAACCTCGGTCGAGTAGTGAAGAGATCAGGTTAGGGTCCTACTGGTATCAATATAATGAAATAAGACAGAAAGAAATATTATAGTAAAATAAGTACGAAGATCTAACAGGAATAGAATTCAATGAAAGCCAACAACTCAGAACACAATAATAGCAACAGGGGATCTCCCAGGATACGTCCCATAGTCCTAGACGTAAATGTGCAGGGGATCTCTCGGAATACAGTTCCGTAGTCCTAAAGTAAATATGTTGTATTGGGAGATCTCCTGGAATACCGTTCCGTAGTCTCATAGTAAATATGAAGTACAGGGGGATCTCCCAGAATACCGTTACATAGTCATAAAGTAAATATGCAGTACATGGGGATCTCCCGGAATACTATTCCGTAGTCTCAACGTAAATATGCAGCTCAATCAATATAAACAACAATTACAGCAAGGAAACCTACAGTTTAAACGAAGTTCACATCAAAGAAAACAGGTAATTTCACTAAACATGCTGTATAAAGTTCAAAAAGGAAGTTAAAACACGTAGACATACTTTTCTAATCTAAACAAGATAATTACATATGCTAGTGTAGTACAATAATGAGAAAACAGGTTATGACTTAGTGAAAAATGAAGTTTTACAATAAATAGACCGTGTACGTTCTCGTCACCTCACGTATACGGTGCTCATATATCAAACAGTACCAAATCTTAAGGGGAGTTTCCCCCACACAAGGTTAGGCAAGCCACTTACCTCGAACCAAGTTTAAATCAATCCGAAATAATGCTCTTTCCACGAATATCCGTCTTCGGATAGCCCAAGTCTAGCCAAATCAATTACATAATGTAAATATAGTCACAAACAACTAATTTAGCTAATGAAATCATAGCTAAGGCTAGAAAATAGAAAAACGCCCAAAAAGCCTCCCCGGGCCACATCTCAGAATTGAGTAAAAGTCACAATTATGAATACTCATTCACTCACGAGCCTAAACATACCAAATTCGGACTAAGAACTTTTCTCAAATTTTCCAACTGTTCCACCCCAAATTAGAAATTAAATGATGAAATAAAGCATAGATTAGTGGGATATAATCAAAGAGGAGTTAGGAATCATTACCCAATGACTTCCTCTGAAAATCTCTCAAAATTTCGCCTTTTGCCGAGCTCTTAATCTATTTTTGTGATATGAACTCAAACCCTCGTTTTTGAACTTTAAAGTCTGTGCGTTCTTCTTCGCGAACGCGATGAACAATCTTCCACTGACCCGAAATTCCTTCTTCGCGAACGCGAGGGGCCTCCCGTGAACGTGTACCTTTCACTGACAGACCCTTCGCGAACGCGGGAACCTCTTCGCAAATGCGTGGGCTTAATGCCTGAAGCTCCCTCTGCCATATTCCTCTACGCGAATGCAATGACCATATTGCGAACTCATAGGCTTAAAGTCCCATATATTCGCGAACGCGGGAGCAACATCGCGAATGCGAAAAACAACTTAGCTGCCTTTCCCGGATGCTCTACGCGATGAAGGATTTTCTGCAACAAAACACCATAAATCTACTACTTCTCTAAGTCCAAAAATGATCCGTTGATCATCCGAAATATATCCAAGGCCCTCGGGACCTCAACCAAACATATCAACCAATTCTAAAACACCATATGAACTTAGTTGATCCCTCAAATCACATCAAACAATGCTAAAAATACAAATCACCCTCTAATCCAAACTTAATGAACTAGAAACTTTCAAATTCGACAACCGATGACGAAACAAACAAAACCACGTCCGATTAACCTCAATTTTGCACACAAGTCATAATCCGCACTACGGACTATTCCAACTTCTGGAATCGGAAACCGACCCCGATATCAAAATTTTCACTACTGGTCCAATACTCCAAAAATTCAACTTTTCACCATTTCAATCCTAAATGAGCTATGGACCTCAAAAATACAATCCGAATACTCCCCTAAGTCCAAAATCACTCAACGGAGCTAATGTAATCGACGAAACTCTATTCCGAGTCGTCTTCACATAGTTCCGATTACGGTCCAAATTTTAAGACTTAAGCTCCCATTTAGGGATTGAGTGTCCTAAAACACTCCGAAACTCAAAATGAATCTTTCCGGTAAGTCACAATAGCAGAAATAGATACGGGGGAAGCAGTTAATAGGGGATCGGAGCTATAACTCTCAAAATGACCGGTTGGTCGTTACACCTCTGATTCATGTTGTTTATATTATTGTTTATTGATTTGTTGGGTAGTTTATGTAGCTGACAAAGATACAAGGATTCAATTTTTTTCAGGTCGATAAATTTGTATTATTTTTTATTATTGACTATTTTTCATGTGAGAACAAATTAATGAAATTTTCTTACTTAGTACCCGGTGAAATATGATTCTGGTTTCTTGTTTCCTTGCATATGTTGGTTCAGTTTAGAGTCCATAGATTACTACTGTAATAAGTTTTTGATTTAGTTTCTTTCCTTTTGGTCTATTTTGGAGATTATTAAAGAGAGATGATTTGATTTCTCTATGTTTTTTTCCATTCATTTGTTCCCGTGAAAGGAGAGGTCAACATTATCATTTGGTACAAAATATGTATAGGAATGGAAATTAAAAAAAGATAATAAAAGTTATAAATTTTAAAAAGATATATGTCTCACTTTCATTATTTTTAAGAGCGATGATAAAATCAAGCACCTTGATAGTATTTATCATCACTTTGATACTATATAGTATATCTGTGCTTGTTTTATCATAGCAGAGTTTTAATAATTATAAAGTTCAAGAACGTATCTAAAGTCCAAATCTAAGAATGGAGTATATGATAATCCTTAAATATTATTTTTTATGATTAAAAAAATAGAAATTTTGCTTTTTGCTCGCTTGAAGAAAAAAAAAAAAATTTACTTCTCTCAATTAGCTGACTCTATTTGTGTATTAAGAATAAATAATAAATAGAATTTCAAACAAAATAAAAAAACTTTTAAATCATAAAGATGGTCAAACATAAATTTTAATATAATATTTATATTATTTAGAATTTTACACTTAAAAAGACAGAAGATACACGTGCAATGCACGTGCCGGGAAATTAGTATATATATAGACACACACACTTCGTTGTACTACTTTAATTATATATAGCTTGTTATAGTATATGTTAGTGTATTCATTATTTGTAAAAGTATTAACGGATTACAGTTATATTATTTAGATAGTAAATATTAATGTGATTCAAAACTTTGACCATATTTAACCTATGAACCGACCGGAGTTGGTCGGTTATTTTTCAAAAATTACATTTATCGAGCAACATTAGTCGGTAAAATCTTCCCCAGCAATAACTGACCAACTTTGGTCGATAAATTTAACTAAAAATTTTATAAAATATTTTAAATAATAATATAATTATTTAAATTTAAAAAAGCGAGTCCACATTATCGATCAATGTTGGTCATTAATTAAAAAGATGCTTTGACTAAACAAGTCCGACCAATGGGTCAAATGTTTGACAAATATACCCACCAAAATTAGTGGGCATGTAATGTATATCTAATGTTTGTTAGTACGAGGCCGTAACCATCATAGTTATCTGAATTATTGACCCTAACGACCATTGATATTGAGATTTTCTTCCACCAGCTTATGCTAATGGTTTCCATCTATCGAAACTCCAAAATTTTGTAAATTTCTTTGAACCTTCCTTTAAACTACAACAAATTTTGTTATCCTTTCCTATCTCACCAATATAAATAGCCATGCACATGCAAAGTCAAGATACACAATAAACAAGCTTCATTCTCTAAAGTTTTGATAACTCGAAAAAAAAAAACTTCAAACTTAGTGTTCATTGTTCTTCTTTTAGCCAAAATGGCTCATGAAAAGCAAGTGATAGAGGAAGTATCCGGCTGGCTTACAGTTTTCGAAGACGGTTCAGTAGACCGGACTTTGACCGGTCCACCGGAAGACAAATTCATGGCCGAGGCAGTCCCACCGCATGACGACTTCATCGACGGCGTTGCCGTCAAAGATGTAGTCGCCGACGAAAACTCCGGCAGCCGTCTTCGCATCTACTTACCTGAACGAAACGACAATTCCGTCAATAAGCTTCCCGTCATTCTTCACTTCCACGGCGGCGGCTTTTGTATCAGCCAAGCCGATTGGTTCATGTACTACACTGTCTACACGCGCCTAGCGCGAGTGGCCAACGCAATCATCGTCTCCGTCTTCCTCCCCCTCGCGCCGGAGCACCGCCTCCCTGCCGCCTGCGATGCCGGTTTCGCCGCCCTCCTCTGGCTCCGGGAACTCTCCCGGCAGCAAGGACACGAGCCCTGGCTCAACAATTACGCAGATTTCAACCGAGTATTCCTCATCGGAGACGCCTCCGGCGGGAACATAGTCCACCAAGTCGCGGTCAGAGCCGGCGAGGAAAACTTATCTCCACTACGACTCGCCGGCGCAATTCCGATCCATACAGGGTTCGTGCGGTCTTATCGGAGCAAATCGGAGTTAGAACAAGAGCAAACGCCGTTTTTAACATTAGATATGGTTGATAAATTTCTAGGGTTAGCTTTACCCGTAGGGAGCAATAAGGATCATCCAATAACATGTCCGATGGGAGAGGCGGCGCCGGCGGTGGAGGAGCTTAAATTGCCGCCTTATTTGTACTGTGTAGCGGAGAAAGATCTGATGAAGGACACTGAAATGGAGTTTTACGAAGCTATGGAAAAGGGGGAAAAGGATATAGAGCTGTTTATCAATAATGGAGTGGGACATAGCTTTTATCTCAACAAAACTGCTGTTGAAATTGACCCTGTAACTGCTTCTGAAACTGAAAAGTTTTTAGAAGCCGTTGCAGAGTTCATCAGCAAGCATTAAAAGGAGAAATTTTGTGGTTCAAATAAGCATGGGAATTTCGGAGAATATATATTGCATGAATATCTCAAATATTTGTGGTTTTTAGTTTGTTGCATGTTCAAGATTTTGTATGTACCGTCTATGTCAAGTTGATTGTCACGTTCTAATGGTTTTGTAATTATAATTATAAGGAGTAAATTTCTATTGTTGCACAGAAATATTTTTTCTTTGGTAGTAAAAGTTTATTTTAATCAACATTATGAACTTACCTATAAAAAAATAAATTTTATTTAAAAATAAAAAATAAAAAGTTGTTTTTCTAGCATATATAATGTTGAAATAATAACATAATTGATCATAATTTTTAAGAATATATAATTTATATTATAAAAATACCTTTATTTTAAATAATTATTTTCTATAATACATGCATGGATATATATTTTAACACTTTTATTTTCTTTCATTCTCAATTTTGTAAATAAAATTTTGAATTTTTGTTGTTAATGTAAAAATTATTATTATGAACAAATTGTTCTAATTAACTTTTTACTATGCTCAATAATTTGTTATTCCAACATTAGCTTAAATACCTTTTTTTATTTTTTAATTTATAAATAACATTTATTTATTCTAAGGTAAGTATATAATATATTACAAAAAATAGAAAAAAAATTATAATATTAAAAATCTAAAAAAATAAAAAGAAGATGAACGTTGATAATTTAGCGGCTAAAATAGGTATTTGGCGATCAAAATTTTGGAAAATCTAGTTGACTAACCTTCTAAGAGTTGTAGGCATAGTTAAGTAATTTTGTTGTTACAAACGAAAGAAAGATAATTTCAGATAGTTGAGTAATCATATGAGTAATAGATTCCTATCTCAAGTTAATTGTCACGTTCTAATGGTTTTGTAATTATAGTATAATTATAAGGAGTAAATTTCTATTGTTGCGTAGAAATATTTTTTATTTGGTTGTACAAGTTTATTTGTAATACTTTAAAATTAAAGTGGACAAATTTATTTTGAGATTCATGGAATAATATCTTTAAATTTCGAAGACCAATAAGTCAAGCAAGTCTTTGCAATGCTCTTGAAGATGAGCTTAGTTATATGAACGACGATGTGAAAGAAGTTTCTTTGAAGAGTTGGGAAATTTATTAGAAGTTCTCAAGTGCGTTGTGCGTGGTTCCACTATAGAAATTATTGTTAGGGAAGAAATGAAATAAACTTGATAATTTGAAGTAACCTTGGCCCTACTGTACATTTACTAGTGCTAGTGATATGCTCCGTTCCAAATATCACTTTTTTCCAGCATTTTGAAAAGATTGGTTTGCAAGGTGATCCTCATACAAGTTGGTGAATTAAATTGGAAATTAAAGAAACAACCTGAAGTTGACATTTTTGAAGCAGATTTGCCCGACATTTGTTGGTCGGATATACTCGTTGTTTCCTTTTTTGCAAATTGTAGACATTTCCTTATTGTCAAAATTGTTCATGAAAAGCAAGTGATAGGCCAATTTGAAACCAAAATGTGATTCTTTTGGACTCAAACAATTATAATAGGTAAAAAAAGAGATAGGGCACCATAATATGTATTGCGCGGTGAATAACCGCACTTTATTTGAACATAAAATGGGTGGGAAGGTATAGCGCCCATATATACCACGCAATACTATAGTGCGGTATATATGGGTGCTATACCTATATAAATAAACGTGTCCTTCTCCTTCCCCACCATACGCACGAACCAGCAGCCCTTTTTTTTATTCGAACCAGCGGTCCCCCCCCCCCATTTTTAAGAAAATAAGCTCGGTTGGAGCCCATAGGTCCCACAAAAAGTATAGATTCTCGGTCCCACATTGTATCTAAGGCGTTATCGCATAGTGGGTTGCTCGTTTCGGCTCCAAATCATCAAATCTTCAACTTCCCAAAAAAATAAAATCGAGGTATTCCGACATATTTTTTGTTAAAATTCATGTATAAAAAATGCCTATTAGTTGTGTTTTACTGTGTTCTATATTATTTCGTGATTGTTTTATGATTTGATTAATTTGTTATTTTTTATCCGGATTATATTATTAGTGTGCTAAAAAATAGTAAAATAGAGAAGTTGATATTTTATGAATAATTAATGTTATTAGTTGTTATAAAAAATGTTAATTAGTTATTTTTAATATGGTACATGCGATTTTTAAAGATGTGGTGAAAGAGAACTGGTCTGCTGATTTCAGTGCAAATCCTCATATTCTTTTTAATCACAAGTTAAAAAAATTAAAGAAAGCCCTTTCATTGTGGAGTAAGGCTACATTTGGAGATATTTTCCAAAAGATAGCAAGTATGGAGGAGGTAGTGATGATTCATGAAGCAGAATTTGAAGCAAATCCTACAGGGATAAACATGGAAAGACTCCAAAAGGTTCAGGTAGAATTGATTAAATGTCTTGCACTAGAGGAAAAATATTGGCAACAAAAGGCAGGCATGACTTGGTTCAAGGAAGGGGATAGGAACACAAAGTTTTCCCACACACAAGTGAGAGGTAGGAGGAAGAGACTTCAGCTTAAAAGAATTCAAAACAGTAGAGGAACCTGGATTGAAGAAGAACATGAAATTGCAGAAGAGGCTATCAAATTCTACGAGGAACAGTTCACAGAAGCATCTAATCCTTCATCATTTGATATCGTAGAGCATGTTCCTAATCTGATTAACACTGAGCAGAATGTAGAATTGATTAAGCAACCAACAAAAGAGGAGGTTCAAGTGGCAGTACTTGGACTTAATGGTGATAGTGCAGGAGGGCCAGATGGTATGACAGGAAAATTTTATCATTCTTGTTGGGACTTAATAGGGGATGACCTGTACGACATGGTGAGGGCTCTTTTCAATGGTCATAAGCTACCCAAGTGTGTAACACACACAAACCTAGTTCTGATACCAAAGAAAAAAGAAGTTACCACCCTTTCTGATTTAAGACCAATAAGCCTTAGTAATTTTTCTAACAAGGTTATATCAAGGGTGGTACATGAAAGGCTAGTAAAATTTCTCCCAAGTCTGATATCGGAGGAACATGCGGGTTTTTTTAAGGGGGGGAATTTAGTAGAAAACATAATTCTAACTTAGGAGATAGTGACTGACATTAGGCTTAGAACTAAGGTTGGACCTAATGTCATCCTAAAGCTTGATATGACCAAAGCTTATGATAGAATATCTTGGCTATTCCTAACCAAAGTACTGAGAAAGATGGGATTCACAGAAAGGTTGATAGGGATTGTCTTTGGATTAGTTTCAAACAACTGGTATTCTATTCTAATAAATGGTCAAGCTCATGGTTTCTTTAAGTCCTCAAGGGGAATAAAACAAGGTGATCCTGTATCTCCAACTTTGTTTATATTGGCAGCAGAAGCATTATCTAGGGGTCTCAATGCACTACATACTAACCTATATTTTTGTGGATTTGGGATGCCAAAGTGGAGTCCAAATATCAATCATTTGGCGTATGCAGATGACATGATTATTTTCTCATCCTCAGATGAAACATCTCTAATGTTGATTATGCAAGTGCTGAAGGCATATGAAGATGCATCTGGGCAGCTTATTAACAAGAATAAATCAGTTGTGTACCTGCATCATTTAACAGACATGGAAGTGGTCAGCAAGGTGGAAAGGACCATAGGCATTCATAGGAATGATTTCCCTATCATATATCTAGGTTGCCCGATATTTTATGCAAGGAGAAAGCTGGAATTCTATCAGCCCCTACTTACAAAGGTAATGGACAAACCGCAATCATGGCAGGGCAAGTTATTATCAGTAGGGGGCAGGGCATTTCTCATATCCCATGTATTGCAAAGCATGCCTATGCATCTACTATCAGCTATAAACCCTCCAAAGTATGTGATAAATAGGTTGCACAAATTGTTTGCTCAGTTTTTGTGGAGCAGCACTGTAGGACGAACTAGTAGGCATTGGGCTTCATGGAATACTTTATGCATGCCAGTTGAGGAAGGAGGAATAGGTTTCAGGTCACTACATGATGTAGCAAAGGCATTATTCAGCAAGTTGTGGTGGAATTTCAGAACAAAACCAAGCCTATGGAGCTCTTTCGTATGACAAAAATACTGTAAAAAATTAAACTCTGTTATTGTTCCGTGGAAAAGGGGGTCTCACATCTGGAGAAAAATGTTGGAATGCAAAGATCTGATTGAACATCAAATCCTTTGGCAAACAAAAATGGGATCCTCACTATTCTGGTATGAAAACTGGACAGGTCTTGGGGCACTATATTTTTTAGTTCCTCAGGACTTTGGCATTGATGAAAATATACATAATGTACATGATGTTACCTTAGATGGTGAGTGAGATGTGGACAGGCTATTTGAAATACTTCCTTAAGACTTAGCAGTACACATTCTGGAGAAAATCAAACCACCTTCAACCATGCAGGTTCTTGACAGGCCTTTTCGGATGCTGGAAACAAGAGGATATTTCAGTGTTAAGTCAGCATGGGAGTATACGAGAAGAAGAGACGAACCAAGAATAGCTTATAGAAAGATTTGGGTAAAAAGACTGCCTTTTAAAATAGCATTTTTCATGTGGAAAGTGTGGAAAGCAAAGTTATCTTTAGATGATTTCTTGAAAAGGGTAGGTTACTGCATGCCCTCAAAATGTTGGTGTTGCGTACAACCTGACGAAGAATCTCTCCAGCACTTATTTTTTAGATCAGAAACTGCAAAGACAACTTGGAAGTATTTTCTATCGAGGGCAGGAATAGATGTGGAGGGACTTACATTACACCAAGCAATCACAAAATGTTGGACTGCAAATGTATGCTTAAGGTTAAAACCAGTAATGCAAGCACTTCCCTCATGCGTAGTCTGGGAACTTTGGAAAAGAAGAAATAGTATGAAGTATGGGGAGGCGGTGACAACTAGCAGGGTGATTTATCAAGTTTCATCAAATCTCCAGGCACTGGTGAAAGTGAGAAAGCCTGGGATGGACATGGTACCTGACAAATGGAAAGATCTATTAGCTATGATGGAAAATTTCACTCCTAAACTTAAGGTTACAAAAGTCATGTGGGAATTTCCAAGTGCAGGATGGCTAAAAGTTAATACGGATGGTGCATAGAGGTGAAATCCAGGCAGGAGCTCAATAGGTTTTTGTATAAGAAATGAAAATGGTGACATAGTCAAGTCAGTAGGGAAAGAGATTGAGGAGACAACAAACACAGTAGCTGAAGCGAAGGCCATGGTAGAAGCACTAAGGTTCTGCAGATTTCAACAATACTCTCATGTATGGCTTCAAACTGACTCAATGTTATTAAAAAAGATAATGGATGGGATCTGGAAACCACCATGGATTATATCTGAGGAGGTAGAGGAAATGATGCAACTAATGAATGGGGGCAATTACACAGTTACTCATATTCATAGGGAGGCCAACAAGCTGGCAGATCACTTAGCTAATTATGCGTTAGATAATGGAGAAATAGATTGCCAACAATTCTGGCATCTAGATGCACAGGGAAAGAGGTTGGTTAATGGAGATAAGCTGCAATGTCCAAATCTAAGGGTGAGGGTGAACAAGAGATAGGAAGCAAAGAGAAAAGGAAGAGCAGGAGGCATAACTTAATCGACCAATATTTTCAAATCCTAAGGGAGGAGGATATAAGGGTTGGCATTTCTAACTTTCTTTTCTCTAATGCAGGTTCCACTACGATGCTTATGGAACTCCATGATGCAACTTTCGACATAACTGATGCAAAAAAACAAAAATACATCAATAATCGAGCACAACAACAAAGACTAATGGCATGACAACCCAACCAGCATGGGGTGAAAACGTGCTTTTAGTTCATTGGATATACAACCAGCATGATGCAAAAATGTTTAATATCACACGCATGGTTTAGTTACAAACAAAATCTGGGAATAATAAAATTGATTACTCCTCATTTCGAGCAAAACAAGAAGCAAATGGCATTGGAAACACAACTAGCATGTACAACAAATATGTCTTTCGAGAAAAGCAGGCA
Source organism: Nicotiana sylvestris (assembly GCF_000393655.2). Classification (NCBI taxonomy): domain Eukaryota; kingdom Viridiplantae; phylum Streptophyta; class Magnoliopsida; order Solanales; family Solanaceae; genus Nicotiana; species Nicotiana sylvestris. The sequence continues at coordinate 58,528,953 of NC_091058.1, forward strand.
ACAAAGGCCAATGTGTTATTAACGCATGCTTCAATCCACATTTGGATTAAATAATATTTTAATGTGCACACAAGGTTTAATGTGGAAGGCATGACAGACAACTCATGCTGGTGAGAAAAGGAATCAAATGGAAAAGTGGAATGCACATGGAAAGTTATCTAGGATACATAAAAGCATGCAATACTCTAGGATGAAGGTAACATGGGATATATTTCTTTATGATGCTGCTGTAGGTGGAGCTCACGTGCTTCCACAAAGCTGTCTTCATCAGCTCAACAATGTAGCAAATTGAATGCAACAAGGGGAAATTACAACAGGAAAGCAACAACGGGAAAACTGAATGCAGCAAAATGAATGCAGCAAAATGAACGCAGCAAGGGGATAACTGTTCGATCTTCAAATAGTGTGCTGATTTTGGGATTTTGGGAGTGGAGATTACAGCAGGAACAACAACAACAAGAATGGGAATAGGTGCATAATGCTATCGACACTAACAGAAGTAATGCATGCACAAAGGAAAGAAAACACAGCAGTTGGAATTGTTAAGCACGAAAAGAAGGCAGCTACATTGAAATGTGCTTTGTGGCTTTTTCTGATTTATAATAATATTAATATGGAAGGCATGACAGACAACACATGTTGTAGCTCACTTGCTTCAAAGCAGTCTTGAACTAGGCGTCTTCGATGTCGTGCTACAACATATGTGGGCAACGAGCAAATGTCGTGCAGTGCAACCAGCATGGACGAACGGATAATGGCAGCTAAAACGTGATCGAACATGGAGGAACGACAGTTGCGAATGGATTTGCATGCCAAGACAAGTTGATAAACGTGCCTCGAGGAGAGCATGTGAGTCTACTATGGAGAATGGAGGGAACTCGATATGGAATCAAAGTACAGAATGCTTTAAAAAAGGAACGTTGCATTGTGCCTTTCACATGCACATTCGTGGATGCTGAATTGTAGCTTAATAGCATTAATGTAACATCAATGTTGAGGGCAAAACTCAATTTTGATAATAGGATACTTGTTAAGTTCAAACATTATTTCTTTCTTTCCGTTCATAGGATATCATGACATTGTATTTCGTATTTTTATGGTTATAAATAAAACTAGCCCTAGGCATTTGCCTAGCGGATTGAAAAAAAAATGTGGTATATGTATTTTCGTGATTGTTTTGTGATTAAATTAATTTATTAATTTTATCTAAATTAGATTATTTATATGCTAAAAGATTAGTAAAACAGATAAATTGTTATTTTAGGAATAATTAATCTTATTTAGATTTTATTATTGTACATATATTAATATGTTGCTTTAATGTTGCTTAGTTCCCAATAATGTTATGTTGTGCCCGTAATTTTAATGTAGTGCCTATATTTGTAATGTAGTGCCCTTTTAGAATAGTAAAATGTAGTGTCATTAAGCATAGCATCTTTGTAGTTATTGAAATTAATTATTTAATTTTATATTAAACCCAAAATTATCTAAAAAAAGATGATAGTTCAAACACAAAGTCTCTCGAATTCTGGTCAACAAACGTAAGAAAATAACATTAGAAAACAACAATATTTGTCAAACTAAGTATTGTTATATGAATATTTAATATTTAAATCATGTATAGTTATGAAAATTAATTTCAAAATAATAAAAAAACATATAACATAATAAACAAACATATAAAATAAGAAACTAACATATTAAATAATAAACTGACATATAAAATGATAAACCAACATATAAAATATAAAATTATAATATAGTAAATGTATCAACCTAATTAACAATATAGTAAAAATATCGAATAAATTTTAATATTAAAGATATTACAATATATTTAAAGATGTTAAGCAATTAAAAAGGAAAAATACTTTAATTAATATTGTTCAATTTACAGTAGTCGTCATGGAGGTTCTGTCTATGCATCCCGGACCTGCATAGCTGGAGCTACTGTTGCTACAGGGCGAGCATATGTCGTCATACATATGGGAGGGGCACTATTTTTCCCAGGCATTTTGCGCTAGACGGATAGACGATATGTGAGAGTTCATTAGGGCCCACCCACTCCATCCCCGTATAGTTAGATGCCTTCAGGATATGGGTTTCTACAGGATCATAGAGATCAACCGATTGAAGTTCGACTGGGCATTGATCATGGCTATGATAGAGCAGTGGCAACCGTAGACACACACGTTTCATCTACCCATCGACGAGGCTACCAACACGCTTCAGGACGTAGAGGTTCTTTTTGGGCTGTCGGTTGATGGACTACATGTAGCTTACCTGCATGCTGTTAGAGAATATACAGGATTGCAGTACCTGCAGATGTTGCAGCGGCTCACCGGTTTCTAGCTAGCGGAGGAGACTACATTGGTTGGGGTTAGTGGTTTGCAGTTGATGCTCGTCCGCCAGCATCTGGAGGCAATGGATGTGGACATTACAGATGATACACCAGATCATCTTATCGACTGGTACATGAGATTGTTGATGCTGCTTATGTTTGGTGGGGTATTATTCCCGAACTCTTCGGGAAACCTAGTCACCGGTTGATGGATTACATGTAGCTTATCTGCATGCTCTTAGAGAATCTACGGGATTGCAGTACCTGTAGATGTTGTAGCGGCTCACCGGTTTCTAGCCAACGGAGAAGACTGCATTGGTTGGGGTCTGTGGTTTGTAGTTGATGCTCGTCCGACAGCATCTGGAGGCGATGGATGCGGACATTACAGATGATACACCGGATCTTCTTCTCGACCGGTACACGAGATTGTTAATGCTGCTTATGTTTGGTGGGGTATTATTCCCGAACACTTCGGGAAACCTAGTCAGCTTGAGATTTCATCATCATCTTGAGCGGGTAGATGATTTACTTTGTTACAGCTAGGGTGCAGCTGTTCTAGGTTACCTATATAGGCAGATGTGTCGGGCGTGCATGGGTACCCAGAGAGACGTTGTCAGATTTTTGCCGCTGTTGTAGGTGAAAACATAGTCAATTCTTTTCATGATTATTATAGACACGGAAAAAATATACCTTAAATTTTACGTCCATAATGTAGATTAGGTTTGGGCCTGGGAGTGGTTCCTGTAGTTCCAGCCACCTTTACCACCCATCGGTCTAGATACACCACCTCCACCATTTCTCCCTTTAGCTAGGAGGTGGGTTGATAGGCGAGACTACAGACACGAGGTTGAGGCTTGACATCATCTCCCTTATTACAAGGATTTGTTGGATTTGCTTGAAGGCATGCAGGTACATGTATACTTAAGTTTACTTGGCCTGGCTTTATATGTGTTACGTTTACTCACAATTTCTATGTTTACTTAATAGTTCATATAGAGGCCACGCAACGACGAGCTAATAGCTGGTTTACCCTATTATTGCTCCCGCAGCCGAGTTTTGTGGAGCTCTTCCATCCCATTGATGTGTCTTGATATTGTCGAGCATCATGCTACCGAGTGAGTCCTTCGCCAGTTTGGTCGACCGTAGCTTGTACCTACTCCGCTTGCTTGGCTGAGGACACATTACCAGTGGGATGATCTTTCCAAAGTTGACCAGACATACGTGGCTTGACTAGAGGCACAGACTAAGATTTGGTATTGTAGGTGAATAAGATGCAAGAGAGTCATGCCTTGTCATTCAACGAGGCTTAATAAAGAAATACAAAAAATGAGAACGACAAAGGTGTACGTTGGCAGCTAATATTTGTTGATGAAGAGGCAACTTTCTTTTAATAGTTTCTTATATTCAATTCTCAATACACTGCCTCCTTTGGTGACTATAGTGTTTGTCTGCATTGACACAGGGAACAAAAATACAAACTACTCTTTCAACAACGACGTTCAAGTATGGAAGAATTTTTTTCGACCAAAATAAAAGCTCCTACATTATAGACGAAGAGATATGCGGGACAAAGCCAAACTTCTTATTTGCGCACAAGGACCTCAAAGTATTGTTTAATAGCAACACAGAAGTAATATAATGCAACACTGAATTTATGTATCAACAATTTTCCAATGGTTTTATTTTTTTGGACGATTCAGAACAGTTCACTAATGAGATTTTATTTGGTAAATACCTACATATATTTATTGATTATTTTGCACCTGCAATTATTCAATATTTAATATTTCATATTTTTTTAGATGTGGTTTGTCACGCCCCAAAACTGTGGAGGCGTGGTTGGCACCCGGTGCAGTGCTGGCCCGAGCGAACCACTCTGTAACTCATTATCAGTCAACCAAAACTAGAACATACATAGGTCGAGTTAGCTGGACTCATTCTTTTTGTAACTATCATGGGCTCACATGGCCACAACTCATAATGTATAACTATAAGTGGGAAAATACTGTATCAATGAACCATCTTTCTTAAAACATGAATACATCTGGGCCGTCAAGGCCTCTGACATACTGTACAAAATGAACCTTTGTCTACAAAGTCTCTAAGATTATTTAACATCAAACGGGACAGGGTACCAGCCTACCTATAAGTTTGTAGCAAAATTCTGACACGATGACTCATACACTCAGCTGCACTCCGAATGAGGTGGAATCTTACCGATCCTTTGATGAATGCTAACCTCGTCTACTATGAGGGCACATCAAACTGATTGTCTATACCTATAGTCATGAATGTAGCGTCCCCAACAAAAACGTGCAGTACGAATAATGTACTGAGTATGTAAAGTAGAACTGAAACATAACAATAAGTCAACATTAATTAAAGACATATAAGAATCACCTGAATCTCTGAAGTTCCATCGTATATGCATACTTATTATACTTACATATATAATGATTCTCTTTGTGACTATTTCTATTATCCATATCTTATGATGCATGACTGCCCAACTGATCAGTGGTAACTGCCCAACTGACCACCGCACAATAGTAAACGTATGACTGCCCAACCGGTGGTAAAAAATGATATATAACTGCCCGACCGTCCGTATCCCGAGGGTAAATGCATGTATGCCCAAGTGGCCATAGCATGGTGACAAATGAAGATGCATTACTGCCCAACCAGCCGTAGCACGGTGGTAAATGAACATGCATGATTGCCCAACCGGCCATATCACGATGTTAAATAAATATGCATGATTACCCAACCGACCGTAGCACAGTGGTAAATGCATGAAGATGCATGTATCACTATATTATAAATATTAACATCTTTATCAAATACTTCAATAGAGTCTTAGGAATATACTTAGACATCACTTTACATGAATAAATAATATAGACATCCTTAATTGCTAAGAGTAGAATCACTTATGGAATAACATCACGTTTACATATAGCTACTTGGATCATGCCAAAAGAAAGAAATATTTGCCTTAAAATACTTGGGCCGATTCTTTTGATAATCCCTCTAACACATGTCTTTTACGAAAAACACGTAACGGCGGATCAAAATAGGGAAAAATCCGTATGATATTCTTGAGAAAGATTGCACTGTATTCCCTTAGAATCGCAATTCTCACGTTGCTAAGTAGTCTTGTATGAACTTTGTAGCAAATTACATTGCTAACACTTTGAATAAGTTTGTTGAAGCATTCGTTGACATGTAGAGATTCAAAAATGAATTAAAGAGGTTCCCTTAACCTTTTGGGTGTAGGCCCCACTACAGTGATGACTTGGCCAGAAATCTTACCAATTTTTGCCACCTTGAATAAATTGGATGTAAATCTTGCTTCCACGTTAAGGTTTCATAAGCTTATCCAAAGATTTTAACTAATTATCTGCTAATTTCTTAATCAACTTACTAATCTCCTATTAACCAATAATTAACTAATTACCCACATAATTAAGAATTATCTCAAATTACTTATAATACCACTTACTTTTAACACACTTTATACACCTTACTATCATGATCATGTGGTACCTTGTATGACAGTAGTCCATAAATACCGGGTATTATAGCTTGGACCATATTTTATCCCAAATTATCAAACTTCGACGAAACTCATTTTCTTCGATTCTCTTACCCTCTCACCTTCACGAATTTACTTATCACTTGATTGAAATAGCATAATACTTATAATCTCCAAATAATATTGTCCTTGAACTGATGTCAATTATCTAACGATAAATTCATCGTATAATACTACATGGTGTAACATCATCGTAATATAATACTATAGAGCGTAACACCATCGTAATATAATACTCCAGAGCGTAACATCATCGTAACACTGCGGAGTATAACATCATACCCCCCTTTGGAATATCCCTCCTCGAATGTTGACTAACGTACTTACCATTTTGATATCCTATTTCTTCTGAATACTTTAGTATTCTCCTTGCCACCTAGGCAACCGTTCTGTGAATAATTCCAAAGGCCAGGGCATTCCCCTTTAGGCCTCTTTCTCATACCACGACTTGTTCTAAATCCTTCCAATCTCGTAACTGTCTCTGACCTTGTAGATGCGCCTATGTGACTCTTCTCTCCTTTGTAAGATAAACTAAAACCCAACCTCTATATGATGTTTGGACTATTTACAACCTTTTGTACTTGAGTATCTCGTATCTTCTTCACCTTTACCTTACTTACCTTTCAATCTCGCATCGTATCTTCTGTTTCTTTCATAACCTCTCTTACACAAAGGTAGAAATTATATCAACGCCTTAAAGCTCTACTGTGATACCTAAACCTCTAGTGCATATAAAATCCGGTGAAAGCTTCATATAGACTTCTTACGACTCAGCTCTATGGCACGATCTGGATACAAAAGAAGGGTAACACTTCCTAAATGCCATATAGCCTCTCAATTATAATTGTGGCGCGGAACACACCCATAAGTGAGACTCTACTAGGCACAGCTTTGTAGAATTTCTAGGACACGACCTGCTCTGATACCACTTTGTTATGCCACAAACCTAGGGAGGCATGGCTGGCACCCGGTTCCATGTTGGCTCGACCGAACCACTGTGTAACTCGCGATCATTCAACCAAAACTAGAACATGCATAGGTCGAATTAGCTGGACTCATTCCTTTTGTTACTATCATGGGCCCACATGGACACAACTCATAATGTACAACTATAAGTGGAAAAACACTGTATCATTAAACCATCTTTCTTAAAAATGAATACATTTGGGCCGTCAAGGCCTCTGACATACTGTACAAAATGAACCTCAGTTGTGATGACCCAAAAGGTCATCACTTGTTTTAAAATAAAATTCTGCATTCCAAGGCCTTAAAACCTATTTTAGCATCACCTCAATTTGCGTGCACAGTCCGGGTGCATAGCTGGATAGCATAAATGTTAAAATCAATGAAAAATGATAAATTTTGGCTATAAAATGAGTTAATTTGACTTCGGTCAATGTTTTGGGTAAACGAACCCGGACCTGTGATTTGATGGTCTCGAAGGGTCCGCAAGAAAATATGGGACTTGGGTGTATGCCCGGAATCGAATACCGAGGTCCCAAGCCCGAGAAATGAATTTTTGAAGAAACTTGTTTTCTGAAATTATTTATAAGGTTTAGAAATGAATTTTGATTAAAACTCGATGGTATCGGGCCTGTATTTTGGTTCCGGTGCCCGATACAGGTCGTATATATGATTTAAGATAATTCAATGAAATTTGGTAAGAAACGGAATTCGTTTTACGTGATTCGGACCTTAAATGCAAAATTTGATGTTCAAAGAAGTTTTGAGAAACTTCATTGATATTGAGGTTTAATTCGATGTTTTTGATGTTATTTTGGTGATATGAGTACACGAATAAGTCTATTGGATGCTTTTAAGGTTGTGTGTACATTTGGTTTGGAGCCCCGAGAGCTCGGGTGAGTTTTGGATAGGCCATGGGGTGCATTTTGAACTTAGAAAATTGCAGGTTTTTCAGCTGTGCATAGCAGGCCTGCAGGCTTCACATTTGCGAAGCCTGGCTCGCAAATGCGAGCGGCTTGTCGCAACTGCGAATGAAGCCCAGGCTAGCTCACTCTCACAAATGCGATATTATCTTCTCAAATGCAAAGTTTCTCATCTGGCCAGTGATCGCAAATGCGACCTATGTGTCGCAAATGCGAAGTCGCAAATGCGACATTGTTTTCGCAAATGCGAAAGTCCAGCATTTCTGAAGGGTTCGCAAATGCGAGCCCTGTTTCGTATTTCCCAGCTTAGCAGAGGTCGGGGTTCGCAATTGCGAACCCCTATTCGCATTTCCCATACCTGCGACCTGCAACGTTTATACTTAGACGATTTTAAACTCATTTTTCACATCTTTTCAAAACACAAACTCCTTTGGGCGATTTTCCAAGAACAACTCTTCTTCCAAAAAAATTGTTTGTAAGTTTTAACTCACTTCCTTCAATCATTAACATCTTTTAACATGATTTCAACTCAAAATCAATGATTTTCATGGGGGAAATTGAGTGTTTTTGGTAAAACCTAGGTTTTTCAAAAATTGAGGATTTGAACCTCGATTTGAGGTCCGATTTCAAAATAAATTATATATTTGGGTTCGTGGGGGAATGGGTAATCAAGTTTAGGTTCGAATATCGAGTTTTGACCATGTGGGCCCGAGGGTGATTTTTGACTTTTTGGGTAAAACTTTAGAAAATTCATTTTCATGCATTGGGGTTGATTCATTTAGCGTTTATTGATGTAATTAAGTAACTTGTGGCTAGATTCGAGCGAATTGGTGGTGGAATCAAGGGTTAAAGCAATAATTGAATCGTGAATTGTGTTCGAGGAATTGTAAGTGTTTGGTCTAACCTTAGCTTGAGGGATTAGGAGTTGTGTCTATTCGCTACATGTTAATTGTGGAGTACGACGTATAGGCATGGTGACGAATATCTATATGTCGGTGTCAAGCATTCCCGTGAGTCTTGTGTTATAAATTGTTATGACTCCGTTGTGGTTTATTGTGCCTCATATGATATTATCATCATTGTTCCCTTGCCGGGATATTTGTTTTGATATTAATGTTCCTTTGCCGGGATGTTTGTTGATATTATTGTTCCCTTGCTGGGATGTTGTTGAAATATCATTGTTCCCTTACCGGGAAGTTATTATGTTGCTTTTGTTCCCTTGTCGGGAGTCCTTGTGATTATTGTTGGCTTGTAAATGAGAGCGGGTGGTACGCCTACCACAAAATATAATAAAATGGGAGCGGGAGGTACGCCTACCACTAGATATAATAAAGTAGGAGTGGGTGGTACGCCTACCACAAGAGTTAATGAAATGGGAGAGGGTGGTACGCCTACCACAAGAGTTAATGAAATGGAGCGGGTGGTACGCCTACCACGAGATACATGACATGGGAATAGGTGTCACGCCTGCCAAGAGATAAACAAAATGGGAGCGGGTAGCACGCCTGCCATAAGATATGAGAAATGGGATCGGGTTGCACGCCTGCAACAAGATGTGAACTGAAAGTGAAACCTACCTTTATTTTCCTTATCCTTGTTAGTAGTAGGATTTCGGTTCCCTATAATTCTCTTGATATTTTGTTTTTACCTATTATTCCCCGAAGCATGTTTCCCCCTCCCATCTTTATTTGTTTATTCTGCTTTACTTTTCGCTGTATATTATATAACTGCACATGTTTATTTGGTAGTCTGGTCCTAGCCTTGTCACTACTTCGCCGAGGTTAGGCTAGACACTTACCAGCACATGGGGTCGGTTGTGCAGATGCTACACTCTGCACTATGTGCAGATCTTGGAGCAGCTCTTGAACCGTAACTTGGAGGCTTCTTTTAGTCCACCCGGAGATCCAAAGTAGACCTACAGGCATCCGTAGGCCTTGGCGTCTCCCTCTATCCTTGTTTTCTGTTTCATTTTCTTTATATTACGAAATAGTGTATTCTTATTTTTCTTCAGACCCTGTATGTAGTTAATCCTAGATAGTCTGTGACACTTTGATACCAGGTTATTGGTAATTGAGGTTTAAACAATTGTAATAGATACATAGTTCAGCTATTTTGTTGTGTTCTTTCGCTTAAAATTAAATTTCTGCTGTTATCACGCCATCGCTTTATGTTTGCTAAACGAAAATAATTTGATAATAAATAAAGTAGTTAAAAGATTGGTTTGCCTAGCTCTCATTAGTAGGCACCATCACGACTCCCGAGGATGGGAAATTCGGGTCGTGACAAGTTGGTATCAGAGCCCTAGGTTACATGGGTCTCACAGTTCACAGACAAGCAAAGTAGAGTCTGAGGGATCGGTACAGAGACGTCTGTATTTATCCCCTAGAGGCTACAGAGTTAGGAAAAAAAACCTCACATTTATTCTTTCCTGTCGTGCGGTTTGGTTTCTCAATGCTGATTTAATTTCTACTCTGTTCTTTCGGAGATGGCGAGAACACACACTTCCTCATCCACTAACCAGTAGCCCGAGACCCCAGCAGCAGCTTCCACGAGGGGTAGAGGGTGAGGCCGAGGCCGTGCTAGAGGCCGAAGTAGGGGTAGAGCTCAGCCCCAAGCAGCAGCACCAGCGGTGGAGCCTCAGGTTGATTTTGATGATGAGGTTTTAGCCCCAGCAGTTCCGGTGGGCCCCGCTCAGGTCCCAGAGGGGTTTATTGCTGCCCCAATTCTTCAGGATGCTCTGGTCCATTCGGTGGGCCTCATGGAGAGTCTCACCCGAGCAGGCTTGTTTCCTGTAGCAGTAGCCGTCTCTCAGGCTGGAGGAGGAGCCCAGACTCCTGCTCCTCGCACTCCGTAGCAGGTAGATCCCCACATTCAGACTTTAGCGGTTTAGCCAGTTGGAGCAGTATAGCCGGTGTGGTAGCTCAGACTGGTGATGGAGCAGCTATGTCTGTCGATACTTTGTGGAGGCTGGATAGGTTAACCAAACTCTTCACTACTACTTTCAGTGGTGCATAAAGTGAGGATCCCCAGGAATATCTAGACAGTTGTCACGAGGTTCTCAGGAACATGGGGATAGTTGAGACCAATGGGGTCGATTTTGCCACTTTTCGCTTGTCTGGATCCACCAAGACTTGGTGGAGGGATTTCTGTTTGGCTAGACCAGCCGGATCGCCAGCTTTGACTTGGAAGCAGTTTACTCAGCTATTTCTGGAGAAGTTTCTCCCATCACTCAAAGAGAGGCCTATCGGAGGCAGTTTGGGCGTCTCCAGCAGTGTTCTATGACTGTTACCCAGTATGAGACCAGATTCATCGACCTAGCTCGTCATGCTCTTGTCATACTTACCACTGAGAGAGAGAGAGAGAGAGGGTGAGGAGGTTCATTGATGGACTTATTCAGCCAATTCGTCTTCAGATGGCTAGGGAGACTAGAAGTGAGATATCTTTCTAGGAGGCGGCCAATGTGGCCAGGAGAGTAGAGATGGTTCTGTCACAGGGAGGTGGTCATGAGTCGGACAAGAGGCCCCGTCATTCAGGAAGATTCAGTGGTACCTCGTCTAGAGGTAGGGATTCATATGGTAGAGGCCATCATCCTAGACCTTTCAGTTAGCACTTCAGGTTTCGCACGGTGCTTCAGGTGACCGTGGTTCTCAGATGCAATATCCAGATTAGCAGTCCTATAGTGCACCACTAGCTCCTATCAGTGCACCACCGTTTAAGAGTTTCCAGGGTCGTCAGCCCCAGCAATCAAGGGCTTGTTTTACTTGTGGTGACACGAGGCACATTGCTAGTTATTGCCCTCGAGCACTGAGTAGCTCTCCGCATCAAGGTTCCCATGCTATGGTTCAGGCACCAGGTGTTCCACAGGCCGCCCAGCCAGATAGAGGTAGGGGTAGAGGTGCTAGAGGTGGAGCTCACACCGCTAGAGGTGGAGGCCAGCCAGTAGCAGGACGTCCCAGAGATGTAGTTCAGGGTGGTAGGGCCTAGCCCCAATGTTATGCTCTCCCAGCTAGGCCCAAGGGTGAGGCTTCAGATGTATTTATTACAGGTACAGTTCTGGTTTGTAATAGAGATGCTTCAGTGTTATTTGATCCAGGGTCTACGTACCCATATGTGTCATCCTATTTTGCACCGTATCTGGTTATGCCTAGTGATTCCTTGAGTGATCATGTTTATGTGTCTACACCAGTGGGTGATTCTAATATGGTAGATCAAATCCATCGCTCTTGTATAATTTTGATTGGGGGTCTTGAGACTCGTGTAGATTTGTTGCTTCTGGATATGGTTGATTTCAATGTTATATTGGGGATGGACTGATTATCACTTACCACACTATCATGCTAAGATTGTGACCTTAGCTTTACCGGGTTTGCCTCATTTAGAGTGGAGAGGGAATCCTGGTCATTCTACCCGTAGTATTATCTCTTATGTGAAGGCTCGACGTATGGTCGAGAAGGGGTGTTTGGCCTATTTGGCATATGTTCGTGATTTTAGTGCTGAGGTTCCTTGTATTGATTTTGTGCCCGTTGTTCGTAAGTTTCCTAAGGTATTCCCTTCGAACCTGCCAGGTATGCCACCTGATAGGGATATTGACTTTTGCATTGATTTGGCTCCGGGCACTCAACCCATTTTTATCCCGCCGTATGGCCCCGCAGCAGTTGAAAGAGTTGAAGGAGCAGTTTTCTTGAGAAGGGTTTCATTAGATCTAGTGTTTTGCCTTGGGGTGCGCCGGTGGTTTTTGTTAAGAAGAAGGACGGATTGATGAGAATGTGTATTGATTATCGGGAGTTGAACAAGGTTACAATCAAGAATAAGTATCCATTGCCTAGGATTGATGATTTGTTTGATCAGCTTCAGGGTGCCAAGGTATTTTCGAAGATTGACTTGAGATCTGACTACCATCAGTTGAGGATTAGGTCATCCGATGTCCCTAAGAAAGATTTCCGCACTCGGTACGACCATTATGAGTTCTTGGTAATATCATTCGGGTTGACAAATGCCTCAGCAACTTTTATGGATTTGATAAACCAAGTGTTCAGGACTTATTTGGATTCATTCGTTATAGACTTCATTGATGATATTTTGATATATTCCTGGATTCGGGAGGAGCACGAGCAGCATCTCCGAGTGGTTCTTCAGAATCTGAGGGATAGTCAGTTATATGCTAAGTTCTCGAAGTGTGAGTTTTGGTTGAGTTCAGTTGCATTCTTGGGTCATGTTGTATTAGTAGAGGGTATTCAGGTTGATCCGAAGAAGATTGAGGCAGTCAAGGACTGGCCTAGACTAGCATCAGCTACAAAGATTCAGAGTTTCTTGGGATTGGCAGGCTACTATCGTTGCTTCGTGGAGGGGTTTTCATCTATCGCAGCCCCGATGACCAGGTTGACCCATAAGGATGCCCAGTTCACATGGTCGGATAAGTGTGAGGCAAGCTTTTCGAATCTCAAGACAGCTCTGACTACGACACCGATGTTGGTTTTGCCCATAGGTTCAGGGCTTTATATAGTCTGTTATGATGCATCTCGTATTGGACTTGGTGCAGTGTTGATGCAAGATGGCAAGGTCATTGCCTATGCTTCACGGCAGTTGAAGATTCTTGAGAAGAATTTTCCGGTTAATGATTTGGAGTTGGTAGCCATTGTTCACGCATTGAAGATTTGGAGGCATTATCTGTATAACGTGGCATGCGAGGTGTTCACGGATCACTAGAGTCTTCAGTATTTGTTCAAGCAAAAGGAGTTGAATTTGAGGCAGAGGAGGTGGTTAGAGTTGTTGAAAGATTATGATATCACTATCTTATATCATCCGGAATAGGCCAATGTGGTGGCCGATGCTTTGAGTAGGAAGTCAGCCAGTATGGGCAGTCTTGCTTATATTCCGGTCGGTGAGAGACCGCTTGCTTTGGATGTTCAGGCTTTGGCCAATCAGTTCGTGAGGTTGGATGTACATAAAAATAAGCCATAAATAAATTAATGAGTGCCCGGAAGTGAGATGTCACGTCCCGAAGTACTACATTACGACGATGTTGCACCTTGTAGTGTTGTATGCTGAATTTGTTGTAAGGTAATTGACATCAGTCTAAGGAAAAAAATTATTTGGTGATTATAAGGATTATGCTAGTTCAGACAAGTAATAAGTAAATTCGTTAAGGTAAGAGGGGAAACAAGTCAAAGAAAACGAATTTTTGTCGAAGTTTTGCATATTGGGATAAAATACGGCTCGAGCTAAAATACTCGGTAACTATGGACTAGTACCATACGAGGTACTACATAACCATAATAGTAAGGTGTATAGGGTATGTGAAAAGCAAGTAATATTTGAGGTAAATGGGAATAATTCTCAATTTTGCGGGTAATTGATTGATTACCGAGTAACGGGACATTGCCTAATTAATTGGGGATATATTTGGATAAAGATTAAAAAATTCCCCACCCCTATCCCCATGAAATGGTCCAAAAAGCCACACGGTGACTCTTATAGTACATGGAAAGGTGTCACCTTATTAAAATACTAAGTCATGACTCTTGAGTGTTGTACTAATTCCATCTCCCACATGCTCAGTGGTTTCTTGTTGCTCTAATCAACGACCCTTCTTGCATATCAAAGCAGCAACAAAAGCATTGAAAAGGGAGGTCACTAGAAGTGGAAAAGGTTTATATACCATGTAGGTGCTAATTGGAAGCAATATTTTGGTTGCATCTTTGCCTCTCTGGTTCTAGTAAAAAAGGGTCACTGCACGAAATCTGTTTTGAAAAGAATTTGTGATTACCTTATCTCAGACCAAGAAATTGTTTCCAAATATTGGTCTTACTATTGTGTTAATGTTTTTGAAGATTATCTCCATAAAGGATTGTGATATTTAAGAACTGAAAAGTCATTTAAGGGGCAAATGTAAGTCTCTGCGTTGAAACATCTTACAAGGAGCAATGATTGTCTAATGATTTTGTCCAACTGGATGTGGGATCTTAATTATGCCATTCATGATTTGTATCATCCTTGGATATATTTCTTGATTATTGGCGAAATATGCTGGTAAAAGAATTGATAACAAAGTGGAGTTCGAGTCGACGCTTCATGAGCGAAAACACTACCATTGGGTTGTGGACTCATTCACGCAAGATTCTTTTACCAGAAGATATGACTAATAAAGAATGTGGTCAATCAATTAAACTAAAGTTCTGGATTATCATCGAGTCATGAGTTGAGTAAACTTCTGCTTAAGGGCTTTCAGCTGTTGCTCAGGTATGTTAAGGCTATCCATTCTTTCTTTTGGCATGATCCATATGATACGAATGAAACATGCAAATGCACAAATTCCATGAATGACTCTATTCATAAAAGTATTAGAGATATCTATGTTCTTGAATTTCCGTGTGTCATAATATTTTATCTTCTGCTCATGGGTCTCAGAATAATACGCAGTTGGAAAAATTTATCCGAAAGGAATATTGATATTATTCTGTATTTTTCATGCATTGCATACATGTGCATTGACCTATGACCAGATGACGTTATATACGCATATATATGTAAATATATGTATATGGGATATGGGAAAAGTTACGGCATTATATACACACCACTACCTGATTAGTTGGTATATGATGAGGATGTTGCCCACAGTGGCTGCAATATGATTCAAACGGCATTATATACACGTATATATGTAAATATGATTCAACGGCGTTATATACGCATATGTATGTATATATATGTATATGGGATATGAGAAAGGTTATGGCGTTATATATGCACCACCAACTGATCAGCTGGTATACGATGATGATTTTGCCTACAGTGGCCGATATGATATGATGGGATGCCTTCAGAGGCTGATGATGTTATGAAACATGTACCTATGCACGACATGACATTTATATGCATACGCATGATGCTAACAGTAATTTATGATTTACAAAGTTATTCAAACTTACAGGTTGTGTTATGTACTCTATATGTCTTCCATGTATCTTATTTATTTATTTATTTATGTGCCTTATATACTCGGTACATTAATCATACTGACGTCCCTTTTGCCTGGGGATGCTGTGTTTCATGCCGCAGGTCCAGATAGATAGGTCGAAAGCCCTCTAAGTAGGCTATCAGATCAATGTAAGATGTTGGTGCGCTCCATTTGCTTTGGAGTTGCTTGTTTGGTTAGTATGATTTAGATGTGTATTGTTTGGTATGGCGGGACTCTGTCCTGACCTTAATGACATTTATGTACTATTAGAGGCTTGTAGATATATATTGTATACGTGAAAGATTGTATGGCCTTGTCAGCCAATATTTTGAGTTTATAAATAATTATGTTGGCCTATTAGGCTCGTATGTCATGTGTATACGATGATGTAATAAGAAAGATACGTTACGTTTTTACTCAGTTGAGTAAGGTACTGGGTGCCCATCGCGGCCCATCGGTGTGGGTCGTGACAAAAGTGGTATCAAAGCATTTCTGTCCTAAGAAGTATACAAGCCGTATCTAGTAGAGTCTTATTTATGGGTGTGTCATGCACCACACTTATAAGTAAGAGGCTATAGGGCATTTAGGATTGTCACTCTGTCTTCTTACTCTAGATCGTGTGCTAGATCTCGCTTATAAGAATTCAAGTTCCAAAACTCTATTTTATTCATAATAAGATTATGCGTAAATCCGGAAAGAAGGATTGGAAAGAGAGATAGTTCTGGAAGAGCTGAGTCGGAGGAATTGGATTTTGTGTGATTCCTACGATAAGTAAATATGAGGTCTTTAGCAGATTATGAGTATATTGAAAGGTGTAATCTTCCTGATAAGAAGCCTTAAGGCAAGAATACCTATCCACCTTTATGGTGAAAGACAATGAGAGATTAAAAAGATAAATACAAGTTTCAACTAGCAAAAGAAGCAAGATGAAGAAGGGTACGAGGCGCCCAGTTAATGAAAGTTAACAGTGTTTATAATTGAGGCATAGAAACATAAGCTTTTTGAGTTATATTCAAGAGTAACATAGGTATATATAATTGGTCACACCCCTTCTAGATATGCCCTATGGGGATTAACAAAAGTAGTATAAGAAAGATATGATGGATGAATTGATTGCGGCAGTTGACATTTTCAAAGGATATTGCAAATGTGCTAATAGATCTATTTATGAGACACCTAGATGGTGCACTCTAAAATAGTGCACCCAGAAATGAGTGCTACAAAGACATGCACTATAAGCCTTGAAAGGATAAATATTACCTTAGTGTTGCTCGTGTCCCTAGTAAAGCGAGAACGTTAAGCAACTTAAAGAGCCACTGGATGGAGCAAAGGGAAGCTAAAAGCAAAAGAATGTCTTGTTCGAGTTTTCAAAATAAAGTGATCGGCATAAATGTTAGTGGAAAATAAGAAAAGAGTTAATGAATCATTATGAGTAAGATGTGGACATGGATGACAACAGTAGATCAAAAGATGACAATATTACAAAATCTATAGTCATGTGAAGGAATAAACGAGGGGTGGTAGGCCTTAGGACAATAAAAGAGTATAGTCCAATACAGTCATGTCCTCATTTCGAGAAATAAGTTCGCAACTCTAGCGCGATTACCAAGAGGAAAAGTTAGACCCCAGATAATAGAAATCAGTATGGGCTGGTGAATAAGATACACTAAATATGAATTAGGGACTGAGTGATTTGGTAATAGTCAGCATCACGAGAATTTCAGATCGCATTGTGGCAATAATAGGACGAACAACAGAAGAAGGATCATGAGAAATTCAGAGAATGGTCATTCAGGAAGACCCTTCCCTAAAGCAAGCAATGTTAGCAAAGTTAAGCTTAAGAGACTATATATGCCAATTACACTAAATGTCACCATCACGAGCGAGGAATTTTGTTATCCTTGGTACAAAAGGATTACTACAAGGTGAGTAAGGGTTATTGATAATGTGAAAGGACACCAAAGATGAAAAAGGAAAACATCTACAGGCAAGTTGTCATAGCTCCAAGTCTTAGTACTCCCCTAAAGGGGGGAATATGGAGTAATAAAAAAAATGCGGTAAACAAGAAAAAGGAATGAGATTACACTTATTCAGCTCCTACGTATATGCTACAATTCCAGAACATTATGCAAATACGACGTCAATGAGAGGAAGTAAGGATCCTTGCCGGAGATGTTATTGATAGAAAAGGAGTCAGTGTGAGATATAAGTTAAGAGAAAGGAAATAACCCAAGAAATATTTCGCAGAATATTGACATGGAGAATTCAGCCTCGCAATTATGACATTATAATACTTGAGATATATTCAAACAAGAGTCGGGGTAGTTAAAGATACCGTATGAGTGTTACGGGGATAAAAGAAAGTGCCACTAGGAAGGCAATCAAAATATCAGTTCAGAAGCAACAATACAAGCACAAGGGCATGGAGGTAAGCAACTACGGATAATTATAGGCAAGGAAGGACATCAAAAGGTCCATAATCAGCATACAACTTTACAGGAATCAAGGGTTCTCCCTAAGTACTATAATGTAAGACTAGCTAAGGAAATAAGGAAGAAGACTTCAACCTAAGCATAACGACCTAAAGAGGAAAGGGTCGTGTAACAACAGTCTCACAACAACATTGTAAGCACTCAAAAGGAAAGTGGACCCTACCATGGATAATGAACACGATGAAAAATTAAAAGTAATATTCGAAGGTCATATGAATTGCACAAAAACTCTAGCATGCGTGGGAACTAAGATAAGCTAAGTATGCATACAACAAGGGGTAGAATGACCAAAAGGTAATAGATTACATTGAAGAAAGCTAAGAAAGAATGAAAGAAATTATTCGATCAATAATCCCGAGTTGGTGACATTATGAACGCACTTAAGAGTTTGGAGTTTTATACCTGCATCATATACAACCGTAGAAGATTCTGGTATACATTAAAAGAAAGAACTGAGCGCAGGTCATAGATGAAGGATTGAATTGTTAAAGGATTTTATCATAAATATCCATCAGCGCCTACGAAAGGCCAAAGTAATAACTAATAGCAGGAGCTGCAGGTCGGAAGATATCTTAAGCTTATATAGAGGTTGATCAGAAAGAAGATGAGACTAAAGAGTTACATCGACTAAGCAAAACAGGAGGGACCAAGAGAATTATAGACCTCAGGATCACTCTTAAGTAGCAGAGGTATAATAAAGATAGTATAGTAGCCTCATAAGGAGTCAGTACGAAGCTCCCACTAGATTGTGTATGTACCAAATGTGTAGGAATTATAATAGAGCTTCAAGTTATGGACGTGAATTATACCTATGTGGAAGGGAGGCCATGAAAGAGATAGAAGATACGATGTAATATTTTAAGGTAAGTAAGGTAAAGGTGAACAACGTACGAGATACTTAAAGGCAGAATATGTGAATAGTCCATACTTTGGATAGAAGGCTAGAAGTGCTGGGATTCAATATCCAGGAATGATAGCGGCATAGTAAGTGGCATATCTCATAGCCTATGGTTTCTAGGTGTCGAGGAGGCTAATTAAGACAGTAAAGAAGAGTTAGAGACGATGTGATGTCTCGCTTGATGTCCCAGAATGACATAAGAAAATCTATGATACAAGCAAGTTGAAAGGTTGCAAGTAATATAAATAGAGTTGTGTAGGTCGCAAGCCATTTTATGGTAAATCGACAAGGTTCTAGAAGACAAGAGTAAGGATATGAAAGGGCGAGTGAAAAGGTAAGGAAAATGGATAAGTCCTCAGGATTAAGCCCATGAAAACAAGAAGAGCAGATGGTTTCTCTAAAATTATACAAAGCTCACTATATCCGGAATGAACTGAAAGGAGTCTAAGACTAATAGCATTTAGAATGCCACCCTAGTAATAGAAAGAGTGTGTAATTGTGATAGATAAAAGATGACGTTTGGGCCTTCGATTTAGTAATGATTCAACAAAGAAAAGAAATGGTTCTTATGAATTGGACAGGATTAAAGTACCCACACAAGGTGAATCGTATTAGGATGCTGTGAGGTACGGTTATGAAAGCAGGGTATCGCCCCAGGTGGATCAATATAATCATTTCAGACGTTCCCCGATAAAATGTGAATCCTAGTAGCAATATTGCATAAAAGTTTAAGTTATCAGTGATATATTGTAGATCAATATTGAGGTGAATCAACAATGGATGGAGAAAAGTTACAAAGTATGAGATAAGATTAGGCCCGTATATGACGTGTATATGATGATGTAATAAGAAAGATACATTACGTTGGTACTCGGCCGAGTAAGGTACTGGGTGCCCGTCGCGGCCCATCGGTTTAGGTCATGATAGAGGCCGTCATTCTAAAGATGAATAGTAATGAGGAAGCATTAAAGTACTTAAATTTATAAATATGGAATAAGAAATGAGAGTAAGTTGGGATTTGGCAGCAGACCTCAGCAAAAATAATTAAAGTAAGAGTTATGGTAGTAAATTCATACGGATGGTTAAACGGACCTATGCGATGAGATATAACAATATTCGTAAATTCAACCAAGTACCGAGAGAAGAACTTCAGTATACTCATAAATACACAAAGGGACATCTTATCAAGCTCTACACGTGAAGCCTAATGATTCGGCACACTTAAAAGATCAAAACTATACAGGCTGCATGTGAAAGGTAGCAACAGTTACGAGATTGGAAGGATTCCGACTACAAGTTGTGGTCTGAGAAGGAGGCCTAAGGGGGGATGCCCTAGACTTTGGATTTATTCACAGAACAGTCACCTAGATGGTAAGGAAAGTTCTAAAGTATCTGGAGGATAAAAGTTAAGAAAATGATAAGAGCATTAATCAACATCCGAGGACGAATGTTCCAAAGGGGGTAATGATGTTACACCCCATATTTTCATACATAAAATACGCCATAAATAAAATAATGAGAGCCCGGAAGTGAGATGTCACGTCTCGCAGTACTACATTACGACGATGTTGCACCTTGTAGTGTTGTATGTTGAATTTGTCGTAAGGTAATTGACTTCAGTCTAAGGAAAAAAATTATTTGGAGATTATAAGGATTATACTATTTCAACCAAGTAATAAGTAAATTCGTGAAGGTGAGAGGGGAAACAAGTCAAAGAAAACAAATATTCGTCCAAGTTTTGCATATTGGGATAAAATACGACTCGAGCTAAAATACTCGATAATTATGGACTAGTACCATACGAGGTACCACATGACCATAATAGTAAGGTGTATAAGGTATGTGAAAAGCGAGTAATATTTTAAGTAAGTGGGAATAATTCTCAATTTTGTGGGTAATTGATTAATTATCAAGTAAGGGCCTAATTAGTTGGGGATATATTTGGATAAAGATTAAAAAAAACCCCACCCCTATCCACACGTGGAAGCCCATGAAATGGTCCAAAAAGCCACAAGGTGACTCTTATAGTACATGGAAAGGTGTCACCTTATTATAATACTATGTCATGACTCATGAGTGTTGTACTAACTCCATCTCCCACATGCTCAGTGATTTCTTGTTACTCTAATCAACGGCCCTTCTTGCATATCAAAGCAACAACAAAAGCATAGAAAAGGGAGGTCACTAGAAGTGTAAAAGATTTATACACCATGCAGGTGCTAATTGGAAGCAATATTTTGGTTGCATCCTTGCCTTTCTAGTTCTAGTCAAAAGGTTCATTGCACGAAATCTGTTTTGAAAAGAATTTGTGATTACCTTATCTCAGACAAAGAAATTAGTTCCAAATATTGGTCTTACTATTGTGTTAATGGTTTTGAAGATTTTATCAATAAAGGATTGTAATATTTAAGAACTGAAAAGTCATTTAAGGGGCAAATTTAAGTGTCTGCGTTGAAACATCTTACAAGGAGCAATGATTGTCTAATGATTTGGTCCAACTAGATGTGGGATCTTAATTATACCATTCATGATTTGTATCATCTTGGGACATATTTCTTGATTATTGGCGAAATATGCTGGTAAAAGTATTGATAACGAAGTGGAGTTCGAGTCGACACTTCATGAGTGAAAACACTACCATTGGGTTGTGGACTCATTCACGCAAGATTCTTTTACCAGAAGATATGACTAATAAAGAATGTGGTCAATCAATTAAACTAAAGTTATGGATTATCATCGAGTCATGAGTTGAGTAAACTTCTGCTTAAGGGCTTTCAGCTGCTGCTCAGGTATGTTAAGGTTATCCATTCTTTCTTTTGGCATGAACCATACAATACGAACGAAACGTGCAAATGCACAAATTCTATGAATGACTCTATTCATAAAAATATTAGAGATATCTATATTCTTGAATTTCCGTGTGTCATAATATTTTATCTTCTGCTCATGGGTCTCAGAGTAATATGCAGTCGGAAAAATTTATCCGGAAGGAATATTGAGATTATTACATATTTTTCATGCATTTCATACATGTGAATTGACCCATGACCAGATGGCGTTATATACGCGTATATATGTAAACATATGTATATGGGCTATGGGAAAGGTTACGGCATTATATACGCACCACCACCTGATCAGCTGGTATATGATGATGATGTTGCCCACAGTGGCTAAAATATGGTTCAAACAGCGTTATATACGTGTATATATGTAAATATGATTCAAACGGTGTTATATACGCATATATATATGTATGTATGTATGTATATGTATATGGGATATGGGAAAGGTTATGGCGTTATATACGTACCACCACCTGATCAGCTAGTATATGATGATGATTTTGCCCACAGTGGCCGATATGATATGATGGGATGCCCTTAGAGGATGATGATGTTATGAAACATGTACCTATACACGACATGACATTCATACGCATACACTTGACGCTAATAGTAATTTATGATTTACAAAGTTATTCAGACTAACCAGTTGTGTTATGTACTCTATATGTCTTCCATGTATCTTATGTATTTATTTATGTGTCTTACATACTCGGTACATTATTTATACTAACATCCCTTTTGCCTGGGGACACTACGTTTCATGCTCGCAAGTCTAGATAGACAGGTCGAGAGCCCTCCAAGTAGGCTATCAGATCAGTGGAAGATGTTGGTGCGCTCCATTTGCTTCGGAGTTGCTTGTTTGGTTAGTATGATTTAGACGTGTATTGTTTGGTATGGCGGGACTCTATCCCGACCTTAATGACATTTATGTACTCTTAGAGGCTTGTAGACATATGTTGTATACGTGAAAGATTGTACGGCCTTGTCGGCCTATGTTTTGAGTTTATAAATGATTATGTTGGCCTATTAGACCCGTATGTCACGTGTATATAATGATGTAATAAGAAAGATATGTTAAGTTGGTACTCGGTCGAGTAAGGTACTGGGTGCCCGTCGCGGCCCATGGGTTTGGGTCGTGACACAATCGGTTCGTGAGGTTGGATCTTTCTGAGCGATTCCATATGTTAGCTTGCACCATCACTCGTTCTTCATTATTGGAGCGTATCCGAGATCAGCAGTATGATGATCACCATTTATGTGTCCTCAGAGACATTGTGCAGCACAGAGGTGCCAAGCAGGTTACCTTAGGTGATGATGGAGTTTTGAGATTGTAGGGTCGAGTTTGTGTGCCTAATGTGGATGGGCTCCAAGAGTTGATTTTAGAGGAGGCCCATAGTTCCAGGTGCTCTATTCATCTAGGCACCGCTAAGATGTATCGGGATTTGCGGCAGCACTATTGGTGTAGGAGAATGAAGAAGGATATCATTGCGTATGTGGCTTAGTGTTTGAATTGTCAGTAGGTTAAGTACGAGCATCAGAGGCCCGATGGTTCATTTCAGAGGATAGAGCTTCCTAAGTGGAAGTGAGAGCGAATCACTATGGATTTCGTTGTTGGACTCCCACGGACTCAGAGGATGTTCGATGTAGTGTGGGTTATTGTTGATAGGCTGACCAAGTCAGCGCATTTCATTCCTGTGGCAGTCTCCTATTCTTCTAAGAGGTTAGCTGAAATCTATATCCGGGAGATTGTTCGCCTTCATAGTGTGCCTGTGTCTATCATTTCGGACCGAGGTACGTAGTTTACCTCATGCTTCTAGAGAGCAGTTCAACGAGAGTTGGGCACTCAGATTGAGTTGAGCACAGCATTTCATCCTCAAACGAACAAACACTCCGAGCGGACTATTCAGATTTTGGAGGATATGCTCCGAGCTTGTGTCATTGACTTTGGAGGCTCGTGGGATCAGTTTTTGCCTTTAGCAGAGTTTGCCTACAACAACAGCTACTAATAGAGTATTCAAATTGCTCCTTATGAGGCTTTGTATGGTAGGCGGTGTCGGTCTCCGGTTGGATGGTTTGATTGGGGAGAGGCTCGGTTATTGGGTACGAATATGGTTCAGGATGCCTTGGACAAGGTCAGGATCATTCAGGATAGGCTTCGTACAGGTCAGTCCAGGCAAAAGATTTATGCCGACGGTAAGGTTCGTGATCTGGCATTCATGGTCGGTGAGCGAGTATTGCTTCGAGTGTCGCCTATAAAGGGCGTGATGAGATTCGGGAAGAAGGGCAAGCTTAGCCCTAAGTTCATTGGCCCGTTTGAGATTCTTGATCGAGTGGGAGAGGTGGCTTAAGGACTTGAATTGCCGCAGAGCTTATCAGCCGTGCATCCAGTGTTTCATGTGTCCATGCTTCGGAAATATCACGACGATCCATCCCACGTGTTAGATTTCAGCACTGTCCAGTTGGACAAGGACTTGTCTTATAAGGAGGAGACGATAGCTATTATAGACCGGCAGGTTCTTCAGTTGAGATCGAAGAGTTTTCTTTTTGTTCATGTTCAGTGGAGAGGTCAGCTTCCTAAGGCATCGACTTGGGAGTCCGAGTCCGATATGCGGAGCCGTTATCCCCATCTTTTCCCTGACTCAGGTATTTCCTTCTTCTGTCCGTTTGAGGACGAACGATTGTTTTAGAGTTGGAGAATGTGATGACCTAAGGTCATCACTTGTTTTAAAATAAAATTCTGCATTTCAAGGCCTTAAAAATTTCTTTTAGGATCACCTCGATTTGTGTGCGCAGTCCGTCCAAGTATCCGAAAAGCCTAAATGTGAAAATCTAAGAAAAATGATAAATTTTGGCTATAAAATGAGTTAATTTGACTTCGGTCAACGTTTTGGGTAAAGTGACCCGGATCCATGATTTTATGGTTCCGGAGGGTCCGCAGGAAAATATGGGACTTGGGCGTATGCCCGGAATCGAATTCCGAGGTCCCAAGCCCGAGAAATGAATTTTTGAAGAAACGTATTTTCTAAAATTGTTTATAAGGTTTGGAAAAGAATTTTGATTAAAACTCGATGGTATCGGGCCCCTATTTTGGTTTCGGTGCCCGGTACATGTCTTCATATATGATTTAAGATAATTCTATGAAGATTGGTAAGAAACGGAATCCGTTTGACATGATTCGGACCTTAAATGCAAAATTTGATGTTCAAAGAAATTTTGAGAAATTTCATGGATATTGAGGTTTAATTCGATGTTTCTGATGTTATTTTTGTGATATGAGTACACGAATAAGTCCGTGGGATATTTTTGAGGTTGTGTGTATATTTGGTTTGGAGCTCCGAGGGCTATGGTGAGTTTTGGATAGGCCACGGGGTGTATTTTGAACTTAGAAAATTGCAGGTTTTTCAGTTGTGCATAGCAGGCCGCGAAGCCTGGCTCATAAATGCGATATCGCAAATGCGAGCAGCTTGTCGCAATTGCAAATGAAGCCCAGGTCAGCTCCCTCTTGCAAATGCGAAATTATCTTTGAAAATGCGAAGTTTCTCATCTGGCCAGTGATTGCAAATGCGACCTATGTGTCGCAAATGCGAAGTCGCGAATGCGACATTGTTTTCGCAAATGCGAAAGTCCAGCATTTCTAAATGGTTCGCAAATGCAAGCCCTATTTCGCATTTCCTAGCTTAGCAGAGGTCGGGGTTTGCAATTGCGACCCCTGTTCGCATTTCCCATACCTGCGACCTGCAACTTTTATACTTAGACGATTTTAAACTCATTTTTCACTTCTTTTCAAAACACAAACTCCTTTGGGCGATTTTCCAAGAACAACACTTCTTCCAAATCGATTGTAAGTTAATTTTAACTCACTTCCTTCAATCATTAACATCTTTTAACATTATTTCAACTCAAAATCAATTATTTTCATGGGGGAAGTTGGGTGTTTTGGGTAGAACCTAGGTTTTTCAAAAATTGGGGGGTTTGGACCTCGATTTGATGTCCGATTTAAAAATAAATTATATATTTGGGTTCGTGGGGGAATGGGTAATTGGGTTTTGGTTCGAACCTCAGGTTTTGACCATGTGGTCCCGGGGGTGATTTTTGATATTTTGGGTAAAACTGTAGAAAACTCATTTTCATGCATTGGGTTGATTCATTCAGTGTTTATTGATGTAATTAAGTAACTTGTGGCTAGATTCGAGCGAATAGGTGGTGGAATCAAGGGGTAAAACTATAATTGAAGCGTGAATTGTGTTCGAGGCATCGAGGTAAGCGTTTTGTCTAACCTTAGCTTGAGGGATTAGGAGTTGTGTCTATTTACTACATGTTAATTGTGGAGTACGACGTATAGGCATGGTGATAAGTATCTATTCATCGGTGTCAAGCATGCCTGTGAGTCTTGTGTTATAAATTGTTATGACTCCGTTGTGGTTTATTGTTCCTCATATGCTATTGTCATCATTGTTCCCTTGCCGGGATGTTTGTTGATTGCATTGTTCCCTTGCCGGGATGTTGTTGAAATATCATTGTTCCCTTGCCGGGAAGTTATTATGTTGCTTTTGTTCCCTTGCTGGGATATCTTCTGATTAATGTTGGCTTGTAAATGGGAGCGGGTGTTATGCTTACCATAAGATATAATAAAATGGGAGCAGGTGGTACGCCTACCACAAGATATAATGAAGTGGGAGCAGGTGGTATGCCTACCACAAGAGTTAATAAAGTGGGAACGGGTGATACGCCTACCACAAGAGTTAATGAAATGGTAGCGGGTGGTACGCCTACCATGAGATACATGAAATGGGAGCTGGTGGCACGCCTGCCATGAGATAAATGAAATGGGAGCGGGTGGCACGCATACCACAAGATATGAGAAATGGGATCGGGTTGCACGCCTGCAACAAGATGTGAACTAAAAGTGAAACCTGCCTTTGTTTTTTCTTATCCTTGTTAGTAGTGGGATTTTGGTTCCCTATAATTCTCTTGATATTCTATTTTTACCTGTTATTCCCCGAAGCATATTTTCCCTTCCCATCTTTATTTGTTTATTCTGCTTTACTTTCCGCTGTATATTATATAGCTGCACAGGTTTATTTGGTTGTCTTGTCCTAGCCTCGTCACTACTTCGCCGAGGTTAGGCTAGACATTTACCAGCACATGGGGCCGCTTGTGCTGATACTACACTCTGCACTATGTGAAGATCTCGGAGTAGTTCTTGGACCGTAGCTTGGAGGCTTCCTTTAGTCCACCCGGAGATTCAAGGTAGACCTGCAGGCATCCGTAGGCCCTGGAGTCTCCCTCTATCCCTGTTTTCTATTTTATTTTATTTTATATTCTGAAATAGTGTATTGTTGTTTTTCTTCAGACCCTGTAGGTAGTTAATCCTAGACCGTCTGTGACACTAGGTTTTCGGTAATTGAGGTTTAAACAGTTATAATAGATACAAAGTTCAGCTAC
The DNA here is from genome assembly GCF_000393655.2 of Nicotiana sylvestris. Classification (NCBI taxonomy): domain Eukaryota; kingdom Viridiplantae; phylum Streptophyta; class Magnoliopsida; order Solanales; family Solanaceae; genus Nicotiana; species Nicotiana sylvestris. Next base: position 58,556,419 of record NC_091058.1, read on the forward strand.
TTCATTGTGTTCTTCCGCTTAAAATTAAATTTCCGCTGTTATCATGTCATCGCTTTATGTTTGCTAAAAGGAAATAATTTGATAATAAAGAAAGTAGTTAAAAGATTGGTTTGCCTAGCTCTCATTAGTAGGCGCCATCACGACTCCCTATATGTTCGTATCAAAACTTTGACACGATGACTCATACACTCGGCTTCACTCTGAATGAGGTAGAGTCTTACCGATCCTTTGATGAATGCTAACCTCGTCTACTACGAGGGCTCGTCAAACTGATTGTCGATACCTACAAGCATGAATGCAGTGTCTCCAACAAAAGGACGTTAGTATGAATAATGTACTGAGTATGTAAGGCAGAATTGAAACATAACAATAAGTCAATATTAATTAAAGACATATAAGAATCACCCAAATCACTTAAGTGCCAGTGTATATGCATACTTATTATACTTACATATATAATTCTTCTCCGTGTGACTATTTCTATTATCCATATCATATGGTGCATGACTGCCCAACTGATCAGTGGTAACTTCCCGATAGCACGTCGCATGGTGGTAAATGTATGACTATCCAATCAGTGGTAAATAATGATATATAACTGCCCAACCGGTGATAATTGCCCGACCGGCCGTAGCCCGGTGGTAAATGCATGTCTGCCCAACCGGCCGTAACATAGTGGTAATAAAGATGCATGATTGCCCAACCGGGTGTAGCACGATGGTAAATAAATATACATGACTGCCCAACCGACCGTAGCACGATGGTAAATGAATGTGCATGACAGCCCAACCGTCCGTAGCACAGTGGTAAATGCATGTATCACTATATTATAAACATTAACATTTTTATCACATACTTCAATAGAGTCTTAGGAACATACTTACACATCACTTTACATGCATGAATACCACAGACATCCTTAGTTGCGAAGAGTAGAATCACTTAAAGAATATCATCAAGTTTATGTATCGTTACTTGGATCATGCCAAAAGAAAGAAGGATTTGCCTTAATATGCATAAGCCGATTCTCTTGAAAATCCCTCTAACACATGTCTTTTGCAAAAATATGTAACGACGGATCAAAGTAAGCAAAAATCTGTATGATATTCTTGAGAAAGATTGCACCGTATTCCCTTAGAATCGCAATTCTCACTTTGCTAAGTAGTCTTGTATGAAATTTGTAGAAAATTATGTTGCTAACACTTTGAATAAGTTTGCTGAAGCATTCCTTGACATGTAGAGATTCAAAAATGAATTAAAGAGGTTCTTTTAACCTTTTGGAAGTGGGCCCCACTTTAGTGATTACTTGGCCACAAATCTTAGCAATTTTGGCCACCTTGAAATGTGACTTAAGAGTCACAAATTGGATGTAAATCTTGCTGCCACGTTTAGGTTCCATAAGCTTATCCAAAACTTTTAACTAATTATCCACCAATTTCTTAATCAACTTGTTAATTTCTCATTAACCAATAATTAACTAATTACCCATTTAATTAAGAATTATCTCAAATTACTTATAATATTACTTACTTTTAATACACCGTATACACTTTATTATCATGGTCATGTGGTACTTTGTATGACACTAGTCGATAAATACCGGGTATTATAGCTTGGACCGTATTTTATCCCAAATTATCAAACTTCGACGGAGCTCATTTTCTTCAATTTGATTACCCTCTCACCTTCACGAGTTTACTTATCACTTGATTGAAATATCATAATACTTATAATCTTCAAATAATCTTGTCCTTGAACTGATGTCAATTATCTTACGACAAATTCATTGTACAATACTACATGGCATAACATCTTCGTAATATAATATTGCGGAGCGTAACATTATTGTAATATAATACTCTAGAGTGTAACATCATCATAACACTGTAGGACATAACATGGTTTGCATTGTAATAAAAGTGAAAGCACTAAATGGAGAAGCACAAAGCAGAAGGCGAGAAGTAATAGTTACGAAGGAAAGGTAAGTTACCACCAATTACTCGCCACTCATGATTTACCCTTTACTACCTACAATATAAGTAGAATGTAATTTTTAAAATACTCAATTTTAAATATGTAGGTATGATTGGATAACATTGACTTTGTAGGGGGACTTAGCTGAAATTGAGGGGGAATTGTTAGAGAGCATTGAAAATTCCAAGCCAGTAGTAGCCTTCTGTGATGTTAAAAGTTCTAGTTACAAAGGTATAACACCTCATACCTTATGTATTTCCATAATATTTTAGACAGCCTTAAGGTAACGCTAAATTCACCAATCCTTTCTATAGATTTCGTCTTTTCAACGACACCTGTTAGTAGCATGCTTATCTACCTAACATTTGAGAAGGCGAAAGATCTCAACAAATGGTAAATTGTGAATTTCTCTTTCAACTTATTTTTTTTCCATATGTTAGGTATATGGATCATTCTAAAGGAAATTCTACAATACAGGAATGACAACATGAAGGCAAGCAAGATTGACATAAGTTTAATACCAAGTAGACTAATGCAAATAGCTAGAGAAGTCAAAATCACTGATACTATAGACGGCTCAATTGTCAGCTTGAAGGTACATTTACCGTCCAAAATCTAACACAATATATCCTACATTTATATGTTTACAACCTAACAAAATGTCCATGTTAATTTACGTATAGGACATATATTATAAGTTCAAAACCAAAGTTACCGACATCAACAATAACCATGACCCATGGTACCATGCGTGCAACAAATGCCACAGGTGAGTAACTGTTATAAAGAGTAGTGCCACTTATGGTTATTGTAAGCTAGAAGTTATGATGAAAGGTAAGATACATGAACATATATATTATCTGGAACAAACAATTGAAGAGTTAATGATCTAATTACTGAATTGTGCTTTAGATATTGGTTAATGTTTGATATTTATGCTGAAGAACAATATATAAGTGTTACATTGTTTGATGGTGCATGATACTTCTTTGGTAGTGATGTGAAGGAGTATGTTAACTGAACATCTGAAAAGGTAAAGCACCAATTAGTTAAAGGAACATTCAAGTTGAATAAGTTCTCCATATATTTTAGTCAATATTTAATGTATATGCCTTTTTACTCCTATAGAAAGAGAAATCAAAGTATTACCGCAAGTTGGTTTTGAGTAAGGGAAAAGAATTCAGTATCCTTGTGAAGATTGATCGAAAAATTGCAAAAGAAGATAGGAACAACAATTTGGTAGCTGAGGAAATACATGAAGTTATTAAAGATGTTCCAACTGATGAAATTGACTTCTTACGTGCATTGGTATTTTTTCGGTCCATCAACATCGATATTGGTTCCTGAAATTGGACTTCCTAAATGAACTAGAAATCCTCAAAGTAACTTTTGAAAGTTCAAATCCATATGATAGGCGCTGTCTGTAGTGACAAATCGACTATGGGATTTTCACTTACCTTCAAGTGTGAAAATATTGGGTTTGTGTAATTTTCCTTTGACGTCCGATTCACTATCAACAATAACAAGACTGACCAAGCTTGAAATGTTGTACCTTGAAGACACAATCATCAAGAGGGAAGAATGGAACATGGGGGAGGAAGACACCTTCCAGAAATTCAAATGTCCATCTTGATTATATCATATTGTTTGTGGCTAGATTCGAGATATTTGGAGGCCGATTTGCGAGGCAAGGTTTTGTTGGAGTAGAGTTTTGCTCGGATTAAGGTAAGTAACACTTCTAAATATGGCTCTAAGGGTTTGAAACCCCAGATGATGTGTTATATGCTTGGTGTTGAGGTGACGCACATGCCAAGTGACAGGCATGCACCATGAGAATTGTTTGGTCGATTCAATGGCACTGTATTATGGATCTATCTTGTTGATATCCATGTTTTCATCATGTGATAAAGTGGTTAAGCTATGAATCATGCTGCAGATCATGTTTCGCTTATTGATTTCTTTGAAATTTCGTACTTAGTCATATTCATTCATTACATATAATACCTTAGTCTCTGTTGTTATTTATTGATACATCATATTATTATTTCGGGCTAGTTTCATGACATTGTGAGTCCGTGAGAGAGAGAGTGAAGAGATTGATGACTCAGTAAGGCCGAGAGCTGGATTATGAGTGACATTTATGGGATCAGACTGCACACCGCAATCAGTTTTATTGATTTATGATAGAGCTTGGGCTGAAGGACCACCTTCGAAGTCTGCACGCACCCCTAGTGAGCGTGATTGATTTATATTGAGGGATGGATCTTTCCTACACATGGATCTTGTCTAAAGCATTATACCTGGGGATGGATCTTCCGCATGGGCTGGATTGGCCTCACCCAGTACAGAGTGACTGATGGACAGTTGATGTATATATTCCGGGGTGGATCTTCCCTCGTCCGGATTGGCTATATACAATACTGAATGATTGGGCATTTCGAGAATGTGAGCACATGAGGCTATCAGCATGGTGCATCACATACAACATGTGCATTTATATGTAGAAGTTATATTCTTTATATTATTCCGAACTGATCTATCTTATTGTATTGAGTTTAACTGATAAACTTGAAAGCATGTCTACGTTTCTGCACTGTTATTTCTATATTGAACTGTATAGGTTGAGTTCGTCACTACTTTCAGTGCAAAGGCCGGTTTTGTTACTTATTGAGTTGGTTATACTTACGCTACACCCTACACCTCGTGTGCAGATCCAGGTGCTTCCGATCACGACGGCTGTTGAGTTGTAGAGTCAGGATCTTTGCAGACTATCGAGGTAGCTACATGGCATTCGCAGACCTTGACCCCTCATTCCTTATCTTGATTTATGTTTCAGTTCTTATTGTCTAGTCATTGCATTAGACTATATCTCTATATAGATGCTTATGTACTCGCGATTTTGGGAGAGATTTTGTATTGAGCTACGAAATTTATTCTATTTTTAAAATGTTATCCTTAAAATATTAACTACTTATGTATTTTTCAAAGCTTTGGTTGTGATGAATTGGTTGTGTAGTTGGCTTGCCTAGTTCCACGATAGGCTCCATCACGACGGTTTAGTTTTGGGTCATGACAAGTTGGTATCAGAGCTAAGTTATATAGCTCTCATGAGTCATGAGCAGATTTAGTAGAGTCATGCAGATAGGTACAGAGATGTCTATACTTATCTTCGAGAGGTTGCCGAACCCTTAGGAAACATCACATTGTTGTATTATTATTGTATGAATCTGTTGATTCCTTTCACGACCCCATTCTAGGGTCGAAACGAGCAACTGGAGCTAACCACCGATTACTACTAACCTATTATCTCATACTCATAGATAAGCTGCTAAAACTATAAATAAATCTTTAAAGGGGAAACATACTATATACTGGGATTTTGTACAACTGGATGGCCGATAAGAACTACCATAACTGCTATAAAAAATATATCTAAACCACATGATTCATGTCTACAAGCCTTCAAGGAATAACTGCTTAACTGAACATAAGAATAGGTCAAGTCCCCGCCATACCCATATATAAAACTAAACGTACCATTGTACTCGCAACTCCAGAATAAAAGAGTGCCTTCAAATTTGCTACCTGTTGTCCTACTGATGTCTGTCTTTTCTCAAACAACCTATACCTGCGGGCATGAAAATGCAACATCTCCCAAGAGAAAGGGATGTCAATACAACCGATATAATGAGTATGTAAGGTAGAAATACAACATAAGGAAATTAAGTAATACTATGGACAGTAATAATGTAACTCAAATACGAGAACTTATCTGAATTGTCTATATGTTAGCTTAGAAAGACAGTACAAGAAACACGAAGGTAACTGAAGTATATCAGAAGGGATGAAAATGCATATGAAACATTTGGAATATGCTGGAACTACCATCCTTACTGAAATGAAGAGTAACATAAAGAAACTCAAAATATAACTAAAGTGCATTGCTTACTTTTAAATCGGTTATCATACTAGTAATACCAGATCTATATATGTGGTGTCTCTCATATCTATATACATACTATCATAATCTATATAAGTGTGTGGATGCTATCTCACAAAATGGTGTATGCATGCCCAAACATGTATGTCCGTCTGAACGGTCTCAATGTGTCTGAACGCTATGTGTCTGAACACTCATGCGTCTGAATGCTATGCGTCTGAACACTACCGTATGAACGGTTACGATCTATATTTATATGCATCTAAAACTTTAAATATCTATATCATGTATAACTATAGAGTGCTAAGCCAATATACGGAACATGCTACGTTCACCATCTACATGTGTCTAAACACTTACACATCCATACTATAGATGCACACATATATGCATAATAGTCGCTTAACGGAACTATCGTGGACTTGTGGGCTGATCATGGTACATAAACAGACCTTTTCGAACCTCAAACTCACTCCCGGACAGAGACAATTGCGGACCTCAAAGGCTCCATTACACTCCACAATGGGTTACATACCTCAAGCAATGGCCATCACCCACTTAATTGCGAATCTTAGAGCTCAAGTATGAGGAATTTCTAGTGAACTAGGTATAAGGTTACAACAAAGCATAGGCCATCAAAACACAACCAACACATGAAATTGAGCTTCTCAAATAGATTATAACCGAGTTTCAAATCTCTCAACTCAGCAAGAAAATAGGAAAACTCATAATCAAATTCACAATCTCATAGCGATCAATTTCACTGTATTTGGCGAGTTCATGCCTCCAAAGAAGATAGGTGAAACTTACATACAACAAAGTCTTGAAGTTGAGTTTCTAAATGGATTATGACTAAATTTCAAGGTTCATTTCTTAAGAAAAACAAGGAAAGATTCATACTTGAACAATATTTTCTCAAGAATCATATGAACCAAATGAATTGTAACTTGACAAAAATCATGCCTATGAAGAAAGAAGTTAAATATTATATACCTTAGCCTTTCTTTGCTTCAAATCCTTATCAAAAGGAATTCTTGAAATATTACAGCAAGGTTTACTTCAAATTAAGGTTGACATCAACAAGAAAAACTCCTTAAAACTCAAGGTGGAGATACAACATGAACACCCCCACACCTCTCATGTCTTGTGTGAATTATTCTACCCAAATGTGAATTATTCTACCCAAAGTTACTAAAATTTTTGGACAATCTACAAGCAGAGAATTAGAGAATATTTGGGGACTTATTTTATCTCAAGAGGTGCTGGATATGTTTTGAAAAATTGGAGAACAAACGGAATATAAAAAGCCACCGCCTCACTAAGCTAGTAGGTGACTAAGCTGCTTTTTGGCAGCTTGAGTGACCCTGCTTTGAACCCTCATTTCTCTCTACTCCGATGTCGTATCAACAAACAGTTTGATGCTCTGCAGAATAGATTCAACAAACTCCAACATTCACGTTTTAATCATCCTCAGATTCCTTATGGATTTGGAGAAAACTTGCATGTAAGTTGGCCTGGTAACATACCTGCTTTTGTCGTAATACTCTAGTGACGTTGTGGCAGCCCTACTTTGGATGCTCATAACTTTTCACTCCAATGTTGTATTGATGTACAGTCTGAAGCAATGCAAACTACATACATATGCCTTCAATTTCATATATAATTTATCCCCAAAAGGCTCCATATGCTAGAAGAAAATCTGGTCGCAAAGTGATCTAGTTACATGCTGTATCTTAACCGAAATTGCGGCAACTCAAGCCAACTTTTCTAATACGACATGTTTGGGATTATATACATAACATATAACTAAATTACAACATATATGGATTGTAAAATAAATTTCTAAGCATGTCAAATCCTGTTAAATCATACTTTCCACGTCTTGCGTAGAATAAATAAAGTTGCAAAAAAAAAAGAAAAAAAAATCGTGGTGTAATAATTCCAGTAACTAAACTTTTGTTATTCTATTCTCTCACAGATGGTAAGTATACGTGTTACCGGACATGATGAACAACCACCAGTATCATCAGTTAGAGTCACGAGAGTCCGAGGTCGCGGTAGGGCCCGCAGTTGGGGCAGAGGTGCAACTCGTAGAATAGGCAGCACCTACAGACCCATGAGCAAGTGGAGCCAGCTCAGGCACCAGCTGCGCCCATTGTAATTCCATGCCTTTAGGAAGCTTTGGCTTAGATTTTGATTGTGTGCACCAGCCTTGCTCCGACGGTCTCAGTTCCAGCCGCAACAACTACTTCTAAGACCGTGGAAGGTGCTTAGAATCCCACTGCCCGTACAGTAGAGCAGGTGATGCAGGGACTCCAGATACCGGGGGCACTAACAGCCCAGCCGGTTGTAGCTTCTCAGGACAATGCAATTCCTGTTATGACTAATGATAAGGAACAAAGACCAGAGAGGTTTGGGAGGCTCCAGCCTCCATCTTTCAATGGGGAAGAGTCGGAGGATGCCCATGATTTCTTGGACAAGTGTCCGTGCATTCTTCGTATAGTAGGTATTATGGAGACCAATGGGGTCTCGTTCACTACTTTTCAGTTTTTTGGGGCTGCCTTCAGGTGTTAGGAGGCTTATGAGAGGCACAGGCAGGTCGGTGCAGCACCACTTACATGGCAGGAGTTCTTCATTCTCTTCTTGGAGAAGTTTGTGCTGCAGTCTTGCATAGAGGAGCTACGCAAATAATTTGAGCAGCTACAACAAGATGGCATGTCTGTGACACAGTACACGATAAGGTTTTCCGAGTTGGCCCGTCATGTTGTTTATTTGGTTCCTACTGATAGGGAGAGGATTAAGAGGTTCATTGATGGCCTCACATATCAGCTGCGATTGTTCTTGACTAGGGAGAGGGTATCTGGTGCTGCTTTTGATGTGGTGGTCGACATTGCTCAGTAAAATAGAGATGGTCCACAGTCAGGAGTGGGGTGAGAGGGAGGCCAAGAGGCCTTGTGGATTGGTGGTTTTAGTGGTGCTCCTTCTGCGGTTCAGTTCTACCATGGTAGGGGACGTACACATAGACACGCCTAGAAAGCTAATCCAGTTCATTGTGGTGCATCATCCGACCATGGTTCATATAATGCTCATCAGGTTCACTCATCTCTTAGTGCCCTTCTATCTCAGAGTTCGTCTCATGCACCATCACTTCAGGGTTCATTTGTACCGGGTCCTTCTGATAGTCACTCTGGCTCTCGGGGTCCGTCTTAGTACTCACCACTATTCACAGAGAGGGGTTGTTTTGAGTGTGGAGATTTGCGTCACCTCAAGAGGCACTGTCTATAAGGCCCCGGAAAATTTCACTATGTAATTTAAGGTTCTGTGGTGCCAAGGTAGGCTAATATATTATATTTTCAAAGTTTTTGGGTTGAAAAGTGCATTGGGGAGTTGAAATTTTTTGATGTGGCAAGGCCAGGCCTGTATCCCCGTCCGAAACTTCATTGTATCCATTCTTTTATCACTATAACCCGACCCAACTTCATTAAATACATGCAATGGGTCATTTTTTAGCAGAAACCTAATGCTTTAGAGTGAGAGAAGGAGCCCTAGAGAGAGAAAATGATCCTCATCAAATTATCCTTCAATTTTTACACAAATCTTTGAAGATTACAAGGAAAAACACACTAGATCTTCATCCTTGAGGTAAGATTCTACACCCTAACCCTTAATTTCGAATTTTAGCTAAAAGATGGGCAATTATCAAGAAAGTTCATGGGTATTAGAGTTATTATCTTTCTTGCATGTGTTATCAATGGGTGTAGGAACATTTTTGAGCTAAAAATGGTGAAGGATGGGTTGTAGGTTGAGGAAATCATCTATAAAAGGACCATAAAGACTTAATGCATACCTAGCGTTTGATAGAATGCTCAAATGAGCTAAGACTATGAATATCTTCTTAATTTGTGTTCAAATTTGTTATATCTCGAAATAGATTGGGATTGCTAGGATTTATGAAATAATGTAGTAATTTAAGGAAAAGCTCAAGCAAGGTACGTTGGCTAAACTTTCTCTCTTAGAATCGAATTCCATAAGTTCAAGTATGGTTGGCTCAAAATTCCTAATTCCTATATTCCGGGTCATTACCTATAAACTAGACTATTATGAAATGAGCCTTATGATTAAACATACATGTTCAAAGTATTGGTTGCGTACTAAAATATTATGCCTTAGGTAGGTTTTCAAATAAAGGCTAAGTATGCCAAATTGTGTGAGAAAACTCGATATGCTTAAGACTCATAATTACTCATATGTGTGCCTAAAGTCTTGATTGAAAATGTCTTGTTGTTGATAATTTGTAATGATTCTTGAAAATAAATAAGTGAATTGGGGATATAGAGTGTGGCCATCATGCCAAGAATTTAAGTTATGATTATGGCTAGTGTTGCCAATGAAATGTGAGGAAGTGTGTAATGAACCGACTGGTCGTTTTACTTTTTAGAAACCCGTTCCCCTAAATAAAACTTCTCGACTTTGCTTTAACTAATTCACGACCCGGGGGTATGATTTTTTCGGGAATTGGAATAATTTGGGTTGAAATATGCTCATTTTATTTCTTAAGATTTTTTTAAAAGACTAAGTTTGACTTTGGTCAACATTTTAAGCAAACGGACCTGGATTCATATTTTGACGGTCCCGGAGGGTCCGTAGAAAAACATGCGACCTGGGTGTATGCCCGAAATCAAATTTCGAGGTCCCTAGGCCGAGTAATGAATTTTTATTAGAAATTGTTAAACTAAAATTCTAAGGATTTAAAGAAACTAAATAATGATTGATCACATGGTTATCGGGCTCATATATTGGTTACGGAGCCCGGTATAGTCCAATATAACATTTAAGACTTGCCCGCAAAATTTGGTGTCAATCCGAGTAGTTTAAGGGCGTTTCGGCTCGTTGGAGGAAAATTAAGAACTTGAAGTTCATAATTTGATTCAATTGGTTTTAGGGGATGATTCTTAGATATAACGTTGTTTTGAGCATTTCGAAGGTTCGAGTAGGTCCGTTTCATGATTTTAGAGTTGTCGGTATGTTCGGACGGGGCCCGGGAGCCCTAAGTGTCAATTAGACGATGCTCGAGTGAAGTTGGAAATGTTGAGAAGTTCTGAAGCATCTGCTTCTGTCATAAGCGCACCTGCGGTTGGTCGACCGCAGGTGCGAAACCGCACAAGCGGTCCGGCTATCGCAGATGCGGCCAAGGTAGGCTAGGCCCAGAACCGCAGAAGCGGCTCCCAAGCCGTAGAAGAGGCTCCGCAGAAGCGGCTTTAAGACTGCAGAAGCAGTTGCAACCCGCTTGGACGGCTCCGCAGATGCGCCCAATTTCTCGCAGAAGCGGGACCGTACATGCGGTCCCATGACCGCATATGCGAAATCGCTGAAGCAGTGAGCTTCATTTAATATGGGCTCTAAGTCATTTTTTTCCACTTTTCACTCCTCCATTGGAGATTTTGGGAGCTTTTGAGAGAAGACTTCCACCTAGCATCTTGAGGTAAGTTTATCCCACCTATTCTTAGTTTAATACTTGTGTCTTATGTAGATTAAACACTAGGATTTAGTTAAAATCATGGGGTTAGAGCAAAACCTAGGGTTTTGATAAAACTTATATTTTTCCACGAAATTGGGTATGAAGCGAAGTAGAAATTATATATTATTGATCCTTATGTTACAAAGAACAAATTTCTTCGAATAACATCAAAATCCGGGAACGTGGGCTTGGGGTCGGATTTTAGGAAACTTGGTTTAAGGTAGGGAAATTGCTTTAATAGTTAGGATGTGATTTTGTGAGCTTGTATTGACTAGTTCCTATTTATCTAGTTTGGGATCGTTTGGCCCCAAATTGAGAGTTCGGGCTCGTTCTTGGCGTTGGAAGCGCATTTTGGATCGAGGTGAGTCTTTCTAACATTGTAAGAGGGAATTGTCCCCATAGGCAATTTAATCTAATAATTTTCCATTAAATGTGGGGGCTACGTACGCAATAGGTGACAAGAGACCGTGCGTAGCTACTATTATGCTAAGTCCGGGTAGTTTAGGGCCCAGAAGCATTCTTTATGTAGTATTCTTACAATGATATGTTTCATTTGGATTGCTTAAATCATGGTGATTATAATAAATGAGACTAGTTAAGAGGAACATGATCTTTCTTGGCCTTTTTAAAGAGAAGTTGTTAACGCAGTGAGTAATTTCTCCCCAGTTATGTGTTGTTGTCTGCTTGTTGCTGGGTTTAATTACATTGATCACGTCACATGGTTGATTCGCGAGCGGGGTAATCGATGCATCTATGGTTCGTGTCATTCGACCCTCGGTAGTGCAAAATTTACTTTTATGTTGGATCGGGCCGTACAACCTCGACACTACTTGCGCATGCTTTACTCAGTGTTATTCCATGACTTGAGTTTATTATTTGTCTTGGGATGGGAGTTTCCAGCTGTGACATTAACTAGGAGAGGACTTGTTAGTTCTTTCTATACACTGCTAATTATTTGTTTTATCCATGCTCAGTATAATTCATCTCTCATATTATTTGACCCTAGTAAGTGTCAAGTCAACTTCTCGTCTCTACTTCTTCGAGATTAGACAGGATACTTACTGGATACATATTGTTTATGTACTCATACTACACTTCTGTACTTAATTGTACAGGATCTGAGGCAGGTTCATCTGGCTATCAGATTGGTACACATCCCTGATCATAGTCCAAGACTTCCACTGTGAGTTGCTTCCCTTCCTGTGCCGATCAGCAGCTGGATGAAGTCTTCCTTACTTTTGACTTTCTATTCTGTTTCAGACAGTAGGATATATGTATTATTTTGTATCTTTTACTAGTTTCCCATAACTTGTGATACCAGGTCTTGGCACACACATTAGTAGACGTTTCTTTTGGATTGTATATTTATTATTGAATGTTGCATATTATCACCAGCTTTTAATTGCAGATTAAGAAAAACTATTGTAACTGTTTTGGGTAGGAAAAAAATACGAATTCATTAATACTTTCGCATTAGCTTGCTTGATAACAATGTTGTGCGCCATCATAACCTATCATGGAAAATGGGTCGTGACAACGGGGTATTAGAGCACTAGGTTCACGTAGGTCTCACAAGTCATGGGCAAACCTAATAGAGTCTTGCGGATCAGTACAAAGACGTCCGTATTTATCTTCGAGAGGATATAGGGTGTTAGGAAAACTACTCTTTATTCATTTCTATTGTGTAGTGGTTGGTATACTAAATTTCCCTCTTCTATTCTCTCACAGATGGTGAGAACACACACTACTGATCTTCCAGACCCGGGAGGGGCTGCTCCCCCATTGCCAGAGGCCAAGGTAGAGGCTGGGGGAGGGCACCGGCCCGAGGTAGGGGACGAGGGCATCCTAGAGTTGTCCCAGTAGTACCATCAGCAGACCTTGTGGAGGATCCTATCATCGAGGTATAGGGCGAGGTGCCCGTAGTTGAGCCTACCCCAGCGGACATTATGACAGCACCAGGTTTCTAGGAGATCATGTGTTGTATGCTGCAGTTCATGGATTCCATGACTCAAGCTGGTCTATTTCTAGCGGATCCAGCTACATCACAGGCAGGAGGGGGAGCACAAACCCCTACTGCTCAGGCTCCTGGTCATACAGATGCAGTTTATCAAACTCCGAGTGCACTACTCGCAGATGGGGCCTAGCCAATTGCTGCAGTGGTGTGCCAGCCTAGACTAGCTGGGGACGACGACCCGCAGAAGTTGTTGGATATATGGACCAGACTTCACCCTTTTGTCTTCGGCGGTGAGCGTCATGAGGATGCCCAGGACTTCATAGACAGGTGCAGGGATAGACTGCACAACATGAGGATATTAGAGACACATGGGGTTGACTTCACTACTTTTCAGCTAGAGGGTAGGGCCCGAAGATGGTGGCAGTCTTATGTTCTTGGCAGGCCAGCAGGTTCCCCCCCCCCCCTCACTTGGGGTCACTGCACATAGTTATTCTTGGATAGGTATATTCCACCCTCTGAGAGGGAAGAGTTACGGTATCAGTTTGAGTATCTTGAGCAGGGTCAGATGTCTGTGACCAATTATGAGGTGAGGTTTTCTGAGTTGTGTTGCCATGCACTTATAATACTCCCTACAGATACAGAGAGAGTGCGGAGATTTGTTGCGGGGTTGCACCCTGATATTCGAGCTAGCATGGCCCGAGAGGTGGAGATGGGTAATGAGTATCATCTAGTGGTAGAGATTACTCGTATGATTGAGGGATACTGCCAAAGGGGTAGAGAGCAAATTCAGTAGGACAAGAGAGCCCGGTTTTCAAAAGGGTTTTAAGGTGCCCCAGATAGGGGTAGAGGTCACTTCGGGAGGGGTTAGCCCAGCAGAACCCCGTATTCAGCACCACCACCACCTCCCAGGTTCTTTAGTGAGACCTTATATCAGTGCGATGCCAGAGAGTTCTTACCGCCCACCAGCTATTCAGGGTCCCTCCGGCGGGTATTCTAGTTATTAGGGTTCTCCTAGTGCTCATTTCAGTGCCATGCCAAAGAGTTCATACCGCCTACCAGCCATTTAGGGTTCTAGTGGGTATTCAGGTCAGTAGGCTTAGACTTCGGGGCTGCAGGTTGTGGTGCTGACAGGGTACTACGAGTGTGGAGATCCGGGTTACATGAAGAGAACCTACCCCAAACATTAGGGCAAGATAGTACAGTAGGGTCAGCCCCTCATGATTCCCGCACCGGTTGCCCAGCCTCCTAGAGGGGAGGGACAGATGGGTAGAGGCCGCACTAGAGGTGGATGCCAGGCGGGGAGAGGTCGGTCAGCTAAAGCTCAATCAGGTGCGGGCCAGCCAGCCGGCGCCCAGCCAGATTCTATGCCCTTCCGGCTAGGCCACATGCATTGGCCTCAAATATCGTCATCACATGTATTATTTCCATCGGCGGTAGAGATGCTTCAGTATTATTTGATCAAGGGTCTACTTATTCATATGTATCATCTCTGTTTGCTCATTTCCTGGTTATTTATCCTGAGCCTTTGGGCACTCCTATTCATGTGTCCACTCTTGTGGGTGATTCTGTGGTTGTGGATCAGATCTACCGGTCATGCGTGGTCACATTCTATTGTTTCGAGACTAGAGCGGATCTCTTGTTGCTCGATATGATTAATTTTGAGGTCATCCTGGGTCTGGATTGGTTATCTCCATATCACGCCTTCCTAGATTGTCATGCCAAGACTGTTTCATTAGTAATGCCAGGGTTGCCGAGGATGGAGTGGAAGGGTTCCATAGTTGATACATCTAGTCAGGTCATCTCTTTCCCGAAGGCTCGGCATATGGTTGAGAGGGTGTGTTTGGCTTATCTAGCGTATGTTCAGGACATCGCTGCAGAGTCTCTGACGATTGATTAAGTTCCAGTAGTTCGAGAGTTCACCGATCTGTTTCCTTCTGATCTTCCTGGCATGCCACCGTATCATGATATTGATTTCTGTATTGATTTGGCTCCAGCCACCTAGGTTTTATCTATCCCATCGTATCGTATGGCTTCGAAGGAGTTGAAGGAGCAACTTGATGAGTTGTTAGCAAAGGGATTTGTTAGACCCACTGTATCGCCTTGGGGTGCACCAATGTTATTTGTGAAGAAGAAGGATGGGACTATGCGGATGTGCATTGATTACCGCTAGTTGAACAAAGTCACCATCAAGAACAAGTATCCGTTGCCTCTTATCGATGATTTGTTTGACCAGTTGCATGGTACTAGGATGTTCTCTAAAATTGACTTGAGGTCAGGGTATCATCAGCTGAAGATTCGGGACTCAGATGTTCCGAAGACTGCATTCCGGACTAGATATGGCCATTATGAGTTCCTAGTGATGTCCTTTGGCTTGACTAATGCCCCAACAACAATCATGGACTTGATGAACATGGTATTCAGGCTTTACATTGATTCATTTGTAGTCGTCTTTATTGACAACATCTTGATATACTCCCGTAGCATGGGGGAGCACGAGCAGCATTTCAGGATAGTGCTTCAGACCTTGCGAGAGCAGAAGCTATATGCTAAGTTCTCCAAGTGTGAGTTGTGGCTAAAGTCAGTGGAATTATTGGGGCATATTGTGTCAGGAGAGGGTATTAAGGTGTTCCCCAAGAAAATTAAGGTAGTTCAGGGTTGGCCACATCCTACTTCGGTGACCAAGATCAGGAGTTTCCTGGGGTTAACAGGTTATTACAAACGATTCGTTCAGGGCTTTTCATCTATTGCATCACCTCTGACTAGATTGACCCAGAAGGGTGCTCCCTTTCATTGGTATGATGATTGTGAGGCGAGCTTTCAGAAGCTCAACACAGCCTTGACTACAACACCAGTTTTTGTGTTACCTTCCGGTTCAGGGATATACATGGTATATTACAACGCTTCACGCGTTGGATTAGGGTGTGTATTGATGCAGGAGGGGCGAGCTATTGCTTATGCTTCGCGTTAGCTGAAAATCCATGAGAAGAATTATCCTGTGCACGATTTGGAGTTGGTCGCGATTTTTAATGCTCTTAAGATATGGAGGCATTATCTGTACGGGGTATCATGTGAGGTTTATACTGATCATCGCAGCTTATAGCACTTGTTCAAATAGAGGGATCTCAATTTGAGGCAGCGTATATGGCTTGAGTTGCTGAAGGATTATGATATTACCATTCTTTATCACCCAGGCAAGGCAAATATGGTCGTAGATGCCTTAAGCAGGAAAGTATAGAGTACAGGTAGCTTGGCGTTCATTCCAGCAGAGGAGAATCCACTAGCTTTGGACATCCAGTCCTTGGCTAACAGACTTGTGAGGTTAGATATTTCAGATCCCAACTGAGTTCTTGCGTGCGTTGTTGCTCAGTCTTCATTATTGGGGCAGATCAAGGCCCGTCAGTTCGATGATCAACATTTGGCAATTCTCAGAGAGAAGTGCTTCATGGTAGTGCCAAGGAGATTTATATTGGCGAGGATGGTGTTTTGAGACTCCAAGGTCGCCTATGTGTTACTAATGTTGATGATCTGAGGGAGAGGATACTAGAGGAGGCACACAGTTCGCGGTATTCCATTCATCCAGGTGCTACGAAGATGTATCGTGACTTGAGGCAACATTATTGGTGGTGGAGAATGAAGAAAGACATAGTGGAGTATGTGTCTAGGTGTTTGAATTTCCAGCAGGTCAAGTACGAGCACCAGAGGCCGGGTGGCCTACTTCAGCAGATGCATATACTAGAGTGGAAGTGGGAGCGCATTACTATGGAATTCATAGTTGGCTTTCCCAGAACCTTGCGGAAGTTTGATGCAGCGTGGGTCATCGTGGATAGGTTGACCAAGTCGGCACGCTTTATACCAGTTGTGACTACCTACACTTCGGAGAGACTGGCTCAAATCTACATCCGGGAGATAGTCCAGTTGCACGGTGTGCCTATTTCCATCATATCAGATAGAGGCCCTCAGTTCACTTCTCACTTCTGGAGAGAGGTTCAGGGTGAGTTGGGGACCAGCGTGGAGCTTAGCACAACATTTCATCCACAGACCGATGGGCAGTCGGAGCGGACAGTCCAGATCTTGGAGGACATGCTTAGAGCATGTGTTATTGACTTTGGAGGGCAGTGGGATCAGTTCTTGCCTTTGGTAGAGTTTGCTTACAATAATAGCTATCAGTTCAGCATTGAGAGTCCTCCATTTGACGCTTTATATGGTCGGCAGTGTCATTCTCCTATCGGGTGGTTTGAGCCTGGTGAGGCTATGTTATACGGTACAGATTTGTTGCAAGATTCCTTGGACAAGATAAAGTTGATTCAGTAGAGGCTTCGCGCAGCTCAGTCTAGACAGAAGAGTTACGCGGATCAGAAGGCGCGCGATGTATCATTCATGGTTGGCGAGAAGGTCTTCTTGAAAGTCTCGCCAATGAAGGGTGTTATGAGGTTCGGGAAGAAGGGCAAGCCGAGCCCAAGGTTTATTGGCCCATTTGAGGTGTTGAGACGTGTTGGGGAGGTTGCGTAAGAGCTTGCTTTACCCCCAGTTTATCGGAAGTTCACCCAGTCTTTCATGTGTCTATGCTTCGGAGGTATCATGCCAACTTGTCCTATGTGTTGGACTTTTGTACTATTCAGTTGGATGAGATCCTGAGTTACGAGGAGGAGCCAGTTGCCATTATTGATAGACAGGATCGCTAGTTAAGATCCAAGAGGATTTCAGCGGTAAAGGTCCAGTGGAGGGGCCAACTAGTCAAGGAGGCGACTTGGGAGTCCGAGGAGGACATGCGGTGCATATATCCATATTTATTCAGCAGCTCAGGTACTTTTCTATGTCCGTTCGAGGACGAACGTTTGTTTAAGAGGTGGAAAATGTAACGACCCGACTGGTCGTTTTGTGTTTTAGAACCCCGTTCCCCCAAATAAAACTTCCCGTGCTTACTTTAACTAATTCATGACCCACGGGGAAGGTTGGTTCAGGAATTGGAAGAATTTGGGTTGAAATATGCTCATTTGATTTCTTAAGATTTTCTTAAAAGGCTAACTTTGACTTTGGTCAACATTTTGAGCAAACGAACCCGGTCTCGTGTTTTGACGGTCCCGGAGAGTCCGTAGAAAAATATGGGACTTGATGTATGCGCGTAATCGAATTTTGAGGTCCTTGGGCCGAGTAATGAATTTTTATTAGAAATTGTTAAACTAAACTTCCAAGGATTTAAAGAAACTAAATAATGACTGATCACATGGGTATCAGGCTCGTATGTTGGTTTCTGAGACCGGTATAGTTCCAATATAATATTTAAGACTTGCCCGCAAAATTTGGTGTCAATCGAGTAGTTTAAGGGCGTTTTGGCTCGTTAGAGGAAAATTAAGAACTTGAAGTTCATAAGTTTGATTCAATTGGTTTTAGGGGGTAATTCTTAGATTTAGCATTGTTTCGGGCGTTCTGAATGTTCGAGTAGGTTCGTTTCATCATTTCAGACTTGTCAATATGTTTGGGCGGTGCCCAGGAGCCCTGAGCATCAATCGGACGAGGCTCGAGTGAAATTGGAAATGTTGAGAAATGCTGAAGCTTCTACTTCTGTCATAACCGCACCTGTGGTTGGTCGACCGAAGGTGCGAGAACGCAGAAGCGGTCCGCCTATCGCAGATGTGGCCAAGGGAGGCTAGGCCCAGAACCACAGAAGCGGCTCCGCAGAAGCGGATTTAAGACCGCAGAAGTGGTCGCAGCCCACTTGTCCGGATCCACAATTGCGCCAAATTTCTTCCAGAAGCGGGACCGCAGATGCGAAAATCGCTGAAGCAGTAAGCTTCATTTAATATGGGCTCTAAGTCATTTTTTGCCACTTTTCACTCCTCCATTGGCGATTTTGGAAGCTTTTGAGAAAAGACTTTCACCTAGCGTCTTGAGGTAAGCTTATCCCACCTATTCTTAGTTTAATACTTGTGTCTTAGGTAGATTAAACACTAGGATTTAGGTAAAATCATGGGGTTAGAGCAAAACCTAGGGTTTTGATAAAACTTTGATTTTTCCACGAAATTGGGTATGAAGCGAAGTAGAAATTATATATTATTGATCCTTAGGTTACAAAGAACAAATTTCTTCGAAAAACTTCAAAATCCGGGCACGTGGGCCCTGGGTCGGATTTTAGGAAACTTGTGTTTAAGGTAGGGAAATTGCTTTAATAGTAGGATGTGATTTTGTGAGCTTGTATTGACTAGTTCCTACCTCGTTTATCTAGTTTGGGATTGTTCAGCTCCAAATTGAGAGTTCGGGCTCGTTCTTGGCAGTGGAAGCGCACTTTGGAGCGAGGTGAGTCTCCTATCTAACCTTGTAAGAAGAAATTGTCCCCATAGGTGATGTAATCTAATAATTTGCCATTAAATGTGGGGGCTACGTACACACTAGGTGACGAGAGTCCGTGCGTAGCAACTATTATGCTAAGTCCAGGTAGTTTAGGGCCCAGAAGCATGCTTTATGTAGTATTCTTGCAATGCTATGTTTAATTTGGATTGCTTAAATCATGGTGATTATGATAAATGAGACTAGTTAAGAGGAACATGATCTTTCTTGGCCTTTTTAAAGAGAAGTTGATAACTCATTGAGTAATGTCTCCCCAGTTATGTGTTTTTGTCTGCTTGTTGTCACACCTCCTTCTTTCGCCCCCGCGAGGGTGCGAAGGAGTTTTCTCCAATTAAAGAACAGTCGAAACGGGATTTGTTTATTTATTTCAGAGTCGTCACCTGGGAATTTTAAGGTGTCCCAAGTCACCGGTTTTAATCCCGAATCGAGGAGAGGATGACTCTGTTTGTCATTCTGCGAACCAGAAATCCGAGTAAGGAATTCTGTTAATCCAGAAGAAGGTGTTAGGCATTCCCGAATTCCATGGTTCTAGCACGGTCGCTTAACCATTTTTATATTTGGCTTAATTATCTTAATTTACTAAATACATTTTTTTTTCTTGTTGCCCGATTTTATTACCGCTTTTGTTTAGATTGTTTACAATTATAGAAACGAATCACACGTACGTATATTCGTATTATATACCTTTTATAAATGTAGAGAATCGTGTCATGCATACGTGTACACAAAAAGATTGATAATATTTTTATATTTTATTATATAAAAAAATTTGATGTTCGAAATTGTGCTTAAAATAAAATTAAGAACATTCATCACTCTTATATGATTGGATAGTGAACTGCACATCTCGGGTTATACGAAATTAATTTAATATCCTCCGACGAATCTCTTTTTATTAAAATTTTGGCTCAAAGTTGCGCGAACGCATAATCCGAACTGCCTTAAAAAATGTAATTAGGCCACGCGAACGTATCCCTAATTTCACAAAATATTCTTGATGGCAACATAAAATTCTCTACAAATTGTTTATTACATCTATCTATTTTTAAATATGAAAGTCATGGGAAATCGCTGATTTGGACGTCTTCAAATTTCTTGAAAAGAATTCAAAATTTATTATGTGTTGACCGCAAGTTTTATTTTACGCGTATGAATTATATACCTCAAAACTATTCAAATTTTTAAGAATTAATGATATGAAAAACAAACAACGTGTAACTAAAACTACCATTTTTATCGTGAATACAATATTCGTATACCCAAAAAGCGAATTGCGTGCAAAATTAGGAAAATAATTGATTTGATAAACGGACTAATAGTTTTCAAAGAATTTTCATTCTTATATTCAGGGAGAACTCTATTTTTTGTATGTCTTTGACTTAAATGTTGCATTTTAGTATTTATAAATCCCACCTCCTTCTCATCTACTTGTTTTAGTCCAAAGTTATAATTATTTGGTTAATTTTTCTTACGATGATTGAGTTTGGGATAGATGTAATCAAACCAATTCTTATTCTCAGCCTATGCGAGCTATTTGCAAACATTAACTCTACACTTTGTAAAAATTATTGACATTATTTTTTATACTATTTTTAAAGAAATGAATTGATCGCATTCTTAAAGTAATTGGGCTATTTGTTATAAAAAAAACTAATCTACAAATCGATTTAATAAGATGACATTACATGTAACGTAGTTGTACATATGAACCATTCATGATATTCCAACATCGTAAACGTAACGGATTATATCAATTCACCTTTCCACTATGGTTATACACTTAACCGTTATTACGCCATATACGAACAAAATACAACTAACATCATTCAATCAACAACAAAATTGGATATTTGGCAAAATAGGCTAGTAATGTAGTTTCTTGATATTTCCATACTATTCTATACTTAGCTAGCAATATCACAAGATTTAACTAATGGCCAACTTTCTGCCATGTTCCTTATCTCGGCAATTCAAACAATAAATGTCATCACTAAACTTCAAAATAAATAAGATTATCGTAGAAATTACTACTTCACAAGGTCAATTGGCTAATAGTTTATCATATCAAGTATAATACTATATTAACCAACTAAAACAAAACTGAAACTTAAACTAATAAATTTAATGAGTAGAAGACATAATTGTAATTCCAAACTTCATTTTTCTTGCAATGTTGAAGCTTTTCATGACATGAGTTTACAGATATGTACCTGGAAATGAGGGTAAAAGAGGTAAAGTTCAGCAGTAGCAGCAGCAACAAAACAGCAGAATATACCAATGTTTCAACAGATTTGAGCAACAAACAACAAGACCCGTGAAGCCCAGACGCACAGTGGCAGGAATTTTAGGAAATTGCAGATTTAAACCAAACAATATCAACAAAACAAACCCGGACAGATTCAAGGGAACAATGTTTCAGATTTTCTTTCTTTCTTCTCTATCTGTTTCAGATTTGTTTCCCTCTAACTGATTCTCCTCCCTTTTTTTTCTGTTTTTCTGTTTCTCTCTATGTCTATTTTTTCTAGTTTCAGATGCAGATTTCTTTCTTTCCTTCCTTGTTATTTCTTCTCTCTATCTGGTTCTCTCTGTATTCTCTATGTGTTCTGTCCTCTCTACTAATTTCAGCTCTCTTTTAGATCCTTTCTTTGGTATGTATATCTCTCTCTCTCTCTATCTTTTTTTTCTTTGTTCTCTTTTTTTCTCCAGACTTTCTCTCTCTTTCTATCTATCTCTTTTTCAGATTAGTTCCTTCTTTTCAGATTTTTTCCTCTTCTCAAATTTTTTCCTCTCTTTTGAAACCAGTTCCTCACCCCCTCTTTATACAAGTCTGCTCTTAGCAGCCTACTGTCCGGACCCCTTTTTCTTTTTTAAAAATCAGAAATTTTCCACTCAAATGACACTAAGTCTGATTTTCTATTGATCAAACTACCAAGGATACCTTTTTCCCTTAATTTCAGCCCCCTCCATTACCTTTTGTTTCCCATTATCCCATTAAATTAAAGCCACTAACATTCCACTATAACACACTAATACTAACATACTGTTCTTACTGTTTCATTCCCAGAATACCCCTATAATCCTACTGTTATTACTGCCCTTAATTCAAACTTTTTGTAACCTATTATTGAACACCTATTATTTCAAAATTATCAGTTGATGACTGAAGACCAAAACTGAAGGCTGAATTCTAAGTGATCAATTGAACTGAATTTAAATTAAAACTAACACAACACAGAATTCATCAGAATCATTGAAGCTAAAATGGAAACTTGAATCAGAATCAACATCAATGCAGGAACATTGTCATCATATTGACAATGCCCTGAAACTAATTTCCGAGAGATCGACATACATAACAACAATTGACGAACTTAACTGACTTATCAAACAAGAACAAATTAATTGGCAAAAACTGATTAACTGATTACCTTCAATAAAATGATAATAAACAATCCAAAATAGATAAATAAGTTGTTTCAATCAGCATTAACAGAAACAAAAATTTATAAAACAACTAATCGACGAACTTAATCGAGTCGATTACACATATTGTAAACAATCACAACAAACAGACACAATGGTATAATTTGATCGAATAAACGGGTATGAGACAGAATCAAAAATAAAAAGATAGGAAAATTACACAGATTACTAAAACAAGCAACAATACACATAGGATACAAGAGAAAAAATAGGAAAAATACCTCTGATTCTTCAAAATTATACGGACATAGGCTCAACTTTGGATTCGGACCTTTTGAGGTTTGAACAGACTTTATTCGAAGTATTCTCAATTGAGAATACCTCGATTAAAGTCTCTTAGACCTCAATCCCTAAATTAATCGGACAAATTCCACGATTTGGCATTTTACGGTTTCATTTTTTTCGATTTAGGGTTTGACCAATTCTGGGCAGATTCGAAGGGAACAAAAGACGACTTAGGGGTAAGGGAGGCCTAGGGGTCATTTGGTGTGAATTTGAGACGGATCTGGGTGAGTTCATGTTTGACTCGAATCTTCAAATGAAGATTCGAGAAGCTTTGAGATGATTCGATCCAAACGGTTTGGAGATCCGTGTTGGGGGTGGCTGGAAGGTTACTGGGTGTTGATTTGGTGGTCATCGGAGATGGTCGTGTCCTCAGGCCCACCTTCGATTTAAGATTCGACGAGCTGGGGCCTGATTCGATGGGAGTTATGGTGATAGTTGGGAAGAGGAGGTCGAGGGGGTTCAGGGGTGTCAAGGTGGTGACCGGCGGCGTTGTTGCCGCCGGGTTCCAGGCGAGGGGGAGTTAGGGAGGCTAGGGTTTAGGGCATCGTCTCAAGGACGATGATGAACAGGAGGGGGGGTGTTTGGTTAGGGGGCCGGGGTGTGAATTTGGGTCTTATATAGGGGAGGGGTGGATTGATCTGGGCCGTTAGATCAAGCAAAATAAATGGCCAGGATCTATCCACTTAAAGGAACGGTGCCGTTTTGGTTTAGTTGGGGAATGGGTCGGCCCGAGCAATGGGTCGGGTGGGGGATTACAGGTTTGGTCAAAGCTCTGTGGCCATTGTATCAAAATAAATGGGCAGCTCAGATTGAACACCTGAAACAGTGCCGTTTCAAATCAAACCAGGGCTGCCCTGAACCGTTTGATTTGTTCGATCAACGGCTCAGATTGATAATACCCACACGACGTCATTTGGTAGCTGGTTGAGAGACCTGGTCTTGGACTGGGTCATTACCCATTTTGGGCCTGATTTTTGAATAAAATTTTTTGGCCCAGATCCGTTTTGCCTATTATTTTCAACTCTTTTCATTTTCTAATTTTATTTCTAATTATTAAATTCCTAATCCTAATTATAAAATACAAAATTAACCTTACACAATATTAATCACCTTTTGACGACCATTAACACAAGACAAAAAATTAATCACGCAATGACACGTTAAAATGACAAAAATAGGATAAATGCATATTTTGTGATTTTCTTTTTCTTTTAGAGCTAAATAATAATTTAATTAATTCCTAAATGCGTAATTAAATCCTAAATATGCATGCAACATGTATTTTTATTTTATTTTTCATTTAACTATAACAAAGTAAATATTTACGGACAAAACATAAATAATTACCCAAAAAATGCCACATAAATTCTAAAAATTGCATGCAAAGAAAACTTATTTGTGATTTCTTTTGGAGTAGTTCTTGTGAGGCAAAAATCACGTGCTCACAGCTGCCCCTCTTTGTGCGGAAACTCGAAGAGTTTTCGTGCAAAGATAAAGTGAGCGAATACGAGCGATTTTTGCCTGTTTGAATACTCCGTGGGAAGCATTTTTTTTGAAAGATTTGACCGAACCTCTGCTTCAAAGGTTTCCTACATATCTTTGGCTATAAAGGAATCAGGTCAATGTAGTTCAGGAAGTTTTGGTATCTAGGAATACCAAGGGATTGCTTTTTTGCTGTTACTGTTGTTGCTCATTGTTGCTACCGCCTGCTGACCTCCTTATTACACCCTGCCTAAAGAAAACGAAAAGCTAAACTAGACCATGGTATATGAATTACAAAATCTTATCTAGATCATGCCCTTGCGTTTCTTGTCACTTTGATGTCTTGGTGACTCCTTTGATATCTTTTTGCTTCCGATTTGTCTTGTATTCTCCTTTGACCGCCGATCTCAAACTGCTTATTTCTTTTCACCTTGTTTTTCATTGTGTCTTGTACTTCCTTCCTCTGTTTAGGACTCTTGTTGTTTCCCTCTGGGGATTTGGTTGGATTCCTCTGCTTTATTGACTCTAAGTGTACTCCTCTATTATATGGGCGGGCTCTTGACTTCAACCAGCAATGTAAAAAATAAATTTCCATTCTGTTTCTTCAGAAGGTGCTCCTGATCACTTAAAATCTGTATTCCCTTATTCTCCAGGTGGGCTCCTGATTGCTGATACTTCAATTTTATTCCCTTATTCTCCAAGTGGGCTCCTGATTGCTGATACTTCGACTGTATTCCCTTATTCTCCAGGTGGGCACCTGATTGCTAATACTTCCATCGCTCTTCCTTGTTCTCCAGGTGGACGCCTGATTGCTAATACTTCCTTTGCTCTTCCTTGTTCTCCAGGTGGACGCCTAATTGCTAATACATCCTTTACTCTTCCTTGTTCTCCAGGTGGACGCCTGACTTCTTCTATTTCCTTTGCTCTTCCTTATTCTCCAGGTGGACGCCTGATTGCTATTTCAATTGTTCTTCCTTGTTCTCCAGGTGGACGCCTGATTGCTAATACTTCCATTGCTCTTCCTTGTTCTCCAGGTGGACGCCTGCTTGCTAGTACTTCCATTGTTCTTCCTTGTTCTCCAGGTGGACGCCTGATTGCTATTTCAATTGCTCTTCCTTGTTCTCCAGGTGGACGCCTGATTACTATTTCAATTGCTCTTCCTTGTTCTCCAGGTGGACGCCTGATTGCTAATATTTCCATTGCTCTTCCTTGTTCTCCAGGTGGACGCCTGATTCCTAATACTTCCATTGCTCTTCCTTGTTCTCCAGGTGGACGCCTGATTGCTATTTCAATTGCTCTTCCTTGTTCTCCAGGTGGACGCCTGATTGCTAATACTTCCATTATTTTTCCTTGTTCTCCAGGTGGACGCCTGATTGCTATTTTAATTGCTCTTCCTTGTTGTCCAGGTGGACGCCTGATTGCTAATACTTCTTTTGCTCTTCCTTGTTCTCCAGGTGGATGCCTGATTGCTAATACTTCCATTGCTCTTCCTTGTTCTCCAGGTGGACGCCTGATTGCTAGTACTTCCATTGTTCTTCCTTGTTCTCCAGGTGGACGCCTGATTGCTATTTCAATTGCTCTTCCTTGTTCTCCAGGTGGACGCCTGATTGCTAATACTTCTTTTGATCTTCCTTGTTCTCCAGGTGGACGCATGATTGCTAATACTTCTTTTGCTCTTCCTTGTTCTCCAGGTGGACGCCTGATTGCTAATACTTCCTTTGCTCTTCCTTGTTCTCCAGGTGGACGCCTGATTGCTAATACTTCCATTGTTCTTCCTTGTTCTCCAGGTGGACGCCTGATTGCTATTTCAATTGCTCTTCCTTGTTCTCTAGGTGGACGCCTGATTGCTAATACTTCTTTTGCTCTTCCTGAAACAAATATTATTTTTGCCCCTGTTTCAAATCAAAAAAAAATTTGTTAGTTTAAGTCATTGTGGTTAGTTGTGGCATTCTTGCTGAGGGTGGTGGTTTCTCTTTGTCCTGTTTTACTGCCTTGGAGTGGTTGAAAAGACTGTTTTGTCCTTGTAATTGATCTTTAATCGTAGGATCCCCAACTGTTGTTTTCACTTCAAATCCTTTCAATTGTAATCACATGTCTCTCCTGACATTACTGAACCACTTTTCCGATTCAACTTTTCTCATACCCATATCTTATTTTCATCCTATTACTTCCCGCCTATCGTGGCCGTATTTTGCATTATACTATCTTGAATCTTGGTAGTATACCTTGACATTCCTTTTTATTTGTTTGGAACGAAACTTACCTCAAAAGCTTTAGAAGAATAAGATTATTAGTGACGAAATATGACGATTTTGACAACTAAGAATGACAAGAAAAATCCAAATTTGGATTACTGTTGGAGAAGGAATAAGGAACTTATCTGTTTGGAGTTACTGGCACCAATGATCAGGGTACGCATTTTGGATTAATCAGCCCAGTCTATTTAACCAATCTCCTTTTCGATCTTTCCAAAATTTCCACAACCCAATTTTACTTTTTGCCAACTTACAGACCTTGTTTGACTTGCAGCATCTTAAAGAGTTTTCACCGACAAACCTTCCTCATTTGTTTATTTCTTAATTCCTTTTCGCCTTATGGTGCCTGCGAAGGTTTTTACCAATAAGACTCTCTTATTTTACTTTCTCTGAGCTTTCGTCATCGCATGGTGCCCGTGCGGGTTTTCACCTGTAAGGCTCTCTCATTTTACTTTTTCTCAGCCTCCGTCGTCTCATGGTGCCTGTGCGGGTTTTCACCTATAAGACTCTCTCATCTTCATCGCTTTTCTTGTTTGGACCAGAGTGTTATGAACCACCTCCATTTGCTCGACTCGGCATTTTTCTAAGATTGATCGAAAGGTCTTTTGGTATGTGGTTGGAATGAAAGGGTATCAAGAGTCAAAACCATTTTGATATGGGTTTAAAATTTTAACTCTTGGAATCATTTTTCTTATTGCCAATACAATTCCTGCCCCAGTTTCTTGATTGGGGGTCTCTTGATGTTTCCTTTTATGCACATTATGCGTATTATGCACCCTGTGACCGAGCCGTGAGGCGCCTACGTATCCTCTTTCAGGAATCAGGTCAAACGTAGTTCACTCCTATGATTTTTCTTTTCTCTTTTTTTTAATGATTCTAAAAGAGGGATAGGAAAGAAACAAAATATGGCTCAAAAGGGGGAACAAAGGATACAGTGTTTGGATAGCAGAATAAATTGCCTTTGTCATTCCAATCTTCGAAATAATGCCAAATACAAACATTCAATAATTATACCAAAGAAAAATCATGCATAATATCTCTTTACCGCATCAGAATTGATAGCCATGTCTATGCATTTTCCTTCAACATCTGTTAAACATAATGCACCATTGGACAATACTCTGGTCACAATGAATGGCCCTTGCCAATTAGGGGCAAATTTGCCCTTTGCTTCAACCTGATGTGGAAGAATACATTTCAGCACATGCTGACCCACTTCAAACTTCCGGGGACGCACCATTTTGTTGTATGCTCTTGCTATTCTTCTTTGATACGATTGGCCATGACATACTGCTGCCAATCGTTTTTCATCAATAAAGTTTAACTGTTCCAAACGGGTTTTGACCCATTCATCATCATCAATCTTAGCTTCGGTGACGATCCGAAGGGAGGGAATTTCAATTTCAGCAGGAATTACTGCCTCAGTGCCATATACCAACAAATAAGGAGTTATTCCTACTAAGGTGTGCACAATAGTGCGATATCCCAACAACACAAATGGTAATTTTTCATGCCATTGTCTTGAACCTTCTATCATTTTTCGAAGTATCTTCTTTATGTTTTTGTTGGCTGCCTCGACTGCTCCATTCGCCTTGGGCCGATATGGGGTGTAGTTGCGATGTATAATCTTAAACTGTTGACATACTTCCCTCATTAAGTTACTGTTAAGATTAGCACCGTTATCTGTGATGATCACCTTTGGGATTCCGAATCGACATATGATATTTGAGTGAACAAAATCGACCACAGCTTTCTTGGTCACTGATTTGAATGTTTTGGCCTCAACCCATTTGGTAAAATAATCAATGGCTACCAGAATGAACCTGTGCCCATTGGATGCTGCCGGCTCAATTGGTCCAATCACATCCATGCCCCAGGCAACGAAGGGCCATGGTGCCGACATTGTGTGCAACTCGGATGGTGGAGAATGAATCAAATCTCCGTGTATTTGGCATTGATGACACTTGCGCACAAAACTGATACAATCTCGCTCCATGGTAAGCCAATAGTAACCAGCTCGGAGGATTTTCTTTGCCAACACATATCTGCTCATGTGGGGTCCGCAAACTCCCGAATGTACTTCAGACATGATAGT
Source organism: Nicotiana sylvestris (assembly GCF_000393655.2). Taxonomy (NCBI): domain Eukaryota; kingdom Viridiplantae; phylum Streptophyta; class Magnoliopsida; order Solanales; family Solanaceae; genus Nicotiana; species Nicotiana sylvestris. Next base: position 58,585,750 of record NC_091058.1, read on the forward strand.
CGTGGCTTGTTTAGCATCTATGCATCTTAATAATCCAAGGTCTGGTGTTCTTTTATACAAAACTCCTCCACTTAAGAAGAATCCATTTGCCAATCGCCTAATGGTTCTCTTTTGATCCCCTGTGGCTTGTGCTGGATATATCCCCATTCTGATATACTCCTTGATGTCGTGGAACCATGGTTCACCATCAAATTCCTCCTCAACCATGTTGCAGTAAGCGTGCTGATCGTGGACTTGAATATGCAGTGGATCCACATAAGCTTTGTCTGGATGGTGCAACATTGATGCTAGGGTAGCCAATGCATCGGCAACCTCATTATGGACCCTTGGAATGTGCTTGAACTCCACTGATCGAAACCGCTGACAAAGATCATGTAAACATTGCCAGTATGGTAAGAGCTTCAGGTCTCGTGTTTCCCATTCTCCTTGAATTTGATGTACCAGAAGATCTGAATCTCCCAAGATCAAGATTTCCTGGATACCCATGTTTGCAGCTAGCCTTAACCCCAAAATACAAGCTTCATACTCAGCCATATTATTGGTGCAATAAAATCGAAGTTGAGCCGTAACAGGATAGTGATGTCCGGTTTCAGAAATAATTACAGCTCCTATCCCGACTCCTTTCATGTTAGCAGCCCCATCAAAGAAAAGTTTCCAGCCGGGTTTCTCAATTTGCTCCATCTCATCGATATGCATTATTTCTTCATCTGGAAAATAAGTCTTCAAGGGCTCGTACTCTTCGTCGACTGGGTTTTCGGCCAAATGATCGGCCAATGCTTGGGCTTTCATTGCAGTCCAAGTCACATAGATGATGTCAAATTCTGTGAGCAATATCTGCCACTTTGCTAGTCTCCCTGTTAGCATAGGCTTTTGAAAAATATATTTCAACGGATCCAATGCGAAATGAGGTAAGTAGTGTAGGATGACAAATAGTGTTTCAATTTCTGAGCTACCCAAGTTAGGGCGCAACATGTTCTTTCTAGATGAGTGTACTTAACCTCATAAGCTGTGAACTTCTTGCTAAGGTAGTAGATGGCCTGTTCCTTTCTGTCGGTGATGTCGTGTTGCCCCAGCACACAACCAAATGAGTTTTCCAAGACTGTCAAGTAAAGAATCAAAGGTCTTCCTAGTTCGGGTGGAACCAGCACGGGTGGGTTTGACAAGTATCCTTTTATCTTATCAAATGCTTCTTGACACTCATCGGTCCATTTGACCACAATATCCTTCTTCAACAATTTGAAAATAGGCTCACAAGTTGTCGTGAGCTGAGCAATAAACTTACTGATGTAATTCAACCTCCCTAACAAACTCATTACTTCAGTTTTGTTCCTTGGAGGTGGCAATTCCTGGATGGATTTGATCTTTGACGGGTCTAGCTCGATGCCTCGCCGACTGACTATGAATCCCAACAGTTTTCCAGATGGAACACCAAATGCGCACTTGGCAGGGTTAAGTTTGAGGTTGTACCTGCGAAGTCTCAGGAAGAATTTCCTCAAATCCCCAACGTGGTCGGCCTGATGCTTTGATTTTATGATCACATCGTCCACGTATACCTCAATCTCTTTATGTATCATATCACGAAACACCGTGGTCATCGCTCTCATGTATGTTGCCCCGGCGTTCTTCAAACCGAAGGGCATTACCCGGTAGCAATAGGTTCCCCATGGGATGATGAATGTCGTCTTTTCTGCATCTTCTTCATCCATTAGAATTTGATGATACCCGGCATAACAATCCACAAAAGATCCTATCTCATGCTTAGCACAATTATCGATCAAAATATGGATATTGGGTAATGGGAAGTTATCCTTTGGACTTGCTTTGTTGAGATTGCGGTAATCGACGCAGACTCTAATCTTGCCGTCTTTCTTTGGCACAGGAACGACATTAGCCAACCAAACAGGATATCGAGTGACTCGAATGACCTTTGCCTCCAACTGTTTGGTGATTTCTTCTTTAATTCTCACACTCATATCAGGCTTGAACTTTCTCAACTTTTGCTTGACGGGATGCACCATTGGATCAGTGGGCAATTTGTGAACCACTAAATTAGTGCTCAAACCTGGCATGTCGTCATATGACCATGCAAAAACATCTTTGAATTCGATGAGCGTTTTAATTAACTCTTCTCGGATCTTTCGTTCAAGGTGGACACTTATTTTAGTTTCTCGGATATTATTCATGTCCCCTATATTGATGTCTTCGGTATCACTCAGGTTAGGTTTGGTTTTTTCTTTAAAATAAATTAACTCTTTACTAATCTCTTCGAAAGCCTCATCCTCATCATATTCTGATTCATAATCACAATATACTTCTTGAATTATTATTTCGGAACCAGATTGATTTTTAAGACTGGGCTGAGGATTCCTTATGCATGCCAAATCACTAGAGCCAGCGTAAAAAGGACTGTACAGAAAAAAAACTATCAGGAATGATAATGAAAAGGAAACTGTATTTCATTGGATGATAAAAGACAACAAGGTTTGCACACTTCAAACAAACTGTAAGATGAACATTGGGATTACAACCCTGAAGTAACCCAAACAAACTGAAGGAAAATCAAAATAAACTACCAAGACTCCTTTCGAATGGGGAGAGGAGTGGCTTTCCAATTATTAAGCTTTGTCTCTGGCCCAACGAATTGAACTTCCGTGTTGCTAGAACCTTCACCACTTTCCACCATGTTCACATCGTCAAACAACTTTTCAAATTTTTCAATTAATTCCTCCTCAAGATTAATCCTGGATTTAGGAATTGTTGTTATCGGGTGATTTCTGGTATCGGACTTGACAAAAGACTTTGATAGATGTGGAACTGGCTTTGGAATGACCCATGCTTTATGTTTTGGCTTTCTGGCCTTTCTCGCGTTTGGGACTGTGGGTATGAATCCTAATCCAACTGTTCCCCAGTTCTTGGGAAGAGATACTGGTTGCGTAATGCCTTGTAAAGACGAGCCCAAACCTTTGCCGGGTACAAAACCATTCTTTAACATTTCATAGGCTACCATGACTGATACAGAGGTTATCTTTGGATTCGGAATGTATTTCCCCTCTGAAATTTTCTCTACCAACATTGTGTCGGAAACCTGGTAAACCCATGGTCCTTTGTCATTTTCTATTCCTTCGACCGGTACAATGGCACTGCTGGGAGCATTTAAACTGTCTTCCCCATGCACAACTATTTCTTGCTTATCCCATTCAAACTTGACCATTTGGTGTAGTGTTGATGGGACTGCTTTAGCCGCATGTATCCATGGTCGACCCAACAGTAAATTATAAGAAACAACTATATCCAACACGTGAAACTCCATTGTAAATTCAACTGGCCCTATTGTTAGTTCCAGCACTATGTCGCCAAATGAATCTCTGCTTCCACCGTCAAACCCCCTGTACGCAAATACTATTTTTCTGGATCCTCTCCTCTTTTATTTTCAATTTGCTCAGAGTGGAGAGAGGGAAGATGTTAGCGCTTGACCCGCTGTCAACCAACACCCGGGTCACTACGGAATTTTCACATTTTAAGGTGAGGTAAAGAGCTCTGTTGTGCTCAGTACCCTCCACAGGCAATTCGTCATCAGAAAATGTGATTCTGTTTGCCTCAAAGATTTTGTTGGCTATCTTCTCCAAGTGATTCACGGAGATCTTATCAGGAACATGTGCCTCATTCAAGATCTTCATTAAAGCTTGACGGTGCTCGTCCGAATAGATCAGCAGTGACAATAATGAAATTTGAGCGGGTGTTTTTTTCAATTGTTCCACGATAGAATAGTCGTGGAGCTTCATCTTTATCAAGAATTCTTCCGCTTCGTCTTCCGTCACAGCTTTCTTCATTGGTGTTGGATTATTTTTAGTTTTTCTTAATTCTTCGGGAGTAAAACATCTTTCCAAACGAGTCAAGCCTTGCACCTCACAGACTTCTTCCTTGACTTCTTTTCCTTTGTAAATTACCGTCACCCGTTCATAGTTCCATGGAATGGCCTTGTTGTTGTTCACTGGTAACTGAGTTACTGGCTTGATAATAACCCGATCTACACGGGCTCCTTCCACGACTACGATGGGTTTGCTGGCGACCCCTGGTACAATCACTTTTGATCCTTCCTGCTTTGTAGCAACTTTGCTTGAAGATCCCTTCACAACTACCACAGATGTCTCGTCAACATTTTTGTTCTGCTCAGGTACCGACTTCTCTTCCGTTAACTGTTCATCTGGCTTGGCTTCATGAGACCAAATCATCATGACGGTTTGTGATGGCTTCTTTGTTTCTTTATCAGCCCGTACTATTTCTATCATATTGGCCTCCTGATGAGCTGGCATTGGATTTCTGTTGATGTTGGGAGCTTCGGGGGTTTGAACTTCAATTTTATTAGTATCAATCAGCTCTTGTATTGAATTCTTTAAATGCCAGCATTTTTCTATGTCATGGCATGGTGTACCAGAACAATACTCACAGCTAATGGTGTAGTCCAAATTCTTTGGAGGAGGATTGGGCAGCTTGGATTGTATTGGCCTTAGCATATCTAGCTGTCTCAACATGTGGAACAAACTAGTGTAGGACTCTCCCAATGGAGTGAAGGTTTTCCTTTTCTGTCCCCTTTCACCCCTGAATACTTGATTAGGCCTGAAACCTGGTCCGGAGTAGGCTCGCGGATAAGGATAGGTACTTGGTATGACAGGAGCACGCCAATTGGCATGGGCAGGTGGCTGATTGTATGCTTGTGCATGGTTAACGGAAAAATGAGGTTCCGCGGGTGATAGTAGTGTTGGGGTGAATTGTGGTGGTAAGTTGATTGGTGGGGTCGATGTTGATTGTAGTAAGGAGGTGAATATCTGGATCCTGACCAAGTTCCTGAATCAACCATCGCCGCTTCCTCTCTTTTCTTTTTTCCAATCCCTCCTACTCCGCCTTGAATAGCTTGAGTAGTTGCCTTAATAGCCGAATAACTCATGATATTATTTGTCTTGAGGCCTTCTTCCACCATACCTCTCATATTCACTACTTCATTGAATGATTTTCCTATCGCCGAAACCAAATGGGCATAGTAAGTTGGTTCCAAGGCTTGTAGGAAGTAGTCTACCATTTCACTCTCCTTCAAGGAGGATCCACCCTTGCTGCCTGTTCCCTCCACCGGAAACCATACTATCTAAAGCTCTCATTGTGCTTCTTCTTGAATTTTGTCAGGGATAGTCGATCTGGGATGATTTCTAGATTGTATTGAAAGTGATACTCAAATGCCTGTGCCAGGTCATCCCAGGTGTACCATCTCCCATGGTCCTGGCGAGTATACCACTCTAAAGCTGATCCGCTCAAGCTTTGACTGAAATAAGCCATTAGTAATTTGTCTTTTCCCCCAGCTCCTCGCATCATGCTGCAGAAACCCCTCAAGTGGGCTACTGGATCGCCATGCCCGTTGTATAGGTCAAATTTGGGCATCTTGAAACCGATTGGTAATTGCACATTTGGGAACAAGCATAAGTCCTTGTAGGCCACACTGACCTGTCCTCCCAACCCTCGCATGTCTCGGAATGATTGCTCTAGGCTTTTGACCTTCCTGACCATCTCTTCTTGTTCGGTATTTTTGACGGGCTTGTCAATTTCTGTTGGGAGGTCAAAACGGGGAGTAAATGAATGGATTTCGGAGGCTTTGAAAGTGGGCTCCGGGGGGTAGTATTGGTTGTCTTGGGCCTGGAATATAGGCTCACTAGGAGATTTGTGGAATGTAGCTGTGGGAGGTGCCACGAAGACAGGAGATACTGGTGGAGGAGGGTATGGAACAGGTTTAGGAGGTGGAGACTGCGGTGTCTGAGAGGTGGTGCCTCGGTAGTGTTGGTAGATGGGGAAATTTGGGGATAGTTCAGTGATAGGATTATCCTGAGTTTGGGCTAGTGATGGGGTGGAGGCAGGGTTAGCTGGGTAAGATGGGGGTGATTGCCCTGTAGACCAAGCCCGGTACATCTCAGCCATTTGTTGCTTGAGTTTAAGCATCTCTTCTTTCATTTTACCGACGTCTATCTCCTCTATCTCAATACCTGTGTCGACATCCGGTATAGACATACTTTCGGGTATTGGTCCTTTTGATCTCATGTGATAATGATAATATGCCAGTATACTCTTAGAGAAACTAACTGCTTGAACTCTGGAAATGAGCAAACTTGTTAGTTTTGAGAGTTTTAACACATATATAATTACACGTTGAGATACAATGTTCCTAGACAGATAACCCTTTTCTATTATGCATTTGCTCGGTTGCTTGTGTCATCCCAGCTTTTCTGGACCCTTCTTTTTATTGTCATTCACTCTTTATTTTATTCTCTTTTTTTTTATTTTATGATTGTGGTCGAATCTTATAGAGATTGCCTACGTATCATGCCCCCGCATGAATCAGACCGTGCGTAGTTCCGGCATAAGGCAATTGTCACACTTTTATTCATTCTTGAAATAATACAAAGACGGAACAGACACTACATTTGGAAAACATTATAAGAAAATGGTTTAAAAACTTGACACAAACCCAAATCAAACAAAAGACACAACTCTTAACAGCTCTGAACATGCTCCACTCCCCATTTTTGTTTTCAATCATTGGATCATCTGCTCAATGTGGGGCTTGACCTGGATGACCTCCCAGCGTACGATACATTCTTTCTAACTCCATTGCCAGATGACGGGCAAAAATAGGTGCATTTTCTATAAACCTTTCATAATCCATCCCTTGGCAGTTCACATAACTTTGAGAGGTGTAAACCGCTAAATCATGGATTTGTGCCCAGAAATCTTGGAGACGTTGTTCTTGGTTTTCCAGTTGCTGTTGGCGAGTGGTGGCTATATCTATGATACGGTATTCACGATCTAAAGCTGACTCTAATTGAGCTCGGAGTTTGGCCTGATCGAGTCTTGCCTGTGCTCTTTCTCTGTCAATGTCTGCGTGCTGATGTTCTCTATTGTATCTTCTCGCTTCTTCCAGTTGTGCATGAAGTTGGGCTTCTGAATGTATCCAATGGTCTTTCTCCTTCTTGAATTGTGCCCTGGCTTCTTCGGATTGCCTTACTTGGCGTTCCTTATTAGATCTGGCCTCTTCGTTTAATTGTTGGATTCTTTCTTTAGATTTGCTCAATGATTTTCGATTTTTGCCATAATGGAATCACAATCTTGCATTTTTCCAAAAGATTGGCGATGATTTTTTGATCTTTCCAACTCCTCATTGGTGTTTCAGAAGCTTTCTTCATTTTTTGAAATTGAGCGTGAAGATTTTTATTCTCACAAGCCAGACTCTTCTTCTCGCCTTCTACTTCTTGTGCTTGTAAGTCTTTCTCCAAATTGAGGTTCCTCAGATTTTCCTTTAAGGCATGGATAGTTGCTTTGTACCCCTTTTCCTTTTCTCCCCAAATTAATCGCTCTTGGATTTTATCGTTAAAAGTTTGAACATGGGGTCTTTTTATTGGCCTTTTTATATCGGGTTCTGGTGCATCATCCACGCGGGATCGTTTTTCAAACCATCTTGCATATCCTGGATTTATCTTGCCCTTTGTACTATTTGGAAATTGAGTATCATCTTTCAAGTATCGACATCCATTCCACATCTGCTGAATTAAAGCCTCGGGAAGAGTGGCTTCGGGATGTAACTCGATTACTTGCATACTCAAATCTTCGTCATCTGGCACCACTTGGTATCTCCTTAGTTGTCTTAGAACTCTCTGTGGTGCATATGGTTGGACGCTTCTCAATACCAATAGCAGCAAATAACTATTCAAGGTTGACATGTGTATCACTTCCTTTACCGGGAGCCATCCCAAAGTCCACTCAATTTGATTCGCCGTTAAAGACCTTAGATGAGATACCCAGACTTCTATCCCTTCTGGAGACTTATAATCTTTTATTCTTTCCTCATAACTCTCGATGAAATTATCATTGCTTGGACCATACTGTATGAACTTGGGCTGATGTTGGAGATGTTCAATCATCCACATTTGCAACAAAATTTTGCATCCTTCGAAGACCTTTGCCCCTGATTTACATAAAGTCAATGCCCGATAAATGTCTGAGAGAATGATCGGGGCAAGGGTGTGATTTTCCTTGGTAGTGAGGACCTGTACGACTTTTGCTGTGCGAATATCAATTGTTCGTTCTTTGTTTGGGAAAACCATGATTCCCAGAAAAGCCACCATGAAAGAGAAGCGTCGGTGAATTTGCCAGGTGTCTTTGTTCTGTTTGTTAGTAAGGCCCTTTTCATGAATTTCAAATCCGTCCGACTTTCCGAACCTTGAATATAGGAAGTTGAAAGAACAACACCCGTTGACAACATTACTTTTTCTGATTTTATTACTGATGTTTAGAAGACCAAAGAATCGATGCACCGAGGGAGCCTTTGTGAATATCAGATTTTGATTTCTTAGATCTCCGTCAAAACCAGCATATCCAGCTATCTCTTCTAATGTAGGAGTAAGCTCGAAATCAGAGAAACGAAAGACATTGTGAACAGGGTCCCAAAAAGTTACTAACGCCGCAATCAAATCATCACGTGGTTTAACTTTCATAATATCTGTGAGAGTTCCCAAATGCTTAATGACCCATTTTTGACCATCTTCTCCTAGCTCATACCACCACATCTGAAGCCGAAATAGAAACTCGTCTGCATTTGCGAACGGTGGGTTTTGGGTGGTGCTCATTTTGTATCTAAAATTAGTTTTAACAAAATCAAGACTCATTTTGAAAACAGACACTAAAAAAAAATCATTTTTATTTATTTATTTAACACTTCTTCTTTTTTTCAAAACTTAAAACTATATATATATATATATATATATATATATATATATATTTAATAAAAACATTTTATTTCTTGGCTCTCGCAATGATTTTTTTTTTAATTAAGCTGGTCAACAAGCAAATCCGAGGTAAATGAATGCACAAGTAGCAAGTAGGATGCATCAGAATGGTCTTTTCATTTCGGGTTCACCTGTCCTAGACAGACCCAACCCCTGTGTTGAGTCTCCAAGGTCAAATGTACATGATGCAAATAGACGTTCCTACTAGGGATCCGGTACGAGGCTGAGTTATTCTAAGTGAAAAACCTGAGGCAGATTGTTCTAGACCTGGCTTACCCAAACGGACAGTTTGAGCCGAAGTGGGGGCAACGTACCGGGAGCACGAAAGTCTACCCGGCCTAGTTACTTGTCCCAACTTCGTCTTATTTGGTATGACCTTTAACAGAAAGGTGGGCCACGCACACGTGTGCACCATAAATTCAGAAGACTCAGAAAGAAGGAGGGTTTCGTAGCCGTTTTATATACACAATTCAGATAATATTAAAGCGGTAAAAAGCAACATTTAGCACATTAAGCATAAACATGTAAAAATTAGATAATAAATAAAGCCAACTATAACAGCTATTTTAAGCTTGAAATCTTGAACCTTGAACCAGTTGTTCTGGGTCTACAGTGGTATTGTCCCCAGCAGAGTCGCCAGAGCTGTCACACCTCCTTCTTCCGCCCCCGCGAGGGTGCGAAGGAGTTTTTTCCAATTAAAGGACAGTCGAAACGGGATTTGTTTATTTATTTCAGAGTCGCCACCTGGGAATTTTAAGGTGTCCCAAGTCACCGGTTTTAATCCCGAATCGAGGAGAACATGACTCTGTTTGTCATTCTGCGAACCAGAAATTCGAGTAAGGAATTCTGTTAATCCGGGAGAAGGTGTTAGGCATTCCCGAATTCCGTGGTTCTAGCACGGTTGCTTAACCATTTTTATATTTGGCTTAATTATCTTGATTTACTAAATACATTTTTTTCTTGTTGCCCGATTTTATTACCGCTTTTGTTTAGATTGTTTACAATTATAGAAACGAATCACGCGTACGTATATTCATATTATATACCTTTTATAAATGTAGAGAATCGTGTCACGCATACGTGTATACAAAAAGATTGATAATATTTTTATATTTTATTAAAAAAAAATTGATGTTCGAAATTGTGCTTAAAATAAAATTAAGAACATTCATCACTCTTATATGATTGGATAGTGAACTGCACATCTCGGGTTATACGAAATTAATTTAATATCCTCCGACGAATCTCTTTTTATTAAAATTTTGGCTCAAAGTTGCGCGAACGCATAATCCGAACTGCCTTAAAAAATGTAATTAGGCCACGCGAACGTATCCCTAATTTCACAAAATATTCTTGATGGTAACATAAAATTCTCAACAAATTGTTTATTACATCCATCTATTTTTAAATATGAAAGTCATGGGAAATCGCTGATTTGGACGTTTTCAAATTTCTTGAAAAGAATTCAAAATTTATTATGTGTTGACCGCAAGTTTAATTTTACGCGTATGAATTATATACCTCAAAACTATTCAAATTTTTAAGAATTAATGATATGAAAAACAAACAACGTGTAACTAAAACTACCATTTTTATCGTGAATACAATATTCGTATACCCAAAAAGCAAATTGCGTGCAAAATTAGGAAAAGAATTGATTTGATAAATGAACTAATAGTTTTCGAAGAATTTTCATTGTTATATTCAGGGCGAACTCTATTTTTTGTATGTCTTTGACTTAAATGTTGCATTTTAGTATTTATAAATCCCACCTCCTTCTCATCTACTTGTTTTAGTCCAAAGTTATAATTATTTTGGTTAATTTTGCTTACGATGATTGAGTTTGGGATAGATATAATCAAACCAATTCTTATTCTCAGCCTATGCGAGCTATTTGCAAACATTAACTCTACACTTTGTAAAAATTATTGACATTATTTTTTATACTATTTTTAAAGAAATGAATTGATCGCATTCTTAAAGTAATTGGGCTATTTGTTATAAAAAAAACTAATCTACAAATCGATTTAATAAGATGACATTACATGTAACGTAGTTGTACATATGAACCATTCATGATATTCCAACATTGTAAACGTAACGGATTATATCAATTCACCTTTCCACTATGGTTATACACATAACCGTTATTACGCCATATACGAACAAAATACAACTAACATCATTCAATCAACAACAAGATCGGATATTTGACAAAATAGGCTAGTAATGTAGTTTCTTGATATTTCCATACTATTCTATACTTAGCTAACAATATCACAAGATTTAACTAATGGCCAACTTTCTGCCATGTTCCCTATCTCGACAATTGAAACAATAAATGTCACCACTAAACTTCAAAATAAATAAGATTATCGTAGAAATTACTACTTCACAAGTTCAATTGGCTAATAGTTTATCATATCAAGTATAATACTATATTAACAAACTAAAAAAAACTGAAACTTAAACTACTAAATTTAATGAGTAGAAGACATAATTGTAATTCCAAACTTCATTTTTCTTGCAATGTTGAAGCTTTTCATGACATGAGTTTACAGATATGTACCTGGAAATGAGGGTAAAAGAGGTAAAGTTCAGCAGTAGCAGCAGTAACAAAATAGCAGAATATACCAATGTTTCAACAGATTTGAGCAACAAACAACAAGACCCGTGAAGCCCAGACGCACAGTGGCAGGAATTTTAGGAAATTGCAGATTTAAACCAAACAATATCAACAAAACAAACCCGGACAGATTCAAGGGAATAATGTTTCAGATTTTCTTTCTTTCTTCTCTATCTGTTTCAGATTTGTTTCCCTCTAACTGATTCTCCTCCCTTTTTTTCTGTTTTTCTGTTTCTCTCTATGTCTATTTTTTCCAGTTTCAGATGCGGATTTCTTTCTTTCCTTCCTTGTTATTTCTCCTCTCTATCTGGTTCTCTCTGTATTCTCTATGTGTTTTGTCCTCTCTACTGATTTCAGCTCTCTTTTAGATCCTTTCTTTGGTATGTATCTCTCTCTCTCTCTATTTTTTTTTGTTCTCTTTTTTTCTCCAGACTTTTTCTCTCTTTCTATCTATCTCTTTTTCAGATTAGTTCCTTCTTTTCAGATTTTTTCCTCTTCTCAGATTTTTTCCTCTCTTTTGAAACCAGTCCCGCACCCCCTCTTTATACAAGTCAGCTCTTAGCAGCCTACCGGAACCCTTTTCCTTTTTTAAAAATCAGAAATTTTTCACTCAAATGATACTAAGTCTGATTTTCTATTGATCAAACCACTAAGGATACCTTTTTCCCTTAATTTCAGCCCCCTCCATTACCTTTTGTTTCCCATTATCCCATTAAATTAAAGCCACTAACATTCCACTATAACACACTAATACTAACATACTGTTTCATTCCCAGAATACCCCTATAATCCTACTGTTATTACTGCCCTTAATTCAAACTTTTTGTAACCTATTATTGAACGCCGGACAATGACACCCAGAATATCGCGCAGAATCCTTTACTTGCACCTCATGATACACGCTCTGCGGGAATCGGGCCTGATAACAGAAGCACTCGAACCCTATTGGGGACTTGTTGACGGAGGATGATGATATTAAAGCTGATAATGGTCTTGACAGTATTGATGCGAAGCTCAGCGGCTAAGATGCCAATTTTGATAAAGTGGGAGGACGCTCCGTTCCTTGGTTAGCAAGAGAGAAGCTTGTGGTGGCTTATTTTGTTGTCATTTCTGTTGTCCGAATTATTCTTAGGGTTGTAATCCGAATATTGTCTTGTGTCAAACCTTCTGGTTTAAGTTTTGTCGAGGCTGTGTCAGGATTTTATTCTGGTTGTTTTGTTTGTTTATTCAAACCATTTCGCTGGTAGTCTAATACAAAAGCCGGTCTTTTATTGTTTCCAGTCATCTTTTTGTTTAGTCCTTTTATCATTTTTGTTCAGCGCCGATTCTCGTGACATGACATGCGCACACAGTTTGGGCCTAATCTTAAAAGTTAATCATAAAACCCTGGGAAGGTGATCAAAGCATTTAAAGAAAATAAGAACGGTTTGAGATTATTTGAAGTCCGAGTCATGTGGAACTGGGGCAAGTTAAACATAAATAAAACCGTCAAATTCCCACCAGTATAATGCGGGCATACCTTTCAGTTTTTTTTTCATGTCCTAGGAGCCCACCAGTATAATGCGGGCATACCTTTCAGTTTTTCATTTCATGTCCTAGGCGCCCACCAGTATAATGCGGGCATACCTTTCAGTTTTTCATTTCATGTTCTAGGTCGCCCACCAGTATAATGCGGGTATACATTTCTGTTTTTCATTCCATGTCCTAGGCGCCCACCAGTATAATGCGGGAATACATTTATGTCTTTTCATTTCATGTCCTCGGTCGCCCACCAGTATAATGCGGGCATACCTTTCAGTTTTTCATTTCATGTCCTAGGCGCCCACCAGTATAATGCGGGAATACATTTCTGTCTTTTCATTTCATGTCCTCGGTCGCCCACCAGTATAATGCGGGCATACCTTTCAGTTTTTCATTTCATGTCCTAGGCGCCCACCAGTATAATGCGGGAATACATTTCTGTCTTTTCATTTCATGTCCTCGGTCGCCCACCAGTATAATGCGGGCATACCTTTCAGTTTTTCATTTCATGTCCTAGGCGCCCACCAGTATAATGCGGGAATACATTTCTGTCTTTTCATTTCATGTCCTCGGTCGCCCACCAGTATAATGCGGGCATACCTTTCAGTTTTTCATTTCATGTCCTAGGCGCCCACCAGTATAATGCGGGAATACATTTCTGTCTTTTCATTTCATGTCCTCGGTCGCCCACCAGTATAATGCGGGCATACCTTTCAGTTTTTCATTTCATGTCCTAGGCGCCCACCAGTATAATGCGGGAATACATTTCTGTCTTTTCACTGCAGATCTTGAAATTAGTAACCCACCGGAAGGTAGAAGGTTACAACAAGAATTCCCAGCAGGAAACAATAAAAAATCCTCAACACCGAAAAATAGAAGGTTGCAACAAGAGGTCCCAACACAAACTCAAGCGCATAAGTCAAAAGGAAGAAAAGACGCGTCTTGAAAGAAGTGGCATGTGAACATTGAATTATGCCCAACATAACAAAGCTTAATGAATAAAGCCTTATCCCCAGCAGACAGAACGGAATAATGAAAACTGGTATTCAGAAAAGCAAAAGGCCAGTGTCATCCCCAAAGTATCGGAAGAAAAGCACCGGAAGAAATGCAAGCAGACAAGAAAGCAAGGCAACAAGAACAAATTGCAGTCTAGCCTAGCTTCTTGTTTTCTTTTAAGCACGGTGTAACAAGGAGATCGGTAAGCAGTGGTAATAGCATGCAACAACAGTAACATTGTAGTCCTACGGTACTCCCAGCTACCAAAACTTCCCGAACTACATTGACCTGATTCCTGTTTAGCCCAGGATATGTAGGAAACCTTTGAAGCAAAGGTTCGGTTAAATCTTTTTCAAAAAATGCTTCACACGGAGTACTCGGATGGGCAAAAATCGCTCGCTTTATCTTTGCACGAAAACCCTTCGTGTCTTCGGGCAAAGAGGGGCAGCTGTAAGCACGTGATTTTTGCCCTATATGAGAATTACTCCCAAAAAATTCAAAAATAAAATGATTTTTCTTTGGTGTGCAATTTTGTGATATTTTGTGATATTTTGAATATGTCTGTGCATGTTTATTTGTTAAATTAATAAAAAATACAAAAATATGTCGCATTTTGCATGTAGGATTTAATTCTACAATTTGTTAGTAATTAAGTTTGTTTACAAAAAATGAAAATTACAAAAATAGGCATCTTTTGCATTTTTAGCATTTAATGTCCAAATATACAATTTTATGCTTAATTATTACTTAATTGTGCGTTAATTGTTATTGGGAGTTAATTTGCACTTTTATAAATTAATTTGGTTCTTAATAATAATTTAAGTATTTTTATAATTTAGTTTTAGAAAAATAAAAGAACAAAAGAGGGCAAAATACAAAGAAAAATCGGATTGGGCCACTTCTTCAATTGTAAGCCACAGGCCCAAAAAATTGTCCAACTTTCTCATGACCCGGTCCATTTCAAACCAGGTTGACCCAATCCATAACCCAACACCCTCTATCTTGCAAACAAAAAAAAAAGGCCAAAAACCTAACAAAAAACCTTAAGAGGTCCCCCCCCCCCTTCTCATTTGTTTCTTCTTCTCCAAACTCCTCACAAACCTCCCATGGCTGCCCTTCACCCTCACCATGGACAACTACCCACCCTCACTCACCTCTCAATACCCAGAAACCACCCTTCAACTCCTCCTCTCACCAGACCATCCTTGAACCAACCCAAGACCACCATCACCCAACCTATTGCTTCATCTTCTCGCAACCAAGCGACCACTGGATCAGCCTCACGTCTACCCGACCACGTCTCAACGTCGTCTTCTTCAGCAGCCCAGCTCGACCATCATTTTCTCGAACACCCTCGAGACCCTAGAACCTCACCCTTCTACTACGATCCAGCCAGGACGTCGAACAGCAGCTCCAAACCAAAAGCGTCGTCCAGTTCGAGCCCAGTTGCTGCGTCTTCATGTTGAACAGCAGCAGCAAAGAAACCCAGTTTCTGCGTCTTTACGTTCATCCGCATCGTCGTCACGTCCAAACGACCAGACGCTCCTACTTCTGCTTGCCGCGCACATGAATGTTGTTGTTGCTGCTTCAACCTTTGCCACTGCCAGCTGCTTCTGCTTCACGTGTTGCTTCTACTGTTGCTTCATCTTCTTCATCAAAGTTCGAGGGTCTTTGGTTGAGTCGAGGTCCGGTACGTCGAGTTTTGGTTAGGGGTCATCAAAACAGTCCCTATATAGTCCGAGGTCGTCGTGGGTTAGTCGTTGTTCGTCGTTTCGATCCGGTTAGTAGATTTTGAGTTTTATTTTTTTTCCGTATTTCGTTTTGATATTTCTCGAATCTAAAATCGGTAGATGTTTGATTTTTGTTTTGTTCATGTTCATTGTTTTGTTAATTTTTCAGTTGTTCATGTGAAATTGTTAGTTTAATATTTGTTAGATTCAAATTGAAATTTAATTAATTATTTCTTCAATTTGTTTCATGTATTTTATGTATTTTTCAGAAATTGTTAATATTGTTAGATTCAAGTTTAAGCTCATAATTGGTTCTTGTTCGATCTTGTTATTTGTCTAAAAAAAAGAATTTAGTTGTAGTCGGGGAGTATGTTGGTTTAATCATGTGAATCCGTCATGTTTTGTTGTTTAAAAATAGATTTAATTCATGTTCGTCTTTGTTTGAAGTTCGTTTTTAATTCAATGATTTAATGTGAAGTTATGTTTTAATTTTTTTTTGGAATCATGTATCTTTGTTATAATTTTGTTGAATTTAATTTTAAAAGATCAATTGATTATTTGAAGTTTAGTGATTTGAATAAGTTTATTTGTTTTGTTTAAGCTTAATACAAGTTTAATTCGAATTTGAATAAAACTTGCTTGTTATTGTTGTTGAATCTTTTCATTTATGTTCATACTTTGTTTAATTGTTCTTGAATCCGAAATTAGTATAAGTTTGATTTTTCTTGTTTATTGTTCATCATTTATGATTATTTCTTGAGTTTGTCTCAGAATCTTGTTTAAGTTTAATATAGGAATTGTTGGTTGTAATGTTGTTAGAGTTGATTTTAAGTTCAAATGATTATTAAATTTAGAAATCTGAATGTACTTGTTTGTTGTTGTTATTGAATCTGAAAGTAGGTTTGTTTGTTGCTAAAAAATATTGTTCAATCAAAATTTTAGTTGTTCTTTGTTGTTCGATTTGTGTTCATGTGATATTGTTGTTGAATTGGTTTAGAAATCATGTTTATGTGATTTGTTGTTTGAACATTGTTAGAAATTGGTCATATTTGCTATATTTTGGTTGAAATTGATTAAGTGAAGTGTTTATAGCTGATGGGGGTAGTTTGGTAATTTGCAGTACGTTCAGGGGTAGTTTGGTAATTTCATTAAGGGCAGAGGGATATTTTTGGAATTTAATTTCTGAATAATTATTTATTTTGAATGTTATTTCCATTAAAATAAAGATAATATTAAAGTAATTAAGCATGGGGGACAAAATGTAATGGGGTGGGGTTTGATATAATTGTTTAATTTAATGGGGGACAAGACAAAATGTAGTGGAGGGGAATATGGTAATTGTTTATGGTAGGCATGAGGGACAAGATGTAATTGGTTGGTTTGATATATTAGTTTAATGTAAGTGGGGGATGAGTGGGGAGATAATGGGTTTGGTAAGAGAAAATGAGTGTTTTATTAATGAATTAAAGGGTTTGGGGATGCTATATATGAGAGGCTTGATCAGATTTTAAAGGACGGACAGAGATATAGAGAGAGAAAAAAGCTGAATATTTAAGAGAGAAAGAAGAATCCGAAAAATATTAAAACTTTCAAGAAAGAAAAAGAAAAAAAATAAAAAGAGCTGGAAATTAGAAGAGAGAGTAGTACACACCTGATAAATATTCTGATATACGGGTTTAGAAAAGAAGGGTTAAACATTAATTAGCCTTTCAAAAATCTGAAAATTCCCTTGGATTCTGTCCGTTGTTTGTGTTTCTGGATTTTATTTTGATTTTCAAATCTGACACTGGGATTTCTGTTGACTGGATTGTTGGTTATTATTGTTGTTGCTGTGTTACGTACTACGTGGCTGACTTTCTTCTTCTTATATTGACAATACCAGGTACACAACTGTAATTTTGGCCTCTTGTAAGCTGAAAATGAAGAATGGAAGTTTAAATTTGTTTTTATTTTTTTATTAATTGCATTTAGGTTATTTCATGTATTATTATTCTGTAAATCTTTGTTGTTTTGCATAATTAGGCATATTGTAGCGATGTATTAAATAATGCTTTGATTTAACCTGATTATTAGGTAGTATATATTTAAGCATGTTCATTACTGTTTAAACTGTCAAATAATTAAAATAGAAGAAAATAACATAAAAATGGCTTATAAATCAGTTTTGGCAAAATTGATTAAGTTCCTTATTCATAAGGGTTTTAGTATCGCCAACGTTAAGTTAATCGGACATCATGTAGCAAAATTCAGTTAAAACATGAATTAATTTCGCGAATCAAATATTAGGACAGGATTTGAATTAAAACAAGGTTAGTTAAGGTTAAATTATTTAATTTTTAGAAATACGGTTTAGTACTCAAGATTATTTCAAATTTTCAGTATTTGTAAATAATTAATTTCAATAGCTCAAGTCATCTAACAATATGATTTTTAATCCGACTATGGGATAATTGGTTTTTTTTTTAAAGAATTTTTTTTTTTGACAATTCCATGTTGTATTTATAATTATAATTTTTATTACTTTCTGTTAATATTTGTTTTTCTCTTCTATTTAATATGTTATTTTTAATAATGTAGAGATTGATTTTATATTTATAGACAAACTTATATAAAAATGTAGTCATTAAAGGATATTCTTAAAAGAAGGAAGGATTTCGCTAACAATAAATAGATGTAAACAATATAAAATTTTGCAGGATTCTCCAATCTCATTTATTTATTTAATTATTTTAAAAAAATACTTAGAATTTGGGATGGACTGTTTAGTGAATTTCACTTCCTTCCCCAAAGATAATAACGCGCTAGACTCTTTAGACGCGATTTAATTAATTTTACCTTCTTAAACTCGGATGCGCATTTCATGCGACCCAAATCTAAATCTTAAAACATTGAATAAAAATGTGCTCCGGATTGCAGGTGCATTTCATGTGATGTAATCCAAAGAGATGTTTTAAACGATGTTCACATTTTTTTTAAAAAAAAATAATAATAAAGTGGTAAAAAGTTAAAATTGGCACATCGGTTCATAATTGTATTAAAATCAGATAAATAAGCCGAATATGACAGTTGAGCGACCGTGCTAGAACCACGGAACTCGGGAATGCCTAACACCTTCTCCCGGGTTAACAGAATTCCTTATCCGGATTTCTGGTACGCAGACTGTAATATGGAGTCATTCTTTTCCTCGATTCGGGATTAAAATTGGTGACTTGGGACACCCTAAATCTCCCAAGTGGCGACTCTAAAATAAATAAATAAATCCCGTTTCGATTGTCCTTTAATTGGAAAAAACTCCTACGCCCTTCGCGAAGGACGGAAAAAGGAGGACTATTTCAATTGCCTCACAAGAACTACTCCAAAAGAAATCACAAATAAGTTTTCTTTGCATGCAATTTTTAGAATTTATGTGGCGTTTTTTGGGTAATTATTTATGTTTTGTCCGTAAATATTTACTTTATTATAGTTAAATGAAAAATAAAATAAAAATACATGTTGCATGCATATTTAAGATTTAATTACGCATTTAAGAATTAATTAAACTATTATTTAGCTCTAAAAGAAAAATAAAATCACAAAATATGCATTTATCCTATTTTTGTCATTTTAATGTGTCATTGTGTTATTAAAATTTTGTCTTGTGTTAATGGTCGTCAAAAGGTGATTAATATTGTGTAAGGTTAATTTTGATTTTTATAATTAGGATTAGGAATTTAATAATTAGAAATAAAATTAGAAAATGAAAAGAGTTGAAAATAATAGGCAAAACGGATCTGGTCCAAAGAATTTTATTCAAAAATCAGGCCCAAAATGGGTAATGACCCAGTCCAAGACCAGGTCTCTCAACCGGCTACCAAACGACGTAGTTGTACATATGAACCATTCATGATATTCCAACATCGTAAACGTAACGGATTATATCAATTCACCTTTCCACTATAGTTATACACATAACCGTTATTACGCCATATACGAACAAAATACAACTAACATCATTCAATCAACAATAAAATCGGATATTTGACAAAATATGCTAGTAATGTAGTTTTTTGATATTTCCATACTATTCTATACTTAGCTAACAATATCACAAGATTTAACTAATGGCCAACTTTCTGCCATGTTCCCTATCTCGATAATTCAAACAATAAATGTCATCACTAAACTTCAAAATAAATAAGATTATCGTAGAAATTACTAATTCACAAGGTCAATTGGCTAATAGTTTATCATATCAAGTATAATACTATATTAACCAACTAAAACAAAACTGAAAATTAAACTAATAAATTTAATGAGTAGAAGACATAATTGTAATTCCAAACTTCATTTTTCTTGCAATGTTGAAGCTTTTCATGACATGAGTTTACAAATATGTACCTGAAATGAGGGTAAAAGAGGTAAAGTTCAGCAGTAGTAGCAGCAACAAAACAGCAGAATATACCAATGTTTCAACAGATTTGAGCAACAAACAACAAGACCCGTGAAGCCCAGACGCACAGTGGCAGGAATTTTAGGAAATTGCAGATTTAAACCAAACAATATCAACAAAACAAACCCGGACAGATTCAAGGGAACAATGTTTCAGATTTTCTTTCTTTCTTCTCTATCTGTTTCAGATTTGTTTCCCTCTAACTGATTCTCCTCCCTTTTTTTCTGTTTTTCTATTTCTCTCTATGTCTATTTTTTCCAGTTTCAGATGCAGATTTCTTTCTTTCCTTCCTTGTAATTTCTCCTCTCTATCTGGTTCTCTCTGTATTCTCCATGTGTTCTGTCATCTCTACTGATTTCAGCTCTCTTTTAGATCCTTTCTTTGGTATGTATATCTCTCTCTCTCTATCTTTTTTTTTTGTTCTCTTTTTTTCTCCAGACTTTTTCTGTCTTTCTATCTATCTCTTTTTCAGATTAGTTCCTTCTTTTCAGATTTTTTCCTCTCTTTTGAAACCAGTCCCTCACCCCCTCTTTATACAAGTCTGCTCTTAGCAGCCTACTGGCCGGACCCCTTTTCCTTTTTTAAAAATCAGAAATTTTCCATTCAAATGACACTAAGTCTGATTTTCTATTGATCAAACCACTAAGGATACCTTTTCCCCTTAATTTCAGCCCCCTCCATTACCTTTTGTTTCCCATTATCCCATTAAATTAAAGCCACTAACATTCCACTATAACATACTAATACTAACATACTATTCTTACTGTTTCATTCCCAAAATACCCCTATAATCCTACTGTTATTACTGCCCTTAATTCAAACTTTTTGTAACCTATTATTTAAAAATTATCAGTTGATGACTGAAGACCAAAACTGAAGGCTGAATTCTAACTGATCAATTGAACTGAATTTAAATTAAAACTAACACAACACAGAATTCATCAGAATCATTGAAGCTGAAATGGAAACTTGAATCAGAATCAACATCAATGCAGGAATATTGTCAGCATATTGACAATGCCCTGAAACTAATTTCCTAGAGATCGACATACATAACAACAATTGACGAACTTAACTGACTTATCAAACAAGAACAAATTAATTGGCAAGAACTGATTAACTGATTACCTTCAACAAAATGATAATAAACAATCCAAAACAGATAAACAAGTTGTTTCAATCAGCATTAACAGAAACAAGAATTTATAAAACAACTAATCGACGAAATTAATCGAGTCGATTACACATATTGTAAACAATCACAACAAACAGACACAATGCTATAATTTGATCGAATAAACGGGTATGAGACAGAATCAAAAATAAAAAGATAGGAGAATTACACAGATTACTAAAACAAGCAACAATACACACAGGATACAAGAGAAAAAATAGGAAAAATACATTTGATTCTTCAAAATTATACGGACATAGGCTCAACTTTGGATTCGGACCTTTTGAGGTTTGAACATACTTTATTCGAAGTATTCTCAATTGAGAATACCTCGATTAAAGACTCTTAGACCTCAATCCCTCAATTAATCGGACAAATTCCACGATTTGGCATTTTAGGGTTTCATTTTTTCCGATTTAGGGTTTGACCAATTCTGGGCAGATTCGAAGGGAACAAAAGACGACTTAGGGGTGAGGGAGGCCTACGGGTCATTTGGTGTGAATTTGAGACGGATCTAGGTGAGTTCATGTTTGACTCGAATCTTCAAATGAAGATTCGAGAAGCTCTGAGATGATTCGAGCCAAACGGTTTGGAGATCCGTGTTGGGGGTTGCTGGAAGGTTACTGGGTGTTGGTTTAGTGGTCATCGGAGATGGTCGTGTCCTTAGGCCCACCTTCGATTTAAGATTCGACGAGCTGGGGCCTGATTCGATGGGAGTTATGGTGATAGTTGGGAAGAGGAGGTTGAGGGGGTTCAGGGGTGTCAAGGTGGTGACCGGCAGCGTTGTTGCCGCCGGGTTTCAGGCGAGGGGGAGTTAGGGCGGCTAGGGTTTAGGGCATCGTCTCAAGGACGATGATGAACAGGAGGGGTGGTGTTTGGTTAGGGGGGCCGGGGTGTGAATTTGGGTCTTCTATAGGGGAGGGGTGGATTGATCTGGGCCGTTAGATCAGGCAAAATAAATGGCCAGGATCTATCCACTTAAAGGAACGATGCCGTTTTGGTTTAGTTAGGGAATGGGTCGGCTCGAGCAATGGGTCGAGTGGGGGATTACGGGTTTGGTCAAAGCTCTGTGGCCATTGGATCAAAATAAATGGGCGGCTCAGATTGAACACCTGAAACGGTGCCGTTTCAAATCAAACCAGGGCTACCCTGAACCGTTTGATTTGTTCGATCAACGGCTCAGATTGATAATACCCACACGACATCGTTTGGTAGCCGGTTGAGAGACCTGGTCTTGGACTGGGTCATTACCCATTTTGGGCCTGATTTTTGAATAAAATTCTTTGGCCCAGATCCGTTTTGCCTATTATTTTCAACTCTTTTCATTTTCTAATTTTATTTCTAATTATTAAATTCCTAATCCTAATTATAAAAATCAAAATTAACCTTACACAATATTAATCACCTTTTGACGACCATTAACACAAGACAAAAATTTAATCACACAATGACACATTAAAATGACAAAAATAGGATAAATGCATATTTTGTGATTTTCTTTTTCTTTTAGAGCTAAATAATAGTTTAATTAATTCTTAAATGCGTAATTAAATCTTAAATATGCATGCAACATGTATTTTTATTTTATTTTTCATTTAACTATAACAAAGTAAACATTTACGGACAAAACATAAATAATTACCCAAAAAATGCCACATAAATTCTAAAAATTGCATGCAAAGAAAACTTATTTGTGATTTCTTTTGGAGTAGTTCTTGTGAGGCAAAAATCACGTACTCACACTTGTTGCTGTGTTTAATTACATTGACCACGTCGAATGGTTGATTCGCAAGCGAGGTAATAGATGCATCTATTGTACGTGTCGTTCGACCCTCGGTAGTACATAATTTACTTTTATGTTGGATCGGGTCGTACGACCGCGACACTACCTGCGCATGCTTTACTCAGTGTTATTCCATGACTTAAGTTTATTATTTGTCTTGGGATGGGAGTTTCCAGCTGTGACATTATCTAGGAGAGGACTTGTTACTTCTTGCTATACACTGCTAATTATTTTGTTTTATCCATGCTCAGTATAATTCATCTTTCATATTATTTGACTCTAGTAAGTGTCAAGTCGACTTCTCGTCTCTACTTCTTCGAGATTAGACAGGGTACTTACTGGGTACATATTGTTTATGTACTCATACTACACTTCTGTACTTAATTGTACAGGATCTGAGGCTGCTTCATCTGGCTATCAGACCGGTGCGCGTCCCTGATCATAGTCCGAGACTTCCACGGTGAGATGCTTCCCTTCCTGTACCGATCAGTAGCTGGATGGAGTCTTCCTTACTTTTGACTGTCTATTCTGTTTCAGACAGTAGGGTAGATGTATTATTTTGTATATTCTACTAGTTTCCCACAGCTTGTGACACCAGGTCTTGGCACACACATTAGTAGACGTTTCTTTTGGATTGTATAATTATTATTGAATGTTGCATATTATCACCTGCTTTTAATTGTCGATTAAGAAAAAATGTTGCAACTGTTTTGGGTAAGATAAAAAAATAAGAATTCACTAATACTTCTGCGTTGGCTTGACTGACAACAGTGTTGGGCGCCATCATGTCTTATCATGGAAAAAGGGTCATGACAAAGTGTTAAGGTATGAAATGAGCCTCGACTCAACTGTTTAAAAATGATTTCAGGAATAGAATTTCCTAATAGCTTTTGTAGTCATTTCATGCCCATAAGTGGCTATTTATAACTAATGATTTACTTTATAAATATATTCGGTGTGATTCGAGATCTTACATACTCATGTGTTCAAATTGTACACTGTCATTTCTGGGAAGGAGTTTGCAAGAATAAATGGTGTATTGTATTTTTATGATTTTGATGTGAGTTTCTATTGTTTGTCGGCATGCCCCATTCTTTGGGAAGAAACCTTTTGTGTTTAAAGTTTTAATTACTAATGAATTTGAGGTATATGATTGTTGAATATTCAATATTTTTATATTGGTTGGTGATCTTTGACATTGAAAGAGGTGAAAGGGTGGAATACGAAATATGCCATTGTGTCATGAAAGAAGAATCATATGTATGGCCAATATATTCAATAAATTAATAATGTTGTGAGTAGCTAAAAGTATCGATGAAGCTCAGTACGATATGAAAGTTTTATTGAATGTAATATGTGGACATTGCGGATGGTCTATGAAATGCACATGAATATTGTATATTTGATCCTATGGACGGTCTATGAAACACATAGGTGTATTGTGTATGTGATCCTATGGATGGTCTATGAAACACATAGGTGTATGGTATGAATAAACCCTATGGACAGGCTATGAAACACACATGTGTATAATATAATATGTGAACCCTATGGACATGCTATGAAACACATAGGTGTATAATATAATATATGAACCCTATGGACGGGCTATGAAATGCATAGGTGTACAATATAATATGTGAACCCTATGGACGGGGTATGAATCACATAGGTGTATAATATAATATGCGAACCCTATGGACGAGCTATGGATGCATATCTAGTATGAACTATAAATGCCACCTCCATTTCCCTTGTTTGCACATGTTGTTATATTTACATTATATTTTTTGTCTCAAGCATAGTTCATATGGCACACTTGATCCCAAAAGATGTTCAGAATGAAGTAAGTATATTAAGACTTGAAATGTGATTCTACGGGACGTTTTAGAGTTTCTTGAGGTTCTTCATTTTCCTCTTATTTAAGTTACTGTATTTCCATATGTGGACATTTGGATATTGTTGATTGTGACTTGTTGTTTCTATGGTTTCTTTTCTTATATGGTTATTTTATTTTGAAAGAGGACTTTTAGCTATACATACTAGTGCAATTCGTCTGCACTAATGTCCCTTTTGTTGGAGGAGTTGTATCTTTAAATGATACAGGTGGTTCCATAGTAGACGACATCGATTAGTGATAGCACTATTCCTTTCCCAGTAGACTTGGTGAGCCCCACTTCATCTCGGGGTCATGTCATGTATCTTTTGTTCATTTTCTTATCATGTTTTGAGGTATAGCCGGAGCCTTGTTGCCGGCATTTTCTTATTACTCTTCAGTGTACGTAGAGGCTCCATAGACAGATTGTGGGTGGTGTTGATGTGGGGGAATTTAACGAGAAAAGTTGGTATTTGACCAAGATGTTTTTCATTAAATCTATAAACTTGTAATATGTTGATTTGTTTTTGTATGAAACCGCGAATGGAAATGAATTGGAAATTGTTAAT
The DNA here is from genome assembly GCF_000393655.2 of Nicotiana sylvestris. Taxonomy (NCBI): domain Eukaryota; kingdom Viridiplantae; phylum Streptophyta; class Magnoliopsida; order Solanales; family Solanaceae; genus Nicotiana; species Nicotiana sylvestris. The sequence continues at coordinate 58,611,276 of NC_091058.1, forward strand.
AAAATATTTTCTGAATTTGATTAATGAATTACATCTCCTCTTTACTCATGAATTAGTTTGGGTAGAAGGAAATCTAATGGGCTTGCTCAGCTGGGTTCACTCGGTTGAGCGCCGATCGCGCTCCTCAATTTTGGGGCGTGACAAACTTGTTATCAGAGCCTAAGGTTTTAAAGTGTCCTAGGATGTCTCGAAGCCGTGTCTAGTAGAGTACTTTTTATCTGTCTGTTGTTGACCACATCTATAATGAGGAAGCTACTTGGACATTTAGGAAATTTCACCCTTCTTTGATACTCCAGTTCATGTGATAGAGCTCAAGATAGGGAACTAATTCCCTTGTTATGTCTTATTATTAAGATGAGTAATACACGAGCTTGAAACAGTAAAGAGGGAATGACCCCACCATTAAATTTGAGGGAGATCGCACAAGAGTTTGTTTGGAGAATGTATCGATACATAGAGAGATTGATAGAACTTGTTGTTAAGGGGAGTACCATTGTTCCTATTAATGTCACTGACCACTAGATCATATGGTATGTCAATATGGTACCAATGTACATTATGAATGTGGAGTCGAGGGGCATCGATTAAGTTAATGCCCTGTCAGTCTAAAGTTACCACGTAAGTCACTCATTGCTATATCATTATGAACACCGCAAGATTTTTCCTTGTTGTATATGAGCACCCATATTGAAGAGTTCTCATAAACATGGCCTTAACCAAAATTCCGAATCACAAAATATTGCATGTACCTACTCTTTGCATGAAACACATTATCCGTGAAGCCTCTTGATCACAATTCTCTTATTTACAACCTCTTGTGGAATTGAGCTCTATAATTATGTCCTTGAATTGAGTTATAACTCTAGGATTAATACTTCCCACTTGCTTTTCGAAGTTGTCAACAAGGGACTATACCTAATGATTTTTTTATAGAACCTTTTGATTCAAAATAATAACATCTTCCCATTTGTGCCTATTCATGCACCATCATAAAGTTTACCTATATGGTGTCAAATTCAATGTAAAGCATCCCAGTGTTGCGATCCTTCTCGAGTCACTCTTTTTCTCTCCAGTGTATATGGCTTCTATGGTTTGAACAGTCACTCTACTCTCTTGTGAGTATCATCTTGAAGACTTTTCACCGTCTAGTAACATGAGAGCATATCTCATCTCCTATTATATGTGTACATGTCAATTGAAAGGGAATCACTTGTCCGCATAAAGTTTCTGAGAAATTTGAGATTTATCAAAAATTCATCACATGAAGATCTTATTTTTTCCCCTTCTTAGTATGGCTTTCATGTCCGCCTAAATTATCTCACAGTAAGTAGCTCACTTTGTTCCTAGTATTGTAGTTTCCTGTGAAGTGGCCTGGTACTACAGCTTTAGAGTTATTATGGTAGAAACATGTGTAGCACATAGCAAAATGTTCATTTTCTCTAACCAATACATGATTTCATACCAATATTAAGATGTCCTAGCTATGTGGTTTCACTCATGAAAGGTTGAAATCAGATTCTTTTAGATTTTGGCACATATCATGAGAATATTGATTTGGAAAACAAATTGTCGTATCTCTAGTTCTCTTATATAGGATCAACTATTAGAAAGAGTTAAGCTGTGAGAATGATAATAATCTCATAAGTGTTCAACTTCTTTTTCATCCCCATGGGCATATGGCATATATTACTTATGCCAGTTAATGTTAGGAGTGTAATTCAACTTCATGTATTTTTGAAACCTCTATCACATTCAGGGTGCCAATATATCGTCACTTCAAGTTAAACTTATTTTTCCTACCCTCTAAGAGGTGACTGGGGTCATGTACTTGAATATTCCTCCTTGATGATTTCTATTGTCAATATACTAGTTAACTCTATGCCTCAATCGTCAAAATAATGATGTCATCATAATGATTAATCTTGTCAGCGTTATTAGTAGTAAGCTTTATGTCTCTTACGATATAACCTCATGAAACACTTTGCTCAGCAACTTCACGAGTTCTTAAATAATTCCGGTCAAATCTCGAACCTCGTTATTCCTATTTGTAGTAAATCTATCGAGGGTGTAGGTTCAAGCATATCAAAAAGGAAGCATCATTCCATGATCAATCATATTGGGTAGGAACTCTATGGTCATATTCATTCTAGCCCATCATAGAGTAATGGTTTGATGGTCGCCAAGGGTTTAATTTGGGTGTCAGACATAGATATCTAGAGTTAAAGAAAGTGAGAAAGTTATTTTCATGATTTTCTCCATGAAGATACTATGTGAATTGCTAATAAAGGTAAAATAGGTGTTATGATTTAAAAAAAAGTGCAGTTCATGTCAAATGTCCAGGTATCATTATGATAATGTAATGCTTGTAATGCTAAGATTAGTTTTATTGATATATAAATTGTGGTGCGTTGTCTAGTTGTGGATGTGGTGTTAGGATGATTTTGGTGATTCTCTAGCAGGTGGATAGGCCTAGTTACAAGAGATACTCTCCCGAAATTTCTAAAAATTTTGGGAGTTAGTCAAAATTTAGGGACTTGAGGTATGTGAGAAGAGAGATATATTATGTTAAGTATTTGAGGTAGACTCTACTTCTCATTTAAGGATGAATGATCCTAAGTAGGGGAGAATGCAAGGCCCGGGAAAATTTCACTAAGTAATTTAAGGTTCTATGGTGCCAAGGTAGGCTAATATATTGTATTTTTGGAGGTTTTGGGTTGAACCGTGAATTGGGGAGTTGAAATTTTTCGATCAGGCGAGGCCAGGCCTGTAACATGCTAAGACCACGCTTTAACCTGGCGAGGCCAGGTCTGTAGCCCATTCCGGAACTTTGGAATATCCATTCTTTTATCACTATAACTTGACCCAACTTCATTAAATACACGCAATGGGTCATTTTGAGTAGAAACCTGATGATTTTGAGCGAGAAAAGGAGCCCTAGAGTGAGAAAGTGATCTTCACCAAATCATCCTTCAATTCTTACACAAATCTTTGAATATTAACAAGGAATAACACACTAGATCTTCATCCTTGAGGTAAGATTCTACACCCTAACACTTAATTTTGAATTTTAGCTAAAAGATGGGCAATTATCAAAAAGTTCATGGGTATTCGAGTTATTATTTTGCTTGCATGTGTTATCAACGGGTGTAGGAACATTGTTGATCTAAAAATGGTGAAGGATGTGTTGTAGTTTGAGGAAATCTTCTATAAAAGGACCTTAAAGATTTAATGCATACCTAGCATTTGATAGAATGCTCAAATGAGCTAAGCCTATGAATATCTTCCTAATTTGTGTTCAAATTTGTTATATCTTGAAATAGATTGGGATTTCTAGGATTTTCAGAACGCTGTAGTAATTTAAGGAAAAGCTCAAGAAAGGTATGTTGGTTAAACTTTCTCTCTTAGAATCGAAATGATTCCATAAGTTCAAGTATTGTTGGCTCAAAATTCCTAATTCCTATATTTCGGGTCATTACCTATAAACTTGACTATTATGAAATGAGCCTTATGATTAAAGATACATGTTCAAAGTATGGTTTGCGTATTAAAATGTTTTGGCTTTGAGTCGGGTTTCAAAATAAGGCTAAGTATGCCAAATTGTGTGAGAAAACTCGATATGCTTAAGACTCATAATTACTCATATGTGTACCTAAAGTCTTGATTGAAAATGTGTTGTTGTTGATAATCTGTAAAGATTCTTGAAAATAATATAAGCGAATTGGGGATATTGAGTGTGGCTATCGTGCGAAGAATTTAAGTTATGATTATGGTTAGTGTTGCCAACGAAATGTGAGGATGTGTTAAGGATAACGAAATGTGCCTAGACTTAACTGTTTAAAATTAAAATTTTAAGAATAGAATTGCCTAATAACTTTTGTACTCATTTCATGCCCGTAAGTGGATATTTATAACTAAGGATTTTCTTTATAAATATATCCGGTGTGATTCGAGATCTTACATACTCATGTTTTCAAATTGTACATTGTCATTTCTGGGAAGGAGTTTGCAAGAATAAATGTCATATTTTTTGTTTATGATTTTGATATGAGTTTCTATTGTTTGTCGGTATGCCCCATTCTTTGGGAAGAAACATTTGTGTTTAAAGTTTCAATTACTAATGAATTTGAGGTATATGATTGTTGAATATTCGATATGTTGATATTGGTTGGTGATTATATGTATGGCCAATATAGCCAATGAATGAATGATGTTGTGAGTAGCTAAAAGTACCAATGAAGCTATGTACGATATGAAAGGTTTATTGTATGTAATATGTGGACATTGTGGACGGTCTATGAAACACACATGAATATTGTATATGTGATCCTATAAACGGTCTATGAAACGCATATGTGTATTGTATATGTGATCATATGGACGGTCAAAGAAACGCATAGGTGTATGGTATGAATAAACCCTATGGACGGGCTATGAAACACATAGGTGTATAATATAATATGTGAACCCTATGGATGTCTATGAAATGCATATGTGTATGATATAATATGAGAACCCTATAGATAGTCTGTTAAACACATATCTAGTATGAACAATAGATGCCACTTCCATTGCTCTTGTTTGCACATGTTGTTACATTTACATTATATTTTGTGTCTCACGCATAGTTCATATGGCACACTTGATCCCAAAATAAGTTCAGAATGAAGTAAGTACATTAAGAGTTGAAATGTGATTCTATGGGACGTTTCATAGTTTCTTGAGGTACTTCATTTGCTTCTTATTTAAGTTATATTTCCATATGTGGAAATTTGGATATTGTTGATTGTGACTTGTTGTTTCTATGGTTTCTTTTCTTATATGGTTATTGTATTTTGAAAAAGGACTTTTAGCTATACATACTAGTACAATTCGACGATACTAACATCCCTTTTGCTGGGGGAGATGTATATTTAAATGATACAGGTGGTGCCACAGCAGGCGACATCGATAAGTTATAATGGTATTCCCTTTCCAGCAGACTTGGTGAGCCCCACTTAATCCCGGGGTCATGTTATGTATCTTTTGTTCATTTTCTTATCATGTTTGGAGGTATAGCCGGAGCCTTATTGCCAGCATTTCCTTATTACTCTTTACTGTACTTAGAGGCTCCATAGACACATTGTGGGTGGTGTTTAATGTGGGAAATTTTACGAGAAAAGCTGGTATTTGACAAACATGTTTTTCATTAAATCTATAAACTTGTAATATGTTGGAAATTTTGAATAAAGCTACTAATGGAAATGAATTGGAAGTCGTTAATGAAATATTTTCCGAATTTGATTAATGGAGTATATATCCTTTTTATTTATTAATTAGTTTGGGTAGAAGGAAATCTAACAGGCTTGCTTGGCCAGGTTCACTCTGTTGAGCGCCGGTCGCGCTCCTCGATTTTGGGGCGTGACATTGTTCTCCTCCTCTACTCTCCGTTATCATATCTCGCTTAAGAATGTAGCACTCAATTTAAGAAATTGTGAAAAGTTCGCTCATCTCTCTCAAAAGAATGTCACAAGTACGACTCTAAGTACCATATGCTTTCCCCTCATGTAAAATCACCACTAATGTAAGTTCACTCGGCATGAAATCACGTAGGGCTTTTTTGGAATGTAATGAATTCTTTTGGACTAAGGATGGATATGTTGGAATAGAACGGGTTCATCTTTCCTTAAGCACTCCATTTTTTTCTTTTTTTGGGCTCATGCTTTTCCGACTCTTTGAGGAGTTTTCTTTTTCCTTAGGGGAACTAGAAATACTTAAAATCACTCTTTCTTGGCCATGATGTTCATTTTCTCCTTCTTCATTTTCTCCATTCTTTGCATCATTGCTTTTCTTTGAATCCCTTCAACTCTTCACTTTATTTACTTTTTTTTGCATTTTTCTTTTGTTCTTTCTTCCTTTTTCTTTGCCTTTCCTTTTCTTCATTTCTTTTCTTTTTTTTTCTGACTTGATACAACTTTCGACCACCTCGTCTCCCCTCAAACTTATGTTATGGCTAATTGTTTCTCAAGAGTGTTAAGAAAAGCTCGGGTGCGAAGAAAGGGTCACTACAAAACAAGTGAAGGCTTGTAATGTGGTTATTAAATGAGAAAGGTCTTAGGCTCAAATGGATTGACTAGGGATAGCAACATTGGTGAGACATGGAAATTTCAAGCTGGTCAAGGAGAGCCTACAGTCACTTCTCAAGCCAAGCAAAACTTAGAATTTCGCCTAGAAACACATTCAGGGCAAGTTCTAGAACATTTGCACGGGTACTTAGACTTGCAACAAAACATCTCACCTCTCACATAGTTGGATTGTTAAAGAGGATAGAGTCGAGGGCCCGCAACAACCATATTCAAGATTGAAAATTACTAATGGTTCGACTAAACCAATCGATGGTTGCTTAAGTCAACACAAAAGTCAAAACGTCACTAACTAGAGCTATTTCTTTCCAAGAACTTGTTTTTAATCATAAGCCCATAGTTAAGTGATTTGGTACCAAGTGAAGCATGCTTAACTCTTTTAGTTCAACTCAATTAGGTCCTCTTATTCATTATTACTACTATTCTTACCTAAACATAAAAAACGGACTCAATCTCTTAAGAAGGTTGTCACACCATCCATCGTTGGGAAGAGTCACCTGGTACACACAAAAACCACCTTTGGAAAGAACCACGACATTAAGAAAACCAAAGGCTTATTGATCACTTAAACATGAAAAGAAGCTGCTAATTTGAAAAGGAGCTATTAAAGTAAATAAGAAGTTATTAACGTAAATAAGAAGCTATTAGACTAAACATTGACTACTAAGGAAAAAATATAAAGAAGCTATAAAGTACACTATTGAAAGCATAAATGAATATACAAGATGAGAGAAGAAGAAAGAAAATATATAAATCAATAGAGAGAAAGAAGAATATCTACATAAATAAAAAGGAAAAGAAAATGTTATCAATTATTACAGGTCGATGTCAAGTATCATCAAATCAAATAAACTCCACTCCCCCAAATAAGAATAAGCATTTGTCCCCAATGCTTAATAAAATAAAATCAAGGAAGGGAAAGAGTAGAGAGGACTCCCTATGATGTCTCTGTGTCCATAGCAGCATGACCACCCTCAGGCTCCTCCAACTGTATCTCATCATCCTCTGCTCGAGGATTAGCTGGGTTGGTGAACATCTATAGCACCGCCTCAGTAGTGTGGGCAGCAAGGTCTGGCTCCTTAGACTAGCCAGCTGGTGCCACTGGTCCTGATGGTGCTGCTGGGTCCGCTGGTGCTGCTAGAGCTGTCTCTATCAGCAAGTCAAATGGGAGATCCACAGTTGTTGCTATCTTGGTCACCTCCTGTCTCAACCTATCAAATGACTTCTTCGAAACCTGGTATTTTCTCATCTTCTTCCCCTGGTTCCCAAGCTCCTCAATTGCGGTTCCATGTGCCACCAAGGTATCTATGATGGTCTATTGGTTTTCCAGAATCTTCTTCAAAGTCTTCTCCATTATCGGAGGAATCTAGGGAGTTAGGGTAGATGTCTGGGCAGCAACAACATTGGATAGGTCAAACATCTTTGTAGTAGCTATCTGCATCCAATTGTTGAGATTCGCCAATGTTTGGGAGACTTGCAGCACCAAAAGTAGCTAAGTAGAAGATGAAGGCACTAATGCTGATGGCCGGGAAGATGAAGGTGGAGGTATGGCAGCTATACTACTAGAAGTCCCGAGTGTTGTGAAAGGCATGGCTACTGAATCTGCAAGTGCCACCGAAGGCTCATCAGACTGTCCCACGGTAGTTGTTGGATGACCCTTGTTATTCGGGTTCCTCGGGTCCTTCAAAGAGTACCATGTGAAGGGCTTCTTTGCCCGAATATTTGTATCAAAACCCTTTGACTCCACTCCCGCATCCGTAAGATACTCTATGAAAATGTTTGGATACTGGTAGGAGATATCTATCACGCCCCATGCCTAGGGGCGAGACTGGCACTCAGTGCCTTAACTATCCTTGCGTATCACCTGTGACTCAAAGACTTTGAACATGTAATGTCATATTTTCGGCCATGGGCTGCAAGAAAATGTACGATGTATAATATAAAACTGAATAGAGACAAATGCTGACTAACCGTCGACAAAAGGCTAGGCCGGTAAGGCCGTCATATTTACTACAACTGATAAGCCAACAAAATATACATACAAGGCCTACCAGTCCAACATACTGTATTAACTGACAGGACATATCTATAAGCCTCTAATAATAGATGTACTATGATCGGAACAGGGACCCAACCTACCCATAACCTATCTACATATATACATAAGATACACACCACACTGCTAGCCCCGGTAACTCCGAAAGAAGGGGAGCTTACCGATAAAGCTGATCTCGGGCAACACCTATTGAGGAGGTCTACCCGTCTGTCTGTCTGACCCTGCATGCATGAAATGCAGCGTCCCTAGAAAGGGACGTCAGTATAAAATAATGTACCGAGTATGTAAGGCAATATACTGAAACTAAAACTGAACCGATAATATAACAACTGAGAACAACTGGGAGTCAAAGAAAACTAGCGGATATGTTCATCTGATAATACTGACTCAATTCTCTCAATATAGTAAGTAAAATAGCTGCCCGACCCTATAAGGCTCGGTATACATATATATCTGCTCTGCCGTAGTAGGCTCGCTCATAAGCGCTCGGCTATACTAGGCTCTGCATCTCGACCAACTGGGCTCGCCCATATGCACTCGGCCATAGTAGGATCGTCATATAACTTACCATCTGATCAGAGGTTGCCCAATAGGGGCCTGCCCATCGATTATAGCTCGATGGTAATGAAAATTCTTTTAATACTGTATATATGTAACTTCTCTGCTCTCTTGACTAGAAGAAGGATATACTCAACTGAATATGAAGTCCTGATAAGAAGAATATGGTAACTTACAAAACTAGGAAAATATTAACCTCCTGCATGTATTTAAAGTAGTTGCCTATGATAACACTTGCAGTACTAATCATATATAAGCCTTTTGTCAACCTAAATTTCTTAATCATATGACGAAGGCAGTAGTATTTCCCAGGAGGTTGCACCTAATTTTGTATATAAGACTAACTTATATTTGGTTCTTTATTTGTTTCACTTCTTTCTAGGAATATCATGGATACCTTTAATTGAAAAGGTTTTGTTGTACATTCAAACATGAAATGCAAATTAACAATTGGTTTTATGAACACGCTTCCCGTTATTAGAGGGAAAAGTATATATACAGGACTACTTGTTTAAATAGACAAATATACGTAAATTCAGGGATATGAATTTTTCTCTATGCCTCTACTTTACCCATTATTAATATTGACTCATATAGTACATTATTATGTCCTATTGTTTCATAAGATTAAATGCTCACCAACTATTTACACGTAAGAACTACAAGTAAGATTTTAGCTAGCTTAGAGATCCGATTGATTATATAATATATAATAATAACCTATCTAATTATGGTAGTGTCATATGAAAAAGCTTTCATTTATCCTAAGTTGCTGCTAGTACTGAAACTTTCATTAACCTTAAAAATTGAACATTGCCTTATATGTCTTGTACATCGTAAAACGGGTAGTACGATGTATTGTTATCAAACTCAAGTAATTACGGGGTCATGCCAAATGAAAGAAGAGCTTATCCTTAACATACCTGGAGTAGGAAAAAAATTCATTTGATATTCTTGAAAAAGATTGCACCGTACTTCTTTAGAACCGCAAAATTCTATGTTGCTACGATTCCAACAATTCTTGATTGATGTTTGTCCGAACTAGGAAAATGTTTAAAAGGAGTTCTGTTGGAAAGCTTACAAAATTGGTTGTAACTTGTGTTTTTTGGAAATAGTTGAAAGGAAAATGGTTTTGAAAATGGTTGAATTAGGAAAGTCTTACTCAACACCAATGCTTTACACGTAACTACACAAGATGACACCTTTTAATTAAAAACATTAGTCACCTTATTTTAATGGAGGAGCTGCCACCCATGTCATTTAGTCATTATTAAATATACCCCTAATTAATTAGGTAATATCCCACTATCCAATAATTAGTCAATTACCTACATAATTAAATCTTGTCTTAAATTACTTAAAATTTTACTTATTTTTAATATACTTTATACATTATACTACCGTGGTCATATGGTAGCTTGCATGATACTAGTCCATAAGTGTTGGGTATTATAGCTCAGACCCTATTTTATCCAAATTCGACAACCTTTAACGAAACTCATTTTCTTTAACTCGCATACCGTTCTTTCATGGTACTTACTTATTGCTTGGTATAAATAGCATAAATATACTAACCTCAAGATAATCTTATCCCCAAGTTTATGTCAATTAACTGAGGAAGAAACCTTAACGTATGAATAACGCGAGATGTAATATCCTTCCCCCCTTAGAAACATTCGTCCTCGAATGTCAACTCCCCGTGATCTATATAACTTCGGCAAGGTCGTCTCTGTAACAACACCACTACCAACTCTCCCCGTAGAAGCTTAATAATCTAACGACACTCAGGACTATAATTATGAATAACGACGATAGCCTCTCATGACCAACGACAATAACCAACGTAAGAATTTATACACATACCTTATGATTATGATGTCTCAGTCGGATCCTTTTCTAGAGGAGGAAATAAGTATGGATATTTAGACTTCATGCTTTCCTCGGCTTCCCAAGTCATCTTCCACCTTATTGTTTCTCCAAACTACTTTCACGGAGGCTACCTCCTTATTCCACAGCTTGCGGATTTGTCGGTCTAGGATGGCAATCAGAACTTCCTCGTATGATACGTTCTCTGTAATCTGTACATCATCCGTGGGCACTACTCGGGTAGGATCTCCAATGCACTTCCATAACATAGATATGTGAAAAACTGGATGAACAGACTCCAGTTTCGAGGGAAATTCTAACTCGTAAGCTACTTGGCCCACTTTCCGAATGATCCTATAAGGCCCAATATACCGTGGGCTAAGCTTTCCTCTCTTGTCAAATCTCATTACACGTTTCATAGGTGACACCTTTAAGAATACCCAGTCATTAACCTCGTACTCTAAATCTCATCGTCGCATGTCAGAATATGACTTCTGTCGACTCTGAGCTGTCAACAGTCGCTCCCGGATAAGCTTTACTTTTTCTATGGCCTGTTAAACCAGGTCTGGCTCATATAACCCAAATTCTCCAACATCGAACCACCCTATGGGAGATCTGCACCGGCGCCCATACAAAGCCTTGTACAAAGTCATCTGGATACTAGAGTGGTAACTGTTATTATATGAAAACTCGATAAGAGGTAGATGTTCATCCCAACTTCTATTAAAATCCAGCACACATGCTCGCAACATATCCTCGAGCGTCTGAATCGTGCGCTCGGCTTGTCTATCTGTTTGTGGATGAAAAGCTGTGCAGAGATTCACCTGAGTTCCTAGACCTTTCTGAAATGACCTCCAAAAATGTGTTGTAAACTGGGCCCCACGACCAGATATAATAGATACGGGTACTCCGTGTAGTCGCACTATCTCCTTAATATATAATTTTGTGTAATCCTCTACTGTATAGGTAGATTTGATCGGTAGGAAATGAGCTGATTTCGTGAGCCTATCGACTATCACCCATATAGAATCAAGGTTATGATGGGAACGAGGTAAAGATGTGATAAATTCCATGTTAATCGCCTCCCATTTCCATGTCGAGATCCCTATAGTCTGCATTAGCTCTCCGGGCTTCTGGTGCTCTATTTTCACCTGTTGGCAACTAGGGCATTGAGCGACATACTCGGCGATGTTCTTTTTCATATTGTTCCACCAATACACATCCTTAATGTCATGATACATCTTTGTCGACCCAGGGTGAATAGAATACCATGAATAATGTGCTTCTGACATAATCCTGTCTCGTAGCCCTGCTACTTCTGGAACACACAAACGACCCTTGTATCTGAGAACCCCATCTCCTTTGAGTTCTAACAACGACTTCTTCTATTGTGGAACCCGCTCTCTCAACCTGACTAACTCTAGATCCTCGTATTGCCTCACCTTTACTTCAGCTATGAGAGATGATTTTGCAGTATTTTGGAGTACAAATCCTCCATTACCAGAGTCCACTACTCGAACCCCCAAACAAGCCAATTAATGAGTCTCTCTTGTCAATTGTCTTTTCTCCACCTCTACATATGTTAACCTACCCATAGATCGGCGACTTAAAACATCTGCTACAACATTAGCTTTCCCTAGATGGTAGAGAATGTTAACATCGTACTCTTTCAATAATTCAAGCCATCGTCTTTGTCGCAAATTCAACTCTTTTTGCTTGAGGATATATTGCAGGCTCTTATGATCTGTGAATATATCAACATGCACACCATATAAATAATGCCACCATATCTTATGTGTATGGACAACCGCAGCTAACTCGAGGTCGTGGGTCGGATAATTCCGCTCATGCTTCCTTAACTGCCTTGAAGCATATGCAATTACTTTTCCATGTTGCATCAGGACACATCCTAACCCGACACCTGAGGCATCATAATACATGGCATAACCATATGGACCATCTGGAAGTGCCAGAACTGGCGCTAAGGTCAATCTGTTCTTAAGCTCTTGGAAACTCTGCTCACAGGCCTCTGTCCACTGAAACTTAGTCGCTTTCTACGTCAGCTTTGTTAATGGTGCTGAAAGAGAAAAAAACCCCTCTACGAACCTCTGATAATATCCTTCTAAGCCTAGAAAACTACGAATCTCTGTCGGAGTGGTAGGTCTAGGCCAGGATTTCACAGCCTCAATCTTCTGAGTGTCTACCTTTATACCTCCGTCGGATACAATGTACCCCAAGAATGCTACGGACTTTAGCCAGAATTTACACTTAGAAAACTTAGCATACAATTTATTATCGTGGAGGGTTTGGAGTACTGCTCGTAGGTGATCCACATGCTCATCCTCTGAACGTGAATAAACCAGAATATCATCAATAAAGACTATCACGAACGGATCCAAATATGGCCGGAATAGGCTATTCATCAAGTTCATAAATATGGCAGGTGCATTAGTCAACCCGAAGGACATAACAAGAAACTCAAAGTGGCCATATCGGGTCTTGAAGGCGGTCTTGGGAATATCTTTCTCCCGAACTCTAACCTGGTGGTACCCCGACCTCAAATCTATTTTTGAAAAGCATCTAGCTCCCTGCAACTGATCAAACAAGTCATCTATCCTTGGAAGGGGGTACTTATTCTTAATAGTTACCTTATTCAGTTGCCTATAGTCGATACACATCCTTAGCGATCCATCCTTTTTCCGTACAAACAATACCGGTGCACCCCAAGGTGAGGTACTAGGCCTAATAAAACATTTTTCCAGTAAATCTTTTAATTGCTCCTTCAACTCCTTTAATTCGGCAGGTGCCATTCTATATGGAGGGATGGATATTGGTTGTGTTCCCGGAAGCAAATCGATTGCAAAATCAATCTTTCGCTCTAGAGGAATACCTGGAAGTTCATCTGGAAATACATTCGTGTACTCTTTTACTACTAGAATAGACTGAAGTATAGATTTCTCAGCATCGACATCTTTAACTCGCACAATATGATAGATGCACCCTTTTGCGATCATTTTTCTTGCCTTCAAATAGGAAATAAACCTTCCTCTGGGTGTCGCTGTATTACCTACCCATTCGAGGACTGGTTTACCCAGAAAATGAAATCTAGATGTCTTTGCTCGACAATCAACCGTGGCATAACAAGCTGCCAACTAGTCCATGCCCATGATAGCATCGAAATCCAACATCTCTAGTTCAACTAGGTCGGCTGAGGTTTGATGACCACAAACTGTTATCGTACAACCTCGGTAAACACGTCTAGCGATAATCGATTCTCCGACCGGTGTAGATACCGTAAAAGTATCACTTAGTATTTTCAGGCACTATACAAAATTTTCGCGTGACAAATGGGGTAATACATGATAAGGTAGATCCTGGGTCTATCAAGGCATAAACATCGTGAGGACAAATAGTCAACATACCGGTAATAACGTTTGGTGAAGACTCTTGGTCCTGTCGACCTGCTAGCACATAGATACGATTCTGGTTACTACCTGAACTGAACCCTCTACCTCGACCTCGACCTCTACCAGCCGAAGGTCAATACTCGTGCCCTGAAGGATGCACCGACATAGCTGATCCTGTTGCTGAATTCGCTGGTTGCGCCATATCCCCAGAATCCTTATTTGGGCAATCTCGCATCGTATGCCCTGGACGTCCACATGTATAAGAAGCATCAGAACCGGCTCGGCATTGGCCCAAGTGTACTCGGCCGTAGATGGCACATCGCGGCTGAAATGGCCCTGTCTGTCTCAAACCTCGTTATAGCTGCAACCCTGACGTTTGGGGGCTCTCACCTGGTCCTGACTGAGTATAGCAGTCATACCTGTACCCCTGTAGCTGAGGTGGCGAAGGTCTAGGTGGTCATTTGAAGTACTAAGGTCGGTAGCTCCCCTGAGACTGCTCCTGCGACCTGACAAATCTCATCCTCTTACGCTGCCCTAACTCAGTCCTCTCCGCACTCTACTACCGACGCCTACCCCTTTCTATTTTCTGGGCAAATGCCTGAATTCGCGAGATATCCATACTATCTTGTAATGCAGCAGTGACACATGCCTCGGTCAACTTTGGGGCCAACCCCGCTATAAACTTGTGAATTCTATCCCGCATAGTAGCAACTATGGATGGTGCATATCTAACCAAGGAGTCAAAACAGAGACTATATTCTCGAACACTCATATTGCCCTGCTTGACTGCTAGAAACTGATCGAGTCGGGCCTGTCGGATTTCTCGTGGTAAGTACTGGTCAAGGAAGGCATTTGAAAAATTCTCCCAAATAGCAGGAGGGGCATTACGTCCCCTGGACCTTTCCTATCCCTCATTTCAAAGGATGGCTATATCTCGGAGTCAAAAAGCTGCTAACTCAACTGCCTCTTTCTCCGTGGTATGCATAACCCAAAAAATCCTATAAAGTTGATCTATGAAATCCTGCGGGTCCTCCCTCTGATCTGTCCCCGTGAACTCTGGGGGATTCAAAGCAATAAACTCTCGGACCCTTGAACTCCCAGATCCCTTAGAAGGTCCTGTACTAGAGGATGCCCTAGCCTATTGCTGGGTAGCTACCCACTATGCCAACAAATGCACCACACCACTCAAGTCCTGATCTGATGGAAGTGGAAGGGGAATTGGATGTGTGGTCTCCCTAGGAATCTCCTCAGGTGGCGGAGGAGTTGGTAATCGCTAAGTAGGGGTCTCTCCCTGCGACTCTGATTGGGCCCCATCTGTTGGGGGTACCCTGCTAGTCCCCTCACCTACTGCTGGTTCTCTCCTTTGACTAGTCGTAGTCTTCCTAGTTATCGCCATCTGTGCATGCAAATGCCAACACGTAAGTTTAACTCAAATTTTCTATAACTTAGTGCTACAGCACGATTTAGATTTAAAAGAAGGGTAACCAACTCCTAGATGCCCTGTAGTCCCTTGTTTATATAATGTGGTGCACCACACATTTATAAACAAGGCCCTACTAGACACGGCTTGTAGACTCCCTAGGACAGAACTGCTTAGATACCACTCTTGTCACGCCCCATGCCTAGGGGCGAGATTGGCACTCAGTGCCTCAACTATCCTTGCGTATCACCTGTGACTCAAAGACTTTGAACATGTAATGTCATATTTTCGGCCATGGGCTGCAAGAAAATGTATGATGTAAATATAAAACTGAATAGAGACTAACGCTGACTAACCATCAACATAAGGCTGGGCCGGCAAGGCTGTCATATTTACTACAACTGACAAGCCAACAAAATATACATACAGGGCCTACCAGTCCAACATACTGTATTAACTGACAGGACATATCTACAAGCCTCTAATAATAGATGTACTATGATCGGAACAGGGCCCTGACCTACCCGTAACCTATCTACATATATACACAAGATACACACCACACTGCTAGCCCCGGTAACTCCGAAAGAAGGGGAGCATACTGATAAAGCTGATCTCGGGCAACACCTACTGAGGAGGTCTACCCGTCTGTCTATCTGACCATGCATGCATGAAATGCAGCGTCCCCAAAAAGGGACGTCAGTATGAAATAATGTACCGAGTATGTAAGGCAATATACTGAAACTGAAACTGAACCGATAATATAACAACTGAGAACAACTGGGAGTCAAAGAAAACTCGAGGATATGCTCATCTGATAATACTGACTCAATTCTCTCAATATAGTAAGTAAAATAGCTACCTGACCCTATAAGGCTCGGTATACATATATATCTGCTCTGCCGTAATAGGCTCGCTCATAAGCGCTCGGCCATACTAGGCTCTGTATCTCGACCAACTGGGCTCGCCCATATGCGCTCGGCCACAGTAGGATCGTCATATAACTTACCATCTGATCAGTGGTTGCCCAATAGGGGCCTGCCCATCGATTATAGCTCGATGGTAATGAAAATACTTCTAATACTGTATATATGTAACTTCTCTACTCTCTTGACTAGAAGAAGGAAATACTCAACTGAATATGAAGTCCTGATAAGAAGAATATGGTAACTTACAAAACTAGGAAAATATTAACCTCCTGCATGTATTTAAAGTAGTTGCATATGATAACACTTGCAATACTAATCATATATGAGCCTTTTGTCAACCTAAATTTCTTAATCATATGACGAAGGCAGTAGTATTTCCCTGGAGGTTGCACCTAATTTTGTGCATAAGACTAACTTATATTTGGTTCTTTATTTGTTTCACTTCTTTCTAGGAATATCATGGATACCTTTAATTGAAAAGGTTTTGTTGTACATTCAAACATGAAATGCAAATTAACAATTGGGTTTATGAACACGCTTCCTGTTATTAGAGGGAAAAGTATATATACAGGACTACTTTTTTAAACAGACAAATATACGTAAATTCAGGGATATGAATTTTTCTCTATGCCTCTACTTTACCCATTATTAATATTGACTCCTACAGTACATTATTATGTCCTATTGTTTCATGGGATTAATTGCTCGCCAACTATTTACACGTAAGAACTACATGTAAGATTTTAACTAGCTTAGAGATCTGATTGATTATATAATATATAATAATAACCTATCTAATTATGTTAGTGTCATATGAAAAAGCTTTCATTTATCCCAAGTTGCTGCTAGTATTGAAACTTTCATTAACCTTAAAAATTGAACATTGCCTTATATGTCTTGTACAACGTAAAACGGGTAGTACGATGTATTGTTATCTAACTCAAGTAATTACGGGGTCATGCCAAATGAAAGAAGAGGTTAGCCTTAACATACCTGGAGTAGGGAAAAAATTCATTTGATATTCTTGAAAAAGATTGCACCGTACTTCTTTAGAACCGCAAAATTCAATGTTGCTACGATTCCAACAATTCTTATTGGAATTGTTTTGTTACAAGAGATTTTGCTAGAAAAATTGCTTGATTGATGTTTGTCCGAACTAGGAAAATGTTTAAAAGGAGTTTTGTTGGAAAGCTTACAAAATTGGTTGTAACTTGTGTTTTTTGGAAATGGTTGAAAGGAAAATGGTTTTGAAAATGGTTGAATTAGGAAAGTCTTACTCAACACCAATGTTTTACACGTAACTACACAAGATGACACCTTTTAATTAACAACATTAGTCACCTTATCTTAATGGAGGAGCTGCCACCCATGTCATTTAGTCATTATTAAATATACCCCTAATTAATTAGGTAATATCCCACTATCCAATAATTAGTCAATTACCTACATAATTAAATCTCACCCTGCCTACTGACCAAGGACATATTGGCCGACATGATGGCACCCATATTGATTGAGTACCCAACATGATGGAGGAAACTAGGACTGCCCGTGGGACTGGGTGATTGTTTTCATTACAGCTTGGATCTATTCAGCTACACCAAATGTTTGCCAACCCCTAGCTTCAAAGTTGAGGGTGTTCCGCTGAATGGGAACCCCTAATTGTGATCCATGGCTGTGTTAGTCCTCGATATACTAATATCTCTGCTAGCGATGGGCGAGCTGCATCACCCAGTGCAAACTTAGATTCCTCACTTTAGTCACCTTAGTCCCCTATTGATATGCGCCACATTGGCGTAGAATTCCCGAACTAAGTGATCCTTGGAATCTACCACGCTTTGAGTGAACCATGTCCACTAGTTTCTCTTCCGAAACTATCTTTCCACACTCGGGTTGTATCTATCCAAATATTTCAAAATAAATTGGCGCTCAAGTGTTAGAGATCTCTGAAGCCACCACTTTTGGAACTTGTTAAATGCAGTCAGGCTCACAAATCTGTCTTCTCAAACCTTCCTCTTCTTCGACCTCTCAAGGCCGGTAACTTAGGTATCACTCCATGGACCGTCATCCGGAACATCATCATCATCATCAACTGTGACTGGCGCATTGAGTACAGGAGTATATGAGGGCTCTAAACCCTGGCTATCATCTTCCGAACCCTCAGAAGTGATTTATGAGGTGGAAGTCTCATCTCACAGCTGAAATCTACCCAGAAACTGCCTTGGCTGTGACTGTGCTTTGGGTTGCTCTTGCACTGAATTTCCCTCTGATGCTTCCCTGGACGGGTCATAGGAACTGGACTTCGTAGGCTCTAGGGCTCCCCCGGCTGTCGTCTTTTTGTTTATAACTTTTTGCACAAAGAGTGGTATGTTAGTTTTGCCTCGACCTCGGGAGGATTCGCCACTTCCTTTACATGTATCACCTCTTCCATGTGATCTAACCATTGTCTACAATACATAGCAAAAGGAATCAGTTATAGTTTAATCTCAGAGAATTAGACAGTTGCAAACAGTTGCAGATGAAAACTGGATGAAGAGTATAGAAGTGCGGTCCGCATATTTTTTGGGTTCGGCCGTAGATGGTAATGTGCGGACCGCAGAGTTTGGAAGTGTGGCCTCAGTCATGATTTTGCGGTCCACACAATTTCATGTGCGACCACACAATTGAAACTCGGGCCGCACAATTTTGGGTGCGGCCACACAATGACATCTCAAGATTATCAACCCTCTGAAGACAAAGAATGGTCGATATGCGGCCGCACACACTTTTCTGTGGCCGCAGTTCAATTTTTGCTAACCGCACAATTTGGAGTGCGGTCCGCACAATTATTTCACACCAATTGCCCTAGACCTACAATCTGCGGACCGCACAATTTCTTGTGCGGCCGCAAAATTCAAAAAACATCTGCAGTAAACTTAGGGTTCCTAACTTTAAGAATATATTTGACATGGTAATACCAATAAACATGATAAACAGTTCACCAATCCCCCAAATAGCAACTAGGAAGCTACCCACACAAATTTAAGCTCATATGATCAATTTGACATTAGATCTAAAAAAATTGAATTTTTTTTAAAATGAATTGAACATACCAGTAATGAAGTGATGCTAAGGAAGAATTAAGATGATGAATTTAGTGACAGGTGCGTGAAACTGATGAGTGCGTTATGCTTGACTTTGTTTTTAAGGTTTTAGAGTTCGTAGAGTTTTAACTGTAGAGAGAGGGCTCCTATTTATACTTAACACAATTTGCCCAAGGTTCAAGAGACGAGTGTGTACACAGATAAAATTGGAGAGCCCGATTTTATGATCATTACGTCTCTCCGTATCGTCACTTTGAAGGCACGGTTCGAGGATTCGACCTCGAGGGTTCTTTATGCCTGACCTCAGGGCAATTTAAATCGGTGGTCATCATGGATAAACGAGAAGTTCCCTAGGGATATGTTCAAAACTATCAACACCTACAAGAACAGTACCGGTCTGTACAAGACTGCTAGGTAGCTATACCAGCTACGTTTCCTTGTAATAAATGCACGTGTTCTATGTTGCTGATTTCCCTGCTTACATTTATTGTGTTCTATTTATTGTTCTTCGTTTATTGCTCATTATTTATCATAAAGAGCCTTCATCAAAGCTCTCAAAACTGTATCGAGCTCGACCTCGAGGTCCCGTATAGTCAGGCTTGATGCCCTGATTCTCAGCCACTCGGTTTGCTTAAACATACTAATTGCAAGTTCTTATTTTATTTTCATAGTCTCATACTTAGAATCTATTACCTAACAACTAGCATAAAAACATATCACACATTTTTAGAACCACAAAATCAAATCTAATTGTAATTACCATTTTCAAGTTAAACAGCTTGGCACCTACTGTGGGGCTAAAAATAATAGTGATTGTTTTCTTGCTGGTTTACTACATAACACAAGTTATCTTTCACGCTTTTTCTTGTCCAAGAATCTTTGATTTCAGGTCAAAATGTCTAACTCGGTGAATGCATATGAAAACAATGGTCTTGAATACCATGGAGAAAATGGTGTGACTGTTCCAAGCGTCGGTGTACCACCACAAAACCCTGAGAGCGCACCAAAATCGATCCCCGTGGGTACGGCCTCATGCATTGATTCCTTAGTCCGAAAGGTGATCAGAGTAGGCTACTATTAGGACAACATGGAAAAGACACAAAATAATTTATCCAAAAATACGATAAATGCCAGAGATTTGCCCCAATGATTCACCAACCCGGCGAACAACTACATTCGGTCTTATCGCCATGGCCGTTCATGAAATGGGGATGGACATCATCGGACCTCTACTAACGGCACCAGGTAAAGCTAGATTTATTTTATTTATGACTGACTACTTCTCAAAATGGGTGGAGGTGCAGGCCTCCAAAAAGATAAGAGAAAAAGAAGTCATTAACTTCATATGGGACCAGATCGTGTGCCAATTCGGGATTCTTTCTGAGATAACATGTGATAATGGGAAGCAGTTCTTCGGAAGCAAAGTAACACATTTTCTCAAGGATTACAAAATCAAGAGAATCCTGCTGACACTCTAAAACCCGTGTGCAAATGATCAAACCGAATCTACAAACAAGACCATCATTCAAAACTTAAAAAAAAAATTGGAAAGCGTTAAGGGAAAGTGGAGAGAAATATTACCCGAAGTGCTATGAGCATATCGAACGACTCCAAAATCAAGCAGAGGAGAAACACCTTTCTCTCTAGTATATGGTGCCGAGGCTTTTATACCGGTGGAGGTCGCAGAAAAAAGCGCAAGAGTCCGACACACCACCAACAGCTCAAACAACGAGGCCATGACTGCGGCACTCGAAATATTAGATGAAAAGCCAGAAGCTTCGCTAGTCCAAATGGATGCCCAAAAACAAAGGATCAAAAGGTACTATAACAGGAGAACAAATCTTCGACATTTCAGAGTCGGGGACTTAGTCCTGAGGAAAGTCACCCTAAACACTCGAAACCCCAATGAAGGAACGTTGAGACAAAACTGGAAGTGACCGTACCGTGTCCTTGGAGTAATCGGCGAGGAGTCCTACAAGCTCGGTACCATTGAAGGCGAACAACTTCCAAGCAATTGGAACATATCAATGCTCAAATGCTACTACTGCTAAGGTGTCCGATAAAAGGTGCTGAAACATCCCCCAGCTTGAAGACCTTGGGTTTTAAAGCAAACGTTGCACTCTTTTCCTTCAATTGGGTTTTTATCCCACGAAGGGTTTTACCGACAAGGTTTTTAACGAGGCAACATCTATATGCTACCTAAGGAGAACTCAACAAGCATCCAAGGTTTCCCTTCAATCAACCTCGAATACTGGGGGGCATCCCCTGGAAGATCACCTCCTCGGAGAAGTCAAGAATGTTCCAAAAAATGTCTCGATAGGGAAACAATGCATCAGGCCAGACGGTCGAACGAACCATGTCCACATAGAATAATCAAACCCTTGACAAAAACATGTGTACCTGTGCCAAGTAATTAAAGAATACATTTGCTCCATCAAAACGCTTTACGCTTCAAAGAAGTCTGCTATTTTTTACATGAAACGACTCTAGAGCCAAAAACTTCCCGAACACTCGGGGACTGACATCAAAAACTCGAAACGATACGACCTCTGGGTCGGTAACTTCAAACTCATAAGCCCTCAATGAGGCAACATCAAGTTTACAAAGACTGGCTCTAGAGCCGAAAAACTTTCGACGTCTCGAGGACTATCGTTAATTGTTATCCTATCGAGCAATCAGAAACTTAAGGTCGTAAGACCTCATGTGGGCAACCTCGAGCCGGAAAGCCCTCCATGCGGCAATACTAGAAAATGTAAGACCTCCGTGAGGCATTGTTAACAATATAAGACCTCTATAAGGCAACACCAAAACTGTTAGACCTCAAGCAAGGCATGAACCATATTTGTACCAAGTAACTTACCTGTAAGACCTCGAGCAAGGCATGAACCAAATTTTTACCAAGTAACTTACCAGTAGGACCTCATGTAAGGCATGCTAAATTTGTAAGACCTTACTAAAAGAATAATCCTGATCTTAAAATTAAGGCTATATATCCGAACTTACAAGACACCTAAAAAGGAATATCCTTGATATAGACGCCGAAACTACTTCACCCGGTGTCTAAAAGGCTCCGACCAAACTCAATGACTCTAGTCACATGGCACCGGCCAAACTCACGTGACTCGGGGATGCCCACCATCGCTATAAAATCAATAGCCTTCAATTACTTCGAAAAGAACCGGTTCATCAGGCTACCCTCAGCATAAGCTCTATAAAATAGGCTTCAAAACAATTTAACCATCGAGAGAAATCTCCCGAGGTGCTCGTTTATCGCTACATAATAGCTCGCAATCGAGGCTCTTACCAAGCCGTCGAAGAGTCAGGTGAACACAAAACTTCAAAAATTCTTTAGCGAGGAAAAAATAAAGCCTATATTAAGAGTTCGTACCGACCCAACGCGTAAGAGCCACTGTCACCAGCCTATATTAAGAGGTAGTACCGACCCAACGCATAAGAGCCACTGTCGCCAGCCTATATTAAGAGGTCGCACCGACCTTACGCGTAAGAGCCTAAGGGCCAGCTTAAAAACTTCAGGGTCGATGAGCTCGATTCAAAATCCAACTCGGAGACTGAGCCCGAAACAATTAACGAAAAATTCCCAAGGGCAAATGCGTAAGAGCCACTGCTGCCAATTTAAAACCAAAGGTCATATCGACCTAATGCATAAGATCCTAAGAAACAGCTTAAATTTTGAAAACTTAAGGGTCAATGAGCTTGAGTTGAAATCAGACTTGAAGACTGAGCCCAAAATAGTTAACCAACAAGCCTCAGGGCCAACTTGTAAACCTAAGGGTTTCTACCCCAAAGCCCAATCCATCTGGCTAATCATTGACGAACGTCAAAAATCAAAGCAAAGGAAAAGCGAAAAAGGATGAAAAAGCCTTTACATACATGTTGGAAGGTTCACAAAGTTGCATTTACATGACCTATGTCTGAAGCCCCTACAAGGGCAAAAAAAGCAGGAAAAACCCACAACTACCATCGGGGCTATGCCCTTGACGGCTCCCTCAGAAACTATGCTTTCAACAACATTGGCCATAAACCCCGGGTTTCCAACAACCTCTCCCCTCTGGAACCTCACCTCTATCTTCATTATCTCCTGAGCCACTGCTCGACTCATCTTCAGAGAAAAGTAGGGCCACGACCTCCTCTTCTAAGATCTTCACCCTCTCTATCTCGGTGGACAAATCAATGCCCCTGCATATATATATATGTCCTTGAGAGCCCGTCTCTGAGATTCTAAATAGGCATGCCCAATAGCCCGAGTCAATCGCAGCTTGGCCTCCTCGGATACTTCCTGACCTGGGCATTTACAGTAGCAGTATCATCTTTTACGAGGATACGAGCTCCTCAGCTTTAGCCCTAACCTTGGTTAAAACAGCAACCAATTCTATATAAAGATCCCTCTACTTTTTGCTCTATGCCCTTGTATTATTATGTTGATGCCCGACTGAGGCCACCTCCCCTTGGAGTGTATCTATCTCAGAGACTATCCCACTCACGTGTCGTCTGAGTTCGAGAATTTCAGAGTCCCTGGATCGGAGCTCCTCCTTCATTAGGACATCTTTCTTCTCAATCTGCAAAGATTGACCCAAAGGTGTTAAAGCACTAAAGCTGGGTAAACATGTAGACAAAAAAAACAAGAACTATATAACCTGCTTAGTAAGATGAGTCTTGTATCGGGACACCGCCTCACAACAATCCCGAAGGCCATGGAGTTCCTCATCCCTCTTAGTAGAAAGAGCTCTGAGCTCATGAGCTTTCAAGGAGAGTTTTTCATGTTCACCCTCATAATGAGTCAACTCGGTTTGAAACCTTGCGAAGGTCTAATTGTAAAGCACCTTGGCCAAAAACCATGGAGGAAATGAGGTTAGCGAGACAAAAATTAGGGCACCAAGTAGAATTTTACAAAAAAATTACCTGCTCACAGGACCTGTCGATCTCATTGAAAATAAGCGAGACATCAAGCTTAGGATTTCTCCCTCCGTTGGTGCTTCTGAGGAATCATTTTCCTTCTCGCCTTCAGCTCGGGACTCCCTAGAACTTCCAGAATTAAGGTTGTTAGGTCAGCCATAGGTTCTTCCACTTTAGCTTTCTTGGGTTTCAGAGAATTAGTCGGCGCCCCCATCGCCTTTTCCTCTCTTCGTCATGTTTTGGGGTATCTGCTTCACCAAGCAGTGCTTCCCTTGTCAAGGGGACCTCCCCCAGACCTGCACAGATGCAAAATATACGTGTAGGGAATGAGGGTGCTATCGATAATAGTTTTTTTATGAAATACAATTACAACAAAAGTGAAGGCTCATTGTGATCCTTGGCTTCCTATCGACCCTAGGACAGATCACGCCACGCACGCTCAGCATATGGGCATATTGAATCCAGCTGGTTAGCCCAGCCCGAGAGGTTCTTAATCGCATTGGGGTGAACTGCAATGGCTGCATTAGCAGAGGAAGTCAATGCATAGGGAGATGTATACAAAAGGAAGTAAGGGAACATTTAATTAACATATCTACTCACGTTTAATGTTCCACCTATCAGGGAACGACATCCTCTCTACTGGATCAGATCCGAAGTCCTAACTCAGATAAAATGACGCATCCACCCTCCGTTCCTAACTTCGTTGGTACAAGCAAAAAAGGCCCTCGAGGCCTGACAGTGGAGCTTAATCAGGCCCCCATAGAAAAGTCGGGGACTATACATCCTGACCAGGTGATTGAGGATGAAGGGAATTAACTCAATCAAGTTCACATAATACCAGGTCATGTAAATAATGCGCCAGAATAAAGGGTGAATTTGGCCAAGGGTTACTCGATATAGTTTGCAGAAGTAGAAGATCACGGGGTCTATCGGAGGCAAGGATGGTTCCACCGAGCCAAGGGTAAATGGATAAGTATACACACTGAGAATGTCAGCCTTGTATGTCATTATATCCTATTCCCGAGAAGGAATCTCTACAAGACCTGCGTCCCCCCAACGATAATTAATCTTCACCCTTTCGACGTTTGTTATCGAGCTAATATATTGCGAAGCAGGCTCGCATAGTCTAGGCTTCAAAAAAGGCCCCCAGAATGCATTCCCCAACACGAGGGGGCCTTGTTGCTTTGCTTTTAGATAAGCGCAAGGAAGAGGAGGCCACATTTTTTGAGGGACAGAGACAGAAGTTTTCGCCATTCTTAAAAGATTTCAGAGGAGAAATGAATATTGCGTTTCTGAAGAGAGCACAAGAGAGAAGTTAGAAGAACTCTTTTGAAGGCTTGGTAGTGCAGTGGAAAAAAAGAAGTGAAATAAGATGGAGCAAACCAAAGGAAAGCCAACCGCTATAATTAATTCAAAGGCTTTTAAGGGCTATGTGGACGCGACCTTTAGACACTTCATTTTGTCATGTCAACCGCTTGATAAGGTGTGACTACCTTCGTGATGGAAATACCTAAGGGGAAAGTATTCGAGATCATTTCTTATCGTTTTACTCTAAGAAACGTGGGGACTATCTGTACACGGATAAAATCGAAGAGCCCGATTTTACGATCATTACGTCTATGCGTAGCATCACTTTGAAGACTCGGGGGCATGGTTTGAGGATTTGACCTTGAGTGTTTTTTATGCCCGACCTCTAGGCAATTTAACTCGGTGGTCATCATGGATAAACGAGAAGTTCCCTAGGGATATGGTCAAAACTGTCAACACCTACAAGAATAGCATCGATCTGTACCAGACTTCTAGGTAGCTATACCAACTACATTTCCTTGTAATAAATGCACGTGTAATATGTTGAGATATTCGCTCTTATATAAAGGGTATCCTTGTTATTTTTGCACACATGATATCACTTACAACATTCAATACAAGAACATTCTCTCAGCTCTCTAACTTAAATATATTCTCTTGATTTCCCTGCTTACATTTATTGTGTTATATTTATTGTTCTTCATTTATTTCTCATTATTGACCATAAAGAGCCTTTATCAAAGCTCTCAAAACTGTTTGACCTTCATCGGCTGTCCATAACTTAGTATCAAGCTCGACCTCGAGGCACCGTATAGTCAGGCTCGAGGCCCTGATTCTCAGCCACTCGGTTGGCTTAAATATACTACTTGCAAGTTCTTATCTTATTTTCATAGTCTCATACTTAGCATCTATTACCTAACAACTAGCATAAAAATATATCACATAGTTTTAGAATCACAAAATCGAATCTAATTGTAATTACCATTTTCAAGGTAAATAGAGTGCGGCTGCAAAATTTCATGTGTGGTCCTCACTCTTTTACTTGAAGAACATTTTCCTTTTGAAGATCTGCGGTCCGCACGATTTTGAGTGTGGAAACAGACTTTGGTGAGGACCGCACATTTCCTTGTGTGACCGCACTTTGGCCATTTATCTTACAGGCAAACTTAAGAGAGTCTACGATTTTAGCTTCCCAGTTGTGCGACTGTTGATCTCTTTCTTCTGTAGCACTTAAAATTGTGCGGTCCGTATATTTTCCATACAGCCAATTTTTCTGAGCGAAGTCCCTACAAAGCACACTCATTCCTGCAATACACTTCAAAACTAGTTAGCATAAAACAAGACCCATCTAAAGAAGAAGGAAAAGAAAAAGAAAAAGACACATGTGTTGCCTTGCAAGAAGTGCCTGATTTAACGTTGGGGCACGATGCAGATTACCATCCTCACTTGAAATGAAGAACTGCTACGACATGGCCATCATCAACTTTTTGAAGATAATGCTTCACCTTGTGACCATTGACTCTAAACACTTCATTATTTTTATTTTTCAAGTCCAATACACCAAAGGGTGTAACATCACAACCTCAAACAAGCCACTCCATTAAGAATCCAACTTTCCTGGAAGCATCCGTAACCGAGAATTGAACAAAAACACAAGATCACCTTCTTTAAACTCCTTGTTTCGAATGTACTTGTCATGTAGGTACTTCATCTTCTCCTTGTATAAGGACAAACTCGTGTATGCATGGTACCGAAAGTCATCTAGCTAATTCAATTATGCCACCATTAAGTTGACGGCGACATACCACTCAAGATTCAACTTCATCAAAGCCCATATGGCTTTGTGCTGAAGTTCCACCGGAAGATGACAAGCTTTCCCGAACACCAACCGGTCTGGAGCCATTCCAATTGACATTTTATAAGTCGTCCTATAAGCCCATAAAGCATCATCAAGTTTCTTTGACCAATCCGTCTGGTTGGCATTCACTGTTTTTGACAAAATACTCTTTATCTTCCGGTTGGAGACTTCCACTTGAATGCTTTCTTATGGATGATAGGGGGTCGTCACTTTATGAGTGACACCATACTTGGTGAGTAAGGTATATAAAGCTTTGTTGCAAAAGTACGAACCCTCATAACTTATGATAGCCCTTTGAGTACCAAATCTTGTAAAGATGTTCTTCTTCAAAAACTACACCACACTTCTTGCTTCATTGTTAGGCAAAGCAATGGCCTCAACCCATTTGGACACGTAATCTACCCCGACCAAGATGTAAGCGTTTCCACAAGAACTCATTAACGGACCCATGAAGTCAATACCCCACACATCGAAAATATCTATCTCCAAAATGGTGGTAAGAGGCATTTCATTTTTCTTTGAGATTCCACCAATCCTTTGACATTCATCACAATGCTTGACAAAATCACTTGCATCCTTGTGGAGAGTACCCAATAGAAACCGCAACTTAACACTTTGGACGCCGTTCTTGCTCCACCATGGTGACCACCATAAAGAGAAGAATGACAAACCCCAAGAATTTCACTTTGTTCCTCCTTCGGTACACATCTTCTAATCACTGCATCCGTACAAATCCAGAAAAGGTACGATTCATCCCAATAGTAGTCTTGACAATCCCGTTTGAGCTTCTTCCTTTGGTTTGAAGAGAACTCAACCAGAATGATACAACTCACAAGATAATTTTCTAGATCCGCAAACCAAGGCACCTATTTTATTGAAATAGCCAAGAGTTGGTCATCGGGGAAGGAGTCATTGATTTCAAGGCCATCATGCAGCCTCTCCTCCTCCTCCAAACGAGACAAGTGGTCTGCCACTTGGTTTTCACTCCCTTTCCGATCTTGGATATCAATATCAAACTCTTGAAACAAAATTACTCATCTCATCAAACAGGCTTTGGAATTTTTCTTTCTCATGAGCTAATAGAGTGCCGCATGATCCGCGTGAACAATCACTTTTACACCCATCAAGTACGGCCAAATGTTCTCAATAGCAAATAAAATGGCAAGCAACTCTTTCTCCATAGCGGTGTTGTTGACTTAGGAACTATTCATGGTATTTCTTGCAAAATAAACTGGATGAATGATCTTGTTGATATGTTTCCCCAAAACAGCCCCTACCACTACATCACTTGCATCGCACATGAGCTCAAAAGGAACACTCCAATTTGGAGGGGTGATAATGGGAGTAGTGGTCAACTTGAGCTTTAGAAACTCAAAGTCTCTCATGAACTCATCATTGAAATGGAACTTGGCATATTTCTCCAAAAGCTTGGATAACGGGTTTACCACTTTAGAGAAATCCTTGATGAAACTCCGGTAAAATCCCGCTTGGCCTAAGAAACTCCATACGCCTTTAACTGAAGTTGGAGGTGAAAGTTTATAAATCGCCTAAATCTTTTCCTTATCGACTTAAATGCCATTCTTTGAGATCTTATGGCCAAGGACAATTCCTTCCTCAACCATGAAATGAAAATTCTCCTAATTGAACACAAAATTTGTTTCTTCACATCTTGCCAATACTTTGTCCAAATTTGCTAAACAATCATCAAAAGAATCCCCGACCACCGAAAAGTCATCCATGAAGACTTCAAGGAAATCCTCCACCATGTCCGTGAAGATTGCCATCATACACCTTTAAAAGTCGCCGGTTCATTGCACAACCCAAATGGCATAAGCGAGAATGTGAAAGTACCATAGGGACACCTATTAAGGAAACAATAAAAAGCACTGCCGGCCAAACTATATAGCATTTGATATAGGAAGGGAAGTGGCAAATGGTCCTTCCTTGTGACTTTGTTGAACTTGAGATAGTCCATACATACTCTCCATCTGGTCACGGTTATTGTAGGAATCAACTCATTCTTGCCATTGGTGACCACTGTCTTTATGCCCCCTTTCTTTGGGACACATTGAAATGGAGAAGTCCACAAACTATCGGAAATGGGGTACACAACCCCGGCATCCAGCCACTTGATGACCTCCTTTTGAGAACATCTTGCATGGCTTCATTGAGTCACCTTTGATGTTCAATAAATGGTTTGGCACCTTCCTCCAAATTGATCTTGTGCATGAAAAATGCGGGGTTTATCCTTCGAATATCCGCTAAAGTCCATCCAATAGCTTTATTCCTCTTTTGTAGCACCGCCAATGTTGAATCTACATGCACGTTAGTCAAACAAGAGGAAAGAATAACCGGTAAAGTAGAAGAAGGGCCACAAAATTCATACCGAATATGTGGAGGCAATGGCTTCAACTCCAAGATGGGAGGCTCTTCAATGAAGGCTTTGTTGATGAGTGGTTC
The DNA here is from genome assembly GCF_000393655.2 of Nicotiana sylvestris. Classification (NCBI taxonomy): domain Eukaryota; kingdom Viridiplantae; phylum Streptophyta; class Magnoliopsida; order Solanales; family Solanaceae; genus Nicotiana; species Nicotiana sylvestris. The sequence continues at coordinate 58,641,254 of NC_091058.1, forward strand.
TATTCTCAAGATCCGAGGACAATTTGGGGGGCTCATAAGTGTATGACCCCATTCATTGCAAAGCATTCACACATTACACGTAACCTTCCACTTCTTTATTATCACAATTGAGTAAGACGGCCTCTAAAGTATCCTCAGCATTCATCACGACACTTATTTCATCAATAATCACATCAGTCACCTAGTCCATAAAAGAGCACACCTCATTGCTATTGTGTTGCCTCATAGACTTACACATATGGACAACCACCTTCTCATCACTAACCAGAAAAGTAAGCTCTCTGGCTTCAACATCAACTAGAGACTTCCCTATAGCAAGGAAAGGTCTGCCAAATATCGGCACCTCATAATCAACCTCACAATCAAGAATAACAAAATCAATGGTGAGAATAAATTTATCAACATGAACCAACACATCATCAATGATACCCAACGGTCTCTTCATGGTACGATCCGCCATTTCTAATCTTATAGATGTGGATCTTGGTTGCCCAATTCCCAAAATCTTAAAAATCGAATAAGGCATTGTTTTGACACGTTTCCTAAGATCACAAAGAGCTTTAGCAAAGTCGACACTCCCAATGGTACAAAGGATTGTGAAAGCGCCGGAATGCATGAGGATCCATGGAATGCACAATTGCACTCACTTGATGAGTTATCTTTATAGTTTTACAATTCATTGAGATCTTCTTTGTCACCAAATCCTTCATGAACTTAGCATAACCGGGCATTTTCTCCCAAGCCTTAACCAATGGAACGTTGATAGATAGACTCTTCATCATGTCAATGAACTTTTTGAATTGGTTCTCGCCATTTTTCTTGGCAAGCCTTTTGAGGATATGGATGAGGAGGCCTAGGCATTGGTGCCTTAGCCTTTGGCACTACCGATTCCGGTATGTCAACAATGTGCTACTTAGACAGGTTCACTTCCTCATGAGACTCCTCCACATTGTCATCAATATCAATTCTCACCTCATCATTTTCTTGCACTTCAGTGTCCGGGATCTCATCTTCCTATACCAATTGCTCATCATCCAATAGTTTCTTTTGAATTGAGGTACTTGCATCCCCACCTTTTCCACTCTTTGTAGTAATGGCCATGGCATGTCCCATGTTGTTCCCACTCTTTGGGTTCACCAATGTGTTACTTGGTAGTGCCCTCCTAGGACGAGCATTTAAAGCTTGCAAGATTTGCCCCAATTGAACTTCCAAATTGTGAATTGAAGTATTCTGAGAGGCTAGTTGGGCATCGGAGTCGACATTCTTCTCCATCATTTGTTTGAACATGTTCTCAGTTCGTCCCATCTCATTGTTGGAAGAACTCGACCTTGGGAAGGATAAGGAGGCAGGTTTGCTCGCTTGTTGATACATCAGAGGCTTTTGAAAACCCAACCCCTGATTCCCTTGGTTATTGTTCCACCCTCCTTGGTTGTTGAATCCCAAATATCCTTGATTATTTCCACTCCAATTGCCTTGTTTTTTTTACCATTCCAATTTCCTTGATTGTTTTTATTGTTCCAATTACCTTGGTTGTTAACACTATTCCAATTACCTTGGTTGTTAACACTATTCCAATTACCTTGATTTCTCTGAGGTCGCCATTGTTGTTGATTCAGGCCTTGAGAGTTTTTTATTTTCCCATTGAAGTTGTTCACATATTGTACTTCCTCCTCTTATTCATTGTACGGTTCATCTTGATCAAACCCACTATCATCTTGTAAATAATTTTCCACACGGTTTTACACTTAAGACTCTTTTGCCTTCTCTTGTTTACCATCATACTAACTCCCTCCATTTCATTGACTTGCTTAGGACCTTGCACATGTTGAATTTGAGCGTTGGCTAATTGATTTATTATGGTGGTCAACTCGATAATTGCTTGCACATGAACATGCAATTCGTTATGTAAAGTGAATCACTTTTGGATCACCTTGAGGAACATTTGCTCTACTTTGCAATGTCGATGGAGTATTCACCATTTCATCTAGCATATCACAAGTTTTTGCATACGTCATTGTCATGAAATTTCCACTGGCAAGTTCGTTGACCACGCATTGACTATTAGTATTGATACCCCTATAGAATGTTTGTTGAATCATATCCTCAGTCATGTCATTGCTTGGGCACTCTTTCACCATAGTTCGGTACCTCTCTCATATCTCATGCAAAGTCTCATTGGGTTCTTGTTTGAATGATAGAATCTCGTCTATAAGAGTAGCCATATAATTAGGAGAAAAGAACTTGGAAATAAATTTCTCCGCCAATTCATCCTATGTATGGATAGAATGGTTTGGCAATCTTTCTAACACCAATATAAGTCCTTCCCCCGTAGAGACAAAGGAAATAGCCTCAACCATAAAACATCCTTAAAGACAATTGTCTATTTACTCCCCCAGCAAGTGTCCACAAATCCCTTCAAGTGTTTGTACACATTTTGATTCGGAGCTCTATAGCAATATGAGCACAACATTTATAATTTGAAAGTTGCCCGCCCTAATGTGGGGTGGGACTATGGTACTTGGGTATCCTTCATTCAGCAACATCGGGTGTGGAGCCTCTCTTTGTGGAGGTAGGGGTGTAACGGGAACATTGTCTTAAGGCGTTCGACTTCGTCTATTTGCTTGAGGTTCAAGAGGAACCTCTTCAACTTAATCATCTTCCACGTCCACATACCTCATAAGCACATTTCCAAGTGGATCATTGTTGTTGAGAGCTATTGTTTCACCTACAATTATTTCACCAAAAAAAGATTAGTAACGCGGAAGGAAAATAAGATAATTCACACACAAAACCAAATATATAGCTAAATCTGGTTTTAGCTCCCCGATAACTGCCCCAAAAAATTGATCTCGTCGAAGTCACACCTCTATTCGAGGTTATAAAACGGTTGATGCAATAGTAATACCCAACAGAGTCGGGGTTGAATTCCACAGGGAGCTATATGAATGTGATAAAATAGTATATATTTGGACTAAGCATGTGAAGTATCTAAATTGCAGTTCCACAAATATGATTTTTTTTTACTTCTAAAATTACGCTAAATATTACAATCTGAAGATATAAAACTATGGAATATTATTTTTGGATATTTTTCAAATAGTGTAAAAGGCCTAGGGCAATGACCTTCACCTAGGTGTTTGCCTAAGTAGTTGTAAACTTTAAATCTTGTTACATTGCTCAGGGTGTATTATAGCTATCAACACTAAAGTACCCACTCAATACCTCTTGGTAAGAGAGTGATTTTTGCCCAATTTGGCTTTCTCAAGTCCAAATGGGTATTGAACCAAACAGTTGATAAAATGCTCAAGTCGGGTTTTACTATCTCTAGGTTCAACCCATTAATTGGGACTATCAATTTCATGATATCATCCTAAATTCTTGTTAGCCAAGTTTTCCTAGACTAAGTCTCTCTTTCTCAAGTAGAGACCAAGTCAAATAGGTGTGAACTAATGTTTGCAACCATTAATTCTACAATTAAAACAAACAACAATGATAAATAATTAACACCCAACCATATACAAGCCATAAATTAAACACCCATTAGGTTTACACACTAGGGTTGATTCACAATCCTAGTTAAAAATCTAGCTACGAGATTTCCAATATTCAAAACTTCACCTAATTTTGTGAAACTAGTCTATTTATACAAAGCTGGAAATTTCGGTCAAAATTGCCCTTTCGGAGGTTTTGCAACCGCACAATTCTATGTGTGGTCCGCACTTATCTTCACGTTTGATAGGAGTGGGATCTGCAGCCACATAATTTTGGAATGCAGCCACATGTCTCATGTTCTGCAGACCGCACAATTCTGAGTGCAGCTGCATGGCTGACTTCTGCGGCCGCACAATAGTTGTGCGGTCTGCACTTCTTTTGATCTTCATATGTACACTCTCTGAACATCTGCTCTTCGGTAGCTTCTTCTGACCACACATTAATTATGCGGTCCGCACTTTGCACTGAGGCTCTGATGGATTCCCTTTGTATTCTGCGGCCGCAGATGGAAATCTGCGGTCCGCACTTGGGACTTTGTGCCTATTTTTTTTTTCTAAGTTCATATCACTCCTTTTTGAGTTGGATTTTGTCTTTGTGGCTTATTTCCAAATACTCCTGCAATTAAACATATTTCATTAGTTTTTGGGATTACAATTAAACATATTTGGACTAAAACGAAAGCAAAAAGTTGCTAATAAGTAGTCAAAATCCCCAATTATTAAGCTTTATGCCAAGTTCTCCAAGTGTGAGTTTTAGCTCAGTTCAGTGGCATTTTTTTGGGCACGTCGTGTCTAGTGAGGGGATTAAGGTGGATCCAAAAAAGATAGAAGTGGTTCAGAGTTAGCCCAGACCATCCTCAGCTACAGAGATTCAGAGCTTTCTTAGGTCAGTAGGATATAATCGTCACTTCATGCAGGGTTTCACGTCTATTGCATCGCCCTTGACCAAATTGACCCAATAGGGTGCTCCTTTCAGGTGCTCGGATGAATGTGGGGAGAGCTTTCAGAAGCTCAAGACTGCCTTGACCACAACTCCAGTTCTAGTTTTGCCTTCAGCTTCAGGCTCTTATACAGTATATTGTCATGATTCTTGGGACAGTATTGGATGTGTTTTGATGTAGGAGGGTAGAGTGATTGCTTATTCTTTATGCCAGTTGAAGCCACATGAGAAAAACTACCTTATTCATTATTTTGAGTTGGCTGCCATTGTTCACGCATTGAAGATTTGGAGGCACTATCTCTATGGTGTGTCTTATGATGTATTTACAGATCATCGGAGTCTCCAGCAGTTGTTCAAATAGAAGGATCTAAATATAAGGTAGTAGAAATGGTTGGAACTACAAATGGACTATGATATCACTATTTTGTATCATTTGGGAAAGGCCAATGTGGTGGCCGATGCTTTGAGTAATAAGGCACTTAGTATGGGTACCCCTGCATTTATTCCCGTTAGTGAGAGACTGCTTGCAGTTGATGTTCAAGCATTGGCCAACCAGTTTGTGAGATTAGATGGTTTGGAGCTCAGTTAGGTTCTGGCTTGTGTGGTTTCTCGATCTACATTATTTGATCGCATCAGTATGATGATCCTCATTTACTTGTCCTAAAGGACAAGGTGCAGCACACTGATGCCAGGGATGTTTCTACTGGAGATAATAGGGTGTTGAGTATTTTGGGATGAGTATGTATGCCGAATGTAGATGGGTTACGTGAGTTGATTCTTGAGGAGGCCCACAATTTGCGGTATTCCATTCATCCGGGTGCCGCAAAGATGTACCAGGGCTTGAGGCAGCACTAATGTTGGAGATGAATGAAGAAAGATATATGCGGTTTGTAGCCCAGTGCCATAACCATCAGCAGGTAAAGTATGAGCATGAGATACCGGGTGGATTACTTCAGAGGATAGAGATTCCAAAGTGGAAATGGGAGCGGATCACCATGGATATTGTAGTTCGTATCCAACGGACTTTGAGGAAGTTCAATGCTATTTGGATGATTTTGGATCGTCTGACCAAGTCCTCGCACTTCATTCTAGTTGGTAATACTTATTTTTTAGAGCGGTTGGCTGAGATTTACATCCGCGAGATTGTTCTCCTTCACGGGGTTCCACTGTCCATCATTTCAAATTGGGGCCCGCAGTTTACATTGCAGTTTTGGAGAGTCGTGCAGTGAGAGTTGGGCACTTATGTTGAGTTGAGTACAACATTTCACCCTCATACGGACGGACAATCATAGTGCACTATCCAGATATTGGAGGATATGCTACGTGCTTGTGTCATTGATTTTGGGGATTCAAGGGATCAGTTTCTACCGCTCACAAAGTTTGCCTACAACAACAATTATCAGTCGAGCATTCAGATGGCTCCGTCTGAGGCTTTGTATTGGTGATGGTGTCGATCTCCGGTGGCTTGGTTTAAGCTGGGTGAGGCTAGGATATTAGGTACAGACTTGGTTTAGGATGCACTGGACAGGTTAAATTTATTCAAGGTGAGTCTAGGCTATTGGTTAGGCTTCGCACGATGCAGTATAGGTAGAAGAGTTACGCCGATAGGAAGGTTCGTCATGTTGCTTACATGATTGCGGAGAAGATATTGCTCAAGGTTTCACCCATGAAGGGTGTTATGAGATTACGGAAGAAGGGGAAGTTGAGCCCTCGATATATTGGGCCATTTGAGGTACTTTAGAGGAATGGAGAGGTGGCTTATAAGCTTGCATTGCCACCTAATTTGTTGAGTGTGCATCCAGTATTTCACGTTTCTATGCTCCGAAAGTATGTCGGTGATCCGTCTTATATCTTGGATTTTAGCACGGTTCAGTTAGATGGTGATTTGACTTACGGTGTGTAGCCGATGGCCATTTTGGATCGGCAATTCCGAAAGTTGAGATCAAACGATATAGCATCAGTGAAGGTGCGATGGAGAGGTCAGCAAGTTGAGGAGGCTACTTGGGAGACCGAGTGGGAGATGCGGAGCAGATATCCAAACCTATTTGAGACACCAGGTATGTTTCTAGACCCATTCGAGGACGAACGTTTGTTTAAGAGTGTTACATCTCGCGTTTTCATATTTTAAAGTTTCGTCTTCAGTTAATCGACGTATACTTGGGGATACGATTATCTTGAGGTTAACGTATTTATGCTATTTATGACAAGTGATAAATAAGTGACATGAATGATATAGGATACACAAATTAAAGAAAAGGAGTTTCATTGAAGGTTGTTGATTTGGGATAAAATACGGTCCAAGCTATAATACCCGATATTTATGGATTAGTACCATACAAGGTACTATATGACCACGATAGTATGATGTATAAAGTATATTAAAAATGTGATCATAAGTAGTTTGAGATAATCCCTAATTATGTGGGTAATTGGTTAATTATCGGATAACGGGACATTACCTAATTACCTAATAAGTGGATAAAGATTAAAAAAAATATCCACCCCACGTGGCAGCAAGGCACTAACAAAAAAAGACTCATGGTCACATTATATTAGGTGGAAACATAACATAATGATATAAAGTCATCTTATTCTAAAATTTTGAAAAAACAATAACCACATTTCCCTTCTAACATTTTCAAAACAATCTGACGTGAAGCTAAATACCACATTTCTCTTCTAACATTTTCAAAACAATTTGACGTGAAGCTCTTGCAAAATTAGAATGTGACTTCTTACAAAATTCGTTCCAATTTCCTACAACTCCCACAAAAATGTAAGCAACGTGATTCATACAAGTTTTAACAATTCCAGCGAGAATTATTTACACATTAGCAACGTAAGATTTTGCGATTCTAAGGGAGTACGGTGTTACCTTTTTCAAGAATATCATACGGATTTTTCCCTACTCCAGCTATGTTAAGGCTATCACTTCTTTCTTTTTGGCATGATCCAAATAATACAAATGAAACGAGCAAAATACGCAAGCTTCATAAATGACTTTATTCATAGAAATACTAGGGGTGTCTATATTCTTGATTCACCATGTGAATTATTATTATATCTTCTGTTCACGGGTGTCAGAAAAATACGTATTTGATAAAGTTTATCCGAAAGTTATATTGCTTTTTATGGCATTCTGAGAAATTCTTATTAACGTATTTCTTATGCATTTCACGCATTGCATTCATTTACAGTGACCCATGATCAGATGGCGTTATATATGTGTATATATGTAAATATATGTATGGGGGATATGGAAAAAAGTTACGGTGTTATATACACAACACCACCTGATCAGTTGGTATATATTGATAATTTTGCCCACAGTGGCCGAGATAATATGATGGGATACCCTCAGAGGCTTGATGATATTATGTACATCTATACCTATGCATGACACAACATTTATACGCACGTGCATGACATTATAAATGTTTCAGGATTTACAAAGTACTTTAGACATATAGTCGGAATACTTTATTCCATGTTTCATCTATGTCTGTTAGATACTGATTTTTATGCCTTACATACTCCGTACATTTTTCGTATTGATGACCTATTTCCCGAGGACTCCATTTCATGCCTGCAGGTGCAGGTAGGCAAGCTGGCAGTCCCCCTTCTTAGGATACTTGATCAGCGAGAGTTGGTGTGCTCCATTTGATCGGGAGCTGCTTTTGATTTTGGTACGACATGCTTGTATATTTATATGGGTATGACATGGCTCTGTCCCGTCTTTGTACAGTTATATTTCTATTAGAGGTCTGTAGATAGTTATGTACAGTTGGATAACATGTGGCCTTGTCGGCTTTAAGTTTTGAGTATATAGTTGTCTATAGCAACATTGTCGGCTCGCCCACTGTATTTGCATAAATATATATATGTACATATGCCTTTTTGGCAGGTTTCCTTCATGTATGTTATTCTCGTAATTCAGCAGACGTTAATAAGATTTATATCTTAGATGCATACTTAGGGGTGTTCGACAGGTAGGACTCAGGCACCCGTCGCGGCCCATCAATTTGGGTCGTGACAAAGAGGGTGAGGATGTAATGACCCGGCCAGTCATTTTGAGAGTTATATCCCCGATCGCCCCATTTACTGCTCATTTTGTGCTTTACCGTTATTATTTGACTTACTGGGTTAGTCGGTTCGGGGTTCTATCCTAGGATTGTCTACAGACCGTATTTAGTAAAGTCTTGTTTATGGGTTTGTTGTGCACCATACTTATAGAACGAAGGCTACAAGGAATATAGGATGTTATCCTCTTTTTTTAATCTTAGATCGTGCGATATAAAAATTCATGCTCCTAATGATATGTTACGTTTTCAGCAATGCCACCGAAGACTACAACCGCCCAGAAGGGAAAGTTTGTGGTTGGTGAGACTACTAGTCGAGCGCCACGAGTTACCAATGCTCGGGGAGAGTCTCATAGTGAGATTCCATACCAGACTTCACATACCCCGCCCTTTCTAGAAGAGTGTCGAGGGGCACCAACTCCAGCGCCTACCCTGTACATCTAGCTCTTCATCCAGATGCACCGGGTCAGGAGATGAGAGATGTTATTCAGCTATTAACCTGATTAGCAGCCACACAGGCTCGACGTCAGGAAGTAAGTATTGGTAATGCAAATAGGTCTGTCAATGCAAGGGTTCATGACTTCATTAATTTAGACCTTCCGGTATTCACTGGGGCAAATCCAAATGAGGACCCTCAAGTATTTATTGATAGAATGGAGATGACGTTAAGGGTAATAAAGGCCGCTACGACTAACTCAATTGAGCTAGCTTCCTATAGACTCCGAAATGTTGCAGTTAATTGGTACGAGTCTTAGGAATTGTCCAGAGGTGAGGATGACCCTCCAACAGTATTACAGGAGTTTACATAAGCTTTTCTTCATCATTATCTGCTACCAGAGCTTAGACAGGCCAGATTTGATAGGTTCTTGACCCTTCGACAGGGTAACATAAGTGTTCAGGAGTATAGTCTTTAGTTTGATTCATTGGCTAGGTATGCTCCCACTATTGTATCTAAGATGAAGGATCAGATTCAACGGTTTGTGATAGTGTTAGAGTCGTACTTTCTTAACGATTGTATGTCAGTCTCACTCCAACCAGACATGGATATTTCTCGTATTTAGGCATACGCTCAGGGTGTAGAGGAGAGTAAGAAGAAATAGAGGGCCGATCATGAGCATTATAGGGCCTAGAATAAGAGAGCAAGGTTTTGGGGTCCTTCTGGTGAGTTTCGAGGTGGTCAGAGACAATAGTACCCAAGGTATCCAGCCCAGACATCGGCTAGCGCACCCCCCTCAGTTTGGCAGTAAGAGATTTGATCGTTCCATATATTCATGGCCTAGTTAGAATTCCAAGGCCTTAGGTTCTCAGTATAGGGGTGAGTCAAGTCATATAAGGCCGCCCTTGCCACTATGTGCTCAGTTTGGTAAGCAGCATGCCGGGAAGTGCCGTATGGGATTGGGTATTTGTTATACTTGAGGTTATCCGGGACACATTATGAGGGATTGTCCTACGAGAGATGATGAAAGCATAGCTCAACCAGCGAGATTTATAGTTGTTTCGTCCGGATCAGTACACCCCCCTTGGGAAAGGTTCACAAGCACCAATGGGTTGTGGTAGAGGTAGAGGTGGAGCATATAGCTCGAACGGTCCTCAAAACTACATTTATGCATTGGCAGGACGACACGATCCAGAGTCATCGCATGATGTGGTTACAAGTATATTATCAGTCTATTCATATGATGTTTATGAATTGATTGACCCACGTTCCTCTTTATCATATGTTACTCAGTTGGTTGCTAGTAAGTTTGGAATAAAACTTGAATTGGTTAAACCTTTTAAGCTTTCTACACCTGTTGGGGACTCAGTGATAGCTAGCGAGTATATAGGGGTTGTATAATAGTAGTTCATAATCGAACTACCATAGCAAACCTAATCGAGTTAGATATGGTAGAATTTGATGTTATAATGTGTATGGATTGGTTGGCTTTTTGTCATGCCAACATTGATTATAGGTCAAAGATAGTTCGATTTCAATTTCCAGGGGAGCCTATTTTAGAATGGAAAGGTAATACGGCATCGCCGAGAGGTAGATTTATTTCCTATCTCAAGGCAAGGAAGATGATCAGAAAGGGCTGTATTTATCACTTAGTTTGGGTTCAGGATGTGGAAGTAGAGTCATCAACCATTCAGTCCATACCTGTGGTTCATGAGTTTCTCGATGTTTTTCTTGATGAGCTTCCGGGTCTCCCGCCAGAGCAAGAAATTGAGTTTGATATTGACCTTCTACTAGATACTCATCCAATATCTATTCCTCCTTATAGAATGGCCAATGCAGAGCTGAAAGAGTTGAAGGAACAACTAAAGGATTTTCTTGAAAAAGGCTTGATCAGAAATAGTACATCACCATGTGGAGGAACTATGTTATTTGTAAGGAAGAAAGATAGTTCCTTACAGATGTATATTGACTATTGATAGTTGAATAAGGTGATGATCAAGAATAAGTACCTGCTCCCGAGGATTGATGATTTATTTGATCAGTTGCAAGGTACCAAGTGTTTTTCATAGATAGACTTGAGGTTCGGGTACCATCAGGTAAGGGTTAAGGAGAAAGATATTCCGAAGACAGCATTCAGGACCAGATACAGGCACTTTGAGTTTCATGTTATGTCGTTCGGTTTGACCAATGCCCCAGTAGTATTCATGGATTTGATGAACCATGTGTTCAGGCCCTTTTTAGATCTGTTCATAATTGTATTTATCGACAATATATTAATGTATTCTCGTTTAGAGGCTGAGCATACAAATCATTTGCGTACTGTGGTCAGAGTTCTACAAAAAGAGAAGTTGTATGCAAAACTCTCTAAATATGAATTCTGGTTGAACTCTTTACCTTTCCTTGGGCATATCATTTTTGGGTATAGGAATCCGGGTGGATACACAAAAGATTGAGGTAGTAAAGACTTGTCCTAGACCCACGACACCAATGGAGGTTCGTAGCTTTCTTGGTTTGGCTAGTTATTATAGGTGATTTGTAGAGGGATTTTCTTCCCTTTCAGCACCTTCGACAAAGTTAACTCACAAGGGGGCAAAGTTTCAATGGACTGATGCTTGCGAATGGAGTTTACAAGCACTAAAGGACATGTTAACTTCAGTACCAGTTCTAACACTCCCAGAAAGAACCGATGGTTATGTGATCTATTGTGACACTTTAGGCATTGGATTGCGTTATGTGCTGATGCACCAGTGTAAGGTTGTAGCTTATGCTTCTAGACAACTAACAAAGCACAAGAAGAACTACCTGACCCACGATTTAGAGTTAGCCGTAGTGATTCATGCAGTAAAGATGTGGAGGCACTACTTGTATGGAATTTATGTTGATATCTATACGGATCATAAGAGCCTCCAGTATAATTTCAAGTAAAATGAATTGAATTTACGTCAAAGGAGATGGTTCGATCTACTTAAAGACTATGATGTTGACATTTTATTCCATCCGGGGAAGGTGAACGTAGTAGTCGACGCCCTCAGCCGTAGATCTACGGGTAGCCTATCATATTTATAGCCAGAACAGAAGGGAAAGCCCATCAGATTTATCAGCTAGCTAGTCTTGGAGTTCGGTTGCTGGGCTCAGGTGATATTGGAATTACTATTTAAGATATGGCAACATCCTCGTTAGTAACTAAAATGATGAAACCCAGTACGAGGATCATGTGTTTGTTCATTATAGGGATATAACCTCTCAGAAGGAGAAGACACTGTTTGAGATTATAGAAGGTGGGGTCCTCATATATCGAGGATGATTATGTCCCCAATGTTGTAGGGCTGCATCAGCAGGTTACGGGAGAAACTCACTATTCTCGTTATTCTATCTATCCAGGAGTAACATATATGTATCATGATATCAAGGAAGTATATTGGTAAGATGGAATGAAAAAGGATATACCGGAGTTTGTTGCTCAGTGCCCTAACTGTTAGTAGGTCAAGATTGAGCATCAAAAACCCGGTGGATTATTGCAGGCTATAGAGATTCTGACTTATCAATATGGATTTCTTCGTAGTATTATCTCATACACAGCATAAGTTCGATTTGATATGGGTGATTCTTGATAGGCTTACAAAGTCAGCCCATTTTCAGCCCGTTAGGACTACATATTCTATAGAGGATTATGCAAGGCCTTGTATTAAGGAGACAATACGACTGTATGGTGTCCGTGTATCTATTATTTAAGATAGAGGAGCTCAATTTATAGGTAACTTCTGGAGGTCCTTGCCTTTGTACTTGGAGTATGTACATCCAGTCTTTCATGTGTCTATGCTCCGTAAATGTATCAAATATCCTTCTAGAATCATGTTAATTGAGGACGTTCAGGTCACAGAGCAGATATCATATGAAGAAACTCCCACTGCTATATTAGATATATAGGTTCGAAGATTGAGAACTAAAGACGTAGCTTCGGTGAAAGTACTTTGGAGAAACAACAATGTTGACGAAATTACTTGGGAGGCCAAAGAAGACATGAAGTCTAGATATCCCTACTTATTTGCTCCTCCAGAGAAGTGTTCGACTGAGACATCATAACCTTAAGGTACATGTATGGATTATTGTGTTAGTTTTTGTCATTGGTCGTGTGAGGCCATTGTTCTTATTGATGATTGTGGCCCTATGTGGCGTTGAATTATTGAGTTTGTACATGATGAGTTGGTAGTAGTGTTGTTACAAAGGCGACTCTGCCAAAGTTATGTAGATCCCGGGAATTTAAATATTCGAGGATGAATGTTTCTAAGGGGGAAGGATATTATATCTTGCATTTTCGTAAGTTAAATTTTCGTCTTCAGTTGATCGATGTAGACCCGGGGGTAATATTATCTTGAGTTTAACGTACTTATGCTATTTATAACAAGTGATAAGTAAGTGACATGAAGGATATACGATACACGAATTAAAGAAACTGAGTTTCGTTGAAAGTTGTCGATTTGGGATAAAATACGGTCTGAGCTATAATACCCGATATTTATGGACTAGTACCATACAAGGTACCATATGACTATGATAGTATGATGTATAAAGTATATTTAAACTGAGTAGTATTTTAAGCAGTTTGAGATAATTCCTAATTATGTAGGTAATTGATCAATTAACGGGTAATAGGACATTATCTCATTACCTAATAAGTGGATAAAGATTTAAAAAAAACTACCCCACCCTATGTAGCAGCAAGCCACTAACAAAAAATGACTCATAGTCACATTAGATTACGTGGCAACATAAGATAATGATATCAAGACATCTTATTCTAAAATTTTGAACAAAAAAAAACACATTTCCCTTCTAACATTTTCAAAACAATTTGACGTTAAGGTAAAAACCACATTCCCCTTCTAACAATTTCAAAACAATCTGACGTGAAGCTCTTGCAAAATTAGTATGTGACTTCTTACAAAATTCATTCCAATTTCCTACAATTCCCATAAAACTGTAAGCAACGTGATTCCTACAAGTTTCAACAATTCCAATGAGAATTATTACACATTAGCAACATAAGATTTATGATTCTAAGGGAGTACAGTGTTACCTTTTCCAAGAATATCATACAGATTTTGTCCTACTCCATGTATGTTAAGGCTATCCCTTCTCTCTTTTTGGCATGATTCAAATAATACAAATGAAACGAGCAAAATACGCAACCTTCATAAAGGACTCTATTCATAAAAATACTAGGGGTGTCTTTTTCTTGATTCTCCATGTAAATTATTATTATATCTTCTATTCATGGGTCTCAGAAAAATACGTATTTGATAAAGTGTATCCGAAAGGTAAATTAATTTTTATGGCATTCCGAGAAAATTTTATTAACGTATTTCTTATGCATTGCATTCATTTACGCTGACCCATGATCAGATGGTGTTATATATGCGTATATATGTAAATATATGTATATGGGATATGGAAAAAAGTTACGGCATTATATACACACCACCACCTGATTAGTTGGTATATTTTAATGATTTTGCCCCCAGTGGCCGAGATGATATGATGGGATACCCTCAGAGGCTTGATGATATTATGCATATATACCTATGCATGACACAACATTTATACGCACGTGCATGACATTATAAATGTTTCAGGATTTACAAAGTAATTTAGACTTACAGTCGGAGTTCTTTATTCCATGTTTCATTTATGTGTGTTAGGTACTGATTTTTATGTCTTACATACTTAGTACATTATTCGTACTAATGCCCTATTTCTTGGGGCCTACGTTTCATGCCAGTAGGTGCAGGTAGGCCAGTTAACGGTCCCTCTTCTTAGGATCCTTGATCAGCGAGAGTTGGCGTGCTCATTTGATCCGGAGCTGCTTTTGATTTTGGTACAACATGCTTGTATATATATATATATATGGGTATCACGTGGATCAGTCCCGTCTTTTTACAATTGTATTTCTATTAGAAGTCTGTAGACAGTTATGTATAGTTGGATAGTATGTGGCCGTGTCGGCTTTCAGTTTTGGGTATATAGTTGTCTATAGCAGCCTTACCGTCTTGCCCACTGTATTCTGCATGTATATGTACATATACCTTTTTTGTAGGTTTCCTTCGTATATGTTATTCTCATAATTCAGCAGACGTCATTCAAGTTTATACCTTAGACGCATGCTTAGGGGTGTTCAATAGGTAGGATTCGGACACCCATCGTAGCCCATCGGTTTGGGTCGTGACAAAAGAAAGGGAGGATGTAACGACCCAGCCAGTTATTTTGAGAGTTATATCCCTGTTCGCCCAATTTACTGCTCATTTTGTGATGTACAATTGTTATATGACTTACCGGGTTAGTCGGTTCGGGTCTGGAGAGATTTCAGAATGAAGTGAGACACTTAGTCTCAAGGTTGGAAGCTTAAGTTGAAAAGGTTAACCGGATGTTGAATTATGTGTAGACGACTTCGGAATGGAGTTTTGATTGTTCTGTTAGCTCCGTTCAGTTATTTTGGACTTAGGAGTGTGTCTGGATTGTTAATTGGAGGTTCGTAGTTGAATTAGGCTTGAAATGGCGAAAGTTGGATTTTTTATAAGTTTGACCGGGAGTGGACTTTTGATATTGGGGTCGGATTGGAGTTCCGGAAGTTGGAGTAGGTCCATGATGCCATTTATCTTGTGTGCAAAATTTGAGGTCGATCAGACGTGATTTGTTAGGTTTCGGCGGCGATTGTAGAAGTTGGAAATTCCTTAGTTCATTGGGCTTGAATCTATGTGTGGTTTGTGTTTTTGATGTTGTTTGAGGTGATTTGAGGTCTCCACTAAGTTCTATGATGTTTTAAGACCTGTTGGTATGTTTCATTGAGGTCCCGGGGGCCTTGAGTTAATTCCGGGTGGTTAACAGAAGTTTGTCATCTGCTGGTGTAATCGCACCTATGGAATTTTCATTGTTGGCATAGGTGCGAGCTGGGGATGCACAAAACTGGAGTTTGGACAGATGAGTTGTGGAGCACAGATGCGGAAGAACTTCCGCAGGTGCGGACTCGCACCTGCGCTTGGAGGGTCACAGAAGCGGGAGTGGTGATTTGGTGTCAGATTTTGATAAAATTTGTATGGTTGTACTCGTGGTTTCTTTTGGATTTTGTGATTTTTATCGGATTTCGAAAGGTGGGCCCGAGGGGCTGGCCTTGGGCTGATTTTTGACTTTTGATTAATAACTTGGTATTATCTTATGGGATTGATTCCTTTAGACCGTATTGATCGTATCGTACTGTCTGTGGCTAGATTTGGGACATTTAGAGGCCGATTTGTGAGGCAAGGGTGCGTTGGAGTAGAGTTTTACTCGGATTAAGGTAAGTAACACTTCTAAAATTGCCTCCGAGGGTTCGAAACCCCGAATTATGTGTTATATGCTTGGTGTTGAGGTGACGCACATGCCAAGTGACGGGCATGCAGAGGTGCATTGTTAGAATTGTGACCTGGTCGATTCCATGGCACTGTATTGTGGATTTATCTTGCTGATATCCGTGTTTTCATCATGTGATAAAGTAATTGAGCTATCAATCATACTAGAGATCATGTTTAGGCTATATGCTGGTACTATTGGGACTCATAGTGGTCGTTACTCGTTGTTGACTTATTGAGTTCATTGAAATTTTGTTCTCAATCATGTTCATTCATTACATATCATATCTCAATCTATGGTGTTATTTATTGATACATAATATCGTCATTTCGGGCTAGTTTCATATTGTGAGCCCGTGAGAGACAGACTGGAGAGAATGATGACTGAGTGAGGCCAAGAGACTGATTATGAGTGACATTTATGGGATCGGACTGCACGCCATAGTGAGTTTTACTAATTTATGATAGCGCTTGGGCTGAATGAACCTCTCCGGAGTCTGCACACAACCCAGTGAGCATGATTGATTTATATTGAGGGATGGATCTTCCCTAGATATGGATGTTGTCCAAAGCATTATACATGGGGATAGATCTTTCCCACGGGCTGGATTGGCCCTACCCAGTACTGAGTGATTGATGGACATTTGACGTATATATTTTGGGATGGATCTTCCCTGAGCCGTAATGTCCATATATAGTACTAAGTGATTGAGCATTTCGAGAGTGTGAGCACACGAGGCTATCAGTATAGTGCATCACATACAGCATGTGCATTGACATGTGGAATGTCACGCCCTAAAAATCCGTGGAGCGCGACCAGTGCTCAACCCAGTAAACCCAACTGACCAAGCCTGTTAGATTTCATACTACCCAAATTCGTCTTTGAATAAAGAGGAAATGTAAACCATTAATCAAATTCTATAAACATCTCATTAACAAGTCCATTTCATTTCCATTAACAACTTCGTTCACAATTTTTAAGATATTACAAGTTTTATACATCATTGTCAAACATCAATATTTCTACTTTAATTCCAATACCCAACACTACCCACAACCTGTCTACGGATCCTCTAAATACAACTGAAGAAAAATATGGAAATGCCGGCAACAAGGCTCCGGCTATACCTCAAATGTAAAGTACATGATAAACAGATGAAACAGGATCCCGAAACGAAGTGGGGCTCACCAAGTCAGCTGAAAGGATGATGCGTCACTAGCTGCGACCAACTCTGCCTGTTATAGAAACTCTACATCCATTTAAAGACGTAGCACCCCCGGATAAAGGGACGTTAGTGCCATTGAATAGCACTAGTATGTATAACTAAATACCATCTCATTAGAAAGAACAACTATACAAGGACAAAGAAATCATAAGGATTCAACAAAAGCTTTAAATAATCATGAAATATAAAGATGCCTATAATTTTAAAATCGAATGAACTCAACTTTGCCTTCAAATTTATAGTTTAAAGCAATATTATCAATAGACATCAAAGAATAGTCAAACACTAAAAATAACTCTTGACAAGAGCATAAAAGTAGCAGATACTATAAAAATTCAGAAAATGGAATTCCATCTGCATCATTTTACAAGACCTGGCACAAATTAATGACTTGGTACACATTAATTTTAAGAGAGATTTGCTACTAATGTTTAACTATATATGACATAATTAATTAGTTGCTAGGAAGTGAATAACAATACCATTTCATCAGAAGAACATGTAACTTGAAAGAGAAGAAAAAAAACTAGTACATAAGGATACAAAAGTCTGCGAGTAGCATATACGCAGTTGATCATGCCCCCTCCCACCAAAAAATAAAATAGTAACAGCACAACAGGAAGAGTTTAAACTCTTTCTTCGTAACTTAATACAGAGAAGTCTCTCAACATAATTGATGGCCTATGAGCATCATCCCCTCCCATAACTTTTAGCTCCCAATGTACCCACAACAACCAGCACTGCAACTACACAAGGCTAGGGCAAATAAATTGTCACGACCCAAATTCTAATCTGTCGTGATGGCGTCTATCGATGGTACTAGGTAAACCGGCATTTCCAAAATACTTCCAATTTTTAATAAAAAATGAATCAAGTAATTTTAAATAGCAAAGTTTTCATAAACAGGGGTAAAACCCAAAATATAAGTGAGGAAAATTACTCCCAAATCGGGGTGTCACTGAGCCCATGAGCACATATACATAAATAGTCTAGAAATGAAACGTCTATAACAGTTTGGATCCAAATACAACAAAAGAAAAGATAAGGAAGGAGAAAACAAGGATTGCGAACGCTAGACTGCTACCTCGATATCTCCAACGGTCACCTACGTGAAATATGAACACCCTCCACGTCCAGAAACTCATGGATCTGCACATGAAGTGCAGGGTGTAGCATGAGTAGAACCAACTTAGTAAGTAACAATAGTAAATAAAGAATTAAAAGATAGTGACGAGCTGCACAATCCAACTACGATATTCCATCTACATAAAGAACAAACAAATTACATGTATATTAATCAAATATGTCAAATTACACTTTGTAATTAAATGTTGGGTGAATGACATAGGTACCCACAAAAATAAAACTATTTACTCTTCACTACCCATTTACTTTTCTACCCAAGGAAGGAACATCCGAACTAGAATCACGGACATAAGCCAAATAAGCTAGACACCCCTTCTCAACTATATGTCGAGCCTTCACATAAGAGATAACCTTACTGGTAGAATGGCCAAGAGTCCCTCTCCACTCTAATTGAGGAAACCCCGACAAGGCTAAGGTCACCATCTTAGCGTGACCAACCAATATAGCATGATAAGGTGACATCTAATCCATACCCAAGATGACATCAAAATCAACCATATCGAGAAGTAGAAGATCTATGCTAGTCTTAAGACTCCCAATAGTAACCACACATGAACGATAGACACGATCTACAATAATAGAATATCCCACATGTGTAGACACATACACAGGAGCACTCAAAGAATCATGAGGCATGACCAAATATGAAGGAAAATAGGACGATACATTTGAATAAGTAGAACCCGAATCAAATAGAGGTGAGGCTTCTCTACTGCAAACTGAAACTGTACTTGTGATAACCGCATCAGATGACTCAGCCTCAAGCTTGGCTGGAAAGACATAGCATTGGGGCTGGGCCCCACCACTCTGAACTACATCTCTATGATGGCCTCCTACTAGCTGGCCTCCACCTCTAGAGGCTTGACCTCCACCTCTAATGGCCTAACCTCCACCTATAGCAGTCTGACCTCTACCTCTAGCTCAATGACCCTTACCTCTAGCTGGCTGATTGGGTTGTGGTGCAATCAGTGCCGGAATCATGGCATGAGAACTCTGTTGTGGCGTACCGCCCAATAATCTTCGACAAGTCCTCCTGATATGCCCAAAACCACCACACTCAAAACATCCATCCTGGTGTTATGGCTGCTAAAACTGAGATAGGCCCAAATGGCGATGAGCAAGGTAGTAACTCTGAATAGGAGGTGCATTGATAGGAGCTGGTGGTGCACTGTAGGCTAGCTGCCCAGAATGAGGCACATAAGGACTACGACTCCCTGAAGCACTGTGGGATGCCTGAAGCGCTGACTGATATAGCTTGGGAGGATGGCCCCTACCAAAAGTACCCCTACCTCTAGATGAGGCACCACAAAAAACCATTAGAATGACAAGGCCTCCTATCCGACCCCTACCCTCACCCTTGTGAAAGAACATCCTCGATTAGCCTGGTGACATTGGCAACCGTCTGAAAAGAAATCTGACTTTCGGTCTCCTTGGCCATCTGCAACTTGATAGCATGAGCGAGTCACTCAATAAACCTCCTCACCCTCTCTTTCTCGGTAGGAAGCATAAGAATAGCATGACGGGCTAAGTCCGCAAAACGGGTCTCGTACTAGGTAACGGTCATGCTGCCCCTGTTAGAGGCGCTCGAACTGCCTGTCGTAGCTCTTTCAGAGTGATCGGAAGGAAATTCTCATGAAATAACCTAGATAACTGGTCCCAAGTAAGAGCAGGTGACCCAGAAGGTCTGGTCAACACATAATCCCTCCACCATTTCTTGGCAGAACCCAACAACTGAAATGCAGCAAAATCGACCTTGTTGGTCTCCACTATAGCCATGTTCCGTAGCACCGCATGATACCTATCAAAATAATCCTGGGGGTCCTTTGAAGATGCACTACTTAAAATAATTTGAAAGAGCTTAGTAAACCTATCAAATCTTCATAAAGGCTTAGAAGACGTAGTTGGTACATCACCGGCCTATGCGGCAACACCCAACTAAAGTACCCCAATGGGCTGGGCTGCTAGAGTCTGAAACTGGGGAGCCATCTGCTCTAGAGTGTAACTAGTGGGAGTCTGTGCTCCTCCCCCATCTTGAGAGACGGCTGGTTCCATAAACAAAGTACCGGCCTGAGCCACACTATCCATAAGGCCCACCAAACGGACCAAAGCATCCTAAAGCACAAGGGTGGCGATGACCCCCTTCGAGACCTGAACTGGTCAAACAGGCACATCCTAGGGTGGAACCTCCTCACCAAACTCCACCTAAGGCTCCGTTGCTGGTGCTATTGCTCGAGGTTTGGGTGGAGCCCTGCCCCTGCCCCTGCCTCGGCCTTTGGCACGACCTCGGCCTCGACATCTGCCTCTCATAGGAGCTGCCATTGAAGGCTCTGACTGCTACTCAACTCAATATGCGGCACACATTCTCGCCATCTGCGAGATAACAGAATAGAAGAGTCTAATCAGTAATGATAGATTAAAATCGCACGATAGAGAAGAATAGAAGTGGAATTGTTCCTAACTCCACAGCCTCTGGAAGATAAGTACAGACACATCTGTACCGATCTTCCATACTCTACTAAATTTACTCGTGACTCGTGAGGCTTATGTAACGTAGTGCTCTAATACCAACTTGTCACGACCCTGAATTCCTACTGTCAGGACCGTTATGGCGCCTAACATTTCACTTGCTAGGCAAGCCAACGTTAGAATAATTTATCCATTTTAATAGTCTAAAATTAATTAATGAAAAAGAACTAATTTAACTGCAATAATTCAAAATATAAATGCGGAACATAAAACTGTAAAACATCTACTGCAAAATCCCTGAACCTAGTGTCACAAGTGTACGGGCTTCTAGAGTAATACATACAAGGGTCTGAAATAAGTACAAAGTTGTTTGAATGGAAATACACAGCTAAATAGAAAGAGGAAGCAGACTCCAACAGCTACGGACGCTGAGCAACCGTACCTCAAGTCTCCACAACTGTCCAATCCGAGCACGCTAATAACCGTCGCTGGGACTGACTCTAAAATTTGCATAGTGTGCAGAGAGTAGTATTAGTACAACCAACCCCATATACTGGTAAATGCCGAGCCTAACCTTGATAAAGTAGTGACGAGGCTAAGGCAGGTCACCTACACTACAACATGTACGCAGTATATAATAATGACAGAAAATAGGAATACTGAACAGAATTTAAATAGTCAACTAACTATAATAACCACAACCTTGATAATAAACCAGTGTCGTCTAGAACTGCCAATCTTTAACAGTCCAAATACGAATACCAGAAAAAGCAACACAGCTCAAGAAATGGAAACATATAGGTTGTTGCGGCACGCAACCCGATCCTATCAAATAACACAAAACCCTCTGTTATTTCACCATAACAATATCAACAAAAGTAAATATTCACCATATATATATATATATATATATATATATATATATATATATATATATACAACCCGATCCCACCATTTAACAATATCAGTATCATAATTCACCCTTATTTCACCATGTCGATCCACCCTTATTCCACCTGCCCGGTCCCACCGTATAGAATATGTTCACCCTTATTCCACCCTATCAATCCATCCTTATTAAACCTGCTGCGGCGTGCAGCCCGATCCCACCATATCAATACCAAATACTCAAAGCACAACCAAATCAATAGTTCAACCACAAAGCCGTTACGATCAATAAATACCAAACTAGACTAAAAGGGAACTTGTACAATAAAGAAATCTACGCGAGTAATACTACACAGCGAGACCAATCCAACAATTTACAATTAGAAGGTGCAAGTAAGTCAATTTAAGCAAATAGCAGGGAATCATGAAACTATAGAAGAACTAACATTGTGAACAGGAGAAGATATTGAATGACATGCAACATTTAAGCATGGAAAGCATATAGCACATACAATAGTTAAGACAGGAAAGGAAATACTTAAGGAAAAGCGATAAAGCAGGGAAAACAGATAATTTGGTGGCATATAAGCACTCATCATCTCGCATATACTCCGCTCACATGAGAATCACATAGCACGTAGTCTGAGGGTTTCTAGTTTCCTCAAGTAAAGTTTAGACACATCACTTACATCACTCCACAGCCAATTTAAAGCTCTACCGGGGACTTTCCCCTAGAATTCACCTCCAAACCACTTGTTTCTAGCCACAATTAACTCAATAACATCAAATATTGCAAAAGGAATCAACTTCAATGCATAAATTTAGGTTTCCCAAACTTTCCCCCAAAAAATAAAAAATCGACCCCGAGCTGGCTTGGTCAAAACCCGAGGTTCAGACCAAAATTCATTTACCCATACAACCCCGAGCCCGATTATGTAATTTGTTTCAAAATCTTACCTCAGTTTGAGGTCTAAATTCCAATTTTACAAAAATCCCTAATTCTACCCAAACTCCCAATTTCCACCTTAAAATCCTAGATTTTAGGTTAAAGATTAGTGAAATGTAATGAAAGATTGAAAGAAGAAGGGTTAGAATTACTTACCAATATTTTGGGGAAGAAATGGTCTTTGGAAAATCGCCTATAGGGTTTCTTGCTTTGAAAATTTTGAAGAATAAGCAAAAATTCCGTCTCAGTCAAGTTTTACCAGCTACAGATGTCACAAATGGGATGCCATGTTCGCATTTGCGAGCATCGCAATTGCGAGAAAGAGTTCGCAATTGCAAACTCCTTTAAAAATCCCAGTGATCACAAATGCGATAAAACAGTCGCAAATGTAAACCCTGCACCCCTTTCAAATGTGGTCTTTCCTTCGCAAATACGAAGACAAAACAACACTAAGCCACAAATGCGACTTTGCCTTTGCAAAAGCGTATAGGACAAGTTCGCAAATGCTAACTCTAGCATCGCAAATGCGAACATTTGGTGGCATAGCTACTCTTCGCATTTGCGATGAGTAGCTCACAAATGGGAACCCCTCAGAGGTTGCAAATGGGATGCCTGATCTTGCAAATGCGAGATCAGACATCTCCAACAACATCTGAAACACCAACAACATTTTCCAAGTCAAATTTCACTAAGTAGCCTATCTGAAACTCACCCGAACCCTCAGGGCTCCAAACCAAACATACACACAAGTCTAAAAATATCATACGAACTTGCTCGCGCGATCAAATCGCCAAAAATAACACCTAAACTATGAATTGAACACAAATCAAATGAAATTTTCAAGAAAACTTTGAAACTTCTATTTTCACAACTTGATGTCCGAATTACGTCAAACCAACTCCATTACCAAATCACACAGACAAGTCATAAATATGATGTTGGACCTATACCGGGTTCTGGAATTAAAATATGAACCTGATATCCAAAAGTCAAATATTGGTCAAATATTTCAAATTAATTAAGCCTGTAACTTTCCAATTTCAACAAAGTCCGATATCTCGGGTTAGGGACTTCTGAATTCGATTTCGAGCATACGCCCAAGTTCCAAATCATGATAAGGACCCACCGAGATTGTTAAAATTTGAATTCGGGTCCATTTGCTCAAAACGTTGACCAAAGTCAACTCAAATAGTTTTCAAAGCAAAATTTAATATTTTTCACAGTTTTTAACATAAAAGCTTCCTAGAAAAATGCTCGGATTGTGCACGCAAATTGAGGAGGGTAAAAATAAGGGTTTTAAGGCCTCGAAACCCAAAATTTGGTTTTAAAACATAAGCTGACCTATCAGGTCATCACAAGTAGGTTTTGGTATTATCGAGGTCCACTTAGGATTCCAGGATCGGGAATAATTTCGTATAGTGATTTAAGACTTGCACGCAAAATTTGGTATTATTCCAAGTAGTTTAAGTAAGAGTCGGCCCGTTCGGAGCAAATTGAAAACTTGAAGTTCATATTTTGATTCAATTTTGTTTATTGGGTGTGATTCTTAGTTTCGTTGTTGTTTTACGCATTTTGAGAGTTCGAGTAGGCTTGTATTATGTTTATATACTTGTTGGTGCATTTGGATAGGGTCCTGAGTGGCTTGGGTGTGTTTCGGACCACCTGGAGCCATGTTGAAAACACCAGATTTCCTGCTTTGGTTTCCTTCGTTGCGAACGAGAAAAGCCCTCTCGCATTCGTGTAGAAGAAATGGTCCTGGGAGGGTCAATATCCATTACCCTTTGCGTTCACGTAGGAGCCCTCACGTTCGTGTAGGAGCTCTCGCGTTTGCGTAGGGTAGGCCAAGCAAACCTCTGCGTTCGTGAGGACCCTTCCGCATTCACGGGCATCTTTTTGGTCCAGGGAAGCTTTGCCTTCCCGAACGCGAGACCCTTTCCGCATTCGCGAAGAAGGTGCAGTTGTGCAGTGTTGTTTCAAATCAAGACTTAGGCCATTTTTGAGTTCATTTATTACACTCTTGGGTGATTTTGGAGCTTCAAATAGGGGAATTTCAACCTAGATATTGAATGTAAGTAATTCCTACTCAATGTAAGTTTAATACATAGATTATATGTAGATTTTAACATGTAAAATTGTGAAAAACTCTGGGTTTAGTTGAAAAATCTAGGTTTTGATAAAAATGAGAGTTAATGTCATGACCCCAAACCAGACCCGGTCGAGATGGCGTCTCTCATGAAACAAGGCCAGCCGACACAAACTCTCAAACCATTTGAGACTGGTATGATAATTGATTTTAAGTCATAAATAAACTATAAATCCCAAAATAAAGAGTGAAATAGAACAATTGCGGAAAAAACACAGCTCGACATCGGGGTCTCATCTGTCATGAGCATCTAATATCCATCTAAGAGTATGAAAATACAACATGGTCTAATACAAATCTAGTACAAAGGAATATAAGGATAGGAAGGAGAAGCGCTGGGCTGCAAACGCCTAGCATCTACCTAGTCAACTCTGAATAAGCCTGTGGTGGAAGCAAATCAGCCCTCGCTAGCATGGCCCGAGACTCCTGAATCTGCACATACGATGCAGGGAGTAATGTGAGTATGCCAACTCAGTAAGTAATAAAAGTAAAGGCAGCTGAGCGATAAGAAAACACGTAAAACATAGCAAAATGCTACAAAGAGGCAGTATAAAACCAGAACAATGTAATAAAACAGTAAAAGCTCGTAGAAACATCTTAGTTTAGTAAAAATACCTCTTTAAAACATCTTTTAGCAGTTTAAATGAGTAAATGAAATCAGGGAGAAAAGATAGATACATAAATCTAGCACTCGGGCAAAAATACCAGCAGAATCAGCCCCTTGGGCTATCTCACAATCACTCGTATTAGCCCCTCGGGAAATAACATGGAACAACATCAGCCCCTCGGGCTATAGCACATCTCACACTGGGTACCCGCGCTCACTGGGGGTGTACAGACTCCGGGAGGGGCCCCTTACGACTCAAGCGCAATAACAAGCCAACTCGTGGCATAACCAAATAAGCTCGTGACCTCATATCAAGCCTCCTCGTGGCATAACCAATCAGGTCCTCGACCTCATAATCATGAATCAGTATAATAACCTGATCCCATAGTATCCTCACAACACAAGCACTCTGCCTAATTAGTCAGAAACTCACAAGTCACTCGGGCAACAGTAAAACATGATGCTCAGCCCAAAATATCATTTAAAATATCGAAAACAAGTAAGGTGGCATAGTTGCGAAAATAGTAGAATATAGCATGATTGAGTACAAATACGAAGTCAAAATATTGAGGAATAGTAGTAAAAATCCCCTAAGGATCCAAAACAGTTGGCACGAGGCCGAAATATGGCATTCAGGCCAAAACATGATGATAGCAAATAGTTTTCAATCAAATACGCAGTTTAATAATCATATGGGATGCACTAAGTCACAACCCCCCAACGGTGCATGACCCCACACTCGTCATCTTGCGTGTGTGTCACCTCAAAGTAGCACAATGATGTGAAATTTGGGGTTTCATACCCTCACAAATTTACAATCATTACTTACCTCTATCCGGTCCAAACTGTAGCTTGTGATGCCCTTGCCTCTCGAATCAGCCTACGGATTCTCCAAATCTAACCAAAATCAGTGTATAATCATCAAAATATGCTAAGGGTCAACACCCACTCGAAAATAATCAAATTACAACACAAATCCCAAAATTGACCAAACCCGACCCCCGAGCTCACATCTCGGAATCCGATAAAAATTACATCAACAAACTCTTTATTCCCCCACGAGTTCATTCATATCAAAAGTACCAAAATCCGCCCATAAATGACCCCTCAAATCCCTATTTTTAGGTCTCCAATTTTCCAAGCCCTAACTTCCAATTTGCTACTGATTTTCTCATAGATTTCAAGCTTACAACCTTAAAAATCATCATAAAAATAAGTTTAGGGACCAAGGACCTTACCTCTAAGAAACCCTCTTGAATTCTCCTTTTAATTAGCTCTCCAAAACTTCTTCCCGAATGAAATATGGTGAAAATCCACTCAAAATCGCGAAGGGTGAAATATATATATGTTCTGACCCAGGCTTTTCGCATCTACGGTCCCTTCACTGCACAGCGGTACCGCATCTGCAACCAAAACACCGCATCTGCGGTTTTTACCTAAAACTAGAAGTTCGCACCTGCGGTCTCGCAGGTGCGACCAATCATCTGCACCTGCGCTTCAGCCCCTTCACGCCAACTTCCGCATCTGCGGCTAGCTTTCCGCTTCTCCAGGCTCGCACCTGCGGTCCCCAAGCCACAGGTGCGGTTATGACAGACTTCAGCAGCTTCAGCTGCAACTCTCCAACTCCAACTCCTCGTCAACTATCCGAAATCACCCCGAGGCCTCCGGGACCCAACCAAAAGCACGAAAAAGTCATATACCACTATCCGAACTTATACCAATCTTCAAAACACCTTAAAATAACATCGAATTTTTCTTTTGATCAAAAATCTTCTGAATTTTTCTTTTGATCAAAAAGTCTATCAAGCCTCGTCCGAATGACCAGAAATTATACACACACGTCACAAATGCCAAAATGGAACTACTCCAACTTTTGGAATTCCATTCCGACCCCTATATCAAAATCTCACCTATCAACCGGAAAACGCCAAAATTCCAATTTCGCCAATTCAAGCCTAAATCTATTAAGGACCTCCAAAATACGTTCCGATCACACTCCTAAGTCCCAATCACCTCTCGAAGCTATCCAAACCATCAAAATTCACATCCGAGCCCTTTACACATAAGTAAACAACTGGTTGACTTTTTCAACTTAAGCTCACTCAAAAGAGACTAAGTGTCTCAAACCTTACCAAAACCTTTCTGAACCCGAGCCAACCAACCCAATAACACATAATACAGCTAGACAAGACAATAAGAAGCAGAAATGGGGAAACAGAGTGGTAACTCATGAAATGACCGGTCGGATCGTTACATTTAATCACGAAAATGATTATGGAATAGGGTGAAAATTATATTTTTGAGTTCGTAAAGTTATGGGTAACAACATTTTTCAAAACCTTTCGGAATCCGGGCACGTGGGCCTGGAGGTAAATTTTAGGAATCCTTCAATTGGGATTGGATAAATACTCTAATAGTTAGAATATGAACTTTTGAACATGTATTGATTATTTTATATAATATTTGAGTAGTTTCGAGTTATTTAGCACCGAGTTGAGGATTTAAAGCATATTTGTCAATCAGAAATGAGCTTGAGAACGAGGTAAGTCTCTTGCCTAAACTTGTAAGAGGGAACTCATCCCCTTAGGTGTGTTTGTTGTAAATTACTTGTGTGGGTAGCTACGTACGCACTAGGTGACGAGAGTCCGTGCGTAGCTATATTTTTCGTGTGATATCCAGGTTGTCTTAGGTTAACATCATACATTGTTGGCACCGTTATTTGATTATGCATATTAATTGTCTTAAATAGAGCTGAGATTGAGGATTTTAAGATTTAAAGTCTCCGGTTTAGACTTCTTACTTTTGGAAAGAATTGAAGAATTTTATAATAACTTTGAGAAATCTGTGTTCACTCACGTCGCAAGCATTTCCGCGAGCAAGGTAAATTCCTCTACTCTCATGGAACGGGTTGTTCGCCTCGGCAGGTTAATAGATGTATATATGGTTCGTGCGGTTTGATCCTCGGTAGTGCACACAATATATGTATATGTATTTTGGATCGATCCGTACGACCTCGGTATAATTCGTGCGTATTAATACTTGGAGTCCAATTATACTTGATATCGTTTTATTGGCTTGAGAGTTTAAAATTTTTAAATAAGGGAAATTGATTTGGTATTAACCAATGAAAGTATTATTTATTTATTGCTTGTTATTAAGTTTTCATTATCATTTACATAGCCCATGCTTATTTAGAATTTCGGTATTTTATTGTTAGCCATAGTAAGTGTCGAAATCGAACCCTCATCACTACTTCTTTCAGGTTACACTAAATACTTATTGGATGCATATTGTTTATGTACTCACACACTTCTGCACTATCCGTGTAGGATCTAAGGCAGGTGCATCTGGTTATCATCTCGACACGCACTCCTCATACTCCGAGACTTTGTGGTGAGTTGCCTTCCGAGCCCGTTCTGCAGCACCCGAAGTCTTATTTTTGCATTTACTTTCTGTCTACTTTATTTCAGATAGTAGTTTAGTATTTTTGTATAATCTACTGGTAGCTCATACACTTGTGACACTAGGTCTGTGAAATTATGCTAGTAGACACTTGATAATTTTTTTTATTATTTACTTTATCTCATTTGCTCTTAAAATTGTTTATTTCTCATTTTATTAAATTTTCACTTCTTATTTATTCGATAATTAAAAAATAACTATTTTTAAATTGTTAAAAGAAACAATCACAGGGTTAGTTTACTGTTAGCTTGCCTAGCGATAACGTTGGACGCCATCACGTCCTATAGGAGAAATTGGGTCATGATAAATATGATCTAGGCAAAAAATAAATGAGCAGAAAAGGAAAGAAAAAAATATGAAAAAGGAGAAAAATGAAATGGAGAAAAGAAAGAAAGAAAAAGAACCGGAGAAATAAAAAAGAAAACGAGAAAAAAGAGGAAATTACCCACAAAAGCTACCACGGGTAGGAAATGTAATTAGTTTGATGTCGCTCCCTTATGCGCTCAAACAATGAAGATCGAGCTATGGTACACGATAGAGCACGACTGGGCTTGAAAACATCCAACCTCACGAACTGATTGGCCAAAGCCTGAACATCTAATGCAAGCAGTCCCTCACCGACTGGAATGAATGCAAGGCTGCCCATACTCACTAACTTTCTACTCAAAGCATCGGCCACCACATTGGCCTTCCCGGGATGATACAAGATGATGATATCATAGTTTTTCAATAACTCCAACCACCTCATCTGCCTTAAATTGAACTCCTTTTGCTTGAACAAATACTGCAATCTCTGATGATCCGCGAATACCTCACACGACACGCCGTAAAGATATCGCCTTCAAATCTTCAACGCATGAACAATGGCTGCCAACTCTAAGTCATTAACATGATAATTCTTCTCGTGAACCTTCAGCTGCCGCAGTGCATATGCAATCACCTTGCCGCACTGCATCAATACCGCACAAAGTCCAATACGAGACGCATCACAATATAACATATAAGATCCTGAAACTATGGGCAACACTAACATTGCGTTGTAGTCAAAGTAGTCTTGAGCTTCTAAAAGCTCACCTCACACTCGTCTGACCATCAGAACGGGGCACCCTTCTGGTTCAACCTGGTCAACAGGGCCGCTATAGATGAGAAACCCTCCACAAACTGATAGTAATAACCTGCCAATCCTAAGAAACTCCGGATCTCTATAGCTGAAGTGGGTCTAGGCTAGTTCTAAATAGCCTCAATCTTCTTATCATACACTTGAATACCCTCTGCTGATACAATGTGCCCCAAGAAAGCGACTGAGCTCAACCAAAACTTGCATTTTGAAAACTTAGCATATAACTGGCTGTCTCTCGAGGTCTGGAGAATGATCCAAAGATGTTGCTCATGCTCTTCTCGACTGCAGGAGTAGATCAAAATATCATCAATAAACACAATCACAAAGGAATCTAGATAGGGCATGAACACCCGGTTTATCAAATCCATTAATGTTTTTGGGGCATTTGTCAGCGCAAATGACATCACTAGAAACTCAAAATGCCCATACGGTCTTACTGTATTGAGTTTAACTGTTGAACTTGAAAGCATGTCTACGTTTTCATACTATTATTTCTATATTGAACTGTATCGGTTGAGTTCATCACTACTTTCAGTCCAAAGGATAGATTTGTTATTTATTGAGTTGGTTGTACTCACGCTACACCCTGCACCTTGTGTGCAGATCCAGGTGCTTCCGATCACGGTGGCTGCTAAGTTGTGTAGTCAGGATCATTATAGACTATCGAGGTAGCTGCATGGTATTCGCAGACCTTGACTCTCCTTCCTTATCTTCATTTATGTTTCAGTTTTTATTCTTTAGTTGTTGCATTAGAATATATCTCCCTGTACATGCTCATGTACTCGATGACATTCCAGTTTTGGGAGAGATTTTGTGTTGAGCTGCGAATTTTATTCTGTTTCTAAAAGGTTTTCCTTAAAATATAAACTGCTTCCGTATTTGTCAAAGCTTTGGTTGTGATGAATTGGTTGAGTAGTTGGCTTGCCTAGTTTCACAATAGGCAACATCACAAGGATTTGGTTTTGGGTCTTGACAAACCATAAATTGAATATATACACAAACCAATAATAGAGTTACTGAGATAGTACTCCCCCTATAGTGGAACAAATAGTATGCTAACCCTCATTTTCTTGACCTTAGGGACAGAGTGCAGAACGGAGATGCCAAGCAGGTTACGGTTGGAGATGATGGAGTTTTGAGGATGCGCGGTCGGGTTTGTATGCCTAATGTAGATGGACTTCGTGAGTTAAGTCTAGAGGAGATCCACAATTCTCGATATTGTATTCATCTAGGCATCGCTGATAACTAGGGATTCTAATATATTTTATGCTCATTTTTGTTTAGGTTTTGGATTTAAAGTGTATAAAAGTATTCCTAAAAGCTAACTTACTGTGCTTGCTTGCAGTGTTTGGTCAAAAAGAGACAAAAATTCAAAACCAGCTAAAAAGGAGTGAAACCAGCATAAGTCAAAAGCTGAGTCAACTGAGAGCTACAGCAGAAAATCAACAGTGGCCGAGGAGGATCCACTACTGAGGAGGTCCTGGTTTCGCTCTTAGTGGTGGAAAAGATCAGAGAATGTGTTTACAGGTTCATCGGGTCACCGCTGACCGCGGTAATTTTGTGCGGTCGTAGTGGCATTAGCGTGGCCACGGTCATTTTACCACCCTCAGTAGTAGTCAGAATTAGAGAGTCAAAATTGAAGCTAAAACTAGAAGACCGCGGTATGCGGTTTATTTTATGCGGCCGCGGTAGCCTCACCACTGCAGCAGTCCATTTTCCGCTATTAGCGGTACCTCCGTAGGGGCATTTTTGTCCAAAAAATTTAACTGTGTATAAATACTTCTTTTTCCAATTTTTAGGTCATCTATTGTTTAGCTGAGCACGTGAAATCACCGTTTTTGCTTCTTTGAGTAATTTTAGAGCTTATTTAACAATTAATCTTAGACTTTTATCTTGTAATTAATTTTATGGCTTCTATTTCATCTCAATCTTTGATTTCTCTAGTTATTATGAGTAGCTAGACCCATTAGCTAGGATTGTGACTCAACTCTAGTATGGGTATTTAATGGGTCTCTTATTTTTGGGCTCAGATGTTTATGGGTGATTGATATTTGGCCTGATTTTTTCTTTTTATGATGAATTGATGGTTGCAAACACTAATTTGTACTTTTTTCACTTAGGCTCTTATTAAGAAAGAGAGCTTAAGTCTAGGAAATTCAGGCCAACAAGGAATTGGGGTGTATTCAAGAGATTGATAACCCCAATTAAAGGGTGAAACCTAGAGATAGTAATACCCGACTTGAGCCAACTTTGCTTGTACAAATTTAACAACCAATTAGGCTTGAGAAAGCCAATTATTAAGGCAAAGTCACTCAAACTACCGAGAGGTATAGAGTAAGTAGCTACGTGCATTGGCTATATCATGATCTCAACTATAGCATTATTGCCCTAAGTTTTAGATCTCGTTAGATACTCACCTAGTAGTAAGTCACTTCCCTAGTGCCTTTTACCCATTTAGAAAACCCACAAAAATATCTACTTAGCTTAATTTCATGCATCATTAATATTAAATTAGAAATAACAAACAAACAAGTATGATTGGAAGTGCAATCAAAAACACTGGACATTGCTAGATTAGATAGGAATCCAACTCCAAAGATATCTAGCTCCATGTGGATTCGATCCCATCCTTTTCGGATAAAAGCTGCATCGACCGCTCTGGCCACTCTATTTTGGTGTAGGGTTAGACCCGATCACTTTTTGTCGCCGTTGCCGAGGAGCTAAACAGTTTTGGATATCTATCTAACTAGTTTTGTGTCTTAGTTTTCTTTCCTTCTATGTTACTAACTTATGTGTGTCATCAATTCAGGTACAAAATGGCAAACAATGATCCTCTTGGAATTGTTCTACAGGGAGGAGGTAGATGATAATGGTGAGGATGAGGGGCATATATTACCTCAAGGTCAAAGACGAGGCCTCCAGGCCAATGAAAATGTTCCAGACCCTCCGTTGCCACCTCCAAGAGTGGCTCCTCGAGTGCTTCCAAATGAAGGATACGCAAGAGCAATTGTCCCACCCTTAGTCCGGGCCGGCAATTTTCAAATTACAAATGTGATGTTGACTTTATTGGAGCAGCGAGGGTATTTTACAGGTGCTCCCCATCAGAATGCATATAAACATCTTAATGGCTTTGTGGATACCTATTGGGGAAGCAAGCAAACAAATGTGTTAGAGGATGCATTGCGGTTGAGATTATTCCCTTTCTCACTTAAAGGAAAAGCATTGGACTGGCTTGAAAAGCTTCCCAACCACTCCATCACTATGTGAGATGAGTTGGAGGACATGTTTATAGCTAAGTTTTTCTCGCCATGGCATATGGAGACTTTGAGAGATGAGATTTTGGCCTTCAAACAGGAACCTAATGAACCACTTCATGAGATCTGGGAGAGATATCGGACAATGGTGAAAGAATGTCCGAACAATGACATGACCGGAGCAATGATCTAGCAGACATTATACCATGGAATTAACACGACCAATCAGTGGTAGTGAACCAGCGAGTAGGGGGAATTTTATGAACACACCTTATGCTGAGGCGTGTGTGATATTGGATGAGATGGTAGATACTTCCTCAGCTTGGCAAAGTCGAGCTAATGTGCCACATAATGACCCCACTGTCATACATTTGCACAAAGAACTCATGATCATGGCCAGGCAATAGCTGAGTTAATTACAGCAATGAACCAGTTGGCAAAATCTCAATTACAACAAGTTCAAGCTCCTAGACAAGTAAATTCTATGGAATATTGTTTACCGTGAAAATGGTAATAACAATTAAATTTGATTTTGTGGTTCTAAAAATATGTGATCTATTTTTATGCTAGTTGTTACACAGTGGATGCTAAGTAAAAGATTAAAGAGCAAGATTATAGCTTAGATACAATATGATAATCGAACTGAAAGGCTGGAGGTCGGGGCCTCGAGCTACTGTATATGAGGCCTCAGGATCGAGTCTGGAGGCCGGTTTAGGGCAATCGAGGGAGGACTAACAGTTATGAGAGCTAAAATGATGGCTCTTTACGATCAATGATAAGCACTAAATGAGTAACAATAAGCAGAACACAATGAATATAAGCAATAACTGGAAGTAATGAGATCAAGGGAATATGTTAGAGAGTAGAGAGAATGTTTCTGTGTATTTAAGATTGAGCATCAGATGTCTACAAAATGACAAGGATCCCTTTTATATATGAGGGGAATCCTAGTATGGTACAAGTGTATTTATTACAAAGATATGATATTGATACAGCTATTTAATGCCTTGGTACGGGCGCATGTAAATCTGCCAACTCCCATCAAGTGCCTAAGGAACTCCAAATATTTCTATGGCTGCTAGCGACCCGTATTGTCTCTGAGCCAAACATTTTACAGACTCTTCGAGATCGCACTTCGGGCCCTTCCTCAGGCATTAAGAGGCGCATATTTGGAGCCCTGAGATGATCATAAAATCAGTCCCTCGGATTTTACCGTATACAAAGGTGTCAACATGTTGGTCAACCAGAGGAGACAAAGAGGTCAACAAAGTCAAGGTAGTCCGGATCAATATGAGCAAGGTAGTGGTGGTTTCAACCAAGATAAGGGCTATGATGAGCAATGTGAAGAAGTG
Source organism: Nicotiana sylvestris (assembly GCF_000393655.2). NCBI lineage: Eukaryota > Viridiplantae > Streptophyta > Magnoliopsida > Solanales > Solanaceae > Nicotiana > Nicotiana sylvestris. The sequence goes on from NC_091058.1 coordinate 58,676,192, forward strand.
CAGTACGTGAACAATTACCAAGGACAAAGGGGCAATGCTCCTAACCAACAACAATAGTGGAGATCCCAAGAAAATTGGGGGAATCAAAACCAACAAGGCAATAATAACTGGGGGAACAACAATCAAAATTGGGGCAATCAGAACAACCAGGAAAACTAGAGTGGTAACAACAACAATTGGGGAGGAAACAACAACTAAGGGGGTTGGAATAATGGCAATCAAGGGAATCGGGGGCAAGGCTTTCAAAGGACTCCGATGTATCAACAACAAAATAACCCACCTCCATTTCCGACCCAAGGTCCTAGATCGTCAAACAATGAGAGGGGAAGGATTGAGATTATGTTTGAACAAATGATGAAGAAGAACGCTGACTATGATACCTAGTTGGCATCCCATAATACTTCAGTCCGGAATTTGGAGGTTCACGTTGGCCAGATTTCGCAATCTTTGAATACTCGCCCTAAGGGGGCTCTACCTAGTGATACGGTAGTAAACCCGAAGGGTGGGAACAACACCGGACATGCAATGGTGGTGATTACTAGAAGCGGTCGAGGTGGTGATGTGAATACCTCCAAGCAAAATAAAATTGTGAGTGGTGAGGTTGAAGTACAAGATGATGATATTCTTATGGTTGATGAGCAAGTGAGTGAAGAGAATTTGAATGCGAAAGTGAGAATTGATATTAATGATAATGAGGTGGAGACTCAAGATGACGTGAACCCGTCTAGGGAACACGTAATAGACATAACGGAAACGGTAGTGCCCAAGGCTAAGGCTCCCTTACCAAGGCCTCCTCCACCTTACCTCAAAGACTTGCGAAGCAAAAGAATGAGAACCAATGTAGGAAGTTTATTGACATGATGAAGAGATTATCAATCAATGTTCCTTTGGTGGAAGCTATTAAGAAAATACCGGGTTACACCAAGTTCATGAAAGATTTGGTGACTAAAGCGATATCCATGGATTGTGAGACCATCAAAATGACTCATCAAGTAAGTGCAATTTTGCACTCGATGGCTCCAAAGCTTGAAGATCCCAACACTTTCACCATTCCATGTACCATTGGGAGTGCGGATTTTGCAAAGGCATTGTACGATTTAGGCGCAAGTATCAATTTGATGCCTTACTATGTGTTCAAAACTTTGGGTATTGGTCAACCGAGGGCTACTTCAATGAGGTTGCAAATGGCAGATAGAATAATGAAGAGGTCACTTGGTATTATCGATGATGTTCTTGTTCGGGTGGACAAGTTTATTCTACCTGTTGACTTTGTGATTTTGGACTGTGGGGTCGATTATAAGGTTCCGATCATATTTGGAAGACCTTTTGTCACGCCCCAACCTTGGGAGGCATGGCTGTCACCCGGTGCCGACTGGCCCAAGCGAACTAATCTGAAACTTATTCATTCCTTTGGTAACTGTCATGGGCCAACCTGGCCACAACTCGTAATGTACAATTGTAAGTGGACAACATTGTATCATTGAACCATTTTTCTTAAAACATGAATACATATGGACCGTCAAGGCCTCTAACATACTGTACAAAATGAATCTCTGTGTACAAAGTCTCTAAGATTATTCGACATTAAATAGGACAGGGTACCGGCCTACCCATAATACTGTAGTAAAACTCTGACACGATGACTCATAGACTTGGTTGTACTTCGAAAGATGTGGAGTCTTACTGATCATTCGTTAAATGCCAATCTTGGCTACTATGAGGGCTTGTCAAACTGATTATCTATACCTGCAGGATGAATACAGCGTCCCCACCAAAAGGACGTCAGTGCGAATAATGTACTGAATATATAAGGCAACATACTAAAAACTAAAACTGAACTAATAATATAATAACTGCAAGTAGCTGGAAGTTAAAGATAATCTGAAGATATGCTTACATGCTGATACGGACTTAACTCTCTCAATATAGTAAGTAAAATAGTTGTCCGGCCCTATAAGTCTCGGTATATATATAACTGCACTGCTGCAGTAGGCTCACTCATAGGCGCTCGGCCATACTAGGCTCTGTATCTCGGCCAACTGGGCTTGCTCATAATGGTTACTACGACTTATCCTAATATTAAAGTACGGGATATAACATAAACAACATAGACATTCTTTTCTCAAAATAATAATCAAGGTTTAAAGCGAAGTAGGCCCCATTAATTTAAGGAGAAAAATTATTTATTTTACTGAACCTGTGTTACTAACTACTTGCTCGTCAATTGGTGAAGCATGTTTAGACAAGTATTATACATACAATTCACAGTTGATAATAGCCATGTATTTCGATGAAGCCATAATCCACTAGAACAACTTATTCTGATGATAACTTTCTTAATCTACACTGGTTAGTATACTCAATCGTCATAACTCATCATTTTGCCGACAAATTATCTTCCACTCAATTACTACAAGAAGAATGGATAAACAGAGGTTGTACTAACCATAAACAAAATATTTAATAATACCAGATATGAAATTATTTGTGAAGCAAATATAACACGACTTGGAAGATGTAAGTAGTCAAACTACAATTTCAGGAACACCGTCACCATAACCTAGGGCTTAATAAAGGTCTACTTATGCAACTTGTCATCCAATATTCATGCTAGCAAAGAGACGAATAAGGAAAGCAAATGAAATGAGGAAATATAAAACTACATCATTTGAGAAGCCAAAAACCAAATTTCGATGATGGCATGCATTAAGTAAACCATATGCTAAGGGTGACGAGCAGATCATAAAATGATCAGACGTTTAAATGTAAAGACCAATATAAATGCAAAATATTGATTGAAGGTGATAAAGAGAACCAGTTTGCTAATGAGAATAACTCACAGAGAAGTTAGAAAATAAAAAGGAAGGTAGAAATCGTATCTTGGGTCTCTCACATACCATCAGTTGTATTAAATATATCTTGCTTTTGGTTTTCGCAAATATGTCAACCTGTCTGGTATACATTCTTCAATTAGAAAAGACGAAAATCGAATCAATCTATCAATTACCCTTACTGCCAAATTAGATGGTTATTCCACTCTATCTTTAATTATAAAAGCTAGTCAGCAAGTCAACTGCAGTAATACAAATCAACACTCTCCAAACTTGACAATAAATAAAGCCTTGTATCTGGACCATATTCACTACTTCTCCCGAGAAGCTTGAATATTCTAAGGAATCAACATATTAATAAACTCACTAACTGATGCATGCTATGCGTTGATCTTATGTTAAGTTGTCACCTTTCTATTTAATTCAATAGTCACACTATTGGCATGGAAGGGCTGCCACGTAATCTAATTTTTGGGGGATTTAAACTTTATCCAATAATCAATTAGGTAATATCCTGCTACCTGGTAATTAATCAACTATCCACGCAATCAAAAATTATCTCAAATTACTTAAAATACTACTCACTTGTAATACACTTTATACACCTTACTATATTATACTTTACTATCGTGGTCATGTGGTACCATATAAAATTAATGCATACATTATTATTTTATTAAAATACCCAAGTTAAAAAAAAGCATATATTTTCTTAACTTCTAATTTTACAAATCTCATATAGAGAGTAAAAAATTTCGTACGCTTAATTCTTAAAATGGTAAAAAGATAACCTTCTTTTCTTGTGCAAAAAAAATAATTTTTATATTTACAATAAAGGAAATCTCATAAGCTTTCTCATATTTTGTGTATTGATAATAGGCTAAATTGTTTAATATAGCCTATGTTTTAGCTCAACTTAAGGATGGTTTACTATTGTAAATGTTCAAATAATGCAAAAATTGGCTCTAATCATGACTTTAATGTCTCACAGGAGTTCAATAAACAAATGAGGATTTATGATGGTAATCAAGTGAAAAATGGAGTCAAATGACGAAAAGTTGAGCAGCAACATCTTAACAAGAGAAAACCCATGCGCTGGTCATGCGCTCCCGCGCTAGTTCCGTGATTTGGACAGAAAGAAACTCGATATGCGCGGGATGTGCGCTGGTCATGTGCTCCCGCGCTAGTCCTGTCCGGGAAATCAATTATTTGGGGGCAAAATGGGAAATCTGAGAGGATCCACTGAACTTACATAAAGTAAAGCTCCATTATTGGGAGAGAATGGATTAGATTTTGAGGAAAAAAAGCCATAGAAGAAGGAGGAGCTTCATCTTGGAGCTAAGAAAGGAGAAGAAGAACAACATCTTGGAGCAAGGATTCAAAGAGTTCTTCTAAACTTTCTTCTATTTGTTTGTTAATATTATGTTTAAAACTTTTATTGTTGATTTTTGTATGATTATGAGTAGCTAAAAACTCTAGTATTCTTGGGTCATGGATGTTAGATAATTATGTTATTTGAAGCTTAGATTGAAGATATTAAATTTATTGTTATGGGTTATTTATTTGATTCTGCTTCTAATTATTTTACTGCGTAGCTAACTGTGAAATATTATTTACGAATCTTGAATTTAACTTGACAAAGAAAATTCTTGGTTGCATATAGAATCAAATAGAACAATCTTTGAATCTCGGGCATCGGGTGAAGAATTCGCAATTAAGATAGACATATACTTAATTGCCTTGTTTGGTTGAAAAATAGGAGTTGTATATGCATTCTTGCTAATATTAATAACATTGACATATAGGTATTAGTTTAACTTGAATAGATGCATAAGAACTCGAAAGATTCTTATGAATATTATTAACCTTATAATCAATTACCCGGATAATTCAATAAATCCATTTTAAGCTAAAATAGTAGCATAATTTATAGCAAGTCCATGACCCAGGAATAAATTTATCCAAATTGTTATAAACATATTGCGAAATTGGTATAGTAATTTTGTGTTGAATTATTGTGCAATTATTAAGTAAGTTGTAAATTGGTTCTTTAAATATTTTGTAATAATATAGCATAAATTGATAATTGTTTGAGTCTACATCAGTCGATAAGTTGATCACAATTCCTCGTGGGAACGATACTTTACTTACTACTATATTACTTGTCGATCGCGTACACTTGCGTGAGAGTTTTGGTCGCAACAAGTTTTTGGCGCCGTTGCCGGGGAATTAGACATTAACTATTCTTCTGGGTTAGACTTTTATTATTATCTTTACAAGTTTATTTTCTTTTCTTTTTGTAAATATGTTATTTTTATAACTATTTGATTTTTCTCTTAGTATGTTTCTAGTTCTCTCAGGATGACATCTGAGGATGAAATATACAGAGGTAAGGTTAATGGTGAAGACGCTTGGTTAATCAAAGATTTTTATGGCCCGTATTTTTTGGCTAGTCATGACCTCACCTTTTAGACATCTGAATTTGAATATGGGAGTAAGGGTTGGTATTGGGACGGATATTCTCGATTAGTGGATTTTGCGAAATGACGTTGTTTACTAACAACGGTGATGAAAGATTGGTCTAAGGAGAGAGATGAGCTTGCACAAAAAAAGTGATAATTTTGGCTTGGTTATGCATAACTTGGATTCAGATTTGAGTGCAAAGGTTGATGCGTGTAACGCCCAACAATTTAATGATGAGTTGTCTGAAGCTGAAAAAATCTTCTAGACCAAATAGAGGAGCTAAAACAAGAATACCAATCATTAGATCATATTTTTCTTGAGGATGTCCATGTTAAGAAGAGTGCTCTAGAGTCATGTGAGGGAGTAGATAACATTACTTTAGAAGAATTGAGTGTTTGTATAAATGGGGATATAAATAGTAGTAAAATTCATGAGTTATGGCGCATTAGACCTCATTCCAATTATTTTTCCACATTGTGTTTAGATAGTAAGATAGTAATCGAGCCACCTAACCCTATGGGGAAGTCAAAGAGTGAGGATGAAAGTGTCTATATTCTTGAATTTATTGTGCCAAAAAGACATAATTACATACCTCATTTGAAAGCCAAAAAGTGTAGAACACGATATTGGTTGCTCGACCATGTTAAATTTGTCTCACCACCCCTAGAGCATAGCAAAAAGTTTGAAGCCAAATTGGGGGCTCAATTTATAAGTTCAAGGTTGAGGCAAAAAGTGGTTCACGTCGTGCCGCGATGTTAAATTAGGCGCTTGTTGGGAGGCAACCCAGCTTTACTGCTTTCTTTTATTTTTATTTATTTTTGTTTATTTTAGTTTTCTACCTTTGTAGCATTTGTTGTAGGATTATGAGCATAGAAGAAAAGCCACTGAAAGTGTGCAAATGCGAGCCAGCTGGTTGGAACTAGTGTGAGGTACCCGCATAAAGGATCATCCTTGGGAGAAGTCTGAGTACCCCGTGAGCTGCCAGTGCTTTGGTCTTTGGCCTTTCAGGGAGTTTATTATCCACCCTTGTTATTTTTTGCTTTTATTTGTGCATTGGGGACATTGCACTCTTTTAAGTGTGGGGTGGGAGAATTCCTTTGGATAATTAGCTTTTTAGTATTTTAGCTTCTTATTTCTTTTCTTCGTAGTTGTGTAGTATTTTAGAAGATTAATTTTTTTTATATGAAAAAAAAACTGAAAAGAAAAATTATAGGCTCTTCCTGATAACGGATCTTTTAGACGACTTTCTTGAGGGAAGTGAGTTTAAAGAAAACGACAAAAAGATTTTTTTAAATTTTTTTTTAGGTAGTGTAGCAATTCCCCCTTGGTTTTTCTTTAAGCCGCGGTTCTTTTCCAAGGGTTTATCTTGGACTGAGCATAGGTAATTTTTAATTTTTGTTTTTATATATATATTTTTTTTTGTAGACTAAAATAAGGAGTTATAAACTATAGAAAAGTGAACCCATAGCGTTGACACACCAGAACACAATAGACCCTAGAGTGTAACGCTTAGTCCTAATTGTTGAATCTCACTGAAAGTGCCTTAATTTGTATGTTTGTACTGAATTGAATGCTCGTAATAGAGTGTCTTGATGAGCAGATCTGGAATGAGTCATATTCCATGTGTGGTGAGTATTTGTGTAGTCCATATATTGTACTTGTGTCTAGAACTTGCCCGGTATGTGAGTTGAAGCGAAATTTGAGGTGATGCTCGGTTTGAAAAATGATGTTAGGCTTTCTTTGACCTTTTTGAGCTTAATTTCTTATTAAAAATAAAATTTGTCCCTAGTTAACCCTTTTGAGCCTTCAGACTTTTTGTTTGGCACCCGCATTACAAGCCTATACCCTTTTGTTCTTAATTGACATTGTTTTGATCCTTTTACCTCTTAAAGCACTTTAATTGTGAGAAGAGCGCTAAAAGAAGTAAGAAGGAAATAAGTGTGGGGTGGCTTTTGAGTTGAACAAATAAAAGGATGAAAGGTGCACTTATGTTGTAAACGAATACACCACTAGCAGAAATTGAGTGACAAGAAATTAAAAAAAAAAGATAATTATATTGTGTTTTGCTCTAGCTAGTGGGAATGAATTAATAGAGTGCTTAAAGAAGAATGGCGTATTTGTGGGATGATATTGTGTATAAATGAGAAGTGGGTTGAAGAATATATGCTGAAAATTGTTCGTGTGATGTGTTAAAGTGCCTAGGGGTTGAGTCACTATTCCTAAATACATCCTACCCGTCCCTTAGCCCACATTACAACCACGAAAAAGTCCTAATTAATTTTGGATCGAGCTAACCTACCTTAGTAGAGATTTACATTAAGGACAAGCTTATGGTACCAATTTAATGCATTTGACCTCTTTTGTGAGAGTGAGTGATTTCCTTGATTATTATAAGTATATGACTTGAATGTGCGGAGTAATTACAAAATATTTCTTGTTGGCATGATGGTGAGGGTATATGACTTGTGACAGAAAAGCAAATCTTGACTTCTGTGAAGAGTAAGTTGAGGAAGTTTGAATATTGCATAGCACTTGAGAGACAACTTTAAGGCTAGGACTGTTCACTGCTGGGTGCTAAGTATGTACAATGTTCTAGGTGTAATGCGTGAGGGGAAATGGTTGAGTGAAGAACTCTCTAAAAAGAATATAGTGGATTGCTCGAGGACTAGCAATAAGCTAAGTGTGGGGTGTTGATAATAGGCTAAATTGTTTAATATAGCCTATGTTTTAGCTCAACTTAAGGATGATTTACTATTGTAAATGTTCAAATAATGCAAAAATTGGCTCTAATCATGACTTTAATGTCTCACAGGAGTTCAATAAACAAATGAGGATTTATGATGGTAATCAAGTGAAAAATGGAGTCAAATGACGAAAAGTTGAGCAGCAACATCTTAACAAGAGAAAACCCCACTAGAGCGGGTCATGCGCTGGTCATGCGCTCCCGCGCTAGTTCCGTGATTTGGACAAAAAGAAACTCGATATGCGCGGGATGTGCGCTGGTCATGCGCTTCCGCGCTAGTCCTGTCCGAGAAATCAATTATTTGGGGGCAAAATGGAAAATCTGAGAGGATCCACTCACCTTACATAAAGTAAAGCTCCTTTATTGGGAGAGAATGGATCAGATTTTGAGGAAAAAAAAGGCATAGAAGAAGAAGGAGCTTCATGTTGGAGCTAAGAAAGGAGAAGAAGAACAACATCTTGGAGCAAGGATTCAAAGAGTTCTTCTAAACTTTCTTCTATTTGTTTTTAATATTATATTTAAAACTTTTATTGTTGATTTTTGTATGATTATGAGTAGATAAAAACTCTAGTATTCTTGGGTTATGGATGTTAGATAATTATGTTATTTGAAGGTTAGATTGAAGATATTGAATTTATTGTTATGAGTTGTTTATTTGATTATGCTTCTAATTATTTTACTGCGTAGCTAACTGTGAAATATTATTTACGAATCTTGAATTAAACTTGACAAAGAAAATTCTTGGTTGCATATAGAATCAAATAGAACAAGTTTTCAATCTCGGGCATCGGGTGAAGAATTCGCAATTAAGATAGACATATACTTAATTGTCTTGTTTGGTTGAAAAATAGGAGTTGTAAATTCATTCTTGCTAATATTAATACCATAGACATATATGTATTAGTTTAACTTGAATAGATGCATAAGAACTCGAAAGATTCTTATGAATATTATTAACCCTATAATCAATAACCCGGATAATTCAATAAATTCATTTTAAGCTAAAATAGTAGCATAATTTCTAGCAAGTCCATGAGCCAGGGATATATTTATCCAAATTGTTATAAACATATTGTGAAATTGGTGTAGTAATTTTGTGTTGAATTATTGTGCAATTATTAAGTAAGTTGTAAATTGGTTTTTTAAATATTTTGTAATAATATAGCATAAATTGATAATTGTTTGAGTCTACATCAGTCGATAAGCTGATCACAATTCCTCGTGGGAATGATACTTTACTTACTACTATATTACTTGTCGATCGCGTACACTTGCATGAGTGTTTTGGTCGCAACATGTATAATTAAAAGTAGTAATATTAATAACTATATAAAATCATATATTTTTTCAAACTATTTTACAAAAATATTCCACTCAAAATACCTTATCAAACGCATATAACGGTGTCAATGTTGTTAAACTTACGGGGTGTAACATCTTTCCCCCCTTTAGAATATTCGTCCTCGAATTTTAATTCTTGAAGATCTGCAAAATTTTCACTAGAGTCTCCTCTGTAAATTAAACTAAAACTCAAACTATATATGAAGTCTTGATTATTCACAACCTTTTGTACTTGAGTATCTCGTTTCTTCTTCACCTTTACCTTACTTACCTTTCAATCTCGCATCGTATCTTCTGTTTCTTTTGTAAACTCCCTTCAACATAGGTGGAAATTACGCCTTAAAGCTCTACTTTGATACCTGAACCTCTGGTGCATACAAAATCTGACGACAACATCATACTGACTTCTCACGGCTCAACTCTATGGCACAATCTAGAAATAAAAGAATGAAAACATTTTCTAAATGCCCTATAGCATCTCAATTATAAATGTGGCGCAACACCCATAAGTGAGACTCTACTAGGCACGGCTTCGTAGACTCCCTAGGACACGAACTGCTCTGATACCACTTTGTCATGCCCCAACCTTGGGAGGTGTGGCTGGCACCCGGTGCCGCACTGGCCCGAGCGAACCAATCTAAAACTTATTCGTTCCTTTTGTAATTGTCATGGGCCGACATGGCCACAACTCGTAATCTACAATTGTAAGTGGACAACATTGTATCACTGAACCATTTTACTTAAAATATGAATACATATGTGCCGTCAAGGCATCTTACATATTGTACAAAATGAACCTTTGTCTACAAAGCCTCTAAGATTATTCGACATTAAATAGGACAGGGTACTGGCCAACCCATAATTCTGTAGCAAAACTCTGACACGATGACTCATAGACTTGGTTGTACTTCGAAAGAGGTGGAGTCTTACCGATTATTCGTTAAATGTCAATCTCGTCTACTATGAGGGCTCGTCAAACTGATTATCTATACCTGCAGGCATGAATGCAGCGTCCCCACCAAAAGGACGTCAGTATGAATAATGTACTGAGTATGTAGGGCAATATAGTGAAAACTGAAACTGAACTAATAATATAATAACTACAAGTAGCTGGAAGTAAAAGATAATCTGAAGATATGCTTACATGCTAATACTGACTCAACTCTCTCAATATATTAAGTAAAATAGTTGTCCGGCCCTATAAGGCTCGGTATATGTATAACTGCTCTGCCATAGTAGGCTCGCTCATAGGCGCTCGGACATACTAGGCTCTGTATCTCAACCAACTTGGCTTGCTCATTAGGGTTACTATGACTTATCCTAATATTAAAGTACGGGATGTAACATAAATAACATAGACATCCTTTTCTCAAAATAATAATCAAGATTTAAAAGGAAGTAGGCCCCCTTAATTTAAGGAGAAAAATTGTTTATTTTACTAAACCTTGGTTACTAACTACATGCTAGTATGTTTAGACAAGTATTGATACAAACAATTCACAGCTGATAATAGCCATGTATTTCGATTAAGCCATAATCCACTAGAGCAACTTATTCTGATGATAACTTTCTTAATCTACACTGGTTAGTATACTCAATCGTCATAACTTATCATTTTGCCGACAAATTATCTTCCACTCAATTACTACAAGAAGAATGAATAAACAGAAGTTGTACTAAACGTTAACAAAATGTTCAATAACACCAAATATGAAATCATTTGTGAAGCAAATATAACATGATTTTAAAGATGTAAGGAGTCAAAACTACAATTTCAGGAACACCGTCACCGTAACCCGGTGCTTAATAGAGGTCTACTTATTCAACCTTTCATCAAATATTCATGCTAGCAAAGAGACGAATAAGGAAAGCAAAAGAAATGAGGAACCATAAAACAACATCATTTGAGAAGCCAAAAACCAAATTTGATGATGACATGCATTAAGTAAATCATATGCTAAGGGTGACGAGCAGATCATAAAATGATCAGATGATTAAATGTAATGACCAATATAAATGCAAAATATTGATTGAAGGTGAGAAAGAGAACCAGTTTGCTAATGAGAATAACTTACAGAGAAGTTAGAAAATGAAAAGGAATGTAGAAATCATATCTTGGGTCTCTTTCACATACCATCAGTTGTATTAAAAATATCTTTCTTTTGGTTTTGGCAAATATGTCAACCTGTCTGGGATACATTCTTCATTTAGAAAAGACGAAAATCCAATCAATTTATCAATTCACCTTACTGCCAAATTAGATGGTTATTCCACTCTATCCTCAATTATCAAAGCTAGTCAGCAAGTCAACTACAGTAATACAAATCAACACTCACCAAATTTGACAACAATAAAGCCGTACATCTAGACCATATTCATTACTCCTCCCGAGAAGCTTGAATATTCTAAGGAATCAACATTTTAATAAACTCACTAACTGATGCATGCTATGCGTGGATCTTCTGTTAAGTCGCCACCTTTCTATTTAATTCAATAGTCACACTATTGGCATGGAAGAGCTGCCACGTAATCTAATTTTTGGGGATTTAAACTTTATCCAATAATTAATTAGTTAATATCCTGCTAATTGGTAATTAATCAATTACCCACGTAATTAAAAATTATCTCAAATTACTTAAAAACTATTCACTTGTAATACACTTTATACACCTTACTATAATATACTTTACTATTGTGGTCATGTGGTGCCATATAAAATTAATGCATACATTATTATTTTATTAAAATATCCAAGTTAAAAAAAGCATATATTTTCTTAACTTCTAATTTTTCTAATCTCATATAGAGAGTAAAAAATTTCGTACGCTTAATTCTTAAAATGGTAAAAAGATAACCTTCTTTTCTTGTGCAAAAAAATAATTTTTATATTTACAATAAAGAAAATCTCATAAGCTTCTCCTATTTTGTGTATAATTAAAAGTAGTAATATTAATAACTATATAAAATCATATATATTTTCAAATTATTTTATAAAAGTATTCCACTCAAAATACCATATCAAACACATATAACGGTGTCAATGTTGTTAAACTTACGGGGTGTAACACCCTTCCTTGCAACTGGGAAGGCATTGGTTGATGTGGAAGCAGGAGAGCTCACCTTCTGGGTGGGTGATGAAAATGTGGTCGTTCATGTGTGCAAACCAATGAAGCAGCCAAATAGTACTGAAGTGTGCTCTTTTGTGGATCTTGTCATGGAAGTGATAGTTGACGATACCTAGTGCAATAATCAATGTGGAGGATCCTCTAGAAGTGGTGTTGTTGAACCTTGATATAAATGGGGATAAAGGTTGGGTGGAGTGTATCAATGCTTTGCATGGAATGAGCTCTTACTCTTATGAGCCTCGAGGCCTCTCCTTGTATCTTGATAATAGAAAGACTCCTCTAACAAAGCCCTCAATTGAGAAACCCCCATTTTAGAGTTGAAACCTTTGCCCTCACATCTTGTGGATGAATTCTTAGGGCCTAGTTCAACTTTACATGTTATTCTTTCGTCTTGGATTACTAATGTGCAAGTAGATGCAACACTGGAGGTGTTCCAAAGACGGAAGAAGGCAATTGGATGGACTCTAGCTAATATTCGGGGAATAAGCCCCCCCTTTTGCATGCACAAGATTATACTTGAAGATGATGCCAATCCCTCCATGGAACATCAAAGGAGTTTGAATGAGTCTATGCAAGAGGTTGTAAAAAAGGAGGTAATCAATTGGTTGGATGCAGGGGTTGTGTACCCCATCTCGGATAGTTCTTGGACTTCGCCGGTGCAATGTGTGCCGGAGAAGGGTGGTATGGCTGTGGTTACCAATGAACAAAATGAGTTGATTCCCACCAGGACTGTTATCGGATGGAGGGTGTGCATGGACTACCGCAAGCTGAATAAAGTGACCTGCAAGGATCACTTTCCATTGCCCTTTCTTGACTAGATGCTAGAAAGACTTGTTGGGCGCGCCTTCTACTCTTTTCTGGATGGGTACTCAGGTTACAACCATATTTTGATTGCTCCAGAAGATCAGGAGAAAACCACCTTCACGTGTCCGTATGTCACTTTTGCCTTTTCTAGGATGCCATTTAGTTTGTGTAATGCACCGGCTACATTCCAGCGGTGTATGATGGCTATATTTACCGACATGGTAGAGGACTTCTTGGAAGTGTTCATGGACACTTCAGTGTTGTGGGTGACTCTTTTGATGAATGTTTGAAGAATCTTGACAAGGTGTTGGCCGGGTAAAGAGATCAATCTTGTGTTAAACTAGTAAAAATTCCACTTTATGGTCGAGGAAGGCATTGTCCTCGGCCATAAGATCTCAAAGCACGGTATATAGGTGGACAAGGCTAAAATCGAAGTGATCTCAAAGCTTCCTCCTCCTACTTCAGTCAAGGGGGTAAGGAGTTTTCTTGGGAAAACGGGTTCTACTGAAGATTCATCAAAGACTTTTCTAAGGTAGTGAATCCTTTGTGCAAGTTATTGGAAAAAGATGCCAAGTTCGTATTTAATGAGGAATGTATGAAAGCTTTTGAACTTCTCAAGTACAAATTGACAACCACTGCCATTATTACCGCACCCAATTGGAGCTTACCTTTTGAGCTAATGAGTGCCGCAAGCGATGTTGCAGTAGGAGCGGTTTTGGATCAAAGAGTGAATAAGATGTTTCACCCAGTGTATTATGCATGCAAAACAAAGAATGATGCTCAAGTGAATTAAACGGTGACGTAAAAAGAATTGTTATCAATTGTGTTCACAATGGAGAAGTTTAGGCCTTATCTCATAGGCGCCAAGGTGATAGTTCATACCGACCATGCAGAACTCCTCTACTTGATGACAAAGAAGGATTCCAATGCTCAGTTGATGAGATGGGTATTACTGCTTCAAGATTTTGACCTCAAGATTGTGGATCGGAAAGGGTGTGAAAACCAAGTGACGGACCACTTGTCCCGCTTGGAGGAGGAGGGGAGGCTTTGTGATGGACTCAAAATTAATGATTCATTCCCTGATGAGAAACTCCTCTCTAAATCTGTGAATATCATTCCTTGGTTCACAAATGTTGTCAACTTTATTGTGACCGGTATTGTTTCATGTGAGCTCTATTCTAACCAAAGGAAGAAGGTTAAATGGGATGTCTTGGACTACTACTGGAATGAGCCCTACTTATTCAAAATTTGTAATGATGATGTGATCCTGAGATGGGTTCCGGAAGAGGAGAAAATGAGTATTGTGGATGCTTGTCATTCCTCTCCTATGGTGGTCATCATGGTAGGGCGAGGACAACTTCAAAGGTACTTAGTTGTGGTTTTTATTGGCCTACATTGTACAAGGATGCGGGTGAGCTTGTGAAGAGATGTGATGAGTGTCAAAGAGCAGGTGGAATTTCAAAGAAGGACGAGATGCCTCTCACCACTATTCTTGAGGTTGACATATTTGATGTGTAAGCATTGATTTCATTGGTCCGTTTATAAGTTCTTGTGGCAACACGTACATTCTGGTGGCAATTGATTATGTTTCCAAGTGGGTTGAGGCCGTGGCTTTACCTAACAATGAGTCCCAGAGTGTTCTGGCTTTTCTCAAGAAGAATATCTTTACTCGGTTTGGCACTCCTAGAGAAATCATCAGTAATGGGGAATCTCATTTTTGCAATAAAGCATTTGACACTTTCCTTGCAAAGTATGGTGTCAATCACAAGGTTTCTACACCTTATCATCCTCAAGCTAGTGGGCAAGTAGAGGTCTCCAATAAGGAGATTAAGAGAATATTGTCAAAGATGATTAATGCAAATAGGACTGACTGGTCAAAGAAACTGGATGATGCTTAGTGGGCTTAAAGGACTGCTTACAAGACTCTGATTGGTATATCTCCCGGTTGAGTTAGAGCACAAGGCCATGTGTGCCTTGAAAAAGTTGAATCTTGAATGGGATGTTGTAGATAATCTCCGGGTGGAGCGACTGAATGAGCTTGATGAGTTCTGGTTTCATGCCTATTCTAGCTCGTCCTTATATAAGGACAAGATGATGTACTTACATGACAAGTATTCCGGTAGCAAGGAATTCAAAGTGGGTGACTTGGTTCTTTTGTTGAACTCCCGGTTACGACTGTTTTCGGCAAAGCTTAAGTCAAAATGGAGTGGACCTTTTGAGGAGGTGCTTGTGACTCTGTTTGGTACTCTTAATTTGAAAAACAAAAATGGTGAGATCTTCAGAGTTAATGGTCACAGAGTGAAGCACTATCATGGGAAATTTGATGACAGCCACGTGGTGGCAATGATCCATCTCAAGTGATTGATGGTAACCTGTATCGTATCGCGACGTTAAATCAGGCGCTTCTTGGGAGGCAACCCATGTGTTTTTCTTCTTTCTTTTTTGAGTTTCTTCTTAGTATAGGATTTGTTTTTGAACTAACAGGTTGCGAGATGTGTCTAGGGATGTTTGATGCAGTGCAGGACTAAGCTGGAAAAATTTGACACTCTCTGAAGATTGGACCGTTGCCGCACTCCATTTTTCGCAGTCCGCGGTGGCATTATCGCTGAGGCGAGATTTGATCATGGTCAGCGGTGCTAAAAAGTTCAAAATGGATGTTCTCTAAAGTTCCAACTGTGATCGCGGTACATTCTTCGCGGTCAGCGGTGGCTTACCACTACCGCGTTGCTTTTTCCGCTCTTAGTTATGGTCTCAATAAAGTAGCCTTTCAAGTCTTCACAAGCATGGAACGCGGTGATTAACCACGGCTGCATTAGGTAAATGTAGGGTACCCTGGGCTTTGTCTATAAATAGGCAGTCCGAAGGCCTTTTACCCTTTTCGCCCATTTCACTCTCAAACTAAACACGCTACTATTCATCCACGCCCTAAGCTACACAAACACAGGACTTAGAGTACATTTTCATCGCACATTTCACATCTGGTTAATTCATGCCCTCGTTATTTTTCAATTTTGGACATGTTTTTATTTTAAGTGTAGTTTTGTTTTTACTTCTTCTTCTTCTTCTTCTTCTTCTTCTTCTTCTTCTTCTCTTCTTTTAATTTAGACCTAAGGGTGTTTAATGTTAATTAAGTTAGGCTTAAATTAGTTAGGAGTGTTAATGAATACCTAGTGGGATTGATAATGTTGATTTTATTGCTAGAATGCATGAAAATTAGAAACCCTAGGTTTGCTGAGCCCTAATTTGACTTCCCCGGTCGGCGGTCATATGTTTTATCTGAGAATTTTATGTCCTGATAACCACGGTCAGTGGTGGCAAATTTCGCTGATACTGGTACCTCTTCGCGTTCGCGATGTGTTTTCCGTGGTCCGCAGTGCTCAAGTTCAGAGATATCTAAACAAGGGTCCGCGACCGTGGTTGATTTTTCGCGAACAGCAGTGCAACTACCGCAGCCACGCTCTTTTTTTCGCAATCCGCGGTGCAATTGAATCAGAGGGTGGGTAGTCTAAGTCCCACATCTCTGCGGCCGCGATGTATTTTCCGCGGTCCGCGATGCAACCTTTGCGGTCGTGCTCTTTTTTTCGCAGTCTGCGGTTTGCAATTTTCTTCCCATGCACTGTAAATTGTTCTGCTATTTTCTTCACTGTTTCTTCTAGCAACTAACAATATGCAATGTATTATACTTGCAGACAATGAAAAATAAAAAGGGAAAGCGGAGTCCTCCCGGGGTAGGGGACGAGGACATATTAAATTGACCTCAGCAGTTCGGAAATCAATTTGATAAATGAGGAAGAGCATCAGAGCTATAGATAGAGTTGCTTCCCACTCAAAGGTGAGTGAG
Organism: Nicotiana sylvestris; assembly: GCF_000393655.2. NCBI lineage: Eukaryota > Viridiplantae > Streptophyta > Magnoliopsida > Solanales > Solanaceae > Nicotiana > Nicotiana sylvestris. The sequence goes on from NC_091058.1 coordinate 58,693,340, forward strand.
TATTTTCCTTCCCATGAGGCCTCAGAGTGTGATTCAGTGCCAGCATATGTACCCGACTTCTCGGAGAGACATAGGTTGAGAGATGAACCTACACCCCCAGCCTCTCCTACTTCTCTTGCTGCTTCTTCTACTGAGTTGTCTGATGGCTCAGTAGACGATAGTGAGTGTTCAACTTCAACCTCACCTACAGCTTCGTCACCTGGATAGGATCCCATAGATGATGAGGAATCGGATGACGTGGGAAGGGGTATGACCTAAACCAGGGGTGTGGAAAGGACTACAAACCCTGAAGTGTAGCAAAGGAGGTTTGTTAGTGAGCTGGCATATCACAAGTTTCGGGAGTGGTGGCCTCTAAGGTCACTTATTCATGAGTGCCAGTTCATAGAGCCGGATCTTCTGCCTCACAACCCCAACGTGAACCAGCATTTTAATGAATGTGTGGGATGAAATTACTTCACTAGTAAGGTGTCGGATGCAAATGAGCACTTAGTCAAGTAATTCTACGCCAATGACTTGCACATCAAGAAGGATACAAAATTGACTAAGGTGTGAAACCTGAAAGTAATGTTTGATGGAAAAACAACCAATGAATACCTCGGCTTCAATGATGAAGATGAGACATTGTACTTGGAGAAGGTGGCGATGGATGAGTTATCCCGCCCGTGGTTGGCATCACACCTGGCTCTCCCGGATACCACCTCAGGATGGTTGATAGCAGGGGTTACTATCTTGAGGAACACCCTAAAATTTGAGGCGAAGGGGTGGGGTATGCAGCAGGCTAGACCCCACTACTCATGAAAACACTTTGCCGGTCTCCCGGGTGGTTATAGTGGTGGCTATTATGGCGGGGTTCCCGATCAATGTCGGGAATATCATGTCTAGGGTGATCACTATAGTGGCCAATGAGGGTGATAGATCGTACCACATCCTGAACTTCCTTACCATGTACATGGAAGATCAAGAGGTGGAGAAAAGAAACTTTGATGTCAAGGTAAAACCCAAGATGCCCTTTTCATGGTAGAGCCTCAAGGATCCAGACAACCCTAAATCCAAGGGATCTAAGGGCAAAACTATTGCTTCTACTGGCCAGTCTGAAGAGCCAGTAGTGGTAGTCACTACTTCACAACCTCCCACTGCCATACTAGATCTTGCCTCCGGACCATCTACTTCCATGCCTTAAAAAATCCTATCCTCCTCATCATACCCATTGACGGCTCACAAGTTGAGCCAAACAGTCTCCAGTATCAACAACTGGATGCAGGCAACAACTTCTAAGTTATCTGTGCTATCTAGTTTAGTGGCAGCCCAATCAGTTCCCCCACAACCACATGTGCCAGTTTTGGTAGAGGAGTCTCTCAAGGAGCTTCTAGTCAACCAGAAGAAGTTCCTGGAGAACCAAAAGCTTATAATGGATTCTCTAGCAGTTCAAGGAAAATCACTTCAGGAGCTGAGCAAGCAAACAAGGAAGCTGAAGAAGACTCAGGCCTCGAAGGAGTCTGTGAAGGAGTTGAGGGGGGAGGTGGAGAAGATGAAGGAAGCAGACAACTTACCATTGGAGCTACTATTGCATGATCAGCCTCCAGCGGCTCAGACAGAGCATGTTTAGGAGTAGGAGATTGAGAGAGAGCCCAAGAGGAGGAGAGTGATGCCCCAGGTTGATGATGTAGATATTGAGCAGGCGTAGCTTGAGGGAGTTGCTTCTGTCCCGCCATAGACGAGACAGGTGATCCAGGCGCCCAGCCACAGGAACCCATCCAGCCACAGGAGCTCATGCTGCCACAGAACCTGATGCAGCCAGAGGAGCTATAGGAAGTATCCTTTACTCTTTACCCTTCTTTTTGAGCTTTTTTGGTTAGTTAACATTGAGGACAATGTTAGCTTTCATTTGAGAGGGTGGCCCTACTTTGATGAATTGGTAGTTGGTTTGCAATTATGCTACTATTTTCTTTCTTTATGCTTAATTTTCAATTTTGGTATGTATATGACTTTACCATTTATTTCACTTTTCATTATTTTTCGATCTTGGTCTATGTATAAAGTTACTCTCTAATGTATGTATTCATTCCCTCTTATGTATATTCATCTAAACCCCCTATTGTACATATTTAGTTTAGTTTCCGCATTTTACTTCATAGCTTCTTTTGCAACTTCCCTTAATAGTATAGCTTCTTATTTCCTTTAATATCTTCTTGTTTCAATTTGTAGCTTCTTATTTTACAAGTTTTAATGATCAATAGCCTTTTGTTTTCTTAATTCCACAACTCTTTCCAAAGGTGGTGTTTATGTGAACCGGGTGGCTCTTCTCGATGATGGATGTGATGACAACCTTCTTAAGGGTTTAAGTCTGTTTTTCTTTTTGTTTTTGTGTAAATAGTAGTTAGTGAGCAATGGTGCCTCAGGCAAAGCTTCACTTGCGCCTAACACATTTACCTTTGACCTTATGGTTAAAAACAAATTGGTGTGTATAAGATGGTGATAGTTGTGACCTTGAGACTCTTGTGTTGACTAAACAATCATCGAATGGTTTCTCGAAACCATTTGTGTTGCTCAAATCATAGCTAAGGTTGTTGTGGGCCCCTGATATGTTTCTTTAGCAATCCTATTGCTTGTGTGGTGAGATATTGATTTGCAAGTCCAAGTCCCGTGCCAATAAGTCTAGAACTTGCCCTGGATGTTTGTCTAGGCAAAATCCTAAGTGAAGCTCGACTTGAGAAGTGATTATAGGCTCTCCTTGATCCTAATTGAGACTTGAAAACATCAATAGCCTACCAATGATAATATCCCTAGTCAACCCCATAGAGCCATAGCCCTTGTTCTTTCAATAACCATGATACAAGCCTTTATCCGTTCTAAAATAATCCTCTCTTGGCACCCGATATTTCCTTAGCACAAGGCGAAAGCATAAGTTTGAGGGAGAGACAAGAAATGCAAATGTGATAAACGGTACAAAATGAAGAAAAGGAAAGGCAAAAAGAAAAAGAAAGAAAAGCCAAAAATTCAAAAAGAAAGTGACATTGTAGAAGAAACGAAGGGATTCAATTAAAGCAAAAGATGAAAGGCTTGGAATGATTGGAAAAGAGAAAAAGAATTGAAATGAACAAGAAAGAGTGATGGTGTGTCTCTCTAGCCCCTAAGGAAGAAGTAAATGACTCAAAGAGTCAAGAAACTGTGTGCCAGAATGAAGCAAATAAAGTGCTTAAGGGAAGATGAAACCTTCTTAGACCAACATATACTACCCTGAACCAAAAGCCTTTATTACATCCCCACAAAAGCCCTATATGATCTTGATTTGAGTGAGCTTACATTAGTGGTGACTCACATAAAGGGCAAGCTTATGGTACTTAGAGTCGGACTTGTGACCTTCCTTTGAAAGAGATGAGTGTGTTTTCCACAATCCTCATTCTGAGTGCTGCAATCTAAAACTGAGGTTTGCTTGTGAAGAGTTTAGGAGTATGAGTTTAGGTTCCACAACGACCAATGTAACAGAAAGAGTTTCCTTGATGACTTTAGTCAACTCTTGATCCTTTTGTGTCACACTATAGACATGGTGCTAAAAAGTTATGTATAGTTGATAATGCATTTAAGTTGAGGGTAATTGTTAGTACCAATTGATTCTTGTACAGTTGAATTTTCATTTCTTTTATCTTGCGGAGGTGGGAATTACTTTGTTTGCTTGAGGACAAGCAAAGGTTTAAGTTTGGGGGAGTTGGTAACAAGGGATTCTAGTCTATTTTATGCTCATTTTTTCTTAAGGTTTAGATTTAAAGTGTGTACAAGTATTCCCAAAAGTTATCTTATTGTGCTTGCTTGCAGTGTTTGGTCAAAAAGAGACAAAAAAGTCAAAACCAGCTCAAAAAGGAGTGAAACGTGCACAAGTCAAAAGCTGAGTCAATAGAGAGCTACAGTGAAAAATCAACCGCGGTCGCAGAGGATCCACAGCTGAGCCGGTCCTGATTTCGCTCTCAGCGCAAAGTTTAGAGAAGGTGTTTGCAGGTTCATCAGGTCACCGCTGACCACAGTGATTTTGTGCGATCGTAGTGACATTAGCGCGGTCGCGGTCATTTTACCGCCCTCAGTGGTATTCAGAATCAGAGAGCCAAAATTAAAGCTAAAACTAGAAGATCGCGGTCCACGGTTGATTTTATGCGGCCGCGGTAGCCTCACCGCTGCAGCGGTACCTCCGTAGGGGCATTTTTGTTTGGAAAATTTAGCTGTGTATAAAAACTTCTTTTTTAGATTTTTAGGTCATCTTTTGCTTAGCTGAGCACGTGAAACCGTTGTTTTTGCTTCTTTAAGTAATTTTAGAGCTTGTTTTGACAATTAATCATAGATTTTTATCTTGTAATTAATTTTTATGGCTTTTATTTCATTTCAATCTTTGATTTCTCCAGTTATTATGAGTAGCTAGACCCATTAGTTAGGGTTGTGGCTCAACCCTAGTGTGGGTATTTAATGGGTCTCCTATTTTAGGGCTTAGATGTTTATAAGTAGTTGATATTTGGCCTGATTTGTGCTTTTTATGTTGAATTGGTGGTTGCAAACACTAATTTGTGCATTTTTGACTTAGGCTCTTCATGAGAAATAGAGCTTAAGTCTATGAAATTCAGGCCTACAAGGAATTGGGATGTATTCAAGAGATTAATAGCTCCAATTAAAGGGTTATACCTAGAGATAGTAATACCCGACATGAGCCAACTTTGCTTGTACAAATTGAACACCCTGGGCTTGAGAAAGCCAATTAGGGTAATGTCACTCAAACTACCGAGAGGTATAGAGTGAGTAGCTCTGTACATTGGCTATATCATGCTCTTAACTATAGCATTATTGCCCTATGTTTTAGATCCCGTTAGATACTCACCTAGGAGTAAGTCACTTTCCTAATGCCTTTTTACCCATTTAGAAAACCCTACAAAAATATCTACAAAGCTTAATTTTGTGCATCATTCGTATTAAATTAGAAATAACAAACAAACAAGAATGATTGGAAGTGCAATCAAAAACGCTGCACATTGCTAGATTAGATAGGAATCCAACTCCAAACATATCTAGCTCCATGTGGATTCGATCCCGAACTTTTCGGGTAGATATATTAGGACTTGTGGCAGCATTATTGTTAGAGGAGGATAAAGAAGGATATAGTTGCATGCGTGGCTTGATGTCTAAATTGTCAGCAGGTAAAGTACGAATATCAAAGACCTAGTGGTTTGCTTCAGAAGATAGAGATTCTTGAGTGGAAGTGGGAGCGTATCACTATGGATTTTGTTGTTGGACTCCCACGGACTCAGAGGAAGTTTGATGCAGTTTGGGTTATTGTGGATAGGCTGACCAAGTCAGCGCATTTCATTCTTGTGGTAGTTACCTATTCTTTAGAGCGGTTGGCAGAGATTTATATTTGCGAGATTTACCGTCTTCATGGTGTGCTCGTGTCTATAATTTCTGATCTACCACCTCGCATTTTTGGAGGACAGTACAACATGAGTTGGGCATACAGGTTGAGTTGAGCACAACATTTCATCTACAAACAGACGGACAGTTCGAGCGCATTATTCAGATATTGGAGGATATGCTTCGCACTTGTGTTATTGACTTTAGAAGCTCATGGATCAGTTCTTTCCATTTGCGGAGTTTACCTACAATAATAGTTGTCATTTGAGATCCAGATGGATCCCTATAAGGCTTTATATGGTAGACAGTATCAATCACCGGTTGGATGGTTCGAGCCGAAAGAGGCTGGAATATTGGCTACAGATTTGGTACAGGATGCCTTGGATAAGGTTAAGATCATTTAGGATAGGCTTCACACAGCTCAATCTAGCCAGAAGAGTTATGTCGACCATAAGGTTCGTGATGTCGCATTCATGGTCGGAGAGAGAGTGTTGCTCCGTGTGTCACCCATGAAGGGTGTAATGAGGTTTGGAAAAAAGGGCATGTTGAGCCCTAGATACATCAGACCTTTTGAGATTCTTCAGAGTGGGTGAGGTGGCTTACAAGCTCGCATTACCACCCCATTTGTCAGCAGTTCATTCGGTATTCCATGTGTCCATGCTTCAGAAGTACCATAGAGATCTGTCTCACATGCTAGATTTCAGCTCTATCTAGCTGGACAAGGATTTGACTTATGAGGAGGAGTCGGTGGCTATTTTAGCCCCGCAGGTTCGCCATTTGAGATCAAAGAGTTATCCTTCAGTTCGAATGTAGTGGAGAGGTCAACCAACTGAGGCAGCTACTTGGGAATCCGAGTCGACATACTGAGTAGATATCCCCACCTTTTCACCAGCCTAGGTACTTTCCTATGTCCGTTCGAGGACTAACGGTTGTTTTAGAGGTCGAGAATGTGATGACCCGATAGGTCATCTTATGTTTTAAGACCAAATTCTGGGTTCAGAGGCCTTAAAAACCTCATTTTTACCCTTCTCGATTTTCATGAGCAGTCCGGGCGTGTTTCCGAAAAACTTTTATGATAAAAACTTTGAAAAATATGAAATATTACTTTGAAAACCATTTGAGTTGATTTTGGTCAATATTTTGAGCAAACAGACCCGTACTTGTATATTAACGATCCCGGTGGGTCCATATTGTGATTTAGGACTTGGGCGTATGCCCGAAATCGAATTCGGAAATCCCTAGCCCGAGATATCGGACTTTGTTGAAAATAGAAAGTTAAAGGCTTAATGAATTTGAAATGACTGACCAATAGTTGACTATTGGATGTCGGGTCCGTATTTTGGTTCTGAAACCCGGTATAGGTCCAACATCATATTTATGAATTGTCTGTGAAATTTGGTGAGAATCGGAGTTGGTTTAACATGATTCGGACGTCCGGTTGTGAAAACAGAAGTTTCAAAGTTTTCTTGAAAATCTCATTTGATTTGGTGTTCAATTCGTAGTTCTAGGTGTTTTTTAGCGATTTGATCGCACGAGCAAGTTTGTATGATATTTTTAGACTTGTGTGTATGTTTTGTTTGGAGCCTCGAGGGCTCGGGTGATTTTCGGATACTCTACAGAGTGAAATTTGACTTGGAAAATGTTGTTGGTGTTTCAGATCTTGTTGCGGGCCTCTAATCTCGCATGTGCGAGATCGGCATCGCATTTGCGACCTTCGAGGGTTCGCATTTTCGAGCTACTCATCACAAATGCGAAGAGTAGCTGGTCCACCATATGCTCGCATTTGCGAGGCTAGAGTTTGCATTTGCGAACTTGTCATGTCTGCTTTTGGAAAGACAGAGTCACATTTGTGGCTCAGTTCTATTTTGAGAATCTTCGCATTTGTGAAGGAAAGCCCGCATTTGCGAGGGGTGCAGGGTTCGCATTTGCGGCTGTTTTATCGCATTTATGATCACTGAGATTTTTGAAGGAGTTCGCAATGGAGACCTCTTTCTCGCAATTGTGATGCTCGCAAATGCGAACATGGTATCGCATTTGCGACATCTGCAGCTGGTAAAACATGACTTAGACGGAATTTTTGCTCATTCTTCAAAATTTTCAAAACAAGAAACTTTATAGGCAACTTTCCAAAGACCATTTCTTCCCCAAAACATTGATAAGTGATTCTAACCCATCTTCTTTCGATCTTTCATTACATTACACAAATCTTTAATCTAAAATCTAGGATTTTCATGGTGGAAATTGGGGGTTTGGATAGAATTAGGAATTTTTGTAAAATTGGAATTTAGATCTCTAATTGAGGTCGAATTTCGAAACAAATTACATAATCGGGCTCGGGGGTAAATGGGTAAATGAATTTTGGTCCGAACCTCGAGTTTTGACCAAGCAAGCTCCGGGTCGATTTTTGACTTTTTGGAGAAAGGTTGGGAAACATAAATTTATGCATTGTAATTGATTCCTTTAGGAATATTTGATATTATTGAGTTAATTGTGGCTATATATGAATGGTTTGGAGGCAAATTCTAGGGGAAAGGCCCCGTAGAGCTTTGAATTTGTTGTGGAGTGAGCTAAGTATTGTGTCTAACCTTGACTTGAAGGAATTAGGAACCCTCAGACTACGTGCTATGTGATTCTCATGTGAGCGGCGTAAATGCGAGGTGATGAGTGCTTATACGCTGCCGAATTATCTGTTTTCCCTGATTTACCACTTTTCCATAAATATTTCCTTTACTGTCTTTACTGTTATATGCACTATATGTTTTTCATGCTTAATTTCTACTTGTTATTCAATATCTTCTCCTGGTCACAATGTTAGTTCTTCCGTAGTTTCATGATTCTCTGTTATTTGCTTAAATTGACTTACTTGCACCTTCTAATTGTAAATTGGTAGATTGGCCTCGTTGTGTAGTATTACTCGTGTAGATTTCTTTATTGTACAAGTTCCCTTTTGGTCTAGTTTGGTATTTATTGATCATAAAGGCTTTTTAGTTGAACTATTGATTTGGTTGTGCTTTGAGTATTTGGTACTGATCTGGTGGGATCGGGTTGCACGCCGCAACATGTGTAATAAGGGTAGATTGATATGATGGAATAAGGTTGAACATATTCTACACGGTAGGATCGGGTTGCCCGCCGCAACAGGTGAAATAAGGGTGGATTGACATTGTGAAATAAGGATGAATTATGATATTGGTATTAATATATGGTGGGATCGGGTTGCACACCGCAAAATATATATATTATTTACTGTTATTGATATTGTTACGGTAAAATAAGGGAGGGTTTTGTATTTCCTGGTGGGATCGGGTTGCGCACCACAATAACCTATATGTTTTAATTTCTTGAGCTGTGTTGCTTTTTCCAGTATTCGTAGTTGGAATATTAAAAATTGGTAATTCTAGACGACACTAGTTTATTCTCGAGGTTGTTGTTATTATTTTCAGTTGACTATTTAAATTCTGTTCAGTATTTCTATTTTTTATATAGTGTAGGTGACCCACCTTAGCCTCGTCACTACTTCGTCGAGGTTAGTCTTGGCACTTGCCAGTACATGGGGTCGGTTGTACTGATACTACACTCTGCACACTATGCAAATTTTGGAGTCGGTCCCAACGGCGGTTATTAGCGTGCTCGAGTTGGACAATTGTGGAGACTTGAGGTATGGCCACTCAGCACCCGCAGCTCCTAAAGTCCGCTTTCTCTTTCTATTCGGTTGTGTATTTTCATTCAAACAGCTTTGTACTTATTTCAGACCCTGTATGTATTACTCTAGAAGCTCGTGCACTTGTGACACCATGTTCAGGGATTTTGTAGTAGATCTTTTAAAGTGTTAGCTTCCGCATTTATATTTTGAACTATTGCATCTAAATCAGTTCTTCTTCATTAATTAATTTTAGACTGTTAAAAAGGATAAATTATTCTAACTTTAGCTTGCCTAGCAAGTGAAATATTAGGCGCCATTACGGTCTTGACAGTGAGAATTTCGGGTCGTGACACTACTCCAAACCAAATTTAAAGAACTTTAAAACCTTTAATGAGCCAACTTTCACTATTAAGTGACGAAACGCTCCTGATTTATCCAAAACCCAATCCGAACATACGCCCAACTCCAAATCATACAGACATATTGGAACCATCAAATCTCGGTTCAGATGTCGTTTACTCAAAACGTTGATTCAAGTCAAACTTAGCGCTTTTTTCCAACCTTAAAGACCAAGTGTTCCAATTTCAACCTGAACCTTTCCAAAATCCAGAACTAACTATCCTCACAAGTCATAAACAGCAAAAGCACATACGGGGAGTCGTATTTAGGGGAACAGGGATTTTTAAAGCAAAACGACCGGTCGAGTCATTACAACATTATTATTATTATTATTACCAAAATTTAATTTCACATTCAATTTTGGCTCCTTTATGTTTTTATTTTTATTTCTTTTGTTTATTCTCTTTTTTTCTTGTTCCTTTTCTAATTCCATTTAACTCTTTTTTCGCTTTTTTCTTTTCTCTTCATAATCTAATTTCATTTATTTTATTTTATTGCTCTTTTTTATTATTCTTCTTTTTTTATACAATAAGAAAAGATAACTTATATAGTTAATATTTGTTCACCTTTTTTATATAACTAGTATAATATATATTTTTTCTTTTTTTCAATTATTCGAACAACTTATACATTATAAATATTTTTTATTTCATTTTTTTCTTTTTTAATTTCATTTATTATTATTTCAAATCAAGTTTTATTTTATTTTTAACATAATTTAATTCTGCACATATTTTTGGCTCCTTTATTTTTGTTATTTTATTTATTTATATTTTTTCTATATCAATTATTAAAAAATAACTTACTTTAGCATATAGTATATCAAAAATAATATATTAGTAGCACTTGAAGTATATTATTGCAGTGTATACGATATATATCATATACTGAAATGGTATATGATATCGAGAACCTCTTTAGAAAATTGAAAAGGGATCCACTAATTTTTTTTAAGAGAAATTTAAAAAAATATCAAATTTAACTACATTGTCACATTATACCATATATTGTAATAGTATATTATTACAATAAATTATACACTATTGAATTAAATATTATATACCAAAATGGTATATAGTATGTTATATTGATTTATTGTACAAAGTGGTTGTAACGACCCGATTGGTTGTTTTGAGTATTTATACTTCGCTCGGTATTTTGAGGTCTCGAGTAACTCCGCATGATGTATTATGACTTGTGTAAATCGTCAGTATTGGTTTTCAGGTTATCCGGAATTGATTTGGAAGAATAAACTTCAAGAGTTAAGCTCTAACTTGGAAGAGTTGACCCAAATTTGACTTTTTAGTATTGAACCTCAGAATGGAGTTTCGTCAGTTCCGTTAGCTCCGTTGGATTATTTTGGACTGAGGAGTGCGTTCGGATTGTGATTTTGAGGTTCGTAGTTGAATTAGACTTAAAATGGCAAAAGTTAAATTTTGTGAAGTTTGACCAGGAGTGAATTTTTTGATATCGGGGTTGGATTCTGATTCCGAAAGTTGGAGTAGGTCCGTAATGTCAAATGTGACTTGTGTGGAAAATTTGAGGTCAATTGGACGTGATTTGATAGGTTTCGGCATCAGTTGTAGAAGTGGAAGTTTCAAATTTCATTAATCTTGACTTGAGGTGTGATTCATCATTTCAAGGTGGTTATGCGTGATTTGTAGCCTTGAGTAGGTTCGTTTCATTATATAGAACTTGTCTGCAAAATTTGGTGTCATTTTGAGTTGATTTTATATGGTTTGGACGCTTGGTTGCGATTAAGTTTGCTTTGATCTTCATGTGTTTTAGCATCCGATTCATGCTTTTAGAGGTTATTTTGATGATAAGAGTGCGCGAGCGAGTTCATGTTGTGTTTCTGGACCTGTGTGCATGGTTGGTTTGGAGCCCCGAAGGCTCGGGTGAGTTTCAGATTGGTTTCAAAATGATTTTTCATAATTTTTGAGTGCTGGCTCTAGTTTAATCTCATTTGCGTTGTTTTGGTCGCAAATGCGGCTATCGCATTTGCGAAGAAGCCTCGCATTTGCGAACCTGGGCTGTTGGACAGGAATTCGCTTTTGCGAAGAATTCCTCTCATTTGTAGGACTCAGATTTGAAAATAAAATACATATTTGGACTCGTGAGTCTATAGGTAGTCAAGACCTATCCTTGAACCCGGGTTTTGATCGAGCAGGCCCGGGGGTTGACTTTTGTTGACTTTTTTTTAGAAATTGTATAAACATCACAGCTTTATTAATTGAAATTATTTTCTTTTGCATTATGTGATGTTTTCACGTCGTTGTTGCCTAGATTGAGCTGAGCATAGGCAAATTTGTAAAAGAAAAGGCTAAATTAAGTGTTGAGTTAGACGAATTGAGGTAAGTGAAATGCCTAACTTTGTTGTGAAAATTTTTCCTCCTATTTGACATTGTTTGCTACTTGCGGGGGTGATACATATATGAGGTGACGAGCGTATATGTATGTGCCAGGGTTAATCATGCTCGGGGGTAAATTATGTTATAATTGTGTCTTGTAGAATTACGTGACCTTCTTACCTCATGCCTTACTTAACTTCTAGTTATTAAGAACATAGTATTAAATGTTAGAAATCAAGACTTTGCTTATTATAACTTGATCAAATTTGATGGAAATTCTGAGAATACATTGATGTGTCCAATTCGATCATCACTATGTGTCATCATTAATACATTGCTACAGCTGATATTCTTGAGATACTAGATTCTATACTTGTGTTATTGATCAATGATGGTATTTGTGGAAGTACTTGAATAATACGGTTCTTGCGGGTTAATTGAATCTTTGTTGGCTTGGAAAGCTGTGATTAGGATTTGTTTGGAATATTCGTTTAAACGCTCTCCTTGATATTATTTATGCTTCATGCCCTATTTGTCATTGATATACATATGCTTGGTAAGGAAGAGTGTAAAGCCCGTAGGGTGATGCCGTGCCATTGTTTATACATTATCTTGTGAGGGAGAGTGTAAAGCATGAAGGGTAATGTCGTGCCATATCATTTGAGAGTAAAAGCACGAAGGGTGATGTCGTGCCATATTATTGAGAGTAAAAGCACGAAGGGTAATGTCGTGCCACATTATTGAGAGTAAGAGCAAGAAGGGTGATGTTGTGCCATTTCATGTATGTTGTTATGCTTTTATATTGTCCCGAGATCATGGCACGGTGGGTGTTTCATGCAGGCAAGGATGAGGGACATGAATTATGTTGTGATATCTGTTTTCCGTGTATATGTTCATGTATTTATCTTGAGCGGTTATTGTTGTACTTATAGATCTCGTGTGACTTGTTGTTATTGTCCTGTCCTTTCTCTTTATTTCTATCGTTGTTATGTTGTCCATGTCTTCTACTTGCTTAATTTGCAAATACATGCCTACTTCCTGTTGTTATAATTACATCCATGTCATGTCAATTCTGCTGCTCTTTAGTATAAACCTTTTTTCTACGTTAGTCATTCATGCCTCTACTTGTTAACTTGTAAAGATCATTTGTTTCCTTCTTAATTGTTATACCTGTACTTAGGCCTCCATCATGCTAGTTAGTTGAAATTGATATTCCTTGTCTTCCAATTGCTGTAATTACTCACATGCTTTCCGCCTAGTCTTTTACCGTTACCCACCTGTATATCCTCATTTATTATTACTACTTGCGTATTTCCTGCTTTGTAATTCCTATTATCGATATTTTTGGATATTTGGTTGGTTCTGCTATACGTATATTGGGTGAGGATGAGATAAAAGCACAAAAGTTATTGTCGTGTAATTGACTTGATATTTGAGTACATTCCTCATTCTATGAAAGTTTTGAAGTGACTGTCGTGGTTTATTGGTGTCATTCTAAGGAAAGGATTAGTCAAGGTATTGGAAGTTTCTAAATTGTGATCTCTGTAGGCACTCGATTATTGTTTTGCGTATTCGTTTTATGTATTCCTTTTCTTTTATATTGTAGTGGCCCAACCCAGCCAAGCCCATGCGAGCTTTCACATTTTATGGCTGGGCTGGGCCGGCCACTATTTTTGTAGGCCATAAAAAAGTCCGCCCAACCCATCCCACACATCTGGTGTTTTCACACCTGCGGCGGGGAGGCTTGAACAACAATCGCATATGCGAAGGAAGTACCGCATCTGCGATGCTCACAGATGCACCTAAGGAATTGCAGGCATGGAGAAGGACCGCAGAAGCGGACAATGTTCTGCAGGCACACACACGCAGGTGCAGCCCTCTTGCCGCAGATGCGGACCAGCCCTCATAAGTGATTTTCGCACTTATGATAGATTTCCCGCAGGTGCGGTTGAAGGCTCGCAGAAGCGAGTTTGCTGGGCAGAAAATAGGTTTCGAGGGTTTTTTCCCATTTTCGATTTTGGGAGTTTGAGAGCTCCCTATGAGGCGATTTTTAGAGATGTCTTCAAGAAGATTGTTGGGGTAAGTGGTTCTAACTCGGATTGGGCTATATTTCATAAATTTATCATTTTTGTTATCTTCTAATTAGGGATTTGATTTAGAAATTTGGGGAAAAATTTAGGAACTTCATAGGCTAAAATTTCGAGTTTTGGAAGGAAATTTGAGGTCGGATTCGAGAAATTCTTGTATGGTTAGACTCGTGAGTGAATGGGTGTTCGTTTTTATTTACTTTTACCCGATTTTGAGACATGGGCCCGAGAGGCATTTTAGGGCGAATTTCCAGTTTCTTGATTTAGCTTTGGTTTCATTAGCTAGATTAGCTTCTTATAGTTATATTTATGGTATGTAATTGATTTTTGCTAGATTTGGGCCATTTGGAGTCGGATATTCGTGGAAAGAGCATTTTCACAGATTGATTTGATCTTGGTTTGAGGTTTGTGGCTTGACTAACTTTGTGGGGGGAACTCCCCTTAGAATTCGGTATTGTTTTGATATGTGAGTGCCGTGTACGTGAAGTGAAGAGTGCGTACACTGGCTATTTATTGTAAAACTCCATTTTTCACGAAGTAATAGCATGTTTCTCCTTATTTGAGCTACATTAGCATATCTAACTATCCTGTTTAGTTTAGAATAACATGTCTAAGTGTTTTAACTGCCTCTCTGAACTCTGTGCAACATGTTTAGTGATATTCTTGTTTTTCCTTGACGTGAACTTAGTCTAAATTGTAGGTTTTCTTGCTGTAACTGTTATTTTTGTTGGTTGAGCTGCATATTTACTTTGGGACTATGGAACGGTATTCTGGGAGATCCTCTTGTACTACATATTTACTTTGGGACTACGGAATGGTATTACGGGAGATCCCCCATGTACTGTATATTTACTTTGGGACTACCAAATGGTATTCCGGGAGATCCCCCTACACATTTACATTTGGGACTACAAGACGGTATCTCGGGAGATCCCTAGTTGTTATCTCTGTGTACTGAGTTGTTACTTTTCTATGATTTCATGCTCGTTAAATTTTGGTCTTTACTTTACTGCGATATTTCACTTTGTCTTATTTTATTATATATATATATACCAGTAGGGCCCTGACCTGATCTCGTCACTACTCTACCGAGGTTAGGCTTAGTATTTACTAGGTACTGTTGTTTTGTACTCATGCCCTTTCCTGCACATGTTTTTCATGTGCAGATCCAGGTACCTCCTACCAACCTCGTTTTTAGTGAGCCGAGACTGCTTTGGAGACTTCAAGTTATATCTGCCACGTTTGCAGATCTCAGACTCGGAGTCTCTTTCTACTATTCCCCATGTCAAGCCCTTCCTGTATTCTTCTTTTGTTAGACTCTAGGGTATAGATACACTATTTTTTCTTTCTGTAGTTTGTGACTCATGATGTTTCGAGATTTGGAAAAACTGTGCACGTCCAGTGTTGGTTATTGTACATGCCGAGCGACATTATTCTTGGTTATTCAATATCTAATGCAATTAGCTATTTAGTTTTTTCCATTTTTGATATTTCAGCAATCTATTAGGCTTACCTAATCATTGAGACAAGGTGCCATCACAACATGTTTCGGAGGGATGTTTGGGTCGTGACAAGTTGCTATTAGAGCTTTAGGTTCATATGTGTCGTGAGTCATAAGCCTGTTTATCGATTTTTGCGGATCAGTACGGAGACGTCTGTACTTATCTTCGAGAGTCTATGGAACTGTTAGGAAAAAATCACTTCTTTTGATTCCTTGCCATGCAAAATTGTTGCCTTCAAAACTCTAAACTCCTGCCTTCTATTCTCTCAAAGATGGTGAGGACACGTGCAACCGGAGATGACCAGGCACTCGCGCCCCCTACTAGAGCCTCCAGAGGCCGGGGCCGGGGTAGAGGCCGGTACACCCACGGGGTGCAGCCAGAGCACCCGAACGAGCTGCTACAAAGGAGCCACCAGTAGCTCCAGTCGGAGCACGGGCACTTGAGACGCCTACTACTACTACTACACCAACTCTTCAGGAGACCCTTGCACAGTTCCTGAGCATGTTTGGTACTCTAGCTCAGGTAGGGCTGATTCCCCTTGCTCCAGCCATATGTCAAGCCAGGGGAGGAGCACACACTTCCGTCGCCCGCACCCCAGAGCAGTAGGTTCAGGTTGATCAAATTCCATAGGTTATATTGGTACTACATGTAGCCCCATTTCAGCCGGAGGGTAGGGCTGCAGTTTTAGAGGAGGAACAGTGTAGGCTCAGGAGGTACAAGAAGTATGACCCTCCTACATTTAGTGGTCTAGTGTTAGAGGATGCTGAGGGATTTCTGGAGGAGTGCGACCTTATCCTCTGTACTAAGATCATAGTAGAGTCGAGCGGGGTTTCTTTCACAACATTTCAACTTAGAGGAGTAACCTATCAGTGGTGGCGTACTTATGAGTTGGACAGTTCGGCTGAGGTAGCTTCACTTACATGGACTCATTTCTCGGACATATTTTTAAGAGAGTATGTCCCTTAGGGCCTCAGGGACGCATGGCGTGCTGAGTTTGAGCAGTTGCGCCAGGGTGCTATGACATGTTTAGAGTATGCAGTTTGTTTCAATGACTTGGCTAGACATACACCGGCCTTGGATTATATAGTTCGTGAGATGGTTCGCCGGTTTATTGAGGGACTCCATGCCAGCATCAGGACTAGCCTGGCCCGGGATTTAGAGATGGATATTTTGTATCAGCAGGTTGAGAGTATTGCTAGGAGAGTGGATGGTATGCTTGCTCGGGAGAGATAAGAGAGAGAGACAAAAAGGTCTGGAGAGTCTGGCCATTATTCTAGTGCTCGTGCCCCAGCTGCAGTTCGACATGGTAGGGCCTATACGAGTCACCCTGTTCATTCAGCTCTTCCAGCCGCCAGTGGTATTCCAGCTCTTCTAGACCCTAGGAGCCTTATTATGCACTGCTAGTATCTAGTGTTTGTAGACATGTGATTTTTGACCCTTCCCAAGATTTTTCACATTTTAGCATGTAAATGTTTAGTTTAGGCCTAACATCGCTATTTTAATTAATTTTGACCCTTTTACTTTATTTCCGTCACAAAAAAAATGAAAATTACAAAAATATTTAAGCTTACGTATCTTTCATAAATTTAAATAAAAAATATACAAAAATAGTACCTTATTTTTATCTTTACATAATCTTGAAAATACAAAAATATATAATGGTTTCATGTTTTAATATAGTTTAGTTTAATTAATTAGAATTTGTTTTTGCATCATATAGTATAGTTATATTATATTAAAGGAATTTAGCTATGGTTTTGAATAATAATTTTTGGAGTCTTGGAGCCCAATTTTAAGACCCAACAAGACATGGACCTACCCCAATCTCTTAAATTCAGGCCTAATAAGACTAAACCCATACTCCCTTAACCTAGAAAAACTTTCTTAAAAACCTAGGGATCTAATACACAAAAGACCTAGGAATTAATTGGCAAAAAATACAAAAAAATATAGACCTAGACCTATAGAAGATAGACTAACGCCTAAAAAGATCTGAAGAGGAGGGAAGCCAAAAAAAACCTAAGGTCCCTAAGCTAAAAAAAGAGCTGATGAGCGTCGTTTATACACAAGACCCTCCACCCCACATCGTCTTCTTCTCCAGAAGACCTAATACATAGAGGTCCGCCGCTGAATGTCAAAAACAGATCCCCCACCCCCCGTTAGTCATCTTCTTCAGTTGTACTTTTCATATGCTAGTCACCCAAAACCTAGGCAGCTTGAACACACAATACAGAGGGTCAGTCGCTGGAGCTCTTGACTACTGGAATTCCCGGCAGCCGCAGGAGTTCCCAAAATCTTCATCTCATCTTCATCTTCAACCTCCAGTACACCAGCGACCCTGAGCTTTTGTCGCCGACCACTCTTGTGCACGCCTCTCTTCTGATCTCTTACGAGAAAAGCAGCCATGAACGCTGGATAACCCTAAGACGAATACCTCCTAAAACCAGCAGCAGCCATCGCCAGCTACTGTTCTTCTTTCTCACTCGTCTCCCTTTTCTCTATTACTGCTGCGACGGGGATGGTATGCCTGACCATATATACATGTTTTCCGATAGCTCATTTCTAGTACATGTAAGGTCTGTTTCAGCTGCGTGTCGAAGTTGTCGTTCGAGCACTCCGTCCATGGTTTGTTATGTCTGAGTTTAACGTTGCCTCACAACTAATGTGTTGATCCATTTTGAGGTTTGGTTCCTCATTTTTCATACTCTGTTTTGCTTAATAGTGTACTTCTGTCAACTTTGTTGTTCACTGTTATATGGATGTTTGAATTATTTGTTCGGTTTGCTCTTATTCTTGTTTACTGTTTACGTGACAAAATTTGGATTTTTCCACTTGTGCTGTTTGTGTTTCCCTCTTGATTGAATAAGTAATTTTGGGTGCTCTTTTATGTGCATATAAACCTTGGATGGACGAAGTTATTTTCGACACACATTGCCATGGATTTTAATTTGTTTACTCATAAGCTTGTGTTGTTCATTTTTGTGTTAGCGTATTAAAATAATAATTTGGTGCAAGTTACTGAATTAACTAATTTAGCTCCGGAAGTTTAGGATAATCATTTTTATATCTAGCTCTATCTATTCTATAAATATTCTATTCAATGTGCTGTAAGGTTTAGTATGAAAAATGGGTCATGACTTTGTTCTGTTAATATGTCAAACATTTGAATACTTAATTGGTTGCGGTAGTAAATTGGAATCGAGGGATTTTGGAGGCCATTAAGATTAAATTGGGTTTGGGATTGTTTGCTAGCTTACTTCTTCTACAACTAATTTCCATAGATTCATGCTTTACAACAATCTCAAATTAATTTAGGAGAAGTTTCCAAATATCCATAGTTTTCTTTAGGTGCGATTGAATAGGGTGTCATAGCCACGAGTACGGTTCCCGTGAAGTAGTTGTGATACACAATTTCTAAAATTCGGGGGGTATATTTATGTGACCCGGCCCCAATTTAATCTTGTTAATTAAAATACACGTGTTGTGGATCGTGAGTATGGTTCCCGTGACATGATCCGCAATGTGTAATCATTAATTAATTGTATAATAATCGGGTTATTAAAAGAGGTTTAAAAGGAACAAATGCACATAGGTTTCAAAGATGTTTTAAAATCAAATAAATAGGCCAATAATAACAGTTGAGCGACCGTGCTAAAATCACGGAACCTGGGAATGTCGAACACCTTCTCCCATTAACAGAATTCCTTACTCGGATTTCTATGTTTGCAGACCGTAAACAGAGCCAATCTTTCCTCGATTCGGGATTTGAACCGGTGACTTGGGACACTATAAATTATCCTAAGTGGCGATTCTGATTTTTAAATAATAATCCTGTTTCAATTGTCACTTAAATTGAAAAAAACTCCCTTATGCCCCTTCCAGGTGGTAAAAAAGGAGGTGTGACAGCTCTGGCGACTCTGCTGGGAACAAGAACCCAGAATCTCTGGTTCAGGGTTCAAGAATTCGAGCTTAGAATAATTGTTATATTTGACTTTAATTTATTATCTGGTTTTAATTACGTGTTTGGGCCTAATGTGTTAAATGTTGCTTTTTACCGCTTTGATATATCTAAGCTGTATATAAACTGCTACGAAACCCTTCTCTTCTCATCTTCGTGGATGTGCATGTTGGCGTGACTCCTCTTTTGTTAGTGTTATACCTTAAATTATGAAGAGGCTCGGACAAGTTACAAATCCGGATGGCCTTTTAGTTCCCGGTACGTAGCTCCCCCTCGGCTCGAGTTTTCCGCTCGGGCACACAAGTCTAGAACATCATACCCAGGTTTTGAACTTAGAATAACTCAGCCTCATGTAGATCCCTAGTAGGAATGTTTGTTTTCATCATATGCATTGGACTTTGGCGACTTAACACAGGGGTTGGGTCCGTCTAGGACAGGTGTACTCAGAATAACAGACCATCTTGATGCATTCTATGTGCTACATGTTGCATTTCTTCAAGGGTAAAATGGTCATTTGGCAGACAAATGATAATTGAGGCGAATGAAAAAGAAAAAAAGAGAGGGTGAAGTGTG
Organism: Nicotiana sylvestris; assembly: GCF_000393655.2. NCBI lineage: Eukaryota > Viridiplantae > Streptophyta > Magnoliopsida > Solanales > Solanaceae > Nicotiana > Nicotiana sylvestris. Next base: position 58,713,238 of record NC_091058.1, read on the forward strand.
AGGATGAAGCGAGTAGGGCCCGATTATGTTTTCTGTCACATTCTTGTTAAGAAAAAATAGAGTTTGAAAATTCAAAAAAAGATTTTGCACTTTTTCATCATTTTCCAAAAATCATAAAATCAAAAAAAAGGGAAAAATAAAAAAAATTCAAAAAGATTTTACATATTTCATCAATTTTTTTTTCAAAAAAAAGGGACAAATAATATATTTTTCCTAAATTAGTTGTTTCTTCTTACCCGTATCCAATCTGCCCGAACTACGTATACCTGATTCTCCTTTTTCGGGGCGTGACACGTAGGCAACCCATATAGGGTCCGGTCTTTCTAGTGAGTTTAGGTTCTTGGCTTCGCGCGGTCTTAGCCAAATCTTGCATTTTAGCCACTTTTAGCCACATAGGTTAATTTTAGAAAAATAGTCGCAACCATATCTTGCATGTGTCTAGTAGGGAATGTTATTGTCTCACATAGTGTTGGTTTAAGTTTTCTCAAACAGGTGCGGATCTATTTACCGGATATTGAGCATGACAGATACCCCAGGACCACTGCGTTCAGGAGCTGCTCGATGAGCCATTTTATGTTTTTGAGTCAATTGTTCATGTTTTACTTTCTAGTCGTGTATAGTAGTATTCAGTCTTTTAGGTGATGTTAGAGTTTGTAATAGTCTAGTTAAGTTTGCCGAGTCTTATGTTATTGTATTTCTTATTTTGTATTTGGAAATATGTTACAAGTCAAAAATCCAAAAAAAAAAATTGCGTTTTTATATTTCGGTTAAAAGTTTTCTTTAGAATACTAATTCTAGAAATGAAAAAAAAATTCCTTTGAGGTTGTTTTTCCTTTAGGCAATTAATATCAAAATTAAAATTGCTTTTTATATTTCCTTTAATATATTAAGACTAAAAATTCAAAAAAAAGAAGAAGAGAATTTCCTTTTAGTACCTTTTTAAAAGTTTTGTTTAGGATATTAAATCCAAAAATCCAAAAAGATTTTCTTTTGAGGTTATTCTTTGGGAAATTAATGAAAAATTAATGGAAAAAAATTCTGTTTATTTTCATTAGAACTTTAGGATATTGTACATAGGAAAAAAAACATGCTTTATCTTTTATTTATCTTTAAAGCTTCTTCCTTAGGTAATCAAATATTGAAATCTAAAAATATTTTTTATCTTGGTCATTTCTTGTTTCGAAATATTTCTCGAGGGATATCAAATGAAAATTCAAAATATTTTTCGTTGGCTTATTCTTTAGACATCCTTCTTAAAAAAAAAAGAATCAAAAAGAAAAATCTATTCTAGGGTTTTTTCCTTAATAATTTTCTCATAGAGTATTTCAATGAGAAAAAAAGGAGGAAAAAATATATGCTTGTTAAGCTTGAGTTTAGAATAGGTTATAGAACATTAAATATAGAAAATTAAAAAAAGAAGAGATTTGTTTCTTTTATTTTCCTTTTCTCGTCAGAGTAGTCATTAAGGTAAAAAAAGAAAAAAAAAAGATCGTTTGTTTGTTTCCTTTATTCCCGATCTTCCCGAACTACGCAAAGATCTGATTCATGTGGCATCATGATATGTAGTCAACCTATATAGGGTTCGATAGAATTATTTTTTTTATTATTAAAAAAAAGAAAAAAAAGAGAGGTAAAATTATGGGAAGTGAGAAATGAGAGGAAAGAAAAAAGTGATAATTAGAAGAAAAAGAGAGGAAGGAAAATGAGCAAGCCAAGAAGTGATAGAAAAGAAAGAAAAAAGAAGATTGAAATGAACAAAATTAGGATGATGCAAAGTTACCTTGCGACCCTCGAAGTCATTCTAGAACCGTTAATTGTTGCTAGGTGCATTGCACACAATGTGATATTTTTAGTTCATAAATGTCCTAATGCTAACAGGATGATCCCATTTTGTTCATTTTGTTATCTTCATTAAGCAGAAGGGTGGTTGGTTTGTGGTTTTTAAGTAACTCATCCATACAACACAAGGTCAAAGAGCAAGTTAGTAATTGGTTAGCAAAGATTTTGACACAGGGGTTGTTGATTCGTTTAAGGGAATTGTTGAATCATAATCTGATTTGAAAGAAGAGGTCTTAAGGTTGAAAGGACAGATGGCCGAAATATACCAAGCCTAGATTAGTGGGCATCCTCCACCATGATTTCCCACTAGCTACCCTGAAAGCCTTGTCACCATTTCGCCACTATCACAAATCCAGATTCCCACTACTGCTGATATCTCCCCACAACCTTTTCACACTCCACCCCCCAGAACCACCTCATACCCTGCTCCTTTGACCACTCCTGTGTTTGTAGCTCATCCACCTGCTACTTTTCCTCGATCCTCTAGCGAGACTGTGTTCAAAATCCCCGATGCCCAACACTATGCTCCAGAACCAATTTTCAAGGTCTTGGGTCCATACTCTTACGCTCCTCATTTTAAGCCTCCCGGTGAAGCTGAAAATCCTGCTAAGACAGTGGAGCAAGATGAGATATCCAGAAAGCTGAAAGGGTTTAAGATGCCAAGTTTAATTTGTATGATGGACGTGGAAATCCAGTAGCCCATCTGAGGGGTTATTGCAGAGAAATGAGAGGTGTTGGCGGGAACGATGAGTTGCTGATGGCGTATTTCAGTGAGAGCCTACTGGGGCAGCTTTGAAATGGCATACTCTTCAAGATGTCGGTAAGTGGCATACATGGGATGACATGACTCAAGATTTTGTGCGACACTTTCAGTACAATACAGACATTGTCCCAGACCGCTCCTCCATATCTCAGATGGAAAAGAAACCCATGTAAAGTTTTAGCGGATTCTGGTTCAGATGGAACGAACAAGTTGCTCGGGGCAGTCCTCCCATTGATAGTAAAGATGTTACTAAGCCCCGCCAACGACAGGATCCAGTGGGCATTCCTGCTAAATGCTTTCAGCCTCAATACTGTCCCTATAAACATCCCCAAACTCCATATAATCCACCCCAATATTATCCTCCGAACAACATCCGGCCATCTGTCCAACCACTAGGTCACTCCCTAGGGCGAGCGCCAGCATCCCAAAATTCTCACGCGCTTTTACAACATTTTTGAGCATCCAAAAATCCTAGAAAACTAGGACATGAAGGGAAACAAAGGCAAAAAGATAATTTCACACCAATAGCGAGATTCCTACACAAACTTGTTTGAGAAGTTAAAATATTCTGTCCAGATTGAGCCGCTCCACGGCTATACGACGGACCCATATGCAAAAGGATTTGATCCTACTGCACGATGCATGTACCACTCTAATGTGCAAGGGCATAGCATTCAAGATTGTCATGATTTGAAAAGGAAAATAGAAACAATTATTCAAGAAAGAATAATTGTGGTCCAAGGCAGTAATACCCCAAGTGTCACACATAATCCTCTACAGGTACATGACAACGCACAGTTTGTTGTGATGCTTTGCAGTGATGAAGGGTTGGTCAAACGAGTCAATGAGCCACTTCGTGAAGTTAATGATATCAAAATTGGTAATGGTCTTAGTAATATTGATGCGGAACTTAGTGGCTAAGATGTCGAGCTTGCTAATTGGAAAGATGCTCCTTTCTTGGCTATCCAGGGAGGAGTCTTGGTGGTTCATTTTGTTGTCATTTCTATTATCCGGGTTATTTTAGGGTTGTAATTCGGATATCGCCTTGTGACTCAAACACTTCTATCCTTTTATTTTGCCTAGTTCGTTTAGTCGTAGTAACTCGTTTAGTGTTGTCTAGGTTTGTTTCAGGATTGTAACCCTAGTTTATTTTGCTTGTTTTGTTGTTCAAACCCTGTCACCGTCTGTCTAGTGCAATGTTCTGTTATTTGTTATTTCTAGTCATTTTTGTTTAGTTCTCTTCTTCTTTTATAGTTCTTTTCATACTGGTTCTGGTGATATGACATTCACGCATAATTCTAGGCCTGATCTTAAAAGTTAGTTTAATCATGAAGCAATGAAGCAATTTTAAAGATGATGGGGACACTTGAGGGAAATAAGTACAGATTTGGACATTTTGAGATCATTTGAAGGCCGAACCATGTGAAACTGGGGCAGATAATTTGGGAAGTTAATAGAGTGATAAGAATTCATTAAAGGAGAGTGCATCCTGGACGATTTGAAGAAAGCAACTTTGAGTGAAAGTTCATCTCAAGTTACAAGATAAAGTCAAGAAAGTTTTCTCCGAATTGACGGAGGATATCCATTGTGGAAAGGGAATCACCCAACAAGGGTTTTGTACTTGACAAGGCGCGAAAGAAAAGTGAAAGTCATATTAGTGATATCAATGCCGAAGCCGCAAAAGAAATATTGTGCATGATCTTTAATTTTCATTGCAAGTTGCATGTGTTGTACTTAGCATTTTCAGGGATTGGGAGACCCTCTTTCAGCTACCCAAACACTTATACCATTTGATACCCTTTTGAGCCTGTACTAATTTCTTTGACCTCCCCTCTTTTGGAATCAAGTTATAGTAATACGATAAAAAAAAGTTCATGTCCCCATAAGTTTATTTTAGAAAGTTCACTCCAAAAGAAAAATTCAAAAAAGGAAGGAAAAAATAGAGATAAAAAAAGGAAAAAAGAGAAAGAGAAAAAGAAGGAAAAGAAAAAAAAGAAAAAGAAAAGAAAAAAGAAAAAAGGAAAGTAGTAACAAGAAAGTATTTATGCAAACTACGTTTGACCTGATTATTTTCACCACAAGATATGTATTACAGTTCGGTCATACCAAATAAAATATTTCATAATCCCACGAAGTCGAGAGTGGGGCAGTCTTTCTTAGTAACTCTATCAAAAGAAAAACAAAAAAAAAAGAATCAAATTCCCTTGTTTTAGAAATTGTGGCTAAGTTTTTAGAATGGATTCCAAAAGTTGTAAATAAATTAACCCCGTTATCTTAGTTATTTTGATCCTTTACGATATTCTTTCTTTCTAAACCTGTTCAAAAGCCACATTACAGTCCAAAAAAAGACCTCCCAAATAATCTTTGAGAGTGCTGAGTTTAGACATGCCAAGAGTATATGATATTTTAACCATGGTCAATGCCTTGTCTTCTGCTGAATCAGAGGAAATAAGAAGTAAAGAATAAAATGAGAGAGTCTTATTGGTGAAAACCTTCACAGGCACCATAAGGCGTTGGTGAGTTGAGAGAAAGAACAAAATGAGAGAGGCTTAATGGTGTAAACCCTTCGGGCACTACAAGTCGAATAAGGATCGTGAATCAGATAGGATAATAGGAGCATGGAAGCCCAGTTTCACGACTCAGAGGTACAACAAGAGTTGAGCATCATACTTGCTTGACAGATTAGGCCACAAATGCATGTCATGGTCATTAGAGTTGGTATCCACATCTGATAAGTTTCTACTTTGTAGTTTTCTTGTTAGGAATCATCTTTTTCATTGTCCTTTACTATGTTCTTTTTTTTTACTTTCTCTTTCTGAGTATGTTCGGTCAGAACAAGTGAGAAATGACTTCAAAATTTGCCACCAGCTTTCTAATTGCACAAAACGGGATCTGGCTAGCACATCAAAGTAGCATAAGTCAGGAAAGAACAGCATGCGCACTGAGTTGGTAACAATCAACGAGCTTTGGGATTCATGTGAAATACAAAGGTTTGGTATATGTCAATTCATGAACAATGCAACATATCGAGGTTGTTGGTTGAACGGATCAAAAGTATTTTCTGTGATAAGGTTGACAAAGAAAGTGGTTAACCAATGACAAGCAAGGTCTTCCAAGCGGAAATCAAAGTTGTCATGGCAAGTGAAGGTGCAATAGACCTCAAGGCCAAGGCCAGTGGTTTAAGTCAAGAAAAAACAACATGCGCACTGAGTGGGTATCAATTGACGTGCTTTGGGATTCATGTGAAACACAAAGGTTCAGTATATGTCAATGCATGAGCACAATGCAACAGATGAATGGTATTGGGTTTGAACGGATCAAAGGTATTTTCCATGATAAGTGTGACAAAGAAAGTGGTCATTCAATAAACAAACAAGGTTTTTTAGGTTGAAATCGTAGTTATCATGGGAAGTGAAGGAGCAATCTCTCTCAAAGTCAATGCCCCAAACCAACCACAATGTTTAAACTCACAAGTTTTCTTTGATTGAAACAGGGCTAGGAAATTTTGTTTGTTTTGGAGAAACCCTCTATGAGGAAAACAGGTGCTAGACAGGTTTGACAATAAGTTTCAGGACCCTCCTGGATAATGGGATTTAATTTAAAATTTTTAGGGCCCTCCTGGATAATGGAATTTAATTTTGAAAGTTTTCAGGACCCTCCTAGATAATGGGACCTAGTTAAATTGCAAAACCTTCACAGATAACAAGATTTAACGTAAGTTTTACCTTTAGGAAATATAATTCAGCTTTAAAGTTTTCACTCTTAAGATGATATTTAATTTGAAGTTTTCAGGACCCTCCTGGACAATGGGATTTAGTTTTTAAATTCTTAGAGATTTTGGGTAACATGATTCGATTAACACTCACAGATGCGCCCAGATACCAAACTGGGGCAGAAAAGTTTCTTTTGTTCTGTCTGCTTTGTTGTAATGTCAGACGCCCACTTGGAGAAACAAGGAAAGACAGTTTAAAGAAAAGTAATCTCAAGAAGAGGACAATTCACGTTTAGCAATCAGGCACCCACCTGGAGAAACAAGGGAAGATAGTTCCAAGGAAAAGCAGTCTCAAAGGAAGCAGTTCAAGTTTAAAGAGAAAACAGTTCAAGTGTTGAAAATCAGGAGCCCACCTGGAGAACAAAGGGAAACAATTCAAGTCTCAAGGAAAAATAGTACAAATGTTGGTAATCAGGTACCCACATGGAGAACAAAGGGAAACGATTCAAGTCTCAAGGAAAAAATAGCGTAAATGTTGGTAATCAGACACCTATCTAGAGAACAAAGGGAAAGCAGCAATATTAAAAAGAAGACAGAAATCAGGAGCCCACCTGGAGAACAAAGGGAATCCGTTCAAGTCTCAAGGAAAAGACAATGCAAATGTTGGTAACCAGGCATCCACCTGGAGAACAAAGGGAAAGTAGTAATGTTCAAAGGAAGACAGCAATCCGGAGCCCACCTGGAGAACAAAGGGAAACAGTTCAAGTGTCACGACCCAAACTGGAGGGCCATGACTAGCACCCGACAATACTTGCCGAGCACCAACGTACATTTTATCTAACCTTCTTTATTTTCTTTTAGGCCCGATAAGATCAATATAATTAGTAGACATGGATCATGGACAACTAACAATAAAAGATGATGACATTAACATACATAACATAGGATGACCAGTCAATCAAGAAACTATATATAAGGTACGAGCTATCACGCTACCATGAAAGACTATACAACAAAAATCAACCGACAAAGCATACCAAACTATACATGAGTCGACACCTGTCTATGAGCCTCTAAAATAACATAATTTCTTCAACATTGCCGGAACAGGGCCCCGACATACCCATAATGTCTATAACAAAAATGCATACCAAGACCACGGCAAGTCCGAAGAAGGGATCTCGCCAATCATCGCTGAACTGGACAACCTACTGTGGTGGGGGAGCTGCGCCTCCCCTATTTATATGACTTCCACAAGTGAAAAAAATCACCAAACAGCCCAAACAACATCAATGTTAATCATATTGAACCTCCCAAAATAGTCCACCAACCAATAACATTACTACCAAGCCTTTCGATACATATTCCACAAGTTCTAGCTTCAATGACTTAGTCGCAACTTGGATAATCTTAAATACATATAGAGTAAGAGTTCCTTACATTTATATAGAAAGAACATCTCAAGTTTAACCTTAATTTTCCTTGAAATATCCCTCTAATGCTGTCACAACAACAAGAAAGTGAAACTAGCAATCAATTAGTGTTTTTCGGCACTAGAATCACTTTAGAAGGCTTGAAATCTCCTAGGGTTGACATTAAGAACTTGGGGGAGTATTTAAAGAACATAAACCCCTTAAAACAGCCTCCCATACTAGCTGGAACAACACAAAAATGAGCAACAACACGAATAAAAAGAAACTTACTAGCGCCACGGGATTCCCGACACTTGATTTGTGTTGTTTGCACTTTGTTTGGGTCTTGAATCTTGAGATAACCTTGAGAGGGTGTTCCTAGGGTTCTAAGGTCTGAATATCGTGAAAAAATCACTTAAAACGGGTTGGAGGCATCATATATATACCCAAATGTCTTAAACAACTTACGTGGGCCCCATAGAAAGGTGCTTGGCGCAGTCTCACAAAAACGCGAATATCTCTCTACTCCGAGATCGTATTGATGAACGGTTTAATGCATTAGAAACTAGACTCATAGATATTCAATTTGGTGGGTAGATAACCCCTTAATTCTAAGTAAAATTTGAGAAAAGCTTAGTATCATTTGACCTAATGTTTAAGTAAAATTATGAACCTAAGTTATGACAACTTTCGTCGACTTTTGTCTCATAACTCGTTTGACTTCAAGACTTTACGGATATTAAATGATTCAAATACCTTAAAACACTACCTCTTGAGTGTATTATGCACCTCTAGGTTTATCCGAAAATACGACTGACAACATCCTTGATTCGTTTAACTTCTAATACTTGTTAACCACCCTTATACACCTTTGTATCATTTAAGACCAATAGGATTAACTTCTTATCGTCTTAAAGATAATCTCTTCATGGATTTATGTTGACTACCTTATGGAATGAGCTAACATATGTGAATATGGGTTGTAACACCCTCCCCCCTTATGAACATGTCCTCGAATGTAAGGGTCTATGGGGATTCCAATTCATCGTGGATTCCAACGGAAATTTCCGATCAATTTTCATCTATAAAATGGTTACTAGAAAAACTTGCAAGGATTTAAGCCCAACATATGGCCTCACAATGCTACACAAAGCATTATGGATATTTACATTATCTGCATATCACCATTTTGTATTAAGGAAGAGTATTCTCAAGTTATTGCTTACCTCATAGAGCAATTTCACCTTCCAATGCATCTGTGTTCCACTAGCATCCTTGTTATCTTCATTCTGGAATAGGTACGGGTATTTAGACATCATCTCCTCTTCTGCTTCCCATGTCATTTCTTCCATATTCATGTTCTTCCACAATACTTTGACGGAAGCTACATCTTTTGTTCTCAGCTTGCGGACTTGTCGATCTAATATAGCCACTGGCACTTCTTCATATGATAGGTCCTATGTAACTTTTATATCTTTGATAGGGACGACTCGAGAAGGGTCTCCAATACATTTTCTCAACATAGATACATGGAATACCGGGTGGACAAATTCCAATTCCGATGGCATTTCTAACTGATAAGCAACCTGTCCAATTCGTCGAAGAATTTTATACGGCCCAATATACCTTGGACTCAACTTACCTTTCTTCCCAAAATGCATAACACCCTTCATTGGTGAGATCCTCAGGAAAACCCAATCACCAACCTCAAACTCTAGATCACGACATCGGACATCGGAATAAGATTTTTGCCTGCTTTATGCCATCCTCAATCGCTCCTGTATCACTTTCACCTTCTCAATAGCTTGGTGAATCAAATTTGGCCCATATAATTCTATTTCACCAACTTCGAACCATCCAACTGATGATCTACATCTCCTCCCGTATAATGCCTCATATGGGGCCAATTTAATACTGGAATGGTAGCTATTATTGTAGGCGAATTCTATGAATGGAAGATGATCATCCTAATTCCCTTTAAAATCTAAAACACATGCTCGTAGCATATCTTCTAGTGTCTGAATGGTACGTTCAGTCTGTCCGTCAGTCTGCGGATGAAATGCAGTGCTGAGATTCACTTGTGTGCATAAAACCTTTTGAAAAGACCTCCAAATGTTAGCCGTAAATTGAGCTCCTCGGTCTAATATAATAGATACTGGTACACCATGAAGCCAAACAATCTCCTTGATATATAACTTCGCATAATCTTCAGCTGTGTAAGTTATCTTAACTGGTAGAAAATGGGCACATTTTGTAAGTCGATCAATTATCACCTAAATGGAGTCAAACTTATGATAAGAGTGAGGTAATCCAATAATGAAGTCCATATTAATCACCTCCCACTTCCAGGTCGGAATCTCTATATTCTGAAGCAATCCACCAGGTTTCTGATGTTCTATCTTTACTTGTTGACAATTAGGACACTGGGCTACAAATTCTGAAATAGACTTCTTCATGTTATCCCACCAATACTGCTCCTTGACATCATGATACATCTTTGTCGAGCCGGGATGGATGGAATATCGGGATTGATGAATCTCATTCATAATCTTCTCTCGCAACCCTGCCACATTAGGCACACATAATCGGCCCTGGTATCTCAGTGCCCCATCTCTTCCGATCTCAAAAGCCATACTTTTACACTGTTGAATGCTCTCTCTTAATCGTACTAAGATAGGATCTTCATATTGTCGTGCTTTTACCTCGGCTACCAAAGATGATTCTGATGTATTCTGTACAGTAACACCTCCGTCATCAGAGTCTAACAATCTGATTCTCATATTGGCTAGCTGATGAAGCTCTTTAGTCAACCCCCATCTACCTGCCTCAATATGTACTAAGCTTCCCATTGATTTACGGCTGAGAGCGTCTGCCACAACATTGGCTTTACCGGGATGATACAATATCTCGACGTCGTAGTCTTTCAATAATTCAAGCCACCTACGCTGCCTCAAATTCAACTCTTTCTGCTTGAAGATGTATTGTAAACTCTTGTGATCTGTGTAGATGTCAACATGGACGCCGTATAAGTAGTGCCGCCATATCTTCAAAGCATATATTACTGCAGCCAATTCCAAATCATGGGTTGGATAATTCTTTTCATGCTTCTTCAATTGTCTTGATGCATAAGCAATCACCTTCCCACGCTACATCAATACGCACCCCAAACCTATACCTGAGGCATCACAATATACCACATAACCTTCTGTTCCTTCAGGGAGAGTGATCACTAGTGCGGATGTCAATCGATTCTTCAGCTCCTGAAAACTATGTTCACGAGTGTCAGACCACTAGAACTTGGTAGCTTTCTATGTTAACTTAGTCAATGATGCTGATATAGAGGAAAACCCTTCTACAAACCGCCTATAATATCCTGCTATCCCCAAGAAGCTGCGGACATCTGATGGTGTTGTAGGTCTCGGCCAATTCTTTACTGCATCGATCTTCTGAGTGTCGACACTAATACCCTCGTCAGATATCACATGGCCAAGGAAGCTACTAAGTTCAACCAAAATTTACATTTGGAGATCTTAGCATATAACTTACGATCCCGAAGCATGTGTAATACTATCCGCAAGTGCCCCGCATGTTCCGCCTCTGAACGAGAATACACTAGAATGTCATCAATGAATACAATCAAAAACACAACAAGATAGGGACTAAATACAATATTAATGAGATCCATAAAAGTTGCTGGAGAATTTGTTAGCCCGAATGACATCACCAAGAACTCAAAGTGCCCATATCTTGTCGGGAAGACCATCTTTGGAATATCCTTCTCCTTAACCCTCACCTGATGATACCCTGAACGTAAATCAATCTTGGAGAAATACTTGGCACCCTGGAGTTGGTGAAATAGGTCGTCAATTCTTGGAAGTGGATACTTGTTCTTTATAGTAAACTTATTCAACTGTCGATAGTCGATACACATCCGTAACGACCTGTCTTTCTTTTGCACGAATAGGACTGGTGCACCCCAAGGTGAAGTGCAAGGCCTAATGAAGCACTTATCCAGCAAGTCCTTCAACTGCACCTTCAACTGCACCTTCAACTCTCGCAACTCTGCCAGGGCCATTCTATATGGAGGGATAGAGATCAGTTGAGTGTCAAGCAACACATCAATGCTAAACTCAATCTCCCTTTTAGAAGGAAGGCCTGGGAGTTCATCTAGGGAAACATCTGGAAATTTGTTGACCACGGGGATTGATTGTAGAGTAGACGGCTTCGCCTCCGCATCCCTAACGCGAACGAGATGATAAATGTAACCTTTTGAGATCATTTTCTTTTCCTTAAGATAGGAAATAAACCTACCTTTCGGTGTAGCAATGTTCCCCTTCCATTCAATGACGAGTTCACCAGGAAATTGAAACCTAACCATCTTTGTACGACGGTCAATATTTGCATAGCATGAGGCCAATCAGTCTATTCCGATTATCACATCAAAATCAACCATTTCTAACTCAAATAAATTTGCTGAGGTTTGACAACTATAAATCATCACAGTGCAACCTCTATATACCCTTCTAGAACTCACAGAATCTCCTATCGGAGTAGATACCGCAAGGGGTTTACTTATCAATTCAGGTCCAATGCCAAACTTATTAGCCACAAAGGGTGTAACATATGCTAATGTAGATCCCGGATCAATCAGCGTGTATACATCATAAAAAATAGACAATATACCTATAACAACATCTGGAGATGACTCGAGCTCCTATCGACCTACTAGAGCATAGGTTCGATTTTAAGCACCACTCGAACTCGGCACTACACCTCTACCTCTACCATGACCTGTCGACTGCTGAAAACCCCGTTCTGGAGGTCGAACTGAGGAGGAAGAACCAGGCACAGATCCAGTCGGCTGAGCCATACCATCACCTCCTCTATTAGGACAATCCCGTATCATATGGCCAGGTTGTCCGTAAGAATAACATGCATCAGAACCTCGACGACATTGTCCAAAGTGGGCCTTGCCGCACTAATCACAACATGGTGTTGGGGGTCTCATCTGACTAGTATCCCTGTGATGTTGCGAGCATGATGCCCGTGAACTATGACCTGGACCATAATAGGTAAATCGATCATATCGAGACCTCTGAAATTGTGGAGGAGCACTAACTATAGGTGGCGCCGAACTTCTCGAAGACTGGGGCCTAACGCTGCCTCTGAAATCATTAGAATACCCTGCAAATCTCGCCCTCTTATGCAGGCCCTATCCCGCTCCCTATTAGCCCTTTACTGGCGCTTACGATCCTCAAGGGTCTGGACATAAGCCTGAATATGGGAAATATCCATGCCCTCCACCAAGGAGGGTGTTGTACACTCATTTATCAGATTTGGTCCCAACCCGTTCACAAACATATGCACCTTATCACTCATCTCGGCCACCATATGGGGAGCATACCTGCCAAAGAATCAAACTGCATACTATACTCTCGCACACTCATATTACCTTGTCGAAGGTTCAAGAACTTATTAGCTCTAGCTCGCCATATCTTAACTGGCAAGTAGTGACGAAGAAAGGCCTCAGAAAATTCCTTTCACACAGCTGGAGGAGCGTTCGGATCCTTGGATCTCTCCCAACTATCATACCAGAAAACCGCTAAATCCCGTAACCGATAAGAAGCCAACTCTACTGCCTCCATATCACTAGCATACATAACCTGCAGTGTACGATGAACCTAGTTAATAAAAGTATGCGGGTCCTCCTTGGGGTCTGATCCAGTAAACAGTGGAGGGTCTAAATTAATAAAATCACGAACTCTCGTACAAACTGATTTATCAGCAACACCTGTATTTTGCCTCTGAGCCTGAGCAGCTACCAAGCTAGTCAACAACTGCAAAGCACTTCGCATATCTTGCTCTATAGTGCCAGACAGAGCAACTGGAGGTGCTGGGTGCCTCCTAATATCCTCTGGAGGAGACGGAGTAGATGAGGTATGAGAGGGCATCTCACTCTGAGCCTCACTTTGTCCTGCTCTGTCTTGGGGCACTTGATTGGTACCCTCTCCTGCTGCTGTATCAAGCGGTCTACTAATCGTTTGCTTCCTAGTTGAAGGCATCACTGAAAGAAAACAAGGTGAATATTAGAGACGAACACTTAAGACTCAACTTTATGCACGATCTAGATTCAGGAAGAAGGTTACAACCCTAGATGTCATGTAGACTCCTGATTATAAATGTGGCACGCTACACATCCATAATTAAGACTCTACTAAACAAGACTCATAGACAACCCCTAGGACACACTTTCTCTGATACCAAGTTTGTCATGACCCAAACTGGAGGGCCATGACTAGCACCCGGCCATACTTGCCGAGCACCAACGTACATTTTATCCAACCTTCTTTATTATCTTTTAGGGCCGATGAGATAAATATAATTAGTAGACATGGATCATGGAAAACTAACAATAAAAGATGATGACATGAACATACATAACATAGGATGGTCAGACAATCAAGAAACTATATATAAGGTACGAGCTACCACGCTACTATGAAAGACTATACAACAAAAATCAACCGATAAAGCATATCAAACTATACATGAGTCAACACCTGTTTATGATCCTCTAAAAGAACATAAGTGCTGCAACATTGCCGGAACAGGGCCCCGACATACCCATAATGTCTATAACAAAAATGCATACCAAGACCACGGTAAGTCCGAAGAAGGGATCTCGCTAATCACCGCTGAACTGGACATCCTACTGTAGTGGGGGAGCTGCGCCTGCCTGTCTATCAGGACCTGCAGCACAACATACAACTTCTACAAATAAAAGGACGTCAGTACGAATAAAGTACTGAGTATGTAACGCAGGGAACCATATGTACGAACAGTAATGTAAGCAGGGATAGAGAATGTACAACTTGTAACATCTGGGTACCTCTGAGGGCTACTGACATGCAATGCATAATACATATGTATATATGCATAAACTTTTAAAACATACACCTCTGTGGGCATCATTATCATCATATCATACATGGCCGTAATAGGCTCGGTAAAAACTTACCTGGCCATCATAAGGCTCGGTAGAATCGTACCCGGCCACGTAGAGGTCATTAAAACCCAAATGATCAGTGGTTTCACAATAGGTGTCATACCCGACCGACTATAGCGTAGCTCAGTAGAGTAAAATAGATACATATATATAATGCATGGTCGACTCATGGAATCACGTTCTAAACCTTTCGGAGTGACATAAGGTCGGTATCCTCTGTACACGTTATTAGGACTAACTCTTCACTATGAACCTTATAAGAATCAGAAAGTACCAACAACATTGATAACATAAGAATAAGAGAAGCAACATCAACATTAATTGTTCCATAAGAGGAGAAACAATGTAAGTACTGCTAGCTTCTAAGAGTAGAGTATCTTTGGAAGCTCGTTCATTACATTATGTACAATCAAAGTCGTACAAAAGAAGGAAAGGGATAACCTCACATACCTTGTATATACTGCCCTACCTCAATCTATGAAAATGTCACGACTCCTTAGTCTACAATAGGAGAAATGACACTATCGTTAATGTTTAAGCGTCGTAACTATCATGTAACGACCACAACCTCTTTTATGATGAAACGGGCATCACCTCCCCTATTTATATGACTTCAAGTGAAAATAATCACCAAACAGCCCAAACAACATCAATGTTAATCATATTGAACCTCCCAAAATAGTCCACCAACCGATAACATTACTACCAAGCCTTTCGATATATATTCCACAAGTTCTAGCTTCAATGACTTAGACGCAACTTGGATAATCTTAAATACATATAGAGTAAGAGGTTCCTTACCTTTATACAGAAAGAACAACTCCATTTTGACCTTAATTTTCCATAAAATATCCCTCCAATGCTGCCACAACAACAAGAAAGTAAAACTAGCAATCAATTAGTGTTTTTCGGCACTAGAATCACTTTAGAAGGCTTGAAATCTCCTAGGGTTGATATTAAGAACTTGAGGGAGTATTTACAGAACATAAACCCCTTAAAACAACCTCCCACACGAACTGGAACAACACAAAACTGAGCAACAAGAAGAAGAAAAAGAAACTTACTAGCGCCACGGGATTCCCGACACTTGATTTGTGTTTTTTTGCCCTTTGTTTGGGTCTTGAATCTTGACAGAACCTTGAGAGGGTATTCCTAGGGTTCTAAGGTATGATTATCATGAAAACATCACTTAAAACGGGTTGGAGGCATCATATATATACCCAAATGTTTTAAACCGCCTAAGTGGGCCCCATAGAAAGGTGCTTGGCGCAGTCTCACCAAGATGCGAATATCGATGAATGGTTTAATGTGTTGGAAACTAGACTCATAGATCTTCAATTTTCTGGGTATATCACCCCATAATTCTAAGTAAATTGGGAGAAAAGCTTAGTAACATTTGACCTAATGTTTAAGTAAAATTATGAACCTAAGTTATGACAACTTTTGTCGACTTTTGTCTCATAACTCGTTCGACTTCAAGACTTATAATACGGATATTATATGATTCAAATACCTTAAAACACTGCCTCTTGAGTGTATTAAGCACCTCTAGGTTTATCCAAAAATACATATGACAACATCCTTGATTTGTTTAACTTCTAATACTTGTTAACCACCCTTATACACCTTTGTATCATTTAAGACCAATAAGATTATTTTCTTATCATCTTAAAGATAATCTCTTCATGGATTTACATTGACTACCTTTTGGCATGATCTAACATACATGAATAAGGGTTGTAACATCAAGTTTCGAGGAAAAATAGTTCCAGTGTTGGAAATCAGGCGCCTACCTGGAGAACAAAGGGAAAGCAACAATGTTCAAAGGAAGACGGTTCAAGTTCAGCAAATAGGAGCCCACCTGGAGAACAAAGGGAAAACGAGTCAAGTTTCGAGGGAAAAGCAGTACATTTGTTGGATATCAGGTGCCTACTTGGAAAATAAAGGGAAAGTAGCAATGTTCAAAGGAAGACGGTTCAAGTTCAGCAATCAGGAGCCCACCTGGAGAACAAAGGGAAAACGAGTCAAGTTTCGAGGGAAAAATAATACAAGTATTGGAAATCACGCGCCCACCTGGAGAACAAAGGCAAACCAGCAATGTTCAAAGGAAGACAATTCAAGTTCAGCAATCAGGAGACCACCTGGAGAACAAGAAAAAACAAGTCACGTTTCGAGAGAAAAGCAGTGCAAGTGTTGGAAATCAGGCACCCACCTGAAAAACAAGGAGAAGCAGTTCAAGTCTCAAGGAAAAATAGGCAAGTGTTGGAAATCAGGCGCCCACCTGGAGAGTAAGGGAATACAGTTAAAGTTTTGGCAATCAGACGCCCACCTGGAGAGCAAGGGAATATAGTTAAAGTTTTGGCAATCAGGCGCCCACCTGGAGAGCAAGGGAGTACTTGATGTTTTGGCAATCGGGCGCCCACCTAGAGAGCAAGGGAATACAGTTAAAGGTTTGGAAATCAGCTGCCCACTTGGAGAGCAAGGGAATGCAGTTCAAGTTTTGGCAATTAGGCTCCCACCTGGAGAGCAAGAGAATACAGTTAATATTTTGGCAATCAGGCGCCTACCTGGAGAGCAAGGGAATACAGTTCATGTTTTGGCAATCAGGCGCCCACCTGGAGAGCAAGGGAATACAATTCAAGTTTTGGCAATCAGGCGCCCACCTGGAGAGCAAGAGAATACAGTTAAAGTTTTGGCAATCAGGCGCCCACCAGGAAAGCAAGGGAATACAGTTCAAGTTTTGGCAATCAGGTACCCACTTGGAAAACAAGGAAAATAGTTCAAGTTTCAAAGGAAGACAGTAGAAGTTTCAAGGGAAAACAGTTTAAGGTAACAAAGGGAATACAATTCAAGTTTCGGTAATCAGGCGCCCGCCTGGAGAACAAGGGAATACTGTTCAAATATTGGCATTTAGGCGCTACCTGGAGAATAAGGGAATTCACTTAAAAATGCAATTCAAGTCAACAACAAAAGAAGCTAGCAGCAAGAATGCGAGTTAACAGTCCGAGATGATCAATGGAAGTTAGTCACAATAAAGAATAAAAAAAAAGAAAGGCAAGAAGTGAATCCAAATGCTGAAGTTGATGAAAGATGTGGGCTACTCAAGACATGACTGAAGTCACAAGCTTCACATGTCCGGTCTTGATCCGAAAAGCTGAAGAAGAACGAGCTGGCACCTGCACCTAACAAGCGCCGAGGTTCAAATCTAACGTTTGCATGAAGAACCATTCAAGACACAAGATCAAGCTTCAGAAGACTTGTAGATTAGAATCTTGTAACTCATAATTGAAAAGCTTAGTTAGTCTTTTTATTTTTTGATGTAATAATAGGACCGCAGACCGGAACCTCAACGGAACGGCACCTCGACCGGCTCTCTTCCTCGGTATACTCCATCATCTCACTAACTTCTGAACTACACGTGACCTGATTTCTTTATAGCCAAGGATATGTAGGCAGCTCAGATACCAGGGCTCGGTCACATTCCCCTTTTCTCTTAGTTTTAGTCTCTCCAAATAAGGGTCGGGTCAAAAAACCTGTCTAGTCGTTCTTTGTCTGAAAACTCTTCGCATTCCCAGTCAAAGAGGGGCAGCTGTAGACATGTGATTTTTGACCCTCGCCGAGATTTTTCATATTTTAGCATGTAAATGTTTAGTTTAGGCGTAACATCGCTATTTTAACTAATTTTGACCTTTTTACTTTATTTTCGTCACTAAAAATGAAAATTACAAAATATTTTAGCTTACGTATCTTTCATAAATTGAAATAAAAAATATACAAAAATAGTACCTTATTTTTATCTTTACAAAAATATATAATAGTTTCATGTTTTAATATAGTTTAGTTTAATTAATTAGAATTTGTTTTTGCATCATGTTGTATAGTTATCTTATATTAAAAGAATTTAACTATGGTTTTGAATAATAATTTTTGGAGTCTTAGAGCCCAATTTTAAGAACTAACAAGACATGGACCTACCCCAATCTCCTAAATTCAGGCCCAATAAGACCAAACCCATACTCCCTTAACCTAAAAAAACCTTTCTTAAAAACCTAGGGACCTAATACACAAAAGGCTTAAGGACTAATTGGCAAAATATACAAAACATATAGACCTAGAACTATAGAAGATAGACTAATGCCTAAAAAGATCTGAAGAGGAGGGAAGCCAAAAAAAACCTAAGGTCCCTAAGCTAAAAAAAAGAGCTGATGAGCACCGTTTATACACAAGACCCCCACCCCACGTCGTCTTCTTCTCCAGAAGACCTAATAGACAGACGTCCGCCGCTGAATATCAAAAATAGATCCCCCCATCCCCCGTTCATCATCTTCTTCAGTCGTACTGTTCATCTGCTAGACACCCAAAACCTAGGCAGCTTGAACACAATACGTAGGGTCAGTCGCTGGAGCTCTTGACTACTGGAATTCTCGACAGCCGCAAGAGTTCCCAAAATCTTCATCTCATCTTCATCTTCAACCTCCAGTACACTAGCGACCCTGAGCTATTGCCGCCGACCACTCTTGTGCACGCCTCTCTTCTAATCCCATATGAGAAAAACTGCCATGAACGCTGGAGAACCCTAAGACGAAAACCTCTAAAAACTAGCAGCAGCCATCGCCGCCTTCATCTTCATCGTCAGCCTGACCATATATACATGTTTTCCGATAGCTCATTTCTAGTACATGTGAGGTTTGTTTCAGTTTCCTGTCGAAGTTGCCGTTCGAGGGCTCCATCCATGGTTTGTCATGTCTGAGTTTAACGTTGCCTCACAACTAATGTGTTGATCCATTTTGAGGTTTGGTTCCTCATTTTTCATACTCTGTTTGCTTAATAGTGTACTTCCGTCAACTTTGTGGTTCACTGTTATATGAATGTTTGAATTATTTGTTCGGTTTGCTCTTATTCTTATTTACTGTTTACATTACAAAATTTGGAGATTTCCACTGGTGTTGTTTATGTTTCCCTATTGATTGAATGAATAATTTTGGGTGCTCTTTTATATTTATTTAAACCTTGGATGGACGAAGTTATTTTTGACATACATTGCCATGGATTTTTATTTGTTTACTCATAAGCTTGTGTTGTTCATTTTTGTGCTAGCGTGTTAAAATAATAATTTGGTGCAAGTTACTGAATTAACTAATTTAGCTCCGGAAGTTTTGGATAATCATTTTTATATCTAGCTCATTCTATTCTATAAATATTTCATTCAATGTGCTGTAAGGTTTAGTATGAAAAATGGGTCATGACTTTGTTCTGTTAATACGTCGAACATTTGGATACTTAATTGGTTGCGGTAGTAAATTGGTATCGAGGGATTTTGGAGGCCATTAAGATTAAATTGGGTTTGGGATTGTTTGCTAGCTTACTTCTTCAACTAATTTCCATAGATTCATGGCCTTGCAATTATCTCAAATTAATTTAGGAGAAGTTTTCAAATATCCGTAGTTTTCTTTAGGCGCGATTGAATATAGTGTCATAGCTACCGGTACGGTTCCCGTGACGTAGTTGTGATAAACAATTTCTAAAATTCGGGGGTACATTATGTGACCCGGCCCCAATTTATTCTTTTTAATTAAAATACAAATATTGTGGATCGTGGGTATATTTTCCGTGACATGATCCGCAATGTGTAATCATTAATTAGTTGTATAATAATCAGGTTATTAAAAGCGTAGGAATAAAAATACACATAGATTTCAAAGATATTTTAAAATCAAATATATAGGCCAATAATAACAGTTGAGCGACTGTGCTAAAACCACGGAACCCAGGAATGCCTAACAGTTTCTCCCGGGTTAATAAAATTCCTTACTCGGATTTCTGTGTTCGCAAACCGTGAACAGAGTAAATCTTTCCTCGATTCGGGATTTAAACCGGTGATTTGGGACACCATAAATTATCCTAAGTGGCAACTCAGATTTTTAAATAATAATCCCATTTTGATTGTCACTTAAATTGGAAAAAACTCCCTTATGCCCCTTCCGTGTGGTAAAAAAGGAGGTGTGACAGTGTTCCTCCTGCACGGGGTGCTTTTAGCGATCAATCTAGCAGACCTGGCACGACTCAGCCACATCAGCCACGCCCTCCCAGAGCTTGTTTTGAGTGTGATGACAATCGCCATATAGTGAGGGATTGCCCTAAACTTAGGAGGGGTGCACCTCCACAGACTTCTCAGCCACAACGTGCTCCACAGAGTTCCCAGGCTATGAGTACAACACCAACTTCCACTTTACCTACTCAGCCAGCTCGATCTGTCATAGAGATACATCGGTTCTATTCGATCCAGGCTCCACTTATTCCTACATGTCACCTTATTTTGCCTCGTATTTGGGCATATCCCGGGATTCTTTGTGTTCCCCTATTTATGTGTCTACTATTGTAGGAGATTCTCTTGTTGTGGATCGCGTGCCTCGGTTGTGTTTGATTACTTTTAGTGGTTTTGAGACCAGAGCCAATTTATTATTGCTCAGCATGGTAGACTTTGTTTTATTTTGGTCCTGGACTGGTTGTCGCTCTATTATGTTATTCTTGATTATCATGCCAAGATCGTGACACTGGCTATTCTAGGTTTAGCACTATTAGAGTGGAGGGTTACCTTAGATTACACTCCCAACAGAGTTATTTCATTCTTAAAGCTCAACGAATGGTTGGGAAGGGGTGTGACGCGTATCTAGCTTATGTAAAAGATGTTAGTATTGATACCTGTATAGTTGAATTAGTCCCAGTAGTGAGGGACTTCCTAGATGTGTTTCCAACTGATCTTTAGGCATGTCGCCTGACAGAGATATTGACTTTGGTGTTGATTTGTTGCTGGGCACTCAACCCATTCTCTATTCCTCCTTATCATATGGCCTCTCCTAAGTTGAAGGAGTTGTAGGAATAGTTAAAAGAATTGCTTGATAAGGGCTTCATTCAGCCCAGTGTGTCACCTTGGGGTACTCCTGTTTTTTCTGTGAAGAAAAAGGATGGTTCTATGCGAATGTACATTGATTATCGCTAGTTGAACAAAGTTACAGTGAAGAACCGATATCCTTTGCCTCATATTGATGACCTATTTGATCAGTTACAGGGTGCTAGAGTATTTTCCAATATTAGCTTACGTTCAAGCTATCATCAGTTAAAGATTCAGGAGCCAGATATCCCGAAGACTGCTTTCAGGACTCGATTTGGTCATTACAAGATCTTTCTGATGTCATTTGGACAGACCAACGACCCATCAACATTTATGCATTTGATGCATAGTGTATTTCGGTCTTATCTTGATATATTCATCATTATGTTTATTGACGGCATTCTGGTGTAGTCCCACTGTCGGGAGGATCATGAGCAGCACCTGAGGACTGTGGTTTAGACCTTGAGAGAAAATAATTTATATGCAAAGTTCTCAAAATGTGAGTTCTGGTTAGATTCTGTGGCATTTTTGGGACACGTAGTGTCGAGTGAAGGGATCAAGGTGGATCCGAAGAAAGTGGAAGTAGTGCAGAGTTGGCCCAGACTATTCTCAGATACAAGATCTTGAGTTTTCTTGGTTTGGCGGGGTATTACCATCAAATTGTTGAGGGATTCTCATCTATTGCAGCATCTATGACTAGGTTGACACAGAAGGGTGCTCTGTTCAGGTGGACGGAGGAGTGTGAGGAGAGCTTTCAAAAGCTCATGGCAGCTTTGACTATAGCTCCAATATTGGCATTTCTTACAGGTTTGGGGTCTTATACTGTTTATTGTGATGCGTCGTGGATTGGCCTTAGCGCGGAGTTGATACAGGACCGTAGGGTGATAGCCTATATGTCCAGACAGCTGAAGGTGCATGAAAATGACTATCCTGTCCACATTCTTGAGTTAGCAGCTATTGTCCATACCTTGAGGAATTGGAGGTACTATTTGTATGATGTCCCTTGTGAGATCTACACTAATCACCAGAGTTTACAACATCTATTCAAGCAGAAGGATCTTAACTTGCGTCAACGGAGGTGGTTAGAGCTACTTAAGGATTATGATATCCCTATTCTGTACCATCCCGGGAAGGCCAATGTGGTGGCCGATGCCTTGAGTCACAGGGCGGAGAGTTTAGCATATTTGCCAATAGTAGAGAGGCCATTAGCACTGGATGTTCAGGCCTTAGCCAACCAGTTTGTTAGATTGGATATTTCTAAGCCGAGTCGAGTTTTGGCTTGTGTGGTCTCCCAGTCTTCTCTATATCATCGTATCAAGGAGCTTCAGTATGATGACCCATATCTGCTCATCCTTAAGGACACGGTTCAGCACGGTGATGCTAAGGAGTTCACTATTGGGGACGATGGTGCATTGAGGATGCATGGTAGGCTATGTGTTCCCAATGTAGATGGATTGCGTAAGTTGATTCTTCAGGAGGATCACAGATTGCGGTACTCCATTCATCTAGGTGCCACAAAGATGTATCAGCACTAGAGGTAGCATTATTGGGGGCATAGAATGAAGAAGCACATAGTTGAATATGTAGCCCGGTATCTAAATTGCTAGCATGTGAAGTATGAGCATCAACGGTCGGGTGGATTGCTTCAGAAGTTAGAGATTTCAGAGTGAAAATGGGAGCAGATCACTATGGATGTCATTGTTGGACTCCCACGGACTTAGCGAATGTTTGATGTAGTTTGGGTGATTGTAGATAGGCTGGCCAAGTTAACTCATTTCCTTCTTATGATGACTACCTATTCTTCTAAGCAGCTGGCTCGAGTTTATATCTGCGAGTTTGTCAGGCTTCATGGTGTACCGGTATCTATCATCTCTAACTGGGGGACACAGTTTACATCATGGTTCTGGAGGGCCTTACAGTATGAGTTAGGTACCCGAGTGGAGTTGAGTACGGCATTTCACCCACAGACGGACGAACAGTCCGAGCATACGATTCAGATTCTAGAGGATATGCTCTGTGTGTGTGATGGAGTTTGGAGGTTCTTGGGGTAAGTTCTTTCCACAGTGAGCACGTGATTTTTCCCCTATATGAATTACTCCCATAAATTCAAACAAATAACTTTTTCCCAGTATTTGCAATTTTGTGGATATTTATGGCATTTTTCCGTTAATTGCTTGCACTTGTCTTCGCATCTTTAATTTTATTTAATTTATAAAAAATACAAAAAATATGTGGCATTTGCATTTAAGATTTAATTTTATATTTATTAGTAAATTAGTGTTTCATAAAATTGGAAAATTACCAAAAAATAACCAATTTTGCATTTTATTATTTAATTTCGAATTTTGGTAGTTTTCTTTAAATTTGGTTTTTTAATAGTTATGTTAATTATTATTTAGAATGAATATTTTTGATAGGCTAATTTGGTTTTAATATTTAATTTAGGTTTTTGTTTTTAATTTTGAAAAAAAAAGGAATTAAAAAGAGTTTGAAAATAAAAAAGAAAATTGAATTGAAAGAGAAAGGAAAACAAAGAGGGGAGTCTGAATTGGGCTAGAACTATTTAATTCCCCCCCCTCCCCAGCCCAAATGAAATTTCCCCCATACCCGTTTTGACCCCAAGCCTAGATCCGCCCCCACCTAGTCCATTCCTCACCATAACTCAAAATGACACCATTTTGCTATATCTCATCTCAACCGTTGAATCAACAAGATCCAACGAACCGGAACTGACCCCTCCCCCGTATATAACTGTTTGAAGACCTCACCCCCTACACCCGCCTCCCTCATTTCTCGTCTCCTTCAGAGACTGAACAAAAAAAACCCCAAAGCTGCCCTGATTTCTCCACTCGCCGGCCGGCGGTGCCGGTCCCAAATAACTCCAAATTAACACCACAGAAACCTTATACCCTCCTCTTCCCTAATCTCCAATTCTTTTCCTTCGAATCCCTATAGAGCTTCTCGAATCTTAAATCCAAGATTCAATCCCTAAAAACCCAAAGCCAAATTCATACACGCAAGGCTGTTCCTCCAAGTTTTTTTAGTTATTCAAGGTTGGTTTTGTCACAAAATAATGTTGTTCTTGATAAAAAACAAGCGATTGACATTATTTGAGGTTTAAATCGGAATATCTGTCGCGAGTTCGAGCCTGGGTAAGTGAGTTCCTTCTATCCTTTTGTTCATTCTTGTGATCTTTCAGCCTTATTTCCTCTTCTCTTCTTCTCTTTTTCTTTGGATAATTCAATTGAAAATTGACCAAAGTTTCTGGTCGAGATGGAGTACTGTCTGTTTGTTCCTTGTTAGTTTTCTTTTCCAAGTCTTGTTCTCTGATGTTGCTTGGTTTGTTTAATTTTCATGTTAATAGCATGACTAAATTTCTGATTTCACCCTGTTTGTTCAGCCTTTTAGGTTAACTTAATTAGCTATATTTGATAACTTAGTTCAATTCCGCATTTTAGTTTAGGTTTTAGTCTTGTGAAATCGTTTAGTTGTTTTCTTACTATTTGCCATAATTTGCTCAATATGGTTCAATTCATTTTGTTGTTCGGGCTCTGAATCTATTTCAAAATTCACTCCAAGGGACTTGAATTGAGTTTTGAGTCCAGGCCTGGTTGAATCATTGGGTCAATTTTACCCTGACCCATTTGAGTTCCCGGGGGTAAATAATAGGGTTTAAAGGGGTAGTTTAGGATGTCTAGGTAGAGAATCTCTGATTAACTGATTGAGGAAG
The DNA here is from genome assembly GCF_000393655.2 of Nicotiana sylvestris. Lineage (NCBI taxonomy): Eukaryota > Viridiplantae > Streptophyta > Magnoliopsida > Solanales > Solanaceae > Nicotiana > Nicotiana sylvestris. The sequence goes on from NC_091058.1 coordinate 58,738,592, forward strand.
CTTCTTGGAAGCTGGGGTGGAGACCGAACTGAAAATTTGTTTTTTACACTAAGGATATCTAGGCAAAAATAAAAAATTGAAAAGGTTTAAGGTGCAAAGTTTAGCTCATTTCTGCAGTCCTAATACCCTGCCTATAAAGACATCTTTACTTCACTATCAAGGCAGAAAAAAATAGAGATTAAAAGACTGAAAAGAAATGGCTGAGTATTTTGGAGTGAATTCGAAGATAACACTGAAAATGCTGGATTCTCTTTGTTAAAATTGCTCAAATCTCACTTGGTTTCAGCTCCCTGATCTTCTGTGTTAGTTTAAAATTTCTGAAAAAGTTTTCAAGTCTTTACACTTTGTTAGAAATGGCTTGAATTTGGGATTTCAAGAGTGGTTTTAAGCTTTGCTGTTGGGGTTACTGTTGCATTGCTTGGATCTGAATTGATTTCAGCCACTGCTGTCTACTGATTCTTCACTTCTTTTGTTTCTCTTTTATTCCCAGGTATTTACTGACTCTTGAAGTGACATATGAGTTGCAAATGTGAAAGTCATGTAATCAAATTGAAGAGAAATGACAAATGCTAGTTTTTTGTTGTCAAATAACTACTTGAGTTTATTATATTTTGTCCATGTGTCCTCCAATTTAGTTTCATTATGTATATTTCATTCATGTTGTTAGTGTTATATTTCATTTTGAGGTTTGTATTTGGGGTTTGTTTGAATGTTGTTCGGGTTTAAGAATGTCTTTAGGCTTAAGATGATATGTATAAGTTGAGGATTATGATTCCTCTAGTCTGATTTGGTTAAGTCTTGCTGAACTTTAGAGCTATTCTTTTATAGTCGTGTTTAAGTATCCATCATATTTGTTCTTTCATGTGTTTCTCTTTAGAAAATCTGATATGCTTTGTTTTCCTATTCACTAGCTTCTTGTATGCTAGATTGTTTTCCATGGTCTGAAGAATAGCTTAGCCACTTCAGTTCTAGTATCCTGCCTTGCTCTACCCATTTATGCATGACCTGAAATTCATAAAAGTTTTCAAAGGAATGTTTGGGTTTAATCTCAAACTTGAGAGTTCTCAGATTAGCTTAATTCTTTGCATCATGTTGTTTTCTTTTCGTGGAAATAATTAAAAGCATATGATTCCATTAAAATGTGTTATCCTAAATGGAATTCAGATTCTTTTATTCAATAATCTCATGAGGTATTGTCAGTTATTGAATGTATTGGAATGAGGTTTAATCAAGTGTAGAATCTCGCACAATTACTGTTGTTGAATCAGTTATAGGATTACTTCGAATAGGATAGTTTGATGCCCAGGTTTCCCTTCTGTGAGCTGCATGTATTCGATCGGACGGGCTTGTATTCCCAGCCTTTTTTGGCCTGTGATTCGAGCCCGCTTTCACTTGAAATAGGTTTTCCGCATAAGTAATTGGGTTTGTCTTAGTTCAGACTCCCTCCTTAATTGAATCATGGTTTATTTTAAAGTCAGCTTTCCTAGTTAAACGAGTTTGGATTAAATCACTCGCCTGAAGTAAGAATTCAAATTCCCGTGGTGTTTAACTAATTGGATTTCACTATCTAGATTGGAGGCGGGCTATATTAGGTAAAACATAATTTATGGCCCTCCCAAAATTTAGTTCAAGTTCCCTTTAAAATTTGAGTCGAGGTGCGCCGTGCCAAATAAAAGATCTCAAAATGCATGGCCCTTGATTAATTAATATTTTTAATCCTTAAAAATCGAGGTATGCCATTTAGTTGAATTTCCATGGCCCTCATGTACTTAAAAGTGCGTAGTTGCTTTAGGCGCGCTATTTTTAAAAAATTACCTTTCTAAACTCGGGTGTGCATTTATGTGACCCAAATACAACTATTAACAATGTTAGATAAAATATGTCGGGGACCAGGGGTGCATTTATGTGACATGGTTCAAAACGCATTTTAAATAACGTTGAAATCTTCCTAAAAAATAAATAATAGCGGCAATAAAGTTAAATTACAGCCTAGGCTAAAACATGTACTAAAATCAAGTAAATAGGCTAATTTAGGAATTGAGCGACCATGCTAAAACCACGGAATTCGGGAATGCCTAACACCTTTTCCCGGGTTAACAGAATTCCTTACCCGGATTTATGTGTTCGCGGACTATAGAACAGAGTCAATCATTCCTCGATTTGAGATTTAAAACCAATGACTTGGGACACCATAAATTATCCCAAGTGGTGACTCTGATTTTAATTTAAATAATCCCGTTTCGATTGTCACTTAAATTGGAAAAAACTCCCTTATACTCCTTACGGATGTAGTAAAAAGGAGGTGTGACAGCTCTAGCAACTCTGCTAGGGATCGAACCCAGAATCTCTGGTTCAGGGTTCAAGAATTCGAGCTTTGAATAATTGCTATATTTGGTTTTATTTATTATCTGGTTTTAGTTACATATTTGGGCCTAATGTGCTAAATGTTGCTTTTTACCGCTTTGATATTATCTGAAATGTATATAAACTGCTACGAAACCCTTCTCTTCTCATCTTCGAGGATGTGCACACTGGCGTTACTCCCTATTCTGTTAGTGTCATACCTTGAAATAAGAAAGAGACATAGACAAGTTACAAAGTCGGGTGGCCTTTTGGTTCCCGGTACGTAGCCCCCTCCTCGGCTCGAGTTGTCCGCTCGGGCGCACAAGTCTAGAACACTATACCTAGGTTTTATACTTAGAATAACTCAGCCTCATGTCGAATCCCTAGTAAGAAAGTTTGTTTGAATCATGTGCATTCAACTTTGGAGACTCAACACAGGGGTTGGGTCTATCTAAAATAGGTGTACCCGAAATGAAAAGACCATCCTGATGCATCCTACTTGCTACTTGCTAGTTGCGCATTCATTTGCTTCGGATTTGCATGTTGACCGGCTTACCAAATAATAGGAGAAAAGTTGAGAGTCAATGTGAGGGCTGAGAGAGGTAATTGCCTGTTTTTGAAACAAAACTGATGTCCCAAATTATACCGACACTCTGCCGAAATTTTTTTTTTTAAAAAAAAAGAGAAGAAAAATATTGTTTCAAAAAAGATAGTTGGTTTTTGTTTTGTCAAAACTGCCCGAACTATGCCAGTTTGATTCCCACCGGATGTGAGATACGTAGGCAACCTCCATCGGGTCCAACTTCCCTTTTGCAAAATAGCCCAAAAAGAACCGAAATTTTATTGCTTTGTTGTAAATAAGTAAGGTGATGTCATTCTTGTCAAAAATAGTCGAATGTCCCCAAAAGGACGCCGGAAGGCTGTTTTTGCAAGAACAGCCACCTTGGTCTCTTTTTCAAATTTTTGGCCGGTTAGCAAGCATAGCCTTAAAATCTTCTCCCCGAAGTACTGAAAGTCCGTATTTGCAAAGCCGGTTTTTATTTGGAAATGAGTTTTCTTTAAAAAAAGTAGTGTTAACTTTTTCTTGAGTCAAATGAGTCATGATTTTGCTTAATCATCCTAATAAATGTGCAGAATGAGCACGAGTCAACATTTGCCAATAACAGTCATGAACAAGATACCCTTGGAGCTGTATATGTGGTGGGAAGATCTTGGAAAATCAGGAAAAGATAGGGTCAATCTTTACTTGGGAGGTCTCACTAGGTTATTAAAGATCAGCCCTAGAGAAGACATCATAAAGGCATTGGTTACGTTCTGGGACCCAACTCACAACGTGTTTCATTTCTCGTATTTTAAACTCACACCCATACTGGAAGAAATAGCCGGATATATTGGGAGAACTGAAGCTCCTATGAGACACAAGTATTTGATTGCTCCAAGAGTCGTCTTTGCACACAAGTTTCTAGATTTCTTAAAGATAAGCAAGGGGTCCACTACCCAGATTTGGTAGCTGGTTTTTCCACTCCGCTGTTTATATACTAGCGATACGGACACATAGGGTGGTTTAACAACCCAGAAAGCAAAATTTGCAGCAAATGGAATCGCCTCAAATGGGAAGAACACGGGTGCTTTGCTTTTATGGTGGTATTTCTGGATCTTCTAGTGTTTCCCAGGAAAGATGGGAATATCGATATATGGATAGCTGGGGTCATCAGCACTTTGCTTACTTAGGCCAAAAGCACCCTCGCACCCATGATAGTGTCTGAAATCTTCTGCGCTCTCACAGCCTGCAAAGCCGGAGGAGACTTTTTTGAAGGGTGCAACTTGTTGCTACAAATATGGATGATTTAACATCTATGTCATCGTCCTTAATACATGAGCTATGGGTCGACAGAGAAAAGCTGCATAGAGGAGTTTTATACAAGAGTTGATGGGTTTAACATGCCAGAAGGGGTCACAGAATGGATATCATATCTCCGTTCCGTCACTGCAAATCAAATAGAATGGACGTTAGGGTGGCTTCCTGTAGACGAAATCATATACATGCCAGCTACTGGGCCTCACTTTCTCCTGCTGGGTCTCAAAAGTATCCAGCCTTATGCCCTATACCGGGTTCTGAGATAGCTGGGGAGATGTCAAATAGTTCCAAAGGATGAAGACCTTAGTGCTCAGGTAGTCGAGATTGGTTCTGACGGTCAAATTCGTGAAGTAGCAATTCGCCAGATCTGGAGCGAGTGTCAATACATGACAGCAAGCACCCAAGTGCGTGATTTATCTAGAGGTTAAGTTTCACCATGGTATCTTGCTTGTTATAAAAGGGAAGGTGAGTTTGGAAGGCTGGCCAAAAGACCCCATCTCTAAGAATTTGTTGAGGCATCACAAGCGCAATGGGATTGGTTGGCCAAAGAAAAAGAGTATAGGGCTACCATAAGCAAGCTGGAAAAGTAAGTCAAGGATCTTCAATTTAAGAATGGTTTGTAAGCCGCCGCGGATGAGGGTGAGAAGAAAAAGCTAGCCTATGAAAATGACAACCTTCAAGCCCAAATTTGGGAAATGAAAATAGCAGCCGAAAATCCTGCCAGAAGTGCAAAAGATGGAAAACCTAGAGATAAACTTAGGCAGAAGGTGGGTGAGTATGGTTTTGATCTGAAAAAGGCAGAGGGTGAACTAGAAAGGGCTCGAACAAAATTGGCTAAGAATGCAGAGGAACGAGCGCGCTTGGTTAAACAGTTAAAAGAGAAATATGACATTGTGGTTATTGGGTTGAAGAAAAGGGTCATCATCTTTGAGAACAAAATGATCAAACATGCAAAAGACTTTAAGGCAGAAAGAGAACACTATTATGCAGCGATGGAACAGTTAGAAAGAGATCTTCAACAACTTCAAGAACAAAACCATGCAGCGAAACATAATTTGGAAGCTAGGGCCCAGCAGATTGGGCGTTTGTTGCAAGAAAAGGGCGTCATAAGAGAAAGGGTCATAAGGATTGCCGACTACATCGCAATGAAGTGCAGTAATTGTGAAGACATGACCAAATCCATGTTTTTCGCAATTATAATGACCTTTGTCCACCAAATAATGGAGGATCTCTATCATCTCCAAGGGGTTTGGCGTGTATGCCTGTGTCGAGACCGATTGATGTCCCGCGGACCCCAGGAGCAGTTGAGGCATTAATGTATTTATGATTTTTACTCGAGTTTGTATTTTCGTCTTTCTGTTAGAGTTTGTTAGCATGTTTTTGAGTTTGTTTTTTATCTTTCTGTTGGGGTCTGTTAGTTTCCCTTTTCGAGTCTATTAGTTTTATGATTAAATTTGATAGGATGAGTCATTGTAATCAAAACGTTTTCGTTTTATGGAAAATTTGAAAATCCCAAAATGTTTTATTATTTATTTTTACAATTATCCCCCAGAACTTTGATCGGTCTGATTCATGCGATGTCATGATACGTAGCCAATACCTATAAGATTCGATCATAACCAGAAAAGAGAAAAAGAGAGGAAAAAAAAGAGAAAAGAAGAAAAAGAAAGAAAGAGAAAACAAGAAACGGTGGGAAGGAAACAATGGCAAAACAAGAGAGGAAAATGAGTGAATAAAGAACAACAAGAAATCTAGCAAAGAAAGGCAGGAATGGAAAAGGGATAAGTTGCAAAATGAAAATTAGGGAAAGCCGGGATGACGCAAGCAACTGATTAAATGCATAATAGAAATAGTTAACTCCTTAGGTGCATTACATCTCCAATGTGAGATTGCCTATCTGCTAAGCTCTAATCGCTAACAAGTTTGTTGTTGAAAAATAGTACAGGCAGGTGGTTAATTTGTTTGGCATTCTGGCAACTCATCCATACAACACCAGGTCCAAAGACAAGTTGATCATGACTAACCAAGAATTGGATGCAAGTGTTATTGATCCGTCGAGAGAGGGTGAAGAGTCTGATGCTAATCTGAAAGAGGAAGTGTATAAGCTGAAACAACATATGGTAGATATATATCAGGCATGGGTGAAAGGGCATCCACCACCATCCTACCTCACCAACCCTACTTTCGTCCCACTGTTGGCTCAATCCCAGGAACCTCCCACTGTTGATTCATCTCCAAGCTATCCTATTTACCACCACTACCATGACACCACTTCACAAAACCTTACTCCTACACTCCTTGTTTCGACCTCCCTGTTGAAACCTAGAAGCCACCTAAAAATCTAGAACATGAAGAGATGTTCAAGAAGGTTAAAATCCTGGAGCAGTCATTTATAAACATGCAGGGATTGGGAGGTCAGGTGAGCGTGGCATACAAGGATATGTGCCTATTTCCCGATGTTCAACTGCCAGCAGGATTCAAGATGCCCAAATTTGATCTGTATGACGGGAAAGGAGACCCGGTGGCCCATTTGAGGGGATTCTGCAGTAAAATGAGAGGAGCCAGTGGGAAATAAGAGTTGCTAATGGCATACTTCAGTCTGAGTCTAAGCGGTGCGACATTGGGATGGTACACTCATCAGGATCACAGCAGATGGTATACATGGGATGATTTGGCCCAATCTTTCGCTTGTCACTTCCAATACAACCTCGAGATTGTTCCAGATCATTTGTATCTAACTAAGATTGAGAAGAAGCCTAGTTAAAGTTTCAGGGAGTATGGTTTTTGTTGGAGAGAACAAGCGGCAAGGGTTGACCCTCCAATGAAAGAGAGCAAAACGGTGGATTAGTTTTTGCAAGCCATGGAGCCCACTTACTATGGCCATCTGGTATCGGCCATAGGCAAGTCCTTCAACGAGGTAGTGAAGATGGGTGGCATGGTAGAAGGAGGGCTTAAGTCAAACAAAATCCTAAGTTACTCGGCTATTAAGGCAACTACACAAGCTATTCAAAACAGTATTGGGGGAGTAATCGGAAAGAAGAAGGAAGAATATGTGGAAACAATCGATTCAGGATCATGGTTTGGACCCAGGGACCCATCACACCATTATAATCAGCCCCGACCCCACCACAAAACCTACACCCAAACCCCGTATAATCCATCCCAACATTACTACCCATCACAAGACCCTCATTTTTCTATCCACCACGCCAAACCATACACTCAACCTCCCGCCCATGCACAATGGCATGCGCCAACCCCACAAAACACTTACCCAGCTCCACAAAATGCCTACCCACCCCTACAAGCCTATCGAAACCCTCCCAGCTCGGGTTTCCGGCCCAATCAAGAATTTAAGAACGAGAGGTTGTGGAGGAAGGAAACCTTCACCCCATTAGGAGAGTCCTATACTAGTTTGTTCCATAGACTGAGGCAATTGGATATGCTGAGGCCAATTGAGTCGAAATTGCCAAACCCTTCTCCTAAGAATCTTGATTACTCAGTAAGATGTGAATATTGTTCTGGTACTCCGGGACATAATACGGAGAAGTACTAGCACTTGAAAAATGCCATCCAAGAGCTCATTTATACCAACTGTATTGAAGTCCAAACTCCAGAGGCACCCAACATCAACCAGAACTCATTGCCAACCCATTAGGAGACAAACATGATCGAGATACTACATAGGGGGGGGAGCCCAAGAAGCCTTCACAGACCGTCATGATGATTCGGGGCAGTGAGGTCAAGCCAGTTAAAAAACCAACAGTTGAAGGATTAGTGAACCCGTTGAGCGGGATAAATGGTGAACCATCTGTGGTAGTCAAGGAGGGGTACCCAAGTGATGTTGCAACAAAACAAGAATAGTCAAAAGTGGTTGTGCCGGGAGTGGCAAACAAGCTTGTCGTAATTTTAGAGGGTGCCCGTACAAATCCTGTCATCATCAAGTCTGTAACCCAAGTTACCGATAGTCAACAGCAAGGCTGTCCCGTGGAACCATGAACGGGTGACGGTGACCTACAAGGTAAAAGAAGTTAAAGAATAAGTCAATGAGGCCCATGGATTAACTCGTTCTGGGAGATGCTTTGCCCCATAAGAGTTAAGAAAAGCTAAAATCTCCAAAGATAACCTAGTTCTAGTGAAGAAAGTGGTAACTAAAGAAGAGGCGGAGGAGTTTTTGAGAAAAATGAAGGTACAAGACTATTCAATCATGGAGTAGTTGAGAAAGACGCCTGCTCCTATTTCACTGTTGTCATTATTAATCCACTTAGACGAGCATCGTCGGGCCTTGATGAAAATCCTTAATGAGGTTCACGTTCCCGACAAAATCTTAGTAAACCATCTAGAAAAGATCGCTAACAAAATATTTGAGGTGAACAGAGTCATTTTCTCAGATGATGAGTTGCCTGTGGAAGGTACTGAGCACAACAGAGCCCTCTATTTATGGTTCCAACATAAATATTTGCCCTCTCTCTACTCTAACCAAGATGAAAGTGGATGATGAGAGGATTCACAAGAACAATATCTGCGTTCGGGGATTTGAAGGTGGAGGGAAAGATTCAGTTAGTGATATAGTGCTTGAGTTGACAATAGGACCGGTTGAATTCACCATGGAGTTCCAGGTGCTGGATGTAGCCATTTCCTATAATTTGCTGTTAGGTCGACCTTGGATTCCTGCTACCAAAGCAGTCCCGTACACTCTGCACCAGATGGTCAAGTTTGAATAGGATAGGTAGGAAATCATTGTACATGGCGAGGATGGTCTGTGTGCTCACAGTGAAGCCGTTGTCCCGTTCATTGAGGTTGAAAATGACAAAGGGCCTTGGGTCTATCAGGTTTTTGAAACAATGTCGGTCGAGAAAATCCCAGAAGGGAAATACATTACAATTCCAAAGATAATAGCATCATCAGTCATGGTGGCCTTTCAAATGATGAAAAATGGCTTTGTACCTAGTAAGGGTCTGGGTGCATATCTGTAGGGTATCATACAACCGGTGTCTCTCCCTAAAAACTTGGGTACATTTGGTCTGGGATTCAAACCAGCATTTGGAGATATGAAGAGGGCTAGAAAGTTGAAACAGAGGGCGTGGGCACTTCCGAAGCCTATCCCACGTCTCTTCAGGTCGTTTGTCAAGCCCGGTGCCATGAAACGCCCAGTGACAACAATTCCCAGTTTTGTGGTTGGCATTGATGAAGAGTTAATTGTAAGGTTCGAGAGGTTGTTCGATGATGTGAACATGGTGGAAGTTGGAGAAAGTTCTTGAAAAGCAGATGTGCAATTTGTTGACCCGAGTGCAAAACTTAACAATTGGAGGGCTACTCATCTCCCTACCCGAAAGGAGATTTGGTAGTTGGCTTTGATTTTCTTTCAGTTTATCTGGATTATTCCAGGGTTGTAATTCAGATTCCATGTTTAGTCCGTTTGGATGTATAAACCTTGTTATCTTTTAATTTCAATGAAATGCAATTTCCCTTTTTCATCATTCCTGATAGTTTTATTTTTGTTTTTCTTTTCTTCCTTGTACAGTTCTTTTTATGCTGGTTTCAATGACATGACATGCATGGGGAATCTTTTGCCCAGTCTTAAAAGCCAATCTAATTCTGAAATAATAATTCAAGAAATAGAGTGTGATGATGAATCAAAATATGATGAGGATGAGGCTTTGAAGAGATTAGTAAAAAATTAAGCCATTTTGAAGAAAAACCCAAGCCTAACCTGAGTGATACAGAAGCAATCAATTTAGGGGACTCAGATAATGTTTGAGAAACTAAGATAAGTGTCCATCTTGAACCACAAATAGGGGAAGAGGTAATTAAAGCATTGTTTGAATACAAAGATATTTTTGCATGGTCATATGACGACATGCTGGGTGTAAGCACTGACTTGGTGGTTCACAAATTGCCCACTGACCCGACACTCCCTCCCGTCAAGAAGAAGTTGAGAAAGTTCAAAACCGACATAAGTGTGAAGATTAATGAAGAGGTCACAAAGCAATTTGATGCAAAGGTCATTCGGGTCATGCAGTATCCCACTTGGTTAGCCAATATTGTGCCTGTGCCAAAGAAGGATGGCAAAACCAGGGTGTGTGTTAATTACCGTGATCTCAACAAGGCAAGTCCAAAAAACAACTTCCCACTGCCAAATATCCACATTTTGATTGATAATTGCGCCAAGCATGAGATTAGGTCTTTTGTGGATTACTATGTGGGCTATCATCAGATCTTAATAGATGAGGCAGATGCGGAAAAGATGGCCTTCATCACGTCGTGGGGGGACATATTACTACAGGGTCATGCCTTTTGGTTTGAAAAATGCTAGATCAACTTACATGAGGGCAATGACGACCATATTTCATGACATGATACACAAGGAGATCGAGGTCTACATGGATGATGTGATCATAAAGTCCAGGAAGCAGTCGGACCACATCAGAGATTTGAGAAAATATTTCTAGAGGCTTCGCAGGTACAATCTTAAGCTTAACCCCGCCAAATGCGCATTTGGCATTCCATCTAGAAAACTGCTTGGATTCACAGTCAACCGTCGAGGTATTGAATTGGACCCGTCAAAGATCAAAGCTATCCAAGAATTGCCACCTCCAAGGAACAAGACTAAGGTGATGAGTCTGTTAGGGAGATTGAACTACATCAGTAGGTTTATTTCTCAGCTCACAAAAACTTGTGAGCCTATCTTCAAGCTGTTGAAGAAGGATGTTGCGGTCAAGTGGACAAACGAGTGTCAAGAAGCATTTGATAAGATAAAATAGTACTTGTCAAACCCACCTGTATTGGTCCTACCAGAACCGGGAAGACCTTTGATTCTGTATTTGACGGTCCTGGATAACTCATTTGGTTGTGTGTTGGGTCAGCATGACATCACCGGCAGGAAGAAGCAAGTCATCTATTATCTCAGCAAGAAGTTCACATCTTATGAGGTTAAGTACACTCACCTTGAAAGGACATGCTACGCCCTAACTTGGGTGGTACAAAAGCTGAAGCATTATTTGTCATCTAACACTACTTACCTCATTTCTTGTTTAGACCCGTTAAAGTATATCTTTCAGAATCCTATGCCCACAGGGAGTCTCGCAAAGTGCAGATCTTGCTCATAGAATTTGACATCGTCTATGTGACTCGGACTGCGATGAAAGCCCAAGCATTGGCCGATCATTTGGCAGAGAACTCGGAGGATGAGGAATATGAACCTTTGAAGACTTACTTCCCTGATGAAGAGGTGATGCACATTGACGGGTTGGAATAGGTTGAAAATCTAGGTTGAAATCTTTTCTTTAATGGAGCTGATAATATGAAAGTCATCGGGATAGAAGTTCTACTTATTTCTAAAACAGGGCATCAGTACCCTGTTACGGCTCAACTTCATTTCTATTGTACCAACAACATGGCTGAGTACGAGGCATGCATTTTGGGTTTGATGTTAGTTGTAGACATGGGTGTCCAGGAAGTCTTGGTCTTGGGAGACTAGGACCTTTTGGTGCACCAAATTCAAGGATAATCGGAAATACGGGATTTAAAGCTCATACCGTACCGACAATGTTTGCATGATCTTTGTCAACAGTTTTGATCAGTAGGGTTCAAGAATATTCCAAGGATCCATAATGAGGTTATCGATGCGTTGGCTACTCTGGCGTCAACGTTATGTCATCCAGATAAGTATTATGTTGACCCTTTGCATATTCAGGTCTACGATCAGCATGCTTACTGCAACATGGTGGAAGAAGAACTTGTTGGTGAGCCGTGGTTCCACGGTATTTGGGAGTATATCAGGATGGGGGAATATCTAGTACAAGCCACAGATGATAAAAAGAGAACAATTCATCGTTTGTCAAGTGGATTTTTCTTCAATGGAGGAGCTTTGTACAAAAGAACTCCAGATCTTGGATTGTTAAGATGCATAGATGCTAGATAGGCCACAAATATCATGACCAAAGTACATTCTGGAGTCTGTGGACCGCATATGAGTGGGTATGTTCTGGCGAAGAAGATTCTCCGAGTAGGTTATTATTGGCTCAACATGGAGCGAGATTGTATCAGTTTTGTGCGCAAGTGTCATCAATGTCAAGTGCACGGAGATTTGATTCATTCTCCGCCATCTGAATTGCATACAATGTCTGCACCATGGCCCTTTGTTGCTTGGGGCATGGATTTCATTGGACCAATCGAGACAACAGCATCCAATGGGCACAGGTCCATTTTGGTAGCCATTGATTATTCACCAAGTGGGTTGAAGCTAAAACTTTCAAGTCTGTGACCAAGAAAGCAGTGGTCGACTTTGTTCACTAAAATATTATTTGTCGGTTCGGGATCCCAAAGGTGATCATCACAGATAATGGTGCTAATCTCAATAGTCATTTGATGAAAAAGGTATGTCAACAGTTTAAGATTACACATCGTAATTCAACCCCATACCGCCCCAAGGCGAATGGAGCAGTCGAGGCAGCCAATAAGAAAATAAAAAAGATACTTCGGAAAATGGTGGAAGGTTCCAGGAAATGGCATGAAAAGTTGCCCTTTGCTTTGCTAGGTTACCACACTACTGTTCTTACTTCAGTAGGTGCGACTCCTTATTTGTTGGTATATGGCGCTGAGGCGGTGATCCCCGTGGAAGTTGAAATTCCATCCCTTCAGATTGTTGCTGAAGCCGAGATTGATGATGATGAGTGGGTTAAGGCCCATTTAGAGCAACTAAGTTTGATTGATGAGAAGAGATTGGCAGCAGTGTGTCATGGTTAGTCGTAAAAGAGAATGGTAAGAGCATACAACAAGAAGGTGTGTCCTCAGAAATTTGAAGTGGGTCAGAAAGTATTGAAACATATTCTTCCACATCAGGCTGAAGCAAAAGGCAAGTTCTCCCCAAATTGGCAGGGGCCGTCCATCGTACAAGAGTGTTGTCCAATGGTGCTTTGTATTTAACAGATATAGAAGGCAAATGTGAGATATGGCTATCAATTTTGATGCAGTCAAAAGATATTATGTATGATTTCTTTGGTTAAATTGTGTTTGTTTGTACTTGGCATGTTTTGAAGATTGGAATGACGAAGGCATTTTGTTCTGCTATCTAAATACTTTATCCTTTGTTATTCCTTTTTGAGCATTATTTATTTCCTTTCATACCCCTATTTTGGAATCAGTAGCAAAGTTCAGAAATGCAAGCGCAAAAGAAAAGTAAAGGAAAAGAGAGAAAACAGAAAGAAAAGAATGAAAAGAAGAAAAAAAACTACAAAACAACAAAAAGATAAAAAGAAGAAGAAAAGAAGAGAAAAGAAAATAAAATAAAAATCCCAACAACAAAGTAATTTCTATGTCATGAACTACGCTCGACCTGATTCATTTAAAGGATACGTAGGCAGCCTCACGGTTCGGTCCCATCAAATAAAAATGCAAAAGTCCCCAAGCAAAGAATCTGGGGCAGAATTTGTTCTTGTTGTAAGAAATCTGATTCCGAAAGTTGTAATCTTGAGCCTTTTAAGCTATTTTTGAGCCTTTATCCTTTCTTTCTAACCCCATCCAAAAACCCACATTACGGTCCAGAGAAAGACCTTCCGATCAGTCTTCGAGAGATGTCAAGTCAAGCAAGTAGAGGTGATTCATATCAGGGGCAACACTCCGGTCCAAACAAGGGAAATAAAAAATGAGAGAGTCTTATTGGTGAAAACCCTCACGGCACCGTAAGGCGATGGAAGCTGAGAGAAATTAAAAATGAGAGAGTCTTGTTGGTGAAAACCTTCATCGGAACCTTAAGGCGAAAGTGAGTTGAGAGATGAACACATGAGAGAGGTTTGTTGGTGAAAACCCTTTGGGGCACCGCAGGCCGAACTAGGCCAAGGTTTTGGTGAAGAAATTGGGTTTTGAAGATCTCGGGTCATAAAGTACGACAACTGAAAATTGATTGGTTGGACAGACTGGGCCAATTAATTCGAAATGCATGTCATGATCATTGGTTCTAGATGCTCCACTTAGATAAGTCTCTTTTCTTTTTCCCCTTCAGACAATCTTCCAGTTTTGGATTTTTCTTACCCTAACTCTCAAAGTCATTACATTTCATTTCTTTTGGGTTTATTTCTCTAAGATGTTTCCAATGTCAGTTTGTTTAAGCAAATAAGAAATGGTTTCAAAGCTCACTACCAACTTCCAAAATTGCACAAACCACAGCGCGACCAAAGCATTGCTAGAGATAGTATGATGTGAAATAGGATATAAAGGGTCAGCGAAAGTTCCATCGGTGAAATGGTTTAGTAATTTCGTGGGAGATATAGAGGTTCAGATAGATGGGTTAGAGATGTAACACAATAGTTGGGTTTAGAACAATCGGCTCATGTGGGTGAAAGTCAGTCAGAAAGTCAAACGGTTCTTAGCCGGTTCGGGGAAACCAGTCAAAGAAAAGCACGACAACAGAGAGGCCACTTTCAGCAAGAACCACAAACTAACCACCACATTTTAAACTGACAAGATTTTTCTTTAATTGTAACAGGGGCAGAAAATTTTATTTGTTTCGGAGAAACCCTCCGTAAGGAAGAGCAAACACTAGACAGGTTTGACCGTAAATTCTCAGGACCCTCCAGGAAAATGGTACCTAGTTTTAAATTTAAAATAATCATGAGTATCAGGATCTACCATAAATGTACCCCAAAGGAATATAAGTTGGTTTCAAGGTTTTCATTCTTGAGATAGGATTCAATTAGGAGTTGTTAGGACCCTCTTAAATAATGGGACCTAGCTTTAAGATTGCATTACATAACAAGATTTAGCGGAAGTCAAACCTTTAGAAGATATAATTTAGACTTAAAACTGTCGTTTAACTAGGAGTTTTCAGGACCCTCCTCGATAATGGGATCCAGCTTTCAAATTCTTAGTGATATTTGGTAACATGAATCAGTTAACACTCACAGATGTGCCCAACTACCAAACTAGGGCAGAAAGGTTTCTTTGTTTTGTCTATTTTTGATGAAGTCAGGCACCCATCGGGAGAGCAAGGGAGAACAATGCCAGTTTTAAGGATAAGAAGCAATTCAAGCATCGGTAATCAGGAACCAAACTGGAGAACAAAGCAATTCAAGCGTCGCTAATCAGGAGCCCACCTGGAGACTAAAGTAAGTCAAGCATCGGTAATCAGGGGACCACCTGGAGAACAAAGCAATTCAACTGTCAATAATCAGGAGCCCACTTGGAGAAAAAAACAATTCAAGTATCGGTAATCAGGAGACCGCCTGGAGAACAAAGCAATTCAAGCATCGGTAATCAGGAGCCCACCTGGAGAACAAAACAACTCAAGCATCGGTAATCAGGAGCCCACCTGGAGAACAAAGCAAGTCAAGCATCGGTAATCAGGAGCCTACCTAGAGAACAAAGCAATTCAAGAGTTGGTAATCAGGAGCCCACCCAGAGAACAAAGCAATTCAAGTGATGGTAATTAGGAGCCCACCTAGAGAACAAAGCAATTCAAGTGTTGCTAATCAGGAGCCCACCTGGAGAACAAAGCAAGTCAAACATCAGTAATCAGGAGCCCACCTGGAGAACAAAGCAATTCAAGTGTCGATAATCAGGAGCCCACCTGGAGAACAAATCAATTCAAGCGTCAGTAATAAGGAGACCGCCTGGAGAACAAAGCAATTCAAGCATCGGTAATCAGGAGCCCACCTGGAGAACAAAGCAATTCAAGCATCGGTAATCAGGAGCCTACTTAGAGAACAAAGCAAGTCAAGCGTCGGTAATCAGGAGCCTACCTAGAGAACAAAGCAATTCAAGTGTTGGTAATCAGGAGCATACCTAGAGAACAAAGCAATTCAAGTGTTGGTAATCAGGAGCCCACCTAGAGAACAAAGCAATTCAAGCATCGGTAATCAGGAGCCCACCTGGAGAACAAAGCAACTCAAGCATCAGTAATCAGGAGCCCACCTGGAGAACAAAGCAAGTCAAGCGTCGGTAATCAGGAGCCTACCTAGAGAACAAAGCAATTCAAGTGTTGGCAATCAGGAGCCTACCCAGAGAACAAAGCAATTCAAGTGATGGTAATCAGGAGCCCACCTAGAGAACAAAGTAATTCAAGTGTTGGTAATCAGGAGCCCACATGGAGAACAAAGCAAGTCAAGCATCGGTAATCAGGAGCCCACCTGGAGAACAAAGCAATTCAAGCGTCGATAATCAGGAGCCCACCTGGAGAACAAAGCAATTCAAGCGTCAGTAATCAAGAGCCCACCTAGAGAATAAAGCAATTCAAGCATCGGTAATTAGGAGCCCACCTGGAGAACAAAGCAAGTCAAGCGTTGGTAATGAGGAGCCTACCTGGAGAACAAAGCAATTCAAGTGTTGGTAATCAGGAGCACACCTAGAGAACAAAGCAATTCAAGTATTGGTAATCAGGAGCCTACCTAGAGAACAAAGCAATTCAAGTGTTGGTAATCAGGAGCCCACCTAAAGAACAAATCAAGTCAAGCATCGGTAGTCAGGAGCCAACCTGGAGAACAAAGCAATTCAAGTGTCGGTAATTAGGAGCCCACCTGGAGAACAAAAAAACAATTCAAGTGTTGGTAATCAGGAGCCCACCTAAAGAACAAAGCAACAATTCAAGTGTTGCTAATCAGGAGCCCACCTAGAGAACAAAACAAGTCAAGTGTCGGTATTCAGGAGCCCACCTGGAGAACAAAGCAATTCAAGCGTCGATAATCAGGAGCCCACCTGGAGATTCAAGCGTCGGTAATCAGGAGCACACCTAGAGAACAAAGCAATTCAAGCATCGGTAATTAGGAGCCCACCTGGAGAACAAAGCAATTCAAGCATCGGTAATCAGGAGCCCACCTGGAGAACAAAGCAATTGAAGTGTCGGTAATCAGGAGCCCACCTGGAGAACAAAAAAATAATTCAAGTGTTGGTAATTAGGAGCCCACCTAAAGAACAAAGCAACAATTCAAATGTTGGTAATCAGGAGCCCACCTGGAGAACAAAGAAAGTCAAGTGTCGGTAATCAGGAGCCCACTTGGAGAACAAAGCAATTCAAGTATTTGTAATCATAAGCCCACCGGGAGAACAAAGCAATTCAAGTGTCAGTAATTAGGAGCCCACCTAGAGAACAAAGCAACAATTCAAGTGTTGGTAATCAGGAGCCCACCTGGAGAACAAAGTAAGTCAAGTGTCGGTAATCAGGATCCCACATGGAGAACAAAGCAATTCAAGTGTTGGTAATCAGGAGCCCACCTAGAGAACAAAGCAATTCAAGTGTTGGTAATGAGGAGCCCACCTGGAGAACAAAGTAATTCAAGTGTCGGTAATCAGGAGCCCACTTGGAGAATAAAGCAATTCAAGTGTCGGTAATCAGGATCCCACTTGGAGAATAATGCAATTCAAGTGTCGGTAATCAGGATCCCACCTGGAGAACAAAGTAATTCAAGTGTCGGTAATCAGGAGCCCACCTGAAGAACAAAGAAACTATTCACGCGTCGGTAATCAGGAGCCCACCTGAAGAACAAAGCGACAATTCAAGTGTTGGTAATCAGGAGCCCACTTGAAGAACGAAGGGAATCAACAAGGTTCAAAAGAGTTCAGCAATCAGGATCCCACCTGAAGAACGAAGGGAAGTAGTTCAAGTTTCAAGGAAAAGCAGCGCAAGTGTTGGTAATCAGGAGTCCACCTGAAGAACGAAGGGAAAGCAACAATGTTCGAAGGAAGACAGTTCAAGTTTAGCAGTCAGGCGCCCGCTTGAAAAAAAGGAAAACCATCTCAGATTACAATTCAAGTCGGCAACAAAGGGATTTCACTTGGAGAATACAAGTCAACCGGGCAACAGGAACTGCAAGATTAAGTTTGAAGATATAGATAGGAGTTTTGTAATGCATAGATATTAGTTTAGTCTAGCTTCTTTTATTTTGTCATGGTGTAATAAGGAGGTCAGTAAGCAGTAGCAACAGCAGCATCAGCTACAGTGAATTCACAGTTTTATGGTAGTTCCAGCTACCGAAACTTCCCGAACTACACTGACCTGATTCCTTTATAGCCAAGGATATATAGGCAACCTCGGAAGAAGGGTGCGGTCAAATCTATCAAAAATGCTTCCCACGGAGTATTCAAACGGGCAAAAATTGCTCATATCCGCGCACTTTATCTTTGCACGAAAACTCTTTGTGTTTTCAAGCAAAGAGGGGCAGCTGTGAGCACGTGATTTTTTCCCTATATGAATTACTCATATAAATTCAAACAAATAACTTTTTCCCAGTATTTGCAATTTTGTGGATTTTTATGGTATTTTTCCGTTAATTGCTTGCACTTGTCTGCGCATGTTTAATTTTATTTAATTCATAAAAAATACAACAAAAATGTTGCATTTGCATTTAGGATTTAATTTTATATTTATTATTAAATTAGTGTTTCATAAAATTGGAAAATCACCAAAAAATAACCAATTTTGCATTTTATTGTTTAATTTCGAATTTTGGTAGTTTTCTTTAAATTTGGTTTTTTAGTAGTTATATTAAATATTATTTAGAATTAATTAGTATTTTTGATAGGCTAATTTGGTTTTATAATTTAATTTAGGTTTTTATTTTTAATTTTGAAAAAAAAGGAATTAAAAAGAGTTTGAAAATAGAAAAGAAAATTGAATTGAAAGAGAAAGGAAAACAAAGAGGGGAGTCTGAATTGGGCTAGAACTATTTAATTCCCCCCTCCCCCCACCCCAGCCCAAATGAAATTTCCCCCATACACGTTTTGACCCAAGCCCAGATCCGCCCCCACCCAGTCTAGTCCTCACCATAACTCGAAATGACACTGTTTCGCTATATCTCATCTCAACCATTGGATCAACAAGATCCAATGGAACTGACCCCTCCCCCGTATATAACTGTTTGAAGACCTCACCCCACCCTACACTCGCCTCCCTTTTTTCTCGTATCCTTCAGAGACTGAACAAAAGAAACCCTAAAGCCGCCCTGATTTCTCCACTCGCCGGCAGGCGGTGCCGGTCCCAAATAACTCCAAATCAACACCACAGAAACATTATACCCTCCACTTCCCTAATCTCCAATTCTTTTCCTTCGAATCCCTGTGGAGCTTCTCAAATCTTAAATCAATGATTCAAGCCCTAAAAGCCCAAAGCCAAATTCATATATGCAAGGTTGTTCCTCCAAGTTTTCTTAGTTATTCAAGGTCGGTTTTGTCACAAAATAATGTTGTTCGCTTGTTCTTGACAAAGAACAAGCGATTGACATTATTTGAGGATTAAATCGGAATATCAGTCGCGAGTTCGAGCATGGGTCGGTGAGTTCCTTCTTTCCTTTTGTTCATTCTTGTATTCTTTCAGCCTTTTTTCCTCTTCTCTTCTTCTCTTTTTCTTTGGATAATTCAATTGAAAATTGACCAAAGTTTTTGGCCAAGATGGAGTACTGTCCGTTTGTTCCTTGTTAGTATTCTTTTCCAAGTCTTGTTCCTTGATGTTGCTTGGTCTGTTTAATTTTCCTGTTAATAGCATGACTAAATTTCTGATTTCACCATGTTTATTCAGCCTTTTAGGTTAACTTAATTAGGTTTATTTGATAACTTAGTTCAATTCCGCTTTTTAGTTTAGTTTTTAGTCTTGTGAAATCGTTTAGTTGTTTTCTTACCGTTTGCCATAATTTTCTCAATATGGTTCAATTCATTTTACTGTTCGGGCTCTGAATCTAAACTCGGGTGTACATTTATGTGAGCCAAATCCAACTCTCAATAATGTTAGATAAAATATGTCGGGGACCGCGGGTGCATTTATGTGACGTGGTTCAAGACTTGTTTTAAATAACGTTGAAATCTTCCTAAAAATAAATAAAAGCGGTAATGAAGTTAAATTGCACCCTAGACTAAAACATGTACTAAAATCAAGTAAATAGGCCAATTATATCAGTTGAGCTATCGTGCTAAAACCACGGAATCCGGGAATTCCTAACACCTTCTCCCGGTTTAACAGAATTCCTTGCCCGGATTTCTATATTCGCGGACTATAGAATAGAGTCAATCATTCCTCAATTCGGGATTTAAAACCGTTGACTTGGGATACCATAAATTATCCCAAGTGGTGACTCTGATTTTAATTTAAATAATCCCGTTTTGGTTGTCACTTAAATTGGAAAAAACTCTCTTATACTCCTTACGGATGTAGTAAAAAGGAGGTGTGACATCCACTTGCGGAGTTTTCC
The DNA here is from genome assembly GCF_000393655.2 of Nicotiana sylvestris. NCBI lineage: Eukaryota > Viridiplantae > Streptophyta > Magnoliopsida > Solanales > Solanaceae > Nicotiana > Nicotiana sylvestris. The sequence goes on from NC_091058.1 coordinate 58,758,965, forward strand.
TACAACAACAGTTATCAGTCCAGCATTCAGATAGAACCGTATGAGACTCCGTATGGTAGGCGGCATCGGTCCCCAGTGGGTTGGTTCGAGTTGGGCGAGGCTAGATTATTAGGCACGGACTTGGTTCACGATGCTTTGGAGAAAGTTAAGGTGATTCAGAATAGACTTCGCACACCCTAGTCTAGACAGAAGAGTTATGCGGATTGGAAGGTTTGTGACGTTTCATTCATGCTGGGATAGCGGGTCTAGCTCCGGGTATTGCCTATGAAGGGCGTTATAAGGATCGGAAAGAAGGGCAAGCTGAGCCCAAAGTTCATTGGTCCATTTAAGGTGTTGCAGCGAGTTGGGGAGGTTTCTTATATGCTTTCTTTGCCTCCCAGTTTTGCAGGAGTTCATCCGGTATTCCATGTTTCTTGCTCCGAAAGTATCACGGTGAACTTTCTCACGTGTTTGATTTTATCTCAATCCAGTTAGACAAGGATCTATCTTAAGTTTAGGAGCCAGTAGCTATTTTAGATAGGAAGGTTCTAAAGTTGAGGTCAAAGAACATTGCTTCGGTGAAGGTTCAGTGGAGGGGTCAGCCGGTTAAGTAGGCAACTTGGGAGACCAAGCAGGATATGCGCTACCGTTATCCTTATCTTTTAACCACTTCAGGTATGTCTATATGATGGTTTGAGGACGAACGATTATTTTAAGAGGGGGAGGATGTAACGACCTGATCGGTCATTTTGAGAGTTATAGCCCCGATCCCCTATTAACTACTTCCCTCGTATCTTTTTTCTTCTATTGTGACTTGCCGGGAGGTTTTGTTTTGGTTTTTGGAGTATTTTGGGACACTTAGTCCCTAAAACGGAGTCTTAAGTCTTAGCATTTGAACCGTAGTCAGAACTGTGTGAAGATGACTCCAGAATGGAGTTCTGTCGATTCTGTTAGATCCGTTGAGTGATTTTGGGTTTATGGGTGTGTCTAGATTGTGTTTTGGAGGTCCGTAACTTATTTAGGCTTGAAATGGCGAAGTCAAATTTTTTGGAGATTTGGACCGGTAGTGAATTTTTTTATATCGGGGCCAGATTCCGATTCCGAAAGTAGGACTAGGTCCATAATGTTGAATATGACTTGTGTGCAACATTTGAAGTCATTCGGACGTGGTTTGATAGGTTTCAGCCTCGGTTGTAGGAATTTAAATTTTCAAGTTCTTTAAATTTAAATTGGAGGGTAATTCGTGATTTTTCTGTTGTTTGATGTGATTTGAGGGCTCGACTAAGTTCGTATGGATTTTTAGGATTGGTTGGTATGTTTGGTTTAGGTCCTAGGGGCCTCGGGTGAGTATCGGGTGCTTAACGGATCAAAAGTCAAAATTGTGTTACTGCTGAAGTCTTCAGAAATCTAGTGTTTTCGCACCTGCGGTGGGGAGACCGTAGGTGCAGGATCGCACGAGTGTAGTGAAGGGAAAACATGCGTAGTTTGGAGGCTTGACCAGGGATCAGAGATGTGCGGGAAGTACCGTATCTGTGATGCCCGCTGATGCGCCTAAGGAATCGCAAGCGCGGAGAAGGACCGTAGAAATGGATAGTATTCTGCAGGTGAGGCCCTTTTGCCACCAATGCGAACCCAGCCCTCATAAGTGATTTTTGCACCTATGATGGATTTCCCGCAGGTGCGGTTAAAGGCTCGCAGAAGCGAGTTTGCTGGGTAGAAAATAGGATTTCGATGGTTGATTTCCCATTTTCTATTTTGGGAGTTTGAGAGCTCGGTGTGAGGCAATTTTTCGGTATTTCTTCAAGAAGATTGTTGGGTTAAGTGGTTCTACTACGGATATGGCTATATTTCATGAATCTATCTTTTTTTTATCTTCTAATTAGGGATTTATATTTCATAGGCTATAATTTCGAGTTTTGAAAGGCGAATTGATGTCGGATTTGAGAAATTCTTGTGTGGTTAGACTAGTAAGTGAATGGGTGTTTGTAAATTTTGACTTTTACCCGATTTCGAGACTTGGGCCCAGGAGGCGTTTTAGGGTAATTTTCTAATTTCTTGCTTTAGCTTTGAGTTCATTAGCTAGGTTAGTTTTTTGTAATTATATTTATGATATGTAATTGATTTTGGCAAGATTTGGGCCATTTGGAGTAGGATATTGGTGGAAAGAGCATTGTTACTGATTTATTTGAGCTTAGTTCGAGGTAAGTGGCTTTCCTACCCTTGTGGGGGGAAATCTCCCTAAGATATGGTACTGCTTTGATATGTGAGCGATGTGTACGTGAAGTGACGAGTGCGTACACGGGCTATTTGTTGTAAAACTCCGTTTTAACTAAGTAATAACTTGTTTCTCCTTATTTTAGCTACACTAGCATATATAACTATCCTGTTTAGTTTAGAATAGCATGTCTACGTGTCTTAACTGCCTATCTGAACTATGTGCAGCATGTTTAGTGATATTCCTATTTTTCCTTTACTTGAACTTGGTCTAAATTGTATGTTTTTTTGTTGTAACTATTATTTTTGTTGGTTGAGCTGTATATTTACTTTGAAACTATGGAATGGTATTCCGACATACCCCCCTGTACTACTTATTTACTTTGGGACTACAAAACGGTATTCTGGGATATCCCCCCTATACTACATATTTACTTTGGGAATACGGAATGGTATTTCGAGAGATCCCCTGTTGTTATCTTTGTGTAATAAGCTGTAACTTTTCTACGATTTCATTTTTATTAAATTTCGGTCTTCACTTTACTGTGATATTTCATTCTGTCTTGTTTTATTATATATATATATATATACCAATAGGGTCTTGACCTGATCTCGTCACTACTCGACTGAGGTTAGGCTTGGCACTTACTAAGTACCGTTGTGGTATACACATGCCCTTTCCTGCACATGTTTTTCATGTGCAGATCTAGGTACCTCCTACCAGCCTTGTTTTTAGTGAGCCGAGATAGCTTTGGAGACTTCAAGGTATATTCGCCGCATCCGCAGACCTTTGAGTCCCTTTCTACTCTTCCCCGTATCAAGCACTTTCTGTATTTTTCTTTTGTTAGACTCTAGCGTATAGAGATACTATTTTATTTCTATAGTTTGTGATTCTTGATGTTCCAGATTTTGGGAAAGTTGTGTACGTCCAATGTTGGTTATTGTACATGCTGAGTGGCATTATTATTGGTTATTCAGTATCTAATGAAGTTAGCTATTTAGTTGTTTCCATTATTGATATTTTGCAATCTGTTAGGCTTACCTAGTCGTAGAGACTAGGTGCCGTCACGACATATCTCGGAGGGATGTTTGGGTCGTGACAAGATTACTATAAGGCCAATCACTTAATCACTTTTGACATTGTTCTAATAGATTACTATAAAACACAAACTAGGAGGACAATATTTCATTCATTAAAATTCAATACTCAAAACAAACAACTCAAAAATATTTTCAAGGTGCTCATGGCATATCTAACACAAACAAATCATCTTTATCAAGTACATTTGAATCCTCTTGTGAAACAAAGATGTCTTAATATCTTTATTTTCATCTAAATCAATAATTATATGCAATATTAATTAGTTAAAATTAAGAAATAACTAAAATTTTAAGGACAAACAATATTTAAATTCACATAAAATATATTACAAGTTCGATATTGGACTACTCTTCTTGTTATTTATAGTTCCTTATATTTTTTTATATTTTTAATTAAATACATTTATTAAGCCCATGAGCTGGCCCATCTCAGCCTCAATCAAGCCTCATGTATCACGGGCTTAGTTGGGTCGTGCTTAAAATCCTCGTTTTTAAATGGACTCCAAAAATCTTAGCCCAACTCTATTAAATCACGGGTTGGACTGGACCGACCAACCGGGCTAAGCCCATATTGACAGCTCTATATAGTTATATTGCTGCTTTACGGTGCAGGTTTTTATCAATGAGTATCTTTTAACTAGAAAGCCTTGTCACTACTTCGACGAGGTTAGACGAGATACTTAAGGTTGTACTTATACTACACTTCTGCACATTGCGTGCAGAAATGTTTATAGCAGAGCTGCTGGTGATGTCGAGAGTTGACTCTGAAGATGTTCGTGCATTCCGAATATATTTGCCACTTGTCCTTGGTATCTTTTATTTTGGTAATCTGTTTATGTCAATTTCAAACAGATTGTGTAATTAATTTTACCATCTTTTCAAATTCCAAGTCTTAGAAGCTCATAATTCGTACTACCAGTTCTTGAGTCAATTTGTAAATATTCAGATAATTCTTCACTATTCTCCTTTAATCTCATTTGGATTATATTTTCTGTTAGTTGTCTTACCTAATGGATCGAGTTAGGTCCCATCATGACTTGTGATTTTTGGGTCGTGACAGTGCTCTTCTTCGCTAGTTCAACTCAATTTCAGCGTAAATTTTAAAAAAAAAAATTGTTTTAGAATTTTCACCAAATTGACTCAAACTTTAACCGCATCCTCCTATCAAATGTTTCAAACTAAATATTTTAGTTTAAGAGAAAAAGTTGAAAAAACATGAGAAATCTATTCAAAAGTTGATAAAGAACTCAATAAAAATTTCAGAAAATTCTAAAAGGACCAAATTGTAATAGTATTGTTACATTATATAGTATTTTAATGACCTGACTAGTTGTTTTGCTTTTCTAGAACCCTGTTTCCCTAAGTAAGACTTTCCGTACTTGCTCTTACTAATTTATGACTTGCAGGGATGGTTGGTTCCGGATTTGTAAGAGTTTGGGTTGAAATCGAAACACTTGGTTCCTTAAGGTTGGCTGAAAATGCCAAGTTTGACTTCGGTCAATGTTTGATTAAACAACCTCGGAATCTGGATTTGAAGGTTCCAACATGTTCGTATGATGATTTTGAACTTGGGCGTATGTTCAGATCGGATTTTAGATGACCCGGGAGCATTTGGGCGCCTATTAGTGAAAGTTAATTCCTTAAGGATTTTGAAGTTCCGTAATTTCATTTAAGACTCGCGCGCAAAATTTGGTGTCAATCTGAGTAGTATAAGTACTTTTCGGCTCGTTGACAGTAAATTGAAGAACTTGAAGCTCTTAAGTTTGATTCATTGGTTTTGGGTGGCGATTCTTAGTTTTTGATGTTATTTCGGTGTTCCTATTACGTGAGCAAGTTTGTAAAATGTTATTAGATTTGTGTGAGTATTCGGTGTGGAGCCCTGAGGGCACCGATGAGTTTCGGACGGGTGTTGGGAGTGAAAACACTCAGTTTTCCGGTATTTCTGTGCAGGTGTTGTAGGTCTGGCAAATGAGAGGATTTGTTTGCATTTGCAATAATCGCATTTGCAAGGAAGGCTTCGCGATTGTGAAGAAGCCTGAGCTGGGCAGTCGTCGTATTTGCGATATTTTGTTCGCATTTGCGAACTCAGCAGGGACTGCATTTGCTACCCAATTGTCGCATTTGCGATGATTTTGTCGCAATTGCGACCTTCGCATTAACGAACCTGATGTCACAAATGCGACATCAGAGGGCTGGACACAAGTTTAAAAAACGGGGCTAAGGCCATTTATTTCATTTCACTTCTACACTTTGGCGATTTGGGAGCTTCCAAAGAAGGGATTTCAACCTAGCATTGTGAGGTAAGTTATTTCTACTTAATGTGAGTTTAACTTGGGTGTTGGGTAGATTAACATACCATGATTAGTGAAAATTCATGGGATTAGTGTAAAACCTAGGGTTTTGATAAAAACAAGATCTAACCACGAAATTTGTTATGGAATGGATTAGAAATTATATATTCGTGATCCTTAGGTTATGGGTACCAACTTCCTTCAAAAGTTTTGAGAATTCGGGCACATGGGCCTGGGGATGAATTTTAGGAACTTTGCATTTAGGGTTGTAAAATTACTTTAATAGTTAGAATACGAACTCTTGAGCTTGTATTGACAAGTTCTTACCCTGTTTGATTAGTTTTGGATGTTTCGGCTCCGAATTGAGGGTGTTGAGCACATTGTTGAATTTGGAAGTATAGCTTTGGAGTAAGGTGAGTCTCCTTTCTAACCTCGTAAGGGCGAAATAAACCCTTAGGTGAATTAAATAAATGTTTGTGACTATCTATGGGGGGCACGTACGGACGTGGTGATGAGAGTCCATGCGTAGCTACTATTATACTAATTGTTTGGGTAGTTTAGGACCCGTATTATATTGTACATGCAAATGCTTACATTTTTGCTTGCTACTGAGACCGCTTAGGACATTCTAGAAATTTTTAAATAAATATAAACGAATGTACGCACCTACTTGAGAACTTGTATGAATTTATTTGACTATAAATGAGCAATGAGTGCTTACTTAGTAATAATTGCTAATTGTGGATCAGGCCGATCGCCTCGGAAGAAATAGATGCATCTACGGTTCGCGTCATTCGACCCTCTAGCAGTGCACAGTTATTAATATGTTGGACCGAGCCGTACGACCTCGGCATAATGTGCACATGTTACTTATGTGGAATGCATCCATGCTTTACTCTCTTTAAATGCTTTGAAATGCAAATTTATTATATGACACGACCGAAATTTACATATTGTTTCTCCTTGATTCTAAGACTGTCATTATATTCATGTTATCCATGCTTAGCGTAATCCTTAAATATTATTGATATTGACCTTACTAAGTGTCAAGTCGACCCCTCGTCACTACCTCTTCGAGGTTAGACTGGATACTTGCTGGGTACATGTTGTTTATGTACTCATACTACGCTTATGTACTTAAATCTACGAGATCTGAGGCAGGTGCATCTAGTTACCCCTCCGGTGCGCGCTCCTGATTTCTGATCGAGATCTCACAGTGAGTTGCCCCTGCTGAGTCATTCAACAGCATGCCGGAGTTCTCTTCTTTTGTTGTTGTTATGTACTGTCTATTCTGTTTCAGGCAGTAGGATAGTGGTATTTTTGCACATTCTACTAGTTGTCCTAGTACTTGTCAAACTAGTTCCTGACACACACTATAGACTATTATTTTGGGATGTATTTATATTATTACAAACCTGTTAATTATCGACTGTTTAAAAAGATTAATTGTTAAGAAAATGTTGGGGATGTAATGGTAAAATAATGAGAACTCACTAGTTGATGAGGGTTGGATTCCTTGACAACGGTGTTGGGCGCCATCATGACCTCTAATGGAATTTGGGTCATGACAACATGATATCAGAGAACTAGATTCACGTAGGTCTCACAAGTCATGGGCAAACCTAATAGAGTCTTGCGAATCGGTACGAAGACGTATGTATCTATCTTTGAGAGGTTATAGGGTGTTAGGAAACTACTCTTTATTCATCATCTATCGGGCAGTTGATGGTATACTAAATTCCCTTCTTCTAATCTTTATCAAATGGTGAGGATGCGTACGACATATATTCCAAACCCGAGAGGAGCTGCTCTCCCATTGCTAGAGGCCGAGGCAGAGGCCGAGGGAGGGCATCAGCCCAAGGTAAGGGACGAGGTGTCACGACCCAAATCAGGACCTGGTCGTGATGGTGCCTCTCGTGAAGATAAGGCCAACTGACACTTCTCATTTTCTAATTATTAACAGTTAAGCATTTAAGTAATGGTCTAATAATGATAAAATAAATCCAAAATAACAATGATAATATAAATGCGCGGAAGAACACCTATACACAGCCCTAACCGGGGTGTCATTAGTCATGAGCATCTATAAGTCATAATACAAATCCGCTAAGTCAATAAACTAGTACAACTGTCTGAAAAGAGATAGAAGTGATAAAGGAGTAAAGACACGGGGCTGCGGATGTCAACGCTACCTCATGAACTTCGAATGTCCGCTTGAAGCTGGAGGGATCAGCACTCGGGAGGGGAACCAGCTATGCCTGAATCTGCACACACAGGTGCAGGGAGTAAAGTGAGTACTAAAACTCAGTGAGTAACAAATGTAAATAAATACTGAAAGCAAGAAATCACGTATGGCACAAAGCATTCTATAATGAAGCAGCAAAACCATTTAAAACAGTAAACCAGTGAAAGATAGGTATAATTCTTTAGCTGAAATGCAGTTTCATGAAAATCCTTTTTAAATGTTTTAGCAGGTAATTTACAGTCAATTATAAAAAGTAAACACATAAAGGCTCGCCCCTCGGATACAGTATCAACAAATCCGCCCCTCGGGCAACATCTCAGAATAGTACCAGCCCCTCGGGCTCAATCTCACATCACAATGGGTACCAGCACTCACTGGGGGTGTGCATACTCCTGGAGGGGCCCCTTACAGCCCAAGTGCAATAACAAGTCATCTCGTGGCATTAAAACTAGGCCCTCGACTTCATATCAATCAAGCCACCTCGTGGCGTACATATCTAAGGCCCTCGGCCTCATATCAGTATCAGTGTTTCCTCACAACATAGGCCCCCGACCTTACTCAGTCAAAAATCCTCACAAGCCCCTCGGGCAATAGTAAAACAATGTTTCTCAACCCGAACATCATTTTAAATATCATTTATTTCTTAAAACTGACTAAACATGGCTGAGTAGTAAAACGGTGGGAATATAACCTGACTAAGTTCAAGTATAAAGTCAAAACAGTGAGGAAATATCAATAAAAATCCCCTAAGGGTTCAAATAGTTGGCACTAGGCCCAATATGGCATGCAACACAAATAATGATGCTAGCAAATAGTTTTCCGTCAAATACACGGTAAAATTATCAATCGGAACGGACCAAGTCATAATCCATAATAGTGCACGACCTCACACTCGTCATCAAGCGTGTGCCTCACTTCAATATAGCACTATGATGTGCAATCTGTGGTTTCAAACCCTCAGAACAACATTTACCATCATTACTCACCTTGAACCGGCTAAATCTCTAGCTCACGACACCTTTGCCCCTCGGATCGGCCTCCACTCGCATCGAATCTATCCAAAATCAGAATGAGGACGTCAAAATATGCTAAGGGAACGAAGCCCAAGCGAAAACAAACAATAAAGGGCACAAATCCCGAAATTACCAAAATCCGACCCCGGGCCCACGTCTCGGAATTCAATAATTTTTACAACAATAGATTCCTTATCTCCCCACAAGTTCATACATATCAAAAGTTCTCAAATTTGACCCTAAATGGTCCTTCAAATCCTCAATTAAAGGCCTAAGTTTCCAAGCCCTAGTTTCCCCAATTTTCACCCTTAATTTCCATGATTTCTAGCTCTAATCCATGAAATAATAGCATAGGAACGAGTTTTAGGTCCAAATTCCTTACCTCAGTGAAGTTCCCTTGAAATCCCTCTTTCAAATCGCCCTAAAAACTCCCAATAAAAATGGTGAAATAGCTCAAAATTCGTGAAGGCTACAATTTATACCTTCTGCCCAGTCATTTTCGCATCTGCGGCTCAATACCCGCTTCTACAGTACCGCATTTGCAGTTATTTCTCCGATTATGCAGAAATCACTTAACTCACTATTTTTCGCTTCTGCAATCCCTCATCCGCATCTGCGATATTGCAGATGCAGTCCATCTCACCGCTTCTGCGGATCCTGACTCCCTCTGCACTGTCCGCTTCTACGATACCTTTCCCGCATCCGCGACTCCATAGGTGATGTCCCTCGGCCGTATCTGCAGTTCCTGACAACTTGTCAAAATCCGCTTCTGCTACTCGTCTCCCGCATATGCGGCTTCGCACCTACAGTCCCCAATCCACAAGTGCTGAAATACCAAAAGCAGCAGAGTTCAGTAGGTGCAACAAGGTTTCAAACCTCCCGTTAACCATCCGAAATCACCTCGAGTCCCTCAAGACCTCAACCAATAGCACAAACATCTCCTAAAACCTTATTCAAACTTGTTCCAATCATCAAATCACCTCAAACAACATCAAATTACCCAAAACACATCAGATTCAAGCCAAAATTTCTAAAATCTTTCAAATTCCGCTTTTGATCAGAAACCCAACAAAACCATGTCCGAATTACCTAAAATTATGCACGCACATCCCAAGCGACACAACAAAACTACTGTAACTCTCGGAATTCCATTTTGAAACCTATATAAAAATCTCGCCTACCAACCCGAAATTGCCAAAATATCAACTTTGCAAATTCAAGACTAAATCTACTACAAACCTCCAAAATTCGTTCTGATCATGCTCGTAAGTCACAAATCACTTTCCGAAGCTAACCGACCTATCAGAACTCACATTCGAGCCCTCTAACACATAAGTCAACATCCGGTTGACTTTTCCAACTTAAGCTTTCTCAAAAGAGACTAAGTATCTCAAACCTTACCAAATTCCTTCCGGATTAGATTCGACCAACCCGATATCACATAACATAGATAACTAAAGCATAAAGAAGTAGAAATGGGGAAAACGGAGTGGTAACTCATGAGGCGACTGGCCGGGTCATCACATCATCTCCAACTTAAACAAATTTTGTCCGCGAACGAATCAAGAAACATACCTGAAGCCTCAAACAGGTGAGGATATCTTCTCTGCATCTCCCGCTCGGTCTCCCAGGTAGCCCCCTCCATGGGCCGACCACTCCACTACACTTTCACTGAAGTTATATCCTTCAACCTCAACTTTCGAATCTGACGACCCAAAATAGATACTAGCTCCACATCATAAGTCAAATCATTATCTAACTGAACCGTGCTGAAATCCAAAACATGAGACGGATCTCCAATATACTTACGGAGCATAGAAACATGAAATACCGGATGCACACTCGACAAGCTGGGAGGCAAAATAAGCTCATAAGCCACCTCCCCAATCCTCCGAAGCACCTCAAAAAGGCTAATGAACTGAGGACTCAACTTCCCTTTCTTCCTAAATCTCATAACACCCTTCATGGGTGAAACCTTCAACAGAGCCTTCTCGCCAACCATGTAGGACACATCTCGAACCTTCCAGTCAGCATAACTCTTTTGTCTCGATTGCGCAGTACGAAGTTTCTCCTAAATCACCTTCACCTTTTCTAAAGCATCATGTACCAAGTTTGTCCCCAATAACCTAGCCTCACCGGGCTCGAACCAACCAACTAGAGATCTATACCGCCTCCCGTACAAAGCCTCATATGGAGCCATCTCAATACTCTACTGGTAGCTATTATTATTAGCAAACTCTGCAAGCGGTAGAAACTAAACCCATGACCCTCTGAAATCAATGACACAAGCACGCAACATGTCCTCCAATATCTAAATAGTGTGCTCGGACTGCCAGTCCATTTGAGGGTGAAACGTTGTGCTCAACTCAACCTGAGTACCCAACTCTCGCTATACAGACCTCCAAAACTGCAAAGTAAACTGAGTGCCCCTATCTGAAATGATGGAAACTTGGACACCATGCAACCAAACAATCTTCCGGATATAGATCTCTGCCAACCACTATGAAAAATAGGTAGTACACACAGGAATGAAGTGTGCGGACCTGGTCAGCCGATCCACAATCACCCAAATGGCATCGAACGTCTTCAAAATCTGTAGAAGTCCAACAACAATGTCCATAGTGATCCTCTCCCACTTTCACTCTATAATATATATCTGCTGAAGCAAGCCACCTGGTCTTTGATGCTCATATTTTACCTGCTGACAATTGAGACACCGAGCTACAAATACCACAATGTCTTTCTTCATTATTCTCCACCAATAGTGTTGCCTCAAATCATGATACATCTTCACGGCACCTAGATGAATGGAATACCACGAGCTATAGGCCTCCTCCAAAATCAACTCCCAAAGCCCATCCACATTAGACACACAAATCTGACCCTGCATCCTCAACACCCCATCATCTCTAATGGTGACATCTCTAGCATCACCATGTTGAACTCTGTCCTTAAGGATAAGCAAGTGCAGATCATCATACTGGCGCTCTCTTATGCGATCATATAAGGAAGATCGAGAAACCACACAAGCCAATACCCGACGGGGCTCCGAAACATGTAATCTCACGAACCGATTAGTCAAGGCCTGCACATCAACTGCAAGAGGTCTCTCCTCAACTGGAATATATGCCAAACTCCCCATACTCACCGCCTTTCAGCTCAAAGCATTGGCCACCAATAGTGATATCATAATCCTTAAGCAACTTTAATGACCTCCGCTACCTCAAATTAAGATCTTTCTGTTTGAACAAGTGCTGGAGGCTATGATGATCAGTAAACACCTCACAAGACACACCATACAAGTAATGCCTCCAAATCTTTAACGTGTGAACTATGGCAGCCTACTCCAAATCATGAACGGGGTATTTCATCTCATGGGGCTTCAACTGACAAGAAGCATAAGCAATACCTCTACCCTCTTGCTTCAAAACAAAACCAATACCAACTCTCGATGCATCACAATATACGGTATATGAACCTGAAGCTGATGGCAAAACTAACACTAGAGTTGTGGTCAAAGCTATCTTGATCTTTTGAAAGGTCTCCTCACACTCGTGTGACCATACAAATGAAGAACCCTTCTGAGTCAACTTGGTCAAGGGCGATAGATGAGAATCCTTGAACAAAACGGCGATAATAGCCTGCCAAACCAAGAAAGTTGCAAATCTCCGTGGCTGAGGACGGTCTGAGCCAACTATAAACCACACTTATCTTCTTCGGATCAACCTGAATACCCTCGCTGGACACCACTTGCCCCAAGAAATCCACTGACCTGAGCCAAAACTCAAACTGGGAGAATTTTGCATAAAGCTTCTCCTACCTCAATCTCTGCAACAGAACTCTCAAATGCTCCGCGTGCTCCTCCTGACTACGCGAATACACCAGAATATCATCAATGAAGACTATGACAAACGATTCGAGATAAGGCCGGAACACGTGTTTCATCAAACGCATAAATGTTGTTGGGGCATTGGTCAGCCCAAAAGACATCACCAAGAACTCATAATGACCATATCAAGTCCTAAAAGTTGTCTTAAGAATATCCGAGTCCCTGATATTCAATTGGTGATAACCCGAACGAAGGTCAATCTTGGAGAACACTCTCGCTCCCTGAAGTTGATCGAATAAATCATCAATACGAGGCAAATGATACTTGTTCTTAATTGTTACCTTGTTCAATTGCCTATAATCAATGCATATTCCTATTGTGCCATCCTTCTTCTTCACAAATAGAACTGGTACGCCGCAAGGTGACACACTAGGACGAATGAACCCATTATCAAGGAGTTCCTGAAGCTGTTCTTTTAATTCCTTCAACTCCACTGGTGCCATATGATATGGTGATAACCCAAACAAAGTTCAATCTTGGAGAACACTCTCGCTCTATGAAGCTGGTCGAATAAATCATCAATACGAGGCAAAGGATACTTGTTCTTATTTGTTACCTTGTTCAATTGCCTATAATCAATGCATATTCTCATTGTGCCATCCTTCTTCTTCACAAATAGAACAGGCACGCCCCAAGGTGACACACTAGGATGAATGAACCCTTTTTCAAGGAGTTCCTAAAGTTGTTCTTTTAATTCCTTCAACTCCACTAGTGCCATACGATATAACGGAATAGAAATGGGTTGAGTGTCCGGCACCAGGACAATACCAAAATCAAAATCCTCATCCGATGGCATGCCCGACAGGTCTGTAGGAAACACATCAAGAAAATCCCTCACAACTGGGACAAAATCAATATTGGGAGTCTCAGCTCCGACATCCCTCACAAAAGCTAGATACGAAAGACAACCCTTCCCAACCATACGTTGGGCTTTCAAGAATGAGATCACTCTACTAGGAACATAATAAGTCACACCTGGCCACTCAATCTGTGGCACACCTAGTATAGCCAATGTGACTGTCTTAGCATGACAGTCCAGAATAGCACGACATGAAGATAGCCAATCCATGGCCAAAATGACATCAAAATCCACCATACACAATAATAAAAGATCCACAGGGGTCTTCACACCCCCAATAGTCACCACACACGACCAGTACACACGGTCTACAACAGTATCGCCCACTGGGGTAGATACATGAACAGGTGATGCAAGAAACTCATGCGTCATACCCAAATAACGAGCAAAGTATGATGACACATAAGAAAAGGTAGAATCGGGATCAAATAATACAGAGGCATCTCTGTGGCAAACTAAAACAATACATGTAATAACAACATCTCAAGAAATAGCATCGGGTCTAGCAGGAAGTGCATAGAAATGTGCCTGACCGCCCCCTGATCAACATCCCCCTCTAGGGCGACCCCTGGCTGAGTAACCTCCGCCCCTAGTTGGCTGGGCGGGTGGTGGTGAAGAAACTGACGCTAAAGCCGATGACTGACCCCTCTGCTGAGATGAACTAGCAAAATGACAAGGGCACTGCCTCCACATATGACCCATATCACCACACTCATAATAACTCCCAGGTGCTGGAGAAGGGGACTGAAGGGAACCCCTCGCACCGGAGTGACTAGCAGATGCACTGGACATAGAGGAGCCATGAACCGATGGAGCACAGGACGAACTCTGAGCTGGAAGGGCACTAAGTGATGACTAGCCCTGTTGGGAACTGTGGTAACCATGACTTGATGATGCCCCATGATAACTTGGGCGAGCAGGCTGAGCATGCCTGAATGAACGGCCTCGGTCATGCTGAAACTAACCTCTCGAAGGAGCACCACTATAACTGCCAGATCCTCGAGTCCTCTTGGCCTCCCTCTCCTCTCGCTCCTGGCGACGAATAGACTCTATCTCACGGGCAATATCCAAAACCTCCTCGAAGATAGCACCAGTCACCCTCTCCCTGGTCATCAGAATACGGAGCTGATAAGTAAGACCATCAACAAACCTCCCGATCCTCTCTCGATCTATCAGAACCAACCAAATGGCATGATAAGCCAACTCGGAGTACCTCAACTCATACTGCGACATGGTCATCTCCCCCTGACGCAACTACTCAAATTACCTACACAGCTCCTCTCTACGAGACTGCGGCACATACTTCTCCAGAAAGAGAACAGAGAACTACTGCCACGAAAGGGGTATTGCACCAACAGGCCTACCCCTCTCAAAATCCTCCCACCAATTGAAAGCATCCCCTAAAAACTTATAGGTGGTGAAAGCGACCGCGCTGGTCTCCAGAATACCTGCAATATGAAGCCTCCTCTGGCACTTATCCAAAAAGCCCTAGGCATCCTTGCCCTCTATGCCACTGAAGGTCGGAGGCTACAATCTACCGAATCTCTCCAACCTACGTTGCTCATCCTCCAGCATGACAGGAACCACATAGTCCTGAGCAGCTGCAACCGGTTGGCTGGATGCTCCCCCGACGTCTGAAGTCCTTGCACGGCCTGCTTAGTTGTGTGAGCGGTGGGAGTCTGATTGCCTCCCCCACCCTGAGAGGTAGCTGCGGCTGTAGTGGATGAAACCGCCTGAGTCAGGCCAGTGCAAACTGATAAGATCTGAGCTAAGGCCTCCTGAAGACCCTGAATCACAATAGGCACAGCTGGTGCCTAAACTGGTGCTGCTGGAGCGTCCATAGCTAGAACATTGTCCTAAGCTGGGGTAGCTAGTGGATTTGCAGGTGCTGCCCTAGATGCCCTTCCTCTACCACGACCACGACCATGTCCTTGGCCTCTGGTGGCCACAGCTAGTGGCACTGGTGGTCGTCCACCCTGTCCGGTACTGCGTGTCCTCACCATATGTGATAGAATAGAATAACAGAAGTTTAGTCCTTAGATCAACAAGTTCGCACGACAAGAATTTCAAGGATATGAAGATTTTCCTAAAGGTTCTGCAGCCTGTCGAGGATATATACAGACGTCTCCGTACCGATTTGCGAGACTCTACTAAACCTGCTCATGACTCATAAGACCTATGTAACCTAGGCTCTAATATCATCATGTCACGACCCAAACCTGGACCCGGTCGTGATGGCGCCTCTCATGAAGACAAAGCCAGCCGACGCTTCCCATTTTCTAATTATTAATAATTAAGCATTCAAGAAATGGTCTAATCATGATAAAATAAATCCGAAATAACAATGATAACATAAATATGCAGAAGAACACCCAGACACAAGCCTAACCGGGGTGTCACTAGTCATGAGCATCTATAAGGCAAAATACAAATCCGTTAAGTCAATAAACTAGTACAACTGTCTGAAAATAGATATAAGTGATAAAGGAGTAGAGACATGTGGTTGTGGACACCAACAGCTACCTCGTGAACTCCGAATGTCCCCCTGAAGCTGGAGGGATCAGCACTCGGGAGCGGAACCAGCTATGCCTGAATCTGCACACAAGGTGTAGGGAGTAAAGTGAGTACTCCAACTCAGTGAGTAACAAATGTAAATAAAGACTGAAAGCAAGAAATCACGTAAGGTACAAAGCATTCCATAATGAAGTAGTAAAACCACTTAAAACAATAAACCAGTGAAAGATAGGTAGAATTCTTTAACTCAAATGTAGTTTCATGAAAATCCTTTTTAAATGTTTTATCAGGTAATTGACAGTCAAATATGAAAAGTATACACATAAAGGCTCGCCCCTCGGGAACAGTATCAACAAATCTGCACCTCGAGCAATATCTCAAAATAGTACCAGCCTCTCGGGCAACATCTCAGAATAGTACCAGCCCCTCAAGCAATCACATAGAACATTACCAGCCCCTCGGGCTCAATCTCACATCACAATGGGTACCCGCGCTCACTAGAGGTGTGCAGACTCCTAGAGGGGCCCCTTACGGCCCAAGCGCAATAACAAGACATCTCGTGGCATCAAAACTAGGCCCTCGGCCTCATATCAATCAAGCCACCTTGTGGCGTATATATCTCAGGCCCTTGGCCTCATATCAATATCAGTGTTTCCTCACAACATAGGCTCCCGGCCTTGCTTAGTCAAAAATCCTCACAAGCCCCTCGGGCAATAGTAAAATAGTGTTTCTTAGCCCAAACATCATTTAGGATTTCATTTAAGTCTTAAAACTGAGTAAACATGGCTGAGTAGTAAAACATTGGGAAAATAACATGACTGAGTTCAAGTTAAAGCCAAAACTGTGAGGAAATATCAATAAAAATCCCCTAAGGGTTCAAATAGTTGGCACTAGGCCCAAATATGGCATTTAGCCCAAATAATGATAATAGCAAATAGTTTTCAGTCAAATACGTGGTAAAATCATCAATCAGGACGGACCAAGTCACAATCCCCAATAGTGAACGACCCAACGCTCGTCATCAAGTGTGTGTCTCACCTCAATATAGCACTAAGATTTCCAATCCGGGGTTTCAAACCCTTAGAACATCACTTACAATCATTACTCACCTCGAACCGGCTAAATTTCTAGCTCGAGATGCCTTTGCCCCTCGAATCGGCCTCCACTCGCATCGAATTGATCCAAAATTAGAACGAGGACATCAAAATATGCTAAGGGAACGATGCCCAAGCAAAAACAATAAATAAAGGGCACAAATCAAGAAATTACCAAAACCCGACCCCCAGGCCCACATCTCAGAATTCAATATTTTTTTACATCAATAGATTCTTTATCTCCCCACGAGTTCATACATATCAAAATTTCTCAAATTCGACACTAAATGGTCTTTCAGATCCACAATTAAAGGCATATGTTTCTCAGCCCTAGTTTCCCCAATTTTCACCCTTAATTTCCATGATTTCTAGCTCTAATCCATGGAATAATAGCATAGGAATGAGTTTTAGGTCCAAATTCCTTACCTCAATGATGTTCCCTTGAAATCCCAATTTCAAATTGCCCAAAAATCTCCCAAGCCGAGATAAAAATGGCGAAATAGCTCAAAATTCGCGAAATCTACAATTTATACCTTCTGCCCAGTCATTTTCGTATCTGCGACATAATACCCGCTTCTGCGGTACAATGCCCGCTTCTGCGGTACCGCATTTGCGGTTATTTCTCCATTTTTGCGGTTCCTGACTCCCTCTGTACTATCCGCTTCTGTGATACTTTTCCCGCATTTGCGACTCCGCAGGTGATGTCCCTAAGTCGCATCTGCGGTTCCTGACAACTCATCAAAATCCACTTCTGCAACTCATCTCCCGCATATGCGGCGTCGCACCTACAGTCCCCAATCCGCAAGTGCGGAAATACCAGAAACAGCAGAGTTCAGCAGCTGCAATAAGGTTTCAAACTTTCCGTTAACCATCCGAAATCACCCCGAGGCCCCTGGAACCTCAACCAACAGCACAAACATCTCCTAATACCTTATTCAAACTTGTTCCAATCATCAAATCACCTCAAACAACATCAAATCACCCAAAACACATCGGATTCAAGCCAAATTTTCTAAAATCTTTCGAATTCCGCTTTTTATCAAAAACCCAGCCAAACCACGTCTGAATGACCTGAAATTATGTACTCACATCCCAAGTGACACAGTGGAACTACTACAACTCTCGGAATTCCATTCCAACCCCTATTAAAAAAACTCTCCTACCAACCCGAAATCACCAAAATATCAACTTTGCCAATTCAAGCCTAAATCTACTACGAACCTCCAAAATTCATTTCGATCACGCTCCTAAGTACAAATCACTTCCCGAAGATAAAAAACCGATCGGAACTCACATCTGAGCCCTCTAACATATGTCAACATCCGGTTGACCTTTCTAACTTAAGCTTTCTTAAAAGAGACTAAGTGTCTCAAACCTTACCAAATTAATTCCGAATTTGATCCGACCAACCCGATATCACATAACACGGATAAACAAAGTATAAAGAAGTAGAAATGGGCAAAACAGAGTAGTAACTCATGAGATGACTGATCGGGTCGTCACACGAGGGCATCCTAGAACTGCCCTTATTACACCACCGGCGGATCCTGCGAGGGATCCTATTATTGAGGAGAAGGGTGAGATGCCCGCAACTTAGCCTACCCTGGCAGACTTCATGACAGCACAGGGTTTCCAGGAGGTCATGGGCTGTATGTTTCATTTCACGGATACCATGACTCAGGCTGGTTTATTCCTAGTAGACCAGCCACATCTCAGGTGGGAGGGGGAGCACAGACCCTTACTGCTCAGGCTCCTGGTCATGCAGCTACAGTGTATAAGACTCGGGGTGCACTACCTGCGGATAGGGCTCAGCCGATTGTTGTAGTCGTACCCGAGCCCAAACCTACTACGGATGGTGATCCGCATAAGTTATTGGATAGATGGACTATGCTACACCCTCCTATCTTCGTAGGTGAGCGTCACGAGGATGCCTAAGATTTCATTGATAGGTGCAGGGATAGACTGTACAACATGAGGATATTGGAGTCTCATGTGATTGACTTCACTACATTCTAGCTGTAGGGTAGGGCCCGTAGATGATGGCAGTCTTATGTTCTTGGCAGGACAGCGGGTTCTCCTCCCATTACTTGGGGTTGGTTCACACAGCTTTTCCTGGATAGGTATATTCCACCCTCTGAGAGGGAAGAGCTGTTGTATCAGTTTGAGCAGCTTGAGCAGGGTCAGATGTCAGTGACTGACTATGAGGCGAGGTTTTCTAAGTTGTCCCACCATGCACTGATGATACTTCTTATTGACGCATGGAGGGTGCGGAGGTTTTTTGCAGGGTTGCTTTCTGGTATTAGGGACAACATGGCCCTAGAGGTGGAAATGGGTACCCCTTATCAGCTGGTTGTGGAGATTGCTCAGAGGATTGATGGCTACCGTCTGATAGGTAGAGAGCAGATGCAGCATGAAAAGTGGTTTCAATTCTATGGAGAGTTCAGAGGTGCCCCGGCTAGGGACAGAGGTCAGTTTGGGAGGGGTCAGCCCAGCAGACCCTCATATTTCAGCGCCATACAAGAGAGTTCTTATCGCCCGCAAGCTATTCAGGGTTCTTCCAGTGGGTATTCAAGTCCCCAGGGTTCTTCTGGATCCTATTTCAGTGCTATACTAGAGAGTTCATACTGTCCACCAGCTATTCAGGCTTCTTCTAGTGGGTCTACATGCCATCAAGGTCAGACATCAGGGCAGCAGGTGCTGATACCCAATTTTTCCTATATATTTTTATATGCATAAATACCTTTTCAATAACATATATATGCCTATATAAGCATGCACAAGGTTTTTGTAATTTTTTTCCAAAATTTTAAGGATTTAAATTGATTTATTTCCTTCCCTTTTATTCATAAAATCCCCAATAATTATTTCCCAACTTATTGTTGTGATGATTTATTCATTTAATTTCTATACTTATGCCAAAATATGATTAATATATTTTATGCATTTTTTATAATTGCATTTGGTATTTTAAGCTAAAATTGCATATAATTGTAATATTAGCCCATCTAATGTATAATTATTTTTACATGTGTAAAATTGGCCCTTATATTTTTAAAATGATAATTACATATTTTAAATCATTTTTGTATAGAAACTTATTTTCCAGAAATTGTTTATTACTTATTATAAATTAAATAGTGAAAATGGGTATTTAAATTATAGCCAGATTTGGCTTTCAATTATAGCCTAAATTGAACCCAACCCCAGCCCAATTTCATACCCAATTACCCTACCCAGACCCTATACACACGTACCTGACCCAGAATCCGTTAGATCATGGCCTTTGATTTGAAAGGTCAACGGTCCGTATCATTTCCTTCCTTTTTAACTCCTAACACCCCCTAAACCTAGTCATTCTCTACAGCCTGCCGCCTTAAGATGCTCTCATCTCCTCTCTTCTATAAGCCTAACCCTAAATCCTTTTCAACTGCCTCCTTTCTCCAGTCTTCTCCGGCGACCACCCTTTAACCCCAAGCCTCCAATGGCTCATGCATTGCCTTGTTCATCTTCTCTGAGGCCTTCAAGGGCCCTGGGCCACGCTGACTTATGTTTAGGTTTGTTGTTTTGGCTGTGCATGGCTTCTTCTATGTGATTTTGAGCAAAATCACACTATATTAGCTACGATCTTTGATGTTCTAAGCAGGTTCTTCCATCTCTATTTGGGTTTCTTTTGAAACCCTGATTTTCATTTGTATCTCTTAGATCTGGGCTATTTTTAAATGATTCAAGTCAGCTCCTTCTATGTTTTACACTGTTCTCGAACCTCTTTTGCAAAAATTATAGATTTCAAGTTGTTTTACTTTATTTTAAAGTTAGGGTTTTTTCGGAACTTCTTCTACACTTTGTTTAAATCGGTTCTTCATATTTTAACTTCTATTCTTTGCATATCTCGAGCGATTCTATGTTTTTACTCCTTTTTCAACTCGTCTATGTTGAAAACCCTAACTTCTTATCCCCAACCTTGGGTTTCTGAGTTTTGTTTTGATAACATGTTCAGTAAACCTATTTGTTTTCTATGATTCTGTGATTTTTTTGCCCTTCATTTGTTTGTTATGGTTCCTATTTGTGGTTATCCCTGCCTATTGTGTGATTTGCATTATCTAGTTCACCAATGTTTCTGATTCTTCACTTCTCCAACCTGTATCATTCTCAGGTTACTAATTCAGACTATATTCTACATGAATCCTTAATTTTATGTGTGATTCTTGTCCTACTCGACCTCTTAGGGTTCTAATTTTGCTTACCATGTGTTCTTATAGAGTGGTGCTAAATCAGTGTTACCTCCTATTCTTGCATCCCTGAATCTTTGTGATTTATCTTTCACTGATTCCGCATGATTATTCTACTTATTTTTACCTTGTAGAACATTTTTCTGACCTTATTCTATGGTCAATTATGCTGTTAATTGATTGCTCAAGTCTTTCTTAGATTTATGAGTGCTGAACCTAGCTTCTATTGCATATTGTGTAATTGTACTATGCAAAAAATATTTCCTTAATTAGCATGTTCAGCCTTATACGATTTCTTTCCTTATTTGTTGTCTATTACCATTTGAGGTTAACTCCTCAATTAAAAAGAGTACTTACTTTGATTTCCTGATTAATTGATTCTGAGTTCCTTAATTGCTAATAGACTTTGATTTTTTACCTTATTTACTACATACTTTCAAACTATAAAGACCCTAGTCTTTCATTAGCACAACACACGAACTCTTGGTTCAAAACTATCTCTCACACTCAAACTTTTACTCTCTCTTTGGTACTACATGGTACTACTTTAAGTTAGTCGGCTGCAAGCCAAGGCTATCCATTGTGTTCTCTTGTTCTTTCACCCTGCTTACTATCCTCTTTTACTGGTATGTTCTAGTTTCGATTCAAAGTTCCAACAACAATATGATTTTCTTATTGCTTCAGTTCATCCTGTTTCTAGTTTGCTTTTATTTGTGGTTTAGTTGTGAAGCCTGTAATTGATGTTTACCTTATTATGTACTCCCATTCCTTTAGATCAGTATGTTACCCCTCTGTTTGTTTCTGAGCATGTCTACACCAATCATCCCTTCCTTGTTATATGTTTACCACCATGAATCTCTAAATCCCTATCACCTCTCTATGTGGTTGTGTTCTTCATGTCTGGTTTTGTGACTATGCCAGCGTCAGCTGTTTCTGAGTATGTCTAAACCAGTCCTAGACCGTTGTTGGGTTATGTGTTTGCAGTCAAGTCTTCTATGTATCCCAAACCCCTTGACCCTTATGTGTGACTACTGAGTTTACTTTGTTCTGTAAATTGTCTATGTATAAACCTGTTCTAAGGTATTTGGACTTCTATTCATCTCTTTAATCCTTTTTCTTTTTTAAAAAACACTATCCATTGCTTTACTAAATTACTTCCAAACAGACTTTTGTTTAATATAGTTTTCTACTAAAACCTTTGAACTTGTATCCATCACTTCTCACTCTACTCTTAGTCAATAAGTTTTGTCCCCTCTAGTATGTGTACTTCCTTGGGATCCTTTTAAGAACCCTCTGAGCTCTGGCATATTGAGGTTGGCCCTTCCACACTGCACTTGTTCAATCTTTGGTTTCTAAGTCTAGATGTAAGCACTGCCCGGGATCCTTGATATCCTTAGGGAACCTTGATGCACCTAGACTTTGACTTCGTCTATGGAATTGAGGCATATAAGGCCATTGGAGGCTTTGGGAAATCTAGGCCTAATCAAACGCTCCCTATAGAATAGCTTCTTGATTTTTTATTTACTTATGTAATTCATTCATTAGCCTGTAATAACTTGTAAACAGATATTGTGGTATTTAGTGAAAAGTGTGGGTAGATACATGTTTTACGAGGTAATTTGGGTAGAAATCATGCTCATAGGACTTTACATTTTAATCTGTTTGCTCTACTAAGTAGAAATCATGCTCATAGGACTTTATGTTTAAATCTGATTGTTTTCCAATATAAATCATTCTCCTAGGATTTTATGCTTAAATTCGATTGCCTTACCAAGTAGAAATCATGTTTATAAGGTTTTACACTTTGCCATGTTTAGAAACCATGCCGATAGGTTCCAAATAATCACGTCTTAAAATCAGATTAACTAATAAATGTCATGCCTATAGAATTAATCCAGATTTTGTTATAACAAGTATGTTTCCATGCCTGCAAGTCTTTAAAATTAGTATCAAACGTACATAGCATGCTTATAGGGAACAATACTCGCAATTCTTCCTGTCACTCTAAACTAGTCTAAATAAATCAACTTAGTCCACGCCTAGTTCAATCCTAAACTGGTTTAACTAAGTGGTTTATATTTCTTGAAACAAGTTCTTTAAAACTACCTCAATTTCAATAGATATCATGCCTATAAGTATTACAAAAGTCCGTTTCAAAACCTGCTTTGTTTCTGTATTAATAGTAATCAGTACTCTACGTATAGGCAAGCCTTTAGGGCATTTTCAAAACTGCATTTCTAAAAACTGTTTCTATTGTCTAATGTTTTTTTATCCTAACAGGCTTTCATAAATCCATAGGCAACTGCTACGGTCACTACTCCAGAGTTTCTAAATGATAAGTTGTTTGTTTCTGCATATTCACCTAGATATCCTATCTTAGGACACTATCTAATAAAATCCCTTAATTGTTCTTTTGTCGTGTTGTTTATGTGCTTGTTTGAGGAGGAAACTCTGAGCCTCTAATTGCTCCACTTATGTGGTGAAAATCCTAAGTGTTTTTTATTGTTGCCTTAGAATTTTTCACCTTTAAAACCTTAGGGGTCCGTCGAGAACCACCTATATGTAGAGGTCCTAGCTCCCTCCAAGACCATTAAGAAGGGATGGGTAGCAGCACGCAATAGAAATCGTTGACCAAACACTCACTTTGCATGACCAATAAGGGGATGAGAAGGGTAGATATGGGATATGATGACTACGTGCTAATGTCACGTGTAGACCCTCATTGAGGAGTGTTTACCGGATATTGTGTGGGGTGATCCTATAGGATAACTAACCTAGGACCCCTCATTTACCAAAATTTCCCTTTTATTTAAATCTTTTGTTTTACAACTTGTCCAAACCTTTATCTTACTACTTGAGTTATCCAACGTGCTATGTTTGCAACTTATTTGGTTCAACTGTTTATATGGACTAAATTGTGAATATTAGTTCGGCAGGGACCCACAGTTGTGGACCAATAGGGGTGCCTAACACCTTCCCCTCGAGGTTACTTCGAGATCTTACCTTAATCTCTGATAATGTAGACCAGCCCAAGAGTTATTCACTCTAGGTGCCCTAACACACCATAGTCCGTTAGGTGGAGACTCTCCAAACACCCAATTCCCAAAAGGAAATGAGTTATTACCCCCATGAATGTCGAAAATCGGACTTCCTCATCAAAAAAGGAAAAAAGGGGGCACGACAGCATGGCGACTCTGCTGGGGATATCTTTTAGGTTGTTACTATAACAAACTTGTCTCTTACAAATTAGTCCAAGCATGTTTACCTCTTACCAATTTCCCTTATTTGAATTTAACTGTTTGTTTTTCAAGCATTTATGATTTCTTTATTGCCCTGAAACTGACTTGTCTCTTTGTTTTATTTTTCCTATAATTGTCATTGAATTATTTAAATGCTTTATTTATTTTTCCTACGTAAAAATACTTGACTACATGTTATTAATTGCTGCATAAATCATGCTCTGCATCATATTCCACTCATGCATCTCAAATCCTATAGCAACGCTTTAATGAGTGTTTGCGCTCTTCCTATTTACTACCCTTAAATTCGGAAAAGCTTATTTAAGGTAAAACCAATCGATCAGCGGTGCAGTCGACGGTTCCGTGCCTTCCTCCTCGAGTTGTCCGCTTGAGGGTACCAGTCTAAAACCCCATAGAAACCTTACTCTGGTTAAAATTGTACATGCATCATGGTCAACCCTAGTCAGGTCAGTTATGTTGTCTACATAATGATCCTTTAAGATAAGCCTTATCCAAAGTCCATCGGGTTTTCCATAATTCCAACGGACACAACCACGGTCTGTGCATTTATTTGGAGAACTAAATGTCAATATGTTGATCATAAATATATAAATAGTGAAGTCCGGTGGGGGAAAGGTCTAAACCTTTTGTTTTGCAGAAAATAAGGCACGAGGTCCCCAGATTTGGTATGGTTAGAAACATCCCATCGTTGCTGCTAGATTGGTAGGAGGACCTTTCCTCAAGTGACAAAAGTATGTGAAAAATTACCTGGGTAACTTGCCTTCCTTGCTAGATATCAAACCAAGAAACAAATTGATCGAGGCTGCCACCTTATTCTGGGATAGTGAAAGAGTTGTGTTCCGTTTCGGTGACATAGAGATGACACCGCTTCTAGAGGAAATAGGAGGACTTGCGGGGTTGACTTGGGATAGTCCTAGGATTTTGGTACCAGAAAACTGTACATGCAGGGGATTTTTGAAGATGATGGGGCTGAAAAAGAACGTCGACCTAGTGTGGTTGAAGGATTCCTACATACCTTTCGAATATCTGTACGATAGGTATGACCATAGCAAGTTTTTTCACACTTACCATGACAAGATATCCCTCACTTCTCTAGGTCACATCCACCATAGAGTGTCTGTGTTCATTGTATGCTTTCTAGGCCTGATAGTGTTCCCAATGAAAAAGTGAAGAATCCACACTAGGTTGGCCATGGTCGCCAAGACTCTGATGGAAGTTAATGGGCATACATATACCATAGTCCCCATGGTTATAGCCGACATCTATAGGGCTCTGGAGCGGTGTTAGAGAGGGGCCAAGTATTTCGAGGGTTGTAACTTGTTGATGTAGTTGTGGTTGCTGTAGCATCTCCAAAAGGGTCGCTATCATCAAGAATTTCTGCGAAGGGCTTGGAACGACCACATTTTCTTCCATCACCCTAAGTAGATGACCTATATTCTAGACAGATTTTCTTAGCCAAAAAGCGCCAGAGAATGGGTAGAGTTCTTTGACAATCTAACTGAGGAACGGGTGTAGTGGATGGTTGAATGGTTCCCAACAGACGAGTTTATTATAAGGTCCAGGGATGCTCTGCACTTGGTGTTGATCGGGTTGAGAGGGATATATCCATATGTCCCTATGCGAGTTATGAGGCAAGCAGACACACAATAGGTTGTACCAAGGGTTGTCAAAATAAGTAATTCAGGGCAGACTTCCAAGATGACGACGTCCCTTACAAGTGCCAAGCTCAGCACATGTGGCACTGCAAAATCATTGTATAGAAAAGCACTATTGAGCTAGACAAATATCATGTAGCATGCGAGCCTCTCTACCCGGCATGGTTGGAGAACAATTTGAAAGGAATTGTGACACTGGGGGCTAGTCAAGGGAACAGAATCATAGACGAGGAAGATGAAGCTCAAGTCAAATACAATAGGTTGCGCAAGAGGGTCCACGACTCTAAGAATGAGCATCGGGAAATACATGAGAGGAACGTGATGTTTATCAAGGAGTGGAAACAGATGGCAATCACTTCCAACGGGAAACTGGAATATCTGGAGCGAGGAATAGTGGAGCTGGAGGGCAAAGTCAAAAAGAGGATTGAAAACTGCCAGAATGCTGAGGGAGGACATCTAGACTGAGCATGATGAGGGAGGACATCTAGACTGAGCCTACTTGCTGCTGGGACTGCGCGAGCTGGGAGATCTGTATGATGGGGTCCAGAAAATAGAATTTGGGGAAGGTCCTTCTAGGACCAAATAGATTAGATTTACTTGCTTTTTCTAAAATATAATACGGCCAAGTGCCAATAGTGACTTATTTTATCATTATATTAGTGTCATTTTGGGATTTGATATTTTTATATTATAAAATGAAGCACATATTGGCATTTGAATTTCTCCAAATTTATTTGTCGCTAGGCCTACCTCGGGCACAATGAGGCTCCCAAATTAGGATACGAGTTTATATTTTGCAATATGTGTTTAAATACTGTAAACATTTCAGAATCCTCACTAACTTGTTACCTTTTTGTTTTTTGCTTATCATTATTCCCATCTCCTTAGGTTGGTTCACTCATACTGGCCTCATCGGCGTATCACACCAGATCTAGAGGCCCTCCACCTCCTCTTCCTCCAATCAACACAAAAAGTAGAGGGAAAGCATAGATGGACGACTAAAGTGGGATCCGAAAGGAAAGTGTTGAGAACATAGAGACTTCAGATGGTCATAGTACTCCGGCCCCAAATGATCTGGTTTTGAGATTGGAAAAAAAATACTAGAACTACAAGGAGAACTTGAGCAAGACCACAACTTGGAAAACCTGTCACTTACCCTCATATCCCTGATATCCACCAACAAAATGCAAAAAACCCAACTACTTCTCAGAACACAGAAAATCAACAACCACAAAATCCTCCCGCACCGAATCAATACGCAACTCTACCCCAGAATATCAATCCACTGCCAATACCAACTCCACCACAACATCATCACCAACCAATTCGGTACCTACCAACCACCACTTACCACACTCCCCAAAATATACCACCACTCATTCTCGATCCACAAAACTCCACCAATGACCACCACTATACCCAAGTCCCTAGCACCCATCAGAGCAACCCCATATATGTGGAAAATATACCACATTCCACCCAACCAATCCATTGTGCACCGGAATCCTTTGAGAAAGACCTGCTTATTAAAAACAATGCCGAAAAACTCAAGAAGCTAAGAAGTCGAGTTCAAGGTGTTGAGGGCGATAGGGGAATAAAAGGATTAAACTATGAAGATCTGTGCATACAGCCAGATGTGGAATTGCCAGAGGGGTACAAACCTCCTAAGTTCGAGATGTTTGATGGCACAGGTGATCCCAGGGTTCATTTAAGGACCTATTGTGACAAGTTTGTCGGGGTCGGGAAAGATGAAAAGATCCGGATGAAGCACATTATGAGGAGCCTTACCGGGGATGCTTTGTCTTGGTATATCAGCTAGAATCCCAAGAAATGGGCTAATTGGGTAAGCATGGCATCAGATTTCATGGACCGGTTCAGGTTCAACACAGAAAATGCACCCGATGTTTTTACATTCAAAATCTCAAGAAGAAACCTAGTAAGACTTTCCACAAGTACGCTACTCGTTAGAGGTCAGAAGTAGCCAAGGCCAGACCTGCTTTGGATGAAGAACAAATGAATAAATTTTTCATCAAGGTACAGGATCCACAATATTACGACAGGTTGATGGTCATCAAAAATCACAAATTCTTTGATATCATCAAGCTCTGAGAAAGGATCGAGGAAGGAATCAAGAGCGGGATGGTAACAAATTTTGAGGCATTATAGGCCACAAATAAAGCATTACAATCAGGCGACATATCAAAGAAGAAAGGGGTTGGAACAGTAATGGTGGCTCAAGGCCCAAAATCTCCATTTGAATACCAAACACCTCCATGCACATACCAAACACCTCCACCCACATACCAAACACTACCACCTACATATCAAACCCCTCCACCCACATACCAAGCATCACCGCCTACATATCAGCCCTCATCTCCGAGATATTCCTAACCAGTCACTGACATCACACCTATAATTCCCAACCATCCCACTTCCAATAACCATCAGCTCGCCAAAATTATCCATGACCAAGACCTAATTTTGATCGCAAGCCACCCAAACAATACACCACCATTGCTAAGTCCGTCAACCAACTATATGAAAGGTTGAAAGTCACAGGCTACGTCACTCATGTTGTTGTTGTGACACTAGAAATCCATACCAATAGGTTAACCCGAACAAAACTTGTGCATACCATTCCGGTATGAAAGGGCACACCACTACTGAGTGCCGAACATTGAAGGATAAGATCCAGATTCTAATTGACAATAAGGTCATGCCAGCGAAAGAAGCCATACCTAATGTCCGCAACAATCCCCTCCCTAATCATAGAAGGCGATGACTTTAAGGTTGCAGTCTCACTTACTCCTATTGTGGTTCAAACTCAGGCACCTATTGATGTCGAGGTAACTACATCAGTTCCATTCGAGGTAGAAGTAGCTCCAACCGCAGCCACCTCCGCTCCATTTGAAGTAGAAGTGGTCACACCTTTTACTGTAACAGTATCAACCACACCCCCATTCAACTCAAAAGTAATACCCTAGGATTATGTTACCGAGACTTGGCGAAAAGGGAAGGCTAAGGTAGAGGAATCTGACGCTGCACAAGGAATGACTAGAACTGGAAGAGTCTATACACCTAAACATTTGGGAGGTCCAAGTAAAAATGCCACTACTAGGCATCCTATCATTGAGACCGGGCCAGATGACCTGTGGAGGAAAGTACAGTCAAAAGAGTACTCTATCGTTGACCATCTAAACAAAGTCCCTACTCAGATATCTATCCTATCACTGTTGTAGAATTCAGAGGCACACAAGAACGCTTTGATGAAAGTACTGAGTGAGGCTTATGTACCCAATAATATCACTTGTGGAGAAATG
Organism: Nicotiana sylvestris; assembly: GCF_000393655.2. Taxonomy (NCBI): domain Eukaryota; kingdom Viridiplantae; phylum Streptophyta; class Magnoliopsida; order Solanales; family Solanaceae; genus Nicotiana; species Nicotiana sylvestris. The sequence goes on from NC_091058.1 coordinate 58,788,631, forward strand.
GCCAACATGGTCCGTCAGGTGATGGAGAGTCATAAGATAATCTTCCACGAAGATGAACTACCGCCCGAGGGTTTGAATCACAATCGAGCATTGCGTATCATAGTGCAACTTGAAGACAAGTTCATTGACGAGGTCTTGGTTGATAGAGGTTCGAGCCTAAATATTTGTCCACTGGATACTCTGAAGAGTTTGGACAAAGGTTTCCACGAGATACGAGTAGGAAGCATGAATGTGGAGGCTTTCGATGGGTCCTAGAGGGCCACGATCGGGGAAATCAACCTTTGCTTACAGATGGGTCCAACTTGGTTCGACGTTGAATTCCAAGTGCTTGACATACCGGCCTCATACAATCTTCTGTTGGGCCGACCATAGATCCATGCTGCTAGAGTCGTGCCTTCCACAGTACATCAAGCCGTGAAGTTTGAATGGAACTTTCAGGAGGTAATCATTCACGGAGATGGAAGTAACCCCATCTACACTAGCCAAACCATCCCGGTCATTGTACATAGAAGAAGGCTAGGAGGGGAAACCTATCATCACATTGAACGGGTCAATGTTGTCAAGAAGGATAAGTGGTGGAGTAACAAGATAGAAAGCATACTAGTATGGTCTAGATATGAACCCGACAAAGGGTTAGGAAAGAACCTTCAGGGTATCACCAAGCCAATACAACTGAAAAATCATGGAACCACTTTTGGGCTCGGATACCAGTACACATGGCAAGAGTAGATGGAGTGGTCGCCTCCATGGTACGAACCGTATTACCCTCTTGAGCAACTGGTACCACATTTGGAACAAGCTTTCTATCAGGCTGACACAATATGGGGAACCGCAGAAGAATACGCACTAGCTGAGTTGAAGGATCTATTCTTGGAAGACGAGGACATGGATTGCTGTGCAATAATTGAGGAGGAGGAGGAGGAGGAAGAAGGCCTCACTATTCAGACTATGGAAAAGGGAGTTGTTCTTAGAAACTGGACCACCACACCATCCCGAGCCCGCCGAGTCCTTGGGTAGCTTGGTAGAATTTACTTTTTTAGCCGTTCTAGGCATTTAAAATTTCTGGCAATTTTGTTTTAAGATTTCTTTGTTTCAAAATAAATGCTCGATCCACCGAGCCAAGCTTTGTTTGAACAATTTTCTCAGTTTTAATCAAATGCATTTGTCCTTTATTATTATTATTCATTACTACTTTTATACTTTTCCTTTCTACAGTGTTATTATTACTTTTCCTGATGAACCAGTGACTGTGACGTGTAATGAGGCAACACAACATGAGAATAGTGATTCAGAGGAGGAAAATGAAATGCCTGAGGAAATTGTCAGGGAGGTTGAGAATTTTGAGAACAAGCCTAAGTGCAATCTGGACGAAACCGAAGCAATAAATTTGGAAGATGTCGAGAACATCAAGAAGACTCGCGTCACCATTCATTTGTCACCAACAGAGAAGGAAGAATACATCCGTTTTTTAAAAGAATATGAGGACATCTTCTCATGGTCGTATGACGACATGAACAATTTGAGCACGCCCATAGTGGATCACAAGCTGCCTACTAATTGATTTATTGGGATACCGCACTATGGTTTGCACATCAATCGGGAGAACTCCCTACATGCTGGTTTACGGTACCGAAGCTGTCATCCCAGCCGAAGTAGAGATCCCTTCTTTAAGAGTCATACAGGAAGCTGAACTAGGCGACGCAGAATGGATAAGGAGTTACTATGAACAATTGGCCCTCATCGATGGAAAGAGGATGAACGCAGTGTGCCACAGCCAACTTTATTAGAACAGAATGTCTAGAGCTTTCAACAAAATAGTCAAACCAAGACAGTTCACACTAGGGCAGCTGGTACTGAAGAAAATTTTCCCACATCGAGATGAAGCCAAAGGGAAATTCTCTCCCAACTGGCAATGTACGTATATGGTTCACAGAGTACTAACATTAGGAGCATTCATACTTGTAGAAATGGATGGAGAAGTCTGGCCAAAGTCGATCAATTCAGACGTAGTCAAAGATCCTATGCTTAGATATTTTACGCTTCCTCATTTGATTTAATTGAACGACGCTTGACCTAACTCTCATTTAAGAGGGGATACGTAGGTAGATTTATGGGTTCGGTCATATCATAATAAAATTATAATTTCCCCCAAGATCAGAAACTGGGGCAGAATTTTGAGGAGGGTCCTCACAATTCTGGAGCAAGTCCAGCCAATGCCAACACATGTCAGACGATCAGTACCTAGTTAATAAATTGGGGTAGAATTTTGATAAGGATTATCAAAATTCCGGAGAAGGTTCGGCAAGATCCATTATCCACAAACGGTCAAAGATCATCTACCAAACTGGGGCAAAATTTTGAGGAGGACCCTCAAAATTCCAATAAAAGATAGCTGCAATGCCTTTGAAATGTGTCATAGTCACTAGGTCATCAAAAAATTACTTGATATATTAATATGTTTCCAAAACAACTCTATTTTATAAATAATTGCATATTTTTGAAAAAAAACTCTATTTCCATAACAGCCAGGTGTCACCCAGGGGAACTCGAAAGGCTTTCAGAACGGAGCAAAGCAAAGCCAGTCGACAGGAGCACGAATAAACCTTCCCCTCAAAAAACATACGATTTTTCTTTGAATGCAGGCACATTTGACATAACGGTAGCATTCGCAAAACATGTATACACAAAGATAATTAACTATCGATCAGGCCATCAGACATTGAATACATCTCTAGCTAAGAAATACACTACTATTACCTACTATTCGCTTTTTGCATGGGACTAACCCCTGTCTCCATACTTGCATGAGTCTATTCCCTGACTCTATGTTTGCGTGAGGCTAATCCTTGCCTCCCTATTTGCATGAGTCTAATCCCTGACTCCCTACTTGCATGAGTCTGATCTTTGACTCCCCATTTGCATGAGGCTAATCCTTGACTCCCTACTTGCATGAGGCTAATCCTTGCCTCCACACCATGCATGAGGCTAATCCCTATCTCCATATTTGCATGAGTCTAATCTATGACTCCACATTTGCATGAGGCTAATCCTTGCCTCCACATTTGCATTAGTCTAATCCTTGCCTCTATACCTACATGAGTCTAATCCTTGACTCCATGAGGCTAATCCCTGCCTCCCTATTTGCATGAGTCTAATCCTTGACTCCATGAGGCTAATCCCTGCCTCCATACTTGCATGAGGCTAATACCTGCCTCCCTACTCGTATGAGTTTAATCCTTGACTGTATAAGGCTAATCCCTACCTCCATACTTACATAAGGCTAATCTATGCCTCCTTATTTGCATGAGTGTAATCCTTGACTCCAAAAGGCTAATCCCTACCTCCATACTTGCATGAGGTTAATCCCTGCCTCCCTACTTGCACGAGGATAATCCTTGCCTCTCCAGTCGCATGGGACTCAGCATTGTCCCTTTTCGCACAAATTTTGCTCCATTTCTAGCACTATTTATTCGCACTTCTGACGGGCTAAGCTTTGCCCTCCATTTCGCAAGACTAAGCATTGTCTTGTTAACATCATTACTGCATATCATGGGCTAAAATATTGCCAATCTATCTGAAGGTGTCATAGTGTAAAGGCATCATCCTCATAGCCGGAAGACAACATGCGATGGCCTGATGATCTCTCAAAATTGCATATCATTATTCAAAGGCGTCATGGTTCGGAGGCACCATCTTCATGGCCCGAGAACACCATTTCATGTCCTGCTAATCCCTCACTAAAAAATTCATGGCCCAGGACATCATGGTCGAAGGACATCATCTTTAACCGTCCGAAGACAACCTTCATCGTCCCAAGGGAATTTGCATCATGTTTAAAATTTTGCAAAATACATTTGCAACATCATTTATCTTTAGGTAACCAGTAAGAAACTGTTACCCTAGTAGGAGCAATCTCTCTCCAATCCCTCCAACTATCTCGAGCTTCAACCGCTTACCATAGCTGTTTCCGCATCTCGTGTCCGTTCTTGTAATAATTTGATTGGCATACTCCGCGGGTGAATCCAGAACTACACATGGCCTGATTTCTGTAAAACTAGGGATATGTAGGCAACTCAAAAATTGGATTCCGACCTTTGTCTTTCAAAACATCCTATCCGGTCAAAATTGGCCATCATTTCTTTACCCGAAATCTCTTTCATCCTTCCCGAGTAAAGAGGGGCAGCTGTTGACATCCAATTATTCCCTATATATTTTTATATGCATCAATACCTTTGAATTAACATATATATGCATATATAAGCATGCACAAGATTTTTATAATTTTTCCCACAATTTTAAGGATTTAAATTAATTTATTTCCTTATCTTTTATTCATAAAATCACCAATAATTATTTCCCAAAGTATTGTTATGATGATATATTCATTTAATTTCTATACTTATGCCAAAATATAATTAATATATTTTTTATGCATTTTTTATAATTGCATTTGGTATTTTAAGCTAAAATTACATATAATTACAATATTAGCCCATCTAATGTATAATTAACTTTACATGTGTAAAATTGGCCCCTATATTTTTAAAATGATAATTACATATTTTGAAACATTTTGGTATAAAAAATTATTTTCTATAAATTGTTTATTACTTATTATAAATTAAATAGGGAAAATTGGCTATTTAAATTATAGCCAGATTTGGCTTTCAATTTATAGCCTAAATTGAATCCAGGCCCTACCCAATTTCACACCCAATTACCCGACCCACACCCTATATTTACCTGACCCATAACCCGTTAGATCATGGCCATTGATCTGAAAGATCAATGGCTCGTATCATTTCATTCCTTTTTTTAACTCCTAACACCCTCTAACCCTCGTCATTCTCTACAACCTGCCGCCTTCAGATGCTCACATCTCCTCTCTTCTATCAGCCTAACCCTAAATCTTTTTCAACCACCTCCCTTCCCAGTATTCTCCGACGACCACCCTTCAACCCCAAGCCTTCAATGGCTCCTCTATTGCCTTGATCATCTTCTCTGAGGCCTTCAAGGGCCCTGGGCCATGCCGACTTATGTCTAGGGTTGCTGTTTTGGCTGTTCATGGGTTCTCTAGTGTGATTTTGAGCAAAATCACACTATATTTGTTACGATCTCTGAAGTTCTAAGCAGGTTCTTCCATCTCTATTTGGGTTTCTTTTGAAACCCTGATTTTCATTTGTATCTCTTAGATCTGGGCTATTTTTAAATGATTTGAGTCTACTCCTTCTATGTTTTACACTATTCTTGAACCTCTTTTGCAAAAATCATCGATTTCAAGTTGTTTTACTTTCTTTTAAAGTTAGGGTTTTTTCGGAACTTCTTCTACACTTTGTTTAAATCGGTTCTTCATGTTTTAACTTCTATTCTTTGCATATCTCGAGCGATTATATGTTTATACTCATTTTTCAACTCGTCTATGTTGAAAACCCTAACTTCTAAGCCCCAACCTTGGGTTTATGAGTTTTGTTTTGATAACATGTTCAGTAACATGTTTGTTTCTATGATTTTTTGCCTTGTGTTTGTTTGTTATGGTTCCTAATTGTGGTTATCCCTGCCTATTATGTGATTTTGCCTTATCTGGTTCACAAATGTTTCTGATTCTTAACTTCTCCTACCTGTAGCATGCTCAGCTTACTAATTCAGACTATACTCTACATGAATCCCTAATTTTATGTGTTATTCTTGTCTAACTCGACCTCTTAGGGTTCTGATTTTGCTTACCATGTGTTTATTCTTATAAAGTGGTGTTAAATCAGTGTTACCTCCTATTCTTACATATCTGAATCTTTGTGATTGATCTTTCACTGATTCTGCATGATTATTCTACTGATTTTTACCTTGTAGAACGCTTTTTTTGACCTTATTCTATGGTCAATTATGCTGTTAATTGATTGCTCAAGTCTTTCCTTGATTTATGTATGTTGAACCTGGCTTCTATTACATATTGTGTACTTGTACTATGCAGAAAATATTTCCTTAATTAGCATGTTCAGCCTTATACGATTTGTTTCCTTATTTGTTGTCTATTACCGTTTGAGGTTAACTCCTCAATGAAAGGGAGTACTTACCTTGATTTCCTGACTAATTGATTCTGAGTTCCTTAATTGCTAATAGACTTTGATTTTTTACCTTATTTACTACCTACTTTAAAACTATAAAGACCCTAGTCTTTTATTAGCACAACAAACAAACTCTTGGTTCAAAACTATCTTTCACACTCAAACTTTCTACTCTTTCTTTGGTATACTTGCTACTACTTTAAGTTAGTCGACTGCAAGCCAAGGCTAACCATTGTGTTCTCTTGTTCTTTCACCCTGCTTACTATCCTCTTTTACTGGTATGTTCTAGTTTCGATTCAAAGTTCCAACAACAATATGATTTTCGTTTTGCTTCAGTTCATCTTGTTCCTAGTTTGCTTCTATTTGTGGTTTTGTTGTGAAGCTTGTAGTTGATGTTTACCTTATTATGTACTCCCCTTCCTTTAGATCAGCATGTTACCCATTTGTTTGTTTCTGAGCATGTATACACCAATCATCGCTTACTTGTTATGTGTTTACCACCATAAATCCCTATCACCCTTCTATGTGGCTGTATTCTTCATGTCTGGTTTTGTGACTATGCCAGGGTCATCTATTTCTGAGCATGTCTAAACCAGTCCTAGACCTTTGTTGTGTTATGTGTTTGCAGTCAAGTGTTCTATGTATCCCAAACCCCTTGACCCCTGTGTGTGACTACAGAGTTTACTTGGTTTTGTGAATTGTCTATGTATAAACCTGTCCTAAGGTGTTTGGACTTTTGTTCATCTCTTCAATCCTTTCTCTTTTTTAACAAATAGTCTCTATTGCTTTACTAAATTACTTCCAAACAGACTTTTGTTTAATATAGTTTTCTAGTAAAACCTTTCAACTTGTGTCCATCCCTTCTCAGTCAATAAGTTCTGCCCCGTCCAGTATGTGTACTGCCTTGGGATCCTTTTGAGAAGCCCTTTGAACTCTGGCATACTGAGGCTGGCCCTTTCACACTGCACTTGTTAAATCTTTGGTTACTAAGTCTAGATGTAAGCACTGCGCGGGATCCTTGAGATCCTTAGGGAACTTTGATGCACCAAGACTCTGACTTCGTCTATGGAATTGAGGCATATGAGGCCATTGGAGGCGTTGGGAAATCTGGGCCTAATCAGAGGCTCCCTATAGAATAGCTTCTTGATTTTTTATTTACTTATGTAATTCATTCATTGGTCTGTAATAACTTGTAAACAGATATTGGGGTATTTAGTGAAAAAGGTGGGCAGATACATGTTTTACGGGGTAATTCGGGTAGAAATCATGCTCATAGGACTTTACTTTTAAATCTGTTTGCTCTACTAAGTAGAAATCATGCTCATAGTTCTTCACTTTTGAATGTGTTTGCTTTACTAAGTAGAAATCATGCTCATAGGACTTTATATTTAAATATGATTGTTTTCTAATAGAAATCATGCTCCTAGGACTTTATGCTTAAATTCGATTGCCTTACCAAGTAGAAATCATGTTTATAAGGTTTTACATTCTGTCATGTTTAGAAACCATGCCTATAGGTTCCAAATAATCATGTCTTAAAATCGGATTAACTAATAGATGTCATGCCTATATGACTTAATCCAGATTCTATTATAACAAGTATGTTTCCATGTCTGCAAGTCTTTAAAATCAGTATCGAACGTAGATAGCATACCTATAGGTAACAACACTCGCAATTCTACATGTCAATCTAAACTACTCTAAATAAATCAACTTACTCCCTGCCTAGTTCAATCCTAAACTGGTTTAACTAAGTGGTTTATATTTCCTTAAATGAGTTCTTTAAAATCTCAATTTCATTAGATATCATGCTAATAAGTATTACAGGAGACCATTTCAAAACCTGCTTTGTTTCTATATTAATAGTCATCAGTACTCTGCGTATAGGAAAGCCTTTAGGGTTACTACTCCTGAGTTTCTAAATATAAGTTGTTTGTTTTTGCATATTCACCTAGATATCTTGTCTTAGGACACTGTCTAATAAAAGCCCTTAATTGTGTTTGAGTCGTGTTGTTTATGTGCTTGTTTGAGGAGGAAACTTTGAGCCTCTAATTGCTCCATTTATGTGCTGAAAGTCCTAAGTGTTTTTTATTGTCGCCTTAGAATTTTTCACCTTTAAAACCTTAGGGGTCTATCTAGAACCACCTATAGGTAGAGGTCCTAGCTCCCTCCAGGACCGTTAAGAAGGGAAGGGTAGCAACACGCAATAGAAATTGTTGACCAAACACTCGCTTTGCATGACCAATAAGGGGATGGGAAGGGTAGATATGGGATATGATGACTACGTGCTAATGTCACGTGTAGCCCCTCATTGAGGAGTGTTTACCGGACATTGTATGAGGTGATCCTATAGGATAACCAATCTAGGACCCCTCCTTTACAAAAATTCCCCTTTTATTTAAATCTTTTGTTTTACAACTTGACCAAACTTTTATCTTACTACTTGAGTTATCCAACGTGCTATGTTTGCAACTTATTTGATTCAACTATTTATATGGACTAATTTGTGAATATATGTGATGACCCAAAAAGGTCATCACTTGTTTTAAAAGTGGATTCTGTATTCTGAAGCCTTAAAAACCTCTTTCAACATCACCTTGATTTGCGTGTGCAGTCCGGGCGCGTAGCTGGAAAATCATTTTGTGAAAATCCGTGAAAATGATGAATTTTGCATTTAAAATGAGTTTAAGTTGACTTCGGTTAACATTTTAGGTAAACAGACCCAGACCCATGATTGGACGGTCCCGGAGGGTTTGTAAGAAAATATGGGACTTGGGCGTATGCCCGGAATCGAATTTCGAGATCCCAAGCCCGAGAAATGAATTTTTAAAGAAAATTATTTTCTGAAATTGTTTATGAGTTTTGGAAATGAAAAGTGTTTAAAACTTGATGGTATCGGGCCCGTATTTTTGGTTCCGGCATGCGGTACAGGTCTTATATGTGATTTAAGATAAGTTTGTGAAGTTTGGTAAGAAACGGACTTGAAACGACGTGAATCGGATCGTTTTTGAGAAAAATGGAAAATTTGAAGTTCTTGAGAAATTTCATAATTTTCATTCTAAATTCATAAATTTTGATGTCATTTTAGTAATTTGAATGCGCGAACTAGTCCGTATGATGTATTTAGGTTGGTGTGCATGTTTGGTTTAGAGCCCCGAGGGATCGGGTGAGTTTTGGATAGGCCACGGAGTGAAATTTTAACTTAGGGAATTGTTGGTATGCTACAGGCCTACAGGCTTCGCATTATGTTGCAAATGCGAGATGTGGCATGGGCTGCCTTCCTCGCAAATGCGAAGTGACTGTTGCAAATGCGACAACTGCCTAGAATCCCCTTTGGTCGCAAATGTGAGTTTCCAGTCGCAAATGCGGCTTCGCAAAGGCAACATTGCATTCGCAAATGCGAACTTAGCAGAAGTCTGGGTTCGCAATTGCCAACCCTGGTCGCAATTCCCATATCTGCCACCTGCAATTTTATAACTTAACCGAAAATCTTTCATTTTTTCACACTTTTTCAAAACCAATACACTCTTGGGCGATTTTTCAAAGACAACGCTTCTTCCAAATCGATTGTAAGTCAATTTTAACTCATTTTCTTCAATCATTAATATCTTTTCACATGATTTCAACTCAAAATCAATGATTTTCATGAGGGAAATTGGGTGTTTTGGGTAGAACCTAGATTTTTCAAAAATTGGGGATTTGGACCTCGATTTGAGGTCCGATTTCAAAACAAATTATATATTTGGGGGAATGGGGGAATGGGTTTTGGTTCGAACCTTAGGTTTTGACCATATGGGCCCAGGGGCGATTTTTGACTTTTTGGGTAAAACTTTGGAAAACTCAATTTCATGCATTGGAGTTGATTCATTTTGCGTTTATTGATGTAATTAAGTAACTTGTGGCTAGATACGAGCGAGTTGGTGGTGTTATCAAGGGGTAAAACGATAGTTGAGACGTGAATTTTGTTTGTGGCATCGAGGTAAGTGTTTGGTCTAACCTTAGCTTGAGGGATTAGGAGTCGAGTCTTATTTGCTATCTGGTATTTGTCGAGTACGACGTATAGGCATGGTGATGAGTATTTATATATTGGTGTCAAGCATACCTGTGAGTCTTATATTGTGTTTATTATGGCTTCGTTGTATTATTCATGCTTTGATGATGATTTCTATTGTTGGGCAAAGTTTGTGGAAGTAATTGTGACATTTGAACATTGAGGAGCGTTGGCTCAAGCTGTACAATGAAATGTGAAAGTATAAGTGGAAATTGAACCTTTTAGAGAAGTGGCTCAAAGTTGTGAGGTGAGTTGTAAAGTAAAAGTGAAAAAGAGAAGAGAATTATAATATTATCTCCCTTACCTGGAATTTGTTGTTTTTGATGTTATCTCCCTAGCCGGGATGTTGATGATTCTTTTGATGTTATTCCCTTGCCGGGACTTGATTATTGAACTATTGTTCCCTTGCCGGGATTATTATTGTAATTTCATTTATTCCCTTGCCCTATTATTTGTAATTATTGTTTGGGTGAGGAAGAGTGTTAAATCACGAAGGGTGATGCCTCATGATGTACCATTCCGTGCCGATTATATTTATTATATGGTGAGGACGAGAGTAAAAGCACGAAGGGTGATGCCGTGCACATTTTCATTACTTGATTGCTTTGGTAAGGACTAGAGTAAAAGCACAAAGGGTGATGCCGTGCACTTATTAATTTCTGGTTCTTTACTGATATCTGAGATATGTTGTTTCTTTCAGTTATCTGTTGTCTTTCTATTCTAAATTGATAGCTCCCTCGTAGTATGTTACCCCTCCCATACTTGACTGTATATTATTGTTCTTCTTTTACGATGTATATAGTTGAATTGCACAGGTTTATTTGGTAGTCTGGTCCTAGCTTTGTCACTACTTTGACGAGGTTAGGCTAGGCACTTACCACCACATAGGGTCGGTTAAGCTGATACTACACTCGGCACTATGTGCAGATCCCAAAGCAGCAACATTTGGACTATAGATTGGGTGGCTGCCTTCAGTCCACGCGGAGATCCAAGGTAGACTTGCAGGCGTCCGTAGGCCCTGGCGTCTCCCTCTATCCCTTTATTCCTGTTTCATTTCCTTAATTCAGAAACAGTGTATTGTTTATTTCAGACTTTGTATGTAGCAGTCTTAGATCGTTTGTCGTACTGTGACACCAGTTCTGGGTGGTCGAGGTTCAAACAGTTGTATTAGATATATATATTCAGATAATTTACTGCATTTTTTCCGCTTATTGTAATCTTCCGCTATCTACACGCTTTGGTTGTATAATTGTTAAAGAGTATAAAATGGATAAAGAAGTAATTTGTTCAAATAATTGGCTTGCCTAGGTCACATTAGTAGGTGCCATCACGAATCCCAAGGGTGGGAAATCTGTGTCGTGATAATATAAGTTCGGCCGGGACCCACAGTTGTGGACCAAGAGGGGTGCCTAATACCTTCCCCTTGAGGTTACTTCGAGCCCTTACCCTAATCTCTGATAATGGAGACCAACCCAAGACTTAATCACTCTAGGTGCCCTACCGCACTGTAATTCATTAGGTAGTGACCCTCCAAATACCCAATTCCCAAAAGGAAATGAGTTATTACCCCCAATAATGTCGAAACTCGTACTTCCCCGTCAAAAAGGAAAAAAAGGGGGCGCGATAGCAGGTCACCGCACTGCGGGATTATTTTGAGTGTGGAGATCTTGGTCATATGAGGAGATACTGCCCCAGGCTTCGGAGCAATGCAGTGCAGCAGGGTGAGCAGCCCATGATTATAGCACTGATTGCCTAGCCGCCCAGAGGCAGAGGATAGACCGGTAGGGGCCGTCCTAGAGGTGGAGGCTAGACAGGGAGAGGTCAGCCAGCTACTGCTCAATCAAGTAGAGGCTAGCCAGTCGGCGCCCCATACAGATTTTATGTTTTTCTGGCTAGACAAGATGCATTGGCCTCAGATGCCATTATCACAAGTATTATTTCTATCTCCGGTAGGGATGCTTCAGTACTATTTGATCTAGGGTATACCTATTCATATGCATCATCTCTGTTTGTTCATTCTATGGATATTCCTCATGAGTACTTGGGTACTCCTGTTCATGTGTCCACTCTCGTGGGCAATTCTGTGGTTGTGGATCAGATCTACCAGTCCTGTGTGGCACATTATGTGGTTTTGAGACTAGAGCAGATCTCATGTTGCTTGATATGACCAACTTTGAGGTCATCCTGGGCATAAGATGGTTATCCCCATATCACGCCATCCTAGACTGCCATGCCAAGACTGTTACTTTAGCAATGCAAGAGTTTCGAGGTTGGAGTGGAAGGGTTCCTTCGTTAGTACATCTAGTCGTGTTATTTCCTTTCTGAAGGCTCGGCATATGGTTGAGAAAGGCTGTTTGGCTTATATAACTTATGTTTGGGACACCACCATAGAGTCTCCGACGATTGATTCAAATCCAGTAGTCCAGGAGTTCACCAATATGCTTCCTTCTAACCTTCCTAGCATGACACCAGATCGTGATATTGATTTCTGTATTGATTTGGCTCCAGGCACCCAGCCTATATCTATTCCACCATACTGTATGGCTCCGAAAGAGTTGAAGGAGTTGAAGGAGCAGCTTGAGGAGTTGTTAGCAAAGGGCTTTGTTAGACCGATTGTGTCACATTGGGGTGCACCAGTGTTGTTTGTGAAGAATAAGGATGGGACCATGCGGATGTGCATTGATTACTGACAATTGAAGACTCAGATGTTCCGAAGACTGCTTTCCATACTAGATACGACCATTATGAGTTTCTGGTGATGTCATTTGGCTTGACTAATGCCCCAACGGCATTTTTGGACTTGATGAACAGGGTGTTCAGGCCTTATATTAATTCATTTATCATCATCTTCATTGACAATATCTTGATATACTCACGTAGCCTGGGGTAGCACTTGCAGTATTTGAGAGTAGTGCTTTAGACCTTGCGAGAGAAGAAGTTATATGTTAAGTTCTCCAAGTGTGAGTTTTGGCTATAGTCAGTAGCATTCTTGGGGCATATTGTATCAGGAGAGGGTATTAAGGTGGATCCCAAGAAGATTGATATAGTTCAGAGTTAGCCACGTCCTACTTCAGTGACTGAGATTCGGAGTTTCCTTGGGTTAGCAGGTTATTACCGCCGATTTGTTTAGGGTTTTTCATCCATTGCATCACCTCTGACTAGATTGATCTAGAAGGGTGCTCCTTTCCGTTGGTCCGATGATTGTGAGGCAAGCTTTTAGAAGCTCAAGACAGTTTTGACTACAGCGTCGGTTCTAGTGTTACCTTCCGGTTCAGGGATGTCTACGGTATATTGCGATGCTTCACGTGTTGGCTTAGGATATGTATTGATGCAGGAGGGGAGAGTTATTGCATATGCTTCACGTTAGCTGAAGATTCATTAGAAGAATTACCATATGCACGACCTAGAGTTAACAGTGATTGTTCATGCTCTTAAGATATGGAGGCATTATCTGTATGGGGTATCATGTGAGGTTTATACTGATCATCACAGCTTACAGGATTTGTTTAAGCAGAGGGAACTCAATTTGAGGCAGCGTAGAAGTCTTGAGTTACAAAAGGATTATTACATCACCATTCTTTATCATCCAGGCAAGGCAAATATGGTCGCAGATGCCTTGAGTAGAAAAGCAGAGAGTATGGGTATCTTGGCATTCATTTCAGCACAGGAGAGACCTCTAGCTTTGGACATTCAGTCCTTGGCTAATAGACTTGTGAGGTTGGACATTTGAAAGCCCAGCCGAGTCCTTACATGTGTTGTTGCTCAGTCTTCATTATTGGGGAAGATCAAGGCTCGGCAGTTTGATGATCCGTATTTGGCAGTTCTTAGAGAAACAGTGCTACAAGGTGGTGCTAAGAAGGTTTCTATTGGCGAGGATGGTGTTATGTGACTCCAGGGTCTCCTATGTGTTCCTAATGTAGATGGATTGAGGGAGAGGATTCTAGAGGAGGCACACAGTTCATGGTATTCTATTTATCCAGGTGCTACGAAGATGTATCGTGACATGAGGCAGCATTACTGGTGGCGGTGGATGAAGAAAGACATAGTTGAGTATGTGGCTAAGTATTTGAATTTCCAGTAGGTTAAATATGAGCACCAGAGGCCAGATGGCCTACTTCAGCAGATGCATATACCTGAGTGGAAGTGGGAGTGCATTATTATGGACTTCGTAGTAGGGTTGTCGCAGACATTGCAGAAGTTTGAAGCAGTTTGGGCCATTGTCAACTTGACCAAGTTGGCACACTTAGACCCGGTGGTGACTACTTATACTTCAGAGAGGTTGGCCCAGATCTACATTCGGGAGATAGTTCAGTTGCATGGTGTGCCTGTTTCCATCATATCAGATAAAGGCCCTCAGTTCAGTTCCCATTTCTGGAGAGTCGTACAGAGTGAGTTGGGGACTCGTGTAGAGCTCAGCACATCATTTCACCCATAGACCAACGGATAGTCGGAGCAAATACTTCAGATTCTGGAGGACATGCTCAGAGCATGTGTGATTGACTTTGGAGGGCAGTGGGATCAGTTCTTGCCTTTGGCTGAGTTTGCCTACAATAACCCTTATCAGTCCAGTATTGAGATGGCTCCATTTGAGGCTTTATACAGTCGACAATGTCGTTCTCCTATTAGGTGGTTTGAGCCCGGTGAGGCTAAGTTGTATGGTACAGACTTGGTGAAAGATGCCTTAGAGAAGGTAAAGTTGATTCAGGAGATACTTCGCATAGCTCAGTCCAGACATAAGACATATGCAGATCAGAAAGCGCCGGATGTATCATTCATGGTTGGCGAGAAAGTTCTCTTGAAAGTCTTACCGATGAAGGGTATTATGAGATTCGGGAAGAAGGTCAAGTTGAGCCCCAGGTTTATAGGCCCATTTGAGGTGTTGAGGCGAGTTGGGGAGGTTGTTTATGAGCTTGCTTTACCTCCCATCTTATCAAGAGTTCATCCAGTTTTTCACGTGTCTATGCTTCGCAGGTATCACACCAACTTGTCCCATGTGTTAGACTTTAGTACTATTCAGCTAGATGAGAGTTTGGGTTATAAGGAGGAGCCAGTCGCCATTGTTGATAGATAGGATCGCCAGTTGAGATCCAAGAGGATTTTTGCTGTAAAGGTCCAGTGAAGGGGCCAACCAGTCGAGGAGGCGACTTGGGAGTTCAAGGAGGAAATGCAGAGCAGATGTCGATGCTTATTTGGCACTTCATGTATGAATCTAATCTAGTTCGAGGACGAATGTTCGTATAAGAGGTGGAGAATGTAACGACCCGACTGGTCGTTTTGCTTTTCTAGAACCTCGTTCCCCTACATAAGACTTTCTGTACTTGCTCTTACTAATTTATGACTTGCGGGGATGGTTGTATTAGGATTTGGAAGAGTTTGGGTTTAAATCTGAACATTTGGTTCCTTAAGGTTGGCTTAAAAGGCCAAGTTTGACTTCGGTCAACATTTTGAGTAAATGACCTCAGGATCCAAAATTAAAGGTTCTAATAGGTTCGTATGATGATTTCGGACTTGAGCGTATATTCGGATCGGGTTTTAGATGACCCGAGAGCGTTTTGGCGCCTAATAGTGAAAGTTAATTCCTTAAGGATTTTGAAGTTCTTAAATATTTGGTTTGAAGCAGGTTTTGGTGATAACGAGATCCAAATAGAATTTCGAGATCGGGAATAGTTCCGTAATGTCTTTTAAGACTCGCACACAAAATTTAGTGTCAATCTTAGTAGTATAAGTACGTTTCGGTTCGTTGAAATCAAATTGAAGATCTTGTAGCTCTTAAGTTTGATTCATTAGTTTAAGTGGTGATTCTTAGTTTTTGATGTTATTTCGGTGCTTCGATCGCGCGAGAAAGTTTGTAAGATGTTATTAGACTTGTGTGAGTATTCGATGTAGAGCCCCGAGGGCTCGGGTGAGTTTCGAACGTGTGTTGGGAGTGAAAACACCCCAATTTTCTGGTATTTCTGGGGCAGGTGTTTCAAGTCTTGCAAATGCGAGGATTTGATCGCATTTGCAATAATTGCATTCGCAAGAAAGGCTTCACAATTGCGAAGAAGCCTAAGCTGAGCAGTCGTCGCATTTGCGAACTCAGCAGGGACCGCATTTGCGACCCAACTGTCGCATTTGCGACCCAACTGTCGCATTTGCGACCCTTGCAAAGGGAGCCTAGGTTCGCATTTGCGATGATTTTGTCACAATTGCGACCTTCGCATTTGCGAACTTGATGTTGCAAATGCGACATCAAAGGCCTGGACACAGTTTTTAAAAACGGGACTTATGCCAATTTATTTCATTTCACTTCTATACTTGGGCGATTTGGGAGCTTCCAGAGAGGGTATTTCAACCTAGCATTGTGAGGTAAGTTATTTCTACTTAACGTGAGTTTAATACTTTGGTTTTGGGTAGATTAACTGTCACGACCCAAAATTCCAACCCGGTCGTGATGGCGCCTCTTGTGGGGACAAGGCCAGCCAACAACAAAACAATACATCTCTTTATAATTACTTAGCAGGAATAAGTCTAATTCGCAGATAATATAATCACAAGTGCGAAGTAAACATGATAGAATAATGGAAACCATCCCGACTCAGCCCGAAATCGGGGTGTCACAAGCCACGAGCATCTAAAGATCTAAATACTAATACAAGA
Source organism: Nicotiana sylvestris (assembly GCF_000393655.2). Lineage (NCBI taxonomy): Eukaryota > Viridiplantae > Streptophyta > Magnoliopsida > Solanales > Solanaceae > Nicotiana > Nicotiana sylvestris. The sequence goes on from NC_091058.1 coordinate 58,805,383, forward strand.
CCAGCAATATACAGAATGGAATTTAGAATCAATGAAGAAATACGGTGCCGTGAACGCTGACGGTCACCTTGCTCAGCTACAATAGTATACCTTCAGTCCGCTAATAACCCGCTACCGGGTGAACAGTACCTGCAACTGCACGCGAGGTGCAGGGAGTAAAGTGAGTACTTCCAACTCAGTGGTAATAAGAGTAAATAATAACTGAGCGATAAGAAATCACGTAAGAACACTTCATCATGCTATCTAAGACGGTACAACCCTTTTTGAAAACAGTAATTCCATGAAAATCCTTTATAAAATATCTGACTCAGTTTTAAACCTCTTTTGAAAATAATCTTTTTAACAGTTGCAAAATAATTCCAGCCATCAGTGTCACTATGCACAGAAACCCGCCCCTCGGGAAATATCTTCGTTCCTGGTCAGCCACTCGGGCCCCAACACTCAAGGATCAGATAGCACCAACAAAAGCAGATAAATATCACCAGAAATATCACAACAACAAATAATGAACAAATGCATGAATGCAATGCAATGCATATGATGGTACATTCCAGTGCCCATTGTGGCGTGCAGCCCGAGCCATCCATATTTATTTATCGTCGACGGCGCTCACTGGGGGTGTGTACAGACTCCGGAGGGGCTCATACAGCCCAAGCGCAATATACTGGTCAGTCAATGTTACCTGACCGGTCAGCCAATGTTACCTGACCAATTTATATCCTACAGTGCCATTGTTACAACTGTTTCAAGTATATATTTCAGTGTCATGTACAGACTCCGGAGGGGCTCCTACAGCCCAAGCGCAATATACTGGTCAGCCAATGTTACCTGACCAATTTATATCCTACAGTGCCATTGTTACCACTATTCCAAGTATAACATACAGTGTCATTGTTACCACTGTTTCAGGTATATATATTATAGTGTCATTGTTACCACTGTTTCAAGTCACTTTATTATCAGTCCAGAAAATAATATAGTAAGCCCCTTGAGCATTTACAAAATCGAAATTTCCAGCCCGAAATGCATTTAAAATGTCATTTAAGTTTTCAAAACTTAGAAATACGGCTGGGTTTGCAAAGCAGCATTTAAAACCTTGGACTGAAGTTAGATGATATGCAAATCATGCTAAGCAGTACTATCAATCCTCGAAGAATTTTAAAAGTCGGCACAAGGCCCCAAACATGGCAATCAACCCAAATTATGATGATAACAAGAAATTTCAGTCAAATACGCAGTAAAATCAATAACCGCGACGGACCAAGTCACAATCCCCAATAGTGCTCTACCCCACGCTCATATCCGTCGTGCAAGTCACCTCAATACAACACTATGATGTGCAAATCCGGAGTTTCAAACCCTCAAGATATCATTTACAAGTATTACTCACCTCTAGCCGGCCAAAATACTACTCCGCGATGCCCTTTCCTTTCGTATAGACCTCCTCGCGCATCGAATCTGGCCAAAACCACAACGAATACATTACAATAGGCTAAGGGAATATAACCCAATCGAAAAGACTCGAAAAATGTCGAAAATCCCGAAATTAGCAAAACCCGAGCCCCGGGCCCACATCTTGAAATCTAGAAATTTTTACATCAATACGATCCTTAGCTCGCCACGAGTCTATCCATACCAAATTCATAAAAATCGGAGTTCATTTGACCCCTCAAATCACCATTTCTATCCAAGAGGGTTTTCTACCCTTTTCAACAAAATTCTCAGATTAAACGTCAAAACTCGTAATAGATTCAAGTTATACAACCAAAATTGAGTTACGAACACTTACCCCATTTCATATCGTAAAAATCGCTTCAAAAATCGCTTCCATCCGAGCTCCATAGCTCCAAAAATGAGAAAAATAGCGGACTGCTCGAAATATACATTGTCTGTGATTTTCGCATCTGCGGTACTGTTCACCGCAGGTGCGGTACTGTTCATCGCAGAAGATGAAAATCACTGTTCATCCGCTTTGCGAGCACTGTTCATCGCAGAAGCTGAAAATCACTGTTCATCCGCTTTTTGCGGGCACTGTTCATCGAAGAAGCGGAAATACCAGCTTTTGCCCAGCAAAATTGCAGCAATTGTTTATTTTACTAAAAATATTATAACTCCCTCATACGAACTCGGAATTAAATAATTCTTATTCCTATGAGTCACAAATAATAATACAAACCTATTCATTAAATCGAAACTTAATTCGGAGCTCGTTTGCCTAGTTCAATACCCATTTCGCTCGTTAAATAATTAACTCACATTTCGCGTCAAAAACCCAATCGCGACTTGATGAAATTAAACCAAAATTTCCAGATCAGTCCTATAATTCATGATTTAAATTTTGGAAGTCTCGAAATCAAATTTGGATCTCTATAACTAAAAATGAGCCTTTAGATCATTACATTTATTCTCAAAACGGCAAAAATCTTTCAAAATGAACCGTTGTGCATCCGAAACACACCCGAGGCCCCCGGAACCCCGACCAATAACACCAACCAGTCCCAACATACATTACGGACTTGCTCGAGGCCTCAAATCACATCAAGCAACGCTAAAATCATGAATCAACCTCCAATCCAAGCTTTATGAACTTTAGAACTTCCAACTTTTATTTCCGATGCCGAAACCTATCAACTCACGTCCAATTGACTTCAAATTTTGCACACAAGTCTAAAATGACATAACAAAGCTACAGCAACCCTCGGAATTCCATTCCAACTCCCGGATTAAAATTTCACCTATCAACCGGAAATCGCCAAATACTAACTTCGCCAAAATAGGCTAACTTCTTCACCGGATCTCCAAAATTACTTTCTATTGCGCTCCTAAGCCTTAAATCATCACCCGGAGCTAACCGAATCATCGGAATTCGATTCCGAGCCCTCTAACTCATAAGTCAATATTCGGTTGATTTTTTCAACTTAAGCCTTCTTAAAAGAGACTAAGTGTCTCATTTCTTATCAAAATCACTCCAAATCAATTCTAAAACACCCCATACCGGTAATGAAACATAAGAAAGCAAAAAATGGGAAGAACGGGGTAGTAACTCATGAGACGACGGGTCGGGTCGTCACATTAACACACCAAGATTAGTGAAAATTCATGGGATAAGAGTAAAACCTAGGGTTTTGATAAAAACAAGATCTAACCACGGAATTTGTTATGGAATGGAGTAGAGATCATATATTCTTGATCCTTAGGTTATGGGTAACAACATCCTTCAAAAATTTCTAGAATCCGGGCACATGGCTTGGGGATGAATTTTAGAAACTTTGCATTTAGGGTTGAGAAATTACATTAATAGTTAGCATATGAACCCTTGAGCTTGTATTGACTAGTTCTTACCCTGTTTGATTAGTTTTGGATCGTTCGGCTGTGAATTGAGTTTTTTGAGCAAATTCTTGAATTTGGAAGTAAGTTTGGAGCAAGGTGAGTGTCCTTTCTAACTTCGTAAGAGGGAAATAAACCCCTAGGTGAATTAAATAAATGTTTGTGACTATCTGTGAGGGGCTACGTACGTACGTGGTGACGAGAGTCCGTGCATAGCTACTATTATGCTAATTGTCCAGGTAGTTTAGGACCCGTATCATGCTGTACATGCAAATGCTTATTGTTTTGCTTGCTACTGGGATCGCTTAGGACATGCTAGAATTTGTAAATAAATATAAAACGAATGTATGCACTTACTTGAGAACTTGTATGAATTTATTTGACTATAAATGAGCAATGAGTGCTTACTTGATAATAATTGCTAATTGTGGATCGTGTCGATCGCCTCAAAAGAAATAGATGCATCTATTGGTCGCGTCATTCGACCCTCTGGCAATGCACGGTTATTATTATGTTGGACCGGGCTGTACGACCTCGGCACAATATGCGCATGTTACTTATGTGGAATTCATCCATGCTTTACTCTGTTTAAATGCTTTGAAATGAAAATTTATTATATGACACGGCTGAAATTGACATATTGTTTCTCCTTGACTCTAAGGCTGTCATTAAATTCATGTTATCCACGCTTAGCGTAAACCTTAAATATTATTGATATTGACCATACTAAGTGTCAAGTCGACTCATCGTCACTACCTTTTCGAGGTTAGACTGGATACTTTCTGGGTAAATGTTATTTATGTACTCATACTATGCTTCTGTACTTAACTGTACAGGATCTATGGCAGGTGCATCTAGTTACGCCTCTGGCACGCGTTCCTGATTCCTGATCGAGATCTCACAATGAGCTGCCCCTTCTAAGTCGTTCAGTAGCATGCCGGAGTTCTCTTCTTTGGTTGTTGTTATGTACTGTCTATTCTGTTTTAGGCAGTAGGATAGTGGTATTTACATACATTATACTAGTTGTCGTAGTACTTGTGATACTAGTTCCTGACACACACTGTAGACTATTATTTTGGGATGTATTTATATTATTACAAACTTGTTAATTATCGGCTGTTTAAAAAGCTTAACTCTTAAGAAAATATTGGTGATGTATTGGTAAAATAATGAGAACTCACTAATTGATTAGGGTTGGCTTGCCTGAAAACGGTGTTGGGCACCATCACGACCTATAATGAAATTTGTGACGTGACAAGTATACTGTAATAGTATACCGTTAGAATAAATTGTATACCAAAATGGTATATAGAATATCATTTTTGTACACAATAGATATTCTTATTCGCCAATTCAACACAATGAATCATAAACATTGAAATAAATAGTATATACCAAATGGTATATAGTATGTTATTTTGGTATATAGTTCAAATTAGTCTTTTTCGATAGTTCAATTTAATTTCAACCTAAATTTTTAAATTCTACTCCAGAATTTTTACCAAATTGACTCAAACGTTAGCCACAACTTCCAATCAAATATTTCAAACTAGATATTTTGGTTTAAGAAAAAAATTATGTATATATATAGTATACCGTTGTAATGAACTGTATACCTATATATATATATATATATATATATATATATATATATATAGTATTCCGTTGTAATGAACTGTATACCAAAATGGTATATAATATATCATTTTAGTATACTGTACAAATTCTTTTCGCCAGTTCAAATGGTATATATAATGTTATTTTTGGTATGTAGTACAAACAAGTCTTCTTCGCTAAGTCATCTCAATGTCAACCTAAATTTTAAAAATGTACTCCAGAATTTTCACCAAATTGACTCAAACTTTAGCGACAACCTTTAATCAATATTAAAATTAAATAATTTGGCTTAAGAAAAAAAATTAAAAAATATGAGAACTCTGTAAAAAAGTTAAAAGAGGACCCAATGAAAAATTTTAAAATATTTAAATAGGACCAAAGTAAAATAGTATTCTATTACATTATATTGTTGCCTGTTGGAATGAATTGTATACCAAAATAATATAATTTTATACCATTATGGTATACAGTGCGAATTCATTTTCTTCATTACCTTAACTCAATTTTGACCTAAATTTCAAAAATCTCTAAAACGTTTTACCAAACTGAATCAAACTTCAGCCATGACCTCCAATCAATATTCAAACTAAATGTTTTAGCTTAAGAAATTTTTTGAAAATCCATGAGAAATCCATTGAAAATTTAAAAAAGGACCCAATGAAAAAGTTTATAAAAGACCAAATTATAACAATATACTATTATATTATATTGTATACTGTAATAGTATATATTGGAATGAATTATATACTAAAAGGGTATATTTGTATACTATTTGGGTATACAGTACAAATTTGTACATTTCAGGCTCATTTATTTATTTTTATGTGATGACCCCTTTGGGTCAAAATGAATTCTACGTTCGGAGGTCTTAAAAACCTCTTCTAGCATCATCTCGATTTGCGTGCACAATCCAGACGTGTAGCCGAAAAGTCTAAGTATGAAAACCTATGAAAAATTATAATTTTTGACTATAAAATGAATTAATTTGACTTCGGTCAATGTTTTAGGTAAGTGGACCCGTGATTTGACGGTCCCGTAGGGTCCGTAGGAAAATAGGGGACTTGGGTGTACGCCCGGAATCGAATTCCGAAGTCCCAAGCCCGAGAAATGAATTTTTGAAAAAAAATTGTTTTCTAAAATTGTTTATAAAGTTTGGAAATAAATTTTGATTAGAACATATTTGTATCAGGCCCGTAGTTTGGTTCTGGCACCCGGTACAGGTCTTATATTTGATTTAAGATCGTTCTATGAAGTTTGGTAAGAAACGGAATCTGTTTGACGTGATTCAGACCTTAAATGCAAAATTTGATGTTTAAGAAGTTTTGATAAATTTCATTGATATTGAGGTTTAATTTGATGTTTCTGATGTTATTTTGGTGATATGAGTACATGAATAAGTCCATGGGATATTTTTGAGGTTGTGTGTATATTTGGTTTGGAGCCCCGAGGGCTCGGGTGAGTTTTGGATAGGCCACGGGATGCATTTTGAACTTAGAAAAGTTGCAGATTTTAGTTGTGCATAGCAGGCCTGCAGGCTCACAAATGCGATATCGCAAATGCGAGTGGCTGATCGAAAATGCGAAGGAACTCAGGCCAGCTCAGTCTCGCAAATGCGAGATTTTTTTCGCAAATGCGAAAATCCCTGTCCTAGCCTTGAGTCGCAAATGCGATGAAGTTGTCGCAATTCCCAAGTCGCAAACACGACCAGCTGTTTGCAAATGCAAAGATCCTATTTTCCTGAAGGGTTCACAAATGCGAACTCTGTTTCGCATTTCCCAACTTAGCAGAGGTCGAGGTTCGCAATTGCGAACCCTTGTTCGCGTTTCCCATACCTCCGACCTGCAACATTCTACTTAGACGATTTTAAATCCATATTTCACATCTTTTCAAAACACAAACTCCTTTGGGTGATTTTTCAAGAACAACACTTCTTCCAAATCGATTGTAAGTTAATTTTAACTCATTTCATTCAATTATTAACATCTTTTAATATGATTTCAACTAAAAATCAATGATTTTCATGGGGGAAATTCGGTGTTTTGGGTAGAACCTAGGTTTTTCACAAATATTGGGGTTTTGCACCTCGATTTGAGGTCCAGTTTCAAAATAAATTATATATTTGGATTCGTGGGGGAATGGGTAATCGGGTTTTGGTTCGAACCTCGGGTTTTGATCATGTGGGCCCCGGGGCGATTTTTGACTTTTTGGGTAAAACTTTAGAAAACTCATTTTTTTGCATTGGGGTTGATTCATTTACCGTTTATTTATGTAATTAAGTAACTTGTGGCTAGATTCGAGCGAATTGGTGGTGGAATCAAGGGGTAAAGCTATAATTGAATCGTGAATTGTGTTCGAGGCATCGAGGTAAGTGTTTGGTCTAACCTTAGCTTGAGGGATTAGGAGTTGTGTCTTATTTGCTACATGTTAATTGTGGAGTACGACGTATAGGCATGGTGACGAATATCTATACGTTGGTGTCAAGCATGCCCGTGAGTCTTGTATTATAATTGTTATGACTCCGTTGTGGCTTATGGCGCTTCATATGTTATTATCATCATTGTTCCCTTGCCGGGATGTTTGTTTGGTATTATTGTTCCCTTGCTGGGATATTGTTAAGATATCATTGTTCCCTTGTTGGGGTGTTTGTTTGATATTATTGTTCCCTTATCGGGATACTGTTGAGATATCACTGTTCCCTTGCCGGGATGTTTGTTTGATATTATTATTCCCTTGCCGGGATTCCTTGTGATTAATGTTGGCTTGTAACTGGGAGCGGGTGGTACGCCTACCACAAGATATAATGAAATGGGAGCGGGTGGTATGCCTACCACAAGAGATAATGAAATGGGAGCGGTTGGTACGCCTACCATATGATAAATAAAATAGGAGCGGGTGGTACGCTTACCACGAGATAAGTGAAATGGGAGTGGGTGGCACGTCTGTCACAAGATACATGAAATGAGAGCGGGTGATACGCCTACCTCAAGATAAATGAAATGGGAGCTGGTGGTACGCTTACCACGAGATACGTGAAATGGGAGCAAATGGCACGCTGGCCACGAGATACATGAAATGGGAGCGGGTGGTATGACTACCACGAGATAAATGAAATGGGAGTGGGTGGTACGCCTACCACAAGATATGAGAAATGGGATCGGGTTGCATGCCTGTAACAAGATGTGAAATGAAAGTGTAATCTGCCTTTGTTTTCCTTATGCTTGTTAGTAGTTGAACTTTGATTCCCTATAATCCTTTTGATATTCTGGTTTTTACCTGTTATTCCCCGAAGCATGTTCCCCCATCCCATCTTTAAGTGTTTATTCTGCTTTACTTTCCGTTGTATATTATATATAACTGCACAGGTTTAATTGGTAGTCTGGTCCTAGCCTCGTCACTACTTCGCCGAGGTTAGGCTAGACACTTACCACCACATGGGGTCGGTTGTGCTTATACTACATTCTGCATTATGTGCAGATCCCTGAGTAGTTATCGGACCGTAGTTGGAGGCTACCTTCAGTCCACGCGGAGATCCAAGGTAGACCTGTAGGCGTCCGTAGGCCCTGGCGTCTCATCTATCTTCTATTCCCATTTTCATTTCCCTTTTATTCAGAAACAGTGTACTGTTATTTCTTCAGACTTTGTATGTAGCAATCTTAGACCGTTTGTGACATTTTTACACCAAGTTTTGGGTGGTTAAGGCTTAAGTAATTGTAGTAGATACAGATTTCATATATATATTATTGTTGTCTTCCGCTTAAATTTGGATTTTCGCTGTTATCACGTTACCGCCTTATTTTTGTTAAAAAAAATAATTGGATAAAGAAGTAAGTAGTCAAAGGATTGGCTTCCCTAGCTGACATTAGTAGGTGCCACCATGACTCCCGAGGGTGGGAAATCCGGGTCGTGACAAGTTGGTATCAGAGCTCTAGATTACATGGGTCTCACAGTTTACAAACAGGCTTAGTAGAGTCTGAGGGATCGGTACGGAGACGTCTCTATTTATCCCCCAGAGGCTACAGAGTTAGGAACAACTTCACATTTATTCTCTCCTCTCGTGCGGTTTGGTTTCTCAATGCTAATTGAATTTCTACTCTATTCTTTCACAAATGGTGAGAACACGTGCTTTCTCATCCACTGACCAACAGCCCGAGACCCTAGCAGCAGCTCTCATGAGGGGCAGAGGGCAAGGCCAAGGCCATGCTAGAGGCCGAGGTAGGGGCAGAGCTCAGCCCGAGCAGCATCACCAGCGGCGGAGCCTCAGGTTGACTTTGATGATGAGGTTCCAGCCCTAGCAGTTCCGGTGGGCCCAGCTCAGGTCCCAGAGGGGTTTATTGCTACCCAAGTTCTCCAGTATGCTCTGGTCCATCTAGTGGGCTTTATGAAGAGTGTCACCCGAGCAGGCTTGCTTCCTGCAGCACCAGCTGCCTCTCAGGCTGGAGGAGGAGCCCAGACTCCTGCTACTCGCACTCCGGAGTAGGTAGCTCCCCAGATTCAGACTGTAGCGGTTTAGCTAGTTGGAGCAATTCAGCCGGGTGTGGTATCTCAGACCGGTGATGGAACGGCTATGTCTGTCGATACTTTGTGAATGTTAGATAGGTTTACCAAGCTCTTCACTACTACTTTCAGCGGTGCATCTACTGAGGATCCACAGGATTATCTAGACAGTTGTCACGAGGTTCTCAGGAACATGGGGATAGTTGAGACCAATGGGGTTGATTTTGCCACTTTTCGCTTGTCTGGATCCACCAAGACTTGGTGGAGGGATTTCTGTTTGGCTAGACCAGACAGATCGCTAGCTTTGACTTGGGAGCAATTTACTCAGCGATTTCTGGAGAATTTTCTCCTCATTACTCAGAGAGAGGCCTATCAGAGGCAGTTTGAGCGTCTCCAGCAGGGTTCTATTACTGTTACCCAATATGAGACCAAATTCATCGACCTAGCTCGTCATGCTCTTGTTATACTTCCCATCAAGAGAGAGAGGGTGGGGAGGTTCATTGATGGACTTATTCAGTCGAATCGTCTTCAGATGGCTAGGGAGACTGGGAGTGAGATATCATTCCAGGAGGCGGCCAATGTGGCCAGGAGAGTTAAAATGGTTCTGTCATAGAGAGGTGGTCATGGGTCGGACAATAGGCCTCGTCATTTAGGTAGATTCAGTTGTACCTCGTCTTGAGGTAGGGATTCATATGGTGGGGCCATCCTCCCAGGCCTTTTCAGTCAGCACTTCAGGTTTCTCACGGTGCTTTAGGTGGCCGTGGTTCTCAGATGTAGTATTCTGATCAGCAGTCCTACAGTGCACCACCAGCTCCTATCAATGCACCACTATTTTAGAGTTTCTAGGGTCGTCAACCCCAGCAGCCGAGGGCTTGTTTCACTTGTGGCGACATGAGGCACATTGCTAGGTATTGCCCTCGAGCACCGAGTATCTCTCAGCATCAGGGTTCCCGTGCCATGGTTCAAGCACCAGGTGTTCCATATCCCGCCCCGCTAGCTAAAGGTAGGGGTAGAGGTGTTATAGGTGGAGGTAGAGGTATTAGAGGTGGAGCTCAAGCCGCTAGAGGTGGAGGCCAGTCAGTAGCAGGCCATCCCAGAGATGTAGTTCAGGGTGGTGGGGCCCAGCCTCGATGTTATGCTCTTCCAGCCAGGCCTGGGGCTGAGGCTTTTGATGCAGTTATTACAGGTACAGTTCTGGTTTGTGATAGAGATGCTTCAGTGTTATTTGATCTAGGGTCTACATACTCGTATGTTTCCTCTTATTTTGCACTGTATCTGGTCATGCCTAGTGATTATTTGAGTGATTCTATTGTGGTAGATCGAGTCCATCGTTCATGTATACTTGTGATTGGAGGTCTTGAGACTCGTGTAGATTTGCTTATTTTGGACATGGTCATTTTTGATGTCATATTAGGGATGAACTGGTTATCACCTTACCACGCTATCTTGGACTATCATGCCAAGACTGTGACCTTAGCTTTATCGGGTTTACCTCGTTTAGAGTGAAGAGGGACTCCTAGTCATTCTACCCGTAGTGTTATCTTTTATGTGAAGGCTCGACGTATGGTCGAGAAGGGGTGTTTGTCCTATTTGGCATATGTTCGTGATTCCAGTGCTGAGGTTCCTTCTATTGATTTTGTGCCCATTGTTCATGAGTTTCTTGAGTTTTTACCTTCAGACCTGCCGGGTATGCCACCTGATAGGGATATTGACTTTTGCATTGATTTGGCTCCAGTCACTTAGCCCATTTCTATCCCGTTGTACCGTATGGCCCCGCCTGAGTTGAAATAGTTAAAGGAGCAGTTGCAAGACTTGGTTTAGAAGGGTTTCAGTAGGCCGAGTGTTTTGCCTTAGGGTGCACCGGTATTATTTGTTAAGAAAAAGGATGGATCGATGAGAATGTATATTGATTACCAGTAGTTGAACCAGGTGTCAATCAAGAATAAGTATCCATTGCCGAGGATTGATGATTTGTTTGATTAGCTTCAGGGTTCCAAGGTATTTTCGAAGATTGACTTGAGATTTGGCTACCATCAGTTGAGTATTAGGGCATCCGATGTCCCTAAGACAGCTTTCCGCACTCGGTACGGGCATTATAAGTTCTTGGTTATGTCATTCGGGTTGACAAATGCCCCAGTAGCTTTTATGGATCTGATGAACTGAGTGTTCATGCCTTACTTGGATTCATTTGAAATAGTCTTCATTGATGATATTTTGATTTTTTCCCACAATCGGGAGGAGCACAAGCAGCATCTTAGAGTGGTTCTTCAGACCTTGAGGTATAGTCAGTTATATGCTAAGTTCTCGAAGTATGAGTTCTAGTTGAGTTCAGTTGCATTTCTGGGTCATGTTGTATCAGTAGAAGGTATTCAGGTGGATCCGAAGAAGATTGAGGCAATCAAGAACTGGCCTAGACCAGCATCAGCTACAGAGATTTGGAGTTTCTTACGATCGGAAGGCTACTATCGTCGGTTCGTGGAGGGGTTTTCATCTATCACAACCCCGATGACCAGGTTGACCCAGAAAGGGAGCCCAGTTCAAATGGTCGGACGAGTGTGAGGCGGCTTTTAGAATCTCAAGACAGCTATGACTACGGCACCAATATTGGTTTTGCCCACAGGTTTAGGGCCTTATATAGTGTATTGTGATGCATCTCGTATTGGACTTGGTGTAGTGTTGTTGCAGGATGTCAAGGTCATGATTTAGAGTTGGCAGTCATTGTTCACGCGTTGAAGATTTGGAGGCATTATCTGTATGGCGTGGCATATGAGGTGTTCATGAATCACAAGAGTCTTTAGTATTTGTTCAAGCAAAAAGAGTTGAATTGGAGGCAGAGGAGGTGGTTGGAGTTGTTGAAAGATTATGATATCACTATCTTATATCACCCGGGAAAGCCCAATGTGGTGGCCAATGCTTTGAGTAGGAAGTCAGTCAGTATGGGCAGTCTTGCTTATATTCTAGTCGGTGAGAGACCGCTTGCTTTGGATGTCAGGCTTTGGCCAATCAGTTCGTGAGGTTGGATGTTTCTGAGCCTAGCCTAGTGTTAGCTTGCACCGTCGCTTGTTCTTCATTATTGGAGCGTATTTGAGATCAGCAGTATGATGATCCCCATTTGTATGTCCTCAGAGACACAGTGCAGCACGGAGGTGTAAAGTAGGTTACCTTAGGTGATGATGGAGTTTTGAGATTGCAGGGTCGAATTTGTGTGCCTAATGTGGATGGGCTCCAAGAGTTGATTTTAGAGGAGGCCCATAGTTCCAGGTACTATATTCATACGGGCGCCGCTAAGATGTATCAGTATTTGCGGCAGCACTATTAATGGAGGATAATGAAGAAGGATATCGTTGCGCATGTGGCTCAGTGTTTGAATTATCAGCAGGTTAAGTACGAGCATCAGAGGCCTGGTGGTTCATTTCAGAGGATAGAGCTTCCCGAGTGGAACTGGGAGCGTATCACAATGGACTTTGTTGTTGGTCTCCCACGGACTCAGAGGACATTCGATGCAGTGTGGGTTATTGTTGATAGGCTGACCAAGTCAGCGCATTTCATTCTTATGGCAGTCTCCTATTCTTCCAAGAGGTTAGCTGAGATCTATATCCAGGAGATTGTTCGTCTTCATGGTGTGCCCGAGTCTATCATTTCGGACTGAGGTACACAATTTACCTCGCACTTTTGGAGAGCAGTTCAATGAGAGTTTGGCACGCGGGTTGTGTTGAGCACAGTGTTTCACCCTCAGACAAATGGGCAGTCCGAGAGGACTATTCAGATTATTAAGGATATGCTCCGAGCTTGTGTCATTGACTTTGGAGGCTCGTAGGATTAGTTTTTGCCTTTATCAGAGCTTGCCTACAACAACAGGTACCAGTAGAGTATTCAGATGGCTCCGTATGAGGCTTTATATGGTAGGCGGTGTCGGTCTCCGGTTGGATGGTTTGAGCCAAGAAAGGCTTGGTTGTTGGGTAAGGATCTGGTTCAGGATGCCTTGGACAAGGTCAAGATCATTTAGGATAGACTTCGTACAGCTCAGTCCAGGCAAAAGAGTTATGCCGAAAGGTTCGTGATTTGGCATTCATGGTCGGTGAGCGGGTATTGCTTCGAGTGTCGCCTATGAAGGGCGTGATGAGATTTGGGAAGAAGGGCAAATTTAGCCCTAGATTCATTGACATGTTTGAGATTCTCGATCGAGTTGGAGAGGTGGCTTAAAAACATGCATTGCCTCCGAGATTATCTGTTACAACCCATATCTACATGTGTTAGTTCATGCCATATATTAGTTAACATAAATCCAAGAAGGAATTATCTTTGAGATGATAAGAAGTTAATCATATTGGTCTTAAGTGATACAAGAGTGTATAAGGGTGACTAACAAGTATTAGAAGTTAAATGAATCAAGGATGTTGTAACTCGTATTTTCAAGTAATCTAGCGGTGCTTAATACACTCAAGAGTTCATTTATTAAGGTATTTTAATCATATAATATCCGTATCATAAGTCTTGAAGTCAAACGAGTTATGAAACAAAAGTCGACAAAAGTTGTCGCAACTTAGGTTCATAATTTTACTTAAACATTAGGTCAAATATTTCTAATCTTTTCTCCTAATTTACAAGGAATTACGGGGTGATCTACAAACCAAATTAAAGATCTATGGGTCTAGTTTCTAACGCATTAAACCGTTCATCGATACGATCTCGGAGTAGAGAGATATTCGCGTTTTCGCGAGACTGCGCCAAACACCTCTCTATGGGGCCCACTAAGGCGGTTTAAGATATTTGGACCTATATAGGATGCCTCCAACCCGTTTTAAGTCATTTCTTCTCACTATTTTCAGACCTTATAACCCTAGGAACATCCTATCAAGGTTCTCTCAAGATTCAAGACCCAAAAAGGGCAAACAACACAAATCAAGTGTCGGGAATTCCGTGGCGCTAGTAAGTCTCTTGTTCTTCTTGTTGTTGCTCATTTTTGTGTTGTTCCAGCTCGTGTGGGAGGTTCTTTTAAAGGGTTTATGTTCTGTAAATACTCCCTCATGTTCTTAATATCAATCCTAGATGATTTCAAGCCTTCTAAATTGATTCTAGTGCCGAAAAACACTAATTGATTGCTAGTTTCGCTTTCTTGTTGTTGTGGCAGCATTGGAGGGATATTTCATGGAAATTTAAGGTCAAATTGGAGTTGTTCTTTCTGTATAAAGGTAAGTAACCTCTTACTCTATATTTATTTAAGATTATACAAGTTTCGGCTAAGCCATTGAAGCTAGAACTTGTGAAATATATATCGAAAGGCTTGGTAGTAATGTTATTGTTTTGTGGACTGTTTTGCATTGCTGTTGGGCTGCATATTTTTCTACTGTTTTGTGGATTTTTTGAGGAGGAATGGTGTGGAGAGACACCATATATATGTAGGGTTGTGGGCTGATAGTTATTCGTAACATTTCCGGGTCGTTTGACACGACTACGGTGGTCGTCGTATGTATGAAGTGATTAGGCTGTGCGTGGACTATTTTGGGAAGCTCAATATGTTAATTATTGATGTTTTTTGGTATGTTTGGTGATTGTTTTGAATGGTGTGAAGTCATATATATAGGGGAGGTGCTGTCCGTTTCATCGTAAAATAGGTTGTGGTCGATACATAATAGTTATGACGCTTAAATGATAACGATAGTATCGTTTCTCTTATTGTAGACTAAGGAGTTGTGACAATTGCATAGCTTGAGATTTGGGA
Organism: Nicotiana sylvestris; assembly: GCF_000393655.2. Taxonomy (NCBI): domain Eukaryota; kingdom Viridiplantae; phylum Streptophyta; class Magnoliopsida; order Solanales; family Solanaceae; genus Nicotiana; species Nicotiana sylvestris. Next base: position 58,820,543 of record NC_091058.1, read on the forward strand.
AATATATACAAGGTATGTGAGGCTATACCTTTCCTTCTTTTGCACGACTCCGATTGTACATAATGCAATGAACGAGCTTCCAAAGATACTCTACTCTTTGAAGCTAGCAGTACTTACATTGTTTCCCCTCTTATGGAACGATTGATGTTAATGTTGCTTCTCTTATTCTTATATTATCAATGTTGTTGGTACTTCCTGATTCTTATAAGGTTCATAGTGAAGAGTTAGCCCTAATAACGTGTACAGAGGATACCGACCAACGTCACTCCGAAAGGTTTAGAATGTGATTCCATGAGTCGAGCATGCATTATATATATGTATCTATTTTACTCTACCGAGCCGCGCTATAGTCGGTCGGGTACGACACCTATTGTGCAACCTCTGATCAGTACGGCACCTATTGTGCAACCACTGATCAGTTGGGTTTTACCGAGCTCCACGTGGCCGGGTACGATTCTACCGAGCCTATTATGGTCGGGTACGATATGATGATGATGATGCCCACAGAGGCGAATGCTTTAAAGGTTTATGTATTTATACATATGTATCATGCATTTCATGTAAGTAGCCCTCAGAGGTACTAAGATGTTACAGGTTGTATATTCTCTATCCTTGCTTACATTACTGATCGTATTTATGGTTCCCTGCCTTACATACTCAGTACTTTATTCGTACTGACGTCCTTTTATTTGTGGACGCTGCATGTCGTGCTGCAGGTCCTGATAGACAGGCAGGTGCAGCTCCCCCACCACAGTAGGCTGTCCAGTTCAGCGGTGATTGGCGAGATCCCTTCTCCGGACTTGCCTTTGTCTTGGTATGCATTTTTGTTATAGACATTATGGGTATGTTAGGGCCTTGTTCCGGCTATGTTGCAGCACTTATGTTCCTTTAGAGGCTCATAGACAGGTGTCGACTCATGTATAGTTTGGTATGCCTTGTCGGCTAGTTTTTGTTGTATAGTCTTTCATAGTAGCGTGGTAGCTCATACCTTATATGTAGTTTCTTGATTGTCTGGTCATCCCCTGCTATGTATGTTCATGCCGTCATATTTTATTGCTGGTTGTCCATGATCCAGGTCTACCATTTATATTGATCTCGTCAAGCCCTAAAAGATAATAATGAAGGTTAGATGAAATGTACGTTGGTGCTCGGCAAGTGTGGTCGGGTGCTAGTCATGGCCCTCCAGTTTGGGTCGTGACAAACTTGGTATCAGAGCAAGTCTGTCCTAGGGGTTGTCTATGAGCCGTGTCTAGTAGAGTCTTGATTATGGATTTATAGCGCGCCACATTTATAATTAGGAGGCTACATGACACCTAGGGTTGTTACCTTCTTCCTGAATCTAGATCGTGCGTAGAGTAGAGTCGTAAGTGTTTGTCTCTAATATTCACCTTGGGGTGCGCCAGTCCTATTCGTGCGAAAGGAAGATAGGTCGTTACGGATGTGTATCGACTATCGACCGTTGAATAAGTTTACTATAAAGAACAAGTATCCACTTCCAAGAATTGATGACCTGTTTGACCAACTCCAGGGTGCCAAGTATTTCTCCAAGATTGATTTACGTTCAGGGTATCATCAGGTGAGGGTTAAGGAGAAGGATATTCCAAAGACGGCCTTCCGGACAAGATATGGGCACTTTGAGTTCTTGGTGATGTCGTTCGGGCTAACAAATGCCCCAGCAGCTTTTATGGATCTCATGAATACTATATTCAGGCCCTATCTTGATGTGTTCGTGATTGTATTCATTGATGACATTCTAGTGTATTCTCGTTCGGAGGCGGAACATGCGGGCCACTTGCGGATAGTATTACAGACGCTTCAGGATCGTAAGTTATATGCTAAGCTCTCCAAATGTGAATTCTGGCTGAACTCAGTAGCATTCCTTGGCCATGTGATATCTGATGAGGGTATTAGTGTCGACACTCAGAAGATCGATGCAGTAAAGAATTGGCCGAGACCTACAACACCATCAGAAGTCCGCAGCTTCCTAGGGCTAGCAGGATATTATAGGCGGTTTGTAGAAGGATTTTCCTCTATATCATCACCATTGACTAAGTTAACACAAAAAGCTACCAAATTCCAGTGGTCTGACACTTGTGAACGTAGTTTTCAGGAGTTGAAGAATCGATTGACATCTGCACCAGTGCTCACTCTTCCTGAAGGAACAGAAGGTTATGTGGTATATTGTGATGCCTCAGGTATAGGTTTGGGGTGCGTATTGATGCAGCGTGGGAATGTGATTGCTTATGCATCAAGACAATTGAAGAAGCATGAAAAGAATTATCCAACCCATGATTTGGAATTGGCTGCAGTAATATATGCTTTGAAGATATGGCGGCACTACTTATACGGCGTCCATGTTGACATCTACACAGATCACAAGAGTTTACAATACATCTTCAAGCAGAAAGAGTTGAATTTGAGGCAGCGTAGGTGGCTTGAATTACTGAAAGACTACAACGTCGAGATATTGTATCATCCCGGTAAAGCCAATGTTGTGGCAGACGCTCTCAGCCGTAAATCAATGAGAAGCTTAGTACATATTGAGGCAGGTAGATGGGGGTTGACTAAAGAGCTTCATCAGCTAGCCAATATGAGAATCAGATTGTTAGACTCTGATGACGGAGTTGTTACTGTACAGAATACATCAGAATCATCTTTGATAGCCTAGGTAAAAGCACGACAATATGAAGATCCTATCTTAGTACGATTAAGAGAGAGCATTCAGCAATGTAAAAGTACGGCTTTTGAGATCGTAAAAGATGGGGCACTAAGATACCAGAGCCGATTATGTGTGTCTAATGTGGTAGGGTTGCAAGAGAAGATTATGAATGAGATTCATCAATCCCGATATTCCATCCATCCCGGCTCGACAAAGATGTATCATGATGTCAAGGAGAAGTATTGGTGGGATAACATGAAGAAGTCTATTGCAGAATTTGTAGCCCAGTGTCCCAATTGTCAACAAGTAAAGATAGAACATCAGAAACCCGGTGGATTGCTTCAGAATATAGAGATTCCGACCTGGAAATGGGAGGTGATTAATATGGACTTCATTATTGGATTACCTCGCTCTTATCATAAGTTTGACTCCATCTGGGTGATAATTGATCGACTTACAAAATGTGCCCATTTTCTGCCAGTTAAGACAACTTACACGGCTGAAGATTATGCGAAGTTGTATATCAAGGAGATTGTTAGGCTTCATGGTGTGCCGGTATCTATTATATCAGACCGAGGAGCTCAATTTACAGCTAACTTTTGGAGGTCTTTTCAGAAGGGTTTAGGCACACAAGTGAATCTCAGCACTGCATTTCATCCGCAAACTGACGGACAGGCTGAACGTACCATTCAAACATTGGAAGATATGCTACGAGCATGTGTTCTAGATTTTAAGGGGAATTGGGATGACCATCTTCCACTCATAGAATTCGCCTACAATAATAGCTACCATTCCAGTATTAAAATGGCCTCATACGAGGCACTATACGGGAGGAAATATAGATCACCAGTTGGATGGTTCAAAGTCGGTGAAACAGAATTATATGGGCCAGATTAGATTCACCAAGCCATTGAGAAGGTGAAAGTGATACAGGAGCGATTGAGGACGCACAAAGCAGGCAAAAATCTTATTCCGATGTCCGGCGTCGTGATCTGGAGTTTGAGGTTGGTGATTGGGTTTTCCTGAGGATCTCACCAATGAAGGGTATTATGCATTTTGGGAAGAAAGGTAAGCTAAGTCCAAGGTATATCAGGCCGTATAAAATTCTTTGACGAATCGGACAGGTTGCTTATGAGTTAGAATTTCCATCCGAATTGGAATTTGTCCACCCGGTATTCCATGTATCTATGTTGAGGAAATGTATTGGAGACCCTTCTCGGGTCGTCCCTATCAAAGATGTACAATTTACAGAGGACCTATCATATGAAGAAGTGCCAGTGGCTATATTAGATCGGCAAGTCCGCAAGCTGAGAACAAAAGATGTAGCTTCCGTCAAAGTATTATGGAGGAACAAAAATATGGAAGAAATGACATGGGAAGCAGAAGAGGAGATGAAGTCTAAATACCCTTACTTATTCCAGAATGAAGATAACAAGGATGCTGGTGGAAGACAGGATACATTGGAAGGTGAAACGGCTCTATGAGGTAAGCAATAATTTGAGAATACTCCTCCTTAATACAAAATGGTGATATGTAGATAATGTAAATACGCATAATGCTTTGTGTAGCCTTGTGAAGCCATATGTTGGGCTTAATTACTTGCAAGTTTTGCTAGTGACCATTTTATAGGGGAAAATTGATCGGAAATTTCCATTGGAATCCACGATGATTTAAACTCCCCATAAACCCTTACATTCGAGGACGAATGTTCCTAAGGGGGGAGGGTGTTACAACCCATATCCACATGTGTTAGTTCATGCCATATATTAGTTAACATAAATCCAAGAAGGAATTATCTTTGAGATGATAAGAAGTCAATCCTATTGGTCTTAAGTGATACAAGAGTGTATAAGGGTGATTAACAAGTATTAGAAGTTAAATGAATCAAGGATGTTGTAACTCGTATTTTCAAGTAATCTAGCGGTGCTTAATACACTCAAGAGTTCATTTATTAAGGTATTTTAATCATATAATATCCGTATCATAAGTCTTGAAGTCAAACGAGTTATGAAACAAAAGTCGACAAAAGTTGTCGCAACTTAGGTTCATAATTTTACTTAAACATTAGGTCAAATATTTCTAATCTTTTCTCATAATTTACAAGGAATTACGGGGTGATCTACAAACCAAATTAAAGATCTATGGGTCTAGTTTCTAACGCATTAAACCGTTCATCGATACGATCTCGGAGTAGAGAGATATTCGCGTTTTCGCGAGACTGCGCCAAGCACCTCTCTATGGGGCCCACTAAGGCGGTTTAAGATATTTGGACCTATATAGGATGCCTCCAACCCGTTTTAAGTCATTTCTTCTCACTATTTTCAGACCTTATAACCCTAGGAACATCCTCTCAAGGTTCTCTCAAGATTCAAGACCCAAAAAAGGGCAAACAACACAAATCAAGTGTCGGGAATTCCGTGGCGCTAGTAAGTCTCTTGTTCTTCTTGTTGTTGCTCATTTTTGTGTTGTTCCAGCTCGTGTGGGAGGTTGTTTTAAAGGGTTTATGTTCTGTAAATACTCCCTCATGTTCTTAATATCAATCCTAGGTGATTTCAAGCCTTCTAAAGTGATTCTAGTGCCGAAAAACACTAATTGATCGCTAGTTTCGCTTTTTTGTTGTTGTGGCAGCATTGGAGGGATATTTCATGGAAATTTAAGGTCAAATTGGAGTTGTTATTTCTGTATAAAGGTAAGGAACCTCTTACTCTATATGTATTTAAGATTATCCAAGTTGCGGCTAAGCCATTGAAGCTAGAACTTGTGAAATATATATCGAAAGGCTTGGTAGTAATGTTATTGTTTTGTGGACTGTTTTGCATTGCTAATGGGCTGCATATTTTTCTACTGTTTTGTGGATTTTTGGAGGAGGAATGGTGTGGAGAGACACCATATATATGTAGGGTTGTGGGCTGATAGTTATTCGTAACATTTCCGGGTCGTTTGACACGACTACGGTGGTCGTCGTATGTATGAAGTGATTAGGCTGTGCGTGGACTATTTTGGGAAGCTCAATATGTTTATTATTGATGTTGTTTGGGATGTTTGGTGATTGTTTTGAATGGTGTGAAGTCATATATATAGGGGAGGTGCTGTCCGTTTCATCGTAAAATAGGTTGTGGTCGATACATAATAGTTATGACGCTTAAATGATAACGATAGTATCGTTTCTCTTATTGTAGACTAAGGAGTTGTGACAATTGCATAGCTTGAGATTTGGGAAATATATACAAGGTATGTGAGGCTATACCTTTCCTTCTTTTGCACGACTCCGATTGTACATAATGCAATGAACGAGCTTCCAAAGATACTCTACTCTTTGAAGCTAGCAGTACTTACATTGTTTCCCCTCTTATGGAATGATTGATGTTAATGTTGCTTCTCTTATTCTTATATTATCAATGTTGTTGGTACTTCCTGATTCTTATAAGGTTCATAGTGAAGAGCTAGCCCTAATAACGTGTACAGAGGATACCGACCAACGTCACTCCGAAAGGTTTAGAATGTGATTCCATGAGTCGAGCATGCATTATATATATGTATCTATTTTACTCTACCGAGCCACGCTATAGTCGGTCGGGTACAACACCTATTGTGCAACCACTGATCAGCTGGGTTTTACCGAGCTCCACGTGGCCGGGTATGATTCTACCGAGCCTTATGATGGCCGGGTACGTTTTTTTACCGAGCCTATTATGGTCGGGTACGATATGATGATGATGATGCCCACAGAGGCGAATGCTTTAAAGGTTTATGTATTTATACATATGTATCATGCATTTCATGTAAGTAGCCCTCAGAGGTACTAAGATGTTACAGGTTGTATATTCTCTATCCTTGCTTACATTACTGATCGTATTTATGGTTCCTTGCCTTACATACTCAGTACTTTATTCGTACTGACGTCCTTTTATTTGTGGACGCTGCATGTCGTGCTGCAGGTCCTGATAGACAGGCAGGTGCAGCTCCCCCACCACAGTAGACTGTCCAGTTCAGCGGTGATTGGCGAGATCCCTTCTCCGGACTTGCCTTGGTCTTGGTATGCAATTTTTGTTATAGACATTATGGGTATGTCGGGGCCCTGTTCCGGCTATGTTGCAACACTTATGTTCTTTTAGAGGCTCATAGACAGGTGTCGACTCATGTATAGTTTGGTATGCCTTGTCGGCTAGTTTTTGTTGTATAGTCTTTCATAGTAGCGTGGTAGCTCATACCTTATATGTAGTTTCTTGATTGTCTGGTCATCCCCTGCTATGTATGTTCATGCCATCATATTTTATTGCTGGTTGTCCATGATCCAGGTCTACCATTTATATTGATCTCGTCAGCCCTAAAAGATAATAATGAAGGTTAGATGAAATGTACGTTGGTGCTTGGCAAGTGTGGTCGGGTGCTAGTCATGGCCCTCCAGTTTGGGTCGTGACATTATCAGCCGTGCATCTAGTGTTTTATGTGTCCATGCTTCGGAAGTATCACGACAATCCATCCCACGTGTTAGATTTCAGCACTATCCAGTTGGACAATGACTTGTCTTATTAGGAGGAACCGGTAGCTATTCTAGACCGGCAGGTTCGTCAGTGAGATCGAAAAGTTTTCCTTCTGTTCGTGTTCTGTGGAGAGGTCAGCCTCCTGAGGCATCGACCTGGGAGTCCGAGTCCGATATGCGGAGCCGTTATCCCCATCTTTTTCCCGACTCAGGTACTTCCTTCTTCTGTCCGTTCGAGGACGAACGGTTGTTTTAGAGGTGGAGAATGTAATGACCCGAAAGAGTCATCACTTGTTTTAAAATGAATTCTACATTCCGAGGTCTTAAAAACCTCTTCTAGCATCACCTCGATTTGCGTGTGTAGTCTCACGCATAGCCATAAAGCCTAAGTATGAAAATCTGTGAAAAATGATAAAGTTTTACTATAAAATGAATTAATTTGACTTCGGTCAATATTTTGGGTAAATGGACCCGGACCCTGATTTGACGGTCCCGGAGGGTCCTTAGGAAAATAGGGGACTTGGGCATATGCCCGGAATCGAATTCCGAGGTCCCAAGCCCGAGAAATGAATTTTTGAAAGAAATGTTTTTCTGAAATTTTTTATAAAGTTTGGAAATGAATTTTGATTAGAACATGTTGGTATCGGGCCTGTATTTTGGTTCCGGCGCCTGGCACAACTCTTATATATGATTTAAGATGGTTCTGTGAAGCTTGGTAAGAAACGGAATCCGTTTGACGTGATTCGGACCTTAAATGCAAAATTTGACGTTTAAGAAGTTTTGATAAATTTCATTAATATTGAGGTTTAATTTGATGTTTATGATATAATTTTGGTGATATGAGTACACGAATAAGTCCGTGGGATGTTTTGAGGTTGTATGTATATTTAGTTTGGAGCCCCGAGGGCTCGGGTGAGTTTTGGATAGGCCACGGGGTGCATTTTGAACTTAGAAAAGTTGCAAATTTCAGCTGTGCATAGCAGGCCTGCAGGCTTCGCATTGCATTTGCGAGCCAGGCCAGCTCAGTCTCACAAATGCGAGATTTCTTTCGCAAATGCGAAAATCCCTATCCCAGCCTTGAGTCGCAAATGCGATGAAGTTGTCGCAATTCCCAAGTCGCAAATGCGACCAGCTGTTCGCAAATGCGAAGATCCTATTACCCTGAAGGGTTCGCAAATGCGAACCCTGTTTCGCATTTCCCAACTTAGCAGAGGTCGGGGTTCGCATTTCCCATACCTGCGACCTGCAACTTTATACTTAGACGATTTTAAATCCATTTTTCACAACTTTTCAAAACACAAACTCCTTTGTGCGATTTTCCAAGAACAACTCTTCTTCCAAATCGATTGTAAGTTAATTTTAACTTATTTCCTTCAATCATTAACATTTTTTAACAATATTTCAACTTAAAATCAATGATTTTGATGGGGATATTGAGTTTTTTGGGTAGAACCTAGGTTTTTTAAAATAATTGGGGATTTGGACCTCGATTTGATGTCTGATTTCAAAACAAATTATATAATTGGGTTTGTGGGGGAATGGGTAATCGGGTTTTGGTTCTAACATCGGGTTTTGACCATGTGGGCCCGGGGGCGATTTTTGACTTTTTGGGTAAAAGTTTAGAAAACTCATTTTCATGCATTGGGGTTGATTCATTTAGCGTTTATTGATGTAATTTTGAGCGAATTGGTGGTGGAATCAAGGGGTAAAGCTATAATTCAATAGTGAATTGTGCTCGAGGGCATCGAGGTAAGTGTTTGGTCTAACCTTAGCTTGAGGATTAGGAGTTGTGTCTTATTTGCTACATGTTAATTGTGGAGTACGACGTATAGGCATGGTGACGAGTATCTATACGTTGGTGTCAAGCATGCCCGTGAGTCTTCTATCATAATTTTTATGACTCCGTTGTAGCTTATTGCGCTTCATATGTTTTTATTATCATTATTCCCTTGCCAGGATGTTTGTTTGATACTATTGTTCCCTTGCCGAGATATTGTTGAGATATCATTATTCCCTTGCCGGGACGTTTGTTTGATATTATTATTCCCATGCCGGGAATCCTTCTGATTATTGTTGGCTTGTAACTGGGAGCGGGTGGTACACCTACCACAAGATATAATGAAATGGGAGCATGTGGTACGCCTACCACAAGAGATAATGAAATGGGAGCGGGTGTTACGCCTACCATAATATAAATAAAATGGGAGCAGGTGGTATGCCTACCACAAGATAAATGAAATGGGAGAAGGTGGTACTTTGACCATGAGATAAGTGAAATGGGAGCGAGTGGCACCCCTGCCACGGGGTACATGAAATGGGAGCGGGTGGTACGCCTACCACAAGATAAATGAAATGGGAACGGGTGGTACGTCTACCATGAGATAAGTGAAATGGGAGCGAGTGGCACGCCTGCCACGAGATACATGAAATGGAAGAATATGGTACACCTACCACAAGATAAATGAAATGGGAGCGGGTGGTACGCCTACCACAAGATATGAGAAATGTGATCGGGTTGCACGCCTGCAACAACATGTGAAATGAAAGTGTAATCTGCCTTTGTTTTCCCTATCCTTGTTAGTAGTTGAACTTTGGTTCCCTATAATCCTTTTGATATTCTGTTTTTTTGCCTGTTATTCCCCGAAGCAGGTTCCCCCCTCCCATCTTTAATTGTTTATTCTGCTTTACTTTCCGTTGTATATTATATATAACTGCACATGTTTAATTGGTAGTCTGGTCCTAGACTCGTCACTACTATACCAAAGTTAGGTTAGACACTTACTAGCACATGGGGTCGGTTGTGCTGATACTACACTCTGCACTATGTACAGATCCCGGAGCAGCTATCGAACTGTAGTTTGAAGCTACCTTCAGTCCACTCAGAGATCCAAGGTAGACCTGCAGACGTCCGCAGGCCCTGCCGTCTCATCTATCGTCTATTACCTGTTTCATTTCCCTTTTATTCAGAAACAGTGTACTGTTATTTCTTCAGACTTTGTATGTAGCAATCTTAGACCGTCTGTGACACTGTGATACCAGGTTTTGGGTGGTTAAGGCTAATGTATTTGTAATAGATACAGATTTCATATATATTATTGTTGTCTTTCGCTTAAATTTGGATTTCCGCTGTTATCACGTTACCGCCTTATATTTGTTAAAAAGAAATAATTGGATAAAGAAGTAAATAGTTAAAGGATTGGCTTGCCTAGCTCACATTAATAGGCGCCATCACGACTCCTGAGGGTGGAAAATCCGGGTCGTGACATTTTATTTTTTGTTTTTTCTTTCTTTCCTTTTGCACTATATATAAAAAAAGATAATTTATGCTACACCTTTTTATTTATTTTTATTTTTTCATATATTAGTTATTAAAAGATAACTTATTCTAGCATATAGTATACCAAAAGTAATATATTAGTAACAATCAAAGTATATTTTTATAGTATAATATGATACTCATATGATAAATATTATATACTGACATGGTATTTGTAATGACCCGGTCGGTTATTTCATGAATTACCACTCTATTTTCCCCATTTTTGTTTCGTATTGCTTTGTTAAGTTTTATTATATGTTATCGGGTTGATTAGTTCGGCTTCGGAAAGGTTTTGGTAAGGTTTGAGACACTTAATTTCTTTTAAGTAAGCTTAAGTTAGAAAAGTCAACCGGATGTTAACTTATATGAATAAGGGCCCGGATGTGAATTCCAACGGTTCGGATAGCTTCGGGAGATGATTTAGGACTTAGGAGCGCGATCGGAATGTGTTTTGGAGGTCCGAAGTAGATTTAGGCTTGAATTGGCGAAATTGAAATTTTGGCATTTTTCGGTTGATAGGTGAGATTTTGATATAGGGGTCGGAATGGAATTTCGGGAGATGCAGTAGGTCTGATGTGTCATTGAGAATGTGTGTGCAAAATTTCAGGTCATTCGGACGAGGTTTATAGACTTTTTGATAGAAAGCGGAATTTGGAATTTTTTAGAATTCTTAGTCTTGAATCTGATGTGATTTTGGTGTTTTGATGTAGCTTTTTAAAGCCGGACTTAGACCATTTATTTCATTTCACTTCTATACTTGGGAGATTTGGGAGCTTCCAAAGAGGGGATTTCAACCTAGCATTCTGAGGTAAGTTATTTCTGCTTAACTTGAATTAAATACTTGGATTTTGGGTAGATTAACACACCAAGATTAGTGAAAATTCATGGGATTAAAGTAAAACCTAGGGTTTTGATAAAAACAAGATCTAACCACGAAATTTGTTATGGAATGGAGTAGATATCATATATTCTTGATCCTTAGATTATGGGTAACAACATCCTTCAAAAAGTCCGGGCACATGGCTTGGGGATGACTTTTAGGAACTTTGCATTTAGGGTTAGGAAATTACTTTAATAGTTAAAATACGAACTCTTGAGCTTGTATTGACTAGTTCTTACCCCGTTTGATTAGTGTTGGATCGCTCGGCTCCGAATTGAGTGTTTTGAGCAAATTCTTGAATTTGGAAGTAAGTTTGGAGCAAGGTGAGTGTCCTTTCTAACCTCGTAAGAGGAAAATAAACCCCTAGGTGAATTAAATAAATGTTTGTGACTATCTGTGAGGGGCTACGTACGTACGTGGTGATGAGAGTCCGTGTATAGCTACTATTATGCTAATTGTCCGGGTAGTTTAAGACCCGTATCATGCTATACATGCAAATGCTTATGTTTTTGCTTGCTACTAAGATCGCTTAGGACATGCTAGAAATTTGTAAATAAATATAAACGAATGTACGCACTAACTTGAGAACTTGTATGAATTTATTTGACTATAAATGAGCAATGAGTGCTTACTTGATAATAATTGCTAATTATGGATCGGATCGATCGCCTCGAAAGAAATGGATGCATCTATGGTTCGCGCCATTTGACCCTCTGGAAGTGCACGGATATTACTATGTTAGACCGGGCTATACGACCTCGGCACAATATGCGCATGTTACTTATGTGGAATTCATTCATGCTTTACTCTGTTTAAATGCTTTGAAATGCAAATTTATTATATGACACTGCTGAAATTAACATATTGTTTCTCCTTGATTCTAAGACTGTCATTATATTCATGTTATCCATGCTTAGCGTAAACCTTAAATATTATTGATATTGACCTTATTAAGTGTCAAGTCGACCCCTCGTCACTACCTCTTCGAGGTTAGACTGGATACTTGTTGGGTACATGTTATTTATGTACTCATACTACGCTTATGTACTTAACTATACAGGATCTGAGGCAGGTGCATCTAGTTACCCCTCCGACGTGTGTTCCTGATTCCTAATCGAGATCTCACGGTGAGTTGCCCCTTCTAAGTCGTTCAGTAGCATGTCATCGTTCTCTTCTTTTGTTGTTGTTATGTACTATGTATTCTGTTTCAGGCAGTAGGATAGTGGTATTTTTGTACATTCTACTAGTTACCCTAGTACTTGTGACACTAGTTCCTGACACATACTGTAAACTATCATTTTGGGATGTATTTATATTATTACAAACCTGTTAATTATCGACTGTTTAAAAAGCTTAACTATTAAGAAAATATTGGTGATGTATTGGTAAAATAATCAGAACTCACTAATTGATTAGGGTTGGCTTGCATGACAACGGTGTTGGACACCATCACGATCTATAATGGAATTTGTGTCGTGACAAGCATACTGTAATAGTATATCGTTAGAATAAATGGTATACCAAAATGGTATATAGTATATCATTTTGGTATACAATACAAATTCTTATTCGCCATTTTAACATAATGAATTATAAACTTTGAATTAAATATTATATACCAAATGGTATATAGTATGTTATTTTGGTATATAGTTCAAATTAGTCTTTTTCAATAGTTCAATTCAATTTCAACATAAATTTTAAAATTCTGCTCCAGAATTTTTATCTAATTGAATCAAACGTTAGCCACAACTTCCAATCAAGTATTTCAAACTAGATATTTTGGTTTAAGAAAAAATTTAAATATATATGAAAACTCCGTTGAAAAGCTGAAAAAGAACTCAATGAAAATTTTAAAAAATTCTAGAACGATCAAATTATAATAGTATACTATTACATTATATACTATATTGTAATAGTATACCATAGTAATGAACTGTATACCAAAATGGTATATAGTATATCATTTTAGTATAATGTACAAATGCTTTTTCGCAAGTTTAAATAGTATATAGAATGTTATTTTTGGTATGTAGTACAAACAAGTCTTCTTCTCTAAGTCAACTCAATTTCAACCTAAATTTTAAAAATGTACCCCAGAATTTTTATCAAATTAACTCAAACTTTAGCCACAACCTTCAATCAATATTAAAATTAAATAGTTTGGCTTAAGAAAAAAAAAATATGAGAACTCTGTAAAAAAGTTAAAAGAGGACCCAAAGAAATTTTTTAAAATATTTAAAAAGAACCAAAGTAAAATAGTATGCTATTACATTATACTGTTGGAATGAATTGTATACCAAAAAAATATAATTTTATACCATTTTGGTATACAGTACAAATTCGTTTTCTTCATTACCTCAACTCAATTTTGACCTAAATTTCAAAAATCTCTAAAGACTTTTACCATACTGACTCAAACTTCAGCCACAACCTCCGATCAATATTCAAACTAAATGTTTTAGCTTAAGAAATTTTTTGAAAACCCATGAGAAATTCATTGAAAAGTTAAAAAACGGACCTAATGGAAAAGTTTAAAAGAGAACAAATTATAACAATATATTATTATATTTTATTGTATACTGTAATAGTATATATTGGAATGAATTATATACCAAAATGGTATATTTATATACTATTTGGGTATACAATACAAATTTGAACATTTCAGGCTCATTTATTTATTTTTATTTTTCGTTTTTTCTTTCTTCCCTTTTGGACTATATATAAAAAAAGATAATTAATATAATACACCTTTTATTTATTTTTATTTTTTCATATATTAATTATTAAAAGATAACTTATTCTAGCATATAGTATACCAAAAGTAATATATTAGTAACAATTAAAGTATATTTTTATAGTATACTATGATACTCATATGATAAATATTATACACTAACATAGTATTTGTAATGATCCGGTCGGTCGTTTCATGAATTACCGCTCCCCATTTCTTCTTCTTATTGCTTTGTTAAGTTGTATTATATGTTATCGGGTTGATTGGTTCGGGTTCGGAGAGGTTTTGGTAAGGTTTGAGACACTTAGTCTTGTCACGACCCCGGTTTGCCCTCTGTGAACCATCATGACGACACCTAGTCTCTATGACTAGATAAGCCTAAATTGCGGAAGAAAACCAAAATTTACGGAATGTAAAACAATTTTAAACAGTAATAAAGTAATAACAGTGTTTAATGTGCCACTCGGCATACACCATATTCAATTCTCAATACCAAAACATAAATCCAAGATCCGAAAACCCACGAATCACAAGCTAAGATCAATACTACATAGCTCTAACTCTGGAATGTCTAATAAGAACAGAAAAATACAGAAGGGCTAAATACTAAAAGCAGGAATAGAAAGGGACTTCTCGGTCTGCGGACGCGGTAGATGTACCTCGAAGTCTCTAGAGTAGTCGCCTCCTCAAGGATGATAGGGCTGAATAGCGGTACCTGGATCTGCACATGAAAAACATGCACAGAAGGGGCATGAGTACATCATAGAAATACTCAGGAAGTGTCCAGCCTAACCTCGGTTAGGTAGAAACGAGGAAGGTCAAGGCCCTACTGAGGTTAAATAAATAATAAGATGACCGGATAAAATAAACAGTACAATTGAGAACATACCGTAAGAATCTACACATGATAATAAGGAGTACACTAATGGAAACAGTAATAAAGGCAAAGACCTGGAAGTACCACTCATAACAAGGATGATAGCCGGGAATCTCATGGTATCCCGAAGATCTCTTGGTATCCTCAATGTATGCTAGGGATCTCTTGGTATCCCGAGGATCTCTTGGTATTCTCAATATATACTAGGGATCTCTTGATATCCTCAATATATACTAGGGACCTCTTGGTATCCTGAGGATCTCTTAGTAACCTCAATATACGTGCCAAAGTTCTCTTGGTATCCCGCACCTCAGTCCAGATCATAAATACGTACAGGGAAATCTCTCGGGATGCCGTCCCGTAGTCCCAAAGTAAAAAAACACAGCAGCAACACAAGAGTGCCCAATTAAGCTAAATTTCTTACCAAGTAAACAATTAATTCTAGCCTAACATGCTTCACGTAATGCAATTAAGGCAATTTAAGTAAGTAGGTAATTAAGTCAACTAAACATGCTTCTCTAAACTAGCAACATGCTAAATTCACAAGTAGAATAAAACAGGAAAAAAATATTCAATTGAAATACTTGAGGAAAAACTGGATTTTCAACAATTAGCTCAAGTACGCACTCGTCACCTCACGTACAAATCATTTCAATTATCAAATATATCATATCCTAAGGGGAAGGTTCCCCACACAAGGTTTGACAAGCCACTTACCTCGAATCGACACAAAATGAACCCGAAACCATGTTCTTGCCACGAGTACTCGACTTCAAATGGCCCAAATCTATTCAATTCAATTGCATAATGTAAATAACACTTCAAGTAACTGATTCTACAATTAAATTCAAAGCTAATACGCGAATATATGTAAAATGACCAAAACACCCCTCGGGCCCATGTCTCGGAATCGGGTAAAATTTATATTTTTAGAATCCTCACGCTCTCACGAGTTCATGAATACCAAAATTATCCAAATCAAAGGTCAAATCCCCAATCAAAAGTCTAATTCTAGGTCTAAGAACTTTCTTCCAACTTTTCCCCAATTTTCATCTCCAATCCGAAATTAAATGTTGAAACTAACTATAGATTGATGAAATATAACTAGAAAGGGTTAAAGAATCATTACCCAATGATCTCCTCATCAATTTCCTCTCAAAATCTCCCTCTTCCGAGCTCCAAATTGAATTTTCAACTTTTGAAACTAAACCCTCGAAATTTCATATTTCTGCCCGGCTATTTCCGCATCTGCGGTCTCGCTTTTGTGGACCAAAGGTCGCATCTGCGACTTCTCACTTAAGGAGGACTTTCCGCACCTACGACCACATTACCGCAGATGCGGTGCCGCTTTTGGGGTTACCTGACCTCATCTGTGGACTCTGGCCCCTTTCTCACTTCCTCTTCTGCGACTGCTGAGCCGCTTCTGTGATGCCGCACCTGCAGAACCCAAACCGCATGCGCGGTTATGACAAAACCAACAGCTGAAGCTGCAACTTAAATTCCAAAAATCTTTCCGTCAACCATCCGAAATCATCC
The DNA here is from genome assembly GCF_000393655.2 of Nicotiana sylvestris. Taxonomy (NCBI): domain Eukaryota; kingdom Viridiplantae; phylum Streptophyta; class Magnoliopsida; order Solanales; family Solanaceae; genus Nicotiana; species Nicotiana sylvestris. Next base: position 58,837,037 of record NC_091058.1, read on the forward strand.
CGAGGCCTCCGGGACCTAAACAAAAAGCACCAACAAGTCACAAACCACTATCCAAACTTGTACCAAATCCTTAGAACACCTAAAACAACATCGAAACCTCGGATTAACCACGGATTCAAGCCTAAGAATTTCAAAATTCTCAAAATATTTTTTCGATCAAAAAATGTATCAAACCTCATCCGAATGACCTAAAATTTTGCACACACGTCACATTCAACACTACGGAGCTACTCTAGCTTCAGGAATTCCATTATGACCCTCGGATCAAAATCTCACTATCGGACCGGAAACTTCAAAAATTCAACTTTTAGCATTTCAAGCCTAAATTAGCTACAGACCTCCAATACACAATCTGAACATGCCCCTAAGACCAAAATCACCCAACAGAGCTAACAGAACCATCGGATTTTCATTCCGAGATCGTCTTCACACTATTCCGTCTATGGTCAACTTTTCAACACTTAAGCTCTCATTTAGGGACTAAGTGTCCCAAAACTCTCCGAAACTCGAAACCGAACATTCCGGCAAATCAAAATAGCAGAATTAAACTTGAGAAAAGCAGTTAATAGGGGATCAAGGCGTTAATTCTTAAGACGACCGGCCTGGTCATCACATCTTCCTACACTTAAACATTCGTTCGTCCTCGAACGAACATAGAGACATACCTGAAGTGGTGAAAAGATGAGGGTAACATCTGCACATATCCTGCTTAGTCTCCTAGGTCACCTCCTCGACCGGCTGGCCCCGCCACTGAACCTTTACTGATGCAATATTTTTTGATCTCAACTTTCTAACCTGCATGTCCAATATTGCCACTGGCTCCTCAACATAAGTTATACCCTTATCCAACTAGACTTAACTGAAATCCAACACGTGCAACGGATCACCGTGATATCTTTGGAGCATCGAAACATGGAATACCGGATGAACTCCTGCCAAGATGGGAGGTAAGGCAAGCTCATAAGCAACCTCCCCAACATGCCTCAATATCTTAAAAGGGCCAATAAATCTCGGACTCAACTTTCCTTACTTCCCGAATCTCATGATGCCCTTCATAGGCGAAACCCGAAGCAGAATCTGCTCTCCAACCATATAGGAAACATCAGGAACCTTCCAGTCACTCTTCTATCTAAACTGGGCTGTGCGGAGTCTATCCTGAATCACCATAACCTTCTCCAAAGCATCCTAAACTAAGTCTGTGCCCAATAATCTAGCCTCACCCGGCTCAAACCAACCCACCGGGAATCTACACCATATCCCAAATAAAGCATCATACGGTGACATCTGAATGCTGGACTAATAGATGTTGTTATAAGCAAACTCTACCAATGGCAAGAACTGATCCCAAGACCTTCCAAACTCAATCACGCACGTACGGAGCATATCCTCAAGAATCTGAATAGTGCGCTCAGACTGTCTGTCTGTCTGAGGGTGAAATGATGTACTCAACTCCACCCGAGTACCCAACTCATGCTGAACGGCCCTCCAGAACCGTGATGTGAACTGCGTACCTCTATCCGAAATGATGGAAATCGGAATACCTTGCAGACGAACAATCTCCCGGATATAAATATCCGCCAACCACTCCGAAGAATAAGTAGTACACACAGGAATGAAATGAGTGGAATTGGACAGCCGATCCACAATCACCCAAACAATATCGAACTTTCTCAAAGTCCGTGGGAGCCCAACTACAAAGTCCATGGTGATCCGCTCCCACTTCCACTCCAGAATCTCTATCTGCTGAAGCAACCCACCCGGTCTCTGGTGCTCATACTTCACCTGCTGACAGTTGAGGCACCGAGCTACGAATCTAACTATATCTTTCTTCATTCGCCTCCACCAATAGTTCTGTATCAAATCCCGATACATCTTCGCAGCACCTGGATGAATGGAATACCTCGAGCTATGTGCCTCCTCCAGAATCAACTCTCGAAGGCCATCAAAATTGGGTGCACAAATCTGACCCTGCATCCTCAATACCTCATCATCACCAATAGTCACATCTCTGGTATCACTGTGCTGAACCTTGTCCTTGAGGACAAGCAAATGAGGGTCATCATACTGCCGCTCCCTGATACGATCAAATAAGGAACACTGAGAAACCACACAAGCTAGAACCCGACTGGGCTCCGAAAGATCCAATCTCACAAACTGGCTGGCTAAGGCCTGAACATCCATCGTCATACACCTCTCCGATGCTAGTAAATAAGCCAAACTCCCCAAACTCTCTGCCCAGCAACTCAAAGCATTGGCCACCACATTGGCCCTGCCCGAGTGATACAAAATAGTGATATCATAGTCCTTCAACAACTCTAACCACCTCATCTGGCACAAATTTAGATCCTTTTGCTTGAACAAGTGCTGCAAGCTCCGATGGTTAGAATAAATCTCACAAGGCACACCGTATAAGTAATGGCACCAAATCTTCAGGGCGTGAACAATGGCAGCTAACTCAAGGTCGTAAATAGGGTAGTTCTTCTCATGTATCTTCAACTGTCTGGATGCGTAGGCAATCACCCTACCGTCCTACATCAACACCGCTCCGAGGCCAACCCTCGAGGCATCACAATAGACCGTATAAGACCCCAAGCCGGTAGGCAATATCAAAATTGGGGTTGTGGTCAAAGCTGTCTTGAGCTTCTGAAATCTCGCCTCACACTCCTCTGGCCACTGGAACGGAGCACCCTTCTGTGTCAACCTGGTCATAGGGGATGCAACCGATGAAAATCCGTCCACAAAATGACGGTAGTAGCCCGCCAAACCAAGGAAACTACGGATCTCAGTTGTTGAGGATGGTCTGGGCCAACTCTGGACGACCTCTATCTTCTTCGAATCCACCTGAATACCCTCACTCGATACCACGTGGCCTAAGAATGCCACTGAATCCAACCAAAACTCACATTTTGAGAACTTAGCATATAACTTCTTCTCTCGTAGAGTCTGAAGCACAGTCCTCAGGTGCTGCTCATGATCTTCCCGACTTCGGGAATACACTAGAATATCATCAATAAAGATAATGACGAACGAGTCAAGATACGGCTAGAACACACTGTGCATCAAATGCATAAAGGCTACTGGGGCATTTGTTAGCCCAAATAACATAACAAGGAACTCGTAATGACCATACCGAGTCCTGAAAGCAGTCTTTGGAATATCTAACTCTCGAATCTTCAACTAATAGTAACCTAAGCACAAATCAATCTTAGAAAACATTCGTGCGCCCTGAAGCTGGTCAAATAGATCATCAATATGAGGCAAAGGATAACGGTTCTTAACTGTCACTTTGTTCAACTGGCGATAATCAATACACATATGTATAGAACCATCTTTTTTCTTCACAAACAAGACAAGAGAACCCCACGGTGATACACTAGGCTGAATAAACCCCTTATCAAGCAATTCCTGTAACTGATCTTTTAACTCTTTTAACTCAGGAGGAGCCATATGATACGGAGGAATAGAAATGGGTTAAGTGTCCGGTAATAGATCAATACCAAAATCAATATCTCTATCAGGCGGCATGCCCGGAAGGTCAGCTGGAAACACATCGGGAAAATCCCATACTATTGGAACTGAATCAACTGAAGGGGTATCAATATTGACTTCTCTCACATAAGCTAAATACACATCACACCCCTTCTCAACCATACGAGCTTTAAGAAAAAAAATAACTCTACTGGGAGTGTGATCTAAGTTACCCTTCCACTCAACACACGGTACACCCGGCATAGCCAGTGTCACGGTTTTGCTGTGACAATCAAGAATAGCATAATGGGGTGACAACCAGTCCATGCCCAAGATAATGTCAAAATCTACCATGTTGAGCAACAATAAATCGGCTCTGATCTCAAAACCACTAAGAGCAACCAAACACGACCGATAAATGTGGTCCATAACAAGAGAATCTCCCACAGGAGTAGAAACATAAATAGGGAAACTCAAAGAATCCCGAGATACACCCAAATGTGGAGCAAAATAAGAAGACACATAAGAATAAGTGGAGCCTGGATCGAAGAAAATTGATGCATCTTTGTGACAAACCAGTATAATACTTGTGATGACAGAATCGGAGGCAACAACCTCGATACGGGTAGGAAAGGCATAGTATCTGGCCTGGCCTCCCCTCTAGGGCGACCTCTAGCTCTCTAACCTCCACCTCTAGCTGGCTGAGTAGGTGGGGTAGCAACTGGAGCTGTGACCATAGCCTGAGAACTCTGCGAGGCACGCTGTGGCTGAGAAGTCTGTGGAGGTGCACCCCTCCCAAGTCTGGGGCAATCCTTCACCACGTGGCATGTGTCACCACACTCAAAACAAGCTCTGGGAAGATGTGGCAGTTGTGACTAGATTGGTCCAGGTCTACTAGAATGACCTCTGAAAGCACCCCGCGCAGGAGGCACGCTAGAAATCGGAGGTGCATAATAAGGCTCCTGAGGCCTAGGAGGAGCTGGAATACCACTGGCTGCTAGAAGAGCTGAATGAATAGGACAACTCATATAACCCCTACCATGACGACCTGCAGTTAGGGTACGGGCACCAAAATAATGGCCTGACTCTCGAGACCTCTTGGCCTCCCTCTCCTCTCTCTCCCTAGCATGCATACCCTCAATCATCCTAGCAATGCTCACCACCTGCTGATAATAAATATCCATCTCCAACTCACGAGTCATGCTAGACCTGATGTTGGAAATAAGGCCCTCAATAAACCGGCGAACCCTCTCGCGAACAGTACAAACCAAGGCTAGCGCATGCCTAGCCAAACTGGTGTAACAGACATCATACTCTAAGACAGTCATAGTACCCTGGCACAAAATGCTCAAACTCTGCACGTCATGCGTTCCTGAGGCTCTGAGGAACATACTATCTCTGGAACATATCTGAAAATTGAGCCCAAGTCAGTGAAGCAGCCTCGTCCGGACTGTCTAACTCATAGGTGCACACCACTCATAGGCGGCTCCTCGAAGCTGGAAAGTAGTGAAGGAAACCCCGCTCGATCCTGATATACCCATGGTACGGAGAATGCGGTAACTCTCATCTAGAAATCCTAGAGCATCCTCCGATGCTAGACTGCTGAATATAGGAGGTTTGTACTTCTTGAACCTCTCAAGTCTCAGTTGCTCCTCCTTGGAAGCCGCTGTCCTATCCTCGGGCTGAACTAGCACTGCAAGTGGTACAGAAATAATCTTAAGGACCTTCTCAACATGAACTCTCTGCTCAGGAGTGTGGGCGGCGGGAGTCTGTGCTACTCCATCGGCCTGAGATGTAGTTGCAGTAAGGGGAAGCAACCCTACCTGGTCTAGAGTGGTGTATATGCTCATGAACTATGCCAGAGGCTCCTGAAGGGCTGGAGTAGTAGTAGCAGCAGGCGTGTCAGGTGCCTGGACTCCGGCTGGAACTGTTGGTGGTACCTCAACAGCAGATTGCGCAGGTGCACTGGCTACACCATGTGCGCGTCTTCGGCCTCTACCCCAACCCCAACCTCTGACGGCTGCATTAGGGGGTGCGGGTGCCTGATCATCTCGGGTAGCACGTGTCCTCACCATCTGTAAGAGAATAGAAGACAAAAGTTTAGAATTGTGATGTCAAAATATCACATGGCAAGGAAATAAAATGAAGTGGAATTTTTCCTAACAGTTACATAGCAAGTACAGACGTCTCCGTACCGATCAGCGAGACTCTAATAAACCGGCTTGTGATCCATGACTCCTATGAACCTAGAGCTCTGATACCAACTTGTCACAACCCCGGTTTTCCCTCTGTGAATCATCGTGATGGCACCTAGTCTCTACGACAAGGTAAGCCTAAATTGCGGAAGAAAACCAAAATTTGTAGAAAGTAAAAAAAATTTAACCAGTAATAAAGTAATAATAGTGTCTAAATGTGCCACTCGACATACACCATATTCAATTCTCAATACCAAAACATAAATCCAAGACCAGGAAACCCACAAATCACAAGCTAAGGTCAATACTACATAGCTCTAACTCCAGAATGTCTCATAAGAACAGAAAAATACAGAAGGTCTAAATACTAAAAACAGGAATAGAAAGAGACTTCTCGGTCTCCGGACGCGGCAGATGTACCTCGAAGTCTCTAGAGCAGTCGCCTCCTCAAGGATGATAGGCCTGAGTAGCGGTACCTAGATTTGCACATGAAAAATATGCGCAAAAGGGGCATGAGTACACCACAGTGGTACTCAGGAAGTTCCAATCCTAACCTTGGTTGGGTAGTGATGAGGAAGGTCAGGACCCTACTGAGGTTAAATAAATAATAAGATGACAGGATAAGATAAACAGTACAATTGAGAACCTACCGTAAGAATATACACAGGGTAATAAGGAGTACAATAACGGAAATAGAAATAAAGGCAAACACCAGGAAGTACCACTCATAACAAGGATGATAGCCGGGGATCTCTTGGTATCCTCAATGTATGCTAAATATCTCTTGGTATGCCGAAGAACTCTTGGTATCCTCAATATATACTAGGGATCTCTTGGTATCCCGAGGATCTCTTGGTATCCTCAATATATGATAGGGATCTCTCGGTATCCCGAGGATCTCTTAGTATCCTCAATATATGTGCCAGGGATCTCTTGGTATCCCGCACTTCAGTCAGATCATAAATACGTACAGGGGAATCTCTCGGGATGACGTCCCGCAGTCCCAAAGTAAAAACACACAGCAGCAACACAAGAATGCCCAATTAAGCTAAATTTCGTACCAAGTAAATAGTTAATTCTAGCCTAACATACTTCACCTAATGCAATTAAGGAAGTTTAAGCAAATAGGCAATTAAGTCAAACATGCTTCTCTAAACTAGCAACAGGCTAAATTCACAAGTAGAATAAAACAGGAAAAAAAGAATTCAATTGAAATACTTAAGGAAAAACCAGATTTTCAATAATTAGCTCAAGTACGCACTCATCACCTCATGTACAATACATTTCAATTATCAAATATATCATATCCTAAGGGGAAGATCCCCCACACAAGGTTAGACAAGCCACTTACCTCGAATCGGCTCAAAATCAACCCGAAACCACGTTCTTGCCATGAGTACTCGACTCCAAATGGCCCAAATCTATTCAATTCAATTGCATAATGTAAATAACACTTCAAGTAATTGATTCTCCAATTAAATTCTAAGCTAATACGCGAAATTATGTAAAATGACCAAAACACCCCTCGGGCCCACGCCTCGGAATCGGGTAAAATTTATATTTTCAGAATCCTCACGCTCTCATGAGTTCATGCATACCAAAATTATCCAAATCTAAGGTCAAATCCCCAATCAAAAGTCGAATTCTAAGTCTAAGAACTTTCTTCCAACTTTTCCCCAATTTTCATCTCCAATCCGAAATTAAATGATGAAACTAACTATAGATTGATGGAATATAACTAGAAATGGTTAAAGAATCATTAACCAATGATCTCCTCTTCAATTTCCTCTCAAAATCGCCCTCTCTCGAGCTCCAAATTGAATTTCCAACTTTTGAAACTAAACCCTCGAAATTTCATATTTCTTCCTAGCGGTTTCAGCATTTGCGGTCCCGTTTTTGTGGACTAAAGGCCGCATTTGTGACTTCTCACTTAACGAGGACTTTCCATACCTGCGACTACATTATCGTAGATGTGATGCCGCTTCTGCGGTTACCTAACCGCATCTGTGGACTCTGGCCCCTTCCTCACTTCTGCTTCTGCAACTGTTGCGCCGCTTTTGCAGCACCACACCTGTGAAACCCAAACCGCAGGTGTGGTTATGACATAACTAGCAGCTGAAGCTGCAACTTTAATTTCCCAAATATTTTCGTTAACCATCCGAAATCATCCCGAGGCCTCCGGGACCTCAACTAAAAGCACAAACAAGTCAAAACCACTATCCAAACTTATACCAAATCCTTAGAACACCTACAAAACATCGAAATCTCTAATTAACCATGGATTCAAGCCTAAGAATTCCAAAATTCTCAAAATACACTTTCGATCAAAAAGTCTATCAAACCTCATCCTAATAACCTAAAATTTTGTACACACGTCACATTCAACACTACGGAGCTACTCCAACTTCCGGAATTCCATTCCGATCCTCGGATCAAAATCTCACTATCGAACTGGAAACTTCAAAAATTCAACTTTCGGCATTTTAAGCCTAAATTAGCTACGGACCTCCAATACCCAATCCGAACATGCCCCTAGGCCCAAAATTACCTAACAAAGCTAATAAGACCATCAGATTTCCATTTTGAGGTTGTCTTCACACTATTCCAACTACGGCCAACTTTCCAACACGTAAGCTCTCATTTAGGGACTAAGTGTCCCAAAACTCTCTGAAACTCGAAATTGAACATCCCAGCAAATCAAAATAGCTGAATTAAACTTGGGGAAAGCAGTTAATAGGGGATTGAGGTGTTAATTCTTAAGACGACTGGCCGGGTCATCACAAGTCTCTTTTAAGTAAGCTTAAGTTGGAAAAGTCAACCGAATGTAAACTTATGTGAATAAGGGCTCGGATGTAAATTCCGATGGTTCAAATAGCTTCGGGATATGATTGAGTTAGTAGCATGATCGGAATGTGTTTTGGAGGTTCGAAGTAGATTTAGGATTGAATTGGCGAAATTGGAATTTTGGCGTTTTCCGGTTGATAGGTGAGATTTTGACATAGGGGTCGGAATGGAATTCCAGGAGTTGTAGTAGGTCTGATGTGTCATTTGGTATGTGTGTAAAAATTTCAGGTCATTCGGATGAGGTTTTATAGAATTTTTTATCGAAAGCGGAATTTGGAAGTTTTTAGAATTCTTAGGCTTGAATCCGATGTGATTTTAGTGTTTTGATGTTGTTTTTAGCGTCCCGAAGGTTGGAACAAGTTTGAATGAGGTTGTCATACTCACATTTCTCCCTACACCTTGTGTGCAGATCCAGGTACCCGAGCGGTAGAGTGAGGGTTCCCAGCATTTCCAGAGCTTATCGGAGATTGCAAGGTAGCTGCACGGCGTCCGCAACCCTACTTTCCTCCTTCCTATCCTTGTTTTTCTACACTTTTAGACTTGTTATGTATTAGACAGTCAGATCAGTGTATTTAGAGGCTCTAGACTCGTGATACCAGATTGTTGGTCTGTGTTGGTTTATTTTCTGTAATGTTTTCCGCACATTTAACTGATTTATGAATTTCTTATAAAAATTGAGACTTAACTAAATGTTAGAAAGATGTTTTTAGTAGAAGAAATTGACTATGGTTACTTGTAGGGTTGGCTTGTCTAGTATTGTGATAGGCTCCATCACTACCGGGTATTTGGGGTCGTGAAAAATTGGTATCAGAGCCTAGGTTACATAGGTCTCGCGAGTCATAAACCGGTTTAGTAGAGTCTCAAGGATCGGTACGGAGTCATCTGTACTTATCCTCGGGAGGCTGCAGAACCTTTAGGAAAAACTTCATATTCTTGAAATTCTTGTCGTGCAAATCTGTTGATCCGAGTACTAAACTTCTGATATTCTATTCTCTCACATATGGTGAGTACACGTGCTACCGGCTAGGATGGACGACCACCAATACCACCAGCTGGGGCCACTAGAGTCCAAGGATGTAGTCGAGGTCATGGTAGGGGTAGGGGTATAGCCCGCACAGCAGCTAGTGCAAGACCTGCAGATCCACCAACTGCCCCAGTTCATGATCAGGTCCAGTTGCAGACGCTCCAGCAGCACCAGCTCAGGCATCAACTTTTCCTATTGTGATTCTAGGACTTCAGGAGGCTCTAGCTCAGATTCTATCAGTGTGCACAAGTTCGTCATAGGCGGTCTCATTTACTATGGCCACAGCTACTTCTCATGCCGGGGGAGGTACTCAGACTCTCGTTGCTCACACACCTAAGCAGGTTGTGCAGGGACTTTAGACACCGGGGGCACCTCTAGTCTAGCCGGTTGCACCAACTCAGGAGTATGTGGTACCAGTTATGCCTGACGACGAGCATCGTCATTTGGAGAGGTTTGGTAGACTTTAGCCTCCGACTTTCAGTGGTACTAAGGGCGAGGATGCCTAGTGTTTCTTGGACAAGTGTCAGATGATTCTTTGCATAGCAGGTATTCTAAAGACCAGTGGTGTAGCATTTACTACCTTTCATTTTTTGAGAGCTGACTTTACTTGGTGGGAGGCTTATGAGAGGCGTAGGCCTGTTGGTGTAGCGCCCCTTACCTGGTAGTAGCTCTCCGTTCTCTTTCTGGAGAAGTATGTGCCAGAGTCTTGTCGAGAGGAGCTGCGTAGGTAGTTCGAGCAGTTGCATAATGGAGATATGACTATGACACAGTATGAGATGTGGTTTTTAGAGTTAGCTCGTCATGCAGTCTGGTTGGTTCCCACAGATCGAGAGAGTATTAGGAGGTTCGTTGATGGCCTCGTATATCAGCTTCAGATTCTCATGACTAGGGAGAGGGTGTCAGGTGTTACTTTTGAGGAGGTTGTTGACATTGCCCGCGAGATTGAGTCGGTTTGTAGCCATAAGCAAGAGGAGAGGGAGGCCAAGAGGCCTCGAGGATCTGGTAGCTTTAGTAGTTCTCCTTTGAGGGGTCAGTTTCAGCATGGTAGAGGCCTTCCATTCAGGCAGGCTCAATCAGCTCACCCAGGTTATTGTGGGGCATCATCGAGTCATGGTTCTCAAAGTTCTCATCAGGGCCATTTATTACTCATTGCCCTTCCAGCCCAGAGTTCATCCCGTGCTCCATCAGTTCAGTGTTCTTCCGTACCAGGTCCTTTTACTGGTCATTTTGGTGCCAGAGGCTCCCATCAGTCCCCGTCTCCAGCACCGGGGAGTTGTTATGAGTATGGAGAGTTTGGGCATATGAGGAGGTAGTGTGCTCGTCTTCTTGAGGGTCCGTCTCAGTAGAGGGATCAACCCTCGACTTTAGCTCCAGTCATTTCACCACCCGCTCAAGCAGCTAGGGGTGGGGTTCAGTCAGTTAGGGGTCACCCTAGAGGGGGAGGTCGATCAGGTGGTGGTCAGTCTCGTTTCTATGCCCTCCCAGGTGGACCAGATGTTGTTGCTTCAGATGTTGTGATTACAGGTATTGTCTCAGTCTGCCGCAGAGATGCCTCTATGTTATTTGATCCCGGTTCCACCTTTTCTTATGTGTCATCACACTTTTCTCATTATTTGGATACGCCCCGTGAGTCTCTTGTTTCACCTATTTGTGTATCTACTATGGTGGGCGATATTGTTGTTGTAGACCATGTGTACTGGTCGTGTGTGGTGACTATTGGGGGTTTGGAGACCCGAGCGGATCTGTTGTTGTTATATTTTGTAAAAATTTGATGTTATATTGGACATGGATTGGCTATCTCTGTGTCGTGCTATTTTAGATTGTCATGCTAAGACAGTGACGTTGGCCATGCCGGGTGTGCCACGGATTGAGTGGCGAGGTTCTACTGATTTTGTCCCCAGTATGGTGATTTTGTTTATGAAGGCCCAGTATATGGTTGGGAAGGGTTGTCTTTTGTATTTAGCCCTTGTGAGGGACATCGGTACAGAGACTCCTAGTATTTATTATGTTCCAGTTGTGAGGGATTTTTCGATGTGTTTCTGCAGACCTGTTGGGCATGCCACCGGACAGGGATATTGATTTTGATATTGATCTGGTGTCGGGCACTCAACCCATCTCTATTCCACTGTATCGTATGGCACCAGCGGAGTTGAAGGAGTTAAAGGAGCAACTTTAGGAACTCCTTGATAAGAGGTTCATTCGGCCTAGTGTGTCTCCTTGGGGTGCGCCTGTTCTATTTCTGAAGAAGAAAGATGGCACTATAAGGATGTGCATTGATTATAGGTGGTTGAACAAAGTAACAATTAAGAACAAGTATCCTCTACCTCGCATTGATGATTTATTTGACCAGTTTCAGGGAGCGAGAGTGTTCTCCAAGATTGATTTCCATTCAGGTTATCACCAGCTGAAGATCAGGGACTCCGATATTCTTAAGACGGCTTTCAGGACCCGATATGGTCATTATGAGTTCTTGGTTATGTCTTTTAGGCTGACCAATTCCCAGCAGCATTCATGCATTTGATGAACAACGTGTTTCGGCCCTATCTCGACTTATTTGTCATAGTTTTTATTGATGATATTCTGGTGTATTCACATAGTCAGAAGGAGCACGCGTAGAATTTGAGAGTTGTGTTGCAAAGATTGAGCGAGGAGAAGCTATATGCAAAATTCTCCAAGTGTGAGTTTTGGCTCATTTCAGTGGCATCCTTGGGGCACGTGGTGATCCAAAGAAGATAGAGGTGGTTCAAAGTTGGCCAGACCGTCCTCAGTTACAGAGATTCGCAGTTTTCTTGGTTTAGCGGGTTATTAACGTCGGTCTGTTCAGGGATTTTCATCTATCGCATCGCCCTTGACCAAGTTGACTCAGAAGGGTGCTTTATTCAGGTGGTCGGATGAGTGCGAGGAGAGCTTTCAGAAGCTCAACACTGCCTTGACCACAGCTCCAATGTTAGTGTTTCCATCAGCTTCAGGTTCATATGCCGTGTATTGTGATGCTTCGAGAGTTGGTATTGGGTGTGTGTTGATGCAAGAGGGTAGAGTTATTGCTTATGCTTCTCATTAATTGAAGCCCCATGAGAAGAACTACCATGTTCATGATTTGGAGTTTGCTGTCATTGTTCACGTGTTGAAGATTTGGAAGCATTATTTGTATGGTGTATCTTGTGAGGTGTTTACTGATCATCGTACCCTCTAACACTTGTTCAAACAGAAGGATCTCAATTTGAGGGAGCGGAGATGGTTGGAGTTTTGGGATGAGGCAATTACATATGCATGCCACCTCATTAATCGCTTACCATCTGTTGCTATTGATGGCAAGACACCATTTGAAAAATGGTATGGAAAGTCTGCTATAGATTATGACTTTTTTCATGTATTTGGCTCAACTGCATATTATCATGTGACAGAGTCAAAATTGGATCCAAGGGCATAGAAGGCTATTTTTATGGGGATTACTTCTGGAGTCAAAGGATATCGCTTATGGTGTCCTATGACAATGAAAGTAATATTCAACAGGGATGTTACCTTTGATGAATCTGCTATGGTAAATAAGGTAACAGAAGATACCAAACAAAATGAGGGTGCTTCTAAGCGGGTGGAGTTTGAGGGAAAATTTATTTTTCCTACACAAGAAGCAGCGGAGGAAACAAATGAAGATTATCCTCTGGAAGAAGAGCCAGTAGAGAGGGAGATTCCAACTAAGGAACCTCAACTACAACTTGAATCAATAGCAACCAGCAGGCCAAAAAGGACAATAACAAAACATGTTCGTCTTATAAAGACGGTTGCTTGTGCCGCCTCAATTGTAGCTGATGATATTCCTGCCACTTATAACGATGCAGTCCAAAGTTTAGAAGAAGATAAGTGGGGGATTTCCATGAATGATGAAATACAGTCCCTTCATCAGAATCATACATAAAAATTGGCGAATCTCCCGAAGGGAAAGAAAGCAATTGGGTGCAAATGGGTATTTGCAAAGAAAGAAGGATTTGCTAACCAAGAAGATGTTCGCTTCAAAGAAAGATTGGTGGCCAAAGGATATGCTCAAAAGGAGGGAATTTATTACAATGAAGTATTTTCTCCAGTTGTAAAGCATTCCTCCATTTAGAATTATGTTGGCTTTGGTAGCACAATTGGATTTGGAACTTGTTCAGATGGATGTAAAAACTGCGTTTTTACATGCAAACTTGGAGGAGGAAATCTACATGACTTAGCCAGAAGGATTAAAAGTTGCTGGAAAGGAAAATATGGTGTGCAAACTTGAAAAATCGTTGTACGGATTGAAACAATCTTCTAGACATTGGTACAAATGATTTGACAAGTTTATGTTGCAGCAAGGGTACAAGAGAAGCAAGTACGATCATTGTGTGTATTTGCGCAAGCTTAAAGATGGTTCCTTTATATATCTTCTCCTATATTTTGATGATATGTTGATAGCTTCCAAGAATTCGGAAGAAATTGATAAGTTGAAGATTCAGTTGAAGAAGGAGTTCGAGATGAAGGATCTGGGTGAGGCAAAGAAAATTCTTGGCATAGAGATAATAAGAGATAGACGTTCAAAGAAACTCTGTTTATCTTAGAAAGAATATTTGAAAAGAGTACTACAACATTTTGGCATAGATGAAAAGACTAAGCCAGTTAGTACTCCACTTGCTCCCCATTTTAAGCTAAGTACTACTATGTCGCCAAAAGATGAAGTTGAACGAGAGTATATGTCAAAGGTACCATACACAAATGTTGTTGGTAGCTTGATGTATGCAATGGTCTGTACGAGACCTGATATTTCACAAGTTGTTGGAGTTGTTAGCAAATATATGTATAATTCAGGAAAGGAGCATTGGCAAGCTGTGAAGTGGCTTCTACGGTATATTCATAATACTGTAGATGTTGGGTTAGTGTTTTAGCAGGAAGGCAATCAATCTGTAGTTGGATATTGTGACTCGGATTTTGCGGGTGATCTGGACAAACGAAGATCAACTACTGATTATGTGTTTACTTTTGCAAGGGCACCAGTTAGTTGGAAGTCTACTTTGCAGTAAACAATTGCTTTGTCTACAACAAAGCCAGAGTACATGGCTATTACAGAGGCTGTGAAGGAGGCAATTTGGCTTCAGGGATTGCTAAAATAGTTTGGAATTGGACAAAAAAGTATCACAATTTTTTTGTGATAGTCAAAGTGCTATTCAATTAGGGAAGAACCAAGTTTATCATGCAAGGACGAAGCACATTGATGTTCGGTATCATTTCGTACGAGAAATCATAGAAAAAGGTGGAGTCACGGTGAAGAAAATTCATACTACAGAGAATCCTGCTGATATGCTGACAAAAGTGGTGACTGCGGTCAAGTTTCAACATTGTTTGGATTTGATCAACATTGTTGAACACTGATGATTGAAGATGAAGACACAACCAAAATTTGTTATTGAGAGAAAATTGAAGATGTGGAATTTTGCCAAGGTGGAGATTTGTTGAGTGGCAGAACTCCCACATCGGTGAAGTACCAATTTTGGTTGGTACTTCACCCTATAAAATAAGGCCAAATGTTTAGGAACACCTCTCATTTGCCTTCTTATCTTCTTAAGGCATTTGTATCTTCTTCCTTTAGTATTATTTCACTTGTATTTTTGGAGTGGAATAAAATATTGGTTGTGTCCGATGAAGTAGGCAAAATTGGTCGCCTCATAAATTCTGGTGTTCCTTTTATTGTTGTATTGTTGTCTTATTTATTATTTAGTGACTGTCATAATTTTTGGTATAGTAGTTGTGACTCATTCACACTATATAAATTTCGCTTCCGCAGCACACATGTGATTAAGTAACCACAGCCAACTTGTTGTTGAGCTTCTTGCTCTTTAATGGATATGGCAAAATGGGGAGAAAAGATTGATAACTGGAGCAAAAGGAAAACTAAAAAGGCGGTGATTCTGAGTAGAGATGGAAATTGTGTTGGTTTCATTTTCTCTACGGAGGAAGAATACAATCTCTTCTGCCTTTGGGAAAGTGGTTATCTTATGTTTGGTTTAGTGGAAAAAACTAAACGTCACTTTCCAATTTTGATTCGATATTTTGGTTTTCAATTTTAAAAAAATGTTATACTAAGAAATATATAAAATAAATAATGAAGACCGATGTCTAACACTAACTAATAAAAAATTAAAATTGAAAAATATTAGTGATCTTTCTTTACGATGAAATAAACTACTTATGAGTCAATTTGATTTTTGAAGTTTGTACTTGTCTAAAACTAGGTGTGGATGGCCGTGCGAGCATGAGCCCAATATTGTGAAACTTGAAACTATTATTTTTAATCGATTTTATTTTGATACGAACTTGCATATGATAAAAATTGATGCATGTAAGTTAGTGTGAACAAAGGCGGAGCCAGGATTTCAAGTTTATGAATTCGAGATTCTAATCGTTTGAAGTTTTGGATTCTAGATTAATAATTTACACATTCAATGAAATTTTAAGACAAATACAGGGTTCAAACCAAAGCTACTGGGTTCGGCCGAACCCGCTCCCGACACTCTAGCTCCGCCGTGAGTGTGAAATCATATATAGACAACATTGCAGCATAACAATATACCAACCATCCAATATTCTTTATATTGTTTGGAGGATTTTGAACCGAAATAAATAGTCTAATTTAAATGACGTCAATTGTGGCTTAGAACATTCAAGGCATCTCTCCCTTTTGTATGCTCCACAAGACACTACCAAATGGTATGGCTATCCAAGTCCTCCTTCAATTACTGGTGAGTCTTCCCGGGTTGCAAATTATAACCACGAGCTACCTCGTTGCTTCCTGACTCCAAATTTTGTATCATTGAATATTGATTTGCAAAATTGACGCTTGACACTTCACATCAATGTGCAATTTAATCTATTTCCCAAATAAAAACCTCATCAGGACAACTCTTAAATTCTAGATGAGCATGAATTTGCCTCAAATCTTGTCTGCCTTCTGTTATATGTCTTACAGTTAAGGCTCTTATGTGACACAATATGGAAGCTAAGACTTGATGTTTCCTGCCGTTATTGCAGTAGCTACAATTCTAAATGATTTTCACATATATTCATATGTAAAATAAGAATATCCCTTGAAAAAAATCATAAAAGTGGTACGACTTTTTCTTACCATCTTGTTTTAATAAGTTTAGGCATCACAATTGAAGGTAGTATAATTAGAGTATTAAACTACACACAAGAAAAAATCTGAAAATAATTTCAACACCAAGTTGTCATTTGCATACCTACTGATCTAGCGTTTCCCATAAATATGTCATATTGCAATACGATCCCGAGCAAACAGAAAACCTGCATTGCCACAATGTCACAGCAAGGAACACTGTTACTGAAAGAAGAATATAGGTTCTATAAGGAATTAATTTCCTCAAAAGTAAAATATAATAAAAATACTTATTGAGACTCCATTTATCTGTAGCACATGACATATGCATCTTCTGACATTAAGACATGACATTATGTTTTATCATCCCATCAGAAATATAATACTTGAAAGGACACAACAGATTAAAAGATGTCATTTTAGTTGCACCATATGCCTATGATAGCCATATAGCCAATGTCCTCGGGGTAAGTTTCTTTCACCGGAAAGTAAACAAATTATAATGACCCGACCGATTATTCTGAGCAATTGCACTTCGCTCGATAGTTTTCGGGTATGAGTAGCTCCGTATGATGTATTATGACTTATGTGAATCGTCGGTTTTGGTTTTCAGGTTTTTCGGAATTGATTTGGAAGAATGATTCTTAGCTAGAATCTTTAAATTTGAAAGGTTTAACCAAGTTTGACTTTTAGTATTTGACCTCTGATTGAATTTCTGATGATTCAGTTAGCTCCATTGGGTGATTTTGGAGTTAGGAGCTTGTCCGGATTGTGATTTGGAGATCCGTAGTAAAATTTAGCTTGAAATGGCGAAAGTTGGAATTTTAGAATGTTTGACCAGAGTGGAATTTTTTATATCGGGGTCGGATTTCGATTCCAGAAGTTGGAGCAGGTCTATACCGTCAAATGTGACTTGTGTACAAAATTTGAGGTCAATCTGACGTGATTTGATATGTTTCAGCATCGGTTGTAGACATTTAAAGTTTCAAAGTTCATTGACTCGAGTTGAGGTGTGATTCATCGTTTTAATGTTTTTATGTGTGTTTTGAGGCATCGAGTAGGTCCGTAGTATGTTATGGGACTTATTGGTATATTTAAACGGGGTCCTGAGTGGCTCGGGTGAGTTTCGGGCAATTTAAGAACAGATCTTGCCCAAATTGTTTTCTTGAAAAACAAACACTTTCACTCAACCAACCTCACCCAGCAAGCATAACAAATTTCACACACAAATTTGACATTTAAGATCACAAAATTTTTGAACCCTAAGCACCAATTACCATGGTTGTTCTTCCATTGGTTCACACCAAGAAGGGGAAGAAAGATTTAAGATACAAGAGAGGAAATTACACACCTCGAGAATGGAGATGGAAAATTGCAAAAGTCTTGAAGATTTTAGATGATTTGAATTTTGGGGTAGAGGGAACTGTTGTTTGAGCAAAGGGAGCTAATTTTCGTTTCCAGTAGGCTTTTGTGTATTTTAACTTGCCTAACCATACACGTTCGCGAGGGAGTGTCGCCTAAGTGGAGGGTAAAGACTGTCAAGGGCCGCAAACGCGAGTTATTTTCATGCGAACGCAATGGGTTAACAATTGCTAAACCTACGCGAATGCGATGTGGCCTCGCGAATGCGAAGAGTTGTTCTTTTTTGTAGTTGTACAGTTCTGGCAGCTACTGGTTTTGGCTCTCTGGAAAACTCCGACCTGCTCAAGTCAACTCCAAAAAATCTAAAACTTGGTAGATTAGTTACAAATAATATTATAAGCTATTCTAAAAACGAAAATTTCAAAAATGACTAAAATGTTTGAAAAACGATGGGTTGCCTCCCACCAAGCGCCGCATTTAACGTCGTGGCACGACGCAAAAAAACTTTACCACTTTTCTCGCCACTTGGACAACATGAATTGGGCACCCAACTTGGAATCAAGCTTGTGACCACGAGCGGCGGGGGGTGGTAAGTTGATGATCAAGCCAAACCTCAATTTCTTCATTTTGCACTTCTTGACTTTCATGTGAGGAATGTCATTTTGCCTTCTTGTTCCCTCAAATTGTAAAATGTATGGCTTTTGCCTTTTCTCCTCGCAATCCCTCATTGACTCGTGTAGTTCAATTCCCATATCACCACACAATTCCAATGTTGAAAAATGCTTGGAATGTGACATCAAACCTCTAAGTTGTAATTCTTCCCGAATTTTGACATCCTCTTTTCCCCCCAGACTAGAGTCAATCTCAACTAAATTTTCATTTACACCGGTTGACTCTAATTCCATATTTTTCTTGGCATCAATAACACTCATGGAGTCGGTTGGCGGATATTTAATTCTTGATTCCTCAAAGTAGAACTCACTTTCTTCCTTGAAATCAGACTCTTCTTGACTTTCTTCCACACTCTCAAGTTGGTGGGCATAGTGAGCCTCAACCAATATTTTCATTTGATCTTCCAAAGTGCGGATATGTTCATCATTGTGATCCAAGATTTGTTTCAAGTCCTCGAGTGCAAAGTTGTGTTTCTACTCATTTTCACGAATGGTCTCCAACACGAGCATCATCTTCTCATTTTGAGCATTTGAGAGTTCTTCTTGGTTTTGATCAAGTGCCAAGGAAGGATTTTCGGCTTCCACATCTAAGAAAAATACTTGGCTATCATTAACTTCCGAGGTTTTTTTGACCTCTAAAGCTTCAAGCATTTCTCCCATTTGTGAGTGTAACCTTTCAAGTGCTAAGTCATTTTGGAGACTATTTTTCAAAAGCTCCTCCAAGGCACTTTGCTCTTTGTTTCCTCCTTCAAGTAGGCATTCTAGCAGGAGCTTGAACTCTACATTTTGACCATGCTCAACTTCTTTCACTTCCATAGCCCTATAATTTTTATCACAAAAAGTAGACTCATCATAGCGGGGGCTTGGGGAAGGGAAGGACAAATAATCACATTCATCCCAATGACCATTTTGGCGACCACACTTATCACAAATACTCCACTCACGGGTTTGAGATTGTGCGCACAATCCACCCCCGGGAGAATTTAAACAATTTTGCCACGAGTGTGGTCCTCCACAATAAGGACAAAGGGTCATCAAAGTATGAACAATTACCATCCAACCAATTTTCATTAAGTGATGCCATTTTTTTTAAAAACAAGAAAATAAACAAGAAACAAAGAAGAAAAATAGACCAAGGTAAGAAAAATTAATTACACAAATATTCATAAGTTTGGACCAAAACACGTACACTTATTTCTCAAACAACATAAAATTACGCCAAAATGTTCCTCGGCAACGGCGCCAATTTTGATGACGTCCAAATCCACTACTAAAAAGTAAATGGATACGGTCGCATGCAATATAATTTACCCAACTATGAGTCGGGGTTGAATCCTATAGAAAACAATATGTAGGCGATTAGGAATATAAGAGAATTATCACTTGTTATGCAGTGCCAAACACTTAGAATTGATTTGAGAAAATATCGATACCCAAATGCGGAAATGTAAACTAACCTAGAAAGCGAGTAAAATGATCAATGGCTACAAGTATGGATGCATCAGGAATTACACTCAAGTAACGATCCAATGTATTTCATGATTTTACAAATATGAGCAAGTTTATGTTAATTAGCCACCGGTAATAATTCTATATTAGCTTCTTCCGAAGACTAACAAGATTTCCTAATTGAATTATCCCTAAGACAATTAGGAGATTAAGCACACCCGGAATGGCTACAAGTAGTCCAATCCTATCCCTAGGTAAAATTTATAAAATGAGGGTTAACGCCTCAAGTTCTTGTTAATTAATCTTTCCCAACCCCAAATTATCTTTTCCAAAATTAATTCGGAGTTAATGAGCGAGTCCTAGTGTTAGCTAATCCCTTTGGAAACATTAAAGAACAAGAATAATTAAAGAAACAACAACTCACTTCATAAATAAATGCATAAGCACAACAAGGTATTTAATCCACACTTTAACTATGAATATTTCCATAAACAAGATTCAAGTGTTGGAAATAATACTACACACTTAAATATTCAATACAAAGCAAGGAAATGAAGAAATAAACATAAATGGGTAAGAAATCCTTAACCACAAGCTTGAAATCTTCAAAATCCAAGTGTGTGTCCAAACCCTAGCTTCCAAAACTTGTTCTCTCTAGTCTCTTGGAACTGAAAATAAGCCAAAGTTACAAATGAGCTGGAATTGGGCATTAAAGGGTTTGGGGTCAAAAATGTGAAATTCCAAAACTGTCCAGTTTTCTCGCCCAGTTTCTTCATCGCGTTCGCGGTCAGACCTTCGTGTTTGCGAAGGTTTGCTTTCCTCAAGCATCGCATTTGCGTTTGGTCCTTCGCGTTCGCGAAGGCTTGGTTTTTGATTCTTTGCGTTTGCGGTGTGCACTTCGCGTTTGCGAAGGTTTAGCTTCCTGCTTCTTCGCGCTCGCATTGTACCTTCACGTTTGCGAAGAGTAATTCACTGGCAGGTTCCATTTGTCCATTTTAGCTTCTTTTTGACTTGTTTTCACTTTGTTTCTTCACCATTACTTCTAAATCACATACAACCGATAAAATAGAAGTAAATGACATCAAATACACGATTTTATCACTCAAACATAGCAAAAGTATAGGTTTAAAGACAAGATAAGTTGGTAAAATCTCCTATTGCTTGTCCTCAAGCAATGAAAGCGACAAAATCTCCTCCCAAGTAGTTAACTCAACAATGCATTCATATCATGCCAAGCCAAAAAGGGTCTACTATAAGCACAAATACATGACTTCGATTGGTACCAACAATTACTCCAAAGCATATGAATTGCCGAACACTTTTCATGAACTTCATTACATTTCAAATGCTCAAGCATTATGCAAATCAAAGTAGTAAATCAAGTCATGACACTAAAGCTTCAAAATTTACCTCTCTATCACAATTAGCTCTCTTTGGTCATTTATTCCAATTGAAAATGAGATTAAATTCACAACTCAACTTTCATGTGCCCCTCACATTTAAGAGAGGATCTCACAATCATACAACAACAACAACAACGACCCAGTATAATCCCACAAGTGGGGTCTGGGGAGGGTAATATGTACGCAGACCTTACCCCTACCCCGAAGGGTAGAGCGGCTGTTTCAAATAGAAAGAATTAACTCTCTCTCAAAAAAATATTCAAATGCATACACGTAGTACCATAGGTTTGCCCTTCATGTATTTCTCCACTAATGTGGACAACTTGGTTCAAAATTAATTACGACTTAAAAGGTTGTAGTGTAGGCTTTTGGTTAAGGCAGGGCACAATTTTGGTTATAGTGACTCAAAACCTCCCCAAGCACTACAAAATTTACAATTAAAGTCCACTTCCTTCAAGAACATTTTCCATCCTTTCTTCACTTTTTATTCCACACCTAATCTTCCATTTATTCACAATTTCTTATTATTATTTTATTTTTTTCTTCCTTCCTTTTCAAAATCAAGGAAGATTTCACCTTTTTATCATTTTTTTCTCTACCTTTCACCTTTTAAACAACTTTCATATCACAACTTTTCCAACCTTCACCCCCAAACTTAGGCTTTTAGCCTATGTTTACACTTTCAAAGTACTTAGGGAGGTAGGGTGCCAAAAGCTAGATCAATAAAGAACAAAGGAATAAAGCTTGTAACATGGTTGCCAAAGAACAAGGTTAAAGGCTCAAAATGGGTTGACTAAGAAAAATATTCAAGGGTAGGAAATTTAAGGCACAATGGCGGTCGAAGGAAGGCCTAATATTAGTTTTCAAACCAAGTTAGTCTGTGATTTCGCCTTGAAGCACTTTCCGGGAAAGTTCTAGACTACAAGTAATGCAAAAGAACTCACAATAAGTCTCACCACACATGGCACATGAACACTCAAGTGAAATACAAATCCAAAATCCAACTGAAACTAATGACTCAAAGAGGTTGCATATAGCATAGGAAGCTATTTAGTGAATCAAAGAGCCAAAATTTGAGTCTAAAAGTCATGACATCTTTTACTTCAATTATTTTTCTTTTTCAACAACCAAAAATTTATATGTTGAGGTTTAAATCATGTTGGTACTAAGCAAGCCACAACATGGTCAATGGGCACAAACTTCAACCCAAACCATTTATTCTTCCTAATATTAACATAGCTATATCTAAACTACAAGACTAATTCCCTAAAAAAGGTTGTCTATCTATCCATCATCGGGAAAAGTCGACAAAATTTTTCTACAATTACCCAGTTCAAAAAGAAAATTGGCATCCTCGGAAAAAGAACTGTGGTATAAAGAAAACCAAGGATATCGCCACCAAAACAAAGCATATTATATAAACAAAAATTTAAGAAGCTAATAACCAAAATTATGAAGCTAATTAACATCAATTAACTAAAATATAATATATATATATATATATATATATATAAGAAGCTAATAAACATAATAATATCACACATCACATGAAAATACAATAACAACAAAATAAAATACCCACAATTATTGAAAATTATACAAGCACCACAGTTATACAAGAAACCACCCCCAACCAAAGATGTTGCAATGTCCCTAATACAACTAATCATGATAGAGTAAAATGGTGGAAAGTGCTCCCTGAATACTTCATCAGTCAGAGTTGGAGGTGGTGGGAAATTTTAGTTTCACGTCTGCATCATCATCATCCTCCGACTCATGTGAACCACAAAATTTACTCAGCTTTTGCATCATCTTGGACAGAAGTTTACTCTTCTTCTTCTCATGCTCCTTGAACTTTCTCTGCCTCTTCTCAATCTTCCCTTGCCGGCGACTCATGTTCTCCAACCTGGTATTAATTGCCTCCATCTTGCCCGTGATTGTATTTTGCTCTTTGACCATATCCCCCATGGAAGGCCTGCTATAAACTGCCTAACATGTGCATCTACTCCATATATCTGACTGGATAAGTGGCGCATAGTGTGAGGACCGGACTGGAGTGGTCCCACGGGGTCAAAGAACCCTTGTAGACATGTGATTTTTGACCCTCCCCAAGATTTTATATATTTTAGCATTTAAATATTTAGTTTAGGCCTAGTATCACTATTTTAATTAGTTTTGATCCTTTTACTTTATTTTATCAAAAAAATAAAAATTACAAAATATTTCTTTTTTTAGTTGCTGTTAGTTTATATATCTTTCGTAAAAATAAAAAAATACAAAAAATAGTATCTTATTTTTATTTTAATTTGATATTTGAAAATAAAAAAAATAGGTTTGTTTTAATGGTTAGTCTTATTTCAATAGTTATTCTACTTAAGTATGATTAATTAGTAAATGAGGTCGTATTTTTAGTCTCGTTCGCGAAAAGAATAAAATTTGGGCTCAAACAACCCATTTTTAAGAGTAATTTTCGGACCTAGCCCATAATTCTCAAGCTCATTATTCATAGGCTCATACCCATTAACCTAAAAATCCTTCTTTCCTTTAATTAAACCTAGACCCCCTAGACTAACGCCTAAGATCTAAAAAAATAGCTAACCTAGGGAGCTACCAAAAAGCAGCGCCGTTTTCAGCAACAAAAACCCCAGACCCCCCTCCCTAATCTGAATTGAAAAGCTTCACCTTTCAGCTGCACTCCACCCCACAGAAACGGCAAAAAGGATTTGAAAAAAAAAGGCGGTGTACATGTAGAAATTTGAGTTGTTACTCCATTTTCCATTTGTAATGGATTCCTATTTTGTTTCCTCTCCTTCTGATTTTTATCCCAATAATCCACTACAGCCTTTTTTTCGAAAAAAATTGATTCTCCGATTTCGGCTAGATTTGAGTTTCTCCGTTGGTCTTCAGCCGTGGTCCTTGTCCTCCGTTCGATTATTGAGTAATTTGGACAATGTAAAGGTCATTTTCTAATCCTAGCATTTTAATCTTATTTTGTGCATTGCTCAAATGAATTCAAGTTATTCTTCATAATATGACTCTGTTGAATATATTTTTGGGTGTTCTTTGTTTTGAATACATGTTAATGAATTAATGCTTGACTATAAAAGTCTTAAGTCTTTTCTCCTTTTCTTCATAAAAATTTTATTTGAGATTTACTCTTGTGGATTGTTGCTTGACCACTGATTTTTTGTATAAGTTTTATTTGAGGAGATTTACTCTTTTGATTGTTTCTTGAGTATAGTTTAGTTAAAATTATGTTGCAATAGGTTTAATGGTTAGACTATTCTGATATCCCGCCGTAGGCGTTATTGCGGTGAATACTTAGGCTTTAAGATGTAATATTTTTTTTAATAATAATAAAATGTTATTAGTTGTGTACACGTTCGCGTGACACGAGTACGTTTTTCAAAAAAATGAATATTCATAGAAAAGCCTTTAGGCACGTTTAAAATACAATTATGGTTGTGTACACGTTCGCGTAACATAATTACGATTCTAAAAACCAATTCGGAGTATGTGTTCGCGCAACTTCGATCAAACTTTTTTAATAATAAAATTGGTTTTAATATGCCGCTAAATTAAATTTAGTTCATATAGTTCGAGGTGCGCCATCTACAATTTAATCATTCATGGCCCTCGTATTAATTTTATGACTTAGATATTAAAAATGATATTCGTAGTTTGCTTTAGGCATGTTTAACATACCATCTGTCACGACCCCAGTTCATCCTCCGTGAATCATCGTGATGCCACCTAGTCTCTACGACTAGGTAAACCTAACTTTGCGGAAGATAACCAGACTTGCGGAAGTAAAAAAAAATTAAAAACAGAAATAAAGCAATAACAGTGTGTAAATATATCGCTCGGCATACACCATGTTTAACTCTCAACACGAAGCATAAATACAAGACCCGGAAACCCATGAATCACAAGCTAAGAAAGAAATACTACATAGCTCTAACTTCGAAATTTCTAATAAAGAACAAAAAAGTACAGAAGGGCTAAATACTAAAGGCAGGAATAGAAAGGGACTCCTTGGTCTGTAGACGTGACAGATGTACCTTGGAGTCTCTACGCAATCGCCTCCCTCAACGATAGTAGTCCTGATCAGCAGTACCTGGATCTGCACATGAAAAACATGCGCAGAAGAGGCATGAGTACACTACAGCGGTACTCAGTAAGTGTCAAGCCTAACCTCGGTTGGGTAGTGACGAGGAAGGTCAGGGCCCTACTGAGATTAAATAAAATATAAAGGTTAACAGTATAGAACAGAACAGTATAAATTAGTACAACAATGAAATAACAAAGAGTGAACAGAACAACAACAACTATACAGAACAAGGTAAACATGGAAAGGAAATACAACGCAGCACCGGTAGTAACAATCGGGGATCTCCCAGGATACCGTCCTGCAGTCCCATCTTTACATGTCCAATGAATCTTTCGGGATGCCATCCCGTAGTCCATTATATATATATATATATATATATATATATATATATATATCCGAAGATCTCCCGGGATACCGTCCCGTAGTCCAACTCATAGTGCGCGAGGATCTACCAGAATCCCGTTCCGTAGTCCCAAATGTAAATACCTAGTATTGGGGAAATCTACCGGGTGCATTCCCGTAGTTCCATATAATTGTGCAGGGGGATCTACCAGGAATCTAAACCGTAGTCCCAAAGAATATGCAGGGGGATCTACCGGGAATCTAACCCGTAGTCCCAAAGTAAACAGACAAGGGGGAGCTACCGAAATCCCACATCCGTAGTCCCAATGTAAATACGCAGAAACAACAAGAAGATATTCGAAATGAAATTTTATATCAAGGAAACAATTAATTCTAGCCTAACATGCTTCACGTAGTGCAATCAAGGCAATTTAAGCAAACATGCAATTTAAGTAAACTAAACATGCTTTTCTAACTACCAACATGCTAAATTTTTTCAAATATAATAAAGCAGGAAGGAAACATGCTAATAAATACTTCAAGAAAACCGAATTTCCAACAATTTGCACAAGTACGCACTCGTCACCTCATGCACAAGGCAATTCAGTTACCAAACATACCAATCCTAAGGGGAAGGTCCCCCACACAAGGTTAGACAAGCCACTTACCTCGAACCGGCTCAAAATCAACTCGAAACCACACTTTTGCCACGAGTATCCGACTCCAAATGGCTCAAATCTATTCAATTCAATTGCATATTGTAAATTACACTTCAAGTAACTGATTCTACAACTAAATTCTAAGCTAATACGCGAAATCATGTAAAATGACCAAAGTGCCCTTCAGGCAAACATCTCGGAATAGGGTGAAATTTACATTTTCAGAAACCTCGTACTCTCACGAGTCTATACGTAACAAGAACACTGAAATCGGAGTCCAAATGACCCCTCAAATCCTCAATTAAAGGTCTCTTAAACTCAAGCCCTAATTACCCATTTTTTCCAAATTTCTCTCCATTAATTAGGTCTTTAGTCATATGAAAACGAGTTATAAAGTCAAGAATGTTACCTCCAAGTGATTTCCCCTTTGATTTCCTCAAAAAACCCTCTTAGAAGATTCAAACTCGGATAAAAATGGTGGAAGAATAGCCAATTTTCGCAAAGGCAACTATTATATGATCTACCTAGTGATTTCCGCATTTGGGGCTCTGGGACCGCATCTGCGGTTCGCATCTGCGACTTTCATTAAACAGCCCAGGAGCCGCATGTGCGATACTTCTTTTGCATATACGAAACCGCATCTACGGTGAACCTTCCGCTTCTGCGGCTCCGCACCTGCAGAACCCAAACCACATGTGCTGGTTATGACAGACACCAGCAATTTTCTGAAATCTCTAACTTCAAAATATTTCCGTCATTCATCCAAAATCATCCCGAGGCCCCCGGGACCTCAACCAAAAGCACCAATATCACCTAATACCTTATTCAAACTTGTACCAATCCTTAAATCACCTAAAACAACATCGGAAACTCGAATTAATCAAGGATTTAAGCATAAGAACTCCAAATTTCCTCAAAATACGCTTTCGATTGAAAACCTAACCAAACCAGGTCCAAATGACCTGAAATTTTGCACACACATTCCAAATGACATGGCGGAACTATTGCAACTTCCGAAATTCCATTCCGACCCTCGGATCAAAATCTCACTATCGGACCGGAAACTTCCAAAATTCAACTTTCGGCATTTTAAGCCTAATTTAGCTACGAACCTCCAAAACACAATTCGAACGCGCTCCCAACCCAAAAATCACCCAACGGAGCTAACGGAATCATCGGATTTCTATTCCGAGGCCGTCTGAAGCACGATCCTCAGGTGCTGCTCATGATCTTCCCGACTCCGGAAATACACCAGAATATCATCAATAAAAACAATGACGAATGAGTCAAGATAGGGCCAGGACACACTGTGCATCAAATGCATAAAAGCTTCTTGGGCATTGGTCAGCCCAAATGACATAACAAGAAACTCGTAATGACCATACCGAGTCCTGAAGGCAGTCTTCCAGATATCTAGCTCCTGAATCTTCAACAGATGGTACCCTGAGCGCAAATCAATCTTAGAAAACACACGTGCCCCCTGAAGCTGGTCAAACAAATCATCAATGCGAGGCAAAGGATAATGGTTCTTCACTGTAACCTTATTCAACTGGCGATAATCGATACACATACGCATAGAACCATCCTTTTTCTTCACAAACAAGACAGGAGCACCCTAAGGTGAAACACTAGGTCGAATAAAACCCTTATCAAG
The DNA here is from genome assembly GCF_000393655.2 of Nicotiana sylvestris. Classification (NCBI taxonomy): domain Eukaryota; kingdom Viridiplantae; phylum Streptophyta; class Magnoliopsida; order Solanales; family Solanaceae; genus Nicotiana; species Nicotiana sylvestris. The sequence goes on from NC_091058.1 coordinate 58,865,345, forward strand.
CAATTCCTACAACCGATCCTTCAACTTCTTCAACTCAGGAGGATCCATACGATACGGAGGAATGGAAATAGGCTGAGTGTCCGATAATAGATCAATGCCAAAATCAATATCTCTATCAGGCGGCATTCCTGGAAGATCAGTTGGAAACACATCGGGAAAATCCCGTACTACTGGAACTTAATCAACTAAAGGGGTATCAATACTGACATCTCTCACATAAGCTAAATACGCGTCATACCCCTTCTCAACCATACGCTGAGCTTTAAGAAAAGAAATAACTCTATTGGGGGTGTAATCTAAGGTACCCCTCCACTCAACACGAGGCACACCTGGCATAACCAGCGTCACGGTTTTGGCGTGACAATCAAGAATAGTGTAATGGGGCGACAACCAGTCCATGCCCAAGATAATATCAAAATCAACCATACTGAGTAACAATAAATCAGCTCTGGTCTCAAAACTACTAAGAGCAAACAAACATGACCGATAAATGTGGTCCACCACGAGAGAATCTCCCACAGGAGTAGAAACATAGAGAGGGGAACTCAAAGAATCCCGATATACACCCAAATGTGGAGCAAAATAAGAAGAGACATAAGAATATGTAGAGCCTGGATCGAATAGAACCGATGCATCTCTGTGGCAAACCAGTATAATACCTGTGATGACAGAATCAGAGGCAACAGCCTCGGTACGGGCATGAAAGGCATAGTATCTGGCCTGGACTCCCCCTATAGGGCAACCTCTACCTCCCCAACCTCCACCTCTAGCTGGCTGAGCAGGTGGGGTAGCAACTGGAGCTGTAACCATAGCCTGAGAACTCTGGGGGGCATGCTATGGCCGATGAGTCTGTGGAGGTGCACCCCTCCCAAGTCTGGGGAAATCCCTGACCATATGGCGTGTGTCACCACACTCAAAACAAGCTCTAGAAGCATGTGGTGGTTATGACTAGCTCGGTCCACGTTTGCTGGACTGACCTTTGAAAACACCCCGCGCCGGAGGCGTGCTAGAAACTGGAGGTGTATAATAAGGCTCCTGAGGCCTAGGAGGAGCTGGAGAATTGCTGGCTACTGGAAGAGCTGAATGAATGGGCGACTCACATAACCCCTACCATGATGTCCTGAGGTTGGGGCACGAACACCAGAGAAATGGCCCAACTCTCGAGACCTCTTGGCCTCCCTCTCCTTCTTCTCCCTAGCATGCATACCCTCAATCCTCCTAGCAATGCTCACTACCTACTGATAAGAAATATCCATCCCCAACTCACGAGACATGGTAGATTTGATGGGGGAAATAATCCCCTCAATAAACCGGCGAACCCTCTCGCGAATAGTAGCAACCAAGGCTGGTGCATGCCTAGCTAAACTGGTATAACAAACAGCATACTCTGAAACAGTCATAGCACCCTGGCGCAAATGCTCAAATTCTGTGCGCCATACGTCTCTAATGCTCTGAGGAACATACTCTCTCAGGAACAGATCCGAAAACTGAGCCCAAGTAAGTGAAGCAGCCTCATCTGGACTGTCTAGCTCATAGGTGCGCCACCACTCATAGTTGGCTCCTCGAAGCTGGAAGGTAGTGAAAGAAACTCTGCTCGATCCTGAGATACCTATGGTACGGAGAATGCGGTAACACTCATCAAGGAATCACAGAGCATCCTCCGATGCTAGACCACTGAATACAGGAGGCTTGTACTTCTTGAACCTCTCAAGCCTCAATTGCTCATCCTCGAAAGCAACTGCCCTATCCTCGGGCTGAGCTGGCACTGCAGGCGGTACAAGAATAATTTCAGAGACCTTCTCAACATGCACTCGATGCTCAGGAGTGCGGGCGGTGGGAGTCTGTGCTCCTCCTCCGGCCTGAGATGTAGCTGAAGAAAGGGGAAGCAACCCTGCCTGAGCCAAAATGATGTACGTGCTCATGAACTGTGCCAAAATCTCTTGAAGAGCTGGAGTGGTAGTAGCAGTAGGCGTGTCAGGTGCCTGGACTCCGGCTGGATCCATTGGTGGTACCTCGGTGTCTAATGCTGCTCGGTGGGCCGGGCCTGAACCGGACCGGACCGGGCCCGCGGTCCTAACGGGCCTGGTGGGCCGGTCCTAGGTGGGCCGGTCTTGGTGGGCCTCCTGAGCCCGTCACGGGCTGGTCTCCATGGGTGAGTCCACGAGCCCGGGACCGTTTAGCCCGGGACCGGCAGGCGGGCCTAGGCCGGTCCTGGCGGGCCCAACAGCTATTTTTCAAAAAAAAAAAAAAAAAAAATCTGCAACGGCCATATTTAAAATCTAGCCGTTTGGGCTGAAAATATGACCGTTTTTTAAGTTAAAAAAATGGCCATTTGGCCCCCAAACTTTATTTTAACCCCAAACTTTATATAATTACACTTTTCCCCATTTCTCAACTATAAATACCCCCTCATTCTTTCATTTTTATTCACCAATTCATCAATATCTCTCAATATCTCTCAATCTCTCTCAATCTCTCTCAATCTCTCTACTACAATTACTTAATTTATTGTTGAAATTTCGTGAAAAATTGTGAAGTTGTTGAATTGAAGTTTTCAAGTGTTCAACGATTTTCAATTTTCAAGAAGTTGTTCGGCAATCCGGTAAACTCGTTTCAACTCTTACGTTTTTAGAATATATTTTTGTGTGGTTTAGTTTGCATAATTATAATTAATATGGCATTTACTTTGAAAAAAATGTTTGGTAAAGGAAAAGATAAAACCGGTGAAAGTAGTGGCCAACCAACTACCCTTCCCCCGGCTCCCCGACCTAGAAAAGATAAGCAAGTTGAAAGTAGTCGCCAACCTAGACGTCCTCCTCCTTCCGTAATTCTTGATAGTGATCACCCTTGTTTTCAATTTACCGATAGTGAATTTTATCATAATGTAAATATATTATGCGAACATATATACATAAGGATACAATATATATACTAAAAGAAAATATATAAGAGAATATATATACATAAGATACAATATAATATACTTCAAGAAGTGATATTTATGCATGACAATTTAGTGTTTTACTATTGTTTTGTTATTTTCTTTTTCATCAAGCACTTCAATAATTAGATATACATATATACTACATATATATTTTTAATATAGCCATTATACTACAAGAAATTGTCTTTAAAAAAAAAAAAAGCCCGCTAGGCCCGCGAAGCCCACGAGCCCGGCCCGTTAAGCACAGGACCATGTGGGCTTAGGCCCGTCACGGGCCGGTTCCACCCATTAGGCCCACGAGGCCCGGGACCGCCAGAGCCCGGGACCACGAAGCCCGGGACCACGAGGCCCGGCCCGTTAGGCCCACTAAGGCCCGGGCCCGGGACAAAATACAGCATTATCGGTGTCAGCTCGTGTAGGTGCTCCGGCTGCACAACATGCGCGTCCTCGGCCTCTACCCCGGCCCTGGCCTCCGACGGCTGTAGTAGGGGTGTGGGTGCCTAATCATCTCGGGTAGCATGTGTCCTCACCATCTGTGAGAGAATAGAAGACAGAAGTTTAGAATGGTGATGTCAAAATATCGCACGACAAGGAAATCAAACGAAGTGGAATTTTTCCTAATAGTTACATAGACTCCCGTAGATAAGTACAGACGTCTCCGTACCGATCAGCGAGACTCTAATAAACCGACTTGTGATCCATGACTCCTATGAAACTAGAGCTCTGATACCAACTTGTCACGACCCTATTTCGCCCTCCGTGAACCATCATGATGACACCTATTCTCTACGACTAGCTAAGCCTAACATTGCGGAAGATAACCAAACTTGCAGAAGTAAAACAACTTAAAAACAGAAATAAAGCAATAACAGTGTGTAAATGTGCCGCTCGGCATACACCATGTTTAACTTTCAACACCAAGCATAAATCCAAGACCCGGAGACCCATGGATCCCAAGCTAAGAAAGAAATACTACATAGCTCTAACTCCGGAATTTCTAATAAAGAACAAAAAAGTACAGAAGGGCTAAATACTAAAGGCAGGAATAGAAAGGGACTCCTTGGTCTGTGGACGTGGAAGATGTACCTTGGAGTCTCTACGCAATCTCCTCCCTCAATGATTGTAGGCGTGATCAGCGGTACCTGTATCTGCACATGAAAAAAATGCGCAGAAGAGGCATGAGTACACTACAACAGTACTCAGTAAGTGCCAAGCCTAACCTCGGTTGGGTAGTGACGAGGAAGGCTAGGGCCCTGCTAAGATTAAATAAAATATAAAGGTTAATAGTATAGAACGGAACAGTATAAATGAGTACAGAAGTAAAATAACACAGGGTGAACAAAACAACAACTATGCATAACAAGGTAAACATGGAAAGGAAATACAACTCAGCACCTATAGTAACAATCAGGGATCTCCTAGGATACCGTCTTGTAGTCCCATATTTACATGTCTAGTAGATCTCACGGGATGTCGTCCCGTAGTCCATCATATATATATATATATATATATATATATATATATATATATATATCCGAAGGATCTCCTGGGATACTGTCCCGTAGTCCAACTCATACTGCGCGGGGATCTACCGGAATCCCGTTCTGTAGTCCCCAATGTAAATACCCAGTATTGGGGGAATCTAACAGGTGTATTCCCGTAGTTTCATATAACTGTGCAGGGGGATTTACCGGAAATCTAACCCGTAGTTCCAAAGTAAATATGTAGGGGGATCTATCGAGAATCTAACCCGTAGTCCCAAAGTAAACAAACAAGGGGGGAGTACAAGAATCCCACATCCGTAGTCCTAATGTAAATACGCAGCAACAATAAGAAGATATTCAGAAATGAAATTTCATATCAAGAAAACAAGTAATTCTAGCCTAACATGCTTCACGTAGTGCAATCAATGCAATTTAAGCATATAGGCAATTTAAGTCAACTAAACATGTTTTTCTAACTACCAACATGCTAAATGTTTGCAAATATAATAAAGCAGGAAAGGAAACATGCTAATAAATACTTTAAGAAAATCGGATTTCCAACAATTTGCTCAAGTACGCGCTCGTCACCTCACGCACAAGGCAATTCAGTTACCAAACATACCAATCCAAAGGGGAAGGTTCCCCACACAAGGTTAGACAAACCACTTACCTCGAACCAGCTCAAAATCAACTCGAAACCACACTTTTGCCACAAGTATCCGGCTCTAAATGGCCCAAATATATTCAATTCAATTGCATATTGTAAATAACACTTCAAATAACTAATTCTACAACTAAATTCTAAGCAATACACGAAATCATGTAAAATGACCAAACGCCCCTCAAGCACTAATTACCCATTTTTTCCAAATTTCTCACCATTAATTAGGTCTTTAATCATACAAAAATGAGTTATAAAGTCAAGAACGTTGCCTCCAAGTGATTTCCCCTTTGATTTCCTCAAAAACCCCTCTCAGAAGCTTCAAACTCGGATAAAAATGGTGGACAAATAGCCAATTTTTGCAAAGGCACCTATTTATATGTTCTGGCCAGCGATTTTCGCATTTGCGGCTCTGGGACAACATCTGCGGTCCTGCTTCTACGGACCACATGTCGCATCTACAACTTTCATTAAATAGCCCAGGAGCCGCATCTGCGATACTTCTTTCGCATATGCGAAACCTCATCTGCAGTGAACCTTCCGCATCTGCAGAACCTGAAGGAGAATCGAGAATCTGTTTCTGCGGCTCATACGCCGCTTCTACGGCTCTGTACTTGCGGAACACAAACCACAAGTGCGGTTATGACAGACACCAGCAATTTTCTGAAATCTCTAACTTCAAAATCTTTCCGTCAATCATCCAAAATCATCCCGAGGCCCCCGGGACCTCAACCAAAAGAACCAATATCACCACATACCTTATTTAAACTCGTACCAATCCTTAAATCACCTAAAACAACATCGGAAACTCGAATTAATCAAGGATTTAAGCCTAAGAACTCCAAATTTCCTCAAAATACACTTTCGATCGAAAACCTAACCAAACCACGTCCGAATAACTTGGAAGTTTGCACACACATCCCAAATGACATGACCGAACTATTGCGACTTCCGGAATTCCATTTTGACCCTCGGATCAAAATCTCACTATCGGACCAGAAACTTCCAAAATTCAACTTTCGGCATTTTAAGCATAATTTAGCTACGGACCTCCAAAACACAATTTGAACGCGCTCCGAACCCAACAATCACCCAACAGAGCTAACGGAATCATCAAATTTTCATTCCGAGGTCGTCTTCACACTGTTCCGGCTACGGTCAGCTTTCTAACACTTAAGCTCTCATTTAGGGACTAAGTGCCCCAAAAATCCTCGAAACTCAAAACCGAACATCCTGGCAAATCACATTAGTAGAAATAAACTTGGGTTAAACAGTTAATAGGGGATCGAAGCGTTAATTCCTAAGACGACCGGCCGGGTCGTCACACCATCGTGGTTGCGTACACATTCGCATGACATAATCACGATTCTAAAAACAAAATCGGAGTATGCATTCGTGCAACCTTGGCCAAACTTTTCTTAATATTAATAAAGATTCATTAATTGTGGACACGTACGCGTGACATGATTTTTGAAACAAATGGGTACACGTACGCGTGACCTGTTTCAAGATAATTTCTTAATTAAAAAAGACAAATACGCATAGGTTCTAAAGTAAGTAATTAGACAATTTGATTAAGCCAAGTATGATCAAAGCGACTGTGCTAAAACCATGGAACCCGGGAATGCCTAACACCTTCTCCCGGGTTAACAGAATTCCTTACCGGGATTTTTATATTCGCAGACCGTAAATAGAGTCAACTTCCTCGATTCGGGATTTTAATCGGTGACTTGGGACACCATAAATTATTCCAAGCGGTGACTCTGATTTTAAATAATATAATCCCATTTCGATTGTCACTTAAATTGGAAAAACTCCCTTATACCCCCTATCTCGGGGGTGGTAAAAAGGAGGTGTGGTAGCTCTGACGACTCTGTTGGGGAAAAGAATCCAGAATCTCTGGTTCAGGGTTCAAGAATTCGAGCTTATTAATATGATTTATGCTTGGCTTTATTGTTTGTTGATATTACTCTATTTATGGACCTAATGTGCTAATTGCCGCTTATTTACCGCTTTGCCATTATTTGAATTGTATTAAACTGTCTTATTATGCTTCCCATCTGAGTCTTCTAAAAATGGTGCACACATTCGCGTGGCCCACTTTTTTGTTAGAAGTTATACCAAATAGAACAAGGTTGGGCCTGCAACAAGGTCGGGTAGACTTTCGTGCTCCCGGTACGTTGCCCCCTCTTCGGCTCGAGTTGTCTGCTCGGGTAAGCCAGGTCATGAACACAACCCTAAGTTTAAACATAGAATAACGTAACCTCATGCCGGATCCCTAGTAGGAATGTTTGTTTGCATCACATGCATTTAACTTTGGGGACTCAACAGAGGGGTTGGGTCCGTCTAGGATAGGTGTACCCAAAATAACAGACCATCCTGATGCATCTTACGTGCTCTGTGTACATTTATTTGTTTCGGCTTGTATGTTGACCGGCTAAGGAAAGAAAAATAACAAAAAACAAAGAGTGAGGTAGGATAGAAAATTCACCCGGTTCTGAAAATCCCGGTATATGGAAAATGCCTAGAAACTCTGCCAAAATGTTTGAAAAAAAAAAAGAAAAGAAAAGAAAATGTATTTCAAAAAAAAATGAAAGTGAGTCAATATCATATTTTTTCAATTATGTCAAAACTGGCGAACTACGCGGGTCTGAGTCTCACCGGATGTGACATACGTAGGAAAACCTCATAGGTTCCGGCCCACAATTTTCAAAAAATCTAAAAATATTTTCCTTTAGTTCCTTCTTTAGAATGTATTTCTTTTAAACCCTATTTTGTTTAAAAAAATACAAAACTATTTTCTTAATTTCTTCTCAAAATCCAAAAATATTTTCATTCTTCTTTCAAAATTTGAAAAAAAAATTCAAGATTCAAAAATATTTTCTTTTTCTTTAGAAGAATTTCTTATATAAATTCATAATAAAATTCCAAAAAAATGCCAAAAATATTTCCTTTCTTCATTGAAAGTTTTTCTTTCGAAATTTCAAAAAAAAAAGAAAAAAAAAGTCGAAAATATATTTTGTTTATTCTTTAAATGACAATCTTTTCAATAATTAAAAAAAACAAACAAACAAATCGAAATCCAAAAATATTTTGTTTCTTCTTTTTAAGTCTTTCTTTTGAAAAAAGTCCAAAATTCAAAAAAAAAAGAGTTAGTTTATTTACTTTATTCCTAATCTTCCCGAATTACACAAGATCTGATTCATGTTCCCATATGATACGTAGGCAACCCACATTAGGTTCGACCAACCAAAAAAAGGTGAAAAAAAGAAAAAAAGAAAAAATGTTGATAATAATAAGGACCGACTGAGTCCATTTTAACGTGTGTTTTGTTTTGAATTGTGAATAAAGTTTGAGGTGGTCGGTTTGTGGTTAGCAGGAAACACAAGATCCAAGGAAAACTGATAACTGACATCGAAGCCGTTACAAGTGCTCAAGAGACTCAGGGTCAGAGGGTTCGACAAGAGTCTACTGTGGTTGAGGAAAATAGAATACTGAAACAGCAAATGACCAAAATATGTCAAGCATGGGTCAATGGCCAAGGACAACCTTGTCATGAGTCACAATTTGCTACCCAGCAAGAGCAGTACCACTCTCCTGAGTACCACTCGTACCTATTTGATCTTCCTACAAAGATTGAGAAGCCTGCCCAAAAGATGGCACAGGATGAAATGACCTAAAGAGTGAAAAGCTTAGAACAACAGTTGAAAAACATGTAATGGTTGGCTGGTCAGAAGAGCATTGCTTTCAAGGATCTATGTATGTTCCCCGATATCCACTTGCCACTTGGTTTCAAGATCCCCAAATTTGAAAAGTATGACGGATATGGAGACCTCATAGCCCACTTGAAAAGGTATTGCAATCAACTAAGAGGTGCGGGAAGAAATGAAGAATTGTTAATAGCTTATTTTGGGGAAAGCCTTACGGGAGTAACATCCGAATGGTTTATGGATCAAGACACGTCTCACTGGTATGTTTGGGATGACATGGCATAGGCCTTTGTCAAATAGTTGCAATACAACATTGACATTGCCCCAGACCGCAATTCCCTTTCAAACCTGAAGAAGAAACTAAGTGAAAGTTTCAGGGAATATGCCATTAAATGGAGAGAGCAAGCAGCTAGAGTTAAGTCACCCATGCATTACCACGAGCTAATCATTATCTTCCTTCAGGCACAAGAGCCAGATTACTTTCAAAACATGATGTTCGCAGTTGGCAAATCCTTCTCGGAAGCAATCAAAATGGGAGAAATGGTAGAGAATGGCCTTAAGACAGGCATAATTATAAGTCAAGCAGTTCTCAAAGCCGCAACTCAGGTTGTCCAGATTGAATTCGATAATTTTGGTGACACGAATGAGAAGGTTGAAGAAATCATGATGACATCAGGGTTAATAAGAGGTCCCAGGAGAACATCTCGAAGGTATGAGCAACCTTCTCAGGTTTTCCGTGACTCCCCTGAGCAGTATTATCCACCCCAGAACCCTCAATACTCTGTTGTTGCACCTAAGTATGTTGCCCGGCCACCAAGACACCCCAGAAGGCGAGCACCAGCACCGTAAAATCTCCACCAGCCTCCACAAAATTTTTAAGTACCCTATAACCCACATCCAAGCCAGGGGTATAGAAGGGAACAAAGGCTGAAAGATAATTTTACATCAATATGAGAGTCTTATGCATGCTTGTTTGAGAAATTAAAGCAGTATGACATGATTGCACCTATTCCTCCAAATCATGTGGACCCCCGTGCAAGAAGCTTTGACCCTTATAAAAGGTGTGAATACCATTCTAATGCCTAGGGGCACAATGGTGAGAGCTGTCGGGATTTAAAAAGAGAAATAGAAAGGATGATCCAGGAAACACTGATTGAAATTGGAGAAAACGCTGGTGATTATGATGAGCATATTGGTGGCTAAATGTCAAGCTTAGCAATTGAAAAGTCATTCTCTCCTCACTAGGAAGGAATCATGGTCGTTTGTTTTGATGTTTTTTATCTGGTTTATTTTAGGGTTGTGATCCAGATTTTATTTATTTTTATTGAGTCAAACCCTCATATCCCTCTATTCTGTTTGTGTGAGTCTCGTCTATCTGTTTTGTTTCTATTTTCATTAGCCGGGTTATATTAGGGTTCTAACTCGGATTTTAGGTTGTTTGTCTTGTTGTTTACTCAATGAAATACAGTTTGTCTTTTTGTGTCTTTCCCTGCTTAGTTCTCTTCCCTCTAGTTCTAATGACATGACATGCATGCGAAAATTTTGGCCAGATCTTAGAAACTAATTTAATCTGGAATTGGATAACTGAAAATAAAAGAGAGAAAAAACACTTTTGAGGATGAATAAAGAGTTGAAATATTTTGGAATTATGGTCCAGTAAAATTCACCTTTAAATCATTGTGAAAATCGGGCTTGAGGGTGGTTAATCAATTGAAGTTTATTGTAAAGTTTGACATTAATGGATGAAAAGTATTTTCGATCACGACACACCAAGAAGACAGACATTTTCATCAATGCTATGATCACAAAAGATACTATGATTGGCATTTTCGAGGCTGGGAGGCCCCTTTTATGCTATCTTAACACTTTATACCCTTTGTTACCCCTTCTGAGCCTGTGTTATTTTCTTTGACCACCCTCTTTTGGAATCAAGTTTAGAGTCAAGAGTAAAAAAACGAAAAAAAAGAAAAAGAAAAAGAAAAAGAAAAAGAAAATAAAAGTCCATGTCCCAAGAGTACAAACTGGGGCAATTCTTAGAAAGTTCAAGTGAAAAAAATGAAGAAAAAAAGAATTGTCAAAGATCCATGCCCTAAAAAAATAGAAGTTGGGGCAACTTGTTTTGAAAACAAAAAGAAACAAAAAAAAGATAGAAAAAAAAGAAAAAAGAAAAATAGAAAGAAAGATGAAAAATAGTTTAGGTCAGATGTTTGAACTACGTTAGACCTGATTCCTTTAAAAAAAGATACGTAGGCAACCTCACGGTTCGGTTCAACCAAAAAAGAATTCAGAAAAGAGAAAAAAAAATAAAAAATTCCCAGTATCTGAAACTGGGGCAAAGATTTTATTTTACTTTTAAAAGAGTCGATTCCAAGAGTTGTAAGTCTACACCCCCTTTATTTTGAGTCTACATTGAGCCTTCATGCCGACCCGTCTATCCAACCCTATCCAAAAACCTTCCAAATAAAGACCTCATGATATGCCTTCAAGAATTCCAAGAGAAGTACGCAATGAGCAATGGTTGTCACACGACATAAAACACTATCAAGTTGCTCACGCAAGAAGCATAAAAAAAATGAGAGAGTCTTACTAGTGAAAACCCTCAAGGGCATTGTAAGGCGACGGTAAGCAGAGATGAATAAATAAGAGAGACTTGTTGGTGAAAACTCCTCGGGGCACCACTAGTCGAAAGTGAGTCATGAAGCTGATGTAAAGTATTGGCACGGACAAGCCCGACTTCAAATGTCATAAGAATGGTAAAAGGGAAGATTGGATTAGTTGGATAAATCAAGTCGTTAAGTCCAAAAATGCGTGTCATGATCATTAAGGCTAGTTAGCGCAAAAAATGAAAAAAAAACTCTTCCCCTGTCCTTCCCGACCGGGTCATTTCTTGTTTATATTTGTTTCTTTGTGTCATTGTGTCCTTCACCCTGAGCCAGTCCTTCTCAAAACAAGCAAGAAAAGATTTCAAAATCCGCTACCAGCTTTTCAGTTGCACAAAGTAAATTTGGCCAGCACACTCAGTTGTTAATGTCAACATACTTTGAGGATTCAAACAAAGGCTCCCCCAAAAGACTCATGTCAGCCTGCTTGGCGCAAACAAAGATAACTTGTGAGTCTCTCTGACAGATAAATTGCTCAAAAGTAGGAAGTCATTCAAGATATCAGAAAATGTCATCTAAGAAAAGATCTCCAGTTGGGATAATGCTGATTGAGCCAGAAATACAAATGGCACCGGGTGTGAAACGATCAGGGTTGATGCAGAGCAAAATTCTCTTGAAGCTGACTCAAGCTGATTGAGCAAAAGCCAAGTTGCCCTGGACTCAAGGCCACAAACCGACCACCATTTTTACAACTGACAAATTTTTCTTTGTGTGAAACAGGAACAAAGAAGTGCAAGGAAAATAGTTCAAAAAAAAAACAAAAAAAAAAAGAAAAACAAAATCAAAAAAAAAAGGAAAAGAAAAGAAGAGAAAAGACTACAAAGGGAAGTTTCTCAAATCTTTGCCTTTATTTGTCTTGTTATTGTGCATAAATCTTGCCATTGATCTTCACATTTTTTTCCTCCTAGGATAAAAAGTCCTAGTCTAATGGATTTTCCTCCTAATCAAAATCTTAGTCTGATGAATCTTTCTCCTAAGATACAAAAAAGAGACCTAGTCTGATGACTTTCTCCTAGGATCAATATCTTAGTCTGATGAATCTTTCTCCTAAGATAGAAAACCTAGTCTGATGAATTTTCTTCTAGGATCAAGATCTTAGTCTAATGAATCTTTCTCCTAAGATAGAAGACCTAGTCTGATGAACTTTCTCCTAGGATCAAAATCATAATCTGATGAATCTTTCTCCTAAGATAGAAAACCTAGTCTGATGAATTTTCTCCTAGGATAAACGTCTTAGTCGGATGAATCTTTCTCCTAAGATACCAAAAACAAAAACAAAAACAAAAATAAAGATCTAGTCTGATGAATTTTCTCATAGGATAAATGTCTTAGTCTGATGAATCTTTCTCCTAAGATAGAAAATCTAGTCTGACGAATTTTCTCCTGAGATAATTCGAAAAAAAGGAAGTCTAGATTTGAAAAAAAGAAGAAAAAGGGGGGGGGTCAATTTTAGTTTTCTTAAGTTATCAATCCTTAGATGTCTTGAAATCAGGGCCCTCTTGGATAATGGTATGTAGTTTTAAGTTTTCGGGACCCTCATAGACAATGAGATTTAGCGTAAGTTTTACCTTTAGGAAATAGAATTTAGCTTTCAAATTTTCACTCTTAAGTTGAGATTTAATTTTAGTTTTCAGGACCCTCCTAGATAATGAGATTTAGCTTTTAAATTTATAGAACTCTTTTGGATAACAGGATTCGATTAACACTCATAGATGTTCCCGATACCAAACTGGGGCAGAAAAGTTTCTTTTGTTTTGTCTGTTTTGTTGTGGTATAAAGCTCCCACTTGGAGAACAAGGGAAGACAATTCAAGTTTCAAGGGAAAACAATTCATGTTTCGAAGGAAGACAGGTCAAGTTCAGCAATCAGGCGTCCACCTGGATAACAAGGGAAGACAGCTCAAGTTTCAAGGGAAAACAGTTTTGAAGGAAGACAGTTCAAGTTTCAAGGGAAAATGGTTCAAGGTGCAAGGGAAAACAGTTTCAAGTAACAAGAGAATACGGTTCAAGTTCATCAATCAGGCGCCCACATGGAAAACAAGGGAATTCACTTCAGTATGCAACTCAAGTCAGCAACAAAAGAAGCTCGCGTCAAGAATGCGAGTCAGCAGTCTGAGATGATCAACAGAAGTTAGTCACAATCCAGAATAAAAAGAAAAAAAGAAAGGCAAGAAGTGAATCCAAATTCAGAAGTTGATGAAAGATGTGAGCTACTCAAGACATGGCTGAGGTGACAAGCGCTGCATGTTCGATCTTGTTCCGAAAAGCTGAAGAAGAATGAACCAACACCTGCAACTAACAAGCATCAAGATTCAGATCAGAGTGCGCATAAAGAACCAACCAAGACTCAAGATCAAGCTTCAGAAGACTCATAGATGGGAATCTTGTAACTCGTAGCTAATAGGCTTAGTTAGTCTTTTTCAATTTTGATTTTGATGTAATAACGGGACCGCAGACCGGAACCTCGACGGCACCTCGCTCGGCTCTCAACCTCGGTATACTCCATCACTCTTCCTAATTTTGAACCACACATGGCCTGATTCCTTTATAGCCAAGGATATGCAGGCAGCTCAGATACCAGAGCTCGGTCACATTCTCTTTTCTCTTAGTTTTTGGTCTCCAAATAAGGGTCGGGTCTGTCTTGTCATTCTTTGTCTGAAAACTCTTCACGTTTTCAATCAAAGAGAGGCAGCTGTAGACATGTGATTTTTAACCAGTTTTTGGTCTCCAAATAAGGGTCGGGTCAAAAAACTTGTCTTGTCATTCTTTGTCTGAAAACTCTTCACGTTTTCAGTCAAAGAGAGGCAGCTGTAGACATGTGATTTTTAACCCTCCCCAAGATTTTACATATTTTAGCATTTAAATATTTAGTTTAGGCCTAATATCGCTATTTTAATTAGTTTTGACCCTTGTGCTTTATTTTATCAAAAAAATGAAAATTACAAAAATATTTCTTTTTTTAGTTGCTGTTAGTTTATATATCTTTCGTAAAAATAAAAAAATACAAAAAATAGTACCTTATTTTTATTTTAATATGATATTTGAAAATACAAAAAAATAGGTTTGTTTTAAAGATTAGTCTTATTTTAATAGTTATTCTACTTAACTAGGATTAATTAATAAATGAGGTCGTATTTTTAGTCTTGTTCGTGGAAAGAATAAAATTTGGGCTCAAACAATCCATTTTAAGCGTAATTTTCAGTCCTAACACATAATTCATAAGCCCTATCCCTTAACCTAAAAAACCCTTCTTTCCTTTATTAAAACCTAGACCCCCTAGACTAAGGCCTAAGATCTGAAAAAATAGCTAAGCTAGGGAGCTACCAAAAAGCAGTGCCATTTTCAGCAACAAAAACGCCAGACCCCCCTCCCTAATCTGAAGAGGCGAACACCTCTTCCTCTGTATGGAAAAGCTTCACCTTCAACTGCACCCCACCCCATAGAAACGGCAGAAAGGATTTGAAAAAAAAAAAGAAACAAAAGCAAAGTAAAAAGAAGACATAAAAAAGGTAGTGGACATGTAGAAATTTGAGCCGTTACTCCATTTTCCATTTCTAATGGATTCCTATTTTGTATTTGTTTCCTCTCCTTCTGTTTTTTTGTCCCAATAATCCACTATAGACTTTTCTTCGAAAAAATTTGATTCTCCGCTAGATTTGAGTTTCTCCGTTATTGATCTTCTGCCGTGGTCCTTGTCCTCTATTCGATTATTGAGTAATTTGGCCAATGTAAAGGTCATTTTCTAATCCTAGCATTTTAATCTTATTTTGTGCATTGCTCAAATGAATTCAGGTTATTTTTCATAATATGACTCTGTTGAATATATTTTTGTGTGTTCTTTGTTTTGAATACATGTTAATGAATTAATGCTTAGCTATAAAGGTCTTAAGTCTTTTCTCCTTTTCTTCGTAGAAATTTTATTTGAGATTTACTCTTGTGGATTGTTGCTTGACCACTGATTTTTTGTATAAGTTTTATTTGAGGAGATTTACTCTTTTGATTGTTTCTTGAGTATAGTTTAGTTCAAATCATGTTGCAATAAGTTTAATGGTTAGACTATTCTGATATCCTGCAGTAGGAGTTATTGAGGTGAATACTTAGGCTTTAAGATGTAATATTTTTCTTAATAATAATAAAATGTTATTAGTTGTGTACACGTTCGCATGACACTAGTATGTTTTTAAAAAAAAAAAATATTCGTAGAAAAGCCTTTAGGCACGTTTAAAATACAATTGTGGTTGTGTACACGTTAGCGTGATATAGTTACGATTCTAACCAATTCGGAGTATGCGTTTGCACAACTTCGATCAAACTTTCTTAATAATAAAATTGGTTTTAATAGGCCGCTAAATTAAATTTATTTCATATAGTTCGAGGTGCGCCATCCCAATTTAATCATTCATGGCCCTCGTATTAATCTTATGACTTAGATATTAAAAATGATATTCGTAGTTTGCTTTAGGCACGTTTAACATACCATCGTGGTTGCGTACACGTTCGTGTAACATAATCACGATTCTAAAAACAATACCGGAGTATGCGTTCGCGCAACTTTGGCCAAACTTTTCTTAATATTAATAAAGCGTCATTAATTGTGGACACGTATGCGTGCCATGATTTTTGACACGCCAAAACAAATGGGTACGCATATGCGTGACCTGTTTCAAGATAATTTCTTAATTAAAAAAGGCAAATACACATAGTTTCTAAAGTAAGTAATTAGACAATTTGATTAAGCCAAGTATGATCAAAGTGACCATGCTAAAACCACGGAACCCGGGAATTCCTAACACCTTCTCCCAGGTTAACAGAATTCCTTACCCGGATTTCTGTGTTCGCAGACCATAAATAGAGTCAACTTCCTCGATTCAGGATTTTAACCGATGACTTGGGACACCATAAATTATCCCAAGTGGTGATTTTGATTTTAAATAAAATAATCCCGTTTCTATTGTCACTTAAATTGAAAAAACTTCCTTATACCCCTATCTCGGGGGTGGTAAAAAGGAGGTATGACAACCCTGATGAAGGAGCAAAGGATCCGACGAGATCAGTGGTGGCCTCAAAGAACTTCCCAAGTGAAGAGGAAGCAACATCAATTCTCCTCTTTTTCTAGTTGTCACTGAGTCCCCTTTTCAGCAAGGGATGGATCATCGACTTTCCTGTACCTTTCTCAACATCATTGGGGCGTTTAGGCACCCCATCATCATAGCAAAGTCTAGTGATAAAGGATGAGAAGAAAAGGCTCTTGGACCTCCCATGAGTGGCTTCCTCAATTTCTCGGACAATGTGTTCCCCCACATTCACAGGTAGTCCATCCATGATAACACCAATTATCAGTGCCCTGTCTGGTGTCACATCCGTGTTATTTGTAGAGGGTGACGCTCTTGAACAGATAATGGATAGCCATGTATTTGCCTCAGCCGTGAAATCATGAGAATCAACTCCCTTATGCATTATCAGCCACTTCAGGGTAACCCCATCATGTAACTTATCCACTAGCCACTGGTTTTCTCCTACTTTGGCTCTGTCTCTGTAGACCTCGTTATCAATATTGGGAAGGCCATAAATATCATTGATTTATCTCGGGGTTGAAGTGAAATTGCACACCCCGCACAGTAGTAACAAAGACACCTTGGAAGTCGGTCCTCAAGGCGTTTGCATAGAATTCCAGAACTATTGTGTGATTGGCATTATTTGGTTGCTCAGCAAAACAAATCCACCTACTTTCTACCAAGCGCGTGTAGAAGTCCGGCATTTTAGCTTCGACTTTTTCCAAGTTTATGCCTCTTTCCCAGACGATGGTCTTGGATAGGAGTTCATCATATTTTCGCTTACATGCTACAGAAAGAAACCGTTCATTATCAAAGGCTTCCACTTGTTCAGGTCCAAAGACATGTTCGTGCTCAAATTCATGGTGTTCCGAATCCATTTTATGCCCAAAGTACCTACAAAATAGACCAACAATGTTAAAAGCTCATACAGACACTTAAAACAATGTATTAGGAAGTATTTAGGAAGAAGAAATGGGCAAAAAAGGTCCCGGGCATAGCTGTGCGAAGCTACTATTTTTTGCCAGTTTTGGAACGGCCAGTGGTTGCTCATTGCGTTCGCGAGCAGACCACCGCATTTGCGAAGAGCAAAAAAATTTTGCCCAGAAATATACCTTCGCGTTCGCGAGCAGACTATCGCGTTAGCGAAGGTCAAAAAATTTCTGCCCCACTATTTTGCCTTCGCGTTCGTGAGAAGACCCTCGCGTTTGCGAAGGTCGTCTTCCTCACCCAAATTATGTTTTCTTTCAGGAATTTCTTCAAATAGTTGGGGTGCCCTCTTTTCTTTGTTCAATTACAGGCAATTTAAGAACAGATCTTACCCAAATATTTTTCTTGAAAAATAAACACTTTCACTCAACCAACCTCACCCAGCAAGCACAACAAATTTCACACACAAATTTGACATTTAAGATCATAAAATTTTTGAACCCTAAGCACCAATCACCATGGTTGTTCTTCCATTGGTTCACACAAAGAAGGGGAAGAAAGATTTAAGATACAAGAGAGGAAATTATACACCTCGAGAATGGAGATGGAAAATTGCAAAAGTCTTGAAGATTTTAGATGATTTGAATTTTGGGGTAGAGGGAACTGTTGTTTGAGCAAAGGGAGTTAATTTTCGTTTCCAGTAGGCTTTTGCATATTTTAACTTACCTAACCCTACACGTTCGCGAGGGAGTGTCGCCTAAGTGGAGGGTAAAGACTGTTAAGGGCCGCAAATGCGATGGGTTAACAATTGCTAAACCTACGCGAACGTGATGTGGCCTCGCGAACGCGAAGAGTTCTTCTTCTTTGTAGTTGTACAGTTCTGGCAGCTACTAGTTTTGGCTCTTTGGAAAACTCCGACTTGCTAAAATCAACTCCAAAAATCTAAAACTTGGCAGATTAGTTACAAATAATATTATAAGCTATTCTAAAAAAGAAAATTTAAAAAATGACTAAATTTTTTGAAAAACGATGGGTTGCCTCCCACCAAGCGCCGCATTTAACGTCGTGGCACGACGCAAAACAACTTTACCACTTTTCTCACCACTTGAACGATATGAATTGGACACCCAACTTGGAATCAAGGTTGTGACCACGAGCGGCGGGGGGTGGTAAGTTGATGATCAAGCCAAACCTCAATTTCTTCATTTTGCACTTCTTGGCTTTCATGTGGGGAATGTCATTTTGCCTTCTTGTTCCCTCAAATTGTAAAATGTATGGCTTTTGCCTTTCCTACTCGCAATCCCTCATTGACTCGCATAGTTAAATTCCCATATCATCACACAATTTAAATGTTGAAAAATGCTTGGAATGTGACATCAAACCTCCAAGTTGCAATTTTTCCCGTATTTTGACATCCTCTTTTCCCCCGGACTAGAGTTAATCTCAACCAAATTTTCATTTACACCGGTTGACTCTAATTCCATATTTTTCTTAGCATCAAAAAAACTCATGGAGTTGGTTGGCTGATGTTCAATTCTTGATTCCTCAAAGTAGAGCTCACTTTATTCCTCGAAATCAGACTCTTCTTGACTTCCTTCCACACTCTCAAGTTGGTGAGCATAGTGACCTCAACCAATATTTTCATTTGATCTTCCAAAGTGCGGATATGTTCATCATTGTGAGCCAAGCCTTGTTTCAAGTCCTCGAGTGCAAATTTGTGCTTCTCCTCATTTTCAAGAATGGTCTCCAACATGAGCATCGTCTTCTCATTTTGAGTATTTTAGAGTTCTTCTTGGTTTTGATCAAGTGCCAAGGAAGGATTTTCGGCTTCCACATCTAAGAAGAATTCTTGGCTATCATTAACTTCCGAGGCTTTTTGGACCTCTAAAGCTTCAAGCATTTTTCCCATTTGTGAGTGTAACCTTTCAAGTGCCAAGTCATTTTGGAAAATATTTTCCAAAAGCTCCTCCAAGGCACTTTGCTCTTTGTTTCCTCCTTCAAGTAGGCATTCTAGAAGGAGCTTGAACTCTCCATTTTGACCATGCTCAACTTATTCCACGTCCATAACCCTATAATTTTCATCACAAAAAGTAGTCTCAGCATAGTGGGGGCTTGGGGAAGGGAAAGACAAATAAGCACAATACTCCCAATGACCATTTTGACAACCACATTTACCACAAATACTACACTCATGGGTTGGAGCACAATACTACCACAAGCTTGAAATCTTCAAAACTCAAGTGTATGTGCAAACCCTAGCTTCGAAAACATGTTCTCTCTAGTCTTTTGGAACTGAAAATAAGCCAAAGATTCTTTACAAATGAGCTGGTTTTGGCATTAAAGGGTTTGGGGTCAAAATGTGAAATTCCAGAACTGCCCAGTTTTCTCGCCTAGTTTCTTCATCGCGTTCGCGGTCACACCTTCGCGTTCTGGTTTGGTCCTTTGCATTCGTGAAGGCTTGGTTTTTGATTATTCGCGTTCGCGATGTGTACTTCGCGTACGCGAAGGTTTATCTTCCCGCATCTTTGCGTTCGCGAAGAGTAATTCACTGGAAGGTTCCATTTGTCCATTTTAGCTCCTTTTTGACTCATTTTCACTTGGTTTCTTCACCATTACTTCTAAATCACATACAACCTGTAAAATAGAAGTAAATGACATCAAATACACGATTTTATCACTCAAACATAGCAAAAGTATAGGTTTAAAGACAATATAAGTTGGTAACATACCAACTTATCAACCCACTGAGGTCATTTCTGTTATTGAGTTATCCACTTTCATTGCTTTATATAATCAGTCATACGCATTCATATGCATATCATGTCTCAATTTCTATTGTTATTTATTGATACATCATATCATCATATTCGGGTTAGTTTCATGACATTGTGAGCAGGAGAGAGAGAGAGAGAGACTAGGGAGATTGATGACTGAGTGAGGCCGAGGGCCTGAATGTTAGTATATTGATAGTTCAACATGCAAGTTGTCCGTGCGGATTCTTATATTGATACTTTAGCATGTGAGTTATCCCTGCATCACGTGAGTTGTCCGTGCAGATTCTGATATTGATACTATGGCACATGAGTTGTCCGTGCAGATTATAGCGCTTGGGTTGTATGAGCCCCTATGGAGTCTATACACACCCCCAGTGAGCGCAGATGATTATATTGAGGGATAGAACTTCCATAGACATGGAACTTGTCCGAAGCATTTATATATCTGGACATGGATCATCTCCATGGGGACATATTGGCCTTCCTCGGTACTAAGTGACTGATGGTCAGTGATGTATATATTCCGGGATGAATCTTCCCTGGGCCAAATGGTCCATATATAGTACCGAGTGGTTGAGCAAGATGAGTGGAAAGTGTGAGACAGGGAGTGTGAGTACATGATTCATCTCTGAGATACATGGCATTAGCATGCACACATGATATACGGGCATAGAGATGCATTTTTTTCTCATGATGTACGATATCACGTCATTCATAACTTTTTACACACATTGATATGTGGGCATAGAGAGGTATTTCACACTTGCTATCTGAAAAGAAAATGAAACATCCTATTTATTGTGGAAAGTATTTTTGGAAAAATTACAGTTTTTAAACTCTCATATTTTTTGATTATTTCGGTAAAAGATTTGGATTTTCACTGATATTCTTGAAAAAGCGGAACTATTTCCGAAAAACCCATGAATAAGCTAAGCATTTTATCTCTAAGTCACTTCCTTATTTATATGCTCTACATTGTTATAAACTGTTGTTGGTTATTGGTGTTGGACCCGACCTATGTTCCAGCTCATCACTACTTTCAACCTAAGGTTAGGTTTACTTACCAGTACATGGGGTCGGTTGTACTGATACTACGTTTCTGTACATTGCATATAGATGTTGGCTGTTGTTGTTGCTGTGCTTGATGGTTGCTAGATTTGAAGGTGTGCCTGCATGCCTGTTGTAACTGCCTCTTGTTCATTGTAGCTGTAGATTTATAAAACTTAGTTTATGTACTTTTCAAATAGATAATGTATTTATTTTATATTAGCTTTGTAAACTCTATTCTTAGAAGCTCATGATTTGTACTACCAGTCCTTGGGAAATGTATAAGTTTCAGATAATTTCTTCCATTTAATTATTTTATTAATTTAATTGGAAATGGATAATTAAGTTTGTCACGCCCCAAACTTGAAGAGGCGTGGTCGGCACCCGGTGCCATATTTGGCCCGAGCGTACCACTGTGTAAGTGGACTCTAGAGGGGTAACCCTCAACTTAGGATGATAAGGCCATATTCTGAATTGTTTGAAAATAGTGTCTCTCTCATCTGTGGGGTAAACATACCCAAAAGCTCATATATATATATATATATATATATATATATATATATATATATATATATATATATATATATATAACTGTGGAGGCTGATGAGGCTGCCATAAACATCTACTGATATACAAACTATATAGGACTTGTCTACAAGTCTCTAGAGATAACTGAACTGTACCATGGTCGGGACAGGGCCTCGACCTACCCATCAAATTTTTATATATACAATGGACTCCAAGGTCTAGACCTGGCAACTCCGAGGAAGTGGAGCTTACCAACCAAGCTGATGTTTGACTCTATCTGCTGGAAGTTAATTTTCTTACCTAGTGGGTTGGGTTAGGTGCCATTACGACTAGTAGATTTTGGGTCGTGACAGATTGGTATCAGTAAGTCATGAGCAAGTGTCTAGTAGAGTCTTGCGGATCGGTATGATGACGTCTATACCTATCTTCGAGAGGCTACAGGGCATTTAGGATATACTTCCCATATTTCTTTCCTTATCATATGGCATCGACTCAGCTTGAAGTGTAACTCTTTGAATTTCTTCAACGCATTCGTATGTGCATATGAGCGCTCGGTATCAGCTGTGCAACAACGGCTTATGATTCCAGGGATGAGGTGCGAGATGTGATTTCAGTATATTGATCATGGGCTAGTCTGGAGGACTTGAGGCCAGGTTTTGACTGTAGCTTGAGCACAGAGGTGTTGATTGTGCGAGCACGTGATTTTGGACTTATATGTCCGGTAGTGTCCCTATAAGTGGAATTTGTGGCTGGATGTCTACGTGATGAGTATGATGTGACTGCGAGATGTGTTCATTGTGATGACTCGGCCGGTCGTCTTAAGAATTAATGCTCGATCCCCTATTAACTACTTTCCCGAATTTTATTTCTATTAATTTGTTTTGCTGGGATGTTCGGTTTTGAGTTTCGGAGAGTTTTGGGACACTTAGTCCCTAAATAAGAGCTTAAGTGTTAGAGAGTTGACCATAGTCGGAACAGTGTGAAGATGGCCTCAGAATGGAAATCTAATGGTCATGTAAGCTTTGTTGGGTGATTCTGGGCATAGGGGCATGTTCGGATTGTGTTTTGGAGGTTCGTAGCTAAATTAGGCTTGAAATGCCGAAAGTTGAATTTTTGAAGTTTCCGGTTCGATAGCGAAATTTTGATCCAAGGGTCGGAATGGAATTCCGAGAGTTGCAGTAGTTCTGTCGTGTCATTTGGGATGTGTGTGAAAAATTTCAGGTCATTCGGACGTGGTTTTGTTGGGTTTTTGATCAAAAGCAAAATTCGGAAGATTTTAGAAACTTAGGCTTGAATCTGATGTGTTTTGGTAGATTTGATGTTGTTTGAAGTGTTTTGGAAATTGGTACAAGTTTGAATAAGGTATTAGGTGATGTTTGTGCTTTTGGTTGAGGTCCCGGGGGCCTCGCGGTGGTTTCGGATGGTTAACAGAGAGTTTGGGATTTTTGAGGAAACTTCAGATTTTTTCCGCACCTGCGGATTGGGGACCACAGGTGTGATGCCGTAGATGCGGGGGAAATGAGCACAGAAGCGGGAAGGGCCTGGGGAGGCTGGAACCGCAGAAGCAGCTTAGGGGTCGCATCTGCGATGCCGCAGATGCGGAAAAGGGATCGCAAAAGCGAAAATTGGGACTTAAGTGAAAAACCGCAGATGCGGTTCAAGGACCGCAAATGCGGTACCGCAGAAGCAGAAATTGCGTTGCAGGTGCGAAAATGCCTGGGCCAGAACATATAAATAGTTGCCTTCGCGAATTTGAGTTATTCTTTCACCATTTTCATCCGGGTTTGAAGCTTTTGAGAGAGATTTTCAAGGAAAACAAAGGGGAATCACTTGGAGGTAACATTCTTGACTTCATAACTCATTTTTATGTGATTAAAGACCTAATTAGTGGTAAAGAATTTGGGAAGAATGGGTATTGAGGGCTTGAGTTTAAGAGACTTTTAAATGAGGATTTGAGGGGCCATTTGGACTCCGATTTCAGTGTTCTTGTTATGTATAGACTTGTGATAGTACGAGATTTCTGAAAATGTAAATTTCACCCGATTCCGAGAAGTGGACCCGAGGGGTATTTTGGCCATTTTACATAATTTCACGTATTAGCTTAGAATTTAATTGTAGAAACAGTTATTTGAAGTTTTATTTACATTATGCAATTGAATTGAATAGATTTGGGCCATTTGGCGTCGATTACTCATGGCAAAGACGTGGTGTTGGGTTAATTTTGAGCCGGTTCGAGGTAAGTGGCTTGTCTATCCTTGTGTGGGGGACTTTCCCCTTAGGATTGGTATTATGATAATTGAAATACCTTGTACGTGAGGTGACGAATGCGTACTTGTGAAAATTGTTGAAAATCCATTTTTCATTAAGTAACTTTAATAGTGTTTTCCCTTTCTATTTGTTCTACTTGCACTTTTAAACCTGTTGTTAGTTAGAGAACATGTCTAATTGACTTAATTGCTTTAATTGCTTTAATTGCTTTAACTACCTTATTTGTATTATGTGAAGCATGCTAGTTAGAATTGTCTTTGTTACCTCGTTACGAAGTTGAGTTTATTTGAGTACTCCTTGTGCCATTGTTGTGTGTTTTACTTTGGGACTACGGGACGACATCCTGGGAGATCCCCTGTACGCATTTAATATTTGAGCTGAAGTGCAGGATACTGAGAGATCCCCAGCATGTGCATTGAGGATACCAAAAGATCCTCGAGATACCAAGAGATCCCTATCATATATTGAGGATACCAAGAGATTCCTATCATACATTGAGGATACCAAGAGATCCTTGGGATACCAAGAGATCCCTATCATACATTGAGGATACCAAGAGATCCCTATCATAAATTGAGGATACCAAGAGATCCTCGAGATACCAATAGATCCCTACCATACATTGAGGATACCAAGAGATCCTAGGGATACCAAGAGATCCCTAGCATATATTGAGGATACTGGGAGATCCTCGGGATACCAAGAGATCCCTAGGATATATTTAGGATACCGAGAGATCCTCGGGATACCAAGAGATCCCTAGTATATATTGAGGATACCGAGAGATTCTTATAATACCAAGAGATCCCTGACATATTTTGAGGGTACTAAGAGATCCTCGGGATACTGAGAGATCCCCGGTTACTTCCATGTGGTTTGCCTTCATCTCTATTTTCCGTTATTGTACTCTTATTATCCTGTATAGATTCTTACCGTAGATTCTCAATTGTATTGCTTATCTTATCCTGTCATCTTAATATTTATTTAAGCTCAGCAGAGCCCTGACCTTCCTCGTCACTACACAACCGAGGTTAGGCTTGGCACTTACTAAGTACCGCTGTGATGTACTCATGCCTCTTTTGCACATGTTTTGTATGTGCAGATCCAGGTACCGCTACTCAGGCCTATTATCCTTGAGAAAGCGACTTCTCTAGAGACTTCGAGGTACATCTTCCACATTCGCAGACCGAGAAGTCCCTTTCTATTCATGCTTTTAGTATTTAGCCCTTCTGTATTTTTTTTGTTCTTATTAGACATTCTGGAGTTAGAGCTATGTAGTATTGATATTAGCTTGTGATTCGTGGGTTTCCGGGTTTTAGATTTATGTATTGGTATTGAGGGTTAAATATGGTGTTAGCCGAGCGGCACATTTAACACTATTATTACTTTATTCCTGTTTTAAATTGTTTTACTTCCGCAACATTTTAGTTTTCTTCCACAACTTAGGCTTACCTAGTCGTAGAGACTAGGTGCCATCATGATGGTTCACGGAAGGCGAACTGGGGTCGTGACAAGTTGGTATCAGAGCTCTAGGTTCATAAGAGTCATGAATCACAAGACGGTTTATTAGAGTCTCGCTGATCGGTACGGAGATGTCTGTACTTATCTACGAGAGGCTATGTAACCGTTAGGAAAATTCCACTTCATTTGATTCCCTGTCGTGCGAGATTTTTTTTGACATCACAAATCCTAAACCTTTGCCTTCCATTCTCTCACAAATGGTGAGGACACGTGCTAACAGAGATGATCAGACACCCGCACCCCCTACGAGAGCCATCAGAGGTTGGGGTCGGGGTAGAGGCCGAGAACGTGCACGCGGTGCAGCTAGAGCGCCCACGCAAGCTGCCACCTAGGAGCCACCAGCAGTTCCAGCTAGAGAGCAGGCACCGGATGTGCCTACTGATACTACTGCTCCAGCACTTTAGGAGACATTAGCATAGTTCCTAAGCATGTTTGGTACGTTAGTTCAGGCGGGGTTGATTCAGGTTGTACCAACTACTTCACAAATCGGGGAAGGGACCCAGACTTCCACTACCCACACTCCAGAGCAGTAAGTTCTCATTGGTCGGGTTTCGGGCATCATAGCGACGCAACCTGTAGTCACAGTTCAGCGGGTGGCATGTACTTCTCGCCGAGTAAAAGAAAGGTGGGTCCAGGATAGAGAATATAGGGAAGTGAGGAGGCCTCGTGGACTGGAGAGACCCACTGGTCCTTATTTTGGAGGAAGAGTATGGCATGGTAGAGGTTTTGTGGGTCAGCCAGCTCAGTTTGCATCTCATATTTCACACAATATTTCAGGTGTTCAAGGGTCTTGGAGTACCCGTACAACACAGTTTCCACTACCACGTCCTCCCAGAGCTTGTTTTGAGTGTGGTGACACACGCCATATGGTGAGTGATTGCCCTAATCTTGGGGGGAGTGAACCTCCACAGACTTCTCAGCCACAACGCGCTCCGCAGAGTTCTCAAGCTATGATTACCGCACCTGTTGCTACCCCACCTACCCAGCCAGCTAGAGGGGAAGGCTAGACCAGATATTATGCCCTTCTTGCCTGTACCAAGGTTGTTGCCTCTGATTCTGTCATCACAAGAATTATACTGGTTTGTCACAAAGATGCATCATTTCTATTCTATCCAGGCTCCACTTATTCTTATGTGTCTTCTTCTTTTACTCCGCATTTGGGTGTATATCAGGATTCTTTGAGTTCCCCTTTTTATGTTTCTACTCCTATGGGAGATTCTCTTGTTGTGGACCGCATATACCAGTCATGTTTGGTTGCTCTTAGTGGTTTTGAGACCAAAGCCGATTTATTGTTACTCAGCATAGTTCACTTTGATATTATCTTGGGCATGGACTGGTTGTTGCCCCATTATGCTATTCTTGATTGTCACGCCAAAATCATGACGTTGGCTATGCTAGGTATACAACGTATTGAGTGGAAGGGTACTTTAGATCACACTCCCAGTAGAGTTATTTCATTTCTTAAAGCTCAGCGTATGGCTGAGAAGGGGTGTGACGCGTATTTAGCTTATGTGAGAGATGTCAGTATTGATACCCCTTTAGTTGATTCAGTTCTAGTAGTACGGGATTTTCCCAATGTCTTTCCAGCTGACCTTCCAGGTATGCCGCCTAATAGAGACATTGATTTTGGCAGTGATCTGTTTCCGGGCACTCAACCCATTTCTATTCCTCCGTATTGTATGGCTCTTCCTGAGTTGAAGGAGTTAAGGATTAGTTACAGGAATTGCTTGATAAGGGTTTTATTCGGCCTAGTGTATCACCTTGGGATGCTCCTATCTTGTTTGTAAAGAAAAAGGATGGTTCTATGCGTATGTGTATTGATTATCGCCAGTTGAACAAGGTTACAGTGAAGAACCGTTGTCCTTTGCCTCGTATTGATGATCTGTTTAACCAGCTTCAGGGCGCACGAGTGTTTTCTAAGATTGATTTGCGCTCAGGTTACCATCAGTTGAATATTCGGGAGCCAGATATCCCGAAGACTGCTTTCAGGACTCAATATGGTCATTACGAGTTCCTGGTTATGTCATTTGGGCTGACCAATGCCCCAACAGCCTGTATGCATTTGATGCACAGTGTGTTCCTGCCGTATCTTGACTCATTCATCATTGTCTTTATTTATGATATTCTGATGTATTCCCAGAGCCAGGAAGATCATGAACAGCACCTGAGGACTGTGCTTCAGACTTTGAGAGAGAAGAAGTTATATGCTAAGTCCTAGAAATGTGAGTTTTGGTTGGATTCAGTGGCATTCTTAGGCCACGTGGTATCGAGTAAGGTTATTCAGGTGGATTTGAAGAAGATAGAGGTCGTGCAAAGTTGGCCCATACCATCCTCAGCTACAGAGATCTGTAGTTTCCTTGGTTTGGTGGGCTACTACCGTTGTTTTGTGGAGGGGTTTTCATCGACTGCAGCCCATATGACTAGGTTGACCCAGAAGGGTGCTTTGTTCCAGTGGATGGAGGAGTGTGAGGCGAGGTTTCAGAAGCTCAAGATAGTTTTGATATTGCCTATAGGTTCGGGGTCTTATACGGTCTATTGTGATGCCTCGAGGATTGGCCTCAGAGCGGTGTTGATGCAGGACGGTAGGGTGATTGTCTATGTGTCCAGCAATTGAGGAAACATGAGAAGAATTATCCGGTCCACGACCTTGAGTTAGCTGCCATTGTTCACGCCCTAAAGATTTGGTGCCATTATTTATACGGGGTTCCTTGTGAGATTTATACTAACCATCGGAGCTTGCAGCACTTGTTCAAGAAAAAGGATCTAAATTTGCGCCAGAAGAGGTGGTTAGAGTTACTGAAGGACTATGATAGCACTATTCTGTATCACCCGGGCAAGGCCAATGTTGTGGCCGATGCTTTGAGTCACCGAGCAGAGAGTTCGGGGAGTTTGGCTTATTTACCAACATCGGAGAGGCCTATGGCGATGGATATCCAGGCCTTAGCCAGCCAGTTTGTGAGATTGGATCCTTCAGAGCCCAGTCGGATTCTAGCTTGCGCGGTTTCTCGGTCTTCCTTAGTTGATCGTATCAGGGAGCGGCAGTATGATGAACCTCATTTGCTTGTCCTCAAGGACAAGGTTCAGCACGGTGATGCCATATATGTGACTATTGGTGATGATGGGGTATTAAGGATGTAGGGTCGGATTTGCGTACCCAATGTTGATGGGCTTCGAGATTTGATTCTGGAGGAGGCCCATAGCTGGCGGTATTCCATTCATCCGAGTACCACAAAGATGTATCAGGATTTGAGGCAGTACTATTAGTGGAGGCGGCTGAAGAAAGATATAGTTGGGTTTGTAGCTCGGTGCTTTGACTACCAACAGGTGAAGTATGAGCACCAGAGACCGGGCGGGTTACTTTAGTAGATAGAGATTCCAGAGTGGAAGTGGGAGCGGATCACCATGGACTTTGTATTTGGGCTCCCATGGACTTTGAGAATGTTCGATGCTATTTGGGTGATAGTGGATCGGCTGACCAAGTCCGCTAACTTTATTCCTATGTGTACTACTTATTCCACGGAGCGGCTGGCGGAGATTTATATCCGGGAGATTGTTTGTCTGCATGGTATTCCAGTGTCCATCATTTTAGATATAGGTGCTCAGTTCACATCACGGTTCTAGAGGGCCGTTCAGCATGAATTGGGTACTCGGGTGGAGTTGAGTACAACATTTTACCCTCAGACGGACGGATAGTCCGAGCACACTATTCAGATTCTTGGGGATATGCTCTATGTGTGTGTGATTGAGTTTGGAGGGTCTTGGGATCAGTTTTTGCCATTGGCGAAGTTTACTTATAACTACAACTATCAGTCCAGCATTCAAATGGCACTGTATGATGCTTTATATGGGAGACGGTATAGATCCCCGGTAGGTTGGTTTGAGCCGGGTAAGGCCAGATTATTGGGCACAGACTAAGTACATGATGCTTTGGAGAAGGTTAAGGTGATTCAAGATAGACTCTGCACAGCCTAGTCCAGACAGAAGAGTTACGCGGACCGGAAGGTTCGTGATGTTTCCTATACGGTTGGAGAGCGGGTTCTGCTTCAGGTTTCGCCTATGAAGGACATCATGAGATTCAGGAAGAAAGGAAAGTTGTCCGAGATTTATTAGCCCTTTGAGATATTGAAGCATGTTGGGGAGGTCGCTTATGAGCTTGCCTTACCTCCCAGCTTGGCCGGAGTTCATCCGGTATTCCATATTTCGATGCTTCGGAGGTATCACAGTGATTCGTTGCACGTGTTTGATTTCAGTTCAGTCTAGTTGGACAAGGATTTATCCTATGGAGGAGCCAGTGGCAATATTAGACAGGCAGGTTAGAAGCTGAGGTCAAAGAACATTGCATCAGTAAAGGTTCAGTGGCGGGGCCAGTCGGTCGAGGAGACGACCTGGGAGACCGAGCATGACATGTATAGCCGTTACCCTCATCTTTTCACTACTTCAGGTATGTTTGTATGCTTGTTCGAGGATGAACGAATGTTTAAGTGTAGGAGGATGTGACGACCCGGCCGGTCGGCTTAATAATTAATGCCTCGGTCCCTTATTAATTGCTTTTCCCAAGTTTATTTTGGCTAATTTGATTTGCCGGGATGTTCAATTTTGAGTTTCGGAGAGTTTTGGGACACTTAGTCCCTAAATGAGAGCTTAAGTGTTTGAGAGTTGACCGTAGTTGGAATAGTGTGAAGACGGACTTGGAATGGAAATCTGATGTTCCGTTAGCTTCTTAGGGTGATTCCGGGCTTAGGGGCATGTTCGGATTGTGTTTTTGAGGTCCATAGCTAAATTAGGCTTGAAATGCGGAAAGTTGAATTTTTGAAGTTTCAGGTTTGATAGCGAGATTTTGATCCAAAGGTCGGAATGGAATTTCGAGAGTTGCAATAGTTCCGTTGTGTCATTTTGAGATGTGTGTGCAAAATTTCATGTCATTCGGACGTGGTTTGGTTCGGTTTTTTATCAAAAGAGTAATTCGGAAGATTTTAGAAACTTAGGCTTGAATCTGATGTGTTTTGGTTGATTTGATGTTGTTTGAAGTGTTTTGAAGATTGGCACAAGTTTGAATAAGGTATTAGGTGATGTTTGTGCTTTTGGTTGAGGTCCCGGGGGCCTCGGGGTGTTTCGGATGGTTAACGGAGAGTTTGGAATTTTTGAGGAAGCTTTAGATTTTTTGCTTCTGATATTTCCGTACCGGTGGGTTGGGGACCGCAGGTGAGATACCGCAGATGCGAGGGAAAGGAGAGCAAAAGCGGAAAGGGCCTGGGGAGGCTAGAACCGCAGAAGCGGCTTAGGGGCCGCATTTGCGATGCCGCAAATGCGGAAAAAGGGATCGTAGAAGCGAAAGTTGGGACTTAAGTGAAAAACCACAGATGTGGTTCAAGGAACGCAAATGCTATACCGTAGAAGCGGAAATTGGGTCACAGATGTGAAAATGCCTGGGCCAGAACATATAAATAGTTGCCTTCGCGAATTTGAGCTATTCTTTCACCATTTTCATTCGGGTTTGAAGTTTTTGAGAGAGATTTTCGAAGAAAATAAAGGGGAATCACTTGGAGGTAATATCCTTGACTTCATAACTCGTTTTTATGTGATTAAATACCTAATTAGTGGTGAAAATTTTGGGAAGAATGGGTATTTAGGGCTTGAGTTTAAGAGACCTTTAAATGAGGATTTGAGGACCGATTTTGGTACTTTTGGTATGACTGAACTCGTGAGAGTGTGAGGATTCTGAAAATGTAAATTGTACCCGATTCTGTGACGTGGCCCCGAGAGGCATTTAGGTTATTTTACCTAATTTCGCATATTAGCTTAGAATTTAATTGTAGAATCAGTTACTTGAAGTGTTATTTACATTATGCAATTGAATTGAATAGATTTGAGCCATTTGGAGTCGAGTACTCATGGAAAGAGCGTGGTTTCACGTTGATTTTGAGCTGGTTTGAGGTAAGTGTCGTGCCTAACCTTGTGTGGGGGACCTTCCCCTTAGGATTTGGTATATTTGATAATTGAAATGCCGGGTACGTGAGGTGACAAGTACGTACTTGAGCTAATTGTTAAAAATTTGGTTTTCTTTAAGTAAATTCAATTGTATTTACATTTTAGGAAAAGCAAGTAAATCTAATCTATTTGGTCCCAGAAGAACCTTCCCCAGATTTGATCTTCCAAACCCTATCATACAAATTTCCCAGCTCGCGTAGTCCCATCAGTAAGTAGGCTCTGGCTAGATGTCCTCCCTCAGCTCCCTCAGTATTCTTGTAGTTTTCAATCCTCTTTATGACCTTTCCCTCCAGCTCCACTATTCCTCGCTCCAGATATTCCAGTTTCCTGTTGGAAGTGATTACCATCTCTTTCCATTCCTCTACCAACCTCACGTTCTTCTCATGTATTTCGCGATGCTCATTCTCAGAGTCGTGGACCCTCTTGCGTAGCCTGTTGTATTTGACTTGAGCTTTAGCTTCCTCGTCTATTATTTTGTTCCCTCGACCAGCCCCCGATGTCACCATTCATTTCAAATTGTCCTCCAACCATGCCGGGTAGAGAGGCTCACACCCTGCATGATATCTATCTGGCTCAACAATGCTTTTCTCCACAATAATTTTGCAGTTCCACATGTGCTGAGCTTGGCACTTGTAAGAGATGTCGTCATCTTGGAAGTCTGCCCTGAAATAACTCATTTTGACAACCCTTGGTACAACCTATTTTCTGCCTGCTTGCCTCATAACTCGCATAGGGACATATGGATATATCACTCTCAATCCGATCAACACCAAGTGTGGAGCATCCCTGGACTTAATAATAAACTCGTCTGTTGGGAACCATTCAACCATCCACTGCACCTGTTCCTCAGTCAGATTGTCGAAGAACTCTACCCATTCTCTGGCGCTTTTCGGCTGAGCAAATTTGTCTGGAATATAGGTCATCTGCTTAGGGTGATGGAAGGCAATGTGGTCGTTCCAAGCTCTTCACGGAAATTTTTGACGATAGTGACCCTTTTGAAGATGCTCCAGCAACCATAACTGCAGCAACAAATTACAACCTCAAAATGCTTGACCCCTCTCTAACACCGCTCCAGAGCGCTATAGATGTCGGCTATGATCATGGGGACTATGATATATGTCTTCCCATTAATTCTTTCCATCAGATTCTTGGCGACCGTGGCCAACCTAGTGTGGATTCTTCCCTTTTTTCATTGGGAACACTATGAGGCCTAGAAAGTACACAATGAATACGAACACTCTACGGTGGATGTCACCTAGAGAAGTATGTGAGATCTCGTCATGGTAAGTGCGAAAAGACTTGCTATGGCTATACCTCTCGTATAAATATTCGAAAGTTATATAGGAATCCTTCAAGCACACTAGGTCAACATTCTTTTTCAGCCCCATCATCTTCAAAAATCCCCTGCATGTACGGTTTTCTGGTACCAAAAGCCCAGGACTATCCCAAGTCAACCCCGCAACTATTTCCTCTAGAAGCGATGTCCTCTCTATGTCACCGAAACGGAACATAACTCTTTCACTATCCCAGAATAAGGTGGCATCCTCGATCAATTTGTTGCTTGGTTCAATATCTAGCAAGGAAGACAAGTTACCCAAGTACTTTTTCACATACTTCTTGTCACTTGAGGAAAGGTCCTCCCACCAATCTAGCAGCAATGGTGGGATGTTTCTAACCATACCGAATCTGGGGACCTCGTACCTCATTTTTTGCAAAACAAAAGGGTTAGACCTTTTCCCCACCGGACGTCACTGTTTATACATTTATGATCAACATATCGGCATTTAGTTCTCCAAATTAATGCATAGAACGTGGTTGTGTTCGTTGGAATTATGGAAAACCCGATGGACTTTGGACAAGACTTATCTTAAAGGATCATTATGTGGATAACATAACTGATCCGACCAGGTTTGATCATGATACATGCATAATTTTAACCAGAGTAAGGTTTCTATGGTGTTTTAGACTGGTACCCTCAAGCGAACAACTCGAGGGGGAACACATGGTACCTTGGACTGTACTGCCAATTGATTGGTTTAACCTTAAATAAGCTTTTCCGAATTTAAGGGTAGTAAATAGGAAGAGCGCAACCACTCATTAAAGCGTTGCTATAGGATTTGAGACGTATGAGTGGAATATGATGCAGCACATGATTTATGCAGCAATTAATAATATGTAGTCAAGTATTTTCACATAGGAAAAATAAATACATCATTTAAATAATTGAAAGACAGTTACAGGAAAAAGAAAACAAAGAGACAAGTCAGTTTGAGGGCAATAAAGAAATCATAAATACTTGAAAAATAGACAATTAAATTGAAATAAGGGAGAAGGGTACGGGATAAGCATGCTTGGACTAATTTGTAAAAAGGCAAGTTCGTTATGGTAAGAGCCTAAAAGATATCCCCAGCAGAGTCGCCATGCTGTCGCGCCCCCTTTTTCCCCTTTTTTGACGGGGAAGTCCGAGTTTCGACATTCATGGGGGTAATAACTCATTTTCTTTTGGGACTTGGGTATTTGGAGAGTCGCTACCTAACGGATTACGGTGTGTTAGGCACCTAGAGTGAATAACTCTTGGGTTGGTCTGCATTATCAGAGATTAAGGTAAGGGCTCTAAGTAACCTCGAGGGGAAGGTTTTAGGCACCCCTCTTGGTCCACAACTATGGGTCCCAACCGAACTTATATTCACAAATTAGTCCATATAAACAGTTGAACCAAATAAGTTGCAAACATAGCATGTTGGATAACTCAAGTAGTAAGATAATGGTTTGGACAAGTTGTAAACCAAAAGAATTAAATAAAAGGGGAATTTTGGTAAAGGAGGGGTCCTATTTTGGTTATCCTATTGGATCACCCCACACAATTTCCGGTAAACACTCCTCAATGAGGGGCTACACGTGATATTAGCGCATAGTCGTCATATCCCATATCTACCCTTCCCATCGCTTTATTGTTCATGCAAAGCGAGTGTTTGATCAACGATTTCTATTGTGTGCTGCTAGCCGTCCCTTCTTAATGGTCCTGGAGGGAGCTAGGACCTCTACCTATAGGTGGTTCTAGACGGACCCCTACAGTTTTAAAGGTGAAAAATTCTAAGGCGACAATCAAAAACACTTAGGACTTTCAGCACATAAATGGAGAAATTAGAAGCTCAGAGTTTCCTCCTCAAACAAGCACATAAGCAACACGACTTAAGCACAATTAAGGGCTTTTAATAGACAGTGTCCTAGGATAGGATATCTAGGTGAATATGCAGAAACAAACAACTTATTATTTAGAAACTCCGGAGTAGTGACCGTAGCAGTTGCCTATGGATTTTTGAAAGCATGCTTGGATCAGAAAACATTAGACAATAGAAACAGTATTCAGAAATGCAGTTTTGAAAACGCCCTAAAGGCTTGCCTATACGTAGAGTACTGACGACTATTAATACAGAAACAAAGCTGGTTTTGAAATGGATTTTTGTAATACTTATAGGCATGATACCTAATGAAATTGAAGCAGTTTTAACGAACCCGTTTCAAGAAATATAAACCACTTAGTTAAACCAGTTTAGGATTGAACTAGGCGTGGACTAAGTTGATTTATTTAGACTAGTTTAGAATGACCAGAAGAATTGCGAGTATTGTTCTCTATAGGCATGGTATCTACGTTTGATACTAATTTTAAAGACTTGCAGGCATGGAAACATATTTATTATAAAAGAATCTAGATTATGTCCTATAGACATGACATCTATTAGTTAATCTGATTTTAAGACATGATTATTTGGAACCTATAGGCATGGTTTCTAAACATGACAAAATGTAAAACCTTATAAACATGATTTCTACTTGGTAAGGCAATTGAATTTAAGCATAAAGTTATAGGAGCATGACTTATATTGGAAAACAATCAGATTTAAACATAAAGTCATATGAACATGATTTCTACTTAGTAGAGCAAACATATTTAAAAGTAAAGTCCTATGAGCATGATTTCTACCCGAATTACCCAGTAAAACATGTATCTACCCACCCTTTTCACTAAATATCCCAATATCTGTTTACAAGTTATTACAGACCAATGAATGAATTACATAAGTAAATAAAAAATCAATAAGCTATTCTATAGGGAGCCTCTGATTAGGCCCAGATTTTCCAAAGCCTCCAATGGCCTCATATGACTCAATTCCATAGACGAAATCAGAGTCTAGGTGCATCAAGGTTCTCTAAGGATCTCAAGGATCCCAGGCAGTGCTTACACCTAGACTTAGTAACCAAATATTGAATAAGTGCAGTGTGGAAGGGCCAACCTCAGTATGCCAGAGTTCAGTGGGTTCTCAAAAGGATCCAAAGACAGTACACATACTGGAGGGGCCAGAACGTATTGACTAAGAGTAGAGTGAAAAGTGATGGACATAAGTTGAAAGGTTTTAGTAGAAAACTATATTAAACAAAAGTCTATTTGGAAGTAATTTAGTAAACCAATAGACTGGTTTAGACATGCTCAAAAACAGCTGACCCTGGCATAGTCACAAAACCAGACATGAAGAACATAACCACATAGAGAGGTGATAGGGATTTAGGGATTCATAGTGGTAAACACATAACAAGTAAGAGATGATTGGTGTAGACATGCTCAGAAACAAACAGAGGGGTAACATGCTGATCTAAAGGAATGGGAGTACATAATAAGGTAAACATCAATTACATGCTTCACAACAAAATCACAAATAAAAGCAAACTAGAAACAAGATGAACTGAAGCAATAAGAAAATCATATTGTTGTTGGAACTTTGAATCGAAACTAGAACATACTAGTAAAAGAGGATAGTAAGTAGAGTGAAAGAACAAGGGAATACAATGGTTAGCCTTGGCTTGCAGCCGACTAACTTAAAGCGGTAGCAAGTAGTACCAAAGAGAGAGTAGAATGTTTGAGTGTGAGAGATAGTTTTGAACCAAGAGTTCGTGTGTTGTGCTAATGAAAGACTAGGGTCTTTATAGTTTGAAAGTAGGTAGTAAATAAGGTAAAAAGTCAAAGTCTATTAGCAATTAAGGAACTCAGAATCAATTAGTCAGAAAATCAAGGTAAGTACTCCCTTTAATTGAGGAGTTAACCTCAAACGGCAATAGACAACAAATAAGGAAAGAAATTGTATAAGGCTGAACATGCTAATTAAGAAATATTTTTTGCATAGTACTAGTACAGAATATGTAATAG
This sequence comes from Nicotiana sylvestris, assembly GCF_000393655.2. Classification (NCBI taxonomy): domain Eukaryota; kingdom Viridiplantae; phylum Streptophyta; class Magnoliopsida; order Solanales; family Solanaceae; genus Nicotiana; species Nicotiana sylvestris. The sequence continues at coordinate 58,902,113 of NC_091058.1, forward strand.
AATCCAGGTTCAGCACACATAAATCTAGGAAAAACTTGAGCAATCAATTAACAACATAATTGACCATAGAATAAGGTCAGAAAAATGTTCTACAAGGTAAAAATTAGTAGAATAATCATGCAGAATCAGTGGAAGATCAATCACAAAGATTCATGATGCAAGAATAGGATGTAACACTGATTTAGCACCACTCTATAAGAACAAACACATGGTAAGCAAAATCAGAACCTAAGAGGTCGAGTAGGACAAGAATCACACATAAAATTAGGGATTCGTGTAGAGTAGTCTGAATTAGTAAGTTGAGCATGATACATGTAGGAGAAGTGAAGAATCAGAAACATTGGTGAACTAGATAAGGCAAAATCACACAATAGGTAGGGATAACCATAATTAGGAACCATAACAAACAAACACAGGGCAAAAAATCACAGAATCATAGAAAACAAACAGGTTTACTGAACATGTTATCAAAACAAAACTCAGAAACCCAAGGTTGGGGCTAAGAAGTTAGGGTTTTCAACATAGACGAGTTGAAAAAGGAGTAGAAACATAGAATCGCTCGAGATATGCAAAGAATAGAAGTTAAAACATGAAGAATCTATTTAAACAAACTGTATAAGAAGTTCCGAAAAATTCCAAACTTTAAAAGAAAGTAAAACAACTTGAAATTGATGATTTTTTCAAAAGAGGTTCGAGAACAGTGTAAAACATAGAAGGAGCAGACTCGAATCGTTTAAAAATAGCCCAGATCTAAGAGATACAAACGAAAATCAGGGTTTCAAAAGAAACCCAAATAGAGATGGAAGAACTTGCTTAGAACTTCAAAGATTGTAACTAATATAGTGTGATTTTGCTCAAAATCACAACGGAGAAGCCATGAACAACCAAAACAGCAACCCTAGATGTCACACCTCCTTTTTACTACCCCGAGGTATATAAGGGAGTTTTTTCAATTAAAGTGACATAATTCGAGATGAGATTAATTAATTTATCAGAGTCGCCACTTGGGATAGTTTATATGGTGTCCCAAGTCACCGGTTTATTTTAAAATCCCAAATTGAGGAAATATTTATTTTTTAAAGTCTACGAACCAGAAATTCTAGATAAGGAATTCTGTTAACCCGGAGGAAGGTGTTGGGCATTCCTGGGTTCCGTGGTTCTAGCACGTCCCTAGATGTCACACCTCCTTTTTACTACCCCGAGGGGTATAAAGGAGTTTTTCCAATTAAAATGACATAAATCGAGATGGGATTAATTAATTTATCAGAGTCGCCACTTGGGATAGTTTATATGGTGTCCCAAGTCACCGGTTATTTTAAAATCCCAAATCGAGGAAATATTTATTTTTTAAAGTCTGCGAACTAGAAATTCTAGATAAAGAATTCAGTTAACCCGGGAGAAGGTGTTAGGCATTCCCGGGTTCCGTGGTTCTAGCACGTTCGCTTAGTGATTACTACTTGGCTTACATTATTTAACTACACATTTTAGGACCTATGTTCATTTATCTTTTTACCGCTTTTAAATCACATGAATTATGCGTAATTAAAGAATTGAGTTACGTGTACGTATAAACTTTTTTTATCGCGTTAAAATTATGTCACGCGAACGTGTCTACGATTAATAACGCTTTTGTTGATTTATTAAGAAAGTTTGATTGAAGTTGCACGAACGCATCCCTCGAGTCTTTTTTAGAGTTAAATTTGCAATTATGTTACGCGAACGCATACATAGTCACAATGCTAGTCTAAATCGAGCCTAAAGCAAACTACGAGTATTTAAATTAATAAGAGGTTTGCGAGGGCCATGAAAAAATTTATTAATGGTGCACCTTGATCTAAAAGAGTTATTACTAATTATACGAGGGCCATGGGCTTAGGGATTTTATTGGGCATGGAACGCCTCAAATTATTTCAAAGGGGGTTTTAACATATGCCTACTTGTTTATATTTGTTTTAATTAAAGGGAAAGGGGCATGCAAATATGTTAATTCATTCCAAGAAAATCCTTAATTGGACAATTGGAAATGATGCAAAATGCCAAAGGTTAAAGTTGGAGCCATTCTAATCAATTCATATCCCAACTCCTGGACGGCCGAATCCATTTTTAAAAGGAAGGCCTTTTGGGCCTTCTTTAGTCACTAGACCAATTACAAAAAGGGATAGACCAATTTCATTTAAACATACTGGAAATACTTAACAACTCGAGAACATGGATGAATTAGCCATTGAAATATGAAATCTGTTAATTACATGAAAGCTATGACACTAATAAATTGTATAATTCTGGAATTAAAATACTGCACTGATTTATTTTCTTAGACTTCAAATATAGTACATTCAAAATAAATTTTAGTAAAACTTCCTTTGGTACAGATTTGTCCAGCATTAGCAAATAATCGCAGGGATGATAGATAAAGAAAATGCAATGCTATCTCTTTCCTACCAATTTTTAAGAGGGAATCAATGCTTGGGCTATGATGAGAAGTGAATTCATAAGCAAAATATCATTTTAGGCTGGGAGTATACAGCACTCATATTGAACACGCTACCTTGATGCCACTATAAGCACAACATCAAACTACTTAGCATACTTAAACATTCATTAAAGTGAATTAAGATACACCACTACTTATGACAATATAACTTCAAAAAAACTTTTCCTAACTTTTGCTCAACTTAAAAAAAACGATTGCATAACAAGGCAAATCTGCCCTCTTAAAGTTGAACACACTCCATGTGCGCACAAATCAGCTTCACAGAAGAAAGAAAACTAAGTCAATCTAAACCAAACAAAATGCTCCAATTCATTGTTAACAATCCCCTCATAAAACTTTTAAAAAAATTCATGGATCTGTTGAGGAAACGAAAGAAGCTAAGACTAATACAAACATCAAGAGATCTGATTCTGACCGAGATCATAAAAAAATAGAGCTGAAGAAGAAGCAAAAGTAGAAACCAAAAAAAAACATCAACAATTAAACAAACCCACAATAACCATCAAACAAAGGTAACATGACAGCTGACATATGAACAATTTCCATCAGTTCTTATTCCCAAACAAATCTGCAGGTTAATGAATGTAAACAAGCAATTGCTAAGGGTTTTCGAACAAAGATAAAATGAGCAATTGCGAGTGATTTTTGCCCGTTTGAAACCCCATGAGAAGCATTTTTTGAAAGAGACTGACCAAACCTTGCTTCAGAGGTTGCTTAAATATCCTTGGCTATAAAGGAATCAGGTCAGTGTAGTTTTGGAAGTTTTGATAGTTGGGACTACCGAAAAGCTGTGATTTCATTGTTGTTGTTATTGTTGTTGTTCCTGCTTGCTGAACTCCTTATTACATCGAAAATATGGAAAAAATAAAAAGGTAAAGTAGCTAAACCTATCAACTACGAGTTATAAGATTCCTATCTATAAATCTCTTGAAGCTTGATCTTGAGTCTTGGCAAGGACTTGCTGCAGGCTCCGATCTGAATCTTGATGTTCATCAACTGTAGGTGTTGATTCTTTGTTCAGCTTTGGATCAAGGCGGGATATGCGAGGTTGTGACTTCAATCAAATTTTGAGCAGTCCGCGTCCTTCTCCACTTCATCACTTTGGGTTCACTTCTTTTGTTCCTTTTCTTCTTTTCTTTATTTTAGATTGAGATTCATTTTTGGTCATATCGAATCCTGTACCTTGAGGTCAAACCTGCCTAGACACCAAAACAAATAAACGAACGAAATTTTCCTGCCCCGATTTTCACTAGAAAAATTTTGTGAGTTATTTGAAATAAAAATCTAAATTATTTCTTCATTGAAAGCAATAAAAATCAGGATTGTGTATCCTTGGGAGTAGGGAGTGAAGCCCTAAATCGGGAAGATTGCCAGGTTATGATGGAAAGATGATCGGGTTATACCGAAAAAGAAAAAGGATCCTCGGGTTATGACGGGGAAGTCATCGGATTATGCCGGAAGAAAAGAAAAAGGTTCTCGGTTTATGGCGGGAGGAAAGAAAAAAGGTCCCTGGATTATGCCGGGGAGGTCCACGGGTTATGCCGGGAGAAGAAGAAAAAAGTCCTTGGATTATGCCAGGGAGGTCCACGGGTTATGCCGGAATAAAAGATAAAAGGTCCTTGGGTTATGCCAGGGAGGTCCACGGGTTATGCCGGGACAAAAAAGGTCCTTGGGTTACACCAGGAAGAAAAGAAAAAAGGTCATTGGGTTATGTCGGGGAGGTCTATGGGTTATGCCGGGATAAAAAAAAAGGTCCTTGGGTTATGCCAGGGAAGTCCACAGGTTCTGTCGGGAGAAGAAGAAAAAGGTCCTTGGGTTATGCCAGGGAGGTCCACGGGTTATGCCGGGATAAAAGAAAAAAGGTCCTTGGGTTATGCCAGGGAGGTCCACGGGTTATGACGGGATAAAAGAAAAAGGTCCTTGGGTTATGCCAGGGAGAAAAGAAAAAAGGTCCTGGGGTTATGCCAGGGAGGTCCACGGGTTATGCCGAGATAAAAGAAAAAAGTCCTTGGGTTATGCTAGGGAGGTCCACGGGTTATGCCAGGATAAAAGAAAAAGGTCCTTGGGTTATGCCAGAGAGAAAAGAAAAAAGGTTCTTGGGTTATGCCAGGGAGGTCCACGGGTTATGCCGGGATAAAAGAAAAAGGTCCTTGGGTTATGCCAGGGAGGTCCACGGGTTATGCCGGGATAATAGAAAAAGGTCCTTGGGTTATGATAGGGAGAAAAGAAAAAAGGTCCTTTGGTTATGCCAGGGAGAAAGGAAAAGATCCTCGAGTTATACTGGGATAAAAGAAAAAAAGGTCCTTGGGTTATGCTAGGGAGAAAAGAAAAAAAGTCCTTCGGTTATGCAGGGAGGTCCACGGGTTATGCCGAAATAAAATAAAAAGGTCCTTGGGTTATGCCAGGGAGAAAGGAAAAGATCCTCGTGTTATACCGGGGAAGTCTCCTTTTTTTTTTAATTTAAGAACATGAGTAAATATGTAGGAAAGAATTTGAAGGAGACTTCCCTTCTGGATTGATTATTGCTGCAAGCTATTTTTAGCTCTTACGAATTTCCTTTTGGTTGCACCTACTTCTTGCACGGTTGCTTTGGATTGCACCGTTTCCTATTTTCAAACAAAGAACAATTGTTAGTTTGAAATAGCGGTTCGTTTTGTGGCCTTGATGGTTTTGATCACTCGATCTCGACCCAGCTTTTGGTGACAACCTCTACTGCTCGCTGGCCTTTCTGAAGATTGATCTCTTTCCTAAATCGAGAGACTCAACTTTTCAAAAATTTATCGTGATAGCTCGCCCGTATTGGGCTTTGGTCCTTTCACTTTATTCTGCTTCCAGGGGATTTTGACTTGGCTTCCTTTCATTTTTAATAACTTTGGGTTTCAGAGCATCGACCATCATGGCTAGCCAGGGTCGACTTGATGCACTCGCTGAAGCTAGGTACTTTCTTTGGATTTGGCCTTTATTAAGCAGAACCCCGTAAAACCAATCTTGCCACCTTTTCTTTGTATTAGTTTCGGAAACAGAGTTAGACCCAAAAGGATTCAAGGAAAAGTAAAGGACAAGAAATGAATTTTAAAGGGAAGTGTCCCTTTCGGGGAGGAAAGAAGGACTTATCTGAGATGCATACAGACTTCAATAGGCATCACATGCTTCTTGGACTGGATGTCCGATCTGCACAAACTTTCAACTTCTAATAAACTTATTGCGACCCATGTTCTGAAACCAAGAAACCTTGCCAGGACTCTTTTAATACCAATGATGATAAGGGATTCTCCTTTTTGATCAACGGCGCCCTTTGCGGGTTTTCACCAATCAACCTCCCTCATTTCTCTTCTCACTGTCGCCTTATAATGCTTTTTGCGAGTTTTCCCTAACAAGACTCTCTCATTTTCGATTTCTCTGCTCACATCGCCTTACGGTGCCCATAGGTTTTCACCAATAAGGCTCTCTCATTTTATTTCTCTCATATTGAATGCATCGGATCCAAATAGCTGCGTTCTTCGATTTGAAAAACCTTTTGTCGATTGATCGGAAGGACTTGAACCAGGTTTGGGTAATAAGAACTTGGATCGAATTACAACTTTGGAACCGTTCGGGCGGGATCATCGCCGAATCATTATAACATCTGCCACAGTTTCACTTTTGGGAGAAACTGGATTTTTGTTTTGGTGTGACTGAACCCCAGAGAGAGGCTGCTTACGTATCCTTTCAGAATCAAGTCGAACGTAGTTTAGGGAAACTTTTTTTTTCTATTTTGTTTTGTTTTCTCTTTCTTTTTCCTTTCCTTTTTTTCTCTCTTTTTCGTTTTTTTTCATTTTCTTTATCTTTTCTTCCTCCTTTTTTTGTATATTTCTTTTCCTTCTCCTTTTTCCCTTTTTTTTTTTCCTTTTTTCATTCCTCACTTTTTCAATAATAACTTCCATGTTCCAAAGAGGGTAATAAAAAAAAGGGAACCGGCTTAAAGGGTTAGTAAAGGATTGGAGTGTTTGGGGTAGAGAGAATGAAAGCCTTCGTCATCCCAATCGGATAATGTTGTTGCTGCAGCAGGGTTAGACATAATACCTTTTGACTGTGTCTGCATTTACAGCTACTTTGGGGTCATTTCCTTCGATGTCTCCCAGGTATAACGCCCATCTTAGCAATATCTTTCTGATGATGTATGGGCCCTTCCAATTAGGAGCGAATTTTCCTTTTGCTTCCTGGTGATGGGGGAGAATACCCCTTAAATCGAGTTGCCCCACTTCAAAATTTCTGGGCCGCACTTTCTTATTGTAGGCACGAGCCATTCTTTGTTGGTACAACTGCCCATGGTTGACTGCGGCCATTCGCTTTTCATCGATCAGGGTTAACTGTTCCAGATAAGTTTTGACCCACTCATTGTCTTCAATTTCAGCTTCAACAATGATCTGGAGAGAAGGGATTTCAACTTCCGCGGGTATTACTGCTTCAGTGCCATAAACCAAATGGTACGAGGTTGCTCCGACCGACATGCGCACAGTAGTGAGATACCCCAACAATGCAAAAGGCAACTTTTCATGCCACTGCCTGGAACTTTGAATCATCTTTCTCAAAATCTTTTTGATGTTCTTGTTTGCTGCTTCGACGACACCATTGGCTTTAGGCCGATAAGGAGTAGAGTTCTGATGCGTTATCTTGAACTGTTCGCATATCTCCCCCATCAAATGACTATTCAAGTTTGCAACATTGTCTGTGATAATAGTTGTAGGAATGCCAAAACGGCAGATAAGATTGGAGTGCACAAAATCTACCACAACTTTCTTGGTGACGGATTTGAGAGTGATTACTTCAACCCATTTAGTAAAATAGTCGATGGCGACTAGTATGAATCTGTGCCTATTTGAGGCTTTTGGCTCGATTGGCCCAATGACGTCCATGCCCCAAACAACAAATGGCCAAGGCGCTGACATGGGATGCAGTTCTATGGGAGGTGCGTGAATCAAATCACCGTGCACCTGACACTGATGACACTTCCAAACAAAACTGAAACAGTCTCTTTCTATAGTCATCATGTAGTAGCCTGCTTGGAGGATTTTCTTTGCCAAATCATACCCGTTCATGTGGGGTCTGCACACTCCTGCGTGCAATTCATATATGATTCTTCCAACCTTTTCGACATCAACACATCTTAACAAGTTGAGATCCAGGGTCCTTTTGTACAAGACATCACCACTCAAGAAGAAACCACTTGCATGTCGTCTAATGGTTCTCTTTTGGTCTCCACTGGTTTTCTCGGGGTATTTATTTGTTTTCAAAAATCTTTTGATGTCATGATACCATGGCTGAACATTTCGTTCTGCCTCAACCATATTACAGTAGTCGTGCCTTTCTCTGATTTGGATTTCCAAAGGATCAATGTGGGCACTGCCTGGATATGGCAGCATCGAGGCCAAAGTACCAAGTGCATCAGCTAGTTCATTGTGTCAACGAGGGATGTACCTGAAATCTATTGACTTGAATCGGTTGCCAAGTTCTTCCACATGTTGCCTATAAGGAATAAGCTTGACATCTCGGGTTTCCCATTCTCCTTGAGCTTGTCAGATAATCAAATCTGAGTCTCCCATGATTAATAGTTCTTCGACATCTTGGTCGATTGCCATGTTCATACCCATAATGCAAGCTTCATACTCGGCAGTGTTGTTTATGCAGAAAAACTGAAGCCTGGTTGTGGCTGGATAATGTTGACCAGTGGGGGAGATCAAGATTGCCCCAATCCCAACACCTTTTGCATTTACTGCTCCATCAAAGAACATTTTCCATGCATTGGTGTCCTCGGATATTGCCTCAACTGATTTTACCTCTTCATCAGGAAAGTAGGTGTTGAAAGGTTGGTATTCATCATCAACTGGGTTTTCAGCCAAGTGATCTGCTAATGCCTAGGCTTTCATTGTTGTGCGAGTGACGTAGACTATGTCAAATTCAGTGAGCAAGATCTGCCACTTTTCTAACCTCCCAGTGAGCATTGGTTTCTGGAATATGTACTTTAAAGGGTCCAACCTGGTAATGAGGTAGGTGGTGTAGGTCAGCAAGTAATGCCTTAGCTTCTGAGCAACCCAAGTTAAAGCGCAACAAGTTCTTTCCAACAAGGTATATTTGGCCTCGTAGCTTGTAAACTTTTTGCTCAAATAGTAGATTGCCTGTACCTTCCTCCCGGTCACGTCATGTTGTTCGAGGACACATCCAAAAGAATTCTCCAAGACTATCAGATATAAGAAGAGAGGCCTTCCCGGTTCAGTCGGGACCAATACTGGCGGGTTCGACAAGTATTATTTGATTTTGTTAAAAGCTTCTTCACACTCGCCTATCCATTTAATTGTTGCATTTTTCTTTAACAGCTTGAAAACGGGTTCACATGTAGATGTCAACTGGGCAATGAATCGGCTGATGTAGTTCAATCTTCCGAGCAAACTCATAACATCTTTCTTGGTTCTTGGAGGAGGCAAATCTCGAATGGACTTTATCTTGGTTGGGTCTAACTCGATGCCCCTCTGACTAACTACGAATCCCAAAAGTTTTCCATATGGAACCCCAAATGCACATTTGGCTGGATTTAGCTTTAGATCATATTTACACAGCCGCTCGAAGAATTTTCTCAAATCTCGCACATGGTCATCTTGAGTTTTGGACTTGATGATCACGTCGTCCACATACACCTCTATCTCTTAGTGCATCATATCATGGAAAATGTTGGTCATGGCTCTCATGTAGGTTGCCCCGGCATTCTTCAGACCAAAAGGCATGACCCTGTAGCAATAGGTTCCCCAAGGTGTCGTAAACTCTCTCTTCTCTACATCTTCCTCATCCATTAAGACTTGATGATACCCTGCATAACAATCCACAAAAGATTGTATCTCATATTTGGCACAGTTGTCAACGAGGTTGTGGATATTTGGCAAATGGAAATTATCTTTAGGACTTGCTTTGTTCAGATCTCTGTAATCCACACGCACTCGGGTTTTCCCATCTTTCTTTGGCACTGGAACTACATTGGCTAACCAAGTGGTGTATCGAACCACTTGGATCACCCCTATTTTCAACTGTTTTGTGACCTCTTCTTTGATCTAGTCACTGATATCAGTTTCAAATTTTCTTTGCTTTTGTTGAGTAGGGGGATAATCAGGGTAAGTTGGAAACTTATGAACCACTAAATCAACACTCAGTCCGGGCATGTCATCATATGAACAAGCAAACACATCTTTGAACTCAAAAAAAAGTTGGACTAAAGCATCCCTAGTTCTTTCATCTGTGTGAATGCTTATCATGGTCTCTTGGACCTCTTCTGAACTACCCAAGTTTACCAGCTCAATATCATTTAAGTTCGGCTTAGGTTTATTCTCAAATTGCTCCAATTCTCAATTTATTTCCCTAAAAGCCTCTTCTTCATCATAGTCTACTTCTTGGTTAATTATTTCATAGTTAAACAGTATTTTTGGATCTGGGCATGAAGTCCGCAAGCATGTCATGTTATTTAAAGCCGCATTATCAGAATTGAAATAAGAAAATAAAGAGAAAAATAACAAAAATCAGAAGAAATAAAAAAAAGATGAACGATGAAATATTGATCTCATTTCGTTGAATTTGAAGATAACAGGTTTTACATTGAAAATTAAAAGATAGGAAACTAAAGAAAACATCCGAGTTACACCTTAGAATAACTCGTGATGCAGAAAAAGTGACAGGACAAGTCTACCGGGACTCTCGCTTGATTGGGAATGATGTAGCCTTCCAATTCTGCAGTTTGGCATTTGGTCCCATATATAGCACCTCAGTGGTGCTTGAGCCTTCCCCTGGTTGGACCATGTGGGTTTCATACAGTATCTTACGCATGGCCCCACAGATTTCTTTGATTTCTTCAACCATAAACGCCTCATCTTCCTCATTGTATTTCGGCATGACAAATGTTCTGTACAGATGCGGCATTGGCTGAGGCAAGACCCAACCATCATTCTTTCTATCATCTGCCCATTTTACATCAGCTGGAGTGGGTCGGAATCCTACCCCAAAGAACTTTTCACTGGCGGTCAGGGTGACAGGTTCGGCTATTCCTTGCAATGATCTCCCAATCCCCTTCACAGTTTTGTAGCCATGCCTGACCATTTCTTTGGCCACCATGATTGATGAATTAGAAAGGAAGGGTCGGGGGCAAGGTTTTCCTTCTTCGTACTGGTCTGCGACCACAATTTCAAAGGCCTGATAGACTATATGATCACTCCCCTCTCTTGCTTCAAGACACGGGACTGACGGATCCCGATAAATTGATTGTTCATCTTCCCCATGAACCACAATCTTTTGGTCTTCATGTTCAAACTTCACCATCTGGTGGAGAGTAGATGGCACAGCCCCCGCTGAATGAATCCACGGCCTTCCCAAGAGAAAATTGTGGGAAGTGTCCATGTTCAAAACCTGGAAGGTCACTTCGAAGTCTACCGAGCTGATTGTTAGAATCAGATCAATTTCACCTATTGTATCCCTCTTTATGCCGTCAAAGGCACGTACACACATGTTGTTGTGTCTGATTCTCTTAGTACCGATTTCCATACGCTGCAGAGTTGAGAGTGGGCAAATGTCTACCCTAGACCCGCCATCTAGCATGACCCTTTTTACGTAGTACCCTTCGCATTTCACAGTCAGGTGAAGGGCTTTGTTATGTGCATCCCCCTCCGGGGGCAGATCATTCTTGTTGAAGGAGATTTGGTTGATTGCAAAAAACCTCTCTGCCATTGTTTCCAATTGTTCTACCATGGTTCCAATGGGTACATATGCTTTGTCGAGGGTTTTGATCAATACCTTTTGATGTTCAGTGGAGTTCATCAACAAAGATAACAGAGAGACTTGAGCGGGAGACTTTTGAAGCTAGTCGATTATCTCGTAATCTGCCATTTTTATTTTCTGAAAGAAAGCCTCTGCTTCCTCAGCACTCACCGGTTTCTTAGGTCGGAAATGCTTTTTCGTGGCGTTATTCACCTCTTCCAAATTGAAGTACTTCTTAGTCGGGCTATTTTCCTGAACTTCTGCCAATATCTATTTCCCTTTGTAAGTCACTACCAATTTGTTATAGTTCCATGGCACAGCGGTGGGATCCGTCATAGGCCTTTGTGGAGCGCGGCCAATAACCACGTGCTCACTCAGCCTTGGTGGAATTATTGGCCCCTGCATCACGTACGTCCCCTTGGGCACATACATTTGAGCTCCTTTGTTTAGCTCAATCCTTCTAGGAGGACTCAACACCATCTGTTCTTTTCTGCGGCCTTGAGGGACATAGAGAACGACATCTTTGGAAGGCACTGCCCCAGTTTCAACTTCTACTTTCTTTTCCATCTTTTGAGGGGTGGCTTTAGTCTTTTTCTCCCCCTTATCTTGTTTCGTGACAACTCTTGGCTCCTTTCCCACATCAGCTATAATAATGATGGCTGTTAGAGATGGGTCAAATTCCTTGTCTTCACAAATCATCCCAATAACCGGCCCGTTGTTGTGAGCCGGTAGTGGATTGTTGGTTACATTGGGAATATATTTGTCCCTTAGCACTATTCTCTTTTGTTCTATCAGATCTTCCATAGCCCTCTTCAAAGTCCAACAATTTTCTATATCATGCCCTTCATCCCCTAAATGATAAGCACACCGGGTGCCACGTTGGTAAGAGGGTGAATCTGGGTTTTGCCTATTTGGGGGTACAGGTTGCAGCAAACCTATTTGGACCAATTTGGGAAATACGTTAGAATAGGACTCACCAATGGGTGTGAAGTTTGTTCCCCTTAGTGGTTCCCGGGCACGAGAGTTGTTTTGTGGAGGTCGAGGATTGAAGTGAGCTAGGTAAGGAGGTGGTTTTCTGGGAAGTAGAGCTTTGTTCTGGTTAAATTGTTGTTGTGGCCTGACATAGGGTTGGGCATTCATCACTGTGTATGGCTGAGGAATATAAGCTACATCTTGGTGGGGATAGTAATGTTGTGGGATTCTTTCAGAGAAAAAAAGGTTTGGGTAGACGAGGTTTCCTTCACTCAAAGTCGCCATTGACATTTCTTCTTTGTTCTTTCGACTCGCTAATCCTCCAAACCCAACCTTGATGGCTTGGGAAGTATCCCTTATAGCAGACTGGCTCTAGATCCGCCCTGTTTTCAACCCATTTTAAACCATTTCGCCGATTTTAATGGCTTCGGCAAACGGTTTACCCGTTGCTGACATCATGTTTTGAAAATAATCAGCCTCTTAGGCTTGGAGGAAAACCGTGACCATTCCAATCTCGTCCATTGGAGGCTTTTCCCTAGAGGCTTGCTCACGCCACTTGACAGCGTACTCCCCGAAGCTTTCAGAGGACTTCTTCTTTAGATTTGTTAATGAGTTTCTGTCTGGTGCAATGTCGATATTGTACTAAAATTGCCTGACAAAGTGCCAACGAGATATATCTTGGTCCATATACCATTCAGATGCGATTCCGACTAAACTCTCTCCAAAGTAGGCCATGAGGAGCTCCTCTTTTCTACCCACTCCCCGCAACTGGTTACAATATCTTTTGAGGTGGGCAATGGGATCCCCGTGCACGTCATATTTCTCAAACTTTGGGGTTTTGAATCCCAATGGCAGATGCACGTGAGGGAACATACATAAGTCGGCATAGGATACACTTTTCTGTCCACTCAAACCCTGTATGTTTTTGAGACTCTGCTCCATGCTCCTCATCTTTCTCGCAATCTTCTCTTGCTCAGGGGTTTTGATGGCTTTCTCTTGCCCTGCTGTGAACTCATACCGGGGTGGTTGAGAGTAGGTATAGGTGGGGAACTGTGTAGGTTCGAGTGGGAAAGATGGTGTTTGGAAGGTGAAGGATGATGGGTCAAAACTAGGCCTAGGCAGTGTAGGCTGTGTAGTAGCTGAGCAAGGCAGAGCAGTGAAGATATTTGAAGCCGCACCTGAAGCTAACACCTGGGGGCAAACATCAGAAGGTGTTCCAACGAAGTGGGCCGAGATGGTAGGATATCCCAGTGGGGTATTGGGGTGACTGATCGGGATGTTGGAGGTTCCACTTGCCTAGGAAAAAGCTCAGGGAACCCATGGATCACACTTGGTGGTTCTCTTCCATTGGCCTAGGCATCCCACATTTTCATTATGCGGAGACGCAAAATTCTATTTTCCTCAGCAGCTGCCGATTCTGAAGTTGGGATGCCCGAGATTGGACTATTATCCACAATAGGAATTGTTGGCAGAGTCATTTTCGAAGACATTTCAATGCTACCCTTCGACCTTGTGAAGTATGGATGCGAAGCCAGACTACCACAAAACCAACCACCTTATTGTAAAACCTGGCTTAACAGTAGACAACAAACATGTCAGTTTGAAACAAATAACACATAGGTAATCACACGTTGGGGTGTGATGCACCTATACAGTTGAATGTGTTTCTACATGTTTCGCAGCGGTTTGCATGCTTCATCCTGGTTTTTGCTTACTTTCCCCAATTTTCTCTTCTTGTCTCATCTCTTATTCCTTATTTTCCTCTCTTTTCTTTCCTTTCTCTTCTTTTTCATTTTTCTATTCTTCTTTCTTTTGGGTTTCTCTCGGTTTTTCCTTCTTTTATTTAAATTGCTTACAGAAATCATGATCGGATCTGATGAGGATTTTCTACGTATCACGACACCGTGCAAATTAGATCATAACGTAGTTCAAGAGGTAAATGCGAAAAATAAAAGAACAATTTTTGTGTTTTTTCAAATTTTCATTAATATAACTTTACTGAATTACAAAAGACTCGAAACATACGTTTCTAGGACTTTAAGACTTTAAACAGACTCAGGACATAACTTTTCTAGGAATTTAAAATAGACTCAAAACATGCTCTTTTAAAAAAAATGAAAATACATACTCGAAAAGAAAAAGAAAATACAATCAAGAAAACATCAGTGCCTCCAACCCTGTCCTAGGAACACCAACTGGTCTTGTAGCGGGCCTACTTGCTATGTCATCTTGGATCCGATATAGATCCTCCATTATCTGACGGACAAAGATCATTACAGTGGCGAAAAATATGGATCTGGTCATGTCCTCACACGCACTGCATTTCATTGCGATGTAGTCAGCAATCCTCCTGACCCTTTCTCTTATGATGCCCTTTTCTTGTAGCAAACGCCCAATCTGTTGGGATCTAGCTTCTAAGACCTGGGTGGCAGTGTGATTTTGCTCTTGCAAGTGCTGTAGATACCCTTCTAATCATGTCATCATAGCGTAACGATGTTCCCTCTTGGCTTTAAACTTCTTGTCTTGTTTAGCCATTTCACCTTCGAGGTTGCTAATCTTCTTTTCCCAACCTGTGACCCCTCTTTCATAACTTTGTTTCTTCTGTTGAATGAAAGCTGCACGCCCCTCAGCATTTTTAGCCAACCCCGTTCGTGATTTTGCTAGTTCAGACTCAGCTTTATACAGGTCATCTTCATAGTCATGAACCTTTTGAATAAGGTTGTAAATGAGCATTTCATCTTTCTTGCTTCTGCCCGGGTTCTCGGCTGCTTTTTTCAGCTATCTAACCTAGGCCCTAAGAGCTTCATTTTCTCGAACCAATCTTCTCCTCTCACCCTCGGCCTCTTGTGCCTATAAATCATTATTGAAGGTGATATTTCTCAACTTTTCTCGCAAAGCATGAATGTTGGCCTGATATTCCTTTTCCTTTCCCCCCCAGGCTAACCTTTCTTGAATTTTGTCACCAAAGGCTTGAACATGGGGCCTTTTGGCGGGCCTCACGGGTTCGGGCTCAGGCTCCGACTCATTGTTCACATGAAAACTCCTTTCAAACCAAGTAGCATAATTGGGATCAATTTAGCCCTTAGCCGGGTCTGGTACCTGGGTGTTACTTTTTAGATACCGACAACAAATCCAGTCCCTTTGAACTAAAGCCTCAGGGATCGCTGCTTCCGTGTGTAGTTCAATGACTTGGGTGCTTAGGTCTGCCTCTTCGGGTATCACCTGATATCTTTCCAGTTGTCTTAGAACTCTTTGTAGGGAATATGGTTGTATACTTCTTGCTCCCATCATCATCAAGTAGCTTTTTGAAGCGATCATTTATATGATCTCTGTTATCGGGAGCCATCCATGGTCCATTCAATTTGATTTGCTCTCAATTTTCTCTATTAGGAAACCCAGGCTTCAAACCCTTCCGGCGGTTTGTAGTCTTCCACCCTTTCCTCATACTTTTTGATGAAATTGTTCCCGTCTGAAGCATATCTCATGAACTTATGATGACGGCGAAGGTGTTCGATCATCCACATTTGAAGAAGAATATTGCAGCCTTCGAAAAATTGAGCCCCCAGATTTGCACAATGTTAATGCCCGGTAAATCTCCGCCAGCACTAGTGGGACAAGTGTGTGATATTTTTTGTCGACGAGGACCTATGCAATTCTGTCCACATGAAGGTCTATTGTACCCTCAGAATATGGAAATACCATGATTCCCAGGAATGCCACGATAAAAGCAAACAAACGATGAATTTGCCATATGCTCTTGTCTTATTTGTTACTCAACCCCTTTTTATGTGTTTCAAACCCGGCCGAGTGCCCAAACCTGAAATTCAGGAAGTAGAACGAACAACTACCTTTGCTTGCGTGGTCCTTGCTCATTTGTTTGCTAATTTTCAAAAGATCGAAGAATTTGTGTACTGAGGGGACCCTAGGGAATATGAGTTGCTGCTTTCTTAACTCTTGACCGAAATAAATATACCCGGTATTTCTTCCAGAGTGGGTGTGAGCTCAAAATCCGAGAAATGGAATACATTGTGAACAGGATCCCAAAAGGTCACCAAAGCCTTAATTAAATCCTCCCGTGGTTTGATGTGCATGATGTCTACCAGGGAACCCAACTGCTCTTTTACCCAAAGTTGGTCATCTTCATCTAAATCACCCCACCACTTACGTAGCTGCATCCGAGCCCTTTCTATGACAGATTGCGATGATTCTTGGACGATATTCATTTGTACCTGTGGAGGGTTAAGGTTAGGGTTAACGCTTGTGGACTCTTTTTGCAAAACAAGTTTTCTAAAAAAAATTCAATGGACAAGGACCCCTTTTATTGCTATGTTAGCAAAATGGTCGTTTTTGCAAACGTGACCCCTTCACAATTCCAAATGAATGTTGAGGCCGGGGGTAAGTATTTTAAAAGAAAAAGACACCTTTTAAGAAAACTTTCATGTTTCTCCCGAAAATAACCATTTGACAATTGGAATGTAATCTAAGGCTATTCCAGTAAGAAACGACTTAAAAATAAACCGAAGCCGGGTCGGCTTTATTATTTTGACCAAAGCCCTGTAACACCTTTTATTTTATTATTTAGTAAAAATGAGGCCGAACTTTTGTGGGTTGCCTACGTATCCCACATCCGGTGATAATCAGACCTGCGTAGTTCGGTCAGTTTTGACACAAAAATATGATATTTAACTCACTCTTTTGAAATACGTTTTCTCTTTTTTTTTTTCAAAAAGTCGGCAGAGTTTCGGTATATTTTCAAATACCGGGATTTTTAAAAACCACGTAAATTCTCTCTCCTACCTCACTCTTGGTTTTTCTCTTTATTTCCTTTCCTAGCCAGTCAACATGCAAGCCGAAACAGATAAATATTCACATAACACCTAGGATGCATCAGGATGGTCTTTATTTTAGGTACACCTATCCTAGACGGACCCAACCCTTGTGTTGAGTCCCCAAGGTCAAATGCATGTGATGCGAATAATCGTTCTTACTAGGGATCTGGCATGAGGTTGCGTTACTCTAAGTTTAAAACCTAGGGTTTGTGGTCTTGAATTGGGTTACCCGAGCGGACAACTGGGGTCGAGGAGGGGGCAACGTACCAGGAGTAATTTCTGGTGGCGTAAGAAGACATTTAAATACAGTTCAAGTAATATCAAAGCAGTAAAATGAAAATTAGCACATTAAGTCCACAAAATACAGTAATATCAACAATAAAGCCAACTAAAAATCGCATTAACAAGCTCGAATTCTTGAACCCTGAACCGAAAGTTCTGGGTTCTTTTCCCCAGCAGAGTCGCCAGAGCTGGCACACCTCCTTTTCCCGGGTTCCGTGGTTCTAGCACGGCCGCTTAGTGATTACTACTTGGCTTAAATTGTTTAACTACTCATTTTTAGGACCTATGTGCATTTATCTTTTTACCGCTTTTAAATCACATGAATTATGCGTAATTAAAGAATTGAATTACGCGTACGTATACTCTTTTCTTTTGGCGCATAAAAATCATGTCACGTGAACGTGTCCACGATTAATAACACTTTTGTTGATTTATTAAGAAAGTTTGATTGAAGTTGCGCGAATGCATCCCTCGAGTCTTTTTTAGAGTTAAATTTGCAATTATGTTATGCGAACGCATACATAATCACAATGCTAGTCTAATTTGAGCCTAAAGCAAACTACGATTATTTTGATTAATAAGAGGTTCGCGAGGGCCATGAAAAAATTTATTAATGGCGCACCTCGATCTAAAAGAGTTATTACTAATTATATGAGGGCCATGGGCTTAGGGATTTTATTTGGCATAGCACGCCTCAAATTATTTCAAAGGGGGGTTTCAACATATGCCTACTTGTTTATATTTGTTTTAATTAAAAGGAAAGGGGCACGCAAATCTATTAATTCATTCCAAGAAAATCCTTAATTGAACAATTGAAAATGATGCAAAATGCCAAAGGTTAAAGTTGGAGCCGTTATCAATTCATATCCCAACTCCTGTACGGCCGAATCCATTTTTAAAAGGAAGGCCTTTTGGGCCTTCTTTAGTCACTAGGCCAATTACAAAAAGGGATAGACCAATTTCATTTAAACATACTGGAAATACTTAACAACTCGAGTACGTGGATGGATTAGCCATTGAAATATGAAATCTGTTAATTATATGAAAGCTATGACACAAATAAATGGTATAATTCTGCAATTAAAATACTACACTGATTTATTTTCCTTGACTTCAAATATAGTACATTCAAAACAAATTTTAATAAAACTTCCTTTGGTACAGATTTGTTCAGCATTAGCAATCAATCGCAGGGATGATAGATAAAGAAAATGCAACGCCATCTCTTTCCTACCAATTTTTAAGAGAGAATCAATGCTTGGGCTATGATGAGAAATGGATTCATAAGCAAAATATCATTTTAGAATGGGAGTATATTACACTCAGATTGAACACGCTACCTTGATGCCACTATAAGCACAACATCAAATTACTTAGCATACTTAAACATTCATTAAAGTGAATTAAGGTACACTACTAATTATGACAATATGACTTCAAAAAAACTTTTCCTTACTTTTGCTCAACTTAAAAAAACGATTGCATCACAAGGAAAATCTGCCCTCTTAAAGTTGAACACTCTACATGTGCGCACAAATCAGCTTCACAGAAGAAAGAAAAATAAGTCAATCTAAACTAACAAAATGCCCCAATTCAGTGTTAACAATACCCTCATAAAACTTTAAAAAAAAACTTTCCTGGATCTGTTGAGGAAACGAAAGAAGCTAAGACTAATACAAACATCAAGAGATCTGATTCTGACCAAGATCATAAAAAATAGAGCCGAAGAAGAAGCAAAAGTAGAAACCAAAAAAAACTTCAGCAATTAAACAAACCAACAATAGCCATCAAACAAAGGTAACAGGACAACTGACATATGAACAATTTCCATCAGTTATTATTCCCAAACAAATCTGCAGGTTCATGTCATTTAATTAAAGAGCCGTACCCGGACAACAAAAAATGGCAACCAAAATACCAAATGAAACTCAAGGAAAATGTGAAGAGAGTTCCAGCAACCAAAGGTCCAGCGAGTCAATTACCCAAATCCCAAATGCAACAGAAATTCGGATGGAAATTCAAAGTTCCAAAGCTCCGAACCCCAGTGACAAAACCCGACTTATACTTCAAATCCAAAACATTCTTGAAAACCAGAGATTAAAGAGAAATGCTGAGATTTGTAATTTTTGATTCCTTTCGAAATAAAATAATACTTGAATTGAAAATCAAAACTCAGACTATAACTTTAATATTTTTTTTTGAAAGGATGCAAACTGAAATTTAAAAGAAAAGGCTTGAAGAAATGGAAAACTCCAAGAACCCTAGCATTTTACTCCCTAATTTTCTGAAAATTTCTTCCTCCCTAACAAGAAAAGAACTCACCTTATATATAAACCTCAAAATATCTTGAAGCTTCTGCCTAGAATCCGGAAATCTTCAGGTTTTTGAACAATTTTGAGACAAATGGAGGGCGTGGATTGATTCACATCTATTCACGACTCTCATTCGTCCAACAATTGTCCCTTTGAATCCGAAATATTGCAATTTTGAGAGAATATCATATTCCTCTGACAAATCTGTAAGGATAAGGTGACGTGGAGGGGGGAGACCAATGAATGAACTCGCTCAAAACTCAAACGAGTTGAGGTGAAGAAGAAGAACAGTAGGGGAGGGGGGCGCCGTCTCTGATTTTCTAGGTTTAGGGTTCAAATGGGGGAAAGAATTATAAGGAGGCTTTTATATTTAAGAAGGAAACGGGTCGAACCGGCGGGTTGGTTCATTTTTTGCTGGGCTGAACCCGGTTTAATTGGACTGGGGTGGTAAGGGAGGAGGGTTCTTTGGGCTGGAGAGTGTGAATTTTAAGGGGAAGAATTTGGGCCGAAATTGGGGTGTTTAAAATGGCCCAAAACCAAATAAAACTCTTGTCTTCAAATAATTTCTTTTCTCTTTCTTCTTTTTTTAATTAGAAGTCCTAAAATTAAAAAAAATCCAAAATTATCTAAAAAATGTAAAATCAAGCTAATTAATTAATTATAAAATTGTAAACATTGCTCAAATCTATATTAAAAGTGGAAAATCAATGAACTAAAAATTAAAGCAAAAATGTGAAAATGAACTATTTTTTTATGATTTTCAAATTTTATAAAACAAGTAATTATGGATTAACTCTAAAAAGTATAAAAATAAATCCTAAATATAGTGCACGATATTTTGGTATTTTATGATTTGAATAATCAATTAGAAAGTCTATTTTCTTAGATTTTCTAGGAGTATTTCATGTATGGCAAAAATCACATGCTCACACCTGCCCCTCTTTGCTCGGAGACACAAAGTATTTTCGGGCAAAGATAAAATGAGCAATTACGAGGGATATTTTCTCGTTTGAAACTCAATGAGAAGCATTTTTTGAAAGAGCCTGACCGAACATTGCTTCAAAAGTTGCCTACATATCCTTGGCTATAAAGGAATCACGTCAGTGTAGTTCTAGAAGTTTTGGTAGCTGGGACTTCTGAGAAGCTGTGATTTCACTACTTTTGTTGCTGTTCCTGCTTGCTAAACTCCTTATTACACCGAAAAAATAGAAAAAATAAAAAGGTAAAGTAGCTAAACCTATCAACTACGAGTTATAAGATTCCTATCTATAATTCTCTTGAAGCTTGATCTTGAGTCTTGGAAAGGTCTTGCTGCAGGCTTCGATCTGAATCTTGATGTTTTTCGGCTATAGGTGTTGGTTCTTTCTTCGGCTTTCGATCAAGGCGGGACATGCGAGGTTGTGACTTCAATCAAATTTTGAGCAGTCCGTGTCCTTCTCCACTTCAGCACTTTGAGTTCACTTCTTTTGTTCTTTTTCTTCTTTTCTTTATTTTAGATTGAGATTCATTTTTGGTCATCTCGAATCTTGTGCCTTGAGGTCAAACATACTTAGACACCAAAACAAACAAACGAACAAAAATTCCTGCCCCAGTTTTCACTAGGAAAATTTCATGAGTTATTTGCAACAAAAATCTAAAATATTTCTTCATTGAAAGCAATAAAAATCAAGATTGTGTATCCTTAGAAGTAGGGAGTGAAGCCCTAAATTGGAAAGATTGCCAGGTTATGCTGGAAAGATGATCGGGTTATGTCGGAAAAGAAAAAGGTCCATCGGGTTATGTCGGGAAAGTCATCGGATTATGCTAGAAGAAAAGAAAAAGGTTCTCAGGTTATGTTGGGAGAAAAGAAAAAAGGTCCTCGGGTTATGCCGGGGAGGTCCACGGGTTATGCCGGGAGAAGAAGAAAAAGGTCCTTGGGTTATGCCAGGGAGGCCCACGGGTTAAGCCGGGATAAAAGAAAAAAGGTACTTGGGTTATGCCAGGGAGGTCCACGGGTTATGCCGGGGTAAAAAAGGTCCTTGGGTTATGCCAGGGAGAAAAGAACAAAGGTCCTTGGGTTATTGTAGGGAGGTCTACGGGTTATGCCGGAAAAAAAGAAAAAACGTCCTTGGGTTATGCCAGAGAGGTCCACGGGTTATGCCAGGGAGAAAATAAAAAAGGTCCTTGGGTTATGCCAGGGAGAAAGGAAAAGATCCTCGGGTTATATCGGGATAAAAGAAAAAAGATCATTGGGTTATGCCAGGGAGGTCTACGGGTTATGCCGAGGTAAAAGAAAAAGGTCCTTGGGTTTTGCCAGGGAGAAAAGAAAAAAGGTCTTTGGGTTATGCCAGAGAGAAAGGAAATCCTTGGGTTATACCGGGATAAAAGAAAAAAAGTCCTTGAGTTATGCCAGGAAGGTCCACGGGTTATGCCGGGATAAAGGAAAAAGGTCCTTGGGTTATGCTAGGGAGAAAAGAAAAAAGGTCCTTGGGTTATGCCAGAGAGGTCCACGGGTTTTGCCGGAATAAAAGAAAAAGGTCCTTGGGTTATGTCAGGGAGAAAAGAAAAAAGGTCCTTGGATTATGCCGGGGAGGTCTGCGGATTATGCCGGTATTAAAGAAAAAAGTTCCTTGAGTTATGCCAAAGAGGTCCACGGATTATGCCAGGATAAAAGAAAAAGGTATTTGGGTTATGCAGGGAGAAAAGAAAAAAATGTCCTTGGCTTATGCCAGTGAGGTCCACAGGTTATGCCGGGATAAAAGAAAAAAGGTCATTGGGTTATTCCATGGAGGTCCACGAGTTATGTCGGGATAAAAGAAAAAGGTCGTTGGTTTATGCCAGGAAGAAAAGAAAATAGGTCCTAGGGTTATGCCAGGGAGAAAGGAAAAGATCCTCGGGTTATACTGGGATAAAAGAAAAAAGGTCCTTGGGTTATGCCAGTGAGGTCCATAGGTTATGCCGGGATAAAAGAAAAAGGTCATTGGGTTATGCCAGGGAGAAAAGAAAAAAGGTCCTTGGGCTATGCCAGGGAGAAAGGAAAAGATCCTCGGGTTATACCAGGATAAAAGAAAAAAGGTCCTTGAGTTATGCCAGGGAGGTCCACGGGTTATGCCGGTATAAAAGAAAAAGGTCCTTGGGTTATGCTAGGGAGAAAAGAAAAAAGGTCCTTGGGTTATGCCAGGGAGGTCCACGGGTTATGCTGGAATAAAAGAAAAAGGTCCTTGGGTTATGCCAGGGAGAAAGGAAAAGATCCTCGGGTTATATCGGGGAAGTCTCATTTTTTTAAAAAATTTAAGAACAC
The DNA here is from genome assembly GCF_000393655.2 of Nicotiana sylvestris. NCBI lineage: Eukaryota > Viridiplantae > Streptophyta > Magnoliopsida > Solanales > Solanaceae > Nicotiana > Nicotiana sylvestris. The sequence continues at coordinate 58,925,051 of NC_091058.1, forward strand.
GAGTAAAAATGTAGGAAAGAATTTGAAGGAGACTTCCCTTTTGGATTGTTTATTGCTGCAAAGCTGTTTTTAGCTCTTGCGCATTTCCTTTTGGTTGCACCTTCTTCTTGCACGGTTGCATTGGATTGCACCGTTTCCTATTTTCAAACAAAAAACAATTGGTAGTTTGAAACAGTGGTTGGTTTTGTGGCCTTGATGGTTTTGATCACTCGATCTCGGCCCAACTTTTGGTGAGAACCTCTGCTGCTTGCTCGCCTTTCTGAAGATTGATCTCTTTCCTAAATCGAGGGACTCAACTTTTCAAAAATTTATCGTGATAAATTGTCCCTATTGGGCTTTAGTCTTTTCACTTTATTCTGCTTCTAGGGGATTTTGACTTGGCTTCCTTTCATTTTCAATAACTTGGGTTTCAGAGCATCGGCCGTCATGGCCGGTCAGGGTCGACTTGATGCACTCGCTGAAGCTGGGTACTTTCTTTGGATTTGGCCTTTATTAAGCAGAACCCCCTAAAACCAATCTTGCCACCTTTCTTTGTATTAGTTTCGGAAACAGAGTTAGACCGAAAGGGATTCAAGGAAAAGTAAAGGACAGGAAATGAATTTTAAAGGGAAGTGTCCCTTTGGGGAGGAAAGAAGGACTTATCTGAGATGCATACGGACTTCAATAGGCATGACATGCTTCTTGGACTGGACGCCCGATCTGCACAACCATTCAACTACTAATAAAGTCAATGTGACCTGTGTTCTGAAACCAAGAAACCTTGCCAGGACTCTTTCAATACTAATGGTGATGAGGGATTCTCCTTTTCGATCAACGGTGCCCTTTGCGGGTTTTCGCCAATCGACCTCTCTCATTTCTCTTCTCACTGTTGCCTTATAGTTCTCTCTGCGAGTTTTCACTAATAAGACTCTCTCATTTTCAATTTCTCTGCTCACAATCGCCTTACCATCGACTATCCACGGGTTATGCCGGGATAAAAGAAAAAAGGTCCTTGGGTTATGCTAGGGAGGTCCACGGGTTATGCTGGGGTTAAAAAGGTCCTTGGGTTATGCCAAGGAGAAAAGAAAAAAGGTCCTTGGGTTATGCCAGGGAGGTCCACGGGTTATGTCGGGATAAAAGAAAAAAGGTCCTTGGGTTATGCCAGGGAGGTTTACGGGTTATGCCAGACTAAAAGAAAAATATCCTTGTGTTATGCCAAGGAGAAAGGAAAAGATCCTCCGGTTATACCGGGGAAGTCTCTTTTTTTTTTTAAAATTTAAGAACATGAATAAAAATGCAGGAAAGAATTTGAAGGAGACTTCCCTTTTGGATTGTTTATTGCTGCAAAGCTGTTTTTAGCTCTTGCGCATTTCCTTTTGGTTGCACCTGCTTCTTGCACGGTTGATTTGGATTGCACCATTTTCTATTTTCAAACAAAGAACAATTATTAGTTTGAAACGGTGGTTGGTTTTATGGCCTTGACGGTTTTGATCACTCGATCTCGACCCAACTTTGTGTGAGAACCTCTACTGCTTGCTAGCCTTTCAGAAGATTGATCTCTTTCCTAAATCGAGGGACTCAACTTTTCAAAAATTTATCGTGACAAATTGTCCCTATTGGGCTTTAGTCTTTTCACTTTATTCTGCTACTAGGGGATTTTGACTTGGCTTCCTTTCATTTTCAATAACTTTGGGCTTCAGAGCATCGGCCGTCATGGCCGGTCAGGGTCGACTTGATGCACTCGTTGAAGCTGGGTACTTTCTTTGGATTTGGCCTTTATTAAGCAGAACCCCCTAAAACCAATCTTGCCACCTTTTCTTTGTATTAGTTTCGGAAACAGAGTTAGACCGAAAGGGATTCAAGGAAAAGTAAAGGATAAGAAATGAATTTTATAGGGAAGTGTCCCTTTCGGGGAGGAAAGAAGGACTTATCTGAGATGCATACGGACTTCAATAGGCATGACATGCTTCTTGGACTGGACGCCCGATCTGCACAACCATTCAACTTCTAATAAACCCATTACGACCCGTGTTTTGAAACTAAGAAACCTTGCCAGGACTCTTTCAATACCAATGGTGATGAGGGATTCTCCTTTTCGATCAATGGCGCCCTTTGCGGGTTTCCGACCTCTATCATTTCTCTTCTCACTGTCGCCTTATAGTGCTCTCTGCGAGTTTTCACTAATAAGACTCTCTCATTTTTGCTTTCTCTGCTCACCATCGCCTTACGGTGCCCATAGATTTTCACCAATAAGACTCTCTAATTTTATTTCTCTCATCTTGATAGCATCAGATCTAAACAACTACGTTCTCCGATTTGAAAAACCTTTTGCCGATTGATCGAAAGGACTTCAACCAGGTTTGGGTAAAAAGAACTTGGATCGAATTACAACTTTGGAACCGTTTGGGCGGGATCATCGCCGAATCATTATAACATCTTCCCCAGTTTCACTTTTGGGGGAAACTGGATTTTTGTTATGGTATGACTGAACCTCAGAGAGTGGCTGCCTACGTATCCTTTCGGAATCAAGTTGAACACAGCTCGCCCCTATTGGGCTTTAGTCTTTTCACCTTATTCTGCTTCTAGGGGATTTTGACTTGGCTTCCTTTCATTTTCAATAACTTTGGGTTTCAGAGCATCGACCGTCACGGCCTGTCAGGGTCGACTTGATGCACTCGCTGAAGCTGGGTACTTTCTTTGGATTCGGCCTTTATTAAGCAGAACCCCGTAAAACCAATCTTGCCACCTTTTCTTTGTATTAGTTTCGGAAACAGAGTTAGACCGAAAGGGATTCAAGGAAAAGTAAAGGACAAGAAATGAATTTTAAAGGGCAGTGTCCCTTTTGGGGAGGAAAGAAGGACTTATTTGAGATGCATACAGACTTTAATAGGCATGACATGCTTCTTGAACTGGACACCCGATATGCACAACCATTCAACTACTAATAAAGTCAATGTGACTTGTGTTCTGAAACCAAGAAACCTTGCCAGGACTCTTTCAATACTAATGGTGATGAGGGATTCTCCTTTTCGATCAACGGCGCCCTTTGCGGGTTTTTGCCAATCGACCTCTCTCATTTCTCTTCTCACTGTTGCCTTATAGTTCTCTCTGCGAGTTTTCACTAACAAGACTCTCTCATTTTTGCTTTCTCTGCTCACCATCGCCTTACGGTGCCCATAGATTTTCACCAATAAGACTCTCTAATTTTATTTCTCTCATCTTGATAGCATCAGATCTAAACAACTACGTTCTCCGATTTGAAAAACCTTTTGCCGATTGATCGAAAGGACTTCAACCAGGTTTGGGTAAAAAGAACTTGGATCGAATTACAACTTTGGAACCGTTCGGGCGGGATCATCGCCGAATCATTATAACATCTGCCCCAGTTTCACTTTTGGGGGAAACTGGATTTTTGTTATGGTATGACTGAACCTCAGAGAGTGGCTGCCTACGTATCCTTTCGGAATCAAGTTGAACACAGCTCGCCCCTATTGGGCTTTAGTCTTTTCACCTTATTCTACTTCTAGGGGATTTTGACTTGGCTTCCTTTCATTTTTAATAACTTTGGGTTTCAGAGCATCGACCGTCACGGCCTGTCAGGGTCGACTTGATGCACTCGCTGAAGCTGGGTACTTTCTTTGGATTTGGCCTTTATTAAGCAGAACCCCATAAAACCAATCTTGCCACCTTTTCTTTGTATTAGTTTCGGAAACAGAGTTAGACCTAAAGGAATTCAATGAAAAGTAAAGGATAAGAAATGAATTTTAAAGGGAAGTGTCCCTTTCGGGGAGGAAAGAAGGACTTATCTGAGATGCATACGGACTTCAATAGGCATGACATGCTTCTTGGACTGGACGCCCGATCTGCACAACCATTCAACTTCTAATAAACCCATTACGACCCGTGTTTTGAAACTAAGAAACCTTGCCAGGACTCTTTCAATACCAATGGTGATGAGGGATTCTCCTTTTGATCAATGGCGTCGTTTCCGGGTTTCGCCAATCGACCTCTATCATTTCTCTTCTCACTGTCACCTTATAGTGCTCTCTGCGAGTTTTCACTAATAAGACTCTCTCATTTTTGATTTCTCTGCTCACCATCGCCTTACGGTGCCCGTAGGTTTTCACCAATAAGACTCTCTAATTTTATTTCTCTCATCTTGATAGCATCAGATCTAAACAACTACGTTCTCCGATTTGAAAAACCTTTTGCCGATTGATCGGAAGGACTTCAACCAGGTTTGGGTAAAAAGAACTTGGATCGAATTACAACTTTGGAACCGTTCGGGCGGGATCATCGCCGAATCATTATAACATCTGCCCCAGTTTCACTTTTGGGGGAAACTGGATTTTTGTTATGGTATGACTGAACCTCAGAGAGTGGCTGCCTACGTATCCTTTCGGAATCAAGTTGAACACAGCTCGCCCCTATTGGGCTTTAGTCTTTTCACCTTATTCTGCTTCTAGGGGATTTTGACTTGGCTTCCTTTCATTTTTAATAACTTTGGGTTTCAGAGCATCGACCGTCACGGCCTGTCAGGGTCGACTTGATGCACTCGCTGAAGCTGGGTACTTTCTTTGGATTTGGCCTTTATTAAGCAGAACCCCATAAAACCAATCTTGCCACCTTTTCTTTGTATTAGTTTCGGAAACAGAGTTAGACCTAAAGGGATTCAAGGAAAAGTAAAGGATAAGAAATGAATTTTAAAGGGAAGTGTCCCTTTCGGGGAGGAAAGAAGGACTTATCTGAGATGCATACGGACTTCAATAGGCATGACATGCTTCTTGGACTGGACGCCCGATCTGCACAACCATTCAACTTCTAATAAACCCATTACGACCCGTGTTTTGAAACTAAGAAACCTTGCCAGGACTCTTTCAATACCAATGGTGATGAGGGATTCTCCTTTTGATCAATGGCGCCGTTTCCGGGTTTCGCCAATCGACCTCTATCATTTCTCTTCTCACTGTCACCTTATAGTGCTCTCTGCGAGTTTTCACTAATAAGACTCTCTCATTTTTGATTTCTCTGCTCACCATCGCCTTACGGTGCCCGTAGGTTTTCACCAATAAGACTCTCTAATTTTATTTCTCTCATCTTGATAGCATCAGATCTAAACAACAACGTTCTCCGATTTGAAAAACCTTTTGCCGATTGATCGGAAGGACTTCAACCAGGTTTGGTTAAAAAGAACTTGGATCGAATTACAACTTTGGAACCGTTCGGGCGGGATCATCGCCGAATCATTATAACATCTTCCCCAGTTTCACTTTTGGGGGAAACTGGATTTTTGTTATGGTATGACTGAACCTCAGAGAGTGGCTGCCTACGTATCCTTTCGGAATCAAGTTGAACACAGCTCGCCCCTATTGGGCTTTAGTCATTTCACCTTATTCTGCTTCTAGGGGATTTTGACTTGGCTTCCTTTCATTTTCAATAACTATGGGTTTCAGAGCATCGACCGTCACGGCCTGTCAGGGTCGACTTGATGCACTCGCTGAAGCTGGGTACTTTCTTTGGATTTGGCCTTAATTAAGCAGAACCCCGTAAAACCAATCTTGCCACCTTTTCTTTGTATTAGTTTCGGAAACAGAGTTAGACCGAAAGGGATTCAAGGAAAAGTAAAGGACAAGAAATGAATTTTAAAGGGAAATGTCCCTTTTGGGGAGGAAAGAAGGACTTATCTGAGATGCATACAGACTTTAATAGGCATGACATGCTTCTTGAACTGGACACCCGATATGCACAACCATTCAACTACTAATAAAGTCAATGTGACCTGTGTTCTGAAACCAAGAAACCTTGCCAGGACTCTTTCAATACTAATGGTGATGAGGGATTCTCCTTTTCGATCAACGGCGCCCTTTGCGGGTTTTCGCCAATCGACCTCTCTCATTTCTCTTCTCACTGTTGCCTTATAGTTCTCTCTGCGAGTTTTCACTAACAAGACTCTCTCATTTTTGATTTCTCTGCTCACCATCGCCTTACGGTGCCCGTAGATTTTCACCAATAAGACTCTCTAATTTTATTTCTCTTATCTTGATTGCATCAGATCCAAACAACTACGTTCTCCGATTTGAAAAACCTTTTGCCGATTGATCGGAAGGACTTCAACCAGGTTTTGGTAAAAAGAACTTGGATCGAATTACAACTTTGGAACCGTTCGGGCGGGATCATCGCCGAATCATTATAACATCTGCCCCAGTTTCACTTTTGGGGGAAACTAGATTTTTGTTATGGTATGACTGAACCTCAGAGAGTGGCTGCCTACGTATCCTTTCGGAATCAAGTTGAACACAGCTCACCCCTATTAGGCTTTAGTCTTTTCACCTTATTATGCTTCTAGGGGATTTTGACTTGGCTTCCTTTCATTTTCAATAACTTTGGGTTTCAGAGCATCGACCGTCACGGCCTGTCAGGGTCGACTTGATGCACTCGCTGAAGCTGGGTACTTTCTTTGGATTTGGCCTTTATTAAGCAGAACCCCGTAAAACCAATCTTGCCACCTTTTCTTTGTATTAGTTTCAGAAACAGAGTTAGACCGAAAGGGATTCAAGGAAAAGTAAAGGATAGGAAATGAATTTTAAAGGGAAGTGTCCCTTTCGGGGAGGAAAGAAGGACTTATCTGAGATGCATACGGACTTCAATAGGCATGACATGCTTCTTGGACTGGACGCCCGATCTGCACAACCATTCAACTACTAATAAACCCATTACGACCCGTGTTTTGAAACTAAGAAACCTTGCCAGGACTCTTTCAATACCAATGGTGATGAGGGATTCTCCTTTTGATCAATGGCGCCGTTTCCGGGTTTCGCCAATCGACCTCTATCATTTCTCTTCTCACTGTCACCTTATAGTGCTCTCTGCGAGTTTTCACTAATAAGACTCTCTCATTTTTGATTTCTCTGCTCACCATCGCCTTACGGTGCCCGTAGGTTTTCACCAATAAGACTCTCTAATTTTATTTCTCTCATCTTGATAGCATCAGATCTAAACAACAACGTTCTCCGATTTGAAAAACCTTTTGCCGATTGATCGGAAGGACTTCAACCAGGTTTGGTTAAAAAGAACTTGGATCGAATTACAACTTTGGAACCGTTCGGGCGGGATCATCGCCGAATCATTATAACATCTTCCCCAGTTTCACTTTTGGGGGAAACTGGATTTTTGTTATGGTATGACTGAACCTCAGAGAGTGGCTGCCTACGTATCCTTTCGGAATCAAGTTGAACACAGCTCGCCCCTATTGGGCTTTAGTCATTTCACCTTATTCTGCTTCTAGGGGATTTTGACTTGGCTTCCTTTCATTTTCAATAACTATGGGTTTCAGAGCATCGACCGTCACGGCCTGTCAGGGTCGACTTGATGCACTCGCTGAAGCTGGGTACTTTCTTTGGATTTGGCCTTAATTAAGCAGAACCCCGTAAAACCAATCTTGCCACCTTTTCTTTGTATTAGTTTCGGAAACAGAGTTAGACCGAAAGGGATTCAAGGAAAAGTAAAGGACAAGAAATGAATTTTAAAGGGAAATGTCCCTTTTGGGGAGGAAAGAAGGACTTATCTGAGATGCATACAGACTTTAATAGGCATGACATGCTTCTTGAACTGGACACCCGATATGCACAACCATTCAACTACTAATAAAGTCAATGTGACCTGTGTTCTGAAACCAAGAAACCTTGCCAGGACTCTTTCAATACTAATGGTGATGAGGGATTCTCCTTTTCGATCAACGGCGCCCTTTGCGGGTTTTCGCCAATCGACCTCTCTCATTTCTCTTCTCACTGTTGCCTTATAGTTCTCTCTGCGAGTTTTCACTAACAAGACTCTCTCATTTTTGATTTCTCTGCTCACCATCGCCTTACGGTGCCCGTAGATTTTCACCAATAAGACTCTCTAATTTTATTTCTCTTATCTTGATTGCATCAGATCCAAACAACTACGTTCTCCGATTTGAAAAACCTTTTGCCGATTGATCGGAAGGACTTCAACCAGGTTTTGGTAAAAAGAACTTGGATCGAATTACAACTTTGGAACCGTTCGGGCGGGATCATCGCCGAATCATTATAACATCTGCCCCAGTTTCACTTTTGGGGGAAACTAGATTTTTGTTATGGTATGACTGAACCTCAGAGAGTGGCTGCCTACGTATCCTTTCGGAATCAAGTTGAACACAGCTCACCCCTATTAGGCTTTAGTCTTTTCACCTTATTATGCTTCTAGGGGATTTTGACTTGGCTTCCTTTCATTTTCAATAACTTTGGGTTTCAGAGCATCGACCGTCACGGCCTGTCAGGGTCGACTTGATGCACTCGCTGAAGCTGGGTACTTTCTTTGGATTTGGCCTTTATTAAGCAGAACCCCGTAAAACCAATCTTGCCACCTTTTCTTTGTATTAGTTTCAGAAACAGAGTTAGACCGAAAGGGATTCAAGGAAAAGTAAAGGATAGGAAATGAATTTTAAAGGGAAGTGTCCCTTTCGGGGAGGAAAGAAGGACTTATCTGAGATGCATACGGACTTCAATAGGCATGACATGCTTCTTGGACTGGACGCCCGATCTGCACAACCATTCAACTACTAATAAAGTCAATGTGACCTGTGTTCTGAAACCAAGAAACCTTGCCAGGACTCTTTCAATACTAATGGTGATGAGGGATTCTCCTTTTCGATCAACGGCGCCCTTTGCGGGTTTTCGCCAATCGACCTCTCTTATTTCTCTTCTCACTGTTGCCTTATAGTTCTCTCTGCGAGTTTTCACTAACAAGACTCTCTCATTTTCAATTTCTCTGCTCACAATCGCCTTACCATCGACTATCCACGGGTTATGCCGGGATAAAAGAAAAAAGGTCCTTGGGTTATGCCAGGGAGGTCCATGGGTTATGCTGGGGTTAAAAAGGTCCTTGGGTTATGCCAAGGAGAAAAGAAAAAAGGTCTTTGGGTTATGCCAGGGAGGTCCACTGGTTATGTCGGGATAAAAGAAAAAAGGTCCTTGGGTTATGCCAGGGAGGTCTACGGGTTATGCCAGACTAAAAGAAAAATATCCTTGTGTTATGCCAAGGAGAAAGGAAAAGATCCTCCGGTTATACCGGGGAAGTCTCTTTTTTTTTAAATTTAAGAACATGAATAAAAATGCAGGAAAGAATTTGAAGGAGACTTCCCTTTTGGATTGTTTATTGCTGCAAAGCTGTTTTTAGCTCTTGCGCTTTTCCTTTTGGTTGCACCTGCTTCTTGCACGGTTGATTTGGATTGCACCATTTTCTATTTTCAAACAAAGAACAATTATTAGTTTGAAACGGTGGTTGGTTTTATGGCCTTGACGGTTTTGATCACTCGATCTCGACCCAACTTTGTGTGAGAACCTCTACTGCTTGCTAGCCTTTCGGAAGATTGATCTCTTTCCTAAATCGAGGGACTCAACTTTTCAAAAATTTATCGTAACAAATTGTCCCTATTGGGCTTTTGTCTTTTCACTTTATTCTGCTTCTAGGGGATTTTGACTTGGCTTCCTTTCATTTCAATAACTTTGGGCTTCAGAGCATCGGCCGTCATGGCCGGTCAGGGTCGACTTGATGCACTCGCTGAAGCTGGGTACTTTCTTTGGATTTGGCCTTTATTAAGCAGAACCCCCTAAAACCAATCTTTCCACCTTTTCTTTGTATTAGTTACGGAAACAGAGTTAGACCGAAAGAGATTCAAGGAAAAGTAAAGTATAAGAAATGAATTTTAAAGGGAAGTGTCCCTTTCGGGGAGGAAAGAAGGACATATCTGAGATGCATACGGACTTCAATAGGCATGACATGCTTCTTGGACTGGACGCCCGATCTGCACAACCATTCAACTTCTAATAAACCCATTGCGACCCGTGTTTTGAAACCAAGAAACCTTGCTAGGACTATTTCAATACCAATGGTGATGAGGGATTCTCCTTTTCGATCAATGGCGCCCTTTGCGGGTTTCGCCAATCGACCTCTATCATTTCTCTTCTCACTGTCGCCTTATAGTGCTCTCTACGAGTTTTCACTAATAAGACTCTCTCATTTTTGATTTCTCTGCTCACCATCTCCTTACGGTGCCCGTAGGTTTTCACCAATAAGACTCTCTAATTTTATTTCTCTCATCTTGATTGCATCAGATCCAAACAACTACGTTCTCCGATTTGAAAAACCTTTTGCCGATTGATCGGAAGGACTTCAACCAGGTTTGGGTAAAAAGAACTTGGATCGAATTACAACTTTGGAACCGTTCGGGCGGCATCATCGCCGAATCATTATAACATCTGCCCCAGTTTCACTTTTGGGGGAAACTGGATTTTTGTTATGGTATGACTGAACCTCAGAGAGTGGCTGCCTACGTATCCTTTCGGAATCAAGTTGAACACAGCTCGCCCCTATTGGGCTTTAGTCATTTCACCTTATTCTGCTTCTAGGGGATTTTGACTTGGCTTCCTTTCATTTTCAATAACTTTAGGTTTCAGAGCATCGACCGTCATGGCCTGTCAGGGTCGACTTGATGCACTCGCTGAAGCTGGGTACTTTCTTTGGATTTGGCCTTTATTAAGCAGAACCCCGTAAAACCAATCTTGCCACCTTTTCTTTGTATTAGTTTCGGAAACAGAGTTAGACCGAAAGAGATTCAAGGAAAAGTAAAGGACAAGAAATGAATTTTAAAGGGAAGTGTCCCTTTTGGGGAGGAAAGAAGGACTTATCTGAGATGCATACAGACTTTAATAGGCATGACATGCTTCTTGAACTGGACACCCGATATGCACAACCATTCAACTACTAATAAAGTCAATGTGACTTGTGTTCTGAAACCAAGAAACCTTGCCAGGACTCTTTCAATACTAATGGTGATGAGGGATTCTCCTTTTCGATCAACGGCGCCCTTTGCGGGTTTTCGCCAATCGACCTCTCTCATTTCTCTTCTCACTGTTGCCTTATAGTTCTCTCTGCGAGTTTTCACTAACAATACTCTCTCATTTTCAATTTCTCTGCTCACAATCGCCTTACCATCGACTATCCACGGGTTATGCCGGGATAAAAGAAAAAAGGTCCTTGGGTTATGCCAGGGAGGTCCACGGGTTATGCTGGGGTTAAAAAGGTCCTTGGGTTATGCCAAGGAGAAAAGAAAAAAGGTCCTTGGGTTATGCCAGGGAGGTCCACGGGTTATGTCGGGATAAAAGAAAAAAGGTCCTTGGGTTATGCCAGGGAGGTCTACAGGTTATGCCAGACTAAAAGAAAAATATCCTTGTGTTATGCCAAGGAGAAAGGAAAAGATCCTCCGGTTATACCGGGGAAGTCTCTTTTTTTTTTTTAAATTTAAGAACATGAATTAAAATGCAGGAAAGAATTTGAAGGAGACTTCCCTTTTGGATTGTTTATTGCTGCAAAGCTGTTTTTAGCTCTTGCGCATTTCCTTTTGGTTGCACCTGCTTCTTGCACGGTTGATTTGGATTGCACCATTTTCTATTTTCCAACAAAGAACAATTATTAGTTTGAAACGGTGGTTGGTTTTATGGCCTTGACGGTTTTGATCACTCGATCTCGACCCAACTTTGTGTGAGAACCTCTACTGCTTGCTAGCCTTTCTGAAGATTGATCTCTTTCCTAAATCGAGGGACTCAACTTTTCAAAAATTTATCGTGACAAATTGTCCCTATTGGGCTTTAGTCTTTTCACTTTATTCTGCTTCTAGGGGATTTTGACTTGGCTTCCTTTCATTTTCAATAACTTTGGGTTTCAGAGCATCGACCGTCATGGCCGGTCAGGGTCGACTTGATGCACTCGCTGAAGCTGAGTACTTTCTTTGGATTTGGCCTTTATTAAGCAGAACCCCCTAAAACCAATCTTGCCACCTTTTCTTTGTATTAGTTTCGGAAACAGAGTTAGACCGAAAGGGATTCAAGGAAAAGTAAAGGATAAGAAATGAATTTTAAAGGGAAGTGTCCCTTTCGGGGAGGAAAGAAGGACTTATCTGAGATGCATACGGACTTCAATAGGCATGACATGCTTCTTGGACTGAACGCCCGATCTGCACAACCATTCAACTTCTAATAAACCCATTGCGACCCGTGTTTTGAAACCAAGAAACCTTGCCAGGACTCTTTCAATACCAATGGTGATGAGGGATTCTCCTTTTCGATCAATGGCGCCCTTTGCGGGTTTCGCCAATCGACCTCTATCATTTCTCTTCTCACTGTCGCCTTATAGTGCTCTCTGCGAGTTTTCACTAATAAGACTCTCTCATTTTTGATTTCTCTGCTCACCATCGCCTTACGGTGCCCGTAGGTTTTCACCAATAAGACTCTCTAATTTTATTTCTCTCATCTTGATAGCATCAGATCCAAACAACTATGTTCTCCGATTTGAAAAACCTTTTGCCGATTGATCGGAAGTACTTCAACCAGGTTTGGGTAAAAAAAACTTGGATCGAATTACAACTTTGGAACCGTTCGGGCGGGATCATCGCCGAATCATTATAACATCTGCCCCAGTTTCACTTTTGGGGGAAACTGGATTTTTGTTATGGTATGACTGAACCTCAGAGAGTGGCTGCCTACGTATCCTTTCGGAATCAAGTTGAACGCAGTTCAGGGAAACTTTTTTTTTCCCTGTTTTGTTTTGTTTTCTCTTTCTTTTTCCTTTCCTTTTTTTCTCTCTTTTTCGTTTTTTCATTTTCTTTGTCTTTTCTTCCTCCTTTTTTGTATATTTCTTTTCCTTCTTCTTTTTCATTTTTTTTCATTTTTCATTCCTCACTTTTTCAATAATAACTTCCATGTTCCAAAGAGGGTAATCAAAGAACGGGAACCAGCTTAAAGGGTTAGCAAAGGATTAGAGTGTTTGGGGTAGCGAGAATGAAAGCCTTCGTCATCCCAATCAGATAATGTTGTTGTTGCAGCAGGGTTAGACATAATACCTTTTGACTGCGTCTGCATTTACAGCTGCTTCGGGGTCATTTCCGTTGATGTCTCCCAGGTATAACACCCCTTTTACCAATATTTTTCTGATGATGTATGTGCCCTTCCAATTATGAGCGAATTTTCCTTTTGCTTCCTGGTGATGGGGAAGAATACGCCTTAAAATGAGTTGCCCCACTTCAAAATTTCTAGGCCGCACTTTCTTATTGTCGTCATGGGCCATTCTTTGTTGGTACAACTGCCCGTTAAGAATAGAAAGGAAAGAAAAGAGAGGAAAATAAGGAATAAGAGATGAGGCAAGGAGAGAAAATTGGGGAAAGTAAGCAAAAATCGGGATTCACACATTGGGGTGTGATGCACCTACACAGTTAAATGTGTTTCTACATGTTTCGCAGCGTTTTGCATGTTTTATCCCGGTTTTTGCTTACTTTCCCTAATTTTCTCTTCTTGCCTCATATCTTATTCCTTATTTTCCTCTCTTTTCTTTCCTTTCTATTCTTTTTCATTTTTCTATTTTTCTTTCTTTTGGTTTTCTCTCAGATTTTTCTTCTTTTATTTAAATTATTTACAGAAATCATGACCAGATCCGATGAGGATTGCCTACGTATCACGACACCGCGCGAATCAGATCATAACATATTTCAAGAGGTAAATGCGAAAAATAAAAGACTCGAAACATACTTTTCTAGGACTTTAAGACTTTAAACAGACTCAGGACATACCTTTTCTAGGAATTTAAAACAAACTCAAAACATGCTCTTTTTTTGTAAAAAAAATGAAAATATAGACTAGAAAAGAAAAAGAAAATACAATCAAGAAAACATCAGTGCCTCCAACCTTGTCGTAGGAACACCAACTGGTCTTGCAGCGGGCCTACTTGCTATGTCATCTAGGAGCCAAATAGATCATCCATTATCTGATGGACAGAGATCATTACAGTGGCGAAAAATATGGATCTGGTCATGTCCTCACACGCACTGCATTTCATTGCGATGCAGTCCGCAATTCTCCTGACCCTTTCTCTTATGATGCCCTTTTCTTGCAGCAAACGCCCAATTTGTTGGGATCTAGCTTCTAAGACCTGGGTGGCAATGTGATTTTGCTCTTGCAAGTGTTGTATATCCCCTTCTAATCGTGCCATCATGGCATAACAATGTTCCCTCTCAGCCTTAAAATTCTTGGCTTGTTTAGCCATTTCACCTTCGAGGTTTCTAATCTCCTTTTCCCAACCTGTGACCCCTCTTTCATATCTTTCTTTCATCTGTTGAATGAAAGTTGCACGCCCCTCGGCGTTTTTAGCCAACCTCATTCGTGCTTTTGCTAGTTCAGACTCATCTTTCTTCAGGTCATCTTCATAGTCACACACCTTTTGAGTAAGGTTGTAAATGAGCCTTTCATCTTTCTTGGTTCTGCCCGGGTTCTCAGCTGCTATTTTCAGTTGTCGAATCTGGGCTCTAAGAGCTTCATTTTCTCGAACCAATATTCTCCTCTCACCCTCGGCCTCTTGTGCCTGTAAATCATTATTGGAGGTGACATTTCTCAACTCTTCTCGCAAAGCATGAATGGTGGCCTGATATTCCTTTTCCTTTTCCCCCCAGGCTAACCTTTCTTGAATTTTGTCATCAAAGGCTTGACATGGGGCCTTTTGGCGGGCCTCATGGGTTCGGTCTCGGGCTCCGGCTCATTGTTCACATAAAAACTACTTTCAAACCAAGCAGCATAATTGGGATCAACTTCACCCTTAGCCGGGTCTAGTACCTGGGTGTTACTTTTTAGATACCGACAACAATTCCAGTCCCTTTGAACTAAAGCCTCAGGGATCGCTGCTTCCGGGTGTAGTTCAATGACTTGGCTGCTTAGGTCTGCCTCTTCAGGTATCACCTGATATATTCCCAGTTGTCTTAGAACTCTTTGTGGGGCATATGGTTGTATACTTCTTGCTCCCATCATCATCAGGTAGCCTTTTGAAGCGGTCATGTATATGATCTCTGTTATCGGGAGCCATCCTATGGTCCAATAAATTTGATTTGCTCTCAATTTTCTCAAATAGGAAACCCAGGCCTCAAACCCTTTCGGCAGTTTGTAGTCTTCCACCCTTTCCTCATACTTTTTGATGAAATTGTTCCCATATGAAGCATATCTTATGAATTTAGGATGACAACGAAGGTGTTCGATCATCCACATTTGAAGAAGAATATTGCAGCCTTCGAAAAATTGACCCCCAGATTAGCACAATGTTAATGCCCGGTAAATGTCCGCCAGCACTAATGGGACAAGTGTGTGATCTTTTTTGTCGATGAGGACCTGTGCGATTCTGGCCATACGAAGGTCTATTGTACCCTCAGAATTCGGAAAGATCATGATTCCCAAAAGTGCCATGATAAAGGCAAACCAACGATGAATTTTCCATATGCTCTTGTCTTGTTTGTTAATCAACCCCTTATAAATGTGTTTCGATCCCGGCTGAGTGCCCAAACCTGAAATACAGGAAGTAGAACAAACAACTCCCTTTGCTTGCGCGGTCCTTGCTCATTTGTTTGCTAATTTTCAAAAGATCGAAAAATTTGTGTACTAAGGGGACCCTAGGGAATATTAGTTGCTGCTTTCTTAACTCTTGGCCGAAATCAATATACCCGGCTATTTCTTCCAGAGTGAGTGTGTGCTCAAAATCCGAGAAACGGAACACATTGTGAACGGGATCCCAAAAGGTCACCAAAGCCTTAATTAAATCCTCTTGTAGTTTGATGTGCATGATCTCTACCAGGGAACAAAATTGCTCTTTTACCCAAAGTTGGCCATCTTAATTTAAATCACCCCACCACTTACGTAGCTGCATCCGAGTCCTTTCTATGACAGATTGCGATGTTTCTTGGATGGTATTCATTTGTACCTGTGGAGGGTTAAAGTTAGGGTTGACTCTTGTGGACTTTTTTTGCAAAACAAGTTTTCTAAAAAAAAATCAACGGACAAGGACCCCTTTTATTGCTATGTTAGCAAAATGGTCGTTTTTGCAAACGTGGACCCTTCACAATTCCAAATGAAATTTTAGGCCAGGGGTAAGTATTTTAAAAGAAAAAGACACCTTATAAACAAACTTTCCTATTTCTCCCGAAAATAGCCTTTTGACAATTGGAATGTAATCTAAGGCTATTCCAGTAAGAAACGACCTAAAAATAAACCGAAGCCAGGTCGGCTTTATTGTTTTGACCAAAGCCCTAAAACACCTTTTATTTTATTATTTGGTAAAAATGAGGCCGAATCTTATGTGGGTTGCCTACGTATCCCACATCCGTTGAGAATCAGACCTGCGTAGTTTGGTCAGTTTTGACACAAAAACATGATATTTGACTCACTCTTTTGAAACACATTTTCTCTTCTTTTTTTTCAAAAATTCGGCAAAGTTTCGGTATATTTTCAAATACCGGGATTTTAAGAAACCGGGTAAATTCTCTCTCTTACCTCACTCTTGGTTTTTCTCTTTATTTCCTTTCCTAGTCGGTCAACATGCAAGCCGAAACAGGTAAATATTCTTATAGCACGTAGGATGCATCAGGATGGTCTTTATTTTGGATACACCTGTCCTAGACGGACCCAACCCCTGTGTTGAGTCCCCAAGGTCAAATGCACGTGATGCAAATAATCATTCCTACTAGGGATCCGGCATGAGGTTGCGTTATTCTAAGTTTAAAACCTAGGGTTTATGGTCTAGACTTGGGTTACCCGAGCGGACAACTGGGGTCAAGGAGGGGGCAACGTACCGGGAGTACGAAAGTCTGCCCGACTTTGTTGCTTGTCCAGCCCCGTCTTATTTGATATAATTTCTATAGAAAAAGCAGGAACGTGAATGTGTGCAATATTTTCAGAAGACTCAGGTGGGTGGCGTAAGAAGACATTTAAATACAGTTCAAGTAATATCAAAGCGGTAAAATGACAATTAGCACATTAAGTCCACAAAATACAATAATATCAACAATAAAGCCAACTAAAAATCGCATTAACAAGCTCGAATTCTTGAACCCTGAACCGGAAGTTCTAGGTTCTTTTCCCCAACAGAGTCGCCAGAGCTGTCACACTTCCTTTTTACTATCCCGAGGGGTATAAAGGTGCGTTTTCAATTAAAGTGACATAAATCAAGACGGGATTAATTAATTTATCAGAGTCGCCACTTAAGATAGTTTATATGGTGTCCCAAGTCACCGGTTTATTTTAAAATCCCAAATCGAGGAAATATTTATTTTTTAAAGTCTGCGAACCAGAAATTCTAGATAAGGAATTCTGTTAACCCTGGAGAAGGTGCTAGGCATTCTCGGGTTCCGTGGT
The DNA here is from genome assembly GCF_000393655.2 of Nicotiana sylvestris. Classification (NCBI taxonomy): domain Eukaryota; kingdom Viridiplantae; phylum Streptophyta; class Magnoliopsida; order Solanales; family Solanaceae; genus Nicotiana; species Nicotiana sylvestris. Next base: position 58,942,270 of record NC_091058.1, read on the forward strand.
TCTAGCACGGTCGCTTAGTAATTACTACTTGGATTAAATTGTTTAACTACTCATTTTTAGGACCTATGTGCATTTATCTTTTTACCGCTTTTAAATCATATGAATTATGCGTAATTAAAGAATTGAGTTACATGTACATATACTCTTTTCTTTTGGCGCGTCAAAATGATGTCACACAAATGTGTCCATGATTAATAACGCTTTTGTTGATTTATTAAGAAAGTTTGATTGAATTTGCGCGAACGCATCCCTCAAGACTTTTTTAGAGTTAAATTTGCAATTATGTTACGCGAACGTATACATAATCACAATGCTTGTCTAAATCGAGCCTAAAACAAACTACGAGTATTTAGATTAATAAGAGGTTTGCGAGGGCCATGAAAAACTTTATTAATGGCGCACCTCTATCTAAAAGAGTTATTACTAATTATACGAGGGCCATGGGCTTAGGAATTTTATTTGGCATGGCACGCCTCAAATTATTTCAAAGGGGATTTCAACATATGCCTACTTGTTTATATTTGTTTTAATTAAAGGGAAGGGGGCACCCAAATCTGTTAATTCATTCCAAGAAAATCCTTAATTGAACAATTAGAAATGATGCAAAATGCCAAAGGTTAAAGTTGGAGCCATTCTTATCAATTCATATCCCAACTCCTGGACGGCCGAATCCATTTTTAAAAGGAAGGCCTTTTGGGCCTTCTTTAGTCACTAGGCCAATTACAAAAACGGATAGACCAATTTCATTTAAACATACTGGATATACTTAACAACTCGAGTACATGGATGGATTAGCCATTGAAATATGAAATCTATTAATTACATGAAAGCTATGACACTAATAAATTGTATAATTCTGCAATTAAAATACTACACTGATTTATTTTCCTTGACTTCAAATATAGTACATTCAAAACAAATTTTAGTAAAACTTCCTTTGGTACAGATTTGTTTTGCATTAGCAATCAATCGCAGGGATGATAGATAAAGAAAATGCAATGCCATCTCTTTCCTACCAATTTTTAAAAGGGAATCAATGCTTGGGCTATGATGAGAAGTGGATTCATAAGCAAAATATTATTTTAGGCTGGGAGTATACTGCACTCAGATTGAACATGCTACCTTGATTCTACTATAAGCACAACATCAAACTACTTAGCATACTTAAACATTCATTAAAGTGAATTAAGATATACCACTAATTATGACAATACGACTTCAAAAAAACTTTTCCTTACTTTTGGTCAACTTAAAAAAAACGATTGCATCACAAGGCAAATCTGCCCTCTTAAAGTTGAACACACTACATGTGCGCACAAATCAGCTTCACAGAAGAAAGAAAACTAAGTCAATCTAAACCAAACAAAATGCCCCAATTCAGTGTTAACAATCCCCTCATAAAATTTTAAAAAACACTTTCCTGGATCTGTTGAGGAAACAAAAGAAGCTAACACTAATACAAACATCAAGAGATCTGATTCTGACCAAGATCATAAAAAAAGCAGAGCCTAAGAAGAAGCAAAAGTAGAAACCAAAAAAAAAACTTCAGCAATTAAACAAACCAACAATAGCCATCAAACAAAGGTAACAGGACAACTAACATATGAACAATTTCCATCAGTTCTTATTCCCAAACAAATCTGCAGGTTCATGTCATTTAATTAAAGAGTCGTACCTGGACAGCAAAAAATGGCAACCAAAATGCCAAATAAAACTCAAGGAAAATGTGAAGAGAGTTCCAGCAACCAAAGGTCCAGCAAATCAACTAGCCATCTCCCAAATGCACCAGAAATTCGGTTGGAAATTCACAGCTCCAAAGCTCCGAACCCCAGTGACAAAACCTGACTTATACTTCAAATCAAAAACATTCTTGAAAATCAGAGATCAAAGAGAAATGCTTAGATTTGAAATTTTTGATTCCTTTCGAAATAAAATAATACTTGAATCGAAAATCAAAACTAAGACTATAACTTTCATATTTTTTTTTGAAAGGATGCAGACTGAAATTTAAAAGAAAAGGCTTGAAGAAATGGAAAACTTCAAGAACCCTAGAATTTTACTCCCTAATTTTCTGAAAATTTCTTTCTCCCTAACAAGAAAAGAACTCATCTTATATATAAACCTCAAAATATCTCGAAGCTTCTGCCTAGAATCCGGAAATCTTCAGATTTTTGAACAATTTCGAGATAAATGGAGGGCATGGATTGATTCACATCTATCCACGGCTCTCATTCGTCCAACTATTGTCCTTTTGACTCCGAAATCGTACAATTTTTAGAGAATATCGTACTCCTATGACAAATCTGTTGAGGATAAGGTGACGTGGAGGGGGGGCCAATGAATGAACTCGCTCAAAACTCAAACGAGTTGAGGCGAAGAAGAAGAAGAACAGTAGAGGGGGGTGTCGTCCCTGATTTTCTAGGTTTAGGGTTCAAATGGGGGAAAGAATTATAAAGAGGCTTTTATATTTAAGAAGGAAACGGGTCGAACCGGCGGGTTAGTTCATTTTTGCTGAGTTGAACCCGGTTTAATTGGACTGGGGTAGTAAGGGAGGAGGGTTCTTTGTGCTGAAAGAGTGTGAATTTTAAGGGGAAGAATTTTGGGGAGAAATTGGGGTGTTTAAAATGGCCCAAAACCAAATGAAACTCTTGTCTTTAATTAATTTCTTTTATTCCTTTCTTTTCTCTTTCTTCTTTTTTTTTTTTTTAGTTAGAAATCCTAAAATTTTAAAAAATCCTAAATTATCTAAAAATGTAAAATCAAGATAATTAACTAATTATAAAATTATAAACATTACTCAAATCTATATTAAAAGTGGAAATCAATGAACTAAAAATTAAAGGCAAAAATGTGAAAATGAACTATTTTTTTATGATTTTCAAATTTTATAAAACAAGTAATTACGGATTAACTTTAAAAAGTGTAAAAATAAATCCTAAATACAGTGCATAATATTTTGGTATTTTTATGATTTGAATAAAAATTAAACAAGTAAGAAAAATGTAAACAATTATTAAAAATCAACAAAATTCCTAAAAATGGCGAATAATCAATTAGAAAGTCTATTTTCTTAGATTTTGTAGGAGTATTTCATGTATGACAAAAATTACGTGCTTACACTATACATAAGTCAACGTTGCCCAAGGCCCTTTAAGGCCTCAGAGAAGATGAGCAAGGCAATGGATGAGCCATTGGAGGCTTGGGGTTGAAGGGTGGTCGCCGAAGAAGACTGGAGAAGGGAGGCGGTTGAAAAGGATTTAGGGTTAGGCTGATAGAAGAGAGGAGATGAGAGCATCTGAAAGCGACAGGCTGTAGAGAATGACTATGGTTAGGGGGTGTTAGGAGTTAAAAAGGAAGGAAATGATACGGGCCGTTGATCTTTCAGATCAATGGCCATGATCTAACGGGTTCTTGGTCGGGCACGTGTGTATAGGGTCTGGTCGGGCAATTGGGTATGAAAGTGGGTTGGGGTTGGGTTCAATTTTGGTTATAATTGAAATCCAAATCTGGCTATAATTTAAATAGCCATTTTCCCTATTTAATTTATAATAATTAATAAAAAATTTCTAGAAAACAATTTTCTATCCCAAAATGATTTAAAATATGCAATTATCACTTTAAAATATATGGGCCAATTTTACACATGTAAAATAATTATACATTAGATGGGCTAATATTGCAATTATATGCAATTTTAGCTTAAAATACTAAATGCAATTATAAAAAATGCATAAAATATATTAATCATATTTTGGCATAAGTATAGAAATTAAATGAATAAATCATCACAACAATAATTTGGGAAATAATTATTGGGGATTTTATGAATAAAAAGGAACGAAATAAATCAATTTAAATCCTTAAAATATGGAAAAATTATAAAAACTTTGTGCATGCTTATATATGCATATATATGTTATTTAAAATGTATTTATACATATAAACATATATAGGAACAAATTGGGTATCAACACATGTTGCTCTGATGTCTGACCTTGATGTTATGTAGACCTACTAGAAGAAGCCTGAATAACTGGTGGACGGTATGAACTCTCCGGTATAGCACTATAATAGGATCCAAAAGAACCCTGGGGACTTGAATATCCACTAGAAGAATCCTGAATAGATAGAGAGCGGTAAGAACTCTATGGTATGGCGTTGAAATAGAGGCGCACTGGAGCAGCTCGAGGAGGTGGTGGTGCTGAATGTGAGGGCCTGCTGGGCTGACCCCTCCCAAACTGACCTCTGTCCCTAGCTGGGGCACCTCTGAACTCTCCATAGAATTGAAACCTCTTGTGCTGCTGCATCTTCTCTCTACCTCTTAGAGGTAGCCCTTAATCATCTAAGCAATCTCCACTACCAGTTGATAAGTAGTACCCATTTCCACCTCTCGGGCCATGTTGGCCCTAATACCAGAATGCAACCCTACAAAAAACCTCTGCACCCTCTGTGCGTCAATAAGAAGTATCATCAGTGCATGGCGAGACAACTTAGAAAACATCGCTTCATAGTCGGTCATTGAGATCTGACCCTACTCAAGCTGCTTAAACTAATACCGCAACTCTTCCCTCTCAGAGGGTGGAATATACCTATCCAGAAAAAGCTGTGTGAACCGACCCCAAGTAATGGAAGGAGAACCCGCTTGCCTTCCAAGAACATAAGACTGCCATCATCTACGGGCCCTGCCCTCCAGCTGGAATGTAGTGAAGTCAACCCCATGAGACTCCAATATCCTCATGTTGTGTAGTGTGTCCCTGCACCTATCAATAAAATCTTAGGCATCCTCATGACGCACACCTCTGAATATAGGAGAGTGTAGCCTAGTCCATCTGTCCAATTACTTCTGTGGTCACCATGCGCAGCCGGTCTGGCTCAGGTACCACTACAACAACTGGCTGAGCCCTATCCGTGGGTAGTGAAACCCGAGTCTAATACACTGCACTTGCATGACCAGGAGGCTGAGTAGTAGGGGTCTGTGCTCCCCCTCGCGCCTGAGATGTGGCTGGGTCTACTGGGAATAAACCAGCCTGAGTCATGGTATCCATGAAACGAAACATACTTCCCATGACCTCCTGGAAACCCTGTGTTGTCATGAAGTCCGCCAGGGTAGGCTCAGCTGCGGGCATCTCGCCCTGCTACTCAATAATAGGATCCCTCGCAGGATCCACTGGTGGTGTAATATGGGCAATTCTAGGATGCCCTCGTGTGATGACCTGGCCAGTCGTCTCTTGAGTTAACGCTCCGTTTTCCCCATTTCTACTTCTTTATGCTTTGTTTATCCTTTTTATGTGATATCAAGTTGGTCGGATTGAATCCGGAAGGAATTTGGTAAGGTTTGAGACACTTAGTCTCTTTCTAGGAAGCTTAAGTTGGAAGTCAACTAGATGTTGACTTATGTGTTAGAGAGCTCGAATGTGAGTTCCGAAGGATCGGTTAGCTTTGAGAAGTGATTTGTGAATTACGGGCGTGATAGGAATGAATTTTGGAGGTTCGTAGTAGATTTAGGCTTGAATTGGCGAAGTTGATATTTTGGCGATTTCTTATTAGTAGGTGAGATTTTTATATAGGGGTCGGAATGGAATTTCGAGAGTTGCAGTAGTTCTGTTTTGTCACTTGGGATGTGCGTGCATAATTTTAGGTCACTCGAATGTGGTTTGGTAGGGTTTCTGATCAAAAGTTGAATTCGAAAGATTTTAGAAAATTTGGCTTGAATCCAATGTGTTTTGGGTGATTTGATATTGTTTGAGGTGATTTAATGATTAGAACAAGTTTGAATAATGTATTAGGAGATTTTTGTGCTTTTGGTTGAGGTCCCGGGGGCCTCGGGGTGATTTCGGATGGTTAACGGGAAGTTTGAAACCTTGTTGCAGCTGCTGAACTCTGCTGCTTCTGCTATTTCGGCACCTGCGGATTGGATACTACAGGTGCAACACTGCATATGCGGGAGACGAGTCATAGAAGTGGATTTTGACGAGTTGTGAGGAACCGCAGATGCGAGAGAGGGACATCACCTGCGGAGTCGCAAATGCGGGAAAAGTATCGCAGAAGCGGACAGTGCTGAGGGAGTTAGGAACCACAGAAGCGGTGAGATGGACCGCATCTGTGATATCGCAGATGCGGATGAGGGATCACAGAAGCGGAAAATAGTGAGTTAAGTGATTTCCGCAGAAGCAAAGAAATAACCGCAAATGTGGTACCGCAAAAGCGGGTATTGTGCCGTAGATGCGAAAATGAATGGGCAGAAGGTATAAATTGTAGCCTTCGTGAATTTTGAGCTATTTCACCATTCTAATCTCGGCTTGGGAGCTTTTTGGGCGATTTAAACGAGGGATTTTAAGGGAAATTCATTGAGGTAAGGAATTTGGACCTAAAACTCGTTCGTATGCTATTATTTCATGGATTAGAGCTAGAAATCATGAAAACTAAAGGTGAAAATTGGGGAAACTATGGCTTGGAAACTTAGGCTTTTAATTGAGGATTTGAAGGAACATTTAGGAGAAATTTTGATATGTATGAACTCGTGGGGAGATAAGGAATCTATTGATGTAAAAATTATTAAATTCTGAGACGTGGGCCCGGGGGTCGGGTTTTGGTAATTTCAGAATTTGTGTCGTTTATTGATTGTTTTCGCTTGGGCTTGGTTCCCTTAGCATATTTTGACGTCCTCGTTCTGATTTTGGATAGATTCGACGCGAGTGGAGGCTGATTCGAGGGGCAAAGACATCGCGAGCTAGAGATTTAGCGGGTTCGAGGTGAGTAATGATGGTAAATGATGTTCTGAGGGTTTGAAACCCTGGATTGCACATCGTAGTGCTGTATTAAGGTGAGGCACATGCTTGATGATGAGTGTGGGGTCATGAACTACTAGGGATTGTGACTTGGTCCGTCCCAATTGATAATTTTTCCGTGTATTTGACTGAAAACTATTTGCTATCATCATTATTTTGGCTGAATACCATATTTGGGCCTAGTGCCAACTATTCGAACCCTTAGGGGATTTTTATTGATATTTCCTCACTGTTTTGACTTTATACATGAAATCAGTCATGTTATTTTTGCACTAGTTTACTACTCATCCATGTTTACTCAGTTTTAAGACTTAGATGATATTTTAAATGATGTTTGGGCTGAGAAACACTATTTTACTATTGCCCGAGGGGCTTCTGAGGATTTTTGAATGAATAAGGCCGGGGGGCCTATGTTGTGAGGAAACACTATTACCGATATGAGGCTGAGGTCCTGAGATATGTACGCCACGAGGTGGCTTGATTGATATGAGGCTGATGGCCTAGTTTTGAAAACATGAGATGGCTTGTTATTGCGATTGGGCCGTATGGGGCCCCTCCAGTGAGCGCGGGTACCCATTATGATGTGAGATTGAGCCCAAGGGGCTGGTATTGTTCTATATGATTGCCGAGGGGCTGGTACTATTTTGAGATGTTGACCGAGGGGCAAATTTGTTGATACCGTGCCCGAGGGGCGAGCCTTTATGTGTTTACTTTTCATAATTGACTGTTCATTATGTGCTAAAACATTTAAAGAGGCTTTTTATGAAACTGCATTTGAGTTAAAGAATTCTACTTATCTTTCATTGGTTTACTGTTTTAAATGGTTTTACTGCTTCATTATAGATTACTTTGTGCCTTACGTGATTTCTTGCCTTCGGCCTTTATTTACATTTGTGACTCATTGAGTTGGAGTACTCACTTTAGTCCATGTACCCTGTGTGCAGATTCAGGCATAGCTGGTTCCGCTCCCGAGTGATGATCCCTCTAGCTTCAGGCAGACATTCGGAGTTCACTAGGTAGTTGTTATGATCCGCAGCCCCGTGTCTCTACTCCTTTATCACTTCTATCTCTTTTCAGACAGTTGTACTAGTTTATTGACTTAGCGAATTTGTATTATGACTTATAGATGCTCGTGACACCCCGGTTAGGGCTGTGTATGGGTGTTCTTCCACGTATTTATGTTATCATTGTTATTTCAGATTTATTTTATCATGATTAGACCGTTTCTTAAATGCTTAACTGTTAATAATTAGAAAATGGGAAGTGTCGACTGGCCTTGTCTTCACGAGAGGCGCCATCACGACCAGGTCCGGGTTTGGGTCGTGACAAGTTGGTATCAGCGCCTAGGTTACATATGTCTCACGAGTCATGAGCAAGTTTAGTAGAGTCTCACAGATCGGTATGGAGACGTCTGTATTTATCATTGAGAGGCTACTTTAGGAAAAACTTCATATCCTTGAAATTCTTTTCGTGCGAAATTGTTCATCCGAGTACTAAACTTATGTTATTCTATTCTCTCAAAGATGGTGAGGACACGCGCTACCGGATAGGGTAAACGACTACCAGTGCCACCAGCTGTGGCCACCAGAGGCAGAGGACACGGTCGTGGTCGTGGTAGAGGCAGGGCAACTGGGGCAGTACTTGTAGATCCACCAACTGCCCCAACTTAGGACCAGGTTCCAGCTATGGATGCTCCAGTAGCACCAGATTAGGCACCAGCTGTGCCTATTGTGATTTCGGGTCTTCAGGAGGCCTTAGCTCAAATCTTATCAGTTTGCACTGGCCTGACTTAAGCAGTTTTAGCCACTACAACTGCAGCTACTTCTCAGGCCAGGGGAGGCAATCGGACTCCCACTGCTCGCACACCTGAGCAGGTCGTGCAGGGAGTTCAGACGTCGGGGGCGCATCCAGCCCAACTGGTTGCAGCTGCTTTGGACTATATGGTTCCTGTCATGCCGGAGGATGAGCAACATAGGTTGGAGAGATTTGGTAGAATGCAGCCTCCGACCTTTAATGGTGCAGAGGGCGAGGATGCCAAAAGATTTTTTGATAAGTGCTAGAGGATGCTTTGTACTGTAGGTATTCTGGAGACCAACTGGTTCGCTTTCACCACCTATCAGTTTTCAGGGGCTGCTTTCACTTGGTGGGAGGATTTTAAGAGGTGTAGACCTGTTGGTGCAGCACCCCTTTCCTGGTAGCAGTTCTCCATTCTCTTTCTGGAGAAGTATATGCCACAGTCTCGCAGAGTGGAGCTGCGTAGGCAGTTTGAGTGGTTGCGTCAGGGGGAGATGACTGTGTCACAATATGAGTTGAGGTTCTCCGAGTTGGCTCATCATGCCATCTGGTTGGTTCTGACAGATCGAGAGAGGATCAGGAGTTTTATTGATGGTCTTACTTATCAGCTCCATATTCTGATGACTAGAGAGAGGGTGACTGGTGCTACCTTCGAGCAGGTTGTGGATATGGCCCATGAGATTGAGTCTGTTCGTCGCCAGGAGCGAGAGGAGAGTGAGGACACGAGGCCTCGAGGATCTGACAATTATAGTGGTGCTCCTTCAAGAGGTCAGTTTCAACACGGCTGAGGCCGTCCATTCAGGCATACTCTGCCTGCTCGCCCAGGTTATCGTGGGGCATCATCAAGTCATAGTTATCACAATTCCCGGCAGGGCCATTCATCACTTAGTACCTTTCCAGCTCAGAGTTTGTCCCGTGCTCCATCGGTTCAGGGCTCTTCTATGCCGAGTGCATCTGCTGGTCACTCCGGTGCGAGGAGTTCCCTTCAGTCCCCTTCTCTAGCACGTGGGAGTTTTTATGAGTGTGGTGAGATGGGTCATATATGGAGGCAGTGCCCTTGTTGTTTTGCTAGTTCATCTCATCAGAGGGGTCAGTCATCGGCTACAGTGTTAGTTTTTTCACCACCACCCGCCCAGCCAGCTAGGGGCGGAGGTCACTCAGCCAGGGGTCGCCCTAGAGGGGGAGGTCGATCAGGGGGCGGTCAAGCCCATTTGTATGTACTTCTAGCTAGACTCGATGCTATTGCTTTAGATGTTGTTATTACATGTATTGTTTCAATTTGCCACAGAGATGCCTCTATATTATTTGATCCCGGTTCTACCTTTTCTTATGTGTCATCATACTTTTCTCGTTATTTGGGTACACCCCGTGAGTTTCTTGATTCACCTGTTATGTATCTACCCCAGTGGGCGATACTGTTATTGTAGACCATTTTTACTGGTCGCGTGTGGTGACTATTGGGGGTCTGGAGAACCGTGTGAATCTTTTATTATTGTGTATGGTGGATTTTAATGTCATTTTGGGCATGGATTGGCTATCTCCGTGTCATACTATTCTGGACTGTTATGCTAAGACAGTCATGTTGGCTATACCGGGTGTGCCACAGATTGAGTGGAGAGGGTGACTTATTATGTTCCCAGTAGAGTGATCTCATTCTTGAAAGCCCAACATATGGTTGGGAACGGTTGTCTTACGTATCTAGCTTTTGTGAGAGATGTCGGAGCTAAGACTCCCAGTATTGATTTTGTCCCAATTGTGACGGATTTTCCCGATGTGTTTCCTGCAAACCTGCCGGGCATGCCACCGGAAAGGGATTTCGATTTTGGTATTGACCTGGTGCTAGGCACTCAACCCATTTCTATTGCACCGTATCGTATGGAACCATCAGAGTTGAAGGAATTAAAAGAGCAGCTCCAGGAACTCCTTGATAAAGGGTTCATTCGGCCTAGTATGTCACCTTGGGGTATGCCAGTTCTATTTGTGAAGAAGAAGGATGGCACAATGAGAATGTGCATTGATTATAGGCAATTAAACAAGGTAACAATTAAGAACAAGTATCATTTGCCTCGTATTGATGATCTATTCGACCAACTTTAGGGAGCGGGAGTGTTCTCCAAGATTGACCTCCGTTCGGGTTATCACTAGTTGAAGATTGGGGACTCGGATATTCTTAAGATAGCTTTTAAGACCTGATATGATCATTATGAGTTCTTGGTAATGTCTTTTGGGCTGACCAATGCCCGGGCAGTGTTCATGCATTTGATGAACAATGTGTTTCGGCCTTATCTTGACTCGTTTGTCATAGTCTTCGTTGATGATATTCTGGTGTATTCGCGTAGTCAGGAGGAGCACGTGGAACATTTGAGAGTTTTGTTGCAGAGATTGAGGGAGGAGAAGCTTTATGCAAAATTCTCCAAGTGTGAGTTTTGGCTCAGTTCAGTGGCTTTCTTGGGGCACATGGTGTCCAGCGAGGGTATTCAGGTTGATCCGAAGAAGATAGATGTGGTTCAGAGTTGTCCTAGACCATCCTCAGCCACGGAGATTCTTAGCTTTCTTGGTTTGGCAGGCTATTATTGTCGTTTTGTTCAGGAATTCTCATCTATTGCATCACCCTTGACCAAGTTGACTTAGAAGGGTGCTTCATTTGTATGGTCAGACGAGTGTGAGGAGAGCTTTCAGAAGCTCAAGACAGCTTTGACCACAACTCCAGTGTTAGTTTTGCCATCATCTTCAGGTTCATATACCGTGTATTGTGATGCATAGAGAGTTGGTATTGGTTGTGCTTTAATGTAGGAGGGTAGAGGTATTGCTTATGCTTCTCGTCAGTTGAAGCCTCATGAGAAGAACTACCCCGTTCATGATTTGGAGTTAGCTTCCATAGTTCACGTGTTGAAGATTTGGAGGCACTACTTGTATGATGTGTCTTGTGAGGTGTTTACTTATAATCGTAACCTCCAGCATTTGTTCAAACAGAAGGATCTTAATTTGAGGCATCGGAGGTGGTTATAGTTGCCTATGGATTATTATATCACTATATTGTACCATCCGTGAAAGGCCAATGTGGTAACTGATGCTTTGAGCCAAAAGGTGGTGAGTATGGGGAGTTTGACATATACCAGTTAGGGTTCGTGAGATTAGATGTTTTGGAACCCAATCGGGTATTGGCGTGTGTGGTTTCTCGGTCTTCCTTATATGATCGCATCAGAGAGCACCAATATGATGATCACTTGCTTGTCCTTAAGGACGAAGTTCAGCATGATGATGCTAGAGATGTGACCATTGGAGATGATGGGGTGTTGAGGATGCAAGGCCGGATTTGTGTGCCCAATGTGGATGGCCTTCGGGAGTTGATTCTGGAGGAGGCCCATAGCTCGGGGTATTCTATTCATTCAGGTGCCACGAAGGTGTATCAGGATTTGAGGTAGTACTATTGGTGGAGAAGAATGAAGAAAGACATTGTGGGATTTGTAGCTCGGTGTCTCAATTGTCAATAGGTGAAATATGAGCATCAAAGACCGGGTGGCTTGCTTCAGCAGATGGATACTCCAGAGTGGAAGTGGGAGATGATCACTACGGACTTTGTTGTTGGAATTCCACGGACTTTGAAGAAGTTCGATGGCAATTGGGTGATTGTGGATTGGCGGACCAAGTCCGCACACTTTATTCCTGTGTGTACTACCTATTCTTTAGAGTGGTTGACAGAGATCTATATCTGGGAGATTGTTCGGTTGCATGGTGTCCCAATTTCCATCATTTCAGATAAGGTCACACAGTTTACTTCGCAGTTTTGGAGGTCTATGAAGCGAGAGTTAGGTACTCAGGTTGAGTTGAGCACAACTTTTCACCCTCAAACGGACGAGCAGTCCGAGCGCACTATTCAGATATTAGAGGACATGTTGTGTGCTTGTGTCATTGATTTCGGAGGGTCATGGGATTAGTTTCTACCGCTTGCAAAGTTTGCTTATAACAACAACTACCAATCGAGTATTGAGATGGCTCCATATGAGGCTTTCTATGGGAGGTGGTATAGATCTCCAGTTGGTTGGTTCGACCTCGGGAGGCTAGGCTATTGGGGACAGACTTTGTGCAGGATGCTTTAGAAAAGGTGAAGGTGATTCAGGAGAGACTTCTTACAGCGCAGTCGAGACAAAAGAGTTATGTTGACATAAAAGTTTGAGATATGTCCTACATGGTTGGCGAGAAGGCTCTATTGAAGGTCTCACCCATGAATTGTGTTATTATATTTGGGAAGAAAGGGAAGTTGAGTCCTCGGTTCATTAGGCCTTTTGAGGTGCTTCGGAGGATTGGGGAGGTGGCTTATGAGCTTTCTTTGCCACTTAGCTTGTCGAGTGTGCATCCGGTATTTCATGTTTCTAAGCTCCGGATGTATATTGGAGATCCATCTCATGTTTTGGATTTCAGCACGGTTCAGTTGTATGATGATTTGACTTATGATGTGGAGCCAGTAGCTATTTTGGGTCGTCAGGTTCGAAAGTTGAGGTCGAAGGATATAGCTTCAGTGAAAGTGCAGTGGAGAGGTCGGCCTGTGGAGGAGGCTACCTAGGAGACCGAGCGGGAGATACAGAGCTAATATCCTAATATGTTTGAGGCTTCAGGTATGTTTCTTGATTCGTTTGCGGATGAACGTTTGTTTAAGTCGGGGAGGATGTAACGACCCGACCAGTCGTCTCATGAGTTATCGATCTGTTTTCCCTATTTCTGCTTCTTAATGCTTTATTTATCCGTGTTATGTGATATCGGGTTGGTCGGATCGGATCCGGAAGGAATTTGGTAAGGTTTGAGACACTTAGTCTTTTTTGAGGAAGCTTAAGTTGGAAAGGTCAACGACATGTTGACTTATGTGTTAGAGGGCTCGGATGTGAGTTTTGATGAGTCGATTAGCTTCGGGAAGTGATTTGTGACTTAGGAGCGTGATCGGAATGAATTTTAGAGGTTCGTAGTAGATTTAAGCTTGAATTGGAGAAGTTGATATTTTGGCGATTTCCGGTTGGTAGGCGAGATTTTTATATAGGGTTCGGAATGGAATTCCGAGAGTTGTAATAGTTCTGTTGTGTCACTTGGGATGTGCGTGCATAATTTCAGGTCATTCGAACGTTGTTTGGTTGGGTTTCTGATCAAAAGCGGAATTCGAAAGATTTTAGAAAATTTAGCTTGAAGCCGATGTGTTTTGGGTGATTTGATGTTGTTTGAGGTGATTTGATGATTGGAAAAACTTTGAATAAGGTATTAGGAGATGTTTGTGCTTTTGGTTGAGGTCCCGAGGGTCTCGGGGTGATTTCAGATGGTTAACCAAAAGTTTGAAACCTTGTTGCAACTACTGAACTCTGTTGCTTCTGGTATTTCCGCACCTGCGGATTGAAGACTGCAGGTGCGACGCCGCATATGCGGGAGACAAGTCACAGAAGCGGATTTTAATGAGTTGTTAGGAACCGCAGATGTGGCTGGTGGACCGAACCTGCGGAGTCGCGGATGCGGGAAAAGTATCGTAGAAGCGGATAGTGCTGAGGGAGTTAGGAACCGCAGAAGTGGTGAGATGGACCGCATCTGCGATATCGCAGATACGGATAAGGGATCGCAGAATCAGAAAATAGTGAGTTAAGTGATTTCAGCAGAAGAGGAGAAATAACCGCAAATACGGTACCGCAGAAGCGGGTATTGTGCCGCAGATGCGAAAATGACTGGGCAGAAGGTATAAATTGTAGCCTTCATGAATTTCGAGCAATTTCACCATTTTTATCTCGGTTTGGGAGCTTTTCGGGCGATTTGAAAGAGGGATTTCAAGAGAAATTCATTGAGGTAAGGAATTTGGACCTAAAACTCGTTCCTATACTATTATTTCATGGATTAGAGCTAGAAATCATGGAAATTAAGGGTGAAAATTGGGGAAACTAGGGCTTGGAAACTTAGGCATTTAATTGTGGATTTTAAGGACTATTTAGGGTTGGATTTGAGAACTTTTGATATGTATGAACTCGTGGGGAGAAAAGGAATCTATTGATGTAAAAATTATTAAATTCCGAGACGTGGGCCCGGGGTCGAGTTTTGGTAATTTCGAGATTTGTGCCCTTTATTGATTATTTTCGCTTGAGCTTCATTCCCTTAGCATATTTTGACGTCCTCGTTCTGATTTTGCATAGTTCGACGTGAGTGGAGGCCGATTCGAGGGGTAAAGGCATCGCGAGCTAGAGATTTAGCCGGTACGAGGTGAGTAATGATGGTAAATGATGTTCTGAGGGTTTGAAACCTCGGATTGCACATTGTAGTGCTATATTGAAGTGAGGCACACTCTTGATGACGAGTGTGGGCTCGTGCACTATTGGGGATTGTGACTTGGTCCGTCCCGATTGATAATTTTACCGCGTATTTGACTAAAAACTATTTGCTCTCATCATTATTTGGGTTGAATGCCATATTTGGCCCTAGTGCCAACTATTTGAACCTTTAGAGGATTTTTATTGATATTTCCTCACTATTTTGACTTTATACTTGAACTCAGTCATGTTATTTTCCCATTATTTTACTACTCAACCATGTTTACTCAGTTTTAAGACATAAATGATATTTTAAATGATGTTTGGGTTGAGAAACACTGTTTTACTAGTGCCCGAGGGGCTTGTGAGGATTTTTGACTAAGCAAGGTCGGGGGCCTATGTTTTGAGGAAACACTGATACTGATATGAGGTCGGGGCCTGAGATATGTACGCCACATGGTGGCTTGATTGATAAGAGGCCGATGGCCTAGTTTTGATGCCACGAGATAGCTTGTTATTGCGCTTGGGCAGTAAGGGGCCCCTCCAGGAATATGCACACCCCCAGTGAACGCGGGTACCTATTGTGATGCGAGATTGAGCCCGAGGGGCTGGTATTGTTCTATATGATTTCCCGAGGGGTAGGTACTGTTATGATATGTTGCCCGAGGGGTAGATTTGTTGATATTGTACCCGAGGGGCGAGCCTTTATGTGTTTACTTTTCATTATTGACTGTCAATTACCTGCTAAAACAATTAAATAGGCTATTCATGAAACTGCATTTGAGTTAAAGAATTCTACCTATCTTTCACTGGTTTACTGTTTTAAATGGTTTTACTGCTTCATTATAGAATGCTTTGTGCCTTACATGATTTCTTGCTTTTAGTCTTTATTTACATTTGTTACTCACTGAGTTGGAGTACTCGCTTTACTCCCTGCACCCTGTGTGCAGATTCAGGCGTAGCTAGTTCCGCTCCCGAGTGCTGATCCCTCCAGCTTCAGGAGGACATTCAGAGTTCACGAGGTAGTTGTTCGAATACGCAGCCCCGTGTCTCCACTCCTTTATCACTTCTATCTCTTTTCAGATAGTTGTACTAGTTTATTGACTTAGCGGGTTTGTATTATGACTTATAGATGCTCATGACTAGTGACACCCCGGTTAGGGCTGTCTATGGGTGTTCTTTCGCGTATTTATGTTATTATTGTTATTTCAGATTTATTTTATCATGATTAGACCGTTTCTTAAATGTATAATTGTTAATAATTGGAAAATGGAAAGTGTCAGCTGACCTTGTCTTCACTAGAGGTGCCATCACGACCGGGTCAGGGTTTGGGTCGTGACACCTCGTCCCCTACCTTGGGTCGGTGCCCTCCCTCGGCCTCTAGCAACGGGGGGAGCAGCTCCTCTCGGGTCTAGAACATATGTCGTGCACGTCCTCACCATCTGAGAGAGATTAGAAGAAGGGAATTTAGTTTACCATCAACTGCACGATAGATGATGAATAAAGAGTAGTTTCCTAACACCCTATAACCTTTCGAAGATAGATACAAACGTCTCTGTACCGATCCGCAAGACTCTATTAGATTTGCCCATGACTCGTGAGACCTACGTAAACCTAGTGCTCGTATACTAGGGCAACTAGTAGAATGTACAAAAATACCATTATCCTACTGCCTGAAATAGAATAGACAGTACATAACAACAATAAAAGAAAAGAACTCCGGCATGCTACTGAACGACTCAGAAGGGGCAACTCACCTGTGAGATCTCGATCAGAAATCAAGAATGTGCGCCAGAGGAGTAACTAGATGCACCTACCTCAGATCTTGTAGATTTAAGTACATAAGCGTAGTATGAGTACATAAACAACATGTACCCAACAAGTATCCGGTCTAACCTCGAAGAAGTAGTGATGATAGGTCGACTTGACACTTACTAATGTCAATATTAATAATATTTAAGGTTTACGCTAAGCATGGATAGCATGAATATAATGATAGTCTTAGAATGAAGGAGAAACAATATGTCAATTTCAGTTGTGTCATATAATAAATTTGCATTTCAACGCATTTAAACAGAGTAAAGTATGGATGAATTCCACATAAGTAACATGCACACATTATGCTGAGGTCATACGATCCGGTCCAACATAATAATAACTGTGCACTTCTAGAGGGTCAAATGGCACGAACTATAGATGCATCTATTTCTCCCGAGGCGATCGGCCCGATCCACAATTAGCAATTATTATTAAGTAAGCACTCATTGCTCATTTATAGTGAAATAAAATCATACAAGTTCTCAAGTAAGTGCATACATTCATTTATATTTATTTACAAATTTCTAGCATGTCCTAAGCGATCTCAGTAGCAAGCAAAAACGTAAGCATTTGCATGTACAGCATGATACGGGTCCTAAACTACCCAGACAATTAGCATAATAGTAGCTACGCACGGACTCTCGTCACCACGTACGTACGTGGCCCCCCATAGATAGTCGCAAACATTTATTTAATTCACCTAGGGGTTTATTTCCCTCTTACGAGGTTAGAAAAGAGACTCACCTAGCTCAAAAGTTATACTTCAAAATTCAAGAATGTGCTCAAAACCCTCAATTCGGAGCTGAAAGATCCAAAACTAATCAAACAGGGTAAGAACTTGTCAATAAAAGCTCAAGAGTTCGTATTCTAACTATTAAAGTAATTTCCCAACCCTAAATGCAAAGTTCCTAAAATTCATCCCCGGGCCCACGTGCCCGGATTCCGAGTATTTTTTAAGGAAGTTGGTACCCATAACCTAAGGATCACGAATATATGATTTCTAATCCATTCCATAAAAAATTTCGTGGTTAGATCTTGTTTTTATCAAAACCCTAGGTTTTACTCTAATCCCATGAATTTTCACTAATCTTGGTGTGTTAATCTACCCAAAACCCAAGTATTAAACTCACATTAAGTAGAAATAACTTACCTCACAATGCTAGGTTGAAATCCCCTCATTGGAAGCTCTCAAATCGCCAAAGTGTAGAAGTGAAATGAAATAAATGGCATTAGTCCCATTTTAAAAGTTGTGTCCAGGCCTCTGATGTTGCATTTGTGACATCAGATTCGTAAATGCAAAGGTCGCAATTGCGACAAAATCATTGCAAATGCAACAATTGTATAGCAAATGTGGTCCCTGCTGAGTACCAAATGCGATTAAAATATCGGAAATGCGATAACTGCCTAGCTCAGGCTTCTTCGCAATTGCGAAGACTTCCTCGCAAATGCAATTATAGAAAATGTGAACAAATCCTCTCATTTGAGAGACCTGCAATACCTGCCCAGAAATACCGTAAAACTGAGGGTTTTCAATCCTAACACACGTCCAAAACTCACCTGTGCCCTCGGGGCTCCACACCGAATACTCACACAAGTCTAATAATATTTTACAAACTTGCTCGCGTGATCGGAATACCGAAATAACATCAAAAACTAAGAATTACCACCCCAAACCAATGAATCAAACTTAAGAGCTTCAAGTTCTTCAATTTACTGTCAACGAGCCGAAACGTACTTATACTATTCGGATCGACACCAAATTTTGCGTGCGAGTCTTAAATGACATTACGGAACTATTTCCAGTTGCGTAATTCTGTGAGGACCTTGATATAACCAAAACCCGCTCCAAACCAAATATATAAGAACTTCAAAATCCTTAAGGAATTAACTTTCACTATTAGGCGCCAAAATGCTCCCGGTTCATCAAAAAGTTGATCCGAACATGTGCCCAAGTCCGAAATCATCATACGAACGTGTTGAAACCTTCAAATCCGGATTTCGATGTCGTTTACTCAAAAAGATGACCGAAGTCAAACTTGGCATTTTCAGCCAACCTTAATGAACCAAGTGTTCCGATTTCAACCCAAACTCTTCCAAATCCGGAACCAACCATCCCCGCAAGTCATAAATCAGTAAGAGCAAGTATGAAAAGTTTTATTTAGGGGAATGGGGTTATAAAAAAGCAAAACAACCAGTCAGGTCATTAAAATACTATATAATGTAACAATACTATTACAATTTGGTCCTTTTAGAATTTTCTGAAATTTTTATTGAGTTCTTTATCAACTTTTCAATAGATTTCTCATGTTTTTTCAACTTTTTATCTTAAACTAAAATATTTAGTTTGAAATATTTTATTGGAGGTTGCGGCTATAGTTTGAGTCAATTTGGTAAAAATTCTAGAACATTTTTTTTAAATGTAGGCTGAAATTGAATTGAACTAGCGAAGAAGAGCACTGTCACGACCCAAAAATCACAAGTCATGATGGCACCTAACTCGATCCGCTAGGTAAGTCAACTAACAGAAAATATAATCCAAATGAGATTAAAGGAGAATAGTGAAGAATTATCTGAATATTTACCAATTGACTCAAGAATTGGTAGTATGAATCATGAGCTCCTAAGACTTGGAATTTATAAAGCTAGTAAAATTAATTACACAATCTATTTGAAATTGACATAAACAGATTACCAAAATCAAAGATACCAAGGTCAAGTGGCAGCTATATCCGGAATGCACAAACATCTTCAAAGTCAGCTCCCGACATCACCAACAGCTCTGCTCCAAAAAAATCTGCACGCAATGTGTAGAAGTGTAGTATGAGTACAACCGTAAGTATCTTGTCTAACCTCGTCGAAGTAGTGACAAGGCTTTTTAGTTAAAAGATACTCACTGATAAAAACCTGCACCGTAAAGCAGCAATATAACTATATAGAGCTGTCAATATGGGCTTAGCCCAATTGGTCGGTCCAGTCCAACCCGTGATTTAATAGAGTTGGGCTAAGATTTTTGGAGCCCATTTAAAAATGAGGCTTTTAAGCCCGGCCCAACTAAGCCCGTGACGCATGAGGCTTGATTGAGGCTGGGATGGGACAACCCATGGGCTTAATAAATGTATTTAATTAAAAATATAAAAAATATAAGGAACTATAAATAACAAGAAGTATAGTCCAATATCGAACTTGTAATATTTTTTATGTGAATTTAAATATTTTTTGTTCTTAAAATTTTAGTTATATCTTAATTTTAACTAATTAACATTGCATATAATTATTGATTTAGATGAAAATAAACATGTTAAGACATCTTTGTTTCACAAGAGGATTCAAATGTACTTGATAAAGATGATTTGTTGGTGTTGGATATGCCATGAGCACCTTGAAAATATTTTTTAGTTGTTTGTTTTGAGTATTGATTTTAATGAATGAAATGTTGTCCTCCTTGTTTGTGTTTTATAGTAATCTATTAGAACAATGTCAAAAGTGATTAAGTGATTGGCCTTATAGTAATCTTGTCACGACCCAAACATCCCTCCGAGACATATCGTGACGGCACCTAGTCTCAACGACTAGGTAAGCCTAACAAATTGCAGAAATATCAATAATGGAAACAACGAAACAACCAACTTCGTTAGATACTGAATAACCAATAATAATGCCACTCGGAATGTACAATAACCAACATTGGACGTACACAACTTTCCCAAAACCCGAAACATCACGAGTCACAAACTATAGAAAGAAAAAAAATAGTATTTATATACGCTAGAGTCTAACAAAAGAAAAATACAGAAAGTGCTTGATATAGGGAAAAGTAGAAAGGGACTCCGAGGTCTGCGGACGCGAAGAATATACCTTGAAGTCTCCAAAGTTGTCTTGGCTCACTAAAAACGAGGCTGGTAGGAGGTTCCTGGATCTGCATACGAAAAATATGTGCAGGAAAGGGCATGTGTATACCACAATAGTACTCAGTAAGTACCAAACCTAACCTCGGTCGAGTAGTGATGAGGTCAGGTCAGGGCCCTATTGGTGTATATATATATATATATATATATATATATATATATATATATATAATAAAACAGGACAAAATGAAATATCACAGTAAAGTAAAGATCGAAATTTAACAAGAATGAAATCATAGAAAAGTAACAGCTTTGTACACATAGATAGCAACATGGGATCTCTCGAAATATCATTCTGTATTCCCAAAGTAAATATGTAGTATAGGGAGGATCTCCCGGAATGTCGTTTCGTAGTGCCAAAGTAAATATGTAGTATAGGGAGATATTATGGAATACCGTTCCATAGTTCCAAAGTAAATATGTAGCTCAACCAACGGAAATAACAGTTACAGCAAGAAAACCTACAATTTAGACTAAGTTCAAGTAAAGGAAAAATAGGAATATCACTAAATATGCTGCACAGAGTTCAGATAGGCAGTTAAGACACGTAGACATGCTATCTCTAAACTAAACAGGATAGTTATATATGCTAGTGTAGCTATAATAAGGAGAAACAAGTTATTAATTTGTGAAAACGGAGTTTTACAACAAATAGCCCGTGTACGCACTCTCAATTCACGTACACATCGATCACATATCAAAGCAGTACCAAATCTTAAGGAGAGTTCCCCCACACAAGGTTAGACAAGATACTTACCTCGAACCAAGCTCAAATCAATCCATAACAATGCTCTTTCCACCAATATCCGACTCCAAATGACCCAAATTTAGCCAAAATCAATTACATATCATAAATATAACTACAAGAAACTAATCTAGCTAATGAAATCAAAGCTAAATCAAGAAATTAGAAAATTACCCTAAAAAGCCCCTCAGACTCAAGTCTCGAAATCGGGTAAAAGTAAAAAAAAATACAAACACCCATTTACTCAAGAGTCTAACCATACAACAATTTCTCGAATCCGACATCAATTCGCCTTCCAAAACTCGAAATTATAGCCCATGACGTGTCGACCATTTTCACCCCAAATTTCCAACTCAAATCCCTAATTAGAAGGAAAAAAAGATAGATTCATTAGCTAGAACCACTTACCCCAACAATCTTCTTGAAGAAATATCAAAAAATGGGAAATCAACCCTCGAAATCCTATTTTCTGCCCAGCAAACTCGCTTCTGCAAGCCTTCAACCGCACCTGCAGGAAATCCATCGCATGTGGGAAAATCACTTATGAGGGCTGGGTTCACATCGGTGACAAAAGGGTCACACCTGCAGAACACTGTCCACTTCTGTGGTCCTTCTCCCCGCCTGCAATTCTGTGGGTGCATCAGCGGGCATCGCAGATATGGTACTTCCTGCGCACCTACGATCCTTGGTCAAGCCTCCAAACTACGCATGTTTTCCCTTCACTCCGCTCATGCGATCCTGCACCTGCGGTCTCCCCACCACAAGTGCGAAAACACTAGATTTCTGAAGATCTCAGCAATAACACAATTTTGACGTTTGATCTGTTAAGCACCCGAAACTCACCCGAGGCCCCTGGGACCTAAAACAAAAATACCAACCAGTCCTAAAACTCCATACGAACTTAGTCGAGCCTTAAAATCACATCAAACAACGGAAAAATCATGAATCACCCTCCAATTCAAATTTAAAGAACTTGAAACTTCAAATTCCTACAACCGATGCCGAAACCTATCAAACCACGTCCGAATGACCTCAAATGTTGCACACAAGTCATATTCAACATTATGGACCTACTCCAACTTTCTAAATCAAAATCCGGCCCCGATATAAAAAAATTCACTACCAGTCCAAACCTCCAAAAAATTTGACTTTCGCCATTTCAAGCCGAAATAAGCTATGGACCTCCAAAACACAATCTAGACACACCCATAAGACCAAAATCACCCAACGGATCTAACTAAATAAATAGAACTCCATTCTGGAGTCATCTTCATACAATTCCGACAACAGTCTAATCCTAAGACTTAAGCCTCTGTTTTAGGGACTAAGTGTCCCAAAATACTCCAAAAACCAAACGAAACCTTCCGGAAAGTCACAATAGCAGAAAAAAGATACTGGGGAAGCACTTAAATTGGGGATCAAGGCTATAACTCTCAAAATGACCGATCGGGTCATTACATCCTCCCCCTCTTAAAACAATCGTTCGTCCTCAAACCAACATAGAGACATACCTGAAGTGGTTAAAAGATAAGGATAATGGTTGTGCATATCCTTCCCGGTCTCCCAAGTTGCCTCCTTGACCGACTGACCCCTCCACTGAACCTTCACCGAAGAAATGTTCTTTGACCTCAACTTTCGAACCTGCCTGTCCAAAATAGCTACTGGCTCCTCAACATAAGATAAATCCTTGTCCAACTGTACTGAGCTAATATCAAACATGTGAGATAGATCATTGTGATTCTTTCGGAGCAAGAAACATGGAATACCGGATGAACTCCTGCAAGATTGGGAGGCAAGGAAAGCATATAAGCAACCTCCCCAACTCGCTGCAACACCTCAAATGGACCAATGAACTTTGGGCTCAGCTTGCCCTTCTTTCCGAACCTTATTCATAGGTGATACCCAAACCAAGACCCGCTATCCCACCATGAATGAAACGTCATGAACCTTTCGATCCGCAAAACTCTTCTGTCTAGGCTGGGCTGTGTTCACCTTAACTTTCTCCAAAGCATCCTCAACCAATTCTGTGCCCAATAATCTAGCCTCGCTCAGCTCGAACCAACCCACTGGGGACCGATGTCGCCTACCATACAGAGCCTCATACGGTTCTATCTGAATGATGAACTGATAACTGTTGTTGTATGCAATCTCTGCAAGTGGAGAGAACTTACCCCAAGAACCTCCAAACTCCATCACACACGCACAAAGCATATCCTCTAGAATCTGAATAGTATGCTCGGACTGTTCGTCCGTCTAGGGGTAAAATGTCGTGCTCAACTATACTCGAGTACCTAACTCATGTTGTACGGCCCTCCAGAACCATGATGTAAACTGCGTCACCTGGTTAGAGATGATAGATGTCGGTACGACATGAAGCCTGACAAACTCCCGGATATAAACTCGAGCCAGCTGCTCAGAAGAATAGGTAGTCATCATAAGAAGGAAATGAGTTAACTTGTCCATCCTATCCACAATCACCCAAACTACATCAAACGTCAACTGAGTCTATGGGAGTCCAACAATGAAATTTATAGTGATCTGCTCCCATTTCCAATCCGGAATCTCTAAATTCTGAAGCAATCCACCTGGCCGCTGATGCTCATACTTCACCTACTAGAAATTTAGATATCGGGCTGCATATTCCACTATGTCCTTCATTCTATGCCACTAATAATGCTGCCTCTAGTCCTGATAAATCTTTGTGGCACCTGGACGAATGGAGTGCCACGATGTATGATCCTCCTAAAGAATCAACTCACGTCATCCATCCACATTGGGCACACATAGCCTATCCTACATCCTCAATGCACCATCATCCCCAATATTGAACTCCTTAGCATTACCGTGCTGAACCGCGTCCTTAAGGACGAGCAGATATGGGTCATCATACTGACGCTCCTTGATACAATGATATAGAGAAGACTAGGAGGCCACACAAGGCAAAACTCGACTCGGCTTAGAAATATCCAATCTAACAAACTGTTTGGCTAAGGCCTGAACATCCAGTGCCAATGGCCTCTCTACTGTTGGCAAATATGCTAAGCTCCCCAAACTCTCCACCCTGTGACTCAAGGCACCGGCCACCACATTAGCCTTCCCATTATGGTACAGAATAGTGATATCATAAACCTTAAGAAGCTCTAACCACCTCCGTTGATACAAGTTAAGATCCTTCTACTTAAACAGATATTGCAAACTCTAGTGATTAGTGTAGATCTCACAAGTGACATCGTACAGATAGTGCCTCTAAATCTTCAAGGTATGAACAGTAGTTGCTAACTCATGATTGTGGACAGGATAGTTATTTTCATGCACCTTTAGCTGTCTGGACACGTAGGCAATCACCCTACGGTCCTACATGAACTTCGCGCTGAGGCCAATCCACGGCGCATCACAATAAATAGTATAAGACCCCAAACCTGTAGGAAATGCCAATACTGGAGCTGTAGTCAAAGCTGTCTTGAGCTTTTGAAATCTCTCCTCACACTCCTCCGTCCAACTGAACAGAGCACCCTTCTGCGTCAACCTGGTCATTGATGCTTCAATAGATGAGAATCCCTAAACAATTCAATGGTAATACCCCGCCAAACCAAGAAAACTCAAAATCTTTGCAGCTGAGAATGGTTTGGGCCACCTCTGCACTGCTTCCATTTTCTTCGGATCCACCTTGATCCCTTCACTCGACACTACGTGACCCAAAAATGCCACATAATCCAACCAGAACTCACACTTTGAGAACTTTGCATATAACTTCTTTTCTCTCAAGGTCTGAACCACAGTCCTCAAGTGCCGTTCATGATCTCCCGACCCTGGGAGTACACCAGAATGTAGTCAATAAACACAACGACGAATATATCAATATAATGTCGAAATACACTATGTATCAAATGTATAAATGCTGCTGGGACGTTGTTCAGCCCAAATGACATCACAAGGAACTTGTAATAACCAAACCGAGTCCTGAAAGCAGTATTCGGGATATCTGGCTCCTGAATCTTCAACTGATGATAACCTGAATGTAAGTCAATCTTGGAAAACACTCTAGCACCCTGTAACTAATCAAATAGGTCATTAATGCAAGGCAAAGGATATCAGTTCTTCACTGTAACTTTGTTCTACTAGCGATAATCAATGCATATTCGCATAAAACCATCCTTTTTGTTCACAAACAAGACAAGAGTACCCAAGGTGACACACTAGGCCAAATGAAGCCCTTATCAAGCAATTCCGGTAACTATTCCTTCAAATCCTTCAACTTAGGAGGGGCCATACGATAAGGAGGAATAGAGATGGGCTGAGTGCCCCACAACAACTCAATACCAAAGTTGATATCTCTATTGGGCGGAATGCCCGAAAGATCAGTTGGAAACACATCTGGGAAGTCCCTCACTACTGGGTCTGACTCAACTATAGGGGTATCAATACTGACACACATAAGCTAGATACGCGTCACACCCCTTCTCAACCATTTGTTGAGCTTTAAGAAATGAAATAACTCTGTTGGGAGTGTAATCTAAGGTACGCCTCCAAGCTAATAGTGGTAAGCCTGACATGGCTAGTATCATGGTCTTGGGGCGACAACCAGTCCAGGCCTAAAATAACATCAAAGTCTACCATGCTGAGCAATAATAAATCGGCTCTGGTCTTACAACCTCTAAAAATAATCAAACACGACCGATGCACGCGGTCCACAACAAGAGAATCTCCTACAATAGTAGACATATAAATAGGGGAACGCAAAGAATCCTGGGATATGCCGAAATACGAGGCAAAATAAGTTGACACGCAGGAATAAGTAGAGCTTGGATCAAATAGAACCGATGTATCTCTATGACAGACCAGAGCTGGTTGAGAAGGTGAAGTGGAAGTTGGTGTTGTACTCATAGCTTGGGAACCCTGTGGAGCACATTGTGGCTGAAAAGCCTGTGGCGGTGCACCCCTCCTAAGTCTAGGGCAATCCCTCACTATATGGCAAGTGTCGTCACACTCAAAACAAGCACTGGGAGGCCGTGGCTGATGTGGTCGAGTCACTCCAGGTCTACTAGATTGATCGCTGAAAGCACACCGTGTAGGACGAACACTATCACACCTCCTTTTTTTACCACTCGGAAGGGGAATAAGGGGTTTTTTTTCAATTTAAGTGACAATCGAAAGGGGATTATTATTTAAAAATCAAAGTAGTCACTTGAGATAATTTATGGTGTCCCAAGTCACCGGTTCAAAGCCCGAATTGAGGTGAGGAAAGATTGACTTTGTTTACGGTCTGCGAACACAAAAATCCGAGTAAGAAATTCTGTTAACCCGGGAGAAGGTGTTAGGCATTCCTGAGTTCCGTGGTTTTAGCACGGTCGCTCAACTATTATTATTGGTCTATTTATTTGATTTTAAAAAATCTTTGAAACCTATATGCATTTTTATTCCTTTTAAACCGCTTTTAATAACCCGATTATTATACAACTAATTAATGATTACAAATTGCGGATCATGTCACGGGAACCATACCCACGATCCACAACATGTGTATTTTAATTAACAAGATTAAATTGGGGCCGAGTCACATAAATGTACCCCCGAATTTTAGAAATTGTGTATCACAACTACGTCACGGGAACTGTACCGGTAGCTATGACACTCTATTCAATTGCGCCTAAAGAAAACTATGGATATTTGGAAATTTCTCCTAAATTAATTTGAGATTGTTGATATGCCCCGTGAATCTATGAAAATTAGTTGTAGAAGAAGTAAGCTAGCAAACAATCCCAAACCCAATTTAATCTTAATGGCCTCCAAAATCCCTCGATTCCAATTGACTACCGCAACCAATTAAGTATCCAAATGTTCGACATATTAACAGAACAAAGTCATGACCCATTTTTCATACTAAACCTTACAGCACATTGAATAAAATATTTATAGAATAGAATGAGCTAGATATAAAATTGATTATCCAAAACTTCCGGATCTAAATTAGTTAATTTAGCAACTTGCACCAAATTATTATTTTAACACGCTAACACAAAAATGAACAACACAAGCTTATGAGTAAACAAATAAAAATCCATGGTAATCTGTGTCCAAAATAACTTCGTGCATCCAATGTTTAAATACACATAAAAGAGCACCCAAAATTATTCATTCAATCAAGAGGGAAACACAAATAACACCAGTGGAAATCTCCAAATTTTGTCACGTAAACAGTAAACAAGAATAAGAGCAAACCGAACAAATAATTCAAACATTCATATAACAATGAACAACAAAGTTGATGGAAGTACACTATTAAGCAAAACAGAGTATGAAAAATGAGGAACCAAACCTCAAAATGGATCAACACATTAGTTGTGAGGCAATGTTAAACTCAGACACTACAAACCATGGACGGAGCCCTCGAACGGAAACTTCGACACGCAACTGAAATAGACCTCACATGTACTAGAAATGAGCTATCGAAAAACATGTATATATGGTCAGGCCTGTCATCCCCATCGCAGCAGTAATACAGAAATAGGAGACGAGTGAGAAAGAAGAACAGTAGCTGGCGATGAAGATGAAGGCGATGATGGCTGTTGCTGGTTTTTGAAGGTTTTCGTCTTAGGGTTCTCCAGCATTCGTGGCTGCTTTTTTCGTAAGGGATCAGAAGAGAGACGTGCCCAAGAGTGGTCGGCGGCAAAAGCTCAGGGTTGCTAGTGTAATGGAGGTTGAAGATGAAGATGCGATGAAGATTTTGGGAACTCTTGCGGCTGCCCAGAATTCCAGTAGTCAAGAGCTCCAGCGACTGACCCTCTATATTGTGTGTTCAAGCTGCCGAGGTTTTGGGTGTCTAGCAAATGAAGATTACGACTGAAGAAGATGATGAACGGGGGGTGGGGAGGGGGGTCTGTTTTTGACATTCAGCGGTGGACCTCTGTGTATTAGGTCTTCTGGAGAAGAAGACGGCGTGGGGTGGGCGGGTCTTGTGTATAAATGGCGCTCATCAGCTCTTTTTTTAGCTTAGGGACTTTAGGTTTTTTTTTTGGCTGCCCTCCTCTTAAGATCTTTTTAGGCATTAGTTTATCTTCTATAGGTCTAGGTCTATATATATTTTTTTTTTTTTGTATATTTTGCCAATTAGTCTCTAGGTCTTTTGTGTATTAGGTCTCTAGGTTTTTAAGAAAGGTTTTTCTAGGTTAAAGGAGTATGAGTTTGGTCTTATTGGACCCGAATTTAGGAGATTGGAGTAGGTCCATGTCTTGTTGGGTCTTAAAATTGGGCTCCAAGACTCCAAAAATTATCATTCAAAACCATAGCTAAATTTCTTTAATATAAGATAAATATATTACATGATGCAAAAACAAATTCTAATTAATTAAACAAAACTATATTAAAACATGAAACTATTATATATTTTTGTATTTTCAAGATTATGTAAAGACAAAAGTAAGGTACTATTTTTGTATATTTTTTATTTAAATTTATGAAAGATATGTACGCTAAAATATTTTTGTAATTTTCATTTTTTGTGACGAAAATAAAGTAAAAAGGTCAAAATTAATTTAAATAGTGATGTTAGGACTAATCTAAACATTACATGCTAAAATATGATAAATCTTGGGGAAGGTCAAAAATCACGTGTCTACAGCTGCCCCTCTTTGACTGGGAATGCGAAGAGCTTTCAGACAAAGAACGACTAGACAGGTTTTTTGACCCGACCCTTATTTGGAGAGACTAAATCTATGAGAAAAGGGGAATGTGACCGAGCCCTCGTATCTGAGCTGCCTACATATCCTTCGCTATAAAGGAATCAGGCCATGTGTAGTTCAGAAGTGAGTGAGATGATGGAGTATATCGAGGTGGAGAGCCGGTCGAGGTTCCGGTTTGCGGTCCTGTTATTACATCAATAATTAAAAAGACTAACTAAGCATGTCAACTATGAGTTACAAGATTCCTATCTATAAGTCTTCTGAAGCTTGATCTTGAGTCTTGAATGGTTCTTCATGCAAACTTTAGATTTGAACCTCAGTGCTTGTTAGCTGCAGGTGCCAGCTCGTTCTTCTTCAGTTTTTCAGATCAAGACCGGACATGTGATGCTTGTGACTTCAGTCATGTCTTGAGTAGCCCACATCTTTCATCAACTTCAGCATTTGGATTCACTTCTTGCCTTTCTTTTTTTTTTATTCTGGATTGTGACTAACTTTCGTTGATCATCTCGGACTGTTGACTCGCATTCTTGCCCTGAGCTTCTTTTGTTGCTGACTTGAATTGCATTCTGAAGTGAATTACCTTATTCTCTAGGTAGAGGCTGATTGCCAAAATTTGAAATGCATTCCCTTGTTCTCTAGGCGGCTGCCTGATTACCAAAACTTGAACTGTATTCCCTTTGCTACCTTAAACTGTTTTCCTTTGAAACTTGCGTTGTCTTCCTTTAAAACTTGAATTGCTTTCCTTGTTTTCTAGGAAGGTGCTTGATTGCCAAAACTTTAACTATATTCCCTTGCTCTTCAGGTGGGCATCTAATTGCAAAAACTTTAACTGTATTCCCTTCCTCTCCAGGTGGGCACCTGATTGCCAAAACTTGAACTATATTCCCTTGCTCTCCAGGTGGGCGCCTGATTGCCAAAACTTAACTATATTCCCTTGTTCTCTAGGTGGGCGCCTGATTTCCAAAAATTGAACTGCATTCCCTTGCTCTCCAGGTGGGCGCCTGGTTGCCAAACCTTTAACTGTATTCCCTTGCTCTCTAGGTGGGCGCCCGATTGCCAAAACTTCAACTGTACTCCCTTGCTCTCCAGGTGGGTGTCTGATTTCCAACACTTGCTTGTTTTTCGTTGAGACTTGAACTGCTTCTCCTTGTTTTTCAGGTGGATGCCTGATTTCCAACACATCACTGCTTTTCCCTCAAAATTTGACTTGTTTTCCTTTGTTCTCTAGGTGGGCTCCTGATTGCTGAACTTGAACTGTCTTCTTTTGAACATTGCTACTTTCCCTTTGTTCTCCCTGGGCGCCTGATTTCCAACACTTGTATTGTTATTCCCTCGAAACTTCCCTCGTTTTCCCTTTGTTCTCCAGAGCTCCTGATTGCTGAACTTGAATCGTCTTCCTTTGAACATTGTTGTTTTCCCTTTGTTCTCCAAGTGGGCGCCTGATTTCCAATACTTGTACTGCTTTTCCCTTGAATCTTGGCTTGTTTTCCCTTTATTCTCCAGGTGAGCTCCTGATTGCTGAACTTGAACCGTCTTCCTTTGAACATTACTGCTTTCCCTTTGTTCTCCAGGTGGGCGCCTTATTTTCAGTACTTGAACTGTTTTTCCTCGAAACTTAAATTATTTCCCTTTATTCTCCAGATGGGCTCCTGATTGCTGTCTTCCTTTGAACATTGCTGCTTTTCCTATGTTCTCCAGGTGGGTGCCTGGTTACCAACATTTGCACTGTTTTTTCCTTGAGACTTGAACTGTTTCCCTTTGTTCTCCAGGTGGGCTCCTGATTGCTGACTTCCTTTGAATATTGTTGCTTTCCCTTTGTTCTCCAGGTGGGTGCCTGATTGCCAACATTACACTGTTTTTTCCTTGAGATTTGAACTATTTCCCTTTGTTCTCTAGGTGGGCTCCTGATTATTGTCTTCCTTTGAACATTGATGTTTTCCCTTTGTTCTCCAGGTGGGTGCCTGATTACTAACATTTGCACTGTTTTTTCTTGAGACTTAAACTGTTTCCCTTTTTTCTCCAGGTGGGCTCCTGATTTCCAACACTTGAACTATTTTCTCGTGAAACTTGAACTGCTTCCCTTGAGACTGTTTTTCTTTGGAACTGTCTTTCCTTGTTTCTCCAGGTGGGTGCCTGATTGCTGAACCAGAATTGTCCACTTCTTGAGAATGCCTTTCTTTGAATTATCTTCCCTTGTTTCTCCAGGTGGGCGCCTGGCATTACCACAAAACAGACAGAACAAAAGAAACTTTTCTGCCCCAGTTTGGTATCTGGGCGCATCTGTGAGTGTTAATCGAATCATGTTACCCAAAATCTCTAAGAATTTAAAAACTAAATCTTATTGTCCAAAAGGGTCCTGAAAACTTCAAATTAAATATCATCTTAAGAGTGAAAACTTTAAAGCTGAATTATATTTCCTAAAGGTAAAACTTACGTTAAAAATTGTTATCTATGAAGGTTTTGCAATTTAACTAGGTCACATTATATAGGAGGGTCCTGAAAACTTTCAGAATTAAATCCAATTATCCATGAGGGCCCTAAAAAATATTAAATTAAATCCCATTATCCAGGAGGGTCCTGAAACTTACTGCCAAACCTGTCTGGCACCTACTTACCTCACGGAGGGTTTCTTCGGAACAAACAAAATTTCCTGGCCCTGTTTCAATCAAAGAAAACTTGTGAGTTTAAATATGGTAGTTGGTTTGCGGCATTGACTTTGAGTGCGATTACTCCTTCACTTCTCATGATAACTGCAATTTCAACTCGCAAGACCTTGCTTGTTTATTGACTGACCACTTTCTTTGTCACCCTTATCACGGAAAATACCTTTGATACATTCAAACACAATGCCATTCATCCGTTGCATTGTGCTCATGCATTGACATATACTGAACCTTTGTGTTTCACATGAATCCCAAAGCATGTCAATTGCCACCCACTTAGTGTGCATGCTGTTCTTTCCTGACTTAAACCACTGGCCTTGGCCTTGAGGTCTATTGCACCTTCACTTGCCATGATAACTTTGTTTCCGCTTGGAAGACCTTGCTTGTTATTGGTTAATTACTTTTTATGTCAACCTTATTACAAAAAGTACCTTTGATCCGTTCACCCAACATCCCTGATCTGTTGCATTGTTCATGAATTGACATATACCAAACCTTTGTATTTCACATGAATTCCAAAGCTCGTTGATTATTACCAATTTAGTGTGCATGTTGTTCTTTCCTGACTTATGCCAATTTAATGTGCTAGCCAGATCCCGTTTTGTGCAATTGGAAAGGTGGTGGCAAATTTTGAAGTCATTTCTCACTTGTTCTGACCAAACAGACTCAGGAAGAGGAAGTAAAAAAGAACATAGTAAAGGACAATGGAAACAAATGATTCCTAGCAAGAAAACTACAACGTAGAAACTTATTAGATGTGGATACCAACTCTAATGACCATGACATGCACCTGTGGCTTAATCTGTCAAGCAAGTATGATGCTCAACTCTTGTTATACCTCTGAGTAGTGAAACTGGGCTTCCATGCTCCGATTATCCTATCTGATTCACGATCCTTATTCGATATGTAGTGCCCGAAGGGCTTACACCACCAAGCCTCTCTCATTTTGTTCTTTCACTCAACTCACCAATGCCTTATGGTGCCTGTGAAGGTTTTCACCAATAAGACTCTCTCGTTTTGATATTTTCTTCTTATTTCCTCTGATTCAGTAGATGATAAGGCATTAACCATGGTAAAAATATTATATACTCTTGGCATGTCTAAACTCAGCACTCTAAAAAAATTATCTAGAAGGTCTTTTTTTTTTACTATAATATGGCTTTTGGACAGAGTTAGAAAGAAAGGATATCATAAAGGCTCAAAATAACTAAGACAACGGGATTAATTTATTTACAACTTTTTGAATCCATTCTAGAAACTTTTCCCCAATTTCTAAAACAAGGGAATTTGATTCTTTTTTTTTCTTTTTCTTTTGATAGAGTTACTAAGAAAGACTGTCTCACTCTCGACTTCGTGGGATTATGAAATATTTTATTTGGTATGACCGAACCATAAGGCTGCCTACGTATCTTGTGGTGACAAGAATCAGGTCGAACACAGTTCACACAGATACTTTCTTGTTACTACTTTCCTTTTTCTTTTTTCTTTTTCTTTTTCTTTTTTTTTTCTTCCTTCCTTTTCTCTTTATCTTTTTTTCCCTTTTTATCTCTATTTTTCCTTCCTTTTTTTGAATTTTTCTTTTGGCGTGAACTTTCTAAAATAAACCTATGGGAACATGAACTTTTTTTTTTCGTATTACTCTAACTTGATTCCAAAAGAGGAGAGGTCAAAGAAATTAGTACAGGCTCAAAAGGATATCAAATGGTATAAGTATTTGGGTAGCTGAAAGAGGGTCTCCCAATCCCTGAAAATGCTAAGTACAACACATGCAACTTGCAATGAAAATTAAAAATCATGCAAAATATTTCTTTTGCGGCTTCGGCATTGATATCACTGATATGCCTTCCATTTTTCTTTAGCGCCTTGTCAAGTACAGAACCCTCGTTGGGTGATTCCCTTTTCACAATGGATATCCTCCGTCAATTCGGAGAAAACTTTCTTGACTTTATCTTGTAACTTGAGATGCACTTGAACTCAAAGTTGCTTGCTTCAAATTGTCCAGGATGCACTCTCCTTTAATGAATTCTTGTCACTCTATTAACTTCCCAAATTATATACCCCAGTTTCACATGGTTCGGGCTTCAAATGATCTCAAAATGTTCAAATCTATTTATTTCCCTCAAGTGTCCCCATCATCTTCAAAATTGCTTCATTACTTCATGACTAAACTAACTTTTAAGACCAGGCCTAGAATTATGTGTGAATGTCATGTCACCAGAACCAGTATGAAAAGAAATATAAAAGAAGAAGAGAACTAAACCAAAATGACTAGAAATAACAGATAATAGAACATTGCACTAGACAGACGGTGATAGTGTTTGAACAACAAAACAAGCAAAATAAACTGGGGTTACAATCCTGAAACAAACCTAGACAACACTAAATGAGTTAGTACGACTAAACGAACTAGGCAAAATAAAACGATAGAAGGGTTTGAGTCACAAGGCGATATCCGGATTACAACCCTGAAATAACCCGGATAACATAAATGACAACAAACTTAACCACCAAGACTCCTCCCTGGCTAGCCAAGAAAGGAGCGTCTTTCCAATTAGCAAGCTCGACATCTTAGCCACTGAGTTCTGCATCAATATTGCCAAGACCATTACCAATTTTGATATCATTAACTTCACCAAGTGGCTCATTGACTCCTTTGACCAACCCTTCGTCATTGTAAACCATCCCAAAAATCTATGTGTTGTCATGTACCTGTAGAGGATTATGTGTGACACTTGGGGTATTACTGCCTTGGACCACAATTATTCTTTCTTGAATAATTCTTTCTATTTCCCTTTTTCAAGGCACGACAATCTTAAATGCTATGACCTTGGACATTAGAGTGATACATGCAATGTACAATAGGATCAAATCCTTTTGCATATGGGTCGGGCGTATAGCCGAGGAGCGGCTCAATCAAACCAGAATTTTTTAACTTTTGAAACAAGTTTGGGTAGGATTCTCCGATTGGTGTGAAATTATCTTTTTGCCTTTGTTTCACTCCATGTCCTAGTTTTCTAGGATTGTTGGATGCTCGAAAATGTTATGAAGGCGCGTGAGAATTTTGGGATGCTGTCACGTTCAAAGGGTTGGTATTGAGGCTGAAAGCGTTTAGCAGGAATGCCCACTGGATCCTGTAGTTGGCGGGGCTCAACAACATCGTTTTTATCAATGGGAGGACTGTCCCAAGCAACTTGTCCGATCTATATGAACTAGAATTCGCTAAAACTTTAGTTGGGTTTCTTTTCCATCTGAGATATGGAGGAGCGGTCTGGGACAAAGTCTGTATTGCACTGAAAGTGTCGCACAAAATCTTGAGCCATGCCACCCATCTATGCCACTTACCGACATCTTGAAGAGTATGTCATTCCAAAGATGCCCCAGTCATGCTCTCACTAAAATACGCCATCAGCAACTCATCTTTCCCGCCAGCACCTCTCATTTCTTTGCAATAACCCCTCAGATGGGCTACTAGATCTCCACGCCCATCATACAAATTAAACTTTGGCATCTTAAACCCTTTCAGCTTTATGGATATCTCATCTTGCTCCACTGTCTTAGCAGGCTTTTCAGCTTCACCGGAGGCTCAAAATGAAGAGTGTAAGAGTATGGACCCGAGACCTTGAAAATTGGTTCTGGAGCATAGTGGTGGGCATCGGGGATTTTGAACACAGTCTCGCTAGAGGAACGAGGAAAGGTAGCAGGTGGATGAGCTACAAAAACATGAGTGGTCAAAGAGCGAGATATGAGGTGGTTTTGGGGTGGAGTGTGAAAAGGTTGTGGGAAGATATCAATAGCAGTGGGAATCTGGAATTGTGACAGTGGCGGAATGGTGACAAGGCTTTCAGGGTAGCGAGTGGGAAATAATGGTGGAGGATGCCCACTAATTCAGGCTTGGTATATTTCGGCCATCTGTCCTTTCAACCTTAAGTCCTCTTCTTTCAACTCAGATTCTGATTCAACAATTCCCTTAAACGGATCAACAACCTTTGTGTCCAAATCTTTGCTAGGCAATCGCTACCTTGCTCTTTGACCTTATGTTGTATGGATGAGTTACTTAAAAATCACAAACCAACCAACCTTCTACTTAATGAAGATAACAAAAGGAACAAAATGAGGTCATCTTGTTAGCATTAGGACATTTAACAACTAAAAATATCATATTGCATGCAATGCACCTACCAACAATTAACGGTTCTAGAATGACTTTGAGGGTCGCAAGGTCACTTGGCATCATCACAATTTTGTTCATTTCAGTCTTCTCTATTCTTTATTTTCTGGCACTTCTTGGCTTGCTCATTTTCCTTCCTCTTTTTCTTCTAATTATCACTCTTTTCTTTCCTCTCATTTCTCACTTCCCATAATTTTACCTCTTTTTTTTTTCTTTTTTTTTTGTTTTAGTAATAAAAAAATGATTCGATTGAACCCTATGCAGGTTGCCCATATATCATGACGCCGCATGAATCAGATCTTTGCGTAATTCGGGAAGATCGGAAATAAAGGAAACACACTAACGTTCTTTTTTTCTCTTTTTTTTACCTTAATGACTACTCTGACGAGAAAAGGGAAATAAAAAAACAAGTCTTTTTTATTGAATTTTCTATACTTAATGTTCTATAACCTATTCTAACTCATGCTTAACGAGCATATATTTTTTCCTCTTTTTTTTTTCTTTTTTAAACAAATACTCTATGGGAAATTATTAAGGAAAAAACCCTAGAATAGAAAAATATTTTTTTGATTCTTTTTTTTTTAGAAAGGATGTCTAAGAAATAAGCCAAAGAAAAATATTTTGAATTTTCATTTGATATCCCTCGAGAAAAATTTCGAAACGAGAAATGAACAAGATAAAAAATGTTTTTAGATTTCAGTTTTTGATTACCTAAGGAAGAAACTTTAAAGATAAACAATAGATAAAGCATATTTTTTTTCCTATGTACAATATCCTAAAGTTCTAGTGAAATAAAAAATAATTTTTTTTCATTCATTTCCCAAAGAATAACCTCAAAAGAAAATCTTTTTGGAATTTTGGAATTAATATCTTAAAGAAAACTTTTAAAGAGATACTAAAAGGAAATTCTCTTCTTTTTTTTGAATTTTTAGTATTAATATACTAAAGAAAATATAAAAGCAATTTTTATTTTGATATTAATTGCCTAAAGGAAAAACAACCTCAAAGGAATATTTTTTTCATTTCTAGAATTAGTATTCTAAAGAAAACTTATAACGGAAATATAAAAACGCAAAATTTCTTCTTCTTTTTTTTCCTTTTTTTTTTGGATTCTTGACTTGTAACACATTTACAAATACAAAATAAGAAATACAATACCAAAAGACTCGGCAAACTTAACTAGACTATTACAAACTCTAACATCACCTAAAAGACTGAATACTACTATACAGGACTAGAAAGTAAAACATGAACAATTGACTCAAAAACATAAAATGGCTCATCGAGCAACTCCTGAATGCAGTGGTCCTGGGGTATCTGTCATGCTCAATCTCTGGTAAGCAGATCCGCACCTGTATGAGAAAACTTAAACCAACACTATGTGAGACAATAACATTCCCTACTAGACACATGCAAGACATGGTTACGACTATTTTTCTAAAATTAACCTATATGGCTAAAAGTGGCTAAAAATGCAAGATTTGGCTAAGACCCCACGAGAACAAGAACCTAAACTCACTAGGAAGACCGGACCCTATATGGGTTGCCTACGTATCACGCCCTGAAAGACGAGAATCAAGTATGCGTAGTTCGGACAGATTGGATACGGGCAAGAAAAAACAACTAGTTTAGGAAAAATATATTTTTTGTCCCTTTTTTTTTTAAAAAAAATGATGAAACATGTAAAATCTTTTTGGATTTTATGATTTTTTTTTTTTTAATTTTATGATTTTTCGGAAAATGATGAAAAAGTGCAAAATATTTTTTTGAATTTTCAAGCTCTTTTTTTTAATAATAATGTGACAGAAAACATAATTGGGCCCTACTCGCTTTATCCTCACACTTCACCCTCTCTTTTTTTATTTTTTTTCATTCGACATCAATTATCATTGGTCCGCCAAATGACCATTTTACCCTTGAAGAAATGCAACATGTAGCACATAGGATGCATCAAGATGGTCTGTTATTTTGGGTACACCTGTCCTAGACGGATCCAATCCTTGTGTTACGTCCCCAAAGTCCAATGCATATGATGCAAACAAGCATTCCTACTAGGGATCTAGCATGAGACTGAGTTATTCTAAGTTCAAAACCTGGTTATGTTGTTCTAGACTTGTGTACTCAAGCGGACAACTCGAGCCGAGGGGGGCTACGTACCGGGAACCAAAAGGTCATCCGGCTTTGTAACTTGTCCAAGCCTCTTCCTAATTTAAGGTATGACACCAACAGTAGAGGAGTCACGCAAGCGTGCACATCCCCGAAGATGAGAAGAGAAGGGTTTCGTAGCAGTTTATATACGGTTCAGATATATCAAAGCGATAAAAAGCAACATTTAGCACATTACGCCCAAACATGTAATTAAAACCAGATAATAAATAAAAGCCAAATATAACAATTATTCTAAGCTCGGATTCTTGAACCCTGAACCATAGATTTCAAAGCCATGTGTATTAAGATGTCCTAGCTATGTGGTTTCACTCATGAAAGGTTGAGGTTAGATGCCTTCAGATTTTTGCACCTATCATGGGCGTGTGGCATAGATTCCTTGTGTCAGTGGACGTTAAGAGTGTAATTCAACTTCATGTGTTTTGAAAACCATATCGTATTCAAGGTGCCAGAATATTCTCATTCTTGATAACTGGAGTTTTCCTACACTCTAGGAGACGACTGGGTCACGTACATGAATATTCCTCCTTAATGGTTCCTATTGCCAATGTACGAGTTACCCCTATGCCTTAATTGTCTAATAGTTGATGTCGTCACAATGATTAACCATATCATCATTATTAATAGAAATCCTCGTGTCTCTTAGCATGTAACCTCCTGAAATACTCTACTCATTGCCTAGATGGATTTCTGAATAATTCCAGCCCAATTTTGAACTTCGTTGCTCCTTACTGTATTAGATCTATTTGGTATTGAATTGAAGGTTCAAACAGCCAAAGAGGAAGTATCCCCGTGTGATCCCATATATTCGATAGGTAATTTTATCGTCAGTTTATGATATCACATCTTAGAGTAATTGTGGAAGGTCATCAAAGGTTTAGCATGGGCGTTCGTGTAGAGATTTAGAGTTTAGTAAGGTGAAGGGGTTATTCTCAATACTTTCCCCTAAAGATGTCATATGAGTTGATAATGAAGGTTGCATAAGTGTAGTTCACATTAGGCCATGCTATGAGTATGATGTTTACCATCGTTGTTCTACATGTATTACCATCGTTGGAGACCTTTTGTGTATCATCCCGGTGGAAACTATTGAACGTGAAGTTATTGGATTATTAACTTATGTGAGGTATCTAGTTGTCATCCTTTTTAGATAAGTTTGAAGGCTGGGATTGTTTTCGCGAATGGGTTGTAGTAAATCCTGTAAGTCGAGGAGGTCACCTTGAAGTCCAAAAGTGTCGTGGAAAAGTTCGCTTGATTGTGTAACAATTAGTTTTGATTTGAAAGGTACCTTATATGTGTTATGATTTAACAGGTGCAGTCCATGTCCAGGTATCATCATGATAATGTGGTGCTTGTAATGCTGAGGTTCTTGTTATTGATATATACACTGTGGTGCTTTGTCTCATTGTGGAAGTGTTGTTAGGATGGTTTTGGTGGTTCTCAGACAGGTGGATAGGCCTAGTTACAAAGGAGACTCTGCCGAAATTTCTGAAACATTTGGGAGTTAGTCAAAATTTAAGGACTTGAGATAGGTTAGAAAGGAGATATATTAATTTAAGCATTTAGGGCGGACTCTACCCCACATTCGAGGACGAATGATCCTAGGGGGGGGGGGAGAATGTAAGGCCCTAGAAAATTTCGCTAAGTAACCTAGGATTTCGTGGTGCCACGTAGGCTTATTATAATATTTTATGTGCTATTAACATGGTGTACATTAATTGGATTTGGTAAATTAGTGTACAAGTCTTGTGGTAAGTAATTTGGGGCCCAAGAAAAGGCCTAGGGCTAAGTCAAATTGGAAAAAACTTCATGATAGGCTAAGATTTCAAATGAGTTCGCACAAGTCCCTAATTTGAACGAGGATATCAAAATATGTATAAGGTTTTATATGATTAAAAACCTATCATATGAAAGGTCTTTGATTCTAGTTTCCAACGCTTCAAACCGTTCATCATTTGGACAATCCTACACAAAGTTATGATCAAATTACCAAAGGCTGGAAAAATGCGATCCAGCGTCAATTCTGTGATCGCAAAAACCATTATGCGGTCCGCATACTTGATCTGCGATTGCAAATCTGATCGCAAACTAGACTAGTGTAGCCCAGTTTTGGGCACCAATTCTGCGATGCATTTTGCGACCCACATTCATGTTTTGCGGTTCATTCTGCGATCAAAAACCCGACTTCGGAGGGTTAATCTTCCTATTTTTATAACTCGACCCCATTTTAATATATAGGCTTTGGGGTTCATTTTGGGGTCATTTCTTACTGATTTTTGAGAGATATGAGAGCATTTTAGAGAGAGAAGGAGGAACCCAACATTCAATCATCCAATCTTGCATCAATCTTCAAGAATCAAAGAACCCAATCACAAGTTCTTCATCTAAGAGGTAAGGTTCTATATCCTAGACTTTAATTTCGAGTTTGGGGTATAAGGTGGGGTATTGAGGTATGATTCTTGGATATAATACTACTATGTATACATGCATGTACAAATTTAGTTTGTGAAAAGATTGTTGAACATAAACAAGTAAAGATTGGGTTGGGGAATGAAGGAAACCTAGTAAAAGAGATTTGAAATCAAGATGCTCAACTAGTATTTGATGAAATGCTCAAATGAGCTGAAACCGTGAATACCTTCCTAATTTGTGTTGATTTTGTTATGCCTTAAAGTAGACTGGGAATGCTAGAATTTTCGGAACGTTGTAGTAACTTAAGGAAAGCTTAAACAATATATGTATGTCTAAAACCCCGTCTCTTAAAAATTGAGCTTCCATAGTGCCCGTGTAAATGTTGTAAGTTCGAAACATGATTGATGCAGTACTTGTTATGTTTAGTGGATTATTATTGTGAAAATGCATGTGGTAGGTACTTCTTCATGTGTTTAATGTGTTATTCTTTGTAAATAGAGGATAAGTGGAGAACATGATCTATGTGCTAAATGTCATGCCATGGTTACTTTGGGACTAATATGCCAAACTTGACGAATTCCTCTCTATGCTTATGATTTAATTTGCCTTTGTATGCGCCTATGATCTTAAGTGACAAAGTAAATGTTGAAGATAGGAACAATGTGAAACGTGAATTATGGAATATGAATCATGTATTGAAATGCTTAGACCTTAAATTAAGATTGAAGCTGCATATCATGTGTCCTCTATGTGAAGTCTCATGCTTACATTTTTATTTGCTCTTCTGTACACATATTATCCTAAATCACAAATCTAACATTGGAATTAGGAATGATGTGAAATGTGGCCTAGTGCCAAATATATGACGTGATAGTTATGGCCCCAAGTGCCTATGATATGATATATGTGAAACAAGGATCGAATCGAGATGATTGATGGAAAATGGTAATATCTCGGGGAGACGGCTTAGCCGATCGGGCAGTGATCGGATGCCATGATATATATACACATGGTGGTAATGTACTGATGATTGAAACTGGAAAATGTGAATGAAATAATGGTAACATCTCAGGGAGATGGCTTAGCCGATCATGCCGTGATCGGACTCCACTAACGGAAGCGGTGGTAATATAGATAACGATGCAACAGTGTGGGATGCTCCAATCTAAAATTTCAAGAACTATGTGAAAATCCTGTGAACCTCCTTATATTGTTGACATGGTGATATTTGAAACTTTGTTGTATATATGATTTCCTCTTTATTCTCGTATGAAAGTTCTTTTAAATTTGATGGTGTTTAGTTATACATACTAGTGCTATTCGATAGCACTAACGTCCTTTTTGCCGGGGGTGCTACGTCTTTAAATGGATGTAGATGTTTCTATAGCAGGAAGTGTTGGTCGCAGCTAGTGCCGCATCATCCTTTCAGCTGACTTGGTGAGCCCCACTTTGTTTTAGAATCCAGTTTCATCTATTCATCATGTACTTTATATTTGAGGTATAGCCAGAGCCTTGTTACCGGCATTTCCATATTACATTACTCTTCAGTTGTGTTTAGAGGCTCCGTAGATAGGTTGTGGGTAGTGTCGAGTATTGAAATTAAAGTAGAAATATTGATGTTTGGCAAAGATTTATAAAACTTGTAATATTTTGATAATTATTATGTAAGCTGCTAATGAAAATGAAATGGAAGTTGTTAATGAAATACTTACTAAATATGATTAATGGAGTCCATCTCATATTTAATCATGAATTAGTTTGGGTAGAATGAAACCTAACCGGCTTGCTTAGTCGGGTTTACTCGGTTGAGCGTCAATCGCGCTCTTCGGATTTGGGCGTGACAACAACTTTCCAAGACAACAATGATTCAATAAACTCGCAAGAACCGTATTATTAAAGTACTTCCACAAATCTCACCATTGATCAACAACACAAGTATAGAATCTAGTATCTCGAGAATATCAGCTGTAGCAATGTATTAATGATTAGACATAGTGATGATCAAATTGGACACATCAATGTATTCTCAGAATTTCCATCAAATTTCATCATGTTATAATAAGCAAAGTCTTGATTTCTAACATTTAATACTATGTTCTTAATAACTAGAAGTTAAGTAAGGCATGAAGCAAGAAGGTCACGTAATTCTACAAGACACAATTATAACATAATTTACCCCCGAGCATGATTAACCATGGCACATACATATACGCTGGTCATCTCATATATGTATCACCCCCGCATGTAGCAAACAACGTCAAATAGGAGGAAAAATTCCCAAAACAAAGTTAGGCATGCCACTTACCTCAATTCGTCTGACTCAACACTTAATTTTGCCTTTTCCTTTACAAATTTGCCTCTACTCGGCTCAATCTAGCCAACGACGACTTGAATACATCACATAATGCAAGAGAAAATAATTTCAATTAATAAATCTGTGATTTTTATACAATTTCTAAAAAAAAAGTCAACAAAAGTCAACCCCCGGGCCTGCTCGATCAAAATCCGGGTCCAAGGATAGGTCTTGACTACCTATAGCCTCACGAGTCCAAATATGTATTTTATTTTCAAATCCGAGTCCTACAAATGTGAGGAATTCTTCGCAAAAGTGAATTCCAGCCCAGCAGCCCAGGTTCGGAAATGCGAGGCTGCTTCGCAAATGCGATAGCCGCATTTGCGACCAAAACATCGCAAATGAGATTAAACTAGAGCCAGCACTCAAAAATTATGAAAAATCATTCTGAAACCAATCTGAAACTCACCCAAGCCCTCGAGGATCCAAACCAACCATGCACACAGGTCCAGAAACACAACATGAACTCGCTCACGTGCTCATATCATCAAAATAACCTTTAAAAGCATGAAGATCAAAGCAAACTTAATCACAACCAAGCGTCCAAACCATATAAAATCAATTCTAAATGAGGCCAAATTTTGCAGACAAGTTCTATATGATGAAACGAACCGACTCAAGGCTACAAATCACGCATAACCACCTCAAAACGATGAATCGCACCTCAAGTCAAGATCAATGAATTTTGAAACTTCCACTTCTACAATTGATGTCGAAACATATCAAATCACGTCTAATTGACCTCAAATTTTGCACACAAGTCACATTTGATATTACAAACCTACTACAACTTCCGGAATCTGAATCCAACCCCGATATCAAAAAGTTCACTCCTGGTCAAACTTCCCAAAATCCAACTTTTGCCATTTTAAGTCTAGTTCAACTATGAACCTCAAAATCACAATCCGAATGCACTCCTCAGTCCAAATAATCTAACAGAACTGACGAAACTCCATTTTGAGGTTCAATGCTTAAAAGTTAAATTTGGGTCAACTCTTCCAAGTTAGAGCTTAACTCTTGAAGTTTATTCTTCCAAATCGATTCTGGATAACTTGAAAACCAATACTGACGATTTACGCAAGTCATAATACATCATGCGGAGATACTCGAACCCTCAAAATACCGAGCAAAGTATAGATACTCAAAACAACCAGTCGGGTCGTTACAGCCACTTTGTACTAAAAATCAATATAACATACTATATACCATTTTGGTATATAATATTTAATTCAATCTTGTATAATTTATTGTAATAATATACTATTACAATATATGGTATAATGTGAAAATGTAGTTAAATTTGATATTTTTTTAATTTTTTTTTTTAAAATTAGTGGATCCTTTTTCAATTTTCTAACAAGGTTCTCGATATCATATACCATTTCAGTATATGATATATATCGTATACACTGCAATAATATACGTCAAGTGCTACTAATATATTATTTTTGATATACTATATGCTAAAGTAAGTTATTTTCTAATAATTTTTATAGAAAAAATATAAATAAATAAAATAACAAAAATAAAGGAGCCAAAAATATGTGTAGAATTAGATTATGTAAAAAATAAAATAAACAATTATTTGAAATAATAATAAATGAAATTAAAAAAGAAAAAAATGAAAGAAAAAATAGTTATAATGTATATGTTGTTCTAATAATTGAAAGAAAAGAAAAAAAAATATTATACTAGTTATATTAAAAAGAGGTGAAAAATATTTACTATATAAGTTATCTTTTCTTATTGTATAAAAAAAGAAGAATACTAAAAAAAGCAATAAAATAAAATAAATGAAATTAGATTATGAAGGGAAAAGAAAAAAGCGAAAATAAGAGTTAAATGGAATTAGAAAAGGAACAAGAAATAAAGAGAATAAACAAAAGAAATAAAAATAAAAACAAAAACATAAAAGAGCCAAAATTGAGTGTGAAATTAAATGTTGGTAATAATAATAATAATATTGTAATAACTCGACCGGTTGTTTTGCTTTCTAAATCCTTGTTCCCCTAAATAAGACTCCTCATATGTGCATATACTGTTTTATGACTTGCGAGGATAGTTAGTTC
Source organism: Nicotiana sylvestris (assembly GCF_000393655.2). Classification (NCBI taxonomy): domain Eukaryota; kingdom Viridiplantae; phylum Streptophyta; class Magnoliopsida; order Solanales; family Solanaceae; genus Nicotiana; species Nicotiana sylvestris. The sequence goes on from NC_091058.1 coordinate 58,987,102, forward strand.
TGGATTTTGGAAGGGTTCGGGTTGAAATCTGAACACTTGGTTCCTTAAGGTTGGCAAAAAATGCTAAGTTTAACTTGAGTTAACGTTTTGAGTAAACGACCTCTGAACCGAGATTTGACGGTTCCAATAGGTTCATATGATTTGGAGTTGGGCGTATGTTCGGATTGGGTTTTGGATGAACCAGGAGCGTTTCGTCGCTTAATAGTAAAAGTTGGCTCATTAAAGGTTTTAAAGTTCTTTAAATTTGTTTTGGAGTAGTGTCACGACCCGGAATTTCCACCGTCGAGACCGTAATGGCGCCTAACATTTCACTTATTAGGCAAGCTAATGTTAGAACAATTTATCCCTTTTAACAGTCAAAATTTAATTAATGAAGAAAAATTGATGTAGATGCAATAGTTTGAAATATAAATCCGGAAGCTAAAACTTTAAAAGATCTACTATAAAATCCCTGAACCTGGTGTCACATGTGCACGAGCTTGTAGAGTAATACATACAAGGGTCTGAAATAAGTACAAAGTTATTTGAATGAAAATACACAGCTAAATCGAAAGAGGAAGGGGACTCTAGGAGCTGCGGGCGCTGAGTGGTCGTACCTCAAGTCTCCACAACTGTCCAACTCGAGCACGCTAATAACCGCCGTTGGGACCGACTCCAAAATCTGCATAGTGTGCAGAGTGTAGTATTAGTACAACCGACTCCATGTACTGGCAAGTGCCGAGCCTAATCTCGACGAAGTAGTGACGAGGCTAAGGCGTGTCACCTACACTACAACCTTTACGCAATATATAATAATGACAGAAAATAGAAATACTAAACAGAATTTAAACAGTCAACTGAAAATAATAACCACAACCTTGAGAATAAACTAGTGTCGTCTAGAATTACCAATTTTTAATAGACCAACTACGAATACTGGAAAATGCAACACAACTCAAGAAATAGAAACATATAGGTTGTTGTGGTGCGCAACCCGATCCCACCAGACAACACAAAACCCTCCCTTATTTTACCGTAGCAATATCAACAACACTACATAATATATATATATATATATATATATATATATATATATATATATATATATATATTGCAGCGTGCAATCCGATCCCACCATATATCAATACCAGTATCATAATTCACCCTTATTTCACCATGTCAATCCACCCTTATTTCACCTGTTGCGGCATGCAACCCAATCCTACCATATAGAAGATGTTCAACCTTATTCCACCATATCAATCCACCCTTATTACACATACTGCGGCGTGCAACCCGATCCCACCATATCAGTACCAAATACTCAAAGCACAACCAAATCAATAGTTCAACCACAAAGCCTTTACGATCAATAAATACCAAACTAGACCAAAAGGAACTTGTACAATAAAGAAATCTACACGAGTAATACTACACAACGAGACCATTCCACCAATTTACAATTAAAAGGTGCAAGTAAGTCAATTTAAGAAAATAACAGGGAATCATAAAACTATGGAAGAACTAACATTGTAACCTGGAGAAGATATTGAATAACAAGTAGAAATTAAGCATGAAAAATATATAGAGCATATAACAGTAAAGACCTTAAAGGAAATAATTAAGGAAAAGTGGTAAATCAGGGAAAACAGATAATTCGGCAGCGTATAAGCACTCATTACCTCGCATTTACGCTGCTCACATGAGAATCACATAGCACGTAGTCCGATGGTTCCTAATTCCCTCAAGTCAAGGTTAGAAACAACACTTAGCTCACTCCACCGCCAATTGAAAGCTCTACAAGGCCTTTCCCCTAGAATTCGCCTCCAAACCATTCATATATAGCCACAATTAACTTAATAATATCAAATATTCCTAAAGGAATCAGCTACAATGCATAAATTTATGTTTACCAAAAAGTCAAAAATTGACCCCGGGTCTGCTTGGTCAAAATTCGAGGTTCGGACCAAAATCCATTTACCCATTCACCCCCGAGCCCGATTATGTAATTAGAGATCTAAATTCCAAATTTACAAAAATCCCTAATTCTATCCAAACCCCCAATTTCCACCATGAAAATACAAGATTTTAGATTAAAGATTTGTGAAATGTAATGAAAGATCGAAAGAAGATGGGTTAGAATCACTTATCAATGTTTTGGGGAAGAAATGGTCTTTGGAAAGTTGCCTATAAGGTTTCTTGTTTTGAAAATTTTGAAGAATGAGCAAAAATTCCGTCTAAGTCAAGTTTTACCAGCTGCAGATGTCGCAAATGAGATACCATGTTCGCATTTGCGAGCATCGCAATTGCAAGAAAGAGGTCGCCATTGAGAACTCCTTAAGAATTCTCAGTGATCACAAATGCAATAAAATAGCTGCAAATGCGAACCCTGCACCCCTCGCAAATGCGGTCTTTCCTTCACAAATGCGAAGATTCTCAACATAGCACTGAGCCACAAATGCGACTCTGTTTTTGCAAAAGCGGACAAGACAAGTTCGCAAATGCGAACTCTAGCCTTGCAAAGCAAGCATATGGTGGCCCAGCTACTCTTTGCATTTGTGATGAGTAGCTCGCAAATGTGAATCCCTCAGAGGTCGCAAATGCGATGCCAGATCTCGCAAATGCGAGATCACAGGCATGCAACATTTTCCAAGTCAAATTTCAGTTTGTATCCTATCCGAAACTCACTCGAGCCCTCGAGGCTCCAAACCAAACATACACACAAGTCTAAAAACATCATACAAACTTGCTCGCGTGATTAAATCGCCAAAATAACACCTAGAACTACGATTTGAACACCAAATCAAATGAGATTTTCAAGAAAACTTTGAAACTTCTATTTTCACAACCGGACGTCCGAATCATGTCAAACCAACTCCGTTTCTCACCAAATTTCACAGATAATTCATAAATATTATGTTGACCTATACCGGGTCCCGGAACCAAAATACGGACCCGACATCCAAAAGTCAACTATTGGTCAAACATTTCAAATTCATTAAGCCTTTAACTTTCCAATTTCAACAAAGTCCGATATCTCGAGCTAGGGACTTCTGAATTCGATTTCGGGTATAAGCCCAAGTCCCAAATCACAATATGGACCCACCAGACCGTTAATATACGAGTACGGGGGGTCTGTTTGCTCAAAATGTTGACCAAACTCAACTCAAATGATTTTCAAAGTAAAATTTCATATTTTTCATAGTTTTAAACATAAAAGCTTTCCAAAAATACGCCCGGACTGCTCATGCAAATCGAGGAGGGTAAAAATGAGGTTTTTAAGGCCTCTGAACCCATAATTTGGTTCTAAAACATAAGATGACTATCGGGTCATCACATTCTCCACCTCTAAAACAACCGTTCGTCCTCAAACGGACATAGAAAAGTATTTGGGCTAGTGAAAAGGTGGGCATATCTACTCCGTATGTCGACTCAGACTCCCAAGTAGCTGCCTCAATGGGCTGACCTCTCCACTGCATTCGAACTGAAGGATAAATCTTTGATCTCAACTGGTGAACCTGTAGGGCTAGAATAGCCACCGACTCCTCCTTATAAGTCAAATCCTTGTCCAGCTGGACAGAGTTGAAATCTAGCATATGAGATGGATCTTCATGGTACTTTTAAAGAATGAACACACAGAATACTGGATGAACTACTGACAAACTGGGTGGCAATACGATCTTGTAAGCCACCTCACCTACTCTGAACAATATCAAAAGGTCAGATGTATCTAGGGCTCAACTTGCCCTTCTTTCCAAACCTCATTACACCCTTCATGGGTGACACACGGAGCAACACTCTCTCTCTGACCATGAATGCAACATTACGAACCTTATGGTCGACATAACTCTTCTTCCTGGATGGAGCTGTGCGAAGCCTATCGTGAATGATCTTAACCTTATCCAAGGCATCATGTACCAAATAATACAGCTTCTCCCGGCTCGAACCATCCAACCAATGATTGACACCGACTACTATATAAAGCCTCATAGGGATCCATCTGGATCTCAACTGATAACTATTATTGTAGGTAAACTCCGCAAGTGGCAAGAAATGATCAAAGAGCCTCTAAAGTCAACTAGGCTAGCGCGAAGCATATCCTCCAATATCTGAATAGTGCGCTCGAACTGTCCATCTGTTTGTGGATGAAATGTTGTGCTTAACTCAACCTGTGTGCCCAACTCATGTTGTACTGTCCTCCAGAAATGTGAGGTGAACTGTGTACCTCGATCAGAAATGATATACACGAGCACACCGTGAAGACAGTTGATCTCACAGATATAAATCTCTACCAACCGCTCTGAAGAATATGTAACTGCCACAAGAATGAAATGTGCTGACTTGGTCAGCCTATCCACACTAACTCAAACTGCATCGAACTTCCTCTGAGTCTGTGGGAGTCCAACAACAAAATCCATAGTGATACGCTCCCACTTCCACTCAGGAATCTCAATCTTCTGAAGCAAACTACTAGGTCTTTGATATTCGTACTTTACATGCTGACAATTTAGACATCAAGCCAAACATGCAACTATATCCTTCTTCATCCTCCTCCAACAAGAATGCTTCCACAAGTCCTAATATATCTACCTGAAAAGGTCGGGATCGAATCCACATAGAGCTAGATATGTTTGGAGTTGGATTCCTATCTAATCTAGCAATGTTCAGTGTTCTTGATTTCACTTCCAATCATTCTTGTTTGTTTGATATTTATAATTTAATACAAATGATGCAAAAAATTAAGCTTAGTAGATATTTTTGTAGGGTTTTCTAAATGGGTAAAAAGGCACTAGGAAAGTGACTGACTCCTAGGTGAGTATCTAACGGGATCTAAGACTTAGGACAATAATGTTGTAGTTGGAATCATGATATAGCCAATGCACGGAGCTACTCACTCAATACCTCTCGGTAGTTTGAGTGACTTTACCCTAATTGGCTTTCTCAAGCCTAGTTGGGTGTTATATTTGTACAAGCAAAGTTGGCTCAAGTCGGGTATTACTATCTCTAGGTATAACCCTTTAATTGGGACTATTAATCTCTTGAATACATCTTAATTCCTTGTTGGCCTGAATTTCCTAGACTTAAGCTCTCTTTCTCAAGAAGAGCCTAAGTCAAAAAGGCACAAATTAGAGTTTGCAACTACCAATTCAACATAAAAAGCACAGATCAGGACAAATATCAATCACCCATAAACATCTAAGCCCTAAAATAGGAGACCCATTAAATACCCACACTAGGGTTGAGCCACAACCCTAACTAATGGGTCTAGCTACTCATAATTGCTGGAGAAATCAAAGATTGAGATGAAATAAAAGCCATAAAAATTAATTACAAGATAAAAGTCTAAGATTAATTGTTAAACAAGCTCTAAAATTACTTAAAAAGAACAAACGATGGTTTCACGTGCTCAGTTAAGCAAAAGATGACCTAAAAATTTGAAAAAGAAGTATTTATACACGACTAAAGTTTTTGGAAAAAAATGCCCCTACGGAGGTACCGCTGACAGCGTAAAATGGACCACTGCAGCGGTGAGGCTACCGCGGCCGTATAAAATCAACTGCGAACTGCGGTCTTGTAGTTTGAGCTTCAATTTTGGCTCTCTAATTCTGACTACCACTGAGGGTGGTAAAATGACCACGGCCACGCTAATGCCACTACGACCGCACAAAATCACCGCGGTCAGTGGTGACCTGATGAACCCGCAAACACCTTCTCTGAACTTTACAACCGTTGAGAGCGAAATCAGGACCGCCTCAGCAGTGGATCCTCCGCGGCCGCGATTATTTTTTTGTTGTAGCTTTCAGTTGACTCAGCTTTTGACTTGTGTAGGTTTCACTCTTTTTTGAGCTGGTTTTAACTTTTTTGTCTCTTTTTGACCAAACACTGTAAGCAAGCACAATAAGTTAACTTTTGGGAATACTTGTACACACTTTAAATCCAAAACTTAAGAAAAAATGAGCATAAAATAGACTATAATACCTAGTTATCAACTCCCCCAAACTTAAACCTTTGCTTGTCCTCAAACAAACAAAGTAATTCCCACCTCTGCAAGATAAAAGAAATGAAAATTCAGCTGTCCTAAAGTAACCTCATTAAGAATCAATTGGGACTAACAATTACTCTCAACTCAAATGCATTATCAACTATACACAACCTTTTAGCACCATGTCTATAGTGCGACACAAAAGCATCACGAGTTGACTCAACTCATCAAGGAAACTCTTTCTGTTACATTAGTCCTCGTGGAACCCAAACTCATACTCCTCAACTCTTCACAAGCAAACCTCACTTTTATATTGTAGTACTCAGAACGAGGATTATGAAAAACACACTCATCTCTCTCAAAAGAAGGTCACAAGTCTGTCTCTAAGTACCATAAGCTTGCCCGTTATACGAGTCACCACTAATGTAAGCTCACTCAACTCAAGATCATATAGGGATTTTGTGGGGATGTAATGAACGCTTTTGGTTCAGGGTAGGATATGTTGGTCTAAGAAGGTTTCACCTTCCCTTAAGCACTTTATTTGCTTCATTTTGGCACACAGTTTCTTGACTCTTTGAGTCATTTACTTCTTCCTTAGGAGCTAGAGAGACACACTGTCACTCTTTCTTGTTCATTTCAATTCTTTTTCCCCTTTCCAATCTTTCCATGCCTTTCATCTTTTGCTTTTATTGAATCCCTTCATTTCTTCTACATTTTTCACATTCTTTTTGAATTTTTGGCTTTTCTTTATTTTTCTTTTTGCCTTTCCTTTTCTTCATTTTGTACCTTTTATCACATTTGCATTTGTCATCTCTCTCCCCAAACTTATGCTTTTGCCTTGTGCTAAGTAAAGATCGGGTGCCAAGAGAGGATTGTTTTAGAATGGATAAAGGCTTGTATCATGGTTATTGAAAGAACAAGGGCTATGGATCTACGGGGTTGACTAGGGATATTATCATTGGTAGGCTATGGATGTTTTCAAGTCTCAATTAGGATCAAGGAGAGCCTATAATCACTTCTCAAGTCGAGCTTCACTTAGGATTTTGCATAGACAAACATTTAGGGCAAGTTCTAGACTTATTGGCACGGTACTTGGACTTGCAAATAAATATCTCACCACACAAGCAATAGGATTGCTAAAGAAATAGAGTCAGGGGCCCACAACAACCTTAGCTAAGATTTGAGCAACACAGATGGTTCGGAGAAACCACTCGATGATTGTTTAGTCAACACAAGAGTCTCAAGGTCATTACAGATTTTGAATAAGTAGGGGTCATCCTAGTAGTAGTCCAAGATATCCCATTTAACCTTCTTCCTTTGGTTAGAATAGAGCTCACATGAAGCAATACCGGTCACAAGAAAGTTGACAACATCCGCGAACCAAGGCATGCTATTCACAAATACAGAGAGGAGTTGCTCATCAGGGAATGAATCATTAATTTTGAGGCCATCACAAGGCCTCCCCTCCTCCTCCAAGTGAGTTAAGTGGTCCGCCACTTATTTTTCACACCCTTTCCAATCCACAATCTTGAGGTCAAACTCTTGAAGCAGTAATACCTATCTCATCAACCGAGCGTTGGAATCCTTCTCTGTCATCAAGTAACGGAGTGTTGCATGGTCGTTATGAACTATCACCTTGGCATCCATGAGATAATGCCTAAACTTCTCCATTTCGAACACAATTGCTAACATCTCTTTTTCCGTCACCGTATAATTCACTTGAGCATCATTCATTGTTTTGCTTGCATAATACAGCGGGTGAAACATCTTATTCACTCTTTGACCCAAAACTGCTCCTACTGCAACATCGCTTGCATCATTCATGAGCATAAAAAGTAAGCTCCAATTGGGTGCGGTAATAATGGGAATGGTTGTCAATTTGTACTTGAAAAGTTCAAAAGCTTTCATACATTCCTCATTAAAAACGAACTTGGCATCCTTATCCATTAACTTGCACAAAGGATTCACTACCTTAGAAAAGTCTTTGATGAATCTTCGATAGAACCCGCATGCCTAAGAAAATTCTTTACCCCCTTGACTGAAGTAGGAAGATCAAGCTTTGAGATCACTTCGATTTTAGCCTTGTCCATCTCTATACCGTGCTTTGAGATCTTACAGCTGAAGATAATGCCCTCCTCGTCCATAAAGTGGCATTTTTCCCAGTTTAACACAAGATTGGTCTCTTTACGTCGGGCCAACACCTTATCAAGATTCTTCAAACATTCATCAAAAAGAGTCACTCACAACACTGAAGTCGTCCATGAACACTTCCAAGAAGTCCTCTACCATGTCGGTAAATATTGCCATCATACACCGCCGAAATGTAGCCAGTGCATTACACAAACTAAATACCATCCTAGAAAAGGCAAAGGTGCCATATGGGCACGTGAAGGTAGTTTTCTCCTGATCTTCTGGAGCAATCAAAATCTGGTTGTAACCTAAGTACCCATCCAGAAAAGAGTAGAAGACACGCCCAGCAAGTCTATCGAGCATCTGGTCAAGAAAGGGCAATGGAAAGTGATACTTGCGAGTCACTTTATTCAGCTTGCGATAGTCCATGCACATCCTCCATCCTGTGACAGTCCTGGTGGGAATCAACTCATTTTGTTCATTGGTAACCACAACCATACCACCTTTCTTCGGTACACATTGCACCGGCGAAGTCCAAGAACTATCCAAGATGGGGTACATAACCCCTGCATCCAACCACTTGATCACCTCCTTTTTTACAACCTCTTGCATAGCCTCATTCAACCTTCTTTGATGTTCCACAGAGGGCTTGGCATCATCTTCAAGTAAATAAACTGTAACTATACAAAAATATGCTAAATAGACTGTCACTATATAATTTATACGCATTAGACTATCACTATACAAATTATATACAAAATAGATTGTCATGCAAAAGGTGGGGCTTATTCTCCGAATATTAGCTAGAGTCCATTCAATTGCCTTCTTCCGTATTTGGAGCACCTCCAGTGTTGCATCTACCTGCACATAGTAAGACAAGAGGAAAGAATAACAGGTAAAGTTGAACTAGGGCCTAAGAATTCATCCCTGAGATATGAGGGCAAAGGTTTCAACTCCAAAACGGGGGGTTCCTCAATTGAGGGCTTTGTTGGTGGAGTCTTTCTATTCTCAAGATCCAAAGAGAGCTCTCGAGTCTCATAAGAGTAAGAGCCCATTTCATGGAAAGCATTGACAGACTCCACCCAACCTTCATCCTCATTTACATCAAGGTTCAACAACACCGCTTCTAGAGGATCCTCCACATTGATCATTGCACTAGTATCATCAACTATCACTTCCATGACAAGATCCACAAAAGAGCACACTTCAGTACTATTTAGCTGCTTCATTGATTTGCACACATGAAAGACCACATTTTCATCACCCACCCGGAAGGTGAGCTCCTCTACTTCCACATCCACCAATGCCTTCCCAGTTGCGAGGAAAGGTGTTACACCCCGTAAGTTTAACAACATTGTCACCGTTATATGTGTTTGATATGGTATTTTGAGTGGAATATTTTTATAAAATAGTTTGAAAAAATATATGATTTTATATAGTTATTAATATTACTACTTTTAATTATACCCAAATTATGAGAAAGCTTATGAGATTTTCTTTATTGTAAATATAGAAATTATTTTTTTTCACAAGAAAAGAAGGTTATCTTTTTACCATTTTATGAATTAAGCATACGAAATTTTTTACACTCTATAGGAGATTAGAAAAATTAGAAGTTAAGAAAATATATATTTATTTTAACATGGATATTTTAATAAAATAATAATGTATGCATTTATTTTATATGGCACCACATGACCACGATAGTAAAGTATATTATAGTAAGCTGTATAAAGTAAATTACAAGTGAATAGTATTTTAAGTAATATGGGATAATTTTTAATTACGTGGATAATTAATTAATTGTCGGGTAGCAGGATATTACCTAATTAATTATTGGATAAAGTTTAAATCCCCAAAATTAGATTACGTGGCAGCTCTTCCATGCCAATAGTGTGACTATTGAATTAAATAGAAAGGTGGCAACTTAACAAAAGAACCACGCATAGCATGCATCAGTTAGTGAGTTTATTAAAATGTTGATTCCTTAGAATTTTCAAGCTTCTCGGGAGGAGTAGTGAATATGGTCTAGATGGAGGGCTTTATTATTATTGTCAAGTTTGGAGAGTGTTGATTCGTATTACTGCAGTTGACTTGCTGACTAGCTTTGATAATTGAGGATAGAGTGGAATAACCATCTAATTTGGCAGTAAGGTGAATTGATAGATTGATTGGATTTTCGTCTTTTCTAAATGAAGAATGTATACCAGACATGTTGACATATTTGCCAAAACCAAAAGCAAGATATTTTTAATACAACTGATGGTATGTGAAAGAGACCCAAGATATAATTTCTACCTTCCTTTTCATTTTCTAACTTCTCTGTAAGTTATTCTCATTAGCAAACTAGTTCTCTTTCTCACCTTCAATCAATATTTTGCATTTATATTTGTCTTTGCATTTAAATGTCTGATCATTTTATGATCTGCTCATCACCCTTAGCATATGGTTTACTTAATGCATGCCCTCATCGAAATTTGGTTTTTGGCTTCTCAAATGATGTAGTTTTATAGTTCCTCATTTCTTTTGCTTTCCTTATTCATCTCTTTGCTAGCATTAATATTGGATGACAAGTTGCATAAGTAGACCTTTATTAAGCACTGGGTTACGACGACGGTGTTCCTGAAATTGTAGTTGGACTCCTTACATCTTCCAGGTCGTGTTATATTTGCTTCATAAATAATTTCATATCTGGTGTTATTGAACATTTTGTTTATGTTTAGTAGAACTTCTATTTATCCATTCTTTCTTGTAGTAATTGAGTGGAAGATAATTTGCCGACAAAATGATAAGTTATGATGATTGAGTATACTAACCAGTGTAGACTAAGAAAGTTATCATCAGAATAAATTGCTCTAGTGGATTATGGCTTAATCCAAATACATGGTTATTATCATCTGTGAATTGTTTGTATCAATACTTGTCTAAACATGCTTCACCAATTGACTAGCATGTAGTTAGTAACCCAGGTTCAGTAAAATAAATTATTTTTTTCTTTAAATTATTGGGGCATACTTCCCTTTAAACCTTGATTATTATTTTGAGAAAAGGATGTCTATGTTATTTATGTTACATCCCGTACGTTAATATTAGGATAAGTCGTAGTAACACTTATGAGCAAGCCCAGTTGGTCGAGATACAGAGCCTAGTATGGCCAAGCGTCTATGAGCGAGCCTACTACGGCAGAGCAGTTATATATATACCAAGCCTTATAGAGCCGGACATCTATTTTACTTACTATATTGAGAGAGTTGAGTCAGTATCAATATGTAAGCATATCTTCAGATTATCTTTAACTTCCAGCTACTTGCAGTAATTATTTTATTAGTTCAGTTTCAGTTTTCAGTATATTGCCTTACATACTCAATACATTATTCGTACCGATGTCCTTTTGGTGGGGACGCCGCATTCATGCCTGCAGGTATAGATAATTAGTTTGACGAGCCCTCATAGTAGACGAGATTAACATTTAACGAATGACCGGTAAGATTCCACCTCTTTCGAAGTACAACCAAGTCTATGAGTCATCGTGTCAGAATTTTGCTACAGAATTATGGGTAGGCCGGTAACCTGTCTTATTTAATGTCGAATAATCTTAGAGGCTTTGTAGATAGAGGTTTATTTTGTATAGTATGTCAGAGGCCTTGACGACCCATATGTATTCATGTTTTAATAAAAATGGTTCGGTGGTACAATGTTGTTCACTTACAATTGTACATTACGAGTTGTGGCCATGTTGGCCCATGACAGTTACAAAAGGAATGAATGAGTTTCAGATTGGTTCGCTCGGGCCAGTGCTGCACCGGGTGCCAGCCACGCCTCCCAATGTTAGGGCGTGACAAAGTGGTATCAGAACAGTTCATGTCCTAGGGAGTCTACAAAGCCGTGCCTAGTAGAGTGTCACTTATGGGTATGTTGCGCGCCACATTTATAATTGAGAGGCTATTGGGCATTTAGAAAAAGTTACTATTCTTTTGATTCCAGATCATGCCATAGAGTTGAGCCGTGAGAAGTCAGTATGATGTTGTCGTCAGATTTTGTATGCACCAGAGGTTTAGGTATCACAGTAGAGCTTTAATGCGTAATTTTCACCTATGTTGAAGGGAGGTTACGAAAGAAACAAAGGATACGATGCGAGATTGAAAGGTAAGTAAGGTAAAGGTAAAGAAGATACGAGATACTCAAGTACAAAAGGTTGTGAATAGTCAAGACTTCATATATAGTTTGGGTTTTAGTTTAATTTACAGAGGAGACCCTAGTGAAAATTTTGCAGATCTTCAAGAATTAAAATTCGAGGACGAATGTTCTAAAGGGGGAAGGATGTTACAACCAGTAAATTTAACAACATTAACACCATTATATGCGTTTGATATGGTATTTTGAGTGGAATATTTTTGTAAAATAGTTTGAAAAAATATATGATTTTATATAGTTATTAATATTACTACTTTTAATTATACACAAAATATGAGAAAGCTTATGAGATTTTCTTTATTGTAAATATAGAAATTATTTTTTTGCACAAGAAAAGAATGTTATCTTTTTACCATTTTAAGAATTAAGCATACGAAATTTTTTACTCTCTATATGAGATTAGAAAAATTAGAAATAAAGAAAATATGTGCTTTTTTTGACTTGGATATTTTAATAAAATAATAATGTATGCATTAATTTTATATGGCACCATATGATCACGATTGTAAAGTATATTATAGTAAGGTGTATAAAGTGTATTACAACTGAGTAGTATTTTAAGTAATTTGAGATAATTTTTAGTTACTGGGTAGTTGATTAAATATCGGGTAGCAGGATATTACCTAATTGATTATTGGATAAAGTTTAAATCCCCCAAAAATTAAATTAAGTGGCAGCCCTTCCATGCCAATAGTGTGACTATTGAATTAAATAGAAAGGTGGCAACTTAACAGAAGATCCGCGCATAGCATGCATCAGTTAGTGAGTTTATTAAAAAGTTGATTCCTTAGAATGTTCAAGCTTCTCGGGAGGAGTAGTGAATATGGTCCAGATATAGGGCTTTATTATTATTGTCAAGTTTGGAGAGTGTTGATTTGTATTTCTGCAGTTGACTTGCTGACTAGCTTTGATAATTGAGGATAAAGTGGAATAACCATCTAATTTGGCAGTAAGGTGAATTTATAGATTGATTGGATTTTCGTCTTTTCTAAATGAAGAATGTATACCAGACATGTTGACATATTTGCCAAAACCAAAAGCAAGATATTTTTAATACAACTGATGGTATGTGAAAGAGATCCAAGATATGATTTCTACCTTCCTTTTCATTTTCTAACTTCTCTATAAGTTATTCTCATTAGCAAACTAGTTCTCCTTCTCACCTTCAATCAATATTTTGCATTTATATTGGTCTTTACATTTAAACGTCTGATCATTTTATGATCTGCTCGTCACCCTTAGCATATGGTTTACTTAATGCATGGCATCATCGAAATTTGATTTTTGTCTTCTCAAATGATGTAGTTTTATAGTTACTCATTTCTTTTGCTTTCCTTATTCATCTCTTTGGTAGCATGAATATTGGATGACAAGTTGCCTAAGTAGACCTTTATTAAGCACTGGGTTAAGATGACGGTGTTCCTGAAATTGTAGTTCGACTCCTTACATCTTCCAAGTCGTGTTATATTTGCTTCACAAATAATTTTATATTTGGAGTTATTGAACATTTTGTTTATGTTTAGTACAACTTCTGTTTATCCATTCTTCTTGTAGTAATTGAGTGAAAGATAATTTGTCGGCAAAATGATGAGTTATGACGATTGAGTATACTAACCAGTGTAAAATAAGAAAGTTATCATCAGAATAAGTTGCTCTAGTGGATTATGTCTTAATCCAAATACATGGTTATTATCAGCTGTGAATTGTTTGTATCAATACTTGTCTAAACATGCTTTACCAATTGACTAGCATGTAGTTAGTAACCAAGGTTCAATAAAATAAATTATTTTTTTCTTTAAATTATTGGGGCATACTTCCCTTTAAACCTTGATTATTATTTTGAGAAAAGGATGTTTATGTTATTTATGTTACATCTCGTACTTTAATATTTGGATAAGTCGTAGTAACCCTTATGAGCAAGCCCAGTTGGTCGAGATACAGAGCCTAGTATGGCCGAGCGCCTATGAGCGAGCCTACTATGGCAGAGCAGTTTTATATATACCGAACCTTATAGGGCCGGACAACTATTTTACTTACTATATTGAGAGAGTTGAGTCAATGTCAGCATGTAAGAATATCTTCAAATTATCTTTAACTTCCAGCTACTTGCAGTTATTATATTATTATTTCAGTTTCAGTTTTCAGTATACTGCCTTACATATTCAGTACATTATTCTTACTGACGTCCTTTTGGTGGGGATGCTGCATTCATGGCAGCAGGTATAGATAATCAGTTTGACAAACCCTCATAGTAGACGAGATTGCATTTAACGAATAATCGGAAAGACTCCACCTCTTTCGAAGTACAACCAAGTCTATGAGTCATCGTGTCAGAGTTTTGCTAAATAATTATGGGTAGGACAGTACCCTGTCATATTTAATGTTGAATAATATTAGAGGCATTGTAAACAGAGGTTCATTTTGTACAGTATGTCAGAGGACTTGACGACCCATATGTATTCATGTTTTAAGAAAAATGGTTCAGTGATACAATGTTGTCCACTTACAATTGTACATTACGAGTTGTGGCCATGTTGGACCATGACAGTTACAAAACTAATGAATGAGTTTCAGATTGGTTCGCTCGGGCCAGTGTGTCACCGGGTGCCAGCCACGCCTCCCAAGTATGGGGCGTGACAAAAGGTCTTCCCAATATGATCGGAACCTCATAATCGACCTCACAGTCCAAAATCACAAAGTCAGCATGTAAGATAAACTTGTCCACCCGAACAAGAACATCATCGATAATACCAAGCGACCTCTTCATTGTTATATCCACCATTTGCAACCTCATTGAAGTAGCCATCGGTTGACCAATACCCAAAGTTTTGAACACGGAGTAAGGCATCAAATTTATACTTGCTCCCAAATCGCACAATGCCTTTGCAAAATCTGCACTCCCAATGGTACATGGAATGGTGAAGTGCTGGGATTTTCAAGATTTGGAGCCATCGAGTGCACAATTGCACTTACTTGATGAGTAATTTTGACGGTTTCACAATCCATGGATATCTTTTAATCACCAAATCTTTCATGAACTTGGTGTAACCCGACATTTTCTCAATAGCTTCCACCAAAGGAACATTGATTGATAATCTCTTCATCATGTCAATAAATTTCTCCATTCTCTCTCCCGAATCTCTCTCTTCCTTTCCCTTTCGTTTAACCCTAGTAGCAGCTAGACCGGCGACCGCCGACCCACCGACGCAAGCTATCTTCTGCTTTTCCGGCCCAGTCACACCCCCCTGTGTTTCCCCTTTCTTCAAACCTTGCCTCGGCATACCGCTAGTTCTCGGGCAAGCACTGTTTTCCGGCGACCGTTCCGATGATAGTCCTCCCCCTTCTCCTGGCCTCAAGGTTTGCTGTGTGTGTTGCAGGTAGCACATTTGGTGGCTGTTTGGTGATGGGTGGGAGGTGCACGGACAAGCATAGCAGAGCAGGCCATTTGACAGTCACAAAGGGCTGATGGAACGTATTACCATTTGGATATAAAAATGCACCAGGTAGATACCAATATTTTATGGATAACTACTTTAACCAATTAGAAAATTGTATAATATATATAGATGATATACTGTTATATTCTAGAACAGAGAACGAACATATAAAACTACTAGAAAAATTCATACACATTGTAGAAATATCAGGAATTAGTTTAAGTAAAAAGAAAGCAGAAGTAATGAAAAATCAAATAGAATTCTTAGGTATACAAATAGATAAAAATGGAATAAAAATGCAAACTCATATAGTACAAAAAATAATTAACTTAAACGAAACACTTGATACGAAAAAGAAGTTACAATCATTTTTAGGATTAGTTAACCAAGTAAGGGAATATATCCCTAAATTAGCAGAAAACTTAAAACCATTACAGAAAAAATTTAAAAAGGATGTAGAATACCATTTTGACGAAAACGATAAAATACATATAAGGAAGATCAAAAATATGTGTAAAAAATTACCAAAACTATATTTTCCAGATGAAAAAAGACAGTTCACATACATAGTAGAAACTGATTCTAGTGACCACAGCTATGGAGGAGTTCTAAAATATAAATATGATAATGAAAAAATTGAACACCATTGTAGATATTATTCAGGATCATACACGGAACCACAATTAAAATGGGAGATAAATAGGAAAGAACTATTTGGATTATATAAATGTTTGTTAGCATTTGAGCCATTTATCGTTTATTACAAGTTTATTATAAGAACAGATAATACACAAGTAAAATGGTGGATAACACGGAAAGTACAAGATTCAGTAACTACGAAGGAAATAAGAAGGCTTGTATTAAACATACAAAATTTTACATTTACAATTGAAGTAATAAGGACTGACAAAAATGTTATTGCAGACTACCTATCAAGACAAAGGTACTCAAACTGATGAAAGCCAAGAAACAAAAGATTTATTTGCAATCCCTACTACTCTATCTAAATATCCATAAACAATGAGTTAATTACCGAAAACATGCATATTAAAATAACTAAAAAATCAAGGAAAATAAGAAAGAAACTAAAGAAACCATACCTAGAATATGAATACCTAAGTATTACAAAAATAGACAAAGCTAGGCTATCTGGATTAATTGATACAATACCTAAAACAGAATACAAATATATTTACTATCTTAAAAATAAAAAATGAATAAAGAAGAGTTCGCACTAGAAGGGAAAACATATGAAAATCCAGAAGGATTAAAAATAACAATAATATTTTCCAACTTAGGAAGAAGATACAAGAAAATAGGAAATAACCTAAACTTAATGTTAGGAAAAGAAATGGTAAAGAAAGTAGAAGTAATGAAAAATCAAATAGAATTCTTAGGTATACAAATAGATAAAAATGGAATAAAAATCCAAACTCATATAGTACAAATAATAATTAACTTAAACGAAACACTTGATACGAAAAAGAAGTTACAATCATTTTTAGGATTAGTTAACCAAGTAAGGGAATATATCCTTAAATTAGCAGAAAACTTAAAACCATTACAGAAAAAATTAAAAAAGGATGTAGAATACCATTTTGACGAAAAAGATAAAATACATATAAAGAAGATCAAAAATATGTGTAAAAAATTACCAAAACTATATTTTCCAGATGAAAAAAGACAGTTCACATACATAGTAGAAACTGATTCTAGTGACCACAGCTATGGAGGAGTTCTAAAATATAAATATGATAATGAAAAAATTGAACACCATTGTAGATATTATTCAGGATCATACACGGAACAACAATTAAAATGGGAGATAAATAGGAAAGAACTATTTGGATTATATAAATGTTTGTTAGCATTTGAGCCATATATCGTTCATAACAAGTTTATTGTAAGAACAGATAATACACAAGTAAAATGGTGGATAACACGGAAAGTACAAGATTCAGTAACTACGAAGGAAATAAGAAGGCTTGTATTAAATATACAAAATTTTACATTTACAATTGAAGTAATAAGGACTGACAAAAATATTATTGCAGACTACCTATCAAGACAAAGGTACCCAAACTGATGAAAGCCAAGAAATAAAAGATTTATTTGCAATCCTTACTACTCTATCTTTACATATGGATGATATGGGAAAAAGATTATAACAGCTAGAGAAAAGCCAGCCAAGTCAGCAGCATGACTATAAAGATGCGGAGCTAAATCGATCGGAAGACTCAAAACTTCCAGAGTTAGAAGGAGACGTTGGGAAACTCCAAAAAACCCATAACAAAGTTTGCTTATATACAGCTGCCGGTACAAGTAAACAAGTTAACAAGAAGTCACATACCAATGTCAATTTAAACAACATATTTGATAAACCAATTACTCCGAAAAGGCCAAAAGAAACAATAGTTACGACACCACAAACCTCAACCTATGCCAACATCCTACACCAAAATAAAAAAATATATAACCATATTACCTAGACCTATATTGAAAATATATACAAAATCCAAACATTTCTAAACCTTAACCCTAGAGCAATTACTACAACAGATCTAACACAGGACTATATAACCCAAAAACTCCAAGGATATAATAGACTTATTGCACAGCCAAAAACTAAAGCCAATTTAGTAAAAACATGTTACAATTACGGATTACTTAGCACGGTATATACCTATGATGGAGAATAGATAAGTGGAATACCGGAACTATATAAAGCATTTATTACATTTAAAAGAATTACAAAAGGAAACCTATTTTTTATAAAATTTTATACAACACCAACTGAGATACTATACGATGAAATAAAACCTATTATACAGGTTGTAAAAATAGGATTGACACGAGATATGATAATACCAGAAGAAATAGAACAACAACCAGAAATACCAAAAATCGAGATACCAGGTTTTACGCCAACAAAAGAATACTTGGAATAACAACTATTATCAAAGAACTAGCCAACAATTATTTACAAGAAAATGCTATCTGGAGCTACTACTCAAGAGATCGGGCCTATGTCACTAGAACAGGTGAGGAAGACCTCCTATCACTGTACTGGCAATTCAAGATGAACTCCTTCCATGCCAACAATAATAGTACTAAACTTTCAAAAGAAGAGAGATGAGATCAAGCTTTGAAGTTGGTAGCTGAAAGAAAGTTGTTCGTGAAGGTCAGACCAGAGCATAAGGAAGGAAGCTCACTCAGAAGCGAATTCCGACTACTATTTTAGAACTAATGATATATGCGAATTCAAGATAACTACGACAAGGAGATATGGATGAAGTCCAAAAATGGATTTTATCATTACTAAAACCAGAGATACAACCAACTACAAGAGCACTAAAGAAAGGATTTATTTCCAATGAATTATTGACAAGACACTGCAAATTAGTAGAGCACAAATACCAAAATCATATATGTTCAAAATGCAACGGAGAAGATAATCATGTACCAGAAGTACAACTGGAATGAAGATATCACCCTAAAGACAAAGGAAGAAGACAACTATTGCAAATAGACAATGTAAAAAGTCATAAAGTAAATAGTACAAGTCATATTCATGAACAGTAAAGGTCGTTCATGAAGAGTCATTTGTGAATAGTAAGAGTCATTCATATAGTACGAGTCATATTCATGAATAGTAAAGGTCATTCATGAAAAGACGATTGTGAATAGTAAGAGTCATTTAAGTATGTAAAGAGTCGTTTGTAAACAGTAAGAGTCATTTAAAGCTTTCTATATATAGTTTGTAAATCAGAGGAAGAGAGGACACACCCTCACCTTCTCTCTCTTATCTTCTCTCTCTTATAAGAAATATTTGAGTTATATACGAGTCTCTTTAACAACTATGGAACATTCAAACAAGTTACAAGATCAGGTAAGTTTATTTATAATCATGTCTAACTAAACTTTTATATTCCTTATAATCTCTTGAATATCATAACTGTTTATCATGTTATAGTACTGTTATAAAGAATATCTTGAGAAAGTTTGCCATGTCTAATAATGCTGAGAGTAGTTAAGCCCAGACTATGCCATCCTAAGGTCGAAACCAGTAGGCAAGGAAGCCGTTTAGGGGAGCAGACAGAGTTGAGGCGCTGTTAGGGTAAATGATTGAAGCAAGAAAAATATGTTAGTGACTAGAAAAGATTGTTCAGTATAACTTATTAAAAAATGATAAACTCTATGATAAACAAAGAGGTTAGAGGGAATATGTTTAGTAAACACATGATAAGAATAAAGAAAAATAACAATCTTATGAGCAACCACACATATCTGCTAGATAACAATAATGATTACAAAATACTCATATTATATACCTTTAACCAACTTAATAATGATATTAGAAGAAAAATTTACGATATTTTAATTACTTTTGAAATAATAAATATAATAGAACAAGGATATACAGAACTAATTCTATCAGAAGAAATAGACGTCTTAGATTTATATGAACTAGATTTATATTCAGATTAATGATCAGCTACGAAAATCTCAAATACGAGAACTACTTAAAATTGGTATCAGAGCTATGAAACTGATAAATAAACATTTACACTAAAAAAGGAAAATCATGGAAAATAACACTGAACCTGAGAGTACAAATCCGCAAAAAATATTCATAAACAATGAGTTAATTACCGAAAACAAGCATATTAAAATAACTAAAAATCAAGGAAAATAAGAAAGAAACTAAAGAAACCATACCTAGAATATGAATACCTAAGTATTACAAAAATAGACAAAGCTAGGCTATCTGGATTAATTGATACAATACCTAAAACAGAATACAAATATATTTACTATCTTAAAAATAAAAAATGAATAAAGAAGAGTTCGCACTAGAAGGGAAAACATATGAAAATCCAGAAGGATTAAAAATAACAATAATATTTTCCAACTTAGGAAGAAGATACAAGAAAATAGGAAATAACCTAAACTTAATGTTAGGAAAAGAAACGGTAAATTTAGAAGATAGTTTAACCGCAATGGTTAGAATAACAAAAGAAAACGAAGAAATAGATAGAAAACGAGAAATTAAAGAAATACAACAGCAAGCTAAAGAAAAAATACAGCAGATAGAGAAAGTAAAGAACACTAAAATAATAGAATTAGAAAAAGAATTAGAAATGCTAAAACAGCTATATACAAATAAACTAAAAGAAAAAGAAAAACGTAAAGAAGAAAAACAAGAGCTAAGACTGACAAATGAGATAGAAAAAATTAGATTACAGTTAGAAGAGGTACAGGATAATCCACCAAATATAAGCATAAACGAAATAAATGACCAAAGTGATAACGACAAAGATCTAGGAGAAGACTATTCAGAAACAAGTGAGACGTACAGAGAACTTATAGAAAAAACAGAAAAGATAAAAACAAATCCAGAAATAAATACAGGAGATATGACCGAGGATAAACCAAGCACATCAGGAGTAAAAAATCCAAGACAGCTAAACCCAACCTATTACAGAGTAAGTTATGATTCATATGATAGGAACAAAACATTATGGGATAAAAGGCTAAATAGGAAATGGATACCAAGACAGATAACTGAACAATGTAATTTCTTAGATCTAGATTGTGTAGCAGATATAAATAAAACAATCTAATTGTGGGTATGATATATCTCAAAACAACTAATAGATAATAAAATAGTAATAGCTGAAACACCAGGATATATAGAAAGAACACTCATAGGAACGGTAAAACTATGGTTACAAAATTTAACAAGTGAAAGCTTAGATACATTAAGAAGTAATAAAAAACTTGATGGTACAACTGCAACAACAATTACAGATATATTGAAAAAATATGAAATAGCAATAAGAAATGAATTTAGTAGTATGACAACAGAAGTAAAAGAACAAAATAAAGAAAAAACTACAAATAGAAATTTAATGACAAAATTAGCAATATGTAATATGTGTTATATAAATGAATATACTTGTGCATTTAGAAACTATTATTATAAAGGAACATATAGTCCGGATGAAAGTAAGAAAATAAGAAAATTATATTTTACCAAATTACCAGAACCTTTTAGCTCAAAAATAATAAAAAATTGGAATGAAGCAGAACTAGCAGATACTCTAGGAGCTCGAATAAAATTTCTACAAAACTGGTTTATAGAATTATGTGAAAAATATAAGTTTGGGTACCTTTCTTGGATAATAGTTGCTATTCCAATTATTCTTTGTTGGCGTAAAAACCTGGTATCTCGATTTTTGGTATTTCTGGTTGTTGTTCTATTTCTTCTGGTATTATCATATCTCGTGTCAATCCTATTTTTACAACCTGTATAATAGGTTTTATTTCATCGTATAGTATCTCAGCTGGTGCTGTATAGAATTTTATAAAAAATAGGTTTCTTTTATAATTCTTTTAAATGTAATAAATGCTTTATATAGTTCCGGTATTCCACTTATCTCTTCTCCATCATAGGTATATACCGTGCTAAGTAATCCGTAATTGTAACGTATTTTTACTAAATTGGCTTTAGTTTTTGGCTGTGCAATAAGTCTATTATATCCTTGGAGCTTTTGGGTTATATAGTCCTGTGTTGGATCTGTTGTAGTAGTTGCTCTGGGGTTAAGGTTTAGAAATGTTTGGATTTTGTATATATTTTCAATATAGGTCTGGGTAATATGGTTATATATTTTTTATTTTGGTGTAGGCTGTTGGCATAGGTTGAGGTTTGTGGTGTCGTAACTATTATTTCTTTTGGCCTTTTCGGAGTAATTGGTTTATCAAATATGTTTCTTAAATTGACATTGGTATGTGGCTTCTTGTTAACTTGTTTACTTGTACCTGCAGCTGTATATAAGCAAACTTTGTTATGGGTTTTTTGGAGTTTCCCAACGTCTCCTTCTAACTCTGGAAGTTTTGAGTCTTCCGATCGACTTAGCTCCGCATCTTTATAGTCATGCTGCTGACTTGGCTGGCTTTTCTCTAGCTGTTGTAATCTTTTTCCCATACCATCCATCTGTAAAGATAGAGTAGTAAGGATTGCAAATAAATCTTTTGTTTCTTGGCTTTCATCAGTTTGGGTACCTTTGTCTTGATAGGTAGTCTGCAATAACATTTTTGTCAGTCCTTATTACTTCAATTGTAAATGTAAAATTTTGGATATTTAATACAAGCTTTCTTATTTCCTTCGTAGTTACTGAATCTTGTACTTTCCGTGTTATCCACCATTTTACTTGTGTATTATCTGTTCTTACAATAAACTTATTATAAACGATAAATGGCTCAAATGCTAACAAACATTTATATAATCCAAATAGTTCTTTCCTATTTATCTCCCATTTTAATTGTGGTTCCGTGTATGATCCTGAATAATATCTACAATGGTGTTCAATTTTTTCATTATCATATTTATATTTTAGAACTCCTCCATAGCTGTGGTCACTAGAATCAGTTTCTACTATGTTTGTGAACTGTCTTTTTTCATCTGGAAAATATAGTTTTGGTAAATTTTTACACATATTTTTGATCTTCTTTATATGTATTTTATCTTTTTCATCAAAATGGTATTCTACATCCTTTTTAATTTTTTTCTGTAATGGTTTTAAGTTTTCTGCTAATTTAAGGATATATTCCCTTACTTGGTTAACTAATCCTAAAAATGATTGTAACTTCTTTTTCGTATCAAGTGTTTCGTTTAAGTTAATTATTTTTTGTACTATATGAGTTTGCATTTTTATTCCATTTTTATCTATTTGTATACCTAAGAATTCTATTTGATTTTTCATTACTTCTGCTTTCTTTTTACTTAAACTAATTCCTGATATTTCTACAATGTGTATGAATTTTTCTAGTAGTTTTATATGTTCGTTCTCTGTTCTAGAATATAACAGTATATCATCTATATATATTATACAATTTTCTAATTGGTTAAAGTAGTTATCCATAAAATGTTGGTATCTACCTGGTGCATTTTTATATCCAAATGGTAATACGTTCAATTCGTAAAATCCTTGTGGTACTGTGAATGTTGTTAACTTTTTAGATTTGTCTTCTAGTTTTAAATGGTAAAATCCTGATTTACAGTCAAATTTACTAAAATAGTTATATCCTTGTATTTGTCTGATTTTTAGTATTTTATTTGGTATCGGATAATTATATGTTTTCGTTTTTGCATTTAAATTTCTATAATCTACAACCATACGACTTTTTCCTCGTTTTTGTTCGCTATGTTTATTTACTATAAATGCTGGGCTAGTGTGTTTACTATTACTTTCTTGTATGTACTTATTGTCTCATAATTCCTGTATATGTATTTTAAATTCTGTTAGATCATTAAAATTGTATTTTAAAGGTTTTTGTGTTATTATACTATTTTCATCTATTAGTTCAATTTTTATTTTTGTTTTATGTTTTTCCCATCCTTGTAGTGGATTATCATTATATAGTAGTTCTAATTTATCTTGGAGTAGTTTTATCTTGTTTATTGAGAAAATGATTATTTCTATATTATGGTTGCTTTGTGTCATATTTTCTAATTTATGGGTAATTTTCTCACTTCCCTTAATCCAGGGTGTTGTTTTCTTAATTTATTATTTACTCTTTTTGCTCCTATTTTTTGCTTACACATGGTAGTAAACCACCAATGTGTTTTTGTTATAGTATGTGAGAATAACTTATCTAAAAATGGCATTCCTAATAATATATCTTTATTTGTGAATTCATAACTATGTATTTCTTTTATGGTTAATATTTTATCCCATATTTGTATTTTTAGATTCCTTGCTTTGTATGTTATCATACTTCCCTCATTGTTAAATCCTGTTACTACTAGGGGGTTCTTAGCTTTTCCCATTTATTTTCTGGTAGACAATTATGTTTACACATGTTAGCTTCTGCTCCTGTATCCATCATAGGTGTATAATATCTATTATAATATCCTTCTACTATTATTTTGGCAAGTATATATATTTTTGGCATTATATTAAGGTTCTTTTGATTATTATCTTTTTATTTTCATAACTTATTGTTAATTGCCTATCTTCTAATTTATATGGTTTGACCTTTTCTAACCATTTTATTCCTAGTGTAATGTTTTTATCTCCTTGATATATTTTAAAATTTATTAATATTGGTATTCCTCCAATAATTAATTCCTTTTCAGTTGTTTCTTCATTTTTTCTTAGTGCTTTTGGTAATTCTGAATTTTGTTGTTCTATTGTTATTATCTCTTGTTCTGGTATTAATTCTCTTATAACATAATTCTCTTCTTGTCCTGTATTTATTAATATTAAATATTTTCTTTGGTCCATTATTCCTGTTATATAATAATGATGTGGGTTTATTTCTTCTATTTTTTGTTCTATTAATTTTTGTGGAGTTATGTAATCTATTCTTCTTGATGTACTTATTCTTGATGATGTCTCTGGTATCTCATTACTTGTTCGTTTTGACGTGCTCAATCTTTCTTTTACTATTTCTAAGTCTTCTTCTATATCCATTTCCTTATAACTATAATCATTGTTGTCTATAACTGATACTATTCTTTCGAACATATTTTCTATTTTAATTTTATTTATTTTATTTTTAGTTGTTATCTTATGTTTTGTTGTTAAGACATATAGATTTTTACATCTTGCTGTGAATATCTTACTTCCTGGTGCTAGTTCTATTCCAGACATTTTTCAGTATAGCACTAATAATTTATCTATATTTTTATCATCTATTGCCACTGAATAGTTGGCACTTATTATGAATTTATATTTTTGGTATATTAAGTTACCTCTTACTGCACTTATTATACTCTTTTCTATAGGTTGTACAATTCTATCGTCTGCCAAGTATATTTCTATAGGGGTATCTATTCCCTCTCTAAAACATGCTTTTATTAGTATCTCTGTTCCTCCTAAATGTACGTATTTTATTGGGTTTTTTGCTTTTATATCTTGTATTTCTTTATTTAATAGTTTTTTATTTAATATTGGTATTCTTGCTTTACCTTTAATGTATTTACAGTCTATTATATGTTCTCTTTGGCTTACTACATAGTATTCTTCTTTTTGTCTTTTAAACCAATTTTTTATTGTTGGTACTTCTAGTATTTTGTCTATGCTTAGATCCAATTCTTTTCCTTTTATTTGTTCAAATATGGTGGTGTCAAATATTATTTTTTGTTATGAAGATTGTTCATCTTGGTGTTCTTCTTGTTGTATGATTTGTATATCTTTTTCAATCATAATTATCTTCGTCTGATTCTTCTATTATATTATTATTTATATTCTTTTCATTTTCTGATAATTCATTTTCTGATATTTCATATATACTGTCTCCACTTCCTAATTCATAATCTATGTATTCTATTTGTGTATATTTATCATTGTCTATTATTATTTCAGTAATTTATTTCTTCTTTGTTTTTTTTTTTTGGTAATTTGCAATCTTTAGCTAAGTGTCCTAGCTTTCCACAATTGTAACAAGTACATTCTGTTAGTTTTTTCTTTTTTCTATATGGTTTTTTATGTTTGTAATTTTTTACATAATATCTTCCTCTTGGTTTCTTATACTTATATTTGGATTTATATCTTTTTTTCTTTCCTTCTTTTTTGTAATATTTATCTGTGCAGCTAAATTGAGGTGCTATTCTATTTCTGCAGCATACCAAATTTTTTACTAATATTTTATCCATTTTGATATTTTCTTTATATTTTTCACATAATTCTATAAACCAGTTTTGTAGAAATTTTATTCGAGCTCCTAGAGTATCTTCTAGTTCTGCTTCATTCCAATATTTTATTATATTTGAGCTAAAAGGTTCTGGTAATTTGGTAAAATATAATTTTCTTATTTCCTTACTTTCATCCGGACTATATGTTCCTTTATAATAATAGTTTCTAAATGCACAAGTATATTCGTCTATATAACACATATTACATATTGCTAATTTTGTCATTAAATTTCTATTTGTAGTTTTTTCTTTATTTTGTTCTTCTACTTCTATTGTCATAGTACTAAATTCATTTCTTATTGCTATTTCATATTTATTCAATATATCTGTAACTGTTGTTGCAGCTGTACCATCAAATTTTTTATTACTTCTTAATGTATCTAAGCTTTCACTTGTTAAATTTTGTAACCATAGTTTTACCGTTCCTATGAGTGTTCTTTCTATATATCCTGGTGTTTCAGCTATTACTATTTTATTATCTATTAGTTGTTTTGAGATATATCATATCCACAATTGGATTGTTTTATTTATATCTGCTACACAATTTAGATCTAAAAAATTATATTGTTCAGTTATCTGTCTTGGTGTCCATTTCCTATTTAGCCTTTTATCCCATAATGTTTTGTTCCTATCATATGAATCATAACTTACTCTGTAATAGGTTGAGTTTAGTTGTCTTGGATTTTTTTACTCCTGATGTGCTTGGTTTATCCTCGGTCATATCTCCTGTATTTATTTCTGGATTTATTTTTATCTTTTCTGTTTTTTCTATAAGTTCTATGTACGTCTCACTTGTTTCTGAATAGTCTTCTCCTAGATCTTTGTCGTTATCACTTTGGTCATTTATTTCGTTTATGCTTATATTTGGTGGATTATCTTGTACCTCTTCTAACTGTAATTTAATTTTTTCTATCTCATTTGTCAGTCTTAGCTCTTGTTCTTCTTCCTTACGTTTTTCTTTTTCTTTTAGTTTATTTGTATATAGTTGTTTTAGCATTTCTAATTCTTTTTCTAATTCTATTATTTTAGTGTTCTTTACTTCCTCTATCTGCTGTATTTTTTCTTTAGCTTGCTGTTGTATTTCTTTAATTTCTCATTTTCTATCTATTTCTTCGTTTTCTTTTGTTAGTCTAACCATTGCGGTTAAACTATCTTCTAGTTTTAGCGTTTCTTTTCCTAACATTAAGTTTAGGTTATTTCCTATTTTCTTGTATCTTCTTCCTAAGTTGGAAAATATTATTGTTATTTTTAATCCTTCTGGATTTTCATATGTTTTCTCTTCTAGTGCGAACTCGGGCAACAGTAAAAGATGATGCTTAGCCCAAAATATCATTTAAAATATCAAAAACAAGTAAGGTGGCTCAGTTGTGAAACAGTAGAATATAGCATGACTGGGTACAAATACGAAGTCAAAATAGTGAGGAACAGTAGTAAAAATACCCTAAGGGTCCAAAACAGTTGGCACGAGGCCCAAATATGGCATTCAGCCCAAAACATGATGATAGCAAACAGTTTTTAATCAAATACGCAGTTTAATAATCATACGGGACGCACTAAGTCACAACCCCCAATGGTACACAACCCTACACTCGTCATCTTGCATGTATGTCATCTAAAAGTAGCACAACGAAGTAAAATCTGGGGTTTCATACCCTCAGAATAGTATTTACAATAATTATTTACCTCTATCTAGTCCAAACTCTAGCCCGTGATGCCCTTGCCTCTCGAATCGGCCTCCGGATGCTCCAAATCTAACCAAAATCAGTATATAATCATAAAAATATGCTAAGGAACAACACCGACTCAAAAATAATCAAATTACAACACAAATCCCGAAATTGACCAAACCCGACCCCCGTGCTCACGTTTCGGAATCCGATAAAAATTACATCAACAAACTCCTTATTCCCCCACGAGTTCATTCATATCAAAAGTACCAAAATCCGCCCACAAATGACCCATCAAATCCCTAATTTTAGGTCTCCAATTTTCCAAGCCCTAACTTCCAATTTGCTAATGATTTTCTCATAGATTTCAAGCTTACAACCTTAAAAATCATCATAAAAATAAGTTTACGGACCAAGGACCTTACCTCTAAGAAACCATCTTGAATTCTCCCTTTAATTAGCTCTCCAAAGCTTCTTCCCGAATGAAATATGGTGAAAATCCACTCAAAATCGCGAAGCGTGAAATATATATATGTTCTGACCCAGGCTTTTTGCACCTGCGGTCCCTTCATTGCATCTGCGTCCAAAACACTATATCTGCAGTTTTTACTTAAAACCAGAACTCCGCACCTGCGCCTCACCCTCCGCACCTGCGGTCTTGCAGGTGTGACCAATCATCTGCACCTATGCTTCAGCCCCTTTACGCCAACTTCCGCATCTGCGGCTAGATTTTCGCTTCTACGGGCTAGCACCTGCGGTCCCCAAGCCGCATGTGCGGTTATGATAGACTTCAGCAGCTTTAGCTGCAACTCTCCAACTACATCTTCCCGTCAACCATCCGAAATCACCCCGAGGGCTCCAGGACCCCAACCAAAAGCATGAACAAGTCATATACCACTATCCGAACTTATACCAATCTGAAAAAACACCTCAAATAACATCGAATCAACCAAATAACATTGAATTCAAGCCTAAGGTTCAAAAATCTTCCGAATTTTGCTTTTGATCAAAAAGTCTATCAAACCTCGTCTGAATGACCTGAAATTTTGCACACACGTCAGAAATGCCACTATGGACCTACTCCAACTTCCGGAATTCCATTCCGACCCCTATATCAAAATCTCACCTATTAACTAGAAAACGCCCAAATTCGAATTTCGCCAATTCAAGCCTAAATCTACTACGGACCTCAAAAATACGTTCCGATCACACTCCTAAGTCCCAAATCACCTCCGGAAGCTATCCAATCCATCTAAATTCACATCCGAGCCCTTTTTCACATAAGTCAATATCTAGTTGACTTTTCTAACTTAAGCTCACTCGAAAGAGACTAAGTGTCTCAAACCTTACCAAAACCTTTCTGAACCCGAGCCAACCAACCCGATAACACATAATACAGCTAGACAAGATAATAAGAAGCAGATATGGGGAAACGAAGTGGTAGCTCATGAAATGACCGGCCAGGTCATTACATTTAATCACGAAAATGATTATGGAATGGGGTGAAAATTATATTTTTGATTTCGTAAAGTTATGGGTAACAACATTTTTCAAAACTTTCCGGATTCCGGGCACGTGGGCTCAGAGGTGAATTTTAGAAATCATTCAATTGGGATTGGGTAACTACTCTAATAGTTAGAATATGAACTTTTGAACATGTATTAATTATTTTACACAATATATGACTAGTTTCGAGTTATTTGGCACTGAGTTGAGGATTTAAAGCATTTGTCAATCGAAAATGAGCTTGAGAACGAGGTAAGTCTCTTGCCTAACCTTGTAAGAGGGAACTCATCTCCTTAGGTGTGTTTGTTGTAAATTACTTCTGTGGGGAGCTACGTATGCACTATGTGACGAGAGTCTGTGCGTAGCTATATTTTCCGTGTGATATCCGGGTAGTCTTAGGTTAACATCATACATTGTTGGCACCGTTATTTGATTATGCATATTAATTGTCTTAAATAGAGCTAAGATTGAGGATTTTAAGATTTAAAGTCTCCGGTTTAGACTTCTTATTTTTGGAAAGAATTGAAGAATTTTATAATAACTTTGAGAAATCTAGGTTCACTCACGTCGAAAGCATTTCCGCGAGTGAGATAAATTCCTCTACTCTCATGGAACGGGACGTTCGCCTCGGCAGGTTAATAGATGCATCTATGGTTCGTGCCGTTTGATCCTCGGTAGAGCACACAATTTATGTATATGTATTTTGGATCGGGTCATACGACCTTGGTTTAATTCGTGCGTAATAATACTTGGAGTCCAATTATACTTGATATCGTTTTACTGGCTTGAGAGTTTAAAATTGTTAAATAAGGGAAATTGATTTGGGATTAACCAGTGAAAGAATTGTTTATTTACTGCTTGTTATTTAGTTTTCATTATCATTTACATAACCCATGCTTATTTAGAATTTCGGTATTTTATTGTTAGCCCATAGTAAGTGTCGAAATCGAACCCTCATCACTAATTCTTTCAGGTTAGACTAGATACTTATTGGATACATATTGTTTATGTACTCACACACTTCTGCACTAACCGTGTAGGATCTGAGGCAGATGCATCTGATTATCATCCTGGCATACACTCCTCATACTCCGAGACTTTGTGGTGAGCTACCTTCCGAGCCCGTTCTGTAGCACCCGAAGTCTTTCTTTTGCATTTAATTTCTGTCTACTTTATTTCAAACAATAGTTCAGTATTTTTGTGTATTCTACTGGTAGCTCATACACTTGTGATACCAGGTCTTGGAAATTATGCTAGTAGACACTTGATAATTTTTTTGATTATTTGCTTTATCTCATTTGCTCTTAAAATTGTTTATTTCTAATTTTATTAAATTTACACTTCTTATTTATTCGATAATTAAAAAACAACTATTTTTAAATTGTTAAAAGAAACAATCACAGGGTTAGTTTATTGTTAGCTTGCCTAGCGGTAACGTTGGGCGACATCACGACCTATAGGAGAAATTGGGTCATGTCAAATATGATCTTGGTAGAAAATAAATGAGCAGAAAAGGAAAGAAAAAAATATGAAAAAGGAGAAAAAATAAATGGAGAAAAAAAAGAAAAAAAAAAGAAAAGAAGTAGAGAAATGAAAAAGAAAAGGAGAAAAAAGAGAAAATTCCCGACAAAAACTATCACGGGTAGAAAATGTAATTAGTTTGATGGGTAGAAAAGTAAATGGGCAGTGAAGAGTAAATAGTTTTATTTTTGTGGGTACCTATATCATTCACCCAACATTAAATTACAAAGTGTAATTTGACATATTTGACTAATATACATGTAATTTGTTTGTTCTTTATGTAGATGGAATATCGTAGTTGGATTGTGTAGCTCGTCACTATCTTTCAGTTCCTTATTTACTATTGTTACTTACTAAGTTGGTTCTATTCATGCTACACCCTGCACTTCATGTGCAGTTCCAGGAGTTTCTAGATGTGGAGGGTGTTCATATTTCACGTAGGTGACCGTTGGAGATATCGAGGTAGCTGTCTGGCGTTCGCAATCTTTGTTTTCTCCTTCCTTATCTTTTCTTTCGTTGTATTTGGATCCAAACTGTTATAGACGTTTCATTTCTAGAATAGTTATGTATATATGCTCATGGGCTCAGTGACACCCCGATTTGGGAGTAATTTTCCTTACTCATATTTTGGGTTTTACCCCTGTTTATGAAAACTTTGCTATTTAAAATTACTTGATTCATTTTTTATTAAAAATTGGAAGTGTTTTGGAAATGCCCGCTTACCTAATACCATCGATAGACGCCATCACGACAGGTTAGGATTTGGGTCGTGCCAATTTATTTGCCCGAGCCTTGTGTAGTTTCAGTGCTGGTTGTTGTAGGTACATTGGAAGCGAAAAGTTATGGGAGGGGATAATGCTCATAGGCCATCAATTATGTTGAGAGACTTCTCTGTATTAAGTTACGAATAAAGAGTTTAAACTCTTCGAGTTGTGCTGTTACTATTTTATTTTTTGGTAGGAGGGGGCATGTTCAACTGTGTATGTGCTACTCGCAGACTTTTGTATCATTATGTACTAGTTTTTTTCTTCTCTTTCAAGTTACATGTTCTTCTGATGAAATGGTATTGTTACTCACTTCCTAGCAACTAATTAATTATGTCATATATAGTTAAACATTAGTAGTAAATCTCTCTTAAAATTAATGTGTACCAAGTCATTAATTTGTGCCAGGTCTTGTAAAATGATGCAGATGGAATTCCATTTTCTGAACTTTTATAGTATCTGCTACTTATATGCTCTTGTCAAGAGTTATTTTTAGTGTTAACTATTCTTTGATGTCTATCGATAATATTGCTTTAAACTGTAAATTTGAAGGCAAAGTTGAGTTCATTCCATTTTAAAATTATAGGCATGTTTATATTCCATCGACCTTCTGAGATATGACTATGTATACTTGCAAGTGGGACATATACCCAAGTGGCATCGGATCCAGTTTGTTGAAACACAGTACAACAAATGCCAATGAATCAATCACATATGCCACAATCCTAAAATGTGGTGGTTGGTATTAGCACATAAATGTAATTACTATTGCTAACTATATTTTAACGTAGCTTATATTTTGAATTTATCTTGCTACCAATATTGTAGGAGTTTGTTGTTTAGTTCCTTGATTTTTGGTTTGTTCCACTACAGGAGGAGTACTATCTCAATAACTTTATTATTGGTTTGTGTATATATTCAATTTATTGTTTGTCGCGACCCAAAACCAAATCGTCACGATGTTGCCTATTGTGAAACTAGGCAAGCCAACTACTCAACCAATTCATCACAACCAAAACTTTGACAAATACGGAAGCAACTAATATTTTAAGGAAAATCTTTTAAAAACAGAATAAAATTCGCAGCTCAACACAAAATCTCTCCCAAAACTAGAATGTCATCGAGTACATGAGCATCTACACAGAGATATAGTCTAATGCATCTACCTGGGCCCACGTCTCTAAATCCGATAAAAGTCACAAAATCTGAAAGCAACCACGAGTTCAACCATAAAAGTTTTATCAAAATCTGACACCAAATCGCCACTCTTGCTTCTATGACCCTCCAAGCGCAAGTACGAGTTTGCACCTGCGGAAGTCCTTCCGCATCTACGCTCCACAGCTCATCCTTCCCAACTCCGCTTTTGTGCATCCCCAGCTCGCACCTGCGTCAGCGATGAAAATTCCACAGGTGCGATTACACCAGCAGATGACAAACTTTAGCAATCTCCCAACTTCATCTCTTGATCCGTTAACCACCCGGAATCAACCCGAGGCCCCCGGGACATCAACGAAACATATCAACAAGTCTTAAAACATCATACGAACTTAGTTGAGACCTCAAATCACCTCAAACATCGTCAAAAACACAAATCGCACATACATTCAAGACCAATGAACTAAGGAATTTCCAATTTCTACAAAGACCGCCGAAACCTAACAATCACGTCCGAATGACCTCAATTTTTGCACACAAGATAAATGACACCACGAACCTACTCCAACTTTCGGAACTCCAATCCGATCCCAATGTTAAAAGTCCACTCCTGTCAAACTTTCCAAAAATTCAACTTTCGCCATTTCAAGTTTAATTCAACTACGGACCTTCAATTAATAATCCAGACACACTCCTAAGTCCAAAATAACCTAACGGAGCTAACGGAACAATCAAAACTCTATTCCGGAGTCGTCTACACATAACTCAGCATCCAGTTAACCTTTTCAACTTAAGCTTCCAACCTTGAGATTAAGTGTCTCACTTCATTCCGAAATCTCTTCGGACCCGATCCGACTAACCTGGTAAGTCATATAACAATTGTACATCACAAAATGAGCAGTAAATGGGGCGAACAGGGATATAACTCTCAAAACGACTGGCGGGATCGTTACATCCTCCCCCTCTTTTGTCACAACCCAAACCGATGGGCCATGCCGGTGCCTGTGTCGTATCTGTCGAACACCCATAAGCATGCATCTAAGATATAAACTTGAATGACGTCTACTGAATTATGAGAATAACATACACGAAGAAAACCTGCTAAAAATGCATATGTACATGTACATGTAGAATACAGTGGGCAAGACGGCAAGGCTGCTATAGACAACTATATACCCAAAACTGAAAGCCGACAATGCCACATGCTATCCAAATATACATAACTATCTACAGACTTCTAATAGAAATACAACTGTACAAAGACGGGACTGAGCCACGTGATACCCATATATATATATATATACAAGCACGTCGTACAAAAATCAAAAACAACTCTGGATCAAATGAGCACGCCAACTCTCGATGATCAAGAATTCTAAGAAGGGGAGCGTTAGCTTGCCTACCTGCATCTGCGGGCATGAAACGTAGGCCTGGGGAAATAGGGCGTAGGTACAAATAATGTATTGAGTATGTAAAACATAAAAATCAGTACCTAACAGACATAGATGAAACATGGAATAAAGAATTCCGACTGTAAGTCTAAATTACTTTGTAAGTCCTGAAACATTTATAATGTCATGCACGTGCGTATAAATGTTGTGTCATGCATATGTATAAATGTACATAATATCATTAAGCCTCTAAGGGCATCCCATAATATCATCTCGGCCACTGTGGGTAAAATCATCAACATATACCAACTGATTAGGTGGTGGTACATATATAACACCGTAACTTTTTTCCATATCCCATATATATATTTACATATATATGCATATATAACACCATTTAGTCATGGGTTAGTGTAAATGAATGCAATGCATAAGAAATATGTTAATAAAACTTTCTCGGAATGCTATGAAAATCAATATACCTTTCAGATACACTTTATCAAATACGTATTTTTCTGAGACCCATGAATAGAAGATATAATAATAATTCACACGGGGAATCAAGAATAAAGACACCCCTAGTATTTCTATGAATAGTGTCATTTATGAAGGTTGCGTATTTTGCTCGTTTCATTTGTATTATTTGGATCATGCCAAAAAGAAAGAAGGGATAGCCTTAACATACCTGGAGTAGGGAAAAATCTATATGATATTCTTGGAAAAGGTAATACCGTACTCCCTTAGAATCGTAAAATCTTATGTTGTTAATGTGTAAATAATTCTCATTGGAATTGTTGATACTTGTAGGAATCACGTTGCTTACAGTTTTTATGGGAATTGTAGGAAATTGGAATGAATTTGGTAAGAAGTCACATACTAATTTTGCAAGAGCTTCACGTCAGATTGTTTTGAAAATGTTAGAAGGGAAATGTGGTTTTTTGTTCAAAATTTTAGAATAAGATGTCTTGATATCATTATCTTATGTTGCCACGTAATCTAATGTGACCATGAGTCATTATTTGTTAGTGGGTTGTTGCCACATGGGCTGGGTAGTTTTTTTTAATTCTTTATTCACTTATTAGGTAATTAGATAATGTCCCGTTACCCGGTAATTGATCAATTACCCACATAATTAGAAATTATCTCAAACTACTTAAAATACTACCCATTTTTAATATACTTTATACATCATACTATCATTGTCATATAGTACCTTGTATGGTACTAGTCCATAAATATCGGGCATTATAGTTCAGATCGTATTTTATCCCAAATCGACAACCTTCAACGAAACTCAGTTTCTTTAATTCGTGTATCCTATATCCTTGATGTCACTTACTTATCACTTGTTATAAATAGCATAAATACGTTAAACTCAAGATAGTCTTATCCCCGGGTGTACATCGATTAACTGAAGACGAAAATTTAACGTACGAAAATGTGAGATATAACATACTCTCCCCTTTAGAAACATTCGTCCTCGAATGTTTAAATCCCCGAGATCTATACAACTTTGGCAGAGTCACCTTTGTAACAACACTACTACCAACTCTTCCTGTAGAAACTCAATAATTCAACGCCACATAGGACCACAATCATCAATAAGGACAATGGCTTCACACGACCAATGACAAAAACTAACACAATAATCCATACATGTACCTTAAAGTTGTGATGTCTCAGTCGGACCCTTCTCTGGAGGAGCAAATAAGTAGGGATATCTAGACTTCATGACTTCTTCGGCCTCCCAAGTCATTTCTTCCACACTATTGTTTCTCCAAAGTCCTTTCACCGAAGCTACGCCTTTAGTTCTCAATCTCCTAACCTATCTGTCTAATATAGCAATGGGAGTTTCTTCATATGAAATCTGCTCTGTGACCTGAATGTCCCCAAGTAACATGATTCTCGATGGATCTTCGATACATTTACAGAGCATAGATACATAAAAGACTGGATGTACAGACTCCAAGTGCAAAGGCAAGTCTAACTCATATGCTACCTGGCCTACCTTGCGTATGATCCTATATGGTTCAATGTACCGAGGGCTAAGTTTTTCTTTCTTACCAAACCTCATAACACCTTTTTATTAGTGATACCTTTAGGAATACCCAGTTGTCAACCTGAAACTCCAAGTCTCGCCGTCGATTATCCGCATAAGACTTCTGACGACTTTGAGATGATAATAGCCTCTCCTGTATGAGCTTAATTTTCTCGATTGCCTATTCTACCAATTCTGGTCCTACTAACGTAGTTTCCCCAACATCGAACCACGTTATAGGCGACCTACACTTCCATACGTAAAGAGCTTCATATGGTGTCATTTGAATACTGGAATGGTAGCTATTATTTTATGCAAACTCAATAAGTGGCAGATGATCATCCCAGCTACCTTTAAAGTCTATCACACAAGCTCATAACATACCCTCAAGTGTCGGAATAGTACGCTCAGCCTGTCCGTCTGTCTGTGGATGAAATGTTGTACTAACACTTACCTGAGTCCCCAATCCTTTTTGCAAGGACCTCCAGAAGTTAGTTGTAAATTGAGCTCCTCTATCCGAGATAATAGATACATGGACACCATATAGTCGTACTATCTCCTTAATATAAAGCCTTGCATAATCCTCTACAGAAAATATAGTCCTAACGGGCTGAAAATGGACTGACTTTATAAGCCTATCAACAATCACCCATATCAAATCAAACTTATGTTAGGTACGAGATTGTTACGTCCTGTTATATTACGTCAAAATTATGTCCCACTGTATTATATTAAGACGATGTTATACTCTATCGTAATATATTACGACGATGTTGCACCCAGTAGTATTGTACGTTGAATTTGTCGTAAGGAAATTGACATCAGTCAAGGAAAAGATTATTTGGGGATTATAAGGATATACTATTTCAAACAAGTAATAAGTAAATTCGTAAAGGTTAAAGGGGAAGCAAGTCAAAGAAAATGAATTTTCGTCCAAGTTTGGCATGTTGGGATAAAATACTACTTAAACTAAAATACTCGGTATTTATAGACTAGTACCATACAAGGTACCACATGACCATAATAGTAAGGTGTATAAAGTATGCGAAAAGTGAGTAATATTTTAAGTAAGTGGGAATAATTCTCAATTATGAGGGTAATTGATTAATTACCGGGTAACGAAACATTACCCAGTTAACTAATAAATTGATAAAGATTAATAATTATCTAAAAAAAACACGTGGCAGCCAACCACTTTCCAAACAATGACTTATGGTCATGTTGGAGTAGGTGGCTACCTAAGCTTAATTGAATTAATAAGTAAGAAACGTTTCAGCATTTCATTCTAACTACATTAGAGATCAAAAAGTTAAGTTTCTTCATTTTGGACAAAGGAAACTAACGTTCCAAAGTATACAAAAGCAGGAAAACATTTTAGAGATCATAAGTCAATTCTCATAGTACACAAAAGTATTTTGAAGCAGAAACGATTCCGTCCAAAATTTCAAGGAATCTAGTGCCAATTTTCTCTCAAGGATTCAGAAGTAGAAGCTTCATTTCATTCGGATAGTTCAAAGAATAGGTATGTTAAGGCTATCCCTTCTTTCTTTTGGCAAGATCTATACGACACAAACGAAACGTGCAAATGCACAAATTCCATAAATGACTCTAGTCATAGAAGTATTAGAGATATTTATATTCTTGAATTTTCATGTGTCATAATATTTTATCATATATTCATGGGTCTCACAAAAATACGAAAGTTGAAAAGAGGTTACTTTATGATATTACTCAAAGGCAAAGTGGTCTTATGACAATTCCAAAAGATTTTATTAATGTACTTTTCATGCATTACATTCATGTTCATTGACCCATGACTCAGACGGCATTATATACGCGTATATATGTATATATATGTATATGGGATATGGGAAAAGGTTACGGCGTTATATACGCACCACCACCTGATCAGCTGGTATATGATGATGATGTTGCCCACAGTGGCTGAAATATGATTCAAACGGCGTTATATACGCATATATGGGTATGTATTCAAATGGCGTTATATACGCATATATATGTATGTATTCAAACGGAGTTATATACGGATATATATATATATATGTATTCAAACGGTGTTATATACGCGTATATATGTATGTATATATATGTACATGGGATATGGGAAAGGTTATGGCGTTATATACGCACCACCACCTGATCAGCTGGTATACGATGATGATTTTGCCCACAGTGGCCAGTATGATATAATGGAATGCCCTCAGAGGCTAATGATGTTATGAAACATGTACCTATGAATGACATGACATTCATACGCACATGCATGACGTTAACAGTAATTTATGATTTAAAAAGTTATTCAGACTTGCAGGTTGAATCATGTACTCTATATTTCTTCCATGTCTCTGATGTACTTACTTATGTGCCTTACATACTTGGTACATTAGTCGTACTGACATCCCTTTTGCCTAGGGATGCTGTGTTTCATGCCCGCAGGTCCCGATAGACAGGTCGAGAGCCCTCCAAGTAGGCTATCAGCTCAGCAGAAGATGTTGGTGCGCTCCATTTGCTTCGAAGTTGCTTGTTTGGTTAGTATGATTTAGACATGTATTGTTTGGTATGGCGGGACTCTATCCCGACCTCTATGACATTTATGTATTCTTAGAGGCTTGTAGACATATGTCATATACGTGAAAGATTGTACGGCCTTGTCGGCCTATGTTTGAGTTTATAAATGATTATATTGGCCTACTAGGCTCGTATGTCATGCGTACATAATGATGTAATATGAAAGATACGCTATGTTGGTACTCGGTTGAGTAAGGTACCGGGTGCCCATTGCGGCCCATCGGTTTGGGTCATGACAAAAGTGGTATCAGAGCAGTTCTGTCCTAGGGAGTCTACAAGCCAAGTCTAGTAGAGTCTTATTTATGGGTGTGTCGTGCTCCACACTTATAAGTAGGAGGCTACAGAGCATTTAGGATTGTCACTCGTTCTCTTTACTCTAGATCGTGTGGTAGAGCTCGCTTATAAGAATTCAAATTCTGAAATTCTATTTTATTCGTAATAAGACGATACCTACATCTGGAAAGAAGGAGTGGAAAGAGAGGTAGTTGTGGAAAAGCTGAGTCAGAGGAATTGGATTTTTGTATAATGTCTACGATAAGTAAATGTGAGGTCTTTAGCAGATCATAGGTGTACTGAAAGGTACAAGCTTCCTGATAAGAAGCCTTAAGGCAATAATGTCTATCAATCTTTATGGTAAAAGACAATGAGAGATTAAGAAGATAAATACAGGTTTCAACAAGCAAAAGAAGCAAGATGAAGAAGGGTACGAGGCACCTAATTAATGAAGGCTAACAACGTTTATAATTGAGGTAGAGGAACATAAGCCTTTTAAGTTATATTCAATAGTAACAGAGGTATATACAATTGGTTGCACCCATTCTAGATATGCCCTATGGGGATTAATAGAAGTAGTATAAGAAGATATGATGGATGAATTGTTTGCGTCAGTTGACATTTTCGAAGGATATTGCAAATATGCTAATAGATCTCTTTATGAGACACCGAATGATACCCTCTAAAATAGTGCAGCCAGATATGAGTACCACAAAGACATGCACTATAAGCCTTGACGGAATAAATATTACCTTAGTGTGGCTCGCGTCTCTAGTAAAGCGAGAACGTTAAGCAACTTGAAGAGCCATTGGATAGAGCAAGGGAAGCTAAGAGAAAAAGAATCTCTTGTTCAAGTTTTTAGAATAAAGTGATAAGCATAAATGTTAGCGGGAAATAAGAAAAGAGTTAATAAAGCATTATGATTAAGATGTGATACATGGATGACAACGGTATATCAAAAGATGACAATGTTACAAAATTTATAGTCAAGTGAAGGAAGAAACGAGAAGTTACATGCCTTAGGACAACAAAAGAGTATAGGCCATAAAGTCATATCTTCACTTCGAGAAACAAGTTTGTGACACTAATGTGATTCAGAAGAAAGGTTAGACCCCAGAGTAATTGAAGTCAGCATGGATTGGTGGAAAAAGATGAACTAAACATGAATTAGGGACTGAGTAATTTGATAGTGGTCGGCATCATGAGAATTTCAGATCGCGTTCCAGCAATAATAAGACGGACAATAGAAGAAGATTCATGAGAATTCAGAGAATGATTATTTAGGAAGACACTTCCCTAAAACAAGCAATGTTAGAAAAGTTAAGCTTAAGGGATTGTATGTACTAGTTACATTAAGTGTCACCCTCGCAAGTAAGGAAATTTGTTATCATTGGTACAGAAGGATTGTCGCAAGGCGAGTAAGAGTCATCGATTATGTGAAAGGATGGCAAAGATGAAAAGGTGAAACATCTATAGGCAGGTTGTCGTAGCTCCAACTCTTAGTACTCCCTTAAAAGGGGGGAATATGGAAGTATAAAAGGAAGAATTTGATAAAAATAAGAAAGAATGAGATTGAACTTATCCAAAATGCTACAGATATGCTACGATTCCAGAACATTATATAAACGTGACGTCAAGGAGAAGAAGTAAGGGTTCCTACCCGAGATGTTATTGATAATTAAGGAGCTAGTGCGAGACGTAAGTTAAGACCAAGGAAATAACACAAGAAAGATTTCGCGGAATTGTGACATGAGGATGGGCCAACGAGTAGTTAGTAGTTGATTCATGGAGAGCCTAGTATGGCTAGTCAAGAAGTTACAGACAAATCAGCAGATCATGCAAGATAAATGTAGTATAC
The DNA here is from genome assembly GCF_000393655.2 of Nicotiana sylvestris. Lineage (NCBI taxonomy): Eukaryota > Viridiplantae > Streptophyta > Magnoliopsida > Solanales > Solanaceae > Nicotiana > Nicotiana sylvestris. The sequence continues at coordinate 59,028,289 of NC_091058.1, forward strand.
CCCAACACGGAGAATTCAACCTCGCAGTAATGTCATTATAATACTGGAGATATATTCAAATAATAGTCACGGTAGTTAATGGTACCGTATGAGTTTTTACGGAAATAAATAAGAGTACCACTGGAAGACAGTCAAAATATTACTTCAAAAGCAACCCTACAAGCACAAGGGCATGGAAGTAAATAACTACGGATAAGTATAGGCAAGGAAGTACATCAGAAGGTCTGCCGAGTATACAATGTAATAGGCTCACAACTTTACAGAAGTCATAGAGTCTTCCCTAAGTACTACGATGAAGGACTAGGTGAAGAAACAAAGAAGAAGGCTTCAACCTAAGCACAACGACCTAAAGAGGAAATTGTCGTGTAACAACAAGTCTCACAACAACATTATAAGCACTCTAAAGGAAAGGGGTACCTACCGTGGTTAATGAACGAGAAGTAAAATTAAAAGTAATATTTGAGTTCATATGATTTGCACAAAAACTCTGGCATGCGTGGGAACTAAGATAAGCTAAGTATGCATGAAACAAAGGGGAAAAAAGACCAGGAAAAATAATAGCTTACGTTAAAGGAAGCAGAGAAGGAACCAAAGGAATTATTAAATCAATGATCCCGAGTTGATGACATTATGAACGCACTTAAGAGTTTGGAGTTCTATACCTGCAGCATATACAACCGTAGAAGATTCTGGTATACGTTAAAAGAAGGAATTGAACCCAGGTCATAGACGAAGGATTGAATTATTAAAAGATTTTATCATGGATATCTCTCATCGCCTATGAAAGGCTAAAGTAATAACTAATACCGGAAGTCGCATATCGAAAGATAGCTTAAGCCTACATAAAGGCTGATCAGGGAAAAAAAAGAGGAAACTAAAGAGTTATATCGACTAAGCAAAACAGAAGGGACCAAGAGAATTACATGCCTCAGGATCACTCTTAAGTAGCATAGGCATAAGAGAGATAGTGCAGTAGCCATAGTTTATAACGGCTCTACGATGAAACCAACTGAAGAGTACCAGCCTTGTAAGAAGTCAGTACGAAGCTCCTACCGAATTGTGCATGTACCAGAGGTGCGAGTATTATAATAGAGCTTCAAGTTATGGACGGAAATTACACCTAGGTGGAAGGGAGGTCAGGAAAGAGATAGAAGATATGATGCAAGATTTTAAGGTAAGTAAGGTAAATGTGAACAACGTACGAGATACTCAAAGGCATATGATCGTGAATAGTCCATACTTCGGATAGAAGGCTATAAGCACGGGGATCCAATAACCGGGAATGATAGCAACATCGTCGGCGGTATGTCTTCCAGCATATAGTTTCTAAATAATAAGAGATCTAGTTAAGAGAATAGAGAAAGGTTGGAGACGATGTGATGTCTCTCTTGACGTTCCAGAATAACATAAGAAAATATACAGTGCAACTAAGTTGAAGGAAAGTTTATAAACGGATATGTATAGGTCGCAAGCTAAGGTATGGTAGAGCGATAAAATTTTAAGGAAGCATGAGTAAGGATGAGGAAAGACAAGTGAAAAAGTGACGAGAATGGGTAAGTCTTTAGGATTAATCCCATGAAAACAAGAAGAGCAGACAATTTTTCTATGTTATACAAAGCCCACTATAGCTTTAATGAACTCAAAAGAGTCTAAGATTAATAGCATTTAGAAGGAATAAAATGCTGACTTGGTAATAAAATGAGGGTATAATTGTGATAGATAAAGGATGACGTGTGGGCCTTCGATTAAGTAATGATCTAACAAAGAAAAGAAAGAGATCTCATGAATTGGACATGATTAAAAATAATCACACAAGGTAAATCACATTGGGATGCTATAAAGTATGGTAATGGAAGTATAGTATTACTCCTAGGGGGATCAATCTAATTACTCCAAATGCCCCAATCAAACGAGAACCCTAGCGGCGGTATTACATAAGAGATCAAGTTATCAGTGGTAGATGATGGATCAACATTAAGGTTAATCAACAATAGATGGATAAAAGTTCAACATTATGAGATGATTAGGCCATCAATTTTAAGGATAAGCAATGAGAGTAACCTAGAGTTTGTTGTAGACCCCGATAATGATAAATCAAAGTAAGGGTTATGACATAGTATGACCTATGTAGATGCAGCAAAGTTATACGAATGGATAACCAGGTCTATGAAATAAGATATGGCCATATTTGAAAGCTCTACAAAATACCGAGCAAAGAACTTCAGTATACCCATAGATGCCTAGAGAAGTATCTTATTAAGCCTTGTATATGTTTACAAAGTAAGGCCTAGAGATTCGCTAAAATTTGAAGGAAAAGGAGAGAAAAGATGCTAGGCACACTTACAAAGTCAGTATCGTAGAGGCTGCATGATATGAGGTAGCAACAATTACAAGATTGGACGGAATTCGATCACAAGCCACGGCGTGGGAAAGAGGCCTAAAGGGGGGAATGCCCTGGCCTTTGGATTTATTCACGGAACAACTGCCTAAATAGCAAGGGGAATATTAAGGTATTCACAAGAGCTATAAGTTATGAAAATGATAAGAGCATTAGTCAACATTCGAGGATGAATGTTCCAAGGGGGGAATGATGTTACGTCCCATTATATTACATCGATATTATGTCCCACTGTATTATATTAAGACTATGTTATACTCTGCCATAATATATTACGACGATGTTGCACCCAATAGTATTGTACGTTGAATTTGTCGTAAGGAAATTGACATCAGTCAAGGAAAAGATTATTTGGGGGATTATAAGGATATACTATTTCAAACAAGTAATAAGTAAATTCGTAAAGGTGAAAGGGGAAGCAAGTCAAAGAAAACAGATTTTCGTCCAAGTTTGGCATGTTGGGATAAAATACGGCTTAAACTAAAATACTCGGTATTTATAGACTAGTACCATACAAGGTACCACATGACCATAATAGTAAGGTGTATAAAGTATGCGAAAAGTGAGTAATATTTTAAGTAAGTGGGAATAATTCTCAATTATGCGGGTAATTGATTAATTACCGGGTAACGGAATATTACCCAGTTAACTAATAAATTGATAAAGATTAATAATTATCTACAAAAAACATGTGGCAGCCAACCACTTTCCAAACAATGACTCATGGTCATGTTGGAGTAGGTGGCTACCTAAGCTTAATTGAATTAATAAGCAAGAAACGTTTCAGCATTTCATTCTAACTACATTAGAGATCGAAAAGTTAAGTTTCTTCATTTTGGACAAAGGAAACTAACGTCCCAAAGTATACAAAAACAGGAAAACATTTTAGAGATCATAAGTCAATTCTCATAGTACACAAAAATGTTTTGAAGCAGAAACGATTCCGTCCAAAATTTCAAGGAATCCAGTGCCAATTTTCTCTCAAGGATTCAGAAGCAGAAGCTTCATTTCATTCGGATAATTCAAAGAATAGATATGTTAAGGCTATCCCTTCTTTCTTTTGGCAAGATCTATACGACACAAACGAAACATGCAAATGCACAAATTCCATAAATGACTCTAGTCATAGAAGTATTAGAGATATTTATATTCTTGAATTTCCATGTGTCATAATATTTTATCATATGTTCATGGGTCTCAGAAAAATACGAAAGTTAAAAAGAGGTTACTTTATGATATTACTCAAAGGCAAAGTGGTCTTATGACAATTCCGAAAGATTTTATTAACGTACATTTCATGCATTACATTCATGTGCATTGACCCATGACTCAGACGACGTTATATACGTGTATATATGTATATATATGTATATGGGATATGGAAAAGGTTACGACGTTATATACGCACCACCACCTGATCAGCTGGTATATGATGATGATGTTTCCCACAGTGGCTGAAATATGATTCAAACGGCGTTATATACGCATATATATATATGTATTCAAATGGAATTATATAGGCATATATATGTATGTATTCAAACGGTGTTATATACGCATATATATGTATGTATATATATGTACATGGGATATGGGAAAGGTTATGGTGTTATATACGCACCACCACCTGATCAGCTGGTATACGATGATGATTTTGCCCACAGTGGCCAGTATGATATAATGGAATGCCCTCAGAGGCTGATGATGTTATGAAACATGTACCTATGAATGACATGACATTCATACGCACATGCATGACGCTAAAAGTAATTTATGATTTACAAAGTTATTCAGACTTGCAGGTTGAATCATGTACTCTATATTTCTTCCATGTCTCTAATGTACTTACTTATGTGCCTTACATACTCGGTACATTATTTGTACTGACATCCCTTTTGCCTAGGGATGCTGCGTTTCATGCCCGTAGGTCCCGATAGATAGGTTGAGAGCCCTCCAAGTAGGCTATCAGCTCAGCGGAAGATGTTGGTGCGCTCCATTTGCTTCAGAGTTGCTTGTTTGGTTAGTATGATTTAGACGTGTATCGTTTGGTATGGCGGGACTCTATCCCGACCTCTATGACATTTATGTATTCTTAGAGACTTGTAGACATATGTCGTATACGTGAAAGATTGTACGGCCTTGTCGGCCTATGTTTGAGTTTATAAATGATTATATTGGCCTACTAGGCTCGTATGTCATGTGTACATAATGATGTAATATGAAAGATACACTATGTTGGTACTCGGTTGAGTAAGGTACCGGGTTCCCGTTGCGGCCTATCGGTTTGGGTCGTGACAGAGATAATCCTACGATGAAATCCATATTGATAAGTCAGAATCTCTATAGCCTACAATAATCCACTGGGTTTTTGATGCTCAATCTTGACCTGCTGATAGTTAGGACACTGAGCAACAAACTTCGCTATATCCTTTTTCATTCCATCTTACCCATATACTTCCTTGATATCATGATACATCTTTGTTACTCCTGGGGGGATAGAATAACGAGTATATTAAGTTTCTCCCATAACCTGCTGACGCAACCGTGCAACATTGGGGACACATAATCATCCTCGATATCTGAGGACTCCACCTTCTGTAATCTCAAATAGTGTCTTCTCCTTTTGAGGGGTGGTATCCCTATAATAAACTAACACCGGATCCTCGTACTGGATTTCTTCATTTCAATTACTAATGAGGATGTTGCCGTATCCTAAATAGTAATTCCAATATCACCTGAGGCTAGTACTCGAACTCCAATACTAGCTAGCTGATGAATATGATGGACTATTCCCTTCTTTTCTGGCTATAAATATGATAGGCTACACATAGATCTATGACTGAGGACATCAGCTACTATGTTCTCCTTCCCCGGATGGTATAAAATATCAACATCATAGTTTTTAAGTAGATCCAACCATCTCTTTTGACGTAAATTCAATTTATTTTGCTTAAAAAAATACTAGAGGCTCTTATAATTCGTATAGATATCAACATAAATTCCATACAAGTAGTGCCTCCACATCTTTACGGCATGAATCACCGCGACTAACTCTAAATCGTGGGTCAGGTAGTTCTTCTTCTGCTTTCTTAGTTGTCTAGAAGCATAAGCTACAACCTTACCATGGTGTATCCGCACACAACCTAATCCAACGCCTGAAGCGTCACAATAGATCACATAACCATCGGTCCTTTCTGGGAGCGTTAGAACCGGTGCTAAAGTTAACATGTCCTTTAATGCCCATAAACTCCATTCGCAAGCATCAGTCTTTTGAAATTTTGCTCCCTTCTAAGTTAACTTTGTCAAAGGTGCTGAAAGGTAAGAAAATATCTCTAGAAATCTCCTATAATAACATGCCAAACCGAGAAAGTTACGAACCTCCGTTGGTGTTGTGGGTCTAGGCCAAGTCTTTAATGCCTCAATCTTTTGTGTATCCACCCGGATTCCTTTACCGAAATGATATGCCCAAGGAAAGCTATAGAGTTCAACCAGAATTCACATTTAGAGAATTTTGCATACAACTTCTCTTTTTATAGAACTCTGAGCACAGTATGCAAATGATCTGCATGCTCAGCCTCTAAACGAGAATACAACAATATATTTTCGATAAATACAATTATGAACAGATCTAAAAAGGGCCTGAACACACGGTTCATCAAATCCATGAATACTACTGGGGCATTGGTCAAACCGAACCACATAACATGAAACTCAAAGTGCCCGTATCTGGTCCTGAATGCTGTCTTCAGAATATCGTTCTCCTTAACCCTTAGCTGATGGTACCCGAACCTCAAGTCTATCTTTGAAAAACACTTGGTACCTTGCAACTGATCAAATAAATCATTAATCCTCAGGAACGGGTACTTATTCTTGATCGTCTCCTTATTCAACTGTCAATAGTCAATGTACATCCGTGAGGAACCATCTTTCTTCCTTACAAATAACATAGGTACTCTCGATGGTGATGTACTATTTCTGATAAAGTCTTTTTCAAGCAAATCCTTTAGTTGTTCCTTCATCTCTTTCAGCTCTGTAGGGGCCATTCTATAGGGAGGAATAAATATTGGATGAGTATCTGGTAGTAGGTCAATAGCAAACTCAATTTCTCGCTCTGGCGGGAGACCAGGAAGCTCATCGGGAAAAACATCGGGAAACTTATTAACCACAGGGATGGACTGAATGGTTGATGACTCTACTTCCACATCCTAAACCCAAACTAAGTGATAAATATAGCCTTTTTTGATCATCTTCCTTGCCTTGAGATAGGAAATAAATCTACCTCTCGGTGACACCGTATTACCTTTCCATTCTAAAACAGGCTCCCTTGGAAATTGAAATCGAACTATCTTTGACCTACAATCAACGTTGGCATGACAAGAAGCCAACCAATTCATACCCATTATAAATTCAACCATATCTAACTCGATTAGGTCTGCTATGGTAGTTCGAATATGAACTACTATTATACAACCCCTATATACTCGCTTAGCTATCACTGAGTCCCCAACAGGTGTAGAAAGCTCAAAAGGTTTAACCAATTCAGGTTTTATTCCAAACTTACTAGAAACCAATGGAGTAACATATGATTAGGTGGAACCTGGGTCAATCAGTTCATAAACACCATATGAGGAGACTGATAATATACCTATAACCACATCAGGTGATATCTCCTGGTCGTGTCATCCTGCCAATGCATAAATGTGGTTTTGAGGACCGTTCAATCTAGATGCTCCCCCTCTACCTCTAACACAACCCATTGGTGCTTGTGAACCTTGCCCAAGAGGGTTTACTGATGAGGACGAAACAACTACAGATCTCGCTGGCTGAGTTATGATTGCATCATCTCTCGTCGAACAATCCCTCATAATGTGGCCCGGATAACCACAAGTATAACAAATACCCAATCCCATACAGCACTTCCCGGCATGCTTCTTACCACACTGAGCACATCGCGGCAAGGGCGGCCTTATCTGACTTGACTCACCCCTATACTGAGAACCTAAGGCCTTGGAATTGTAACCAGGCCATGAATATATAGAACGATCAAATCTCTTACAGCCAAACTAAGGGGGTGCGCTAGCTACTGGCTGGGCTAGTTACCTCGGGTACTGTTGTCTCTAACCATCTCGAAACTCACCAAAAGGGCCCGAAGTCCCTGCTCTCTTATTCTAGGCCCTATCATGCTCACGATCGGCCCTCTGTTTCTTCTTACTCTCCTCTACACCCTGAGCATATGCCTAAATACGAGAAATATCCATGTCTGGTTGGAGTGAGACTGACATACAATTGTTAAGCAAGTACCGATATAACCCCACCACAAACCGATGAATCCGATCCTCCATCTTAGATACAATAGTAAGCATACCTAGCCAATGAATCAAACTAAATACTGTACTCCTAAACACTCATGTTACCCTGCCGAAGGGTCAAGAACCTATAAACTCTGGCCTGTCTAAGCTCTGGTAGCAGATAATGATAAAGAAAAGCTTCTGTAAACTCCTGTCATACTGTTGGAGGGGCATCCTCACCTCTGGACAATTCCCAAGACTCGTACCAATTAACTGCAACATCTCAGAGTGTATAAGAAGCTAGCTCAACTGAGTCAGTCGCAGTGGCCTTTATTACCCTTAACGTCCTCTGCATTCTATCAATAAATACCTAAGGGTCCTCGTTGGATTTGCCCTAGTGAATACCAGAGGGTCTAAATTAATGAAGTCACGAACCCTCGCACTGCCGGACCTATCTGCATTACAATTACTTACTTCCTGATGCCGAGCCTGTGTGGCTACTAATCAGGTTAATAGCTGAATAACATCTCTCATCTCCTGACCCGGTGCATCTACTATAGAGCTGGACGTAAAAGGGCAGGCGCTGGAACTGGTGCCCCTCAAAACTATTCTAGAAAGGGCGGGGTATGTAAAGTATGGTATGGAATCTCACTATGAGACTCTCCCTGAGCATTGGTAACTTGTGGCGCTCGACTAGTAGTCTCACCAGCCACGGACTTTCCTTTCTGGGTGGCTGTAGTCTTCTGAGGCATATTTGAAAACGTAACATATCGTTAGGAACATGAATGAATTTTAAATCGCACGATCTAAGATAAAAACAGAGGATAACATCCTATATGTCCTGTAGCCTCTTGTCTATAAGTATGGTGCACAACAAACCCATAAAAAAGACTCTACTAGACACGGTCTGTAGACAACACTAGGATAGAACCCCGAACCGACTAACCCAGTAAGTCATATAATAATTGTAAATCACAAAATGAGCAGTAGATAGGGAGAACGAGGCTATAACTCTCAAAACGACCAGTTGAGTCATTACATCCTCCCCATCTTTGTCACGACTGATGGGCCATGAATGCATGCATCTACCTGTCAAACACCGCTAAGCATGCATCTAAGATATAAACGTGAATGACGTCTACTGAATTACAAGAATAACATACATGAAGGAAACCTGACAAAAAGACATATGTATATATATATATATATGCGAATACAGTGGGCGAGCCTGCAAGGTTACTATAGACAACTATATACCAAAAACTGAAAGCCGACAAGGCCACATGCTATCCAACTATACATAACTGTCTACAAACCTCTAATAGAAATACAACTGTACGAAGACGGAACTGAGCCACATCATACCCATATATATATACAAGCATGTCGTACCAAAATAAAAAGCATCTCAGGATCAAATGGAGCACGGCAACTCTAGCTGATCAAGTATCCTAAGAAGGGGGACCGTCAGCTTGCCTACCTGCACCTGCTGGCATGAAACGCAGGCCCCGGGAAATTGGTCATCAATACAAATAATGTACTAATTATGTAAAGCATAAAAATCATTATCTAACAGACATAGATGAAACATGGAATAAAGTATTCCGACTGTAAGTCTAAATTACTTTGTAAATCCTGAAACATTTATAATGTCATGCACGTGCGTATAAATGTTGTGTCATGCATAGGTATAGATGTACATAATATCATCAAGCCTTGAGGGCATCCCATCATATTATCTCGGCCACTGTGGGAAGAATTATCAATATATATACCAACTGATTAGGTGGTGGTGCGTATATAATACCGTAACCTTTTCCCATATCCCCACACATATATTTACATATATAACGGCATCTGATCATGGGCCAGTGTAAATGAATGCAATGATTGAAATGTATAAGAAATACGTTAATAATATTTTCTTGGAATGCCATAAAAAGCAATATATCTTTCGGATAAACTTTATCAAATACATATTTTTTTGAGACCCATGAACAGAAGATATAATAATAATTCTCATGGGGAATCAAGAATATAGACACCCCTAGTATTTCTATGAATAGAGTCATTATGAAGGTTGCATATTTTGCTCGTTTCATTTGTATTATTTGGATCATGTCAAAACGAAAAGAAGGGATATCCTTAACATACCTAGAGTAGGGAAAAATCCGTATGATATTCTTGAAAAAAGTAGCACCGTACTCCATTAGAATCACAAATCTTACGTTGCTAATGTGTAAATAATTGTCGTTGGAATTGTTGAAAATTATATGAATCACATTGCTTACATTTTTGTGGGAGTTGTAGGAAATTAGAACGAATTTTGTAAGAAGTCACATTCTAATTTTGCAAGAGCTTCACGTCAGATTGTTTCGAAAATGTTAGAAGAGAAATGTGGTATTTAGCTTCACGTCAGATTGTTTTGAAAATGTTAGAAGAGAAATGTTGTTTTTTTGTTCAAAATTTTAGAATAAAATGTCTTGATATCATTATCCTATGTTCGACCTAATCTAATATGACCATGAGTCATTTTTTGTTAGTGGCTTGCTGCCACATGGGGTGGGGTGGGTGTTTTTAATCTTTATCTACTTATTAGGTAATTAGGTAATGTCCCATTATCCGATAATTAACCAATTACCCACATAATTAAGAATTATCTCAAACTACTTAAGATCACATTTTTAATATACTTTATACATCATACTATCGTGGTCATATGGTACTAATCGATAAATATCAGGTATTATAACTTGGACCGTATTTTATCCCAAATCAACAACCCTCAACGAAACTCATTTTTTTTAATTCGTGTATCCTATATCATTCATTTCTATTACTTATCACTTGTTATAAATAGCATAAATACATTAACCTCAAGATAATCTTATCCCCCAAGTCTACGTCGATTAACTGAAGACGAAACTTTAACATACGAAAACGCGAGATGTAACACTCTTAAACAAACATTCGTCCTCGAATGGGTCTAGAAACATATATGGAGTCTCAAATAGTTGTGGATATCTGCTCCGTATCTCCCGCTCGGTCTCCTAAGTAGCCTCCTCAACTGGCAGACCTCTCCACCGCACCTTCACTGAAGCTATATCGTTTGACCTCAACTTTCGAACCTGCCGATCCAAAATGGCCATCAGCTCCATACCGTAAGTCAAATCACCATCTAACTAAACTGTGCTGAAATCCAAGACATAAGACGGATCATCGACATACTTCCAGAGCATAGAAACGTGAAATACTGGATGCACACTCGACATATTAGGTGGGAATGCAAGCTTATAAGCCACCTCTCCAATCCTCTAAAGTACCTCAAATGGCCCAATATACCGAGGGCTCAACTTGCCCTTCTTCCCGAATCTCATAACACTCTTCATGGGTGAAACCTTGAGCATAACCTTCTCCCCAATCATTTAGGCAACATCACGAACCTTCCTATTGGCGTAACTCTTCTAAATATACTGTATTGTGTGAAGCCTATCCTGAATCAATTTAACCATGTCCAGTGCATCCTGAACCAAGTCCGTACCTAATAACCAAGCCTCACCCAGCATAAACCAAGCCACCGGATATCGACACCGTCTCCAATACAAAGCCTTATATGGAGCTATCTTAATGCTCGACTGATAATTGTTGTTGTAGGCAAACTTCGCGAGCGGTAGAAAATGATCCCTTGTATCTCCAAAATCAATGACACAAGCACGTAGCATATCCTCCAATATCTGAATAGTGCATTATGATTGTCCGTCCGCATGAGGGTGAAATGCTATACTTAACTCAACCTGAGTGCCCAACTTTCACTGTACGGCTCTCCAAAATTGCAATGTAAATTGCGTGCCCTGATCTGAAATGATAGACACTGGAACCCCGTGAAGGCAAACAATCTCGCGGATGTAAATCTCAGCCAACCGCTCCAAAAAATAAGTAGTACCAACCAGAATGAAGTGCGGGGACTTGGTCAGATGATCCACAATCATCCAAATAGCATCAAACTTCCTCGAAGATCGTTGGAGACTAAATACAATATCCATGGTGATTCGCTCCCATTTCTACTTTGGAATATCTATCCTCTGAAGTAATCCACCCGATATCTCATGCTCATCCTTTACCTGCTGATAGTTACGGCACTGGGCTACAAACCCCACTATATCCTTCTCCATTCTTCTCCACCAATAGTGTTGCCTCAACCCTGGTACATCTTTGCGGCACCCGGATGAATGGAATACCGCGAACTGTGGACTTCCTCAAGAATCAACTCACGTAACCCATCTACATTGGGCACACATATTCGTCCCTGCATCCTCAACACCCCATTATCTCTAATAAAAACATCACTGGCATCACCGTACTGCACCTTGTCATTTATAACAAGTAAATGAGGATTATCATATTGGCGCTCTTTGATACGATCAAATAATGAAGACCGAGAAACCACACAAGCCAGAACCTGACTGAGCTCCAAAACATCTAATCTCATAAACTGGTTGGCCAAGGCTTGAACATCAACTGCAAGCAGTCTCTCACTAACGGGAATGAATGCAAGGCTACCCATACTCAGTGTCTTCCTACTCAAAGCATCGGCCACCACATTGGTCTTTCCTAAATTATACAAAATAGTGATATCATAGTCTATTAGCAGTTCCAACCATCCCCGCTGCCTCAAATTTAGATCCTTCTATTTGAACAACTGCTGGAGACTCCGATGATCTGTGAATACCTCACAAGACACACCATTGAGATAGTGCCTCCAAATCTTCAATGCGTAAACAATGGCAGTCAACTCAAAATCATGAGCATGGTAGTTCTTCTCATGTGGCTTCAACTGGCTAGAAGCATAAGTAATCACTCTATCCTCCTACATCAAAACACATCCAATATCGTCCCGAGAAGCATGATAATATACTGGATAAGAGCCTGAAGCTGAAGGCAAAACTAGAACTAGAGTTGTGGTCAAGGTAGTCTTGAGCTTCTGAAAGCTCTTCCCACACTCATCCGAGAACCTGAAAGGAGCACCCTTTAGGGTCAATTTGGTCAAGGGCGATGCAATAGACGAGAAACCCAACACGAAGTGACGATTATATCCTACCGACCCAAGAAAACTCTGAATCTCTATAGCTGAGGATGGTCTGGGCCAACTCTGAACCGCTTCTATCTTCTTTGGATCCACCTTAATCCCCTCAACAGACACGACATGCCCAAAAAATGCCACTGAACTGAGCTAAAACTCACACTTGGAGAACTTGGCATAAAGCTTGATAAGTGGGGATTTTGACTACTTATTAGTGCCTTTTTTGCTTTTGTTTTAGTCCAAAAGTGTTTAATTGTAATCCTGAAAACTGATGAGATATGCTTAATTGCAGGAGTATTTGGAAATTAGCCACAAAGACGAAATCCAACTCAAAAAGAAGTGTTCTGAACTCAAGGAAAAAAATAAGGCTCAATGTCCCAAGTGCTGACTGCAGATTTCCATCTGCGGCCACAGAATGCAACGGGAATCCATCAGAGCCTCAGTACAAAGTCTAGAACGCATAATTAATGTGCTTCTAGGAGAAGCTACCCAAGAGTAGATGTTTAGAGAGTTTACATATGAAGATCAAAGGAAGTGCAGACCACACAACTATTGTGCGGCCGCAGAAGTCAGCCACGCAGTTGCACTCAGAATTGTGCGATCTGTAGAACATGAGACATGCGGCCGCATTCCAGAATTGTGTGGCTGTAGATTCCACTCCTATCAAGTCTGAAGACAAGTGCGGACCGCACATGGAATTGTGCAGTCGCAGAACCCAAAATAGTCTAGCCCGAAAGGGCAATTTTGACCAAAATTTCCAGCTTTGTATAAATAGTCTAGTTTCAGAAAATTAGCTGAAGTTTTGAATATTGGAAATCCCGTAGCGAGATTTTTAACTAGGATTGTGACCCAACCATAGTGTGTAAACCAAATAGGTATTTAATTTATGGCTTGTATATGGTTGGGTGTTAATTATTTATCCGTGTTCTTTCTTTTAATTGTAGAATTAATGGTTGCAAACATTAGTTCATACCTATTTGACTTGGTCTCTACTTGAGAAAGAGAGACTTAGTCTAGGAAAACCTGGCTAACAAAAATTTAGGATGATATCAAGAAATTGATAGTCCCAATTAAAGGGTTGAACCTAGAGATAGTAAAACCTGACTTGAGCATTTTATAAACTATTTGGTTCAATACCCATTTGGACTTGAGAAAGCCAAATTGGGCAAAATCACTCTCTAACCGAGAGATATTGAGTGGACACTTGAATGTTGATAGCTATAATACACCCCAACCAATGTAACAAGATTTAAAGTTTACAACTAGTTAGGCAAATACCTAGGTAAAGGTCATAGCCCTAGGCCTTTTACACTATTTGAAAAATATCCAAAAATAATATTCCCAAGTTTTATATCTTTAGAATTGTAATATTTAGCGTAATTTTAGAAGTACAAAAAAATCATATTTGTGGAAGTGCAATTTAGATACTTCACATGCTTAGTCCAAATATATACTATTTTATCACATTCATATAGCTCCCTGTGGAATTCGACCTCGACTCTATTGGGTATTACTATTGCATCAGCCGTTTCATAACCTTAAATAGAGGTGTGACTTGGACGAGATCAATTATTGGCGCCGTTGCCGGGGAGCTAAAACCGAATTTAGCTATATATTTGGTTTTGTGTGTGAATTGTCTTATTTTCCTTCCGCGTTACTAATCTTTTTTTGGTGAAACAATTGTAGGTGGAACAATGGCTCTCAACAACAATGATCCACTCAGAAACATGCATATGGGGTATGTGGGCGTGGAAGATGATCAAGTTGAAGAGGTTCCTCTTGAACCTCAAGCAAATAGACGAAGCCGAACGCCATAAGACAATGTTCCCGTTACACCCCCACCTCCACAAAGAGAGGATCCATACCGGGTGTTGCTGAATGAAGGATACAGAAGTGCCATAGTCCGACCCCGCATTAGGGCGAGCAACATTCAAATTACAAATGTTGTGCTCACATTGCTTTAGAAACTGAGATTCTTCACCGGGGCTCCAAATCAAAATGCGTACAAACACTTGAAGAGGGTTGTGGACACTTGCTGGGGGAGTAAACAGACAATTGTCTTTGAGGATGCTTTACGGTTGAGGCTATTTCCTTTCTCTCTATGGGGGAGGCCTTGGATTGGTTAGAAAGATTGCCAAACCATTATATCCATACATAGGATGAATTGGCGGAGAAATTTATTTCCAAGTTCTTTTCTCCCAGTTATATGGCTACTCTTATAGACGAGATTCTAGCATTCAAACAAGAACCCAATGAGCCTCTGCATGAGATATGAGAGAGGTACCGAACTATCGTGAAAGAGTGCCCAAGAAATAACATGACGGAGGCTATGATTCAACAAACATTCTATATGAGGATCAATACTACTAATCAATGCGTGGTCAACCAACTTGCCAGCGGAAATTTCATGACAATGTCGTATGCAAAAACTTGTGAGATTCTAGATGAAATGGTGAATACTTCATCGACATGGCAAAGTAGAGCAAATTTTCCTCAAGGTGATCCAAAAGTGATTCACTTTGCATAACGAATTGCATGATCATGGGCAAGCAATTGTCGAGTTGACCACCACAATAAATCAATTAGCCAAGGCTCAAATTCAACATGTGCAAGGTCCTAAGGAAGTCAATGAAATGGAGGGAGTTAGTATGATGGTAAATAAGAGAAGGCAAAAGGGTCCTTAAGTGTAAAACCATGTGGAAAATTATTTACAAGATGATATTGGGTTTGATCAAGATGAACCGTACAATGAATAAGAGGAGGAAGTACAATATGTGAACAACTTCAAAGGGAAAATAAACAAATCTCAAGGCCTGAATCATCAACAATGGCGACCTCAAGGAAATCAATGGAATTGGAATTCAAACAACGAAGGTAATTGGAAAAGTGTTAACAACCAAGGTACCTGGAATCATCAAAACAATCAAGGAAATTGGAATGGTTAAAAAAACACAAGGCAATTGGAGTGGAAATAATCAAGGATATTTGAGAGTCAACAACCAAGGAGGGTGGAACATTAACCAAGGGAATTAGGGGTCGGGTTTTCAAAAGCCTCTGATGTATCAACAAGCGAGCAACCTGCCTCCTTATTCTTCCCAAGGTCGAGTTCTTCCAACAATGAGATGGGACGAACTAATAACATGTTCAAATAAATGATGGAGAAGAATGCCGACTCCGATGTCCAGCTAGCCTCTTAGAAGACTTCAATTCACAATTTAGAAGTTCAATTGGGGCAAATCTCGTAAGCTTTACACAATCGTCCTAAGGGGGTACTACCAAGTAACACGTTGATGAACCCAAAGAGTGGGAACAACATGTGACATGCCATGGTTGTTACTACAAGGAGTGAAAAAGGTAGGAATGCAAACACCACAAGTCAAAAAAAACTATTGGATGATGAGCAATTGGTACAGAAAGATGAGATCTCAAACAATGAAGTGCAAGAAAATGATGAGATAAGAATTGATATTGATGACAATGTGGAGGAGTCTCATGATGGACTGAACCCGTCTAGGGAGCACATTGTTGACATACTGGAACTGGTAGTGCCAAAGGCTAAGGCACCAATGCCTAGGCCTCTTCCTCCATACCCTCAAAGGCTTGCCAAGAAAAATGGCAAGAACCAATTCAAAAAGTTCATTAACATGATGAAGAGTCTATCTATCAACGTTCCATAGGTTGAGGCTTGGGAGAAAATGCCCGGTTATGCTAAGTTCATGAAGGATTTGGTGACAAAGAAGATCTCGATTAATTGTGAAACTATAAAGATTACTCATCAAGTGAGTACAATTGTGCATTCCATGGCTCCTAAATTGGAAGATCATGTCGCTTTCACAATCCCTTGTACCATTGGGAGTGCCGACTTTGCTAAAGCTCTTTGTGATCTTAGGGAACGTATCAAATCAATGACTTATTCGATTTTTAAGATTTTGCGAATTGGGCAACCAAGATCCACATCTATGAGATTAGAAATGACGGATTGTACCGTGAAGAGACCGTTGGGTATCATTGATGATGTGTTGGTTCCTGTTGATAAATTTATTCTCCCCGTGGATTTTTTTATTCTTGATTGTGAGGTTGATTATGAGGTGCCGATTATTTTTGAGAGACCTTTCCTTGATATAGGGAAGTATCTAGTTGATGTTGAAGCCGGAGAGCTTACTTTCTGGGTTAGTAATGAGAAGGTGATTTTCCATATGTGTAAGTCTATGAGGCAACCCAATAGCAATGAGGTGTGATCTTTTGTGGACTTAGTGACCGATGTGATTATTGATGAAATAAGTGTCGTGATGAATGTTGAGGATACTTTAGAGGTCGTCTTACTCAATAGTGATAATAAAGAAGTGGTGGGTTACGTGTAATGTATGAACGCTTTGCAAGGAATAAGGTCGTACACTTATGAGCCCCCAAAATTGTCCTGGGATCTTGAGAATAGAACCACTTATCCAACAAAGTCTTCAATTGAGGAGCCTTCCATCTTGGAGTTGAAGCCACTGCCTCCACATCTTCGGTATGAATTTCGTGGACCTTCTTCTACTTTACCGGTTATTCTTTCATCTTGTTTGACTAACGTGCAGGTAGATTCAACATTGTGGTGCTACAAAAGAGGAAAAGCTATTAGATGGACTTT
The DNA here is from genome assembly GCF_000393655.2 of Nicotiana sylvestris. NCBI lineage: Eukaryota > Viridiplantae > Streptophyta > Magnoliopsida > Solanales > Solanaceae > Nicotiana > Nicotiana sylvestris. The sequence goes on from NC_091058.1 coordinate 59,045,685, forward strand.
GGCGGATATTCAAGGATAAACCCCTCATTGTTCATGCACAAGATCAACTTGGAGGAAGGTGCCAAACCATCTATTGAACATCAAAGGTGACTTTTTAAAGACATACAAGATGTTCTCAAAAAGGAGGTCATCAAGTGGCTGGATGTCGGGGTTGTGTACCCCATTTACGATAGTTCATGGACTTCTCCAGTTCAATGTGTCCCAAAAAAGGGGGAATGACGACAGTAGTCACCAATGACAAGAATGAGTTGATTCCTACAATAACCGTGACCAGGTGGAGAGTATGTATGGACTATCTCAAGCTCAACAAAGTCACAAGGAAGGACCATTTCCCACTTCCCTTCCTATATCAAATGCTTGATAGTTTGGCCAACAGTGCTTTTTATTGCTTCCTTAATGGGTGCCCCGACTATAATCAAATTCTTATTGCTCTAGAGGATCAAGAGACAACTACTTTCACATGTCCCTATGGTACTTTCACATTCTCTCTTATGCCATTTGGGTTGTGCAATGCACCGACGACTTTTTAAAGGTGTATGATGGCTATCTTCACGAACATAGTGGATGATTTCCTTAAAGTCTTCATGGATGACTTTTCGATGGTCGAGGATTCTTTTGATGATTGTTTAGCAAATTTAGACAAAGTATTGGCAAGATGTGAAGAAACAAACTTTGTGCTCAATTAGGAGAATTGTCATTTTATGGTTGAGAAAGGCATTGTCCTTGGCTAGAAGATCTCAAAGAATGGCATTGAAGTTGATAAGGCAAAGATTGAGGTGATTTCTAAACTTCTACCTCCAACTTCAGCTAAAGGTGTGTGGAGTTTCTTAGGCCACGCAGGATTTTACCAGAGTTTCATCAAGGATTTCTCTAAAGTGGTAAACCCGTTATGCAAGCTTTTGGAGAAAGATTCCAAGTTCCATTTCAATGACGAGTGAATGAGATACTTTGAGTTTCTAAAGCTAAAGTTGACCACTACTCCCATTATCACCGCTCCAAATTGGAGTGTTCCTTTTGAGCTCATGTGTGATGCAAGTGATGTAGCGGTAGGGGCTGTTTTTGGGCAATGTATCAACAAGATCTTTCATCCAGTTTATTATGCAAGGAAGACCATGAATAGTTCCCAAGTCAAAAACACCGTTATAGAGAAAGAGCTGCTTGCCATTGTATTTGCTATTGAGAAATTTTGCCCGTACTTGTTGGATGCAAAAGTGATTATTCATGTTGATCATGCGACACTCTATTAGCTCTTGAGATAGAAAGATTCCAAAGCTCATTTGATAAGATGGGTAATTTTATTTCAAGAGTTTGATATTGATATCCAAGATCGGAAAGGGAGTGAAAACCAAGTGGCAGACCACTTGTCTCGTTTGGAGGAGGAGGGAGGCTGTATGATGGCTTTGAAATCAATGACCCCTTCCCTAATGACCAACTCTTGGCTATTTCAATAAAAGTGGTACCTTGGTTCGTGGATCTATAAAATTATCTTGTGAGTGGTATCATTCCGGTTGAGATTTCTTCAAACCAAAGGAAGAATCTCAAAAAGGATTGTCAAGACTATTATTGGGATGAATCGTACCTTTTCTGGATTTGTACGGATAGAGTGATTCGAAGATGAATCCAAAGTGTTAAGTTGCGGTTTCTATTGGCTAGTCTCTACAAGGATGCAAGTGATCTTGTGAAGCATTGTGATGAATGCCAAAGGCACAGTGGAATCTCAAAGAACAATGAAATACTTCTCACCATCATTTTGGAGATAGATATTTTCGATGTGTGGGGTATTAACTTCATGGGTCTGTTAATGAGTTCTTGTGGAAACACTTACATCTTGGTCGGGGTTGATTACATGTCCAAATGGGTTGAGGCCATTGCTTTGCCTAACAGTGAAGCGAGAAGTGTGGTGTCGTTTTTGAAGAAGAACATCTTTACAAGATTTGGTACTCCAAGGGCTATCATAAGTTATGAGGGTTCGTATTTTTGCAACAAAGCTTTAGATACCTTACTCACCAAGTATAGTGTCACTCATAAAGTGATGACCCCCGATCATCCACAAGAAAGTAGTCAAGTGGAAGTCTCTAACCGGGAGATAAAGAGTATTTTGTCAAAAACAGTGAATGCCAACCAGACGGATTGGTCAAAGAAACTTGATGATGCTTTATGGGCTTATAGGACAGCTTATAAAACATCGATTGGAATGTCTCCAGGCCGTTTGGTGTTCGGGAAAGCTTGTCATGAGCACAAAGCCACGTGGGCTTTGAAAAAGTTGAATCTTGAGTGGTATGTCTCCAACAACTTAATGGTGGCATAATTGAATGAGCTAGATGAGTTTCGGTACCATGCATACACGAGTTTGTCCTTATACAAGGAGAAGATGAAGTACCTACATGACAAGTACATTCGGATAAAGGAGTTTAAAGAAGGTGATCTTGTGTTGTTGTTCAATTCTCGGTTACGGATGTTTCCGTGAAAGTTTGATTCTAAATGGAGTAGCTTGTTTGAGGTTATGAGTGTGACACCCTTTGGTGCATTGGACTTGAAAAATAAAAATGATGAAGTGTTTAGAGTCAATGGTCACCAGTTGAAACATTATCTACGAAAAGTTGATGATGGTCATGTCGTGGTGGTTCTTCATTTCAAATGATGATGGTAATCTGCATCGTGCCACGACGTTAAACCAAGCGCTTCTTGGGAGGCAACCCATGTGTCTTTTTCTTTTTCTTTTCCTTCTTCTTCAGATAGGTCTTGTTTTATGCTAACTAGTTTTATCGTGTGTTGCAGGAATGAGTGTGCTTTGTAGGGACTTCGCTCATAAAAATTGGCTAAGTATGGAAAATATGCGGACCACACAATTTTAAGTGCTACAACAGAAAGAGATCAGTAGTCGCATAACTGGGAAGCTAAAATTGCAGACTCTCTGAATTTTGCCTGTCAGATAAATGGCCAAAGTGCGGCCACACAAGGAAATGTGCGGTCCGCACCAAAATCTGTTGCCGCACTCAAAATCGTGCGGACCGCAGATCATCAAAAGGAAATTGTTCTTCAAGTAAAAGAGTGAGGACCACACATGAAATTGTGCAGCCACACTCTTTTTACCTTGAAAATGGTAATTACAATTAGATTTGATTTTGTGGTTCTAACAATACGTGATCCATTTTTATACTAGCTGTTAGGTAATAGATGCTAAGTATGAGACTAGGAAAATAAGATAAGAACTTGCAAGTAGTATGTTAAAGCCAACTGAGTGGCTGAGAATCGGGGCCTCGAGCCTGACTATACGGTGCCTCGAGGTTGAGCTTGATACTAAGTTATGGACAGCCGATGAAGGACTAACATTTTTGAGAGATTTGATGAAGGTTATTTATGGTCGATAATGAGAAATAAATGAAGAACAATAAATAGAACACAATAAATGTAAGCAGGGAAATCAAGAGAATATATTTAAGTTGGAGAGCTGAGAGAATGTTCTTGTATTTAATGTTGTAAGTGATATCATGTGTGCCAAAAATAACAAGGATCCCTTTATATAGGAGCGGAAATCTCAACATAGTACACGTGCATTTATTACAAGGAAATGTAGCTAGTATAGCTACCTAGAAGTATGGTACAGACCGGTACTATTCTTGTAGGTGTTGACAGTTTTGTCCATATCCCTAGGGAACTTCCCGTTTATCCATGATGACCACCCATTTAAATTGCCCCGAGGTTAGGCATAAAGAACCTTCAAGGTCAAATCCTCGAACCGTGCCCCCAAGCCTTCAAAGTGATGCTACGGAGAGGCGTAATGATCGTAAAATCGGGCTCTTCGATTTTATCTGTGTACAGATAGTCCCCGGGTTTCTTAGAGTAAAATGATAAGAAATGATCTCGAATACTTTCCCCTTCGGTATTTCCATCACGAAGGTACTCACGCCATATCAGGCGGTTGACATGATAAAATGAAGTGTCTAAAGGTCGCGTCCGCATAGCCCTTAAAAGCCTTTGAATTAATTACAGCGGTTGGCTGTCCTTTGGTCCGCTCCATCTTCTTTCGCTTCTTGTTTTCCACTGCACTACCAAGCCTTTAAAAGAGTTCTTCTAACTTCTCTCTTGTGCTCTCTTCTGAAATGCAATCTTCATTTCTCCTCTGAAATCTTATAAGAATGGCGAAAACTTCTACCTCTGTCCCTCAGGAAAATGTGGCCTCCTCTTCCTTGCACTTATCTAAAATCAAAGCAACAATGCCCCCTCACGTTGGGAATGCATTCCAGGGGCCTTTGAAACGACTTCCAATTTTAGTACCGAAAATCCTTCTTCGAAGCCTGGACAATGCGAGCCTGCTTCCCAATATATTAGCTCGATAAAGACGTCGAAAGGGTGAGGATTAATTGTCGCTGGGGGACGCGGGGCTTGTGGAGATTCTTTCTCGGGAATAGGATATAAGGACATACAAGGCTGACATTCTCATTGTGTATACTTATCCATTTACCCTTGGCCTGGTGGAACCATCCTTGACTCCGATAGACCCCGTGATCCTCGAATTCTACAAACGATATTGAGTAACCCTTGGCCAAATTCACCCTTCATTCTTGCATATTATTTACATGACCAGGTATTATGTGAACTTGATTGAGTTAATGCCCTTCACCCTCAATCACCTGGTCAGGATGTATAGTCCCCAACTTTTCTGTGGGGGCCTGATTAAGCTCTATTGTCAAGCCTCGAGGGACCTTTTTGCTTGTACCGATGATGTTAGGAACCGAGGGTGGATGAGTAATTTTATTCGAGTCAGGACTTCGGATTTAATCCAAGTAGAGAGGATGTCGTTCCCTGAAAGGTGGAACATTAAACGTGAATAGATACATTAATTAAATGTTCCCTTGCTTCTTTTTGGATACATCTCCTTATGCATTGACTTCCTCAGCTAATGCAGCTATTGTAGTTTACCTCAATGTGGTTAAGAACCTATTAGGATGGGCTAACCAGCTGGATTTGATTCTCCTATATGTTGAGCATGCGTGGCATGATCTGTCCTTGGGTCGATAGGAAGCCAAGGATCACGGTGAGCCTTCACTTCTGTTGTAATTGTATTTCATAAAAGAATAATTGCTGATAGCTCCCTCCTTCCCTGCAGGTATATTTTGCATCTGTGCAGATCCGGGGGAGGTCCCCTTGACAAGGGAAGCACTGCTTGGTGAAGCAGATACCCCAAAACTCGACAAAGAGAGGAAAAGGCGAAGGGGGTCTCCGACTCTCCGAAACCCAAGAAAGCTAAAGTAGAAAAACCTAAGGCAGACCCATTAACCTTAATTCTGGAAGTTCCGAGGAGTCCCCGAGCTGAAGGCGAGAAGGAAAATGATTCCTTAGAATCACCAACGGAGGGAGAGATCTTATTTTCAATGAGATCGACAGGCCTTGTAAGCAGTTAATCATTTTGTAAAATTCTATTTGGTGCCTTGATTTTTGTGTCGCTAACCTCGTTTCCTTCATGGTTTTAGGCCAAGGTGATTTACAATCTGACCTTCGTAAGGTTTCAAACCTAGCTGACTCGTTACGAGGGTGAACATGCAAAAATCTCCTTGGAAGTTGATAAGCTCAGAGCTCTTTCTACTAAGAGGGAGGAGGAACTCCGTGGCCTTCGAGATTGAGGCGGCATCCTGATACAAGACTCATCTTACTGAGCAGGTTATATAATTCTTGCTTTTTTGTCTACATGTTTACCCAGCTTTAGTGCTTTAACACCTTCGGGTCAATCTTTGCAACTTGAGAAGAAAGATGTCCTAATGAAGGAGGAGCTCCGAGCTAGGGACTCTAAAATTCTTGAACTCAGACAGCTCGTGAGTGAGATAGTCTCTGAGATAGATACCCTCCAGGGGGAGATGGCCTCAGTCGGGCATCAACTTAACGATACAAGGGAAGAGAGCAACAAGTATAGGGATCTTCACACTGAATTGGTTGTTGCGTTACCCAAGGTTAGGGCTAAAGCTGAGGAGCTTGTGTCCTCGTACAAAGATGATATTGCTACTGTAAATGCTCAGGCTAGGAAAGTGTCCGACGAGGCCGAGCTACAATTGACTAAGGCTGTGGGGCATGCCCATTTAGAATCTCGGAGATGGGCTATCGAGGATATATATATATATGCGGGGGGGGGGGGGGCATTGATTTGCCCACCGAGATTTAGAGGGTGAAGATCCTAGAAGAGGATGTTGTGGTCCTACTTTCCTCTGAAGACGAGTCGAGCAGTGGCTCGGGAGATAATAAAGATGGAGGTGAGGTTGCCGAGGGGGGAGAGGCTATTGGAAACCTTAGGTTTATGGCTAATTTTGTTGAAAGCAAAGTTTCTGAGGGAGCCGTCAAGGGCATAGCCCCGACGGTAGTTTAGGGTTTTTCCTGCTTTTTTTTTGCCCTTGTAGGTTATTCAGACATAGGTCTGGTAAATTCAACTTTGTGAACCTTCCAACATATATGTAAAGGCTTTTTCATCCTTTTCCGCTTTTCCTTTGCTTTAATTATTGACATTCGTCAATGATTAGCCAGATGGATTGGGCTTCGGGTAGAAACCCTTAGGTTTACAAGTTGGCCCTGAGGCTTGTTGGTTAACTGTTTTGGGCTTAGTCTTCGAGTTAGATTTCGACTCAAACTCATTGACCCTTAAGTTTTCAAAATTTAAGCTAGCTCCTAGGATCTTACGCATTAGGTCGATATGACCTTTGGTTGTAAACTGGCGGCAGTGGCTCTTACGCATTTGCCCTGGGGCATTTTTAGTTAATTGTTTCGGGCTCAATCTCCGAGTTAGATTTTGACTCGAGCTCATTGACCCTTAAGTTTTTAAGCTGGCCCTTAGGCTCTTACACGTAGAGTCGGTGCGACCTCTTAATATAGGCTGGCGATAGTGGCTCTTACACGTTGGGTCGGTACTGCCTCTTAATATAGGCTAGTGATAGTGACTCTTACGCGTTGGGTCGGTACGAAGTCTTCATATAGGCTGTAGTTTTTCCTCGCTAAAGACTTTTTGAAGTTTTGTGTTCGCCCGACTCTTCGACGGCTTGATAAGAGCCTTAATTGTGAGTTGTTATGTAGCGATAAACGAGCACCTTAGGAGGTTTCGCTCGATGGTTGAATTGTTTTGAAGCCTATTTTTTAGAGCTTATGCCGAGGGTAGCCTGATTAACCGGTTCTTTTCAAAAAAAATTCGAATTAATTGAAGGCTTGTAATTTTATAGCAATGGTCGGGCATCCCCGAGTCACGTGAGTTTGACCGGAGCCATGTGACTAGAGTCATTGGGTTTGGCCGGAGCCTTTTAGTCCCCGGGTGAAGTAGTTTTGTCATCTATATCGAGGGTATTCCTTTTTAGGTGTCTTATAAGTTCGAATATATAGCCTTAACTTTACGATCGGGATTATGCCTTTCGTTAGGTCTTACAAATTTAAGTTACTTGGTACAAATATGGTTCATGTCTTGCTTGAGGTCTAATAGTTTTGGTGTTGCCTTATAGAGGTATTATATTGTTGACAATGCCTCATAGACGTCTTACATTTTCTAGTATTGCCGCATGTAGGGTTTTGGGCTTGAGGTTGCCCACTTGGGGTCTTACGGCCTTGAGTTTATGATTGCTCGATAGGAAAACAATTAACGATAGTCCCCGAGACATCGAAAGTTTTTCGGCTCTAGAGCCAGTCTTTGTAAACTTGATGTTGCCTCATTGAGGGCTTATGAGTTTGAAGTAACCGACCCAGAGGTCGTATGGCTTTGAGTTTTTGACGTTTGTCCCTGAGTGTTCGGGAAATTTCTAGATCTAGAGTCATTTCTTGTAAAAAAATAGCAGACTTCTTTGAAGCGTAAAGAGTTTGATGGAGAAAATGTTTTCTTTGATTACATGGCACAGGTACACATGTTTTTGTCAAGGGTTCGATTATTCTATATGGACACAGTTCGTTTGACCATTTGGCCTGATGCATTATTTCCCTATCGAGACCCTTTTTGGCACATTCTTGACTTCTACGAGGAGGTGATCTACCGGGGGGATGCCCCCCAGTATTCGAGGTTGATTGAAGGGAAGCCTTGGATGGTTGTTGAGTTCTCCTTATGTAGCATATAGATGTTGCCTCATTAAAAACCTTGTCGGTAAAACACTTCTTGGGATAAAAACCCAATTGAAGGAAAAGAGTGCAACGTTTGCTTTAAAACCCAAGGTCTTCAAGCCGGGGGATGTTTCAGCACCTTTTATCGGACACCTTAGCAGTAGTAGCGTTTGAGCATTGATATGTTCCAATTGCTTGGAAGTTGTTCGCCTTCCATAGTACCGATCTTGTAGGACTCTTTGCCGATTACTCCAAGGACACGGTATGGTCCATCCCAGTTTTGGCCCAACTTTCCTTCATTGGTGTTTTGAGTGTTTAGGGTGACTTTCTTCAGGACTAACTCCCCAACTCCGAAATGTTGGAGATTTGTTCTCCTGTTATAGTACCTTTCAATCCTTTATTTTTGGGCATCCATTCGGACCAGCGAAGCTTGTCTCTTTTCATCCAATAATTCGAGGGCCGCAGTCATGGCATCGTTGTTTGAGCTCTCGGTGGTGTGTCAGAATCTTGAGCTTTGTTTTGCGACCTCCACCAGTATCAAAGCCGCGGCACCATATACTAGAGAAAAAGTTGTTTCTCCTATGCTTGATTTTGAAGTTCTTCGATATGCCCATAGCACTTCGGGTAATATTTCTCTCCACTTTTCCTTAACTCTTTCCTATTTGTTTTATAAGTTTTGAATGATGGTCTTGTTTGTAGATTCGGCCTGACCATTTGCACATGGGTGGTAGGGTGTCGACAGGATTCTCTTGATTTTGTGATCCTCGAGAAACTGTGTTACCTTGCTTCCGATGAACTGCTTCCCGTTATCACATGTTATCTCGGAAGGAATCCCAAATTGGCACACGATCTGGTCCCAGATGAAGTTAATGACTTCTTTTTCTTTTGTTTTTTTGGAGGCCTGCGCTTCCACCAATTTTGAGAAGTAGTTAGTCATAAATAAAATAAATCTAGCTTTACCTAGTGCCGTTGGTAGAGTCCGATGATGTCCATCACCCATTTCATGAACGGCCATGGAGATAAGACCGAATGTAGCTGTTCGCCGAGTTGGTGAATCATTGGGACAAATCGCTGGCATTTGTTGCATTTTTGGACGAATTCTTTGGTGTCTTTTTCCATGTTGTCCCAATAGTAGCCTGCTCTAATCACCTTTCAGACTAAGGAATCAGAGCCGGAATGGTTTCTGCGGGTCCTCTCGTGGATTTCTTGGAGCACATAATCAGTGTCTCCCGACCCCAGACATACTGCTTGGGGCCATCGAAGGTTCTTTTGTATAGAATTTTATTTTCGTCAAGCGAGAATAGGGCTGCTTTTGTTCGTAGGGCCCTCGATTCTTTTGGATCGACGAGTAGTTTCCCGCTTTCGAAATAGTCAATATATTTATTTCTCCAATCCCATGTCAGGCTAGTGGAATTGATCTCGGCATGACCTTCCTTGATCACTAATTTGGATAGCTAAACAACAGCCCTGAGGAGTAGGTCATCTTCTTCGACAAACGATCCCAGATTTTCGGGGGAATCGACCTCGCTATTCTTCTCTAGATGTATGTGGACCAGAGTCCATTCTTTGAAATGGTGCAATGTGACTTGAATTTTGTCCAAGTATCTTTGCATCCTATCTTCTCGGACCTCGAAGCTCCCATTTACCTGATTTACTACTATTAGGGAATCACATCTTGCTTCGATGACTACAGCTCCTAGGCCTTTGGCCAATTCCAGACCTGCAGTCATAGCCTCATATTCGGCTTCGTTGTTAGTCAATCTGGTAGTTTTTATAGATTGCCTAATTGTGCCGCCCATAGGCGGATTCAGAACTATACCGAGCCCGGATCCTCTTACGTTCCAGGCGCTATTAGTGAACAAGGTCCACACCCGGAAGATGTGCTTGCTTTTAGTAAAAGTTCTTTTTCTACCTCGGAACGAGGGAGGGCGAGAAGTCATCCACAAAGTACGCTAGAATTTGGGACTTAATAGCCATTCGGGGTTGATAATCGATATCATATCCCCCGAGTTTGATGGCCCATTTGGACAGTCGACCCGATAGTTCAGGCTTATGCAATATGTTTTGAAGAGGATATGTTGTTAAAACACAAATATGATGGCATTGAAAGTATGGTTTCAATTTTCGTGATGCACTTATTAATGCAAGAGCTAATTTTTCTAGGTGCAGATACCTGGTTTCGGCATCTCCCAGGGTCCGACTTACATAATAAACAGGAAACTACGTACCTTTTTCTACTTGAACCAGCATACCACTTACTGCTATCTCGGATACGGCCAAGTATAAATACAATGTCTCATCCTCTTTTGGAGTATGGAGTAAAGGCGGGCTAGTCAGATATTGCTCCAACTCCTCTAGGGTACATTGGTATTCCGGAGTCCATTCAATTTTATTTTTTTGAGTAAGAATATGAAATGATGACTCTTATCTGATGATCTTGATATGAATCGGCCCAAGTCAGTCGTTGCACAGCCTTCACGTTGTTTACCACCGTGATTTCTTCGATGGCCTTTATTTTGTCGGGGTTGATCTCGATTCCCTATTTGACATCATAAAGCCTAAGAATTTGCCTAAACCCACTCCGATGGCACATTTCTCGGGATTGAGTTTCATGTTATAGCTTCTGAGGATGTCAAACGTTTCCTGCAAATGAGTCAAATGGTTCTCTGTGTGCAGGGAATTAACTAGTATGTCATCAATATAAACTTCCATGGATTTGCATATTTGACATTCGAACATTTTATTAACTAAGTACCGGTACGTGGCTCCTGCATTTTTCATCCTGAAGGGCATTACATTGTAACAGTATGTACCGTACTTCATGATGAACAAAGTCTTTTCCCTATCCCCAAGGTTCATCTGAATTTGATTATACCGCGAGTAGGCATCGAGAAAGGTGAGGGTCTCATGACCGGTCGTGGCATCAATCAAGTTGTCGATGTTGGGCAATGGGAATGAATCCATGGGCATGCTTTTAAGTCTTTATAATCTACGCACATTCTTAACTTATTTCCCTTTTTGGGAACTACCACCACGTTGGCTAGCCATTAGGGATATTTTACCTCCCTAATAGACCCTATCTTGAGGAGTTTTGTTACCTCATCCTTGATGAATGTGTGTTTTACTTTGGACTGGGGTATCCTTTTTTATTTTACCGGTTTGAATCTGGGGTCAATCCTTAGTCGGTGGGTGGTTATTTCTGGTGGGATCCCTGGCATATCTAAATGTGACCAAGAAAAGCAATCAATGTTATTGATAAGAAATTGAATGAGTTTTTTCCTGAGTTCGGGGGTTAGTCCCGTTCCCAAGTATACCTTCCGATCTGGGAGATGTTCGACCAAAATAGTTTGCTCTAGTTCTTCAATGGTCGACTTTATTGCATCCGATTATTTGGGGGCAACGAAGGTTTAGGGAGCGAGGAAATCTTCTTCATCATCCTCGGGTGTCTGTTTGCCTCCCAGATCTTCCGAGGTGGAGTGTGTGGAATTCAATGCCTCTCGGCGGACCGCGAACATTTACTTTATTGCATGTTATTCTCCATATACTGACCTTATGTCATCCTTTGTCGGAAACTTCATCATCTAATGTATAGTTGACGGTACTACCCTCATGTCGTGTTTCCACGGCATACCAAGCAAAGCATTTTACCTCATGTCACCTCCGATGACATGGCACTTAGTGTACTGAAATGCCCCAGACAAGTTGACTAGGAGGGTAATCTCCCCTTCGTTGCTTCGCCGGCCATGTTGAAGTCGTTTAAGGACTCGGGAGGTAGGTACGATCTGATCGAGCAGCGCGAGTTGTTCTACCACCTTTGACCTGATCACATTGGTCGAGCTACCTGGATCCACAAGAACACATTTAATTTCAACATTATTCAAGAGAAGCGAATTTACCAGCGCATCGTTATGTGGTTGAGTCAAGGTCTCAAAATCTTCCTCGCTGAATGTAAGGATGTCTTCGGTCATGCGGCCCCAAATTAATCCTTCTGTTGCAGTGGACACTTTCACCCATTTGATCACGGGTCCTTGGGGAATGTCGGTCCCCCCGTTGATCATATAAATGACGTGCTGAGGTTTTCCCGCTCTGCTTCCCCTATCTGTCTTTCTTTCTTTTCGGGTGGGATTTTTATGAATTTCCTATTGAATTCCTTGGCACGTACTCCCGCTAATATGGGAACCAACATTAACATGTTGGGCAATGCGTGAGGTCGTACCCATGGGGATCGGTTTTGGTGCACTCTCAAGGTTTTGTGGTGGTACACCGACGCTTGGAACAGACACATCATATTCTCCATGGTCTTCAAGACCGTTGTTTTCATATGCATTCACCGAGTTAAACATTTTGACCTGAAATCAAAGATTCTTGGACAAGAAAAACCGTGAAAGATAACTTGTGTTATGTAGTAAACCATCAAGAAAACAATCACTATTATTTTTAGCCCCACGATGGGTGCCAAACTATTTACCTTGGAAATGGTAATTACAATTAGATTTGATTTTGTGGTTCTAATAATAAGTAATTTTTTTTTATGCTACTTGTTAGGTAATAGATGCTAAGTATGAGACTAGGAAAATAAGATAAGAACTTGCAATTAGTATGTTTAAGCAAACCGAGTGGCTGAGAATCGGGGCATTGAGCCTGACTATACTGGACCTCAAGGTCGAGCTCGATACTAAGTTATGGACAACTGATGAAGGACTAACAGTTTTGAGAGCTTTGATGAATGCTTTTTTATGGTAAATAATGAGCAATAAATAGAACACAATAAATGTAAGCAATAAATGTAAGTAGGGAAATCAAGAGAATATGTTTAAGTTATAGAGTAGAGAGAATGTTCTTGTATTGAATGTTGTAAGTGATATCATGTGTGAAAAAAATAACAATGGTCCCCTTTATATAGGAGGGGAAATCTCAACATAGTACACGTGCATTTATTATAAGGAAACGTTGTTGGTATAACTACCTAGCAGACTGGTATAAACAGGTACTTTTCTTGTAGGTGTTGACTGTTTTGACCATATCCCTGGGGAACTTCCCGTTTATCCATGATGACCACCGATTTAAACTTCCCTGAGGTCAGGCACAAAGAACCCTCGAGGTCGAATTCTCGAACCATGCCCCAGGCCTTCAAAGTGACGCTATGGAGAGACGTAATGATCGTAAAATCGGGCTCTCCAATTTTATCTATGTACACACTCGTATCTTGAACCTTGGGCAAATTGTGTTAAGTATAAATAGGAGCCCTCTCTCTACAGTTAAAACTTTACAAACTCTGAAAACTAAACACAAAGTCAAGCACAACGCACTCATCTGTTTCACGCGCATGTCACTAAATTCATCATCTTGATTCTTCCTTAGCATCACTTCATTACTGGTATGTTCAATTTATTTTTAAAAAAAATCAAATTTTTTAATTTTGTTCATAATTAGTTTAGTTCTTTTTAGATCTAATATCAAATTGATCATATGAGCTTAAATTTGTGTGGGTAACTTCCTAGTTGCTATTCGGGGGATATATGAATTGTTTATCATGTTTAATTGGTATTACCGTGTCAAATTTATGCTTAAAGTTAGGAACCCTAATTTTACTGCAGATGTTTTTTGAATTTTGCGGCTGCACAAGAAATTGTGTGGTCCGCAGATTGTAGGTCTAGGGCAATTGGTATGAAATGATTGTGTGGACCACACTCCAAATTGTGCGGTCCACAAAAATTGAACTGTGGCCGCAGAAATGTGTGTGCGGCCGTAGATCGACCATTTCTTTGTCTTCATAGAGTTGATAATTTTGAGATGCCATTGTGCGACCGTATCCAAAATTGTGCGGTTCGGGTTTCAATTGTGTGGCCGCACATGAAATTGTGTGGACCGCAGAATCATGACTACGACCACACTTCCAAACTGTGTGGTCCGCACATTACCATCTGCGGACGCATACGGACCGTACTTTTGTACTCTTCATCTAGTTTTCATCTGCAACTGTTTGCAACTGTCTGATACTCCGAGTTTACACTATAACTAATTCCTTTTGCTATGTATTGTAGACAATGGTTAGGTCACGAGGAAGAGGTGATACATGTAAAGGAACGGGTGAATCCTCCCGAGGCCGAGGCAAGAGTAACATACCACTCTATGTGCAAAAAGTTATAAACAAAAAGACGACAACCGGGGAAGCCCCGGAGCCTACGAAGTCCAGTTCCTATGACCCGTCTTGGAAAACATCAGAGGGCAATTCAGTGCAAGAGCAGCCCGATGCACAGTAACAGCCAAGGCAATTTTTGGGTAGATTTCAGTTCCGAGATGAGCCTTCCACCTCATCAAGCACTTCTGAGGGTTCGAAAGATGATAGCTATGGTTTAGAGCCCTCATATACTCCTGCACTCAACGCGCTAGTCACAGTTGATGATGATGATGTTCCGGATGACGGTCCAGGGGGTGATACCCAAGTTACCGGCCTTGAGAGGTCGAAGAAGAAGGAGGTTTGGAAAGACAGATTTGTGAGCCTGACTGCATTTAACAGGTTTCGAAAGTGGTGGCTTTAGAGATCGCTCACACTTAAGCGCCAATTTATTTTGAAAGATTTGGATAGATACACCCCGAATGTGGCAAGACAGTTTTGGGAGAGAAAACAGTGGACATGGTTCACTCAAAGCATGGTGGATTCCAAGGATCACTTAGTCCAGGAATTCTACACCAATGTGGCCCATATCAAGAAGGGGACTAAGGTGACTAAAGTGAGGAATCTAAAAGTTAGATTTGATCATACATCACTGAACACATATTTAGGGCTCGAGGATGTGGAACAAATTCAATAATTGGAGAAGTTTGCACTGGGTGATGCAACTCGCCCATCACTAGCAGCGATATTGGTAGCTCGAGGACTACCACCCCCATGGATCACAGTAGGGGTTCCCATTCAGCGGAACACCATCAACTTTGAAGCTAGGGGTTGGCAAACATTTGGTGCAGCTGAATAGATCCAAGCCGGAATGAAACCAATCTCCCAGTCCCACGGGCAGTCCTAGTTGCATCCATCATGCTGGGTACTCAATCAATATGGGTGCCATCATGTCGGCCAATTCGTCTTTGGTCAGTGGGCAGGGTAAGAGCTCTAACCTGTATCCAAACATTATCATGGAGTATCTTACGGATGCGGGAGTGGAGTCAAAGGGTTTTGATACAAAGGTTCAGGCGAAGCAACCCTTCACATGGTACTCTTTGAAGGACCCAAGGAACCCGAATAACAAGTATCATCCAACAAATATCGTGGGCCAGTCTGATGAGCCTTCGGTGGCACTTTTAGATTCAGTAGCCATGCCTTCCACAGCACCCGGGCCTTCTAGCAGTATAGCTGCCATACCTCCACCTCCATCTTCCCCGCCATCAACATCAGTGCCTTCATCTTCTACTTATCCACTTTCGGTGTTACAAGTCTCCCAAATACTGGCGAGTCTCAACAATTGGATGTAGATAGCTACTGCAAAGATGTTTGACCTATCCAATGTTGTTGCCACCCAGACGTCTACCCCAACTCCCCAGATTCCTCCGATAATGTAGGAGACTTTGAAGAAGATTCTGGAAAACAAATAGACCATCATAGATACCTTGGTGGCACATGGATCCGCAATTGAGGAGCTTGGGAAGCAGGGTAAAAAGATGAGAAAATCCTAGGTTTCAAAGAAGTCATTTGACAGGTTGAGATGGAAGGTGACCAAGATAGCAGCAGTTGTGGATCTCCCATTTGACTTGCTGATAGAGACAGCTCTTGCAGCACCAGCGAACCTAGCAGCACCACCAGGACCTGTGGCACTAGTTGGCCAGTTTGAAAAGCCAGACCTTGCTGCCCACACTGCTGAGGCGGTGCTATAGATGGTCACCAACCCAGCTAATCCCCGAGCAGAGGATGATGAGTACAGTTGGAGGAGCCTGAGGGTGGTCATGCTGCTATGGACACGGAGACCTCATAGGGAGTCGTCTCTACTCTTTCCCTTCCTTGATTTTATTTTGTTAAGATTTTGGGGACAAATTCTTATTGTTATTTTGGGGGGGGGGGAGTGGAGTTTATTTGATTTGACGATACTTGACATTGACCTGTAATAATTGATAACATTTTCTTTTCCTTTTTATTTGTGTACATATTCTTCTCTCTCTATTGATTTATATATTTTATTTCTTTTCTCTCATCTTGTATATTCATTTATGCTTTCAGTAGTGTACTTTGTAGCTTCTTTATATTGTTTCCTTAGTAGTCAATGTTTAGTCTAATAGCTTCTTATTTACGTTAATAGCTTCTTATTTACTTTAATAGCTCCTTTTCAAATTAGCAGCTTCTTTTCATGTTGAAGAACCCAGTTCGTTCCAAAGGTGGTTTTTGTATGACCAGGTGACTCATCCCAACGAAGGATGGCGTGACAACCTTCTTAAGAGATTGAGTCCGTTTTTTTATGTTTGTTGATACCCAATTTTTTCTGTATATTTGTAATATGCAAAATACTTTCACAATAGCATGACTATGCATATATAAGTATGTCCCAAGGTTTTAATATTTTTTCTCTTAATTTAAGTATTTTTAAATTAATTTATTGCCTTATTTTAGCAAGAAATACCCAATAATTATTCTCAAAACTATCATTTTGGTGATTCATCTATTGGGTTCTAATATCTGCATTAAATATAGCTACCATATTGTTTTGCATATTTTTTATAAATTTATTTAGTATTTTTAAAGGTAAATTGCACGTAATTGTGATATTAGCCTTTTTAAAGATATAGGGGTGTTTATATTTATAAAATTAACTTCAGTATTTTTAATTGGATAATTATGTATTATTAATCATTTTAGTACCTTTAATTTACTCCCATAAATTATTTTACTATTTTTATAAATTAAACAAGGAAAAAAGTGGCTATTTAAATGTTAGCCCATTTCATTTCAATTTTGGCCAGATTTGAACCCCTAATTAAACCCAATCTCAAACCCAATTACCCAGCCCAAATTCTAAATCTATTCGACCCACAACCCGTTTGAATAACCCACCCGGACTCCCATTTCATGCAGGCCGTTGATCAAAATGATCAACGGCCACCATTCACCCTTCCTAAATTAAACCAAACGACCCCCAAACCCATCTTTAATACCTCAACGAGGTGGGAAAGGGAAGATATGGATATGATGACCACGCGATAACGTCTTGTGTAGCTCCTCACTGAGGAGTGATTACCGGATGTTGTGTGGGGTGATCCATATTATTAATAAACCTAGGAACCCCCCCCCCCATTCCGTTTTATTTCTTTGTTTCTTCTAAAGACTTCGAACTATTTCTTTTAAGAAAATCGGCTTCCTTTTAATTCTATCCAATTTTGTTTGTAACCATTATGTGAAAATCCCCACTTATTTGAAGTTCTATTTACCTACATGTTATTTGCACCTAAATTCACAACAATAGTCTGGCCGAGAACCACACTAGTGGATTCTGAGGGGTGCCTAACACCTTTCCCTTGGAATAATTTCAAGCCCTTACCTAATCTCTGGTTACTCAAATCAAACCTTCTTGGTGTCCTAATGCACCTTAATCATTAGGTGGCGACTCTTCAAATGCAAATCCAAATTCCCAAAAGGGAATGAGTTGTCCTCCCAAATGTCATAAACCCGATTTCGCGAGAAAAAAAGGGCGCGATAGCGTGGCGACTCTGCTAGTGATTTTTAGGTTTTTACCACTTCAGACTATTATTGTTAATTTATGCTTATTTATGCGCAATTATCTGTTTATTTCTTTCAAGCATTCAATTTTTTTTTTGATTGCAAAACTGACTTGTCTTTTTGTTTCTTGCCCTTATTACTTTCCTTTACTACCGCTTTAAATTATGAAAAACAATTGTTGTATTTACTGCTTTCCTAACATGTAAATACGTGACAACCTTCTTTAATTGTTGCATAATCATGCTCAATATCATATTCCACTCGTGCCAAACAAAATACCATAGCAACGCTTATAATGAGTGGTTTCGCTCTTCCAATATTATCACCCCTTTAAATCAGGAAAAGGCGTATTTGCGATAAAACCAGTCGATCAACGGTGTAGTCGACGGTTCCGTGCCTTTCCCCCTTGAGTTGTCCGCTCAAGAGTACCAGTCTAAAACCCCATAGAAACCTTACTCTATTTAATTGTGCATGCATCATGGTCAAACCTAGCTGAGTCAGTTATGTTGTCCACATAATGACTCTTTAAGATAGCCTTGTCCAAAGTCCACTGGGTTTCCCTAAAAGCCAAACTGACACCATCACGTTCTGTGCATTTATTTGGAGAGCTAAATGTTTTTATGCCAATTATTGATATTTAATAGTCGAGTCTGGTGGGGATAAGGGTCTAACCCTTTTGTCTTGCAGAAATATGTGGCACGAAGTCCCTAGATTCGGCATGGTCACCAGCATCTACCCAAAATTGCTAAGCTGGTGGGAGGATCTTCATTCTAGTGATCAGACTCTTGTCAGGAAATACCTAGGAAATCTACCTTCTCTTCTGGAAGTCCAACCTAACAACAAGATCATAGAAGCTGCTACTCTATTCTGGGATTGTGATAGGTCTGTGTTCCTCTTCGGGGACATTGAGATAACGCCTCTGCTGGAAGAAATAGGAGGATTAGCTGGTATACCATGGGAAACTCCGGGTTTGTTAATGCCAGAAAATCGCAAGGGTAGAGGTTTCCTCAAAATGATGAGTCTAAAGAAATATCTAGACTTGACATGCTTGAAAGAGTCATATATTCCCTTTGATTATTTGTACGAGAGGTACGGTCACAACAAATCTTACCATACTTATCCTGACGAGTTCGCCCTCACATCATTGGGGCATATTCACCGAAGGGTCTTAGTCTTCATGTTTTGCTTCCTGGGGATGATATTGTTTGCAATAAAGAAAGCCAGGATCCACAAAAGGCTAGATATGGTAACTAAAACTCTAATGGAGGGAATTGGTGGGAAACCATTCAGCATTGTGCCCATGATTATTGCAGAGATATACCGAGCCTTGGAGAAGTGTCAACGAGGAGCCGAACGCTTCGAGGGATGCAATTTGCTACTTCAACTTTGGCTCATGGAGCATCTCCAAAGGGTGAATACCAACAGGAAATTCAGCGAAGAGACTAGGATGATCATATCTCTTCCATTATCTGAAACAAATGAACTACATGCCCAACATGTTTGCCCAGCCAGAAGACGCCAAAGGATGGTTAGAGCTGTTTGGAAATCTAACTAAGGATATAGTACAATGGATGTTCGAGTGGTTCCCTACTGAGGAGTTTACCGTCCGATCCAGGGATGCGCCATTTCTGATACTAATTAGACTGAGAGGAACCTACCCTTATGTCCCTCTCCGAGTTATAAGACAGGCTGGTAGGAAGCAGGTTATACCAAGGGTAGACAACATGAGTCACTTCCGGGCCGACATCCAAGCTGATGAAAGTCCTTATAAGTGCCAAGCTCAGCATATGTGGCATTGCAAGATCATCATGGGAAGAGAAACTATCGAACCAGACAGATACCATGCTGGTTGTACTCCATACTATTCATGCTGGTTGGAATCTAATCACGATGGTCTAGGTCAGCCAGGACTTGCTAGGGGACATATTATCATAGATGAGAGGGCTGAGGCACAGGTCAAATGCAATCAAATGCGCAAGAGGATCCGGGAGTGTGAAAGCGAGCATTGTGAGATATAAGAAGCCAACCAAAAGTTGATCGATGAGTGGAAAGACATGGCTGTCAGTGCCAACAAATGACTGGGATACTTGGAGCGAGGCATAGTGGAGCTAGAAAGGAAGTTCCTCAAAAGGGTCGAGGATTGCCAAAATGCTGAGGGAAATGAGGGCGGACATCTAGCCAGAGCTACCTATTGCTGGGACTTCGCGAGCTGGGAAAGATGTTCGACGGAGCCAAAGATGTCGAGTCTTGGGAAGGTCCTTCTGGGACCAAATAGATAGGAGTTTTTCTTTTGCTTTAAAAAATATAATAAGGCCAACGACCATTAGTGATATTTTTATTTCCTGCTGTTTAGGGTCGATTTGGTATTCGTCTACTTTTTATCAATAAAACGAGGCATTTAGCATTCTATGTTCTCCAAATCAACTTGTCGCTAGGCCTACCTCGAGCACAAAGAGGCTCCCAAATAGGACACGATTTACATTCTTGCACTATGTGTTTAAATATCGCAACATTTTCCTATAATCCTCACTGACTTGGTACCTTTTTTTGTTTTTACTTTTTGTTTATTTATTCCCCTCCCCAAAGGTTAGTTCGTGCACTCGGGCAACATCACCTTATTCAACAAGATCCTGGGGCCCTCCACCCACTCCTTCTCTTAGTCCTATCAGAAGCAAGAACAAAGGGAAGATGGAAGATTCGAACAATGCCAGAAAAGAAAATTCAACTAAACGGGTAGAGGTCAATCATGGTACTCAGGTTTCCAAGGAAAGTGCATCCCAGCTTGAACAAAAGCTGCTGAAATTCCAAGAAGAACTTGATTAGGTTCAGAATCTGGTGAATTTGTCATTTTCCCTCACCACTCCCTACATTAATTTCCCAAATGCTCAGAACCCTACACCCCCACAAAATATCCCAATTCCACGAAACCATCCCGCTCCTCACCACCACTACAACACTTGCCACACCTTCAACAATACTCCACTGCTCATCCCAAAACCTTTGAACTCCACAAATGACCATTTTCATACACATCATAACATCCCCGTCTACATGGAGACTATGCCACACTCCACCCAACCCATCTCAAGTGTGCCCGAGTCTGATGATAAAGACTTGCTCATCAGGAATCTGGCTGAAGAACTTAAGAGATTGACTAGCCGAATTCAAGACATCGAAGGAAGCAAAAGAATTGAGGGGCTGAACTATGAAGATATCTACATATAGCTCGATGTTTAACTACCCGAGGGGTACAAACCTCCGAAGTTCAAAATGTTTGATGGTATAGGAGATCCAAGGGTCCATTTGAGAACGTACTGTGACAAGATGGTTGGAGTGGGGAAAGATGAGAGAATCCGCATGAAGCTTTTTATGAGAAGCTTGAAAGGAGATGCTTTGTCCTGGTACATCAGCCAGGATCCAAAGAAATGGTCAAACTGGGTAAGCATGGCATCCGACTTTATGGACAGGTTCAGATTCAACACGGAGAATGCGCCAGATGTGTTCTATATTCAGAGTCTAAAGAAGAAGCCTGCAGAAACATTTCGCGAGTGTGCTACTCGCTGGAGATCCGAAGCTGCTAAGGTCAGGCCTGCCTTAGAAGGGGAACAAATGAAAAAATTCTTTGTTCAAGCCTAGGACCCACAGTATTATGAACGACTAGTGATGATCGAGAGCCACAAATTTTTCGACATTATCAAGTTGGGAGAAAGGATTGAAGAGGGAATCAAAATTGGTATGGTTACAAACTTCGAGGCCCTGTAAGCCATGAATAAGGCTTTACAGTTTAGTGGTACATCCAAGAAAAGGGACGTAGGTGCTATAATGGTGGCACAGAGAACCAAATCCCCTATCAAATACCAAACCTATCCAATGCCTCCACTCACATATCAGCCCACTCCGAACTACCAAACACCCCTACTCGCTTACCAAACTACACCGCCCACTTATCAATCACCTCCACCTCCCACATATCAACCTACTTCACCCAGATATTCCCAACCTGCACATGTTTACCAAGCCTACAATGATCAACCATCCCACTATCAATCACCTCCTACACGCCAAAACTTCCCTAGATCTTGACCAAATTTTGACCGTAGACCTCCTAAACAGTATACAGCCATTGCCGAACCCATTGACCAGTTGTACAAGAGGTTCAAAGTTTCTGGTTATGTCAACCCTATCCCTTCTACAACCGTCAAGAACCCTTATCAGTGGGTTAATCCAAACAAATCCTGTGCATACCATTCCGGTATGAAAGGACACACCATCGATGAATGTCACTCCTTGAAAGACAAGATCTAGTCTCTTATTGACAACAAAATTATTGTGGCAAAGGAACCTGCTACAAATGTCCGTAATAACCCTCTGTCAGACCATAAGAGTGGAGACATTCACATGATTGAAATAGAGGATGATTGGGACCCCAAGGGATCGATCCGTTTGATCACAGAAGGTGACTATCCAAAGGAGCCAATAGTCACCCTTAATCCAATTGTAGTCCAGATTCAGCCTTCTAGGGATGACGAGGTAAATATGTCCATTCCACTTGAGTTTCAAGAACAATCCTCTACAAAGATGCCAACGCCGATTGAGGTAGAATTTATGTCACCAACAAATGCACCTACACCATTCGAAGTTGCAGTTTTACCACCTAAGGAACATGCTCCGATCGGGGTGAAGATAGCCACACCAATCCCAATAGCAATGTCAACCATGACGCCATTCCACACAAAGGCTATACCATGGGACTATACATCTGAGGCAAGGAGGAAGGCAAGGTTAGGTTCGAGGAAACTGTTGCAACACAGGGTATGACAAGAACTGGTAGGGTCTATACCCCGGAACACCTAGCTGAGTCAAGCAAGCAGGCCTCCAATCGGTCGCCCATCATTGAGACGGGTCCATACAATCTTTGGAGAAAGATAAAAGCCAAGGAATACTCGGTCATCAACCAGCTAAACAAAACACCAGCGCAAATCTCCATACTTGCTTTGCTGCAAAATTCTGAGGCATACAAGAATGCTCTGCTAAAGGTACTAAGTGAGACATATGTACCAAGCAACATCACCGGAGGAGAGATGGAAAACATGGTAGGGCAGGTATTGGAAAGTCACAAGATCACTTTTCATGAAGATGAGCTGCCACCAGAAGGGTTGAGTCACAACAAGGCGTTACACATCAGCGTGCAATGTAAAGATTATTTTATCACCAAAATCCTGATTGATGGAGGGTCTCGCCTTAACATTTGTCCGTTGGTAACTCTTAGGACATTGGGAAAGGGGCTGCATGAGATCAAGTATGGGGCCATCAATGTCAAAGCTTTCGACGGTTCCCAAAGGTCCACTATTGGCAAAATCAACCTGTGTTTGCAAATGGGGCCTACTTGGTTCAATGTTGATTTTCAAGTAATAGACGTGCCGGCATCTTACAATTTGTTGTTGGGATAACCGTGGATTCATGCCGCTGGGGCCGTAGCATCAACACTACATCAGGCGGTAAAATTTGAGTGGAACCACCAAGAAGTGATCATTCACGGCGACGGTAGAAATCCCATATATAGTCGATAGACCATCCCAGCAATCAGAGGCAGAAGAAAGATAGGAGGGGAGACTTATCACCACATCGAGCGAGTCAACGCCGTCGACAAGGACAAATGGTGGGACAAAATTGAAAGCATATTGAGTTGGAGTGGATACAAACCTGGCAAGGGACTTGGCAAGAACCTCCAAGAAATTGCTAAGCCTATCAAACTAAAGATACATGGCACAACCTTTGGTCTGGGATATGAGTACACTTGGGAGGAATTCAACAACTGGTCACCACTATGACGCGGTCCTTACTATCCGCTGGAGCAGCCAATACCACATTTGAAGTAGACTTTCTAGCCAGTCAATGTTATCTATGGGTCAGAAGAAGAGGAAGCACTTACAACAGTAAGGAATTTGTTCCTGGAAGACAATGATATGGATTGTTGTGTTGTCTTCGAGGAGGAGGGAGAGGAAGGCCCTTCCATACAGGCAGTGAGTAGAAGATCATGCCTCAATAAATGGACCATTAGAACTACCAAAGCCTGAAAAGCCTCGGGGTAGTAAGGTTGAACAAGCATCATGCACTATCTTTCATTTTTACTAGTTGACTTTCCTTTCGCATTTTAAAAGTTTGCAATAAGATCTTCAATGTTCAAAACATTTATGGAATTTTTCAAAGCATTTCGATTTTCCCTATAAATCTTACTCTTATTATTCTCTCTCGTTACTTTGCTTATACAGCATTACTATTACTTATCTTGATGAACCAATGATTGTGACATGCAATGAGACAACGCAACAAACAGATACAGATTCTAAGGAAGACGAAATACCGGAAGAGATTGTTAAGGAAGTTGAGAATTTTGATAACAGACCTAAGTCCACTGTGGACGAGACCAAGATTGTTAACCTGGGAAATGTAGAGAACGTCAAAGAAACGAGAATCAGTGTCCACTTATCGCCATCAGAAAAGAAGGAATACACAAAATTTCTAAAGGAATATGAAGACATATTTGCTTGGTCGTATGATGACATGACTGGTCCGAGTACATCTATTGTGGCACACAAACTGCCAACTAATCCGACATGTCCGCTGGTAAAACAAAAACTCAGAAAGTTCACGCCTGATATGAGCTTGAAAATCAAAGAAGAAGTCACTAAGCAGGTCAAAGCCAAGGTTCTCAGAGTAGTAGAATATCCGACGTGGTTAGCCAACATTATGTCGGTACTAAAGAAGGATGGGAAGGTCAGAGTCTGTGTCGACTACCGGGATCTCAACGGGCCTGTCCAAAAGACGACTTCCCCTTGCTGAATATACACATCCTGATCGACAATTGTGCTAAGCATGAGTTGCAATCATTTGTAGATTATTTTGCAGGGTATCATTAGATCTGAATAGATGAAGAAGATGCTGAGAAAACAGCTTTCATTACGCCGTAGGGGATGTACTGTTACAAGATAATGTCGTTTGGATTAAGAAATGATGGGGCCACCTACATGAGGGCCATGACCACCATTTTACACGATATGATACACAAGGAGATCAAAGTATATGTAGATGATATTATCATCAAGTCCAAGAAAGCCACTGATCACATGGAAGATTTGAGTAAGTTCTTCAATAGACTGAGAAGGTACAACCTAAAACTGAATCTCGCGAAGTGCGCATTTGGGGTTCCTGCCTAAAAACTACTTGGGTTCATTGTATGTCGCCGAGGAATAGAACTGGATCCATCAAAGGTCAAAGCTATTCAAAAGTTGTCACCGCCAAACAACAAGAAGGACGTAATGAGTTTCTTGGGGAGACTTAATTATATCAGCCGGTTCATAGTACAATCTACATCTATCTATGAGCCAATCATTAAGATGTTGAAGAAGGATGTCGCTACCAAATGGACTGATGACTGGCAAAAGGCCTTAAACAGAATCAAGGAGTACCTATCAACACCACCAGCCTTGGTCCCGCCTGAGCCAGATAGACCTCTATTACACTACCTCACAATATTGGATGGAGCATTCGGTTGTGTTCTGGGGCAACATGATGAAACGAGGAGGAAGGAACATGCCATCTATTACCTCAGTAAGAAGTTCACCCCGTACGAGGCTCGGTATTCTCTGTTAGAGTGCACCTATTGTGCTTTAACTTGGGTAGCTTAGAAGCTGAGGCACTACTTTTGTGCCTATACTACATATCTCATATCAAGGATGGATCGTTTGAAGTACATCTTCCAGAAGCCCATGCCCACTGGAAAGCTAGACAAGTGGCAAATCTTGTTGAGTGAATTTGACATTGTCTACGTAACTCAGAAGGCAATCAAGGGAAAGGCACTAGCAGATCACCTTGCTGTAAACCTCGTGGATGGAGAATACGAACCCTTGAAAACGTATTTTCCTGACGAAGAGGTATCATTCATAGGAGAAAATATTGTGGAATCCTATGTTGGTTGGAGAATGTTTTTTGACGGAGCCGCAAACTTCAGGGGAGTTGGCATAGGAGCAGTCCTCATATCAAAAATCGGTCAGCATTATCCGGTGTCCGCCAAACTCAAATTCCTGTGCACCAACAATATGGCTGAGTATGAAGCCTGCATCTTAGGTCTTAAAATAGCCATCAACATGAACATTCAAGAGTTGCTAGTAATGGGGGATTCAGAGTTGCTTATACATCAGGTCTGAGAAGAATGGGCAACCAAGAACTCCAAGATACTCCCTTATCTGCATCATGTACAGGAATTGAGAAAGAGGTTCACAAAGACGGAATTCCAACATGTCCCCAGAATCCAGAATGAGTTCACTGATGCATTGGCCACCCTATCATCCATGATACAACATCTATACAAGAACTTTATTGATCCCATTCCGGTAAAGATCTATGATCAGCTAGCTTACTGTGCTCATGTCGAAGAAAAAGCAGATGGAAAGCCTTGGTTTCATGATATCAAGGAATATTTGGCAAAAGGAGAATACCCAGAACTTGCGAACACTACTCAGAAGCGCACACTTCTAAGGTTGTCCAACAATTTCTTTCACAGCGGAGGAATCCTATATAGGAGGACTCTTGATTTGGGATGATTAAGGTGTGTCGACGCGAAGGAAGCATCGAAACTACTAGAAAAAATCCATGCTGGGACCTGCTGCCCACATATGAACAGTTTTGTCTTAGCAAAGAAGATACTCTGTGCTGGTTAATTTTGGATGAGTATGGAGATGGACTGCATCCAGTATGTCCGGAAATACCACCGCTGTCAGATACATGCAGACATTATAAAGGTACCTCCAAGCGAGCTTACTGCAACAAGCTCACCGTGGCCGTTCGCTGCTTGGGGAATGGATATTATTGGACCAATCGAACCTGCTGCCTCCAACGGGCATAGGTTTATCCTAGTAGTAATCAACTATTTCACCAAATGGGTCGAAACAGCATCTTACAAAGCAGTGACTAAGAAAGTCATGGCAGACTTCGTCCGCAATCGTATCGTTTGTAGGTTTGGGATTCCATAATCAATCATCACTGATAATGGTTCCAATCTCAACAGTGATCTAATGAAAGCCATGTGTAAAACCTTCAAGATCAAACACAAAAATTTTACAGCCTACAGACCTCAGATGAATGGAGTAGTAGAAGCCGCCAATAAGAATATCAAGAAGATTCTAATGGAAATGATAGAGAAGCATAAGCAGTGGCACAAGAATCTGTCGTTTGCTTTATTGGGATACCAAACCATAGTCCGCACATCAATTGAGGCAACCCCCTATATGCTGGTTTATGGTACAGAAGCTGTCATTCCCACCGAGGTGGAAATTCCCTCATTAAGAATCATATAGGAAGCAAAGCTAGACAATGCAGAATGGGTAAACAATCGTTATGAGCAGCTAGCTCTTATAGATTGAAAGAGAATGAATGCAATTTGCCACGGTCAGCTTTATCAGAATAGGATGTCTAGAGCCATCAACAAAAGAGTCAAGCCAAGATAGTTCACACCGGGGTAGCTAGTGTTAAAGAAACTTTTCCCGCATCAAGATGAAGCCAAAGGGAAATTCTCTCCCAACTGGAAGGGTCTGTACATGGTTCACCAGGTTCTAACAGGAGGAGCCCTCATACTTACGGAAATGGCCGAAAAAGTCTGGCCAAAGCCGATCAATTCAGATGCAGTCAAGCACTACTATGTGTAATCTTTTTTCTTTCCTTTGTGATGTAATTTGAACTACGCCTGTCTGATTCCCGTTTAAGAGGGGATACGTAGGCAACCCTATGGGTTCAATCACATCAACAAAACTTTCATTTCCCCCTACAATTGGAAACTTGGGCAAGATTTTGAGGAGGAACCTCAAAATTTCGATGTTAATTTCAACCAATCATCACTAGCAGCAGTCAGAAGCAGCAACCTAGTAAACTGGGGCAGAATTTTGAGGAGGACCCTCAAAATTCCGTAACAAGGAAGGTTGCAATGTCTTGGACCACGTCACAGTCGCTGGTTCATCTAAAAGTTGTTCTTGATTATACACTTATTTCATATTTTTTTACAAAATCATGCATGTTTATTTCTGAAATCGCTTTGTTTAGCAGTGTTACCCCAAAGATACGTACATTATCACCAGATCCAAGCCGATCAGGTCAAGCAGAGCCAACAGGGATACGAACTAACCTCCCCCTTTACAAAACTCAAGATATTTTTTGGATGTAGACACTTGAGTTGTGAAATCATCAAATATACTATACACTCAGGAGACTCACATCGCTCAGAAATACGACTGTCAGAAATGTTGCACTTACTCACAGCTGTTATCCACACGTAGTGTCCCTGGAAGACATAGTATCCTCAACAATCACAATATTGCAGTCCGCTATCAGCTAAGAAAATTCTATTCTTATTTGCCTTTACTTCCTATATAAGGCTACCATTTTGCCTTTCGAGACTAAGCTCTGTCTCCATCTGCATTTCTGCATTGCATAAGGCTACCATTCTGCCTTCCGAGACTAAGATCTGTCTCCATCCGCATTTCTGTGTTTCATAAGGCTACCATTCTGCCTTCCGAGGTTAAGCTCTACCTCCATCTGCATTTCTGCATTGCATAAGGCTACAATTCTGCCTTCCGAGACTAAGCTCTGTATCCATCTGCATTTCTGTGTTGCATAAGGCTACCATTCTGCCTTCTGAGGTTAAACTCTACCTCCATCTGCATGGCTGAAGATGGCCACTTATTTACATTCGCATTCAATGAAAGATCGCCACCTTATTTACATTTGCATTGGCTGAAAGATTGTCACCTCTACATTTGCATGAATTAAAGATCGCCACCTTATTTACATTTGCATTGGCTGAAATATCGCCACCTCTACATTTGCATGGCTGAAAGATCGCCACCTTATTTACATTTGCATTGGCTGAAATATCGCCACCTTATTTACATTTGCATTGGCTGAAAGATCGCCACCTTATTTATATTTGCATTGGTTGAAAGATCGCCACCTCTACATTTGCATGGCTGAAAGATCGCCACCTTATTCACATTTGCATTGGCTGAAAGATCGCCACCTTATTTACATTTGCATTGGCTGAAAGATCGCCAACTTATTTACGTTTGCATTGGCTGAAAGATCGCCATCTTATTTACGTTTGCATGGCTGAAAGATCGCCACCTTTACATTTGCATCTCATGGGCTAAAAGATCGACACCTGTTGCATTTCATGGGCTGAAATATTGCTAAATTTTCCAAAGGCATCATTGTTCGGAGGCACCATTTTCATAGCCCGAGAACACCATGCCATGGCCTGAGGAACCCCCCTCTCCCTTTTCCCTTATAATCCCTTGCATATCATTATTCAAAGACATCATGGTTTGGAGGTATCATTCTCATAGACCGAGAGAATTATTTCATAGCCTGCGAATCCTTTATTATATGCTTAATGGCCCAGGACACCATGGTCTGAGGTCATCATCCTAACCGTCTGAGGACAAACATTCATGGTGCGACGAGAATTTGCATCATTTTTAATTTTACGCACAATATATGCTTGTATTGTTTATTTGCAGGTAAACCGGTGAGCAACGACCATCTCAGTAGGAGATATCCCACTCCAGTTCCCGCATCCCTATCAGATTTCAGCCATCCACCCCAACCTGAATATTGCGTCCGTTCTTGAAAGTCTCCATCAGGCCTACTCCGCCAACGGATCCTGAACTACATATGGCCTAATTCCTGTAAAACCATGGATATTTAGGCGGCTCAAAAACTAGAGTACGGCCTAAGTCTCCTTGAACCCTTTCGTTCGGTCAAAATTGGTCATCATATCTTTATCCGACAACTCTTTCATCATTCCCGGGTAAAGAGGGGCAGCTGTTGATACCCAATTTTTTTCTATATATTTTCAAAATGCAAAATACTTTCAAAATAGAATAATGCATATACAAGAATGTCCCAAGGTTTTAATATTTTTTCTCTTAATTATAAGGATTTTAAAATCAATTTATTGCCTTATTTTAGCAAGAAAACCCCAATAATTGTTCCCAAAACTATCATTTTGGTAATTCATCTATTGGGTTCTCATATTTGCATTAAATATAGCTAACATATTTTTTTTATATTTTTTATAAATTTATTTAGTATTTTTAAAGCTAAATTGCATGTAATTGCGATATTAGCCTTTTTTAAGATTTAATGTTGTTTATATTTATAAAATTAACTTCAGTATTTTTAATTGGATAATTATGTATTATTAATCATTTAGTACCTTTAATTTACTTCCAGAAATTATTTTACTATTTTTATAAACTAAACAAGGGAAAAAATGGCTATTTAAATATTAGCCCATTTCATTTCAATTTTGGCCAGATTTGAACCCCTAATTAAACCCAATCTCAAACCCAATTACCCAGCCCAAATCCTAAATCTACCTGACCCACAACCCGATTGAATAACCCGCGCGGATCCCCATTTAATCCAGGTTATTGATCAAAATGATCAATGGCCACCATTCACCCTTCCTAAATTAAACCAAACGACCCCTCCAAACCCCTCTCATTTCCCTCACTCAGCCGACTCTCTCTCTACCTCTCTATCTCTGGTTCTTTCTAGAAGCTTCCCCTTCCCCGTCCTCTCCGATGAGTCTCAGCCATCTTCTCCGACCATCTCCTGGCCTGAATCTATGGTGATCTCACTACCTACCAACCTTCCATGGTGTATACACGCTCGTTTGCTGAGGTTTCATGGCCTGACCACGAAGAAGCTTCATCCAGGCCTTATTGATTCAAGTTTTATGGCCATCTCCGGCCTCGCTACGGCAAGCTATGTCTGTTTCGAGCCTAACTTCAATTCCTCATTCTCTGATCCAGGCCTTTCTCACAGTTTTGGCTCCTCTGAAACCCTAGCTTTTGAGGTTTTTCTGATCTCTTTAGATCTGTTCCAAATCCATGTTTTCCCTAAGTTTTTAAACGATTTCTTGATATTTCTTTCAAACCTATATTTTCGAAACCCTTTATTTATTTTTTCCGACCTAGGGTTTCTGAGTTATTTAGAGGCTTCTCTGGTTTACTTTTTCTTTTGTGTGTTTTTTTACTATGTTTCTTCTACTATGTTCTTTGTGAGTTTCTTATTCGATTTCTTCCACTGTGTTATTAATTAGTTTCTTCTACCGTGTTTCCTTATATGTTTCTCCTATTGTGTTCTTATTAGCTTCTTCTACTATGTTTCTTTGAGGTCTTCTACTGTGATTCGTATGTTACTCTTTTACTATGTTTCTCACGAGTTTCCATTACTGAAAAAGCAAGTCGAAGGCCCTAGTTCCCTTATGATATCTTTGAACTTGTTTTCGACTAGTATCCTCTTCTGGATTACTTATCCTCTCATCTTGGCACTAGATTGATGGTAAAACTCTAGAATTTGGGGTTCATCCGAGTTTGAGAACATTGTCTATGCGATATGTTTGTTCTTCATCTTTAAAATCGCTTGATTTCAGAAACCATAACTATTTCGAGTTTCTGAATTTGTTTCTCAACTTAGTCTCGAAATCTTTCAACCTCTGTCTCTTTAAGAAATTCTGATTTTCCACTAGATCTTTTGTATGCTATTTGATGCTACTTTTCTTTTACATTGCTAACCTATGTGACTACCATGCTCCTGTAGTCTATTATCTACTGATTTTGCTATGACACGTCATTTTCTTTCAGCTTGGCATGTTTGTATGCTCTTTATATATGTTGAACTTCCCTCTAAAATGGCTTTCAAATTTGTGATTAGTTCAGACTAATTGATTTTTCTTACCTTATTTATGTAACCATGTATTTCAAAATTCTGCCCTTAAGTAACTTCTTATGTATTTACCCCTAATTGTAGGCTTTGCACAAGATGTTTATTTGATTTCTTCCCTTAAATAGTTTTCCCGTTTGAATCTGAGTTCTTTAATTAAGGGAAATCTTGTATTGATTGATTTTTAATTGATACCCCAGTCCCTTAATTATTTTCTTACCTTATTTCTGCCTATTTTTCACACTATAAATACACTACTCTTTCATTAGCACAAGGCATTGATCCCTCACTCATAGTTTTCTTCTGAAATTACACTTACACACAATAGTATTCTCTCTTATTTGCTTGCATCATGGCCTGTTTAAAAGACCTACTGCTTTTCTCTATTTGTTTCTTTGTATATTCTGATTTAAGCTTTAGCACCACGACAATGTGTTTATTTACTGCTTTTGTATCCATGCCTACTTACTATTTCTGTATAGTTCAACACTTAAATTAGCATGCTTATTTCTTTCTGCCTGTTTCTATTTATGAATCCCAAACCCCTGCCCCATATGTATTTGAGCTATGGCTTAAGGCATGGCAATATGCAAATTATTGTCCATGTATTAAGCTTGATCCCTTGGGATCCTAGCCTCTAATAGTGTGTTCTAATAGGCTTATGGGTGTGCTAGCATTCATCATTGTTGGGTACGCCCACAGCCTGCCATTGGCTCTTTACAACCTCCCCATTCCCCTGTGCCCTTATGTGTACTTATTTGTAGTTGCTTCCCTTCCCCTTTCCCTCTCTCAGAATTCTTTTCTGCACTTGCACTCCCTTTTAGTCTTTAAGTTCTGCCCCCGTCTTGTGAGCCTTGCCTTGGGACCTTAAGTTACATCTGAACTTGGACTCTTGAGGGCTGGCCCTTCCACACTGCACTTGTCCTAATCTAATAATACATTTGGGTGTGAGCATTGCCCGGAGTTTTTTTGAAGCTCTTAGGGAACTTTGACACACTCGAATGGGAGAAAGGCTTTAGAATTTTGATCTTATGGAATTGGTTTACCTCATATTTCAGACATGAAGTCTGAATCAGGCTCTCCTTTGGTTGTACTTTTAATTTTCTGATGTATTTTACTTTATTCTGGGCTATAATAATTTTTGTAATAAACATTTGGGGCTGGTTAGTGAAAAGGCGGGTAACTATGTATGCAAAGGGTAGATGTCATGTCTATAGGTATTTCTGAATTCTGCACTCTCACATAGATGACATGCCTAAAGGTATTTCTGAATTCTGCACTCTCACATAGATACCATATTTATAGGAATTCTGAATTCTATATTCTCACATAGATACCACGTCTATAGGTTTTCGAATTCTGTACACTCAAATGCAGATAGAAAACACGTCCATAGGGAATTCTAAATGTCCATTTTTCATATAGAAATCATGATCATAGGTCTACTACTCTCGTCTAGAAATCATGCCTATATTCAATCTAAATTCTGCATATGCATATAGAAAATATGCCTATAGGTCTTTCTGAATCCTGTATATCCATTTCTCTTATAGAAATCATGTTCATAAGTCTTAAACAAATTTTTGCACCTAGATACCATGCTCATAGGACTTAAACATTCAATTTCACTTGGGCATCATGTCTTAAACAGAATTCAGCATCTAGATATCATGTCCATAAGTTTAAAATGAGTCTTCTGCATGTTTTATACTACGTATTCAAGGTTTTAAAATCAATAATGCCTAGAAATTATTCCTATAGGAGTTTCTAATTGAATCTGATTCGCCTCACTTAATGTCAGATATAAAATTAGTAATAACGAGTATCATCAGTTTCAGAGCCTATAACTTTCGTTAAAGTGCGATTTCTCTGACTTCCCCTTTTTACCTGCATGTACTCAGTTTATTTTTGAGACCTTATTGTTTCATGACTTTCCTGAATTCAATAGATACCATGCCTATAGGATCATTGTCCGACACTTAGTCAAGCCTTAGGGCGAAGTTATAAACGAAATAGTGCTATTAACTACAACCAGCAGGCATGCCTGATTTGGCCTTCTTATCTGAATTATGTAACAAGTCAGTCTGCCTCAACCATTATGTTCTTTCTTAGACCATAAACAATATGTGAAAGTCATGCTAATTATGTTATTTTCTTTGTTCGATGGGGTATATCTGAGCCTTTTACTTGTTATGTGCTTTCCCCAACTTGCTATACATGTTTTTGTATGTCGCCTTAGAATTTTACCTTTGAAACTACAAATAAGCCTAATATCCCTCCCTCTTAGGATTAGTGGTCCAGAATTCCTCCGGACTGATAGGATTGGGACGGGTAATAGCATGTAATAAGTAATCGAGACTATTTCGCGCTTTAATGCCTCAACGAAGTGGGAAAGGGTAGATATGGATATGATGACCACGCGATAGCATCTCGTGTAGCCCCTCACTGAGGAGTGATTACCGGATGTTGTGTGGGGTGATCCATATTATTAATAAACCTAGGACTCCCCCCCCCCCTTTTCCCTTTTGTTTCTTTGTTTCTTCTAAAGATTTCGAACTATTTCTTTTAAGAAAATCAGCTTCCTTTTAATTTTTTCCAATTTTGTTTGTAACCATTATGTGAAAATCCCCAGTTATTTGAAGTTCTATTTGCCTACATGTTATTTGCACCTAAATTCACAACAATAGTCTGGCCGGGAACCACACTAGTGGATTCTGAGGGGTGTCTAACACCTTCCCCTTAGAATAATTTCAAGCCCTTACCTAATCTCTGGTTACTCAAATCAAAACTTCTTAGTGTCCTAATGCACCTTAATCTTTAGGTGGAGACTCTTCAAATGCAAACCCAAATTCCCAAAAGGGAATGAGTTGTCCTCCCAAATGTCATAAACCCAATTTCGCGAGAAAAAGGAGGCGCGGCAATGTTTAGGTATGAATAGTAGTAATAATGAATAAGAGGACCTAATTGAGTCAAATTAAAAGAGTCAAGCATGCTTCACTTGGTACCAACACACTTAACTACGGGCTTATGATTAAAAACAAGTTCTTGGAAAGAAATAGCTCTAGTTAGTGACCTTTTAACTCTTGTGTTGACTTAAGCAACCATCGAGTGGTTTAGTCAAACCGTTACTGATTTTCAATCTTGAATATGGTTGTTGTGGGCCCTCGACTCTATTCTCTTTAACAATCTAACTGTGTGGGAGGTGAGATGTTTTGTTGCAAGTCCAATTACCCGTGCGAATGGTCTAGAACTTGCCCTGAATGTGTTTCTAGGCGAAATTCTAAGTTTTGCTTGGCTTGAGAAGTGATTGTAGGTTCTCCTTGACTAGCTTGATATTTTCACATTACTAGCCTTTACTTGTTTTTTGTAGTGACCCTCTCTTGGCCCCCGAGCTTTCCTTAACACTTTTGATAAACAATTAGCCATAACATAAGTTTGACGGGGAGGTGAGGTGATTTAAAGTGGTATCAAGTCACAAAAAGAGAAAAGAAATGAAGAAAAGGAAAGGCAAAGAAAAAGGAAGAAAGAACAAAAGAAAAATGCAAAAAAAGTAATTAAAGTGAATAGTTGAAGGGATTCAAAGAAAAGCAATGATGCAAAGCATGGAGAAACGAAGAAGAAGAAAATGAACAATATGGCTAAGAAAGAGTGATGTTAAGTCTTTCTAGTTCCCCTAAGGAAAAAGAAAATTCCTCAAATAGTCGGAAAAGCATGAGCCTAAAAAAGAAAAAAAATGGAGTGCTTAAGGAAAGATCAACCCGTTCTATTCCAACATATCCAACCTTAGTCCAAAAGCATTCATTACATTCCGAAAAAGCCCTACATGATTTCAAGCCGAGTGAACTTATATTAGTGGTGATTTTACATGAGGGGCAAGCATATAGTACTTAGAGTCATACTTGAGACATTCTTTTGAGAGAGATGAGCGAATTTCACAATTCCTTAAACTGTGTGCTACATTCTTAAGTGATATATGCTAACAGAGAGTAGATGAGGAGGACAATTTCATCCAAGTGAACCTGGCCAACCAAGCCTGTTAGATTTCCTTTTACCCAAACTAATTCATAAATAAAGAGGAGATGTACTCCATTAATCAAATTCGGAAAATATTTCATTAACAACTTCCAATTCATTTCCATTAGTAGCTTTATTCAAAATTTCCAACATATTACAAGTTTATAGATTTAATGAAAAACATGTTTGTTAAATACCAACTTTTCTGGTTAAATTCCCCATATCAAACACCACCCACAATCTGTCTATGGAGCCTCTAAGTACACTGAAGAGTATTAAGGAAATGCCGGCAATAAGTCTCCGGCTATACCACAAAACATGATAAGAAAATGAACCAAAGATACAAGAGATGACCCCGACATGAAGTGGGGCTCACCATGTCTGCTGGGAAGGGAATACCACTATCATTGATTGAT
Organism: Nicotiana sylvestris; assembly: GCF_000393655.2. Classification (NCBI taxonomy): domain Eukaryota; kingdom Viridiplantae; phylum Streptophyta; class Magnoliopsida; order Solanales; family Solanaceae; genus Nicotiana; species Nicotiana sylvestris. Next base: position 59,081,652 of record NC_091058.1, read on the forward strand.
GCCGCCTACTGCGGAACCACCTGTATCATTTAAAGATACATCTCCCCCAGCAAAAGGGACGATAGTGTTGTCGAATAGAACTAGTATGTATAGCTAAAAGTACTATTTCAAAATAGAATAACCATATAAGAAAAGAAACCATAGAAACATCAAGTCAAAATCAACAATATCCAAATGTCCACATATGGAAATATAGTAACTTAAATAAGAGGAAAATGAAGAACCTCAAGAAACTCTGAAACGTCCCGTAGAATCACATTTCAAGTCTTAATGTACTTACTTCATTCTAAATATTTTTTGGGATCAAGTGTGCCATATGAACTATGCGTGAGACACAAAATATAATATAAATATAACAACATGTGCAAACAATGGCAATGGAAGTGGCATTTATAGGGCATACTGGATATGTGTTCATAGCTCATCCATAGGGTTCGCATATTATATTAAACACCTATGTGTTTCATATACCGTCCATAGGGTTCACATATTATATTATACACATATGCGTTTTATAGCCCGTCCATAGGGTTCACATATTATATTATACACCTATGCATTTCATAGCCCGTCCATAGGGTTTATTCATACCATACACCTATGCGCTTTATTGACCGTCCATAGGATCACATACACAATACACATATGCATTTCATAGACCGTTCATAGGATCACATATACAATATTCATGTGCATTTCATAGACCGTCCACAATGTCCGTATATTACATACAATAAACCTTTCATATCGTACATAGCTTCAGTGGTACTTTTATCTATTCACAACATCATTCATTCATTGGCTATATTAGCCATACATATGATCACCAACCAATATCAACATATCGAATATTCAACAATCATATACATCAAATTCATTAGTAATTGAAACTTTAAACACAAAGGTTTCTTCCCAAAGAATGGGGCATACCGACAAACTATAGAAAAAAAACAACAAAATCATAAACAAATAATACAACATTTATTCTTGCAAACTCCTTCCTAGAAATGACAATGTACAATTTGAAAACATGAGCATGTAAGATCTCGAATCACACCGGATATATTTATAAAGCAAATCCTTAGTTATATATAGCCACTTATGGGCATTACAAAAGCTATTAGGCAATTCTATTCTTGAAATCATTTTTATACACTTAAGTCTAGGCACATTTCGTTATCTTTAACACATCCTCACATTTCACTGGCAACACTAACCATAATCATAACTTAAATTCTTGGCACTATGGCCACACTCTATATCCCCAATTCACTTATTTTATTTTCAAGAATCTTTACAGATTATCAACAACAAGACATTTTCAATCAAGACTTTAGGTACACATATGAGTAATTATGAGTCTTAAGCATATCGAGTTTTCTCACACAATTTGGAATACTTAGCCTTTGTTTGAAACCCAACTCAAAGCCAAAACATTTTAATATGCAACCCATACTTTGAACATGTATCTTTCATCATAAGTCTCATTTCATAATAGCCAAGTTTATAGGTAATGACCCAAAATATTGGAATTAGGAATTTTGAGCCAACCATACTTGAACTTATGGAATCATTTATGGAATTCGATTCTAATAAAGAAATTTTAACCAACATACCTTTCTTGATCTTTTCCTTAAATTACTACAGCATTCCGAAAATCCTAGAAATCCCAATCTATTTCAAGATATAACAAATTTGAGCACAAATTAGGACGATATTCATAGACTTAGCTCATTTGAACATCTTATCAAATGCTAGGTGTGCATTAAGCCTTTAAGGTCCTTTTATAGAAGATTTCCTCAACATACAACCATCCATCACCATTTTTAGCTCAACAATGTTCCTACACCCATTGATAACACATGCAAGCAAAATAACAACTCTAATACCCATGAACTTTTTGATAATTGCCCATCTTTTAGCTAAAATTCAAAATTAAGGGTTAGGGTATAGAATCTTACCTCAAGGATGAAGATCTAGTGTGTTATTCCTTGTTAATCTTCAAAGATTTGTGTAAGAATTGAAGGATGATTTGGTAAAGATCACTTTCTCACTCTAGGGCTCCTTTTATCACTCTAAAGCATCAGGTTTCTACTCAAAATGACCCATTGCGTGTATTTAATGAAGTTGGGTCAGGTTATAGTGATAAAACAATGGATATTCCAATGTTCCGGAATGGGCTACAAACCTGGCCTCGCCAGGCTAAAGCCTGGTCTTAGCGTGCTACAGGCCTGGCCTTGCCTGGTCGAAAAATTTCAACTCCACAATGCACGGTTTAACCCAAAACCTCCAAAAATACAATATATTAGCCTACCTTGGCACCACAGAACCTTAAACTACTTAATGAAATTCCCCGGGCCTTACATTCGCCCCTACTTAGGATCATTCATCCTTAAATGAGAAGTAGATTCCACCTCAAACACTTAACATAATATATCTCTATTCTCACATACCTCAAATACCTAAATTTTGACTAACTCCCAAAACTTTTAGAAATTTTGGCAGAGTATCTCATGTAACTAGGCCTATCCACCTGCTAGAGAATCACCGAAACCATCCTAACAACACATCCACAGCTAAACAAAGCACCACAATGTATATATTAATAACACTAATCTCAGCATTACAAGCATTACATTATCATAATGATACCTGGACATTTGACATGAACTGCAAAAAAAATTTTTAAATCATAACACCTATTTTACCTTTATTAGCAATTCATATAGTATCTTCATGGAGAAAATTATGAGAACAACTTGCTCACTTTCTTTAACTCTAGATATCTATGTCGGACACCCAAATTAAACCCTTGGCGACCTTCAAACCATTATTCTATGATGGGCTAGAATGAATATGACCATAGAGTTCCTACCCAATATGATTGATCATGGAATGATGCTTCCTTTTTGATATGCTTAAACCTACACCCTCGATAGATTTACTACAAATAGGAATAATGAGGTTCGAGATTGGACCGGAATTATTGAAGAACTCATGAAGTTGCTAAGGAAAGTGTTTCATGAGGTTATATATCATAAGAGACATGAAGCTTACTACTGATAACGCTGACAAGATTAATCATTATGATGACATCATTGATTTGATGACTGAGACATAGAGTTAACTAGTATATTGGCAATAGAAATCATCAAGGAGGAATATTCAAGTACATGACCCCAGTCACCTCTTAGAGGGTAGAGAAAATCAGTTTAACTTGAAGTGAGGATATTTTGGCACCCTGAATGTGATAGAGGTTTCAAAAATACATGAAGTTGAATTACACTCCTAACATTAACTAGCATAAGTAATCTATGCCATATGCCCATGGGGATGAAAAAGAAGCTGAACACTTATGAGATTATTATCATTTTGACAACTTAACTCTTTCTGATAGTTGATCCTATATGAGAGAATTGGAGATACGGCAACTTGTCTTCCAAATCAATATGCTCATGATATGTGCCAAAATCTAAAAGAATCGGATTTCAACCTTCCATGAGTGAAACCACATAGCTAGGACATCTTAATATTGGGATGAAATCATGTATTGGTTAGAGAGAATGAACATTTTGCTATGTGCTACACATGTTTCTGCCATAATAACTCTAAAGTTGTAATACCAGGCCATTTCACGGGAAACTACAATACTTGGAACAAAGTAAGCTACTTACTGTGAGATAATTTAGGTGGACATGAAATCCATACTGAAAAGGGCAAACAACAATATTTTCATGTGATGAGTTTGTGATAAATCTCAAATTTCTCTGAAACTTTATGCGAACAAGTGATCCCCTTTCAATTGACATATACACATATGATAGGAGATAAGATATGCTCTCATGTTACTAGAGGGTGAAAAGGCTTCAAGATGATACGCGCAAGAGAGTAGAGTGACTGTTCAAATCATAGAAGCCATATACACCAGAGAGAAAAAGAGTGACTCGAGAAGGATCGCAACACTGGTATGCTTCACATTAAACTTGACACCACATAGGTAAACTTTACTATGATGCATGCATAGGAACAAATGGGCAGATGTTATTCTTTTGAATCAAAAGGTTCTATAAGAAATTCATTAGTTATAGTCCTATGTTGACAATTTCGGAAAGCAAGTGGAAAGTATTAATCCTAGAGTTATAACTCAATTCAAGGACATAATTATAGAGCTCAATTCCACAAGAGGTTGTAAATAAGAGAATTGTGATCAAGAGGCTTCACGAATAATGCGTCTCATTCAAAGAGTAGGTACATGCAATGTTTTGTGATTTAGCATTTTGGTCAAGGCCATGTTTATGAGAACTCTTCAATATGGTGCACATATACAACAAGGAGAAAACTTGCGGTGTTCATAATGATATAGCAATGAGTGACTTACGTGGTAACTTTAGACTGACAGGGCATTAACTTAATCGATACTCCTCGACTCCACATTCATAATGTACATTTGTACCATACTGACATACCACACGATCTAGTGGTCAGTGACATTAATAGGAATAATGGTACTCCCCTTAGCAAAAAGTTCTATCAATCTCTCCATGGATCGATACATTCTCCAAACAAACTCTTGTGTGATATCCCTCAGATTTAATGGTGGGGTCATTCCCTCCTTAATTTTTCAAGCTCGTGGATTACTCATCTTGAGAATAAGACATAACGAGGGAATTAGCTCCATATCTTGAACTCTATCGCATGATCTGGAGTATCAAAGAAAGGTGAAATTTCCTAAATATCCAAGTAGCCTCCTCATTATAGATGTGGTCGACAACACACCGATAAGAAGGACTCTACTAGACACGTCTTCGAGATGTCCTAGGACAGTTTAAAACCATAGGCTCTGATACCAAGTTTGTCATGCCCCAAAATTGAGGAGCGCGATCGGCGCTCAACCAAGTGAACCCGGCCGAGCAAGCATGTTAGATTTCCTTCTACCCAAACTAATTCATGATTAAAGAGGAGATGTACTCCATTAATCAAATTCAGAAAATATTTCATTAACGATTTCCAATTTATTTCCATTAGCATCTTCATTCAAAATTTCCAACATATTACAAGTTTATAGATTTAAGGAAAAACATGTTTTTCAAATACCAACTTTTCTCGTTAAATTCCCCCACATCAAACACCACCCACAATCTCTCTATGGAGCCTCTACGTACACTGAAGAGTAATAACAAAATGCCAGCAGCAAAGCTCCGGATATACCTCAAAACATGATAAGAAAATGAACAAAAGATACATGACATGACCCTAGGATGAAGTGGGGCTCACCAAGCCTGCTGGGAAAGGAATACAACTATCACGTTAGTGCTGTCGAATAGCACTAGTATGTATAGCTAAAAGTCCTCTTTCAAAATAAAATAACCGTATAAAAAAAGAAACCATAGAATTAACAAGTCACAATCAACAATATCCAAATGTCCACATATGGAAATATAGTAACTTAAATAAGAGGAAAATGAAGAACCTCAAGAAACTCTGAAACGTCCCATAGAATCACATTTCAAGTCTTAATGTACTTACTTCATTTTGAACATCTTTTGGGATCAAGTGTGCCATATGAACTATGCGTGAGCCACAAAATATAATATAAATATAACAACATGTGCAAACAAGGGCAATGGAAGTGGCATTTATAGTTCATACTGGATATGCGTTCATAGCTCATCCATAGGGTTCGCATATTATATTATACACCTATGTGTTTCATAGCCCGTCCATAGGGTTCACATATTAGATTATACACATATGCGTTTCATAGACCGTCCATAGGGTTCACATATTATATTATACACATATGCATTTCATAGCCCGTCCATAGGGTTCACATATTACATTATACACCTATGTGTTTCATAGCCTGTCCATAGGGTTTATTTATACCATACACCTATGCATTTCATAGACCATCCATAGGATCACATACACAATACACCAATACGTTTCATAGACCATCCATAGGATCACATACACAATACACCTATATATTTCATAGACTGTCCATAGGATCAAATATACAATATTCATCTGCATTTCATAGACCGTCCACAATGTCCACATATTACATACAATAAACCTTTCATATCGTACATAGCTTCATTGGTACTTTTAGCTACTCATAACATCATTAATATATTGAATATATTGGCCATACATATGATTCTTCTTTCATGACATAATGGCGTATTTCGTATTCCACCTTTTCACCTCTTTCAATGTCAAAGATCACCAACCAATATAAAAATATCGAATATTCAACAATCATATACCTCAAATTCATTAGTAATTAAAATTTTAAACACAAAAGGTTTCTTCCTAAAGAATGGGGCATACCGACAAACAATAGAAACTCACATCAAAATCGTAAAAATAGAATACACCATTTATGCAAACTCCTTCCCAGAAATGACAATGTACAATTTGAACACATGAAAATGTAAGATCTCGAATCACACCGAATATATTTATAAAGCAAATCCTTAGTTATAAATAGCCACTTATGGGCATGAAATGAGTACAAAAGCTATTAGGCAATTCTATTCCTAAAATCATTTTTAAACAGTTGAGTCGAGGCTCATTTGGTACCTTAACACTTTGTCATGACCCTTTTTCCGTGATAGGTCATGATGGCGCCCAATGCCGTTGTCAGGCAAGCTAACGCGGAAGTATTAGTGAATTCTTATTTTTTTATCCTACCCAAAACAGTTACAACATTTTTTCTTAATCTGCAATTAAAAGTTGGTGATAATATGCAACATTCAATAATAATTATACAATCCAAAAGAAATGTCTACTAATGTATGTGCCAAGACCTGGTGTCACAAGTTGTGGAAAACTTGTAGAATATACAAAATAATACATCTATCCTACTGTCTGAAACAGAATAGATAGTCAAAAGTAAGGAAGACTCCATCCAGCTGCTGATCGGCATAAGAAGGGAAGCAGTTCACCGTGGAAGTCTCGTACTATGATCAAAGATGCAAACCGGTCTAATAGCCAGATGAACCTACCTCAGATCCTGTACAATTAAGTACAGAAGTATAGTATGAGTACCTAAACAATATGTACCCAGTAAGTATCCTGTCTAATCTCGAAAAAGTGGAGACGAGAAGTCGACTTGGCACTTACTAGGGTCAAATAAAATGAGAGATGATATACTAAGCATGGATAAAACAAATAATTAGCAGTGTATAGCAAGAACTAACAAGTCCTCTCCTAGATAATGTCACAGCTGGCAAATCCCATCCCAGGACAAATAATAAACTCAAGTCATGGAATAACACTAAGAAAAGCATGCACAAGTAGTGCCGAGGTCGTACGGCCCGATCCAACATAAAAGTAAATTGTGCACTACTGAGGGTCGAATGACACGAATCATAGATGCATCTATTACCCCGCTCGCGACTCAAACATGCAATGCAGTCAATCTAATTAAACACAGCAACAAGCAGACAAGAACAGATAACGGGGGAGAAATTACTCACTGAGTTATCAACTTCTCTTTAAAAGGCCAAGAAAGATCATGTTCCTCTTAACTAGTCTCATTTATCATAATCACCATGATTTAAGCAATCCAAATTAAACATAGAGTTGCAAGTATACTACATAAAGCATGCTTCTAGGCCCTAAACAAATCGGACTTAGCATAATAGTAGCTACGCACGGACTCTCGTCACCTAGTGCGTATGTAGTCCCCACATTTAATGGCAAATTGTTAGATTACATCGCCTATGGGGACAATTCCCTCTTACAAGGTTAGATAGTAGACTCACCTCGCTCCAAAATGCGCTTCCAATGCAAAGAACGAGCCCGAACTCTCAATTTGGAGCCGAACGATCCCAAACTAGATAAACGAGGTAGGAACTAGTCAATACAAGCTCACAAAATCACATCCTAACTATTACAGCAATTTCCTAACCTTATACACAAGTTTCCTAAGATCCGACCCGGGCCCACGTGCCCGGATTTTGAAATTTTTCGAAGAAAGTTATTCTTTGTAACCTAAGGATCAATAATATATAATTTCTACTTCGCTTTATACCCAATTGCGTGGGAAAATATAAGTTTTATCAAAACCCTAGGTTTTGCTCTAACCCCATGATTTTACCTAAATCCTAGTATTTAATCTACATAAGACACAAGTATTAAACTAAGAATAAGTGGGATAAACTTACCTCAAGATGCTAGGTGGAATCTTCTCTCAAAAGCTCAGAAAATCGTCAATGGAGGAGTGAAAAGGGGCAAAATATGACTTAGAGCCCGTATTAAATGAAGCTCACTACTTCAGCGATTCCCGCATCAGCGGTCAGGCGCATCTACGGATCCGGCCAAGCGGGCTGCGACAACTTTTGCGGTTTTGGGCCTGGCCTACCTTGGCTGCATCTGCAATTGGTGGACCGTTTCTACGGTCTCGCACCTGCAGTCGACCAACCGCAGGTGCGGTTATGACAGAAGCAGATGCTTCAACACTTTTCAACATTTCCAACTTCACTCGAGCCTCGTTTGATTGACGCTCGAGGCTCTCGGGCCCCGCCTGAACATACCAACAAGTTTGAAATCATGAAACGGTCCTACTTGAACCTTCGGAACGCCCGAAACAATGCTAAATCTAAGAATCACCCCCTAAAACCAATTGACTCAAACTTATGAACTTCAAGTTCTTAAATTTCCTCTAACGAGCCGAAACACCCTTAAACTACTCGGATTGACACCAAATTTTGCAGGCAAGTCTTAAATGTTATATTGGACCTATACCGGGCTCCGGAACCAACATACGATCCCGATTACCATGTGATCAATCATTATTTAGTTTCTTTAAATCCTTAGAATTTCAGTTTAACAATTTCTAATAAAAATTCATTACTCAGCCTAGGGACCTTGGAATTCGATTTCGGGCATACGCCCAGGTCCCACATTTTCCTACAGACCCTCCGGGACCATAAAAACATGAATCCGGGTTCGTTTGCTTAAAATGTTGACCAAAGTCAAACTTAACCTTTTAAGAAAATCTTAAGGAATCAAATGAGCATATTTCAACCCAAATTCTTCCAATTCTCGAACCAACGATCCCCGTGGGTCATGAATTAGTTAAAGAAAGCGCAGGAAGTTTTATTTATGGGAACAGGGTTCTAAAATGCAAAACAACCCGTCGGTTCTTTACACACTTCCTCACATTTCATTGGCAACACTAGCCATAATCATAACTTAAATTCTTGGCACGATGGCCACACTCTATATCCCCAATTCACTTATTTTATTTTCAAGAATCTTTACAGATTATCAACAACAATACAGTTTCAATCAAGACTTTACGCACACATATGAGTAATTATGAGTCTTAAGCATACCGAGTTTTCTCACACAATTTGGCATACTTAGCCTTTATTTGAAACCCGACTCAAAGAAATAATATTTTAATACGCAACCCATACTTTGAACATGTATCTTTAATCATAAGGCTCATTTTATAATAGTCAAGTTAATAGGTAATGACCTGGAATATAGGAATTAGGAATTTTGAGTCAACCATACTTGAACTTATGGAATCATTTATGGAATTCGATTCTAAGAGAGAAAGTTTGGCCAACATACTTTTCTTGAGCTTTTCCTTAAATTACTACATTATTTCAGAAATCCTAACAATCCCAATCTATTTCGAGATATAATAAATTTAAACACAAATTAGGAAGATATTCATAGTCTTAGCTCATTTGAGCATTTTATCAAACACTAGGTATGCATTAAGTCTCTATGGTCCTTTATAGAAGATTTCCTCAACCTACAACCCATCCTTCACCATTTTTAGCTCAAAAATGTTCCTACACCCATTGATAACACATGCAAGCAAGATAATAACTCTAATACCCATGAACTTTCTTGATAATTGCCCATATTTTAGCTAAAATTCGAAATTAAGGGTTAGGGTGTAGAATCTTACCTCTAAGGATGAAGATCTAGTGTGTTTTTCCTTGTAATCTTCAACGATTTGTGTAAGAATTGAAGGATAATTTGATGAAGATCAATTTTTCTCTCTAGGGCTCCTTCTCTCACTCTAAAGCATCAGGTTTCTGCTATAAAATGACCCATTGCATGTATTTAATGAAGTTGGGTCAGGTTATAGTGATAAAAGAATGGATACTCTGAAGTTCCGGATTGGGATACAGGCCTGGCCTCGCCACATCAAAAAGTTTCAACTCCCCAATGCACTGCTCAACCCAAAAACTCATAAAATACAATATATTAGCCTACCTTGGCACTACAGAACCTTAAATTATACAGTGAAATTTTCTGGGGCCTTATAGACAATGCCTCTTGAGGTGACGCAAATCTCCACTCTCAAAACAACCCCTCTCTGTGAATAGCGGTGAGTACTATGACGGACCCTATGAACCGGAGTAACTATCAGAAGGACCTGGTATAGATGAACCCTAAGCTGAAGGTGCACGAGACGAACTCTGAGCTAGAAGGGCACTAAGAGATGAGTGAACTTAATGAGCACTATATGAACCATGGCCGGATGATGCACCACAGTGAACTGGATGAGTCGGTTGGGCTGTCTATATGGACGTCCTCTGCCATGGTAGAACTGACCCGTAGTAGGAGCACCACTAAAACCATCCAATCCACGAGGCCTTTTGACCTCTCTCTCACCCTACTCTTGACTGTGGACCATCTCTATTTGCCGAGCAATGTTGACCACCTCATCACAAGTAGCATCAGATACCCTCTCCCTAGTCAAGAGCAATCGCAACTGATATGTGAGGCCATTAAAGAACCTCATAATCCTCTCCCTATCAGTAGGAACCAAATAAACAACATGACGGGCCAACTCAGAAAACTTCATCCTGTACTATGTCACAGACATGCCATCTTGACGTAGTTGCTCAAATTATTTGCGTAGCTCCTCTCTGCAAGACTGCAACATGAACTTCTCCAAGAAGAGAATAGAGAACTCCTGCCATGTAAGTGGTGCTGCACCGACCAGCCTGCACCTCTCATAAGCCTCCCACCACCTGAAGGCAACCCCAAAAAACTGAAAAGTAGTGAACGAGACCCTATTGGTCTCCACAATACCTGCTATATGGAGAATCTATTGACACTTGTCCAAGAAATCCTGGGCATCCTCTGACTCTTCCCCATTAAAAGATAGAGGCTGGAGCCTCCCAAACCTCTCTAGTCTTTGTTGCTTATCATTAGTCATAACAGGAATTACATTGGCCTGAGCAGCTACAACCGGCTGGGCTGGTAGTGCCCCCGGTATCTAGAGTCCCTGCATCACCTGCTCTACTGTACTGGCAGTGGGATTCTGAGCACCTCCCTCGGCCTTAGAAGTTGTTGTTGCGGTTGGAACTGAGACCGCCTGAGCAAGGCTGGTGCACACAATCAAAATCTAAGCCAAAGATTCCTGAAGGCCTGAAATCACAATGGGCGCAGCTGGTGCCTGAGCTGGCTCCACTGGCTCATGGGTCTGCAGGTGTTGCCCTAGCAATTGTATGAGTTGCACCTCTGCCCCTACTGCGGGCCCTACCGCGACCTCAGCCTCAGCCTCTTGCGACCCTAACTAATGGTACTGGTGGTTGTCCATCATGTCCGGTAGCACGTGTCATCACCATCTATGAGAGAATAGAATAACAAAAGTTTAGTTACCAGAATTATTACACCACGATTTAGTTTTTTCTTCTTCTTTTTGCGACATTATTTATTCTACGCAAGATGTGGAAAGTATGATTTAAAAGGATTTGAAATGCTTAGAAATTTATTTTACATTCCATATATATTGTACTCTAGTTATATGTTATGTATATAATCCCAAACATGTGGTATTAGAAAAGTTGGCTTGAGTTGCCGCAATTTCGGTTAAGATACGGTATGTAACTAGATCACTTTGCGACCAGATGTTTTTCTAGCATATGGAGCCTTTTGGGGATAAATTATATATGAAATTGAAGGCATATGTATGTAGTTTTCATTGCATCAGACCGTACATCAATACGACATCGGAGTGAAAAGTTATGAGCGTCCAAAGTAGGGCTGCCACAACATCACTAGAGTATTACGGCAAAAGCAGGCAGGTTACTAGGCCAACTTACATGCAAGTTTTCTCCCAATCCATAAGGAATTTGAGGATGATTAAAACGTGAATGTTGGAGTTTGTTGAATCTAGTCTGTAGAGCATCAAACTGTTTGTTGATACGACATCGGAGTAGAGAGAAATAAGGGTTCAAAGCAGTGTCACTCAAGCTGCCAAAAAGCGGCTTAGTCACCTACTAGCTTAGTGAGGCGGTGGCTTTTTATATTGCGTTTGTTCTTCAATTTTTCAAAACATATCTAGCACCTTTTGAGATAAAATAAGTCCCCAAATATTCTCGCATTCTCTCCTTGTAGATTGTCAAAAAAATTCAGTAACTTTGGGTAGAATAATTCACACAAGACATGAGAGGTATGGGGGTGTTCATGTTGTATCTCCTACTTGAGTTTTAAGGAGTTTTTCTTGTTGATGCCAACCTTAATTTTAAATAAAACTTACTATGATATTTCAAGAATTCCTTTTGATAAGGATTTGAAGCAAATAAAGGCTAAGGTATATGATTTTTAACTTCTTTCTTCATAGGCATGAGTTTTGTCAAGTTACAATTCATTTGTTTCATATGATTCTTGAGAAAATATTGTTCAAGTATGAATATTTCCTTGTTTTTCTTAAGAAATGAACCTTGAAATTCAGCCACAATCCATTTAGAAACTCAACTTCAAGATTTTGTTGTATGTAAGTTTTACCTTTCTTCTTTGGAGGCATGAACTCGCCAAATACGGTGAAATTGATCGCTATGAGACTCTGAATTTGATTATGAGTTTTCCTTGTTTCTTGCTGAGTTGAGAGCTTTGAATCTCAGTTATAATCTATTTGAGAAGCTCAATTTCATGTGTTGATTGTGTTTTGATGGCCTATGCTTTGTTGTAACCTTTTATCTAGTTCACTGGAAATTCCTTGTACTTGAGCTCTGAGATTCGCAATTGAGTGGGTACTGTCCATTGCTTGAGGTGTGCAACCCATTGTGGAGTGTAATGGAGCCTTTGAGGTCCGCAATTTTTACTGTACATGAGTGAGTTTGAGGTTCGAAAAGGTCTTTTTATGTACCATGATTAGCCCGCAAGTCTACGATAGTTCTGTTAAGCGATAATTATGCATATATGTGTGCATGCATAGTATGGATGTGTAAGTGTTTAGACACATGTAGATGGTGAATGTAGCATGTTCCGTATATTGGCTTAGCACCCTATAGTTACACATGAGATAGATATTTAAACTTTTAGATGCATATAAATATAGATAGTAACCATTCAGATGGTAGTGTTCGGACACATAGCATTCAGATACATAGCATTCAGACGCATGAGTGTTCAGACACATAGCGTTCAGACGCATTGAGACCGTTCAGACAGACATACATGTTTGGGCGTGCATACACCATTATGTGAGTTAGCGTTCAGACACTTATATAGATTATGATAGTATGTATATAGATATGAGAGACACCACATATATAGATCTGGTATTACTAGTGTGATAACAGATTCAACAGTAAGCAATGCACTTTAGTTATATTTCGAGTTTCTTTATGTTACTCTTTATTTCAGTAAGGATGGCAGTTCCATCATATGCCATATGTTTTATATGCATTCTCAGCCCTTCTGATATACTTCAGTTACCTTCTTGTTTCTTGTACTGTCTTTCTAAGCTAACATATAGACAATTCAAATAAGTGCTTGTATTTGAGTTACATTATTACTGTCCATGATATTACTTAGTTTCCTTATGAATGTATTTCTACCTTACATACTCAGTACATCAGTTGTATTGACATCCCTTTCTCTTGGGGGATGCTGCATTTTCATGCCAGCAGGTATAGGTTATTTGAGAAAAGACAGACATCAGTAGGACACCAGGTAGCTAATTTGAAGGCACTCCTTCATTCCGGAGTTACGAGTACAGTGGTACGTTTAGTTTTATATATGAGTGTGGTGGGGCCTTGTCCTGTCCTTATGTTCAGTGAAGCAGTTATTCCTAGAAGGCTTGTAGACATGAATCATGTTTTTTAGATATATTTTTTATAGCAGTTATGGTAGTTCTTATCGACCATCCAGTTGTACGAAACCCCAGTATATAGTATGTTTCCCCTATAAAGATTTATTTATGGTTTTAGCAGCTTATCTATGAGTATGAGATAATAGGTTAGTGGTAATCGGTGGTTAGATCTAGTTGCCCGTCGCGACCCTAGAATGGGGTCGTGACAGGAATCAACAGATTCGCACAACAAGAATACAAGAATGTGATATTTCCTATTCGGCAGCCTGTCGAAGATAAGTACAAACATCTCTGTACCGATCCGCAAGACTCTACTAAATCTGCTCATGACTCATGAGAGCTATATAACTTGGCTCTGATACGAACTTGTCATGACCCAAAACCAAACCATTGTGATGGAACCTATCGTGGAACTAGGTAAGCCAACTACTCAACCAATTCGTCACAACCAAAGCTTTAAAAAATACATAAGCAGTTAATATTTTAAGGAAAGCATTTTAAAAACAAAATAAAATTCGTAGCTCAATACAAAATGTATCCCAAACTCGGAGTGTCACCGAGTACATGAGCATCTATACAAAGATATAGTCTAATGCAACGACTAGACAATAAGAACTGAAACATAAATGAAGATAAGGAATGAGAGTCAAAGTCTGTGAATGCCATGTAGCTACCTCGATAGTCTCTAAAGATCCTGACTCTACAACTCAGCAGCCACCATAATCGGAAGCACCTGGATATGCACACGAGGTGTAGGGTGTAGCATGAGTATAACCAACTCAATAAGTAATAAATCCGGATTTTAGACTGAAAGTAGTGACGAACTCAACCTATACAGTTCAATATAGAAATAACAATGCAGAAACATATACATGCTTTCAAGTTCATCAATTAAACTCAATACAGTAAGACAAATTAATTTGGAATAATATGAAGAATATAACTTCTACATATCAATGCACATGTTGTATGTGATGCACCATGTTGATAGCCTCATGTGCTCACTTTCTCGAAATGCTCAATCATTCAGTACTGTATATAGCCAATCCGGCCTAGGGAAGATCTATCCCGAAATATATACATCAACTGTCCATCAGTCACTCAGTACTGGGTGAGGCCAATCCAGCCCGTGGGGAAGATCCATCCCTAGGTATAATGCTTCAGACAAGATCCATGTGCAGGGAAGATCCATCCCTTAATATAAATCAATCACGCTCGCTAGGGGTGCGTGCATACTTTAGAGGGTGTCCTTCAGCCCAAGCGCTATCATAAATCAGTAAAACCCGCTGCGGTGTGCAGTCCGATCCCATAAATATCACTTATAATCCGGCTATCGACCTCACTCAGTCATCAATCTCTTCAGTCTCTCTCTCATGGGCTCATAATGTCATAAAACTAGCCCGAAATGATGATATGATATATCAATAAATAACAACAGAGACTGAGGTATGATATGTAATGAATGAATATGACTGAGTACGAAACTTCAAAGAAATCAATAAGATAATAGTAAGAAACGGCCATTATGGGTCCCAACATTATCAGCATATAACCTAAACATGATCTCCAGCATGATTCACAGCTTAATTACTGAATCACATAATGAAAAGATGGATATCAACAAGATAGATCCACAATACAGTGCCATGGAATCGACCAGGCCACAATTCTCATGGTGCACTCCCATCACTTGGCATGTGCGTCACCTCAACACCAAGTATATAACACATAATTCAGGTTTTCGAACCCTCAAAGACATGTTTAGAAGTATTACTTACCTTAATCCGAGCAAAACTCTACTCCAACACAACCTTGCCTCGCAAATCGGCCTCCAAATATCCCGAATCTAGCCACAAACAGTACGATACAATCAAGATGGACATTTGAGTTTCTGGAAGGTGTCTTCCTCCCCCATGTTCCATTCTTCCCCCTAGATGATTGTATCTTCAAGGTACAACATTTCAACCTTGGTTAGTCTTGTTATTGTTGATAGTGAATCGGACGTCAGAGGAAACTTACACAAACCCAATATTTTCACACTCGAAGGTAAGTGAAAATCCCATAGTCGATTTGTCGCTACAGAGAGCGCACTATCATATCTATTTGAACTTTCAAAAGTTACTTTGAGTATTTCTAGTTCATTTAGGAAGTCCAATTTTGGGAACCAATATCGATGCTGACGGACCGAAAAAATACCAATGCACGTAAGAAGTCAATTTCATCAGTTGGAATATCTTTAATAACTTCATCTATTTCCTCAACTACCAAATTGTTGTTCCTATCTTCTTTTGCAATTTTTCGATCAATCTTCACAAGGATACTGAATTCTTTTCCCTTAGTCAAAACCAACTTGAGTAATACTTTGATTCCTCTTTCTATAGGAGTAAAAAGGCATATACATTTAATATTGACTAAAACATATGGAGAACTTATTCAACCTGAATGTTCCTCTAACTAATTGGTGTTTTACCTTTTCAGATGTTGAGACAACATACTCCTTCACATCGCAACCAAAGAAGTATCGTGCACCATCAAACAACGTAACACTTATATATTGTTCTTCAGCAGAAATATCAAACATCAACCTATATCTAAAGCACAATTCAGTAATTAGATCATTAACTCTTCAATTGTTTGTTCTAGATAATATATATGTTCCAGTATCTTACCTTTCATCATAATCAATATCTTCTAGCTTACAATAGCCACAAGTGGCACTGCTCTTTATAACAGTTACTCACCTGTGGCATTTCTTGCATGCATGGTACCATGGGTCATAGTTACTGTTAATGTCGGTAACTTTGGTTTTGAACTTATAATATATGTCCTACATGTAAAATAACATGGACATTTTGTTAGGTTGTAAACATATAAATGTAGGATACATTGTGTTAGATTTTGGACGGTAAATGTACCTTCAAGTTGACAATTGAGTCGTCTATAGTATTAGTGATTTTGACTTCTCTAGCTATTTGCATTAGTCTACTTGGTATTAAACTTACGTCTATCTTGCTTGTCTTCATGTTGTCATTATTGTATTGTAGAATTTCCTTTAGAATGCTCCATATACCTAACATATGGGGAAAATAAGTTGAAAGAAAAATTGACAATTTACCATTTGTTGAGATCTTTCACCTTCTCAAATGTTGGGTAGATAAGCATGCTACTAACAGGTGTTGTTGAAAGGACGAAATCCCCTAATTAGAAAGGATCAGTGAATTTAGCGTTACCTTAAGGTTGTCTAAAATATATGAAAATACATAAGGTATGAGGTGTTATACCTTTGTAAGTAGAGCTTTTAACATCACTGAAGGCTATTACTGGCTTGAAATTTCAATGCTCTCTAACAATTCCCCCTCAATTTCAGCTAAGACTCCCCACAAAGTCAATGATTTCCAATCATACCTACATATTTAAAATTGAGTATCTTAAAAATTACATTGTACTTATATTGTAGGTAGTAAATGGTAATTCATGAGTGGCGAGTAATTGGTGGTAACTTGCCTTTCCTTCGTAACTATTACTTCTCGCCTTCTGCTTTGTCCTTCTCCATTTAGTGCTTTCACTTTTATTACAATGAAAATCATGTTACGTCCCGCAGTGTTATGATGATGTTACACTTCGGAGTATTATATTACAATGATGTTACGCTCTGCAGTATTATATTATGACGATGTTATACCCTGTAGTATTGTACAATGAATTTGTCGTAAGAAAATTGACATCAGTTCAAAGACAAGATTATTTGGAGATTATAAGTATTATGATATTTCAATCAAGTGATAAATAAACTCATGATGGTGAGAGGGTAAGAAAATTGAAGAAAATGAGTTCCGTTGAAGTTTGATAATTTGGGATAAAATATGGTCCAAGCTATAATACCTGGTATTTATGGACTAGTGTCATACATAGTACCACATGACCATGATAATAAAGTATATACGGTGTATTAAAAGTAAGTAGTATTATAAGTAATTAGAGATAATTCTTAATTATATGGGTAATTAGTTATTTATTGGTTAATGGGAGATTAACAAGTTGATTAAGAAATTGGTGGATAATTAGTTAAAATCTTTGGATAAGCTTATGGAACCTTAACGTGGCAGCAAGATTTACATCCAATTTGTGACTCATAATTCACATTTCAAGGTGGCCAAAATTGCTAAGATTTTCTGGCCAAGGCATCACTAAAGTGGGGCCCACTCCCAAAAGTTTAAGATAACCTCTTTAATTCATTTTTGAATCTCTACATATCAAGGAATGCTTTAGCAAACTTATTCAAAGTGTTAGCAACATAATTTGCTACAAAGTTCATACAAGACTACTTAGCAACGTGAGAATTGTGATTCTAAGGGAATACCGTGCAATCTTTATCAAGAATATCATACGAATTTTTGCTTACTTTGATCCACCGTTACATGTTTTTCGCAAAAGACATGTGTTAGAGGGATTTTCAAGAGAATCGGCTCAGGTATGTTAAGGCAAATCCTTCTTTCTTTTGGCATGATCCAAGTAACGATACGTAAACTTGATGATATTCCATAAGTGATTCTATTCTTCGTAGTTAAGGATGTCTATGTTATTCATTCATGTAAAGTGATGTGTAAGTATGTTCCTAAGACTTTATTGAAGTATTTGATAAAGATGTTAATGTTTATAATATAGTGATACATGCATTTATCACTGTGCTACGGACGATTGGGATGTCATGCACATTCATTTACCACTGTGCTATGGCCGGTTAGGCAGTCATGTATATTCATTTACCATCGTTCTATTCCCAGTTGGGCAGTCATGCATCTTTATTACTACTGTGCTACGACCGGTTGGGCAAATATGCATTTACCACCAGGCTACGGTCGGTCGGGCAGTTACCACTGATTGGGCAGTTATATTTCATTATTTACCACTGATTGGGCAGTCATTCATCATGCTATATGGATAATATAAATAGTCACAAAGAGAATTATGTATGTAAGTATAATAAGTATGTATATACGTTGGCATTTAAGTGATTCGGGTGATTCTTATATGTCTTTAATTAATGTTGGCTTATTGTTATGTTTCAGTTTTGCCTTACATACTCAGTACATTATTGATACTGACATCCTTTTGTTGGGGATGCAGCATTCATGCCTGCAGGTATCGACAATCAGTTTGGCGAGCCCTCGTAGTATAAGAGGTTAGCATTCATCAAAGGATCGGTAAGACTTCACCTCATTCGGAGTGCAGCTGAGTGTATGACTCATCATATCAAAGTTTTGATACAGTCATATGGCTAGGCTGGTACCCTGTCCCATTTGATGTCAAATAATCTTAGAGGCTTTGCAGACAGATGTCACGACCCGAATTTCCCGTCCTCGAGAGTCGTTATGGCGCCTACTAATGAGATCTAGGCAAGCCAATCTTTTAACTACTTTCTTTATTATCAAATTATTTCCTTTTAGTAAACATAAAGCGATGACGTGATAACAACGAAAATTTAATTTTAAGCGGGAGAACATAACGAAATAGCTGAACTCTGTATCTATTAGAACTGTTTAAACCTCAATTACCCAAAACTTGGTGTTAGAGTGTCACAGACGGTCTAGGATTAACTACATAGAGGGTCTGAAGAAAAACAACAATACACTATTTCGGAATATAAAGAAATTGAAACAGAAAACAGGGATAGAGGGATATGCCAAGGCCTGCGGATGACTGCAGGTCTACTTTGGATCTCCGGGTGGACTAAAGGAAGCCTCCAAGCTACGGTCCAAGACCTGCTCCAAGATCTTCACAGTGTGCAGAGTGTAGCATCAGCATAACCGACCCCATGTGTTGGTAAGTGTCTAGCCTAACCTCGACGAAGTAGTGACGAGGCTAGGACTAGACTACCAAATAAACCTGTGTAGTTATATAATATACAGTGGAAAGTAAAGCAGAATAACAAATAAAGATAGGAAGGGGAAATATGCTTCAGGGAATAACAGGTAAAAACAGAATATCAATAGAATTATAGGGAACCAAAATCCCACTACAAACAATGATAAGGAAAACAAAGGTAAGTTTCACTTTCAGTTCACATCTTGTTGCAGGCGAGCAACCCGATCCCATTTCTCATATCTTGTGGCAGGCGTGCCACCCGCTCCCATTTCATTTATCTTGTGGCAGGCGTGACACCCGCTCCCATTTCATGTATCTCGTGGTAAGCGTACCACCCGCTCCCATTTCATTATCTCTTGTGGTAGGAGTACCACCCGCTCCCATTTCATTAACTCTTTTGGTAGGCGTACCACCCGCTTCCACTTCATTATATCTTGTGGTAGGTGTACCACTCGCTCCCGTTTCATTATATCTTATGGTAGGCATACCACCCTCTCCCATTTACAAGCCAACAATAATCACTAGGAATCCCGGCAAAGGAACAAAAGCAACATAATAACTTCCCGGCAAGGGAACAATGATATTTCAATAACATCTTGGCAAGGGAACAATACTATCAACAAACATCCAGGCAAGGGAACATTAACATCAAAACAAAAATCCCGGCAAGGGAACTATGATGATAATAGCATATTAGGCACAATAAACCACAACGGAGTCATAACAATTTATAACACAAGACTCACAGGCATTCTTGACACCGACATATAGATACTCGTCATTATGCCTATACGTCGTACTCTACAATTAACACATAGCAAATAGACACAACTCCTAATCCCTCAAACTAAGGTTAGACCAAACACTTACCTCGATATATTGAACACAATTCACGATCAATTATAGATTTACCTCTTGATTTCACCACCAATTTGCTCGAATCTAGCCACAAGTTAATTAATTACATCAATAAACACTAAATGAATCAACCCTAACGCATGAAAATGAGTTTTCTAAAGTTTTACCCAAAAAGTCAAAAATACCCCCCCCCTAGGCCCACATGGTCAAAACCCAAGGTTCGAATCAAAACCCGATTACGCATTCCCCCACGAACCCAAATATATAATTTGTTTTGAAATCAGACCTCAAATCGAGGTTCAAATCCCCAATTTTTGAAAAACCTAGGTTCTACCCAAAACATCCAATTTCTCCCATGAAAATCATTGATTTTGAGTTGAAATCATGTTAAAAGATGTTAATGATTGAAGGAAGTGGGTTAAAATTAACTTACAATCGATTTAGAAGAAGAGTTGTTCTTGGAAAATCGCCCAAAGTAGTTTGTGTTTTGAAAAGATGTGAAAAATGAGTTTAAAATCGTCTAAGTATAAAAGTTGTAGGTCGCAAGTATGGGAAATGCGAATAGGGGTTCGCAATTGCAAACCCCGACCTTTGCTAAGCTGCGAAATGCGAAACAGGGCCCGCATTTGCGAACCCTTCAGAAATGCTGAACTTTCACATTTGCAAAAACAATGTTGCATTTGCAACTTCACATTTGCGACACATAGGTCAGATTTGCGATCACTGGCCAGATGAGAAACTTCGTATTTGCGAGAGGTAGCTGGTATGGGCTTCATTCGCAATTGCGACAAGCCGCTCGCATTTGTGATATCGCATTTGCAAGCCAGGCTTCACAAATGCAAAGCCTGCAGGCCTGCTATGCACAGCTGAAAAACCTGCAATTTTCTAAGTTCAAAATGCACCCCGTGGCCTATCCAAAACTCACCCGAGCCCTCGAGGCTCCAAACCAAACATATACACAACCTCAAAAACATCCCACGGACTTATTCGTGTTCTCATATCACCAAAATAACATCAGAAACATCGAATTAATCCTCAATATCAATGAAATTTCTTAAAACTTCTTTGAACATCAAATTTTGCATTTAAGGTCCGAATCACGTCAAACGGATTCCGTTTCTTACCAAACTTCACAGAATTATCTTAAATCATATATAAGACCTGTACTAGGTACCAGAACCAAAATACGGTCTCGATACCATCAAGTTTTAATCAAAATTCATTTCCAAACCTTAGAAACAATTTCAAAAAACAATTTTCTTCAAAAATTCATGTCTCGGGCTTGGGACTTCGAAATTCTATTCCGGGCATATGCCCAAGTCCCAAATTTTCCTGCGGACCCTCTGGACCGTCAAATCATAGGTCCGGGTCCGTTTACCCAAAAGGTTGACCGAAGTCAAAATTAACTCATTTTATAGTCAAAATTTATCATTTTTCATAGATTTTCACATTTAGACTTTCTATCTACGTACCCAGACTGTGCATGGAAATCGAGGTGATGCTAAACAAGGTTTCTAAGGCCTCGGAACACAGAATTTCATTTTAAAACAAATGATGACCCAAAGAGGTTCATTTTGTATAGTATGTCATAGGCCTTGACGGCTCAAATTTATTCATTATTAAGAAAGATGGTTCATTGATACAGTGTTTTCTACTTATAGTTGTACATTATGAGTTGTGTCCATTTGGGCCCATGATAGTTACAAAAAGAATGAGTCCAGCTAATTCGACCTATGTATGTTCTAGTTTTAATCAAATGATCATGAGTTACACAGTGGTTCGGTCGAGCCAGCACGACACCGGGTGCCAGCCACGCCTCCCCAGGTTTGGGGCGTGACAAAGTGGTATCAGAGCAGGTCGTGTCCTAGGAAGTCTACAAAGCCGTGCTAGTAGAGTCTCACTTATGGGTATGTTCCGCGTCACATTTATAATTGAGAGGCTATATGGCATTTAGGAAATGTTACCCTTCTTTTGTTTTCAAATCGTTCCATAGAGCTGAGTCATAAGAAGTCTGTATGAAGCTTTCACTGGATTTTATATGCACTAGATATTTAGGTATCATAGTAGAGATTTAAGGTGTGGATATAATTTCCACCTATGTGTAAGAGAGGTTATGAAAGAAACAGTAGATACGATGCGAGATTGAAAGGTAAGTAAGGTAAATGTGAAGAAGATACGAGATACTCAAGTACAAAAAGTTGTGAATAGTCCAAACATCAGATAGAGGTTGGGTTTTAGTTTAGCTTACAAAGGAGACAAGAGTCGCATAGGCGCATTTACAAGGTCAAAGACAGTTACGAGATTGGAAGGATTCTGAACAAGTCGTGGTATGAGAAAGAGCCTAAAGGGGAACGCCCTGGCCTTTGGAATTATTCACAGAACGGTTGCCTAGATGGCAAGGAGAATACTAAAGTATTCAGAAGAAATAGGTTATCAAAATGGTAAGTACGTTAGTCAACATTCGAGGACGGATGTTCCAAAGGGGGGAATGATGTTATGCCCCACAGTGTTACAATGATGTTATGCTCCGAAATATTATATTACGATGATTTTACACTCCACGGTATTATATTACGATGATGTTACACTATGTAGTATTATACGATGAATTTGTCGTTAGATAATTGGCATCACTTCAAGGACAATATTATTTATAGATTATAAGTATTATGCTATTTCAATCAAGTGATAAGTAAATTCGTGAAAGTGAGAGGGTAAGAGAATCGAAGAAAATGAGTTCCTTCGAAGTTTGATAATTTGGGATAAAATACGGTCCAAGCTATAATACCCGATATTTAAGGACTAGTGTCATACAAGGTACCATATGACCATGATAATAAGGTGTATAAGGTATGTTAAAAGTAAGTAGTATTATAAGTAATTTGAGATAACTCTTAATTATGTGGGTAATTAGTTAATTATTGGTTAATATGAGATTAACAATTTGATTAAGAAATTAGCGGATAATTAGTTAAAATCTTTGGATAATCTTATGGAACCTCCTTAATGTGGCAACATGATTTACATCCAATTTATTCAAGGTGGCAAAAATTGGTAAGATTTGTGGCCATGTCATCACTATATTGGGGGCTCTACACCCAAAAGGTTAAGAGAACCTCTTTAATTCATTTTTGAATCTCTACATGTCAACGAATGCTTCAGCAAACTTATTCAAAGTGTTAGCAATGTAATTTGCTACAAAGTTCATACAAGACTACTTAGCAACGTGAAAATTGCGATTCTAAGGGAATGCAGTGCAATCTTTCTCAAGAATATTATGACGATCCGGCCAGTCATCTCATGAGTTACCGCTCTGTTTCCCCTATTTCAGCTTCTTTACTCTTCGTTATCCGTGTTTTATGTGATCGGGTCGATTAGTTCGAGTTCAGAGAGGATTTGGTAAGAAATGAGACACTTAGTTTCTTTCAAGAAGGTTTAAGTTGGAAAAATCAACCGGATGTTGACTTATATGTTAGAAGGCTCGAAAGTGGGTTTCGATGGTTTGGTTAGCTTCGGGAGGTGATTTGTGACTTAGGAGCGTGATCGAAATGGGTTTTGGAGTTGTAGAGAAGATTTAGGCTTGAATTGGCGAAATTGATATTTTGGAAAATTCCGGTTGATAGGCGAGATTTTGATAAAGGGGTTGGAATAGAATTTTGAGAATTGCAGTATCTTCGTTGTGTCATTTGGGATGTGTGTGTAAAAATTTCAGGTCATTCGGATGAGATTTGATAGACCTTTTGATCGAAAGCATAATTTAAGAGCTCTTGGAGTTCTTAGGCTTGAATCCTATGTTAAATTAGTGATTTGATGTTGTTGTAAGTGCTCTGAAGTGTTGAACAAGTTTTAACGATGTCATGGGATGTGTTGGTACAATTAGTTTGAAGTTTCGGGGGTCCCGGGTAGGTTCCGGAATGTTTTAGGCCGAAAATCATAGCTGTAGCAGGTCCAGGAGGGTTGCTGGCCCCGGAACTCACCCACGCGGTCCGCACAAAAATGAGTGCGCCCGCGGTGAGAGCTGTGCGGACCGCACAAAAGCGAGCACGGACGCGGTAGGCGTCACGCGGACCGCACAAAAGTGGGCGCGGCCGCGGTGAAGAACCTTCCCGCTAGTCCAACTTCGAAAGCTCATATCTTTTGATCTACAAGGAATTGTGAGGTGATTCAAAAACAAAAGTTCTAGCACTTCGTGTCTAGTTTCCAGAATGGTAAAGATATTACAATTTGGACATCTGTAGAAAATGTTATGGCTAAAATACTAAAGCCTATCACTGTAGAGGAAGGCCTGTGCGGCCGCAGTCATTTTTGCGCGGACCGCACTGGCTTGTGCGGACCGCGGTCGATTTGGTGCGGCCCGCGGTAGCTGAAATCTGAGGAATACCTATAAATATGAGGTTTTGGGTTTTATTTAATATTTTGACCTAGAGAGCTCGAAATTTGGCGATTTTTCGAAGGTTTTTCAAGAAATTCATCGGGGTAAGTAATTTTAACTCAGATTTGGCTAAAATACATGAATCTATCACTAAATTCATCATTTAATTCATGATTTGGGATGGAATTTGGGAAGAACATGGTGAAACCTTTCAAAAATGTAAATTATGATTTGAAGGATCAAATGGTATCGGAATTGGATAATTTTTGTATGGTTAGACTCGTGAGGGTATGAGGATTCTAAAAATGTAAATTTTACCCGATTACGAGACGTGGTCCCGGGGCTCGGGTTTTGCTAATTTCGGAATTTTTGATATTTTTCGAATGTTTTCGCTTGGGCTTTGTTCCCTTAGCATATTGTGATGTATTCGTTCTGATTTTGGATAGATTCGACGCGCGTGGAGGCCAATTCGAGGGGAAAGGCGTCGCGAGCTAGAGAATTAGCCAGTTCGAGGTGTGTAATGGTTGTAAATGATGTCCTGAGGGTTTGAAACCCCGGCTTGCACATCGGGTTTGAAACCTAGACATTAAAGTGATGTCTAAGTATGTTCCATAGCTAAATTACGTCCATAGCTACATGTTGTCCATCAACCGGTGACTAGGTTTCCCGAAGTGTTCGGGAATAATACCACACCAACATAAGTAGCATCAACAATCTCATGTACCGGTCGATAAGATGATACGGTGTATCATCTGTAATGTCCACATCCATCGCCTCTAGATGCTGGTAGACGAGCATCAACTGCAAACCACTGACCCCAACCAATGCAGTCTCCTCCGCTGGCTAGAAACCGGTGAGCCATTACAACATCTGCAGGTACTGCAATCCCGTATATTCTCTAAGAGCATGCAGGTAAGCTACATGTAGTGCATCAACCGACAGCCCAAAAAGAACCTCCACGTCATAAAGTGTGATGGTAGCCTTGCCGATGGGTATATGAAACGTGTGTATCTCCGGTCGCCACTACTCTATCATAGCTGTGATTAACGCCAGTCAAACTGCAACCAACCAATCTCTATGATCCTGTAGAAACCCGTATCCTAAAGGCATCTAACTATACGGGGATAGAGTGGGTGGGCCCTAATGAACTCCCACATATCATGTATCCGTCTAGCGCAAAATGTTTGGGAAAAACAGTGCCCCTCCCATATGTATGACGACATATGCTCGCCCTGTAGCAACAGTAGCTCTAGCGATGCAGGTCCGAAATGCACAAACAGAACCTCCATAACGACAACTGTAAATTGAACAATATTAATTAAAGTATTTTTCCTTTTTAATTGCTTAACATCTTTAAATATATTGCAATATCTTTTAATATTAAAATTTATTCGACATTTTTACTATATTGTTAATTAGGTTGATACATTTACTATATTATAATTTTATATTTTATATGTTGGTTTATCATTTTATATGTTAGTTTATTATTTTATATATTAGTTTCTTATTTTATATGTTAGTTTATTATTTTATATGTTTGTCTATTATGTTATATGTTAGTTTATTGTTTTGTATTTAATTATCATAACTATACATGATTTAATTATTAAATATTCATATAACAATACTTAGTTTGACAAATATTGTTGTTTTCTAATGTTATTTTCTTACGTTTGTTGACCAGAATTCGAGAGACTTTATGTTTGAACTATCATCTTTTTTTAGATAATTTTGGGTTTAACATATAATTAAATGATTAATTTCAATAACTACAAAGATGTCATGCTTAATGGCACTACATTTTACTATGCTAAAAGAGCACTATATTACAAATATGGGCATTGATTAAAATTACGGGCACAACATAATATTACTGGGAACTAAACAACATTAAAGCAACATATTAATATATGTACAATAATAAAATCTAAATAAGATTAATTATTTCTAAAATAACAATTTATCTATTTTACTAATCTTTTAGCATATAAATAATCTATTTTGGATAAAAATAATAAATTAATTTAATCACAAAACAATCACGAAAATACATATACCACATTAAAAATAACTAATTAACATTTTTTTATAAAAACTAATAACATTAATTATTTATAAAATATCAACTTCTCTATTTTACTAATATTTAGCACACTAATAATATAATCCGGATAAAAATAACAAATTAATTAAATCGTAAAACAATCACGAAATAATATAGAACACAGTAAAACACAACTAATAGGCATTTTTTATACATGAATTTTAACAAAAAATATGTCGGAATACCTCGATTTTAATTTTTTGGAAAGTTGAAGATTTGATGATTTGGAGCCGAAACGAGCAACCCACTACGCGATAACACCTTAGATACGATGTGAGACCGAGAATCTACACTTTTTGTGGGACCTATGGGCTCCAACCGAGCTTTCTTTCTTTAAAAATGGGGGGGGGGGACCGCTGGTTCGAATAAAAAAAAGGGCTGCTGGTTCGTGCGTCTGGTGGGGAAGGAGAAGGACACGTTTATTTTTGCGCGGTATATATGAGCGCTATATCTTCCCACCCATTTTATGTTCAAATAAAGTGTGGTTATTCACCACGCAATACATATTATGGTGCACTGTCTTTTTTTTTTTTAACCTATTATGATTGCCTGAGTCCAAAAGAATTGGTTCCGAACTCCTCTATCACTTACTTTTCATGAACAATTTTGACAATAAAGAAATGTCTACAATTTGCAAAAAAGGAAACAACGAGTATATCCGACCAACAAATGTCAGGGGCAAATCTGCTTCAAAAATGTCAACTTCATGTTGTTTCTTTAATTTCCAATTTAATTCACCAACTTTTATGAGGATCACCTTGCAAACCAATCTTTTCAAAATGCTGGAAAAAAAGTGATACTATTTGAAACGGAGCATATCACTAGCACTAGTAAATGTACAGTAGGGCCAAGGTTACTTCAAATTATCAAGTTTATTTCCTTCCTTCCCTAACAATAATTTCTATAGTGGAACCACGCAAAACGCACTTCAGAACTTCTAATAAATTTCCCAACTCTTCAAAGAAACTTCTTTCACATCGTCGTTCATATAACTAAGCTCATCTTCAAGAGCATTGCAAAGACTTGCTTGACTTATTGGCCTTGGAAATTTAAAGATATTATTCCATGAATCTCAAAATAAATTTGTCCACTTTAATTTTAAAGTATTACAAATAAACTTTTGCAACCAAATAAAAAAAATTTCTACGCAACAATAGAAATTTACTCCTTATAATTATACTATAATTACAATACCATTAGAACGTGACAATTAACTTGAGATAGTAATCTATTACTCATATGATTACTCAATTATCCGAAATTATCTTTCTTTCGTTTGTAACAACAAAATTACTTAACTATACCTATAACACTTAGAAGGTCAGTCAACTAGATTTCTCAAAATTTTGATCACCAAATAACTATTTTAGCCGCTAAATTATCAACTTTTATCTTCTTTTTATTTTTTTAGATTTTTAATATTATAAAAAAAAATTCCATTTTTTGTAATATATTATATACTTACCTTAGAATAAATAAATTTTATTTATAAATTAAAAACTAAAAAGGGTATTTAAGCTAATGTTGGAATAACAAATTATTGAGCATAGTAAAAAGTTAATTAGAACAATTTGTTCATAATAATAATTTTGACATTAACAACAAAAACTCAAAATTTTATTTACAAAATTGAGAATGAAAGAAAATAAAAAGTGTTAAAATATATATTCCATGCATGTATTATAGAAAATAGTTATTTAAAATAAAGGTATTTTTATAATATACATTATATATTCTTAAAAATTATGATCAATTATGTTATTATTTCAACATTATATATGCTAGAAAAACAACTTTTCATTTTTTATTTTTATATAAAATTTATTTTTTCTATAGGTAAGTCTATAATGTTTATTAAAATAAACTTTTACTACCAAAGAAAAAATATTTCTCCACAATAGAAATTTACTCCTTATAATTATAATTACAAAACCATTAGAACGTGACAATTAACTTGAGATAGACGGTACATACAAAATCTTGAACTTGCAACAAACTAAAAACCACAAATATTTGAGATATTCATGCAATATGTATTCTCCGACATTCCCATGCTTATTTGAACCACAAAATTTCTCCTTTTAATGCTTGCTGATGAACTCTGCAACGGCTTCTAAAAACTTTTCAGTTTCAGAAGCAGTTACAAGGTCCATTTCAACAGCAGTTTTGTTGAGATAAAAGCTATGTCCCACTGCATTATTAATAAATAGCTCTATGTCCTTTTGCCCCTTTTCCATAGCTTCGTAAAACTCCATTTCAGTGTCCCTCATCAGATCTTTCTCCGCTACACAGTACAAATAAGGCGGCAATTTAAGCTCCTCCACCGCCGGCGCCGCCTCTCCCATCGTACATGTTATTGGATGATCCTTAGTGCTCCCTACGGGTAAAGCTAACCCTAGAAATTTATCAACCATGTCTAATGTTAAAAACGGCGTTTGCTCTTGTTCTAACTCCGATTTGCTACGATAGGACCGCACGAACCCTGTATGGATCGGAATTGCGCCGGCGAGTCGTAGTGGAGATAAGTTTTCCTCGCCGGCTCTGACGGCGACTTGGTGGACTATGTTCCCGCCGGAGGCGTCTCCGATGAGGAATACTCGGTTGAAATCTGCGTAATCGTTGAGCCAGGGCTCGTGTCCTTGCTGCCGGGAGAGTTCCCGGAGCCAGAGGAGGGCGGCGAAACCGGCATCGCAGGCGGCAGGGAGGCGGTGCTCCGGCGCGAGGGGGAGGAAGACGGAGATGATGATTGCGTTGGCCACTCGCGCTAGGCGCGTGTAGACAGTGTAGTACATGAACCAATCGGCTTGGCTGATACAAAAGCCGCCGCCGTGGAAGTGAAGAATGACGGGAAGCTTATTGACGGAATTGTCTTTTCGTTCAGGTAAGTAGATGCGAAGACGGCTGCCGGTGTTTTCGTCGGCGACTACATCTTTGACGGCAACGCCGTCGATGAAGTCGTCATGCGGTGGGACTGGCTCGGCCATGAATTTGTCTTCCGGTGGCCGGTCAAAGTCCGGTCTACTGAACCGTCTTCGAAAACTGTAATCCAGCCGGATACTTCCTCTATCACTTGCTTTTCATGAGCCATTTTGGCTAACAGAAGAAGAGTGAACCCTAAGTTTGAAGTTTTTTTGTTTTCGAGTTATCAAAATTTTAAAGAATGAAGCTTGTTTATTGTGTATCTTGACTTTGCATGTGCATGGCTATTTATATTGGTGAGATAGGAAAGGAGAACAAAATTTGTTGTAGATTAAAGGAAGGTTCAAAGAAATTTACAAAAATTTTGAGTTTCGATAGAGGGAAACCATTAACATATGTTGGTGGAAGTCAATCTCAATATCATTGGTCGTTAGGGTCAATAATTCAGATAACTATGATGGTTACAGCCTCGCGTCGTACTAACAAACATTAGATATACTAACTTGTTTCAAATTACGCTGTCAAACATTACATACGAAAAACCGACAAAGAGATACCAACCAACGTTGGTCGCAAAAGCTACCAAAAAACCGTCCAACACAGATGGAAACTACCAAAAAAATATTTTACATTTCTTTTTACATTACATAGGCAATTTTGGTCGGTATGTTGATCAAACAGTGATTAGACTTGCTTAGTCAAAACATCTTTTTGATTACCGATCAATATTGATCAGTAATGTGGACCCGCTTTTTAAAATTTTTATAATTATATTATTATTTAAAATATTTATAAAATTTTTAGTTAAATTTATCGATCAAAGTTGGTCGGTTATTACAGAGAAATATTTTACCGACTAACGTTGCTCGGTAAATGTAATTTTTGAAAAATAACCGACCAACTCTGGTCGGTTCATAGGTTAAACATGGTCAAACTTTTGAATCACATTAATATTTACTATCTAAATAATATAAATGTAATCCTTACCATTTTTATTTGAAATACAAATAATGAATACACTAACATATACTATAACAAGATATATATAATTAAAGTAGTACAACGAAGTCTCTCTCTCTCTCTCTCTCTCTATATATATATATATATATATATATATACTAATTTCTCGGCACGCACATTGCGAGTATATCTTCTGTCTTTCTAAGTGTAAAATTCTAAATAAAATAAATATTATATTAAAATTTATGTTTGACCATCTTTATGATTTAAAAGTTTTTTGATTTTGTTTGAAATTCTATTTATTATTTATTCTTAATACACAAATAGAGTCAGCTAATTGAGAGAAAGTAAATTTTATTTTTTCTTCAAGTGAGCAAAAAGCAAAATTTCTATTTTTTAATCATAAAAATAATATTTAAGGATTATCATATACTCCATTCTTAGATTTGGGTCCAACTTTAGATACGTTCCTGAACTTTATAATTACTAAAACTCGGCTATGATAAAACAATCACAGATATACTACATACTACCAAGGTGATAATAAATACTATCAAGGTGTTTGATTTTATCATCGCTCTTAAAAATAATGAAAGTGAGACATATATCTTTTTAAAATTTATAACTTTTATTATCTTTTTTTAATTTCCATTCCTATACATATTTTGTACCAAATGATAATGTTGACCTCTCCTTTCACGGGAACAAATGAATGGAAAAAACCATAGAGAATCAAACTCATCTCTCTTTAATAATCTCCAAAATAGACCAAAAGGAAAGAAACTAAATCAAAAACTTATTATAGTAGTAATCTATGGACTCTAGACTGAACCAACATATGCAAGGAAACAAGAAACCAGAATCATACTTCACCGGGTACTAAGTAAGAAGAATTCATTTATTTGTTCACACACGAAAAATAGTCGATAATAAAAAATAATACAAATTTATCGACATGAAAAAAATTGAATCCTTGTATCTTTGTCAGCTACATAAACTACCCAACAAATTAATAAACAATAATATAAACAACATGAATAAGAGGTGTAACGAGCAACCGATCGTTTTGAGAGTTAGAGCCCTGATCCCCTATTAATTGCTTCCCCCGTATCTATTTCTGCTATTGTGACTTACTGGAAAGATTCATTTTGAGTTTCGGAGTGTTTTAGGGCACTCAGTCCCTAAATGAGAGCTTAAGTCTTAAAATTTGGACCATAGTCGAAACTATGTGAAGACAAATCCGAATAGAGTTCTGTCGATTACGTTAGCTCCGTTGAGTGATTTGGACTTAGGGGCGTGTTCGGATTGTGTTTTTGAGGTCCGTAGCTCATTTAAGATTGAAATGGCGAAAAGTTAAATTTTTGGAGTTTTGGACCAGTAGTGGAAATTTTGATATCGGGGTCGGATTCCGATTCCGGAAGTTGGAATAGTCCGTAGTGCGGATTATGACTTGTGTGCAAAATTAAGGTCAATCGGACGTGGTTTGGTTTGTTTCGTCGTCGGTTGTCGAATTTTAAAGTTTCTAGTTCATTAAGTTTGGATTAGAGGGTGATTTGTATTTTTAGCGTTGTTTGATGTGATTTGAGGGCTCAACTAAGTTCATATGGTGTTTCAGAATTGGTTGATATGTTTGTTTGAGGTCCCGGTGGCCTCGGATGTGTTTCGGATGCTCAACGGGTCATTTTTGGACTTAGAGAAGTAGAAGATTTATGGTATTTTTGTTGTAGAAAATCCTTCATCGCGTTCGCTAGAGAAGTCTCGCGATCGCGTAGAGCATCCGGGAAGGCAGCTAAGTTGTTCTTCACTTTCGTGATGTTGCTCCCGCGTTCACGAAGATATGGGACTTTAAGCCTACGCGTTTGCAATATGGTCATTGCGTTCACGTTGAGGAACATGGTAGAGGGAGCTTCAGGCATTAAGCCTACGCATTTGCGAAGAGGTTCTCGCGTTCGCGAAAGGTCCATCAGTGAAAGGTACGCGTTCACGAGAGGCCCCTTGCGTTCACGAGAGGCCCCTCGCGTTCGCGAAGGAGGAATTTTGGGTTAGTGGAAGATCATCATCGCGTTCGTGATGGTGATGTCGCGTTCACGAAGAAGAACGCACAGACTTTAAAGTTCAAAAACGAGGGTTTGAGTTCATATCACAAAAATATATTAAGAGCTCGGTAGAAGGAGAAATTTGGAGAGATTTTGAGAGGAAGTCATTGGGTAATGATTCTAACTCCTCTTTTATTATATCCCACTAATCTATGCTTGATTTAATCATTTAATTTCGGATTTAGGGTGGAACAGTTAGAAAAATTGAGAAAAGCTGTTAGTCCGAATTTTGGGATTTTGATTGAGATTTTGGTATCGGATTTGAGTGAATTTGGTATGGTTAGGCTCGTGAGTGAATGAGTGTTCATAATTGTGGCTTTTACTCAATTCTGAGACGTGGCACGGGGAGGCTTTTTGGGCGTTTTTCTATTTTCTTGTCTTAGCTTAGATTTCATTAGCTAAATTAGTTGTTTGTAGCTATATTTACATTATGTAATTGATTTGACTAGATTTGGGCTATCCGGAGCCGGATATTCGTGGAAAGAGCATTATTTCGAATTGATTTAAACTTGGTTCGAGGTTAACCTTGTGTGGGGGAAACTCCCCTTAAGATTTGGTATTGTTTGATATATGAGCACCGTGTACGTGAGGTGACGAGAACGTACACGGTCTAATTATTGTAAAACTTCATTTTTCACTAAGTCATAACTTGTTTTTTCTTTGTTGTACTACACTAGCATATGTAATTACCTTGTTTAGATTGGAAAAGTATGCCTACATGTTTTAACTTACTTTTTGAACTCTACGCAGCATGTTTAGTGAAATTACTTGTTTTCTTTGATGTGAACTTAGTTTAAACTATAGCTTTCCTTACTGTAACTGTTGTTTATATTGATTGAGCTATATATTTACGTTGGGACTACGGAACAGTATTCCGGGGGATTCCCATATAATGCATATTTACTTTAGGACTACGGAACGGTATTCCAGGTGACCCCCTGTACTACATATTTACTGTGAGACTACAGAATGATATTCCGGGAGATCTCCCAATACAACATATTTACTTTGGAACTACGGAACGGTATTCCTGGAGATCCCCCTGCACATTTATGTCTGGGACTACGGGATGGTATCCCGGGAGATCCCCTATTGCTATTACTATGTTTTGAGTTGTTGGCTTTCATTGAATTCTATTCCTGTTAGATCTCCGTACTTATTTTACTATAATATTTCTTTATGCCTTATTTCATTATATTTATACCAGTAGGGCCCTAACCTGATCTCGTCACTACTCGACCGAGGTTAGGATTGACACTTACTTGGTATCGTGGTGGTGTACTCATACCCTTTTCTGCACATGTTTTTCGTGTGCAGATCTAGGTACTAGTTATCAACACCGAGTCTAGTTGTGTGGTTTCTGCTTTAGGAAACTTCAAGGTACATCTGCCGCGTCCGCAGACTTCGGAGTCCCCTTCTATTCCCTTGTGTTGATTCCCTCCTTGTTTTTATCACGACCCAAACTTCCCTGTCATGATTGTAGACATGTGATTTTTGACCCTCCCAAGATATTTCATATTTTAGCACGTAAATATTTAATTTAGGCCTAATCTATTTCAACTATTTTTGACTTCTTTACTTTATTTTCGTCATAAAAATGGAAAATTACCAAAAAATACTTTAGTATGTATCTTTCATAATTATTAAAAATAAATAAATAAATAAATACAAAAATAGTACCTTATTTTTATCATTATATAATTTTGAAAATACAAAAAATATATAATAGTTTCATGTTAGCTTTTGCATTGTGTAGTATTTTTATCTTATTTTAAAATGAGTCAATTAAGGTGTTGGACCACAATTTTAAGAGTTTTTGGAGCCCAATTCTTGGCCCGATTCGGATTAGTCCATTAAGCCTAATGACCCTAAGGACTTAACACAAAGAGACCTAGGGACTAATTGACAAAATACACAAAAATATACCTAAACCTAGACTCTACATAAAGAAAACACCATCAGCCGTTTTTCTACATGGAGGGACCTTTCATCTTCTCCAAGCAGTCAATAGCTTAGCCGCACACCCATGGCTGCTTCTTCTTCTTCTTGAACAAGAGATCATAGAACCAAACACAAAACCCTAATGCCTGAAATACACTGAAGAGAGGAGAAAGCCGCAATAGTGCAAAAACAGACCCCAGTACATGAGCTTCATCTTCCTTACATCTAAGCAGCCATGAGAGGACCTTAGAACCAAGGATCTTCATCGCTACCACTCCACCAGCGGCCACACGCACACAGTAGCTCTTCCCCGTCGCCATCTTTCACCAGCGGCATGACCCCTGAACCTCATCGCTGCTCCTTCTATTCACCCGCATAACGAGACCCCATCAGCCTTTTTCTCCTTCTTCAAAAAAAATTTGAAAAACCCTAGAGCTAACGCCTAAGACTCAACAATAATAGCCATAGTTGCTCACCCCAGTTCATCTCCCGGCAGCTTCAACACATAGACACACATAGATATAGATGGACATGGGAGGGAGATAGGGGAACAACAGAAAACGGAGGAGAAACAGTGAAATCTTTTAGAAAATACAGAAACAGAAAATGGAGGAGAAGGAACGGGAGGTGTTTGTTTGTCCATCTCTGAGGTGCTTTAATGTCTTGGAGGTACTCATATTAAGGTGGTCGTATTTGAGTTTTGAGTCCCGTCCAGAGGTCGTCGGCGAGGTTCGGTCAACCATTTCATCCGTGGTCCAAAATTGAAGGCTCATTTCTGTTTCAGAAAACTAAATCAGTGAAGTATCGCATCTTTTCCTCGTCATTATTTCCTTTACATCATTTTGGATGTTTGAAGTCCATAATAAGTTGTCACTATCATTTGTTTTGGATTATTTAAATGCCGATTTGGAGCTTTTCTCACATGAGCTTTACCAAGTCCTATAAAATCCAGTGAATCGTTCTTAGTTTTAGATTTTCTTTGATGCTATGTTGATTTTCAGTTTTGTCTTGTTAGCCTCACAGTAACAATCTAGTAGTAGCAATTGTGATTTTTAGATTGTGGCTGTTTGTTGAGTCGTGCTAGATTAGTTGAAGGAATCTAGTTAGTTTTAATTGAATTTGGTTTAGAATTAGGGAATGCAAAATCGAAGTGGTTCATGTAGCTTAATTTGTAGTTGAACTGGTTAATACTTAAAATATTAGTAACTCTCTAGAACTCGAGGTGTGCCATAATAACCCACTGAATGAAGTATGGACCTCATAATTTAATTTATAAACCTCTTGATTATACTATATTGAGGTGCGCCATGCCAAACAAAAATGACAATTGCATGGCCCTCGTTTAATTAATCTTATTTGATCCTTAGAATTCGAGGTGTGCCACCTAGTGAATTTCCATGGCCCTTGCAAAGTTGCAAATGCGTTGGTTGCTTTAGGCGCGTTATTTTAATAATATTACCTTCCTAAACTCGGGTGTGCATTTCATATGACCCAAAATCCAAATCTTAGCAACTTTAAATAAAATGTGTCTCGGACTGCGAGTGCATTTCATGTGGCGTGGTCCAAAGATGTGTTTTAGATGACGTTGAAATCTTTCTTAAAATAATTAAAAGCTGTTTAAAGCTAAAATGCACATAGGTCTAAAAGTGTTTTTAAAATCAAATAATTGAGCCAAAAATAACAGTTGAGCGACCGTGCTAGAATCACGGAACTCGAGAATGCCTAACACCTTCTCTCGAGTTAACAGAATTCCTTACCTAGATTTCTGGTTCGCGGACTGTAATACAAAGTCATTCTTTTCCTCGACTCGGGATTTGAACCGGTGACTTGGGACACCACAAATCATCCCAAGTGGCGACTCTGAATCTTTAAATAAATAAATCCCGTTTCGATTGCCCTTTAATTGAAAAAACTCCCTTATACACTCTCTTACGGGTGTAGGTAAAAAGGAGGTGTGACAGCTCTGACGACTCTACTGGGGATCAAACCTAGAATCTCTAGTTCAGGGTTTAAGAATTCGAGCTTAGAATAATTGTTATAGTTGGCTTTATCCATTATCTGATTTTGTTACATGATTTGGGCGTAGTGTGCTAATTGATTACTTTTACCGCTTTGATATTCCGTGAACTATATATAAACTGTTGTGAAATCCCTCTTCTCTCTCAGTCTTCTAAATCATGAAGAAGTGTGCACTTCGTGTGACTTCTTTTCTGTTAAAGTCATATTCCAAATTTAGAACGAGGTTCGGACAAGTTGCAAAGCCGGTAAAGCTTATATATTCTCGGTACGCTGCCCTCTTCTCGGCTCGAGTTGTCCGCTCGAGTACATAGTCTAGAACACATACCCAGGTTTTGAACCTAGAATAACTCAGCCTCATGCCGGATCCCTAGTAGGAACTCTTGTTTGCATCATGTGCACTTGACTTTGGAGACTCAGCACATGGGTTGGATCTGTCTAGGACAGGTGCACCCGAAATGAAAATACCATCTTGATGCATCCTATGTGCTACATGTTGCATTTATTCAAGGGTAAAAGGGTCATTTGGCGGACCAATATTAGTTGAGGGCAAATGAAAAAAAAATGAAAAAAAGAAGAAAAAGAGAGGGTGAAGTGTGAAGATGAAGCAAGTGGGGCCCAGTTATAAGTTTCTTTCACACTTTTTCAAGCAAAAAATTGAAAATGAAAAATTTAAAGAAAAGATTTTACACTTTTTCATCATTTTCCGTAAATTAGAAAATCAAAAAAAAGGGAAAAAGAAAATCCAAAAAATATTTTGCATGTTTCATCATTTTTCAAGAAAAAGCAACAAAAAAAATATGTTTTCTCTAAATTAGCTGTTTTTTAAATTCTCGCCCGTATACAATCGGCCCGAACTACGCAATCCTGATTATCGTCTTTCGGGGCGTGATACGTAAGCAACCCACATAGGGTCCGGTCTTCCTAGTAAATCTTAGGTTCTTGACTTTGCGGGATCATAGCCAAATTTTGCACTTCTAGCCACCTTTTGGCCAAATAAGTCATTTTGCAAAAATAGCTGCAATTACGTCAAGGAGTGTTATTGTCTCACCAAATGTTGGTTTGAGTTTTTTTCATACAAGTGTGGATCTACTTACTAGGGTTTGAGCATGACAGACACCCCGTGATCATCTAGGCAGGATCGCTCATTCAGGAGTGGATTAAAAGAAGATATTGTACTCTCTATTTTTTATAGTAATGCCGAGTTTTATTATTATTACTGTACTTCCTATTTTGCTTTTGAAAGGGTGTGTAATGAATCAAAAATCCAAAAAAAAAGATTTTTGCGTTTTATATTTCCGTTAGGAATTTTCTTTAGAATACTAATTGTAGGAATGAAAAAAAAGTATTTTGGAGGTGATTTTTTCCTTTAGGAAATTAATATCTAAGACTTAAATAAAAATTGTTTTTATATTTCCTTTACTATATTAGGACCGAAATAAAACAAGGAGAATGTTAGTTGGTTTCCTTTATTCTTGATTTTCCAGAACTATGCAAAGATCTGATTCATGTGGCGTCATGATATGTAGGCAGCCTACATAGGGTTCGATCGAATTATTATTTTTTATTTAAAAGAAAAAAGAAGGAAAAAAAAGAAAAAAAAAAGGTAGAATTGTGGGATGTGAGATATCAGAGAAAGAAAGGGTGATGATTAAAAAAAGAGAAATGAAGGAAAATGGGCAAGCCAGCAAGTGCTAGAAAAGCAAAGAAAAGAGAGGTTGAAATGAACAAATTGCGATGATGCCAACTGACCTTTGTACCCTCGAAATCATTTAACTGATAACTATAGCTAGGTGCATTACATATAAAGTGAGATTATCTTATGTTAAAAGCCCTAATGCTAACGTGATGGCTTCATTTTGTTTTATTCATAGCAGAAGGGTGGTTGGTTTGTAGTTTTAAAGTGGTAACTCTTCTCTGCAACATAAAGTCAAAAGACAATGGCAGACAACAACAGAACTGAGTTAGTTGATACCGACACTCGAAAGTAGATGGTTGAACAGGACAATGGGTTGGTTGAAGAGGTAAAGATGTTAAAACAACACATGGCTGACATGTATCAGGCTTGGATGACTGGGAAGGCGCCACCCCCGCCACCACCTAGCTTCTTAGATGCTGCCCTTACCCAAACTCCGGACACAATGCCAGATGATCCTCCATACTCTCCAGATCCACCTGCTTATCTCCAAGCTCATGATGCCCAATATTACCCCTCATAGGTTGCCCACAAGGTTCCCTACTCATACAAACAAGGCCCAAGGGATGAGCCTCATGTTGAAAATGAAAGGTTCACAGGAAGAAAAAGGAAAGATGGGGCACCTAGGAGGCTGAAAGGCATAGAACAGTCCTTAAAGAACAAGCGAGGAATGGGAGACCAGGGTAGCATGACTTACAAAGAACTGTTTGTGTCCCCTAATGTTCGCCTTTTCGCGGGATTTAAAGTGCCAAAATTTAACTTGTATGATGGGCGTAGGGATCCGGTTGCCCATTTGAGGGTCTTTTTCAGTAAAATGAGAAGTGTTGGCGAGAAAGATGATTTGTTGATGGCGTATTTTGGTGAAAGTTTGACTGGGGCAGCTTTGGAATGGCATAATCGTCAAGATGTTGGTAAGTGGCCTACATTGGGTGACATGGCTCAAGATTTTGTTCAATACTTTCAATACAAATTAGGAGTTACCCCAGACTGCTCCTCCATATCTAGGATGGGAAAGAAACCGGAGGAAAGCTTTAGAGAGTTTGGGCTCAGATGGAGGGAGCAGGTTGCTTGAGTCAATACCCTGATTGGTGAAGAAGAAATGGTTGAGCTTTTCCTATAAGCCCAGGGGCCCACCTACTTCAGTCATTTGATCCCGGCCCTGGGGAAGCCCTTCAATGATGTGTTAAAAATGGGGGAGCTAGTAGAAGAGGGAATCAAGTCAGGCAAAATCATGAGTTGTTCGAAAAACATTCAGAACATCCCAGTAAGCTTGGGTGGAAGAAAGAGAAACAAAGAAGATGATCCAATGGGCTTTCCCGATCAACACTTCCAGCCTCGACATCGTCCCCGTGGATATCCTTATGCACCAGATGATCTTCCCCAATGACACTTCTTTCCACAGAACCCCCAAAGTCATACATCACTCTCCCAGTACCCAGCTCCACAAAATTCCTATCTACCCCCACGAGCCTACCGAAAACCCCCTGGATCAGGTTTCTGGCCCAATCAAGCCTTTAAGAACGAGAGGTTACGGAAGAAGAAGACCTTCACTCCATTGGGAGAGTCATATGCCAGTCTTTTCCAGAGGTTACGGAAATTGGACATGTTGAAGCCGACCGAGATAAAAATGCCAGACCCTCTTCCAAAGAAGTTTGATTTTCCTCAAAGGTGCGCATATTTCTCAGATGCCCCGGGGCATGACATAGAGAAGTGTTGGAACCTGAATAATGTGATTCAGAAGCTTATTGATACAGGCGACATTGTCGTGCAAAATCCATATGCAGCAGACACTAGCCAAAGTCCATCGCCTGTGCATAATGAGACGCATATGGTGGGTATGGTTTATTTTGAAAAGGAATGTGAGAATTCATCTAGGAGCCTCGGAGGTCCATGTACTACTAAGCTTTCAGCGCTATCAGGGGTTGATCTTAAGAACGAGCCGGCAAAAGGAACCCAAAAGCAATTTGTTAAGAACAATGTGATGAAGACTTGTGGAAGTCCTAGTATTGCTGATGCGGAATTCAGTGGCTAAGATACCGCGCTTGGTAATTGGAAAGATGCTCCATTTCTTGGTCAGTCGAAGAGGAGCTTTTGGTGGTTTAGTTTGTTGTCATTTCTGTTGTCCTAGTTATTGCAGGGTTGTAATCCGGATATCGTCTTGTGACTCAAATCCTTCTATCCTTTATTTTGTCTAGTTCCTTTAGTCGTATTATCTCACTTAGGTTTTTTCTAGGTTTGTAACCCTAGTTTAGTTTGTCTGTTTTGTTGTCTACACCTATTTACCATCTGTCTAATGCAATTTTCTATTTTCTATTATTTCTAGTCATTTTGTTTAGTTCTCTTTTCCTTTTATAGTCCTTTTCCTGTTGATTCTAGTGACAAAACATGCACGCATAATTCTCAGCCTGGTTTTAAAAGTCAGTTTAGTCACGAAGCAATGAAACAATATTGAAGATGTAGGGACATTGGAGGGAAATAAGTGAAGGCATTTTGAGATCACTTCAAGCCCGAATTGTGTGAAATTGGGGCAGGTAGAACATAAAAATACGCTATTCGAATGCATCATGCTGCATCAGGTGAAGATAATGTCAAGTTTGCCCCAAATTTGTAGGGGGTTGTTCGTGGTAATGAAAGTGAGGGTGTTTTCTAATGGGGCTTGGTAATTAACAGATGTAGAAGGCGAATGCGTGGATATGGTTATCAAGTCTAGTGCAATCAAAAGATGTTACAAATGTTTTCCTTGGTTTGCTTAAATTGTGTAGTTTGCACTTAGCATGTTTTGGAGATTGGAATGACGAAAGCATTTTGTTCTGCTATCTAAACACTTTATCCTTCGTTACCCCTTTGAGCCTTATTTATTTTATTTCATACCCCTCTTTCGGAATCAGTAGCAAAGATCAGAAACGCAAGCGTGAAAGATGAGTAAAGGAAAAAGAGAAAAGAAAAAGAATGAAAAGAGAGAGAAGAAAAAAGAAGAAGGAAGATAAAAGAAAAAAGAAAAAAAAAGAAAGGAAAAAAAGAGAAGAAAAACAACGACAAAAAGAGAAAAGGAAGAAAGAAAGGAAAGATGAGAAAGAGAAAGAAAAAGAAAAGAAAAATCACAACAAACAAAGTAATTCCTATAACATGAACTACGTTCGACCTGATTCCTTTTAAGGATACGTAGGCAGCCTCATGGTTCGGTCTCATCAAAATAAAAATCCAAAAAGTCCCCAAGAAAAGAAACTGGGGCAGAAGTTATGGTTGTTGTAGGAAATCTGATTCCGAAAGTTGTAATTTTGAACTCATTTAAATTGTTTCGAGCCTTTGATACCCTTTCTTTCTAACCCTATCCAAAAGCCCACATTATGGTCTAAAGAAAGACCTTCCGATCAGTCTTCTAGAGACGACAAGTCAAGCAAGTAGAGGTGAATCATATCAGGGGCAACACTTCAGTCCAAACAAGGAAAAATGAAAAAATGAGAGAGTCTTATTAGTGAAAACCCTCACGGGCACCGTAAGGCGATGGAAAACTGAGAGAAATAAAAAATGAGAGAGTTTTATTGGTGAAAACCCTTACGGGCATCGTAAGGCGATGAAAGCTGAGAGAAATAAAAAATGAGAGAGTCTTATTGGTGAAAACCTTCACAGGCACCTTGAAGCGACGGTAAGTTGAGAGAAAGAACAAATGAGAGAGGCTTGATGGTGAAAACTCTCCGGGCACTACGAGTCGAATAAGGATTGTGAATCAGATTGGATAATTGGAGCATTGAAGCCCAATTTCACGGTTTAGGGGTATAACAGGAGTTGAACATCAAACTTGCTTAATAGAATAGGCCACATGTGCATGTCATGGTTATTAGAGTTGGTATCCACATCTGATAGGTTTCTACTTTGTACTTTTCTCTGTTCCTTTTGCCTTGTTTACTTCCTCTTCTTGAGTCTGTTTGGTCAAAAGAAGTGAGAAATGACTTCAAAATTTGCCACCAACTTTCCAATTTCACAAAACGGGACCTGGCTAGCACATCAAAGTGGCATAAGTTAGGAAAGAACGATGTGCGCACTGAGTTGGTAATAATCAACATGATTTGGGATTCATGGGAAATACAAAGGTTTGGTATATATCAATTCGTGACCAATGCAACAGATGAAGGGTGTAGGGTGAACGGATCAAAGGTATTCTGTGATAAGATTGACAAAGAAAGTGGTTAACCAGGGACAAGCAAGGTCTTCCAAGCGGAAATCAAAGTTATCATGGCAGGTGAAGGAGCAATAGACCTCAAGGCCAAGACCAGTGATTTAAGTCAAGAAAGAACAACATACGCACTAAGTGGGTGGCAATTGACGTTCTTTGGGATTCATGTGAGAAACAAAGGTTTGGTAAATGTCAGTTCATGAGCAATGCAACAGATAAAGGGTATTGGGTCTGAACGAGGAAGAGATATTTTCTGTGATAAGGGTGACAGAGAAAGTGGTCAGTCAATAAACAAGCAAGGTCTTCGAGTGGAAATCAAAGTTATCATGGGAAGTGAAAGAGCAATCGCCCTCAAAGTTGAGGCCACAAACCGACCACCATATTTTTAAACTGACAAGATTTTTCTTTGATTTGAAACAGGGGCAGAAAATTATTTCGGAGGAACCCTCCGTAAGGAAAGGCAAGCACCAAACAGGTTTGGCAGTAAATTTTCAGGACCCTCCTGGAAAATGAGACCTAGTTTAAAATTCAAAAAACAGCATAATCTAGCACAAATGTATCCCAAAGGAATATAAGTTGGTTTAGAAGTTTACATGTTCAAGATAGGATTCAATTAGGAGTTTTCAGGACCCTCCTGAATAATGGGACTTCGTTTTAAGGGTTCAATCAAATAACAACATTTAGCGTAAGTGCTGTTGTAGGGTAGTCTAATTCAGCCGTAAAAGTCGCCACTCTTAAGATAGGACTTGATGTTTGATTTTCAGGACCCTCCTGGATAATGAGATTTAATTTTAAAAATTTTCCGGATCCTCCTGGATAATGGGATTTAGTTTTTAAGTTTTCAGGACCCTCCTGGATAATGTGATTTAATTTTAAAAGTTCTCAGGGCCCTCCTGGATAATGGGATTTAGTTTTTAAATTCTTAGGACCCTCCTGGATAATGAGATTTAGTTTTTAAGTTTTCAGGACCCTCATGGATAATGGGATCTAGTTTTTAAATTCTCAGGACCCTCCTGGATAATGGGATTTAGTTTTTTAAGTTTTCAGGACCCTCCTGTATAATGGAATCTAGTTTTTAAATTCTTAGGACCCTCTTGGATAATGAGATTTAATTTAAAATTCTTAGGACCCTCCTGGATAATGAGATTTAGTTTTTAAATTCTCAGGACCCTCCTGGATAATGGGATTTAATTTAAAATTCTCATGACCCTCCTGGATAATGGGATTTAGTTTTTTAAGTTTTCAGGACCCTCCTGTATAATGGGATCTAGTTTTTAAATTCTTAGGACCCTCTTGGATAATGGGATTTAATTTAAAATTCTTAGGACCCTCCTGGATAATGAGATTTAGTTTTTAAATTCTCAGGACCCTCCTGGATAATGGGATTTAATTTAAAATTCTCAGGACCCTCCTGGATAATGGGATTTAGTTTTTTAAGTTTTCAGGACCCTCCTGGATAATGGGATCTAGTTTTTAAATTCTTAAGACACTACTGGATAATGAGATTTAATTTAAAATTTTCAGGACCCTCCTGGATAGTGGGATTTAGTTTTCAAATTCTTAGGACCCTCCTGAATAATGGGATTTAATTTAAAATTCTCAGGACCCTCCTGGATAATGGGATTTAATTTTTTAAGTTTTCAGGACCCTCTTGG
The DNA here is from genome assembly GCF_000393655.2 of Nicotiana sylvestris. Lineage (NCBI taxonomy): Eukaryota > Viridiplantae > Streptophyta > Magnoliopsida > Solanales > Solanaceae > Nicotiana > Nicotiana sylvestris. Next base: position 59,126,397 of record NC_091058.1, read on the forward strand.
ATAATGATATTTAGTTTTTAAATTCTTAGGATCCTCCTTGATAATGAGATTTAATTTAAAATTTGCAGGACCCTCCTGGATAATGAGATTTAGTTTTTAAGTTTTTAGGACTCTCCTGGATAATGAGATTTAATTTGAAGTTTTCAGGACCCTCCTAGATAATGGGATTTAGTTTTTCCATTTTCAGGACCCTCCTGGATAATAGGATTTAATTTTAAAATTTCAGGACCCGCCTGGATAATGAGATTTAGTTTTAAGTTTTCAGGGCCCTCCTGGATAATGTGATTTAGTTTTTAAATTTTCAGGACACTCCTGGATAATGGGATTTAATTTTAAAATTTCAGGACCCTCATGGATAATGGGATTTAGCTTTCAAGTTCATAGAGATATTTGGTAACATGATTCAATTAACACTCACAGATGCGCCCAGCAACAAACTAGGGAAGAAGTTTTCTTTGTTTTTGCCTATTTTGTGGTAATCAGGCGCCCACCTGGAGAACAAGGGAATACATTTCAAGTTCAGCAATCAGGCGCCCACCTGAAGAACAAGGGAATACAGTTCAAGTTCAGCAATTAGGCGCCCACCTAGAGAACAAGGGAATACATTTTCAAGTTCAGCAATCAGGCGTCCAACTGAAGAACAAGGGAATACAGTTCAAGTTCAGCAATCAGGCGCCCACCTGGAGAACAAGGGAATATATTTTCAAGTTCAGCAATCAGGCGCCCACCTGGAGAACAAGGGAATACATTTCAAGTTCAGCAATCAGGCGCCCACCTAGAGAACAAGGGAATACATTTCAAGTTCAGCAATCAGACGTCCACCTGGAGAACAAGGGAATACATTTCAAGTTTTAGCAATCAGGCGCCCACTTGGAGAACAAGGGAATACATTTCAAGTTCAGCAATCAGGCGCCCACCTGAAGAATAAGGGAATACAGTTCAAGTTCAGCAATCGGGCTCCCACCTGGAGAACAAGGGAATACATTTCAAGTTCATCAATCAGGCGCCCACCTTGAGAACAAGGGAATACATTCAAGTTTCAGCAATCAGGAGCCCACCTGGAGAACAAGGGAATACATTCAAGTTTCAGCAATCAGGAGCCCACCTGGAGAGCACGAGAATACTGTCAAGTTCAGCAATCAGGAGCCCACCTGAAGAGCACGGGAATACAGTTCAAGTTCATGCAGTCAGGCATCCACCTGGAATAAGAGAATTCACTTCAGAATATAATTCAAGTCAGCAACAAAAGAAGCTCGCGGCAAGAATGCAAGTAAACAGTCCGAGGTGATCAACAAAAATTAGTACAATAAAGAAAAAAAGAGAAAGGCAAGAAGTGAATCCAGATGCAAAAGTTGATGAAAATGTGAGTTGCTCGAGACATGGTTGAAGTCATAAGCATAGTATGTCCATTTTTGGTCTGAAAAGCTGAAGAAGAATGAACTAGCACCTGCAACTAGAAAGCGTCAAGGTTCAAATCCAAAGTCTGCATGAAGAACCATTCAAGACTCAAGATCAAGCTTCAGAAAACTTATAGATAGGAATCTTGTAACTCGTAGTTGGCAGTCTTAGCTAGTCTTTTTCATGTTTTGATTTTTTATGTAATAACCAGACCGCAGACCGGAACCTTCGCAGAACGGCACCTCGACCGGCTCTCTACCTCGGCATACTCCATCATCTCACTCACCTCTAAACTACTCGTGGCCTGATTCCTTTATAGCCAAGGATATGTAGGCAGCTCAGATACTAGGGCTCGGTCACATTCCCCTCTCTCTTAGTTTTGGTCTCTCTAAATAAGAGTCGGGTCAAAAAACCTGTCTAGTCATTATTTGTCTTAAAATACTTCGTATTTCCAGTCAAAGAGGGGTAGCTGTAGACATGTGATTTTTGACCCTCCCCAAGATTTTTTCTATTTAGCACGTAAATATTTAATTAAGGCCTAATATAGCTATCTCAACTATTTTTGACTTCTTTACTTTATTTTCATCATAAAAATGGAAAATTACAAAAAATACTTTAGTATGTATCTTTCATAATTCTTAAAAAAAATACAAAAATAGTACCTTATTTTTATCTTTATATAATTTTGAAAATACAAAAAATATATAATAGTTTCATGTTAGCTTTTGCATTGTGTAGTATTTTTATCTTTTTTTAAAATGAGTCAATTAAGGTGCTGAATCACAATTTTAAGAGTTTTTGGAGCCCAATTCTTGGCCCAATTCGGATTAGTCCATTAAGCCTAAGGACCCTAAGGACTTAACACAAAAAGACCTAGGGACTAATTGGCAAAATACACAAAAATATATCTAAACCTAGACTCTACATAAAGAAAACACCATCAACCGTTTTTCTATATGGAGGGACCTTTCATCTTCTCTAAGCAGTCAAGAGCTTAGCCGCACACCCATGGCTGTTTCTTCTTTTTCTTGAACAAGAGAGCATAGAACCTAACATAAAACCCTAACGCCTGAAATATACTGAAGAGAGGAGAAAGTCGCAACAGTGCAAAAACAGACCCCAGTACATGAGTTTCATCTTCCTCACATCTAAGTAGCCATGAGAGGACCCTAGAACCAAGGATCTCTGTCGCTACCACTCCACCGGCGACCACACGCACACAGTAGCTCTTCCCTGTCACCATCTTTCACCAGCGGTGCGACCCTTGAACCTCGTCGCTGCTCCTTCTGTTCACCCGCACAACGACACTCCATCAGCCTTCTTCTCCTTCTTCAAAAAATAAAACTTGAAAAACCCTAGAGCTAACGCCTAAGATGCAACAATAACAGCCGCAGTTGCTCACCCCAGTTCATCTCCCGGTAGCTTCAACACATAGACACACACAGATATAGACGGACATGGAAGGGAGATAGGGGAACAACAACAGAAAACGGAGGAGAAACAGTGAAATTTTTTAGAAAATACAGAAACAAAAAATAGAGGAGAAGGAACGAGAGGTATTTGTTTGTCCATCTCTGAGGTGCTTTAATGTCTTGGAGGTACTCACATTAAGGTGGTCGTATTTGAGTTTTGAGTCCCATCCAAAGGTCGTCGGTGAGGTTCCGTCAACCATTTCATCCGTGGTCGAGAATTGAAGGCTCATTTCTAATTCGGAAAATTAAATCAGTGAAGTATCGCATCTTTTCCTCGTCATTATTTCCTTTACATCATTTTGGATGTTTGATTTCCATAATAAGTTGTCACTGTCATTTGTTTTGGATTGTTTAAATGCCGATTTGGAGCTTTTCTCAGATGAGCTTTACCAAGTTCTATAAAATCCAGTGAATCGTTCTTAGTTTTAGATTTCTTTTGATGCTATGTTGATTTTCAGTTTTTTCTTGTTAGCCTCACAGTTACAATCTAGTAGTAGCAATTGTGATTTTTAGATTGCGTTTGTTTGTTGAGACGTGCTAGATTAGTTGAAGGAATTTAGTTAGTTGTAATTGAATTTGGTTTAGAATTAGGGAATGCAAAATCGAAATGGTTCGTGTGGCTTAATTTGGAGTTGAACCAGTTAATACTTAAAATATTATTAACTCTCTAGAACTCGAGGCGTGCCATAATAACCCACTGAATGAAGTATGGCCCTCGTAGTTTAATTTTGAAACCTCTTGATTATAGTAGATTGAGGTGCACCGTGCCCAACAAAAATGACAATTGCATGGCCCTCATTTAATTAATCTTATTTGATCCTTAGAATTCGAGGCGTGCCACCTAGTGAATTTCCATGGCCCTCGTAAATTTGCAAATGTGTTGGTTGCTTTAGGCGCGTTATTTTAATAATATTACCTTCCTAAACTCGGGTGTGCATTTCATGTGACCCAAATCCAAATCTTAGCAATGTTAAATAAAATGTGTCTCGAACTGCGGGTGCATTTCATGTGGCGTGGTCCAAAGACGTGTTTTAGATGACGTTAAAATCTTCCTTAAAATAATTAAAAGCAGTTTAAAGCTAAAATGGACATAGGTCTAAAAGTGTTTTTTAAAATCAAATAATTGAGCCAAAAATAACAGTTGAGCGATCGTGCTAGAATTACGGAACTCGGGAATGCCTAACACCTTCTCCCGAGTTAACAGAATTCCTTACCTGGATTTCTGGTTCGCGGACTATAATACAGAGTCAATCTTTTCCACGACTCGGGATTTGAACCGGTGACTTGGGACACCACAAATCATCCCAAGTGGCGACTCTAAATCTTTAAATAAATAAATCCCGTTTCGATTGTCCTTTAGTTGGAAAAACTCTCTTATACACTCTCTTACGGGTGTAGGTAAAAAGGAGGTGTGACAATGATGACGCCTATCATGGAACTAGGCAAGTTGACTCTTTTACCAAAACAACTGGATATTTTAATTTAAAGATTACTCCAAGCTATTTAATTAATAAAACTTCATAAAATAAATCTGAATAACAAAGTGCGGAAAGAAAGGCGCGACATCGGGGTGTCACTAGTCATGAGCATCTACTAAGAACTGTTCGATAATACTAAGCCTAATATAATCTGGAAATCCAACTAATAACATCTATAGGAAGATAGGAGAAAGAAAAGCAGAGCTGCGATCACCATGCAACTACCTTGCTAACTCCAACAGATCCACGACAGATGAAATCAACACTCGCTAGCACGTCCAGCAACCCCTGGATCTGCACACAAGGTGAAACGAGTAATGTGAGTATGCCAACTCAGTAAGTAATAAAAGTAAATAAAGACTGAGCAGAAGTGACGAGCAGTAAAACACATAAAGTCCACATCATGAAATCTCAGAAATTACAACATGCATTCAAATCAGCATGTGAGTCAAATCATCTCGTTTTTAAAATCCAGTTTCCGGTATAAATCTTTTGAAGATATTTTTCAACATTTTCAAGAGAGGCTCAATGCAAAAGAGAGTAAAAGTGATGAAAATCATAAATAGTCCATCGGGTAAAACATCACTCATAAGCAGCCCCTCGGGCAGAACTTCACTCATATACAGCCCATCGGTGAAACATCATAGTCAATCATGTACAACTCTTCGGGCATATCTCATATCACTCACTCAGGGTACCCACTCTCACTGGGGGTGTGCAGACTCTGAAGGGGCTCCTATAGCTTAAGTGCTATAATAATCCACCTCGTGGCATAAATCAATAAGGCCCTCAACCTCACATAATCATGAATTAGTAACAACCTGCTGCGGCGCGCAGCCCGATCCCATAATATCCTTACATAAACAGGCCATCGGCGTCACTCAGTCATAAACCTCTCAAGCCACTTGGGCTATCAGTAAAAACAGGGTGCTCATCCCAAAATAACATTTTATATGCATAAAAATGGGGTATGAAGACTCAATTATGAAATCTGTAAACATAGCATGACTGAGTATACATTTTTAATCAAAAAAGTGAGAGGATAATAAGAAAAGGCTCATAAGGGTCTAAACAGCTCTAGCACAAGGCCCAAATATCCCATTCAACCAATTTATAGAAATTCTTTCTAAAACACATAAGTATCATATAGTTGCAGTCAAATATGCAACTTTATAGTTGCTACGGGACAGACCAAGTCACAATCCCCAAGGGTGCATGCCCACACGCCCGTCACCTAGCATGTGTGTCACCTCAAAGTAGTAAAGCAATGTGAAATCTGGGGTTTCATACCCTCAAGACTAGATTTACAATCATTACTTACCTCAAACCGGTCAAATCCCTACTCCGCGATGCCCTTGCCTCTGGAATCAGCCTCCAAACGTCCCGAATCTAACCAAAAGAAATACAATGCAATCAATATAGGCCAAGTAACCAATTCAAAGTGATGTTGTTGTTTTGAAATGTGCAACTACTGGTGTTATAACACCATCAGTAGCAGCTTTTGATCATGAACAAATTTTAACTCCAATAGGTATGACATCAGCTCATGGGGGTTCTCTGCAGCAGGATATCCAAAAAGCAACTTCTGTTGCTACTAGTGCAATGGCTAGTAGAACTACAGCAGCAAATGGATCTGCTAACGTTGGTGCAACAGCTATGCATGCAAATGCTACTGCTGGTGTTAGATTAGATATTACAGGCTTTAAACGTGAGGCAACACCAAGAACCAGCCATCCTAAAACACCACAAAGTGTACAACAAAAGCAAAAATTAGAAGTTTCAGATGCACCAGTAAATGGCACAAATCGAATGATGCCAAGGAGGAAAGCCTGGGCAGATCAAGCTGAGTACGAAGAAGAGGAGCATTGGGAAAATAGTGTGGATGAAGAGCTTGATGATTCCATTGAACAACAATCTGGGCAGCAGCAGCGACGCAGTCAAGAAGCTTCTTATGCTCATGATCATTCCCCTGGAATGCAACAACAGCGTGCACGCACTCAATGTGATGCACTACTGCATCCAAATGCAGGACAGAAGCAACATTTTCCTACTAGCTTCATGACTAGACAACAGAAGCAGACTACAGGCAGTCTACAGATTGAAACGAGCATAGTGGTTACTAGCTCGAAGGCAAAGGCAGAAGCAGTAAATTGTGAACACTCCTACTGCTATTTGTGATCAACATGAAGCAGCACCAAATCCGGGACAACAACAGCTAATTGAAAACAGTCTACAGTCAGTAATTCAGGTGCCAAAAGAAGGACATCAACACAAGGATAGAGTTTGGCTCGACGCGATGCAGCAGCGAAATGGCACAAATGTACCTAAAGCCAACTAGATTGTAGTGCTAGACGTAAATCAATCTGGGCAGCAACAACTTGATCCAAACAATTCACCTGTTATACATACTTATGGTCAAAATGCAACAACAATGTCCAAATAGGCATCGACTTCGACATATGCTGGACAACAACAACTTATTCCAGCTGATAGTCCTATAGGTCATCAACAAGTCACAACACCAACATCTGGACAGAAGCAAATTGCTACAACCAGTCAAGTTATGTCAGACCATGAGAGAATTCATTTGGAATCAATGCTGAGTGCCAATGCTCCACAATTTGTGAATTTGGGGATACACTTGAATTTAGCAAGAGAAGACGATCCAATTTTTGCATTGTGTAGGCAACAAGATGTATCACCCTCGCGCATCGGACCAAATCACAACATTCGTATAAGAGATAAAAGCTGGGAAGACAAGGTGAGTGATGAAAGAATTGTTAGGCGACCTCCAATGAGAGTTTCCAAACAAAAGCAGGATGCCCCAACTACTTCTACAAGGTCCAACCGTTCAAAAAGGAAATGATGATTTTTGAATACATTTTGCACACGATTGAGGGAATCAACAAAGAATTACAAATTGAAGATTTTACAAGTTTGGAAAAGAAGGGACAAGAATCAAATGGGTACTACATTTTATTTTACCACTTTCTTAGTATCCTCATCTGTAATATCATCACAGAGTATGTTATAAACTCTCTGATGATCATAGAATATTTGATCCTTTTAAGTTCATATTTTTTACATGCTTGTTAGTTCGCGAGGCTATTGTATGCCTCAATAAGATTAGTAAGGTAAGGTTTAGCCCGGTTTGTGTTGCCTTGGTCCTATGCCTTTGGAAATTATCCACACGGCTATGAGATTATATGCCCTCGTGAGATGTTGCCGACAGCTACACCATGAATCCTCTACATGAGGCTGTCATCATAAGGCAGTGTGAGGCGCAGAGGAGTGATTATATAGCCAAGGCATTTGTGTAACAATACCGGTGCTATTATCCCCCTTATTTCTACTCTTCCTAATTGTTGTATTTTTATTTTTCTTTTATTAATAAAAAATTAGCCCTAGGCGCTTGCCTAGCGGATTGCTAAAAAAAAGTAACCAATTCCATACGAAAAACTATTAATTTAGACCAAAATCCCAAAATATACCAAAACCCGGCCCCGGGCCCACGTCGAAATCCGACAAAACTCCCAAAACTGGAAACCCCTTTCACTGACGAGTCTATCCATACCTAATTCATCAAAATCCAACATCAAATGGTTCCTCAAATCCCTAAGTCATACTCTCCAATTCCCAAGCCCTAACCCCTCATTTTCATCCCTAATTCCTACTAATTACATGCTTAAATAACTCAAAATAACCATAATCATGAGTATTGAGCTCAAGTAACTTATCTCAGTGAAAAACCCCTTGATTCTCTCTTCAAAACCCTCCAAAAAGCTCCAAGTCCGAATAAAATTATGAAGAATACCCCAAAAATTTGCGAAGTGTTCCTTATAAACCTTCTGCCCAGGCATCTCGCACCTGCAACCCCTTTTATCGCATTTGTGCGATCGCACCTACGGTCCAAGCGTCACACCTGCGGAAATCACTTATCTACCCAGACTCTGCATTTGCGGTCATCATGTCGTTTCTGCAACGCCGCACCTGCTGAAAATTCATCGCAGGTGCAGCTCTCACTTAAATCCCATAAACCGCTTTTGCGGTCCAATCCTTGCACCCGCGGGCTCGCAGGTGCACCCTACTCATTGCACCTACAGTTACTGCCCTCCTTAGCCTTAGCCGCTTCTACAAGCCCGAACCTGCAGTTCCCACTCCGCAGGTGCGGTTATGATAGATGAGTGAAAACTTCAACATTCTTCAAATTCCAACCTTGTTATGTCAACCACCCAAAATCAACCCGAGACCCTCGGGACCTCTACCAAACATACCAAAAAGTCACATAACAACATAAGAACTTAGTCGAACCTTTTGAACACTCAAAACACCAAATTACCCTCAGATTCAAGTCTAAGAACTACTAAACTTCCAAATTCCGCAAACGACGCCAAAACCTACTAAATCATCTCCGAATGACCTGAAATTTTTCATACACATTAATAATGACACTACAAACCTACTCCAACTTCCGAAATTCCATTCTGATCTCGATATCAAAATTTCCACCGTCGACCAAAAGTCACCAAATTTCCAATTTCACCAATTCAAGCCTAATTCTACCATGGACCTCCAAATCACATTCTGGACGCGCTCCCAAGTCCAAAATAAGATAACGGAGCTAACCAAACCATCCGAATTCACATCCGAGATTGTTTAATCATAAGTCGATATCCGGTTGACCTTTCTAACTTAACTTCTAAATAGGAGACTAAGTGTCTTATTTCACACCAAAACCACTCCGGCCCAAACCAACCAACACAATACGATGAAATATAGCTGAGGAACACATAAAGAAGCAGAAATGGGGGAAATAGGGCTATAAGTCACGAAACGACGGGTCGGGTCATTACATCCTTACCATTTTAAATATATGTTCGTCCTCAAACGAGTCTAGAAACATACTTAAAGCCTCAAATAGATGTAGATATCTGCTCCCATCTCTCGCTCGGTCTCCCAATTAGCCTCCTCCACGAGCCGACCTCTCCACTGCACTTTCACTGAAGCTATATCATTTGATATCAACATTCGGACCTGCCGCTGCAAAATAGCCACTGGCTCCACATCATACATGAAATCACTGTCTAACTGAACCGTGCTAAGATCCAAAACATGAGATGGATCGCCGACATACTTCTGGAGCCTAGAAACATGAAATATCGGATGCACACCCAACAAGTAGGTGTCAAAACAAGCTCACAAGCCACCTCCCCAATCCTCCGAAGCACCTCAAAATGCCCAATGTACCAAGGGCTCAACTTTCCCTACTTCCCAAATCTCATAACACCCTTCATGGGTGAAACCTTCAGTAGAACCTTCTCCCCAACCATATAAGACACATCATAAACCTTTTTGTCAGCATAACTCTTTTCTTTTGACTGAGTTGTATGAAGCCGCTCCCGAATCAGTTTCACCTTGTCCAAAGCATCTTGTACCAAGTCTGTACCCAAAAGCCTAGCCTCGCCCAAATCAAACCAACCTACTGGAGATCTACATCGTCTCCCCTATAAAGCCTCATATGGAGCCATCTAAATACTTGACTAATAACTGTTGTTATATGTAAACTCCGCGAGCTATAGAAATTGGTCCCATGAACCCCCAAAATCAATAACACAAGCGCACAACATCTCCTCCAATATTTGTATAATATGCTCGCACTGTCCGTCTGTGTGAAGGTGAAAAGTTATGCTCAACTCAACCCGAGTGCCCAACTCTCATTGTACGACCCTCCAAAATTGCGATGTAAACTGAGTACCTATATCTGAAATGATGGAATTGGGATACCATATAGGTGAATAATCTCTCAGATATAAATCTTAGCCAACCGCTCTGAAGAATAGGTAGTACACACAGGAATGAAGTGCACGGACTTGGTCAGCCAATCCAATATCACCCAAATAGAATTAAACTTCCTCAAAGTTTGTGGGAGTTTAACTATGAAATCCATGGTGATACGCTCCCACTTCCACTTTAGAATATCCATCTGTTGAAGCAAGCCACCCGATCTATGATGCTCATATTTCACCTGTTGACAATTGAGATACCAAGCTACAAACCCCACTATATCTTTCTTCATTATCCTCCACCAATCGTGTTGTCTCAAATCATGGTACATCTTCGCAGCACCCAAAAAGATGGAATACCGCGAGCTATGGGCCTCATCTAAAATCAACTCCCGAAGACCACTACATTGGGCACACATATCCGGCCCTGCATCCTCAATACCCTGTCATCACCAGTAGTCACATCTCTGGCAATGTCGTGCTGTACTCTGCCCTTGAGGATAAGCAAATGGGGATCATCATACTGGCGCTCTCTGATATGATCAAACAAGGAAAACCGAGAAACCACACAAGCTAGGATCCGACTGGGATCTAAAATATCCAACCTCATAAACTGATTGGCCAAAGCCTGAACATCAACTGCAAGAGGTCTCTCCCCAATAGGAATATATTCCAAATTGCCCATACTCACCGTCTTCCTACTCAAGGCATCATCCACCACATTGGCCTTTTCCGGATGGTACAAGTAGTAATATCATAGTCTTTTAGCAGCTCTAACCATCTTTGCTGCCTCAAATTGAGATCCTTCTGTTTGAACAAGTGTTGGAGGATACGATGATTAGTAAACACCTCACAAGACACACCATAGAGATAATGCCTCCAAATCTTCAATGTGTGAACAATGAAAACCAATTCCAAATCATGAATGGGGTAGTTCTTCTCATGGGGCTTCAACTGACGAGAAGCATAAGCAATCACTCTACCCTTCTGCATCAACACACACCCAATGCCGACCCTAGAAGCATTACAATTTACTGCATAAGAACCTGAAGCTGATAGAAAACCTAACACTAGAGCTATAGTCAAGGCAATCTTGAGCTTCTGAAAGCTCGCCTCACACTCATCCAACCACCTGAAAGGAGCACCCTTTTGGGTCAATTTGTTCAAGGGTGGTGCAATAGATGAAAATTACTGAACGAACCGACGGTAATAACCCACCAACCCGAGAAAGCTACAAATATCTGTGGCTAAGGATGGTCTGGGCCAACTCTGGACTGCCTCTATCTTCTTCAGATCAACCTGAATACCCTCACTGGACACCACGTGCCCCAAGAATTCCACTGAATCGAGCCAAAACTCACACTTGGAGAACTTTACATAAAGTTTCTCCTCCCTCAACCGTAGCAATACAACTCTCAAATGCTCAACATACTCCTCCTGACTACGCGAGTACACGAAAATATCATCAATAAATATAATAACAAACGAGTCAAGATAAGGTCAAAACACGATGTTCATCAAATGCATGAACGTCACTGGGGCATTGGTCAGCCTCAAAGACATCACAAGAAACGCATAATGACCATACCGTGCTTGAAAGTTGTCTTAAGAATGTTTGAGTCCCTAATCTTCAACTGGTGATACCTTGACCTAAGATCAATCTTCGAGAGCACCCTCGCTCCCTGAAGCTGGTCAAATAAATCATCAATACGAGGCAAAGGATACTTGTTTTTGATTTTGATTTTGTTCAACTTCTTGTAATCAATGTACATCCTCATTGTGCCGTCTTCTTCTTCACAAATAGAACAGGCACACCCTAATGCGACACACTAGGCCGAATAAACCCTTTATTAAGGAGTTCCTCAAGCTGTTCCTTCAATTCTTTTAACTCCCCTGGTGCCATATGTTACGATGGAATATAAATGGGTTGAGTGCCCGACACCAAATCAATATCTAAGTCAATATCCCTATCCATTAGCATGCCCGGTAGGTCTGCAAGAAACACATCCGAAAAATCCCTCACCATCTAAACTGAATCAATGGTAGAAGTCTCTACAATGAAATCTCTCACAAGGCAAAATTAGAAAGACAACCCTTCCCAACAATTCATTGGCCCTTCAAAAATGAGATCACTCTACTAGGAACATAATCCGTGGAACCTCGTCACTCAATCTGTGGCACCCCCAGCATAGCCAACATCACCGTCATAGCATGACAGTCCAGAATTGCATGGCATGGAGACAACCAATCCATACCTAGTATCACATCAAAATCAACCATACTAAGTAACAAAAGATCCACTCGGATCTCCAAACCCCCAATAGTCACCACACAAGGCCAATATGCACGGTCTACAACAATAGTATTGCCCACCGGAGTAGATACACGAACAATTGAAACAAGAGACTCACGGGGTGTATCCAAATAATTAGCAAAATATGATGACACATATGAAAAAGTGGAACCATGATTAGATAATACATAAGCGTCCCCGTAGCAGATTGAGACAATACCTGTGATTACATCATCTGAAGCAATAAAATCTGGTTTGGCTGGGAGTGCATAGAAATGGGCCTGACCACCACCTGATCGACCTCCCTCTCTAGGGCGACCCCTAGCTGACTGTCCTCCACCTCTAGTTGACTGGGCGGGTGGTGAAGTAATTGGTGCTGAAATCGATGGTTGACTCCTTCGTTAAGGCAGACCCCCATGATGATAGGGATAGTGCCTCCACATATGCCCCAGCTCCCCAAACTCATAACAACCCCACGGTGCTGGTAACAGGGAATGAAGGGAACGCCTAGTATCGAGATGACTGGTAGAAGAACTTAACATTGATGAGCCTTGAACTGATGGAGCATGGGATGACCTCTGGGCTGGGAGGGCACTAAGTGATGAATGGCCCTAATAAGAACTATGAGAACTATTGCCCGATGATGCCCTATGATGAACTAGGCGAGCTAACTGAGCATGTCTAGATGGATGGCCTCTCTCGTGCTGAAACTGACCCCCAAGAGGAACACCCCCAAAACTACCGGATCCACGAGGCCTCTTGGCCTCCTTCTCTGCTCGCTCCTGACAGCAAATCGACTATATGTCCCGAGCAATGTCAACAACCTCCTCAAAAGAAGCATCAGACACCCTTTCTGTAGTTATAAGAATCCATAGACGGTATGAGAGGCCATCAACGAACCTCCTGATCCTCTCCCTGTCTATGGGAACCAATCATATAGCATGACGGGCTAACTTATAGAACCTCATCTCATACTGTATCATAGTCATATCATCATGACGCAACTTCTCAAACTACCTCTGCAGCTCCTCTATGCGAGACTGCGGTAAATACTTCTCTAGAAAGAGAATGGAGAAATGATGCAGGTAAGGGGAGATACACCAACAGGCCTACGCCTCTCATAAGCCTCCCACCAAGTAAAGGCAGTTACAGAGAACTGAAAGGTAGTGAATGAGACCCCACTAGTATCCAAAATACTTGTCTTATGTATAATCCTCTAACACTTGTCTAAGAAACCTTGGGCATTCTCGCCCTCTGTACCACTGAAAGTCGGAGGTTGAAGTTTGCCAAACCTCTCCAATATATGTTGCTCATCATCAGGCATGACTTGTACCACATAATCTTGAGCAAGTGCAACCGCCTGGGCTAGTGGTGCCTCCGGTGTCAGCTGTCCTTGAACAACTTGCTTGAGTGTACGGACAACGTGAATCTGAGTGTCTCCCCCGGCCTGGGAAGTAGCTAGTGTAGTAGAAACAACAACCGCCTAAGCAAGACTAATGCACATGGTTAAGATCTGAGCTAAGGTCTCCTAAAGACCCGGGATAACAATAGGAACAACCGGTGCATGAGCTGGTCCCGCTGGAGCATGCACAACTTGTACATGATCATGTATTAGGGCGGCTGGTAGATCTGCAGGTGCTACCCTAGCTGTTGTGCGGGTACAGTCTGGTCCTTACCACGACCTCGACCGCAACCTCAGCCTCTTGCGGTCCCAACTAGTGGTACTGGTGGTTGTCCATCCTGACTGGTAGCACGTGTCCTCACCATCTATGAGAGAATAGAATAATAGAAGTTTAGTTACTAGAATCATAAGATTCGCATGACAAAAATTCAAGAATGTGAAGTATTCCTAAAAGTTTTGTAGCCTCTCGAAGATAAGTACAAATATCTCCATATCGATCCGCAAGATTCCACTAAACCCACTCATGACCCCTAAGACCTATGTAAACTAGGATCTGATACCAACTTGTCATGACCCAAACTACCCTGTCGTGATGGCGCCTATCGTGGAACTAGGCAAGCCGACTCTTTTACAAAAACAACCCACTATTTCAATTTAAAGATTCCTCCAGGCTATTTAATTAATAAAACTTCATAAGATAAATCTGAATAACAAAGTGCGAAAAGAAAAGCCTGACATTGGGGTATCACTAGTCATGAGCATCTACTAAGAACTGCCCAATAATACTAAGACTAATACAGTTTGGAAATCCAACTAATAACATTTATAGAAAAATAAGAGGGAGAAAAGCAGGACTGCGATCGCCATGCAACTATCATGCTAACTTCAACAGATCCGCGACGGATGAAATCAACACTCGCTAGCACATCCAGTAACCCCTGGATCTGCACACAAGGTGAAGCGAGTAATGTGAGTACGCCAACTCAGTAAATAATAAAAGTAAATAAAGACTGAGCAGTAGTGACGAGCAGTAAAACAAATAAAGTCCACATCATGAAATCTCAAAAATTACAACATGCTTTCAAATCAGTACGTGAGTCAAATCATCTCATTTTTAAAAATCGATTTTCGGTAAAAATCATTTGAAGATATTTTCAATAGTTTCGAGAAAGGCTCAATGAAAAAGAGAGTAATAGAGATGAAAATCGTAAACAGTCCCTTGAGCAAAACATCACTCATAAGCAGCCCCTCGGGTAGAACATCATTCATGTACAACCTCTCAGGAAAATCTCACAGTCACTCGTGTACAGCCCCTCGAGAATATCTCTTATCACTCACTCAGTGTACCCGCTCACTAGGAGTGTTCAGACTCCGGAGGGGCTTCTACAGCCCAAGCACTATAACAAGCCACCTCGTGGCATAAATCAATCAGGCCCTCAACCTCACATAATCATGAATTAGTAATAACATGATGTGGTGCGCAGCCCGATCCCATGATATCCCCACATAAATAGGCCCTAGACCTCACTAAGTCATAACCGCTCAAGCCACTTGGGTTATCAGTAAAAATAGGGTGCTCAGCCCAAAATAACATTTTATATGCATTAAAACAGTGTAATAAAGGTTGAGTTATGAAATCAGTAAACATAGCATGACTGAGTATATATTTTCAATCAAAACAGTGAGAGGATAATAAGAAAAGGCTCCTAAGAGTCCAAAGAGCTCTGGCACAAGGCATAAATATGGCATTCTACCAATTTATAGAAATTCATTCTAAAACACATAAGTATCATATAGTCTCAGTCAAATACGCAGCTTTATAGTTGTTATGGGACAGACCAAGTTACAATACCCAATGATGCACGCCCACACGCCCATCACCTAGCATGTGCATCACCTCAAAGTAGTAAAACAATGTGAAATCCGGGGTTTCATACCCTCAAGACTAGATTTACAATCATTACTTACCTCAAACCGATCAAATCCCTACTCCACGACGCCCTTGCCTCTGGAGTCGTCCTCCAAACGTCCCAAATCTTATCAAAAGCAATACAATGCAATCAATATAGGCCAAGAAACCAATTCCATATGAAAAACTATCAATTTAGACAAAAATCCCAAAATTTACCCAAACCCGGCCCTTGGGCCCATGTATTAGAAACCGACAAAAATTACAAACCTAAAAACCTCTTTCACGCACTAGTCTAACAATACGAAATTCATCAAAATCCGACATCAAATGGTCCCTCAAATCCCAAAATCAAACTCTACAATTCCAATCCCTAACCCTTCATTTTATCCCTAATTCCTACTAATTACATGCTTAAACAACTGAAAATCACCATAATCACGAGTATTAAGCTCAGGTAACTTACCTCAATGAATATCCCCTTGATTTTCTCTTCAAAACCCTCCAGAAAGCTCCATGTCTGAATAAAATTATGAAGAAAACCCTAAAAATTCATGAAGTGTTCCTTATATACCTTCTGCCTAGGCATCTCGCACTTGCAGCCCCTTTTATTGCATCTACGCGACCGCACCTGCCGTCCAAGCGCTGCACTTGAGGAAATCACTTATCCTCCCAGACTCTGCATATGTGGTCATCATGTCGCTTCTGCAAAGCCACACATGCAGAAAAGTTGTCGCAGGTGCGATTATCACTTAAATCCCAGAAACTGCTTCTGTGGTCCAATCCTCGCACCTACGGCCTCGCAGGTGCGCCCCACTCATCACACCTGCGGTTTCTACACTCCTTAGCCTTAGATGCTTCTGCAATTGCTTTTCTGCTTCTGCGGGCCTGCACCTGTTGTACCCACTCCGCAGGTGCGGTTATGACAGCTGAGTGAAAACTTCACCATTCCTCAAATTCCAGCCTTGTTCCGTCAACCACTCGAAATCAACCCGAGTCCCTCAGGACCTCTACCAAACATACCAACAAGTCAAATAACAACATACGAACTTAGTCAAACCTTCAGAACACTAAAAACAACATCAAAACACAAAATTACCCTCGAATTCAAGCCTAAGTAATACTAAATCAATGTATCCCAATTCCGCAAAGGATGCCAAGACATACTACTAAATCACCTCCGAATGACCTAAACTTTTGCACACACATAAAAAATAATACTACGAACCTACTCAAACTCCCATAATTCTATACTGACATCGATATCTAATTTTCTATTGCCGATCGAAAATCGCCAAATTTCTAATTTCGCCAATTCACGCCTAATTCTACCTTGGACCTCCAAATCATATTCTAGACACGCTAACCGAACCATCAGAATTCACATCCGAGATTGTTTACTCATAAGTCGATACCTGGTTGACTTTTCCAACTTAAACTTCTAAATAGGAGACTAAGTGTCTCATTTCACACCGAAACCACTCCGGACCTGAACCAACCAATAGGATACGATGAAATACAGTTGAGGAACACATAAAGAAGCAATAATATAGGAAACAGGGCAATAGTTCATGAAATGACCAGCCGGGTCGTTACAGTTTTCTTCAAACATAAATGTATATAGCACTTAGAAACTCTTAGAAGCTTTTGACATTGTGACATTCTTAGTTTTGGGAAATATGACTATTGTATATGCCGAGTGGCACCATTTCTACTTATTAACTATATCTGTTAGCTATCTTTGATTTTTTCATGTCGTTTTTGCAAATACTAGGCTTACCTAATCATAGTGTACAACCCGACCGGTTGTTTCATAAGATACCGCTCTGTTTCCCCCATTTCTACTTCTTATTGCCTTATCAGCTGTATTATATGTTATCGCATTGGTTGGCTCAGGTTCGAAAAGGTTTTGGTAAGGTTTGAGACACTTAGTCTCTTTTGAGTAAACTTAAGTTGGAAAAGTCAACCGAATGTTGACTTATATGAAAAAGGGCTCGGATGTGAATTTTGATGGTTCATATAGCTTTGGTAGGTGATTTGGGACTTATTAGTATGATCAAAATGTGTTTTGGAGGTTCGGAGTAGATTTATGCTTGAATTGGTGAAATTGGAATTTTGGCATTTTCCGGTTGATAGGTGAGATTTTGATATGGGGGTCGGAATGGAATTCTGAGAGTTGCAGTAGGTCCGTTTTGTCATTTGGGATGTGTGTGCAAAATTTTAGGTCATTCAGACGTGATTTGATAGACTTTTTGATCAAAAGCGGAATTCAGAAGATTTTCGGAACCTTAGGCTTGAATCCGATGTTATTTGGTTGATTCGATATTATTTGAGGTGTTTTGAAGATTGGTATAAGTTTGGATAGTGGTATATGACTTGTTTATGCTTTTTGTTTAGGTCCCGAGGGCCTCGGGGTGATTTCGGATGGTTGATAGGAGATTTTGGAGTTGAGTTTGGCAGCTGAAGTTTATTGTTGCTGTCATAACCGCACCTGCAGTTGGAAGGCCACATGTGCGATGCCCGCAGAAGCAGAAGGCAAGCAGCACAAGCGGCCAAGAGGGAGGTCAGCTGGAACCGCAGAAGCGGCTAATCGCATGTGCGGGCATTTGGTCGCAAATGCGGAAAATAGCGGATACATGAAAACCGCAGATGCGATCACGCAGTGCATGTTTGGTACCGCAAGTGCGGTATTCCTGGGCTTATAAGTATATAAACCCTCCTTCACGATTTTCAGCTTTTCTTCACCACTTTAAATCAATTTTAGAGCTTTTTGGGGGATTGTGAATAGGGAATCCAAGGGAACTTCATTGAGGTAATATTTTTTAACATAAAACTCATTCCTATGGTGTTATTTCATTGATTAGGCTTGAAATTTTTGGAAATTGGTGGGTAAGTATTGAAGAAACTAGGGCTTGAGATTGAAGACCTTTGATTAAGGATTTGAGGGGTTATTTCTGGTTGGATTTTGGTACTTTTGATATGGATAAACTCATGGGAAGATAAGGAGATATTTATGTAATTTTTATCGAATTCGGAGACGTGGGCCCAGGGTCAGGTTTGGTTAATTTCGGGATTTGTGTTGTAATTTGATTACTTTCGAGTGAGATTTGTTCCCTTAGCATATTTTGATGGCTATGTACTGATTTTGGTTAGATTTGTAGCATCCGGAGGCCGATTCGAGAGACAAAGGCATCGTGTGCTAGAGTTTGGACCGGATAGAGGTAAGTAATGATTGTAAATACTGTCCTGAGGGTATGAAACCCTGGATTTCACATCGTTCTGCTACTATGAGGTGATGCACACACGAGATGACGAGCGTGGGGTCATGCACCGTTGGAGATTGTGAATTAGCCCGTCCGGTATGACTGTTTAACTACGTACTTGATTGAAAACTGTTTGCTATCATCATGTTTTGGGGTGAATGCCATATTTGGGCCTCGTGCCAACTGTTTGGACCTTTAGGAGATTTTACTACTAATCCTTACTGTTTTAACTTCGTATTTGTACTCAGTCAAGCTATATCTATTGTTTTTACAACTAAGCCATCTTTACTCGTTTTTGATATTTTAAATGATATTTTGGGGCTGAGCATCACGTTTTATTGTTGCCCGTGTGGCTTGTGAGATTTTGATTGAGTAAGGCTGGTGGCCTATGTTCTGAGGATACTATGGGATCGGGCTGCGCGCCGCAGCAATATTATACTGATTCATGTTTATGAGGCCGAGGGCCTGAGTTGTTACGCCACAAGGTGACTTGATATGAGGCCGAGAGCCTGTTTGATCATGCCACGAGATGGATTGTTATTGCACTTGGGCATTAAGGAGCCCCTTCCGGAGTCTGTATACCCCTAGTGAGCATGGGTACCCAGTGTGAGATGTGATATAGCCCGAGGGGCTGATATTGTTCTATGTTATTGCCCGAGGTGCAGATACGAGTGATTGTGAGATAGCCCGAGGGGCTAGTTCTATTGGTATTTTGCCCGAGGGGTCGATTTATGTTTTCTATCTTTTCTCCCTGTTTTCATTCACTCGTTGAACTGCTAAAAAATGTTTTAAAATGATTTTTACTGAACTAAGGTGTTTCAACGAGATTTTACTGTCTTATTGCATTACTTTGATTTTATTCTGCCTCGTTGTAGCTTTTTGTTGTGTCTTACGTGTTTTCTTATAACTCAGTTGCCTTTACTTTTATTACTTACTGAGTTGGCGTGCTCACATTACTCCCTGCACCCTTTGTGCATATCCAGGAGTCTCGGGTCATGTTAGCGATGGTTGATTGCTTCCAGCAGACCGTTCGGAGTTCACTAGGTAGTTGCTCAGCGTTCGCAGCCCAATGCTTCTCCCTCCTATCTTTACTTTCCTTTGTACTAGCTATATAATAGACTGTGTAGTCATTTTTCATACTCTTAGATGGATGTTTAGATGCTCATGACTGGTGACACCCCGATGTCCGGCTGTGTTGTTTCCGCAATTGTTCTATTTCACTTTTTATTTGGGATTTATAGCATATTAATGACTTAAATTAAATTATTATAACTGTTTAATTGATATTGAGAGTTTGTGTCGGCTGGACTTGTTTCATGATAGGTTCCATCACGATAGGGTTTGGTTTAGGGTCATGATACGTAGAGACTAGGTGCCTTCACGATAGTTCACAGAGGGAAAAACTAGGTCGTAACAAGATGTAAAACAAAAAAGCCATAATAAGGAGGAATTGAAAAAAAAGTTTCATTTCTTCCTTACTTACTAGGAGTCTTGAAACATATGGTTCATGCATTATTGTTATTGGTATGTTGGTGTTATCAAAATAAATGGGTTACGTTTTTTTGCCTCTATATGAGTGTATTAAAATAATTTTATGAATAGCTTGTAGAAAGATCTTAAAAGAATGAAAAATCACGATTTGTTTCTTTAGCTTTGGGAAGTAATAAACTAATTATTATATTTGAGAAATGATGATTTGTTGCTTTTAGCTTTGTAATTGAATGGTTGTGACTATTAATAAAAGGGGTATGAAGCATTTAGTTGGGGTTGTTTGTAACGTTAGTTTTTTTCTTAATTTTATAAATAAATTATTTAGGTTATTTAGAATGGTAATTTAGTAATTCAACTTTTAACTTTTGAGCTTCCCACTTTTATAATAATATAATAGGTATAGCCGCATCTAAGAACACGAAGCGCTAGGGCTACATGGTCGGGTTCTTTTGGGGATAAATGTAACGATCCGGCCGGTCGTTTTAAGAATTTACGCCCCGATCCCCTATTAACTGCTTTCCTCATGTTTGTTTCTGCTATTTTGATTTGCTGGGATGTTTGATTTTGAGTTTCGAAGTGTTTTGGGACACTTAGTCCCTAAATGAGAGTTTAAATTTTAGAATTTGGAACGTAGTTGGAGCAGTGTGAAGACAGCCTCGGAATGGAATTCCATTTGTTCTATTAACTCCGTTGGGTGATTTCGGGCTTAGGGGCATGTTCGGATTGTGTTTTGGAGGTCCGTAGCTTATTTAAGCTTGAAATGCAAAAAGTTGAATTTTTGAAATTTCCGGTTTGATAGTGAGATTTTGGTATCGGGGTCGGAATGGAATTCTAGAAGTTGGAGAAGCTCCGTAGTGTATAATGTGATGTGCTTGCAAAATTTCAGGTCATTCGGACGAAGATTGGTAGGCATTTTGATCGAAAGCGTAATTTGAGAGTTTTTGGAGTTCTTAGGCTTGAATCCGATGTTAAATTGGTTTTTGATGTTGTTTTGAGCATTCCGAAGAATTGAACAAGTTTGAATGATGTTTTAGGATAGGTTAGCATGTTTGGTTGAGGTCCGGGGGGCTCGGGTGCTCACCGGGTCATTTTTGGACTTAGAGGAATTTCACAAAAATTGCAGCAACCCAGTTCTGGTTTCCTTCTTCGCGTTCGCGAAGAGGAGCTGGGGGAGGTTTAATGCTTCACGTTTGCGAAAGTGCTCCCACGTTCACAAAGTCGGGAGGTCTTATATCTACGTGTTCGCGATGATGGTCCCGCGTTCGTGTAGGAAGAGGAAATTGGTCACCGAGTTCGCGACCAGGGCATCGCGTTCGCGATGAAGGAAAGCTGGACCCAAGTGGAGTTGTACTTCGGGAACGCGAGGGTCCTTCCGTATTCGCGAAGAAGGAAATACCTGGGCATATTTTAAAAACCCAAATTCATGGGTTTAAGCCATAATTCATAGTTTGGACTTGGGAGCTCAGGAAATTACGGTTTTTGAAGAGATTTTTATCATGGCGATTTGGGTAAGTAAATCCTACTCGGTTTAGACTAATTTCCATGAATCTACACTTAAATCTATCCTTTAATTTCGAATTTATGGTGGAAAATTGGGGGAAAGTTATTAGGCCTAAATTTCGAGTTTTGATTGGGGATTTGACATTAGATTTGGATAATTTTGGTATGGTTAGACTCGTGAAAGTATGAGGATTCTGAAAATGTTAATTTTACCCAATTTTGAGACGTGGGCCCGAGGGGCATTTTGCTTATTTTACCTAATTTCGCATATTAGCTTAGAATTTATTTGTGGAATCAATTACTTGAAGCTATATTACATTATGCAATTAAATTTAATAGATTTAGGTCATTTGGAATCGAGTACTCGTGGCAAAAACGTGGTTTCAGGTTGACTTTGAGCCGATTCGAGGTAAGTGGCTTGCCTAACCTTGTGTGGGGGAACTCCCCTTAGGATTTGGTATTATTGATATTTGAAATGCCTTGTACGTGATGTGACGAGTACGTACTTGTGCAAATTGTTGAAAAATCTGGTTTTCATTAAGTAATTACAATTATGTTTCTTCTTCATGTTTATACTACTTGCAATTTATGCCTGTTGTTAGCTTAGGGAAGCATGTCTAATTGACTTAATTGCTTTACTTGCTCAAACTGCCTTATTTGGATTACATACAACATGCTAGGCCAGAAATACCTGTTTTACCTTGGTATGAAATTTGAATTGAACTGTGTATTCTTCTTGTTGTTGTTGCATGTTTACTTTGGGACTATAGGACGATATCCCGGGAGATCCCCCTGTATGTTTACGTTGGGACTACGGAACGGTATTCCGGGAGATCCCCCTGCACATTTACATTGGAACTTCGCGACTTCACCCGGTAGATTCCCCCTGTCTAAGTATTTACATTTGGGACTACAGATTGGTATTCCGGGAGATCCCCTCGCACTATGAATTGGACTACGGGATGGTAACCCGAGAGATCCACTGGATATTTATATTTGGGACTACAGGACGTTATCCTGGGAGATCCCCTATTGTTATCTCTGTGTTGAGCTGTATTTCTTTCTGTGTTTACTTTGTCTCTGTAGTAGTAGTTGCTGTTCTTTCTATATTTTCTTGTTGATAGACATTTCTGGAGTTAGATCTTTTTATGTAATCTCTTAGCTTGTGATTCATGGGGTTTCGAATTTTGGAAAGTGTTAGGTTGAGATTCTTGTACTGTTATATGCTAGGCGGCATCTTAAACACTATTTCATTTTGTTATTTTGGTTTTATATTATTTTCTTTCCGCAAATTATTACTTTTCCGTATTATTGGGCTTACCTAGTCATAGAGACTAGGCGCCGTCACGATAGTTCACTGAGGGGCAAACTGGGGTCGTGACAATAGACATATGAAGAATACATAATCTAATTAGTATATATAATTGATCATCATCAAATATATATCTATTTGTTAATTAATTCATCGACTTATAACTTATTTAGATGCATCGATGATTATTAAAACAAAACGTCTCGACCTATATCAGTAAATATTAAAAAACAAAATGTCTCGACCAATATCGATTAATCTATGTCTTGCATTATTAGTGATGAATTAATGAAATGTAGAAGAGTTAATACTAAACATCTTTGACATGTATATATGGATCAAAAATTAAAGAAACGAAAGAAGTTATTTGTTACATCTCGCATTTTCGTACGTTAAAGTTTCATTTTTAGTTAACCGACATAGACCCGGGGATGAGATCATCTTGACGTTAACGTACTTACGCTATTATAACAAGCGATAAATAAGTGTTATGAAGGATAAAAGGGTACATGGATTAAAGAAAATGAGTTTCGTTGAAAGCGGTCAATTTGGAATAAAATATGGGTCGAGTGATAATACCCGATAATTATGAAATAGTACCATATCACCATGGTAGTATAATATATAAAGTATATATGAAGTATTTTAAAAATAAATAGAATTTTAAGTAATTTATAGTAATTTTTAAATTATGCGGGTAATTGATTAATTATCGGGTAATAGAATATTACCTAGTTAACTAATAAGTGGATAAAAATTTATAAAATATATCCGTCTAAAATATGGCAAAATGCCACCATGACAAAAATGACTCATTAGTCATCATGCCATGTGGCAATGTAAGAACTTATTATGCCATGTGGCCAAAGCCACCAAGACTTAAAGTGATTAAGTCTTACTAAATGAAAACACAAAAAAGGTGACGTTCAGATAGAAAACAACAAAGAGTTCTTTCTAATTTAGAAAGGTTAGAAGTAATGAAATCCTTACAATCTTTATTCCAAGCAAATTTTCTTCGCATAAAAAAGTTAGAAGTGTTGAAGTAGAAGCAAACTTTATTTCAAAAACAAGCTTTATTCAGCAAGAATTTCGTTCCAAGACTTCAACCAGAAACGTTTCCTCTCAAATTCTCAAGAACCAAAAACGTTTTCTTCATTTCAAAACCAAGTCAAGTTTAGTGTAAATTTCGCAAAAGCAGATTTGTTCAAATAATTCAAGAAACAGGTATGTTACAGTTTCTATAAATTACTCTATTCATAGAAATAGTAGGGTGTCTATATTTTTGATTCCCCATGATAATTATTATTATTTTATGTTCATGGGTTTCAGAATAGTACGCAGTTGGAAAAGTTTATCCGGAAGGCATATCGAGATTATTATGTACTTTTCATGCATTTCACTCATTTATACATGTTCATTGATCTATGACCAGATGGCGTTATATACGTATATATATATATATATATGGGAAAAGGTTACGGCCTTATATACGCACCACCACTTTATCAGCTGGTATGATGATGATGTTGCCCACAGTGGCTGAAATATGATTCAAACAGTGTTATATACGCATATATATATGTATGTATTTGTATATGGGATATGGGAAAAGGTTACAGCGTTATATACGTACCACCACCTGATCAGCTGGTATATATTGATGATATTGCCCACAGTGGCCGAGATGATATGGTGGGATGCCCTCAGTCGCTTGATGATACTATGTACACCCATACCTATGCATGGCATGACATTTACATGCATGTGCATGACGTTATAAACGTTTCATAATTTACAAAATTTATTCAAATTTAAAGATGTGTTTCAGTATTCCATGTTTCATCTATGTCTTTTACGTACTAATTTCCATGCCTTACACACTCAGTACATTTTTCGTATTGACGCCCTATTCCACTGGGCTTGCTTTTCATGCCCGCAGGTGCAGGTAGGCAAGCTGACGGTTCCCCTTCTTAGGATCCCTGATCAGCGAGAGTTGGGATGCTCCATTTGATCCGGAGTTGCTTTTGATATTGGTACGATACGTTTGTACATATATATGTATATGGGTATGACGTGGCTTAGACCTGTCTTTGTACAGTTATATTTCTGTTAGAGGTCTATAGACAGTATGTCTAGTTGGGTTGTATGTGGCCTTGTCTGCTTTCAGTTTTGGATGTATAGTTGTCTATAGCAGCCTTGCCGGCTTGCCCACTGTATTCTGCATGTATACGCATATATGCCTTGATGGAAGGCTTCTTTCACGTATGTTAATTTCATAATGCTTCAGATGTTATTCAGGTTCATATTTTAGACGCATGCTTAGGGGTGATTGATAGGTAGGACTCAGGCACCCATCGCGGCTAATCGTTTTGGGTCGTGACAAAAGTGGTATCAGAGCAGTTCTGTCCTAGGGTTCTCTACAGACTGTGTCTAGTAGAGTCTTATTTATGGGTGTGTCGTGCACCACACTTATAAACAAGAGGCTACAGGACATATAGGATGTTATCCTCTCTTCTTATCTTAGATCGTGCAATATAAGCATTCATGTTTCTAACGATGTGTTACGTTTTTAGCGATGCCTCCGAAGACTACAGCCGCTAGCATGGGTCAAAAGGCTACGAATGTGTTAGAAAGAGAGATACGTTATACTAAGGATTCAGACTCATCGGAGATCATGGGTTCTATTGAGTAGGATCCATCCGAGGATCCACATGAGTCATCCGATTGAGTTGTTTCGACCATTTCGGTAGTAGATGGGGTGAGAGAAGTTCCAACCTCATCGAGGCCCTTAGTTTCATGGCCCGTTAATTAGGGTATGAGGGGAGTAGTGCATGGATTGGCACAACCGGGATTTCCTTAGGCCCAAAACTATGTCATGATATTTGTGGACACTAGCTCTTCTAAGGTTTCGGATAGTCCACAATCTTAGGAGTCCGTCAATCAAGGTTCGTCAGTATATGTTATGGGATAAGCAAAGGAAGAAGATAGTACTCGAGCCAAGATGAGGAAGGTAATTGAATAAGACATGAAGATTGCGCTTCGAAGTGTGTCCAATCGAGGTTCTTATATAGGACGAGGCAAGGACCCTCTACTATAGACTTCCTCCAAGTGTCAATTTTTGGTTGGTGAGTTCCACCTCTTCTTGGAATATTACCAAGTCAGGTTTTTAAATTTATTTGGTTGTTTTAGGAGGATGTAGGGAGCCCCGTCTCGACTTGTATATATTATAGTTATGTCTACTTAGAGGTTTTGCAGATAGTATCCTGTATATAATTTTGGGTGTGATATGCCTACGACTTAGTAGACACCTATGTATATAAACCTTTCTCTAAATTGGTTATGCGAGTTAAGTCTTAATATTGTTACTTATATATATGGATGTCGCCATAATGGCCCGTGATAGACTTAATAATAAACAATGATAAGTTACGTGATGTTCCATTGGGTAGGACTCGATATTATAATGGGTATGGATTGGTTAACCTTTTTTTATGTTAACATCAAGTGTAGGTCAAGGATGGTTTAATTTTAGTCCCTAGGAGAGCCTATTTTAGAATGAGAAGGTAATACAGCATCACCAAGAGGTAAATTTATCTCCTATCTCAAGGAAACAAAGATAATCAGAAAGGACTATATTTATCACTAAGTTTGAGTTTGGGATATGGAAGAGGAGTTACCAACCATTCAGTCCATCCCTATGGTGAATGAGTTTCCCGATGTTTTCCCCGATGATCTTCCGGGTCTTCCGCCAGAGCAAGAAATTAAGTTTGCCATCGACCTACTACTAGATACTCATCCATTATCTATCCCTCCCCCATAGAATGACCCCTGTAGAGCTGTAAGAATTAAAGGAACAACTAAGGGACTTGCTTGAAAAAGGTTTTATTAGACCTAGTATATCATTGTGGGGAGCACTTTATTTGTTTGTAAGAAAGAAAGATGGTTCTTTATGAATGTATATTCATTATAGGCAGTTGAATAAGGTGGCGATCAAGGATAAGCACCTGCTCCCGAGAATTGATGATTTATTTGATCAGTTGCAAGGTGCCACATATTTCTCAAAGATATACTTGAGGTCCGGATACCATCAGGTAAGGGTTAAGGATGAAAATATTCTGAAGACATCATTCAAGACTAGATATGGGCACTTTGAGTTTCGGGTTATGTTGCTCGGTCTGACCAATGCCCCAGTAGTATTCATGGATTTGATGAACCGGTGTGTTCAGGCCTTTCTTAAATCTATTCGTAATTGTATTTATCGACGATATATTGGTGTATTCTCGTTTAGAGGATGAGCATGCTAAGCATTTGTGTACTGTGCTCAGAGTTCTACAATAAGGGAAATTGTATGTAAAATTTTCTAACTATGAATTCTGGTTGAACTCTGTAACTTTCCTTGGGCATATCATTTCGGGTGAAGGCATACGGGTGGATACACAAAAAGGTGAGGCATTGAAGACTTGGCCTAGACCTACAACATCGACGGGGGTTCTTTGCTTTTCTGTTTGGCAGGTTATTATAGGAAACTTGTAATTGTCTTGCTTAATGTTCTGGAATAACATAAGGAAATCTATGATGCAAGTAAGTTGAAGAAAGATTACGAATAAGTATAAATAGATATATGTAGGTCGCAAGCTAAAGTATGGTAAAGAAACAAGGTTTTAGAAAGACACCAGGAAGGATAAGAAATGATGAGTGAAAAGGTGACGAGAATGGATAAGTCCTTGGGGTTAAGCTCATAAGAGAGCTGATGGCTTCTCTAAGTTATAGAAGGCTTAGTATAGCCTGAATGAACTCAAAAGGAGCCTAAGACTACTAACATTTGGAATAAATGAAATGTTTCCATGGCAGTGGAATAATGGCGTAATTATGATAAATAAGGGATGAAGTTTGGGCCTCGAAAAGGGGAAGTTCACGAATTGTAAAAGATTATAATACCCATGTAAGTTAACTCAGAAGGGAGCTAAGTTTCAATGAATCGATGCTTGCAAATGGAGTTTCCATGCATTGAAGGACAGATTAACTTCAACACCAGTTCTAAGACTCCCAGAAGGGACCAATGGTTAGGTTATCTACTGTGACATTTCAGGCATTGGATTGGGTTGTGTATTGATGCAGCATGGTAAGGTTGTAGCTTATAGACAACTAAGAAAGAATGAGAAGAATTACCCGACCCACGATCTAGAGTTAGCCGCAGTGATTCATGCACTAAAGATGTGGAGGCACTACTTGTAGGATATTCATGTTGATATCTATATGGATCATAAGAGCCTCCAGTACATCTTCAAGCAAAGGAATGAAATCTTCGTCAAAGGAGATGGTTGGAGCTACTTAAAGACTATGAAGTTGATATTTTATACCATCCGGGGAAGGAGAACGTAGTTGCCGATGCTCTCAGCCGTAGATCTATGGGTATCCTGTCATATTTCCAGCCAAAAAAGAAGGGAATAACCCATGAGGTTCATGAGCTAGCTAGTTTTGGAGTTTGGTTACTGGACTCAGGTGATATTAGAATTACTCTTCAGGATATGACAACGTCCTCTTTAGTAACTAAAGTAAAGGAACGCCAGTGCGAGGATCCTGTGCTAGTTCATTATAGGGATACCACTCTTCAGAAGGAGAAAACACCGTTTGAAATTACAGAAGATGGAGTCCTCAGATATGAAGGGCGATTATGTGTGCCTAATATTGTAGGGTTGTGTCGGAAGGTTATGGGAGAAACTCACTATTATAGTTATTCTATCCATTTAGGAGCAACAAAGATGTATCATGATATTAGGGAAGTATATTGGTGGGACAGAATGAAAAAGGATATAGCAGAATTTGTTGCTCAGTGTCCTAACTGTCAGCAAGTTAAAATTGAGCATCAGAAACCCGGTGGATTATTGCAGGCTGTGGAGGTTCCTACTTGGAAATGGGAAGTAATCAATATGGACTTCATCGTAGGCTTACTTCTAGAGTTAGCCGCAATGATTCATGCACTAAAGATGTGGAGGCACTACTTGTAGGTTATTCATGTTGATATCTATACGGATCATAAGAGCCTCCAGTACATCTTCAAGCAAAAGGAATGGAATCTTCGTCAAAGGAGATGGTTGGAGCTATTTAAAGACTATGAAGTTGATATTTTATACCATCCGGGGAAGTAGAACATAGTTGTCGATGCTCTCAGTCGTATATCTATGGGTAGCCTATCATATTTGCAGCCAGAAAAGAAGGGAATAGCACACGGGGTTCATCAGCTAGCTAGTTTTGGAGTTTGGTTACTGGACTCAGGTGATATTAGAATTACTCTTCAAGATACGACAACATCCTCTTTAGTAACTAAAGTAAAGGAACGCCAGTGCGAGGATCCTGTGCTAGTTCATTATAGGGATACCACTCTTCAGAAGGAGAAAACACCATTTGAAATTACAGAAGATGGAGTCCTCAGATATGAAGGGCGATTATGTGTGCCTAATATTGTAGGGTTGTGTCAGAAGGTTATGGGAGAAACTCACTATTCTCGTTATTCTATCCATCTAGGAGCAACAAAGATGTATCATGATATCAAGGAAGTATATTGGTCGGACATAATGAAAAAGGATATAGCATAATTTGTTGCTTAGTGTCCTAACTGTCAGCAAGTTAAAATTGAGCATCAGAAACCTGGTGGATTATTGCAGGCTGTGGAGGTTCCGACTTGGAAATGGGAAGTAATCAATATGGAATTCATCGTAGGCTTACCTCGTACCAAGCGTAAGGTCAATTCGATATGGGTGACTATTGATAGGCTTACAAAGTCAGCCCATTTTCTGCCCGTTAGAACTACATATTTCTCAGAGGATTATGCAAGAATTTATATTAAGGAAATAATACTACTGCATGGTGTCCCTGTACTTATTATCTCGGATTGAGGAGCTCAATTTACAAGTAACTTCTGGAGGTCCTTCCAAAAGGGATTGGGGACTCAAGTAAGTCTTAGTACTACATTTCATCCGCAGACAGACGGACAGGCTGAGCGTACTATTCAAAATACTAGAGGATATGTTACGAGCTTGTGTAATACACTTCAAAGGTAGCTGGGATGATTATCTGCCGCTTATTGAGTTCGCATATAGTAATAGCTACCATTCCAGCATTCAGATGGCTCCATATGAAGCTCATTACAGATGAAAGTCCTATAGGGTGGTTCGACGTTGGAGAATCTGGATTACACGGGCCAGACCTGGTTCAGCAAGCCATATAAAAAGTGAAGTTGATTCGGGATCGACTATTGACAGCTCAGAGTCGTCAGAAGTCATATTCTGACATACAACGACGAGACCTAGAGTTCGAGGATGGCGATTGGGTATTCTTAAAGGTATCACCTATGAAGGGTGTGATGAGGTTTGGCAAGAAAGGCAAACTTAGCCCATGGTATATTGGGCCTTATACAATCATTTAGAGAGTGGGCCGAGTAGTTTATGAGTTAGAATTGCCCTCGGAATTGGAGTCTGTCCATCCAATTTTTCACGTATCTATGTTATGAAAGTGCATTGGCGATCCTACCCGAGTGGTGCCCACGAATGATGTATAGATCACAGAGGACTTGTCATACGAGGAAATTCCGGTTGCCATTCTAGATCGACAAATCCGCAAGCTACGGAATAAGGAGGTAGCTTTCGTGAAAGTACTTTGGAGAAACAACAATATAGAAGAATTAACTTGGGAGGCCAAGGAAAACATGAAATCTAGATATCCCTACTTATTTCCTCCTCCAGAGAAGGGTCCGACTGAGATGTCATAATCATAAGGTATGTGTATAAATTCTTATATTGGTTATTATCGTTGGTCGTGTGAGGCCATGGTCGTTATGCATAATTGTTGTCCTGTGTGTCATTGGGTTATTAAGCTTCCACAAGGGGAATTGGTAGTGGTGTTGTACAAAGGCGACCCTGCCAAAGTTATGCACATTACGGGGAGTTAAACATTCGAGGAAGAATGTTTCTAAGGGGGGGAGGATGTTAGATTTCGCGTTTTCGTAAGTTAAAATTTCGTTTTTAGTTAACCGACGTAGACCCAGGGATGAGATCATCCTGACGTCAACGTGCTTACGCTATTTATGACAAGCGATAAATAAGTGTTATGAAGGATAAAGGGGTACATGGATTGAAGAAAATGAGTTTCGTTGAAAGTGGTCAATTTGGAATTAAATACGGGTCGATACCCGATAATTATGAACTAGTACCATATGACCACGGTAGTATAATATATAAAGTATATATGAAGTATTTTAAAAATAAATAGAATTTTAAGTAATTTATGGTAATTTTTAAATTATGTGGGTAATTGATTAATTACCGGGTAACGGAATATTACCCAGTTAAGTAATAAGTGGATAAAAATTTATAAAATATACCCATCTAAAATATGGCAAAAAGCCACCATGACAAAAATGACTCATTAGTCATCATGCCATGTGACTATTTAAGAGCTTATTATGCATGTGGCCAAAGTCACCAAGACTTAAAGTGATTAAGTCTAACTAAATAAAAATACAAAAAAGGCGACGTTCAGATAGAAAACAACAAAGAGTTATTTCTAATTTAGAAAGGTTAGAAGTAATGAAATCCTTCAAATTATTCCAAGCGAATTTTCTTGCATAAAAACGTTAGAAGTGTTGAAGTAGAAGCAAACATTATTTCAAAAACAAGCTTTATTCAGCAAGAATTTCGTTCCAAGACTTCAACCAGAAACGTTTCCTCTCAAATTCTCAAGAACCAAAAGCGTTTTCTTCATTTCAAAACCAAGTCAAGTTCGTTTCAATTTCAAGTAAATCCAGTGTAAATTTCGCAGAAGCAGATTCACTCAAATAATTCAAGAAATAGGTATGTTAAGGTCCTACCTTCTTTCTTTTGGCATGGTCTAGATTATACTGAAGAAACGAGCAAATACATAGTTTCGATAAATTACTCTATTCATAGAAATTGTAGGGGTATCGATATTTTTGATTCCCCATGAAAATTATTATTATTTTCTGTTCATGGGTCTCAGAATAATACGCAGTTGGAAAAGTTTATCCGGAAGGAATATCGAGATTATTATGTATTTTTCATGCATTTCACTCATTTATACATGTGCATTGACCCATGACCAGCGCAAAATGTTCAAATTCGTTCTTATATTTTTCAAAAGGTTTTGACCTACTAGAACTAGAACTTGCAGCTAGATTAATAATTTTTTCACAAAGTTTTTCATCGGTAACTTCCTTTAAAAGTTCTATTACATTTTCAGATGTAATAGTTTTCATATTTAAATCATGAAATTGTTATTACAATTTATAAAATTCGTCATCATCAAAAGTACAAATATCACCTTTGCAAGCAGTGCAAGAAGTATCAACATTTTTATCACTATCAGATAAATCAATTAAATCAACTTCATCTTCAGATTCAGTTTCAGAGTAATAGTCAGATTCTGATCCAATCCTTTTCTTCAACAGATAAATAATTATCCCACCAGCCACGAAGTTGGCCAGTAAAGCCTACAATAATCATTTTGCAAATAGTTCTATCCGTATTTTTAACACTTTTGCAGATAGTCGAATACATAAGCATTCTATGTACGAGAATGGTTAATTGTCTATCAGTTAAACCATCAATATTCCATTCATAAATTTCGGAACCGCTATAAGACGTATTAGTCTGATTCCAATCGCGTTCCTCAATCAACACATCTTGAGGAGTAGGACAGGGATAATAATAAGTTTGCATCCTTGGTTTGTCAGCATACCTACTATTGGGTTTAACTATACCTTTGAGTTTATTAAACTCTGACCATGTCTCAGTTTTATAATCAGAAACGGTCTCAATTCTATCAGCAAAATTTTTAGATAAATAAATTGGTCTAACATTCAAACCAGAAAGCTTTTTATCGAAGAGTTGCGCTAAGTCATCAAGAGATTTAAATTTAAAATCCTAAATCTCAGGAGGTCTTTGAATATGAGTAAGAATAGCTTGATCAACTGCTTTACTACCTGAAGTGGAGGTAATATCAGTTGGTCCTTTCTTAGTACTCATTTCTTTTATTAAAATAGTAAAATCATCATGTTTTTTATCAAGAGAACCGATATGTTCTCCTAAAATCTTTATATATAAACCCAAATAATTGTTTTGAGAAATCAATTTATTAATTTCTGCGATACTAATAGTTGCAACGTTATCATCAATAAATTTTTGAAAGGCAGTGGATGTAATACCAGTATTATTAGGTAAAATAAAGGGGGCCTGAGGAGGATAAATGGATTTAGTAATATTACCACTCCCATCTTTATAAGATCTTTCTAGTACCTTTATAAAAAGAGGCAAATCAGTTGTTATAAACCAAGGAACAAAATACATAATTTGATTATGCAAAGCACAAGTTTCATAAAATTCTTGAGAAATACTATTCAAATCATCTTTGCTATAAGCATAAAAAAACCACGTTTTAAACTGGCTCCATTTATCACTAAAAAATTCCTTTTGAATATATTTCCGTGCCCGAGAACCGGGGCCAAAATCAATTTGGTGTGGAATCATTAAGT
The DNA here is from genome assembly GCF_000393655.2 of Nicotiana sylvestris. Classification (NCBI taxonomy): domain Eukaryota; kingdom Viridiplantae; phylum Streptophyta; class Magnoliopsida; order Solanales; family Solanaceae; genus Nicotiana; species Nicotiana sylvestris. The sequence goes on from NC_091058.1 coordinate 59,160,244, forward strand.
ACTATTGGGGTCGAAATCCATCTCGGATAAGAAGGAATATCCTTATCTGAAATATTGTCATTGTCCTGAACAATATTTGTTTGAGGGTTAACTTTAACCCTTTCAACCCTTTCGACCGGCTTATTACTAACTTTACTAGTAATAGTGTATAAAGAGGTTGTACGATTGCGAGCTGGACCGTAGACTGGTTCAACATGAGAAATATGTTGAAAAGCAGGTAGAAGTCTATGATTAGAAAATGAATGTCTATTATAAATAGTAGACTTATCATCAAATAGAATACAAATCCTACCATCCGGATTTTGAGTAACATGCGAAAATTCAGTATTCGACAAGTCGTTAGTAATCTGACTTGGGGATATAATCGAATTTAAAGTCCAAATAGTTGGGAAATTAATTTCTTCCCACCTAATAGGTCTCCTAGTGGTGACCTTGGACCTTGCAAATTTGGTTTCTACCAGTATGGTCTGATCTGATGTATCATATAACTTGCATCTCGACAGGCTGAAAAAAGGATCATAAGAATCCTTGGACTGACCAACATACTACGTTAGTCAAAAATACTAAACATCGTGTTAAGTCTTTACCTTGCTTAACTCTTGCTAATCCTACATGGCAAAAAATTATTGAGACTGATGCGTCCAACATTGGCTACGGTGGGATTTTAAAACAAGTGAATCCCAACAATAAGAGTGAATACCTGATAAGATTTCACTCTGGTAAATGGACCGAAGCCCAGAAGAAATATGCTACTGTGGCTCATGAAATGTTGACTATTGTTAAATGTGTTTTAAAATTTCAAGACGATTTATATAATCAAAAGTTTTTAATAAAAACTGATGCTCAATCTGTTAAATATATGTTTGACAAAGATTTCAAACATGATGCGTCTAAATTAATATTTGCTAGATGGCAAGCTCAACTGGCGCCTTTTGATTTTGAAATTCAATACAAAAAAGGAATTGATAATTCCCTTCCGGATTTCTTATCCCGAGAATACCTTGATTAATTATGAATTTCTATACAACTTTTTTAGAGGGAGAATTGTTAATTACTATCCTGAAAGTGGTTAGATTAAATCGAGATCTACAAAGTCTCATAATTGATTTGTTAATTGAAGATATCGTTGATAACCTGATTGAAAATCATAATCATGATGAAATTGTTAGGAATTCATACCTATACTAAAATTATTAGGGATGATATGCTGGATTATTACTTCTAAATTGACTTGTTATTTGTGCAGAATGGACCCTTCATGGGCCACCAGAGGCAGAGGTAGGGGAAGATCTTCCCCTAGTAGATCATATTCTCAAGGATCGTCATACGGATCCTCATCAAATTCTCCAGTGATACAAGCGGGAAAATGGAGTTTAATAAACTCAAAGATTTTTCATAAAGGAGATTCTTCATCAGGTCTGTCTATACATCTGGATAATATTCCAGAAGATGATCCATTATATGGTCATCTACAGGCATATTTGGTTTCCAAAAAGCAAAGTAATACATTTGCTTCAATCGCTAGAGAAGAAGACAACGATGATATTAAGTCTTACAAAAAATTACCAAAGAAAGAAATAATATTTCTCCTAGAAAACTCTGAGATTCAGCGAAAAGATGAACCATGGAAGATATTCCAGAGATATCTGATTAATGGATTATACTACCCAGGTGAATCATATAAAACCCGCACTTATTATGAGACTATTCTAATCAGTACAGGTAGTGCAAAATTCCAGCACTTTTCGGGTTATAACACAAATGAGAACGTTTATAACTTCTCAAAAATAATTAGCAAATAGATTATATATGTTGAAGAATGGGGGATTTCAACAATGAAAGAAAGGCAGATAAGCCTTAATAAATCACCCATGAATTTTACTTATTGGGATTATATCCAAGCATTTGATAGAGTGCTTTATTATAACAATGAGAGGCATAAACATACTTGGTTTATTAAAGTATGTGCAAAAATATTTACAGGACCTATCCCCAACTGGTTCTTAAATTGGTGGTCATACCACGGTCCTACAACAAAAATCCTGCCTGAGCCATTCTTTAAGTTATACAAAGAATGGGAAAAAATTTCACCATTCCTAACCGAGTTATATCACACAGATCATATCTGTTGCCTAGAAAAAATTGATCAAATTTGTTTCTTTATTGAATTCTATATCCCATGGATTCATAAATGGACTCCTGAATTAGGTTTTGCGGAGGAACAAATCCCTTGCTTATACAGGGTATGTTACAACAATTTTTGGGACAAATTAATGAAGAATGATCCCAAAACAAACATGTTATATGGACAAGAATTATTGGATTCTATTAAAACACAAATCCAAGTATACTCGTCCACTCCACAGAAGAAAATATTTGATGACAGCTCCGTCAAACATATTGCTCGAAGAATCTCTGTTCAAGATGAAGATAAAACTGAATTAGTAAATAAATATCTGGAAGAAGTAAAAAGAAATTTACTTCAAACTTTGAATCAATGTGAAAGATCAGACACATCAATGCACAATGAAACAAGTGGCGATGATATCGCAGAAGAAGATTCACAGCCGATGCAGCCAGAAATAATATTATCTGACAAAGAGAGAGAAAAGGTGGAAAATTTCCTCCAACAAATGAACGATTTAGACAAAAGAAGACTTTGACTAAAGCCGCCGAAGACCCCACACAACAGTAGATACACTGTTCCCAACAGTAGAAACACTGTATAAGGGACCCAAATACGCTATTCCCAACAGTAGAAAAACTGTATAGGGACCCAGATGTGGGACCCAATCTACTATTTAAAGATTCTTTATGTTTTTTCCTTCTTTAAATAGAGGACATCTTTATTTGAAGAGGCAAGTCGTGAGAACCCCCTCTCTCTCTAATCTCTCTCTCTAAACTCTCTCCTTCATGTAAAGCTTTTAGCTTATTAGTTTTGTAAATCAGTTGAAGATTAATAAAAGTTTTGAAGTTCAGTTCATCTTCAGGGCCTTGCTTCTCGGCCTTAAAGGTATTTATTTTATTTTATTATATAGTATTTTATATACTTAGTTTCTCTCCCCAGCCGTGACTATGTCCGGCTAAACGGATTCATATCTATGTTGAAAAACTAATTTCTCTTGCATATTAACCATGAAGAATCCACTACCGCCCGCCTACCCTGATCCTGATGTTAGATGATATCAGCGCCTAGGAATTTTCATGGTAAATATGTAATAGATATGAAATATTCAACATAGATATGAAGCTTTTGGAATGGATCTGGGAGAAACAAGTACTAAAAGTACTAGACTTGAAGAGGTAGATATACCTCAAAACCTTGATTTATTAAATAAATGGACAATTCCTAAAGTTTCTATAAAAACCATTTATGATTATGGTTGGTTTGATAAACTTTCTTCTAAACAATTGATAAAAACGACTGAACAGTCTTTAGCATTAAATTCGTCTGAACAGACTATTTGTTTGTTAAACAAACACGATATAGATTTATATAAACATCATTATCATTATCTGCATATTTGTATGGTTCAAATTGCGTTTAAACCGTTAACCCTTAAAGGATTACCAGAGACCTTTTTAGCAGCTCTTGGAGATGCTAGAAATCTGAACTTCAAATAGTCTCTGATGGGTTCAATTGAATCTACTGTGGCCTATGGTCCAGTATATTTTAATACTCAACCCAATCTGCAACTATCTCTTTCTGATGTTAATATTCTTGATGCCTTGACTTTAAATGTGAAAACGCATGGTTATAATTATGTGTTTGGTTCTGAACTTATATGTCTGTCTTATAGGATTTAAGATCTTCCCCTACCTATACCTCTGGTGGCCCATGAAGGGTCCATTCTGCACAAATAACAAGTCAATTTAGTAGTAATAATCCAGCATATCATCCCTAATAATTTTAGTATAGGTATGAATTCCTAACAATTTCATCATGATTATGATTTTCAATCAGGTTATCAACGATATCTTCAATTATCAAATCAATTATGAGACTTTGTAGATCTCGATTTAATCTAACCACTTTCAGGATAGTAATTAACAATTCTTCCTCTAAAAAAGTTGTATAGAAATTCATAATTAATCAAGGTATTCTCGGGATAAGAAATCCGGAAGGGAATTATCAATTCCTTTTTTGTATTGAATTTCAAAATCAAAAGGCGCCAGTTGAGCTTGCCATCTAGCAAATATTAATTTAGATGCATCATGTTTGAAATCTTTGTCAAACATATATTTAACAGATTGAGCATCAGTTTTTATTAAAAACTTTTGATTATATAAATCGTCTTGAAATTTTAAAACACATTTAACAATGGTCAACATTTCATGAGCCACAGTAGCATATTTCTTCTGGGCTTCGGTCCATTTACCAGAGTGAAATCTTATCAGGTATTCACTATATATATATATGGGATATGGGAAAAGGTTACGACGTTATATACGCACCACCACCTGATCAGCTGGTATATGATGATGATGTTGCCCACAGTGGCTGAAATATGATTCAAACGGTATTATATATGTGTATGTATGTATGTATGTATGTATGTATGTATGTATATGCATATGGGATATGGGAAAAGGTTACGGTGTTATATACGTACCACCACTTGATCAGCTGGTATATGTTGATGATTTTGCCCACAGTGGCCGAGATGATATGATGGGCCCTCAGTGGCTTGATGATACTATGTACACCCATACCTATGCATGGCATGACATTTACACGCATGTGCATGATGTTATAAACATTTCAGAAAAAAATTTAGTCAGATTTAAAGATGTGTTTCAGTATTCCATGTTTCATCTATGTATTTTACGTACTAATTTCCGTGTCTTACATACTCAGTACATTTTTTGTATTGACGCCCAATTCCACGGGGTTTGCGTTTCATGCCCGCATGTGCAAGTAGGCAAGCTGACGGTCCCCGTTTTTAGGATCCCTGATCAGCGAGAGTTGGCGTGCTTCATTTGATCCGGAGCTGCTTTTGATATTGGTACGATACGTTTGCACATATATACGTATATAGGTATGATGTGTCTCAGTCCCGTCTTTCAATAGTTATATTTCTGTTAGAGGTTTGTACACAGTATGTCTAGTTGGGTTGTATGTGGCCTTGTTGGCTTTCAGTTTTGGATGTATAGTTATCTATAGCAGTCTTGCCAGCTCACCCACTGTATTCTGCAAGTATACGCACATATGCCTTGATGGCAGGCTTCTTTCACGTATGTTAATTTCGTAATGCAGTATATGTTATTCAGGTTCATATCTTGAATATTCAGGTTCATATCTTAGACGCATGCTAAGGGGTGATTGACAGGTAGAACTCAGGCACCTGTCGCAGCCCATCGGTTTAGGTCGTGACATTATTAGCATTAAGTAAGCGAGTTAATATAACAATCAACTATCATATTTAAAATAGAATAATATTGGTTTATTAATTCATTAATTGATAAAATTTTCGTATGTAGTAATGTATGTGATTGATCATCAATTATAATATAGTGTGTGTGTGTATGTGAAATTACTCATATACTTAATTGTAACTTAGAAATTTAACTTAGATAGATGAATACAAAAGGTAAAACGTCTTGATCGATATTTATTAATCTATGTGATTTGTAATTAGTTAAATAATGAATTAATATATAAGACGAAATGTGGATTCGAATAAAATAAATGTCTCATATATATACCTTTATTTTTTTATTATGATTGATTAATTATATATATGTGTGAATAAAATATATGCTTATAATTTATTAAAAGTAATAAGTTAATATAATTATTTATAAAGATTATGCTTATAGTTTATAATTATTTATAGTAAATATATATATATATATATATATATATATATATATATGAATAAAATAAATGCTTGTAGTTTATAATATTTTAAGAAATAAAAACACTAAAAAAATTAGTTTTTTTAAAAAACATAACCGACCAAAGTTGATCAGTTAATGGTCAAACACAATCAACACTCGGTCACTTAGTGTACCGGCCAACTGTCATGACCCTAAATCCAGACCCAGTCGTGATGGCGCCTCTCGTGAAGACAAGGCCAGCCGACACAACACCCAATTCATTTTAAATAATTATAATAACACAATTTAAGTCATTAATATGATAATAAGCCCAAAATAAAAGTGAACTAGTAAAATTTGCGGAAAGCAACACAGCCCGACATCGGGGTATCACCAGTCATGAGAATCTAAACATGTGTCTAAGAGTCTGAAAGAGTTTATACAGTTTATTACAGAACTAGAAACAGAAAGTAAGATAGGAGGGAGAAACACTGGGCTGCGAACACCGAGCAGCTACCTAGTAGACTCTGAATGCCCTGATGGGAGCAATCAACCCTCACTGGGGGAACTTGTAGCTCCTGAATCTGCATACAGGGTACAGAGAGTAAAGTGAGTACTCCAACTTAGTGAGTATAACAATAAATGAAGACTGAGCGATAAGAAATCACGTAAAACATGACAACATGCTATAAAGAGGCAGAGTAAAACCAATAAAGTGTAATAAAACAGTGAAATCTTATAAAAACACCTTAGTTCAGTATAAGCTTCTTTAAAATACCTTTTTAACAGCTAAACAAGTAAATAAAAGGCAGTGAGAAAAGATAAACACATAAAATCAGTCCCTCGAGCATAATACCAACAGAAATCAGCCCCTCAGGCAATAACATGGAACAACCTCAGCCCCTCAGGCTATATCTGTCACGACCCTAACCCGGACCCGCTCATGATGGTGCCTCTCATGAAGACAAGGGCAACCGACACTTCCCATTTTCCAAATATTAATAGCTAAGTATTTCAGAAATCTAAACATGATAAAATAAATCCAAAAATAACAACGCTAACATAAATACGCGGAAGAACACCCCTACATAGACCTAACCGGGGTGTCACTAGTCATGAACGTCTATGAGTCATAATACAATCTCGCTAGAACCATTAATTAGTACAAAAGTCTGAAAAGGAATAGAAGCAATAAAGGAGTAGAGACACGGGGCTGCGGACGTCAACAACTACCTCATAATCTCCGAAAGCCCGCCTAAAACTGGAGGAATCATCATTCGGGAGCGGAACCAGCTACGCCTGAATCTGCACACATAGTGCAGGGAGTAAAGTGAGTATTCCGACTCAGTGAGTAACAAATGTAAATAACGGCTGAAAGTAAGAAAACAAGTAAGGCACAAAGCATTCTATAATGAAGCAGTAAAACCATTTAAAAGCAGTAAACAGTGAAAAGTCAAGTAAAATCCTCTTTCAACAAGTAAGCAAGTAATTGACATGTAATTAAGGTAAAGTAAACAAATAGAAGTTTGCCTCTCGGGCACAGTATTACCACATCTGCCCCTAGGGCAACATCTCAGAACAATAACAGCCCCTCGGGCTCAATCTCATAACACAATGGGTACCCGCGCTCACAGGGTGTGTGCAGACTCCTGGAGGGGCCCCTTACGGCCCAAGTGCAATAATAAGCCATCTCGTGGCATCAAAACTAGGCCCTCGGCCTCATATCAATCAGGCCACCTCATGGCGTACATATCTTAGGCTCTCGGCCTCAAATCAGTATCAGTGTTTCCTCACAACATAGGCCCTCGGCCTTACTCAGTCAAAAATCATCACAAGCCTCTCAAGCAATAGTAAAATAGTGTTTCTCAGCCCAAACATCATTTAAAAGATCATGTAAGTGTTAAAATTGAGAAAACATGGTTGAGTAGTAAAAACAGTGGAAATTAACATGACTGAGTTCAAGTAATAAGTCAAAACAGTGAGGAAATAGTAATAAAATTCCCCGGAGGGTTCAAATAGTAGGCACGAAGCCCAAATATGGCATTCAACCCATATAACGATGATAGCAAATAGATTTCAGTCAAATATACAGTAAAATCATCAATTGGGACGGACCAAGTCACAATCCCCAATAGTGCACGACCCCATGCTCGTCATCCAGCGTGTGTCTCACCTCAATATAGCATTACGATGTGCAAATCCGGGGTTTCAAACCCTCGGATCATCACTTCAAATCATTACTCACCTCGAACCTGCTAAATCTCTAGCTCATGATGCCTTTACCCCTCAAATTGGCCTCCACGCACATTGAATCTATCCAAAATTAGAACGAGGACGTCAAAATATGCTAAAGGAACGAAGCCCAAGCGAAAACAATCAATAAAGGGCACAAATCCCGAAATTACCAAAACCCGACCCCCAGGCCCACGTCTCGGAATTCGATAATTTTTACATCAATAGGTTCCTTATCTCCCCACGAGTTCATACATATCAAAAGTTCTCAAATCCGACCCCAAATGGTCATTCAAATCCACAATTCAAGGCCTAGTTTCCCCAATTTTCACAATTAATTTCCATAATTTCTAGCTCTAATCCGTGAAATAATAGCATAGGAACAAGTTTTTGGTCCAAATTACTTACCTCAATGAAGTTCTCTTGAAATCCCTCTTTCAATTCGCCCAAAAAACTCCCAAGCCGAAGTCAAAAATGGTGAAATAACTCAAATTCTCGAAGAAGACAATTTATATGTTCTGCCCAGACCTTTCCGCATGTGCGGCCAAATTACCTCTTCTGCGGTACCGCATGTGCGGCCAAATAACCGCTTCTGCGGTTCCTCACTTAAACTCCTATTTCCGCATCTGCGATTCATTATCTGCATCTGCGGTTTCGCAGATGCGGTACTCTTAGCTGCTTCTGCGGTTCCAGCTCTTCAAACCCTTTTCTAATTCTGTGACCTATCTCCCGCACGTGCGGCGTCGTATCTGCGTTCCCCAATCCGCAAGTGCAGATATACCAGAAGCAGCATAGTTCAGCAGCTGCAACATGGTTCCAAACTCCCCGTCAACCATCCAAAACCACCCCGAGGCCCTCGTGACCTCGACCAAAAGCACAAACATATCTCAATACCTTGTTTAAACTTGTTCCAATCATCAAAACACCTCAAACAACATTAAATCACACAAAACACTTCGGATTCAAGCCAAACATTCTAAAATCTTCCAAATTACGCTTTTGATCAAAAACCCAACCAAACCATGTCCGAATGACCTGAAATTTTGCACACACATCCCAAATAACACAACGGAACTACTACAACTCTCGGAATTCCATTCCGACCCCTATATCAAAATCTCACCTACCAACCGAAAATTGCCGAAATATCAACTTCGCCAATTCATGCCTAAATCTTTTTCGGACCTCCAAAATTCATTCCGAGTGTGCTCCTAAGCCACTCACCTCCCGAAGCTAACCGAACCTTGGAACTCACATATGAACCCTCTAACACATAAGTCAACATCTAGTTGACCTTTTCAACTTAAACTCACTCTAAAGAGACTAAGTGTCTCAAACCTTACCAAACCATTTCCGAACGCGATCCGGCCAACCCGATACCACATAACAAGGATAAATAAAGCATAACAAAATAGATATAGGGAAAATGGAGTGGTAACTCATGAGACGACTAGCCGGATTGTCACATCCTCCCCAACTTAAACAATTGTTCGTCCGCGAATGAATCAAGAAACGTACCTGAAGCCTCACACAGGTGAGGATATCTGCTCCCCATCTCCCACTTGGTCTCCCAAGTAGCCACCTCCACAGGCCGACCTCTCCACTGCACTTTCACTAAAGCTATATCCTTTGACTTCAAATTTCAAACTTGACGACCTAAAATAGCTACTAGCTCCACATCATAGGTTAAATCACCACCTAACTGAACCGTGCTAAAATACAGAACATGAGACGGATCCGTAATATACTTTCATAGCATAGAAACATGAAATAGCGGATGCACACTCGACAAGCTGGGTGGCAAGGCAAGCTTATAAGCCACCTCCCCAATCCTTCGAAGAACCTAAAGGCCCAATGAACCGAGGACTCAATTTCCCTTTCTTCTCAAATCTCATAACACCATCCATGCGTGAAACCTTCAATAGAACCTTCTCGCCAACCATGTAGGACACATCTTGAACTTTCTTGTCAGCATAGCTCTTTTGCCTCGATTGCGCCGTACGAAGCCTCTCCTGAATCACCTTCACCTTCTCCAAAGTATCATGCACTAAATCTGTCCCCAATAGCCTAGCCTCACTGGGCTCAAACCAACCAGCTGGAGATCTACACCACCTCCCATACAAAGCCTCATATGAAGCCATCTGAATACTCGACTGGTAGTTGTTGTTATAAGCAAACTCTGCAAGCGATATAAACTGATACCATGACCCTCCGAAATCAATGACACAAGCACGCAACATGTCCTCTAATATCTAAATAGTGCGCTCAGATTGCCCGTCCGTCTGAGGTGAAAAGCTATGCTCAACTCAACCTGAGTACCCAACTCTCGCTGCACAGACCTCCAAAACTACGATGTAAACTGAGTGCCCCTATCTGAAATGATGGAAACTAGGAACCATGAAAACGAACACTCTCCCGGATATAGATCTCTGCCGCTCAGAAGAATTGGTAGTACACACAGGAATGAAGTGCGCAAACTTGGTCAGCCGATCCACAATCACCCAAATAGCATCGAACTTTCTCAAAATCCGTGGAAGCCCAACAAAAAAATCCATAGTGATCCTCTCCCACTTCAACTCTGGAATATCAATCTGCTGAAGCAAGCCACCCGGTCTTTGATGCTCATATTTCACCTGCTGACAATTGAGACACCAAGCTACAAATCCCACGATATCTTTCTTCATTCTTCTCCACCAGTAGTGCTGCCTCAAATCCTAATACATATTTGCGGCACTCGGATGAATGGAATACCGCGAGCTATGTGCATCTTCCAGAATCAACTCCCGAAGCCCATCCACATCGGGCACACAGATCCGACCATGCATCCTTAACACCCCATCATCACCAATGGTCACATCTCTAGCATCATCATGCTGAACTCCGCCCCTAAGGACTAGCAAATGCGGATCATCAAATTGGTGCTCTCTTATGCGATCATATAAGGAAGACGAGAAACCACATAAGCTAATACCCGAATGGGCTCCGAAATATCCAACCTCACAAACCGATTGGACAAGGACTAAACATCAACCACAAGAGGTCTCTCCCCAACTGGAATATATGTCAAACTCTACATACTCACTGCCTTTTGGCTCAAGGCAATGACCACCACATTGGCCTTTCCCGGATGGTACAGTATAGTGATATCATAATCCTCAAGCAACTCCAACCATCTACGCTATCTCAAATTAAGATGCATTTGTTTGAACAAATGTTGAAGATTACAATGATCAGTGAACACCTCGCAAGATACGCCATACAAGTAATGCCTCCAAATTTTCAATGCGTGAACTATGGTAGCCAACTCCAAATCATGAACGAGGTAGTTTTTCTTATAGGGATTCAACTGAAGAGAAGCATAAGCAATAACTCTACCCTCCTACATCAACACACAACTAATACCAACTCTCAAAGCATCACAATACACGGTATATGAACCTGAAGCTGATGGGAAAACCAACACTGGAGCTGTGGTTAAGGCTATCTTGAGCTTCTGAAAGCACTCCTCACACTTCTCCGACCATACAAATGAAGCACCATTTTGAGTCAACTTAGTCAAGGGCGATACGATAGATGAGAATCCCTAAACAAACTGGCGATAATAGCCTGCCAAACCAAGAAAGCTGCGAATCTCTGTGGCTGAGGATGGTCTAGGCCAACTTTGAACCGCCTCTATCTTCTTTGGGTCAACCTGAATACCCTCGCTTGACACCACGTGCCCCAAGAAAGCCACTGAACCGAGCCAAAACTCACACTTGGAGAATTTTGCATAAAGGTTCTCCTCCCTTAATCTCTACACACGACTCTCAAATGCTCTGCGTGCTCCTCCTAACTATGTGAATATACCAGAATATCATAAATAAAGACTATGACAAACGAGTCAAGATAAGGCTGGAACACACTGTTCATCAAATGCATGAACGTCGTTGGGGCTTTATTTTAGCCCAAAAAACATCACCAAGAACTCATAATGACCATATTGGGTCCTGAAAGCTGTCTAAAAAATATCTGAATCCCTGATCTTCAACTGGTGATAGTCTGAACGGAGATCAATCTTGGAGAACACCCTCGCTCCCTGAAGCCGGTCGAATAAATCATCAATACGAGGCAAATGATACTTTTTCTTAATTGTTACTTTGTTCTATTTCCTATAATCAATGCACATCATCATTATATCATCCTTCTTTTTCACAAATAGAACCGGCGCACCCCAAGGTGACACACTAGGATGAATGAACCCTTTATCAAGGAGTTCCTGAAGCTGTTCTTTTAATTCCTTCAATTATGTTGGTTCCATACGATACAGTGGGATAGAAATGGGATGAATGCCCATCACCAGGTCAATACCAAAATCAATATCCCTGTCTGGTGGCATGCCTGGTAGGTCTGCAGGAAACACATCGGGAAAATCCCTCACAACTGGGACAGAATCAATACTGGGGGTCTCAACTATGACATCCCTCACAATGGCTAGATACGAAAGACAACCCTTCCCAACCATACGCTGGTCTTTCATGAATGAGATCACTCTACTGGGAACATAATCAGTCACACCTTGCCACTCAATCCATGGCACACCCGGTATAGCCAATGTAACTGTCTTAGCATGACAATACAAAATAGCACGACACGGAGATAACCAATCCATGCCCAAAATGACATCAACATCGACCAAGCTTAATAGTAATAGATCCACACAGGTCTCCAGACCCCCAATAGTCAACACACACGACCGGTACACACGGTCTACAATAACAGTATCCCCACTTGGGTAGATACATGAATAGGTAAAGCAAGAAACTCACGGGGCATACCCAAATAACGAGCAAAGTATGATGACACATAAGAAAAGGTGGAACCGGGGTCAAATAATACAGAGGCATCTCTGTGGAATACTGAAACAATACCTTTAATAACAACATCTAAAGCAATAGCATCGGGTCTGCCTGGAAGTGCATAGAAATGGGCCTGACCGTCACCTGATCGACCTCCCCCTCTGGGGTGACCCCTGGCCAACTGACCTCCACCCCTAGCTGGCTGTGCGGGCAGTGGTAAAGAAACTAGCGCTGAAGCCGATGATTGACCCCTTTGCTAGGACAAACTAACAACACGATGAGGATACTACCTCCACATATGGACCATCTCACCACACTCATAACAACTCTTAGGTGCTAGAGAAGGGGACTGAAGGGAACCCCTCGCACCGGAGTGACTAACAGATGCACTCGGCATAGAAGAACCTTGGACTAATGGAGCACGGGTCGAACTCTGAGCTGGAAGGGCACTAAGTGAAGACTGGACCTGCTGGGAACTGTGATAACCATGACCCAAAGATGCCCCACGATAACCTGGGTGAGCTGGATGAGCAGACCTGAATGAATGGCCTCTACCGTGCTGAAACTGACCCCTCGAATGAGCACCACTATAACGGCTAGATCCTGAAGGCCTCTTGGCCTTCCTCTCCTCTCGCTCCTAACGATGAACAGACTCAATCTCATGGGCGATATCCACAACCTCCTCAAAAGTAGCGTCAGTCACCCTCTCCCTAGTCATGAGAATACAGATCTAATAAGTAAGACCATCTACAAACCTCTTAATCCTCGCTCTATCTTTCGGTACCAACCAAATGGCATGACGTGCTAACTCGGAGAACCTCAACTCATACTATGACACGGTCATCTCCCCCTAGAGTAAGCACTCAAACTGCCTATGCAGCTCCTCTCTACGAGACTGTGGCACATACTTCTCCAAAAAGAGAATGGAGATCTGCTTCCAAGTAAGGGGTGCTGCACCAACAGGCCTACACCTCTTAAAATCCTCCCACCAAGTGAAAGCAGCTCCTGAATACTGATAGGTGGAAAAAGCGACCTCACTGGTCTCTAGAATACCTACAGTATGAAGCATCCTCTAACACTTGTCTAAAAAGCCATGGGCATCCTCGCCCTCTGCGCCATTGAAGGTCGAAGGCTGCAATCTACCAAACCTCTCCAACCTACACTGCTCATCCTCCGGCATGACAGGAACCACATAGTCCTGAGTAGCTGCAACCGGCTAGGCTGGATGCACCCCAGGCGTCTGAAGTCCCTGCATGACCTACTTAGGTATACGAGCGGCGGGAGTCTAATTTCGTCCCCCGTCCTGAGAAGTAGCTGCAGCTATAGTGGCTGAAATCGCTGAGCTAGGCCAGTGCAAACTGATAAGATCTAAGCCAAGGCCTCCTGAAGACTCAGAATCACAATGGGCAGAACTGGTGCCTGAGCTGGTACTATAGGAGAATCCATAACTGGGACTTGATCCTGAACTGGGGCAGCTGGTGCATCTGCAGGTGCTACTCTAGCTGCTCTGCCCCTACCACAACCACGGCCACATCCTCTGCCTCTAGTGGCTACAACTGGTGGTACTGGGGGTCGTCCACCCCCACCAGTAGCATGTGTCCTCACCATCTATGAGAGAATAGAATAACAGAAGTTTAGTACTCGGATCAACAAGTTTGCACGACAAGAATTTCAAGAATATGATGTTTTTCCTAAAGGTTCTGCAACCTCTCGAAGATAAATACAGACGTCTCTGTACCGATCCGCGAGACTCTACTAAACCTGTTCATGACTCATGAGACCTATGTAACCTAGGCTATGATATGAACTTGTCACGACCCTAACCCGGACTCGGTCGTGATGGTGCCTCTCGTGGAGACAAGGCCAGCTGACACTTCCCATTTTCCAATTATTAACAGTTAAGCATTTAAGAAATGGTCTAAACATGATAAAATAAATCCAAAAATAACAACGATAACATAAATACACAAGAGAACACCCATACACAGCCCTAAACGGGGTGTCACTAGTCATGAGCATCTATAAGTTATAATACAATCCTGCTAGAATAATGAATTAATACAAAAGTTAGTTTGGTTCAGATAGTATTTTTATATTTGAAACTTAGTTGTACTCTATTTAGTTTCTCATTACTTCTTATTACCTCGTTTTAGGATAATGTTATTATATTTTTCGTATTTGGTTGATGTTTTAAGACTTTTTTATGTTTTATCTATATCTTGATAGCGAATTATCCTTTATTTGTCTTGCTTTGGTTGATTATGATTGTTGGCTTAGCTGGTGAGGCTAAATACTATTACGATCATTGGTAGTAATTTGGGTCTTGAAACTTAAAGCCTATTCAGGAAACCAAAAGTCATATTGTATTGAAGATTTTTTTTGGTACAAACATTATTCATATATCAACTTCAAACAACCATTAAGTTTTCTCCGCATATTATTCTGAAAAGGAACAGAAGAAATAAAGGAGTAGTAACGACTGAAAGTAAGAAAACACGTAAGGCACATGGCATTCTATAATGAAGCAGTAAAACCATTTAAAAGTAGTAAACAGTGAAAAGTCAAGTAAAATCCTCTTTCAACAAGTAAGCAAGTAATTGACAGGTAATTAAGGTAAAGTAAACTAATAGAAGTTCGCCCCTCGGGCACAATATCACCACATTCGTCCCTTGGGCAACATCTTAGAACAATAACAGCCCCTCGGGCTCAATCTCACAACACAATGGGTACCCGCACTCAATGGGGTTGTGCAGACTCCTGGAGGGGCCCCTTACGGCCCAAGCATAATAACAAGCCATCTCGTGGCATCAAAACTAGGCTCTCGGCCTCATATCAATCAAGACACCTCGTGGAGTACATATCTCAGGTTGTTGGCCTCAAATCAGTATCAGTGTTTCCTCACAACATAGGCCTTCAGCCTTACTCAGTCAAAAATCATCACAAGCCTCTCGGGCAATAGTAAAATAGTGTTTCTCATACCAAATATAATTTAAAAGATCATGTAAGTGTTAAAACTGAGTAAACATGGCTGAGTAGTAAAACAGTGGAAATTAACATGACCAAGTTCAAGTAATAAGTCAAAACAGTGAGTAAATAGTAATAAAAATCCCTGAAGGGTTCAAATAGTTGGCACGAAGCCCAAATATGGCATTCAGCCCAAATAATGATGATAGCAAATAGATTTTAGTCAAATATATGGTAAAATCATCAATTGGGACGGATCAAGTCACAATCCCCAATAGTGCACGACCCCACGCTCGTCATCCAGTGTGTGCCTCACCTCAATATAGCACTACGATGTGCAAATCCGAGGTTTCAAACCATCAGAACATCATTTACAATTGTTACTCACCTCGAACCGGCTAAATCTCTAGGTTGCGATGCCTTTGCCCCTTGAATCATCCTCCACGCGTGTCGAATCTATCCAAAATCAGAACTAGGACGTCAAAATATGTTAAGGGAACGAAGCCGAAGCGAAAACTATCAATAAAGGGCACAAATCTTGAAATTACCAAAACCCGACCCCCGGGCTCATGTCTCAGAATTCAATAATTTTTACATCAATAGGTTCCTTATCTCCCCACGAGTTCATACATATCAAAAGTTCTCAAATCCGACCTCAAATCATCCTTCAACTCCACAATTAAAGGCCTGAGTTTTCAAGCCCTAGTTTCCCCAATTTTCACCATTAAATTCCATAATATCTAGTTCTAATCCATGAAATAATAGCATAGGAACAAGTTTTAGGTCCAAATTCCTTACCTCAATGAATTTCTCTTGAAATCCCTCTTTCAATTCGCCCAAAAAGCTCCCAAGCCGAAGTCAAAAATGGTGAAATAATTCAAATTCGCGATGAAGACAATTTATATGTTCTGCCCAAACCTTTCTGCATCTACGACCAAGTTATCGCTTCGGCGATACTACATATGCGGCCAAGTAACCGCTTTTGCGGTTCCTCACTTAAACTCCAATTTCCGCATCTGCGATTCATTATCCGCATATGCGGTGTCGCAGATGCGGTCCTCTTAGCCGCTTCTGCGGTTCCAGCTCTTCAGACCCTTTTCTAATTCTGCGACCTATCTCTCGCATGTGCGGCGTCGCACCTGCGGTCCTCAATTTGCAAGTGCGGAAATACCAGAAGCAGCATAGTTCAGCAGTTGCAACAAGGTTCCAAACTCCCTGTCAACCATCTGAAACCACCCCGAGGCCCCCGGGACCTCGACCAAAAGCACAAACGTATCCCAATAACTTATTCAAACTTGTTCTAGTCATCAAAACACCTCAGACAACATTAAATCACCCAAAACACATCGGATTCAAGCCAAAGTTTCTAAAATTTCTAAAATCTTCCAAATTACGCTTTCGATCAAAAACCCAACCAAACCACGTCCGAATCACCTAAAATTTTGCACACACATCCCAAATGACATAGAGGAACTACTTCAACTCTAGGAATTCTATTCTTACCCCTATATCAAAATCTCGCCTACCAACCGGAAATCGCCAATATATCAACTTCGCCAATTCAAGCCTAAATCTTCTCCAGACATCCAAAATTAACTACGATCGCGCTCCTAAGCCACAAATCACCTCTCGAAGCCAACCGAACCCTCATAACTCACGTCTGATCCCTCTAACATATAAGTCAACAACCGGTTGACTTTTTCAACTTAAACTTACTCTAAAGAGACTAAGTGTTCAAACCTTACCAAATCCTTTCCGAACTCGATCCGACCAACTCGATACCATATAACACGGATAAATAAAGCATAATGAAAGAGAAATAGGGAAAATGGAGCGATAACTCATTAGACGACTGACCGGGTCGTCAAAATATCACAGATCATACTGGGTACCCGCGCTCACTAGGGGTGTACAGACTCCGGGAGGAGCCCCTTACGGCCCAAGCACAATATCAAGACATCTCGTGGCACAATCAATAGGATCTCTGCCTCATATCAAGCCACCTCGTGGCGTAAAGCTCAAGCTCTCGGCCTCATAATCATGAATCAACTCAATAATGTTGTGGCACGCTGCTCGGTCCCATAATAACCTCACAACACAGGCCCTCGATGCTACTTAGTCAGAAATCTCTAAAAGACACTCATGCATAGTAAAATATGATGCTCAGCTCAAAATATCATTTAAGATGTCAAAATAGTGTAAACATTCCTGAGTTATAAAAAATAGTAGAATATAACATGACTTAGTACAAGTATAAAGTCAAAATAGTGAGGAATAGTAGTAAAAATCCCCTAAGGGTCTAAAACAGTTAGCCTGAGGCCCAAATATGTCATTCAGCCCAAAACAGGATAATAGAAAACTGTTTTCAATCAAATACGCGGTAAAACAGTCATTCAGGATGGACTAAGTCACAATCCCCAACGGTGCACGACCCCACACTCGTCATCTAGCGTGTGTACCACTTCAACATAGCACAACAATGTGAAAGCTGGGTTTTCATACCCTCAGGAAAACATTTACAATCATTACTCACCTTAATATGGTCCAAACTCTAGCCCGCGATGTCTTTGCCCCTCGAATCAACCTCAACTCACGTCGAATCTATCCAAAATCAGAATCATGACGTCAAAATATGCTAAGGGAACGAAACCCATGCGAAAATAATCAAATTACAACATAAATCCCAAAATTATCCAAACCCTGACCCCCGGGCCCACATCTAAATCCGATAAAATTTATATCAATACGCTCTTTATCCTCCCACGAGTTCATTCATATTAAAAGTACCAAAATTCGACAACAAATGGCCCCTCAAATCCCCAAGTTAAGATCTCCAATACTAAGCCTTAATCCCCAATTTTTAACCCTTAATTTCCATTTATCTTGGGCCAAATAAGTGAAATAATGCCATAGGATTGATTATTAGGTTCAAAGATCTTACCTCCAAGCATTATCCCTTGAATCCCTCTTCAAAATAGCTTCCCCAAGTTGAAACCCGAATAAAAATGGTGAAGAACAACTCAAAAATAGCAAAGGAAGCCTTTTATACTTTCTGGCCCAGTGATTCCGCACCTGCGGTCCAAGACGCCACATCTGCGGTCCTCACTTAAATCCTAGGCTCCGCTTATGCGATGCAAATCCCGCACCTGCGCTACCGCAGGTGCGCCTACCTAGCCGCTTCTGCGGCTCTAGATCTCCCTGTCCCTTTCAGCTTCTGCGACTCATTTCCGCATCTGTGAGGGTCGCATCTACGGCCTCATAACCATATATGCGGTTATGACAGTAGTCCCAACACTTCAGCTACGCTTTCCAAATTCCTATCTTTCCGTCAACCACCCGAAATCACCCCGAGGCCCCTGTGACCTCAACCAAAAGCACAAACCAGTCATATACCACTACCCAAATTTATACCAATCTTCAAAATACTTCAAATAACATCGAATCAACCAAATAACATCGAATTCAAGCATAAGGTTCCAAAATCATCCAAATTCCGCTTTTGATCAATAGTTCTATCAAACCATGTCCGAATGACCTGAAATTTTGCACACACGTCCGAAATGACACAACGGACCTACTGCAACCCCCGTAATTCCTTTTTGACCCCTTGTAACAACCCAACCGGTCGTTTCGAGATCTTACACTTTGCTCGCCAGTTCTCGGGCATGACTTGCTCCGCGTGATGTACTATGACTTATGTAAATTGTTGATTTTGGTTTTTAGGGTAATTGGAATGAATTTGGGAGAACAGTTCTCAGTTTAAAGCTTGAAATTTGAAAGGTTTGACCAAGATTTGACTTGTTTGTATATGATCTCGGATCAGAATGTTTATAATTTGGTTAGCTCCGTTAGGTGATTTGAGACTTAGGAGCGTGATCAAAATGCATTTGTAAGTCCGTGGAAGGTTTAGGCTTGAATTGGCAAAATTGAGATTTTGGGCATTTTCCGGTTAATAGTTGAGATTTTGATATAGGGCTCGGAATTCTATTCCTAAAATGCCCAATATCTCAATTTCACCAATTCAAGCCTAAACCTTCCAAGGACTTCCAAAATGCATTCTAGTCACGCTCATAAGTCTCAAATAACCTAACGGAGCTAACCAATTCATAAAAATTCTGATCCGAGATCATATACAAACAAGTCAAATCTTGGTCAAACCTTTCAAATTTCAAGCTTCAAACTGAGAATTGTTCTCCCAAATTCATCCCGATTACCCTGAAAACAAAAACCAAAGATTTACATAAATCATGATACATCACACGGAGAAAGTCATGCCCGAGAACTGGCGAGCAAAGTGCAAGAGCTCAAAACGACCGGTCGGGTTGTTACATCCTCCCCCACTTAAGCATACGTTTGTCCTCGAACGTGCCGAGAGTTGTTCCAAAAGCCAACCAATCGCTAAAAAACCTTACCATGCATATATCCGGGGGTGATCCCACGTCACCCTATCTCATATAGGTCCGATAACACAATATAGCTGAAATTTCACAATTCATCCTAGCCCATAAACCTTAGAACCACATTTCTACCACCTAAATCATCCACAAGATCAAAATCTCACATTTATACTTTGACTAAGCCTGAACAAGCTGTAATAACCCATACCCATAACCTTGGTGCAATTACATGATATACCACATAACTCAAACGCTTGCAGTGATAACTTCTAATCACAGCAGCTGCACACAACAATAGAACATCGATAGGAAACCTTTTATCAACTAAAGTCTCATTCCAACACTTTCATATACTGCCAATGATAATGAAACACGCAGTAAGCCATAACTGTTTCATTAGATCAACCATTCATGAAACCACTTCTCCTTTGGCAAAGATCATAGCAAATTTCTGCGCAGAACCTCGATGTTATCCTTCCAACATGCTGAAATCAAATCCGTTTGCAGTCATTAAAGATCTGGACGATCTCATCTAATCCAACACAACTACTATGGTGACATTGACACATCAATACAGACTAAAGCAACGACTTGTGCAATCCGTGCACCAATAATCCACAATTCGAACTTACTCAAATCATGAAAATGACTCAAATGAAAGAGTTGTACCGTAAGCTCACTAGAACCACCACAACACAAGGCTGAGAACCTGTCACATATCATAGAAACAGAACACACGAATCTAACCCGCAGGATCATACTTCCACATAGCTTGTCCCAATGCGCGTCCTCATCCAAACACTGGTTTGCATAAAATACCTTAAGTCACTATGCTCAAAATCGACAACCGTGTGCAATATGATGTCTAAAACCAAAGCAATCATTATAACCACCATGAATAAATTGATATAACATTACACAATAATAAAAGATCCACTCAGGCCTCCAGACCCCCAATAGTCACCACACACAACCGGTACACACGACCTATGACAACAGTTTCGCCCACAGGTGTAGATACATGAATAGGTGAAACAAGAGACTCACAGGGTGTATCCAGATAACAGGCAAAGTATGATGACACATAAGAAAAGGTGGAATCCAAATCAAATAATACAGAGGCATCTCTGTGGCAGACTGAAACAATACCTGAAATCATGGCATCTAAAGTAGCAACATCTGATCTACCCGGAAGAGCATAGATATGGGTCTGACCACCACCTGATTGACCTTCCCCTCTAGGGCGACCCCTGGCTAACTGACCTCCACCCCTAGCTGGATGGGCAGGTGGTGAAGTAATTGGAGCAGAAGTCGAGGGCTGATCCCTTTGCTGAGACTGACCATCACGAAGACGAGGACACTACCTCCTCATATGCCCAAGCTTTATACACTCATAACAACTTCCCGGTGCTAGATATGGGGACTGAAGAGAACCCCTCGCACCGGAGTGACCAGTAGAAGGACCTGGCATAGAAGAACCCTACACTAGTGGAGCACGGGACGAACTCTGGGCTGGGAGGGCATTGAGTGATGAGTGGCCCAAATGAGAACTATGGGAACCATGACCCGATGATGCCCCACGATACCCTGAGCAAGCTGAATGATCCTGTCTGAAGGGATGGCCTCTGCCCTGTAGGAACTAACCCCTTGAAGGTGCACCACTAAATCTACCAGATCCCCGAGGCCTGTTGGCCTCCCTCTCCTCTCGCTCCTGGCGGCGAACCGACTCAATCTCACGGGCGATGTCAACAACCTCCTCCAAAGTAGCACTTGTCACCCTCTCCCTAGTCATGAGAATCCGAAGCTGATATGTGAGACCATTAACAAACCTCATAATCCTCTCTCGATCTATGGGAACCAACATAACTGTATGACGGGCTAACTTGGAGAACCGTATCTCATACTATGTCACAGTCATTTCTCACTGACGCAACTACTCAAACTGCCTACGCAGCTCCTCTCGGCGAGACTATGGCACATACTTCTCCAGAAAGAGAACAGAGAACTGCTGCCAAGTAAGGGGCGCTGCTCCAAGAAGTCTACGCCTCCCAACAAGTGAAGGCAGCCCCGGAAAATTGAAAGGTGATAAAAGCTACACCACTAGTCTCTAGGATCCTCTTTGTACGAAGCATCCTCTAGCACTTATCCAATAAGTCCTCGGCATCCTTGCCCTCTACACCGCTGAAGGTTGGAGTCTAGAGTCTATGGAACCTCTCAAGTTGACGCTACTCGTCGTCCGGCATAACTGGTAGTACAAACTCCCAGTATAACTTGAATTTTGGAAGTTAAAGTAGCTCAGTTGTGTCATTTGTGATGTGTGTGCAAAATTGCAGGTCATTCGGACGTGGTTTGGTCGGGTTTTTGATCAAAAGCGTAATTAGGAAGATTTTGAAATTCTTAGGCTTGAATTCGATGTAAATTTGGTATTTTAATGTTTTTTTAGCGTTCCGAAGGTTGGAACAAGTTTGAATGATGTTATGGGATATGTTGGCATGTTTGGTTGAGGTCCCGAAGGCCTCGGGGTAATTTCGAGTGGTTGACGGGAAGTTTGAAACCTTGTTGTAGCTGCTGGAATTGCTGCTTCTGGTATTTTCGCACCTACAGATTGGGGACCGTAGGTGGGATGCTGCTGGTGCGAGAAGGACACCACAAAAGCGGTGCTGGCTGTAGAAACGGAGATATTGACCGCCTCCGCAGGACCGCAGGTGCGATACATGAGTCGCAGATGCGGAATCTGAAGGAGTAAGTGAAATCAGTAGAAGCGGGTGTTTTTCCGCAGAAGCGGAAGCGCAGGTGCGCTTATGGGATAGCAGGTGCGGAAGTGCTGGGCAGAATGTATAAAAATGCCCCTTCGTGATTTTCAGTCATTTGTTCATCATTTTTGTGCAATTTTGGAACTCCAAGCTGTGATTTCAAGAGGGAATCAAGTGTTGATAGAGAGGTAAGCTACTTGGGCTTTGTATCTTGTGTTTATGGTGATTATTTCATTGTTTAATCGTGAAATATAAGGGAAAAATTATAGAAAGATTTGGGGAAATTATGGCTTGAAATGGGAGAGTTAAATTGGGGATTGGGGGGACATTTGAGGTCCAATTTTGATGATCTTGATATGTATGGACTCGTGGGAGGATGAGGATTCTATTGGTGTTAATTTTATCAAATTCCGAGATATGGGTTCGGGGGCCGGGTTTGAGTAATTTCGAGATTTTGATGTAACTTGAATATTTTCGAGTGGGCTTTGTTCCCTTAGCATGTTTTAATGACTATGTCCTAATTGTGGCAAGATTTGGAGCATCTGGAGGTCCATTCGTGAGGGCAAAGGCATCACGGGCTAGAGTTTGGACTGGATTGAGGTAAGTAATGATTGTAAATGCTGTCCTGAGGGTTTGAAACCCCGGATTTCACATTGATATACTACTTGAGGTGACGCACACGCTAGATGACGAGCGTGGAGTCGTGCACCATTGGGTATTGTGACTTTGTCCATCCCATACGACTGTTAAGTTGCGTATTTGATTTGAAATCTTATGATATTTCATGTTTTAGAGATTGATATTATATTTTGGGTTGTATGCCATGTGTGGGGTCTTGTGCCGACCTGTTGAGACCCTTAGGGGTATTTTTACTATTTTTCCTCACTCTATTTGTTTTGAAAGCATATCCTCAGTCATGATTTACCTGTTTATTGTTTAAACCTGATTTTATTACTTAGTTCTTAAAAATGTGAAAATTGTTTGGGCTGAGTTCCCTGTTTTACTGATTATCCGAGTGATCGTGAGGTTGATGATTGAGATAGATCGAGAGTCTGATTGTGAGGTTGATGACTGAGATAGACCGAGGGACTAATTGAGGTTAATGATTGAGAGAGGCCAAGGGCCTGGTTTTGAGGATTATATATATATATATATATATATATATATATATATATATATATATGTATATGGATAGGCTATATGCCGCAATGATATGTATATAGATCAGGCTGCACGTTGCAACGATATGTTGGATCGGGCTGCACGCCGCAACGATATGTTGGATCGGGCTGCATGCCACAGCGATATAGCGCTTGGGCTGTAGGAGCCCCTCCAGAGTCTGCACATCCCAGTGAGCATAGTCGCTTAGATATATGGATCGGGCTGCACGTCGTAGCGGTTACTATATAGTACCTATTGAGTGTGAGTCCTCAGTGTGAGCGCTGATTGGTAAGAGTTAAGTCACGAGTGACTGAGAGGCTTGCCCGAGGGGCTATAAATATACATGTACATGAGTGATACTTTGCCTGAGGGGCCTATTTATGAACTTACTATTTTAACTCCTCTTTAAAGTGAGTTTCTATTGAATATGTTGATTTAATTACTATTTTCACTCATATTTAGACCGTTCCTCTATTGGAAATGTTGAACAAATGTTTTAAATAATATTTCATTTAAACTGAAGTTTTTAAGTTATGAAAAGGGTTGTGAATTTCTGTTATGCCGAGGGGCTGTATACGAACTAAGTTTTTGCCCGAAGGGCCGATTATGGTTTTCATCTCTTTTATTATAAATGACATCTAACCCCTACTGAAACTGTTGGAAAGCATTTTTAAATGATTTTTGCCAAAAGTTGGATTTTAAATGAGACGATTGACTCATATTCTTATTGAAAGCCTATTGTGCTTATTGAGTTATCATATTTGTGGATTTATCGTTTCCTACTGCTCAGTCTTTATTTACTCGTATTACTTACTTGGTTGGAGTACTCACATTACTCCCTACACCTCATGTGTAGATTTAGGTATTTCGGAACCCGGTAGCGGGTGTTGATTTCTCAGACGCGGAGTCATCAGAGTTAGAAAGGTGGTTGCACAACGTTCGCAACACTGCTTCCTTCCTCTCATTTTCATTACTATACTTAGTACACTTTTGACTATTGTTGTTGTAATCAGACCTTGGTAGATGCTCATGACTTGTGACACTTTGATGTCGGGCTTGTATGTTATTTCCGCACTGTTCATTCAGACTTTTATTATGAGACATTTGTTAAATTGAAGGCTTAAAAATGACTCTTAATGAATGAAGGGTTAAAATGGGTGTTGTGTCGACTGGCCTTGTCTTCACAAGAGGTGCCATCACGACCAGGTCTGAGTTTTGCGTCGTGACACACCTATATCAAAATCTCACCTATCAACCGAAAAACGCAAAATTCCAATTTTTCCAATTCAAGCTGAAATCTACTCCGGACCTCCAAAACACATTCTGATCATGCTGCTAAGTCCCAAATCATCTCTCGAAGCTATCTGAACCATCGAAAGTCACATCCGAGCCCTTTTTCACACAAGTCAACATCCGGTTGACTTTTCCAACTTAAGCTTACTCAAAAGAGACTAAGTGTCTCAAACCATACCAAAACCTCTCTGAACCTGAGCCAACCAACCCGATAACACATAACATAGCTGAACAGGGCTATAACAAGCTAAAATGGGGGGGGGGAGAATGGAGCGGTAAATCATGGAACGACCGACCGGGTCGTTGTATCCTCCATTTTTGAAACAAACGTTCGTCCTCGAACGGGTCAAGAAACATACCTGAAGCCTTAAATAGGTAAGGATATCTACTCTGCATCTCCCGCTCGGTCTCCCAGGTATCCTCCTCCACGGGCCAACCTCTCTACTGCACTTTCACTCAAGCTATATCCTTTGATCTCAACTTTCGAACCTAACGCTCCAAAATAGCCACTGGCTCTACGACATAAGTCAAATCATCATCTAACTGAACCGTGCTAAAATCTAGAACATGAGACGGATCACCAATATACTTCCGAAGCATAGAAACATGAAATACCGGATGCACACTCGACAAGCTGGGTGGCAAGAAAAACTCATAAGCCACCTCCCCAATCCTCCAAAGCACCTCAAAAGGCCCAATGAACTGAGGATTCAATTTACCCTTCTTCCAAAATCTCATAGCACCCTTTATGGGCGAAACCTTCAACAGACCTTCTCACCAGCCATGTAGGACACATCCCGAACCTTCCTGTCAGCATAACTCTTTTGTCTTGACTGCGTTGTATGAAGCCTCTCCAGAATTTCCTTAAACTTTTCTAAAGCATCCTTCACCAAGTCTGTCCCCTATAGCCTAGCCTCCCCCGGCTCAAATCAACCAACTGGAGATCTACACCGCCTCCCATAAGCAAACTCTGTGAGCGATAGAAACTGATCCCATGACCCTTTGAAATCAATGACACAAGCACGCAACATGTCCTCCAATATCTTAATAGTGCGCTCGGACTGCCCCTCTGTCTAAGGGTGAAAAGGTATGCTCAACTCAACCTAAGTACCCAACTCTCGCTACACAGGCCTCCAAAACTGCAAAGTAAACTGAGTGCCCCTATCTGAAATGATGGAAACTGGGACACCATGTAAATGAACAATCTCCCGGATATAGATATCTGTCAACCGCTCTGAAGAATAGGTAGTACACACAAGAATGAAGTGTGTGGACTTGTTCAGCCGATCAACAATCACCCAAATAGCATCGAACTTCTTCAAAGTCCGTGGGAGCCCTACTACAAATTCCATGGTGATCTGCTCCCACTTCCACTCTAGAATATCCATCTGCTGAAGCAAGCCACCCCGTCTCTGATGCTTATATTTCACCTACTAACAATTGAGACACCGAGCTACAAATCCCATGATGTCCTTGTTCATTCTCCTCCACCATTAATGATGTATCAGATCCTGATACATCTTCGCGGCACCCGGATGAATGGAATACCGTGAGCTATGGTCCTCCTCCAGAATCAACTCCCCAAGCCCATCTACATTGGGCACACATATCCGGCCCTGTATCCTCAACAACCCATCATCACCAATAGTCACATCTCTAGCATCATCGTGCTGAACTCTGTCCTTAAGGACAGCTAAATGAGGATCATCATACTAGCGCTCTCTGATGCGATCAAATAAGGAAGACCAAGAATTCACACAAGCCAATACCCGACTGGGCTCCAAAATATCTAACCTCACAAACCGATTGTCCAAGGCCTAAACATCAACTGCAAGAGGTCTCTCCCCAGCTAGAATATATGCCAAACTCCCCATACTCACCGCCTTCCGGCTCAAAGCATCGGCCACCACATTGGCTTTCCCTGGATGGTACAAAATAGTAATATCATAAACCTTTAGCAACTCCAACCATCTCCGTTGCCTCAAATTGAGATCCTTCTGCTTGAACAAGTGTTGGAGGCTCTGATGATCAGTAAACACCTCACAAGACACACCATACAAGTAATGCCTCCAAATCTTCAACGCGTGAACAATGGCATCCAACTCCAAATCATGAACAGGGTAGTTCTTCTCACGGGGCTTCAACTGACGAGAAGCATAAGCAATAACTCTACCCTCCTACATCAATACACACCCAATACTAACTCTCAAAGCATTACAATACACAGCATATGAACCTGAAGTTGATGGCAAAACTAACACCGGAGTTGTGGTCAAGGTAGTCTTAAGCTTCTGAAAGCTCTCCTCATACTCATCCGACCACTTGAATAGAGCACCCTTTTAAGTCAACTTGGTGAAGGGCGATGCGATAGATGAGATCCCTGAACAAACTAGGGGTAATAACCCACCAAACCAAGAAAGATGCGAATCTTTGTGGCTGAGGACGGTTAGGGCCAACTCTGAACTGCCTCTATCTTCTTCGGATCAACCTGAATACCCTCGTTGGACACCACGTGACCCAACAAAACCGCTAAACTGAGCTAAAACTCACACTTGGAGAACTTTGCATAAAGCTTCTCCTCCCTCAATCTCGGCAACACAACTCTCAAATGCTCCGTGTGCTCCTCCTGACTATGCGAGTATACCAGAATATCATCAATGAATACTATGACAAACGAGTCGAGATAAGGCCGGAACACGTTGTTCATCAAATGCATGAACATTGTTGGGGCATTGGTAAGCCCAAAAGACATTAGTAAGAACTCATAAGGACCATATCGGGTCCTAAAAGCTGTCTTAAGAATATTCGAGTCCCTGATCTTAAACTGGTGATAACCTGAATAAAGATCAATCTAGGAGAACACTCTCGCTCCCTGAAGCTGGTCAAACAAATCATCAATGCGAGGCAAAGGATACTTGTTTTTAATTGTAACCTTGTTCAACTGCCTATAATCAATGCACATCCTCATAGTACCATCCTTCTTCTTCAAAAATAGAATAGGTGCACCCCAAGGTGACACACTAGGCCAAATGAACCCCTTATTAAGAAGTTCCTGAAGTTGCTCCTTTAACTCCTTCAACTCCGTTGGTGCCATACGGTACGGTGGAATAGAGATGGGTTGAGTGCCCGACACCAGGTCAATACTAAAATCAACATCCCTATCCGATGGCATGCCTGACAGGTCTACAGGAAACATATCGATAAAATCCCTCACAACTAGAACCGAACCAATACTGGGAGTCTCTCCACTGACATCACTCACAAAGGCTAAATACGAAAGACAACCCTTCCCAACCATATCCTGGGCCTTCAAGAATGAAATTACCCTACTGGGAACATAACTAGTCGAACCTCGCCACTCGATCCATGGCACACACAGTATAGCCAATGTCACTATCTTAGCATGATAGTCCAAAATAGCACGACACGGAGATAGTCAATCCATGCCCAATATAACATCAAAATCCACCATGCATAACAACAAAAGATCCACTCGGGTCTTAATACCCCAGTTGTCACCACACACAACCGGTACACACGGTCTACAATAACAGTATCGCCTACCAGAGTAGATACATGAACAGGTGAAACAAGAGACTCACGAGGCATATCCAAATAACGAGCACAATATGACAACACATAAGAATAAGTGGAACCGAGATCAATTAATACAGAGGCATCTCTGTGGCAGACTGAGAAAATACCTATGATCATGGCGTCTGAAGCAATAGCATCAGGTCTAGTTGGAAGTGCATAGAAATGGGCCTGATCAACCTCCCCCTCTAGGGTGACCCCTAGCTGACTGACCTCCACCCCTATTTGGTTTTATGGGTGGTGGTGAAGTAACTGGCGCTGAAGATGATGGCTGACTCCTCTGCTGAGATGAACCTGCAAGACGATAAGAACACTACCTCCACATATGACCTATCTCTCCACACTCATAACAACTCCCGGGTGCTGGAGACGGGGACTGAAGGGAACCCCTAGCACCGGAATGACTAGAAGATGCACCTGCCATAGAAGAGCACTGAGCTGATGGAGCACGAGACAAACTCTGAGATGCAAGAGAACTAATTGATGACTGGCCCTGATGAGAATTGTGAGAACCATGACCCAATGACGACCCACGATAACCTGGGCGAGCTGCCTAAATGGACGACCTCTTGAAGGAGCACCACCATAACTGCCAGATCCTTGAGGCCTCCTTCTCATCTCGTTCCTGGCGATGACCTGACTCAATCTCACGGGCAATGTCAACAACCTCCTCAAAAGTAGCACTAGACACCCTCTCCCTAGTCATGAGAATACGAAGCTGATAAGTGAGGCCATCAACGAACCTCCTACTCCTCTCTCTATCTGTCGGGACCAACCAAATAACATGACGAGCTAACTTTGAGAACCTCATCTCATACTGCGTCACAATCATCTCTCCCTAATGCAACCACTTGAACTGCCTGCACAGCTCCTCTCTGCGAGACTATGGCACATACTTCTCCAAAAAGAGAACGGAGAACTGCTGCCATGTAAGATGTGCTGCACCAACAGGCCTACACCTCTCATAAGCCTCCCACCAAGTGAAGGCAGCTCCAGAAAACTGAAAAGTAGTGAAAGCGACCCACTGGTCTCTAGAATACTCGATGTACGAAGAATCCTCTGACACTTCTCTAAAAAACCCTACGCATCCTCTCCCTCTGCACCACTGAAAGTTGGAGATTGAAGTCTACCAAACCTCTCCAACCTACGCTGCTTGTCCTTTGGCATGGAAGGAGCTATATAGTCCTGAGTAGTTGCAATTGGCTGGGCTGGATGTGCCCCTAGTGTTTGAAGTCCCTGCATGTCCTGTTTAGGTGTGCAAGTGGTGGGAGTCTGAGTGCCTCCCCTGGCCTGAGAAGTAGTTGCGGCTGTAGTAACTGAAACCGCCTGAGCTAGGACAGTGCATACTGATAGAATCAAAGCCAGGGCCTCCTGAACACCCGGAATCACAATAGGCACAACTGGTGCCTGAACTGGTGCTGCTGGAGCATCCTCAACTGGGACCTGATCCTGACTTGGGGTGGCTGGTGGATTTGTAGGTACTGCCCTAGCTGTTGTGCGAGCCTTACCCCTGCCCCTACTACGACCACGACCGTGGCCACAGCTGATGGTACTAGTGGTCGTCCAACCTGACTGTTCGCTCGTGTCCTCACTATCTGTGAGAGAATTGAATAACAGAAGTTTAGTACTCGGATCAACAGATTCACACGATAAGAATTTCAAGAATATGAAGTTTTCCTAAAGGTTCTAGAGGCTCTCAAGGATAAATACAAACGTCTCCATACTGATCCGCGAGACTCTACTAAACCTGCTTATGACTCATAAGACCTATGTAACCTAGGCTCTGATACAGATGTCTCCACAGTGATCCTGGACTTATCATGATGGCGCCTCTCGTGAAGGCAAGGCCAGCCGATACAACACCCAATTTATTTTAAACAATTATAATAACAAATTTTAAGTCATTAATATGATAATAAGCCCAAAATAAAAGTGAACTAGTACAATTTGCGAAAACCAACACAGTCTGGCATCAGGGTATCACTAGTCATGAGCATCTAAACATGTGTCTAAGAGTCTAAAAGAGTTTATACAGTCTATTACAGAACTAGAAACAAAAGCAAGATAGGAGGGAGAAACAATGGGCTGCGAACACCGAGCAGCTACCTAGTGGACTCTGAATGCCCTGTTGGGAGCAATCAACCCTCACTGGGGGAACTTGTAGCTCCTGAATCTTCATACAGGATGCAGGGAGTAAAGTGAGTACTCTAACTCATTGAGTAATAACAATAAATGAAGACTGGGCGATAAGAAATCACATAAAACACGACAACATGTTATAAAGAGGCAGAGTAAAACCAATAAAGTGCAATAAACAGTGAAATCTTATAAAAACACCTTAGTTCAGTATAAGCTTCTTTAAAACACCTTTTTAACAGCTAAACAAGTAAATGAAAGGCAGCGAGAAAATATAAACACATAAAATCAGCCCCTCGGGCACAATACCAATAGAAATCAGCCCCTCGGCAATAATAAGGAACAACCTTAGCCTCTCGGGCTATCACATATCACAATGGGTACCCGCACTCACTGGGGGTGTATGACTCTGGGAGAGGCCCCTTACGTCCCAAGCGCAATATCAAGCCATCTCGTGGCACAATCAATAGGCTCTCGGCCTCATATCAAGCCACATTGTGGCGTACAACTCAGGACCTCGGCCTCATAATCATGAATCAACTCAATTCTGCTGCAGCGCGCATCCCAATCCCATAATAACCTCATAACAGAGGCACTCGGCCCTACACAGTTAGAAATCTCTAAAAGCCACTAGGTCACAGTAAAATTTGATGCTCAGCTCAAAATATCATTATAGATGACAAAATAGTGTAAACATGGTTGAGTTATAAAAAACACAGTAGAATATATCATGACTGAGTACAAGTATAAAGTCAAAATAGTGAGGAATAGTAGTAAAAATCCCCTAAGGGTCCAAAACAGTTGGAACGAGGTCCAAATATGGCATTCAGCCCAAAACAGAATAATAGCAAATAGTTTTCAATCAAATATGGCGGTAAAACAGTCATTCAGGATGGACTAAATCAGAATCCCCAATGGTAAACGACCCCACGCTCGTCATCTAGCGTGTGTGTCACCTCAACATAGCACAACGATGTGAAATCCGGGGTTTCATACCCTCAAGACAACATTTACAATCATCACTCACCTCAATCCGATCCAAACGCTAGCCCGCGAAGCCTTTGCCACTCGAATCGGCCTCAACTCACGTCGAATTTATCCAAAATTAGAATCACGACATCAAAATATGCTAAGGGAACGAATCTCATGCGAAAATAATCAAAGTACAACATAAATCCCGAAATTATCCAAAACCTGACCCTTGGGCCCACATCTTGAGGTCCGATAAAATTACAACAATACGTTCCTTATCCTCCCACGAGTTCATTCATATCAAAAGTACCAAAATTCGACCAAAAATAGCCCCTCAAATCCCCAAGTTAAACTCTCTAATACCAAGCCCTAATCCCTAATTTTTAACTCTTAATTTCCATTAGTCTTGGGCCAAATAAGTGAAATAATGCCATAGGATCGATTATTAGGTTCAAATATCTTACCTCCAAGCATTATCCCATGAATCCCTCTTCAAAATAGCTTCCCCAAGGTCAAACCCAAATAAAAATGGTGAAGAACAACTCAAAAATTGCAAAGGAAGCCTTTTATACTTTCTGGCCTAGGGATTCCGCACCTGCGGTCCAGCTACCGCTTCTGCGGTCCAAGATGCCGCATATGCGGTCATCACTTAAATCCCAGGCTCCGCATATGCGATGCAAATCCCCCACCTGCACTACCATAGGTGCCCCTACCTAGCCGTTATGCGGCTCCAGCTCTCCTTGACCCTTTCTGCTTCTGCGACTCACTTCCGCATCTACGGGGGTCGCACCTGCGGTCTCCTAACTGCAGATGCAGTTATGATTGCAGTCCCAACACTTCATCTACCCTTTCCAAATTCCTATCTTTCCGTCAACCACCTGAGATCACCCCGAGGCCCCTGGGGCCTCAACCAAAAGCACAAAATAGTCATATACCACTACGCAAACTTATACCAATCTTCAAAACACTTCAAACAACATCGAATCAACCAAATCACATCAAATTAAAGCCTAAGGTTCTAAAATCTTCCAAATTCCTCTTTTGATCAAAAGGTCTACCAAACCACGTCCGAATGACCTGAAATTTTGCACAAACATCCGAAATGACATAACGGCCCTACTGCAACTATTCAAGCCTAAATCTACTCCGGACCTCCAAAACACATTTCGATCGCGCTTGTAAGTCCCAAATCATCTCACGAAGCTATCCAAACCATTAAAATTCACATCCGAGCCTTTTTCACCTAAGTCAATATCCAGTTTACTTTTCCAACTTAAGCCCACTCAAAAGAGACTAAGTGTCTCAAACCTCTACACCAAAACCCTAGTCACCTCCCTCCTCTTCTTCTTCTTCTCTCTTGAGCTGTCACCCAATTCCGCCTCCCTCATCAAACGAGCTTCATAAACAAAGACAAAAATTGTATTCTAGAATGAAAACGAATTTCAAGAGAAAAAAGATAACAATAGGTGAACAAAAACAGAAGGAAATAAGCTAAAACAACAAATTTCGGTCACTATTGGAAGTGTTGTTGTTGATGGTTCTGGGTTTTCTAAATTTATTCTATGTCGAAGCATTGACGAACTTTTGCTGTTGGTTGTTGAAATTTCGGTGGAGCTTCATCCGAATTTGTATTTGCCTTCATTTGGCTCATATCAGTTATCTCATTGTTTGATTAGGTAAGTTTTAAATCCCTTGTATTATGCTTTCATTTTAATAATTAAAACCGTTGATTCCTGATTAATCTCTATGAATTTTTCTAGCTCCTAATTTTCTGCTATTGGAATATGCAATAAATGTAATTTTCTGCTATTGAAAGTGGTAAAACTGTCGAAACATGATGCTTGTATGAAGTAATTTAATTCTTGCTTTTAATTAATACTCTTATTGTTGGTTATCTGCTCGTTCTAGGTTTTAAAATGTATGTTTTCCAATCCGAAATTGGTTGAATCTTCATTGAATTTATGCAAATCTGCTTAGTGCTACCTTATTTGATGAAATTTCTATTTAAAAGCATGGCTGAGTTCAATTCATATCCTAAATTTGGGACTAAATTGAACTTTTAGTGTATGAATTGAATTTTTAGGGGTAATTAAATTGTTTAGAGTATTAATTGAATTGTTTAGGGTATGGGTTGAACTTTTAGGATATGAATTGAACTTTTAGCAGTAATGGTTAACCTTTTTAGATGTGAATTGAACTTTTAGGGATAATTGTTGAACCTTTTGGGTGTAATTAATTATCTTAATTAACGAAAAATGATTTAATTAATTTATAATTGTAGAATATAATAAGTAGTTGTAATACTTATGAAAATATCTCAAATTTTTTATTTTATTTGTATAGATGGAACATCGTACTTGGATGTACAATATGAATTATTCTAAATGGCGGGGATTGTGGGAGGATTTTGTAGAAGGGATTGATGACTTTATTAGACATGCAATATCAATTTTATCATACCAAAGTGAAGGAGTAACTAGGTGCCCTTGTGTCAAGTGCAATTGTGTGAAGTTTAAAAATCCGGAGGAAGTTAAGATGCATCTTTATAGGAAGGGGTTTATATAGAATTACTTTTTGTGGACTAATCATGGAGAGATCGATGGTAGCCATGGAATATTTCATAACATGGTAATTGGTGAAAGTAGTAGGTCGGTGGAGAATAGAAATCATAATTCTAGAATTCAGGATATGATTACGGATGCTTTTGGGATGCACTCCGGGGGTGAGCCCAATGAAAATGTTGAATAAACTCCTAATGATGATGCAAAACATTTTTATGAACATTTAGAAGTAGATAGTCGTCAACTACGTAAAGGAAGTCTGCACTCTGAGCTGTCTATTTTACTTAGATTACTAAGTATCAAATCTGATTGGAATATTTCTCAAGTGGCCATGGACTCTTTCATTGACCTTATGAGTGAACTAGTTGAACCAAATATCAAAATAACTAGTGATTTCTATAAGTCAAAGAGATTGGTTTCTAAGTTAGGACTTTCGTCGATGAGAATTGATTGTTGTGAAAATGGTTGCATGTTATATTATAAAGATGATGCAAATTTAGAAAGTTGTAAATTCTACAAAAAAGCCTCATTTCAAGAGGATTTCCAGCGGGAATATGATCACTGTGAAGGTGATTCATTATTTACCATTTATACCTAGGTTAAAGAGGTTATATGTGTCGATGAGATCTGATCGTCATATGCAATGTCACTTTGAAAATAGAAGACCACCATGTGTTATGTGTCATCCTTCAGATGGAGAAGCTTGGAAGCACTTTTATAGGACATATCTAGATTATACTAGTGAACCAAGGAATATTCGGTTAGGTTTGTGTGCGGATGTCTTCACACCTTGTTCTATACATGCGACACATATTTGTAATCACCCGGCCGGTCATTTTGAGAATTAATGCCCCGATCCCCTATTAACTGCTTTCCCCGTATTTGTTTCTGCTATTGTGAGTTGCTGGGAAGACTCGTTTTGAGTTTTGGAGTATTTTGGGACACTTAGTCCCTAAATGAGAGCTTAAACTCTAGAATTTAGACCATAGTCGGAACAGTATGAAGACGGCTTTGGAATGAAATTATATCGATTCTATTAGCTCCATTGAGTGATTTCGAGCTTAGGGGCATATTCAGATTGTGTTTTGGATGTCCGTAGCTTATTTAGGCTTGAAATGCTGAAAGTACAATTTTTAATATTTCCGGATCAATAGTGAGATTTTAATATCGTGTTCGGAATCCGAATCTGAAAGTTAGAATAGTTCTGTAGTGTTCAATGTGACTTGTGTGCAAAATTTTGGGTCAATCGGACATGGTTTGGTTGGTTTCGGCATCGGTTGTGGAATTCTTGAGATTTCAAGTTCATTAGGCTTGGATTGGAGGGTGATTCATGGTTTTAGCATTGTTTGATGTGATTTGAGGGTTCGACTGAGTTCGAATGATGTTTTAGGATTAGTTGGCATGTTTGGTTGAGGTCCTTGGAGGCTCGGGTGACTTTCGGATGCTTAATGGAAGTTGAATTTAAACTTAGGCAAATTCTGAAGTTTACTGCTTCTGGTATTTTCAACGCTGCGGTGAGGAGCCCGCAGGTGTGTCCCACAGAATCAAGGAAATAGGTCACATGTTCGGTTTGGGGCACGAAGTCCATTGGCCGCAGATGCGGTTCAAGGACCGCAGAAGTGGACCGTATCCGCAGAGAAGGGAGCGCAAGTGAGGTGCCTAGGGAGTTAATAAAATTCCGCA
Source organism: Nicotiana sylvestris (assembly GCF_000393655.2). Lineage (NCBI taxonomy): Eukaryota > Viridiplantae > Streptophyta > Magnoliopsida > Solanales > Solanaceae > Nicotiana > Nicotiana sylvestris. The sequence goes on from NC_091058.1 coordinate 59,196,645, forward strand.
TATGCAGAGCCCAATCCGCAAGTGCAGGACCGTAGGTGCATCCCCATGAACTGCAGATGCGGAAATTGTTGGGCAGATATAGAAAATTCGAAGGTTTGAAATTTCATAACACAAAAATCGAATTGGAGCTCGGTGGGAGGCGATTTTTCGAGGGGTTTTGAAGGAGAATCTTTGGGTAATGAATTCTAACTCGATTTTGATCATAATACTATAGTCTATTGTTGTTCTCCTCTTCTAATTGAGGAAATTGAGGGTAAAAATTTGAAAATTGGAGAAAATTTCCCCAATTGAAAATCCAAGTTTTGAGTGAGATTTTGGCGTCGAATTTTGATAATTTTTGTTCGAGTGTGCTCGTGAGTGATCGTGTGTTCAAAATTTGTAAATTTTACCCGATTCCGAGGCGTGGACCCGGGGGACTTTTTGGGGCGATTTTCCTAATTTCGTATTTTAGCTTCGAATTAATTAGTTAAATTAGTTACTTAAAGTTATATTTACATTATGCAATTAATCTGAATAGATTTGGTCCATTTGGAGTCGGGTACACGTGGCAAGAATGTGATTTCAAGTTGATTTGAGCTGGTTCGAGGTTAGTGGCTTGCCTAACCTTGCATTGGGGAACTCCCCTTAGGATTTGGTATTGTTGCTATATAAGTGTCGTGTACGTGAGGTGACGAGTGCGTACACGTGCCAATTTTTGGAATACCCCATTTTCATTAAGTAAATAATTGTGTTTCCTTATTGTTGAACACTACTTGTAATTGAAAGCCTACTGTTTAGCTTAGGAAAGCATTCTTAAGTGACTTAATTGTTCTATCTGCATAAACTATTTACCTAAATTCTGTGCAGCATGTTTAGAATAGGAATATCTGCTTTCTTGGTACGAACTTGGATAGAACTATGGATTCTTTCTTGAGACTGTTGTGTGTTTACTTTGGGACTACGGGACGATATCCTGGGAGATCCCCTTGCATGTTTACTTTGGGTTTACGGATCTGTATTCCGGGAGATCCGCTTGAAAATTTATATTTGGGACTACGGTACGACATCCCAGGAGAATTCCCCATGTACTGGATATTTATTTTGGGACTACGGATTGGTATTCCGGGATATTCCCTTGCACATTACGATTTGGACTATCGGATGATATCCCGAGAGATCCTGTTTACGTTTGGGACTACGGGACGATATCCTGGGAGTTCGCCTGTTGATATCTCTGTGTACTGAATTATATTGTTCCTGCGATTTTATTCTTTATTGATTGTTAGTATCTTAATTACACTATCACATTTTATACTGTTTTTTCTACTATATATATATATATATATATATATATATATAACCAGTAGGGCCCTGACCTTCCTTATCACTACTTAATCGAGGTTAGGCTTGGCACTTATTGGGTACCGTTGTGGTGTACTCATGCCCTTTCCTGCATATGTTCTTAGTGTGTAGATCCAGGTTCTTCTGCTCAGCCGTTCTATCAGTGAGGCGAGCGATATCAGAGACTTCGAGGTATATCTGCCGCATCCGCAGACCTAGAAGTCCCTCTCTATTCTCCCTTTTACCTTTAGACTTCCTGTATTTTCTTTTGATTAGACATTTTGGAGTTAGAACACTATGTAGTTTTCTCTAGCTTGTGACTTCATGAGATTCTGGGTTTTAGGAGTTTTTGATTCAGTTTTGAGAGTGTGTATTGTATATGCCGAGCGTCATTTTAAACGCTCTAATTATGATTTACCCGCAACTTGCTAGTTTCGTATTTCATTTCCTTTTTCCGCAATTTATTAGGCTTACCTAGTCGTAAAGACTAGGTGCCATCACGACAGTTCACGGAGGTAGAACTTGGTCCGTGACAAATTGGTATCAAATCTCTAAGTTCATAGGAGTCATGAATCACAAGCCGGTTTATTAGAGTCTCGCGGATCGGTACAGAGACGTGTGTACTTATCTACGAGAGGCTATGTAACTATTAGGAAAATTCCACTTTATTTGATTTCCTTGTCGTACGAGATTTTGATATGAAAATTTTAAACCTCTGTCTTCTATTCTCTTATAGATGGTGAGTGTAAGCACGTGATTTTTGCCCAATATGAGAATTACTCCCAAAAATTCAAAAATAAAATGATTTTTCTTTGATGTGCAATTTTGTGATATTTTGTGATATTTTGAATAATTATTTGTATTTGTCTGTGCATGTTTATTTGCTAAATTAATAAAAAATACAAAAATATGTCGCATTTTGCATATAGGATTTAATTCTACAATTGTTAGTAATTAAATTTGTTTTACAAAAATTAAAAATTACAAAAATAGGCATCGTTTGCATTTTTAGCATTTAATGTCCAAATATACAATTTTATGCTTAATTAATACTTAATTGTGCGTTAATTGTTATTGGGAGTTAATTTGCGCTTTTATAACTTAATTTAGTTCTTAATAATAGTTTAAGTATTTTTATAATTTAGTTTTAGAAAAAATAAAAGAAGAAAAGAGAGCGAAAATATAAAGAAAGTCGGAATTAGGCCTCTTCTTCAATTTCAAGCCATAGGTCCAAAAAATGGCCCAATCTTCCCTACGACCCAGTCCATTTCGAACTGGGTCGACCCAGTCCATAACCCAACTCCCCCTCTTCATTTTCATTTTTTCATTTTTACAAAACAAAACAAAAGACAAAAACCAAAAACCCTAAAAAACCTAAAAAACACATCCGCCCGCCCCCCCTCCCTTTGCTTCTTCTTCTCCAAGCTTTCCTCACACCCCATCCATGGCTGCCTCCCATGGCTTCGCCTGTCGTCCACCACCCATCACGAGACCACCGCGAAACCACCAGTCCGACTCCCTCCCGGACACTCCCTCCATGGCTAACCCCTTCACCTCCATAACCAGTCCATCGTTGCTACTCCATTCCAGCTGCTCATGTGTCCTCACTCCAGCTGTGTCGTCCATGAAGCTCGTTCATGCTTCTGCTCGCAACGTCCATGGCTACTCAAGTCGGAGCTCGACGAACAGCTGCTTCTGTCATCGACGAGTTGTTGCCTCACCTTCTTCTTCTTCACTTCCGGCTGCTGCTACTTCTGTTTCAACCTCGCCGACCAGCTGCTGCCTCAACGAGCAGCCATGGCTGTCCGCGACGCTGCCGCTGCTCCTCCTTCCTCCGCCGCTGCTTCTACTTCTTCTTCGTCTTCGTCGTCCTTCGTTCGAGCTTTGGTCGAGGCTTGGACAGATTTGTTTACAATCAAAGTTCGTCGTTGATTCATCTCCGGTTAGTTGTTTTTGAGTTTTATTTTTGTTCATATTTTGTTTGATATTTTCCGGATCCAAAATCGTTAAATGATTTAATCCTTGTTTTGTTCGTTGTTCATCTTTGAAATAATTTTCTATTGTGTTCATGTTGTTTGTTAAATTAATTTTCAGATTTCAAAATAGAAGTTTAATTAGTTGTTTTCATGTTTATTTCATGTTTGTATTATTGTTTAAGTAAGTATTTGTTAGTTTGATGTTTGTTAGATTCAAATTGAAATTTAATTAACTATTTCTTCAATTTGTTTCATGTGTTTATGTATTGTTAGAAATTGTTAATATTGTTAAGTTCAAGTTTAAGTTCATAATTGTTTCTTCGTCGATCTTGTTATTTGTTTAAAGAATTTAGTTGTGTTAGAGAAATATGTTGGTTTAATCGTTTAAATCCATCATGTTTGTTGTTTAAAATAGATTTAATTCATGTTCATACTTTGTTTGATTGTTCTTGAATCCGAAATTTGTATAGCTTGATTTCTTGTTTACCATTTGTGATTATTTCTTGAATTGTTCTCATAATCTTGTTTAAAGTTTAATATAAGAATTGTTTGTTGTAATGTTGTTAGAGTTGATTTTAAGTTCAATATGATTGAATTTAGAAATCTTCATACTTTGTTTGTTGTTGTTGTTGAATCCGAAAATAGGATTGTTTGTTGCTAAAATATTGTTCAATCAAATTTTAGTTGTTCTTTGTTGTTCAATTTGTGTTCATGTGATTTGTTGTTGAAATGTTGTTAAAATCGTGTTCATGTGATATTGTTGTTATGATGTTCATCCGTGTTCATATTGTTGTTTGAACATTGTTAGAAATTGATCATATTGTCTATATTTTGGTTAAGTTTGATTAATTGATGTGTTATAGCTGATGGGTAGTTTGGTAAATTTGTAGTACGTTCAGGGGTAGTTTGGTAATTTCAGTAAGGTCGGAGGGGGTAGTTTAGGAATTGTACATTTTGTAATTGTTTATTTGAAGCATGGGGGACAAAATGAAATGGGGTGGGTTGTGATATGATTATTTAATATAAAGGGGGGACAAGATTTAATTTAAAGGGGAATCTTGCATTATTTTAAATGAAGCATGGGGGACAAAATATAATGGGGTGGTGTGATATGTTTATTTAATGTAATGGGGATGAGTGGAAAGATAATGGGTTGGGTAGAGAAAAAGTATGGATTTTAATTAATTGAAAGGTTTATGGGATGGGTTATATATGTGAAGTCTTGAACACAAGACAGAGAAACAGAATACAGAGAGAACAGAAATAGAGAGAGAGATAGAGAAAAATACACAGATACGAGAGAGAGAAACAAATCTGAAAATAAGAGAGAGAAAAGGGCTGAACATTTAAGAGATAGAAAATTCCGAAAAATATTTAAGCTTTCAAATAAAAAAAACCTAAGAAAAAACATTCTGCTTTCTTTTGTTGTTTGAAATTAGAATTAATTGTTGTTTCATCAAAGCTGGAAGCTTTTGTTTTTTTGGGATTACTACTCCACCGGTCTGTTACTGGGTTGTTACTGTTGCTGGGCTATTGTTGCTGTTACACTGTTATTACTGTTGCTGATTTTCATCTTCATTTTCTTTTGCTTCCAATATCAGGTACATATCTTTTAAACTCATGTTGTGAAGAGTTTCAACATGGCAAGTAAATGAAGTTTGGAATTATAAGGATGTCTTCTACTCATTTAAATTTTATTAGTTTAAGTTTCAGTTTTGTTTTAGTTGGTTAATATAGTATTAAATCAATTGGTAGATTAGTTCTCTTTCTTAATAACAAATGGCTTAGTTATTTTAGGAACGCGATCAACTCATTTCTTTTAATATATGAAATAATGTCAATGATTTTTTACAAAATATAGAGTTAGTGTTTGCAAATATTCGCATAGGCAGAATATAAGAATTGGTTTATTTATCTCAAACCCAATCTTCGTAAGCAAAATTAACCAAACAATTATAACCTCGGACTAAAAACAAGTGGTGTAAAAGAAGGATGGGATTTATAGATTGTAACATTTTAAGTCAAAAAATGTGTAAATAGCGTTTGCTCCAAATATAACAATGAAATTCTTCAAAAAATATTACTTCATTTATTAAATCAATTATTTTCCTAAGTTTTATACGCAACTCGCTTTTGTATTTACCATAAAAATGGTAGTATTAATCACACGTTGTTTATTTTTATTTTATTTTTATTTTACTCTTTAAACTCATGGTTTTTGAGGAATATAATTCACACGTAAAAATATAATTTGCGGTCAACACTTAATGAATTGTGAATTCTTTTCAAGGAATTTAGAGGCATCTCAAATAGTGATTTCTCATGACTCTTACATTTAAAAATAGATGGATGCAATAAACATTTGTAGAGAATTTATATTACTGTCAAGAATATTTGCATAATTAAGGATGCGTTCGCGTGACTTGATTATACTTCTAAAGGCGATTCGGATTATGCGTTCGCGCAACTTCGAGCAAATTTTTAATAAAAAGGGGTTCTTCGGAGATCATCAATATTAATTTCATATAACCCGAGATGTGCAGTTCACTATTTAATCATACAAGAGCGACAGACGTTCTTAATTTTATTTAAGCACAATTTCGAACTTAAGTCTATTTTTATAATAATAAAAAAAATTCGAAAAAAATAATAATTATATTATCAATATCATTGTGTACACGTGCGCGTGACACAACTCCGCATGTTTTAAAAATATAATTTATAACACGAATATACGTACGCGTGATTCGATTCAAAGAAGGGTCTTTAAATCTAAATAGAAGCGGTAACAATAAAATCATGCAATAAAAATGTATTTAACAAATCAAAATAATCAAGCCAAATATAACAGTTGAGCGACCGTGCTAGAACCACGGAACTCGGGAATGCCTAACACCTTCTCCCGGGTTAACAGAATTCCTTATCCGGATTTCTGGTTCGCAGAATAATAAACAGAGTCATATTCTCCTCGATTCAGGGATTAAAATTGGTGACTTGGGACGCCTTAAAATTCCCAGGTGGCGACTCTGAAACAAACAAACAAATCCCGTTTCGACTGTCCTTTAATTGGAGAAAACTCCCTTGCACCCTCGCGGGTATGTAAAAAGGAGGTGTGACAGCTCTGGCGACTCTGCTGGGGACTTGGCCCAGAACCACTGGTTCAGGGTTAGAAATTCGAGCTTAAAATAACTGTTATAGTTGGCTTTATTTATTATCTGATTTTTACATGTTTATGCTTAATATGCTAAATGATGCTTTTACCGCTTTAATATTATCTGAATTGTGTATAAAACTGCTACGAAACCCTTCTTCTTTCTGAGTCTTCTAAATTTATGGTGTACACGTGCGCGTGACCCACCTTTCTGTTAAAGTCATACCAAATAAGACGAAGTTGGGACAAGTAACTAGGCCGGGTAGACTTTCGTGCTCCCGGTACGTTGCCCCCGCTTCGGCTCAAACTGTCCGTTTGGGTAAGCCAGGGCTAGATCAATATGCCTCAGGTTTTTTCACTTAGAATAACTCAGCTTCATGCCGGATCCCTAGTAGGAGCGATTGTTTGCATCACGTGCATTTGACTTTGGAGACTCAACACAGGGGTTGGGTCTGTCTAGGACAGGTGTACCAAAAAAATGACCATCCTGATGCATCTTACTTGCTGCTACTTGCGCATTTATTTGATCTGGATTTGTGTGTTGACTGACTTTTGAATATCATGAATAATATTTTAAAATTGAAAAAAAGAAATAGCGGTTAGGGAATTGACTGTTTATTTTTGAAAAAAAAACAATGCCCAAATACTGTCAAAACTCTGCCAAAATTTTGAGAGAATGAAAAAAAATGTCTTATTAGTTTGTTTTATTAAAACCAAAGAAAAAATAGAAAGAAAAAAAATCGTTGTTCTGTCTTATTTTTCAAAAAAAATATATATATATATATATATATATATATATATATATATATATATATATATATATATATATATATATATATATATATATATATATATATATATATAAAGGAAAATAGTTTGTCTTCCCCTGAAAATGACAATGAAAAAGAGTCTTACTTTTAAAATAGTTTTTTTTTATTCGTTTCTGAAAAATTCAAAATAATAAAATAAAAAGAGTCGCGTTGAAAGTGGTTTTATTATTTGTTGCAAATATATATATATATATATATATATATAAAAATCCAAAAAGTTTTTCTTTATTTCCAAAAAATGTATATATATCTTTATTTGTTGCAAAAATATTTGTCCTGCCCAAAAAGTCTGGAAAAGTTTTTTTTAGACTCCCAATTTTTAAAACAAAAAAAAATCCAAAAATATTTTCCATTATTGACTTCTTTAGAAAGTCTTTTTAATTATTAAAAAATATAAATATTATAAAATAAAACAAATTCGAAAATATTTTCCTTCTTCTTTAAAAAATGAAAAGAAAATTCAAAATTCAAGAAATATTTTTTTTAGAAAACATTTCTTTTATTAAAGGTAAAATTCCAAAAAAAAAATATATATATATTTTCTTTCTTCTTTAGAATAAGAGAAAACAAATGAAAATTCAAACAAAAAAAATATCTTCCTTTTACTTTTGAAATTCTCAAAGTTCAAATCAAAAGAAAAGGAATTCTTAGAAGTCTTTCTTTCAAAAAGAAAATCAATCAAAAATCCAAAAAAAAATATAAAAATACTTCCTTTCTTCTTTTAAAGCAGTTCTTTTACAAAAAAAAATAATCATAATTTAAAATCAGTTTATTTACTTTATTCATGACCTGCCCGAACTACGCAGGTTTGATTCTCACCGGATGTGAGATACGTAGGCAACCCTCATCGGGTCCAACCCCCTTTTTTGCTAAAATAGCCAAAAACCAAAGAAATAATAATAAAAAAAAATGTGTCAAAATTTTAATTTTTGTCATAAATAAGTCGGGCGGTGTCCAACTTCCCCTTTTGCTAAAAAATAATAGCCAAAAAAATATATATTATGTCAAATTTTAATTTTGACATAAAGAAGTCGGGTGACGCTGTTTTGTCAAGACACAGCCGAATGTTCCCGAAAGGGACGCCGGAAGGCTGACTTTGCATAAACAGCCACCTTTGGGTCGTTTTTTTTAAGATTTGGTCCAGTTGACCCACACGGCCTTAAAAATCTTCGTCCCCGAGGAGCTGAAGGGCCGTGTTGCAACACCTGGTTTTAATTGTAATTTGAAAAAAAAAAACAAAGAGTCAACGGTCAGGTGAATACCGTTTAGATTTTTGGTCAAAATAAGCCGAGCCAGCTTCGGCCGCGTCTTAAACCGTTCTTGCCGAAATAGCCTCAGAGTATCTTTCAGTTGTCGCAAGGTTATTTTCGTAAAAGAATGGACAAGTTCGTAAAGTGTCAAAATAATCCTCCCCAGCCTCAAAATTCATGTGAGATTTGGAAGGGGCCACATTTGCAAAAATAACCGTTTGGTTGCATTTGTCAAACGGAGAAAGGAAGCTGGCCATTTGTTTTTGGAGTTTGTAAATCTTTTGATTAAAATATGTGGGTTGTTTGATATTCGAGTTTGTAGGTCTTCTTCAAACCTTTGAAACCCAATTTATTTTAATATGAAAATTGAAAAAAAAATGATTAGTATTGTTTATCTTTTATTGGTCCGAACTACGCAAGGTCTGATTCATGCGGGGTCATGATACGTAGGCAATCTCCATAAGATTCGACCACCACAATAAATATATAAGAAAATAAAATAAAATAAAAGTGAATAAAATTTTCAAGAAAGTTGGGACGACACAAGCAGTCGAGCAAATGCATAATAGAAAGGGGATATTTGTCTAGGAGCATTGCATCTCAACGTGTAATTATATATGTGTTAAATTCTCAAAACTAACAAGTTTGTTCATTTCCAGAATTCAAGCAGTTAGTTTCTCTAAAGAGTATACTGGCATATTATCATTATCACACGAGATCAAAAGGACCAATACCCGAAAGTATGTCTATCCCAGATGTTGACACAGGTATTGAGCTAGAGGAGATGGATGTCGGGAAAATGAAAGAAGAGATGTTTAAACTCAAGCAGCAAATGGCTGAGATGTACCAAGCCTGGTCTACAGGACAGTTACCCCCATCTTACCCAACTAACCCTGCTCCATCAATGACCCAAACTCAGGATAATATTACCACTGAATTATCCCCAAATTTCCCCATTTACCAACACTACCGAGGAACCACCTCTCAGACACCACAGTCTCCACCCCCGAAACCAGTTCCGCACTTTCCTCCACCTATGACTCTTGTTTTCGTAGCACCTCCCCCTGCTACATTTCATAAATCACCTAGTGAGCCTACATTCCAGGCCCAAGACAACCAATATTACCCCCGGAACCCACCCTCAAAGCTTCCGAAATTCATTCAACTACTCCTCGTTTTGATCTCCCAACCGAAATTGACAAGCCAGTTAAAAATGTTGAACAAGAAGAGATGTTCAGGAAGGTCAAGAGTCTAGAACAATCGTTCAGAGACATGCGAGGATTAGGCGGGCAGGTCAGTGTAGCATACAAAGACTTATGCTTATTCCCAAATGTACAATTACCAGTTGGCTTCAAGATGCCTAAATTTGACCTATACAATGGGCACGGCGACCCAGTAGCCCACTTAAGGGGTTTCTGCAGCAAGATGCGAGGAGTTGGGGGAAAGGACGAATTATTGATGGCTTACTTCAGTCAAAGTTTAGGCGGATCAGCTTTGGAGTGGTATACACGCCAGGACCATGGGAGATGGTACACCTGGGATGACCTGGCACAGGCATTCGCATACCATTTCCAATACAATCTGGAAATCATCCCAGATCGACTATCTTTGACAAAATTTGAGAAGAAACACAATGAATGTTTCAGAGAGTACGGCTTCCGGTGGAGAGATTAAGCAGCAAGAGTGGATCCTCCTATGAAGGAGAGTGAAATGGTAGACTACTTCCTCCAAGCCTTGGAACCAACTTACTATGCCCATTTGGTTTCAGCGGTTGGGAAATCATTCAACGAGGTAGTGAAGATGGGAGGTATGGTGGAAGAAGGCCTCAAGACAAATAAAATTATGAGCTATTCAGCAATTAAGGCAGCTACTCAAGCTATTCAAAGCGGGGTAGGAGAAATCGGAAGAAAAAAGAGAGAGGAAGCAGCGGTAGTTGATTCAGGAATTTGGTCGGGACCCAGAGGTTCACCGCCTTACTATAATCAACAACGACCTCGCCAATCAACTTACCACCACAATTTATCCCAACACTATTATCACCCTTCAAAGCCCCATTCTTCTATTAACCAAGCCTAAACATACACTCAGCCTCCGGTTCGCTCGCAATGGCGCGCGCCGGCTCCCCAGAACACACATACACCACTGCAAAACACCTATTCACCACCAAGAGCCTACAAGAACCCTCCAGGGACAGGTTTCCGGGGAAATCAGGCTTTCAGAAATGAAAAAATACAAAGAACATTCACTGAGTTGGGGGAAACCTATACTGCCGTGTTCCACAAATTAAGGTTGTTAGGCTTGTTGAGTCCTGTCGAGCCCAGATTGCCAAATCCCTTTCCCAAAAATATGGACCACTCGGTAAGCTGTGAGTATTGTTCGGGGGCTCCCGGACATGATACCGAGAAATGTTGGAAGTTGAAACATGCAGTACAGAATCTTATTGACACCAACAAGATTGAGGTTCAGACACCAGAGGCACCCAACATCAATTCAGAACCCGTTGCCGGCACACCTTGAAACCCACATGATTGAGCTAATGCACGAAGGAGGGAAGCTAAAGAAACCCTCACAAACAGTGATGATGATCCGTGTCGGTTCAAAAGAAATGTTAACCAGTGGGAAAACGGTGGTATAGTTGGAAAAGGTGGATGACAAGCCAGTTATGGTGTTGGGAAAAGGGTCCAATGAGGCAGATGTACAGTTTGTGGGGTTGAAAGCAAAAATCAACAATTGAATGGCTACTCCTCTTCCTATACGAAGGGAGTCTTGGTAGTGGGCTCTGATTTTCTTTTTTGTTGTCTGGATTATTCCAGGGTTGTAATCCAGATCTTTCTTGTGCTCGCCAAAGTGTGAAACCTTGCTATCCCGTATTTTAATAAAGTAAAAGTTTTTTTTTCTTTCCTCATTCCTTATATTGTTTTAATTTTTCTTCTTATTTTTCTATTCTGAACAGTTCTTTTTCTACTGGTTCTAATGACATGGCATGCACGACGGATCTTCAACCTAGTCTAAAAAAAATCAATTTGATTTCGAACTTATAGTACAAGATTGTGATGATAAGTCGGAATACGATAAGGATGAAGCCTTCGAAGAAATTAACAAAGATTTGAGCCAATTTGAAAGAAAAAAAAAAGCCCAACTCAAATGACACGAAAGTCGTCAATCTAGGGGACGCGGATGACATCAGGGAAGCTAAGATAAGCATCCACATGGAACCAAACATCAGGGAAGAACTAATCAAAGCACTTACTGAATTCAAAGCATTTTGCATGGTCATACGGCGACATGCCGGACTTAAGCACCAATCCAGTGGTTTAAAAATTTCCCACTGACCCGGCATTACCCCCCCCCCCGTCTAGAAAATTTGAGGAAGTTCAAAACCAACGTGAGTGGGAAGATTAAGGAAGAAGTGACCAAACAGCTGAATACTAAGGTTATTCGGGCCGCTCGATATCCTGATTGGTGGGCTAATGGGGTGCCAATGAAAAAAAAAAAAGAAGAAGACGGAAAATCCGAGGTGTGTGTTGATTATCGCAATCTAAACAGAGCAAGCCCGATGACGCTTTATGATCAACAGATATCGAAGGGAAATGCGTCGACATGACTATCAATTCTGACGCAGTTAAGAGATATTATGATTTCTGGTAATTGTAATTGTTGTTTGTTTGTACTTAGCATTTATCAGAGAATGAAATGACGGAGGCAATTCTTTCTTCTATCCAAACACTTTGACCTTTGCTTCCCCTTTTGAGCCTTATTTACTCTTTCATACCCCTCTTTTGGAATCAGTAATGAAAACGAAAAAAGTAATGATAATAAGAACAAAAGAAAAGTCAAGAAAAAAAACAAAGGAATGGGAACTACGTTGGACCTGATTCCTCAAAGAAGGATACGTAGGCGCCTCACGGCTCGGTCATAGTGTAACATAGTGTGCATAAGGTAACATAGTATGACAAAATAAAAATCCCCGAGCAAGAAAAAACTGGGGCAGAAGTTGGCGCTTGTAATTTTGTCAAGAAAGTTTGATTCCAAGAGTTGTACTATTTTACCCCTAAAAATTATTTTTGAACTTTGGATACCCCCTTCTACTTTCAGCCATACACAAAAACCCCTATTAATGTCCAAAAAAGACCTCCCGATCAGTATCTGAGAAATGCTAAGTCAATTCAAATGGAAGTCGGGAATAACACTCTGATCCCCAGCAAAGAAGAAGATCATAAGCTGAAAATGAATTGATAGCCGAAAGAATCCCCAACAGAGAGAGTTATATCGGCAGCACTCCAATCAACTGAAAAATAAAATAAAATAAGAAAGTCTTATCGGTGAAAACCTTCAGAGGCACCATAAGGCGACGAGAGTTGAGAGAAATGAGAGAGTCTTATTAGTGAAAACCCCTCGAAGGGCACTATGAGGCGACAAGACAAGATTGGCGGGAAGGATCCGCATTTGGCAAAGAGTTGAGTGCATGTTTATCCCCAGCAACATGAGGCCGTCTGGAAGGTTGATTGATATAAATAGACTGGGTTGATTAATCCGGAATGCACGACATGATCGTTGGAATCGGTTATATCATTCAGATAAGTTCTTTTCTTTCCTTTTCTCTAGCATTTGTTCAGAAAGACTTCTTCTTTTTTCTATTTTTTGAAATCATCACTTTTTCATTTCTTGGTTTAAAAAACTTTACCTTCCCAGCAGTTTGTTTTTGAAAAGGATTTTCAGAGCTTACTACCAATTGCCAAAATGATGCAAAGCAAAATGCGAATAGGACACGCCAAAGACAAGGCGATAAAGAGAAAAGAAGTTGGTCGCAAGACCAAATGATGAAAGGGGCCTAGATCCCAATACGACCAAATTTCCAAGGGAAGTTGGAGAAAAATAGGAAAACAACAGTTGAGAAAATTGTGGACCTAATTCCAAGAGGGCCCCCGGCAGATCATCGAGATGTAGGAGCATCCCCGACAGATTTTCGTCCAAGTTCCAAGAGGGTCGGACAACATAGAGTGGGGAAGGGAGAAAGGGAAAAACCATCCCAATAGGAGTATCATAACCAACCACCGCGTTTTAAACTAACAAATTTTGTTTAAATTGAAACGGGTAAAGGAAGTGGCATTGATGACAGAAAGGCATGCCATAAGGGAGACTGTCAAACTGGGGCAGAAAATTTTCCTTTCATTTGGAAAATTTTCTGGAAGTCAAATACCCATTCGGGGTAGAATGAATATAGCACCAGTCTCAAGGGAAGTGGTCTTTGAACCAGTTTTACCCCCCATCATAACAAGTTTTAATAAAAGAAGTTGTTCCCCAGCAGACAGAATAAAGGGATGACATTTGTGCTCAGAAAAGCAAAAACCATTATCATCCCCAGCAGCTTCCAGAAGAATGATGAATCAATTTGAAGGGATAAAATTCCCCAGCAGCATTATCCTCAACAACGTTATCCCAAGAAGATAACACTTTTTTCCCCAGTAGTGTTGAGAGAAAATAAATTCTGAAAAAAAAATTGAATTTGAAGGAGGGGAAGAAAGGAGACTCCCACAATGGTATTATCCCCATCAAGCAAGAACAAAGCAGAGCGGAGGATAAAAAATTGAAGAAGAAGTCAGGCGTCCACCAGGAGAATGAGGATGAAAAATTGAAGAAGAAATCAGGCGTCCACCTGGAGAACAAGGAAGAGAAATGGAAGTATTAGCAGTCAGGCGTCCACCTGGAGAACAAGGAAGAACAGTTGAAATATCAGAAGTCAGGCGTCCACCTGGAGAACAAGGAAAAGCACCAAAACTGGGGCAGAAGATTTTCTGCCACTGTCGAAAATTTTCTCGGAAGAACGAGGAAATCAATTCAAGTTTTAAGAGATAGCAAGACAACACGATTCGAAGAAAAATAGTCGGAGGTAAGACAATTCTACGATTTTGAAAATGGGATCATCCGCCCTCGAATAGGATATTGTTGGGTTCATCCGCCCTCGAATAGGATATTGTTGGGTTCATCCGCCCTCGAATAGGATATTTTGGGTTCATCCGCCCTCGAATAGGATATAATGGGTTCATCCGCCCTCGAATAGGATATTTTGGGTTCATCCACCCTCGAATAGGATATTGGGTTCATCCGCCCTCGAATAGGATATAATTGGTTCATCCGCCCTCGAATAGGATATTTTGGGTTCATCCGCCCTCGAATAGGATATTTTGGGTTCATCCACCCTCGAATAGGATATAATGGGATCATCCGCCCTCGAATAGGATATTATGGGTTCATCCACCCTCGAATAGGATATTTTGGGTTCATCCGCCCTCGAATAGGATATTTTGGGTTCATCCGCCCTCGAATAGGATATTGTTGGGGTCATCCGCCCTCGAATAGGATATTTTGGGTTCATCCGCCCTCGAATAGGATATTTTGGGTTCATCCGCCCTCGAATAGGATATAATGGGTTCATCCGCCCTCGAATAGGATATTTTGGGTTCATCCGCCCTCGAATAGGATATTTTGGGTTCATCTGCCCTCGAATAGGATATTATTGGGTTCATCCGCCCTCGAATAGGATATTTTGGGTTCATCCGCCCTCGAATAGGATATTTTGGGTTCATCCGCCCTCGAATAGGATATAATGGGATCATCCGCCCTCGAATAGGATATTTTGGGTTCATCCGCCCTCGAATAGGATATTTTTGGGTTCATCCGCCCTCGAATAGGATATTGTTGGGTTCATCCGCCCTCGAATAGGATATTTCGGGTTCATCCGCCCTCGAATAGGCATTTTATTTTAAAAGTTGTGTATTTGAAGTCAGGAGCCCGCCTGAAGAGAGGAATAGCGTTTATTTTCAAAATTGTTGTTGATGTCAGGAGCCCGCCTGAAGAAAGGAAAGACATTTATTTTAAAAGTTGTGTATTTGAAGTCAGGAGCCCGCCTGAAGAGAGGAATGACGCTTATTTTTAAAAGTTGTTGTTGATGTTGGGAGCCCGCCCAGATAACAGAGGCATACATTTTAGTCTTTACATTTCAGTTGATGAAGTTGGGAGCCCGCCCGTAGAATAGAGGCATACATTCAGTCTTTACATTTCAAGCATTGAAGTTGGGAGCCCGCCCAGATAACAGAGGCATACATTTCAAGTCTTTAATTTTCAAGTATTGAAGTTGGGAGCCCGCCCAGATAACAGAGGCATACATTTCAAGATCAAGTCAGAGGACAATAAAACAGAGGGTTACAATAGGAATCCCCAGCAGGAAACAATAAAATTCCCCGGCACCGGGAAACAGAAGGTTGCAACAAGAGGTCACAGTACAAACTCAAGTACATGTGTCAAAAGAAGTAAAGCACCGAAAGAAATGCAAGCAGACAAGGAAGCAAGGCAACAAAAACAAATTGTACTCTAGCCTAGCTTCTTGTTTTTTTAAGCACGGTGTAACAAGGAGATCCATAAGCAGTAGTAATAGCATGCAACAACAGTAACATTGCAGTCCAACGGTAGTCCCAGCTACCAAAATTTTCCGAACTACATTGACCTGATTCCTGTTTAGCCCAGGATATGTAGGAAACCTTTGAAGCAAAGGTTCGGTCAAATCTTTTTCAAAAAATGCTTCAACGGAGTACTCGGATGGGCAAAAATCGCTCGCTTTATCTTTGCACGAAAACCCTTCGTGTCTTCGGGCAAAGAGGGGCAGCTGTAAGCACGTGATTTTTGCCCAATATGAGAATTACTCCCAAAAAATTCAAAAATAAAATGATTTTTCTTTGATGTGCAATTTTGTGATATTTTGTGATATTTTGAATAATTATTTGTATTTATCTGTGCATGTTTATTTGCTAAATTAATAAAAAATACAAAAATATGTCGCATTTTGCATATAGGATTTAATTCTACAATTGTTAGTAATTAAATTTGTTTTACAAAAATTAAAAATTACAAAAATAGGCATCGTTTGCATTTTTAGCATTTAATGTCCAAATATACAATTTTATGCTTAATTAATACTTAATTGTGCGTTAATTGTTATTGGGAGTTAATTTGCGCTTTTATAACTTAATTTAGTTCTTAATAATAGTTTAAGTATTTTTATAATTTAGTTTTAGAAAAAATAAAAGAAGAAAAGAGAGCGAAAATATAAAGAAAGTCGGAATTAGGCCTCTTCTTCAATTTCAAGCCATAGGCCCAAAAAATGGCCCAATCTTCCCTACGACCCAGTCCATTTCGAACTGTGTCGACCCAGTCCATAACCCAACTCCCCCTCTTCATTTTCATTTTTTCATTTTTACAAAACAAAAACAAAACAAAACAAAAGACAAAAACCAAAAACCCTAAAAAACCTAAAAAACACATCCGCCCCCCCTCCCTTTGCTTCTTCTTCTCCAAGCTTTCCTCACACCCCATCCATGGCTGCCTCCCATGGCTTCGCCTGTCGTCCACCACCCATCACGAGACCACCGCGAAACCACCAGTCCGACTCCCTCCCGGACACTCCCTCCATGGCTAACCCCTTCACCTCCATAACCAGTCCATCGTTGCTACTCCATTCCAGCTGCTCATGTGTCCTCACTCCAGCTGCGTCATCCATGAAGCTCGTTCATGCTTCTACTCGCAATGTCCATGGCTACTCAAGTCGGAGCTCGACGAACAGCTGCTTCTGTCATCGACGAGTTGTTGCCTCACCTTCATCTTCTTCACTTCTGGCTGCTGCTACTTCTGCTTCAACCTCGCCGACCAGCTGCTGCCTCATCGAACAACCATGGCCAGTCTCCGCCGCTGCTTCTACTTCTTCTTCGTCTTCGTCGTCCTTCGTTCGAGCTTTGGTCGAGGCTTGGACAGATTTGTTTACAATCAAAGTTCGTCGTTGATTCATCTCCGGTTAGTTGTTTTTGAGTTTTATTTTTGTTCATATTTTGTTTGATATTTTCCGGATCCAAAATCGTTAAATGATTTAATCCTTGTTTTGTTCGTTGTTCATCTTTGAAATAATTTTCTATTGTGTTCATGTTGTTTGTTAAATTAATTTTCAGATTTCAAAATAGAAGTTTAATTAGTTGTTTTCATGTTTATTTCATGTTTGTATTATTGTTTAAGTAAGTATTTGTTAGTTTGATGTTTGTTAGATTCAAATTGAAATTTAATTAACTATTTCTTCAATTTGTTTCATGTGTTTATGTATTGTTAGAAATTGTTAATATTGTTAAGTTCAAGTTTAAGTTCATAATTGTTTCTTCGTCGATCTTGTTATTTGTTTAAAGAATTTAGTTGTGTTAGAGAAATATGTTGGTTTAATCGTTTAAATCCATCATGTTTGTTGTTTAAAATAGATTTAATTCATGTTCATACTTTGTTTGATTGTTCTTGAATCCGAAATTTGTATAGCTTGATTTCTTGTTTACCATTTGTGATTATTTCTTGAATTGTTCTCATAATCTTGTTTAAAGTTTAATATAAGAATTGTTTGTTGTAATGTTGTTAGAGTTGATTTTAAGTTCAATATGATTGAATTTAGAAATCTTCATACTTTGTTTGTTGTTGTTGTTGAATCCGAAAATAGGATTGTTTGTTGCTAAAATATTGTTCAATCAAATTTTAGTTGTTCTTTGTTGTTCAATTTGTGTTCATGTGATTTGTTGTTGAAATGTTGTTAAAATCGTGTTCATGTGATATTGTTGTTATGATGTTCATCCGTGTTCATATTGTTGTTTGAACATTGTTAGAAATTGATCATATTGTCTATATTTTGGTTAAGTTTGATTAATTGATGTGTTATAGCTGATGGGTAGTTTGGTAAATTTGTAGTACGTTCAGGGGTAGTTTGGTAATTTCAGTAAGGTCGGAGGGGGTAGTTTAGGAATTGTACATTTTGAAATTGTTTATTTGAAGCATGGGGGACAAAATGAAATGGGGTGGGTTGTGATATGATTATTTAATATAAAGGGGGGACAAGATTTAATTTAAAGGGGAATCTTGCATTATTTTAAATGAAGCATGGGGGACAAAATATAATGGGGTGGTGTGATATGTTTATTTAATGTAATGGGGATGAGTGGAAAGATAATGGGTTGGGTAGAGAAAAAGTATGAATTTTAATTAATTGAAAGGTTTATGGGATGGGTTATATATGTGAAGTCTTGAACACAAGACAGAGAAACAGAATACAGAGAGAACAAAAATAGAGAGAGAGATAGAGAAAAATACACAGATACGAGAGAGAGAAACAAATCTGAAAATAAGAGAGAGAAAAGGGCTGAACATTTAAGAGATAGAAAATTCCAAAAAATATTTAAGCTTTCAAATAAAAAAAACCTAAGAAAAAACATTCTGCTTTCTTTTGTTGTTTGAAATTAGAATTAATTGTTGTTTCATCAAAGCTGGAAGCTTTTGTTTTTTTTGGGATTACTACTCCACCGGTCTGTTACTGGGTTGTTACTGTTGCTGGGCAGTTGTTGCTGTTACACTATTATTACTGTTGCTGATTTTCATCTTCATTTTCTTTTGCTTCCAATATCAGGTACATATCTTTTAAACTCATGTTGTGAAGAGCTTCAACATGGCAAGTAAATGAAGTTTGGAATTATAAGGATGTCTTCTACTCATTTAAATTTTATTAGTTTAAGTTTCAGTTTTGTTTTAGTTGGTTAATATAGTATTAAATCAATTGGTAGATTAGTTCTCTTTCTTAATAACAAATGGCTTAGTTATTTTAGGAACGCGATCAACTCATTTCTTTTAATATATGAAATAATGTCAATGATTTTTTACAAAATATAGAGTTAGTGTTTGCAAATATTCGCATAGGCAGAATATAAGAATTGGTTTATTTATCTCAAACCCAATCTTCGTAAGCAAAATTAACCAAACAATTATAACCTCGGACTAAAAACAAGTGGTGTAAAAGAAGGATGGGATTTATAGATTGTAACATTTTAAGTCAAAAAATGTGTAAATAGCGTTTGCTCCAAATATAACAATGAAAATTCTTCAAAAAATATTACTTCATTTATTAAATCAATTGTTTTCCTAAGTTTTATACGCAATTCGCTTTTTGGGTAGATAAATATTGTATTTACCATAAAAATGGTAGTATTAATCACACGTTGTTTATTTTTATTTTATTTTTATTTTACTCTTTAAACTCATGGTTTTTGAGGAATATAATTCACACGTAAAAATATAATTTGCGGTCAACACTTAATGAATTGTGAATTCTTTTCAAGGAATTTAGAGGCATCTCAAATAGTGATTTCTCATGACTCTTACATTTAAAAATAGATGGATGCAATAAACATTTGTAGAGAATTTATATTACTGTCAAGAATATTTGCATAATTAAGGATGCGTTCGCGTGACTTGATTATACTTCTAAAGGCGATTCGGATTATGCGTTCGCGCAACTTCGAGCAAATTTTTAATAAAAAGGGGTTCTTCGGAGATCATCAATATTAATTTCATATAACCCGAGATGTGCAGTTCACTATTTAATCATACAAGAGCGACAGACGTTCTTAATTTTATTTAAGCACAATTTCGAACTTAAGTCTATTTTTATAATAATAAAAAAAATTCGAAAAAAATAATAATTATATTATCAATATCATTGTGTACACATGCGCGTGACACAACTCCGCATGTTTTAAAAATATAATTTATAACACGAATATACGTACGCGTGATTCGATTCAAAGAAGGGTCTTTAAATCTAAATAGAAGCGGTAACAATAAAATCATGCAATAAAAATGTATTTAACAAATCAAAATAATCAAGCCAAATATAACAGTTGAGCGACCGTGCTAGAACCACGGAACTCGGGAATGCCTAACACCTTCTCCCGGGTTAACAGAATTCCTTATCCGGATTTCTGGTGCGCAGACTGTTAAATAGAGTCATTCTTTTCCTCGATTCGGGATTAAAATTGGTGACTTGGGACACCCTAAATCTCCTAAGTGGCGACTCTGAAATAAATAAACAAATCCCGGTTCGACTGTCCTTAAATTAGAAAACTCCCTTGCACCCTCGCGGGGGCGGAAAAAGGAGGTGCGACAGTGAGGACACATGCTACCGGAGATGACCAGGCACCCGCGCCCCCTACTAAAGTTTTCAGAGGTCTGGGATGGGGTAGAGGCCAAGGACACGCATGTGGTGCTGCCAGAGCACCCGCGCGAGCTTCGATAGAGGAGCCACAAGCAGCTTCAGCCGGAGGCCAAGCACCTGATACGCTTACTTCTACTACTACTCCAGCTCTACAGGAGACCCTTGCATAGTTCATGAGCATGTACACCACTCTAGATCAGGCAGGGTTGATTCCCCTTGATGTAGCCACATCTCAGGCCGGGGGAGGACTACAGACTCCCACCGCCCGCACTCTTGAGCAGTGGGTTCAGGTTGATCAGAGAGGTTATACCGATACTGCCTGTAGCCCAGTTCAGCACGAGAATAGGGCAGCAACTTCATAGGATGAGCAACGGAGGCTTGAGAGGTTCAAGAAGTACAAGCCTCCTACATTCAGTGGTTTGGCATCAGATAATGCTCTAGGATTTCTGGAGGAGTGCTACCGTATCCTCTACACTATGGGTATATCAGGATTGAGTGGGGTTTCGTTCACTGCCTTCCAACTTCGAGGAGCAGCCTATCAGTTGTGGCGTACTTATGAGTTGGATAGCCCAACTGAGGTAGCTCCCTTACATCGACCTAGTTTTTAGATATATTTTTAAGGGGGTATATTCCTCAGAGCCTCGGGGATGCATGGCGTGCATAGTTTGAGCATTTGCACTAAGGTACTATGACTATTTCAGAGTATGTTGTCCGTTTCACTGACTTGGCTAGGCATGCACCAACCTTGGTTTCCACGGTTCGCAAGAGAGTTTACCGGTTTATTGAGGGGCTTATCAAATCTAGCATGGCCCGGGAGTTAGAGATGGATATCTCTTATCAGCAGGTGGTGAGTATTTCTAGGAGAGTAGAGGGCATGCATGCCCGGTATAGAGAAGAGAGGGAGGCCAAGAGGTCTTGAGAGTCGGGCCATTATTCCGGTGCCCGTTCCCCAACTGCAGTTTGTCATGGTAAGGGTTATATGAGTCGCCTAGTTCATTCAGCTCTTCCAGTAACCAGTGGTATTCTAGCTCCTCCTAGACTTCAGGAGCCTTATTATGCACCTCTAGCATCTAGTGTGCTTCCTGCATGAGGTGCTTTCAATGGTCAGTCCAGCAGAAACTGGCCTGAGCTAGTCACAGTTGTCACGTACTCCTAGAGCTTGTTTTGAGTGTGGCAACACACGTTATATGGTGAGAGACTGCCCAGACTTATGAGGGGTGTACTTCCATAGACTTCTTAGCCACAACGTGCTCCGTAGAGTTCTCAGGCTATGATTATAGCACCAGTTGCTACCCCACCTGCCTAGCTAGCTAGAGGTGGAGGTTGGAGAGGTAGAGGTTGCCCTAGAGGGGGAGCCCAGGCTAGATATTATGCTCTTCCTGTCTGTATAGAAGTTGTTGCCTCCGATTTTGTCGTCATAGGTATTGTCTTGGTTTGCCATAGAGATGCATCGGTTCTATTCGATCCAGGCTCCACTTATTCTTATGTGTCCTCTTATTTTGCCCCGCATTTGGGCGTATCTCAGGATTCTTTGAGTTCCAATGTTTATGTTTCTACTCTTGTGGGAGATTATCTTGTTGTGGACCACGTTAATCAGTCATGTTTGATTGATCTTAGTGGTTTTGAGACCATAGCCGATTTATTATTGCTCACATGGTAGATTTTGATGTTATCTTGGGCATGGACTAGTTGTCGCCCCATTATGCTATTTTTGATTATCACGCCAAAACTGTGATGCTGGCTATGCCATGTGTACCGTGAGTAGAGTGGATGGTACCTTAGATCACACTCCCAGTAAAGTTATTTCATTCCTTAAGGCTCTGTGAATGGTTGAGAAGGGGAGTGACGTGTATCTAGCTTATGTTAAAGATGTCAGTATTGATATCCCTACAGTTGAATCAGTCCCAGTAGTACGGGATTTCTATGATATGTTTCCAGCTGATCTTTCGGGTATTCCGACCGACAGAGATATTGATTTTGGCATTGATCTGTTGCCAGGCACGCAGCCTATTTCTATTCCTCTTTACCGTATGGATCCTCTTAAGTTGAAGGAGCAATTATAGGAATTTCTGAATAAGGGTTTTATCCCGCCCAGTTTATCACCTTAGGGTGCTCCTGTCTTGTTTGTAAAGAAGAAGGATTGTTCTATGCACATGTGCATTGATTACCGTCAGTTGAACAAAGTTATGGTGAAGAACTGGTATCCTCTGCCTCGTACTAATGACATGTTTGATTAGTTACAGGGTGCTTGTGTTTTCTAAGATTGACTTGCGAATCAGGTTATTATCAGTTGAAGATTCAGGAGCCAGATATCTTGAACACCGCCTTCAGGACTCGGTATGGTCATTACGAGTTCCTTGTTATGTCATTTGGGCTAACCAATGCCCCAGCAACCTTCGTGCATTTGATGCACAGTGTATTCCGGCCATATCTTGACTCATTCATCATTGTCTTTATTGATTACATTCTGGTATACTCCCGGAGTCGGGAAGATCATGAGCAGCACCTGAGGATAGTGCTTTAGACTTTAAGAGAAAAGAAGTTATATGCAAAGTTCTAGAAATATATGTTCTGGTTGGATTCTGTGGCATTCTTGGGTCACATGGTATCGAGTGAAGGGATCAAGGTGGATTCGAAGAAAGTTGAAGCAGTGCAGGGTTAGCCTAAACCATCCTTGGCTACAAAGATCTGTAGTTTTCTTGGCTTGGCGGGTTATTACCGTCGATTTGTTGAGGGATTTTAATCCATTGTAGCACCTATGACCAGGCTGACCCAGAAAGGTTATTCGTTCAAATGGACGGAAGAGTGTGAGGAGAGCTTACAGAAGCTCAAGACAGCTTTGACTGCAGCCCTAGTACTGATATTGCCTACAGGTCGGGGTCTTATATAGTCTATTGTGATGCCTTGAGGATTGGCCTTGGAGCGGAATTGATGTAGGATGGTAGGGGGATTTCCTACACGTCCAGATAGCAGAAGGTGCATGAGAAGAATTATCATGTCTATGATCTCGAGTTAGCTGCTATTGTTCATGCCTTAAAGATCTGGAGTCATTATTTGTACGGTATTCCTTGTGAGATTTATACCGATCACCTGAGTTTGTAGTAGTTGTTCAAGCAAAAGGACCTTAATTTGCGCCAGAGAAGGTGGTTAGAGCTGTTGAAAGACTATGATATCACAATCTTGTATCACCCAAGCAAGGACAATATGGTGGCTGATGCTTTGAGTTGTCGGCCAGAGAGTTTGGGGAGTTTGGATTATCTATAGGAAGCTGAGAGGCCCATGGCGATGGATGTTCAAGCCCTATCTAGTCAGTTTGTGAGATTGGATATTTCGAAGCCTAGTCTGGTCCTTGCTTGTGTGGTTTCTCGGTCTTCCTTATTTGATCGTATCCGAGAGCGTCAGTATGATGACCCTCATTTGCTTGTCCTTAAGGACAAGGTTCTGCATGGCGACGCTAGAGATGTGACCATTGGTGATGACGGGGTATTGAGGATGGAGGTTCGAGTATGTGTACCCAATGCTGATGGGCTTCGGGAGTTGATTCTAGAGGAGGCACAGTTCACGGTATTCCATCCATTTGGATGCCACGAAGATGTACAAAGATTTGAGACGACACTATTGGTGGAGGCTAATGAAGAAAGATATAGTTGGGTTTATAGCTTGGTGCCTCAATTGTCAGCAGGTAAAGTATGAGCACCAGAGACCGGGTGGCTTGCTGCAGCAAATACAGATTCCGGAGTGGAAGTGGGAGCGAATCACCATGGACTTCGCAGTTTGACTCCTACGGACTTTAAGGAAGTTCGATGTTATTTAGCTGATTTTGGATTGGCTGACCAAGTCCACACACTTCATTCGTATGTGTACCACCAATTCTTCGGAGCGGTTGGCGGAGATTTATATCCAGGAGATTATTCGTCTGCATGGTATTCCAGTTTCCATCATTTCATATAGAGGTACTCAATTCACATCACGGTTCTGGAGGGTCGTACAGTATGAGTTGAGTACACGGGTGGAGTTGAGCACATCATTTCACCTCCAGACGGACGGACAGCCCGAGCGCACTATTCAGATTCTTGAGGATATGCTTCGTGCGTGTGTGATGGAGTTTGGAGGTTCTTGGGATCAGTTCTTGCCACTAACAGAGTTTTCCTACAACAACAGTTATCAGTCCAGTATTCAGATGGCATCGTATGAGGCTTTGTATGGTAGGCAGTGTAGATCCCCAATGGGTTGGTTCGAGCTGGGCGAGGCTAGATTATTGAGCACAGACTTGGTTCAGGACGCCTTGGAAAAGGTTAAGGTGATTCAGGATAGACTCCACACAGCCCAGTCCAAACAGAAGAGGTATGCATACCGAAAGATTCGTGTGTTTCCTATATGGTTGGGGAGCAGGTCTTGCTTCAGGTTTCGCTTATGAAGGGCGTTATGAGATTTGGGAAGAAGGGGAAATTGAGTCCGAGGTTTATTTGTCTTTTTGAAGTATTCCATCGTGTTGGGGAGGTTACTTATGAGCTTGCCTTACCTCCCAGATTGGCAGGAGTTCATCCGATATTTCATGTTTCGATGCTTAGGAATTATCACTGTGATCCGTCGCATGTGTTGGATGCAGTTTAGTACAGTTGGACAAGGATCTATCTTATGATGAGGAGCCAGTGGCTATATTGGACAGGCAGGTTCGAAAACTGAGGTCAAAGAGTATTGCATCAGCGAAGGTTCAGTGGCAGGGTCAACTGGTAGAGGAGGTGACGTGGGAGACAAAGATGCGCAGCCGTTACCCTCATCTTTTCACCACTTCAGGTATGTGTCTATGCTCGTTCGAGGATGAATGAATGTTTTAAGAGGGGCAGGATGTAATGACCCGGTCAATTATTTTGAGAATTAACTCCCCGATCCCCTATTAACTATTTTCCTCGTGTTTGTTTTTGTTATTATGAGTGTTGGGAAGATTCGTTTTGCGTTTCGGAGTGTTTTGGGATACTTAGTCCCTAAATGAGAGCTTAAACTTAAGAATTTGGACCATAGTCGGAACAGTGTGAAGATGGGTTCATAATAGAATTATGGCGATTCTGTTAGCTCTATTGAGTGATTTCGGACTTAGTAGCGTGTCAGATTGTGTTTTAGAGGCCCGTAGCATATTTATGCTTGAAATGCCGAAAGTTCAATTTTTAAAGTTTCCGGATCGATAGTGAGTTTTTGATATCAGGGTCGGAATCAAATTTTGAAAGTTGGAATAGTTTCATAGTATTGAATGTGCCTTGTGTGCAAAATTTGGGGTCAATTATACATGGTTTGTTTGGTTTCGGCATCGGTTGTAGAATTCTTGAGATTTCAAGTTCATTAGGCTTGGATTGGAGGGTGATTCATGGTTTTAGCATTGTTTGATGTGATTTGAGGGTTCGACTGAGTTCGTATAATATTTTAGGATTGGTTGAAGTTGAATTTGGACTTAGGCAAATTCTGAAGTTTGCTGCTTCTGGTATTTTTGCACCTGCGGTGAGGAGCCTTCAAGTGCGGCCCGCGGAAGAGAGGAAATAGGTCGCAGGTACGGTTTGTGGCATGAAGGCCAATTGCCACAAATGCAGCTCAAAGACCACAAAAGTGGACCGCATCTGCGGAGAAAGGAGCGCAGGTGCGATGCCTACGGAGTTAATGAAATTTTGCAAATGCGAAGCCCAAGCCACAGGTGTGGGACCGTAGATGTGGCCCCATGAACCGTAGATGCAGAAATTGCTATGCAGATATAGAGAATTCAAAGGTTTGAAATTTCATAACACAAAAGTCGTATTGGAGCTCGGTAGGAGATGATTTTTCGAGGGGTTTTGAAGGAGAATCATTGGGTAACGAATTCTAACTCGATATTGATCATAATACTATAATCTATTAATGTTCTCCTCTTCTAATTAAGAAAATTAAGGGTAAAAGTTTGAAAATGGGAGAAACGTTCCTCAACTGAAAATCCAAGTTTTGAGTGAGATTTTGGCGTCGGATTTTAATGATTTTTGTTTGAGTGTGCTCGTGAGTGATCAGGTGTTCAAAATTTATAAATTTTACCCGATTCTGAGGCGTGGACTCGGAGGACTTTTTGGGGCAATTTTTTTAATTTCGTGTTTTAGCTTCGAATTAGTTAAATTAGTTACTTAAAGTTATATTTACATTATGCAATTAATTTGAATAGATTTGGGCCATTTGGAGTCGGGTACTCGTGGAAAGAACGTGATTTTAAGTTGATTTGAGCTGGTTCGAGGTAAGTCGCTTGCCTAGCCTTGCGTGGGGGAACTCCTCTTAGGATTTGGTATTATTTTTATATAAGTGTCGTGTACGTGAGGTGACGAGTGCGTACACATTGCAATTGTTGGAAAATTCCATTTTCATTAACTAAATAATAGTGTTTCCTTTTGGTTGAACACTACTTGTAATTGAAAGCCTATTGTTTAGCTTAGGAAAGCATGCTTAAGTGACTTAACTGTTCTATCTGCTTAAACTGTTTACTTGAATTCTGTGCAGCATGTTTAGAATAGGAATATCTGCTTTCTTGGTACGAACTTGGATAGAACTGTAGATTCTTGCTTGAGACTATTGTGTATTTACTTTGGGACTACGAGACGATATCCTGGGAGATCCCCTTGCATGTTTACTTTGGGACTACTGATCGGTATTTTGGGAGATCGCCCTGCACATTTATATTTGGGACTACGGGACGATATCCCGGGAGAATTCCCCCTGTATTGGATATTTACTTTGGGACTACGGATTGGTATTTTGGGAGATTCCCCTGAATATTAAGATTTAGACTATGGGACGATATCCTGGGAGATCCTCTGTTTACGTTTGGGACTACGGGATAATATCATGGGAGTTCCCTTGTTGCTATCTCTGTGTACTGAATTGTATTCTTCCTGTGATTTTATTCTTTATTGATTGTTAGTATCTTAATTACACTGTCACACATCATATTGCTTTATCTGCTATATATATAAAACCAGTAGGGCTGTGACCTTCCTCGTCACTACTCGACCGAGGTTAGGCTTGGCACTTACTTGAACCGCTATGGTGTACTCATGCCCTTTCCTGCATATGTTTTTCGTGTGCAGATCCAGGTTCTTCTACTCAGTCGTTCTATCAGTGAGACGGTCGATATCAGAGTCTTGGAGGTATATCTTCCACATCCGCATACCTAGAAGTCCCTCTCTATTCTCCCCTTTAGCTTTAGACTTCCTGTATTTACTTTTTGTTAGACATTCTAGAGTTAGAACACTATATAGTTTTCTCTAGTTTGTGATTTCATGAGAATTCGGGTTTTGGGAGTTTTTTATTCAGTTTTGAGAGTGTGTATTGTATATGCCGAGCGACATTAAACTCTTTAATTATTATTTACCCGCAACTTGCTAGTTTTATGTTTAATTTCCTTTTTCTGCAGTTTGTTAGGCTTACCTAGTCGTAGAGACTAGGTGTTGTCATGACAATTCACGGAGGGAGAACTTGGGTCGTGGCAATATTCATGATGGCCTGACTTTCTTACACCTTATAATCTAACACCTGAGTTGTGTATGACTAGTCCATATATATTTTGAAACTGTATTATCCCCGATCCACATAATCCGAAAAGTTTGATTGATGTATATTTGCAACCTTTGATTGATGAGCTAAAACAATTGTGGTATGATGGTGTTGAAACATATGACATATCAACCAAGCAGAATTTCAAATTGCATGCTAATTTAATGTGTACTATTAACGATTTTCATGCGTATGGAATGTTTTATGGGTGGATGACAGCTGGGAAGCTAGCTTGTCCTTGCTACATGGAAAATCGTAAAGCATTCCTTTGAAACATGGCTGTAGGCAATCATGGTTTGATTGTCATCGTCAGTTATTGCCAGATGATCATGAGTTCAGAAGGATGAAAATTCATTCAAAAAGAACAAAGTGGAATATGATTCTCCACCTCCGATGCTTTCAGGTGAGGATATTTGGGATAGGGTCCGGAACTTCAGTAAAGTTACTGAGGCTCCACCTTCTAGATTCCTGGGATATGGTGTTACTCATATTTGGACGAAACAAAGTATATTTTTGGAGTTTCCTTAATCGAAGGATACTCTTCTCCGACACAACTTTGATGTCATGCATATTGAGAAGAATTATTTTTAGAATTTGTTCAACACAGTGACAGATGTTAAAGGTAACTTAAAAGATAACTTGAAGGCTAGAATGGACTTACAAGAATATTGCAGGCGACCTGAATTATACTTGCAGACAGCGAACAACGGTAAGGTGTTCAACCCCAAAGCAAGTTACACATTCACTTTGGAGGAAAGAGGACAAATTTGTGATTGGGTTACGAAGTGAAGATGCCTGAGTGTTATTCATCGAATCTGGGGAAAAAAGTAGATATGGAGGTAGGGAAGTTAAGCAATTTGAAAAGTCATGACTGTCATGTTTTCATGGAGACCTTAGTACCTATTGTATTTTGTGGTTTGCCTGAAAGAATCTGGAAACCCATTATAGAGATTACTTAATTTTTCTAAGACTTGTGTTCTACTACCTTAATGGAAGAAAACCTACTTCAAATGGATCAGAACATTCGTGTAACTTCTAGTAAGATGGAAAAAATATTTCCATGTGGTTTATTTGATGTGATAGAACACCTTCCAATCCACCTTGTACACGAGGCACGACTTGAAGAGCCTGTTCAATGCAGATGGATATATCCCTTTGAGAGGTAATATTATAAGTGTAATGTAATATTCTATTTTATTTAATTGAATGTTCTTGTTTAACATGACATTATGTAGGACAATTGGCAAATCCAAACTGTTTGTTAAGTTGAGGAATAGGATTGAAGGACCTATATGCGAAGCCTATCTTGCAAAGGAAATTGCACATTTTTGTTCTAATTATTTTGAGAGTAACGTGTCATGTTCTAGGAATAGGCCTAATAGGCACATTGTCGACTATGTAAATGATTCATTATATCCACCAATGTCCATATACAATCAACCAGGCCGATGTTCTAAGGATGTTAGAAAGAGAAGTTTTAGTGATATGGAATACAAGTCAGCAACAATTAATGTGTTGCTAAATTGTCCCAAAGTTGTACCATTTCTTAAGTAAGTATTGATTTATTAGTTATCAAAATGTAAAATTTATTGTGATTACATATTGATGCAACTACTAAAAATATTTGATGTGTAACAGTCACTTCGTGGGTCAATTTGGCCATGATGTTGTATATACGAGTTTTGATACATGGTTCAAACAGTTTGTAAGTTTATCCTGGTATTGTTATTTTAAAGTTCCCTCTATATATATATATATATACGGTTATGCTAACTTATGATTTTTTTAACACTATGTAGGTAAATAATCCAAATAATGGTGTAAATCAATTTTTGAAAGATATATCTTGGGGACATGGGCTTCAAGTCACAACAATGTCTAAGTGCCTAGTGAGTGGTTATAAGTTTCATACAGAGGATTGCTCTAGAAATAAAAATAGCAACAATAGGGGGGTGTGGTTCAAGGTGGTGATGGCAACCAAGTTGGAGATATTGATTATTATGGTGTGTTCAAAGAAATATTACAACTAGAATATACATGTTGGCCATAAAAGAAATTGATACTCTTCATATGCAAGTGGTTTGACCCAAATCCAACAAGAGGTACAAGAGTATACCACCAATACAACATAATTGAGGTTAATTATACGAGAGAGTAATCGCTATGATCCTTTAATAATTGCACATAACATTAGGCAAGCGTATTATGCTCCTTATCCATTGCGGTGGAATAAGTCTGATCAGTGGGTTGTAATCAAAACTAAGAATGTAGGTAGGGTGGAACTCGAGAATGTCTTAGGTGTTGCATATTAGAATTATTAATATGGGCCTTTTCCACAGAAAAGGGGAATCTTGTGTTCCAATAGAAGCAGAAGTGATGTGGATTATTCAAGAATCGAAGTCGATTTGCTTCCTCTCTCTACCTGAATTCAATCAGTAAGAAAAGAAATATTACATAAAGAGTGAACATTACAACCAATCAATCGAGAATCTTCTATACATTTAGAAACTTGATAATAAGAAATCCCAATACACCCAATGCTAGATAGCTGCCAAAAAGCTGTTGATGCATTCGAGTAATTAAACGTTTCACAATTAGGAAACTTAATTTATTGTTATAACCTGGATTTTCCAACTTTTTCAGATATTCCCCCTTCTAAGGACTCTTTCTCGAGCCTTTTTCCCTCATTCCTTTTTGTTTGGGGACGACAAGTACTTCTTGTTGAGTAGGACACCAGTGATCTCTACATTTACCTATGTAATTTCCAAATCTGCTTTCAAGCAGCTCCGTTTTCTAAGGTAGAGGCTTCGAGTGACTTTTTTCTTTGCTCTTCGATAGCCCTAGCAAGTCACTTGAAGCTTTGCCCTTTGCTTTGCCCCATGTTGTCTTCCTCCAGTTGCCCCCACCTAATAGCCAATAGGCCGAAAAAGGTTGCAGTCAATTGCCCTTCCCGTTATCATCTTTCTAAAATGGCATTTTCCCTTCTATCTATCTTGAATTGAATTATGGAACTTTCTCCCCTATTGGCTTACCTACCTCTAAACCCTCCCATCGGATAAAGGAATGGAATTTCAAGTACAAGTAGTCGTCAACACTTAAAAGCTTAGTTGTCTTCACTGATCAACATTTAGTTTAGCCTAAGATTTTCTAAGTCTGACACATCACTTACTTTTCGTTATCGTGGGTCCATAACCATTTTACTACCTATTTATGTGGTTGATATCTTGATCACTAGCATAATCACTCAGCCCGTGGGGATGCAGCTTCTACGGATTGAGGTTATTCCCCGCTAGAATGGGCCAGGTGGGATAGGGGAGGGTCGCCCAAGTTGTTTCGGAACCGGAAAAAGAAGCGGTTTTTCGCATAGCTTGCTTATAGTGCAGGTCGCACTCGTATATCGTATTTGGCCGAAGATTGTTGTAGCTCGTCAATAAATAATTTCTATTAAGTAGATAATAGAAGGACCCGCCGAAAGTAGTTCCGTGTTTCCAGGTCTTCCGTAGTCAAAATTTCCTCATCCAATATCATTCTTAGTTAGTATCATTAAACTAAGCCTGTTTTTGACGAGTGAAGCGACTAGGCTACATGCTTAGCCTAGTATTCCCTGATTGGTATTGGATAAAAAAGATTTTGCTTTCTTCCCACTCACGAAGAACAATAAAGTGAGGGAAGGGCTTCCTTTGTATCAAAAGACTGTTAAAACTCCATACAATGCTTCTATAAAAATACTAAAGTCAGATAATGGTAGAAAGTACATCTCCTAGAAACTGCTGCAGGGGTATTTGAAAAAGCAAGTTATTGAGCATTACCTACGAGGATTTATTAGGATGGCTCAAAGACTAATTGCTCCACCTAAGTAGAACAAAAAGAATGAATTGGAAAAGAAAAGTTTTATCCGACGAGTCAATTCTTAATGCGATGCATCCGTGAAATGGGACGGACAAAATTCATTTTCTTCCTTCCCCGAGCCCACCTTTATCCCTTTCCTCAACTACTATTGTGGTAGGGATACATTCTTCGAGCAGGAGAACCTTTTTCAACTTGAACTGCTTTTCCACAACAAGGAATTCTTTTTTTGTTGGTCGGTTCGAGGATCTTGTGATAAAAAAAAATTCTCGTGAACATTACCACCAATAGGATTTTCTTTGCCTCCATATGATTAGTAAGGTAAGGTCCATGCCCCCCTCACTTACATGTACATTTCCTATGTGGTTCGTTTTTCTTTTTATTATTAATAAAACTAGTCATAGGCACCTGCCTAGTGGATTGATAAAAAAAATCAATCGAGAGTCTTCTATACATTTAGAAATTTTCTATTTATTCCCGAACGCACAAATGATATCTCTAGTAGTCACCAAATAGTGGACGATCAGTTAGAAAATAATTTGGAATATCCTGAACGCATATTGGAAGAAGTTGATATAAATAAAGTAACAATTATAGAAAATGAGGACGAAGAATCAACTGATGAAAGTCAAACAGTGAGGACGAGGAACAATACGTCGACAATGATTAAAAAGTTGGGTATTTAAAGCACTCTCGTGTTATAACTAGTTTTTTATATGTTTCAATATAAATATGTATTATATTATGCAAATGGCAGGCAAGGGTCAAGTAACAATGACCCTACTAGTTCTCGGGGCCGAGAAAAGGCTAGGAAGGGAAAGGGGAGGGTAGAATCTTGGGATAATAATACTCCCTCTTTTCCACCCTCTTCAGAGATACCTATGTCATATCCTCCACCATACGGCTATACTGAGTTTTCACAGCATCACGAGGCCTACACCTTCATCCAGACACCAGGTCTTCCATCATAGGGCCATAGGACTATACGTCTGACATACTGTCCAGCTGCCTCACAGTCACGTGGATCGCAACCATCTACATCACAACCACGTGGATCACATCCCTACATATCACAACCACATAGATTGTAGCCATCCGTATCACAGCCATATGGGTCACATCCATCAGTATCACAGCCACATGGTTTGCATCCCTCTATGGCATAGTCACAAGGATCGTAGCCATCTTCATCATCGAATCCATCCATTTCAGGATTTCACCTGGGAGACCGTAGCTTTGAGGCCTCTACACTATCTACACATGCCTCTAATCCACATGCTAAGGATGATGATCCAGAGGCAGTGCATTATGATTGCTATGGTAGGATCATCATAGTCCCTGAGGGTAACGGGTAAGAGTTACTCCCTCCGTTCGAATTTATGTGAACCTATTTAATTGGGCACGAAGTTTAAGAAAAAATGAAGACTTTTGAAATTTGTTGTCCTAATCAAGTCAAAAAGGGGCCCAGAGTAATTGTGTGGTTATAAAAACTTCTCATTAAGGGCAGAAGTATAAGTTTAAGCAAAATTGTTATCAAATTTTGAAAGTGGTTATTCTTTTTGGAACAGACCAAAAGGAAATAGGTTCACATAAACTGAAACAGTATGAGTATTTGCTATTTTTGAGTTTACTATTTTATAACGTTTTTACTAATACATTTATGTATATTGTTAAATTGTAGGTTTAGGTTGGGTAAGCAGACTACGAAGATAATCACCAATACGATAAAAAATCTTTATGATGGCCCTTATGCGACTTGGATTGATTTCCCATACACACTAAAGGAGCAAATTTTCAATCAGTTTAAGGTATAAATGTTCTTTTAAGCAGTTTAATAGTTTATATTATGATTTTTCCATCTAATATTTAACGTTTGAAATGCAGAGTAAGTGTGTATGGGAATACCACTATAGCGAGGAAGTGGCTGCAAATTTTCATCATAAAGCCCGCAAGAGATTGTCGGATTATTTCTCGGATGGTATAAAGAAGAAGAAGAGTCCTGACTGGTGTCTGCGGCATTTATGGCATGATTTGTTAAGGAAATGGAAGACCGAGAATTTCTTATAGAAGAGCGAAAAAGGAAATAAAGCTCGCTCATCCGAGACACGAGGCTCCTTGCAAACTGGGGTGCTATCAGCATCGGGACAATAAGAAGAAGATTGTTAATTGCTTAAAATATTTTACTTTTCTAAGTATATTATTTCTATTTATTAACTAAATTAATTTGTTTTCAGTAAAAGAAGGATGGGTGTCCAATGATCCAAGATGAGTTATTCAAGGAGACATATATTTAAAGAAGAAGAAAGAGGGGGAAGGAGATTGGTGGGTCGAGGAACGAGCAGAGACTGCATATGTAAGATTTCAATTTTCTTTTAGTGTTATAATTTACTTTTATAAGAATTTATAAATACTAATTTAATTTAAAATAATGTAGGTTCGATAACAAAGTAACGTGGAGAAATTCATTTGTAGTTAGCCAGCTGGTGAATCGGGCGAGCCAACCTAACCTTCGGACAAGGATGCTGAAAGAATATGGTTGGAGGTTGTTGGCAGTCCAAAATTATAACAACCCGACCGGTCGTTTTGAGCTTTTGCACCTTGCTCGTCAGCTCTCGGGCGTGACCTGCCCCGTGTGATGTATTATGACTTATGTAAATCGTTGGTTTTGGTTTTCAGGGTAATCGGAATGAATTTGGAAGAAACAGTCCTCAGTTGAAGCTTGAAATTTGAAAGGTTTGACCAAGATTTGACTTGTTTTTATATGATCTTGGATCGAAATTTTTATGATTTGGTTGGCTCTGTTGGATAATATGCGACTTAGGAGCGTGATCAGAATGCATTTTTGAAGTCCGTGGAAGGTTTAGGCTTGAATTGGCGAAATTGAGATTTTGACGTTTTTCAGTTGATAGGTGAAATTTTGATATAGGGGTCGGAATGGATCCGGAAGGTGCAGTAGTTCCGTTGTGTCATTTTGGAGGTGTGTGCAAAATTTCAAGTCATTCGAACGTGATTTGGTTGGATTTTTGATCGAAAGCATAATTAGAAGGTTTTGGAATTCTTAGGCTTGAATTCGCGAATTTAGTGTTTTGATGTTGTTTTAAGTATTCCTAAGGTTGGAACAAGTTTGAATGAGGTTATGGGATATGTTGTCACGTTTGGTTGAGGTCCCGAGGACCTCGGGTGAGTTTCGGGTGGTCAATCGGTCCATTTCATGTTATGTAAAGTTGCAGAAAATTTCTGTTCAGTGCTGCAGGAATTTGGCCTTCGCGTTCGCGAAAGGTTAGCTGGTGAGGTGGAGATTTTAGCCTTCGCGTTTGTGTGGGAGGCTCCACGTTCACGAAGGGCTGGGTTCGTTGTGCTTCGCGTTCGCGAGGGAGGCTCCGCGTTCGCGTAGGGGAAGTGAGCAGCTGGGTTTGAGGATTTATTTGTTCTTTGCATTCGCGGAAAGGGAGTCGCATTCGCGTTGGGTTAGGGAGCCAAGTCTTTGCATTTGAGAGTGGTAGGACGCGTTCGCGGTGAAGGAAATTTGGTCAAAGTAATTTTGTGCTTCGCGAACGCGAGTTTTTGAATGCGTTCGCGAAGAAGGATTTTTATGCTTGGGCAGAATGATTTAAAAGGGCTATTCCGCGATTTTGAGGCTAAGTACCTCCATTGTTGGGCGATTTTGAAGCTTGGGAGAGCTAATTGAAGAGGGAATTCAAGAGGATTTCATGGAGGTAAGATTTTTGGACCCTAAACTTGTTTCAATTATGAATTTTATCATTGTAAGCTTGAAATCCATGGAAATACCAGTAGCAAATATGGGTAATTAAGGCTTGATATTAAGAGACCTTTGAGTGGGTATTTGAGGGGCCATTTGAGGTCCGATTTTGATGTTCTTGATATGTATAGACTCGTGTGAGGATAAGGATTCCATTGATGTTAATTTTATTGGACTCCGAGATGTGGGCCCGGGGGCGGGTTTGAGCAATTTTGGGATTTTGATGTAAAATTGAATATTTTCGAGTGGGCTTCGTTCTCTTTGCATATTTTAATGATTATGTACTCATTGTGGCTAGATTTGGAGCATCCGGAGGTCGATTCATGCGGGCGAGGCATCGCGGGCTAGAGTTTGGACCGGATCGAGGTGAGTAATGATTGTAAATGATATTTTGAGGGTTTGAAACCCCGGATTGCACATCGTAGTGTTGTATTTAAGTAAGACACGCGCTTGATGAAGGGCATGGGGTCGTTCACTATTGAGGATTGTGACTTGGTCCGTCCCAATTGATGATTTTACCGCGTATTTGACTGAAATCTATTTACTATCTCATTATTTGGGATGAATGTCATATTTGGGTTTTGTGCCAATTATTTGAACCCTTCGGGGATTTTTGTTGATGTTTCCTCACTGTTTTGATGTTATGCTTGAACTCAGTCATGTTATTTTCCACTGTTTTCAAAACTCATCCATGTTTACTCTACTTTAACACTTGAAATGATATTTTAAATCATATTTTGGGTTGAGCATCATGTTTTAGTGTTGCCCGAGTGGCTTATGTGATTTTTGACTGAGTAAGGCCAAGGGCCTGTGTGGTGAGGATACTTTTGGGTTGGGTTACATGCCGCAGCGGTAATACACTGATTTTGATTATGAGGCCTAGGACCTGAGATATGTATGCCACGAGGTGGCTTGTTTATATGGGGCCGCGAGCCTAGAGATAATGCCACGAGATGGCTTGATATTGCGCTTGGGTCGTAAGGGGACCCTCCTTGAGTCTACACACCCCCCCAATGAGCGCGGGTACCCATTATGATGTGAGATATAGCCCTAGGGGCTAGTATTATTCTGAGATATTGCCCGAGGGGCGGATTTGTTGACATTGTGCCCGAGGGGCGAACCTTATGTGCTTATCTTTCTTATTTGCCTGTCATGTACCTATTTAATTGTGTATTTGTGCCCGAGGGGCGGATTTTTGTGCTTATCTACACTAACTGTTTTGCATTCATTTGCGCAACTGTTGAAAAAGTCATTTTCAAAGAAGTTTAAACTGTGCTAAGATATTTTAAGAGATTTTACAGCTTCATTGCTTTCTTACTGGTTTTTGAACTGCTTCTATACATCATGTTGATTCACTTTTTGTGATTTCTTACCATTCAGACTTTAGTTATGATTATTACTCACTGAGTTGGAGTACTCACTTTACTCCCTGCACCTTGTGTGCAGATTTAGGTATTTCTGAACCCGATAGCAGGTATTGGCTGATCGGTGGCAGAGTCATCGGAGTTTAGCAAAGTAGCTGTCGGCGTTCGCAGCACTACTTTTCTCCCTTATTTCATTAGTCCGTATTTCGTACATTTCAGACTTTTCAGTTGTATTTAGACCCTAGTAGATGCTCGTAACTTGTTACACCCCGATATCGAGCTGTGTTTGGGCTGTATTCCGCACATTATACTATCTTTTGTTTAGTCTTTGGATTATTTACTCATGCTTAGACTGATTGCTAATGTTTAACTGTTTAAAAATTGAATTGGAACTAGTTGGTTGGCCTTGTCTTCACGAGAGGTGCCATCACGACCGGGTCCTGGTTTAAGGTCGTGACAAAAATAGGGGAAGGTACACGGGCTTTTTGAGAATAAATTCCATCGCAATAGGTGTGGAATGCAAGGAATATGGACTTCCTCACTAGGCGAGAAACTTAATAGGGAGAGCCTCTCGGCTATGCGGGAGATAGTGATAAAGCTTAGCTCCAAGCTAGAAGCACCAAGGAAAGAGAAAGGCTTAGAGATGCTCAATTCCTTGATATGCAAGCTCTGATTAGAACTCTCTTTTCAAATGGAGCTTTTTCGTTGCCCCGGTCTCGTGAGTCATTGCCAGAGGCTCGGCCTCCACGTGATCGTTCCTCCCATCCTCCCCTTGATCGTTCCTCTCGTCCGACCCGTGATCGTTCTTTCCGTCCTCCACAAGACTGTTCTTTATACCGTCTTGTGAATGAAAGTTCATCAGATGATGATGATATTGTAGAAAATACCCCTTGACCAATACTTTGATATACTTTGAACTGGACTAATAGAACTAGTTTTGAATTAGATTGAACAATTTCAAACTTGTTGTAATTACTTAGTTTTTGCTTGGTTTTGGATTGTGATGTTTAATTGAACTTTAATTTGTTAGTTTTAAAGTGTTAATTGGATGTTTGGTTGGATTTATGGTGAATTAGGGATTGTATGTGGTGAATTGGTGGTTATTAGATGTGAATTGGGGGTATTGGTATGCCACTTTTATTTGGCAGGTGGTGTAGCTACCAAAACAGGCATTTTCTGCCAAAATTAATCCCAGAAAACAAACCAACCTTGGTCGGTATCTAATAAATAAAATTAAAATTGCAAATTACCGACCAATATTGGTCGGTTAATGAATATTTATTTCCCAAAAATTCAACATTAACGACCAAAGTTGATCGATAAGTTGCCTTCCCTGTCCAGTTTACTGGCAAACGTTAGTCGGTTTTTTTAAATTTTAATTATTTATAAAACAAATATATTTTCCAATACCGACCAAAATTGGTCTGTAAGCAAAAGTAATAAATTTAACACACTGACCAAGTTTGGTCAGTAAAATGAAATTATTAAAATAACATTCTTGTAGACATGTGATTTTTGACCCTCCCCAAGATTTTTTATATATTAGCGTAAAATATTTAATTTAGGCATAATATAGATATTTTAAGTAATTTTGACTCTTTTACTTTATTTTATTACAAGAAAACAAAAAATCACAAAAATAGGTTCATTAATGTTTTGTAGTCATTTTTAATCTAAAAAAATCTAAAAAATATATATATACAACAATAGTATCGTATTTTTATTTTAATATGATATTTGAAAATACCAAAAATAGATTTGTTTTAATGGTTAGTTTTATTTTAATAATTATTTGAATAGTAGGAATAATTAACAAATGTGCCCGTATTTTAATCTTGTTCGCAGTGAAAGAATAGGGCTAGGGCTCGAGCAACCCATTTTTAGGCCTAATTTTGGACCTAGCCCACAATTGTCAAGCCCATAATTCCTAGGCTCATACCCACTAACCTAAAAACCCTACAAAAACTAACCTAGACCTATGTATATATAAACAAGCTAACAACTAACGAGGAGGGGGATAAAACAAAGGCTACGCATAAGAAAAGAACAAGGGGGGGGGGGCTGGAACAGAAAAAAAAGCAACAAAGCTGCGCATAATAACGAAGAAAGAGATACGCACAAAGTTGCGCAACTAATACACACAATACCCCCTGCTTGCGTCTCCTTCTTCTTCACGACCTACCACCCCTGCGTCGTCTTCTTCACGACCCGCCACTCTTGCGTCGTCGTCTTCTTCACGACCCTCCATCCTCTCAAAAATGAACCACTGTCGTTCTCTTCTTCTTCAGTAACAACCAGCAACCAGCAGAAGACAACACAAAATAACACCTGGGATATGGACTGAAATCTAGAGTTGTGCCCAATACACGACGCACGACCCCCCCCCTCCATTGGACTTCGTCATCTTCAGGTTGAAGCAACAGTCCAGCCACCGACGACACCCCATCTTCTTCGTCGACCAAAAAAAATGTCTAAGTCTGAATTCAAAAGAGAAAGTTGGATCTTGTCGAGTTCGTTGGGTCTGTTCAGTTCCTTTCGAGATTCCGGCGGAGGTCCATGACCGTCTCATGTTCATTCGAGGCTTTGTTCACAGTTGGTTTCTAAATATAAAGAAAGCTTATCGCGTAAGGTCTGTTCTTATACTTATTTTACCTCTATTTTCTTTTGCTAGTTTACTGAATGGGTTTTGTTCTGCTGTTGCTCTTCGGATTAACTTCCCTTTCATTATGTAGTCTTAGTTAATTTAGTCAGTTTTATGCCGTGGGTGGATTTGTTGGATTCATGTTTCAGCTCACCATTTATTGCCTAGTCTTGTTACATGTTAATTTGCCATTTTCTTTCTTTAAAGTTAATGCATATGAATCGTGTTTGGTTAAAAGAAACGTTTAGGTTGGTAACAGTTTTGTTTGTAATTATCATGTTATTATTTATTTTGGGATGGGAATTCTAATGTTAGTTTTGAGTTAATTGAGAAAGAAACAAGGTAATAGATTGGGGACAGTGGGTTGACTATTAGACTAGACCATTAGGCAGTAAGCATGGGAAATAAACCAATTATGAACATCGTAACTTGCTTTAGGCGCGATTATTTAAATATCGTGGCTATGGGTACGGTTTCTTGTGGCATAGTCATGATACCTTATCCCCAATTCGGGTGCGCATTTATGTGACTCGAATCCAAATCTCAACAATGTTAAAATATGTCGAAAGTCACGGGTGCATTTATGTGACGTGGTTCGAGGCGTGTCTTAATAACGTTGAATCTTCCTAAAAAATATTTAAATAGAAGCGGTTAAGTTAAAATTTGCACATAGGTTCATAATTGTTTAAAATCAGATAATTAAGCAGATTATAACAGTTCAGCAACCGTGCTAGAACCACGGAACTCGGGAATGCCTAACACCTTCTCCCGGGTTAACAGAATTCCTTATCCGGATTTCTGGTTCGTGGACTGTAATACAGAGTCAATCTTTTCCTCGAACTGGTGACTTGGGACACTATAAATCTCCCAAGTAGCGACTCTGAATTCTTAATAATAAATCCCGTTTTGATTGTCCTTTAATTGGAAAAACTCCTTAATACCCTTCCGAGAGTGTAGGTAAAAAGGAGGTGTGACAGCTCTGGCGACTCTGCTGGGGAAAAGAACCCAAAATCTCTGGTTCAGGGTTCAAGAATTCGAGCATAGAATAATTGTTATGTTGGGCTTTATTTATTATCTGATTTATTACATGTTTGGGCCTAATGTGTTAAATGTTGCTTTTTATCGCTTTGATATTATCTGAACTGTATATATAAACTACTACGAAACCCCTCTCTTTTCTCTCCTAATGAGTGCACACTGGTCGTGACTTCTTTCTGTTAGTGTCAAATCCCAAATAGAACGAGGCTCGGACAAGTTGCAAAGCCGGATGATCCTTTGGTTACCGGTACGCAGCCCCCTCCTCGGCTCAAGTTGTCCACTCGGGTAAGCCAGGTCTAGAACAAATAAACCTAGGGTTTTAAACCAAGTATAACAACGCCTCATGTCGGATCCCTAGTAGGAACGTTTGTTTGCATCATGTGCATTTTGACTTTGGAGACTCAACACAGGGGTTGGGTCTGTCTAGGACAGGTGTACCCAAAATAACAGACCATCTTGATGCATCCTATGTGCTACATGTTGCATTTCTTCAAAGGTAAAAGGGTCATTTAGCAGACCAATAATAATTGAGGGTGAATGAAAAAAAATCCAAGCGACAATCCAAAAAGCTTTTTAGTACTTCTTTAAAAGCTTTCTTAAAGGTGTTAATTCCAAAATCCAAAAAGATTTTCTGTTGAGGTTTTTCTTTGGAAAATTGATGAAAAATGACTTGCAAAAAATTCTTTATTTTTATTAGAACTTTAGGACATTGTACATATAAGAAAAAGAAAACAACAATACTTTTTCTTTGGTTTATTTTCGGAGTTTCTTTCTTAGGCAATCAAAATTCAAATCCAAAAACAGTTTTTTATCTTTTTCATTTCTTGTTTCGAAGTCTTTTCTTCAGGTTATCAAGTGAAAATTCAAAATATTTTTCTTTGGTCTGGCCTTAAGATTTCCTTCTTAAAAAGAAAAAAAATCAAAAAAATATTTTTTCTCTTGTAGGGATTTTCCTTAATAATTTTCCATAGAGTATTTATTTCAAAAAGAAAAAATATGCGCATTCAGTCTAAAAAATTCAAAAAAAAAAGGATTTGCTTCTTTTATTTCTCTTTTCTCATCGGATTAGTCACTAAGGTAAAAAGAAAAAAAAAAGATGAAAATGAAAAAGAAAACGTTAGTTTATGTGCTTTACTCTCGATCTTCTAGAACTACGCAAAGATCTGATTCATGCGGCATCATGATATGTAGGCAACCTACATAGGGTTCGATCGAATCATTTTTTATTATTATTAAAAGAAGAGGAGGAAAAGAAAAGAAAAAAAGAAGAAGGGGGAAACGATAAAAAAGTGTGAAATTGTGGGATGTGAGATATGAGAGAAAGAAAAGAGTGATGAAAATAAAAAAGAAAAAGAAATGAAGGAAAATGGGCAAGCCAGCAAGTACTAGAAAAACAAAGAGAAGATAGGTTGAAATGAACAAATTGGGATGATGCCAAGTAACCTTGTGACCCTCGAAGTCATTCTTGGACCGTAAATTATTGCTAGGTGCATGGCATGAAATGTGATATTTTTAGTTGTTAAATGCTCTAACGCTAACGTGATGACTTCATTTTGTTCCTTTTGTTCTCCTCATTGAGCAGAAGGGTGGTTGGTTTGTAGTTCTTAAGATAACTCATCCATTCAACACAAGGCCAAAGGGCAAGGTAGCCATGACTAGCAAAAACTTGGGCATAGAGTTGTTGACCCGTCAAGGGAGTTTGTGGAGTCAGAGTCTGAATTGAAAGAGGAGTTCCAAAGGGTGAAACAACAGATGGCAGAAATGTATCAGTCTTGGATCAGGGGGCATCCTCCGCCTTCATTCCTCACTAACTACACCGAAAACCCTGCAACTATCCCACCACTATCCCAAATCCAGATTCCCACCGCTGCTGATATCACCCAATAACCTTTTCACACTCTACCCACCAAAACCACCTCGTATCCCGCTCCTTTGGCCACTCATGCTCTTGTAGCTCCTCCCTCAGTTATTTTTCCTCGATCCTATAATGAGGTTATGTTCAAAGTCCCTGATCCCAACACTATGCACCAGAACCAACTTTCAAAGTCTCAGATTCATACTCTCCTGCTCCTCATTTTGAGACTCCTGGCGAAACTGAAAAGCTTGCTAAGACAGTGGAGCAAGATGAGATATACAGGAAGGTGAAAATCTTAGAGCAGTCTTTAAGAAATATGCAAGGGATAGGGAGCCAGATGAGCGTGTCTTACAAAGACTTGTGTTTATTTCCTGATGTCCAACTGCCTGCTGGGTTTAAGATGCCAAAGTTTGATTTGTATGACGGGCACAGAGATCCCGTGGTCCACTTGAGAGGTTACTGCAGTAAGATGAGAGGCGTCGGTGGGAAAGACAAATTATTGATGGCATATTTTAGTCAGAGTCTGAGTGGGGTAGCTCTGGAGTGGTACACCCGCCAAGATGCTAGCAGGTGGTACACGTGGGATGATATGGCTCAGACCTTTACCAGGAACTTTCAGTACAATATAGAAATTGTCCCAGATTGCATGTCCCTCACCAAGATAGAAAGAGGCCTAATGAAAGCTTTAGGGAATACGGGCTCAGATAGAGAGAGCAAGCTGCCAGAGTATATCCTCTCATGGAAGAAAAAGAGATGGTCGAGTACTTTCTTCAAGCTTAAGAACCAACTTACTTTGGGCATTTGATCACGGCTGTGGGTAGGTCTTTTAATGATGTGGTAAAAATGGGAGAAATTGTAGAATATGGGTTGAAGTCTAACATGATCATGAGTTATTCTGCTTTAAAATCCACAACACAAGCAATTCAGAACGATACAAGAAGTTTGCTGGGTCAGAAGGAACATGATGATTTTGCCATGGTTGTTTCAGAGTCACGACGTGGACCAAAAGGTCCTCTTCACCAATATACCCAGCCTCAACTCCAACTCCAAACCTGTCCCCGAGCTCCACATAATCCACATCAGTATCATCCTCCGAACAATGTCCGGTCATATGTCCAACCACCAGGTCACTCCCTATGACAAGCGCCAGCACCGCATAATGCATTCTTGCCTTCACAACATTTTTGAGCACCCAACAACCGTAGAAAACAGGGGAAGGGAAGGGAAAAAAGGCAAAGAAATAGTTTCACGCCAATTGGGGAGTCCTACACAAGCTTGTTTGAAAAGTTAAAGCATTCTGGCCTGATTGAGCCGCACCTCAGATATACTCCAGACCCATATGCAAAAAACTTTGATCCTACTGTACGATGCATGTACCACTCTAATGTACAAGGGCATAGCATTGAAGATT
This sequence comes from Nicotiana sylvestris, assembly GCF_000393655.2. NCBI lineage: Eukaryota > Viridiplantae > Streptophyta > Magnoliopsida > Solanales > Solanaceae > Nicotiana > Nicotiana sylvestris. The sequence goes on from NC_091058.1 coordinate 59,240,705, forward strand.
GTCATTTTTTGAAAAGGGAAATAGAAAGAATGATTCAAGAAGGGGTAATTGTGATAAATGACAGTGACAGGGAGCATGCAAATCCTCTTGGGAACTTGCGGACTGAAGTTAATGATATTGAGGTTGTTAATGGTTTTGGCAATATTGATGGGGAACCCAGTGGCTAAGATGTTGTGCTTGGTAATTGGAAAGACGCTTCATCTCTTGGCTAGCTGGAGAGGAGTCTTGGTGGTTTATTTTGTTGCCATTTCTGTTGTCCGGGTTATTTTCAGGGTTGTAATTCAGATATTGTCTTGTGATTCAAACCCTTCTATCCTTTTATTTTGCCTAGTTTATTTTTCGTAGTAACTCATTTAGTGTTATCTAGGTTTGTTCCAGGGTTGTAACTCAGTTTAGTTTGTTGGTTTTGTTGTTCAAACCCTTTCACTATCTGTCTAATGCAATTTTCTGTTATTTTTAGTCATTTTTTGTTTAGTTCTCTTTTCCTTTTATAGTCTTTTTCCTGTTGACTCTAGTGACATGACATGCACTCGTAATTCTCAGCTTGGTTTTAAAAGTCAGTTTAATCACGAAGCAATGAAATAATGTTGAAGATGTAGGGACATTTGAGGGAAATAAGTATAAACATTTTGAGATCACTTCAAGCCCGAATTGTGTGAAACTGGGGCAGGTAGAATATAAAAATACACTATTAAAATGCATCATGTTGCATCAGGTGAAGATAATGGCAAGTTTGCCCCAAATTTATAGGGGGTCGTTTGTGGTAATGAGAGTGAGGGTGTTGTCCAATGGGGCTTGGTAACTAACAAATGTAGAAGGCGAATGCGTGAAAATGATTATCAAGTCTAGTGCAATCAAAAGATGTTACAAAGGTTTTCCTTGGTTTGTTTAATTGTGTAATTTGCACTTGGCATGTTTTGGAGATTGGAAGGACGAAGGCATTTTGAAAAGAAAAGAAAAAAAGAGAAAAAAAAAGGAAAAGAAGAAAAAGGAGAGAGAGAAAAGTACAAAAACGAAGCAATTCCTATGTCATGAACTACGTTCGACCTGATTCCTTTTAAGGATACGTACGCAACCTCCCGGTTCGGTCTCATCAAAATAAAAATTCAAAAGTTCCCAAGCAAGAAATTGGGACAGAAGTTGTGATTGTTGCAAGAAATCTGATTCCGAAAGTTGTAATTCTGAATCCACTTGAATTGTTTTGAGCCTTTGATACCCTTTCTTACTAACCCTATCCAAAAGCCCACATTACGTTCCAAAGAAAGACCTTCCGATCAGTCTTCGAGAAATGCCAGGTCAAGCAATGAGAGGTAATGCATATCAGGGGCAACACTTTTGTCCAAGTAGGAAACTGTTAAAAATGAGAGAGTCTTATTGGTGAAAACCTTCACGGGCACCGTAAGGCGATGAGAGCTGAGAGAAATAATAAAAATGAGAGAGTCTTATTGGTGAAAACCCTCACGGGCACCGTAAGTCGATGGTAAGTTGATAGAAAGAACAAAATGAGAGAGGCTTGATGGTGAAAACCCTTCGGGCACTACAAGTCGAGTAAGGATCATGAATCAGATTGGAAAATCGGAGCATTGAAGCCCAATTTCACGGCGAAGAAGTACAATAAGAGTTGAACATCGGACTCGCTTGGCAGATTAGGCCATTTAATCCAAAGGTGCATGTCACGGTCATTAGAGTTGGTATCTACATCTGATAAGTGTTTAGTTTTTCATATTAGGAATCATCTCTTTCCACTGTCCTTACTCTGTTCCTTTTGTTTTGTTTACTTCCCCTTCTTGAGTCTATATGGTTAGAACAAGTGAGAAATGACTTCAAAATTTGCTACCAACTTTCCAATTGTATAGAACGGAATTTGGCTAGCACATCAAAGTAGCATAAGTCAAGAAAGAACAACATGCTCACTGAGTTGTTAACAATCAACATGCTTTGGGATTCATGTGAAATACAAAGGTTTGGTATATATCAATTCATGAACTAATGCAACAGATAGAGGATGTTGGGTGAACAGATCAAAGGTATTCTCTGTGATGAGGTTGACAGAGAAAGTGGTTAACCAGTGACAAGCGAGGTCTTCCAAGAAGAAATCAAAATTATTGTGGCAAGTGAAGGAGCAATAGGCCTCAAGGTCAAGGCCAGTAGTTTAAGTCAAGAAAGAACAGCATACGCACTGAATGGGTGGCAATTGACGTGCTTTGGGATTCATGTGAAACAAAAAGGTTTAGTAAATGTCAGTTCATGAGCAATGCAACAGATAGAGGGTATTGGGTATGAACGGAGAAGAGGTATTTTCTGTGATAAGGGTGATAGAGAAATTGCTTAGTCAATAAGCAAGCAATGTCTTTTAAGGGGAAATCAAAGTTATCATGGCAAGTGAAGGAGCAATCCTCGTAAGTCAAGGCCACAAACCAACCACCATGTTTAAACTCACAAGTTTTCTTTATCTAAAATAGGGACGGAAGATATGATCATATCAAAGCTTGGAAGGTTGAAATTTTCAGGTGTACTGCCCCAATTCTGCTTATGCAAAGGTTGTTGAGAAGATAACACATCACCACCGGGAAAAGCATTTCCTAGTCTGGGTTTTCAAGTTATATTTTGCTTTAGGAGACGCACTTCCTAAATTGAGATTTTACCACTATGAGACGCACTTCCTATTTGGTTCATTTAAGTTCACTCCTAGGAGACGCACTTCCTAGTTTGAGTCATTGATGTTTCACCCTTAGGAGACGCACTTCCTAGTCTAGGTCTTTCGGGTTATATTTTGCTTTAGGAGACGCACTTCCTAAATTGAGATTTTACCACTAGGAGACGCACTTCCTATTTGGTTCATTTAAGTTTACTCCTAGGAGACGCACTTCCTACTTTTGAGTCATTGATGTTTCACCCCTAGGAGACTCACTTCCTAGTCTGGGTCTTTCGGGTTATATTTTTGCTTTAGGAGATGCACTTCCTAAATTGGGATTTTCTCCTAGGAGACGCACTTCCTAGTCTGGTTCATTTAAGTTCATGCATGGGAGACACACTTCCTAGTTTGAGTAATTGAAGTTTCACCCCTAGGAGACGCACTTCCTAGTCTGGGTTTTTCAGGTTATATTTTTATTTTAGGAGACGCAATTCCTACATTGAGCTTTTCCGTAGGAGACGCAATTCCTGGTTCCACGCACTAAAGTTATACCCTTAGGAGACGCACTTCCTAGTCTAGGTTTTTAGGATACACTTTCAGGAGATGCACTTCCTAGTTTGGATCGTATGAGTTTTAGTCACTGAAGTTCTCACCCCTAGGAGACGTACTTCCTAGTCTCAGTCATTTAAATTCATTCCTAGAAGACGCACTCCTAGTTTAAGTCATTAATGTTCCACCCCTAGGAGACGCATTTCCTAGTCTTGGTATTCAAGTTATATTATGGTTTAAAATATTGCTAACAACTTACAAATTGCCCAGTTACCAAACTGGGGCAGAATATTTTCTTTGTTTTGTCTATTTTGAAATCAGGTACCCGCTTAGAGAACAGGGAGAAGGCATTCAAGTTAGTAGTCAGGAGCCTGCCTAGAGAGCAGAGAATACTTTCAAGTCAGCAGTCAGGAGCCCGCCTGGAGAACAAGGGAGTACAATTTAAGTTTTAGTTTTCAAAATTCTTTGTTTTGTCTATTTTGAAGTCAGGATCCCGCCTGGAGAGCAGGGAATACTTTCAAACGTAGTAGTCAGGAACCCGCCTGGAGAGCAGGGAGTACTTTCAAATGCAGCAGTCAGGAGCCCTCCTGGAAAGCAGGGAATACTTTCAAGCGCAACAGTCAGGAGCCCACCTGGAGAACAAGGGAGTACAATTTAAACTTTAGCTTTCAAATTCTTTGTTTTGTCTATCTTGAAGTTAGGAACCCGCCTGGAAAGCAGGGAATACTTTCAAGTTGAAGTTAGGAGCCCGCCTGGAGAGCAGGGAATACTTTCAAGCGCAGCAGTCAGGAGCCCGCCTAGAGAGCAGGGAATACTTTCAAGAACAACAATCAGGAGCCCGCCTGGAGAACAAGGGAGTACAATTTAAATTTTAGCTTTCAAATTCTTTGTTTTGTCTATCTTGAAGTCAGGAGCCCGCCTGGAAAGCAGGGAATACTTTCAAGTTGAAGTCAGGAGCTCGCCTGGAGAGCAGGGAATAATTTCAAGCGCAGTAGTCAGGAGCCCACCTGGAGAGCAAGGAATACTTTCAAGCGCAGCAGTCAGGAGCCCGCCTGGAGAACAAGGGAGTACAATTTAAATTTTAGCTTTCAAATTCTTTGTTTTGTCTATGTTGAAGTCAAGAGTCCGCCTGGAGAGCAGGGAATACATTTCAAGTCAGCAGTCAGGAGCTCGCCTGGAGAGCAGGGAATATATGTCATGTTCAGCGGTCAGGAGCCCACCTGTAGAACAGGGAATACATTTCAAGTTAGCAGTCAGGGAGCCCCGCCTGGAGAATAGGGTCAATTTACTTTAGTCAAGCTTAGTTTATAGTTTTCCTAGTCTATTCTTTTGTTTAATTTCATCATTGCATTAATAGTACAAGTGGTTTACAATTTTGCTAACAACTCACAAATCTTCCTAGTGCAAACTGGGGCAGAAAAATTTCTTTTTTGTCTATTTTGTTGTAATCAGACGCCCACTTGGAGAACAAGGGGAGACAACTCAAGTTTCTAGGAAAAGCAGTGTCGAAGGAAGACAGTTCAAGTTTCAGGGTAAAATGGTTCAAGGTGCAAAGGAAAACAGTGTCAAGTAACAAGAGAAAACGGTTTGAGTTCAACAGTCAGGCGTCCACCTGAAAAAAAGGAAAAGCATTTCAGATTGCAATTCAAGTCAGCAACCAAAAAATCTCGCGGCAAAAATGCGAGTCAGCAGTTTGGGGTGATCAACAAAAGTTAGTCACAATAAAGAAAAAGAAAGGCAAGAAGTGAATCCAAATGCAGAAGTTGATGAAAGATGTGAACTGCTTAAGACGTGGTGGAAGTCACAAGCACTACATGTCCGGTCCTGACCCAAAAGATGTAGAAGAACGAGCTAGCACCTGCAGCTAACAAGCGCCAAGGTTCAAATCTAAAGTCTGCATGAAGAACCATTCAAGACTCAAGATCAAGCTTTAGAAGACTTATAGATAGGAATCTTGTAACTCATAGTTGATAGGCTTAGCTAGTCTTTTTCATGTTTTGATTTTGATGTAATAGCAGGACTGCGGACCAGAACCTCGACGGAACGGCACCTCGACCGGCTCTCCACCTCGGTATACTCCATCACCTCACTCATCTCTAAACTACACGTGGCCTAATTCCTTTATAGCCAAGGATATGTAGGCAACCCAGATATCAGGGCTAGGTAACACTCCCTTCTCTCTTATCTTTAGTCTCTCCAAATAAGGGTCAGGTCAAAAACCTGTCTAGTCAGTCTTTGTCTGAAAACTCTGTACGTTTCCAGTCAAAGAGGGGCAGCTTTAGACATGTGAATTTTTACCCTCCCCAAGATTTTTTATATATTAGCGTAAAATATTTAATTTAGGCATAATATAGATATTTTAAGTAATTTTGACACTTTTACTTTATTTTATTACAAGAAAACAAAAAATCATAAAAATAGGTTCATTAATGTTTTGTAGTCATTTTTAATCTAAAAAAAATCTAAAAAATATATATACAACAATAGTATCGTATTTTTATTTTAATATGATATTTGAAAATATCAAAAATAGATTTGTTTTAATGGTTAGTTTTATTTTAATAATTATTTGAATAGTAGGAATAATTAACAAATGGGCCCGTATTTTTAATTTCGTTCGCAGCGAAAGAATAGGGCTCGGGCTCGAGCAACCCATTTTTAGGCCTAATTTTGGACCTAGCCCACAATTGTCAAGCCCATAATTCCTAGGTCCATACCCACTAACCTAAAAACCCTACAAAAACTAACCTAGACCTATGTATATATAAACAAGCTAACACCTAACGAGGAGGGGGGGATGGAACGGAAAAAAAGTAGCAAAGCCGCGCATAATAATGAAGAAGGAGATACGCACAAAGCTGTGCAACTAATACACACAAGACCCCCCTGCGTCGCCTTCTTCTTCACGACCCACCACCTCTGCGTCGTCTTCTTCGAGCACACGGCCCCCACTCCCTCCTCGTCTTCGTCCTCTCAAAAATGATTCACTGTCGTTCTCTTCTTCTTCAATAACAACCAGCAACCAGTAGAAGACAACACAAAATAACGCCTGGGATATGGACTGAAATCTAGAGTTGTGCCGAATACACGACACACGACCCCCCCCCCATTGGACTTCGCCATCTTCAGGTTGAAGCAACAGTCCAGCCACCGATGACACCCCATCTTCTTCGTCGACCAAAAAAACGTCCAAGTCTGAATTCCAAAGAGAAAGTTGGATCGAGTCGAGTTCGTTGGGTCTGTTCAGTTCTGTTCGAGATTACGGCGGAGATCCATGACCGTCTCATGTTCATTTGAGGCTTTGTTCACAGTTGGTTTCTAAATATAAAGAAAGCTTATCGTGTAAGGTCTATTCTTATACTTATTTTACCTCTATTTCCTTTTGCTAGTTTACTGAATGGGTTTTGTTGTGTTGTTGCTCTTCGGATTAACTTCCCTTTCATTATGTAGTCTTAGTTAATTTAGTTCGTTTTATGCCGTGGGTGGATTTGTTAGTTTCATGTTTCAGCTCACCATTTATTGCTTGGTCTTGTTACATGTTAATTTGCCATTTTCTTTCTTTAAAGTTAATGCATATGAATCGTGTTAAGTTAAAAGGAACGTTTAGGTTGGTAACAATTTTGTCTGTAATTATCATGTTATTGTTTATTTTGGGATGGGAATTCAAATGTTAGTTTTGAGTTAATTGTGAAAGAAACAAGGTAATAGATTGGGAGACAGTGGGTTGACTATTAGACTAGACCATTAGGCCGTAAGCATGGGAAATAAACCAATTATGAACATCGTAACTTGCTTTAGGCGCGATTATTATTAAATATCGTGGCTATGGGTACGGTTCCCGTGGAATAGTCATGATACCTTATCCCCAATTCGGGTGCGCATTTATGTGACTCGAATCCAAATCTCAACAATGTTAAAATATGTCGAAAGTTACGGGTGCATTTATGTGACGTGGTTCGAGGCGTGTCTTAATAATGTTGAATCTTCCTAAAAATATTTAAATAGAAGCGGTTAAGTTAAAATTTGCACATAGGTTCATAATTGTTTAAAATCATATAATTAAGATGAATATAACAGTTCAGCGACCGTGCTAGAACCACGGAACTCGGGAATACCTAACACCTTCTCTTGGGTTAATAGAATTTCTTACCCGGATTTCTGGTTCGTGGACTGTAATACAGAGTCAATCTTTTCCTCGATTCGGGATTTGTACCGGTGACTTAGGACACCATAAATCTCCCAAGTGGCGACTTTGAATTCTTAATAATAAATCCTGTTTCGATTAACCTTTAATTGGAAAAACTCCTTAATACCCTTCCGGGGGTGTAGGTAAAAAGGAGGTGTGACAATTCTAACCAATGTTGGTCGGTAAGCCAATTAAATTATTAGATGGTCGTGTAGACCATACAGACCAATGTTGGTCGGTAATTTTCGACCGACTTTTGTCGGTATGCTCTTCCGACCTTCAAAATACCAACCACGCATTAATGGTCAGGTTTTGGACAGTTATTGGCTATTACTGACCTACTTTGGTCAGTTTTTGTAGACGAATTTTCCCGATTTCTAGTAATGTATGGAGTTCATGCATATAAATTTCCAGTATATTATGATAGAACTCCAACATACATTATGAAATTCCAACACATTATACTGGAATCTCAAATGTAAAAAATTGAAACTCCAATATATTATGCTGGAAGTTATCCTGTGTCACGACCCTAAACCCGAAACCAGTCATGATGGTGCCTCTCGTGGAGACAAGGCCACCCGACACATTCCTATTTCATTTTTAAGCAGTTAAGATAATGCAAGTAAGTCTTAAACATAATAAATATCCAAAATAGATAAGGTGAAACAGTACAGTTGCGGAAAATAAAACCAACGCAGCCCGACATCGGGCTGTCACTAGTCATGAGCATCTATCAGTATACTACAAGTCTGAAGCATCTACAAAGCTATTATAGAATCACTAATAAGAGAAAGGATATGAGATAAAGGGGGAGAAGCATGGGGTTGCGGACACCGAGCAGTTACCTCGTGAACTCTAAAATCTGTCGGGACCTCTCAACCCTCGCAAGCAGGATCAGCAACGCCTAAATCTGCACACGGGGTGTAGGGAGTAAAGTTAGTACTCCAATTCAGTGAGTAATAATCATTAATAAAGACTGAGAAATATGAAATCATGTAAGGAACATTATAGGCTATAATAAAGCAGTAAATGTCAGTAAAAATAGTGAATCAGTGAAGATATGTAAAGTTATTTTAGTTCAGTTTAAACTTCATGAAATGCCTTTTTAACAATTAAGCAGGTAAATGACATGCAACTAGGAAAGATAAACACATAAAGGATCGCCCATCGGGCAATATCATAGAACAACACCATCCCCATGGGCTATTTCTCATATCACAATGGGTACCCCGCGCTCACTGGGGGTGTGCAGACTCCTGGAGGGGCCCCTTACAGCCCAAGCGCAATATCAAGTCATCCCGTAGCATAATCACATAGGCTCTCAGCCTCATATTAATAAGCCACCTCGTGGCGTACAAATCTCAGGCCCCCAGCCTCATAATCATAATCAGTGTTTCATTACAACATAAGCCCTCGGCCTTACTCAGTCCTAATCTCATAGGCCACTCGGGCAACAGTAAAACATGATGCTCAGCCCAGAATATCATTAAAAATATCATTTAAGTGTTAAAATAGAGTAAACATGGCCGAGTCATGAAAATAGTAGAATATAGCATGACTGAGTTCAAGTATAAAGCCAAAACAATGAGAAAATATCAGTAAAAATTCCCTAAGGGTTCAAATAGTTGGCACGAGGCCCAAATATGGCATTCATCCCAAAACATTATGATAACAAATAGTTTTTAATCAAATACGCGGTAAAACAATCATTCTGGATGGACTAAGTCACAATCCCTAACAGTGCTCGACCCCATGCTCGTCATCTAGCATGTGCGTCACCTCAATATAGCACAACGATGTGCGATCCGGGGGTTCATACCCTCAGGACAACATTTACAATCATTACTCACCTCAATTTGGTCCAAACTCTAGCCCGCGACGCCTTTGCCCCTTGAATCGGCCTCCACTCGCGTCGAATCTATCCAAAAATCAAAATCACGACGTCAAAATATGCTAAGGGAATGAAGTCCAAGCGAAAATAATCAATTTATAACATAAATCCCAAAATTACCAAAACTCGACCCCCGGGCCCATATCTCGAAATTTGATAAAATTCACATCAATAGATTACTTATCTCCCCACGAGTTCATACATATCAAAAGTACCAAAATCCTAGCATAAATGGTCCCTCAAATCCTCAAGTCTAGGTCTCCAATACCAAGCCCTTGTTACCCCAATTTTTAACCCTTAAATTTCATTAATTACAGCTCTAATCCATGAAATAATACCATAGGAACGAGTTTTAGGTCCAAAATCCTTACCTCAATAAAGTTCCCTTGAAATCCATCTTCAAATTACCCAAAAAGCTCCAAAGACCGACTTAAAAATGGTGGAATAGCTCAAAATTCGCGAAGGAATAAATTTATATGTTTTGGCCCAGGCATTTCGCATCTACAGCCCCCTCTACCACTTCTGTGGTATCGTTTTTGCGGTCCAAGATGCCGCTTTTGCGATTTTCACTTATTCCCCAACTTTCGCATCTGCGATGCACCTTCCGCACCTGAAATTTTCAAAATCTTCCGAATTATGCTTTTGATCAAAAAGTATACCAAACCATGTCCGAATGACCTGAAATTTTGCACACACATCCCAAATGACCAAACGGAACTACTGCAACCCCCAAAATTCCATTTCGACCCCTATATCAAAATCTCACCTATCAACCAGAAACGCTAAAAATCCAATTTCGCCAATTCAAGCCTAAATCTACTTTGGACCTCCAAAACACATTCCGATCACGCTCCTAAGTCCCAAATCACCTATCGAAGCTAAACGAACCATTGGAATTCACATTCAAGACCTTGAACATATAAGTCAACATCCGGTTGACTTTTTCAACTTAAGCTTCCTCAAAAGAGACTAAGTGTCTCAAACCTTATCAAATCCTTTCCGAACTCGAGCCAATCAACCCGATCACTCGTAGAACTGATAAACAAAGCAATAAGAAGTAGAAATAGGGGAAACAGAGTGGTAACTTATGAGATGATTAGCCGGGTCATCACATCCGGATTAGGTTGTTTTTGTTTAGATTTTAATTTTACATGAAAAAGCGGCTATGTAACGGTCCGACCAGTCGTTTAATTTCTAGAACCATGTTACCCTAAATAAGACTCCTCATATGTTCTTTTACTGTTTTATGCCTTGTGGGGAAGGTTAGTTTGGGATTTGGAAGGGTTCGGGTTGAAATTGGAGCACTTGATTTCTTATGGTTGGCTAAAAGGGCCAAGTTTGACTTTGGTTAATATTTTGCGTAAACAACCTCGGAATTGGGTTTGACGGTTTCAACAAGTTTGTATGATGATTTCGGACTTAGGCGTATGTTCGGATCGGGTTTTGGATGACCTAGGAGTGTTTTGGCGCCTAATAGTGAAAGTTGGCTATTTGAAGGTTTTAAAGTTCTTTAAATTTGGTTTGGAGTAGGTTTTGGTGTTATCAAGGTCCATTGGGATTCCGTGATCGGGAATAGTTCTGTATGGTGATTTAAGACTTGCGCGTAAATTTTGGTGTCATTCCGAGTAATCTAAGTATGATTCGACGCGTTCGGAGCGATTTAGAAACTTGAAGTTCATAACTTGATTCAATTTGTTTTTGGGGTGTTATTATTGGTTTTCTTATTGTTTTACAAGATTCGAGAGTTAGAGAAGTTTTGTATTATGTTTATGTACTTGTTGGTACATTTGGATGGGGTCCCGAGTGGCTCGGGTATGTTTCTGACCTCCCGAAGCTGAGTTGGAAAAAACATATTTCCAATTCTGGTTTCCTCCTTTGCGAATGTGGTTGGACCCTCACGTTCGTGAAGGAGGATTTGGGGCAGTGGTCATTTTGCACTTCACGTTCGCGGTCAGGTCTCCGCCTTTGCGAATCTTGGTGACCCCAGGCCTACACGTTCAGGAAGCCCCTCCCGCGTTCTCATAGAGAAAAGGGGCTGGGGAGGGGTCAGTGTCCTTTTCCCTTCGTGTTCGTGAAGGATTAGTCGCTTTCACGATGCCAAGGCTTGCTAAGCCTTCGTGAATGCGAGGCTTCTTCCGTGTTCGTAAAGGAGGGGGTACAGCTGGGCAGTACCACGTTTTAAAAATGGGGCTTTGGCCATTTCCTATCATTTTTCACACTCTTGTGCGATTTTTGGAGCTCCAAGGAGGGGGATTTCAACATACTACTTTGAGGTGAGTGATTTGTATACCATGTGAATTAAATACAAAGTGTATGGATAGAGTTTAACATGTAAATTAGTGAAAAATTGTGGGTTTAAATGAAGAACCTAGGTTTTGATAAAAATGGAATTTATTCACGAAATTTGTTATGGAATTTACTGAAAATCATATATTTGAATTCATGAGGTTTTGGGTAACAACTTTCCTCGAAAATTTCTGGAATCCGGGAACGTGGATCCGGGGGTGAATTTTAGAAATTCCTCATTTGGGGTTGGGTAATCACTTTAATAGTTAGGATATGAACTTTAAACACATAGAGTATTTGATATAACATTTGACTAGTTTTGAGTCATTTGGCACCGAATTGAGGGTTTAAAGCACAATTGTGGACCGTAAAGTAAGCTTTGAGATGAGGTAAGTCTATTTTCTAACCTTGTAAGAGAAAATTAATCACATATGTGAATTGAACTAATATGTTCTTCTATTTGTGGGGGCTACATATGCACGAGGCGACGAGAGTTCGCGTAGCTACTAATTATACTTATGTCCGAGTAGTCTTAGGTTTATATCATGCTTTGTTGACACCATTATTTGATTATGCTTATTAATCGCCTTGAGTTGAGCTGAGATTGAGGATTCAAGATTTAAAAGTTTTCCAGTTGGAATCTTTTATTTTTGGATAGAATTTAGGAATATTGAGATAACTTTGAGAAATCTATGTTCACTCGTGTCGCAAGTATATTCTGCGAGCGAGGTAAATTTCACTACTCTCATGGGAGCGGTCTGTTCTCCTCGACAGGTATGCATCTATGGTTCGTGTTGTTTGACCCTCGGCAGTGCACACAGTTATATATATGTATTTTTGGATTAGGTCGTACGTCCTCGACATAATTGGTGCGTAAAAATACTTGGAGCCCAATGTTATACTTGATATTATTTTATTGGCTAGAAAGGTTAAAGGATTACATGGTGAAAATTGATTTTTGATTTATTATCTGTGAAAAGATTGATTATTTATTTCTTGTTATTGCGCTTTCATTATCATTATTTATGCCCATGCTTATTTGAGATTTAGAAAGTTTATTGTTGGCCCATAGTAAGTGTCGAAGTCGACCCCCCGTCACTACTTCTTCGAGGTTAGACTAGATACCTACTAGGTATATGTTGTTTATGTGTTGACTCTACACTTCTGCACTAAATGTGCAGGATCTGAGGTAGATGCATCTGGATATCAGTGCGCACATCCTTGATTTCACGAGAGTTTTTGGTGAGCTACCTTCTAAGCCCGTTCTGCAGCAACCCAAGTCTTTCTTTTGCTTTTATTTTCTCTCTATTTCACTTCGCACAGTAGTGTAGTATTTTTTTGTATATTCTACTAGTAGCTCATACACTTATGACACCAGGTCTTCAAAATTATGCTAGTATACACATGATGACTTTTGGGTTATTTTACTTATCTCATTTGATCTTAAAATTTTTTATCTCTCATCTTATTAAAAGTTTTACTTCCTATTTATGCACTAATTAAAAATCAGCTACTTTGAAAATATTAAAAGAAACAATCATGTGGTTAGTTCACTGTTGGCTTGCCTAGCTGTAGCGTTGAGCGTCATCACGGCCTACTCCAGCAGATGACTATACCTGAGTGAAAGTGGGAGCGCATTACTATGGACTTCATAGTTGGGTTGCCGCGGACCTTGCGGAAGTTTGATGCAGTTTGGGTCATTATCAACAGGCTTACCAAGTCGGCACACTTCATTCCTGTTGTGACTATGTATACTTGAGAGAGGTTGGCCTAGATTAATATTCAGAAGATAGTTCAGTTGCATGGTATGCCTATTTCTATCATATCAAATAGAGGCCCTCGGTTTACTTCGCATTTTTAGAGGGCAGTACAGAGTGAGTTAGGGACCCGTGTAAAGCTCATCATAGCCTTTCATCCCTAGACCGACGAGCAATTGGAGTGGATAGTTCAGCTCTTGGAGGATATGCTCAGAGCATGTGTGACTGACTTTGGAGGGCAGTGGGATCAATTCTTGCCTTTTGCCGAGTTTGCTCACAACAACAGTTGTTAGTCCAGCATCGAGATGGCTCCATTTGAGGCTTTATATGGTCGGCAATGTCGTTCTCTCATCGTATGGCTTGATACTAGTAAGGCTAAATTATATGGTACTGATTTGGTAAAGGATGCCTTGGAAAAGGTAAAGTTGATTCAGGAGCAACTTCGCATAGCACAGTCCAGATAAAAGAGTTACATGGATTAGAAGGCGCGTGATTTATCATTTATGGTGTGCGAGAAGGTTCTCTTAAAAGTCTCACCGATAAAGGGAATCATGAGGTTCGAGAAGAAGGGCAAGTTGAGCCTAAGGTTTATAGGCCCATTTGAGGTGTTGAGACGACTCGGGGAGGATGCTTATGAGCTTGCGCTGCCTCCCAGTCTATCGGGAATTCATCCAATTTCCCAGGTATCTATTCTCTGAAGGTATCATGCCGACTTGTCGCATGTGTTGGACTTCAGCACTGTTCAGCTAGATGAGATCCTGGGTTATAAGGAGGAGCAAGTTGCTATTGTTGATAGGCAGGTTCGCCAGTTGAGGTCCAAGAAGATTTCTGCAGTAAAAGTTCAGTGGAAGGGTCAACTAGCCAAAGAGGCGACTTGGGAGGCCGAGGAGGACATGCAGAAAAGACATCCACACCTATTCAACACTCCAAGTATGATTCTAGACTCGTTCGAGGACGAACGTTTATTTAAGAGGTGGAGAATGTAACGACCTGACCAGTCATTTTGCTTTATATAACCTTGTTCCCCTAAATAAGACTCCTCGTATGTTCTTTTACTATTTTATGACTTTCGAGGATGGTTAGCTCGGGATTTGGAAGGGTTTGGGTTGAAATCTGAATACTTGGTTCCTTAAGGTTGGCTAAGAGGGCCAAGTTTGACTTTGGTCAATGTTTTGAGTAAACGACCTCAGAATTTGGATTTAACGGTTCCAACAGGTTTGTATGATGATTTCAGACTTAGGAATATGTTCAGATCAGTTTTTGGATGACCTGAGAGCGTTTCGGCGCCTAATAGTGAAAGTTGACTATTTGAAGGTTTTAAAGTTCTTTAAATTTGGTTGAGTAAGTTTTGGGGTTATCGAGGTCCAATTGAGATTCTGAGAATGGGAATAGTTCCTTATGATTTAAGACTTGCACACAAAATTTAGCGTCATTCCGAGTAGTCTTAGTATGATTCGACGCGTTCGGAGCGATATAGAAACTTGAAGTTCATAACTTGATTCAATTTGGTTTTGGGGTGTGATTCTTGGTTTTGTTGTTATTTTACGTGTTTTGTGAGTTCGAGCAGGTCTATATTACGTTTATGGACTTGTTGGTGAATTTGGACGGGGTCCCGAGTGGCTCGAGTATGTTTCAGACCACCCATAGTTAAGTTGGAAAAATTAGATTTCCAGTTATGGTTTCCTTCTTCGCGAACGCGGTTGGACCCTCATGTTCGCGGAGGAGGATTTGGGCAATGGTCATTTTTCTCTTCGCGTTCTTGGTCAGGCCTCCGTGTTCACGAAGCTTGGTCACCCCACGCTACGCGTTCGTGAAGCCCCTCTCGCGTTCGCGTACAGGAAAGGGGCCGGGGAGGAGTCAGTGTCCTTTTCCCTTTGTGTTTGCGAAGGAGCAGTCGTGTTCGCGATGCCCTAGCTGGCCAAGTCTTCACGAATGTGAGGCTTCTTCCGCATTTGCGAATGAGGGGGGTGCAGTTGGGCAGTACCTTGTTTTAAAAACGGGATTTTGGCCATTTCCTCTCATTTTTCACACTCTTGGGCGATATTTGGAGCTCCAAGGAAGAGGATTTCAACCTACCACTTTGAGGTGAGTGATTTCTATACAATGTGAGTTAAATACAAAGTTTATAAATAGATTCTAACATGTAAATTAGTGAACAATTATGGGTTTAGATGAAGAATCTAGGTTTTGATAAAAATAAAATTTATCCACGAAATTTATTATGGAATTTAGTGAAAATCATATATTTGAGTTCATGAGGTTATGGGTAACAACTTTCTTCGAAAATTTTGGGAATCCGAGCACGTAAGCCTTGGGGTGAACTTTAGGAATTCTTCAATTGAGTTTGGGTAATCACTTTAATAGTTAGGATACGAACTTTTGAGCATGTATTGGCTATTTTATATAACATTTGACTAGGTTCGAGTCGTTTGGCACCGAATTGAGGGTTTAAAGCACAATTGTGGACCGAAAAGTAAGCTTTAAGACGAGGTAAGTCTCTTTTCTAATCTTGTAAGAGGGAATTACCCCCATAGGTTAATTGAAGTAATATGTGCTTCTATTTAGAGGGGCTACATGCGCACAATGTGATAAGAGTCCGTGCGTAGCCACTAATTATGCTTTTGTCCGAATAGTCTTAGGTATACACCATGCTTTAGTGACACCGCTATTTGATTATGCTTATTAATTGCCTTGAGTAGAGCTGGTATTGAGGATTTCAAGATTTAAAATTTTTCCAGTTGGAATCTCTTAATTTTGGAAAGAACTAAGGAATATTATGATAACTATGAGAAATCTATGTTCACTCGCGTCGCAAATATATTCCGCAAGCGAGGTAAATTATACTACTCTCATGTGAGCGCGACATTCGCCTTGGCAAGTTAATAGATGCATCTATGGTTCGTGTTGTTCGATCCTTGGCAGTGCACATAATTATGTATGTATTTTTGGGTCGGACTGTACGTCCTCCGCATAATTCGTGCGGAAAAATACTTGGAGCCCAATGTTATACTTGATATCATTTTATTGGCTTGAGAGGTTAAAGGATTAAATAGTGACAATTGATTTGGGATTTATCAGTGAAAGGATTGATTATTTATTTCTTGTTACTGAGTTTTCATTATCATTGTTTACGCTCATGCTTACTTAAGACTTAGATAATTTATTGTTGGCCCATAGTAAGTGTCGAAGTCGACCCCTCATCACTACTTCTTCAAGGTTAGACTAGATACTTATTGGGTATATGTTGTTTATGTACTCACGCTACACTTCTGCACCAAATGTGTAGGATCTGAGGCAGGTGCATCTCGATATCAGTCTGGCGCGCATCCTTGATTTCATGAGAGTTTGCGGTGAGCTGCCTTCTGAGCCCCTTCTGCAGCAGTCAAAGTCTTTCTTTTGCTTTTATTTTCTATCTATTTCACTTCAGACAGTAGTGTAGTATTCTTTTGTATCGTGAGTTACCGCTCCATTTTCCCCGTTTCTGCTTCTTTATGCTTCGTTATCCGCGTTTTATGTGGTCGAGTTGTTTGGTTTGCGTTTGGTATGGTTTTGGTAAAAAATGAGACACTTAGTCTCTTTTAAGAAGGCTTAAGTTGGAAAAGTCAACCGGATGTTGATGTATGAGTTAGAGGGCTCGGATGTGCGTTCTGATGGTTCAGTTAGCTTCGGGAGGTTATTTATGACTTAGGAGTGTGATCAGAAGTGGTTTTGGAGGTCCGGTGTAGAATTAGGCTTGAATTGGCGAAGTTAGTATTTTGGTGATTTCTAGTTGATAGGTGAGATTTTGATCCAAGGATCGGAATGGAATTCCAAGAGTTGTTGTAGCTTCTTTATGTCATTTGGGATGTGTGTGCAAAATTTCAGGTCATTTGGATGTGGTTTGGTTGGGTTTTTGATCGAAAGCGTATTTCGGAAGTTTTTAGAAAACTTAGGCTTGAATTCGATGTGAATTGATGGTTTTGGTATTTTTTGAGGTGTTTTGATGATTGGAACAAGTTTGAATGAGGTTTTAGGACGTGTTGGTGCTTTTGGTGGAGGTCCCGGGGCCTCGGGTGAGTTTCGAATGGTCAATCGGACCATTTTTGGCTTTGAGAGTTGCTGAAATTGTTGTTCAGCTGTTACAGAAGAATTATCTCTTCGCGTTCGCGGGTGGAGCATTGCGTTCACGTAGAAGGATTTGAGGAGGACCAGAATTAAGCCTTCGTGTTCGCGAGAGGTGCCTCGCATTTGCGAAAGGATGGGAAGTAGTGCATTGCGTTCGCGAGAAGGCACTCGCGATCGCGTAGAGTAAATTGGGGTCCAAGGCATTTTGTTCATCGTGTTCACGTAAGGTTGTCGCGTTCGCGAAGGTGTAGGAGGCAGAAGCATCGCATTCGCGATTGGTGTGACGCGTTCGCGTAGGGAAAAAATTGGTCAACGTAAGTTGTGCTTCGCAAACGCGAGGTGTTGACCGCGTTCGCGAAGAAGGAAGGGTCAGACCTGGGCAGAATGTTTTAAGTCGTCTTGTCCGCAATTTTTGGGTCTATTTTCACCCATAGCTGCTCGTTTTTGAAGATTTTTGAAGGAGATTAACAAGGTATTCAAGGGAAATCGATTGGAGGTAAGAATTTCGAACCTAAAACTCGATTATATTGTGAAACCCACTTAGAAAATCATAGAATTTAAGCTAAAAATGGAAGAACTAGGGCTTGGGATTTTGATATTTTAATTTGGTATTTGAAGGGCCATTTGAGGTCGGATTTGAGAACTCTTGATATGTATGGACTCGTGGAAGGATAAGAAACCCGTTAACGTGAACATTTCTGAGTTTCGAGAAGTGGGCCCGAGGCTCGGGTTTTGCTAATTTCGGAATTTTTGATATTTTTCGATTGTTTTCGCTTGGGCTTTGTTCCCTTAGCATATTGTGACGTATTCGTTCTGGTTTTGGTCAGATTCGACGCGCGAGGAGACCGATTTGAGAGGCAAAGGCGTAGCGAGCTAGAGTTTTTGCTGCTTCGAGGTGAGTAATGAATGTAAATGATGTCCTGAGGGTTTGAAACCCCGGATTTGCACATCGTAGTGCTATATTGAGGTGAGACACGCGCTTGATGGTGAGCGTGTGGTCGTTTACTATTAGGGATTGTGACTTGGTCCGTCCCGAGTGATGCTTTTACCGCGTATTTGATTAAAGCTTATTTGTTATCCTCATTATTTGGATTGATTGCCATATTTGAGCTTCGTGCCAACTATTTGAACCCTCCGAGGAGTTTTATCACTATTTCCTCACGATTTAGACTTACTGCTTGAACTCAATCGTACCGTTTTCCACTGTTTTACAACTCAGCCACTTTTACTCGGTTTTGAAACTAAAATGATATATTAATTAATGTTTTGGGCTGAGAACTATTGTTTCACTAATGCCCGGGGGCTTATATGATTTCTGAACTGAGTACGGCCAATGGCTAGATGTGAGGATACTATGGGATCGGGTTGCACGCCGCAGCAGTGTTATACTGATATAAATATGAGGTCGAGGGCCTAGATTTGATGTCACGAGATGGCTTGATATTGTGCTTAGGCCGTAAGAGACCCCTCCCGGAGTCTTCACACCCCCAGTGAGCGCCGTCGACGAAATGTATGGATCGGGCTGCATGCCGCAGCGGGTACTATAAGGTACCATTCTATGTGTTGATTTTCTTTATATGTCTGTCACTTAACTGCTTATTTGTTGTAGCATTTTCATATTTCGTTTCCATTGGTTTATTGCTTTCATATTACTTGTTTAAACTGTCGCATTATAGACTACTCTGTGTTTTCCGTGATTTCTTATTCTCAGTCATTATTTATGCTTATTACTCACTGGGTCGGAGTACTCACATTACTCCCTGCACCTTGCGTGCAAATCCAAGTGTTCCAAAGGCTGAGTGAGGATTTTCAGTCGATCAGTTCATATCGGGGAGTATCGAGGTAGCTGCACGGCGTCCGCAGCCCGGATCTCTCCCTTCTATCCTTTCGTTTTATCCGCATTTCCTAGACCGATTATGTATTAGGCTGTTAAACTTGCACTAGAGGCTCGAGACTTGTGACACCAGATCTGTATGGGCTATGGAGTGGTATTATCATCTGAATTTCCGCATATTTAACTCGTTGTCTTAAACTCTTATTAAAGTAATTTAGCAATTTAACTGTGTTAGCTGATAATGATTTTTATAAGAAAACAGATTGGGGTTGTTAGTTGGTCAGGCATGCCTAGTAATGTGTTGGGCGCCATCACAACCGAGGTTGGGGTCGTGACATATATTCTATTAGTAGCTCATACACTTATGACACCAGGTCATGAAAATTATGCTAGTAGACACATGATAATTTTTGGGTTATTTTACTTTATCTCATTTGATCTTAAAATTTGTTATCTCTCATCTTATTAAATTTTTACTTCCTATTTATGCACCAATTAAAAATCAGCTATTTTGAAAATATTTAAAGAAACAATCATGTGGTTAGTTCACTGTTGGCTTACCTAGCGGTAGTGTTGGGTACCATCACGATCTATAAGAGAAATTTGGATCGTGACAGGTTAATATTCGATTACTTTTGAATCTATGACTATTTTTCAATTACCAGTTGTAAATCAGGTTATTTCTAAAAAAAAATCCCGTTTAAAAATTATATATTAGTAAGAAAAAGTTATTTGAAGAGAGCTGGTTCCAACATGTGAAAAATTCAATTGAATGATCCGGCTTGGAATGGGTAAGGATAAAATGTCAGATTTGATGAGCTTTAGTTTATGGGGAGCAGTGGATTAGGCGTGGTTAAAAAATTTAAAGGCAGCATAGTTGAAAATTTTGGATAAAAATAGAGTAAAGGCTATAAATAGTTTTTAAAGGTAGTAAATCGGGAAATTTTCCTTGTTATTTTGTTAGTTATTATAGAGTTATAGGTCACTAATTTGGCGAAAAAATGGCATATACATACATTATTGACATACATGAATTTAAAAATATCAAAAGGACGTTGGTTCACATTTGAAATTTTTATAGAAAAGACTTTAGTCAAAGTCATGAATTTTAAAGGTAAAAATAATACATCACATTGAGAAAATACGGGAAGTTCAAAGTTTTCTAGAACTACCTATATTCAAATGAGGTACATTTAACCCGCATGGTAGGCTCAACAAGATTGGAAGCCTAAAGCAAAACTTCATAGAGAGACCCTAATTTTATTTTTATTTTTTTTAAAAAAGGATACATCGTCATATATATTTTTATTTAAAGTCTATTTTTCTAGTTTTTTAAGATGCAAAATCATTAACATTATTTTATAAGTTATATATGTATTTGGAATGGCAGCGATGGAACACATCCAAAAGAATAGAGTAAGAATAAGTGAAAGTGAGAATGAAAAAGATAAATATCGAAATAGTCATGTGGGGCTATGTTAGTTGTTACTAGGATAGAATCCTGGCAGGAAAATAGGTACCCATGTATGGAAGGAAACTAAAACTACCTATTGATTTTTTATTTTATTCCCTAATTAATGCAACGGTCCCTACATAAAGTAAAAGTAATTGAACTTTCTTTCAAAAATTTCTCTTCCAACTATGACCGGGCATAATTTGGTTAATACTGAATTATCGTACTAAAATCGAAAATTTTGGTATTTGATATGGTATTTGGTTTAAGTTTTTTAAAAAAAATTGGTATTAGATATGGTATTTAGTATTTTAAAATAAAATACCGAAATACCGATATCGTACTGAAATATATATTATATTACACAAAATACATATTATCAATTATAAGATATCTAAAATTCTACTTTCCTTTATTCTCAAAGTTCATCAATTAATTATAAACAAATAACAAGACATTTCTAATGATCAAATATTCTTTTTTGCACAATTTTCTCTATTTGGGTCGATATTTGCTAGTTTTGGACAAAATTTTTGTCAACAAACATTTTCAGTTTTGTATTTTTGAGTACTTTAATTAAAACTATTAGAGTGTGTGGTTATATGCACTAGTTAGTATTCAAACCGAATAAATCAAAGTTATGGAACTGAATAAATCGTAATCGAAAGGAAAAAAACTGAATCTACCGAATTTAATTAGGTACGATATTGGTAGAGGATTTTAAGAAATCGAATACCGAAAATATCGAGCCAAAAATATCTAAATACCATACCGTACCGACCAACGAACACTCATACCTCCAACAATGTATGTTATATTTTTTTTCTTTTAAAATAATATATAGCATACATCTTTAGAAAAAGTGAGGCTCCCAAAAAGTTGGGGCTCAAGCCATTACTTTAGTTGCTTTATAGTTCAGCCCCTGTGGTTGGTGGAAGTCAATCTCAATATTCAGATAACTATGGTGGTTACAGCCTCGTACTAACAAACATTAGAAATTATATACCAACTTGTTTCAAATTACGCTGTCAAGCATTACTCTTTAAAATATTTGTGTGGAAAAGGTCAATCCAATGAAAGCATATAGGCCAGGGAGTTTAGAAAGTGAAAATAGCCATTGTTTTAGTTGGAACACGGAAAATTCTAGCATAAATGTTGGATTATGGAGTTCATGCGTATAAATTTTCAGTATATTATGTTGGACCTCGAACATACATTATGAAATTCCAACACATTATACTGGAATCTCAAATGTAAAAACTTCGAAACTCCACCATATTATGCTGGAATTTTTTCCGGATTAGATTATTGTTGCTCAGATTTAATTTTTAAATGAAAAGTGAATAAATTTCGATTACTTTTGAATTTGTGACTATTTTTCAATTACAAGTTATAAATCAGGTTATTTGTGATTTTTTTTCTGTTTAAAAATTATATATTAATAAGAAATGTTATTTGAAGACAGTTGGTTCCAACATGTGGAAAATTCAATTGAATGACCCGGCTTGGAATGGATAAGGATAAAATGTTAGATTTGATGAGCTTTGGTTTATGGGGAGCAGTGGATTAGGCGTGGTTAAAATTTTTAAAGGCAGCATAGTTGAAAATTTTGGAAAAAAATAGAGTAAAGGCTATAAATAGTTTTGAAAGGTAGTAAATCGGGAATTTTTCCTTGTTATTTTGTTAGTTATAGAGTTATAGGTCACGAATTTGGCGAAAAATGGCATATACATACATTATTGACATACATAAATTTAAATATATCAAAAGGACGTTAGTTCACATTTGGGATTTTTATAGAAAAGTCTTAAGTCATAAGTCATTAATTTTAAAGGTAAAAATAATACATCACATTGAGAAAATACGGGAAGTTCAAAGTTTTCTAGAACTACCTATATTCAAATGAGCTACATTTTACCCGCATGGCAGGCTCAACAAGATTGGGGGCCTAAAGTCAAACTTCACAGGGAGGCCCTAATTGTTTTTTTATATATATATATTTGTTTAAAATCTATTTTTCTAGATTTTTAAGATGCAAAATCATTAACATTATTTTATAAGTAATATATGTTTTTGGAATGGCAGTGATCCAATAGAAGAGAGCAAGAATAAGTGAAAGAGAGAATGAAAAAGATAAATATATGAATAATCACGAGGGCCTATGTTAGTTGTTACTAGAATATAATCGAGGCAAGAAAATAGGTACACACGTATGGAAGGAAAGTAAAATTACTTAACGATTTATTATTCTATTCCCTAATTAATGCAATGGTCTCTACATAAAAGTAAAAGTTATTGAACTTTCTTTCAAAAATTTCACTTCCAAAATCCAATTAGGGCTGGGCATAATTTGGTAAATACTGAATTGTCGTATCGAAATAAAAAAAAATTGTCTTTTGTATACGGTATTTTGGTATTTGGTTTAAGTTTTTTTAAAAAATTGGTATTAGGTACAGTATTTGGTATTTTAAATTAAATTAATGAAATACCGATACCGTACTGTCACGACCCTAACCCCGAACTCAGTCGTGATGACGCCTCTCGTGAAGACAAGGCCAGCCAGTTCAACCCAACTCAACTTTTAAAGCAGTTAGTCAACATTAAAATAGTCTAAACATGATTTAAAGTGAGTGTACAAATACAGACTAATGAATGAAGAGAGAGAGAATGAAGAGAGTAATCATTAACAATGCGAAAAGTTCAACCCGACACAACCCTAACCGAGGTATCACAAGTCACGAGCATCTACTAGGGTATAAATACAACTGAAAGTCTGAGTGTACAAATACAGACTAATGAATGAAGAGAGAGAGAAGCAGTGTTGTGAACGCCGGCAGCTACCTTGCTAAACTCCAATGACTCTTCCTCCGATCAGCCAAAACTCGCTACCGAGTGTATAAATACCTGAATCTGCACACAAGGTGCAGGGAGTAAAGTGAGTACTCCAACTCAGTGAGTAATAATCATAGCTAAAGTCTGAATGGTAAGAAATCACGTAAAGCATACCAAGATGTTGTATAGAAGCAGTTCAAAAACCAGTAAGAAAGCAGTGAAACTGTAAAATCTCTTTAAACATCATAGCTCAGTTTAAACTTCTTTGAAAATGGCTTTTTCAACAGTACGCAAAAGAATGCAAAACAGTTAGTGCAGATAAGCACAGAAATCCGCCCCTCGGGTACAAATAACATAGTTTAACAAGTAAATAGCAGGTAAATATGAAAGATAAACACATAAAGGTTCGCCTCTCGGGCTCAATGTTAACAACTCTACCCCTCGGGCAATATCTCAGAACAATACCAGCCCCTCGGGCAATCACATAGAACGGTACCAGCCCCTCGAGCAATCACATAGAACAATACCAGCCCCTCGGGCTATCACATCGAACAATATCAGCCCTCGGCTATATCTCACATCATAATGGGTACCCGCGCTCACTGGGGATGTACAGATTCCGGGAGGGTCCCCTTACGGCCCAAGCGCAATATCAAGCCATCTCGTGGCATCAAATTCAGGCTCTCGGCCTCATATCAGTCAAGCCACCTCGTGGCATATATATCTCAGGCCCTCGGCCTCATAAACAATATCAACAAGTCACTTCGTGTCGTACATATCTTAGGCCCTCGGCCTCAAATCAGTATTAGTGTTTCCTCACAACTAGGCCCTCGGCCTTACTCAGTCGAAAATACTCACAAGCCCCTCGGGCATTAGTAAAATAGTATTTCTCAGCCCAAAACATCATTTAAAATATCATTTAAGAGTAAAAATGGCTAAATAGTAAAACAGTGGAAAATAACATGACTGAGTTTAATTAGTAAGTCAAAACAGTGAGGAAATAGTAATAAAAATTCCCGAAGGGTTCAAATAGTTGGCACGAAGCCCAAATATGGCAATCAGCCCAAAACATGATGATAACATATAAGTTTCAGTCAAATGTGCGGTAAAATCATCAATCAGGACTGACCAAGTCACAATTCCCAATAGTACACGACCCCACGCTCGTCATCAAACGTGTGCCTCACCTCAATATAGCACTATGATGTGCAATCCAGGGTTTCAAACCCTCAGATCATCATTTAGAATCATTACTCACCTCGAACCGGCTAAATCTCTAGCTCACGACGCCTTTGCCTCTCGAATTGGCCTCCACGCGCGTCGAATCTATCCAAAATCAGAACGAATACGTCACAATATGCTAAGGGAACAAAGCCCTAGTGAAAACAATCAACAAAGGGCGCGATTCCTGAAATTACCAAAACCCGAGCCCCAAGCCCACATATCGGAATTTGACAAAATTCACAAAACTAGAATCCTTATACTCTCACGAGTCTAACCATATTAAAATTATCCAATTCCGATACCATTTGGTCCTTCAAATCATCAATTTACATTTTTAAAAGATTTCACAATTTTCTTCCTAAATTCCATCCCAAATCACGAATTAAATGATAGATTCATGTACTCTAGCCAAATCTATGTTAAAATCACTTACCCCGTTGAATTTCTTGAAAAACCTTCGAAAAATCGCCAAATTCCGAGCTCTCTAGGTTAAAATATCAAATAAAACCCAAAACATCGTATTTATAAAGTACCCCACAGATTTCCACCTCCGCGGACCGCACAACATCGACTGCGGTCCGCACAAAAACGACCGCGGCCGCACAACTTTCCTCTAGAGTGACAGTCTTTAGTATTTTGGCCATACCTTTCGCTACAAATGTTCAAATTGTGATATCTCTACCTTTATAGAAACTAGACACGAAGGACTACAACTTTTTTTTTTCAATAATCTCAAAATTCATTGTATATCAAAAGATATGAGCTTCCGAAATAGGACCAGTGAAAAGTTCCCCACCGCGACCGCACAGCATTTTGTGCGGTCCGCACAGCACCTACCTGGCCGCACTTCTTTTTGTGCGGTCCGCACAACACATACCGCGGCCGCACTTCTTTTTGTACAGACCGCGCAGGTGGGTTCTGAGGCCTGCAACCCTTCTGGAACTGCTGCAGCTATGATTTTCGGCCTAATATATCCCGGAACCTACCCTGAACCTACCCGGAACTCCCGGAACTTCAAACCAATTGTACCAACACATCCCATGACATCATTCAAACTTGTTCAAAACTTCGGAACGCTCACGACAACATCAAATTATCAATTTAACATAGGATTCAAGCCTAAGAACTCCAAGAACTCTTAAATTATGCTTTCGATCAAAAAGTCTATTAAATCTCGTCCGAATAACCTGAAATTTTGCACACACATCCCAAATGACACAACGATACTACTTCAACTCTCGAAATTCCATTCCGACCCCTATATCAAAATCTCACCTATCAACCGGAAAGCGCGGAAATCTCAATTTCGCCAATCCAAGCCTAGACCTTCCACGGATTTCCAAAATGCATTCCGATCACGCTCCTAAGTCCCAAATCACCTAACGGAGCTAACCAAATTATAAAAATTCCAATCCAAGATCATATACAAACAAGTCAAATATTGGTCAAGCCTTTCAAATTTTAAGCTTTCAACTGAGACTGTTCTTCCAAATTAAATTCTGATTAACCTGAAACCCAACACCAACGATTTACATAAGTCATATTGCATCACAAGGGGCAAGTCATGCCCGAGAACTGGAGAGCAAAATACAAAAGCTCAAAACGACCGGTCGAGTCGTTACATCCTCTCCCACTTAAACATACGTTCGTCCTCGAACGTGCCAAGAGTTGTTCCAAAAGCCAACAAATTGCTGAATAACCTCACCATACACATACCCAGGGGTGATCCCACGTCACTCTATCTCACATAGGTTCGATAACACAATATAACTAAAATTTCACAATCCATCCTAGTCCATAAACCATAGAACCACATTTCCTCTTCTAAAATCATAAACACGATCAGAGTCTCACATTTATACTGTGAATAAGTCCGAACAAGCTGTAACAAACCATATATGCTATCTCCGATGCAATCACATGATATACCACATAACTCAACACTTGTAGTGATAACTTCTAACCACAGCAGCTGCACACAACATCCACATACCGATAGAAAACTATTATCAACTAAAGTCTCATCACAACCCTTTCATATACTTCCAGTGATCACTAGGATACGCGGTAAGCCATAACCATTTCCCAAATCAACCATTCATGAAGCCACTCATTCCTTGGCAAATACCACAACAAATTTCCAAACCGAAGCTCGATACTATCCTTCCAACATGCTGAAATCGCATCCGTTCGTATTTATTAATGATCCCCAACGATCTCCTCAAATCCAACACATTACTCTAGTGACATGACACATCCATACAGGCCTAAGCCACAACATTCATAATACATGCATCAATACGCAACAGTTCGAACATACTCAAATCATGAAAATGACTCAAATGAAAGAGCTAAACCTCAAGTTCACTAGTACCACCACAACACAAGACTGAGAACCCATCTCACATCATAGGAACAGAACACACGAATCTAACCTGCAAGGTCATACCTCCATATAACTTCGCTGCGATGTGCAATCCTATCCAACACTCCTCCATATGAGCCACCTTAGTCACATTGCTCGAAATCGAGAACCACGCACAATTCGATGTCTGGAACTAAAGCAAATCATCATACCCACTGTGAAGAAAATAACATACACCACACTAACCCGAAAGGATATAACCGATACGCCATTCACCGAGCAACACCCAATCACTCTTCTCGCTTGACTTCCACTATGAAACCCCAATAGAACTGTACCATATGTACCTATAACCAACAAATCATAATATCTCGCAACACAGAAAGGTAACTCATGGATCTCCCTAGATTACTAATAAGCTCAATAAAAATCGAATCAACACACCCCTCAACAGTATAATTCGGAGCCAACCAAGCCGGCTCAAATTAGAACACGCATCCACATTGGCCTACCAATGAACTCCTTACCACAAAAAATCCTGGAGTTGCTCTTGAACTTCTTTGACTCTGCCGGTGCCATACGATACAGTGCCGACATCAAATCAATACCGAAATCAACAACCTTGCCCGACGACATGCCCGACCATAAGAAACATATCCGAGCCTCTGCACTGACATCTATCACGAAAACCCAACTAAGAAAAACAATCCTTCCCAGCCTCCCGCTGGGTCTTCGAAATATAAAACCACTCCACTAGGACATAATCCGTCGAACCTCGCCACTCAATCCATGACATTTCTGGCATAGCCAACGGCGTCGCCTTAGCGCAACAGCCCAGAATGACAACACATAGAGACAAACAATCTGAACCTGATATCACATCCAAAATCTAACATACCAAGCAACAAAAGATCCACTCGGGTCTACAAATCCTGATAGTTATTAAACAGTGCTGATACACATGACTCACAACCACCACATAGCCTGAATGTGAGAACTTCCCATCTCCAACTCCATATGGCCCATGAATCAACATATCTGGTCCCAATTCCGCCATTTGAATATATACCACACCTCAAATACCCAATCATTCCACGAGAGAAAATCTAGAATTCCTCTACGCCATTAGGGAAACTCGAATATCAGCAGTCGATCTAACAAGACAAGGCTGCAATACTACCGAAGTATCATCAACTTAATCACATTGCCCTTTCTTAAACATATGCCCTCGTTAAATCACCCCAAATTAGCAATACCATTTCCTTAATCATCTGAAGACCCTTTCTCTAATTATCTGAAGCTCGTTCCTCTAATTATCTAAAATTGCCTACCGCCTAAGAGTTGTGACCTTCTTTTCAGAACCGAACCGCAACCTTACACACGCGATTCTCAATCCTTCACAACATACCGCATAACTCGTACCATCCTAGGATAACCATGAGAACTTCATATCCCTTCCGAACCACAAGAACCTATGCATTCCACTAGCCAAGAACTCCCCTTTGATCCCATCTAGAAGAGAACCACTATATATCCCATGCTCCTCATGCTAATAGGAAAAATATACCTCTCTAATTGTGGTGGAAACCATCTAGAACTCCCTAAATTCCTTTTGCACAACACTAACTCGTCAGACTGAATCCTTCTAACTCAAACGAGCTATGCATGTCACTAAAACCCAAAAGAATTGTCGCGAAACACCTGCAGAGAGTCGTTACCTCGAAAACATCCAAGGAACTAATCATATCCTTACCATACCGATCTGGCCTACTACCACACTATCCCGTCTATTCGAGTTTCCCTCTGATCTACCGTTAGCTTGACACTTCTTCTTGCTACAACGCCATAATTCCTCAATCCAGACTCACCACGCGAGACCCAAGCATGAAACCACACTGTCTAAGGCTCATAAGCCGCTGAGTACTCTCTTAAATGTTTTCAAAAGCACCACATTCAAAATACCTACCCCGAAGGGACTTCCTGCGAATCTGGAACCATTACCTTCCTAATACAGATATATAGAATCCCATAGTTAATGTAGAAAGTACTACAAGTCTTGACATCTTCCAAATGAAAACTCAGTTCCTAACCACATATACAACTTTAAAATACCCAATTGCTACATGTAGAATCTTGAACACATTAGAACCATTCTCGAGAGTCATTCACTCTATTCAAACTGCAATTAGTCTGATCAAATGAACTGAACAACCCGTGCCTCATTGGCACTCCGACACCGCAGAATGTACCCTCATCCCAATACAACCAAGCAACTTCATGCTCTATGCACCGGGCATTCTTGCCAATAACAACTCAAGACACCATGTGATTCTCACACACCTATGAATCATAATATAATCTTCATCAAAATTTTCCTTTACTCGAGCCATCCTCGGTCTCAATTTCCGCAAGCCATAACTGATTCACCAGCACACCTCAAATTGGAACCAACATAGAACCTAACCGTGCAATCGCCTAATCAATAGCAGGCTCCCCCACTTGGCTCGAAGCCATAGATCAGCACACACTCAATAACTCATAATGATTATACTCTATTGATGCCATGATACCATAGTGAGATTAAACTCAAATCTTTTATAAGCCTGTAAAAACACATATCATCTAGAATTTTAACTTTTCTGCAAATCTCGCATTCCACTCTCGCAATAGTTACACCCACTCTATAAGTGACCCAATTTAAATTGAAACACATATCCTTCACTCGTAAATGAGATCTTCTAACAGACACATAAGGATCATACAACCTCAGAACATTTCGCAGGAGACAACCCACATGTTTTGCCTTTAAATAACATTTCTGTATACCTTCCACCGTCATAAACTGTACGCAGTCACTTAGTCTTCCTGAGTCTGAACTCATACCGCAACATGAAATTTAATTCACTCACAACTGGGAAACATGAAAAGATCCTTCATATGCCCATAACTCGGGGCTATACCTCGAATCAAGATGGAATTCAAGCACCTTATAGTTCTTCTATCCTCTAGCAGACCTTCTCATCGCTTCCGAATCATGTGGATATATCTCGCAGTACCAACATACTCATCACATAGTTATCCAGCCATCACTTCCACTAGTAGGGAAAATACCGAACATATACATTCAAAAATACTTGCTCACACAATCAACACCTCGGTGCTCAAGCTATAGGCAAAGACCCGGCCTCAAGTCCTCCAGACTGGCCCAACATCAACTCAGAGAGATCACATCTCGCCCCTCGATCTGGGAATCACAAGCCATCAAGGCACATATGATACTGAGCGCTCATGCACACATACAAATGCGTGGAAGGAATTCAAGAGTTACTTTTCAAGCTGAATCAAGGATGCACGATTAGAATTCAAAAATGTGAAGTTTTCCTAAAGGTTCTGCAGCCTCTCGAGGATAAATACAGATGTCTCTGTACCGATCTGTGTGACTCTACTAAACATGCTCATGACTCGTGAGACCTATGTAACCTAGGCTCTGATACAAACTTGTCACGACCCTAACCCCAAACCTGGTCTTCATGGCGCCTCTCGTGAAGACAAGGCCAGCCAGTTCAACCCAACTCAACTATTAAAGCAGTTAGTCAATATAAAAATAGTCTAAACATGATTTAAACAGTACTAAATAGCGGAAATATCGTTAACAATGCGAAATGTACAACCCGACACAGCCCTAACCGGGGTGTCACAAGTCACGAGCATCTACTAAGGTAAAAATACACCTGAAAGTCGGAGTGTACAAATACAAACTAATGAATGAAAAGAGAGAGAAGCAGTGCTGCGAACGCGGCGGCTACCTTGCTACATTCCAATGACTCTGCCTCCGATCAGCCAAAACCCGCTACCGGGTGTATAAATACCTAAATCTGCACACAAGGTGCAGGGAGTAAAGTGAGTACTCAAACTCAGTGAGTAATAATCATAACTAAAGTCTGAATGGTAAGAAATCACGTAAAGCATACCAAGATGCTGTATAGAAGCAATTCAAAAACCGGTAAGAAAGTAGTGAAGCTGTAAAATCTCTTTAAACATCTTACCTCAGTTTAAACTTCTTTTAAAATGGCTTTTTCAACAGTACGCTAATGAATGCAAAACAGTTAGTGCAGATAAGCACATAAATCTGCTCCTTAGGGACAAATACAATAGTTTAACAAGTAAATGATAGGTAAATATAAAAGATAAATACATAAAGGTTCGCCCCTCGGGCTCAATGTCAACAACTCTGCCCTCGGGCAATATCTCAGAATAATACCAGCCCCTCGAGCAATCACATAGAATGGTACCAGCCCCTCGAGCAATCACATAGAATGGTACCAGTCCCTCGGGCAATCACATAGAACGGTACCAGCCCCTCGGGCAATCACATAGAACAATACCAGCCCCTCGGGCTATCACATAGAACAATATCAGCCCCTAGGGCTGTATCTCACATCACAATGTATCTCATATTACAATGGGTACCCGCGCTCACTGGGGGTGTACAGACTCCGAGAGTGGCCCCTTACGGCCCAAGCGCAATATCAAGCTATCTCGTGGAATCAAATATCGGCCCTCGACCTCATATCAGTCAAGCCACCTCGTGGCGTATATATCTCAGGCCCTCGACCTCATAAATAATATCAACAAGCCACCTCGTGGCGTACATATCTCAGGCCCTCGGCCTCAAATCAGTATCAGTGTTTCCTTACAACTAGGCCCTCGGCCTTACTCAGTCAAAAATACTCACAAGCCCCTCAGGCATTAGTAAAATAGTATTTCTCAGCCCAAAACATCATTTAAAATATCATTTAAGTCTCAAAATGGAGTAAAAATGGCTGAATAGTAAAACAGTGGAAAATAATATGACTGAGTTCAATTAGTAATCAAAACAGTAAGGAAATAGTAATAAAAATCCCCGAACGATTCAAATAGTTGGCATAAAGCCCAAATATGGAAATCAGCCCAGAACATGAAGATAACATATAAGTTTCAGTCAAATACGCGGTAAAATCATCAATCAGGATGGACCAAGTCAGAATCCTCAATAGTACACGACCCCACGCTCGTCATCAAGCGTGTGCCTCACCTCAATATAGCACTACGATGTGCAATCCGGGGTTTCAAACCCTCAGAGCATCATTTACAATCATTACTCACCTCGAACCGACTAAATCTCTAGCTCGCGATGCCTTTGCCTCTTGAATTGGCCTCCACACGCGTCGAATCTATCCAAAATCAAAACGAATACGTCACAATATGCTAAAGGAACAAAGCCCAAGCGAAAACAATCAACAAATGGCGCGATTCTCGAAATTACCAAAACCCGAGCCTCTGGACCACGTCTCAGAATTTGACAAAATTCACAAAACTAGAATGCTTATACTCTTACGAGTCTAACCATACGAAAATTATCCAATTCCGATACCATTTGGTCCTTCAAATCATCATTTTACATTTTTGAAAGATTTCACAATTTTCTTCCCAAATTCCATCCCAAATCACAAATTAAATGATAGATTCATGTACTCTAGCCAAATCTAAGTTAGAATCACTTACCCCGATGAATTTCTTGAAAAACCTTCGAAAAATCGCTAAAATCCGAGCTCTCTAGGTTAAAATATCAAATAAAACCAAAAAATATCGTATTTATAGAGTACCCCACATATTTCCAGCTCTGTGGACCGCACAAAATCGACCGCGGTCCGCACCAAACTAGTGCGGTCCGCACAAAAATGACCGCGGCCGCACAACTTTCCTCTATAGTGATAGGCTTTAGTATTTTGACCATAACTTTCGCTACAGATGTCCAAATTGTAATATCTTTACCTTTATGAAAAATAGACACGAAAGGCTACAACTTTTGTTTTTGTATCATCTCAAATTTCCTTGTAGATCAAAAGATATGAGCTTCTGAACTAGGACTAGTGAAAAGTTCCCCACCGCGGCCGCACAACACCTACCGCTGCCGCACTTCTTTTTGTGCGGTACGCACAGCACATACCGCGGCCACACTTCTTTTTGTGCGGACCGTGCGGGTGGGTTCCGAGGTCTGCAACCCTTTTGGACCTACTATAGCTATGATTTTCGGCCAAACATATCCCGGAACTTCAAACCAATTGTACCAACACATCCCATGACATCATTCAAACTTGTTCAAAACTTCGGAACGCTCACAACAACATCAAATTACCAATTTAACATAGGATTCA
Source organism: Nicotiana sylvestris (assembly GCF_000393655.2). Classification (NCBI taxonomy): domain Eukaryota; kingdom Viridiplantae; phylum Streptophyta; class Magnoliopsida; order Solanales; family Solanaceae; genus Nicotiana; species Nicotiana sylvestris. Next base: position 59,274,021 of record NC_091058.1, read on the forward strand.
AGCCTATGAACTCCAAGAACTATTAAATTATGCTTTAGATCAAAAAGTCTATTAAATCTCGTCCGAATGACCTGAAATTTTGCACACATATCCCAAATGACACAACAAAACTATTGCAACTCTCGGAATTCCATTTCGACTCCTATATCAAAATCTCACCTATCAACCGGCAAGCACCGAAATCTCAATTTCGCCAATCCAAGCCTAAACCTTCCACGGATTTCCAAAATGTATTTCGGTCATGCTCCTAAGTCCCAAATCACCTAACGGAGCTAACCAAATCATAAAAGTTCCAATCCGAGATCATATACAAACAAGTCAAATATTGGTCAAACCTTTAAATTTTAAGCTTTCAACTGAGACTGTTCTTCCAAATTAAATTCTGATTAACCTGAAACCTAATACCAACGATTTACATAAGTCATATTGCATCACACAGGGCAAGTCATGCCCAAGAACTGGCGTGCGAAATGCAAAAGCTTAAAACGACCGGTCGGATCGTTACACATACCGAAATATATATTATATTACACAAAATACATATTATCAATTATAAGATAAATATGAAAAATCTAAAATTTTACTTTCCCTTATTCTCAAAGTTCATCAATTAATTCTAAATAAGTAACAAGATATTTTTAATGATCAAATATTCTTTTATGCACAATTTTCTCCATTTGGATTGATATTTGCTAGTGTTAGACAAAATTTTTGTCAACAAACATTTTCAGTTTTGTATTTTTGAGTACTTTAATTAAAAATATTAAATTATATGGCTCTATGCACTAGTTAATATTCAAACCGAATAAACCGAAGTTACCGAACCGAAACTGAAGGGAGAAAAAGTGAACCATACCGAATTTAATTAGATACGGTATTGGTATAGGATTTTAAGAAATCGAATATCGAAAATACCGAACTGAAAATGTCTAAATATCGTACCATACCGATCAATGAATACCCCTACTTCCAACAATGTATGTTAGATTTTTTTTCATTTTAAAATAATAATAAAGCATATATCTTTAGAAAATGTGGGGCTCCCAAAAAGGTGGGGCCCGCTTCAGCCGTCCTTGTAGTTGGTGGAAGTCAATCTCAATATCAATCAATGGTGCTTAAATAATTCAGATAACTATGGTGGTTACAGCCTCGTACTAACAAATATTAGAAATTATATACCAACTTGTTTCAAATTACGCTGTCAAGCATTACTCTTAAAAATATTTGTGTGGAAAAGGTTAATCCAATGAAAGCATATAGGCCGGAGTTTAGAAAGTGAAAATAGCCAATGTTTTTGAGGAAGCACGGAATATTCTAGCATAATATGCTGGATTATGAAGTTCATGCATATAAATTTTCAGTATATTATATTGGACCTTGAACATATATTATGAAATTCCAACATATTATACTGGAATCTCAAATATAAAATATTCGAAACTCCAACATCAAATGTCAGATTTGATGAGCTTTGGTTTATGGGAAGCAGTGGATTAGGCGTGGCAAAAATTTTTAAAGGCAGCATAGTTGAAAATTTTGGAAAGAAATAGAGTAGAGGCTATAAATAGTTTTTAAAGGTAGTAAATCGGGAATTTTTCCTTGTTATTTTGTTAGTTATAGAGTTATAGGTCACGAATTTGGCGAAAAAAATGGCACATACATACATTATTGACATACATGAATTTAAAAATATCAAAAGGACGTTGGTTCACATTTGGGATTTTTATAGAAAAGACTTTAGTCAAAGTCATTAATTATAAAGGTAAAAATAATACATCACATTGAGAAAATATGGGAAGTTCAAAGTTTAAAACTACCTATATTCAAATGAGGTACATTTTACCTACATGGCAGGTTCAACAAGATTGGGGGCCTAAAGTCAAACTTCACAGAGAGGCCATAATATTTTTTTTTAAAAAGGATACACCGTCATATATATATATATATATATATATATATATATATATTTGTTTAAAGTCTATTTTTTAGCTTTTTAAGATGCAAAATCATTAACATTATTTTATAAGTAATATATGTATTTGGAATGACAACGATCCAAAAGAAGAGAGTAAGAATAAGTGAAAGAGAATGAAAAAGATAAATATAGGAATAATCATGTGGACCTATGTTAATTGTTACTGGGATATAATCGAGGCAAGAAAACAGGTATCCACTTATGGAAGGAAACTAAAATTACCTAACGATTTATTAAGCTATTCCCTAATTAATGCAACGGTCCCTACATAAAAGTAAAAGTTATTGAACTTTCTTTCAAAAATTTCAGTTCCAACTAGGGCTGAGCATATTTTGGTAAATATCGAATTATCGTACCGAAATAAAAAAAATTGTATTTGGTATACAGTATTTTTGTATTTGGTTTAAGTTTTTAAAAAAAATTGATATTAGGTATGGTAATTGGTATTTTAAAATAAAATATCGAAATACCGATACCGTACCGAAATATATATTATATTACACAAAATACATATTATCCATTATAAGATAAATATGAAAAATCAAAAATTTTACTTTCCCTTATTCTCAAAGTTCATCAATTAATTCTAAATAAGTAACAAGATATTTTTAGTGATCAGATATTCTTTTATGCATAATTTTCTCTATTTGGGTCGATATTTGCTAATTTTGGACAAAATTTTTGTCAACAAACACTTTCAGTTTGTATTTTTGAGCACTTTAATTAAAAATATTAGATTGTATTGTTCTATGCACTAGTTAGTATTCAGATCGAATAAATCGAAGTTACTAAATCGAATAAACCGAAACTGAAAGGAGAAAAAGTGAACCATACCTAATTTAATTAGGTACGGTATTAGTATAAGATTTTAAGAAATCGAAAATCAAAAATACCGAACCAAAAATGTCTAAATACCGTACCGTACCGATCGACGAACACCCCTACTTCCAACAATATATGTTAGATCTTTTTCTGTCTTTTAAAATAATATATAGCATACATCTTTAGAAAAAGTTGGGCCCAAGCTGTTGCTTCAGCCGTCCCCGTAGTTGGTGGAACTCAATCTCAATATCAATGGTCCTTAAATAATTTAGATAACTATGGTGGTTACAGCCTCGTACTAACAAATATTAGAAATTATATACCAACTTGTTTCAAATTACGCTGTCAAGCATTACTCTTTAAAATATTTGTGTGGAAAAGGTTAATCCAATGAAAGCATATAGGCTAGGGAGTTTAGAAAGTGAAAATAGCCATTGTTTTTTGTCGAAACACAGAAAATTCTAGAATAATATGCTGGATTATGGAGTTCATGCGTATAAATTTTCAGTATATTATATTGGACCTCGAACATACATTATGAAATTCCAACACATTATACTGGAATCTCAAATGTAAAAAATTCGAAACTCCAACATAAAATATCAGATTTGATGAGCTTTGGTGTATGGGGAGCAGTGGATTAGGCGTGGTAAACATTTTTAAAGGCAGCGTAGTTGAAAATTTTGGAAAGAAATAGAGTAAAGGCTATAAATAGCTTTTAATGGTAGTAAATCGGGAATTTTTCCTTGTTATTTTGTTAGTTATAGAGTTATAGGTCACAAATTTGGCGAAAAAATGGCAGATACATGAATTTAAAAATATCAAAAGGACGTTGGTTCACATTTGGGATTTTTATAGAAATGACTTTAGTCAAAGTCATTAATTTTAAAGGTAAAAATAATATATCACATTGAGAAAACATGGGGTGTTCACAAGTCTTCTAGACTACCTATATTCAAATGTAGTACATTTTATCCGCAAGAGATTACTCCTGAACACACGCTAGCTTATCATTTGAGTTTCAAACACGTATTTTTTGCATTTACGAAGCTATACGAGATGCTATTCACTTAAATCAAGTAGATATATGATAAGGACTTAATGTTGGTTTTTTGAAGAAAAAAGAATCTGGTTGTTATGATGTGGAAAGAAAGTCAAACCGCACCAATTTCCTATAACTAACTGTGTACAACTTTCGAATTTACAGCAATACAGTGTTGTGCTGCACAAAAAGAATTGCATTCTATTCTTAGGTGAAAGAAAAGACTCTATTGAACTATTGACTTTGGTTAAGAATTAGAGAGAAGAAGCAAAAGAGAACATCATTCATCATTCAATATTTTCTCTTAGGCTGTGCTATGAGATCGTTGAGTTAAGGAAATTGTCAGCCATGATAAATAATGACTATTTTGGGTATATGTATTCATGCATCAGCTAAGTGCAATATCCAAATGAATTAACACATATCATTCTTGTGTGTAGTTTTGTTCAATGAGAGGAATTTTGTTTGTTTTTGGCAATTCAAGTACATATTGGGCCCAAATGCACCATGGTTTCTCCTTGCATTTTGGTTCAACTGAATTATGTTTTCTTCTGAATATTGTCACATTAAACCAAGGGGATTCCGCTTGTTCTAGCTAGAACCTCTTTTCTTCCTTAAGGTCACATTTAATTTCGTGTTCGTAATGTCACGTCCCCGGTTCGCCCTCCGTGAATCACCGTGACGGCACCTAGTCCTCTACGACTAGGTAAGCCTAAATTGCGGAAGATAACCAAAGTGCGGAATAAAAATAAATTAAAACAGAATGAAGAGTGATAAAATAGCGTTTATGAGTGCCGCTCGGCATACACAATATTTAACTCTCAGAAACCAATACATATCTCCAAGACCCGGAAACCCATGAATCACAAGCTAAGGATCACTACACAGTACTCTAACTCCAAAATATCTAACAAGGAAAAGAAATACAGAAGGGAAAATGTTTAAAAGCTAGAATAGAAAGGGACTCCTCGGTCTGCGGACGCTGCAGATATACCTCGAAGTCGCTGGAGCAGTCGCCTAGCCTCAAGGGTGATAGGACTGAGTCGCAGTACCTAGATCTGCACATGAAAATCATGTGCATAAGGGGCATGAGTACACCACAACGGTACTCAGTAAGTGCCAAACCTAACCTCGGTCGGGTAGTGACGAGAAAGGTCAGGGACCTACTGAGATAAAATAAATAATATAAGACATGACAATATAAAATAAGCAGTACAGTTGAAAACTAACGATAAAAATCTAATACAGGAAAACAAGGAATCCAATAACTGAAACAGAGGCAAAAACAATCACAAGAAAATAACTGGGGGATCTCTCAGTATCCCGAGGATCTCTTAGTATCCTCAATATATGCCAGGGATCTCTTGGTATCCTGAGGATCTCTCGGTATCCTCAATATGTGCTAGGGATCTCTTGGTATCCAGAGGATCTTTCGGTATCCTCAATATGTGCTAGGGATCTCTTGGTATCCTCAATATTCATGCCGGGGATCTCTCGGTATCCCGCACCTCAATTCAAGTCATAAATACGTGTAGGGGATCTCCCGGGATGCCGTTCCGTAGTCCCAAAGTACAACATACAACAACACCACAAGAATACTCAAATAAGCTCAATTTCGTATCAAGTAAACAGGTAATTCTAATTTAACATTCTTCACATAATTCAATTAAGGCAGTTTAAGCAAATAAATAGTTAAGTCAATTAGACATGCTTTTTCTAAGCTAAGAGCAGGTTTAAATTGCAAGTAAAATGAAACAGGAAAAGGAACACAATTGAAATTACTTAAAGAAAACCGGATTTTCAACAATTAGCTCAAGTACACATTCATCACCTCATGTACAAAGCATTTCAAATATCAAATATACCGAATCCTAAGGGGAAGGTCCCCCCCACAAGGTTACACAAGCAACTTACCTCGAAACAGCTCAAAATGAACCCGAAACCACGCTCTTGCCACGAGTACTCGACTCCAAATGGCCAAAATCTATTCAATTCAATTGCATAATGTAAATAACACTTCAAGTAACTAATTCTACAAAGAAATTCTAAGCTACTATATGAAATTAGGTAAAATGACCAAAATGCCCCTCAGGCCCACGTCTCGGAATCGGTTAAAATTTATATTTTCAGAATCCTCACACTCTCTTGAGTTCATACATACAAATATTATCCAAATCTAAGGTCAAATTCCCAATCAAAAGTCGAATTCTAGGTCTAAAAACTTCCTTCCAACCTTTCCCCAATTTTCATTTCCAATCCGAGATTAAATGATAAATTCATGTTTAGATTAATGGGTTACAAAGAAAAAAGGAGTTAAGAATCATTATCCAATCGATATCTCTAAAAATCCCTCAAAATCTCGCTCAAATCCGAGCTCCCAAACTCTAGTTTTGATAAAAATGACTAAACCCTCGACTTTGAAATTTTATATCTGCCCAGGTAAATCCTTCTTCGCGAACGCGGAAGGACACTTGCGTTTGCGAAGCACAACTTTGCTTGGCCCAGATGTCCTTCATCTTGAATATGATTCCCCTTGTCACGAACGCGGTAGCAAACTTCCCCTCCTACGCGAACGCTGGACCCTCTTCGCGAACGCGTAGGCATACGACCTCCCAGCTTCGCGAACACAGGACCATCATCGCGAACGCGAAACGTTAAGCTTCCACCAGCCCCAGATCCTCTTCGCAAACGCGAGACCCCACTCGCGAATGTGAAGAAGGAAACCAGAACTAGAGACCTGCTGCATTTTTTGCAATCCTCTAAGTCCAAAAATGACCTGTTGAGCATCCGAAACACACCCGAGGCCCCCGGGACCTCAACCAAACCTGCCAACCAATTCTAAAACATCATTCAAACTTGTTCCAACCTTCGGAACAATCAAAACAACATCAAAACACCTATTTTTCATCGGATTCAAGCCTAAGAATTTCCAAAACTCTAAAAATACGCTTTCGATCAAAAAGTCTATCAAACCTCGTCCGAATAACCTGAAATTTTGCACACACGTCACATTAAACACTACAGAGCTACTCCAACTTTCTGAATTCCAGTCCGACCCTCGGATCAAAATCTCATTATCGAATCGGTAACTTCAAAAATATAACTTTCGGCATTTCAAGCCTAAATTAGCTACGGACCTCCAAAACACAATCTGAACATGCCCATAAGCCCGAAATCACCCAATGGAGCTAACAGAACCATCAGATTATTCCGAGGCCATCTTCACACTGTTCCGACTAAGGTCAATTTTAAATACTTAAGCTCTCATTTAGGGACTAAGTGTCCCAAAACTCTCCGAAACGCAAAATCAAACATCCCGGCAAATTAAAATAGCAGAAATAAACTTGGGAAAAGTAGTTAATAGGGGATCATGGCGTTAATTCTTTAGACGACCGGTCGGGTCATCACATTCTCCTACTCTTAAATATTCGTTCGTCTTCGTACGAGCATAAAGACATACCTGAAGTAGTGAAAAGATGAGGGTAATAGTTGTGCATACCTGCTCGGTCTCCCAGGTCGCCTCCTCGACCGGGTGACCTCGCCACTGAACCTTCACGGATGAAATGTTCTTTGACCTCAGCTTTCTAACCTGCCTATCTAATATTGCCACTGGCTCCTCAACATAGGATAGATCCTTGTCCAACTGGACTGAACTGAAATCCAACACGTGCGACGGATCACCGTGATACCTCCGGAGCATCGAAACATGAAATACTAGATGAACTCCTGCCAAGCTGGGAGATAAAGCAAGCTCATAAGCAACCTCCCCAACATGCCTCAATATCTCAAAAGGACCAATAAACCTCAGACTCAACTTCCCTTTCTTCCCAAATCTCATAACGCCCTTCATAGGCAAAATCCGAAGCAGAACCCGTTCTCCAACCATATAGGAAACATCACAAACCTTCCGGTCCGCGTAACTCTTTTGTCTAGACTGGGCTATATGGAGTCTATCCTAAATCACCTTAACCTTCTCCAAAGCATCCTGAACCAAGTCTGTTCCCAACAATCTAGCCTCACCCGGCTCAAACCAACCCACCAGGGATCTACACCGTCTCCTATATAAAGCCTCATACGCTGCCATTTGAATACTGGACTGATAGCTGTTGTTGTAAGCAAACTATGCCAATGGCAAGAACTGATCCCAAGACCCTCTAAACTCAATAACACACATATGGAGCATATCCTCAAGAATCTGAATAGTGCACTCGGACTGTCCGTCCATCTGAGGGTGAAATGATGTACTCAACTCTACCCGAGTACCCAACTCATGCTGAACGGCCCTCTAGAATTGTGATGTGAACTGAGTACCTTTATCTGAAATGATGGACACTGGAATACCATGCAGAGGAACAATCTCTCGGATATAGATCTCCGCCAACCGCTCCGAGGAATAAGTAGTACACACAAGAATAAAGTGAGTGAACTTGGTCAGTCGATCCACAATCACCCAAATAACAACGAACTTTCTCAAAGTCTGTGGGAGCCCAACTACAAAGTCTATGGTGATCTGCTCCCATTTCCACTCCAGAATATCTATCTGCTAAAGTAACCTACCCGGTCTCTAGTGCTCATACTTCACCTGCTGACAATTGAGGCACCGCGTTAGAAATCCAACTATATCCTTCTTCATCCACCTCCACCAGTAGTGTTGCCTAAAATCCCGATACATCTTTGCGACACCTAGATGGATGGAATACTGCAAACTATGTGCTTCCTCTAGAATCAACTCTCGAAGCCCATCGACATTGGGTACAGAAATCCGACCCTGTATCCTCAACACCCCATCATCACCAATAGCCACATATCTGGCATCACCTTGCTAAACCTTGTCCTTGAGGACAAGCAAATGAGGGTCATCATACTGACGCTCCCTAATACGATCAAGTAAGGAAGATCGAGAAACCACATAAGCTAGAACCCGAATGGGCTCCGAAAGATCCAATCTCACAAACTGGATGGCTAAGGCCTGAACATCCATCGCCATAGGCCTCTCCGATGTTGGTAAATAAGCCAAACTCCCCAAACTCTCTGCCTGATGACTCAAAGCATCAACCACCACATTGGCCTTGCCCGGGTGATACAAGTAGTGATGTTATAGTCCTTCAGCAACTCTAACCACCTCCTCTGGCGAAAATTTAGATCCTTTTGCTTGAATAGGTGCTGCAAGCTCCGATGGTCAGTATAAATCTCACAAGGAACCCCATATAAATAGTGGCGCCAAATCTTCAGGGCGTGAACAATGGCAGCTAACTCAAGGTCGTGAACATGGTAGTTCTTCTCATGTATATTCAACTGTCTGGACGCGTAGGCAATTACCCTACCGTCCTGCATCAACACCGCTTCGAGGCCAATCCTTGAGGCATCACAATAGACCGTATAAGACCCCGAACTTGTAGGCAATATCAAAACTGGTGATGTAGTCAAAGCTGTCTTGAGCTTCTAAAAGCTCACCTCACACTCCTCTATCCACTATAATAGAGCACCCTTCTAGGTCAACCTGGTCATAGGGGCTGCAATCGATGAAAATCCCTCTATAAAATGACTGTAGTAGCCCGCCAAGCCAAGGAAATTGCGGATCTCGATAGCTGAGGATAGTCTGGGCCAACTCTGCACGGCCTCTATCTTCTTTGTATCCACCTGAATACCCTTACTCGATACCACGTAGCCTAAGAATGCCGTTGAATCCAACCAAACTCACATTTCGAGAACTTAGCATATAACTTCTTCTCTCTCAAAGTCTGAAGCACAGTCCTCAGGTGCTGTTCATGATCTTCCCGGCTCCGAGAATACACTAGAATATCATCAATAAAGACAATGACGAATGAGTCGAGATACGACCGGAACATACTGTGCATCAAATGCATAAAGGCTACTGGGGCATTGGTCAGCCCAAATGACATAACAAGGAACTCGTAATGACCATACCGAGTCTTGAAAGTAGTCTTCGGGATATCTGGATCCTAAATCTTCAACTGATGGTAACCTGAGCGCAAATCAATCTTAGAAAACACCCGTGCGCCCTGAAGCTGGTCAAACAGATCATCAATACGAGGCAAAGGATAACGGTTCTTCACTGTAACCTTGTTCAATTGGCGATAATCAATGCACATACGCATATAACCATCCTTTTTCTTCACAAACAAGATAGGAGCACCTCAAGGTGATACACTGGGCCGAATAAAACACTTGTCAAGCAATTACTATAACTGATCCTTCAACTCCTTTAACTCAGGAGGAGCCATACAATACGGAGGAATAGAATAGACTGAGTGCCCAGAAACAGGTCACTGCCAAAATAAATATCTCTATCAGGCGGCATGCCTTGAATGTCAGCTAGAAACACATCGGGAAAATTCCGTACTACTAGGACTGAATCAACTGAAGGGGTATCAATAATGACATCTCTCACATAAGCTAAATACGCGTCACACCCCTTCTCAACCATACGCTGAGCTTTAAGAAAAGAAATAACTCTACTGGGAGTGTGATCTAAAGTACCCCTCCACTCAACACGCGGTATACCTGGCATAGCCAACGTCACGATTTTGGTGTGACAATCAAGAATAGCATAATTGGGCGACAACCAGTCCATGCCCAAGATAATGTCAAAATCTACCATGCTGAGCAACAATAGATTGGCTCTGGTCTCAAAACCACTAAGATCAACCAAACACAACCGATAAACGCAGTCCACAATAAGAGAATCTCTTACAGAAGTAGAAACCTAAACAGGGGAACTCAAAGAATCCCGAGATATACCCAAATGTGAAGCAAAATAAGAAGACACATAAGAATAAGTAGAGCCTGGATCGAATACAACCGATGCATCTATGTGACAAACCAATATAATACCTATGATGACAGAATCAGAGGCAACAACATCGGTACAAGAAGGAAAGGCATAGTATTGGGCCTGGCCTTCCCCTCTAGGGCGACCTCTGCCTCCCTGGCCTGCACCTCTAGCTAGCTGAGCAGGTAGGGTAGCAACTGGAGCTGTAACCATAGCCTGAGAACTATGCGGGGCACGTTATGGCTGAGAAGTCTATGGAGGTGCACTCCTCCCAAATCTAAGGCAATCCCTCACCACATGACATGTTCTCAAAACAAGCTCTAGGAGGACGTGGTGGCTGTGACTGGCTTGGGCTAAGTCTGCTAGACTGACCTCTGAAAGAACCTAGTGCAGGAGGCGCGCTAGATACCGGAGGTGCATAATAAGGCTCCTTACCATGACGACGTGCTGTTGGGGCACTAGAGAAATAGCCCGACTCTCGAGACCTCTTGGCCTCCCTATCCTTTCTCTCTCCCTAGCATGCATACCCTCAATCCTCCTAGCAATGCTCACCACCTGCTGATAAGAAATATCCATCTCCAACTCACGAGCCATGCAAGACTTGATGCTGGGAATAAGTCCCTAAATAAACCGGCGAACCCTCTCACGAACAGTAGAAACCAAGGCTGGTGCATGCCTAGCCAAACTAGTGGAACAGACAGCATATTCTGAGACAGTCATAACACCCTAGCGCAAATGCTCAAACTCTGCACGCCACGTGTCTCTGAGGAATATACTCTCTCAGGAACAGATCTAAAAACTGAGTTCAAGTTAGTGACGCAGCCTCATCCGGACTGTCTAACTCATAAGTGCGCCACCACTCATAGATGACTCCTCGAAGCTGGAAGGTAGTGAAGGAAACCCCGCTCGATCCTGATATACCCATGGTATGGAGAATGCGGTAACTCTCATCTAGAAATCTCAGAGCATCCTTCGATGCTAGACCGTTGAATACATGAGACTTGTACCTCTTGAACCTCTCAAGCCTCAGCTGCTCCTCCTCGGAAGCCGTTGCCCTACCCTCGGGCTGAACTGGCACTGTAGGCGGTACATAAATAATCTCAAGGACCTGCTCAACATGCACTCGCTACTCAAGAGTGCGGACGGCGGGAGTCTGCCTGAGCCAGAGTGGTGTAAATACTTATGAACTGTGCCAGAGTCTCCTGAAGAGCTGGAGTAGTATTAGTAGTAGGCATGTTTGGTGCCTAGACTCTGGCTGGAACTGCTGGTGGTACCTCGGCCGCAGCTCGTTGTCACACCTCCTCCTTTACACAACATTCCGGAGGAGGGCGTAGTGTAAAGGGAGTTTTTCCAATTAAAGGACAATCAAAACGGGATTCTTTATTAATTTCAGAATCGCCACCTGGGAATTTTATGGCGTCCCAAGTCACCGGTTTTAATCCCGAATCGAGGAAAATATGACTCTGTTTGTCATTCTGCGAACCAGAAATCCGAGTAAGGAATTCTGTTAATCCGGGAGAAGGTGTTAGGCATTCCCGAATTCCGTGGTTCTAGCACGTTCGCTTAACCATTTTTATACTTGGCCTAATTATCTTGATTTACTAAATACATTTTTCTTGTTGCATGATTTTGTTACCGCTTTTGGTTAGATTGTTTACAATTATAGACCTTCCTTGAAACGAATCACACGTACGTATATTCGTATTATATTCCTTTTTTATAAATGTAAAGAATCGTGTCACGCATACGTGTACACAATAAGATTGATAATATTCTTTTTGTATTTTTATTATAAAAAAATGAATTTATGGCCGAAATTGCGTGTGCTTAAAATAAAATTACGAACATTCGTCACTCTTGTATGATTAAATAGTGAACTGCACATCTCGGGTTATATGAAATAAATTAATTTAATAACCTCCGAAAAACCCCTTTTATTAAGAAACTTTGTTCGAAGTTGCGCGAACGCATACTCCGAATTGTCTTTAGAAATGTAATCATGTCACGCGAACGTGTCCCCAATTACACAAAATATTCTTGATGGTAATATAAAATTTCTACAAATGTTATTATGTCCATATATTTTTAAATACGAAAGCCATGGGAAATCACCATATGGGATGCCTCGAGATTTTCTTGAAAAAATCAAAATTTATTAGGTGTTGACCACAGGTTATATTTTAAACGTGTGAATTATATAACTCAAAATTATTCAAATTAAAAGAATTAATGAGATGAAAAATAAATCACGTGCAACTAAAATTTCCATTTTATCGTGAATACAATATCCGTATTTTGTTTATGTATTTTTAGTACTTGATAATTATATGCACAAGTTGTTCATTATTTTCCTAGGCTTAAGATTAAGTGTATATGTTTGAAAACTCACCGAAGCGAATTACGTGTAAAACTAGGAAAAAAGTTTAATTGATAAGCAAATTATAATTTTCGAAGAATTTCCATTATTCTATTCGGAGCGAACTCTACTTTGTATCTCTTTGACTTAAAATGTTGCAATTAGTATTTATAAATCCGACCTTCTTCTACACAACTTGTTTTTAGTCCAAAGCTCTAATTATTTGGTTAATTTGCTTACGATGATTGAGTTTGGGATAGATGAAACCAAACCAATTTTTATCTTGGTTTATGCAAGCTATTTACAAATACTAAATCTATACTTGGTAAAAAAAATCATTGACATTATTTTTACATACTATTTTATAAGGAAATGGGTTAATCGCATTCCTAAAATAAATGTCCATTTGTTGTTAAGACAGAAAACTAATTTACGAATTTGATTAAATAAATTGGCATTATATACCGCAAATACACATCTAAACCTTTAGGAATATCCCAATATCTTTTACGTAACGGATTATGTCAATTTTCCTCTCACTTATAGTTATACACATAACCATTAACATACCATATACAAACAAGAAGCCCTTACATCAACTAGATTTAACAAAAATCTGATGTTTGACGAGATAAATGTGTAGGAAAAAAAAACAATAGCTCCTATTTTGAAAGAACAAAATAACAATTTTAGCTTGATTTCATAGGCTTTGATCTAGATTTACTTCAAGGTTCAAATGTCTTTACGTACCTGGAAATGAAAGTCAAAAGCAGTAAGATCAACAAGCATAACAACAGCTATTATCAGCAGCAACAAACAGCCCCGATCAAACAATATCTCGCACAGCTTTAAACCAAATTTGAAGACCAATTCTAAAACCTTTCTCCCTCAGATGAACTGAGATTGTTTCAGAACTTTTAAAAAATAATTCTCAATCAGTAAAAATTTCAATAGAACAGCAGAATAGTCTTCCTATGTGTGTTCTTTTTTTTTTCTTTCTGTTTTTTTCTTCATCTTTTGTCTGTATATCTCTTTGTGTGTTCTTTCTGTTCTGTCTCTCTTTTCTGTCTCTCCTTTTTTCTCTATCTGTCCTCATTTTTTCTGTTTTTCTCTTTCTGTTTTTTTTCTTCTCCTTCTTCTCTCTCTGTCTCCACCTGAAATCAGTCCCAACACCCCCCTCTTATACAACTTATTTCCCCTTCCTTCAGCCTACTGCCCGAACCCCCCTTTTTCTTTTCAAATCAGTTTTTTCCACTCAATCTGCCACTATAACTGCTTTTTCTAATTAATCAGCCACTAACGAAAACTTTTCCCTTAATTTCAGCCCCCCATTACCTTTTGTTCCCTCTTAGTGTATTAATTAATACCCCCATTATCCAAGAACTAATACTTAAAATATAAACCTAACTGTTTCAATCCCAGTTTGCCCCTGAAAACCCTTAAACTGCAGCTATAACCAATTCTCCTAAGTTCTGAACTGAATTTTAACTAAAATGCAACCTTCTAACCCAATGATATCTAATTAACACTTGTAAAACTGAATTCAAACCAAAACATCACATTAACACCACATAGAACTCAACAGAATCATTGAAGCTGAAATTGAAACTTGAATCAATATGCACATGAATGAAGGTAATGTGAATGCAGGTTCATTGTCAGCTTAATGACAATGTCCTGAAACTAAAATTGAAATATGCACATGAATACAAATATCATGCATACAAGTTCATTCCTGAAATCAAATGGCCCTGAATCAAATATACACAACAACATTTGACGAACTTGCTGACTTAACAAACAAGAGTGAATTAACTGTCGAAACTAATTAATGGATATGCTTATAACAACTGATACCAAACAATCAGACCCCAGACAATTTAGGCAAACATGTTGTTTCAATTAGCATTAACAAGAACAAGAATTTATAATAAGACAACTAATCGACGAACTTAATCGAGTCGATTACACACATTGTAAACAATTACAACTAACAGAAATAATGCTATAATTTGATCGAATAAACGGGTATAGTGAATATGAGACAAAATCAAGTAAAAAAGTAGGAAAATTATACAAATTACGAAAACAGGCAATAATACACACATAGGGTACAAAAGAAAAATAGGAAAAATATCTCTGAATCTTCAAAATTATACGGACCCAGGCTCCAAGTCAGACCTAAGCATTTTGAGGTCGAACAGACTTTAATTGAAGTGTTCTCAACTGAGAACACCTCGATTAAAGTCTATTAGGCCCCAACCCTTCAATTAATTTGGTCAGATTCCATGATTGGAATTTTAGGGTTTCATTTTTTTTTCAGATTTAGGGCTCGAACATTTCTGGGCAGATTCGAAGGGAATCAAGGGTGTTTTAGGGGTAAAAGAGGCCTAGGGGTCACCTGATATGAATTTGAAAAGGATCTGGGTAGTTCCTGTTTGGCTCGAATCTTCAAATGAAGATTCGAGCAGTTCTAGGAAGATTCGACCTAAGCCATTACCGGATCTATGACGAGGGTAGTCGGGATAAGCTAGGGTGATGATTTGGAAGCCATCAGAGAAAGTTAGGTTTTCAAACCAAACTTTGATCGAAGATTCGAGGTGTTGGGGTCTGATTCGAGGTAAGCTATAATGATAGTTGGAACGGGGAGGTTGAGAGGAGTTAAGGGTGTTAAAATGGAGTCATTTGGACCACCGGAACCGCCATGAGGTGATTTCCGGTGGGTGGTTGACGGTGGTTAACGGTGGGGTTCATCTGGTCTTTTGAAAGAGACAATGAACAGGAAAGGGGGGGGGTGTTTGGTTTAGGGAGTGAGGTATGGTTTAGGACTTATATACGGGGTGGGGTGGATGGATCATGCCCGTTGGATCAATTGAGACAGATGGCCTGGATTAATTCACTCAAACAAACGGTGTCGTTTCAAACCAAACCAGGGCTGCACTGAACCGTTTGATTTGTTCGATCAACGGCTCAGATTGAAGGATGACGAAACGGGGTAGTTTCATCATCCTACTACGTCGTTTTGTTTACTTTTGAGACCAGTTGGTTTGGATTGGGTCAGGGATGAGTTTTGGGCCTGAATTTCTCCTGGCCTAGTCCGAGTTTCCTTTACATTTACCCATTTTCCATTTTTCTTTAATTACTAAAATTAAACAAAAATCCTAAATAAATTGTAAAAATCAAAAAATAAAAATAAAATTACACACATATTATTTAACACCTATAATAATTAATACTCAAATTAAAAATTTAAATAAAATCAACACAATGTCAAGAAACACATATGCATATTTTTTGTGATTTTCTTTCTGTAAAACAAACCTGTTAATTCCTAAATTGAAAAACTAAATCCTAAATGCACATACAACACATATTATATTATATTTTTTTTTTGTATTTTTAAATGCATTAATAAAATTACACACGCACATATACATATGCAAACAAACAGGAAATCCGTACAATATTTCCTAAAAATAACACATAATTAAGACCTATTTTTAGGAGTTATTTTGGAGTAATTCGTATGAGGCAAAAATCACGTGCTCACAGCTGCCCCTCTTTGTCTGGAAACACAAAGAGTTTTCGTGCAAAGATAAAGTGAGCGGATACGAGCGATTTTTGCCTATTTGAATACTCCGTGGGAAGCATTTTTTGAAAGATTTGACCGAACCTCTGCTTCAAAGGTTTCCTACATATCCTTGGCTATAAAGGAATCAGGTCAATGTAGTTCGGGAAGTTTTGGTAGCTGGGAATACCATGGGATTGTGAAGTTACTGCTGTTGCATGCTGCTTTTACTGCTTGCTGATCTCCTTATTACACCCTGCTTAAAGAAAAACAAAAAGCTAGACTAGACCATGGTATTTGAATTACAAAATCTTATCTAGATCATGCCCTTATGTCTCTTGTTGCTTTGATGTCTTGGTGACTCCTTTGGTATCTTTTGCTTCCGATTTGTCTCGTATTCTCTTCGGACTATCGGTCTTGAATTGCTTGTTTCCTTTTTGTATTGTTTTTCATCGAGTCTTGTACTTCCTTCCTCTGCTTGGGATTCTTTGTTGTTTCCCGCTGGTGATTCCGATCGGATTCCTCTGCCTTATTGATTCTAAGTGTATTCCTCCATTATATGGGTGGGCTCCTGACTTCAACCAATAATGTCAAAAATAAATCGCCATTCTGTTCTTCAGGGGGGCTCTTGACCTTGACCTTGAAATTTGAATTATATTCCCTTGTTCTCCAGGTAGACGCCTGCTTACTGATATTTCAACTGTTCCTCCTTGTTCTCCAGGTGGACGCCTGCTTGCTGATATTTTCAACTGTTCTTCCTTGTTGTCCAGGTGGACGCCTGCTTGCTATTTCCACTGTTCTTCCTTGTTCTCCAGGTGGACGCCTGCTTGCTGATACTTCAACTGTTCTTCCTTGTTCTCCAGGTGGACGCCTGCTTGCTGATATTTCAACTGTTCTTCCTTGTTCTCCAGGTGGACGCCTGCTTGCTGATATTTTCAACTGTTCTTCCTTGTTCTCCAGGTGGACGCCTGCTTGCTGATATTTCAACTGTTCTTCCTTGTTCTCCAGGTGGACGCCTGACTGCTGATATTTTGACTGTTCTTCCTTGTTCTCCAGGTGGATGCCTGCTTGCTGATACTTCATTGCTCTTCCTTGTTCTCCAGGTGGATGCCTGCTTGCTTGCTTCAACTGTTCTTCCTTGTTCTCCAGGTGGACGCCTGCTTGCTGATACTTCATCTGTTCTTCCTTGTTCTCCAGGTGGACGCCTGCTTGCTATTTCAATGGGTGTTTCCTGAAACAAATATTGTTTTTGCCCCTGTTTCAAATCAAAGAAAATCTTGTTAGTTTAAGGCATGGTGGTTAGTTGTGGCATTCTTGCTGGGGGTGGGGTTTCTCTTTGTCCTGTTTTACTGCCTTGAAGCGATTGAAAAGACTGTTTTGTCCTCATAATTGATCCTTAACCGTAGGATCCCCAACTGTTGTTTTCACTTCAAACCCTTTTAATCGTAATCATATGTCTCTCATGACATTACTGAACCACTTTTCTGATTCAACTTTTCTCACACCCATATCTTATTTTCATCCTATTACCTCCCGCCTACCATGACCGTATTTTGCATTGTGCAATTTTCAATCTTGGTAGTATACCTTGACATTCCTTTTATTTGCTTGGAACGAAACTTACCTCAAAAGCATTAGAAGAGTAAGATTATTAGTGACGAAACATGATGATTTTGACAATTAAGAATGAAAAGAAAAATCCAAATTTGGATGACTGTTGGAGATAGGAATAAGGGACTTATCTGATTGGAGTCACTGGCACCAATGATAAGGGTATGCATTTTGGATTAATCAGCCCAGTCTATTTAACCAATCTCCTTTTCAATTGTTTCACTTTGTTTTCCAAAATTTCCACAACCCAATTTTACTTTTTTGCCAACTTACGGATTTTGTTCGACTTGCAGTGCCTTAAAGAGTTTTCACCGACAAACCTCCCTCATTTGTTTATTTCTTAATTCCTTTTTGCCTTATGGTGCCTGCAAAGGTTTTCACCAATAAGACTCTCTCATTTTACTTTCTCTCAGCTTCCGTCGTCTCAGGGTGCCCGTGAGGGTTTTCACCTATAAGACTCTCTCATTTTCATCGCTTTTTCTTGTTTGGACCAAAGTGTTATGAATCGCCTACATTTGCTCGACTCGGCATTTTCCTAAGATTGATCGAAAGGTCTTTTGGTATGTGGTTGGAATGAAAGGGTATCAAAAGTCAAAACAATTTCGATATGGGTTTAAAATTACAACTCTTGGACTCATTTTTCTTATTGCCAGCACAATTCCTGCCCCAGCTTCTTGTTTGGGGGTCCTTTGATGTTTTATTTTATGTACATTATGCATATTATGCACCCTATGACCGAGCCATGAGGCGCATATGTATCCTCTTTGAGGAATCAGGTCAAACATAGTTCACTGCTATATTTTTTTTCCATTGATTCCAAAAGAGGGTAGGAAAGAAACAAATGTGGCTCAAAGGGGGAACAAAGGGTACAATGTAGATAGCAGAATGAATTGCCTTCGTCATTCCATTCTTCGAAATAATGCCAAATACAAACATTCAATAATTATACCAAAGAAAAATCATGCATAATATCTCTTTACTGCATCAGAATTGATAGCCATGTCTATGCATTTTCCTTCAATATCTGTTAAACATAATGCACCATTGGACAATACTCTGGTCACAATGAATGGTCCTTGCCAATTCGGGGCAAACTTGCCCTTTGCTTCAACCTGATGTGGAAGAATACGTTTCAGCACCTGTTGACCCATTTCAAACTTTAGGGGACACACCTTTTTGTTGTATGCTCTTGCTATTCTTCTTTGATACAATTGGCCATGACATACCGCTGCCAATCGTTTTTCGTCAATCAAGTTTAACTGCTCCAACCGGGTTTTGACCCATTCATCATCATCAATCTTAGCTTCGGCGACGATCCGAAGAGAAGTAATTTCAACTTCTGCAGGAATTACCGCCTCAGTGCCATATACCAACAAATAAGGAGTTGCTCCTACCGAAATGCGAACAGTAGTGCGATATCCCAACAACGCAAATGGTAATTTTTCGTGCCATTGTCTTGAACCTTCTACCATTTTCCGAAGTATCTTCTTTATGTTTTTGTTGGCTGCCTCGACTGCTCCATTCGCCTTGGGCCGATATGGGGTAGAATTGCGATGTATAATCTTAAACCGTTGACATACTTCTCTCATTAAGTTATTGTTAAGATTAGCACCGTTATCTGTGATGATCACCTTTGGGATTCCGAATCGACATATGATATTTGAGTGAACAAAATCTACCACAGCTTTCTTGGTCACCGATTTGAATGTTTTGGCCTCAACCCATTTGGTGAAATAATCAATGGCTACTAGAATGAACCTGTGCCCATTGGATGCTGCTTGCTCAATTGGTCCAATAATATCCATGCCCCAAGCGACGAAGGGCCATGGTGCCGACATTGTGTGTAACTCGGATGGTGGAGAATGAATCAAATCTCCGTGTATCTGGCATTGATGACATTTGCGCACAAAACTGATACAATCTCGCTCCATGGTAAGCCAATAGTAACCATCTCGGAGAATTTTCTTTGCCAACACATATCCGCTTATGTGGGGTCCGCATACTCCCGAATGTACTTCAGACATGACAGCCGTAGCTTGTCTAGCATCTATGCATCTTAATAATCCAAGGTCTGGTGTTCTTTTATACAAAACTCCTCCACTTAAGAAGAATCCAATTGCCAACCGTCTAATGGTTCTCTTTTGATCCCATGTGGCTTGTGCTGGATATATCCCCATTCTGATATACTCCGTGATGTCGTGGAACCATGGTTCACCATCAAATTCTTCTTCAACCATGTTGCAGTAAGCGTGCTGATCGTGGACTTGAATATGCAGTGGATCCACATAAGCTTTGTCCGGATGGTGCAACATTGATGCCAGGGTAGCCAATGCATCGGCAACCTCGTTATGGATCCTTGGAATATGCCTGAACTCTACTGATCGAAATCATTGACAAATATCATGTAAACATTATCGGTATGGTATGAGCTTCAGGTCTCGTATTTCCCATTCTCCTTGAAATTGATGTACCAGAAGATCCGAATCTCCCAAGACCAAGATTTCCTGGATATCCATGTCTGCAGCTAGCCTTAGCCCCAAAATACAAGCTTCATACTCAGCCATATTATTGGTGCAATAAAACCGAAGTTGAGCCGTAACAGGATAGTGATACCCAGTTTCAGAAATAATCACAGCTCCTATCCCGACTCCTTTCATGTTAGCAGCCCCATCAAAGAAAAGTTTCCAGCCAAGTTTTTCAATTTGCTCCATCTCACCGATATACATTACTTCTTCATCAGGAAAATAAGTTCTCAATGGCTCGTACTCTTCGTCGACCGGGTTTTCGGCTAAATGATCGGCCAATGCTTGGGCTTTTATTGTAGTCCGAGTCACATAGATGATGTCAAATTCTATGAGCAATATCTTCCACTTTTCAAGTCTCCTTGTTGGCATAGGCTTTTGAAAAATATATTTCAACGGATCCAGACGCGAAATGAGGTAAGTAGTGTAGGATGACAAATAGTGTTTCAATTTCTGAGCTACCCAAGTTAGGGCGCAACATGTCCTTTCCAGATGAGTGTACTTAACCTCATAAGGTGTGAACTTCTTGCTAAGGTAGTAGATGGCCTGTTCCTTTCTGCCGGTGATGTCATGTTGCCCCAGTACACAACCAAATGAATTTTCCAAGACTGTTAAGTAAAGAATCAAAGGTCTTCCTGGTTCTGGCGGAACCAACACGGGTGGGTTTGACAAGTATCCTTTTATCTTATCAAATGCTTGTTGACACTCATCAGTCCATTTGACCGCAGCATCCTTCTTCAATAATTTGAAAATAGGCTCACAAGTTGTCGTGAGCTGAGCAATAAACCTGCTGATGTAATTCAACCTCCCTAACAAACTCATTACTTCAGTCTTGTTCCTTGGAGGTGGCAATTCTTGGATGGCTTTGATCTTTGATGGGTCTAACTCGATGCCTCGCCGACTGACTATGAATCCCAATAGCTTTCCAGATGGAACACCAAATGCGCACTTGGCAGGGTTAAGCTTGAGGTTGTACCTGCGAAGTCTCAGGAAGAATTTCCTCAAATCCCCAATGTGGTTGGCCTGATGCTTTGATTTTATGATCACATCGTCCATGTATACCTCGATCTCCTTATGTATTATATCATGAAACACCGTGGTCATTGCTCTCATGTAAGTTGCCCCAGCGTTCTTCAAACCAAATGGCATTACCCGGTAGCAATAAGTTCCCCATGGTGTGATGAATGCCGTCTTTTCTGCATCTTCTTCATCCATTAGAATTTGATGATACCAGGTATAACAATCCACAAAAGATCCTATCTCATGCTTGGCACAATTATCGATCAAAATATGGATATTGGTTAATGGGAAGTTATCCTTCGGACTTGCTTTGTTGAGATTGCGGTAATCGACGCATACTCTAATCTTGCCGTCTTTCTTTGGCACAGGAACGACATTAGCCAACCAAACAGGATATCGAGTGACCTGAATGACCTTTGCATCCAACTTTTTGGTGATTTCTTCTTTAAATTTCACACTCATATCAGTCTTGAACTTCCTCAATTTTTGCTTGACAGGAGGCACCATTGGATCAGTGGGCAATTTGTGAACCACTAAATCAGTGCTCAAGCCTGGCATGTCGTCATATGACCATGCAAAAACATCCTTGAATTTGATGAGTGCTTTAATTAACTCTTCCCGGATCTTTGGTTCGAGGTGGACACTTATTTTAGTTTCTCGGATATTATTTGTGTCTCCTAAATTGATGTCTTCGGTATCACTCAGGTTAGGTTTGGTTTTTTCTTCAAAATGAATTAACTCTTTACTAATCTCTTCGAAAGCCTCATCCTCATCATATTTTGATTCATAATCACAATATACTTCTTGAATTATTATTTTGGAACCAAATTGATTTTTAAGACTGGGCTGAGGATTCCTTATGCATTCCATATCACTAGAGCCAGCGTAAAAAGGAATGTACAGAAAAAAGAAGAAAAAGAAAAGAAAACTATCAGGAATGATACTGAAAAGGAAACTGTATTTCATTGGATGATGAAAGATAACAAGATTTGCACACATCAAACAAATTGTAAGATAAACATTTGGATTACAACCCTGAAGTAACCCAAACAAACTGAAGGAAAATCAAAATAAACTACCAAGAGTCCTTTCGAATGGGGAGAGGAGTGACTTTCCAGTTATTAAGCTTTGTCTCTGGCCCAATGAATTGAACTTCTGCGTCGCTAGAACCTTCACCGCCTTCCACCATGTTCACATCGTCAAACATCTTTTCGAATCTTTCAATTAATTCCTCCTCAGGATTAATCATGGATATAGGAATTGTTGTTATCGAGTGATTTCTAGTACCGGACTTGACAAAAGACTTTGATAGATGTGGGACTGGCTTTGGAAGGACCCATGCCTTCTGTTTTGGCTTTCTGGCCTTTCTCACGTCTGTGACAGTGGGTATGAATCCCAAACCAAATGTTCCCCAGTTCTCGGGGAGAGATACTGGTTGTATAATGCCTTGCAAAGATGAGCCCAAACCTTTGCCGAGTACAAAACCATTCTTCAACATTTCATAGGCTACCATGACTGATACAACGGTTATCTTAGGATTCAGAATGTATTTCCCCTCCGGAATTTTCTCTAACAACATTGTGTCGGAAACCTGGTAAACCCATGGTCCCTGGTCATTTTCTGTTCCCTCGACCGGTACAATGGCACTGCTGTGAGCATTTAAACTGTCTTCCCCATGCACAACTATTTCTTGTTTATCCCATTCGAACTTGACCACATGATGTAGTGTTGATGGGACTGCTTTAGCAGCATGGATCCATGGTCAACCCAACAGTAAATTATAAGAAACAGCTATATCCAACACCTGAACCTCCATTGTGAATTCAATTGTCCCTATTGTCAGCCCAGCACTATGTCGCCAAATGAATCTCTGCTTCCACCGTCAAATCCCCGTACGCAAATACTATTCTTGTGGATCCTCTCCTCTTTTATTTTCAACTTGCTCAGAGTGGAGAGAGGGAAGATGTTTGTGCTTGACCCGTTGTCCACCAACACCCAGGTCACTACGGAGTTTTCACATTTCAATGTGAGGTAAAGAGCTCTGTTGTGCTCAGTACCTTCCACAGGCAATGCATCATCAAAAAAAGTGATTCTGTTTGCCTCAAAGATTTTGTTGGCTATTTTTTCCAAGTGATTCACGGAGATCTTATCAGGAACATGTGCCTCATTCAAGATCTTCATTAAAGCTTGACGGTGCTCGTCCGAATGGATCAGCAATGACAATAATGAAATTTGAGCGGGCGTCTTTTTCAATTGCTCCACGATAGAATAGTCATGCAGCTTCATCTTTCTCAAGAATTCTTCCGCTTCTTCTTCAGTCACGGCTTTCTTCATTGGTGTTGGATTATTTTTAGTTTTTCCTAACTCTTCGGGAGTAAAACATCTTCCCGAGCGAGTCAAGCCTTGCACTTCACAGACTTCCTCCTTGACTTCTTTTCCTTTGTACATTACCGTCACCCGTTCGTAGTTCCATGGAATAGCCTTGGTAACTGGGTTACTGGCTTGATAATAAACCGATCTACACGGGCTCCTTCCACGACTATGATGGGTTTGCTGGCCACCCCTGGTACAATCACCTTCGACCCTTCCTGCTTTGTGGCAACTTTGCTCGAAGATCCCTTCTCAAATACCACAGATGGCTCATCACCGTTTTTGTTCTGCTTAGGTACCGACTTCTCCTCTGCTAACTGTTCATCTGGCTTGGCTTCATAAGACCGAATCATCATGATGGTTTGTGACGACTTCTTTGTTTCCCTATCAGCCCATACTATTTCTATCATATTGGCCTCCTGATGAGCTGGCATCAGATTTCTGTTGATATTAGGAGCTTCGGGGGTTTGAACTTCAATTTTATTACTATCAATCAGCTCTTGGATTGCATTTTTTAAATGCCAGCACTTTTCTGTATCATGGCCTGGTGTACCAGAACAATACTCATAGCTAACGGTGTAGTCCAGATTCTTTAGAGGAGGATTTGGTAGCTTGGATTGTATCGGCCTTAGCATATCTAGCTGTCTTAGCCTGTGGAACAGACTAGTGTATGATTCTCCCAATGGAGTAAAGGTTTTCTTTTTCTGCAACCTTTCACCCCTGAGTGCTTGATTAGGCCTGAAACCTGGTCTGGGATAGGTTCGTGGATAAGGGTAGGTATTTGGTATGACAGGAGCACGCCAATGAGAGTGGGCAGGTGGCTGATTATATGCTTGCGCATGGTTGACGGAAAAATGAGGTTCCGACGGGTGATAGTAGTGTTGGGGTGAATTGTGGTGATAAGTTGGTTGGTGGGATCGATGTTGATTGTAGTAATGAGGTGAACCTCTGGATCCCGACCAAGTTCCCGAATCAACCATTGTCTCTTCCTCTCTTTTCTTCTTTCCAATCCCTCATATTCCGCCTTGAATAGCTTGAGTAGTTGTTTTAATAGCCGAATAGCTCATGATTTTATTTGACTTGAGGCCTTCTTCTACCATACCTCCCATCTTCACCACTTCGTTAAATGATTTTCCTATCGCTGAAACCAAATGGGCATAGTAAGTAGGTTCCAAGGCTTGTAGGAAGTAATCTACCATCTCACTTTCCTTCATTGGGGGATCCACCCTTGCTGCCTGTTCCCTCCACCGGAAACCATACTCTCTAAAGCTTTCATTGTGCTTTTTCTCAAATTTTCTCAAGGATAGTCGATCTGGGATGATTTCCAGATTGTATTGGAAGTGACAAGCAAAGGCCTGTGCCAGGTCATCCCAGGTGTACCATCTCCCATGGTCTTGGCGGGTATACCACTCCAAAGCTGACCCGCTCAAACTTTGACTGAAGTAAGCCATTAATAATTCGTCTCTTCCCCCAGCTCCCCGCATCTTGCTGCAAAACCCTCTCAAGTGGGCTACTGGATCGCCGTGCCCGTTGTATAGGTCGAACTTGGGCATCTTGAAACCAGCTGGTAATTGCACATTTGGGAACAAACATAGGTCCTTGTAGGCCACACTGACCTGCCCTTCTAACCCTCACATGTCTCGGAACGATTGTTCTAAGCTTTTTACCTTCCTGAACATCTCTTCTTGTTCAGTATTTTTGACTAGCTTGTCAATTTCTGTTGGGAGGTCAAAACGGGGAGTAAATGAATGGGTTTCGGAAGCTTTGAAAGTGGGATCCGGGGGGTAGTATTGGTTGTCTTGGGCCTGGAATATAGGCTCACTAGGAGATTTGTGGAATGTAGCTGGGGGAGGTGCTACGAAGACAGGAGTTACTGGTGGAGGAGGGTATGAAACGGTTTAGGAGGTGGAGATTGCGGTGTATTAGAGGTGGTGCCTCGGCAATGCTGGTAGATGGGGAAACTCGGGGATAGTTCAGTGGCAGGATTATCCTGAGTTTGGGCTAGTGATGGGGTGGAGGCAGGGTTAGCTGGGTAAGATGGGGATGATTGCCCTGTAGACCAGGCCCGATACATCTCGGCCATTTGTTGCTTATGTTTAAGCATCTTTTCTTCCATTTTACCGACGTCCATCTCCTCTATCTCAATACCTGTGTAAATATCCGGGATAGACATGCTTTCGGGTATTGGTCCTTTTGATCTGGTGTGATAATGATAATGTGCCAGTATACTCTTAGAAAAACTAACTGCTTGAATTTTGGAAATGAACAAACTTGTTAGTTTTGAGAGTTTAACACATATATAATTACACATTGAGATGCAATGTTCCTAGACAAATAACCCTTTTCTATCATGCATTTGCTCGGTTGCTTGTGTCATCCCAGCTTTTCTTGACCTTTCTTTTTATTGTCACTTACTCTTTATTTTGATTGTGGTCGAATCTTATAGAGATTGCCTATGTATCATGTCCCCGCATGAATCAGACCTTGCGTAGTTCGGACGGAAGGCAATTGTCAACACTTTTATTTATTCTTGAAATAATACAAAGATGGAACGGACATTACATTTGGAAAACATTATAAGAAAATGGTTTAAAAACTCGACACAACCCAAATCAAACAAAAGACATAACTCTTAACAGCTGTGAACATGCTCCTCTCCCCACTTTTGTTTTCAATTATTGGATCATATGCTCACGGTGGGGCTTGACCCGACTGACCTCCTAGTGTACGATACATTCTTTCTAACTCCATCGCTAGATGACGGGAAAAAATAGGTGCATGTTCTATAAACCTTTCATAATCTATCCCTTGGCAGTTCACATAACTTTGAGAGGTGTAAACCGCCAAATCATGGATTTGTGCCCTAAAATCTCGGAGACGTTGGTCTTGGTTTTGCAGTTGCTGTTGGCGAGTGGTGGCTATATCTCTTATACGGTCTTCACGATTTAAAACTGACTCTAATTGAGCTCGGAGTCTGGCCTGATCGAGTCTTGCCTGTGCTCTTTCTCTGTCGATGTCTGCGTGCTGATGTTCTCTATTGTACCTTCTCGCTTCTTCCAATTGTGCATGGAGTTGAGCTTCTGAATGTATCCAACGGTCTTTCTCTTTCTTGAATTGTGCCCTGTCTTCTTCGGATTGCATTACTTGGCGTTGCTTTTTAGACTTGGCCTCCTCGTTTAATTGTATGATTCTTTCTTTAGCTTTGCCTAACGCCTTTTCAATTTTTGCCAAAATGGAGTCATAATCTTGCTTTTTTTCTAAAAGATTGGCGATGATTTTTTGATCTTTCCAACTTGTCATTGGTGTTTCAGAAGCTTTCTTCATTTTTTGAAATTGAGCGTGAAGATTTTTATTTTCACAAGCCAGACTCTTCTTTTCACCTTCTGTTTCTTGTGCTTGTAAGTCTTTCTCCAAATTGAGGTTCCTCAGATTTTCCTTTAAGGCATGAATAGTTGCTTTGTATCCCTTTTCCTTTTCTCCCCAAACCAATTGTTCTTGGATTTTATCGTTAAAGGTTTGAACATGGGGTCTTTTTATAGGCCTTCTCAGATCGGGTTCTGGTGCATCATCCACGCGGGATCGTTTCTCAAACTACCTTGCATATCCTGGATTTATCTCGCCCTTTGTAGTATCTGGAACTTGAGTATCATCTTTCAAGTATCGACATCCATTCCACATCTGCTGAATTAAAGCCTCGGGAAGAGTGGCTTCGGGGTGTAACTCGATCACTTGCATACTCAAATCGTCATCATCAGGCACCACTTGGTATCTCCTTAGTTGTCTTAGAACTCTCTGTGGCACATATGGCTGGACGCTTCCCAATCCCAATAGCAGCAAATAACTATTCAAGGTTGACATGTGTATCACTTCTCTTACCGGGAGACATCCCAAAGTCCACTCAATTTGACTTGCCGTTAAAGATTTTAGATGAGATACCCAGGCTTCCACCCCTTCTGGAGATTTATAATCTTTTATTCTTTCTTCATAACTCTCGATGAAATTGTCATTGATTGGACCATACTGCATGAACTTGGGGTGATGTTGGAGATGTTCAATCATCCACATTTGCAACAAAATTTTGCACCCTTCAAAGACTTTTGCCCCTGATTTACATAAAGTCAACGCCCGATAAATGTCTGAGAGAATGATCGGGGCAAGGGTGTGATTTTCCTTTGTAGTGAGGACCTGCACGACTTTCGCTGTGCGAATATCAATTGTTCATTATTTGTTTGGGAAGACCATGATTCCCAGAAAAGCCACCATGAAAGCGAAGCGACGGTGAATCTGCCAGGTGTCTTTGTTCTATTTGTTAGTAAGGCCCTTTTCATGAATTTCAAATCCATCCGGCTTTCCGAACCTTGAATACAGGAAGTTGAAAGAACAACACCCTTTGACAACATTGCTTTTTCTGATTTGATTACTGATGTTCAGGAGACCAAAGAATCGATGCACTGAGGGAGCTGCTATCTCTTCTAATGTAGGAGTAAGCTCGAAATCAGAGAAGCGAAAGACATTGTGAACAGGGTCCCAAAAAGTTACTAACGCCGCAATCAGATCATCACGTGGTTTAACTTTCATAATATCTGTGAGAGTTCCCAAATGCTTAATGACCCATTTCTGACCATCTTCTCCTAACTCATGCCACTATATCTGAAGCCGAAATAGAAACTCATCTATATTTGCGAATGGTGGGTTTTGGGTGGTGCTCATTTTGTATCTGCGATTAATTTTTACAAAATCAAGACTCCTTTTGAAAACAGACACTCATAAAAAGAAAATCATTATTTAACACTTCTTCTTCTTTCTTTTTTTCAAAATTTAAAACTATTTTGGGAATTTTCTAAAATAGACCATTTTATTTCTCGGCTCTCACAATGATTTTTTTTCAATTAAGCTGGTCAACATGCAAATATGAGGCAAATGAATGCTTAAGTAGCAAGTAGGATGCATCAAGATGGTCTTTTCATTTCGGGTTCACATGTCCTAGACAGACCCAACCCCTGTGTTGAGTCTCCAAGGTCAAATGTACATGATGCAAACAGACACTCCTACTAGGGATCCGGTACGAGGTTGAGTTATTCTAAGTGAAAAACCTGAGGCATATTGTTCTAGACCTGGCTTACCCAAACGGACAGCTTGAGCCGAAATGGGGGCAACGTACCGGGAGCACGAAAGTCTACCCGGCCTAGTTACTTGTCCCAACTTCGTCTTATTTGGTATGACTTCTAACAGAAAGGTGGGCCACGCGCACGTGTGCACCATAAATTTAGAAGACTCAGAAAGAAGAAGGGTTTTGTAGCAGTTTTATATACACAATTCAGATAATATTAAAGCGGTAAAAAGCAACATTTAGTACATTAAGCATAAATATGTGAAAAAATCAGATAACAAACAAATCCAACTATAACAGTTATTTTAAGCTCGAATTCTTGAACCCTGAACCAGTGGTTCTGGTTTTTAAGGAGTTCCCCTGCAGAGTCGCCAGAGCTGTCACACCTCCTCCTTTACACAACATTCCGGAGGAGGGCGTAGTGTAAAGGGAGTTTTTCCAATTAAAGGACGATCGAAACGGGATTCTTTATTAATTTCAGAGTCGCCACCTGGGAATTTTATGGCGTCCCAAGTCACCGGTTTTAATCCCAAATCGAGGAAAATATGACCCTGTTTGTCATTCTGCGAACCAGAAATCCGAGTAAGGAATTCTGTTAATCCGGGAGAACGTGTTAGGCATTCCTGAATTCCGTGGTTCTAGCACGGTCGCTTAACCATTTTTATACTTGGCCTAATTATCTTGATTTACTAAATACATTTTTCTTGTTGCATGATTTTGTTACCGATTTTGGTTAGATTGTTTACAATTATAGACCTTCCTTGAAACGAATCACGCGTACGTATATTTGTATTATATTCCTTTTTTATAAATGTAAATTCGTGTCACGCATACGTGTACACAATAAGATTGATAATATTCTTTTTATATTTTTTATTATAAAAAAATGAATTTATGGCCGAAATTGCGTGTGCTTAAAATAAAATTACGAACATTCGTCACTCTTGTATGATTAAATAGTGAACTGCACATCTGGGGT
This sequence comes from Nicotiana sylvestris, assembly GCF_000393655.2. Classification (NCBI taxonomy): domain Eukaryota; kingdom Viridiplantae; phylum Streptophyta; class Magnoliopsida; order Solanales; family Solanaceae; genus Nicotiana; species Nicotiana sylvestris. The sequence goes on from NC_091058.1 coordinate 59,304,189, forward strand.
TATATGAAATAAATTAATTTAATAACCTCCGAAAAACCCCTTTTCTTAAGAAAATTTGTTTGAAGTTGCGCGAACGCATACTCCAAATTGTCTTTAGAAATGTAATCATGTCACGCGAACGTGTCCCCAATTACACAAAATATTCTTGATGGTAATATAAAATTTCTACAAATGTTATTATGTCCATATATTTTTAAATATGAAAGCCATGGGAAATCACCGTATGGGATGCCTTGAGATTTTCTTGAAAAAATCAAAATTTATTAGGTGTTGATCACAGGTTATATTTTAAACGTGTGAATTATATACCTCAAAACTATTCAAATTAAAAGAATTAATGAGATGAAAAATAAATCACTTGCAACTAAAACTTCCATTTTATCGTGAATATAGTATCCGTATTTTGTTTATCTATTTTTAGTACTTGATAATTATATGCACAAGTTGTTCATTATTTTCCTAGGCTTAAGATTAAGTGTATATGTTTGAAAACTTACCAAAGTGAATTACGTGTAAAACTAGGAAAAAAGTTTAATTGATAAGCAAACTAATAGTTTTCGAATAATTTCCATTATTCTATTCGGAGCGAACTCTACTTTGTATCTCTTTGACTTAAAATGTTGCAATTAGTATTTATAAATCCGACCTTCTTCTACACAACTTGTTTTTAGTCCAAAGCTCTAATTATTTGGTTAATTTGCTTACGATGATTGAGTTTGGGATAGATGAAACCAAACCAATTTTTATCTTGGCTTATTCAAGCTATTTACAAATACTAAATCTATATTTGGTAAAAAAAATCATTGACATTATTTTTACATACTATTTTATAAGGAAATGGGTTAATTGCATTCCTAAAATAAATGTCCATTTGTTGTTAAGACAGAAAACTAATTTACGAATTTGATTAAATAAATTGGCATTATATACCGCAAATACACATCTAAACCTTTAGGAATATCCCAATATCTTAAACGTAACGGATTATGTCAATTTTCCTCTCACTTATGGTTATACACATAATCATTAACATACTATATACAAACAAGAAGCCCTTACATCAACTAGATTTAACAAAAATCTGATGCTTGACGAGATAAATGTGCAGAAAAAAAAACAATAGCTCCTATTTTGAAAGAACAAAATAAAAATTTCAACTTGATTTCATAGGCTTTGATCTAGATTTACTTCAAGGTTCAAATGTCTTTACGTACCTGGAAATGAAAGTCAAAAGCAGTAAGATCAACAAGCATAACAACAGCTATTATCAGCAGCAACAAACAGCCCCAATCAAACAATATCTCGCACAGCTTTAAACCAAATTTGAAGACCAATTCTAAAACCTTTCTCCCTCAGGTGAACTGAGATTGTTTCAGAACTTTTAAAAAACAATTCTCAATCAGTAAAAATTTCAATGGAACAGCAGAATAGTCTTCCTATGTGTGTTCTCTTTTTGATTCTTTCTGTTTTTTTCTTCTTCTTTTGTCTGTATATCTCTTTGTGTGTTCTTTCTGTTCTGTCTCTCTTTTCTGTCTCTCCTTTTTTCTCTATCTGTCCTTTTTTTTTTTTTTTTCTGTTTTTCTCTTTTTGTTTTTTTTCTTCTCCTTCTTCTCTCTCTGTCTCCCCCTGAAATCAGTCCCAACACCCCTCTCTTATACAACCTATTTCCCCTTCCTTCAGCCTACTGCCCGGACCCCCCCTTTTCTTTTCAAATCAGTTTTTTCCACTCAATCTGCCACTATAACTGCTTTTTCTAATTAATCAGCCACTAAGGAAAACTTTTCCCTTAATTTCAGCACCCCCATTACCTTTTGTTCCCCCTTAGTGTATTAATTAATACCCCCATTATCAAAGCACTAATACTTAAAATATAAACCTAACTGTTTCAATCCCAATTTGCCCCTGAAAAACCCTTAAACTGCAGCTATAACCAATTCTCCTAAGTTCTGAACTGAATTTTAACTAAAATGCAACCTTCTAACCCAATGATATCTAATTAACACTTGTAAAACTGAATTCAAACCAAAACATCACATTAACACCACACAGAACTCAATAGAATCATTGAAGCTGAAATTGAAACTTGAATCAATATGCACATGAATGAAGGTAATGTGAATGCAGGTTCATTGTCAGCTTAATGACAATGTCCTAAAACTAAAATTGAAATATGCACATGAATACAAATATGAGGCATACAAGTTCATTCCTGAAATCAAATGGCCCTGGATCAAATATGCACAACAACATTTGACGAACTTGCTGACTTAACAAACAAGAGTGAATTAACTGTCGAAACTAATTAATGGACATGCTTATAACAACTGATACCAAACAATCAGACCCCAGACAATTTAGGCAAACAAGTTGTTTCAATCAGCATTAACAGGAACAAGAATTTATAATAAGACAACTAATCGACGAACTTAATCGAGTCGATTACACATATTGTAAACAATTACAACAAACAGAAACAATGCTATAATTTGATCGAATAAACGGGTATAGTGAATATGAGACAGAATCAAGTAAAAAAGTAGGAAAATTATACAAATTACTAAAATAGGCAATAATACACACATAGGGTACAAAAGAAAAATAGGAAAAATACCTCTGAATCTTCAAAATTATACGGACCCAGGCTCAAAGTCAGACCTAAGCATCTTGAGGTCGAACAGACTTTAATTGAAGTGTTCTCAACTGAGAACACCTCGATTAAAGTCTATTAGGCCCCAACCCTTCAATTAATTTGGTCAGATTCCATGATTTGAATTTTAGGGTTCCGTTTTTTTCACATTTAGGGCTCGAACATTTCTAGGCAGATTCGAAGGGAATCAAGAGTGTTTTAGGGGTAAAGGAGGCCTAGGGGTCACCTGATATGAATTTGAAAAGGATCTGGGCAGTTCCTGTTTGGCTCGAATCTTCAAATGAAGATTCGAGCAGTTCTAGGAAGATTCGACCTAAGCCATTACCGGATCTATGACGAGGGTAGTCGGTATAAACTAGGGTGTTGATTTGGAAGCCATCAGAGAAAGTTAGGTTTTCAGACCAAACTTTGATCGAAGATTTGAGGTGTTGGGGTCTGATTCGAGGTAAGCTATGATGATAGTTGGAACGGGGAGGTTGAGAGGAGTTAACGGTGTTAAAATTGAGTCATTTGGACCACCGGAACCGCCGTGAGGCAATTTCCGGTGGGTGGTTGACGGTGGTTAACGGTGGGGTTCATCTGGTCTCTTGAAAGAGACAATGAACAGGAAAAAGGGGGGGGGGTGTTTGGTTTGGGGGGTGAGGTATGTTTTAGGACTTATATACGGGGTGGGGTGGATAGATCATGGCCGTTGGATCAATTGAGACCGATGGCCTGGATTAATTCACTCAAACAAACGGTGTCGTGGTCTCTTTGAGAGACTGGGTTCACCGGGTAAAAGTGGACCGGGTTGTGGGATCGGGTTTGGTCCAAGCTCTGGGGGCCATTGGATCAAAGAAGATGGGCAGCTCAGATTGAGCACTTGAAACTGTGTCGTTTCAAACCAAACCAGGGTTGCACTGAACCGTTTGATTTGTTCGATCAATGGCTCAGATTGAAGGATGACGAAACGGGGTAGTTTCATCATCCTACTACGTCGTTTTGTTTGCTTTTGAGACCAGCTGGTTTGGATTGGGTCAAGGATGAGTTTTGGGCCTGAATTTCTCCTGGCCCAGTCCGAGTTTCCTTTACATTTACCCATTTTCCATTTTTCTTTAATTACAAAAATTAAACAAAAATCCTAAATAAATTGTAAAAATAAAAAAAAATAAAAGTTACACACATATTATTAAACACCTATAATAATTAATACTCAAATTAAAAATTTAAATAAAATCAACACAATGGCAAGAAACACATATGCATATTTTTTGTGATTTTCTTTCTGTAAAACAAACCTGTAATTCCTAAATTGAAAAACTAAATCCTAAATGCACATACAACACATATTATATTATATTTTTTTTTTGTATTTTTAAATGCATTAATAAAATTACACACGCACATATACATATGCAAACAAATAGGAAATCCGTACAATATTTCCTAAAAATAACACATAATTAAAGAAAAGACCTATTTTCAGGAGTTATTTTGGAGTAATTCGTATGAGGCAAAAATTACGTGCTCACACTCGTGCAAGTGCTCTGGCTGTACCACATGCGCGTCCTTGGCCTCTACCCCAGCCCCGACCCCGGCCTTTGACGGCTGCAGTAGGGGGCACGGGTGCCTGATCATCTCGGGTAGCACATGTCCTCACCATCTGTGAGAGAATAGAAGACAGAAGTTTAGAATTGTGATGTCAAAATATCATACGACAAGGAAATCAAATAGAGTAGAATTTTCCTAACAGTTACATAACCTCTCATAGATAAGTACAGACGTCTCCGTACCGATCAATGAGACTATAATAAACCGGCTTGTGATACATGACTCCTATGAATCTAGAGCTCTGATACCAACTTGTCACAACCCCAGTTCTCCCTCCGTAAACCATCGTGATGGCACCTAGTCCTCTACGACTAGGTAAGCCTAAATTGTGGAAGATAACCAAAGTGCAGAATAAAAACAAATTAAAACAGAAAAAAGAGTGATAAAACAATGTTTAAAAGTACCGCTCGGCATACACAATGTTTAACTCTCAGAAACCAATACATATCTCCAAGACCCGGAAACCCATGAATCACAAGCTAAGGATCACTACACAGTACTTTAACTCCAGAATATCTAACAAGGAAAAGAAATACAGAAGGGCAAATGTTTAAAAGCTAGAATAGAAAGGGACTCCTCGGTCTGCGGACACAACACATATACCTTGAAGTCGCTGGAGCAGTCACCTCGCCTCAAGGGTGATTGGACTGAGTCGCAGTACCTGGATCTGCACATAAAAAACATGCACAGAAGGGGGCATGAGTACATTATAGCAGTACTCAGTAAGTGCCAAGCCTAACCTCAGTCGGGTAGTGACGAGGAAGGTCAGGGCCCTACTGAGATAAAATAAAGAATATAAGACATGACAACATAAAATAAGCAGTACAATTGAAAACTAATGATAAGAATCTAATACAGGAAAACAAGGAATTAAATAACTGAAACAGAGGCTAAAACAATCACAAGGAAATAACCGGAGGATGTCTCAGTATCCCGAGGATCTGTTAGTACCCTCAATATATGCTAGGGATCTCTTGGTATCCCGAGTATCTCTCGGTATCCTCAATATATGCAAGGGATCTCTTGGTATCCGAGGATCTCTCGGTATCCTCAATATGTGCTAGGGATCTCTTGGTATCCCGAGGATCTCTCGGTATCCTCAATATGTGCTAGAGATCTCTTTGTATCCCGAGGATATCTTGGTATCCTCAATATTTGTGCCGGGGATCTCTCGGTATCCTGCACCTCAGTTCAAGTCATAAATACGTGTAGGGGATCTCCCGAGATGCCGTTCCGTAGTCCCAAAGTACAGCACACATCATCAACATAAGAATACTCGATTAAGCTCAATTTTGTATCAAGTAAATAGGTAATTCTAATTTAACATGCTTCACATAATTCAATTAAGGCAGTTTAAGCAATTAAACAGTTAAGTCAATTAGACATGATTTTTCTAAGCTAACAACAGGTTTAAATTGCAAGTAAAATGGAACAGGAAAAGGAACCAATTGAAATTACTTAAAGAAAATCGGATTTTCAACAATTAGCTCAATTACGTGCTCGTAACCTCACGTACAAGGCATTTCAAATATCAAATATACTGAATCCTAAGGGGAAGGTCCCCCACACAAGGTTACACAAGGCACTTACCTCGAATCGGCTCAAAATCAACCTGAAACCACGCTCTTGCCACGAGTACTCGACTCCAAATGGCCCAAATCTATTCAATTCAATTGCATAATGTAAATAATACTTCAAGTAACTGATTCTACCAAGAAATTCTAAGCTAATATGCGAAATTAGGTGAAATGACCAAAATGCCCCTCGGGCCCACTTTTCAGAATCGGGTAAAATTTATATTTTCAGAATCTTCACACTCTTCTGAGTTCATGCATACCAAAAATATCCAAATCTAAAGTCAAATTCCTAATCAAAAGTAGAATTCTAGGTCTAAGAACTTCCTTCCAATTTTTCCCTAATTTTCATCTCCACTCCGAAATTAAATGATGAATTCTTGTTTAGATTAATGGATTACAAGCAAAAAGGAGTTAAAAATCATTACCCAATCGATATCTCAGAAAATCTCACTCAAATCCGAGCTCCCAAACTCTAGTTTTGATAAAAATAGCTAAACCCTCGACTTTGTAATTTTATATCTCACCAGGTAAATTCTTCTTCGCTAACGCGGAAGGACCTTCGCATTCGCAAAGCACAACTTCGCTTGGCCCAGATGTCCTTCATCGTGAACGTGATGCCCCCTGTCATGATCGTGGTAGCAAAGTTCCCCCTCCTACTCGAACGTGGGACTCTCTTCGCGAACGTGTAGGCATACGACCTCTCAGCTTCGCGAACGCGGGACCATCATCACGAATGTAAAGCATTAAGCTTCAACCAGCCCCAACTCCTCTTCACAAATGCGAGACCCCACTCGTGAACGCAAAGAAGGAAACCAGAATTGGAGACCTGCTGCATTTTCTGCAATCCTCTAAGTCCAAAAATGACCCGTTGAGCATCCGAAACACACCCGAGGCCCCCGGGACCTCAACCAAACCTGCCAACCAATCTTAGAACATCATTCAAACTTGTTCCAACCTTCGGAATGCTCAAAACAACATCAAAATACTATTTTTCATCGGATTCAAGCCTAAGAATTTCCAAATCTCTAAAAATACGCTTTCGATCAAAAGGTCTATCAAACCTCGTCCGAATGACCTGAAATTTTGCACACACGTCACATTAAACACTACGGAGCTACTCCAACTTCCAGAATTCCATTTCGACCCTCAGATCAAAATTTCACTATCGAACCGGAAACTTCAAAAATTCAACTTTAGGCATTTCAAGCCTAAATTAGCTGCGAACCTCTAAAACACAATCCGAACACGCCCCTAAGCTTGAAATCACCCAACAGAGCTAACGGAACCATCGGATTTCCATTCCGAGTCCGTATTTATATTGTTCTGACTACGATCAACTTTCCAACACTTAAGCTCTCATTTAGGGACTAAATGTCCCAAAACTCTCCGAAACTCAATACCGAACATCCCGACAAATCAAAATAGCAGAAATAAACTTGAAGAAAGTAGTTAATAGGGAATCGGGGTATTAATTCTTAAGACAACTGGTCGGGTCGTCACACGCAAGTACCAATATCTTCATTAAAGAAGGTACACCATGTGATTCTAAGTATTTCTCCACTGCACTCTAGGTTCAAAATCCATTAAGTTAATTTTCCTGCTCATTGAGGAAGTCTCTCTCACACACACTCTCTTTTAATGAATGGATGAAGGGGTTAGCTTGAGTCAAACTTGCCTAGCTCATATGGGTTGTTAGGTTTGTAGACATGTAGAAAGTAGAAATAAGATTATTTTAGGATGGATCTTAATGCTGGAGCTGGTGGATCTTAAGGTGAATTATATCTGAATAATTTTGGATGGATTGGATATATTTTATCAATTGTTTGATTATTGGGTTATACGTTTTATTAAGCTATTAAACAAAGTTGAAAAGTAAATAATCAAATTTAGTAAAAGGAATCATGTGGGATGAGGGGAAGATGCAATGGGTTGCAATGCATGCTATGTGGCGGGGCTAGGGTGGTGGCAATAAGGTCTGAGGTTGGAATTAAGAGCGTATTAGATTACCCGACCCCCCTCTTCCTTTGGGATTGAATAGTTCCCTTGTAACAGGGTTAATGACCGTTGCATTTCGTTGAGTGTATTCTATTGGTATACAATAATCTTGTTTCTGCGAGATGAATTTAAACGAGGAACATGTTAGTGAGGATTCATGTAGCCGACCTAAAATTGTTTGGGATTGAGGTGCAGTTGTTGTAGGATAATCTTGTTTATGGGAATATGTGTATTATTTCGTTCTTAAAGTAATGATGTTCATATACATCTTTTATTCTTAAGTCTAAATTCATTCTTAGTTTTTCAAATATCTTTGGATCAAATGTTAACCTCTGCCTATAACTCCCGTTTTTATCCATTTATTCGTCATAACATTTTTGATCAATAAGCAGAGGCAGATCTAGGATTTCAAAGGTGCGGGTGCCAGGTGCCATTGACTTTCATGTTCACTAGCTAAATATGAAAATTGAATTGTAATTCAATCCGTATATCTTGGGTTATTCGGTTAACAAGGATTTTAGTTCATAAATAAACCATTTGATCATCGAACTAAAATGAGTTTAGTTCAATTTTCATCTACTTTCTATCGATTCAAAATTTTAAATTATATTGAATAAAATAAGAAAATATATCAAAACAAAAGCAAATTTTACCCTTTCAATTCAACATAATATACTTAAATCATGGCAACCAACAAATTGCAACTTATTTATAACTCTATTAAAACATATAAGAAAAAGTAACTTCAATAAGGGAAATGCAACCCTTCCATGAACAACACAAGCAAAGGGATAAGGGTTAAAATTAAGGGGAAAATAATATTATAAGAGGGATAAGAACAAAAAAAGAGTAAAATCCCATTCAAATACAATTTTGGATACATTGGGTAGGAAAAATGAAGCAAATATAATGAAACAAATGGAGCTGTACAGGAGGAAGAAAGAGGAAAAACATAGTTCAAGAAAATAAAAGAAAGAAGAAAACAATGAAAATAGAAGGAAACGAGAAAAAGCCGCTTAAGTTGTGGAAAAGTAAAAGAATTAAGGGAAGAAGAAAAGGAAATATGGGACCCGCCTAAGTTGTAGTTCGTAGAGGATATTAAAATAATAAAATAATATTATGCATTTAGTAAGATTCGAATTCAAGTCGCGAGTACAGACACCTGACCATGGCACCCGACGACCTGTATAAGAAACATGGTACCACTATCTTAATATAATCGATTTTCTGGAAAACAATATCTGTAAGTATATGAAATTTTAGTCGAGCGTCCGGGTGACGTGCCACCCCAACCTCCCTATGTGGATCCACCCCTGTCAGTGAGAAAGATATTTGATTAATGGAAGAAAGATCTTGACACCAAGCTGGTGATCGAATGTCCAGAAGTGGGCAGTCCTTTATACAAAAATAAAAGAAGTGAACTGCCTCTATACAAAAGTATCGAATCCTGTAACATAGCAGTGAAATCTTACATTCTCTGAGGATCATGCACATCTTAGAGTATACATAGTGCTAGTAGACATAAGCATTTGTGTTACAGCTATTGTACAAATGTTGCCTTGGTAGCTACATTTAGTACTTCTAGTTGTGGTTGTATGGCGATATTTGTGACTGGAGCTGTGTAATGCCATATGTGATTCAAATATCTTATTGAGAAATTTCCCTTTGCTTAATTCAAAGAGAATTTGAGACAAATACACCATCATAATAGGATTGGAGGCCCATTGCGCCAAAATAACTAAAAAATGTGTACGCCAAAAATGTTAATGGCCCTTTGGTGTATACATATTTTAGTTGTTTTGGCTCAATGCGCCTCCAATCCTATTATGATGGTGTATTTGTTTCAACTTCTCTTTGAATTAAGCAAAGGGAGTGTGCTTTGGAATGCCCAAATACTGTAATTTATGGAGCATTCCTTTCCCCACAAACTAAATAATACCAAAATTTATAAGATTAGCAATAAAGATATTCGGGCCAGGGTGGGAGTGGCTCCGGTGGAGGACAAAATGCGAGAAGCGAGGCTTAGATGATTTGGGCATGTGAAGAGGAAGAGCGCAAATGTCCCAGTAAGGAGGTGCGAGAGGTTGACATTGGTGGGTTTGAGGAGAGGCAAATATAGGCCTAAGAAGTATTAGGAAAAGGGACATCTAGGTGTGAAGGGTGAGAATTAAGGTAGAAGGCTAGTAGGCACTCAAGAGTGTTCCTTTCACATACCAATAGTATTAGAGTTAGTATGGTGTTCTATTATTTGCTTCTTTGAAATGGAACCATTGAATCAGTGTAATATTGGGTTGTTCATTAATTTTATTCATGAGATTGTGACGTCATTAGCTTTTGTTTAAGAAAAATAAAAAAAATTAATTGAGATATTGTTGAATAAATTGTTTGGGCTATGATTAGATTTCTAAGGGGGCTATTAGAGAAGAAAAGATTTTGGGCCAAAATATTTAGCTTTGACAGACCGAAAGTAATAAAAACTTAATTGTCCCATATTTTTATAAAGCTAGCTCATCTATTATAAATTAATAGATATTAAAATAATTCAAGATATAGAATGTTGGTAATTTATTATGTTGTAAACAGTTTTAAGATTGATGTGAAAAAATGTTTAAGTCATACACATTCTCCACAATTGCATATCCATAATTTATCACCCTAACACCAACCTCAAAGTTAGTAAGGGAAATACCCACCAATCGCTAGAGTGCTTTTAGGCGCATTTAATCAATCAAATTATCGCGATTATGTATACGTTCGCGTGGCATAATCTTGATTTCCAAAATTGAAACCGACGTATGCGTTCATGCAACTTTGGGCAAAATAATCATAATATAATAAAAATGTTATTAATTGTGTACACGTACGCGTGACATAATTTTTGGCACAATAAACAAAGCGGATTCACACACATGATTCGTTTTAAAGATAACTCCATATTTTATTAATTAAAAGAGGATAGGTAAAATATGAGATCCAATAAAACACAGGTTATCCAAAAATAATATAAGCCAAATGTAGTAAATAAAGCGACTGTATTAGAAACACGGGACTCGGGGAATGCCTTACTGTCACAACTCCAAAACCAACCCGGCCATGATGGCGCCTATTATGGAACAAGGCCAGCCGACATATCCCAAAATAATACAACATTTCATTAAAAATCTAGGTAATAACCTTTTTCATACTGAAATTTCCATAAAGAGATAAATTCAAAAACCAAAATACGGAAATAAAAGCCGAACCTTGGGTGTCACTAAGTCATGAGCAAATAATATAGCTGTTCCAAAATATAACAAGACTAAATAGTCTGGAAACTAACTACTAATATCTATAGGGAGATAGGAGGGAGAAGAGCAAGGCTACGATCGCCATGCAACTACATTGCTAACTCCAACAAATCCGGGACGGATAAAATCAACACTCACTAGCACGTTCAACAACTCCTGGATCTGCACACAAGGTGTATGGAGTAATATGAGTACGCCAAATCAGTAAGTAATAAAGGTAAATAACGACTGAGCAGTAGGAAACACATAAAAATCCACATCATGAAAACTCAGTAAGTACAACATGCTTCCAAATCAGTATATGAGTCAAATCATCTCGTTTAAAATCTAATTTTCGGTAAAAATCATTTGAAGATGCTTTTCAACAGTTTCAACAGAGGCTCAATGCAATTTAGAGTAAAAGTGATGAAAACCGTAAACAACCCATCGGGCAAAAACATAATTCGTATACAGCCCCTCGGGCAACATGAATCATAAACTGCCCCTCGAGAATAACATCACCCAGAATCAGCCCCTCAGGCTAGCCTCACAGTCACTTGTAAACAGCCCCTCGATCACAACATAAATCAAGAACAACCCCTCGGGCCCAACATAAATCAAGAACAGCCCCTCGGGCAAAACATCATAACACTCACTTAAGGTACCCGCGCTCACTATGGGTGTGCAGACTCCGGAGGGGCTCCTACAACCCAAGCGCTATAACAAGCCACCTCGTGGCATAAATCAATCAGGCTCTCGGCCTCACCAATCATGAATTAGTAACAACATGCTGTGGCGTGCAGCCCGATCACATATATATCCTCACAAAAATAGGCCCTCGGCCTCACTCAGTCATAAACCTCTCAAGCCACTTGGATTATCAGTCTAAACAGGGTGCTCAACCCAAAATAACATTTTTATGCATCAAAACAGAGTAATAAAGACTGAGTTATGAAATCAGTAAACACAACATGACTAAGTATAGATCTTTAGTCAAAATAGTGAGGAAATAATAAGAAAAGGCTCCAAGGGTCCAACAGCTTCGTCACGAGGCCCAAATATGGCATTTAGCCCAATTTATAGAAATTCTTGCTAACACGCATAAGTAGCATATAGTTTTCAGTCAAATACGCAACTTAATAGTTGCTACAGGATGGACCAAGTCACAATCCCAAAGGTGCACGACCACATGCTCTTCACCTAGCATGTACGTCACCTCACAATAGTGAAACGATGTGAAATTAGGGATTTCATACCCTCAGGACAAGATTTACAATCATTACTTACCTCAAACCGGTCAAATCCCTGCTCTGCGGTGCCCTTGCCTCTGGAATCGGCCTCCAAACGCTCCGAATCTATCTACAATCATAACAATACCCTCAATATAAACTAATGGAATGAGTTCCACAAGAAAAACAATCAAATTAGACACAAATCCTGAAATCCTCTCAAATCCGGTCCCCGGACCCACGTCTTGGAATCCGACAACAATCACAAAATTAGAAAGCCCATTCACTCACGAATCCATACATACAAAATTTATCGAAATCCGACCTTATTTGGTCACTCAAATCCTCAAAATATGCTCTCCAATTTTCAAGCCCTAAATTCCCAAATTTCTAGCTCAACTTGTCAATTAAATGATGATACCATTATAGGTTAGAATCACTTACCCTAACGTTGCTCCTTCAAATCTCTCGAAAAATTGCCTCTCTCCCGAGTACCTCAAGCCCAAAATCGAAAAATGAAGAAAAAACCTGGAGTTGGGGTTTTCTGCCCAGCAAAAACCGCAACTGCGACATCACACCTATGGGATTTCCATCGCAGGTGCGGAATCCACTTAATGTACCATTTCTGCATCAGTGGTCAGCCCATCGCACATGTGGTGCGCACCTGCAACTCATCTTCCGCTTCTGCGGAGAAGACCAAACTTCACAGCGTCTGTATCTGCGGTTCCCAATTCGCACATGCTCCCTCGCACCAGCGGCTCCCCTTCCGTAGGTGCGGAAACACCAGCAGAAGTCACACCAACAACCCTCAAACACCAAAAAGCAATCCGTTAACCATCCGAAACAGACTCGAGACCCTCGGGACCTCAACTAATAATACCAACAAGTCACATATCATCATTCAAGCTTAGTCGAACCTTCGGAGTACTCATAACAACATCAAAACACCGAATCACCCTCATATTCAAGCCTAAGAACTCCTAAACTTTCGAATTCTGCAAACGATGCAGAAACCTACCAAACCTCATCCGAATAACCTGAAATTTTGCATACACATCACAGTTGATAGCACGGGCCTATTCCAACTTCTGGAATTCCATTTTGACCCCAATATCAAAATTTCCACTACCGACGGGAAAACGCCAAATTTCCAATTTCGCCGATTCAAGCTTAATTCTACCACGGACCTCCAAATCACATTCCATACGTGCTCCTAAGTCCAAAATCATCGAATAGATCTAACCAAATCATAAAAATCCAAATCTGAGATCGAACACTAAAAAGTCAAAACTTGGTCAAACCTTTCAAATTTAAAGCTTCAAGTTGAGAATCATTCTTCCATATGTATTCCGATTAACTTAGAAAACCAAAACCGACGATTTACATAAGTCATAATACAACATACGGGGCTAGTCATGCCTGAGAACTAGCGAGTGAAGTGCAAATGCTCAAAACGACCTGTCGGGTCGTTACATCCTCCCCCACTTAAACATACGTTCATTCTCGAACGTACCTAGAGTTGTTCTGAAAACCATCAAATCGCTGTATAACCTTACCATGCACATACCCGGGGGTAATCCCACATCACCCTACCCCATATAGGTCTGATCACATATCATAACTAGAATTTCACAATTCACCCTAGCACATAACCTTAGAACAAATTTCCATTTCCGAAATTATCTATAAGATTTGAATCTCACATCTACACACAGAATAAGTCCGAACACGTTGTATATAGCCATATCCGCAATTCAAAATGAAATCACATGATATACCACACAACTCAAACACTCATAGCAATAACTTCTAATCACAACATCTGCTAAAATAACCTAATACCGGTAATAACCTCTTATCAAACAAAGCCTCGTCCCAACACTTTCATATACTGCCAATGATGAAAGAAACACGTAGAAATCATAATCATTCCTCCGATAGACTAGTCATGGAGTTCCCTATTCGTCAGCAAGGACTGTAGTAAATTTCTAAGCCAAATTCCAATATTATCCTTCCAACATGCTGAAATCGAATCCGATTATTCTAGGTTCAATGACCTCATCTCATCTACGCGACTACTCTGGTGACATAACACCTCAATACGATCTAAAGCCACAATCCGTGCACCAAAAAGCAACAATCCAAATGTACTCAAATGAGAGAGTTGTGCCGCAAGCTTACCAGTACCACCTCAACACGATGCTAAGACCCCATCACACACCATATAACCATAAGACACGAATCTAACCCGAAGGTTCATATCCCAACATAACTTTGTTGCAATGCGTGACCCTATCCAAACACTAATCCACAAGAAACACCTCAAGTCACCATGCTCAAAATCAACAACCACGTGCAATTTGACGTATAGTACCAAAAGTGAATCACCATAACCATGGAGAAGCAAATGACGCAATGTCATATTAGCCTGAAAGGACATATCCAATGCGCAATCAATTATGCAACACCCAAATACCCGCCTCGCTCAATCTCTGCTATAAAGCCCAAATAGAACCATATCATTTGTACATAAAATCAACGAGTTGCAATCCCGCGTAGCTTACAAGAGTAACTCACAACAAATATCGGGAAACGAATAAGCTTATCAACAACCAAATTGCACCTTCCTCAACAATAGCTGCTTGGAGTTAACAAATCCGACCCGATGCAGAACACACATCCATACATGCCTACCAATGAACCCTAATTAACTCTGGCCACCCATAACAGATAAATAACTCTCTGAAAGCTCATAATGACTGAATCATGGTACATACTAACATCTGACTAGCTTTGGCCACATCTTCACAGTCCACAACCATGAAATAACCTATTTATGAGAACTCCCAGTCTCCAATTCTATAAGGCACACGAATCACCATATCCGATCTCAATTCCACCGACCGAATATCTAACACACCTCTACTACTCGATCATCCCACGATGGATACTCCCAAAATTCTTCTGTGCCTCTGAGCAAACTTGAATATTAGCAGTCAATCAGGCAAGAGAGTGCTGCAATACCACTGAAGTAACTCAAACATATTGCGTTTTCTGAAATGTATACCTTCATCAAGCCATACCAATTAGTAGTATCATTTACCTAGTCATCTGAAACTGTCCATGCTGCCTAAGAATTATCACCTTCCTTTCAGAATAGAACCTTTTCCTTACACACGCAAATCTCAATCCTACACAATATACATCATATACCATGCTATCCTATGATAAATGTGAGAATTTCATAATCCACTCCGAGTCACAAATAACTACATACTCAACTATCCAAGAACTTTCCATTTGATCCCACCTAGGAGAAAATCACTATACATCACATTCTCCTCACGCCAGTAGAAAATATACATCTCTAACCGTGGTAGAAACCATCAAGAACTCTCTGAATCCCATATGCACAAAAATAGACCATCAAAACTGTTTCCTTCTAACTCAACCAAGCTGCACAGGTCACCAAAAAACCCAAGCGCATTGCCATGAAATACTTTTAGAAACTCATTACCTCATAAAAACCCAAAGAACTAATCATAACCATTACCATGCTGATCCAACCTACTACCAAGTTGTCCTATCTATTCGAGTTACATCTGAATTACCTTTAAATTGATACTTCTCCTCGCCTTAACACCACAATCCTCAACCTAGACTCACCATACGAGACCTAAGCATAAAACCACACCGCCCTAAGGATCATAAGTCGCTGAATACTCTCGTAAATATCCCCAAAAGTACCACATTCAAAATACTTAACTTGAAAAGACTTTTTGCGAACCTAAAGCCATTCCCTTCACCTTCTTGATACTGATATGTAGAATCCATACCGATATAGAAATGCCTCAAGTCTATACACCCTCCAATGTAAACATCAGTTTCTAGCCAAACACACATCCTGAAGATCCCCAATTGCTACATTTGAATCTTAAATCCATTAGAACCATCCTCAAGAGTCATCCACTTTTCTCAAATCTCAATTAGACTAATCAAATGAACCGAACGACCTGTGCTCCATCAACACTTCAACACCCTAGGAAGTAACCCCTCCTTAATGCAACCAAATAAATTCCTGCTCCATGCACATTATATCTGTCACCAATAACACTCAAGTGATTCCGTGATTCTCATACACCCATAAGGCATAACACAACCCTTATCAAAAATTTCCTTTACTCGAGTCATCCTCGATCTCAACCCCTGTAACCCATAATTAATTCACTAGTATACCTCAAACTGAAACTAATACAACACTTAGCCGCGCAATCAACTTATCAATAGCAGACTCCCCCACTTGGCTAAAATCCATAGGTCAAAATACACAGAAACTCACAATGCCCATACTTTACTACTGCCATAATACCATACTGAGATTAAACTAAATCCTTCATAAGTTCGTGCAACATAAACCATCTAGTACTTCAAATCATGTGCAAATCTCACATCCACCCTCGTAACAGTTAAGACAACTCTCATACGTGATCCAAACTCAAACTACTGCACATATAATTGATTCGTAAAAGAGGACTCGCTACAAAACATAGGGATCACACACCCTTAGGTCACCCCGCAGGAGATAACCCACCTACTTCGCCTCAAACTAACATCTCTTTATACCCTTCCACTTCATAAACATCACACAATCAATAAATCTTCTTGAGTCTAAACTCATATCATGGCATGACATTCACTTCATTCCCCAACTAAACTACATGAAAAGATTCTTCAACACACCCATAACTTGGGGATATACATCAAATCAAGATGGAAATTAAGCACCAAATCATTCTTTCTACCCTCAAGCAGACCCTTCTCATCACATTTAGAACATATGAACACATCCCGCAATCACATCATACACATCACATAACCATCTAGCCATCACTTCCACCAATAGGGACACTACCGAACATATAAATCCCAAAAGCACGTGATCACACAATCAACACCTAAGTGTTCAAGCTACAAGCAAAACCTGACATCAAGTCCTCCAGACTGGCCCAACATCAACACACAAAAATCATATCTTTCCCTTCCTTCAAGGAATTACAAGTTGTTGATGTACAGCTAATACCGAGCACTTATGCACGCATACGAACATGTGGAAGGAATTCAAAGAGTTACGCTTCAAGCTGAATCAATGACGCTTGATAAGAATTCAAGAGTGTGGAATTTCCTAAAGGTTCTATCGCCTCTCGAAGATAAGTACAGACGTCTCCATACCGATCCGTGAGACTCTACTAAACCCGCTTATGTCCCGTGAGATCTATTTAACCTAGGCTCTGATACCCGCTTGTCACGACCCCAAAACAAACCTGGTCGTGATGGCGCCTATCATGGAACTAGGCCAGCCGACACATCCTAAAATAAAATAACATTTCATTAAAAATCTAGGTAATAATCTTTTTCATACTAAATTTCCATAAAGAGATAAATTCAAAAACCAAAATACGGAAATAAAGCCTGACCTCGGGTGTCACTAAATCATGAGCAAATAATACAACTATTCCGAAATATAACAAGACTGAAATAGTCTACAAACCAACTACTAATATCTATAGGGAGATAGGAGGGAGAAGAGCAATGTTGCGATCGCCATGCAGCTACCTTGCTAACTCCAACAGATCCGCGACATATGAAATCAACACTCACTAGCACATCTAGCAACTCCTGGATTTGCACACATACAGGGAGTAATGTGAGTACACAACTCAATAAGTAAATAAGGTAAATAAGACTGAGCAGTAGGAAACACATAAAAATCCACATCATGAAAACTCACTAAGTACAACATGCTTCCAAATCAGTATATGAGTCAAATCATCTCGTTTAAAATCCAGTTTTCAGTAAAAATCATTTGAAGATGCTTTTCAATAGTTTCAATAGAGGCTCAATGAAATTTAGAGTAAAAGTGATGAAAACCATAAACAACCCCTCAGATAAAAACATAATTCATATACAACCCCTCGGGCAACATTAATCATAAACTGCCCCTCAGACATAACATCACCGAGAATCAGCCCCTTGGGCTAGCCTCATAGTCACTCGTAAACAGCCCCTAGGGTAAAACATGAATCAAGAATAGCCCCTCGAGTCCAACATAAATCAAGAACAGACCCTCGAGCAAAACATCATAACACTCACTCAGGGTACCCACACTCTCTAGGGGTATGCAGACTCCAGAGGAGCTCCTACAGATCAAGGACTATAACAAGCCACCTCATGGCATAATCAATCAAGCCCTCAGCCTCATAACAAGCCACCTCATGACATAAAGAAATCAGGCCATCGACCTCACCAATTATGAATCAGTAACAACATGCTGCGACTTGCAACTCGATCCCATAAATATCCTTACAAAAATAGGCCCTCGGCCTCACTTAGTCATAAATCTCTCAAGCCACTTGCATTATCAGTAAAAACAGGGTGCTCATCCCAAAATAACATTTTTATGCATCAAAATGGAGTAATAAAGACGAAGTTATGAAATGAGTAAACCTAGCATGACTGAGTATAGATCTTAAATCAAAACAGTGAGGAAATAATAAGAAAAAGTCCATAAGGGTCCAACAGCTTTGTCACTAGGCTAAAATATGGTATTCAGCCCAATTTATAGAAATTCTTGCTAAAACGCATAAGTATCATATAGTTTTCAGTCAAATACACAACTTAATAGTTGCTACATGACGGACCAAGTCAAAATCCCAATGATACACGCCCACATGCTCGTTACCTAGCATGTGTGTCGCCTTACAATAGTCAAACAATATGAAATCCGGGGTTTCGTACCCTCAGGACAAGATTTACAATTGTTACTTACCTCAAGCCGGTCAAATCCCAGCTCTGTGGCACCCTTGCCTCTGGAATCGGCCTCCAAATGCTCCAAATATATCAAAAATCATAATAATACCTTCAATATATGCTAATGGAATACGTTTCACAAGAAAAACTATCAAATTAGGCACAAATCCCGAAATCCTCTAAAATTCGGCCCCAGGCCCATGTCTCGGAATCCGACAACAATCACAAAATTAGAAAGCCCATTCACTCACGAATCCATACATACAAAATTTATCAAAATCCGACCTCATTTGGTCACTCAAATCCTCAAAATCTACTCTCCAATTTTCAAGACCTAAATTCCCAAATTTCTAGCTAAACTTCTCAATTAAATGATGAATAAAACCATAGATTCATGAAATTTAAACCATCATAGATTATAATCAGTTACCCCAATGTTGCTCCTTCAAATCCTCGAAAGATTGCCTGTCTCCCAAGTTCCTCAGACCCAACATCAAAAATGAAGAACAAACCTCGAGATGGGGTTTTTTGCCCAGCAAAAACCGCACATGTAGGGCACCGCAACTGTGGGATTTCCATCGCAGGTGCTAAACCCACATAATGTACCATTTCCGCATCTGCGATCAGCCCATCGTACCTGTGGTGAGCACTTGCGACTCATCTTACGGTCTTGCGGAGAAGACCAAACTTCACAGAATCCGCATTTGCGGTTATCAATTCGCACATGCGGCCTCGCACCTGCGGCTCCCCTTCCACAGGTGCGGAAACACCAGCAGAAGTCACACCAGTGGCCCTTAAACATTAAAAACCAATCCGTCAACCATTTAAAACATACTCGAGGCCCTCGTAACCTCAACCAATAATACCAACAAGTCACATATCACCATTAAAGCTTTGTCGAACCTTCAAAATACTCAAAACAACATCAAAATACAGAATTACCCTCAGATTCAAGCCTAAGAACTTCTAAACTTCTGAATTCGACAAAAGATGCTGAAACCTATCAAACCTCTTCTAAATGACCTGAAATGTTTTACACATATCATAATTGACACCACGGACCTATTCCAACTTCCAGAATTCCATTTCGATCCCGATATCAAAATTTCCATTGCTAACCGGAAAATGCCAAATTTCCAATTTCGCTAATTCAAGCATAATTTTAGCACAGATATCTAAATCATATTCCGGACACGCTCCCAAGTCCAAAATCACCTAACAGAGATTAACAAATCATAAAAATCCAAATCTGATATCGAATACTAAAAAGTCAAAACTTGGTCAAACCTTTCAAATCTTAAAGCTTCAAGCTGAGAATCATTCTTCCATATTTGTTCCAATTAACCTAAAAACCAAAACCGGCGATTTATATAAGTCATAATACATCATATGGGGCTAATCATACCCGATAATTAGCGAGTGAAGTGTAAATACTCAAAACAACCGGTCGATGGTTACACTTACACCTTCTCCCCGGTCAACAGAACTCCTTACCCAGATTTTATTTTCACAGACCAATAATAAAGAGTCAAATTTTCTTTTGAATAGGGATACAAATAAAAGGTGACTTGAGATACCCAAAAAATCAAATTCCAAGTGGCGGCTCTGAATAATAAAATAATCCCTACTTCAAAAATGCAACTTTTATTGAAAAAACTCTTTAATCCACATACATAACATAAATATCTTTTGGGGGGTAAAAATAGGTGTGACAGATCTAGCTAATCTGCCGAGGACTTCAAGAATTAGAGCTTGTATATTGACTTTATGATGCTTTATTAATTTTTGTATATACTATGATTTATTTGGTCCTAATGTGCTAAATGTCGCTCCTTTAGCGCTTTTGTAAAGCCGCAAAAAATTTTGCTTAGTAATTTAAGATTTCGTGGTGCCAAGGTAGGCTAATTATTTTATCTTTCATTCAAATGAGGATTAATAATATTATGGATATCATTTGGATATGGTAATAAGTGTATCAGTCTTATTATAGTTGATTTAGGGTCTAAGGAGAAGCCTAAGTCTAAGACAAGTTGGAAAATTACCAAATAGACTAAAGTTGTAAATGAGTACGCACAAGACCTCACTTTGGACAAGTATATCTCTATTTATATAAGGTTTTGTTCGATGAACAAACCTATTAAATGAAAGGTATTTGAGTCTAGTTTCCAATGCTTCAAACCATTCGTCATTCAGACACTCATACCAGAAATTATGACCAAATTACCAAAAGCAGCGCAAAATTTTACACTACCGCGGCGCCCCATGCGGTGCCCCATGCAACGCGCCTATGCGGAGGTACATAGAGCATCCAAAAACGTTTTTGAGCACTTTTTTCACAACCACGGCGCCCCATGCGGCGCCCCATGTGGCGCGGCAATACAAAATCGGATGTTTTGTTATAAAATGACCTTATTTCGTCAAATAGATGGAAAGGACTATTTCTTGAGCAAAAATCAGATACTTTTAGAGAGATAGAATGCCCTAGAGTGGGGAAGTGTTCCTCATCAATTCTTCTACAACTCTTGCTCAAACCTTGAAGGATTAACAAGGAAAATCACACTAGGTCTTCATCCTTGAGGTAAGATTCTATACCATAACCCTTAATTTCTAATTTTAGCTAAAGGCGGGTATTTATCAAGAAAGTTTGTGGGTATTGGAGTTGTTATCTTGTTTGCATGTGTTGTCAAAAGGTGTAGGAACATGGTTGAGCTAAAAATAGAAAAGTATGGGTTGATGAAATCCTCTATAAAAGGACCATAAAGATTTAACGCTTATATGGTGTTTGATAAAATGCTCAAATGAGCTAGAATTATGAATATGTTCCTAATTTGTATTTAATTTTGTTATGTCTCGAAATAGATGGACATTGCTAGAATTTCCGCAACGTTGTAGTAACTTAAGGAAAAGCTCTTTGAAGTATGTATGGCTAAAACCCCCTTTTATTAGAAATTGAGCTCCGTTGCCGTTTACGAAAGTATGGTAAGATTTGAATTGGTTAATGTAATGATTATTATTGTGCATGAATTGATTTGAAATTAACTACATATATACGTGAAGGATGTGTGTCAATGTGAGTAATGTACCATTCTTGATAATTAGAGAAGTATGAAGAATACAATTATGTGTTGAAATGCTTAGGCTGTAAGCCAAGATAGAAACTGAGAATTATTCATGCTAGCTATGTGCCCACTTACCTGTACTGCAACTTGAATTACTTTTGTATATGCCTATGATCACAACCTGCAAGATGAAAACTAAAAATGGAAAACGATGTGATAATGGTGGCCCTGAGTGCCAAGGAATTGATATGATATATATATGAAATAAAGATTCAGATGTGATGACTAATGAGAAAGGAACAATGCCTAGATAAGGTGGCCTAGCCGATCGGGTCGTGATCGGACACCATGCCGCACACATGGTGGCAATGTGCTGATATTGAATTCCGGATAAGGGAAATGAAATAGTGATTGGGATATATACCTCCAATGAGGCAACCTAGCCGGTTGGGTCATGATCGGACTCCGCTCAAGATAGCGGTGGTATTGAGAATAGTGATGAAGATATGCCCCAAACTAAGTTTTGGAAATTATATGAAGGATTGAATGAATTGCATATTTGATTTACTCATGTGATTTAATTGTACTTGCTTGATAGTTCTTTCTAGTAAAATGGTGTTTAGTTATACATATTAGTGCTATTCGATGGCACTAATGTCCTTATGAATGTAGGTGGCTCCATTACGGATAGTGCCGATCGCGCATAGCGGAGTACCTTCTTCTCAAAGTCTTGGTGAGCCCCTTTCTCCTTCAAGGGGTTATATTGTACATCTTCTTATTTTGGACTTTTACTTTTGAGGTATAGCCGGGGCCTTGTTTCCGACATTGTTATCACGTCTTTTGTATCCTTAGAGGCTCCGTAGATGTTTGTGTGGGTTATGTATGGGTATTGGATAGGTAAATGGACCATGTTGTAACCTTGTACTCTTGCTTTCTTCTACACTATAACTTGTATAGAACCTTGGAAGTTTAACCACATTTTAAATGTTGTTATATAAGATGAACTAAGATGTTTAATGTACTATCTTTCCTAGTTTAAATAAAGGTAAGCATGGATTCCTTATTCATATCAAGTTGGGTAGATAACGGTTGATAAGGCTTGCTCAGTTGGGTTCACTCGATTGAGTGCCGGTCGCGCCTCCCGAAGTTGGGACGTGATAAACTTGGTATCAGAGCCTAAGGTTTTAAAGTGTCCTAGGATGTCTCGGAGCCGTGTCTAGTAGAGTCCTTCTTATCGGTTGTTGTCGACCACATCCATAAGTTGGAGGCTACTTGGGCATTTAGGAATAACACCCTTCTTTGATATTCTTGATCGTGCGGTGAAACTGTTTTCTTCCTAATCAGTGTGTTGTTCTATCTTTCAGTAAATGGCACCTAAGAAGAAAGAGAGAATTGGTCAAGAAGCTAGTGCCACCCCAGGAGTGGCTGATGATTCACTGCTTGATGTTGCGGGTGAGGGTAGTTGGCCTGCTATTACTCTGTTGGATCCTTCTATTCCAGAACCGACTACCCCAGTTCCTACACCTACGGAAGGTACCACTATCCCTCCCGTTGATACTTATGTCCCACCTCCAGCCCCAACCTCAGGTTCTAGTATTTCTGATGGGGATCTTAGGGGAGCTATTCAGATGCTGACCCAATTAGTGGCCTCTCAGGCCCAGAGATCAAATGTTGCGCCCAATTCATCCAGCTAGCAAGGGGATTCTTCTAGTTCCAGGGTAAACAGATTCCTTCAGTTAGACCCTATGGTATTTACGGGTGCCAATACAGAAGAAGACCCCTAGGATTTCATTGATGAGATGCACAAAACCCTCAGAGTGATGCGTGCAACTGAGACAGAGGGGGTGGAGTTGGCTGCCTACCACCTGAAAGGGGTGGCCTATTCGTGGTTTGAGTTGTGGGAGGATTCCCGTGAGGAGGGGCGTCCTCCAGCGAGATGGAGTGAGTTTGCAGAAGCCTTTATAGATCATTTCCTGCCCGCCGAGACAAGGGCAGCCCGGGCAGCGGAGTTTGAAAACTTGAGGCGAGGTAACAGGAGTGTGTGGGAGTACCACATGGAGTTTGCTCGCTTGTCAAAATATGCCATTCATATGTTGCCCACAATAGAGACCAGGGTGCGCCAGTTTGTTCAGGGACTTAATTCTTTGACCATTAATGAGGCTTCTACGACTACATTGATTTCAGATATGAATTATGGGAAGATGGTAGCTTTTGCTCGGGCTACAGAGAACCGCAAGTTGAAGAACAAAATGGAGAGAGAAGGTAACAGCAAGGCCAGGTCCACGGGCAACATGAGAGAGTCACTAGGTGGGGGAAGATCAGCTTCTAGGGGAGGATCATCAGTGCCTTCCCAGTCTGTTGCATAGTATTCAACTAGTGCACCGCCATCAAGGCCCAACCAGCAGCAGTGGAATCATTTCAGGCCCAATCAGGGCAACATGGGATCCCATCAACGAGGTCAGTCAGGAGAGATGTTCAAGCAGCAACAGAGGTCCCCGTGCCCCAGGTACGGGAAGATGCACCTGGGAATTTGCTAGATGGAGTTACCTATATGCTATGGATGTGGGATGAGGGGTCATATTTAGAGACATTGTCGTGTGTCTCGCTAGGCAGTAGGTAGGGGCGCAGCTCAGCCCACCAGTCTAGTAGCTGCTACATCTTCAGCCCCCTCTCTGGTTCGAGGTACCCCAGCACCCGCAGGTTGTGGTGTAGCTAGGGGTGGTGCACAACGTTCAGGAGGACCCAGCCGATTTTATGCTATGAGTGGTCACCAGACCATAGAGGCTTCTCTAGATGATGTTACAGGTATTCTGACTGTCCAATCTCATGATGTGTATGCACTTATTGACCCCGGTTCCACCTTATCCTATGTTACCCCTTTTGTTGCTATGGAATTCGGGATAGAACCAGAATAACTTCATGAACCATTCTCAGTATCTACCCCCGGTTGGAGAGTCAATTTTGGCTACTCAAGTCTATAGAGGGTGTATTATCACGGTGCGGGGTAGGGATACCACGGCTGATCTTGTTGAGTTAGGGATGGTCAACTTTTATGTAATAATGGGGATGGATTGGCTTTATTCATGCTTTGCTAAACTTGACTGTCGGACTAGAACTATTAGGCTTGAATTCCCTGATGAGGCCATTATTGAATGGAAGGGTGATAATATAGTTCCTAGAGGTCGGTTTATTTCCTAATTTAAGGCCGCGAAGATGATCAAAAAGGGGTGTATCTATTATCTAGTTCGGGTTACGAATATCGATGCCGAGGCGCTTACTCTTGAGTTTGTACCGGTTGTTAATGAATTCCCAGATGTCTTTCCAGATGAGTTCCCTAGGATTCCCCCAGATAGGGATATTGACTTTGGTATCGATGTGATACCAGGAACACAACCTATATCAATTCCACCTTATAGAATGGCACCGACAAAATTGAAAGAGATAAATGAGCAATTGAAGGATTTGTTAGGGAAGGGTTTCATCCGGCCGAGTGTGTCGCCATGGGGAGCACCGGTCTTGTTTGTGAGAAAGAAAGACGGATCGCTGCAGATGTGTATTGACTACCGGCAACTCAACAAAGTCATAATCAAAAACAAATATCCTCTGCCAAGAATTGATGACTTGTTTGATCAATTGCAGGGTGCTACGTGTTTCTCAAATATTGACTTGCGGTCCGGGTATCACCAATTGAAGATAAGGGAGCAGGATATTCCAAAAATAGACTTCAGAACTCGGTATGGGAACTTCGAATTTATGGTGATGTCTTTTGGGCTAACAAATGCCTCCGCAACTTTCATGGACCTTATGAATCGATTCTTCAAGCCCTTTCTAGACTCCTTTGTGATAGTGTTCATTGACAACATTCTAGTATATTCCCAAAGTCGGGAGGACCATTCTGACCATCTCAGGGCAGTTTTGCGACTCTTCAACAACATCAACTGTATGCGAAATTTTCAAAATGTGAATTTTGACTTGAATTTGTCGTGTTCTTGGGTCATGTCGTTTCCAGGGAAAGAATTATGGTTGATCCTCAGAAGGTTGCAGCAATGAAGAATTGCCCTAGACCTACCACTCCAACTGAGATCCATAGTTTCATGGGTTTAGCTGGATACTATAGGAGGTTTGTGGAGGGGTTTTATACTCTTGCCTCTCCATTGACTAAATTAACACAGAAAGCAGTTAAATTCCAATGGTCCGATGCTTGTGAAAAGAGTTTCCAAGAATTGAAATCAAGGTTGACAACAACACCAGTATTGGCCCTGTCAGAGGGTACAGAGGGATTTGTGGTGTATTGCGATGCTTCGAAGGTCGGGATCGGGTGTGTGTTGATGCAACACGGCAAGGTTATAGCCTACACTTCTAGGCAAGTCCATAATCATGAGAAGAACTATCCAACCCATGACCTAGAGTTGGCAACAGTGGTGTTTGTGCTAAAGATTTGACGACATTATTTGTATGGGGTCCATGTGGATGTATTTACGGATCATAAGAGCCTTCAATATATTTTCAAGTATAAAGAGTTGAATCTGGGGTAAAGAAGATGGCTAGAGTTACTCAAGGACTATGACATCGACATTCTCTATCACCCGGGAAAGGCTAATGTCGTGGCAGATGCATTTAGTCAAAAATCTATAGGGAGTTTGGCTCATTTGGGGGCATATCAGATGCCGTTAGCCAGGGAGGTTTACCAGTTGGCCAGTTTGGGAGTTCACCTTGCATACTTTAGTGAAGGAAGGGTAATTACACAGAATAGGGCCGAATCATCGCTTGTAGCGGAGGTGAAGGAAAAACAATTCAACAATCCCTTGTTAGCACAATTGAAAGAGGGGATTCACAAACCCAATACCACAGCTTTTCCCTTTGGCATGAATAATGATACTCTACGGTACCAAGACCGCCTATGTGTTCCTGATATCGACGATCATCCGTACCAAGACCGCCTATGTGTTCTTTTATTAGAGAAAGATTTCTAAGTGATAAACATGTGTTAGTTTCAAATGAGATGCTGAAGCAGTATACATGAAACCTAAGAGGATGATATCTAGTTCATGGCCCGATTTGAATGTATTAGTTCTAAAGCAGGAATTCTAATGCAAGTATAAATAAGGTAAATCCTATAACATGCTTTCTACCCTAATGATATTGATAGAAATATATAACGACCCTCCCCATTTCACTAGTCATCCCTAATATTCATTTAAAAATAATTATTACAGACCAACTGAATAAATTGCATAAATAGATAAAGGAAAAGAAGAAATTACACTATAGGGAGCCTGAAGCAGGCCCAAATATACCATACGGTCCATAATGTCATATGCCAAAGTTTCATAGCCTTTCTTATGTCCGGGTGTGTCAGAGTTCCCTAAGGACCCCAAGGATCCCGGGTAGTGCTCACACCTAGACTTCATAACCAGAAATGAGTAAATGTAGTGTAGAAGAGCCGGCTCCAATGCATTAGAGTTCAGAGGGATCTCACATGTATCCCAAGGCAATCACACACTGGAGGGGCAGAACTTAAGGACCTAAGAGTAGAGTGAGAGTGCTTGACATAGTTTTGAAAAGGTTTTAATAGGAAAGCAGTATTTGAAAAAGACTTAGTTGAAGTAGTTTTATAAAATAGGAGAATTGTTCAGTAAAACAGTTTTTGACAAGAGTTGTGTAATCATACAAATATCAGATCAAAAAAAGAGCCAAAATAGGTTCAGCAACACTCAAATAACAACCCTTCACATATGGGTAATTGGGGTTGGGAACACATAATACACGTAAATATAAGTCTTTGCAATTAAGGGGTAACTAATAGTACAAACTGTAAGACACAGATTCAGGGGTGCTAATTAGAACATAGTGATAGAATCGGAGGTGCTTTAAGGGGTTTTTGGTATGGGGGATAAGAAATGATACAACACAGTAAGAATTTTAGAACCAACATAGAATCAGACAACTTAGGGTAACAAAAATTGCTTTCCAAAGAAAGGTTCAGATTAGAGACTAAATAGCAAGTAACCCAATATTTAAATAATAGGGTAGAGTCAAATTTAGACAGACTACAAGTTCATGAGACATGTTGATCCTTGAAAAAGGTAGGACATAACTAACAAGCTAGGTGGAGCAATATGTCAATTACATGTTGAACAACAAAACAATAGATAGAAATAGATCAGGAT
Source organism: Nicotiana sylvestris (assembly GCF_000393655.2). Classification (NCBI taxonomy): domain Eukaryota; kingdom Viridiplantae; phylum Streptophyta; class Magnoliopsida; order Solanales; family Solanaceae; genus Nicotiana; species Nicotiana sylvestris. The sequence continues at coordinate 59,332,529 of NC_091058.1, forward strand.
TATGATAAACTGAAGTAGTAGGAAACATATTGGTTTGAGAGCTTGAATTTAAAATCAGAACATACCAGTAAAGAGAGTAAACACAAGGTGAAGGACATGAGAGTGTAATAATTAGCCTTGGCTTGCAGCCGGCTAATTTAGTAACAACAGTAAGTAACAAAAGAAAGCAAAAGAGCTTTTGAGTGTATGAGAGATGTGAACTAATGTGAGTTCATGTCTGCAAGACTGTAGAAGAGAGCAATATATATAGTAGTTTGAAAGCTAGGTAAATAAGGTAAGAATCAAAATTGTTCAGTAATTATAGAACTCAGAGTAAAATCAGTCCAATTCTTCCCTTAATTAAGGGAATTAGTTCAAACGGTAAAGAGCATGTGACAAGTAAGGAAAGAAATCATACATAGCTGGAGTATAACAATTAAGGAAAGAATTCAAATAGTGCAAGTACAAAACCTGCAATTAGGGCTAGGTTCAGAAAGTTCTAATTAAGGAAACAATATTAAGAATCAGTAAATAATGTAGTCAACCACATAATAATGCACGAAGATAATTTAGAAGTTGAAAATCAACACAGAATATCATCATATGAAATCAGTAAAGGGTATCAATCATGGGAAATCAGGGATTCAAATAAAAGTAGTATTGATTAAGGTAAATTAATATAAATTTCAATGAATAAACAAAAATAGACATAATATAGGCAAGAAGAATCAAGTCAGAAACCCTAGTAAGCACAATAGGGTAAAATTATGGAGACTCGAAACATATTCATGAGAAATAGATATTCAGACGAATCGAATGAACAAATCTGCAAAGACATACTCAGGATTATAACATAGTGTTAAAACTAGGGTTTTAACATAACAAAAATGTGATTAAAATAAAGTCGTTTGAGAATCAGAGCAAATTTTAATAGAAAGTCGTTTAAACATATGAGAATCACAGAACAATATTAAAAGACCAGAGATATGTTTTGAAGAAAAGTTCCAGAAATCCTAATGGGAAAATAAAGCGACGCTTTAAGAAATCGAAAGGTTTTTCATAAAACAAAAAAATATAGTTCAGAAAAACCTCCGATCTGTTACAGATCTAAGAGGTACAGGAGAAAAGATTAGGGGTTTCTAGAAATATAACCCAGAAATAGAGAGACCGGCTTAGAAGCCCATAAGTTTAGCCGAAAAATAAAAAGAAATACGCATAATGCTTTGTGTAGCCTTGTGAAGCCATATGTTGGGCTTAATTACTTGCAAGTTTTGCTAGTGACCATTTTATAGGGGAAAATTGATCGGAAATTTCCATTGGAATCCACGATGATTTAAACTCCCCATAAACCCTTACATTCGAGGACGAATGTTCCTAAGGGGGGGAGGGTGTTACAACCCATATCCACATGTGTTAGTTCATGCCATATATTAGTTAACATAAATCCAAGAAGGAATTATCTTTGAGATGATAAGAAGTCAATCCTATTGGTCTTAAGTGATACAAGAGTGTATAAGGGTGATTAACAAGTATTAGAAGTTAAATGAATCAAGGATGTTGTAACTCGTATTTTCAGGTAAATCTAGCGGTGCTTAATACACTCAAGAGGTCATGTATTAAGGTATTTTAATCATATAATATCCGTATCATAAGTCTTGAAGTCAAACGAGTTATGAAACAAAAGTCAACAAAAGTTGTCGCAACTTAGGTTCATAATTTTACTTAAACATTAGGTCAAATGTTTCTAATCTTTTCTCCTAATTTACAAGAAATTACAGGGTGATCTACCAACAAAATTAAATATCTATGAGTCTAGTTTCCAACGCATTAAACCGTTCATCGATACGATCTCGGAGTAGAGAGATATTCGCGTTTTCGCGAGACTGCGCCAAGCACCTCTCTATGGGGCCCACTAAGGCGGTTTAAGATATTTGGACCTATATAGGATGCCTCCAACCCGTTTTAAGTCATTTATTCTCACTATTTTCAGACCTTATAACCCTAGGAACATCCTCTCAAGGTTCTCTCAAGATTCAAGACCCAAAAAAGGGCAAACAACACAAATCAAGTGTCGGGAATTCCGTGGCGCTAGTAAGTCTCTTGTTCTTCTTGTTGTTGCTCATTTTTGTGTCGTTCCAGCTCGTGTGGGAGGTTGTTTTAAAGGGTTTATGTTCTGTAAATACTCCCTCATGTTCTTAATATCAATCCTAGGTGATTTCAAGCCTTCTAAAGTGATTCTAGTGCCGAAAAACACTAATTGATCGCTAGTTTTGCTTTTTTGTTGTTGTGGCAGCATTGGAGGGATATTTCATGGAAATTTAAGGTCAAATTGGAGTTGTTCTTTCTGTATAAAGGTAAGGAACCTCTTACTCTATATGTATTTAAGATTATCCAAGTTGCGGCTAAGCCATTGAAGCTAGAACTTGTGAAATATATATCGAAAGGCTTGGTAGTAATGTTATTGTTTTGTGGACTGTTTTGCGTTGCTGTTGGGCTGCGTATTTTACTACTGTTTTGTGGAGTTTTGGAGGAGGAAGGGTGTGGAGAAACACCATATATATGTAGGGTTATGGGCTGATAGTTATTCGTAACATTTCCAGGTTGTTTGACACGACTACGGTGGTCGTCGTATGTATGGAGTGATTAGGCTGTGTGTGGACTATTTTGGGAGGCTCAATATGTTTATTATTGATGTTGTTTGGGCTGTTTGGTGACTGTTTTGAATGGTGTGAGGTCATATATATAGGGGAGGTGCTGTCCGTTTCATCGTAAAATAGGTTGTGGTCGATACATAATAGTTATGACGCTTAAATGATAACGATAGTATCGTTTCTCTTATTGTAGACTAAGGAGTTTTGACAATTGCATAGCTTGAGATTGGGGAAGTATATACAAGGTATGTGAGGCTATCCCTTTCCTTCTTTTGCACGACTCCGATTGTACATAATGTAATGAACGAGCTTCCAAGATACTCTACTCTTAGAAGCTAGCAGTACTTACATTGTTTTCCCTCTTATGGAACGATTGATGTTAATGTTGCTTCTCTTATTCTTATGTTATCAATGTTGTTGGTACTTCCTGATTCTTATAAGGTTCATAGTGAAGAGTTAGTCCTAATAACGTGTATAGAGGATACCGACCTTACGTCACTCCGAAAGGTTTAGAATGTGATTCCATGAGTCGAGCATGCATTATATATATGTATCTATTTTACTCTACCGAGCCACGCTATAGTTGGCCGGGTACGACACCTATTGTGCAACCACTGATCAGTTGGGTTTTACCGAGCTCCACGTGGCCGGGTACGATTCTACCGAGCCTATTATGGCCGGGTACGATATGATGATGATGATGCCCACAGAGGCGAATGCTTTAAAGGTTTATGTATTTATACATATGTATCATGCATTTCATGTAAGTAGCCCTCAGAGGTACTAAGATGTTACAGGTTGTATATTCTCTATCCTTGCTTACATTACTGATCGTATTTATGGTTCCTTGCCTTACATACTCAGTACTTTATTCGTACTGACGTCCTTTTATTTGTGGACGCTGCATGTCGTGCTGCAGGTCCTGATAGACAGGCAGGTGCAGCTCCCCCACCACAGTAGACTGTCCAGTTCAGCGGTGATTGGCGAGATCCCTTCTCCGGACTTGCCTTGGTCTTGGTATGCAATTTTTGTTATAGACATTATGGGTATGTCGGGGCCCTGTTCCGGCTATGTTGCAACACTTATGTTCTTTTAGAGGCTCATAGACAGGTGTCGGCTCATGTATAGTTTGGTATGCCTTGTCGGCTAGTTTTTGTTGTATAGTCTTTCATAGTAGCGTGGTAGCTCATACCTTATACGTAGTTTCTTGATTGTCTGGTCATCCCCTGCTATGTATGTTCATGCCGTCATATTTTATTGCTGGTTGTCCATGATCTAGGTCTACCATTTATATTGATCTCGTCAGCCTTAAAAGATAATAATGAAGGTTAGATGAAATGTACGTTGGTGCTCGGCAAGTGTGGTCGGGTGCTAGTCATGGCCCTTCAGTTTGGGTCGTGACAAACTTGGTATCAGAGCAAGTCTGTCCTAGGGGTTGTCTATGAGCCGTGTCTAGTAGAGTCTTGATTATGGATGTGTAGCGCGCCACATTTATAATCAGGAGGCTACATGACATCTAGGGTTGTTACCTTCTTCCTGAATCTAGATCGTGCGTAGAGTTGAGTTGTAAGTGTTCGTCTCTAATATTCACCTTGTTTCTTTCAGTGATGCCTTCGACTAGGAAGTAAACGATTAGTAGACGGCTTGATACAGCAGCGGGAGAGGGTACCAGTCAGGTGCCCCAAGCCAGAGCAGGACAAAGTGAGGCTCACAGTGAGATGCCCTCTCATACCTCATCTACTCCATCTCCTCCAGAGGATATTAGAAGGCACCCAACGCCTCCAGTTCCTACATCTGACACTACAGACCAGGATATGCAGAGTGCTTTGTAGTTGTTGACTAGCTTGGTAGCTGCTCAGGCTCAGAGGCAGAATACAGGTGCTGCTGATAAACCAGCTAGTACAAGAGTTCGTGATTTTATTAATTTAGACCCTCTAGTATTTACCGGATCAGACCCCAAGGAGGACCCACAGACTTTTATTAACCAGGTTCATCGTACACTGCGGGTTATGCATGTTAGTGATATAGAGGCAGTAGAGTTGGCTTCTTATCGGCTACAGGATTTAGCGGTTCTCTAGTATGATAGTTGGGAGAGATCCAGGGGTCTGAACGCTCCTCCAGCTGTGTGGAAGGAATTTTCTGAGGCCTTTCTTCGTCACTACTTACCAGTTGAGATACGACAAGCTAGAGCTGATAAGTTCTTGAACCTTAGATAAGGTAATATGAGTGTATGAGAGTACAGTATGCAGTTTATTCTTTGGCAAGGTATGCTCCCCATATGGTGGCCGAGACGAGTGATAGGGTGCATATGTTCGTGAATGGGTTGGGACCACATCTGATAAATTAGTGTACGATAGCCTCCTTGGTGGAGGGCATGGATATTTCCCGTATTCAAGCTTATGCCCAGACCCTAGAGGATCGTAAGCGCCAACAGAAGGCAGTTAGGGAGCAGGATAGGGGCCAGCATAAGAGGGCGAGATTTGCAGGGTATTCTGATGACTTCAGAGGCAGCGTCAGGCCACAGTTTTCGAGGAGTTCGGTGCCACCTGTAGCTAGTGCTCCTCCACAGTTTCAGAGGCCTCGATATGATCGATCCTATTCTGGTCCAGGTCAGAGTTTGCGGGCATCTGGCTCGCAATATCACAGGGATACTAGTCAGATGAGACCCCCAACACCACATTGTGATCAGTGCAGTAAGGCCCACTTTGGACTGTGCCGTCGAGGTTCTGATGCGTGCTATTCGTGCAGACAGTATGGCCATATGACGTGGGATTATCCTAACAGAGGAGGTGATGGTATGTCTCAGCCGACTGGATCTGTGTCTGGTTCTTCCTCATCAGTTCGACCTCCAGCATGGGGTTTTCAACAGTCGACAGGTCGTGGTATGGGTAGAGGTGCAGTGCCGAGTTTGAGTGGGGCTCAAAATCGAACCTATGCTCTAGTAGGTCAACAGGATCTCGAGTCGTCTCCAGATGTTGTTACAGGTATATTGTCTGTGTTTTCTTATGATGTATATGCGCTGATTGATCCGAGATCTACATTATTATATGTTACACCCTTTGTGGCTAATAAGTTTGGCATTGAACTTGAATTGATAAGTAAACCCCTTGCGGTATCTACTCCGATAGGAGATTCTGTGGTTGCTAGAAGGGTATATAGAGGTTGCACTATGATGATTTGTAGTCGTCAAACCTCGGCAAATTTATTTGAGTTAGAAATGGTTGATTTTGATGTGATAATAGGAATGGACTGGTTAGCCTCATCATATGCAAATGTTGATTGTCGTACGAAGATGGTTAGGTTCCAAGTTTCGGGTGAACCCGTCATTGAATGGAAAGGGTACATTGCTACACCGAAAGGTAGGTTTATTTCCTATCTTAAGGCAAGGAAAATTGATCTCAAAAGGTTACATTTATCATCTCGTTCACGTTAGGGATGCGGAGGCGAAGCCGCCTACTCTACAATCAATCCCCGTGGTCAACAAATTTCCAGATGTTTTCCCAGATGAACTCCCAGGCCTTATTCCTGAAAGGGAGATTGAGTTTAGCATTGATGTGTTGCCTGACACTCAATCGATCTATATCCCTCCATACAGAATGGCCCCGGCAGAGTTGCGAGAGTTGAAGGTGCAGTTGAAGGACTTGCTGGATAAGGGCTTCATTAGGCCTAGCACTTCACCTTGGGGTCCGCCAGTCCTATTCGTGCGGAAGAAAAACGAGTCGTTACGGATGTGTATCGACTATCGACAGTTGAATAAGTCTACTATAAAGAACAAGTATCCACTTCCAAGAATTGATGACCTGTTTGACCAACTCCAGGGTGTACCGTATTTCTCCAAGATTGATTTACGTTCAGGGTATCATCAGGTGAGGGTTAAGGAGAAGGATATTCCAAATACGGCCTTCCGGACAAGATATGGGCACTTTGAGTTCTTGGTGATGTCGTTCGGGCTAACAAATGCCCCAACAGCTTTTATGGATCTCATGAATACTATATTAAGGCCCTATCTTGATGTGTTCGTGATTGTATTCATTGATGCCATTCTAGTGTATTCTCGTTCGGAGGCGGAACATGCGTGCCACTTGCGGATAGTATTACAGATGCTTCAGGATCGTAAGTTATATGCTAAGCTCTCCAAATGTGAATTTTGACTGAACTCAGTAGCATTCCTTGGCCATGTGATATCTGATGAGGGTATTGTCACACCTCCTTTTTCCGCCTCCGCGAGGGGTGAAGGAGTTTTTTTCCAATTAAAGGACAATCGAAACGGGATTTGTTTGTTTACTTCAGAGTCTCCACTTGGGAGATTTAGGGTGTCCCAAGTCACCAATTTAATCCCGAATCGAGGAAAAGAATGACTCTGTATTAAAGTCCACGAACCAGAAATCTGGATAAGGAATTCTGTTAACCCAGGAGAAGGTGTTAGGCATTCCCGAGTTCCATGGTTCTAGCACGGTCGCTCAACTGTCATATTAGGCTTGTTTATCTGATTTTATACAATTATGAGCTCATGTGCAAATTTTAACTCTTTACCGCTTTTATTATATTTTTAAAGGAATGTGAACATCGTTTAAAGAACATGTCTTTGGATTGCGTCACATGAAATGTACCCGCAATCCGGAACATATTTTATTCAATGTTTTGGGATTTGGATTTGGGTCGCATGAAATGCACACCCGAGTTTAAGAAGGTAAGATTATTAAAATGCGCTTAAAGAGTCTAACGCGTTATTATCTTTGGGGAAGGTAGTGAAATTCACTAAACAGTCCATCCCGAATTCTAAATATACAATTAAACGTTTATTGAGGGCCCTGCAGTTGGTGCGTTTTATTGGGCGAGGCTCATCTCATTTATTTTTAAAGGACAGTCCTAAAATGCCTACATTTTTCTCTATTAAATTTGCCTCTACAAAATAAAAGAAAAAAAGTATTAATTTATTTACATGCTTGAGTTGTTATAGATGGGTTTCGAATATGATTCATAAAATCTGAAAATGGTGCAAACAGGACAGTCTGTTGCCAATGCGGGCCCAGGCCCAACGTGTATGACATAAAACTAGACCTGGGCCGTCTTATTCACATGTTACTACCTAGTTACATTATACTAGGCATGTTCTCAGTTTGTCAAATTAAAAAAAAACTTAGCAATCTAATTTTAATCCTAGACCATTTACATGCTGAAATTAACCAATATTATTTAACTAAACAATATTCCTACCAAGTTCCGAAATGGTCTATTCGTTTGATTTTTAACTAGACGGAGTTATTACACTATTTATTTATTTTTAGGCAATATATAGATAGTTCATCCATTAAGCTATCGTCAGATGTTCCACTATATATATTAAACAGCTACATGATTCTGATTTTTGTAAGCTAAATAATTTATATATACAAATAAAATTTAGAATATAATTAAAATAAATTTAGAACTTCAACTCTTCATTTTCGTATTCATGCTTCATATTTCAGTTTACAGTAACCAGCGTGTCAGTTGTGTACCTGATATTGGAAGCAAAAGAAAAGGGAGATCAACAGAAATTCAGTAGCATACAACAACAGCAACCCCAACAACCAGCAATGAGAAACCAGTGAAGGATTTTAAAACTCAAGATAAAAATCCAGAAACACCAACAACAATCAACGGACAGAAGCCAAGGGAATCTTTTCATATTTGAAAGACTAATTAATATTCAACCCTTAATTTCTGAATCTGTATATCAGAATATTTAAATTGTATATCAGGTGTATACTATTCTTCTCTTGAATTTCCAGAATGTTTTTATTTTTATTTTTTGGAGTCTTAGTATTTTCGGAATTTTTCTCTCTTAAAATTCAGCTCTTTTTTTTTCTCTCTCCCTATCTTCCTCTTCTTGTTTCTAAAATCTGGTCAAGTCCTCCCCTTTATTACCATCTTTCAGCATATTTTAAACATAAAAACCTACTATCTTCCCACTCAACCCCCTTTTAATCCCACTACTTAATGTTTTGTCCCCCACTACATTAAATAAATACCCCATTATATCTTGTCCCCCATACTTACCTTAAACAAATACATTATTCCCCCCATTATATCTTGTCCCCCCATTATTGATTATTTTAATATTATTTTAATCCTAATTGACAGAGCACTCAAAATAAATAATTGTTCAGAATTTTAATTCCAAATATACCCCTCTGACCTTACTGAAATAACTATTTTACCCCTGAACGTACTACAAATTACCAAACTACCCCATCAGCTATAACCAATCCACCTAATTAATTTCAACCAAAATACAGCAAATATGACCAATTTCTAAACAATTTTCAACAACAAATTCAAACTAAATGATGAACAACAAAGAAACAAATAAAATTATTTTGATTGAACAATATTTTTAACAATAAACAAACCTACTTTCAAATTCAACAATAACAACAACAAAAAACAAGTATATTCAGATTTCTAAATTCAATAATTACTTGAACCTAAAATTAAATCCAACAACATTACAACAAAGATGAACGATTCAAAACGAAGCTATGTTGAACTACTACGGGCAGATTTCAGACTACGATTGACACACAGATGCAAGGGACTAAACTAACTGTATCAGGAATAAAATCGTGATTTAACTTAGACAAAACCTGAACGAACAGGGAACCAAACAACGTGATCAACAACAAAGAGCAAACTGACACTATTTCAACAAATAGCAAACTACAACAATACAAATATACAAACCAACTAACGGAAACGAGATAATATGACAATTAAAGGAGACAAACGACTATGTAAAACTTCTTATGTGATTCAGTAATTAAACAAACAAACATCACAAATGAAAGGTCCAAGATATCAGTATCACGTGAGTCATAAAACTGGAACGAAGGAAATCGAACAAAACAACTCATATACCCACGACGCAAGATCTGAAAATCGAAAAATGAGCAAAGTTAGAATATAACCTTCTTAATAGAAACTTCTTCATTTTCAACATCAAAGAAACTCCATTGAAAAGCTCAATTTTTGAATCACGAATGGAACTAACGAACGGGCGATCTCATCAGATCCGAACTCAAACTGGCGACTGGACATGAACTCGAACGGACGATCCATGACTGGACGATCTCATCTCTTGCAATGAGGACGATGGGTGAGGGTGATGTGCGATGAAGAAAGCTGAAGCAGTAGCAGCATGCTACTGTCACGCTGCTGAAACAGTAGCAGCACGGGAGCAACAGCTATGGAGAAAAAGAACGGAGCAGCAACGACATCAATGGAGAAGAACAGTAGCAGCCATGGACGACGAACGCAGCAGCAGTAGCACGACGGAGCAGCAGCGACAGTGAAGCAGATCGACGAAGAAGAAACAGCAACGGGCTTCAACAACATCTGGACGCATCCATGGTAGCAGCGAAACGACGAAGAAGAAGCAACCAGCAGCGACGAAGAAGATGATGGTGGAGTGAACGACGCCGAAGAAGAAGAAGACACAGCAGTGTGTGTGTTTTGTTGTGTGTGTGTGTGTGCAGAAGGTGAAGGACGAGGGGGGGGTGTGAGGGGGAAGGGCTGCCATGGGAGGAGCTTGGTGAAGCTTGGAGAAGAAGAAGAAAAAGAGAGGTGGGGGGCGGGTGGTTTTTGTTTTTTTAGGTTTAGGTTTTTTTTTTTGTGAAATGTAAGATAATAGGGGTGTTGGGTTATGGACTGGGTCGACCCGGTTTGGAATGGACCAGGTCATGGAGGAAGGTTGGGTATATTTGGGCCTGTGGTTCAAAATTGAAGAAGAGGCCTAATTCCGATTTTCTTTTATATTTTTGTTTCTTTTCTTTTACTTCCTAATTAATAAAACTAAAATTCTAAATTAAATTATAAATTAAATTAACTTATCAAAAATACTAAATAATTCCCAATAACTATTATCGCACATTTAAATAGCAATTAATGATAAAATCGCACAATTTAGACGTTAAATGTTAAAATGCAACATACATTATTTTTTATGATTTTCTCATTTTTTGTAAAACAAACTTAAATACTAAATGAAAATGCGACATATTTTATATTTTTATTAATTTAAACGAATAAACATGCAGAGACAAAATACAAATAATTATACAAAAATACCACAAAAATTCAAAAAATTGCACACCAAGGAAAATTGTTTTATTTTGAATTTTTTGGGAGTAATTCTCATATAGGGCAAAAATCACGTGCTTACAGATGCCCCTCTTTGCCCGAAGACACGAAGGGTTTTCGTGCAAAGATAAAGTGAGCGATTTTTTCCCATCCGAGTACTCCGTATGAAGCATTTTTTTAAAAAAGATTTGACCGAACCTTTGCTTCGGAGGTTTCCTACATATCCTGGGCTAAACAGGAATCAGGTCAATGTAGTTCGGGAAGTTTTGGTAGCTGGGAATACCATGGGACTGCAATGTTACTGCTGTTGTATGCTACTTTTACTTGTTTGCTGACCTCCTTATTACACCATGCTTAAAAGAAAAATCAAGAAGTTAGGCTAGACTACGAATTACAAAATCCCATATATCTTCCATTTGTTCTTGATGCCTTGATTTCTTGTCGGCTTGCGTCGATTCCGGTGCTTCTTTCTTCCGAGAACTGACGGGGGTGACACCGACCTTTTGCTACTCTAAATACCAATTCTCACTGTCTGGTTCGGTCCGCTGGGGATATGGCTTTCTTCATTAAGCTTCGTTATGCTGGGCATAATTCAATGTTCATAGGCCGCTTCTTTCAAGATGCGTCTTTTCTCCCTTTTGACTCATACGCTTGATTTTGCACTGGGATCTCTTGTTGCAACCTTCTGCTTTCCGGTGCTGGGGATTTTTATTGTTTCCCGCTGGGGATTCCTATTGTAACCTTCTGCCTTCCGGACTTGCAATGTATTCCTCTATTATATGGGTGGGCTCCCAACTTCAACCAACAACTTTGCAAATAAATTCGCCATTCCTCTCTTCAGGCGGGCTCCTGACTTCATCAACAACTTTGAAAAATAAAACGTCTTTCCTTTATTCAGGCGAGCTCCTGACCTCAACAACAACTTTGAAAATAAAGCGCCATTCCTTTCTTCAGGCAGGCTCCTGACTTCAACAACAACTTTGAAAATAAAATGTCATTCCTTTCTTTAGGCTGGCGTGATTTCAACAACTTTTAAAAATAAAACGCCTTTCCTCTCTTCAGGCGGGCTCCTGACCTCAACAACAACTTTGAAAATAAAATGCCATTCCTTTCTTTAGGCTGGCGAGATTTCAACAACTTTTAAAAATAAAACGCCTTTCCTTTCTTCAGGCGGGCTCCTGACTTCAACAACAACTTTGAAAATAAAATGCCATTCCTTTCTTTAGGCTGGCGAGATTTCAACAACTTTTAAAAATAAAACGCCTTTCCTTTCTTCAGGCGGGCTCCTGACTTCAACAACAACTTTGAAAAATAAAACGCATTTCCTCTCTTCAGGCGGGCTCTTGACTTAAACAAACAACTCTGAAAATAAAATGTTATTCCTTTCTTTAGGCTGGCGAGATTTCAACAACTTTTAAAAATAAAACGCATTTCCTCTCTTCAGGCGGGCTCCTGACTTCAACAAACAACTTTGAAAAATAAAACTCCTTTCCTCTCTCCAGGCGGGCTCCTGACTTCAACAACTTTGAAAATAAAATGCCATTCCTTTCTTTAGGCTGGCGAGATTTCAACAACTTTTAAAAATAAAACGCCATTCTGTTCTTCAGGGGGGCTCCTGACCTCAACAACTTTGAAAATAAAATGCCATTCCTTTCTTTAGGCTGGCGAGATTTCAACAACTTTTAAAAACAAAAACGCTTTTCCTCTCTTCAGGCGGGCTCCTGACTTCAACGACAACTTTGAAAAATAAAACGCCATTCCTTTCTTTAGGCTGGCGAGATTTCAACAACTTTTAAAAATAAAACGCCATTCTGTTCTTCAGGGGGGCTCCTGACCTCAACAACTTTGAAAATAAAATGCCATTCTTTTCTTTAGGCTGGTGAGATTTCAACAACTTTTAAAAATGAAAATGCCTTTCCTCTCTTCAGGCGGGCTCCTGACTTCAACGACAACTTTGAAAAATAAAACGCCATTCCTTTCTTTAGGCTGGCGAGATTTCAACAACTTTTAAAAATAAAACGCCTTTCCTCTCTTCAGGCGGGCTCCTGATTTCAACAACAACTTTGAAAATAAAGTGTCATTCCTTCCTTTAGGTTGGCGAGATTTAAACAACTTTAAAAAATAAAACGCATTTCCTCTCTCCAGGAAGGGTCCTGACTTCAACAACAACTTTGAAAATAAACTCCTATTTGAGGGCGGATGAACCCAAAATATCCTATTTGAGGGCGGATGAACCCAACATATCCTATTTTGAGGGCGGATGAACTCAAAATATCATATTTGAGGGCGGATGAACCCAATTTCTTCAACTTAAATGTAAAGACTGAAATGTATTCCAACTTCAAAACTTGAAATTTAAATTGCCATTCTTCAGGTGGGCTCCTGACTTCTTTAACTTAAAATTTAACAACCTCCGTTCTACAGGCGGGCTCCTGACTTCAACAATTTCTTAAATTTTAACACCTCCATTCTCCAGGCTGGTTCCTGACTTCAACTCTAATATTTTAAAAATAAATCAAGCTCCTTTCGAGCTTTGGAGAAAGATTCATTGGACTAAGATTTGATATCTCAGGATAAAATTTCATCAGACTAGGACTTTTATCCTAGGTGGAAAATGTAAAGATCAAAGGTTTGAGAAACTTACCTTTGTAATTCTTTCTTTTCTTTTCTTTTTCCCTTGCGCTACTTTGTTCCTGTTTCAACTCTCAAGCAAAGAAATTTTATCAGTTTTTTTTATTTTTTTTATTTTATGGTGGCCGATTTGTGGCCTTGCTGGGGGATGGTTATCTCCTTCAAAAGCCCGTGTTGCCTTTCCCCGAGACTGCTGGGGATAACACTGCTGGGGAATTATTTACTTACCTGTTGGGGAATGATATCATTGGGGAGTCTCCTTTCTTCCCCTTTTCTCCAAATCTACTTCCTTCAAAACTTTTCTATCTCAACATTGCTGGAGATAACGCTGTTGAGGATAACACTGCTAGGAGATTTTGATTCTTTCAAAACTAGTGCTTCACTCTTCTGAAGGTTGCTGGGAATGATACTGGCCTTTTGCTTTTTCCGAGCACAAGTTTCATCCTTTTGTTCTGTCCGCTGGGGAACAACTTACTTTATTAAAACTTGTTATGCTGGGGGTAAAACCGGTTCAAAGACCACTTCCCTTGATACTGGTGCTATCTTTATTCTTCCCCAAATGGGTATCTGACTTTCAAAAAATTTTCTAAATGAAAGGAAAATTTTCTTCCCCAGTTTGATAATCTCCCTTGTGGCATGCATTTCTGTCATCAATGCCATTTCCTTTACCTGTTTCAAATCAAACAAAATTTGTTAGTTTAAAACGCGGTGGTTGGTCATGATACTCCTACTGGGGATGGATTTTCCCTTTGTACTTCCCTACTTTGCGTTCCAAAAACTTGCTGGGGACGATATTATTTGTTGGGAATGATCCCTTTCTGGTGGGGATATCCTTCTTCTTTTGTGGCATAGTTCGGAAACTGTCATTTTCTCGACCTTTTAGTCCCGCATGAATTTCCCAAATCATGCTCATTGCTCTCCTTGATTTGTCCACGGGCCTTGGCCTTGAGGTTTAATAACCTTTGATTTCGGCAAGGATATCCCTCTTGACACTCGTCAATCCTTTTGTCAATCTCCTTTTGCTGGGGATATCTTTATTGACACTGGCCTCGCGCTTGTTCCTTCCTGACTTAGACCATTGGATCTTCTAATCAGATCTGGTCTTGCCTAATTGGAAAACTGATGGCAGATTTTGAAGTCATTTCTCACTGGTTCTGACCAAACAGACTCTACTGGGGAATGTTTCTATGAAAGGAGAAAGAAAAACAAAAAGGGAACCTAATAAAAGACAAAGGAAAAAGATGACTCTTTAACAAAAGAAACTATAAATAAAAACCTATCAAACGCTGATACTGACTCTAATGGTCATGACATGCGCATGTGGCCTATCCTCTACCGTTAGTCGTCTTTCAAGATCTTCACTTGGAGATTCCCCATCTGATTCTTAATCTTATTCGACTTGTAGTGCCCAAAGGGTTTTCACTATCAAGCCTCTCTCATTTTGGTTTTTCTCTCAGCTTTCATCGTCTTATGGTGTCCGTGAAGATTTTCACCGATAAGACTCTCTCATTTGTATGACTTTCCAGCTGGGGATTTGGAGTGTTGCCGATATGACTCTCTCTGCTGGGGATTAGAGTCCTTTCTGCTGTGGATCAGAATGTTATGTTCACCGGTAAGACTCTTATTTGTCTGACTTGGCATCTTTTGAAGACTAATCAGAAGGTCTTTCTTTGGACCGTAATGTGGGTTTTGGATAGGCTAGAAAGAAAGGGGTATTAAAGGCTCAAAAACAAAATAAACTTGGGGTTCAAAATTACAACCTTCGGAACCATATTTGTTTACAACAAGCGCAACCCTTGCCCTAGTTTCTTGCTTGGGGATTAATTATTTTTATTTTTAAAAATTTTTAACACCATGACCGAGCCGTGAGGCGCCTACGTATCCTCTTTGAGGAATCAGGTCGAACGTAGTTCCCACTTCCTCCGTTTTCTTCTGACTTTCTTTTGTTTTTTGTTATCATTTTTCTTTTCTTTTTATTATTATTTTTCCGTTTTTGTTGCTCTTTTTTTTTTCTTTTTCTTTTTCTTCCACGTTTGTGTTTCTAACCTTGGTTGTTGATTCCGAACGAGGGGTACGAAAGAAAAATAAATAAGGCTCAAAAGGGGTAACGAAGGATAAAGTGTTTAGGTAGCAGAACGAAATGCCTTCGTCATTCCAGTCTTCAAAACATGTCAAGGGCAAACAATACAATTGAACATAGATTTGTAGTCTCTTCTGATGGTGCTGGACTTGACAATTATATTCAACATTTGCTTTTCATTTGTCATTTCTAAAGCACCGTTGGGCGACACTCTCACTCTCATTATCATGAAAGGCGAATCTTGCTTTTAACGGTTTTCTTTGTGTTTTACTTTCCCTAGTTCCATAAGACTCGAGCTCCGAATAATTTCAAACCGTCCTTATTTCCTTTAAATGTTTTGATCACCTTCCCAGGGTTTTATGATTAACTTTTAAGATTAGGCCCAACTGTGCGCACATGTCATGTCACTAGAATCGGCGCTGAACAAAATGATAAAAGGATCAAATAAAAGATGACAAGAAATAGTAAAAGACCGGATTTTGCATTAGATTACCGGTGAAATGGTTTGAATAACAAAACGAACGAAACAAACAAACAGCTTGGACAAAACTTAAACAAACCGCTATGACAAAATGGAAAGATAAGAAAGTTTGACGCAAGACAATATCCGAATTACAACCCTAATAATCCGGAGAACAGAAATGACAACAAAATAAACCATCAAAAGCTTCTCTCTTGCTAACCAAGGAATGAAGCGCCCTCCCAATTATCAAACCTGGCATCTTAGCCATGGAGCTTTGCATTAATACTGCCAAGACCATTACCAGCTTCAACATCATCACCCTCCGTCAACAAGATCTCGATAGGGTTCGAGTGCTCCATGTCACTATTATTGATCACAATCCGCCCTTTTTGGATCATTTTTTCTACTTCCCTTTTCAGATTATGACAGCTCTCAATGTTGTTCCCTCTGGCATTGGAGTGGTATGCGCATCGTGCTGCCGGATCAAAGTTTCTTGCATGTGGATATGGAGTATATGCGGGGAGCGGCTCAATCAAGCCAGCATGCCTTAGACTTTCAAACAGACTTGCATAAGATACTCCGATAGGGGTGAGAGCCTTTCCTCGTTTCAGCAACCTCTCGTTCCTAAATGCTTGATTGGGTCGGAAACCTGATCCAGGGGGCTTCCGGTAGGTTTGTGAGGGTGGATCGGCCTTCTGTGGAGCTGGGTATTTGGAAAGTGAAGCATGTATTTGGGAGTCTCGTGGAGAAAAGTAGTGTTGAGGAGGGGAGTAGCGTTGACGAGTGATGGAGCTACTCGGGTAGCTGGGAAAGCTGCCATAAGTGGGTTGGGATGGAGAGTATGGGAGATCTTCCATTATGGTGTTGGGTGCTTGGGTAATGACAGAGTTCAAGAGGCTTGGCGGTGGAGGGGTGGTGCTTTCCCAGTCATCCATGCCTGATACATGTCTGCCACATGCTGTCTCAGCATTTTCACTTCTTCTACCAACCCGTTGTTCCGTTCGACCAGTTGTTGTCGGTCATCAGTACCGACCCACTCGGTTCTGCGGTTCTGAGTCATTGTCCTTTGACTTTGCTTTGCAGGGAGGAGTTACCAGAACCAAACACTTTTCTATATATGAACAACAACAAAGTGAAGCCATCACGTTAGTGTTAGGGCATTTGACAGATAATCATATATTAGAGATACAGTGCACCTAAGCAGTTAGACCGTTCTATCACGCATTCATGTGCGTCGATCCGGTTTCTTGTAATTGTGCCCCTTTGAAAATCTCCCACACTTTCCTTTATTTTTCTTTTTTCTTTTTTCTTTTTTTTTTAAATGGTGGTCGAATCTTATGGAGATTGCCTACGTATCATGACCCCGCATGAATCAGACCTTGCGTAGTTCGGACCAATAAAAGATAAATAATAATAAAACTTTTTTTTTTGGAATTTTCAATTTTCATATTAAAACAAACTGGGTTTCAAAGGCTTAAAGATGACCTACAAACTCGAAAATCAAACAACCCACATATTCTAATCAAAAGATTTACAAACTTAAAAACAAAAGGCCAGCTCTCGTTCTCCGTTTGACAAATGCATCCAAACGGTTATTTTTGCAAATGTGGCCCTTCCAAATTTCACATGAATTTTGAGGCCGGGGAGGATTATTTTATGACACTTTACAAACTTGTCCGTTCTTTTACGAAAATAGCCTTTCGACAACTAAAAGATACTCTAAGGCTATTTTGGCAAGAACGGTTTAAGACGTTGCCGAAGCTGGCTCGGCTTATTTTTGACTAAAAATCCAAACGGTATTCACCTGACCGCTGACTCTTTGTTTTTTTTTTCAAATTACAATAAAACCTGGTGTTGCAAACACGACCCTTCAACGCCTTGGGGACGAATATTTTTAAGGCTGTGTGGGTCAACTGGACCAAATCTAAAACAATGACCCAAAGGTGGCTATTTATGCAAAGTTAGCCCTTCGGCGTCCCTTTCGGGAACATTCGGCTATTTTTGACAAAAACAGCATCACCCGACTTATTTATGACTCTTTTTATCGTTTTTTAAAATAGAAAACTCAATATTGCAAACACGGCCTTTCAACGCCTCGGGGACGAAGATTTTTAAGGCTGTGTGAGTCAACTAGACCGAATCTTAAACATGACCCAAAAGGTGGCTGTTTATGCAAAGTCAGCCTTCCGGCGTCCCTTTCGGGAACATTCGGCTATGTCTTGACAAAACAGCGTCACCCGACTTCTTTATGATGAAATTAAAATTTGACATATATATATTTTTTGCTATATTTTTTTTGGCAAAAGGGGAGGTTGGACCCGATGAGGGTTTCCTACGTATCTCACATCTGGTGAGAATCAAACCCGCGTAGTTCGGGAATAAAACAAACTATATATATATATATATATATATATATTATTCTTTTTATTTTATTTTTTAAAAAACAAGACTCTTTTTCATTTTTATTTTTTGGCATTTCATAAGCAAATAATTAAACCACTTTCAAAACACGACTCTTTTCATTTTTTTTTTGGCATTTCATAAATAAAAAAAAATTATTATTGTTTTTTTTTAAAAAAAAACAAAACTTTTTCCATATTCATCTTTTATGGCAAGACAAACTATTTTCCTTTTCTATTTTTTGAAAACAAGAAAGAATAACGACTTTTTTTTCTTTTCATCTTCAACAAATAATAAAACAACCTATTCCCAAACTAAAATAAAGACTCTTTTCTTTTTCTTTTTCTTCAAACAATTTCCAAAAATAAAGACTCTTTTTTTTTAATTTTTCCTTTGCTTTTAGTAAAACAAACTTTTAAAAATAAAATATTTTTTTTAGAGTTTCGACACTATTTAGACATTGTTATTTTTTCAAAGCAGAAGATTAACCCTATACACTGCTATTTTTTTCTTCTTCTTCTTCTTTTTTTTTTTCAAAATTTTCCAATATTCAAAACCGGTCAGCATGCAAGTCCAAAGCAAATAACATGCACAAGCAGTAAGTAGGATGCATCAGGATGGTCTTTTCTGTTTCAGGTTGCTATTCCTAGACGGACCCAACCCCTGTGTTGAGTCCCCTAAGTCAAAAAATGCACATGATGCAGATAAGCGTTCCTACTAGGGATCCGACATGAAGTTGAGTTATTCTAGGTTCAGAACCTGGGTGTTTGTTCTAGACCTGGCTTACCCAAGCGCAGAGCTCGAGCCGAGGGAGGGCAGCGTACCGGGAATACAGAAGCTTCACCGGCTTAGCAACTTGTCCGAACCTCGTTCTAAATTGGGATTTGACACTATACAGAAAAGAAGTCGTATGAAGTACACCCTTCTTCATGATTCAGAAGACTCGGAGAGGAGATGGGTTTCAGCACAGTTTATATACAGTTCACGTAATATCAAAGCGGTAAAAGGCAACCAATTAGCACATTGAGCCAAAACATGTAACAAAATCAGATAAACCAAATATAACAATTTATATAAGCTCGAATTTCAAACCCTGAACCAGTGGTTCTGGGTCATTATCCCCAGCAGAGTCGCCAGAGTTGTCACACCTCCTTTTTCCGCCCCCGCGAGGGGTGAATGGGTTTTTTTCCAATTAAATGACAATCGAAACGACATTTGTTTGTTTATTTCAGAGTCTCCACTTGGGAGATTTAGGGTGTCCCAAGTCACCAATTTAATCCCGAATCGAGGAAAAGAATGACTTTGTATTACAGTCTGCGAACCAGAAATCCGGATAAGAAATTCTGTTAACCCGGGAGAAGGTGTTAGGCATTCCCGAGTTCCGTGGTTCTAGCACGGTCGCTCAACTGTCATATTAGGCTTGTTTATCTGATTTTATACAATTATGAGCTCATGTGCAAATTTTAACTCTTTACCGCTTTTATTATATTTTTAAAGGAATGTGAACATCGTTTAAAAAACATGTCTTTGGATTGCGTCACATGAAATGCACCCACAATACGGAACATATTTTATTCAATGTTTTGGGATTTGAATTTGGGTCGCATGAAATGCACACCCAAGTTTAAGAAGGTAAGATTATTAAAATGCGCCTAAAGAGTCTAACGTGTTATTATCTTTAGGGAAGGTAGTGAAATTCACTAAACAGTCCATACCGAATTCAAAATATTCAATTAAACGTTTATTGAGGGCCCCGCAGTTGGTGCATTTTATTGGGCGAGGCTTATCTCATTTATTTTTAAAGGACAGTCCTAAAATGCCTCCATTTTTCTCTATTAAATTTGTCTCTACAAAATAAAAGAGAAAATGTCTTAATTTATTTACATGCTTGAGTTGTTATAGATGGGTTTCAAATATGATTCATAAAATCTGAAAATGATGCAAACAGGACAGTCCGTTGCCAATGCGGGCCCAAGCCCAACGTGTATGACATAAAACTAGACCTGGGTCGTCTTATTCACATGTTACTACCTAGTTACATTATACTAGGCATGTTCTCAGTTTGTCAAATTAAAAAAAAAACTTAGCAATCTAATTTTAATCCTAGACCATTTACATGCTGAAATTAACCAATATTATTTAACTAAACAATATTCCTACCAAGTTCCGAAATGGTCTATTCGTTTGATTTTTAACTAGACGGAGTTATTACACTATTTATTTATTTTTAGGCAATATATAGATAGTTCATCCGTTAAGCTATCATCAGATGTTCCACTATATATATTAAACAGCTACATGATTCTGATTTTTGTAAGCTAAATAATTTATATATACAAATAAAATTTAGAATATAATTAAAATAAATTTAGAACTTCAACTCTTCATTTTCGTATTCATGCTTCATATTTCAGTTTACAGTAACCAGCGTGTCAGTTGTGTACCTGATATTGGAAGCAAAAGAAAAGGGAGATCAGCAGAAATTCAGTAGCATACAACAACAGCAACCCTAACAACCAGCAATGAGAAACCAGTGAAGGATTTTAAAACTCAAGATAAAAATCCAGAAACACTAACAACAATCAACGGACAGAAGCCAAGGGAATCTTTTCAGATTTGAAAGACTAATTAATATTCAACCCTTAATTTCTGAATCTGTATATCAGAATATTTAAATTGTATATCAGGTGTATACTATTCTTCTCTTGAATTTCCAGAATGTTTTTCTTTTTATTTTTTGGAGTCTTAGTATTTTCGGAATTTTTCTCTCTCTTAAAATTCAGCTCCTTTTTTTTCTCTCTCCCTATCTTCCTCTTCTTGTTTCTAAAATCTGGTCAAGTCCTCCCCTTTATTACCATCTTTCAGCATATTTTAAACATAAAAACCTACTATCTTCCCACTCAACCCCCTTTTAATCCCACTACTTAATGTTTTGTCCCCCACTACATTAAACAAATACCCCATTATATCTTGTCCCTCATACTTACCTTAAACAAATACATTATTCCCCCCATTATGTCTTGTCCCCCCATTATTGATTATTTTAATATTATTTTAATCCTAATTGACAGAGCACTCAAAATAAATAATTGTTCAGAATTTTAATTCCAAAAATACTCCTCTGACCTTACTGAAATTACCATTTTACCCCTGAACGTACTGCAAATTACCAAACTACCCCCATCAGCTATAACCAATTCACCTAATTAATTTCAACCAAAATACAACAAATATGACCAATTTCTAAACAATTTTCAACAACAAATTCAAACTAAATGATGAACAACAAAGAAACAAATAAAATTATTTTGATTGAACAATATTTTTAACAACAAACAAACCTACTTTCAGATTCAACAACAACAATAACAACAACAACAAATAAGTATATTCAAATTTCTAAATTCAATAGTATTTGAACCTAAAATTAAATCCAACAACATTACAACAAAGATGAATTATTCAAAACGAAGCTATGTTGAACTACTACGGGCAGATTTCAGTTTACGATTGACACACAGATGCAAGGGACTAAACTAATTGTATTGGGAATAAAATCGTGATTTAACTTAGACAAAACCTGAACGAACAGGGAACCAAACAACGTGATCAACAACAAAGAGCAAACTGGCACCATTTCAACAAATAGCAAACTACAACAATACAAACATACAAACCAACTAACGGAAACGAGATAATATGACAATTAATGGAGACAAACGACTATGTAAAACTTCTTATGTGATTCAGCAATTAAACAAACAAACATCACAAATGAAAGGGCCAAGATATCAGTATCACGTGAGTCATAAAACTGGAACGAAGGAAATCGAACAAAACAACTCATATACCCACGACGCAAGATCTGAAAATAGAAAGATGAGCAAAGTTAGAATATGACCTTCTTAATAGAAACTTCTTCATTTTCAACATCAAAGAAACTCCATTGAAAAGCTCGATTTTTGAATCATGAATGGAACTAACGAACGGGCGATCTCGTCGGATCCGAACTCAAACTGGCGACTGGACATGAACTCAAACGGACGATCCATGACTGGACGATCTCGTCTCTTGCAATGAGGACGATGGGTGAGGGTGATGTGCGATGAAGAAAGCTGAAGCAGTAGCAGCATGCTGCTGTCACACTGCTGAAACAGTAGCAGCACGGGAGTAGCAGCTATGGAGAAAAAGAACGGAGCAGCAGCGGCATCAATGGTGAAGAACAGTAGCAGCCATTGATGGCGAACGCAACAGCAGCAGCACGACGGAGCAGCAGCGACATTGAAGCAGATCGACGAAGAAGAAACAGCAACGGGCTTCAGCAACATCTGGACGCATCCATGGTAGCAGCGAAGCGACAAAGAAGAAGCAACCAGCAGCGACAAAGAAGGTGATGGTGGAGTGAACGACGTGAAGACGTCGAAGAAGAAGAAGAAGCAGCAGCAGTGTGTGTGTTTCGTTGTGTATGTGTGTGTGTGTTTGCGGAAGGTGAAGGACGGGGGGGGGGGGGGGGTGTGAGGGGGAAGGGCTGCCATGGGAGGAGCTTGGTGAAGCTTGGAGAAGAAGAAGAAAAAGAGAGGTGGGGGGCGGGTGGTTTTTGTTTTTTTAGGTTTAGGTTTTTTTTTGTTTTCTTTTGTGAAATGTTAGATAATAGGGGTGTTGGGTTATGGACTGGGTCGACCCGATTTGGAATGGACCGGGTCGTGGAGGAAGGTTGGGTATATTTGGGCCTGTGGTTCAAAATTGAAGAAGTGGCCTAATTCCGATTTTCTTTTATATTTTTGTTTCTTTTCTTTTACTTCCTAATTTATAAAACTAAAATTCTAAATTAACTTATAAACTAAATTAACTTATCAAATATACTAAATAATTCCCAATAACTATTATCGCATATTTAAATAGCAATTAACGATAAAATCGCACAATTTAGACGTTAAATGCTAAAATGCAACATACATTATTTTTTATGATTTTCTCATTTTTTGTAAAACAAACTTAAATACTAAATGAAAATCCGACATATTTTATATTTTTATTAATTTAAACGAATAAACATGCACAAACAAAATACAAATAATTATACAAAATACCACAAAATTCAAAAAATTGCACACCAAGGAAAATTGTTTTATTTTGAATTTTTTGGGAGTAATTCTCATATAGGGAAAAAATCACGTGCTTACAGGTATTAGTGTCAACACTCAGAAGATCGATGCACTAAAGAATTGGCCGAGACCTACAACACCATCAGAAGTCCGCAGCTTCCTAGGGCTAGCAGGATATTATAGGCGGTTTGTGGAAGAGTTTTCCTCTATATCATCACCATTGACTAAGTTAACACAGAAAGCTACCAAGTTCCAGTGGTCTGAAACTTGTGAACGTAGTTTTCAAGATCGGAAGAATCGATTGACATCCGCACCAGTGCTCACTCTTCCTGAAGGAACAGAAGGTTATGTGGTATATTGTGATGCCTCAAGTATAGGTTTGGGGTGCGTATTGATGCAAGCGTGGGAAGGTGATTGCTTATGCATCAAGATAATTGAAGAAGCATGAAAAGAATTATCCAACCCATGATTTGGAATTGGCTGCAGTAATATATGCTTTGAAGATATGGCGGCACTACTTATACGGCGTCCATGTTGACATCTACACAGATCACAAGAGTTTACAATACATCTTCAAGCAGAAAGAGTTGAATTTGAGGCAGCGTAGGTGGCTTGAATTATTGAAAGACTACGACGTCGAGATATTGTATCATCCCGGTAAAGCCAATGTTGTGGCAGACGCTCTCAGCCGTAAATCAATGGGAAGCTTAGTACATATTGAGGCAGGTAGATGGGGGTTGACTAAAGAGCTTCATCAGCTAGCCAATATGAGAATCAGATTGTTAGACTCTGATGACGGAGGTGTTACTGTACAGAATACATCAGAATCATCTTTGGTAGCCGAGGTAAAAGCACGACAATATGAAGATCCTATCTTAGTACGATTAAGAGAGAGCATTCAGCAGTGTAAAAGTATGGCTTTTGAGATCGGAAGAGATGGGGCACTGAGATACCAGGGCCGATTATGTGTGCCTAATGTGGCAGGGTTGCGAGAGAAGATTATGAATGAGATTCATTAATCCCGATATTCCATCCATCCCGGCTCGACAAAGATGTATCATGATGTCAAGGAGCAGTATTGGTGGGATAACATGAAGAAGTCTATTGCAGAATTTGTAGCCCAATGTCCCAATTGTCAACAAGTAAAGATAGAACATCACAAACCTGGTGGATTGCTTCAGAATATAGAGATTCTGACCTAGAAATGGGAGGTGATTAATATGGACTTCATTATTGGATTACATCGCTCTTATCATAAGTTTGACTTCATCTGGGTGATAATTGATCGACTTACAAAATGTGCCCATTTTCTGCCAGTGAAGACAACTTACACGACTGAAGATTATGCGATGTTGTATATCAAGGAGATTGTTAGGCTTCATGGTGTGCCCGTATCTATTATATCAGACCGAGGAGCTCAATTTACGGCTAACTTTTGGAGGTCTTTCCAGAAGGGTTTAGGCACACAAGTAAATCTCAGCACTGCATTTCATCCGCAGACTGACGGACAGGCTGAACGTACCATTCAGACACTGGAAGATATGCTACGAGCATGTGTTCTAGATTTTAAGGGGAATTGGGATGATCATCTTCCACTCATAGAATTCGCCTATAACAATAGCTACCATTCCAGTATTAAAATGGCCCCATACGAGGCACTATACGGGAGGAGATGTAGATCACCAGTTGGATGGTTCGAAGTCGGTGAAACAGAATTATATGGGCCAGATTTGATTCACCAAGCTATTGAGAAGGTGAAAGTGATACAGGAGCGATTGAGGACGGCACAAAGCAGGCAAAAATCTTATTCTGATGTCCGACGTCGTGATCTAGAGTTTGAGGTTGGTGATTGGGTTTTCCTGAGGATCTCACCAATGAAGGGTATTATGCGTTTTGGGAAGAAAGGTAAGCTGAGTCCAAGGTATATCGGGCCGTATAAAATTCTTCGACGAATTGGACAGGTTGCTTATGAGTTAGAATTGCCATCCGAATTGGAATTTGTCCACCCGGTATTCCATGTATCTATGTTGAGAAAATGTATTGGAGACCCTTCTCGAGTCGTCCCTATCAAAGATGTACAAGTTACAGAGGACCTATCATATGAAGAAGTGCCAGTGGCGATATTAGATCGGCAAGTCCGCAAGCTGAGAACAAAAGATGTAGCTTCCGTCAAAGTATTGTGGAGGAACAAAAATATGGAAGAAATGACATGGGAAGCAGAAGAGGAGATGAAGTCTAAATACCCTTACCTATTCCAGAATGAAGATAACAAGGATGCTGGTGGAAGACAGGATACATTGGAAGGTGAAACGGCTCTATGAGGTAAGCAATAATTTGAGAATACTCCTCCTTAATACAAAATGGTGATATGTAGATAATGTAAATATGCATAATGCTTTGTGTAGCCTTGTGAAGCCATATGTTGGGCTTAATTACTTGCAAGTTTTGCTAGTGACCATTTTATAGGGGAAAATTGATCGGAAATTTCCATTGGAATCCACGATGATTTAAACTCCCCATAAACCCTTACATTCGAGGACGAATGTTCCTAAGGGGGGAGGGTGTTACAACCCATATCCACATGTGTTAGTTCATGCCATATATTAGTTAACATAAATCCAAGAAGGAATTATCTTTGAGATGATAAGAAGTCAATCCTATTGGTCTTAAGTGATACAAGAGTGTATAAGGGTGATTAACAAGTATTAGAAGTTAAATGAATCAAGGATATTGTAACTCGTATTTTTAGGTAAATCTAGCGGTGCTTAATACACTAAAGAGGTCATGTATTAAGGAATTTTAATCATATAATATCCGTATCATAAGTCTTGAAGTCAAACGAGTTATGAAACAAAAGTCGACAAAAGTTATCGCAACTTAGGTTCATAATTTTACTTAAACATTAGGTCAAATGTTTCTAATCTTTTCTCCTAATTTACAAGGAATTACAGGGTGATCTACCAACCAAATTAAATATCGATGAGTCTAGTTTCCAACGCATTAAACTGTTTATCGATACGATCTCGGAGTAGAGAGATACTCGCATTTTTGCGAGACTGCGCCAAGCACCTCTCTATGGGGCCCACTAAGGCGGTTTAAGATATTTGGACCTATATAGGATGCCTCCAACCCATTTTAAGTCATTTATTCTCACTATTTTCAGACCTTAGAACCCTAGGAACATCCTCTCAAGGTTCTCTCAAGATTCAAGACCCAAAAAAAGGGCAAACAACACAAATCAAGTGTCGGGAATTCCGTGGCGCTAGTAAGTCTCTTGTTCTTCTTGTTGTTGCTCATTTTTGTGTCGTTCCAGCTCGTGTGGGAGGTTTTTTTAAAGGGTTTATGTTCTGTAAATACTCCCTCATGTTCTTAATATCAATCCTAGGTGATTTCAAGCCTTCTAAAGTGATTCTAGTGCCGAAAAACACTAATTGATCGCTAGTTTCGCTTTTTTGTTGTTGTGGCAGCATTGGAGGGATATTTCATGGAAATTTAAGGTCAAATTGGAGTTTTTATTTCTGTATAAAGGTAAGGAACCTCTTACTCTATATGTATTTAAGATTATCCAAGTTGCGGCTAAGCCATTGAAGCTAGAACTTGTGAAATATATATATCGAAAGGCTTGGTAGTAATGTTATTATTTTGTGGACTGTTTTGTGTTGTTGTTGGGATGCGTATTTTACTACTGTTTTGTGGAGTTTTGGAGGCGTAAGGGTGTGGAGAAACACCATATATATGTAGGGTTGTGGGATGATAGTTATTCGTAACATTTCCGGGTCGTTTGACACGACTACGGTGGTCGTCGTATGTATGGAGTGATTAGGCTGTGCGTGGACTATTTTGGGAGGCTCAATATGTTTATTATTGATGTTGTTTGGGCTGTTTGGTGATTGTTTTGAATGGTGTGAAGTCATATATATAGGGGAGGTGCTGTCCGTTTCATCGTAAAATAGGTTGTGGTCGATACATAATAGTTATGACGCTTAAATGATAACGATAGTATCGTTTCTCTTATTGTAGACTAAGGAGTTTTGACAATTGCATAGCTTGAGATTGGGGCAGTATATACAAGGTATGTGAGGCTATCCCTTTCCTTCTTTTGCACGACTCCGATTGTACATAATGTAATGAACGAGCTTCCAAGATACTCTACTCTTAGAAGCTAGCAGTACTTACATTGTTTTCCCTCTTATGGAACGATTGATGTTAATGTTGCTTCTCTTATTCTTATGTTATCAATGTTGTTGGTACTTCCTGATTCTTATAAGGTTCATAGTGAAGAGTTAGTCCTAATAACATGTACAGAGGATACCGACCTTACGTCACTCCGAAAGGTTTAGAATGTGATTCCATGAGTCGAGCATGCATTATATATATGTATCTATTTTACTCTACCGAGCCACGCTATAGTTGGCCGGGTACGGCACCTATTGTGCAACCACTGATCAGTTGGGTTTTACCGAGCTCCACGTGGCCGGGTACGATTCTACCGAGCCTTATGATGGCCGGGTACGTTTTTTTTACCGAGCCTATTATGGCCGGGTACGATATGATGATGATGATGCCCACAGAGGCAAATGTTTTAAACGTTTATGCATTTATACATATGTATCATGCATTTCATGTCAGTAGCCCTCAGAGGTACTAAGATGTTACAGGTTGTATATTCTCTTTCCTTGCTTACATTACTGATCGTATTTATGGTTCCCTGCCTTACATACTCAGTACTTTATTTGTACTGACGTCCTTTTATATGTGGACGCTGCATGTAGTGCTGCAGGTCTTGATAGACAGGCAGGTGCAGCTCCCCCACCACAGTAGGCTGTCCAGTTCAGCGGTGATTGGCGAGATCCCTTCTCCGGACTTGCCTTGGTCTTGGTATGCATTTTTGTTATAGACATTATGGGTATGTCGGGGCCCTGTTCCGGCTATGTTGCAGCACTTATGTTCATTTAGAGGCTCATAGACAAGTGTCGACTCATGTATAGTTTGGTATGCCTTGTCGGCTGGTTTTTGTTATATAGTCTTTCATGGTAGCGTGGTTAGCTCATACCTTATATGTAGTTTCTTGATTGTCTGGTCATCCCCTGCTATGTATGTTCATGCCATCATATTTTATTGCTGGTTGTCCATGATCCAGGTCTACCATTTATATTGATCTCGTTAGCCCTAAAAGATAATAATGAAGGTTAGAAGAAATGTACGTTGGTGCACGACAAGTATGGTCGGGTGCTAGTCATGGCCCTCCAGTTTGGGTCGTGACAGAAGCCATGGTTAGGGCAGAGGGAACTTGAGAGAGAATGAGAGGAGTGACGACAGGTGAGGATGAGAGAATGAGAGTTGGGGGGGGGGGTTAGGTCATTTAGGTTAAATTAGGTAAGAGCGAATCTGCGTCGTTGATCAAATTGATCAACGGCAAAAATTTAATCAGATTGGGTCGGGTATATTTAGGACTTGGGCTTGGGGTATTGGGCTGAGTATGATTAGGTGTTTGGGCTGGTCTAATTAATCTAAAATTGAAATAAAATAGGCTATTTGTTAAATGCCCAATTCAAATTAGTTAAATAAATTTATAAAATAGCTAATAATTATAAAAAATGACTTTCATGCATAGAAAATAGTTTGAAATGATTATTTAGTATTTAAAATATAAATGACTAATTTTTGGTGAAAAATAGCATAATATTATATGCATGGACTATAATTGCAATGTTATTGCATAACAAAAAGGTGCCAAATTAGCTATTTATGGAATAATTTGGCCTTAGTATGACCTTAATTAAATCAAGAAATGCTTTTTGAAATCATTTGTGATGTAATTTTATAATTATTTATTGGAAACAAAATAATGGACAAATTAATAAAAATGTAGGAAAATTATGGAAAAATACCAATTGCTATTAATGCATGATTTTAAAGGTATATATGAAATTAAAAAATATTTTTGGGAAAAATTGGGTATCAACAGCTGCCCCTCTTTACCCGGAAAGGATGAAAGAGTTGTCGGATAAAGATACAATGACCAATTTTTGACCGAGCGAGACGGTTCGAGAGATTTAGGTCGCACCCTGGCTTTTGACCTGCCTACATATTGCTGGTTTTTAGGAATCAGGTCGTATGTAGTACCAGATTCATCGGTGAAGTATACCGGTGAAATCATCACAAGAACGGACGCAACATCTAGGGATGGGTAGATGAACGGTTTATGAGGGGGATCAGGTTTGATATATTTGAGGGAACTGGAGCGGGATCGCTACCCGCTGGGATAGCCATTGCTTTCTAGGTTTCCTGCAAATAAGAATACTACAGGCATATATTTTGCATAAAATTTAAACATGATGCAGGCTCCCATTGGACTACGAGAGTTGTCTTTGGACGGTTAAAGATGACGTCCTTGGACCATGACGTCCTGGGCCATGAATTGTTTAGTGAGGGATTCGCAGGCTATGAAATGATGATCTTGGGCCATGACAATGGTACCTTCGAACCATGAAGCCTTTTAATAATGATATGTAAATTTGAGGGATACTCAGGTCATGGCATGGTGTCCTTCGGTTATGACGATGATGCCTTTTAGACTATGACCCCTTTGGATAGATTGGCAATATTTCAGCCCATGATATGCAGTAATATGTTATTAACAAGACAACACTTAGTCTTGTGAAATGAAAGGCAAAGCTTAGCCCGATTGAAAAGCTAATAGATAGTACTCGAAATAGAGCAATATTTGTGCAAAGAGGGACAATGCTTAGCCCATGCAGATGGAAGGCAAGGATTAGCCTCATGCAGATGGAGGAAGGGATTAGCCTCATGCAAATATGGAGGCAAGGATTAGCCTCATGGAAATATGGAGGCAAGTATTAGCCTCATGCAAACCCGAAGGCAAGGATTACCCTCATGATAATATGGAGGCATGGATTACCCTCATGTAAATATGGAGGCAGGGATTTGCCTTATGCAGATATGGAGGCAAGGATTAGCCTCATGCAAATATGGAGGCAAGGATTAGCCTCATGCAAAAATATAGAGACAAGGATTAGCCTCATGCAAATATGGAGGCAAGGATTAACCTCATGCAAATATGGAGGCAAGGAATAGCCTCATGCAAATATGGAGGCAAGGATTAGTCTTATGCAAATATGGAGGCAGGGATTACCTTCATGCAGATAGGGAGGCAAGGATTAGTCTCATGCAAATGTGGAGGCAGGGATTAGCCTCATGCAAATATGGATGCAAGGATTAGCCTCATGGAAATATGGAGGCAGGGATTAGCCTTATGCAGATAGGGAGGCAAGGATTAGCCTCATGTAAATGTGGAGGCAGGGATTAGCCTCATACAAATATGGAGGCAAGGATTAGCCTAATGCAAATATGGAGGCAGGGATTAGCCTCATGCAGATAGGGAGGCAAGGATTAGCCTCATGCAATTATGGAGGCAAGGAATAGCCTCATGCAGATAGGGAGGCAGGATTATCCTCCAACAGATATGGAGGTAAAGATTAGCCTCATACAGATAGGGAGGCAAGGATTAGCCTCATGCAAATACAGAGGCATGGATTAGCCTCATGCAAATACGGAGGCAAGGATTAGCCTCATGCAAATATGGAGGCAAAGATTAGCCTCATGCAAATATAGAGTCAAGGATTAGCCTCATGCAATTATAGAGGCAAGGATTAGCCTCATGTAGATAGGCAGGGAAGGATTAGCCTCATGTAGATAGGCAGGGAAGGATTAGCCTCATGCTAATGTGGAGGCAGGGATTAGCCTCATGTAGATAGGGAGGCAAAGATTAGCCTCATGAAAATGTGGAGGCTAGGATTAGCCTCATGCAGATAGGTAGGCAAGGATTAGCCTCATGCAAATACGAAGGCAGGGATTAGCCTCATGCAAATACAGAGGCAAGGATTAGCCTCATGCAGACATGGAGGCAAGGATTATCCTCATGCAAATATAGAGGTAGGGATTAGCCTCATGTAGATAGGGAGGCAGGGATTAGCCTCATGCAAATATGGACGCAAGGATTAGCCTCATGCAATTATGGCGGCAGAGATTAGCCTCATTCAAGTATGGAGGAAAGGATTAGCCTCATGCAAATATAAGGCACATGGCTTAGTCCCATGCTAAGACCGAGAAGCAAATAAGAGTAGTATATTTCTTAGCTGAAGATATATTCAGTGTCTAATAGCCTGTTTGATAGCGGATTTGTTATATGTATATATTTGCGGATGTTATCGCTATGTCAAATGTACTTGTGTTCAAAGAAAAAATTGTAAGTTTTGTGGGGGGAAGGTTGCTTCGTGCTTCTATCGGCTGGCTTTGCTTTGCTCCATTCTGAAAGCCGTTTTGAGTTCCCTTGGGTTACACCTGACTGTTATGGAAATCGAGTTTTCGAAAATATGCAATTATTGATAAAAATAGAGTTGTTTTAGAAACGTATTGATATATCAAGTAATTTTGATGAAGTAGTGACTGTAACACATCTCAAAGGCATTACAACTCTCTTATGTCAAAATTGTGAGGGTCCTCCTCAAAACTTTGCCCAATTTAGTAGATGATCATTCGGCTGTTTGCTGATAATAGGCCTAGCTAAACCGTCTTCAGAATTTTGAGAATCTTTCTAAAAAACATTTCCCCAGTTTCTTAACTGATAACTGAATTTCTAGCATGCGATGGCATCGACTAGACTTGCTCCACCTCAAAATTCTTCCCCAATTTCTGATCTTAGGGGAAATGGAAATTTTATTATGATATGACCAAACCCACATGGATGCCTACGTATCCCCTCTTAAACGGGAATCAGGTCAAGCGTAGTTCAATTACATCACATGAGAAAATGTAAATAATCTAAGCATAGTATCTCTTGACTGCATTTGAATTGATTGGTTTTCGCCAGATTTCTCCATCCATTTCTGCAAGTATGAGTGCTCCTCCTGTCAGTACCCTATAAACCATGTACGGACCTTGCTAGTTGGGAGAGAATTTCCCTTTGACTTCATCTTGATATGGAAAGATCTTCTTCAACACCAGCTATCCTGGTACAAATTGCCTTGGTTTGACCCTTTTGTTGAAAGCTCTAGACATTCTGTTCTGATAAAGTTTGCCGTGAAACACTATGTTCATCCTCTTTCCATCAATAAGGGTCAATTGTTCATAGCGGTTCCTTTTCCACTTTGCATCGCTGAGTTCAACATCCTGTATGATTCATAAAGAAGGAATCTCTACCTCGGCTGGAATGACGACCTCGGTACCATAAATCAACATGTAGGGAGTTGCCCCGATTGATGTGCGAACCGTAGTGTGGTATAAAAAATAAATCAAAAGGTAGCTTCTCGTTCCATTGTTTGTGGTTCTCTACCATCTTCCTTAGTATCTTCTTGATATTTTATTGGCGTCTTCTACGGCTCCATTCATCTAAGGTCTGTAGGATGTGGAATTCTTGTGCTTGATTTTGAAAGTTTCACACATGGCTTTCATCAGATCACTATTGATGTTGGTGGCATTATCATTAACAATGGACTCGGGAACTCCGAATCAACAAACAATTTTATCATTGACAAAGTCTGCGATGACTTTCTTGGTTACGGCTTTGTAAGATGTCGCTTCTACCCATTTCGTGAAGTAATCAATGGCTACCAGAATAATCCTGTGTCCATTTGAAGTAGTGGGCTTAATCGGACCAATAACATCCATTCCCCAGGCGGCGAATGGCCAATGAGAGCTTGTTGCATTGAGCTCGTGTGGCGGCACTTTTATCATATCGGCATGCACCTAGCATTGAAAGCATTTGGTAACATACTGGATGTAATCCATTTCTATGGTCATCCAAAAGTAACTAGCCCTAAGTATCTTCTTAGCCAAGACAAAACCATTCATGTGCGGGCCACAAGTCCCGACATGTACATCATCAAGTATCTTAGAAGCTTCATTTGCGTCGATACATTTTAGCAAACCCAAATCAGGAGTTCTCCTTCACAAGTTTCCTCCACTATGGAAGAAGTGATTGGACAATCTCCGGAGTGTGCGCTTTTGAGTGTGATTTGAATGCTCGAGATAGTCTCCTTTTGCGAAATACTCCTTGATGTCATGGAGCCAAGGTGTTCCATCTTTTTCTTCTTAAACATGGGCATAATATACCGGCTGATTATGAATTCTCACCGGGATAGGATCAATATAATTCTTATCTGGATGTTGTATCATAGATGACAAGGTGGCCAATGCATCGGTAAACTCATTCTGAATTCTAGGTACATATCTGAATTATATCTTCGTGAACCTCTTTCTTAATTCTTGCACATGGTGCTGATATGGCAGTATCTTGGAATTCTTGGTGGCCCACTCTCCTTGTACCTGGTGCACAAGAAAATCCTAATCACCGATTACTAGCAACTCCTAAATGTTTATGTCGACTGCCATGTTGAGCCCTAATATGCAGGCTTCATACTCTGCCATGTTTCTTGTGCAGGGAAATCTGAGTTTAGTAGATACCGGATAATGTTGATCCATTTTTGATACCAAAACAGCTCCAATGCCCACTCCTCAAAAATTTGCAGCTCCATCAAAGAACATCCTCCAACCGTCGTATGCTTCAGTAATGTTTTCTCCTACAAATGATACTTCTTCATCAGGAAAATACATCTTCAAAGGTTTGTATGCTCCTCCCACCGGATTCTCAGCAAGGTGAACTGCCAACACTTTCCCTTTGACCGCATTTTGAGTTACGTAGATGATATCGAACTCACTTAATAGTATCTGCCATTTGGCCAACTTTCCAGTCGGTATGAGTTTCTAGAATTTATACTTCAGAGGGTCCATTCTGGATATGAGGTATGTAGTGTAGGTACAGAAGTAATGCCTCAACTTATGGGTCATCCAAGTCAAAGCATAACAAGTGCGCTCTAGCAGAGAGTACCATGCTTTGTAAGGTTTGAACTTCTTACTCAAGTAATATATGGCTTGCATTTTTCTTCATGTATTGTCATGTTGTCCTAGAACACATCCGAAGGCTCCACCCAACACAGATAGATAGAGTAGCAAAGGCCGTCCTGGTTCCGGAGGGACCAGAACTGGTGGTGTGGACAGGTATTCCTTGATCTTGTCAAAAGCTTTCTGACAATTGTCGGTCCAGCTTGTCTCAGCATCTTTCCTCAGAATCATGAAGATGGGTTCACATATAACTGTGGACTGTGCTATGGTGCGACTGATATAGTTGAGGCGTCCTAGAAAGCTCATCACATCCTTTTTGCTCCTAGGTGGCGGTATTTCCTGAATAGCCTTGACTTTGGATGGATCCAGCTCGATCCTTCGGCGACTGACAATGAATCCCAGTAGCTTTCTTGCGAGAATCTAGAATGCACATTTTGCGGGGTTCAGTTTCAAGTTGTACCTCCGTAACCTGTCAAAGAACTTTCTCAAGTCCCCTATGTGGTCTACGACTTTCTTAGATTTGATAATTACGTCGTCCACATACACCTCTATTTCCCTATGTATTATATCATGGAAGATAGTTGTCATGGCTCTCATGTAAGTATCCCCAGCATTCTTCAGACCAAATGGCATCATCTTATAGCAATATATCCCAAAAGGTGTAATGAAAGCTATTTCTCTGCATTTTCTTCGTCCATCTAGATCTGGTGATAACCCATAAAGCAATCTACAAAGGATTAGAGTTCATGCTTGGCCCAATTATCGATCAGAATGTGTATATTTGGTAGTGAGAAGTCATCCTTAGGACTTGCTCTGTTTAAATCCCGGTAGTCAACACATACTCTGACCTTCCAATCTTTCTTCGGAACATGCACAATGTTAGCTAACCAAGTTTGGTACTCAACCACCTGGAGAACTTTGGCTTTGATCTGCTTGGTAACTTCCTCCTTGATTTTCAGGCTCATATCTGGTTTGAACTTTTAGAGTTTCTGCTTGACTAGCGGACACATGGGATTAGTAGGAAACTTGTGAGCCACTATAGACATTCTTAAGCCGGTCATGTCATCATATGACCATGCACAAATGTCCTCATATTCCTTTAGAAAATGAATGTATTCTACCTTCTTTGTTGGTGACAAGTGAATGCTAATATGGGTCTCCTTGACGGTCTCGGCGTCCCTCCAAATTTACTGCTTCGATTTTGTCTAGGTTGGACTTAGTCTTATTTTCAAAGTTTTCAACCTCTCTGACAACTTCCTGGGGTATCTCATCTTCTTCATCTGAATCACTATCCTCATGTCGCGTTGCCTCATTACATCTCACAGTCACTGGTTCATCAGGAAAAGTAATTATAATGCTATAGAAAGAAAAAGTATAGAAATAGTAATGAATAATAAAGAGCAAATGCATTTGATTAAAATCAAAAAATCATTTAGACAAGTACGACTCGATGAGTCGATCATTTATTTGAAACAAGTAAATCTTAAAACAAAATTACTAGAAATCTTAAATTCCTAGAATGGCTATAGAAGTTAATTTGCCAAGCTACCTAGGGACTCGGCAGGCTCGGGATGGTGTGGTAATCCAGTTCCTGAGAATGACACCCTTTTTTACGATCTGAATAGTAAGGCCTTCTTCTTCCTCCTCCTCGATTATGGCACTATAGTCCATGTACTCATCCTCCAAGAACAAATTCATCAACCTAGCTAGTACTTCCTCTTCTACAGTCCCCCATATCGTATCAGCTTGGTGAGAAGCTTGTTCCAAGAATGGCATTGGTTGCTCTAGAGGGTAGTACAGTCCACACCATGAAAGCGACCAATTTCTATATTCTTTCCATTTGTATTGGTATCCGAGCCCAAAGGTGATACCATGATTTTTCAGCTGTATCGGTTTAGTGATACCTTGGAGGTTCTTTCCCAACCCTCTGCGAAGTTCATATCCAGACCAGGCCAATATGCTTTCTATTTTATACTCCACCATTTATCCTTCTCGATGGGATTGACCCATTCAATGTGATGATAAGTTTCCCCTCCTAGCCTTCTTCTATTTCTAATAGCTGGGATGGATTGACTGGTGTCGATGGGGTTACTTTCATCTCCGTGAATGATCACCTCCTGATGAGTCCATTTGAATTTTACGGCTTGATGTAGTGTGGATTGACTGGTGTAGATGGGGTTACTTTCATCTCCGTGAATGATCACCTCCTGATGAGTCCATTTGAATTTTACGTCTTGATGTAGTGTGGAAGGCACGACTCCAACGACATGGATCCATGGTCAGCCCAACAGAAGATTATATGAGGCCGGTATGTCGAGCACCTGAAATTCGACGTCGAACCAAGTTGGCCCCATCTGTAAGAAAAGGTTGATTTCCCCGATCGTGGCCCTTTAGGACCCATAAAATGCTTTCATGTTCGTGCTTCCTACCCGTATTTCATGAAAACCTTTGTCCAACCTTTTCAGAGTGTCCAATGGACAAATATTAAGTCTTGAACCTCCGTCAACCAAGACCCTAGCAATGAATTTGTCTTCATATTGCACTATAATATGCAATGCTCAATTGTGATTCAACCCCTCAGGCGGCAGCTCATCTTCGTTGAAGATAATCTTATGACTTTCCAGTAGTTTCCCCACCATATTGGCCATTTCTCCACTAGTAATGTTTTGGGTACATAAGCTTCGCTCAGTACTTTCATTAAAGCATTCTTATGCACCTTTGAATTTTGCAACAGTGAGAGGATATATATCTGAGTAGGGGTTTTGTTCAACTGATCAATGATATAATACTCCTTTACTTGTACTTTCCTCCACAGGTCATCTGGCCCTGTCTCAATGATAGGCTGTCTAGTAGTGGCATCCTTGCTCGATCCTCCCAAGTGTTTAGGTGTATAGAACCTTCCAGTCCTAGTCATTCCTTGTGCAGCATCAGATTCCTCTACCTTGGCCTTCCCTTTTCACTGAGCCTCGGCAACATAATCCTAGGGTATTGCTTTTGAATTGAAGAGAGGTGTGGTTGATACTGTCATTGTGAAAGTTGTGACCACTTCTACTTCAAATGGAGCAAGGGTGGCCACAGGTGGAGCTACCTCTACCTCGAATGGAACTGATGCAGTTACCTCAACCTCGATTGGTGACTAAGTCTGTACTACGATAGGAGTAAGTGCAACTGCAACTTTAAAGTCATCACTTTCTCGAATAAGCCCAATCGACCCCTCAGGGTCCCATTCTTCGTTTGTCTCTATCACATATACTCCACTACCTCTATGATCAGGTAGGAGTTGTCGCAGACATTAGGTGCATGTTTCTTTGCATGTATGACCTTGTTGTCAATTAGCGTCTCAATCTTATCATTCAATGTTCGGTACTCAGCAGTGGTGTACCCTTTCATACCAGAATGGTACGCATAATTTTTGTTTGGATTGACCCATTAGGATGGGTTTTCTAATGCCAAAGCGGGAACATGAGTGACATAACCCACGACTTTTAACCTTTCATACAACTGGTCAATGGGCTCAACAATGGCAGTGTATTGTCTGGGTGGTTTGCTGTCGAAGTTGGGTTTTTTTCTTGGAAAGCTTTGGCGAATTGGAGGTGACTGGAAATGGGATGGTTGGGAGTTATAGGTGTGATGGACAGTGGCTGGTTGGGAATATCTAGGGTATGAGGGTTGATATTTTG
The DNA here is from genome assembly GCF_000393655.2 of Nicotiana sylvestris. NCBI lineage: Eukaryota > Viridiplantae > Streptophyta > Magnoliopsida > Solanales > Solanaceae > Nicotiana > Nicotiana sylvestris. Next base: position 59,370,562 of record NC_091058.1, read on the forward strand.
GTGGTAGTGCTTGGTATGTAGGTGGAGGTGTTTGATATGTGGGTGGAGGTGTTTGATATGTGGGTGGAGGAGTTTGATATGTTGGTGGAGGTGTTTGATAGGTAAGTGAAGATTTTGTGCCCTGGGCCACCATTACTGCCCCAACATCCCTCTTCTTCGATATGCCACTTGATTGTAATGCCTTATTTATAGCCTGTAGTGTCTCAAAATTCGTTACCATCCCGCTCTTGATTCCTTATTCGATTCTTTCTCCAAGTTTGATGATATCAAAGAATTTATGATTTTCGATAACCATCAACCTTTCATAATATTGGGGATCCTGTGCTTTGACAAAGTACTTGTTCATCTATTCCTCTTCCAAAGATGGCCTGACCTTGGCCGCTTCCGACCTCCAATGAGTAGCATACTCACAGAAAGTCTCAGTAGGTTTCTTCTGAAGATTCTAAATGTAGAAAACAACTTGTGCGTTTTCTGTATTGAACCTGAATCGGTCCATGAAATTTGACGTCATACTTACCCAATTGGACCATTTCTTGGGATCTTGGTTGATATACTAGGACAAATCATCCCTAGTAAGACTCCTCATAAAGATTTTGATTCGGATCTTTTCGTCTTTCCCGACCCCAATAAATTTGTCACAATAGGTCCTCAGATGAACTCTAGATCTCCTGTGCCATAAAACATCTCAAACTTGGGAGGTTTGTATCCCTCTAGCAGTTCTACGTCTGGCTGTATGCATAGGTCTTCATAGTTCAACCCTTATATTCCTTTGCCTCCTTCGACACCTTGAACTCAGCTCGTCAACTTCTTGAGTTCTTCAGTCATGTTTTAATGAGCAGGTCCCTCTCGGAGGATTCCGGTGTATAAGAAATTGGTTGGATAAAGTGAGGCATAGTTTCTACATATATAGGGTTGCTTTGATGGGTGCTAGGGACTTGGTTGTAATGATGGCCGTTAGTTGAGTTTTAAGGATTGGGAATGGGTTGTGGTATGTTTTGGGGAGTGTGATAAGTGGTGGTTGGTAGGTACTAAATTGGCTGATGGCGATGTTGTGGCGGAGTTGGTATTGGTAATGGATTGAGATTTTGGGTTGGAGTTGCGTATTGATTTGGTGCGGGGGGATTTTGTGGATGTTGGTTTTGTGTGCTTTGGGGAGGTGCTAGGTTTTTTGTGTTTTGTTGGTGGATGTCGGAGACATTTAGAGTGAGTGACAAGTCTGTCAAGTTGTAGACCTGCTCAAGTTCTCCTTGCAATTCTAATATCTTTTGTTTTAGTCTCAAGACTAGGTCATTTACTGCCAGAGTACCCCGTCCATCTAAAGTTTCTGCGTTCTCAACATTCTCCTTTCGGATACCACTTAAGTCATCCATTTTTGCTTTTCCTCTGCCTTTTGTATTGCTTGGAGGAGGAGGAGGTGGAGGGCCTCTAGATCTAGTATAATACGCTGATGAGGCCATTATGAGTGAACCAACCTAAGTGGATGGGAATAATCAAAATAAGTAAAAACAAAAAAGGTTACAAGTCAGTGAGGATTTTGAAATGTTTGCAGCATTTAAACACATATTACGGAAATGTAAATTCATGTCTTAATGTGGGAGCCTCGTTGTACCCGAGGTAGGCCTAGTGACAAATAGATTTGGAGAACTTTAGATACCAATAAATGCTTCATTTCATAATATAAAAATAGACGAATCCCAAAATGATACTAAGATAATAGAAAAAATAAGTCACTACTGGCACTTGACCTTATTACATTTTAGGAAAGAAAATAAATCTAGCCTATTTGGTCCCAGAAGGACCTTCCTCAGATTCGATCTTCTTGACTCCATCATATAGGTCCCCCAGCTTGCGCAGACCCAGTAAAATGTAGGCACTGGCCAGATGTCCTCCTTCTGCATTCTAGAAATCCTCGATCCTCTTTATGACTCTGCCTTCCAGCTCCACTATTCCTCGCTCCAGATATTCCGGTTTTCTGTTGGAAGTGACTGCCATCTCTTTCCATTCTTCAATCAACCTCACATTCCTCTCATGTATTTTTTGGTGCTCATTCTCAGAGTCATGGACCCTCTTGCGCAGCCTGTTGTATTTGACTTGAGCTTCAACTTCTTCATCATGATCCTATTCCCTCGACTGACTCCTGGCATTAACATTCCTTTTAGATTGTCCTCCAACCATGCTGGGTAGAGAGGCTCATGCACTGCATGATACATGTCTGTCTTAAAGGTGTACTTTTCCACAATGATTTTGAAGTGCCACATGTGCTGAGCTTGGCACTTGTAAGGGGTGTCATCATCTTGAAAGTCTGCCCTGAAATAACTCATCTTGGCAACCCTTGGTACAACCTGTTTCCTGCATGTTTGCCTTATAACTCGGATAGGGACATAAGGGTATATCCCTCTTAACCCAATCAATACCAAGTGTGGAGCATCTCTGGATCTGATGATGAATTTGTCTGTTGGGAACCATTCAAACATCCATTGCACCTGTTCATCGGTTAGATTGTCGAAGAACTCTACCAATTCTTTGGTGTTTTCCGGCCTAGCAAATCTATATGGAATGTAAGTCATCCTCTTGGGGTGATGGAAAGCAATATGGTCGTTCCAAGCCCTTCACAAAAATTCTTGGCCGTAGTGACCCTTTTGAAAATGTTCTAACAACCACTACTGTAGCAACAAGTTACAACCCTCGAAATGCTTGACCCCTCTTTGGCAGCGATCCAGAGCCCTGTAGATGTGTCACACCCCAAAAAAATCGAGGAGCGTGAACGGCGCTCAACCGAGTAAACCCGACTGAGCAAGCCTGCTAGGTTTCACTCTACCCAAACTAATTCACAAACAAGTAGGAGATGCACTCCATTAATCATACTTAGTAAGTATTTCATTATCAACTTCCATTTCATTTCCATTAGCAGCTTAAATCATAATTATCAAAATATTACAAGTTTTATAAATCTTTGCCAAACATCAATATTTCTACTTTAATTCCAATACCTAACACTACCTACAACTTGTCTATGGAGCCTCTAAACACATCTGAAGAGTAATATAATATGAAAATGCCGGTAACAAGGCTCCGACTATACCTCAAATACAAAGTACATGATGAATAGATGAAACAGGACCCTAAAACGAAGTGGGGCTCACCAAGTCAGCTGAAAGGATGATGCGGCACTAGATGCGACCAACACTGCCTGCTATAAAAATACCTACATCCATTTAAAGACGTAGCGCCCCCGGCAAAAGAGATGTTAGTTCCATTGAATAGCACTAGTATGTATAACTAAACACCATCAAATTAGAAAGAACTTTCATACACAAATAAGGAAATCACAGGTATCACTCCAAAGCTTTAAACCATCACAACATTATGAACAAGAAAGAATTGCACAACCTTCACATCATGTTTCCATAGCCTTTAGTTGGGCATTTCATACTGTTCCACATCTTTCACATTACCACCGCTTTCTTGAGTGGAGTCCGATCTCAACCCGATCGGCTAGGCCGTCTCCCGGAGACATTACCAATATTCTATTCACACTTTCCAGTTTCAATCATCAATGCATAACCGCCATGTGTATATGTCATGGTGTCCGATCACGGGCCGATCGGCTAGGCTGCCTTACCGAGGCGTTACCATTTTCCATTATTCATCTCACTCCAATCTTTGGTTACACATGGATTAGTTTACCGGCACTTGGGGCCACAATTTTCACATTCCACAATTCACATTTCGCATTGTTCCCATTTTCAACATTAGGTTTGTAATTCAAGAGAGTATAGCACACAAAAGCAAATAAGGTTGTAAGCGTAGATTAGGCTTCATGTAAATGGTACAACAACACACTTCAATTTCAATCTAAGGTCTAAGCATTTCGATACATGATTCATATTCCTTGCACCTTTTCAAATTATCAAGAATAACACGTTGATCAATTTGAGACACAGTTTCCATGCATATAAGGTTTCAACACCAATTCAAGTGAAATAGCAATCAATACAACAATTCAATTTAGTCTTACCATACTCACACAACCAACGATGAAGCTCAATTTCTAAAAGACGGGGTTTTAGCCATACATACCTCAATAAATCTTTCCTTGTTCCTTACGAAATTCCGAAACTTTTAGCACTTCGATCTCTTAGGATAAGGCTTTGGGTCCCTCACTTGATTATCTTCAATGATATACCAAGGATTCATGGAGTAATTTGATGAGAAGCACTTTCTCTCTCTTAGAACCCTCTCTCTCACTCTAGAAATATCAGGAAATAGGCTCAAAATGAGCTATTACACCGAATATAACGATAGGAAGCCGGGTTTAAAATTTAAAAAATTGGAGCCCCGAGTCAGATCTGTGATCGGCTTTTGCCATCGCGAAGTTGACATGCGGTCCGCATAATGGACTGGAAAAACACTCCCCAAACCTGAACACACTGTCTAGGTATGCGGCAGAAATGTGGTTCGCATACCCATTCTGCGGTCGCATAATGCACCGCAGAACTGCCCCTTACAAAATACCAAGGAATTCTGTGATGACTATGCGGTCCGCATATCGGTTATGCGATAGCATAATCGACCACATAGTTGACCTCAAATTGACCAACACACTAACTCACTTTGCGGCGACTATGCGGTCCGCATACCTGATATACAACCGCAGAATCGCATTTTTCTGAAAAATATTATTTCTTGACTTTTTAGAGCATAGATCAGTCAAAAAGGTCCAAACCGCGGTGAGCATGCGAGCCGCGAAGAATTTTACGCATCAGTAACACATGATCCTAATTGCCACTACGAGCTTTCGGGTTTAGAGTGGAAATTTTCACGGGGCCTCACAAGATGTCAGCTACAATCATGGGGACTATAGTGTATGCCTGTCCATTGATCCCTTCCATCAAAGTCTTAGCGACCATGGCCAACCTATGGTGGATTCTTTCCCTTTTCATTGGGAATACTATCAGGCCCAAGAAGCATACAATGAACACGAACACCCTACGATGGATGTGGCCTAGAGAAGTGAGAGAGATCTCATCATGGTAGGTACGGTTAGACTTGCTATGGCCATACCTCTCATATAGGTATTCAAAGGGTATGTAAGATTCTTTCAGGCATACCAGGTCAGCATTATTCTTCAACCCCATCATCTTTAAGAACCCTTTACCGGGTACGATTCTCCGGTACCAATAACCCAGGACTATCCCAAGTCAACCCCGCAAGCCCTCCAATTTCTTCTAGAAGTTGTGTCATTTCTATGTCGCCGAAACAGAACATAGACCTCTCACTGTCCCAAAACAAAGTGGCAGCCTCGATCAACTTGTTGTTTGGCTTAATGTCTAGCAGGGAAGGCAAGTTACCTAGGTAATTCCTTACATGTTTCTTGTCACTTCAAGAAAGGTCATCCTACCAATCTAGAAGCAATGGTGGAATGTTGCTAACCGTACCGAATCTGGGGACCTCGTGCCTCTTTTTCTGCAAAACAAAATGGTTAGTCCTTCCTCCCCCACTAGACTCGACTATTTATACATTCATGATTAACATATTGTCATTTCGTTCTCCAAATTAATGCACAAAACATGATTTTGTCCGTTGGGATTATGGAAACCCTGGTGGACTTTGGATAAGGCTAATCTTAAAGGATCATTATATGGACAACATAATTGATCCGACTAGGTTTGATCATGATGCATGCACAATTTCGATCAAAGTAAAGTTACTATAGGGTTTTAGACTGGTACCCTCAAGTGGAAACTTGAGGGGGAAAGGCACGGAACCGTCGACTACACCACTGATCGACAGGTTTTATCGCAAATAAGCCTTTACGAATTTAAGGATAATAAATAGAAAGAGTGCAACCACTCATCAAGCGTTGATATAGGATTTGATACGCATGAGTGGAATATGATGTGGATCATGATTTATGCAGCAATTAATAGGATGTAGTCAAGTATTTGCACGTAGGAAAAATAAATATAGTATTTCCATAATTAAAAAGACAGTTACAGAAAAAGGAAACAAAGAGACAAGTCAGTTTCAGGAATAAAGAATCATAAAGGCTTAAAAGAAAATAGGCAGTTAAATTCAAATAAGGGGAAAGGGTACGAGATAAAGCATGCTAAGACTAATTCACAAAAGATAAGTTCGTTATGGTAAGAGCCTAAAGGTATCCCCAGTAGAATCGCCATGCTGTTACGCCCCCTTTTTTCCTCCGCGAAGAAAGTTCGCGTTCTAACATTCATGGGGGGTAATAACTCATTTCCTTTTTTGGGAATTTGGGTTTTGAAAAGTCGCCACCTAAAAGATTATGGTGCATTAGGGCACCTAGATTAATTAATTCTTAGATTGATTTGCATTACCAAAGATTTAGGGTAAGGGCTCGAAATAACCTTGAGGAGAAGGTGTTAGGCATCCCTCTTGGTCCACAACGGTGGGTTCCGGCCGAACTTAAACTATGTGAATTAGTCCAAATAAACAGTTTCAACATATACTCACAAATAAAAGCATATTTTGATATTCTAAGTACATGTATGATTCAATTAATGAAAACAAGGGAAAAGGTTTGAACGATTTGCACATATGTAAAGAAAAGTAAATTCATTTAAACAACGGGAGTTTGGAAGAGGCGTCCTAGGTTGGTTAGCTTACAGGATCACCCCACGCAATGCCCATTAAACACTCCTCAATAAGGGGCTACACGTGACATTAGCGCGTAATCATCATATCCCTTTCTACCCATTACCCCACCCCTTAGTGGTTATCGAGCGAGTTTTTTTTATTTAACGAACTCTAAACGTGTTGTTACCCATATCTTCCTTGTGGTCCCGAAGGAGTTTAGGACCTCTAAATCTAGGCAGTTCTAGACAACACCTAATGTGTTTTAAAAGGAGAAAATTCTAGGCGACAAGCAAAAACACATAGGACTTAACAAATAAATGCAGAAAGAAGCAGTTAAGAGGCCTAGGATTACCTCCACAAGTAATGCACATAAGCAGCACGTCTCAAACAAAAACAAGAGCAGTTTTTATTAGAAAAAAGACCTAAATAATATATTTAAGTGGATGTCAATGCATAGAAATATGCAACTTTATTTATTATGAACTCGACAGTAAGGTCCTAATTAGTTTGCCTACTGATTTTAAACTTGTAAGTCGTTAAATAGCAAACACAAACGAAAACAGTTCTCCAGTCTTACACAAATTGATTACCTAAGGTTTCCTAGGCGTGGGATCATACATAATAGTTACAGAATCATTAACAGTTCAAGAGTTGTTTCTTGCCTAAAACATGCTGAGAATACATGGATTTTTACCAGTTTTATTTGAAGAAAGACGATCATACGTGAGACTATGTTTACATCCTTTAATAATTAGTAGTTTAACTAGGTGTGGCTAAGTAAGTGCAAACAGAGTGCCTAATACATGATTTCTAAATGCACAGAAACGACAGTTATGACAATGATCTTTAAATTAACAGAATTCCTAAAACATGATCTCTAAATGCACAAAAAGAGTTACAGAATTGTTAAGACATGATTTCAGGATGTGCAAGAGTAACAACTTTTATGTTAATGTTGTTTATTAACCTATGAGCAGGATTTTTAAGTGATAAACATGTATTAGTGTCAAATGAGATGCTGAAGCAGTATACGTGAAACCTAAGAGCATGATATCTAGTGCATGATACGATTTGAATGTATTGGTCCTAAAGTAGGGATTCTAATGCAAGCATAAATAAGGTAAAGCCTATAACATGTTTTCTACCCCAATGATATTGATAGAAATATTTAACGACCTTCCCCATTTCACTAGTCATCCCAAATATTCGTTTACAAATAATTATTACAGACCAACTAAATAAATTATATAAATAGATAAAGGAAAAGAAGAAGTTACACTATAGGGAGCCTGAAGCAGGCCCAAATATACAAAACTATCCACAGCCTTATATGCCAAAGTTTCATAGCCTTTCTTATGTTCGGGTGTGTCAGAGTTCCCTAAGGTCCCCAAGGATCCCGGGCAGTGCTCACACCCAGACTTCATAACCAGAACTGAGTAAGTGCAGTGTGGAAGAGCCAGCTCCAATGCATTAGAGTTCAGAGGGATCTCACAGGGATCCCAAGGCAGTCACACACTGGAAGGGAAGAACATAAGGACCTAAGAGTAGAGTGAGAGTGCTTGACATAGTTTTGAAAAAGGATTTAATAGGAAAGCAGTATTTGAAAAAGACTCAGTTGAAGTTGTTTTATAAAATAGGAGAATTGTTCAGTAAAACAGTTTTTGACAAGAGTCGTGTAATTACACAAACAACAGATCAAACATAGAGACAAAACAGGTTCAACAACATTCAAATAACAACACTTCACACATGGGTAATTTGGGCCGAGAACATATAATACACGTAAACAGAAGTCTTTGCAATTAAGGGGGGTAGCTAATAGTGCAAACAGTAAGACACAAATTCAGGGGTGCTAATTAGAACATAGTTATAGAATCAGAGGTACTTTAGGGGGTTCATGGGATAGGAGATAGCTAATGATACAACACAGTAAGAATTTCAAAACAAACATAGAATCAGACAACTTAGGGTAACAAAAATTGCTTTGCAAAGAAAGGTTCATATTAGAGACTAAATAGCAAGTAACCCAACATTCAAAAAATAGGGTAGAGTCAAATTTTGACAGACTACAAGTTCATGAGACATGCTGATCCTAGAAAAGGGTAGGACATAACTAACAAGCTAGGTAGAGCAATAAGTCAATTACATGTTGAACAACAAAACAATATATAGAAACAGATTAGGAATATGATAAACTGAAGCTGTAGGAAACACATTGCTTTGGGAGCTTGAATTTAAAATCAGAATATACCAGTAAAGAGAGTAAACACAAGGTAAAAGACAGGAGAGTGTAATAATTAGCCTTGGCTTGCAGTCGGCTAATTTAGTAACAATAGTAAGTAACAAACTAAAGCATAAGAGCTTTTGAGTGTATGAGAGATGTGAACTAATGTGAGTTCGTGTCCGTAAGACTATAGAAGAGAGCAATATATATAGTAGTTTGAAAGCTAGGTAAATAAGGTAAGACTCAAAATTGTTCAGTAATTATAGAACTCAGAGTAAAACCAGTCCAAGCTTCGCTTAATTAAGGGAATTAGTTCAAACGGTAACGAGCATGTGACAATTAAGGAAAGAACTCATACATAGCTAGAGTATGACAAATAAGGAAAGACTTCAAACATTGCAAGTATAGAACCGGTAATTAGGGCTAGGTTCAGAAAGTCCTAATTAAGGAAACAATATTAAGAATCAGTAAATAATGTAGTCAACCATATAATAAGGCAAGAAGATATATCAATCACAGAAATCAAGAATTCAAATAAAAGTAGTACTGATTAAGGGAAATTAATATAAATTTCTATGAATAAACAAAAATAGACATAATATAGGCAAGAAAAATCAAGTTAGAAACCCTAATAATCACAATAGGGTAAATTTACAGAGACTCGAAACTTATTCATGAGAAACAGATATTCAGACGAATCGAATGAACAAATCAGCAAAGACAGACTCAGGATTATAACATAGTATAAAAACTAGGGTTTTAACATAACACAAAAGTGATTAAAAAGAAATTTTAATAGAAAGTCGTTTAAACATATGAGAATCATGGAACAACATTAAAAGACTAGAGATATGTTTTGAAGAAAAGTTCCATAAACCCTAATGGGAAAATAAAGTGACGCTTTAAGAAATCGAAAGGTTTTTCATAAAACAAACGAAAATATTTCAGAAAAACCTAAGATCTGTTAAAATCTAAAGGTACATGAGAAGAGATTAGGGTTTTCTAGAAAATAACCTAGAAATAAAGAGACCGGCTTAGAAACCCATAGGTTTATCCAGAAAATAAAAAGATCTTACTCAATCGGGCCATGTTGGCCTGAGAATGGTGAGGACAAGCCCAGGGTGAGTAAATGGCCACTGGTCCCTTGAGGACCATAGGATAGCAAGAGTACCGGTCATGAGAAGGGGGCCATTAGGGCTGGGAGTGGTGGTGAACCGCCATAATCAACGGCGAGAAAGCAACGGCGGGTGGAAGCCATGGACAGGGCAGAGGGAGCTTGAGAGAGAATGAGAGAAGTGACGGGGGGTGAGGACGAGAGAATGAGGGTTTGGGAGGGGGTAGCTCGTTTAGGTTAAATTAGGTAAGAACGAATCTGGGCCATTGATCAAACTGATCAACAGCCAAGATTTAATCAGATTGGCTCAGGTAGATTTAGGAATTGGGCTTGGGGTATTGGGCTGAGTATAATTAGGTGTTTGGGCTGGTCTAATTAGGCTAAAATTGAAATAGAATAGGCTATTTGTTAAATGCCCAATTCAAATTAGTTAAAATAATTTACAAAATTGCTAATAATTATAAAAAATGACTTTATGCAAGTTTGAAATGATTATTTAGTATTTAAAAATATAAATGACTAATTTTTGGTGAAAAATAACATAAAATTATATGTATGAGATATAATTACAACTTTATTGCAATTATAATAAAAAGGTGCCAAATTGGCTATTTATGGAATAATTTGGCCTTAGTAAGACTATAATTAAATCAAGAAATGTTTTTTGAAATCATTTGTGATGCAATTTTATAATTATTTATGGGAAACAAAATACTGGACAAATTAATAAAAATGTAGAAAAATTATGGAAAAATACAAATTGTTATTAATGCATGATTTTGAAGGTATATATGCAGTTTAAAAATATTTTTGGGAAAAATTGGGTATCAACACATACATATATGTACAACATATGTAGGGAGAGCCGACAAAGCTTCTATAGACAACTATACATCTCAAAACTGGAAGTCGACAAGGCCATATACTATCCAACTAGACATACTGTCTACAGACCTCTAATAGAAACATAACTGTACAAAGACGGGACTGAGCCACATCATACCCATATATATATTTACAAACTTATCCACCAAAATCAAAAACACCTCTGGATCAAATGGAGCACGCCAACTCTCGCTGATCAGGGATCCTAAGAAGGGGGACTGTCAGCTTGCCTACCTGCACCTGCGAGCATGAAACGCAGGCCTCGTGAAATAGGGCATCAGTACGAAAAATGTACTGAGTATGTAAGGCATGAAAATTAGTACGTAAAAGACATAGATGAAACATGGAATAAGGAAACACATCCTTAAATGTGAGTAACTTTATAAATTCTGAAACGTTTATAATGTTATTCATGTGCGTATAAATGTCATGCCATGCATAGGTATGGATGTACATAATATCATCAAGCCACTGAGGGCATCCCATCATATCATCTCGGCCACTATCGACAACATCATTAACATATACCAGCTGATCAGGTGGTGATGCGTATATAACGCCGTAAATGTTTTCCATATTCCATATACATATATTTGCGTATATACGCGTATATAATGCAATCTAGTCATGGGTCAATGCACTTGTATAAATGAGTGAAATGCATGAAAAATACGTAAAAATCTCAATATTCCTCCAGATAATCTTTTCCAATTGTGTATTATTCTGAGACCCATGAATAGAAGATAATAATAATTCTCCCGGAGAATCAAGAATATAGACACGCCTAATATCTCTATGAATAGAATAATTTATGGAAACTGTGTGTTTGCTCGTTTCTTTAGTATACTTCAGACCATGCCAAAAGAAATAAGGGATGACCTTAACATACATGTTTCTTGAATTATTTGAACGAATCTGCTTCTGCGAAATATGAACGACATTACACTTGGATTCCTTGAAATCTTGGACGAATTTGTTCTGCTTCTAACATTTTTGAACTTGTTTCCAACATTTTTTGAAGCTTGGTTGAAGCTTGTATTTTTTTAAATTTCCTACATTCAGAAAGGATCAAATTGATATTAAATAAGTTCCTTTCAAGACTTATCTTGTTAAGTCACTTTAGACTTATACACCTATACCTTTATCTAATGAGTCATCTTCCTTAATTAGTGGCCTTCTTCCACGTTTATTTTGGGCATAAGTAGTTAAGTTTTGTCCGCTTATTAGTTAACTGGGTAATGTTCTGTTACCCGGTAATTATTCAATTACCCGCATAATTTAAAAATTACTACAAATTATCTAAAATTCTATTTATTTTTAAAATACTTTATATATTATGCTACCGTAGTTATATGGTACTTTGCATGGTACTAGTTCATAATTATCGGGTATTATCGCTCGACCCATATTTTATTCCAAATTGGCCACATTCAACGAAACTCATTTTCTTAAATACGTGTACCCCTTTATCCTCCATAACACTTATTTATCGCTTGTTATCAATAGCCTAAACACGTTAACGTCAAAGATGATCTCTTCCCCGAGTCTATGTCGGTTAACTAAAAATGAAATTTTAACGTGCGAAAACGCGAGATGTAACATCCTTCCCCCTTTAGAAACAGTCATCCTCGAATGTTCAACTCCCCGTGATCCATATAACTTTGGTAGGGTCACCTTTGTAACAACACTACTACCAACTCTCCTTGTAGAAGCTTAATAATCCAACACCACATCGGACCAAAATTATCAATAATGATAATGGCCTCACATGACCAATGATAATAACCAACACAAGAATTTATACTCGTACCTTATGATTATGATGTCTCAGCTGGACGCTTCTTTGGAGGAGGAAATAAGTAGGGATATCTAGACTTCATGTCTTCCTCAGCCTCCCAAGTCGTTTCTTCCACATTGTTGTTTCTCCAAAGTACTTTTACGGAGCCTACCTCCTTATTCCGTAGCTTGCGAATTTGCCGGTCTAGGATGGCAACCGGAACTTCCTCGTATGATAAGTCTTCTATAATCTTTACACCATTCATGGGCACAACTTGGGTAGGATCGCCAATGCACTTTGGTAACATAGATATGTGAAAAACCCGATGGACAGACTCCAATTCCGAGGGCAAGTCTAACTCATGAGCTACTCGGCCCACTCTCTGAATGATCCTATAAGGCTCAATATACTGTGGGCTAAGTTTGCCTTTCTTTCCAAACTTCATCACACTCTTCATAGGCGACACCTTTAAGAATACCTAGCCATTGTCACACCTCCTTCTTCCGCCCCCGCGAGGGTGCGAAGGAGTTTTCTCCAATTAAAGGATAGTCGAAACGGGATTTGTTTATTTATTTCAGAGTCGCCACCTGGGAATTTTAAGGTGTCCCAAGTCACTGGTTTTAATCCCGAATCGAGGAGAACATGACTCTGTTTGTCATTCTGCGAACCAGAAATCCGAGTAAGGAATTCTGTTAATCCGGGAGAAGGTGTTAGGCATTCCCGAATTCCGTGGTTCTAGCACGGTCGCTTAACCATTTTTATATTTGGCTTAATTATCTTGATTTACTAAATACTTTTTTTTTCTTGTTGCCCGATTTTATTACCGCTTTTGTTTAGATTGTTTACAATTATACAAACGAATCACGCGTACGTATATTCGTATTATATACCTTTTATAAATGTAGAGAATCGTGTCACGCATACGTGTACACAAAAAGATTTATAATATTTTTATATTTTATTATAAAAAAGAAATTGATGTTCGAAATTGTGCTTAAAATAAAATTAAGAACATTCATCACTCTTATATGATTGGATAGTGAACTGCACATCTCGGGTTATACGAAATTAATTTAATATCCTCCGACGAATCTCTTTTTTATTAAAATTTTGGCTCAAAGTTGCGCGAACGCATAATCCTAACTGCCTTAAAAAATGCAATTAGGCCACGCGAACGTATCCCTAATTTCACAAAATATTCTTGATGGTAACATAAAATTCTCTACAAATTGTTTATTACACCCATCTATTTTTAAATATGAAAGTCATGGGAAATCGCTGATTTGGACGTCTTCAAATTTCTTGAAAAGAATTCAAAATTTATTATGTGTTGACCGCAAGTTTTATTTTACGCGTATGAATTATATACCTCAAAACTATTCAAATTTTTAAGAATTAATGATATGAAAAACAAACAACGTGTAACTAAAACTACCATTTTTATCGTGAATACAATATTCGTATACCCAAAAAGCGAATTGCGTGCAAAATTACGAAAAGAATTGACTTGATAAACGAACTAATAGTTTTCGAAGAATTTTCATTGTTATATTCAGGGCGAACTCTATTTTTTGTATGTCTTTGACTTAAATGTTGCATTTTAGTATTTATAAATCCCACCTCCTTCTCATCTACTTGTTTTAGTCCAAAGTTATAATTATTTGGTTAATTTTGCTTACGATGATTGAGTTTGGGATAGATATAATCAAACCAATTCTTATTCTCAGCCTATGCGAGCTATTTGCAAACATTAACTCTACACTTTGTAAAAATTATTGACATTATTTTTTATACTATTTTTAAAGAAATGAATTGATCGCATTCTTAAAGTAATTGGGCTATTTGTTATTAAAAAAAAACTAATCTACAAATCGATTTAATAAGATGACATTACATGTAACGTAGTTGTACATATGAACCATTCATGATATTCCAACATCGTAAACGTAATGGATTATATCAATTCACCTTTCCACTATGGTTATACACATAACCGTTATTACGCCATATACGAACAAAATACAACTAACATCATTCAATCAACAACAAAATCGGATATTTGACAAAATAGGCTAGTAATGTAGTTTCTTGATATTTCCATACTATTCTATACTTAGCTAACAATATCACAAGATTTAACTAATGGCCAACTTTCTGCCATGTTCCCTATCTCGACAATTCAAACAATAAATGTCATCACTAAACTTCAAAATAAATAAGATTATCGTAGAAATTACTACTTCACAAGGTCAATTGGCTAATAGTTTATCATATCAAGTATAATACTATATTAACCAACTAAAACAAAACTGAAACTTAAACTAATAAATTTTATGAGTAGAAGACATAATTGTAATTCCAAACTTCATTTTTCTTGCAATGTTGAAGCTTTTCATGACATGAGTTTACAGATATGTACCTGGAAATGAGGGTAAAAGAGGTAAAGTTCAGCAGTAGCAGCAACAACAAAACAGCAAAATATACCAATGTTTCAACAGATTTGAGCAACAAACAACAAGACCCGTGAAGCCCAGACGCACAGTGGCAGGAATTTTAGGAAATTGCAGATTTAAACCAAATAATATCAACAAAACAAACCCGGACAGATTCAAGGGAACAATGTTTCAGATTTTCTTTCTTTCTTCTCTATCTGTTTCAGATTTGTTTCCCTCTAACTGATTCTCCTCCCCTTTTTTTTCTGTTTTTCTGTTTCTCTCTATATCTATTTTTTCCAGTTTCAGATGCAGATTTCTTTCTTTCCTTCCTTGTTATTTCTCCTCTCTATCTGGTTCTCTCTGTATTCTCTATGTGTTCTGTCCTCTCTACTGATTTCAGCTCTCTTTTAGATCCTTTCTTTGGTATGTATATCTCTCTCTCTCAATCTTTTTTTTCCTTTTTTTTTCTCCAGACTTTTTCTCTCTTTCTATATATCTCATTTTCAGATTAGTTCCTTCTTTTCAGATTTTTTCCTCTTTTCATATTTTTCTTTTCTTTTGAAACCAGTCCCTCACCCCCTCTTTATACAAGTCTGCTCTTAGCAGCCAACTGTCCGGACCCCTTTTCCTTTTTTAAAAATCAGAAGTTTTCCACTCAAATGACACTAAGTCTGATTTTCTATTGATCAAACCACTAAGGATACCTTTTTCCCTTAATTTCAGCCCCATCCATTACCTTTTGTTTCCCATTATCCCATTAAATTAAAGCCACTAACATTCCACTATAACACACTAATACTAACATACTGTTCTTACTGTTATTACTAACCTTTTGTTTCCTATTATCCCATTAAATTAAATCCACTAACATTC
The DNA here is from genome assembly GCF_000393655.2 of Nicotiana sylvestris. NCBI lineage: Eukaryota > Viridiplantae > Streptophyta > Magnoliopsida > Solanales > Solanaceae > Nicotiana > Nicotiana sylvestris. Next base: position 59,386,479 of record NC_091058.1, read on the forward strand.
CCAGAATACCCCTATAATCCTACTGTTATTACTGCCCTTAATTCAAACTTTTTGTAACCTATTATTGAACACCTATTATTTCAAAATTATCAGTTGATGACTGAAGACCAAAACTGAAGGCTGAATTCTAACTGATCAATTGAACTGAATTTAAATTAAAACTAACACAACACAGAATTCATCAGAATAATTGAAGCTGAAATGGAAACTTGAATCAGAATCAACATCAATGCAAGAACATTGTCAGCATATTGACAATGCCCTGAAACTAATTTCCTAGAGATCGACATACATAACAACAATTGACGAACTTAACTGACTTATCAAACAAGAACAAATTAATTGGCAAGAACTGATTAACTGATTACCTTCAACAAAATGATAATAAACAATCCAAAACAGATAAACAAGTTGTTTCAATCAGCATTAACAGAAACAAGAATTTATAAAACAACTAATCGACGAACTTAATCGAGTCGATTACACATATTGTAAACAATCACAACAAACAGACAAAATGCTATAATTTGATCGAATAAACGGGTATGAGACAGAATCAAAAATAAAAAGATAGGAAAATTACACAGATTACTAAAACAAGCAACAATACACACAGGATACAAGAGAAAAAATAGGAAAAATACCTCTGATTCTTCAAAATTATACGGACATAGGCTCAACTTTGAATTCGGACCTTTTGAGGTTTGAACAGACTTTATTCGAAGTATTCTCAATTGAGAATACCTCGATTAAAGTCTCTTAGACCTCAATCCCTCAATTAATTGGACAAACTCCACGATTTGGCATTTTAGGGTTTCATTTTCTCCGATTTGGGGTTTGACCAATTCTGGGCAGATTCGAAGGGAGCAAAAGACGACTTAGGGGTGAGGGAGGCCTAGGGGTCATTTGGTGTGAATTTGAGACGGATCTGGGTGAGTTCATGTTTGACTCGAATCTTCAAATGAAGATTCGAGAAGCTCTGAGATGATTCGAGCCAAACGGTTTGGAGATCCGTGTTGGGGGTGGCTGGAAGGTTACTGGGTGTTGGTTTGGTGGTCATCGGAGATGGTCGTGTCCTCAGGCCCACCTTCGATTTAAGATTCGACGAGTTGGGGCCTGATTCGATAGGAGTTATGGTGATATTTGGGAAGAGGAGGTCGAGGGGGTTCAGGGGTGTCAAGGTGGTGACCGGCGGCGTTGTTGCCGCCGGGTTTCAGGCGAGGGAGAGTTAGGGCGGCTAGGGTTTAGGGCATCGTCTCAAGGAGGAAGATGAACATGGGGGGGGGGTGTTTGGTTAGGGGGCCGGGTATGAATTTGGGTCTTATATAGGGGAGGGGTGGATTGATCTGGGCCGTTAGATCAGGCAAAATAAATGGCCAGGATTTATCCACTTAAAGGAACAGTGCCGTTTTGGTTTAGTTGGGGAATGGGTCGGCCCGGGCAATGGGTCGGGTGGGGGATTACGGGTTTGGTCAAAGCTCTGTGGCCATTGGATCAAAATAAATGGGCGGCTCAGATTGAACACCTGAAACGGTGCCGTTTCAAATCAAACCAGGGCTGCCCTGAACCGTTTGATTTGTTCGATCAACGGCTCAGATTGATAATACCCACACGACGTCGTTTGGTAGCCGGTTGAGAGACCTGGTCTTGGACTGGGTCATTACCCATTTTGGGCCTGATTTTTGAATAAAATTCTTTGGCCCAGATCCGTTTTGCCTATTATTTTCAACTCTTTTTATTTTCTAATTTTATTTCTAATTATTAAATTCCTAATCCTAATTATAAAAATCAAAATTAACTTTACACAATATTAATCACCTTTTGACGACCATTAACACAAGACAAAAATTAAATCACACAATGACACATTAAAATGACAAAAATAGGATAAATGCATATTTTGTGATTTTCTTTTTTTTTTAGAGCTAAATAATAGTTTAATTAATTCTTAAATGCATAATTAAATCCTAAATATGCATGCAACATGTATTTTTATTTTATTTTTCATTTAACTACAACAAAGTAAACATTTACAGACAAAACATAAATAATTACCCAAAAAATGCCACATAAATTCTAAAAATTGCATGCAAAGAAAACTTATTTGTGATTTCTTTTGGAGTAGTTCTTGTGAGGCAAAAATCACGTGCTCACAGCTTCCCCTCTTTGTGCGGAAACTCGAAGAGTTTTCGTGCAAAGATAAAGTGAGCGGATACGAGCGATTTTTGCCTGTTTGAATACTCCGTGGGAAGCATTTTTTTGAAAGATTTGACCGAACCTCTGCTTCAAAGGTTTCCTACATATCCTTGGCTATAAAGGAATCAGTTCAATGTAGTTCGGGAAGTTTTGGTATCTGGGAATACCAAGGGATTGCTTTTTTGTTGTTACTGTTGTTGCTCGTTGTTGCTACCGCCTGCTGACCTCCTTATTACACCCTGCCTAAAGAAAACGAAAAGCTAAACTAGACCATGGTATATGAGTTACAAAATCTTATCTAGATCATGCCTTTGCGTTTCTTGTCACTTTGATGTCTTGGTGACTCCTTTGATATCTTTTTGCTTCCGATTTGTCTTGTATTCTCCTTAGACCGCCAATCTCGAACTGCTTATTTCTTTTCGCCTTGTTTTTCATTGTGTCTTGTATTTCCCTCCTCTGTTTGGGACTCTAGTTGTTTCCCTCTGGGGATTTGGTTGGATTCCTCTGCTTTATTGACTCTAAGTGTACTCCTCTATTATATGGGCGGGCTCTTGACTTCAACCAGCAATGTCAAAAATAAATTGCCATTATGTTTCTTCAGAGGGTGCTCCTGATCACTTAAAATCTGTATTCCCTTATTCTCTAGGTGTGCTCCTGATTGCTGATACTTCAATTATATTCCCTTATTCTCCAGGTGGGCTCCTGATTGCTGATACTTCGACTATATTCCCTTATTCTCCAGGTGGGCGCCTGATTGCTAATACTTCCATCGCTCTTCCTTGTTCTCCGGGTAGACGCCTGATTGCTAATACTTCCTCTTCTCTTCCTTGTTCTACAGGTGGACGCCTGATTGCTAATACTTCCTTTGCTCTTCCTTGTTCTCCAGGTGGACGCCTGACTTCTTCTATTTCCTTTGCTCTTCCTTGTTCTCCAGGTGGACGCCTGATTGCTATTTCAATTGCTCTTCCTTGTTCTCCAGGTGGACGCCTGATTGCTAATACTTCCATTGCTCTTCCTTGTTCTCCAGGTGAACGCCTGATTGCTAATACTTCCATTGTTCTTCCTTGTTCTCCAGGTGGACACCTGATTGATATTTTAATTTCTCTTCCTTGTTCTCCAGGTGGACGCCTGATTGCTAATACTTCTTTTGCTCTTCCTTGTTCTCCAGGTGGACGCCTGATTGCTAATACTTCCATTGCTCTTCCTTGTTCTCCAGGTGGACGCCTGATTGCTAATACTTCTTTTGCTCTTCCTTGTTCTCCAGGTGGACGCCTAATTGCTAATACTTCCTTTGCTCTTCCTTGTTCTCCAGGTGGACGCCTGATTGCTAATACTTCCATTGTTCTTCCTTGTTATCCATGTGGATGCCTGATTGCTATTTCAATTGCTCTTCCTTGTTCTCCAGGTGGACGCCTGATTGTTAATACTTCTTTTGCTCTTCCTGAAACAAATATTATTTTTTCCCCTGTTTCAAATCAAAGAAAATTTTGTTAGTTTAAGTCATTGTGGTTAGTTGTGGCATTCTTACTGAGGGTGGGGTTTCTCTTTGTCCTGTTTTACTGCCTTGGAGTGGTTGAAAAGACTGTTTTGTCCTTGTAATTGATCTTTAATCGTAGGATCCCCAACTATTGTTTTCACTTCAAATCCTTTCAATTGTAATCATATGTCTCTCATACCCATATCTTATTTTCATCCTATTACTTCCCTCCTATCGTGGTCGTATTTTGCATTATGCAATCTTGAATCTTGGTAGTATACCTTGACATTCCTTTTTATTTGTTTGGAACGAAACTTACCTCAAAAGCTTTAGAAGAATAAGATTATTAGTGACTAAACATGACGATTTTTACAACTAAGAATGACAAGAAAAATCCAAATTTGGATTACTGTTGGAGAAGGAATAAGGAACTTATATGATTGGAGTTACTGGCACCAATGATCAGGGTACGCATTTTGGATTAATCAGCCCAGTCTATTTAACCAATCTCCTTTTTGATCTTTCCAAAATTTCCACAACCCAATTTTACTTTTTGCCAACTTACAGACCTTGTTTGACTTGCAGCATCTTAAAGAGTTTTCACCGACAAACCTTCCTCATTTGTTTATTTCTTAATTCCTTTTCGCCTTATGGTGCCTGCGAAGTTTTTCACCAATAAGACTCTCTCATTTTACTTTCTCTCAGCTTTCGTCATCTCATGGTGCCCGTGCGGGTTTTCACCTGTAAGACTCTCTCATTTTACTTTTTCTTAGCCTCCGTCGTCTCATGGTGCCCGTGCGGGTTTTCACCTATAAGACTCTCTCATCTTCATCGCTTTTTTTGTTTGGACCAGAGTGTTATGAACCACCTCCATTTGCTCGACTCGGCATTTTTCTAAGATTGATCGAAAGGTCTTTTGGTATGTGGTTGGAATGAAAGGGTATCAAGAGTCAAAACCATTTTGATATGGGTTTAAAATTACAACTCTTGGAATCATTTTTCTTATTGCCAATACAATTCCTGCCCCAGTTTCTTGATTGGGGATCTCTTGATGTTTCCTTTTATGCACATTATGCGTATTATGCACCATGTGACCGAGCCATGAGGCGCCTATGTATCCTCTTTGAGGAATCAGGTCAAACGTAGTTCACTCCTATGATTTTTCTTTTCTCTTCTTTTTTTTAATGATTCCAAAAGAGGGATAGGAAAGAAACAAAATATGGCTCAAAAGGGGGAACAAAGGATACAGTGTTTGGATAGCAGAATAAATTACCTTTGTCATTCCAATCTTCGAAATAATGCCAAATACAAACATTCAATAATTATACCAAAGAAAAATCATGCATAATATCTCTTTACCGCATCAGAATTGATAGCCATGTCTATGCATTTTCCTTCAACATCTGTTAAACATAATGCACCATTGGACAATACTCTGGTCACAATGAACGGTCCTTGCCAATTTGGGGCAAATTTGCCCTTTGCTTCAACCTGATGTGGAAGAATACGTTTCAGCACATGCTGACCCACTTCAAACTTCCGGGGACATACCTTTTTGTTGTATGCTCTTGCTATTCTTCTTTGATACAATTGGCCATGACATACTGTTGCCAATCGTTTTTCATTAATCAAGTTTAACTGTTCCAAATGGGTTTTGACCCATTCATCATCATCAATCTTAGCTTCGGCGACTATCCAAAGGGAGGGAATTTCAATTTCAGCAGGAATTACCGCCTCAGTGCCATATACCAACAAATAAGGAGTTGCTCCTACTGAAGTGCGAACAGTAGTGCGGTATCCCAATAATGCAAATGGTAATTTTTCATGCCATTGTCTTGAACCTTCTACCATTTTCCGAAGTATCTTCTTTATGTTTTTGTTGGCTGCCTCGACTGCTCCATTCGCCTTGGGCCGATATGGGGTAGAGTTGCGATGTGTAATCTTAAACTGTTGACATACTTCCTTCATTAAGTTACTGTTAAGATTAGCACCGTTATCTGTGATGATCACCTTTGGGATTCCGAATCGACATATGATATTTGAGTGAACAAAATCGACCACAGCTTTCTTGGTCACTGATTTGAATGTTTTGGCCTCAACCCATTTGGTGAAATAATCAATGGCTACCAGAATGAACCTGTGCCCATTGGATGCTGCCGGCTCAATTGGTCCAATAATATCCATGCCCCAGGCGACGAAGGGCCATGGTGCCAACATTGTGTGCAACTCGGATGGTGGAGAATGAATCAAATCCCCGTGTATCTGGCATTGATGACATTTGCGCACAAAACTGATACAATCTCGCTCCATGGTAAGCCAATAGTAACCAGCTCGGAGAATTTTCTTTGCCAACACATATCCGCTCATGTGGGGTCCGCAAACTCCCGAATGTACTTCAGACATGACAGTCGTAGCTTGTCTAGCATCTATGCATCTTAATAATCCAAGGTCTGGTGTTCTTTTATACAAAATTCCCCCACTTAAGAAGAATCCATTTGCATATCGCCTAATGGTTCTCTTTTGATCCCCTGTGGCTTGTACTGGATATATCCCCATTCTGATATACTCCTTGATGTCGTGGAACCATGGTTCACCATCAAATTCCTCCTCAACCATGTTGCAGTAAGCGTGCTGATCGTAGACTTGAATATGTAGTGGATCCACATAAGCTTTGTCCGGATGGTGCAACATTGATGCTAGGGTAGCCAATGCATCGGCAACCTCATTATGGACCCTTGGAATGTGCTTGAACTCCACTGATCAAAACCGCTGACAAAGATCATGTAAACATTGCCGGTATGGTATGAGCTTCAGGTCTCGTGTTTCCCATTCTCCTTGAATTTGATGTACTAGAAGATCCGAATCTCCCAAGATCAAGATTTCTTGGATACCCATGTCTGCAGCTAGCCTTAACCCCAAAATACAAGCTTCATACTCAGCCATATTATTGGTGCAATAAAATTGAAGTTGATCCGTAACAGGATAGTGATGTCCGGTTTCAGAAATAATTACAGCTCCTATCCCAACTCCTTTCATGTTAGCAGTCCCATCAAAGAAAAGTTTCCAGCCGGGTTTCTCAATTTGCTCCATCTCATCGATATGCATTATTTCTTCATCTGGAAAATAAGTCTTCAAGGGCTCGTACTCTTCGTCGACTGGGTTTTCGGCCAAATGATCGGCCAATGCTTGGGCTTTCATTGCAGTCCGAGTCACATAGATGATGTCAAATTCTGTGAGCAATATATGCCACTTTGCAAGTCTCCCTATTAGCATAGGCTTTTGAAAAATATATTTCAACGGATCCAGTCACGAAATGAGGTAAGTAGTGTAGGATGACAAATAGTGTTTCAATTTCTGAGCTACCCAAGTTAGGGCGCAACATGTTCTTTCAAGATGAGTGTACTTAACCTCATAAGCTGTGAACTTCTTGCTAAGGTAGTAGATAGCCTGTTCCTTTCTGCCGGTGATGTCGTGTTGCCTCAGCACACAACCAAATGAGTTTTCCAAGACTGTCAAGTAAAGAATCAAAGGTCTTCCTGGTTCGGGTGGAACCAGCACGGGTGGTTTTGACAAGTATCCTTTTATCTTATCAAATGCTTCTTGACACTCATCAGTCCATTTGACCGCAACATCCTTCTTCAACAATTTGAAAATAGGCGCACAAGTTGTCGTGAGCTGAGCAATAAACCTGCTAATGTAATTCAACCTCCCTAACAAACTCATTACTTCAGTTTTGTTCCTTGGAGGTGGCAATTCTTGGATGGCTTTGATCTTTGACGGGTCTAGCTCAATGTCTCGCCGACTGACTATGAATCCCAACAGTTTTCTAGATAGAACACCAGATGCACACTTGGCAGGGTTAAGTTTGAGGTTGTACCTGCGAAGTCTTAGGAAGAATTTCGTCAAATCACCAACGTGGTCGGCCTGATGCTTTGATTTTATGATCACATCGTCCACGTATACCTCAATCTCTTTATGTATCATATCATGAAACACCGTGGTCATCGCTCTCATGTAAGTTGCCCCGGCATTCTTCAAACCGAAGGGCATTACCCGGTAGGAATAGGTTCCCCATGGGGTGATGAATGCCGTCTTTTCTGCATCTTCTTCATCCATTAGAATTTGATGATACCCGGCATAACAATCCACAAAAGATCCTATCTCATGCTTAGCACAATTATCGATCAAAATATGGATATTGGGTAATGAGAAGTTATCCTTTGGACTTGCTTTGTTGAGATTGCGGTAATCGACGCAGACTCTAATCTTGCCATCTTTCTTTGGCACAGGAACGACTTTAGCCAACCAAACAGGATATCGAGTGACTCGAATGACCTTTGCCTCCAACTGTTTGGTGATTTCTTCTTTAATTCTCACACTCATATCAGGCTTGAACTTTCTCAACTTTTGCTTGACGGGATGCACCACTGGATCAGTGGGCAATTTGTGAACCACTAAATTAGTGCTCAAACCTGGCATGTCGTCATATGACCATGCAAAAACATCTTTGAATTCGATGAGCGTTTTAATTAACTCTTCTCGGATCTTTGGTTCAAGGTGGACACTTATTTTAGTTTCTCGGATATTATTCGTGTCCCCTATATTGATGTCTTCGGTATCACTCGGGTTAGGTTTGGTTTTTTCTTCAAAATGAATTAACTCTTTACTAATATCTTCGAAAGCCTCATCCTCATCATATTCTGATTCATAATCACAATATCCTTCTTGAATTATTATTTCGGAACTAGATTGATTTTTAAGACTGGGCTGAGGATTCCTTATGCATGCCATATCACTAGAGCCAGCGTAAAAAGGACTGTACAGAAAAAAATATATCAAGAATGATAATGAAAAGGAAATTGTATTTCATTGGATGATAAAAGACAACAAGGTTTGCACACTTCAAACAAACTGTAAGATGAACATTGGGATTACAACCCTGAAGTAACCCAAACAAACTGAAGGAAAATCAAAATAAACTACCAAGACTCCTTTCGAATGGGGAGAGGAGTGGCTTTACAATTATTAAGCTTTGTCTCTGGCCCAACGAATTGAACTTCCGTGTTGCTAGAACATTCACCACTTTCCACCATGTTCACATCGTCAAACAGCTTTTCAAATTTTTCAATTAATTCCTCCTTAAGATTAATCCTAGATTTAGGAATTGTTGTTATCGGGTGATTTCTGGTACCGGACTTGACAAAAGACTTTGATAGATGTGGAACCGGCTTTGGAATGACCCATGCTTTCTGTTTTGGCTTTCTGGCCTTTCTCGCGTTTTGGACAGTGGGTATGAATCCTAATCCAAATGTTCCCCAGTTCTCGGGAAGAGATACTGGTTGTGTAATTCCTTGTAAAGACGAGCCCAAACCTTTGCCGGGTACAAAACCATTCTTTAACATTTCATAGGCTACCATGACTGATGCAGAGGTTATCTTTGGATTCAGAATGTATTTCCCCTCTGGAATTTTCTCTACCAACATTGTGTCGGAAACCTGGTAAACCCATGGTCCTTGGTCATTTTCTATTCCTTCGACCGGTACAATGGCACTGCTGGGAGCATTTAAACTGTCTTCCCCATGCACAACTATTTCTTGCTTATCCCATTCAAACTTGACCATTTGGTGTAGTGTTGATGGGACTGCTTTAGCCGCATATATCCATGGTCGACCCAATAGTAAATTATAAGAAACAACTATATCCAACACCTGAAACTCCATTGTGAATACAACTGGCCCTATTGTTAGTTCCAACACTATGTCGCCAAATGAATCTCTGCTTCTACCGTCAAACCCCCGTATGCAAATACTATTTTTCTGGATCCTTTACTTTTTTATTTTCAATTTGCTCAGAGTGGAGAGAGGGAAAATGTTTGCGCTTGACCCGTTGTCAACCAACACCTGGGTCACTACTGAATTTTCACATTTTAAGGTGAGGTAAAGAGCTCTGTTGTGCTCAGTACCCTCCACATGTAATTCGTCATCAGAAAATGTGATTCTGTTTGCCTCAAAGATTTTGTTGGATATCTTCTCCAAGTGATTCACGGAGATTTTATCAGGAATGTGTGCCTCATTCAAAATCTTCATTAAAGCTTGACGGTGCTCGTCTGAATGGATCAGCAGTGACAATAATAAAATTTGAGCGGGTGTCTTTTTCAATTGTTCCATGATAGAATAGTCGTGGAGCTTCATCTTTCTCAAGAATTCTTCCGCTTCATCTTCCGTCATAGCTTTCTTCATTGGTGTTGGATTATTTTTAGTTTTTCTTAATTCTTCGGGAGTAAAACATCTTCCCGAACGAGTCAAGCCTTGCACCTCACAGACTTCTTCCTTGACTTCTTTTCCTTTGTACATTACCGTCACCCGTTCATAGTTCCATGGAATGGCCTTGTTGTTGTTCACTGGTAACTGAGTTACTGGCTTGATAATAACCCGATCAACACAGGCTCCTTCCACGACTACGATGGGTTTGCTGGCGACCCCTGGTACAATCACTTTTGATCCTTCCTGCTTTGTAGCAACTTTGCTTGAAGAACCCTTCACAACTACCACAGATGGCTCATCACCATTTTTGTTCTGCTCAGGTACCGACTTCTCTTCCGTTAAATGTTCATCTGGCTTGGCTTCATGCGACCGAATCATCATGACGGTTTGTGATGGCTTCTTTGTTTCTCCATCAGCCCGTACTATTTCTATCATATTGGCCTCTTGATGAGCTGGCATTGGATTTCTGTTGATGTTGGGAGCTTCGGGGGTTTGAACTTCAATTTTATTAGTATTAATCAGCTCTTGTATTGCATTCTTTAAATGCCAGCATTTTTCTATGTCATGGCCTGGTGTACCAGAACAATACTCACAGTTAATGGTGTAGTCCAAATTCTTTGGAGGAGGATTGGGCAGCTTGGATTGTATTGGCCTTAGCATATCTAGCTGTCTCAACCTGTGAAACAAACTAGTGTAGGACTCTCCCAATGGAGTGAAGGTTTTCCTTTTCTATCCCCTTTCACCCCTGAATACTTGATTAGGCCTGAAACCTGGTTCGGAGTAGGCTCGCGGATAAGGGTAGGTACTTGGTATGACAGGAGCACGCCAATTAGCGTGGGCAGGTGGCTGATTGTATGCTTGTGCATGGTTAACGGAAAAATGAGGTTCCGACGGGTGATAGTAGTGTTGGGGTGAATTGTGGTGGTAAGTTGATTGGAGGGGTCGATGTTGATTGTAGTAAGGAGGTGAATATCTGGATCCCGACCAAGTTCCTGAATCAACCATCGCCGCTTCCTCTCTTTTCTTTTTTCCAATCCCTCATACTCCGCCTTGAATAGCTTGAGTAGTTGTCTTAATAGCCGAATAACTCATGATTTTATTTGTCTTAAGGCCTTCTTCCACCATACCTCCCATCTTCACTACTTCATTGAATGATTTTCCTATCGCCGAAACCAAATGGGCATAGTAAGTTGGTTCCAAGGCTTGTAGGAAGTAGTCTACCATTTCACTCTCCTTCATAGGAGGATCCACCCTTGCTGCCTGTTCCCTCCACCGGAAACCATACTCTCTAAAGCTCTCATTGTGCTTCTTCTCGAATTTTGTCAGGGATAGTCGATCTGGGATGATTTCTAGATTGTATTGGAAGTGATACGCAAATGCCTGTGCCAGGTCATCCCAGGTGTACCATCTCCCATAGTCCTGGCGAGTATACCACTCTAAAGCTGATCCGCTCAAGCTTTGACTGAAATAAGCCATTAGTAATTTGTCTTTTCCCCCAGCTCCTCGCATCTTGCTGCAGAAACCCCTCAAGTGGTCTACTGGATCGCCATGCCCGTTGTATAGGTCAAATTTTGGGCATCTTGAAACCGATTGGTAATTGTACATTTGGGAACAAGCATAAGTCCTTGTAGGCGACACTGACTTGTCCTCCCAATCCTCGCATGTCTCGGAACGATTGCTCTAGGCTTTTGACCTTCCTGACCATCTCTTCTTGTTCGGTATTTTTGACGGGCTTGTCAATTTCTGTTGGGAGGTCAAAACGGGGAGTAAATGAATGGATTTCGAAGGCTTTGAAAGTGGGCTCCGGGGGGGGGGGTAGTATTAGTTGTCTTGGGCCTGGAATATAGGCTCACTAGGAGATTTGTGGAATGTAGCTATGGGAGGTGCCACGAAGACAGGAGATACTGGTGGAGGAGGGTATGGAACAGGTTTAGGAGGTGGAGACTGCGGTGTCTGAGAGGTGGTGCCTCGGTAGTGTTGGTAGTTGGGGAAATTTGGGGATAGTTCAGTGATAGGATTATCCTGAGTTTTGGCTAGTGATGGGGTGGAGGCAGGGTTAGCTGGGTAAGATGGGGGTGATTTCCCTGTAGACCAAGCCCGATACATCTCAGCCATTTGTTGCTTGAGTTTAAGCATCTCTTCTTTCATTTTACCGACGTCTATCTCCTCTATCTCAATACCTGTGTCGACATCCGGGATAGACATACTTTCGGGTATTGGTCCTTTTGATCTCGTGTGATAATGATAACATGCCAGTATACTCTTAGATAAACTAACTGCTTGAACTCTGGAAATGAGCAAACTTGTTAGTTTTGAGAGTTTTAACACATATAATTACACGTTGAGATGCAATGTTCCTAGACAAATAACCCTTTTCTATTATGCATTTGCTCGGTTGCTTGTGTCATCCCAACTTTTCTGGACCCTTCTTTTTATTGTCATTCACTCTTTATTTTATTCTCTTTTTTTTATTTTATGATTGTGGTCGAATCTTATAGAGATTGCCTACGTATCATGCCCCCGCATGAATCAGACCGTGCGTAGTTCCGGCGTAAGGCAATTGTCACACTTTTATTCATTCTTGAAATAATACAAAGACGGAACAGACACTACATTTGGAAAACATTATAAGAAAATGGTTTAAAAACTTGACACAAACCCAAATCAAACAAAAGACACAACTCTTAACAGCTCTGAACATGCTCCACTCCCTATTTTTGTTTTCAATCATTGGATCATCTGCTCAATGTGGGGCTTGACCTGGATGACCTCCCAGCGTACGATACATTCTTTCTAACTCCATTGCCAGATGACGGGCAAAAATAGGTGCATGTTCTATAAACCTTTCATAATTCATCCCTTGGCAGTTCACATAACTTTGAGAGGTGTAAACCGCTAAATCATGGATTTGTGCCCTGAAATCTTGGAGACGTTGGTCTTGGTTTTGCAGTTGCTGTTGGCGAGTGGTGGCTATATCTTTGATGCGGTCTTCACGATCTAAAGCTGACCCTAATTGAGCTCAGAGTTTGGCCTGATCGAGTCTTGTCTGTGCTCTTTCTCTGTCAATGTCTGTGTGCTGATGTTCTCTATTGTATCTTCTCGCTTCTTCCAGTTGTGCATGAAGTTGGGCTTCTGAATATATCCAGCAGTCTTTCTCCTTCTTGAATTGTGCCCTGTCTTCTTTGGATTGCCTTACTAGGCGTTCCTTATTAGATCTGGCCTCTTCATTTAATTGTTGGATTCTTTCTTTAGATTTGCTCAATGCCTTTTCGGTTTTGCCATAATGGAATCACAATCTTGCATTTTCTCCAAAAGATTGGCGATGATTTTTTGATCCTTCCAACTCCTCATTGGTGTTTCAGAAGCTTTCTTCATTTTTTGAAATTGAGCGTGAAGATTTTTATTCTCACAAGCCAGACTCTTCTTCTCGCCTTCTGCTTCTTGTGCTTGTAAGTCTTTCTCCAAATTGAGGTTCCTCATATTTTCCTTTAAGGCATGGATAGTTGCTTTGTACCCCTTTTCCTTTTCTCCCCAAATTAATCGCTCTTGGATTTTATCGTTAAAGGTTTGAACATGGGGTCTTTTTATTGGCCTTTTTAGATCCGGTTCTGGTGCATCATCCACGCGGGATCGTTTTTCAAACCATCTTGCATATCCTGGATTTATCTCGCCCTTTGTAGTATTTGGAACTTGAATATCATCTTTCAAGTATCGACATCCATTCCACATATGCTGAATTAAAGCCTCGGGAAGAGTGGCTTCGGGATGTAACTCGATTACTTGCATACTCAATCTTCATCATCTGGCACCACTTGGTATCTCCCTAGTTGTCTTAGAACTCTCAGTGGTGCATATGGTTGGACGCTTCTCAATCCCAATAGCAGCAAATAACTATTCAAGGTTGACATGTGTATCACTTCCTTTACCGGGAGCCATCCCAAAGTCCACTCAATTTGATTCGCCGCTAAAGACCTTAGATGAGATACCCAGGCTTCCATCCCTTCTGGATACTTATAATCTTTTATTCTTTCCTCATAACTCTCGATGAAATTATCATTGCTTGGACCATACTGTATGAACTTGGGCTGATGTTGGAGATGTTCAATCATCCACATTTGCAACAAAATTTTGCATCATTCGAAGACCTTTGCCCCTGATTTACATAAAGTCAACGCCCGATAAATGTCTGAGAGAATGATCGGGGCAAGGGTGTGATTTTCCTTGGTAGTGAGGACCTGTACGACTTTCGCTGTGCGCATATCAATTGTTCATTCTTTGTTTGGGAAAACCATGATTCCCAGAAAATCCACCATGAAAGCGAAGCGTCGGTGAATTTGCCAGGTGTCTTTGTTCTGTTTGTTAGTAAGGCCCTTTTCATGAATTTCAAATCCGTCCGGCTTTCCGAACCTTGAATATAGGAAGTTGAAAGAACAACACCCGTTGACAACATTGCTTTTTCTGATTTGATTACTGATGTTTAGAACACCAAAGAATCGATGCACCGAGGGAGCCTTTGTGAATATCAGATTTTGATTTCTTAGATCTCCGTCAAAACCAGCATATCCATCTATCTCTTCTAATGTAGGAGTAAGATCGAAATCAGAGAAACAAAAGACATTGTGAACAGGGTCCCAAAAAGTTACTAACGCCGCAATCAAATCATCACGTGATTTAACTTTCATAATATCTGTGAGAGTTCCCAAATGCTTAATGACCCATTTTTGACCATCTTCTCCTAGCTCATACCACAACATCTGAAGCTGAAAAAGAAACTCGTCTGCATTTGCGAACGGTGGGTTTTGGGTGGTGCCCATTTTGTATCTGAAATTAATTTTAACAAAATCAAGACTCATTTTGAAAACAGAAACTAAAAAAAATCATTTTTATTTATTTATTTAACACTTCTTCTTTTTTTTTTTTGAAAACTTAAAAATATAATTTTTTTATTTTATTTTTTAAAAAAACATTTTATTTCTCGGCTCTCGCAATGATTTTTTTTTTCAATTAAGCTGATCAACAAGCAAATCTGAGGCAAATGAATGCACAAGTAGCAAGTAGGATGCATCAGAATGGTCTTTTCATTTCGGGTTCACATGTCCTAGACAGACCCAACCCCTGTGTTGAGTCTCCAAGGTCAAATGTACATGATGCAAATAGACGTTCCTACTAGGGATCCGGTACGAGGCTGAGTTATTCTAAGTGAAAAACCTGAGGCAGATTGTTCTAGACCTGGCTTACCCAAACGGACAGTTTGAGCCGAAGTGGGGGCAACGTACCGGGAGCACGAAAGTCTACCCGGCCTAGTTACTTGTCCCAACTTCGTCTTATTTGGTATGACTTTAACAGAAAGGTGGGCCACGCGCACGTGTGCACCATAAATTTAGAAGACTCAGAAAGAAGGGGGTTTCGTAGCAGTTGTATATATTCATAATTCAAATAATATTAAAGCGGTAAAAGTGTCATTTAGCACATTGGGCATATATCATGTAAAAAAATCAGATAATAAATAAAGCCAACTATAACAATTATTTTAAGCTCGAATTCTTGAACCCTGAACCAGTGGTTCTGGGTCTACAGTGGTATTGTCCTCAGCAGAGTCGCCAGAGCTGTCACACCTCCTTCTTCCGCCCCCGCGAGGGTGCGAAGGAGTTTTCTCCAATTAAGGGACAGTCGAAACGGGATTTGTTTATTTATTTCAAAGTCTCCACCTGGGAATTTTAAGGTGTCCCAAGTCACCGGTTTTAATCCCGAATCGAGGAGAACATGACTCTGTTTTTCATTCTGCGAACAAGAAATCCGAATAAGGAATTCTGTTAATCCGGGAGAAGGTGTTAGGCATTCCCGAATTCCGTGGTTCTAGCACGGTCGCTTAACCATTTTTATATTTGGCTTAATTATCTTGATTTACTAAATACTTTTTTTTTCTTGTTGCCCGATTTTATTACCGCTTTTGTTTAGATTGTTTACAATTATAGAAACGAATCACGCGTACGTATATTCGTATTTTATACCTTTTATAAATGTAGAGAATTGTGTCACGCATACGTGTACACAAAAAGATTTATAATATTTTTATATTTTATTATAAAAAAGAAATTGATGTTCGAAATTGTGCTTAAAATAAAATTAAGAACATTCATCACTCTTATATGATTGGATAGTGAACTGCACATCTCGGGTTATACGAAATTAATTTAATATCCTCCGACGAATCTCTTTTTTATTAAAATTTTGGCTCAAAGTTGCGCGAACGCATAATCCGAACTGCCTTAAAAAATGTAATTAGGTCACGCGAACGTATCCCTAATTTCACAAAATATTCTTGATGGTAACATAAAATTCTCTACAAATTGTTTATTACATCCATCTATTTTTAAATATGAAAGTCATGGGAAATCGCTGATTTGGATGTCTTCAAATTTCTTGAAAAGAATTCAAAATTTATTATGTGTTGACCGCAAGTTTTATTTTACGCGTATGAATTATATACCTCAAAACTATTCAAATTTTTAAGAATTAATGATATGAAAAACAAACAACGTGTAACTAAAACTACCATTTTTATCGTGAATACAATATTCGTATACCCAAAAAGCGAATTGCGTGCAAAATTAGGAAAAGAATTGACTTGATAAACGAACTAATAGTTTTCGAAGAATTTTCATTGTTATATTCAGGGCGAACTCTATTTTTTGTATGTCTTTGACTTAAATGTTGCATTTTAGTATTTATAAATCCCACCTCCTTCTCATCTACTTGTTTTAGTCCAAAGTTATAATTATTTGGTTAATTTTGCTTACGATGATTGAGTTTGGGATAGATATAATCAAACCAATTCTTATTCTCAGCCTATGCGAGCTATTTGCAAACATTAACTCTACACTTTGTAAAAATTATTGACATTATTTTTTATACTATTTTTAAAGAAATGAATTGATCGCATTCTTAAAGTAATTGGGCTATATGTTATAAAAAAAAACTAATCTACAAATCGATTTAATAAGATGACATTACATGTAACGTAGTTGTACATATGAACCATTCATGATATTCCAACATCGTAAACGTAACGGATTATATCAATTCACCTTTTCACTATGGTTATACACATAACCATTATTACGCCATATACGAACAAAATACAACTAACATCATTCAATCAACAACAAAATCGGATATTTGACAAAATAGGCTAGTAATGTAGTTTCTTGATATTTCCATACTATTCTATACTTAGCTAACAATATCACAAGATTTAACTAATGACCAACTTTCTGCCATGTTCCCTATCTCGACAATTCAAACAAGCATCACTAAACTTCAAAATAAATAAGATTATCGTAGAAATTACTACTTCACAAGGTCAATTGGCTAATAGTTTATCATATCAAGTATAATACTATATTAACCAACTAAAACAAAACTGAAACTTAAACTAATAAATTTAATGAGTAGAAGACATAATTGTAATTCCAAACTTCATTTTTCTTGCAATATTGAAGCTTTTCATGACATGAGTTTACATATATGTACCTGGAAATGAGGGTAAAAGAGGTCAAGTCAGCAGTAGCAGCAGCAACAAAATAGTAGAATATACCAATTTTTCAACAGATTTGAGCAACAAACAACAAGACCCGTGAAGCCCAGACGCACGGTGGCAGGAATTTTAGGAAATTGCATATTTAAACCAAACGATATCAACAAAACAAACCCAGACAGATTCAAGGGAACAATGTTTCAGATTTTCTTTCTTTCTTCTCTATCTGTTTCAGATTTGTTTCCCTCTAACTGATTCTCCTCCCTTTTTTCTGTTTTTCTGTTTCTCTCTATGTCTATTTTTTCCAGTTTCAGATGCAGATTTCTTTCTTTCCTTCCTTGTTATTTCTCCTCTCTATCTGGTTCTCTCTGTATTCTCTATGTGTTCTGTCCTCTCTACTGATTTCAGATCTCTTTTAGATCCTTTCTTTGGTATGTATATCTCTCTCTCTCTATCTTTTTTTTCCTCTTTTTTTCTCCAGACTTTTTCTCTCTTTCTATCTATCTCTTTTTCAGATTAGTTCCTTCTTTCAGATTTTTTCCTCTTCTCAGATTTTTTCCTCTCTTTTGAAACCAGTCCATCACCCCCTCTTTATACAAGTCTGCTTTTAGCAGCCAACTGTTCGGACCCCTTTTACTTTTTTAAAAATCAGAAGTTTTCCACTCAAATGACACTAAGTCTGATTTTCTATTGATCAAACCGCTAAGGATACCTTTTTCCCTTAATTTCAGCCCCCTCCATTACCTTTTGTTTCCCATTATCCCATTAAATTAAAGCCACTAACATTCCACTATAACACACTAATACTAACATACTGTTCTTACTGTTATTACTAACCTTTTGTTTCCTATTATCCCATTAAATTAAAGCCACTAACATTCCCAGAATACCCCTATAATCCTACTGTTATTACTGCCCTTAATTCAAACTTTTTGTAACCTATTATTGAACACCTATTATTTCAAAATTATCAGTTGATGACTGAAGACCAAAACTGAAGGCTGAATTCTAACTGATCAATTGAACTGAATTTAAATTAAAACTAACACAATGCAGAATTCATCAGAATCATTGAAACTGAAATGGAAACTTGAATCAGAAACAACATCAATGCAAGAACATTGTCAGCATATTGACAATGCCCTGAAACTAATTTCCTAGAGATCGACATACATAACAACAATTGACGAACTTAACTGACTTATCAAACAAGAACAAATTAATTGGTAAGAACTGATTAACTGATTACCTTCAACAAAATGATAATAAACAACCCAAAACAGATAAACAAGTTGTTTCAATCAGCATTAACAGAAACAAGAATTTATAAAACAACTAATCGACGAACTTAATCGAGTCGATTACACATATTGTAAACAATCACAACAAACAGACACAATGCTATAATTTGATCGAATAAACGGGTATGAGACAGAATAAAAAATAAAAAGATAGGAAAATTATACAGATTACTTAAACAAGCAACAATACACACAGGATACAAGAGAAAAAATAGGAAAAATACCTCTGATTTTTCAAAATTATACAGACATAGGCTCAACTTTGGATTCAGACCTTTTGAGGTTTGAACAGACTTTATTCGAAGTATTCTCAATTGAGAATACCTCGATTAAAGTCTCTTAGACCTCAATCCCTCAATTAATCGGACAAATTCCACGATTTGGCATTTTAGGGTTTCATTTTTTCCGATTTAGGGTTTGACCAATTCTGGGCAGATTCGAAGGGAACAAAAGACAACTTAGGGGTGAGGGAGGCCTGGGGGTCATTTGGTGTGAATTTGAGATGGATCTGGGTGAGTTCATGTTTGACTCAAATCTTCAAATGAAGATTCGAGAAGCTCTGAGATGATTCGAGCCAAACGGTTTGGAAATCCGTGTTGGGGGTGGCTGAAAGGTTACTAGGTGTTGGTTTGGTGGTCATCGGAGATGGTCGTGTCCTCAGGCCCACCTTCGATTTAAGATTCGACGAGTTGGGGCCTGATTCGATGGGAGTTATGGTGATAGTTGGGAAGAGGAGGTCGAGGGGGTTCAGGGGTGTCAAGGTGGTGACCGGCGGCATTGTTGCCGCCGGGTTTTAGGCGAGGGAGAGTTAGGGCGGCTAGGGTTTAGGGCATCGTCTCAAGGACGATGATGAACAGGAGGGGGGTGTTTGGTTAGGGGGCCGGGGTATGAATTTGGGTCTTATATAGGGGAGAGGTGGATTGATCTGGGCCGTTAGATCAGGCAAAATAAATGGCCAGGATCTATCCACTTAAAGGAACGGTGCAGTTTTGGTTTAATTGGGGAATGGGTCAGCCCGGGCAATGGGTCGGGTGGGGGATTACGGGTTTGGTCAAAGCTCTGTGGCCATTGGATCAAAATAAATGGGCGGCTCAGATTGAACACCTGAAACGGTGTCGTTTCAAATCAAACCAGGGCTGCCCTGAACCGTTTGATTTGTTCGATCAACGGCTCAGATTGATAATACCCACACGACGTCGTTTGGTAGCCGGTTGAGAGACCTGGTCTTGGACTGGGTCATTACCCATTTTGGGCCTGCTTTTTGAATAAAATTCTTTGCCCCAGATCCGTTTTGCCTATTATTTTCAACTCTTTTCATTTTCTAATTTTATTTCTAATTATTAAATTCCTAATCCTAATTATAAAAATCAAAATTAACCTTACACAATATTAATCACCTTTTGACGACCATTAACACAAGACAAAAATTTAATCACACAATGACACATTAAAATGACAAAAATAGGATAAATGCATATTTTGTGATTTTCTTTTTCTTTTAGAGCTAAATAATAGTTTAATTAATTCTTAAATGCATAATTAAATCCTAAATATGCATGCAACATGTATTTTTATTTTATTTTTCATTTAACTATAACAAAGTAAACATTTACGGACAAAACATAAATAATTACCCAAAAAATGCCACATAAATTCTAAAAATTGCATGCAAAGAAAATTTATTTGTGATTTCTTTTGGAGTAGTTCTTGTGAGGTAAAAATCACGTGCTCACAGCCATCAACCCTAAAGTATAAATCTAGTCGTCGTACGTCATAATATGACTTCTGATGACTCTGAGCTGTCAATAGTCGATCCCAGATAAGCTTTACTTTTTCTATGGCTTGTTGAACCAGGTCTGGCCCATGTAATCTAGATTCTCCAACATCAAACCAACCTATAGGCAATCTACATTTTCGTCCGTAAATAGCTTCGTATGGAGCCATCTAAATACTGGAATGGTGGCTATTATTATACGTGAACTCAATAAGCGGCAGATAATCTACCTTTGAAGTCTATTGCACAAGTCCTCTAGTGTCTGAATAGTATGCTTAGCCTGTCCGTCTATCTGGGGATGAAATGTTGTACTAAGACTTACTTGAGTCCCCAATCCTTTTTGGAAGGACCAACAAAAGTTAGCTATAAATTAAGCTTTTCTATCTGATATAATAGATACAGGGACACCATGCAGTCGTACTATCTCCTTAATATAAAGCCTTGCATAATCCTCTGAGGAATATGTAGTTCTAACGGGCAGAAAATGGGCTGACTTTGTAAGCCTATCAACGATCACCCATATCGAATCGAACTTACGTTGGGAATGAGATAAGCCTATGATGAAATCCATATTGATTACTTCCCATTTCCAAGTCGGAATCTCCATAGCCTGCAATAATCTACCGGGTGTTTGATGCTCAATCTTAACCTGCTGACAGTTAGGACACTGAGCAACAAATTCTGCTATATCCTTTTTCATTTCGTCCCACCAATATACTTACCTAATATCATGATACATCTTTGTCTCTCTTGGATGAATAGAATAACGAGAATAGTGAGTTTCTCCCATAACCTGCCGACGCAGCCCTACAACATTAGGCACACATAATCGCCCTTGATATCTGAGGACCCCATCTTCTCTAATTTCAAACGGTGTCTTCTCCTTCTAAAGAGTGGTATCCCTACAATGAACTAGCACATGATCCTCGTACTAGTGTTCCTTTACTTTAGTTACTAAAGAGGATGTTGTCGTATCCTGAATAGTAATTCCAATATCACCTGAGTCCAGTAACTGAACTCCAAGACTAGCTAGCTGATGAACCTCATGGCATATTCCCCTTTTTCTGGCTGTAAATATGATCAGCTACTACGTTTGCTTTCCCCGGATGGTATAAGATATCAATATCATAGTTTTTAAGTAGATCCAACCATCTCCTTTGACGTAGATTCAATTTCTTTAGCTTGAAGATGTACTGGAGGCTCTTATGATTCGTATAGATATCAACATGCATGCCATACAAGTAGTGCCTCCACATCTTTAGTGCATGAATCACCACAACTAACTCTAAATCGTGGGTCAAGTAGTTCTTCTCGTGATTTCTTAGTTGTCTGGAAGCATAAGCCACAACCTTACCATGTTGCATCAGCACACAACCCAATCCAACTCCTGAAGCATCACAATAGATCACATAACCATCGGTCCCTTCTGAGAGAGTTAGAACCGGTGCTGAAGTTAATATGTCCTTTAACGCCTGGAAACTCCGTTCGCAAGAATCAATCCATTGCAACCTTGCTCCCTTCTGGGTCAACTTTGTTAAAGGTCCTCAAAGGGAAGAAAATCCTCCCACAAATCTCCTGTAATAACCTGCCAAGCCGAGAAAGCTATGAACCTCCGTCGGTGTTGTGGGTCTAGGCCAAGCCTTTACTGCCTCAATCTTTTGTGTATCCACCCGGATACCTTCACCCGAAATAATATGCCCAAGGAAAGCTACAGAGTTCAACAAGAATTCACATTAAGAAAATTTTGCATACAGCTTCCCTTCTTGTAGAACTCTGAGCACAGTAAGCAGATGACCAGCATGCTCATCCTTTGAAAGAGAATACACCAATATATCGTCAATAAATACAATTACTAACATATCTAAAAAAGTCATGAACACACGGTTTATCAAATTCATGAATACTACTGGGGCATTGGTCATACCGAACGACATAACCCGAAACTTAAAGTGCCTATATCTAGTTCAGAATGTTGTCTTCGGGATATCTTCATCCCTGACCCTTACATGATGGTACCCGGACCTCAAGTCTATCTTTGAAAAATACTTGGCACCTTGTAACTGATCAAATAAATCATCAATTCTTGGGAGCGGGTACATATTTTTGATCGTCACCTTATTCAACTACCTATAATTAATACACATTCGTAAGGAACCATCTTTCTTTCTCACAAACAAAACTGGTGCTCCACACGGTGATGTACTAGGTCTGATAAAACCTTTTTCAAACAAGTCCTTTAGTTGTCCTTTCAACTCTTTCAGCTCTGCAGGGGCCATTCTATAGGGAGGAATAGATATTGGGTGAGTATCTGGTAGTAGGTCAATAGAAAACTCAATTTATCGCTATGGCGGGAGATCCGGAAGCTCATTGGGGAAAACATCAGGAAACTCATCACCATAACGATGGACTAAATGGTTGGTGACTCCACTTCCACATCCTGAACCCAAACTAAGTGTTAAATACAACCCTTTCCGATCATCTTCCTTTCCTTGAGATAGGAAATAAATCTACCTCTCGTCGATGTCGTGTTACCATTCCACTCCAAAACAGGCTACCCTGGAAATTGAAATCGAACTATCTTTGATCTACAATCAACGTTGGCATGATAAGAAGCCAACCAATCCATACCCATTATAACATCAAACTCTACCATATCTAACTCGATTAAGTCTGCTACGATAGGGTCAACCATGAACTATTAATATACAACCCCTATATACCTTCTTATCTATCACTGAGTCCCTAACAGGTGTAGACACCTCAAAATGTTTAACCAATTCAGGTTTTATTTCAAACTTACTAGCAACCAACGAATTAACGTATGATAAGGTGGAACCTGGGTCAATTAGTGCATATATATCATAGGAGTAGACTGATAATATACATGTAACAACATCAGGCGATGACTCTTGATCATGTCGTCCTACCAACGCATAAATGCGGTTCTGAGGGTTGCTCGAGCTAGATGCTCCGCCTCTGCCTCTACCACGACACATTGGTGCTTGGGGACCTTGCCCAAGGGGGCGTACTGATGATGATGAACCAGCTACAGATCCCGCTGGCTGAGCTATGCTTACATCACCTCTCATCAGACAATCCCTCATAACATGGCCCGGATAACCACAAGTATAACAAATACCTAATACTATACGACATTGTTGCTTACCACATTGAGCACATCGCGACAATGGTGGCCTCATCTAATTTGACTCACCCCTATACTGAGAACCTGAGGCACTAAAATTCTGACCAGACCCTGAATATGTAGAACGATCAAATCTCTTACCACCAAATTGAGGGGGTGCGCTAGCCGAGAACTAGGATGGATATCTCAAGTACTACTGCCTCTAACTACCTCAAAACTCATCCGAAGATCTCGCTCTCTTATTTTGGGCCCTATCATGCTCACGATCCGCTATCTGTTTCTGATTACGGTCCTCTTATCTCTATTAATAAATACATGAGGGTCTAAATTAATAAAGTCACGAACCCTCGCACTCACGGACCTATTTGCATGACCAATACCTACTTCCTGACGCCGAGCCTATGTGGTTACTAATCGGGTCAATAATTAAATAGCATCTCTCATCTCCTGACCCAGCGCATCAGCATCCGACCGAGGTACTAAATGTACAGGGCAGGCGCTGGAGCTGGTGGCCCTCGGCGCTCTTCTAGAAAGGGCGGGTGCATGTGGCAAAATCATAGGACTCGATTTCTCCCTATCGAGCCACTTCAGAAGAATGCCTCGAGACCTCGAGGATGTGTAGCCATGACCGAGTCCCCTCCCTTAGGGTTCGTCGGGGCCCGACTCGAAGAAGACAAAGGACGAGGCTAGAGAAGAAGGGGAAGTTCCCTAGGCATGCGGCTAAGCCTTACAGGGCCGACCTATCCAGAACCTACGCCGAAGCATCGCGTCTAGCCGTCACATCTCTATACTTTACAATTAATGCATGTGTACTATAGTCGGGTTCCCTTCCTATATAAAGGGAACCCACACTACTTTGTGAGAGGCTGATGTTGCTCCTACTATTTCTCCACAAGATCAATAATATATCTCTCTCTTTTCTCTATAACTTGCTTGTTCTCTCTGGGTCGATGCCACTTTAGCATTTATCGTTTTCTTACTTGTTCATCATTTATGACTTGGTTTTGGCCATAAAGAGCCTTGTTTGATCATACCTTGATTGTTATTCCATTCCCTACTACCCCCGATAGCTCGAGATCGAGCCCAGGTATCGACTCCGAGGTCCCGCATAGACCAGACCTACACCCAGGCAGCATACCTCTCGGTTTGATTACTGCCTCATTTTAGCCTGCATTTCATCGTTAAACTTCATATTCTTAGCATCATATGCTCTAACAACTAGCATAAGAATAGATCACGTATTTTTAGAATCCCATTTACAAATTTAATTGTTGTGACCATTTTCACGGTAAATAGTTTGGCGCCCACCGTGAGGCAAAAAATAATAGTGATTATTTTCTTGTTGGTTTCATTGTTCAAACGCAAGTTATCTTTCACACTTTTTCTTGTCCAAGATCTCTTGATTTCAGGTCAAAATGTCTGGCTCGACAAATAGGGTTGAGAACAACTACCTCAAAAATCATGGTGAAAATGGTGTGGCTGCTCCAATCGTTGGCGCGACGCCGCAGAACCCTGATAACGCATTTGGGCCGATTCCAGCGGACGCGGGTTTGCAAGACGCATAACAGGTCGACGAAACCTCACAAACCAATGGTAGCATACAACATATCGACCAATAAGAAGCCAAAAAAAACCCCGACTTGAGAACCATAGGAAGTGAGTGTTCACGATATTTTTAAAATGTTGCAGGCACAGCAGTTGGCTATCGCTCAGTTACAAAGCCACCCGAAGACTCCCAGCGCAGCATGCCGGAAACAGCTCTCCCCGCCAAACAAACATCCGAGATATCAAGCAACAACGGATTGGTAACCAACCCTGAGATAGCAAAGATGCTCGGGGATCTTTCCAAAAGGAATGAGCCAGGTTTGTGGAAGTTCATGCAACAGCTATTCCCTTAAAATGCGGTCCCGGAACCCGTTTCATGGAAGTTCGGAACGCCAGGACTCCCTAAGTTCAACAATACCTGGAGTCCCGACAAGCACATCGCTGCTTACACGTGCGCGGGAAAAGGCAACGACCTCCAAGATGATGATTTCGAGCCCGTCTTATTGAAGAGGTTCGGGGAAACACTCTCAAAAAGAGCCATGATATGGCATCGTAGCCTAGCACCTGACCCCACAAACTCGGTTACCATACCGGCAGAATCCTCCGCAAATACATACATTGATGCCTTCGAAGCAGCGATGAGAGAACCCAACAAATCCGGGGTCGAACAAATGGATATTAAAACGCCACGGGAATTCGCACCTCATTCCCTAATAGAACGAATGAGATCGCCCCCGGTTTCGGATGAGTGGGCAACACAGGCCTTTGCCCAAAGCCTAAACAAACCAAACCCAACGACTTCGGGGCAGTTTAAACAAAACTTGATCAGATACCTAGCCAAGATCTGGTCGGATGCCCATACCTGGCACCAGCCACGAATTAGGGTCATGGATGACCATCCGGAAGCCTCTTCGAGCTCAGTATACCCAAGCAGGCTCCCAGCAAAGAAACTACTGCCAAACAGAGGGAGGTACCACCCATGCGCTGCAGATAGTAGGAACGCCCCAAGATGCAATCTACCTCGAGACGATCGGGAAATGGCCCAAGGAAAACATCCTCGAGGAATCTTTAAAAAAATCAGATTCGATGAGGAAGCACAACCGACATAGGCAACTTGCCTATCAGAGTACAATTTCAGCATCGCTATACCAAACATTATGTTCACCATAAGCGAAACCAGGGACGCCAAATGGCTCAGACTTATTCGGTCGAGTCCCTATCAAAGAAATCATAGCCTAGCGCGGGAACTACATAGCGCGCACGACCATAGGGACGAAAGTGGCCTCCAGATCAGGAGGAAAACAGTCGTGCTACTCAATCAAACTTACTGCCAAGTACTATTGAGCGATCAGGCTCGAAATAAGCCCCGCGTGAGAAAGGCGACTGGGAAGAGCGAAGCAAATGAGCCGTGATGTATTGCCATGATAGTGGAGGAGCAGCGACACCCTCCGATTACTCATAGAAGGCAAAGTAAAAATGCTCGTTACCAGAAAAAGAAGGCTCTGGGGATACTTTTCGGAGGACGCCCTTATATCCAGCAAAAAAGACATTGAGACTTTGCCTCGGCCTCACACTGACGCATTGGTAACCTTCTCCCTAATTTGATCTATTTCAAATAAAACATGTGCTCAAGAATTCAGGTGGTTTGATCAACACATCAATGTTGTCGGGCCGAGGTTGGCAGCTCGGACTGCTGGGTCAAAACACGACCACCTCTCGAATCTTTAACAGATTCCAGACAGCGATCGCTGCAGCAAGGAGGAAGACCATTCTCTTGATACAGCACGACTGGCAAAGACGGGAACGCCGAGTCTCATACCGTCAAAGGGGGCGCAAGGCACGAACATCTTATTCAGATGGCTACGGGCACATTGCCCGGAGACAGTGTCGACCCTACTTTGCCAAAAGAATGAAATCCCACACAACGGACAGAACTAAAACTGTTGGCATGGAGCAATATGCAAAGATGGGAAATTCCCCATCACATGACGCATCACCGACATCAATACCTCCACTCTTGAAAGGATCAAAAGGTAATCGAACCACATCTTCGGCCAAGTCCGAATAAACACGGCGGAGAGCCATAGTAGAATCCACACTCCCAAATAGCATGAACCTATCAAACCCCAGAACATCGCCTACACATCCCGCGGTAAAGAAAAATTACCCCTTCCTTCCTTGTTTTTTTTACTAACCTGTATGCAGATATCCGGCCATGGCATTCTGAAGTGCTAGCTCTAACAGAGGACCCCAAGGCCTTAACAAGACATGTCGCACTCTTTCCCCTCGACCGGACTTTCGCCCCAAAGAAGGTCTCGCAGGAAGGTTCTTAGCGGAGCAACGTACCCCTTGAAGAAGATCCGACAAGATCGCAATCCTTCCATCTGTAGTCAAACGATGAAGGACACCCCCTCTCTCTCGAAAAAGCACTGACCACTCAGATGGGCCGGGGAATGATAGACTCAGTTTCAATAGGGAATCATGTACCGGACCAAACGGTCCGAGGAGCCACAACCGCGCGGGCCAAGCTCACAACAATGAAGCAATGTATGTTTATGCAAGCAATAAAAGAATATCTTTTCAGCATCTCACACGCCAAACAAGGAAATCACAGTATACTCTCGGCAGGGACCCCTCCACCGAATGCATCCCGAAATACTCAAAGACTTAGCGTCAACAATTTGGCACCAGCACGACCCCGGGGTCGGAACTCCGGGCTCATAAAGTCCTAGCAAGGTAATTCCGAGCTAACGAATAACGGCCTTCAAGCCTGAGCAAACTCGATGACTCGGAGACTATTGCCAATCGCCTTACACTGGAAAACCCGAGGCCGTAAGACCCCGAGCGGGCAGACTCGGTATAACTAGATCTTTTATATATAGCAGTACAAACTGTAAGACCTCAACAGGCATGACAAAACTGTAAGATCTCAACATGCATGAACAATTTTTTAAGACCTTACTACAGTCATAAAACTCAAAATCCCGAAGTTTAAGCTATACGTCCCATTTGTAAGAATCCCAAAAGTGAATACCCTCGGTGTAGACGCCTAAATTATCACTCGGATCACAAATGGCTCCGGCCAAACACATATTACTATGGTCAAAACGACTGATCTAGCCAAAATAATGCGACTCAGGGACGCCCGACCGTCGCTAAATAACATCGCAAGCCATTACATCGAATATACTTCAGAAAGAATCGATTGAAATAGGCTTCCCTCAACAGGCAAACGAGCTTCGACCACGTCAGCTCCAAATCATAAGGCTTCGACCACCTCAGCCTACAAGCTAAGAACCTTCCGAGGTGCTCAAACATCGCCGACAACGACTTAAAATTGAGGTTCTTCCAAAACCGACAACGGGTTAGGCAAAATCATTTCAAAAAGACCTTAACGAGAGGAAAACAAAGCCTACAAAATGCCTATGAGCAAAAAGCGTAAGAGCCATTTCCACCAGCCAAACGAGCCTCTGGGCCACGCACTAAAAGGTCTCAACGACCAAACAGCGTAAGAGCCATTGTCGCAAGCTTGAAAATTGAAGACTTGAGGATTAAAATAAGCTCGAGTCGTGACCTATTTCGGAGACCCGATCCAAAATAGTTAACTATACAAGCCTTTGGGCCACATATCAAAAGGTCCCAACGACCAAACAGCATAAGAGCCACTGTCGCCACCTTGAAAATCGGAAAACTTGAGGGTCAATTAAAGCTCGAGTCGCAACGCGACTCAGAGACTGGACCCAAAATAGTTGAAAGAATAAACGCCCAAGGGCGAGAAATAAAAATAATTATCATCCACTCATGAAGGCACATGAGATTGGAGGTCTAGTAAAGCTCGATTCAAGGCCGAGCTTGATGACTAAGCCTAAAATAGCCAGGCAAAGAACAGACGCCATAATGCCTACTCAAGACAAAATCGCACTTAGCAGCCTCCTAACCTGCCTAATTAGCTCCAGACCCATGAGGTTCCTGCCAAAGACCGAAACCAGCCCGACTGGTCAAAAGCAATACGAAAAGAGATACAAAGGAGATAAGGCTTCAAATTTTCTCTTATTTTATATAGGAAAAAGGCACGATGTCCATCTACAAACATGTTCTGCAGATATCAAATACAAAATTGAAAAACGATGGAATCTACGCTCCGCTCCAAAAGGCTAACGCCTGTCGGCCCCAGATTCGCTCTCAGTGGCGTCAGCAAGAAGTAACCGATCATCGCGCTCGTCCTCCCTTGCTCGAGCCAATTCTTCTGAGGGAACGAAGCCCCTAGTGTCGATCTCCTCAAGTACCTTTCTGTGGGATCTACAACGAACATATCCTTCGATCCTCTTCTCATGATCGAGGGCCCGCTTCAACTCAGCTTGGGTGTCAACAGCGTGTTTCATATGAATCGCCATCTCCAGATCAGCCCTGGTTCGGCCCAATGATGCTTCAGCCCGAGCATCGGGTATCTCAGCCCTGATCTTAGAGAGATCGGTCTCGAGCTTCGCGATCAGATCTTCTTGAACTGAAGCATTGTCATGAGCCAAATGGAGTTGGACCTCAAAGGTGGGAACCTTGGCTAAGGCATTTTTCTCCTCTAAAACTTGAGCTTGCACCTGAGCCCTTAGTTCACTGCAAGCATCCCTGACGCGGTCGACTTCCCCTTTAAGGTATTCCAAGGCCTCCGTCTTTTTCTGCAGCTAAGATAGGAAAAAGGGTTAACCTTATGAGTCAAAAAGAGCGAAGCACGTACTACAAAAGGTTACCTGCTCCATTAAGTAGTTCTCATAATTCGAGCTTCGGTACGCCTCATATCGCCAATGCATCAAATCAACCTCCTTCTCCTCGCTAAGGAGCTTAAAAGAGTCACCCTCATCCAGAGCTTCCCGGAGCCTGGCCCCTTGACGGAATAGTTTAGACCTGAGCCTATCAAAGGCCTGCGGAGGAAAAACTCGATAAAGAACGGAAGATGCGAAATATAGGGAAGACTGCACCGAAACTCACCATAAAGTGAAGCTGGCAGACTTCCTCGAAGCGGAGCACACTCCTGTCGGTCCTACCCCTCCGGTCCCGGGAGAACTAACTTCGGGTAAAGCATATTCACTTGGGGGAACCACCATCCTGGAATCAAACACTTTACTGACAGGAGGGTCGGGAGATGCCCTCTCCTCAATGATACGGGCCTGTTGAGCCCATTAAAAGCTCCACCATACTGAGGGTGCAAATCCCATTTATCGCCATCGTCCCTCAGCTTGGAGGCCAAAGACTCCTTCCCCTCTTTGGAAGATCACTAACTCATCCTAAGGAACCGCCCGGTACTTACAACGGCAAAGCTGGTACATAAAAAGGGGAAAATGTCATCTCAAATATACGAAGGCCAAGGTAAAGGCGGCGTGCGCACATACCTTGGTATCTCGCTCCCCATCTGATACATAATACAGCTCACCACCTATGCTCATCGTAGGTTGAATGGGTCACCAACCTCCGGACCCAGCCAGGGAGGTCGAGAACTTCGCTCGGCGTCCATGAAGTTGCTGCAAAAGGGGAGAAGCACAGTTACTCAACTGATTTTTTCTATAAGCAAAATTCGAGAAAGAACCAGACACTCCACTCACGTGCATAATTCTATCCCTTAGGAAATGGCATAAGCTCTACGAGGATGATGTTAGCCATCCAGACTCGGACAAACTGACTAGACCACTCTCGATTCCCATCTTCTTCATCATTGACAACAAAGGGCGTGGATAAATGGATCGTAGGGTTAGCAGGCCTCGGTGATGAAAGGGCTGATACAGCCTGACGAGGTGACTGAGCGTTAATTCAAGCCCAGCCTTCTCTGCAAAGGACCTCATCATCATCACCACTCGCCAAAACAACGGATGAATCTGAGCCAAAGTAACCCAATACTTCAAGCAAAAATCAAGCGCGACCCTATTAAGGGGCCAAATGCGAAAGGATATAGGTATACACTCAAGAATCCATCAACAGAGTCTGTAATACTCTAATCTGGGGAAAGCCCCTACAGCATTATCCCCTCGCTCCATCTGTAGTATCTCCTCACCATCTCTAAATGTTCCTCTTTTATCAAAGACACGGTCTTCAGAGCGAACTCCCACGGATCCTGAGCGCCAGGAATGGCACTCCCACTCCCTGTCGGGCCGGCCCCAAAGTAGTTGCCATGGCTATGGTAGAATTGACATACTAAAGCAAGAATGTGCGCCAACGCTTTTTGCGTCTAAAGAAATGAAGAATCCTATGCCAAGGCGGAAGGGTAGCTATATAAAATAGTGAGGCCTTTTGAAGAAGCTGAAGCCTCCCCACATATATGTGGGAAACAAAGATGATTCACCTATCGATGGGGTGGTACTCAACCCCAGAGACATCCATCGACGAGAAGCCAGGCCTCAAGGAGTCAACTGTATTGTCTCTAGCTTTGAGGCAGCATCTTACCTCGAGGATCTCCGCCAAAAAAGAAGTCGAACTTCGGGAAGCTTTCAACACCATCACTCGACTAAAGGTGGTACCCGATCTCATGGTTTCCTTTCCTTAAAAGAAAAATAAGCACGCGAAGCTCCGATCACAAAGGCTCCAGGAAGGCTCGAGGCAACGCTTGAATACAAGCAACCCATCAACAAAAGTCTATCCCCTACGCTTTAAAAAGCTATCTGCATTAAGTTAAAAATGAACCCCAGGTACCCGAAGCTGACCTTCACTCAGGTTACCATTCTCAAAATCTCCAAAACTCAGCGTACTATCTCCATGCAACTCGCAGGGCTCGATAGCCCAAACCTAGTGGATCAATTCGGGCTTGGTCCGAGGTATGACGATGGGCTCGACAAAGAGCCATGTCAATCAGCAAAAGATCGAAAAAAATGCTCTCATCTGAGTTAGATATGAACGGTCAACAACAAAGGAAAACATCCAAAGGCCTCGAAGGGCACGGGAGCATGCAATAATAAGGCAAGAATTGAAAACATAAGTCAAGGATGTATATTCATATTCATAAAAATCCATGTACAACAACCCTCAAAGGGTTCTTACATACAATTATAAAAGCCTACAGAGGATCTCCTAGCATAAAGGAAGAAACAAAAGGATGCACACA
This sequence comes from Nicotiana sylvestris, assembly GCF_000393655.2. Classification (NCBI taxonomy): domain Eukaryota; kingdom Viridiplantae; phylum Streptophyta; class Magnoliopsida; order Solanales; family Solanaceae; genus Nicotiana; species Nicotiana sylvestris. The sequence continues at coordinate 59,418,801 of NC_091058.1, forward strand.
CGAAGTAAAATCCTAGAGACCGGTCTACCTCCGAAGGTCCGCCTCCTAAAACGGGAGCCTCCAGACGCACATCCTCAGAAGCCTCATCCCGGCCTTTCACACTAATATCCCCAAGGGATAGGGCGAGAAGCAGGGAGGGATGAAAAATATGCCATAGCTCTTTGAAGCTCGAGGAACCTCGTTAGCCAAGAGAACATCAGAGAGACAGCGGACCGAACAAGCCTCGGTCCCACTTGCACGGCTACTTAGAGTCCACTTCTTGGAACATCTAGCTGTGCAAGCCCCCAGCTTGGGGTAGAGCACTACGTTGAGCCGGGGTATGAAGGTGAGCAACAGTGTATAATTCGAGCCCCCTTTTGAGCAGCGGTATGTTACCCGAAGATCTTTTTGCGAGAAAGGAAAGTTGACCCTCGTATGTCATCATCTTGAGCAAACAGCAGCAAACATAACAATGACCACAACAACGACAGGACAACATGATCATGCACGACAAAGGGAAGCTCCGGCAACAGACCATAACATAGCCTGCGGGAGCTCTGCCGAATGGCCTTGAGGCCATGAGACCCGAACATGATGTTCAAGGATGGAGGAAGATGGTAAGAAGAAATGGGCAAGTAAGCCAACGGAGGTACTGGGATAGAAAAATCAACGCCAAGGCACCCCTATTTATAGGGGTAACGACACAATCATCGAGGCTTTGGAGGATTGACCGGCGGATGCAATTACTGCACTCTTGAAAAATTGAATCGACGGCGGTACACTCACCTTGGAGAACGGGAATCTGCAGTGCGTTAAATGATGTCAAAATGCACAAGTCCACGGAGCACCCCGGTTGTCACAAAAGGTCGCGCCATAGGTTGCATCATTGGTGTGACATCACTGTAAGAAGCTCAAGGGGACAAGTGTCAGAATCATTTCACATCGCTTTGTTCTGGGAAATGCGAAGACTATCTATATGTGGCAAAATCAGAGGACTCGATTTCTCTCTATCGAGCCGCTTCGGAAGAATGACTCAAGACCCCGAGGATGTGTAGCCATGACCAAGTCTCCTCCCTCGGGGTTCATTGGGGCCCAACTCAAAGAAGACGAAGGAGGAGGCTAGAGCAGAAGGGGACGTTCCCTAGGTATGCAGCTAAGCCTTATAGGGCCGACCTATCTAGAACCTATGCCGAAGCATCGCGTCTAGCCGTCACATCTCCACATTTTACAATTAATGCATATGTACTATAGTCGGGTTCCCCTCCTATATAAAGGGAACCCACACTACTTTGTGAGAGGCTGATGTTGCTCCAACTATTTCTCTACAAGATCAATAATATCTCTCTCTCTTTTCTCCCTAACTTGTTTGTTCTCTCTGGGTCGATGCCACTTTAGCATTTATCGTTTTCTTACTTGTTCTTCATTTATTGCTTTGTTTTGGCCACAAGGAGCCTTGTTTTATCATACCATGATTGTTATCCCATTCCCGACTACCCCTGATAGCCTGAGATCGAGCCTAGGTACCGACCCCGAGGTTCCCCATTGACCAGACCTACACCTAGGCAGCAGACCTCTTGGTTTGATTACTGCCTCATTTTAGCTTGCATTTCATCATTAAACTTCATATTCTTAGCATCATCTGCTTTAACAACTAGCATTAAAATAGATCACGTATTTTTAGAATCCCATTTACAAATTTAATTGTTGTTACCATTTTCACGGTAAATAACGGGGTATGTGAAGTCTGAGTTGGAACCTCACCATGAGACTCTCCTCGAGCCCTGGTAACTCGTGGTGCTCGACTAGTAGTCTCACTGGCCACAGACTTTCCCTTCTGGGCGGTCGTACTCTTTGGAGGCATCGCTGAAAATATAGCATATTGTTATGTACATGAATTCTTGTATCGCACGATCTGGGAAAAAAAAGAGGATAACATCTTATATGTCCTGTAGCCTCCTATCTATAAGTGTGGTACACGACACACCCATAAACAAGACTCTACTAGACATGGTCTGTAGACAACCCTAGGACAGAACTGCTCTGATACCACTTTTGTCACGACCCAAACCGATGGGCCACGACGGGTGCCTGAGTCCTACCTGTCAAACACCCCTAAGCATGTGTCTAAGATATAAATCTGAATAACATCTGCTGAATTACGAGAACAATGTACATGAAGGAAATCTACCCAAAAAGGCATACATACATATATATACAACATACATAGGGCGAGCCGACAAGGCTGTTATAGATAACTGTACATCTCAAAACATGAAACCGGCAAGGCCACATACTATCCAACTAGACATACTGTCTACATACCTCTAATAGAAACATAGATATACACACAAACTTATCGTACCAAAATCAAAAGCAGCTCTAGATCAAATGGAGCACGCTAACTCTCGCTGATTAGGGATCCTAAAAAGGGGGACCGTCAGCTTGCCTACATGTACCTGCGGCCATGAAACGCAGGCCCCGTATAATATGGCGTCGGTACCGAAAATGTACTGAGTATGTAAGGCATGAAAATTAGTATGTAAAAGACATAGATGAAACATGGAATAAGGAAACACATCTTTAAATCTGAGTAACTTTATAAATTCTAAAACATTTATAATGTCATGCACGTGAGTATAAATTTCGTGTCATGCATAGGTATGGGTGTACATAATATCATCAAGCCACTGAGGGCATCCCATCATATCATCTCGGCCACTGTGGGTAACATCATTAATATATATCAGCTGATCAGGTGGTGATATAGATATAACGCCATAACCTTTTCCCATATCCCATATACATATATTTACACATATACGCGTATATAACACCATCTTGTCATGGGTCAATGCACATGTATAAATTAGTGAAATGCATGAATAATACGTAAAAATCTCAATATTCCTCCGGATAAAGTTTTCCAACTACGTATTATTCTGAGACCCATGAACAGAAGATAATAATAATTCTTATGGGGAATCAAGAATATAGACACCCCTAGTGTCTCTACGAACGTGAGTCGCCTCACGCCAACGCGAATGTCACTGACCCATACCTTCACAAATGCAGGATAGCTATCGCGAACGGGAAATGCATTCCTCTCCCAGCCCAACTCCTTCTATGTGAACGCGATGGTCTCTTCACGTTCGCGAATCAGGAAACCAGAACTAGGCAAAATCTAGTTTTATGCAATTAGCTCTGAGGGGTCCGAAACTCACTCGAGCCAGTCGGGACCCCATCCAAAGGCATTAACAGATCTGTACTCATAATACGGACTTGCTCGAATTCTCGAAATGCAGAAAACAACAACGAAAGCAAGAATAATACCCCAAAACCCAAAATGAATCAAACTTTGAACTTCAAGTTATCCAAATTCGCCGAATGTGTCGAATCATACATACACTACTCGGAATGACACCAAATTTTGCGTGCAAGTATTAAATGACACTACGAAACTATACTCGGTCTCGAAATTCCATTCGGACCTCTATATCACAAAACCCCGCTCCAAACCAAATTTCAAGAACTTCAAATTTTTAAAGAACCAACTTTCACTATTATGCGCCAAAACGCTCCCGAGTCATCCAAAACCCAATCTGGACATACGCCCATGTCCGAAATCATCATACAAACTTGTTGCAACCTTCAAATCCCAATTCCAAGGTCGTTTACTCAAAATGTTGACTGAAGTCAAACTTGGCCCTTTAAGCCAACCTTAAGGAACCAAGTGTTCCGATTTCAACCCAAACTCTTCCAAATCCCGAACCAATCATCCCCGCAAGTTTTAAATCAGTAAAAGAAAGTACGGGAAGTCTTATTTAGGGGAATGTATTTCTAGAAAGCAAAATGACCAGTCGGGTCATTATATTCTCCACCTCTTAAACAAACGTTCGTCCTCGTACAGGTTTAGATTCATACCTGAAGTGTTGAATAAGTGCAGATATCTACTCCGCATGTCCTCCTCAAACTCCCAGGTCGCCCCTAGGACTGGTTGGCCCCTCCACTGGACCTTTACCACATAAATCCTCTTGGATCTCAACTGGCGATCCTGTCTATTAATATTAGCAACTAGCTGCTCCTCACAACCCAAGCTCTCATCTAACTGAATAGTACTGAAGTCAAACACATGGGACAAGTCGGCGTGATACCTCGGAAGCATAGACACGTGAATAACTGGATGAACCCCTGATAGGCTGGGAGGTAAAGCAAGATCATAAGCAACCTTCCTAACTCGCCTCAACACCTTGAATGGTCCTATAAACCTTGACTCTTTTTAAAAGTCCGCAAAATCAGAAGACCGGGTAAGGAATTCTGTTAATCCGAGAGAAGGTGTTAGGAACTCTAGAGTTTCGTGGTTTTAGCACGGTTGCTCAACTATTAATAATTGGCCTAATTATCTGATTTATTACATGTTTTAAACCTATTGTGCATTTTTAACTTTATAACCGCTTTTATTTATTTATGGAGTTTGTTTGAACAAGCCGCGATGTCGCCCACTCATTTATTTTTGTACACATTGCGAATCTTATCACGGTAATTGTACCCACCATCTACAACACGTTTATTTTTATTATTATAAGACGTTGTGATCAGGTCACATGAAATGCACACCCGAATGGATTTTACATATTGTGACCATGCCACGGGAACCGTACCCATGGCTACGATGATTTATTATTAGCCGCGCCAAAAGCACACTACCATATTCACAGTTAATTAATTCTCTAATGTTTGAGGCACATTTCAAAATAAGCTTTGGAATTAAGCTCGCTTGAGCTACAGTAGTGCTAAAACTCTAATTGAATTAAATTGAGGAGGCATGAGGATATAGCAACTTAACTCATAATTTAAAGTTTAAAAGTAATTTCAGGGAACCATCACATTGCAGTAACAATCCAATTCCAAAAGGGATAACGCAAATTAGATAGAAACATAATCAAGTCATTGTTAGACTTATAAACTCTAGTTCTTAATTAACGTTAGATATTGAAAATGAAAATAGAGTACGACTTCACCAGTAGGCTGGCACAACAATTGGCACAACAATTGATTAAAAGATATCATCTATGGAATATTTAATAATAAACTAATTGAAGATGAAATGAACTTTTCATAGCTTATACCGAAGCAAACATAAAGCATTCAGAGGCATTTGGCGAGCTAAAAGCACTTAACACCATTTAACATGCTAACAAGATCATGGAAGAACAGAATAAACCCAGAAACGGACCTGTAATGCAGCAAAAGATATTTATCTTTCTAAATATGAACAAAATTAGAAGCCGGCACAAGGCAACAACTATTTGCAAGGAAAATTAGCCAAGCAAGACCAAATAAAGGTCTGAAACTGGGGCGACGAAGCTCAGTCAGTGCAGGAAGAAACAGCAGCAGCAAAACCAAGATTCTTCTTCTTCTTTTTTTCAAATTTTTCTGTTATTATTTTTGTATTTGTGTTAAAGATCTGCAATCCAAAAATTGAAACTAGAAAATTTTCAATGTGTGTGTGTTATCAGTGAGTGAGATAAGGAAGGAGAAGGATGAAATGAGAGAGTGAAGGAAAGGGGTGAGTGAGCCACGCTAGGAGAAAAAACATGGGGGATGTTCGATTTTTTTGCTTGGGAAGGGATCTAATTCCATCTCAAATATGTTGAAGATGAGAGAGTGAGGAAGAAGAAAGGGAAACGGTGTTGATGCTTCAAGAAGAAGGTCAGAAATATCTTAGGTCTCCAGGTAAGGGAATGAAATTAAGTTTCCTCCATCGGAATCCAAGTTAACAAATTCATTTCTAAAACACAGGGATTTCATATACAATATATCAAAATATGAAACTATATAGTCGCTATGGGATGAACTAAGTAACAATCCCTACGGGTGCACTCCCACACGCTCGTCACCTAGCATGAGTGTCACCTCATTTATCAAAACAGTACGAAATTCTGGGTTTCGTACCCTCAGGTCTAGATTTACAATCGTTCCCAACCTCAAACCGGATGAAATACTACTCTGCGACGTCCTTGCCTCTCGACTCGGCCTCAACTCGCGTCGAATCTATCCAAAATCAGAAGCATAACATCAATATATGCCAAGGGAACGAAGCTCATGCGAAATAATCAAATTATATCAAGAATCTCGAAATTGGTCAAGCCCGACCCCCGAGCCCATGTCTCAGAATCAGATAAAAATCACATCAATAGAATCCTTTTCCTCCCACGAGTCCGTACATACCAAAAACATCCAAATCGAACCTCAAATGGTCCCTTAAATCCTGAATTTTACTTCTCCACTTTCAAGCCCTAACTTCCCAATTTTTTCACCTTTAATCCCATAAATTTAATGCTTAAACAATTGAAAATCAACATAGAATTGAGTTTTAGGTTCAGAAACCTTACCTCCAAGTGTTTCCCTTCAAATCCCTCTTCAATCTCTCTCAAAAAGCTTCAAGGCCGAGCAAAAATGGTGAGAAATGGCCTAAAATTGCGAAGGCAAGAATTTATATGTTCTGCTTAGGGGTTCCGCATCTGCAGTCCAATACCGCACATGCGACAAAAAGTCCGCCTCTGCGGAATTTCACTTAAACTCCTCATCCGCACCTGTGATTAAGCCACTGCATCAGTGGGCTAGCAGGTGCGTAATAACTTCCGCATCTGCGATGCATGCCCAACCATCTGGCCTTCGCTCCTGTGATCAAAAATGCCGCTTTTGCGGCTCGCACCTGCGGTTCCCAATCCACAGGTGCAGCTATGACAGAAACTCAGCAGCTTTAGCTGCAAACTCTAACTTCCAAACTTCCCGATAACCATCCGAAATCATCCCAAGACCCCTGGGACCTCAACCAAAAGTAAAAACAAGTCATATATCACCATTCAAACTTGTACCAATCTTCAGAACACTCAAAACAAAATTGAATCATCAAAACACCCTCGGAAACTGTGAAGTAAACTGAGTACCTATATCTAAAATGATGGAAATCGGGACACCATGCAAGCGAACAACCTCTCAGATATAAGTCTCTGCTAACCGCTTTGAAGAATATGTAGTACACATAAAAATAAACTACACAAACTTGGTCAGCTAATCCACAATCACCCAAATAGCATCGACCTTCTTCAAAGTCCATGGGAGTCTAACAACAAAGTCCATGGTGATCCGCTTCCACTTCCTCTCTGGAATATCTATCTGCTGAAGCAAGCCACCCGATCTATGGTGCTCATATTTCACCTGCTGGAAATTGAGATACCGAGCTACAAATTCCACAATATCTTTCTTCATTCTCCTCCACCAATAGTGCTATCTCAAATCCGGATACATCTTCGTGGCACCCGGATGGATGGAATACCGTGAGCTATGGGCCTCCTCCAGAATCAACTCTCGAAGCCCATCTACATTGGGCGCACATATCCGACCCTACATCTTCAACACCCTATCATCACCAATAATCACAGCTCTAGCATCATCGTGCTGAACATTGTCCATAAGGACTACCAAATGAGAATTATCATTCTGGCACTTTCTGATGCGATCATATAAGGAAGATCGAGAAATCACACAAGCCAATACCCGACTGGGCTCCAAAATATCCAACCTCATGAACCGATTGGCCAATGCCTGAACATCAACTGCAAGAGGTCTCTCCCCAACTGGAATATATGATAAACTCCCCATACTCACTGCCTTCTGGCTCAAAGCATCGACCATCACATTGTCCTTCCCCGGATGGTACAAGATAGTAATATCATAATCCTTTAGAAACTCTAACCATCTCTGCTACCTCAAATTGAGATCCTTCTGCTTGAACAAGTGCTAGAGGCTACGATGATCAGTAAACACCTCACAAGACACACCATACAAATAATGCCTCCAAATCTTCAATGAGTGAATAATGGCAGCCACCTCCAAATAGTGAACAAGGTAGTTCTTCTCATGGGGATTCAACTGACGAGAAGCATAAGCAATAACTCTACCCTCATGCATCAAGACACACCCAATACCAACTCTTGAAGCATCATAATACACCGTATATGAACCTGAAGCTGATGGCAAAATTAACACTGGAGTTGTGGTCAAGACAGTCTAAAGCTTCTGAAAGCTCTCCTCACACTCATCCGACCACCTGAATAGAGCACCCTTTTGAGTCAAATTGGTCAAGGGTGATGCAATAGATGATAATATCTTAACAAACTGGCGGTAATAACCCGCCAAACCAAGAAAACTACGAATCTCTGTGGCCAAGGACGATCTAGGCCAACTCTGAACTACCTCTATCTTCTTCGGATCAACCTGAATACCCTCGCTAGACACCAAATGCCCCAAGAAAGCCACTAAACTGAGCCAAAACTCATACTTGGAGAACTTTACATAAAGTTTCTCCTCCCTCAATCTCTGCAATATAACTCTCAAATGCTCTGCATGCTCCTCTTGACTACGCGAGTATACCAGAATATCATTAATGAAAACTATGACAAACGAGTCGAGATAAGACCGAAACACGTTGTTCATCAAATGCATGAATGCTACTAGGGCATTGATCAGCCCAAAAGACATCACCAAGAACTCATAATGACCATATCGAGTCCTAAAAGTCGTCTTATGAATATCTGATTCCCTGATCTTCAACTGGTGATAACCTTAATGGAGATCAATCTTGGAGAACACTCTCGCTCCCTGAAGCTAGTCAAAAAATCATCGATACGAGGCAAATGATACTTGTTCATGATTGTTACTTTGTTCAACTGCCTATAATCAATGCACATCCTCATAGTTCCATCCTTCTTCTTCACAAATAGAACAGGCGCACCTAAGGCGACACAGTAGGCCAAATGATCCCCTTATCAAGGAGTTCCTAAAGCTGCTCCTTTAACTCCTTCAACTCCGCTGGTGCCAGACGATACGTTGGAATATAAATGGGCTAAGTGCCCAGCACCAGGTCAATACCAAAATCATTATTCTTGTCCGGTGGCATGCCCGGTAGGTCTGCAAGAAGCACATCAGGAAACTCCCTCACCACAGGAATAGAATCAATACTAGGAGTATCTACACTGACATCCCTCACAAAGGCTAGATATGAAAGATAGCCCTTCCCAACCATGCGCTCGGCCTTCAAGAATGAATTATCCTACTGGGAACATAATCATTTGAACTTGCCACTCAATCCGTGGCACACCCAGCATAGCCAATGATAATGTCTTAGCATGATAGTCAAAAATAGTATGATACGGAGATAGCCAATCCATGCCTAATATAGCATCGAAGTCTACCGTACATAATAACAACATATCAACTTAGGTCTCCAGACTCCCAATAGTCACCACACATGACCGGTACACATGGTATACAACAACAGTATCGCTTGCCGAAGTAGACACACGAACAGATGTTAAAAAAGACTCACGGGGTGTTTCCAAATAACGAGCAAAGTATGATGACACATAAAAATAAGTGGAACCGGGATCAAATAATATAGAGGCATCTCTATGGCACACTAAGACAATACTTGTGATCACGATGTCTGAAGCAATAACATTGGGTCTAGCTGGGAGTGCATAAAAATGGGCTTGACCGCCACCTGATCGACCTCCCCCTCTAGGGCAACCCCTAGCTTACTGAGCTCCGCCCCTAGCTAGGTGGGTGGGTGGTGGTGAAGTAACTAGCACTAAAGCTTATGGCTGACTCCTCTGCTAAGATGAACCCCCAAGATGACGAGTAAATTGCCTCCAGATGTAACCCATCTCTCCACACTCATTGCAACTCTCGGGTGCTAGAGACAGGGACGGAAGGGAACCCCTAGCACCGGAATGACTAGTAGATGCACCTGGCATAGAAAAACCCTGAACTGATGGAGAACGGGACAAACATTGAGTTGGAAGGGCACTGAATGATGACTTGCCCTAATGAGAACTGTGAGAACCATGACCCGATGATGCTCCACGATAACCTAGGCGAGCTGGCTGAGCATTACTATATGGACGGCCTTTGTCGTGCTGAAGCTGACCTCTCGAAGGAGGACCACCATAACTACTAGATCCTCGAGGCCTCCTGGCCTCCCTCTCATCTCGCTCTTAGCGACAAACTGACTCAATCTCACGAGCAATGTCTACAACCTCCTCAAAAGCAGCACCATACACCTTCTCCCTAGTCGTGAGAATACGAAGCTGATAATTGAGGCCATCAACGAACCTTCTAATCCTCTCTCTCTCTCTCTATCGGAACCAACCAAACAGTATGACGAGCTAACTCTAAGAACCTCATCTCATACTGCGTCTTAGTCGTCTCTCCCTAACGCAATCATTCGAACTGCCTACGCAACTCCTCTCTACGAGACTATGGCACATACTTCTCCAAAAAGAGAACGGAGAACTGCTTCCAAGTAAGGGGTGCTGCACCAATAGGCCTACGCCTCTAATAAGCCCCCCACCAAATGAAGGCAACTCCAGAAAACTGAAAAGTAGTGAAAGTGACCCGCTGGTCTCCAGAATACCAATTGTATGAAGAATCCTCTGACACTTCTCCAAGAAATCCTAGGCATCTTCTCCCTCTGCACCATAGAAAGTCGGAGGCTGAAGTCTACCAAACCTTTCCAACCTACGCTGCTCGTCTTCTGGCATGGCAGGAGCTACATAGTCCTGAGCAGCTGCAATGGAGTGGGATGGATATGCCCCCCGTGTCCGAAGTCCTTGCACGACCTGCTCAGGTGTGTGAGTGGTGGGAGTCTGACTGCCTCCCTTGGCCTGAGAAGTAGTTGCGGCTGTAGTAACGAAGACCGCTTGAGCTAGGCCAGTGCATACTGATAGAATTTGAACCAAGGCCTCCTGAAGACCGGGAATCACAATGGGCACAGAAGGTGCCTAAGCTGGTGTTGCTGGATCGTCCGCAACTGGGACCTAATCCTGAACTGGGGTAGCTGGTGGATCTGTATGTGCTGCCCTAGCTGCTGTGCGGGCCACACCTCTACCCCTAATACGTCCTCGGTCTCTTGTGGCCACAACTGGTGGTATTGGTGGTCGTCCATCCTGACCGGTCGCTCGTGTCCTCGTAATCTATGAGAGAATAGAATAACAAAAGCTTAGTACTCGGATCAATAGATTCACACGATAAAAATTTCAAGAATATGATGTTTTTCCTAAAGGTTCTGCAACCTCTTGAGGATAAATACAGTCGTCTCCATACCGATCCGCAAGACTCTACTAAACCTGCTCAAGACTCGTGAGACCTATGTAACCTAGGATCTGGTACCAACTTGTCACGACCCTAAACCCAGACCCGATCGTGATGGAGCCTCTCGTGAAGACAAGGCCAGCTGACATAAACCCCCACATAAATTAATAGATAATAATTCATAATTAAGTCATTAAAAATGATAAATCCCATAATAGAGTGAAATATATCAGCTGCGAAAACAAACACAGCCCGACATCGGGGTGTCACTAGTCATAAGCATCTAACATAAGTCTAAGAGTATGAAAGAGTTTATACAGTCTATTACAGAACTAGAACAAGGTAAGTAAAATAAAAGGGAGAAACGCTGGGCTGCGAATGCCAAGCAGCTACCTAGTAGACTCCGAATAGCCTACTAGGAGCAATCAACCCTCACTGGCGGGACTCAAAGCTCCTGAATCTGCACATACGGTGCAGGGAGTAAAGTGAGTACTCCAACTCAGTGAGTAATAAAAATAAATGAAGACTGAGTGATAAGAAAACACGTAAACACAGCAAAATGCTACAAAGAGGCAGTGTAAAACCAATACAATGCAATAAAATAGTGAAATCTAAACACCTTAGTTCAGTATAAGCTTCTTTAAAACACCTTTTTAGCAGTTAAACAAGTAAGTGAACAGCAACGAGAGAAGATAAACACATAAAATCAGCCCCTCAGGCACAATATCAACATAATCAGCCCCTCAGTCAATAACATGGAACAACACCAGCCCCTCGGGCTATATCATATATCACACTGGATACCCGCGCTCACTGGAGGTGTACAGACTCCGGGAGGGGCCCCTTGCGGCCCAAGAGTAATATCAAGTCATCTCGTGGCATAATCAACAGGCTATCAGCCTCGTATCAAGACACCTCGTGGCATAACAACTCAGGCCCTCGGCCTTATAATCATAAATCAGTACAACACTGCTGGGGCATGCAACCCGATCCCATAATAATCTCACAACACAGGCCCTCGCCCCTACTTAGTCAGAAATCTCTAAAAGTCACTTGGGCATAGTAAAATATGATGCTCAGCCCAAAATATCATTTAAGATGTAAAAACATTGTAAACATGGCTGAGTTATAAAAACAGTAGAATATAGCATGTCTGAGTACAAGTATAAAGTAAAAACAGTGAGGAAATAGTAGTAAAAATCCCCTAAGGGTCCAAAATAGTTGGCACGAGGCCCAAATATGGCATTCAGCCCAAAACATATTGATATCTAACAGTTTTCAATCAAATACGCAGTAAAATAGTCATTCAGGACGGACTAAGTCACAATCCTCAACAGTGTACGACTCCATGCTCGTCATCTAGCGTGTATGTCACCTCAATATAGCACAACGATGTGAAATCCAGGGTTTCATACCCTAAGGACAACATTTACAATCATTACTACCTCTATCCGGTCCAAACTCTAGCCCGCGATGCCTTTGCCTCTCGAATCGGCCTCCGAATGCTCCAAATCTAACCAAATTCAGTCCAAAACCATCAAAATATGCTAAAGGAACAAAGCCCTCTCGAAAGAAATCAAATTACAACACAAATGCCAAAATTTGCCAAACCCGACCCCTAGGCCCACGTTTCTGAATCCGATAAAATTTACATCAATAGACTCCTTATCACTCCCCGAGTTCATTCATATTAAAAGCACCAAAATCCAACCACAAACAACCCCTCAAATCCCAAGTTCTAGGTCTCCAATTACAAACCCTAGTTCTTCAATATTTAGGCTTAAATTCTAATAATTCCATAATTAATTAGGTATAAATCACATTAGGATTGAGTATTATGTCCATAAATCTTACCTCCAAGTGGTCCCCCTTGATTCCATGTTCAATCCTCTTCAAAAAGCTTCAAAATCTCCCAAAATAGAGGAACTTAGACCCAAAATCGCGGAAATGGGTCTTTTAAACATTCTGCCCAGCATTTAAAAATCCTTTATCGCGAACGTAGTCAACACCTCGCGCTCACGAAGCACAAATTTGAGTTGACCAATTTTTCCTTCTTCGCGAATGCGGCTCCCTTTTCGCGAACGCGAAGGCTCAGCTTCCCAGCTAATCGCGAATGCGGCTTCCTTCTCGCGAACGCGTAGCTCAAAGACCCTAGCCCTTCACGAATGCGGGACCCCCTTTGTGAATGCGAAGGCCAATCTTCCAACCTCACATCCTAACCCCTCGCGAACGTGAGATCCCACTCGCGAACGCGAAGGCCAAAAGGTCTGCAACACACATAGTAGATTTCTGCAACTTTTCTCAACTTGAAATGGTCCGTTTAACCACCAGAAACTCACTCAAGGCCCCTGGGACCTTAACCAACCATGCCAACCTATCACATAATATCATTCAAACTTGTTCCAACCTTCGAAACGCTCAAAACAACATCGAAACACCAAATTTGCATCGGATCCAAGCCTAAAAATTCCAAAATCTTCCAAATTCTGCTTTCGATCAAAAAATCTATCAAACCACGTCCGAATGACCTGAAATTTTGCACACACATCCCAAATGACACAACAGACCTACTGCAAATTCCAGAATTCTATTCTGACTCGTATATCAAAATCTCACCAATCAACCGAAAAATGCCAAAATTCCAATTTCGCTAATTCAAGCCTAAATCTACTCCGGACCTCCAAAACACATTCCGATCATGCTCCTAAGTTCCAAATTGCCTCCCAAAGCTATACGAACCATGAGAACTCATATACGAGCCCTTTATCAGATAGGTCAACATCTCGTTGACTTTTCCAACTTATGCTTCCTCAAAACAGACTAAATGTCTCAAACCTTACCAAAACCTTTCCAAACCCGAGCCAACAAACTTGATTATATAAAATACAGTTGAACAAGGCAGTAAGAAGCAGAAATGGGGAAACGGAGCGGTAACGCATGAAACAATCATTTGGGTCGTTACATTTCGACTCAATAGATATCTCATAATAATAATAATAACTGATGCGGCATGCATCCAGATCCATAATATTTATAGTCGACTACGCTCACTAAGTGTGTACAGACTCCAGAAGGGGTTCTACAATCCAAGCATCATATCACTGCGGCACGCAACCTGATCCAATATATATCACTGCGGCGTGCAGCTCGATTCATATAAATATCATTGCGGTGTGCAACCCAATCCATAATGTATATATAATATCGCTGTGACATGCAGCCCGATCCGTAATATATATTTATATAATCCTCACCATTAGGTCCTCAACCTTTCTCAGTCATTAACCTCGCGGCGACTTAGGCATATCAGTGAAAATCAGGAAAACTCAGCCCAAACATGTTTCATATATTAAGAAGTAGATTGATGAAACCAGATTAAACACTAAATAGGTAAAATATGACTGAGGATATGCTTTTAAATCAAAACTATGTGAGGAAACTAGAAAAATACCCTAAGGGTCTAAACAGTTCGGCACCAGCCCCAAACATGGAGATTAGTCCAAGTTAACAAATTCATTTCTAAAACACAGGGATTTCATATATAGTATATCAAAATATGCAACTATACAGTCGCCACGGGACAGACCAAGTCACAATCCCAATGGGTGCACGACCACACACTCGTCACCTAGCATGTGTGTCACCTTATTTATCAAAACCCTCAGATCTAGGTTTACAATCGTTACTTACCTTAAACCAGATGAAATACTACTCCGCAATGCCCTTGCCTCTCGACTCGGCCTCAACTCGCGTTGAATCTTTCCGAAATCAGAATCATAACATCAATATATGCTAAGAGAATGAAGTCCATGCAAAAATAATCAAATTACATCAAGAATCCCAAAATTAGTCAAGCCCGACCCCCGGGCCCATTTCTTGGAATCCGATAAAACTTACATCAATAGAATTCTTTTCCTCCCACGAGTCCGTACATACCAAGAACATCAAATTGGACCTCAAATGGTCTCTTAAATCCCGAATTTTACCTCTCCACTTTCAAGCCCTAACTTCCCAATTTTTCACCTTTAATCCCATAAATTTCATGCTTAAACAAATGAAAATCAACATAGAATTGAGTTTTAGGTTCAGAAACCTTACCTCCTAGTGTTTCCCTTCAAATCCCTCTTCAATCTCTCTCAAAAAGCTTCAAGGCCGAGCAAAAATGGTGAGAAATGTCCTAAAAATCGCGAAGGCAAGAATTTGTATGTTCTGCCCAGGGGTTCCGCATCGGTGGTCCAATACCGCACCTGCGACAAAAAGTCCACTTCTGCAGAATTTCACTTAAACTCCTCATCCGCTCCTGCGATTAAGCCACCGCATCAGCGGGCTCGCAAGTGTGCAATAACTTCTTCATCTGGGATGCATTCCCAACCATCTGGCTTTCGCTCCTACGATAAAAAATGGCGCTTCTGCGGTCCCCAATCCGCAGGTGCGGTTATGACAGAAACTCGACAGCTTCAGCTGCAAACTCTAACTTCCAAACTTCCTAATAACCATTCGAAATCATCCCAAGGCCCCCAGGACCTCAATCAAAAGTACAACAAGTCATATACCATCATTCAAACTTGTACTAATCTTCGAAACACTCAAAACAACATCAAATCATCAAAATACCCTCGGATTCAAGCCTAAGGATTCAAAAACCTCCGAATTTCGCATTCGATCAAAAGGTCTACAAACCTCATCCGAATGACCTGAAACTTTGCACACACATCACAAGTGACACAACGGACCTATTCCAATTTCTGAATTCAATTCTGGCCCTGATATCAAAATTTTCACTACCAAGCAGAAAATGCCAAAATTCCAATTTCGCCAATTCAAACCTAACTCTACCACGGACCTCCAAATTACATTCTGAACACGCTTCTAAGTCCCAAATCACCTGATGAAGTTATTCGAACCACCATAATTCATATTCGAGACCTTTTCTAAATAATTCAACATCCGGTTAACTTTTCCAACTTAAGCGTACTCAAATGAGACTAAGTATTTCATAACACTCCAAAACTACTCCAAACCCGAACCAACCGACACGATACGATGAAATAAAGCTGAAAAATATATAAAGAAGAAGAAATGGGGGAAATGGAGCGGTAAATCAAGAAACGAACTACTGGGTCGTTACATCCTCCCCCTCTTAGATAAGCGTCCGTCCTCGAACGAGTCAAGAAACATACCTGAAGCCTCAAATAGGTGAGGATATCTGCTCCACATCTCCCACTCTGTCTCCCAGGTAGCCTCCTCTACGGGCCGACCTCTCCACTACACTTCACTGAAGCTATATCCTTTGATCTCAACTTTCGAACCTGCTTCTCCAAAAATAGCCACTGGCTCCACATCATAGGTCAAATCACCATCTAACCGAATCGTGCTGAAATCCAAAACATGAGACGGATCACCAATATACTTCCAGAGCATAGAAACATGAAATACCTGATGCACACTCGACAAGATAGATGGCAAAGAAAGCTCATAAGCCACCTTCCTAATCCTTAGAAGCACCTCAAAAGGCCCAATGAACCAAGGACTCAATTTATCCTTCTTCTCAAATCTCATAACACCCTTCATGGGTGAAACCTTCAATATAACCTTCTCCCCAACCATGTAGGACACATCACAAACCTTTCTGTCAGCATAACTTTTTTGTCTCAACTGCGCTGTACGAAGATGCTCTTGAATCACCTTCACCTTGTCCAAAGCATCCTGCAACAAGTCTGTACCCAAAAGCCTAGCCTCACCCGGCTCAAACCAACCAACTGGGGATCTGCATTGTCTCCCATACAAAGCCTCATATGGAGCCATCTAAATACTCGATTGATAACTGTTGTTATAAGAAAACTCTGTGAGCGGTAGAAACTTATCCCATGACCCTCCAAAATCAATGACACATGCGTGCAATATATCCTCAAATATCTGAATAGTGCATTGGGACTTCCTGTCCGTCTGAAGGTAAAAAACTGCACTCAACTCAACTCGAGTACCCAACTTTTGCTGTATGGCCCTCCAAAACTGTGAAATAAACTGAGTATATATATCTAAAATGATGGAAATTGGGACACAATGCAAGCGAACAACCTCACATATATAAATCTCTGCTAACTGCACTGAAGAATATGTAGTACACATAGTAATGAAGTGCAAGGACTGTGTCAGCTGATCCACAATCACCCAAATAGCATCGAACTTCTTCAAAGTCCATGGGAGTCCAACTACAAAGTCCATGGTGATCCGCTCCCACTTCCACTCTGGAATATCTATCTACTGAAGCAAGCCACCCGGTCTCTGATGCTCATATTTCACCTGCTGGCAATTGAGACACCGAGATACAAATCCCATAATATCCTTCTTCATTCTCCTTCACCAATAGTGCTGTCTCAAATCTTGATACATCTCGTGACACCTAGATGGATGGAATACCTTGAGCTATGATCCTCCTCCATAATTAACTCCTGAAGCCCATCTACATTGGGCACACATATCTATCCCTGCATATGAGGCCCCGGAAAATTTTGCCAAGTAATTTAAGATTTCGTGGTCCCAAGGTAGGCTAATTATTTTATTTTGTGTGAAAATGAGGATTCATGATATAATGGATACCAATTGGATATGTTAATAAGAGTATAAGTCATATTATAAGTGAATTGGGGTCTAAGAGAGGCCTAAGTCTAAGCCAAGTTGGAAAATTTCATAATAGACTAATGTTGTAAATGAGTGCGCACAAGACCTCACTTTAAACAATCATATATCCAGTTATATAAGAAGTTGTGTGATGCAAAACCTATAAAATTAAAGCCCTTTGAGTCTAGTTTCCGACTCAGCAAACCATTTATCATTTAGAGGTGTATACAGAAAGTTACGACCATTTTACTGGGAATGTGTCATTAGCGCGGCCTTAGCGCGACCATTAGAGCGGCCGCGCATATTGCGAAGTATTCTGCCTCGTTAGCGCAGCCTTAGCATGGACTTAGTGCGGGCGCGCTAGTAGCAGACCCCTAAATACACCTAAGGACGGGAAAGGATAGGATTTAAGTCATTTTTCAAGACTAGGGCATCCTCTCCATCACCCATCTGGTCAAGGCTTCAATTACATACCTAAGGTGAGTTTTTAAGTGCGTTTTCATGGTGATTTCACCTCTCAATCACTAGTTACAAAATGATTTTGATTGGATTTCATAGGATTTCTTCAAAATCTCAAGAACACCCCAAAGTTGTCTTTCAAGATTTGGTCTACAAGAGTTAATCTTTTACCCTTAGACTTACATATATGGAGTTATTATGGAATTATGAGTATAAATCAAGTATTGTAAGTCATGGGATGGAGATTGGAAGTCATAGGTGCCTAACCTAGGTTGTGTTGGTGTTGTAGAGATTGTGAGATGGGTTATTGAGATATGATTCTTGGGTGTAATAGTATTATGTATACATGCATGTACAAATTAGATTTGTAGGAAGATTGTTGAACATAAATAAGTAAATATTGGGTTGGGGAAATGAAAGAAATCTTGTTAAAGAGAAATCAAGATGCTCAACTAGTGTTTGATAAAATTCTCAAATAAGCTAGAATTATGAATATCTTCCTAATTTGTGTTCAATTTTGTTATGTCTCAAAATAGATTGAAGTTGTTAGAATTTCCGGAATATCGTAGTAATTAAAGGAAAGCTCGGGAAAGGTATGTAGGCTAAACTTTCTCTCTCGGAAGTGAATTCCATATTGTTTCCTAAGTTTAAGTGTAGTTTGTTTACCAAAATGGTATGGCCTTGAGTCACATTTTAAATGGAAGTTAGTATACTTATTGGGTAAGAAGAACTCGATCTGCTTAATACTCCTAGTTGCTCTTATGTGTACAAAATGTCTTGATTGAATATGTCTGGTTGTTAATAGCCTATAAAGATGCTTGAAAAATGAAATAAGTGAATTGGGAATGTGTTAAAGATTATGTAATAGGCCTAGACCCAACAGTTATGAACTAACTTCAAAGATAGAATTGCCCAAGAGCTCTTGTGCTCAATTCATGCCCATAAGTGGCTATTTATCACTATTGCTTTGATTTATAAGTATATCCTGTGTGATTCGAGATCTTACATATATATGTGTTTAAACTGTGCAACTTTATTTTTGGGAAGGAGTATTGCAAGATAAAATGGTGTATTGTTGTAATATTTCAATGTGAGTTTTTATTGCTTGTTGGTGTGCCCCATTCCTTTGGGAAGAATCCTTTGTGTTTAAAGTTCCATTGCTAATAAACTTGAGGTGTATTGTTTCGGAAATACTCTATATGCCCATGATTCATGTTTCCTCTCATGTGTACTTGACATCTTGACTTGCATGGCTTGTTGTTAAAATTGATATCGATGTGAAACATGTGAAATATGAAATACGGCCACTGTGCCAGGAATAAAGAATCTTCTGAATGGCCAAATGAGCCAAGGAAATACTGTTGTTGTTGGTGACTGGAAATACTAATTGGAATCTATAAAATGTGAATGATATTGAGGTAAGCATAATTGGATTCATGCTATATTTGAATCCTTGTATTTATACTACAATTGTGTACAATATCCAATCAAATCAAAAAAATGTTTTTGGGAGTATCATTAGAAAAACCGAGGAAGGGTGGTTCATAAGGCTCATACCTGAAACTACACGTGTCGGTGTAGGGTGGATTGTGGTTATTCCCCTTAATTGAGATGAACTTGGCAATATTTGTGAATTGGTAACGCCAACCCACACGACATATGGGGGAAGGAAGCCTAGCCAATCGGGCTGTGATCGGATGCCATGTCGCACACATGGTGGTATTGTGCTGGGAATCAAAAACTAGAAATTGTGATTGTGGTACATGTCCCCAAAGGGACGGCCTAGCCGATCGGGCCGTGATAGGACTCTGTGCTAACAAAGACGGTGGTATAACTCATATTGGTGCTAATGATCTCCCAACCAAAAAATTATATATATTGTTTTATTTTATTTTTGTAATCTAGAAGACTTACATGTTGCAAATCGGAAGCTTGTATGTTGTTGACTCGACTTTTTGTTTCATGTTTCTTTGTTTGTATAGTTATTTTATTCTGGAAGAGGACTTTTAGCCTTACATACTAGTGCTATTCGACGACGCTAACGTCCCTTTTGCTGGGGGCGCTGTATCGTTTAATGATACAAGTGGTTCCACAACAGGCGGCATCGTCCAGTGATAGCGGTATTCTCTTCCCAGTAGTCTTGGTGAGACCCACATTACTCCGGGGTCATTTCACGTATCTTTTGTTCATTTTCCCATCACATTTTGAGGTATAGCCGGACCATTGTTGTTGGCGTTTCCCTATTACTGATCTATTATATTTAGCGGTTCCATAGACTGTTTGTGGGTGGTGGTTGATGTTGGAAGTACAGACTAGAAATTTTAGTACTTGATAAGCATGTTTATCATTAAACTTGTAAACTTGTAATATTTTTGAAAACTTTAAACGAAGTCATTAACAGAAATGAAATGAAAGTTTCTAATGGAAGATTGCTTAATGTTTTGATAAAGTGGGTTAACATTCCCTCTTTATTCATGAACTAGTTTGGGTAGAATGAAATCTAATAGGCTTGCTCAGTCGGGTTTACTCAGTTGAGTGCCGGTTGCGTTCCACAGTTTTTGGGGCATGACATTGCATCCTTAGTACCCCTTCATCACCGTTAGTCACATCTCTGGCATCATCGTGCTGAACTCTATCCTTAAGGATAAGCAAGTGAGGATCAACATACTGGCGCTCTCTGATGTGATCAAACAAGGAAGACCAAGAAACAATGCAAGCTAAGACCCAACAAGGCTCCGAAATATCCAACCTCACAAACCGATTGGCCAAGGCCTGAACATCAACTGCAAGAGGTCTCTCCCCCAACAGGAATATATTCCAAACTGCCCATACTCACTGCCTTTCGGCTCAAAGCATCGGCCACCCCATTGGCCTTCCCCGGATGGTACAATATAGTGATATCATAATCCTTTAGCAACTCCAACCACCCCCGCTGCCTCAAATTAAAGTCTTTCTACTTGAACAAGTGTTGGAGGCTACGATGATCGGTAAACACCTCATAAGACACACCATACAAGTAATGCCTCCAAATCTTTAACACGTAAACCATGGTAGCTAACTCCAAATCATGAATGGGGTAGTTCTTCTCATGGGGCTTCAACCGAAAAGAAGCATAAGCGAAAACTCTACCCTATTGCATCAATACACGCCCAATACCAACTCTCATAGCATCACAATACATGGTATATGAACCTGAAGCTGATGGCAAAACTAACACTGGAGCCGTAGTCAAGGCTGTCTTGAGCTTCTGAAAGCTCTCCCCTCGCTCATCCGACCATACAAATGAAGCACCCTTCTGAGTCAATTTGGTCAAGAGTGATGTGATGGATGAGAATCCCTGAACAAACCGGCAATAATAACCCGCCAAACCAAGAAAGCTGCGAATCTCTGTGGCTGAGGACGGTTTGGGACAACTCTGAACTGCCTTTATCTTCTTCGGTTCAACTTGAATACCCTCACTAGATACCACGTGCCCCAAGAAAGCCACTAAAATGATCCAAAACTTACACTTGGAGAATGTTGCATAAGTTTCTCCTCCCTCAATCTCTGCAACATAACTCTTAAATGCTCCGCATGCTCGTCTTGACTACGCGAATACACTGGAATATCATCAATAAATAATATGACAAACAAGTCAATATAAGGCCAGAACACACTGTTCATCAGATGCATGAACGTTGTTGGGGCATTGGTCGGCCAAAAAGACATCACCAAGAACTCATAATGACCATATCAGGTCCTGAAAGTTGTCTTAAGAAAATCTGAGTCCCTGATCTACAAATGGACATAACCTGAGCGGAGATCAATCTTGGAAAACACTCTCGCTTCCTGAAGCTAGTCAAATAAATCATCAATGCGAGGCAAAGGATACTTGTTCTTAAATTTTACTTTGTTCAATTGCATATAATCAATGCAGATCCTCATACTGCCATCCTTCTTCTTCACAAATAGGACCGGCGCACCCCAAGGTGACACACTAGGCCAAATGAACCCCTTATTAAGGAGTTCTTGAAGCTACTCATTTTACTCTTTCAACTCCACTGGTTCCATATGGTACGGCAGAATAGAAATGGGCTGAGTGCCCGACACTAGGTCAATACCAAAATCAATATCCCTATCCGGTGGTATGCCCAACAAGTCAACAGGGAACATATCAGGAAAACCCCTTACAACTGGAACAGAATCAATACTGGGGGTCTCTGCACCGACATCCCTCACAAAGGCTAGATACGACAAATAACCCTTCCCAACCATACACTGGACTTTCAAGAATGAGATCAATCTACTGGGAACATAATCAGTCAAACCTCGCCATTCAATCCGTGGCACACCCGGTATAGCCAATGTGACTGTGTTGGCATGACAGTCCAGAATAGCACGATACGGAGATAGCCAATTCGTGCCCAAAATGACATCGAAATCCACCATACACAATAATAAAAGATCCACACAGGTCTTTAGACCCCTAATAGTCACCACACACGACCGGTACACACTGTTTACAACAACTCTATCGCCCACCGGGGTAGATACATGAACATGTGAAGTCAGAGACTCGCAGGGCGTACCTAAATAACGAGCAAAGTATTATTACACATAAGAAAAGGTGGAACCATGATCAAATAATATAGAGGCATCTATGTGGCAGATTGAAACAATACTTGTAATGACAATATCGGACGCAATAGCATCGGGTCTAGCTGGAAGTGCATAGAAATGGTCCTGAACGCCACTTGATTGACCTTCCTCTCTAGGGCGACCCCTAGCGGATTGACCTCCACCCCTAGATGGCTGGGCGGGTGGTGGTGAAGTAACAGACACTGAAGCTGATGACTGATCCCTCTGCTGAGATGAACCCGTAAGATGACGAGGGCACTGCCTTCATATATGGCCCATCTCTCCACACTCATAACAACTCCCAGGTGCTGGAGAAGGGGACTGAAGGGATCCCCTCGCACCGGAGTGACTAGCAGATGCACCTGGCATAGAAGAGCCCTAAATTGATGGAGCACGGGACGAACTCTTAGCTGGAAGGGTACTAAGTGATGATTGGCCCTGATGATAACTGTGAGAACCATGACCCGATGATGCCCCATGATAATCTAGGCGAGCTAGCTAAGCATGCCTGAATAGACGGCATCTGTCGTCCTAAAACTAACCCCTCGAAGGAGTACCACTATAACTACCAGATCCTCGAGGCCTCTTAGCCTCCCTCTCCTCTCGCTCTTGGCGATGAACAGACTCAATCTCACGAGCAATGTCCACAACCTCCTCAAAGGTAGAACAAGTCACCCTCTCCCTGGTCATGAGAATACGAAGCTAATAAGTGAGGCCATCAACAAACCTCCTAATCCTCTCTCTATTTGTCGGAACCAACCAAATAGTATGACAAGCTAACTCGGAGAACCTTATCTCTTACTACTTCACAGTTATCTCTCCCTGATGCAACCACTCAAACTCCATACGCAACTCCTCTCTACGAGACTGAGGCACAAACTTCTCCAGAAAGAGAACGGAGAACTGATGTCAGGTAAGGGGTGTTGTACCAATAGGCCTACGCCTCTCAAAAGTCTCCCACCAAGTGAAGGCAGCTTTAGAAAATTGATAAGTAGTGAAAGCGACCCCGCTGGTCTCCAAAATATCCGATGTATGAAGCATCCTCTGACACTTATCCAAGAAATCCTGGGCATCCTCGCCCTCTGCACCACTGAAAGTTGGAGGTTGAAGTCTACCAAACCTCTCCAACCTACGCTGCTCGTCCTCTGCCATGGCATGAACTACATAGTCCTGAGCAGCTACAACCAGTTAGGCTGGATGTGTCCCCGGCATCTGAAGTACCTTCACGACCTACTCAGGTGTGACCGACGGGAGTCTGATTGCCTCCCCCGACCTGAGAAGTAGTTGCCACTGTAGTGATCGAGACCGCCTGAGCTAGGCTAGTGCAAACTGATAAAATCTGAGCGAAGGCCTCCTGAAGACCTGGAATCACAATGGGCACACCTAGTGCCTATGTTGGTGCTACTGGAGTGTCCACAACTGGGACTTGATCCTGAACTGTGGCGGCTGGTGGATCTGCAACTACTGCCCTAGCTGTTGTGCAGGCCACACCTATGCCCCTATCGAGACCACGACCTCGACCTCTAGTGGCCACAGCTGGTGGTACTGGTGGTCGTCCATCCTAACCGGTACGACATGTCCTAACCATCTATGAGAGA
This sequence comes from Nicotiana sylvestris, assembly GCF_000393655.2. Taxonomy (NCBI): domain Eukaryota; kingdom Viridiplantae; phylum Streptophyta; class Magnoliopsida; order Solanales; family Solanaceae; genus Nicotiana; species Nicotiana sylvestris. The sequence continues at coordinate 59,443,229 of NC_091058.1, forward strand.
ATAGAGTAACAGAAGTTTAGTACTCGGATCAACAAATTCACGCGACAAGAATTTCAAGAATATGAATTTTTCTTAAAGATTCTGCACCCTCTCGAGGATAAATACAGACATATCTGTACTTGCGAGACTCTACTAAATCTGCTCAGGACTTGTGAGACCTATGTAACCTACGCTTTGATACCAACTTGTCACGACCCTAAACCTGAACCCGGTCGTGATGGCGCATCTCGTGAAGACAAAGCCAGCCGACACTTCCCCTTCCAGTTTTAAGCAATTAAACAATACAAATTTAAGTCTAAAACATGATAATTAATCTAAAAGTGAACAGTTAACAGTACAGCTGCGAAAGATAAGCCCAACAAAGCCCGATACCGGGGTGTTACTAGTCATGAGCAACTACAAATCCGGATAAATATAAGAAAGTCTACAGAGTTCAATAAAAATCTAAAACAAAGAGAAATAAGATAAGGGAAGAAGTTTTGGGCTACGAACGCCGGCAACTACCTAGAGAATCTTTGGATTCGCCTGAGTTGGAAAGATCAACACTCGGTTGCGGGACCAGATGCACCTGAATCTGCACATGAGATGCAGGAAGTAAAGTGAGTACTCCAACTCAGTAAGTAATAATCATAAATAAACACTGAAAGCAAGAAATCACGTAAGGCACATTTCGAACTATACATGAAGCAGTAAAAATAGTGAAGCAGTGATAATGTGTAAAGTCATTTTAATTCAGTTCAAACATCATGAAATGCCTTTTTAACAATTAAGCATGTAAGTGACAGACAAATAATATAGATAAGCGCATAAAGGATTTGCCCCTCGGGTACAATGTCAACAATTCCAACCCCTCGGTATCACGCCCCAACCTCGCGAGGTGCGACCCGCGCTTAATTGAGTAAACCCCAACTAAGCAAGCCTTATTAATACATTTCTACCCAACTCACTATGGTTAAGGGAACCATTCTTTCTTTTATTTAGACAATAGCAAAATCGAACATTCACAATATTAGTCCATTTTCATGTCACAAACCAAAAACCATGGTTAAGTTTCATGATTTTATATTGTTATAGTTTAGAAGAACTAGAGTTCAAAGTTACAACATAGTTCATTGACTCATCCAACACCCTTACCTTACCCACACAAACATCTACGGAGCCTCCAAGGATACAAAAAACAATAATGACAACGCCGGCAACAAGGCCCCAGCTATACCTCAAAAGTGGATATCTATAACAAAGGAGGTAAAACATAACCCTTGAAGGAGAAAGGGGCTCACCAAGACTTTGAGAGGAGAAAGCTCCACTACGCGCGATCGGCACTATCCGCTATGGAGCCACCTACATTCATTTAAAAATGCAGCGCCCAGGCAAAATCAACGTTAACCATGGAATAGTACTAGTATGTATAACTAAACACCATCCAGTTAGAAAGAACAACAATACAAGAGTACAAAGAAATCATAAGAAACACAAAGCTTCAAATAAGCACCACGTCAACAATACAAGAGGTTCACATAGTTTTAACATGATTTCTGAAATTTGTAGATTGGGGCATTCCATATCGTTGCATCATCATCCACATTACCACCGTTTCCTTGAGCGGAGTCCGATCACGGCCCGATCGGCTAAGCCGTATTACCAAGACGTTACCCTTATTTCATTCTCACTTTCTAGTTTCAATTACCAATACATTACCACCATATGTATATAACATGGCGTCCTGTCACGGCCTGATCGGCTAAGCCATCTTTCCAAGACGTTACCCTTTTTCGTTACTCACCCCACTTCAATCTTTGGTTTCACATGTATTAGTTCCCCGGCACTTGGGGCCACAATTACCACATTCCGTAACTTACATTTCATATTATTCCCATTTTCAACATTGGCCTTGACATTTAAGATCATATGTACATACAAAAGCAATTTAAGTTATAAGCATAGAGAGGAATTCATCTAGTTCGACATATTAATCACAATGTAATCTTGACTTGACATTTCGGCATTTAACACATAGCTCATGTTTTCCACACATCCTCAATTTACAAAGAATAACACATTAAACACATGGAGAAGCACCTTCCATATACATTTTCACAACATCAATTCATTTGAGAACAAGTAGCACATTGATCAAATTTCGGACTTACAACATTTGCACGGGCAACATGGAGCAATTTCTAAGAGGAGGGGGGATTTTAGCCATACATACCTGAAATTTGCCCCTTAATGATACTACAGTGATCCAATACACTTAAGCAACTTCAATCTACAATACAACATTCAATAGGTCCAATATTAGTAATAAATTCTATAACTTATGCCATTTAGGCATATTATCAAACACCTTGTAGGTATAGATCTTTACATCTCATAACCTTAGTATTAGTTCATCCAACTATCACTATTAACCAACAATTTATTCCACCATCGTTCCTAACCAATTTATAACTTCCAACAACATATGTATGAACATCCATTCACACCCAACCATCAGTCTCCTTAATTAACCCATTTTACAATCTCTACAACACCAAACAACCTAGGTTAGGCACTTATGGTTTCCAGTCACCATCCCATGAGTTCTAACGTATATATCATACATAAATAACCACCATAGAGTAGTTAGAGATGATAGAAATTCCTCTTGTAGTAAGAATCTTGAGAATTCCCACTTGTTGTGCTATTGACCAATTTGGGGATTTGAATGGGAATCTATGGATTTTCAAGATCAATATTTGTTAATATAAGTGTTTAGGAGTAGTGATCAACTCAATATACTCCAAAAACATTACCTTGGATCATAGGAGGGAAGTATGAGACGGATTCCCCTTGATAGAGCAAGCCCTAGCTAAAAACAATGACTTAGAGACTCTCAATACCCGGTCTTGGGGTATTTATAGGGCTGCTAGGTGCGTGACCGCGGTCAAACCGTTCCAGTGATGCGGTGGCCGCGCTCGGGCCGGGTTCGGGAGGTAGAAACTCTCAATTTTCCCGCGGTCGCGGCATCTGACTCAGGTCCGGTAATATGGTCATAACTTTCTGGATACACCTCCAAATGATGAACGGTTTGATGCGTTGGAAACTAGACACAAAGAGCTTTAATTTAATAGGTTGTGCATCACACAACACCTTATATAAATGTTGATATTATTGTCCAAAATGAGGTCTTGTGCATACTCATTTACAACTTTAGTCTATTATGAAATTTTCTAACTTGGCTTAGACTTAGGCCTCTCTTTAGACCCCAAATCACTTATAATATGACTTATACGCTTATTAAAATATCCAATTGATATCCATTATATCATGAATCCTCATTTGCACACACAAATAAAATAATTAGCCTACCTTGGCACCAAGAAATCTTTGATTACTTAGCAAAATTTTCTGGGGCTTTACACTCGGGCTATATCTCACATCACAATGGGTACCCGCGCTCACTGGGGGTTTGCAGACTCCTGCTGGGGCCCCTTACGGCCCAAGCGCAATATCAAGCCATCTCATAACATCATCACTAGGCTCTCGACCTCATATCAACAAGTCACCTCATGGTGTACATATCTCAGGCCCTAGGCCTCATAATCATAATCAGTGTTTCCTCACCAATAGGCCCTCGACCTTAGTCAAAATCCTCACAAGCCACTCGAGCAATAGTAAAACATGATTCTCAGCCCAAAATATTATTTAAAGATAATTTAAGTGTTAAAATAGAGTAAATATGACTTAGTTATGAAAACAGTGAAATATAGCATGACTGAGCTCAAGTATAAAGTCAACAGTGAGGAATATCAATAAAAATCCCCTAAGGGTTCAAATAGTTGGCACAAAGCCCATATATGGCATTCAGCCCAAAACAAGATGATAGCAACTAGATTTCAGTCAAATACGCGGTAAAATAGTTATTCGGGATGGACTAAGTCACAATACCCAATAGTGTACGATCCCATGCTCATCATCTAGCGTGTGCACCACCTCAATATTGCACAACGATGTGCAATATGGGGTTTCATACCCTCAGGACCTCATTTACAATCACTACTCACCTCAATCCGGTCAAATCTCTAGCCCGCGATGCATTTTCCCCTCGAATCGGCCTCCACTCGCATCGCATCTATCCATATATCAGAATCATGACATCAAAATATGCTAAGGGAATGAAGCCCAAGCGAAAATAATCAATTTACAACACAAATCCCGAAATTAAGAAAACCCAACCCCCGGGCCCACATCTCGGAATTCGATAAAATTCACATAAATGGATTCCTTCTCTCCCCACGAGTTCATACATATCAAAAGTACCAAAAATCCGACCATAATAGGTCCCTCAAATCCTCAGGTCTAGGTTTCCAATGCCAAACCCTAGTTTCCCTAATTTTAACCCATAAGTTCCATTAATTATAGCTCTAATCCGTGAAATAATACCATAGGAACTAGTTTTAGGTCCCAAATCCTTACCTCAATGAATTTTCCTTGAAATCCTTCTTCAAAATCATCGAAAAAGCTCCTAAGCCGACGTAAAAATGGTGGAATGGCTCAAAAATTGTGAAGTAACAATTTATATGTTCTGGCCCAGGGATTTTGCATCTGCGGCCCAATTCCCGCTTCCGCGGTACCGCATTTGCGGCCAAAGAACCGCTTTTGCGGTTTTCACTAAAGCGACCAAAATCGCATCTGCGATGTTCACTTTGCACCTGCGGACTCGTAGGTGCGGTTACCCAACCGCTTCTGCGGTCACAGCCTACCTCACCTTCTTCTGATTCTATGGTCTTCTCCCTTGCATCTACGGCATCGCACTTGTGGTCCCTAATCCATAGGTGCAGAAATACCAGAAGCAGAAAATCTGTCGCTTCATCAAAATGTCAAACTCTCCGTCAACCATCTGAAATCACCCCGATGCCCCCCAGCACCTCAACCAAAAGCACCAACATATCCGAAAACCTTATTCAAATTTATACAATCTTCAAAACACCTTAAACAACATCGGATCAACCAAAACTCATCGGATTCAAGCCAAAGTTCCCAAAATCTTCTGAATTTCACTTTTGATAAAAAAAACTCAACCAAACTGCGTCCGAATAACCTGAAATTTTGTACACATATCCCAAATGACACAACAGAACTACTGCAACTCTCAGAATTCCATTCCGACACCTATATCAAAATCTCACCTATCAATCGAAAAACGCCAAAAATCCAATTTTGCCAATTCAAGCCTAAAACTACTCCGGACCTCCAAAGCACATTTCGATCACCCTCCTAAGACCCAAATCACCTCCCTAAGCTATCTGAATCATTGGAACTCACATTCGAGTCCTCTAATACATATGTTAATATCTTGTTGACTTTTCCAACTTAAGCTTCCTCAAAAGAGACTAAGTGTCTCAAACCTTACCAAATCCTTTCCGAACCCAAGCCAACCAACCCTATCACATATATAACTGATAGACAAAGCAATAAGAAGAAGACATGGGGAAAACGGAGCAGTAACTCATGAGACGACTGGTCGGGTCGTCACATTATCCTTGCCATAACTCCGTGACCCTAAACGAAACTTACCCCACCAGATCCTAGATTAAAATTACACTGCCTAAGGCCCATAAGTCGTCGTATTCCCCCTTAGGAACCGCAAAAGTATCACAACCGAGACACCTACTCTGAAGGGACCTTCTATGAATCTATAGTCATTTCCTTCACCCTCCTAATACTGAAATGTATAATCCATAATGATATAGAAATACCACGAGTCCCGACACCATCCAATGTAAATCTTAGGTTCTAGCCATATACAAATCGGAAATCTCACAATTGCGATATATAAATCATGAACTCATTAGAACCTTCTCGAGAGTCATCTACCCTGCTCACATCTCAATTGTACTGCCCAAACGGGCCAATGACCTATGCCCCATTAGCACGACAACACCCAAGGAAGCAACCCTACCTTAGCACAATCGAGCAAATACCTACTCCATGCATACTACATCCTTTATGAATAAACACTCAATCATTCCATGATTCCCATATATTCATAGAGTGTAATACAACCCATATCCAGAAATTCCCTTACTTGAGTCATCCTCGATCTAAACCTCTTCAAGTCATAACTGATTCACAAGTGTACCTCAAACCGAAACCAATACAACACATAACCGTGCAATCAACTCGTCGATATTAGACTCCCCACTTAGCTCAGTGCCATAAAATAAAACATCTGATAACTCACAATACCCCTACTCTATTACGACCATAATCCAACAGTAAGATTAAACTAAATCTTTCACAAGCTCCTACAACACAAACCATCTAATATCTCAAATCAACTGCAAATCCTGCAATCATTCTCGTGACGGTCAGGTCAACTACTACAACCGACCCAAACACAGATCGCACAAGTACAACCCACTTGTAGAAACAAAATCCTCCATACACATCATAAAAATCACACATCTGTGGATTAACCCGCAGGTCATAACCTACCTGTTTAGCCTCGAACTGACATCTTTTTATACCCTTTCACAGCCACAACTACTACGCAATCACTTAATCTTCCTGATTCTGAACTCATCAATAAGACATGAGAATCTATGTCGACATAATTAAGCAACATGCAAGATCCTTCAATACACTCATAACTCGAGTCTATACGTCACATCAAGATAGAAATCAAACACCTAATAGTCCTTTTTACATCTTAAGCAAACTCTTCTCATCACATTCAATCCATCTGAACACATCTTGCAGTCACATCATACTCATCATATAGCCATCCAACCACTCATTAGCCACACATTCCACATAGGGACTCTACCACTACAAAACAAAACTGGAATTAGCTATGAACGTCATCGCTTATCTGGCGCTAAAAGGCTCGTAGCTAGCATAATTTCTTGATAATCCGTTACTAAATGAGATTAGCAACGATTTTTTTCTGTTTAACCATAGAATTTGTCCATCGCTAAAAACCTGATTTTTTCTTAGTGTACCGGACATATAAGTCCAAAAGCATGTGCTCACTCAACCAAAATTCCTGTGCTCAACTACGGTCAACACCAGCCTCATGTCCTCTAGACTGGCACATCATCAGCACACCAAAAGCACATATCGCACCTCATCCATGGAATTCACAGGTCGTCGATGCACATCTGATACTGAGCGCTCACATACACATACGAATGCGTAGAAGGAATTCAAAGAGTTATGCTTCAAGTTGAATCAATATCGCACGATAAGGAAAGAAAGATGGGAAGTTTATCTGAAATGCCCTGTAGCTTCTTGAAGATTGGTATGGGCATCATCATACCAATCCACAAGGCTCTACAAGACACTTGCTCGTGACTTGTAGAATCTATGAACCTAGAGCTATGATACCAACTTGTCACGACCCAAAATCCAACTGGTTGTGATGGCACCTAACCCAATCCTCTAGGTAAGCAAGTACTAATAAACCAGTTCAAATGAGAGTTATTAAGAGGAGAAATGATAATAAAATTGAACTATTATACAAAGAATTCCTAAGGACTGGTAGTACAAATAACGAGCTTCTAAGATTTAGAGTTTACAAAGCTAGTATGAAATAATACATTATTTGTCTGAATGTACGTAAGTAGATTATCATAAGTTTAGAGCTACCATGAACAAGAGGTAGTTGTAACTGGAATGAAGGTACGTCTTCAATGCTAGCTTCTGTCACACATAGCAACATCAACATTTAAAATCTGCATGCAAGGTGTAGAAGTGTAGTATGAGTACAACCGACCCCATATACTTAATAAGTAAAAAACCTAACCTTAGGTCAAAAAGTAGTGTCTAGCAAGAATAGAGGTCAAAGTCTAACACCTATAGCCAACAACAGTTTATAACAAAATAATAATAATGGTACAAGAAACATACTTAGATATAAGATGCTCAAATCGGTCATAGTTCCGGAAAAATAGGCATGTTTTTCAAGTATATCAATGAAATCCAATTCTTTTAAAAAAATCGCCAAAATATGAGTAGGTTTGTAAAACTGTAATTTTGCCTAAAACTTTTCAACAATGGATAAAATGCTTCATTATCAAATGGGATAAGAAAAATACATATTTATTCCTACATATCAATGTATACATGCCAACTGTAATACAATACAGTGATAAAACCATATACATACTCTCGGTGTATAAATGCACTCAGCCCTCCTAATTATTCAATCCTTACAGTCACTTAATCCTTACAGCCACTCACTCTTCACAGTCGCTCAATCCTCCCAATCACTCGGCACTCGCACTCAGTAGGTACCTACACTCACTAGGGGTGTGTACAGACTCCGGAGGGACTCCTTCAGCCCTAACACTATTTTAAGCCAATCATGGCACAATTAATAAAATACGTTGCAGTGTGCAGCCGGATCCCATAGAAAAATGAATAAGACTTGCTGCGACATGGAGCCTGATCCCATCAATATCCTCACAATCAGGCCCTCGACCCCGCTCAATGATCAATCTCTGCAGTCTCTCAGGCTCACAATTTTATGAAAATTGGCCAAAAAATAATGATGTGATATATCAATAAATGGTAACAGAGTTTGAGATATGATAGGTATATGAATGCATACGACTGAGTATGTAGTTGCAATGTAATCAAATAACTCAACAGCAGAAATGACCTCAGTAGGCCCCAACAGAATAAGCATGTATCCTAGACATGGATTCCAACATGTATCACAATTCAATTACTCTACCACGTAGAGATTTAATGGTTATAGATAAGATCAGGTAACTACACAGTACCACAGAAATAACTAACTCATGATTCACACAGTGCATTCCTACAAGGTTGTCACCTCAACACCAAACACATAACACGTAATTCAGGGCTTCATACCCTCAACACCAAGTTTAGAAGTGTTACTTACCTCGAACAAGCCAAATCCAATACCGAGCAAGCCAAATGATGTGCCAAAAATGTCAGCTCATGCGTCCCGACCTCTAAATGGCTCGACACTAGCCAAAAGCGACTCAAATAGATCAAATAAATCCCAATGAAATAATTCCAAATGATAAAGGACGAATATTTAATCAAAAGCCCAAAATCAACCACAAAATCAAATCTGGGCCCGCACCTCGGAACCCGACAAAACTCACAAAATCCGACAACTCATTCAATTATGAATCCAACCATACTAGTTTCACTCACATCATACTTTGAATTGATCTTAAAAACTCAAGAATTCACTCTATGAAAGTCAAAACCCCTGATTTCTCTCTTGAAACCCCTATTCAAATCACAAAAATGAAGATACAATATTCAGGATATAAAATCACAAATGAGTCTAGAACACTTACTCTAATCCACATGGTGAAAATTACTTCAAAACCCGCCTCAATCCAAGCCCCAAATCTCAAAATATGATAAAATAACCAAAAATCTCGATATATAGCATTTACCCATGCATCGTCTCATCTGCGACACACTTAGCTGCTTATGTGACATCGCTTTGGCGACAAACATTCCGCTTCTGCGGTGAGGCACTACAAAAATGGCCCTCGCACCTGCAGAAAAACATCCGCTCATGCTACATCACATGTGCGACACAAGGACCCGCATTTGCGCCAACACCCTCTCCTGCGCTCAAAATCTTGCATTTGTGCGCACGCAAGTGCCCTACAAAAATCAGTTTCTATGATCTTCCTTACCCAGCTCTCACCTCGCTTCTGCGATGGACAACCCGCATCTGCGCGCATGCAGGTGCGCTAGAAAAATCCGCTTCTGTAGTCTTCCTCACCCAGCTCTCACCTCACTTCTGCAATTGACAACCCGCATCTACGAAGTTGCTTCTGCGGCCAAGAATCTGCAGATGCAGCTACACCAGTGCCAGCAACTCTTCCACAAGGCAACAAGAGGAAAAATTATCTGAACCTCGTCTGAAACTCATCCATGCCACTCGGGTCCCCGTTCAAATATACCAACAAGTCCCATAACCTAACACGGACCTACTCGAGGCCTCAAATCACACATAACAACATCGAATTGATGAATCACACCTCAAATTGAACTTAATGAACTTTCAACTTCCAAAACTCGCGCCGAAACATATCAAATCAACCCGGAATGAGCCCAAATTTTGCACACAAGTCCCAAATGACATAACATAGCTATTCAAATTCCCAAAACTGCAATCTGAACCCGATTTGATCAAAGTCAACTCTCGGTCAAACTTATGAACTTTCCAAACCTTCAAATTTCCAACTTTCGCCAATTTGTGTCGAAACCTTCTAGAAACATCCAAATACAAATTTGGGCATACGCCTAAGTCCAAAACCACAATCCAGACCTAATTGAAACATCAAAACTCTGTACCAGGGTCAAAGTCACAAAAGTCAAACTTGATCAACTCTTCCAACATAAAGCTTCAACAATCAAATTCATTCTTCTAAATCGATTCCGAATAACCTGAAAACCAAAACCGATGATTCACACAAGTCATCATACATCAAACAGAGCCACCCATGCCTTCAAACAACCGAGCAAAGTGAAAATGCTCAAAACGACCAGTCGGCTCGTTACAAAAGCTAACTTGCCAAAGTTATACTTTTGGCCTCAAATGAAAAAGATTCAATTCAAAGAAATATAAAGTAAGAATAGATCCAGTATTATGTGTCTTCTTGCTTCGTGTCAAAACGAAGAAAAGAGTCCAATAAAAGATGATTTGGTTCTTCCTAAATACTTGGTTATAAATCCCAATGGCAATGGTAGTGCATTTTATAAGAGAAATATTTCTATCATTAGATTTTAACGCAATTTGTGCAAATCGCATGAAAGAATTAAAAAGATGTCTTAGTTTGCATAAATGAATATGTTGATCAACTAAATAAAAGGTTGATTGCAAAATTTTATAGTAAAAACAAAAAAATTTCAGTTTTTGACTCAAAAGAAAATGATACCAATATATACTACTTAGAAAAAATACTTAAATACTTAAATACCAAATGGACTTCCACCCTACATGTTTGTTGTCAAGTTTATTATTTCTTACTTATGTTAATGTCACCATATATATAATAGACTAAGTTAAAATTGATCTTCCATTGTATATATGTTAATTTTGAAGAAAAATATGTCTGTCATGCCACTGAAAAACTTAGATATGCCGAATAGCTTATGTAATAGCACATAGATGGTATATAGAAGTTTTGACAATAACGTCATACATGCAAAAATTTATGATACTGATCAATGTGCTTTTAAGTATATTCTTATCCCTGAATTCAACTTTCGTCTTCCGAAACAAAAGAATATCCTTTTAAATTTGTGTGAAAATAATTTTTAGTATGTTTACGTTTTGCAAATATAATAAATAAATCACAAGGACAAACATCCTAAATATTTGACTATATTTGCTGCAATTTGTTTTCTTGCACGAACAATTGTATGTTGAACTTTCAAGAGTGATATCAAGATCTACAATAAGAGTTCTGGTTAAGGCAGAGAAACCAAAGCATTAGGAGGAAACATAAACAACAAAATATTGTCCACAAAGAACTGTTCGTTAAGATACCATCATATTAAACACTTTTAAACTATAATACATATTTGTCACGACCCAAAATTCAACTATTCGTGATGGAACCTAACCAAACCTACTAGGTAAGGCAATTAACAATTATAACACAATATAATAATACTGATGTAAGTCGAAAATGAGATAACGAAATTTTATACAACTCCCCAAGGATCGGTAGTACAAGTTATGAGCTTCTAAGATTTAGAGTTCACAAAGATAGTATGAAATAAATACATCATCTATCCGAATGTACATAACAAGATTTTCATAAGTCTATAGCTACAATGAACAAGAGACAGCTATAACTGGAATGCAAGTACGTCTTCAATGCTAGCTTTTATCATACACAACAACATCAATATCCAAAATCTGCACGCAAGGTGCAGAAGTATAGTATGAGTACAACCGACCCCATGTACTCAATAAGTACCTCTCCGCTTCTCTTGTCTTTACATGCCTGATTTTTGTGGTGTTTTTTCTTGATTCTATAATTACTTGTGCTTTTACATCATGGTTGTTGTGGATACCTCTGTTAGCTCTAGCAGCTCTAGCACTTATGTCTCAGATCCCTCAAATCCTCTTCATCTTTCATCTTCTGATGTCCCTACGATCTCTCTTATTTCTAACCCTTTTTCTGGGACTGGTTTTGGGGGTTGGTGAAGGAGTATGATCGTCTCTTTATCACCCAGAAACAAAATTGCCTTTATAGATGAGTCATGCCCTAGACCTGTTGATGACTCTCCTCAAATTAAATTGTGGGATAGGTGTAATAACATGGTCATTTCGTGGATGACTAGTTCCGTATCCCCTGACATTGCTGAGAGCGTCCAATACTCAAAAACTGCTCAGAGTATTTGAAACCAGCTTAATAAGAGGTATGGGTCGGCCGACGGGACCAAATTATTTGAATTAAAAAAAGGAATTGGCTTTCACTAATCAAGGTTCATTAGACATTGCTTCATATTTCAATAAGTTGAAGAAACTTTGGGACGAGTTGGCCTTCTTGCGCTCTAAGTATACCAATAGATGTAATTGTGGGGGTAGGTCTGAGGAGCAAGAGGAGAACAAACTCTATCAATTTCTCATGGGGTTGAACGACACTTATGTTAGTGTCCGGAGTAATTTGCTCATGATGCAACCTCTACCTTCTCTATATAATGCTTACAATATTCTTCTCCAAGATGAAAGACAAAGACAAGTCAGTCCTAGTCCTCAGTTCAAAAATGAATCAGTCTCTTTTAATGTCAACTTTCACAATTCTGTTAACAAACATCCAACAGCCAATCAACTTCCTATTACTCCAAAACAGTATATTCAAAGAGTCAATTTTGATCAGACAAAGTCCAATTTGGTGTGCAAGTATTGCAAAAAACCTGAGCATCTCATTGAGAAGTGCTATAAACTTCATGGTTTTCCACCCAATTTTAAGTTCACCAAAGGGAAGAGAATTGCTGGGAATGTTGAAGTTCAGAACCTTGGTGTAAATTCTGATTCAACTAATCTTCCATCTGAGTGTCCTCCTGACTCTGCTTCATTGGTCCCTGGGCTAACCAAAGAACAATACACTCAATTGCTACACTTGCTGCAGCAGAATCATGTTTCTGATTCACCTACTTAACACGGTCTTATGGGTTCTGCCAATTTTGCTGGTATGGTTCCTTCCCCTGCTTGTGTAGGTGTTAGTTATGGTGCATGCACGCTAACTAGAGTTAATGACTGCATTTGGATTATAGATTCTGGAGCCACAGATCATATGACTTCTAATAGAGACCTTCTTTTTGACATTAAGCCTCTTGTTATTCCTTATCTAGTTACCTTTCCTAATGGATACAAGGTCAAAGTCACTTGTACTGGCTCCCTGCACTTCTTATCTTTCACCTTGCATCATGTTCTCTATGTTCCTAGTTTTCACTACAATCTTATTTCTGTTTATACACTTGTCTCATATTTGGATTTTGATCTTCTATTCAATAAGTTTTCTTGTCTTCTCCAGGGCCCTTCACTGAAGAGGCCAGTGGAAGTTGGTAAAGTGGAGCATGTTCTTTACAAGCTTCTGGTAGATGGTTGTTCTACTGTCTCTACTGCACTTACTTCCACTTGTGATTCTGATTCCGTTTCCAGTTGTAAATACCATTCTCCATTGTTTCCTGTATCCCATTGTACATACCAATCTGATGTCAATAAAATGGAGATTTTATGGCACAATCGATTAGGGTATATGCCTTTTAGTAGAATGAAAGACATTTATATTTTTCCTTGCAAATTCTCTAATAAGCAACCTTTTGTTTGTTCTATTTGTCCTTTAGCTAGACAATCTAGGCTTCCTTTTCCAGATAGTTGCATTAAAACATCTTTTCCCTTCCAACTTGTCCATGTAGACACCTGGGGACCCTATAGCAACCCTACTTATAATGGTTGCAAATACTTCCTCATCATTGTTGATGATTTTATAAGAGCTACTTGGACTCATCTCATGGGTTCTAAGAGTAATGCTTTTCCTTTATTGAAAGCTTTTATAGCCATGGTACAAACACAATTTCATATAACAATTCAGTCAGTAAGAAGTGATAATGCTTTTGAATCAGGGTCCAGTAATTGTACCAGTCAATTCTTTCTTGATAATGGTATTATTCATCAGACTTCATGCCCTCACACACCACAACAGAATGGTGTGGTGGAGAGGAAGCATAGGTATTTGCTGGAAACTTCTCGAGCTTTATTATTTCAGTCCAAGTTACCAATCAGATTTTGGGGTGATTGTGTTTTGACTGCCACATATCTTATAAACAGGTTTCCCTCCAAATTGATCAATGATAAATCCCCTTTTGAGTTGTTGTATGGTCAACCTCCTTCCTTCTCACATCTCAGAACCTTTGGTTGTCTTTGCTATTCTACAGTCCCCAAGTGTCATAGGGACAAACTTCAGCCAAGAGTTGATCCTTGTGTTTCCTTGGCTATCCACTAGCAAAGAAAGGTTACAAGGTTTACAATTTGGTTACCAAAATAACTATGATTTTCAGAGATGTTATGTTCCATGAGGATATCTTTCCTTTTGCTATTTCTACTTCTACTTCATCTTCTCCTTCTCTCTCTATTCCCCAGTCCTCCTCTTTTTTTCCTGAACCTGATTCTGTCCCTTCCTTTCCTCCATCTTCTTCTTCTTCTATGCCTATTTCTCCTTCTTCTCCTAACCCTAGTACCTCTTCACCTATTCCTTCTGCTTTAGTCTGTCCCCCTGTTCCAAGAAGATCTTCCAGGCCTCATAATCCTCCTAGTCACCTTTAGTAGTACATCTGTACACTTCCACAGTCCCTTTGTGGCTCTAGTGCTTCTTCTTCCAACTCTCATTCTTTAGATAGCACTGCTATTACTGAACCCTACTCCTACCAACAGGCTGCCTCCATTCCAGCTTGGCAAGAGGCCATGCAGAAGGAATTTGAGGCACTTAAGGCCAACAATACTTGGTCAATTATTGAGTTACCTGAAGGCAAAAAGCCTATTGGCTGCAAGTGGGTTTACAAGATTAAATATAAGGCTGATAGTTCAGTTGAAAGATATAAAGCTAGATTAGTTGTTATAGGGGATACACAACTTGAAGGGGTTGATTTTAATGAAACATTTTCTCCTGTGGTTAAATTCTCTAATGTTAAATGTTTAGTTGTTGTAGCTGTGAAACATCAATGGTCTCTTTTTCAATTGGATGTAAATAATATTTTTTTGCATGGTGATTTAGATGAGGAGGTTTATATGAAACTTCCTCCTGGTTTATGTGCTTCCTCCCTTTCTGGTACTTCCTCCCCTTTAGTTTGCAGGCTTCAGAAATCACTTTATGGCTTGAGACAGGCTTCTAGGCAATAGTATGCCAAGCTATCTCATGCCCTTTGCTCCAGAGGGTATTCTCACTCTCTGAATGATTACTCCTTTTTCTTCAAAAAATTTGCTTCTTCCATTGTGTTGCTTACAGTGTACGTTGATGATATGATTTTTATTGGTAATGATTTGGATGAGATTTCTGCTCTCAAGTGCTTCTTGAATGATTAGCTCAAAATCAAAGACTTGGGTGTTCTGAATTATTTTTTGGGTATTGAGGTGGCCTATTCCAGTTCAGGGTTATTGCTTCATCAGAAGAAATTTATTAGGGATCTTCTGAAGGTTCATAACTGTTCAGATGTGTCTTCTGTTACTTCTCCCCTTGACTTGAATGTCAAACTAACAGTTGATTCTGGGGCTCTTATTCCATCACCTGAGTCTTATCGCAGCTTAGTGGGCAAGTTAAATTTTTTAACACATACTCGACCTAATTTGTGTTTTGCCATGTAGCATTTAAGTCAATTTCTTCAGGACACTCGTGCTCCTCATATGCAGGCTGTTCTTCACCTTCTCTGCTACCTCAAAGGCACTTCTGATGTTAGTGTTTTCTTCAGCAACTCACCTTCTACTTCTGTGGCTGCCTATTGTGATAGTGATTGGGCCGCTTGCCCTGACACTAGGCGGTCTATCACTGGCTTTTGCATCTTTCCGGGTGATTGCCTCATTGGGTGGAAAGCTAAAAAGCAACCTGTTATTTCTCTCTCTTCGACTGAGGCTGATTATCGGGCTATTTCCAAAGTGGTTGGTGAACTTGCCTGGGTAGTGAGGCTCTTATTAGATCTTGGTTTCTCTGTTACTGCTGCTATTCATATCTACTGTGACAACCAAGCTGCCATCCACATCGCTAGGAACCCTGTTTTCCACGAGCGCACCAAGCACATTGAGGTGGATTGTCACTTCATCCGAACCAAGCTTGTTGATGGTCTTATCTCTCTCCACCATGTCTCGACATCCGAACAGTTAGCTGACATCTTCACCAAGCCTCTTACTGGGCTTGCTCATCATGCACTTCTTCCCAAGTTGGAGGTTGTTCCACCCTCCACCTTGAGGGGGAGTGTTGGAGTTACTACACGCCAGGCCCAAATTGAAGAAGGCCCAACTTAATATTCTGGCTATATTATACATTTATTTATGTATGTAGTCTGGATTGGGCTTAAGCCCAAAGTAGTAATTTCTGGGTCATGTATATAAGTAGTAGAGGTTTCTAGAAACAGCAGAACTATTCATTCTGTTTTCTGATACAATAAGAAAAGAGCTTTCTCTTCGTTCATTCCAATACAAGCCCTAGATACAAATTGATTCAATTCAAACTTGTTTCACACATTAACAGAGAACTGACTGATTACATATAAAAGTGCAGCCCAGTGCACAAAGTATCCCTTATTCACACATGGTCCGAGGAAGGGCCGCACCTATGCGTCAGCTTTTTCTAAATCGACATATATAGGTTCTACCAACCCGAACAGGTTCCCTTTCTTTCGAAATGGCATTGCCAAAAGTCGAATCAAAGGCTCGACGGGAGAGCTTCTCTTAGACCTAGAGCCTTTCTCCGTCAAAAAATGTCCATATCAAATAATTCAAGATATGAAATGTGTGTTTGGAGAATTTTCCAGTACTGGTACGACAGCAAGCTAGTTTACTCAGTTGTGCTGATGTGCACCTTCTTTGATTTCTCAGCCTCGGGTCATGCATAGAATAAAAACTTGGCGACGTACTAAGAGACGCATTATAACTCTTCTATATGCTATAGTTGTGAAACATCCTTCAAAAAAACTGAAATTTTAACAAGCTTCAGAGATTGTTGACTCCGGGCACCAGTAGCCATAAGAAAACTACAACAAAGAAACTAAAAAAAGAGTACCTTCCCCCTTGTTATAGAATCTACGTGCTCTTGATAAAGGAAGTAAAATACAGCTTTTATCATGAGTCAAATTGTCAGAAAACATGCGGTTTGTAGGTTTGCTGATCTTGAAGCTTAAAATGAAACAAAAGTTGCTACAAGATTCCAAGCACATATGCAATGTCTAGAGTGAAAAAAAAACCAAGGCTTCATGAGAAACCAAGCATCCCTCATATGCCACAAGTTCAAAATTACATCTGCAGTAAATCAAAAGCTACAATATAAGGTGACATTTTTAGTATGCTGAAATAAAACCGCTTGCAGTCTAGTCATCCAAAGCAGACTCTTGGTAAGTAATCACAAAATTCTTAGATGATCTTGGGCTGTCTAACAATGTCTTAGCCAATCGTGTTAAAAATTGGGACGCACAGCTCTCACAACATTTTTGACATTTTCTTCTGTTTGCTACGATAACAAACTTCTCTAAAACCACTGCATTCTTTAATAGAAACTTTGAAAGTTCAATAAGCTTATCAAAGTCCCCTTCAGCCCACTCCTTTGAGCATCTGGCCCACTCACATCTCTGTATGCAGTCGACAATCTTAATATTCTTGAGACTGGAAAACACAATGTTTGGGATCCAACACAACAAATTGGTATTATCTCCCTCGGCCAAATAGCTTAGCTCAAGTGCGCAGTGCTCATAACCAAACTGGAACAGAGAATAGAATCAGGATCCAATGCTGATCTACGGCCTAGTGGTATTATTCCACAGAAGACAAAATGAAATGATTTCACAGCAGTGTATGATATAGAGCAATTTTCAAAACCCACGAATCTGGAACAGTTCTCAGCAAATGATTACAATAGCTGATACCTATATGAAATACTCAAGCAGTAGACAAACCAAGCAAACGGAGGTTCAGTTGGTAAACAATCCTTTTCCTTTCTTGAACCTGTTTACCAGATAGAAAGCAACTACCCTGATCTTTTAAATTATAGCTTTATAGTGGCAAAAAATTCTTAGAGATAATTAATGCTATATTTGCATTCTCCTTAAGAAACTCAGTCTTTGGGAGGGGGGAGTGTTAAATTCAAAAATCGAATGGATGTCAAAAGGAAGAGCATAAACTGAGAGAAAGCACAACCTCATATTCCATGTGAATGTTGAGCGTCTCCAAAAGAGGTGAGGCTTCGAAAAGGCTAGTTATTCCATACAAAGTATGCTTTGATACCTGCAACTTTAGCGTTAGACACTTGCATCTCAATTCTGGAAGCGCCACCCCTTCGAGTTGCAACATGAACACAACCTGGAGAAACAATCCTAATGAAATTAGTGAAGGATAGAGAGAAGCAAACCGCAAGGGAAAAGTAATCCACAACAAAAAGATAGTGCTATGACAAATCCAACCATATAACCACTTTAAGGAACAACAATGTACAGAGGCTAGTTTCCAAAGCAGCCTATTGCCAGTAAAGAAATAGTATCCAATTTCAGAAAGTTGATAGGAAGATCACAAAAGGTCACAAAAGCTGAAGACAGTCATTTGTATATTAAAAACTTTTCCTTTCAATTCTTTAACCAAAAAATCTTTTTTCACCGAAATTCTCATGTACAAAAGAGTTCATAATTGTATGAGATTCTAAAGGTTCTTCTCTTTCTCAGGTTTACATCCTGCAATTTTTTGCTAAAAAGTCAACTAGAGAACATGGTCTTTTGAAACAAAAACAAACCTATGCTAACCAACTTCCAATTGATAGCTCAATCGCATAACTCAACTTTCGAAGATAGTCCCGAACAAGGTTTCTGAAAACTTGATGATAATCACGACAACTTTCTTCCTCAATATCGTCTTCTGCGGAGTCATCAGCAGTACATCAAATGTCAAAAGTTAGGCTGGCAGTAACCAAAGAGGAGACATTTACTAGCCTACACTTGATATGTCCAAGAGCTCCTGGAAATATCCAAATGCTGAAGATGTGGGGCAAAAATTTCCAAAGAATCCTCATTTCCGCTACAAGGCCACTTATGGCTTGCCAACGTTAGTCTCTTTAGATTTGAATTAGTAATTTCAACACGACGAAATCCCTCAAATAGTGACAACTCCATAGTTTCCAAAGCAGGACAACATGACAGTAAGTTCACAATATCGTCATCATCAAACAAAATGTATTGCAACTTTAGGCTTTTCAGAGACTTCCACTCTATTATCGATTCCTTATCAAACGTGCAACAGCTCCAATCCAATGTAATCAATGACGAACAAGTGCACATAGATAGAGGCGGCCATTCGTAATAAAGTTCTTCATCATCAAATGAACACAAAAAAACAACATCTTCAACATTTCTTTCCACAGCAAAACTAATCCACAGGCTGATTATCAACTCAAACTCCCTATTAGACATGTCATTTAAATCGAGTTTGAATTTTCTGACTTTGGGACAAGTGCAATGAGCTAAAACGTGGTCCACAAAGGATATGAAGTTCTCAGCTTTGTTGTCATTTCTAACAACGAAATGGAAATTATCAATTGAATTCCAGAGATAACGCCACCTTCTAGAGAGAACAGATGATGCGACGGCATCTCTCGTCGGCAAAAGAGAGAGAATTTGTACGAGGAGTGCGTCTGGCAACTGATTGATGCGATCTAGGGTTTCTTCAACTCCAGTGACTCTATTCTCTTGTTTCTGCGACATTGAATCTCTCAAATTACTAGTAAAATCTCCATTTTTGCTGGGATGGAGTGAAGCCATGATTCAAGAGAAAAAACTAAAAAGGTTTTGAAAATTTCCACTAAAGAGTGACGGCCCTCATTCTGTTTTCTTTTGAAACCTGAATTTTGTTTGCATAGGAAGGTTGCGGGATGGGGGTTTATGGGACAGACAATGCAATAGATTTATCTTCTATATTTGTTTTCTTTGGTTTTCTGTGTACTCCTTAATGCTTATATCAGTTCCACAATTATTATTGGGCATATTTAGGCTTTGTAAGTAATGATTATTTGTTTTTACATGAAGTGCCGACACACAGTACTTGTGCGTTAGTTCAAAATTGTGTCTAATACTCTTGGTTAGATTATCAGGACTCAATTAGGGAAAATGGTTGCACTGATATACTTTTACCATTATATAAAGATGCCCCAAATACTTCGAGCAAACTTCATTGGTTAGCCTAAAATTAATTAAAAGGTTAGCCTAAGAATCCTCCCCCATCTTCTCCATCCTTGGTTTTCGTCTTTGTCTTGTCGCCACAGCCGCATCCCCTCCATTCGTACCTGACTCGGTCCCACCCTCATCCAACGCAACTCGGATCTCCTCCGTCCGGCGCAAATAGTCGGTCAATTTATGAGTAATCCCTTCCTTAATCTTAGTTCCTCAATCACCCGCACCACCCTCTAAACCTAGCAGGTACAAATATCGATTTTCATTTTTCTTTTTCTGATAATTCTGTTTGGTGGAAATTATGATATTAAAATTCCAACTTGATAAATTAGGAATGAAATGACTGATCTTTTTCTTTTCCGTGTTGGCTTTTTCAAAGAACCCAAATTTTCACAGAACCCAAATTGGGAAAGAAAGGTTTAAAGAAGAAGGAGAAAAAAGGACCAGTCTTGGGCACATAGTTGCTGAAAGAAGGAACAATCATGGTCGTGGGTGAGAATGGGTCGTTGAATCGGACGGACGACAATGATTCTGTTGTCGTCGATCATTAGTCAAATCAGAATGGCTTGCCACAGTCAACGTTACCGATCGATCAGAATCTTCAGATGAAAACCACTGTCCATAAGCCTCAAATGGATGTATTTCAACAGCAACAACAAAGAATCAACGACAATGGAGTGCTGAGTCATCACCATAAACAATTGTATATGAGGCTAATATTTAAAATTCATTTTAGATAATTTTGAGTCATCGCCATATAAAGCATTTCTTTTGAATATTGGTATATTACAAAATATATATACAAAATAGATTGTCACTATACAAAAATTATACAAAATAGATTGTTACTATACAATTTATAAATAATAGACTGCCACTATACAAAATATATACAAAAATAGACTATCACTATAAAAATTTCATACAATAGATCTACAAAAATAGACTGTCATTATACAGAAAATATACAAAATAGATTGTCACTATACAAAATAGACTGTCACTATACAAAATATATACAAAATAGACTGTCATTATACAAAAATATACTAAATAAACTGTCACTATACAATTTATATACAATAAATTGTCACTATACAAAATAGATTGTCACTATACAAAATATATACAAAATAGACTGTCACTATACAAAAATATACTAAATAAACTGTCACTATATAATTTATATACAATAGATTGTCACTATACAAATTATATACAAAATAGACTGTCAATATACAAAATATATACTAAATAGATTGTCACTATACAAAAAATATATAAAATATATTGTCACTAGACAAAAAATATACAAAAATATCTAATTCATAATTGGATAAAAAATTTGTTGGAAAAAAAATGAAATCGAGCTATCCGTGAACATATGTTACCATATTTGGAGTAATATTATATGACAAATAAATTCACGGTTTCCTTGAAAAAATTATTATTTGATATTCTTTTGTATCTAATTAATAATTAAATTGTTTTTGGTGGGAATAAAATATATAATAGAGCTGTCCGTGAACATATATAATCATATTTGGAGTAATATTACATATGACAAATATTCTGTTGAAATATGAAATTAATGCTTTGAGTTAATACGGGTAAGAGAAAAAGATATGAAATATTCTGCTGACACAAAAATGGAAAGAAAAAATTCTTGCCAAAAACGTGTCATGGACCAAAGTCCAAAAATAAGTAAAAGAAAAAGATCATTGTGATATGACAATATACGATTACTCACACTTGCCATACAAAATTATATGATCATCGATTTGTAATACTATTAAAAATTTCTTTTATGGTATGTATTCTTTTTTGAGAAAGAATCCATTAAAATTTCATTTTTTTTCTTACACATTAATTTTAAGTTGAAATAATAATTCTATATTTAGTAAAAACTTTGTATCTGACCTAATTTGCGAATAATATACATTAATATATGTATCATATACATTACTATATGTATCTTTAATTAAATTTTGTGTATAATTCAGTTTTAGTAGATATTCTTTTTTAAGAAAGAATTAATTAAATAAATATTTGGTATCTTAAATCTATATTATATTAAAGAAAATAGACTAAAAAATTAAAGAAAGAATTAATTTGTAACGACCCGGCAGGTCGTTTTGAATATTACAATCCATTTTTCCCCATTTATTACTAAATTCATGCTTTACAGCTGTTATATAACTCGACGGGGTAATTGGTTCGAGTTCCGTGAGGTTTTGAAATGAATTGAGATACTTAGTATTCAAGAAGAAAGTTTAAGTTGAATAAATTGGCCAGAAGGTGAAATATGTATCATCCGAAATGGATTTTTGATGATTCCAATAGCTCCGTATGGTGATTTCGGGCTTAGGAGTCTGTCCGAATATTTATTACGAGGTCCGTAGCTAAAATAGGCTTGAAATGGCGAAAATAAGAAATTTTAAGTTTGGAAGTTTGACAGGGGGTTGACTTTTTGATATCGGGGTCGGAATCCAGTTCTGAAAATTTTCATAGCTTCGTTATGTCATTTATGACTTGTGTGCAAAATTTGAAGTCAATCAGACTTAATTTGATAGGTTTTTGCATCGAATATAGAAGTTGGACGTTCTTAGTTTCATTAGACTTGAATTGGGGTGTGATTCACGGTTTTAGCATTATTTGATGCGATTTGAGGTTTTGACTAAGTTCGTATCATGTTTTAGGATTGGTTGATGCATTTTGTTGAAGTCCCGAGGGCCTCGGGTGGATTTCGGAAGGTTAACGGATATAAAAAGGCTGCTGAATTTTCTCTTTGGACAGCTGCTGAATTTTCTCTTTGGACAGCTGCTGATTTTTTTAAAGCACGTGAACAGTACCCCCGTGAACAGTACCCGATATTTTATGGACAGATTTAGTTCCAGCAGTCCGGGTTTTGGGTCATTTTTTTGACTTCAAAGCACGAATTTTGGCAATTTTGAGCGAGAAATCACGGGAATTCTTGAGGTAAGTCCCTTGTGATCATTGTTAGTCAATATTATTGAATTATTATTGAATATCCCGGCTAGATTACGTGTTTTTGAAAATGAGATTTAATGATTTGGATGCCGAATTGTTGTCGGATTTTGGTAAAATTTGTATGGTTGGACTCGTGGTTGGATGGAGGTTCATATTCCGTAATTTTTGTCGGGTTCCGAGACGTGGGCCCCATGGGCGTATTTTTAGTGCAATTTCGAATTTTTAATGGAAAATGTAGAATTCCATGTGGAATTAATTCCTATATTTTTTATTGACTGAATCGAATTATTGTGGCTAGATTCGAGGCATTTGGAGGTCGATTTGAGAGGTAAAGGATTTCAGAGTAGGATTTTGCTCGAATTGAGGTAAGTAACGGTTATAAATTTGGTCTTGAGGGTATAAAACCCCGGACATTGTGTTGTATTACTATTTTGAAGGTGACGCACATGCTAGGTGACAGGAGTGTGGGCGTGCACCGTATTGATTGTGACTTGGTCCGTCCCATGAGACTGTGGAATCAATTGGCATACTGTTTAATTTATGTTTCCTCTATTTTTCATGGAAATTGACTGTACTTCATGTTAGAAATCATGTTTAGGCCTTAGGTGATCATTGTTGAGACCTGCGAGGTCGTGTACTTGCTGAATTAGCTGCTAAATTGTTGTTTTATACTCAGTCATAGCTTTTCTTGCTCATTATGCCTCCATCTCTTACTGTTCATTGTTGATATATGATATTACTTATGTTTGGGCCGTTTATAGGATTTCTGAGAGCCTGAGAGACTGGAGAGATTGGTGACTGAGTGAGGCCTAGGGCCTAAATGTGAGGTTATTGATACTATAGTATGTGAGTTGTCAGTGCGGATCCAGATATTATATTATAGCACATGAGTTGTCTGTGCAACACGTGAGTTGTCCATGCGGATCCAGATATTATATTATAACATGTGAGTTGTCCGTACGGATCAGATATTATTATAGCACGTGAGTTGTCCATGCAGTTTATAGCGCTTAGGCTGAAAGAGCCCCTCCGGAGTCTGCACACCCCCAGTGAGCGTAGGTACCTATTGAATATGATTATTGAGGGCTGAGAGCCGAGTGATTGAGTTGTTGAGATGAGCCGAGTGATTGTTGCCTTGAGAGGTTGTATTTGTTTTCAGTTAATTGCTGAACTTAGTTGCTATGTGTCCTTGTCGTATATATTTCTGGAATATTTGATATTTGGTTTACTTGAGTATGCACTGATGAGATTTAAACTATTAAATTGAAAGTTATTGCGATAACTGTATTTGCATAGCTCGTCACTACTTCTCAGTTCCTTATTTATTTATGTTACTTACTGAGTTTGTGTACTCACGTTACCCCTTGTACCTCATGTACAGATCCAGGCACTTCTGGTCATGGTGGTTGTTGATTGAGGAGTCAGACTCAGGAGACTATTGAGGTAGCTGCACAACGTTCGTTGACCTTAACTCTCCTTTCCTTTCATGTTGTATTGTTCTATATTTCAGACAGTGTTTTATCAGTTGGATGTTGTTATCATTTAGATGCTCATGCACTTAGTGACACCAAGTTTTGGGGATGGATTGTTTAGTACTTTTGAAATTATATTCTGTTCTAAAAGGTTTTATTTAATATTAACTGCTTCCGCCTTTATTTAAAATTTCCACTGTGTTGAGATATTGAGTTGAGGCTTGCCTAGTACCATGATAGGTGCCATCACGACAGGTGAGATTTTGGGTCGTGAAATAATTAAACTAAAAATGTTCTCTTGTTAATGACCAAAGTAGAATCTTTTGGACATACACAAAAAAGGGACGCAATTTTCATTAAGCAAACCAATATACTATAACTATAGGTATCTTTAATTAAATTTGTGTATAATTCAGTTATGGTAGATATCCTTTTTTGAGAAAGAATCAATTAAAATTTCGTTTTGTATCTTACACATTAATTTTAAGTTGAAATAATAATTCTATATTTAGTACAAGCTTTGTATCTGACCTTATTTGCGAACAACATACATTAATATAAGCATCTTTAATTAAATTTTGTGTATAATTCAGTTATGTTAGGTATTCTTTTTCAAGAAAAAAAATAAGTAAGTAAACGTTTTGTATCTTAATATTATATTGATGGAAATAATATTTAAAATGAACAAGAGGACAAAGGAAAAAGATCCGTATCATTTCTTGCGCACTCACTCATAGAAATTGATTTACATATACCTTTTTAAATATTAGGATTTCAGATACTTAAAAATTGATTTACTACGATAGTCTTTCCTTAGAAATCTTTATTTAAGCAACTTTTGCTCAGGCTTGACTTCTCTACATTGCTTAGGGTTTAGCTTCCACACTAACTTTTGCAAAGTATGGCTCCAAACTATAACTATATCAGCGAAATATCAATGTCCAAAACGTGTTGGAATTTGAAGGTTCGTGTTGTTAGATTATGGCACGTTCCAGAGCGCGAGAATCTAGAAAATTCTAATTTAATTGAATTAATTATTCAAGATGAAAAGGTGCATATTCTTTTACATGTTATTTTATTCGGGTGTGATGTATTTTCTTCAACTTATGCGCCTTACTAACTTAAATTTTTTTTCAAATTTTTTGTTTTAGGGAGATCGAGTTCATGCAACTATTGGAAGAGTTGTTATGCGTATTTTCAAAACAAAAATACTTGAAATGGGATTGTATGTTATGAAAAACTTTATGGTTAGACCAAACGATCTGAAAATTAAGACCAACAAGCATAAATTAAAACTGACATTTTCTCATAGGACGAGTGTGAATGAAATTAGTGATCTATTGAACATCACAAATCAACTTGAGATGAGAATGAACTATTCTGTAATTGTTTTACCATTTGCTATTTTTTGTTGAGTGTTTTATCACCTTATTTATAACTATTTATTTAAATGTGGCAGATGTCATAGGAGAAGATATTGGTCATGGTAACGTAGAATCGTACAATCAAGGTGGTAAAATAAGTACCTTTATGAACTTGGAGCTTGAGGATTATAAGTACGCTTGCAACCATGAATTGAATTGTTATAGATTCAATTACTATTATGTGACGACCCGGCCAGTCGTCTCATGAGTTATCGCTCCGTTTCCCCCATTTCTGCTTCTTTATGCTCCGTTATCTGTATTTAGTGGTATTGGGTTGGTCGATCGAATCCGGAACGATATTTAGTAAGGTTTGAGACACTTAGTCTCTTTTAAGGAAGTTTAAGTTGGAAAAGTCAACCAGATGTTGACTTGTGAGTTAGAGGGCTCGGATGTGAGTTTCGATGGTTCGGTTCGCTTCGGGAGGTGATTTATTACTTAGGAGTGTGGTCGGAATGGGTTTTGGAGGTTCGGAGTAGAATTAGGCTTGAATTGGCGAAGTTGATATTTTGGCGATTTCCGGTTGGTAGGCGAGATTTTGATATAGGGGTCAGAATGGGATTCCGAGAGTTGCATTAGTTCCATTATGTGATTTGGGATGTGTGTACAAAATTTCAGGTCATTCAGACGTGGTTAGGTTGGGTTTTTTTATCGAAAGCGTAATTTGGAAGATTTTTGAAACTTAGGCTTGAATCCGAGGTGTTTTAGTTGATTTGATGTTGTTTGAAATATTTTGATGATTAGAACAAGTTTATATAAGGTATTGGGTTATGCCTGTGCTTTTGGTTTAGGTCCCAGGGGTCTCGGGGTGATTTCGGATGGTTAACGGAGAGGTTGGAATCTTGTTGCAGCAGCTGATATTGCTGCTTTTGGTATTTTCGTACCTGCGGTTTGGGGCCTGCAGGTGCGGCGCCGCATAAGTGGAGATATGGCCGCAGAAGAGGGAGAGGCTTGAGGAACAGGAAACCGTAGAAGAGGCTAATGGGATCGCATCTGCCGAATGGCAGATGCGGAGGGAGGCTCGCAGATGCGAAATGGTGAGGTAGAGTCAGGAACTGCAGATGCGGTAGAGGGACCGCACCTGCGGAGTCGCAAATGCGGCTAGTGGACCGCAGATGTGGTATTTGGTCCAGTAAGTGAATTCCGCATAAGCGGAGGATTAGACCGCATATGCGGTTCCACAGAAACAGGTTTTGGACAGCATATGTGGAAAGGCTTGGGCAGAACATATAAGTTATTTCATTTCGCGAAATTGAGCTATTTCACCATTTTTGACTTCGGCCTTGGAGCTTTTTGGGTGATTTGAAAGAGGGATTTCAAGGGAACTTCATTGAAGTAAGGAATTTGGACCTAAAACTCGTTCCTATGCTAGTATTTCATGGATTAGAGCTAGAAATTATGGAAATTAATGGTGAAAATTGGGTAAACTAGGGCTTGAGAACTTAGGCCTTTAATTGTGGATTTGAAAGACCATTTGGGGTCGGATTTGAGAACTTTTGATATGTATGAACTCGTGGGGAGATGAGGAATCTATTGACGTAAAAATTTCTGAATTTCGAGACGTGGGCCCGGGGGTAGGGTTTCGGTAATTTCGGGATTTGTGCCCTTTATTGATTGTTTTTGCTTGGGCTTCGTTCCATTAGTATATTTTGACATCCTTGTTTTGATTTTGGATAGATTCGACGTGCGTGGAGGCCAATTTGAGGGGCAAAAACGTCGCGAGCTAGAGATTTAGCCGGTTCGAGGTGAGTAATGATTGTAAATGATGTTCTGAGGGTTTGAAACACCGGATTTCACATTGTAGTGCTATATTGAGGTGAGGTACACGCTCGATGACGAGCGTGAGGTTGTGCACTATAGGGGATTGTGACTTGGTCCGTCTCGATTGATGATTTTACTGCGTATTTGATTAAAAACTATTTGCTATCTTCATTATTTAGGCTGAATGCCATATTTGGGCCTAGTGCCAACTATTTGAACCCTTCGGAGATTTTTATTGATATTTCCTCACTGTTTTGACTTATACTTGAACTCGGTCATGTTATTTTCTACTATTTTACTACTCAGCCATGTTTACTCAGTTTTAAGACTTAAATGATATTTGGACTGAGAAACACTGTTTTACTATTGCCCAAGGGGTTTTTGAGGGTTCTTGACTGAGTAAGGCCGAGGGCCTATATTGTGAGGAAACACTAATACTGATTTGGAGGCCGAGAGCCTGAGATATGTACGTCACGAGGTGGATTGATTGATATGAGGCGGAGGGCCTAGTTTGATGCCACGAGATGGCTTGTTATTGCGCTTGGGCCGTAAGGGGCCCCTCCAGGAGTTTGCACACCCCCAGTGAGCGCGGATACCAATTGTGATGTGAGATTGAGCCCAAGGGGCTGTTATTGTTCTGAGATGTTGCCTGAGGGGGGGGGTGTGGTGATACTGTGCTCGAGGGGCGAACTTCTATTTGTTTACTTTACCTTAATTACCTGTCAATTACTTGTTTACTTGTTGAAGGAGGATTTTACTTGACTTTCCACTATTTTACTGCGTTTAAATGGTTTTAATGCTTCATTATAGAATGCCTTTTGCCTTACATATCTTCTTACTTTCAGTCGTTATTTACATTTTTTACTCACTGAGTTGGAGTACTCACTTTACTCCCTGCACCTTGTGTGCAGATTCAGGCGTAGCTGGTTGCGCTCCTGAGTGCTGATTCCTCCAGCTTCAGGCGGGCTTTCGAAGATTACGAGGTAGTTGTTGACGTCCACAGCCCCGTGTCTCTACTCTTTTATCGCTTCTATTTCCTTTCAACAGTTGTACTAGTTATGGATTCAGCATAATTGTATTATGACATATAGATGCTCATCACTAGTGACACCCTGGTTAGGGCTGTGTATGGGTGTTCTTCCGCGTACTTATGTTATTATTGTTATTTCAGAGTTATTTTATCCCGTTTAGACTATTTTCTTAAACGCTTAACTATTAATAATTGGAAAATGGGAAGTGCCGACTAGCCTTGTCTTCACGAGAGGCGCCATCATGACCGGGTCCGGGTTAGGGTCGTGACAAGTTAGTATTAGAGCCTAGGTTACATAGGTCTCACGAGTCATGAGCAAGTTTAGTAGAGTCTCGCGGATAGGTACAGAGACGTCTGTATTTATCCTCGAGACGATGCAGAACCTTTAAGAAAAACTTCATATTCTTGAAATTCTTGTCGTGCGAACTTGTTGATCCGAATACTGAACTTCTATTATTCTATTCTCTCACATATGGTGAGGACACACGTTACTGGACAGGGTGGACGACCACCGGTACCACCGACTGTGTCCACCAGGGGCCGAGTGTCACGCCCCAAAATTCGAGGAGCATGACCAGCGCTCAACCAAGTAAACCCGGCTGAGCAAGCCTGTTAGGTTTCATACTACCCAATTCTGTCTTTGAATAAAGAGTAAATGTACATCATAAATCAAATTCTATAAACATGTCTTTGACGATTTCCATTTCATTTCAATTAACAACTTCGTTCATAATTTTGAAGATATTACAAGTTTTATAAAACATTGCCAAACATCAATATTTCTACTTTAATTCCAATATTCGACACTACCTACAACCTGTCTACGGAGCCTCTAAACACAACTGAAGAGTAATGTAATAAGGAAATGTCGGTAACAAGGCTCCGGCTATACCTCAAATAGTAAGTACATGATGAATAGATGAAACAAGACCCCGAAACAAAGTGGGGCTCACCAAGTCAGCTGAAAGGATGATGCGGCACTAGCTGCAACCAACACTGACTGCTATAGAAACACCTACATCCATTTAAAGACGTAGCGCCCCCAGCAAAAGGGACGTTAGTTCCATCGAATAACACTAGTATGTATAACTAAACACCATTTAGTTAGAAAGAACTTTCATACAAGAATAAAGAGGAAATCATAAAGACAACAAAGTTTCAAATAAGCACCATGTCAACAATATAAGGAGGTTCACATGATTTTCACATAGTTTCTGAAATTTTAGATTGGAGCATCCCACACAATTGCATCATTATCCACTTTGCCACCGCTTCTTTGAGCGAAGTCCGATCACGACCCGATCGGCTAAGCCGTCTCCCAGAGATGTTACCATTATTTCATTCACACTTTCCAGTTTCAATCATCAATACATTACCACCATGTGTATATATCATGGCATCCGATCACGGCCCGATCGGCTAAGAAGCCTCCCCGAGATGTTACCATTTTCCATTATTCCTCTCTCCCCAATCTTTGGTTACACATGTATTAGTTTACCGGCACTTGGGGCCATAATTTCCACATTCCATAATTCATGTTTCACATTGTTCCCATTTTCAACATTTGCTTTGCCACTTAAGATCAGAAGCGCATACAAAGGAAATTTAAATCATAAGCATAGAGAGGAATTCGTCAAGTTTGGCATATTAGTCGCAAAGTAACCTTGGCATGACATTTAGGCATTTAGCACATAGATCATGTTCTCCACACATCCTCCATTTACAAAGAATAACACATTAAACACATGAAGAAGTACCTACCACATACATTTTCACAACAATAATTCACTTAACATAACAAGTACTGCATCAATCAAGTTTTGAACTTTCAACATTTACACGGGCACCATGGAAGCTCAATTTCTAAGAGACGGGGTTTTATCCATACATATCTAAAAGAGCTTTTCCTTTAATTACTACGATATTCCGGAAATTCTAGCAACTTCAATCAATTTTGAGACATAACAAAATTGAACACAAATTAGGAAAATATTTATAATTCTAGCTCATTTGAGAATTTTATCAATTAATAGTTGTGCATATTGATTTCAAATCTCTTTTACAAGATTCCCTTCATTCCCCAACCCAATCTTTACTTGTTTATGATCAACAATCTTCCCACAAACTTATTTTGTACATGCATGAATAACTAATACTCTCACATCCAAGAATCATCTTACTAATTACCCATTTCTAGTTAGATTTCGAAATTGAAGAATTGGGGAAAAGAAATTCTTACCTCTTTGAAGCCTTAGCAACCCTTTGATGCGATTTCAAGGTGTGATTCAAGGAAGAGTAGTGAAATCTTTAGTTTTCCCCTTTCCTCTCTCTAGAATCGCTCTCCCTTCTCTCTAGAACACCAGAAATTTCCCAAAGAAATGAGCCTCAATCGAGTTAAATTAAATGGGGTTTGGGTCTTAAAACCCAGTTTTTGAAAAGCCGCGGCGCGTGGGGCACCGTAAGGTGCGGGGCGCCTGTTAAAAATATGTCTGAAATTGAAATTTTGGACCATTTTGGAATTCCTACAGGTGCGGCGTGCCGTGCGCTGCATGGGGTGGAGTGGTTATGAAAAATTTGTTCAGAAAACGTTTTTGGATGCTCTCTGTACCTCCCCACAGGCGCGCCGCATAGGGCGTCGCGGTAGTGTAAAATTCTGCGCTGCTTTTGGTAATTTGGTCATAACTTCTAGTAGGAGTGTCCAAATGACGAACGGTTTGAAGCGTTGGAAACTAGACTCAACGACCTTTAATTTTATAGGTTATTAATCATATAATACATTATATATATTTAGATATGCTCGTTCAAAGTCTAGACTGGTGCAAGTACCTTTGAAATCTTAGTCTATTATGAAATTTTCCCATTTGGCTTACACTTAGGCCTCTCCTTGGACCCCTCCTTACTTATTATATGACACATACACTTGTTTACCAAATCCAATTTACTTACATCATATCTATAGCACATAAAATATTATAATTAGTCTATATGGCACCACGAAATCCTAAATTACTTAGCGAAATTTCCCGGCGCCTTACATTCTCCCCCGCTTAGGATCATTCGTCCTCGAATGAGGAGTAGAGCCTGACCCAAAAACTTAACATAACATATCTATTTTCTAACCTACCTCAAGTCCCTAAATTTTGACTAACTCCTAAATTTTTCAGAAATTTTGGCAGCATCTCCTTTGTAACTAGGCCTATCCACCTGCCAGAGAACCACCAAACATCCTAACAACTCATCCACAACTCAACAAATCACCACAATGTATATTTTTATAACACTAATCTACCATTACAAGTGCTACATTATCACAATGATACCGGAATATGGACAACACATTTTTAAATCATAACACCTATAAGGTACCTTTCAAGTCGAAACTAATTGTTACACAATCAAGAGAAAATATTTTCTTTCCACGACACTCTCGGCCTTCAACGTGGCCGTCGACTTACATGTTTTGCCATAACACGTTCACGGAAACAATCCCAACCCCCAAACTTACCTAACAAGGATGACAGTTAGATACCTCGCATGAGCTAACTATCCATTAACTTCACCTCCAATAGTTTCCACCGGGATGATACACAAAAGGGTCTCCTAACTACCTTCTTAGATATAGACATGTGAAAACACAAAATATATGGGGAATAACCATGGGGAAACTTCATACTCATAGTGAGGCCTAATGTGAACTACACTTATTTTACCTTCATTATCAATTCACGTAACATCTTCAGGGGGAAAATATTGGGAACAACCTGTTCTCCCTCCTAAATTTTGAATCTCTATGCGTACACCCACACTAAACCTTTGATGACCTTCAACGATTACACTAAGATGTGTTATCCTGAAGTGACCATAAAAATTACCTATCGAATATATGTGATCATACTGCGAAGCTTCCTCTTTGATTTATTTGAACCTTCAATACCCAATGGATTTAATACAATAAGGAACAACAGAGTTCAAGATCAGGCTGGAATTATTCCAGAATCTATTAATGTGCTGAGCAGAGTATTTCATGAGGTTATATGCTAGGAGACACAAAGATTACTAATAACAATACTGACATGATTGATCATTGTGACGATATCAATTATTAGACAAATAAGGCATATGGGTAACTCGTACATTAGCAATAGGAACCATTAAGGAGGAGTATTCAAGTACGTGAACCAGTCATCTTCTGGAGTGTAGGGAAAATCCGTTTATCAAGAATGAGAATACGCTGGCACCTTGAATGCGATATGGGTTTCAAAATACATGATGTTGAATTACACTCTTAACATTAACTAACACACGGAATCTATGCCACAAGCCCATGAGGATGAAAAGAAGTTGATACTAAAGAGATTATCATATTTCAAACAGCTTAACCCTTCTTGATAGTTGATCCTATATGAGAGAACTAAAGATACAACAACTTGTCTTCCAAATCAATATGCTCATAATATGGGAAAAAATCTAAAGGAATCTAATCTCAACCTTTCACGAGTGAAACTACATAGCTAGGACATCCTACCACAGAGGTGAAATCATGTAATGGTTAGAGGAGTTCCAATGGTTGATGTAATGCTCCGGGAAGAAAGACAATTAAAACTCATATCCTCCTTAAGGAGGTGGAACGCCAAAGGAAGCAAAATTTTCCACACATGACAATGATGTTGTCACTAATCTTAGAGGCCTAGTGAGAACAAGGCCACGTAACCCATCCAATCCGACCCATTTAAGACTTTTGAAAAGGGGACGCACTTTGGTTTGAAATCGTGGCAATATAAGTTTGAACTTAGGGGAAATCATTACTTTTGGAAGCCATGAGACAAGCCCACGTAGCCCTCGAAAATTACTTACAATGGCGAGAAATTACTTAAAACCATTACAAGTTGGTATAAAACAAGCCCTCAAAGTGCGCACATGGATGAGTTTGAAAGGGTGAGAAGTCCTAATGCACTTAACGGAGAAGAGTAACCTAATTTATCTAGTCACATGGACAAGTAGAGCAGGTAGATAATTGTTTAGGAGAAAATCTCATAAGGAGTGCGAGCAATATCTTTTTATCCTAACAAAATGAACATACCCCAACCCTTGATGCCATAAGGCATAAAATTAAATTCACGAGGAGAGTTACCAGATGAAAATAGATAGTAAGGCAGTACAAAAAAGAGCACCACTTGGAATTGACAAGCTTAAACAGAGTTGAAGACATTAGAAGTCTGTAGAAAAAGGGGAAAATTTGCCCACTCTCAAGGAGCTTGTAGAGCACGTAAAAGTTAGGTTAATTAAATCAGATCATATAGTTGGATAACCAGTCGAGACGTAATATCGCATTGAAGATTACGGGTAAGCAACTCATGATGCATGACAAATGAAAAGAAAGTGAGAGAGCTTATAGAAGTGACTTTTACATTGTAACTACTAGGAAAGGTGATAATATAAAGCGGTTACGAGAAGCTACATTTTTGAAAGAAGATCTCTGTATGCAGTCACATGATTTATAGCTGTAGAATTCAAAAATCCAATGATGTTTAGCAACTCTACTTCACAATGAAGGGCTACTACACACTTCTACACAACCAACTATTACCAGCCAAATTGAGAGATGCGACAAGACTTGACTGAGAGACAAGCTTTGGCATACGAATATGTTACTAGGTGTATTTCTCCTTGGTCAACCCAAAACCCAAAAGGCGAGAGTTAGACAGATAAGCAAATCGTTGGACCAGCATATGTGTAGATAATCCATTATCGAAATGAGATCGTTCAATCTCAGGACGCGGCCGTGGTCGTGGTAGGGGCAGAGCAGATAGGGAAACACCTGTAGATCCACCAGCTGCCCTAGTTTAAGACCAGGTCCCAGCTATGGACGCTCCAGCAGCACCAGCTCAGGCACCAGTTGTGCCCATTGTGATTCCGGGTCTTCAGGAGGCCTTGGCACAGATCTTATCAGTTTGCACTGGCCTGGCTCAGGCGGTTTCAGCCACTAAAACCGTAGCTACTTCACATGTCGGGGGAGGCACTCAGACTCCCGATGCTCGCATACCTAAGCAGGTCGTGCAGGGGCTTCAGACGGCGGGGGCACATCCAGCCCAGCCAGTTGCAGCTGCTCAGGACTATGTAGTTCCTGTCATGCCAGAGGATGAGCAGCGTAGGTTGGAGAGGTTTTGCAGATTGCATCCTCCGACCTTCAGTGGTGCAGAGGGAGAGGATGCCCATGGTTTTTTGGATAAGTGTTAGAGGATGCTTCGTACATCAGGTATTTTGGAGACCAGCGGGGTTGCTTTTACCACCTATCAGTTTTTAGGAGCTGATTTCACTTGGTGGGAGGATTTTGAGAGGCGTAGGCCTGTTAGTGCAGCACCCCTTTCCTGGCAGCAGTTCTCCATTCTCTTCCTAGAGAAGTATATGTTATAGTCCCATAGAGAGGAGCTGCGTAGGCAGTTTGAGTGGTTGATATAGGGGGATATAACTGTGTCACAGTATGAAATAAGGTTTATTGAGTTGGCTCGTCAGGCTATCT
The DNA here is from genome assembly GCF_000393655.2 of Nicotiana sylvestris. Classification (NCBI taxonomy): domain Eukaryota; kingdom Viridiplantae; phylum Streptophyta; class Magnoliopsida; order Solanales; family Solanaceae; genus Nicotiana; species Nicotiana sylvestris. The sequence goes on from NC_091058.1 coordinate 59,478,842, forward strand.
GGTTGGTCCCGACAGATAGAGCGAGGATTACGAGGTTTGTTGATGGTCTTACTTATCAGCTCTGTATTCTGATGACCAGGGAGAGGGTGACTAGTGCTATGTTCGAGGAGGTTTTTGATATCGCCCGTGAGATTGAGTCGGTTTGCCATCAGGAGCGAGAGGAGGGGGAGGCCAAGAGGCCTCGAGGATCTGGTAGTTATAATTGTGCTCATTCGAGGGGCTAGTTTCAGTACAACAGAGGTCGTTCATTCCGGTCTGCTCAGCCAGCTCACCCAGGTTATCATAGGGCATTGTCGGGTCATGATTATCACAGTTCTCAGCAGGTCCAGTCATTACTTAGTGCCCTCCCAGCTCAGAGTTCGACCCGTGCTCCATCAGTTCAAGTCTCTTCTATGCTGAGTGCATCTACTAGTCACTCTGGTGTGAGGGTCTCCCTTCAATCCCCTTCTCCAGCACCTGGGAGTTGTTATAAGTGTGGTTATATGGGCCACATGTGGAGGCAGTGTCCTTATCGTGTTGCTAGTTCGTCCCAGCAGAGGGGTCAGTCATTAGCTTCAGCGCCAGTTTCTTCACCACCATCTGCTCAGCCAGCTAGGGGTGGATGTTAGTCAGCTAGGGGTAGCCCTATAGGGGGAGGTTGATCAGAGGGCGGTCAGGCCCATTTCTATGCACTCCCAGGCAGACCTAATGCGATTGCTTTAGATGCTGTCATTACAGGTATTATTTCAGTGTGCCACAGAGATGCATCTATATTATTTGATCCTGATTCCACCTTTTCTTATGTGTCATCATACTTTGTTCGTTATTTGGGTATGCCCCGTAAGTGTTTTGCTTTACCTGTTCATGTATCTACCTGGTGGGTGATACTGTTGTGGTAGACCGTGTGTACCGGTCGTATGTGGTGACTATTAGGGGTATGGAGACCCGAGTGGATCTATTACTATTGAGAATAGTAGATTTTTATGTCATTTTGGGCATGGATTGGTTATCTCTGTGTCGTGCTATTCTAGACTGACATGCTAAGACAGTTACATTGGGTATATCGGGTGTGCCATGGTTCGAGTGTCGAGGTGTGACTGATTATGTTCTTAGTAGGGTGATCTCATTCTTGAAAGCTCAGCGTATGGTTGGGAAGGGTTGTCTTTCATATCTAGCATTTGTGAGGGATGTCGGAGCTGAGACTCCTAGTATTGATTCTGTTACAGTTGTGAGGGATTTTCCCGATGTGTTTCCTGTAGACCTGTCGGGCATGCCACCAGATAGGGATATTGATTTTGGTATTGGCCTGGTGCCGAGCACTCAGCCCATTTCTATTCCGCCATATTGTATGGCACCAGCGGAGTTGAAGGAATTAAAAGAACGGCTTTAGAAACTCCTTGATAAAGGGTTCATTCAGCCTAGTGTGTCACCTTGGGGTGCGTCGGTTCTGTTTGTGAAGAAAAAGGATGGCACAATGATTATAGGCAATTAAACAAGGTAACAATTAAGAACAAGTATCCTTTGGCTCGCATTGATGATTTATTCGACCAGCTTTAGGGAGCGAGAGTGTTCTCCAAGATTGATCTCTGTTTAGGTTATCACCAGTTGATGATCAAGGATTCGGATATTCTTAAAACAGCTTTCAGGACCCGATATGATCATTATGAGTTCTTGGTGATGTCTTTTGGGCTGACCAATGCCCCAACATCATTCATGCATTTGTTGAACAACGTGTTCTAGCCTTATCTCGACTCATTTGTCATAGTCTTCATTGATGATATTCTGGTGTATTCGTGTAGTCAAGAGGAGCACGTGGAGCATTTGAGAGTTATGTTGCAGATATTGAGAGAGGAGAAGCTTTATACAAAATTCTCCAAGTGTGATTTTTGGGGCAGTTCAGTGGCTTTCTTGGGGTACGTGGTGTCCAGCGAGGGTATTTAGGTTGATCCGAAGAAGATAAAGGCGGTTCAGAGTTGGCCCAGACCGTCTTCAGCCATAGAGATTCGCAACTTTCTTGGTTTTGCGGGTTATTATAGCCGTTTTGTTCAGGGATTCTCATCTATCGCATCACCCTTGACCAAGTTGACTTAGAAGGGTGCTTCACTTGTATGGTCGGATGAGTGTGAGGAGAGCTTTCGGAAGCTCAAGACAGCTTTGACCATAGCTCCAGTGTTGGTTTTGCTATCAACTTCAGGTTCATATACCGTGTATTTTAATGCTTCGAGAGTTGGGGGATTGGTTGTGTGTTGATGCAGGAGGGTAGAGTTATTGCTTATGTTTCTCTTCAGTTGAAGCCCCATGAGAAGAACTACCCCGTTCATGATTTGGAGTTGGTTGCCATAGTTCACGTGTTGAAGATTTGGAGACATTACTTGTATGGCGTATCTTGTGAAGTGTTCACTGATCATCGCAATCTTCGGCATTCGTTCAAGCAAACGGATCTTAATTTGAGGCAGCAAAGATGGTTGGAGTTGCTTAAGGATTATGATATCACTATATTGTACCATGCGGGAAAGGCCAATGTGGTGGTCGATGCCTTGAGCCGAAAGGCAGTGAGTATGGGGAGTTTGGCATATATCCCAGTTGGGGAGAGACCTTTTGCAGTTGATGTTCAGGCCTTAGCCAATCAGTTTGTGAGATTGGATATTTCGGAGCCCAGTCGGGTATTGGCTTATGTGGTTTCTCGGTCTTCCTTATATGATCACATCAGAGAGCGCCAGTATAATGATCCGCACTTGCTTGTCCTTAGGGACAGAGTTCAGCATAATGATGCTAGAGATGTTACCATTGGTGATGATGGGGTTTTAAGGATGCAGGGCCGGATTTGCGTGCCTAATGTGGATAGGCTTCGGGAGTTGATTCTGGAAGAGGCTCATAGCTCGCAGTATTCCATTCATTCGGGTGTCGCGAAGATGCATCAGGATCTGAGATAGCATTATTGGTGGAGAAGAATGAAGAAAGACATTGTGGGATTTGTAGCTCGATGTCTCAATTGTCAGCTGAGCATCAGAGACTGGGTGGCTTGTTTCATCAAATGGATATTCCCGAGTGGAAGTGGGAGAGGATTACTATGGACTTTGTTGTTGGACTTCCACGGACTTTGAGAAAGTTCAATGCTATTTGGGTGATTTTGGATCGGATGACTAAGTCCGCATACTTCATTCCGGTGTGTACTACTTATTCTTCAGAGTGGTTGGCAGAGATCTATATTTGGGAGATTATTCGTTTGCATAGTGTCCCAGTTTCCATTATTTCAGATAGGGGCACTCAGTTTACTTTACAGTTTTGGAGGTCTGTGCAGCGAGAGTTGGGTATTCAGGTTGAGTTGAGCACAACTTTTCACCCTCAGATGGAAGGGTAGTCCGAGTGCACTATTCAGATATTGGAGGACATATTGCGTGCTTGTGTCATTGATTTCAGAGGGTCATGGGATCAATTTCTACCGCTTGCAGAGTTTGCTTATAACAACACCTACCAGTCGAGTATTCAGATGGCTCCATATGAGGCTTTGTATGGGAGGCGGTGTAGATCTATAGTTGGTTGGTTCGAGCCCGGCGAGGCTAGGCTATTGGGGACAGACTTGGTGTAGGATGCTTTAGAGAAGGTAAAGGTGATTCAGGAGAGGCTTCGTATAGCGCAGTCAAGGCAAAAGAGTTATGCTGATAGGAAGGTTTGAGGTGTCTCCTACATGGTTGGTGAGAAGGTTCTGTTGAAGGTTTCACCCATGAAGGGTGTTATGAGATTTGGGAAGAAAGGGAAATTGAGTCCGCGGTTCATTGGGCCTTTTGAGGTGCTTCGGAGGATTGGGGAGGTGGCTTATGAGCTTGCGTTGCCACCTAGCTTGTCGAGTGTGCATCCGGTATTTCATGTTTCTATGCTTCGAAAGTATATTGGGGATCCGTCTCATGTTCTGTATTTCAGCACGGTTCAGTTGGATGATGATTTGACCTATGATGTGGAGCCAGTAACTATTTTGAGTCGTCAGGTTCGAAAGTTGAGGTCAAAGGATATAGGTTCAGTGAAAGTGTTGTGGAGAGTTCGGCCCGTAGAGTAGGCTACCTTGGAGACCGAGCGGGAGATGCGGAGTAGATATCCTCACCTGTTTGAGGCTTCAGGTACGTTTCTTGATTCGTTCGTGGACGAACGATTGTTTAAATTGGGGAGGATATGATGACCCGGCCAGTCGTCTCATGAGTTACCGCTCCACTTCCACCATTTCTGCTTCGTTATGCTTCGTTATCCGTGTTTAGTGGTATCGGGTTGGTCGGATCGAATCTAGAATGATTTTTGGTAAGGTTTGAGACACTTAGTCTCTTTTAAGGAAGTTTAAGCTTGAAAAGTCAACCGGATGTTGACTTGTGAGTTAGAGGGCTCGGATGTGAGTTTCGATGGTTTGGTTAGTTTCGGGAGGTGATTTATGACTTAGAAGTGTGATCGGAATAGGTTTTGGAGGTTCGGAGTAGAATTAGGCTTGAATTGGCGAAGTTGATATTTTGGCGATTTCCGGTTAGTAGGCCAAATTTTGATATAGGGGTCAGAATGGGATTCCAAGAGTTGCAGTAGTACCGTTGTGTGATTTGGGATGTGTGTGCAAAATTTCAAGTCATTCGGACATGGTTAGGTTGGGTTTTTGATCGAAATTGTAATTTGGAAGATTTTTGAAACTTAGGCTTGAATCCGGGGTGTTTTAGTTGATTTGATGTTGTTTGAAGTGTTTAGATGATTGGAACAAGTTTGTATAAGGTATTGGGTTATGTTTGTGCTTTTGGTTGAGGTCCTGGGGGCCTCGGGGTGATTTCGGATGGTTAACAGAGAGGTTCGAATCTTGTTGAAACAGTTGATATTGCTGCTTCTGGTATTTTTGCGCCTGCGGTTTGGGGGCTGCAGGTGCGGCGCCGCATAAGCGGAGATTTGGCCGCAGAAGCGGGAGAGGTTTGAGAAACAGGAAACCGCAGAAGCAACTAATGGGATCGGATCTGCGGAATCGCAGATGCGGAATGGTGAGGTAGAGTCAAGAACCGCAGATGCGGTAGAGGGACCTCACCTGCGGAGTCGCAGATGTGGCTAGTGGACCGCATATGCGGTATTTGGTCCGGTAAGTGAATTCCACATAAGCGAAGGATTAGACCGCATATTTGGTACCGCAAAAGCGGGTTTTGGACCGCATATGCTGAAAGGCCTAGGCAAAACATATAAGTTATTTCATTTCGCGAAATTGAGCTATTTCACCATTCTTTTACTTCGGCCTTGGAGCTTTTGGGCAATTTGAAAGAGGGATTTCAAGGGAACTTCATTGAGGTAAGGAATATGGACCTAAACCTCGTTCCTATGCTAGTATTTCACGGATTAGAGCTAGAAATTATGGAGATTAATGGTGAAAATTGGGGAAACTAGGGCTTGAGAACTTAGGCCTTTAATTGTGGATTTGAAGGACCATTTGGGGTCGGATTTGAGAACTTTTGATATGTATGAACTCGTGGGGATATGAGGAATCTATTGATGTAAAAATTTCTTAATTTCGAGATATGGGCCCCGGGGTCGGGTTTTGTTAATTTCAGGATTTGTGCCCTTTATTGATTGTTTTCGCTTGGGCTTCATTCCCTTAGCATATTTTGACGTCCTCGTTCAGCTTTTGGATAGATTCGATGCATGTGGAGGCCGATTTGAGGGGAAAAGGCGTCGCGAGCTAGAGATATAGCCAGTTCGAGAAGAGTAATGATTGTAAATGATGTTCTGAGGGTTTGAAATCCCGGATTGCACATCGTAGTGCTATATTGAGGTGAGGCACACGCTCAATGACGAGCGTGGGGTCGTGCACTATTGGGGATTGTGACTTGGTTCATCCCTATTGATGATTTTACTGCGTATTTGATTGAAAATTATTTTCTATCATCATTATTTGGGCTGAATGCCATATTTGGGCCTAGTGCCAACTATTTGAACCCTTCAGGGATTTTTATTGATATTTCCTCACTGTTTTGACTTATACTTGAACTCAGTCATGTTATTTTCCACTATTTTACTACTCAGCCATGTTTACTCAGTTTTAAGACTTAAATAATATTTTAAATGATGTTTGGGCTAAGAAATACTGTTTTGCTATTGCCCGGGGGGCTTGTGAGGTTTCTTGACTAAGTAAGGCCGAGGGCCTATATTGTGAGGAAACACTGATACTTATTTGGAGGTCGAGGGCCTGAGATATGTACGCCACAAGGTGGTGTCACACCTCCTTTTTCACTACACCGGTAAGAGTATAAAGGAGTTTTTCCAATTAAAGGACAATCGGAACAAGATTTAATTATTAATGATTCAGAGTTGCCACTTGGGATATTAATGGTGTCCCAAGTCACCGGTTGAATCCCGAACCGAGGAAAAATATGACTCTGTTAACAGTCCGCGAACCAGAAACCTGAGTAAGGAATTCTGTTAACCCGGGAGAAGGTGTTAGGCATTCCCGGGCTCCGTGGTTCTAGCACGGTCGCTTAACTGTTGTATTTAATTGTATCTAATCTTAACACATGCTAGCTTATGTGCCTTTTACTTGTGAAACCGCTTTTTATCATTATTTATTTTAAAAGAATTACGACGTCGTGAAAACGCGTTTCGAACCACGTCGCAATCAATGCACCCGTGGTTATCAACACATTTCGATTTCGTCGATATTTGGATTTGAGTGGCATCAATGCGCACCCGAGTTTAAGAAGGTCATTTAATTAAAATCGCGCCTAAAGACTCTAACGCAATATTATTTTGGGGAAAAGCCGTGAAGTTCGCTAAACGGCTCATCCCGAAGTCTAAAATATTTTTAATCAACCATTTATTGAGGGCCCCACATTTATTTATTTTTTTGCTCGGTGAGGCTCGTCTCAAAACTATTCAACTAAATGAACTAAGGAAATTCATAACTAAAAAAAATTGATTAAACTAGTTCATCTATGTTTGCGAATAAAATACCATGATTTACAAGAACCTCGTTTTCACTGAAGGACCCATGTCACCTTATAGCAGCTTATTAGCAACTCAACAACCCAATTTGACTTCAGATGCCATTTCTTAATTAGAAAATAACCAAGCAATCTGACAGAATCTTGCATCAAAAGAACTTCCATAACGCATTTGTGCCGAACTTCACTTAGCAAATAGAAACATCCATGACAATCACCAACAAATGAATGATCGATTCGCCTTTATGCCAACGACCGAAAACGAATAACTAGGGTGCAATTCTAGATCAATGATTCAGTTGACAGTAGCATGTCAATTAAGCTTCAACCAACACACGCTTTCTAGAAAGAAACTAGAGTGGTTCTCATATGCTACTTCTAGTGAAGATAGCATAAATACTCACAGAAGGTGTCTAGGATCATCACATTGAGTAACTCACAATCATATTTACCCTACGAATCTTGCTGAGCATTCAATCGTGCTTAGAGCTCCATAGAAACAGAAAAGAAATTTTTGAAAGGCAAGAGTTTGCCATGAGCCACACCCCAGTAGAAAGAATAAGAAGAAAATCTCAATTAACTAAAATGTAAACCGAAAAACTTACTTCAGTATTTTAATCCTTAACAGGGAACCTAGCATAGCAGGATTAGCACTCAAAGTTAGCAATCAAACAGTGCAAAGCGGGGCAGGTTTTGAATGCAGAATTAGCACTCAAAATTGTGCAAATATGTTGCCCAGACAGTGCGAACATGGAAGGTTTTTAGCATGCCTAGTAGTTCAAACAATTTCCAAACTACATCAAGTATCAGCTCGATTAGCAATTACAAACTGATTTTTAAAGTAAAACAAACACACAACTTCACAAGTTTTAAAATATAATCTACCTAAGAAATCAATGACAGAATCGACGTGCCGGAAACATGAGCATCCACTTGATCCTCTCAAACATGGGGAGCCACATAGAGCAAATATTAACAAGGATCATCTCAGCAACTTCAGCCCAGCAGAACATGCAAAAAATGGTCATGGAAGTAGGAAAAAGGAGACTATTCAGTGGTTCCTATTGATCATATCGAGACAGAACAGTAAGTATGATCAGATTTACTCTAAGCATCACACAGGTACTATAAAATCAGAAGAAACAACAGAAAGAGTAAGCTACAGGGAATCAATCCTTTAAGTTGAGATAGGAAATTTCAGCGTATGGATCCACAGTTAATGCAAGCGTCTGAATTCCAAACTAGGCACACAGAATATGACTTGGCACAAGCCTGGTCAAAGTGACCCTAACACTTCTAGCAAACTGCTCATTTGAGAACTAAAGGGAATCAGGAAGGACAAACGCTGAATGATCCAATTTATTCAATTTCAGACTCGGCTCACCAATACTGAAACATTGGTAACAAGATTCAAAAAGGATCTAGGCTAATATTGAGAGGAAATGAATTTAAAGGAGCCCAAATTTCCACCTAGTATATGTAATTTGAGCAGAAACCAAACGAACTATTGATTTACTGGAAAGGCACTTCAAAAAAAAACCCAAAGAACTCTATGAAAGGAAACTGGTGAGCCAAACCAAACCCCAAACTGATGCAACCAGATGCTAAAATATACAACCACGAACTAGGTGACCTACATTCTAAACAACATTACCAATTTCTTAGCTGCCAATGCAAGCCTTTCATTTCAGTAGGTTATGCACACAGTGAACAGAAGAATGAAGTGCAACAGCCCTATTCACAATCTGAAATCCGGAAGGAACAAATGATGCACAGCTGCTAAACAGCTTCTACGCAGAAACTGGTCTGCTGAATCCAGCTGTAATTGGAGTTTTACACGCCAGGCATCATGAGAATGCCAACAGGGGTCCTCTGAACACTCAGACAAAAGGCAACTCAGGATTTGTGATAAGAAACTCCCAATTCAAAGGAAACCAAATTAGTTCAAACATTTTCAGAATAGCAATTTGAATTTGAGTCGCTGCTGCCACCATCGACTAAAATGCATTCAATAACAGTCCCCAAAACATTTGATTAGAAGTAAAATCATATCCCCAACAGGCAATTTATGTTCGAACTCATATTTCAGCTACAATGCATCGGAAAAATCGACACAACCTGAACAGACTTTACCTTAAAATCTCAGCTAGTCGCAAATCAATAAGAGGCTAAGTTGAACTTACTAATTTAAGAATGAACTAAGCACACAAGTTACTTGATGCTTAAACTATGGCCAGACCAACAAAATGATCAAACAAGCAGGTTTCAACCCTTAAAACCTCATGACTCTATTTCAGTGCTCAAACTTATGAAAGAAAAAAAATGAGTGAGATGATTTTACACAACCACAACCATTACATCAGTGTGTGCAATCACTCATCTGATGTAGAATAACCAAGAATACGAAAAAACCCTGAACCAAGGCCAATAGAACTCAGCATTTGAAACCAAACAACGAGCACTGACTTTCAGGTAGTCTTAAACAAAATCATAACAAACATGAACACATGAAACAGAACCATGAGTAATGGAGAGACGGAGAAGAAATGAACCTGAAATTGCAAATCTCCTTTATAACAATTACAGACTCGACAATACACCTCTCGACTCCAAATCCTAGCGAGGTTCAGCAGCAAATCAGCAAGACGACAGTAGAAAATCCAACTTGAACTTCAATTTTATCTCTTTGGAACTCAAATCCGAATTTCGAAAAAAAAAAAATTTGTATGCATCTTCCTCTGAAACTTTGAAAGGATTCTTCAAAGAAGAAAACCAACCCCCAAAACCATCAGTTTGAGAGCCTTTTTCCTTTTTCTTTTTCAAAATCGTTTTTTCCCCTCCCCCTCACAAAATCGGATCAGTTCCTTTTGAGAATGAACCCCTTGATGAATTTGGGGCTCGAATTGAGTGAAATCAATCCAATGCCTCACACTCATCCAGCGAATCCCCCTCCAGAACCTTCCAATCGTTAGATAAATCCAAATTTGGGCGAGTGAGAGAAGAGGGGAATCTTGGGTCAGAAACCGTTAGTAACAGCGAGATGAGAGAAGGAGGAATGCGTGAGTTAAGGGTTTGATGCTCACTGCCATGGATTTGCCTGAATTTGGGGCTTGTTCGCGCGAGTTTGGAGAAGACGAATAGTAGCGTTCGTCGTTTGGGGTCTCTGATTTTGAGCTCTGTATCTAGGGTGTGTATTTTTGAGGAGTGGGTCGGGTCAGGCGGGTTTGGGCCGGGTTTCTGTGTGATTGGGCAGGATGATGTAGGTTTGGGCTGGGGGTTGGGATTGATTTTGGCCCAAATTTCCTTTTCATTATTTCCTACCCCCTTTTAATTCATTCTCTTTTCAATTCACAATTCCTTTCTTTTCCCAAAATCAAAATAAATCCTAAATTAATTAATACTAATTTTTAAACTGAATTAACCTACCATATTAAATTAATTAATTAATTCTAATAATTGTTACTACAAATAATTAGAAACCCAATTAAAAAAACTACTAAAATTCAAAGTTACAAATAAAAAGTGCAAAATAAACTATTTTTGTGATTTTTCCTATTTTTATAAAATAATTTGTCAATTAATCCTAAAAATATAAAATTAAGTACTAAATGCAAATGCAACATATTTTATTATATTTTTTTGTATTTTTTATTAGTTAAACAAAAATAAAAATGCGCAGACAAATGCAAACAATTATCAGAAAATGCCACCAAATTCTAAAAATTCCAAATAATGAAAAGAATTATTTTGTTTTGAATTTACGGGAGTAATTCATATAGGGCAAAAATCACGTGCTCACAGCTGGCTTGTTTGATATGAGGTCGAGGGCCTAGTTTGATGCCACGAGATGGCTTGTTATTGCACTTGGGTCGTAAGGGACCCCTCCAGGAGTCTGCACACCCCCAGTGAGCACGGGTACCCATTGTAATGTGAGATTGAGCCCGAGGGGCTGTTATTTTTCTGAGATGTTGCTCAAGGGGCGGATGTGGTGATACTGTGCCCGAGAGCGAACTTCTATTTGTTTACTTTACCTTAATTACCTGTCAATTACTTGTTTACTTATTGAAGGAGGATTTTACTTGACTTTCCACAGTTTTACTGTGTTTAAATGGTTTTACTGCTTCATTATATAATGCCTTGTGCCTTACGTATTTTCTTACTTTCAGTCAGTATTTACATTTGTTACTCACTGAGTTGGAGTACTCACTTTACTCCCTGCACCCTGTGTGCAGATTCAGGCGTAGCTGGTTCTGCTCCCGCGTGCTGATTCCTCCAGCTTTAGGCAGGCTTTCGGAGATTACGAGGTAGTTGTTGACGTCTGCAACCCTATGTCTCTACTCCTTTATCGCTTCTATTTCCTTTCAGACAGTTGTACTAGTTATGGATTTAGTAGAATTGTATTATGACATATAGATGCTCATGACTAGTGACACCCCGGTTAGGGCTGTGTATGAGTGCTCTTTCGTGTACTTATGTTAATATTGTCATTTCGGAGTTATTTTATCCTATTTATACTGTTTTCTTAAATGCTTAACTGTTAATAATTAGAAAATAGGAAGTGTCGGTTGGCCTTATCTTCACGAGAGGCGCCCTCATGACCGAGTCCGGGTTAGGGTCGTGACATATTATTTTCTCATTATTAATTTGTGTATTTTATATATAGGAGGAACAATATTTCAGCAATATTTTGGGAAGAATTTGTAGATGATATTTTGTCCCACTTGGATGGATCATCCAATCAACCTGTTATAGTGGTTATGCAGCTCATAAAAGCTCACAAATTTCAAGGTACTCAAATCGTAATAGTTAGATTTGACTTCTATTTGTGTGTGTGTGTGTTTAAATTAAAGCTAATTTTATATGTAGACAAATATCCTGTGCATAATACTTGGCATTCCTCGAAGCTTTGGATTAATCATAATCTTCCACAAGTTGCTGAATTTATATTCAGGTTTTTTATATACAATATTAAATCTATATATGTATTATATTTTTAGCATATTTAAAACTAATACAAATTTGGACAAATGCAGATTAGGAAGTGGGCATGAAGTTAACTTTGAGAGAATTAGTCAAATAATTCTCAACGTAGTTATTTTGTTTCTAAAGAACTGGCTGCTGGAAATGTGGAAGTTAAAAGCATTGGAGAATTAATTGATTTCTTACAGGTAAGTAAAATGTTCTTTAGACAAACCGTGACTAACAAATATAGATCTGCCATCTTATAAACTTCTCAAGGGGCAAGACATATAAATATAAATATCCACATCTATATCAGTTAAAGCCATAAATAATTTTCTTTCTTTACTAAATATAATGAATGATAAAGTTGGAAGAAGATACTACTTTTCCAACCATCAGTCAAAGTGGTATAAAGACTGTGAATACTTCCCTCTGCTTACCTCAAAAATTAATTAATTAATCAGTTAGATATGTCAATACTGAAATAGTTACAGCTTACTGTGTATGAATCTGCATCCATTCCGTTCAATTTGAAGTTGAAAGGAATATAATATGCTATTTTTTTATGCAGATATATGATTTTTACCATGATTATAAAGATAGATGTTGGGGTTGCTAAATTCACAATAAAATATATTGTTGTGAGAAACTACTTAGGAAATGCCAAGGCTGATATGCTTCTATTAGCATGGAATTCTCGTACTGAAGGGGGAAAGTATGCAACAATTTTAGATGCCAACTAAGTTTCCTTCCGAAGGATCATTTTGGCATATCTTCTTCACTATCTCATCAGTAATACAATGTATGTTGTCTCTCATTCCGTCAAAAATTGTCACCCAAGGATCAGAAATTCTTGAGTTATTACCCATGCCATTTTTGTAGTGATAAATCTCAATACAGAGGACAACTTCTAGAAAATACATTGCAATATGTTAATGAGTATTTGCTACAATAATATTCCCTTAAGCACATGCTTCATATCAAGCAAATTGTATAGCATCATTATGTTTCGTGGAACATTCATATCAAGTAAATTGTATAGTTTCGTTATTTTTTATGGAACATTTATTAGGAGATGGAAAGAAAGTTTTACTGGAGTCTCAAAATGTTTTTAATATTTGGTTATAACGATGGTATTAACACTAACATATTAACTTTACGGTGTAGATCGTTCTTTTTAATTATCCGCGCATCGCACGTGTACTAATACTAGTTTTATTGTAAAATGAAGTAAAAGATTAAGATAAAAGTGATTATTGTCCAAAATATAAATTTTTTATTAATATCGGTAGTTGTCTCAATAAATTTCAATTGTCATCTTATTTGTGGATGTGGTATATCCAATAATAAAATCGCTATTAAATTAAAGGGACTTATATAGTCATTAAATAACTTTTTTGTTGTATATTTTTCTTTATTCTATTATCTAATGTTTAGTATTTTTACATTTTTAATAAAAGAAATTATTAGCATATTACTTTGTTTAATATTTTTGTCTGCTTGCTTTCTTTTGTAATATAAGAGAAGATATATATATATATATATATATTATTAATCTTGAAATATTTTTTATTTTAAATTTTATTTTGTTGTTGTCAATAATATTATCTGAATTTTAATGAATAAAATCTCTATTAAATTAATAAGACTTATATAAGAATCGAATAACTTTTTTGTTATGTATATTTCTTTATTATATTATCTAATATTTAGTATTATTTCAATGTTAATAGAAACTTTTAGTAGCATATTACTTTATTTAAATTTTTGTATGCTACTTTCTTTGTATAATATTATAGAAGATACATATATTTTTATTTTTTAGTTTATTCAGTTATTCTCAATAATATTATCAGAATAAATAATATTTTTATTTTTAAAAAAAAATATTTTAAAAAACAAAGAAATTTTAAATTGGCAGTTTTTATTATATGGTAATTTTAGTTTTTTTTATTTTAAAATAATTTAAAAGCTCCAACTTGAAATCACTCTCCAATTTGAATGGGCAGTGTTTTTTTAATATTTGTTTTTATTATAAAATATTTTATTTTATTATTTTATAGATATTTAAATTCAAAAACAATAACCAATAACTAATTATTAACTAAATAGCTAATTTATTAACTACTTATACCATGTGGCTTTTTTATATGCAACCACTTGGCTTAAGGAGAGGGGTTTTTCCTCTCCTTTTAATAATACTAGTATTATCACCCCGCGCGATTGCGCGGACACTAACCATGTAATATATTTGAGTTATTTGAATTATATGTAAATAATCTTAAAACTTAAATTATCTCTATTAAATATAGATAATCATTGAATATTAATTAAGAAGCACTACATGAAAAGATTAACCATTTTCCAAATTTCCTAGATATAATTCTATTTTTCTTCTTTGATACCATTCTCACCAGTGTCATTGGATCCTAAAATTAGTCGGAAAGTAAAATATTAACTCATATTTATGACAAAACAATCAAAGGTTGAGACTATGAAGGACTCTTTGGATACGACTTGACTCTTTTATTTACACTTGAAATCTTATTTTGTGTGTTGATATCTTTTAAAAAAATATTTTTATCTCAAAATTTCAGTTTCTAAAGCTTTATTTTTCAATGATAATTATTTTTATAATAATGTAAGGGAAAATATTATCCTTAATTCAAAACTCATTTTAGTCGGCTGTCTAAAAATTTAAAATAGCCAGTAATTTTTTTTCCAGTATGACTCCATTTTGATATTTGACATTAACCATGTTAAATATCCGAGTTATTTGAATGATAAATAACCTTAAAATTTAAACCTTCTAGATAATCGTTAGATATCAATTAAGAAACAATACATGAAAAAGACTAACATTTTCTCAAATCTCGTAGTGATAATTTTATTTTTGCATAATTCTCATTGGTGTTATTGGAAACTAAAAATAGCTAAAAAAGTGAAATAATAACTTGTATTATGTCAAAGCACAAAGGTTGACATAATATGAATGATTCTTTGGTTATGTGTGATGACCCAAAAGGTCATCACTTGTTTTAGAAATAAATTCTGTATTACGAGACCTTAAAAACCTCTTTGTATCTCACATCGATTTGCGTGCGCAGTCCGGGTGCGAAGCTGGAAAGCCATTATGTGAAAATCTATGAAAAATGATGAATTTTGCCTTTAAAATGAATTTAAGTTGACATCGGTCAATATTTTGGGTAAACAGATCCGGACTCGTAACTTGACAGTCCTGGAGGGTCCGTAAGAAAATATCAAACTTGGGCGTATGCCCGGAATCGAATTCCGAGATCCCAAGTCCGAGAAATGAATTTTTAAAGAAAATTATTTTCTGGAATTATTTATGAGTTTTGGAAATGAAATGTGTTTGAAATTTGATGGTATCGGGCCCGTATTCTGGTTCCGGATCCCGATACATGTCTTATATGTGATTTAAGTTGAGTCTGTGAAATTTGGTGAGAAACGGACTTGAAATGACGTGAATCGGACCTTATTTGAGAAAATTAGAAAATTTGATGTTCTTAAGTGATTTCATGATTTTGATGCTAAATTCATAGTTGTTGATGTTATTATGGTGATTTGAATGCACGAGCAAGTCCGTATGATGTCTTTAGGTTGCTGTGCATGTTTGGTTTGGAGTCCCGAGGGCTCGGGTGAGTTTTGGATAAGCCACAGAGTGGAATTTTAACTTAGGAATTGTAGGTTTTTCAGCTGGTATGGTTAGGTATGCAGGCTTCGCAAATCTCGCAAATGCAACAAAGCCTCGCAAATGCGAAGATGGACCAGGGCAGCCTTAGTCGCAAATGTGACAGTTCTATCGCAAATGCGATTTCGCATTTGCGAATGGTCTCTCGCAAATGCGAAGATGACCGAAAATTTAGCTGAGTTGCAAATGCGAAAGTGTTAGTTTTTTTAGGGGCTCGCAATTGCGAACCCTGGTCGCAATTGCGACATCTAAGACCTGTAAATTCACACTTAGATGCATTTTCAGCCATTTTTCATATCTTCTCAAAATATAAATTCTCTTGAGCGATTTTCCAAAGAAAATTTCTTCTGCAAACCAATTGTAAGTCATTTCTAGCTCGTTTTCTTCAATCTTTAACATCTTTTCACATGATTTCAACTCAAAATCAATGGTTTTCATGGGAAAAATTGGGTGTTTGCAAATTTTGGGAATTTGGACCCCGATTTGAGGTCCGATTTCAAAATAAATTATATATTTGGGTTCGTGGGGGAATGGGTAATCTGATTTTGGTTCGAACCTCGGGTTTTGACCATGTGGGCATGAGGCCGATTTTTGACTTTTTGGGAAAAACTTTAGAAAACTTATTTTCATGCATTAGAATTGATTCAATTAGCATTTATTGATATAATTAAGTAACTTATGGCTAGATACGAGCGAATTAGTGGTGGAATCAAGAGGTAAAGCGATAGTTGAGACTTGAATTGTGTTTGTGGCATCGAGGTAAGTGTTTGGTCTAACCGTAGCTTGAGGGATTAGGAGTTGAGTCCTATTTGCTATGTGTTACTTGTTGAGTACGATGTATAGGCATGGTGGCGAATATCTATACGTTGTTGTCAAGTATGACTGTGAGTCTTAAATTGAAATCGTTGTGTTCTTAATAAGTACTATGAATGCCTAAGTTGTTGATTTTCTGTGTTGGGCAAGAATTATGATTATTCTCGTGGAAGTTGCTTATGGTTGAGGATTGGTGATAGTTGAGGTTTCTTTGTGAAGTTAAATGTTAGAACAAGTTTGGTTATAGCTGACTCCCTTACCGTGACGTATTTATTTATATTGTCGATTCCCTTACCGGGATAGTGTTGTTTCCTTATTGTTCCATTGCCGGGACTCTTTTCTTGTGATTGGTGTTGAATTGTATATTGGGATCGGGTTGCACGCCGCAACAATATTATATTTGGATTGGGTTGCACGCCGCAACAATCAAAATAATTGGATCAGGTTGCACGCCGAAACAGTGATAAATGATATGAACGGGTTGTGCACCGCAACAATAAATAATAAAAGAGTTTATTGATTGGTTGCGATTTCCTTATCCTTTTGCTGTGAATTTTAAATTGTTCTTTATGTTTTTCTCTTAAATTACTGTTGGTAAATGATGTTCCCCCGCAGCATGTCCCCCCGCATCTTTAATTGCTTATTTCTGTTTTATTTTCCGTTGTATATGATATAACTGCACAGGTTTATTTGGTAGTCTGGTCCTAGCTTTGTCACTACTTTGTCGGGGTTAGGCTAGGCACTTACCAGCACATGGGGTCGGTTGTGCTGATACTACACTCTGCACTGTGTGCAAATCCCGGAGCAGCAGCTTTTGGACCGTAGCTTTGGGTGGCTGCCTTCAACCTAGTCAGAGATTCCGAGGTAGTCCTGCAGGCCTCGACATTCTCTTCTATCTTTATATTCTGTTTTCATTTACTTCAGAGACAGATTGTAGCTTTTTTTCAGACCTTGTTTGTAGTAATTCTGGACTGTCTGTGAAGCGTGACACCAGTTCTGGGTAGATGTCGTTTTAGATGATGTATTGGATATTTATTCAAATATTTTATCATTTATTCCGTTTGTTTAAAAATTTTGCTATTTATAAGATATTGTTCCTAACTGTTAAAGGATTTAAAATTAGGAAAAGATAATTTATTCACACTGTTGGCTTGCCTAGATTTCATTAGTAGGTGTCATCACGACTCTCGAGGGTGGGAAATCCGGGTCGTGACAAGTTGGTATCAGAGCTCTAGGTTACATAGGTCTCACAATTCACGGACAAGCTTAGTAGAGTCTAAGGGATTGGTACGGAGACGTCTGTATTTATCACCCAGAGGCTACAGAGTTAAGAAAAACTTCACATCTATTCTTTCATGTCGTGCGGTTTGGTTTCTCAAAGCTAATTGAATTTTTACTCTGTTGTTTCGCAAATAGCGAGAACACGCGCTTCCTCATCCACTGATTAGCAGCCCAAGCCCCCAACAGTAGCTCCCACGAGGGGCATGGGGCAAGGCTGAGGCCGTGCTAGAGGCCGAGGTAGGGGCAGAGCTCAGCCCAGAGCAGCAACACCAATAATAAAGCCTCAAGTTGACTTTGATGATGAGGTTCTAGCCCAGACAGTTTTGGTGGGCCCAGCTCAGGTCCCAGAGGGATTCATCGCTACCCCAGTACTCCAGGATGCTCTGGTCCGTCTAGTGGGCCTTATGGAGAGTATCACCTGGGCAGGCTTGCTTCCTGTAGCACCAGCCGTCTCTCAGGCTGGAGGAGGAGCCCAGACTCCTGCTACTCACTCTCCGGAGCAGATGGCTCCCCAGTTTCTGACTCCAGCAGCTCAGCCAGTTGGAGTAGTTCAGTCGGGTGTGGTAGCTCAGGCCGGTGGTGGAGCAGTTATGTCTGCCGATGCTTTGTGGAGATTGGACAGGTTCATCAAGCTCTTCACTACTACTTTCAGCAATGCATCTTCTTAGTATCCCCAAGATTATCTAGACAGTTGTCATGAGGTTCTCAAGAACATGGGGATAGTGAAGACCAATGGGGTCGACTTGCTACTTTCTGCTTGTCTGGTTCCGCCAAGACTTGGTAGAGAGATTATTGTTTGGCTAGGCCAGTCGGATCACCAGCTTTGACTTGGAAGCAGTTTACTCAGCTATTTCTGGAGAAGTTTCTCCCTATCACTTAGAGAGAGACCTATCGGAGGCAGTTTGAGCGTCTTCAGCAGGGTTCTATGACCGTTACTCAGTATGAGACCAGATTCATCGACTTGGCCCGTCATGCTCTTATCACACTTCCCACCGAGAGAGAGGGTGAAGAGGTTCATTGAGGGACTTATTCAGCCGATTCGAATACAGATGGCTAAGGAGATAAGAAGTGAGATTTCTTTTCAGGAGGCGGCCAATGTGGCCAGGAGAGTTGAGAATCGCAGGGGGTGGTCAGGGGTCTGACAAGAAGCCTCGTCATTCTGGCAGATTCAGTGGTGCCTCATCTGGAGGTAGGGATTCGTATGGTAGAGGCCATCCTCCTAGGCCTTTTCAGTCAGCACTTCAGGTTTCTCACGGTGCTTCAGGTGGTCATGGTTCTCACATGTAGTATTCTGATCAACAGCCCTACAGTGCACCACCAGCTCCTATCAGTGCACCGCCGATTCAGATTTTTCGGGGTGGCCATTCAGGTCGCTATGGTCAGTCTCAGTTTCCTCAGCCGCAGCTATTAGGTGGATGCTTTGAGTGCGGTGAGTATGGTCATATCTGGAGGGCTTGTCCAAGGTTTGTGGGTACTCAGTCACAGCAGTAGGGTTCCCATGCTATGGTTCAGGCACCAGGTGTTCCACCACCTACCTCGCCAGCTAGGGCTGGGGTAGAGGTGCTAGAGGTAGAGGTAGAGGTATTAAAGGTGGAGTCCAGGAAGCTAGAGGTGGAGGCCAGCCAGCAGCATGCCGTCCTAGAGATGTAGTTCAAGGTGGTGGGGCCCAGCCCCAATGTTATGCTCTACCAGCCAGGACTGAGGCTGAGGCTTCTGATGTAGTTATCACAGGTACTGTTCTGGTTTGTAGCAGAGATACTTCAGTTTTATTTGATCTTGTATATGTGTCTACACCAATGGTGATTCTATTATGGTAGATCGAGTCCATCGTTTGTGTATAGTTGTGATTGGGGGTCATGAGACTCGTGTAGATTTGTTACTTTTGGACATGGTTGATTTCGATGTCATATTGGGGATGGACTGGTTGTCACCTTACCATACTATCTTGGACTGTCATTCCAAGACTGTGACCTTAGTCTTGCCGGGGTTACCCTATTTAGAGTGGAGAGGGACTCCTGGTCATTCTACCCGTAGTGTTATCTCTTATGTGAAGGCTCGGCATATGGTCAAGAATGGGTGTTTGGCCTATTTGGCATATGTTCGTGATTCTAGTGCCAAGGTTCCTTCTATTAATTCTGTGTCTGTTGTTCGTGAGATCCCTGAGGTATTTCCTTCAGATTTGTCGGGTATGCCACCCGATAGGGATATTGACTTCTGCATTGATTTGGCTCCGGGCACTCAGCCTATTTATATTCTGTTGTATCGTATGGCGCCGCCTGAGTTGAAAGAATTGAAGGAGCAGTTGCAAGACTTGCTTGAGAAAGGCTTCATTAGACCTAGTGTCTCACCGGGGGAACGGTGTTGTTTGTTAAGAAGAAGGATGGATCAGTGCTAATGTGTATAAATTACCGGTAGTTGAACAAGGTTACAATCAAGAATAAGTATCCATTGCCGAGGATTTATGATTTGTTTGATTAGCTTGTGGGTGCCAAGGTATTTTCAAAGATTGACTTGAGATCTACCATCAGTTGAGGATTAGGGCATCTAATGTCCCTAAGACAACTTTCCGCACTCGGTACGGGCATTATGAGTTCTTGGTGATGTCATTCGGGTTGACAAATGCCCCAGCAGCTTTTATGGATTTGATGAACCGAGTGTTCTGGCCTTACTTAGATTCATTCGTGATAGTCTTCATTGATGATATTTTGATCTATTCCCGCAACCGGGAGGAGCATGAGCATCATCTTAAAGTAGTTATTCAAACTTTGAGGGATAGTCAATTGTATGCTAAGTTTTCGAAGTGTGAGTTCTAGTAGAATTCAGTTGCATTCCTGGGTCATGTTGTATCAGTAGAGGGTATTCAGGTTGATCCGAAGAAGATTGAGGCAGTCAAGAACTGGCCTAGACCAGCATCAACTACAGAGATCCGAAGTTTTTTGGGTCTGGCAGGCTACTATCATCAATTTGTGGAGGGGTTTTCATCTATTGCAGTCCCGATGACCAGGTAGACTCAGAAGGGTGCCCAGTTCAGGTGGTCGGACGAGTGTGAGGCGAGCTTTCAGAAGCTCAAGACAGCTTTGACTATGGCACCAGTGTTGATTTTGCCCACATGTTCAGGGCCTTATATGGTTTATTATGATGCTTCTCGTATTGGACTTGGTGCGGTGTTGATGTAGGATGGCAAGGTCATTGCCTATGCTTCGCGACAGTTGAAGATTCATGAGAAGAACTATCTGGTTCATGATTTGGAGTTAGCAGCCATTGTTCACGCATTAAAGATTTGGAGGCATTATCTGTATGGCATGGCGTGTGAGGTGTTCACGAATCACAAGAGTCTTTAGTATTTGTTCAAGCAGAAGGAGCTAAATTGAGGTAGAGAAGGTAGTTGGAGCTATTAAAGGATTATGATATCACCATCTTATATCATCCGGGAAAGGCCAATGTGGTGGCCGATGCTTTGAGTAGGATTCAGCCAGTATGGGCAGTCTTACTTATATTCCGGTCGGTGAGAGACTACTTGCTTTGGATGTTCAGGCTTTGGCCAATCAGTTCGTGATGTTGGATGTTTCTGAGTCCAGCCATGTGTTATCTTGCACAGTCGCTCATTCATCATTATTGGAGCTTATCTGTGATCGGCAGTATAATGATCCTCATTTGTGTGTCCTTAGAGACATGGTGCAGCACTGAGGTGCCAAGTAGGTTACCTTAGGATATGATGGAGTTTTGAGGTTGCAGGGTCAAGTTTGTGTGCCAAATGTGGATGGGCTTCGAGAGTTGATTTTAGAGGAGGCCCATATTTCCCAGTACTCTATTAATCCGGGCGCCGCTAAGATGTATTAGGATTTGCGGCAGCACTATTAGTGGAGAAGGATGAAGAAGGCTATCATTGCATATGTGGCTCGGTGTTTGAATTATCAGCAAGTTAAGTATGAGTATCAGAGGCCTGGTGGTTTGTTCCAGAAGATTGAGATTCTTGAGTGGAAGTGGGAGCGTATCACTATGGACTTTGTTGTTGTACTCCCACGGACTCAGAGGAAGTTCGATGCAGTGTGGGTTATTGTTGATAGGCTGACCAAGTCAGCACATTTCATTCCTGTGGCAGTCTCCTATTCTTCCGAGAGGTTAGCTGAGATCTATATTCGGGAGATTGTTCGTCTTCATAGTGTGCCCGTGTCTATCATTTCGAACCGAGGTACGCAGTTTACCTTACATTTTTGGAGAGTAGTTTAGCAAGAGTTGGGCACACGGATCGAGTTGAGCACAGCGTTTCATCCTCAGACGGACGGGCAGTCCGAGCGGACTATTCAGATTTTGGAGGATATGCTCTGAGCTTGTGTTATTGACTTTGGAGGCTCGTGGGATCAGTTTTTGCCTTTAGCAGAGTTTGCCTACAACAACAGCTACTAGTTGAGTATCCAAATGGCTCCTTATGAGGCTTTGTATGGTAGGCGGTGTCGGTAGCTGATTGAATGGTTTGAGCTGGGAGAGGCTCGGTTGTTGGGTAAGGATCTAGTGCAGGATGCCTTGGTCAAGGTCAGGATTATTCAGGATAGGCTCCGCACAGCTCAGTCCAGGCAAAAGAGTTATGCCAATCGTAAGGTTCGTGATTTGGCATTCATGGTTGGTGACTGGGTATTGTTTCGCCCTAGGTTCATTGGTCCGTTTGAGATTCTTGATCGAGTGGGAGAGGTGGCTTATAGACTTGCGTTGCCGCCGAGCTTATCAGCCGAGCATCCAGTGTTTCTTGTGTCCATGCTTTGGAAGTATCACGACGATCCATCCCACGTGTTAAATTTCAGCACTGTCCAGTTGAATATGGACTTGTCCTATGAGGAGGAGCTAGTAGCTATCCTAGACCGATAGGTTCTTCAGTTGAGATTGAAGAGTTTTCCTTCTGTTCGTGTTCAGTGGGGAGGTCAGCCTGCTGAGGCATTGACCTGGGAGTCCGATATACGGAGCCGTTATCCCCATCTTTTCCCCGACTCAGGTACTTCCTTCTTATGTTCGTTAGAGGACGAACGGTTGTTTTAGAGGTGGAGAATGTGATGACCCAAAAGGTCATCACTTATTTTAGAAATAAAATTCATATTTTGAGACCTCAAAAACCTCTTTTTGTCTCACCTCGATTTGTGTGTGCAGTTCGGGCGCGTAGCCGGAAAGCCATTATGTGAAAATCTGTGAAATATGATGACTTTTGCCTTTAAAATGAATTTAAGTTAACTTCGTTCAATATTTTGGGTAAACAGACCCGGACCCGTAATTTGGCGGTCATGGAGGGTCCATAGGAAAATATGGGACGGGCGTACATCCGGAATTGAATTCCGAGGTACCAAGCCCGAGAAATAAATTTTTAAAAAAAATTATTTTTTGGAACTATTTATAAGTTTTGGAAATGAAATGTGTTTGAAATTTGATGGTATCGGGCCCCTATTCTGGTTCCGGAGCTCGGTACAGGTCTTATATGTGATTTAAGTTGAGTCTATGAAATTTGGTAAGAAACGGACTTGAAATGACGTGAATCAGACCTTATTTGAAAAA
The DNA here is from genome assembly GCF_000393655.2 of Nicotiana sylvestris. Classification (NCBI taxonomy): domain Eukaryota; kingdom Viridiplantae; phylum Streptophyta; class Magnoliopsida; order Solanales; family Solanaceae; genus Nicotiana; species Nicotiana sylvestris. The sequence goes on from NC_091058.1 coordinate 59,502,071, forward strand.
ATTAGAAAATTTGATGTTCTTAAGTGATTTCATGATTTTGATGTTAAATTCATAGTTGTTGATATTATTATGGTGATTTGAATGCACGAACAAGTCTGTATGATGTCTTTAGATTAGTGTGCATGTTTGATTTGGATCCCTGAGGGCTCGGGTGAGTTTTGGATAGGCCACGGAGTGGAATTTTAACTTAGGAATTGCAGGTTTTTCAGCTGGTAATGCGAAGCCTGGCTCGCAAATGCGAAGATGGACCTGGGCAGCCTTAGTCGCAAATGCAACAGTTCTATCACAAATGTGAAATTTCCTTCGCAAATGCGAAAGTGTTAGTTTTATGAGGTGCGAACCCTGGTCGCAATTGCGACATTTGAGACCTGTAAATTCACACTTAGATGCATTTTCAGCCATTTTTCTTATCTTCTCAAAACATAAACTCTCTTGGGCGATTTTCCAAAGAACGTTTCTTCTCCAAATCAATTGTAAGTCATTTCTAACTCGTTTTCTTCAATCTTTAACATCTTTTCGCATGATTTCAACTCAAAATCAAAGGTTTTCATGAGAAAAATTGGGTGTTTTAGGTAGAACCTAGGTTTTTCAAATTCTGGGGATTTGGACCTCGATTTGAGGTCCGATTTCAAAAAAAAAATTATATATTTGGGTTCGTGGGGGAATGGGTAATCGGGTTTTGACCATGTGGGCCCGGGGTCGATTTTTGACGTTTTGGGAAAAACTTTAGAAAACTTATTTTCATGCATTAGAATTGATTCAATTAGCATTTATTGATGTAATTAAGTAACTTGTGGCTAGATACGAGCGAATTGTTGGTGGAATCAAGAGGTAAAGGGATAGTTGAGACTTGAATTGTGTTCGTGGCATCGAGGTAAGTGTTTGGTCTAACCTTAGCTTGAGGGATTAGGAGTTGAGTCCTATTTGCTATGTGTTACTTGTTGAGTACGACGTATATGCATGGTGACGAGTATCTATACGTTGGTGTCAAGCATGACCGTGAGTCTTAAATTGAAATCGTTGTGTTCTTAATAAGTACTACGAATGCCTAAGTTGTTGATTTTCTATGTTGGTCAAGAATTATGATTATTCTCGTGGAAGTTGCTTATGGTTGAGGATTGGTGCTAGTTGAGGTTTCTTTGTGAAGTTAAATGTTGGAACAAGTTTGGTTATAGCTGACTCCCTTGCCGAGACGTATTTACTTATATTGTCGATTCCCTTGCCGGGATAGTGTTGTTTCCTTATTGTTCCCTTGTCGGGACTCTTTTCTTGTGATTGGTGTTGAATTGTATATTGGGATTGGGTTGTACGCCGCAACAATGTTATATTTGGATCGGGTTGCACGCCGCAATAATATTATATTTGGATCTGGTTGCACGCTGCAATAATATTATATTTGGATCGAGTTGCACGCCGCAACAATAAAATTATATGATCGGGTTGCACACGGCAACAGTGATAAATGATATAGATCGGGTTGCACGCGCAACAATAAATAATAAAAGTGTTTATTGATTGGTTGCGATTTCCTTATTCTTTTGCTGTGAATTTTAAATTGTTCTTTATGTTTTTTTCTTGAATTACTGTTGGTAAATGATATTGTAAGCACGTGATTTTTGCCCTATATGATAATTACTCCCAAAATTCAAAATAAAATAATTTTCCTTTTGTGTGCAATTTTGAGGATTTTTGTGGCATTTATTTTTTTATAATTGTTTGCATTTGTCTGTGCATGTTTATTTGCTAAATTGATAAAATATACAAAAAAATGTCGCATTTGCATTTAGGATTTAGGTTTGTAATTATGAGTAATTAAGTTTGTTTAAAAGAATTAAAATTACAAAATAGGCATTTTTAGCATTTAATGTCCAAATTGTGTGATTTTATTTTATTGATGTTTAATTTTGGGTGATAATTATTATTAGGAATTAATTAGTATTTTAAGATAATTCTGGTTTTTATTATTTAATTTTAATATTTTAGTTTTATTAATAAGTAAAAGAAAAAGAACAAAAAATAGAAAAAGATCGGATTGAGCCTTTTCTTCTATTTTAAACCACAAGCCCAAAGAGTTTTCCCCATAACCCGGTCTATTTCAACCCGGGTCGACCCGATCCGCCCCATAACCCCAAATGAACTAACCTCTCCTATCTTCATTTCATTTTTTTCCTAACCGTAAACCTAAATCCCATCCCCCCCCCCCCCCTCTCTCTTTCTCTCCATCTTCTCCAAGCTTCCTCACGCCCCCATCCATGGTTGCCCTTGCATCGTCTTCTTCGACACAAGCACACACACACACACAGCTCCACAACCATCCACACTCGTCGACCACCAACAACCCCGCCTCGTCGTCGAAGCCATGAACGACCAACAGCCCCGCTTTGATGAGCTCCAGCCATGGACGACGTGAAGCAGCCCCAACCAGCCCCGTCGCAACACAGTACCATCTTCATCGTCTTCGACCAAATGACCCTACTGTTCACTGCTGCTGCCCGTCGTCCATGGCTGTTGCTGCCCGTCGCTGCTGTTGCTCCGCCACTACTGCTGCCCGTCGCTGTTGCTGCTCCGCCACTGCTGCTACCCGTCGTTGCTGCTACTCCGCCACTGCTGCGTTGCTGCTCCTTCTTCATCCCAGCTCATCCATGAACATCACCCATTCTCCATGGCGGTTGCATGGTTGCTTCTTCAAAACAAGAACGTGATGTTCAGAAGAATTATTGGTTCGAGTTCATCGTCGTTCCGGTCCGGTTAGTTGGTTTAACCAATTCGTGTTTATCGTTTTTTTTATTTTTTTCAGTTTGTTTCATTTTTCTTATTTATTTGTTGTTTAAAAATATTGTTCAGTCCAAATAATTCCAGTTGTTTCTTTGTTGTTCATCATTTAGTTTGAGTTTGTTCATAAAATTTGACTAGGAATTGGTTATAGCTGCTATATTTTAGTTAGAATTGATTAGGTGAATTGGTTATAGCTGACGGGGTAGATTGGTAAATTGCAGTATTTTTAGTGGTAAAATGGTAATTTCAGTAAGATCGGAGGGGTATTTTTGGAATTGAAAATCTGAACAATTATTTATTTTGAGTGCTCTGTCCATTAAGATTAAATAATATTTAAATAATATTAAAATAGTACATGGTGGGGGACAAGACATAATGTAATGGGGGAATAATATAATTGTTTAAGGTAGGCATGGGGGACAAGATATAATGGAGGGAATAATGTATTTGTTTAATGTAGTGGGGGGCAAAACATTAGGTAGTGGGAAGATAAAGGGGGATGGGTAAAAGATAGTGGGATTTAATTTTAAAATACTGAAAATTGGTAATAAATAGGGAGACTTGGACAGAATTTAGGGAGAAGTTTTTTTGGGTTGGATATTGAAGAGAGGGGAATTCCGAAAATATTAAGACTTCCAAATGAAAAAAACATTCTGGAAATTTAAAGAGAGAGTAGTATACACCTGATATACAATCTAAATATTTTGATATACGAATTCACAAATTAAGGGTTAAACATTAACTAGTCTTTCAATCTGAAAAGACTCCCTTTGCTTCTGCCCGTTAATTGTTGTTGGTGTCTCGGAATTTTCGTTTAATTTGTTCCTTGAGTTTGGTTGGTTGTTTGCCACTACTTCACTGGTTTGTTGGATTTTATCTTGATTTTAAAATCTGTCATTGGTTTCTCATTGCTGGTTGTTACTGGTTGATGGGTGTTGTTGTTGTTGTATGCTACTGCATTTCTGTTGATCTTCCTTTTCTTTTGCTTCCAATATCAGGTACACAACTGACACGCTGGTTACTGTAAACTGAAACATGAAGCATGAATATGAAATGAAGAGTTGAAGTTCTGAATTTATCTTAATTATATTCTGAATTTTATTTGTATATATACATTATTTAGCTTACTCTAATCAGAATCATGTAGCTGTTTAATATATATAGGGGAACATCTTACGGTAGCTTGACAGACGAACTATCTATGTATTGCCTAAAAATAAATAAATGGCGTAGTAACTCTGTCTAGTTAATTCGTTATTGTTGGATGATTATCATGTCTCAAAAAGCATGTTAGCTGATTTAGACTATTTTTAAACATTCAACAGTTAGTTCATTAAACGAATAGATCATTTCGGAACTTGTAGGAATATTGTTTAGCTAAATACTATTGGTTAATTTCAGCATGTAAATGGTTTAGGATTAAAATTAGATTGCCAAGTTTTTTTTTAATTTGACAAACTGTGAGCATGCCTAGTATAATGTAACTAGGTAGTAACATGTGAATGAGATGGCCCGGGTCCTGTTTGTACCATATACATTGGGTCTGGGCCCGCATTGGCAACGGACTACCCTGCTTGCATCATTTTCAGATTTTACGAATCATATTCGGAATCCAACTATAACAACTCGTAAGCATGTAAATAAATTAGGACCTTTTCTCTTTCATTTTGTAGAGACAAATTTAATAGAAAAAATGTAGGCACTTTAGGATTATCCTGTTAAAATAAATGAGATGAGCCTCACCCAATCAAACGTATAAGTTGCGGGGCCCTCAATAAAAGGTTAATAATTGTATAGACTTCGGGATCGGTTGTTTAGAAAATTTCACGACCTTACCCAAAAAATAATGATACGCTAGTCGCTTTAGGCGCGCCTTTAACAATTTATTTTCTTAAACTCGGGTGCACATTTATGTGACCCAAATCCAAATCTCAATAGAGTCGAAATATGTCGATAACCACGGGTACATTGTTGTGACGTGGTTCAAGATATATTTTCACGATGTTGCAATTCTCGATAAAAATAATAATAATGATAAAATCGGTTAAAAGTCAAAATTCGCACATATGTTCAACATGTATTATATCAGATAATCAAGCCGAATATAACAGTTGAGCAACCGTGCTAGAACCACGGAACTCGGGAATGCCTAACACCTTCTCCCGGGTTAACAAAATTCCTTATCCGGATTTCTGGTGCGCAAACTGTTAAACAGAGTCATTCTTTTCCTCGATTCGGGATTCAATCGGTGACTTAGGACACCATAAATCTCTCAAGTGGCGACTCTGAAATAAATAAATAAATCTCGTTTCGGTTGTCCTTTAATTGGAAAAAACTCCCTTCCGCGCCCCTTTTGGGCGGCGCGGGCAAAAAAGCAGGTGTGACAGCTCAGGCGACTCTGCTGGGGAATTTACCCAGAACCACCGGTTCAGGGTTAGAAATTCAAGCTTGATAAATTGTTGTATTTTGACTTTATTATCTGATATTCTCATATGATCTGTGCTTAATATGCAAAATGATGCTTTTACTGCTTTGATATTTTGTGAACTGTATATAAACTGTGCTGAAACTCATCTCCTCTATGAGTCTTCTAAATCATAAAGAAGGGTGCACTTCGTGTGACTTCTTTTCTGTTTAGAGTCAATCCCATTTTTAGAACGAGGTTCGGATAAGTTGCAAAGTCGGGTTGAGCTTCTGTATCCCCGGTACGCTGCCCCCCCCCTAGGCTCGAGCCGTCCGCTTGGGTAAGCCAGGTCTAAAACAAACACCTAGTTTCTGAACCTAGAATAACTCAACTTCATGCCGGATCTCTAGTAGGAACGCTTATCTGCATCATGTGCATTTTTGACTTAGGGGACTCAACACAGGGGTTGGGTCCATCTAGGAATAGCAACCTTAAACAGAAAAGACCATCCTGATGCATCCTACTTACGCTCTGTGCATTTATTTGTTTCGAACCCGCATGTTGAACGACTTCTAAATCTAAGGGAATGTTAGAAAATTTTTGAAAAAAAAAATTGAGAAAAAGAGAAAATAGCAAGGGGAGAGTTAAATGATTAATTTTTTAAAAAAAAAAAAACCAGTGTCCAAGTACTGTCGGAACTCTGCTGAAATTTTGAAAAAAGAATATTTTATTTTTAAAAGTTGTTTGTTTACCCAAAAAACAGAAAGTGTGTAGGAAAGAGTCATTTATTTTAGTTTGCTTTGTTTTCAAAAACAAAAAACAAAAAAAAATGAAAAGGAAAAATAGTTTCTTTTGCTATAAAAGAAAAAGGAAAAAATATGTTTGTTTTCAAAAATTAGTTAGTTTATCTGGCGAACTACGCCGGTTTGATTCTCACAGGGGGGTGAGATACGTAGGCAACCCTCATCGGGTCCAACCTCCCCTTTTGTAAAAATAGCAACAACAAAAAAAATGTTTCAAAATTTTAATTTTTGTCATAAATAAGTCGGGTGATGCCACTTTTTGTCAAATATAGCTGAATGTTCCCGAAAGAGACGTCGGAAGGCTGACTTTGCATAAACGGCCATCTTAGGTCATTTTTTTAGTTTTTCGACCTTTTGACCCACACAGCCTTAGAATCTTCGTCCCCGAGGCGCTGAAAGGCCGTGTTTGCAAATATTTGGTTTTCTATTTTTGAAAAGAAAAAAAATAAGAAAAAGAGTCATAAATAAGTCGGTGGTGGTTTTTTTGCCAGAAATAGCCGAATGTTCCCGAAAGAGGTGCCGAAAGGCTGACTTTGCATAAACAACCACTTTTGGGTCATTTTTTTAGATTTTGGCCAATTGACCCACACAGCCTTAAAATCTTTGCCGCCAAGGTGCTGAAAGGCCGGCAAAACCTGGCCTTTTTATTTTAATTTGAAGAGAAAAAAAAGGAGTCAGTGGTCAAGTAAATACCGCTTAGATTTTTAGTCAAAATAAGCCATTCCAGCTTTGGAGATTTATTAAACCGTTCTTTCCGAGATAGCCTTAGAGTATCTTTCAGTTGTCGAAAGGCTATTTTCTTAAAAGAACGGACTAGTTTGTAGTGTCATAAAATAATCCTCCACGGCCTCAAATTCATGTAAAATTTGGAAGGGGCCACGTTTGCAAAAATAACCGTTTGGTTGCATTTGTTAAACAGAGAAAGGAAGTCGGCCGTTCGTTTTTGAGTTTGTAAATCTTTTGATTAGAATATGCGGGTTGTTTGAATTTCGAGTTTGTAGGTCATCTTTAAACCTTTGAAACCCAGTTTGTTTTATTATGAAAATTGAAAATTCCAAAAAAAAAATGTTTCATTGTTGTTACCTTTCATTTAGTCCGAACTACGCAAGGTCTGATTCATGCGGGGACATGATACGTAGGCAATCTACATAATATTCGACCACCGCTAAAAAAAGTGAATAAAAGAAAAGAAAAAAGAGAGAGAGAAAAAGAAAAAAAAGAAAGAGGGAATGGAGGGTTTCCGAAACAATTTAAAAAGGCACAAATAAAACAAGTCGGGAGGATGCATGCGGTAGGAGCAAAAACATGTTAGAAATGGTTAACTGCCTAAGAACATTGCATCCCCCACGTGCAATTGCAATATCTGTTAAAACTCTAACGCTAACAAGTTTGTTGATTGTCCAATTCCAAACAGTTAGTTGTTAAAGCATACTGGCACCATACCATTATCAAACAAGATCAAAAAGGCCTATACCAGGAAGCATGACTGGCTCAGAAAATAGTGTTGAGTCGGAAAAGACGGCACATCAGATGCTGAAGGAGGCGATGGCCAATATGGAAAAATGAGATTGAAAATGAATGAAATGCAGCTAGCCATGGCTAAGGTGCAAAAGGGGCCCGAACCACCTGTCACTCCTACTCCCCCACCGGGACACACGCCGGAATACCCTTCCCCCGGCCCTTCAACAAGCTTCCCAAGCTACCACTACTATCAGGGGAGAGATGCCTATGATCCCCAAGCTCCACCACCCAATCAGAACCCCCCACCACCAAATGTTCCTGTCTTTGTGTCACCTCCCCCAACCACATTACAAAGATCGTCTAGTGAACCACTGTTCCAAGTTCACGACAACCAATATTTTCCTCCTAAACCCACTTTTAAAGCTCCTGAGCCATACACATATACACCCCAATTTGGGATCCCAGAGAAAGCTGAGAAACCGGTTAAGAATATAGAACACGAGGAGGTGATTCGAAAGGTCAAAAGCCTGGAGCAATCCTTCAGGAACATGCACGGGTTAGGCCACCAGGTCAGCGTGGCCTATAAGGATCTATGCCCTTTCCCTAACGTCCAATTGTCAGCAGGGTTCAAGATGCCCAAGTTCGATTTATACGAAGGGCATGGCAATCCTATGGCACATCTACGGGGTTTTTGTAGCAAGATGAGAGGAGTTGGTGGAAAAGACGAGCTGTTGATAGCTTACTTTGGCCAAAGCCTAAGTAGGTCAGCACTGGAGTGGTATACAAGACAAGATCCGAGCAGGTGGTACACTTGGGATAATCTAGCACAGGCTTTCGCAGGACACTTCCAATACAACCTTGAGATAGTCCCTGACCGTCTCACATTGCTAAAGTTTGAGAAGAAGCCCGGGGAGAGCTTCCGGGAATTTGGGTTCCGGTGGAGAGAACAGGCAGCCAGAGTTGATCCTCCAATGAGGGAAAACGAAATGGTGGACTATTTTCTACAAACTCTAGAGCCAACGTACTTTGGTCACTTGGTGACGTCAGTTGGCAAATCCTTCAATAAAGTAGTGAAAATGGGAGTTATGATAGAAGAGGGACTTAAGTCCAATAAGATCCTGAGTTACTCGGCAATCACGGCAACGACTCAGGCCATTCAAAGCGGCACGGGAGGTGCGCTTGGAAAGAAAAAGAGAGAAGAGGTCGCGACAATAGAGGCAGGCAACTGGTCCAAATAGAGAGGTCCTTCCCCTCGCTACCTACCCAGACCCCATTACCCAAACTACCCTCACACTCCAAATTACCCTCCACAACCCTACTACCCGCCACAAGAACCACACTTCTCCGTACACCAATCCCAGACATACACTCAGCCTCCGGCCCGCCCGTAATGGCACGCGCCGTCTCCCCAAAACACATATCCACCTCCACAAAATACATACCCACCTCCACAAAACACCTATCCGCCGCCAAGGGCCTACAAGAACCCTCCAGGGGTAGGTTTCTGGGGAAATCAGGCTTTCAGAAATGAAAGAATATAGAGAACATTCACTGAGTTGGGAGAAACCTATATTGTCGTGTTCCACAAATTAAGGCAGTTAGGCTTGTTGAGTCCTGTTGAGCCCAGATTGCCAAATCCCCTTCCCAAAAATATGGACCACTTGGTAAGCTGTGAGTATTGTTCGGGGGCTCCCGGACATGATACCGAGAAGTGTTGGAAGTTGAAACATGCGGTGTAAAATCTTATTGACACCAACAAGATTGAGGTTCAAACACCAGAGGCACCCAACATCAATCAAAACTCGTTGCCAGTGCACCATGAGACCCACATGATCGAACTAGTGCACGAAGGAGGGAAACCTAAAACACCCTCACAAACGGTAATGATGATTCGTGCCAGTCCAATCGAAAAGTCGACCAGTGGAAAGGTAGTGGTACAGTTAGGAAAGGTAGATGACAAACCAGTTATGGTGATGGGGGAAGGGTCCAGCAAGGCAGATGTGCAGTTTGTGGGACTGAAAGCAAAAAATCAACAATTGAATGGCTACTCCTCTTCCTATCCGAATGGAGTCTTGGTAGTGGGCTCTGATTTTCTTTCTTGTTGTCTGGATTATTCCAGGGTTGTAATCCAGATTTCTTTTTGTGCTCCCCAAAGTGTGAAACCTTGTTATCCCGTATTTTAATAAAGTGAAAGTTTTTTTTCTTCATTCCTTATTTTGTTTTAATTTTTCTTCTTCTTTTTCTCTTCTGAATAGTTCTCTTTATACTGGTTCTAATGACATGGCATGCACGACGGATCTTCAACCTAGTCTAAAAAAATCAATCTGATTTCGAACTTATAGTACAAGATTGTGATGATGAGTCGGAATACAATGAAGATGAAGCCTTCGAAGAAATTAACAGAGAGTTGAGCCAATTTCAAAAAAAAACCAAGCCCAACTCAAATGACATGGAAGCCGTCAATCTAGAGGATGCGGATGATATCAGGGAAGCTAAGATAAGCGCCCACATTGAACCAAACATCAGGGAAGAACTAATCAAAGCATTTATTGAATTCAAAAACATTTTGCATAGTCATACGATGACATGCCGGGTTTAAGCACCAATCTAGTGGTTCACAAATTGCCCACTGACCCGGCATTTCCTTCTGTCGAGCAAAATTGAGGAAGTTCAAAACCGACATGAGTGTGAAGATTAAGGAAGAAGTAACCAAATAGCTGAATGCTAAGGTTATTTGGGTCGCTCCATATCCTGATTGGTTGGCTAATGTGGTGCCAGGGCCAAAAAAGATGGAAACATCAGGGTATGTGTTGATTATCGCAATCTAAACAAAGCAAGCCCAATGGCTCTTTATGTTTAACAGATATCGAAGGGAAATGCATCGACATGGCTATCAATTCTGACGCAGTTAAGAGATATTATGTATGATTTCTTGTAATTGTAATTGTTGTTTGTTTGTACTTAGCATTTATCGGAGAATGAAGTGACGGAGGCAATTCTTTCTTCTATCCAAACACTTTATCCTTTGTTTCCCCTTTTGAGCCTTATTTATTCTTTCATATTCCTCTTTTTGGAATCAGTAATGAAAATGAAAAAAAAATAATGATATTAAAGACAAAAGAAAAGTCACAAGAAAAAAAACAAAGGAATTGGGAACTATGTTTGACCTGATTCTTCAAAGAAGGATACGTAGGTGTCTCACGGCTCGGTCATAGTGTAACAAAAAAATAAAAATTCACAAGCAAGAAAAACTGGGACAGAAGTTGTGTTTATAATTTTGGGAAAGAAAGTTTGATTCCAAGAGTTGTAATGTTTTACCCATCAAAATTATTTTGAGCTTTTTTTAATACCCCTTTTCCTTTTAGCCATACCCAAAAAACCATATTGATGTCCAAAAAAGACCTCCCGATCAGTCTCCGAGAAGTGCCAAGTCATGCAAATGGAAGTCGGGAATAACACTCTGATCCCCAGCAGAGAAGAGGATCATGAGCTGGAAATGAATTGATAGCCGAAAGATTCTCCAGCAGAGAGAGTCATATCGGCAGCACTCCAATCCCCATCTGAAAAATAAAATAAAATGAGAGGGTCTTATCGGTGAAACCTTCACATGCACCATAAGGCGACGAAAGATGAGAGAAATAAAACGAGAGAGTCTTATCAGTGAAAACCTTCACAGGCACCATAAGACAACGGGAGTTGAGAGAAACGAGAGAGTCTTATTAGTGAAAACCCCTCGAAGGGCACTAAGAGGCGACAAGACAAGATTGGCGGGAAGGATCCGCATTTGGCAAAGAGTTGAGTGCCTGTTTATCCCCAGCAACATGAGGCCGTCCGAAAGGTTGATTGATACAAATAGACTGGGTTGATTAATCCGGAATGCGCGACATGATCGTTGGGATCAGTTATATCATTTAGATAAGTTCTATTCTTTCCTTTTCCCCAGCATTTGTTCAGAAAGACTTCTTCTTTTTCTATTTTTTGAGATCATCACTTTTTCATTTCTTGGTTTAAAGACTTTACCTCCCCAACAGTTTGTTTTTGAAAAGGATTTTCAGAGCTTACTACCAGTTGCCAAAATGATGCAAAGTAAAATGTGAATAAGACATGCCAAAGATAAGGCGATAAAGCGAAAAGAAGTTGGTCGCAAGACCAAATGATGAATGGGTCTAGATCCCAAGAGGACCAAATATCCAGGGGAAGTTGGAGAAAAACAGGAAAACAATGGTTGAGAAAATTGTGGACCTAATTCCAAGATGTCCCCAACAGATCATCGAGATGTAGGAGCATCCCCGACAGATTTTCGACCAAGTTCCGAGAGGGTCGGACAATACAGAGTGGGTAACGAAGAAAAGGAAAATTCAACCCCAGCAAAATAATCCCCAGCAAGTTTTGATAGCGTAATGAAACACAGAGCGGGGAAGGGAGATTGGGTTCGTCCGCCCTCGAATAGGATATTTTGGGTTCGTCCGCCCTCGAATAGGATATTTTGGGTTCGTCCGCCCTCGAATAGGATATTTTGGGTTCGTCCGCCCTCGAATAGGATATTTTGGGTTCGTCCGCCCTCGAATAGGATATTTTGGGTTCGTCCGCCCTCGAATAGGATATTTTGGGTTCGTCCGCCCTCGAATAGGATATTTTGGGTTCGTCCGCCCTCGAATAGGATATTTTGGGTTCGTCCGCCCTCGAATAGGATATTTTGGGTTCGTCCGCCCTCGAATAGGATATTTTGGGTTCGTCCGCCCTCGAATAGGATATTTTGGGTTCGTCCGCCCTCGAATAGGATATTTTGGGTTCGTCCGCCCTCGAATAGGATATTTTGGGTTCGTCCGCCCTCGAATAGGATATTTTGGGTTCGTCCGCCCTCGAATAGGATATTTTGGGTTCGTCCGCCCTCGAATAGGATATTTTGGGTTCGTCCGCCCTCGGATAGGATATTTTGGGTTCATCCGCCCTCGGATAGGATATTTTGGGTTCATCCGCCCTCGGATAGGATATTTTGGGTTCATCCGCCCTCGAATAGGATATTTTGGGTTCATCCGCCCTCGAATAGGATATTTTGGGTTCATCCGCCCTCGAATAGGATATTTTGGGTTCATCCGCCCTCGAATAGGATATTTTGGGTTCATCCGCCCTCGAATAGGATATTTTGGGTTCATCCGCCCTCGAATAGGGTATTTTGGGTTCATCCGCCCTCGAATAGGGTATTTTGGGTTCATCCGCCCTCGAATAGGATATTTTAGGTTCATCCGCCCTCGAATAGGATATAATGGGTCTATCCGCCCTCCAATAGGATATAATGGGTCTATCTGCCCTCCAATAGAATATAATGGGTCTATCCGCCCTCGAATAGGATATTTTGGGTCTATCCGCCCTCGAATAGGATATTTTGGGTCTATCCGCCCTCGAATAGGATATTTTGGATCCATCCGCCCTCGAATAGGATATTTTGGGTTCGTTCGCCCTCGAATAGGATATTTTGGGTTCGTCCGCCCTCGAATAGGATATTTTGGGTTCATCCGCCCTCGAATAGGATATTTTGGGTTCATCCGCCCTCGAATAGGATATGATGGATCTATCCGCCCTCGAATAGGATATGATTGGTCTATCCGGCCTCGAATAAGATATAATGGGTCTATCCGCCCTCGAATAGGATATGATGGGTCTATCCGCCCTCGAATCATTGCCAAATGATTTATTTTTCAAAGTTGCTGAAGAAGTCAGGAGCCCGCTTGGAGAATAGAGGCTGAATTATTGTTAAGTTGTTGTTGAAGTCAGGTGCCCGCCTGTAGAACGGAGGTTGTTATATTTTTAAGTTGAAGAATTCAGGATCCCGCGTGAAGAATAGAGGTTGTGTCATCTTTCAGAAGTCAGTAATGAGAAGGGTTACAACAAAAAATCCCCAGCATAACAAGTTTTAGTGAAGGGAGCAGTATCCCCAGCAGACCGAACAAAATGATGACACTTGTAAAAGCAAAAGGACAGTGTCATCCCTAGCAATTTTCGAAAGAAAGGCACTTAAGGAAACACAAGCCGACAAGAAAGCAAAGCAACCAGAGCGCGTGGAAGCTAGATAAGATTTTGTAATTCATAGACTATAGTTTAGTCTAGCTTCTTGTTTTCTTTTAGCATGATGTAATAAGGTGGTCGGCAAGCAGTAATAACAACATACAGTAGCAGTAACATTGCAGTTCCATGGTAGTCCCAGCTACCAAAACTTCCCGAACTACATTAACCTGATTCCCTTCTAGCCAGGGATATGTAGGAAACCTTTGAAGCAAAGGTTCGGTTAAATCTTTTTCAAAAAATGTTTCACACAGAGTACTCAGATGGGCAAAAATTGCTCACTTTATCTTTGCACGAAAACTCTTCGTGTTTTCGGACAAAGAGGGGCAGCTGTAAGCACGTGATTTTTGCCCTATATGAGAATTACTCCCAAAAATTCAGAAAAAAACAATTTTCCTTTTGTGTGCAATTTTGAGGATTTTTGTGGTATTTTTTTTTGATAATTGTTTGCATTTGTCTGTGCATGTTTATTTGCTAAATTGATAAAAAAATACAAAAATATGTCGCATTTGCATTTAGGATTTAGGTTTCCAATTATGAGTAATTAAGTTTGTTTTAAAGAATGAAAATTACAAAAATAGGCATCTTTTGAATTTTTAGCATTTAATGTTCAAATTGTGTGATTTTATTTAATTGATGTTTAATTTTGGGTGATAATTATTATTAGGAGTTAATTAGTATTTTAAGATAATTTTGGTTTTTATAATTTAATTTTAATATTTTAGTTTTATTAATAAGTAAAAGAAAAAAGAACAAAAAATAGAAGAAGACCGGATTGGGCCTTTTCTTCAATTTTAAACCACAAGCCCAAAGAGTTTTCCCCATGACCCGGTCTATTTCAACTCAGGTCGACCCGGTCCGCCCCATAACCCTAAATGAACTAACCCCTCCTATCTTCATTTCATTTTTTTCCTAACCCTAAACCTAAACCCATCCCCCCCTCTCTTTCTCTCCATCTTCTCCAAGCTTCCTCACGCCCTCATCCATGGTTGCCCTTGCATCGTCTTCTTCGACACAAGCACACACACACACAGCTCCACAACCATCCACACTCGTCGACCATCAACAACCCCACCTCGTCGTCGAAGCCATGAACGACCAACAGCCCCGCTTTGACGAGCTCTAGCCATGGACGACGTGAAGAAGCCCCAACCAGCCCTGTCGCAACACAACACCACCCCGCTACTTCATCTTCATCGTCTTCGACCAAACAACCCTACTGTTCACTGCTGCTGCCCGTCGTCTATGGCTGCTGCTGCCCGTCGCTGCTGCTACTCCGCCATTGCTGCTGCCCGACACTGCTGCTGCTCCGCCACTGCTACTGCCTGTCGCTGCTGCTGCTCCGCCACTGCTGCTGCCTGTCGCTGCTGCTACTCCGCCACTGCTGCTGCCCGTCGCTGCTGCTGCTCCGCCACTGCTACATTGCTGCTCCTTCTTCATCCCAGCTCATCCATGAACATCACCCATTCTCCATGGCTGCTACATGGTTGCTTCTTCAGAACAAGAACGTGATGTTCAGAAGAATTATTGGTTCGAGTTCATCGTCGTTCCGGTCCGGTTAGTTGGTTTAACCAATTCGTGTTTATCATTTTTTTATTTTTTCAGTTTGTTTCATTTTTCTTGTTTATTTTTTAGGTAGAAATTGTTAGTTTAATTATAATGTTATTAGATTTAAGTTGAAGTTCAATTAATTAATTTAAAAGGATTTAGTTTTAATAAAGAAGAGTGTTAGTTTAAATCGTTTGAATCCGTCATCTTTGTTGTTTAATATAGATTTAATTCATACTTATTTTTTGTTTGAAGTTCGTTTTTAATCCAGTGATTTAATGTGAGCTTATGTTTTGGTTTTTAATTTTTTGATTTAGTTTGAATCATTCATCTTTGTTGTAATGTTATTGGATTTAATTTGAAGATCAATTGATTATTGAGTTTAGTGATTTGAATCTGTTTAGTTGTTCTGTTTAAGTTTAATTTGAATTTAAGCTCAATGATTTGAATATACTTGTTTGTTATTGTTGTTGAAGTCTGAAAGTAGATTTGTTGTTTAAAATTATTGTTCAGTCAAAATAATTCCAGTTGTTTCTTGTTGTTCATCATTAGTTTGAGTTTGTTAATAAAATTTGATTAGGAATTGGTTATAGCTGCTATATTTTGGTTAGAATTGATTAGGTGAATTGGTTATAGCTGACGGGGTAGATTGGTAAATTGCAGTATTTTCAGGGGTAAAATGGTAATTTCAGTAAGATCGGGGGGGGGGGGGTATTTTTTGAATTGAAAATCTGAACAATTATTTATTTTGAGTGCTCTGTCCATTAAGATTAAATAATATTTACATAATATTAAAATAATACATGGTGGGGGACAAGTAGTGGGGGAATAATATAATTGTTTAAGGTAGGCATGGGGGACAAGATATAATGGAGGGGATAATGTATTTGTTTAAAGTAGTGGGGGATAAAATATTAGGTAGTGGGAAGATAAAGGGGGATGGGTAGAAGATAGTGGGATTTAATTTTAAAATGCTGAAAGTTGGTAATAAATAGGGAGACTTGGATAGAATTTAGGGAGAAGTTATTTTGGGCTAGATATTGAAGAGAGGGGAATTCCGAAAATATTAAGACTTCCAAATAAAAAAAACATTCTGGAAATTTAAAGAGAGAGTAGTATACACCTGATATACAATCTAAATATTCTGATATACGGATTCAGAAATTAACGGTTAAACATTAACTAGTCTTTCAATCTGAAAAGACTCCCTTTGCTTCTGCCCGTTAATTGTTGTTGGTGTCTCGAGATTTTCATTTGATTTGTTCCTTGAGTTTGGTTGGTTGTTTGCCACTACTTCACTGGTTTGCTGGATTTTTATTTTGATTTTAAAATCTGACACTGGTTTCTCATTGCTGGTTGTTACTGGTTGCTTGATGTTGTTGTTGTTGTATGCTACTGCATTTCTGCTGATCTTCCTTTTCTTTTGCTTCCAATATCAGGTACACAACTGACACGCTGGTTACTGTAAACTGAAACATGAAGCATGTATATGAAATGAATAGTTGAAGTTCTGAATTTATCTTAATTATATTCTGAATTTTATTTGTATATATACATTATTTAACTTACTCTAATCATAATCATTTAGCTGTTTAATATATATAGTGGAACATCTGACGGTAGCTTGACGGACGAACTATCTATGTATTGCCTAAAAATAAATAAATGGCGTAGTAACTTTGTCTAGTTAATTCATTATTGTTGGATGATTATCATGTCTCGAAAAGCATGTTAGCTGATTTAGACTATTTTTAAACATTCAACAGTTAGTTCATTAAACGAATAGATCATTTCGGAACTTGTAGGAATATTTTTTAGCTAAATACTATTAGTTAATTTCAGCATGTAAATGGTTTAGGATTAAAATTAGATTGCCAAGTTTTTTTTTAATTTGACAAACTGTGAGCATGCCTAGTATAATGTAACTAGGTAGTAACATGTGAATGAGATGGCCCGGGTCCAGTTTGTACCATACACATTGGGTCTTAGCCTGCATTGGCAACGGACTACCCTGCTTGCATCATTTTCAGATTTTACGAATCATATTCGGAATCCAACTATAACAACTCGTAAGCATGTAAATAAATTATGACCTTTTCTCTTTCATTCTGTAGAGACAAATTTAATAGAAAAAATGTAGGCACTTTAGGATTATCCTGTTAAAATAAATGAGATGAGCCTCACCCAATAAAACGTATAAGTTGTGGGGACCTCAATAAAAGGTTAATAATTGTATAGACTTCAGGATCGGTCGTTTAGCAAATTTCACGACCTTACCAAAAAATAATGATATGCTAGTCACTTTAGACGCGCCTTTAACAATTTATTTTCTTAAACTCGAGTGCACATTTATGTGACCCAAATCCAAATCTCAATAGAGTCGAAATATGTCGATAACCACGGGTACATTGATGTGACGTGGTTCGAGATATATTTTCACGATGTTGCAATTCTCGATAAAAATAATAATAATGATAAAAGCGGTTAAAAGTCAAAATTCGCACATATGTTCAACATGTATTATATCAAATAATCAAGCCGAATATAATAGTTGAGCGACCGTGCTAGAACCACAGAACTCGGGAATGCCTAACACCTTCTCCCGGGTTAACAGAATTCCTTATCCGGATTTCTGGTGCGCAGACTGTTAAACAGAGTCATTCTTTTCCTCGATTCGGGATTCAATCGGTGACTTGGGACACCATAAATCTCCCAAGTGGCGACTCTGAAATAAATAAATAAATCTCGTTTCGATTGTCCTTTAATTGGAAAAAACTCCCTTCTGCGCCCTTTTTGGGCGGCGCGGGCGAAAAAGCAGGTGTGACAGATATTCCCCGCAGCATGTCCCTCCTCCCATCTTTAATTGTTTATTTCTATTTTATTTTTCGATGTATATGATATAACTGCACATGTTTATTTGGTAGTCTGGTCCTAGCCTCGTCACTACTTCGCCGGGGTTAGGCCAGGCACTTACCAGCACATGGGGTCAGTTGTGCTGATACTACTCTGCACTATGTGCAGATCCCGGAGCTGCAGCTTTTAGACTGTAGCTTTGGGTGGCTGCCTTCAGTCCAGTTAGAGATTCCGAGGTAGTCATGCAGACGTCTGCAGGCCCCGACATTCTCTTCTATCTTTATATTCTATTTTCATTTACTTCAGAGACAGATTGTATCTTTCTTTCATACCTTGTTTGTAGTAATTCTAGACTATCTGTGAAGCGTGACACCAGTTCTGGGTAGATTTTGTTTTAGATGATGTTTTGGATATTTATTCAAATGTTTTATCTTTTCTACCGTTTGTTTAAAAATTTCGTTGTTTATAAGCTATTGTTCCTAAATCTTAAAGGATTTAAAATTGGAAAAAGATAATTTATTCACACTGTTGGCTTGCCTAGATTTCATTAGCAGGCGTCATCACGACTCGCGAGGGTGGAAAATCCAGGTCGTGACATTACAACATGACTCTTTTACTACTACTTGAACTCTTATTTGGTATGTTTTATCTTTCAAAAAATTATTTCTTTTTTGACATTCCAATTTCTAAAACTTTATATATATATATATAGTCACGACCCTAACCCCGAACCTGGTCGTGATGGCACCTCTCGTGAAGAAAAGGCCAGCCAATTCAACCCAACTCAACTTTTAAAGCAGTTAATCAACATAAAAATAATCTAAACATGATTTAAACAATACTAAATAGCGGAAATATCAATAACAATGCGGAAAGTCCAACCCGACACAGCCCTAACCGGGGTGTCACAAGTCACGAGCATCTCTAAACCATAATGCTAGTCTGCTAAAGTCCTAAACTACTACAAGTGTTTGAAATGAAACAAAAATGATAGAGAAGTAGAGACACGGGGCTGCGGACGTCAATAGCTACCTCGTAGTCTCTGAAAAACCGCCTAGAACTAGAGGAATCAACACTCAGGAGCGGTACCTGCTATGCCTGAATCTGCACAAACGGTGTAGGTAGTAATGTGAGTACTCCGATCCAGTGAGTAATAAATACAAATAATGACTGAAAGTAAGAAAACACGTAAAATACAAGGCATTCTATACCGAAGCAATAAAATCACTTAAAATCAGTAAATCAGTGAAGAATCAAGTAAAATCCCTTTTTCAGCAAGTAAACAAGTAATTAACCGGTAAATAACAAGTAAAAGTTTGCGCCTCGGGCACAGTATCAACAAAACCCGCCCCTCAGGCAACATTTCAGAACAATACCAGCCCCTCGGGCTCAATCTCACATCACAATGGGTACCCGCACTCACTGGGGGTGTACAAACTCGGGGAGGGGCCCCTTATGGCCCAAGCGCAATATCAAGCCATCTCGTGGCATCAAATCTAGGCCCTCGGCCTCATATCAATCAAGCCACCTCGTGGCATATATATCTCAGGCCCTCAGCCTCATAAACAATATCAACAAGCCACCTCGTGGCATACATATCTCAGGCCCTTGGCCTCAAATCAGTATCAGTGTTGCCCCACAACTAGGCCATCGGCCTTACCCAGTCTAAAATACTCACAAGCCCCTCGGGCTTTAGTAAAATAGTATTTCTCAGCCCAAAACATCATTTAAAATATCATTTAAGTCTCAAAACTGAGTAAAAATGGCTGAGTAGTAAAACAGTGGAAAATAACATGACTGAGTTCATTTAGTCAGTCAAAACAGTGAGGAAATAGTAATAAAAATCCCCGAAGGGTCCAAATAGTTGGCACGAAGCCCAAATATGGCGTTCAGCCCAAGTAATGATGATAACAAATAAGTTTCAGTCAAATACGCGATAAAATCATCAACCGGGATGGACCACGTCACAATCCCCAATAGTATACGACCACACGCTCGTCATCAAACGTGTGTCTCACATCAATATAGCACTATGATGTGCAATCTGGGGTTTCAAACCCTCAGAGCATCATTTACAATCATTACTCACCTCGAACCGACTAAATCTCTAATTCGTGACGCCTTTGTCCTCGAATCGGCCTCCATGCACGTTAAATCTATCCAAAATCAGAACGAATACATCACAATATGCTAAGGGAACAAAGCCCAAGCGAAAACAATCAAATTACCACAAAATTCCAGAAATTGATCAAACCTGACCCCCGGGCCCACATCTCGTAATTTGACAAAAATCACAAAACTAGAATCCTTATACTCTCACGAGTCTAACCATACAAAAATTATCCAATTCTGATATCATTTGGTCCTTCAAATCATCATTTTACATTTTTGAAGGATTTCACATCTTCCCAAATTCCATCTCAAATCACGAATTAAATGATGAATTCAATGATAGATTCATGTACTCTAGCCAAATCTGAGTTAGAATCACTTACCCCGATGAATTTCTTGAAAAACCTTCGAAAAATCACCAAAATCCGAGCTCTCTAGGTAAACCGAATCATCGGAACTCACTTCCGAGCCTTCTAACACATAAGTCAACATCTGGTTGACTTTTCCAACTTAAGCCTTCTTAAAAGAGACTAAGTGTCTCAAACTTCACCAAACTCATTCCGGACTCGATTCGACCAACCCGATACCACAAAAACACAGATAACAAAGCATAAAAAAGCTGAAATGGGGGAAACAGAGCGGTAACTCATGAGGCGACTGGCCGGGTCGTCACATCCTCCCCAACTTAAACAAACGTTCGTCCTCGAACGAGTCAAGAAACATACCCGAAGCCTCAAATAGGTGAGGATATATGCTCCGCATCTCCCGCTCAGTGTCCCAGGTAGCCTCCTCCATGGGCCGACCTCTCCACTGCACTTTCACTGAAGCTATAACCTTTGACCTCAACTTTCGAACCTGACGACCCAAAATAGCTACTAGCTCCACATCAAAGGTCAAATCATCATCCAACTGAACCGTTCTGAAGTCCAAAACATGAGACGGATCTTCGATATACTTCCGGAGCATAGAAACATGAAATACAAGATGCACACTCGACTAGCTGGGTGGCAAAGCAAGCTCATAAGCCACCTCCCCAATCCTCCGAAGCACCTCAAAAGGCCCAATGAACTGAGGACTCAATTTACCTTTCTTCCCAAATCTCATAACACCCTTCATGGGTGAAACCTTCAACAGAACCTTCTTGCCAACCATGTAGGACACATCTCAAACCTTCCTATCAGCATAACTCTTTTGCCTCGACTGCGCTGTACAAAGCCTCTCCTGAATCACCTTCACCTTCTCCAAAGCATCTTGTACCAAATCAGTCCCCAATAGCTTGACCTCACCAGGCTCGAACCAACCAATTGGATATCTGCACCGCCTCCCATACAGAGCCTCATATGGAGCCATCTGAATACTCGACTGGTAGTTGTTGTTATAAGCAAATTCTGCAAGCGGTAGGAGCTCATCCCATGACCCTCCGAAATAAATAACACAAGCACGCAATATGTCCTCCAATATCTGAATAGTACGCTCGGACTGCCCATCCGTCTGAGGATGAAAAACTATGCTCGACTCAACCTGAGTACCCAACTCTCTCTACACGGCTCTCCAAAACTGCAAAGTAAACTGAGTACCTCTATCTGAAATGATGGAAACCAGAATACCATGCAAATGAACAATCTCCTGTATATAAATCCCTGCCAACCACGCTGAAGAATAGGTAGTACACACAGGAATGAAGTGCGCGAACTTGGTCAACCGATCCACAATTACCCAAATAGCATCGAACTTCCTCAAATTCCGTGGAAGTCCAACAACAAAGTTCATAGTGATTCTCCCCCACTTCCACTCAGGAATATCCATCTGTTGTAGCAAGCCACCCGGTTTCTGATGCTCATATTTCACCTGCTGACAATTGAGATACCGAGCTACAAATCCCACAATATCTTTCTTCATTCTTCTCCACCAATAGTGTTGCTTCAAATCCTGATACATCTTCGCGGCACTTGGATGAATCGAATACCGCGAGCTATGGGCCTCCTCCAGAATCAACTCCCGAAGCCCATCCACATTGGGCACACAAATCTGACCCTGCATCCTCAACACCCTATCATCACCGATGGTCACATCTCTAGCATCATCATGCTGAACTCTGTCCTTAAGGACAAGCAAATGCGGATCATCATTACTGGCGCTCTCTGATGCGATCATATAATGAAGACCGAGAAACCACACACGCCAATACCCGACTGGGCTCTGAAATGTCTAATCTCACAAACTGATTAGCCAAGGCATGAACATCAACTACAAGAGGTCTCTCCCCAACTGGAATACATGCCAAACTCCCTATACTCACTACCTTTCGACTCAAATCATCGGCCACCACATTGGCCTTTCCTAGATGGTACAATATAGTGATATCATAATCCTTAAGCAACTCCAACCATCTCCGCTGCCTCAAATTAAGATCCTTTTGCTTGAACAAATGCTGAAGACTGTGATGATCAGTGAACACCTCACAAGATACGCCATACAGGTAACGCCTCCAAATCTTCAATGTGTGAACTATGGCAGCCAACTCCAAATCAAGAACGGGGTAGTTCTTCTCATGGGGCTTCAACTGACGAGAAGCATATGCTATAACTCTACCGTCCTGCATCAACACACAACCAATCCCAACTCTCGAAGCATCACAATACACGGTATATGAACCTGAAGCTAATGGCAAAACCAACACTGGAGTTGTGGTCAAAGCTATCTTGAGCTTTTGAACGCTCACCTCACACTCGTCTGACCATACAAATGTAGCATCCTTCTAAGTCAACTTGGTTATGGGCGATGCGATAGATGAGAATCCCTGAACAAACCGGTGATAATAGTATGCCAAACCAAGAAAACTGCGAATCTATATGACTGAGGACAGTCTGGGCCAACTCTGAATCGCATCTATCTTCTTCGGATCAACCTGAATACCATCACTGGACAACATGTGCCCCAAGAAAGCCACTGAACCAAGCCAAAACTCATACTTGGATAATTTTGCATAAAGCTTCTCCTCCCTCAATCTCTGCAATACAACTCTCAAATGCTCCGCGTGCTCCTCCTGACTACGAGAATACACCAGAATATCATCAATGAAGACTATGACGAATGAATCGAGATACGTCCGTAACACGTCGTTCATCAAATGCATGAACGTTGTTGGGGCATTGGTTAGCCGAAAAGACATTACCAAGAACTCATAATGACCATATCGGGTCCTGAAAACCGTCTTAAGAATATTTGAGTCCCTGATCTTCAACTGGTGATAACCTGAACGGAGATCAATCTTGGAGAACACTCTCGCTCCCTGAAGTTGGTCAAATAAATCATCAATGCGAGGCAAAGGATACTTGTTCTTAATTGTTACCTTGTTCAATTGCCTATAATCAATGCATGTTCTCATTGTGCCATCCTTCTTCACAAACAGAACCGGTGCACCCCAAGGTGACACACTAGGCCGAGTGCACCCCTTATCTAGGAGTTCCTAAAGCTGATCCTTCAATTCCTTCAACTCTGTTGGTGCCATACGATACGGAGGAATAGAGATGGGTTGCGTGCCAGGCACCAGGTCAATACCAAAATCAACATCCCTGTCCGGCGGCATGCCCAGCAGGTCTGCAGGAAACACATCGGGAAAATCCCTCACAACTGGGACAAAATCAATACTGGGAGTCTCAGCTCCAACATCCCTCACAAAAGCTAGGTATGAAAGACAACCCTTCCCTGACATACGCTGGGCTCTCAAGAAAGAGATCACTCTACTAGGAACGTAATCAGTCACACCTCACCACTCAATCTATAGCACACCCGGCATAGCCAATGTGACGGTCTTAGCATGACAGTGCAGAATAGCATGACACGGAGATAACCATTCCATGCCCAAAATGACATCAAAATCTACCATGCTCAATAGTAATGGATCCACTCGTGTCTCTAGACCCCCAATAGTCACGACACATGACTGGTACACACGATTTACAACAACAGTATCGCCCACCAGGGTAGATACATGAATAGGTAAAGCAAGAAACTCATGGGGCGTACCTAAATAACGAGCAAAATATGATGACACATAAGAAAAGGTGGAACCGGGATCAAATAATATAGAGGCATCTCGGTGGCAAACTGAAACAATACCTGTGATAACAGCATCTGAAACAATAGCATTGGGTCTGCCTGGGAGTGCATAGAAATGGTCCTGACCGTCCCCTGATCGACCTCCCCCTCTGGGGCAACCCCTGGCTGACTGACCTCTATCCCTAGCCGACTGAGCTAGTGGTAGTGAAGAAACTGGCACTGAAGCCGAAGACTGACCCCTCTGCTAGGACGAACCAGCAACACGATGAGGACACTGCCTCCATATGTGGCCTATCACACTCATAACAACTCCCAAGTGCTGGAGAAGGGGACTGAAGGGAACCCCTCGCACTGGAGTGACTAGTAGATGCGCTCGGCATAGAATAACCCTGAGCCGATGGGGCACGATATGAACTCTGAGCTGGGAGGGCGCTGAGTAATGACTGGCCCTGCTGAGATCCATGATGACCATGACCTGAAGATGCCCCACGATAACCTGGGTGGGCAAACTGAATAGACCTGAATGAACGGCATCTACCATGCTGAAACTGGCCCCTCGAAGGAGCACCACCATAACTGCCCGATCCTCGAGGCCTCTTGGCCTTCCTCTCCTCTCGATCTTGACGGCAAACAGCCTCAATCTCCCGGGCGATATCAACAACCTCCTCGAAGGTAGCACCCATCACTCTCTCTCTGGTCATAAAAATACGGAGTTGATAAGTAAGACCATCAACAAACCTCCTAATCCTCTCTCGATCTATCGGAACCATCCAGATACCATGATGAGCCAACTCAGAAAACCTCCACTCATATTGTGAAACAGTCATATCCCCCTATCGCAACCACTCAAACTGTCTATGCAGCTCCTCTCTGCATGACTGCGGTACATACTTCTCCAGGAAGAGAATGGAGAACTGCTGCCAAGTAAGGGGCGCTACACCAACAGGCCTACACCCCTCGTAGGCCTTCCACCAAATGAAGGCAGCCCCCGAGAACTGAAAGGTGGTAAATGCCACACCACTAGACTCAAGAATCCCTACTGTATGAAGCATCCGCTGGCACTTATCCAAGAAACCCTGGGCATCATCGCCCTCTGCTCCGCTAAAAGTCGGAGGCTGGAGTCTACCAAACCTCTCAAGTCGACGCTGCTCATCATCCGGCATAACTGGTACTACAAACTCCTAAGTTGGTGCAACCGACTGGGCTGGAGGTGCCCCCGGCGTCTAAAGTCCCTGCACTAACTGCTCAGGTGTGCGAGCAGCGGGGGTCTGATTGCCTCCTCCGGCCTGTGAAGTAGCTACTGCTGTAGTGGCTAAAACTGCCTGAGCCAGACCAGTGCAAACTGATAAGATCTGTGCCAAGGCCTCCTGAAGACCTGGAATCACGATGGGCACAGCTGGTGCCTGAACTGGTCCTGCTGGAGCATCCATAGCTGGAGCCTGATCCTGAGCAAGGGAGGTTGGTGCGTCTATAGGTGCTGCCCTTGCTGCTCTGCCTCTGCCATGACCACGACCGCGTCCACCACCTCTGGTGGCCTCCGCTAGTGGCATTGGTGGTCGTCCCACCCTATCCTGTAGCTCGTATCCTCACCATCTGTGAGAGAATAGAATAATGCAAGTTCAGTACTCGGATCAACAAGTTCGCACGATAAGAATTTCAAGAATTTGAAGTTTTTCCTAAAGGTTATGTAGCCCCTCGAGGATAAATACAGACGTCTCCGTACCGATCCACGAGACTCTACTAAATCGGCTCATGACTCATGAGACCTATGTAACCTAGGCTCTCATACCAACTTGTCACGACCTAACCCCAAATCCGGTTGTGATGGTGCCTCTCGTGAAGACAAGGCCAGCCAGTTCAACCCAACTCAACTTTTAAAGCATTTAATCAACATAAAAATAATCTAAACATGATTTAAATAATACTAAATAGTGGAAATATTGATAACAATGCGGAAAGTCCAACCCAACACAGCCCTAACCAGGGTGTCACAAGTCATGAGCATCTCTAAATCATAATACTAGTCTACTAAAGTCCTAAACTACTACAAGTGTTTGAAAGGAAACAGAAATGATGAGAAGTAGAGACACGGGGCTGCGCACGTCAACAGCTACCTCGTAGTCTCCGAAAAACCTCCTGGAACTAGAGGAATCAGCACTCAGGAGCGGTACCTGCTACGCCTGAATCTGCATACACGGTGCAGGAAGTAATGTGAGTACTCCGGCCTAGTGAGTAATAAATATAAATAATGACTGAAAGTAAGAAAATACGTAAAACACAAGGCATTCTATACCGAACCAATAAAATCACTTAAAATCAGTAAATCAGTGAAGAATCAAGTAAAATCCCTTTTTCAGCAGGTAAATAAGTAATTAACCGGTAAATAACAAGTAAAGGTTTGCCCATCGGGCACAGTATCAATAAAACCTGCCCCTTGGGCAACATTTTAGAACAGTACCAGCCCCTCGGGCTCAATCTCACATCACAATGGGTACCCACGCTCACTAGGGGTGTACAGACTCGGGGAGGGGCCCCTTACGGCTCAATTGCATTATCAAGCCATCTCGTGGCATCAAATCTAGGCCCTCGGCCTCATATCAATCAAGCTACCTCGTGGTGTATATATCTGAGGCCCTCGGCCTCATAAACAATATCAATAAGCCACCTCGTGGCATACATATCTCAGGCCCTCGGCCTCAAATCAGTATCAGTGTTTCCTCACAACTAGGCCCTCGGCCTTACTCAGTCAAAAATACTCACAAGCCCCTCAGGCATTAATAAAACAGTATTTCTCAGCCCAAAACATCATTTAAAATATCATTTAAGTCTCAAAATGGAGTAAAAATGGCTGAGTAGTAAAACAGTGGAAAATAACATGACTGAGTTCAATTAGTACGTCAAAACAGTGAGGAAATAGTAATAAAAATCTCCGAAGGGTCCAAATAGTTGGCATGATGCCCAAATATGGCGTTCAACCCAAATAATGATGATAGCAAATAAGTTTCAGTCAAATACGCGGTAAAATCATCAACCGGGATGGACCAAGTCACAATCCCCAATAATATATGACCACACGTTCGTCATCAAACGTATGTCTCACATCAATATAGCACTACGATGTGCAATCCGGGGTTTTAAACCCTCGGAGCATCATTTACAATCATTACTCACCTCGAACCGGCTAAATCTCTAACTCGTGATGCCTTTGCCCTCGAATCGGCCTCCACGCGCATCGAATCTATCCAAAATTAGAACGAATATGTCACAATATGCTAAGGGAACAAAGCCTAAGTGAAAACAATCGAATTGCCACAAAATTTCAGAAATTGGTCAAACCCGACCCCCGGGCCCACATCTCGGAATTTGACAAAATTCACAAAACTAGAATCCTTATATTCTCACGAGTCTAACCATACAAAAATTATCCAATTCCGATACCATTTGGTCCTTCAAATCATCATTTTACATTTTTGAAAGATTTCACAATTTTCTTCCCAAAATCCATCCCAAATCACAAATTAAAGGATGAATTCAATGATAGACTCATGTATTCTAGCCAAATCCGAGTTAGAATCACTTACCCCGATGAATTTCTTGAAAAACCTTCGAAAAATCGCCAAAATTCGAGCTCTCTAGGTCAAAATATCAAATAAAATCCAAAACCTCATATTTATAGAGTACCCCACAGATTTCCACCTCTGCGGACCGCACAAAATCAATCGCGGTCCGCACAAAACCAGTGCGGTCCGCACAAAAATGACCGCAGCCTCACAGGCTTTCCTCTGCAGTGACAGGCTTTAGTATTTTGTTCATCACTTTCGGTACAGACGTCCAAATTGCAATATCTTTACCTTTCTGAAAACTAGACACGAAGGGATACAATCTTTGTTTTTGAATCATATCAAAATTCCTTGTATATCAAAACATATGAGCTTCCGAAGTAGGACCAGTGAAATGTTCCCCACCGCGGCCGTACTGCATTTTGTGCGGTCCGCACAGCACCCACCGCGGCCGCACCTCATTTTGTGCGGTCTGCACAACACATACCGCGGCCGCACTTCTTTTTGTGTGGACCGCGCGGGTGGGTTCTGAGGCCTGCAACTCTTCTGGACCTGCTACAGCTATGATTTTCAGCCTAAAACATCCCGGAACCTACCCGGAACTTCCGCACTTCAAACCAATTTTCCAACTTAAGCCTTCTTAAAAGAGACTAAGTGTCTCAAACTTCACCAAACTCATTCCGGACTCGATTCGACCAACCCGATACCACAAAAACACGGATAACGAAGCATAAAGAAGCTGAAATGGGGGAAACGGAGCGGTAACTCATGAGACGACTGGTCGTGTCGTCACACACACACACACACACACACATATATATATATATATATATATATATATATATTATCTTTATAATGATGCAACTGAAGATATTTTCCTTAATTTAAAATTCACTTTAATCGGCTATCTAAAATTTTAAATGATTCTTTAGCTGGTGAAATTTTATTTCAATATGATGTCATTTTGAGTTTATCGATATCTCTAGCCGCATATTTTGAATTTGGAATTTCCTAATCCTATATACAGAGGTGGATCCAGGATTTATACTTTATGGATTTTTAGCATTAAACTAATTATATCTTTAGAGTTATGGGTTCATATCTACTATTTTTATAATTTTAAGGATTTTTACATATAAATTTTTTCTCAGCGTGAAAAGTTATGGGTTCAATTGAGCATATCATCAACACTCTACATCTGCCTCTGCCTATATTTATACAATTTTTTTGTTCTTTGAATCATTAAATGTTAAATTAGTTGATTACTAGTATATAACATAACATATATTATCTTAAAACTGCCACATAATTTTTTCTCGACACCATACTTAGCTTAACCTCAATGCAAACTACTCAAATTGCATTTATATTTAAATTCAGATATCATATCAGATTGTTAGTAATAGTATTTTTTTTAAAATGACACACAATGTAAATTAAAAAAAAATATTCTAAGATATCCTTATCTTATGATCTATGTATTTGAGTTGAAAAAAATATTTAAAATCGATGATATCAATTTTCAAATTATCTATACTTAACATAGATGAAGTAGAAGAAGAAATTCGTTGTCATCTCTTATTTCTGGTTTTTAGATTTTGCATACATTTTTTTCTATATTTATTTTCTTTTATCTTATTTTTATGTCTTTTTTTATACAAAAAATTAATTTGTTTTGCTATAAAAGGATGAGTTTAAATAGAAATTATCTACATAAACTTTATTTATATTTTTAGTCTTTAGTTGAAATTCTTCCATATTTTTTTTTGGCTTTATCTAATCAACCTAAATAAGTGCTCGCCTTATCACTTAAATTAAAAACTTGAAGAATGTGTTTATATATATTCCATATATAATATGTGTATAAACGTGTGTTGCCAGTATATCATCTATGGGTATTAGCTATAAAAAGTAAACAATAAATCGGATCGGTTATTTATGTAAATATTCTATAAGATTTCGGTTTTTTGATTTTATCCATGATATGACTTTTATTATAATAATTTTAAAACTCTACTAAAATTCAAAAAATATCTTATATTTTTAAAATTACATTATATTTTAAAAAATAATCCCATTTTGAAATAATTTGTCTACATTTTTAAAAAAAAAATATTTCATGTCATACCAGTTTTTTTTTAAATGTACTTTTGTTAAACTTGAAAATATTAATTAGAAACCAATGTCCCTCTTGTTGAATTCGAAAAATAACTTTTCACATAATCTAGTGATTCAAAACTAATATTCTTCAATAAAAAAATATTAAATCCTTGCAATGTTGGCTTGACTGCAGCTAAATGAGGAGGTTTCCGCTTATACCATTCAATTC
The DNA here is from genome assembly GCF_000393655.2 of Nicotiana sylvestris. Taxonomy (NCBI): domain Eukaryota; kingdom Viridiplantae; phylum Streptophyta; class Magnoliopsida; order Solanales; family Solanaceae; genus Nicotiana; species Nicotiana sylvestris. The sequence continues at coordinate 59,532,041 of NC_091058.1, forward strand.
CCAGTAGGTGCTAAATTAAAATTAATGATAGTAATTGTATCGCCAAAGTTTTGTTATTTGTTTGATGTCCATTTATACAAATTGACTCTTCAAACAAACGTTCTTCAAAAAGGAAAAAAATATTATTATTTTTTTAATATTGACTGTTTTTGTGATATTTCTTTCTCCGGCATGTAGGTAAACTTTTATATATGTACGTAAACTTTTATTTGATTTTTAAACTTTTTTTTGTTATCTGGATAAATATAGACGTGTACCCTATATATTATATTTACTTTAAAAGAAATTCGATTTATTCAAATCTCAAATCTAGCTATATTGTTTTAAAAAAACTATAATTATAGGATTTTAAATGTGAAAGAGTTTTATAGTTATATGGAATAGTTTTTTTCTTTTTTACCACAGGCGCAGTAGTATTTAAATAATCAAAAAAGATAACAAAAGTTCCAAGCATGATTGCATATGATCCTTAACCGAATTAAGTATGATAACTTGACAAAAAAAAGATAAATTTCTTTTTTATTTTAATTCAAATTTAAAAACTTTATCTATAAATTTAAAATTATTCTTTAATTCAAATTCAGTTTTATACACAGACACCCACATATAAAACTATATATATATATATATATATATATATATATATATATATAGTTATCATATATTATTTGCATTTATTAGCTTGCCACTTGGCTTAACCATAATGCAAATTATATATGGCAACTTTATTCCTTTAATATACATATAGATATAGATTCATATATTGCTTGGTCTTTTTTTTAAAAAAACCAAACCATATATCATGCTTCGTATAGAAGCAACAAGCATGCACATCTTACCCCTACCTTATAAGGATAGAAATGTTGTTTCCGATTGACCCTTGGCTCACAAACAGAAAAGGGAGCAATAAACAAACAATAACAACAACAACAACAACAACAACAACAACAACAACAACAATAACAACAACAACAATATAATAGGACAAAGAAAGCAAATAGCCAAATAAGAACAAAGATCTAGGAACATGAAAATACAAGAATAGTGTCCATACTACTGGAAAGAATGACATATCGTGTACCAAACTAACCTAAGAATAGTGAGCTAAGACTAGTACTAATACTGCAGGTGAGACTAGGATAACTCTTGACTACTGTCAACCCACAACTCTAATACTCAACCTCCACACCTTCCTATCGAGGGTTATGTCCTTGATAAGCTGAAGTAGCGCTATGTCCTACCTAATTACTTTTCCCTAATACTTCTTATGCCTCCTTCTGTCCCTCCTCTGACCCGCCATGGTCAAGCTCTCACACCTCCTAACCTGGGTATTGGTATCTCTCCTCCTCACATGCCCGAACCATCTCAACTTCAATTCCCGCATCTTGTCTTCCACAAGAGCCATACCTACCTTATCTCTAATAACTTTGTTCCTGATCTTATCTCTCTTGGTATACCCATACATCCATCTCAGCATTCCTATTTTTGCTACTTTCATTTTCTGTACATGAGACTTCTTGACTGGCGAACACTCGGCTCCGTACAACATAACCGGTCTAACCACCGTCCTATAGAACTTGCCACTAAGTCTTGGTGGTACATTTCTATCATACAAAACACTATATGTGAATCTCCGTTTCATCCATCCCATTCCGATATAATGACTCCATTTCATCCACCCCAGACCAATACGATGAGTAACATCCTTGCCAATCTCTCAATTACCTAGTATTACGGACCCAAAATATTTAAAACTATCTTTCCTGGGGATGACTTGTGTATCAAGCTTCACTTCCACATTAGCTTCATGCGTCCCAACACTAAACTTGCAAATATTCTGTTTTCGTCCTACTCAATTTGAAATCTTTAGACTCTAGGATTTGTCTCCACACCTCCAGCCTAACATTAATCCTGCAACGCATCTCGTCAATTAGCACTATATTATTTGCAAATAACATACAATATGGCACCTCCCCTTGGATGTTTCACGTAAGTACATCCATCGCTAGAGCAAATAGAAATATGCTAAGAGTTGATCACTAGTGTAACCCCATCGCCACAGGGAAATAATTTGTGTCTCCTCCTACAATGCTCACCCTAGTCTTAGCTTCGTCATACATATCCTTGATTACCCTAATGTACGCTACCGAAACTCCTCTAGCCTCCAAACACCTTCATAGAACCTCCCTTGGGACTTTGTCGTAAGCCTTTTCTAGGTCAATGAACACCATATGTAAGCCCTTCTTCCGCTCCCTATATTATTTTATCAATCTCCATAAGAAGAATAGTTTTAGTTGTCAACTGCTCCGACATAAATCCGAACTGATTTTTTGAGATAGACACACTCCTTCTCGCCCTCCTCTCTACCACCCTCTCCCATATTTCTATAGTGTGACTTGACAGATAATAAAATACTTATACCTATAGTACATGTTACATTTTTTTGTATGATTTTATATATATATATATATAGAGAGAGAGAGAGAGTTTGTGATAAACAAAATTAATAAAATCAAAGAATTATTATGGATCAAATGATGAAGACAAAAAATACAAATCAAATTTTAAATGCTATAGTTGCACGAGTTATTTTTATATAAAGATAAAAATACACTACGATTGATAATTGATTGGCACACCGGCAAATATGTTTTTTTGACAAGTACAACTTCAAAAATTAAATTGACTGATAAGTAGTTTATTTCTATAATGACCCAAAAGGCCATCATTTATTTTAGAAACAAATTCAGTGTTTCGAATCCTAAAAACCTCCCTTTTACCTCACCTTGATTTGCGTGCGTGGTCCGGACCTATATCCGAAAATCCTTCTATGTGAAAAAAATGAGAAATAGAAATTTCTAGAGTTAAAAAATTGATTTTTGGTTGACTTTGGTCAACATTTTGAGCAAGCGGACACGGATTTGTGTTCCGACGATCCCAGGAGGTCCGTAGTAAAATATAGAACTTGGGCGTATGCCCGGAGATGAATTCCGAGATTCCAAGCCTTAGAAATCAATTTTTGAAAGAAACTATTTTGTTGAATTATCCAAGAAATGAAGAAAAGAATTAATGTTTGAAACCATTGGTATCGGGCCCGTATTTTGGTTCCGGAGCCCGGTACAAACTTGTTATAGCATTTGAATAATAACTGTGAAATTTGGTGAAAATGGAGTCTATTTGACGTGAGTTGGACTTCCGGTTGAAGAGTTATGAACTTTAAGTGTTCTTGATGAAAATGATGATTTTTGAAGTTTAATCCATGGTTTTACATGTTATTTTTATGATGTGATCGCACGAGTAGGTCCATATAATGTTTTTGAGTTAGTATGCACATTTGGTTTGGAGTCCCGAGGGCTCAGGTGAGTTTCAAGTAGGTTTCGGGATGTCTTAGGCTTAAAATATGGATGTTGCAGGTTCAGAGAGGTGCAAATCTCTGAACCCGCTAGTGTGGTCCGCATTGAATTTGTGTTGTCGGTGGGGGCTTTGCAGCCGCATTCGATTTTATGTTGTCCGCACAAGTTCACTGGTCCGACTTCGGAAGCCTATATCTTTTGATCTACAAGGAATTTTGAGATGATTCAAAAATTAAAGTTGTAGCCCGTCGTGTCTAGTTTCCATAAAGGTAAAGAAATCATACTTTGGACATCTTTAGAGAAAGTTATAGCCAAAATGCTAAAGCAAGTCGTTGCAGTCAACCTTGTGAGCTCCGCGGCCGCACTCCTTTTTGTGCGGTCCGCACAGGGGGTCTGAGAGGGGTATATTTAAACGGAATTTTCAGCTATTTTTCATGTTTCAAAACCCCAAAAACATAAGAGGTGATTTTTCAAACAACCTTTCTTCTCCAAAACATTAGTAAGTGATTTCTAACACATTTTCTTTACTCCTTAACTTCTTTTTACAAGATTTCATCTTAGAATCTAGGGTTTTCATGGTGGAATTGGGAACTTTGGGTAAAACCTAAGAATATTAAAATTTAGGGATTTAGACCTCAAATCGAGGTCGGATTCCAAAACCAATTATATATCCGGACTCGGGGGTGATTGGGTAATAGGGTTTTGGTCCGAATTTTGGGTTTGGACCAAGCGGGCCCGGGTCGAATTTTGGCTTTTTTGGGAAAAACTTTAGAAAACTTATTTCCATGCATTAGAATTTATTTATTTAGCACTTATTAATATTATTAAGTAACTTGTGGCTAGATACGAGCGAGTTGGTGGTGGACTCAAGAGGTAAAGCGATAGTTGAGGCTTGAATTATGTTCGTGGCATCGAGGTAAATTCTTGGTCTAACCTTAGCTTGAGGGATTAGGAGTTGTTTCATATTTGCTATATGTTACTTGTTGAGTACGGCGTATAGGCATGGTGACGAGTATCTATACGTTGGTGTCGAGCATGACCATGAGTCTTAAAGTGAAATTGGTGTGTTCTTAATAATCACTATGAATGCCTAAGTTGTTAATTCTCTGTGTTGATCAAGGATTATGATTATTCTCGTGGAAATTACTTATGATTGAGTATTGGTGCTAGTTGAGGTAGTTAGAGGTTGGAACAAGTTTGGTTATAGCTGATTTTCCCTTGCTGGGATGTATTTACTTATACTATCGATTCCCCTGCCGGGATAGTGTTGTTTCTTTATTGATCCCTTGTCGGGACTCTATTTATGATTTGGTATTGGACTAGATATGTGGATCGGGTTGCATACCGCAACAATGATATAATTGTATCGCGTTGCACACTGCAACAAAGATATAATTGGATCGGGTTGCACACCGCAACAATAATATAATTGGATCGGGTTGCATGCCACAACAGTGTTATTATGTTTTGGATCGGGTTGCGCACCGCAACAATAGATAATATGAAGTGTTTATAGATTGGTTGCGAGTTCCTTATTGTTTTGCTGTAAATTCTAAATTTTCCTTATGCCTTTCTCTCAATTTACTGTTGGTATTGACATTTCCCCGTAGAATGTACCCCCTCCTATCTTTACTTGTTTATTTCTATTTTATTTTCCGTTGCATATTATATAACTGTATAGGTTTATTTGGTAGTCTGGTCCTAGTCTCGTCACTACTTCGCCGAGGTTAGGCCAGGTACATACCAGCACATGTGATCGGTTGTACTGATACTACACTCTGTACTATGTGCAGATCCCGGAGCGACAACTTTTGGACTGTAGCTTTGGGTGGTTGCCTTCAGTCCAGCTAGAGATCCCGAGGTAATCCTGTAGGCGTCCGCTCGCCCGGCGTTCTTTTCTATCTTTATATGTATTCTGTTTTCATTTACTTCCGAGACAGATTGTACTTTTCTTTCCAGACATTTGAATGTAGTATTCGTAGATAGTCTGTGATATTGTAACACCGGATTCCGGGTAGAGATGTATGTTGGTATTGTCATACTGGTTTGGCTAAGTTATCAGATTAAGTCTTCCGCATGTATTTATTTACCGTTAATATTTCACTGTTGATCACATGTTAATTTAAATTGTTAAAAGGGCTAAATAAATGTGATGACCCAAAAGGTCATCACTTGTTTTAAAAATGAAATTCTGCATTTTGAGGCTTTAAAAACCTCTTTTAGCATCACCTCGATTTGTGTGCATAATCCGGGCGCGTAGCTGGAAAGCTTATATGTGAAAATCTATGAAAAATGATAAGTTTTGATGATAAAATGAATTAATTTGACTTCGATCAACGTTTTGGATAAATGGAATCGGGCACGTGATTTGACGGTCCCAAAGGGTCCGTAGGAAAATATGGGACTTGGGCGTATGCCCGAAATCGAATTCCGAGGTCCCAAGCCCAAGAAATGAATTTTTTAAAGAAAATTATTTTCTGAAATTGTTTAAAGGAATTGGAAATGATTTTTTACTAGAACATGTTGGTATTGGGCACGCATTTGGTTCCGATGCCCGATACAGGTCTTATATGTGATTTAAGACGATCTTGTGAAGTTTGGTATGAAACGGATGTCATTTGATGTGATTTGAACCTTAAATGCAAAATTTGAAGTTTTAAGAAGTTTTGAAATAATTCATTGATTTTGAGGTTTAATTCGATGTTTATGATGTTATTTTGGCGATTGGATCACATGAATAAGTCCATATGATGTTATTGAGTTAGTACGTATGTTTGGTTCGGAGCCCCGATGGCTCGGGTGCGTTTCGGATGGGTTTCGGAAGGTTTATGACTTGTGAAAAAATTGCAGAAACAGCTGTTTCAGTGCACAGACCTTCTGTGCTTCATGATCGCGAAGCCCTTCATATGATCGCGGAAGGGAAAATGGTCAGGGGTGGATTATGTTCAATGCAAACGCGAGGAAAGGATCGCAAACGTGGAGCACTAGGGGGTTGCTCTACGCGAACGCGACCCACGTCCCGCGAACGCGTAGCGTAAATAGGGGCTGGTTTGGGAAGTGAATGTTCCTCTACGCGAATATGTTCATAGGCCTACGAACGCGTTCATAGGCCCACAAACGCGAAGGTCAGGGGGGCCAACCTTTCGCGAACGCGTAGGACTCGCGATCGCATAAGCCTGAGGAAGGTTGCTCTTTGCGAACGTGGCAGACCCATCGCGAACGTGATGAAGGTCTGCCCAGTGATTTTAAAACAAAACCAAAAACGAGATTTAGCCAAAATTTCATAACTTCTTCTCTTCAACTCCAAATTGGGCGATTTTTGAAAAGGGATTTCACCACCAATTCATAGGTATATAATCTTGGACTCATTTTCTTCAATTTCCATTAACACCCATTAGATTTCTAGGCCTAAATCATGTGATTAAGGGTAAAAAAATTAGGGATTTGGGTAGAGTTAGGGCTTTTTGATTATTTGGGAATTTGACATCGTTTTGGGGTCAGATTTCAAAATAAATTATATATTCGGGCTCGTGAGTGAATGGGTGATCGGGTTTTGGTCCGAACCTCGTATTTTGACCAAGCGGGCCCGGGGTCAATTTTTGACATTTTGGGAAGAATGATGAAAAAGCTATAATTAAGCATTGAAATTGGATTGTTTAGCGTTTATTAATGTTATTAAGTTGATTATGTCTAGATACAATTGATTTGGAACCGAATTTAAAAGGAAATGTGGTGTTTGAGGCTTGAGTTGGCCGTGGAAGTTCGAGGTAAGTGTTTGGTCTAACTTTAGCTTGTGGGATTAGGAGTGTGTCCTATTAGCTATTTGTTTCTTGTTGAGTACGACGTATAGGTATAGTGACGAGTATCTATATGTTGGTGTCGAGCATGACCGTGGGTCTTATATTGTGATTTTCATGACTTCGTCGTAGTATTCATGCCTTGGTGAAGATTTCGATTTGTTGTGTAAAGTTGTGGAAAGAATTGTGACCTATGAATATTGAGGAGCGTTGGCTCCAGTTGTATAATGAATTGTGAAAGTATAAGTGATAATTGAAACTCTAGAGCATTGGCTCAAGTTGTGAAGTGAATTGTAAATTAAAAGTGAGAAAGAGAAGAGATCATTATGTTGCCCCCTTGCCGGGCTATTGTTGAGTTGTGGTTCCCTTGCATTGTGTTCTAAATTGATATTTCGGATGCTTAGGTTGATGATTCTTTGTGTTGATTAAGGATTATGGTTATAGCTGAGGTAGTTAGATATTGTGACAAGTTTGGTTATAGCTATTTCTCCCTTGCCGGGACGTAATTGCTTATGCTATTGAATCCCTTGTCGGGATAGTGTAAACCTTATTGATCCCTTGTCGGGACTCTTGTTATGATTGTTGTTGATATTATATGTGGATCGGGTTGCATGCCGCAACAATATTAAATGTGGATCAGGTTGCACGCCGCGACGATATTATATATGGATCGGGTTGCACGCCGCAACAATATTATACGTGGATCGGGTTGCATGCCGCAACAATATTATATGTGGATCAGGTTGCATGCCACAACAATATTATATGTGGATCGGGTTGCACGCCGCAACAATATTATATGTGGATCAGGTTGCACACTGCAACAATATTATATGTGGGTTGGGTTGCATACCGCAACAATGATATATGTAGATCGGGTTGCACGCCGCAACAATGACAAATGATCTGGATCGGGTTGTACGCCGCAACAATGTTGTTATATATTGGGATCGGGTTACGCGATGCAACAATTATTGATACAAGTGTGTTTATTTTGAATATTACTTTTTGTTCGTTGTGAATCCTAAGTTGCCCTTATATTGTTACTCTGGAATTACTGTTAATACTGGTATACCCCGCAGCATGTTTCCCCCTCCCATTTTTACTTGCTTATTCCTGCTTTACTTTTCGCTGTATATTATATAACTGCACAGATTTATTTGGTAGTCTGGTCCTAGCCTCGTCACTACTTCGTCGAGATTAGGCTAGGCACTTACCAGCACATGGGGTCGGTTGTGCTGATACTACACTCTACAGTCATTTGTGCAGGCCCTAGTGTTGTAGACTTCGGACCGCATTGAGATTGTTGATTCTTGTTCATGGGGCGACTCGAGGTAGCCCTGCAGGTGTCCGTAGGCCCTGGCGTCTCCCTCTATCCCTATTTCCTGTTTCATTTCCCCTTTATTCAGAAATAGTGTACTGTTATTTCTTCAGACTTTGTATGTAGCAAATCTTAGACCATTTGTGATACTATGACACCAGGTTTTGGGTGGTTAAGGCTTAAGTATTTGTAATAGATACAGATTTCATATATTTTATTGTTGTCTTCCGCTTAAATTTGGATTCCGATGTTATCACGTTATCGCCCAATATTTGTTAAAAATAAATAGTTGGATAAAGAAGTAAGTAGTTAAAGGATTGGCTTGCCTAGCTCACATTAATAGGTGTCATCATGACTACCAAAGGTGGAAAATCTGGGTCGTGACAAGTTGGTATCAAAGCTCTAGGTTACATAGGTCTCACAGTTCACAGACAAGCTTAGTAGAGTCTGAGGGATCGGTACGGAGACGTCTGTATTTTTCCCCAAAGGCTACAGAGTTAGGAAAGACTTCACATCTATTCTTCCCTGTCATGCAATTTTGATCTCTCAATGCTAAATTGAAACCTCTACTCTTGTCCTTTCGCGAATGGCAAGGTCAAATACCGCTTCTTCAGCCGAACAGAAGCACAGACCGGTGATAGATTAGCTACGTTTCCGGAGGCTTTGTGGAGGTTGGATAGGTTTCACCAAGCTCTTCACTACTACTTTCAGCGGTGCATCTTCTGAGGATCCCCAAGATTAGCAAGACAGCTATCATGAGGTTCTCAGGAACATGGGGATTGTGGAGGCCAATGGGGTCGATTTTGCTACTTTTCGCTTGTATGGATCCGCCAAGACTTATTGGAGAGATTATTGTTTGGCTAGACCAGTTAGGTCATCAGTTTTGACTTGAGAATAGCTCACGCAGCTATTTCTAGAGAAGTTTCTCCCCATCACTGAGAGAGAGAGTGAGGAGGTTCATTGAGGGACTCGTCTAGCCCGCTCAATTAGCTAGAGGTGGAGGTAGAGGTATTAGAGGTGGAGGTAGAGGTATTAGAGGTAGAGGTGCAGGTACTGTTCTGGTTTGTAGTAGAGAAGCTTCGATTTTATTTTGCGTCGTATCTGGTCATGCCTAGTAATTCTTTGAGTGCCCCTATTTATGTTTCTATATCGGTGGGTGATTCTATTGTGGTGGATCGTGTCTATTGTTCATGTATAGTGGTGACTGGAGGTCTTGAGACTTTTACTTCTTCTGGACATGGTTGATTTCGATGTCATATTAGGGATGGACTGGTTATCACCGTACCACGCTATCTTGGACTGTCATGTCAAGATTGTAACCTTAGCCTTGTCGGGTTTGCCTCGTTTAGAGTGGAGAGGGACTTCTGGTCATTCTACCTATAGTGTTATTTCTTATGTGAAGGCTCGGCGTTTGGTCGAGAAGGGGTGTTTGGCCTATTTAGCATATGTTTGTGATTCTAGTGTTGAGGTTCCTTCTGTTGATTCTGTGCCCGTTGTTCGTGAGTTTCCTGATGTATTCCCTTCAGACCTGCCGGGTATGCCACCCGACAAGGATATTGACTTTTGCATTGATTTGGCTCCGGGCACTCAGCCCATTTCTATCCTGTCATATGGTATGGCCCTACCTGAGTTGAAAGAGTTGAAGGAGCAGTTGCAAGACTTGCTTGAGAAGGGTTTCATTAGACCTAGTGTTTCGCCTTGGGGTGTGACGGTGTTGTTTGTTAAGAAAAAGGACGGATCGATGAGAATGTGTATTGATTACCGGCAGTTGAACAAGGTTACAATCAAGAATAAGTATTCATTGCCGAGGATTGATGATTTGTTTGATCAGCTTTAGAGTGCCAAGGTATTTTCGAAGATTGATTTGAGATCTTGTCGCACCCCCTTTTTCTTGCGAAATCGAGTTTATGACATTTGGTTGGGACAACTCGTTCCCTTTAGGAACTGGGTTTTGCATTTGAAGAGTCGTCACCTAATGAGTTAAGGTGCATTAGGTCACCAATAGGGTTCAACTCTAAGTTCGATTGAATAACCAGAGATAGGGTAAGGGCTTAAAATTATCCTAAGGGGAAGGTGTTAGGCACCCTTCAGGATCCACTAGTGTGGTTCTCGACCAGACAGTTTATTGTGAATTTAGCAAATAGACAAGTATGGGCTCAAATATTAGGGGATTTAAATTTAAACATATAAAAGAAAGAACAATTAAAAGAAGAGTTTTTAAAAAAAGAGTTTGCAAATAAAGGGAAAGGGGGTCTTAGGTTTATATTTAATATGGATCACATCAATGTGATACCCGGTATGACACTCCTCAAAAGAGGGGATACACGTGGTATTAGCGCACCGGTCATCATATCCATATCTACTCTTCCCATCCCGTTAAGGTATTAAAGTGTGGATTGGTCTCGAACACTATTGCATGCTATTACCCGTCCCATTCCTATCAGTCCCGGAGGAGCTTAGGACTACTATTTCCTAAAGAGGAGGGATATTAGGTTGATTTTGGTTTCAAAAGGTAAAAATCTAAAGTGACATACAAAACACATATATTGTATGTTGGGGGAAGCATATAAACAGATAAAGGCCCATGTACACCTCCTTAAACGAAAACACATAAATAGCATGACTTGCACATACTTTTAGGTCTGATTAAAATACTAAAGACGAGGGGAGTTTGATCATTGAGGCAAATCAGTTTATTATATAACTCAGATAAGAAGTCTGAGTCAGGCCTGCATGCTGGTTGTAGCAATTAACAAAAGCAGATTCAATTTTATGGTTATTACTCTAAGGCTTGCCTAAGTGTTAGATGAGGTCCTATAGCTAATTGATTCAGAATGTGGTGAGACAGTAATAACTCAAAACGAATTGTTTGAAATCCTATAGACATGCTTGCTGAACCTCGTTAAATAAGGGAATTAGGTTATTTAAAACTGGTTCAGAATAGACTGATTTAAATTAGACTAACTCCAGATACTGTAGGCGATGATATCTAATGTTGCTGATTTTAATCCTTATAGGCATGATATCTAACATTGAATGATTTCAACATCATGAACATGATACTTACTTATAGCCGTTTAGAACCTAAAGCATGATATCTAAGTGGCATGCATAATTTTAAATAAGTCCTATAGGTAGGTTATCTAGATGTACAATTGATCATGAAGAAATTAAGATAAACCCTATAGACATGGTGTCTAAAACGCAGAATTGAACACGTAGAAAAACAAAGTCCTATAGGAATGCTTTCTACCCTTGAGCATACATGATTTCCCAACCCTTTTTATTAGCCAGCCCCAAGTGTTTATTATTACAGACCAGAAATAATGAAACACATCAGAAAAGTTCAAAGAAAAGTTACAACCAGAGGAAGCCTGACTCTTGACTTCCTCTCTGAGTTATGGAATAAACCACCTCAAATGCCATTGATTCAAAGCCTTTCTCAGACTTGAGTGTGTCAAAGTTCCCTAAGGGTCTCAATAGGACCCCGGGCAGTGCTCACACCCAAGTTACATAACCAGAATAGAAATGAGTGCAGTGTGGAAGTGTCAGCCCTAATGTGTCCAAGTTTAGAGGGAGCTCATAGGTCCCAAGGCAAGGCTCACACAAGGGGGGGCAGAACTTAAGTTCTAAGAAGATAGTGAAAGTGCAGGAACAGAATTTCAAAACTAAAGGGACAAAGGATAGGATAAGGGGTGATAGGGAGACAGTAATCAATAATACATAGAGTTAATAACTTCATACAAAGGGGGGTCAAGGGTTGGGAATCCATTGCAAGGAGCCCATACACTTAGGCATGGATCAGTTTTGGGCATGTACAGTAATAGAAGGTGTTGCCATGCTTATAAACAATCAGGACACACAATATCTGGAGGAAACATGTAGGTTATGATCCCAGGGGAATCAGGTTTGGGTCATGCACATCAATGTCCAATGTTGTCATGCCCCAAACCAACTATAAGTATTAAACACATTGGGGTGGGGATTTAGGATTCACAAGTCATGATAAGTAATGGGAAAAACATTAACTCAGAATCAGGAAAGGGCAGATTATAGCATGCTTAATAATGAAACTTGGTTAAATACAAATAGGAGACAAACAAGAATGCAAGAAACAGTAGAGAAGCATGTTGTTGTTGATGCAAAAGCTAAATTAGAACATACCAGTAAAGATGCAAATGCATAAAAATAAGCAAACTTCCCACAGTCTAGCCTTGGCTTTCAGCCGGCTAGGTAAGGCAGCAATACAAGTAGCAACAGAGAAAGAGAGAGATTTTAGTGGAGTGTGTGTCTGAACCCAAGTGTTTTATGCCTTGTGCTCATGTGTTTGAAAGAAAAGAAGTGCAGGGTATTTATAGCTTTCTAAAAATGAGTAAGAGAGAAGTAATAAGCTGTAAACAAGTTCCGGAAAGGATTCACTTGCTTAACGAGCAGTGACAAGTTCAACATTAAGTAAGCAATCGAGTCTAGATACAGAAATATCTAATTCCGGAAAGGATTCAGTAAGGCAAAATAGGAAAAGAAATTAATTAACCTTAACAGGCAAGTGAAATCAGAATTTCACAAAAGAAAAGTTTGAAATCAGTCACAAGTTTGAAGATCAATCAAAGAAGGAAACTCAACATATAAATATAGTGTATAAACTTTATACATGCAAGGCCAAGCCTATTGGCAAAAGGAAATAGCATGCAATAGTAGCACAAAATTAAGTAGATGGAAACATTCGAAGCATGATAGTCCAGTAGGTCAAGTCACATTGAATCAGTAGTGAAGAAAACATAGAATACCAAAAAAATGTGAAGATCTCACAGTAGCAGGTGAGAAAAACCCTTTTTGAAAAAATTAGGGTTTCGAGCATAATCGAGTTTTAGAGATGATAGAAATCCAAAATCAGAAGAATCACACAAAGGAATAAGAGAACTTCAAATTGAGTCATGTACTTAAACGAACAGTCTCAGGCCCAAAGCCATAGGGTTTTCAACAATAGTAGAGTTTTAAAAGAGGATAAACAAACAAATCAGACAAAACCTCAAGCAAACAAGCATTCATCTAATAAACAGTCAAAAGAAATTAGGGCTTTTAACATGCAAACTCAGGTAGAAGAACGATATGAGCAAACTTAGCAAAACATGTCAAAAATCAAAGAAACGTTTTGAAATAACTTAACAACAACCCTAATCGGAAAAGATAAGGAGTTCTGAAAGTAAAATTTTAAAAGATACTTTGAGAAAAGTGCTTAGAAATTCAAAGCAAACATAGATCTGAAGCATATCTGAAAGAAATCGAAGGAACCTTAGAGATTAGGGTTTCAGAAGAACCCCAAGTGATGAGAAAGGCCTCGAAAGCCATCGATCTAAGCAGGAGAGTCAAAGGCTTGACTCGAATGGCCAGGGTTGGCCGGAGAAAAGTCAGAGATGACTGGAGAATAGTCATCGAGCAAAGAATGGACCAATCCCTTTCAAGATCTGGTCATGAGATCATAGAAACGAACACGTAGAAGCCATGGGAGGTCGATACAGGTCTCCGATGACCTTGGAAGGCCATGGATTAGGGCGGATTAGGGTGGTGGCGGCTAGGGTTTGAGGGTGTTGTATAGAGGATTTGAGAGAGGAGGGGGATTCAGAGGCGACGTATGGTGGAAAATGGTAGGGTTTAGGGGGGTCGTTTAGGATTAATTACGATTAGGGGGTCTGGTGGATGTTGATCATTTTGATCAACGGCTTGGATTGAACGGGTAGTGGGGCGGTTTAATGGGATAGGGTTTGGGTCGGTTCAGATTGTAATTGGGTCGGGGTAATTGGGCTTCAAATTGGGTTCAATTGGGGTTCAAATTCAGGCTATAATTGAAATAAAATGGGGCTAACATTTAAATAGTCCATTTTTCCTATTTGATTTATAAAAAAATAATAAAATAATTTCTGTAAATAAATTAAAGGTTCTAAAATGATTTATAGTACATAATTATCAAATAAAAAATGTTGGACTTAATTTTTATAGATATAAACGTAATTAAATCTAAAAGAGGCTAATATTGCAATTATATGCAATTTAGCTTTAAAAATACTAAATCAATTTATAAAAATATGCAAAAATATCTTATCTATATTTTATATGAGAATCCAATAAATGAATCACCAAAATGATAACTTTGGGAATTACTATTGGGTTTTTATGAATAAAATAGGGGAATAAATTGGTTAAAAAGAATCTTGTAAAAATTAGAAAAAATGATAAAACATCTGAACATACTTATACATACATATATATACTATTTTGAAAGTATTTTGCATATTAAAAATATATAGGGAAAAATTGGGTATCAACAACAGCCCCTCTTTACCCGGGAAGGATGAAAGAGTTGTCGGGTAAAGATATGATGGCCAATTTTGACCGAGCGAAATGGTTCGAGGAGGTTTAGGCCGCGCCCTAGCTTCTAGGCTGCCTACATATCCCTGTTTTTACAAGAATCAGGCCTTATGTAGTTCAGGATCCGTCGGCGGCGTATGCCGATGGAGACTTTTGAGAACGGACGCAATATCTAGGACGGGGGAATGGTTATGGTTTGGTATGGCTTCGGGAACTGGAGCAGGATCGCTCCTGCCAAGATGGCCATTGCTCACCGGTTTACCTGCAAATAAGCAATACAAGCATATATTGTGCGTAAATTTAAACATGATGCAATTTCTCGTCGGACCATGATGGTTGTCTTTGGACGGTTAGGATGACGTCCTTAGACCATGATGTCCTGGGTCATGAAGCGTATAATAAAGGATTTGCATGCCATGAAATGATGCTCTTGGGCTATGAGGATGATGCCTCCGAACCATGATGCCTTTGAATAATGATATGCGAAAGATTAAAAGGGGTCCTCAGGCCATGACATGGTGTTCTCGGTCTATGAAAATGGTGCCTCCGAAAAATGACACCTTTGGATAATTTGGCGATCTTTCAGCCCATGAGATGCAGTATTTGGTGATCTTTCAGCCTATGCAATGCAGCCATGCAAATATAGATAAGGTGGAGATCTTTTAGCCATGCGAATGTAAATAAGGTGGCGATCTTTCAGCCATGCAAATGTAGATAAGGTGGAGATCTTTCAGTCATGCAATGCAGTAGGTGGCGATCTTTCATCCATGCAAATGTAGATAAGATGGCGATCTTTCAGCCATATGAATGTAAATAAGGTGGCGATCTTTCAGCCATGCATTGTAGATGGAGACAGCGTTTGGTCTCGGAAGGCAGAATGGTAGCCTTATGCAATGCAGAAAATGCAGCATGAGACAGCGTTTAGTCTTGGAAGGCAGAATGGTAGCCTTATGCAATGCAAAAAATGCAGATGGAAACAGTGTTTAGTCTCAGAAGGAAGAATGGTATCCTTATGCAATAGAAAATGCAGATGGAGACAGTGTTTAGTCTCGGAAGGCAGAATGGTAGCCTTATGCAATGCAGATGGAGACAGTGTTTAGTCTCGGAAGGCAGAATGGTAGCCTTATGCAAGAAATAAAATAGCAAACGATAACAGAGCTTTCTTAGCTGATAGTGGATTACAATATTGTGATAGCTGGGAACATTGTGACACACGGAACGTCACCACTATGTATGGATGGAAAATGTGAGTAAGTGCGACAGTTCTGAGAGTTGCATTCCTGAACGATGTTTGTCTCATGAGTGTATAGTATGTCTAATGCTTTCATAATCCAAGTGTCTGCATCCAATGAAAAATTGTGAGTTTTGTAAAGGGGGAAGGTTAGTTCGTATCCCCACTGGCTCGGCTTGACCTGTTTGGCTTTGATATGGTGATACTATATGTATCATTGGGGTAGCATTGCTAAACAAGGCGATTTTGGTAATAAACATGCATGATTTCGTAAAAAGTATGACATAAGTATGTAATTAAGAAACAACTTTTAGATGAACCGGCGATTGCGACGTGGTTCAAGACGTTGCAACCTCTCTTGCTATGGAATTTTGAGGGTCCTCCTCAAAATTCTGCCCCAGTTTAATGGGTTGACGTTTCTGACCGTTGCTTGTGATGATTGGCTGAAGTTACTTCGGAATTTTGAGGTCCTCATCAAAATTCTGCCCCAGTTTCTAATTGCGGAGGGAAATGAAGATTTTATTGAATTATGACCGAACCCATAGGGCTGCCTACGCATCCCCTCTTAAATGGGAATCTAGTCTGGCATAGTTCAATTACATCATATAAGGGAAGCATAAGGATTACATATAGTAGCGCTTAGGGGTGGGCATCGGTCGGTTCGGTTCGGTTTTGAACATTATCGGTTTTGCCTATTGGTTATCGGTTTACAAATATCATAACCCGATAACCAAACTAATAAGATATTGGTTATCGGTTATCGGTTAATCGGTTATATATCGTTATCGGTTCGGTTATTGGTTTACCCGATAAGATAAAACAACTAAAAAAATTGCAATATATAAAACAAAGAAATCAAACTGCCAAAACGTGTAAACTGCCAACTTTTGTTGTTTCTTAACAAAAGCACGCTCCCACTTCTGTGCAGTATCTACTAATGTCTGGCGGAGAACTGGTGGTGAGTCTTGCGTCTTGACTCTTGGGGGCTGCGACGGAAACAAGAATGAGAACTGAGAGACAAACGACTGAAGAGTGAAGAGGGAATTAGGAAAATAAATAACCCTAGTATATACTTAAGGGTAAATTAGTAAATTACATCATTCTTATTGGGTTATCGGTTTTTACCCAATAATAAAAATGCAAACCGAGCCCGAACCGATAACCCAATAAAAAAAATTTAACCCGTTACCGAACCGTTAACCCAATAACCCAATACCGATAACCCAATAAAGAATTAACGGTTCGGGTTATAGGTTTTACCCGATATATGCCCACCCCTAGTAGCGCTTGACTGCATCTGAGTTGATTGGTTTTGGCCAGACTTCTTCGTCCATTTCTGCAAGTATGAGGTCTCCTCCTGTCAAAATCCGGTGAACCATGTATGGACCCTGCCAGTTGGGAGAGAATTCTTGTGTTTGACCTTGAAAATTTCACACATAGATTTCATCAAGTCACTATTGAGGTTGGAGCCATTATCAGTAATGATCGACTCGGGAATCCCGAATCGACAAACAATGCGGTCGCGGACAAAGTCTGCCATAACATTCTTAGTTACTACTCTGTAAGATGTTGCTTCGACCCATTTGGTGAAATAATCGATTGCTACTAGGATAAACCTGTGCCCGTTGGAAGCGACAGGCTCTATGGGTCCAATAACATCCATTCCTTAGGCAGCCAATGGCCATGGTGAGCTTGTTGTGTTAAGCTCGTTTGGAGGTACCTTTATCATGTCTACATGTATCTGACAGCGGTGGCACTTCCGAATATACTGGATGCAGTCCGTTTCCATAGTCATCCAAAAGTAACCAGCTCGAAGTATCTTCTTTGCTAAGACAAAACCGTTCATATGTGAACCGCAGGTCCCAGCGTGAATTTCCTCTAGTAGTCTGGATGCTTCCTTAGTGTCGACACGCCTTAATAATCCTAAATCAGGAGTTCTCATATACAAGATTCCTCCGATGTGAAAGAAATTATTGGACAACCTTCGAAGCGTGCATTTCTGAGTAGGATTTGCAAGTTCTGGGTACTTGCCTTTTGCTAAATACTCCTTGATATCATGAAACCAAGGCTTTCCATCTGCTTCTTCTTCAACATGGGCACAGTAAGCCGGCTGATCATGGATTTTCACTGGAATGGGATCAATGAAATTTTTGTCTGGATGTTGTATCATGGATGACAGGGTAGCTAATGCATCGGCGAACTCATTCTGGACCCTAGGAACATGTTGGAACTCCGTCTTCATGAACCTTTTCTTCAATTCCTGTACATGATGCAGATACGAGAGTATCTTGGAGTTCTTTGTCGCCCATTCTTCTCGTGCCTGATGTATAAGCAAGTCCGAATCTTCGATCACTAGCAACTCTTAAATGTTCATATTGATGTCCATTTTAAGCCCTAAGATGCAAGCTTTATATTCAGCCATGTTGGTGGTGCACGAGAACCTAAGTTTGGCAGACACCGGATAATGCTTACCGATTTTAGATACTAGGACTACTCCTATGCCAATTCCTTTGAAATTTGTCGCTCCATCAAAAAAATTCTCTAACCATCATAGAATTCTGCAATGTCTTCTCCTATGAATGATACCTCTTCATCAGGAAAATATCTTTTCAGGGATTATATTCTCCATCCACGGTATTTTCAGCAAGGTGATCTGCCAATGCCTGTCCCTTGATCGCTTTCTGAGTTACGTAAACAATGTCGAACTCACTCAACAGGATTTGCCACTTGGCTAGCTTGTCAGTGGGAATGGGCTTCTAAAAGATGTACTTCAAAGGATCCATCCTTGATATGAGATATGTAGTATAGGCACAGAACTAATGCCTTAGCTTCTGAGCTACCCAAGTCAAAGTACAACAAGTGCACTCTAATACAGAATACTAGGCCTCGTACGGGGTGAATTTCTTACTGAGGTAATAAATGGCCTGCTCCTTCCTCCCTGTTTCATCATGCTGCCCCAGAACACAACTGAAAGCTTCATCCAATACTGCAAGGTAGAGTAATAAGGGTCTACTTGGCTCAGGCAGGACTAAGACTGGTGGTGTTGACAGGTATTCCTTGATTCTGTCAAAAGCTTTTTGGCAGTCATCAGTCCATTTGGTAGCGGCGTCCTTCTTCAACATTTTAAAGATCGGTTCATAGATAATTGTAGATTGTGCTATGAACCGGCTGATGTAGTTAAGCCTTCCCAAGAAACTCATCACATCCTTCTTGTTCTTTGGTGGTGGCAATTCTTGAATAGCTTTGACTTTTGATGGATCCAGTTCTATTCCTCGGCGACTCACAATAAACCCAAATAATTTTCCAACAGGAACCCCAAATGCACACTTTGGGGGATTTAGTTTTAGGTTGTACCTTCGTAGTCTATTGAAGAACTTCCTCAAATCTTCCATGTGATCGGTGTCTTTCTTGGACTTGATGATGACATTATCTACATATACCTCAATCTCCTTGTGTATCATATCGTGGAAAATGGTGTTCATGGCCCTCATGTAGGTGGCCCCTGCATTCTTCAACCCAAATGGCATCATCTTGTAACAATACATTCCCCACGACGTAATAAAAGTCATTTTCTCAAGATCTTCTTCATCCATCCAGATCTGATGATAACCAGCGAAATAATCTACAAATGATTGCAACTCATGCTTGGCGCAATTATCGATCAGGATGTGTATGTTTGGCAAAGGGAAGTCGTCTTTTGGACTGGCTCGGTTGGGATCCCGATAGTCGACACAGACTCTAACCTTCCCATCCTTCTTTGGCACCAGTACAATGTTGGCTAACCATGTTCGGTATTCTACTACCTTGAAAACCTTAGCTTTGACATGCTTAGTGACTTCTTCCTTGATTATCAGACTCATTTCAGGCTTGAACTTTCTGAGCTTTTGCTTTACCGGAGGACATGATGGATCGGTTAGCAGTTTGTGAGCCACAATAGATGTATTCAGACCAGTCATGTCATCATACGACCAGGCGAGTATGTCCTCATATTCTCTTAGAAATTCTGTGTATTCCTTCTTTTCTGGCAGCGATAAGTGGACGTCGATTCGTGTTTCTTTGACGTTTTCCGAATCTCCTAGGTTAACAATCTCAGTCTTGTACAGATTGGACTTCGGTCTATTTTCAAAATTCTGAACTTATTTAACAATCTCTTCTGGTATGTCATCTTCCTCTGAATTTATGTCCGTTTGTTGCATAGTCTCATTGCATGTCATAGTCATTGGTTCATCAAGATAAGTAATAGTAATGTTGTATAAGTAATTAATGAGAGAGAAGTAATAATGAGTGTTGATTCATAGGGAAAATCAAAATGTTTTAATAAATTTCATAATCGTTTTGAACAATGTAAATCTTATTTGCGGGAATTGAAAAATATGAGAAAAATAAAATCTTTTAGTAAATAAAGTTAGTGCTTGTTTTAGCCTTACTACCCTGTGGCTCGTCAGGCTCTGATTGTCCTGATGGTCCAGTTATTGAGACGTGCATCTCTGCTTACAGCTTGTATAGAAGGGCCTTCCTCCCCTTCCTCCTCGAGAACAACACAGCAGTCCATGTCATTGTCTCCTAAGAACAAGTTCTTCACTGCTGCCAGTGCTTCCTTCTCATCTGACCCATAAATAATATCGACCGGTTGGAAAGTCTGCCCCAAATGTGGTATTGGCTACCCCGGCATATAGTAAGGACCGTGCCATGGTGGTGACCAGTTGTTGAATTCTTCCCAGCTATACTCATATCCCAGACCGAAAGTGGTGCCATGTTTCTTGAGTTTTATGGGCTTAGTGATTCCTTTGAGGTTCTTGCCGAGCCCCTTTCCAGGTTCGTACCCACTCTAATTCAGTATACTCTCAATCTTGTTATCCCACCATTTGTCTTTGTCCACAGCATTTACCCATTCAATGTGATGGTAAGCCTCTCCACCTAGTTTTTTTCTTTCTTCGATTCACGGAATGGTCTGGCAACTGTATATAGGGTTGTTATCGTCGCCGTGAATGATCACCTCTTGATGATTCCATTCGAATTTTACTACTTGATGTAGTGTCGATGCTACGTCCCCAGCGGTATGGTTCCATGGTCGTCCCAATAGTAGATTGTAAGATGCTGGCACATCTATCACCTGGAAATCAACATCGAACCAGGTTGGTCCCATTTGCAAACATAGACTGATCTCCCACCTCTGGGAGCCGTCGAAGGCTTTCATATTGATTGCTTCGTCCTTTATCTCATGCAATCCTTTACCCAATTTCTGGACTGTTACTAGTGGACAAATGCTGAGACCGGAACCTCCATCGATTAGGATTCTGGTGATAAAATAGTCCTTGCATTGCACGGTGATGTGCAGTGCTTTGTTGTGCCCCAAACCTTCAGGTGGTAGCTCGTCCTCATGAAATGTGATCTTATGACTTTCCAATACCTGTCCTACCATGTTAGGTATTTCTCTACCAGCGATGTTGCTTGGCACGTATGCCTCACTTAGTACCCTTAACAGAGCATTCTTGTGTGCCTTGGAATTTTGTAACAAAGCAAGAATGGAGATTTGCACCGGTGTTTTGTTCAACTGGTCGATGACCGAGTACTCCTTGGCCTGTATCTTTCTCCAAAGGTCTTCTGGACCTGTCTCAATAATGGGTGACCGATTGGAGGCATGCTTGCTCGATTCAGTTAGATGTTCCGGGGTATAAACTCTACCAGTTCTTGTCATACCCTGTGCTGCAATAGTCTCTTCGAACCTAACATTGACTTTCCTCCTTACCTCGGCTGTATAATCCTAGGGTACAACCTTTGTATGGAATGGGGTCATGATCGACATTCCCACTGGGATCGGCGTAGCTATCCTCACTCCGAACGGAGCATGTACCTTGGGTGGTAAAATAGCAACTTCAAATGGTGTGGGTGCATTTGCTGGAGTCACGAATTTGACCTCAATTGGCATTGGAATTTTTGCAGATAATGTTGCTTCAAACTCAAGTGGCACAAACATATTTACCTCAGCGTCCCCGGATGGTTGAATCTGGACTATGACGGGATTAAGAGTAACTATCGGCTTCTTTGGGTCATCACCCTCTGTGATTAACCCGATTGATCCCTCAAGATCCCAATCATCCTCTATTTCGATCATGTGGATACCTCCACCCTTATTGTCTGGCAGAGGGTTATTGCGAACATTTGGAGTAGGTTCCTTTGCCACAATAATCTTGTTATCAATTAAAGTCCGGATCTTGTCTTTAAGAGAATGACATTCGTCGATGGTGTTTCCCTTCATGTCGGAATGGTATGCACAGGATATGTTTGGGTTAACCCAGTGAGAAGGGTTCTCAGGAGTTGCAGCAGGGATGGGGGTAACATAACCAGCAGCTTTGAGTCTCCCGTACAACTGGTCAATAGGTTCAGCAATGGTTGTATATTGTTTCGGAGGTCTGCGGTCGAAATTTGGTCAAGGTCTAGGGAATTTTTGGTATGCAGGAGGTGATTAACAGTGGGTTGGTTAAGCGTTGTAGGTTTGGTAGACATGTGCGCGATGGGAATATCTGGGTGAAGTAGGGTGATATGTGGGAGGTGGAGGTGATTGATAAGTGGGTGGTGGAGCTTGGTATGCGGGTGATGGTGCTTGGTAGTTCGAAGTTGGTTGATATGTGAGTGGAGGTATTAGGTAAGTTTGGTATTTGATAGGAGATTTGGTTCTCTGTGCAACCATTATGGCCCCCACGTCCCTTTTCTAGGACACACCACCGGAGTGTAAGGCCTTATTTGTAGCTTGCAAGGCCTCGAAGTTTGTAACCATACTGCTTTTGATGCCTTCTTCAATCCTTTTACCAAGCTTGATAATGTCAGAAAATTTGTGGCTCTCTATCATCATTAGTTGTTCATAATATTGTGGGTCCTGAGCTCGGACAAAGAATTTATTCATTTGTTCCTCCTCTAAGGCAGGTCTGACCTTAGCAACTTCGACCTCCAACGAGTAGCATACTCGCGAAATGTTTCTGTGGGCTTCTTCTTTAGATTCTGAATATAGAACAAGCCCGGAGAATTCTCTGTATTAAACCTGAACCTGTCTATAAAGTCGGACACCATGCCTACCCAGCTCGACCATTTCTTTGGATCTTGGCTAATGTACCAGGATAAAACATCTCCTTTCAAGCTCCTCATGAAAAGCTTCATGCGGATTATTTTGTCTTTCCCTACTCCAACCAGCTTGTCATAGTACGTTCTCAAATGGACTTGGATCCCCTGTACCATCAAACATTTCGAACTTCGGAGGTTTGTACCCCTCGGGTAGTTCCACGTTGGGCTGTATGCAAAGATCTTCATAGTTCAGCCCTTCAATTCTCTTGCTTCCTTCGACGCCTTGAATCCGGCTAGTCAATTTCTTAAGTTCTTCGGCCAGGTTCCTGATGAACAAGTCCTTATCATCAGACTCGGGTGTGCTTGAGATGGGTTAGGTGGAGTGTGACACGGTATCCACATAGATAGGGGTGTTATGGTGGGTGTGAATGTGGTCATTTGTGGAGTTTTGGAGTTCTGGGATGAGCAGCGGGGTGTTGTTTAAGGTATGGCAGGTGTTGCAGTGGTGGTGAGGAGCGGGATGGTTTTGTTATTTTGGGATATTCTATGGAGGTGTAGGGTTCTGAGCTTTTGGGAAATTGATATCTAGAGTGGTGAGGGAAAATGACAGATTTGCCAAGTTCCGAACCTGATCAAGCTCTTCTTGGAATTTGAGCAGCTTTTGTTCGAGTTGGGATGCTTTTTCCTTAGGAATCTAAGTACCGTGACCATGAGTGACCTATACCCATTTAGTTGAGTTCTCTTTTCTGACGTTGTCCAAATCTTCCATCTTCTCTTTGTTCTTATTTTTTATGGGACTAAGAGGAGGAGTGGGTGGAGGGCCCTTGGATCTCGTGGAATAGGATGATATTGCCAAAGTGCACGAACTAACCTTTGGGGAGGGGAATAAACAAAAAGTAAAAACAAAAAGGTAACAAGTTAGTAAGGATTATAATAAGTGTTGCAATATTTAAACACACAGTGCAGAATGTAAAACGTGTCCTACTTTGGGAACCTCTTTTTGGCCGAGGTAGGCCTAGCGACAAATTAATTTAGAGAACTTAGAATACTAAATGCCTCATTTTAGTGATAAAGATAGACGAATCCCAAATTGACACTAAGTAAACAGGGAATGAAAATCACTAATGGCCATTGGCCTTATTACAATTTATAAAGCGAAAAGATAAACTCCTATCTATTTGGTCTCGGAAGGACCTTCCTCAGGTTGAATGCTCTCGTTAATGAAACCCTCCAGTTCTCGTAGGTTCACCAGTAAAAATGTCTTTGCCAGGTGTTCTCCTTCATTTCCCTTAGTATTTTGGCAGTCGCTGACTTTCTTCCTCGCTTTTCCTTCCAACTCCAGCAGACTGTATTCCAGATATTCCAATTGTTTGCTAGCTTTGGCAGCCCTCTCCTTCCACTCATTGATTTGGTCATTCAATGCAAGACTCTTCCACTAGTCTAGCAAGAGTGAGGGTGTGCTAACCATACCGAAGCTGGGGACTTCGTTCTTCATTTTCTGCAAAACAAAAGGGTTAAGACCATACCCCCACCGGACTCGACTATTTAATATCAACAATTAGCATGAAGCATTTAGTTCTTCAAATAAATGCACAGAACGTGGTGACGTCCATTTGGGTTAAGGAAACCCAGTGGACTTTGGTCAAGGCTATTTTAAAGAGTCATTATGCGGACAACATAACTGACTCGGCTAGGTTTGACCATAATGCATGCATAGTTTAAACAGAGTAAGGTTTCTATGGGGTTTTAGACTGGTATGCTTGAGCGGACAACTCAAGGGGGAAAGGCACGGAACTGTCGACTACACCGTTGATCGACTGGTTTTACCGCAAATATGCTTTTTCCGAATTTAGGGGGTAATAATATAGGAAGAGCGCAACCACTCATTATAAGCGTTGCTATGGTATTTGTTTGGCTCGAGTGGGGTATGATGTTGAGCATGATTATGCAATAACTAAAAGCATGTTGGCACGTATTTGCAAGTTAAGAAAGCAGTAAATACAGCAGTTTCATAATTTAAAGCAATAATAAAGGAAAGAAACAAAAAGACAAGTCAGTTTTGCAATTGAAAAGGAAATTGAATGCTTAAAGGAATTAAACAAGTAATTGTGCATAAAGAGGTATAAATTCACAATAACAGTCTGAAATGGTAAAAGCTAAATATCCCCAGCAGAGTCGCCATGCTGTCGTGCCCCCTTTTTCTCGCGAAATTAGGTTTATGACATTTGGTTGGGACAACTCATTCCCTTTGGGAACTGGGTTTTGCATTTGAAGAGTCGCCACTTAATGATTTAAGGTGCATTAGGACACCAATAGGGTTCAACTCTAAGTTCGATTGAATAACCAGAGATAGGGTAAGAGCTTGAAATTATCCTAATGGGAAGGTGTTAGGCACCCCTCAGGATCCATAAGTGTGGTTCCCGGCCAGACAGTTTATTGTGAATTTAGCAAATAGACAAGTATGGACTCAAATATTAGGGGATTGAAATTTAAACATATAAAAGAAAGAACAATTAAAAGAAGAGTTTTTTAAAAAAAGAGTTTGCAAATAAAGGGAAAGGGGATCCTAGGTTTATATTTAATATGGATCACATCAATGCGATGTCCGGTATGACACTCCTCAAAAGAGGGGATACATGTGCTATTAACGCACCGGTCATCATATCCATATCTACCCTTCCCACCCCGTTAAGGTATTAAAGTGCGGATAGATCTCGATCACTATTGCATGTTATTACTTATCCCATTCCTATCAGTCCCGGAGGAGCTTAGGACTACTATTTCCTAAAGGGGAGGGATATTGGGCTGATTTTGGTTTCAAATGGTAAAAATCTAAAGCGACATACAAAACACATATATTGCATGTTGGAGGAAGCATATAAATAGATAAAGGCCCATGTACACCTCCTCAAACGAAAACACATAAATAACATGACTTGCACATATTTTTAGGTTTGATTAAAATACTAAAGACGAAGGGAGTTTGATCATTGAGGCAAATCAGTTTATTACATAACTCAGATAAGAAGTCCAGGTCAGACCTGCCTACTAGTTGTAGCAATTAACAAAAGTGGATTCAATTTTATGGTTATTACTCTAAGGCTTGCCTAAGTGTTAGATGAGTTCTTATAGACATGATATCTAATTGATTCAAAATGTGGTGAGATAGTAATAACTCAAAACGAATTATTTGAAATCCTATAGGCATGCTTGCTAAACCTCGTTAAATAAGGGAATTAGGTTATTTAAAACCGGTTCAGAATAGACTGATTTAAATTAGACTAACTCCAGATTCTGTAGGCGATGGTATCTAATGTTGTTGATTTTAATCCTTATAGACATGATATCTAACATTGAATGATTTCAGCATCATGAACATGATACTTACTTATAGCCATTTAGAACCTAAAGCATGATATCTAAGTGGCATGCAGAATTTTAAATAAGTCCTATAGGCAGGTTATCTAGATGTACAATTGATCATGAAGAAATTAAGATAAACCCTATAGACATAATGACTAAAATGCAGAATTGAACACGAAGAAAAAAAATTCCTATAGGCATGCTTTCTACCTTTGAGCATACATGATTTCACAACCCTTTTTACTAGCCAGCCCCAAGTGTTTATTATTACAGACCAGAAATAATGAAATACATCAGAAGTTCAAAGAAAAGTTACAACCAGAGGAAGTCTGACTCTTGAATTCCTCTCTGAGTTATGGAATAAACCACCTCAAATGTCATTGATTCAAAGTCTTTTTCAGACTTGAGTGTGTCAAAGTTCCCTAAGAATCTCAATAGGACCCCGGGTAGTGCTCACACCCAAGTTACATAACCAGAATAGAAATGAGTGCAGTGTGGAAGTGTCAACCCTTATGTGTCCAAGTTCAAAGGGAGTTCATGGGTCCCAAGGCAAGGCTAACACAAGGGGGGCAGAACTTAAGTTCTAAGAAGATAGTGAAAGTACAGGAACAGAGTTTCAAAACTAAAGGGACAAAGGAAAGGGTAAAGGGTGATAGGGAGACAGTAATCAATAACACATAGAGTTAGTAACTTCATACAAAGGGGGGGTCAAGGGTTGGGAATCCATTGCAAGGAGCCCCTACACTTAGGCATGGATCCGTTTTGGGCATGTACAGTAATAGAAGGTGCTAACCTGCTTATAAAACAATCAGAACACACAACATCTGGATGATACATGGAGGTTATGATCCCAAGGGAATCAGGTTTGGGTCATGCACAGCAATGTCCAATGTTGTCATGCCCCAAACCGACCACAAGTATTAAACACATTGGGGTGGGGATTTAGGATTCACAAGTCATGATAAGTAATGGCAAAAACATTAACTCAGAATCAGGAAAGGGTAGATTACAACATGCTTAATAATGGAACTTGGTTAAATACAAACAAGAGACAAACAAGAATGCAAGAAATAGTAGAGAAGCATGTTGTTGTTGATGCAGAAGCTAAATTAGAACATACCAGTAAAGATGCAAATGCAGAAAAAATAAGCAAACTTCCCACAACCTAGCCTTGGCTTTCAAACGGCTAGGTAAGGCAGCAATACAAGTAGCAAGAGAGAAAGAGAGAGATTTTAGTGGTAGTGTGTGTCTGAACCCAAGTGTTTTATGCCTTGTGTTCGTGTGTTTGAAAGAAAAAAGTGCAAGGTATTTATAGCTTTCTGAAAACGAGTAAGAGAGAAGTAATAAGCTGTAAACATGAAAACAATCACAATTCAGAATCAATTATACAAGTGATTGCCATTAATTAAGGGATCACTTGCTTAACGGGTAGTGACAAGTTCAAAATAAGGAAAGAAATCAATTTGCAAGTGTGAGCACGTGATTTTTGCCTTTACGAAAACTACTCCAAAATAAATCAAAAATCAAATAAATTTCTTTTACTGTGTAATTCTTGAATTTGCGTGGTGTTAAATATTTGTGTTATGTCCATAAATGTTTACTTTGTCATAATAAAATGAAAAATAAAATAAAATACATGTTGCATGCATATAGGATTTAATTATGCATTTAAAAGATAATTTAAATAAAATCACAAAAAAATATGCAATAGTTCTATTTTCCACTGTGTGATTGATGTTTTGTCTATGTGTTAAATAATTGTTATAGAGTAATTAATATATTTTTGTGAAGTTAAAATTGTTTTATAATTAAACTTAGAAATTTAAATTAGAAAAAAATGAAAAAAAAATGTATATATATACAAAATCGGACCTGGATTAAAATCCAGGCCCAAAACAAAAATTACCCCCCCCCCTAGCCCAATCCAGACAGCCCAAGTCTGGTCCAAACCAGACGAGCCGAAACGACAGCGTTTGGTCGTAGCTTTTCGGGAACCGTTGGATCAAATCCAACCAACGGTCAAGATCTCACCCCATTTACCCGTAACCCGTAACCCGACCTAATGCCCCGATTCAGCCCGACCCCAGCAGTAAACCAAACAACACCGTTTGGCTAAATGAACTAATCCTGGCCATCTATTCTCTTTGATCCAACGGTCAAGATTAACCCACCATTCCCCTATATAAACTCATAATCCTTACCCCGGCCCCCCTAACTAACACCCCCCCTCCTCTCCTTTTCATCGTCTTCCCAAACAGACCCCTAACCCTAGCCGCCCCTATTCCCCACCGCCTGAAACCCGGCGGCATCAACGCCGCCGGTCACCACCTTAACAACCTAGAACCCCCTGAACATCCTCTATCCAGTTATGCTAGCCACTTGGCTCGAATCTGCTTGAAGGTTCTCGAATCTTCATTTGAAGATTCGAGCCGAGTTTAAATCTAAACCTAACAGCCCCAAATCGACACCATAGCTTCCCCTAGCCACCCTGAGTATGGATCTATTGTTTGTTTGGCTCGAATCAGTTCCGAGCTTCTCGAATCTTCTTTTGAAGATTCGGACCAAACAAGAACAAACTCAGATCCGTTTTAAGCTGACACCAAATGACCCCTAGGCTACCCTCACCCTTGTATCATATTTGGTTCTCCTCGAATCTGACCAGAAATGGTTAAATCCCAAATCGAACTTTCAAGAACCCTAAAAATACCAAACTTTTGGATTCTGTTCAGATTGAGTAAAGATTGAGGTTTAATCGACCTTAGTCGAAGTATTTTCAGTGGAAAATACTTCGACTAAGTTCTATTTGATTTCAAACAAAATCCGAAGCCGAGTTGAGTTCGAGTCTGATTAAAATTCAGAGGTACTTTTCTATTTCTGTTTATATATTCTGTATGTATTTTCGTTTGTTTTAATAACTTGTTAATTTTTCATATTTTGTTTTGATTAATTCTGTCATCTTTGTCTCATGCCCGTCTTATGATCAAAATATGAAATTATTTCTGTTGGTTGTGATTGTTTACAATGTGTGTAATCGACTCGATTAAGTTCGTCGATTAGTTATATTACGAATTTTCATTTCTGAAAATGCTGACTGAAACAGTTTGCTTCTATTGTTTTAGACTAATTATTGACAAATGTTGTAAATAGTCAACTGATTAATACTCGTCAATTAAATCATGTTTGTTTGTGAATCAGTGAATTCAAATGTATGTTGTATATGTTGTTTTCTGAACAGGGCATTGTCAGTATATTGACAATGCTCCTGTGTATGTTTGATCTTAGTTCAATTTGAAGTTCAGTTTGAATTATTATGCTGAACTCAGTGTAATATTGTCAAGTTTGAATTCAAGTTTACAAATGTTGATTAGATGTAATTGTGATAGAAGGTTTACATTCTTAGGATTCAGTCCAAACTTAAGAGAATTGGTTATAGCTGTTTTAAATCAGGTTGATAATTAAGTTTGAACAGATTTTTAAATCTGTTTTGTAAATTCTGTTATGATTTTGCATTTAAGGCAGTAATAATAGTGATCACAGTAGGATTTCTGGGACATTTTTGAGACAGAACAGTAAGGATAACATGATAGCATAATGGGCTGAAAGTGAAAAGTTAGTGGCTATTATTTAAAGTGATAATGGGAAACAAAGGGTAATGGGGCTGCTTAAAATCAGGTTAGGATCATATAAAGTATTAAAAAGTAGTTTGTAATGGAACTTTCTATTTTTTAAAAGAAAAAAGGGGTTCGGGCAGCACTTAAAAGGGAGGAACAGACCTGTATAAGAGGGTGGGAATTGGGACTGATTGAGATAAGTTTTCAGACAGAGAGATAGAGCTTAAGACAGACTTTAACAGAGATAAAGAGAGGAAGAAAAAACCTGAAGAAAAAAAGAGTTTTCAGAAAGAGATTGAATCAGTTTTTTTTTTCAGAGAGATATTTGAAAGAAGAGTGTTCAGACAGAAAAGAAAGGAAAGAAAGAAAATCAGTAGTTCAAAAGAAAAATCTGATTTAGCAGATTTCAAAAGATTGAAAAGTCAGATTTGAGTGTGAAAAATCAAGCAGGAAATCAAAAAATGAAAGTCTGAAGAAGGAAAAAAGAAACAGAAAAGAAACAAAAGAGAACAGTCACACACACATACACAGATACAGCAGCAGAAGTAGAAAAATCAGAAAAATGGGAATTTGAAATTGAAAAGAAACTGAAATCTGAAATATTGTTCTTTTGTTGAATCTGTAGTCAGGTATGACTATGACTATGACATGCATGTTCCCTATCTTACCAATTCAATCATAATTATACCTTAATGAAATTCTAGAATAGGTAAAGTTATTACAATAATTGTATGAATTTCAAAAGAAAATGATCAACTGATAATTAACATGTCAAGCATACTTCTATATGAAACAAAATGAAATGAGAACTGAAATTTATAATAACAAACTTAGAAAAATAGAATTGCATTTCAATCTTCATCGATTTGTCATGCTGAATTTCTTTCCAACGTAGAATTTAGAAGATAAGTACCTGGAAATGAAGGTAGAAGAAGTAAATTTCAGCAGTTGCAGCAGTAATCAAATCAGCAGAATAGCAGCATTTCCACAGATTTGAATAATACGACCCGAGGAAACCAGATGCACAGTACAGTTATTTTTAAAAGACACCTCAGATTTTAACTGAACAGTGGAACCAAATAAAGTTGAACAGATTCAACAAAAGAACAATATTTCAGATTTCAGTTTCTTTTCAATTTCAAATTCCCATTTTTCTGATTTTTCTGCTTCTGCTGCTGTATCTGTGTATGTGTGTGTGACTGTTCTCTTTTGTTTCTTTTCTGTTTCTTTTTTCCTTCTTCAGACTTTCATTTTTTGATTTCCTGCTTGATTTTTCACACTCAAATCTGACTTTTCAATCTTTTGAAATATGCTAAATCAGATTTTTCTTTTGAACTACTGATTTTCTTTCTTTCCTTTCTTTTCTGTCTGAACACTCTTCTTTCAAATATCTCTCTGGAAAAAAAACTGATTCAATCTCTTTCTGAAAACTCTTTTTTTCTTCAGGTTTTTTCTTCCTCTCTTTATCTCTGTTAAAGTCTGTCTTAAGCTCTATCTCTCTGTCTGAAAACTTATCTCAATCAGTCCCAATTCCCACCCTCTTATACAGGTCTGTTCCTCCCTTTTAAGTGCTGCCCGGACCCCTTTCTTCTTTTAAAAAATAGAAAGTTCCATTACAAACTACTTTTTAATACTTTATATGATCCTAACCTGATTTTAAGCAGTCCCATTACCCTTTGTTTCCCATTATCACTTTAAATAATAGCCACTAACTTTTCACTTTCAGCCCATTATGCTATCATGTTATCCTTACTGTTCTGTCTCAAAAATGTCCCAGAAATCCTACTGTGATCACTATTATTACTGCCTTAAATGCAAAATCATAACAGAATTTACAAAACAGATTTAAAAATCTGTTCAAACTTAATTATCAACCTGATTTAAAACAGCTATAACCAATTCTCTTAAGTTTGGACTGAATCCTAAGAATGTAAACCTTCTATCACAATTACATCTAATCAACATTTGTAAACTTGAATTCAAACTTGACAATATTACACTGAGTTCAGCATAATAATTCAAACTGAACTTCAAATTGAACTAAGATCAAACATACACAGGAGCATTGTCAATATACTGACAATGCCCTGTTCAGAAAACAACATATACAGCATACATTTGAATTCACTGATTCACAAACAAACATGATTTAATTGACGAGTATTAATCAGTTGACTATTTACAACATTTGTCAATAATTAGTCTAAAACAATAGAAGC
This sequence comes from Nicotiana sylvestris, assembly GCF_000393655.2. Taxonomy (NCBI): domain Eukaryota; kingdom Viridiplantae; phylum Streptophyta; class Magnoliopsida; order Solanales; family Solanaceae; genus Nicotiana; species Nicotiana sylvestris. Next base: position 59,564,361 of record NC_091058.1, read on the forward strand.
AGACTGTTTCAGTCAGCATTTTCAGAAATGAAAATTCGTAATATAACTAATCGACGAACTTAATCGAGTCGATTACACACATTGTAAACAATCACAACCAACAGAAATAATTTCATATTTTGATCATAAGACGGGCATGAGACAAAGATGACAGAATTAATCAAAACAAAATATGAGAAATTAACAAGTTATTAAAACAAACAAAAATACATACAGAATATACAAACAGAAATAGAAAAGTACCTCTGAATTTTAATCAGACTCGAACTCAACTCGGCTTCGGATTTTGTTTGAAATCAAACAGACCTTAGTCGAAGTATTTTCCACTGAAAATACTTCGACTAAGGTCGATTAAACCTCAATCTTTACTCAATCTGAACAGAATCCAAAAGTTTGGTATTTTTAGGGTTCTTGAAAGTTCGATTTGGGATTTAACCATTTCTGGTCAGATTCGAGGAGAACCAAATATGATACAAGGGTGAGGGTAGCCTAGGGGTCATTTGGTGTCAGCTTAAAACGGATCTGAGTTTGTTCTTGTTTGGTCCGAATCTTCAAAAGAAGATTCGAGAAGCTCGGAACTGATTCGAGCCAAACAAACAATAGATCCATACTCAGGGTGGCTAGGGGAAGCTATGGTGTCGATTTGGGGCTGTTAGGTTTAGATTTAAACTCGGCTCAAATCTTCAAATGAAGATTCGAGAACCTTCAAGCAGATTCGATCCAAGTGGCTAGCATAACTGGATAGAGGATGTTCAGGGGGTTCTAGGTTGTTAAGGTGGTGACCGGCGGCGTTGATGCCGCCGGGTTTCAGGCGGTGGGGAATAGGGGCGGCTAGGGTTAGGGGTCTGTTTGGGAAGACGATGAATAGGAGAGGAGGGGGGGTGTTAGTTAGGGGGGCCGGGGTAAGGATTATGAGTTTATATAGGGGAATGGTGGGTTAATCTTGACCGTTGGATCAAAGAGAATAGATGTCCAGGATTAGTTCATTTAGCCAAACGGTGTCGTTTGGTTTACTGCTGGGGTCGGGCTGAATCGGGGCATTGGGTCGGGTTACGGGTTACGGGTAAAGGGGGTGAGATCTCGACCGTTGGTTGGATTTGATCCAATGGTCCCCGAAAAGCTACGACCAAACGCTGTCGTTTCGGCTCGTCTGGTTTGGACCAGACTTGGGCTGCCTGGATTGGGCTAAGGGGGGGTAATTTTGGTTTTGGGCCTGGATTTTAATCCAGGTCCGATTTTGTATATATATACATTTTTTTCATTTTTTTCTAATTTAAATTTCTAAGTTTAATTATAAAACAATTTTAACTTCACAAAAATATATTAATTACTCTATAACAATTATTTAACACATAGACAAAACATCAATCACACAGTGGAAAATAGAACTATTGCATATTTTTTTGTGATTTTATTTAAATTATCTTTTAAATGCATAATTAAATCCTATATGCATGCAACATGTATTTTATTTTATTTTTCATTTTATTATGACAAAGTAAACATTTATGGACATAACACAAATATTTAACACCACGCAAATTCAAGAATTACACAGTAAAAGAAATTTATTTGATTTTTGATTTATTTTGGAGTAGTTTTCGTAAAGGCAAAAATCATGTGCTCACAGCTGCCCCTCTTTGTGCGGAAACTCGAAGAGTTTTCGTGCAAAGATAAAGTGAGTGAATACGAGCGATTTTTTGCCCATTCAAATACTCCGTGGGAAGCATTTTTTGAAAGATTTGACCGAACCTCTGCTTCAAAGGTTTCCTACATATCCTTGGCTATAAAGGAATCAGGTCAATGTAGTTCGGGAAGCTTTTGGTAGCTGGGACTACCGTGGGACTGTGATGTTACTGTTGCTTCGTGTTGTTTTTACTGCTTGATGACCTCCTTATTACACCTTACTTCAAAGGTAATAAAAAAAAACTAAACTAGATTATGGTACAGGAATTATAAAAATCTTATCTAGATCATGCCCTTGCGTTTCTTGTTGTCTTGATATCTTGGTGACTCTTGGGCATTTGGCTTATTCCGTATTCCTTTTCATTGTCCCGTATTTTCTTTTGGAACTCTTGTTGTTTCTTGCTGGGGATTCTGTTGGACTCCTCTGTTTTATTGATTCTAAATGTGCTCTTTTCTTATATGAACGGTCTTTTGACTTCAACACTTCAATTGCATTCCTTCGTTCTCCAGGTGGGTGCCTGACTGCTTCTTTTCTTTCTTCATCCTCAAGGTGGATGCCTGACTTCTTTTTAACTTCTTCATCCTCATTCTCCAGGTGGACGCCTGACTTTCTTTTTAACTTCTTCGTCCTCGTTCTCCAAGTGGACGCCTGACTTCTTAAATTCTCATCCTCATTCTCCAGGTGGACGCCTGATTTCTTTAATTTTTATCCTCATTTTCCAGGTGGACGCCTGACTTCTTCAATTCTTTGTCCTCATTCTCCAGGTGGACGCCTGACTTCTTCAATTATTATCCTCATTCTCCAGGTGGACGCCTGACTTCTTCAATTCTTATCCTCATTCTCCAGGTGGACGCCTGACTTCTTCTTTTTCTCATCCTCATTCTCCAGGTGGACGCCTGACTTCTTTAATCCTCATTCTCCAGGTGGACGCCTGACTTCTTTAATTCTTCATCCTCATTCTCCAGGTGGATGCCTAACTTCTTTAATTCTCATCCTCATTCTCCAGGTGGACGCCTGACTTCTTTGATTCTTTATCCTCATTCTCCAGGTGGACGCCTGACTTCTTTAATTCTCATCCTCATTCTCCAGGTGGACGCCTGACTTCTTCTTTTCTCATCCTCATTCTCCAGGTGGACGCCTGACTTCTTCTTTTCTTCATCCTCATTCTCCAGGTGGACGCCTGACTTCTTCTTTTCTCATCCTCATTCTCCAGGTGGACGCCTGACTTCTTTAATTCTCATCCTCATTCTCCAGGTGGACGCCTGACTTCTTCTTTTCTCATCCTCATTCTCCAGGTGGACGCCTGACTTCTTTAATTCTCATCCTCATTCTCCAGGTGGACGCCTGACTTCTTCTTTTCTCATCCTCATTCTCCAGGTGGACGCCTGACTTCTTTAATTCTCATCCTCATTCTCCAGGTGGACGCCTGACTTCTTCTTTTCTCATCCTCATTATCCAGGTGGACGCCTGACTTCTTCTTTTCTTCATCCTCATTCTCCAGGTGGACGCCTGACTTCTTTGATTATTCATCCTCATTCTCCAGGTGGACGCCTGACTTCTTTAATTCTCATCCTCATTCTCCAGGTGGACGCCTGACTTCTTCAATTCTCATCCTCATTCTCCAGGTGGACGCCTGACTTCTTTAATTCTCATCCTCATTCTCCAGGTGGACGCCTGACTTCTTTTTCTCATCCTCATTCTCCAGGTGGACGCCTGACTTCTTTATCTTTTCATCCTCATTCTCCAGGTGGACGCCTGACTTCTTTGATTATTCATCCTCATTCTCCAGGTGGACGCCTGACTTCTTTAATTCTCATCCTCATTCTCCAGGTGGACGCCTGTCTTCTTCAATTCTCATCCTCATTCTCCAGGTGGACGTCTGACTTCTTCAATTCTCATCCTCATTCTCCAGGTGGACGCTTGACTTCTTTTTCTCATCCTCATTCTCCAGATGGACGCCTGACTTCTTTAATTCTCATCCTCATTCTCCAGGTGGACGCCTGACTTCTTCTTCTCATCCTCATTCTCTAGGTGGACGCCTGACTTCTTTAATTCTTTATCCTCATTCTTCAGGTGGACGCCTGACTTCTTTTTCTCATCCTCATTCTCTAGGTGGACGCCTGACTTCTTTAATCCTCTACCAGGTATTTCCTGACACAAATATTGTATTTGCCCCTGTTTTAAATCAAAGAAAACTTCGTCAGTTTAAAGCAGGGTGGTTAAATGGGGCATTCTTACCGATGGTGAGGCTTCTCCTCATCTCTCTTTATTGCCTTGGAATGGTTGAAAAGACTGTTTTATCCTTGTAATTGATTCTTGACTATAGGATTCCCCTCTGTATGTTTTCCTTCAAAACCTTTCAACTTTAATCATATGTCCCTTCTGACTTTGTTGATCCACTTTTGATTTCACCTTTCTTACACCCATATCTTTTATCTCCCACCTTTCGTGGTTGTATTTCGTAACCTTGAATCTTGGTAGTATACCTTGACATTCCTTCTTATTTGTTTGGAATAAAACTTATCTCGAAGCTTTAAGAAAAGTAAGATTATTAGTGACGAAATACGCTGATTTCGACAATTATAGAATGAAAATAAAATTCCAAGTTTTGGATGACTGTTGGAGAAAGAATAAAAACTTATCTGATTGGAGTTACCGGCACCAATGATCAGGGTATGCATTTCGGATTAATCAACCCAGTCTTTTAATCAATCTCCTTTCAATTGTCTCATTTTGGTTTTTCCCCAAAATTTCCGTAATCCAACTTCATTTTTCATTTCACAGACCTGTTGGACTTGCAATATCTCAAAGAGTTTTCACTGATAAACCTTCCTCATTTGTTCATTTCTCACTTCCTTTTCGCCTTATGGTGCCTACGAAGGTTTTCACCAATAAGACTCTCTCATTTTACTTTTCTCTCAACTTCCGTCGCCTTATGGTGCCCGTGTGGGTTTTCACCTATAAGACTCTCTCATTTTTACTTTCTTTTCTTGTTTGTACCAGAGTATTATGAACCATCTTCATTTGCTTGTCTCAGCATTTTTCTAAGATTGATCGAAAGGTCTTTTGGTATGGGGTTAGAAATGGAAAAGGTATTAAAAGCTAAACAGTTCTTGGTATGGGTTAAAAATTACAACTCTTGGAATCTTTCTCTTATTTGCAATACAGTTTCTCTGCCCCAGTTTTTGATTGGGGTTGCTTGACATAACTTTTTGTGCACATTATGTATATTGTGCACCCTATGACCGAGCCGTGAGGCGCCTACGTATCCTTCTTTGAGGAATCAGGTCAAACGTAGTTCACTAAATGATAGTGAAATTTTTTTATTTTTTTATTTTTATTGCTTCCAAAAGGGGGTAGGAAAGAAACAAGTATGGCTCAAAGGGGGGAAACAAAGGGTATAGTGTTTGGATAGCAGAATAAATGGCCTTTGTCATTTCCAATCTTCGAAATAATGCTAAATACAAACATTCAAAAATTTTATGCATAATATCTCTTTACCGCGTCAGAATTGATCGCCATATCTATGCATTTGCCTTCAATATCTTTTAAACATAGTGCACCATTCGATAATACTCTGGTCACAATGAATGGTCCTTGCCAATTAGGGGCAAATTTGCCTTTTGCCTCGACCTGATGTGGAAGAATACGTTTCAGCACATGCTGACCTACTTCAAACTTCCGGGGACGCACCTTTTTGTTGTATGCTCTTTCTATTCTTCTTTGATATAATTGACCATGGCATACTGCGGTCAATCGTTTTTCATCAATCAAGTTTAACTGTTCTAGACGGGTTTTGACCCATTCATCATCATCAATCTTTGCTTCGGCGATGATCCGAAGGGAAGGAATCTCAACTTCTGCAGGAATTACTGCTTCAGTGCCATATACCAACAAATAAGGAGTTGCTCCTACTGAAGTGCGAACAGTAGTGCGGTATCCCAATAATGCAAATGGTAATTTTTCATGCCATTGTTTTGAACCTTCTATCATTTTCCGAAGTATCTTCTTTATGTTTTTGTTGGCTGCTTCTACTGCTCCATTCGCCTTGGGCCGATATGGGGTAGAGTTACGATGTGTAATCTTAAACTGTTGACATACTTCCTTCATTAAGTTGCTGTTAAGATTAGCACCGTTATCTGTGATGATCACCTTCGGGATTCCGAATCGACATATGATATTTGAGTGGACAAAATCGACCACAGCTTTCTTGGTCACTGATTTGAATGTCTTGGCCTCAACCCATTTGGTAAAATAATCAATAGCTACCAGAATGAACCTGTGCCCATTGGATGCTGCCGGCTCAATTGGTCCAATCACATCCATGCCCCAGGCAACGAAGGGCCATGGTGCCGACATTGTGTGCAACTCGGATGGTGGAGAATGAATCAAATCTCCGTGTATTTGGCATTGATGACACTTGCGCACAAAACTGATACAATCTCGCTCCATGGTAAGCCAATAGTAACCGGCTCGGAGGATTTTCTTTGCCAATACATATCCACTCATGTGGGGTCCGCAAACTCCTGAATGTACTTCAGACATGACAGCTGCAGCTTGTCTGGCATCTATGCATCTTAATAATCCAAGATCTGGTGTTCTTTTATACAAAACTCCTCCGCTTAAGAAGAATCCATTTGCCAATCGCCTAATGGTCCTCTTTTGATCTCCTGTGGCTTGTGCAGGATATATCCCCATCCTGATATACTCCTTGATGTCGTGGAACCATGGTTCTCCATCAAATTCTTCTTCAACCATATTGCAATAAGCGTGCTGATTCGTGGACTTGAATATGTATCGGATCTACATAAGCTTTGTCCGGATGGTGCAACATTGATGCCAGGGTAGCCAATGCATCAGCAACCTCATTATGGATTCTTGGAATATGTTGGAATTCCACTGATTGAAACCGCTGACAAAGATCATGTAGACATTGTCGGTATGGTATGAGCTTCAAGTCTCGGGTTTCCCATTCTCCTTGAATTTGATGTACCAAAAGATCCGAATCTCCCATGACTAAGATTTCTCGGATACCCATGTCTGCGGCTAGCCTTAACCCCAAAATACAAGCTTCATATTCAGCCATATTATTGGTGCAATAAAATCGCAATTGAGCCGTAACAGGATAGTGATGCCCTGTTTCAGAAATGATTACAGCTCCTATTCCGACTCCTTTCATGTTGGCGGCTCCATCAAAGAAAAGTTTCCAGCCAGGCTTTTCAATTTGCTTCACCTCGTCGATATGCATTGTTTCTTCATCAGGAAAATAAGTTTTCAACGGCTCATATTCCTCATCGACCGGGTTTTCGGCTAAATGATCGGCCAGTGCTTGAGCCTTCATTGCAGTTCGAGTCACATAGATGATGTCGAATTCTGTGAGTAATATCTGCCACTTTGCCAGTCTTCCCGTTGGCATAGGCTTTTGAAAAATGTATTTCAATGGATCCAACCGAGAAATGAGGTAAGTAGTGTAGGATGACAAATAGTGTTTCAATTTTTGAGCTACCCATGTTAGGGCGCAACATGTCTTTTCCAGATGAGTATACTTAACCTCATAAGCTGTGAACTTCTTGCTAAGGTAATAGATGGCCTGTTCTTTTCTGCCAGTGAGGTCATGTTGCCCCAATACACAACCAAATGAATTTTCCAAAACCGTTAAGTAAAGAATCAAAGGTCTTCCTGGCTCTGGCGGGACCAACACGGGTGGGTTCGACAAGTACCCTTTTATCTTATCGAACGCTTCTTGACACTCATCGGTCCATTTGACCGCAGCATCCTTTTTCAACAATTTGAAAATTGGCTCACAAGTTGTTGTGAGCTGAGCAATAAACCTGCTGATATAATTCAACCTTCCCAACAAACTCATTACTTCAGTTTTGTTCCTGGGAGGTGGCAATTCTTGGATGGCTTTGATTTTTGATGGGTCTAGCTCGATACCTCGTCGACTGACTATGAATCCCAGCAATTTTCCAGATGGAACTCCAAATGCACACTTGGCAGGGTTAAGCTTGAGGTTGTACCTGTGAAGTCTTAAGAAGAACTTCCTCAAATCCCCAACGTGGTTGGCCTGATGCTTTGATTTTATGATCACATCGTCCACGTATACCTCAATCTCCTTGTGTATCATATCATGAAACACTGTGGTCATTGCTCTCATATAGGTTGCTCCGGCGTTCTTTAAACCGAATGGCATTACCCGGTAGCAATAAGTTCCCCATGGTGTGATGAATGCCGTCTTTTCTGCATCTTCTTCATCCATTAGAATTTGATGATACCCGGCATAACAATCCACAAAAGACCCTATATCATGCTTGGCACAATTGTCGATTAAAATATGGATATTGGGTAATGGGAAATTATCCTTTGGACTTGCTTTGTTGAGATTGCGATAGTCGACGCATACTCTAATTTTGCCGTCTTTCTTTGGTACAGGAACGATATTAGCCAACCAAACAGGATATCGAGTGACTCGAATGACCTTTGCTTCCAATTGTTTGGTGATTTCTTCCTTAATTCTCACACTCATGTCAGGCTTGAATTTTCTCAGCCTCTGCTTGACAGGAGGCACCGTTGGATCGGTGGGCAATTTGTGAACCACTAAATCAGTGCTCAGGCCCGGCATGTCGTCATACGACCATGCAAAAACATCTTTGAATTCTATGAGTGCTTTAATTAACTCCTCTCGGATCTTTGGTTCCAGATGGACACTTATTTTAGTTTCTCGGATATTACTCGTGTCCCCTATATTGATGTCCTCGGTATCACTCAAGTTAGGTTTGATTTTTTCCTCAAAGTGAATTAACTCTTTACTAATCTCTTCAAAAACCTCATCTTCATCATATTCTGATTCATAATCACAATATATTTCTTGAATTAATATTTCGGAACCAGATTGATTTTTAAGACTGGGCTGAGGATTCCTCATGCATGCCATATCACTAGAGCCAGCGTAAAAGGAACTGTACAGGAAAGAAGAAAAAGAAAAGAAAGCTATTAGGAATGATAATAAAAAGGAAACTGCTTTTTATTGGATGATGAAAGATAACAAGGTTTGCACACTTCAAACAAACTGTAAGATAAGCTTTGGGATTACAACCCTGAAGTAACCCAAACAAACTGAAAGAAAATCAAAATAAACTACCAAGACTCCTTTCGAATTGGGAGAGGAGTGGCTTTCCAATTATTGAGCTTTGTTTCTGGCCCAACGAATTGAACTTCTGCGTTGCTACACCCTTCTCCGCTTTCCAACATATTCACATCACTAAACAATTTCTCGAACCTTTCAATTAATTCCTTCTCAGGATTGACCCGGGATTTAGGAATTGTTGTTATCGGGCGATTTTTAGCACCGGTCTTGACAAAAGACTTTGACAGATGTGGGACTGGTTTTGGAAGAACCCATGCTTGGTGTTTCAGCTTCCTAGCCCTTATCACGTCATTGGCAGTGGGTATGAACCCCAAACCGAATGTTCCCCAGTTCTCGGGGAGAGATACTGGTTGTATAATTCCTTGCAAAGATAAACCCAGACCTTTGCCGGGGTTTAAAGAATTCGAGCTTAAAATAACTGCAATAATTGGCTTTATTTACTATATGATTTTCAACTGTTTATATGCTTAACATGCTAAATGTTTTTTTTTACTGCTTTAATATTATTTGAATTGTGAATATATACAACTGCTATGAAACCCCTTTCTTTCTGAGTCTTCTGAATTTATGGTGTACACGTGCGCGTGACCCACCTTTCTGTTAAAGTCATACCAAATAAGACGGAGTTGGGACAAGTAACTAGGCCGGGCAGACTTTCGTGCTCCCGGTACGTTGCCCCCGCTTCGGCTCAAACTGTCCGTTTGGGTAAGCCAGGTTTAGAACAATCAACCTAAGGTTTTACACTTAGAATAACTCAGCCATGTACCGGATCCCTAGTAGGAACGAATATTTGCATCATATGCATTTGGCCTTGGAGACTCAACACAGGGGTTGGGTCTGTCTAGGACAGGTGAACCCAAAATAAAAAGACCATCATGATGCATCCTACTTGTTACTTGTGCATTCATTTGCCTCGAACATGCTTGTTGACCAGCTTAAATAAAATCATGGTAAGAAGAAAGGAATAAAATGGGTTGTTTTAAAAATTTCGAAAAAAAATATAGTTTTAAATTTTGAAATAAAGGTATTTAATAAATAAATAAAAAATTCGAAAATGATTTTTTTAGTATAAATTTTCAAAATGAATTTTGACTTTATCAAAATTAAATTTCAGATACAAAATGAGCACCACACAAAGCCCCTCATCCACAAGTACGGAAGAATTTCTATGTCAGCTTCAAATGTGGTGGTATGATTTAGGCGAAGACGGTCAAAAATGGGTCGTCAAGCATTTGGGAAATCTCACGGACATTATGAAAGTTAAACCCCGTGATGATCTGATTGCGGCGTTAGTAACTTTCTGGGATCCTGTTCACAATGTTTTTCGTTTCTCTGACTTCGAGCTTACTCCTACATTAGAGGAGATAGCTGGCTATGTTGGTTTTGACGGAAGTTTAAGAAATCAAAGCTTGATATTCACAAAGGCTCCTTCAATACATCGATTCTTCGGTCTTCTGAACATCAGCAGTCAAATCAGGAAAAGCAATGTCATCAATGGATGTTGTTCCTTCAATTTTTTGTATTCCAGGTTTGGAAAGTCAGATGGGTTCGAAATTCATGAGAAAGGCCTTACTAATAAGCAAAACAAAGACACTTGGCAGATGCACCGTCGATTTGCTTTCATGGTGGCTTTTCTAGGAGTCATGGTCTTCCCAAATAAAGAGCGAACAATTGATATTCGCACCGCAAAAGTTGTGCAAATCCTCACCACTAAAGAAAATCACACCCTTGTCCCCATCATTCTATCAGATATTTATCGTGTAACTCGATTCAAAGAAGGGTCCTTAATCACAATAAGTAAAAGCGGTAGAAAAATCACGTAACAAAAATGTATTTAATAAAATCAAGATAATTAAGCCAATAATAAAAACAGTTAAGCGACCGTGCTAGAACCACGGAATTCGGAAATGCCTAACACCTTCTTCCGGATTAACAGAATTCCTTACTCAGGATTTCTGGTTCGCAGAATAATAAACAGAGTCATATTCTCCTCGATTCAGGGATTAAAATTGGTGACTTGGGACGCCTTAAAATTCCCAGGTGGCGACTCTGAAATAATTAAATAAATCCCGTTTCGACTGTCCTTCAATTGGAGAAAACTCCCCACGCGTCCCGCGGGCGCGGTAAAAAGGAGGTGCGACAGCAAGCAGGCTGACAGTTGCCGTAAAAGGAGTAGTAAAACATTAAGTAAGCAATCGAGTCTAGGTATAGAAATATTCTAATTTCGGAAAGGATTCAGTAAGGCAAAACAGGAAAAGAAATCAATGAACCTTAACAGGCGAGTGAAATCAAAATTTCACAAAAGAAAAGTTTGAAATCAGTCACAAGTTTGAAGATCAATCAAAGAAGGAAACTCAGCATATAAATAGAGTTCACAAACACTATACATGCGAGGTTAGGCCTATTGGAAAAAGGAAATAGCATGCAATAGAAGCACAAAATTCAGTAGATGGCAACATTCGAAGCATGATAGTCCAGTAGGTCAAGTCATATTGAATCAGTAGTGAAGAAAACATAAAATATCAAAATCATGTGAAGATCTCATAGTAGCAGGTGAGGAAAACCCTTTTTGAAAAAATTAGGGTTTCGAGCATAATCGAGTTTTAGAGATAATAGAAACCCAGAATCAGAAGAATCACACAAAGGAATAAGAGAACTTCAAATCGAGTCATGTACTTAAATGAACAGTCTCAGGCCCAAAGCCATAGGGTTTTCAACAATAGTGAAGTTTTAAAAGAGGATAAACAAACAAATTAGACAAAACCTCAAGCAAACAAGCATTAGTCTAATAAAAAGTCAAAAGAAATTAGGGTTTTTAACAAGCTAACTCAGGTAGAAGAACGATATGAGCAAACAGAGCAAAACATGTCAAAAATCAAAGAAAAGTTTTGAAATAACTTAACAAGAACCCTAATCAGAAAAGATAAGGAGTTCTGAAAGCAAAGTTTTAAAAGAAACTTCAAGAAAAGTGCTTATAAGTTCAAAGCAAATATAGATCTGAAGCAGATCTGAAAGAAATCGGAAGAACCTTAGAGATTAGGGTTTCAGAAGAAACCCAAGTGATGAGAAAGGCCTCGAAAGTCATCGATCTAAGCATGAGAGTCAAAGGCTTGACTCGAATGGCCAGGGTTGGCCGGAGAACAGTCATCGAGCAAATACTGGACCAAGCCCCTTCAGGATCTGGTCATGAGACCACAGAAACAAACATGTAGAAGCCATGGGAGGTCGATACAGGTCTCTGATGACCTTGGAAGGCCATGAATTAGGGCGGATTAGGGTGGCATAGGCTAGTGTTTGAGGGTGTTGTAGATAGGATGTGAGAGAGGAGGGGGATTCAGAGGCGGCGTATGGTGGAAAATGGTAGGGTTTAGGGGGTCGTTTGGGATTAATTACGGTAAGGGGTCTGGTGGTCGTTGATCATTTTGATCAACGGCCTGGATTGAATGGGTAAGTGGGGAGGTTTAACGGGATAGGGTTTAGGTCGGTTCAGATTGTAATTGGGTCGGGGTAATTGGGCTTCAAATTGGGTTCAATTGGTGTTCAAAATCAGGCTATAATTGAAATAAAATGGGGCTAACATTTAAATAGCCAATTTTTCCCATTTGATTTATAAAACAAAATAATAAAATAATTTCTGTAAATAAATTAAAGGTTCTAAAATGATTTATAGTACAAAATTATCAAATTAAAAATGTTGGACTTAATTTTTATAGATATAAACACAATTAAATCTAAAAGAGACTAATATTGCAATTATATGCAATTTAGCTTTAAAATACTAAATAAATTTATAAAAATATGCAAAAATATCTTAGCTATATTTTATGTGAGAATCCAATAAATAAATTACCAAAATGATAACTTTGGAAATTATTATTGGGTTTATATGAATAAAATAGGGGAACAAATTGGTTAAAAAGAATCTTTTAAAAATTAGAAAAAAATGATAAAACATTTGAACATACTTATACATACATATATATGCTATTTTGAAAGTATTTTGCATACAAAAAATTTATAGAGAAAAACTAGGTATCAACAGATCTGGCTACCATCAGTTGAGGATTAGGGCATCTGATGTCCCTAAGACAACCTTTTGCACTCGGTACAGGCATTATGAGTTCTTAGTAATGTCATTCGGGTTGACGAATGTCCCAGCAGCTTTTATGGATCTGATGAACCGAGTGCTCAGGCCTTACTTGGATTCGTTCGTGATAGTCTTCATTGATGATATTTTGATATATTCCCGCAGTTGGGAGGAGCACGATCAGCATCTTAGAGTGGTTCTTCAGACTTTGAGGGATAGCCAGTTGTATGCTAAATTTTTGAAGTGTGAGTTCTGGTTGAGTTCAGTTGCATTTCTAGGTCATGTAGTATCGGCGGAGGGTATTCAGGTTGATCCGAAGAAGATTGAGGCAGTCAAGAACTAGCCTAGACCAGCATCAGCTATAGAGATTCGGAGTTTCTTGGGATTTGCAGGCTACTATCGTCGGTTCGTGGAGGGGTTCTCATCTATCGCATCCCCGATGACCAAGTTGACCTAGAAGGGTGCCCATTTCAGATGGTCGTACGAGTGTAAGGCGAGCTTTTAGAAGCTCAAGACAGCTCTGACTACAACACCGGTGTTGGTTTTTCCCACAGGTTTAGGGCCTTATACAGTTTATTATGATGCGTCTCGTATTGGGCTTGGTGCAGTATTGATGCAGGATGGCAAGGTCAGTGCCTATGCTTCGCGACAGTTGAAGATTCATGATAAGAACTATCCGGTTCATGATTTGGAGTTGGCAGCCATTGTTCACGTATTGAAGACTTGGAGGTATTATCTTTATGGCGTGGCATGTGAGGTGTTCACGGATCACAAGAGTCTTCAGTATTTGTTCAAGCAAAAGGAGTTGAATTTGAGGCAGAGGAGGTGGTTGGAGTTGTTTAAAGACTATGATATCACCATCTTATATCATCCGGGAAAGGCCAATGTGGTGGCCGATGCTTTGAGAAAGAAGTCAGTTAGTATGGGCAGTCTTGCTTATATTCCGGTCAGTGAGAGACCGCTTGCTTTGGATGTTCAAGCTTTGGCCAATCAGTTCATGAGGTTGGATGTTTCTGAGCCCAGCCGCATGTTAGCTTGCACAGTCGCTCGTTATTCGTTATTGAAGCGTATCTATGAGAAGCAGTATGATGATCCCCATTTGTGTGTCCTTAGAGACACGATGCAGCACAGAAGTTCCAAGCAGGTTACCTTAGGTGATGATGGAGTTCTGAGATTGTAGGGTCAAGTTTGTGTGCCTAATGTGGATGGTCTTCGAGAGTTGATTTTAGAGGAGGCCCACAGCTCCCGGTAATCTATTCATTCGGGCGCCGCGAAAATGTATCAGGATTTGCGGTAGCATTATTGGTGGCGGAGAATGAAGAATGATATAGTTGCATATGTGGCTCGGTGTCTGAATTGTCGGCAGGTTAAGTATGAGCATCAGAGGCCTGGTGGTTTGTTCTAGAAGATTGAAATTCCTGAGTGGAAGTGGGAGCGTATCACTATAGACTTCGTTGTTGGACTCCCAAAGACTCAGAGGAAGTTCAATGCAGTGTGGGTTATTGTTGATAGGCTGACAAAGTCAGTGCATTTCATTCCTGTGGCGGTCTCCTATTCTTCTGAGAGGTTAGCTGAGATCTATATCCGAGAGGTTGTTCGTCTTCATGGTGTGCCCGAGTCTATCATTTCGGATCGAGGTACGCAGTTTACCTCCCATTTCAGGAGAGTAGTTCAGCGAGGATTGGGAATACGGGTTGAGTTGAGCATAGCGTTTCATCCTCAGACGGACGGGTAATCCGAGCGGACTATTCAAATTTTGGAGGATATGCTCCGAGCTTGTGTCATTGACTTTGGAGGCTCGTGGGATCAGTTTTGCCTTTAACAAAGTTTGCCTACAACAACAGCTACCAGTCGAGCATCCAGATGGCTCCTTATGAGGCTTTATATGGTAAGCGATGTCGTTCTCCGGTTGGATGGTTTGAGTCGGGATAGGCTCGGTTATTAGGTACGGATCTGGTTCAGGATGCCTTTAGACAAGGTCAGAATTATTCAGGATAGGCTTCGTACAGCTCAGTCCAGGCAAAAAGGTTATGCAGACCATAAGGTTCGAGATTTGGCTTTCATGGTCGGTGAGCGGGTATTGCTTCAAGCATCGCCTATGAAGGGCGTGATAAGATTTGGGAAGAAGGGCAAGCTTAGCCCTAGGTTCATTGGTCCGTTTGAGATTCTTGATCGAGTAGAAGAGGTGGCTTATAGACTTGCATTGCCGCCGAGCTTATCAGTCCTGCATCCAGTGTTTCATGTGTCCATGCTTCGGAAGTATCACGGCGATCCATCCCACGTGTTAGATTTCAGCACTGACCAGTTGGACAAGGACTTGACTTATGAGGAGGAGCCGGTAGCTATTCTAGACCGGCAGGTTCGTCAGTTGAGATCAAAGAGTTTCCCTTCTTTTCAAGTCTAGTGGAGAGATCAACCTGATAAGGCATCGACCTGGGAGTCCGAGTCCAATATGCGGAGCCGTTATCCCCATCTTTTCCCCGACTCAGGTACTTCCTTCTTCTGTCCGTTCGAGGACGAACATTTGTTTAAGAGGTGGAGAATGTGGTCATCACTTGTTTTAAAAATAAAATTCTATATTTCGAGGCTTTAAAAACCTCTTTTAGCATTATCTCTATTTGCGTGCGCAGTCCGAGCGCGTGGCCAAAAAGCTTATATCTGAAAATCTGTGAAAAATGATAAGTTTTGACGATAAAATGAATTAATTTGACTTCGATCAACGTTTTGGATAAATGGACCAAGACCCACGATTTGATGGTCCCAGAGGGTCCGTAGGAAAATATGGGACATAGGCGTATGCCCGGAATCGAATTCCGAGGTCCCAAGCCCGAGAAATGAATTTTTTAAAGAAAATTATTTTCTGAAATTGTTTAAAGAAATTGGAAATGAATTTTTACTAGAACATGTTGGTATCGGGCCCGTATTTTGGTTTCGGTGCCCATTACAGGTCTTATATGTGATTTAAGACGATACTGTGAAGTTTGGTAAGAAACGAATGTCATTTGACGTGATTCGGACCTTAAATGCAAAATTTGAAGTTTTAAGAAGTTTTGAAATAATTTATTGATTTTGAGGTTTAATTCGATGTTTATGATGTTATTTTGGCAATTGGATCGCACGGATAAGTTCGTATGATGTTATTGAGTTAGTACGTATGTTTGGTTTGGAGCCCCAAGGGCTCGGGTGAGTTTCGGATGGGTTACGGAAGGTTTAGGACTTGTGAAAAAATTGTAGAAACAGTTGTTTCAGTGCACAAACCTTATGTGTTTCGCGATCGCGAAGCCCTTCACACGATCGCGAAAGGGAAAATGGGCAGGGGTGGATTTTGTTCAATGCGAACGCGAGAAAAGGATTGCGAATGCGGAGAACTGGGGGTTGCTCTACGCGAACGCGACCCACGTCCCGCGAACGCGTAGCGTAAATGGGGGCTGGTTTGGGAAGTGAGTGTTCCTCTACGCGAACGCGTTCATAGGCCCGCAAACGCGAAGGTCAGGGGGGGCCAACCCTTCGCGAACGTGTAAGAGGACTCGCGATCGCATAAGCCTGAGGAAGGTTGCTCTTCGCAAACGCGGCAGACCCATCGCGAATGCGATGAAGGTCTGCCCAGTGATTTTAAAACAGAACCAAAAACGGGATTTAGCCAAAATTTCATAACTTCTTCTCTTCAACTCCAAACTGGGTGATTTTTTATAGGGGATTTCACCACCAACTCATAGGTATGTAATCTTAGACTCATTTTCTTCAATTTCCATTAATACCCATTAGATTTCTAGGCCTAAATCATGTGATTAAGGGTAGAAATTAGGGGTTTGGGTAGAGTTAAGGCTTTTTGATTATTTGGGAATTTGACCTCGTTTTGGGGTCGGATTTCAAAATAAATTATATATTCGGGCTCGTAGGTGAATGGGTGATCGGGTTTTGGTCCGAACCTCGTGTTTTGACCAAGTAGGCCCGGGGTCGACTTTTGACATTTTGGGAAGAATGATGGAAAAGCTATAATTAAGCATTGAAATTGGATTGTTTAGCATTTATTGATGTTATTAAGTTGATTATGTCTAGATACAATTGATTTGGAGCCGAATTCAAAAGTAAAGGTGGTGTTTGAGGTTTGAGTTGGTCGTGGAAGTTCGAGGTAAGTGTTTGGTCTAACCTTGGCTTGAGGAATTAGGAGTGTGTCCTATTTGCTATTTGTTTCTTGTTGAGCACGATGTATAGGCATGGTGACGAGTATCTATACGTTGGTGTCGAGCATGACCGTGGGTCTTATATTGTGATTTTCATGACTTCGTTGTATTATTCATGCCTTGGTGAAGATTTCGAATTGTTGTGTAAAGTTTTGGAAAGAATTGTGACCTATGAACATTGAGGAGCGCTGGCTCCGGTTGTATAACGAATTGTGAAAGTATAAGTGATAATTGAAACTCTAGAGCATTGGCTCGAGTTGTGAAGTAAATTGTAAAGTAAACGTGAGAAAGAGAAGAGATCATTATGTTGCCCCCTTGCCAGGTTGTTGTTGAGTTGTGGTTCCCTTGCATTATGTTCTAAATTGATATTCCAGATGCTTAGGTTAATGATTCTTTGTATTGAGTAAGGATTATGGTTATAGCTGATGTAGTTAGGTGTTGTAACAAGTTTGGTTATAGCTGAGGTAGTTATACGTTGTAACAAGTAATTACTTATGTTGTCGAATCCCTTGCCGGGATAGTGTAGACCTTATTGATCCCTTATCGGGACTCTTGTTATGTTCGTTGTTGATATTATATGTGGATAGGGTTGCACACCGCAACAATATTATATGTGGATCGAGTTGCACGCCGCAACAATATTATATGTGGATCGGGTTGCACGCCGCAACAATATTATATGTGGATTGGGTTGCACGCCGTAACAATATTATATGTGGGTCGGGTTGCACGCCGCAATAATGATATATGTGGATCGGGTTGCACGCCGCAACAATGATAAATGATTGGATCGGGTTGTATGCCGCAATAATGTTGATATATATTGGGATCGGGTTGCGCGCCACAACAATTATTGATACAAGTGTGTTTATTTTGGATACTAGTTTCTTCTGTTCGATGTGAATCCTAAGCTGCCCTTATACTGTTACTCTGGAATTACTATTAATACTGGTATACCCCCGCAGCATGTTTCCCCCTCCCATCTTTACTTGATTATTCATGCTTTACTTTCCGTTGTATATTATATAACTACACAGGTTTATTTGGTAGTCTGGTCCTAGCCTCGTCACTACTTCGCCGAGGTTAGGCTAGGCACTTACCAGCACATGGAGTCGGTTGTGCTGATACTACACTCTGCACTCCTTTGTGCAGGCCCCGGTATTGTAGACTTCGGACCGCAGTGAGATTGTTGATTCTTGTTCATCAGGTGACTCAAGGTAGCCCTGCAGGCGTCCGCAGGCCCTGGCGTCTCCCTCTATCCCTATTTCCTGTTTCATTTCCCTTTTATTCATAAAAAGTGTACTGTTATTTCTTCAGACTTTGTATGTAGCAAATCTTAGACCGTTTATGACACTGTGACATTAGGTTTTGGGTGGTTAAGGCTTAAGTATTTGTAATAGATACAGATTTCATATATTTTATTGTTGTCTTCCACTTAAATTTGGATTTCCGCAGTTATCACGTTATCGCTTTATCTATATTATATTAAAAGAAGGGTAGTATGCATTGTGGTTAAACCAAGTGGCAAGCTAAAAAGAAGCCACTTGACAATTTAAAGACAACATTAATAATTAAAAATTATAAATGGAAACATAATTAATGGAAGTAGTTGAATTAATCTTATATATAATCTAAATAGATCTTAGACAAATCTAATCTATATATCTATATTTATATTTATATGTATATTAGTATCTATATCTATATTTATATTTATATTTTATATCTATATATTGATCCACTCATAGATTTTCTTATATATTAACTAGAAATATGGAGGTGAAAATTTAATTAAAAAGCTATAATAGAAACAAAATAAAAAATATAAAAAGACGTAAATGGAAATAACATATGACTATTTATACTTTAGAGTGAATTAAAATATAAAATAAAGTGGCGTCTTAAGAATAAGACACATAGCAAAGTAAGATAAAATAAATAAGAATTTAGGAAAGACTTAGGATAAAGTTAAAAGGATAAGAAGAAAATATAATTTATTAATTTTGTATCACATTCAAGACTTGAAAAATCTTCATTTTTAATTGGACTAATAAATGCCTAAAGTTATGGGATATTGTAAATCCTATTTAAAACTACTTTGCCGCTTAAATTTTAGGCATTTAAAAGGGTTATTTGCAAGAACTATATATTTAAAAGGGTAAAATCAAAATAATTTTTTTGGAAGCCTACGTACTTTTTCCTAATTTGATATTGAATTTTTGCAATATTGTTAACTTCTCGAAAAATCAAAATATTTATAAACCAAATTCCAAGAGAATATGTGTGTGCATATTATATATATATATATATATATATATATATATATATATGTGTGTGTGTATTATATATATAAATGAATAAAATTTGCATTGTGATTAAGCCAAGTGACAAATTATTATAAAGCCACTTGGCAATTTAGGATAATATTAATACTAATACTTAATTAAATTAAAATATATTTTACAAACCTGAATGAAAAGAAAGTGAATATTTTTGTAAAGATATTTTCTATCGTATCTTAATTAATAAGATTCAAAAAAAATTGTATTGAAATATAAAAACAACGCCTCTATCTTAATTAATTATAAAGATAAAAATATAGGTATTATAAAAAAATACGATAAATTTAAACATTAATATTATAAATAGAATTAAAAAATTAAATATATACACACATATATATATATATATATATATATATATATATATATATATATATATAATTTCAAATGTAGAAATATTTGGAAGGATAAGCCTTATTTGATTTTTGAGAAAAGAAAGTATTTTAAATAATAACGAATGAAATTTGCATTGTGGTTAAGCCAAGTGACAAACTACTATAAAATCACTTGGCAATTTAGGATAATATTAATACTAATACTTAATATAAATTTAATTTTTTAATCTGAATGAAAAGATGGTGAATATTTTTGTAAAGATATCTATATCTATATTATATTAAAAGGAGAGTAGTGAAGCGTGAGGTTAAGCCAAGTGGCAAGCTAAAAAAATGCCACTTGGTAATTTTAAGACAACATTAAAAATTTGAATTATAAATGGAAACATAATTAATGGAAGTAGTAGTTCAATAAGAATTATCTTTTAATTATGATACAAATCTCTATTAGTAGTATAATTTAGTTAAATTTTTTTTGTATAATTATGGTAGGTACGAATTTTAATTAATTGATCAAGCTTTGTAACTGACCTTATTTTGGTACAATACATTACTATATATATCTTTAATTAAAAAATTATGTATAATTCAGTTATGGTAGGTATCCTTTTTTGAGAAAGAATCAATTAAATTTTTATTTTGTATCTTACACATTAATTTTAAGTTGAATAATAATTCTTTATTTAGTACAAGCTTTGTATCTGACCTTATTTGGGTGCAATACTGTAGGTATTTTTTATTAAAATTTTGTGTATAATTCAATTATGGTAGGTATCCTTTTTTGAGAAAGAATTAATTAAATTTTTATTTTGTATCTTACACATTAATTTTAAGTTAAAATAATAATTTTTTATTTAGTACAGGCTTTGTATCTGACCTTATTTGTGAAGAATATACATTACTATAGGTATCTTTAATTAAATTTTGTGTATAATTCAGTTATGATAGGAAAAATAATTAAATAGTAATATATATATACACATATAATGAGGTTATATTAATGTTTACAATTCGGACAAATAAATATTTTTTAAAATAATAGTGAAAATATTGCTGCAACAATTAGAGTTTTTACGATTAATATTTGAATTGAGTAATGCTAGGTTAAGTTTGAAAGTATAAGATGATTTTTGAAAATGTGGTACAATGGAGAAAATAGAAGAATAAGATATATTTGAATTTGAGATGGGACTTTTTTTTAATATGATAAGAAAAATCATATTTAAGAATATGAACAATAGAGTCAAAGTTACTATTGAAATAATTTTTATTTATTATTTATCTTATATTAAAATGAATGTGATAAAAGTGGATATTAAATTCAAGTAAACTAATAAAAAGCACATGACAATGTTAATAATATTAAGTATTGAATATATAATAGCAAAATAAGAAACAAACAGAGAAAAAATCAAAAATTCTATCATAAAGATTAAAAATTCTATCATAAGAACAAAAAAGGATAAAACTTATTCAAATTTGATATAAAAAAGTTTTTTTAAGTATGATAAGAAAGGTCATGATGTGGATAAGGCCATATAACTAAAGTTTAATAGATTAAAAAAATTAAAAAATATCAAAATATTAATAAATTAGAGATAATGCGAGGTTATTTATACTAAGAATTAGTTTTAAAAAATAAAGTAAATATATAATGCTTAAAAATATTATTAATGAATTCAAACTATTTAATAATCTTGAGTAATTTTAAATAAAGTAAATATTTTTTTCAATATTAAAAAATCATACATCAATTTATATAATCTATACTATATTAAAAGCACGAAGACCCTTAGCGAAATGTGGTTCGACTTTTTTACCCTTTAAAAAGAAAATATTGTACTTTGGTTAATTTTCCTAATATTTAGAAATAATTATTTAATATTTTTCCTATTATTTGGGACGGTTTCTTCCAATTCTAGAATTCCTACACTTTCCATTAAGATTTAGGAGTACTAAATAAGCTTTCAATTCACAATAGGGTAGTCTCGATTACTTTATACTCCTTTTAGGTTAGGCGAATTTTTGTTGTTTAACAAAATTTTCTCTTTTAACTCCATTTGTATTTATGAGAAGTTCACGTTATCTTTCCCAACAATTTAAGATGACAACACAAAGTTGTTATGGAGAATAAAAAATTAATTTCCTTCAATTTATATTTTCTTTAGTTCAAGTTTGATTCATAAGTTATTATTATTGTAGTTATCTCACAATTCCAAGTAATGTAAAGCATGTTCCATTTTATACATGAAACAAAATAAAATAAAAAAGAAACCGAGATTATAACCGGTAGAAAATCATTTATATGTATTTAACGGGAATAAAAATTAAATTCAACTACATAAGAAATCATAATAGAATAGAAGTTAACAATCAAAGTATTCTTTTAAAATTTCTCTCAAAATGCTTTTAGGAAATATAAGCAATTAAAATATATTTTTGAATTAAATCGAACTTAAGTTTAAAAGGTTCCTATTTAAATGAGAACCAAAACAAGAAAACTAAAATGATACATTGTATAAATTGATGAAAAGAATAAATTTTAATTTTGATCTTAACATAAATTTCATATTCGAACTCTTTTAATATAATCTATCAAGTAATCTAAATATAATCATATATTCTTGACACTAAAATGATACATTGTATTAATTGATGAAAAAAATAAATTTTAATTTTGATCTTAACATAAATTTTATATTCGAACTCTTTTAATATAATCTATCAAGAAATCTAAATACAGTCATATATTTTTATTTTTATAGAAAAATAATTTTCTGATGCATAAGGCTAACATCTGGGATGCATAATTATGCATTTGGACAAAGAAAGAAAGCTCCGACTAAAAGTAAAAAAAATTATAGATTAATCATAATTTAGTTAGTTAATTATTCTACTTTTGCAATAATAATTTATCTTTTCTAATATATTGAAAATAAGTCTTATATATTATTTTTTATTGATTAAAGTAATCGAATATTTTGCATTTTGCTCATGAGGAAATAAATGTTTTGTGTAAGTTAGATGACTATGTTTCTGTCATGTTAGAATGAACTTTAGAATATATGTATTGTAAAAAAGAAATCTCTAAAATATGCAAGGGTTACGTGCTCTTACTGTAACTAACAAGTAAGTTCAATTGTAAATTTGAAGTAGTAAAATTATAAAACTGGAATATATTTTAAGGTTAATGATGATTTAGGGCTTATATGGGATAGAGTTTCTTCCTTTATTAAGATAGTTAAATAGGATAAATACTCATCATTTCATAAATTTACAACAATAACAACAACAAAATTAACCTTTATTTTATAATTGAAACACAATTTTAATATGATGTTCATGGAATTTTTAAAAGTTTTTATTCATTAAGACGGGGTACACACACAAAGCGCGTACTCTAAGACTAGTAATGTTAAAAGATATAAATAGATTATGATATTAAATAAAGAGGCATGTTAATAAAAGCCACATAAGAAAATAAAATACTACTGTACATATTAGGTAACTTAATAGCAATAATAAAAAATTTAAAAATATTTAGTATTAGAAATAGAAGGGAAAGACGATTTTAACTTAAGATTTAGATTAAAATTATGGTGAAAACGCTCAACCTATGGATAGGACTACAAAATTAAAATTTTACTAGATAAGAAACTAAAAATTGGATAACAAATTAAAACTAAGGAAATACAAAATAAATATCTCATAATATTATGAATGAAAATTAAAGTCTAATTTGTATCCTAACGTTTAAAGAGAAAGAAAATTTAATTACACGTGATACAAAAAACAATTATAAGAAAATTTAATATATTTAAAATATAACAAGAAAAAACTTATCTATTAATATTTTAAACTAATTTAAAGTCTAGAAATGAAACATGATATTATATATTTTGTTTATTAGTAAAATATTAATGTAAAAAACTAATTAAAAATTCATAGCAGGGAAGATGATGTATAAAAAGGGAAATAGAGATAGTGTGAGAATATTTATACTTTGAATTAATTAAGTATAAGAAAATTAAATAATTAAATAATACTCAAAAATATTATTGAAAGTTTTAAATGAAAAAAGAGTTCCAAGTAAGAGGATAAAAGTATAAAAATAAATTAACTTTTAGGAATAAAAAAATTATATTTATATATGTTTATCAAAAGGGCAATAAGCAAGATATCAAGTCAATTGGTAAGCTAATAAAAGATTACATGAATATAACATTACTAAGTAATAGATACTGCAATAACTAGAAGCAAAGATTAAAGAATGAGTTGTTTTAGGTAAAAATGTAGAAGGATAAGACTTATTCGAATTTGCGGTGAAACGCAAAGTGGTAGTAAGAATTTTGTTAAACAATATGCTCAAACAAGACATATCACAAACGTGATATGTTTAGTATTATTTAATATTGACCACAAAATAAAATACAAGTACTAAATCAAGGAGTTGGATTGTTACAGATATAAAATAAAAAGAAACATGTTATCTCGAAATTTTAAATTTTAAGGTAATTTCAATAACTCAAATTATAATTTGATATTTGTGTCTGCGCATCGCACGAGTACTAATACTAGTATTTGTTAAAAAGAAATAGTTGGATAAAGAAGTAAGTAGTTAAAGGATTGACTTGCCTAACTCACATTAGTAGGCGTCATCACGACTCCCGAGGGTGAGAAATCCGGGTCGTGACAATAAAAGAGTTAGTGATTCTATAATACGGGATTTGCCTAGCTTTCACGAGTAGGCGCCATCACGACTTCCGATTGTGGAAAATCCGGATCGTGACAATTTCACTGCGAAGAAAGATCACTAATATTTTTTATTTTTAATATTTTATTAGTTAGTATTAGACATTGATCTTCATTATTTCTTTCTATATATTTCTTAGCTAACATTTTTTAAAAATTGAAAACCAAAATATCGAATTAAAATCTGTCAAAACTGGAAAGTGACGTTTAGTTTTTTCCACCAAACCAAACATAACATGACCACTTTCCCAAAGGCAGAAGAGATTGTACTCTTCTTCCTCGGTTGAGAAAATGAAACCAACACAATTTCCATCTTTACTCGGAAACACCTTCTTTTTAGTCTTCCTTTTGCTACAGTTATCAATCTTTTCGCCCCATTCTGCAACATCCATTAAAGAGCAAGAAGCTCAACAACAAGTTGGCTATGGTTACTCAATCACATCTGCGGCCTTAGATTCCTCTGGAAATTCACTTTTTGCTCATCTTCAACTCATCAACAACTCTTCAGTTTTTGGGCCTGATATTCAGAATCTTATCCTCATCGCCAGGTGATTTTTCTACTTTTGGTTAAGATTTAAGAACATTAATGTTTATCTTCTCTTTTTTCCGAGAAAGGAAAATGACTACTTAAATTAGAAGGCAAATTCTTGTTATTATGAGTATTGTTCACTAGCAAGACAAACACTGTGACAGTGAGTGTGTTAAAAAAAGAGTGGGATTAAACCCACAAAAAAAAGAGTGAAAGGAAAAAAAAGAAAAAGAAATAGGAATTGAGGAGCCGAATCTTCTTGGGATCATTCTTCCCTTAACATTAAAATTACTAAGTGGAATTTTACAAAAATAATTATTTAATTTACTGTTTTTAAGTTTCAGTTGTTCCACATACATGATTAACTTATCATGTCATCATTAATAAATGTACTTGAATTCAAAGTTAACATCAATGATATAAATATTACTCAATTCAGTCTTATAAGTTACTAGATGATACAACTAAAGTATTTTATTTCAACTCTAAGTGCAGTTTTAATAATTATATATACTCACCACCAAAGATGTGATGCAGTGGATGCGACTGTTCTACTCTTAATCAGAGTCTCGGGTTCGAGCCCTAGGTATAAAAAATCCTTGGTAGGGAGCGCTTCCCCCGAATGGGGCCCTACGCGATGCGAATCCGAATATAGTCGGGCTCCAATACGAGTACCGGACACCGGGTGGAAAACCAAAAAAAGGACCAAAAAAATAATTATTATATACTCAATCTCTGATAACTCCAAATTTTATGGATGTCAAACCATAATTTGCTTAGTTACCCCTTTGTGTGTCAAAAAAAAAAACTTATATTGATGAATTAGTCATATTATTGCATAAACTTGAAGGAATAATCAAGTAAACTGAAAATGAATTTTTTTGTCTATTTAGAAAAAAAACAAAATAGAATAATATAAAACAAAATTGAGCTTATGTTAAATTGTAAAGATACATTATCTTCCTCTAAAAAGATTTATGTTATTTTAACTTTTTTAAACCAGATATAATTTTTCAAGTTACTTATAAATTAGTAGTATTTCTTATTGCCTTTATATCTTACTTACTGCATGTATTAATAATTATTGTAATAGATACATCGAATTATTAATTTGTTTTCTCTTTTCTCCATCTATTACAGTTTGGAAACAAACGACCGTCTCCGAATACGAATAACGGACGTTAACCACCAACGGTGGGAAGTGCCGGAAGAAATCCTCCAACGTCCACCACCGCCGTCTCCGCCGTCAACCACTCATTTCTTGTCAGAAAGCCAATCCTCATCCACCCTCTCAAATCAAAACTCGGACCTAGAATTCACCCTCCACAACACCACCCCTTTCAGCTTCACTGTCCGCCGGCGCTCCACCGGCGATACTCTCTTTGACACATCGCCGTAGTCCCAAAACCCCACCAGTACATTCCTCATATTCAAAGACCAGTACATACAAATCTCCTCCTCATTACCACCCACTAGAGCCAACCTTTACGGCCTCGGAGAACACACAAAAAGCTCGTTTAAGCTCACGCACAACCAGACTTTGACTCTGTGGAATGCTGACATCGGGAGTTCCAACATTGACCTTAATCTCTATGGGTCCCATCCTTTTTACATGGACGTCCAGTCGTCGGCGAATGAATCGGACGCTGGAGTTAGTCATGGGGTTTTACTTCTGAATAGCAATGGCATGGATGTTGTGTATACGGGTGATAGGATCAGCTATAAAATGATCGGAGGGTTGATTGATTTGTATTTCTTTGCCGGACCTTCGCCGGAAATGGTGGTGGATCAGTATACGCAGCTTATTGGTCGCCCTGCTGCTATACCATATTGGTCTTTTGGTAACAACTCGCCTATAACTTTCTTTTCTTTTTTCTTTTTCTGCTCAGTCATTTTCTTTTATGATGACAGTGTAAAGATATTTTACACTTTCAGACTAGTTTAACCCGTTGTAATATGTTAGTAACCATATTTTCTAGATTAACAATCCACATTTACTATAAAAACTGGCTTTAAAATGATCCAGTAGTGTAAAAAATATTCAATCTGATTTTATATATGTTAAAAGTAAATATCTTAATTTGATTTTAAACCAGCATTAAGAAATGAGTGAATATACCCTGGTCAGTACTTACTACTTACATCCTACCTTGAGATGAACCTAAGACACACATGTGGAAAAAGACATTAAATAAAGCTTCAACTATGGCCTGTGAGCTTAATTTATGTAGATTGCATTACTCAGTCTAGGTAACCTGCCACTAGCTCTTAGCGAGGATGACAAAGGATCATTTTCTTGTGAAAGAGAAATATGAACATAAGTTACAAATTTAGTTAAAGTGATATTGTTCACTATAAATTGTCTCATTCTAAAAGATGACCTTGCTCTGAAAATTGTGCTGAACGTTCGCATGTGAAAAGGGCATCAAGAAGAAATTTAAGAATATTCCTCAAACTCTATCATTCCTATACTGATCGAAGTTAAAGTTTGTGACCCGCTAATAAACATTTGCTCACTTACAATCTCTTTCTGTTAGATACTCAGCTTCAAGCTTCGTTCTTTAGGAAACAGCTATTACACTTGCAAATGCTCTCACGTGTTTCAGAGTAGTTTTTTGTATGTGGATATAGGTTTTCACCAATGCCGGTGGGGTTACAAGAACATTGATGATGTTGAACTGGTAGTGGATAGTTATGCAAAGGCTGGGATCCCCCTGGAGGTTATGTGGAGTGATATTGATTACATGGATGGTTTTAAGGACTTCACGCTTGATCCAGTTAACTTCCCATTGGATCGGATGAAATTTTTTCTCAGGAAGCTCCATCATAGTGGTCAGAAATACGTACTTATATTAGATCCAGGTAACTTCTCGCTGTCATCAAGTCTAACAGTTTCCTATTGCTTTATTATATTAATTCTCTTATTTATCTAGCTAAATTAGATTAGAGTAAGACTCCTCATCATCACGAAATAAGTCGTGTTATTTTATTTTTCTTTCTTTCTACTGCAGGTATTAGTATCAATAATACATATGACACCTATAGGAGAGGCATGGAAGAAGATGTCTTCATAAAATGCGGTAATATGCCCGATCAAGGGGTTGTTTGGCCAGGGAATGTTTACTATCCTGATTTTCTAAATCCAGCTAGTGGAATATTTTGGAGAAAAGAAATTGAGAAGTTCCACAATCTCGTACCTTTTGATGGTCTGTGGCTTGACATGAATGAACTATCTAATTTCATAACTTCCCCTCCTACACCATCAGCAACCAATGATGACCCTCCCTATAAGATAAACAACTCTGGCGATCACTTGTCCATCAATTATAGAACAGTTCCAGCCACTTCCACACATTTTAGAAATACTATGGAGTATAATGTCCATAACCTTTATGGATTACTAGAATCCAGAGCTACTTATAATGCTTTGGTTAATGCCACTGGTAAAAGACCATTCATTCTTGCAAGATCAACTTTTCTTGGCTCTGGCAGATATACGTCCCACTGGACTGGAGATAATGCTGCAACCTGGAATGATTTAGCATACTCCATTCCTACTGTCTTTAGTTTTGGACTATTTGGAATTCCAATGGTTGGAGCAGATATATGTGGTTTTTCAGTGAACACTACTGAAGAGCTTTGTCACCGCTGGATTCAGGTACATTCATGTTTGGAACTTTGTCTGCAAACTTTGCCTCTCTCGCAAGCTAGGATTTTAGATCAATGGGAGAGGGGGGGGGGGTTAAGAGCATGAGATTGGCAACATGGTAAAATCTTGGAATTGTATAAAAAGATTTCGCTAATTTGGTTGAACTGCTATTGCATTGCATGATAAACTTTAATGAACCAAAGAAAATCCATTCTCAAATAGTTTACTTTAGAATTTTGAGTATATAAAAGTAGTATTTGATGCCTTAGAAGCAGAACATGATCATAACATTCTGTGCCCCTTTTGCCTTTAATTCCAAGTAGATTGAGAAAGATTAGTTTTGTGCAGCTTGGAGCATTTTATCCATTTGCAAGAGACCACTCTGCTAATGACACTACCCGCCAGGAGCTCTATATTTGGGAGTCAGTTGCTGAAGCATCCAAGAAAGTCCTTGGGCTCCGATATCAGTTACTTCCATACTTTTACATGCTGATGTATGAGGCACATACAAAAGGGACTCCCATTGCACGATCACTTTTCTTCTCTTTCCCTCAAGACACCAACACATATGATATCAGCACGCAGTTTCTTCTTGGTAAAGGTATCATGATCTCACCTGTACTTAAGCAAGGAGCACCTCAGTTGATGCATATTTCCTTGCTGGAAACTGGTTTGACCTCTTCAATTACTCTCGTTTCGCGAGTTTGAATCAAGGAAAATATATGACACTTGATGCACCACCAGATCATATAAATGTACACGTTCGTGAAGGGAACATATTGGCCATGCAAGGGGAAGCAATGACAACACAAGGTGCTAGGAGGACTGCATTCAAGCTCCTTGTCGTGCTGAGCAGCAGCGGAAACAGCACCGGAGAACTATTTGTGGACGACGATGATGAGGTGCAGATGGGAAGAGACGGAGGAAGGTGGACAATAGTCAGGTTTAACAGCAACATCACTGGCAATAAAATTGTGATTAAATCAGAGGTTGTGAATGGAGGATACGCGCTCGATCAAGGATTGGTCCTTGAAAAGGTGACACTGGGATTGAAAAATGTGAGAGGATTGAAGGGCTATGAGCTTGTTGGCTGCATGGGATCAGACAAGCAAGGAAACACAAGAATGAAGAAAAGTATTGAACCAAGTGGACAGTTTGTTACTATGGAAATCTCAGGGATTTCAATATTGGTTGGAAAGGAGTTCAAATTAGAGCTATACGTTAGTATTTAATAGAGGACTTAGGCCTCATTTGTTTGCACTTAATGGAGGTCTGAATCTTAATCATTCAGATCTCAGATATTAAGTGCGTTTGTTTTTAAAGTCTGAATCTTAATTATTCAGATCTTAATCATTAAGTGTGTTTGTTTTTTTTACTTCACAACCACTTAATGGGTCTGAATACGTCTGTATGATTAAGATCTATAACAGAGACTTAATTTCATTAAGATGTTATCACATATTCATTATTAACTGCTGCCACCGCCTACCATTATCAACTGCCACCACCACCACCATACTCAACCACCATCACCACCCCTACCACCACCACCTCCACCACCACTATGCCACCATCATCCTCGATCATAGCCGCCACTATTATCAACCATCACCACCCACTATCCCCACCATTCCGACCACCATTATTCTCACCCACAATCAACACTCATCCACCTCAACTACCACAAATGACCATCCCATCACCATCAATAACCACAACCGACACTACCCATCATTATAACCTCCCACCATCCACCCACCCACCACCTTCCTCAGTCATAACTACTACTATCACCCGCCATTATTAACTATCACCACTCACCACCACCATCCTCAATCATAATTGCCACCACTACCAATCACTACTAGCTATTAGTATGAACCACCATCATCAACCAAAACTACCACCAACCACCGCCTCTAGTTGGCATTCACCAGTTAGCCATCACCACCAACAACTATCACATTTTAAATAACTATATATTTTATTGATAGAACATTAGATTAGTTAGTATTTCATTTGAATTTTATGTTTATTAATTTCAAATAAAGATAAATTTTATACATTCAGATGTTAAAAATCAAACAGTCTTAATTATTTCTATTGAGATCTTAATACACATCTTAATATATTCAGATGTGTATTCAGATTTAGATGTCTTAATCTTAATACACATCTTGATATTCAGATGTGTATTCAGACTCGGACGTCTTAATCTTAAAAAAACAAATTAGGCCTTCGAGTTATATATAGTGACATGGTGCAAAGACTTTTTGCACTATCAATGTAGCTTAATTAACTTATGATAATATGTTACTCTTACTATTTTACCAAGTTACTAATTAATATTTATTGTAAAAATTTACTTATAATTACCTTATAAGTGACAGGATTGTCTAAATACTTTCTAAATCATAGGACTGTAAGCACGTGATTTTTGCCCTATGAAAGAATTACTCCCAAAAATTCAAAATAAAATGATTTTCATTGGTGTGCAATTTTGAGAATTTTTGTGACATTTTTGTATAATTATTTGTATTTTTGTCTGTGCATGTTTATTTGTTTAAATTAATAAAAATATAAAATATGTTGCATTTTCATTTAGTATTTAAGTTTGTTTTACAAAAAATGAGAAAATCATAAAAAAATAATGTAAGTTGCATTTTAGCATTTAACGTCTAAATTGTGCGATTTTATTGTTAATTGCTATTTAAATGTGCGATAATAGTTATTGAGAATTATTTAGTATTTTAATAAGTTAATTTAGTTTATAACTTAATTTAGAATTTTAGTTTTATTAATTAGAAAATAAAAGAAAATAGAGAAAAAATAAAGAAAATCAGAATTGGGTTCTTCTTCAAATTCAAGCCACAGGCCCAAAAAAAACCATCCCTACGACCCGGTCCATTCCAAACCGGGTCGACCCAGTCCATTAACCCAAATACCCAACACCCCTATCTTCCTACCTTACACTTCACAAAACAAAAAAAAAGGAAAAAAAAAACCCTAAACCTAACACTAACCATCTGCCCCCTCCGTCCATCTTCTTCTTCTCCAAAACCAAACCACCCCAAGCTCCCCTCCCATGGCTGCTGCCCTTCTCCCTCACACGACCTCCCCCTCCCCATCGACAACACACACACACACACACAACACAAATACACAACAGAACACACACACACACACACACACACAGCAGCCCGTCCATGGCTGCTGCTTCTTCTTCTCCTTCCAGCTTCACCATAACCATGGTGCTGCGTTGATCCGTCTTCTGCTTCTTCTTCTTCATTGTCCTCACGATATCCCAAACCACCACCACCACCACCCCTCTCCGTCGAACGAGCTCCAAACGATCCCAGTTGTTTCTTCCTCTTCGTTTCAGCTGCGCCGAGCTCGAGCTCAAGCTGCCATGGATGTCCCTTTGCTACTGGGTCTTCTTCCTCACCTTCAGTCAAGCTCCAAGCATCTGCTTCAGCTGCTACTTCTGCGTGGCTGCGTCTTCTGCTTTACCTCCAGCTGCTTCAACTGCTTGTGCTTCACCTCGACGATGGCAGCAACGAGACTCCTGCTACGTCCAAACAGACTGTTGCGTCTCTGTCTTCTTCAGCTCGTGCTGCTGCTGTTTCTTCTCCTCTGTTGTTGCTGTTGTCCGCTAATTCTTTCTTCAAGTTCTTCGTTTGTCCGTTCGTGATCGTCTTCGGCGTCAAATGGTTTTGGTGCGATATTTGTTTCCGGGCAGATTTGTTTTCGTTCGAGTTCATCATCGTTCCGATCCGGTTAGTTGGTTTAAGTTTCGTCCCCGTCCGTAATTTGTTTGATATTTTTCGATTTTGAAATCAAATATGTTTGATATTAATTTCATGTTCATCGTTTTTTTTTATTTTTCAGTTTGTTTTCATTCATTTTTCTTGTTTATTTTTAGGTAGAAATTGATTAGCTTAATCTTAATGTTGCTAATTTTTCAGTTTGTTTTATTAATTTAAAAGGATTTAAATTTAATATAGAAGAGTGTTAGTTTAAATCGCTTGAATCCGTTGTTTGTTGTTTAAAATAGATTTAATTCGTGTTCATTTTGTTTAAAGTTCGTTTTTAATTCAGTGATTTAATGTGAAGTTATGTTTTGGTTTTTAATTTTTTTTAATTCAATGTATCTTTGTTATAATTTTGTTGGAATTAAAAGATCAATTGATTATTTAAAGTTTAGTGATTTGAATATGTTTATTTGTTTTGTTTAAGCCTAATTCGAGTTTAATTCGAATTTGAATAAAACTTGCTTGTTATTGTTGTTGAATCTTTTCATTTATGTCCATACTTTGTTTGATTGTTCTTGAATCCGAAATTAGTATAAGTTTGATCTTCTTGTTTGTTGATTATCATTTTTGATTATTTCTTCAGTTTGTTTCATGATCTTGTTTAGTTTTAATATAGAAATTGTTGGTTGTAATGTTGTTAGATTTAATTTTAAGTTCAAATGATTATTGAATTTAGAAATCTGAATATACTTGTTTGTTGTTGTTGTTGTTGAATCTGAAGTAGGTTTGTTTGTTGTTAAAAAATATTGTTCAATCAAAATAATTTTAGTTGTTTCTTTGTTGTTCATCATTTAGTTTGAATTTGTTGTTGAAAATTGTTTAGAAATTGGTTGTATTTGTTGTATTTTGGTTGGAATTGATTAGGTGAATTGGTTATATATGATGGGGGTAGATTGGTCAATTGCAATATTTTTAGGGGTAAAATGGTAATTTCAGTAAAGTCAAAGGGGTATTTTTGGAATTAAAATTCTGAACAATTATTTATTTTGAGTGCTCTGTCCATTAAAATTAAATAATTTGTTAATATTAAAATAATGTAGACATTGGGGACAAGACATAATGGTGGTGAATAATGTACTTGTTTAATCAAAAGTGGGGAACAAGACATAGTGGGATTGTGGGGCTCAAGAAAAGTTTGTTTAAATAAATAATAATTGTATTTTTTAACTAGTAGTGGGTTTGGTAGGAGAAAGTGGTTGTTTTATTAATTGATTAAAGGGTTTGGGATGGGATATAAATGAAAGGACTTGATCAAATTTTTGGAAGGGAGAGAATACAGAAGAGAAAAAATTTGAAGAGAGGAGACAGAAAAAAAAAAGATAGAGAAGAAGGGAAGAGAGAAAAAAAAAAGAGTTGGATATTAAAGAGAGAGAAAATTCCGAAAATACTAAGACTCCGAAAATAAAAAGAAAAACATTCTGGAAATTCAAAAGAAGAATAGTATACACCTGATATACAATCCAAATATTCTGATATACGGATTCAGAGATTAAGGGTTAAACACTAACTAGTCTTTCAAAATCTGAAAAGATTCCCTTTGCTTCTGTCCGTTGATTGTTGTTGGTGTTTCTGGATTTTTGTCTTGATTTTAAAATCTGTCACTAAGTTTCTCGTTGCTGGTTGTTACTGGTTGTTGGGGTTGCTGTTGTTGTATGCTACTGAATTTCTGCTGATCTCCCATTCTTTTGCTTCCAATATCAGGTACACAACTGATACGTTGATTATTGTAAACTGAAACATGTAGCATGAATACGAAAATGAAGAGTTGAAGTTCCAGATTTATTTTAATTATATTCTGAATTTTATTTGTAGATATAAATTATTTAGCTTAATCTAATCAGAATCATGTAGCTGTTTAATATATATAGTGAAACATCTGACGATAGCTTAACGGACGAACTATCTATATATTGCCTAAATATAAATAAATGATGTAGTAACTTCGTCTAGTTAATTCGTTATTGTTGGATGATTACCATGTCTCAAAAAACACGTTAATTCATCAAGCGAATAGACCATTTTGGAACTTGTAGGAATGTTGTTTAGTTAAATACTATTGGTTAATTTCAGCATGTAAATGGTTTAGAATTAAAATTAGATTGCTAAGTTATTTTTTTTAATTTGATAAACTGTAAACATGCCTAGTATAATGTAACTAGGTAGTAACATGTGAATAAGATGGCCCAGGTCTAGTTTTATGCCATACATGTTGGGTCTGGGCCCGCATTGGCAACGGACTGTCCTGTTTGCATCATTTTTAGATTTTATGAATCATATTCGAAACCCAACTATAATAACTCAAGCATGTAAATAAATTAAGACATTTTCTCTTTTATTTTGTAGAGACAAATTTAATAGAGAAAAATGTAGGTATTTTAGGATTGTCCTTTAAAAAATAAATGAGATGAGTCTCGCCCAATAAAACGCACCAAATGTGGGGCCCTCAATAAACTTTTAATTGAATATTTAGAATTTGGGATGGACTATTTAGTGAATTTCACTGTCTTCCCCAAAGATAATAACGTGTTAGACTCTTTAGGCGCATTTTAATAATCTTACCTTCTTAAACTCGGGTGTGCATTTCATGCGACCCAAATCCAAATTCCAAAACATTGAATAAAATATGTTCCGGATTGCGGGTGCATTTCATGTGACGCAATCCAAAGACATGTTTTTTAAACGATGTTCACATTCCTTTAAAAATATAATAAAAGCGGTAAAGAGTTAAAATTTGCACATGAGCTCATAATTGTATAAAATCAGATAAACAAGCCTAATATGACAGTTGAGCGACCGTGCTAGAACCACGGAACTCGGGAATGCCTAACATTCTCCCGGGTTAATAGAATTCCTTATCCGGATTTCTGGTCCGCGGACTGTAATACAGAGTCATTCTTTTCCTCGATTCGGGATTAAATTGGTGACTTGGGACACCCTAAATCTCCCAAGTGGCGACTCTGAAATAAATAAACAAATCCCGTTTCAATTGTTCTTTAATTGGAAAAACTCCTTCGCCCCTCGCGGGGGCGGAAAAAGGAGGTGTGACTGCTCTGGCGACTCCGCTGGGGAATTGAGAGTGTGACCCAGAACCACTGGTTCAGGGTTAGAAATTCGAGCTTATATAAATTGTTATATTTGGTTTTATCTGATTTTGTTACATGTTTTGGCTCAATGTGCTAATTGGTTGCCTTTTATCGCTTTGATATTACGTGAACTATATATAAACTGTGCCGAAACCCAGCTCCTCTCTGAGTCTTCTGAATCATGAAGAAGGGTGTACTTCGTACGACTTCTTTTCTGTATAGTGTCAAATCCCAATTTAGAACGAGGTTCGGACAAGTTGCTAAGCCGGTGAAGCTTCTGTATTCCCGGTACGCTGCCCCCCCTCGGCTCGAGCTGTCCGCTCGGGTAAGCCAGGTCTAGAACAAACACCCAGGTTCTGAACCTAGAATAACTCAACTTCATGTCGGATCCCTAGTAGGAACGCTTATCTGCATCATGTGCATTTTTGACTTATGGGACTCAACACAGGGGTTGGGTCCCTCTAGGAATAGCAACCTGAAACAGAAAAGACCATCCTGATGCATCCTACTTACTGCTTGTGCATGTTATTTGCTTTGGACTTGCATGTTGACCGGTTTTGAATATTGGAAAATTTTGAAGAAAAAAAAAAGAAGAAAAAAAAAAGCAGAAAAAATAACAGTGTATAGGGTTAATCTTCTGCTTTGAAAAAATAACAATGTCCAAATAGTGTCGAAACTCTAAAAAAAATATTTTATTCTTAATAGTTTGTTTTACTAAAAGCAAAGGAAAAATCAAAAGAGTCTTTATTTTTGGAAATTGTTCGTAGAAAAAAAGAAAAAGAAAAGAGTCTTTATTTTAGTTTGGGAATATGTTGTTTTATTATTTGTTGAAGATGAAAAAAAAAAGAGAAAAGGAGAAAAATAGCAAGTGGAGAGTTAGATGATTAATTTAGAAAAAAACCAGTGTCCAAGTACTGTCGGAACACTACCGAAATTTTGAAAAGATATATATTTTTACTTTTAAAATTGTTTGTTTGCCTAAAAAAGCAGAAAGTGTGTAGGAATGAGTCTTTTATTTTAATTTGTTTTGTTTTCAAAAAAGAATAAAAATGAAAAAGAAAAATAGTTTTTTTTTGCTACAAAAGAAAAAAAGAAAAATATGTTTGTTTTCAAAAAATTAGTTAGTTTATTTACCGAACTACGTGGGTTTGATTCTCACCGGATGTGAGATACGTAGGCAACCCTCATCGGGTCCAACCTCCCTTTTTGCTAAATAGCCAAAAACAAATAAATAATAAAAAAAAAACATGTCAAAATTTTAATTTTGTCATAAATAAGTTATGTGATGTCCAACCTCCCCTTTTGCAAAAAAAAAGTATATATATGTCAAATTTTAGTTTCATCATAAAGAAGTTGGGTGACGCTGTTTTGTCAAGACATAGCCGAATGTCCCGAAAGGAACGCCGGAAGGTTGACTTTGCATAAATAGCCACCTTTTGGGTCATGTTTAAGATTTGGTCCAGTTGACCCACACTGCCTCAAAAATCTTCGTCCCCGAGGTGTTGAAAGGCCGTGTTTGCAATATTGAGTTTTCTATTTTGAAAAATGATAAAAAGAGTCATAAATAAGTTGGGTGATGCTGTTTTGTCAAAAATAGCTGAATGTTCCCGAAAGGGACGCCGGAGGGATGACTTTGTATAAACAGCCACCTTGGGTCATTTTTTTAGATTTTTTTGGCCTAGTTGACCCACACAGCCTTAAAAATCTTCGTCCCCGAGGCGCTGTAAAAGAACGGACGAGTTTGTAAAGTGTCATAAAATAATCTCCCCCGACCTCAAAATTCATGTGAGATTTGGAAGGGGCCACATTTGCAAAAATAGCCATTTGGTTGCATTTGTCAAACGAGGAAAGGAAGCTGGCCGTTTGTTTTTGAGTTTGTAAATCTTTTGATTAGAATATGCGGGTTGTTTGGTTTCAAGTTTGTTGGTCATCTTTAAACCTTTGAAACCTAGTTTGTTTTACTATGAAAATTGATAATTCCAAAAAAAAATGTTTCATTGTTGTTACCTTTCGTTTTGTCCGAACTACGCAAGGTCTGATTCATGCGGGGTCATGATATGTAGGAAATCTCCATAAGATTCGACCACGACAAAAAAAATGAAAAAGAATGAAAAAAAATGAAAAAAGAATGGAAAAAAATGAAAAAAGGAAAAAAAATATTGTTAATAATGAGGACCGACTGAGTCCATTCTAACCTGTTTTGCTTTGAATCACAAAGAAAGTTAAGGTGGTTGGTTTGTGGTAAGCCGGTACAAGACCCAGAAGCACACTTTGCGGGGATCAGGCCTGATAACAGAAGCACTCGAATCCTATTGGGACTTGTTGACTAAAGTTGATGATATTGAAGTTGGCAATGGTCTGGGCAATACTGATGCGAAGCTCAATGGCTAAGATGCCAGTTTTGATAAAGTGGGAGGATGCTCCGTTCCTTGGTTAGCAAGAGAGAAGTTTTTGGTGGTTTATTTTGTTGTTATTTCTGTTGTCCGGATTGTTAGGGTTGTAATTCGGATGTTGTCTTGTGTCAAACTTTCTTATCTTTCCATTTTGTCATAGCGGTTTGTTTAAGTTTTGTCCAGGTTGTTTTAGGATTTTATTCTGGTTTGTTTTTACCATTTCACCGGTAGTCTAATGCAAAATTCGGTCTTTTATTATTTCCAGTCATCTTTTTGTTTAGTCCTTTTATCATTTTTGTTCAGCGCCGATTCTCGTGACATGACATACGCACACAGTTTGGGCCTAATCTTAAAAGTTAATCATAAAATCTCGGAAAGATGATCAGAACGTTTAAAGGAAATAAGAACGGTTTGAGATTATTCGGAGCTCGAGTCATGTGGAACTAGGGAAAGTAAAACACAAAGAAAACCGTTAAAAGAAAGATTCGCCAAATTGGCATGAGGGTCGTTCATGATAATGAGAGTGAGAGTGTCTCCCAACGGTGATTTAGAATTGACAAATGAAAAAGCAAATGTAAATATAATTGTCAAGTCCAGCACCATCAGAAGAGGCTACAAATCTTTGTTTAATTGTGTTGTTTGCACTTGGCACGTTTTGAAGACTGGAATGACGAAGGCATTTTGTTCTGCTACCTAAACACTTTATCCTTCGTTACCCCTTTTGAGCCTTATTTATTTTTCTTTCGTACCCCTCTTTCAGAATCAGTAGCAAAGAGTAGAAATACAAACATAAAAAGATAAGAAAAGAAAAAGGAAAAAAAACACAAAAAGAAAAAGAAAAAAAAACAACACAAAGAGAAAAGAAAAACAAAAAACAACAAAAAAACAAAACAAAAAAAGAAGAAAAGAAATGAGAAAAATGATAACAGAAAACAAAAGAAAGTCAGAA
Organism: Nicotiana sylvestris; assembly: GCF_000393655.2. Classification (NCBI taxonomy): domain Eukaryota; kingdom Viridiplantae; phylum Streptophyta; class Magnoliopsida; order Solanales; family Solanaceae; genus Nicotiana; species Nicotiana sylvestris. The sequence continues at coordinate 59,603,310 of NC_091058.1, forward strand.
GAAAACAGAGGAAGTGGGAACTACGTTCGACCTGATTCCTCAAAGAGGATACGTAGGCGCCTCACGGCTCGGTCATGGTGTAATAAAAATTAAAAAAATAAATAAATAATCCCCAAGCAAAAAATTGGGGAAGGGTTGCGCTTGTTGTAAACAAATATGGTTCTGAAGGTTGTAATTTTGAACCTCAAATTGATTTGTTTTTGAGCCTTTAATACCCGTTCTTTCTAGCATGTCCAAAAACCCACATTACGGTCCAAAGAAAGACCTTCTGATCAGTCTTCAAAAGATGCCAAGTCAGACAAATGAGAGTCTTACCGATGAACATAACACTTTGATCCACAGCAGAAAAGACTCTAATCCCTAGCAGAGAGAGAGTCATATCGGCAACACTCCAAATCCCCAGCTGGAAAGTGATACAAATGAGAGAGTCTTATCGGTGAAAATCTTTACGGACACCATAAGGCGATGAAAGCTGAGAGAAAAACCAAAATGAGAGAGGCTTGATAGTGAAAACCCTTCGGGCACTACAAGTCGAATAAGATTGAGAATCAGATGGGGAATCTCCAAGTGAAGATCTTGAAAGACGATTGATGGTAGAGGATAGGCCACATGCGCATGTCATGACCATTAGAGTCGGTATCTGCGTTTGATAGGTTTTTATTTATAGTTTCTCTTGTTAAAGAGTCATCTTTTTCCTTTGTCTTTTATTCGGTTCCCTTTTTGTTTATCTTTCTCCTTTCATAGAAAAATTCCCCAGTAGAGTCTGTTTGGTCAGAACAAGTGAGAAATGACTTCAAAATCTGCCATCAGCTTTCCAATTATGCAAGATGAGATCTGACTAGTACATCCAAGGGGTATAGTCAGCAAGGAACAAGCGCGAGGCCAATGTCAAGAAAGATATCCCCAGCAAAAGGGAATTGACAAAAGGAATGACGAATGTCAAGAGGGATATCCTTGCCGAAATCAAAGGTTATAAAACCTCAAGGCCAAGGCCCGGGGACAAATCAAGAAGAGTAATGGGCATGATTTGGGAAATTCATACGAGACTAAAAGGTCGGGAAAATGACAGTTTCCGAACTATGCCACAAAAGAAAAGGGATATCCCCAGCAGAAAGGGATCATTCCCAGCAAATAATATCGTCCCCAGCAAGTTTTTGGAACGCAGAGCAGGGAAGGAGAAAGGGAAAAGCCATCCCCAATAGGAGTATCCCAACCAACCACCACAGTCGAATCTTAAAAAGAAATGGCATTGATGGCGGAAAGGCATGCCATAAGGAAGATTGTCAAACTGGGGCAGAAAATTTTCCTTTTATTTAGAAAATTTTCTGGAAGTCAAATACCCATTCGGGGAAGAATAAAGATAGCACCAGTCTCAAGGGAAGTGGTCTTTGAACCAGTTTTACCCCCAGCGTAACAAGTTTTAATAAAGGAAGTTGTTCCCCAGAGGACAAAACAAAAGGATGAAACTTGTGCTCGGAAAAAGCAAAAGGCCAGTATCATTCCCAGCAGCCTTCAGAAGAGTGAAGAACTATTTTTGAAAGAATCAAAATCTCCCAGTAGTGTTATCCTCAACAGCGTTATCCCCGGCTGATAACATTTTATCCCCAGCGATGTTGAGAGAGAAAAGTTTTAAAGGAAGTAGAGAAAAGGGGAAGAAAGGAGACTCCCCAAAGATATCATTCCCCAACAGGTAAGTAAATAATTCCCCAACAGTGTTATCCCCAGCAGTCTCGGGGAAAGACAACACGAGCTTTTGAAGGAGATAACCATCCCCCAGCAAGGCCACAAATCGGCCACCATAAAATAAAAAAATAAAAAAAAACTGATAAAATTTTCTTTGCTTGAGAGTTGAAACAGGAACAAAGCAGCGCAAGAGAAAAAGAAAAGAAAAGAAGGAATTACGAAGGTAAGTTTCTCAAACCTTTGATCTTTACATTTTCCTCCTAGGATAAAAGTCCTAGTCTGATGAAATTTTCTCCTGAGATATCAAATCTTAGTCCAATGAATCTTTCTCCAAAGCTCAAAAGAAGCTTGATTTATTTTTAAAATATTAGAGTTGAAGTCAGGAGCCCGCCTGGAGAATGGAGGTGTTAAAATTTAAGAAATTGTTGAAGTCAGGAGCCCGCCTGAAGAGAGGAAAGGCGTTTTGTTTTTTGAAATATCGCTAGCCTGAAGAAAGGAATGACATTTTATTTTCAAAGTTGTTGTTGAAGTCAGGAGCCCGCCTGAAGAGAGGAAGACGTTTTATTTTTCAAAGTTGTTTGTTGAAGTCAGGAGCCCGCCTGAAGAGAGGGAATACATTTCTGTCTTTTCATTTCATGTTCTAGGTCGCCCACCAGTATAATGCGGGAATACATTTCTGTCTTTTCATTTCATGTTCTAGGTCGCCCACCAGTATAATGCGGGAATACATTTCTGTCTTTTCATTTCATGTTCTAGGTCGCCCACCAGTATAATGCGGGAATACATTTCTGTCTTTTCATTTCATGTTCTAGGTCGCCCACCAGTATAATGCGGGAATACATTTCTGTCTTTTCATTTCATGTTCTAGGTCGCCCACCAGTATAATGCGGGAATACATTTCTGTCTTTTCATTTCATGTTCTAGGTCGCCCACCAGTATAATGCGGGAATACATTTCTGTCTTTTCATTTCATGTTCTAGGTCGCCCACCAGTATAATGCGGGAATACATTTCTGTCTTTTCATTTCATGTTCTAGGTCGCCCACCAGTATAATGCGGGAATACATTTCTGTCTTTTCATTTCATGTTCTAGGTCGCCCACCAGTATAATGCGGGAATACATTTCTGTCTTTTCATTTCATGTTCTAGGTCGCCCACCAGTATAATGCGGGAATACATTTCTGTCTTTTCATTTCATGTTCTAGGTCGCCCACCAGTATAATGCGGGAATACATTTCTGTCTTTTCATTTCATGTTCTAGGTCGCCCACCAGTATAATGCGGGAATACATTTCTGTCTTTTCATTTCATGTTCTAGGTCGCCCACCAGTATAATGCGGGAATACATTTCTGTCTTTTCATTTCATGTTCTAGGTCGCCCACCAGTATAATGCGGGAATACATTTCTGTCTTTTCATTTCATGTTCTAGGTCGCCCACCAGTATAATGCGGGAATACATTTCTGTCTTTTCATTTCATGTTCTAGGTCGCCCACCAGTATAATGCGGGAATACATTTCTGTCTTTTCATTTCATGTTCTAGGTCGCCCACCAGTATAATGCGGGAATACATTTCTGTCTTTTCATTTCATGTTCTAGGTCGCCCACCAGTATAATGCGGGAATACATTTCTGTCTTTTCATTTCATGTTCTAGGTCGCCCACCAGTATAATGCGGGAATACATTTCTGTCTTTTCATTTCATGTTCTAGGTCGCCCACCAGTATAATGCGGGAATACATTTCTGTCTTTTCATTTCATGTTCTAGGTCGCCCACCAGTATAATGCGGGAATACATTTCTGTCTTTTCATTTCATGTTCTAGGTCGCCCACCAGTATAATGCGGGAATACATTTCTGTCTTTTCATTTCATGTTCTAGGTCGCCCACCAGTATAATGCGGGAATACATTTCTGTCTTTTCATTTCATGTTCTAGGTCGCCCACCAGTATAATGCGGGAATACATTTCTGTCTTTTCATTTCATGTTCTAGGTCGCCCACCAGTATAATGCGGGAATACATTTCTGTCTTTTCATTTCATGTTCTAGGTCGCCCACCAGTATAATGCGGGAATACATTTCTGTCTTTTCATTTCATGTTCTAGGTCGCCCACCAGTATAATGCGGGAATACATTTCTGTCTTATTTAGTATTTTGATAAGTTAATTTAGTTTATAACTTAATTTAGAATTTTAGTTTTATTAATTAGAAAATAAAAGAAAATAGAGAAAAAATAAAAAAATCGAAATTGGGCTCTTCTTCAAATTCAAGCCACAGGCCCAAAAAAATATCCAACCATCCCTACGACCCGGTCCATTCCAAACCGGGTCGACCCAGTCCATTAACCCAAATACCCAACACCCCTATCTTCCTACCTTACACTTCACAAAAAAAAAAAAAAAAAAAAACCTAAACCTAACACTAACCATTCGCCCCCTCCTTCCCTCTTCTTCTTCTCCAAAACCAAACCACCCCAAGCTCCCCTCCCATGTCTGCTGCCCTTCTCCCTCACACGACCTCCCCCTCCCCATCGACAACACACACACATACACAACACAAATACACAACAAAACACACACACACGCAGCAGCCCGTCCATGGCTGCTTCTTCTTCTCCTTCCAGCTTCACCATAACCATGGTGTTGCATTGATCCGTCTTCTGCTTCTTCTTCTTCATTGTCCTCACGACTCCCAAACCACCCCCCTCTCCGTCGAATGAGCTCCAAACGATCCCAGCTGTTTCTTCCTCTTCGTTTCAGCTGCGCCGAGCTCGAGCTCAAGCTGCCATGGCTGTCCCCTCGCTACTGCGTCTTCTTCCTCACCTTCAGTCAAGCTCCAAGCTTCTGCTTCAGCTGCTACTGCTGCGTGGCTGCATCTTCTGCTTTACCTCCAGTTGCTTCAACTGCTTGTGCTTCACCTCGACGATGGCAGCAACGAGACTCCTGCTACGTCCAAACAGACTACTGCGTCTCCGTCTTCTTCAGCTCGTGTTGTTGCTGTGTCTTCTTCAGCTTCGTGCTGCTGCTGTTTCTTCTCCTCCATTGTTGCTGTTGTCCGCTACTTCTTTCTTCAAGTTCTTCGTTTGTCCGTTCGTGATCATCTTCGGCGTCAAATGGTTTTGGTGCGATATTTGTTTCCGGGCAGATTTGTTTTCGTTTGAGTTCATCATCGTTCTGATCCGGTTAGTTGGTTTAAGTTTCGTTCCCGTCCGTAATTTGTTTGATATTTTTCAGTTTTGAAATCAAATATGTTTGATATTAATTTCATGTTCATCGTTTTTTTTTATTTTTCAGTTTGTTTTCATTTATTTTTCTTGTTTATTTTTAGGTAGAAATTGATTAGCTTAATTTTAATGTTGCTAATTTTTTAGTTTGTTTTATTAATTTAAAAGAATTTAAATTTAATATAGAAGAGTGTTAGTTTAAATCGCTTGAATCCGTTGTTTGTTGTTTAAAATAGTTTAATTCGTGTTCATTTTGTTTAAAGATCATTTTTAATTCAGTGATTTAATGTGAAGTTATGTTTTGGTTTTTAATTTTTTTTGATTCAATGTATCTTTGTTATAATTTTGTTGGATTTAATTTAAAAAGATCAATTGATTATTTGAAGTTTAGTGATTTGAATATGTTTATTTGTTTTGTTTAAGCTTAATTCGAATTTGAATAAAACTTGCTTGTTATTGTTGTTGAATCTTTTCATTTATGTCCATACTTTGTTTGATTGTTCTTGAATCCGAAATTAGTATAAGTTTGATCTTCTTGTTTGTTGATTATCATTTTTGATTATTTCTTCAGTTTGTTTCATGATCTTGTTTAGTTTTAATATAGAAATTGTTGGTTGTAATGTTGTTAGATTTAATTTTAAGTTCAAATGATTATTGAATTTAGAAATCTGAATATACTTGTTTGTTGTTGTTGTTGTTGAATCTGAAAGTAGGTTTGTTTGTTGTTAAAAAATATTGTTCAATCAAAATAATTTTAGTTGTTTCTTTGTTGTTCATCATTTAGTTTGAATTTGTTGTTGAAAATTATTTAGAAATTGGTTGTATTTGTTGTATTTTGGTTGGAATTGATTAGGTGAATTGGTTATAGCTGATGGGGGTAGATTGGTCAATTGCAATATTTTTAGGGGTAAAATGGTAATTTCAATAAAAACAAAGGGGTATTTTTGGAATTAAAATTCTGAACAATTATTTATTTTGAGTGCTCTGTCCATTAAAATTAAATAATTTGTTAATATTAAAATAATGTAGGCATGGGGGACAAGACATAATGGCGGTAAATAATGTACTTGTTTAATCAAAAGTGGGGAATAAGACATAGTGGGATTGCGGGGCTCAAGAAAAGTTTGTTTAAATAAATAATAATTGTATTTTTTAACTAGTAGTGAGTTTGGTAGGAGAAAGTGGTTGTTTTATTAATTGATTAAAAGGTTTGGGATGGGATATAAATGAAGGGACTTGATCAGATTTTTGGAAGGGAGAGAATACAGAAGAGAAAAATTTTGAAGAGAGGAGACAGAAAAAAAAAGATAGAGAAGAAGGGAAGAGAGAGAAAAAAAGAGAATTGGATATTAAAGAGAGAGAAAATTTCGAAAATACTAAGACTCCGAAAATAAAAAGAAAAACATTCTGGAAATTCAAAAGAAGAATAGTATACACCTGATATACAATCCAAATATTCTGATATACGGATTCAGAGATTAAGGGTTAAACACTAACTAGTCTTTCAAAATCTGAAAAGATTCCCTTTGCTTCTGTCCGTTGATTGTTGTTGGTGTTTCTGGATTTTTGTCTTGATTTTAAAATCTGTCACTAAGTTTCTCGTTGCTGGTTGTTACTGGTTGCTGGGGTTGCTGTTGTTGTATGCTACTGAATTTCTGTTGATCTCCCTTTCTTTTGCTTCCAATATTAGGTACACAACTGACACGTTGATTATTGTAAACTGAAACATGTAGCATGAATACGAAAATGAAGAGTTGAAGTTCCAGATTTATTTTAATTATATTCTGAATTTTATTTGTATATATAAATTATTTAGCTTAATCTAATCAGAATCATATAGTTGTTTAATATATATAGTGAAACATCTGACGATAGCTTAACGGACGAACTATCTATATATTGCCTAAAAATAAATAAATGATGTAGTAACTTCGTCTAGTTAATTTGTTATTGTTGGATGATTACCATGTCTCAAAAAGCACGTTAGTTCATCAAGCGAATAGACCATTTTGGAACTTGTAGGAATGTTATTTAGTTAAATATCATTGGTTAATTTCAGCATGTAAATGGTTTAGAATTAAAATTAGATTGCTAAGTTTTTTTTTAATTTTATAAACTGTAAACATGCCTAGTATAATGTAACTAGGTAGTAACATGTGAATAAGATGGCCCAGATCTAGTTTTATGCCATACATGTTGGGTCTGGGCCCGCATTGGCAACGGACTATCCTGTTTGCATCATTTTTAGATTTTATGAATCATATTCGAAACCCAACTATAATAACTCAAGCATGTAAATAAATTAAGACATTTTCTCTTTCATTTTGTAGAGACAAATTTAATAGAGAAAAATGTAGGTATTTTAGGATTGTCCTTTAAAAATAAATGAGATGAGCCTCGCCCAATAAAATGCACCAATTGTGGGGCCCTCAATAAACGTTTAATTGAATATTTAGAATTCGGGATGGACTGTTTAGTGAATTTCACTGTCTTCCCCAAAGATAATAACGCGTTAGACTCTTTAGGTGCATTTTAATAATCTTACCTTCTTAAACTCGGGTGTGCATTTCATGCGACTCAAATCCAAATCCCAAAACATTGAATAAAATATGTTCCGGATTGCGGGTGCATTTCATGTGACGCAATCCAAAGACATGTTTTTTAAACGATGTTCACATTCCTTTAAAAATTTAATAAAAGCGGTAAAGAGTTAAAATTTGCACATGAGCTCATAATTGTATAAAATCAGATAAACAAGCCTAATATGACAGTTGAGCGACCGTGCTAGAACCACGGAACTCGGGAATGCCTAACACCTTCTCCCGGGTTAACAGAATTCCTTATCCGGATTTCTGGTTCGCGGACTGTAATACAGAGTCATTCTTTTCCTCGATTCGGGATTAAATTGGTGACTTGGGACACCCTAAATCTCCCAAGTGGCGACTCTGAAATAAATAAACCAATACCGTTTCGATTGTCCTTTAATTGAAAAAACTCTTTCGCCCCTAGCGGGGGCGGAAAAAGGAGGTGTGACAAGGACTACTAATCACCCACGACTTATGTGGCTCACTAGTGCCATAAAGGTATTCGGTGGTCTTATTGGCGCATATTTTAGTGGGGTCTTCATGAAAATGCACTCTACCCCTAACTTTCCAACACCATTGTGCTTGTTTGCTTCATAAAACTTTAGCTCTTTAACAAAATATTCTTTAGGTCTTATTGGCGCATACCATGATACTCAGCTACGATAGGTATGAGCTAGACTTTTGTGTAACTATTTTCTATTAAAAAGCTTAACACTAGTGTTATTTGTAAATGAATTTTGTGAATACGCAATTATCTTAGCTGTAGTGGCAGTGATTCTTTTGTCTTGCCATGGTAGCATTGAATTGTTTCAGGCTGTTTCAGATTTATGAATTGGCTAAGCAGTAGTTTTTGTCTTTTGAAAATGGAAGAAATCCTTCATTTCGTTGCTTGTTGCCCAAGATTAGTTTTGGAATAATTGAGAATGTTTATACTGATTGTTGTTCTGGTCCTTCATTTCACTTAGACCACACTAACTCTTCGACTAAACTAAAAGAAATAGAAAAGCCTAACAAAAGTCCAAGATTATAATTGTAAACAAAATTTTATATTGTTTTCAAACCAAAAACAAGTTAAACTTATATATTGATGTTCAATTTTCAATACAATGAACCAAACACTTGTATAGGGTAAAATCGGTTCGTATTAAATACTTGAATAATAGAGCGACACATGAAACCGGAAACAGACGGAAAACGAGGTAAGTGGAAACCAAGATCGGGAACAACAACTTCAGTTGACACCGGGTAGAACCCGAAGGGAATATTGCTAACGAAGACAGACGAATGTTTGCCACCTAATGGCATTCAATGAAGAATATTCTTCAGTATTAAATACACAATCCGTTACAGAGAATTTTGGCATTCATAGACTGTTGCTACACATTCATCAATGACCCTCATAATTATCATTTAAGAGGGTTGATCTTAGGACCTTGTTCCCTAGGTGCAACGATAAATAATGACTTCAACAACCATTGCGAGGGACGAATTTTCGGACAAACTTATACTACACATTATTCTAAGCTCAATAATACTTTTTTTCCTTTCTATTGATATTTTTATTAATGCCATCGGAAGTTTTGCTCCCGGAACCAAGTTATTTGTTGTCTTATCTCGATTTCAACGTTAAGTCTTGCATTTTATTTAATTTATTTATTATTTTATGATCAAATCAATTCGCTTGTCTATAAATCACGTTACAAATTCAACTGTACCGTTTTACGGTTAAACAGGTTGGCGCTCACCATGAGACTTAGATAGTTGTATAATTGAGTTGATCCTTGCATCTATTACTAATCTGTTTAATTCTTTGTTTCTTAGCGAAAAATCGTAAAAAATGGCAGATAACGATGTCAACATCGCACACAACATTGAGGCCCAAGGAAATCTGCCTCAACACGAAGATTCGATCAGTGATACCAACAATAAGGAGGATGTAGCCACGCCAGTCCATGGCGGGCAATATCTCCACGACACATTTGGGAGGCAACTCCTGGTGATGCTGAAGACAAGCACATTGCGGAAACGGTGAGAATCCCGAGGAAACAACAAAAGGCTATTATGAGCCATCTCTCATCAGGCCATGAAAGAGTTGAGACAAGCATTGTCAAGTGTTTCCAACAACGCGAATGGAAGAGGTCCAGTTCCTCCCAATGCTCTCGCAAACCAAACACACACAAACGGTTGATAACAACACCCCGAGGGGTGAGGTCGGCTTCGATGGGGCCATGGGAAACGACAACGGATCTGGTAAAAATAATGGGAATGATCCCTTTAAAACCGAACTTATGCGGTTTATGAGGGAAATAAACGCTCGAATGGACCAAATCTCGGGCACACTGCCAGTGCTGAAAGGGCCTGACTCAAAGAAATACACATAGTTATAGTTCAAATCGAGCGTTGCACTAGAGTTAATCCCAAAGCGGTTCAAAATGCCAGACGTGCCAAAATATGATGAGGCTTCAAATCCTCAGGAGCACATTACCACCTACACAATAGCGGTGAAAGGAAACGACTTAGCTCCGTACGAGATTGAGTCAGTCTTGCTAAAGAATTTTGGGGAGACCCTCACGAAGGGGGGCCTGACATGGTATTCACTTCTACTCGAGCACTCAATAGATTCCTTTGAGATGCTCACAGATTCTTTTATCAAGGCCCATGTCGGGGCCAAGAAGGTGTAGGCCCAAAATACCGATATATTCATAATTGCGCAAGGGAAATCCGAATTGCTGTGAGAGTTCGTGACCAGATTTCAGAAGGAAAGGATGCTGCTACTAGCCGTGCCAGATGAATGGGTGGCTAAGGCATTTACTAAGGGGCTGAACTCGAGGAGCTCAGACGCTTCCCGGAAACTGAAAGAAAGTCTGCCCGAGTTCTAGAAAATAACAGTGGCAGATGTCCACAACCGCTATGAATCAAAGATAAGAATAGAGGATGACCAGCTCAGTTTTTCGGCATCAAATAAGGGTCAGGATCAAGAGAAGAATAAGGAAAAGCTGAAGGATGATTTCGACACAGATCGACGATCTTATCAATGTTGGTTTTTGCCCTGCGAAAGGGTCGAAGGACGCGATAGAGGTTTCTGGTAGATGGATAGGTTCGCTACCGATGGGAGAGTTGATCATGGCCGGAATAACATATCGTTGCAGGACAAAGAGATATCAGGCTCTCGAGATTCCACCTATCCCAGATTGTCCGAGTATAATTTAAATGTCAGCATGGTGGAACTGGTATCGACAATGAGGAATATTAAGGAAGCACTATTCTTGAGGCCGATGAGATCCGATCCCAGTCATAGGGATCCCAATCTATGGTGTGAGTATCATGGGATTAACGGCCACCAGACTGGGGACTGCCGACATCTACGCGAGGAGGTAGCGATAATGCTGAAAAACAGCCATCTTAGAGAGTTTTTAAGCGGCTGGACTAAAAATAACTACGGTTGCAACTGGGATAATATGGAGCCCTCGAAGATAGAAGAAGATACTGCTTGTCTCACGATCAACATGATTTTTAGAGGGAACGAGATTAATGGTGTAACCTTTTCAGAAGCAAAAAAAACAAAAGTATCGGTGACCCATAGCAAAAGACGTCGGAAAATCGCCGAGGACGATATCACCTTCACGAAAGAGGACACTGATGGAATCCTACTACCACACAACGATGCCCTGGTAATTTCCCTTAATGTTTTAGATTTTAAAATTAAATGTATTTTAGTGGACCTAGGGAGTTCAGCCAATATTATCAAATGGAGAGTGCTAGAACATGCCAAGCTAACCGAAAGCATCATTGCAGTCACAAAGCTCCTCGTCAGGTTCAACTTAGCAAGTATGACAACCCGAGGGAAAATCTCGTTGCCCACAAACGCCGAAGGGGTCATGAAGACGACCCTGTTTGAAGTAGTAGACGGCGACATGGGCTACAACATTATTTTGGAAGACTATGGATACACGAGATGAAGGTTATGCCATCAACATACCACCAACATCTGAAATTCCCAACTCTAGAGGGAATTAAACAAATAGGAGGAGATTAACCGGCTGTAAGGGAGATGACGATCTCGGTTTCCAGTAGTAAAGGAAAAGAACATGAGGCATAGCAATTATAGGAACCAACGCTTGCTCTCGAGACAAACAAAGTCAACAAAGGGGAGGAGTCGTCGGAATCATATTAGGTACCAAGATATTTCCAGGCACCAGAAGAAACAGGCGCAACCAAATCCACATCGGAAGAATCGAACAAGTACCATTGTTCGAGAAGTTCTTAGAGTGGAAGTTCCACTTGGGGACAGGATTAAACCCCGAGCTCAGGTCAAGATTTATAGAATTTTTTAATTATTTAATTTTGATTGTTTTTCATGGTCGTATGCAGACATGACATGTATTCCGCTATAGGTGGTCGTGCACAAATTAAGCCTGGATCCCAATATCCCTCCTGTAAGGAAAAAGAAATGCCCTATTGTCAAGGTCAGAAACAGGTTTGTCAAAGAAGGGGTAACTCAATTGCTTGATACCGGTTCAATCTGGGAGGTAAAATATCTCGACTGGCTAGCTAACATAGTTGTAGTTCCAAAAAAGTATAATAAATTTCGTATGTGCATAGATTATAAGGATCTGAATAAGGCGTGCCCAAAAGACTCGTTCCCATTGCCAAACATTGATCAAATGATTGATGCCACAGCCGTCCACGAGTTAATGAGTTTCCTCGATGCCTATTCTGGGTACAACCAAATCAGAATGAACCCGGAGGATCAGGAAAAGACTTCGTTCATAACGAACTTTGGCACATATTGCTACAATGTGATGCCTTTCGGGCTTAAGAACACTGGAGCCACTTACTAGAGGCTTGTGAACAAATGTTCGAAAAACAAATAAGGAAAACAATGGAAGTTTACATAGATGATATGTTGGTTAAGACTTTGAATGTAGGTGATCATATGAAGCACCTCCAAGAAACCTTTGACATCCTAAGGTAGCATAACATGAAGCCTAACCCCGAAAAGTGCGCATTCGGTAAGTTCTTGTGTTTCCTAGTGTCACATAGGGGGATTGAAGTCAATCTCGATAAAATTAAAGCCATCAAAGACATTCCCGACCAGCTATAAAATGTGAAAGATGTTCATAGGTTGACTAGAAGATTGGCTGCTTTAAGCAAGTTCATTTCCTGGTCTTCAGAAAAATGCCATTATTTATGAAAAAGAACGTCAACAACTTTAAATGGATGTCGTAATGCCAGTAGGCCTTGAAAGATTTGAAAAGGTATTTATCAAGTCCTATGTTACTATCGAAACCAGAGAAAGGCGGACAATTGCTAATTTACTTAGCGGTCTTGGAGGTAGTGGTAAGTGCCTTGTTAGTCCGCGAAGACGAAGGACTTGAACTGGCCCGAAGACTAGACTCTGATGTCATTGAAATCAAATGTGATCCCCAACTAGTAGTAAATCAGGTATATGTTATCTTCTACACCTAAAAGGAACATATGCAAAAATATATAGTAAAAGTCCAGACTCTGCTTGCACGATTCAGGGAATGGTCAATCACCCACATCCCGAAAGAAGAAAATGCAGAAGCAGACGCACTGGCCAATCTAGGCTCGTCCACGAAAATGAAGGGATCAGACTCCAGTACGATCATACAGCTCATGCATTGGGTATTGGATGTGGACGGTTATTATAAAGTAAATGCAACCAATTTGGCCTGGGACTGGAGAAATGAGACCATATCGACTATCTTGAGCACGACAAACTACCCGAAGATCCAAAGGCATCCCGAGCACTCGCACCAAAGTAGCTCGTTATAGCTTTTGGGAATGCCAGTTGTATAGAAAATCTTTCCAAGGCCCGTTGGACCGATGTTTAGGAGCCTCCGAGGCTAATTATGTCATGAGAGTAGTTCATGAAGGAATCTGTGGAAATCACTCAGGTGAAGACTCATTAGTATTAAAGATAATTAGGGCAAGATATTACTGGCCCCGGATGGAACAAGACGCTAAGGTATTTGTTCATAAATGCGACAAATGTCAACACCACGTGCTACAGTGCATCAACAGGTAGAACTACTGCATTCGGTATTGTCACCTTGTCCATTCATGAAATGGGGGATGGACATAGTTGGTCCACTGTCACTGGCTCCCAGTAAGGTAAGATTTCTTTTGATTTAACTTATTAATTTTCTAAATAGGTTGAAGCAGGTCATTACCAGAAAATCGACGAGCGCGAAATGCTCGATTTCCTATGGGAGAACATAATTTGCAGGTTCGGAATACCAAAGGAAATAACATGTGAAAATGTGCCACAATTTATAGGCGCCAAGGTCACAAAATTCCTTGAAGACTTGAAAATCAAAAGAATCAAAAAAAGATATTGGAAGCAGCCAAAGGCAAATGGCCCGAAGAGTTACCGAGAGTGCTATGGGCATACCGAAAGACTGCCAAATCAACCACATGAGAGGCACCTTTCTCTCTTGTATACAGAGCAAAAGCCCTTATCCCGGTAGAAGTAGGAGAACTTACCATGAGATACTTTTGGGCAGAAGAAGATGCAAACAACGAAGCATTGCTGGTTAGATTGGAGCTTCTTGACGAATGTAGGGACTTGGCGCATATAAGGATGGAGGCCCATAAACAAATAATGGAAAGATACTATAATGGAAGAGCCAATTGGCATTATTTTAAAGTGGGAGACTTGGTTTTAATAAAAGTGACTCAAAATACCAGAATAGATCCACGCAGAGAAGTTGGGTCCGACGTGGGAAGGCCCCTACCGGGTTTCAGCTGTCACTGGGAAAGGATCATATGAACTGGAAAATCAAAACGGAGTAAAATTGCCGAGCAACTAGAATGTGTTACACTTCAAAAGGTATTATTGCTGATGAGCACTGCCTATACTGAAAGTATGTGCTACACTCTTTTTCCCTTCATTCAGTTTTTGTCCCAATTGGATTTTTTGGCAAGGTTTTTAACGAGGCAACAATGGAAAGCATACTACGAAGGAAGCGCCATCTGCAGAAATAAGACCTTTAAACGTCTAGGCATGGAAACAACAAACCAGTACGGGATGTTTAGGTAGCCTTTGGCTCGATAGCAAAGATCCTAACGGGAAACAAATCTTGCTATCAGACCAAAAGCTACTCGACCATTCACGAGTGCCCCTTCACCACAAGCCACTGGGGGTGGTTAGATAATCTTTTGCTCGGTAACAAAGTTCCTAATGGGAAATGAAGCTTGCTAACGGACCAATGATTATCTAATCATTCACCAAGTGGAATCTTCAAAGGAGCAAGACTTCCAGTGTTCCAATTAGCATTAGAACACTAGTGGTGGGATGATATGAGAATATAACAACCCGATTGCCATAGAAATCGGGACTATAAAATCCGAGAACAAGAATATATCATCAGGACCGGGGACTATACGGTAAACCCCGTAGAAACAAGTTGTACAAATTAGCCATAAGTAATGGCAATTTTTTTCAACACAACGAATGCTTATGTACTTTTAAAAATGGGAGGAATAAAGTAGAGTCCTTTTATTTTTATCTTGTTTCTTGTCCAAACGATGAATTAATTTATCATTTGAAAGTTAATCAAGTACTTCAAATGCTAGTGTTAGAATGAATAGGAGATGTCCTCTTCAAGAGCACCATAAACATAAGGGGGCCCTCTATTGTGAAACCCTCACAGTAAAGGCTTGGTTCCGGAAGAATGTATGCCCAGAACCCAAATGTTATCGGGGAAAAATTCACCAGAAGCCTTGCATAATTCAATGCAAAAAAGTAAACTTTGTCCAATGCTTAAACGAAAAGCACTTTTATATAACAAATGTGCCAAGCAACACAAATACAAAGTATGAAAAGAAAACAACAAAGGAAAAAAGAAAGAAAAAAAGTAAACTACTGCATCCCCAAAACTTGGGGGAAAAGAAGCGTATGCACCCCCAGGAAAAGTAGGTGAATATGCCGTCGACTTGGGATCTTGGCCTTCATCATCATCCCATTCAAGTTCCTCCCCAGTTCCAGAGAACTCATAACCAGAACCAGTTTTATGTTTGGTTTTGAATTAGAGTAACCGGAAGAGTTAGTTGCATCGGGTCGAACCGGGAGGCACCTCCGAGCGGTAAATTCCAGCTCACGGGACTTGGCGATATAGGCATCAAAATCGATGACGCCTGCTTTGGCCTTTTCCAAGATTTTTCTCCTCATGCTATACATAGAATGTGTTTTCTCCACAGTGAGGGAATCAGCTCAGTACTGAAGCTCTGATTTAAGTTGATCAACCTCGGTTGAAAGGCTATAACGCTTAGATATGTGGACCTAAGGCTGAGATCAATGTCACATATAGTAGAGATATGAACCTTATTGTGTTCCGTGACCCTCTTATACTTCTCCTCCATCTGGGAACGCTTATCCTCAGCAGCAACAACTTCTTCAGCTTTGGAGTTTAAGGCTGCTTCCAAGTTATTCAGTCTCTCAATAGAGACAGCCTCACGCTCGGCAGCAACAAGAACAACACTTTAGACCTCAGACCATTTAGCCTTGGCTTCATGAAATTGTACATTTAACTTAGAGGCTTTTTGGTTAAGGGCCATCACTTCCTGCTTGCTCTGCTGCAACCGAGCCTCCAACTCTCCTTTCGGGCATCTACGACTGGTAGGGGTGATGTAGCAATTGTTGGTGACGAAGATATGACCAGCGTGGAAGGAGATGAAACTGATGGTGTTGTAGGTTGAGAAGCATATGCGGCAAAGGCAGTGCTGGTTGTAGGTTGCTAATCATCCAAGGACATAAGAGGCCCGATTTGGGTTCGAAAGCGAGAATTTACATTCTTCACTATATCACACTCTCCTAGAGTTCTTAGACGTCGTCCTCGGTTGGTGTTGTAAACTCCTTCAGATTGAGTATTCTGTTGAGCTGATGAAGGTCGTTGTCTCATCTGTAGGGAAGCCCCTTCATCAGTGGCTTCCCCATCATCATTAATCACTATAGTAGCGCGATTGGCTCGGGAGTGGCATTCTTCACCTTTTTACTTTTGCTCTCAGCCAAGGAGAAACGCCTCCTTTTTGGTTGCTTGATCTCCGTCCGGGGACTCTGATAGGAAGCACTTGCACTGGAAGGTAATCTGATGGCACCTATTTGGATGAATGACTCCTTTAGAAACCTCGCAGCCTCTGCGGGATCAGCCAAAACGTCCTCCCCGGGGACGGTAACAGAGCCATGTGGAAGACTTGAATTCAACAGAAAGAGAAGTTAACTAACCTTCTTATACACAAACACAAAAACGAGATAAAGATAAGATTAGTTTTGCGAATCAACTTACCATGATTTTTGGCCTTCCACCGTATTTCGGGGCCAGTTCATTCCACCAACGAGTCTCAGGCGTGGTAATATCTATAATCTTCTGGACCCACTGGTCCAAGCCTTTAACCTTTGGTAGTATCCATCGAGTTGCTAAAATAATAAAAGAGAAGGATCAGTAACATCATGAAACAACCTTTTATCAGAGAAAAAGCAAACGTTGAACTTAAGCGTACGAGTTCGTGACTTAGGAAAAGATGCAGTTGTGGCCGGGATGATATACCTCGTGGCAACAACAACGAACCGCTCCATCCATCCACGGTCGTTATCATCATCCATGTTGGTGAGCAACATATGGTGGCCACGTTTTCTAAAGATTGTTACTCCCCCACAGAAAATCTTGGGGAGTAAAGGTTTATCAAACGAGCCAAGGTGAGCTCTTTCCCTGTCTCATGGCAGAGCCGTTGTAGACAGGCTACCGTTTGCCACACAGAGGGGCCTACTTGGGCCAAGAACACTTGATACAGATGATAGAACTCTAAGATCATGGAGTCAAGTCCCCCGTTCAATGAGAATGAGTCCAAAGTGAAAGGGTACGTGTGAACATACGTAAAACCCTTCTTAGGAAAGGTTACTCGCTCTACTAGAACGGGAGGAATGATCTTCAGGTAATGGCAACCACAATCCTCCTTCACAATAGGAATGCTAGAAGGACGGATGAAAGAAGGGTACACGCCAACAACCTATGTACGAGAGCTTGTAGAAGAAAACTTCTCTTTGAAGTCCTTGGCTGTGCTGAGTCTTCTGAGAATGATGGTGCTCACCGTAAGAGGTGCAACATGATCAATGCTTTCTTTGTTTTTAGAGAACTTGAGTCCTTGGATGAGGAAGCCATGCTTAGCAGAAGGTAATAAGAATTCTTTGGAGAAGAAGATTAAAGAATAATGAAGGCAAGAAAGAGTTGAATGCAAAGAAGTTGAGAGAGTTTGAAAAACTGTGAAGTGTAAAAGAAGAAGAATGAGGCGTATAAGTAAAGGAATAGACGGCTAAAATCGTGGCCATGATTACCTCGAGAACCGGTAAAAGTATTGCTAAATCGCAGAGTGACACATGTTCGGGGCATTAAATGCGGGACGTGTGTCTAATCAAGCGTCAGTAACTTTTTAGAAGAGATCAGAAAATTTCCCGCCGAGAAAGGTATCTTCACCAACTTCTCGATGACACAAAGATGTGCCACCGGAAAGTAGGGAGAATATCTGTATAGGGTAAAATTGGTTCGTATCAAACACTCAGATAATAGAACGACACGTGGAATTGGAGACAGATGGAAAGCAAGGCAAGTGAAAACCAAGACCAGGAACATCAACTTAAGTTGACACCGGGTAGACTCCGGAGGGAATATTGCTAATGAAAACAAACAGATGTTTGTCACCGATGACCTTCAATGGAGAATATTCTTCAGTATTAAATATACAATCCGTCATAGAGAATTTTGGCATTCATAGCCTGCTGTTACACATTCATCAATGACCCCCATAATTGCCATTTAAGAGAGGCTTGATCCTAGGACCTTGTTCACTAGGTGCAGCTATAAGTAGTAACTTCAACAACCATTGTGGGGAACGGATTTTCGGACAAACTTATACTACACATTATTTTAAGCTCAATAATACCTTATTTCCTGTCTATTGATATTCTTATTACTGCCCTCGGAAGCTTTGCTCCCGGAACCAAGCTATTTGTTGTCTTATCTCAATTTCAACACTAAGTCTTGCATTTTATTTAATTTATTTATTATTTTGGGATCAAATTGATTCGTTTGTCTATAAACTACGTTACAAATTCAACTGTTGTTTTATAGGTAAACAACACCCAGTTAAAAAAGAATACATTACTAATCCTTGTGTAATTTATTTATATACCAAACAACTTATGGCACCAAAATATTTGTCACCTTTTGATCACCAAATATAAATGTTAAGAGTCTTGAGAGAGTTCAGGCAACATACATTTGCTTGTAAATCGTAGTTAGTACATATTGACTTGTAATAAACGGGATTTAAAAATACATTTATTAGTAGCAACTGGTAAATTGCATTTAGTGAATGCGACTTGTAAATGCATATACTTAATTGAACTTGTAAACTCCATTTACAGAATGTGACTTGAAAACCAGGATTTGCTAAGACTTGTCAATCACATTTCGTAATGCAGACTAATAAATCGAATTTAGTGCATAAGGCTTAAACATTGCAGTTAGTGAACATGGCTTAAAAATTATAATGATTGAAGACGGGCTATAATCAGAATTACCGAATGCGAGTTATAAATCGAACTAGCAAATGGGAATTATAAATCGCAATTATCAATGAGACATAAATTGAATGCAATACTAAATGAGACTTATAAAGAGTTAACTTGGTAAATCGGGGAATTGGACGTATAAATTGCAATTTGAATGCGATATCCATTAAACTAATGCTAATCTCACTATCTTATGCGACTTATGTATCTTTATTTCTTATTGTGAATCCGGTTTGTTTGCGTCTTATTTCGTAGTTCTCACTTTCCCGTTCCCCCATTGCTGTTGGCACTTTCCTTCTCACTTCTCAGTCATCTTGCAGAGAGCGCAAGATCCACCTCCATCTCTCTCACCTTTGGCCTCAACACAAGTCCTAATTCTCTTCGCTTGTTTCTCTCTTTTGAGTATCACCACACGCTTTCACACTACAATTACACACACATATGGTCCGGAAATCTTCTTCTTTAGAGAGAAATAATAATGGATTCACAGCCTTCCCGATCTTCGGGAAGGTTCGAAACCAGTCCTACTAACATCACCAGTAATAATTTCTTAACCAAATCAAATTCCGATACCAGCAGCAGCAGCACCCATAATACCCAAAGCTTAGCTTCAATTCTTAACAACCCACATGCCGGAAAATCCGACGGGTTTTGGTGGTGGTCCACGTCACCTTCTCTTCCTACTCCCGACTTCCTCCCTCTATCCATCGTACCCAAACCCGGATCCAATATCCGGCAGCCCGACTTCAAATCCTACCTCTCACCAATTTCCGACCCGTATGCTCGTTTCCACGACATTCAACAGCACACGAGATTCGAGTCCCTCGACAATCAAAATGACCAAAATGCTCTCGTTGCTTGCTTAAAGGAAGTCCCCGCGCTATACTTCAAAGAGGATTTTGAGTTAGAGGATGGTGCTACGTTTAAAGCTGCCTGCCCGTTTAGGACCACTGCTGAAAATTCAGTTATGCAGGAGAAGCTGTCACAGTATTTGGATGTAGTGGAATTGCACTTGGTGAGGGAGATTTCCTTGCGTTCGAGTTCATTTTTCGAGGCGCAAGGGCAGTTAGAGGATTTGAATTCGAAGATTGTTGAAGGGTGTGACAGGATAAGGGAATTGAAGGAGACTATAAGGCTCTTGGATGACAATTTGGTGGGGTCTGCTAGAAAGGTACAGGAGTTGAATGTACGGAGGAGGGAGTTGATTTCACTACAGGACAAGTTGAAGCTTATACTATATGTTGATCAAGCTCTATCAACTCTCAACCTGGTATGTATGATACTTAATATTTTTTCCCATTATTATGTAGTGTATCTTATGATGGTTTCTTGACTAAATGCTGTGAACTAATGATATAAGAACTTGGGGAACATTAGTTGGAATTACAATGAATTAAGTAAGGAATGTGAATAGACCCAAATACAGCAGAAGGTTAGAGTGAAGTTGTTGCAACTCATGCTTTGTGACAAAATTAGCTGGTTATACGAGGCTGATAGAAATAGGTATTGAATGAATCTTTGTTTTGCTTTTTTATAGAAAATACTACGGATCCTGAAAAGCTGAGATGACGGTGTAATCACAGCAAGCAAGTTATTAGGTCTTATTTTTCAATAACCACCTGGTAGAAAAGTTAAGGAGTCTTCTGGCAATTTGAATTCTTATGATGGTGATAACTTCAGTCTACTCTGCTATTTTTAGAATTAAATGTCCTTAGGACGAGAAAGTAGATTAAGTAATATATGGAAGAGAGCTAAGATCGAAAATATTGGGCTTTTACATAAAATCTTATAATTTTTGAACAGTGGCCCTATTAGAGTATTTTTTTTTTTCTGGATGAAATGACCCTATTAGAGTATTTAGGCAGACACATGTAATTCATCTTGATATCCTTTCCACAATAGTATATAAGACTATACAAAACCTTTGTTCTTTCATTTTACGATCAAGAGGAATATTGCCTACTTAGTACCCTATTTCTTAGCTTAATAAATACAATTCTTTTGAGAAGCCGGGATAGAATGATAATACATTGATAAGCACCAAATCCCTTGGACGATTATATTTAAATGCTTGATCAGTCAATAATAATTGGAAGGCGGAGCAAAGGCGACTTGTTGATGGAAGAACAATAAAGTAAAAAGGTCTTTAACACATGTGCTAAGGCCTCAAATATTTTCCACCTCACCAACTGGAATGATCTCAAATGTTCTGAGATTGATCTTTAAACCCAACTCCAGTTGGAACTGTCAAAAGTGGTCTTAGATACATACTCCAACAAAGCCCTTTCTGTATCACAAAACACTAGAGTGTCATCAGTGATTAGTAGTAGGTACTTGTGTATGTCGGGTATCTGGGTTCACCGAGATGTAATCTGCCTAGATAATCATGAGGAACTTAAATTTTCTTACTGCAATTATTGATTTTTCATATTTTATCCTACGTATTGACAAGTCACTGGTTATTGAATTGTATTGATCTGACACATATTCACATATTTTATACAGCTTGTTGCATCTGCAGATTGTGCTGGAGCTTTAGATGTTATAGATGATTTACAAAATTTATTGGTATGTTATAAAAGTCTTATAATTTCTCCGCTCATATTTTCATTTTTAGTTCCTTCTAGCCGTTTAACACCACCTGACTAGTTTTTACTTTGATCAACCTCTGTGTTCATCGAGGCTAAACCTGTCACCATCCTTCTTCTGTAACTTGAAGTTGGAATATATCGAACTTCTTTGTGATTAAGTTGGGTACTATTTTTTTCTTCAGGATAAATAGATATTTGTTTAATATGCTTCAATTTTTATTCTTGGTTTGATGGCTTCAATGAAAAATATTTCGTACAACTATGTGGATTGTCTGTTGCAAAAGTCTAGAAGATGAAGCTGTTATGACCATTGTACTTACTGCAGTGTCAATGCTTAATCTATGCTTAACAGGATGGAGATGAATTAGCTGGTCTACATTGTTTCCGCCACGTTCGAGACCAGTTAACCGCTTCAATTGATTCCATTAACAGGTTAGACTATTCGGATTGGATTTTTGTCTAGGTTCACTCACATTATTGCAAGAATGATATTGCCTTTAAGGTGTTTGAATTTTGATAATGCTAAGTGAATTAAAGCTTTAGCATAGTTTCCATTTGCTGTAGCAAAACGTGATGGCTTATGTTTTTTTTGATAAGGTAAATTGTATTAATCAAAAGGGAGAGAACTCCTGTATACAGGAAGTATACCAAAAAGTAGAGAATTTACATCAGAACATGATTCTCTACAAAAGACGCCCACTCTTCTATACAAGTACGGGCTATATGAGTGCACCAAAAAACGATCAAAGATAAAAGACTATTCTTAAGATGTGAAAAAGGAGACTCAATCCCCTCAAAAGCTCTCCTATTTCTCTCCCCCCAAAACTATCCACATGAGAGCTAACTGGGCAAACTTCCACGCCTTTTGCTTTCTTCTTCTACGGAAACCGCCCCAGCTATATAACATTTCCTTTACAGTGCTTGACATCACCCATTGAACACCAAAAACATTCAGGATTGCCCTCCACAAAGCCGAGGACACAGGGCAATGCAACAAAAGATGATCAACTTCTTCCCTGAGCTTTTACACATGTAGCACCAACTAACAAGTGTGATTCCTCTCTTTCGCAGATTTTGAGCAGTCAAAATCACTCCCCTCGCCGCTAGCCATGCATGATGGCTTATGTTTGCTAATATCTTTAGCGGTTTTGCTAGTAATATCCGTTTCTGAGTTAGTTGGATCAATGGTAACTACCAGAACAAACTATTATCTCAGGGTATTATGGAGTGACCAAACTAGTTGTTTTTTCGTTTTCTTTGAGCTAAGGAGCAACCAAAATTTCCTGTTTGCATATTGCGCAAGGAGTAACCAAGCCTTCCAGTTAGCATGGATGATTGTTTGGGATTTGTGGATGATTTTCTCGTATGATACTTATTTTGTACTGCTTGAGTTTTATACAGGGGTACAAACCGTTTTCCATCAATGAATCTTTCTGGTATAGAAAAATAAGTAATTGAACTTTTGTTTCTGTTTTCATTCTTGAGTTTGTGTATATATAATTCACACAACTAGTAACATGTAAGATTTATCTGATCAGCTAAGATACCTATTTTAGGGCATAGCCATCCAGTGCACGAGCTTGTTGCTAGTTTATTCCACTCTATTGATTGCAAGTTCTATTCCACGTTTTGGCAGCAAAATATTACCATTCTACTTAAACAATGTTCCAGTATTTTGTATTTGCTTAATACATCTTTGGATCCAAGGATCTATATTACCACTGTTTTTTTAAAGTAAACTTTAGTATATATTGGTATTGTTACTTACCGGATCCATTCTTGTAGCATTCTTTCAGCAGAATTTATGCGTATATCTATACACGAAACTGGCGACCTGGATGCTTCAATTACATCAGAATTTAAAGTGGGGGCGACAATTTCCATGAATGGAGAAGGCCATGAAGTAAGCATGTTTTTCTGTATTTGTATATTGATGTACTTGGTCTTAGATAATATATGTCAAACTGAGAAACTTTCTGCACTTCTGGTAGAAGATAGTGGCCACTGGCCCTAGACAGTTTAGATGAAAAACAGTTTTAGAACTGGATATCTCCGGTTGAAAAATGATGATTGGAACACAATATTGAGTTTAAAATTTTAGAAGTTCTTTCTGGGTACTGGTACTTTGGTATTCTCTTTCTATTAGCAGTAGGAGGTTTTCTTGAAAAGGTTTACTGGAATTTACCAAGTAGAAATGTGAAGGAATGTATATGATTATCAGAAACAGAAAAAGAAAGAAAGAAATGTGAAGGTATGCGTGTAGTTTCGCATAGATAGCTGGTGGTTTTGTCTAATTTATTCTCCGCATAAACTATATTTTCAAAATGTCTTTTATAAAGCCCTTGTCCACTGCAACAGGCGAAAATCCTATTCTAATCTTATGACGCCTACAAAATTATGATTTGCCAAAGTTGTATCGGAGTACAGCCATCAAAACCTGAGATAACTCCTTATTTGTTGAGGTGCACACAAGCTGCCATGATCACCACTGTTATAAAAACTAAAAATAGTAGTTCCCTAGTTGTCTTTGCCAACACCAACTTCAGTCATTCCCTTTTACTGCAAATTTCCTTTCTTTTTGATGAGTTTAGTTACCTTCAATCTGCTGGATCCTTCAAACTAATGCTTATTTTCGACTTCAATTCCCTTCCTGAAACAAAAGAAAAAAAAGGAGCTATCAATTAGCGCAGAAGGGGATAAGAGGCTTGTACTGCTTGAAGTAGGCCATTTCCATTTACATGGAGGAAGGTGGACAGGTCATCAGTAACTAAGGATGACATCTCTAAAGCTAAAAATAAGATAGCAGCTTCAATGCCTGATAATCTGCTTATCATCAAAGGCTCGTGGTTTAATACACTTAAGTAATGCTCTGAGTTGTATCACCATATTGTTTTGTGAAAAACATTAAAGTAACAAATAATCTCTGCTATCTGTTTTGCATATACGTGACTTGTGGCACTTGTCTGGTGGAAGTTCTCCTGTTAGTGGTATCTCTCCTATTAGGTTCATGGGTTTTGAAGGTCTAGGAAGATAACGGGTGATATAAGTGTCTGAATCTTTCAAGTTGTATCTTCTTCTGGTTGACCTTGCAGTATATACTTTTCTGCTGATATGGTAATAAGTTCCATGCTTGATTCTAAATGTAATTTATGTATTTTCTGTTGCTCAGTGTTCTAATTGTTGTGGGCCTCTCCCTTTCATATCACCCTTTAGTTCACTGTGCCTATGAAGTGCATCTTGTCATGTGCATGCTTAGTGTAACAATATCTTTGTGGCTAGTCATCGTGCAACTCAATGACCAATCGTCTGAACATGACATTGATGTATTGCAGGTTAAATTGGATGAAGAAGAAACCTCCAATTTGCGAGACCGGCTACTTCCTTTTGTTATTGGGTTACTTAGAACCGTGAGTATCTCTCTTTTGTTACTGAGTAACAATTGTTACACACCTGTGTTGTAAAATGTTGGTGGTATAATGATTTTCTTTGGGTAGTAAATAATGATTGCTCAATGCCATATCATGATCATGATCATGCTCCCTGTGTAAACAAAACAGCACACCTACGAAAAGATGCAGAGTCACTCTTTCTTATAGTTAGGTGAACAAAACTATTCGAGCTAAATACGTGAAGCTTTGGGTGGGATTATACTCTAAAGTATAAATAAAAAATTGAATGATTTCAAGAGCTGAATTATCGAGCCTACACGTGTCATTATCTAAATAGAGCAATATCTTGTCAAGAGAATTTGGCTTGGCGCTGATTTTATTCCAAATTCTTCAGTTTTGTGTGTATACGATTTGATGTAATGAGCTGGCCATGGTTTAATCACTTACAGGGGTGCTACAATGCTAAATAGAGTATATGGGGCCAAGAGGAGATCTATTATGTGGAAACAGGTGATGGTGAAGATAGGCTTGATTAATTATTTGAATCCTTTAGTTTAGAAGAGAATAATGCAGGTGGAAGATTGACTAAACATCGGTCCCATCCAGCTGCACACTATACAAATGAAACAAACTCTATTCTGGGTTGTTTTGTAGTCTATGGATATTGTTTCTGTGAACATTGTTCTGAGTGTTTGGAAGTTACTTGATGTTTGTACTGAAACATCTGTTCATGGTTCACTTTTGATATCCAGGCAAAACTCCCTGCGGTATTGAGAATATATCGTGACACTCTTACGTCCGATATGAAAACTGCCATTAAGATGGCAGTTGAAGAACTACTACGGGTGCTTGGTGCCCAACCTATGGATTCGGATTTTGTTGCAGGAGAGCGAGCAGTTGATGCTGATGGTGGGTTTACGTCATTAAGTTCATCTCATTTTCAAAAGAAAGTGCTTCAGATGCAAATGAATTGGTGATGCAACTTCATCGTTCAAGCAAAAGGGTGGGCTGGCGCATTCATGCTATGGTTTCTGATATCACGTATATGCTGACACAGGTGGAAGCTCATCCCTTGCCGGTAGATTGAGAAGCCTGTTGCCTGAAAGTTTTGTTCATCTTTTGAAGGCTGTTTTCCTGATAGTGCAGGTAATGTGTACCTCAACAAATTCAATATTATCTTTGTTGGTTCTCTGTTGAAGATTCATTTGGTGGATGCACATGAAGTAGATGCTATGTTAGATTTCCTCTTGTTCATTATAGAAATGGTAAAGGAACTGCTTTTTGCCCCTCTTTGTGTTGTATATATCCAGCACACACTTGGTGCCAGACATCTCTTCCAAACTAATCACTAACGAAGGATATTTGGTGGGGCACTAATATTTTTCTATTAAAAGATGTTTAGTTTGTCACTGATAAAAAAGGTGTTCAGCTTGTTGTGAAATGTTGAAAAAAATAAAACGTTTTAAACTAAAGATGAGAAGCCAAATGTATGTGCCGCTAAAGACACCAGTCATTTACTACTTCAGTGGTACCTACTGGCCAGGGTGTCAGTATTTACTGTTTTCATCTATCAATATCATGACTGTCCACAACTCTCCACCAGTGTTAGAGCTGCAAAAGTAGAGTTTTTGCTAAGCACCAGAACTGAAGATAGAACATATATTCCATGGGAAATGTTGCATTTGCATGCATAACCAAACGGAGATAGTTTTGGTCAGGAATCCTGGTTGTTTTGAATATTTTGTTACCCATCCTTGTTGCAGCTGTCTGGAAAAGTGCTTTGTGTAAAATTGTCTTAGTGATTTCTGTCTTTGTTCCATCTAATTTTGGTATGATATGACTTGATTATGTCTTTTAGTGAATGCAGGCACACTTAGCACAGGCATCCCAAGTTAAAAAAGCCATTGAGTGGATTTTGTGCAATCTTGATGGCCATTATGCTGCTGACTCGGTTGCTGCTGCAATTGCACTTGGAGCAGCGGCTTCAGAAACAGCTCATGAAACAGATGATCAGGTGAATTCCTTGCTGCAACTTTCTGCGAAGAGGAACTCTGCCAAGGCTTCTTCTGTTCATGGGAAGGGAAATGATGGTACAATGACGTCGACTTTATCGAGAAATTTCAGGTTATTCACATTTCTGTTGCTTTTTCAATTTTTTGTCTTTTGGGTTTCTCTTTATTTACCAGAAATTTCGTGTCATTGTGTAAAATATTCGCGTCAGAGTTGATGTGGTATAGACAGTGTTTATTACTAGAAGTTCTGCAGCAAGGTGGTTTTCATTACTTTTTAACAAGCCCATGTTGGTAAAACATCAGGACTATTCTGAAAAACATCTTAGGTGATTGACGAGAGACTTTATCTGTACTGGGTGCAATTTCTTGCATGGGGTTAGAGGAGCAGAGGCTTTGCTGAGTTTTAGGTTTTTTACTTTTTCTAACTTGACTAGAAAAGATCTTTATCTGGTTGGGTTCTTTAAATGGTTGGTTTAAAGCGGCTGCATAGCAAGATTATTTGAATCTTGAATGCTGGTTTCTATAATTGCATTTTAGAACTTTTACTAAAAGTGGAAAAAAGTTTCACATTCTAATCTGTAAAAGGCGAAATGCTCTGTCCTGTGTTTTCAATTGTTGGCTTCTATTTATAGGGTCTGCTCAAGTTTTATTCAAAAAATTTCCAGATGTTCATCCCACTATTTTTTCTTTGACAGAGCTGATGTATTGAGAGAGAATGCAGAAGCTGTTTTTGCAGCTTGTGATGCTGCTCATGGCAGATGGGCAAAGGTCCTTGGAGTGCGTGCTCCTATCCACCCTAGATTGAGGTTGCAGGAGTTTCTAAATATATATAACATCACTCAAGAATTTATAACTGCCACTGAGAAGGTGAAATGCTCTGTGTTTTTGTTTTGTTTTTGGGGTTAAAATACATACTGTACTGGTTGTGTATCTGTATTACAGTTGTACTGATCCCTGTTTTGCCAATATATACAGATTGGTGGAAGATTGGGTTATAGTATTCGTGGAACACTGCAATCACAGGCCAAGGCCTTTATTGATTTCCAACACGAATCCAGGGTTAGTTTGTGTACCAGTTGAGCGTTGTATCATTGTGTCTTGCCTTCACAGGCTAAATGTATTGCTGGTTGATTCAGATGGCAAGGATGAGGGCCATTCTTGACCAGGAAAAATGGGCTGAGATTGATGTCCCTGAGGAGTTTCAGGCAATTGTCACATCACTGTTCTGCTCAGAATCTGAGACCCGTGAACTTGCTGATGAGGTTTCAGCTGATATTGCACCAAGCAGCCCCGAGACGTTCCTGAGCAGCGATGGTTCCCCTATGACAGAATCTGGACTTCAAAAGATAGCACGAAATACACAGCACACTGATTCTGTTCCATCAGATAGCACAGCACAGGTTAGTTCTTCATGATTCAGCTTACAAACTGAAAGTACTAATGCTGATTTTGAAGCTAATTCTTCTCAGATTAATGAAACTAACTCAAGAGAGCGTGGAAGATCTTCTCCTAAACTGATTTTCTTCAGGGGCATTGGGTATCATATGGTGAACTGGTTAGTAATTCCTTTTAACTTGTTAACTCATCTGTTCTTTTTTGGTAGAGGTGGCACTCTCAGATTTTCTTATTCATTTCTTAACTGTCGTTTTCTCTCAATTCCTTCTCTTCTCTGTCGTTGGTGGATCGGTTGCTGAAGTACTTGGAAGTTAGAACTACTGGTTTAAAGCTATTTCTTATGTAAATTTTCCTTGGTTGTCTCGACATGTTGCATTTTCTTTTCCCTAGTCAGAAAAGAAAACTTATCACATGGCATGACTTCTTAATCCTGTTTGGTGCTTTTTACATGGGACTTCTCCAAGAGTGCTGGATTGTACTTCCTATTTTTTTCCTTTTCTTACATTAAAATACACCCTTCAAAGATGACAATTCTCCTGTTATGTTTCAGCGGCTTGATTTTGGTAAAGATGTTGTCGGAATATATTGATATGAATAATAGTTTGCCGGGCCTATCTTCGGAAGTAGTTCACCGTGTTGTCGAAATCCTGAAATTGTTCAATACAAGGACTTGTCAGCTTGTCCTGGGTGCTGGAGCGATGCAGGTCTGTGTTGGTTTTCTTAATTATATTTTCTCTAGCTTATTGCTGATATTTTTTTTTGTGTACACAGTATTTTTATTTTTTAACAAAAGATTAGTAGGCTAAGGGTGCTCATGCCACCAAATATGTTCTTGATTTGAATCCCGCCTTCACCCCACACAGTGTAGAAGTTTAACCTTCCTTATCCCTAAGTTCTGATCCTCCTTTTACTAATCATCATCCAAATACCCTGGACTATGGGGTGAGAAAGGAGGTGAAAGAAATGCTAGAAGAGGATTGGTTTTTTATTTCCATATTTGTGGACTGCAGGAATAATTGGGTTTCTTTGAGGTGATAAACTTGCCAGAAAATGTATGGTGGTAGATGTTTGGGCATTAAAAGGTTTATTCTTCTGAAATCATTGTCAAAGATTGGAAGGCAGCTGTAATTATATTTTATAGTTTACTGTTGATCTGACATTGACTTTTTGGTGCATTTTTTACTCACTATTTTACCCCAGTTTACTCTCTCTACTAACATTATTTCCCTAGCCGATGGTGGATGCAATATCATTATTTTTAATTGAGATAAGTTTTACAGGTGTCAGGTTTGAAGTCTATTACTTCTAAACACTTGGCCTTGGCAAGTCAAGTCATCAGTTTGACATACACCATAATTCCCGGTATGTTAAGGATGATAAAGCTGTCAGTTATGGAGTGTCTTAATTATTTGGCTCGGCCGTTTATCCAATTCCTAGTCTACTATTGCATTTCATCCTTTAATGTGGCTGGAGAGACAAAAATTCATGCTTGGACATTCTTCCTTCAGTAACTCCATGTTAAGGTTACTATTTGTGTTGTTTTCAACCTATTGTTCAGGTTTTAGAATTCAAAGGGATTATCATGTGATGATATTGTGCTAATTGACGAAACCAGCAAGGGTGTCCGCCAAAAGCTTGAACTATGAGCACTCTAAAGAATAAGGGGTTTAAAATAAGTAGAAGAAAACTGCATATATAAACTGCAAGCTTAGTCAACATAAGAAGAATGATGTTAAGGTGTGATTAGATAGAATTGTGGTGCCTAAATGCAAGACCAAGACCGCTAAACTAATAAACTAAATTTGTTGATATAGCATGGGCATAAGGAGCCTTCACATAACAAATCTCATCATACTCATCAATGAAAATGGGCCAAAATTTACCTTAATGTAAATACCTTGTGATTTTAAAACTGTACTTTTTCCTGACAAGTTTTGTATTTGTTAAAAGAAATCAAGAGGATTCTGTTCTTGAAAGTTCCTGAGACACGCAAGGGACTTCTGATTCTGGAGGTTGATCGTGTAGCACAGGTATTGGAAATTTTAAATTCTATTATTGGTGCATTTTGCTTAAATCCGCTTCTAACAGAATGAATAATTTTTTTTTGGGGTCTATTTCATGCGATTCTTTTTTTTCCTTCCGTGAAGCATGCTCCTTTTCAAAATAGTTTCCTCCCTGTGTACGGATCTGTTATTTATGCTATGCATTTTTCTCCGCGCTAGTACTCACAAGACGTGTTGTGATGAAAAGAAAAAAAAGCAAATCCTATTGGTGAATCTTTTGAGAAATCACTCTATTGATGTCTCCTAATTGACCATATCGAGTTACAACTGTTATAAGATTAGCTGGAAACCGAAAACAGAATAAGAAGTTCAGGATCTCTTGCACTATCTTCAGTGGCACTTGAACACCAGGTGGAGAGAGATGGCTGTGATTAGTTTCTTCCTTGTGTATTTATCTCATGAATGCATCTTACAAGCTCTCATGACTTAAGAACATCTATAAAAAGTATAGGATGAAATGGAGGATAATGTGGCCCTTCTATTGTTAAAATTCAGGCTTGGAGTATGTTTCATCAAATGCTATTTCCTTATACTATTGCAATATATGGCCAAAAACGAAAAGTTGACGAAAAATAGAGTGCTTAGAAACATTAGTTTTAGCTTTGACCTCAAAAGCATTCAGCCTTGGTGTAGTCTGCTTATATAATAGACTGTATCTAATTCTTAGAAAAATAATAGGATGTAATATTGTAATGTTTTGCTTCTAATAACCACCGGCTTCCTTTTATCCCCAATCATGCATTTTCCAGTTACATGCCATTTTTCATATTTACAGTTTCTCGTATTTCATGAATTTTATTTCCTTTTTATCTCTCACATGGAAGTTGCATTTTGCTCTTTCTCATCCTTACAGATAATCTTAGAAGACTGTTGTTTGCTAGTTCTGTATATAAAGCCAATCAATCTTACATAGTATGCCCCAGTCAAAACATTCGGTGCTGAGATTATCAGACTTTCATAATCCAAGGTTTTGATAAGGAAATGTTGTTTTAACTCTAGATGTTTTCATGAAATGTAGGACTATAAAGTGCATCGAGATGAGATACACTCAAAGCTGGTACAGATAATGAGGGAAAGGTTGCTGGTCCACCTCCGTGGGTTGCCACAGATTGTTGAGAGTTGGAATAGGCCAGAAGATAGTGACACACAGCCAAGTCAAATTGCTCGTTCCATTACTAAGGTACAAGCTATAAGTATTGAGCCTGACTCTTGCTCCCCATTTTCTGCTCCACTTCTTCCTTATGTTTGTGTCCTAAAATGAGAAAAGGGATGGGATGAGGGTGGGTTTGTCACACCTGAACCACCTTTAATTAGCATTTAATGGTCATTCAATGTCAATTTGTGACTTTATTTTCTGGAAACCTAAAATGCTGAAAATGCTCTCGAAAAATATTTAACTGGATCAATAATTAAGCTACATAGTCATACGAGCGTCATTGAGAAAGATACAAGATAGCTTAAGAATCAGATCTTCCAATGCATCTAACAACACACAATTGCACCAAAGAATTTCTTCCTTGGATCAAAATGGCCTATCAAATTCTTCTAACTTATGTATTGGTTCTCTCTTTAAGTGCTATTCTATTTCTTTCCTTCCATATATATTAACCATATGAGATACTGCTTGTATACAGGAGAATTTTCCTATTCTTAATAAAATAATCAACCTTATAAAAAACGTAGATGTGCGATGTGCAACTTGTCATGCTTTACTCCAGCCCTTCTTGATTGTAAAACATGGGGGGTTGCCAAATTATGATTGACCTGAAATATTAACGACTACAAGTTCGAACCCCGTTTGAAATTTACTGGGAATTGGTTGTTGCTGAGTTAGTCAACTAATTCCAGAGATGATATTTCTCTGATACTTGATGCAATTTAACATATGCAAGTTTGCTCTCATTTTCAATTGTTTCTCTTGATGTTCCCATCTTCGCCTGGAGGTTATGCTTTACTTCGGTTCTTTGTTTAGTTGTTGCATGCAAGTTACTTTCTTTTGTTCTTTCCTACGGCAGAGCTTTTTCCAAATTTTACCTGGAACTTGTATCTAACTGATTTGCATTCTTAATCTGTTTGAAGGAAGTTGGCCTTCTTCAACGTGTCTTATCTCGAACCCTGCATGAGTTAGATGTTCAAGCTATTTTCAGGTGAACGTTTAAACTTTCTCCTCAACTTGTCTGTGGCAGAGCATAAAAGAGCTTTGTCTTTTTGGGAAACTCTAGAGAATCAATTATTGTTGCAGCATCAATGTCCTTTGCTTTCTTCAATTTTCAACTGTAACATATTTATTTGCTTAACACACCCATACCTTTAGGCTTTAGTTTTATCTTTGTATCTGATATATTTCCCCCGTCCCATTTTACGTGTTAATGTTTGAATGGGCACGAAGTTTAAGAATGAGAAAGGTTTTTGAAACTTGTGATCTAAAACAAGCCATAGATATTTGTGTGTTTAAATGATCTCATTAAGGATAAAATGGGAAGTTTAGAGTTCAATTGTTTCTTAGTGTAGAATAGTGTCATTCTTTTTGAGGCAACCTAAAAAGGAAAGTGTATCACCTAAAATGGGACATAGGCAGTAACTCTTTTTGATGTCCTATATTGTTGTTGCTATTATTATATATGTTGTTATGATTATTATTACCATTATAATAATAATAATAATTATTATATTTGTTGTTGTTATTATTATTTTTATTATATTAGTTGTTATTATCATTTCTTTTAGAAGATAAATAATTTCATTGATGTGGTCGTCATTTTATTTCATAAGGTTGTCCTTGTTTTTGTATCATTGGGAACACTGTACTTGTATATTGGGTGTTGGGATGAAATAATTTTTCTATTATAACCCTTGCTTTAATTAACATGTGGTATATTAGTTGCTTTTTTTGGTCCACTAAAATGAATGTGATACTTGCAGGCAAGTGGTTGCTATCTTCCATTCTCAAATTTCAGAAGCATTTTCGCACTTGGATATTAGCAGTCCACAAGCTAAAAAGAAGTATGGCTTCATTTTAGTGTATAATATGTGAACGTTTTTGCTCATTTAGATAATGTACGGCAGTATCATTCGATGAATTGTTATTTTCTTTTCTGAAGGGCTAATTTATTCATTGTTTTCAAGCCTTAGTTCTTAGTTGTCTTATCAAAATAACTAGTTCCTAGAATGCCTACATATTGTACTGTAGTACCATGTAAGTTCTTTAACCTATGATACATCATACAATGGGCGAGTAAGAGCACCAGAGCATCAACTTAACATGATGTCATCCAGATAATGGTCTGGAGAGAGTCTGCGTATATGTGTGCCTGCATGTGCACACACGCTTACAAAGTGGTGTTTTAAAGTATCTAACTGTAGCCAAATAGCTAGGTGCATAAAATCTATCGAAACTATGTTCCTCGGTGTTTTATATATTACTTTAAGGTTATATTGGAGAATAGACCAGTGAAATAATACAAGGCAAAATAGAGAATTTTGAACAGAAGTAGTAGAAGAAGAGGCATTACAAACTCAAGAAGCATGAAAAAGAAGACAATGACAACAATGAGAATTTTGAATACGTGTAGAGGATCCTAGTAGTCAGTAGTCGCATAGCAAAATGCCTATTTTTGTCCTCCTTTTTCCTTTGTTTTCTAAATCTTACTCAAACTATCGATCGCTTCTGGTTAGATTACTTTGCGCCTCCCTATCTAGAGTGCCCTCATTTCATGGAACTGCATTGCTTAACACAATAGATGATTACCTCTTGATTTGTATTACACTGTTGCTTTACAAAGTGATGGCTTTTAATTACACAAATATATCCTAAAGGGGAAGGCTGATAAGTTTCTTTTTTGTGGGTTCTTTTTTCTTCTTGTGTGTTACATTCATTTCTTTATTTGTTATTTGTTTATGAGTATTAACTTATTTTCTCTTGCAACAGAATGTATTGCGATGTTCAGCATATTCTTGGATGTATCAGATCATTGCCTTCAGATAGCAAATCCAGTCCTCCTAATTGGGGGCAACTTGATGAATTTGTGGCAAAAAAATTTGGCGAGGAAGTTAGCCAATAGCCTTGTAAAGTAGCCCATATTTTGTAAGATCAAATAGGTTTGATTTGACGGAGGCCATCTGACAATGCATGAAGACTATGCATCAGCATTGTATAATTGACTTGAGGTAAGTCTGGATTTACCAAAATCTTTATATGCATCAAACTGAAGCTGCATAAACTAGTGATAATGTAATTTTGGAAACTACTACCACTGTGTGATACAATGGAGGTATTTCTGTCTCTATTAATAACTAGACAAACTGTACCATGAGGGTAGATAAGTCTAGCAAACTTTGTTGTGGAAAGTGTGTTTATGAATCTTAAATCTTTAGCAATCATGGATGCCATAAATTACCGAAGTTCATTGGTTTGAGGCTTCTCCCAAAAATATATTTCATTGTTCTTGTTTTTATCTTCACATGTCATCCGAGTTTTCTTGTTTTACCTTCATATGAGACCTGAATTTCAGTATGAAATTTGCTCAGTAATATAATCTTGTACATGTTCAATTTTCTCAATTACTGGCATTTATAATCACTAAAGTTAGAATGTCTAAGATCTATGTTCCTTTTCTTAAGATTAATATCATTTGGAATTTTATCTTGTTGATTATTCTCATGTTCTTGATGTTTTGCAGATGTGCAGTCTACCACGGGGGAATGAAGTTTTGAGGAGAGGAGTCCAAAACAATTTTATGTTTGTCATACAAAAATTTTGTGATCAGTCAGATGCTTGAGTTTCATTATGATTGTATTCTTTCGCCCTGGAAATTAGAAATCCTTTTTCCTTTCTTTTGTTTTATATTTTTAGAGGAAAAAGGCACTAGCTTCTCAAAAGGGTAAGCATTTTTCTGCAGTAGATATAGAGATCAGTGGTAGTGTATGCTAATGAAAGCAACTGTATGTACCAAGGCCTTAACTCCGGTACCTTCTCCTGTATTGATATCAAATATCATAGAGAACGTTCTCGTTGTCGTTCTCCTCTCCTGATGAGAATAGATTGATTCTGGGCTCCTTTGTTTTGTAAAAATAGCACGGTATAACCAGTTTTCGGACTGGTCATTCAAAAATAGCCAGTGTTTACGAAGTCAATGAAAAATAGCCACTATTTTATTGCAACAGAGACCGGTTCAGCATAATATACTGGAGTTCGGTGCACCTGTGTATGAAGTCCAACATATTATGCTGGACCGGTATACTTTGCTGACTCCAGTAAAATATACTGGAGTTTGGAACACGGACCGGTATACTTTGCTGACTCCAGTATAATATACTGGAGACTGGAGCACCGGTGCTCCAAACTCCAGTATATTATACTGGACAATTATACTTGCTGGAATTCCAGTATATTATACTGGGGTTCTAGTGTACTTATGCTGGAACTCCATCATATTATGCTGGAGTTTCAACATACTTATCCTGGAACTCCAGTATAATATGCTGGAGTTCAAACATACTTATGCTGGAATTCCAGTATAATATATTGGCGTATTTTCCGGGTTTTGAATAGTGTTTTCGCTCAGTTTTATCTTTACAATGAAAAGTGGTTAAATTTCGATTACTTTTGAAATTGAGCTATTTTTGAACGACCAGTTGTAAATCTGGCTATTTTTGAATTTCTCCCATTGTTTTCCCCTCGTTAATCATTTATTTTGAGTTTGCTAATTGAATCCTTTTAGTAACGAGTCTTCTTGGATTACGTTTGAGATTGCGTCAGTTTCCTCTGAAGTGCAGAGAAAATGATATCCCTATTACCAGTTAGAATTTGTATAGAAGAAAAAAAAAATGATTCTATATAGATTTATTGTGTTTTACAGATCGATCTCCTGTGTTATATTTTGCGGCTAATCGGCTATCATGTGATGAGGGCCATAGAGTTCTCGCCCACTGAACTGAGGAAATGCTGGTTACTTGTAAAGTCAAATTTCTGGGATCTGTGGTACTTGAGTTTTTTACAACCCAATATATATATATATATATATATATATACAGAGAGAGAGAACAATATAGTAATAGATGCAAGATGTATAGGAGGAGAATGTAGAAGCTATCTTATTCAAGTGTGTTTCTTGTGTGTTCTTCCATAGGCAAAAAATGTCCTATTTATGCTATACAAGATACACTCAAAACTCACTAGATACATCAAGGAATTAATAGGTGCATCTATCCAAGTAGCACATTGTATAGAATGTATGGATGGATTAAATGAACATCCATATACACTCACTTTGTTTATAACACTCCCCCTTGGATGTTCATTTGAAAGATAATGTGCCTCGTTAAAACCTTACTAGAAAAAACCTAGTGGAAAAAAGCCCAGTGAAGGAAAAAGAGTACACATCTTGTAATACGCATTGAGTGCTCATTAAAAACCTTACCAGGAAAACACACTTGGGACAAAACCTTGATTAAGGAAAAAAGAGTACAACGCGTATTATACTCCCCCTGATGAAAGCTTTATTTGATATCTCGGAGACGACGCATTCCAATCTTATGTCTCAGCTTCTCGAATGTTGATGTTGGCAATGCCTTGGTGAATAAATATGCTAGATTGTCACTTGAACGGATTTGTTGAACATCTATCTCACCATTTTGCTAAAGATCGTGTGTGAAAAAGAACTTTGGTGAATTGTGCTTTGTTCTGTCTCCTTTGATATATCCTCCTTTAAAGCAGCATTGTCTAATATCGTTGGAATCTTCGTTTTTAAAGAAAGATCACATAATTATTGAATATGTTGAGTCGCTGATCTCAACCATACACATTCTCGACTAGTTTCATGAATAGCTATTATCTCTACATGATTGGAAGATGTAGCAGCTAAAGTTTGTTTTGTTGAACGCCATGAAATAGCTGTACTCTCACAAGTAAATAAATAGTCTGTTTGAGATTGGGCTTTATGTGGGTCAGACAAATAACATGCATCTGCAT
This sequence comes from Nicotiana sylvestris, assembly GCF_000393655.2. Lineage (NCBI taxonomy): Eukaryota > Viridiplantae > Streptophyta > Magnoliopsida > Solanales > Solanaceae > Nicotiana > Nicotiana sylvestris. The sequence continues at coordinate 59,640,809 of NC_091058.1, forward strand.
AACCAATCAACTGTGAATCGGATTCATAAGAATAAAATAATCCCATATCAATAGTCCCTCCGAGATATATAAAAATATGCTTAACACCATTCTAGTGTCTTGTTGTTGGAAAGGAACTAAATCTTGCTAATAAACTTACTGTAAAAGTTATATCTTGCCGAGTATTATTTGCAAGATATATTAGTGCCCCAATTGCACTAAGATATGGGGTTTCATCACCAAGAAGCTCTCCATCATTTTCATGAGGTCGGAATGGATCTTTATTTATATCAAGTGATCTCACAACCATCGGGGTACTCAATGGATGTGCTTTATCCATATAAAAACGCTCTAGGATCTTTTCGGTATAGGTTGATTGATGGACAAAAATTTCATCTTTCATATGCTCGATTTGTAGACCAAGATAAAATTTTATCTTTCCAAGATCTTTCATTTCAAACTCTTTCTTCAAACAGTCTACTGCTTTTGGAAGTTCCCTAGGAGATCCAATGATATTTAGATCATCAACATATACAGCGATTATAACAAATTCAGATTCAGACCTTCTTATAAATACACAAGGACAAATTGGATCATTCTTATACCATTCTTTCAACAAATACTCACTCAGGCGATTATACCACATTCGTCCTGATTGTTTCAATCCATATAAGGATTTTGAAGCTTTATTGAACAAGTTTCTCGAAAACTTTTATTAGTTTCAGGAACTTTGAGCCCTTTAGGAATTTTCATATAAATTTCGTAGTCTAATGTGCCATACAAATAGGCTGTAACAACATCCATTAGACGCATATCAATTTTTTCACGGACTACCAAATTTATAAGATACTTGAAAGTGATTGCATCCACCACAGGAGAATATGTCTCCATATAATCAATGCCAGGTCTTTGCGAAAATCCTTGTTCCACAAGTTGTGCTTTATATTTAACGACTTCATTTTTATCATTTCGTTTTCGCACAAAAACCCTTTTGTATCCCACTAGCTTTATTCCTTTGGGTGTTCGGACTATACGTCCGAATACTTCACGTTTTTCAAGTGACGATGATTCTGCCTGGATAGCGTCTTTTCATTTTTGCCAATCATTTCTCTGTCTACATTCATCAACAGATCTTGGTTCAAGATCCTCATCTTGTTTCATTGTTTCAACAACAACATTATAAGCTAAAATATTGTCAACAATAATATTATTTCGGTTCCGCCTTTTTGCCGTAGAGACATAACTTATTGAGATCTCTTCTTTCTTATTATTTTCAGGTACCTGGATCTCCTCTGAGGTCTTATCATTTATTATGTCATAGGGCTCTTTTTGAGCAATTACCTCCATATTATGATCTTCTAGATCATTTGCTCCTTTTTTCTTTCGAGGATTTTTATCTTTGGAACCAATTGGTCTACCACGTTCAAGCGTGGCTTAGACTCATTTGCATTTATAGATTGTCCAACTGGGACATCAATTCGAATAGGAGCATTAGCAGTTGGAATATTGACTTAGTCACCCTTGGTAGGTTAGTGAATGCATCAGGTAGTTAATTTGCAATATTTTGCAAATAAATTATCTTTTGAATCTCGTGTTCACATTGATTTGTTCAAGGATCTAAATGAAATAGTGATAATGCATTCCAATATATCTCCTTTTGCAGCAACTTATTTTCTCCCCCTAATATTAGGTATACTGATTCATCAAAATGGCAATCAACAAATCTTGCCGTAAATAAATCTCCAGTTATAGGTTCCAAATAATTTATAATAGAAGGAGATTCATACCCAATATATATCCCCAATCTTCTTTAGGGTCCCATCTTTGTGCATTATGGTGGAGTAATTGGAACATATACTGCACATCCGAATATTCTAAGATGGAAAATATTTGGCTCCTGACCAAAAGCCAATTGTATTGGGGAGACTTTATGATAACTTGTGGGTCTGATCCGCACAAGAGCTGCTGCATGCAAAATAACATGGCCCCATGCCGAAATGGGAAGTTTTGTTCTCATAAGCATTGGTCTAGCAATTAATTGGAGGCTTTTGATCAATGATTCCGCTAGACCATTTTGAGTATGAACATGAGCAACTGGATGCTCAATTGTTATCGCAGTTGATATGCAATAATCATTAAAGGCCTGAGACGTAAATTCACCACCATTATCAAGACAAAGTGTCTTAATTGCATAATTTGGACACTGTGCTCTTAATCTTATTAATTGAGCTAGTAACCCCGCAAAGGCCAAATTGCGGGTTGCTAACAAGCACACATGTGACCATCTTGTAGATGTATCTATCAAAACCATATAATATCTGAATGGTCTACATGGAGGGTGTATGAGCCCACATATATCACCCTGTATACATTCCAAAAATGCAGGAGATTCAACTCCAACTTTAATTACTGATGGTCTAATAATCAATTTTCCTTGAGAACATGCAGCACAAGAGAATTCTTTAGTTTGAAGAATCTTCTGGTTCTTCAATAAATGACCATGTGAATTCTCAATTATTGTGCGTATCATATTATAACCGGGATGTCCCAACCGGTCATGCCAAATAATAAAATCATTAGTAAACTCCTTGTTTACTGTGGCATGTGATTCAACTACACTAATATTAGTGTAGTATAATCCAGAGGAAAATGCGGGAAGCTTTTCAAGAACATACTTCTTTTCCATTTTTATTGTAGTAATGTAAAGGTATTCAACCTTTCCTTCATTGGTGGTCTCAATATGATAGCCGTTTTGGCAAATATCTTTGAAACTCAACAAGTTTCTTTGAGATCTACTACAATATAATGCATCATTAACAACCAATATAGTTCCTCCTAGTAGTAATATAGTCACTCTTCCAGAGCCCTCAATTAATTTTGTACTACCAGATATTGTTATGATTGACTTCTTTCATAATTAAATAAGAGAAATATCTCTTATCTTTTAATATGGTGTGCGTCGTAGCACTATCCAGAAGACATATTTCTTCTTTATTATTCATACGACCAACTGAAGACTGGGAAGTTTTCATATTATTCAAGAAGAAGAAAAATACATCTTAAGTAATATTGAAAAATTTAAGAACAAAAGAAACTACATTCATAATGACAATATAAAAGTTCTATTCAAAATATGAACTTTATAAGAAATACATTTATTCTTATAATTTTTCCCAATAATAAGTCTTCAGTTATGATGCTCAAAGAAGTCTCTAGCTTCTAAATGAGTAATATCTGCAAGACTTTCAAAAATATCATCTTTATAGGCAAGGTTTGCTTCAACTTTATCATACGGCCTACCTCAACATCATTTTGAAAAGTCAAGTGAGTCTCAACTTTATTTTGTTTCCCTTTTATAGATGCTTGATAAAGTTTGACAAAATATTCAGGTGTACGACAAATTTGTGCCCAATGATTTTTCATACCACATCGGTGGCAAACATTACCTTTGCCTTTTGAAAGATTATTTTGAGAACCCTTATTGTTCTCTTGTTTATAACGACCACCACCATGTGGATTATTATTTCGCCCCTTGCCACACCCACGTATATTTGATGGGTTTTCAATGTCTTTGCCGTATGCTTCTTATATTTTGATGATCTAACAAACTTACTGTTAAGAACCAAATAGAGAACCTGACTCACTTGATACACATTTCAAATGAACGAAGTTCAGTCTGAACTCTAGCTAATGAACTGCTACAAAGAGGAACACAATAGGGACCTGATCCCTTGGTGTTCTCTGATAGAAATACAAGTCAACTATACAATTGGAATGCAAATGCAGAAAGTGACTGCCTGCAACTGTACATGCGACAGTGCAACAGACAGTGCCACAGTCACTTCCCATTGGGAAAAAGCTTGTACCAAGAATTAACATCACCATTGTGATATCTTTTGTAGTATAACAACCTGGTGCAAGGAAAAAGGTATTCACTTGAGCATTTAGTGATATTCTCTCAAGCATTAAAGTGTTGATCCACCATTGAAGTCACAAGTGTGTCAAGAACAAGAAGACAACTCCACTAAAGGATCATTTTCACAATGAGTCTATGTGTATCCGTAGTTGAGTTGTAATATTGTTATTTGTTCTTCATTGTAACTCCTATCTTACTTTCTTAGAAGATGTGTTTTAGGAAATCCAAAATCACAAACCTTCTAAGTTTGTGTTGTGACTAGAGTTAGTCATAAGTTAAAGTCTTTGTAACTAGAGAGTGACAAAGTGGCTTGTGATAAGAGTATCACAAGTTAGTTAAGTTTTGAAGTCTTTGTAATAGAGTCATTACAAAGTGGCTTGTAATAGTGTGGTTACAAGTTAGTGAAGTTGAAAGCCTGAAAGTGTAGGTCATGGTTTTTGTCCCCTTGAGTGGGATTTTGCCACGTAAAAATCCCGTGTCTCTTTTACTTACTGCTTCATAAGTATTCTCAGTGGAAACTCATAGAGGATTAAGTACTCTATTGTTTGGTGGACTCATATAAAGTAACAATTGGTATCAGAGCAGGTTCTTTCTAAAAGGTTAACACCTAGAAAGGATCTCAATGGCTGCCCCACCCAACTTTGAGGAAGGACAATCAACCTACAGACCTCCTAGATTCAATGGTCAGTACTACGGCTGTTGTAAGACTCATGTGCATGATTTTATAATAGCCGAAGACTCAGAACTATGGGACATCATCTATGATGGTCCACATGTTCCTATGAAGAATCTTGGAGAAACTGGACCAATGGTGCCGAAAGACAGAAAAGAGTATAATGATATTGACAGGAAAGCCGTAGAAAAGAATTATCGTGCCAAGAAAATCTTGGTATGTGGTATAGGACCCGATGAGTACAACAAAGTCTTAGCTTGTGATTCTGCCAATGAAATATGGGAAGCATTGCAAACCGCACGCGAAGGAACTACTCAGAATAAACAGTCCAAGATTGACATGCTCACCACTGAGTATGAGCTCTTCAGGATGAAGGATGATGAGTCTATACAGGATATGCACACTAGATTCACATCCATCATAAATGAGCTTCATTCACTTGGAGATATTATTCCCAGAAACAAGCTTGTAAGGAAAATTATCAGTGTTCTACCTAGTTCTTGGGAGAGTAAGGTGAATGCCATCACTGAAGCTAAATATCTACAAACTCTAACCATGGATGAGCTGATTGGTAATCTGAAGACATACGAGATGAAAAGAAAGAAAGATAGTGAAATGAGAGAGCCAAAAAAGGAAAAGAACCTGGCGCTCAAGGTAGAAAATACTGACTCAATTGAAGAAGATAGTGATATGGCCTATCTTACTAAAAGGTTTCAAAGATGGTTCGAAGAAAGGATGGTATACCAAAGAGGGGCAGTTCAAGTAAGGCAAGGAACAATGATCTTTATCACAGGTGTGGAAAGCCAGGGCATTTCATCAAAGAATATTCACTTCTGAAATAGGAGCAATACAAACAAAACCCTGACAAAGTAGAAAAAGGAACCCGGTTCCACACAAAAAATTTAATCGAAAAAGTGCAGCTGACAATTTGTGAAGAAGGCTCTTGCTGCTTGTGGAGACTACTCCAGTGAATCAGAAAGGGAACCAGATGCAGAAAACAACTCCATGATGGAAGTGGAAACTGAAGCAATGAAATATGACTCACTGTTTACGCTTGTCACACCTCCTTTTTACCTACACCCTCGTAAAGGTGTATAAGGGAGTTTTTCCCAACTTAAAGTGACAATCGAAATGAGATTATTTTATTTAAAATTCAGAGTCACCACTTGGGATAATTTATGGTGTCCCAAGTCACCGGTTTTAACTCCCGAATCGAGGAAAGATTGACTCTGTTTTATAGTCCGCGAACACAGAAATTCGGGTAAGGAATTCTGTTAATCCGGGAGAAGGTGTTAGGCATTCCTGAGTTTCGTAGTTCTAGCACGGTCGCTCAACTATTATTATTGGCCTATTATCTGATTTTAAAACATTTTGAACCTACGTGCATTTTAACTTAAAACCGCTTTTATTTATTTTAAATAAAATTTAACGTCATATAAAACATGTCTTTGGACTGCGCCACATGAAATGCACCCGCAATCCGAAACACATTTTATTCAACGCTATCACAATTTGGATTTGGGTCACATGAAATGCACACCCGAGTTTAGGAAAGTAATATTATTAAAATAATGCGCCTAAAGCAACTACGCGTTTTTAACTTTGCGAGGTCCATGGAAATTTGACTAATGACACACCTCGATTCTAATTTCAAAAGGTTTTATTATTCGAAGTTGTTATGCTCGGGCTGCATGAAATGTACCCCCGGGTTTAGGAAGGTAAATTATTAACTAGCTTGCATAAAGCAAGCCACGCATTTGAATTATTTTCCTAATCTTTGAGATTGTTATAAGGCCAAATTTATGAACAAGATATTATTGGGGCCAAAGACTGGCTAACATGATCTACTACTTGGCCTAGATTCTTTATAGTTCAAGACACACCTTATGGCCCATTCTTGTTCCTTGTCAAGAAAGAAACAACTTCAATTTTCATCCGCCCAATTAAAAGTATTTATTCAAGAACCCAAGACTACATGCATCACAATCGAAATAAAAATTAATTAAAATAATTTAAATGAAAACTAAGACATTCTAATCATAAATCAACCAACACGCGCACCGAGCTATCATAACACAATAAAATGAGAACGAAAATTAAGAAATGGACCTTTTATTGATGAACCAAGCTGAAAATTGCAAATCAATCGGGCTAAGTAAGGCAACAATCCTTGGACAAAAATACCGAAATTACAAAATGGAACCTCGAATCGACACCAGAACACTTGGCACCCAAACTCGATCAATCAATTATCACAGTTTGCAATTCCTCCTTGTAGCGAGTCTCACAGTTTGCAATCAAATGCGGGTAAAATTTCCAGAAGACAGAATATTGACCGAAAAAGGGCAAAGCCTGAAAATTCCATCGAAGTTAATTAAGGGTATTGTTTTTCTCTCCCCAATTATATCCTCCTTTCGAAAGTATATTGGCGAGTATCGCCTGTTTCTCCTTTTCACAATTAGGATGTCAGATTGTCATTATTCCATATTGTTTTGTGCAAGAATTCTTGTTCGAGTATACTATCAGGTAAGCAAGGCAAATCAATGGAGCTTTTTCATTACATGTTGCCGTTTCTTAGTATAGGTAAAGGGATTTTTCTTTGGGAAATGGGAAATTGGGGTGCTGCCCCTATTTTGATGAAGGCTGCTGTTCTCTTTTAGAGTTGTAGGAATTAAAAGCTTAGAGTAGGGTTTCTACAATTGGGTATTTTATATGAAAGTGGGAAAGGATGATGGCCATTGGATTAGAAGAAAATAGAAGGCTAGGATTAAATCTTGCACTTAAATGGGCTAATAGGTTGGGAAGAATGAGCTAAAGGTAATTGGGTTGGACCATGTCTTTTTGTGTCTCAATTTTTGGGCTAAGAAGACTTCAAAAATTATTCAAAACCATAGCTAAATTCCCTTAATATAAGATAACTATACTACATGATGCAAAAATAAATTCTAATTAATAAACTAAACTATATAAAACATGAAACTATTACATATATTTTTGTATTTTTCAAGATTATATAAAGATAAAAATAAGGTACTATTTTTTGTATATCTTTTTTACTTTATGAAAGGTACATAAAATATTTTTTTTTTGTATTTTTCATTTTCTTGTAATAAAATAAAGTAAAAGAGTAAAAATGAGTTGAAATAGCTATATTGGGTCTAAATTAAATATTTATGTGCTAAAATATGAAAAATCTTGGGGAGGGTAAAAAATCACATATCTACAACTGCCCCTCTTTGACTGGAAAGACGAAGTATTTTCAGACAAAGAACGACTAGACAGGTTTTTTGACCCGACCCTTATTTGGAGAGACTAAAACTAAGAGAGAGGGGGAATATGACCGAGCCCTGGTATCTGAGCTGCCTACATATCCTTGTCTATAAAGGAATCAGGCCACGTATAGTTCAGAGGTGAGTGAGATGACGGAGTGTGCCGAGGTGGAGAGCCGGTCGAGGTGCCGTTCCATCGAGGTTCCGGTCCGCAGTCCCGTTATTACATCAAAATCAAAACTGAAAAAGATTAACTAAGCCTATCAGCTATGAGTTACAAAATTCCTATCTATGAGTCTTCTGAAGCTTGATCTTGAGTCTTGGTTGGTTCTTCATGCGGACCCTGATCTGAATCTTGATGCTTGTTAGCTGCAGGTGTTGGTTCAATCTTCTTCAGCTTTTCAAATCAAAACAGGACATGCAGAGCTTGTGACCTCAGCCATGTCTTGAGCAGCTCACATCTTTCATTAACTTCTGCATTTGGATTCACTTCTTGTCTTTCTTTTTGTTTTTTTTCTTTTTATTCTGGATTGTGACTAACTTCTGTTGATCATCTAGGACTGCTGACTCGCATTCTTGACGCGAGCTTCTTTTGTTGCTGACCCGAATTGCATTCTGAATTGAATTCCCTCTTTTTTTCCAGGTGGGCGCCTGATTGCTGAACTTGAACTGTCTTCTCTTGTTACTTGACACTGTTTTCCCTTGCACCTTGAACCATTTTCCCTTGAAACTTGAACTGTCTTCCTTCGAAACTACTTTCCCTTGAAACTTGAGTTGTCTTCCTTCGAAACTGCTTTCCCTTGTTCTCCAGGTGGGCGCCTGATTGCTGAACTTGACCTGTCTTCCTTCGAAACTTGAACCGTTTTCCCTTGTTCTCCAGGTGGGCACCTGATTGCTAAAACTTTCTGTGTTCCCTTGTTTTCCATGTGGCTGCCTGCAATCAAAACCAACAAAACAAACGAAATTTTCTGCCCCAGTTTGCACTAGGAAGATTTGTGAGTTGTTAGCAATATTGTAAACTACTTATACTATTGATGCAATGATGAGAGTAAACTAAAGAATAGACTAGGAAAACTATAAACTAAGCCTGATTAAAGTAAAAACTGACCCTATTCTCCAGGCGGGGCCCCCTGATTTGAAGAAAACCAAACATTGATAACTTAAGAAAACTAAAAATTGACCCATTTTTTTCAAATCCAGACTTCCTCTTTTTTCAAAATATCCTAGGAGAAAATTCGTCAGACTAGGTTTTCTATCTTAGGAGAAAGATTCATCAGACTAAGACGTTAATCCTAGGAGAAAATTCATCAGACTAGGCATTTTTTCTCTTTTTTTTGGGTATCTTAGGAGAAAGATTCATCCGACTAAGACATTTATCCTAGGAGAAAATTCATCAGACTAGGTTTTTTTATCTTAGGAGAAAGATTCATCAGACTAAGATTTCTATCCTAGGAGAAAGTTCATCAGACTAGGTTTTCTATCTTAGGAGAAAAATTCATCAGACTAAGATTTTGATCCTAGGAGAAAGTTCATCAGACTATGTCACTTTTTTTTGTATCTCAGGAGAAAGATTCATCAGACTAAGATTTTGATCCTAGGAGAAGGTTCATCAGATTAGGTCTTCTAATTTATTATCTTAGGAGAAAGATTCATCCGACTAAGATTCTGATCCTAGGAGAAAATTCATCAGACTAGGTCCTCTATCATAGGAGAAAAATTCATCAGACTAAGATTGTGATCCTAGGAGAAAGTTCATCAGACTAGGTTTTCTATCTTAGGAGAAAAATTCATCAGATTAAGATTCTGATCCTAGGAGAAAATTCATCAGACTAGGTTTTCTATCTTAGGAGAAAAAATCATCAGACTAAGATTTATATTGGGAGGAAAATCCATCAGACTAGGACTTTTTATCCTAGGAGGAAAAATGTAAAGATCGATGGCAAGATTTTATGCACAATAGCAAGACAAATAAAGGCAAAGATTTGAGAAACTTCCCTTTGTTGTCTCTTCTCTTCTTTTCTTTTCCTTCTCTTTTTTTTTTGTTTTTTTTTTCTTTTCTTTTCTTTTCTTTTTCTTTTTTCTTTTTCTGAACCACTTTCCTTGCACTGCTTTGTTCCTGTATCACACAAAGAAAATTGGTCAGTTTTGAAAATGGTGGTCGGTTTGTGGCCTTGAGTCTTTGGGCAGCTTGGCTTCTGCTCAATCAGCTTGAGTCGGCTTCAGTAGACTTTTGCTCTGCATCAACCCTAATTGCTTCACACCCAGTACCATTTGTATTTGCGACTCGATCTATCTTATCTCAACTAGAGATCTTTTCTTAGACGACCCTTTCTGATATCTTGAATAACTTCCTGCTTTTGAGCAATTTGTCTGTCAGAGAGAATCACAAGTTATCTTTTTTGCGCCAAATAGGCTGACAAGAGTCTTTTTGGGGAAGCCTTTGCATGAATCCTCAAGGTATATTGACAGTAACTACTGAGTGTGCTGGCCAAATTCACTTTGTGCAACTGAAAAGCTAGTAGCAGGTTTTGAAATCTTTTCTTGCTTGTTTTGACAAGGACTGACTCGGAGTGGAGGATACAATGATGCAAAAATAAGTATTAACAAGAAATGCCCCCTGTTAGAAGGACAGAAGGAAGAGTTTTTTTTATATAACTAGCCTTAATGATCATGACACGCATTTTGGACTCAATGGCCTGATCGATCAAACTAATCCAATCTTCCCTTTTACCATTCTTATGACCCTTGAGGTCGAGCTTGTTCGTACCAATCCTTTGTATCAGCTTCAAGACTCACCTTCGACTAGTGGTGCCCCGAGGAGTTTTAACCACCAAGTCTCTCTCATTTATTCATCTCTGCTTACCGTCGCCTTACAGTGCCCGTGAGGGTTTTCACTAGTAAGACTCTCTCATTTTTCTTTTTCTTACTTTTTGTGAGTAACTTGACAGTATTATATGTTGTGTGACAACCATTGCTCATTGCATGCTTCTCTTGGCATTCTTGAAGGCATATCGAGAGGTCTTTATTGGGACGATTTTTGGATAGGGTTGGAAAGAAAGGTCGGCATGAAGGCTTCAAATAAACTCAAAATGAGGGGTTGTGGATTACAACTCTTGGAATCGACTCTTTCAAAAGTGAAATAAAATTTCTGCTCCAGTTTCAGCTATTGGGGTTTTTTTTTGGGATTTTTCTTTTTTTTTTTGAATTCTTTTTTGGCTGGACCGAACCGTGAGGCTGCCTACGTATCCTTAAAAGGAATCAGGTCGAACGTAGTTCCAACATCTTACATAAATAATTTTTTTCATTTTTCTTTCTGTTGTTTTTTCTTTCCTTTCTTTTCTTTTTTTCTTTCTTTTTTTCTTTTTGTTTTCAAAACAAGTTGCCCCAGCTTCTATTTTTTTTTTAAAAGGCATGGACCTTTGACAAATCTTTTTTTTTTCACTTGAACTTTCTAAGAATTGCCCCAGTTTGTACTCTTGGAACATGGATTTTTTCCCTTTTTTTTTGACTCTGAACTTGATTCCAAAAGAGGGTAGTCAAAGAAAATAACACAGGCTCAAAAGGGGTAGCAAAAGATATAAAGTGTTTGGGTAGCAGAAAAAGGGCCTCCCAACCTCGAGAATGTCAAACATGGTATATTTTCACGATTATAGCATTGACGAACATGTCTGTCTTCTTGGTGTGCCGTGGTCACAAGACATTTTTTCATCCTTTAGTGACAAACTTTCAAACAAACTTCAATTGTTTAAACATCCTCAAGCCCGATCTTCACAATGATTTGAAAGTGAATTTTACTCGACCTTAACTCCAAAATATTTCAACTCTTTATTCATCCTCAAAGTGTTTTTTTTCCAGTTATCCAATTCCACATCAAATCAGTTTCTAATATCTGGCAAAAATTTCCGCATGCATGTCATGTTATTAGAACTAACAAGAAAAGAACTAGGAATAGAATGACGCGAAAGGACAAATTGTATTTTATTGAATAAACAACAAGACAAACAACCTAAAATCCGAGTTACAACCCTAAATAACCCGGCTAATGAAAATAGCAAAAGAACAGAAAGACAAGACTCACACAAACGAAATGGAGGGATAGAAGGGCTTGACTCAATAAAACAAATAAAATCTGGATCACAACCCTGAAATAACCTAGATAATAGAAAAAACATCAAAATAAACTACCAAGATTCCTTCCTAGTGAGGAGGGAATGACTTTACAATTGCTAAGCTTGACATTTAGCCATAAATTTGCTCATCAGGATCAACACAGCCTTCTCCAATTTCAAAATCATTAACTTCAGTTAGCAAATTCCCGAGAGGATTCTCATACTCCTTGTCACCACGCATCATCCCCACAAAGTGTGCATCATCATGTGCAGGTAAAGGATTCTGCACGATATTCTGGGCACCACTGTCTTGGATCACAATAAGTTTTTCCTAGATCATCCTTTCTATTTCTATTTTCAAATCCCGACAGCTTTCAACATTGTGCCCCTGGGCATTGGAATGGTATTCACACCTTTTAGAAGGGTCAAAGATTCTTGCACGTGGGTCCACATGATTTGGAGGAATAAGTGCAATCATGTCATAATGCTTTAATTTCTCAAACAAGCTTGCATAGGACTCTCCTATTGGTGTAAAATTATCTTTCAACTTTTGTTCCCCTCTATACCTCTGGTCTGGATGTGGGTTATAGGGTACCTAAAAATTTTGTGATGCTCGTGCTCACCTTCTGGGGTGTTTTGGTGATTGGACAACATACTGATGTGGAGCGACAAAGTATCGTGGGTTCTGAGGTAGATAGCAATGCTCAAGGGAGTGATGGAAAACTTGAGGAGACTGCTCATACCTTCGAGATGTTCTCCTGGGACCTCTTCTCGACCCTGATGTCATCATGATTTCTTCAACCTTCTCAATTGTGTCGCTAAAATTATCAGATTCAACCCGTACAGCCTGAGTTGCGGCTTTAAAAACTGCTTGACTTATAATTTTGCCTGTCTTAAGACCATTCTCTACCATTTCTCCTATTTTGATTGCTTCCGAGAAGGATTTGCCAACTGCGGACATCATGTTTTGAAAGTAATCTGGCTCTTGCGCTTGAAGGAAGACAATGACTAGCTCGTGGTCATCCATGGGTGGCTTAACTCAAGCTGCTTGCTCTCTCCATTTAATGGCATATTCCTTGAAACTTTCATTTAGTTTCTACTTCAGGTTTGAAAGGGAAATGCGGTCTGGGACAATGTCGATATTGTATTGGAACTGTTTGACAAAGGCCTGTGCAATGTCATCCCAGACATACCAGCACGCTGTGTCTTGATCCATAAACCATTCGGAGGCTACTCCCGTAAGGCTTTCCACAAAATAAGCCATCAACAATTCTTCATTTCTTCCCACACCTCTCAGTTGATTGCAATACCTTTTCAGGTGGGCTGTGGGATCTCCATGTCCATCATACTTTTCAAATTTGGGAGTCTTGAAACCAGGCGTCAAGTGGACATCGGGGAACATAAATAGATCTTTAAAGGCAACACTCTTTTGACCTACCAACCCTTGCATGTTTTTCAACCGTTGTTCTAAGCTTTTCACTCTTTGGGTCATTTCTTTCTGTACCATCTTTCGAGCAGGCTTCTCAATCTTTGCAGGAAGATCAAACGAGTACGAGTGGTACTCAGGAGAGTGGTACTGCTCTTGCTGTGTCACAATTGTGACTCATGACGAGGCTGTCCTTGACCACTGACCCATGCTTGACTCATTTCGGTCATTTGCTGTTTCTGTATTCTATTTTTCTCCAACACAATAGACTCTTGTTGAACCCTCTGACCCTGAGTCTCTTGAGCACTTGTAACAGCTTCGTTGTCAGTTATCATTTTTCCTTGGATCTTGTGTTTCCAGCTTACCACAAATCGACCACCTCAACTTTCTTCACAATTCAAAACAAAACATGTTAGAATGGACTCAGTCGGTCCTTATTATTATCAATATTTTCCATTTTGTTTTTCATTTTTCTTTTTCATTTTTTTCTCATTTTCTTTTCAATGGTTGATCGAACCTGATGTGGGTTGCCTACGTATCATGTGGGAATATGAATCAGATCTTGCGTAGTTCAGGAAGATCATGAATAAAGTAAATAAACTAACTCTTTTTTTTATTTTATTTTTTCGAAAGGAAGACTTATAAAAAAGAAAGAGAATATTTTTGGATTTTGATTTTTCTTCAGCATTTTTGCAAAGAAAGATTTTTAAAGAAGAAAGATTTTTTTTTTGAATTTTTTCTGGAATTTCGAAAGAAAAACTTCTAAAGAAGAAAGAAAATATTTTTTGGAATTTTATTTTGAATTTATGAAAGAAATGCTTCTAAAAAAAGAAAATATTTTTGAATTTTCAATTTTCTTTTCAATTTTAAAAAAAAAATGGAAATATGTTTGGATTTTTGGAAGAAATTAAAAGAAAATATTTTTTGTATTTTTTTTAAAAAACAATTAGGGTCTTAAAGAAAGGCTTTTTAAAGAAGCAACGGAAAATATTTTTGGATTTTTTGAAAAGTAAGGGTCTAAAAAAAAAGACTTTTCTAGAGAGGAAGTAAAAGAAAATATTTTTGGATATTTTTGAAAATTATGGGCTGGAACCAATGAGGTTTGCCTACGTATCTCACATCCGGTGAGAATCAGACCCGCGTAGTTCGCCCAGTTTTGACGGAACAGGAGAACATGACACTTGAAAATTTTGGCTCGTTTTGAAATGACTTTTTTTTCTCCAGAATTTTGGCAGATTTTCAGAATTTTCTAAATACCTACCTCTTACTTTTTGTTTATTTTTTCTTTTTTCTCCTCTTTTTGATTTTCTTTTTTTTCCTTTTTTTTCATTTTCTTTCCCTATTATAGAAGCCAGTCAACATGTAAGCCGAAACAGACAGATACACAAGTAGCACGTAAGATGCATCAGTATGGTCTTTTAATTTGGGTACACCTGTCCTAGACGGACCCAACCCCCGTGTTGAGTCCCCACAGTCAAATGCAAGTGATGCAAACAAGCGTTCCTACTAGGGATCCGACATGAGGCTATGTTATTCTAGGTTTAAAAACCTGGGTGTATTGTTCTAGATCTGACTTACTCGAGCGGATAGCTCGAGCCGGGGGAGGGGGGGAGGGGTAGCGTACCGGAATACAGAAGTTTCACCGGCTTTGCAACTTGTCCGAACCTTGTTCAAAAATTGGGATATGACTCTAACAGAAAAGAAGTCACACGAAGTGCACACTTCCCAAATGATTTAGAAGACTCAGAGAGAAGAGGGTTTCGTAACAATTTTTATACAGTTCAAACAATATTATAGCGGTAAAAAGCAGCATTTAGCACATTAGGCTCAAACATGTAAAAAAATCAGATAATAAATAAAAGCCAAGTATAACAGTTATTCTAAACTTGAATTCTTGAACCCTGAACTAGAAGTTCTGGGATCGGTCCCCAACAGAGTCGCCAGAGCTGTCACACCTCCTTTTTACCTACACCCTCGTAAAGGTGTATAAGGGAGTTTTTCCCAACTTAAAGTGACAATCGAAACGGGATTATTTTATTTAAAATTCAGAGTCGCCACTTGGGATAATTTATGATGTCCCAAGTCACCGGTTTTAACTCCCGAATCGAGGAAAGATTGACTCTGTTTTATAGTCCGCGAACACAGAAATCCGGGTAAGGAATTTTGTTAATCCGGGAGAAGGTGTTAGGCATTCCCGAGTTCCGTGGTTCTAGCACGGTCGCTCAACTATTATTATTGGCCTATTATCTGATTTTAAAACATTTTGAACCTATGTGCATTTTAACTTAAAACCGCTTTTATTTATTTTAAATAAAATTTAATGTCGTATAAAACATGTCTTTGGACCGTGCCACATGAAATGCACCCGCAATCCGAAACACATTTTATTCAACGCTATTACAATTTGGATTTGGGTCACATGAAATACACATCCGAGTTTAGGAAAGTAATATTATTAAAATAACACGCCTAAAGCAACTACGTGTTTTTAACTAATGGCACACCTCGATTCTAATTTCTAAAGGTTTTATTATTCGAAGTTGTTATGCTCGGGCTGCATGAAATGTACCCCCGGGTTTAAGAAGGTAAATTATTAACTAGCGCGCCTAAAGCAAGCCACACATTTGAATTATTTTCCTAATCTTTGAGATTGTTATAAGGCCAAATTTATGAACAAGATATTATTGGGGCCAAGGACTGGCTAACATGATCTACTACTTGGCCTAGATTCTTATAGTTCAAGACACACCTTATGGCCCATTCTTGTTCCTTGTCAAGAAAGAAACAACTTCAATTTTCATCAGCCCAATTAAAAGTATTTATCCAAGAACCCAAGACTACATGCATCACAATCGAAATAAAAACTAATTAAAATAATTTAAATGAAAACTAAGATATGCTAATCACAAATCAACCAACACGCGCACCGAGCTATCGTAACACAATAAAATGAGAACAAAAATTAAGAAATGGACCTTTTATTGATGAACCAAGCTGAAAATTGCAAATCAACCGGGCTAAGTAAGGCAACAATCCTTGGATAGAAATACCGAAATTACAAAACGGAACCTCGAATCGACACCGGAACACTTGGCACCCAAACTTGATCAATCAATTATCACAGTTTGCAATTCCTCCCTGTAGCGAGTCTCACAGTTTGCAATCAAACACGGTCAATCAAACGCGGGTAAAATTTCTAGAAGACAGAATATTGACCGAAAAAGGGCAAAGCCTGAAAATTCCATCGAAGTTAATTAAGGGTTTTGTTTTTATCTCCCCAATTATATCCTCCTTTCGAAAGTATATTGGAGAGTATCGCCTGTTTCTCCTTTTCACAATTAGGATGTCTGATTGTCATTATTCCATCTTGTTTTGTGCAAGAATTCTTGTTCAAGTATACTGTCAGGTAAGCAAGGCAAATCAAGGGAGCTTTTTCATTACATGTTGCCGTTTCTTAGTATAGGTAAAGGGATTTTTCTTTGGGAAATGGGAAATTGGAGTGCTGCCCCTATTTTGATGAAGGCCGCCTTTTTCTTTTAGAGTTGTAGGAATTGAAAGCTTAGAGTAGGGTTTCTATAATTGGGTATTTTATATGAAAGTGGGAAAGGATGATGGCCATTGGATTAGAAGGAAATAGAAGGCTAGGATTAAATCTTGCACTTAAATGGGCTAATGGGTTGGGAAGAATGAGCTAAGGGTAATTGGGTTGGACCATGCCTTTTTGTGTCTCAATTTTGGGCCAAGAAGACTTCAAAAATTATTCAAAACCATAGCTAAATTCCCTAAATATAAGATAACTAAACTACATGATGCAAAAATAAATTCTAATTAATTAAACTAAACTATATTAAAACATGAAACTATTACATATATTTTTGTATTTTTCAAGATTATATAAAGATAAAAATAAGGTACTATTTTTTTGTATATATTTGTTTTACTTTATGAAAGGTACATAATATATTTTTTTTTTTGTAATTTTAATTTTCTTGTAATAAAATAAAGTAAAAGAGTAAAAATGAGTTGAAATAGCTATTTGGGCCTAAGTTAAATATTTACGTGCTAAAATATGAAAAATCTTGGGGAGGGTCAAAAATCACATGTCTACAGCGCTGATGGCTCAGTCTGACGATGATGAAGAGGATGAAAATGGTGAGGTAAATTTCAGGAATGTTCAGAGAAATCTGAAATCCTACTCTTCTAAGAAGTTAAGGTCATTAGCAAATGTTCTAATTGATGCATATTATAGCCTTGTTAATGATAAGGAGATCTTGACCATAAAGTTAGGAGATGCTGAACAATCTAGAGATGATCTTGTGGTCTGTGTAGTGGATCTAAATGAGACCATAGCTAATCTTGAAAAAAGAAAAGGAAGTTTTGAATGAAAAAATAAATAGTGTAGAAAATGAGAGAGATGACGTGATGGTAGTGGTTGTTGATTTGAAGGAAATCATAGAAGGCTTTAGCAATGAAAAACACACTCTAAAAGAGAAAATTGCAGCTACTGAGCAAGAGAGGGATGACTTTTTAGTGATAATCATTGACCTAGAGGAAACCTTTGAGGGACTCAAATCAGAACATAGGACTGTGAGTATTGGGAAAGGGAAGGAAGTAGCTAGTGAGACACACATCAAGCTTGAGAAGGAATTAACTGATGTGAAAACTAGTCTATATGGTGAATTTGAGAAAAATAGGCAACTTCACGCTGAATTGGAGAAAGTAAAAATTGATCTTGAGAAATCTCTGAAGTGGACCTGGTTCTCAGACACTGTCACTACCATGTACTTAAACAATATTGGAAACAGGCAGGGAATCGGGTTCCAAAAGGAGAAAACTCCTTACAACCCTCACAGCAAGTACGTCACTATTCCTGATAACTGGCTTTGTACCCACTGTGGGAACAATGGACACTTCAAAGAAAATTTCTAAGCCAGGGTTCAATCTGTTCAGAAAAACAAAGTGTTTGCTGAAAAGGTGACTACTAAAGAGGGACCAGGTACCACTCGCAAGAAACAAATATTGCTTGCATGGACTAGAAAAGCTCTTATCCATCCCCTTTCTCATAACAAGGGACCCAAACTAGTTTGGGTTCCTAAATCTAACCCATGATTTATATGTTCAGGGAACAATAAGAGGAAATAGACTTCAATGGTTAATGAATAGTGGATGCTAAAAGCACATGACTAGAAACACCATGGTTTGTCTTTCACTGAAAGCCCTACAGGAAAGGGAATGTATCCTATGGAAATAAAAAGGTAGGGGGGGGGGAGGGGTGCATTGTCGGTGATTGAAAAGTTGGAAAGTATCTGTTACACTCGATTGAGAACGCGTACTATGTGGATTGCCTGAAGTACAGTCTCTTGAGTGTTTCTCAAATCTGTGTTAAAGAAAGCAAAGTAGAGTTATTATAAAAAATAAGCACAATTACGATCTAGTAACTAGTGAAGTGGTCTTAGTCTCCAAAAGAACAAGAACATCTACTTCACTGACCTTAAATCCCTATAAGCTGGTGATATGAGTTGCTTGAAGGTAGTTGACAATGATGCAAAACCTTGGCATAAAAGATTGGGACATGTGAGGTTCTCACTTCTGAATAAACTGATATAGAAGAACCTGGTTCGTGGTCTGCCAAATCCAAGATCCACCTAGACACTGTTGTTAGGGAAAATAAAGAAAGAGACTTTTTGAGGCATTTGCGACACTTGTTAGGAAGATCCAAGTAGAGATGGAACTGAAGGAAACACGTATCAGATCTGACCACAGGATAAAATATGTCAACGCCAAAATTTGATGAGTCTTGTCATGAAGATGGGATCACTCACAACTTCTCATCACTAAGGACTCCACAACTAAATGGTGTTGTTGAAAGGAAGAACAAAACTCTAGAAGACATGGAATAGACAATGCTCTCGATAGGGGAATTGCCAAAGAATTCTGGGCAGAAGCAACAAACACTGCTTACTACTTGGTGAACAGGATTATGATCATGTCCCTCCTAAAATCCCCAAGAGTTGCTCAATGAAATAAAACCAAATATAACTCTTCTAAGAATCTTTGGATGAAAATGCTATGATCTCAATAATGGAAGAACCATCTTGGGAAGCCTAATGTAAAAAGTGATGAAGAAATCCTTCTGAGATATTCCTCTTAAAGCAAAAGTCTACAAAGTCTGCAATAAAAGAACACAATGTGTGGAACAAAGTGGTCATAAGCTATTCAACAAGACTCATTCTTCTAACAAGGGAGGAAACAGTAACGATAAAGATAATGAATCTCTTTTGGTTCCTGGGAAATGTCTGATGTTTCAAATGGAAAAAGTAATATGATAAGTCAGATGAAGGAGACAAGTAAAGACAATGCAACATCTTCTTTCACTTCTCAAGAGGAACCTAGTACTTCAATTATTATCAACTGAAGCTGAAGAAAGAGTTAGAAATGTATTGCAAGAGACTCCAAAAGTAGCAGAACAAGGAGTGCAGGGAAATCCACTTAATTTACTCAGTTCTCCTACTAATCAAAATTTCAGTTCCCATGAGGAAATGCATCATTTTGAAGGAAACAAAGTTATCTAGGTAGTCAAGAAGAGCATCTGGAATGATTCACTCTATTGGATCATCTCATGGGATGCGAGGAAATACAATCCAGTGGTTCTCTCAAACAACTGAAGTAGACGCTCTTAACATGGAAAAAACCCAGTCTAGCAAGAGGACCAAACTTGTTGATGTCAAATACATTTGTCTCAAAAATAATAAAAAAAATATGAGACTCTACTGCTCAAGAATATCAAATTGTAGATATCTTCTCCAAAGGGATTGAGCGAGGAACATTTTCAAAGAAACATGGTAAAGCTGAGGCAGTTGAAGCTTAATTGAGAACCTGATACCTCTTCAATTGGCTATGCAAATCCTCTTCAAGTAAAACTAGCTAAAGTGTTTTTTGGCCAAGCCTAACTCACATTGATACCATTGCAAGTAAACACACATGAAGATCATAGAAGCTAAAGGTATAATTATGAACTGCGAAAGAAGAGCTGCTAAAATCTTTTTCAAAACCGGTCGGGCATCAGGTTCCTGTACCACATATTAGTAGTAATGTGTTGTTTTGCATGCTTTCTCAAAAAGTTTAACAAAATTAATTCAACTTCCATATCATCCGACTTTTCAAAGTGTGCATGTCATGTCTTATCTTTCAAATCCCTTCATCTCCTCTGCACGATAACATTTTCCCATAAACCTACCGCTGTTTTCAGGACTGTTCAGAACCCATTTCTCTCTTTTCTCATCATTAGCCCTTCTTCCCATAAAACTCTCTTTCTCCCTCACAACAAGTCATGAACCTTCATCTCTTTTGTATCTTGTGATCTTCTCTTCACTTCTCTTTCACTCAACTTCCCTATCTAATCCTCCTATAATGGAAATCGAACGATCGCTTCCTTCTCCCACTATTAACACCACTCCCACTTCCCTATCATCCCTAAAGGTATCTCCAGAAATTCACTCTTCCACTCTTTCCAATTCTACTACACCCACACCTATTTCCTCCTCATTTCCTATTGTTTTTCCTTTTCTGTCAAACTCTATCTCCTTTCCATGTGTTGAAAACCCCATGTCTCCTTATTCATATGATCTCACCAAAGAACACTTAGGAATGGTTATTTCTCAGGTGTCAGAGGTCTTAGAGGATGATCCTGATCAGTAGCTGAACTCCTCCCTTTTGGACTTATAGGCTCTCATAGAGTCACCAGAGAAGGAAGCAGCGCACAATATCATGGCTATCACTGCTGAGAGTCTGTTGAATGAAAGAACCTATATATTGTCTGATTATCAGGGGGAAGAAACTCCATTCCTAGGCGATGAAAGAACCATTTTACACTTCGAGTCTTTAATCCATGGAACTGTCCCAAAAAAACCTGCTGGAGGACCTGATTCTCTTCCAGATAAATCCACTCCTGATCCTCTTGATTATCTTAAGTCCTTAGAATCCTCTTCCAAGTCACTCCCTATCAGGTTGCAGCAGAAAGAGGGCTTTGAGTCTACCTTGCAGAAAAGTAAGAGGAGTGTCAAGACAAGGAAGAAGAGGTTGATGAATCAAGGGGAATTTGTGTCTGACAAGAGCATTCAAGTGGTAGAGGTTGACAAGATGCTCTAAAGGAACCCATTTCCTTAGTAGAACGATCTATAAAAGTCCAGAAGTCTGTGGATGAAGCTTCCAATGAAGCTATTGAAAAACAAAGCGGAGCATTTGTGAAGGGTAGCGGTAAGTCTAAGAGAGTATAGTTGAGCAAGCTATGTCTGAAGGAGATACTGTGGGGATTGTAAGTTTGAAAGGGAAGTCTATTGAAGGATCTAGAAAATGAAAAGGGGAAACTGTAGGGGAACCTGGTTCTGTAAAGACCATGCCTAGTGACAGTGGTCTTTGGCAGGAGAGATTGAGAACTCAGAAAGTCTTATGGGGTCGTATGTTTGATCCGGCAATTTTAGAGATGGCAGGTATGAGGCAAATTCTGGAGATAGTAGAATTTCAGCAATGGGAGCACTTATTTAGGAGAACATTCCTATAGTGTACGAAGATACGGTACAAAATTTCTACGCATCTCTTTACTGTTAAGGGGATCATATCTGTGTGCTAGTAAATGGAGTAGACATTGTACTTGAAGCTTTAGCATTGTGGAAGGTTCTCCAAATTCCATGTGATGGAATGTCCTCAATCAAAGGTGTCTGTGGTGCCAACTTTAGGAGAGCTATCATAAAAGAGCAAGCTATTCAGCAGGAGGAGTAGGTGCATAAGAAGGTACTACTTCCTGAGTATCAACTTCTCTTTGAGCTGGTTAATAAGGTGATTTTACCTCATTCTGAGAGGCGGTCTATTGCTACAAAGTATGATATGGTCTTAATGGAGGCTCTTGATGAGTTTGTCCTGATCAATCTGCCAGCAATCATGATAGATCATATGCAAAAGGTGGGAATCATGGGCTTCCATATGGCTTTCTTCTCACTCAAGTGTTTAAGTTTTACAAGGTTCCTTTGGGTAATCCCAAAGTGGACACACACAAGCAAACCTTATCTAAAACTATTTTGGAGGAATGTGAGTGCGTAGAAAAGGTTGATGGAAGCATCTCGACCATTTCTCAACTGATAAATGCTCAAAATGTTGCCTCTGAAGAGATCAGAAGGTTGAGAGCTCAGAATGCCATACTCAAAACTCAACTCAGTCAAGCAGTTAAAGGACCAGTTCAGTTAATAAAGAAGTTGCCCACCTGACAAAGGAAAATGATAAGCTTCACGCAAAAATGCTTGAAAAACAGCTGTCTACTAATGCCCAGCTGGACTTGGTTCTCAAGACCCTTGCTACCTCTCTCTCTCTCTCTCTCTCTCTCTCTCCTAGTCCCCCTCTTCTAGTGCCTCTTACATACCTCCTAGTGACCAGTTGTCTTCTATTATGATGTGTTGTGGCTGCTGTTTCTATTTTTGTTTGTCGTTTTGCTGATGGCATGCTAGATTTCACCATTATTGCTCCCATTTTGCTAAGTCCATTGTTCATATCAATGAAACAACTCCTCCTTTTGCTTGTACAATGCTGTTTTCCTCTGGCTTCTCTTTTCTGTCATATTGTGTGCACATATGTGGCATGAGTTGGCTGTGCTAGACTTCTTTATATTGTTTGCCTGCTTGTGTATATTTAATGATGCCAAAAAGGGTAAGATAGTAACATATAGTATTGTGAAACGAGGGAGGTCAGGGGGAACTTGTGAAAAAGTTGATTTAAAATAGGGGATCTGATTAAGGGGGAATCAAAAGAAAAAGGTCAGGGGGAACTTGTAAAGTTCCTGGTACCTCATCTGGGTATTTCTGATCTAAACAAATACTATCAATGCCTAAGTTTGTCATCATCAAAAAGGGGGAAATTGATGGGTTTTCATTGTCTTTGCCGTATACTTCTTATGTTTGTTGATCTAACAAACTTACTATTAAGAATCAGATAGAGAACCTGCAACGACTCAGCCAGTCGTCTCATGAGTTATCGCTCCATTTCCCTTATTTATGCTTCTTATTGCTTTGTTTATCGGTTCTATATGTGATCGGGTTGGTTGGTTCGGGTTCGGAGAGGTTTGGTAAGGTTTGAGACACTTAGTCTCTTTTGAAGAAGCTTAAGTTGGAAAAGCCAACAAGATATTGACTTATGTGTTAGAGGGCTCGGATGTGAGTTCCGATGGTTCATATAGCTTCGGGGGGTGATTTGGGACTTAGGAGTGTGATCGGATTGTGTTTTGGAGGTCCGGAGTAGATTTAGGCTTGAATTGGTAAAATTGGAATTTTGGCATTTTCTGGTTGATAGGTGAGATTTTGATATAGGGGTTGGAATGGAATTCCTGGAGTTGCAGTAGTTTTGTTGTGTCATTTGGGATGTGCGTGCAAAATTTCAGGCTATTCGGACGTGGTTTGATAGACTTTTTGATCGAAAGCGGAATTTAGAAGATTTTGGAATTCTTAGTCTTGAATCCGATGCAAATTTGGTGTTTTGATGTTGTTTGGAGCGTTCCAAAGGTTGAAAAAAGTTTGAATGATGTTATGGGATATGTTGGCATGTTTGGTTGAGGTCCCGGGGGCCTCGGGTGAGTGTCGGGTGGTCAATCAGACCATTTCTAGTTGTTGAAAGTTGCAGAAAATCTGCTGAAATGTTGCAGGCATTTGGCCTTTGCGTTTGCGAGTGGGACATCGCGTTCGCGAAGGGTTAACAGGTGAGGCTGAGGATTTAGCCTTTGCGTTCGTGAGGGAGGCTCCGCATTCACGAAGGTCTGGGATCTTGTGCATCGTGTTCGCGAGGTATGAGACGCGTTCGCGTAGAGGAAAGTTGAGCAACTGAGGTTTAGGTTGATTTGTTCTTCGCGTTCGCGGAAGGGGAGTCTCATTTGCGGTGAGTAAGGGAGCTAGGTTTTCATGTTCTCGAGCTGGGAGTTGCGGTCAAAGTTAGTTTGTGCGTCGCAAACGTGAGGCGTTGACCGCGTTCACGAAGAAGGATTGGATGCATGGGTAGAATGTTTAAATAGCCATTTGATCCGCGATTTTAGGGCTAACTTCCACCATTTTTGAGCGATTTTGGAGCTTTTTGAAGAGGATTGAAGAGGGATTCAAGGGGAAACGCTTGGAGGTAAGATTTATGGACTTAATACTTGACTTTTATGTGAATTCTACCTAATTAATCATGGAATTTAAGCCTAATATTGAAGAACTAGGGCTTGTAATTGGGGACCTAGAATTTGGGATTTGAGGGGTCGTTTGTAGTTGGATTTTGATGCTTTTGGTATGAATGAACTCGGGGAGTGATAAGGAGTCTATTGATGTAATTTTTATCGAAATCCGAGATGTGGGCCCATAGGTCGGGTTTGGTTAATTTCGGGATTTGTGTTGTAATTTGATTTCCTTCAAGTGGGCTTTGTTCCCTTAGCATTTTTTGATGGTTTTGCACTGATTTTGGTTAGATTTGGAGCATCCAGAGGTCGATTCGAGGGGCAAAGGCATCGCAAGCTAGAGATTTGGATCGGGTAGAGGTGAGTAATGATTGTAAATGTTGTCTTGAGGGTATGAAACCCCAGATTGCACATCGTCATGCTATATTGAGGTGACGCACATGCTAGATGACGAGCGTGAGGTCGTGCACCATTGGGGATTGTAACTTAGTCCATCCCGTATGACTGTTTTAGCTCGTATTTGATTGAAAACTATTTGCTATCATCATGTTTTGGCTGAATGCCATATTTGGGCCTCGTGCCAACTATTTGAACTCTTAGGGGACTTTTCCTGATGTTTCCTCACTGTTTTGACTGTATACTTGTACTCAGTCATGCTATATTCTACTGTTTTTATAACTCATCCATGTTTACTCTATTTCAACACTTAAAATGATATTTTAATAATATTTTGGGTTGAGCATCATATTTTATTATGCCCGAGTGGCTTATGAGATTCTGACTAAGTAAGGCCGAGGGCCTGTGTTGTGAGGTATTTGAGCTAATTCATGATTATGAGGACGAGGGCCTAAGATTGTACGCCATGAGGTGGCTTGTTGATATAAGGCCGATAGCCTGTTGATTACGCCACAAGATGGCTTGATATTGCGTTTGGGCCTTAAGGGGCCCCTCTGTACACCCCCAGTGTGCGCGGGTACCCATTGTGATATGAGATATAGCCCGAGGGGCTGGTGTTGTTCCATGATATTGCCCGAGGGGCGGATTCTGTTGATATTGTGCCCGAGGGGCGGATTTATATGTGTTTTATCTATTCTAGCTGCTTCTCATTTAATTGTTTAGCTGTCAAAAAGGTGTTTTAAACAAGCTTCTTCTGAACTAAGTGTTTTTACATGTTTTCACTGTTTCATTATTTTTACTACTTCTTTATAGTATTTAGATGTGCCTTTACATGATTTCTTATCTATCATAACCCAAAATCCACTAAGGGTCATGATGGCGCCGGACACTGTTGTTAGGCAAGCCAACCAAGCTATTTAATTAAATTCTCGTTTTAATAATTTTGAAAACTATGATTTTCCTTCAATTTTACCAGTAAAAGATAATCGCTTCAAGTCAAATATAATTGTTAACAAGTTAATACAAGATACCCCGTTATCCTCCCAGAACCCGGTGTCACAAGTGCATGAGCATCTACCAGTGAATGAAATAAAATACAGTGACTGTCCGGAATACAAATGGACAGAAGTGAAAATACAATACAATACTCTGAAGGAGACTCTGCTGGCTGCGGGTCGTCTCGATAAATGAAACTCCCCCAAGTCTCCATATCAACCATGTCGCTATGCCACTAAACCACTAAGCCATTTATGAACATGTGCAACAAAAATGCACAACAAGTGTAGTATGAGTATAAAAACAACATGTACCCAATTAGTATCCCGTCTAATCTCGAAGAAGTAGAGATGAGAGGTCGACTTTGACACTTACTAGTAGTCCAATAGTAATATCTTATTAATACGATTAATCATGGATTTATTGGAAATGACAGTAAATTCAAATAAGTCACGAAACAGGTAAACATTCCTTCTTATATTAAAAAGACTCCGAGTTCATAATCTATTAATTATCAATTTATCTCAAGTCAGGGAGAGCAAATACCAACTTCAATAAATCTCAAGGTAAGCAATACAAGCATGCACAAATCATGCCGAGGTCGTACGACCCGATGGAACAATATTTAAACTGTGCACTGCCAGATGGTCGAATGACACGAACCATAGATACATCTATTTAATCTACCGAGGCGTTCGGACCATTCCAGAATTTAAACACGCACAAACAGTCAATCAGGAAGTCATCAGGAAACAATTATCCAAAGAAAACCACTTCTATTTTAACAATTTAGAAAAATGAAGTTTAATTCCTTTTAGAAATCCATTTACCAATTCGATAGGATTTAAGCAATTCAAATGTCAATAAGATTACAAATATTCCAAGTATAGCATGCTTTTGGGTCCTAGACTACCTAGACTTAAACATAATAATAGCTACGCACAGGCTCTCGTCACCTCGTGCGTACGTAGCCCCCACAAATAGGAGCACATAACCAATTATTTTACCTATGGGGACAATTCCCTCTAACAAGGTTAGAAAGGAGACTCACCTTGCTCCAAAGTGCACTTTCAATACTAAGAACGAGCCCACACTCTCAATTTGGAGCCGAACGATCCAAAACTAGTTAAATGAGGTAGGAACTAGTCAATATAAGCTCACAAGATCGAATTCTAGCTATTTAAGCCATTTCCCAACCATTAATACAAGTTTTCTAAAATCCGACCTCGGGCCCACATGCCCGGATTCCGAAATTTTCCGAAGGAAGTTGTTCTCTATAACCTAAGGATTAATATTGTATGCTTTCTAATCAATTTCATAACCAATTTCGTGGTAAAATCTAAGTTTTATTAAAACCCTAGGTCTAGATCTAACCTCTTCATTTCTCCAAATCTTTAAGTGTTAATCTACCCAAAACTCGAGTGTTAAACTTAGAAATAAGGGGGATGAACTTACCTCACGATGCTATGTGGAAATCCCTTCTCAAGAGCTCCAAATCGCTCAATACCCGAGTGCCAAATTGTCAAAAATGGCTAGAGCTCGACTTAAATGAAGCAGACTGCTTCAACAGTTTCCGCATCTGCGGTTAGGGGACCGCATTTGCAAAGGGGGCCCGCATCTACGGAATTGGCTAAAAGGGCTGGGACCGCTTCTACGGTCTTGAAGCCGCATATGTGAAGCCGCTTATGCGGTTTGGCCTGGCCAAGTCTGGGCCACATTTGCGAGGCTACGACCGCTTCTGCAGTCATGCACCTGCGGTCGACCAACCACAAGTGCGGTTATGACAGAAGTAGATGCTTCAACACTTCTCCAAATTCCATTTTCGTTTTGTTAACCGCCCAAAATCCACCCGAGGCCCCCGGGATCCCAACCAATCATACCAACCAGTCCAAAAACACATTACGGACTTGCTTGAGGCCTCAAATAATATTAAACAACGCTAAAACCACGAATGTCTCCAATCCAAGCTTTACGAACTTTAGAATTTCAAACTTCTACTTTCGATGTTTAAACCTATCAAATCACGTTCGATTGACTTCAAATTTTGCACACAAGTCGTATTCGACATTACGGACCTACTCCAACTTCCGGAATTGGATTTCGACCCCAATATCAAAATGTCCACTTCCGGTCAAACTTCTCAACAACTTTCAAATTTCTATCTTTAGCCAAATGACTTCAAAATGACCTACGGACCTTCGAATTCACTTTCGATTGCACTCCCAACTCCAGAATTACCATACAGAGCTATTCCCAGACTCAGAATCCCAAACGGACATCGATAACACTAAAATGCACTTCAATCCAAACTTATGAAATTCCTTAAAAAATGCTAACTTTCACAATAGGTACCGAAACGTTCCCGGGTCTTCCAAAACCCGATCCGGACATACGCCTAAGTCCGAAATCATCATACGAACCTGCTGGAGCCTTAGAATCCCAATCTCGAGGTCGTTTACTAGAAAATCCAACATTAGTGAATTCTTTCAACTTAAAGCTTCTGAAATGAGAATTCTCTTTCCAATCAACTCCGAACTTCCCAGAATTCAATTCCGATGGTGCGTACAAGTCATAATACCTGAAATGAAATTGTTCATGGCCCCAAACTGCCGAACGGTGTGCTAGAGCTCAAAACGACTAGTCGGGTCATTATATTCTCTCCCACTTAAATATACGTTCGTCCTCGAACGTGCTGAGGACTACAGTGAAGTTGTCCGAAATCATTGTTTAACACTCGTGCACCTACCCGTGCCACCACAACTCAGTTGAGCACCCTAGCTCATTCAATCTGAAGATATCCTTTTTCAATTAAGCAAATAAGCCTTAGAGCCCATTCCAATATCCAAAATTCTCTGTCAGGCCTATTCCAACATATTCTCACTGTATCAATAGCTACGCGTAGTACCAAAACATGACTGCATGCCCTAGCTGAACTCCCACCTTGCACCACTTTACTCACAGGACCACAATAACATTTTCTGATCAAATTAGTCGAAATTCCATGAATCTAATGCTCCCATTGCACCTCATGACATACATAGTCTTGCTCTAACTCTTACAATACTGCCACGATGGAAGAGATGTGTAGAAATTCATAACCAACTGCCGAATCAACAAATCATTGGGTCTATACCTCTAACAAGAACCATCACCTCATTCTGAACCAAATAATGGTCTTAGCTCCTTAATATACTTCATATAATCAGATTGCACTAATACTAAATCCAATGATCTCGTCTCACCCAGTACGAACCGCTTAGGCAATAAGCCACCCAAACATGACCAAAAGTTTCATATGATGCCATAATGTGCCAATAGGCTACCAATTCGGACGCGATGCAAAAGGAAAACAAACTCTGAAAAGGAAATCCAATTACCCCGCTCGCGAATCACGCATGCGACGCAGTCAACATAACTAAAGAGACACCCCGCTCGCGAATCATACATGCGACGTGGGCACACAGTAGATATAGGGAACTGTACTCAATATCACACTATTGCGGCGCACAACCTGATCCAAACAACATACCCATGGCGGCATGCCACCCTGATCCACACATAAAATTCATATAAGGAGATACACACCGAGATAGATTGCTCACTACAACAAAATACCGAATGTCGGTCACAAGCATGCTAAGTGCATAATACCATCCCTGAGGAGACATATAGTGCTATAAGCTACGAACTCAAGCACAATTGAGGTGCGATATACGATCTGAATATCAAGAGTCATTCTGCTCATATAACATCATCACTGCGGAACCTCAATACATAAGAAATTCACCAAGCCATCTTACAACTCACACGGCGCAATACATCATTTCATGAAATAGCTGACGACAAAATAACACCCTAGCTACCTTTTCATAAGGAGCACATTGCTGAAATGAACATATCTGGCATGATATAGAGCCCATATTCATATTTAAATCCATCCACGGACCTCAAGCTGATTCTGATCATACCGAACTAGGCCAATAATCTTTCATGGGTCCATAACCACCACCCCCTTTTCTCATAACACACAAGAACAACCATCATAACCGGAGTGATCCTCCACAATCAACAACCCAATAAACTGAGTGCCCTCCAGGCATCAATTCTCAATTTAACGACATCACTACCATCTTCATACTTGGTTTAACTCTTCAATCAATCAAGTGACTACATGCCACACTTATACAACCTTCTCGTGGGGCACGCTCCCACAACCTTCCATAACAGATAACAAGTCTGTACATACAAACCACCGGCCGCACTAACGCTGAAAATTGATCAAGAATCCTTAACCAGGATGCAAAGCCTTTTTTACAAAACACCGATCTCAGGTGACGCTGAAGACAATACCAACTTACCTTAAACATCGAAACTCCTTTCCTGCTCATCCGAGCTTATGACATCCTTGTCAACACCAAACTGCAACCTTAATCTTCACTTCAAATTCCATACTACTCACTGCACCCAATATGCCAATATATGATAGAACATGTTTTTTATCATAACTTCGGAACCACTAATAGATTAACACTTTATCATATAAAAACTTTTCACTTAACTTACTTCAGGAGAACCATAGCAACACACATGTGAATTCTCATAACCATGGAATATGCAAATATCTAAGTAGTGGTCTAAGCCACCATAGCACTTCTGGGATCCGCCTACACATAACAGGCCATAACAGTAGGATACCTCTGAATCACATCAATTACGGCGGCCGACTGGTCTCACGCGTACCGTCACAAATCACTTGCATAACTCGGTCACGCTGAAGGAACTAATCACTACCACCAATATGCCAATTCAACTATGGCTAGCCAATCTATCTTCTTCCAATTTATCCTCGATTGCCTTAGAAATAATAATAACTCCATTCAACATATAACACACTCCATCCGCACTCATCTCGAGTGACCTTGAATCACGAGACCACGCTATCTCTAATCCCATGAACCGTTTCATACCTCCCTTGTACGCACATTCGCATCCTCAACCAGTATGCGCATTCTGATAATCCCTTTACAAATCCGAAGTCTTTGCTCATTTTCCTCCCAAATGCTACACTACGAGTCAAAACATCATAGAACATTCTGGGCCTCTTCTTATAAGCTGCTACAAAAGCTTGATTCTTAACCATACTCGTAGGCTCGAAATCATTAGACACCACACTTTAACTTTTGAATTCACTAGGACCTTTGTTGAGAGCCACCCGCTCTGACTTGGCCCCGAATATAATCAACTCCATGAACCTTCCAGCACGTGAATACCCTCTCAACGAAGCACCCAGCAGAATCACTTCCCCTGAAACCCGCACTTATACAAGGCATAAATCCTGAATCCTTCCCCAAGTCTGAACATGAGCCAATAAGGCCAACCATAACACACCTTTGACAATCCCTTTGCTCAAATTACCACTTATGTTCTTATCCCATAGCTGAAATAACACATAAATATGATAATAATCAGAAACCTCACAAGCAATTAACCATGCAACCCAATCATAGGCGGTGGGACTCTCTTACTTAGCTTGAAGCCACTATTACACAACTTTGGAATTCACCAGGATTCTTTATCTCTTCTTGACATAAACTTACGCAATCAACCCTCAAAATTCTCGGAATCTTTCTATAAAACCCCTTCTTATACTCTGAATCATCAAGCACATTCGTACGACCGATCTTTTTGCTGTATAACCAATAGAATTCTTCGCCGAAGCCTAGCCAACCACTCGACCGCTAACCTTCTCACAGGGAATAACCCACCTGTGGGAATAACTTCCCGACATCTTCCAACGCTGCTGCACGAGTCACAATCACTATGACATCATAACCCATCCTGAGTCCAAGTTCACTCTCTAGTTGTACAAGTCTATTCGCCCCCTGTGGATATCAGTTAAATGTGCGGCAACATCCTTACAATTCAAGTTATATTGCATCCCTCTTCATTTCAAGCAGCTCCTTTCCGTTATATCAAATCTCCTGTCGCATAATAGTCCATACTTCAAAGCAATCCGTAGGCCCGAATCACCTATCACTAAAATTCCCAAATCACTCCAACTCTCCTTAAGGTGCGTGGTCATCCTACCACAAGCCCATATGCAACTCTGCCACTTTCCCACTTTGGCAACACTCACCCCTTTAGTCGACTACTCGACCTTTGCTTCTTATAACTGGCCTTCTAGAAATTTAACCACCGCTTAACACTTCCCACTTGTCCTTCCTCATCCTTTGCTGCTCGGTTGTTGCCTTAATAAAATCTACCTTCGTAGCACTTGAACCCACAAATCGCTACTACTTTAAACCTTTCCGGGGATCATCTTTCTCGAGACGTCAACATTAGAAACACCGACCCAATCCTGAACCACTGCACCTCGCGATATCCAATAGTTGTTTCTCCAATATTATTTCATAATATCCTACACCAAGGGCGAATTGCAAAAGATCATAACACCGGCAAACTTAACACATACAATTGAGGACGACGACACTACATCGCTGATAAAAATTCTACCACGCTCGCAAATACCAAGTCTCGTTACTGCATCCACCCAAATCTAAACATTCTTAGCCCGATTGCCTTTCCCCTGCCGGGAATAAAATGCCGAATCTATAGATCATGCATTGAGTAAACCTCCTTTCGAGTCATTCACTGCCCCTGACACGTAGGCAAACATCCTACCATCATATCAATAATGCGGAACAATCGTTCATAGCATCATGGCAACTTGTGCCTAGCCTTAGAGCTCTCAGAAATGACAGAATATCCTTCCACAAGGCGACGATAATAGCTCAGGCAACCCCGCAGGGAGAAACACCCCACACCACATTCGTAGTGCCATTACAACTCTTCAATTATCAATTTATAACCAGTGCTTCGCGTCGCGTAAGATTGAGTAGGAAGGAGCAAGGGCATAAGCCTCGAGGAATCAAAACGTATGATGAGGAATCAAGAAGGAAAGTACTCATAACAGCCCTGTAGCCTCCCGAATATAGGTACAGACGTCTCCGTACCGATCCGCGAGACTATACTAGACTTGCTCATGACTCGTGAGACCTAAGGGAACCTAGTGCTCTGATACCGTATTGTCACAACCCAAAATCCACTAAGGTTCGTGATGGCGCCGGACACCACTGTCAGGCAAGCCAACCAAGCTACTTAATTAAATTCTTGTTTTAATAATTATGAAAACTATGATTTTCCTTCAATTTTACCAGTAAAGGATAATCGCTTCAAGTCAAATATAATTGTTAAGATGTTAATACAAGATACCCCATGATCCTCCCAAAACCCAGTGTCACAAATGCATGAGTATTTACCAGTGAATGAAATAAAATACAATGACTATTTGGAATACAAGTGGACAGAAGTGAAAATACAATACAATACTCTGAAGGAGACTTTGCTGGCTGCGGGTCATCTCAATAAATGCAACTACCCCAAGTCTCCGTATCAACCATGTCGCTAAGCCACTAGCCACATATGAACCTGTGCAACACAAATGCACAACAAGTGTAGTATGAGTACGAAAACAATGTGTACCCAATGAGTATCCCATCTAATCTAGAAGAAGTAGAGACGAGAGGTCGACTTCGACACTTACTACTGGTCCAATAGTAATATCTTATTAATACGATTAATCATGGATTTATTGGAAACGACAGTAAAATCAAATAAGTCACAAAACAGGTAAACGTTCTTTCTTATATTAAAAAGTCTCCGAGTTCATAATCTATTAATTATCAATTTATCTCAAGTCAGGTAGAGCAAATATCAACTTCATTAAATCTCAAGGCAAGCAATACAAGCATGCGCAAATCATGCCGAGGTCATACAACCCGATCCAATAATATTTAAACTGTCCACTGCCAGTGGGTCGAATAGCGCGAACCATAGATGCATCTATTTAATCTACCGAGGCGTTTGGCCCATTCTAGAATTTAAACATGCACATACAGTCAATCAAGAAGTCATTAGGAAATAATTATCCAAAGAAACCCACTTCTCTTTTAACAATTTAGAAAAATGAAGTTTAATTCTTTTTTGAAATCCATTTACCAATTCGATAGGATTTAAGTAATTCAAATGTCAATAAGATTACAAATATTCCAAGTATAGCATGCTTTTGGGCCCTAGAATACCCAGACTTAAACATAATAGTAGCTACGCACGGACTCTTGTCACCTCGTGCGTACGTAGATCCCACAAATAGGAGCACATAACCAATTATTTCACATATGGGAACAATTCCCTCTTACAAGGTTAGAAAGGAGACTCACCTCGCTCCAAAGGGCACTTCCAATACCAAGAACGAGCCCACACTCTCAATTTGGAGCTGAACGATCCAAAACTAGTTAAATGAGGTAGGAACTAGTCAATATAAGCTCACAAGATCGAATTCTAGCTATTTAAGCCATTTCCCAACCATTAATATAAGTTTCCTATAATCCGACCCTGGGCCCACGTGGCCGGATTCCAAAATTTTCCAAAGGAAGTTGTTCTCTATAACCTAAGGATCAATAATATATGCTTTCTAATCCATTTCATAACCAATTTTGTGGTAAAATATAAGTTTTATTAAAACCCTAGGTCTACCTCTAATCCCTTGATTTCTCCAAATCTTTAGGTATTAATCTATCTAAAACTCGAGTGTTAAACTTAAAAATAAGGGGGATGAACTTACCTCACGATGCTATGTGGAAATCCCTTCTCAAGAACTCCAAAATCGCTCAATACCCGAGTGCCAAATTATCAAAAATGGCTGGAGATCGACTTAAATGAAGCTGACTGCTTCAGCAGTTTCCAGATCTGCGGTCAGGGGACCGCATCTGCGAAGGGGGGCCACATCTGCGAAATTGGCTAAAAGGGCTGGGATCGCTTCTGCGGTCTTGAAGCCACATCTGCGAAGCCGCTTCTGTGGTTTGGTCTGGCTAGCTCTGGACTGCATCTACGAGGATACGATCGCTTCTGCGGTATCGCACCTACAGTCGACCAACCGCAGGTGCGGTTATGATAGAAGCAGATGCTTCAGCACTTCTCCAAATGCCATTTTCATTCCGTTAACCACCCAGAATCCACCTGAGGCCCCCGGGACCCCAACCAATCATACCAACCAGTCCCAAAACACATTACGGACTTGATCAAGGCCTCAAATTATATCAAACAATGCTAAAACCACGAATCGACCTCCAATCCAAGCTTTTCACACTTTAGAATTTCAAACTTCTACTTTCGATGTTTAAACCTATCAAATCACGTCCGATTAACTTCAAAATTTGCACACAAGTCGTATTCGACATTACGGACCTACTCCCACTTTAGAAATTGGATTCCGACCCCGATATCAAAAAGTCCACTTTCGGTCAAACTTCTCAACAACCTTCAAATATCTATCTTTAGCCAAATGACTTCAAAAGGACCTATGAACCTCTGAATTCACTTCCAATCGCGCTCCCAACTCCAGAATCACCATACGGAGCTATTCCCAGACTCGGAGTCCCAAACGGACATCGATAATACTAAAATGCACTTCAACCTAAACTTATGAAATTCCTTAAAAAATGCTAACTTCCACAATAGGTTCCGAAACATTCTCGGGTCTTCCAAAAACCCGATTCGGACATAAGCCCAAGTCCAAAATCATCATACAAACGCTAGAGCCTTTGAATCTCGATTCCGTGGTCGTTTACTGAAATATCCAACCTTAGTCAATTCTTTCAACTTAAAGCTTCCGAAATGAGAATCCTTTTTTCAAATCAACTCCGAACTTGCCGGAATTCAATTCCGACGGTGCGTATAAGTCATAATACCTAAAATGAAGCTGTTCATGGCCCCAAACTGCTGAACGACGTGCTACATCTCAAAACAACCGGTCAGC
The DNA here is from genome assembly GCF_000393655.2 of Nicotiana sylvestris. Lineage (NCBI taxonomy): Eukaryota > Viridiplantae > Streptophyta > Magnoliopsida > Solanales > Solanaceae > Nicotiana > Nicotiana sylvestris. The sequence continues at coordinate 59,676,638 of NC_091058.1, forward strand.
TCGTTACATTATAGCTTAGTCTTCATTTATTATTATTACTCACTAAGTTGGAGTACTCAGTTTACTCCCTGCACCTCGTGTGCAGATTCAGGTGCTTCAGGTCCTGCTTGCGAGGGTTGAGAGATCCAGCAGACTTAGGAGATCCACTAGGTAGCTGCTCGGCGTTCGCAGCCCAGTGCTTCTCCCTCTATCTTATTTTCTTCTATTTTAATCATGTAATAGTTGTGTAGATTCTTTCAGAGTTGTAGTTTTTATGATAGATGCTCATGACTGGTGACACCCCAATGTCAGGCTATGTCTATTTCGCAACTATGTTATTTACCTTATTTTGGGATTATTATTATTATGTTAAAAACTTAGTTTTTATTATCTAATTACTTAAAAATGAATTGGGAGTGTGTCGGCCGGCCTTGTCTTCATGAAAGGTGCCATCACAATCGGGTCCGAGTTTAGGGTCGTGACAAGTTGGTATCAGAGCCTAGGTTACATAGGTCTCACGAGTCATGAGCAAGTTTAGTAGAGTTTCGCGGATCGGTACAGAGACGTCTGTATTTATCCTTGAGAGGATGTAGAACCTTTAGGAAAAACTTCATATTCTTGAAATCCTTATCATGCGAATCTGATGATCCGAGTACTAAACTTCTGTTATTCTATTCTCTCATAGATGGTGAGGACATGCACTATCGGTCAGGATGGATGACCACCAGTACCACCAGCTGTGGACACTAGAGGTCGAGGACACGATCGTGGTCGCGATAAGGGCAGGGGTGTGGCCCGCACAACAACTAGGGCAACACTTGCAGATCAACTAGTTGCCCCAATTCTAGATCAGGCCCCAATTGTGGATGCTCCAATAGTACCAACTCAGGCACCGGTTGTGCCTATTGTGATTCCAGGTCTTTAGGAGGCCTTGGCTCACATTCTGTCAGTTTGCACTGGCCTAGCTCAGGCGGTCTCATTTTCTACAGCCGCAACTACTTCTCTGGTCGGGAGAGGCACTCAAACTCCCGCCGCTCGCACACATGAGCAGGGCGCGTAGAGACTTCAAACACCGGGGGAACATCCAGCCTAGCCGGTTACAGCTGCTCAGGACTATGTAGCTCCTGCCATGCCAGAGGATGAGCAACGTAGGTTGGAGAGGTTTGGTGAACTTTAGCCTCCGACCTTCAGTGGTGCAAAGGGCGAGAATGCCCAGGGTTTCTTAGACAAGTGTTAGCGGATTCTACGTCCATTGGATATTCTAAAGACCAGCGGGGTCGATTTCACTAATTTTCAGTTTTCTGGAGCTACCTTCACTTGGTAGGAGGCATATGAGAGGCGTAGTCCTGTTGGTACAAAACCCCTTACCTGGTAGCAATTCTCTGTTCTCTTTTTGGAGAAGTATGTGCTGTAGTCTTGTAGAGAGGAGCTGCATAGGCAGTTTGAGTGGTTGCATTAGGGAGAGATAACTGTGACACAGTATGAGATGAGGTTCTCCGAGTTATATCGTCATGCTATTTGGTTGGTGCCAACAGATAGAGAGAAGATTAGGAGGTTTGTGGAAGGCCTCACTTATCAGCTTTATATTCTCATGACTAGGGAGAGGGTGTCTGGTGCTACTTTTGAGGAGGTTGTGGACATTTATCGTGGATTGAGTCAGTTCGTCACCAGGAGCGAGATAAGAGGGAGGCCAAGAGGCCTCGAGGATCTGGTAGTTATGGTGGTGCTCCTTCGAGAGGTTAGTTTCAGCATGGTAGAGGCCGTCCATTCAGGCATGCTCAGCCATCTCACCCAGGTTATCGTGGGGCGTCATCGGGACATGGTTCTCACAGTTTTCATCAGGTCCAATCATCACTTAGTGCCCTTCCAGCTCAGAGTTCATCCCGTACTCCATCAGTTTAGGGCTCTTCTATGCCAGGTGCATCTACTAGTCATTTCGTTACTAGAGGTTCCCTTTAGTCCCTGTCTCCAGCACACGAGAGTTACTATGAGTGTGGAGAGATGAGTCATATATGGAGGCAATGTCCTCGTTGTCTTGCGAGTTCATCTTAGCAGAGGAGTCAGCCATCGGCTTCAGCACCAGTTACTTCACCACCACCCACCTAGCTAGCTAGGGGTGGAGGTTAGTTAGCTAGGGGTCACCCTAGAGGGGGAGGTCGATCAGGTGGCGGTTAGGCCCGTTTCCACTTTTAGCTAGACCCGATGCTATTGCTTCCGATGCTGTTATCATAGGTATTGTCTTAGTATGCCATATAGATGCTTCTATATTATTTGATCCCAGTTCCACCTTTTCTTATGTGTTATCATACTTTGCGCATTATTTGGATACGTCCCGTGAGTCTCTTGTTTCACCTATTCATGTATCTACTCTGGTGGGCGATACTGTTGTTGTAGACCGTGTGTACCGGTCGTGTGTGGTGACTATTGGGGGTCTGGAGACCCGAGTGGATCTTTTAATATTATGTATGGTGGATTTCGATGTTATTTTGGGCATGGATTGGCTATCTCCGTGTCATGCTATTCTGGACTGTCATGCTAAGATAGTGACATTGGCTATACCGAGTTTGCCACAGATTAAGATGTTCCCAGTAGAGTAATCTCATTCTTGAAGGCCTAACGTATGGTTTGGAAGGGTTGTCTTTCGTATCTAGACTTTGTAAGGGATATCGATGCAGAGACTCCCAGTATTGATTCTGTCCCAGTTGTGAGGGAGTTTCCCAATGTATTTCCTACAGACCTGCCGGGTATGCCACTGGGCAGGGATATTGATTTTGGTATTGACTTGGTGCCGGGCACTCAACCCATTTCTATTCCACCATATCGTATGGCACCAACAGAGTTAAAGGAATTAAAGGAGCAACTTCAGGAACTCCTTGATAAGGGATTCATTCGTCCTAGTATGTCACCTTGGGGTGCACTAGTTCTATTTGTGAAGAAGAAGGATGTCACTATGAGGATGTGCATTGATTATAGGCAGTTGAACAATGTAATAGTTAAGAACAAGTATCCTTTGCCTCGTATTGATGATTTATTTGACCAGCTTCAGGGAGCGAGAGTGTTCTCCAAGATTGATCTCTATTCAGGTTATAACCAGTACAAGATCAGGGACTCGAATATTCTTAAGATAGCTTTCAGAACCCGATATGGTCATTATGAGTTCTTGGTGATGTCTTTTGGGATGACCAATGCCCCAGCAGCGTTCATGCATTTGATGAACAATGTGTTCCGACCTTATCTCGACTCGTTTATCATATTTTAATTGATGATATTCTGGTGTATTCGCATAGTCAAGAGGAGAACACGAAGCATTTGAGAGTTGTGATGCAGAGATTGAGGGAGGAGAAACTTTATGCAAAATTCTCCAAGTGTAAGTTTTGGCTCAGTTCCGTGGCTTTCTTGGGGCATGTGGTGTCCAACGAGGGTATTCAGGTTGATCCGAAGAAGATAGATGCAGTTCAGAGTTGGCCCAGACCGTCCTTAGCCATAGAGATTCGTAGCTTTCTTGGTTTGGCAGGCTATTATCACCGGTTTGTTAAGGGATTCTCATCTATCGCATTGCCCTTGATCAAGTTAACTCAGAAGGGTGCTTCATTTGTATGGTCGGATGAGTGTGAGGAGAGCTTTCAGAAGCTCAAGACAGCCTTGACCACAGCTCTAGTGTTATTTTTGCCATCAGCTTCAGGTTTATATACTATGTATTGTGATGCTTCGAGAGTTGGTATTGGGTGCATATTGATGTAGGAGGGTAGAGTTATTGCTTATGCTTCTCGCCAATTGGAGCCCCACGAGAAGAACTACCCCATTCATAATTTGGAGTTAGATACCATTGTGCACGCGTTGAAGATTTGGAGGCACTATTTGTATGGTGTGTCTTGCGAGGTGTTTACTGATCATCGTAGCCTCCAACACTTGTTCAAGTAGAAGGATCTCAATTTGAGGCAGCGGAGGTGGTTGGAGTTGCTAAAGGATTATGGTATTACTATATTGTACCATCCGGGGAAGGCCAACATGGTGGACGATGCTTTGAGCCGAAAGGTGGTGAGTATGGGGAGTTTGGCATATATTCCAATTGGGGAGAGACCTCTTGCAGTTGATGTTCGGGCCTTGAAAAATCGGTTCGTAAGGTCAGATATTTCGGAGTCCAATCGGGTATTGGCTTGTGTGGTTTCTCGGTCTTCTTTATATGATCGCATCAGAGAGCGCCAATATGATGATCCTCATTTGCTTGTCCTTAAAGACACAGTTCAGCATGATGATGCTAGAGATGTGACTATTGGTGATGATGGGGTGTTGAGGATGCAGGGCCGGATATGTGTGCCCAATGTAGATGGGCTTCGAGAGTTAATTCTGGGGGAGGCCCATAGCTCGCGGTATTCCATTCATTCGGGTACCGCGAAGATGTGTCAGGATTTGAGGCAGCATTATTGGTGGAGGAGAATGAAGAAGGACATTGTGGGATTTGTAGCTCGGTGTTTCAATTGTCAGCAGGTGAAATATGAGCATCAGAGACCGGGTGGCTTGCTTCAGTAGATGGACATTCTAGAGTGGAAGTGGGAGCGGATCACCATGGACTTCGTAGTTGGGCTCCCGTAGACTTTGAGGAAGTTCGTTGCTATTTGGGTGATTGTGGATCGGCTCACCAAGTCCGCGCACTTCCATCCTATGTGTACTACCTATTCTTCAGAGCGGTTGGCAGAGATCTATATCCGGGAGATTGTCGTTTGCATGGTGTCCTAGTTTCCATCATTTTAGATAGGGGCACTTAGTTTACTTTGCAGTTTTGGAGGTCTGTGCAATGAGAATTGGGTACTCAGGTTGAGTTGAGCACATGTTTTCACCCTCAGACGGACGGGCAGTCCGAGCGCATGATCGGTTCCAACCCTCCACTACTACAAAGTAGCGAGAGTGGTCGAAGCAGCTTTTACCCGAGAAGGTCGGGATCGATTTCCACAGGGAGCTAGAAATGGGAATTGAGTTTCTATCTAAATTGGAGATGCATAATTTCTCTTAATTGCACTTCTAATCATAGCTGATTTTGATATTACTTCCAAGTTTATACTAATAAGATGCTAAATTAAGCTAAGTGAGCTAAGAGTAAGATACTTGAAGGGTTGTCTAAATAGTTAAAAGGCACTAGGGAAGTAACATTCTCCTAGGTGGATACTTGACGGATTCTCGAGTCTAAGGCTAGGTTGTCATGTTGGGGATTACAATATAACCAATGCACTGAACTTCTCACTCTATACCTCTCGGTAGTTTGAGTGATTTTGCCCTAATTGACCTTCTCAAGACCAATTGGATATGATAATTTGTGTAAGCAATTTAGGTTCAAGTAGGGTATTACTATCTCTAGGTTTTTGACCCTTTAATTGGGGCTATGAATCTCTTGAATACGCCCCAATTCCTTGTTGGACTAATTTTCCTAGACTCAAGTTCTCTTTTTCAAGAAGAACCCAAGTCAAATAAGCAAAAATTAGTGTTTGCAACCACTAATTCAACATTGAAACCATAAATTAGTCCAAATATCAAACATCCATAGATATTCAAGCCTTAAAACACAAGACCCATCAAATATCCACACTAGGGTTGAGCCACAACCCTAGCTAATGGGTTTATCTACTCATGATAATAGAAGAAAACAAAGAAATAGATGAAGAAAAACCCATAATATTTAATTACAAGCTAAAACTTGAAGATTCAATGATAAAATTACTCTAAAATTACTTAAAATGGTAGAGGAACACTGTTCACTAGCACAACTGCTAGTTAGAATACAACTGATGACCTAAAAATGGGAAAAGAAACTATTTATACTAGGCTGGATATTTTGGACAAAAATACCACTGCGGGGTTAGTGCAGACCGCACAAAATCGAGTACGGCCGCAATGAGGCTTCTTGGTTTAAAAGTCTGCTCTCTGAACTTGGCCATCGCGGGCCACACAAAATGCACTGCAGCTGCTGTGGCATCTATTGCGGTCTGCATAAAAAGGACTGCGGACCGCATTGGCAATTAGCTCCAAATCTTTAACTCTTTTAACTCTTCCTTTGCGGACCACATAATATCGAGTGCGGCCAAGGTGAGTCCATTGCGGTCCGCATGAAATGCTTTGCGGCTGCATTGCTTGAATGTTTGAAATGAGCACCTCTCTGAACTTCCTTATTGTGGACCGCATAGAATGGAGTGCGGCTGCAGTGGTCCTGTTGCACTGTGCTTAGAATTGTTCTTGGTACTTGTGCATGTTTCACTCCTTTTTGAGCTGGTTTTGACGAATTGTCACATTGTTGACCAAACCCTGCAAACAAGTACATCATGTATGCCTTTGGGACTATTTTGTACAAATATTTAATCAAAACTCAAGTAATAAGGAGTGTAAAATGCATCATAATCCCTAGTTATCAACTCCCCCAAACTTAAGCTTTTGCTTGTCCTCAAGCAAACAAAATAAGACCCACCCCTTAAGAGTAAATCCAAGAAAATTCAGCTGACCAAAGTGACCTCATCTAGCCTTAATTGGGACTAACAATTTCCCTCAATTCGAATGAATCATTAACAATATTCGACCTTTTATGCACCATGGATTTAGTGCGACACAAGAGCATCAAGAGTTGACTCAACACATCAAAGAAACTCATTCTACTACCTTGCTCATTGTGGAACCCAAACTCACACATCCTCAACTTTCCCTAAGCAAACCTCACCTTTAGGATTGTAGCACTTAGAATGAGGTTATGGAAATACACTCATCTCTCTCAAAGAAAAGTCATAATTCCGGCTCTAAGTACCATATGCTTGCCCCTTATGTAAGTCACCACTAATGTAAGCTTCATTCAACTCAAGATCATATAGGGCTTCTGTGGAGATATAGTGAAGGCTTTTGGTTTAGGGTAGGAAATGTTTGGTCTAAGTAGGTTCCATCTTCCCTTTAGCACTTCTTTTGCTTCATTTTGACACATATTCTCTTGACTTTTTAAGTCATTTAACTTCTTTCTAAGGGGTTAGAGAGACACATTGTCACTCTTTCTTGTTCATTTCAAATCTTTTTCTCCTTTCTCAACTTTTCACACCTTTCATCTCTTTACTTTTATTGAATTCCTTCATTCTTTTCTACATTGATCATTCTTTTTGTCTTTTTGATTTTCTTTCTTTTTCATTGCCTTTCCTTTTCTTCTTTTTGTACTTTTTACCACTTTGTTTCATTCCTCGTCTCTTCCACCAAACTTATGCTTTTTCCTTGTGCTAAGGAAAGATCGAGTGCCAAGAGAGGGTATTTTTAGAACGACTCAAGGCTTGTATCATGATTTTTGAAAGAAAAAGGTCTAATGCTCAAAAGGGTTGACTAGGAGTTTTATCATTGGTAGGCTATGGAAGTGTTCAAGATATCATTCGGATCAAGGAGAACCTATAATCAATTTCAAGTCAAATTAGTTGAGATTTGAGCAATACTGTCGAGATTTGAGCAACACTGTACGTGGTGAATTCAGAAGACTTGATTTCCCGTTGTCGAGAAATTTTAGAAGCATGCCTCGAGAATTCGAGGCCAGGAGGTCGCGACCGAGTTCTTGACCTCGGGACTCGCCGAGGCTCGACTCAGAGGAAATGAAGAACAAAGTCAGGACAAGAGGAGGAATCCCTCTAGACACGTAGCTATATCTGATAGACCCGGCCTATGTAGAGCCTATGTTGTAGCATCATGTCAAGCTATCAGTACTTAATCCCCACATACTTATAACCGAGAACCCCCTCCTATATAAAGGTGGCTCGCCCCTCCTTGCAAAGGGCTGATGTTGCTCCATTTCTTTACAAATGCAATAATATCTCTCTCTCTCTCCCTCTCTCTTTCTTCTAAGTCATTTCTTCTCATTGGCCCGAGGCCACTTTGCATTTATCGTTTTTACTTGTTCTTCGCCCGTCTAGCTATGCAATGGCCATAAAGAGCCTTACTTAATCACATCTCTATTTGTTATCCCTTTCCCGACTGTCCCAGATAGCTCGATCTCGGCTCAAGCCTCGACCCCAAGGCCTCCATCGACCTGTTCCGCGCTTAGGCAACATGCCATTTCATTTTGCTTACTTCCTCGATTTAGCTCGTATTCTATCACCATACTTTGCATTTTTAGCATCAACTGCTCTAACAACTAGCTCAATAATAGATCACGTATTTTTAGAATCCCATTTACAAATTTAATTGTTGTTACCATTTTCACGGTAAACAGTTTGGCGCCCACCATGGGGCTAAAAATAATAGTGATTATTTTCTTTCTAGTTTCGTCACATAAACACACGTTATCCTTCACACTTTTCTTGTCCAAGATCTTTTGATTTTAGGATAATGTCTGGCTCGGTAAGAAAAATCGAGAACGACTACCCCAAGAACCACGGTGGAAGTAGTATGGTTGTTCCAACGGTTGACGGGACACAACAGGACCCTGATGACGTATTTGGGCCGATTCAAGTGAATGCGGGCTTGCGAGGCGTACAACAAGTCAACGAAGCCTTGCACACTGATGATAGCATACAACTTGCTGACCAACAGGAAGCTCGAAAAACCCCGGCCCAGGAAGAACAGGAAGTTAATCTTCACGTTATCTTTGAGATGTTGCAGGCATAACAACTGGCCATCGCTCAGCTTCAAAATTGACCGGATATCCCCAATGCAATAGCGACGGGGACACCTTCTTAGGATGAGCCAATATCCGAGAGGTCAAGTAACGATGAGTCGGTAATCGACTCCGGCGCAGCGAAGATGCTAAGGAATCTCCTCAAAAAGATCAAATCAGGTTTGTGGAAGCTCCTACAAAAACTAACTCCAAGGGAAACAACCCCGAAATTCGCTTTGCGGAAGCCCAGAACGCCAGAACTCCCTAGGTGCGATAGGACCTTTGATCCCTACGGGCGTACCACCGCTCGCATGTGCTCGTTCAGAGGTAGCGACGCCCGAGACGGTGGGTTCGAGCCCGCCTTGGACCAGTCGGATGACCATGCGCGGCACCGGTCCTAAATCGGGGCCACGGACAACCCCCCAGGAACCCTCTCGGGTTCGGTATATCCAAGCAGACCCCCGGCAAAAAAACTGGTATAAAGCAGATGGAGGTATCACCCATGCGCGATGAATGGAGGGAGTGACCTAAGATGCAGTCTACCTTGTAACGGTAGGAAGATAGCCCGGGGACAGCATCCTCAAGGAACCTCCAATGGAACCAGATTCAACAAGGCACTCCTGGTAATATAATCCCGCCCAGCCAGATGCAATTTCGGCATTGCTGTGCCGAACATCGTGATCACCATAAGCGAGTCTGGATATGATAAGCGGCTCAGACCTATTCGACCAATACCCCTTTGAGAGAACTATGGCCCGGTGCAGGAACCACAGGGCGCACAAGGTCACCAGCCAAAAGGAACAACAACCATTCTATTCAATAGAGGTCGCCACCAGGTATCATCAAGTAGTCAAGCTCGAATCCGGCTCCAAGGGAGGAAGGATATTGAGAAAAACGAGGCTGACAAGCCACAACGTATTGCCGCGACAGTAGAAAGGCAGCGACACCCTTCAAAGACCTGCAGAATTCAGAGAGAAAGTGCTCATCGCCAAGAAAAGGTATATCCGGGGAATATACCCAAAGGGTACCCTTACATCCAGGGAAAGGGACGCTGAAACTTTGCCTCGACCTTGTATTCACGTGCTGGTAACCCCTTCCCTCATTTAACCTATTCCTAGTAAAGCATGTGTTCATAAGTGCAGGTGTTTCGACCAATTACACCAATGGCGTTGGGCCAAGGACAATAGGGCAATTCGGACCAACGAACCAAATCATTCCCACACTTCAAACCTTTGATGGACTCCAGACGCCAGTCGCCACAACAATCTGGAAAGCAGCTCCCTCTATATAGCTCGCTTGAGCTCGAACTAGAGCGCCGAGCTTGCGAAACGCGAATGTTTTGTTCAAATGGCAGCGGGTATACCACCCAGAGGCAATTGCAACCCCACTCTGCCAAAAGGATGAAATTTCCCAGAAAAGGTAGGACTAAGGCATTTGACAAAAGGCTACAGGCGACGGGAGGAAGTCCCTCACCATATAACCAGCCACAGGCATCAAAGTCCTGCGCCCTCTAAAGGATCCAAGGGTAAGCGGAGCAGCATATTCGACTAAGCCTAGTTGAACGTGGTAAAAGGTCACATTAGAGCTCGCACCTCGGAACGGTAGGAACGGACCAAGCCTTCAAAACATTACCTACACACCCTGCAGCAAGGGAGAACTACTCCACTCATTCGATTGTCTTTTTTCCTTTTACTAACCTACATGCAGGCAGTCAGCCAAGGCATTCATAAATTCCAAACTCCACTCGAAAATCTGAGGCCCCTGCAAGATCTGCCGAGCTCTCTTTCCTTGATCGGGTTTTCAACCTAAAAGTCCCGCCAACAAGATTATTAGCAGAGCAACATACACCCCAGAAAGGGCTACGAAGAGATAGTTGGATTTCCTTCTATAGTCGGGCGACGTGCGGCGGTTTTCTCTTAATGAGTATCATTTCCTCAGAAGTGCCAACAAATGGCAGGCTAGGTCTCGAAACAGAACCACACAAGCAGATCGGTTGATCGGCAGAGCCGAGCACGTGCGGGCCGAGATCATGACAACGAGACAACATGTACTTACAGTATATATCTACGCCAATCAGTAAAGAATATATTTTCAACATTTCATCACGACCTATATCTATGCCAAGCAATAAAGAATATCTTTCTAGCATTTTGTACTTCGAGAAAGACTATTTTGACATAATGCTTCTCCATCAAATGGGTCACGATACACTCGGAGACTTAATATAAGCAATTCAACAACTTGCACGACCCCAGGGTTGGAACTTCAGGCTCATCAAGGCCCCAGAAGGCAACTCCGAGCTCACGAGAAGCTGTCTTCAAGCTTAAACAAACTCGATGACTTGGAGACTACTATCAATCGCCATACAACTGGAAAGATCCAAAACTGTAAGACCCTAACGGGCAGCCTCGGCATAACCAGATCTACTCTATAAAACTGTAAAACCTCAATAGGCATGACAAAACTGTAAGACCTCAACAGGCATGACAAAACTGCAAGACCTCAACAACATGAAAATCCCGATATTTAGGCTATACGTCGCATTTGTAAGAATCCCTAAAGGGAATACCCACGATGTAGATGCCTAAACTATCACTAGGGATAAAAAAATGGCTACTGCCAAAGGCATATGACTACAGTCGAAACGGCTGATACAACCCAAAAAACGCGACTCGGGGATGCCCGATTGTTGCTAAAAAATCGCAGGCCATTACTCTAATATACTTCGGAAAGAACCGGTTAAAACAGGCTTCCCTCCACAGGCAAAAAACGAGCTCCGACAATGTCAGCTCCAAAATACAAGAGCGTCGATCTACTCGACCTACAAGCTATGAACCTTACGAGGCGCTCGAAACACCACCGACAATGACTTGAAATCGAGGTTCCTCTGGAACCAACGACGCGTCAGGCAAAACACTACAAAAAGACCTTAATGAGTGGATACAAAGCCTACACAAACAAGCCTATGGAAAAAAACAGCGTAAGAGCCATTGTCGCCAGCTAAGCAAGCCCACGGGCAAAAATAGCGTAAGAGCCATTGTCGTCAGCTAAAAAATCTTGACAACTTAAGGATTAAAATGAGCTTGAATCGTAACCCAATTCAGAGACCGGATCCAAAATAGTTAACTATGCAAGCCTACGGGCCACATATTAAAAGGTCTCTACGACCAAATGGCATAAGTGCTACTATCGCCAGGATCTTCATGAAATTTAAGGGTCGATTATAGCTCGAATCGTAATGCGACTCAGAGACTGGACCCGGAAAATGCAACGTGCCTAAGGGCGCAGAACAAGCCCCATTGTCGTCTTCCGGAGATTCAATAAAATCTAAGGGTCGATAGCTCGAATCACAACGCGATTCGGAGACTGGACCCGAGAAGTGCAACATGCCTAAGGGCATGACGTAAGTACCACCAATGCCAGAAACTCAGTAAAATCTAAGGGTCGATTACAGCCCGAGTCACAAAGCGACTTGGAGACTGGACCCGAAAATTGCAAAATGCCTAAGGGCGTGGCACAAAAGCTACTATCGCCAGCCAGAAAATCAGGGAAGCTCAAAGGGTCGATTATAGCACGAGTCGCGACGCGATTTGAAGATTGGGCTACTAAATAGTTAAAATTGCAATACGCCTAAGGGCATGGATCGAATGCTACCATCATCAGCCGATTCGAATTCCAGGCCACGCGCCCGAAAAATCACTTCAACACAGAAGCACAAAGGGTCGTCATCATCCGTCCATGCAAGCAAGGAAAAATCTATGGGTCAATTGAAGCTCGAGTCATAGCGTGAGCCGGAGACTGGACCCAAAGCGGTTGGAACAGCAATGCCCAAGGGCAAAAGATAAAAGCAACTACCATCCGCCCGTACGGGTACGGAAAATCTGAAGGTGGGAAGGCTCGAGCCGGAGCCCGATTCAAAACTAAGCCTAAACGACCAAGCCGAGCATGGAGGCCCAGCACTGGCTCATGCCAATGATCACACTTAAGAGTCCCCATACCGTCTGATCAGTTCTGGACCGAGAAGGACCTCGCCAAACGCCAAGACTAGCCTGCCTAATCGAAAGCAACAAAAAAGGTACAGAAGAAATAAAACTTCAAAACTTCTCCTTTTATATATATCACATGTGCAAGAAAAAACGTATTCTCCATATATAGGCATTCCCTACATATATCCAGAGCAAAGCAACAGAACGGAAAAATCTACACTCTACACTAAAAGAACTATAGCTTGCCAAAATCGCCCTCCGCAACATCAATGAGAAGCAACCGGGCATTGCGCTCATCCGCCCGTGCTCAAGCCAATTCCTCCGAGAGAACAAATCCCCTTGCACCAATCTCTTCGAACACCTCTCTCCGGGATTTACAATGAACGTATTCCTCGATCCTTCGCTCCTGGTCGAAGGTTTGCTTTAGCTCAGCTTGGGCGTCTGTGGCATCCTTCACACAAATCGCCATCTCACGATCGGCCTTGGCTCGGTTTAGTACCACTTCTGTCCAAGAGTCAATTATCTCGGCTCTGACCTTCGAGAGATTAGATTCAAGTTTCCCGATCATGTCCGCTTGAACTTTGGCATTGTTATGAATCAAGCGGAGTTGGACCTTGAGGGCGGGGATATTGGCTGAAACATTCATCTCCTCCAGAGCTCGAGATGCACTTGAGCCCTCAGCTCCCTGCAAGCAATTCTGATGTGGTTAACGTTGCCTTTGAGGTACTCCAGAGCCTCTGACTTTCTCCGCAACTGATACAGCAAAAGGGAATTAGCCTCAAGGTTAGAAAGGAGCGAAGGACACACTACAAAAAATTACCTGCTCCGCCAAATAGCTCTCAAAGTTTGAGCTCCAGTGCGCCTCATATCGCCAATGTTGCAACTCGACTTCCTTCTCATAGCTAAGGACCCTATGCGACTCGCCCTCATCCCAGATTTTCTGAAGCTTGGCCCTTTGACGGAGCAGATCAGACCTGAGCCTATCATAGGCCTGCACAAGGAAGGATCAATAGAGGGAGGAGGACAAGGGATACATGTGAATTATGCATAAACACGCCATAAAATGAAGCCGATGGACTTCCTCGAAGTCAAAACACACTCCTATTGATTTTTCCCTTGCGGCCCTAGAAGAGCCAACCTTAGGCATGACATGCTCACTCAAAGGAACCATCGGCCAGGAATCGGGCACTCCGGGAGTAGCAGACTCCGGTAGCACCCCCTCTTCAGAAATACGAGCCCGATCGGCACTACTAAAAGCTCCATCACGTCGCAAGTTCCGATCCCCCTCATTGAAATCATCCCTCAAACTAGAGGCCAACAACTCCTTCCCCTTTTTAGAGCAACATTGCCTCATTCTAAGGAACCGTCCGATATCTGCAAATGGTAGATCCAGCACAAGTGAAAGAGAAAAGTATTACCTCGGGTATGTGAAGGCAAAGCAAGGGCAACATATGCACATACCTCGGTGTTGCGTTCCCCGTCCGGTACAAAGCACAACTCGCCACCTGTGTTCATCACATGATGAACGGGTCACCAGCTCCCGGACCCAACCGGGAAGATCATGAACATCACCCAGCGTCCATGAAGTTGCTGCAGCAGAAGAAACAACGTTATTACTCAGCTAATTTTTGCTATAGATGAGATATGAAAAAGTTCCAAACGCCTCACTCACATGCGTGATTCCACCCTTCGGGAAACGACAAGAACTCCGCTGGGATAATGTCAGTCGTCCGAACCCGGGAAAACCAACATGTCCACTCTCGATCTCCGCCTTCCTCATCGTCAATGACAAATGGCGTGGACGAGCAACACCTCAAAGTTAGCAGGCCTCGATGATGAAAGGGCCGATATAGCCTGACAAGATGATCAAACGTGAATTTAAGCCCGACGTTCCCTGCGAAGAACCTCATCATCAATACCATTCGCCAAAATGATGGATGAATCTGCGCTAGGTGACCCGATACTTCAGACAAAATTCAAGAACAATCCTATCAGGAGGGCCAAAGGCGAAAGGATATAAATACATGTTCAGGAATCCATCAGTAGAATCCACAATACCCTCGTTGGGGGAGAGCGCCTGCAGGACTATCCCTCGCTCCACCCACAATATCTCCTCGCCATCTCTAGATGTTCTCCCCTTAGCAAAGATGCCGTCTCCAGAGCAAACTTCCTCGATTCCTAAGCACCAGGAACAACACCTATGGCCCCTTGTCGGATCGACCCCAAAGCGGTTTCCATGGCTATGGTGAAACTGACAGGTCGAAGCAAAGGTGCGCACCAATACTTTCACACCTTAAAAGTTGCAGTACCCTATGCCAAAACAGAAAGGTAGCTATTTTTAGTGAAGTCTGGTGAAGGAGCCGAAACCGCTCCACATATATGCGAAAAACAACAACAATTCACCTACCCGAGGCAAGCCCTGGGAAGCCAATAGCCTCGATACAGATCGATGGGTTGATGTTCGATCCCGGAAGCATTCTCTAAGGAGGAGTAGAGACTCAAGGAGTAGTTTTGTATTGTCTCCATGCTCGGGGCATCACTCCTACGTCAAGAAACCCTAGCCCAAAGAAGTCGGGCCTCGACGAGCTCTCAACGCTGGCACTCAACGAAAGGCTAGCAACTGATCTCACAATTCACTCTTTCTAAGAAGCAGGAGAAAACGCAGGAAGCTCCAATCGCGAAAGCTACACAAAGGTCCGAGGAAGCACCCAATTACATGCAAGCTCCTCAGCAGAAGTCTATTTTATACAGCCTAAATAGGGCATCTACATCAAGACTAATAGGGACCACCGGGTACCCGAAGATGACCCAAATCCGGAGCATCGCCCCCGAAGGCCCTGGAACTCAACGCATGATCTCCATACAACCCGAGGGACTTTGATAGCCCCGACCCATCAGATCAATCTAGAGTTGTTCCAAAGTACGATGATGGGATCGAAAAAGACCCATACCGATTTGCAAAAGATCAGAACAAACACTTGCGTCCAAGCTAGATATCAGCAATCAACAACACAAAAGGAGACATTCAAAGAGCCTCGAAGGGCATGAAAGCATACAGAAACAACGCAAATTCGAAAGCAGAAATCAACAAAGTTCATTTCTTATTCATGAAAGTTTGTGTACAAGCAGCCCTCGAGGGGTCGTTACATACAATTACAAAGGTCTACGGAGGATTTCTACGCCTAAAGGAGGAGGCAAAGGGATGCACGCGTGAGGTGAAGACCTGGAGGCTGAGCCATCTTAGAAAGTCCACAACAGGCCCCTGGAAGCACACCCCCTCAGAAGTTTCATCCCAACCTTCCACACTGATATCCCAAAAAGGATAGAGCAAGTAACAGGAAGGGATGAAAAAATGCCATAGCTCTCCGAAGCCTGAGGACCTTCTTTGGCCAAAGAAGCCTCGGAGAGATAGCGGACCAAACAGTCCTCGGTCCCGCTTGCACGACTACTTTGGATCCACTTCTTGGAACATCCAGCCATGCAAGCCCCGAACTTGAAGCAAAGTGCCACATCGACCTGGGGTATGAAGGTGCGCAGTAGTGTATAATCCGAGCTCCCTTTTGAGCAGCGGTGCATAATCCGAACAATTGTCTACATAGGGGAGGGACCGACTCCCCATCCATTATCGCCTCGACCCAGCAATAGTAGCAAAGGCGAGCATACCAACGACCACGACAATCACGAGATGGAATGTCTACAATCTATAAAGCGAGGCCCCAACGTAAAGTCACAAGATAGTCCAAGGAAGCTCATCCAAGCGACTTTTGAGATCATAAGCCCTATGCATGATGTTCAGGGGCGAAAGAAGGAGATAAGAAAAGAAAAGGCATGCAACCCAATGGAAACTTTGAGATGGTGGGAACCAAGCCAAGGCACCCCCATTTATAGAGGATTACAACACAGTCATCCATACTTTGGAAGACTGACCAACAGATGCAGTTAATGTGTCTACGAAAAATGAAACGGCGACGATACCTTTACCTCGAAGAAAGAGAATCAAGAGCGCAATGAATGAAATCGAAAAGCATGAATCAGGGGTTGCATCATCGACATGGCATCGCCAAAAGAAGATCAATGAGTCAAGTGTTAAAATCGTTTCCCATCTTTTGATATGGGAAACACGGAGACTATCTGTAGGCGGTGAAATCAAAAGACTTGATTTCCTGCTGTCGAGACATTTTGGAAGCATGCCTCTAGAATTCGAGGGCAGGAGGTCGCGATCGAGTTTTCGACCTCGGGACTCGCCGAGGCTCGACTTAGAGGAAACGAAGAACAAAGTCAGGACAAGAGGAGGAATCCCTCTAGACACGAAGCTATATCTGACAAACCTAGCCTCTCTAGAGCCTATGTTGTAGCATCATGTCAAGCCATCCCATCAACGTACTTTGTACTTAATCCCCACATACTTGTAGCTGAGACCCCCCTCCTATATAAAAGGGATCGCCCCTCCTTGCAAAGGGTTGATGTTGCTCCATTTCTCCACAAGTGCAATAATCTCTCTCTCTCTCTCTCTCTCTCTCTCTCTCTCTCTCTCTTTATTCTAAGTCATTTGTTCTCATTGGCCCGAGGCCACCTCGCATTTATCATTTTTTACTTGTTCTTCGCCCGTCTAGCTGTGCAATGGCCATAAAGAGCCTTACTTAATCGTATCTCTGTTTGTTATCCCTTTCTCGAATGTCCCAGATAGCTCGACCTCGGCTTAAGCCTCGACCCCGAGGCCTCTATCAACCTGCTCCCCGCTCGGGCAAGAAGCCCTTTCAGTTTGCTTACTGCCTCGATTTAGCTCGTATTCTATCACCATACTTAGCATTTTTAGCATCAACTGCTCTAACAACTAGCTCGAGAATAGATCATGTATTTTTAGAATCCCATTTACAAATTTAATTGTTGTTACCATTTTCACGGTAAACAAACACAATGGTCCCGAAAAACCACTTGATGATTATCGGTCAACACAAGAGTTTCAAGGTCACCACTTGCATCATCCAATACACAACAATTTGTTTTTGACCATATGATCAAAGGCAAATGTGTTAGGCCTAAGTGAAGCTTTGCTTGAGGCACCCTTACCAACTAGCTACTAAAAAGCAAAAAGAAAATAGACTCAAACCCTTAAGAAGGTTGTCATGCCATCCATCATTGAGAAGAGCCACCCGATTCACACAAACTCCACCTTTGGAAAGAATCGTGGCATTAAGAAAACCAAAGTCTTATTGCATGCAAGAACTCAAAACAAGAAGCTACTAAAATAAAATAAGAAGCTATGGAAGGAAAAATGCGGAAAGTAAAAATGAATATATACAAGAGGGGAATTAGTTGAATATACAATATGAAGAATGAATATATATATAAGAACGTAGCTTTATATACAGACCCAAAAGTAAAAGTACGAAAAGTGCAATAAAAAGATAAAGTTATATACATACCAAAGGTAAAAAGAAAGCATAAAGAAAATAATATTGTCATATATATAGTCATCCAAATAGGGCTACCCCCTCAAATTAAAGCTAGCATTGTCCTCAATGCTAACTAACCAAAATAAGCACAAAATAAGAAAGAGAGGAAAAAGAAACTCCCTATTGGCCCTCCGTCTGCATAGGGTCCTGAGTCTCGGTCCTTAATCTGCTCGGGAACCTGTGACTGGCTCCCTATACTCTATGCCTCCACTAGGACCTGGGCCTGGACTAAATCCTGGGCCTGTACTGGAATTTGGGGCTGGCTAGAGGAACCTCCCTGCGGGTCGTCCAACTCTATAATAGCATCGTCAGTACGAGGGATCACCCTCTTCCTCTTGGGTGGCCTCTATGACTCCTACTCTGGCTGGGGTTGGGCTGTTAGAGCCGGGTCATGCAATGACAGATCTAGAGGTAGGTGATCCACCTTCAACCTCTCTACCTCCACCCTTAGCTCCTTCACTGACTCTTTTAAAGCCTGAGTCTTTCTCATTTTCTTCGCCTCCCTAGCAAGATCCTTCAATGCCTTTCCATGAGAATCAACAACATCTATGAGCTTCTTCTGGTTGTCAAGAATTTCCTTTAGAATGTCCTCCACTGACTATGGGACCTGTGGCAGAGGAGGTGCTGACATAGTATAGATAGCTTAGAAGTGGCTGTCTGCATCCAGTTGTTTATGTTGGCGAGGGTCTGGCTCAGGCGGTAGGAAGTCAAGGGGTAAGCAGTGTATGAGGGAATCTCTGGAGTTGTAGAAGTAGAGGGTCCTGGGGCCATGTCTACTGTGGTGGAAGGAGGTTGAGTAGGAGCCACTACTACTACTGGCTCTTCAGACTAGCCAGTTGAAGTAGTGGCTTTTCCCTAGGGGTCCTTGGGGTTGTCGGGACCCTTGGTGATGTACCAGGAGAACGGTGCCTTTGCTTTCACTTTCATATCAAATCTCTGCTTCTCCACATCGAGGTCCTCAAAGTACATGGTCAGGAAGTTGGGAAAGGGATAAGACCTGTCACCTTCGTTCACCACCCATGTAATTACTCGGGACATCAAATTCCCGATGTTAATCGGGTACCCCACCATGATCGATGCCACCAATATAGCCCGGTGGATAGGAAGTGAGTTGTCATGAGTGGTGGGGTCTACCCTACTACACACAAATGTTTCCCACCCGTTAGCTTCGAAATTAAGGGTCCTCTTCAGAATACTCACTCCCGCAGTCAACCAATATGGGGTGGTACCTGGGATTGCCAAGTACTCTACCAACCAAGGATGAGTAGCCTCACCTAATGCCCCCTTTTCTAAATATAATGACTCATCCTCCTCCGGGAAGCCCAGGTAATCATTTATTATCTTGCCATCAAATTTCACCTTCAAGTTCCGTACTTTGGTCGCTGTGGTGCCCTTTTGATGTGGGCAACATTCGTGTAAAACTCTTTCACCAAGTGCTCATTGGCATCCTCCACATGGCCTATGAAATAATCCCATCCCGCTCTTTCTCTGAACTGCCTCAACACATTGGGGTTGTGAGGCATGAGGTCCCGGGTGATGAATTTTTGCTCAGGTATTAGCTTCTTCTCGGGCCACCACTCTCTGAATTTGTGGTAGGCAACTTCACTCACAAACCTGTCCTACCAGGCCTTCGGGTATCTGGTTCTTTCTACCCCTCCTACTTGGGGCTCACCCCTACTTCTTCCCCTTTTTCTTCTATGGGCCCTTCCCCGGATAGTGAAGCTGTAAGAGAGGGGAATATTTATTGCCACTACCTGCAGCTGAGCCCTCAGATGACTTAGAAGATATGCGCACTGATGCTTGGGTAGTGGGAGAGACCGGAGGTGTATCCCTCAACATGTTTCTCTCCGACCAGTCAGGAATATACTCTAGCACGGAGTCTGACGATGCCTCCGGGGAAGGCTCATATTCACTCCCAGATTGGTCAATGGCTCTATCAGCAGCCGTTATGAGCCTCCGAGTGTTTTTGATGTTTTGTCGGGATTGCGGGGTCAATCTTATCATGCCCCGTCCCCTACCCCGGGAGGACTCTCCTCTTACTGATTTTTTATCATATTTGCCTCGTGATTTCACCATGATCTGCAAAGAGAATATAATTGAACTTTGTTAGTATCAGTAGAGTTAGTGAAGCATTGTAGAAAAATTGCAGACATTTAGAAGTTGCAAACCGCAAACCGCACAAAATGAGGTGCGGCCGAAAAGAAGCTACTGTGGACCGTACAAAATGCACTACGATCCGCACTGAGGTTGGGTTTAGACTACCTACTCTCTGAATCTATGTACCGCAGACCGCATAAAATGCATTGCCGTCCGCATTGAGGCACCGCAGATCACACAAAATCCATTGCGGCCGCGGTCCTCACTTGTTAGCTTTCAGAACATTTACCACTGCGGTCCGTACAAAAAAGCACTGCGGACCGCGCAAAATCACTACAGACCGCACAAACTCCACTGCGGTTTGCATTGAGTACCCAGCAGCAATACCAACCTAGGGTTCAAATTTTTCATGTTTTTAGTCCAATTTTTCACCTATTATTGATTACCTAGGTGTTAAATCAGTGTTTTAACTAATTATTCCTAATTAAAACAGGATTAAATGAACCTATGCTTCAGAATTAAAAGAAAAATGGGAAGAAAAGAAGAAAAACTAAGAAAAAATGAAAGTCAAAAGAAAATAGCAAAGTTAAACAACTAAGAAGGAATTAAAGTTACTAGAAATGAGATGCACTAACGATTAATCGAGACTTAGCAGTTGAATTCGTGCAATTAGAGTGATGAACAATAATTTTTCAAGCTTCCGAGAGTAAAAGGTCAAAAAGTTGGAAATGAGGGCCTCAGGTCCTATTTATAGAAAAAGGACTTGGGGCCCATCTCACCTACTCACTGCGGACCGCACAAAATGGCACCGTGGTCCGCATTGCTCAGAAACAAATGGCACTGCGAAAAAGTCTACTGCGGACTGTAAGAAATGCAATGCAACTACAGTGGTCCACCATGGACCGCACAAAATTCATTGCGGCCGCAGCAGTAAACTTCAGAGACTCCCCATTTCTGACCAAATACTCTGCGATCCGCATTAAATTGTTGCCCCCGCAAAGAGGCCTTTGCGGCCGCACAAAATGAAGTGTGGTATGCATTGAAAACTTCAGAGAGTGATCATTTTTCCAAACTTGGTCCTGCACTGCATCAACACAATCATACAACATCTTACAACCAGTCAGTCTAAAAATAAATCCTACACTTCAAAGAAAATCACAGAAAAACAAAAGGAAAGGCACATGAGTTGCCTCCCAAGAAGCACCTGATTTAATGTCGCGGCACGATGCAGGTTACCATCAAATCACTTCAGATAGAGCAATGCCACCACGTGGCTGTCATCAATCTTGCCCAGGTAGTGCTTGACCCTGTGCCCATTAACTCTGAAAACCTCCCCATTTTTGTTCTTCAAGTCAAGTGCACCAAACGGAGTCACAAGCACCACTTCAAAAGGTCCACTCTATTTTGACTTAAGCTTTCCCGGAAATAGAGGTAACCGAGAGTTGAACAAGAGAACCAAATCACCCACTTTGAACTCCTTGCCACGAACATATTTATCATGAAGGTACTTCATCTTGTCCTTGTACAAGGACGAACTGGAGTATGCATGGAATCAGAATTCATTAAGTTCTTTAAGCTACTCCACACGAAGATTTGCTTCCATATCCCATTCAAGATTTAACTTCCTCAAAGCCCACATGGCCTTGTACTCTAACTCAACCGGTAGATGACAAGCTTTACCAAGCACCAACCGATACGGAGACATACCAATCGGAGTCTTGTAAGCAGTTTTATAAGCCCATAGAGCATCATCCAACTTCTTTGACAATATACTCTTGATTTAGCTTCCTATTTGCATTGATCGTATTTGACAATATACTCTTGATTTCCCTGTTTGAGACTTCAACTTGGCCACTCGCTTGAGGATGATAAGGAGTTGAAACTTTGTGATTGACACCATACTTTGCAAGCAACATGTCAAAAGCTCTATTACAACAATGAGACCCCCCATCACTTATGATTGCATGAGGAGTGCCAAACCTTGTAAAAATGCTCTTCTTGAGAAATGCACAACACTTCGGGCCTCATTGTTGGGTAAAGACATGGCTTCAACCCACTTTGAAATATAGTCAACCGCCACAAGAATGTTTGTGTTCCCACACGAGCTCACAAACGGGCCCATAAAATCAATGCCCCATACATCAAAAATATTAATTTCAAGGATGGTATTGAGAGACATCTCATCTTTTTCGAAATTCCACCCACTCTTTAACATTCGTCACACCTATTCAGAAGTTCACTTGCATCTTTGTACAGAGTTGTCCAATAAAACCCACAACTAAGAACTTTTGAAGCCGTCCTTGCCCCGCCATGATAGCCACCATAAGTAGAGGAATGACAAGCCTCTAAGATACTCAATTGCTCCTCCTTCGGGACACACCTTCGGATCACACCATCCATGCAAATCTTGAACAAGTACGGCTTATCCAAATAGAAATCCAAACTATCCTATTTCAGCTTCTTCCTTTGGTTAGAAGAGAGCTCACGCATGATTGTACCAGTCACAAGGAAATTAGCAACGTCCGCAAACCATGACATACCATTCACCGACACCGAAAGGAGTTGTTCGTCGGGAAATGAATCATTGATCTCTAGGCCATCACGAGGCCTCCCCTCCTCCTCCAAGTGGGACAAGTGGTCCGCCACTTGGTTTTCACTACCCTTCCGGTCCACAATCTCCAAATCAAACTCTTGAAGTAATAAGACCCATCGCATTAGTCTAGCTTTGGAATCCTTCTTCGTCATCAAGTACCAGAGTGCGACATGATCGGTATGAACTATGACCTTGGTACCCATAAGATATGTCTTGAATTTCTCCATTGCGAACACAATAGCCAAAAGCTCTTTCTCGGTCACCGTATAGTTCACTTGAGCATCATTCATTGTCTTGCTCGCGTAGTACACCAGATGAAACATTTTATTCACTCTTTGACCCAAAACCGCCCCAATCGCAACATCACTCACATCACACATGAGCTCAAAAGGCAAGCTTCAATTAGGTGCGATAATAATAGGAGTGGTGGTCAACTTGTGCTTGAGAAGTTCAAAGGCTTGGATACATCTCTCATCGAATACGAACTTGGCATCTTTTTCCAATAACTTGCATAGGGGATTCACTACCTTCGAAAAGTCTTTGATAAATCTTTGGTAGAACCCCACATGCCCAAGAAAACTTCTAACTCCCTTGACAGAGGTAGGGGAGGGAGCCTTGAAATCGCATCAATTTTTGCTTTGTCCACTTCTATACCATCCTTTGAAATTTTATGCCCAAGAACTATGCCATCCTCAACCATGAAGTGGCATTTCTCCCAATTAAGAAAAAGATTGGTTTCTTCACAACGGGCCAACACTCTATCAATATTTTCAAACATTCCCTAAACGAATCACCCACAACACTAAAGTTGTCCATGAACCCCTCTAAGATATCTCCACCATATCGGTGAAAATGACCATCATATACCGCTGGAATGTAGCCGGTGCATTACACAACCCAAAAGGCATCTGAGAAAAGGCAAAGGTGCCATATGGACAAGTGAATGTGGTCTTCTCCTGATCTTCCAGAGCAATCAAGATTTGGTTGTACCCAGAATACCCATCCAAGAAACAGTAAAAGGCACGCCCAACAAGTCAGTTTAACATCTGATCAAGAAAGGGAAATGGAAATTGATCCTTACGGGTCACTTTATTCAACTTGCGGTAGTCCATGCATACCCTCTACCTGGTGACTGTCCTGGTAGGAATCAACTCATTTTGCGAATTTGCAACAATGGTCATTCCACCCTTCTTCGGTACACATTACATCAACAAAGTCCAGGAGCTATCAGAGATGGGGTACATAACCCCGTCATCTAACCACTTGATCACCTCCTTTTTCACAACTTCTTGCATAGCCTTGTTCAACCTCCTTTGATGTTCCAAGGAGGGCTTTGCATCATCTTCCAGAATAATCTTGTGCATACCGAATACGGGGCTTATCCCCCGAATATCAGCTAAGGTCCATCCAATTGCCTTCTTCCGCTTTTGAAGCACCGCCAATGTAGCATCAACTTGCATGTTAGTCAGACAAAAGGAAAGAATTACTGGAAAAGTAGAACTAGGGCCTAAGAACTCATACCTGAGGTGTGGAGGCAACGAATTCAACTCCAACACCAGAGGTTCCTCGATTGAAGGTTTTGTTGGTGGAATCTTCCTATTCTCAAGATCCAAAGAGAGTTTCCTATGCTCATAAGAGTAAGAGCACATCCCATGTAAAACATTCACGCACTCCACTCGGACTTCATTGTCATTGACATCAAGATTCAACAATACGACCTCTAGAGGGTCATCCATATTGATCATTGCATTGGTATCATCAACTATCACTATTGTGACAAGGTCCACAAAATAGCACACCTCAAAACTGTTGGGCTGCTTCATTGACTTGCACACATGAAATACCACTTTCTCATCACCCACTTAGAAGGTGAGTTCCCCTGCTTCCATATCAACTAAGGCCTTCCCAGTAGCAAGGAAAGGTCTTTCCAATATGATTAGAACTTCATAATCTACCTCACAGTCCAAGATCACAAAATTAGCCGGCAAGATAAATTTGTCCACCCGGACAAGGACATCATCAATAATACCCAATGGTTTCTTCATAGTTCTATCCGCCATTTGCAATCTCATGGAAGTCAGCCTCGATTACCTAATACCCAAAGTGTTGAAAACTGAGTAGGGCATCAATTTGATACTTGCCCCCAAATCAGATAGAGCCTTAGCAAAGTCCGCACTCCTAATGGTGCAAGGAATGATGAAAGCACCAGAATCTTCAAGCTTTGGGGCCATTGAGTGCACTATTGCACTAACTTGGTAGGTCATCTTGATAGTTTCACAATCCATGGATATTTTCTTTGTCACCAAGTCCTTCATGAATTTATCATAGCCCGACATTTGTTCTAGAACCTCTACCAAAGGCACATTAATTGATAAGCTCTTCATCATATCAATGAACTTTTTAAATTGATTCTCATTTTTCTGCTTCGCGAGCCTTTGAGGATAAGGTGGAGGTGGCCTTGGCAAAGGGTCCTTGGCTTTAGGCTCAACCATTTTCGGCATGTCTATTACGTGTTCCCTAGAAGGGTTCACGTCATTCTAAGTCTCCACCTTGGCATCTTGAATATTAATCCTCACTTCTTCATTCACGTTCTCATCAACCATATTTTCAACCACCAAAGGAATTTCATCTTCTTGCAACTCAACTTCATCACTCAAAATTGCTTTTTGCTTGGAGGCATTCACATCGCCGCCTCTTCCACTTCTCGTAGTCACCACCATCACATGATTGTTCCCACCCTTTGGGTTAACTACCGTATCACTTGGTAGTGCCCCCTTAGGGTGAGTATTCAAGGATTGTGAGATTTGGCCTAATTGAGCCTCCAAGTTTCTAAATGAAGTATTGTGGGAAGACAACTGAGCATCAGAGTCCATATTCTTTTTCATCATCTGTTCAAACATCATTTCAATTCTCCCTATTTTGTGGAGCATAGTGCGCTTTAGGCGCTGAGCGAGAAAGGTCTCTTATTTCCTTTTGGTTTATTCATTGATCTGAAACTTAGCACTTGCTTTCTTATTGATTCTCGGGGCGGTGGCATTCTTGAATGAAGTCTATCCGAATCGAATTAGCACTTCTCATATCAGGCTAGGCCTCTCCAGATGAGCTGGGCGCCGAGGCTCTGGATGCGCTAGCGATTGGCACCTAGGACTTTGGGATGGAAATGGGTGTGGATTGTTCGGTTGTTGGTACATTGGGCCTTTGAAAGCCTTGCCCTCGAATTCCTTGATTGCCATTGTTCCAACTTCCCTGATTGTTGTTGTTGTTGTTGCCATTCTAATTACCCTGATTGTTCTAATTGCCCCAATTGGAATTTTGGTTGTTGTTCCCCCGATTACTATTGCTTTGTTGTTGTTGATTTTCGCAATTGCCTTGGGGTCACCATTGTTGTTGGTTGGAAGAATTGCCCCTTTGGCCTTGATAGTTGTTCACGTATTGCACCTCTTCATTCTGCCTATCATAACCATCATCTTGGAATCCACCATAATCATTGTGAAATTGATCCGAACTCCCTTGGTTTTGTTGATCTCTTTGTCTTCTTTTGTTTACTAGCATGTTGACACCCTCCATAGCATTTACTTGGCACGGATTTTGAACTTGTTGCAGCTGTGCCTTGGTTAACTGGTTCATTGTAGTTGTCAACTCTGCTATAGCCTGCCCATGGTCTTGTAACTCTTTATGCAAGTGAGTGACCATGGGGTCACCCTAGGGTACATTGTCTCTACTTTTCCAAGCGAAGGACGTGTCATCCATCTCGTCAAGAATGTCACAAGCCTCATCAAACGACAACTTCATGAAATTGCCCCCAACAAGTTGGTTCACTATGCACTGGTTTGTTGTGTTAAAGCCCCGGTAGAAAGTTTGTTGGATCATCGCCTCAGTCATATCATTGTTGGGACATTCCTTTACCATGGTTCTATATCTCTCCCAAATCTCATGTAATGGTTCGGTGGGCTCCTACTTGAAGGCTAATATCTCATCTCTCAATGCTGTCATATGCCTCGGTGAGAAAAACTTGCAATGAACTTATCCGCCAACTCATCCCAAGTAGTGATGGAATGGATGGGAAGTCGCTCAAGCCAATCCAATGCCTTCTCTCGAAGTGAGAAAGGGAATAATCTCAACCGAAGTGCATCCTCGGACGCATTAGTTTGTTTGCTCCCCCAACAAGTATCCACGAAACCCTTGAGATGTTTGTAAGCATTCTGATTGGTAGCGCTAGTGAAATACCCACGCTGCTCCAACAATGTCAACATCACATTGTTAATTTGAAAATTTCCCGTCCAGATCCAGGGTGGGACAATTGCACTTGCATATCCTTGGTTGGGAAGCACTCGAGGAGCCAATCTTTGAGGTGGCGGGGGAGGGTCTGGAATATTATCATTATCCTGGTGGCCTCTCATTTGTCCTTGAGGTACAATAGAAACCTCATCATCAACATTATCATCTACCTCCTCCCCCGTCGGAAGATCTCCAAGAGGTGCGTTGTTTGCTGCCATTTTGTACCTGAAGTTGTGACACACACAAATTAGTAACACATAAAGAAAGAAGAACAATACATCAAACTATTAGATAGATAGCCAAAACCGTTAGCTCCCCGGAAACGGCGCCAAAAAGTGATCGGTTCCAACCCTACACTACTACAAAGTAGCGAGAGTGGTTGAAGCAGCTTTTACCCGAGAAGGTCGAGATCGATTTCCACAGGGAGCTAGAAATGGGAATTGAGTTTCTAACTAAATTGGAGATGCGTAATTGCTCTTAATTGCACTTCTAATCATAGTTGATTTTATATTACTTCTGAATTTATACTAATAAGATGCTAAGTTAAGCTAAGTAATCTAAGAGTAAGATACTTGAAGGGATGTCTAAATAGTTAAAAGGCACTAGGGAAGTGACACTCTCCTAGGTGGATACTTGACGAATTCTCGAGTCTAAGGCTAGGTTGTCATGTTGGGGATTACGATATAACCAATGCACTGAACTTCTCACTCTATACCTCTCGGTAGTTTGAGTAATTTTGCCCTAATTGACTTTTCCAAGACCAATTGGGTATGATAATTTGTGCAAGCAATTTAGGTTCAAGTTGGGTATTACTATCTCTAGGTTTAACCCTTTAATTGGGGCTATGAATCTTTTGAATACGCCCCAATTTTTTGTTGGACTAATTTTCCTAGACTCAAGTTCTCTTTCTCAAGAAGAACCCAAGTCAAATAGGCACAAATTAGTGTTTGCAACCACTAATTCAGCATTGAAACCATAAATTAGTCCAAATATCAAACACCCATAGACATTCAAGCCTTAAAACACAATACCCATCAAATACCCACACTAGGATTGAGCCACAACCCTAGCTAATGAGTCTAGCTACTCATGATAATAGAAGAAAACAAAGAAATAGATGAAGAAAAACCCATAATATTTAATTACAAGCTAAAACTTGAAGATTCAATGATACAATTACTTTAAAATTACTTAAAATAGCAAAGGAACACTGTTTACGAGCACAACTGCTAATTAGAATACAACTGACGACCTAAAAATGGGAAAAGAAACTATTATACTATCGAGTGCGGCCGCAATGAGGCTTCTTGGTTTAAAAGTCTGCTCTCTGAACTTGGCTACCGTGGGCCGCACAAAATGCACCGCGGTCGCGGTAGCTTCTATTGCAGTCCGCATAAAAAGAACCACGGACCGCATTGGCAATTAGCTCCAAATCTTCAACTATCTGAACTCTTCCTTTGCGGACCGCACAATATCGAGTGCGGCCGCGGTGAGTCCATTGCGGTCTACATGAAATGCTTTGTGGCTGCATTGCTTGAATGTTTGAAACGAGCACCTCTCTGAACTTCCTTACTGTAGACCGTACAGAATGGAGTGCGGCCACAGTGGTCCTGTTGCACTGTGCTTGGACTTGTTCTTGGTACTTGTGCATGTTTCACTTCTTTTTGAGCTGGTTTTGACGAATTGTCATCTTGTTGACCAAACATTTCAAACAAGTACATCGTGTAAGCCTTTGGGACTATTTTGTACACATTTTTAATCGAAGCTCAAGTAAGAAGGAGTGTAAAATGCATCATAATCCCTAGTTATCAATTCACTATTTAGATATTGAAGGACATGTTGCGTGCTTGTGTCATTGATTTCGGAGGGTCATGAGATCAGTTTCTACCACTTGCAGAGTTTGCTTATAACAACAGTTACTAGTCGAGTATTTAGATGGCTCTATATGAGGTTTTGTATGGGAGGCGGTGTAGATCTCTAGTTGGTTGGTTTGGGCCGGGTGGGGCTAGGCTATTGGGGACAGTCTTGGTATAGGATGCTTTAGAAAAGGTGAAGGTGATTCAGGAGAGGCTTCATACAACGCAGTTGAGATAAAAGAGTTATGCTTACAGGAAGGTTCGAGATGTGTCCTACATGGTTGGTGAGAAGGTTCAGTTGAAGTTTCGCCCATGAAGGCTGTTATGAGATTTGGTAAGAAGGGTAAATTGAGTCCTCAGTTCATTGGGCCTTTTGAGGTGCTTCAGAGGATTGGGGAGGTGGCTTATGAGCTTGCTTTGCCACCTAGTTTGTCGAGTGTGCATCCGGTATTTCATGTTTCTATGCTCCATAAATATATTGGGGATCCGTCTCATGTTTTGGATTTCAGCATGGTTCAGTTAGATGATGATTTGACTTATGATGTGGAGCCAGTAGCTATTTTGGGCCATCAGGTTCGAAAGCTGAGATCAAAGGATATAGCTTCAGGATTGGAGAGGTCGGCCCGTGGAGGAGGCTACCTAGGAGACCGAGTGGGAGATGCGGAGCAGATATCCTCACCTATTTGAGGCTTCAGGTATGTTTCTTGACTCGTTCGAAGATGAACGTTTGTTTTAAGAAAGGGAGGATGTGACGATCCGACCAGTCATCTCATGAGTTGCTACTTCGTTTCCCCCATTTATGCTTCTTATTGCTTTGTTTAGCGGTTCTATGTGTGATCGGGTTTCGGGTTCAGAGAGGTTTTGGTAAGGTTTGAGACACTTAGTCTCTTTTGAGGAAGCTTAAGTTGGAAAAGTCAACCGGATATTGACTTATGTGTTAGAGGGCTCGGATATGAGTTTTGATGGTTTGGATAGCTTTAGGAGGTGATTTGGGACTTAAGAGCGTAATCGGATTGTGTTTTGGAGGTCCGGAGTAGATTTAGGCTTGAATTGCCAAAATTGGAATTTTGGCGTTTTCCGGTTGATAGGTGAGATTTTGATATAGGGGTCAGAATGGAATTTCGGGGGTTGCAGCAGTTCCGTTGTGTCATTTGGTATGTGTGTGCAAAATTTTAGGTCATTCGGATGTGGTTTGGTAGACTTTCTGATCGAAAGCAGAATTTAGAAGATTTTGGAATTTTTAGGCTTGAATTCGATGCGAATTTGGTGTCTTGATGTTGTTTGGAGCGTTCCTAAGGTTAAAACAAGTTTGAATGATGTTATGGGATATATTGGCATGTTTGGTTGAGGTCCCGGGGGCCTCGGGTGAGTTTGGGATGGTCAATCAGACCATTTCTAGTTGTTGAAAGTTGCAGAAAATCTGCTGAAGTGTTGCAGGCATTTGGCCTTCGCGTTCGCGAGTGGGGCCTCACGTTTGTGATAGGTTAGCAGGTGAGGCTGAGGATTTAGCCTTCGTGTTTGTGAGGGAGGCTCCGCATTCACAAAGGGCTGGGATCTTGTGCATCACGTTCGCGAGATATCAGACGCATTCGCATAGAGGAAAGTTGAGCAGCTGAGGTTCAGGTTGATTTGTTCTTCACGTTCGAGGAAGGGGAGTCGTGTTCGCGGTGAGTAAGGGAGCTAGGTCTTCGTGTTCACAAACTGGGAGTCTCAATCGCGATGAAATTATTTTGATCAAAGTTAGTTTGTGCTTGGCGAACACGAGGCATTGACCGCGTTCGCGAAGAAGGATTGGATGCCTGAGCAGAATGTTTAAATAGCCATTTGGTCCGCGATTTTAGGGCTAACTTCCACCATTTTTGAGCGATTTTGGAGCTTTTTGAAGAGGATTTAAGAGGGATTCAAGGGGAAACGCTTGGAGGTAAGATTTATGAATTTAATACTCGATTCTTATGTGAATTCTACCTAATTAATCATGGAATTTAAGCCTAATATTGAAGAACTAGGGCTTGTAATTGGAGACCTAGAATTTGGGATTTAAGGGGTCGTTTGTGGTTGAATTTTGATTCTTTTGGTATGAATGAACTCGAGGAGTGATAAGGAGTATATTAATGTAATTTTTATCGGAATTCGAGATGTGGGCCCGGGGGTCGGGTTTGGCAAATTTCGGGATTTGTGTTGTAATTTGATTTCTTTCGAGTGGGCTTTCTTCCCTTAGCATATTTTGATGGTTTTGCACTGATTTTGGTTAGATTTGGAGCATCCGGAGGCCGATTCGAGGGGTAAAGGCATCACGAGCTAGAGATTTGGACTGGATAGAGGTGAGTAATGATTGTAAATGTTGTCCTGAGGGTATGAAACCCTGGATTGCACATCATCGTGCTATATTGAGGTGACGCACATGCTAGATGACGAGCATGAGGTCGTGCACCGTTGGGATTGTGACTTAGTCTATCCCATATGACTGTTTTACTGCGTATTTGATTGAAAACTATTTGTTATCATCATGTTTGGGCTGAATGCTATATTTGGGCCTCGTGCCAACTATTTGAACCCTTAGGGGACTTTTCTTGATATTTCCTCAGTTTTTTGACTTTATACTTGTACTCAGTCATGCTATATTCTACTATTTTCATAACTCATCCATGTTTACTTTGTTTCAATACTTAAAATGATATTTTAATGATATTTTGGGCTGAGCATCATATTTTAATATGCCCGAGTGGCTTATAAGATTCTGACTGAGTAAGGCCAAGGGCCTGTGTTGTTAGGTATTTGAGCTGATTCATGATTATAAGGTCAAGGACCTGAGATTGTACGCCACGAGGTGGCTTGTTGATATGAGGCCGAGAGCCTATTGATTATGCCACGAGATGGCTTGATATCGCTTGGGACGTAAGGGGCCCCTCCCGGAGTCTGTACACCCCAAGTGAGCGCGGGTACCTATTGTGATATGGGATATTGCCCGAGGGGCTGGTGTTGTTCCATGATATTGCCTGAGGGGCGGATTCTATTGACATTGTGCCCAAGGGGCGTATTTTTATGTGTTTTTATCAGTTCTAGCTGCTTCTCGTTTAATTGTTTAGCTGTCAAAAAGGTGTTGTAAAGAAGCTTCTTCTGAACTAAGTGTTTTTACATGTTTTCACTGTTTCATTACTTTTACTGGTTTTATACTGCTTCTTTATAGTATTTTGATGTGCCTTTGCATGATTTTTTATCGCTCAGTCTTCATTTATTATTATTGCTCACTGAGTTGGAGTACTCACTTTACTCTCTGCACCCCGTGTGTAGATTCAGGCACTTCAGGTCCTGCTTACGAGGATTGAGAGCTTCCAGCAGACTTCAGAGATCCACTACGTAGCTGCTCGGCATTCGCAGCCCAATGCTTCTCCCTCTATCTTATTTTCTTCTGTTTTAATCATGTAATAACTGCGTAGAGTTTTTCAGACTTGTAGTTTTTATGATAGATGCTCATGACTGGTGATACCCCGATGTCAGGCTATGTCTATTCCGCAACTATGTTATTTACCTTATTTTGGGATTATTATTATTATGTTAAAAACTTAGTTTTTATTATCTAATTGCTTAAAAATGAATTGGGAGTGTGTTGGCTGGCCTTGTCTTCATGAAAGGTGCCATCACGACCGGGTCCGGGTTTGGGGTCATGATAGAACCTGACTCACTTGGTACACATTTCAAATAAATGAAGTGCAGTCTGAACTCTAGCTAATGAACTGCTACAAAGAGGAACACGACAGGGACCTGATCCCTTGGTGTTCTCTAACAGAAGTGCAAGTCAACTATATAGTTGGAACGTAACTGCAGAAAATGACTGCCTGCAACTGTACACGTGACAGTACAGCAGTCACTTCCCATTGGGAAGAAGCGTGTACCAAGAATTGACATCACCATTGTGATGTCTTTTGTAGTATAACAACCTGGTGCAAGGCACAAGATATTCACTTGAGCATTTAGTGATATTCTCTCAAGTATTAAAGTGTTGATCCAGCATTGAAGTCACAAGTGTGTCAAGAACAAGAAGATAACTCCACTAAAGGATCAATTTTACAATGAGTCTATGTGTATCCGTAGTTGAATTGTAATCTTGTTATTTGTTCTTCATTGTAACTCCTATCTTGCTTTCTTAGAAGTTGTGTTTTAGGAAACCCAGAATCACAAATCTTCTAAGTTTGTGTTGTGACTAGAGTTAGTCATAAGTTAAAGTCTTTGTAACTAGAGAGTGACAAAGTGGCTTGTGGTAAGAGTGTCACAAGTTAGTTAAGTTGAAGTCTTTGTAATAGAGTCATTACAAAGTGGCTTGTAATAGTGTGATTACAAGTTAGTGAAGTTGAAAGCCTACAAGTGTAGGTCGTGGTTTTTGTCCCCTTGAGTGGGATTTTTCCACGTAAAAATCCTGTGTCTCTTTTACTTACTGCTTCATA
This sequence comes from Nicotiana sylvestris, assembly GCF_000393655.2. Taxonomy (NCBI): domain Eukaryota; kingdom Viridiplantae; phylum Streptophyta; class Magnoliopsida; order Solanales; family Solanaceae; genus Nicotiana; species Nicotiana sylvestris. The sequence goes on from NC_091058.1 coordinate 59,709,924, forward strand.
AGTATTCTCAGTGGAAACTCATAAAGGGTCAGGTACTCTATAGTTTGGTGGACTAACAAAAACTAGTGCGATGAAAAATTAGTGTTTAATATTACTCACAAAAACTTTAGACATGTAAATATATTTCCATAGAGTAAATAAGCTGAATTAATATGTACTAGTATAATTTTGTTTTACTTAGAATACATTTCAATAAGCTAAGTAGGTATAAAACTAGATGATATCAATTTTGACAAGTTTCAACATTCAATACGATTCATATAATAGTTAAGTCATTAATTTTAAAGTCATTAATTAGTTTGTACACTTAGTTGATAAATTCATTGAAGACACATCTAAACCTTTTGAAAATTTTGCAAGAATTCCTTCTAAATGCATATTCTATTAGAATATTTGGATATGGCTTAATTAGTCTAATTATTGTAATTCAATTTTAATATTTATTTATTTATTTATGTGTAGAATTAAACTTCTTCGTAGTTTATATAATAAAATAACAATTTAACTGAAACTTATTATTTTCATACCAATACAATGATTATAATTACATTCAAAACAAGTTATGCATATGGTAATTAAATTGCAGGTTGAAGAAGATAACATAGGAATGCATACCTGAATCGGAAAAGAAACTGACTACTATTGATACCCAATTTTTGCTCAAACTATTTTTTAAATTTGCATATATGCCTTCAAAATCATTTTTATAATAATTGGTATTTTCCCATAATTTTTCATATTATTATCAATTTATTTTCTAATTTATCCAGTACTTTATATCTAATAATTATTCATAAATTACATTACAAGTAATTTCAAAGTATCTCTTAGCTCAATATATCATTTTTAATCCTATTAGGATTTAATTATTTCACAAATTAGCCAATTTGGCATTGTTTGGCTATAATTACAATAATTTTGCAATTATATCCTAATTATACATTTTATGCTAGTTTAATTCAATAATCGATCCTTATGTATTTTAAATATTAGTTAATTACCTTAATTTCACCTATTTAGCTTTAATTTTATTTTATCTAATTATTAGCCGTTTTATTAATTATTTATCTAATTTTAATTGGGTATTTAACAATTAGCCACTCCCTATTTAAATTCTAGCCTAAATCCAATCGGACCCCTAACCCAATTAAATAACCCACCAGACCCAAGCCCAAACCCAAACCATACCCGACCCAGTCTAGACCATTGATCAAATCTAATCAATAGTCCATATTCCTCCATACCATATTAAACCCTAATGACTACCCCCATCTCTCATTTCCCCCCTCTCATTCTCTCTCAACTGGATCTCCCTCTCTTTATCTCTAGTTCTCTCTAAACCTTCTCCTCTCCCCTCCTCTCCGATGGACCTTATCTACCTTCTCCGGCTACCTCCCTTGCTGGAAACCATGACCTCTCATCATCTCCTGGCCCCTACTTCACCCCACGCCGGTTTGACACTACCCTAAGGTCCTCAGGCAAATCTGAAGGGGTTCAACTCCTACCCATAGTCCTTCATGCCATTTTTCGGCCACCTCAGGCTGTTCGAGTAAGATCTATTACTTTTCCGGTTAAAACCGGAAACCCTTTAAGGTTTTCTAATTTTCTCTGGGTTCTCTAAAACCCTAACTCTTAAGATTTTCCAATTTCTTTTAGGTCTATCTTAGATCTGTGTATACTATGAGCTTTGTTGTTTTCCTCAAAGGTTTTTTTTTCCGATTTTTCTAAAGTAACTCTTCATCTTCGAACTAGGGCTCTTAAACACCTTTTCAAAACGCTTCTTTCTTCTGATTTTTTGTATTAATCTGCTAGTCTCTATGGTTAAAGCGTTTGTTTAAGTTTTCTCCTCTATTCGAGTTATTCTATTGAAAACCCTAATTTCGTCTCTTAAACTTCTGAGATCTGTACAGATCTGAGAAGGATCGAACTTATTTTTTTACTTGTTTTCATGTAAAATCTCTTGATTTTCGAATGGCTTGTCATCTTCCTAAACTAGGGTTTCTGAAAAATCTTTTTTCGATACGCTCTCTGGTTTTAAGTGCTTAATCCCCTGCGTCTATGTGTTTTGACTGATTTTGTTGAGTTCTTCCTTGACCCTAACAAGCCTATGTCAAAACCCTAATTTTTAGGGTTCTTCGTTTGTTTTCTGTGTATTAGCATGACTTACTGATTCTCATGTTTCTTTTGAGTTCTTGTGATTTCTTGTGACTAGACGCCTTGATATGCTTCTATTGAGTTTCTCAGCCTATACTTACATCAATTCTATGTGCTTGTATTCGTCTTGGCTGTTCGCATCAAGACTCGCATCTTTCTCACTGATTCAGTATCATTTGATCTTCATGTTTTGCTGGAGTTGTGTGCCAATTCTTGGCTACCCATGTCTTGCTGTATTTATATGTTAAACATGCTGACTCTTTTGCATGACTTTCTCTTTGATTGATTCTGAATTCCTTATTACTATTTGAACATTTTCCTTTGGACCCCCCGACTCCTACCTTTCTACTTAATTTGATTAGTTTCTTGCCTTAATTAATTCTCCCTTGCCTTGTCTACATTGCTACTTAATTCTTACCGATTGTTTCCTTAATTTCAAAACTTTCTTAACCTAGCCTTAATTACCTGTTCCATACTGGTACTATTTTGAAATCTTTCCTTATTTGTTATACTCCAGCCGTGTATGATTTCTTTCCTTACTTGTCACATATTCTTTACCATTTACACTGACTCCATCAATCAAAGGAAGATTCGAACCAATTTTTTATACTGAGTTCTATAATTATTAAAGAATTGATTCTTGCCTATTTTAACCAGTTTTCAAACTACTATATGAATGACTCTCTTCTACAGTCTTAAAACACGGACAATAGTTGAGAATACACACACACACACACACACATACTCAAACTCTCTCTTCTTTCTCTGCTACTTGTGCTAACCACTTGTCTAGCCAGCTGAAAGCTAAGGCTAGACTATGGAACTCTACTTTCTTTACTTTCTGCACTTTACTTCTTTAACTGGTATGTTCCTAGTTCAATTCTGAAACTCAACTCTATGTGCTCCCTGTTTGTTAATCCATATCTCCTTCTGCACTAATTTAATGGCTTATGTGTTTAATTGCCCTTCTTGTTTACTGCGTTATTTAATATGCTTAAGTTTTGCCCTCTCTAGTTCAAGTGTGTAATCAACATGTCTAGGTCTCACTTGTCTTGTATGATACTGGACCAACATGTTTACTTGAGTTCTTGTCTATTCCCCTCAATTAATATGCCCATAGACTCCTAATATATTTGATTAACACTAAGTAGCATGACTAACTCCGTAATAGACCCCTTCCCTGTAATTCAACATGTCTACTGTTTTCTTACATTTTTCTGCTACTATTCTTCCCTAACCCCCCTAATCCCCAACACATTGTAAGCATGTGTTTGTGACACCCAGTCACTATGTGATCCTGAACCCTTCCCCCTACACCTAATGGGTAACACTGTTAAGTTCCTGGCATGAACACTTTGTGATAAACTATTGTTGTGACTATTTAAGTTCTGTAGTACTTCTCTGGTGTTAACCTACGTGCAAATATGCTTTCACATATGAACTACTTGTCCCAATTCCTCCTTTCCCTGTTTGTGTTTGAACTATGTATGTTGGTTTGGTCTTGAGTTACTGATTGCCACGTTTCTTTTTCTTCTCCAAACTGGTTTTTTCACTAAGGCAAACTCTTCTATTGCTTTTCTTTCCAAAACTTATTTCAAACTAATCATTGTCAAAACTATTTCTAACTCAACTCTTTTAAACTTATGTCAAGCACTCTCACCTTACTCTTAGACAACTAGGTTCTGCCCCTTTTATGTGAGCCTTGACATTGGGACCCTTGAGCTCCCTCTAAACTTACACACAAAAGTTGGCCCTTCCATACTGCACTTACTCTATCTTGGCTATGAAATCTGGGTGTGAGCACTGCCCGGGATCCCTTGAGGTCCTTAGAGAACTCTGACACATCCAGATATGAGAAAGGCTATGGAATAATCTTGGCACTTGAGGTGATTTATTGCATAACTCAAGGAGGAAGTCCTAATCAGGTGCTGAAGGTTTGGGCATGTTTTCGGGCTCTCTATAGTGTAACTTTTATTTTTCTTATATAATTCATTTCAGTATTGGTCTGTAATAATCTGTTGAGAACACGTATTGGGGTTGGCTAGTGAAAAAGGATGGGGTAAATATGCATACTATAGTTGTTAAGAATAGAAAACATGTTATTAGGTTTATATTCCTAATTGCGCAATAGAAACCATGCTTAGGATTCATACATGCATTAGAATCATGCTCTTAGGTCCTAGGTTTATTGTTTCAGCATGTGCATCCTTACAAAAATCATGTGTTAAAATCTGCTAATAACTAGCACCTTACCATTATGTTATACACTACCATGTACACTTAAAGATCCTGCCTTAGGATAAAAACAATGCTAATAAACAGGTCATTTCCATATCTTCTGCATATTTGAAAGTACGTGATACTTATGCATTTAGAAAAAATCCTGCTCAAGGCCTGCATATACATCACTCTGCATTTTTGTGCATTAGATATCATGCCTTTAGAATTGCATTCACATCCTCTTAGGCATCTCTAGTTTAATTATTAAAAAATAGATTAACTCAGCTGATAATAATTCCAGAATTCTGAACATTTAGAACAACATGTTTAGTAATACAATTCAAACAGTCTTCTCTAAGTAACCCTGATAACTGGAACACTGTTTTACACCTAGGCTAGCCTTAGGTGCTAAATTTGTTAAAACTGGAAACATGCTTCTTTATGTATGCTGCTTAATTATCAACTGTTAGAATCAGTAGGCAAGCCTGATTCAGATTTCTTTTCTGAGTCATGTAATAAATCTAATTCTGCTGTTGTCACTTAGATACCATGCATATGATCTGAATGTGGACCTTATCTATGTATGAGTCTTGCTGTCTATGTGCATTACTTGTGGAGGTATAACTGAGCCTTCTATCTGTTTTTCTGTGTTTTCCCCCTAAATACAGTCCTATGTGTTCTTATTTATCGCCTAGTATTTTGCCTTTAAACCTTAGGGGCTGCCGAGCACCCCTCTTTTATAGGATATGAGTCCTAAATTCCTCTGGGACTGATAGGAAGGGACGGGTAATAACATGCAATAGGGGTTGAGACCAACCTTCGCTTTAACTACCTTCACAGGACAGGAAAGGGTAGATATGGATATGATGACTGGTGCGTTAATACCACATGTATCCCCTTTTTGAGGAGTGTCATATCGGGTATTGCATTGATGTGATCCATATTATAAAGAAACATAGGACACCCCCCTTTACATTCCCGAATATGCTTAGATTGCTGTAACTCTTTTCAAAATCTCGCTTTTCACTGATTTTTTTTCAAACACTTGTGTATTTAAACTTAAATCCCCTACTATTTGATCCATACTTGCTTCCTTGCTAATTGTACAAATTCACAAAAAATTATTTGGCCGGGAACCACACTAGTAGATCCTGAGGGGTGCCTAACACCTTCCCTTTGGGATAATTTCAAGCACTTACCCTATCTCTGGTTACCAAACGTAGTTATAAATGAACCTTATAGGTGCCCTAACACACCTTAAATCATTAGGTGGAGACTCTTTAAACTGCAAACCCCCTTTCCTAAAAGGAAAGAGTTGTCCCAACCAAAATGTCATAAACTCGATTCCGCAAGGAAAAAAGGGGCGCGACAACATGACGACTTTGTTGGGGATATTTAGGCTTTTACCACTTCATAATGTTATTGTGAATTTGTACCCCTGCCTATTTATTTGTTTAATTTCTTTAAGCTTTTAATTTCTTCTTCAAAAGCAAAACTGACATATCTTTCTTGTTCCTTCCTTTATTACTGCTTTAAACTATGAAATTGTTGTATTTATCGCTTTCTTAACGTGCAAATACATGTCAACATGCTTTTAATTATTGCATAATCATGCTCAACATCATACTCCACTCATGCCAAACAAATACTATAGCAATGCTTGATAAGTGGTTGCGCGCTTCCTATATCATTACCCCTTAAATTCGGAAAGGCTTATTTGCGGTAAAACTAGTCGATCAGCAGTGCAGTCGATAGTTCCGTGCCTTCCCCCTTGAGTTGTCCACTCAAGGGTACCAGTCTAAAACCCCATAGAAACCTTACTTTGTTTAAATTGCGCATGCATCATGGTCAAACCTAGTTGGGTCAGTTATGTTGTCCACGTAATGATCCTTTAAGATAGCCTTGTCCCAAAGTCCACTGGGTTTTCCTAAACCCAAACGGACATCATCACATTCTGTGCATTTATTTGGAGAACTAGATGCTTCATGCTAATTATTGATATTAAATAGTCGAGTCTGGTGGGGGTAAGGGTCTAACCTTGTTTGTCTTATAGAAATATGAGGCATAAAGTCCCCAGATTCGGCATGGTCACCAATATCCTCCCAATATTGCTAAGTTGGTGGGAAGATTTACATTCTACTGACAAAACCCTCGTCAGAAAATATCTGGGTAATCTACCATCTCTCATGGAGATTCAGCCTAACAACATGATAATAGAAGCTGCTACCTTATTTTGGGATTGTGAAAGGGCCGTGTTCCGCTTTGGGAACATCAAAATGACACCTTTACTGGAGAAAATAGGAGGACTGGCCGATCTAGTATGGAAAACCCCGAGTTTGCTAATGCCTGAGAACCGCATAGGCAAGGGTTTCCTAAAAATGATGGGTTTCAAGAAGAATGCAGAATTAGTATGCCTAATGGAGTCATAGATCCCTTTTGACTATCTGTATGAAAGGTACGGTCACAACAAATCATATCATACCTACCATGATGAGTTTGCCATCACGTCCTTGGGACATATTCATCGTAGGGTGTTCGTCTTTATGTTTTGCTTCCTGGGTCTGATCGTGTTTCCAATGAAGAAAGGGAGAATCCATACTAGGCTGGCTTTGGTAACCAATACTCTAATAGAGGGGATTGGTGGGCAGACATTCAGCATTGTACCCATGATTATTGCAGACATGTACCGAGCTTTAGAGATGTGTCAACGAGGAGCAAGACACTTCGAAGGTTGCAATATACTACTTTAGCTTTGGCTCATGGAACATCTCCAAAAGGGCGAATAACGACAAGAAATTCAGTGAAGGGACTGAGATGATCACATCACTTTCCACCATCCAAAGTGAATGAATTACATCCCTGATATGTTCGCTCAGCCTGAGAATTCCAAAGGATGGGTTGAGCTCTTTGATAATCTGACTGAAGAACAGGTTCAATGGATGTTCGAGTGTTTTCTGACAGAGGAGTTCATCACCCGATCCAGAGATGCACCTTTCTTGATACTGATTGGTCTAAGAGGAACATACCCTTACGTCCCTCTTCGATTTATGAGGCAAGTAGGTAGAAAGCAAGTCATACCCAGGGTCGACAAGATGAGCCATCTTCGAGCCAACTTCCAAAATGATGATAATCCCCACAAGTGCCAAGCCCAGCACATGTGGAACTGCAAAATTGTAGTAGGGAAAGACACCATCGATCCAGACAGATATTATGCCAGTTATACCCCTTTTTTCCAGGTTGGTTCGAAGACAATTGGGATGGTCTGGGCCAACTAGGGTTTGTTCGAGGTCATAGAATTATAGATGAAAAGGCGGAGGTGCAAGTTAAGTACAACCAGCTGCGCAAAAGGATCCATGAACATGAGAGCGAACAGTACGAGATACAAGAGTCCAACAAGAAACTGATTGTGGAGTGGAAAGGCATGGCTATCATTGTCAATAAAAGGCTAGGATACTTGGAGCGAGGCATAGTAGAATTAGAGGATAAATTTCTCAAAAGGGTTGAAGACTGTCGAAAGGCTGAAGGGACTGAAGGTGGACATCTAGCCAGAGCATACCTGTTGCTGGGACATCGCGAATTGGGGAAGTTGTTCGAAGGAGCCAATGATGCCGAGTCTAGGGAGGGTCCTTCTAGGACCAAGTAGATGGGAACTTACTTTTTCGCTTTATGAATGTAATAAGGCCAATGGCCATTAGTGAATTTTATTTCTTGCTTATTTAGTGTCGTTTGAGATTTGTCTATTTTTATCAAAAAAATGAGGCATTTATCATTCTAAGTTCTCTAAATCTATTTGTTGCTAGGCCTACCTCGGGAACAAAGAGGTTTCCAAATCAGGACACACTTTACATTCCCACACTCTGTGTTTAAATATTGCAATACTTTTTATAATCCTCACTGACTTGATTAGCTTTTGTTTTAATTTTGTTTTTATTATTCCCCTCCCCAAAGGTTAGTTCGTGCACTCTGGCATCATTATCTTTTTCACAAGATCCAGGGGCCCTCCACCCACTCCTCCTTTTAGTCCCATTAAAGGCAAGAACAAAGGCAAAATGGAAGATTTAAACAACATTAGGAAGGAGAACACAACTGAACGGGTAGAGGCCACTGAGGACCAGGGTATTCGGGTTCCTAACAAAAATGTGTCACAACTTGAACAGAAACTGTTAAAATTCTAGGAAGAGCCCGATCATGTTCGAAATCTAGCAAACCTATCATTTTCCCTCAGCACCCCAGATATTAACTTCCCCAACGCTCAAAACCCTACACCTCCTCAAAATATCCCAAAACAGCAGAATCATGTCCCACCTCATCATCATGCAGCTCCACCAAAGAACCAATGCAACACCTGCCATATCCCAAACAACACTCCAATACTCATCCCAAAACCTCAGAACTCCACAAACGACCATTTCCACACCCATACACCAGACCACCATAACAATCCTATCTATGTGGAGACCATGCCACACTCCACCTAACCTATCTCATGCATACCTGAGTCTTATGAAAAGGATCTGTTTATCAAGAACTTGGCTGAGGAACTTAAGAAACTGACCAGCCGAATTCAGGGCATTGAGGGAAGTAAAGGAATCAAGGGGTTGAACTATGAGAACCTTTGCATACAGCCTGATGTCGAACTGCATGAGGGGTACAAACCTCCTAAGTTCGAAATATTTGACGGCACAGGTGATCCAAGGGTCCATCTGAGGACATATTGCGACAAGCTGGTTGGAGTAAGGAAGGATGAAAGGATTCACGTGAAGCTGTTCATGAGGAGTTTGAAGGGAGATGCATTATCTTGGTACATCAGCCAAGATCCTAAGAAGTGGTCAAGTTGGGTGGGCATGGCAACTGACTTTATGGACAGATTCAGGTTTAATATAGAGAACGCACCAGACGTGTTCTATATCCAGAATTTTAAGAAGAAGCCCACAGAGATGTTTCGCGAGTATGCTACTCGCTGGAGGTCTGAAGCTGCTAAGGTCAGACCTGCCTTAGCAGAGGAGAAAATGAATAAGTTCTTTTTCCGGGTTCAGGACCCACAGTACTATGAACGGTTGATGATGATTGAGAACCACAAGTTCTCCGACATTATCAAATTAGGTGAAAGAATTGAAGAAGGTATTAAAAGTTGTATGGTTACAAATTTCGAAACCTTGCAAGCCACGAATAAGGCTTTACAGTCCGGTGGTATGTCTAAGAAAAGGGACGTAGGGGTCGTGATGGTTGCACAAAGGACCAAGTCTTCCCTTAAATACCAATCTTACCCAACACCTCCACTCACATACCAGCCAACCCCAAATTACCAAGCACTCTCACCCTCGTACCAAGCTCCGCCACCAACCTATCAATCATCTCCAACCCTGACATATCAACCTACTTCACCCAGATACTCCCAACCCGCTCCTGTCTACCAAACCTATAATGCTCAACCATCCCACTATCAATCACCCTTTGCACGCCAAAATTTTCCTAGACCCTGACCTAATTTTGATCGTAGACCTCCGAAACAATATACAGCTATCGTTGAACCCATCAACCAGCTGTATGAGAAGCTCAAAGTTGCTGGTTATGTCACCCTCATCCTTGCTGCAACCCCTGAGAATCCTTCCCAGTGGGTCAACCCTTAAAGTCTTGTGCATACCACTCCGACATGAAAGGGCACACCATCGATGAATGCCACTCCTTGAAAGATAAGATACAGTCTTTGATTGATAACAAAATCATTGTGGCAAAGGAACCCACTCCAAACATCCGCAACAACCCTCTGCCAGACCATAAGGGTGGAGGTATCCACATGATTGAAGTAGAAAATGATTGGGATCCCTAGGTATCAATCGGGTTGATCGTAGAAGGTGATGACCTGAAGAAACCGACAATTACTCTCAGACCAATCATAGTCCATATCCAACCGTCCGAGGACGCTGAGGTGAATATGTCTGTACCTCTTGAGTTTGAAGAACCACCATCCACAAAGACATCGGTACCAATTGAGGTTGAATTCGTGTCTCCAGCAAATGCACACGCACCATTTGAGGTTGCAGTCTTACAACCCAAGGAACATGTTCCATTAGAAGTAAGGATAGTCGCACCGATCCCAGTGCCGATATCAACCATGCCACTATTCTATACAAAAGTTGTACTGGGACTATACAACCGAGGCAAGAAGGAAAGGCAAGATCAGGATTGAAGAAACTATCATAGCATAGGGTATGAAAAGAACTGGTAGAGTCTATACCCCTGAATATCGAGCTAAATAAAGCAAGCAGGCCTCCAATCGGCCACCCCTCATTGAGAAAGGTTCGAACGACCTTTGGAGGAAAATATAGGCTAAGGAATATTCGGTCATCGACCAGTTAAACAAGACGCCAGCACAAATATCCATTCTCTCTTTGTTGCAAAATTCTGAGACGTACAAGAATGCTCTGTTAAATGTGCTAAATGAAGCATACGTACCAAGTAACATCACTAGTGGGGAAGTGGCTAATATGGTAGGACAAGTGCTGGAAAGACATTAGATCACCTTTCATGAGGACGAGCTTCCACCTGAAGGGCTGGGGCACAACAAAGCACTACACATCATCATGCAATGCGGAGATTATTTCACCATTAAAATCCTGATCAGTGGAGGTTCCAGTCTTAACATTTGTCCACTAGTAACACTCAAGAAGCTGGGTAAAGGGCTGCATGAGATAAAGGATGGAGCAATCAATATGAAAGACTTCGATGGTTCTCATAGGTCTACCATTGGTGAGATTAGTCTATGCCTGCAGATGGAACCAACCTGGTTCGAGGTCGATTTCCAAGTAACAGATGTACCAGCATCTTACAACTTGCTGCTGGGACGGCCATGGATTCATGCAGCTGGGGCCGTAGCATCAACGCTGCGTTAGGTAGTAAAGTTTGAATGGAATCACTAGGAAGTGATCATTCACGGCGACGGTAGCAACCCTATATACAGTCGCCAGACCATTTTGATAATCGAGGGAAGAAGGAAGCTGGGTGGAGAAACTTACCAACATATTGAGCGGGTCAACTCTATCAACAAAGACAAATGGTGGGATAGCAAAATCGAGAGTATACTGAGTTGGAGTGGGTATGAACCTGGCAAAGGGCTCGGCAAGAACCTCCAAGGAATCTCTAAACCTATAAAACTCAAGAAACATGGCACTACCTTAATTTTAGGATATGAATACACCTGGGAAGAATTCAATAACTGGTCGCCACCATGGCGTGGTCCTTACTATCCACTAGAGCAGCCAATACCATATTTGGAACAGACCTTCCAATAGGCTGACATTATTTATGGGTCAGATGAAGAAGCACTTGCAGCAATGAAGAACTTGTTTTTTGAGGACAGTGATATGGACTGTTGTGTTATTCTCGAAGAGGAGGGAGAGGAAGGCCCTTCCATACAGGCTGTGAGCAGATGGGCACATCTCAAGAATTGGACAATCAGGACAACCAAAGCCCGATGAGCCTCGGAGTAGCAAGGCTAAAACAAGCATTATTCACTGTTCTATTTACTAAATGATTTTCTTTTTGCATTTTTCAATTTCCATAATAGGATCTCCAATGTTTAAAATAGTTATTCAACTTATCAAAAGCATTTTTCTTATGAACTAATATTTATTGCTATCGTTTTCTCTCCTTGCTTTACCAATACAATATTAATATTACTTGTCTTGATGAGCCAATGACTGTGACATGCAATGAGAAAACACAACAAATGGACATGGATTCAGAAGAAGATGAAATATCTGACGAGATTGTCAAAGAAGTTGAGAACTTTGAGAATAGACCTAAGTCCAACCTGGACGAGACCGAGATTGTCGACCTGGGAGATGCAAAAAACATCAAGGAAACACGAATCAACATTCACCTATCACTATCAGAGAAGAAAGAATACACGGAATTTCTAAAAGAGTATGAGGACATATTCACCTGGTCGTATGATGACATGACTGGTCTGGGTAAGTCTATTGTGGCTCACAAACTGCCAACCAATCCAACGTGTCCACCGGTAAAGCAAAAGCTCAAAAAGTTCAAGCCTGATATGAGTTTGAAAATCATAGAAGAAGTCACCAAGCAGATCAACTCTAAGGTTATTAGGGTAGTAGAATACCCGACATGGTTAGCCGATATTGTGCTAGTGCCAAAGAAGGATGGGAAGGTCAGAGTCTGAGTCGACTACCGAGATCTCAACTGGGCTAGTCCGAAAGACGACTTCCCTTTGCTAAACATACACATCCTAATTGACAATTGCGCCAAGCATGAACTACAGTAATTTATAGATTGTTTCACTGGTTATCATCAGATCTAGATGGATGAGGAAGATGCTGAGAAAATGGCTTTCATTACGTCTTAGGGAGTGTACTTCTACAAGATGATGCCATTCGGCCTGAAGAATGAAGGGTCCACCTACATGAGGGCCATGACTACCATTTTCCATAATATGATACATAAGGAGGTAGAGGTATACGTGGATGATGTTATTATCAAATCCAAGAAGGCCATTGACCACATAGAAGATCTGAGGAAGTTCTTCAATAGACTGCAGAGATACAGCCTGAAACTAAACCCCGTAAAGTGCGCATTTGGGGTTCCTGCTGGGAAATTGCTTGGGTTTATTGTGAGCCGCCGAGGAATAGAACTGGATCCATCAAAAGTCAAAGCCATTCAAGAACTACCACCTTCAAAGAACAAGAAGGATGTGATGAGTTTGTTGGGAAGGCTTAACTACATCAGCCGATTCATAGCACAATCTATAGTTATCTGTGAGCCAATCTTTAAGTTGTTGAAGAAGGACGCCGCCACCAAATAGACCGATGACTGCCAAAAGGCCTTCGACAAAATCAAGGAGTACCTGTAAATACCACCAGTCTTAGTCCCGCCCGAGCCAGGTAGACCTTTATTACTTTACCTTGCAGTGTTAGATAGAGCTTTCGGCTGCATTCTGCGGTAGCACGATGAAACAGGGAGGAAGGAACAAGCCATTTGTTATCTCAGTAAGAAGTTCACCCCGTACGAGGCCCGATATTCTCTATTGTAATGCACCTGTTGTGCTTTGACTTGGTTAGCTCAGAAGCTGAGACATTACTTATGCTCCTATACTACATATCTCATATCGAGGATAGATCCCTTGATGTACATTTTTCAAAAGTCCATGCCCACCAGCAAGCAAGCCAAGTGGTAAATCTTGTTCAGTGAGTTTGATATTATTTACGTAACTCAAAAAGCAGTCAAATGATAGGAACTGGTAGACCACCTTGATGAAAACCCCATGGATGGAGGATACAAACCCTTGAAAATGTATTTTCCTAATGAAGAGGTATCATTCATAGGAGAAAACATTGCGGAATCCTATGACAGTTGGAGAATGTTCTTCGATGGAGCATCAAACTTCAAAGGAGTTGGCATAAGAGCAGTCCTAATATCAGAAATCGGTTAGCATCATCCGGTGTCTGCCATACTCAGGTTCCCCTACACCAACAATATGGACGAATTTGAAGCCTGCATCTTAGGACTCAAAATGGCCATTGACATGAACGTTTAAGAGCTGTTAGTGATTGGAGATTCACACTTGCTTATACATCAGGTACAAGGAGAATGGATGACCAAGAACTCCAAGATACTCTCGTATCTGCATCATGTACATGAATTAAGAAAGAGGTTCACGAAGATGGAATTCCAGCATGTTCCCAGAATCCAGAATGAGTTTGACGATGTATTGGCTACCCTATCATCTATAATACAACACCCAACAAGAATTTCATTGATCCCATTTCGGTGAAAATCCATAATCAACTAGCTTACTATGCCCATGTTGAAGAAAAAGCAGATGGAAAGCCTTGGTTTCATGATATCAAGGAATATTTGGCAAAAGGAGAGTACCTAGAGCTTGCAAATCTTGCTCAGAAATGCACACTTCGAAGATTGTCCAACAACTTCTTTCACAGCGAAGGAATCCTGTATAGGAGGACTCCCGAATTAGGATTATTAAGATGTGTCGACGCAAAGAAAACATCTAGGCTACTCCAGGAAATTCATGCTGGGACCTACTGTCCACATATGAACGGTTTTGTCTTAGCAAAGAAGATACTCTTGGCTGGTTACTTTTGGATGACTATGGAAACAGACTACATCTAGTATGTCCGGAAATGCCACCATTGTCAGATACATGCAGACATTATAAAGGTACCTCCAAGCGAGTTCAACACAACAAGCTCACCGTGACCATTCACAACCTGTGGGATGGATGTTATTGGACCAATCGAGCCTGCTGCTTCCAAAAGACATAGGTTTATCCTGGTAGCCATAGACTATTTCACCAAATGGGTCGAAACAGCATCTTACAAAGCAGTGACTAAGAAAGTCGTGGCAGACTTTGTCTGCGACCGCATTGTTTGTCGATTCGGAATTCTAGAGTCAATCATTACTGATAATGGCTCCAACCTCAACAACGACTTGAAGAAAGCTATGTACGAAACTTTCAAGATCAAAACAAGAATTCCATAGCCTATAGGCCTCAGATAAATAGAGTTGTAGAAGTCGCCAATAAGAATATCAAGAAGATATTAAAGAAAATGATAAAGAATCATAGACAGTGGCACGAGAAGTTATCATTTACTATTCTAGGGTATCTCACCACAATATGCACATCAACCGAGGCAACCCCATATATGGTAATTTACGGTACAGAGGTTGTCATTCCCACTGAGGTAGAAATTCCTTCCCTAAGGATCATACAAGAAGTTGAGCTCGACAATACGGAGTGGGTGAAAAGTCTTTATGAGCAACTAGCCCTTATAGATGGAAAGAGAATGAATGTAGTCTGCCATGGTCAAATCTAATGTCCAAATCCTTCAACAAAAAAGTCAAGCTAGGATAGTTTGCACCGGGACAACTGGTGTTAAAGAAATTTTTCCGCATCAAGATGAAGCCAAAGGGAAGTTCTCTCTCAACTGGCAGGGTCCATACATGGTTCACCGGGTTTTGACAGGAGGAGCCCTCACACTTGCAGAAATGGACGGAGAAGTCTGACCAAAGCCGATCAATTCAGATGCAATCAAGCATTATTATGTGTAATCTTTATACTTTCCTTATATGATGTAAATTGAACTACGCCTAACCTGATTCTCATTTAAGAGAGGATACGTAGGCAGCCCTATGGGTTCGGTCACAATTCAATAAAATTTCATTTCCCCCCGCAATTAGAAATTGGGGCAGAATTTTAAGGAGGACCCTTAAAATTACGAAGTAATTTCAGCCGATCGTCGCACGAGCAACAGTCAGAAACGTCAACCCATCAAACTGGGGCAAAGTTTTTAGGAGGGCCCTCAAAATTCTGTAGCAGGAGAGGTTGCAATGTCCTGAACTATGTCACAGTCGTCGGTTCATCTAAAAGTTATTTTTAATTATTCATTTATGTCATACTTTTACAAAATCATGCATATTTATTATTGAAACAAATTTGTTTACCAATGCTACCCCAATGATACTAACGGTATCACTAGATCAAAGTCAAACAAGTCAAGCAAAGCTAGCGGGGATACGAACTAACCTTCCCCCTTACAAAACTCATAATTTTTCTTTGGATGCAGGCACTAGGATTAGACATACTGTATGCCCATGGGACAAACATTATTCAAAATACGATTCTTAGAACTGTTGCACTTACCAACATTTGTTATCAGTACACATCAGTGATGTTCCGTATGTTACAATGTTCCTAGTAATCACAACGCCGCAATCTGTTATCAGCTAAGAAAACTCTACTATCAGTTGTTATCTTATTTCTTGCATATGGCTACCATTCTGCCTTCCGAGACTAAACGCTGTCTCCATCTGCATTTGCATTGCATAAAGCTAGCATTCTGCCTTCCTAGACTAAACGTTGTCTCCATCTACATTTGCATTGCATAAGGCTACTATTCTTCCTTCTAATTTGCACAAGGCTACTATTCTACCTTCCGAGACTAAACAATTTCTCCATCTTCATTCTTGCATAAGGCCATCGTTCTTCCTTCCGAGACTAAACGATGTCTCCATCTGTATTTGCATCGCATAAGTGTGATGACCCGGCCGGTCGTCTTAAAAGTTAACATCCTGATCCCCTATTAACTGCTTTTCCCCAGTTTATTTATACTATTTTAATTTGCCGAGATGTTCGGTTTTAAGTTTCGGAGAGTTTTGCAACACTTAGTCCCTAAATGAGAGCTTAAGTGTTGGAAAGTTGACTGTAGTCAGAACAATGTGAAGACGGCCTCGAAATGGAAATCGGAAGGTTCTGTTAGCTTCGTTGGGTAATTTCAGGCTTAAGGGCATGTTCGGATTGTGTTTTGGAGGTCCGTAGCTAATTTAGGCTTGAAATGCCGAAAGTTGAATTTTTGGAAATTTTCGGTTCGATAGTAATATTTTGATCAGAGGGTCGGAATAGAATTGTGAGAGTTGCAATAGTTCCGTTATGTCATTTGGGATGTGTGTGAAAAATTTTAGGTCATTCGGATGAGGTTTGGTAGACGTTTTGATCGAAAGTGCGTTTTTAGAGTTTTTGGAAATTTTAAGCTTGTATCCGATGAAAAGTGGATGTTTTGATGTTGTTTAGAATGTTCCGAAGGTTGGAACAATTGTGAATGATGTTTTAGATTGGTTGGCAGGTTTTGTTGAGGTCCTGGGGGCCTCGGGTGTGTTTCGGATGCTCAACGGACCATTTTTTAGACTTGGAAAGGCATCAGATTTTGCTGGTATGTGTTGCAGACATTCCTTCATCGCAATCGCGTGAAGAGTGTCGCGATCATGAATGCTTAGGCGAGGCTGGGTTAATTTTTCTCTTCGCATTCACGTGAGGAGGAATGCGAACGCGTAGCTTTGAGGCAGTGTCACATCGCGAACGCATGGTCTAGGCCGCGTTTACATAGAAGCAATAAGGCGACAGAGGTTGTTAATTGTTTCTCTATGCGATCGCGTGGAGTCAACCCCGATCACGTAGGTTTAGAGAGTTAGAGCATCACGTTTGCGGACAGGTTTCCACATTCGCATAGAGTAACCTGAGGCGCGTATTATTTTGTTCTTCGCGAACGCGACTGGCCTTTCGTGATCGCGATTAAGGGAAAGTTTGGGCAGAATTTAAAACCCAAAATCGAGGGTTTAGACCATAATTCATATTTTGGACTTGGGAGCTCAGGAGATTGCCATTTTTGGAGAGATTTTCACCTGGGCAATTTGGGTAAGTGATTCCTACTCGGTTTAGACTAATTTCTATGAATCTGCACTTAAATCCATCCTATAATTTCGAAATTTTGGTGGAAATTGGGGTAAATGTTCTTAGACCAAGAAATTGAGTTTTGATTGGGGATTTGACATCCGATTCGAATAATTTTGGTATGGTTAGACTCGTGCGAGTGTGAAAATTCTGAAACTATAAATTTTACCTAATTTCGAGATGTGGGACCAAGGGGCGTTTTGGTTATTTTACATAATTTTGCGTATTAGCTTAGAGTTTAATTGTAAAACCAGTTACTTGAAGTGTTATTTACATTATGAAATTGAATTGAATAGATTTGGGCCATTTGGAGTCAAGTACTCGTGGCAAGAATGTGGTCTCGGGTTGATTTGAGCCGGTTCGAGGTAAGTGGCTTGTCTAACCTTGTGTGAGGACCTTCCCCTTAGGATTGGTATATTTGGTAATTGAAATGCCTTGTACGTGAGGTGACGAGTGCGTACTTGTGCTAATTGTTGGAAATCCAGTTTTCTTTAAGTAATTATTAGCATGTTTCCTTTCTTGTTTCTATTACTTGCACTATTAAGCTTGTTGTTAGCTTAGGAAAACATGTCTAAGTGACTTAATTGCTTTATTTGTTCAAGAAGCCTTATTTGAATTCTATGTGACATGCTAGGCTAGAATCACTTGTTGCCTTCATATGAGCTATTGCTATTTCTGTATATTTTCCTGTTGTTGTTGTGTATTTATTTTGGGACTATGGATTTGGGATTCCGGTAGCTCCCCCTTATCTGTTTACTTTGGGACTATGGGTTAGATTCCCGGTAGATCCCCCTGCACATTTACTTTGGGACTACGGGTTAGATTCCCGGTAGATCCCCCTGCACAGTTATATAGAACTATGGGAATGCACCTAGTAAATTCCCCAGTACTGGGTATTTACATTTGGGACTATGGAATGTGATTCCGATAGATCCCCGCGCACTATGAGTTGGACTACGGGACGGGATCCCGGGAGCTCCACTGGATATGTACATATGGGACTACAGGACGGTATCCTGGGAGATCCCCGATTGTTATTATTGGTACTGAGCTATAATTCCTTTCCTTGTTTACCTTGTTTTCTGTATAGTTGTTGTTGTCCTGTATATCCTCTGTTATTTTACTGCCGTACTTATTTATACTGTTTTGTACTATACTATTGATCTTTATATTTTATTTGACCTCAGTAGGGCCCTGACCTTCCTCTTCACTACCCAACCGAGGTTAGGCTTGGCACTTACTGAGTACCGTTGTGGTGTACTCATGCCTGTTCTGCGCATGTTTTTCATGTGCAGATCCATGTACCACTACTCAGGCCTACCATCCTTGAGGGAGGTGACTGCTCTAGAGACTTTGAGGTACATCTGCCGTGTTTGCAGACCGAGAAATCCCTTTCTATTCTAGCTGTTAAACATTGCCCTTCTGTATTTTTCTTTCTTGTTAGATATTCTGGAGTTAGACTGATAGGTATTCCAAAGGCTTTTGTTTCCGTGAGTTTCCGGATTTTGGGATAGTGTACTTGGTTTTGAGAATGTTATAGTGTATATGCCGAGCGATATTATAACTATTGTTTCCATTCAGTTATTTCGGTTTTGATTATTTCTTCCGCAAGTTTCATTTATTTTTTGCATTTGTTAGGCTTACCTAGTCGTAAAGACTAGGTGCCATCATGATGGTTCATGGAGGGCAAACCAGCATTGTAACAAGTTGGTATCAGAGCTCTAGGTTCATAGGAGTCATGGATCACAAACCGGTTTATTAGCGTCTCGCTGATCGGTACGGAGACGTCTCTACTTATCTATAACAGGCTATGTAACTGTTAGGAAAAGTCCACTTTATTTGATTTCCTTATCGTGCGATATTTTGACATCACAATTATAAACTTTTCTTCTATTCTCTCACAGATGGTGAGGACACGTGCTACCCGAGATGATCAGGCACCTACGCCCCTACCGCAGCCGTCAAAGGCCGGGGCCGGGATAGAGGCCGAGGACGCGCATTGGTGCAGCTAGAACACCTGCGCGCTGCTACCGAGGTACCACCAGTAGTTCCAGCTGGAGTCCAGGCACCTAAAACGCCTACTGCTACTACTACGCCAGCTCTTCAAGAGACTTTGGCATAGTTCATGAGCATATACACCACCTTGGCTCAGGAAGGGTTGCTTCCCCTTACTGCAACTACGTCTCAGGCCGGGGGAGGAGCATAGACTCTTGCCGCCCTCACTCTTGAGCAGCGAGTGCATGTTGATCAGGTCCTTGAGATTATTCCTCTACCACTTACAGTGCCAGTTCAGCCTGAGGACAGGGCAGCGGCTTCCGAGGATGAGCAGTTGAGGCTTGAGAGGTTCAAAAAGTACAAGCCCCCTGTATTTAGTGGTCTAGCATCAGACGATGCTCTGGGATTTCTTGATGAGTCTTACCGCATTCTCCGTACCGTGAGTATCTCAAGATCGAACGGGGTTTCTTTCACTACCTTCCAACTTCGAGGAGTTGCTTATGAGTAGTGGCGCACCTATGAGTTAGACAGTCCAGATGAGGCTGCTTTACTGACTTGGACTCAATTTTCAAATATGTTCCTGAGAGAGTATGTTCCTTAGAGCCTCAGGGACACATGGCACAAAGAGTTTGAGCATTTCCGCTAGGGTGCTATGACTATCTTAGAGTATGCTGTCTGTTACACTAGTTTGGCTAGGCATGCACCAGCCTTGGTTTCCACTATTCGCGAGAGGGTTCGCCGATTTATTTAGGGCCTTATTCCCAGCATCAGATCTAGCATGGCTCGTGAGTTGGAGATAGATATTTCTTATCAGTAGGTGGTGAGAATTGCTAGGAGTATTGAGGGTATGCATGCTAGGGAGAGAGAGGAGAGGGAGGCCAAGAGGTCTCGAGAGGGGCCATTATTCTGGTGCTCGTACCCTAGATGCAGGTCGTCATGGTAGGGGTTATATGAGTCTCCCTATTCATTCAGCTCTTCCAGCAACTAGTAGTGCTCGAGCTCCTCTTAGGCCTTAGGAGACTTAATATGCACCACTGGTATCTAGCACGCCTCCTACACGGGGTGCTTTCAGAGGTCAGTCCAGCAGACTTGGCCCTAGCTAGTCATAGCCACCACGTCCTCCCAAAGCTTGTTTTGAGTGTGGCGACACACGCCATATGGTGAGGGATTTCCCCAGACTTGGGAGGGGTGCACCTCCACAGACTTCTCAGCCACAGCATGCCCCGCAGAGTTCTCAGGCTATGGTTACAGCTCCAGTTGCTACCCACCTGGTCAGCCAGCTAGACGTGGAGGTCGGGGAGGTAGAGGTCGCCCTAGAGGGGGAGGCCAGGCCAGATACTATGCACTTCCTACCCGTACCGAGGCTATTGCCTCTGATTCTATCATCACAGGTATTATATTGGTTTGTCACAGAGATGCATCAGTTCTATTCGATCTAGGCTCTACCTACTTTTATGTGTCTTCTTATTTTGCTCCATATTTTGGTATATCTCGTGATTCTTTGAGTTCCCCTGTTTATGTTCCTGTAGGAGATTCTCTCGTTGTGACCGCATTTATCGGTCGTGTTTGGTTTCTCTTAGTGGTTTTGAGACCAGAGTCGATTTATTGTTACTCAGTATGGTTGACTTCGATATTATCTTGGGCATGGACTGGTTGTCGCCTCATTATGCTATTCTTGATTGTCACGACAAAATCGTGACGCTAGCTATGCCAGGTGTACCGCGTGTTGAGTGGATGAGAACTTTAGATTACACTCCCAGTAGATTTATTTCTTTTCTTAAAGCTCAACATATGGTTGAGAAATGGCGTGACACATATTTAGCGTATGTGAGAGACGTCAGTTTTGACACCCCTTCAGTTGATTCAGTTCCAGTAGTACGGGAATTTCCCGATGTGTTTCTAGCTGATCTTCCAGGCATGCTGCCTGATAGAGATATTGATTTTGGCATTGATCTATTGTCGGGCACTCATCCCATTTTTATTCCTCCATATCATATGGCTCCTCTGGAGTTGAAGAAGTTGAAGAAGTTGAAGGATTAGTTGTAGGAATTGCTTGATAAGGGCTTTATTCGGCCCAGTGTATCACCTTGGGGTGCTCCTGTCTTGTCCGTGAAGAAAAAAGATGGTTCTATGCGTATGTGTATTGATTATCGCTAGTTGAACAAGGTTACAGTGAAGAACCGTTATCCTTTGCCTCATATTGATGATCTATTTGACCAGCTTTAGGGTGTACGGGTGTTTTCTAAGATTGATTTGCGCTCAGGTTACCATCAGTTGAAGATTCGGGAGACAAATATCTCGAAGAATGCTTTCAGGACTCGGTATGGTCATTACGAGTTCCATGTTATGTCATTGGGCTGACCAATGCACTAGCAGCCTTTATGCATTTGATGTATAGTGTGTTCCGACCGTATCTTGACTCGTTCATCATTGTCTTTATTGATGACATTCTGGTGTATTTTCGGAGTCGGGAAGATCATGAGCAGCACCTGAGGACTGTGCTTCAGACTTTCAGAGAGAAGAAGTTATATGCTAAGTTCTCAAAATGTGAGTTTTAGTTAGATTCAGTGGCATTCTTAGGCCACGTTGTATCGAGTAAGGGTATTCAGGTGGCATCCTTGGTTTGGCGGGTTACTACCATCGCTTTGTGGAGGGGTTTTCATCGATTGCAGCCCCTATGACCAGGTTAACCCAGAAGGGTGCTCTGTTTCAGTGGACGGAGGAGTGTGAGGCGAGCTTTCAGAAGCTCAAGACAGATTTGACTACAACCCCAATTTTGATACTGCCTACAGGTTTGGGGTCTTATACGGTCTATTGTGATGAAGGGTTGGCCTCGGAGCGGTGTTGATGCAGGACGGTAGGGTTATTGCCTATGCATCCAGACAATTGAAGATACATGAGAAGAACTACCCTATTCATGACCTTGAGTTAGCTGCCATTGTTCACGCCCTAAAAATTTAGCGTCATTACTTATACGGTGTGCCTTGTGAGATTTATACTGACCATTGGAGCTTGCAACACTTGTTCAAGCAGAAGGATCTAAATTTGCTAAAGGACTATAATATCACTATTTTGTATCTCCCGGGCAAGGCCAATATGGTGGCCGATGCTTTGAGTCACCAGGCAGAGAGTTTGGGGAGTTTGGCTTATTTACCAGCATCGGAGAGGCCTATGTCAATGGATGTTCAGGCCTTAGCCAGCCAGTTTGTGAGATTGGATCTTTCGCAACCCAATTGGGTTCTAGCTTGCGTGGTTTCTCGGTCATTTTTATTTGATTGTATCAAGGAGCGGCAGTATGATGACCCTCATTTGCTTGTCCTCAAGGACAAGGTTCAACACGGTGATGCCAGATATGGGACTATTGGTGATAATGGGGTATTGAGGATTCAAGGTCGGATTTGTGTACCCAATGTTGATGGGCTTCGGGAGTTAATTCTAGAGGAGGACCATAGCTTGCGGTATTCCATTCACCCGGGTGCCGCAAAGATGTATCAGGATTTGAGGCAGCACTACTAGTGGAGGCAGATGAAGATGGAAATAGTTGGATTTGTAGCTCGGTGCCTCAACTGTCAGCAGGTGAAGTATGAGCGCTAGAGACCGGGTAGGTTGCTTCAGCAGATAGAGATCCCGTAGTGGAAGTAGGAGCGGATCACCATGGACTTTGTAGTTGGGCTCCCATGGACTTTGATGAAGTTTGATGCTATTTGGGTGATTGTGGATCGGCTGACCAAGTCCGCTCATTTTATTCCTGTATGTACTACTTATTCTTCGGTTGGCGGAGATTTATATCCGGGAGATTGTTCTTTTGCATGGTATTCCAGTGTCCATCATCTCAGATAGGGGTAGTCAGTTTACATCACGGTTTTGGAGGGCCGTTCAGCATAGGTTGGTTACTAGGGTGGAGTTGAGTATAACATTTCACCCTCAGACGAACGGGCAGTTCGAGCACACTATCCATATTCTTGAGGATATGCTTCGTGCATGTGTGATCGAGTTTGGAGAGTCTTGGGATCAGTTCTTGCCATTGACGGAGTTTGCTTACAATAACAACTATCAGTCCAGCATTTAGATGGCACCATATGAGGCTTTATATGAGAGACAGTGTAGATCCTCGGTGGGCTAGTTTGAGCTGGGTGAGGCTAGATTATTGGGCATGGACTTAGTTTAAGATGCTTTAGATAAGGTTAAGGTGATTCAGGATAGGCTACGTATAGCCCAGTCCAAATAGAAGAGTTACGCAGACCGAAAGGTTCGTGATGTTTCCTAGATGGTTGGAGAGAGGGTTCTGCTTCGGGTTTTGCCTATGAAGGGCGTTATGAGATTCAGGAAGAAAGGGAAGTTGAGTCCAAGGTTTATTGGCCCTTTTGAGATATTGAGGCGTGTTGGGGAGGTTGCTTAGGAGCTTGCCTTACCTCCCAGCTTGACAGGAGTTCATCCGGTATTTCATGTTTCGATGCTCTGGAGGTATCATGACGATCTGTCGCACGTGTTGGATTTCAGTTCAGTCCAGTTGGACAAGGATCTATCTTATATTGAGGAGCCAATGGCAATATTAGGCAGGCAGGTTAGAAAGTTGAGGTCAAAGAACATTGCATCAATGAAGGTCCAATGGCAGGGTCAGCCGGTCGAGGAGGCGACCTGGGAGATCGAGCAGGATATGCGCAGTTGTTACCCTCATCTTTTCACTACTTCAGGTATGTCTCTATGCTCGTTTGAGGAAGAACGAATGTTTAAGTGTAGGAGGATGTGACGACCCGACTGGTCGTCTTAAGAATTAACACCTCGATCCCCTGTTAACTGCTTTCCCCAAGTTTATTTTTGATTTTGATTTGCTGGGATGTTCGATTTTAAGTTTCAAAGAGTTTTGGGACACTTAATCCCTAAATGAGAGCTTAAGTGTTGGAAAGTTGACAGTAGTTGGAATAGTGTGAAGACGTGCTTGGAATGGAAATCGACAGTTTCGTTCGCTTTGTTAGGTGATTTCGGGCTTATGGACGTGTTCGGATTGTGTTTTGGAGGTCCGTAGCTAATTTAGGCTTGAAATGCCAAAAGTTGAATTTTCGGAAGTTTCTAGTTCGATAGTGAGATTTTGATCCGAGGGTCGGAATGGAATTTCGAGAGTTGCAGTAGTTCTGTTATGTCATTTGGGATGTGTGTGCAAAATTTCAGGTCATTCGGATAAGGTTTGGTAAACTTTTTGATAGAAAGTGTTTTTTTTAGAGTTTTTGGAATTTTTAAGCTTGAATCCGATGAAAATTTGGTGTTTTGATGTTGTTTTGAGCATTCTAAAGGTTGGAACAAGTTTGAATGATATTTTAGGATTGGTTGACAGGTTTCGTTGAGGTCCCGGGGGCCTCGGGTGTGTTTCAGATGCTCAACGAACCATTTTTTGGACTTGGAAAGGCATTAGATTTTGCTGGTATGTGTTGCAGACATTCCTTCATCGCGATCGCATGAAGAGTGTCGCGATCGCGAAGGCTTAGGCAAGGCTGAGGGAATTTTGCTCTTTGCGTGAGGAGGAATGCGAATGCGTAGCTTTGAGGCAGTGTCGAATCACGAACGCGTGGTCTAGGCCGCATTCGCATAGAAAAAATAAGGTAGCAGAGGTTGTTAATTGTTCCTCTATGCGGTCACGTGGAGTCAACCGCCATCGCGTAGGTTTAGAGAGTTAGAGCATCGCGTTCGCGGACGGAGTTTCGCATTCGCATAGAGTAACCTAAGGCGTGTACTATTTTGTTCTTCGCGATCGCGACTGGCCTTCCGCGATCGCGATTAAGGGAAAGTGTGGGCATAATTTAAAACCCAAAATCGAGGGTTTAGACCATAATTCATATTTTGGACTCGGGAGCTCGGGAGATTGCGATTTTTGGAGAAATTTTCACCTGGGCAATTTGGGTAAGTGATTCCTACTCGGTTTAGACTAATTTCCATGAATCTACACTTTTTCCAAATTTCCATGAATAATTTCCAAATTTTGGTGGAAATTGGGGAAAAAGTTCTTAGACAAAGAAATTGAGTTTTGATTGGGGATTTGACATCGGATTTGGATAATTTTTGTATGGTTAAACTCGTGAGAGTGTAAGGATTATGAAACTATAAATTTTACCCGATTCCGAGATGTGGCCCGAGGGGAGTTTTGGTTATTTTACATAATTTCTTGTATTATCTTAGAGTTTAATTGTAGAATCAGTTACTTGAAGTGTTATTTACATTATGAAATTGAATTGAATAGATTTGGGCCATTTGGAGTTGGGTACTCGTGGCAAGAACGTGGTCTCGGGTTGATTTTGAGCCGGTTCGAGGTAAGTGGCTTGTCTAACCTTGTGTGGGGACCTTCCCCTTAGGATTGGTATATTTGGTAATTGAAATGCCTTGTACGTGAGGTGACGAGTGCGTACTTGTGCTAATTGTTGGAAATTCGGTTTTCTTTAAGTAATTATTAGCATGTTTCCTTTCCTGTTTCTATTACTTGCACTATTAAGCATATTGTTAGCTTAGGAAAGCATGTCTAAGTGACTTAATTGCTTTATTTGTTCAATCTGTCTTACTTGAATTCTGTGCAGCATGCTAGGCTAGAATCACTTGTTGCCTTCATATGAGCTATTGTCATTTCTGTATATTTTCCTATTGTTGTTGTGTATTTATTTTAGGACCACGGATGTGGGATTCTGGTAGCTCCCCCTTGTCTGTTTACTTTGGGAATACGAGTTAGATTTCCGGTAGATCCCCCTGCACATTTACTTTGGGACTACAGGTTAGATTTCTGGTAGATCCCCCTACACAGCCATATGGAACTATGGGAATGCACCCGATAGATTCCCCCAGTATTGGGTATTTACATTTGGGACTACAGAACAGGATTTTGGTAGATCCTCGCGCACTATGAGTTGGAATACGGGATGGGATCCCGAGAGCTCCACTGGATATGTACATATGGGACTACAGGACGGTATCTTGGGAGATTCCCGATTGTTATTATTGGTACTGAGCTGTAATTCCTTTCCATGTTTACCTTGTTTTATGTATAGTTGTTGCTGTCATGTACATCCTGTGTTATTTTACTACCGTAGTTATTTATACTGTTCTGTTCTATACTGTTGATCTTTATATTTTATTTGACCTCAGTAGGGCCCTGACCTTCCTCGTCACTACCTAACCGAGGTTAGGCTTGGCACTTACTGAGTACCACTGTGGTATACTCATGCCTCTTCTGTGCATGTTTTTCATGTGCAAATCCAGGTACCACTACTCAGGACTACCATCCTTGAGGATGGAAACTTCTCTAGAGACTTCGAGGTACATCTACCGCGTCCGTATACCAAGAAGTCTCTTTCTATTCTAGCTGTTAAACATTGCCCTTATGTATTTTTCTTTCTTGTTAGATATTCTGGAGTTAAAGTGATAGGTATTCCAAAGGCTTGTGTTTCCGTGAGTTTCCGGGTTTTGGGATAGTGTACTTGGTTTTGAGAATGTTATGTTGTATATGTCGAGTGGCATTATAACTATTGTTTCCATTCAATTATTTCGATTTTGATTATTTCTTCCACAAGTTTCATTTATGTTCCGCATTTCTTAGGCTTACCTAGTCTTAGAGACTAGGTGCCTTCACGATGGTTCACAGAGGGCAAACCTGGATCGTGACAATAAGGCTACTATTCTACCTTCCGATTTGCATAAGGCTACCATTCTACCTTTCAAAGTTAAGCTCTACCTCCATCTGCATATGCATCTTTGCATAAGGCTATCATTCTGCCTTCCGAGTCTAAGCTCGGCCTCCAATTTTCTTCGAAACTAAGCATTATCCCAAGCACTATTTATCTCGCTTCTCTTACAGTCTAAGCTCTGCCCTTTAATTCGCAAGACTAAGCTTTGTCTTGTCCGTATCATACTACTGCATCCTTCATAGGCTAAAATATCGCCAACTCATCCAAAGGCATCATCATTCGGAGGCACCATCTTCATAGCTCAAGAACACCATGTAATGGCTTGAGGATCTCTTTCAATCTTTTGCATATTGCCACACCTCATTTTTTCTATACCCCCAAAAGGGAGTATATAAGGGAATTTTTCCAATTTAAGTGACAATCAAAATGGGATTTATTATTAAAAGATTCAGAGTCACCACTTGGGATAATTTATGGTGTCCCAAGTCACCGGTTCAAATCCTGAATTGATGAAAAGATTGACTCTGTATTATAGTCCGCGAACACAGAAATCCAGGTAAGGAATTCTGTTAACTCGGGAGAAGGTGTTAGGCATTCCCAAGATCCGTGGTTCTATCACGGTCGCTCAACTGTCATAAATGGCCTAATTATCTAATTTTAATACATATTTTAGCCTATGGTTCAATTTTAACTTTATAACCGCTTTTATTTAATTTTAAGAATATTGCAACACTGTTAAAACACGTCTGGAACCATATCACATAAATTCACCCGCGATCTTCGACATAACTTGACATTGTTGAGATTTTGGATTTGGGTCACATAAATGCGCACCCGAGTTTAGGAAGGTAAATTATTAAAATAACGCGCCTAAAGCAACTACGCGTTTGCAACTTTGTGAGGGCCATGAAATTTTACCAAATGACACGTCTCGATTTCGAAGGATTAACGTTAATCAAGTGACGACCATGAATTGTATGTCTAATTGGTATGGAACGCAAATTATCTACAAGGATCTGCCAGTTGAATAAGGCTTAAGGGACTTACAATTATTTCTAAACTACGGCTAAACTCAAATCATTGATTTAAGGGTCAGTACTAGGTGAGACCCAATATAAACTGAGGTTCAATTGGCATCTTGCTAGTCATAAACCCAAGTGTGATAAAAAAAACCTTTAAATCATACGAGACGGACTGTGCCAGCTATAGGCCCAATGTTACTTGGAATTATTTGAAGGAGAACACAGCGTGGCCAAACCCGGTCCAAATCCATGTTCGGTTGCCCATTAATGCCGATTCAGTATATGAAATAACTGGGCTCGAGGGAAGCCCAGCTTGGTAGCCTGGTTGCGAAGAGGAAAGGCAGTCGCAATTGGGCCAACGATGACAACCCAAAACTTGATTCAGCATACACTCTTGAAACAAGGTGTATCAGTCTAGACAATTTTCATCGAGTAAATACTGGTGATTTTAATTCAAACACAAAGCAGATTTTTAGGCTACCATAGACATTCAGAGTGATGATGCAACCCCTAATTGCACTAATACACCTTTACATAAATTATCCACTAATTAACCGAACCCAAAATCCCCTTCCCTAGCTCACATTGAATCCTGATTCAATTCTCACCCCTGAACAAGTCATGAGTTTCAAATTTACTCTAAAGCAAACAAGATATAAAAAGATCTGAAACTGAATAATGAAACTACCATATCTGAAATCGAACTCACATGACAGGGACACAAGCAAAGGAAGGTCGAATTTTAGAATGACACACTTCGAGTTATTCTACATACCATGAGAAAAATTGACTATGCTAATTAATAAGAGAAATGGATCTTAAATTGAATACTTAAGGAACAAATGACCATCCAACGAACTTTCAACTATAACCAAGGCGACATTTTCAAGAAAAGAACCCATACTAACAACATATCCAGTAGCAACACTCATATTCTTCCACTTATGCGTATTATCTGAATCATGGGCAGTTTATAAACATACACAGATGAACAATACCCCAGCATGAGGTACTCTCCATGCAAATACCTCCGACACAACACATTAATAAACTCCATGACTCACTTTAAGACAAAAGATAACGTGGAGGACATGAGTAAGTAAGATAAAACACAATCACATTACACTATTTCAAAAATCCCTAAAATCATAGCTAACATTCATGGTAAAAGAACAATATCTATTTCTAAGCCCTTCAAGCAATTACAGTGTTCCAAACTTGCATCTCATCTATTTAGAGAATCAAGAAGTACCTAGAGATTGAAAAGAAATCAAAATGTAAGAGGTCAGTTTTCTACAACAGCAGAGCAGCAACAAGATTCAATACCAAAGCTTAGCAAAAATGGCCAACTGAAGCCAATGGAGCAGTATCTACCCAGTAGAACTTAACCCAAAAACTTTGAGAGACCCAAATTACCATCTCAAACATGGAAAGAATCGGAAAGTGTTCAACCACTGAAAATTTCAACACTCAAGGCTGAAAATCAAGGGAATAGGTCCAAAGTTTCAGCCGCTTTGTTTTCTTTGGATTTTTGTTTCTAAAAAAAACCCACCCTTAAATGGTAAGGAAGTGTGCCTTTATAGGAAAGGGAGTACGGTAGCCCGAAAGAAATCACATTTTGCAATTAGACCATTTTTACATTTTTATTTTTGCCCAGAAAACCTTAGTCTAATAATCAGAGTTCCACATTAATCCCAATACTCAACTTCCTAGAAGTTTCCTAGGCTGTTACTAAGATTCCCTTACCCTTAAAATTCCCAAATTTACCCCTTAGGGCCCTGTTAATTTCCCTAGCACAAATCCCCTGAGTCATGGGTCAACTTGACCCAATACTAAACCAGTCTAACATGGGTCATGAACCAAATCCATTTTGGGCTTTGCAGATTTCATGCTCGGATCGAGCCCTAATTTAACATCCCAACTTAATGAACCAAAGGAAAAATCCGGAACCCATAAGACAAACCCCAAAATAAAGGCAGTGACTTAATTAATTTCGAACAATAACCAAATGAAACAGACTTATTATTAAACACTCATGCATGGACAAAATTGAGACGAATACATAATGAAAAAGAGAAGAAGAAACAGAAAAAAAAATAAAGAAGGACAGAAACAAGGAAGATACCTAAAAGGCTTGCCAAACCTTGAAGAACAGGGCTCTTGGCCAACAATGAAAATTGCAACACAAGCACTATTTTGTCATTTTGCCAAAAGGAAAAGAAAAGAGGACGAAAGACTTCGACTCTTCAAGCAGCCGGCGAGGCACAAACCCAACGACATCCCCTTATCGAGAATTCGATGTCAAACATGGCCATCTCCTGGGGAAACCAAAATAGGAAGAGAAAAGAAAAAGAAGAAATGGTACAAGGTCGGGTTCTCGGCAGGCTTAGATTTAAGATTTGGATGGATTGAGTAACTTTTGGATAAAACTAATGGCGGATTCTGAATGGGGAGACAACGGGGGTGATAGGGTCAAGATTTGGTGGAGTTTGGAGATACACCGCCACCAGTGGCGAATTCCGGTGGGTGGTGGGCGGTGGTGAGATAAGAGGTCTGAGAGATGATGGAGATGGTTTAGAGTTACTCTTTCAGACAATTTTAATTAAAAGATAAGGACTTTCACAACCGTTGGATGCTGAAAAATGATCGGCTGAGATCAGTTTAATAGAGTTGAACTCAAACGACGTAGTATCACTTTCGTACTACGTCGTTTCGACGACCTCCATGGCTGATCACTTGGACCGGGTTGTGGCATAATTGGGCCTTAGTTTGGACGAGTTAATGGGGGACAACTTGGGCTGGTATAAGCTTGGCCCAGAACTAAGTTTGTTATTATTCCCTTTTCCTTTTCATTTTCATTTTTTTCAATTTTTCTTTTAATTTCTTTTAAAATTAAAATTGAAATAAAGCCTAAATTAATTCCTAATCAAATTATTCTATCAAATTAAATTAACTAACTATAAATGATAATTACCACAACTAATCCAATACCAAATTAATAAAAAACCACAAAAATTCGAAATTAAAATTAAAAGTGCAAAATAAACTATTTTGTGATTTTTCACATTTTTTATAAAGCACTAAATTACTAATTAATGCAAAATTAGATCCTAAATGCAAATGCAGTGTATTATTTATTTTCATGAATTAAATAAAATAGACATGCACATACAAATGCAAACAATTATCAGAAAATGCCACAAAATCCACAAAATTGCAAATAATGAAAAGAAGTTATTTTGTTTTGAATTTATGGGAGTAATTCATATAGGGCAAAAATCACGTGCTCATAGCTGCCCCTCTTTGCCCGAAAACGCGAAGATTTTTCGTACAAAGATAAAGTGAGCGGATACGAGCGATTTTTGCCCGTTTGAATACTCCGTGGGAAGCATTTTGAAAGATTTGACCGCACCTTGCTTCCGAGGTTGCCTACATATCCTTGGCTATAAAGGAATTAGGTCAGTGAAGTTCGGAAAGTTTTGGTAGTTGGGACTACCATGAAGCTGTGATTTCACTGTTGCTGCTGTTGTTGCTGCTGCTTACTGCATCCCCCTTATTACACCATGATAAAATAAAAAGAAGCTAGACTAGACTATGATCTATGCATTACAAAATCCTATCTATATCTTCAAACTTGCTCTTACGGTTCTTGTTGCCTTGTTGACTTGTATTCTCTCGGTGGAATCCTTTTGTTGACACCTTGAATTGTAATCTGAGATGTTTTACATTTCTCCAGGTGGATGCCTGACTACCAACTACACTTTGAGATGTTTTTTCTTTTCTCCAGGTGGACGTTTGACTGCTGAACTTGAATGTATTCCCTGCTCTCCAGGCAGGATCCTAATTGCTGAACTTGAAATGTATTTCCCTGCTCTCCAGGCGGGCTCCTGACTTCAACAAAATAAACAAAAACAAAGAAAGTTTTCTTCCCCAGTTTGGTGGCTGGACACACATGTATGTATAAAAAGATCACATTACCAAATATAAATAAGAATTTGAAAGCTAAAACTTGAATTGTACTCCATTGTTCTACAGGCAGGCTCCTGACTGCTGACTTGAATTGTACTCCCTGCTCTCTAGGCAGGCTCCTGATGGCTAAACTTGAAATGTATTCCCTGCTCTCCAGGCGGGCTCCTGACTGCTGACTTGAAATGTATTCCCTGCTCTCTAGGCGGGCTCCTGACTGCTGACTTGAAATGTATTCCCTGCTCTCCAGGCGGGCTCCTAACTGCTGACTTTCAAATGTATTCCCTGCTCTCTAGGCGGGCTCCTGACTGGTGACTTAAAATGCATTCCCTGCTCTCCAGGTAGGCTCCTGAGTGCAGACTTTGAAATGTATTCTCTGCTCTCCAGGCGGGCTCCTGACTGTTGACTTGAAATGTATTTCCTACTCTCCAGGTGGGCTCCTGGCTGCTAACTTGAAATGTATTCCTTGCTCTCCAGGCGGGCTCTTGACTTCAACGAAATAGATAGAAACAAAGAAAACTTTCTGCCCCAGTTTGGTGGCAGGGCACATATGTGAGTGTTAAACTGAATCATATTACCAAATATTACTAAGAATTTGAAAGCTAGGTCCCATTATCCAGGGGGGTCATGACAATTCATACCTAAACGACAATTTTAAATCTAAGTTATATCTTCTAAAGGTCTGACTTCCGCTAAATCTTGTTATCTAAGAGGGTCTTAAAGCTACATCACATTATCCATGAGGGTCGTGAAAATCAAAGGTCAAATTTTATCTTAAGAGTGACAATTTTTATGGCTGAATTATACTACCCTACAACAGAATTTATTCTAAATGTTGTTATCTAATCGAAATCTTAAAACTAAGTCCCATTATTCAGGAGGGTCCTGAAAACTCCTAATTGAATCTTATCTCGAACATGCAAACTTCTAAACATGCTTATATTCCTTTGGGATACGTTTATGCTAGCTTACGCTATTTCTGAACTTTACGCTAGGTCCCATTTTCCAAGAGGGTCCTGAAAATCAAAAATCAAACCTGTTTGGTGACTGCCTTTCTCCATGGAGGGTTCTCCGAAACAACCGAAATTTCCTGCCCTATTTTAATCAAAGAAAAATCTTGTCAGTTTAAAATGTGGTGGTTAGTTGATGGCATTCTTGCTGAAGGTCTCTCCACTGCATTGTTTTGTTTTGACTGGCTTCTTCGAACTGGCTTTTAATCGCTTGACTTTTCTACTGACTTTCAAAACCCCATGACTTTGGGTGACCCCAGTGTTCTATACTCGAACCGTTGTTTCACACCTCTGACCCCTTTAACTGAACCTCTGCATCTCCCATGAAATTACTAAATCATTCTGTCGGTGAAACTTTGCTGGCACTTTATCCTACTTTACATCATGCTATTTTGGTATGCTCTGGCCGCACTGTGCTTTATAATCTTGAAGCTGGTAGTGAGCTTTGAAATTCTATCTTATTTGCTTAAACAGAACTGACATTGGGAACATCTTAGAGAAATATACCCAAAAGAAATGAAATGCAATGACTTAGAGAGTTAAGGATAAGAAATCCAAAACTGGAAGACTATCTGAAGGGGAAAAAGAAAAGAGACTTATCTGAGTGGAACAACTGACACCAATGATCATGACATGCATTTCGGATTAATCTGCCCAATCTATCCAACCAATCAACTTCCAATTGCCATACTTTGATGCCCCAGAGTTTCCATAACCTGATTTCTTTACCAAAACCTTGACCTTGTTCGGCCTGCAGTGCCCTAAGGGGTTTTCACCAACAAGGCTCTCTCATTTGTTCATCTCTCAACTCACTTTCGTCTTACGGTGCCCGTGAGGGTTTTCACCAATAAGACTCTCTCATTTTTTATTTCTCTTAGCTCCTGTCGCCTTATGGTACCCGTGAGAGTTTTTACCAATAAGACTCTCTCATTTTTTATTTCTTTTCCCTCTTTGGACCAGAGTGTTTCCCCTGATATGAATCACTTCTACCTGCTCGACTTGGCATTTGTCGAAGACTGATGGAAGGTCTTTCTTTGGACCGTAACGTGGACTTTTGGATAGGTTTAAAAGAAATGATGTCAAAGGCTCAAAAACAATTCACATGGGTTCAAAATTATAACTTTCCGAATCAGATTTCTTACAACAACCACAACTTCTGCCCCAGTTTCTTGCTTGGGGACTTTTGGATTTTTTTTTGATGAGACCGAACCGTGAGGCTGCCTACATATCCTTACAAGGAATCGGGTCGAACATAGTTCATATCATAGAAACTACTTTATTGTTGTGGTTTTCTATTTTCTCTTTCTTTTCTTTCTCTTTTTTTCGCTTTCTTTTTCTCTTTTTGTTGGTTTTCTTCCCTCTTTTTCTTTTCATTCTTTTCTTTCTCTTTTCATTCCTTTATTTCTCTTTCCTTTTCTTTCTCTTTTCTCTTCTTTCTTTACTTATCTTTCACGCTTGTGTTTCCGATATTCACTACTGATTCCGAAAGAGGGGTATGAAAGAAAAATAAATAAGGCTCGAAGAGGGTAACAAAGGATAAAGTGTTTAGATAGTAGAACAAAATGCCTTCGTCATTTCAATATTCAAAACATGCCTAATACAAAGAAGTACAATTAAATAAAGGAATCATACATAGTATCTTTTGACTGCATCAGAGTTGTTAGCCATTTTTACACATTTACCTTCTATATCTGTCAAATACAATGCACCATTAGACAACACTCTAGTTACAACGAATGACCCCTGCCAGTTTGGGGCAAACTTTCCTTTTGCTTCAACCTGATGTGGAAGAATGCGTTTCAATACTAACTGACCCACTTCAAACTTCCGTGGACGCACCTTCTTATTGTATGCTCTTTCCATTCTCTGTTGATACAACTGGCCATGACACACTGCTGCCAGTCTCTTCTCATCGATCAAACTTAATTGCTCCAAGTGGGTTTTGACCCACTCATCGTCATCAATCTCAGCCTCCGCGACAATTCGAAGGGATGGAATTTCTACTTCTGCGGGTATTACTGCTTCGGTGCCATACACCAACAAATAAGGAGTCATCCCTACTGAAGTACGGATAGTAGTGCGATAACCCAGCAACGCAAATGGCAGCTTTTTATGCCACTGCTTAGAACCATCCACCATTTTTCAAAGTATCTTCTTTTTGTTTTTGTTGGCTGCCTCGACTGC
Organism: Nicotiana sylvestris; assembly: GCF_000393655.2. NCBI lineage: Eukaryota > Viridiplantae > Streptophyta > Magnoliopsida > Solanales > Solanaceae > Nicotiana > Nicotiana sylvestris. Next base: position 59,745,403 of record NC_091058.1, read on the forward strand.
TCCATTCGCCTTGGGGCGATATGGAGTGGAATTGCAATGTGTAATCTTGAACTGTTGACACACCTCTTTCATCAGATGACTATTGAGATTAACCCCATTATCTGTAATGATCACCTTTGGTATCCCAAACCGGCAAATGATATTTGAGTGCACAAAATCAACCATCGCCTTCTTGGTTACCGACTTGAATGTTTTAGCCTCTACCCACTTGGTGAAGTAGTCTATGGTTACCAGAATGAACCTGTGCCCATTGGATGCTGCTGGCTCAATTAGTCCAATGACATTCATGCCCCAAGCAACAAAGGGCCACGGTGTAGACATCGTGTGTAATTCAGATGGTGGAGAATGAATCAAATCTCCATGCACTTGGCACTGATGACTTTACGCACGAAACTAATACAATCTCGCTCCATAGTGAGCCAATAATAACCTGCTCGGAGAATCTTCTTTGCCAACACGTACCCACTCATGTGCGGTCCGCAGACTCCAGAATGCACTTCGGTCATGATAGCTATGGCCTGTCTAGCATCTATACATCTTAATAACCCAAGATATGGAGTTCTTTTGTACAAAACTCCTCCACTGAAGAAAAATCCACTTGCCAAGCGATAAATTGTTCTCTTTTGATCACATGTGGCTTGTACTGGATACACCCCCATCCTGATGTATTCCTTGATATCGTGAAACCAAGGCTCCCCATCGAGCTCTTCTTCCACCACATTATAATAATCATGCTGATCGTGGACCTGAATATGCAAAGGGTCCACATAAGCCTTATCTAGATGATGTAACATTGATGCCAGAGTAGCCAAAGCATCAACAACCTTATTATGAATCCTCGGAATATGCCTGAACTCTATTTATTGGAACCGCTGACAAAGATCATATAAAGATTGTCGATACGATATGAGTTTTAGATCCCGAGTTTCTCACTCTCCTTGAATCTAGAGCACCAGAAGGTTCGAGTCACCCAAGACCAAGATTTCCTGAACACCCATATCCACAGCCATCCTCAAACCCAAAATGCACGCTTCGTACTCAGCCATGTTATTAGTAAAGTAGAACCGAAGCTGAGCCGTAACAGAGTAATGATGCCCGATTTCAGAAACATGTACCGCTCCTATCCTAATGCCTTTCATGTTAGCAGCCCCATCAAAGAAAAGTTTCCATCCTGGCTTTTCAACCTATTCCAACATATCAATGTGCATTACCTCTTCATCAGGGAAATAAGTCTTCAAAGGTTCATATTCTTTCATTGCAGTCCGAGTCACGTAGACAATGACAAATTCTGTGAGCAAAATCTGCCACTTTGCGAGTCTTCCCGTAGGCATAGGCTTCTGGAAGATATACTTCAATGGATCCAAACGAGAGATGAGGTAAGTAGTATAAGATGACAAATAATGTTTCAACTTCTGGGCTACCCAAGTTAGGGCGCAACACGTCCTTTCAAGATGAGTGTACTTAACCTCGTAAGATGTGAACTTCTTGCTGAGATAATATATGGCCTGCTTCTTCCTGCCAGTGATGTCATGCTGTCCCAACACACATCCAAATGAATTGTCCAAGACTGTCAAATACAGAATCAAAGGTCTCCCTGGTTCTAGTTGGACCAACACAGGTGGGTTTGACAAGTACCCCTTTATCTTATAAAATACTTCCTGACATTTATCCGTCCACTTGACTACAACATCTTTCCTTAACAATTTGAAAATAACTCACAAGTTGTCGTGAGCTGAGCAATAAACCGGCTGATGTAATTCAATCTCACCAACAGACTCTCCAACAGACTCATCACCTCAGTCTTGTTCTTTGGAGGTGACAACTCATGGATAGCTTTGATCTTTGACGGGTCTAATTCAATACTGCATGGCTGACTATGAACCCCAACAACTTTCTAGACGGAACACCGAACGTTCATTTTGCAGGATTGAGCTTTAGATTATACATGTGAAGCCTTCGGAAGAACTTTCTCAGATCTCTGACATAGTCAGACTGCTTTCTAGACTTTACAATTACATCATCCACATAAAACTCGATCTCCCTGTGTATCATGTCATGGAATATGGTCGTCATTGCCCTCATGTAGGTCGCCCCGACATTTTTCAAACAAAATGGCATGACCCAATAACAGTATGTTCCCTATTGCATGATGAATGTTGTCTTTTTTGCGTCTTCCTTATCCATTAAGATCTGGTGGTAACCCGCATAACAATCCACAAAAGAATCAATCTCATGTTTGGCACAATTATCGATTAATAAATGGATGTTCAATAGTGGGACTTGTTGAGATCTCGATAACCAACACACACCCTGGTCTTGCCATCCTTCTTCGGCACAGGCACTACATTGGCTAACCAAGTGAGATACCGAGTGACCCGAATGACCTTTGCATCGAACTGCTTGATGACCTCTTCCTTGATCTTCACGCTCATATCAGTTTTAAATTTCCTCAGCTTCTACTTGATAGGGGGAATGCCGGGTCAGTGGGCAATTTGTGAACCACCAAGCTAGTTCTTAGACCTGGCATGTCGTCATAGGACCATGCAAAAACATCTTTATACTCGAACAGTGTTTTAATTATCTCCTCTCTGAGTTGTGGTTCAAGATGGACACTTATTTTAGTTTCTCGGACATTATCTTGGTCCCCTAAATTGATTGCTTCTATATCACTCAGGTTAGGCTTGGGTTTTTCTTCAAAATGGATCAATTCTTTACTAATATCTTCGAAAGCCTCATCCTCATCATATTCCGATTCATCCTCACACTCTATTTCTTGAATTACTATTTCAGAATTAGATTGGCTTTTGAGACTGGGCCGGAGATTCCTTATGCATGTCATATCATTGAAACCAGCATAAAAAGAATTGTACAAGGAAGAAAAGAAAAACAAAAATAAAACTATCAGAGAGGGAGGAAAAAGGGACATTGCATTTCATTGAAATTAAAAATAACAAGGTTTATACATCCAAACTGATGGAACATAGAATCTGAATTACAACCCTGGAATAATCCAGATAAACTGAAAGAAAATCAAATCAAACTACCAAAACTCCTTCCTAGTGGGGAGAGGAGTAGCTTCCCAATTGTTAATCTTTGCACTGGGCCCAACAAATTGCACATCCGCCTTGCTAGAACCCTCTCCAACTTCTACCGTGTTCACTTTGTCGAATATCCTCTCGAACTTTTCCATAAAATCTCCATCCATATCAACCACTGAACTGGGAACCGTCGTCACTGGGCGCTTTATGGTACCAGACCTGACAAATGATCAGGAAAGACGCGGGACTGGCTTTGGAAGGGCCCATGCTCTCTGTTTCACTTTTTGGCTCTTCTCACGTCTACGACTGTAGGCTTGAACCCCAGACCAAATGTATCCAAGTTTTTAGGAAGAGAAACCGGTTGTACGATACCTTGCAGAGATACACCCAGACCCTTTTCTCGGTACAAAACCATTTTTCAACATTTCAATGGCTACCATGACTGATGCAGCAGCTACCCTTAGAGTTGGCATGCACTTCCCTTCTGGAATTTTATCTACCGACACCATGTCAAAAGCCTGATAAAACCATGGTCCCTTGTCGTCTTCAACCTCTATGAGCGGAACAATGGCATCATTGGGAACAAACAATTTATCTTCACCGTGGACAATAATTTCATGTCGATCCCATTCAAACTTGACCATTTGATGTAGAGTAGACGAGACCGCTTTGGCATCATGAATCCAGGGACGCCCCAGCAAAAGATTATAAGAGACTTCCACATCCAACACTTGAAATTCCATAATGAACTCAACGGGCCCTATGGTTAACTCTAGTATTATATCACCCACTGAATCTTTGCCCCCGCCATCGAACCCTAGAACACAAATGTTGTTCTTGTGAATTCTATCATCGTCCACGTTCATCTTGTTCAATGTGGAGAGGGGACAAATGTTCGCACTAGACCCATTATCAACCAGTACCCGAGTAACCATGGAATCTTCGCATTTCACCGTCAAATAGAGGGCTCTATTGTGCTTAGTACCCTGCACGGGCAGTTCATCATCAGAAAAAGTGACTCTGTTTACCTCAAATATCTTGTTAGCTATCTTTTCCAAGTGATTTACTGAGATTTTGTTAGGAACGTGGGCCTCGTTCAAGATCTTCATCAAAGTCCGACGGTGCTCGTCTGAATGGATCAATAATGACAATAATGAAATCTGAGCCAGTGTCTTCCTCAACTGCTCCACAATGGAATAGTCCTGTACTTTCATCTTTCCCAGAAATTCCTCTGCTTCTTCCTCCGTCATAGATTTCTTCACCAATACTGGGTTATCTTTGGAGGTCTTTACTTTTCTCAACTCTTCGGGGGCAAAGCATCTCCCCGATCGAGTCAAACCGTGGGTCTCACACACTTCTTCTTTAACCTGTTTCCCCTTGTAAGTCACTGTCAATCGTTCATAATTCCATGGGACTGCCTTGCTGTTGACTATCGGTAATTGAGTTACCGGTTTGATAATAACAGTATCTGTGCGAGCACCTTTCACAATTACCACAGGCTTGTTTGTCACTCCTGGAACAACCTCTTTCGCTCTTTCATGTTTCCCTGCAACATCACTTGAGGACCCCTTCTTGACCCCCAGAGATGGTTCATCATTTGCCCCGTTCATTTTGATCACAAACTTTTCACTTGTTGATTTTTCAAGCGGCTTGGCTTCACTGGCCCGAATCATCATGACAGTTTGCGAAGTCTTCTTAGGCTCCCCTCCCTTATGCACTATCTCAATCATATTTGTCTCATGATGGGCTGGCAATGAGTTCTGGTTTATATTGGGTGCCTCCAGAGCTTGTTCCTCAATCCGACTAGTGTCAATGAACTCTTGAATAGTTGTTTTCAATTTCCAGTATTTCTTTATGTCATGCCCCGGGGCCCTTGAACAATACTCACAACTCACCGAGCGCTTAAGATTTCTGGGAGGGGGATTTGGTAGTTTAGCCTCAATCGGATTCAACATACCCAACTGTCTCAATCTGTGGAATAGATTGGTATATGATTCCCCCAATGGAGTGAAAGTCTTCTGCTTTTGCAACCTCTCATTGTTAAAGGCTTGATTTGGCCGAAAACCTATTCCAGGGGGATTTCTATAGGCTCTTGAGGGTGGATGGGCATTTTGTGGGGCTGGGTATGGATTTTGTGGAGCTGGCGCACGCCATTGCGCGTGAGCAAGGGGTTGGGTATAGGTTTGTGCGTAATGGACGGAAAAATGGGGATCTCGCGGTGGGTAGTAGTGTTGTGGTGGGCTATATGGAGTGTGGGGGTAAGTTTGGGGATAGGGTCGAGGCAGGTTGTAGTAACATGGAAGGTTCCTAGATCCGACCCAAGCTCCCGACACAATTGTCGCAACATTCTCTTTCTTCTTCTTCCCGAGTACACCCCTAGGCCTGGGTGGTTGCTTTAATTGCTGAGTAGCTCATGATTTTATTAGACTTGAGTCCCTCTTCTACCATGCCTCCCATTTTTACAACCTCATTAAAGGACTTGCCCACTACTGACACCAAATGACCAAAATAAGTGGGCTCCAAGGCTTGTAAGAAATAATCAACCATCTCGCTTTCTTTCATCGGAGGGTCAACCCTCACTGCTTGATCCCTCCAACAGAATCCATATTCCCTGAAACTCTCACCGGGATTTTTCTCAATCTTTGTCAATGACAGATGGTCTGGGATAATTTCAAGATTGTACTGAAAATGGCAGGCGAAGGCCTGGTCCAAATAGTCCCTTGTGTACCACCTTCTATGATCTTGTCTGGTATATCATTCTAATGCCGATCCGCTCAGACTTTGGCTAAAATATGCCATTAGCAATTCGTCCCTTCCGCTTGCTTCTCTCATCTTGCTACAAAATCCTCTTAAGTGTGCTACTGGGTCACCATGCCCGTCGTACAGATCAAACTTAGGCATCTTGAACCCTGTTGGTAACTGAACATCTGGGAACAGACATAAATCTTTATAGGCCACACTTTCTTGACCTCCCAGCCCCTCATATCTCTGAATGATTGTTCTAAGCTCTTGACCTTTTTGATCATCTCCTCATGTTCGGGATTTTTGGGTGGCTTCTCGATATCTGCTGGGAAATCAAGATGAGGGGTGTAGGAATATGGTTCCGGAACTTTGAAGGTGGGTTCAGGGGGATAATACTGGTTGTCGTGAGTCTGGGACAGAGGTTCACTGGAAGATTAGTGTAATGTAGCCGGTGGAGGTACCACAAATACAAGTGTGATTGGTAGGGGGTGCGGGACTTGTCTGGGTGGAGGAGTTTGTAATGTATGGGAAGTGGTTTTGTGGCATTGTTGGTAGAGGGGAAAGGCTGGAGATAAGTTCACAGTGGGAGGTTCCTGAGATTGAGCCAATGGTGGGATATAAGAAGGGTTAGCGGGACAAACCGGTGGTGGATGACTTTTTGCCCAGGCCTGGTACATTTCAGCCATTTGTTGCTTTAACTTATACATCTCTTTCTTCATCACATTAACATCCAATTCTTCCACCTCTTTTGACGGGTCGACAATACTTGCCTCCATTTCTTGGTTGGCCATATTTAGCCTGTCTTTTGATCGGGTGTTGTATGAGTGAGTTGCCAAAATGCCAATCAACTAACCACCTACCTGAGTTCAATACATCAACAACAACCTTGTTAGCGATTAGGGCTTTAACATATTGAACCGCACATTTGGGGAATGAATGCACCTAAGCAGTTAACCATTTGTATTATGCATTTGATCGGCTGCTTGCGTCATCCCGGCTTTTCCATTTGCAACTTCCTCCTTTTTTTCTCTTTTTTCATTCTGGTCTTTGCTTTTCTTTGTTTTCATCCTCCCATTTCCCTCTGGTTTTGTCATTGCCTCTTTCTCTTAGTTTTCTTATTCTTCTCTCTTTTCCTTTCTTTTCCTCTCTTGTTTTTCCTCTCTCTTTTCGTTTTTCTTCTTTTTCTCTTCTTTTCTTTTTTTTTCTTTTGGTTATGGTCGAATCCGATGGAGATTGCCTACGTATCGTGACCCCGCATGAATTAGACCAAGCGTAGTTCTAGGAAAGTGTGAAAGTAAATAATAAAACATTTTTTTGGGATTTTTAATTTTTCATAAAAGCAAATGATTTGATTACAAAGACTCAAAACTAACAGACTCCAAGAGAAACTAACAGACGCTGATGAAAAGACGAAATATAGACTCCAAAAATAAACTATCATACTCCAACTAAAGAAAATACAGACTCGAAAACAAATGATAGACTCCAGCAGAAAGAAAATATAGACTCAACACAACTGACAGACTCTAACGAAAAAGGAAATACAAACTCAAATGAGAAATCATGAATACATCAATGCTCCTGGTGCCCGCGGGACATCATTCGGTCGCGCCGCGGGCCTATATGCAAGATCCCTTTGAAGTCGATCCAAGTCACTCATTATCCGTTTAAAAAACCTCATCACTGCCGCGAAGAAGGTGGTGCGAGTCATATCCTCACAGGCTTGGCACTTCACAACAATGTAATGGGCGATGGTTCTAATTCTTTCTCTTATGACACCTTTTTCTTGCAACAAACGCCCGATCCGCTAGGCCCTGGCTTCCCAAGTTTGCTCGGCCACATGATTCTGCTCCTGAAGTTGTTGCAAATCTATTTCTAATTGTGCCAATGTTGTATAACAATGTTCCCTCTCAACCTTGAAGTCTTTCGCCTGTTTGATCATTTTGTTTTTCGTGGCGATGACCCTTTTCTTTAATCCCGCGACCTCATTGTCGTACTTCTCTTTCAACTGCTTAACCAGGCGTGCTTGTTCATATGCGTTTTTAGCCAATTGCTTTCGAACCCAGGCTAGTTAACTTTCTGTCTTGTTCGAATCAAAAGTATAGTCACTTACTTTCTGCCTCAGATTATTTATGAGTTTTTCATCTTTAGCACTTCAGGCGGGGTTTTCTGCCGCTATTTTCATTTTCTGGATTTGGGTTCGAAGGGCCTCATTTGTTTTGGCTAGCCTTTTCTTTTCACATTCGTCCGCCGCTGCTTGCAAGATATTCTCGAATTGAAGTTCTTTGACTTGTTTTTCCAACCTTCCTATTGTGGCCCTGTACTCATTCTCCTTAGTCAACCAAGCCCATTATTCCTATGACGCCTCGACGAATTCCTGAATATAGGGTCTTTTAGCCGGCCTCCCAAACTCAATTTCTCTCCTATACTAAGCAAGGTACCCTGGTGAAACCTCACCTTTAGATCGATCACGTACACAGGTATTGGCTGTTAAGTATTGATATTCGCTCCAAATTTGGCAAACTGCTGCTTCATGAAACTGACCGCTAGGTCTGATCTCGACTAGTTGGGCACTAAGATCTTCATATCTCAGAACTATCTGGCATCTCCCCAGCTTCCTCAAAACCCGATATGGAGCATAAGTCTGGATACTCTTAAGTCCCATCAAGAGGAAATGAGGCCCGGTGGCTGGCATGTATATGACCTCATCCACAGACAGTCACCCAAATGTCCACTCTATTTGGTTTGCAGTGATGGAACGGAGGTGCGCTACCCACTCTGTGACCCCCTCCGGCAGGCTAATCCCGTTAACCCTTGTGTAAAATTCTTCTACGCATGTTTTCTCTGTCGACCCACAACTCATAAATTGAGGACGATGGCATAAGTTTTCGATTATCCACATCTGCAACAACACGTTGCACCCCTCGAAAAAGTCTCCTCCGGCTTTGCAGGCTGTGAGAGCGCGGAAGATTTTAGCTACTATCATGGGTGCGAGAGTGTTGTTGGCCTGAGTAAGCAAAGTGTTGACAACTCCGGCTACTCGTATGACAATATTCTCATCTTTTCTAGGAAACACCAAAAGCCCCAAAAAGACCACCATAAATGCAAAACACATGTGTTCTTCCCACTTAAGGCGGTTTCCATTGCTGCAAATTTTATTTTCCGACTTATTGAACCTTCCTATATGACCATATCTGTTGTATATAAACTGCAAAGTACAAAACCCAGCCGCCAAGTCAGGGTTGTGGACCCCCTACATATTTTCAAAAAGTCTAAGAACCTATGTATGGCTACGGCCCTGGAGTAATCAAGTACTGGTGTCTCGGGGGAACTTTGGGATTCCCAATATATCTGGCTATTTCTTTCAGTGTTGGGGTAAGTTCAAAATCTGAGAAATGAAATACGTTGTGGGCCGGGTACCAAAATGTAACCAACGCCTTTATGATATCTCCCCTAGGATTAATCTTTAGCAACCCAGTGAGGCCTCCCAAGTATAGATTGACCGTGTCTTGTCCCGATTTACCCAGATTATCCCACCACATATGCAACTCCAAAGGGATCTTGTTCACGATTGTTATTGGGAAATTTTGACTTGTGCTCATTCTGTACATTTATTAGGGTGGTTAAGCAAAAATCATGATTCAATTGACTCAAAAACAAAATGACACTTTTTTTTCAAATCGAATGAAATCCGGTTTTGCAAATATGGACTTTCAGCACCTCGGAGATGAGGATTTTAAGGCTGTATTGGCTAACCAGTGAAAACCTTGAAAAATGGCCACAGGCGGCTGTTCTTTCAAAAGCAGCCTTCCGGCGCCCTTTTAGGGACATTCGGCTATTTTTGACAAGAATGACATCACCCTAATTATTTTCAAATAAAAGTAAAATTTTTTGTTTCTTTTGGGCTATTTTTGCAGAAAGAAGTTGGACCCGATGAGGGTTGCCTACGTATCTCACACCATGTGAGAATTAAACTGGCGTAGTTCAGGCAAATTTGTCAAAATAAAACCAACTTTCTAAAACACAAAGATTTTCCTTTTTTTTTCCTTTTCTTTGAAAACTACAAGATTCTTTTTTTTTTCAAAATTTCGGCAGAGTTTTGGTATGTTTAGGACATTGGTTTTTCAAAATAGGCACTTATCCCTCTCAACCATCTAAGTTTTCCTTGTAAGCCGGTCAACATGCAAATCCGAAGCAAATGAATGCGCAAGTAGCAAGTAAGATGCATCCTAATGATCTTTACATTTCGGGTACTCCTGTCCTAGACAAGCCCAACCCTTGTGTTGAGTCTCCAAAGTTAAATGCACATGATGCAAACAAACGTGCCTACTAGGGATCCGGCATGAGGCTAAGTTATTCTAAGTTCAAAAACATGGGTATGGTGTACTAGACTATGTACCCGAGCGGACAACTCGAGCCGAGGAGGGGGCTACGTACCGGGAACCAAAAGGTCATCCGGCTTAGTAACTTGTCCGAGCCTCTTTCTTATTTCAAGGTATGACACTAACAGAATAGGGAGTCTCAACCAGCGAGCACATCCACGAAGATGAGAAGAGAAGGGTTTCGTAGCAGTTTATATACAGTTTCAAATAATATCAAAGTGGTAAAAGCAACATTTAGCACATTAGGGCCCAAACATGTAATAAAATGAGATAATAGATAAAACCAAATATAACAATTCATCTAAGCTCTAATTCTTGAAACCTGAACCAGAGATTCTGGGTTCGATCCCCAGCAGAGTCGCTAGAGCTGTCACACCTCCTTTTTTCTACACACCCAAAAGGGAGTATATAGGGGAGTTTTTCCAATTTAAGTGACAATCGAAACGAGATTTATTATTAAAAGATTCAGAGTCGCCAATTGGATAATTTATGGTATCCCAAGTCACCGGTTCAAATCCCTAATCAAGGAAAAGATTGACTTTGTATTATAGTCCGCGAACACAGAAATTCGGGTAAGGAATTCTGTTAACTCGGGAAAAGGTGTTAGGTATTTCCGGGATCCGTGGTTCTAGCACGGTCGCTCAACTGTCATAAATGGCCTAATTATCTGATTTTAATACATGTTTTAGCCTATGGTTCAATTTCAACTTTATAACAGCTTTTATTTAATTTTAAGAATATTGCAACACTGTTAAAACACGTCTGAAACTATGTCACATAAATGCACCCGCGGTCTTTGACATATCTTGACATTGTTGAGATATTGGATTTGGGTCACATAAATGCGCACCCGAGTTTAGGAAGGTAAATTATTAAAATAACACGCCTAAAGCAACTACGCGTTTGCAACTTTGTGAGGGCCATGAAATTTTACCAAATGGCACGCCTCGATTTGAAGGATTAACGTTAATCAAGTGACGACCATGAATCGTATATCTAATTGGTATGGCACGCAAATTATCTACAAGGATCTGCCAGTTGAATAAGGCTTAAGGGACTTACAATTATTTCTAAACTACGGCTAAACTCAAATCATTGATTTAAGGGTCAGTACTAGGTGAGGCCCAATATAAACTGAGGTTCAATTGGCATCTTGCTAGTCATAAACCCAAGTGTGATAAAAAAAACCTTTAAATCATATGAGACGGACTGGGCCAGCTATAGGCCCAATGTTACTTGGAAATTTTCGAAGGAGAACACAGCGTGGCCAAACCCAGTCTAAACCCATGTCCGGTTGCCCATTAATGCCGATTCAGTATATGAAATAACTGGGCTCGAGGGAAGCCCAGCTTGGCAGCCTGGTTGCGAAGAGGAAAGGCAGTCGCAATTGGGCCAACAATGACATCCCACAAAGAGATTTAGCAAACACTCTTGAAACAAGGTGTATCACTCTAGACAATTTTCATCGAGTAAATACTGGTGATTTTAATTCAAACACAAAGCAGATTTTTAGGCTACCATAGACATTCAGAGTGATGATGCAACCCCTAATTGCACTAATACATCTTTACACAAATTATCTACTAATTAACCGAACCCAAAAGCCCCTTCCCCAGCTTACATTGAATCCTGATTGAATTCTCACCCCTGAACAAGTCATGAGTTTCAAATTTACTCTAAAGCAAACACGATATAAAAAGACCTGAAACTGAATAATGAAACTACCATCTCTGAAAATCGAACTCACATGACAGGGACACAAGCAAAGGAAGGTCGAATTTTTAGAATGACACACTTCGAGTTATTCTACAGACCATGAGAAAAATTGACCATGCTAATTAATAAGAGAAATGGATCTTAAATTGAATACTTAAGGAACAAATGACCATCCAACGCACGCTCAACCATAACCAAGGCGACACTTTCAAGAAAAGAACCCATACTAACAACATATCCAATAGCAGCACTCATATTCTTCCACTTATGCGTATTATCTTAATCATGGGCAGTTTATAAAACATACACAGATGAACAATACCCCACATGAGGTACTCTCCATGCAAATACCTCCGACTCAACACATTAAGTTGTAGTATTACATCTGTGCTAGTATAGTTGGAATCAGTGGATTGTTTGGTGTAGATTGCTGGTTGTTGCCCTGTCCAGTAAAGGTTGAGATATCATTTCTTGTTAGGAATATAGGCTAGCGGATTTTTTTTTACTCTTGTCACCTTGAGGATCTGTATACTGACTGGTTAAAATGATGATGGGTATGAATGTTGGATGGCAGAAACAATCGTTGTCCTATTGTATTTTCTGTATAGAAATCCATTAGGTTAAATATGCCATGGTATTTGTGTAAACGATGACCAATATTTGTTTTACATTTCCATGCAATGATATGATTTGCAGCTGTGGATTCGAGTGCCTCCTGTTTTGTGTCATGTGAAGGCTCGATCTCAGGTCCCAAAGCTGCCGGAGCTGGTTCGTCCTCCAATTTGGGATTTTTTTCGGGCCCAACATAATGAAATAGCAGTTTGGAGCAGCCTTGTGCCATGTAGGCTGTTGGGCTTCACGCTAAGCCCAGACAATTGCTTTAAATAATCAACCCACCCTTATAACAGATAATTCTTTAGTTGGCCTGGACAGTGGCATAATCCCCGCTTCATTAACGATTAAGTAATTGAGTTTTTTTTTTAAAAAAAGGCGGAGGAGAGTCGTTAAATCAGATGTGGTCGTGGCCTTTGGGAGTTAACATGAACTCCCTTTAAAATTGGAGTCAAGGGGGTGCCGCACCAAACAAACCTTAAAACACACGGCCCTCTATTAATTCTCGTGATTTAGATGTAAGCAGCAAATGTTTGTAATTTGTTTTAGGCCCATTTAATATACCACCGTGATTGTGTATATGTTCGCGTAACATAATTACGATTTTTTAAAAAGACTAATTCGGAGTATGCGTTCGCGCAACTTCGACTAAATTTTCTTAATAATAATAAAGTGTTATTAATTGTGGACATGTTCGCGTGACATGATTTTTGGCGTGCCAAACAAATGGGTACACGTACGTGTGACCCGTTTCAAGATAATTTTCTTAATTAAAAAGCGGTAAAGGGTAAATGCACATAGGATCTAAAGTCAGTAATTAAACAATTGTAATAAGCCAAGTATGATCAAAGCGACCGTGCTAGAACCACGGAACTCAGGAATGCCTAACACCTTATCCCGGGTTAACAGAATTCCTTACTCGGATTTCTGGTTCGCGGACTGTAGTACAGAAATCTTTTCCTCGATTTGGGATTTAAACCAGTGACTTGGGAAATCATAAATTATCCCAAGTGGCGACTCTGAATCTTTAAACAAATCCGGTTTCGATTGTCCTTTAATTGAAAAAACTCCCTTATATTTATACCCTTTACGGGGTGTAGTAAAAAAGGAGGTGTGACAGCTCTGGCGACTCTGCTGGGGATCGAACCCAGAATCTCTGGTTCAAGGTTCAAGAATTCGAGCTTGTTAATGATTTTTACTTGGCTTCATTTATTGTCAATATTACTGTATTCTGTGAATCTTTTGTGCTAAATGTTATTTGTTTACTGCTTTATTATTGTTGGAATTGTATATAAATGTTTTCTTACGCCACCTCTCTGAGTCTTCTGAAAATGGTGCACACGTTCGCGTGGCCCGCTTTTTTTGTAGAAATTATACCAAATAGAACAAGGTTGGGCAAGCGACAAGGCCGGATAGACTTCAGTACTCCCAGTACGTCGCCCTCTCTTGGGCCCCAGTTGTCCGCTCGGGTACCCAAGTCTAGACAAAAACCCCAGGATTTAAACCTAGAAAAACACAGCTTTATGTCGGATCCCTAGTAGGAACGTTTGTTTGCATCATGTGCATTTGTCTTAGGGGACTCAACACAGGGGTTGGGTCCGTCTAGGACAGGTGTGCCCGAAACAACAGACCATCCTGATGCATTCTATGTGCTATATGTACATTTATTTGTTTTGGCTTGCATGCTGATCGGCTAGGAAAAATAAGGCAAAAGAAAAACCAAGAGTGATGTAGGGAAGAAAGTAAAGCCTGATTCTAAAGAAAGCCCCGATATATGAGAAACATCCCGAAACTCTGCCAAAATTTTTCAAAAAAGTTATTCCAAAAAGAGTCAAACACTGTGTTCTTACAAATGTGTCAAAACTGACCGAACTACGCAGGTCTGATTCTCACCGGATGGGAGATACGTAGGCAACCTACATAAGGTTCGACCTTATTTTTGAAAAAAAGGAAAGAAAAATAAGAAAAGAAAGTTGGCGGTCGAGTAAATGCAGTCTGGATTCTTGATCAAAATAAGTCGATCCAGCTTCGGCAATGTTTTAAACCGTTCCTGCCGAGATAGCCTCAGAGTATTTTTCAGTTGTTGAAAGGCTATTTTCGTAAAAGAATGGAAAAGTTTGTGAAGGGTCATAAAATAATCCCCCCCCAGCCTCAAAATTCATGTGAAATTGGAAAGGGGCCGCATTTGCAAAAATAGTCACTTGGCTAAAATTGGCATATATGGGAAGAAATCATGGTCCTTTGATTTGTTTTTTCTTTTCCTTTTTTTTCTTCTTTTCTTTTCTCCTTCTTTTTTCTTTTCTTCTTCAAAAACTGTTTACAAAAAGGTCCACCCGAGTCAACCCTAACCTTAACCTTCCAACCTTCCATAGGAACAGAATGAATACCATCCAGGATCTGCCAGAAGTGGTCAGGGAACATGCTCAGTTGCACTTGCGTATATGGTGGAATGATCTAGATGAAGATGGTCAAAAATGGGTAAAAAGGCAATTGGGTGCTCTGATAAACATTTTTGAGATCAAACCACGGGAAGATCTGATCAAGGCTTTGGTAACTTTCTGGGATCTTGTCCACAACGTCTTTAAATTTTCGGATTTTGAGATCACCCCTACTTTGGAGGAGATAGACGGGTACATTGAATTCAGACGGTATTTGAGGAAGCAACAACTTATATTTCCAAGGGCTCCATCGGTGCACAAGTTCTTCGACCTCCTGAATATCAGTAAACAGACGAATAAAGAATGTGTGAGCAATGGGTGTTGTGCTTTCCATTTCTTATACTTCAGGTTCGGGCACTCTGCTGGTTTTGAAACGCATGAAAAGGGTCTGAGCAACAAACAAGGCAAGGGCCTTTGGCAAATTCATCGCCGGTTCGCATTTATTGTGGCATTCTTGGGGATCATGGTTTTTCTAAATGAGAAAGGGACGATGGATATTCGTATGGCTAGAATTGCACAAATCCTCACCACCAAGGAAGATCATACACTTGCCCCGTTGGTGCTGGCGGATATTTATCGAGCATTGACTTTATGCAAAGCAGGGGCTCAATTTTTTGAAGGTTGCAGCATCCCCCTGCAAATGTGGTTGATCGAGCACCTTCGCCATCATCCCAGATTCATGAGTTATGGTCCGAGCCTAAATAACTTCATCACTAGTTACGAGGAGAGGGTAAAAGATTACAACGCACCAGAAGGGTTTGAAGCATGGGTCTCTCACTTGAAAGTTCTTAACGCATGTTAGGTCGAGTGGACTATAGGATGGCTCCCGAGAACAGAAGTCATCTATATGACTGCTACCAAAGGTTACCTGAGTTTAATGGGCGTAAGGAGTATTTAGCCATATGCACCGTAGAGGGTCTTGAGGCAATTGGGAAGGTATCAAATTGTGCCTGAAGATAAAGATCTAAGCACCCAGGTCATAGAGTTACATCCAGAAGCTGCATTGCCCGAGACTGTAGTTCAGCAGGATTGGAATAGCTGCCGGTATATAAAAAATGGCACCCAGGTACCAAACATCGCCAAGGGGGAAGTAGATCCAAATTATGCTGCTTGGTTTGAGAAAATGTCTTATGTAAACAACGAGCCAGATCCAGGGAGGCCCGCCAAAAGGCCTCATGTTCAAGCAATTGATGATAAAATTCAGGAGAGGTTAGCCTGGGGGAGAAGGAAAAGGAATATAAGACCACCATCCATGATCTACGAGAAAAGTTGAGAAATGTCACCTTCAATAATGATTTACAGACACAAGAGGCCGAAGGTGAGAGGAGAATATTGGTGCGAGAAAATGAAGCTCTCAGAGCTCAGATTTGATAGCTGAAAATTGAAGCCGAGAACCCAGGCCGAAGCAGGAAAGATGAAAGGCTCATTTATAACCTTACTCAAAAGGTATGTGACTATGAAGATGACCTGCAAAAAGCTGAGTCTGAACTAGCAAAAGCACAGGCAAGGTTGGCTAAAAGCGCCGAAAGGCATGCAGCTTTCGTTCAATAGATGAAAGAGAGATATGAAAAAGGGGTCGCAGGTTGGGAAAAGGCAATTGGCAACCTCGAGGGTGAAATGGCTAAACAAGCCAAAAATTTTAAGGCTGAAAGAGAACATTGTTACGCCTTAATGGAACAGCTAGAAATAGACTTGCACCAACTCCAAGAGCAGAACTAGGTAGCCGAGTGAACTTTGGAAGCCAGAACTGAGCAGATTGAGCGTTTGTTGCAAGAGAAGGGCGTCATAAGAGAGCGAATTAAAAGGGTCGCCAACTACATCGCGATGAAGTGCAGTAGCTGTGAGGATATGACTAGATTTATGTTCTTCGCTACTATGATGATTTTTGTTCGCCAGGTAATGGAAGATCTCTACCACCTCCAAGGGGACTTAGCGAGGCGGCTCGCGGCGAGGCCGAATGATGCCTCGCGGGTCCCGGGGGCAATTGAGGCATTGATGTATTCGTGATTCCTTGAGTTTGTATTCTCTTTCCGTTAAAATCTGCCAGTTTGTCTTGGAGTCTGTATTTCTTTTAACAGAGTATGTAGGTTGTTTGTTTTTCGAGTCTGTATTTCGTTTTTCATCAGAGTCTGTTAGTTTTGTTTAAGTTTATTTTCGAGTCTTATTATGAAAAAATTTAAAAATTCCAAAATGTTTTATTATTTTTATCTCCAAGAACTACGCTTGGTCTGATTTATGCGGGGTCATGATACGTAGGCAATCTCCATAGGATTCGACCATAACCAAGTAAAAAAAAGAGAAAGAAAATAAGAGGAAAAACAAGAGAGTAAAAAAATAAAAAGAGCGAAAAAACAAGAAAGAAAAGAGAGAAAATAAGAAATCAAGAGAGAACAAAAACAAAGAGAGAACAGAGGCAAGAGTGAAAGGAAGGAAACGAAAAAGAAAGAAAAGGGGGAAGTTTGCAATTAAAAGGTCGGGATGATGCATGCAACCGATCAAATACATAATAGAGATGGTTAACTGTTTAGGTGCATTCATGCCCAATGTGCGGTTACCAATCTGTTAAAACCTAATCGCTAACAAGGTTGTTGTTTGATGTATTTAGTCCAAGCAGGTGGTTAGTTGATTGGCATTCTAACAACCCATTCATACAACACCCGATCAAAAGACAAGCTAAATATGGCCAACCAAGAACCGAAGACAAGTATTGTTGACCCGTCAAAAGAGGTGGATGAACTAGATGTTAATGCAATGAGGGAAGAGATGTATAAGTTAAAGCAGCAGATGGCTGAAATGTAGCAAGCCTGGGCGAAGGGGCATCCACCACTGGTTTATCTCGCCAACCCTTCTTATATCCCACCATCAGTCCAACCTCCGGAGCCTCCCACTGTGAACTCATCTCCAGCCTTTCCCCTCTACCAACAATGCCATGGCGCCACTTCCCATACTTCTCAAGCTCCACTACCCAAACAAGTCCCATACCCTCCCCCACCAATTACACATGTTTTTGTGGCACCTCCACCTGCTACATTACATCAATCTTCCAGTGAACCCCTGTTCCAAACTCGCGATAACCAGTACTATCCTCCTGAACCCACCTTCAAAGTTCCAGAATGTCACGACTCGGATTTCCCACCATCGGGTGTCGTGATGGCGCTTACTATCGGAGCTAGGCAAGCCAAATATTTAAAACACTTTTCCTGCTTTCTTTCAAACAATATAATAAACGAGACAAAATCTAAGCGGAAGACTTTAAATTTAAAGCAATTGAAAACCAAAAGTGTGGAAGTTTGAACCAAAATGCTACCCAGAGTCTGGTGTCTCTAGCTCACGGACTACTACAGAATACTACAATCAATGTCTAAAGGGAAAATACATCATGTTTGTCTGATACAAGATAAACAAACAAAGAAAAACATGGAAAGGGACTTCGGCCTGCGAACGCCAGCTAGGCTACCTCGAGAGTCCCTAGACTGAAGATAGCTCCCAGAAGTCCTACTGCTGCGGTCCGTAAGCTACTCCCTGATCTGTGCACCAAAAATGCACAGAGTGTAGCATCAGCACAACCGACCCCATGTGCTGGTAAGTGTCTGGCCTAACCCCGGCGAAGTAGTGATGAGGCTAGACAGTACCTACCACATTTAACCTGTACAGATATATATACAACAAGTGCAAGAAAACAATAACAAGATAATACAAAGTAAAACTGGGAGGGGGGACATGCTATCGGGGAGTAACAGATAAAAATGAAATATCGGAAATAAACTGAAGAAACTCCGATTTCCATGATCCCATAATATCATATATAAGTGGACGGCGTGCCACACGATCCCATAATATCATATATAAGTGGACGACATGCCACACGATCCCATAATATCATATATAAGTGGACGGCGTGCCACACGATCCCATAGTATCATATATAAGTGGACGGCGTGCCACACGATCCCATAATATCATATATAAGTGGACGGCGTGCCACACGATCCCATAATATCATATATAAGTGGACGGCGTGCCACACGATCCCATATTATAGTTCATAATATCTGACTTCATATAGTAGACCCCTTCAGGGGAGAATAACAACTCAATACCTTTAACCCGGCAAGGGTACAGCTAACAACCCAAAATATCCCGACAAGGGAGAATATATATATCAGTATCAGTCTACACATCCCGGCAAGGGAGTATTCACAACACATTCTCCTTTTAAATCATTCTTCCTCAACCATTCACATTATATGAAACTTATTAAATAAACAAGGAACTTGTGTCACATTATTCGAATTAAAAGCAATCAAGACCCACGGTCATGCTAGACTTCGGTGCATAGATAACTGTCACCATGCCTATACACCGTACTCCACATTAGCAAGTAGCAAATATCATCCTAATCCTATTCCCTCAAGCCAAAGTTAGAACAAACACTTACCTCGAATGCTCCAAACTCAACTCACGCTTCTAGTACAGCTTTACCTCTTGATTCCACCGCCAATCCGCTCGGATCTAGCCATAAGTTACTTAATCACATTAATAATTACTAAATGAATCATCCCCAATGCATGAAAATAGATTTTTTTCAAGGTTTTTCCCAAAAAGGTCAAAAATACTCCCGGACCCACGTGGTCGAAACTCGAGGTTCGGACCAAAACCCGGTTACCCATTCCCCCACGAATCAAAATATATGATTTGTTTTTAAATCGGACCCCAAATTGAGGTTCAACTTCTCAATTTGTAGAAAACCTAGGTTCTACCCAAAACACCCAATTTTCCCCATGAAAACCTTTGATTTGAAGTTGACATTATGTTAAAAGATGTTAAGGAATAAAGAAATTAAGTTAGAAATCACTTACCAATCGTTTTGGAGAAAAAAGTTGTTTGGAAAATCGCCTCTTAGGTTTTGGGTTTTTGAAAAGTGAAAAATGACTGAGATTTTCCGAACTTGAATACCTTTCTGAGGACCTGGCGCGGACCGCACAAAAATGTGTTGCGGCCACGCCGAGTGGAAGAAAAGTGGGGCTTCTCTGAACCCTTCCAGCGTGGACCGCACTATTTTGGTGCGCGGCCGCGCTGGCTAACCTAAAACCCTAGCCCCCAGACTCAGCCACGCGGACCGCACAAAAATGCATCGCGGCCGCGCGGCTCTAACGCGGACCACGCGGAAATGACCGCGGCCGTGCTGGTGTCTGCAACACCTAAACCTGCATTTTCTTAAGTCCAAGACCTCCCGGGCCCCATTCAAAACTCACCCGAGCTCTCGGGGCTCCAAACCAAACATGCACACAACCTTAACAACATCTTACGGACTTACTCGTGTGATCAAATCGCCAAAATAACATCATATACATAGGATCAAGCCTCAAACACATGATTTTCTTTCTTCAACTTTCATAACTCAAACTCTCCATTTTTAGTCCGAAACACATCATATGACGTCCGTTTTTAGCCAAACTTTACAGATAGTGCTTAACACATATTTAAGACTTGTACCGGGCGTCGGAACCAAAATACGAGCCCGATACCTATATTTTCTAACTCCTTTTCATTTCAAATTTTCATATCAAATTTCAGAAAAACAATTTCTTTCAAAAATTCATTTCTCGGGCTTGGGACCTCAGAATTTGATTCCGACATCGCCTACCATACAACGCCGTACGGAGCCATCTGAATGCTGGACTGGTAGCTATTGTTGTAGGCGAACTCTGCTAAAGGCAAAAACTGGTCCCACGAGCCTCCAAAATCAATGACACAGGCTCGGAGCATGTCCTCAAGAATCTGAATAGTCCTCTCGGACTGACCGTCCGTCTGGGGATGAAATGTTGTACTCAACTCAACCTGGGTGCCCAACTCTCGCTGAACTGCTCTCCAGAAATGCGAGGTAAACTGCGTACCCCGATCCGAAATGATAGATAGCGGCACCCCATGAAGGCGAACAATCTCCCTGATATAAATCTCGGCTAACCTTTCGGACGAATAGGTGGCTGCAACAGGAACAAAATGCGCTGACTTGGTCAGCCTATCAACAATGACCCAAACTGCATCAAACTTTTTCCGAGTCATTGGGAGTGTAGTAACGAAATCCATCGTAATCCTCTCCCACTTCCACTCGGGAAGTGCAATCCTCTGAAATAGACCACCGGGTGTTTGATGCTCGTACTTAACCTGCTGACAATTTAAACACCAAGCCACGTACGCAATGATGTCTTTCTTCATCTTACGCCACCAATAGTGCTGCCTCAGATCCTGATACATTTTCGCAGCGCCCAGGTGAATAAAATACCGAGAACTGTGGGCCTCCGCTAAGATCAACTCTCGAATCCCATCAACATTGGGCACACAAACTCGCCCCTGCAATCTCAATACACCATCATCTAAGGTTACTTTCTTGGCACCTCCACGCTGCACCGTGTCTCTCAAGACACACAAATGGGGATCCTCAAACTGCCACTCGCGGATACGCTCTAATAGTGAGGAACGAGCAACCGTGCAAGCTAACACTTTGCTAGGCTTAGAAATATCCAACCTCACAAGACAATTGTCCAAGGCCTGAACATCCAAAGCAAGCGATCTCTGGCTGACTGGAATATAAGCAAGACTACCCATGCTGGCGGACTTCCTGCTCAATGCATCGGCCACCACATTGGCCTTCCCTGGGTGGTATAAGATAGTAACATCATAATCCTTTAGCAACTCTAACCACCTCATCTGCCTCAAATTCAACTCTTTCTACTTGAACAGATACTAAAGACTCTTGTGATCAGTGTAAGCCTCACACGTCACACCATATAAGTAATGCCTCCAGATCTTCAGGGCATGAACAATGGCTGCCAACTCGAGATCATGAACCGGATAATTCTTCTCGTGGATCTTCAACTGCCTCAAAGCATAAGCAATGACCTTGCCTTCCTGCATCAACACTGCTTCAAGCCCAATACGAAACACATCACAATAGACTGTATATGGCCCTGAACCTGTGGGCAAAACCAATACTGGTGCCGTAGTCAAAGCCGTCTTGAGCTTCTGAAAGCTTGCCTCACACTCGTCCGACCACCTGAACTAGACACCCTTCTGGGTCAATTTGGTCATAGGGGGTGCAATGGATGAAAACCCCTCCACGAACCGACGGTAGTAACCTGCTAACCCCAGGAAACTCTGAATATCCGTAGCTGAAGTTAAATGAGGCCAGTTCTTGACTGCCTCTATCTTCTTCGGGTCTACCTGAATACCTGCTGCTGATACGACATGACCCAGGAATGCGACCGAACTCAACCAAAACTCGCACTTTGAGAACTTAGCATACAACTGACTATCCTTTAGGGTCTGAAGGACCACTCTGAGGTGCTGCTCATGCTCCTCCTGACTGCGGGAGTATATAAGAATATCGTCAATGAAGACTATCACGAACAAGTCCAAATAAGGTCTGAACACTCGGTTCATCAACTCCATGAACGCTGCTGGGGCATTAGTCAATCCAAATGACATGACCAAAAACTCATAGTGCTCATACCGAGTGCGAAATGTTGTCTTAGGGACATCAAACGCCCTAATCCTCAGCTGGTGGTAGCCAGATCTCAAATCTATCTTTGAAAACACCCTCGCACCCTGAAGCTGGTCGAATAAATCGTCGATCCTCGGCAGTGGATACTTATTCTTAATTGTAACCTTGTTCAATTGCCGGTAATCGATGCATATTCTCATCGAACCATCCTTTTTCTTAACAAACAACACCGGGGCACCCCAAGGCGAAACACTGAGTCTAATGAAACCTTTCTCAAGCAAATCCTGCAACTGTTCCTTTAACTCTTTCAACTCCGACGGGGCCATACGATATGGAGGGATAGAAATGGGCTGAGTGCCCGAGGCAAATCAATACAAAAGTCGATATACCTGTCGGGCGGTATACCTGGCAAGTCTGAAGGGAAAACCTCAGGAAACTCCCAAACAACGGGCACAAAATCAATAGAAGGGGCCTCCGCGCTAGAATCGCGAACATATGCCAAGTAGGCCAAACATCCCTTCTCGACCATACGCCGATCTTTCACATACGAGATAACACTACAGGTACAATGACCAGAAGTCCCTCTCCACTCTAAACGGGGTAAATCTGATAAGGCTAAGGTCACGGTCTTGGCATGGCAATCCAAGATAGCATGGTATGGGGATAACCAATCCATCCCCAATATAACATCAAAGTCAACCATGTCCAAAAGCAATAAATCAACACGGGTCTCAAGACCCCCAAACACTACGATACAAGAACGATGAACTTTATTGACCACAATAGAGTCACCCACCGATGTTGACACATAAACAAGAATACTCAACGAGTCACTAGGCAGAACCAAATAGGGTGCAAAATAGGACGACACATATGAATACGTAGATCCGGGATCAAATAGCACAGAAGTATCCCTATCACAGACCAGAATAGTACCTGTAATCACAGCATCTGATGACTCAGCCTCTGGTCTGGCTGGCAAAGCATAACAACGGGGCTGGGCCCCACCTCCCTGAATCATATCCCTTGGACGATCTGCTGCTGGTTGACCCCTACCTCTAGCGGTCTGAGCTCCACCTCTAAAACCTCTACCTCCACCTCTATGTCCTCTACCCCCGCCTCTAGCTGGCTGGGCAGGCTGTGGGGCAACTGGTGCCTGGATCATCGGGCGAGAACCTTGCTGCTGCGAGCTGCTGGAAACTCGAGGGCAATATCTGGCAACGTGACTCACCTCTCCGCAAGTATAACAAGCCCTCAGCTATTGAGAATAACGAAGTGGTGGTGCACTGATAGGTGTTGATGGTGAACTGAAGAGCTGCTGGTCAGAATACTGCAGCTGAGAACCACGACCACCTGGTGTACCATGAGAAGCCTGGAGAGATGACTGAAAGGGCCTCGAAGGATGGCCTCTACCATAAGAGTCCCTACCTCCAGACGAGGTACCACTGAATTTACCAGAATGACGGGGCCTCTTATCAGACCCATGACCACCTCCCTGAGCAAGTGCCATCTCTATCCGGCGGGCACCATCTACCGCCTCCTGAAATGAAATCTCACTACCGGCACTCATGGCCATCTGAACACGGATCGGCTGGGCCAACCCATCAATAAACCTCCGCACCCTCTCTCTATCGGTGGGGAGTATCACAATGGCATGACGAGCAAGATCAATGAACCGGGTCTCATACTGGGTGACCGTCATAGGACCCTGCTGGAGACGCTCAAACTGCCTGCGAAGGGCATCCCGCTGAGTAACTGGGAGAAACTTCCCCAGAAATAACTTTGAAAACTGATCTCAGGTCAATGATGGCGACCCTGCTGGCCTGGCTAAACAGAAATCTCTCCACCAAGTCTTGGTGGATCCTGCTAGGCGAAAAGTGGCGAAGTCGACCCCATTGGTCTCTAAAATACCCATAGTCTGAAGAACCTCATAACAGCTGCATATGAAATTCTGGGCATCCTCTGAAGGTGTGCCACTATATGTGGTAGTGAAGAGCCTGGTGAACCGATCTAGCCTCCACAGAGCATCCGCGGACATAGCCGCACCATCACTGGACTGAGCCGCAATACCTGGCTGGGCTGCCACAGCTGGCTGAACTGCTGGAACCTGAGCCTGAGGAGCTACCGGCTCTGGAGTACGAGTATCGGGAGTCTGAACTCCTCCCCCAGCCTGAGATGTGGCTGGAGCTGCAGGAAGCAAACCCGCTCTAGAAATTCCCTCCATAAAGCCTACCAGTCGGACCAAAGTGTCCTGAAGCACTAGAGTGGCTATAAAACCCTCTAGGACCTGAGCTGGGCCCACTGGAACAGCTGGGCCGGAACCTCCTCCTCAAAAATGACATGAGGCTCCGTTGTTGGAAATGCTACTCGGGGCTGAGCCCTGCCCCGGCCTCGGCCTCTGGCACGGCCTTGGCCTCGCCCTCTGCCCCTAATAGGGGCTGCTGCTAGGGGACCAGGCTATTGCGCGGTAGAAGAGGAAGCACGTGTCCTCTCCATCTGCGAGAGAACAGAGTGGAAAGACAATCAGTACTTGAGAAACAGAATCGCACGACAAGAATGAACAAGGTGAAGTTTTCCTAACTCGGTAGCCTCTGCGGGATAAATACAGACGTCTCCGTACCGATCCCTCAGACTCTACTGAGCTTGTCCGTGAGTTGTGAGACTTAGGTAACCTAGAGCTCTGATACCAACTTGTCACGACCCGAATTTCCCACCATCGGGTGTCGTGATGGCGCCTACTATCGGAGCTAGGCAAGCCAAATATTTAAAACACTTTTCCTGCTTTCTTTCAAACAATATAATAAACGAGACAAAATCTAAGCGGAGGACTTTAAATTTAAAGCAATTGAAAACCAAAAGCGTGGAAGTTTGAACCAAAATGCTACCCAGAGTCTAGTGTCTCTAGCTCACGGACTACTACAGAATACTACAATCAATGTCTGAAGGGAAAATACATCATGTTTGTCTGATACAAGATAAACAAACAAAGAAAAACATGGAAATGGACTTCGGCCTGCGAACGCCATCTAGGCTACCTCGAGAGTCCCTGGACTGAAGATAGTTCCCAGAAGTCCTACTGCTGCGGTCGTAAGCTGCTCCCTGATCTGTGCACCAAAAATGCACAGATTGTAGCATCAGCACAACTGACCCCATGTGCTGGTAAGTGCCTGGCCTAACCCCGGCAAAGTAGTGACGAGGCTAGACAATACCTACCACAATTAACCTATACAGATATATATACAACAAGTGCAAGAAAACAATAACAAGATAATACAAAGTAAAACTGGGAGGGGGGGACATGCTATTGGGGAGTAACGGATAAAAATGAAATATCAGAAATAAACAGAAGAAACTCAGGTTTCCATGATATATATATGTATATATATAGTGGACGGCGTGCTACACGATCCCATAATATCATATATAAGTGGACGGCGTGTCACACGATCCCATAATATCATATATAAGTGGACGGCGTGCCACACGATCCATAGTATCATATATAAGTGGACGGCGTGCCACACGATCCCATAATATCATATATAAGTGGACGGCGTGCCACACGATCCCATAATATCATATATAAGTGGACGGTGTGCCACACGATCCCATAATATCATATATAAGTGGACGCCGTGCCACACGATCCCATATTATAGTTCATAATATCTGACTTCATATAGTAGACCCCTTCAGGGGAGAATAACAACTCAATACCTTTAACCCGGCAAGGGTACAGCTAACAACCCAAAATATCCCGACATGGGAGAATATATATACATATCAGTCTACACATCCCGGCAAGGGAGTATTCACAACACATTCTCCTTTTAAATCATTCTTCCTCAACCATTCACATTATAGGAAACTTATCAAATAAACAAGGAGCTTGTGTCACATTATTCGAATTAAAAGCAATCAAGACCCACGGTCATGCTAGACTCTGGTGCATAGATAACTGTCACTATGCCTATACACCATACTCCACATTAGCAAGTAGCAAATATCATCCTAATCATATTCCCTCAAGCCAAAGTTAGAACAAACACTAACATCGAATGCTCCAAACTCAACTCACGCTTCTAGTACAGCTTTACCTCTTGATTCCACCACCAATCCTCTCGGATCTAGCCATAAGTTACTTAATCACATTAATAATTACTAAATGAATCATCCCCAATGCATGAAAATAGATTTTTTTCAAGGTTTTTCCCAAAAAGGTCAAAAATACCCCCGGACCCACGTGGTCGAAACTCGAGGTTCGGACCAAAACCCGGTTACCCATTCCCCCACAAATCCAAATATATGATTTGTTTTTAAATTTGTAGAAAACCTAGGTTCTACCCAAAACACCCAATTTTCCCCATGAAAATCTTTGATTTGAAATTGAAATTATGTTAAAAGATATTAAGGAATAAATAAATTAAGTTAGAAATCACTTACCAATCATGTTGGAGAAAAAAAGTTGTTTGGAAAATCGCCTCTTAGGTTTTGGGTTTTTGAAAAGTGAAAAATGACTGAGATTTTCCGAACTTGAATACCTTTCTGAGGACCTGGCGCGGACCGCACAAAAATGTGTTGCGGCCGTGCCGAGTGGAAGAAAAGTGGGGCTTCTCTAAACCCTTCCAGCGCGGACCGCACTGTTTTGGTGCGCGGCCGCGCTGGCTAACCTGAAACCCTAGCCCTTAGACTCAGCCACGCGGACCGCACAAAAATGCATCGCGGCCGCGCGGCTCCAACGCGGACCGCACAGAAATGACCGCGGCCGTGCTGGTGTCTGCAACACCTAAACCTGTATTTTCTTAAGTCCAAGACCTCCCGGGCCCTATTCAAAACTCACCCGAGCCCTCGGGGCTCCAAAGCAAACATGCACACAACCTTAACAACATCTTACGGACTTAACCACGCGATCAAATCGCCAAAATAACATCATATACATAGTATCAAGCCTCAAACACATGATTTTCTTTCTTCAACTTTCATAACTCAAACTCTCCATTTTTAGTCCGAAACATGTCATATGACGTCCGTGTTTAGCCAAACTTTACAGATAGTGCTTAACACATATTTAAGACTTGTACCGGTCGTCGGAACCAAAATACGAGCCCGATACCTATATTTTCTAACTCCTTTTCATTTCAAATTTTCATATCAAATTTCAGAAAAACAATTTCTTTCAAAAATTCATTTCTCGGGCTTGGGACCTCAGAATTTGATTCCGGGCTCACGCCCAAGTCCCATATTTTTCTACGAACCCTCCGGGACCGTCGAAATACAGGTCCGGGTCCGTTTACCCAAAATGTTGACCGAAGTCAACATTATGCATATTAATACCAAAATTCTTCAAATGTTTCACATAATTCAGATATTCTAACATAAAACCTTTCCGGCTACGTGCCCAAACTGCGCACGCCAATCGAGGCAACTAAAAACGGGTTTTCAAGGCCTCGGTAGCACGGAACAAGGAAGAATTACGGTGATGACCCCTTGGGTGGTCACACAGAACCATATTCTTACACCCCTCATCTTGATCTCCCGGTAGAGATCGAGAAGCCACCCAAAAATCCTGAGCATGAAGAGATGATTAGAAAGGTCAAAAGTTTAGAACAATCGTTCCCAGATATGAGGGGGTTGGGAGGTCAAGTAAGTGTGGCCTATAAAGATTTATGTATGTTCCCAGATGTTCAGTTGCCAGCAGGGTTCAAAATGCCCAAGTTTGATCTGTACGATGGGCATGGTGACCCAGAGCACACTTAAGAGGATTCTGGAGCAAGATGAGAGGAGCAGGTGGAAGAGATGAATTGTTGATGGCATATTTCAGCCAAAGTCTGAGTGGATCGGCCTTAGAATGGTATACCAGACAAGATCACAATAGGCGGTACACATGGGATGATTTGTCCCAAGCCTTTTCCTGCCATTTTCAGTACAACCTCGAAATTATCCCAGACCGTCTGTCGTTGACAAAGATTGAGAAAAAGCTCGGTGAGAGATTTAGGGAATATGGATTCCGTTGGAGAGAGCAAGCAGCAAGGGTTGACCCTCCGATGAAAGAAAGCGAGATGGTTGATTATTTCTTGCAGGCTTTGGAACCCACTTATTTTGGTCACTTGGTGTCAGTAGTAGGTAAGTCCTTTAATGAAGTTGTAAAAATGGGAGACATGGTTGAGGAGGGACTCAAGTCCAACAAGATCATGAGTTATTCAGCAATCAAAGCAACCACCCAGACCATTCAAAACGGTACTGGAGGTGTACTCGGGAAGAAGAAGAAAGAGGATGTTGCTACAATTGAGTCAGGAGCTTGGGTTGGATCCAGGAACATTCCACGTTACTACAACCCGCCTCGACCCTACTACCAAACTTACCCCCACACTCCATATAGTCTACCACAACACTACTACCCACCTCCCGATCCCCATTTTTCCGTCCATCACGCACAAACCTATACCCAACCTCCTGCTCATGCACAATGGCATGCGCCAGCTCCACAAAGTTCATATCTAACTCCACAAAATGCCCATCTACCCCCGAGAGCCTACAGAAATCCCCCTGGGACAGGTTTCCAGCTAAATCAAGCCTTTAATAATGAGAGATTGTAGAAACAGAAGACCTTAACTCCTTTGGGAGAATCGTATGCTAGTCTATTCCATTGACTAAGACAGTTGGGTATGTTGAATCCGATCGAGGCGAAACTATCGAATCCCCCTCCCAGAAATCTTGACCGCTCGGTGAGTTGTGAGTATTGTTCAGGTACCCCGAGTCACGACACAGAGAAATGTTAGAAATTGAAAACAGCTATTTAAGAGCTCATTGATACTAATCGGATCGAGGTCTAAGCCCCGGAGGCACCCAACATTAACCAGAACCCATTGCCGGCCCATCATGAGACTAATATGATTAAGATAGTGCATAAGGGAGGGGAGCCTATGAAGGCTTCGCAAACCATCATGATGATTCGGGCTAGTGAAGCAAAGCCATTTGAAAGTCAACAAGTGAGAAGTCTGTGATCAAGTTGAACAGGGAAAATAATGAACCATCTGTGGAGGTCAAAAAGGGGTCCTCAAGAGATGTTGCAGGAAAACATGAAAGAGCAAAAGTGGTTGTATCAAGAGTGACGAACAAGCCTGTGGTAATTGTGAAGGGCGCCCCCATAAATCCTGTCGCTATTAAACCGGTAACTCAATTATCGATAGTCGACAGCAAGGCAATCCCATGGAATTATGAACGAGTGACAGTGACTTACAAGGAGAAAGAGGTTAAAGAAGAAGTGTGTGAGATTCATGGTTTGACTCGATCGGGGAGATGGTTTTCCCCCGAAGAGTTGCGAAAAGCTAAGACCTCGAAAGATAATCCAGTGTTCGTGAAGAAAGCGGTGACCAAGGAAGAGGCAGAAGAATTTCTTAGAAAGATGAAAGTACAGGACTATTCCATTGTAGAGCAATTAAGGAAGACACCGGCTCAGATCTCGCTCCTGTCATTATTGATCCATTCCGACGAGCACTGTCGAGCTTTGATGAAGATCTTGAACTAGGCCCACGTTCCTGACAAAATCTCAGTAAACCACTTGGAAAAGATAGACAACAAGATATTTGAGGTAAATTGAGTCACTTTTTCTGATGATGAGTTGCCCGTGAAGGGTACTGAGCACAATAGAGCCCTCTATCTGACGGTGAAATGTGAAGATTCCATGGTTACTTGGGTACTAGTTGACAATGGTTCCAGCGCAAATATTTGCCCTCTTTCCACTCTGAACAAGTTGAAGGTGGATGATAAAAGAAATTACAAGAACAGTATCTGCGTTCGGGGATTCGATGGTGGAGGGAAAGATTCAGTCGGGGACATAGTGCTCGAGCTTACAATAGGGCCGGTTGAATTTACTATGGAATTCCATGTGCTCGATATGGAGGTTTCTTACAATCTGTTATTAGGTCGACCCTGGATTCATGCTGCCAAAGCGGTCCCGTCCACCCTGCATCAAATGGTTAAATTTGAATGGGATAGATAGGAAATTGTTGTGCATGGCGAAGACAATTTGTGTGTTCCCAGTGATGCCATCGTTCCATTCATAGAGTTTGAAGACGACAAGGGG
This sequence comes from Nicotiana sylvestris, assembly GCF_000393655.2. NCBI lineage: Eukaryota > Viridiplantae > Streptophyta > Magnoliopsida > Solanales > Solanaceae > Nicotiana > Nicotiana sylvestris. The sequence continues at coordinate 59,775,921 of NC_091058.1, forward strand.
TCGTGGGTCTATCAGGTTTTCGACACGGTAGTGGTAAAGAAAGTTCTTGAAGGGAAGTGTGTGCCGACTCCAAGGGTAGCTGCTGCATCAGTCATGGTGGCCATTGAAATGTTGAAAAATGGTTTTGTGCCGGGCAAAGGTTTGGCTGCATCTCTGCAGGGTATCGTACAGTCAGTTTCTTTTCCTAATAACTTGGATACATTTGGTCTGTGGTTCAAGCCCACAGTCGCAGACGTGAGGATAGCTAGAAAAATGAAACAAAAAGCATGGGCCCTTCCAAAGACAGACCCGCATCTTTCCCGGTCATTTGTCAGGCCTGGTACCAGAAAGTACCCAGTAACGGCGGTTCCCATTTCGGTGGTTGATGTGGATGAAGATTTGATGGAAATGTTTGAGAGAATATTCGCCGATGTGAATGTGTTGGAAACTAGAGAGAGTTCTTGAAAGGGAGATGTGCAGTTTGTTGGGCTCGGTGCAAATATTAACAACTGGGAAGCTACTCCTCTCCCCACCATGAGGGATTTTTGGTAGTTTGCTTTGATTTTCTTTCAATTTATCTAGATTATTCCAGGGTTGTAATTCAGATTCTATGTTTCGTCCGTTTGGATGTATAAACCTCGTTGTCTTTAATTTCAATGAAATGCAATTTCTCTTTTCCTTTCTTCCTGATAGTTTTATTTTTGCTTTCCTTTTTCCTTGTATAGTTCTTTTTATGCTGGCTTCAATGATATGACATGCATGCAGAATCTCCGGCCCAGTCTTAAAAGACAATCTAGTTCTGAAATAGTAATTCAAGAAATAGAGTGTGATGTTGAATCGGAATATGACGAGGATGAAGCTTTTGAAGAAATTAGTAAAGAATTAAGCCATTTTGAAGAAAAACCCAAGCCTAACCTGAGTGATACAGAAGAATCAATTTAGGGGACCATGATAATGTCCAGGAAACTAAAATAAGTGTCCATCTTGAACCACAACTCAAAGAGGAGATAATTAAAACATTGTTCGAGTATAAAGATGTTTTTGCATGGTCCTATGATGACATGCCAGGTCTAAGCACTGGTCTGGTGGTTCACAAATTGCCCACTGATCCGGCATTCCCTCCTGTCAAGCAGAAGCTGAGGAAATTTAAAACTGATATGAGTGTGAAAATCAAGGAAGATGTCACCAAACAGTTTGAGGCCAAGGTCATTCGAGTCACTCGATATCCCACTTGGTTAGCCAATGTAGTGTCAGTGCCAAAGAAGGACGACAAGACCAGGGTGTGTGTTGATTATCGAGATCTCAATAAGGCGAGTCCCAATGATAACTTCCCATTGCCGAACATCCATATATTGATCGATAATTGTGCCAAACATAAGATTGGTTCTTTTGTGGATTGTTATGCGAGCTACCACCAGATCTTAATGGATGAAGAAGATGTAGAAAAGACAGCATTCATCACGCTATGGGGAACATACTGCTATCAGGTCATGCCATTTGGTTTGAAAAATGTCGGGGCAACCTACATGAGGGAAATGATGACCATATTCCATGACATGATACACAGGGAGATCGAGATTTATGTGGATGATGTGATTGTAAAATCTAGAAAGCAATCTGACCATGTCAGAGATCTGAGAAAGTTCTTCCAAAGGATTTGCAGGTACAATCTCAAGCTTAATCCTGCAAAATGCGTGTTCGGTGTTCATCTGGAAAGTTGTTGGGATTCATAGTTAGCCGCTGGGGTATTGAACTGGACCCATCAAAGATAAAGGCTATTCAGGAGTTGCCACCCCCAAAGAACAAGACTAAGATGATGAGTCTATTGGGAAGATTGAATTACATCAGCCGGTTTATTACTCAGCTCACGATAACTTGTGAGCCTATCTTCAAATTGCTAAAGAAAAATGTTGCGGTCAAGTGGACAGATGAATGTCAGGAAGCATTTGATATGATAAAGGGGTACTTGTCAAACCCACCTGTGTTGGTCTCGCCAGAACTAGGGAGACCTTTGATTCTGTATTTGACGGTCTTTGACAATTCATTTGGATGTGTGTTGGGACAGCATGACATCACTAGTAGGAAGAAGCATGCCATCTATTATCTCAGCAAGAAGTTCACATCTTACGAGGTTAAGTACACTCATCTAGAGAGGACGTGTTGCGCCTTAACTTGGGTAGCCCAGAAGTTGAAACATTATTTGTCATCTTATACTACTTACCTCATCTCTCGCTTGGATCCGTTGAAGTATATCTTTCAGAAGCCTATGCCCACAGGGAGGCTCGCAAAGTGGCAAATCTTGCTCACAGAATTTGACATCATCTATGTGACTAGGACTGTAATGAAAGCCCAGGTATTGGCTGATCATTTGGCTGAGAATCCAGTAGACGAAGAATATGAACCTTTGAAGACTTACTTCCCGGATGAAGAAGTAATGCACATTGATGAATTGGAACAGATTGAAAAGCCAGGATGGAAACTTTTCTTTGATGGGGCTGCTAACATGAAAGGCGTTGGGATAGGAGCGGTACTTATTTCTAAAACAGGGCATCACTACCCTGTTACGGCTCAGCTTCGGTTCTATTGTACTAACAACATGGCGGAATATAAGGCATGCATTTTGGGTTTGAGGATGGCTGTAGATATGGGTATCCATGAAGTCTTGGTCTTAGGTGACTCGGACCTTCTAGTACACCAGATTTAGGGAAAATGGGAAACACGGGATCTGAAACTCATACCTTACCAGCAATGTTTTCATGATCTTTGTTAATGGTTTCAATCAATAGAGTTCAGGCATATTCTGAGGATTCACAATGAGGTCGTCGATGCTTTGGCTACTCTAGCGTCAATGTTACATCATCCAAATAAGGCTTATGTAGACACATTGCATATTCAGGTCCGTGATCAGCATGTTTATTGTAACATGGTGGAGGAAGAGCTCGATGGGGAGCCTTGGTTTCACGGCATCAAGGAATACATCCGAAGGGGAGTATATCCGGTACAAGCCACAGGTGATCAAAAGAGAACAATTCGTCGCTTGGCAAATGGATTTTTCTTCAGTGGAGGAGTTTTGTACAAAAGAACTCCAGATCTTGGGTTATTAAGATGTGTAGATGCCAAACAGGCCGTGGCTATCATGACCGAAGTACATTCTGGAGTTTGTGGACCGCACATGAGTGGGTATGTGCTGGCAAAGAATATTCTCCGGGCATGTTTTTATTGGCTCACTATGGAGCAAGATTGTATCAGTTTCGTGCGAAAATGTCATCAGTGCCAAGTGCATAGAGAGTTGATTCATTCTCCACCATCTGAATTACATACAATGTCTGCAACATGGCCTTTTGTTGCTTGGGGAATGGATGTCATTGGACCAATGAGCCAGCAGCATCCAACAGGCACAGGTTTATTCTAGTGGCCATTGATTATTTTACCAAGTGGGTAGAGGCTAAAACATTCAATTCTGTAACCAAGAAGGCGGTGGTTGATTTTGTGCATTCAAATATCATTTGCCAGTTCGGGATACCGAAGGTGATCATTACGGACAATGGGGCAAATCTCAATAGCCATCTGATGAAAGAGGTATGTCAGCATTTCAAGATTACACATCGCAATTCTACCCCATACCGCCCTAAGGCAAATGGAGCAGTTGAGGCGGCCAACAAGAATATAAAGAAGATACTTCGAAAAAGGGTGGAAGGTTCTAGGCAGTGGCATGAGAAGTTGTCGTTTCCATTGCTCGGTTATCGCACTACTGCCGTACTTCAGTAGGGACGACTACTTATTTGTTGGTGTATGGCACCGAAGCAATGATACCCGTAGAAGTGGAAATTCCATCCCTTCGAATTATCGCAGAGGCTGAGATCAATGATGATGAGTGGATCAGAACCCGCGTGGAACAATTAAGTTTGATCGATGAGAAGAGACTGACAGCAGTGTGTCATGGCCAGTTGTATCAACAGAGAATGGCAAGAGAATACAACAAGAAGGTGTGCCCATGAAAGTTTGAAGTGGGGCAGTTAGTATTGAAACACATTCTTCCTCATCAAGTTGAAGCAAAAGGAAAATTCGCCTCAAATTGGCAGGGGCCGTTCGTCGTGACTATAGTGTTGTCCAATGGTGAATTGTATTTGACAGATGTAGAAGGCAAATGTGTAGAAATGACTATCAATTCTAATGCAGTCAAGAGATATTATGTATGATTTCTTTCTTTGATTGTACTTGTTTGTATCTGGCATGTCTCGAATATTGAAATGACGAAGGCATTTTGTTCTACTATCTAAACACTTTATCCCTTGTCACCCCTCTTGAGCCTTATTTGTTTCCTTTCATACACCTCTTTTGGAATCAGTAGCAAAGACTAGGAACACAAATGTGAAAAATAAGTAAAGGAAAAGAAGAAGAAAAAGAGCAAAAAGGGAGAGAAGAAAAATGAAAATCAAAAAAAAGGAAAGAAAAAAAAGAGAAAGAAAAGAATGAAAAGAAAAAAAAAAGAGGAAGAAGAAAAACAACAAAAATAAAGAAAGCAAAAAGAGAAAGAAAATAAAGAGAAAAAGAAAATCACAACAACAAAGTAATCTCTATGACATGAACTACGTTCGACCTGATTCCTTTTATGGATACGTAGGCAGCCTCACGGTTCGGTCCCATCAAAATATAAATCCAAAAGTCCCCAAGCAAGAAACAGGGGTAGAAGTTGTGGTCGTTGTAAGAAATCTGATTCCGAAAGTTGTAATTTTGAACCCATTCGAATGGTTTTGAGACCTTTATACCCTTTCTTGCTAAATCTCATCCAAAAGCCACATTACGGTCCAAAGAAAGACCTTCCGATCAGTCTTTGAGAAATGCCAAGTCGAGCAGGTAGAGGGGAGTCATATCAAGGGCAACATTTTGGTCCAAATAGGGAAAGAATCAAAATGAGAGAGTCTTATTGGTGGAAACCTTCACAGGCACCGTAAGGCGACTAGAGTTGAGAGAAACAAAATGAGAGAGTCTTATTGGTGAAAACCTTCACAGGCACTGTAAGGCGACGGGAGTTGAGAGAAATTAAAATGAGAGAGTCTTATTGGTGAAAACCCTCACGGGCACCTTAAGGCGAAAGTGAGGTGAAAAGTCAACAAGTGAGAAAGGTATGTTGGTGGAAAACTGTTTCAAGGCACCGTATGATGAACAAGGTCAAGATTTGGGTAAAGTAATCAAGTTATGGAAGTTCTAGGGCACAAAGTACGGAAACTGAAAGCTGATTGGTTGGACAGATTGGGTCGATTAGTCCGAAATGTATGTCATGATCATTGGTACCAGTTGTTCTAGTCAGATAAGTTTCTTTTCTTTCTCTTTTTAGCAGTCATCCGGTTTTGGATTCTTCGTATCCTTAACTCGCAAAATCATTGCATTTCATTTTTTTCTTTTGGGGTTTATTTGTCTAAGAGGTTTCAATTGCAAAGCACAGCGTGGCCAGAGCATACCAAAAATAGCATGGTATAAGGTGGGATAAAGTGCCGGCAAAAATTCCATCGGCAGAATGATTTAGTAATTTCATGGGAGATGCAAAGTTTCAATTAAAGGGGTCAGAGGTGTGAAACAACAATTTGGGTATAGAACACTCGGGTCATTTAAAGTCATGGGGTTTGAAAGGCAGTCAGACGGTTCAGGGCCAGTGGGGAGAAGACAATCAAAACAACACAATGTAGTGGAAGGATCTTCAACACGAATGCCGTCAACTAACCGCCATTTTAAACTAACAAAATGTTCTTTGATTGAAACAGGGGCAGAAAATTCCAATTATTTCGGAGAAACCTTCCGTAGAGAAAGGCAGTCGCCAAACAGGTTTGGTTTTTGATTTTCAGGACCCTTCTGGAAAATGGAACCTAATTTAAATGTTCCAAATAGCAAAATCTAGCATAAATACATCCCAAAGGAATATAAGTCGGTGCAGAAGTTTGCATGCTCGAGATGGGAGTTAATTTTAAAATTTCAGGACCCGCCTAGATAATGGGATTTAATTTTAAAAATTTCAGGACCAGCCTGGATAATGGGATTTAATTTTAAAAATTTCAGGACCCGCCTGGATAATGGGATTTAATTTTAAAAATCTTAGGACCCGCCTGGATAATGGGATTTAATTTTAAAAATTTCAGGACCCGCCCGGATAATGGGATTTACTTTTAAAAATCTCGGACCTGCTTGGATAATGGGATTTAATTTTAAAAATCTCAGGACCCGCCTGGGTAATGGGATTTAATTTTAAAAATCTCAGGACCCGCCTGGGTAATGGGATTTAATTTTAAAAATCTCAGGACCCGCCTGGATAATGGGATTTAATTTTAAACTTTCAGGACCCGCCTGGATAATGGGATTTAATTTTAAAAATTGCAGGACCCGCCTGGATAATGGGATTTAATTTTAAAAATTTTAGGACCCGCCTGGATAATGGGATTTAATTTTAAAAATTTCAGGACCTGCCTAGATAATGGGATTTAATTTTAAAAATTTCAGGACCTGCCTGCATAATGGCATTTAATTTTAAAATTCCAGGGCCCTCCTGAATAATGGGACTTAGCTTTAAGATTGCGATTTGATAACAGTATTTAGCGTAATTCCTGATGTAGTTAAGTATAATTAAAGTTGACACTCTTAAGATAAAATTTGACCTTTGATTTTAAGGACCCCCCTGGATAATGGGAGTAGTTTAAAGACCTCCTTAGATAACAAGATTTAGCAAAAGTCACACCTTTAGAAGATATAACTTAGATTTAAAATTGTCAGTTAATTAAGAGTTGTCAGGACACCCTAGATAATGGGACCTAGCTTTCAAATTCTTAAGTACTTGATAATATGATTTAGTTTTACACTCACATTTGTACCCGGCCACCAAACTGGGGCAGCAAATTTTCTTTGTTTTTCGTCTATTTTGTTGAAGTCAGGAGCCCGCTGGAGATCAGGGAATACATTTCAAGTCAGCAGTTAGGAGCCCGCCAGGAAAATAAGGGAGTACAATTCAAGTTTAGCAATCAGGAGCCGCCTGGAGAGCAGGGAATACTTTCAAGTTGAAATCAGGAGCCCGCCTGGAGAGCAGGGAATACTTTCATGTTGAAATCAGGAGCCCGCCTGGAGAGCAGGGGATACATTCCAAGTCAGCCGTCAGGAGCCCGCCTGGAGAGCAGGGAATACATTTCAAGTTCAGCAATCAGGAGCCCGCCTAGAAAACAAGGGAGTACAATTCAAGTTTAGCAATCAGGAGCCCTCCTGGAGAGCAGGGAATACTTTCAAGTTGAAATCAGGAGACCGCCTGGAGAGCAGGGAATACATTCATGTTGAAATCAGGAGCCCGCCTGAAGAGCAGGGGATACATTCCAAGTCATCCGTCAGGAGCCCGCCTGGAGAGCAGGGAATACATTTCAAGTTCAGCAATCAGGAGCCCGCCTGGAAAACAGGGGAGTACAATTTAAGTTTTGGCTTTCAAATTCTTTGAGTTAAAGTCAGGAGCCCACCTGGAAAGCAGGGAATACTTTCAAGTTTAGCAGTCAGGAGCCCGCCTGGAGAACAAGGGAGTACAATTCAAGTTTTGGTTTTCAAAATTATTATTGATATTCGGTATTGTGGTTCGTTTTACACTTACACATGGGCCCACATACCCAAACTGGGGTAGAAAATTTTCTTTAATTTTTGTCTATTTTGCTGAAGTCAGGAGTCCGCCTGGATAGCATGGGAATACATTCACATTTTGAAGTCAGGAGCTCACCTGGATAGCATGGGAATACATTCAAGTTCAGCGAGCAGGAGCCTGCCTGGATAGCATGGGAATACGTATCAAGAAGGGGAAGACATCTCAACTCACAATTCAAGGGGATAACAAATGGATATCACCGAGATAATAGAGGACAACAAGGCAACAACAAACACAAGAGCAAGTTTGAAGATTTAGATATGATTTTGCAAAACATAGATCATAATCTAGTCTAGATTCTTTTATTTTTGACATGGTGTAATAAGGGGTTCAGTAAGCAGTAGCAGCAGCAGTAGAGATAGTGAAAATCCAGCTTCATGGTAGTCTCAGCTACCAAACGTTTCTGAACTACACTGACATGATTCCTTTTTAGCCAAGGATATGTAGGCAACCTCGGAAGCAGGGTGCGGTCAAATCTTTCAAAAAATGCTTCCCATGGAGTATTCAAACGGGCAAAAATCGATCGTATCCGCTCACTTTATCTTTGCACGAAACTCTTCGTGTTTCCGGGCAAAGAGGGGCAGCTGTGAGTACGTGATTTTTGCCCTATATGAATTATTCCAACAAATTCAAAACAAAATAATTTCTTTCAGTATTTGCAATTTTGTAAATTTTTGTGGCATTTGCTGTTAATTTTTCGCATTTTGTTTGTGCGTTTTAACTAGTGAAAAAATACAAAAATATGTTGCATTTGCATTTAGGGTTAATTTTACATTTTAGGATTAATTAAAAAATTAAGTGTTGCATAAAATGGAAAAATCACGAAATTAGTTTAATTTGCACTTTTAATTGTAACTTTGATTTTGAGTAGCTTTCTTTTGTTAATTTATTTTTAATTAATTGTGTTAATTATAATTTTAGGTTTAATTAGTTTGTTTAGTTCTAGGAATTAATTTTGATTTTAATTAAATTTCGAAAAAAAAGGGAAAAAAGGAAAAAGGAAAAAAGAGTTTTCAATTAATTTGGTTTTGAATAAAAGATGAAAAGGGTTGGCCAGTTTTCAAACTAAACTCCCAAGCCCAAATCTTCCAATATGAAACCCGTCCGAAATACCCTGTACCCAGCCCAAACCCGTGTCCAACCCGGTCCGGTTTCCACTCCTGCCCCCCCAAACCAAACGGTGTCGTTTCATTAAAGTTTGATCTGAGCCATTGATCGTGCATGGATCCAACGGACTAGAACTGGCCCTTCCCCCCGTATAAAAATGTCCGAACCACTCAGACCCCCCCTCGTCGTCTCCAACACTCTGAAAAACTCCAACGTAACCCCACCATGCACCGCCGCCGGAAATCGCCCTACGGCGGCGGTAGGTCTCCGATGGCCACCAAATTTACACCCTAGCTCCCTTTCCTTCTCCTCATTCCAAATCCACACCCCTTTCCCTCGAATCACACCCGAATTTCAAATCTGGCTCAGAAGCTCTAAACCCTAATCTGCTGCGCTATTTTTCCACCGCCTCAAAAGGCGGTGCCACCTCTAAACACTATTAAAATAACACCCTAGACTCCCCCCCCCCCACTCCCCTCTTTCCGAATCCATAACTCTTTTCCCTCGAACATGCCCCGAGCCCGTCGAATCTTGAATTAAAGATGAGACCTAAAAAGTCAAACTCTAAAATTGGTAGATTTGGTGACGATTAAGACCAAAATGGACCTTGGTCATGTGTTTTCATCTGAGAACACATGATCGAGACCCCTTTTGGTCAAAATCGAGAGATTGAGGAAGAATTTCAAAGTTGGCCATCCTTTCTAGGTATTTCTGTTCGTTTGCTGGTCTTGCATGATTTCTTTTTGTCATTTTGATTTCATTTTTTGTCGTATCCGTTTTTCTTCTATTAACTATAGGTTCATCTGTTAGTCTGTCCGTGTTGCATATTTTGCTTAATAACATGTTTATTTCATTATTTAGTTCATCACCATCTGGTTTTCTGCCACTGTTTCCTTTTTAGAAGGTTCTTATTTTTTTTTGATTGGTTTGAATTCCCAATTCGGTCAGTTCTTAAAATTTTGGGTTTCTTTTGGGTTTCTAAAAATTCAGAAGCCCAAGAGGGGAATTAATGGGGATTGCAGACTTGTGGGGGCTCTGAATTGGGTCAATTTGACCCATGTTTTGGACTGGCTCATTGGAGTAATAAACAGGGCTATTAAGGATTAGTTTGGGTAAAAGACATAGGGAATCTAAGTGTAACTGAATAGGGAAGTTTCTAGGAAGCTGGGGTGGGGGCTATCTTGAATTCTTAAAATTTAACTAAGGGCACCTAAGCTAAAACAAAAATTAAGAAAGGGGCAAAGTGCAAGTTGAGGCTGCCCTACTTTCTTGCCTATAAAGGCATCATTTCTTGCCTTTCAAGGTAGACAAAAAAAGAGCTAAGAGGCGGAAGAGGAATTCAGGAATAAAAAACAAAAACAAAAAAGAAAAACATCTGAAAATTTCAATAAAACCACTGTTTCATTGAACTTCTCCTGTGATTTTTGAAGTTTTCAATTTCTGAAACAGTTTTTGATTCATCTGGGGTGGAAATGGATTGAATCTGGGTTTGTAGAGGTTTTGTTTGAAGTTTGCTGGGTCACTTCTTGATTAACATTATTTTTTTGGACTTTTGCACCTCATTTGTTGGTTTGAAATTGGGTTTGCTACTGCTAGGTTCTGCTGTATTGCTGTCTGGCTTCTAACCCTACATTGCTTTATTTCTTTTCATAATCCAGGTATACTTTGGCCCCATGGACATCATTTAAGTGTAGTTTGAAGTATAGATTTGTGAAATCTGATGTTGTTGTTCAAACTTCACCTCCTTTCCTTATGATTTCATTTATAGCATGTAATATCTAGGTAGAAGATGTTCTGATTAGTATGTTTTTCAATGAGCATGATGTAGTCGAAATCTGGAACATGTTGGTTCATTAAGTGCTACTCCTTTACGTTCTGTCTTATCAAATTCTGCATTCATTATCGAATTTTGCTGCTCTGTATGCTCATCTCTGCCTTTACTTTTGAACCTGGCTTGTACTGAGGGAATAATTTGTGAGTTTAGCTCTTTTAGTTTTACACGAGTTAGAATCAAAATCATTTTTACATTCAAGTTGTAGTATTACGTTTGTGCTAGTACAGTTGGAATCAGTGGATTGTTTGGTGTAGATTGTTGGTTGTTGCCCTGTCCAGTAAAGGTTGAGATATCATTTCTTGTTAGGAATATAGGCTAGCAAATTTTTTTTTCTGCGGTCACCTTGAGGATCTGTATGTTGACTAGTTAAAATGATGATGGGTATGAATGTTGGACGGCAGAAAGGATCGTTGTCCTATTGTATTTTCTGTATAGAAATCCATTAATGTTAAATATGCCATGGGATTTGTGTAAAAGATGACCAATATTTGTTTGAAATTTCCATGCAATGATATGATTTGCAGCTGTGGATTCGAGTGCCTCCTATTTTGTGTCATGTGAAGGCTCGATCTCAGGACCCAAAGCTGCCGGAGCTGGTTCGTCCTCCAGTTTGGGCTTTCTTTCGGGCCCAACGTAATGAAATGGCAGTTTGGAGCAGCCTTGTGCCATGTAGGCTGTTGGGCTTCATGCTAAGCCCAGATAATTGCTTTAAATAATCAACCCACCCTTATAACAGACAATTCTGTAGTTGGCCTGGACAGTGGCATAATCCCCGCTTCATTAACGATTAAGTAATTAAGTTTTTTTTTAAAAAAAGGCAAAGACGAGTCGTTAAATCGGACGTGGTCGTGGCCTTTGGGAGTTAACATGAATTCCCTTTAAAATTGGAGTCAAGGGGGTGTCGCACCAAACAAACCTTAAAACACACGGCCCTCTATTAATTCTCGTGATTTTGATGTAAGCAGCAAATGTTTGTAGTTTGTTTTAGGCCCATTTATTATACCACTGTGATTGTGTATACGTTCGCGTAACATAATTACGATTTTCAAAAAATACTAATTCGGAATATGCGTTCGGTAACTTTGACTAAATTTTCTTAATATTAATAAAGCGTTATAAATTGTGGACACGTTCGCGTCACATGATTTTTGATGCGCCAAACAAATGGGTACACATATGCGTGACCCGTTTTAAGATAATTTTCTTAATGAAAAATTGGTAAATGGTAAATGCACAAAAGAACCTAAAGTCAGTAATTAAACAATTGTAATAATCCAAGTATGATCAAAGCGACCGTGCTAGAACCACGGAACTCGGGAATGCCTAACACCTTCTCCCGGGTTAACAGAATTCCTTACTCGGATTTCTAGTTCGCGGAATGTAGTACAGGGTCAATCTTTTCCTCGATTTGGGATTTAAAACCGGTGACTTGGGACACCATAAATTATCCCAAGTGGAGACTCTGAATCTTTAAACAAATCCCGTTTCGATTGTACTTTAATTGGAAAACTCCCTTATATTTATACCCTTTACGGGGTGTAGTAAAAAGGGAGGTATGATAGCCATGACTATCTCGGAGTATGCTCTCCATTAGACCAGTTTGGCTAGACATGCCCCAACCTTGGTTTCTACTATTCACGAGAGGGTTTGTCGGTTTATTGAGGGGTTTATTCCTAGCATCATGTCTAGCATGGCGCGTGATTGGAGATGGATATTTCTTATCAGCAGGTGGTGAGCATTGCTAGGAGGATTGAGGGTATACGTGCTAGGGAGAGAGAGGAGAGGGAGGCCAAGAGGTCTCGAGGGTCGGGCCATTATTCTGGTGCCCGTGCCCCAGCTGCAGGTCATCATGGTAGGGGTTATATGAGTCGCCCTGTTCATTTAGCTCTTCCAGCAGCCAGTGGTATTCTAGCTCCTCCTAGGCCTCATGAGCCTTATTATGCACCTCTGGTATCTAGCAGGCCTCCTACATTGGGTGCTTTCAGAGGTCAGTCCAGCAGACCTGGACCGAGCCAAACATAGCACCACGTCCTCTCAGAGCTTGTTTTGAGTGTGGTGACACACAGCATGTGATGAGGGATTGTCGTAGACTTGAGATGAGTGCTCCTCCACAAACTTCTCAGCCACAGTGTGCCCTGTAGAGTTCTCAGGCTATGGTTATAGCTCCAGTTGCTACCCAACCTGCTCATCCAGCTAGAAGTGGAGGACGGGGAGGTAGAGGTTGCCCTAGAGGGGGAGTCCAGGATTGATACTATGCCTTTCCTGCCCGTATCGAGGTTGTTACCTCTAATTCTATCATCACAGGTATTATACTGGGTTGTCATAGAGATGCATCGGTTCTATTCGATCCAGGCTCCACTTACTCTTATGTGTCTTCTTATTTTGCTCCATATTTGGGTGTGCCTCGAGATTGTTTGAGTTCACCTATTTATGTTTCTACTCTCATGGGAGATTATCTTGTTGTGGACCGTGTTTATCGGTCATGTTTGGTAACTCTTAGTGGTTTTGAGACTAGAGCCAATTTATTGTTGCTCAGCATGGTAGATTTTGATATTATCTTGGGCATGGACTGGTTGTCGCCCCATTATGCTATTCTTGATTGTCACACCAAAACTGTGACGCTGGCTATGCCAGGTGTACCGCATGTTATGGAGGGGTACTTTAGGTCACACTCCCAGTAGAGTTATTTCTTTCCTTAAGGTTCAACGAATGGTTGAGAAGGAGTGTGACGCGTATTTAGATTATGTGATAGATGTCAGTATTGATACCCCTTTAGTTGATTCAGTTCCAGTAGTACGGGATTTTCCTGATGTGTTTTCAGCTGATCTTCCGGGCATGGAGCCTGATAGAGATATTGATTTTGGCATTGATCTATTTGCTGGGCACTCAGCCCATTTCTATTTCTACGTATCGTATGGCTCCTCCTGAGTTGAAGGAGTTGAAGGATCAGTTGCAGAAATTGCTTGATAAGGGTTTTATTCGGCTGAGTGTATCACCTTGGGGTGCTCCTGTCCTGTTTGTGAAGAAAAAGGATGGTTCTACGCATATGTGTATTGATTATCGACAGTTGAACAAAGTTACAGTGAAGAACCGTTATCCTTTGCCTCGTATTGATGATCTGTTTGACCAGTTTCAGGGTGCACGAGTGTTTTCTAAGATCGACTTGCACTCAGGTTACCATCAGTTGAAGATTTGGGAGCCAGATATCCCGAAAATTACCTTTAGGACTCGGTATGGTCATTACGAGTTCCTTGTTATGTCATTTGGGCTGACCAATGCCCCAGCAGCCTGTATGCATTTGATGCACGGTGTGTTCCGACCATAACTTGACTCATTCGTCATTGTTTTTATTGATGATATTCTGGTGTATTCCCGGGGTCGGGAAGATCATGAGCAGCACCTGAGGACAGTGCTTCAGACCTTGAGAGAAAAGAAGTTATATGCTAAGTTCTCAAAATGTGAGTTTTGGTTGGATTATGTGGCATTCTTAGGCCACGTGGTGTCGAGTGAGGTTATTCAGGTGGATCCGAAGAAAATAGAGGCAGTGCAGAGTTGGCCCAGACTATCCTCAGCTACAGAGATCTGCAGTTTTCTTGGCTTGGCAGGTTACTACCATCGTTTTGTGAAGGGGTTTTCATCGATTGCAACTCCTATGACCCAACTGACCCAGAAGGGTGCTCCGTTCCAGTGGACGGAAGAGTGTGAGGCGAGCTTTCAGAAGCTTAAGATATCTTTGACTATAGCCCTAATTTTGATACTGTCTACAGGTTCGGGGTCTTAACACTGTCTATTGTGATGCCTCGAGAATTGGCCTTGGAGCAGTTTTGATGTAGGACGGTAGGGTGATTGCCTACGCGTCAAGACAATTGAAGGTACATGAGAAGATTTATCATGTCCATGATCTCGAGCTAGTTGTCATTGTTCACACCCTGAAGATCTAGCGTTATTATTTGTACGATGTGCCTTGTGAGATTTATACTAATCATCGGAGCTTGCAGCACCTATTCAAGAAGTATCTAAACTTGCGCTAGAGGAGGTGGTTAGAGTTCCTGAAGGACTATATATCACTATTTTGTATCACCCGGGCAAGGCCAATGTGGTGACCGAAGAGTCCCTTTCTACTCTCCCTTTTAAGTATTTGCCCTTCTGTGTTTTCTTTCATTTGTTAGATATTCTAGAGTTAGATACTTGTAGACATTCAAAGGCTTGTGATCATAAGATTTTAGGTTTTAGGAAATGTATTTAGTTTTCAAGAGTTGTCATTATGTATGTCGAGCGGCACTTTTAAACATTGTTTTATTTCACTATTTCGTTCTTTAATTATTTCTTCCTCAAATTTGTTTATTTTCCGCATTGTTAGGCTTACCTAGCTGTAGAGACTAGGTGCCGTCACGATGGTTCACGGAGGACGAGCCGGGGTCGTGACAGTTTCACAGATAACAACCCAACTAAAAAGAGAAAGATGAGCAAGTACAATACAATAGACACGACTAATAATAAACATTGTTAACTTCATGAAACTTATATCTTATAAAATATAACTTTTTTAGCTAATTCATACCATATAAGAGTATGTTTTATTATCACTAATGCATTTTATTTATTTTTATAAACAAAGCGGGTAAGAAAGATTGTGGTGTGTATTCATTTATAGATTGAACTATAAGAACTTGTGTTTTGTTGTAACTACTAGAAGGTTTTAGCCTTTAAATATATATAAATAACATGACAACAAACATGTATGGTGAAAAGTCATTTTAGTAAGCAGTGAATAGTATAATGCGAAAGTAAAACCAACACAGCCCGATACCGGGGTGTCACTAGACATGAGCATCTACAATCCGGATGATACAAGAAAGGTCTACATAGTCTAATACAAATCTAAAATAGAGGAAGATAAGATAATGGAAGAAGCTATGGGCTGCGAACACCGGCAGCTACCTAGAGAACCTTCAAATCCGCCTGAGTTGGAAAGATCAACACTCGCTAGCGGGACCTGATGCGTCTGAATCTGCATACGGGGTGCAGGGAGTAAAGTGAGTACTCCAACTCAATGAGTAATAATCATAAATAAAGACTACAACAACAACAACCCAGTATAATCCCACTTAGTGGGGTCTGGGGAGGGTAGTGTGTACCCAGACCTTACCCCTACCCTGGGGTAGAGAGATTGTTTCCAAATAAATCCCCGACAACCTTCCCTCCAAGAACCTGCCACCTTGCTATTGGGGAGACTCGAACTCATAACCTCTTGGTTGGAAGTGGAGGTTGCTTACTATTAGAGCAACCCCTCTTGTCAATGAAGTGGAGGTTGTTTACGATCAGAGCAACCCCTTAATTATAAATAAAGGCTGAAAGCAAGAAATCACGTAAGGCACATTATAGGCTATAAGGAAGCAGTAAAAGCCAGTAAAACAGTGAAGCAGTAAAGATGTGTAAAATTACTGAGTTCAGTTTAAAACTTCATAAAATGCCTTTTTAACAATTAAGTAAGCAAATGACAAGCAAATAGTAAATATAAAAACATAAAGGATCGCCCCTCGGGCACAGCGTCAACAAATCCGCCCCTCGGGCAATATCTCAGAAACAATACCAGCCCATCGGGATATATCTCACATCATAATGGGTACCCGCACTCACTGGGGGTATGCAAACTCCTAGAGTGGCCCCTTACAGCCCAATTGCAATATCAAGTAATCTCGTGGCATTATCACATAGGCTCTCAGCCTCATATCAACAAGCCACCTTGTGGCGTACAAATCTTAGGCCCTCAGTCTCATAATCATAATCAGGTGTTTCCTCACAACATAGGCCATCGGCCTTACTCAGTCAGAATCTCACAGCCACTCGGGCAACAGTAAATCATAGTGCTCAGCCCAAAATATCATTTAAAAAGTCATTTAAGTGTTAAAGCAGAGTATACATGGCTGAGTTATGAAAACAATAGAATATAGCATGACTGAGTTCAAGTAATAAGTCAAAACAGTAAGGAAATATCAATAAAAATCCCCCTAAGGTTTCAAATAGTTGGCACTAAGACAAATGTGGCATTTAGCCCAAAACATGATGATAGCAAATAGTTTTCAGTCAAATACGCGGTAAAATAGTCATTCGGGATGGACTAAGTCACAATCCCCAACATTGCACGACCCCACGCTCGTCATCTAGCTTGTGTGTCACCTCAATATAGCACAACGATGTGCCAATTCGGGGTTTCATACCCTCAGGACATCATTAACAATCATTACTCACCTCAATCCGGTCCGAACACTAGCCCGCGATGCCTTTGCCCCTCGAATCGGACTGCACTCGCGTCGAATCTATCCAAAATCAGAATCACGGTGTCAAAATATGCTAAGAGAACGAAGCCCAAGCAAAAATAATCAATTTACAACATAAATCCCAAAATTACCGAAACCTGACCCCCGGGCCCACGTCTCAAAATTCAATAAAATTCACATCAATAGGTTCCTTATCTCCCCACGAGTTCATACATATCAAAAGTACCAAAATCCAACCATAAATGGTCCCTCAAATCCTCAAGTCCAGTTCTCCAATATCAAGCCTTAGTTTCCCCAATTTTAACCCTTAAATTCCTTTAATTACAGCTCTAATCCATGAAATAATACCATAGGAACGAGTTTTAAGTCCAAAATCCTTACCTCAATGAAGTTCCCTTGAAATCCTTCTTCAAAATCATCCAAAAAGCTCCAAAGTCGACTTAGAAATTGTGGAATAGCTCAAAAATCGCGAAGGAAACAATTTATATGTTCTGGCCCAGGGATTTCGCATCTGCGGCCAAATTTTTGCTTCTGCGGTCAAGACCACTGCATCTGCGGTCCTCACTTAAGTCCTCATTTTCGCATCTGCAATTACTATCCGCACATGCGCCATCGCAGGTGCGGTTCTCCAACCACTTCTGTGGTTTCTGCCTCCCTTACCTTCTTCCACTTATGCGGCCTTCTTCCTCTCATCTACAGCATCGCACCTGCGGTCCCCAATCCGCAGCGAAAACACCATAAGCAAAAAATATGCAGCTTTACCAAAAATTCCCAAACTCTCCGTCAACCATCCGAAATCACCCCGAGGCCCCTGATAACTAGGGATTTCGCTACATTTTATACTCCTTCTTGCTTAAGTTTTGATTAGAAAAGTGTACAAAATAGTCCCAAAGGATCACGGATTGTACTTGATTGCAGGTTTGATCAACAAGGTGACAAGATGTCAAAGATCAGCTTAAAAGGAGTGAAACTTGCACAAGTATCAAGACAAGACAAAGCTCAGACAAAACAAGGCCAGGGCGCCCGCACACCATTCTGTGCGGTCCGCACAAGTGAGGTTTAGAGAGTATGATATTCAGGCAAAAAGGGCAATGCAGCGGCACTAGGTTTTATGCGGTTCGCACTGGGATCAATGCGTCCGCACTCGATTTAGTGTGGTTTGCATTAAGAAGGATCAGAGAGTTGCCAGTTCCGAGTTTCAAGCCAATGCGGTCCGCGCTCCATTTCATGTGGACCGCACTAGAAGCCTCCGCGGTCGCACTCCATTCTGTGCGGTCCGCATTGCCTGAGTTCAGAGAGATGGATTTTTATGTCAAGAGCCTTAGTGCGGCCGCACGTGATTTTGTGCGGTTCGCACTAGCCCCGCAGGGGTATTTTTGTCCAGATTTTTCAACTTAGTATAAATAGCTTTTTCTCCCATTTTTAGGTCATCAGATAGTTTTAGCTAAGAGCTGCTCTTGTGGGTTCAAATATGATAGCTATTTTGGGCAATTTTATCTACATTTCAACATTGAATTTTCTTGTTTATCTTAATAATTAATTAATATGAGTTTTTTTTCATCTATTTCTTGCTTTTCTTCTTTAATTATGAGTAGCTAAACCCATAAGCTAGGTTTGTGGCTCAACCCTAGTGTGGGTAATTGATGGGTCTTGTTTTTTAGGGCTAGATTTACTATGGGTGTTTGATATTTGAGCTAATTTCATGTTTAATTGTTGAATTAGTGGTTGCAAACAGTAGTTTGTGTTTAGTTGACTTGAGGTCTTCTTGTGAAAGAGAGCTTGAGTCTCTGAAATTGGTCCAACAAGGAATTAGGGCGTACTCAAGAGATTGATAGCCCCAATTAAAGGGTTAAACCTCGAGACAGTAATACCCGACTTGAACCTTGATTGCTTGTGCAAATTTGCATACCCAATTGATCTTGAGAAAGTCAATTCGGGCAAAATCACTTGAACCACCGAGAGGTGTAGAGTGGGTAAAATCGTGCAAACGGTTATATCATACTCCCCAAATATGTCAATCATGCCTTAGACTCAAGTATCCGTTAATTGACTTCCTAGGCGAAAGTCACTACCCTAGTGCCTGTTAAACCATTTGAACAACCCGCAACATTTTACTCTTAGCTTATTCTACTTTAATTTAGCATTGTAGTTTAATAAAAGTAGAAGTAAAAATAAAACCAAAAAATATTTAGAAGTGCAATTTGGAACACGTATGCAACTCTAAATTAGATAGATACCCGACTCCAACATCTAGCTCCCTGTGGAAATCGATCCCGACCCTAGATCGGGTAAAAGCTACTTCGACCCTCTCTCGCTACTCAATAGTAGTGCATGGTAGGCCTCGATCACTTTTTGGCGCCGTTGTCGGGGAACTAACGGTTTTGGCTATCTATTTAAATAGTTTTGTATATTGTTCTTCTTTCCTTCTTTGTTACTAATTTTGTATGTGTCACAACTCAGGTACCAAATGGCAGTGAACAACGCCAATGACCCTCTTGGAAATGTGATTGCGGGGGAGGAGGTAGATGATGTCAGAGATGATGAGGTGCCTCTTGTACCTCAAGGACAACATAGAGGCCGTCAGGATAATGCTAATGTTAATTACAATATCCCAGACCCTCCTCCTCCACCTCCAAGAGTGGCTCCTAGAGTACTTCCGAACCAAGGATATGCAAGTGCTATTGTCCCACCCCGAATCTGGGCGGGTAATTTTCAAATAACCAATGTGATGTTGACCTTACTAGAGCAATGTGGGTATTTCACGGGCGCTGCAAATCAAAATGCTTACAAACATCTCAAGGGGTTCGTGGATACATGTTGGGAGAGCAAGCAAACTAATGTGTCCGAGGATGCTCTTAGGTTGAAACTCTTCCCATTCTCACATAGAGGGAAGGCATTTGATTGGCTTGAGCGACTTCCCAACCATTCCATCACTACTTGGGATGAGTTGGCGGACAAGTTCATTGCAAAATTTTTCTCACCGGGGCATATGGCTACATTGAGAGATGAGATCTTGGCTTTCAAGCAAGAGCCCATGGACCCTTTGCATGAGATTTGGGAGCATTATAGAACAATGGTGAAGGAATGCCCCAACAATGATATGACTGAGGCGATGATCCAACAAACCTTCTACTGGGGCATTAATACAACAAACCAATGCATAGTGAACCAGCTTGTTGGGGGCAACTTCATGAAGTTGTCGTATGATGAGGCTTGTGACATTATTGACGAGATAGATGACACTTCTTTTGCTTGGAAAAGTAGAGCCAATGTGCCCCAAGGTGACCCCACGGTTATCCATTTGTACAAGGAATTACATGATCATGGGCAGGCTATAGCTGAGTTGACAACTACAATAAACTAACTAGTAAAGGCACAGTTGCAACAAGTTCAAAATTCGCGCCAAGTGAATGCCATGGAGGGTATTAACATGGTTGTCAACAAAAGAAGACAAAGAAGTCAACAGAACCAAGGGAATTCGGAGCAATTTGATAATGATTGTGGTGAATTTCAAAATGATGGTTATGATGAACAAAGTGAAGAGGTGCAATACGTGAATAATTATCAAGGCCAAAGAGGCAATTCTTCCAACCAACAACAATGGAGACCCCAAGGCAATTGGGGAAATCAACAAGGCAATGGTAATTGGGGGAACAATAACCAAAACAACAACTGGGGCAACCAGAACAACAATCAAAACAACCACGGAAATTGGAATGGTAATAATAACAATCAAGGTAGATGGAATAATGAAAACTAAGGAAATCGGGGGCAAGGCTTTCAAAGGCCCCCAATGTACCAACAACCGAACAATCCACCCCCATTTCTATCTCAATGTCCTAGTTCTTCTAGTAATGATATAGGTAGAATTGAAATGATGTTCGAACAGATGATGAAGAAGAATGCGGATTCGGATGCTCAGTTGGCTTCCCACAATACCTCTATCAGAAACTTGGAGGTGCAGTTAGGCCAAATCTCATAGTCTTTAAATACTCGCCCTAAGGGTGCGCTACCAAGTGATACGGTAGTGAACCCGAAGGGTGGGAACAATCATGTTTTGGCAGTAACAACAAGAAGTGGGAGAGGCGGTGATGTGCATGCCTCCAAACAAAAGCAAGTTGTGGATGATGATGTTGAGTTGCAAGAAGATGAAGTTCCTTTGGTGGTTGAAAATGTGATTGATGAGAATGTGAATGAAGAAATGAGGATTGATATTCAAGATGTCGAGGTAGAAACTTAAAATGATGTGAACCCATCTAGGAAACACATAATAGATATGCCGGAGTCGGTTGTACCTAAAGCCAAGGCTCCTTTGCCAAGGTCACCTCTGCCTTTTCCTCAAAGGTTCATGAAGCAGAAAAATGAAAATTAGTTTAAAAAGTTCATTGACATGATAAAGAGTTTATCCATCAATGTGCCTTTGGTGGAGGCTCTTGAACAAATGTCGAGCTATGCTAAATTCATGAAGGACTTGGTAACAAAGAAGCGGTCTATGGACTGTGAAACTATAAAGATAACTCACCAAGTTAGTGCAATAGTGCATTCAATGGCCCCGAAGCTTGAAGACCCCGGTGCTTTCACCATTCCTTGCACCATTGGGAGTGCGGATTTTGCTAAAGCTCTATGTGATTTAGGGGCTAGTATCAATTTGATGCCCTATTTCATTTTCAAGACTTTGGGTATTGGGCAGCCGAGGCCGACTTCCATGAGATTGCAAATGGCAGATAGAACAATGAAGAGACCATTGGGTATTATTAATGATGTGCTTGTCCGGTGGACAAATTTATCTTGCCAGCTGACTTTGTGATCATGGATTGTGAGGTAGATTATGAAGTCCCTATCATTTTAGGGAGACCTTTCCTTGCTACGGGGAAGGCCCTAGTTGATGTGGAAGCAGGGGAACTCACCTTCCGGGTGGGTGACGAGAAAGTGGTCTTTCATGTGTGCAAATCAATGAAGCAGCCCAACAGTACCGAGGTGTGCTCTTTTGTGGACCTTATCACAGTAGTGATAATTGATGACACCAGTGCAATGATCAATGTGAAGGAACCGTTGGTGCCCCTATTGTTGAATCTTGATGTCAATGAAGATGCAAGCCGAGTGAAGTACATGACTGTTTTACATGGAATGGGCTCTTATTCTTATGATCCTAGGAAATTATCTTTGGACCTTGAGAATAGAAAGACTGTACCAACAAAACCTTCAATTGAAGAGCCTCCGGTGTTGGAGTTGAAACCACTGCCTCCACACCTCAGGTATGAGTTCTTAGGCTCAAATTCTACTTTGCTAGTTATTCTTTCCTCTTGTCTTACTAACATACAGGTTGATGCCACATTGGCGGTGCTTCAAAAGTGCGAAAAGGCAATTGGATGGACTTTAGCTAATATTCGGGGAATAAGCCACGTGTTCTGTATGCACAAGATTATTCTGGAAGATGATGCAAAGCCCTCATTGGAGCATTAAAGGAGGTTGAACGAGGCAATGCAAGAAGTTGTAAAAAAGGAGGTGATCAAGTGGTTGGATGCCAGGGTTGTGTACCCCATCTCTGATAGCTCTTAGACTTCACCAGTGCAATATGTACCGAAGAAGGGGGCATGATTGTGGTTTCAAATTCACAAAATGAGTTGATTCCTACTAGAACCATCACTGGTTGGAGGGTATGCATGGACTACCGCAAGTTGAATAAAGTGACCCGCAAGGATCACTTTCCTTTGCCTTTTCTTGATCAGATGTTTGATCGACTTGCTGGGTGTGTCTTCTACTATTTCTTAGATGTGTATTCTGGGTACAACCAAATCTGATTGCTCCTGAAGATCAAGAGAAGACCGCATTTACTTGTCCATATGGCACCTTTGCCTTTTCTAGGATGCCTTTTGGGTTGTGTAATACACTGATTACATTTCAGCGGTGTATGATGGCCATTTCACCGATATGGTGGAAGACATTTGGAGATATTCATATACGACTTTAGTGTTGTGGGGGATTCATTTTATGAGTGCTTGAAAAATCTTGATAGGGTCTTGGCCCGTTGTGAAGAAACCAATCTTGTTCTCAGTTGGGAGAAATGTCACTTTATGGTGGAAGAGGGCATAGTTCTTGGGTATAAAATTTCAAAGCATGGTACTGAGGTAGACAAAGCAAAAATTGATATGATTTAAAGGCTTCCGCCCCCTACATCTGTCAAGGAAGTTTGATGTTTTCTTGGGCATGCAGGGTTCTACCGGAGATTTATCAAAGACTTTTCGAAGGTAGTAAATCCCTTGTGCAAGTTGTTGGAAAAAAATGCTAAGTTCGTTTTTGATGAAAAATGTATGCAAGCCTTTGAACTTCTCAAGCATAAGTTGACCACCACTCCTATCATTACCGCACCTAATTGAAGCTTACCCTTTGAGCTCATGTGTGATGCGAGCGATGTTGCGGTTGGGGCAGTTTTGGGTCAAAGAGTAAACAAAATATTTCATTCAGTATACTATGCGAGTAAGACAATGAATGATGCTCAAATGAACTACACAGTGACCGAGAAAGAACTTTTGGCTATTGTGTTCGCAATGGAAAAATTCCGGCCGTATCTTATGGGTGCTAAGGTTATTATTCATACCGACCATGCCGCACTCCGGTACTTGATGACAAAGAAGGATTCCATGCGATGGGTCTTGTTACTTCAAGAGTTTGATTTGGAGATTGTGGACCAGAAAGGTAGTGAGAACCAAGTGGCGGACCACTTGTCTTGCTTGGAGGAGGAGGGAAGGCCTTGTGACGGCCTAGAGATCAATGATTTATTTCCCGACGAACAACTCCTTTCGGCGTCGATGAATGTTATGCCATGGTTTGCTGATGTTGCTAATTTCCTTGCGACTGGTATAATCTCGTGTGAGCTCTCTTCTAACCAAAGGAAGAAGCTCAAGCGGGATAGTTTGGGTTTCTATTGGGATGAGCCATACTTGTTCAAGATTTGCACGAATGGTGTGATCCGAAGGTGTGTCTCAGAGGAAGAGCAATTGAGTATCTTGGAGGCTTATCATTCCTCTCCCTATGGTCGCCATTAGGGCGGGGCGAGGATGACCTCCAAAGTTCTTAGTTGTGGGTTTTATTGGCCAACTTTGTACAAAGATGCAAGCGAACTTGTGAAAAGGTGTGATGAATGTCAAAGAGCGGGTGGAATTTCGAAGAAAGATGATATGCCTCTCAATACCATTCTTGAGGTTGATATTTTTGATGTGTAGGGCATTAACTTTATGGGCCCGTTTGTTAACTCGTGTGGGAACACAACATTTTTGTGGCGATGGACTATGTTTCAAAGTGGGTTGAAGCCGTGGCTTTACCCAACAATGAGGCCCGGAGTGTTGTTGCATTTCTCAAGAAGAGCATCTTTACAAGGTTTGGTACTCCTCATGCAATCATAAGTGATGGTGGGTCTCATTTTTGCAATAGAGCTTTTGACACTTTGCTTTCAAAGTATGGTGTCAATCACAAAGTTTCTACTCCTGATCACCCTCAAGCAAGTGGTCAAGTTGAAGTCTCCAATAGGGAAATCAAAAGCATATTGTCAAAGACGGTCAATGTAAATAGGACCAATTGGTCAAAAAAATTGGATGACGCTCTATGGGCTTATAGGACTACTTATAAGACTCCAATTGGTATGTCTCTGTATAGGTTGCTATTTGGGAAAGCTTACCATCTACCGGTCGAGTTAGAGCACAATGCCATATGGGCTTTGAGGAAGCTAAATCTTGAATGGGATGTTGCAGTCAATCTTCGTGTGGAGCAGCTTAGTGAACTTGATGAATTCTGATTCCATGCCTACTCTAGTTCGTCCTTGTACAAGGACAAGATGAAGTACCTTCATGATAAATATGCTCGTAGCAAGGAGTTCAAAGTTGGTGATTTGGTTCTCTTGTTCAATCTCGGTTACGTTTGTTTCTGAGAAAGCTTAAATCAAAACGGAGTGGACCTTTTGAAGTGGTGTGTGTGACCCTGTTTGGTGCTCTTGATTTAAAGAACAAAAATGGGGAAGTTTTTAGAGTGAATGGGCATAGGGTCAAGCACTACTTGGGAAAAATTGATGACAGCCACGTGGTGACACTTCTTCATCTCAAATGATTTGATGGTAACCTGCGTCGTGTCGCGACGTTAAATCAAGCGCTTCTTGGGAGGCAACCCATGTGTTTTTCTTCTTGTTTTTCTTTGATTTTCATGGTAGTATAGGATTTATTTTTGAACTAACTGGTTGTGAAATGCTACATGATTGTGTTGATGCAGTGTAGGACATAATGGAAAAAGTGTCAGGTCTCTGAAGTTTTCAATGTAGGATGAAATGTCCAGCTCTCTTAAGTTTGTCACTGTGGTCGCATTACATTTTGTGCGGTCCTCGGTGGACCACTGCGGCCGCATGGCATTTTGTGTGGACCGCAGTGAGTTGCCTTCTCAAACTTGAAGCATGTTGTGTAGTGCGGACTGCAGTCCATTTTGTGCGGTCCGCACTAGGTTAGTAAGCTGGGCCCCAGGTCCTTTCTATAAATAGGGCCTGAGGCCCTCATTTTACACTTTTCGATCTTTGAGCTCTCAGAACTCTTAAAGCACTGTTCATCACCCATGTTGCTCGTAATTAATTGCTTGGATTCATTAATCTTCATTTCATCTCACAACTGGTAACTTAACTTCTTTTTAATTGCTTTAATTTTGTTATTCTCTTTTACTTTTTATTTTTTCTTGTCTCTTATTCTAGTATTCCCGTATTTTCTTCAATTGGTTAGGTTAGGGTAATTAATTCTTTGAGTAAAGTAGAATTAGGTCGTTAAAAACAATGGGCAATCACTTAGGAACCTTACTAAGGTGAAAGATTGGACTTAAAAGCAAATGATTTTAAACCCTAAGTTTGTGTTGTATCTGGGCACCCAGCGTGGACAGCGGTCAATTTTGTGCGGTCCGTGGTGCCCTTGTGCGGTCCACAATGACATTTTGTGCGGACCGCATTGCTGAAAGTCCTGAAGCCTGATCTTCGAGGACTACGGCCGCATTGCATTTTGTGCGGTCCGCGGTGCCTCAATGCGGACCACATTGCCATTTTGTGCGGTTCGCAAAGCAATTTTTTAGAGAGTAGGTAGTCTGAACCACACCTCACTGCGGACCTCATTGGCCTCTATACGGCCACACTCCATTTTGTGCAGTCCACACTGTGTGATTTCTGCAACCTTTATTGTTCTGCAACTGTGAACTTAATTAAGTCTATTGATACTAACAGAGCATACCTAAACTTGTTTGTAGACAATGGTGAAACAAAGGGGCAAGGGCTCTGAACAACCAGGAAGAGGAGAATCCTCCTGGGGAGGGAAACAGAAAATAGTAAGATTGATTATTCAAGCCTAGCAAAACATTAAAAACATGAGGAAGATGATTAAAGCAGCTGATAGGGCCATAGACATGTCTGGGAGTGAGTACGAGCCCTCCCGGGAGATATCTTCAGACTTAATCCCAAAGTACATCCCTGACTGGCCGGAGAGAAATAGACTAAGAGACACTCCTCCCACTTCCCTCGCTGCCAAGTGTCAGTAAATGTATCTTCTGGGTCGTCTGAGGGCTCAGCTGAAGATGGTGGGGATGAATACCCTACCTCTCCCACAGCTTCATTATCCGGAGAGGGTATAGTAGGAGACGATGAGGAAGGTGGAGGAGAAGGAGAAGCAGGAGAAGGGGTGAACCTCAGGTCGGTGGGGTTGCGAGAACTAGGAAACTAGAGGTGTGGCAAGACCAATTTGTCAATGAGGTAGCTTATCACAAGTTTAGGGAATGGTGGCCGGTGAGGAAATTAATCCCGGAGAGGAGCTTTGTGGATAGGGATAATTAATCCTGGTTGCCACAATATCTGGCAATCCCAGGTACCACCCCCGATTGGTTGAATGCGGGCATCAAGATTCTAAGAAGAAGTTTGAACTTCGAGGCAAAGGGGTGGGAAACTTTTGTGTGCAGTAGACTGGACCCCTCTACTCATGACAAATCCCTCCCTCATCACCGAGCTATTTTGGTGGCTTCGATCATGGCGGGGTACCCGATCAATGTGGGAAATGTAATGTTTAGGGTAATCACACTTGTAGGCAATGAGCATGACAGAAACTACCTTTTCCCAGCTTCTTGACAAATGTACTTCAGGGACCTCAAAGTTGAAAAGAGGCTATTTGATATCAAGGTCAAAGCGAGGGCCCCATTCTCTTGGTACATCATGCAGGGTGATGACAACACAAAGAGCAAGAACTTTAAGGGAACAGCTATTGCTCCAACTGGCCAGGCTGAAGAGCCAGTTGTGGTAGTGGCTCCTACTCAGCCTGCCTCCACCTCCATAGACATTCCTCTTGGCCTATCCACTTCAGCCAACCCAGAGATACCCTCTTCCTGAGCCTATCCAGTGACTGCACACCGACTAAGCCAGGCTCTTCTCAGTATCAACAACTGGATGCAGACAGCATCATCCAAGTTGTCTATCCTCACTACTACAGTAGCTCCACAGGTCCCACAGTCAATAGAGGATGCCCTCAAGGAGATTCTGGCCAACCAAAAGAAATCCCTCGACACTCAGAAGGTGCTCACAGATGCAGTTCATTCACACAGCAAGTCTCTCAAGGAGCTTGCTAGGGAGCACAAGAAGTTGAGAAAGATGCGGGCTTCCAAGGAGTCCGTAAAAGGCACTGAGGGTTGATGTTGACAGGAGGAAGGCAGATCATTTGCCTTTGGACTTATTACTATAGGACCCAGTACCAGTAGCTTATCCCCAGCTTGAGCAATTCCAGAGGCCTCCCAAGAAGAAGAGGATAATTCCCCGAGCAGACGATGCAGTCATCCAGTTGGCAGATCCACCGGAGGCCTCCTCTAGTCAGCCATAGGATGCACCTCAGGAGCCTGTCCAAGTCCAGGCCCAGGTCCTAGCTGCAGAGAAGCAGGCCATAGGGGACCAGTCTGAGGTTCCCGAGCATAGTGAGGACCCGGGGACCACTCATGAGCCCATGCAGGCAGACGGGCCATAGGGAGTCTCTATATCCTTTTCCCTTTTCTTTTTGGTGCTTATTTAGTTTAGTTGGCATTTGGGACAATGCCAGCTTTCATTTGAGGGGGTAGGCCCTACTTTTATGGATTTTGATTACGGTATATATTTGACAGTTTTTATGTTTTCTTTATTTTTCATCTTTGGGTTGTATATAATTTTAACATTTCGTTACATTTATCGTACTTTTATTTTAATTTGGGTTTGTATATAAAGTTATGTTACATTGTACATATTCATCCCATCTATTGTATATTCGACAAATCCCCTCTTGTATATATTCATTTTACTTTCCGCAATTTTTCATTCTTAGCTTCTTATTTATGTTCGTAGCTTCGTGTTTTGAAAGTTTGCAATAAGCCTTTGGTTTTCTTAATGCCACGGTTCTTTCCAAAGGTGGAGTTTGTGTGAACCGGGTGGCTCTTCCCAATAATGGATGGCGTGACAACCTTCTTAAGGGTTTGAGTACATTTTTCTTTTTGTTTTTGGTAGTTAGTGATAAGGGTGCCTCAAGAAAAGCTTCACTTAGGCCTAGCACATTAGCCTTTGATCTCATGGTCAAAAACAAATTGTTGTGTTTAGGATTGTGAAAGTCGTGACCTTGAGACTCTTGTGTTGACCGATAATTATCAAGTGGTTTTTTGGGACCATTGTGTGCTCAAATCTTATCTAAAGTCATTGTGCCCCCCGACTCTGTGTCTTTAGCGATCCCATAGCTTGTGTGGTGAGAAAGTGCATAGCAAGTCCAAGTCCGAGCCATTGGTCTAGAACTTGCCCTGAATGTTTGTTGAGGCAAAATCCTAAGTGAATTTTGACTTGAGACAGGATTATAGACTCTCCTTGTTCCAAATGATAGCTTGAACACTTCCATAACCTACCAATGAGAAGATCCCTAATCAACACTTTTGAGCCTTAGACCTTTTTCCTTCAAGAACCATGATACAAGCCTATACCTGTTCTAAAAGAGACCCTCTCTTGGCACCCGATCTTTCCTTTAGCATATGGCAAAAGTATAAGTTTGGGAGGAGAGACGAGAATTGCAACAAAGTGGTAAAAAGGCACAAAAATGAAGAAAAGGAAAGGCAATGAAAAAGAAAGAAAAGCAAAAGGACAAAAAGAATGTTCAATGTGAAGAAGAATAAAAAAGGGATTCAAGAAAAGCAAAGAATGAAAGGTGTGGAAAGTTGAAAAAAGTAGAAAAGATTTGAAATGTATAAGAAAGAGTGACAGTGTGTCTCTCTAACCCCTTAGAAAGAAGTGAAATGACTCAAAGAGTTAAGAGAATGTGTGCCAAATGAAACAAAAGGAGTACTTAAGGGAAGATGGAACCTACTTAGACCAAATATTCCCTACCCTAAACCAAAAGCCTTCACCATGTCTCCATAAAATCCTAATATGATCTTGAGTTGAATGAAGCTTACATTAGTGGTGACTCACATAAGGGGCAAGCATATGGTACTTAGAGCCGGACTTGTGACATTTTCTTGAGAGAGATGAGTGAACTTCCATTGACCTCGTTCTGAGTACCACTATTCTAAAGGGTGAGGTTGGCTTAGGGAGAGTTGAGTCCTCATTTTCGCATTAGCGATTTACTATCCGCACATGCGCCATCGCAGGTGCGGTTCTCCAACCGCTTCTGCAGTTTCTGCCTCCCTTACCTTCTTCCACTTATGCGGCCTTCTTCCTCGCATCTACAGCATCGCACCTGCGGTACCCAATCTGCAGGTGCGAAAACACCATAAGCAGAAAATATGCAGCTTTACCAAAAATTCCCAAACTCTCCGTTAACCATCCGAAATCACCCCGAGGCCCCTGATAACTAGGGATTTTGCTACATTTTATACTCTTTCTTGCTTAAGTTTTGATTAGAAATGTGTACAAAATAGTCCCAATGGCTCACAAGTTGTGCTTGATTGCAGGTTTGATCAACAAGGTGACAAGATGTCAAAGATTAGCTCAAAAGGAGTGAAACTTGCACAAGTATTAAGACAAGACAAAGCTCAGACAAAACAAGGCCAGTGTGGCCGCACACCATTCTGTGGTCCACACAAGTGAGATTCAGAGAGTATGATATTTAGGCAAAAAGGGCAATGCGGCTGCACTAGGTTTTATGCGGTCCGCACTGGGATCAATGCGTTTGTACTCAATTTAGTGTGGTCCGCAGTAATAAGGATTAGAGAGTTGCCAGTTTCGAGTTTCAAGCCAATGTGGTCCGCGCTCCATTTCATGCGGACCGCACTAGAAGCCTCCGCGGTCGCACTCCATTCTGTGCGGTCTGCATTGCCTGAGTTCAGAGAGATGGATTTTTATGTCAAGAGCCTTAGTGTGGCCGCACGTGATTTTGTGCGGTCCGCAGTAGCCCCGCAGGGGTATTTTTGTCCAGAATTTTCAGCTTAGTATAAATAGCTTTTTCCCATTTTTAGGTCATCAGATAGTTTTAGCTAAGAGCTGCGCTCATGGGTTTGAATATGTTAGCTATTTTGGGCAATTTTATCTACATTTCAACATTGAATCTTCTTGTTTATCTTAGTAATTAATTAATATGAGTTTTTCTTCATTTATTTCTTGTTTTTCTTCTTTAATTATGAGTATCTAAACCCATAAGCTAGGGTTGTGGCTCAACCCTAGTGTGGGTAATTGATAGGTCTTGTGTTTTAGGGCTAGATTTACTATGGGTGTTTGATATTTGGGCTAATTTCATGTTTAATTGCTGAATTAGTGGTTGCAAATACTAGTTTGTGTTTAGTTGACTTAAGCTCTTCTTGAGAAAGAGAGCTTGAGTCTCTGAAATTGGTCCAACAAGGAATTGGGGCGTACTCAAGAGATTGATAGCCCCAATTAAAGGGTTAAACCTCGAGAGAGTAACACCCGACTTGAACCTTGATTGCTTGTGCAAATTTGCATACCCAATTGATCTTGAGAAAGTCAATTCGGGCAAAATCACTTGAACCACCGAGAGGTGTAGAGTGGGTAAGATCGTGCAACGATTATATCATACTCCCCAAATATGTCAATCATTCCTTAGACTCAAGTATCCGTCAATTGACCACCTAGGCGAAAGTCACTACCCTAGTGCCTGTTAAACCATTTGAACAACCCGCAACATTTTACTCTTAGCTTATTCTAGTTTAATTTAGCATTGTAGTTTGATAAAAGTAGAAGTAAAAGAAAAACCAAAAAATGTTTAGAAGTGCAATTTGGAACACGAACGCAACTCTAAATTAGATAGATACCCGACTCCAACATCTAGCTCCCTGTGGAAATCGATCCCGACCCTAAATCGGGTAAAAACTGCTTCGACCCTCTCTCGCTACTCAATAGTAGTGGAGGGTAGGCCTCGATCAGCCCCCGGAACCTCAACCAAAAGCACAAACATATCCCAAAACCGTATTCAAACTTATACCAATCTTCAAATCCCCTCAAACAACATCGAATCAACCAAAACACATCGAATACAAGCCTAAGTTTCCAAAATCTTCCGAATTCCGCGTTTGATCAAAAAACCAACCAAACCACGTCCGAATGACCTGAAATTTTGCACACACATCCCAAATGAAACAACGGAACTACTTCAACTCTCGGAATTCCATTCTGGCCCCTATATCAAAATCTCACCTATCAACCGGAAAATGCCAAAAATCCAATTTTGTCAATTCAAACCTAAATCTACACTGGACCTCTAAAACACATTTCGATCATGCTCCTAAGTCCCAAATCACCTCCAGAAGCTATCCGAACCATCGAAACTCACATGCGAGCCCTCTAATACATAAGTCAACATCTGGTTGACTTTTCCAACTTAAGCTTTCTCAAAAGAGACTAAGTGTCTCAAACCTTACCAAATCCTTTCCGAACCCGAGCCAACCAACCCGTTCACATATAGAATCGATAGACAAAGCAATAAGAAGAAGAAATGTGGGAAACGGAGCGATAACGCATGAGACAACTGGCCGGGTCGTCACATCCTCCCCCTCTTAAACAAACGTTCATCCTCGAACGAGTCAAGAAACATACCTGAAGCCTCAAACAGGTGAGGCTATCTGATCCGCATCTCCCGCTCGGTCTCCCAGGTAGCCTCCTCCACAGGCTGACATCTCTATTGCGCTTTCACTGAAGCTATATCCTTTGACCTCAACTTTCGAACCTGGCGCTCCAAAATAGCTGCTGGCTCCAAATCATAAGTCAAATCGCCATCTAACTGCATCATGCTGAAATCCAAAACATGAGACGGATCCCCAATATACTTCTGGAGCATAGAAAGATGAAATACCGGATGCGCACTCGACAAGTTGGGTGGAAAAGCAAGCTCATAAGCTACCTCCCCAATCCTCCGAAGCACCTCAAAAGTCCCAATGAACCGATGACTCAATTTACCTTTCTTCCTAAATCTCATAACGCCCTTTATGGGTAAAACCTTCAACAGAACCTTCTCACCAACCATGTAAGACACATCTCGAACCTTCCTGTTAGCATAACTCTTATGTCTCGATTGCGCTGTACGAAGCCTCTGCTGAATCACCTTCACCTTGTCTAAAGCATCCTGCACCAAGTCTGTCCCCAATAGCCTAGCCTTACCCGGCTCAAACCAACCAACTAGAGATCTACACTGCCTCTCATACAAAGCCTCACATGAATCCATCTGAATACTCGACTGGTAGTTGTTGTTATAAGCAAACTCTGCAAGCGGTAGAAACTGATCCCATGACCCTCCGAAGTCAATGACACAAGAATGCAACATGTCCTCCAATATCTGAATAGTACGCTCGGACTGCCCGTCCATCTGAGAGTGAAAAGTTGTGCTCAACTCGATCTGAGTACCCAACTCTCGCTACACAGACCTCTAAAACTGCAAAGTGAACTGAGTGCCTCTATCTGAGATGATGGAAACTGGGACACCATGCAAACAAACAATCTCCCGGAAATAGATCTCTGCCAACCGCTCTAAAGAATAGGTAGTACACACAGGAATGAAGTGCGCAGACTTGGTCAGCCAATCCACAATCACCCAAATAGCATCGAACTTCTTCAAAGTATGTGGAAGCCCAACTAAAAAGTCCATGGTGATCTGTTCCCACTTCCACTCAGGAATATCCATCCGTTGAAGCAAGCCGCCTGGTCTTTGATGCTCATATTTCACATGTTGACAATTAAGACACCGAGCTACAAATCCGATAATGTCTTTCTTTACTCTCCTCCACCAATAATGTTGTCTCAGATCCTGATACATCTTCACGGCACTCGAATGAATGGAATATCGCGAGCTACGGGCCTCCTCCAAAATCAACTCCCGAAGCCCATCCATATTGGGCATATAAATTCCATGCATCCTCAACACCCCATCATAACCAATAGTCACATCTCTGGCATCATCATGTTGAACTCTGTCTTTAAGAACAAGCAAATGCGGATCATCATACTGGCGCTCTCTGATGCGATCATATAAGAAAGACCGAGAAACCACACAAGCCAATACCCGACTGGGCTCCGAAATATCCAACCTCACGAATCGATTGGCCAAGGCCTGAACATCAACTACAAGAGGTCTCTCCCCAACTGGAATATATGCCAAACTTCCCATACTCAACGCCATTCGGCTCAAAGCATCGGTCACCACATTGGCCTTTCCCGGATGGTACAATATAGAAATATCATAATCCTTTTGCAACTCCAACCACCTCCGCTGCCTAAAATTTAGATCCTTCTATTTGAACAAGTGTTGGAGGCTACGATGACCAGTAAACACCTCACAAGACACACCATACAAGTAATGCCTCCAAATCTTCAATACATGAATTATGGAAACCAACTCCAAATCATGAACGGGGTAGTTCTTCTCATAGGGCTTCAACTGACAAGAAGCGTAAGAAATAACTCTACCCTCCTGCATTAATACACAACCAATACCAACTCTCGAAGCAACACAATACACGGTATATGAACCTGAAGTTGATGGAAAAACTAACACTAGAGCCGTGGTCAAGGACGCTTGAACTTTTGAAAGCTCTCCTCACACTCATCCGACCATACAAATGAAGCACCCTTCTGAGTCAACTTGGTCATGGGCGATGCGATAAACGAGAATCCCTGAACAAACCGGCGATAGTAACCCGCCAAACCAAAAAATCTACGAATCTCTGCGGCTGAGGATGGTCTGGGCCAACTCTGAACTGCCTCTATCTTCTTCAGATCAACCTGAATACCCTCGTTGGAAACCACGTGCCCCAAGAAAGCCACTGAACTAAGCCAAAACTCACACTTGGAGAATTATGCATAAGGCTTCTCCTCCTTCAATCTCTGCAACACAACTCTCAAATGCTCCACGTGCTCCTCCTGACTACGTGAATACACCAAAATATCATCAATGAAAACTATAACAAACGAGTCAAGATAAGGCCGAAACACGATGTTCATCAAATGTATGAACGCTGCTGAGGCATTGGTCAGCCCAAAAGACATCACAAGAACTCATAATGACCATATCAGGTCTTGAAAGCGGTCTTAAGAATATTTGGGTCCCTGATCTTCAACTGGTGATAACCTGAACGGAGATCAATCTTGGAGAATACTCTCACTCCCTGAAGCTGGTCGAATAAATAATCAATGCGAGACAAAGGATACTTGTTCTTAACTGTTACTTTGTTCAATTGCCTATAATCAATGCACATCCTCAAAGTTCCATCCTTTTTCTTCACAAATAGAACTGGTGCACCCCAAGGAAACACACTAGGCCTAATGAACTCCTTATCAAGGAGTTCCTGAAGCTGCTCCTTTAACTCCTTCAACTCCGCTAGTGCCATACGATACGATGGAATAGAAATGGTTGAGTTCCCGGCACCAGGTCAATACCAAAATCAATATCCATGTCTAGTAGCATGACCGGTATGTCTGCAGGAAACACATCGGGAAAATCCCTCACAACTGGAACAGAATCAATACTGGGAGTCTCTGCACCGACATCCCTCACAAAGGCTAGATACGAAAGACAACCCTTCCCAACCATACGTTGGCCCTTCAAGAATGAGACCACTCTACTGGGAACATAATCCGTCAAGACTCGCTACTCAATCCGTGGCATAACCGGTATAGGCAAAGTGATTGTCTTAGCATGACAGTCTAGAATAGCACAACACGGAGATAGCCAATCCATGCCCAAAATAACATCGAAATCCACCATACATAATAGTAAAAGATCCACTCGGGTCTCCAAACCCCTAATAGTCACCACACATGACCGATACACACGGTCTACAATAACAGTATCGCCCATCAGGGTTGATACATGAACATGTGAAACAAAAGACTCATGGGGCGTACCTAAATAATGAGCAAAGTATGATGACATATAAGAAAAGGTGGAACCGGGATCAAATAATACAGAGGCATCTATGTGGCAGACTAAAACAATACCTGTAATAACAGCATCGGAAGCAATAGCATCAGGTATAGCTGGAAGTGCATAGAAATGGGCCTAACCGCCACCTGATCGACCACCCCCTCTAGGGCGACCCCTGGCTAACTGACCTCCACCCTTATCTAGCTAGGCGGGTGGTGGTGAAGTAACTAGTGTTGAAGTCGATGGCTGACTCCTCTGTTGAGATGAACCCGCAAGATGGCGAGGACACTACCTCCACATATGACCTATCTCTCCACACTCATAGCAACTCCCGGGTGCTGGAGAAGAGGACTGAAGGGAACCCCTAGCACCTAAATGACTAGCATATGCACCTGGTATAGAAGAGCCCTGAACTGGTGGAGCACAGGATGAACTCTAAGCTTGAAGGGCACTAAGTGATAACTGGCCCTGATAAGACCTGTGAGAACCATGACCTGATGACGCCCCACGATAACCTGGGCAAGCTGGCTGAGCATGCCTAAATAGATGGCCTCTGCCGTGCTGAAACTGACCTCTCGATGGAGCACCACTATAACTACCAAATCCTCGAGGCCTCTTGGCCTCCCTCTCCTCTCGCTCCTAGCAACAAATAGACTCAATCTCACGAGCAATGTATAAAACCTCCTCGAAAGTAGCACCAGTCACCCTCTCCTTGGTCATAAGAATATGAAGCTGATAAGTGAGGCCATCAACAAATCTCTTATTCCTCTCTCTATTTGTCAGAACCAACGAAATAGCATGACGATCCAACTCGGAGAACCTCATCGCATACTACATCACAGTCATCCCTCCCTAACTCAACCACTCAAACTACTTACGCAGCTTCTCTCTCGAGACTGCGGCACATACTTCTCTAGAAAGAAAATGGAGAACTGCTGCCATGTAAGGGGTGCTACACCAACAGGCCTACGCCTCTTAAAAGCCTCCAACCAAGTGAAGGTAGCTCCAAAAAATTAATAAATAGTGAAAGCGACCCCGCTGGTCTCCAGAATACCCGTTGTACGAAGCATCATCTGACACTTATCGAAGAAACCCTAGGTATCCTCGCCCTCTACAGCACTGAAGGTCGGAGGCTGAAGTCTACCAAAACTCTCCAACCTACATTGCTCGTCCTCTGGCGTGCAGGAACTACATAGTCCTGAGCAGCTGCAACTGACTGGGCTGGATGTGCCCCCGGTGTCTGAAGTCCCTACACGACCTGCTCAGATGTGCGAGCGGCTGGAGTCTGATTCCCTCCCCCGGCCTGAGAAGTAGCTACGGCTGTAGTAACTAAGACCGCCTAAGCTAGGCCAGTGCAAACTGATAGAATCTGGGCCAAGGCCTCCTGAAGACCCGGAATCACAATGGGCACAGTTGGTGCCTGAGCTGGTGCTGTTGGAGCGTCCACAACTGGGACCAGATCCTGAATTGGGGCGACCGGAGGGTCTGTAGGTGTTGCACTAGCTGCTGTGCTGGCCACACCTCTGCCCCTACCGCGACCGCTTCCTCGGCCTCTAGTGGCCACAACTGGTGGTACTAGTAGTCATCCATCTTGACCGGTAGCATGTGTGTCCACACCATCTGTGAGAGAATAGAATAGCAGAAGTTTAGTACTCGGATCAACAAATTCGCACGACAAGAATTTCAAGAATATGAAGTTTTCCTAAAGGTTCTGCAGCCTCTCGAGGAAAAATACAAATGTCTCTCTACCAATCTGTGAGACTCTACTAAACCTGCTCATGACTCGTGAGACCTATGTAACCTAGGCTCTGATACCAACTTGTCACGACCCTAAACTCGAACTCGATCGTGATGGTGCCTCTCATGAAGTCAAGGCTAGCCGACACTTTCCCATTTCAGTTTTAAGCAATTAAACAATAATAATTAAGTCTAAAACATAATAAATAATCCCAAAGTAAGCAGTGAATAGTACAATGCAGAAGTAAAGCCAACACAGCCCGATACTGGGGTGTCACTAGTCATGAGCATCTACAATTCAGATGATATAAGAAAGGTCTACATAGTCTAATACAAATCCAAAACAGAGGAAGATAAGATAATGGAAGAAGCTCTGGGTTGCGAACGCCAGCAGCTACCTAGAGAATTTTCGAATCCGCCTGAGCTGGAAAGATCAACACTCGCTAGCAGGACCTGATGTGTCTGAATATGCACACGGGGTGCAGGGAGTAAAGTGAGTACTCCAACTCAGTGAGTAATAATCATAAATAAAGACTGAAAGCAAGAAATCACGTAAGACACATTATAGGCTATAAGGAAGCAGTAAAAGCCAGTAAAATAGTGAAGCAGTAAAGATGTGTAAAATTACTGAGTTCAGTTTAAAACTTCATAAAATGCCTTTTTAACAATTAAGCAAGCAAATGACAGGCAAATATGAAAGATAAACACATAAAGGATCGCCCCTCGGGCGCAGTGTCAACAAATCCGCCCTTCGGGCAATATCTCAGAAACAATACCAGCCTCTCGGGCTACATCTCACATCACAATGGGTACTCGCGCTCATTGGGGGTGTGCAGACTCCTGGAGGGGCAACTTACGGCCCAAGCGCAATATCAAGCCATCTCGTGGCATCATTATATAGGCTCTCGGCCTAATATCAACAAGGCACCTCGTGGCGTACAAATATCAGGCCCTCGGCCTCATAATCATAATCAGGTGTTTCCTCATAACATAGGTCAGCGGTCTTACTCAGTCAGAATCTCACGGTCACTTGGGCAACAGTAAAACATAGTGCTTAGACAAAATATCATTTTAGTGTTAAAGTAGAGTAGACATGGCTGAGTTATAAAAAATAATAGAATATAGCATGACTGAGTTCAAGTAACAAGTCAAAACAATGAGGAAATATTAATAAAAATTTCCTAAGGGTTCAAATAGTTGGCACGAAGCCCAAATATGGCATTCCGCCAAAAACATGATGATAGCAAATAGTTTTCAGTCAAATACACGGTAAAATAGTCATTCGGGACGGACTAAGTCATAATCCCCAATAGTGCATGACCCACACTCGTCATCTAGCATGTGCGTCACCTCAATATAACACAACAATGTGCAAATTCGGGGTTTCATACCCTCAGGACATCATTTACAATTATTACTCCCCTTAATCTAGTCCGAACTCTAGCCCACGAAGCCTTTGCCCCTCGAATCGGCCTCTACTCATGTTGAATCTATCCAAAACCAGAATCACTGCGTCAAAATATGCTAAGGGAACGAAGCCCAAGCAAAAACAATCAATTTACAACATAAATCCCCGAAATTACCAAAACCCGACCCTCGAGACCACATCTTGGAATTCGATAAAATTCACATCAATAGGTTCCTTATCTCCCCATGAGTTCATACATATCAAAAGTATCAAAA
Source organism: Nicotiana sylvestris (assembly GCF_000393655.2). Classification (NCBI taxonomy): domain Eukaryota; kingdom Viridiplantae; phylum Streptophyta; class Magnoliopsida; order Solanales; family Solanaceae; genus Nicotiana; species Nicotiana sylvestris. The sequence continues at coordinate 59,814,570 of NC_091058.1, forward strand.
TCTGCCCACAAATGGTCCCTCAAATCCTCAAGTCTAGATCTCCAATACCAAGCCCTAGTTTCCCAAATTCTAACCCTTAAATTCCTTTACTTACAGCTCTAATCCGTGAAATAATACCATAGGAACGAGTATTAGGTCCAAAATCCTTACCTCAATGAAGTTCCCTTGAAATCCTTCTTCAAAATCGTCCAAAAAGCTCCTAAGCCGACTTAGAAATGGTGGAATAGCTCAAAAATCGTGAACAAAAAAATTTATATGTCCTGGCCCAGGGATTTCGCATCTGCGGCCAAATTCTTGCTTCTATGGTACCGCTTCTGCGGTCAAGACCACCGCATCTGCGGTCCTCACTTAAGTCCTCATTTTCGCATCTGTGATTCACTATCCGCACCTGCGCCATCGCAGGTGCGGTTCTCCAACCGCTTCTGCGATTTCTGCCTCCATTACCTTCTTCTGCTTCTGCAGCCTTCTTCCTCGCATCTGCGACATCGCACCTGCGGTCCCCAATCCGTAGGTGCAGAAACACCAGAAGCAGAAAATCTGCAGCTTCACCAAAAATACCCAAACTCTCCGTCAACCATCCGAAATCACCTTGAGACCCCCGGGACCTCAACCAAAAGCACAAACATATACCAAAACCTTATTCAAACTTATACCAATATTCAAAACACCTCAAACAACATCGAATCAACTAAAACACATCGGATTAAAGCCTAAGTTTCCAAAATCTTCCAAATTCCACTTTTGATCAAAACACCAACCAAACCACGTCCGAATGACCTGAAATTTTGCACACACATCCTAAATAACACAACAGAACTACTGCAACACTTGGAATTCTATTCCGGACCCTATATCAAAATCTCACCTATCAACCGGAAAACGCCAAAAATCCAATTTTGCCAATTCAAACCTAAATCTACACCAGACTTCCAAAACACATTCCGATCACGCTCCTAAGTCCCAAATCACCTCCCAAAGATATTTGAACCATTGGAACTCACATCCGAGCCCTCTAACACATAAGTCAACATCTTGTTGACTTTTTCAACTTAAGCTTCCTCAAAAGAGACTAAGTGTCTCAAACCTTACCAAATCCTTTCCGAACCTAAGCCAACCAACCCGATCACATATAGAACTGATAGACAAATCAATAAGAAGTATAAATGGGGAAAATAGAGCGGTAACTCATTAGACAACTGGCCGGGTCGTCACAAACGATTAAACAATATAATAGTTAAGCCAAGTGGAAAAGACCTAGACATAAGTGAAGTGGAAGAAATACTACCTTTTGCTGTAAAATTTTGTTATGGAGTAATATACTTCTCAAAAAGTTTATGATGGAGACTATAGAATAATGGCTTCTTTTAAAGAAGTGTTCGAGTCTTTTTTCCTAATAGATTCAGACAATATAATAAGTTCTCAAATTATTAAATTTTTAATAGGAATGGATTCCTAGAGGTATTGGTATTAGTTTAGGATTCACACAATATAATTAGAGGTTGTCAAATATAAGGATTTTTAGGAAGTATAACGTGTTCTAAGGTGGAATTGGTATTAGGGTTAGGGACAACTGGATGTGTTCATATATGTGTCCTACTGCTAATAGGATTAGAGGGCCGTTGTTGAAATTTCGGTTATGACCTTTCGTTGGAGTTATTATATTTTAATAGTTTAAGGCTATTTTGGTAAACTAACTATATGCACATAAATTTTATTGGAATTAAATCCGTAAAACAATTTGGACTATATTTTAAATTCAAGGTCTATTAGTTCAAATAAATTTATTGGGCTAATATATTTGGATTATTTATATAAGTCCAACATATATGGATTAAATAAATAAGTCTTAATCCATTGGGATAGCCCATTTAATTGAGCTAAAGTGATGAGCCACTTCATTAAGCCCAAGATTTCATCTTTCTAGAGGCCTAGTGTAACGACCCGGCCGGTCGTTTTAAGAATTTATGCCCTGATCCCCTATTAATTACTTTCCCCGTGTTTGTTTCTGCTATTTTAATTTGTCGGGATGTTTGGTTTTGAGTTTCAGAGTGTTTTGGGACACTTAGTTCCTAAAAGAGAGCTTAAGCTTTAGAATTTAGACCGTATTTGGAGCAGTATAAAGATGGCCTTGGAATGGAATTTAGCTCTGTTGGGTGATTTCGGGCTTAGGGCATGTTCGGATTATGTTTTGGAGGTCTGTAGCTTATTTAGGCTTGAAATGCCGAAAGTTGAATTTTTGAAGTTTCTGATTCGATAGTGAGATTTTTGATATTAGAGTCGGAATAGAATTCCGAAAGTTGGAGTAGCTCCATAGTGTTAAATATGACGTGCTTGCAAAATTTCAGGTCATTCGGACGAGGTTTGATAGACTTTTGATCAAAAGCGAAATTTGAGAGTTTTTTGAGTTCTTAGGCTTGAATCCGATGTTAATTTGGTGTTTTGATGTTGTTTTGAGCATTCCAAAGGTTATAACAAGTTTTGAATGATGTTTTAGGATTGGTTGGCATGTTTGGTTGAGGTCCCGGGGGCCTCGGGTGTGTTTCGGATGCTCAACGGGTTATTTTTGGAATTAGAGAATTGCAGAAAATTACAGCAGGTCTCCAGTCCTGGTTTCCTTCTTCGCGTTTGTGAGTGGGGTCTCGCGTTCTCCAAGAGGAGTTGGGGCTGGTGGAAGTTTAACGCTATGCGTTCGCGAAGGTGATCCCGCGTTCGCGAAGCTATAAGGTCTTATGCCTACGCTTTCGCGAAGATGGTCCCGCGTTCGCGTAGGAGGGGGAAGATGGTCACCACATTCATGACAGGGACATCGTGTTCGTGATGAAGGAAAACTAGACCAAGTGAAGTTATGCTTCACGAACGCGAGGGTCCTTCCGCGTTTGCGATTAAGGATTTGCCTGGGCAGAATATAAATTTCAAAGTCGAGGGTTTAGCCATTTTTATCAAAACTAGAGCTTGGGAGCTCGGATTTGAGCGAGATTTTGAAGGATTTTCAGAGATATCGATTGGGTAATAATGACTAACTATTTTTTGCTTCTAACCCATTAATCTAAACGTGAATTCATCTCTAATTTTGGATTTGGGCTGAGAAAATTGGGGGGAAATTTGGAAAAGTTCTTAGACCTAATTTTCGAGTTTTGATTAGGGATTTGACATTGGATTTGGCTAATTTTGGTATGGTTAGACTCATGAGTGAATAGGAGTTCATAATCCATAACTTTTACCCGATTCCGAGATATGGGCCCGGGGCCGTTTTGTCATTTTTTCTAATTTCGCGTATTAGCTTAGAATTAATTAGTGGAACCAGTTACTTCAAGTTATATTTACGTTATGTAATTGATTTGAATAGATTTGAGCCATTTGGAGTTGAGTACTCGTGACAAGAGCGTGGTTTCGGGTTGATTTTAAGTCGGTTCGAGGTAAGTGACTTGCCTAACCTTGTGGGGGGGAACTCCCCCTTAGGATTTGGTATTGTTGATATTTGAAATGCCTTGTACGTGAGGCGACGAGTGCATACTGGTGCTAATTATTGAAAATCTTGTTTTCATTTAGTAACTTTAACTGTGTTTCCTTTCTTGTTTATACTACTTGCAATTTAAGCATATTGTTAGCTTAGGGTAGCATGTCTAATTGACTTAATTGCTTTACTTGCTCAAACTGCCTTATTTGGATTATGTGCAGCATGCTAGGTTAGAAATACCTATTTTACCTTGGTATGAAATTTGAACTGAATTGAGTATTCTTCATGTTGCTGTTGTGTGTTTACTTTGGGACTACGGGACGGTATCCCGGGAGATCCCCCTGCCTATTTACTTTGGGACTACGGATTTGTATTCCGGGAGATCCCATGCACATATATTGATTTGGACTGTAGTATGGGATACCGAGATATCTCCAGCACGTATATTGAGGATACTAAGAGATCCTTGGGATACCAATAGATCCCCAGCACATATATTAAGGATACTAAGAGATCCTCGGGATACCGAGGGATCCCCAGCACACATATTGAGGATACTAAGAGATCCTCAGGATACTGAGAGCTCCCCGGTTGTTATATCTGTGATGAGTTGTATTCCTTTTGTGATTATTTTGTCTCTATTATAGTTGTTGTTGTTCATATTATCCTATGTTACTTCATATTATTAGCATTTAATTATATTGTCGCATTATATACTTTTTTACCTCATTTTTCAGCTAAAATCAGTAGGGCCCTGACCTTCCTCGTCACTACTCGACTAACCTTCCTCATCACTACTCGACTGAGGTTAGGCTTGGCACTTACTGAGTACCATTGTGGTGTACTCATGCCCTTTCTGCGCATGTTTTCATGTGCAGATCCAGGTACTTCGAATCAGTCCTACTACCCTTGAGGCGAGGCGATTCTCGAGAGACTTTGAGGTATATCTGCTGTGTTCGCAGACTGAGGAGTCCCTTTCCATTCTCTCTCATAGTATTAGCCCTTTTGTATTTACTTTTGTTTAGACATTCTAGAGTTAGACACTTGTAGTTATTCAACAGCTTGTGATTTCATGAGATTCCGGGTTTTAGGAAGTTGTTCAGTTTTTGAGATTTTGTATTAGTATATGTCGAGCGGCATCTTAAATGCTTCTATATTTGCTTATCTTTAGTTTTTATTAGTTTTTCCGCATTTTGTTTCTTTTTCCGCAATTGTTAGGCTTACCTAGTCGTAGAGACTAGGTGCCATCACGACAGTTCACGGAGGGCGAACTTGGGTCGTGACACCCAGTTTAGTGCCACGTGTCAAATGACGTGGCACACAAGTCAAACAGAAGAGCCAATAGAATTGTGCCACATGTCAAAATGACAAGGCATGCCAAGTCAAATTAAAGAGCCAATGAAACTATGCCACGTGTACAAGTTGTTACGTCCCGTAGTATTATATTACGATGATGCTATGCTTCGCAATATTAAATTACGACGATGTTAAGGTAATTAATATTAGTCCAAGGAAACATATTATTTGGAGATTATAAGGATTATGCTATTTTAAACAAATGATGAATAAATTCGTGATGGTGAGGGGGAAGCAAGTCAAAGAAAATAATTTTTCGTCTAAGTTTGGCATATTAGGATAAAATACACGCCGAGCATTAATACCTGATATTTATGGACTAGTGCCATACAACATGACCATAATAATAATGTGTACAAGATATGTTAAAAGCGAGTAGTATTTTAAGTAAGTTGCGTTAATTCTTAATTATGCGGGTAATTTATTAATTACCGGGTAACAAGACATTACCTAATTAATTGGAGATATATTGGATAAGTGTTAAATAGCATGATGTGGCAGCCCCATATTTAAAATAAATGACTCTTTAATTAATATTGTAAGGTGGTAACAAAAGGACCAAAAGATTGTGACTCTTAAGTTATCTTGTTATGTGGCAAAATTATAAAGGTATGATTTGGCAAGACTTAAGAGGATGAGTCATCATATTAGAAATTCATTTTAAGTCTTAAACAAATGGGTCACATATCTATCTGATGAAAAGGAGTCATTTAAGTCTTAAGAAAGTGAGCTTTCAAGAGAATCCAGTACGTGAACTTTCATGGAACTTCAACAATTCAAAACCGTAAGATTTCATACAAAGTTATACTACATAGTAGCAATGGGATTTTGCGATTTTAAGGGAAGCAATCCTTCTCAAGAATATTATATGGATTTTTTCCTACTTCAACTTGTCGTTACGTGTTCGTCACACAAGACATGTGTTAGAGGAATTGTCAAGAAAATCGGTCCAGGTATGTTAAGCCTATCCCTTCTTTCTTTTTGGCATGATCTATACGACACGAACGAAACTAGCAAATACACAATTTTCATAAATGACTCTATTCATAGATATACTTGAGATACTTATGTTCTTGATTCCCCATGTATCATATTACTCTATCATCTTTTCATGGGTCTAAAAAATACGTAAGTTGGTAAAGTTTATTTCATGATATAAATCAGAGACATAATGGTCTTATGACGTACCGAGGGATTTTATTAACGTATTTCATATGCATTTCATGCATTTATACATGCACATTGACCCATGATCAGATGGCGTTATATCGCGTATATGTATATATATGTAATGGGATATGGGAAAGGTTATGGCGTTATATATGCACCACCACCTGATCAGCTGGTATACGTTGATAATTTTGTCCACAGTGACCGAGATGTTATGATGGGATGTCCTTAGAGGCTTGATGTCACGACCCAACTTTCCCTCTATTTGGGTATCGTGATGGCACCTAGTCTTAGAGACTAGGTAAGCCTAAGTCATACTGAAATACAACAATAATAAATAAGATTTAACAGTCTCGGAGCAGAAATCTCTATAAAATTTATAATTTTCAAAACCCGGTAATACAAGTCATAAGCTCTTTCGCTACAATTTTCTAAACACAATTGTATGAAAATAAGTACAACGGTGTGAATACAAATATGGGAAGGTGACTCCGAAGCCTGCAAACGCAGCAGCAGGTTTACCTTGAGTCTCCACAGCAACGGCCCGCACAGCTACTAACGAACAATACCTAGATATGCATGAAAATATGCAGAAGTGTAGTATGAGGACACTACATCGGTGTCCACTAAGTATCAAGACTAACCTTGGTGGAGTAGTGACGAGGAACAGTCAAGACACCAACTGGTCTAATAAACTGAACAAGTATAAGTGTAGAACAACAGAACATAATATCTATATAAGGACTACGCGATATGTTTAACAACACAGTAATTGCAATAAGGAAATAAAACAGCAAGTAATAGCGAAACACCGTAATAAGAACACATAAAATTGAATGGAAATACAATACAACTCTGAAATCACAAATACGGCAAGACAAGTCATAACTCAATAACTACGACAACTTTCACATTTGGTCTTAGCTAGCAAACTTCAATTAATTAGTCAAATCCTTCAAGTGATAAAATGTTTCGAAATATACTTCGTTCCAATAAATATGTTTCCAAAAATAGTTCTTTCAAAATAAATATCTTTCGAATATAATTTTCTCGAATAAATAATCTTTGAATATTAGTCACCCTGTGACGCCTGATTTCAAAATCATATAATACGAGCCTTAATACCTGAACCCTAACACTTGGCATCCTGTACCCTCATCACACTGCATAATCATACCGACAACTCACGTACCAAATAGAGTCATTCTCACATGGAAGATAAATAAGCAATCGTGTGCGTCTACACTTGACAATACCAAGAAGCCTCCTATCCGATTAGGGTGTTTAGCCACGCGTATGCTTGAACAACTGCCCTAGCATAGTTCATACTAGCTAGTAAGTGTAAGGAATAGAACAGGCATCACATATATTGTTTACACAAGGATAGGATCGATGAAAACAACAGCTCAGAACACAAAGATAGCAACAGGGGGATCTACCAGGATATTGTCCCGTAGTCCCAAACGTAAATATGCTGGGGATCTACCGGAATACCGATCCGTAGTCCCAAAGTAAATATGCAGGGGGATCTACCAGAATACGGATCCGTAGTCCCAAAGTAAATATCCAGTACAGGGGGATCTACCGGGTGTCGTCCCATAGTCCCAAATATAAATGTGCAGGCGATCTACTAGAATACCGATCCGTAGTCCCAAAGTAAATATCCAGTACAAGGGATCTATCGGGTGTCGACCCATAGTCCCAAATATAAACAAGCAGGGGGATCTACCGCAATACCGATCCGTAGTCCCAAAATAAATACGCATTGCAATCAACAGAAACAACAGTTACAGCACAACAGAAAACTCGTACATCACCACAATACGTATAACAACAACAATGATGATATAACACAGTAAGACAAGTAAATCAACTCAAGGACTGTAAATTACAAGGAAACGGTAGAACCAACTCATAAAGAATAACCACAAAAAAGAATGCTGACATAAAGGGAACAGTTCAACGATGAGAAAACTAACATGTAGCAGCGATTCCACAATATACAAGTCAATAACAAGGAAAATCAACACGAGTCAAGTAGTCCCAAATGAGGGCAATTCAACAAAGATATAGGTTATCTAAACTCTTTTTAAGGTTGGACAATTTCGAGGATATTCGATAATTCAATTTAAGGAAAGGTGATCTTAGCTTCACTTAAGACTAAACAATTTCAGGAGGGAAAATAATAATTCTCAAATAAGACAAGCAGCTATGAAAAGATAGCATGATAATAGGAGAGACGAAATTCTTCAATTAAATCAAATAGGAGTCAATTAGGCAATAAGAGTGAATCATGAAGCAATTAATTCCAATTAAGAATGTAGATGTGAAACTACTAAATAGGAAACTCAGTTATGTCAAGAACACATTCATACACCGTGAATATAACGACCTAAGAACCCTAAAAGGTCAATTTTCCACAAATAAGTCTAAGCATGCACTCTTCACCTCGCGTACACGAACTATAATCAACATAGAAGACTCAAATCCTAAGGGGAAGTCCCCCGCACAAGGTTAGGTAAGATACTTACCTCAAGGACGACAAACCGATACTCTAAAATGCACTTCTCGGGAGAAATAACCTTCGGACGGCTCAAATCCAACCAAAATAACTTCAAAGCACAGATAAAACACATAAGAAATAAGTCTCAATCCTTAACAAAATCTAAAAATCGATCCAAAAGTCGACCCCCGGGCCCGCACCTTGGAACCCAACAAATTTTACAAAAACCGAATACCCATTCTGATACGAGTTCAACCATACCAAATTTACTAAATTCCGATATCATTTGGTCCCTCAAATCATGATTTTTCATTTTAGAAATTTCCTTCAAAAACCAACATTTTCCCATCCCAGAACACAAATAAAATGATGAAAATGAAAATAAAATCATAGAATATGTTAGATTCTAGGTGAAGAACACTTACCCAATTGAATTGCTTGAAAACCCCAACAAGAAAGCTCCCAAAACCGAGGTCTAAAACTCAAAATATAGTAAAAATGATCTAACCCTCGATTTGAATATTTATATTCTGCCCAGGCATTTAGTGAATCGCGGTCGCGAAAAAGGGATGCGATCACGAAGAGTAAAGACACTACCCTGAATCAGTGCTATGCGATCGTAAACAAACTTGTGCAATCGCGAATAAGGAAAATCTGGTGGTCCATGAACTGAGCTACGCGAACGTGAACAAGGAGACGCGAACGTAGAGAAGACAGAAACATAACTACGTGATCGAGAACTAGCATATGCAAATGCAAAGAAGGAAAAATGTTAGCCACTAAATGGGCCTTCGCGATCGCGGCTGTGACTATGCAATCGTATAGAAGGGAAACCAGAAGACAGAACAACAGTCCAAAATAAGAGGAAAAATACCCGAAACACACCCGAGGCCTTTCGAACCACGTCTAAACATACAAACAAGTCATATAACCCAACACGGACTTGCTCGAGGTCTCAAATCATAACAAATAACGTCGAAACAACGAAAAACACCTTGATTCAAACTTAGGAACTTCCAAAACTCGTGCCGAAACCTATCAAATCAATCCGGAATGACGCCAAATTTTGTAGACAAGTCCAAAATGACATAACGGAGCTGCTCCAACTCTCGGAATCGCATTATGACCCTGATATCACAAAAGTCAACTATGAGTCAAACTTCTCCATTTTCCAACTTTCGCCGAAACGCCTCAAATTACCCTACGGATCTCCAAATCTGGATTCGGACGCACGCCTAAGTCCAAAATCACCATAAGAAGTTGTTGAGATCACCCAAACCCCACTCCGGGGTTGTTTACTCAAAAGTCCAATTCTGGTCAAATTCTTACTGTTTAAACTTCCAAAACTAGTTTCCTTCTTCCAATTTGACTCTGAACCATCCGTTGACTAAATTCAACCATGCACGTAAGTCGATACACATATTATGAAGCTATTCAAGACCTCATGCTACTGAACAGAGCTTAAATTCTCAAAACGACCAGTCAGGTCGTTACACTTGATGATGTTATGAATACATGTACCTATGCACGACATGGCATTTATACGTATATGCATGACATTTTAAATATTTAAGGATTTCACAGAGCTATTCAGGTTTAGATGTCGAGTTTTTTACTATATGTTTCTCTCACGTCTATTGTCTACTGATTTTCATTCTTTACATATTCGGTACATTATTTGTATCGACGTCCCTTTTGCCTGGGAATACTACGTTTCATGCCCCGCAGGTCTCGATAGACAGATCGAGAGTCCTCCAAGTAGGCGATCAGCTCAGCAGAAGATGTTGGTGCACTTCATTTGCTCCGGAGTTGCTTGTTTGGTCATAATTTAGATGTGTATTATTTGGTATGACGGGACTCTGTCCCGACCTTTACGATATTATATATTCTTAGAGGCTTATAGATAGATGCCATATATACGATTTCTTGTATGGCCTTGTTGGCCTATGTTTTGAGTATATAAAGAATCATGATGACCTTATAGGCCCGTACGTCATATGTATAAGTTTGGATTATATGTTGGATCGTCCAATATCGAGTATTTCTATATGTTTTATTCTACTTATCTCACAATAGCCTCTCTGGCTCATTTACCTATGATAGTATAATACGAAAAGATACATTATGCTGGTACTCGATTGAGTAAGGTACCGGGTGCCCATCGTGGCCCGTCAATTTGGGTTGTGACACAAATGACATGTTCTGGCCAATCAAACGTGGCCTTGTCACACTTCAATTTGATTGGTTTGAAAGAGTTTGTTCTTATCATAACTCTTCACTCCCACAACTATAAATAGGGGTCTTCATAACCTAAAATGACACCAGAAGATATAACAAGAAGCAAGAGAGAGCTTGTGGATCAAACGCTACACATTTTTCTAAAAGCTGCAAGCGTTCAAGTGTTCTAAAGATTAAAAGATCGAGACGAAGATTCAAGAACAAGTCTGCAAGCCCATGGATTAAAAATACGTCAAGATCAAGATCAGGCCTCAAGCACTTGGATTAAAATAAAATAAAATTCAAGATTAAGCTCGAAAGCTCTTTTATTTACTGTTGAAAAGTAGAATCAGAGGATTCATAGAGATTGTAACACTCAAATATTTAAAATAAAAAACTATGATTGTTGCAATATTTTTCGGTCTTGATTTTATTTTCTCGGTGCAATTTATTGTCTACAAATTCTGGCACGCCCAGTGGGACAATCTCTATCTCTAATCTCAACATTTCGATCACCAAAGTTCAAGAACAACGAAATGGCTTCAAAGAAAACCAACTCCAGATCAACTTCCACCAAGGTTGCTAATTCCAAATTCTATGTTGATGGGGAAAGCATCCTTAATGTTACTTTTGGAAGCTTTGGACCAGTTACGAGGAGCAAAGCAAGCTCGTTAGGACAACAAGCACCCCAAGTGTTGTCTGCATCAACCCCTATTTCCGGATCTTCATCCTCAAAAGGAGAAAGATCTGCCACAAACGCACCCGAAAGAGGAAGCAATATTGCTGAAAAGATTAAGAAAACTCTTGCTCTACTTGACCTCTCCGGATCCAAGAACTCTGCTATGAAGGGAGATGATGATGCTTCAATTGATGGATCCTCTCCACTTACATTGCATAGTGTTAGCCATTCGAGAATCAATCTGTGTGACAATCCATGCTACTCCCCATTATCTACAACAATCATGCAAGTCATGGTGACAAACACTTCATCTGTGGAAGAGCAGCTGGCAAACTTGACGGAAGCAATCGTTGGCTTGACCAAATGCATGAAAAATCAAGATGCTAGAATTGACAAGCTAACAGACAGGGTGGTGTTGATACCCAATTTTTCCCTCTGTATTTCTTTTACATGCAAATACTTTCAAATATCATGTACATACATATATAAGTATGCCCAAGTGTTTTAGTATTTTTCCAATTTTTTAAAAGATTTTTAAATTGATTTATTGCTCAATAATTATTCCCAAAATTATCACTTTGGTGAATAACTTATTTTATTCTCATATTTATACCAAAATATAGGTAGGTTACTTTTCATATATTTTTACAAATTAATTTGGTATTTTAAAAGCTAAATTGCATATAATTGCAATTTTAGCCTGCTTTAAGATTTAATAGCATTTTATAATTATGAAACTGGTTCCAATATTTTTTAATTAATATTTATATACTATTAACGGATCCAGTGCTTTTAATTTGCTTTCAAAACCATTTTTTACTATTTTTATAAAATAAAAAGGGAAAATTGGCTATTTAAATTTTGGCCTCAGTTCATTTCAATTGTAGCCCCATTACATTTCGATTTTGGCCTAAAATTGACCCAATTTCAAACTCAAATTCGGACCGCCCCAATTACCACTCTAACTCGACCCAGCACCTATTCAACCAACCCAGCCCATAACCCCTTTTAATCCCGGCCGTTGATCATTTAGATCAACGGACACCGTTGCTTCTTACCTTTTTTAATCCAAACGAACCTAAACCCTACCTCATTCTTTCAGAGATGCTGTCTTTGAATCCCTTCTTTCTCTCAACTCTCTCTCAACTCACCTCAAACCCTAGCCGCCGCCTCTCACTAAAACCCTAATCCATGGCTTCCCAGCTCATCGGAGGCGTATACCAGCCTCTCATGGCTTCTACGTGTCTCGTTTCTGAGGTCCTATGACCAGATCTTGAAAGGTTTCGACCAAGCCTTTGCTTGATGACTATTCTCCAGTCGTCTTCAACCTTTGTCCGGCCAGCCATGGCTATCCGAGTTCGACCTTCGACTCTCCTGCTTAGATCGATGGTTTTCAAAGCCTTCCTCATCACCTAGGTTTCTTATGAAACCCAAATCTCTAAGGTTCCTCCGATTTTATTTCAGATCTGCTCCGGATCTATGTGTTTTTTGAACTTGCTAAGCATTTTTTCTCGAAGTTTCTTTAATATTGCTTTCAAAAACTCTTTATTCTTCAACTAGGGTTTCATGTTAAGTTATTTCAAATCTCTTCTCTGATTCTCGACATGTTTTGTTGTGTTTTGCTTGTGTTGTTTTTCTATTTGAGTTAGCATGTTGAAAACCCTAATTTTTGGAATTTTGTTTGAGTTTCTTAGTCTGTTTGTTTGTATTAGTTTGATTTACCATGTTTACACCTGATTAGCGTTGAAAACCCTAATTTTTGGGGTTTATTTGAGATTCTGAATTCGCTTGTTTGTTTCACTTGTTTATCGCCTCTAAACTCGACTAATTTTCGAAAACCCTAGTTCTTTGGGGCCTATTCGAGTCCCTTGAGTTTATTCGTGCAATTCGTCTGTCTGAAGTTGCTCAGCCTGATTCTTTTTGTTTCAGCATCTCTCTTCCTTATGTGATTCCTTTTTGTTCTGAGTTCCGACTATCTGTCAAACTCGACTGTGTTTTCAGAAAGGTTTTTACTTGATTCTTCGCATGCTTCTGATCTTTTCCTCTACTACTAAATCACTGAAACCTGACCTACGTGACTATCATGCTATGAATGCTTGCTCTATGCTATTACTGTATGTTGTTCCTTCTCGCCATAGCTTGGCCTCACATGCTTATTACTTGTGCAGTTCATTTATATACTGAGTCCCTTCTGTGATTGATTTTCAAACTCGTGATTGATTTTCAAAACTTTTCCTTATGAAATTCTGATTTTTTACTCTCCCGTTAAGGGTTAATTGATTCTCTCTCTTTGTTTGGCCTTACCAGATCCTTTCCAAAATAAGTACATTCCTGTATTTAGACTTAATCTCTTACTATATGGTTTTACTGCTCCTTTTATGGTAACAATCATTCTGTTTACAAATTGATCTTCTTTCCTTATATTAATCCTGTTAGTGTCCGTTTGAGCAGTAATCCCTTGATTAAAGGGGAATACCTGTGTTAATTGATTCTGACTGTATTTATTTCCATGTTTGTGTTGAAACCTTATTTGTTACCTTATTCTCTACTCATTTTCAAAACTATAAATACATATACCTCTTCTCTTTCAAAAAACAAGTTCGAACACACAGCATAAGTCACCACTTCTTCTCTCAAATACACTTAGGTTTTCTAAAAAAGCATTCGAGTTTTTTCTGAACTCATAAGCTCTCTTCTCTGGTTGTGTTTTGGCTGCAAGTATCCTGCTTTTCTTTGTGCTTACTTTTCTGCAACTGGTATGTCTCTTCTTGTTTAAATTCTGCCCCGTCTCTTATATGTTTATGCTTCAGTCTTTTCTTTGTTTATTTTACTGCTTTCTGCAAGCCTGTTATTCCTGCTCCTATATGAATCCCCATCCCTGAACCCTTTGTCTGCTAAGTTATGGTTCAGAAAACATGACAACCCTTGACATTGTTGTTCATGTATATGGACTGGACTCCCTGAGTCCTAAACTCTTTCAATTCCCATTCCTTTTCCCCCTTATATGTATTATGAGCTTAAGACTTTGGTCTAGCAGTGTCCTAATCACTGCCCAGACCATAGTCTGACCTTCAATAGGTCTGTGCTCTTATTTGTTGGCTGAACAGGCTTGGTCAGGGGTGTGCCAGCCTACCTTGTGGATAGGCATGACCACCAGCCTGCCATGGCATTCCCCAACCCCCTCTCTTCCACACTGCACTGTAACTCTTTCTAATTACATCTTGGGTGTAAGCACTGCCTGGAGTTCCTGAAACTCCTTGGATCTCTGAAACACCCTAGATAAGAGAAGGCTTTGGAAATCTGGATCTCGGAAGTGGTTCAATCTCATATTGTTAGATACTAAGTCTGAATTAGGATGCTCGGATGTAGCTGTAATTTCTGATGTATTTTTTATTTCTGTCTTATTTTTTACTGGTCTGTAATAATTTGTATAAACTTATGGGATTTTAGTGAAAAGGGGGGTTACTTTTCATGCACAAAAGGGTAGAAATCATGTCTATAGGTTTAATTTCTACACTGCGCAATTTCACACGTAGAGACCATGCCTATAGGATTTAACTTCTAAACTTTCTGCATATCACGTAGAGACCATGCCTATAGGATTTAACTTCTAAACTTTCTGCAACTATGCATATAGATACCGTGCTCATAGGGGTTTACATTTCTGCACATAATGATACCATTAGGCAAACTGTAGGCTTAATTATAAAGTTGCTTATAGATACCATATTTGTAAGACTCCTGTTAAAAAGTGTTAAAATCAGTTAACGTATAGAAAGCATGCCTATAGGAACTTTGAGTCAAAACTGTCTCATTTGTTCAAAACAGCACCAACCATTTAAATTAATATATACTTTGGTAAAACCGGCAGTCTTCTGTGATTTTCTGAACCTCGTAAGTTAACAAACATTTTCTAAACCAAACTGCATTTTCTGAAACTCACTTTTTTCTGATAAGGTTCGTGAAACTCTTTTTTTTCAACTAGTCTGCATGTCTTCTGAAGCTCCTTTATTTTATTTTAAATCTTTTTCAAAATAGTACATTCTTTTTCTGAAACTCGTTTCACTCTGATAAAAACTGGTAACTCTTCATAACCAGTTTGCTTTTCGAAATCGTTAGTTCTATCCAACACAAAGCTGAAAGTAGACTAGTCCTTAAGAACTGCATTCGAGCGAGCCTAATGCGGACTTCCTGTCTAAAAGTATGTGTTGAACCAGTCCGTTTATCGCTTTAATTTTAAAGACCAAACCAGTACATGCAAGACATGATAAACTCTATGGCTTATCTGACTTAAGGAGGTTTACTTGAGCCTTACTTGCTTATCTGCTTCCCCTTTTACTTGTATTATGTGTTTTGATTGACACCTAGTATTTTGTCCTTTGAAAGCTCTCAAAAGGCCTCAAATCCCTTTCCCTTTAGGATTAGTAGTCCTAAATGCCTCCGGGACTGATAGGATTGGGATAGGTACTAGCATGCAATAAGTAACGAAACTTTCTGCGCTTTAATACCTTAACGGGGTGGGATGGGTAGAATATGGATATGATGACCGGTACACTAATATCACGTGTGACCCCTCTTCTGAGGAGTGATTGCTGGATATTGCATTGATGTGATCCATATTATTTGTAAACCTAGGACCCCTCTCCCCTTTACTTGTTAATTTTTAAGTTTTCTTTTAAATTAATTTTCCAAACTCTCTACTCCTTCAACTCTTAAACTTGTTTGCAAAACTATGTGAAAAATCCTTTTCTTTTCTACTTGTCTGCTTAAAGTCACAATTATAGCATGGCCGGGAACCACACCAGTGGATCTTGAGGGGTGCCTAATACCTTCCCCTCGAGATAATTTCTCGCCCTTACCCAACCTCTGTTTCTTCATCTCAATTCCTTCTTAAAGTGTCCTAATGCACTATAATCATTAGGTGGTGACTCTTCAAATCCTAAACCCAATTCTCGAAAGGGAATAGAGTTGTCCTCCCAAATGTCGTATACCCGATTTCGACTCTTAGAAAAAAGGGGCGTCGACAGGTGGGAATCTTGATAGAAGAAGAATCTACCCATGCACATGGCAAACTCCCAGAAGCTCAAGAGATTGATCCTCCCCCACGACAAGTTGCATCCATTAAGGAAATTCCAGTCTTTTCGGAAGGGGTGATTCCAATCAATCAACTAAAGGAGTTCATTGAAGGGACTATAAAAAATAAATATGAAGTAGCTTCCAAGTCCTCCTTTACTTGCGCAAAGTCGTACACTTCAAGGATTGATACGTTGAATATGCCTGCTGGCTATCAACCTCCAAAATTTCAACAGTTTGATGGCAAAGGAAATCCAAAGCAATATGTGGCGCACTTCGTTGAGACATGCAATAATGTTGGGACTTATGGAGACTACCTCGTCAAGCAGTTTGTCTGCTCATTAAAAGGAACTGCTTTTGATTAGTACACAGACCTCAAGGCTAGATCTATTGATAGCTGGGATCAACTAGAGCAAGAATCCTTAATTGCTTTATAGCACAAGACGTACTGTGAGTATGATAGAACTTATAAATGCTCGTCAATGAAAGGGTGAACCAATTATTGACTTTATCAATCATTGGAAGAATGCAAGCCTCAACTGCAAAGACAGGCTTAGTGAAGCTTCGGGCATAGATATGTGCATCCAAGGCATGCATTGAGGACTACGCTACATCTTGCAAGGTATCAAGCCTGGCACATTTGAAGAAATTGCGACTCGTTCCCATGACATGGAGTTGAGAATGGCCTCCATTGGAAATGAAAGGTTGCCTATCTATGAGCCTCACAAAGGGAACGACAAGCAAGAAGTCAGGAAATGGAGCAAGTTTGTACCCAAATCTGAAAACAAACAAGATATAAATGTCAATACATCACCTGTGAAGTTCACAACGAAGGTGAGCAAGAAGCAGAGTGTGAAATCCACTTCTTTTCAAGATAAGCCAAGTGGAAAGTTGACTCTAAAAGAAATGCAAGAGAAGGAGTACCCATTTCTGGATTCTGATATACTAGCCATTTTTGAAGAACTCCTCAAGTTAAATCTTATTGTGCTTTCGGAGATGAAGCAACCAAATAAAGCTGGGAAAATGAATGACCCAAATTACTACAAATATCACCGACTTGTAAGCTGACCTCTAGAGAAGTGCTTTGTCTTCAAGGACAAAGTTATGGACTTGGCTTGTGAAAAGAAGATCGTGCTTGAAGATGAGAAGGCAAGTGCGAACCAAGTTTCTATCACCTTTGGCTTATTCAGTCTAGATGAGTTATGCAGTTTAAAAGAAATCAAAGATGAAGAATTATTGGAGAATAACAAAGTTAAAGTAGACCACCATGATGATGATGAAGGTTGGACACTGGTGACTCGCCGTAGGCGCCACAAAAGGAGCCCACGAAAAGAATTAATAGAACAACCAATAAGGATAATGATGGTGAAAAGACCAAGGAGATGGAATCGAGTTAAGCATTTGAATAAAGCAAAAGTGGAGGTGCACCATCCTCAAAAGCCACGATATCCAGAGACCTTGGAGGAATTCTTACCAAGTTGGTTCCGCACGAAGATTTTCCATAAGGGCATTGATGCCTCTTCTTGCCATGCTGACAAAGGGGAAGAAAAGAGTGATGACCTACCATTGACACCATCTTCGAAAAAGCTCGTCGAGTCCATTCCTCAAGAAGTTAATGCTTGTGAGAAAACAGTTACGTTCATGAATAACGATCTTCTACTTGGTGACACTCCTCATAACCACTCATTATACCTGGTTGGCTATATGCGCGATGAAAGATTAAATTGAATTTTGGTTGATAGAGGATCCTCAGTAAATATCTTGCTAATTAGCACTGTGAAAGAACTTGGTATTCTCATGAACGAACTCTCGGAAAGTCATGTGATAATTCAAGGATTCAACCAAGGAGGGCAAAGATCCATAGGTGCGATCAGGTTGGGAATCACCATTGAAGATATGCAATCAAGTGCATGGCTGCATGTGATTGATGCAAAGACTTCATACAACGTCTTGCTTGGGATGCCTTAAATACATGGGAATAAAGTAGTTCCATCTACCTACCATCAATGTCTAAAATACTACGAGGGTGAAGTTGAGAAGAAGATAGTTGCTGATGATGAGCCATTCACCGAGGCTGAGTCACACTTCGCCGATGCAAAGTTCTACTTGAAGAACCACATTGTGAAAGAGCTAAAAGCTGATGATGGCATGAAAAGCAAGAATAACGAGCCCACAACTAAAAAAAGCTGAGGTGACTGCTGGTGAAGCCAAAGTTGTTAGTGAGGAGGTACAACCCAATGCGAATAAATCTTATAGAGGGACTATTGCGTCTTATTGCAAAAAAGTAAGTTCTACGCTCCAATATGTCCCTAAAAGGAAGAAATATGAAGGTGAATCATCTAATCTCCAAACTAACATGCCAAAGGAGTTAACTCTTTTAATAAAACGAATTGAGGAAGTAAAGTTGTCCTCAAAGCCACTTGCAGGGTTTGTGGCCCAAAATCTTTTGCAGAATGTGGCACTCCTTACAAAGCAAACAGATGAAGGTTTTGATCATAACGCTTACAGGCTATTTGCAAAAGCTGGATACAATCCCAATGAGCCGTCAAAGTTAGGGAAGATCCTATCAGAAGCTGCGACGAGGCAACCACGTGAAGGTTTGGGATACAAGCAACTAGCACCAGCGCATCTCCATAAGAAGGGCGAGTAGAAATTACATCACTGTAGAAGATGATCTACCGCTCCTAACATCCCTTCTATCTTTGATCGACTTAGAAAATCAACTGTAAGAACTTTTGTATTTAAGAGATTGGTCCATTAAATAAGGGGAATAAGTTCTAGAGAAATTATCGAAATACAAGAACACCCGTTTCGCCCAAAATTCAGAAAATCTCTAAGGATTTCCAAAGTTTTGTTCCTTCTAGAATGAAGCTACAAACAAAAGTCATGGTTTCATGTGATGAGGTACTAAAGGTGAAGCCATACATTGTGGTCTACACTAAAGAATGTGATGGAGACGAATAAAGTGTGGGTTCTTCGTATCATGTTATTGCACAAGGCGAGCATGGTGTCTTATCTCTAATAGAGGATGACGAGAAATTTGACGATGTTTCATCATGTTATCATATATCCTTCACTGATGGGGACCCTCAAGAAGATGAAGATGCGGATGATGCTCCCCCGGAACTTGAAGAGGAGTGAAGGCAACGATTGATGCCTTAAAAAAAGTTAACATTGGTACCAATAAAGAACCAAGACCCACCTACCTAAGTGTTTTATTAGAATTTGATGAAGAAAGCAATTATATTGAGTTGCTCAAGGAGTTTAGGGATGTCTTCGCTTGGAGTTACAAAGAAATGCCTAGCTTGGACCCTAAAGTAGCACTCCATCACCTTGCGGTCAAGAATGGCGCCCGCCCTGTTAAGCAAGCTCAAAAGCTCTTTAGGCCAGACTTGGTTCCCTTGATTGAAACCGAAGTTAACAAACTCATTGAAGCTGGATTTATTCGGGAAGTTAAATACCCAACATGGGTTTCAAGTATTGTCCCTGTAAGGAAGAAGAATGGCCAGATTCGAGTGTGTGTCAACTTCAAGGATCTCAACAATATGTCCTAAAGATGAATTCCCGCTTCATATTCCAGAGCTGATAATCGATGCTACTATTGGGTATGAGGCAATGTCGTTTATGGATGGTTCATCAAGCTATAACCAAATTCGCATGGAACCAAAAGATGAAGAGTTAACTGTATTCCACACCCACAAGGGTATTTATTGCTACAGGGTAATGCCTTTTGGCTTAAAGAACGTTGGTGCTACTTATCAAAGGGCTATGCAGAATATTTTTGATGACCTTCTCCATAAAAATGTCGAATGCTATGTGGATGACTTGGTGGTAAAATTCAGAAAAAGGGGCGACGCCTTGAAAGACTTGAGAATGGTGTTTGAGTTACTTCGGAGGTACCAACTTAGGATGAATCCATTGAAATGTGAGTTACTTCTGGAAAGTTCATTGGTTTCATTGTCCGACATCGAGGGATCGAAATTGATCAAGCCAAAGTGGATGCCATTTTGAAAATGCCCGAGCCCTGTAATATTCATGAATTGAAAAGTCTGCAAGGAAAGCTAGCATAAGTTAGGAGATTCATCTCGAACCTAGTTAAGAGGTGCCAACCATTCAGTCGCCTTATGAAGAAAGGTGTCCCTTTTAAATGGGACCAAACGTGTAGCAATGCCTTTGAGAGCATTAAATCCTACTTGATGAAGCCTCTAGTTTTGGCAGCCCCTATACTTGGAAAGCCACTGATACTATACATTTTAGCACAAGAAAGGTGTGTTGGAGAATTGTTGGCCTAAGAAAATAGTGAAGGGAAAGAAAAATCCCTTTACTACTTGAACATGATGATGACACCAAATGAGTTGAATTATTTGCCAATTGAAAAGTTATGTTTGGCGCTAGTCTTCTCAATCCAAAAGTTGAAGCACTACTTTCAAGCTCATGTAGTTCGTTTGGTTCCTAGAGCAATCCCATCAAGTTCGTGATGTCAAAACCTATCCCTAGTGATCGACTAGCAAGGTGGTACCTCCAGTTTCAACAATTTGAAATCGTGTACATCCCTCAAAAGGCTATTAAAGGACAAGTGTTAGCGGACTTCTCGGCAAATCACCCTATACCTGATAATTGGGAGCTAACTACGAACTACCTGATGAGGACGCCATGGTCATTGAAGTTCAGCCTCTATGAAAGATGTACTTTGATGGTGCTGTACATCGCGGAAGAGATGGAGCTGGTGAAGTATTTATCACTTATCAAGGTGAAGTTCTGGCCTACTCTTTTATGTTGACGCAACTCTGCTCTAACAACGTTTCTGAGTATCAAGCACTAATACTTGGGCTTGAAATGGCTGTCGAAATAAAGCGGATACAATTGCAAGTCTTTGGTGACTCTCAGTTAGTGGTCGATCAGCTTCTAGGTAGTTATGATGTAAAGAAGTCTGAACTACGCCCATATCATGATTACGGTAAAAAAATTAATAGTATAGCTCGGTGATGTGACTATTCAACATGTGCCAAGGAAATAAAATAAGAAGGCTGATGTTTTAGCTGCTCTAGCTTCATCGTTAACCCTGTCTGATCAAACGCAAGTTACTGTCTGCCAAAAATAGGTAGTACCGCTGCCAAATGAGGCTGAAGGTGAAGAAAATGAACTCAAGCATCTTGTCATTATTTCTGAAGTTGAGAAAGAAGAATGTCGACAACCCATTATCGACTTCTTATGTTATGGGATACTTCCAGAAAATCCAAGGAGAAGGACTGAAATACGTCGTCATGCACCTTGCTTCCTTTACTACAAAGATACTTTATACAGAAGGACATTCGAGTAAGTACTCTTGTGATAAGCACTCCAAGCTTTGCAAGAGGCACATTCTAGGGTATGTGGGTCACACCAGTCTGGACCAAAGCTCCACTTCCATATAAAAAGGATGGGATATTATTGACCAATGATGGTAAAAGATTGCATGGACTACGCTCGAAGATGCAAGGCTTGTCAATTCCATGCGAATTTTATCATCAACCTCCTGAAGTATTGCACCCGACTGTTGCATCCTGGTCGTTTGACGCTTGGGGATTTGATGTTGTTGGACCACTGCCAAAGTCCTCTGGTGGGCACCTATACATCTTGGTTGCAACTGACTACTTCTCAAAATAGGCTGAAGTTATGGCTCTTAGTCACGAATAAAAATGTTGCAAGTTTCATCCGAGTAAACATAATCTATCGCTTTGGCATTCCCTGTTATATAATAACGGATAGTGGCAAGACATTTGACAATAGGTTGATGAACAAGATTTGTGAACTCTTTGGCTTCAAGTAATGTAACTCTTCTATGTATAATGCTTCCACCAATGGTCCAGCCGAGGCATTCAATAAGACTCTATGCAACTTGTTAAAAAAAGTCGTCTCCAAATCCAAACGGCATTGGCAAGACCGCATGGAGGAAGCTCTGTGGGCATATAGGACAACTCACCACACGCCAACACAAGCGACCCTTATGCACTCGCTTATGGAGTCTAAGTCGTCTTGCCACTCGAGCATCAAATACCTTCATTACGATTAGCCATTCAAGAAGAGATCACTGATGAAGAAAATGCTCGACTTCGATTTGCAGAGTTGGAGGCTCTTGATGAGAAGAGGTTGGAAGCTCAACAGAGTCTGGAATGTTATCAAGCTCGATTGTCTCGCGCCTTCAATAAAAGAGTTCGCCCGAGATCCTTTCAAGTAGGAGATCAAGTCCTTGCCATACGAAGACCCATTATTACTTCTCATAAGCCTGTAGGGAAGTTCACTTCAAAATGTGAGGGGCCATATGTCGTGCAAGAAGCTTATTCAAGTGGGGCTTACAAGCTGGTTGATACAGATGGCATGAGAATTGGCCATATCAATGGCAAGCTTTTGAAGAATTATTATCCTTGAAGTTGCAATGCTCCTTAACGCATGAGCCTAAACTGTATGTTCCTACACTCCTAGCCCGCATAAGCCTAAACTGTGTACGGCCACAAAAACAAAGAGTCTGCTAGGTTTAAAACCTCGAAAGAGGCGGTCTAGGCACAAGTTAGGACATAAAAAATTTAAAATATATATATATAAAAAACAAAAAAAAAACACCCATTTTGAACTACGGTATGACTTCATCCTCTTCACTGAGGTAAGTATTCGGAGTTTAGTTGCATGAGTTTAAAAGATACATAGTGCCTCAATTATCATTCGAATGAAGTACGATGGAATGTAATCCATTCGATCAGCACTTGAAAATCGAGATGAGAAACAATTCTTCAGTTAAGCTTTGGATCCCATTTGATTTAAAGGGGGCAAGCTGCTATGGTAAAATGGTGTCTTCACTGAAATGATGAAAATATTTTCATCAAAGTCTGGGGATTCGCTATGTCTTCATGTTCGCATAACCTTCAAGAGAAGAGAGGCGTCAAAAGGGAATACAAATATAAGAAGAAAGATTCCTGGGGCACAACGTTTCAAATTTAGTGAGACTTAAACCCAAGATATTTGTGAGAATGGATCTTTTAAATTTTGTTTGATAGCAAGAAAAACGTCTTGTGATCCCGAGGCTTCCATACCAAAACATAAAGGTTTTGACGAAGTCGCGCCAATTCGAAAATGTCGGTATATTAAAATCTTATGTTGATTTTGAAATATTATCTGAAACTATACTTAAGGTATTAAATCCAACATTTTTGGAAATTTTTTAGATTTTGGAGTCTTGTTTTCATAAAATGAAATGGTTCGTGATTGCTACATTCCTATATCAAGGTATAAAAAATTTTGGTGAAGTAGCGCAAGTTTGAAATTGTCAGTGTGTCGGAATTTTATGTTGACTTCGAAATATTATTTGAAACTATCCTTAAGGTATTAAATCTTGAAATTTAGATATATTTTATATTTTGAAGTTTGGATTTCGATAAATCTAACATTTCATGATTTCAACATTTTGACACCAGGATATAAACTTTTTGGTGAAGCTGCACAAATCTGAAACTATCAACATATCGGAATCTAAAGTTAGATTCAAAATAATATCTGGGATGATTTCTAAATGTTTGATTTCGAATTTTGGATATGTATTAGATCTTGAAGTACATTCTTCATAAAATCAAGCAGTTTGTGATTTCAACATTTCAAAACCAAGATATAATTTTTTTGGTGAAGCTGTGCAAATCTGAAACTATCAACGTGTCGGAATCAAAAGTTAGATTCAAAATAATATCTGGGACGATTCTCAAAATGTTTTGTTTTGAATTTTGTATATGTCTTAGATCTTGAAGTCTATTTTTCATAAAATTATGCAGTCTATAATTGCGATGTTTCAATACCAAGATATAAATATTTTGGTGAAGCTGCGCAAATCTGAAACTATCAACGTATCGAAATCTAAAGTTATATTCAAAATAATATCTGGGATGATTCTCAAAATATTTTATTCCAAATTTTGGATATGTCTTAGATTTTGAAGTCTAGTTTCCATGGCATCAAACGGTTCTCAATTTTGACATTTCTACTCCAAGATATGAATTTTTTTGATGAGACTGCGGAAATCTGTAATTTTCAACATGGTAGAATCTAAAGTTGGTTTCAAAATATTACTTGCAGCGATTCAGAAGGTTTTTGATTTCGAATTTTGGATATGTCTTAGATTTTAAATTTAGTTTTTAACAAATCAAATGGCTCATATTTTTGACGTCCTCGCATTGAGATATGTATTTCATGCCACAAAAGGTGCAAAGGTGATGAACAATATTATCCTCAAAGAAAAAGGAGGATGCATCTCCAAATACAGAGAAGTTTGAGACATGAATGGCAACGACATTTAGATAAAAGTCAAGTTCTATTATGTGGACGTTAATACAACATGATAAGCAAAGAACTATTGATATTGAACCGCAAAGAAAGAAGGGGCATTGATGAAAATACGTGATATAAAGTAAAACGGATAGAGTTTTCATTTCTAAGAATAACCTCTAGTTAATCAAATGCAAAAAAAGGCGAATAAAATACTCTATATATACTAATTTAAACATAAATTGTATTTGAACAAGTCTTTAAGGGTTGTCTATATGTGTTGTTTCTTCATCTCCACGTCGGCCAAGTCATCAGTAGTTGCCAAGCAAACATCAGAACATCTATGGTACTCGTCTTTAGCAGATGAGACTCTAGATTCAATCTCTTCAACCTTTTTCTTGGCAACACCCTGAAGAGCTCTTAATTGTTTCACCTTCTCCTTGGCCTCTTTGAGATACTGACTGGTGGCAGACAATTTCTCGACCTTCTCCCCTTTTTCAATCAAGACAAGATCAAGATGTTCCTTGGTATTTAAAAATGACTCTGATGTTTCAACATCCACAACCTTGTCAAAAAGAGTTGATCGTGCCTGGTCATATGAAGTGGCAAGCTTAAAGAAAGACGTCAATAGGTCTTTTAGAGGGGAGATATCCACACCCTTTCCGTCAATCTCCTCGAGAATCACTTGGGTCTCAAATTGAAGAGAAGAAGTATTGTCTACGGTAAGGTCATCGAGTTTGGCATGAATTTTATCCCAGTCATTCAAAATGAAATCATTGTGAAGAGTCAAGACAACCTTTCTTCCATCAAAGATAGTCATCGTTGGTGCTGATCGTTGGTGAAAATTAGGCCCCGATTTTGCTCCAATACTAGGAATGGAAGTCGCATCTAGATCTGACTTAGGTATTGGAAGTGATTTCCTCGAATTTGGTTCCACCACGGATTCGCTACTACATTATATCTTGCTTTGGTGTGACGCCATTGAAATATGAACACCATTTGGCTGCATAGAAAAGAATATATGATTAGTGAAATTACTTGGATATTATAAGATAATATGAAAGTTTTAATCGTTACCTCTTTAATAGCCGTCAAAGTCCTTGAAGCACTGCCGATGCTGTCAGTAATCTCAATGACACCTGTCACACCTCCTTTTTGCGCGCCCGCCCCGAAGGGTTAAATGCGCGAGGGAGTTTTTCCAATTTAAGTGACAATATTCGAAATGGGATTATTTATTTAATTCAGAGTCGCCACTTGGGAAAGGTTTGGCTTTTGGTGTCCCAAGTCACCGGTTTATCTTGAATCCCAAATCGAGGAAATTTTCGACTTTTCCAAATGAAGTCTGCGAACCAGAAATTCTAAGTAAGGAATTTTGTTGACCCGAGGGAAGGTGTTAGGCACCCTCGAATCCCGTGGTTCTAGCACGGTCGCTTAAATTGTTATAATGGCTAAATATCTGATTTAAATACATGTTGTGACTTATGTGCTTTTATTAAGTTTAAACCGCTTTTATTATTATCATTTATTTTTATAGAATTGCAACGTCGTGAAAATGCATCTCGAACCACGTCACAATCAATGCACCCGTGGTCGTCGACACATTTTGACTCCGTTGAGATTCGGATTTGGGTCACATCAATGTGCACCCGTGTTTAAGAAGGTTAAATTATTAAAGGTGCGCCTAAAGCAACTAGCGTATTGTTATTTTGGGAAGGCCGTAAAATTCGCTAAACGGCCTGTCCCGAATTCTAAGTATTTTAATATATACATTTAGAGGGCCCCGCAGCTTGTGCATTTTTGTTTGTCGAGGCTCGTCTCATTTTTATTTAAAAGGATAAACCTACAGTGACTATATTTTCCTATTAAGTTCGTCTCTAAAATAAAAGAAAATCTCTTAATTAATTACATGCTAAAAACGTAACTTATTAATTATTAGTTTACGGCTAATGCGAATGGAAAATTGCGACCGAGTTTGTACAAAGAAAAACTGCTTTCATTCTATATTCTATTATTCAATAATACTCCTTAAGTCGAATCTAAATCAAATTGCTTAAACAGGATTAACAGAGTTCTTTATTAAAAGATGTTACTGATAATGTTCAAGACTAGTCCTATAAACTGCTTAAAGAAATCAAAACTGGATGATTCAAGACTGTATGATACTTGGCTAGACTTAAAAGTCGTTTGCCCCTACCTATTCAAACACAACTGAAGAAGAGTTGAATTAACAATTCTATCAAATGATAGCACATTCCATAAATTATGTGACTGCATCACGTGTACTGCCAACTAACATGTCGCAAATTTAGACTAGAATATTTTCAATTAAGTACAAACTTACTAATGTGTTTTCTATTGGACTACAAATAACATAATTTATACAACTTTAACAATATTCACAAAGCTGTAAGTAAAGCAGCAGAATGATTTAAGAATTCTTCAGATCTTTCAATTCATGCCTCTCATGGTTACATCAGTATGAAATGTGTACCTGGATGTTGAATACGACAAAAAGAAAAGGAAGAAGATAGAGAAGATCAGCAGCAGCAGGAACAAAGTAACAGCCAGCAAATCGAACAACACAGCAGAACAGGCTCGAGTGCAAGAATACAACTATAGCCGATAGAAAGAGTGGTCAAATGACAGCAGCACACAGTGAAGTAGAATCAGAATTCCAGGCAGATCAAAACCAGTAGTAAACCAATGAAAACACTCGACTAGTAGACTCAATTGGAACTTCAAAGAATCAGAATGGATTGAACAGATTGAACAAATGAAACCCAAACAACAAGAGGAAGAAGCAGTTTCTGATTGTTGACTGTATGCTTTCTATCTCTTAAACCCTCTCTACCTGTTCTGAAAATCCCAACCCCCAGTCCAGTCTGAGTTCCCTATGTGTGTTCCCTAATATCAGCTGTATTCCTCTCCTTTTCTCCTCTATATGTCTTCTCTATGTATGTCTGTATATATCTGTATGTATTTCAACTCCCCTCCAATCTTATTTCTCTTATCTCCTCACAGTCTGTGTATATCTATTTGTATGTATTTCAGCTCTCTCTTTCAAAAACTCCTCACAGTGTGCCTCCCTCCCTCTGTGTGTCTTATCAGATGTCCCCTTTTATCTTTGTATGTCCTCCCTTTTATAAGCCTTCACATTACCCCTTTTTACAGCCTGATAGATTAAAAGGAAACCCTCTCATGTGCCTTCTTCTTTTCAGTTCCACTTTAGCTAATTAAGTATTAAACCAACTCCCATGATATTCCCTGGCAGATTCATTTCAAGTAATGTTTATTATTTTTGGGGCTAAAGTAGAGCATGGGCAGCAGAATATATCTGACAGCATATGCTGTCAAACCATTTTTAAATCAAAAGCCCTTTCATGCAGGAAACCAGGCTGTGCACAATGCACATGCTGTGCACAAGTGCACATGCCATAAATTCAGATTTCAATTACAGACCAAGCCTTAGGTTTCTGAAATCATATTAACAACTATAAGTAACTGAACTTGTTTCTTAATTGATTCAGGCAATGTTCAACAGAAGCAAATCGATTTATTTTTGTTCAGACAGTTGAAACTAATTGACGACATATGTCGACTCGACTATATTAGTTATAACACATACAATCGTAGCCAAAATCAGACATTTAACAGTATCACACAAGGTTCGAATTATACTGACTAAGCAGAATTGTACTCGAGGGGTCAGCTAATCAGCTCAAATTTGAAGCTCAACTATTCGCACAGCACGTACACATATACACATTCAGTAACAGAAAGAAACAAATCAAACACAAAGGCTCGGGCAAGGTGGACAGGACACAGTTAATAAAACTCAAAACACCAGATTCAACCAAACATGGACAGTTTTTAGAACAATCACATGGACCAAAACAAATAAAGAAAAGAAAAAAACTCACCTTAACCTTAAAAAATCAAAACCTTAACTCGAACTCGGACAGACCTTTCTTAAGGCTGAACGGACTTTAATCGAAGTTTTTCTCAGATGAGAAACACTTTGATTAAAGTCCATTAGACCTTAATCTCTTCGGTTGAACGGATATGGACCAGTGACGAAGAATCACAAAGTTCCAAAACTCAGATCTGGGATTCATGCTTCCCTGATCAGATTCGGACCAAGCCAAGTATGGTTTGGTCACGAGGGGGGTCTGGGGAGTGTCTGGTGTGAAGCTGGGGTCGGTTGGTGTAAATCGGGTTCCGACTCGAATCTTCAAATGAAGATTCGAGAAGGTGGGATGGGATTCGAGGTGTGTGGTTGGTGGATTTGGGTTCAGGATGGTGAGGAGCATCTATGGTGTTGAGGGTAGGGTCACCGGCGTCCATGCCGCCGGCTTTCATGGTGAAGGATACAGGGGCGGCTCTAGGGTTTGATGGGGAAGATGGTGAAGACGGGAGCTGGGGTATTCAGATGGGGGGCAGGGTAAGGTTAAAGGGCTTATATATGGAATGGGTGGGTTGATCTCAGCCGTTGGATCAACTGAAATCAATGGCTTGGATCTAAGGGCTTAGGGGAAACGGTGTCGTTTCAACTAAAGGGGGGTTTGGGTTGGTCCGGGTGGAACGGGTTGGGTTTTGTTCGTGGGTATGGGAAATGTGATCTTGGCCGTTGATCAATCTGAGATCAACGGCCCAGATCAGGCTGGATTAAAACGGCGTCGTTTGGACACCCTGGGTATCAACTCGGACTGGACCGGGCAGGCCTGGTTTGGGTATTGTTTGTTTGGGCCAATTTTAATAAATTGGCCCAATCCGGAAGAAGAAGATTATTTCTTTTTCTTTTTTTTTATTTTAAAAACAAAACTAAGCAAAATATCAAATTAAAAATTAAATACACACTCAATACAATTATTTGCACACACACTAAAATATTTCAAAACAGGTAAAATCAAACAAATCAAAATCACGGACGAAGATGCCTATTTATGATTTTCTATTTAACGACCGGATTACGGTTCGAATTATGCATGACACACACATTTTTGTATTTTGTTTTAAATAAATAAATAAACAAGAAAAAATAAAAATGGGCAAAAGTCACAAATAAATCAACAAAGTGCCGCACAGAAATCCAAAAAATTGTACAGCAGGATCAATTGTTATTATTTTTTGTTTCTTTTGGAGCGATTGTCTCGTGAAGCAAAAATCACGTGCTCACAGCTGCCCCTCTTTGTTCGGAAACACGAAGAGTTTTCGTGCAAAGATAAAGTGAGCGTGTATGAGCGATTTTTGCCTATGGACTACTCCGTATGAAGCATGTTTTTTTTTTGAAAGATCTGACCGAATCTTGCTTCAAAGATTTCCTACATATCCTGGGCTAAACAGGAATCAGGTCAATGTAGTTCGGGAAGTTTTGGTAGCTGGGACTACCATGGGATTGCAATGCTTGTTGTTACTGCTGTTGCTGTTGTCACTGCTGCGTCACTGACCACCTTATTACAACCGAACGAAAATTGGAAACTGGACTAACTATTTATATGCATGTCAACTGCTAGTTACAAGATTCCTATCTATGATTCTTTTACGACTTGATCTTGGGTCTTAGCTGATTCTGCTTGTAGACTCCGATCTGAATCTTGATGCTTGCGAGTTGCGGTGACTTGTTTAATCTCTGAGATACTGAGTGAAACGCGATTGGCAGGGTTCAGAACCTTAACCAAATGTTGGAGTCAATCTGCCTTCCATTTACTCCGATATCTCGGGACATCTTCTCTCTTTTTCTTCTTTTTTCTTCGTTGATTCCGAACTGGGACTCATCTCGTGGGTCATTTCGATCCATGTGGCTCGAGGTTAGACCTGCGGGAGAAAACAAACGAACGAAATTTTCTGCCCCAGTTTCACTAGGAAAATTTCGTTAATTATTCGCCAGGAAGTTCATAAAATTGATGAAGGAAGATAAAAATGCTCAGTTCAGGGTTGGAGCCCTAATACCGACTAGCTGGGGAAAGGTTCAGTTTAGGGTTTAAAACCCTAATGCCGAACAAAGGAAAAATTCAGTTTAGGGTTTAAAACCCTAATGCTGACTAAAGGAAAAGTTCAGTTTAGGGTTTAAAACCCTAATGCCGACTAAAGGAAAAAGTTCAGTTTAGGGTTTAAAACCCAAATGCTGGCTGAATGGAAAAAAGTTCAGTTTAGGGTTTAAAACCCTAATGCTGACTAAAGGAAAAATTCAGTTTAGGGTTTAAAACCCTAATGCTGATTGCATGGAAAAAGCTCAGTTTAGGGTTTAAAACCCTAATGCTGGATGAATGGAAAAAGTTCAGTTTAGGGTTTAAAACCCTAATGCTGACTAAAAGGAAAATTCAGTTTAGGGTTTAAAACCCTAATGCTGATTGCATGGAAAAGCTCAGTTTAGGATTTAAAACCCTAATGCTGGCTGAATGGAAAAAGTTCAGTTTAGGGTTTAAAACCCTAATGCTGATTGCATGGAAAAGCTCAGTTTAGGGTTTAAAACCCTAATGCTGGCTGAATGGAAAAAAGTTCAGTTTAGGGTTTAAAACCCTAATGCTGGCTGAATGGAAAAAAGTTCAGTTTAGGGTTTAAAACCCTAATGCTGACTAAAGGAAAAATTCAGTTTAGGGTTTAAAACCCTAATGCTGATTGCATGGAAAAGCTCAGTTTAGGGTTTAAAACCCTAATGCTGGCTGAATGGAAAAAATTCAGTTTAGGGTTTAAAACCCTAATGCTGACTAAAGGAAAAATTCAGTTTAGGGTTTAAAACCCTAATGCTGATTGCATGGAAAAGCTCAGTTTAGGGTTTAAAACCCTAATGCTGGCTGAATGGAAAAAGTTCAGTTTAGGGTTTAAAACCCTAATGCTGACTAAAGGAAAAATTCAGTTTAGGGTTTAAAACCCTAATGCTGATTGCATGGAAAAGCTCAGTTTAGGGTTTAAAACCCTAATGCTGGCTGAATGGAAAAAGTTCAGTTTAGGGTTTAAAACCCTAATGCTGACTAAAGGAAAAATTCAGTTTAGGGTTTAAAACCCTAATGCTGATTGCATGGAAAAGCTCAGTTTAGGGTTTAAAACCCTAATGCTGGCTGAACGGAAGAAAGTTCAGTTTAGGGTTTAAATCCCTAATGCTGACTAAAGGAAAAATTCAGTTTAGGGTTTAAAACCCTAATGCTGATTGCATGGAAAAACTCAGTTTAGGGTTTAAAACCCTAATGCTGGCTGAAGGGAAAAAAGTTCAGTTTAGGGTTTAAAACCCTAATGCTGACTAAAGGAAAAGTTCAGTTTAGGGTTTAAAACCCTAATGCTGATTAAAGGAAAAATTCAGTTTAGGGTTTAAAACCCTAATGCTGACTAAAGGGAAAATTCAGTTTAGGGTTTAAAACCCTAATGCTGATTGCATGGAAAAGCTCAGTTTAGGGTTTAAAACCCTAATGCTGGCTGAATGAAAAAGTTCAGTTTAGGGTTTAAAACCCTAAGGCTGATTAAAGGAAAAAGTTCAGTTCAGGGTTTAAAACCCTAATGCTGATTAAAAGGAAAATTCAGTTTAGGGTTTAAAACCCTAATGCTGACTGGAAGGAAAAGCTCAGTTTAGGGTTTAAAACCCTAATGCTGGCTAAAGGAAAAAGTTCAGTTTAGGGTTTAAAACCCTAATGCTGAAT
The DNA here is from genome assembly GCF_000393655.2 of Nicotiana sylvestris. Lineage (NCBI taxonomy): Eukaryota > Viridiplantae > Streptophyta > Magnoliopsida > Solanales > Solanaceae > Nicotiana > Nicotiana sylvestris. The sequence continues at coordinate 59,846,942 of NC_091058.1, forward strand.
GGCTGGGGACAAAGTTCGAGAATACTAAACGATCTATTTTTTTGAGTTTTCTTGTTTTAATGGAAGATAAAAGGGAGTTTCGTGGAAACTTAGCTTTCGAGTGAATTCATCATTGCCGAAGTACTTTCTGTACCCGTATACCTTCTTCTTTGGGTGACACCTGCTTCTTGCACGGTTGTCTTGGATTAGACCTGTTTCAACCTTTCAGACAACGAATCACTTGTTAGTTCGGAAATGACGGTCGGTTTGGTGACCTTGATCGTTCCCAGTTGCTTTCTTGAGTCTTTATTTCTGTTGTGAAATTCCGCCATTGATTTGATTCAAATGGCGAAACCCTTTTAGACTGCTCAGGCTTGTATTTCCAGATTCTGCGATGATTTGCCTCGTAAGGCCTCCTTTTTTTTGTTTTTTTTTTTGTTGTCCCGTTTTGATTGGAGGTTCTCAACGGGGATTTTATTGGAGGTATTCTGTGGGCATTTGTACAAAAGGAAGCTCTGTGGGGGAATATTTACGAAGTGGATTCTTTGCGCGGATTTTGTATCTGTGTATTTGTTTCAAAACGAGTTTCCCAGGGTTCGTTGGGGTAAGCTTGTTGGGGAATATTTACAAAGGGACTCGCTGGGGATGTGCTAAGGAAATTCCAACGGGGATTTTTTTTTTTTCATATTGGGGAGACTCTGTGGGAGATTGTTCAAAAGGAGAGACTCTGTGGGGATTTGTACAGAGGGAGACTCTGTGGGGATTTGTCCGAAGGCAGACTTGCTGGGGAAGATTTCTCTCTTTCCTCTTTACTTTAAACAACATCAAACGTCATGATTCATCAGGCTTGGGCGATCGTACCAACGAAATGAGGCGCTTTCCTTCATGAGACGGGATTCCGTGCAAACAAACCTGCCACCTGCCCTTTCCGGTGTATCCTGAACTTGGGGTTAAAACACAAAAGGGATTCGAAGAGAAGCAAAGAAAGGAGAACACAAATTTCAGGAAGGGAGTGTCCCTTTTGGGACGAGAAAGACTTATCTGAGGAAGATAATGCTGGCTTTAAATGACATGACATGCTCTTTGGACTGGACGTCTGACCTTCTATGAACTTGCGTTTCCCTGAACCAGAACGGATCTGTGATTCCAAACCGGTGGAACTTTGCCGAGACCTCCTTGGGGTGGAGTCATCCTTTTTCGGCCAACAGCGCCCTTTGCGAGTTTTCGCTGGCTGACCTCTCTCATTTCTCTTCCTGTCATCGCTTGATAGCACTCTTTGCGAGTTTTTACTAAACAAGCTCTCTCATTTTGGTTTCTCTACTCCCGTCGCCTCGTGGTGCCCGAAGGTTTTCACCGCCGAGACTCTCTCATTTTATCTCTCTCAATTCAGAGTGTGCTGGTCTCCATTTGTGACGCTTATTGGTTCCCCACCATATTTGGTAATTGATCTGAAGGCTTGTGCTTGGTAAAGAGAGGTAGATGATACTAACTTCTAAACTGCTCGACGTGCCCCGGTTTCAATTTCAGGGTGAATGGGATTTTATTGTTGGTGTGACTGAACCTCAGGGAGAGGCTGCCTACGTATCCTTTCGGAATCAAGTCAAACGTAGTTCAGGCCTCAATCAATGTTTTGTTTTGTTTTTTTTTTTTTGTAAGCGGCTCAAAGGTTTGTAGAGAGAATTGGGTAGTGTTTGGGGAGTAGTGGGGAATAAAACCTTCGCCATTTTCAAATGTGTCAGGACCACTGGAGTATGATTTAGACGTAGTATCTCTTGACTGCATCTGCATTTACTGCTGTGTCGGGGTCATTTCCTTCGATATTGCCTAAATACAATGCTCCTCTCGGCAATATCTTCCTTATGATGTATGGGCCTTTCCAATTTGGAGCAAACTTCCATTTTGCTTCCTTATGATGCGGCAGAATACGCCTCAGTACCAGCTGGCCTATTTCGAAATTCCTGGGTCGGACTTTCTTGTTGTAGGCACGGGCCATTCTTCGTTGGTATAAATGTCCGTGACAAACTGCGGCCATTCGCTTTTCATCAATCAACGTCAATTGCTCTAACCGAGTCTTGACCCACTCGCTGTCTTCGATTTCTGCTTCGACAATGATTCGAAGCGAAGGAATTTCTACCTCTGCCGGTATTACAGCCTCGGTCCCATAAACCAAAAGATAAGGAGTCGCTCCCACCGATGTGCGTACCGTAGTGCGGTACCCCAATAATGCAAAAGGTAACTGCTCATGCCACTGTCGGGAACTTTGTATTGTCTTCCTCAAAATCTTCTTGATGTTTTTATTTGCAGCTTCCACAGCACCATTGGCCTTTGGCCGATAAGGAGTAGAATTCCTATGCGTTATCTTGAATTGCTCGCATACATCTCCCATCAAGTGACTGTTCAAGTTTGCTGCGTTATCTGTAATGATAGTCGCAGGAATACCGAAACGACAGATAAGATTTGAGTGTACAAAATCCACCACAGCTTTCTTAGTGACCGACTTGAGAGTGACAGCCTCTACCCATTTTGTGAAGTAGTCTATGGCAACCAGTATAAACCTGTGTCCATTCGAGGCCTTTGGTTCAATTGGTCCAATGACGTCCATGCCCCAGGCGACAAATGGCCAAGGTGCGGACATGGGATGCAGTTCCGTGGGAGGTGCATGAATCAAATCAACGTGCACCTGACACTGATGACACTTCCGAACAAAGCTAAAGCAATCTTTTTCCATGGTCATCCAGTAATAACCTGCTCGAAGGATTTTCTTCGCTAAGACATACCCGTTCATGTGAGGTCCGCACACACCTGCGTGTACTTCGTTCATGATCTTTCTCGCTTCCTCGATATCGACACATCTTAGGAGATTGAGGTCCGGGGTCCTTTTATATAACAATTCACCGCTCAGAAAGAAACCAGTTGCATGTCGCCTAATGGTCCTCTTTTGATCTCCAGTAGCGTGCTCGGGGTATTCTTGTGTCTTCAGGAACCTCTTGATGTCATGGTACCAAGGCTGCGTATTCGATCCCGCCTCGATTACACTGCAGTAACCGTGTCTTTCCTTGATTTGGATTTCCAAAGGATTGACGTGGACGCTGCCCGGGTAGGGTAACATTGAAGCCAAAGTAGCAAGTGCATCTGCCAGTTCATTGTGACACCTCGGAATATACCTGAACTCTATTGAGGTAAAGCGCTTGCTGAGGTCCTCCACATGTTGTCGGTATGGGATAAGTTTGACATCCCGAGTTTCCCACTCGCCTTGAGCTTGCCGGATGATCAGGTCAGAATCTCCCATAATCAGTAAGTTTTCGACATCCTGATCGATTGCCATATGCATGCCCATAATGCAGGCTTCATACTCAGCTGTATTGTTTGTGCAAAAGAAACGCAGTCTAGCTGTGGCGGGATAATGCTGACCGGAAGGCGAGATCAAAATTGCCCCAATCCCTACACCCTTGGCGTTCACGGCTCCGTCAAAGAACATCTTCCAAACATGAGCTTCCTCCGAGATCACTTCTACGGTGTTTACTTCTTCATCTGGAAAGTAGGTATCCAATGGCTGGTATTCTTCATCGACCGGATTTTCGGCCAAATGATCTGCTAACGCCTGGGCTTTCATTGCCGTGCGAGTGACATAAACTATGTCGAATTCAGTAAGCAAGATTTGACATTTAGCCAGTCTCCCAGTAGGCATTGGTTTCTGAAATATATACTTCAAAGGATCCAACCTGCTTATGAGGAACGTAGTGTGGGCTTGGAGATAATGTCTTAGCTTTTGAGCAACCCATGTGAGAGCGCAGCATGTCCTTTCCAGCAGAGTGTATTTGGCCTCGTAGCCGGTGAATTTCTTGCTCAAGTAGTAGATTGCTTGCTCCTTCTTTCCGCTTACGTCGTGTTGCCCGAGGACGCAACCGAAAGAGTTCTCCAAGACTGTCAGATACAAGAAAAGTGGCCTTCCCGGTTCTGGAGGGACCAAGACCGGGGGATTCGAAAGGTATTCTTTGACTTTATCAAAGGCTTCTTGACACTCAGTTGTCCATTTAATCGCCGCATCTTTCCTTAACAGCTTGAATATGGGCTCACACGTGCTTGTCAGCTGGGCAATGAACCGACTGATGTAATTCAACCTGCCCAACAGACTCATCACGTCTTTCTTTGTTCTCGGGGGAGGTAGATCTCTGATGGATTTTATCTTAGTTGGATCTAGCTCGATTCCTCTCCTGCTTACGATGAAGCCCAGAAGTTTGCCCGACGGAACTCCGAAAGCGCATTTGGCTGGGTTTAGCTTTAAGTCATACTTCCTTAATCTCTCGAAGAATTTCCTCAAGTCTTGGATGTGCCCCAGCATTCTTCAAACCAAATGGCATGACCCGGTAGCAGTAGGTGCCCCAAGGCGTGGTGAAGGCAGTTTTCTCGGCGTCCTCTTCATCCATCAGTACCTGATGATACCCAGCGTAACAATCTACAAAAGACTGTATCTCGTGTTTGGCACAATTATCAACGAGGATGTGGATGTTGGGCAGCGGGAAATTATCTTTAGGACTTGCTCTGTTCAGATCTCGGTAATCTACACATACCCGAGTTTTCCCGTCCTTTTTTGGTACTGGAACCACATTCGCCAACCATGTTGTATATTGGACTACCCGAATCACTCCCGTTTTCAGTTGTTTGGTGATCTCCTCTTTAATCTTGTCACTGACCTCAGTTTTGAACTTTCGTTGCTTTTGTTGAACTGGAGGACAATTAGGATGAATCGGCAATTTATGAACCACTAGATCAACACCTAGTCCCGGCATGTCATCATATGACCAAGCAAACATGTCTTTGAATTCAAAAAGAAGTTGAATTATCGCCTCTCGCGTTTTCTTGTCCGTGTGAATGCTTATCTTGGTCTCCCGGATTTCTTCCGGGGTCCCTAAATTTACCGGTTCAGTGTCATTCAGATTTGGCTTAGGTTTATTCTCGAAATATTCCAACTCTCAGTTTATCTCCCTAAAAGCCTCTTCCGCATCATATTCTGGTTCTGGGTTCATTAATTCGCAGTTAAATAGCTCATTGTAATCTGGGCGTGAAGTCCGCAAGCATGTCATATTTAAAGCCGCATTATTATGACTGAAAAGAAAGATAAAGGAAAAATAATAAAAATCAGAACAAAAGAAAGAATGGGAAAGCAATGATGATTTTTTTTATTTTCTTTGGAAAGTTGGAAGACAACAATGTTTACAACTAGGAATTCAAAAAAACAATTGAAAAGAAGAAAACGTTCAAGTTATGTCCTGGAGATAACTTGTGACACAGGAAAGGTGGCAGGACAGGTCTACCCGGACTTCCGTCTAGTCGGGAATGGCGTGGCCTCCCAGTTTTGAAGTTGGGCGTTCGGCCCCATGTACAGCATCTCAGCAGTGCTTGTGCCTTCACCTGGTTGAACCATGTGGACCTCGTAGAGCATCTCTCTCATCGCCCCACATATCTCCTCGATTTCCTCAGCTGTGAAGACCTCATCATCTTCTTCAACGTACCCTGGCCTGATGAAAGTTGCATATAAATCCGGCAGTGGTTGAGGTAACTTCCAACCCTCATTTCTCCTTTTCTTTGCCCATTCTTCGTCTGCCGGAGTAGGTTTGAAACCTAGTCCAAAAGGTTTCTTGGTGACTGGCAAAGTAATGGGTTCTGTTATTCCCTGAAGGGTTCGTCCAAGCCCCTTCCCTGGCCTAAATCCGTGCCGGATCATCTCTTTGGCCACCATAACCGAGGCGTTAGATAAGCAAGGCTGGGGGCAGGGTATTCCCTCTTCGTGCTGCTCTGCCAGTACAATCTCGAAAGCTTGATAGACCGTATGTTCGCTCCCTTCTCTCGGTTCAAGATACGGGATGGATGGGTCCCGATAAATGGCATGCTCATCTTCCCCATGGACCACGATCTCTCGGTCTTCGTATTCGAACTTCACCATCTGGTGAAGAGTGGAAGGCACGGCTCCTGCCGCATGGATCCAAGGTCTGCCAAGGAGAAAATTGTAGGATGTGTTCATGTCGATCACCTGGAAGGTTACTCGAAATTCGACTGGTCCTATGACCAACAACAGGTCTATTTCTCCCATGGTATCTCTCTTGATGTCGTCGAAAGCTCTTACGCAGACATTGTTGGGTCGGATTCTTCCGGTCCCGATTTCCATTCTTTGTAGCGTGGAGAGCGGGAAAATGTCGATGCCTGAGCCTCCATCCAACATTACCCGCTTGACATAATAGTCTTCGCATTTAACTGTTAGATGCAAAGCCTTGTTGTGTGCCGCTCCTTCCGGGGGTAAATCATTCTTGCTGAAAGAGATTTGGTTGACGGCGAAGAATCTTTCTGTCATCCGCTCTAGTTGCTCCACCGAGGTTTCAACTGGTACATATGCTTCATTCAGGGTTTTCAGCAGGATCTTTTGATGCTCGGTTGACCTCATCAATAATGACAGCATGGATACTTGCTCAGGGTGCTTGCGCAGCTGATCTATCACTTCGTAATCCGGCATCTTCATTTGTTGGAAGAACACTTCCGCTTCTTCAACACTCACGGGCTTCTTTGGAGGGAAGCGCCTTTGTGTGGCGTTGTTCAGTTCTTGGGTATTTGAATACCTTCCAATGAAAGTATTTTCTGGAAGTTCTCCCATGACCTCTTTACCTTTGTACATTACCAAAGTCTTTTGATAATTCCACGGTACTGTGGACGGGTTGGTCATTGGCTTTTGTGGCACGCGTCCGATAACCACTGGCTCATTCAGCCGAGGTGGTTGAATCGTCCCCCGGACCACATAGGCCCCTTTTGGCACATACATAGGTTTTGTCTTTTTGATCCCGAAGTTCTGCGTCTTCTTGGCTTGACCTCGTGGTATGTAAAGAACTTCATCCTTTATCGGTACCACTTTCTTCTCCACCTTCTTTTCAGGCACTTTCTTTATAGCTTTGACCTCTTCCCCCTTTTCTGGTTTCTGGTCCATTTCGGGCCTTTTCCCCGTGTCGACAATGGCAATTATGGCTTTCAGAGCAGGGTCGAACTCTTTGTCTTCACAAATCATTCCGATCAGCGGCCCATTATTGTGAGCAGGCAATGGATTGTTAGTCACATTTGGGATCTCTTCGTCCCTTAGCACTATTTTCCCCTGCTCTATCAAATTTTCGACCACTCTTTTCAATGACCAGCAGTCATTTGTATCATGTCCCTCGGCCCCTGAATGATAGGCGCATCTGACTCCAGCTTTGTAAGAAGGTGACGTTGGGTTTTGCCTCGTTTGAGGGATTGGTTGTAAGAAACCCAACTGGACTAGCTTCGGGAACAAAGTAGAGTATTGTTCACCGATGGGCGTGAAAGTTCGCCTTCGAGGTGGCTCCTGAGGGCGAAAGTTATTCTGCGGGGGTTGTGGGTTATAGTGGTTGCGGTAAGGAGGCTGATTTCTGGGAGGTGGAGCTGGGCCTCGGTTGGCTTGTTGTGGTGGATGGTTATAAGGTTGGGCATTCATGACCATATAAGGTTGATGAGCATATGCCAAATTTGAGTGGGGGTAGTAGTGTTGTGGGGCTCTTTCCGGAAAATGGGGCCTGGGATGACGATACTCCCTTGCTTCAGAGGCTGCCATAGTCGTTTCTTCCTTCTTCTTCCCCCTTGTCGTTCCTCCGGACCCGCTTTGGACGGCCTGGGAGGTTGCCCTTATGGCTGCTTGACTCAATATCCGACCCGTTTTCAGCCCATTCTCTACCATCTCTCCTATCTTGATTGCTTCCGCGAATGGCTTACCCATGGCTGACATCATGTTTTGGAAATAGTCAGACTCTTGAGCCTGGAGAAAGGTAGTGACCATTTCCACTTCATCCATGGGAGGCTTCACTCTCGACGCCTGTTCACGCCACTTAATAGCATACTCTCTAAAGCTTTCCGAAGGCTTCTTCTTCAAATTCGACAGAGAGTTTCGGTCTGGCGCAATGTCGATGTTATACTGGAATTGTTTTACAAAATCTCTGGCGAGATCATCCCATATATGCCATCGGGACATTTCCTGATCCATATACCATTCCGAAGCTATCCCTACTAGACTTTCCCCAAAGTATGCCATTAGCAGTTCTTCTTTTCCGCCGGCTCCCCGCAATTGGTTGCAGTATTTCTTAAGATGTGCAATGGGGTCACCGTGCCCATCGTATTTCTCAAACTTGGGGGTCTTGAAACCCGTTGGCAGGTGCACGTGAGGGAACATGCACAGGTCAGCGTAAGAGACGCTCTTTTGTCCGCTCAATCCTTGCATATTCTTCAAACTTTGTTCAAGGCTTATCATTCTCTTGGCAATCTCATTTTGTTCTGCAATTCTGGGGTTCTGATCCTACCCAGGTGCAAGCTCGCACTGAGGCGGTAGAGGATTAGTACTGGTAGCGAATCTAGTTGGTTCCATTGAGAACGATGGTGCTTGGAATGTAAAAGAGGATGAGTCAAAGCTTGGCTTGTACGTGGTAGGCTGTGCCGTAATCGGGCAAGGCGATGCAGTAAAGATGTTCATGCTTGCATCAGTGGATGACATTCGGGGATGAGGCTCAGAAGGCGATCCAGCAGAGAAGGCTGAGGTGGCTGGGTACCCGAATGGGGTAGCAGGATAATTTATGGGGACATTAGAAGTCCCACTTGACCTGGAGAATAATTCAGGGAATCCGGGGACGACACTTGGCGGCTCTTTCCCATTATTCCAATCGTCCAGCATTTCCAACATGCGGAGCCGTAGGATTCTATTTTCCTCCGCAGTTGCGGATTCAGGTGTGAGGACGGCTGAGATCGAGCTTTCCTCAGAAACAGGGATTGTTTGCAATGGAATTTCTGAAGACATTTCCACACTTCCTTTTGACCTGGTGAAGTAAGTGTGAGTACTGCTTCTGGTCCTAACAACAGGTAGTTGAACACTTCTCCTTGACCTCGTGAAGTATGAGTGCGAGGCCAGACTTTCACCAAACCAATCGTCTTCCGAAAAACCCTGGAATGTACTCAATGACAAACGCACGGTTAGTTCGTAGCAAATAACAGATAGTTAATCTCACGTTGGGCATGATGCACCTATACAGTTAAGTGGATTACTATATGTTTGCTACGAGAGCATGCGTCATTCCGGCATTTTTATTAGTTTTTCCTTTCTTTTCTTTTTCTTTTCTTTTTTTTTTTTGTTTTTCTTTTATGTTTTTTTTTTATTTTGCAATAAAAGAGATGCGACCGGATCCGTTGAGGATTGCCTACATATCACGATGCCTACGTGAATCAGATCATTACGTAGTTCGAAAAACACAAACGAGCGTAAAAGAAACAACCTCTTTATTTGTTGAAATGTTCTGTTACAAACTACATTTTGCAAAAGAAAGAGCGAACTTTGAAAATAAACCTAGATTCAAAATAGACTAAAAATCACCCTGATGGGAAAAACAAGCAGAAGATGCTAAGATACAGCTTTGACCTATGAATGCATTATGGTTTTGAAAATTGGTGTCCGCGGGGCATCGTTCGGCCTCACCGCGGTCCTAGGCGTGAGATCCCTCTCAAGTTGCTCCAGCTCATGCATAGTCTGCCTGACATAACCCATTACTGCCGAGAGGACGGTAATGCTGGACATGTTCTCACATCGTAGACATCGTCTGGTGATGGCATGGGCAATGGCCTTGATCCTATCTCTGGTTTGCTTCTTCTCTACGAGTAGGCGTTTTATCTGATCGCTGCATATCTTGAAAACTTAAGCATCCTGTATATGCTGGTGTTTCAGTCGCCGTACTTCCAACTTCATCTGGGCTATTGAGTCGTACCAGTATCTGCTCTCTATTTGGAAATCCTTGGCCTGATTAACTGCTTTGATCTCAAGTGCAGCCATCTCTCTCTTTATTTTAGCAACAGTCTTCTCGTGGTTGCCTTCCAATTGATTCAGGTATCGGCGATGCTCATCTGCTCTTGCATCCCACTGTGCCCTGAGCTCCGCTATGACGTTTTCAGATTTCTCCAAACCATCTTGCCATTCCCTGATTTCATTTTTTAACCTTTTTATCAGCTGCTCGTCTGATCGACGCCTCGGCTGTTTATCTGCATCCACCCTTATCTGTTTGATTTGGCTTCTGAGCATTTCGTTTTCCTGAATTAACCTGTTCCGCTCTCCCAGATTGGTAGCAGCTTGCACGTTGTGCTCATATTTCAAGCCTTCTACTTGTTGCTTTAACCTGCTGATTTCGGCGCAATAGCCTCTTTCCTTCGCTAACCAATCCCACTGTCTTTGCGATGATTCGGTGAAATTCCGGATGTGGGGTCTCTTAGCTGGCCTTTCATGCTCAAGTTCCCTTCTATACCATGCAAGGTAACCTGGCGCCGTCTCTCCTTTGGCTCGATCCCGCACGCAAGTATCTGATTTCAAATATTGACACTCACTCCAGATTTGGCGAATCTTTGCTTCTGGGAACTGTCCGTTAGGACTTATCTCAACTGCTTGAGCGCTAAGATCTTCCTCATGAGGTACTGTCTGGCATCTTCCGAACTGTCTCAAAACTCGGCCGGGTGCGTAAGGTTGAATGCTCTTAAGCCCCATCAGCAAGAAATGAGTTTTAGCTGCCGACATATATAAGATCTCATCAACAGGCAACCATCCCAACGTCCATTGTATTTGGCTGGCAGTAAGAGCTTGAAAGAACGAGGTCCATGCCAGGACTCCTTTGGGCAAAATGATCTCTTTGGTTCTCGTGTAAGATTCTTCTATGCGGGTCTTTTCCGGGGAACCATGGCTCAAAATCTCGGAATGATGGCAGAGGTGCTCGGTCATCCATATCTGTAGGAGCAAGTTACAACCTTCGAAGAAATTTCCCCCAGCTTTACAAGCTGTGAGAGCCCGAAAGATGTCAGATACCACCATTGGCGCGAGAGTACTGTCACTTTGCGTGAGTAAAGTGCTGACGACCCCAGATATCTTCAAATCAATGTTTCCATCTTTCCTTGGAAATACCAGAAGACCCAGGAACATTATCATGAACGCTACCCGTCTGTGCTCGTCCCACTTCTGACGAACTCCTTTGCTGCACAGTTTGTTGATTGGATTATTGAATCCCCCTCATGACCGTACCTATCATATATGAAGCATGGAGTACAAAATCCGACTGCTAGATCCGGGTTGTGGACTGTTCTAGGTATCTTCAATGAATCTAGGAACCGATGTACCGTGACGACTCTTGGGGCAACCAAGTATTTCTGTCTTAACGGAAGTTCAGCATTCCCGATGTACCCAGCCATTTCTTCCAAAGTCGGGGTGAGTTCAAAATCAGAGAAATGGAAAACGTTGTGCGCCGGGTCCCAGTAGGTGATCAAAGCCCTTATGATATCTCCCCGAGGTTGGATTTCCAACAGACCCACAAGACCTTTCAGATATTTCTTAACCTCATTTTGTCCTTCAACACCTAGATCATTCCACCATAGCCGTAACTTGACAGGGATTTTGGTCATTATTGAAAAATGTTCATTTTGCATCGTGCTCATCCTGCACATTTATTAAGGTGATTTTAACAAAAATGACTTGACTCAAAAATATTTTACAGAGGGGATCAAGTTTTGAACACGGCCTTTAAACACTTCGGGGACGAAGATTTTAAGGCTGTGCGGGTCTATTGGATAAAAAATGCTAAACAAGACCCAAAGGTGGCTGTTTATGCAAAGTCAGCCTTCCGGCGTCCCTTTCGGGAACATTCGGCTATTTATGACAAAACAACGTCACCTGACTTATTTATGACTCTTTAAAATGTGAAACGCATTTTTTTGATTTTGGCTATTTTAGCAAAAATGGGGGTTGAACCCGACGAGGGTTGCCTACGTATCTCACATCCGGTGAGAATCAAACCGACGTAGTTCGGGCATACCGTAAATAGGGAAAATCGAATAAACCTAGAAATCAAGAATATGTATTTTTATTATTTTTTTTGAAAAGAGATAAAGACTAAAGAAAATATTTATTATATATTTTTTTTTAGGAAAAATTTGGACTATTAGTCTGAATTCATAAAGGGGTACTACGAAAGAAACAACACATTTTTTTTTGAAGTATGAATTTTCCGTTTTTTTTTTTTACTTTCTAAAATAAATACCTTCTCTTTTTTTTATTTTGAAAGTGATAAAAGAAAATTTTTATATTTTTTTTTTAACAACTCTCAATAAAAGACAATTCTTTTTTAGAGAAATTCCGGCGAGGTTTTGACACTAATTGGACATTGGTTTTATTTTCCAAAATAAGTAATTATCTCCCTTACGCTGCTATTTTCCCTTTTTTTAGGAACCGGTCGGCATGCGGAACCGAAGCAAATAAATGCACAACACAGATAGGAATGCAGCATGATGGTCTTTTCATTTCAGGTTGCCTGTCCTAGACAGACCCAACCCCTGTGTTGAGTCCCCTAAGTCAAATGCAGCATGATGCAAATAAGCGTTCCTACTAGGGATCCGGCATGAAGTCAAGTTATTCTAGGTTCGTAACCTGGGTATTTGTTCTAGACTGTGTACCCGAGCGGACAACTCGAGTCGAGGAGGGGGCTACGTACCGGGGACCCGCGAGATCGTCCGGCTTTGTAACTTGTCCGGCCTCTTTCTTATTTCAGGTATTGACACTAACAGAATAGGGAGTCTCGACCAGCGAGCTTCTCCCCGGAGGTAAGAAGAGAAGGGTTTCGGCACAGTTTATATACAGTTCAGATAATATCAAAGCGGTAAAAGACAACATTTAGCACGTTATGCAAAAACATGTAATAAAGATCAGATAATAAAGCCAAATATAACAATTATTCTAAGCTCGAATTCTTGAACCCTGAACCAGTGGTTCTGGGTTAAGATCCCCAGCAGAGTCGCCAGAGCTGTCACACCTCCTTTTTGCGCGCCCGCCCCGAAGGGTTAAATGCGCGAGGGAGTTTTTCCAATTTAAGTGACAATATTCAAAATGGGATTATTTATTTAATTCAGAGTCGCCACTTGGGAAAGGTTTGGCTTTTGGTGTCCCAAGTCACCGGTTTATCTTGAATCCCAAATCGAGGAAATTTTCGACTTTTCCAAATGAAGTCTGCGAACCAGAAATTCTAAGTAAGGAATTCTGTTGACCCGAGGGAAGGTGTTAGGCACCCTCGAATCCCGTGGTTCTAGCACGGTCGCTTAAATTGTTATAATGGCTAAATATCTGATTTAAATACATGTTATGACTTATGTGCTTTTATTAAGTTTAAACCGCTTTTATTATTATCATTTATTTTTATAGAATTGCAACGTCGTGAAAATGCATCTCGAACCACGTCACAATCAATGCACCCGTAGTTGTTAACACATTTCGACTCCGTTGAGATTTGAATTTGGGTCACATAAATGCGCACCCGAATTTAAGAATGTAATTTAATTAAGTCGCGCCTAAAAAGTCTAACGCGTTATTATCTTTGGGGAAGGCAGTGGAATTCACTAAACAGTCCATCCCAAATTCTAAGTATTTATTATGACCAATTATTGAGGGCCCCGCAATTTGCCTTTTTATTCGGCGAGGCTCGTCTCATTATTTTAGAAGGGTACCCTACAAGTGACTACATTTCTATTATTTTTGTTTCCAGAAATAGAAGAAAGAAAGATGTATGCTAATTGAAGTATATACTTTGGCCTAAAACCGGATTCCTATCAATTTCTAATTACTTATAAAGTGAAAAGACGCCATACCTTACGAAAATGCTTTGGTTGAGCAAAGAAATTACATGTGAGATTGATGAAATGCAATACTTAATCCGACAACATCCTTAAGTCGAATCTAAATCAAATTGCTTAAACAGGATTAACAGAGTTCTTTATTAAAAGATGTTACTGATAATGTTCAAGACTAGTCCTATAAACTGCTTAAAGAAATCAAAACTGGATGATTCAAGACTGTATGATACTTGGCTAGACTTAAAAGCCGTTTGCCCCTACCTATTCAAACATAACTGAAGAAGAGTTGAATTAACAATTCTATCAAATGATAGCACATTCCATAAATTATGTGACTGCATCACGTGTACTGCCAACTAACATGTCGCAGTTTTAGACTAGAATATTTTCAATTAAGTACAAACTTACTAATGTGTTTTCTATTGGACTACAAATAACATAATTTATACAACTTTAACAATATTCACAAAGCTGTAAGTAAAGCAGCAGAATGATTTAAGAATTCTTCAGATCTTTCAATTCATGCCTCTCATGGTTACATCAGTATGAAATGTGTACCTGGATGTTGAATACGACAAAAAGAAAAGGAAGAAGATAGAGAAGATCAGCAGCAGCAGGAACAAAGTAACAGCCAGCAAATCGAACAACACAGCAGAATAGGCTCGAGTGCAAGAATACAACTATAGCCGATAGAAAGAGTGGTCAAATGACAGCAGCACACAGTGAAGTAGAATCAGAATTCCAGGCAGATCAAAACCAGTAGTAAACCAATGAAAACACTCGACTAGTAGACTCAATTGGAACTTCAAAGAATCAGAATGGATTGAACAGATTGAACAAATGAAACCCAAACAACAAGAGGAAGAAGCAGTTTCTGATTGTTGACTGTATGCTTTCTATCTCTTAAACCCTCTCTACCTGTTCTGAAAATCCCAACCCCCAGTCCAGTCTGAGTTCCCTATGTGTGTTCCCTAATATCAGCTGTATTCCTCTCCTTTTCTCCTCTATATGTCTTCTCTATGTATGTCTGTATATATCTGTATGTATTTCAACTCCCCTCCAATCTTATTTCTCTTATCTCCTCACAGTCTGTGTATATCTATTTGTATGTATTTCAGCTCTCTCTTTCAAAAACTCCTCACAGTGTGCCTCCCTCCCTCTGTGTGTCTTATCAAATGTCCCCTTTTATCTTTGTATGTCCTCCCTTTTATAAGCCTTCACATTACCCCTTTTTACAGCCTGATAGATTAAAAGGAAACCCTCCCATGTGCCTTCTTCTTTTCAGTTCCACTTTAGCTAATTAAGTATTAAACCAACTCCCATGATATTCCCTGGCAGATTCATTTCAAGTAATGTTTATTATTTTTGGGGCTAAAGTAGAGCATGGGCAGCAGAATATATCTGACAGCATATGCTGTCAAACCATTTTTAAATCAAAAGCCCTTTCATGCAGGAAACCAGGCTGTGCACAATGCACATGTTGTGCACAAGTGCACATGCCATCAATTCAGATTTCAATTACAGACCAAGCCTTAGGTTTCTGAAATCATATTAACAACTATAAGTAACTGAACTTGTTTCTTAATTGATTCAGGCAATGTTCAACAGAAGCAAATCGATTTATTTTTGTTCAGACAGTTGAAACTAATTGACGACATATGTCGACTCGACTATATTAGTTATAACACATACAATCGTAGCCAAAATCAGACATTTAACAGTATCACACAAGGTTCGAATTATACTGACTAAGCAGAATTGTACTCGAGGGGTCAGCTAATCAGCTCAAATTTGAAGCTCAACTATTCGCACAGCACGTACACATATACACATTCAGTAACAGAAAGAAACAAATCAAACACAAAGGCTCGGGCAAGGTGGACAGGACACAGTTAATAAAACTCAAAACACCAGATTCAACCAAACATGGACAGTTTTTAGAACAATCACATGGACCAAAACAAATAAAGAAAAGAAAGAAACTCACCTTAACCTTAAAAAATCATATAAACAACCCACATATTTTAATCAAAAGATTTACAAACTCAAAAACAAACGGCCAGCTTCCTTTCCCCGTTTGACAAATGCAACCAAACGACTATTTTTGCAAATGTGGCCCCTTCCAAATTTTGAGGCCGGAGAGGATTATTTTATGACACTTTAAAAACTTGTCCATTCTTTTACGAAAATAGCCTTTCGACAACTGAAAGATACTCTAGGGCTATTTCGGCAAGAACGGTTTAAGACACTGTCGAAGCTAGCTCGGCTTATTTTTGACTAAAAAAAAATTCACCTGACCGTTGACTCTTTGTTTTTTTTCTCAAATTACAATAAAAACCAGGTGTTGCAACACGGCCCTTCAGCGCCTCGGGGACGAAGATTTTTTAAGGCTGTGTGGGTCAACTGAACCAAATTTTAAAAATGACCCAAAGGTGGCTGTTTATGCAAAGTCAGCCTTCCGGCGTCCCTTTCGGGAACATTCGGCTATGTCTTGATAAAACAGCGTCACCCGACTTCTTTATGACAAAACTAAAATTTGACATATTTTTTTTTGGCTATTTTGTTTTAGCAAAAAGTGGAGGTTGGACACTACCCGACTTATTTATGAAAAAATTAAAATTTTGACATGTTTTTTATTTATTTATTGGTTTTTGGCTTATTTTAGCAAAAGGGGGGGTTGGACCCGATGAGGGTTGCCTACGTATCTCACATCCGGTGAGAATCAAACCCGCGTAGTTCGGGCCTTGTGAATAAGTAAATGAACTAATATTTTTTTTTATTGGAACTGTGAAAGAACTGCTCAAAGGAAGTATATATATTTTTTTGATTGATTTCTTTTTGAAAGAAAAACTCGTAAAAATTCCTTTTCTTTTGATTTGAACTTTGAGAATTTCAAAAGCAAAAGGAAGTTTTTTTTTCGAATTTCCATTTGTCTTTTTTTTTTATTCTAAAGAAAAAAATATTTTTGGAATTTTACTTTTGATAAAAGAAATGCTTCTAAAAATTATTTTTTGAATTTTGAATTTTCTTTTCAATTTTGAAAGAAGAATCAAAATATTTTCGGATTTTTTTTCTTAAAAGAAAACATTTTTATTATTTTTGTTTTATCAACAATGGAAAATAAAGATATTTATATTATTTTTTGCAAGACATATTTTTTTGGAATTTTATTTTGAATTTTCTTGGCAAGACAAATACTCTTTGCAACAAATAAAGATATATATATCTTTTGGAAATAAAAAAAAACTTTTCGGATTTATATGTATATATATATATATATATATATATATTTGCGACAAATAATGAAAGACTTTTTTTTATTATTTTTTTATTTTTTGCATTTTCATAAGCAAATAAATAAAATAAAAAAACCATTTTAAAAATAAGACTCTTTTTTATTTTCATTTTTTATGGCAAGACAAACTATTTTTTAAAAAAAAAAAAAAAATTTAAAAAACAAGACAGAACAACGACTCTTTTTTTTTTCCTTTGCTTTTAATAAAACAAACTAATAAAACATTTTTTTTTCATTTTCTTAAAATTTCTGCAGAGTTTTGACAGTATTTGGGCATTGGTTTTTTTTTTTTTCAAAAATAAACAGTCAATTCCCTAACCGCTATTTCTTTTTTTTTCAATTTTAAAATATTATTCATGATATTCAAAAGTCAGTCAACACACAAATCCGGATCAAATAAATGCGCAAGTAGCAGCAAGTAAGATGCATCAGGATGGTCATTTTTTTGGTACACCTGTCCTAGACAGACCCAACCCCTGTGTTGAGTCTCCAAAGTCAAATGCACGTGATGCAAACAATCGCTCCTACTAGGGATCCGGCATGAAGCTGAGTTATTCTAAGTGAAAAAAACCTGAGGCATATTGATCTAGCCCTGGCTTACCCAAACGGACAGTTTGAGCCGAAGCGGGGGCAACGTACCGGGAGCACGAAAGTCTACCCGGCCTAGTTACTTGTCCCAACTTCGTCTTATTTGGTATGACTTTAACAGAAAGGTGGGCCACGCGCACGTGTGCACCATAAATTTAGAAGACTCAGAAAGAAGGGGGTTTCGTAGCAGTTGTATATATTCATAATTCAAATAATATTAAAGCGGTAAAAGTGTCATTTAGCACATTGGGCATATATCATGTAAAAAAAATCAGATAATAAATAAAGCCAACTATAACAATTATTTTAAGCTCGAATTCTTGAACCCTGAACCAGTGGTTCTGGACCAATTCCCCAGCAGAGTCGCTAGAGCTGTCGCACCTCCTTTTTCCGCCCCCGCGAGGGTGCAAGGGAGTTTTCTCCAATTAAAGGACAGTCGAAACGGGATTTGTTTGTTTGTTTCAGAGTCGCCACCTGGGAATTTTAAGGCGTCCCAAGTCACCAATTTTAATCCCTGAATCGAGGAGAATATGACTCTGTTTATTATTCTGCGAACCAGAAATCCGGATAAGGAATTCTGTTAACCCGGGAGAAGGTGTTAGGCATTCCCGAGTTCCGTGGTTCTAGCACGGTCGCTCAACTGTTATATTTGGCTTGATTATTTTGATTTATTAAATACATTTTTATTGCATGATTTTATTGTTACCGCTTCTATTTAAATTGTTTATAATTAAAGACCCTTCTTCGAATCGAATCACGCGTACGTGTATTCGTTTTATATATTAATATTTTTAATGTGAAAATCGTGTCACGCGTACGTATACACAATATAATAATTATTATTTATTTATTTTTATTTTTTTTCGAAATTTTTTATTATAAAAAAAAAAACTTAAGTTCGAAATTGTGCTAAAAATAAAATTATGAACGTTCGTCGCTCTTGTATAATTAAATATTAAACCGCACATCTCGAGTTATATGAAATTAATATTGATATTCTCCGAAGAGCCCCCTTTTTATTAAATGTTCTTTCGAAGTTGCGCGAACGCATAATCCGAATTGCTTTTAGAAATATAATCAGGTTACGCGAACGCATCCCTAATCACGCAAAAGATTCTTAATAGTAGTATAGATTTTCCATAAATGTTTATTGCATCTATCTATTTTTAAATGTAAGAATCGTGGAGAATTACCGATTGGGATGCCACCAAATTTCTTGACAAAGAATTCAAAATTTATTAGGCGTTGCTACAAGTCTTATTTTACGCGTATGAATTATATACCTCAAAACTATTCAAATTTTAAAGAATTAATGATATGAAAAAGAAACAAACATGTAACTAAAAATACTACCATTTTTATCGTGGATACAACATTAACATATCCAAAAATTGAATCGCATATAAAACTGGAAAAAGAATTAATTTGATAAACAAATTAATAGTTTCTGCAGAACTTTTATTGTTACATTTAATGCGAATTCTATTTCTACATATCCTTGACATAAAATGTTGCAATTCGTGCTTGTAAATCCCATATCCTTCTCATATACTTGTTTTTAGTCCAAAGTTATAATTGTTTGGTTAATTTTGCTTACGAAGATTGGGTTTGAGATAAATAAACCAATTCTTATATTCTGCCTATGCGAATATTTGCAAACACTAACTCTATATTTTGTAAAAAATCATTGACATTATTTCATATATTAAAAGAAATGAGTTGATCGCGTTCCTAAAATAACTAAGCCATTTGTTATTAAGAAAGAGAACTAATCTACCAATTGATTTAATACTATATTAACCAACTAAAACAAAACTGAAACTTAAACTAATAAAATTTAAATGAGTAGAAAACATCCTTATAATCAAACTTCATTTACTTGCCATGTTGAAGCTTTTCATGACATGAATTTTCAGATATGTACCTGATATTGGAAGCAAAAGAAAATGATGATGAGAATCAGCAGCAATAATAACAGTACAATAGCAACAACTGCCCAGCAACAGTAACAACCCAGTAACAGACCGGTGGAGTAGTAATCCCAAAAACAAAAGCTTTAAGCTTTAAATGAAACAACAACCATTAATACTAATTTCAAACAAAGAAAGAAAGCAGTAGATTTTTTAGCTTTTATTTTTATTTTGAAAGCTTAAATATTTTTCGGAATTTTTCTCTCTTCTATTCTCTGTCCGTTTTTTTTTCTCTCTATCTGTATTCCTTCTTCTTCTGTCTTGTGTTCAAGACTTCACATATATATAATCTCATCCCATAAACCTTTTAATCAATTAAATCAATACTTTTTCTCTACCCAACCCATTATCTTTCCACTCATCCCCATTACATTAAATAAACATATCACACCACCCCATTATATTTTGTCCCCCATGCTTTATTTAAAATAATGCAAGATTCCCCTTTAATTTAAATCTTGTCCCCCCTTTATATTAAATAATCATATCACAACCCACCCCATTTCATTTTGTCCCCCATGCTTCAAATAAACAATTTCAAAATGTACAATTCCTAAACTACCCCTTCCGACCTTACTGAAATTACCAAACTACCCCTGAACGTATTACAAATTTACCAAACTAACCATCAGCTATAACACATCAATTAATCAAACTTAACCAAAATATAGACAATATGATCAATTTCTAACAATGTTCAAACAACAATATGAACATGGATGAACATCATAACAACAATATCACATGAACATGATTTTAACAACATTTCAACAACAAATCACATGAACACGAATTGAACAACAAAGAACAACTAAAATTTGATTGAACAATATTTTAGCAACAAACAATCCTATTTTCGGATTCAACAACAACAACAAACAAAGTATGAAGATTTCTAAATTCAATCATATTGAACTTAAAATCAACTCTAACAACATTACAACAAACAATTCTTATATTAAACTTTAAACAAGATTATGAGAACAATTCAAGCAATAATCATAAATGGTAAACAAGAAATCAAACTATACAAAAATTCGGATTCAAGATCATCAAAACAAAGTATGAACATGAATGAATCTATTTTAAGACAACAAAACATGACGGATTAAACGATTAAAACAATATATTCCTTTAATACAACTAAATTCTTTAAACAAATAACAAGATCGACGAAGAAACAATTATGAACTTAAACTTGAACTTAACAATATTAACAATTTCTAACAATACATAAACACATGAAACAAATTGAAGAAATAGTTGATTAAATTTCAATTTGAATCTAACAAACATCAAACTAACAAATACTTACTTAAACAATAATACAAACATGAAATAAACATGAAAACAACTAATTAAACTTCTATTTTGAAATCTGAAAATTAATTTAACAAACCACATGAACATGAACAAAACCAAAAATCAAATATCTAACCATAGACATGAATAAAACAAACATTCGTCGATTTTAGATTCGAAAAATATCAAAACAAAATACGGACAAAAATAAAAATTCAAAAACTACTAACCGGATTGAAACAACGAATGACTAACCAACGACGAACGACATCGACCAAAACTCATCCATGTATGCGAGGCCGAAGTGAAGAGGACGAAGGTGAGGCGGCGTCGGGGCAGCTGAAGCCACTGCCGCGACAAAGCAGCAGCGGCGACGACCTAGCAGCGGCGTCCAGAAAATCAACTCGGAGACGACTTCCATGGCTACGCTCACTGAAGAAGACGAAGAAGAGCAGCAGCGGCTGAGGCTTGTTTTGGCCTCAAACTACTCGACAGAAGCAGCTGGCCTCAAGCTCATCCATGGCGGAATGAGCTGGACGACGAAGGCAGCGACGGGCTTGGCCATGACGAGCATCGGCGATGGGAACTTCGAACAACAGCTGACTCGTCGAGGGTTGTGTTCGTTTGGTTGTTTGGTTGAGATACAGAAGCAGCATGGTCAGCCATGAGCGTCGAGCTCAAGCTTGAACTCGACGAGCTTCGTCAATGGCGGATAGGGCTAGGAATTTCGGACGAAGAAGAAGAAGATGAAGACGATGTAGCCATGGGTGGTCGGAGAGCAGCTTTGTTGCTGCGTCAACTGTTGGACGGTGGTCGACGGGCGGACATGGGAGGGTAACTTGGAACTTGAGGAAGAAGAAGAAGATAAGGGGAGGGGGGGCGGATGGCTTTCCTTAGTTTTTAGGGTTTTTTCTTCCTTTTTTTGTTTTGTTTTATGTTGTAAAATGTAAGACAAGGGGTTTGGGTCTTTTGGGTTATGGACTGGGTTGACCCAGTTCGAAATGGACTGGGTCGTAGGGAAGATTGGGCCATTTTTTGGGCCTATGGCTTGAAATCGAAGACGAGGCCCAATTCCGACTTTCTTTATATTTTCGCTCTCTTTTCTTCTTTTATTTCTCTAAAACTAAATTATAAAAATACTTAAACTATTATTAAGAACTAAATTAAGTTATAAAAGTGCAAATTAACTCCAAATAACAATTAACGCACAATTAAGTAATAATTAAGCATAAAATTGTATATTTGGGCATTAAATGCTAAAAATGCAAAAGATGCCTATTTTTGTAATTTTCATTTTTTGTAAACAAATTTAATTAGTAACAATTATAGAATTAAATCCTACATGCAAATGCGACATATTTTTGTAATTTTTTATTAATTTAACAAATAAACAAACACAGACAAATACAAATAATTATCCAAAATATCACAAAATCTCACAAAATTTCACACCAAGGAAAATCATTTTATTTTGAATTTTTGGGAGTAATTCTCATATAGGGCAAAAATCACGTGCTTACAGCTGCCCCTCTTTGCCCGGAGACACGAAGGGTTTTCGTGCAAAGATAAAGCGAGCGATTTTTGCCCATTCGCGTACTCCGTTGAAGCATTTTTTTTGAAAAAGATTTGACCGAACCTTTGCTTCAAAGGTTTCCTACATATCCTGGGCTAAACAGGAATCAGGTCAATGTAGTTCGGGAAATTTTGGTAGCTGGGACTACCGTTGGACTGCAATGTTACTGTTGTTGCATGCTATTACTACTGCTTACTGATCTCCTTGTTACACCGTGCTTAAAAGAAAACAAGAAGCTAAGCTATACTGCAATTTTTCTTGTTGCCTTGCTTTCTTGTTTGCTTGCATTTTTTTCTGGTGATTTTCTTCTTTTTGACACATGCACTTGAGTTTGTGTTGTGACCTCTTGTTGCAACCTTCCGTTTCCCGGTGCTGGGGAATTTTATTATTTCCTGCTGGGGATTCCTATTGTAACCCTCTGTTTTATTGTCCTCTGACTTGATCTTGAAATGTATGCCTCTGTTATCTGGGCGGGCTCCCAATTTTAATACTTGAAAATTAAAGACTTGAAATGTATGTCTCTGTTATCTGGGCGGGCTCCCAAGTTCAATGCTTGAAAATTAAAGACTGAAATGTATGTCTCTGTTCTATGGGCGGGCTCCCAACTTCAACAACAACTTTAAAAATGAATGTCATTCCTCTCTTCAGGCGGGCTCCTGACTTCAACAACAACTTTGAAAATAATCGTCATTCCTCTCTTCAGGGGGGCTCCTGATTTCAACAACTTTAAAAAAATAAAATCCTGTTCGAGGGCGGATGAACCCAAATATCCTATTCGAGGGCGGATGAACCCAAATATCCTATTCGAGGGCGGATGAACCCAAATATCCTATTCGAGGGCGGATGAACCCAAATATCCTATTCGAGGGCGGATGAATCCAAAATATCCTATTCGAGGGCGGATGAACCCAAAATATCCTATTCGAGGGCGGATGAACCCAAAATATCCTATTCGAGGGCGGATGAACCCAAAATATCCTATTCGAGGGCGGATGAACCCAAAATATCCTATTCGAGGGCGGATGAACCCAAAATATCCTATTCGAGGGCGGATGAACCCAAATATCCTATTCGAGGGCGGATGAACCCAAAATATCCTATTCGAGGGCGGATGAACCCAAAATATCCTATTCGAGGGCGGATGAACCCAAAATATCCTATTCGAGGGCGGATGAACCCAAAATATCCTATTCGAGGGCGGATGAACCCAAAATATCCTATTCGAGGGCGGATGAACCCAAAATATCCTATTCGAGGGCGGATGAACCCAAAATATCCTATTCGAGGGCGGATGAACCCAAAATATCCTATTCGAGGGCGGATGAACCCAAAATATCCTATTCGAGGGCGGATGAACCCAAATATCCTATTCGAGGGCGGATGAACCCAAAATATCCTATTCGAGGGCGGATGATCCCATTTTCAAAATCTTGGAATTGTCTTACCTCCGACTGTTTTTCTTCGAATCGTGTTGTCTTGCTATCTCTTAAAACTTGAATTAATTTCCTCGTTCCTCCGAGAAAATTTTCTACAATGGCAGAAAATTTTCTGCCCCAGTTTTGGTGATTTTCCTTGTTCTCCAGGTGGACGCCTGATTTCTTCTTCAATTTTTCATCCTCATTCTCCAGGTGGATGCCTGATTGCTATTTCAACTGTCCTTCCTTGTTCTCCAGGTGGACGCCTGACTTCTGATAATTCAACTGTTTTCCCTTGTTCTCCAGGTGGACGCCTGATTTCTTCTTCAAATTTTTTTTTTTTTTTATCCTCCGCTCTGCTTTGTTCTTGCTTGCTGGGGATAGTACCACTGTGGGAGTCTCCTTTCTTCCCCTCCTTCAAATTTGTTTTTGGTTTTTTTTTTTTCAACACTGCTGGGGATAAAAGTGTTATTTTCTTGGGATAACGTTGTTGAGGATAACGCTGCTGGAGAATTTTATCACTTCAAATCGATGCTTCATTCTTTTGAAAGCTGCTGGGGATGATAATGGCTCTTTGCTTTTCTGAGCACAAATGTCATCTCTTTGTTCTGTCTGCTGGGGATCAACTTCCTCCATTGGAAGCTTATTATGTTGGGGGAAACCCTGGTTCAAAGACCACTTCCTTGGTGCTATCTTTATTCTTCCCCAAATGGGTACCTGATTTCCAGAAAATTTTCTAACTGAAAAGAAAATTTTCTGCCCCAGTTTGCATTTTCCCTTATGGTCTTCACTGCCATTCCATTTACCTGTTTCAAACCAAACAAAATTTGTTAGTTTAAAAACCCGGTGGTTGGTTATGATACTCCTACTGGGATGGTTTTTTCCCTTTCTCCCTTCCCCACTCTATGTTGTCCGACCCTCTTGGAACTTGGTCGAAAATCTGTTGGGGATGCTCCTACATCTCGATGATCTGTCGGGGGCCCTCTTGGAATTAGGTCCACAATTTTCTCAACTGTTGTTTTCCTGTTTTTCTCCAACTTCCCCTGGAAATTTGGTCCTATTGGGATCTAGGCCCCTTTCATCATTTGGTCTTGCGACCAACTTCTTTTCTCTTTATCGCCTTATCTTTGGCGTGTCCTATTCGCATTTTGCTTTGCATCATTTTGGCAACTGGTAGTAAGCTCTGAAAATCCTTTTCAAAAACAAACTGCTGGGAAGGTAAGTCTTTTAAACCAAGAAATGAAAAAGTGATGATTTCAAAAAATAGAAAAAAGAAGAAGTCTTTCTGAACAAATGCTAGGGAAAAGGAAAGAAAAGAACTTATCTGAATGATATAACCGATTCCAACGATCATGTCGCGCATTCCGGATTAATCAACCCAGTCTATTTGTATCAATCAACCTTCCAGACGGCCTCATGTTGCTGGGGATAAACAGGCACTCAACTCTTTGTGGATCCTTCCCGCCAATCTTGTTTTGTCGCCTCATAGTGCCCTTCGAGGGGTTTTCACTAATAAGACTCTCTCATTTCTCTCAACTCCCGTCGCCTTATGGTGCCTGTGAAGGTTTTCACCGATAAGACTCTCTCATTTTATTTTATTTTTCAGCTGGGAATTGGAGTGTTGCCGATATGACTCTCTCTGTTGGGGATTCTTTCGGCTATCAATTCAGTTCCAGCTTATGATCTTCTTCTTTGCTGGGGATCAGAGTGTTATTCCCGACTTCCATTTGCATTGACTTAGCACTTCTCAGATACTGATCGGGAGGTCTTTTTTGGACATCAATAGGGATTTTTGTGTATGGCTGAAAGGAGAAGGGGGTATCAAAAGTTCAAAAATAATTTTTAGGGGTAAAATAGTACAACTCTTGGAATCAAACTTTCTTGCCAAAATTACAAGCGCCAACTTCTGCCCCAGTTTTTCTTGCTTGGGGATTTTTATTTTGTCACAATATATTACCTTATGCACACTATGTTACACTATGACCGAGCCGTGAGGCGCCTACGTATCCTTCTTTGAGGAATCAGGTCAAACGTAGTTCCCATTCCTTTGTTTTTTTTTTCTTGACTTTTCTTTTGTTCTTATTATCATTACTTTTTTTTCGTTTTCATTACTGATTCCAAAAGAGGGGTATGAAAGAGTAAATAAGGCTCAAAAGGGGAAGCAAAGGTCAAAGTGTTTGGATAGAAGAAAGAATTGCCTCCGTCATTTCATTCTCTGATAAATGCTAAGTACAAACAAACAACAATTATAATTACAAGAAATCATAATATCTCTTAACTGCGTCAGAATTGATAGTCATGTCGACGCATTTCCCTTCGATATTTGTTGATCATAAAGCATCATCGGGCTTGCTCTGTTTAGATTGCGATAATCAACACACACCTCGGATTTTCCGTCTTCTTCTTCTTCTTCTTCTTCTTTTTTTTTTTTTTCATTGGCACCACATTATCCCATCAATCAGGATATCGAGCGGCCCGAATAACCTTAGTATTCAGCTGTTTGGTCACTTCTTCCTTAATCTTCCCACTCACGTTGGTTTTGAACTTCCTCAATTTTGCTGGACGGGGGGTAATGCCGGGTCAGTGGGCAATTTTTGAACCACTAGATTGGTGCTTAAGCCCGGCATGTCGTCGTATGACCATGCAAAATGTTTTGAATTCAGTAAGTGCTTTGATTAGTTCTTCCCTGATGTTTGGTTCCATGTGGATGCTTATCTTAGCTTCCCTGATGTCATCCGCATCCCCTAGATTGACGACTTTCGTGTCATTTGAGTTGTTCTTTTTTTTTTTTTCAAATTGGCTCAACTCTTTGTTAATTTCTTCGAAGGCTTCATCCTTATCGTATTCCGACTTATCATCACAATCTTGTACTATAAGTTCGAAATCAGATTGATTTTTTTTTAAGACTAGGCTGAAGATCCGTCGTGCATGCCATGTCATTAGAACCAGTAGAAAGAGAACTGTTCAAAAGAGAAAAATAAGAAGAAAAATTAAAACAATATAAGGAATGAGGAAAGAAAAAAAACTTTTACTATATTAAAATACGGGATAGCAAGGTTTCACACTTTGGCGAGCACAAGAAAGATCTGGATTACAACCCTAGAATAATCCAGACAACAAAAAAAAGAAAATCAGAGCCCACTACCAAGACTCCCTTCGTATAGGAAGAGGAGTAGTCATTCAATTGTTGATTTTTGCTTTCAACCCCACAAACTGTACATCTGCCTCATTGGACCCTTTTCCCAACACCATAACTGGCTTGTCATCCACCTTTTCCAACTATACCACCGTTTTCCCACTGGTTAACATTTCTTTTGAACCGACACGGATCATCATCACTGTTTGTGAGGGTTTCTTTAGCTTCCCTCCTTCGTGCATTAGCTCAATCATGTGGGTTTCAAGGTGTGCCGGCAACGGGTTCTGATTGATGTTGGGTGCCTCTGGTGTCTGAACCTCAATCTTGTTGGTGTCAATAAGATTTTGTACTGCATGTTTCAACTTCCAACATTTCTCGGTATCATGTCCGGGAGCCCCCGAACAATACTCACAGCTTACCGAGTGGTCCATATTTTTGGGAAAGAGATTTGGCAATCTGGGCTCAACAGGACTCAACAAGTCTAACTGCCTTAATTTGTGGAACACGGCAGTATAGGTTTCCCCCAACTCAGTGAATGTTCTTTGTATTTTTTCATTTCTGAAAGCCTGATTTCCCCGGAAACCTTCCCCTAGAGGGTTCTTGTAGGCTCTTGGTGGTGAATAGGTGTTTTGTAGTGGTGTATGTGTGTTCTGGGGAGCCGGCGCGCGCCATTGCGAGCGAACCGGAGGCTGAGTGTATGTTTGGGCTTGGTTAATGGAAGAATAGGGCTCTGAAGGGTGATAGTAGTGTTGGGATGAATTTTGGTGGTAAGTTGATTGGCGAGGTCGTTGTCGATTATAGTAAGGCGGTGAACCTCTGGGTCCCGACCAAATTCCTGAATCAACTACCGCTGCTTCCTCTCTCTTTTTTCTTCCGATTTCTCCTACCTCGCTTTGAATAGCTTGAGTAGCTGCCTTAATTGCTGAATAGCTCATAATTTTATTTGTCTTGATGCCTTCTTCCACCATACCTCCCATCTTCACTACCTCGTTGAATGATTTCCCAACCGCTGAAACCAAATGGGCATAGTAAGTTGGTTCCAAGGCTTGGAGGAAGTAGTCTACCATTTCACTCTCCTTCATAGGAGGATCCACTCTTGCTGCTTGTTCTCTCCACCGGAAGCCGTACTCTCTGAAACTTTCATTGTGTTTCTTCTCAAATTTTGTCAAAGATAGTCGATCTGGGATGATTTCCAGATTGTATTGGAAATGGTATGCGAATGCCTGTGCCAGGTCATCCCAGGTGTACCATCTCCCATGGTCCTGGCGTGTATACCACTCCAAAGCTGATCCGCCTAAACTTTGACTGAAGTAAGCCATCAATAATTCGTCCTTTCCCCCAGCTCCTCGCATCTTGCTGCAGAAACCCCTTAAGTGGGCTACTGGGTCGTCGTGCCCATTGTATAGGTCAAATTTAGGCATTTTGAAGCCAATTGGTAATTGTACATTTGGGAACAAGCACAAATCCTTGTATGCTACACTGACTTGCCCACCTAACCCTCGCATGTCTCGGAATGATTGTTCTAGACTTTTGACCTTCCTGAACATCTCTTCTTGTTCAGCATTTTTGGCTGGCTTGTCACTTTCAGTTGGGAGGTCAAAATGAGGAGTAGTTGAATAGATTTCGGAGGCTTTGAGGGTGGGCTCCGGGGGGTAATATTGGTTATCCTGGGCCTGGAATGTAGGCTCACTAGGAGATTTGTGGAATGTAGCCGGGGGAGGTGCTACGAAAACAGGAGTCACAGGTGGAGGAAAGTATGAAACTGGTTTCGGAGGTGGAGACTGCGGTGTCTGAGAGGTGGTTCCTCGGTAGTGTTGGTAAATGGGGAAATTTGGGGATAATTCAGTGGTAATATTATCCTGAGTTTGGGTCATTGATGGAGCAGGGTTAGTTGGGTAAGATGGGGGTAACTGTCCTGTAGACCAGGCTTGGTACATCTCAGCCATTTGCTGCTTGAGTTTAAACATCTCTTCTTTCATTTTCCCGACATCCATCTCCTCTAGCTCAATACCTGTGTCAACATCTGGGATAGACATACTTTCGGGTATTGGTCCTTTTGATCTCGTGTGATAATGATAATATGCCAGTATACTCTTTAGAGAAACTAACTGCTTGAATTCTGGAAATGAACAAACTTGTTAGTTTTGAGAATTTAACACATATATAATTACACGTTGAGATGCAATGCTCCTAGACAAATATCCCCTTTCTATTATGCATTTGCTCGACTGCTTGTGTCGTCCCAACTTTCTTGAAAATTTTATTCACTTTTATTTTATTTTATTTTCTTAAATATATTTTATTGTGGTGGTCGAATCTTATAGAGATTGTCTACGTATCATGACCCCGCATGAATCAGACCTTGCGTAGTTCGGACCAATAAAAGATGAACAATACTAATCATTTTTTTTCAATTTTCATATTAAAATAAACTGGGTTTCAATGGTTTGAAGATGACCTACAAACTCGAAAATCAAACAACCCACATATTTTAATCAAAAGATTTACAAACTCAAAAACAAACGGCCAGCTTCCTTTCCCCGTTTGACAAATGCAACCAAACGATTATTTTTGCAAATGTGGACCCTTCCAAATTTTGAGGCCGGAGAGGATTATTTTATGACACTTTAAAAACTTGTCCATTCTTTTACGAAAATAGCCTTTCGACAACTGAAAGATACTCTAGGGCTATTTCGGCAAGAACGGTTTAAGACACTGTCGAAGCTAGCTCGGCTTATTTTTGACTAAAAAAAAAATTCACCTGACCGTTGACTCTTTGTTTTTTTTTCTCAAATTACAATAAAAACAAGGTGTTGCAACACGGCCCTTCAGCGCCTCGGGGACGAAGATTTTTTAAGGCTGTGTGGGTCAACTGAACCAAATTTTAAAAATGACCCAAAGGTGGCTGTTTATGCAAAGTCAGCCTTTCGGCGTCCCTTTCGGGAACATTCGGCTATGTCTTGATAAAACAGCGTCACCCGACTTCTTTATGACAAAACTAAAATTTGACATATTTTTTTTGGCTATTTTGTTTTAGCAAAAAGTGGAGGCTGGACACTACCCGACTTATTTATGAAAAAATTAAAATTTTGACATGTTTTTTATTTATTTATTGGTTTTTGGCTATTTTAGCAAAAATGGGGGTTGGACCCGATGAGGGTTGCCTACGTATCTCACATCCGGTGAGAATCAAACCCGCGTAGTTCGGGCCTTGTGAATAAGTAAATGAACTAATATTTTTTTTTTATTGGAGCTGTAAAAGAACTGCTCAAAGGAAGTATATATATTTTTTTGATTGATTTCTTTTTGAAAGAAAAACTCGTAAAAATTCCTTTTCTTTTGATTTGAACTTTGAGAATTTCAAAAGCAAAAGGAAGTTTTTTTTTCGAATTTCCATTTGTCTTTTTTTTTTATTCTAAAGAAAAAAATATTTTTGGAATTTTAGTTTTGATAAAAGAAATGCTTCTAAAAAATATTTTTTGAATTTTGAATTTTCTTTTCAATTTTGAAAGAAGAATCAAAATATTTTCGGATTTTTTTTCTTAAAAGAAAACATTTTTATTATTTTTGTTTTATCAACAATGGAAAATAAAGATATTTATATTATTTTTTGCAAGACATATTTTTTTTGGAATTTTATTTTGAATTTTCTTGGCAAGACAAATACTCTTTGCAACAAATAAAGATATATATATCTTTTGGAAATAAAAAAAAAACTTTTCGGATTTATATGTATATATATATATATATATATATATATATATATATTTGCGACAAATAATGAAAGACTTTTTTTATTATTATTTTTTTATTTTTTGCATTTTCATAAGCAAATAAATAAAATAAAAAAAACCATTTTAAAAATAAGACTCTTTTTTATTTTCATTTTTTATGGCAAGACAAACTATTTTTTTTTTAAAATTTTTTTTTTAAAAACAAGACAGAACAACGACTCTTTTTTTTTCCTTTGCTTTTAATAAAACAAACTAATAAAACATTTTTTTTTCATTTTCTTAAAATTTCTGCAGAGTTTTGACAGTATTTGGGCATTGGTTTTTTTTTTTTCAAAAATAAACAGTCAATTCCCTAACCGCTATTTTTTTTTCAATTTTAAAATATTATTCATGATATTCAAAAGTCAGTCAACACACAAATCCGGATCAAATAAATGCGCAAGTAGCAGCAAGTAAGATGCATCAGGATGGTCATTTTTTTTGGTACACCTGTCCTAGACAGACCCAACCCCTGTGTTGAGTCTCCAAAGTCAAATGCACGTGATGCAAACAATCGCTCCTACTAGGGATCCGGCATGAAGCTGAGTTATTCTAAGTGAAAAAAACCTGAGGCATATTGATCTAGCCCTGGCTTACCCAAACGGACAGTTTGAGCCGAAGCGGGGGCAACGTACCGGGAGCACGAAAGTCTACCCGGCCTAGTTACTTGTCCCAACTTCGTCTTATTTGGTATGACTTTAACAGAAAGGTGGGCCACGCGCACGTGTGCACCATAAATTTAGAAGACTCAGAAAGAAGGGGGTTTCGTAGCAGTTGTATATATTCATAATTCAAATAATATTAAAGCGGTAAAAGTGTCATTTAGCACATTGGGCATATATCATGTAAAAAAAATCAGATAATAAATAAAGCCAACTATAACAATTATTTTAAGCTCGAATTCTTGAACCCTGAACCAGTGGTTCTGGACCAATTCCCCAGCAGAGTCGCCAAAGCTGTCGCACCTCCTTTTTCCGCCCCCGCGAGGGTGCAAGGGAGTTTTCTCCAATTAAAGGACAGTCGAAACGGGATTTGTTTGTTTGTTTCAGAGTCGCCACCTGGGAATTTTAAGGCGTCCCAAGTCACCAATTTTAATCCCTGAATCGAGGAGAATATGACTCTGTTTATTATTCTGCGAACCAGAAATCCGGATAAGGAATTCTGTTAACCCGGGAGAAGGTGTTAGGCATTCCCGAGTTCCGTGGTTCTAGCACGGTCGCTCAACTGTTATATTTGGCTTGATTATTTTGATTTATTAAATACATTTTTATTGCATGATTTTATTGTTACCGCTTCTATTTAAATTGTTTATAATTAAAGACCCTTCTTCGAATCGAATCACGCGTACGTGTATTCGTTTTATATATTAATATTTTTAACGTGAAAATCGTGTCACGCGTACGTATACACAATATAATAATTATTATTTTTTTATTTTTTTATTTTTTTTTCGAAATTTTTTATTATAAAAAAAAAAACTTAAGTTCGAAATTGTGCTAAAAATAAAATTATGAACGTTCGTCGCTCTTGTATAATTAAATATTAAACCGCACATCTCGAGTTATATGAAATTAATATTGATATTCTCCGAAGAGCCCCCTTTTTATTAAATGTTCTTTCGAAGTTGCGCGAACGCATAATCCGAATTGCTTTTAGAAATATAATCAGGTTACGCGAACGCATCCCTAATCACGCAAAAGATTCTTAATAGTAGTATAGATTTTCCATAAATGTTTATTGCATCTATCTATTTTTAAATGTAAGAATCGTGGAGAATTACCGATTGGGATGCCACCAAATTTCTTGACAAAGAATTCAAAATTTATTAGGCGTTGCTACAAGTCTTATTTTACGCGTATGAATTATATACCTCAAAACTATTCAAATTTTAAAGAATTAATGATATGAAAAAGAAACAAACATGTAACTAAAAATACTACCATTTTTATCGTGGATACAACATTAACATATCCAAAAATTGAATCGCATATAAAACTGGAAAAAGAATTAATTTGATAAACAAATTAATAGTTTCTGCAGAACTTTTATTGTTACATTTAATGCGAATTCTATTTCTACATATCCTTGACATAAAATGTTGCAATTCGTGCTTGTAAATCCCATATCCTTCTCATATACTTGTTTTTAGTCCAAAGTTATAATTGTTTGGTTAATTTTGCTTACGAAGATTGGGTTTGAGATAAATAAACCAATTCTTATATTCTGCCTATGCGAATATTTGCAAACACTAACTCTATATTTTGTAAAGAATCATTGACATTATTTCATATATTAAAAGAAATGAGTTGATCGCGTTCCTAAAATAACTAAGCCATTTGTTATTAAGAAAAAGAACTAATCTACCAATTGATTTAATACTATATTAACCAACTAAAACAAAACTGAAACTTAAACTAATAAAATTTAAATGAGTAGAAAACATCCTTATAATCAAACTTCATTTACTTGCCATGTTGAAGCTTTTCATGACATGAATTTTCAGATATGTACCTGATATTGGAAGCAAAAGAAAATGATGATGAGAATCAGCAGCAATAATAACAGTACAATAGCAACAACTGCCCAGCAACAGTAACAACCCAGTAACAGACCGGTGGAGTAGTAATCCCAAAAACAAAAGCTTTAAGCTTTAAATGAAACAACAACCATTAATACTAATTTCAAACAAAGAAAGAATGCAATATATTTTTTAGCTTTTATTTTTATTTTGAAAGCTTAAATATTTTTCGGAATTTTTCTCTCTTCTATTCTCTGTCCGTTTTTTTTTCTCTCTATCTGTATTCCTTCTTCTTCTGTCTTGTGTTCAAGACTTCACATATATATAATCCCATCCCATAAACCTTTTAATCAATTAAATCAATACTTTTTCTCTACCCAACCCATTATCTTTCCACTCATCCCCATTACATTAAATAAACATATCACACCACCCCATTATATTTTGTCCCCCATGCTTTATTTAAAATAATGCAAGATTCCCCTTTAATTTAAATCTTGTCCCCCCTTTATATTAAATAATCATATCACAACCCACCCCATTTCATTTTGTCCCCCATGCTTCAAATAAACAATTTCAAAATGTACAATTCCTAAACTACCCCTTCCGACCTTACTGAAATTACCAAACTACCCCTGAACGTATTACAAATTTACCAAACTAACCATCAGCTATAACACATCAATTAATCAAACTTAACCAAAATATAGACAATATGATCAATTTCTAACAATGTTCAAACAACAATATGAACATGGATGAACATCATAACAACAATATCACATGAACATGATTTTAACAACATTTCAACAACAAATCACATGAACACGAATTGAACAACAAAGAACAACTAAAATTTGATTGAACAATATTTTAGCAACAAACAATCCTATTTTCGGATTCAACAACAACAACAAACAAAGTATGAAGATTTCTAAATTCAATCATATTGAACTTAAAATCAACTCTAACAACATTACAACAAACAATTCTTATATTAAACTTTAAACAAGATTATGAGAACAATTCAAGCAATAATCATAAATGGTAAACAAGAAATCAAACTATACAAAAATTCGGATTCAAGATCATCAAAACAAAGTATGAACATGAATGAATCTATTTTAAGACAACAAAACATGACGGATTAAACGATTAAAACAATATATTCCTTTAATACAACTAAATTCTTTAAACAAATAACAAGATCGACGAAGAAACAATTATGAACTTAAACTTGAACTTAACAATATTAACAATTTCTAACAATACATAAACACATGAAACAAATTGAAGAAATAGTTGATTAAATTTCAATTTGAATCTAACAAACATCAAACTAACAAATACTTACTTAAACAATAATACAAACATGAAATAAACATGAAAACAACTAATTAAACTTCTATTTTGAAATCTGAAAATTAATTTAACAAACAACACATAAACATGAACTAAAAATTAATTCAAACGATAAACAAAACAAAACAAACATTCGTCGATTTTAGATTCGAAAAATATCAAAACAAAATACGGACAAAAATAAAAATTCAAAAACTACTAACCGGATTGAAACAACGAATGACTAACCAACGACGAACGACATCGACCAAAACTCATCCGTGTATGCGAGGCCGAAGTGAAGAGGACGAAGGTGAGGCGGCGTCGGGGCAGCTGAAGCCACTGCCGCGACAAAGCAGCAGCGGCGACGACCTAGCAGCGGCGTCCAGAAAATCAACTCGGAGACGACTTCCATGGCTACGCTCACTGAAGAAGACGAAGAAGAGCAGCAGCGGCTGAGGCTTGTTTTGGCCTCAAACTACTCGACAGAAGCAGCTGGCCTCAAGCTCATCCATGGAGGAATGAGCTGGACGACGAAGGCAGCGACGGGCTTGGCCATGACGAGCATCGGCGATGGGAACTTCGAACAACAGCTGACTCGTCGAGGGTTGTGTTCGTTTGGTTGTTTGGTTGAGATACAGAAGCAGCATGGTCAGCCATGAGCGTCGAGCTCAAGCTTGAACTCGACGAGCTTCGTCAATGGCGGATAGGGCTAGGAATTTCGGACGAAGAAGAAGAAGATGAAGACGATGTAGCCATGGGTGGTCGGAGAGCAGCTTTGTTGCTGCGTCAACTGTTGGACGGTGGTCGACGGGCGGACATGGGAGGGTAACTTGGAACTTGAGGAAGAAGAAGAAGATAAGGGGAGGGGGGGCAGATGGCTTTCCTTAGTTTTTAGGGTTTTTTCTTCCTTTTTTTGTTTTGTTTTGTGTTGTAAAATGTAAGACAAGGGGTTTGGGTCTTTTGGGTTATGGACTGGGTTGACCCAGTTCGAAATGGACTGGGTCGTAGGGAAGATTGGGCCATTTTTTGGGCCTATGGCTTGAAATCGAAGACGAGGCCCAATTCCGACTTTCTTTATATTTTCGCTCTCTTTTCTTCTTTTATTTCTCTAAAACTAAATTATAAAAATACTTAAACTATTATTAAGAACTAAATTAAGTTATAAAAGTGCAAATTAACTCCAAATAACAATTAACGCACAATTAAGTAATAATTAAGCATAAAATTGTATATTTGGGCATTAAATGCTAAAAATGCAAAAGATGCCTATTTTTGTAATTTTCATTTTTTGTAAACAAATTTAATTAGTAACAATTATAGAATTAAATCCTACATGCAAATGCGACATATTTTTGTAATTTTTTATTAATTTAACGAATAAACAAACACAGACAAATACAAATAATTATCCAAAATATCACAAAATCTCACAAAATTTCACACCAAGGAAAATCATTTTATTTTGAATTTTTGGGAGTAATTCTCATATAGGGCAAAAATCACGTGCTTACAACAGCAGAACAGGCTCGAGTGCAAGAATACAACTATAGCCGATAGAAAGAGTGGTCAAATGACAGCAGCACACAGTGAAGTAGAATCAGAATTCCAGGCAGATCAAAACCAGTAGTAAACCAATGAAAACACTCGACTAGTAGACTCAATTGGAACTTCAAAGAATCAGAATGGATTGAACAGATTGAACAAATGAAACCCAAACAACAAGAGGAAGAAGCAGTTTCTGATTGTTGACTGTATGCTTTCTATCTCTTAAACCCTCTCTACCTGTTCTGAAAATCCCAACCCCCAGTCCAGTCTGAGTTCCCTATGTGTGTTCCCTAATATCAGCTGTATTCCTCTCCTTTTCTCCTCTATATGTCTTCTCTATGTATGTCTGTATATATCTGTATGTATTTCAACTCCCCTCCAATCTTATTTCTCTTATCTCCTCACAGTCTGTGTATATCTATTTGTATGTATTTCAGCTCTCTCTTTCAAAAACTCCTCACAGTGTGCCTCCCTCCCTCTGTGTGTCTTATCAAATGTCCCCTTTTATCTTTGTATGTCCTCCCTTTTATAAACCTTCACATTACCCCTTTTTACAGCCTGATAGATTAAAAGGAAACCCTCCCATGTGCCTTCTTCTTTTCAGTTCCACTTTAGCTAACTAAGTATTAAACCAACTCCCATGATATTCCCTGGCAGATTCATTTCAAGTAATGTTTATTATTTTTGGGGCTAAAGTAGAGCATGGGCAGCAGAATATATCTGACAGCATATGCTGTCAAACCATTTTTAAATCAAAAGCCCTTTCATGCAGGAAACCAGGTTGTGCACAATGCACATGCTATGCACAAGTGCACATGCCATCAATTCAGATTTCAATTACAGACCAAGCCTTAGGTTTCTGAAATCATATTAACAACTATAAGTAACTGAACTTGTTTCTTAATTGATTCAGGCAATGTTCAACAGAAGCAAATCGATTTATTTTTGTTCAGACAGTTGAAACTAATTGACGACATATGTCGACTCGACTATATTAGTTATAACACATACAATCGTAGCCAAAATCAGACATTTAACAGTATCACACAAGGTTCGAATTATACTGACTAAGCAGAATTGTACTCGAGGGGTCAGCTAGCTCAAATTTGAAGCTCAACTATTCGCACAGCACGTACACATATACACATTCAGTAACAGAAAGAAACAAATCAAACACAAAGGCTCGGGCAAGGTGGACAGGACACAGTTAATAAAACTCAAAACACCAGATTCCACCAAACATGGACAGTTTTTAGAACAATCACATGGACCAAAACAAATAAAGAAAAGAAAGAAACTCACCTTAACCTTAAAAATCCAAAACCTTAACTCGGACTCGGACAGACCTTTCTTAAGGCTGAACGGACTTTAATCGAAGTGTTTCTCAGATGAGAAACACTTTGATTAAAGTCCATTAGACCTTAATCTCTTCGGTTGAACGGATATGGACCAGTGACGAAGAATCACAAAGTTCCAAAACTCAGATCTGGGATTCATGCTTCCCTGATCAGATTCGGACCAAGCCAAGTATGGTTTGGTCACGAGGGGGGTCTGGGGAGTGTCTGGTGTGAAGCTGGGGTCGGTTGGTGTAAATCGGGTTCCGACTCAAATCTTCAAATGAAGATTCGAGAAGGTGGGATGGGATTCGAGGTGTGTGGTTGGTGGATTTGGGTTCAGGATGGTGGGGAGCATCTATGGTGTTGAGGGTAGGGTCACCGGCGTCCATGCCGCCGGCTTTCATGGTGAAGGATACAGGGGCGGCTCTAGGGTTTGATGGGGAAGATGGTGAAGACGGGAGCTGGGGTATCAGATGGGGGGCAGGGTAAGGTTAAAGGGCTTATATATGGAATGGGTGGGTTGATCTCAGCCGTTGGATCAACTGAAATCAATGGCTTGGATCTAAGGGCTTAGGGGAAACGGTGTCGTTTCAACTAAAGGGGGTTTGGGTTGGTCCGGGTGGAACGGGTCGGGTTTTGTTCGTGGGTATGGGAAATGTGATCTTGGCCGTTGATCAATCTGAGATCAACGGCCCAGATCAGGCTGGATTAAAACGGCGTCGTTTGGACACCCTGGGTATCAACTCGGACTGGACCGGGCAGGCCTGGTTTGGGTATTGTTTGTTTGGGCCAATTTTAATAAATTGGCCCAATCCGGAAGAAGAAGATTATTTCTTTTTCTTTTTTTTTATTTTAAAAACAAAACTAAGCAAAAAATCAAATTAAAAATTAAATACACACTCAATACAATTATTTGCACACACACTAAAATATTTCAAAACAGGTAAAATCAAACAAATCAAAATCACGGACGAAGATGCCTATTTATGATTTTCTATTTAACGACCGGATTACGGTTCGAATTATGCATGACACACACATTTTTGTATTTTGTTTTAAATAAATAAATAAACAAGAAAAAATAAAAATGGGCAAAAGTCACAAATAAATCAACAAAGTGCCGCACAGAAATCCAAAAAATTGTACAGCAGGATCAATGGTTATTATTTTTTGTTCTTTTGGAGCGATTGTCTCATGAAGCAAAAATCACGTGCTCACAGCTGCCCCTCTTTGTTCGGAAACACGAAGAGTTTTCGTGCAAAGATAAAGTGAGTGTGTATGAGCGATTTTTGCCTATGGACTACTCCGTATGAAGCATGTTTTTTTGAAAGATCTGACCGAATCTTGCTTCAAAGATTTCCTACATATCCTGGGC
Source organism: Nicotiana sylvestris (assembly GCF_000393655.2). Lineage (NCBI taxonomy): Eukaryota > Viridiplantae > Streptophyta > Magnoliopsida > Solanales > Solanaceae > Nicotiana > Nicotiana sylvestris. The sequence continues at coordinate 59,885,778 of NC_091058.1, forward strand.
TAAACAGGAATCAGGTCAGTGTAGTTCGGGAAGTTTTGGTAGCTGGGACTACCATGGGATTGCAATGCTTGCTGTTACTGCTGTTGCTGTTGTCACTGCTGCGTCACTGACCACCTTATTACAACCGAACGAAAATTGGAAACTGGACTAACTATTTATATGCATGTCAACTGCTAGTTACAAGATTCCTATCTATGATTCTTTTACGACTTGATCTTGGGTCTTAGCTGATTCTGCTTGTAGACTCTGATCTGAATCTTAATGCTTGCGAGTTGCGGTGACTTGTTTAATCTCTGAGATACTGAGTGAAACGCGATTGGCAGGGTTCAGAACCTTAACCAAATGTTGGAGTCAATCTGCCTTCCATTTACTCCGATATCTCGGGACATCTTCTCTCTTTTTTCTTCTTTTTCTTCGTTGATTCCGAACTGGGACTCATCTCGTGGGTCATTTCGATCCATGTGGCTCGAGGTTAGACCTGCGGGAGAAAACAAACGAACGAAATTTTCTGCCCCAGTTTCACTAGGAAAATTTCGTTAATTATTCGCCAGGAAGTTCATAAAATTGATGAAGGAAGATAAAAATGCTCAGTTCAGGGTTGGAGCCCTAATACCGACTAGCTGGGGAAAGGTTCAGTTTAGGGTTTAAAACCCTAATGCCGAACAAAGGAAAAATTCAGTTTAGGGTTTAAAACCCTAATGCTGACTAAAGGAAAAGTTCAGTTTAGGGTTTAAAACCCTAATGCCGACTAAAGGAAAAAGTTCAGTTTAGGGTTTAAAACCCTAATGCTGGCTGAATGGAAAAAAGTTCAGTTTAGGGTTTAAAACCCTAATGCTGACTAAAGGAAAAATTCAGTTTAGGGTTTAAAACCCTAATGCTGATTGCATGGAAAAAGCTCAGTTTAGGGTTTAAAACCCTAATGCTGGCTGAATGGAAAAAGTTCAGTTTAGGGTTTAAAACCCTAATATGTCCCTAAAAGGAATAAAGATGAAGGTGAATCATCTAATCTCCAAGCTAACATACTAAAGGAGTCAACTCTTTCGGTCAAACGAATTGAGGCAGTAAAGTCGTCCTCAATGCCGCTTGCAGGGTTTGTGGCCCGAAATTGTTTGCAGAATGTGGCACTCCCTACAAAGCGAACAAATGAAGGTTTTGATCTAATGCTTGTAAGCACGTGATTTTTTCCCTATATGAGAATTACTCCCAAAAAATTCAAAAATAAAATGATTTTTCTTTGGTGTGCAATTTTGTGATATTTTGAATAATTATTTGTATTTGTCTGTGCATGTTTATTTGCTAAATTAATAAAAAATACAAAAATATGTCGCATTTTGCATGTAGGATTTAATTCTACAATTGTTAGTAATTAAATTTGTTTTACAAAAATTAAAAATTACAAAAATAGGCATCGTTTGCATTTTTAGCATTTAATGTCCAAATATACAATTTTATGCTTAATTATTACTTAATTGTGCGTTAATTGTTATTGGGAGTTAATTTGCGCTTTTATAACTTAATTTAATTCTTAATAATAGTTTAAGTATTTTTATAATTTAGTTTTAGAAAAAATAAAAGAAGAAAAGAGAGCAAAAATATAAAGAAAGTCGGAATTGGGCCTCTTCTTCGATTTCAAGCCACAGGCCCAAAAAATGGCCCAATCTTCCCTACGACCCAGTCCATTTCGAACTGGGTCGACCCAGTCCATAACCCAAAAGACCCAAAACCCTTTTGTCTTACATTTTACAAAAACAAAACAAAACAAAATGAAGAAAACCCTAAAAAATTGCTAAACCAATCCGCCACCCTCCTATCTTCTTCTTCTTCCTCAAGATAACCATGGCTACCTCCCATGGCGTCGTCCAGACCTTCAACCAACAGTCCCCTCTCTCGTCGTCGTTGTCCGTCGTCAACACCACCCTAAACAAACGACCATGGACGCCTGAACCGCCGGACCCCCCCCCCCATCGCTGCCCTCGTCGTCCAGCTCATTCCGCCATGGATGAGCGTCGACCAGCTGCTTCCGTCGAGCAGCTTGAGGCCAAAACAAGCCTCAGCTGCTGCTGTTCTTCTTCATCTTCTTCAGCTTGAGCGTCGCCATGGAAGCTGTCTCCGAGCTGCTGCTTCTGCTTCACGTCCATGGCGTCCAAACGTGCTGCTGCTGCTTCCCGTTCCACCTTCTTCTTCACTTCCAGCTGCTTCCGTTCATCACTTCTCCTTCGTTCCAGCTGTTGTATCTTCAAACGAGCTGCTCGGTTGAGTTTTAGTCGATGTCGTCGAGCGTCGTTTTGAGTTCGTCAAAGTTTACAAGGAAGGTGAGTTCGTCATTGAGTTCGTCGTCGAATCCGGACAGATTCATTCCCATTCAAGGTTCGTCGAAACAGTCCGTACATATTTCATTTCGATCCGGTTAGTAGTTTTTGAGTTTTATTTTGTCCGTATTTTGCTTTGATATTTTCGAATCTAAAATCGGCAAATGTTTGTTTTGTTTATCGTTTGAATTAATTTTTAGTTCATGCTCATGTGTTGTTTGTTAAATTAATTTTTCAGATTTCAAATGAAAGATTAATTAGTTATTTTTCATGTTTATTTCATGTTTGTATTGTTGTTTAAGTGAATATTTGTTAGTTTAATGTTTGTTAGATACAAATTGAAGTTTAATTAATTGTTTCTTCAATTTGTTTCATGTGTTTATGTATTGTTAGAAATTGTTAATATTGTTAAGTTCAAGCTTAAGTTCATAATTGTTTATTCGTCGATCTTGTTATTTGTCTAAAAAGAATTTAGTTGTGTTAAAGGAAATATATTGATTTAATCGTTTAATCCGTCATGTTTGTTGTGTTAAAATAGATTCATTCATGTTCATACTTTGTTTGGATGATCTTGAATCCGAATTTTGTATAGTTTGATTTCTTGTTTATCATTTATGATTATTTCGTGAATTTGTCTCATAATCTTGTTTAAGTTTGATATAGGAATTGTTGGTTGTAATGTTGTTATGGTTGATTTTAAGTTCAATATTATTGAATTTAGAAATCTAAATATACTTGTTTGATTGTTGTTGTTGTTTAAATCCGAAAATAGGTTTGTTGTTGCTAAAAATATTGTTCAATCAAATTTTAGTTGTTCTTGGTTGTTCAATTTGTGTTCATATGATTTGTGGTTGAAATCATGTTCATGTGATTTGTTATTGAAATGTTGAAGAAATCATGTTCATGAAATTTGTTGTTTGAACATTGTTAGAAATTAATCATATTGCCTATATTTTGGTTAAGTTTGATTAATTGATGTGTTATAGCTGATGGGTAGTTTGGTAATTTGTAGTACGTTCAGGGGTAGTTTGGTAATTTTCAGTAAGGTCGGAGGGGTAGTTTAGGAATTGTACATTTTGTAATTGTTTATATGAAGCATGGGGGACAAAATGAAATGGGGTGGGTTGTGATATAGTTATTTAATATAAAGGGAGGACAAGACAAAATTTAGTGGGGGAATCTTGTATTATTTTAAGTGAAGCATGGGGGACAAAATATAATGGGGTGGTGTGATATGTTTATTTAATGTAATGGGGATGAGTGGGAAGATAATGGGTTGGGTAGAGAAAAAGTATTGATTTTAATTAATTGAAAGGTTTATGGGATGGGTTATATATATGAAGTCTTGAAATCAGATTTGGGGAGACAGAGAGAAAAAATACAGAGAATAGAAGAGAGAAAAAAAAGGGCTGAACATTTAAGAGAAAGAAAAATTCCGAAAAATATTTAAGCTTTCAAAATAAAAATAAAAACTAAAAAATCTTCTGCTTTCTTTCTTTGTTTGAAATTAGTATTAATGGTTGTTGTTTCATTCAAAGCTTAAAGCTTTTGTTTTTGGGATTACTACTCCACCGGTCTGTTACTGGGTTGTTACTGTTGCTGGACTGTTGTTGCTGTATTGTTATTACTGTCGCTGATTCTCATCATCATTTTCTTTTGCTTCCAATATCAGGTACATATCTGTAAATTCATGTCATGAAAAGCTTCAACATGGCAAGTAAATGAAGTTTGGAATTATAAGGATGTCTTCTACTCATTTAAATTTTATTAGTTTAAGTTTCAGTTTTGTTTTAGTTGGTTAATATAGTATTATACTTGACATGATAAACTGTTAACTAATTAACCTTCTGGAGTAGTAAATTCCACGATAATCTTATATGTTTTGAGGACTAGTGATGACATTTACTGTTTGGATTATTGATAGGGAACATTGCAGAAAATTGGCCATTAATTAAATCTTGTGATATTGTTAGCTAAGTAAAGAATAGTACGGAAATACCCAGAAATTACATTACTAGCTTATTTTGTCAAATATCCAATTTTGTTTAAGGCTAGATGATGTCGTCTTATTAAATCAATTGGTAGATTAGTTCTCTTTCTTAATAACAAATGGCATAGTTATTTTAGGAACGCGATCAACTCATTTCTTTTAATGTATGAAATAATGTCGATGATTTTTTACAAAATATAGAGTTAGTGTTTGCAAATATTCGCGTAGGCAGAGAATAAGAATTGGTTTAATTATCTCAAACTCAATCTTCGTAATCAAAAATTAACTAAATAATTATAACTTTGGACTAAAAACAAGTATATGAGAAGGATATGGGATTTATAAGCACGAAGTGCAACATTTTATGTCAAGGATATGTAGAAATAGAGTTCGTATCAAATATAACAATGAAAATTCTTCAGAAATTATTAATTTGTCTATCAAATTAATTCTTTTTCCAGTTTTATATGCGATTCGATTTTTGGATATATTAATGTTGTATCCACGATAAAAATGGTAGTATTTTTAGTTACATGTTGTTTGTTTCTTTTTCATATCATTAATTCTTTAAAATTTGAATAGTTTTGAGGTATATAATTCATACGCGTAAAATAAGACTTGTAGCAACGCCTAATAAATTTTGAATTCTTTGTCAAGAAATTTGGTGGCATCCCAATCGGTGATTCTCCATGACTCTTACATTTAAAAATAGATGGATGCAATAAACATTTGTAGAGAATTTATATTACTGTCAAGAATATTTGCATAATTAAGGATGCGTTCGCGTGACTTGATTATACTTCTAAGGCAATTCGGATTATGCGTTCGCGCAATTTCGAGCAAATTTTTATTAAAAAGAGATTCGTCGGGGGATATTAAATTAATTTATAAAACCTGAGATGTGCGGTTCATTATTTAAGAAAGGCGAATGTTCTTAATTTTATTTTTAAACACAATTTCGAAAAAATAATTATTTTTATAATAAATATATTATCAATATCATTGTGTACACGTACGCGTGACACGATTTCTCACGTTAAAAAATATATAATATATAAAACGAATACACGTACGCGTGATTCGATTCGAAGAAGGGTCTTTAATTATAAACAATCTAAACAGAAGCGGTAGTAAAATCATGCAATAAAAACGTATTTAGTAAAATCAAGATAATTAAGCCAATAATAAAAACAGTTAAGCGACCGTGCTAGAACCACGGAATTCGGAAATGCCTAACACCTTCTTCCGGATTAACAGAATTCCTTACTCAGGATTTCTGGTTCGCAGAATAATAAACAGAGTCATATTCTCCTCGATTCAGGGATTAAAATTGGTGACTTGGGACGCCTTAAAATTCCCAAGTGGAGACTCTGAAACAAACAAACAAATCCCGTTTCGACTGTCCTTTAATTGGAGAAAACCCCCTTGTACCCTCTCGGGTATGTAAAAAGGAGGTGCGACAGCTCTGGCGACTCTGCTGGGGATAAAAGTACAGTGTAAACTGTAACCCAGAACCATTGGTTCAGGGTTTAAAGAATTCGAGCTTAAAATATCTGTGTTAATTGGCTTTATTTACTATATGATTTTCAACTGTTTATATGCTAATATGCTAAATGTTGCTTTTTACCGCTTTAATATTATTTGAATTGTGAATATATACAACTGCTACGAAACCCCCTTCTTTCTGAGTCTTCTAAATTTATGGTGCACACGTGCGCGTGACCCACCTTTCTGTTAAAGTCATACCAAATAAGACGAAGTTGGGACAAGTAACTAGGCCGGGTAGACTTTCGTGCTCCCGGTACGTTGCCCCCGCTTCGGCTCAAACTGTCCGTTTGGGTAAGCCAGGTTTAGAACAATCAACCTCAGGTTTTTCACCTAGAATAACTCAGCCATGTACCGGATCCCTAGTAGGAACGTCTATTTGCATCATGTACATTTGGCCTTGGAGACTCAACACAGGGGTTGGGTCTGTCTAGGACAGGTGAACCCGAAATAAAAAGATCATCCTGATGCATCCTACTTGCTACCTGTGCATTCATTTTTGCCTCGAACATGCTTGTTGACCAGCTTAAATGAAATCATGGTGAGAACCGAGGAATAAAATGGGTTGCTTTAAAAATTCCCAAAAATAGTTTTAAATCTTGAAATAAGGGTATTTAATAAATAAAAAATTGAAATTTTTTTTAGTGTATATTTTTAAAATGAGTCTTGACTTTATTAAAATTAAATTTCAGATACAAAATGAGCACCACACAAAACCCCCCATCCACGAATACAGAAGAGTTTCTATTTCAGCTTCAAATGTGGTGGTATGATTTAGGCGAAGATGGTCAAAAATGGGTCGTCAAGCATTTGGGAAGTCTCACGGATGTCATGAAAGTTAAACCCCGTGATGATCTGATTGCGGCGTTAGTAACTTTTTGGGACCCTGTTCACAATGTCTTTCGTTTCTCTGACTTCGAGCTTACTCCTACATTAGAGGAGATAGCTGGATATGCTGGTTTTGACGGAAGTCTAAGAAATCAAAGCCTGATATTCACAAAGGCTCCCTCGGTACATCGATTCTTCGGTCTTCTGAACATCAGCAGTCAAATCAGGAAAAGCAATGTCATCAATGGATGTTGTTCCTTCAACTTTTTGTATTCAAGGTTCGGAAAGTCAGATGGGTTCGAAATTCATGAGAAAGGCCTTACTAACAAGCAAAACAAAGACACTTGGCAGATTCACCGTCGCTTTGCCTTCATGGTGGCTTTTCTAGGAATCATGGTCTTCCCAAACAAAGAGCGAACAATTGATATTCGCACCGCAAAAGTTGTGCAAATCCTCACCACCAAGGAAAATCACACCCTTGTCCCCATCATTCTCTCAGACATTTATCGGGCGTTGACTTTATGTAAATCAGGAGCAAAAGTCTTCGAAGGATGCAAAATTTTGTTGCAAATATGGGTGATTGAACATTTCCAACAACAGCCCAAGAACATACAGTATGGGCCAAACAATGATAATTACATCGAGAGTTATGAGGAAAGAATAAAAAATTATCAGGCTCCAGAAGGGATAGAAGCATGGGTATCTCATCTAAGGGCTTTAACGGCAAATCAAATTGAATGGACTTTGGGATGGCTCCCGATGAGGGAAGTGATACACATGTCAACCTCAAATAGTTATCTGCTACTATTGGGATTGAGAAGCATCCAGCCGTATGCGCCACTAAGAGTCCTAAGACAACTAGGGAGATATCAAGTAGTTCCTGATGATGAAGATTTGAGTATGCAAGTAATCGAATTACACCCAGAAGCCACTATTCCTGAGGCTCTACTTCAGCAGATGTGGAATGGATGTCGATACTTGAAAATTGATACTCAAGTCCCAGACACTACAAAGGGTGAGATAAATCCTGGATATGCAAGGTGGTTTGAGAAACGGTCTCGCATGGATGATGTACCAGAACCTGAGCTAAGAAGGCCAACAAAAAGACCCCATGTTCAAAACTTTAATGATAAAATCCAAGAGCGGTTGATCTGGGGAGAAAAGGAAAAAGGGTACAAAGCAACTATCCATGCCCTAAAAGAAAATCTGAGAAGCCTCAGTCTGGAGAAAGATTTGCAAGCACAAGAAGCCGAAGGCGAGAAGAAGAGTCTAGCTTGTGAGAATGAAAATCTTCATGCTCGATTCCAAAAAATGAAAAGAGTTTCTGAAACACCAAAGAGGAGCTGGAAGGATCAAAAAACCATCGCCAATCTTTTTGAAAGAATGCAAGATTATGATTCCATTCTTGCGGAAAACGAAAGGGCGTTGAGAAAAGCCAAAGAAAAAATCCAACAATTAAACGAAGAGGCCAGATCTAATAAGGAACGCCAAGTAAGGCAATCCGAAGAAGACAGGGCACAATTCAAGAAGGAAAAAGACCATTGGATACGATCAGAAAACCAGCTTCGTGCACAACTAGAAGAGGCAAGAAGATGCAACAGAGAGCATCAACAAGCAGACATCGACAGGGAAAGAGCGCATGCAAGATTAGAGCAGGCCAGACTCCAAGCTCTATTAGAATCAGCTCTAGATCGTGAAAACCGTGTCAGAGATATAGCCACCACTCGCCAGCAGCAATTGCAGGACCGAGACCAACGTCTCCAAGATTTCAGGGCACAAATCCACGACCTGGCGGTCTACACCTCTCAAAGTTACGTAAACTGCCAAGGAATGGATTATGAAAGGTTTACAGAGCATGCACCCATTTTTGCCCGTCATCTAGCAATGGAGTTGGAAAGGATGTATCGTACGCTGGGAGGTCATCCAGGTCAAGCCCCACATTGAGCAAATAATCTAATAATTTACAACACAAGTGGAAAGTGGGGCACGTTGTGAGATGTTAAGAATTGTATCTTTTATTTTGATTTAAGTGTGTGTGTTTCAAGCCATTTTCTTACAAAGTTTTCAAATGTAATGTCTGTTCATCTTTGTATAATGAATAAAAATGTTTGCCTCATGTCCGAACTACGCAAGGTCTGATTCATACGGGGGCATGATACGTAGGCAATCTTTATAAGATTCGACCACCACAATAAGGAATATAATAAATAAAATAAAAGTGAGTAACAATAAAAATTTCAAGAAAGCTGGGACGACACAAGCGGCCGAGCAAATGCATAATAGAAAGGGGATATTTGTCTAGGAGCATTGCATCTCAACGTGTAATTATATATGTGTTAAACTCTCAAGACTAACAAGTTTGTTCATTTTCAGAATTCAAGCAGTTAGTTTCTCTAAAGAGTATACTGGCATATTATCATTATCACACGAGATCAAAAGGACCAATACCCGAAAGTATGTCTATCCCAGATGTTGACACAGGTATTGAGCTAGAGGAGATGGATGTCGGGAAAATGAAAGAAGAGATGTTTAAACTCAAGCAGCAAATGGCTGAGATGTACCAAGCCTGGTCTACAGGACAGTTACCCCCATCTTACCCAACTAACCCTGCTCCATCAATGACCCAAACTCAGGATAATATTACCACTGAATTATCCCCAAATTTCCCCATTTACCAACACTACCGAGGAACCACCTCTCAGACACCGCAATCTCCACCTCCGAAGCCAGTTTCATACTTTCCTCCACCTATGACTCCTGTTTTCGTAGCACCTCCCCCGGCTACATTCCACAAATCTCCTAGTGAGCCTACATTCCAGGCCCAGGACAACCAATATTACCCCCCGGAACCCACCATCAAAGCCTCTGAAATCCATTCAACTACTCCTCGTTTTGACCTCCCAACCGAAATTGACAAGCCAGCCAAAAATGCTGAACAAGAAGAGATGTTCAGGAAGGTCAAAAGTCTAGAACAATCGTTCCGAGACATGCGGGGATTAGGTGGGCAAGTCAGTGTAGCCTACAAGGATTTGTGCTTGTTCCCAAACGTACAATTACCAGTTGGCTTCAAGATGCCTAAATTTGACCTATACAATGGGCACGGCGACCCAGTAGCCCACTTAAGGGGTTTCTGCAGCAAGATGCGAGGAGTTGGGGGAAAGGACGAATTATTGATGGCTTACTTCAGTCAAAGTTTAAGCGGATCAGCTTTGGAGTGGTATACACGCCAGGACCATGGGAGATGGTACACCTGGGATGACCTGGCACAGGCATTCGCATACCATTTCCAATACAATCTGGAAATCATCCCAGATCGACTATCTTTGACAAAATTTGAGAAGAAACACAATGAAAGTTTCAGAGAGTACGGCTTCCGGTGGAGAGAACAGGCAGCAAGAGTGGATCCTCCTATGAAGGAGAGTGAAATGGTAGACTACTTCCTCCAAGCCTTGGAACCAACTTACTATGCCCATTTGGTTTCAGCGGTAGGTAAATCATTCAACGAAGTAGTAAAAATGGGAGGTATGGTGGAAGAAGGCCTCAAGACAAATAAAATCATGAGCTATTCAGCAATTAAGGCAACTACTCAAGCTATTCAAGGCGGGGTGGGAGGAATCGGAAGAAAGAAGAGGGAGGAAGCAACAGTAGTTGATTCAGGAATTTGGTCAGGACCCAGAGGTTCACCGCCTTACTATAATCAACAACGACCTCGCCAATCAATTTACCACCACGATTCATCCCAACACTACTATCACCCTTCCGAGCCTCATTTTTCCATTAACCATGCACAAACATACAATCAGCCACCTGTTCACGCCAATTGGCGTGCTCCTGCCATACCAAGTACTTACCTACGAGCCTATCCCGAACCAGGTTTCAGGCCTAGGCCAGCATTCAGGGGAGAAAGGGAACAGAAAAAGAAAACGTACACTCCATTGGGAGAGTCTTACACTAGTCTGTTCCACAGGCTGAGACAGCTGGACATGCTAAGACCAATACAATCCAAGCTACCCAATCCTCCTCCAAAGAATCTGGACTACACCATTAGCTGTGAGTATTGCTCCGGTACACCAGGCCATGATACGGAGAAATGCTGGCATTTGAAAAATGCAATACAAGAGCTGATTGATACTAATAAAATCGAGGTTCAAACCCCCAAAGCTCCCAATATCAATAGAAATCCAATGCCAGCCCATCAAGAGGCCAATATGATAGAAATCATACAAGCTGATGGGGAGACAAAGAAGCCGTCACAAACTGTCATGATGATCAAGTCTCATGAAGCCAAGCCAGATAAGCAGTTAACAGAGGAGAAGCCGGTACCTAAAGAGAGTAGAAATGGTGACGAACCATCTGTGGTAGACGAGAAGGGGTCTTCAAGCAAGGTTGCCACAAAGCAAGAAAGGTTGAAAGTGATAGTACCAGGGGTTGCCAGTAAACCTACTATAGTCGTGAAGGGAGACCGTATAGATCGAGTTATTATCACACCTGTAACCCAGCTGCCAGTGATCAACAACAAAGCCATCCCATGGAACTATGAACGGGTGACTGTAATGTACAAGGGAAAAGAAGTCAAGGAAGAAGTGTGTGAGGTGCAAGGCTTGACTCGTTCGGGAAAGATGTTTTACGCCCGAAGAGTTAAGAAAAACTAAAAATAATCCAACACCAATAAAGAGAGCTGTGACGGAAGAAGAGGCGGAAGAGTTTTTAAGAAAAATGAAACTCCATGACTATTCTGTTGTGGATCAATTGAAGAAGACGCCCGCTCAAATTTCATTGTTGTCATTACTGATCCATTCAGAGGAGCACCGTCTGGCTTTGATGAAAATCCTGAATGAGGCTCATGTTCCTGAAAAAATCTCTGTAAATCATTTGGGAAGAATAGCCAACAGAATCTTTGAGGCAAACAGAATTACATTTTCTGATGATGAATTGCCTATGGAAGGTACCGAGCACAACAGAGCTCTTTACCTCACCGTGAAATGTGAAAACTCCGTAGTAACCCGGGTATTGGTTGACAATGGGTCAAGTGCAAACATCTGCCCTCTCTCCACTTTAAGCAAATTGAAAATCAAAGAAGAGAGGATCCAGAAAAATAGTATTTGGGTACGGGGGTTTGACGGTGGAAGCAGAGATTCATGTGGCGACATAGTGTTGGAACTGACAATAGGGCCAGTTGAATTCACAATGGAGTTTCAAGTACTGGACATAACTGTTTCTTATAATTTGTTGTTGGGTCGACCATGGATCCATGCTGCTAAAGCAGTCCCGTCAACACTACACCAGGCGGTCAAGTTTGAATGGGATCATCAAGAAATAGTTGTGCATGGAGAAGAAAGTTTAAATGCTCACAGCAGTGCCATTGTACCGGTCGAGGGAACAGAAAATGACCATGGACCATGGGTATACCAAGTGGCCGACACAGTGTCGGTAGAGAAAATTCCAGAGGGGAAGTACCTTCCGAATCCAAAAATATCCTCTGCACCAGTCATGGTAGCCTATGAAATGTTAAAAAATGGTTTTATACCCGGCAAAGGTCTAGGCTCATCGTTGCAAGGAATTACACAACCAGTATCTCTCCCCGAGAACTGGGGAACATTCGGTTTGGGGTTCATACCCACTGTCAATGACGTGATAAAGGCCAGAAAGTTGAAACACAAGGCATGGGTTCTTCCAAAACCAGTCCCACGTCTGTCAAAGTCTTTTGTCAAGACCGGTGCTAAAAATCACCCGATAACAACAATTCCTAAATCCCGGGTCAATCCTGAGGAGGAATTAATTGAAAGATTCGAGAAATTGTTTAATGATGTGAATATGTTGGAAAGCGGAGAAGGGTGTAGCAACGCAGAAGTTCAATTCGTTGGGCCAGAAACAAAGCTTAATAATTGGAAAGCCACTCCTCTCCCCATTCGAAAGGAGTCTTGGTAGTTTATTTTGATTTTCTTTCAGTTTGTTTGGGTTACCTCAGGGTTGTAATCCCAATGCTTATCTTACAGTTTGTTTGAAGTGTGCAAACCTTGTTATCTTTCATCATCCAATAAAATACAGTTTCCTTTTTCATTATCATTCCTGATAGTTTTCTTTTCCCTTTTTCTTTTTTCTGTACAGTTCTTTTTACGCTGGCTCTAGTGATATGGCATGCATGAGGAATCCTCAGCCCAGTCTTAAAAATCAATCTGGTTCCGAAGTAATAATTCAAGAAATATATTGTGATTATGAATCAGAATATGATGAAGATGAGGTTTTTGAAGAGATTAGTAAAGAGTTAATTCACTTTGAGGAAAAAATCAAACCTAACTTGAGTGATACTGAGGACATCAATATAGGGGACACGAGTAATATCCGGGAAACTAAAATAAGTGTCCATCTCGAACCAAAGATCCGAGAAGAGTTAATTAAAGCACTCATAGAATTCAAAGATGTTTTTGCATGGTCATATGACGACATGCCGGGCCTGAGCACTGATTTAGTGGTTCACAAATTGCCCACCGATCCAACGGTGCCTCCTGTCAAGCAGAGGCTGAGAAAATTCAAGCCTGATATGAGTGTGAGAATTAAGGAAGAAATCACCAAACAGTTGGAAGCAAAGGTCATTCGAGTCACTCGATATCCTGTTTGGTTAGCTAATATCATTCCTGTACCAAAGAAAGACGGCAAAATTAGAGTATGCGTCGACTACCGCAATCTCAACAAAGCAAGTCCAAAGGATAATTTCCCATTACCCAATATCCATATTTTGATCGATAATTGTGCCAAGCATGATATAGGGTCTTTCGTGGATTGTTATGCTGGGTATCATCAAATTCTAATGGATGAAGAAGATGCAGAAAAGACGGCATTCATCACACCATGGGGAACTTATTGCTACCGGGTAATGCCGTTCGGTTTGAAGAACGCCGGAGCAACCTACATGAGAGCGATGACCACAGTGTTTCATGATATGATACACAAGGAGATTGAAGTATACATGGACGATGTAATCATAAAATCAAAGCATCAGACCGACCACGTTGGGGATTTGAGGAAATTCTTCTTAAGACTTCGAAGGTACAACCTCAAGCTTAACCCTGCCAAATGCGCATTTGGAGTTCCATCTGGAAAGTTGCTGGGATTCATAGTCAGTCGACGAGGCATCGAGCTAGACCCGTCAAAAATCAAAGCCATCCAAGAATTGCCACCTCCAAAGAACAAAACTGAAGTAATAAGTTTGTTGGGAAGGTTGAATTACATCAGCAGGTTTATTGCTCAGCTTACGTCAACCTGTGAGCCTATTTTCAAATTGTTGAAAAAGGACGCTGCGGTCAAATGGACCGACGAGTGTCAGGAGGCGTTTGACAAGATAAAAGGAAACCTGTCAAACCGTCAAACCCACCCGTGTTGGTCCCGCCAGAGCCAGGAAGACCTCTGATTCTTTACTTAACGGTCTTGGAAAATTCATTTGGTTGCGTATTGGGGCAACATGACCTCACTGGCAGAAAAGAACAGGCCATCTACTACCTTAGCAAGAAATTCACAGCTTATGAGGTTAAGTATACTCATCTGGAGAAAACATGCTGCGCCCTGACTTGGGTAGCTCAAAAATTGAAACACTATTTGTCGTCCTACACCACTTACCTCATTTCGCATCTGGATCCGTTGAAATATATTTTTCAAAAGCCTATGCCAACGGGAAGACTTGCAAAGTGGCAGATATTGCTCACAGAATTTGACATCATCTATGTGACTCGAACTGCAATAAAAGCCCAAGCATTGGCTGATCATTTAGCTGAAAACCCGGTCGACGAGGAATATGAGCCGTTGAAAACCTATTTTCCTGATGAAGAAATAATGCATATCGACGAGATGGAGCAAATTGAAAAACCTGGTTGGAAACTTTTCTTCGATGGGGCTGCTAACATGAAAGGAGTCGGAATAGGAGCTGTAATCATTTCTGAAACAGGGCATCACTATCCTGTTACGGCACAACTGCGATTTTATTGCACCAATAATATGGCTGAATATGAAGTTTGTATTATGGGGTTAAGGCTAGCCGCAGACATGGGTATCCAAGAAATCTTAGTCATGGGAGATTCGGATCTTCTGGTACATCAAATTCAAGTAGAATGGGAAACCCAAGACTTAAAGCTCATACCATACCGACAATGTCTACATGATCTTTGTCAGCGGTTTCAATCAGTGGAGTTTCGGCATATTCCAAGGATCCATAATGAGGTCGCCGATGCATTGGCTACTTTGGCATCAATGTTGCACCATCCAGACAAAGCTTATGTGGATCCACTACATATTCGAGTCCACGATCAGCACGCTTATTGCAATATGGTTGAAGAAGAATTTGATGGTGAACCATGGTTCCACGACATCAAGGAGTATATCAGGATGGGGATATATCCCGCACAAGCCACAGGAGATCAAAAGAGGACCATTAGGCGATTGGCAAATGGATTCTTCTTAAGCGGAGGAGTTTTGTATAAAAGAACACCAGATCTTGGATTATTAAGATGCATAGATGCCAGACAAGCTACAGGCTGTCATGTCTGAAGTACATTCAGGAGTTTGCGGACCCCACATGAGTGGATATGTGTTGGCAAAGAAAATCCTCCGAGCTGGTTACTATTGGCTTACCATGGAGCGAGATTGTATCAGTTTTGTACGCAAGTGTCATCAATGCCAAATACACGGAGATTTGATTCATTCTCCACCATCCGAGTTGCACACAATGTCGGCACCATGGCCTTTCGTTGCTTGGGGCATGGATGTGATTGGACCAATTGAGCCGGCAGCATCCAATGGACACAGATTCATTCTGGTAGCTATTGATTATTTTACCAAATGGGTTGAGGCCAAGACATTCAAATCAGTGACCAAGAAAGCTGTGGTCGATTTTGTCCACTCAAATATTATATGTCGATTCGGAATCCCAAAGGTGATCATCACAGATAACGGTGCTAATCTTAACAGCAATTTAATGAAGGAAGTATGTCAACAATTTAAGATTACATATCGCAACTCTACCCTATATCGGCCCAAGGCGAATGGAGCAGTCGAGGCAGCCAACAAAAACATAAAGAAGATACTTCGGAAAATGGTAGAAGGTTCAAGACAATGGCATGAAAAACTACCATTTGCTTTATTAGGATATCGCACTACTGTTCGCACTTCAGTAGGAGCAACTCCTTATTTGTTGGTATATGGCACTGAAGCAGTAATTCCTGCAGAAGTTGAGATTCCTTCCCTTCGGATCATCGCCGAAGCAAAGATTGATGATGATGAATGGGTCAAAACCCGTCTGGAACAGTTAAACTTGATTGATGAAAAACGATTGGCCGCAGTATGTCATGGTCAATTATATCAAAGAAGAATAGAAAGAGCATACAACAAAAAGGTGCGTCCACGGAAGTTTGAAGTGGGTCAGCATGTGCTGAAACGTATTCTTCCACATCAGGTTGAGGCAAAAGGCAAATTTGCCCCGAATTGGCAAGGACCATTCATTGTGACCAGAGTATTATCGAATGGTGCACTATGTTTAACAGATATTGAAGGCAAATGCATAGATATGGCGATCAATTCTGACGCGGTAAAAAGATATTATGCATAACTTTTGAATGTTTGTATTTAGCATTATTTCGAAGATTGGAATGACAAAGGCAATTTATTCTGCTATCCAAACACTATACCCTTTGCTTCCCCTTTTGAGCCATATTTGTTTCTTTCCTACCCTCTCTTGGAATCAATGAAAATCAAATATGAAATAACAATAATAAAAAAATGAATAAGTGTATATAAAAAAAAATCACTATCATTTAGTGAACTACGTTTGACCTGATTCCTCAAAGAAGGATACGTAGGCGCCTCACGGCTCGGTCATAGGGTGCACAATATGTATAATGTGCACAAAAGAAACATCAAGAGACCCCAATCAAGAAAACTGGGGCAGGAGTTGTATTGGAAATAAGAAAAAGATTCCAAGAGTTGTAATTTTAAACCCATACCAAAACTGTTTAGTTTTTGATACTTTTTCATTTCCCACCACATACCAAAAAGACCTTTCGACCAATCTTAGAAAAATGCTAAGTCAAGCAAATGAATATGGTTCATAACACTCTGGTACAAACAAGAAAAGAAAGTAAAAATGAGAGAGTCTTATAGGTGAAAACCCACACGGGCACCATAAGGCGACGGAAGTTGAGAGAAAGTAAAATGAGAGAGTCTTATTGGTGAAACCCTTCGTAGGCACCATAAGGCGAAAAGGAAGTAAGAAATGAACAAATGAGGAAGGTTTATCGGTGAAAACTCTTTGAGATATTGCAAGTCCAACAGGTCTGTAAAATGAAAAATGAAGTTGGATTACGGAAATTTTGGGGAAAACAAAAATGAGACAATTGAAAGGAGATTGATTAAAAGACTGGGTTGATTAATCCAAATTGCATACCATGATCATTGGCGCCAGTGACTCCAATCAGATAAGTCCTTTATTCCTTCGTCAACGATCATCCAAATTTGGATTTTTCTTTTCATTCTATAATTGTCGAAATCAGCGTGTTTCGTCACTAATAATCTTACTTTTCTAAAGCTTTGAGATAAGTTTTATTCCAAACAAATAAGAAGGAATGTCAAGGTATACTACCAAGATTCAAGATTACATGATGCAAAATACGGCCATGAAAGGCGGGAGATAAAAATAATAAGATATGGGTGTAAGAAAAATGGAATCAAAAGCGGATCAGCAATGTCAGGAGAACATATGATTACGGTTAAAAGGGTTTGAAGGAAAACATACAGAGGGGAATCCTATAGTTAAGGATCAATTACAAGGACAAACAGTCTTTCAACCATTTCAAGGCAACGAAACAAGACAGAGAAGCCCCACTGTCGGCGAGAATGCCCAGTTAACCCTCCTGTTTTAAAACTAACAAAGTTTTCTTTGATTTTAAAACAGGGGGAAAAACAACATTTGTGTCAGGAAAAACCCGATGAAAAGAATTGAAGAAGTCAGGCGTCCACCTGGAGAATGAGGATGAGAATTGAAGAAGTCAGGCGTCCACCTAGAGAATGAGGATAAAGAAGAAGTCAGGCGTCCACCTGGAGAATGAGGATGAGAATTAAAGAAATCAGGCGTCCACCTGGATAATGAGGATGAAGAAATTAAGAAGAAATCAGGCGTCCACCTGGAGAATAAGGGTGAAAATAAGAAATCAGGCGTCCACCTGGAAAATGAGGATGAAGAATTGAAGAAATCAGGCGTCCACCTGGAGAATGAGGATGAAAAGAAGAAATCAGGCGTCCACCTGGAGAATGAGGATAAAGAAGTTAAGAAGGAGTCAGGCGTCCACCTGGAGAATGAGGACAATGAAAAGAAGAAATCAGGCGTCCACCTGGAGAATGAGGATGAGAATTAAAGAAGTCAGGCGTCCACCTAGAGAATGAGGATGAGAATTAAAGAAGTCAGGCGTCCACCTGGAGAATGAGGATGAGAATTAAAGAAATCAGGCGTCCACCTAGAGAATGAGGATGAAGAAATTAAGAAGAAGTCAGGCGTCCACTTGGAGAATGAGGATGAGAATTAAAGAAGTCAGGCATCCACCTGGAGAACGAGGATGAGAAAAGAAGAAGTCAGGCGTCCACCTGGAGAACGAGGATGAAGAATTAAAGAAGGAATCAGGCGTCCACCTGGAGAATGAGGATGAGAATTAAAGAAGTCAGGCGTCCACCTGGAGAATGAGGATGAGAATTAAAGAAGTCAGGCGTCCACCTGGAGAATGAGGATAAAGAAGAAGTCAGGCGTCCACCTGGAGAATGAGGATGAGAATTAAAGAAATCAGGCGTCCACCTGGAGAATGAGGATGAAGAAATTAAGAAGAAGTCAGGCGTCCACCTGGAGAATGAGGATGAGAATTAAAGAAGTCAGGCGTCCACCTGGAGAATGAGGACAAAGAATTGAAGAAATCAGGCGTCCACCTGGAGAATGAGGATGAGAATTAAAGAAATCAGGCGTCCACCTGGAGAATGAGGATGAAGAATTAAAGAAGAAATCAGGCGTCCACCTGGAGAATGAGGATGAGAATTGAAGAAGTCAGGCGTCCACCTGGAGAATGAGGATAAGAATTGAAGAAGTCAGGCGTCCACCTGGAAAATGAGGATGAGAATTAAAGAAGTCAGGCGTCCACCTGGAGAATGAGGATAAGAATTGAAGAAGTCAGGCATCCACCTAGAGAATGAGGATGAAGAAAGAAAAGAAGCAGTCAGGCTCCCACCTGGAGAACAAGGGAATACAATTAAAACAGCCGAAGTCAGGCACCCACCTGGAGAACAAGGGAATACAATTGAAGTGTTGAAGTCAAAAGCCCGCTCATATGAGAAAGGAGCACACTTAGAGTCAATAAAGCAGAAGAGTCCAACAAAGTCCCCAGCAGGAAACAACAAGAGTCCCAAACAGATAAAGAAAGTACGGGACACAATGAAAAGGAATACGGAATAAGCCAAATGCCCAAGAGTCACCAAGATATCAAGACAACAAGAAACGCAAGGGTATGATCTAGATAAGATTTTATAATTCATGTACCATAGTCTAGTTTAGCTTTTTGTATTACCTTTGAAACAAGGTGTAATAAGGAGGTCAGCAAACAGTAAAAGTAGCATGCAACAGCAGTAACATTGCAGTCCCATGGTAGTCCCAGCTACCAAGACTTCCCGAACTACATTGACCTGATTCCTGTTTAGCCCAGGATATGTAGGAAACCTTTGAAGCAAAGGTTCGGTCAAATCTTTTTCAAAAAATGCTTCAACAGAGTACTCGGATGGGCAAAAATCGCTCGCTTTATCTTTGCACGAAAACCCTTCGTGTCTCCGGGCAAAGAGGGGCAGCTGTAAGCACGTGATTTTTGCCCTATATGAGAATTACTCCCAAAAAATTCAAAAATAAAATGATTTTTCTTTGGTGTGCAATTTTGTGATATTTTGAATAATTATTTGTATTTGTCTGTGCATGTTTATTTGCTAAATTAATAAAAAATACAAAAATATGTCGCATTTTGCATGTAGGATTTAATTCTACAATTGTTAGTAATTAAATTTGTTTTACAAAAATTAAAAATTACAAAAATAGGCATCGTTTGCATTTTTAGCATTTAATGTCCAAATATACAATTTTATGCTTAATTATTACTTAATTGTGCGTTAATTGTTATTGGGAGTTAATTTGCACTTTTATAACTTAATTTAATTCTTAATAATAGTTTAAGTATTTTTATAATTTAGTTTTAGAAAAAATAAAAGAAGAAAAGAGAGCAAAAATATAAAGAAAGTCGGAATTGGGCCTCTTCTTCGATTTCAAGCCACAGGCCCAAAAAATGGCCCAATCTTCCCTACGACCCAGTCCATTTCGAACTGGGTCGACCCAGTCCATAACCCAAAAGACCCAAAACCCTTTTGTCTTACATTTTACAAAAACAAAACAAAACAAAATGAAGAAAACCCTAAAAAATTGCTAAACCAATCCGCCACCCTCCTATCTTCTTCTTCTTCCTCAAGATAACCATGGCTACCTCCCATGGCGTCGTCCAGACCTTCAACCAAGAGTCCCCTCTCTCGTCGTCGTTGTCCGTCGTCAACACCACCCTAAACAAACGACCATGGACGCCTGAACCGCCGGACCCCCCCCCCCATCGCTGCCCTCGTCGTCCAGCTCATTCCGCCATGGATGAGCGTCGACAAGCTGCTTCCGTCGAGCAGCTTGAGGCCAAAACAAGCCTCCGCTGCTGCTGTTCTTCTTCGTCTTCTTCAGCTTGAGCGTCGCCATGGAAGCTGTCTCCGAGCTGCTGCTTCTGCTTCACGTCCATGGCGTCCAAACGTGCTGCTGCTGCTTCCCGTTCCACCTTCTTCTTCACTTCCAGCTGCTTTCGTTCATCACTTCTCCTTCGCTCCAGCTGTTGTATCTTCAGACGAGCTGCTCGGTTGAGTTTTAGTCGAGGTCGTCGAGCGTCGTTTTGAGTTCGTCAAAGTTTACAAGGAAGGTGAGTTCGTCGTTGAGTTCGTCGTCGAATCCGGACAGATTCATTCCCATTTGAGGTTCGTCGAAACAGTTCGTACATATTTCATTTCGATCCGGTTAGTAGTTTTTGAGTTTTATTTTGTCCGTATTTTGCTTTGATATTTTCAAATCTAAAATCGGCAAATGTTTGTTTTGTTTATCGTTTGAATTAATTTTTAGTTCATGCTCATGTGTTGTTTGTTAAATTAATTTTTCAGATTTCAAATGAAAGATTAATTAGTTATTTTTCATGTTTATTTCATGTTTGTATTGTTGTTTAAGTGAATATTTGTTAGTTTAATGTTTGTTAGATACAAATTGAAGTTTAATTAATTGTTTCTTCAATTTGTTTCATGTGTTTATGTATTGTTAGAAATTGTTAATATTGTTAAGTTCAAGCTTAAGTTCATAATTGTTTATTCGTCGATCTTGTTATTTGTCTAAAAAGAATTTAGTTGTGTTAAAGGAAATATATTGATTTAATCGTTTAATCCGTCATGTTTGTTGTGTTAAAATAGATTCATTCATGTTCATACTTTGTTTGGATGATCTTGAATCCGAATTTTGTATAGTTTGATTTCTTGTTTATCATTTATGATTATTTCGTGAATTTGTCTCATAATCTTGTTTAAGTTTGATATAGGAATTGTTGGTTGTAATGTTGTTATGGTTGATTTTAAGTTCAATATTATTGAATTTAGAAATCTAAATATACTTGTTTGATTGTTGTTGTTGTTTAAATCCGAAAATAGGTTTGTTGTTGCTAAAAATATTGTTCAATCAAATTTTAGTTGTTCTTGGTTGTTCAATTTGTGTTCATATGATTTGTGGTTGAAATCATGTTCATGTGATTTGTTATTGAAATGTTGAAGAAATCATGTTCATGAAATTTGTTGTTTGAACATTGTTAGAAATTAATCATATTGCCTATATTTTGGTTAAGTTTGATTAATTGATGTGTTATAGCTGATGGGTAGTTTGGTAATTTGTAGTACGTTCAGGGGTAGTTTGGTAATTTTCAGTAAGGTCGGAGGGGTAGTTTAGGAATTGTACATTTTGTAATTGTTTATATGAAGCATGGGGGACAAAATGAAATGGGGTGGGTTGTGATATAGTTATTTAATATAAAGGGGGGACAAGACAAAATTTAGTGGGGGAATCTTGTATTATTTTAAGTGAAGCATGGGGGACAAAATATAATGGGGTGGTGTGATATGTTTATTTAATGTAATGGGGATGAGTGGGAAGATAATGGGTTGGGTAGAGAAAAAGTATTGATTTTAATTAATTGAAAGGTTTATGGGATGGGTTATATATATGAAGTCTTGAAATCAGATTTGGGAGACAGAGAGAAAAAATACAGAGAATAGAAGAGAGAAAAAAAAGGGCTGAACATTTAAGAGAAAGAAAAATTCCGAAAAATATTTAAGCTTTCAAAATAAAAATAAAAACTAAAAAATCTTCTGCTTTCTTTCTTTGTTTGAAATTAGTATTAATGGTTGTTGTTTCATTCAAAGCTTAAAGCTTTTGTTTTTGGGATTACTACTCCACCGGTCTGTTACTGGGTTGTTACTGTTGCTGGACTGTTGTTGCTGTATTGTTATTACTGTCGCTGATTCTCATCATCATTTTCTTTTGCTTCCAATATCAGGTACATATCTGTAAATTCATGTCATGAAAAGCTTCAACATGGCAAGTAAATGAAGTTTGGAATTATAAGGATGTCTTCTACTCATTTAAATTTTATTAGTTTAAGTTTCAGTTTTGTTTTAGTTGGTTAATATAGTATTATACTTGACATGATAAACTGTTAACTAATTAACCTTCTGGAGTAGTAAATTCCACGATAATCTTATATGTTTTGAGGACTAGTGATGACATTTACTGTTTGGATTATTGATAGGGAACATTGCAGAAAATTGGCCATTAATTAAATCTTGTGATATTGTTAGCTAAGTAAAGAATAGTACGGAAATACCCAGAAATTACATTACTAGCTTATTTTGTCAAATATCCAATTTTGTTTAAGGCTAGATGATGTCGTCTTATTAAATCAATTGGTAGATTAGTTCTCTTTCTTAATAACAAATGGCATAGTTATTTTAGGAACGCGATCAACTCATTTCTTTTAATGTATGAAATAATGTCGATGATTTTTTACAAAATATAGAGTTAGTGTTTGCAAATATTCGCGTAGGCAGAGAATAAGAATTGGTTTATTTATCTCAAACTCAATCTTCGTAATCAAAAATTAACTAAATAATTATAACTTTGGACTAAAAACAAGTATATGAGAAGGATATGGGATTTATAAGCACGAAGTGCAACATTTTATGTCAAGGATATGTAGAAATAGAGTTCGTATCAAATATAACAATGAAAATTCTTCAGAAATTATTAATTTGTCTATCAAATTAATTCTTTTTCCAGTTTTATATGCGATTCGATTTTTGGATATATTAATGTTGTATCCACGATAAAAATGGTAGTATTTTTAGTTACATGTTGTTTGTTTCTTTTTCATATCATTAATTCTTTAAAATTTGAATAGTTTTGAGGTATATAATTCATACGCGTAAAATAAGACTTGTAGCAACGCCTAATAAATTTTGAATTCTTTGTCAAGAAATTTGGTGGCATCCCAATCGGTGATTCTCCATGACTCTTACATTTAAAAATAGATGGATGCAATAAACATTTGTAGAGAATTTATATTACTGTCAAGAATATTTGCATAATTAAGGATGCGTTCGCGTGACTTGATTATACTTCTAAGGCAATTCGGATTATGCGTTCGCGCAATTTCGAGCAAATTTTTATTAAAAAGAGATTCGTCGGGAGATATTAAATTAATTTATAAAACCCGAGATGTGCGGTTCATTATTTAAGAAAGGCGAATGTTCTTAATTTTATTTTTAAACACAATTTCGAAAAAAATAATTATTTTTATAATAAATATATTATCAATATCATTGTGTACACGTACGCGTGACATGATTTCTCACGTTAAAAAATATATAATATATAAAACGAATACACGTACGCGTGATTCGATTCGAAGAAGGGTCTTTAATTATAAACAATCTAAATAGAAACGGTAACAAAATCATGCAATAAAAATGTAAAATCGAGATAATTAAGCCAAGAATAAAAATAGTTAAGCGACCGTGCTAGAACCACGGAATTCGGAAATGCCTAACACCTTCTTCCGGATTAACAGAATTCCTTACTCAGGATTTCTGGTTCGCAGAATAATAAACAGAGTCATATTCTCCTCGATTCAGGGATTAAAATTGGTGACTTGGGACGCCTTAAAATTCCCAAGTGGCGACTCTGAAACAAACAAACAAATCCCGTTTCGACTGTCCTTTAATTAGAGAAAACCCCTTTGTACCCTCTCGGGTATGTAAAAAGGAGGTGCGACAATGCGTACAGGCTATTTGCAAAAGCTGGATACAATCCTAATGAGCCGTCAAAGTTAGGGAAACTACCATTAGAAGCTGCAACGAGACAACCACGTGAAGGTTTGGGATACAAGCAACCGTCACTAGTGCGCATCTCAATAAGAAGGGTGAGTAGCAATTACATCATTGTAGAAGACGAATCTGCCGCTTCTAACAGGCCTTCTGTCTTTGATCGACTTGGAAAATCAACTGTGAGAACTTTCGTATTTAAGAGATTGGGTCCATTAAAGAAGGGGAACAAGTTCCAGATAAATTTTCAAAGCATAAGAACACCTGCTCCACCCAAGATCCAGAAGACCTCTAATGATTTCCAAAGTTTGGTTCCTTCAAGAATGAGGCGACAAACAAAACTTGTGGTTTCATGTAAAGAAGTACTAAAGGTGAAGCCATATACTCTGGTCTACACTAAGGAACGTGACGAAGATGAAGAAAGTGTAGGTTCTTCGTATCATGTCACTGTACAAGGCGAGAATGGTGTTCTGTCTTCGATGGAGGATAATGTAGAATTGGAGCATGTTTCACCGTGTTATCATATATCCTTCGACGATGGGGACCCTCAAGGATATGAAGATGCGAAAGATGCTCCACCTAAACTTGAAGAAGGAGTGAAGACGATAGTTGATGCCTTAAAAGAAGTCAACCTTGGCACCGATGAAGAGCCAAGACCCACCTACCTAAGTGCTTTACTATAAGCTGATGAAGAGAGCACTTATATTGAGTTACTCAAGGAGTTCAGGGACGTCTTCGCTTGGAGTTACAAAGATATGTGTGGCTTGGACTCGAAAGTAGAAGCCCATTACCTTGCAGTCAAAATGGTGCTCGCCCTGTTAAACAAGCTCAAAGGCGTTTTAGGCCGGACTTGGTTCCCTTGATTGAAACAGAAGTTAACAAACTCATCGAAGCTGGCTTTATTCGTGAAGTTAAATACCCAACATGGGTTTCAAGTATTGTCCATGTAAGGAAGAAAAATGGCCAGATTTGAGTGTGCATTGACTTTAGGGATCTTAACAATGCGTGTCCGAAAGATGAGTTCATGCTTCCTATTCCAGAACTGATGATCAATGCTACTACTGGGTATGAGGCAATGTCATTTATGGATGGTTCATCGGGCTATAACCAAATACGCATGGCACCAAAAGATGAAGAGCTTACTGCATTCCGTACCCCAAAGGGTATTTATTTCTACAAGGTAATGCCTTTGTCTTGAAGAACGCTGGTGCTACTTACCAAAGAGCTATGCAGAATATTTTTGACAATCTTCTCTATAAGAATGTCGAATGCTATGTTGATGACTTGGTGGTAAAATCAAGAGAGAAGGGCGACCACTTGAAGGACTTGAGGATGGTATTTGAATTGCTCCGGAGATACCAACTTAGGATGAATCCATTGAAATGTGCCTTTGGAGTTACTTCTAGAAAGTTCCTTGGTTTCATTGTCCGACATCGAGGGATCAAAATTGATCAAGCCAAAGTGGATGCCATTTTGAAAATGCCTGAGCCTCGGGATATATTCGTGAATTGAAAAGTCTGCAAGGAAAGTTAGCGTACCTTAGGAGATTCATCTCGAACCTAGCTAGGAGGTGTCAACCATTCAGTCGCCTTATGAAGAAAGGTGTCCCTTTCAAATGGGACCAAGCATGCAGTAATGTCTTTGAGAGCATTAAATCCTACTTGATGAAGCCTCCAATTTTAGCAGCCCCTATACCTGGAAAGCCATTGATACTATACATTGCAACACAAGAAAGGTCTGTTGGAGCATTGTTGGCCCGAGAAAATAGTGAAGGGAAAGAAAACTCTCTTTACTACTTGAGTAGGATGATGACACCGAACGAGCTGAATTATTCTCCAATTGAAAATTTGCGTTTGGCGCTAGTCTTCTCAATTCAAAAGCAGAAGCACTACTTTCAAGCTCATGTTGTTCGTCTTGTTTCTAAGGCAAATCCCATCAAGTTTGTGATGTCAAAACCTGTCCTTAGTGATCGACTAGCAAGGTGGTACCTCCAGTTTCAATAATTTGAAATCGTGTACATCCCTCAGAAGGCTATAAAAGGACAAGCGTTAGCGGACTTCTTGGCAGATCACCCTATACCTGATGATTGGGAGCTAACTTACGTACTACCTGATGAGGACGCCATGGTCATCAAAGTTTAGCCTCCATGGAAGATGTACTTTTATGGTGCTGTACATCGCAGAGGAGCTGGTGCTTCTGTAGTATTTGTCACTTCTCAAGGTGAAGTTCTACCCTACTCTTTTACGTTGACGCAACTCTGCTCTAACAACGTTTCTAAGTATCAAACACTAATACTTGGGCTCGAAATGGCTATTGAAATGAAGCGGTTGCAATTGCAAGTCTTTGGTGACTCTCAGTTAGTGGTCAATCAGCTTTTAGGTAGGTACGAGGTCAAGAAGCCCGAACTACGCCCATATCATGATTACGCTAAAAAGTTAATGGGGTGGATCGGTGATGTGACTATTCAGCATGTGCCAAGGAAAGAAAATAAGACGGTGGATGCTTTAGTTGCCCTAACTTCATCTTTAACCCTGCCTGATTAAGTGCAAGTTACTGTCTGCAAAAAATGGGTAGTACCGCCGCCAAGTGATGTTGAAGGTGAAGAAAATGAACTCAAGCATCTTGTTGTTGTTTTTGAAGTCGAGAAAGAAGAATGGAGACAACCTATTATTGACTACTTGTGCTATGGGATACTTCCAGAAAATCCGCGGAGAATAACTGAAATCCGCCGCCGTGCACCTGCTTCCTTTACTACAAAGATACCCTATACAGAAGATCATTCGAGGGAGTAATCTTGCGATGCTTAGGGGAAGGTGAAACACTTCAAGCTTTGCAAGAAGCGCATTCTGGGGTATGTGGGTCACACGAGTTTGGACCAAAGCTCCACTTCCATATAAAAAAGGACGGGATACTATTGGCCAACGATGGTAAAAGATTGCTTGGACTATGCTCGAAGATGCAAGGCTTGTCAATTCCATGCGAATTTTATTCATCCACCTCCTAAAGTGTTGCACCTGACTATTGCATCCTGGGGGTTTGATGCTTGGGTATTGGATGTTGTTGGACCACTACCAAAGTCCTCTGGTGGGCACCTATACATCTTGGTTGCAACTGACTACTTCTCAAAATAGGTCAAAGTTGTTGCTCTTAAGGAAGTAAAGAAGTAAAATGTTGCAAGTTTCATCAGAGTAAACATTATCTATCGCTTTGGCATTCCTCATTACATAATAACGGATATGGAAAGCCATTTGATAATAGGCTGATGAACAAGATTTGTGATCTCTTTGGCTTCAAACAACGTAACTCTTCGATGTACAAAGCTGCCGCCAATGGTCTAGTTGAGGCATTCAATAAGACTCTATGCAACTTGTTAAAGAAAGTTGTCTCCAAATCCAAACGAGATTGGAATGACCGTATGGAAGAAGCTCTATGGGCATATAAGACGACTCACTGCACGCCAACACAGGCGACTCCTTATTCACTCGTTTATGGAGTCGAAACTGTCTTGCCACTTGAGCGTCAAATACTTCATTACGATTGGCTATTCAAGAAGGGATCACTGATAAAGAAAATGCTCGACTTCGATTAGCAGAATTGGAGGAACTTGATGAGAAGAGGTTGGAAGCTCAACAGAGTCTTGAATGTTATCAAGCTCGATTATCTCGCGCCTTCAATAAAAGAGTTCGCCTGAGATCCTTTCAAGTAGGAGATCAAGTCCTTGTCGTACAAATACCCATAATTACTTCTCATAAACTTATAGGGAAGTTCACTTTAAAATGGGATAGGCCATATGTCGTACAAGAAACTTACTCAAGTGGGGCTTACAAGCTGGTTGATGCAGATTGCATGAGAATCGGCCATATCAGTGGCAAGTTTTTGAAGAAGTATTATCCTTGAAGTTACAACGCTCTTTGACGCCTGAGCCTAAACTGGATGTAGCAACACTCCTGGACCGCATGAGTCTAAACTATGTACGGACCCATAAAAAAAGAGTCCGCTAGGTTGAAAACTTTGAAAGAGGCGGCTTAGGCAAAGTTTAGGACATAAAAAAAATCACCCAATTTGAACTACCGCATGACTTGATCCTCTTCGCCGAGGTACGTAGGCAGTTTAGAGTTTCATTCTAAGTTCAGTCGCATAAGATCAAAAGATACATATTGCCTCAATTGTTGTTCGAATGAAGTATGAAGGAATGTAAGATCAAGCTGAAATGTCATCCTCCTATTGAACTTTGATCTCATTTGATTTAAAGGGAGCAACCCTCCGTGGTAAATTGATATCTTCAATTGAGCAATTTTAGGAGGATGTCAAGTATTTGCATTGAAGTCCAGGGATTCTTATTTCTTCAGGTACGCCAAACCTTCAAGTTTGTTGGTCTCCAAGTCTGCCCTCTACCTTAAAAAAAGGGAAGAGAAGAGAGGCGTCAAAAGGAAACACAAGTATAAGGAAAAGATTGTTTGGTACAACGTTTCAAATTCGGCGAGACTTGAACCCAAGATATTTGTGAGAATATAGCTCTTAAATTTCGATTGATGGCAAGTAAGACATCTTCCGATCTTGAGGCTTCCATACCAAGATATGAATTTTTTGGGGAGACTGCGCAAATCTGGAATTGATAGCGTGGTGCAATATAAAGTTGATTTCAAAATATTATCTAAGATAATTCTGAAGTTATTTGATTGAGAATTTTGGATATGTTTTAGATCTTGAAGTCTAGTTTTCAATAAATTAAACAGTTTGTAATTTTGACGTTCCTACACCAAGATATGAATTTTTTTGTGAGACTACGCAAATCTAGAATTGATAGCGTGGTGCAATATAAAGTTAATTTCAAAATATTATCTGGGATGATTCTGAAGTTGTTTGATTGAGAATTTTGGATATGTTCTAGATCTTGAAGTTTAATTTTCAAGAAATCAAACGGTTCATAATTTTTACATCCTACACCAAGATATGAATTTTTTTGTTGAGACTGCACAAATCTGGAATTGATAGCGTGGTGCAATATAAAGTTGATTTCAATATATTATCTGAGATGATTATGAAGTTGTTTTATTGAAAATTTTGGATATGTTCTAGGTTTTGAAGTCTAGTTTTCTTTAAATCAAACGGTTTACAATTTCGATTTTTTTACACCGAGATATGAATTTTTTGGTAAGACTGCGCAAATCTAGAATTGATAGCGTAGTGTAATATAAAGTTGATTTCAAAATATTATCCGGGATGATTCTGAAGTTATTTGATTGAGAATTTTGGATATGTTTTAGATTTTGAAGTCTAGTTTTCGAAAAATTAAACGGTTTGTAATTTCGATATTTTACACCAAGATATAGTTTTTTTGGTGAGACTGCACAAATCTAAAATTTTTAACATGGTGAAATCTAAAGGTGGTTTCAAAATATTATTTGGGGTAATTCTGAAGATGTTTGATTCTAAGTTTTGGATATATTTTAGATGTTGAAGTTTAATTTTCGAGAAATCAAACGGTTTATTATTTAGACTCTCCCACAACAAGATATGAATCTTTTGTTACAAGCACGTAAAGCTGAAAATTATGCGACTAAGATAAAAGTCGGACAATGTAAAGTAAAAGAGAAGCTGAAATATTTAAGCCCTCCAAGTCTCAAGTTGAAGTCTTCAAGTCCTTCGGTCTTTAAGTTTCAATCTTAAAATTCACCGATCTTAAGGTTGAATTGTTCAAACCCTCCGAATCTTCGAGTTGAAGTCTGCGAAGTCCGCCAAATCTTCAAAGTTTTCCAAGTGTTCAAGTCGATGTCGTCTTCGAGTTGAAGCTTTATAACTTCCAATCTTAAGGTGGATATATAAGTCCCTTTGTACCTTAAGTTGGCCTCTTCGCGGGTTTATCCTTAAAAGGAACTATAACTTTCCAATCTTAAGGTGGACATATGAGTCCCTTTGCACCTTAAGTTGGCCTCTCCTATAGTCGGGCCGTTTTGAGAGTAATCTCTCTGATAATCAGGCCACATTGAGAGTAATCTCTCCGATAGTCGGGCCGTTTTGAGAGTAATCTCTCCGATAGTTTGGCCACATTGAGAGTAATCTCTCCGATAGTCGGGCCACATTGAGAGTAATTTCTCTGATAGTCGAGGCACATTGAGAGTAATCTCTCCGATAGTCGGGCCACATTGAGAGTATCTCTCCGATAGTCGAGGCACATTGAGAGTAATCTCTCCGATAGTCGGGGCACATTGAGAGTAATCTCTCCGATATTTGGGCAAGGATAAGTACTCATCCCCTCACACCCCGAGATTGTCTTCTTCATGCGTGGATCATCTTGTTGAACAAGAACATATCTTTCTCGCTTGACCTACAAAAAAAGACAACAAAGAAGAAATTACCTGCGCATTAATGCTCCCGAGTCCGCAAAGCTAGTCTCAATTTGCTTGTAGATTCTGCGAATTGATGCTCAACAAATATGAGCATATGACTTTAAATAGATCTTCATAGATGGCTTTCTATGGCATATTGCATGATGTGGGATCGTGTAAAAGGCAGTGACTATTACCTGTTTCTGACATGGACTTGGTGGGGACTCTTCCGTATTAAAATAGAAGTCAATCAAAGCTATTTGGTTTAGAAAAGGATTTGGAAACATTCGACATCAAGCTGTGTGGTAAGAATATGTACACATTCATAAGAATTAATGCTTGCTTATGACTCTTCAAAGGATTTATGAGTAAGAATTTCAAATGGAAAAGGTTGTCACGTATCATCAATGTTTCAGTAAAGCAAAAGTGAAATGCATCGGCAAAGTTGAAGTGCAAATGCCAAAAGTTTAAGCTTATATGGTTTTCCATTGTCATCTTAAAAGATGAATTTCTATTATAAGCAAGTTTCGAGCAACTGACAAGATTTTTGTTACAAAATATTGCCTAGACTAGTAAATTGGGGCTTCAAAATTATCCCATTTGATGTCTTCATAATACTTCAATCCTTGTCTTAAGTTCGACATGTTTAGGACTGGCAAGTCTTGAAGTAGGGGGCATTTGTAGGCATATAAAGTTTACATAAATAAAATCCATAAAATAATTTGGACTATATTTTAAATTCGAGATATATTGGTCCAAATATATATATTATGTGCTAATATAATTGGATTAATTATATAAGTCCAACATATATGGATTAAATAAATAAGTCTTAATCCCTTGGGCTAGCCCATTAATTTGGGCTAAAGTGCTGAGCCCACTTCATTTAGCCCAAGATGTCATCTTCCTAGAGGCCTAATTTGGTGCCACGTGTCAAATGATGTGGCGCTCCAAGTCAAACGGAAAAGCCAATAGGATTGTGCCACGTGTCAAAATGACAAGGCATGCCAAGTCAAATTAAAGGGCCAATGAAACTGCGTCATGTGTGCAAGTGACATATTTCGGCCAATCAAATGCGGCCATGTCACACTGCAAAATTATTGGTCGGAAAGAGTTTGTTCTTATCACAACTCCTCCCTTCTACAACTATAAATAAGGGTTTTCATAACTCAGAAAAGACACCAGAAGTATAACAAGAAACAAGAGAGAGCTCGTGGATCAAACGCCGCAAATTTCTCTACAAGTTTCAAGCTTCAAGCAATCAAGTTCAAGTTTAAAAAATCAAGTCCAAGCTCAAGAACGAAGAACGAATCAAGATCAAGTTCAAGCAGTCAAGCTCAAGCTCAAACTCAAGAACAAGATCATCGTTCGTGGAAACAAATATAGATTCAAGATTAAGCTCAAAGGCCCTTGAATTTATTTTATATTGAAAAAGTAGAATCAGAGGATTCATAGAGATTGTACACTCAAATATTCGAAATCAAATACTATAATTGTTGCGATATTTTTCGGTCTTGATTTTATTTTCTCGACGCAAATTTATTGTCTACACAATTTTAAAGTAATGTCCATCTTTCTTTTACTTGTCATCAAATAAACTCTTTAATAAAATTTATTTTAGTTTTTAAGTTTCAAATTGATACGTCACTTAAGAAGAAGAGTGAAAAGTTATACTATTTGGTATGAGAATATTTAAGTCAAAAGCGTGTTTTAGTAGTTGAATTAAAATTATTGGTTAAATATTTGGTGTTGAAGTAATAAATTTTAAAAGGAAAGAAATTATAAACTAAAATCTTACTCGGTTTCAACTTCTTAATTATATAAGCTTGTACATAGTTCGAATATGGAAAAATTTAATCAATAAATTTTAATTGATTTTATAATCCTAAATATTAGGAAAATAATTATGACTATTCCTAAATATTAAAGAATTAATTTAATTAATATTCCTAAATATTAGGTTATACATTAAAAACTAAAAGGCTATTTTGTCCAGTGTGAACTTTATTTTTAAAGGGTAAAAAAGACGAACGACATTTTGCTAAGGGTCTTCGTGATTTTAATATAGTATATATAAATAGATAAATATAACGATTTAAAAAGAGCATTTTCTTAAATTCAAAATTGTAAGGACGTGATCTAGAAATCGTTCCAACTATAAACAACAAAACAATTATGGTTGTTCAATCCCACATGAGTTAGAGTCCACTATATATATCTTCATTGAGCATATTTCTCATTTGAGTTGGGGGAAAAAAATACAAAAATCCCATATTGATTACCATTAAAAGTTTTTTTTTTTCTAATGGAAGGAACCATATGACTGATGGAGACTATACAAATTTGAAACCTTAAAGGCATATGTTGTCAATCCCATATTGAATTGGGTCAAAAGTTACGACACCATACGTTGGGGCCAACTCCGCAATTAATCGAAAGTTGCATTTTCCTGATACGGTCCCTGCAAATGCGGAACAAAACCGGATTCTCAGATTGACCGGAGAAGCAAGGAAGGAAACTAACAGCACATCATCAGCCATGGGTTCCGATCCTGAAAAGTTGATGACCAAAGCCGATAAACTGTAAAAACCTCACCTACCACCTCTATTAATTCTGTATTATCTATTTATGAATCATTTTCTTTCTATATTTCCAAGATTCAATTTTTGTCAGATAAATTTGTTGTTATATAACAATTTTAAGGTTGTCTGACCAAATCTTTGTAAGAGGGTGCCGCTTTCTCTATGTTACTGGTGTAAATATGGTATAATACACACTCACACGCTTATACAGAATATATACATGTAATTGTCTTAACTTTTAAGCTGTCTATAAAGGGCATATTTTGTTATAATTTTAAGAAATGTTTATGAGAGTGGTAACGGAATGTGCATACTTTTTTCCCATCGTGTGATGTTTAAGCACTTGATTGAGCTAATAAAATTTCCATTTTCTTGATCAGATTTTGATATTCTATTATTTATTACGCCGTCACCAACCAGTAAAATAGTGTTCTGATTAGAGATTGGAGCATCTTGTTACTCGTTTGGTCTTTATTAACGTTAATATTTCCATTTTCTCGAATAATATTTGGATTTAGGACTTGAAAGCAAATTTTTTAGTTAATGCGCTTGATCTGAGAGATTAGATGTAGTTATGGCGGTGCAAAATACCATATTCGAGATCATGTACTTGTCGTGATGCTGGAAGAATTTTCTGTTCTTTGATGCAAAGTACAAAAAGAAGCCTTTGTATATTTAATCCTCATTTCTTTCCACGTTTTAAGTTTTATGTAATTATTTGTTCCCCTATCTGTATAGGACAAAATTAAGTTTTACCAGGTGGAGTAGCGATTGGAGAAGTGCTACTGTTTTATATGAGCAGGCAGGTATGTACGATATTTATATTTGAGTAAAACAAATGTTACATAAATTGGAACACTTTGAGCATGTTAATCACGTGACTGACACTATGTTCTTGCATTACAGCTAATGGATTTAGGGTTGCTAAAAGTTATGAGAAAGCAAAAGAAGCATTTGAGAAAGCTTCAAAAGGACAAGAGATGCTTTCCTCGTATCCTTTTCCCCAATCAGTTTCTCTGAATTTTTCTTGTCGTTTGTCGATTGAGTCGGTTCTGAGATCCTTGACAAGTAAATCAGGCCTTGGGATGCTGCTAAACATATGGAGTCTGCTGCTACCATGGCGAAGGAACTAGGCAACTGGAAAGAAGTTGCTGACTTTTATAGAAGGGCCTCTGAGCTGTACAATGAATGTGGGAGGGCGCAACCTGCATCTGACGCGCTTGGAAAAGGTGCACGGTATGTCGCCGACTCATTTGGTTGCATTTATCTTTAATGCTATTGCCCTTTCATTATGTGCCAGGTTCAGTGCACAAAATTATAAATCCACAACAAACTCATATTGAATATTTCAGCTTTTATTCCATTTATTTTGTTTCCAATTTAGTGCAAAAAAGTGGGAGGTTGTTATTGTAAATTGCTTATTACCAGTTTACAACCCAAAAACTGTCCAAAAGTGCAGGGGTCTATGGCACAATCTGTTTTATGCTATATCAAGTACAATTTAGTCTTATCTGATTATAGATTTAGAGAATCCCCGATCCTAGGGAACCCCTTGTTTAGATCTGGAAAACGGGAGGACTGATATAGCAACCCTACCTAGTTCGAGATTGAGGTGTAGATTTGTTGAATCTGATTATACCATATCAGTGATTAACTAGTTTCTGTCAGTTGTTTGACTTGCATTTTTGCAATTCCTTGAACAACATTCAGCCGTATTTTAAGTAATGATAAATAAAGATACCTCCGCCTAGACTTCAAGTTAATTTAAAATATGTTTGTAGAAACCCGGAAGTGAGAATAAACATTGATTATTCCGTAGCGCATATATTAACAATTGCTTCTGTATAATGTGCACTATACGGAATCCACAATTTGCTGGTTGCCTTATTCCAGTATATATCTTAAAGTGGTCAATCGACTTTAAATATCTCGCATTAGATGATTAGATCTTGACAGGATTTAGGAGAAAAGGCAAGCGTGATATATTGCTAGGCTGATCAGAATTAACAGAAGTGTTGAACTTTCTCATTGCTGAATCAAAAAGGTTTCTAATGCTAATATGCAAAAAATCAATTAAAGTGATATTCATGATTAGTCTCATGATATAATATCGATGTTGAACAGCTAAGTACCAAATTAAGCCAAGTTGTGCTTAAAACTGAACTAGAGACCAAACTCAAGAGTCAAGACAAGAGGTTTTGAGTTCCATTTATGTTGATCCGACCTGTTCAGCTACTGCTTACATCAAAACTTAATTCTACTTTCCAGAAGTACAGCTAAGAAAAATGCAGGAATAATAGCGAAAAATACTGAGGAGGTACAACAGAAATCTAAGAGTGGATACAATTCAAGCATTTCACTGTTTCAATCAAAGCAAGCTTAATGAAACCATTTATTTTTTTTACATTTTAGATGTCACGTCATGCAATTGTTATTAAAAGTTACCACTAGGTGTCTTTCCTCGCACCATTGAAGAACCCCAGAATGGAAATTGAATAAAGTCAAAGAGGAAGAACAGAATAGGGTGGACTGGGCATGGGAAATGCTGGAAAGTTTGAAAAGGGGTTAAAGAAGAACAGAAGATTGAAGAGTGAAAGCCGTGTTCTCCTGTGGAGTTGGCTGATGTTCTCAAGTAGATACCCTAAGAGGGGAGTCTGAGTGTTCTAGATGTCGTGGCTTCCCGGCTTTATGTGCTAGATTGATCGTTGTGAAACAAAGAAATGGGAAAAGCGGATAATGACTGGAACAATCCGACTATGCCAGTTTTGTGTTTGGCATAAGTCTAAATTCTGTGCTTAACTGGCCCTGTTTCTGTTTCTCTTACTAACCTGTTCAATGGGAAACTCTGGTTAGGGAGGGGGTAATTTTGGTGGTTCTAACAGTTTCCTATAATATCAAGTTCTTACTGTAGATTCTTTTTATATGTTTGATACTTTTTCCTTTTGCTTGAGATTGAAACAATGTGTCGTATCTGATAAAAGGTTGTTAATGTTATAGTGCTTTAGAAGATGGTGCACCTGATGAAGCTGTTCAGTTGTATATTGAAGCCTGTGACACTCTTGAAGAGGATGGGAAGGAACAAATGGCCTTTGATCTATATCGTGATGCTACAAGGGTTTATCTGAAGCTTGAAAAGTGAGAATTACATTTAAGGCAGATATTACTTCTAGAAGTTAGAAGTTGATGTATTAATCTAATATATCTTTTAACCTCTTTCTTTTCTTTCTTTTTTACCTTCTAAATATAAAAATAGTCATACCTTGTTGAGCTAAAAGGTCACAACCAAGTTGGAGCGACTGTGACTTTCTATACATCGGAATTTTGTTAACTTTTAGGTCTCCCCAATGTAGACCTAAAAAAAGAGTTCACATCTTTAAATCTACAAACTTTTAGGTGGACCAATTTGCACCATTTCTCCCCTCCTTCTCATCTTTTCTAAGCTGAGGGTCTATTGGAAACAACATCTCTACCTTCACTAGGTAGGGATAAGATCTGCATACACACTATCATCCGCAGACCCCACCTGTGGGAATATACTAGGTTTGTTGTTGTTGTTGTTGTTGTAATCTGCCAACTTAATAATATATCTTCTAGTGGTCCTGGTTTTGAGCCTAAGATACCATGTACTATCAAAAAAATATTCATGTGTTTGGTCTAGGAATAAGAATCAGACCCACACGTGAGGGGCGTTATACAAAACCTAAAGAAAATTAATAAAAGTGACTCATTTCTAACAGTAGTTTTAATTGAAGCGGTTCACACAGATTCTACCTTTAGTAAGTGATGATGACTTTGATTTCACCACATGCAGGTATGAAGATGCTGCAGGTATCCTATTAAGGTTGGCATTAGCTGCTGACAAGTGCAACGCAACACACAGCCAGTGCAAGGTTTGAAAGCCCTTTAGTCACATTTTCATCTACTGAACACTACTTTGACATTATCTTGTTTAATTCTTGGATAAAGAAAGTCTAGCAAAGTCCATGTTTGTTATGCCATAGCCTTTGAAACCCAGAAATTTTAGTCTGTAGTTTCTGAATTCTGAAGGAATGGTTACTGCTGCAATTCTTCATTAGCTACAACTATTTGTAATGTGTTTGAACAATAATAAATGGCAGTTCTTTGCTTCCCCTCCCCCCCCTCCCCCCTCTCCCTCTCTCTCTTGCATTTCCCTTGCCATTCTTTTGTCCGTCAATTGCATATGTATGTAGGAGCCAATGGCAGCGATATTGATGTGGCCTCTCTTGTAGTTCGTCTACCCTTGTGTCTTTTTTTTTGTGCCTAAACTTTACATCTGCTGCTTATGTTTTAGTTTTCTTTTCTTAGACATTTTTAAGGAGTGATCTGTAGCCGTGTGCATTTTTCGGCTTTAACAATAAAGCTGATTGCATTCTTCGGATTATTTGGACTGAGTTTATTCAGTTATGGGATTGGTTTCGGTTTAGAATATGGGAAATTTGGATCTTTTGGTTTGTTTTTGATTTTCCACATAATAATGATATAATCGAACTTATGGGCTCATATATATATTGCTAAGATTTCTATGTATGCTTTTTTCTTCCACCCTTTTTGGTCACTTTCTTTCTTTTTTCCCTCTTGCCTCTTTTTGCTGTTTTCACTTTGTCCTTGTTGGTGTTGTTAACATTATCTTCTCATTTCAGCCAATTCTTTGAGCTACTGA
Source organism: Nicotiana sylvestris (assembly GCF_000393655.2). Taxonomy (NCBI): domain Eukaryota; kingdom Viridiplantae; phylum Streptophyta; class Magnoliopsida; order Solanales; family Solanaceae; genus Nicotiana; species Nicotiana sylvestris. The sequence goes on from NC_091058.1 coordinate 59,923,541, forward strand.
GGAAGTAGTCTCGTCTCGGGAGGATGTGATTATGGTTTCAGTTTATATGGGCCTTATTGTATTTTCTTTTTGTTTCAGTTTTCTTTTTCTTAGAGAATAGTAGTCCTTGGTTAACACGTGCTTGAATGTTGGAGTGGGTATCTCAGGTTCTCTGTAACGATCTGTTGATCCTTATCTAACTCATCATCCATGACTTGTCTCCTCGTGATTAATGCGGGCATAAATTTTTGATACAACGTTAAAATAATTTTTTTATCAATAAAGATATATATAGTGTTAAAATACTTGAAAAATTGTTCTGCTAAGTGAAGGTTTCAACCTTTCAGCAATTGCTAAACTAATCATTTGTTTGCAGGCTTATCTTAGTGCAATCATTGTGTACCTATATGCCCATGACTTTAGGCAAGCGGAAAAGTGCTACAATGATTGTTGTCAGTAAGTTACTTATGTATTTCATCAGCTCAAGTATGTTGATTTTCCCTTTTTGTGTACCTTTATGATCATGACTTAAGTGATTATGCGCTACAAGAATTATTTTTCTAATTCTCCATATGTATTGTTTTACTTTTTCACCGCTAGAATTGGAAGTCAAGAGCAAGTGGAATCCATTAAAAAATTTTATGTATGAGATTTAGTTTTGATGGAAAAAAGAATAAAAGTTTTACTAGGTGGAATGGGAGGAAAGCATATGGAGAAGGTGAAACGAGATCTGACAAGCGAAGTCCATTGCAGGAGCTTAAAGCTTGAAAGTTGGTTTGATGGAAAAAAAGAATCATATTTTATTAGGTGGGAAAGGAGGAAAGCAAATAGTATAGGTGAAATGAGATCTAACGAATAGGAAAAAGTAGTTTTCTTTGATGCTTATAGTTCTTGTGTACTGACCAGCATCTTTTCTTTCTTGTTCATCTTTTCAAAGCTTTGTAGCATGGCTGGCCTTGTTTCCTTTTTCATTTTAGACTGCTTCCCGGTAGCTTGGCAGCAGAGGAAGTTTACCATGCAGATAATAACCATTAGACCATTGAAATTGAGAATTTTAATTTCTTATTATGAGTATATCACTCCATGTGGACCCATATACTCAAATAGAGAAACTAACAATATCGTGTGCACTCCTTAAAAAAGAAGAGAACTATCTCATGTACTGATATACGCGTGCCTAACAAGTAGGGATGGCATGCTCAGTTAGTTGTCAGCTAGTTCAAGTTAGCTGCTTTACCACCATTATTGCTTTGCGTGGATTATTTATTTAGTTTTACTGCACTTAAATGTCGTACTTATCTCAATACATATGCATTTTAAAGTTTAAACCAGTTCCTGGATGTGTTCAGTCCCATTGAATCTTTGCACAGGTTCTAGTGCAATACAATCTTTCTCTAGTGAAGTTCATTGTTTAGCATTCCCTTTTTCATTTGCACATCTCTTTATGGTGTTTGTGGTTAAGGAAATATGTCTTGTATGGAGAAAACCCAAAAAATAGGCAGGTCCAAAAGCGTTCTTTGAGTTTTCCAACACAATGATCCAAGGATGAGGCTTACAATGATGTGATTGATGCTTTTACCATTTCAATGCATTTTCTCCAGTGCCCTTTGGCAGGCAACTTCTTCAACCTTGTTTAGCCCAGTTACATTAATCTACTTCCTTATCTTTAAGTCTAGGAGTGCCAGATCCCATACTACTTTCACCTGGGTTAGTCAGACTTAGTTAAATCTGGATTAGCCAATAAATAGGCATCTCTGGATTATAATATCCTCATCAAGTCCCTAGAATCTTAGAGTCCATCTTCTTAGATCCTTCTTAGCTTGTATTTCTCCTGTTGCACTCCATATCCGCTCATTATTCGAAATCATACCCCGGATCTTCCACATGCATGGTTAACGTAAATGTTGTTTAGTTCTGTCATAGAACAAGTTTTATTGAAAAGGACTGATGGTTACTACAAGAGTTCAGCTTGCTCCTATTTAATATAGAGTTTTTTTAAATATCTGAATAAATGTGCTGCTGCAAATTTTTGTTCACTGGTTCGATATTTGTTCCCTTTGTGATAGAGCAGTAAATGAACGTCCTGTAAGCTAATTGTACAAGTTTTCTCCTCTATTCTTGCTGTAAGGCTTCAGCAAATCACACAATTAGTATGTGAGTCGCATATCTAAGTGGGAAGAGTTTGTTGTTTGAATATGTAGTAAACAGGTGATAGTAGAAGAAAAGAACTACCGACTATGGACCTCCAGATACTTGCCTTTGTCTAATATCCTTCTATATTGGCCTAGAGTATTTTCCTTTAATTCTTATTTATTTTTCTGAGTTGAGCATCTGGGACATTATGCTAAGGGAAGAGGGTCAACAAGGAATGGACGGCTAAAATTGTTAGGCTTCTGTGTACCCCTACCTATTCAGCTTTTCATGTTTATCTTTCTCAGATTGATGAATCTATATAGACAGTTTTATTTTTCAAGCTCATGTTTGCTTCTGGTATCGATAACCTCTCTTATATTTTTAGTTTACTCATGATTTTATCAGGTTAATTCTTATCCTACTAAAGACACGGTTGTTGGCTCTTCTTTGTAGGGTTGAAGTTTTCCTGAATAGCGATCAAGGTCGCTGTGCTGGTAAATTTCTCTCTGCTTATGCTGAAGGCGATGTTGAGGATATTAAGCGTGTGGCACAATCAAGCACTGTATCAAATCTTGATCACACGGTTAGTCATACAGTTAGATTTTTAGAGTCAAAATGATGAGTGCTAATTACTGTCTTACATTTGTTAGAATAGTTATGTGAATATATGTAATTAGTCCTAGTCCCTTATGCAATAGGAGTAGGTTATGCGTTGTGAATACATATAAATAGGGCTCATTGTAACATAGAGTATTAATCAATAATATTTCCCCCCATGCTTTCTCCTTATGTAAGAGGGGAGCGGTAGCATTAGGGGAGTTGGGACACTCCGAGAGGCGCCTAGACTTTGGGTACTGTAGGCGTATCAAGGTTGAGGAAGTAGTGGGAGCTGTGGGTAAGATGAGTCGGGGCAAAGCGACAAGACCAGACGAGATTCCAGGAGAATTTTGGAGGTATGTGGGTAGAGCGGGCTTAGAATGGCTGACTGGGTTGTTTAATGTTATTTTCAAGACAAAGAGGATGCCAGATGAGTGGAGATGTAGTTTGATGATTCTGTTGTTTAAGAACAAAGGTGATATCCAGAATTGTAATAATTATAGGGGCATCAAGTTGTTAAGTCATACCAAGAAAGTTTGGGAGAGGGTGGTGGAAGGGAGGGTGAGGAGGGCGGTATCTATTTTTAAAAATCAGTTCGGGTTCATGCCGGGACGTTCTACTACGGAAGCTATCCACCTTAGGTTGGTGGAACAACACAGGGAGAGGAAGAGGGATTTGCACATAGTGTTTATTGACCTAGAAAAGGCGTATGACAGGGTCCCTAGGGACGTTCTTTGGCGATGCCTGGAAGTGAAAGGGGTGCTGGTAGCATACATTGAATCGATAAAAGATATGTATGATGGAGCTAAGACTTGGGTCAGGACTGCGAGAGGTGACTCCGAGCTTTTTCCGGTGATTATGGGGTTACACTAAGGATCTGCGCTTAGCCCATTCTTATTTGCTCTGACGATGGATGCCTTGACACACCATATTCAAGGGGAGGTGCCATGGTGTATGTTGTTCGCTGATGATATAGTTCTGATTGATGAGTCGCATAGCGGTGTTAATGAGAGACTGGAGGTATGGAGGCAGGCTCTGGAGTCCAAAGGTTTCAAGTTGAGTAGGACCAAGATAGAATATTTGGAGTGTAAGTTCAGTGGCGTGTCGGGGGAAGCGGACGGGGTGGTGAGGCTCGACTCACAAGTCATCCCCAGGAGAGAAAGTTTCAAGTACCTAGGGTCTATTATCCAGGGAGATGAGGAGATTGACGGGGATGTCACACACCGCATTGGGGTGGGGTGGGTGGATGAAATGACGGTTAGCAGACAAGAGGGTACCACCGAAACTCAAAGGTAAGTTTTACAGAGCGGTGGTTAGGCCGGCTATGTTATATGGGGCTGAGTGTTGGCCAGTTAAGAATTCACATATCCAGAAGATGAAAGTAGTCGAGATGAGGATGTTGAGATGGATGTGCGGGCATACTAAACTGGATAAGATAAGGAATGAAGATATTCGGGAGAAGGTGTGCGTTGCTCCCATGGACGACAAGATGCAGGAAGCGAGACTTAGGTGGTTTGGACACGTGCGGAGGAGAACCATAGATTCCCCGGTTAGGAGGTGCGAGCGGTTGGCTTTGGCAGGTACGAGAAGAGGTAGAGGGCGGCCTAAGAAGAATTGGGGCGAGGTGATCAGGCAAGACATGGCGCGACTCCAGATTTCCGAGGACATGGCTCTTGATAGGAACGTGTGGAGGTTGAGCATTAGGGTTGTAGGCTAGGGGGTAGTTCATAGTTTTTTCCTCTTTGTATCGGGTAGTCTGATAGAGTTTTGCCTATGTCTGGTAGCGGTCTATGTTGTGTTCACACTATTTTGTTGTTTTGCACTATGTTGCTCGGATTCTCCGAAAATATGGCCAAATACGTGTCGGATCCTCCAAAAGTAGTGCATTTTTGAAGGATCCGACACGGGTGCGGCTACATTTTGGAGAGTCCGCGCAACATAGGTTTTGCATATGATTGTATTATTGCACTCCCTTTCACTTATTTGGTGTATTTTAAGATATTATTATTACTTCTCTTGCTTCTTTTGTTGTTACAGATCTCTTCTTTCGTTTCTTTTCTGAAATTATTATCTCTTCTGTTGAGTCGAGGGTTTCCGGGAAACAACCTCTCTACCCTTCCGGGGTAGGGGTAAGGTCTGCGTACATCCTACCCTCCCCAGACCCCACTAGTGGGATTTTACTGGGTATGTTGTTGTTGTTGTTGCTTTCTCACATGATATCAGAGCTTTGGTGAGAAGAGATCATTGTGCGTCATTCCAACGACATCCAGGAAGAAAGAACTTAGTCACAGTGCGATTTTCCGGTGACCTAAGTGACTATTTGCGTCAAAGTCACTAATTATCAATGTTGTGAAATCCAACAACACCAAAAGGTTCCCAAGAGATAGGCGACCAAACCTTAGAAAAAGTCACCTGAAAATTCCCACTCACGCGCCCCCACGCGTCGACATATGAGGGCTGTTCCGATCAGAATTTGGAAAAATTTCTTTTGGACAGTGTAATCGCCTTGAAATTCCGAGCCTACCCATCCAATTTAAACCAAATTCTGACCACTTTTATATTTTTTCGGCGTGAACAATGATTTTCAGAAAATTTTCTGGCATTAATAGTAATTTCCAAAAGGGTTTCCGATTTTTCCAGCGTGAACATTATAATGTCATTCGTATTAGAAGCCTTGAGACTCACAATCCGTTGGATCGAATGCATTGTGCATTGAATCCAATCCAGATGGTTTCTTTACCAGATTATATTGAGTTCCTTCCGTACAAAGCACGTAACAGACATCTTCAGGATTAGCCTCCGTTGTTCCAACAGATAGTAGCGTGACTTGTGTCTCCCAGTCTTCAACCTTTGAGTCTTGGGTCATTGATTAAGGTGCATCTGATCATATTTCTGGTAACAATTCTCTTTTCACTAGTATTTCATACTCAATCTCTTCCAACAGTCACAATGGCCAATGGGTCTCAAACCATGGCAACTGCAATAGGTCAAGCAAGTCCACTTCCTTCCTTACCTTTAGGCTCAGTTCTTTATGTTTCCGGTAGTCCTTTTAATCTCATAGATGTTAGTCGCTTAGTCAAATCACTTAAATTTGCTGTTTTATTTCTTGATGACCTTGTTTTTATACATGAATGCAGTACGGGGCGGATCATTGGTACCGGACGTGAATCAGGTGGACTTTATTACCTTATCCTTGCAAAATCACATGGATTCACATCTTGTCTTCCTTTAACAACTTGTCATGTTACTGATTCACCAGATTTATTACATAAACGGTTGGGACATCCTAGTTTGTCAGAACTTCAGAAAATGGTACCTGACTTATCTCACTTGTCCATTCTAGAGTGTGAGTCATGTCAGCTCGGTAAGCATACCCTTTCCTATTTCCCGCGGCGTCTTGATAATCGAGCAGTCACATTTTACTTTAGTCCATTCAGATGTTTGGGGTCCTAGTCGGGTCAGTTCTACCTTGGGATTCCGCTACGTTGTCAGTTTCATTGATAATTATTCCAGGTGCACTTGGATATTTTTGATGAAAAATCGATCTGAGTTGTTTTCTATTTTTCAGACATTCCACGCTGAAATTCAAAACCATTTTCCCGTTTCTATCCGCACATTTCGTAGTGATAATGCCCTAGAGTATTTGTCTTCCCCATTTCAGCAGTTTATGAACTCCCATGGGATTATTCATCAAACATCTTGTCCGTACACATCCCAACAAAATGGGGTAGCTGAAAGAAAGAATAGACATCTTATTTAAACTGTTAGTACCCTACTCATACAATCTCATGTTCCGCTGCATTTTTGGGGGATGCAGTTCTTACATCTTGGTATCTTATTAATCGTATGTCATCTTCAGCTAAACAGAATCAAATTCAATTCTCTATCATGTTTCCCCCCTTACCTTTGTTCTCTCTTTCACCTCGTGTCTTTGGGAGTACATGTTTTGTTCATAACTTTACTCTAGAAGAAGATAAGTTAGCTCCTCGTGCTCTTAAGTGCGTATTTTTGGGTTACTCGAGAACGCAAAAGGGATATCGATGCTATTCTCCTGACCTCCAGCGGTATCTTATGTCTGCTGATGTCACCTTCTTTGAAACTCAATCATACTTCACAGGTCCAGGTAATCACTTAGATATTTTTGAGGTGCTACCAGTTCCGTCTTTTGGAAATTCAGTCACTATCTCCCGTTCATCTTCCTCCATAGCTCCATTTGCAGCTCCGCCACCTATAGTTCCAGTGCCACCACCTAGTCCAGTTCCACCAACTATAGCTCCAGTGCCACCCCCTAATCAAGTTCAACCTTCTACATCTCCAACACTCCTGACTTATCATCGTTGTCCGCGCCTAGCATCAGGCCCAACTGATTCACGTCCTGCACCTGACCCTGCTAATACTGCGGACTTGTCTCCTCTTAGTCAACCGATTGCACTACAAAAAGATATACGCTCCACACTTAATCCTAACCCCTGTTATGTCGGTTTAAGTTACCATCGTGTGTCATTATCCTATTGTGCATTTGTATCATCTTTGTCCTCTGTTTCCATCCCTAAGTCTACAGGTGAAGCACTGTCTCATCCAGGGTGGCGACAAGCTATGATTGATGAGATGTCTGCTTTACATACGAGTGGTACTTGGGAGCTTGTTCCTCTTCCTTCGGGTAAATCGACTGTTGGTTGTCGTTGGGTATATGCAGTCAAAGTTGGTCCAGATGGCTAGGTTGATCGACTTAAGGCTCATCTTGTTGCCAAAGGGTATACTCAGATATTTAGACTCGATTACAGTGATACTCTCTCCCATGTCTAAAATAGCACCAGTCCGCCTTTTTCTATCCATGACTGTTGTTCGCCATTGACCTCTCTATCAGTTGGACATTAAAAATGCTTTTTTTCACGGTGACCTTGAGGATGAGGTTTATATGGAGCAACAACCTGGTTTTGTTGCTCAGGGGAAATCTAATGGCCTTGTATGTCGGTTGTGCCAGTCCCTTTATGGTCTAAAGCAGTCTTCTCGAGCCTGGTTTGGTAAGTCCAACACAGTTATTCAGGAGTTTGGCATGACTCGTAGTGAAGCTGATCACTCTGTGTTTTATCGGCATTCTGCTTCAAATCTCTGTATTTATCTGGTAGTTTATGTTGACGATATTGTTATTACCGGCAATGATCAGGATGGTATTAGTAAGTTGAAGCAACATCTCTTTCAGCACTTTCAGACTAAGGATTTGGGCAGATTAAAGTATTTTCTGGGTATTGAGGTCGCTCAGTCTAGCTCATGTATTGTGATCTCACAACGGAAGTATGCCTTAGATATTTTTGAGGAGATAGGAATGACAGGTTGTAGACCTGTTGACACTCCAATGGATCCAAATTCTAAACTTCTGCCAGGACAGGGGAGCCTCTTAGCGATCCTGCAAGATATAGGCGATTGGTTGGTAAATTAAATTACCTCACAGTGACTAGACCTGGCATTTCCTTTCCTGTGAGTGTTGTGAGTCAGTTTATGGATTCTTCCTGTGATAGTCATTGGGATGCAGTTGTCCACATTCTTCGGTATTTAAAATCAGATCCAGGCAATGGTTTATTGTTTGAGGATCGAGGCCATGAGCAAATCGTTGGATACTCAGATGTTGATTGGGCAGGATTACCTTCTGATAGACGTTCTACGTCTGGATATTGTGTCTTGGTAGGAGGAAATTTGGTGTCTTGGAAGAGCAAGAAACAAAATATGGTTGCTCGGTCTAGTGCATAAGCAGAATATCGAGCAATGGTTATGGCGACATGTGAGCTAATTTGGATCAAACAGTTGCTCAAGGAGTTGAAATTTGGTAAAGATTAATCAGATGAGACTTGTGTATGATAATCAACTGGCTTTTCATATTGCGTCAAATCCAATATTCCATAAGAGAACTAAGCACATTGAGATTGACTGTCACTTTGTTAGAGAAAAGATATTCTCGAGAGATATTGCTACAAAGTTTATGAAGTCGAATGATCAGCTTGCAAATATTTTCACCAAGTCCCTCATTGGTCCTCGTATTAACTACATATGTAACAAGCTCGGTACATATGATTTATATGCACCAGCTTGAGGGGGAGTGTTACAATAGTTATGTGAATATATGTAATTAGTCCTAGCCCCTTATGTAATAGGAATAGGTTATGTGTTATGAATACATATAAATAGGGCTCATTGTAACATAGAGTATTAATCAATAATATTTTCTCCCGTGCTTTCTCACAGCACTCTGACAAATTTAGCATGGCCCAGAGTAGCTCTTTTGACAATATTGAGTTGCAAATGCCTACTATTTCAATTATTTGGATGGCTGTTGTGCTTAGGCTTGTAACATCGTCTTGAATGACAATAAGTGGGTAGGTTAGTTCTTAGCTTTTTGGTAAGAATGGTTGGAATGGGGTATCGCCAGGTTTCTATTTAAACTAGACATTCCTCAATCCAACTGTTTTCTCTCCCGCAAGTGACCGGTTCTGTAGTTTTCTAGCTATAAGATTTTTGGAGCATCTTTTCTGCTAAATTGTCCCGACTGATAAAAACTTCTACTTTTTCTTTGATATTTGTTTTTGACTTTTTATTTGATATTTGTTTTTGTAAGTCGTTTACTCAGTATTGTATTTTTCCTACTTGCTTCAGAACTTTCTCCCAGAATTCAAAGAGTCAATTCATTAATTGAACTGCAAAAATTTTTCTTGTTTGGTCTGCATAGCTGTTTCATGATTAGCTTCTAGATCATTGTCAATGCTCAATGCTTCACAGTTAACGCTGAACTTGAGATTTTAATTTGCACTTGGACGAAAAAGTAAGGAAATTAAGATGCATAAGCAAGAAGCTTCATTTGTGTGATAACTATTTTCCTTCCCTTTCCCCTTCTTTCCTGCACCTACATCTAATTGTACTTGTGTTGTTTATGAGTGTGTGTACTTAAGCCATTCAATAATCCATTCAACTTGCTATATTAACATTTAACACAAATTGCAATAAATCCAGATCATCAAGATTGCGAGGAAATTGCCTACCGGGGATGTAAGTGCGTTCAAGAACGAAGTCACGAAAGATAATGAAGAGCCTTTGGATGAAGATGATCTGACCTAAACTTTCACTAGTTGAGTCAAAGCTTCATGTGTGCTAAGTTTCTGGTCTGACCGACAATCAAATATATAAAACTCGAGTCTTCTTTTTTATTATTTTATCCTGTTAGATTTGTTAATTATATCATGAGAAAATGTCTGAGAGACACCGTGTACAGAAGAATCTCACAAACCATCGCTCCACGGATTGATTTGCGGATTGGAAGCTTTTGTTTGCGAATGTAATTTCATTTTTTATAGAAGCTATTTGGTGATTGTTGGATCATTGAAGCGCAATCTTAGCATTGTGGTTCTGTACTGTGTTATGTGAATTAAATGAACTCAATTCTGGAGATTCCTCCCCTTTGCTTTGTTCCTCCAGCATTGACCCCCTTTGCTTTGTTCCTCCAGCATTGACCATAAAACTGATGAACAAAACTATGCAAAAGACTGGCAATCTGATTTAAAGTTTTACTTCTATTTCAAATTAATGTTTAGTTGTTGTAAATAGTATGTGGATGAAGTCCATGTATGAATAGTTTGTGGATGGATTTCCACATCCCTTACATTGTTTTACTGTAGTAGTCCTTACTTTTTATGCTTATAAAAGGTTATGTAAATGGCAGTGGAAAGACACACCAAAAGGAAGTGAAATACTCTTCCTTTCTATCTCTGTTTCTTATTTATATTTTACTAAATTATTTTTATTTTATAACACGTTATCAGCGCGAAACTCTAATTTTATCCTTAACCCTGCTAAGTTGAGTCATATTTTATTAAGGTATGTATCATTATATTCATTTTGTTTATGGCAGTACATATCATATGCTCACTATTTGCAGATTACTAAATTATTTTTATTTTATAACATGTTATCAGCACGAAGCTCTAATTTTATCCTTAACCCCGCTAAGTTGAGTCATATTTTATTAAGGTATGTATCATTATATTCATTTTGTTTATGGCAGTACATATCATAGGCTTACTATTTGCAGATTACTTGTGCTCTTGGACATCTTAAATAGTTTAAGTACATTGCAGTGATAAAATAATCATTTCCTTCGGTGCTTAACTCTTAGATGACCTCAAAGTCATCAAACTAGCTACCCACTAATGAAACTATTTATAATATCATGAACTTCCTGGATCAAAACATATCTTTAAGGCCTTTTTTAAGGCCTTTTGAAGAACTGTGAGAAATAAAGTGACAAGTAATAATTTTATATTGGTTTAATTACTCTATATTTATTGTATTGGAACATATAAATAATGTTTGTCGCGTTCAATTCTACACACACACACATACACACACATATATATATACATATATATCAATAATATAAAGTGAAATGAAACAGTATGTTGTTTTCACTTTATGGCCAGAATGAAATGAAATAGTAGGATGTTTACATGATATAACTCTATTTTCGTTTCTTTTTTCCCTTAATCGTTTTGTTCCATTAATTGTTTATTTACATAATTATTTCTCTAACTTATTTATCTTTTATGATAGTTTTTACTATGTCAAATTTATCAAAACTTGAATTTGTGGCACTTGACATCACCGGGAAGAACTATTTATCATGGGTCCTTGATGCTGAAATTCACCTTGACGCTAAAGGTCGTGAAAATACTATTATACAAGGAAATGAAGCATCAAATTAGGATATAGCGAATGCCATGATCTTCCTTCGTCATCATCTACATGAAGGGTTAAAGACTGAATATTTAACCGTAAAAGACCCACTTGAATCATGAAATAATTAGAAGAATCGATATGACCACTTAAAACTTACGGTATTACCAAAAGCTCGATGTGAATGGATACATTTAAGGTTGCACGACTTTAAAATAGTGAGTATAATTTTGTTATTTTCAAAGTAAGTTCTCAGTTAAAATTATGTGAAGACACTATCACAAATGAGACTTCTTACAAAAAATCACTTTTCACGCTTCGAATGTAGTGCTACAACAACAATACCGTGAGAAGGGTTTTAAGAAATATTCTGAGTTAATCACATGCCTACTTATGGCTGAGCAGAATAATACTCTATTAATGAAAATTCATGAAGCTCGTCCCAATAAGTCAGCTCCATTCCCAGAAATGAAGTTGTAGCTGCAAATGATAAGTCTGAAAGAAAACAAAATAATTACCGTAGTCGTGGACATAGTAGAAGACGTGGACATGGCAGGGGACGAAATGATTATTGTCATCATGGTGAAAATAAACAGAAGAACAATAAGGGTTCTCAAATTAATCCTTCAAAAAGTAAAACTAATGTGTGCCACCGATGTGGTATATAAGGTCATTGGGCACGTATTTGTCGTACGCCAGATTATTTTGTCACACTTTATCAAGCCTCCCTCAGAAAGAAAGAAAACAATGTGGAAGCACACTTGACCTTTCAAAATAATGATGAGGAAGCAGGTACTTCAAACAAATATGATTCTGGGGCACATCTTGCATATAAAGATAATGATTTTGAAGGCTTTGCAAATATTACTAATTTAGAAGCTGGAGACTTCTTTGAGGATATTGACTGAAGAACTAATCATCTTATTGGGGAATGAAGCTATTATAAAAGTTGTTATTTTTTCATTTTATGTTTGCAACTGGTTTATTTTCCTTGAGTGTATTTTCCCTAATGCATCATGTATTGCTAGTTTCTACATTCGTAATGTATTTCTTAATGTTCTTTTCTGTTAGTCTTTCATATTTCTGATGATGTACTTTTTGATTTCTTTATGAAGAATATGAAAATTTTCCAATCTTCAGTTGGATTCAAGATTAATAAAGATGATATATGTCTTTTGGATAGTGCTACAACACATACTATTTTAAGAGACAAGAGATATTTCTCTTATTTGGTAATGAAAGAAGCCAATGTTAATACAATATTCAGTAGTACAAGATTAAATGAAAGTTCTGGAAGAGCTAATTTATTACTACCAGGAGGAATAGATTTGGCTATTGATGAAGCGCTATATTGTAGTAAATATCAAAGAAACTTATTAAGTTTTAAAGATATTCGCCAAAATGGCTACCATATTGAGACTGTAAATGATGAAAAGATTGAACATCCTTATATTACTACAATAATGTTTGGTAAGAAATATGTGCTTGAAATGTTACATGTTCTTTCCTCCGGCTTATACTACACAAGTATTAGCAGGATTGAAACACATGCCGTAGTAAACGAGAAGTTTACTAATCAAGATAATTTTATTATTTGGAATAACCGGTTGGCCCATCCTAGTTCTACTATGATGCGTAAAATAATTTAGAATTCACATGGACATTCAATGAAGAATCAAAATATTCTTCAGTCTAAGAAATTCTCTTGTGCTGCATGTTCTCAAGGCAAATTAATTATTAGACCATCAACTATTAAAGTTCGGATAGAATCCCCTGCATTTCTAGAACATATACAGGGTGATATATGTGAGACCATTCACCCTCCATGTGGACCATTCAGATATTATATGGTTTTGGTAGATGCATCTACAAGATGATCACATGTGTGCTTACTATCAACTCGCAATATGGCATTTGCGAGATTGTTGGCTCAAATAATAAAGCTAAGAGCACAATTTTCAGATTATGCAATTAAGACAATTCGTCTTGATTATGATAGTGATTTTACATCCCAAGCCTTTAATGATTACTGTATATCAACTAGGATAAAAATTGAACATTTGGTTGCTCATATTCATACACAAAATGGTCTAGCAGAATCATTGATCAAACGCCTCCAATTAATTGCTAGACCAATGCTTATGAGAATAAAACTTCTCATTTTAGTATGGGGTCATGTTATTTTGCATGCAGCAACACTAGTGCGGATAAGGCCTACAAGTTATCATAAAGTCTCCCAATTGCAATTGGTTGTTTGGCCAGGAGCCAAATATTTTTCATCTTAGAATCTTTGGTTGTGCGATATATGTTTCAGTTTCTCCACCACAACGCACAAAGATGTATCCCCAAAGAAGATTGGGGATATATGTTAGATATGAATCTCCTTCTATTACAAAATATCTGGAGCCTATGACTGGAGATTTATTTACGACAAAATTTTCTAATTGCCATTTTGATTAATCAGTATACCCAACATTAGGGCGGAGAAAATAAGCAGTTGAAAAAGGAGATAGATTGGAGTGCATTATCGCTATCTCATTTAGATCCTCGAATAAATCAATGTGAACAAGAGGTTCAAAGATAATTCATTTGTAAAATATTGCAAATCAATTGACAGATAAATTCACTGACCTACCAAGGGTGACTAAGTCACATATTCCATCTACTAATGCTCCACTTTGAGTTGATATCCCAGCAGGACAATCAATTAAAGCAAACGAGTCTAAGTCACACTTGAGACGTGGTAGACCAATCGATTCTAAAGATAAAAATTCTCGAAGAAGAAAAGGAGCAAATGATCAAAGTGATCATAACACGGATGTAGTGGCTTAAGAAGAGCCCCAAGACATAATAAATGATAAGACCTCAAGGGAGGCCCAGGTACCTGAAAATAACGAGAATGAAGATATCTCAATAAGTTATGTCTTAACGAGAAAAAAATGAAACCGAAATAATATTGCTATGAAAACGTTTTTGCTTATAATGTTGTTGTTGAAATAATGCAATAAGATGAAGATCTTGAACCAAAATCTGTCGATGAATGTAGACAGAGAAATGATTGGCCAAACTGAAAGACATTATCCAGGAAGAATTAACTTCACTTGGAAAACATGAAATCTTCGGACTTATAGTTTGAACACCTAAAGGTATAAAGGCAATAAGGAACAAATGGGTTTTTGTGCAAAAACAAAATAATAAAAATGAAGTCGTTAAATATAAAACACAACTTGTGGGGCAAGGAGTTTTACAAAGACCTGACATTGATTATATAGAGACATATTCTCCTATGGTGGATGCTATCATGTTTAGGTATCTTATAAATCTGGCAGTGCATGAAAAACTTGATATGCATCTAATGGATGTTGTCACAGCCTATTTGTATGGCTCATTAGACAATGAAATTTTATGAGAATCCCTGAAGGATTTAAAGTGCCCGAAACGTATAAAAGTTTTCGAAAAACTTGTTCAATAAACCTTCTTATACGGACTGAAACAATCAGAGCGCATGTGGTATAATCGCCCGAGTGAGTACCTGTTGAAAGAAGGGTATAAGAATAATCCAATTTGTCTTTGTGTCTTTATAAAAAGGCCTGGATCTGAATTTGTTATTATCCCTGTGTATGTTGATAATTTAAATATCATTGGAACTCCTGGGGAGCTTCCAAAAGGAGTAGACTATTTGAAGAAAGAATTTGAAATGAAAGATCTTGGAAAGATGAGATTCTGTCTTGGTCTACAAATTGAGTATATGAAAGATGAAATTTTTGTCCATCAATCAACATACGCCGAAAAGATCGTAAAGCGATTCTATATGGATAAAGCATATCCATTGAGTTGTCCGATGGTTGTAAGATCACTTGATATAAATAAAGATCCATTATAGCCTCATGAAAATGATGAAGAGCTTCTTGGTGTCGAAATACCATATCTTAGTGCAATTGGGGCGTTAATGTATCTTGCCAATAATTCTCGACCAGATATAGCTTTCTCAGTAAGCTTGTTAGCAAGATTTAGTTCTTCACCAACACAAAGACACTAGAATGGTATTAAGCATATATTTAGATACTTGCGAGGGACCATTGATATGGGTTTATTCTATTCAAATGGATCCAAGTCAGCATTAGTTGGTTATGCAGATGCAGGATATTTATCTGATCCACATAAAGCCCGATCTCAGACAAGTTACTCATTTATATGTGGAGGTACAGCCATATCATGGTGTTCAACAAAACATATTTGGTTGCTACTTTTTCAAATCATGCAGAGATAATAGTCATTCATGAAGCAAGCCGAGAATGCGTTTGGTTGAGATCAATAACTCAACACATTCAGTAAACATGTGATCTTTCTTTGAAAGGAAATATTCCAACAACATTGTATAAAGACAATGGTGCATGTATAGCTCAACTGAAAGGAGGATATATTAAAAGAGACAGAACAAAACATATTTCACCAAAATTCTTCTTCACTCATGATCTTCAAAGAATGGTGAAATAGATGTTCAACAAGATCGTTAAAATGATAATTTGGCGGATCTGTTTACTAAGGCATTGACAACCTCAACATTTGAGAAGTTAATATATAAGATTGGAATGCGGCTTCTCCGAGGCCTTAAGTGATATTTTAATCTAGGGGAGTAAAATATGCGTTGTAATCTTTTTTTTCCTTAAGTAAAGTTTTGTCCCATTGGGTTTTTTCCTGGTAAGGTTTTTAATGAGGCAGCGAGTAATGCATATTACAAATAACTATGTACTTCCCAGGTTTTTTCCTATTAAGCTCTTAATGATGCATTTTTTTTTTGCATGGCCATCAATGGGAGAGTGTTATAAATAGTATGTGGATGAAGTCCATGTATGAATTTGTGGATGAATTTCCATACTTCATGTCCATCCCTTACACTATTTTACTATACTAGTCTTTACTTTATGTCTATAAAAGGCTATGTAAAGACACACCAAAAGGAAGTGAAATACTCTTCTTTCTATCTTTGTTTCTTATTTATATTTTACTAAATTACTTTTATTTTATAACATTATACTGTTTATTTTGTATTATTTTCAAGGTATATTGAGCATACGCACATGTCTTTTTTTAGAAGAATATTATTTAAAATAAAATAAAATAAAAATTGGGAAACCGTGCCACATGACACCCCTTAGTAAAGTCCTTGGTCCCAAACTTCTACCATACGTTATAATAGAGTTTATTTTTCCTCAACTTTAAGGACAACAATAATAAATCAGCGAACAAAATCACATCATGGTTATTTATCATCAACCAATGAGTTATCTACATTTCAAACACATTTACAGAGCCTAACAAATCAAAAAATTGGACACTCGACAAAATTACAAAAAGAGAAGTCTTATCAGCTGAATCAGCTATTAGTTGTGTTGTATGAAATTTTTACTATGACTGACAAAGGAATGTTTATAACATGACCCTGGTTTCCAAATAGTCCAATTCTTCCATAGCTTGGTGCAGTGTTGTTCTTAGTAGCATTAAAGACAACATTCAAGACCTGTTGCTGCCCACTTGCTATAAAAAAGTGTGCTGGCGTGACGTTTATAGAAGCGCCATAAGGCGCACTCCAACCAACAGCATATGTTTCATTGCCAGCAATATTTATCAATGTTCTTTGAACTGTTCTGGATTGATTCAGTTTCGATATCGTGATGGAAGGCAAGTTCAGCTCAGTTCCATTCATTGTAGATGCTCCACAGCTCTCACCAGTGTAATTCAGTACCACAGGTGCCGATCCATTTATGCCACAGAGGAATGACATGTAGTCACTATAGCCTACAATGAACATTTTCAAATGCCATATCAGAGACAGGCAGAAAATGAAGAGATACAACAAGATTTATCTATTTAAACCCCCAACTCGTCTAAAAAAGTACACTGGTAGCTCAAACATGTATGGCAGTAGTAATCTTACATAAAATACAGGATAACTACTTAAAGTAATAGACTAAAAAATAGTATAATTAATTTCTCCATAAAGTTGTATCAGAATTGCAGTGAGGTTTATCTAGATCTAGTCAACATAGACCTTTCAAGTAAACCAAGTGTAAGACTTCCATAACATCTTCCTTAAACCAGTTTCAGACACACTCTTTTCTCTCAATTTGCCACAATATAATCAGGACTGTTACTACCATGTCCGTCATTCACATATTAGTAACATCCAAAAACTAGCTAAATATACACTATAGCAAAGAAGAGTGGCTTACTTGTATCAAAAATAAGGCCTGGATCCAATGCAGCAGTAGCATTCACAAATCCACTTCCCATGTCAAAAGGTGTTGCAGGAGACTGGTTTAAATCTGGGTTAGCATACGCGCGCTGGGCCAATATTGGACCACCATTATTGTCATAAAGAGAAGCTGTGGTAGAAAGTGCAGATCCAATAGCAGCAGGACTAAGGCTAGGAAATTTCTGCTTAATAAGTGCTGCCAGACCGGCAATATGAGGGGCCGCCATGCTGGTTCCAGACATCATTGCAAAACCCTCACCTAGATATTGGATCAAGTACTGTACATAAGCAAATATATAACAACAACAACAACGACCCAGTATAATCCCACAAGTGGGGTCTGGGGAGGGTAATATGTACGCAGACCTTACCCCTACCCCGAAGGGTAGAAAGGCTGTTTCCAGGAGACCCTCGGCTCAAAAAAAAGCAACAGGAGCAAATATATAATGGCAGTTTAATTCATGTACAAGTAGCATTTTTTCCTTTGTTGATAGGTAGCTTTACAGTAACCTACAAGCTTTCTTTAGTTCAACTACCTTCAAACTCAACCGATTCCATGCCACCGGAACTCCAAGCTGCCCATATAGAATTTCCTGGAGCAACTAGGTTTGGTTTAAGTATGTCTGCATCATCAAGAAAACTATCTTCTGGATCTGGTCCCCGAGCAGAATAAAACATAACCTTCGGAGCAGACAAGCTGAAATTTGCTTTAAGACCCCCAGAAATGCATGCAACTGCCCCAAACCTTATAATTTTCTTAGTAACTTCATCTTGGTCCAATGAAGAATTGTAGTACTGAAGTAAGATCTGCCAAGTTACTTGAAATCAGTAAATGCAAATTGCAAAGAAACAGTTGGGTGCATGGGATAGTTTACGTACTTTTTAAGATTTTTATCAAACTTCATTAAAGATCCAAGATGACTTGGCCAGATGATAAAAATTACTCCCTATGTTTCATTTCATATGGCGCTCATCCTTTTGAGTTTGTTCCAAAAGATTGGCACTTTTCTATATTTGGAATTTCTTTAACTTTAAACTTCTATGCTCTTATAGTCAATGAAATGTCATGGCTTTTCTTTCTTTAACTCCTTTCCAGTCAAACATTACCATATAAAATGAAATGGAAGGAGTAGCATATCTCAAGACATACCTCGGAATCATTTGCAGATGGAATTATGATGCCAGGCAATCTCATTGGAATCGGATTGATTTGGAAACCGATGACAAAAGGATCGAGGTAGAACACAATACCAGCTGCACTAAGGTTCTTAGCAGTTTCCAGGGCCTGTTTGATGGTGGAAAGTCCAAGAACAAAGCGGACAGAGTAGCTGCAAACTAATAGATTCCCTTGAACAAGAGTCTGATTGAAACTACTGGCGTCTTGGCATTCACCCACATACATATCGCTAGCCGCTGTGTCATTCAAAGCATGAATTGCCAAAACTAGAGTGTACATGCTGTCTGTTCCAGCTGCAGTAAAATACACAACTTTCAAGCCAACCACATGACAGGAACTTCTTTAAATTGTAAAGAACCTTAATGGACAAGGGGCTAGCCCCAATAAATTGTAGTAATAGCTGAAGTGGTGTGCAAGCTAAAATCAAACAATTGCCTTTGCATCCAAAGAAAACTAATCGTTACCTCATTCCATTATCTTTATCCAGTGAAAACTAACCAATTTATGCCTAGGAAAGAACAGTAGTCTGTACAAGCCAAAAATGTCTTGGAACATGCAAATGGTTAGTTTACAAAATTCATGATTGCATGCTGATAATGTATGTGTCAAAGAACAAAGAAGACTCAAGTTTGGTAGATGTAGAGATCAAAAGAAAAAAAGCACAGAAAATTTAATTTCAGATGATCGTCACAGTTTCACTCATGTTTCCAGAAATATTATGCAACCTGGAGTGCTTTTTTTTACTACTTAAGATATGAGAGCAAATGTGGTTTAAAACTAACAAGAAAAATATCCGTATTGGCAAAATATCTAGGCCACTGGTGCATATTCTTTAACTTGTCCAAGTGCTTAGCTTGATCAAACACGAAATCAACCCTGTAAAAGTCATCTTTCATTCTCCGCCAATATTTTATTAAATAAAAACTTGTTGAACTTTATTTACACAATAAGTCCTACATAATAATTATTAAATCGATCAGCAAGATAGACTTACGCGCAAGTCCAACCCCAGGTATTGTGATGTTGTTTCCAAGCACTATAGAATTACCATAAACCCTGTCATGGGTTGAAGCACCAACAGCGAAGATCCACGGACTGAAGGAAGAAATACTTTTAGGTGAAGGTCCAGTATTTCCTACTGCTTGTACTACAAAGATGCCGGCCTTAACTGCTGACAGCAAGGCCATGTCAATAGGATTAAAGAAAGTAGCGACACCAGGAGGACGCCTGTTTGGAGTGATTGATAAATTGATTATGTCCACACCATCCTGAGCTGCCTATCAATGAAAACAGACAAGTATCAGTGCTAAGGAATGAAGATCTATCTTGTTTTTGCTTTGTGAAGATGCTCCTCATGCTTACGACAATGATGAAGAAGAGAGTACAATTTAATATGAAATAAGGTTTTCATAAATGAACAGTTGTCCAATAACTCGGAGATTTTTTTCCTGCTTTACCACTAGTAAGACAAGCATCAATGAAAACAGACAAGTATCAGTGCTAAGGAATGAAGATCTATCTTGTTTTTGCTTTGTGAAGATGCTCCTCATGCTTACGACAATGATGAAGAAGAGAGTACAATTTAATATGAAATAAGGTTTTCATACATGAACAGTTGTCCAATAACTCGGAGATCTTTTTCCTGCTTTACCACTAGTAAGACAAGCATCAATACGTGATGTTGCCACATGGTGGAATTTGGGCGACCACTCGTGTCATAAGATTAAGCACATATACTTTGCTGAAGGTATTATGACACTTATAGCAATTCTACATCTGCATGTTCAAGGTCGAGCTCATGGAAACAGACTGGATAATGATGTCTTGTTTGTTTTCTTTTAGCTGTTTATATGGAAAAGCTCAGGTCAAGAGAAGAAAATCCAGAGCACTGTCAGATGGAACTGGAAATCTCAAAATTCCAGTGAGGGGAATGATTCTAGGTCAACGTAAATGTCCACACATTAAAATCAGAAAATAGAAAATTATATCCCATTTTTGGCTGTTCTTTGAAAGGTTATAATAAAAAAGATCAAAGTACAAGCAATGCAGGGGAAACAACACCTGCAGCACTTATTTTACTTTCTTCTTTTGTTTGTTAGAAGTTCAAACACAGATACATTCCTTTCTTTTTTACCCTTCTTCTCTACTCTCGTAACTAAAAATGAAAAGGTACCTGATCTATGGCGGCAACGACATCTGCAGCAAAGCCACCAAAGCTCTTGTATAATGCCTTATAAACTGCAACACTGCAAATATCAACCGGTGATCAGTATCTCAGTCTAGTTCATAGGATTTCAATAATTACTGTGCTTTAGGAATTAACTCAAAGTATAAGACTAGTATACGGGAAAACTCAATTGCTTAGACATGAGCAATTAGTTAAGTCGACAGAGCAGATTAGATGTAGTAGATCTGTAGTCGTTTCGCAAAGGGCTCACAACTCAAGCAGTTGCTAACTCCCCTTGGAAACAACACATCCATATTTATAGAAGAACTTCTTAAGTAATTCATAAACATCAGGAAGAAAGATTTCCGGCAATCATAACCCCCTTCAGCAGTAGAGATCAACATCTTCAGTAGTAGTCCTACAAGCTGAGTTCTAATCTAGTATTACCAGGAATTTCAAAAGCCTTTTAAGTGTTCTGAATTCTCAAAATCACTTTGATTCAGTTGCTTTGTAACAAAAGCTACTTTGGTTAATTTTATAATCAGGAGCTATAGCTTTCAAAAGGTGCTGGTTTAGTAGTCACTGCAGAAGCAAATACGGGGTCACATATTCCAGTAGACTAGCATGCCCAGACAGACCATTAAACAAACCTCACAAAGGGAGAAAAGTTTTGGAAGTTGAGCGGACGAGAGAATAGCATGAAAATTGATTGTAATTTAGATAGGTATACACATCAATATTGAGCACAGCAACATCATCGGGATCTCTACCAAAGAACAGACTATAGTTACATGTTGAGCATCACGATCCATAGGCAAATTTGCAAATCAAAAAAGAAAAAGATTTGAATTTTCAGGTCTCTTACTGTGAACGAGGAGCCATTCCACTAGCATATCCAAAGTGATGTCCAGCTACAACAACAGGGATCCCATGGTTACCTGCTGCAATTGAAGCTGTATGCCTGCATGTTTAAAGAAAATTCAAGCCACTTGCTAATAGAATTACTATCAGTAACTAAAAGATTTCATGAAGATATAAGCAACTGTATAGTTGCAAAAAGCATGTCGATGATATCAAGAAGGTCTGAACAATATCAATTTCCTTTTTTTCCTGTGTGTGTTTGTCCGTTTGTCTGTATATAGTGTGGGTTTAAATCTTTGGGATCATCACGTGTACATTCCATGGGTGTAAGCATACCAATTGTGTTTCAAAGTACTTTAATATCACCAAAGTCTAAATATAGCAACTCCCATCAAATAAAACAGTCTTTTCAGCTATACCGAGGGAAGATGGTACATTATCACATTTGAAGCAATGAATTTCAACAAGTGGATAGTCAAAAAAATATGGTTGCTTCTTTCAAAGACTATGTTGCAGGTTTGGATGGTTACCCTACTCTGAACCAGATTTTGAATTTTATGGAAACACATGTCTTGTAGGTTAAATGAACAAGAGTTCTGTCATGAGATACAAATGGATCATTAGATATCTCAAAAACAAAATCATTTTTTCAGAAAAAACATGATATTTGTGTTAGGCTTAGAAGGTTTCATGACACTGTAAATTTATTGAAGAATGAAGATGTTTGGTTATCCCAATGGTCACTTGAGCTCAAGTTTAGCCTTAAAATGATAAAGGTAAAGATTGATCATGATCCAGACCAACAATATTTAAGAAACACACTATGGAATGTAAAAAAGGCATTTCAACCAAAGGCAATTGCTTCTTTGCGACCAATTCCAACAATATTGATATTCGAATGAAATTCTATTGATAGGCACTTAGTTTTTTAGAAATTGAAGTGCTTGAGGAAAAAAGGCTATAGTGAAATGGTCCATGGGGAAGAGAAACACTTACGTCCCATGCCCATCACCGTCAAAAGGAGAAGCATAGTCCTGAGTTGCATTGAATATCCCCCTGGTTATAGCAGAGGCTGCAAAATGGCGAGCACCAACAAGCTTCCTGTTGCAGGATCCAGATGGGAAATCACGAGTGACCTCACAAATGCCTGAGAAATGCTCTGGAACAGGATAATGTCGCTCAGGTGTATTATCAGAGAAGCTGGGGTGCGTTGGATCAATTCCAGTGTCAATGAGACCAATCACAATGCCTTCCCCAGCAGTTTCATATCCACCCTCTTGAGCCCATGCCCCTAGAGGAAGACCCAGGAACTGTGGTGTATGTGTGGTTGCAGTTCTGACCGAGAAATCCAAAACCACATTTGACACTTCTCTCCTACTTGCAAGCTTGAAAGCCTTGAAATATCATCATATGCATGAGTTGATATTAAGATCATAAAGCACACAAAACTACATAATGACTTAACTATCAACAGTGTCGTGATTAGCAACAAAAAAGGCAATGCCAGCTGTTAATGAAATAAAATTTCAAGAGCACTCACTGGCAACATACCTGCTGGGGAGTAACAAGCACGGCAAATCCATTGATCAAGTAGTGGTAGCTGTGAAGTTTCAGATACTTTTCTCCTCTGAATATTTTCCTCAATAAAGAGTCGTGCATCCGTGATATGGAGGAAGCATGGTGGCCATGTTTATGCGAAATATTGCTGGTTCAAATAAAGCTGATCAATGATATGATGAAAAATAGTAAAGCTTCTCACTTTCACAAGAAATATAATGTAAGAAGTCAGACCATGAGCAAAAACACTAGTCCCTTAATACAAGAAATACAAAAATGACAGTCAAGGACAAGACCAAAATAGGATAATTGAGTAAGATTAAAACTTCTCCATTACAAGTTTACAACTGGAAGGGGATACACAGCTCAAACAATTAATCTATGAGAGAGGAAGTTTTATAATTTTCTAAATCTTATCAATCATGTTTCACCCCCACAAGAATCTTAACCTAAGTAATTCATTACATGCCACAACTCATCAGTCAAACACACAAACTATCAATTACAAGAATTCCCTCTTTTGACATACACAAATCTTGAACTTCAAACAACTTGGACATAACAAAGGCTAGAAGATTAGTTAACAAACAATACCTTGGTTTATCCAATCTGCTAAAATTTCCTGAACCTTGATTCTTGGAGTGGTGATGGTGGTGGTGACCCTTCACTCTAAGCTCACCATAGAAATGAGAAACAGGAGCTTGTTTCAGAGTTACAATATACACAGCAGTATCTGAATCTTCATTCTCCAGACACAAGCCACAACCCACAAATACACCCCAAAATAACACCAATAACAACAACTTAAAGCTGAATTCTTTTTCCATTTTGAGCTCACCCCACATCCTATGAACTCCCATTTAGACCAAAATTCACAACAAAATTACTCCTTTTCACCAAAAACAACTACCCATTTGTTCCATTGGCAATTTCCAAGCTTAAAGATTGTTGCTTTTTTGCCTTTTCCAAGTACCACAAGAAGTGAAGTTCAGAAAGAAAGCAACCTTTTATTATTTGTGCTTTACAGTGAAACATTAATGGGAAGCCTATTGCCACCACCAAGAATTGGACAGAGAATGAAGACACCTGCATTTAATTTAATATAAGATGAAGAAAAAGAGGAGAATCTGTGATTAACTTTTCTTGGTTGTTGTGCATGTGAACGTTTTGTTTATTCTAAAGTAAATTACAGTGATGAAATTTTTAGTTTATCTTTTTTGCCTTTTTGTTTCTATACCGTGAGCAAGATTGATGAAACAAAAATTGAACGTTTTTTCTCTTTTGCTTTTGTTCTCATATGCTGTCTGATTTATGCACATTGTCTTCTTTCTTTAACGGGTATTTTTATCAATAGTATTCTGAATGAGATCTTAGTTTGGCATCATGTGAGTTATTATATAATTAAAAAGTCCTTTTTGTATGAAACGGCAGCAAAGGAATTTATGAAATTGATGAATTTTCGTCTAACATAAATATTTGTGAATAATTCAGAATTATTCACTATTTTTATTTTTAATGGAGTTATATAGTTAGCGTTTGGCCATAGATCCTAAATTTATTTTAAAAAATTTAATTTGGGTGAAGTTTGGTTTGAAGATGAAAATGTGTTTGGACATACGTTTTCAAAACATATTTTCTAATTTTATTTTGGAAAAACATATATATAATTACCAAATTTTGGGATTTTGGTCCAAAATCAGCAATTGAAGTGATTTTGGAATTTGGGATTTTGTCAAATATGGACAAAATTATGGCCAAACAAGAGTTTTGAAAATAAATTCCAAATTTATTTTGACAAAACTCATGACCAAACGGGTGCATAATCTTTCATGAATCGAGGCCTAATTTGTGTTTGACGATAGGGCATTCCTTAGGCAATACTCCATATGGACCAGAATTGTTTACTCGGTATTTGCAGTTTATTATAATTTCTATTTGCATTCTTTTCAAATAATATCAAGATTCAGATACGGGCGGTCCAACTAATTTCGTGGCCTAAAGTTAAACTTTATGAGGGGCCTTAACTTTTTTATTAATAAAAAAATATTTTATTTTTATTTGAAGTCTATTTTTCTAATTTTTTTTAGTTGCAAAGTTATTATTAATTTTCTTATAATCAATTTCTCCTAATAAGTCTTTCTCAATTAACAATATAGCTAATTCATTTAATATCTTTGAGACATTGTTGATCTTAGGTAAGGTTTTATCAGTTTAATTTTGAAAAACTTTTTTTCGCTGAAGCAACGGTAATAGTGTTTGACCAAAAAGTGGTAAGCCTTTTTGTTAAACTAATTAAATAAATGATAATGGTTAAATTTTAGTTAAATATAATTAATCCTAGATTGATGGATAGTAACAATCTAGAAATTGCATTTAAAGCTATTAAATGCCAAAAGGAGGTTTAATGATATTGTTATAAAAGAACGAGGGGATAAGGACAAGCAATAAATATGATAAATGGCAATGGCTGTTGTAAGCACGTGATTTTTGCCCTATGAGAGAATTACTCCCAAAAAATTCAAAATAAAACAATTTTCCTTTGTGTGCAATTTTAGAATTTTTGTGGCATTTTTGATAATTATTTGTATTTCTATCTGTGCGTGTTTATTGGTTAAATTAATAAAAAATTACAAAAATATATCGCATTTGCATTTATTATTTATTTAAGTTTGTTTTACAAAATCATAAAAATAATGTACGTTGCATTTTTAGCATTTAACGTCTAAATTGTGTGATTTTTATAGTTAATTGCTATTTAAATGTGCGATAATTGTTATTTGGACAGATTTTTGAAGTTATAACAGATTTTGAATCAGGGCAGTAACAGTAGTTTTAGGGGTAATACGGGAATTAACCAATTGCAGATTATTTAATTATGGTGGGGGACAAGACGCAATGTTAAAAGCAAAAAGGAAAAGGTGGATAATGATGTCTTCTTTTCAAAAAGAGAGAACACGGGGGGCCCACGTTGACTACTTTTACTAAAGTAAAAGTGTGGGTAATAATAAAAGTTAAAGGGTACACATAGTGGAAGAAGATTGGGTCTTGCTTTGTATATAAAGGGGGATGAGGAGAAGAATTTTTAGAAGGGGAAGAATTTTTAAAGAGGAGATTTTGGGAGAGAAAAAAAAATTTAGAACTAAAGAGGAGATAAGAACATACTTTTAATCTTGAAGAAGAGGATTTCTAAAATATCCGAATACTATTTCCATGTATTCCTTAGTGTGATCTCTGCCTACTGTTTGCTTCCGGGATTTTCAATTGGCTTCTTGAGTTAACTGTTGGTCCTTTGTTATTGCTTTATTGAGTGGTTGCTGGAATTTCTGTTTGGTTTTCAAGTCTACTGCTGGGTTTTCTGACTGCTGGTTGTTTGTTGTTGCTGTGCTGTTTCTACTGCCGCTGATTCTCATCTTCATCTTCTCTTGTTTCCAATACCAGGTACACGACTGTAATACTAGCTATTGCAAGCTAATAATGTGGAAGCATGAATACATATGAAGAATGGAATTTTGAAGTTTTAATTTCGCTTTTTCTTTGTTCCTTTTATTGATTGTATTTAGGCTATTTCATGTATTACTGAATAATAATTGGAATAATAGAAAATAACATAAGTTAGTCTTTAATGAATCGGCTTGGCAAAACGGGTTAATTCACTAGTTATGAAGGTTTTAAGATTATCAACAGTAGGTTAATCATGAATGGATATCTAAAATTAGTTAAAGCCAAACAAGACTAGATAATGTTTAAGTTTAATAAACTTTCTAATAAGCTTTAGTAATTATGGTTAAATCTAGTTTCAAATGGTTATGAATAATTAATCCCAATAGTTTTTTTATATAACAATGCGAGCTTCAATCTAGCTATATTTGATTTCTTTTGAATATTAGTTGTCGAATTTCTTATTTTATTTATAATTTCGAATTTTCTTTCTTTTTTTTTAGCAAAATTCTTTCCATTAATATTTGTCTTAATCCAGCAATTAGTATGTTATGTTTTCTTATTTTTTTTTGAAAACTCCTAATTAATTAGGATTTTCTTTCTTTATTTTAGAGACTAAATTTAATAGAAAAAATGTAGTCACTATAGGTTTGTCCTTTTAAATAAAAATGAGATGAGTCTCGCCCAATAAAATGCACTAATTGCGGGGGCCTCAATAAATGTTTAATTGAATACTTAGATTTCGAGATGGGCCGTTTAGCAAATTTTACGGCCTTCTCCAAAGTAATAAAGCGTTAGATTCTTTAGGCACGATTTTAATAATACTACATCCCTAAACTCGGGTGCGCATTTATGCGGCCCAAATCCAAATCTCAACGGAGTCAAAACGTGTCAACAACCATGGGTGCATTGATTGCGGTGTGGTTCGAAACACATTTTTACGACGTTGCAATTCTAAAAAATAATAATAATGACAAAAGCGGTTAAGAGTTAAAATTTGCACATGAGCTCATAATTGTATAAAATCAGATAAACAAGCCGAATATGACAGTTGAGCGACCGTGCTAGAACCACGGAATTCGGGAATGCCTAACACCTTCTCCCGGGTTAACAGAATTCCTTATCCGGATTTCTGGTTCGCGGACTATAATACAGAGTCATTCTTTTCCTCGATTCGGGATTAAATTGGTGACTTGGGACACCCTAAATCTCCCAAGTGGCGACTCTGAAATAAACAAACAAATCCTGTTTCGATTGTCCTTTAATTGGAAAAACTCCTTCACCCATGCGGGGGCGAAAAAAGGAGGTGTGACAGCTCTGGCGACTCCGTTGGGGATTAGCTCAGAACTACTGGTTCAGGGTTAGAAATTCGAGCTTAGATGAATTGTTTTATTTGGTTTTATCTGATTTTGTTACATGAAACATGCCTAATGTGCTAAATGATGCTTTTACCGCTTTGATATTATGTGAACTGTATATAAACTGTGCCGAAACCCTTCTCTTCTTACCTCCGGGGAGAAGCTCGCTGGTCGAGACTCCCTATTCTGTTAGTGTCATACCTTGAAATAAGAAAGAGGCTCGGATAAGTTACTAAGCCGGATGGCCTTTTGGTTCCAGAAAAGTTGCCCCCTCCTCGACTCGAGTTGTCCGCTCGGGTACACTCTCTAGAACACCGACCCAGATTTTGAACATAGCATAACGTGACTTCATGCCGGATCCCTATTAGGAACGCTTATTTGCATCACGTTGCATTTGACTTAGGGGACTCAACACAGGGGTTGGGTCCTTCTAGGACTAGCAACCTGATATGAAAAGACCATCCTGATGCATCCTATTTGTTTTCCGTGCATTTATTTGTCTCGCGCCCACATGCTGACCGGTGTTTGAATATCAAGAATATTGTGAAATTGAAAAAAAAAGGAAATAGCGGTTAGGGAGTTAATTGTTTATTTTTTGGAAAAATCAATGCCCAAATAGCATCGAACTCTGCCGAAATTTTGTGAAAATAATCATAAAAAATGTTGAATTAATTTGTTTTACTAAAAGCAAAGGAAAAATAGAAAAAAAATGTTGTTCTTTCTCGTTTTAAAAAAATAGAAAAAAAGAAAATAGTTTATTTTGTTATGGGAAAAGAAAAAAAAATCTTGATTTTTGTTTCAAAATAGTTTATTTGCCAACGGAAGCGAAAATATGTTATTTTTTAAAATAGTTTTTTTTATTTTATTCATTTATTTTGCTTAAAATTAAAAAAAAGTCGTGTTTTAAAATAGTTTGTTAAATTGCCCGAACTACGCTGGTTTGATTCTCACCGGATGTGAGATACGTAGGCAACCCTCATCGGGTCCAACCCCACCTTTTGCTAAAATAGCCAAAAATAAATAAATAATAAATAAAAAACATGTCAAAATTTTAAAAAAGGGTCATAAATAAGTCGGGTGATGCTGTTTTGTCAAAAATAGTCGAATGTTCCCGAAAGGGACGCCGGAAGGTTGACTTTGAATAAACAGCCGCTTTTTGGGTCATGTTTAAGATTTGGTCCAGTTGACCCCCACAGCCTTAAAAATCTTCGTCCCTGAGGCGTTGAAAGGCCGTGTTTGCAATATTGAGTTTTCTATTTTTGAAAAATGATAAAAAGAGTCATAAATAAGTCGGGTGATGCTGTTTTTGTCAAAAAATAGCCGAATGTTCCCGAAAGGAACGCCGGAAGGCTGACTTTGTATAAACAGCCACCTTTTGGGTCATGTTTAGGATTTTGGTCCAGTTGACCCACACAGCCTTAAAAATCTTCGTCCCCGAGGCGTTGAAGGGTCGTGTTTCTAACACCACGTTTTCATTGTAATTTGAAAAAAAAAACAAAGAGTCAGCGGTCAGGTGAATACCGTTTGAATTTTTAGTCAAAAATAAGTCGAGCCAGCTTCGGTCGCGTCTTAAACCATTCTTGCCGAAATAGCCTAGAGTATCTTTCAGTTGTCGAAAGGCTATTTTCGTAAAAGAACGGACAAGTTTGTAAAGTGTCATAAAATAATCCTCTCCGGCCTCAAATTCATGTGAAATTTGGAGGGCGCCACGTTTGCAAAAAATAGTCGTTCGGTTGCATTTGTCAAACGGAGAAAGGAAGCTGGCCATTTGTTTTTGGAGTTTGTAAATCTTTTTATTAGAATATGTGGGTTGTTTGATTTTCGAGTTTGTAGGTCATCTTCAAACCTTTGAAACCCAGTTTGTTTTAATATGAAAATTGAAAAAAAATGTTTATTATTGTTTATCTTTTATTGGTCCGAACTACGCAAGGTCTGATTCTTGCGGGGTCATGATACGTAGGCAATCTCCATAAGATTCGACCACACACAAAAAAATGAAAACAAAAAAAAATAAAAAAAATGAAAAAAAATGATGAAAAATTTAAAAAAAAAAAGAAAAAATGAAGAAAAAAAAGAAGAAAAAAGATGTTGTTAATAATGAGGACCGACTGAGTCCATTCTAACATGTTTGTTTCGCAAAGAAAGTTAAGGTGGTTGGTTTGTGGTAAGCCGGACAATGACACCCAGAATATCGCGCAAAATCCTTTACTTGCACCTCATGATACACACTCTGGGGGGATCAGGCCTGATAACAGAAGCACTCGAATCCTATCGGGGACTTGTTGACGGAGGTTGATGATATTGAAGCTGGTAATGGTCTTGGCAGTATTGATGCGAAGCTCAGTGGCTAAGATGCCAGTTTTTGATAAAGTGGGAGGACGCTTCGTTCCTTGGTTAGCAAGAGAGAAGCTTGTGGTGGCTTATTTTGTTGTCATTTTTGTTGACCGGATTATTCTTAGGGTTGTAGTCCGGATGTTGTCTGGTGTCAAACTTTCTTATCTTTCCGTTCTGTCATAGCGGTTTGTTTAAGTTTGTCCAGGTTGTTTTAGGATTTTATTCTGGTTTGTTTTTGTTTGTTTTGTTATTCAAACCATTTCACCGGTAGTCTAATGCAAAATCCGGTCTTTTATTATTTCCAGTCATCTTTTTGTTTAGTCCTTTTATCATTTTTTCAGCGCCGATTCCAGTGACATGACATACGCACACAGTTTGGGCCTAGTCTTTAAAGTTAATCATAAAACCTTGAAAAATAAGGACGGTTTGAGAATATTCGGAGCTCGAGTCATGTGGAACTAGGGCAAGTTAAACACAAAGAAAACCGTTAAAAGCAAGATTCGCCAAATTGGCATGAGGGTCGTTCATGATAATAAGAATGAGAGTGTCGCCTAACGGCGCTTTAGAAATGACAAATGAAAAAGTAAATGTTAAATATAATTGTCAAGTCTAGCACCATCAGAAGAGGCTACAAATCTTTGTTTAATTGTGTTGTTTGTACTTGGCGTGTTTTGGAGATTGGAATGACGAAGGCATTTTGTTCTACTACCCAAACACTTTATCCTTCGTTAGCCTTTTGAGCCTTATTTATTGTTCTTTCATACCCCTCTTTCGGAATCAGTAGCAAAGAGTAGAAACACAAACATAAAAGGATAAGAAAAGAAAAAGAAAAAAAACACAAAAAAAAAATAAAAAAAATCAACAAAACGACAAAAGAAAAATGAAGAAAAGAAAAATGATAACAAAAAACAAAAGAAAGTCAGAAGAAAACAGAGGATTTGGGAACTACGTTTGACCTGATTCCTCAAAGAGGATACGTAGGCGCTTCACGGCTCGGTCATAGGGTGCATAATGTGCATAATGTGCATAGGGCGCATAGGGTGCATAGTGTGCATAAGTGTGCATAGTGTAACGTAGTATAACAAAAATAAATAATCCCCAAGCAGGAAACTGGGGCAAGAGTGGCGCTTGTTGTAAACAAATATGGTTCCGAAGGTTGTAATTTTGAACCCCAAATTGATTTGTTTTTTGAGCCTTTAATACCCTTTATTTCTAGCCTATCCAAAACCCCACATTACGGTCCAAAGAAAGACCTTCTGATCAGTCTTCAAAAGATGCCAAGTCAGACAAATGAGAGTCTTACCGGTGAACATAACACTCTGTTCCACAGCAGAAAGGACTCTAATCCCCAGCAGAGAGAGTCATATCAGCAACACTCCAAATCCCCAGCTGGAAAGTGATACAAATGAGAGAGTCTTATCGATGAAAATCTTCACGGACACCATAAGGCGATGAAAGCTGAGAGAAAAAAACAAAATGAGAGAGGCTTGATAGTGAAAACCCTTCGGGCACTACAAGTCGAATAAGATTGAGAATCAGATGGCGAATCGCCAAATGAAGATCTTGAAAGACGATTGACGGCGGAGTATAGGCCACATGTGCATGTCATGACCATTAGGGTCAGTATCTGCGTTTGATAAGTTTTCATTTATAGTTTCTTTTGTTAAAAAGTCATCTTTTTCCTTTGTCTTTTTATTCTGTTCCCTTTTATCTTTTCTTTTCATAGAAAAATTCCCAGTAGAGTCTGTTTGGTCAGAACAAGTGAGAATTGACTTCAAAATATGCCATCAGCTTTCCAATTATGCAAGATGAGATCTGACTAGTACATCCAAGTGGTATAGTCAGCAAGGAACAAGCGCGAGGCCAGTGTTAAAAAGATATCCCCAGCAAAAGGGAATTGACAAAAGGATTGACGAGTGTCAAGAGGGATATCCTTGCCAAAATCAAAGGTTATAAACCTCAAGGCCGAGGCCCGTGGACAAAGCAAGGAGAGCAATGATCATGATTTGGGAAATTCATACGAGACTAAAAGGTCGGGGAAATGCAA
The DNA here is from genome assembly GCF_000393655.2 of Nicotiana sylvestris. Lineage (NCBI taxonomy): Eukaryota > Viridiplantae > Streptophyta > Magnoliopsida > Solanales > Solanaceae > Nicotiana > Nicotiana sylvestris. The sequence continues at coordinate 59,956,163 of NC_091058.1, forward strand.
GTTTCCGAGCTATGCCACAATAGAAGAGGGATATCCCCAGCAGAAAGGGATTATCCCCAGCAAATAATTTCATTCCCAACAAGTTTTGGAACGCAGAGCAGGGAAGGAGAAAGGGAAAAGCCACCCCAGTAGGAGTATCACAACCAACCACTGCGTTTTAAACTAACAAATTTTGTTTGATTTGAAACAGGTAAAGGAAATGGCATTGATGACGGAAATGCATGCCACAAGAGAGATTATCAAACCGGGGCAGGAAATTTTCCTTTCATTTAGAAAATTTTGTGGAAGTCAGGTACCCATTTGGGGAAGAATAAAAGATAGTACCAGTCTCAAGGGAAGTGGTCTTTGAACCAGTGTTACCCCCAGCATAACAAGTTTTTATGAAGGAAGTTGTTCCCCAGCGAATGGAACAAAAGGATGAAACTTATGCTCGAAGAAGCAAAAGGCCAGCCAGTGCCATTCCCAGCAGCCTTCCGAAGAGTGAAGCACTAGTTTTGAAGAATCAAAATCCCCCAGCAGTGTTATCCTCGACAGCGTTATCCCCAGCTGATAACATTTTATCCTCCAATAGGTAAGTAAATAATTCCCCAGCAGTGTTATCCCCAGCAGTTACGAGGGAAGACAACACAAGTTTTTTAAGGAAATGATTCACGCATAGGAGACGCACTTCCTAAGTTTACTTTTACACCATAGGAAACGTACTTCCTAAGTTTATTTTTACCCTAGGAGACGCACTTCCTGAGTTTATTTTCATTCATAGGAGACGCACTTCCTAGTTTAAAGTCATTAAAGTTTTACCCATAGGAGACGCACTTCCTAAGTTTATTTTTACCTCTAAGAGACGCACTTCCTAAGTTTAATTTCATGCTAGGAGATGCACTTCCTAAGTTTAATTTCATGCTAGGAGACGCACTTCCTAAGTTTAATTTCATGCATAGGAGACGCACTTCCTAAATTAAGTTTCACCCCTAGGAGACACACTTCCTAGTCTGGTTCATTTAAGTTCATTTGTAGGAGACGCACTTCCTAGTTTGAATCATTGAAGTTTCACCCCTAGAAAATGCATTTCGTAGTCTGGGTCGTTCAGGTTATATTTTGCTTTAGAAGACGCACTTCCTAAAAATGAGAGTTTACCACTAGGAGACACACTTCCTGATCTAGGTTCATACAAGTTTTACTCGTAGGAGACACACTTCCTAGTTGGGTTCATCCGCCCTCGAATAGGATATTTGGGTTCATCCGCCCTCGAATAGGATATTTTGGGTTCATCTGCCCTCGAATAGGATATTTTGGGTTCATCCGCCCTCGAATAGGATATTTTGGGTTCATCCGCCCTCGAATAGGATATTTTGGGTTCATCCGCCCTCGAATAGGATATTTTGGGTTCATCCGCCCTCGAATAGGATATGTCGGGTTCATCCGCCCTCAAATAGGATATCTGGGGTTCATCCGCCCTCGAATAGGATATCTTGGGTTCATCCGCCCTCGAATAGGATATCTTGGGTTTATCCGCCCTCGAATGGGATATTTTGGGTTCATCCGCCCTCGAATAGGATATTTTGGGTTCATTCGCCCTCGAATAGGATATTTTGGGTTCATCCGCCCTCGAATAGGATATTTTGGGTTCATCCGCCTTCGAATAGGATATTTTGGGTTCATCCGCCCTCGAATAGGATATTTTGGGTTCATCCGCCCTCGAATAGGATATTTTGGGTTCATCCACCCTCAAAATAGGATATTTTGGGTTGTTGAAGTCAGGAGCCCGCCTGAAAAGAGGAAAGGCGTTTTATTTTTAAAGTTGTTTAAATCTCGCCAACCTAAAGGAAGGAATGACACTTTATTTTTAAAAGTTGTTGAAATCTCTCCAGCCTAAAGGAAGGAATGACACTTTATTTTCAAAAGTTGTTGTTGAAATCAGGAGCCCGCCTGAAGAGAGGAAAGACGTTTTATTTTTAAAGTTGTTTAAATCTTGCCAACCTAAAGAAAGGAATGACATTTTATTTTCAAAGTTGTTGTTGAAGTCAGGAGCCCGCCTGAAGAGAGGAAAGGCGTTTTATTTTTAAATGTTGTTGAAATCTCGCCAGCCTAAAGAAAGGAATGGCATTTTAGTTTCAAAGTTGTTGTTGAAGTCAGGAGCCCACCTGAAGAGAGGAAAGGCGTTTTATTTTTAAAGTTGTTTAAATCTCGCCAACCTAAAGAAAGGAATGACACTTTATTTTCAAAAGTTGTTATTGAAATCAGGAGCCCGCCTGAAGAGAGGAAAGACGTTTATTTTTCAAAGTTGTTGAAGTCAGGAGCCCGCCTGAAGAGCGGAAAGGCATTTTATTTTTAAATGTTGTTGAAATCTCGCCAGCCTAAAGAAAGGAATGGCATTTTAGTTTCAAAGTTGTTGTTGAAGTCAGGAGCCCGCCTGAAGAGAGGAAAGGCGTTTTATTTTTAAAGTTGTTTAAATCTCGCCAACCTAAAGGAAGGAATGACATTTTATTTTCAAAAGTTGTTGTTGAAATCAGGAGCCCGCCTGAAGAGAGGAAAGACGTTTATTTTTCAAAGTTGTTGAAGTCAGGAGCCCGCCTGAAGAGAGGAAAGACATTTTATTTTTAAATGTTGTTGAAATCTCGCCAGCCTAAAGAAAGGAGTGGCATTTTAGTTTCAAAGTTGTTGTTGAAGTCAGGAGCCCGCCTGAAGAGAGGAAAGGCGTTTTATTTTTAAAGTTGTTTAAATCTCGCCAACCTAAAGGAAGGAATGGCACTTTATTTTTAAAAGTTGTTGAAATCTCTCCAGCCTAAAGAAAAGAATGACATTTTATTTTCAAAAGTTGTTGTTGAAATCAGGAGCTCACCTAAAGAGAGGAAAGGCATTTTATTTATTTATTTATTTTTTTAAAAAAATGTTGTTGAAATCTCGCCAACCTAAAGAAAGGAATGGCATTTTATTTTCAAAGTTGTTGAAGTCAGGAGCCCGCCTGAAGAGAGGAAAGGCGTTTTATTTTTAAAAGTTGTTGTTGAAATCTCACCAGCCTAAAGAAAGGAATGACATTTTATTTTCAAAAATGTTGTTGAAGTCAGGAGACCGCCTGAAGAGAGGAAAGGCGTTTTATTTTTAAAAGTTGTTGAAATCTCGCCAGCCTAAAGAAAGGAATGGCATTTTATTTTTCAAAGTTGTTGTTAAAATCAGGCGCCCACCTGTATAATGAGAGGAATAATTTTCAGTCTTTACATTTCATGTCTCAGGCGCCCACCTACATAACGAGAAGAATACTTTTCAGTCTTTACATTTTATGTATCAGGTGCCCACCTGTATAACGAGAGGAATACTTTTCAGTCTTTACATTTCATATTTCAGGCGCCCACCTGTATAACGAGAGGAATACTTTTTAGTCTTATACTTCAGGTCTTGAAATCAGTAACCCCTCCGAAAGGCAGAAGATTACAACAGGAATCCCCAGCAGGAAACAATAAAAATCCCCAGCACCGGGAAGCAGAAGGTTGCAACAAGAGGTCCCAGCACAAGTTCAAGCGCATGAGTCAAAAGGAAGAAAGACGCGTCTTGAAAGAAGCGGCCTGTGAACATTAAATTATGCCCAGCATAACAAATCTGATGAAGAAAGTTGTCTCCCCAGAGGAACCACCGAAAAGCTTAATGAAAGAGGCCATATCCCCAGTAGACCGAATAAAATGATGAAAACTGGTATTCAGAAAAGCAAAAGGCCAGTGTCATCCCCAAATTCTCGGAAGAAAAGCACCGGAAGAAACACAAGCCGACAAGAAAGCAAGGCAACAAGAACAAGTTGAAGATAGATGAGATCTTATGATCCGTAGTCTAGCCTAGCTTCTTGTTTTCTTTTAAGCATGGTGTAACAAGGAGATCGGTAAGCAGTGGTAATAACATGCAACAACAGTAACATTGCAGTCCCATGGTAGTCCCAGCTACCAAAACTTTCCGAACTACATTAACCTGATTCCCCTTTAGCCAGGGATATGTAGGAAACCTTTGAAGCAAAGGTTCGGTTAAATCTTTTTTTAGAAATGCTTCACACGGAGTATTTGGATGGGCAAAGATCGCTCACTTTATCTTTGCACGAAAACCCTTCGTGTCTTCGGGCAAAGAGGGGCAGCTGTAAGCACGTGATTTTTGCAATTTGAGAGAATTACTCCCAAAAAATCCAAAATAAAACAATTTTCCTTTGTGTGCAATTTTAGAATTTTTGTGGCATTTTTGATAATTATTTGTATTTTCGTCTGTGCGTGTTTATTGGTTAAATTAATAAAAAATTACAAAAATATGTCGCATATGCATTTATTATTTATTTAAGTTTGTTTTACAAAATCATAAAAATAATGTACGTTGCATTTTTAGCATTTAACGTCTAAATTGTGTAATTTTTATAGTTAATTGCTATTTAAATGTGTGGTAATTGTTATTTGGACAGATTTTTGAAGTTATAACAGATTTTGAATCAGGGCAGTAACAGTAGTTTTAGGGGTAATACAGGAATTAACCAATTGCAGATTATTTAATTATGGTGGGGGACAAGACGTAATGATAAAAGCAAAAAGGAAAACGTGGATAATGATGTCTTCTTTTCAAAAAGAGAGAACAAGGGGGCCCACTTTGACTACTTTTCAAAAAGAGGGAACATGGGGGCCCACTTTGACTACTTTTCAAAAAGAGAGAACACGGGGGGCCCACGTTGACTACTTTTACTAAAGTAAAAGTGTGGGTAATAATAAAAGTTAAAGAGTGCACATAGTGGAAGAAGATTGAGTCTTGCTTTGTATATAAAGGGGGATGAGGAGAAGAATTTTTAGAAGGGGAAGAATTTTTAAAGAGGAGATTTTGGGAGAGAAAAAAAAATTTCAGAACTAAAGAGGAGATAAGAACATACTTTTAATCTTGAAGAAGAGGATTTCTAAAATATCCGAATACTATTTCCGTGTATTCCTGAGTGTGATCTCTGCCTACTGTTTGCTTCCGGAATTTTCAATTGGCTTCTTGAGTTAACTGTTGGTCCTTTGTTATTGCTTTATTGAGTGGTTGCTGGAATTTCTGTTTGGTTTTCAAGTCTATTGCTGGGTTTTCTGACTGCTGGTTGTTTGTTGTTGCTGTGCTGTTTCTACTGCCGCTGATTCTCATCTTCATCTTCTCTTGTTTCCAATACCAGGTACACGACTGTAATACTAGCTATTGCAAGCTAATAATGTGGAAGCATGAATATATATGAAGAATGGAATTTTGAAGTTTTAATTTATCTTTTTCTTTGTTCCTTTTATTGATTGTATTTAGGCTATTTCATGTATTACTGAATAATAATTGGAATAATAGAAAATAACATAAGTTAGTCTTTAATGAATCGGCTTGGCAAAATGGGTTAATTCACTAGTTATGAAGGTTTTAAGATTATCAACAGTAGGTTAATCATGAATGGATATCTAAAATTAGTTAAAGCCAAACAAGACTAGATAATGTTTAAGTTTAATAAACTTTCTAATAAGTTTTAGTAATTATGGTTAAATCTAGTTTCAAATGGTTATGAATAATTAATCCCAATAGTTTTTTATATAACAATGCGAGCTTCAATCTAGCTATATTTGATTTCTTTTGAATATTAGTTGTCGAATTTCTTATTTTATTTATAATTTCAAATTTTCTTTCTTTTTTTTAGCAAAATTCTTTCCATTAATATTTGTCTTAATCCAGCAATTAGTATGTTACGTTTTCTTATTCTTTTTTTTTGAAAGCTCCTAATTAATTAGGATTTTCTTTCTTTATTTTAGAGACTAAACTTAATAGAAAAATGTAGTCACTATAGGTTTGTCCTTTTAAATAAAAATGAGATGAGCCTCGCCCAATAAAATGCACTAATTGCGGGGCCCTCAATAAATGTTTAATTGAATACTTAGATTTCGAGATGGGCCGTTTAGCAAATTTCACGGCCTTCTCCAAAGTAATAAAGCGTTAGATTCTTTAGGCACGATTTTAATAATACTACATCCCTAAACTCGGGTGCGCATTTATGCGGCCCAAATCCAAATCTCAACGGAGTCAAAACGTGTCAACAACCATGGGTGCATTGATTGCGGTGTGGTTCGAAACACATTTTTACGACGTTGCAATTCTAAAAAAATAATAATAATGACAAAAGCGATTAAGAGTTAAAATTTGCACATGAGCTCATAATTGTATAAAATCAGATAAACAAGCCGAATATGACAGTTGAGCAACCGTGCTAGAACCACGGAACTCGGGAATGCCTAACACCTTCTCCCGGGTTAACAGAATTCCTTATCCGGATTTTTGGTTCGCGAACTATAATACAGAGTCATTCTTTTCCTCGATTCGTGATTAAATTGGTGACTTGGGACACCCTAAATCTCCCAAGTGGCGACTCTGAAATAAACAAACAAATCCCGTTTCGATTGTTCTTTAATTGGAAAAACTCCTTCACCCCTGCGGGGGCGGAAAAAGGAGGTGTGACAGCTCTAAATAGAGAGAATAATTCACCCAAATATATAACGAGGTGGATGATTATCTCTCTGACAATGATGTAAGGTAACCAAACGTGGGAATATCAAATACCTTATCGGCTCTGATGTAGGAAATCTTGGAATAAAACAGCAAATCGAATCTTGTGTAAAGATAATGTTTATAGTTACTTGAGAGTCAATTCTTCTAGAGAGCTTATCAAGATAGAAAATTACATCCCTTTCTTTCTCTCTATTCCTACTTATATGGGACATATCCCTTACCTATTTAAAATACAAATACATGTAATATTCTTTTAAAATATCGTATTGCTAAACTAGCCGTTTTGGCCAATCTGAGTACTCGACCTCGACATCAGCTGTTCGGCTCGCCAATGTTGCTTCTTAAGCACGACCTTGGCCTAATTGATTCTTGATTGCCTTATTTCAGGCGAGGTCCCCTTGATCAGATTTTGACCCATACAGTTAGTCCATCTGCCCGTCGGGGTTATTTTTTGGATGAGCTCGGTGAGCGAACTTCGCCAATTGCAATTTTGAAAAATCTGAGCACAATGGCCGAGGAGTGACCCTATTATGGCAAGGTGATGACGTGGCACTTCAAGAGCCACATCTGACCGTTATGTTAGTTCGAAATGACATCATTTCATCATGCGTCATTATGGCGCACGTTCCCAATATATTACGTCGTTTCCCGCGCCTCCTCAGTTTCGAAATTAATGAGCCAGTGTTTGGGCTTTCTCGATCAGGGTGCCCATATTCTTATAAATAGGAATGGGTATTTCTCATTTGAGTTGTTGCATTTTTAGAGCTTTTGAAACCCCAGTTCTCCTTTAAATTTCTTGCATCTGTGTTTTCTTTCTCCCTTTAGCGTTTTCTGCCATTGTCATTTTTTTCACTTTCGCACTTCTTTTTAGCTTATAATCAGAAAAAATGGCTAGTGCTTCCTATGATCCTGTAACTTTGGATGTGGACATGCCACCTCATGAAGAAGGAGCAGCCATGGTAGAAGACGAGAATTTCCCCACCGTGGATGAGATAATTCCTCGTTTGGGGAAAGCCAGGTCAGACTTCAAGAACCCACCTGAGGGTGAACCTGAACCTGTCATTTCTAAGATAGACGCGGCAGAGATTGCTGCATTTAGGGCTAAGTAGCGAATCCCAGCCCACGTTGAAATTATCCCTACTAGTAGAGATGTAGTGCAAGTACATCGCTCAGGGTACTGCGCATTTTATGCGAACCCGTTCGTTGATGGCTATACACTTCCTCTTCCTTCCTTGGTGGAGGATTTTATCCGTTTTTATGGTTTGTTCCCGGCTCAGCTCTCTTCGTACATATACAAGCCTTTCCTTATGCTTATCAAGTACACGGAGCTATCCAACCGTGGTATTTCTCTCTCCCATCTGCTTCACTTCCAAGTTTTTGTATGGGCACAATGATTCACATGCGCCACCGCGGAACCAAGGGGTTGGTGTTGAAGATGCACGATAAAACTAATCGCTGTTTTTAGGCCAATTTCTTCTACGTGAAAATAGAGCACGTGGTATCCAACCCCAGCGGATTCCCCGAGGAGTGAAACTTTGCTCATAAGTGTTTTTCTCCCAAATGACTTCGTTGTTTATTTTTGATGATCTGATCATCGAGGGATCCTCCTTCGCCAGTAATTGACATTCGCAACTGGGTGAGTCAGATTTTGCCTCACACAGTGGGGATTCGCGAGTGGTCGCAATTTAATAAGAGGTTTGGAAGTAGGCCTGCGGCCGGTAAGTCACCTTACTTTGACTTTAATAGTTTTGGCCTTTATATCGTCATTTCTGTCTTGTCTCTTATTTTTCTTCGTTGGTAGGCCGGAAGGCTTCAAGGAGAGCGAGGGCTCCTATGTTTGCTTTTCGCCAGTCGGGTATTTCGGTCTAGCCCGTACTCGCTGTGGCTACAAGTGAGCATGCTTAGACCGTTGTTACTCCTCAGACCCTAGCCTCGCATAGTCCTATTCGCTAGGCTGCTGCCCCGCTAGTGGAGATTTCAGATTATATAGTGTTTCACTTGGTCGATGAGTCGGATCATGGCGAGGATGAAGAGGCTCCGCTGAAAAGGCAAAGGATAGAGGTTGATGGAGGAGTGGTTGAATAGGAGTCTACGGGGGCAAACCTGAGTTGACCACGGCTGAGTTGAGGGGTGGTACGACCTCAGATATAGAGACCGTGGCTCCTTCGGGAGTGGAGATCACCTTTGTGGAAGAAAGGGAGTGACCAGAAGCAGAAGTGATCATTCCGAGGAGTGATCCGTCGACGTAAGGGCAGGCCAACGTTCCTTTTGAGGAGAGGGTGAAGAGTGTGATCGTAGATGATTACGAATCTGGCTCTGATGTCGACCCTAAGGAAGCGAGGATATTCGACGAAGGGCTTACTCGGGTGGAGGTGAGAATGAATGGATCCTCTCGCTCAATCATAATCCCTTTGGACTGCGATTTGTTGGAGGATACGGTGAGCATGGTCTCCTCCTTTGCCCCTCTTTGTTCTGCCATTGAAAATAGGACCTTCAAGCGCTCTGAGATTCCGACCTGTCACTGGGCATATGTGGGATGGCTTGAGGGTGAGTTTCTTTCGTCATTTCTGCAATTTTGCATCTTTTTCCTCTTTCTACCTTTGCTAATTTTCTTCTTATTCTCTCTCTTTTTTTAGACTTTCATTTTGGAGATCGAGAGTGCTAGTCGAGAAGAGAAGCAGAAGGTTGTTTTTCAGAAGATGGTTTTGAAGTACGTCCGTTATCGTGACAAGTACCGTGAAATGCATGCATGATTTAGAGCAGGTGGTAATCTCCAGGCCCTTAGAGACAAATTGGGTCAGAAGGACGAGGAACTTGTGCGAACTATTGGTAGATGTAGTGATCTTGGAGGGTTTCTCAAGGCCAAGGACGATGAGCTCGAGGTGAGCAAGGGGGTCGTGGCCGAGTGCATCGACCTTCAAGTGCAAGTGGCGACCTTACGGGTTGAGCTTGAGAAAAGCTCAATTAAAGTTGCCGGTCTGAGTGGTGAGTTGATTGAGAAGGTGGTAGAGTTGGTGAGGGCCAATGAGGCTCGAGTAGCGGCTTTGGCAAAGGCGGCGGTGTTAGAGAGCGCTATCTGCGTCCTTAGGTTTGAACATGCAACCGATGCGGAAACGGACGCGCTAAAGGAGACGCGACTTAATGAGCGAATTGGTGGGCTTGAGAAAGAAGTTTTGAGCCTAAGTGAGCAAGTCGCCGCCCTTGAGGCTGAGAAGGCACAATTGTTGGTTCGACCTTCTTCCTCACGTGCTTCCGCTTTCCCCGACGTTCCTCATGATTTATACGAGATGTGGATCCACGCTGAGGTAAAGCTGGATATATATAGGAACTTGATGGCGGGGAAAAGGTTCCTTAGGCCGACTTCAAAGATGCCCATGTCAAGGCACGTGATGCCAGGCTTACCTGTGGTTATGACCCTGCTACGCCGGGGAACAACGATGATGAAGAGGACTTGGATGAGCTTGCATTTGATCTTTGGTACGACAATGAGTATGTTGATGGCACGAGCGAAGGTGGAGATGGTGTTGTTGGGCTGGGCGGTGAAGGTTGTGATGGCGCAGACGGAGATGATGCAGTGTGATTTTCTTGTACTTAGTTTCTTTTTTTCTCTTTTCTTTCTTTCTTTCTTTCTCTTCTTCTGTTTTTTTGGAGGGGGCCTTTCTGGCCCTTTGTAAGATACTTTATATTTTGGAATGGAACGACTATTGACTTTTTGATATATGTTCTTGGCTTTTTTCATTTTTCTTCGAATGTTTTTTTCTTTGTAAGAGTTCTTGACTTAGTTGATTCAAATGAGGTCGAATGATGGTTGATTCAAACAAGGTTGAATGTTGATAGATTCAAACGTAGTCGAATGTTAATGAATTAGAATGGAGTTGAATGTTGATTCTTAGTTAATTTCGAACGAGGTCGAATATTAATAAATTTGAGCGAGGTCGAATGTGAGTCAATTCGAGCGAGGTCGAATGTTTGACTCTTTAAGTGATTCGAACGAGGTCGAATGTTAATAAATTCTAGCGAGGTCGAATGTGAGTCAGTTCGAGCCAGGTCGAATGTTAATAATTCGAGCGAGGTCGAATGTTTGACTCTTTAAGTGATTCGAACGAGGTCGAATGTTAATAAAATGTGAGTCGATTCGAACGAGGTTGAATGTTTGACTCTTAAGTGATTTTATTGAGGTCGAATGTTTGAATCTTAAGTGATTCGAACGAGGTTGAATGTTGTGCGAGGTCGAATGTGAGCCGGTTTGAGCGAGGTCGAATGTTTGACTCTTAACTTGGCGGAGATGAAAAAATGGTGTGTTTGCGTATTTCGTTTTGTTTATACATTCATTGGAGAAGTTTATATGTGTTTGCTTTTTGTATGCATACATTGGGGAAGTATCATACATTAAAGCCCCAGTCTATCTAGTCCCTTCACTGGTCGACCTAGAAAAATAGTTGAGAGTCGAGCGATGAACTTATACTTAACTTCGAGGCACTCTCTCCGTCGCCACGTTAAAAACCTCCCTGAGAAAAACCATTTGGGACAAAACTCGGGCAAGGGAAAAAGAGTATGACTCGAGAGACGTCTATCATTAGAAGTTGAAGTATTTGAGGTGGGCGATGTTCCATTTGTTTGGTAGTAGTTTTCCTTCCATGGTTTCTAGCTGGAATGACCTTTTGCTTACTGCCACCGTGATTTTGTATGGACCTTCCCAATTGGTTCCCAAATTTCCTTCTCGTGGGTCTTTGCTTGCTTATGTTTTGGCTTTGAGTATGTAGTCCCCGACTTTGAGTGGCCTGAATTTGGATTTTTTTGTAGTACCACTCTGTCTGTTGTTTTTGAGCTATCATTCTTATATAGGCCATGTCTCTATGCTCTTCGTCTTCGTCGAGGTCTTGCCTTATATTTTAATCATTGCTTGGACTACTTTTGTTTGAATACCTTAGGCTTGGTTCCCCGACTTCGACCGATATTACTATATCAGTCCCATAGACTAGTGAATATGGTGTTTCTTCTGTGCTCGTTTTCGACATAGTACTAAGGGGGATTCAATACTTACTCTTTATCTCCATCTTCGCCCAGGCTAATGGGGCCTTACTTATTCAGGGGGGAGACTCGAAAACCACTGTTGAGAGGAAGATCCTTAGCCCCTCTTCATTCTCTACATGGTTCCAAACCTTTCTTCAACATAGGTGACAACGAGCCAGGCAGACTTGCCGCAGCCAAGTCTTCCCCAACCTCACTTATTAGTACTCCTACACAGATGTTCAATTTTAATGTCATTCTCAACTCTATCCCTGACTGGGTCTTTGATTTCAGGCCCTTTCGAGGATGGTATCTTTTTGGTTAATATCAACCCGGCTCGCATGGACTTCCGGTCTTTCTTAGTTGTCAACTTTATTGCAATTTTCAGTTCTCTAGTTACTCCTACACAAGAAGCAACAGTTATGGATCTGATTGAGGAGCGCTGGGAAGAATGGATTAGGGAGATGCCCTTGAAGATCACTTACCCAGCTCTGGAAGGACATGAATGGAGAATTGTCACCGGATTTGATCCAAAAAACATAGGGCGGAGTTACCTTATTGGTGAGTCTTGGATGGGTTAGTGTTTAAGGAAGAAAACCTTATTGTAGGTTCTTTTTTATTTAAATAGTGCCAAATTCGGTATGCCCATAACATTTCCGGTAGTAGTTCCGGCCATAGTCCCTTGGCATTCTCGAGCTTCTTTTTCATGATGTTCAATATTGTTTTGTTGGAGGATTTCGCCTGACCATTGCCTGCGGGATGATATGGCGTGGAGAGTAATCTATTGATGTGCCATTTTTCGAAGAACTCGGCGGTCTTTTTTCCAGTGAACTGGGGACCGTTGTCGCATCTGATTTCTTTGGGGATGTCGAAACGGCATATGATGTTTCTCCATATGAACATGATTACTTCCTGCTCGCATATTTGGGCGAATGCACCTACTTCTACCTATTTGGAGAAATAGTCAGTTAAAACTAAAAGAAATCGTACATTACCTCGTCCCGCCGGGAGGGGTCCAATGATGTCCATTCCCCATTTGATGAAAGACAAGGGCGAGGTGACTGAATGAAGGTGTTAGCCCGCTTGGTGAATAATGGGGGCACATCTTTGGCATTGCTCGCACTTTTTGACGAAGTCGGCAACTTCCTTTTTCATCATAGGCCAATAGTAGCCTGCTCGTATGAGGCATCTGGCAAGAGCTCGGTTGCTAGTGTGAGCTCCACAGTGGCCTTCGTGTACTTTTTCAAGGACATGCCATGTTTGATTTGGTCCTAAGAACTTTTCTAGGGGACCACCAAATGTTTCTTTTGTACAGGTTGTTATCGACGATGTTATACCTGGCCGCCTGCATTCGAAGCTTCTTGGCTTATTTTTTGTCCGGTGGGAGCACTTCGTCCTGCAAGTATGACATGATACGATTGCACCAGTCTCAAGTTAGGTTTATAGATCGTATCTCGATTTGGTCCAGTGATGAATGGAGGAGAGCGAACACGTCCCCCTCTCTGGTTATGCTTTTGGTAGCCACTGCCAAATTTGACGAGGCCGTCTACTTCAATGTTTTGTGTTCAGGGTATTTGATCGAGCAGGCATTCATCAAACTCAGGTAATAGTTTGCAAATTTTCGCTGATATTTCTGTAACTGTTGCTCCTTAATTTGGAAATTCCCTGTGACCTGATTGATAACGAGTTGTGAATCGCATCAAAGAATGACTCGCTACGCTATGTACTTGAGTGTTAATTTTAACCCTACACTCACGGCCTCATACTCGGCCTCGTTGTTAGTCATATCAGGGCATCGTATGGATTGGCGAACCATTTTGCCTGTTGAGACCTCGAGCATGAGTCCTAGTCCAGATCCTGATGCATTAAAAGCGCCATCGCTGTACAAAACCCATTGGTCGTGTACTTTAGTGGAAGTAATGGCGGTTTCCCTTTCAACTTAGGACATTATCTTTGCACTTAAGTCGATGACGAAATTGGCAAGAACTTGCGACTTTATTGTTGTTCGCGGTTGATAGGTTATATCATGCTCGCTCAGCTCTATGGACCACTTGGCCAATCTACCCAACAATTCAGGTTTGTGCAAGATACTCCTTAAAAAAAAGTCGTGGCCACCAAGATGGGGTGGCACTGGAAATAAGGTCTAAGCTTCCGTAAAGCTATGACCAGGGCTAGAGCTAACTTCTTGAGGTGGGGGTACCTCGTTTCAGGGTCGATCAATGTTTTGCTATTGTAATAGATTAGAGATTGCATATTTTATTTTCTCATACCAGGACAGCACTTACTGCGACATCGGACACGGCCAGGTAGACGAGGAGGCGCTCTCCGAGATCTACTTTAGCGAGCAATGATGGCGAAGACAGGTAGGCCTTTAGTTCTTTTAAGGCGTTGATGCACTCAGAATTCCATTGGAGTCTGTTATCCTTTTTGAGTATGCCAAAAAATTTGTGGCACCTATCGAAGGACCTCAAGATGAATCTTGACAGGGCGGCTATCCGGCCAGTCAGTTTTTGCACTTGTTTTTTGCTGGTTAGATTTTCTGGGATTCATTCTATGGCCTTGATTTGGTCGGGATTGACCACGATGCCTCGTTGTGATTCCAAGAAGCCGAGGAATTTTCCAGATGTCATGCCGAAAGCACATTTTTCAGGGTTTAATTTCATGTCATACCTTCTGAGTATGTCGAAGGCTTCCCTCAAGTGTCGATATGGTCTTCCTTTCTCTTTTACTTGACCAACATGTCATCTATATATAGTTCTATGGTCTTGCTAAGTTGATCTTTGAACATTTTGGTCCCCAGCCTCTGGTACGCTACCCCCGTGTTTTTTAACCCGAACGTTATCACTTTGTAGCAGTACGTCTCCTGATAGGTGATGGACATGGTTTTTTCCTGGTCCTCATCCTCTATGAGGATTTGGTTGTAGCCTGAGTAGGCATCCAAGAAACTCAACAGCTCGTGCCCGGCTGTGGCATTGATGAGTTGGTCGATGTGGGGCAATGCAGTCTTTGTTCAGATCTGTAAAGTCCATGCACATTCTCCACTTACCGTTCTTCTTTTTCATCATAACTACATTGGCGACCCACTTAGGGTACTTCTATTCTCTGATAGAACTGTTTACTAACAATTTCTTGATCTCTTCAAGAACTACGTCGTTTATTGCATAGTTGAACTTTCATCTGATTTGCCTTACTGGGGGGAATGGTTGATGTACAACTTGTGAGATGCTATCTCCTTTGGGATACCTGGCATATTTGCATGGGAAAAAACAAATAGGTCTATGTTATTTTTTAAGAATTGATGAAATTTACCTAGATCTTGGAGTTTATGGCCGATGAAAGCTTCTTGTTGCGGTTGTCGTCATCTAGTTAGATGGGGTTGAGGTCCTATACAGTTTACCCCGTGGCTTCTATGATTTCAGGGTCGCTGATGACGTCTTTCTTTTCATTGCCATCTGACCTCGACTTCGTTAAATGCTATGCTTCCTCGACTTTTCCTTTTAACTATTGGGTGTATGTGCAGTCTTGGGCGATGCGGTAGCATTATCGGGCCGTGCGTTGCTCTCCCCAGATACAGAATACTCCTAGGGGGTGGGAAATTTAATAACTTGGTACAAACTAGAGGGGACGACTTTTATGGGGTGTATCCATGATCAACCTTTGATGGAGTTGTATGCCATATCTTGGTCCATGATGTGGAATGTGGTCTCCAAGGTGACGTTTCCGCCAAGACACGCAGCGTGATTTCTCCAGATGTTCACTCAACTGCATTGTTAAAACCTGTTAGCGTGATCCAGCGTGGCACTATCCTATCCTCGAGCTTCATTTGGGTGAGAACTCGATGATGGATTATACACACGCCGCTTCCATCATCGACCATGATACGTCTTATATCAGTATCAAAAATATGTAAAGTAATGACAAGGGCGTCATAGTGAGGAAAGACCAAACTGTGGGTATCTGACTTATCGAAGATGATACTTTCTTCGAGTTCGTCATACCATTCATGGGTGATTGACCGCTTGAGCTTGTGAGTGGTGGTGAACTTCACGATGTTGATGGATGCGTCGTCGCCTCCTCCGATGATCATTTGAATGGTCTGAACTGGGGAAGGTGGTTTGGGCGGCCCCTGATATTGTTCTCACCCTGGGGTGAAGTTGGCCCTTACTTGATCGCTCATCAATTATTTTAGGTGCCCTTGGTGAAGCATGTTCATGACCTCCTGTGTAAGGGCGATGCAGTCCTCGGTCTTGTGATCCCGTTCCTGGTGGAATTTGCAGAGGGCGTTTGACTTTCTGGTGCTAGGGTCGGACTTTATCTTCTGTGGCCATTTTACCTTTAGGCCGAACTTTGCCAATGCGTAGACTATTTCTGAGGGGAAATGATGATAGGCTATAATTGCATATTTTAGTCGATTATTACACTCTAATTTACTGCACTTTAGTTGACTTTGCGCTTTAGTCGCTAGTGTTTTGCACTAATTATGTGTTTTATGCCTTGTAGGTGTGATTCCGAGCTATATAGATGTTATGGAATGAATTTAAGTAATTTGAAGCTTTGAAGTCTGAGTAAAAGCTCAAGGAATTAAGCCGGGATCGTGTTCGGGGGTCAAATTTGATAGTTGAGAACAAACGAAGACTCGATGAGGCATATTGTGCACTGTATAGTAAAATGCACATAACCTTTTATGAATAACTCTATTTTGGCTCAATAATATATGGTTGGAAAGATAACTCAACGGGCTACAACTTTCATGTTTTGCATATTTCCAAATTCCAAACAGAACAGGATGAAAAACCGCGGTTTCACCGCAACCGCGGCAGAACCGCGACAGAGTGCAGACGCAGACAATTGAAGAATCAGAGGCCATGTTTGGCCACAGTTTGACCGCGACCGCGGCAGGAGGCGGAAATTTTAGGGACTAAAGTGCAAAACATGGGATTTTTAGCCCAAAACCCTATTTTAAACACTAGACTCCGCCCAAGAGAGGCATGTATTGAATTGGAGAGTATGTTGGAAGAAAAAAAATTGTGAGAGATCACCCAAAACATCTTTCTTCTTTTCTTTGATTTTTATTGTTAGTTTTTGATGATGAATATTATCTTATCTTGTTTACCCATAGTTATGAGTAGCTAAATCCCTTGTCTAAGGTTTTGATGGAACCTATTGGGGGATGAACTTCTTGTTTATGTGAATACAAATTGCTAGTTTCAATCTTTATTTATTCAACTATGTTCTTGTTGTAGTTAATTGACAGGATCCTCAATTAGCTGTGCCTATTTAGTGTGCATAACTCGGGAGAGAGTGCATATTTAGGTTATTGTTGAATAACACCACTCCTAAAGTATAAGAGGAATCTATAACTGCGGGTTTAAAGGCGGGATTAGGGATAACGAAACTTTGGGTGCAATCTTAAGTGAACTGCGTTAATTAAAGCTAGCTAGTGTATCTCGGGAGAGTGCAATAGTATATTACTGTGATTACTCGGGAGAGATTTACGGTAAGACGAGCGTTCATGATTGGTAGAGGTGTGTTGGTAAATTTGTATGAAGCATAAACAGAAGGGATTCCATCAATAGGGGAAATCTTTACCTTAGCTTTTTCTCATCATTGTTTACAACCTTAGCATTTTAGTTTATAGCTGTTTAATTTACTTTCAATTTTAGTTACTATAGAAACCATCAACTTGTGATTCAAACATTTGGGAAGCTGGTTCTGAAGAGTTTAGTGGGTCTAAAGATAGTGATTGATAGGTTAACTCTCTGTGGATTCGACCTTGGGCGTAATACTCGGGTTATATTTGCAACGTCCGCATTGTCCTTTTTATAAGGCATAGTTGGGCGTGATCAAATTTTGGCGTCGTTGCCGGGGAGTTAACGGAATTATCAATTACCATTGATAGAAATACAAAAATTCTTAGTATGATCAGTTTTCTCTATACCCAACTTGTGAATATTTGTGTAATTAATTTTTCTTACCTTAGTCTATTTTTATTGTTTGGGTCTTGTTTATTTTCTTAGTTTTGAAAAATGGCATCATATAATAAAAATTGGTGGGATGGTAGTTGTTCATACTGTGATGACCCTTGTCTTTATTGTGGAGGACCACACTCGTGGCAAAATTGTTTAAATTTTCCCGGGGGTGGATTGTGCGCACAATCTCAAACCCATGAGTGGAGTATTCGTGATAAGTGTGGTTTTCAAAATGGTCATTGGGATAATTGTGTTGATTGGTCCTTCCCTTCCCCAAGCCCCCGCTATGATGATTCTATTGTTTTTGATGAAAATGATAGGGCTAACGAATTGGAAGAAGTTGAGCATGGCCGAAAGGGAGAGTTCAAGCTCATGTTGGAGTGCTTACTTGAAGGAGGACACAAAGAACAAAGTGCCTTGGAGGAGCTTTTGGAAAATAGTCTCCAAAATTCATTGGCACTTAATCAAAACCAAGAACTCTCAAATGCCCAAAATGAGAAAATAATGCTTATGTTGGAGACCATTCTTGAAAATGAGGAAGAATGTGAGCTAAAATTTGAAGAGTCAAGAATTGAACCTCCGCCAACCGACCCCATGAGTACCAATGATGCCGAGAAAAATATGGACTTAGAATCAACCGGTGTAAATAAAAATCTGGTTGAGAATGACTCTAGTCCGGGGGAAGAAGAGGATGTCAGAATAGAAAAATTGCAAAATGAAGGTTTGAAGTCACATTCCAAGCATTTTTCAACATTAGAATTGTGTAGTGATATAAAAATTGAACTACATGAGTCCGTGAGGGACTGCGAGGAGGAAAGGCAACAACCATACATTTTACAATTTGAGGAAACAAAAAACCAAAATGACATTCCTCATATGAGAGCCAAGAAGTGAAAAATGAAGAATTTAAGGCTCGGCTCGATAATCAACTTACCATCCCCTATCGCTCGTGGTCACAAGCTTGATTCCAAGCTAGGTGCACAGTTCATATCGTCCAAGTGGCGAGAAAAGTGGTAAAATTATTTGCGTCGTGCCGCGACTTTAAATCAAGCGCTTGTTGGGAGACAACCCTATTTTATTTTATTTTTATTTATTATTGTATTATTCTTGTAGTGTAGATTTTTTATTTTTAGGAACATGGAACACAAAGCCATTTGAAGGATGTAACAACAAACCATTGGTTGGAACTAAGTGTAAGGTACCCACACGAAGGACCAAGATTGGGAGAAGTCTGAGTACCCCATGAGCTGCTAGTGC
The DNA here is from genome assembly GCF_000393655.2 of Nicotiana sylvestris. Classification (NCBI taxonomy): domain Eukaryota; kingdom Viridiplantae; phylum Streptophyta; class Magnoliopsida; order Solanales; family Solanaceae; genus Nicotiana; species Nicotiana sylvestris. The sequence continues at coordinate 59,974,924 of NC_091058.1, forward strand.
TTCGGCCTTTGGCCTACCAGGGAGTTTCTTTTACCCTCTTATTTGTATGGTGTGCATTGGGGACAATGCACAATTTTAAGTGTGGGGTGGGAGACTTGCCTTGATACTGTATTGTAGTGTACATAGACATGAAACATGTTGTAATATTGTATATGTGTTGTTGCGTATAGTTGACTATACTCACATTAGGAGTAACTGACTTGGCCCAACGATGGACGCTTGTCGACAGGTCTCTTGAGGGTCAAAGTCGGATCTAAAAAAAACAAACAAACAAAGGTACAGGACTCTTCTTGAGGACGGACCACTTGGACAGTACTCTTGAGGGAAGTAGTCCATGTAGCTTATTTTTATTTTATTTTATTGTTATTTTCTAGGTAGTGTAGTAATTCCCCCTTGGTTTTTCTTCAAACCACGGTTCTTTTCCAAGGGTTTATTTGAATCGGGTGTAGTTAGTTTTTTTTTGGGGAGTAGGAGCCATTGTGTTGTGTTTTGAAGTGAAGCAATATCTCTTGACTTTGTTATGCCTTGAGAATAGTGAGTACTTTGGTTGTGATGCTTAGGCTCAGTTTTTGACTCTTGTAGAAGTACCTTAAATTGTATTATCTTAACTTTGCTCAACTGCTTTGACTAGAGTGTCTTGATGAATCCAATCCTGAGTGAGTTATGTGCCATGTGTGTGAGAGGTTTGTTGTATTCTGTGCATTGCATTTGATGTCTAGAACTTGCCCTGTATGTTTGCAAAGCGAAATAGTAGTTTTGTTCAGTCTTGGAAGTGATATAGGCGTTTCTTTGTTGAGCCAGATATGTATATTTTACCCGCCTAATTGTTATGTATCGTAGTTAACACCTTTGAGCCTGTAATTTAGTTTCTTTGGCAACCACATTACAAGCCTTACCCATTTGTTTGAATTAACCATCTATTTGAACCATTGTAACCTCTCATGAGCACTTGAATTGTTATGAACTTTCTAAAAGTTAAAGTGTAGGGTGGTTGGTTTGGCTTTTGAGTGGAACCAATGAAATAAGGAGAAAGTTGCACTGATTTGAAAAGGCAAGAGCCACTTGAATTGGAAAAAAAAAAGGAAAAGAAAAAAAATATTCTTTAATAGTGGTGACTCTTGATATAATTGAGCTTAAATAATGTGGGAGTTGATGTATATTGATGTGAAGATGGAGTTTGGTTTGACATAAGTATGGGGTTTGAATGTTAAATTATATGTATTAAAGTGCTTAGGGAGGTGTAGTCACTCTTATATCTAAATGTATCCTACCCGTCCCGTAGCCTACATTACAACCAAATAAAGTCCTAATTGATCCTAGATTGAATGAGCTCGATTAGTGGAGTAGTACATCACGGGCAAGCTTATGGTGCATCTTTTGTGGAATATGAATATTATTTCTAAGAGTGAGTGAATTATTTCTATCTTGGGTTCCTAAGTGTTCTTAAATTTTATTGTGTGGAACCACTTTTTTTTTGTGTAAGGGCACTTGATTCATGAAGGAAAGATAATGTCAGTGACCTCTATATTAGAGTATGTGGGTGAGTTGTGAATAATGCGTGGTACTTGTGAGTCAAATCTTGAGGTGAAGATGTTATGCTTTTGTGCTTAGTCTATTTTAAATATTCTTGGTGGATGAGTTAGGAAAATTGTTTAAAAAGGTCATGTCTATAAAAAAGAAAGTGTAATTTGATTGCTCGAGGACGAGCAATGGTTTAAGTGTGGGGTGTTGATGATAGGCTATAATTGCATATTTTAGTCGATTATTACACTCTAATTTACTGTACTTTAGTTGAGTTTGTGCTTTAATCGCTAGTGTTTTGCACTAATTATGTGTTTTATGCCTTGTAGGTGTGATTCCGAGCTATATAGATGTTATGTAATGAATTTAAGTAATTTGAAGCTTTGAAGTCTGAGTAAAAGCTCAAAGAATTAAGTCGGGATCGTGTTCGGGGGTCAAATTTGATAGTTGAGAACAAACGAAGACTCGATGAGGCATATTGCGCACTGTATAGTAAAGTGCACATAACTTTTTATGCGTAACTCTAGTTTGGCTCAATAATATATGGTTGGAAATATAACTCAAAGGTCTACAACTTTCATGTTTTGCATTTTTCCAAATTCCAAACGGAACAGGATGAAAAACCGCGGTTTCACCGCGACCGCGGCAGAACCGCGGCAGAGTGCAGACACAGACAATTGAAGAATCAGAGGCCATGTTTGGCCGCGGTTTGACCGCGACCGCGGCAGAACCGCGACAGGAGGCGGAAATTTCAGGGACTAAAGTGCAAAACACGGGATTTTTATCCCAAAACCCTATTTTAAACACTAGATTCCGCCCAAGAGAGGCATGTATTGAATTGGAGAGTATGTTGGAAGAAAAACAATTGTGAGAGATCACCCAAAACATCTTTCTTCTTTTCTTTGATTTTTTTTTGCTAGTTTTTGATGATGAATATTATCTTATCTTGTTTACCCATAGTTATGAGTAGCTAAATCCCTTGTCTAAGGTTTTGATGGAACCTATTGGGGGATGAACTTCTTGTTTATGTGAATACAAATTGCTAGTTTCAATCTTTATTTATTCAACTATGTTCTTGTTGTAGTTAATTGATAGGATCCTCAATTAGCTGTGCCTAGTTAGTGTGCATAACTGGGAAAGAGTGCATATTTAGGTTATTGTTGAATAACACCACTCCTAAAGTATAAGAGGAATCTATAACTGCGGGTTTAAAGGCGGGATTAGGGATAACGAAGCTTTGGGTGCAATCTTAAGTGAACTACGTTAATTAAAGCTAGCTAGTGTATCTCGGGAGAGTGCAATAGTATATTACTATGATTACTCGGGAGAGATTTACGGTAAGACGAGCGTTCATGATTGGTAGAGGTGTGTTGGTAAATTTGTATGAAGCATAAACAGAAGAGATTCCATCAATAGGGGAAATCTTTACCTTAGCTTTTTCTCATCATTGTTTACAACCTTAGCATTTTAGTTTACAGCTGTTTAATTTACTTGCAATTTTAGTTATTATAGAAACCATCAACTTGTGATTCAAACACTTGGGAAGCTGGTTCTGAAGAGTTTAGTGGGTCTAAAGATAGTGATTGATAGGTTAACTCTCTGTGGATTCGACCCTGGGCGTAATACTCGGGTTATATTTGCAACGTCCGCATTGTCTTTTTTATAAGGCATAGTTAGGCATGATCAGCAAACACAAAAATTGTGAGATTATAATAAGGGAGCATACCTCTTTCATTTCGATAGATTCCCGTTCGCAGCCTAGATAGACCTTCGTCGTGACGTGGAGGCGATTTGAGGGTGCCTCTGACGTAAGGCTGATGTCTTCTCGATTAGGTCATGACCCTGCTAGATCTCTTCTACTATCGTTTTTCGGTCTTTCCTAGACTTTATTTGGACCGAGGTTAGATGTTGAGTAGGTCCATTGAGACTATCCTCGTCAGCTCTTACCTCAGCACAATAGGCGTTGCGTATCTCGTCCCAAGTGGTTGGAGGATATTTCATGAGTCGGCTTAGAAACATTTTGGTCGCACCGCGACCCACTTCTGCTCAGTCCTTTCTGGAAAGCGGCCACCGCCATTCCTTAAGATACATTTGGAAGGGTCATTCTTACATGATTGAACCGGGCGAGGACATCCCTGAGCCCTTCGCCAGGTGATTGCTTAATAGCGAATATATCGTTCACCCTTGCCTCCGCTTTTTGGCCCTGGCGTGGGCAGTAACGAACTTGTCAGCCATTTCCTCGAACGTTCTATGGAGCGCGCAGGTAACTACGAGTACCAAGTCAGGGCCCCGCCGGTTAGGGTCTCTCTAAACTTCTTCAGCAATATAGATGATGCTTGTTGTTTTGCGAGACTGTTGCCTTTCACTACAGTGATATAGTGGGTCACATGATCTTCCTGATCCATCTTGCCGTCATATATTTTCAAGTATGGCGGCATTTTAAAGTTTTTTGGTATAGCATGTGGTGCGGCCTCATCCCTATACGCTTGTTCCACAAACCGGTAGGCGTCCCGCTTTGGTAGGAGTTTTGGGGCGCCCGGTATCTTATCTACCCTTTCTTGATACTCTCTCATTTGATCACAGAGTGCTTTGTTCTCGTTCTCCATATCCTCCATTTTTCTAAGGATGGCAGCGAGGGGGTCGTTACATGTATTATTAATAGAGTGAGTGATACATGTCGAGGGAGTCTGGGTGTGTTGCTCTATCACGACCCGGATTTTTCACCCTCGAGAGTCGTGATGACGCCTACTAATGGGAGTTAGGCAATCCAATCCATTAAACTAATTACTCCATTATCCAATTACTTCTTTTTAACAGATATAAAATGATAACGTATAAACAGAGGAATATTTAATTAAGCGGAAGAAACAATAAAATATCTAATTCTGTAGCTATTACAACTACTTAAGCCTTAATCACCCAAAACCTGGTATCAGAGTGCCACAGACGGTCTAAGACTGCTAAATACAAGGTCCGAGAATAAAAGACACACTGTTTCTGAAGCAAAACAATGAAATAGGAATTAAAAGATAGGGGAGATGCCAGGGCCTGCGGATGCCTGCAGGTCTACCTTGGATCTCCGCGTAGACTGAAGGTAGCCTCCAACAACGATCCAAGAGCTGCTCCGGGATCTGTACATAGTGCAGAGTGTAGTATCAACACAATCGACCCCATGCGCTGGTAAGTGTCTAGCCTAACCTCGGCGAAGTAGTGACGAGGCTAGGACCAGACTACCAATTAAACTTGTACAACTATATATAATATACAACGGAAAGTAAAGCAGAATAAATAATTAAAGATGGGATGAGGGAACATGCTTCGGGGAATAACGGGTAAAAAACAGAATATCAAAAGGATTATAGGGAACCAAAGTCCAACTACTAACAAGGATAAGGAAAACAAAGACAGAATACACTTTCATTTCACATCTTGTTGCAGGCGTGCAGATCCCATTTCTCATATCTCGTGGTAGGCGTGCCACCCGCTCCTATTTCATGTATCTCGTGGCAGGCGTGCCACCCGCTCCCATTTCACTTATCTCGAGGTAGGCGTACCACCCGCCCCCATTTTATTTATCTTGTGGTAAGCATACCACCCGCTCCCATTTCATGTATCTCATGGCAAGCATGACACCCGCTCCCATTTCACTTATCTCGTGGTAGGCATACCACCCACTCCCATTTCATTTATCTTGTGGTAGGCGTACCACCCATTCCCATTTCATTTATCTTATGGTAGGCGTACCACCCGCTCCCATTTTATTATATCTTGTGGTAGGCGTACCACCCGCTCCTAGTTACAAGCCAACAATAATCATAAGGAATCCCGGCAAGGGAACAATAATATCAAACAAACATTCCCGAAAGGGAACAATGATATCTCAACAATATCCCGACAAGGGAACAATAATATCAAACAAACACCTCGGCAAGGGAACAATGATATCTCAGCAATATCCCGGCAAGGGAACAATAATATCAAACAAACATCCCGTCAAAGGAACAATGATGATAATAATATATGAAGCGTAATAAGCCACAGTGGAGTCAAAAACAATTATAATACAAGACTCATGGGCATGCTTGACACCAATGTATAGATACTCGTCACCATGCCTATACGTCGTACTCCACAATTAACATGTAGCAAATAAGATACAACACCTAATCCCTCAAGCTAAGGTTAGACCAAACACTTACCTCGATGCCTCGAACACAATTCACGATTCAATTATAGCTTTACCTCTTGATTCCACCACCAATTCACTCGAATCTAGCCATAAGTTACTTAATTACATCAATAAGCGCTAAATGAATCAACCCTAAAGCATGAAAATGACTTTTCTAAAGTTTTACCCAAAAAGTCAAAAATCGCCCCCTGGGCCCACATGGTCAAAACCCAAGGTTTGAACCAAAACAGGATTACCCATTCCCTCACGAACCCAAATATATAATTTATTTTGAAATCGAACCTCAAATCGAGGTTCAAATCCCCATTTTTTAAAAAACCTACGTTCCAAAACACTCAATTTCCCCCATGAAAATCATTGATTTTAAGTTAAAATCATGTTAAAAGATGTTAATGATTGAAGAAAATGAGTTAAAATTAACTTACAATCGATTTGGAAGAAGAGTTGTTCTTGGAAAATCGCCCAAAGGAGTTTGTGTTTTGAAAAGATGTGAAAATGGGTTTAAAATCATCTAAGTATAAAGTTGCAGGTCACAGGTATGGGAAATGCGAACAGGGGTTCGCAAATTGCAAAACCCGATCTCTGCTAAGTTGGGAAATGCAAAACAGGGTTCGCATTTGCGAACCCTTCAGGAAAATAGGATCTTCGCATTTGCGACTCAAGGCTGGGACAGGGATTTTCGCATTTGCGAAAGAAATCTCGCATTTGCGAGACTGAGCTGGCCTGGCTTCCTTCGCATTTGCGACCAGCCCCTCGCACTTGCGAGCCAGGCTTGCTATGCACAGCTGAAATCTGCAACTTTTCTACGTTCAAAATGCACCCTATGGCCTATCCAAAACTCACCCGAGCCCTCGGGGCTCCAAACCAAATATACACACAACCTCAAAAACATCTCACGGACTTATTCGTGTACTTATATCACCAAAATAACATCATAAATATCGAATTAAACCTCAATATCAATGAAATTTATCAAAACTTCTTAAACATCAAATCTTGCATTTAAGGTCCGAATCACGTCAAACAGATTTCGTTTCTTACCAAAATTCACAGAATCATCTTAAATCATATATAAGACCTGTACCGGGCGCCGGAACCAAAATACGGGCCCGATACCAACATGTTCTAATCAAAATTCATTTCCAAACTTTATAAATAATTTCTTTCAAAAATTCATTTTTCAGGCTTGGTACCTCGGAATTCGATTCCGGGCATACGCACAAGTCCCCTATTATCTTATGGATCCTCCGGGACCGTCAAATCACGTGTCCGGGTCTGTTTACCCAAAACGTTGACCGAAGTCAAATTAATTCATTTTATAGTCAAAATTTATTATTTTTCATAGATTTTCATACTTAGGCTTTCCGGCTACGCACCCGGACTGCGCAAGCAAATCAAGGTGATGCTAGAAGAAGATTTTAAGACCTTAGAACGTAGAATTCATTTTAAAACAAGTGATCCTCTAAAACAAGCGTTCGTCCTCGAACGGACAGAAGAAGGAAGTACCTGAGTCGGGGAAAAGATAGGGATAGCGGCTCCGCATATCAAACTCGAACTCCCATGTCGATGCCTCAGGAGGCTGACCTCTCCACTGAACACGAACAGAAGGAAAACTCTTCGATCTCCACTGACTAACTTGCTGGTCTAGAATAGCTACCGGCTCTTCCTCATAAGACAAGTCCTTGTCCAACTGGACAGTGCTGAAATCTAATATGTGGGATGGATCGACGTGATACTCTGAAGCATGAACACATGAAACACTGGATGCATGGCTGATAAGCTCGGCGGCAATGCAAGTTTATAAGCCACCTCTTCCGCTCGATCGAGAATCTCAAATGGGCCAATGAACCTAGGGCTTTCCCAAATCTCATCATGCCCTTCATAGGTGACACTCGAAGCAATACCCGTTTACCGACCATGAATGCCAAATCACGAACCTTACGGTCGGCATAACTCTTTTGCCTGGACTGAGTTGTATGAAGCCTATCCTGAATGATCCTGACCTTGTCCAAGGCATCATGAACCAGATCTGTACCCAATAACCGAGCCTCTCCCGGCTCAAACCATCCAATAGGAGACCGACACCACCTACCATACAAAGCCTCATAAGGAGCCATCTGAATACTCGACTGGTAGCTGTTGTTGTAGGCAAACTCTGTTAAAGGCAAAAACTGATCCCACGAGCCTCCAAAGTCAATGACACAAGCTCGGAGCATATCCTCCAAAATTTGAATAGTCCACTCGGACTACCCGTCCGTCTAAGGATGAAACGATGTGCTCAACTCAACTATCGTGCCCAACTTTCGCTAAACTGCTCTCCATCAATGGGAGGTAAACTGCGTACCTCGATCCGAGATGATCGACTCGGGCACACCATGAAGACGAGCAATCTCCCGGATATAGATCTCAGCTAACCTCTCGGAAGAATAGGAGACTGCCACAGGAATGAAATGCGCTAACTTGGTCAACCTATCAATAATAACCCACATTGCATTGAACTTCCTCTGAGTCCGTGGGAGACCAACAACGAAGTCCATAGTGATACGCTCGCACTTCCACTCAGGAATCTCAATCTTCTGAAATGAACCATCGGGCCTCTAATGCTCGTACTTAACCTGCTGACAATTCAAACACCGAGCCACATATGTAACGATATCTTTCTTTATTCTCCGCCACTAATAATGTTGCCGCAAATCCTGATACATCTTCGCGGTGCCCGGATGAATAGAGTACTTGGAACTATGGGCCTCCTCTAAAATCAACTCTCGGAGCCTATCCACATTAGGCACACAAACTCGACCCTGCAATCTCAAAACTCCATCATCACCTAAGGTAACCCGCTTGGCACCTCCGTGCCGCACCGTGTCTCTGAGGACACACAAATAGGGATCATCATACTGTCGATCTCAGATACGCTCCAATAATGAAGAACAAGCGATGATGCAAGCTAACACATGACTGGGCTCAGAAACATCCAACCTCATGAACTGATTGGCCAAAGCCTGAACATCCAAAGCAAGCGGTCTCTCACTGACCGGAATATAAGCAGGACTGCCCATACTGGCTGACTTCCTACTCAAAGCATCGACCACCATATTGGCCTTTCCCAGGTGATATAAGATAGTGATATCATAATCTTTCAACAACTCCAACCACCTCCTCTGCCACAAGTTCAACTCCTTTTGCTTGAACAAATACTGAAGACTCTTGTGATCCGTGAACACCTCACATGCCATGCCATACAGATAATGCCTCCAAATCTTCAATGCGTGAACAATGGCTGCCAACTCCAAATCATGAACCGGATAGTCTTTCTAATGAATATTTAACTACCGTGAAGCATAGACAATGACCTTGCCATCCTGCATCAACAGTGCACCAAGTCCAATACGAGATGCATCACAATAGACTGTATAAGGCCCTGAACCTGTGGGCAAAACCAACACCGGTGTCGTCGTCAAAGCTGTCTTGAGCTTCTGAAAGCTCGCCTCATACTCGTCCAACCATCTAAACTGGGCACCCTTCTGGGTCAACCTGGTTATCGGGGCTGTAATAGATGAAAACCCCTCCACGAACCGACGATAGTAGCCTGCCAATCCCAAGAAACTCCGAATCTCTGTAGCTGATGCTGGTCTAGGCCAGTTCTTGACTAGCTCAATCTTCTTCAGATCAACCTGAATACCCTCTGCTGATAAAACATGACCCAAGAATACAACTAAACTTAATCAGAACTCACACTTCGAGAACTTAGCATATAACTGACTATCCCTCAAGGTCTGAAGAACCACTCTAAGATGCTGCTCGTGCTCCTCCTAGCTGCGGGAATAAATCAAAATATCATCAATGAAGACTATCATGAATGAATCCAAGTAAGGCTTGAACACTTGGTTCATCAGATCCATAAAAGCTGCTGGGGCATTTGTCAACCCGAATGACATAACCAAGAAATCATAATGCTCGTACCGAGTGCAGAAAGCTGTCTTAGGGACATCAGATGCTCTAATCCTCAACTGATGGTAGCCAGATCTCAAGTCAATCTTTGAAAATACCTTGGCACCCTGAAGCTGATCAAACAAATCATCAATCCTCGGCAATGGATAATTATTCTTTATTGTAACCTTGTTCAACTGCCGGTAATCAATACACATTCTCATCGATCCGTCCTTCTTCTTAACAAACAACACCAGCGCACCCCAAGACGAAACACTCGTCCTAATAAAACCCTTCTCAAGCAAGTCTTGCAACGGCTATTTCAACTCAGGCGGGGCCATACGATACGGCGGGATAGAAATGGGCTGAGTGCCCGGAGCCAAATCAATGCAAAAGTCAATATCCCTATCGGGTGGCATACCCGGCAGGTCTGAAGGGAAAACCTTAGGAAACTCATGAACAACGGGCATAGAATCAATAGAAGGAACCTTAGCACTAGAATCACGAACATATGCCAAATAGGCCAAACACCTCTTCTCGACCATATGCCGAGCCTTCACATAAGAGATAACACTACGGGTAGAATGACTAGGAGTCCCTCTCCACTCTAAACGAGGTAAACCCGGTAAAGCTAAGGTCACATTCTTGGCATGACAGTCTAAGATAGCGTGGTAAGGTGATAACTATTCCATCCCTAATATGACATCAAAATCGACCATGTCCAAAAGAAGCAAATCTACACGAGTCTCAAGACCTCCAATCACAACTATACATGAACGATGGACTCGATCTACCACAATAGAATCACCCACCAGCTTATACACATAAATAGGATCACTTAAAGAATTACTAGGCATGACCAGATACGGTGCAAAATAAGAGGACACATATGAGTACGTAGATCCTAGATCAAATAACACCGAATCATCTTTATCACAAACCAAAACCGTACCTATAATAACAGCATTAGAAGCCTCAACCTCGGGCCTGGCTGGAAGAACATAACATTGGGGCTGGGCCCCACCACCCTAAACTACATCTCTAGGATGGCCTGCTGCTGGCTAGCCTCCACCTCTAGCGGTCTGAGCTCCACCTCTAATACCTCTACCTCCACATCAAGATGCCGGTTGGGCGGGCTGTGGAACACCTGGTGCCTAAACCATGGCACGGGAACCCTGATGCTGATAGCTACTCGGTGCTCGAGGGTAATACCTAGCAATGTGCCTCGTGTCTCCACAAGTAAAACAAGCCCTCGGCTACTGAGGCTGACGACCCTGGAAACTCTGAAGCGGCGGTGCACTAAGGAGCTGGTGGTGCACTATAGGACTGCTGATCAGAATATTGCATCTGAGAACCACGACCACCTGAAGCACCATGAGAAACCTGAAGTGCTGACTGAAAAGGCTTGGGAGGATGGCCCCTACCACATGAATCCCTACCTCGGGACGAGGTACCACTGAATCTACCTGAATGATGAGGCCTCTTATTAGACCCCTGACCACCTCCATGCGATAGAACCATCTCAACTCTCTTGGTCACATTGGCCGCCTCCTGGAAAGATATCTCACTCCCAGTCTCCCTAGCCATCTGAAGACGAATCGGCTGAATAAGTCCATTAATGAACCTCCTCACCCTCTCCCTCTCGGTGGGAAGTATGATAAGAGCATGACGAGCCAAGTCGATGAAATGGTCTCATACTAGGTAACAATCATAGAACCTCGCTGGAGACGCTCAAATTGCCTTCGATAGGCCTCTCTCTGAGTGATGGGGAGAAACTTCTCCAAAAATAGCTGAGTAAACTGCTCCCAAGTCAAAGCTGGCGATCCGGATGGTCTAGCCAAACAGAAATTTCTCCACCAAGTCTTGGTGGATCCAGACAAGCAAAAAGTGGCAAAATCGACCCCATTGGTCTCAACTATCCCCATGTTCCTAAGAACCTTATAACATCTATCTAGATAATCCTAGGGATCCTCAGTAGATGTACCGCTGAAAGTAGTAGTAAAGAGCTTGGTGAACCTATCCAGCCTCCACAAAGCATCGGTAGACATAGCTTCTCCATCACCGGTCTGAGTTACCATACCCGACTGAACTGCTCCAACTGGCTGAACCGCATGAGTCTAAATCTGGGGAGCTACCTACTCCGGAGTGCGAGTAGTAGGAGTTTGGGATCCTCCTCTAGCCTGAGAGACGGCTGCTGCTACAGGAAGCAAGCCTGCACGGGTGACACTTTCCATAAGGCCCACTAGACGGACCAGAGCATCCTGGAGTACGGGGGTAGCAATAAACCTCTCTAGGACCTGAGCTGGGCCAACTGGAACTGCCGGGGGCCGGAACCTTATCATCAAAGTCAACCTGAGGCTTCGCTGCTAGTGCTGCTGCTTAGGGCTGAGCTCTGCCCCTAGCTCGGCCTCGCCCTCTACCACTCGTGGGAGCTGCTGTTGGGGGCTCGGGCTGTTGGTTAGTGGATGAGGAAGCGCGTGTTCTCGCCATCTGCGAAAGAACAGAGTAGAAATTCAATTAGCATTGAGAAACCAAACCGCACGACAAGAGAGAATAAATGTGAAGTTGTTCCTAAATCTGTAGCCTTTGGAGGATAAATACAGACGTCTCCGTACTGATCCCTCAGACTCTACTAAGCTTGTCTGTGAACTGTGAGACCCATGTAACCTAGAGCTCTGATACCAACTTGTCACGACTCGGATTTTCCACCCTCGGGAGTCGTGATGGCGCCTACTAATGTGAGCTAAGCCAATCCTTTAAACTAATTACTCCATTATCCAATTAATTCTTTTTAACAGATATAAAGCGATAATGTATAAATAACGAAATATTTAATTAAGCGGAATAAAAACAATAAAATATCTGATTTTGTAGCTATTACAACTACTTAAGCCTTAATCACCCAAACCCTTGTATCACAGTGTCACAGACGGTCTAAAACTGCTAAATACAAGGTCCGAGAATAAAAGATACACTGTTTCTGAAGCGAAACGATGAAACATGAATTGAAAGATAGAGGAGACGCCAAGGCATGCAGACGCCTGCAGGTCTACCTTGGATCTCCGCGTGGACTGAAGGTAGCCTCCAACTATGGTCCAAGAGCTGCTCCGGGATCTGCACATAGTGCAAAGTGTAGTATCAACACAACCGACCCCATGTGCTGGTAAGTGTCTAGCCTAACCTCGACGAAGTAGTGACGAGGCTAGGACCAGACTACCAATTAAACCTGTGCAGTTATATATAATATACAACAGAAAGTAAAGCAGAATAAACAATTAAAGACGGGAGGGGGGAACATGCTTCGGGGAATAACATGTAAAAAACAGAATATTCAAAAGGATTATAGGGAACCAAAGTCCAACTACTAACAAGGATAAGGAAAACAAAGGCAGATTACACTTTCATTTCACATCTTGTTGCAGGCGTGCAACCCCGATCCCATTTCCCATATCTTGCGGCCGACGTGTCACCCGCTCCCATTTCATGTATCTCGTGGCAAGCGTTCTACCCGCTTCCATTTCACTTATCTCGTGGTAGGCATACCACCCGCTCCCATTTCATTTATCTTATGGTAGGCGTACCACCCGCTCCCATTTCATGTATCTCGTGGCAGGCGTGCCACCCGCTCCCATTTCACTTATCTCGTGGAAGGCGTACCACTTGATCCTATTTAATTTATCTTGTGGTAGGTGTACCACCCACTCCCATTTCATTTATCTTGTGGTAGGCGTACCACCCGCTCCTAGTTACAAGCCAACAATAATCATAAGGAATCCCGGCAAGGGAATAATAATATCAAACAAACATCCCGTGAAGGGAACAATGATATCTCAACAATGATGATAATAATATATGAAGCACAATAAGCCACAACGGAGTCATAATAATTATAATACAAGACTCACGGGCATGCTTGACACCAACATATAAATACTCGTCACCATGCCTATACGTCGTACTCCACAATTAACATGTAGCAAATAAGACACAACTCCTAATCCCTCAAGCTAAGGTTAGAACAAACACTTACCTCGATGCCTAGAACATAATTCACGATTCAATTATAGCTTTACCTATTGACTACACCATCAATTCGCTCGAATCTAGCCACAAGTTACTTAATTACATCAATAAACGCTAAATGAATCAACCCCAATGCATGAAAATGAGTTTTCTAAAGTTTTATCCAAAAAAGTCAAAAATCACCCCCGGGACCACATGGTCAAAACCCGAGGTTTGAACCAAAACCTGATTTCCCATTCCCCCACGAACCCTAATATATAATTTGTTTTGAAATCGGACCTCAAATCGAGGTCCAAATCCCCATTTTTTTTTTGAAAAACCTAGGTTCTACCCAAAACACCCAATTTCCCCCATGAAAATCATTGATTTTAAGTTGAAATCATGTCAAAAGATGTTAATGATTGAAGGAAATGAGTTAAAATTAACTTACAATCGACTTGGAAGAAGAGTTGTTCTTGGAAAATCGCCCAAAAGAGTTTGTGTTTTGAAAAGATGTGAAAATTGAGTTTAAAATCATCTAAGTATAAAGTTGCAGGTCGCAGGTATGGGAAATGCGAATTGCGAACCCCGACCTCTGCTAAGTTGGGAAATGCAAAATAGGGTTCGCATTTGCGAACACTTCAGGAAAATAAGATCTTCGCATTTGCGAACAGCTGGTCGCATTTGCGACTTGGGGATTGCGACAACTTCATCGCATTTGCGACTCAAGGCTGGGATAGGGTTTTTCACATTTGCGAAAGAAATATCGCATTTGCGAGACTGAGTTGGCCTAGCTTGCTTCGCATTTGCGATCAGCCACTCGCATTTGCGAGCCAGGCTTCGCAAATGCAAAGCTTACAGGCCTGCTATGCACAACTGAAATCTGCAACTTTTCTAAGTTTAAAATGCACCCTGTGGCCTATCCAAAACTCATATCACCAAAATGATATCAGAAACATCTAATTAAACCTCAATATCAATGAAATTTATCAAAACTTCTTAAACATCAAATTTTGCATTTAAGGTCTGAATCACGTCAAACGGATTTCATTTCTTACCAAACTTCACAGAATCATCTTAAATCATATATAAGACCTGTACCGAGCGCCGGAACTAAAATATGGGTCCGATACCAACATGTTCTAATCAAAATTCATTTCCAAACTTTATAAACAATTTCAGAAAACAATTCTTTCAAAAATTCATTTCTCGGGCTTGGGACCTTGGAATTCGATTCCGGGCATACGCCCAAGTCCCCTATTCTCCTACGGACCCTCCGGGACCGTCAAATCATGGGTCCGGGTCTTTTTACCCAAAATATTGACCAAGTCAAATTAATTCATTTTATAGTCAAAATTTCTCATTTTTCACAGATTTTCATACTTAGGCTTTTCAGCTACGTGCCCGAACTGCGCACATAAATCGAGGTGATGCTAGAAGAGGTTTTTAAGACCTCGAAACGTATAATTCTTTATGTCGACTCGTACACCCTCTCTGCTCACCCTCTAAGCGGGTTTGTCGAGTATACTATTTAGTGTATTCGTTAGCCATAATTCTAGTAGCTTTTTTACCGCTGGTGATGCTTCCTCCGTGGTGGGTGTAGAGGCTCCCTTTCCATGAGAAGCGATAACGCTGCCATGATGGGCGGGGGGGGGGGGTGAATCACTTCGCCTAGGTGAGGTGCTTGGTGTCACGTTCTCCTCGTCGTCTCTATGAGTTTCATTGATGGTGTTTTGTAGATTGGCGATGAGATCGGCTATCGCCTTTCTCTTTTCCTCTCCAATGCTTGCCATGTCAGATTTGTGCAAACAACGAGATATGAGATTTTGCAAAGTTTTGTGCGTTTTGCATTCTTTTTAGATCTAGAAAAAAACTAAAACTTTTAACTAGAAAATCCCCACAAACGACGCCAAATTGTTTGACAAAAAAGTATTAAGCCTTTTTGTTAAACTAACTAACTAAATGATAATGATTAAATTTTAGTTAAATATAATTAATCATAGATCCAAGATTGATGGATAGTAATAGTCTAGAAATCGCATTTAAAGTTATTAAATGCCAAAAGGAGGTTTAATGATATTGTTATGAAA
The DNA here is from genome assembly GCF_000393655.2 of Nicotiana sylvestris. Taxonomy (NCBI): domain Eukaryota; kingdom Viridiplantae; phylum Streptophyta; class Magnoliopsida; order Solanales; family Solanaceae; genus Nicotiana; species Nicotiana sylvestris. The sequence continues at coordinate 59,990,656 of NC_091058.1, forward strand.
GAATGAAGGGATAAGGACAAGCAATAAATATGATAAATGGCAATAGCTGTAAATAGAGAGAATAATTCACCCAAATGTATAACGAGTTGGATGATTCTCTCTCTGACAATGATGTAAGGTAACAAACGTGGGAATATCAAATAATTTATCGGATCTGATGTAGGAAAGCTTGGAATAAAACAACAAATCAAATCTTGTGTAAAGATAATGTTTGTAGTTACTTGAGAGTCAACTTTTCTAGAGAGAGCTTATCAAGATAGAAAATTACAACCCATTCTCTCTCTCTCTATATTCCTACTTATACGGGACATATCCCTTACCTACTGAATGTACAAATACAGAGAATATTCTTATGAATATTCCATTAAAATATCTTATTGCTAAATTAGCCATTTTGGCCGATCTGAGTACTCGACCTCGACATTAGCTGCTCGGCTCGCCAATGTTGCTTCTTAAGCACGACCTCTGCCTAATTGATTCTTGATTGCCTTATTTTAGGAGGTCCCCTTGATCAGATTTTGACCCATACAACTAGGAGTTATTAACATTATTCTACAAGTAATATAGGCATTTGGAAAATAATTAAATCTTTTTATTTGATTGAGTATATCAATTAAATTGTAATCTTCTAATTGTACTATTTTCTTTAATATTTTTAATTCAGAAAATAAATCTAAACTATTAATATCGGGTTGATTATTATGATTTAAGGAGCATTCAAGATGAAGACAATATTTTTTTAAATTTCCAGCATCTAATGATCTCAGTTTTTATCGTTAATAGAAAACCAAAAATATTTTTTTATATGCTTATAATTGTTCAAATCTATTTTAAAGTGAAAAAATAACCTTATCTACTACTCTCTCTGGTCCATAATAAGTGACTTTTTGACTTTTATTTCGGTCCAAATAAGTGTCCTTTCATATAATCGAGAAGGAAATAACTTTATTTTTTCAAAATTTACCCTTATTTACATATCTCAATATTTCAAGTTAACAACATATAATTTAATTAAGTATAATTCAGTCAAAATATATTTTTGTTCTAAGAGTCAATATTTTCTTAAGGGGCACATCACAAGTTAAAAGTCATTTATTACGGACCAGAGGAAGCTAGTATAAAAAGTAATCAACTCTAAAAGACTCTTCGAGAGATTTTGAGATTTCACTAATAATATTCATCTCAAATTGTTTCTTCCTATATAACACGTTTCTTATGAAATTCGGGTTTGATATTAATTTCAAATGCAATTTTCTTAGCAAAAATCAAAGCAGTTGCAAATCCTTCGTCCCTATATTTGTTAATAAAGAAATTAAACTTTTTCATTTCACATAACATTTTTTTGAAAAATTATATATAGCCTATTAAGTGTAAAAAAAAAAGAGACCTCCAAAAATATGAGGCCTAAAGCAGTTGCTTTACCTGCCGCCCCTGGATTCTGATGCATGAATTGTTATATAATGAATAATAGTATGAGGATTGTTACGTAAAGAATAAATAATACGGTGATTATTATTTAAATTTACATATTGTAAGGATATTTATGTCTTTACATGCATTCATTCACTTACTATTACTTATCCCAACTTCTACCTTGTATATAATAATATATAAAGTTATGTATAACTTATACTCATATTAGTTATACAATGTTTGGTTTCTAATTTATAAGTTACACGGAATTTTAAACCAAAAAAAAAAAAAAAATTCTTTTGGAAGATTATGGTTTGGACTTTTTGGTGGTAGGCCAATTTGGTTTCCAACGTTATAAACTTAATAATTCGTTTTCGTTTTCTTTTTTGTCGAAAGAGATGGTTAGGACTAAAAGATTCATCTTCTTTTAGCTCGTGCCATTCCACAAACTCAATCAATTGAATAAATGATGACATCTATCCATAAAGAAATGATACTGCTATTATAAGAATTTAAGTTATAGTAAGAGAGTTTTTGTTCAAATCATGTAATTTAATATGTTATAACATATTAATTACTATTTACTATAGATTATCAATGTAATACTTATTAAATGAAATTATTTATAACTACCTTTTAGTGTGTTACACTTGCATAATATTTAAATTCCTACTTTAAAAACGATATTCATTTTAAAATCATTACTAATAGATTATGAGTTTGAGTATGTTTGTATTGCATTTATTGTTAATGATGAAATGGGATAACACAGTTGAAAATACTTAATAATGTATAATTGTTGTGTACTTGTGTGTGTATATGTATGTAAGTACGATGTACCATCAATAGCTATCATATGAGGTTGGCTAAAATCCATTCATAATTATAGATGTATGTATGCTCGCGTATAAGTAGACCAAAAGGTCATTGTATAATAGTACTAGAAAGATATGAATTTAAGTCATACATACTGATACTCCAAAGAAATTTATATTATTAATATAGTTTAATATGTAATAAATTAATTATTTTTATTATATTATCAATTAATACTTATCGAAGTAGTTCGCTTGAAATTATTTCATAAGTTCTTGATAGTGTAAAAGTGAAACACAAAAAAAAATACATACGTATTTATCTCTACTTGCCTTTATTACGTGGACAACATTGCATACCACCTTCCCCTCCCATATATAACCATGGCAGAGCAAAATTATTAAAAATTATAAGTTTATTGATAATTTTGGTAAAATTTTTCACACAAATTTATGTTTCGTGTGGGATTCAGTTGAACCAGATACTCCTACGCTTCGTCCGCCCATGATGTGAGCAGATGGGGAGGTGGAAGGTGAATTGGATGATATTTATGGGGCGGTGGTGCATTGTACATGTGAAGGGCACCTTATAATAGTCTGCCACATTGTCATTAACAAATTAAAAAAGGGCAGCGGTGGATTGTGGATATATAGTTAGGTCTACTTTCTTTGTGGATTAAAATAGAATTTTGTTAAGAAATGACATAAACGTATTTAATTTAATTAGGAGCAGAAGAAAAGGGGTTTTAAATTGGTTTATTGTGTTAATAGACTGGATAATTAAACCAATGGAGTATATTGTTCTTAGTTCTAACAGTAGAACAAGGCATAGGATTCTGGACTTTAATTTTAAGTCCGTTACTTCAGAAACTTTGGTTTGGAAAAATGATTTTTGGCTTCCATGCTTATACAAATTCAAAGCAGCGGGCCATGTAAATTCATGATTTACACTTCCACAATTCCGTTTATAATAATTGGAATAAAGGAATTTTTGGAACACCGAATTCGTTTAAACAAAAGCAAAGGGGAACGTGGTGCTATCATCATGTTAATTCCTTTCCTGTCTGATTTTGAATCATGAAGGCTTTACCAAAGTAGATTTTTCATAATTACACAATTTTTAGAGTTCTCTAACTTTTATAAATTAATACGACCAATCTTAATTTTGTATTTTATTACTTCAACTTCTTTCATTATTCAAAGTCAGTTTTAACAAATATGGTTGATTCCATACGTGTGACTCAAACAAGCTTCACTCCAACTTCGGCCAGGATTTGAATCAATCTAGAAGGCCAAAAGCCATTGCTAGGTTTTCTCCAATGACCGACTTTTCCCGGGCAAGTGCACGGGTAACTATTCTCAAGGATACTATTTAGAGATTAGTCACTATTTATTTTGTTTTGAAATTTTAAATTAAAAATTTTAACGTTACGACATCTTTGTTCCGAAAATTTAAACTGAAAATTTGAAATTCAGAATGCACTTACTAATTCTTAAATAATAGCCCTTTAGAGTGACTACCTGGTGTCGTTTCTACGACTTTTCCTAATTCCCATACACTCTTTAGTTTCCATTCTGGCCCAAAAGGAAATTCCACGAGTGAAATGGGTCACACATGCAATATTAATCTATCATAGTTTATCAATTAATTCGATCATACTAAACATAAAAGGACACATGAAATTTTTTATTCGTATATTCTAGTAAATTTATTGAAATGAATTGATTTTTTGGGTAACTAAAGAAACTGAAACAACCAACAAAAGTCAAAACCAAAAAAATTCCATTAGTTTGATTTACAAGTGGTCATTCAAAAATAGCAACAATTTTAAAAGTAATCGAAATTTAGCCATTTTTCATGTATAGATAAATCTGAACGAAAACACTGTTCAAAATCCGGAAAAATACTTCTGTATAATATACCGAAATTCCAGTATAATATGCTGGATACTGAGGTTCCAACATAAGTATACTGAAACTCCAATATAATTTACTGGAGTTCCAGTATAATATACCGGTCGAGCATAATATATTGGAACTTTCCGCATGTTGGAGTTCCAGCATAATATGATGGAAGCTTACACACAGCTGCACCGATCTCCAGTATATTATGCTGGAACTTTCTGTGTTACAGCAAAATAGTGGCTATTTTTCAATGACTTTGCAAACGCTGGCTATTTTTGAATGACCAGTTCGAAAACTGGCTAGTCCGTGCTATTTTTACCCAAACAATGGGTGGGAATCGCACTAGATAGCCGCTTTTAGAAATACTATTTAAACTATAGCCTATTTTTAAAAAAAACTATTTGCAGTTTAGTCTGATTCGGCAAACTACCTCTTCATCTGATGAATCTAACTTCATTCCCAAAGGTATAAAGGTTGAAGTACCAAACTCAAACTTCAGACCTAAAGAGGCTCTGATCTGAAGTTTGAAACACTTTAAAAACTTTATAAGTTTTAGTTATTCTTTAAACAGCGGTTCTAAAAATGGCTATTTGTGTAAATTAAGTACTAAAAAGAAATAAAAAATGTGTGGGTGGTGGCGCCCTCTTATCTCCTTCAAATCACACAGATAGAAATTGTTAATAGGAGGTGATAGTGAAATACTTTGAAAGAGAGCGAGAGAGAAAGAAGTGAGGAACATTGGCTATGGCGTTGGCTTGGGCGTTGCCTTCTTCAGCATCACCATTTATTTCTTCTTCGACTCTGCAAACTCAAAAGCAATCTTATAATTTCGCCTCATCAAGAAATTCCTTTCAGCGCTTTGTTACTCGTTCCAGTTTCTCTGATCCCTCTGCTGGTCTCCTCTTAGCCGCCAAACATGCAGTAAATACTCCTTCTCCTTCGTCTCTATTATTCTTTTTGTAAAACATGCGAGTTGATCTGTGTTTCTTTGTATTGTAGGTGGATTCCTATGTGAAGAGTGGTATGGTAATTGGATTGGGTTCAGGTCATGCTTCTGCTTTGGCTATACAATATCTAGGTCAGCAACTTCGGGTTGGTGCTATAAAAGATGTCACTGGCATACCCACGTAAGTTCAAATGTCCAATATAGCTTTAATGTCTTGATGCTGGTAAATTATACACTTAGTATACACATGCTTCTTCGTTATAGTCCCTTTAACATAAAAATTTGTATTTTGCTTCGGCTGTTGTATTCCAACTATATAAAGATCATTTACTGCGCTTACAAAAGGAAATATGAAGAAGGGAAATATGATACAATCATACAATCTGATTATGGCTTGTGTTCCTTTCGAGTGTTTTCCTTGTTGTAGTTCATAATATAGACCCGTTGAATAGACATACTCAATGTATATTGTTTTCCTTAACCCGTTTTCACTTCATTTTCCTTTTAGGGCCTGTTTGGTGTGTAGGAAATGCTTTATCTCGAAAAATCATTTGTGGATCGTTTCCAGTATGGTTAGATATTTAGCTTACAAATGAAACAGTAGAAAGGGGAGGATTGGTCATGAGGATAATGTGTATTGTGTTGTTGATTTTTTTGAGTATTAATGTGACAATAATGTCTATGTTTTGGTTGAAGTAAATGATATGGAACACTAAATGGATTTATCAAGGAAAATGACTTACACTTGTAAAGGAGGGAATATCCAATCATCGACTTTGCCTCGGTGGGTTCCGGTATATGAATCCTTTGTACCATACCACTCTATTTGAGCCAAAACATGGCCTGGTTTCTTTAGAATACATTTTCAACAAGTTAAGAGAACCAAACACCGGTAAATGATTTCATCAATGAGATCATTTTCCGAGAGAAATTTTTTGTCATACCAGTTAATAGTTGAATGTTAGCTTGTAATTGGATATGACCATTTTGCCTTTTCTTATTTATTTCCATATACTTGAAGCCTTGTTATTGAGTTTGTTTGTTTTTCCATTAGGAGTAACCAGGAACACTCTGGTGCAGATGTGTTGGCAGCGCAAGTGAAGCAGCAAAGGCAGGAATACCCTTGGAACAGTACAATGATGGTTATAAGGTGCGTACCGCTACTAAGATTCTTCCTTAGATAGTTGCATTAGGAGTTATTAAAAATGTGAGCCTCTAGACACCATCTTGAACCCGCAATGAATTCAGATTGCAGTCAAAGTCTATATAGCTATTTCGTTTAGCTCCCATCATGCAATTATTAATGGAGCTAGCAGATGGAAGATCCTTGGTCAGGGTAATGTAAATTGAATTAACTTCTTGAAAGAGTGAGAATGTCCTATTGAAGTAAAGTCATAGTTAAGTTTCAGATGATAGTTACTCCAATTTAGGTAGTGAAGCCTTAAAGCCTATTATCTGGGATTTTGCTTTATTCTGTCACTTATTGGATTGCTACATTGAACTGAAATGTTTCATGCATTCTTTCTATGTTTTCTTACATAGATTGATCTGGCGTTTGATGATGCTGATACTATGGAAGAAGAAACACTTGCAGCAATCATTGGGCGTCGGAAACTGCAGGGTGATGATTCTATAATTCAAGAGAAGGTTTGTCATATTTCTCGTGGTTGTAATGTATTCAACCCTATTTGACGGTCTGAAAGAAAAAAAAAATTCTATTATCTCTGTACTTCTACACGGCAATCAATGTTCTGCATATTTGTACTTGTACCATCTATCTTGATTTGTAATATATTATTGCTTCTTTCAGTGTTTCAGCTTGAAGTTCCTTATCTTTTATCATCTTCCTTAATATTCACTGATTTTTTATGAGGCTTCGTTGACTGATACTGCTGCAGATTATTCTGGAAGCTGCTGATAAACTGATACTTATTATAAAGGAAAAACAATTCAAAAGCAGTGTAGATGGTTCAATTCCAGTACTAATTAAATCTGTAAGTTCCCTACCAAATATTCTGCTAAATGCTGATGAACAAGTGTAGCTCAAAAGGTGAGAACTATCCTCATTTAAGCTTATTGACTTCTCAGGTTAACTGGCTTGAGACAGCTGAAGAATTAGATGACCTCTTCCTAGGGGATGCAGAGGTAAAGCCTAGTCATATATTACCTGTTAAAGCATAAAAATGTTCCTTCTCCTTGCCAAATTCTGATGTTTGCAAAAGACCAATATAGGATATATTTCTTGGGCAAAGTAATATTCTTCCTTAACGATAGTCTTTCGAATATAGGATAAGTAGATCACATTTCCCTCCACTATGTTTTACCAAAGGAAATGACCTTTTTCTTACTCTTCCCCTTCTCTTTTTTACCTTTGCACTTTTCACCTCAATAATATTTATGCTAGGATTAGGATTACTGGACATTTTTGCCAGTGCCACAAGCTAAAGTTGCAGTCTTCTTTGAGATGGTCTTTTTTAGATTGGAGAATCTCTTTTTCATCTCCGGGAGATATAGCATTTTAAGCACCTGTAAACTAGTATCTATCAGTCTTAACATTTTCTCCTTGTCTTTCATATTTGTATTTTCTCCTCATCTTTCTGTAATGATATATAAACCAACTTCATCGAAGAAATATTTGAAGATCAATTAGAAACTTTCAGGGGACATAGTGGATTCTCTTTCCATTTAATTGTCATTCTCATTAATGTTATTTGTTTCTTTGTGGAGGTTTGGAGGAGGCCAGCTATAGGGTATGCAGGTCCACTGGGAGGTGATTTCCCTTTAGTCACTAAAGAGGGGCACAACATTCTTGATGTCATATTTACATCTCCAATGGAAAGCCTTGGTATATCTCCATCTCCAAAATATTCTTTGCCACTCTCGTTCAACTTGTTTAATGCTAACTGTTTACCTCCCATTGTTCACGTGGCAGTTGAAGTGGCTAAAACTCTCGATCAAATTGATGGTGTTGTGGAACATGGTGTTATCTTCAGGAACCCGTTAGTTCTCCTACCACTTAATTATGTCTATCTATCTCATCCATTTCCTATTTTTTCATTCATTATGCTTGATACTGAAAATGTTGGATAGACATAAAGAGATTCAATTGCCTTTTTGTTTTTATGCTCTTTTTTGTTATTTTGTGGAGTTGTTTGTACAGTATCTGTGGAACATAGTTATAAACAAAATAAGTAAATGAAACATTGTAGATAAACTGGTTAGATCTAAAGGTTGTATCAGTTAAATTCTTGAAAGTTGCCTTCAATTGCTCATGGGTGATTAATTTGAAGTGTTAAAGACATTGTGGGGTGTTTTAGTAAGGTATGTTCGCCTATCTTACATCAAGTGAAGGGATCAACAAGTTTATGCACCGTGAAGGATTAAAGTTCACTCATGCCTTGGACTCAATGGCCGTGTTGTACTTGAGTAGTCCAATGGTTTCAAGTCTAAAGACAAGAATTTGGTTCAACCTTTATAAATAGATTTGGAACTTTGACCTCAGAAGTCATTCTTTTCTACCATAAGTTCAAACATTGAAATATTAGTAATTAGGTATTTAGGAAGATAGTTTAATGATCTTATATGGAGATCAAGGTTTATTTTTTTGCATGCTCAGATTCCTGTTATAATTACTAGCTTTCCTATTCCTTTTTTTTTTGGTTATGGAAGTAAAAGGATATGGATCTGGACAGTCTCTCTGATGCTGCCTAAGCATTCTAAAATGGTGAAGATTAATTTGGTCAAGCTTCTTTTAGCTTAAATCATACATCATTGAGGAAATAATGCACAAGCAACTGGACATAATGTCTAAGCTTGCGCTTGAGTTGTACATGTCCACCCTTATAAAATCTCTAAGTGATTAACCCCTATTTAATTAATTTTTTCAGTTGTTGTTGATAGTTTTGTCCTAGTTTCGGGATGAGTGATAAGGTTTATGCTTTATTTAGCAAGGAGGAAAAGGAAGTTATCGCATAAAGCGTAGAAGAATATGACTTTCTTATTTTGCTATGAAAAATAAAAAATTCTCTTCTCTTATGCTTGACATAGTATCCTGAGAGGAAATGATTTTCCTCTTATTTCCTTTCATCTTCCATCTTTCATCTTTCCCTAGTTTTCTACCAACAAGCTAGTTTCATTTAATATTTATTTCTGCTTTCACCGGATTAATTTCAGGTGCACAGCAATCATTGCCTCAGAAAATGGGCTGCAGATTGTTGATAATACAATTCAGATGGAATCAAGCAATCTTTAGAGGCAAAGCTTAGCTGAGTGGATGACATATTTTATGAGCTTGCCACTGTTTTCTATTTTAAGTGTTCTGAATCTTTTTTACACGGAGGAAGGCAAGATACCTTTGGAGTACATTTCAAGTTCTTATTATAGGGCATGCTTTGTTAAACAATAAGATGTTTTTACAATTTGTTTTTGGAGTTCGAAGAGAAGAAAACGGAAAAAGGAGAAGTGTGGATAATTTTATGTTCCCGTGGCTTGGTTGTAATATGCAAGAAGGAATGGAGATGAGACTAGATTTTTGTCCCATTGGTTAAAGAGCTGAACATTAGTTCTTTTCTTCACTTTCACCAGTTTTCCCTTTTCCTGTGTAACTGGAATTAATACGTCCCGCCGCACACGCCTATTGAGGGCTGAATTATCTCAAGAGTAACAAATCTGTCAATAACTTCTATCCCTTGATCCTTTTAGAATTATAATACTGGTTCATTTTTTTATAAGATGAAATTACGCACATTTCTAAATCGACGTGGGTTTTAGCCTTCAATTAATTGAACATAAGTGTTATGCTAGTAACCAGACACGACGGGATTTTATTTCAAATCCTGATTGCTTGTAGTCTCTCACACACACACAAAAGGAACTGCAATAGGCATAGGACAGCCCATATCAGATAGTAACTGGGAACAAACTACTAATCATCATCCTTCTAAATGTAAATCTTAACTTTACAATTCGAACAAGTGGGCTAACCAATGCCATTTCCTTTGAATCTTTCAAATGACACTATACAGGGACTCGTTTTCCACGGCAGTGGTCAAAGAACTGCAGAGAGAAAAATAATCTCAGACCAAAAGAAACAGAACAGGAACCACAACCACTGCAGTGCATGCTTTTCCCCTTAGATTGAGTAATAATGTCAGTGCAAGAGAAAATTATAATCATTCTTCAAGTTTAATATCTAGCGACACCGAAAGATAATTTTTGCTTTGTTTGAAAACAACAATCATTTAACTTTATAAGTCGAAGAGTGTTTATCTTCTTCTGGACTATTTTTTTGCGTGGAGCTTTTGCATTGAGGCACGAAGTCACTAACCATGGTTGGTTATTGGGGTCGGGTCTCGGGTGTGAATTTGAAGAATACAAAATTGCAGCCATAGGAGGATTTTCCCTTCTGCAGTACCGCCTTTATTCAGTACCTCAACATCTTCAGACAGATGCTTGGACTGGAATGTCGGACAACTACTTCATGATTAAGCATTTTGAGACTCGATCATGACACTGTATGATCCCTTACTAGAGTAGGGTATTCCAAGACCCAATCACCTTAATATCAGATATCTAACAACCAAACAAAAAGTCTGATTTATTTAACATGGTAGCAATGGAGTGATACAAAGAATCGATGCATTAACAGAAAGCATCAGATGGCTTGAAAATTTACCAAATGAAGAGCGAGATACCCTCTGGCCTTCCAATTTGATTCTTACAAAGTATAAAGAAACTAGTCATACTTTGTATTCTAGTAAAACCCACAATAAATTGGTCAGATTGTAATATTATGGGTGATATGGTGTCCATCTCATTCAAATGATTTGGTAGCCAATTTTGTTGGTTTGGTAGCCAACCTTGTTGAATTTGTATAATTTGGTAGCCAATATTATTGACTTGGTTTGGTTTGGTAGCCAACCTTGTTGAAATTGTGAAAAGGGTGTGTAAATTGTCAAATAGTGTAGGCTTTAGAGAGTGAGGTTTTAGCTATAAAAGGAGAGCTTTAACTCTCATTTCTACACACCAACAAAGAGAGAAAAGAGAGAGCAAGGTATTCCATAAACTATAAGAAAATAGTTTGTGAAGAAAAATAGAGTGTGAGAGATATTGTAGTGAGGTGGAAAAAGCAAAAGAGTGTTTATTTCTTTTGAGGGTGTAGTGGTCTTAGGAGTATTTTTTACTCGTTACTACACAGTGTAAAATTCCTCGCTATAGTGATATCAGTTGCTCTTCTTGGCCGTGGTTTTTTCCCTTATTCAGAAGGGTTTCCACGTAAAATCTTGGTGTCATTATTGCTGCATTTCTATTCTTGCTGATTTAACCATAACTTAGTGTTCTGCGTTTATCACTAATACCGTGAATACTATTTTTACGGGGTTTATTCCCAACAAGTGGTATCAGAGCCAAGGTTCTATCTGAGTATGCTATGTGGTTGCAGCACAGTCTGAACTTCCACATCAGAAAAGAATTACTTTGGTCTCCTAATAAATAATATTTGTATTTGTGATAAACGATGGAAGCCAACACTAGTAGAATGGTTACCTTGAATGACACAAATTATGCCATTTGGAAGGGCAAAATGGAAGATTTGCTCTATGTCAAGAATTTTCATCAACCTGTCTTCGCCACTGTAAAGCCTGATAATAAATCAGATGAAGAGTGGAATCTGTTACACAGGTAGGTTTGCGGCTTTATTAGACAGTGGGTTGACGATAATGTTTTGAACCATATTTCTGGGGAGACACATGCTCGGACCCTATGGGAGCACCTTGAAAGTTTGTATGCTCGGAAAACTGGAAACAACAAGATGTTTTTGATAAAGCAGATGTTGGGTTTAAAATACCACGATGGTTCCGCGATGACAGATAATTTTCAGGGGATCATGACCAGTTATCTGCTATGGACATTAAATTTGATGAAGAAATTCAAGGCTTGTTTCTACTTGGTTCCCTACCAGATTCTTGGGAAATTCTTAGAACTTCGTTATCAAATTCTGCTCCGGATGGTGTGATCTCTATGGATCTTGCCAAGAGCAGTCTTCTAAATGAAGAGATGAGAAGAAAATCTCAGGGTTCCTCCTCATCAGATGTCTTAGTGACTGACTCTAGAGGGAGAAGCAAGAATTGGGGTTCTCAAAATAGAGAACATAATAGAAGCAAATCCAGAAGCAGACTTAAAGATATTGAGTGCTATCATTGCGGGAAGAAAGGGCACATAAAGAAGTTCTGCCGGATTTTGAAAAAGGAGAATAGAGACAAGGAAGAACAGAAAGAAGATGGCAATCATGTGGCCACCGTCACTACAGAAGATCTTGTTACAGTCCTTGATGCAGATATGATAAATATTGCTTGTGATGAGTCAAGCTGGGTTGTGGACAATGGTGCCACATCTCATGTGACATCAAGGAAGGAAATTTTCTCATCATATACTCAGGGTGACTTTGGAACTCTGAGTATGGGTAATGAGACTGTATCTAGGGTGGCTGGTGTTGGAACGATTTGTTCGGAAACTAGTATTGGAACTAAACTAGTTTTAAACAATGTAAAGCATGCACCTGATATTCGTTTGCACTTGATCTCTGTTGGTGTTTTGGATGATGAGGGATATGTCAGTACCAATGGTGCTGGAAAGTGGAAGCTCACTAAGGGCTCCATGATTGTGGCTCGTGGGGAAAAACGTCGTGGTCTATACTGGACTACGGCCTCTACCTGTGTTGATATGATGAATGCCGTTGAGAGCCATAACTCTTCAACGTTATGGCATAAGAGGCTTTGCCACATTAGCGAGAAAGGACTAAATGTTCTGGCCAAGATGAAATTGTTGTCAAATTTTGAAAGTGCAAAATTAGAAAAATGTGAGCACTACTTGGCTGGAAAACAAAAAAGAGTTTCTTTCCAGTCTCATCCTCCTTCAAGAAAGACAGAGTTGCTTGAGTTGGTGCATTCAGATTTATGTGGTCCAATGAAGACAAGAACTTTGGGTGGTGCACTTTATTTTGCTACCTTTATTGATGATTGTTCAAGGAAACTTTGGGTCTACATCTTGAAGACTAAAGACCAAGTGTTGGGTGTCTTTAAGCAGTTTCAGGCTTCAGTTGAAAGAGAAACTGGAAAGAAGCTGAAGTGTATTCGTACTGATAACGGTGGTGAATATTGTGGACCGTTTGACGGATACTGCAAACAACAGGGTATCAGACACCAGAAGACTCCTCCCAAGACTCCTCAGCTTAATGGTTTAGCAGAAAGGATGAACAGGACATTGATGGAAAGAGTTAGATGTTTGCTTTCTGAAGCAAAGTTGCCGAATTCCTTTTGGGGTGAGGCTTTGTTGACCTCCACACATATTATTAATCTATCCCCTGCGGTTGCTTTGCAAAGTGATGTTCCAAACAAAGTTTGGTATGGCAAGGATGTTTCCTATGAACACTTGAAAGTGTTTGGTTGCAAAACTTTTGTACATGTGCTTAAAGATGAGAGGTCAAAATTAACTGCCAAGACAAGGTAGTGCATCTTCATTGGTAATGGCCTTGATGAGTTTGGTTACAGGCTATATGATCCAATTGAGAAGAAGGTTGTGAGAAGCCGTGATGTTATCTTCATGGAGGATCAAACCATTGAAGATATTAACAAAGCAGAGAAGTTAAAATCTTCAAGTTCTGAAGGTTTAGTTAATCTTGATCAAGTTCCTCATACAAATGGGGAGGACACTGGTGGGCTCAATGATGATGGTGATTCCCAGAACCATATTCCAGATCAACATATTGATGGTGATGGGGATAACAATGCTAATGTTGATGAGGTAGATGCTCCTACTCACGAAGCTGTGGACGAGTTAGATATTCCACTCAGGAGGTCTTCTAGACCTCGTACTCCTTCCTCCCATTATTCACCCAATGAATATGTATTACTCACTGATGGGGAAGAGCCTGAATGTTATGCGGAGGCCATAGAAGATGAGCACAAGGATCAATGGATTGAAGCCATGCAAGATGAGATGAAATCTCTGCATGAGAACCATACTTATGAGTTGGTAAAATTGCCTAAGGGCATGAGAGCTTTGAAGAACAAGTGGGTGTTCAAAGTTAAAGCTGAAGACCATAGTTTGAAGCCCAGATACAAAGATAGATTGGTTGTCAAGAGATTTGGTCAAAGGAAAGGTATTGACTTTGACGAAATATTTTCTCCTGTCGTAAAAATGTCCTCCATTCGGACAGTTCTTGGTTTGACTGCCAGTCTCGATTTGGAGATTGAGCAGATGGATGTGAAGACTGCTTTTCTTCACGGTGACTTAGAAGAGGAGATTTATATGGAACAACCTGAAGGCTTCAAGGCAAAAGGTAAAGAAAATCTTGTATGCAAACTTAAGAAGAGTCTATATGGATTGAAGCAAGCTCCCAGACAGTGGTACAAGAAGTTTGAGTCTGTTATGGGGGAGCAAGGCTACAAGAAGACTTCTTCAGATCACTGTGTATTTGTACAAAGATTTTCTGATGACGATTTTATCATCCTCTTGCTATATGTGGATGATATGTTGATTGTGGGCAGGAATTCTTCTAAGATTGACGAGTTGAAGAAACAGTTGAATAAGTCTTTTGCAATGAAAGACTTGGGTCATGCTAAGCAGATTTTGGGCATGAGAATTACTCGTTCGAGAAACGAAAGGAAGCTTTACTTGTCACAGGAGAAGTACATAGAACGTGTACTGGAGCACTTCAATATGAAAAGTGCTAAGTTGGTTCACACACCTCTTCCTGGTCATCTGAAGTTGAGCAAGAAGATGTGTCCAACAACAACGGAGGAAAAAGAGAGAATGTCCAAGATTCCTTATTCCTCTACCGTTGGAAGTTTGATGTATGCAATGGTATGCACTCGACCAGATATTGCTCATCCAGTCGGTGTTGTTAGCAGATTTCTCGAAAATCCAGGAAAAGAGCATTGGGAAGCTATAAAGTGGATACTCAGGTATCTAAGAGGAAGCTCACGTGAATGCTTATGTTTTGGAGGATCAAATCCAATTTTGAAAGGCTATACAGATTCTGATATGGCAGGTGACCTTGATAATAGAAAATCCACTACTGGATATTTGTTTACTTTTTCAGGGGGAGCTATATCATGGCAGTCGAAGTTGCAGAAGTGTGTCGCACTATCTACAGCTGAAGCGGAGTATATTGCGGTTACTGAAGCTAGAAAAGAGATGATATGGATCAAGAGATTTCTTCAAGAACTTGGATTGCGACAGATGGAGTATGTTGTCTATTGCGACAGTCAGAGTGCAATAGACCTGAGCAAAAACTCCATGTACCATGCGAGAACAAAACACATTGACGTCAGATATCATTGGATTCGTGAGCAAGTGGAGAACGAATCACTTCAAGTCAAAAAGATTCACACGAGTGAAAATCCTGCAGATATGTTGACCAAGGTGGTACCAAGAGACAAGTTCGAGCTATGCAAAGAACTTGTCGGCATGCACTCAAACTAGAAGATAGTGCTACCTCCTCTAGATGAATGAGACTGGAGGGGGAGATTGATATGGTGTCCATCTCATTCAAATGATTTGGTAGCCAATTTTGTTGACTTGGTTTGGTTTGGTAGCCAACCTTGTTGAATTTGTATAATTTGGTAGCCAATTTTATTGACTTGGTTTGGTTTGGTAGCCAACCTTGTTGAAATTGTGAAAAGGGTGTGTAAATTGTCAAATATTGTAGGCTTTAGAGAGTGAGGTTTTGGCTATAAAAGGAGAGCTTTAACTCTCATTTCTACACACCAACAAAGAGAGAAAAGAGAGAGCAAGGTATTCCATAAACTATAAGAAAATAATTTGTGAAGAAAAATAGAGTGTGAGAGATATTGTAGTGAGGTGGAAAAGCAAAAGAGTGTTTATTTCTTTTGAGGGTGTAGTGGTCTTAGGAGTATTTTTTACTCGTTACTACACAGTGTAAAATTCCTTGCTATAGTGATATTAGTTGTTCTTCTTGGCCGCGGTTTTTTCCCTTATTCAGAAGGGTTTCCACGTAAAATCTTGGTGTCATTATTGCTGCATTTCTATTCTTGTTGATTTAACCATAACTTAGTGTTCTGCGTTTATCACTAATACCGTGAATACTATTTTTACGGAGTTTATTACCAACAATGGGCAGATGGAGACAAGTGGAATATCATAAGCCAGATTTGGCGTCACATAAATCTTACGATTCAGAATTAGGAATATAAGTCCAACCAATCTGTAATGTTTGGAACAGACACACACATAAATTTTGAAGAGAACTGCTTTTCTTAAAAGCTATTAATGAAGTCCTTCTCCCAAACTGAAAGCAATGGAAAGAAAGTATATGAATAATTACGCATAAACATACCGATCTGACAAAGGGCTGCTGGAAGATCCAACCTAGAATAGGTATCTTTTGCAGAAAAAACTGCCAACGTTGGCCAGAAACCACTGTGCAAAATTATCAATATTTGGGCACCTCAAGGAACCATAAAACAAATTTACCTGAAGAGTACAACAAATCCATATGCCTCAAGAATCATTCCTAGTATAGGCCAACCAATGATAACGAAGAAAAAACAAGCACCAAATGATATTGTTCCCTGTGGAGCAATCAGAACAGACAGAGAGAGAGAGAGGCAAAAAAGATAAACATATAAATAATAGAAACATAAAAGATGTACCACCAGACCATAACTTTTAGACAGATAAAGAGCAATAGTTAGGGTGAACAGGAAGAGGAAAAAAGCCCAAAAGCAACTAAACCTTGTAATTACTACGTTTCATAAAGAAATGCAGTGATGACTTGAGACCGATGGTCAGCGCCACCCCTGAGAAGAAGAGGATCTGATTCAGTAAAATAACACCATGTCAACTGGTGCCCAAAGGAAAGTGGTAAATAACAAGTCAGAGAAAACCAAAGATAAGTGACGATCATGGCAATATTCTGTACTTACATTTCCCATGGCAATTAGTCCCTTGTCAAAGAACATTATGATCCCCAAGAATGAGAAAAACACTCCGAATCCTGTCAATCCTAGCCCAATCTCTGTTTCAACAATCAGCTCAAGTTTAGCAGACATAACATTTCAAATAGCAGAACATCATGCTTCTTCTTTTATTCAATCCTACCATCTCAATAGCTAGGTTTTAACTGAGCAGAGAACATACTGTGAGCACGTGATTTTTGCCCTATATGTGAATTATTCCCAAAAATTTCAAACAAAATTGTTTTTCTCTATTTTTACAATTTTTGTGTCATTTTTCTGATAATTGTTTGTATTTTTATTTGTGCATTTTAATTCATGTAAAAATAATTAGTAGTTAAAATTGTTTACATATAAAGAAAATGACAAAAATGGTTCTTTGCACTTTTATTTTTAATCTGTAGAATTTGCCTTAAATTTTAGTTTGAAATTAAAAATTAGTTAATTTTAAATAATTTTTTGAATCAATTTGGTCTTTGACTTTTATTTGTTTTTTTTAAAAACAGAAATAAAAAATATGTATAAATACAAAATAAGAAAAAAAAGAGAATACAAAAAGGAAGTAAAAATCAAAAAAAAAGAATGAGAGGCTTGAGAAGCACTCGGATTGGGCTTCTTTCGAATTAAACCACAACCCAGACCTCCCAAACCCGGCCAGCACAGAACCCCTTCCCCACCCGGTCCAATACACTAAAATCAAAACGACGCCATTTGAAGTCGATCAATCTAAACCGTCGAGGTTAACAAGATCAACGGCTCAGAGGCGGGGTAGGCGTACTATAAGACTGTCCGAAACGTCCCCCCTACCCTATTTCTCATCGTCTTCCTCACCCCTCTCAAACCCTAGCCGTGCCGCCCTGAAACCCCTAGACCGCCGGTGGCGGCGCCATCGTCCAATGGCGCCCAAATTTACACCTCCTCCTCGCCTTCATCTCCTCTTTCCAAAACACCAAAAATTATCCTTCGAATCAACGCCTAGCCTCTCGAATCTTGATTTTAAAATCAGACCCAAAATCCTATTTTGTCCAAACGGCCCCAAATTGATACCTGATAATCCCCTGACCTTCCTCATCTTGAATCCCTGGGCGAAATCCCTCGAATCTCTCTGAAGCTCAGCAAATATTGGATCTAGGGTTGGTCAGCTCGGGCCTGTTTTAAGGAGCTTCGAAGTCAATTGATTTCTGTTAACGTTACCTGCCTATTTTGGCTAAAATAGACAAGTAACGTTAACCGGAATTCAATTTCGATGGGTTAATCCGCGTGGAGTCTGAGTGAGTTTCTTTTCTAGTTTCTATATGTTTCTTTTGTTCGCCCTCTTTAGTTGTGATCTTTGTTTTCTTTGTTAGTTAGTAGTATTCATGCTTGCTTCTTTTAGTTTGATTCTGATTTCTTCTCTTTTGCTGAATTTCTGTTAATAGTTTAAATAGTTCGTCAATTAATCGTTAGTTTAATTAGGTTCTCCTTTGTTCTGTTCATATGAAGTTTGATTTGGAATTTGTTTGAGACTGATTTCAGTTATTATTAATTGTTTGTTCAATTTTAGTGTTAATTGAGATAGTGTTTAAGATAGTTTATTTGGGTATAGCTGAATAATTCATTTGTTAGTTAACTTCAGTTAGTTTTAGCTAAGGGTAAATGGGTTTGGTGTAGTCAACTGGGGTTAGTAATTTTAAGAGGTAATAGGGGTAGTTTGGGCATGGAAAAAGGGTAGTTTCTTTAAGAATGGTAATTTCGAAACAAGAGCAAGGGTAGTATAGGTATTGTATGGGTAGACGAATACCCTAGGGCCTTCTAGAATAGTACTTTAGTGTAGATTTCAATCAATTTAGGACACTAGCTTGGGTAACAAGTTAATAAATCAGGGTCTAAAGTAAAAATGAAAAGGGGCTGAAAAGAACACCAAAAAATCTGATTATTCACTCTTATGTTGCCTATAAATTGACATTCTCATGCCTTAGGAAAGGGGTCTTCTTTTCAGCCCCTAAAAATCTCACACTGAACTTTTTCCTTTCATTTTTTTTAGTTTCAGAGTTAGCTTTTGAATTCAAACCAAAAATCCCAAACACAGTAGAAATCTCCAGAAAAACTAAAAAAAAAAATGAAGAATATACTGTTTCATTGAGGTTTTCAGTTAGTTGTTGAGTTCTAGCTTTCAAATTCTGTCTTATAGCTTGAGTTCTGGGTTTGCTGAAGTATATTAGAAGTATTTCGAGTCTACTTGGGTGCATTTCAGTCGATTTGTGGTGTTTTGTTTGGGGTGTGATTTATTTTCAAATACTATTCCTAGTTTGAGCTGAATGGTTTATTGACTGCTGCTCGTGCGTGCTGCTGTTAAACTGACTCTGTTTCCTCTTAATTCCCTCATCCAGGTACATGCTTGTAAACCCTTGGTTGATGAAATGAATGGAAGTTTGGATCAAGGCTCTTCTGCTGCATTCACTGTTTAGTAGTTAAACTGTGGTTATAGTCAATCATGCCTAATTGTTTAGTTTGACTTGTCTGAGCTTAATTAAAGTTATTTCCACTTGATATGAATACCTAGAAATTAAATTTCAATGACCTAATTGTATTAACTTTGAACTGTTTAAGCTCGTGTATTGTTGCTACTGTTGATTTGTTAAGTTGAATTGGTGGCAGTTGGCATATGAGTTATGTGATTACTAGTGTTAACTTATATTGGTGCTAAACTCAGAGTTGGCCTCATTAGGTAGCAATCGAAGTTAATAATTTGTGTTGGATGAAGGTTTCAAATGGCAAGTAGGTAGGACTGTATTATTGATCTATCAATATTGGCTAAAACTAAATCAAAAGTTAGCATGATGTGTATTAACAAAAATCATTTATCTAATATGTCTTTTCACCCTTTAAATAATTGAGAATTCAACAGAAGGTCAGTAAGTAGCATAACTGGAGCATGAAATTAGAGTTCAAACAGGCTACATCTTGTTAATTTGAATAACTACCAATCGTTACTCATTTGTGTTGATTTCAGAAGGTATTTAGCTGAGTTACTCTGGGCCAGTCGTGCTAAGCAATTTGGGCCCTGTTACGCGAATGGATAGTCCCGGGTCCCGGTATAGTTACCTGTTCGTCTGGACCTGGGCCAGTCCTGGCCGGCTTATTCTCGTGCCCATTTGGAGGATAATACCTCTATGCGGGCTGTATTCAGGCCATTGTTTCTTTGGTAGTTTAATTTGGGCCAAACGATGGGAACGCCTCCAGCTGGGCAAGCGTTGCTTGGTTTGGGCCCAGTCCAGAATGTCTTTCAAAAGGTTTAATTGTTCTTTAAAATTTGGGTTTTGGGTTAGGTAGCGGGTTTAAGCTAAGAGGTTCGTCCTTTTGTTTGGGCCCGGACTTGAACTTGAAGCCTAAGCGTTAATAATAATCAATTAGGATTTTCTTTTTCTTTTAGAGACAAAAAAAATATAGAAAATATAGTCGCTTTTAGGTTTATCCTTTAAAATAAAAATGAGTCGAGCCTCGCCCCATAAAAATACAAATCACGGGGCCCTTAATAAAGGTTTAAAAAATGTTTAGAAAATCGGGAAGGGTCATTTAGCGAATTTCGCGATCCATCCCAAAAGATAATAACGCATTACTCTTTTAGACGCGATTCTAATAAAATTACCTTCTTAAGATCGGGTGTGCATTTCATGCGACCCAAATCCAAATCCCAAAACATTGAATAAAATGTGTTTAGGATTGCGGGTGCATTTCATGTGACGTGATCCAAAGACATGTTTTAAACGACGTTCACTTTCTCTTAAAAATACATATTGAATAATAAGCGGTAAAAAGTAAAAATTAGCGCATAGGCTCTTCATATAATAAAATCAGATAAATAAGCTAAATGCAACAGTTGAGCGACCGTGCTAGAACCACGAAACCCGGGAATGCCTAACACCTTCTCCCGGGTTAACAGAATTCCTTACTCGGATTTCTGGTTCGTGGATTATAACAGAGTCATATTTTTCCTCGGTTCGGGATTCAACCGGTGACTTGGGATACCATAATTTCCCAAGTGGCGACTCTGAATCTCTTAATAATAAATCCCGTTCCGATTGTCCTTTAATTGGAAAAACTTTTGTACGACCCTTGCGGGGTGTACGTGAAAAAGGAGGTGTGACAGCTCTGGCGACTCTGCTGGGGACGAACCCAGAATCTCTGGTTCAGGGTTCAGAATTCGAGCTTAGAATAATTGTTGTGTTCGGCTTTATCTGATTTTGTTACATGATCTGTGCCTAATGTGTGTTAATTGACTGTTTTTACCGCTTTGATATTATGTGAACTGTATATAAACTGTGCCGAAACCCATCTCCTCTCTGAGTCTTCTAAATCATAAAGAAGGGTGCACTTCGTGTGACTTCTTTTCTGTATAGTGTCTAATTCCTAGTTTAGAACGAGGTTTGGATAAGTTGCAAAGCCTTCGAAGCTTCTGTATTCCCGGTACGCTGCCTCCCTCGGCTCGAGCTGTCCGCTCGGGTAAGCCAGGTCTAGAACAAACACCCAGGTTCTGAACCTAGAATAACTCAACCTCATGCCGGATCCCTAGTAGGAACGCTTATCTGCATCATGTTGCATTTGACTTAGGGGACTCAACACAGGGGTTGAGTCCGTCTAGGAATAGCAGCCTGAAATGAAATAGACCATCCTGATGCATCCTATTTGTGCTGTGCATTTATTTGTTCCAAACCTGCATGTTGACCGGTTTCTGAATCTCGGGAATGTTGAAAAATTGAAAAAAAGAGGAAAAGAGAGAAATAACAGCTAGGGAGTTAATTGATTATTTTAGAAAAACCAAATGCTCAAACACTGTCAAAACTCTGCCGAAATTTTGAGAAAATGGAAAAGAAAAATGCTTTATTTTTAATAGTCTGTTTTACTAAAAGCAAAAGAAAAGTAGAAAAAGAGTTTTTTATTTTTGGAAAATTGTTTGTTAAAAAGAAAAAAAAAGAAAAGAGTCTTTATTTTAGCCTGAGAAAAATAGGTTGTTTATTATTTGTTGAAAAAAAAGAGTAGTTATTTTGTCTTGTTTTAAAAAAAAAAATAGAAAGGGAAAAATAAAATAGTTTGTCTTGCCATGGAAAATGGAAAAAAGAGGTCTTGTTTTCAAAATATAGTTAGTTTCTTTGCCTGAACTACGCGGGTTTGATTCTCACAGGGCGTGAGATACGTAGGCAACCCTCATCGGGTCCAACCTCCCCTTTGCAAAAATAGCCAAAAATGTCAAAAGTTAATTCTTGTCATAAATAAGTCGGGTGATGCCGTTTTTGTCAAAAATAGCCGAATGTTCCCGAAAGGGACACCGGAAGGCTGATTTTGCATAAACGGCCCCTTCGGTCATTTTTAGGATTTCGACCGATTAATCCACATTGCCTTAAAATCTTCATTTCCGAAGCGCTGAAAGGTCGTGTTTGATGAATCAGGTCTTTCATTTTCATTTGGGAAAGCAAAAATAGTAGCTTTGTTTTGAATCAAATAAATTTTACTCCTTTTAATCGCCTTAATAAATGTGCAGGATGAGCATAGTTGAAAACAAACCTTTCACCGTCTTTAGTGAGGTCCCCCTCCAGCTCCAAATGTGGTGGAACGATTTGGAAAAAAATAGTAAAGAAATAGTGGTCAGAATTTTGGGAGGTCTCATTGGTCTACTAAATGTTAGGGCAAGGTCGGATGTCATCGAGGCTTTAATACAATTTTAGGACCCGACCCGTAATGTATTTTGCTTTGCGGATTTTGAGATTACACCCACGCTGGAGGAAATCATGGGTTATGCAGGGCTGAACGGAAATATGAGGGGTCAATATCCGTTGTCACCGAAGCCGGTATCTCTGCACCAATTTCTAGATTTGTTAAATATCAGTCGGACCATGCACAATGATGATTTGTCAGGAGGATGTTGTGCTCTTCAGTTCCTATATCAGCGTTATGGTACCCCACGGGGTTTCGAAGAGCCAAATTTGGGACTGACTCATGCTGGAAACAGAAGTAAATGGGAAGCAAGACACACTTGGCATTCATAACGGCATTCTTGGTAATCATGGTTTGTCCACGAGAAGATAAGAAAATAGAGATAGGTCTTGTGGGAATGGCTGATGTCGCAATCAAGAGGGTTAATAGCACTGTAGTTCCCCTGATCTTATCAGAAATGTACCGAGCATTGACTGTGAGCAAGGAGGGAGGAAGTTTCTTTCAAGGTTGCAATTTATTACTTCAGCTGTGGATGGAAGAACATCTCTGCCACCGAGTGGGGGTACATGACCTATGGGCTGACTGGTTTAAGCTGAATTGAAGAATTTGAGAAGCGGGTAATGGGTGTCGCATTCCCCGAGGGTACTGAAGATTGGTTTGTACGCCTGAGGTCACTGACGGCAGATCAAATTGAGTGGGCATTCGGGTGGTTACCTGTTACCTAGGTGGTATACATGGCAGCGGGAGAATGTTATATTTTGTTAATGGGTATCCGGAGCATCCAACCTTATGCTCCCCGTCGGGTACTGCGCCAATTGGGAAGGTTCCAAGTTGTCCCTAAAGATGAAGATTTGAGCAAGCATGTCATCGAGTTAAGTCCGAGAGCCACGTTCCCGGAAGATAAAATTCGCAAGTTGTGGAATGAATGCAGATTCCTTGAGCCCAAAACTATGGTACGAAATTTAGCTAAAGGTGAGGTGGACCCATAGTGCATGGCTTGGGAAAAGGTTCCAGATCTATCAGAGGCCTGCCAAAAAAGCCCATGTCCAACAATTCACGGATGATTCACAAGAACAATGGGGTTGGCTAGCAAAAGAAGAAAGTTACAGGGCAGAAATGGGCAAACTAAAACAAAAGATTGAGAACCTGCAATTTGAAAACAATGTGCAAGTCGCCACCAATCAGGGAGAAAAGAACAGGTTGGCCCAAGAAAACGAGGCGCTCAGGGACCAAATCCAACAAATGAGAACAGCCGCTGATAAACAACCGAGGAGCCGGTCGGATGAGCGTTTGATAAAGGGGTTGAGAAATGAAATCAGAGAGTGCCGGGATGAGTTAGAAAAATCCAAGGGTACTATAGCAGGGCTCAAGGCACAGTGGGCATAAAGAACAGAAGAACACACCCATTACTTGCAACAACTGAAGAAGGATTATGAAAAGACCATTGCTAGTATGAAAAGAAAGGTGGTCACCTTTGAGGATAAAGCAGCTAAGCAAGCTAAAGCTTTTGAGACCGAAAGTGGATATTGCTATGATTTACTAGCCCAAATGGAGGTAGAGATACAACAGTTGCGGGATCAACACCTTCAGGATTCTCGTGTGTTGGAGGCTCGAAATAATCAAATAAGGCGATTGCTTATAGAAAAAGGTCGAACAAGAGAAAGGATTGAGATCATTGCCCATGCCATCCTTAGGAGATTCCAGGCATGTGAAGACATGACCCGCACTACTTTCTTCTCGGCAGTGATGATTTATGTCAAGCAAACCATGTATGAGCTGGAGCAACTTGAAAGGGATTTGGCACCTAAGCCCGCGGCGAGGACGAACTATGCCCCACAGACACCCACTTTTGAAGCACTAATGTATTCATAGATCGAGTCTGTAATTTCCATTTTAGAGTTTGTTGTTTGTCAGTCTGTTTTCTTTTTGCGTCCCAGTAAGCTAGTATGTTCGGAGTCTGTATTCGAGTTCAGTTGAAGCCTGTTGTTTTCCATTTCAAAATGTTTAGTTTGTAATAGAATGTTGTGGTAATGAAAAACTTGAAAAATTCCCAAAAATTGTTCCTTTATTTTAACACTTATTTTTACGAACTACGTTTGGTCTGATTCGTGCGGGGTCACGATACGTAGGCAATCTCCATAGGATTCGACCGCAACCAAATGAAGAAGGAAAGAAAGAAGAAAAACAAGAGGGGAGGAAAAGGATAAAGAAATAAAAAACAAGAAAGGAATATAATGCGGAAAGAAAAGATGAAAGAGAAGAGAAAGAAAAGAAGAAGGGAAAAGAAAAGAGAGAAATTTTGCAATTAGAAATAAGGAGAATGCCGGGATGACGCATGCGGTTGAACAAATGCATAATAGAAATGGTTAATTGTATAGGTTCATTCACGCCCAATGTGCGGTTATCTAATCCATTGAAACCTAATCGCTAACGAAATTGTTGTCAACATGTGTAAGTCCAGGCAGGTGGTTAGTTGATTGGCAGTTCTGGCAACTCACCCGTATAACACCCGGTCGAAAGATAACGTAAACATGACAGGACAGGATTCGGATACCAGTATTGTAGATCCTTCAAATGAAGTTGAGGTAATAGATGTGGGTGCTATGAAAGAAGAGATGCGGAATTGAAAGCGCAAATGGCTGAAATGCATCGGGCATGGTCTCAGGGGCATCCGGTACCACTATACCCCACTAATTCATCTTACATCCCACCTCTGGCTCAGGCTCAGGATCCCACTACTCCCCATGCATCTTCAGGCTTCCCCTATCACACCCAGGGTTATGGTACTACTTCATATGCTCCTCCAGCTCCACATCCCAAACAGAACCCTCCCCCACCCGTGGTTCCAGTCTTTGTGGCACCTCCCCCAGCCACATTACATAGATCGTCCAGTGAGCCGCTATTCCAAGCTCACGACACCCAATATTACCCTCCCGAACCCACTTTTAAAGTGCCTGAGTCATATACCTATACACCCCATTTTGAGATCATGGGAGAAGTTGAGAAACCGGTTAAGAATGCGGAACAGGAGGAAGTGATTCATAAAGTCAAAAGCCTGGAGCAATCCTTCAGGAACATGCATGGTTTAGGCAACCAAGTCAGTGTTGCGTACAAAGATTTGTGCCCTTTCCCGGATGTCCAGTTGCCCGTAGGTTTCAAAATGCTCAAGTTTGATTTGTACGAGGGACATGGCGACCCGGTAGCCCACCTCCGAGGTTTCTGCAGTAAAATGAGAGGAGCTGGGGGGAAGGATGAATTGTTGATAGCCTATTTCGGTCAAAGTCTGAACGGGTCCGTGTTGGAATGGTACACGAGACAGGACCCTGGCCGATGGTATACATGGGATGATTTGGCACAAGCGTTCATTGGCCATTTTTGGTATAACCTTGAGATAGTCCCCGATCGTCTGTCATTGTTGAAATTGGAGAAGAAGCCCGCGGAGAGTTTTAGAGAATTTGGTTTCCGCTGGAGGGAACAAGCAGTAAGAGTTGATCCTCCGATGAGGGAGAGTGAGATGGTAGACTATTTCCTGCAGACGTTGGAGCCGACCTATTTTGGTCATCTAGTGACATCTGTTGGAAAATCATTCAATGAAGTGGTAAAAATGGGAGCCATGATTGGAGAGGTATTGAAGTCTAACAAAATATTGAGTTATTCGGCATTGAAAGCAACTACCCAGGCCATCCAAAGCGGTACTGGTGGTGTACTCAGAAAGAAGAAGAAGGAAGAAGTTGCCACAGTTGAAGCTAGTACTTGGTCCAGGCCCAATAACCCTCCGCCCTACTACAACCAACCCAGACCCCACCATCCAAATTACAAGTATACCCTATATGGCCCACCACAATATTACTATCCACCACCAGAACCACACCTTTCTATCCACCATGCCTAGGCATACACTCAGCCTCCGGCGCACTCGCAATGGCGTGCACCGGCTCCCCAAAACACACATCCACCCCTACAAAACACCTATCCACCCCCCAGGACAAATAGACCAGGAACCGGCTTCCGCCCAAACCAAGCTTTTAGAAGTGAGAAGGCCCCGAACAGAAAGATATTTACTCCACTGGGAGAATCTTACACCACTCTCTTCCATAGATTGAAACAGTTGGGAATGTTGACCCCAATTGATCCCAAAGCACCAAACCCCCCTCCCAGAAACCTGGACCATTCTGTTAGCTGCGAGTATTGCTCAGGGATGCCGGGGCACGATACTGAAAAATGTTGGAAATTGAAAAACGCGGTACAAGAACTCATTGATAATCGCCGTATTGAAGTACAGGCTCCGGAGGCTCCAAACATCAATCAAAACCCGTTACCAGCGCATCATGAAGCCAATATGATCGAATTGATACATAAGGGGACAGAGCCTAAAAAACCCTCGCAGACGGTCATGGTGATCCGTTCTACGGAAGCCAAGGGCAAAGAAAAGACAGTTAGCACGAGGCCAGCGGTTCAGCTAAAAGCGATAAAAGATAAGCCAGTGTTGGTAATGGGAAAATGACCATTTGTTGCTACAAAAAAGCCAGAGCCAGTCAAGTTAGTGGTACCAGGGTCATCATCTGCACCCGTGGTTGTTGTGAAAGGGGACTACTAGAACCAGTTGTCATAAAGCCGGTAGTCCAATTACCCGTGGCTGATAGCAAAGCCGTGCCGTGGAAATATGACAAGGTATGTAAAAGGAAAGGAAATTGAGGAAGAGAGTTGTGAAGCACAGGGATTAACTAGGTCGGGACATTGTTTTGCTCCCGAAGAGTTGAGAAAGGCTAGGGGCGCTAAACACAATCCAGTGCTAGTCAAGAAGGCTGTGACGGAAGAAGAGGCAGAGGAATTTCTGAAAAAGATGAAAGTGCAGGATTATTCCATTGTTGAACAATTGAGAAAAACACCGACCCAGATCTCGTTGTTGTCATTATTGATCCATTCTGACAAGCATTGCCGAGCTTTGATGAAGATATTGAATGAAGCTCATGTGCCAGACAAAATTTCAGTAAACCATCTGGAGACAATAGCCAACAAGATCTTTGAGGTAAACAGGGTAACATTTTCTGATGATGAATTGCCTGTGGAAGGCACAGAACACAATAAAGCTCTCTACTTGACGGTCAAGTATGAAGATTCAATGGTTACTCAGGTGTTGATCGATAACGGGTCAAGCGCTAATATTTGTACGTTGTCCACATTGAATAAGTTGAAGATTGATGATGATAGAATCCGCAAAAATAGTGTTTGTGTTCGAGGGTTCGACAGAGGGGGAACAAACACAGTGGGGGATATTATACTTGAATTGACTATTGGCCCAGTCGAGTTCACTATGGAATTTCAGATGTTGGATGCTGCAGTGTCCTACAATCTTTTGTTGGGTCGACCATGGATCCACGTGGCCAAAGCAGTGCCTTCCACACTGCACCAAATGATCAAGTTCGAGTGGGACAGACAAGAAATCGTGTTATATGGAGAAGATCCCACATGCGCCATGAATGATGCCGTTGTGCCCTTTATAGAAACTGAAGATGATAAGGGACCATGGGTTTATCAGGTCTTCGACACGGTCCCGGTGAACAGAGTGCCCGAGGGTAAAAGCATTCCATGTCCCAGGGTGGCAGCTGCGACCGTCATGGTAGTATCAGAAATGCTGAGTAATGGGTTCGTGCTAGGAAAAGGTCTGGGGCTGAGCTTCAGGGCATTGTTCAACCTGTTTCTCTGCCCAAAAACCTGGACACCTTCAGACTGGGGTTCAAACCAACATCGACAGATGTTAGAAGAGCTTGTAAATTGAAAAAGAAAGCTTGGGTTCTTCCCAAACCGATTCCACGCTTGTCCAGGTCCTTCATCAGGCCGGATGTCAAGAAGTAGTCCTTGACAAAGGTGTCGGGTCCATTTATTGGTGCAGAGGGGAACTTGGATAAGGTGTTCGAGAGGGTATTTGCTGAAGTGAACATGGTTGAGGCCGGGGAAGGGTCAAGCAAAGCAGATATACAGTACATCAGACCATGTGCTAATGTCAACAATTGGGAATCTAATCCTCTTCCAATTCGGAGGGAGTCATAGTAGTGGGTTTTGTTTTCCTTTAGTTCACCTGGATTATTCCAGGGTTTGTAATTCAGTTGCTATGTTCCGTCCATTTGGATGAGTTAAAACCCTGTTATCTTTACGTTCAATGAAAAGCAATTTTTCTTCTTTCTGCACTCCTAACTTTGTTTCCATTTTTCTTTTCTTTTTTGTACAGTTCTTTTTATACTGATATCAATGACTTGACATGCATGAGGAATCTTCGGCCCAGTTTTAAAAGCCAATCTAACTCAGAAATAATAATGCAAGAAATCGAGTGTGATGATGAGGTGGAATGTGACGATGATGAGGCCTATGAGGAAATTAGTAAAGAATTAAGTCACTTTGAAGGAAAACCCAAACCTAACCTAAGTGACACAGAAGCAGTTAATCTAGGGGACCAAGATAATGTTCGCGAAACTAAAATAAGTATTTATCTGGAGCCACGACTCAAGGAGGAGATAATTAAAGCATTGTTCAAATACAAAGATGTTTTTGCGTGGTTGTATGATGATATGCCAGGTCTAAGTACTGATTTAGTGGTTCACAAACTGCCCACTGATCCAGCACTCCCTCCTGCAAGCAGAAGTTGAGAAAGTTCAAAACGGACACAAGTGTGAAGATCAAAGAAGAAATTACCAAGCAATTTGATGCAAAGGTCATTCGGGTGACACGATATCCCACTTGGTTAGCTAATATTGTGCCTGTGCCGAAGAAAGATGGCAAGACCAGGGTGTGTGTCGATTATCGAGATCTTAACAAGGCGAGTCCAAAAGACAATTTCCCACTGCCCAACATCCATATACTTATTGACAATTGTGCCAAACATGATATTGGTTCTTTTGTTGATTGTTACGTGGGTTATCATCAAATTCTAATGTACGAGGAAGATGCAGAAAAGACGGCATTCACCACGTCGTGGGGAACGTACTGTTATCGGGTCATGCCGTTCGGTTTGAAAAACGCTGGGGCAACTTATATGAGGGCCATGACAACAATATTCCATGATATGATACATAAGGAAATCGAAGTGTACGTGGATGATGTAATCGTGAAGTCTAGACAGCAGTCCGACCATGTTAGAGATTTGAGAAAGTTCTTTCAAAGGCTTCACAGGTACAATCTTAAGTCAATCCTGTAAAGTGTGCTTTCGGAGTGCCATATGGGAAGTTGTTAGGGTTTATAGTCAGTCGTCGAGGCATTGAGATAGACCCGTCAAAGATCAAATCTATTCAGGGATTGCCGCCTCCAAGAAATAAAACTGAGGTGATGAGTTTGTTGGGAAGATTGAATTATATCAGTAGGTTCATCGCTCAGCTCACGACAACTTGTGAGCTGATTTTCAAATTGTTGAAGAAAGATGCTGTAGTCAAATGGACTGATGAATGTCAGAAGGCTTTTGATAAGATAAAACGGTATTTGTCGAACCCACCCGTGTTGGTCCCGCCAGAACCAGGGAGGCCTTTGATTCTATATCTGACGATTTTGGATAATTCATTCGACTGTGTACTGGGGCAGCATGATGTTACTGACAGAAAGGAGCAGGCTATCTACTATCTCAGCAAGAAGTTCACATCTTACGAGGTTAAGTATACTCATCTAGAGAGGACATGTTGCGCCCTAACTTGGGTGGCACAGAAGTTGAAACATTATTTGTCATCCTACAACACTTACCTCATATCTCTCTTGGACCCATTGAAGTATATTTTTCAAAAGCCTATGCCCACAGGGAGGCTTGCAAGGTGGCAGATCCTGCTTACAGAGTTTGACATTATCTATGTGACACGGACTGCAATGAAGCACAGGCATTAGCTGATCAATTGGCTGAGAACCCCGTCGATGAATATTACGAACCTTTGAAAACTTATTTCCCTGATGGAGAAGTGATGCACATTGATGAATTGGAACAAGTTGAGAAGCCGGGATGGAAACTTTTCTTTGATGGGGTTGCAAATATGAAAGGCGTGGGAATAGGAACGGTACTTATTTCTGAAACAGGTCAGCATTACCCTATTACAGCTCGACTTCGTTTTTACTGTACGAACAACATGGCAGAATATGAGGCGTGTATATTGGGATTGAGATTAGCTGTAGATATGGGTGTACGGGAAGTCTTGGTCATGGGTGACTCAGACCTACTGGTAAACCAAATTCAAGGAGAATAGGAAACACGGGATTTAAAGCTTATACCGTACCGGTAATGTCTGCATGAGCTTTGTCAGCGGTTTCAGTCTATAGAGTTCAGGCACATTCCAAGGATTCATAATGAGGTTGTCGACGCTTTGGCTACTTTGGCATCGATGTTGCATCATCCAGATAAGGCTTATGTTGACCCGTTGCAGATTCAGGTCTGTGATCAGCATGCTTACTATAATATGATATAAGAGGAACTCGATGGCGAGCCGTGGTTCCATGATATCAAAGAGTACATTAGGACGGGAGTATATCCGGTACAGGCCACCAGTGATCAGAAAAGAACGATTCAGCGATTGGCAAGCGGGTTTTTCTTTAGTGGAGGAGTGTTGTACAAAAGAACTCCAGACCTCGGGTTGTTGAGATGCATGGACGCAAGACATGCCACATATATCATGACTGAGGAACATTTCGGAGTTTGTGGACCGCATATGAGTGGGTACGTTCTGGCAAAAAGATTCTCCGAGCAGGTTATTATTGGCTCACTATGGAGTGGGATTGTATCAGTTTTGTGCGTAAATGTCATCAGTGCCAAGTGCATGGAGATTTGATTCATTCTCCACCATCAGAACTACATACGATGTCCGCACCACGGCCTTTTGTTGTATGGGACATGGATGTTATTGGGCCAATTAATCCAGCAGCATCAAATGGGCACAGGTTTATTCTGGTAGCTATAGACTATTTTACCAAATGGGTGGAAGCTAAGACGTTCAAGTCTGTGACTAAGAAAGCTGTGGTCGACTTTGTGCACTCAAATATCATCTGTCGGTTTGGGATTCCGAAAGTAATCATCATGGATAATGGGGCTAATCTTAATAGTCATTTGATGAAGGAGACATGTGAGCAGTTTAAGATTACCCATAGGCATTCTACTCCATACCGTCCCAAGGCAAATGGTGCGGTTGAATCAGCCAATAAGAATATAAAGAAAATACTCCGGAAGATGGTTGAAGGGTCTAGACAGTGGCATGAGAAGTTACCTTTTGCATTGTTAGGGTACCGCACCACCGTTCGTGCCTCGGTGGGGGCGACTCCTTATTCATTGGTGTATGGCACCGAGGCAGTAATACCTGCAGAGGTGGAAATCCCGTCTCTGCGAATCATCACGGAGGATGAGATCGATGATGATGAATGGGTGAAAATCCGCCTCGAGCAGTTGAGTTTGATTGACGAGAAGAGATTGGCATCAGTGTGTCATGGTCAACTGTACCAGCAAAGAATGGCAAGAGCGTACAACAAGAAAGTGCGTCCGAGGAAGTTTGAAGTCGGACAGTTAGTGCTGAGACGTATTCTGCCTCATTGGGCTGAAGCAAAAGGAAAATTCGCCCCAAACTGGCATGGGCCATTTGTTGTAACCAAAGTGTTGTCTAATGGTGCACTATATCTGATAGACATAGAAGGAAAATGTGTAGAAATGGCCATCAATTCCGATGCGGTCAAAAGATACTATGTATGATTCTTTATTCTGAATATACTTGTTTGTATTTGGCACCTTTTAAAGATTGAAATGAAGAAGGCGTTTTGTTCTGCTATCCAAACACTTTATCCATTGTTATCCCCTTTGAGCCTTAATTGTTTTCGTTCATACCCCTCTTTCGGAATCAACGGCATAATCAGGAAACGCAGGTGCCGGATGTCAAAAAAAAAATAAAGAAAAAGAAAGAAATGAAAGGAAAAGAAAGAAATGAAAGGAAAAATGAAAAAGAAAGAAAGAAGAGAAACATAACAACGTAGTTTCTATGAAGTGAACTACGTTTGACTTGATCCCGAAAGGGTACGTAGACAGCCTCTCTGAGGTTCACTCATACCAAAATAAAAATCCAAAAGTCCCTAAGCAAGAAATTGGGTCAGAA
This sequence comes from Nicotiana sylvestris, assembly GCF_000393655.2. NCBI lineage: Eukaryota > Viridiplantae > Streptophyta > Magnoliopsida > Solanales > Solanaceae > Nicotiana > Nicotiana sylvestris. Next base: position 60,023,501 of record NC_091058.1, read on the forward strand.
GTTGTGGTTTGTTGTAAGAAATTGGATTCCGAAATTTGTAGTTTTAACCCATTTTGAAATTGTTTTGAGCCTTTTATACCCTTCTTTCTAACCCATCCAAAAGACGACATTACGGTCCAAAGAAAGACCTTCTGATCAATTTTTGAGAAATGCCAAGTCAAGCAGGTAGAGGTAATTCATGACAGGGGTAGCATCCTGATTCAAGAAGAGAAAAAAAATGAGAGAGTCTTATTGGTGAAAATCTTCACAGGCACCGTAAGGCGACGGGAGCTGAGAGAAAATAAAAATAAGAGAGTCTTAGTGGTAAAAACCCTCGCGGGCACCTTGAGGCGAAAGTGAGTTGAGAAATGGTCAATTGATAAAGGTCCGTCGGTGAAAAACTGTTCCGTGGCACCGCAAGATAAACAGGGTTAAGGTTTGGTTAAGGTAATCAAATGATGGAAGTTCTGAGCAATGAAGTATGGCAATTGAAAGCTGGTTAGTTGGACAGATTGGGCCGGTTAGTTTGAAATGCATGTCATGATCATTGATGCCAGCTGTTCCGGTCAGATAAGTTTCTTTTCTTTTTCCTTGTTTTTTTTACAATCATCTGGTTTTGGATTCTTCTTATCCTTAACTCACAAAATCATTGCATTTCATTCTTTTTGGGGGTTTTGTTTGTCTAAAATGCTCCAATGTCAGTTTTGTTCGATGCAAAGGGGAAAGGATTTCAAAGCCCACTACCAGCTTCCGAAATGGTAAAGCATAATGTGGTCAGAACATGTCAACAATAATGTGATGTAAAATGTAATAGGGGAGGTCGCCGGAAGTTTCATCGGTAGAATATTTGGAAATGTTGCGGGGAATGTGGAGGTTCAGGAAAAAAGGGTCGGATAGGTGAAACAACAGTATGGGTACAAAAGCATTCAGTTTGTCAGAAATTGGGGAACGTGGAAGTCGGTCAGAAAGTCAGACAGTTCAGAGGAAGTCAGGCAATACAAAGCAAGGCAATGGAAGGACGATGTAGCAAGAATGCCATCAACTAACCACCATTTTAAACTAACAAAATTTTCGGTAATTGAAACAGGGGCAGAAAAATTATTTGTTAGGAGGAATTCTCCGGGAGGGAAGAGCAGGAGCCCGCCTGGATAATAGAGGAATACATTTCAAGTTCAGAAGTCAGGAGCCCGCCTGGAGAACAGAGGCATGCAGTTCAAATATCAGCAGTCAGGAGCCCGCCTGAAGAACAGAGGTGTTACTATTCCAATTTTAGTTTTCAATCGATTGCTTTGCCTATTTTGAAGTCAGGAACCCTCCTGGAAGACAGAGGCATACATTTCAAGTTTTAGCAGTCAGGAGTTCTCCTGGAGAACAGAGACATATAATTTAGATTTTAGCAATCAGGATCCCGCCTGAAGAACAGAGGTGATACAATTCAAGTTTTAATTTTCAATCAATCTCTTGTTTATTTTGAAGTCAGGAGCCCGCCTGGAGAATGGAGGTTGTTATATTTTAAGTTGTAGTTGAAGTCAGGAGCCCGCTTGGAGAATGAAGGTTGTTATATTTTAAGTTGTAGATGAAGTCAGGAGCCCGCCTGGAGAATGGAGGTTGTTATATTTTAAGTTGTAGTTGAAGTCAGGAGTCCGCCTGGAGAACAAAGACATTCAATTTCAAAATTCAGAAGTCAGGAGTCCGCCTGGAGAACAGAGACATGTAATTTCAAAATTCAGAAGTCAGGAACCCGCCTGGAGAATGAAGGTATTAAATTTTTAAGTAGTCGAAGTCAGGAGCCCGCCTGGAGAATAGAGGAGTTAAAATTTTAAGCGGTCAAAATCAGGAGCCCGCCTGGAGAATGGAGGTATTAAATTTTAAGTAGTCTAAATCAGGAGCCCGCCTGGAGAATGGAGGTATTAAATTTTTAAGTAGTCGAAGTCAGGAGCCCGCCTGGAGAATGGAGGTATTAAAATTTTTAAGTAGTTGAAGTCAGGAGCCCGCCTGGAGAATTGAGGTTGTTATATTTTAAGTTGTAGTTGAAGTCAGGAGTCCGCCTGGAGAACACAGACATGCAATTCAATTTTTAACAATCAGGAGCCCGCCTGAAGAATAGAGGTATACAATTCAAGTTTCGGAAATCAGGAGCCCGCCTGTATAACAGAGGTATTTCAAGTCAAGCTTTAGTTAAATTCTTATTAATATCCGGTAACATGTGCCCAGTTTCCAAACTGGGATAGAAAGTTTTCTTTGTTTTGTCTATTTTTATGAAGTCAGGAGCCCGCCTGGATAATAGAGGAATACTTTCAAGTTCAAGTTCAGCAGTTAGGAGCCCGCCTGGATAATAGATGAATACTTTCAATTTCAAGTTCAGCAGTCAGGAGCCCGCCTGGATAATAGAGGAATACTTTCAATTTCAAGTTCAGCAGTTTGGAGAGAAGGAACGACATCTCAGTTGACCAGTTGAAGTAACAACAAGGAATTTTACCGAGAAAACACAAGACAATGAGGCAACATGAAAACACAAGACAACAAGGCAACAAGGAAGTACAAGAGCAAGTTTGAAGAATCTAGATAGGACTTTTGTAATTCATAGAGCATAGCTAGTTTAGCTTCTTTTTATCTTTGACGTGGTGTAATAAGGGAGGTCAGCAAGCAGTAACAGCAGTAAGCGCAGTGAAATCACAGCTCCTGGTAGTCCCAGCTACCAGACACTCCCGAACTACACTGACCTGATTCCTGTTTAGCCCAGGATATGTAGGCAACCTCTGAAGCAGGGTGCGGTCAAACTTTTCAAAAATGCTTCACACGGAATATTTGAACGAGCAAAAATCTCGTATTTGCTCACTTATCTTTGCTCGAAAACTTTTCATGTTTCCGCGCAAAGAAGGGCAACTGTGAGCATGTAATTTTTGCCCTATATGTGAATTATTCCCAAAAATTTCAAACAAAATTGTTTTTCTCTATTTTTACAATTTTTGTGAATTTTTGTGTCATTTTTCTGATAATTGTTTGTATTTTTGTTTGTGCATTTTAATTCATGTGAAAAACACAAAAATATACTTGGCATTTATTTGGGATTTAATTTTGTATTTTTAGCATTAATTAGTAGTTAAAATTGTTTACATATAAAGAAATGACAAAAATAGTTCTTTGCACTTTTATTTTTAATTTGTAGAATTTGCCTTAAATTTTAGTTTGAAATTAGAAATTAGTTAATTTTAAATAATTTTTTGAATCAATTTGGTCTTTGACTTTTATTTGTTTTTTTAAAAACAGAAATAAAAAATATGTATAAATACAAAATAAGAAAAAAAAGAGAATACAAAAAGGAAGTAAAAATCAAATAAAAAAGAATGAGAGGCTTGAGAAGCACTCGGATTGGGCTTCTTTCGAATTAAACCACAACCTAGACCTCCCAAACCCGGCCAGCCCAGAACCCCTTCCCCACCCGGTCCAATACACTAAAATCAAAACGACGCCGTTTGAAGTCGATCAATCTAAACGACGTCGTTTGAAGTCGATCAATCTAAACTATCGACCCCATTTCTCGTCGTCTTCCTCACCCCTCTCAAACCCTAGCCGCGCCGCCCTGAAACCCCTAGACCGCCGGTGGCGGCACCGTCGTCCAATGGCGCCCAAATTTACACCTCCTCCTCGCCTTCATCTCCTCTTTCCAAAACACCAAAAATCATCCTTCGAATCAACGCCTAGCCTCTCGAATCTTGATTTTAAAATCAGACCCAAAATCCTCTTTTGTCCAAACGGCCCCAAATCGATACCTGATAATCCCCTGACCTTCCTCATCTTGAATCCCTGGGCGAAATCCCTCGAATCTCTCTGAAGCTCAGCAAATATTGGATCTAGGGTTGGTTAGCTCGGGCCTGTTTTAAGGAGCTTCGAAGTCAATTGATTTCTGTTAACGTTACCTGCCTATTTTGGCTAAAATAGACAAGTAACGTTAACCGGAATTCAATTTCGATGGGTTAATCCGCGTGGAGTCTGAGTGAGTTTCTTTTCTAGTTTCTATTTGTTTCTTTTGTTCGCCCTCTTTAGTTGTGATCTTTGTTTTCTTTGTTAGTTAGTAGTATTCATGCTTGCTTCTTTTAGTTTGATTCTGATTTCTTCTCTTTTGCTAAATTTCTGTTAATAGTTTAAATAGTTCGTCAATTAATCCTTAGTTTAATTAGGTTCTCCTTTGTTCTGTTCATATGAAGTTTGATTTGGAATTTGTTTGAGACTGATTTCAGTTATTATTAATTGTTTGTTCAATTTTAGTGTTAATTGAGATAGTGTTTAAGATAGTTTATTTGGGTATAGCTGAATAATTCATTTGTTAGTTAACTTCAGTTAGTTTTAGCTAAGGGTAAATGGGTTTGGTGTAGTCAACTGGGGTTAGTAATTTTAAGAGGTAACAGGGGTAGTTTGGGCATGGGAAAAGGGTAGTTTCTTTAAGAATGGTAATTTCGAAACAAGAGCAAGGGTAGTATAGGTATTGTATGGGTAGAAGAATACCCTAGGGCCTTCTAGAATAGTACTTTAGTGTAGATTTCAATCAATTTAGGACACTAGCTTGGGTAACAAGTTAATAAATGAGGGACTAAAGTAAAAATGAAAAGGGACTGAAAAGAACACCAAAAAATCTGATTATTCACTCTTATGTTGCCTATAAATTGGCATTCTCATGCCTTAGGAAAGGGGTCTTCTTTTCAGCCCCTAAAAATCTCACACTGAACTTTTTCCTTTAATTTTTTTAGTTTCAGAGTTAGCTTTTGAATTCAAACCAAAAATCCCAAACACAGTAGAAATCTCCAGAAAAACTAAAAAAAAAAAATGAAGAACCTACTGTTTCATTGAGGTTTTCAGTTAGTTGTTGAGTTCTAGCTTTCAAATTCTGTCTTATAGCTTGAGTTCTGGGTTTGCTGAAGTACTTTGGAAGTATTTCGAGTCTACTTGGGTGCATTTCAGTCGATTTGTGGTGTTTTGTTTGGGGTGTGATTTATTTTCAAATACTATTCCTAGTTTGAGCTGAATTCTGGTTTATTGACTGCTGCTCGTGCGTGCTGCTATCAAATTGACTCTGCTTCCTCTTAATTCCCTCATCCAGGTACATGCTTGTAAACCCTTGGTTAATGAAATGAATGGAAGTTTGGATCAAGGCTCTTCTGCTGCATTCACTGTTTAGTAGTTAAACTGTGGTTATAGTCAATCATGCCTAACTGTTTAGTTTAACTTGTCTGAGCTTAATTAAAGTTATTTCCACTTGATATGAATGCCTAGAAATTAAATTGCAATGACCTAATTGTATTAACTTTGAACTGTTTAAGCTCGTGTATTGTTGCTACTGTTGATTTTTTAAGTTGAATTGGTGGAAGTTGGCATATGAGTTATGTGATTACTAGTGTTAACTTGAATTGGTGCAAAACTCAGAGTTGGCCTCATTAGGTAGCAATCGAAGTTAATAATTTGTGCTGGATGAAGGTTTCAAATGGCAAGTAGGTAGGACTGTATTATTGATCTATCAATATTGGCTAAAACTAAATCAAAAGTTAGCATGATGTGTATTAACAAAAATCATTTATCTAATATGTCTTTTCACCCTTTAAATAATTGAGAATTCAACAGAAGGTCAGTAAGTAGCATAACTGGAGCATGAAATTAGAGTTCAAACAGGCTACATCTTGTTAATTTGAATAACTGCCACTCGTTACTCATTTGTGTTGATTTCAGAAGGTATTTAGCTGAGTTACTCTGGGCTAGTCGTGCTAAGCAATTTGGGCCCTGTTACGCGAATGGATAGACCCGGGTCCCGGTATAGTTACCTGTTCGTCTGGACCTTGGCCAGTCCTGGCCGGCTTATTCTCGTGCCCATTTGGAGGATAATACCTCTATGCGGGCTGTATTCAGGCCATTGTTTCTTTGGTAGTTTAATTTGGGCCAAACGATGGGAACACCTCCAGTTGGGCAAGCGTTGCTTGGTTTGGGCCCAGTCCAGAATGTCTTTCAAAAGGTTTAATTGTTCTTTAAAATTTGGGTTTTGGGTTAGGTAGCGGGTTTAAGCTAAGAGGTTCGTCCTTTTGTTTGGGCCCGGACTTGAACTTGAAGCCTAAGCGTTAATAATAATCAATTAGGATTTTCTTTTTCTTTTAGAGACCAAAAAAATAAATAGAAAATATAGTCACTTTGAGGTTTATCCTTTAAAATAAAAATGAGACGAGCCTCGCCCCATAAAAATGCAAATCGCGGGGCTCTTAATAAAGGTTTAAAAAATGTTTAGAAAATCGGGAAGGGTCGTTTAACGAATTTCGCGACCCATCCCAAAAGATAATAATGCATTAGACTCTTTTAGACGCGATTCTAATAAAATTACCTTCTTAAGTTCGGGTGTGCATTTCATGCGACCCAAATCCAAATCCCAAAACGTTGAATAAAATGTGTTTAGGATTGCAGGTGCATTTCATGTGACGTGATCCAAAGACATGTTTTAAACGACGTTCACTTTCTCTTAAAAATACATATTGAATAATAAGTGGTAAAAAGTAAAAATTAGCGCATAGGCTCTTCATATAATAAAATCAGATAAATAAGCTAAACGCAACAGTTGAGCGACCGTGCTAGAACCACGGAACCCGGGAATGCCTAACACCTTCTCCCGGGTTAACAAAATTCCTTACTCGGATTTCTTGTTCGCGGATTGTAACAGAGTCATATTTTTCCTCGGTTCGGGATTCAACCGGTGACTTGGGATACCATTAATTTCCCAAGTGGCGACTCTGAATCTCTTAATAATAAATCCCGTTCCGATTGTCGTTTAATTGGAAAAACTTTTGTACGCCCCTTGCGGGGTGTACGTGAAAAAGGAGGTGTGACACATACTATATTTGGTAAAACAATGAAAGAATACAGACTCTTGCACCCCCAAAATAGGAGATTGATTTGCTCCAATTGAGAGAAACACTAAGCTACAAGCCCAAGGTGCAATTTCTAAATAGTTTATGACACATAGATCAAACTAAATGTACGACATGCATTTCCATGCTTCCTGCAAGCAAAAGCAGACGTGTTCTAAATTTCCAAAGCAGTTGAATCCACCTCGTCTTCGGAGAAACCACATTTAAATAAACTAGCCAGTAAAATAAGAACCTAGGTCCAATCAATTGACTACATTTTGAGATCATTCATTTCAAAGAAAAGCATCTTTGCGGCTTCAATCCTAGCCAAACACAACTGAAGCCTACAACACAGAGTCCATCATAAAAACGATTAGTTCTCAATCATAAACAATCGATGCAGATACGCCACAACGAGAAATGAGCTCAAATGACAACAGAAAGCAAAACTCAGGATCAAACAAGTTACTTAGGGTTTCAAAACAGATAGAAATGTCCGTCTAGTACGCAGCAGTTTAACCGAGTCAATCTAAAATTGCCTATACTTGCAAGTACAAAAAAGGGCAGCCTGGTGCACTCAACTCCCACTATGCACGGGTCCGAAGAAGGGACGGACCACAAAGGTCTGTTGTTGCAGCCATACCTTGGAGACAAATGCAAGAGGCTGATTCCACGGCTTGAACACCTGACCTCCTGGTCACATGACAATACACTTATCAAATAAAAATCTTTGACAGGATTTTTTTAAATTAAAAAATATACTTGTAAAAACTTGTAAACCCTATGCTGTTGCATAGGGCTTCAGCTCGATTTGATCGAAATTTATATGCATAAATGCGAATTTCAAGTTGATTTTGATTGAATAGGCACTAGTATTACAAGATTACGATGAGTAAACGAGGTGAAACGAACTTTTATTCAGAGTTCGTAACTTATGCTATAATACAATATATTCAAGTAAGCTTGATTTTCCAAAATACAAAGACAAAATACACTTGGGAGTACACATTAACGACATGAATCAGTACGATTTTTATGAAAGGAGATGAGGCATTTTGCAATTTACAGAACGAACCTGAGAAATGGAGAGACTCACAAAAGCTCCGAAGGTGCTTTGTGAATAAGATAATCACGTTGAACTTTGGGGAGAATTGTTTTTTTTTTTTTTTTAAGAAAATGATTTTGAAATGATGGAAATAAGTAGGTTTGGACATAAAAATTGGAACTTTTGAAAAAAAAAAAGAGAGTAGTATTTGGAGTTAAGTTGAAAAATAATATTTGGAATTTGAAATTGTACTTGAACATGCATTTCACTCTAAAAAAATATTGCAGTTTTGTGAGTGAATTTCTTTTTTTGATTTTTTTTTTGAAAAACTGGTTCATTTTCGAACTTTTTTCTCAAAAATTTGCAAAATATCATGGACAAATATATTTTTAAAAACAATTTTTTTTTATAGGTAAACGGGTCCTAAATAGCTAATTAAGTAGATGTCAGATAAAAAATGTAATATTAATATATGTTATTACTAGTATACTAGTCATAGAGACGAAAGTAGTAGTGTCTAGTGTTATTTCAAAATTGATTTGATATTTTATTAGTTAATGGTTAACATTGTTTACCCCAAAATTAGGTAACGATTAAATTGTATGTGGTTTTAAGGATATGCAGTTTAATCCAACACAAACAATTAGAAATATCAAACAAACGAGTTAGAAATGACATAAACGTTCAAACCAGTTGCAATATTATGGCTGAGCCCGAGCTTGGACTGCCTAATGACCTCTTCCCCGGTTGGACTCTCGGTTCAAGCCCAGTCGTGAATGAAGAACAAAACAAATGAGCAAAAACTTTAACAATAGCTAAAAGGCAGAAAATAAACTTGTATTGCTTTGATTTGTGTGTTATAGTGTATGTTACAAAAGAAAAATTTCTCTTTATATAGTAGGAGAGTGTCATCCCTAATATGAGTCTAAAAAGGTAAAAATCTTCCTTTCCCAATAATTACTTACATTGAGCGAGATCCACCGTGATGTCCGATTGAGTGCGAGTATCTTGGACCTCTATCCGTCATGCGTAACCGTTCACTATATCTCCCATGGTTTTAGAACTCATTCTTGGCCCCGGGGCGCATCGCTTTACCATACCCGACGATGGGCACATCGTTCGCTTTTCCTAGATCTCGATATGAAGGGTCTCGTGTATTCGTGCACTCCCTCCATTTTTTCATCGGGAAATCGGGGTAAGCATCACCCCCAATTTTACCCGTACACAGATAGTCCCATCATTTGTCGGAGAGTAGGTTCACCAAAACGATGTGAAGCGATAGATGAACCCCAGTTCCTTCCTTCGTACGTTACAACCAAGATGACGGGTCGACAAAACTTCCCATCAGTCTCATTGTTCTGACTTCGGACACGTGTCAGCCATCGGTTGACTGTCCTCGAATGCGAAATGTCGCATACTGATTGTTCTTCCTCTATAAAAGCTCCGATCCTTTTTCACTTCTACCACTTTCCGATTCCAGAACTTACCCTCGAATTCTCTAATTACTTTTAACTCCTCCAAATTTTCATACATCGTTCCTTAAACCTTCATATCTTCATCTTCAATTCTGAAACATTCTCTTTGGATCTTCAACCCAGACCTTCATACCTTCATCCCATCTTCAAATCTTCATATTTTTTCTTCAAACTTTCATATTTTTCCTTCAAATCTTCATATTTTCCAGATTATGATGGCAAAAACTTCCAAGTCAGTGCCTCAGCAATCTGCTCCTTCATCTTCCAACTCGGCCACGGATGCCAAGGTGGCCATTCCTGAGGTGGCTCAGGAGCCCCCTTTGAAGAGCTTTGTACCCGGGGGATGCTCTATTAGGAACAATTTCAACGTCGAGAAGACCTCTAGTCAACATGACTGAGGCGAGGGGGCATGGAGATACATACGCTCCATTACCGAGGAGACACTACCCACAATCTGAATCTTCAAAGAGGGTTGATCAATCTTGTTCGCCGAGCAAGCAAGGCTCCATTATTGAGCATCGACGAGGATCGAGATCGAGGCTGGCAGAGGAGGTTCGTTTAGGTGAAAACTGAAGACCTCATCCCTTTTGAATTTCTGCCATTCCCCGAGAGTGGAACACATCCCATAAGTTTTTTCCTTGTCGCGCATTTGTCATTTCCCTTTACTGTGTCTGTTGCCGTGCATCTGTTGCCTAAGTTCCTAATGCTATTCCCCACTTCAAGGAGTTGATCGAGGGGATCTACAAACAGATATCGTACTCTGAGCGCACATGGAGCAAGCTCTTGAAGGGTAAATGGGAGGCCCGTTCTTATGGTAAGGTTCTTTCCCGAACGATTACCTTCATACCTTTATCTTTCACATTGCTAAGCCTTCTTTTTTCTTACAGGTTTGGCTAAGACAAGTGAACTCAGGCCGTTGGATGAAGACGATGATCCGTCCTCGCTTGCTGAACCTTCCACTTTGAAATATCCCGGGGTTGCCACAAAGGAGGAGAAAAAGAAGAAGAAGAAAAGAAGTCCTCGGGTTCCCCGGATGCTGAGGCGAAGAAGAAGATGGTGACCATTAGGGTCCGAAAGAGCAAAAAAAGTACTAAGTCCAGGGTACCAGACTCCTATTCCTTCTACCGACTCAGGGATTATCCTGAGGATGACGACCTTGAGTTCATTCTCATAGGTCGACCTTCAACGAGGGGGAGCAGGCGGCGACCGGGAAAAGTGACCACAAGGTCGATCCCCATCTAGCTTGGTAACTAGAGGGAGAAATGGAGGTCGTAGCCTCCCGAGAAGCCTCTCCTGTTTCGAAGGAGGTAGCTGGTATCATTAACATCATGGAGACGCCATCCTATACTGAGTCCATGCTCGAGGAGGCTCAAGAGGGAAAAGAGAAATCAAGTGAGATGGCGTAGGGCCCGGATGATTCCCTCAACACGTTCTTCGATGGTATGGATATGGCCGCATTTGAGGACTTTTCCGTGCTTGGTCACCTGGAGGTCTCGAAAAAGGATGTGACATCGGGAGCGGGCGGGCTGAGTTCTAGCCCAAAACTAGTGAAACAATTCCATGCTTCGAGCGTGGACCCCGAGCACAAGAGAATGGTTGTTCTCACAATCCTGACGAATGACCGGGTCTTGTCCGCTCCGGTGGGCGTAGCTAGCTACCTTTGATCCCTGGTGACCAAGGAGGACCAGGCTAAGATTAATGAAGTGGGAACATCGAGCCTCTTTAACGAGGCGCAACAGGCGCTGAACCGAGTAACGCATTTACCCCTCATACCCCTTTGTGAATCTTGCTTGGCTTTAGACTTGTTCTAATAACTTCATTATCTTTTAGGCCTTAGTGCTTCATCATGAAAGCTTCCTTCGGTTCCGCTTGGAGATTAGCCAGCTTAAGTTCGAGCTCAAATAACAAGTCTGGAAGAAGGACATGTACATGGCTTTTAGTGAGCAACAAGACGAGGCCCTCAAAGACCTCCTAATTCTACAAGCTGAGCTGGAAAAGGCTCAGAAGGAGGCTTCGTCCTTGAAACGGGAGCACGATGACATGGTCGAGAAGGTAAGTATCTTTGAGGCTAAAATGATAAGTTAGTTGGGGTGACTAACAACACAACTTCGCAGGTCCAAGAGAAGATAGACCTGATCGGCCAGCTTCAGGCAGAGATGAATGAGGTCAATGCCATGATCGAGGTATGGAAGGGCAGGATGGACCTAGTGGCTTCGGAGAAAGAAGCTGCAAAATTGGAGCTGGCATCAGTCAAAAACCAACTCCGGGTGGAAAAGGACAAAGTCGATAAATGGTTTTGGCTAAATGATGATCTTCGAGCATAGTTGAGCTCGGCCATTACGGAATAAGATGCCCTCGGACAAGATTATGCCGCACTGAGATCCAAGTTGGATGCAACCTCTTCTGACATCGAAGAAATATTGGCCTAGTGTAAGGATGATGTGGTGGTACCTGAGGCCAACTTAAAGACGAAAATCGAGTACATAAAGCGGTTATCCCAGAGAGAGACCCTCTAAGAGATCCATTCCCAAGGTTTTGACCTGTTGTCCGAGATTGAGAAAGATAGGAGACTTGAGGTTGAGGCAAAGGAACTCTACGAGCCTGAGGGTCCTGAAGGGTTTCGACGGTTCTGGCGATGAGTTAAGCCCCAGTGAAGACCAGCGTAAATGCCTTAGTTCTTTTTTAATTTTTCTTTGTGTATTTTATTTTTTGTTTATTTTGAGGCCGTTTTATTATGCCTTAGTAAATATTTTTTGGAATATATAAAATTTCCCCTTTTTGGCAGTATCGCATCTTTACTTTTTAGCATCTAGTTATAATTTTTATTTGCGTATCGTTTTTAATGCCTTAGCATAAAATTAAATGTAGTCTAGAGCGTCCGTTCTTTAGAGGACCAAATCGGGCTCGAGTTCGATGGCGACTCTGGATTAATTGTGGCTTCGAGTCTTTGATAAGGCTGAAGGTTTTTAAGATGCTTAAGTGTCTTAGAAAATATTTTTGCCGAGGGTAAACTTTTGATTTGATTTTTCGTAAGTGCCTTACTTTCTAAGTACGGACTTCAGACGTCTTCGAGCCATTTTAGGGTGGCCATAGTCTTTTGTGTTCGTGCACTGCCTAATAGGCTTGGAGCCTCCGGAATTTTGTGGTCCGGGTCATCCCAGACAACAATCCCCGAGTAGCGGTAGCCCGTGGTCTTGACAGTTCCCGAGTAGGGGTAACCCGTGGGCTTTAGGATCCAGGATCGAAGAAAAATGCATAGTAATAAAGTGTAAGGCAAGCAGAAATTTCTTGCATTGCTTAATATGCAAGGTACATGACCGAAGGCGTATAACTCTTGTGTTGTGGCTAGAGTGGACTATATGGGCACAGTTCGTATGACCGTTTGACCTTTACAATGAATCCTAACCACCAAGTCTTAGTTTTTGGTTCATAAAAGTTTTTTTCCCTTGCTAAAGATCTTAATCTAGGGGTAATGGCCCCCATTATTCAAGGCCGAACTTGTGAGGGCTTGGATACTATTACTCCGATGCAAACAATCATCGATTCCTATGTAAGGTCGGTCTTCAAATCTAAGGTATCACATTTTATTGTTGCCTTATTAAAAACCTTACCAAAAAATCCACCTTGGGACAAAATCCGTTCAAGGGAAAAAGAGTGCAACTCGTACTTTCAGACCTAATAGCCATATCCGCCCATGGCTGAGTATCTGCATACGTCAGTCCATAATGTAGCAAAATTAGAAAGGAATTAAGTCTTTACCTTAGAATAGTATCACTTTAAATGTTCCATGTTCCAGTTGTTTGGTAGTTGTACACTGTTTCTCACTTCGAGTTTGTTTGAGCCATTGCTAGTTATTCCAACAACTCGATACATTCCTTCCCAACTCGGGCTCAGTTTTCCTTTGTATGGGTTCCTAGTGTGTAGTGTCACCTTTATCAATACCAAGTCCCCGACTTGAAAGTATCGGAGGCTGGCTCTTCAATTGTAATACCTTTCTATTCACTACTTCTAGGCGAAAAAACGGACTAGGGCGGCCTCCCGCCTTTCATCCAAGACTTCCAGGTTCGTGATCATGGCCTTGCCATTTGAATTTTTGATAGCATACTGGAACCTGAGGCTCAGTTCCCCCACATCAACTGGTATTAAGGGTTCGACTCTGTAGACCAAAGAAAAGAGGGTGGCCCCGATGCTCGATTTCAAAGTCGTACGGTATGCTCGCAGGACTTCGGGCAAGATTTCTTTCCATTTTCCTTTCGATTAGGTCAACCTCTTTTTTAGGTTTTGGAGTACAATTTTGTTCGTCGATTCTGCCTGGCCGTTCCCACTAGGGTTATAAGGCATCAATAGTATCTTCTTGACCTTGTGATCTTCGAGAAACTTACTCACCTTGCTACCGACAAATTGTTTCCCGTTGTCACAAATGATCTCGGCTGGTATACCAAATCTACATATTATGTGATCCCAGATAAAGTCAATGACTTCTTTCTCTCGGGCCTTATCGAATGCCTGGGCCTCGACCCATTTGGAAAAATAATCGGTCATGAATATTATGAATTGAGCTTTACTGGGTGCCCATGGCAGGGGACCGACAATGTCCATCTCCTGGTTTATGGATCATTGGGGCATGTCTTTGGCACTCATTGCATTTTCGTACGAAGTCTTTCGCATCCTTCTCCATTTCTGTCCACTAGTACCTGGCTTTGATTAGCTTCCGAACAAAAGACTCTGCCCCCGATTGGTTCCCATAAGTACCCTTGTGAACTTCTCTCATGGCATATTCAGTCGCTCCCAGTCCCAAGCATCTGGCTAGTGGGTCAAAGAAAGACCTCTTAAATAATGCCCCTTCGACCAAGCTAAATCTGGCCGCTTTGCTGTGCAGGGCTCTCTATTCTTTGGGATTCGAAGGCAATTTTCCTATCTTCAAGTAGTCTATGTATTTGTTTCTCCAATCCTAAGTTAAACTCATTGAGTTCACTTCAGCGCGACCTTCTTCTATCACCGAATTCAATAGTTGCACCACTGCTCCCGAGCTGAATTCATTGGAATCGATCGACGACCCCAAGGTAGCCGGTGCATCGACATCACTATTTTGATCTCGGGGTACATGCTGTAGGGTATATTCCTTGAATTGGTGAAGGGTTACCTGCAATTTTTCCAAGTACCTCTGGACCTGTTCTTCTTTTATTTCGAACGTTCCGTTAGCTTTATTTACCACGAGGAGGGAGTCGCACTTTGCTTCGATCACTTCGCCCCCAAGGCTCTTAGCCAATTCTAGACCTACAATCATTGCCTCATACTCGACCTCATTGTTAGTCAATTTTACATAGAAATGCCTGACTATACTTCTCGTAGGAGGTTTTAATATGATACTGAGTCCGGACCCCTTCGCATTGGAGGCACCATCCGTGAAGTGGGTCTAGATTCCCGAAATAGTCCTCGAGGTAAGCAGTAGTCCCTTTTCAACTTCGGGTATTAAGACTGGCATAAAAGTCTGCCAAAATTTGAGATTTGATGGTGGTTCGGGGTTGGTACTCGATATCATACCTACTAATCTCCACGGCCTATTTGGCCAACCGGCTCGAGATCTCGGGCTTATGCATGATATTCCTCAGTGGGTAAGAAGGTTATGGCACATATAAGGTGACATTGAAAGTATGATTTTAGTTGCCTAGAAGCGCTTAGCAAAGCGAGTGCTAACTTTTCCAGGTGAGGATACCTTGATTCGGCCTCGCCTAGAGTTCTACTGACATAGTAAATAGGAAATTGCTACCAAGCTAAATCTGGCCGCCTTGCTGTGCAGGGCTCTCTATTCTTTGGGATCCGAAGGCAATTTTCCTATCTTCAAGTAGTCTATGTATTTGTTTCTCCAATCCTAAGTTAAACTCATTGAGTTCACTTCAACGCGACCTTCTTCTATCACCAAATTCAATAGTTGCACCACTGCTCCCGAGCTGAATTCATTGGAATCGACCGACGACCCCAAGGTAGCCGGTGTATCGGCCTCACTATTTTGATCTCGGGGTACATGATGTAGGGTATATTCCTTGAATTGGTGAAGGGTTACCTGCAATTTGTCCAAGTACCTCTGGACCTGTTCTTCTTTTATTTCGAACGTTCCGTTAGCTTTATTTACCACGAGGAGGGAGTCGCACTTTGCTTCGATCACTTCGCCCCCAAGGCTCTTAGCCAATTCTAGACCTACAATCATTGCCTCATACTCGACCTCATTGTTAGTCAATTTTACATAGAAATGCCTGACTATACTTCTCGTAGGAGGTTTTAATATGATATTGAGTCCGGACCCCTTCGCATTGGAGGCACCATCCGTGAAGTGGGTCTAGATTCCCGAAATAGTCCTCGAGGTAAGCAGTAGTCCCTTTTCAACTTCAGGTATTAAGACCGGCATAAAAGTCTGACAAAATTTGAGATTTGATGGTGGTTCGGGGTTGGTACTCGATATCATACCTACTAATCTCCACGGCCCATTTGGCCAACCGGCTCGAGATCTCGGGCTTATGCATGATATTCCTCAGCGGGTAAGAAGGTTACGGCACATATAGGGTGACATTGAAAGTATGACTTTAGTTGCCTGGAAGCGCTTAGCAAAGCGAGTGCTAACTTTTCCAGGTGAGGATACCTTGATTCGGCCTCGCCTAGAGTTCTACTGACATAGTAAATAGGAAATTGCGTACCTTATTTCTCCCAGACTAAGGCACCACTTACCGCTACCTCGAAAACTGCCAAATAGAGCTACAACTATTCGTCTGCCTTCGGAGTGTGCATCAGAGGGCTCGACAGGTATCATTCGAGTTCTTACAAAGCTTGTTGGCATTCGGGGATCCAGGAAAATTTATTCTTTTTCTTCAATAGCGAGAAGAATCGATGGATTTTGTTCGAGCACCTCGAGATGTACCGGCCCAGTGCGGCTATATGCCCTGTCAGTCTTTGAACTGCCTTGATGTTGTCCACCATGGTGATGTCCTCTATGGCCTTTATTTGTTGGGGTTGATCTCGATCCCCTGATTGGATATGATGAACCCGAGGAATCCCCATGATCCGAACCCGAATACGCACTTCTCTAGGTTTAACTTCATATTGTATTTCCTTAATATGTTGAAGGTTTTTTGCAGATTCTTCAAATGGTCCTCTGCTCGTAGGGACTTGACAAACATATCGTCAAAATAAACCTCCATTTATTTCCCCATTTGTGCTTTGAACATCCGGTTTACTAGGCATTGGTAGGTGGTACCTGCGTTCTTTAATCGAAACGGCATTACGCTATAATAGTGGGTGCTGATTTGGTAATGAAAGAAGTCTTTTCTTGATCGTCCGGGTCCATATGAATTTTGTTGTACCTGGAGTAAGCGTCGAGAAAGTTGAGTATCTCGTGCCCGACCATCACGTCGATCATTCGATCGATGTTAGGAAAAAGGGAAAGAATCCTTAGGGCATTGTTTGTTTAGATCTTTGTAATCCACATACATTCTTATCTTATTTCCCTTTTTAGGCACTAGTGCTAATTTAGCTAACCGGTATGGGTATTTAACCTCCTGGATCCTATTTTTAGAAGTTTGGATACCTCATCCTTGATGAATGCATGTTTGATCTCGGATTGTGGCCTTCTCTTTTGCTTAACCGGATGGTACTTCAGGTCCAGACTCAGCTTGTGAGTGGTTACCTCTGGTGGAATTTGTGTCATATCAAGATGGGACCAAGCGAAACAATCAACGTTAGCTTTAAGAAAATTAATAAGTTTTTTCCTGAGCTCAGGTGTTAAACCCGTGCCCAGGTATACCTTTCGATTTGGTAGGTGCTCAATTAATATTGTTGCGCCCCCTTTTCTTGCAAAATCGGGTTTAGACATGTGACAACTCTTTTAAGGAGGTACTAAAAGAGGAGAGTTGACACCTAATGGTTTAAGGTGCATTAGGGCACCTATTTGCATATGACTGGGGTTTGACTAGTTTGCATCACCAACGATCGGGCAATGACTCAAAATTACCTCAAGAGAAGGTGTTAGTCACTCTTCAAGGTCCACAACTGTGAGCCCGACCGAACTTGAATTATATGAATTATTTAGATAAACAAAGATAGAGAGAAACAAGAAGTTTGGGAATTTTGATTATCAAAAGACTTTGAATAAATACAAGCACTTGATTCAAAGATAATATAGGGGGGGGGGGTCCTAATTTTTTCAGCCTAATGGATTACCCCGTGCAACATAAATAATAACTCGTAACTCCTTCAAGATGGGGTGTTACTCGTATTATTCAGTGGGCACATGCTATCATCTCCTGTTACATGATTACTATCTTTAAGTTATTACCTAAAGCGCACTAGTTGATTCTAAATCGTGCCTTATGTGTGCACTACCCGTCCCATGCCTATGGTTTAGGAGGCATTTGGAACTCTATTTTTAAGTGGTTCTAGACTTGACTTAGGCTGCTCAGAAATATTAAAACTAGACGACAATTCAAAACAAATAGGAATACAATTAAATCCAATTAAAGGCTCACATTAACCTCCGCAATTATGCAAACAAATGCACGCAAATAGATTTTACATTTGGCATTAGGCAGTTTCAGAATTGAAGGGATTGTAGTTGGTAAACTTTATAGGCATGATTTCTAGATGATCTGATTCAGATGCGCAAGCCATTTTTAGACCTAGGATTTCTAAATTACCAGTTGGTAAGTCCAAGCACTACTAAACCGCTTATTACAGATTATCAATTGACAGATCTATAGGTATGATCTCTAAGTGATTTATACAATAAGGAACAATGAAACTTATTAGAAGTGCTCAAAATTATTAGGCTTCCTAATAATCAGCATTTGAAAATCGAGTAGTGATGTCCTATAGGCATGATTTCTAAAGCTTGGCAATTGGAACCGATTTTATACAATTAGCTCCAATAGGTATGCTTTCTAAAAATTGACAGTTGGAACTGATTTTATACATTTAGCTCCTATAGACATGCTTTATAGATGGACGTTGAGATTGCAATTGTGAATTAATTAGTTAAAAATCCTATGGGCATGATATCTATTGAGTAGGTTAAGGAGTAGTCATTAGCAATTATTTTCTACAGGCATGCTGCCTAGCAACACATAGCAGTAGAAATAAGAATAGATAGAATACTTATGCATTGACAACATACTAATTGTGTGAGTGTGTGATTCCCTAATGACATAATTTCTAATAGTGCACAAAGAGATTCACATATAACAGGTCAGATAGCAAATAGAATGTTGATACCCAATTTTTCCCTATGTATTTTTTATACTCAAAATACTTTCAAAATAGCATGTGTATGCATATATAAGCATGCCCAAGAGTTTTGGTATTTTTTCCTAATATTTAAAGATTTTTAAAATCAATTTATTGTCTATTTTAGCAGTACAAAACCCATAATTATTCCCAAAATCATCAGTTTTGGTGAATAATTTATTTCATTCCCATATTTATACCAAAATATAGTTAAGATAATTTTTTCATATTCTTACAAATTTATTTGGTATGTTAAAAGCTAAATCGCATATAATTGCAATTGTAGCCTACTTTAAGATTAATAGCATTTTATAATTGTGAAATTGGTTCCAATATTTTTAAATTAATATTTATATATTGTTCGTTGGCTCAGTACTTTTAATTTGCTTTCAAGATCATTTTACCATTTTTATAAAAATAAAAAGGAAAAACTGGCTATTTAAAATCTGGCCCATTTTTATTTCAATCATAGCCAAATTGATCCCCCTTAATTGACCCAATTCTGAAACCCAATTGGACCGGCCCAATTCCGATTTAACCCAACCCCTTTACCCATTTAACCGACCCACCCGGTTTTCTTTTAATTCCAGCCGTTATCAACGGCTCCCCTCATCCCCTTCCTTTTTTTTATTTCAAACGACCCCTTTACCCTACCTCATTCTCACCAACCGCCGCCTCTGCAACCCTCTACTATCTCAAACTCTCTCGAGGGTTCTCAAACCCTAGCCTCCTCCTGCCTTGTTCCACCGTGTTTTCACAAGAATCCATGGCTTCTCAGGCCATGGACATCCTATATTCACCTCCTCTAGCTCTTGCATGCCTGATGCTCGAAGGTTCGAGGCCAGACCTCGAAGGTCTTCACTCAGACCTTCACCGATTCGAAGATTCCGGCCATCTCCGACTTTGCTCCGGTGGCTCTTGGTCTTCTGAGCCTATTTCTGACCTTATCCGACTTAGATCGGACCTCTTACCAAGCCTTTCTCATTCCAGGGGTCCTTTGAAACACTAGCTATTCGAGGTTTTCTCTGATTGTTCTTTTAAATCTATGCTATATCTGTGCTTTACTGGAGTTTTAAAACGCTTTCCCCAATTTTTCTTTCAAAAATTACTTCTTTCCGATCTAGGGTTTCTGAAAAGCTTAAAATGTTCTTCTGACTCTTCCTTTTCTTTTCTTTGTATGTATGTGGCTATACTATGTTCGTATGTTTTCTTTTCTACCACGCCTGTATTGTCCTTCTACATTTCTTTTATACATGTTACTCCTGTGCTCACATGATTATCCTTGTTATGTTTTCATTACTCTTCTACTATATATGTTTACTGTTAAGTTCTTCAATTTTTGTTTGCTTTACTGGACTCTTTTCGTGTTCTTGCTAAATGTGTTTCATCTACTGCTTCTTAAGTTTGTATCTCTTTTTCTTCTGAACTTGTTTAAGTTCAGTGTTTTTCTCAAAACATGTTCTCCATGCTTTTGACTGTGTATCATGTCTGTTTGTTTCTCATAAGTCTTTGGAAAAGACTCCTGAGCCTCTATTGAATGGTTTGCCTTCTCATCTCTATTGTCTGACTCAACTCGAAACCCTAAGGTTCGGGGATTCTTGGCATTTTGATCTTTTGTGTGCGAGTTAGGTTCCACTTCGGGACCCTGGACTCTCAGACTCATTGTGAGTCTGCGAACTAGACTTATACCTCTTCTTGCTTATGATTCTGAACCTTTCTTTGTTAAACTCTCTTCTAAATAATTTGACAATCCCCTTTGGTATTTACATATTTGTGTGCTTTATACATAAGGACTCTTCCTTCAAAGGGTTTTGATTGATTCTATCCTCTAATGGGGTTTGATTGATTGTTACTGATTTTTCTTTAATTGAACCTCCTTTACCTTTTCCTGACTTGGTTCATTCGAATTGAATTGTAATTTTGATTTCCCTGGCTGTTTGATTGATTCCCTTTCCTTATTTTTTCCAAGCCGTGTACTATTGAATTCTTTCCTTTAATAACTTCTCTGTATTTACCCCTTTTGTGCTACTTTGAAAAGGTTTTAATCAAAACTGCTTTCCTTAATTGGCTTTTACCCATTGAAATCAGAATCCCTTAACTAAAGGGAGATTGATTTCAATGTTATTTCCTTACCTTTTCTCACTTGTTTTCTGCACTATAAAAGGGGCATGACCTTTCTGCACTTGGAAGAGCCTTAACTTACAATTCAATACTTTTACAACACACTTCGAATTGCATACTCTTACACACACACTCTCAATTCGGCACTTTACACACATAATCTCACAGCTCTCTTCTAAGATCTTCTGACTATTTGTTGGCTTTACAAGACTACTGCTTTTCTTTTCTTGTTTCCCTGAAACTGGTATGTCCTTTATTTAATTTTTTGCCTCACCCTTATGTGTTTCAGACTGTTGTTTACTCTACTGCCTATGTTTAGTAATTTGTGTTAAATATTTTTCTTCCTTGCTTCTATTTCTGTTATGAATCCTCTACCCCTATCCTCTTTTATGTGCTGAGTTAAGTTCTTGGCCTGACAGTATCCTAATTACTGTCCAGGCCTTATCTTGATCCACAATGGATCCTAACTCTCAATGCCTGACTAGCAGGCTGGTTAGGGGTGTGCCAGCATCCCAATTGCTAGGCATGACCACTAGCTTGCCCTATCTCTCTTTGATTCCGTTCCCCCCTTATGCACTTACACCTATTCCTAGAATCTTAAGTTCTGGCCCTCTCTTTTAAGCCTTGCTTTGGGACCTTGAGTTCCCTATGAACTTGGACATCTGAGAGCTGGCATTTCCACACTGCACTATAATCTAAATCTGCAATATATTTGGGGTGTAAGCACTGCCTGGAGTTCCTGAAACTCCTTGGATCTCTAAAACACCCCAGATAAGAGAAGGCTTTGGAGTCTGATCTTTGCAAGTTGGTTTGTTTCATATTTCAGACCTGGGGTCTGAATTAGGCTCTCCTTGGTTGGAATATTTAATTTCTGATATATATATTTTTTAATTCATTCTGGTCTGTAATAATCTTGTAATAAACATTTGGGGTCGGCTAGTGGAAAAGGGTAGGGGACTATGCTTGCGAGGGGTAGATACCATGTTCATAGGGAATTACTATACTTCTAAAATTCTGCATCTTCATATAGATACCATGCCTATAGGACTTTCTGCATTCTGCATCTGTCATTAGGCAAATCTATTATAGGATTTAAATACCTAATCAATTGTATGTAGACAAACTGCCTATAGGATTCCTGCATAAGCAATAACAATGCTCAAATCAGTAACACCTAGAAAGCATGTCTATAGGGTTTTTTAACTAAACCTGAATCGTCAACTCGCTTATAGGCCTAAAATCAGTAGCAATAATGTTTAAGATCTTTTATCCCTGTAATTGACAATTCTTTTTCTGCAATCAGTTTGCTTCTTTCTTTCCGAAACTAATAGATATCATGCCTATAGGTTCTGTTTAACGCCTAGGCAAGCCTTAGGGTAAAATTTTATAATTGCATCAGTTTTGATAATTACAACCAGCAGGCAGGCCTAATTCGGACTTCTTATTTGAAAATATGTGATAAATTAGCCACCCTTCCTACGTTAAGTTTAATACAGACCAAACCATCATTTCTAAGTCATGCTAAATAATCTGCTGCTTTGAATGAGGAGGCCGACTTGAGCCTTAACTGCTATTTGTTTACCTTTTAATTGCTATCTGTTATTGCTTGTCGCCTAGATTTTTATCCTTTTGAAAACTCCGCAAAAACCCCAACTCCCTCTCCTTTAGGATTAGTAGTCCCATATGCCTCCGGGGCTGATAGGATTGGGAAGAGTAATAGCTTGCAATAAGTAACGATACCATTTCGCGCTTTAACACCTTAACAGGGTGGGAAGGGTAGATATGGATATGATGACCGATGCGCTAATATCACGTGCGACCCCTCTTCTGAGGAGTGATTTCTGGGTATTGCATTGAAGTGATCCATACTAATCATAAACTTAGGACCCCATTCCTTTATTTGCTTTCATCTTTTCTTGTAAAATTATTCAAATCTTTTTTTAAAAAAATTTCCGCACTCTCTACTTACCTTCGAAAGTTTTCAACCTGATTGCAATGTTATATGCGAATCCTTATTTGAGCCTTGATTGTTTACTTGTAAAGTCATAATTGTAACATGGCCGGGAACCACACTAGTGGATCTTGAGGGGTGCCTAACACCTTCCTCTCGAGATAATTTCTAGCCCTTACCCGAACTCTGGTTTTCCAACTCAAACTCTTTTAAAACAAGTGTCCTAATGCACTATAATCATTAGGTGGCGACTCTTCAAATTCCGAAACACAATTCTCGAAAGGGAATAGAGTTGTCCTTCCCAATGTCGTATACCCGATTTCTGACCCCACGGTTAGAGAAAAAGGGGCGTCGACAGCATGACGACTCTGCTGGAGATCTTCTTTAGGCTTTTACCATTGCATGTTGCTTGTGACTTTACTATCTCATTAATTGCTTTATTTACTGTCTTTTATTCTTTCACTACGAAACTGACTTGGCTCTTCATGTCTTTTCTTTCCTTTAGTTTCTTTCCTTTACTGCTTTATTTCAATACTATTGTAATTACTGCAATTATTGTAATCATTTTTCTTATGAACGTGAAAATACATGTCAATTTGTTTCATTCTTGTAAACTGCATCTTCAACATCATATTCCACTCGTGCCAAACAAATACCATAGCAACGCTTATAATGAGTGGTTGCGCTCTTCCAATATTATCACCCTTTAAATTCGGCAAAGGCGTATTTGCGGTAAAACCAGTCGATCAGCGGTGCAGTCGACGGTTCCGCGCATTTCCCTCTTGAGTTGTCCGCTCAAGGGTACCTGTCTAACACCCCGATAGAAACCTTACTCTGTCTAACTGTGCATGCATCATGGTCAAACCTAGCCGAGTCAGTTATGTTGTCCACATAATGACTCATTAAGATAGCCTTGTCCAAAGTCCATCGGGTTTCCCTGAAACCCAAACGGACACCTACATGTTCTGTGCATTTATTTGGAGAACTAAATGCTTTTTATGCTAATTATTGGTTTAAATAGTCGAGTCTTGTGGGGTAAGGGTCTAACACTCTATTTTGCAGAAAATGAGGCACGAAGTCCCCAGATTTGGCATGGTAACCAACATTCATCCGAGGCTGCTAAATTGGTGGGAAGATCTCCACTCTAGTGATCAGACACTCATCCAAAAATACTTAGGGAATCTGCCTTCTCTTCTAGAAATCCAGCCTGACAACAAAATCATAGAGGTTGCAACTCTGTTCTGGGATAGTGACAGGTCCGTGTTCCGCTTCGGGGACCTTGAAATGACTCATTTTCTCGAAGAAATAGGAGGCTTAGCTGGTATTCCTTGGGAGACTCCGGGTTTGCTTATGCCAGAGAATCGTAAGGGTAGGGGTTTCCTTAAGATGATGGGACTGAAGAAGAACCCATACTTGACCTATTTGAAAGACTCCTACATCCCATTCGACTATCTGTACGAGAGGTATGGCCATAGCAAGTCATACCGCACCTACTCTGATGAATTTGCCCTCACCTCACTGGGGCATATTCACAGAAGGGTCTTCGTATTCATGTTTTGTTTCCTGGGGATGATAGTGTTCCCTACGAAGAAGGCTAGGATCCACAACAGACTGGCCATGGTAACCAAGACTCTGATGGAAGGAATTGGCAGACAGCCTTTCAGTATAGTTCCCATGATTGTTGCTGAGATATACCGGGCTCTGGACAACTATCAGCGAAAGGCCAGTCATTTTGAGTGATGCAATTTATTACTTCAACTCTGGCTCATGGAGCACCTCCAGAAAGGGAATACCAACAGGAGATCTTACGCAGAGACTGGGATGATCACATTGCCTTTACCAGCCAAGGCATATGCATTATATGCCTAACATGTTTGCTCAGCCAGAGGACGCTGGAAGATGGGTGGAGCTATTCGAGAATCTAAAAGAAGACCAGGTACAGTGGATGGTCGAATGGTTCCCTACGGAAGAATTCATTGTTCGATCCCAAGACGCACCATTTCTCATACTCATTGGTCTAAGAGGAACTTATCCCTACGTTCCCCTCCGAGCCATGAGGCAGGCGGGAAGAAAGCAAATCATACCAAGGGTCGACAAAATGAGTCACTTTAGGGCTGATTTCCAGGATGATGATAGCCCTCACAAATTCCAAGCTCAACACATGTGGCATTGCAAGCTCGTTTTGGGGGAAGAATCTATTGAGCCAGACAGGTATCACGCTGGTTGCGTGCCACACTATTCGGGTTGGTTGGAAGATAATCACAATGGTATGGGCCAGCCCGGGTTCATTCACGGACACAGAATCATCGACGAGAAAGCTAAAGCACGGGTTATGTACAATCAACTGCGCAAGAGGATTCGAGAGTGTGAAAGTGAGCATCAGGAAATACAAGAAGCCCATCAGAAGTTGATTGAGGAATGGAAGGATATGGTTGTCAGCGCCAACAAGCGACTAGGGTATTTGGAGCGGGGTCTAGTGGAGCTAGAAGGAAAGTTCCTCAAGAGGATTGAAGATTGTTGAAACGCTGAAGGGAATGTAGGCGGACATTTGGCCCAAGCTTATCTGCTGCTAGGACTGCGCGAGCTGGTGAAGCTGTTCGAGGGGGATAAAGATACCGAATATGGGGAAGGTCCTTCTGGGACCAAGTAGTTAGGAGTCTTTTATTTTGCTTTTAATGATGTAATAAGGCCGATGGCCACTAGTGACATTTTATTATTTAGCGTCGTTTTGGATTCTTCTTATTTTTATCAATAAAATGAGGCATTTAGCATTATAAGTTTTCCGAGTTAATTTGTTGCTACGCCTACTTCGGGCACAACGAGGCACCAAATTATGACGCGATTTATATTCTTGCACAATGTATTTAAATATTGCAACATTTTCTTCTCATAACCAGCACTAACTTGTTACGTTTTTGTTTTTCTTTATTTTTATTCCCCTCCCCAAAGGTTAGTTCGTGCATTCTGGCACCATCATCATACAGTACGAGATCCAAGGGCCCTTCACCTCTTCCTCCCCCGAGTCCTATCCGGAATAAAAACAAAGGTAGAATGGGAGATTCAAGCGCCAGAAAGGAAAATGAAATAATTGAGATTCCTCAGGGTACCCCGGTTGCTAAGGAAACTGCTGCCCAACTTGAGCAGAAACTGTTGAAGTTCCAAGAAGAACTGGATCAAGTTCGGAACTTTGCAAATTTATCATTCACTCTCACCGCTCCTGATGTCAACTTTCCAAATGCTCAAAATCCCGCACCTCCACAGAACACCCCACAACCACAGATGCAACCTGCTCATGCTCAACACTGCAACACATGCCACACTCCACTACTCTTTCCTGAACCACTGAACACCACAAACGACCACCCCCATAACACTCACATCTACGTAGATACCATACCCCACTACACTCAACCAATCTCAAGCGCACCTGAGTCTGATGACAAGGACTCTCTTATTAGAAACTTTGCAGCAGAACTCAAGAAGTTGACCAGCCGAGTTCAGGGCATGGAAGGAAACAAAGGCATAGAGGGGCTGAATTATGAGGACCTCTGCATTCAGCCAGATGTTGAACTTCCGGAGGGATACAAACCTCCTAAGTTCGAATTGTTCGATGGCACGGGAGATCCCAGAGTCCATCTGAGGACATATTGTGATAAGCTGGTCGGAGTCGGAAGGAATGAGAAAATATGTATGAAACTCTTCATGAGAAGACTGAAGGGGGATGCTTTATCCTGGTACATCAGTCAAGACCCCAAGAAATGGACAAGCTGGGTAGGTATGGCATCAGATTTCATGGATAGGTTCCGATTCAATACAGAGAATGCACCGGATGTATTCTACATCCAGAATCTGAAGAAGAAACCTACCGAGACATTCCGCGAGTATGCTACTCATTGGAGATCAGAGGCTGCTAAGGTCAAGCCGGCCTTAGAAGAGGAACAAATGAACAGATTCTTCGTCCGGGCTCAGGACCCACAATATTATGAGAGGTTGATGCTGATCGAGGGCCATAAATTCTCCGATATCATCAAGATGGGAGAAAGAATTGAGGAAGACATTAAGAATGGTATGGTTACTAATCTTGAAGCATTGCAGGCCACCAACAAGGCTTTACAGTTAGGTGGCACGTCCAAGAAGAAGGATGTCAATGCCGTGATGGTCGCACAGGGAGCCAAATCACCACTAAAATACCACACTTACCCATCACCTCCACTTACATATCAGCCTATCCCGAATTACCAAGCACCCGCACCCTCTTACCAAAATCCACCGCCCGTTTATCAATCATCTCCACCTCCCACATATCAACTCACTTCACCCAGATACTCTCAACCTGCACCTGTTTACCAAGCTTATAATGCCCAACCCTCTTACTACTAATCACCTCCCACATGCCAAAATTTCCCAAGACCCAGACCAAATTTTGACCGTAGACCTCCCAGACAATATACAGCCATCGCTGAGCCAATTGACCAGCTGTATGAGAAACTTAAAGCTGCTGGTTACGTCTCCCCTATCCTTGCCATAACTCCAGAAAATCCTTCCCAGTGGGTCAACCCTAATAAGACCCGTGCGTACCACTCCGACATGAAGGGACATACCATTGACGAATGCCGCTCATTGAAGGACAAGATTCAAACTCTGATCGACAATAAGGTTATCGTAGCAAAGGAGCCTGCTCCTAATGTCCGCAACAACCCTCTGCCTGATCACAGAGGTGGGGACATTCACATGATCGAGATCGAAGATGACTGGAACCCCAAGGGATCGATATGATTGATTGCTGAGGATGATGAGCCAAAGAAACCGACAGTCACACTTAACCCGATTGTTGTGCAGAATCAGCCCTCCAGGGGCGACGAAGTAAACATGTCTATACCTCTCGAATTTGAAGCACCTTCTTCTTCGAAGGTTGCCGGGCCAATTGAGGTTGAGTATGGGGCTCCAAAGGCACATGTACTCTTTGAAGTTGCTGTGTTACCACCGAGGGTACCCATTCCTATAGCAATGTCAGACATAACACCATTCCACTCAAATGCCATCCCATGGGATTACACAGCTGAAGCAAGGAGGAAAGGAAGGACCAAGTCGGGAGAAGCAATTGCTGCGCAGGGTTTGACCAGAACAGGCAGGGTTTACACTCCAGAGCACCTAGCTGAGTCCAGTAAGCAAGCTTCGGGACGGACTACTCAAACTGGTCCCGATGATCTTTGGAGGAAAATACCAGATAAGGAGTATTCGGTCGTTGAGCAGTTGAACAAAACACCAGCACAGATCTCCATCCTAGCTCTTCTACAGAGCTCTGACGCACACAAAAATGCCTTGATGAAGATATTGAGCGAAGCTTATGTGCCCAGCAACATAACTGGGGGCGAAATGGCAAATATGGTAGGACAAATACTGTAAAGCCACAAAATCACCTTCCACAAAGATGAGCTGCCGCCGGAAGGGCTGAGTCACAACATGGCCCTACACATCACCGTGCAATGCGAGGATTACTTCGTCACTAGAGTCTTGATCGATGGAGGCTCCAGCCTCAACATCTGTCCGTTGATAACTCTCAGAACATTGGGAAAGAGCCTGCACGAGATCAAAGATTGGGCCATCAATGTCAAAGCCTTCGATGGGTCCCAAAGGTCTACTATCGGAGAGATCATCCTATGCTTGCAAATGGGGCCAACCTGGTTCGACGTTGACTTTCAAGTGATAGATGTCCCAGCATCCTACAATTTTCTATTGGGATGACCATGGATCCATGCCGCTGGAGCTGTAGCATCGACCCTGCATCAGGCAGTGAAGTTCGAATAGAATCACCAAGAGGTGATCATTCATGTCGATGGTAGCAACCCCATATATAGTCGCCAGACCATCCCGATGATTGGAGGCAGAAGGAGAATAGGCGGAGAAACATACCACCACATTGAAAGAGTCAACGCTGTAGACAAAGATAAATGGTGGGATAACAAGATTGAAAGTATCCTGAATTGGTGTGAATACGAACCTGGAGAGGGACTCGGCAAAAACCTCCAGGGAATCGCCAAACCCATCAAGCTAAAGAAACATGGCACTACATTTGGTTTGGGGTATGAGTACACTTGGGAGGAGTTCAATCACTGGTTGCCACCATGACGCGGTCCCTACTACCCACTAGAGCATCCGATACCTCACCTAGAGCAGACTTTCCAGCCGGAAGATACTATATATGGGTCGGAGGAAGATGAAGCATTGGCAGCCATGAAGAATCTGTTTCTGGATGATGATGATATGGACTGCTGTGTTATTTTCGAGGAGGAAGGCCCTTCTATACAAGTTGTGAACCGAGGAGAGCGCCTCAGCAATTGGTCAATCAGAACCACCAAGGCCCGGAAAGCTTCGGGGTAGCAAGGCTAAACAAAAGCACCATGCATCACATTTTACTTTTTACTAGCTGATTTTATTTTTGCATTGTCTTTAATTCTAAAAAAGCCTTGATACTCAAAACAATTGCGAATTTAATCGAAGCATTTCAGTTTATTATATATCTCGCTCTTATTATTTTTCTATCATTCACTTTATTTTACACAACATTACTATTACTTGCCTTGACGATGAACCAACGATTGTGACTTGCAACTAGACAACGCAACAAACAGATACGGACTCAGCAGAGGATGATATGCCAGAAGAAGTCGTTAGAGGAGTTGAGAATTTTGAAAATAGGCCTTCTAACTTGGATGAAATTGAGGTCGTTAATTTGGGAGATGCAGAGAATGTCAAAGAAATGCGCATCAGTGTTCACCTGTCACCATCAGAAAAGAAAGAGTACACGGAGTTCCTAAAGGAATATGAAGACATTTTCGCCTGGTCATATGATGATATGACTGGTCTCAGCACATCTATTGTAGCTCACAAACTGCCAACATATCCAACATGCCCGCCGGTAAAGCAGAAGCTCAGGAAATTCAAACCCGACATGAGTTTGAAAATCAAAGAAGAGGTTACCAAGCAAGTCAAAGCCAAGGTTCTCAGGGTAGTAGAGTATCCGACATGGTTAGCCAACATCGTGCCAGTACTAAAAAATGATGGGAAATTTAGAGTTTGTGTTGACTACCAGGATCTTAATCGGGCCAGTCCCAAAGACGACTTCCCCTTGCCTAATATACACATTCTTATCGACAACTACGCCAAGCACGAGTTGCAGTCTTTTGTTGATTGTTCATTCGGTTTGAAGAACGCTGGTGCCACCTACATGAGAGCCATGACTACCATCTTTCATGACATGATACACAAGGAGATCGAGCTATATATGGATGACGTCATCATCAAATCCAAGAAAGCAAGGGATCACATGGAAGATCTAAGAAAGTTCTTCAACAGACTGAGGAGGTACAATCTGAAACTGAATCTCGCCAAGTGTGCATTCGGGATTCCTGCTGGAAAATTATTAGGCTTTATCGTGAGTCGTCGAGTAATAGAATTGGATTCGTCAAAGGTTAAAGCTATCCAAGAATTGCCACCGCCAAAGAACAAGAAGGACGTGATGAGTTTCCTGGGGAGACTCAACTATATCAACCGATTCATAGCTCAGTCCACTGTCATTTGTGAACCTATCTTCAAAATGTTGAAAAAGGATGCTGCTACCAAGTGGACTGATGATTGTCAAAAAGCTTTTGACAGAATTAAGGAATACCTGTCAACGCCGCCAGTCTTGGTTCCGCTCGAGCCAGGAAGACCCATATTGCTTTACCTTGCGGTATTGGATGGAACATTCGGTTGTGTTCTAGGACAACATGATGAAACAGGGAGAAAGGAGCAAGCCATCTACTATCTCAGTAAGAAGTTCACACCGTACGAGGCCCGATATTCTCTTTTAGAATGCACTTGTTGTGCTCTGACTTGGGTCGCGCAGAAGTTGAGGCATTACTTCTGTGCTTACACTACTTATCTCATATCCAGAATGGACCCTCTAAAGTATATCTTCCAGAAACCCATGCCCACTGGCAAGATCGCCAAGTGGCAAATCCTGCTAAGTGAATTTGACATTTTTTACGTGACCCAAAAATCAATCAAAGGGCAAGCCTTAGCGGACCATCTCGCCGAGAATCCCGTAGACGGAGAATACGAGCCATTAAAAATGTATTTTCCCGATGAAGAGGTATCTTTCATAGGAGAAGATATTGCAGAATCCTATGATGGTTGGAGGTTGTTTTTCGACGGAGCTGCAAATTTCAAAGGAGTTGGCATAGGAGCAGTCCTAGTATCAGAAACCGGCCAGTACTACCCGGTATCCGCCAAGCTCAGGTTCCCTTGCACCAATAATATGGCCGAATATGAAGCCTGCATCTTGGGGCTCAAAATGGCCATTGACATGAACGTTTAGGAGTTGCTAGTGATCGGGGATTCAGACTTGCTCATACATTAGGTTCGAGGAGAGTGGGCAACCAAGAACTCTAAGATACTCCCCTACTTGCATCATATACAGGAGTTGAGGAAAAGGTTCACAAAGACAGAATTTCAGCACGTCCCTAGAGTCCAGAACGAGTTTGCTGATGCATTAGCTACTTTATCGTCCATGATCCAGCATCCAGATACAAATTTCATTGATCCCATCCCAGTAAAGATTCATGACCATCCACCTTATTGCGCCCAGGTTGAGGAAGAAGCGGATAGAAAGCCATGGTTCCACGACATCAAGAAGTACTTGACAACAGGGGAATATCCAGAACTTGCCAACGCTACTCAGAAGCGCACACTTCGTAGGTTATCCAGCAACTTCTTTCACAGTGGAGGAATCCTGTACAGGAGGACTCCTGATTTAGGTTTACTAAGGTGTGTCGAAGCAAAAGAAGCATCTAGGCTATTAGACGAAGTGCATGCAAGGACATGCGGGCCGCACATGAATGGTTTTGTCTTAGCAAAGAAGATACTCCGAGCAGGGTATTTTTGGATGACTATGGAAACAAACTATATCCAGTATGTTCGCAAATGCCATCGCTGTCAGATACATGCAGATATGATAAAGGCGCCTCCAAGCGAGCTTACTGCAACAAGCTCACCGTGGCCATTCGCCGCTTGGGGAATGGATGTTATCGGACCTATCGAGCCTGCCGCATCAAATGGGCACATGTTCATCTTAGTGGCAATCGATTATTTTACCAAATGGGTCGAAGCAGCATCATACAAGACAGTTACTAAGAAGGTTGTGGCGGGTTTCGTCCGCGACTGCATTGTTTGTCTTTTCGGAGTTCGGGAATCAATCATCACCGATAATGGTTCCAATCTCAACAGTGACTTGATGAAAGCAATGTGTGAAACTTTCAAGATCAAACACAATAACTCTACAGCCTACAGGCCTCAGATGAATGGAGCTGTTGAAACAGCCAACAAGAATATCAAGAAGATACTAAGGAAGATGGTCGAAAGGCACAAACAATGGCATGAGAAATTATCATTCGCCTTATTGGGATACCGCACTATAGTCCGCACATCGACCGGAGCACTCCATACATGCTGATTTATGGTACAGAGGAGGTCATCCCCGCTGAGGTAGAAATTCCCTCCTTAAGGATCATACAAGAAGTAGAGTTGGATAATGCAGAATGGGTAAAAGGTCGCTACGAGCAGTTAGCCCTTATAGATGGGAAATGGATGAATGCGGTTTGCCACGGTCAGTTGTACCAGAACAGAATGTCCAGAGCCTTCAACAAAAGGGTTAAGACAAGGAAGTTTACACCGGGGCAGCTGGTGTTGAAGAAAATATTCCCACATCAAGATGAAGCTAAGGGGAAGTTCTCTCCCAATTGGAAGGTTCCGTACATGGTTCACCGGGTTCTAACTAGAGGAGCCCTTATTCTTGCAGAGATGGATGTAGAAGTCTGGCCGAAGCCAATCAATTCAGATGCAGCGAAATGCGTTATGTGTAACCACTTATGATTCCCTTAATGATGTAATTTGAACTATGCCTGACCTGATTCCCGTTTAAGAGGGGATACGTAGGCAGCCCTATGGGTTCAGTCATAATTTAATAAAAATTCCATTTCCCCGCTATTGGAACTGGGGCAGAATTTTGAGGAGGACCCTCAAAATTCTGAAGTTAATTTCAGTCCATGCATCGCTAGAAGCGCCAACCTGGTAAACTGGGGTAGAATTTTGAGAAGGACCCTCAAAATTCCGAAGATGATTTTTTTTAGTTAGTCAGCACAGCCGCCAGAGATGTCTGCTCAGCAAACTGGGGCAGAATTTTGAGGAGGATCCTCAAAATTCAGGAGCGAAAGAGGTTGCAATGTCTTGAACCACGTCGCAGTCGTTGGTTCATCCAAAGAAAACTATTTTCGATTATATATATGCTAAAGCATGCATAACTATTATCCAAATTGCTGTTGTTTAGCGACGCTACCCCAATGACACACAACGTCAAGAGCCCGGGGAAGACGAACTAACCTTTCCCCTCACAGAACTCACGATGTTCTTTGGATGCAGGCACTCGACTTGCAATATCGTCAGGTATATTTATGCACGCATACCTTCCCAAGAATGCAACTTCTCAGAATCATCACTTGCCCGCAATTGCTATCCGTACACAATCTCCCCAGCAGTCATATTGTCATAATCAGCTATCAGCTAAGAGATCTTACTACTAATCGTCCTTTTACATTCTTGCACTGCATAAAGCTACCTTTATGCCTTCCGAGGTTAAGCTCTACCTCCATCTGCATTTCTCTGCATTGCATAAGGCTACCTTTCTACCTTCCGAGGTTAAGCTCTACCTCCATCTGCATTTCTCTGCATTGCATAAGGCTACCTTTCTGCCTTCCGAGGTTAAGCTCTACCTCTATATGCATTTCTCTGCATTGCATAAGGCTACCTTTCTGCCTTCCGAGGTTAAGCTCTACCTCCATCTGCATTTCCTGCATTGCACAAGGCTACCTTTCTGCCTTTCGAGACTAAGCTCTGTCTCCATCTGCAATCTGCATAAGGCTACCTTTCTGCCTTTCGAGACTAAGCTCTGTCTCCATCTGCATTTTGCATAAGGCTACCTTTCTGTCTTCCGAGGTTAAGCTCTACCTCCATCTGCATTTCCTGCATTGCATAAGGCCACTTTTATGCCTTTCGAGACTAAGCTCTATCTCCATCTGCATTCGACATAAGGCTACCTTTCTGCCTTCCGAGACTAAGCATTGTCTCCACCTGCATTTTATTTTGCATCGCATAAGGCTACTTTTCTGCCTTTTGAGGTTAAGCTCTACCTCCATCATCATCTGCATAAGGATGCCTTTCTTCCTTCCGAGACTAAGCTCTGTCTCCATCCTACATGGCTAAAATATCGCCACTTTATTTTCTTGCATGGCTAAAATATCGCCACTTTATTTTCTTGCATGGCTGAAATATCGCCACTTTATTTTCTTACATGGCTGAAATATCGCCACTTTATTTTTCTTGCATGGCTGAAATATCTCCACCTTTTATTTACGTCTTGCATCGGCTGAAAGATCGCCACCTGCTGCATTTCATGGGCTGAAAGATCGCCAAATTGTCCAAGGGCGTCATTGTTCGGAGGCACCATTTTCATAGCCCGAGAACGCCATGCCATGGCCTGAGGACCCCATTTTATCTTTTGCACATCATTATTCAAAGGCATCATGGTTTAGAGGCACCATTCTCATAGCCCGAGAACATCATTTCATAGCCTGCGAATCCTTTACCATACGCCTCATGGCCCAGGACGTCATGGTTCGAGGACGTCATCCTAACCGTCCGAGGACAGCATTCACGGTCCAATGGGAATTTGCATCACGTTTTAATTTATACACAATATGCGCTCGTATTACTTACTTGCAGGTGCACTAGCTGGCAACGACCGTCTCAGCAGGAGCGATCCCGCTCCGATTCCCGCAGTCTATCGGTTTTTCAGAAAACCTCTCTCAATCTAAAACATCGCGTCCGTCCGTTTCAAATCTCCATTGGCATATTCCGCCGATGGATCCTGAACTACATATGTCCTGATTCCAATAAGACCAGGGATATGTAGGCAGATCAAGAGCCAGAGCTCGGTTAGAATTCTTTGCAAATCGTTTCTTTTGGTCAAAATTGGTCATCTTATCTTTACCCGACAACTCTTTCATCCTCCTCGGGTAAAGAAGGGCAGCTGTTGATACCCAATTTTTCATACTCAAAATACTTTCAAAATAGCATGTGTATGCATATATAAGCATGCCCAAGAGTTTTGGTATTTTCCACTAATTTTTAAAGATTTTTAAAATCAATTTATTGTCTATTTTAGCAGTGCAAAACCCATAATTATTCCCAAAATCATCAATTTTGGTGAATAATTTATTTCATTCCCATATTTATACCAAAATATAGTTAAGATAATTTTTACAAATTTATTTGGTATGTTAAAAGCTAAATCGCATATAATTGCAATTGTAGCCTACTTTAAGATTAATAGCATTTTATCATTGTGAAATTGGTTCCAATATTTTTAAATTAATATTTATATATTGTTCGTTGGATCAGTACTTTTAATTTGCTTTCAAGATCATTTTACCATTTTTATAAAAATAAAAAGACTAAAACAGGTTATTTAAAATCTGGCCCATTTTTATTTCAATCATAGCCAAATTGATCCCCCCTAATTGACCCAATTCTGAAACCCAATTGGACCGGCCCAATTCCGATTTAACCCAACCCCTTTACCCATTTATCCGACCCGCCCGGTTTTCTTTTAATCCCATCCGTTATCAACGGCTCCCCTCATCCCCTTACTTTTTTAATTCAAACGACCCCTTTACCCAACCTCATTCTCACCAACCGCCGCCTCTACAACCCTCTACTATCTCAAACTCTCTCGAGGGTTCTCAAACCCTAGCCTCCTTCTGCCTTGTTCCACCGTGTTTTCACCAGAATCCATGGCTTCTCAGGCTATGGACAGCCTATATTCACCTCCTCTGGCTCTTGCATGCCTGATGCTCGAAGGTTCGAGGCCAGACCTCGAAGGTCTTCACTCAGACCTTCACCGATTCGAATATTCCGGCCATCTCCGACTTTGCTCCGTTGGCTCTTGGTCTTCTGAGCCTGTTTCTGACCTTATCCAACTTGGATCGGACCTCTTACCAAGCCTTTCTCATTCCAGGGTTCCTCTGAAACCCTAGTTATTCGAGGTTTTCTCTGATTGTTCTTTTAAATCTATGCTATATCTGTGCTTTACTGGAGTTTTAAAATGCTTTTCCCAATTTTTCTTTCAAAAATTACTTCTTTCCGATCTAGGGTTTCTGAAAAGCTTAAAATGTTCTTCTGACTCTTCCTTTTATTTTCTTTGTATGTATGTGGCTATACTATGTTCATATGTTTTCTTTTCTACTACGCCTGTATTGTCCTTCTACTTTTTTTTATACATGTTACTCCTATGCTCACATGATTATCCTTGTTATGTTTTCATTACTCTTCTACTATATGTGTTTACTGTTAAGTTCTTCGATTTTTGTTTGCTTTACTTGACTCTTTTCGTGTTCTTGCTAAATGTGTTTCATCTACTACTTCTTAAGTTTGTATCACTTTTTCTTCTGAACTTGTTTAAGTTCAGAGTTTTTCTCAAAACGTGTTCTCCATGCTTTTGACTGTGTATCATGTCTGTTTGTTTATCATATGTCTTTGGAAAAGACTCCTGAGCCTCTATTGAATGGTTTGCCTTCTCATCTCTATTGTCTGACTCAACTCGAAACCCTAAGGTTCGGGGATTTCTTGGCATTTTGATCTTTTGTGTGCGAGTTAGGTTCCACTTCGGGACCCTGGACTCTCAGACTCATTGTGAGTCTGCAAACTAGACTTATACCTCTTCTTGCTTATGATTCTGAACCTTTCTTTGTTAAACTCTCTTCTAAATAATTTGACAAGCCCCTCTGGTATTCACATATTTGTGTGCTTTATACATAAGGACTCTGCCTTCAAAGGTTTTTAATTGATTCTGAAATCCTCTAATGGGGTTTGATTGATTGTTACTGAATTTTCTTTAATTGAACCTCCTTTACCTTTTCCTGACTTGGTTCATTCGAATTGAATTGTAGTTTTGATTTCCCTAACTGTTTGATTGATTCCTTTTCCTTATTTTTTCCAAGCCGTGTACTATTGAATTCTTTCCTTTAATAACTTCTCTGTATTTACCCCTTTTGTGCTACTTTGAAAAGGTTTTAATCAAAACTGCTTTCCTTAATTGGCTTTTACCCATTGAAATCAGAATCCCTTAACTAAAGGGAGATTGATTTCAATGTTATTTCCTTACCTTTTCTCACTTGTTTTCTGCACTATAAAAGGGGCACGACCCTTCTGCACTTGGAAGAGCCTTAACTTACAATTCAATACTTTTACAACATACTTCGAATTGCATACTCTTACACACACACTCACAATTCAGCACTTTACACACATAATCTCACAGCTCTCTTCTAAGATCTTCTGACTATTTGTTGGCTTTACAAGACTACTGCTTTTCTTTTCTTGTTTCCCTGAAACTGGTATGTCCTTTATTTAATTTTTTGCCTCACCCTTATGTGCTTCAGACTGTTGTTTACTCTACTGCCTATGTTCAGTAATTTGTGTTAAATATTTTTCTTCCTTGCTTCTATTTCTGTTATGAATCCTCTACCCCTATCCCCTTTTATGTGCTGAGTTAAGTTCTTGGCCTGACAGTATCCTAATTACTGTCCAGGCCTTAGCTTGATCCACAATGGATCCTAACTCTCAATGCTTGACTAGCAGGCTGGTCAGGGGTGTGCCAGTATCCCAATTGCTGTTCATCACCACTAGCTTGCGCTGTCTCTCTTTGATTCTGTTCCCCCTTGTGCACTTACACCTATTCCTAGAATCTTAAGTTCTACCCCTCTCTTTTGAGCCTTGCTTTGGGACCTTGAGTTCCCTCTGAACTTGGACATCTGAGAGCTGGCATTTCCGCACTGCACTATAATCTAAATCTGCAATATATTTGGGGTGTAAGCACTGCCTGGAGTTCCTGAAACTCCTTGGATCTCTGAAACACCCCAGATAAGAGAAAGCTTTGGAATCTGATCTTTGGAAGTTGGTTTGTTTCATATTTCAGACCTGGGGTCTGAATTAGGCTCTCCTTGGTTGGAATCTTTAATTTCTGATATTTTTCTTAATTCATTCTGGTTTGTAATAATCTTGTAATAAACATTTGGGGTCGGCTAGTGGAAAAGGGTAGGGGACTATGCATGCGAGGGGTAGATACCATGTTCATAGGGAATTACTATACTTCTAAAATTCTGCATCTTCATATAGATACCATGCCTATAGGACTTTCTGCATTCTGCATATGTCATTAGGAAAACCTATTATAGGATTTAAATACCTAATCAATTGCATGTAGACAACTTGCCTATAGGATTCCTGCATAAGCAATAACAGTGCTCAAATCAGTAATACCTAGAAAGCATGTCTATAGGGGTTATTAACTAAACCTGAATCGTCAACTCGCTTATAGGCCTAAAATCAGTAGCAATAATGTTTAAGATCTTATGTCCCTGTAATTGACAATTCTTTTTCTGCAATCAGTTTACTTCTTTATTTCCGAAACTAATAGATATCATGCCTATAGGTTCTGTTTAATGCCTAGGCAAGCCTTAGGATAAAATTTTATAATTGCATCAATTTTGATAATTACAACTAGCAGGCAGGCCTAATTCGGACTTCTTATATGAAAATATGTGATAAATTAGCCACCCTTCCTACGTTAAGTTAAAAAACAGACCAAACCAATATTTGTAAGTCATGCTAAATAATCTGCTGCTTTGAATGAGGAGGCCGACTTGAGCCTTAACTGCTATTTGTTTCCCCTTTAATTGCTATCTTTTATTGTTTGTCGCCTAGATTTTTATCCTTTTGAAAACTCCGCAAAAGCCCCAACTCCCTACCCTTTAGGATTAGTTGTCCCATATGCCTCCGGGACTGATAGGATTGGGACGGGTAATAACATGCAATAAGTAACGATACCATTTCGCGCTTTAACACCTTAACAAGGTGGGAAGGGTAGATATGGATATGATGACCGATGCACTAATATCACGTGCGACCCCTCTTTCGAGGAGTGATTGCTGGGTATTGCATTGAAGTGATCCATACTAATCATAAACTTAGGACCCCCTCCCTTTATTTGCTTTCATCTTTTCTTGTAAACTTATTCAAATATTTTTTTTAAAAATTTCCGCACTCTCTACTTACCTTCGAAAGTTTTCAACCTGATTGCAATGTTATATGCGAATCTTTATTTGAGCCTTGATTGTTTACTTGTAAAGTCACAATTGTAACATGGCCGGGAACCACACTAGTGGATCTTGAGGGGTGCCTAACACCTTCCTCTCGAGATAATTTCTAGTCCTTACCCGAACTCTGGTTTTCCAACTCAAACTCTTCTAAAACAAAGTGTCCGAATGCACTATAATCATTAGGTGGCAACTCTTCAAATTCCGAAACCCAATTCTCGAAAGGGAATAGAGTTGTCCTTCCCAATGTCGTATACCCGATTTCTGACCCCACGGTTAGAGAAAAAGGGGGCATCAACATAGAACACACAAATCATATAAACATGCTTTCTCCCTTTTTCATGCAAATATTAGAAGATACCCACTTCCCAATTTTACTATCACCCCAATTGTTATTACAGAATTATTACAGACCCAATAATGAATAAATTACAAAGTAGTACACACAATAACAGTAGTCCCAAGACAAGCCCAAAAGATACCCAGCACTGCCAGGCCTTTAACTGAGCTCTTTCTCCACCATTTAGCACACACAAATCTCAACATAGCCCAAAAACCATAGGAGAACTCTAACCAAACCCAACAAACATGGTTTTGAT
The DNA here is from genome assembly GCF_000393655.2 of Nicotiana sylvestris. Taxonomy (NCBI): domain Eukaryota; kingdom Viridiplantae; phylum Streptophyta; class Magnoliopsida; order Solanales; family Solanaceae; genus Nicotiana; species Nicotiana sylvestris. Next base: position 60,063,072 of record NC_091058.1, read on the forward strand.
CAAAGGATCTAGAAAACAATCACTTACACAAGTCAATTTGCACATTCAATAGGCAGAAAGAGGGACAAAACTGAGTAGTAAGGAAAATGACCAAAGAACCTCATGCCCTAGTGTGTCAGAGTTCACAAGGGTCTCAAGATGGACCCCGAACAGTGCTCACACTAGGGAGGTTAATAGAGAAAGCTTTAGTGACCTTGGCTTTCGCCCGACCAAGAATTATAGGTTCAACATAGGGTAACTAACCAATGAGAGTGAAAATAGTAGTCAAATGGCAGAGTTTGAAGAAGTGCATTTGGATTTTTAGAAACAAGCATTGCAAAGGTGATCACACAATGAACATATCCACACAGAGGGTAAGCAAACTCAAGAGACAGTCTAATATCATAAGTCCACACTTAGCACATTTAGGCAAGGAACATTTGTAAGAAATCAAGGGGGTTATGGCTTCTGGGATTACGAAATTAATAAGCAAGGCATTATGCCAAATAAGACAAACCACAGAACATTAACTTAATAGGTTCAAGCCTAAGGGTCAAATTATGCTAAACACCAAGGGTTGAATAGTGAAACTCACACCAATAAGGCAAACATAATCAAATGTTATCTGGAATACAAGTTAAGAAGCTATTCTAAAAGGTTCCAACTAGTTTCTAGGGAGTACAGAGTTGGGCAGGGTAAGGACATACTAAGTGATAAAATGATCATAGGAGAAAATCATAGCTAAAATGAGGGTTTTACCATGGATTGAGGCATATAACAGATACAAATCAATCACTATAGAAATCCAGAACAAGGCGGGAAACAAACTGATGTCATATAACCAATGTAAACACTCAAAGTACCAATACATTAAGCTAAACGAACTTTAAATAGTTTAAATTGCTCAAGTTAAACACAAATACATTTTAGAACTGACAATTAGGCATGAGAAAATGCTAGAGTGGTTCATATTATAAGTAGAGTTACACATAGAGATAGTCTAGAAACACATTGGGTTATGCAATTTCAAAGGCATGAATATGCTAATCAGGAACATAAGAGAATTGACATTGCAAAGGCTAAAGAACTCACCAGTTACTGATTGAAAAGTAGAAAAACAAGAAAAGAACAGAATCACTTGGAACGTCAACAAAGCAGTATAACCCAGGGCCTTAGATGCGTCAAGTTCCCAAGGGATTCTTGGAATCCAGGGCAATGCCCACACCCAAGGAAGGTCGAAAAAATAGGAATTCCGGTGGCCTTGGCTTTCATTCGGTCAAGAGCCAAAGTATAACAAGAGAATAAGCCAACAACAAAGTGAAGATCTTTAGCTTTTTTATGGAAATTTAATGATTAAAAGTCTGTCAAAAAGGGAATGGGGGAGGGGTTTATATAGCAGTCAAAATCGAGCAAACATAGAAGGAAACAAAATAATTTAAGCAACAAACAAGGAAAAGAAACATGCAAATCGATTTGAAATCAACTTAAAAGAGAAAATTTGTAAACCCTAGTTTTTTAGGAAAAGTGTAAATCAACAAAATACAAACAAAAGCGAACTTACATAGTATAATATTGAACGTATATAGACGAAATAGTTTTCAAAATTAAAGATTCAAACCACTTTCGTTCGATTTTGGAAGATATTGCTTGCCATTTTTAGTCAAGCACCTAGGTAACACCACAAATGGACAACCAGTACCAAAAGAATTTAAATATCGCAAGAGAATAGTAGTCGAATCCCATTATCAGTGGGACTAGGAGAGGGATTTAGGGGAGGCGACTAGGGTTATTCAAAATAGAGAATAGGTGAGTAGAGCGTTTAGGGGCGGCCGATTAAGGGGAAATGGGTAGGGTTCTGGGTTAGGTTAATTTCAAGATCAACGGCTGGGATCAAAAAATTGAATGGGCAAGTCGTTTAGAAGCGGGTTGCGAGTTTTAGTAGGAGTTATTTGGTTTGGGCTTAGGGTAATTGGGCTAGGTAATTGAGTGTTTGGGCCATTCATTTGGTTCGAAATTGGTCTAAAATTGGGTTGTTGTTTAAATACCCAAAATATATCAAAACAATTTATAAAAATGCTTAATAAATAATTAAAAAACATTATTTATGCACTAAAATGATTAACAATAATAACAACATTATCAAAATTTACAAATGCTATTTTGGCACAAATAATGTAATTATACATGAATGTAGACTATTATTGCAAAAATGTGTAATTAGCATAAAAATGCAAAAATGCAATTATAGAAAACGAAGTAAAATATTATAAAACATACTTGGTGTAAACAATAAGTTTGGACAATTAAGTCATTACAAAATAGTTTAAGAATAATTACTAGATATTTATATGATAAAAATGTAAAAGAAATTAATTTAGAGCTTTAAAAATTATGAAATATTATAGAAAATGCTCGTATAGGTTTGAAAACTAAATGATGATGTAAATATGCTATTTTCAAAGTATATATGCATTTTAAGAATATGAGGAAAAAATTGGGTATCAACAAATATGACTTGTTCCAACTCTTCAACCATTGATTTTATGATGTCAGTGTCACTAGGAGCTATGAGCGATCTCGGGACAGCGTAATCGTCCTCCTCATCTGCTTCTCGTCCCTCTTATTTATCCAGTTTGGCCGAGGCCGACATTAATGATTGCTATTTAATTTCTTCCTTTCAGGTCGGTTCCACGTTCCTTGATGTCGAAATTGTAGGCACCATAATTACCTCGTCGACATCGAACATCTCCTTTACAGCCAGTTGTTCTTTGTTGACCGTTCTGACTCCCCCCGATGTGGGAAATTTCAACGCCCGGTGCAAGGTCGATGGTACTACCCTCATGTTGTGAACTCATGGCCTTCCGAATAGAGCGTTATACCTCATGTTCCCCCCGATCACGTATAACTTTGTTTCTGGGATTGTCCCGGCGGTATTTAATGGCAAGGTTATTTCTCCTTTAGTGGTTTAAACCCGTTCAATACCTGAACTACTGGCACGATTTGGTCCTTTAACACCAATTGCTCTACGACCCTCGATTTGATGATATTGGCCGATCTACCTGGATCAATCAACACACGTTTAACTTGATATTTATTGATAAGTACAGATATTACCAGTTCATCATTGTGAGGCTGTACAATGATCTTGGCATCTTCGTCACTGATGAAATGGATCCCTCCGGATATAATCCTGGGTGCACTTTTCCCTTTTGATAGATACTTAGTGCGCTTTCTTATTGGTCCTTCGGGAACATCGACTCCTCTGATGATCATGTTGATCATGTGCTCAGGCTCCTCTTCTTCGACTTGTTTGTTGGCATCCTTGTTCTCGAAGTGGTTTTTGGCTTGATCACTTAGGAATTCTCGGAGATGCCCGTTGTTAAATAACCGGGCCACATCTTCTCTTAACTATCGGCAATCTTCGGTCTTGTAGCCGTGAATGTGATAAGCATGAATTTTGACTGCTTATTAGAACCTTTTTGATCTTGTCTTAGTCCGAAAGTATCAAATTATGTTCCCAAAACTAATGAAATTGTGCAAATTATAGGAATATTGGAAGTTTGGTCTCCCATGATGAATTCCAACTCAAAAAGGAGTGTTCCGAAGCACAAGGCAATAAAGGGCGTAGAAGCAAAGATGTGTGGTCTGCAGAAGGAATTTTGCAGTCGTAGAAGAAATTGCGGACCGCAGAATTCCATCTGCGGCTGCAACCCAAGCCAAGCCTAACAAGAAATTGACAAATGTGCAGCCGCAAATTAGGGTCCGCATTGACAAGTATTTTCAAGTTCAGAGAATGTACAGAAGACCAAGTCCTGAAGCCTTGCAGAAATGCGGACCGCACAAGAATTGTGCGGCCGCAGAAGTTACTTTGTAGCCCCAATCCATAAATGTACGGCTGCAAAACTTCCCTTATTGCCAGCTGAAGAAATCTGCAAACCGCACATGGAATTGTGCGGCAGCAGAACCTCCCGAGGGGCATTTTTGTCATTGATTTTTAGCCTAGTAAATAGATGAGTTTCACAAAATTAGGTTAAGTTTGAACATTCAAAGCTATTGTAGTCATTTCTTTTTACTAAATTAGGAAGGTTTAGATTATTTGAGTGTTTTAACATTAGATTTTATCATTTTAATCTTTCATTATGAGGTTAATTAGCTTTTCTTCTTTATTTTATGTAATTTCTATTATGAGTAGCTAGATTCTTACTAGGGTTGTGACCCAACCATAGTATGTAAACCTTATGGATAATTAATTTATTGCTTGTTTATGATTGAGTGTTGATTATTTATCTTAGTTCATGCTTCAATTTTAGAATTAATGGTTGCAAACATTGATTCATGCCTATTTGACTTAGTCTCTACTTGAGAAAGAGGGACCTGGACTAGGATAACTTGGCTATAAGAAATTGTGTTAATTAAGAGATTGATGAACCTAATTAAAGGGTTCAAAGTAGAGATTGTAAGGACCCGACTTGAGCTCATATCAGCTATTCTGTTTGATACCCATTTGGACTGGAGAAAGCTAAATTGGGCAAAATCACTCTCTGGTCAAACGGTATTGAGTGGGTAATATAGAGTTTAGATCTATAATACACCCCAATCAACAAAACAAACATTAAAATCTTTATCCCATTTGGCAAACACCTAGGTGATGGTCACATCTCTAGGCCTTTAAACTATTTGAAAAAAAAACCTAAAAAACATTCATCTCTAGTCTATTTTCCTTAGCTTGCAATTCATTAGAGTAACAGTAGAAGTAGAAAATAGAACTCTATTGTGGAAGTGCAATCTCATATAACCCATTCGCTTGCTTCAAATATATACTCCTAATACCTCTTATAACTCTCTGTGGCGACCCCGACTCATAGTTGGGTAATTTATATTGCATACGACCGTATCATATCTCTTATCGTGGTGTGTTGTGGACGTTATCAATTTTTGGCACCGTTTCCAGGGAGTTAAATGGTATTAGCTATATATTTGGGTTTGTTTTTGGAATATCTTCTTTTCCTTCCGTTGTTACTAACTTGTGTGACACAATTTTAGGTACAATTATGGCGGCAAACAATGAACTCGGAAATATGCTTTTGGGTGATGTGGACGTTGATGATGAGAAAGTTGAGGAGGTTTGTCTTGAACCTCAAGCCAATAGAAGAGTCCAAGTGACTCATGATAATGTTCCCACTCCACCCCTACCTCCACCACGAGCGGCTCCACACCGGGTGTTTCCCAATGAAGGTTATCCTAGTGCAATAGTCCCTTCCTATATTAGGGCGAGCAACTTCCAAATCACCAATGTGATGCTCACTTTGTTTGACCAACGAGGTTTCTTCACTAGTTCTTCGACTCAAAACGCGTATAAGGATTTGAAGGGGTTTATGGATACCTGTTGGGGGAGAAAACAAACAAATGTCTCCGAGGATGCATTGAAGCTAAGGATTTTCCCTTCTCTCTGCGGAGGAAAGTTTTAGATTGGTTGGAAAGATAAAGGAACCATTCCATTCGTACTTGGGATGAGCTGGGAGAAATTTATTGCTAAGTTCTTATCTCTGGGGCCCATGGCTACACTTCGAGATGAGATTTTGGCATTCAAGCAAGAGCCGAATGAACCACTGCATGAGATATATGAACAATATATAACAATGGTTAAGGAATGTACCAACAATGATATGACGAAAAACATGATTCAACAAACCTTCTATCGTGGAATTAACACAACCAATGTGCAGTAAATTAACTTGTAAGTGGGAACTTTATGACTACACCTTATGTAGAGGCGTGTAAGATTTTTGATGAAATGGTGGAAACATCAACAGTATGACAATCCCAGGCCAATGTTCCAGAAGGTGATCTGAACATGATCCATCTTCATAATGAATTTCATGACCATGGGCAAGCCATTGCCGAGTTTACTACTACCATGAATCAACTAGCAAAGGCTCAACTTCATCAAGTGCAAAATCCTAAGCAAGTCAATGCCATGGAAGGAGTGAACATTATGGTGAACAAGAGAAGTACCAAGGGCCATAAGTGCAAAATCCAGTGGAGAATTATGTGCAAGAGGATAATGGTTTTGATCAAGATGATTCTTATACTGAACAAGAAGAGGAGGTGCAATATGTGAACAACTTTCAATGGCAAAAAAACAACTTTCAAGGCCCAAACCAACAACAATGGTGACCTCAAAACAATCAAGACAATTGGAATTCTAACAATCAAGGAAATTGGCATAAGAACAACAATTAAGGAAATTGGGAGGGGGGAGGGCTAACAATCAAAGCGGATGGAACAACAATCAAGGCAACGGGGGGTCGGGTTTTCAAAGGCCCCCGATATATCAACAACCTAGCAACCCGCCTCCTTATCCTTCCCGTGGTCCAAGTTCTTCAAACAATAAGATAAGGCGTATTGAGAATATGTTCAAGCAAAAGATGTAAAAGAATGCCAATTCGAATTCCCAACTTTCCTCACACAACACATCAATCCGCAACTTAGAAGTTCAAATGAGGCAAATCTCTCAAGCTCTAAATTCTCGTCCTAAGAGGGCACTGCCAAGTGACATGGTAGTAAACCCAAAGGGTGGAAACAACACGTGGCATGCGATTTACTACAAGAAGTGTGAATGCACCCACCTCGAGTCAAATACAACTTGTGGATGATGAACAAGTGGTGCAAGAAGATGAAAATGCTGAACAATATGGTGGAACCTAATGATGAAGTTCGGATTGATATTGATGATAGTGTGGAAGAGACTCAAGAGGAGGTGAACCCGTCTAGGGATCACATTATTGACATACCAAAGCCGGTAGTACAAAAGGCTAAGGCACCATTGCCTAAGCCTCCAACTCTATTCCCTCAAAGACATGCCAAGAAAAATGGTGAAAACCAATTCAAGAAGTTCATTCAAATGATGAAGAGTCTCTCAATCAATGTACCATTATTTGAATCTTTGGAACAAATGACCGGTTATGTAAAGTTTATGAAGGATCTTGTGACAAAGAAGCATTTAATGAATTTTGAAACCATCAAAGTAACTCATTAAGTGAGTGAAAATGTGCATTCAATGGCTCATAAGTTGGAGGATCCCGGTGCTTTCCCGATTCTGTGTACAATTGGGAGTGCCGAGTTTGCCAAAGCTCTTTGAGATCTTGGGGAAAGTATCAATTTGATGCACTATTCGGTTTTCAAGACATTGGGAATTGGGAAACCAGGGCCCACCTCTATGAGATTGCAAATAGTCGATCGTACTATGAATAGACCTTTGGTAGTGATTGAAGATGTCTTGGTTCGTGTTGATAAATTTATTCTTCCGGCGGATCTTGTCATTCTAGATTGTGAAGTTGATTATGAGGTTCCAATTATTCTTGGGACACCTTTGATGACGTTCAAATCCACTACTAAAAAGTAAATGGACACGATCGCATGCAATATAATTTACCCAACTATGAGTCGGGGTCAAATCCCATAGAGAAAAATATGTAGGCGATTAGGAATGTAAGAGAATTATTACTTATCGCGCAATGCCAAACAATTAGAATTGGTTTAGAAAATGTTTTATATCTAAATGCGGAAATGTAAACTAATCTAGAAAGCAAGTAAAATGATCAATGGCTACAAGTATGATTGCATTGGGAATTACACTCAAGTAACGATCCAAAGTATTTCATGATTTTACAAATATGAGCGAGTTTATGTTAATTAGCCACGGATAATAATTCTTAATTAGCTTCTCCCGAAGACTAACAAGACTTCCTAATTGAATTATCCCTAAAAAAATTAAGAGATTAAGCACACCCGGAATGGCTACAAGTAGTTCAATCCTATCCCTAGGTCGAATCTATAAAATGAGGGTTAACGCCTCAAGTTCTTGTTAATTAATCTTTCCCAACCCCAAATTATCTTTTCCAAAATTAATTCGGAGTTAATGGGTGAGTCTTAGGGATAGCTAATTCCTTTGGAAACATTAAAGAACAAGAATAATTAAAGAAACAATAACTCACTTCATAAAAGGATAAAAATCATTCAATACATAAGCACAATAAGATATTTAATCCACACTTTAAACATAAATATTTCCATAAACAAGATTCAAGTGTTGGATGAAATACTACACACTTAGATAAACAATACAAAGCAAGGAAATAAAGAAAGCAATATAAATGGGTAAGAAATTCTCAACCAAAAGCTTCAAATTTTCAAGACCAAAGTGTGTGCGCAAAGCCCTAGCTTCCAACCTTGTTCTCTCAAGCCCTAAGAACTGAAAATAAACCAAAAATATTTCAAAAGATTCTGCTAGGTCGAGTATTTGTGGGTTTGGAAATGAGAACATGTGAAATGCCTAAATTGCCCAGGTCTGATGCCCGACTTTTGCATCTGCGGAAGAATCATCGCAGGTGCGGCTCCGCATATGAGGAGCTCCCATCACAGAAGCGGAATGCCAATTAAACTCTGTCACCGCACATGTGGTTCATCAGGCGCAGATGCGCCACTACAGAAGCATTATTCTAACCACAGATGCGGTTTCTTCCAAGCTCAGACTCCACCGCAGAAGTGGATCTTCTCACGCAGAAGCGAGGTCACTGCTGTGACTATCCTTCCGCAGATGCGGAATCACAGGGAAGTTTTTGCATTATTTTCACCCCATTTTTCTCAATTCCACTCCAATTGAATTCAAATCACTTCATGGCGTCATTTACCTGAAAATCTAACAATACACACCATAAACAACCTTATATTATAGTTAAAGGACATAAAAGCTAAAGAAAAGAGACTAGAATGAGTGGTAAAATCACCACTCATCAACACCCCCAACTTAAAACTTTTGCTTGTCCTCAAGCAAATCTAAACCAACATTTCAATGAAGATTTACCATTCAAAACACAAGTGGTATTGCTATTATTTACAGATCATATTCTCTAATTAAGCACCATACTTATGGATTTGGTTGATACTAATAATTAGGCTCAAGTATGTGTATCTTTCCCGAATTACTTCCACATTTAAAAACAACTTCAAGAATGTGCAAGGGAGTTTCAAAATAATCAAGTGACAAGAATAAGCATCAAGAAATGACTCAAAAGCACTAGTCCACTACATATGCTCAACTTACTCAATTTCACCAATCCTTCCTAATTCATGTGCCCTCACAAGAAAGAAAGTCCCAAAATCACTATATTTAAAATACAACATAAGGTACAAATTTTACACAACACTCACTCTCACAAAGAATTTCAACTGTTACAACATCTCATACCATAAGCTTGTCCTTATTTTAATTCATCGCCTATTCAAGAATATTCGGTTGGAGGTCCCACAAGGATATTTTAAGCTTGTAATGTAGGTTTAGGGAAGGGTCGGATAAGCATTTAGATACAAGTGACTTCATTCTCCTTGAACACTACTCACATTTGTCATTCTTTTCACACTTTGTTTCTTTTCAACCCACATAGCCTCATTGGCATCTAATTCCCAATATAGAACCACCTTAAATACCTCTCTAATTTTCTTCAAGGCTCCATAATTTATATACATACAAATATTTCTCTTTTTTTAATATATACATCCTTTTCTTTTGGAGCTTGAATAATTTAATACGAACACTTTGAGGTATATGTTCCTACACTCAATGTACAACCTTACCAATTTCCACTTTGACACCATACCCCCAACTTAGGCTTTTAGCCTCATTCTTAATGTTCAAGGAGGGACGGGTTCAAAAGAGGGAATTATTTTACAAAAGGGGAAAGGTTTGTAATGAGGTGGCCAAAGAAAAGATTAAAGTCTCGAATAGGGTACTAGTATTATTATTTATGCAATGGTATGATTGAAAGGCTAAAGAGGTTTTGCAAATAAAACAAAGAATGCCTAAGATCATCCCTCCAACCAAACATACTATCATTAGCGTTGAAAGACCAACCGTGCAAGTTCTAGATGATAGAAGTAAACACAAGATTTATTTGTACAAACACTAACACACATGGCACATGAATTAATCAATATGGACCAGTTTCATTTTCTAATAAGAGCATCTAGAGCAATATTATTCAAACTAGGGGGCAAAGAGTCACTAAAAGAGCCAAAAAATTTATCACAAAAATTATTCTTCACCATGCAACTTACTTGTTTTAGTTCAATACCAAAATTCGGAGGGGTATTCTTATTTCACATTTCACATACAAGAGACTAATTTTATTAGTACCAAATGATTCAAAAGTCTCCTCCTAGTAAAACAAGACTAATTCCCTTAAGAAAGTTGTCACGCCATCTATCATAGGGAAAAGTCTCCCGGTTCACTTCAAAAATGTTCCTTGGGAAAGAATCGCAACATGAAGAAAACCCAAGAAAATATTACTTAAGGATATAAAAATAAAAGAAAACAACACTACTAAAAGGGATACTAAAATGTAAAAGCGACTAATACTAATAACTACAAGCTACTAAAGAAAATAAATAACGAAAGAAAGCTAAAAATAGACTAATTACACCAAGTTCAGCAAGAACACCTGCTACACAAAATAGCCCGGCACGGGCACACAATATTCACAACAGCACAATAATAAGACCGACAAGGGCACACAATATCCATAGCAACAAAATAAGCCCGACAAGGGCACACAATATCATAACATGAATACAGTATACTCTTACAGCCACCCCCAACTAAAAACATTGCAGTGTCCTCACTGCACAATATAAACTGTAAAGCATAAATAGTTTGAGGGTCTCCTGAGGTATGCATCAGACTAGTAGACTGTGGGGGGACGGTTGATCAATGTTGTGCTGAACTCGTGGCCTCATCAGCATCAGTCTCATCATCATCATCACCACCATCACCAGCAGCTTCTGACATGAAGGAATACTCCTCGTTATCATCTTTGTTTGCCACTAGTATCTTTTTGCCTGGGTTTCCCCATTTAAAGATGGCCTTTATGCCTCTCCATATTTTTATCATGAATTTGCTCTTCTTCTTGTTCTTCTTCTTCTCCTTCTCAAAGTCTGACTGGAGATCTGCATGCGCATTGGCCAAAGTGCCGTAGGTTGCCTCAAGTCTGTTCACTGATGCTGCCATTTTCTCATGAGAATCTTTCTGACTCTTCTGCGCATCTAAGTAAATCTTCATTTCGTCCTTGGAGAAGTACGAGGGCCCAGGCTGGGAGGATAAAGGCCCACTCAGAAGTTGTGACACTAACTCCCGAATAGATGCAAGCTCGGAGTTTAGCACCCCGAATGGTCCCTTAGGTGCAACTGCCTGTGAAGATGACTCTGCTTGGTGACTTTCCTTTTCTTGCTTTTGACTGCACTACCCTCTCCTGTCACTCTTAGTGGATGAAAAGGTTTATCAGCTGGTAGCCATCTGTCGGTGCTACGCACCTCAACCTCTGCTCTCATGCATAGCTGTGTGATCAATGAAGGGAACATCATGTAGATATGTGATTTTTGACCCTCCCCAAGTTTTTTCATATTTTAGCGCGTAAATATTTAATTTAGGCATAATATAGATATTTTAAGTAATTTTGACTCTTTTACTTTATTTTATTACAGGAAAACAAAAAAAAATCACAAAATAGGTTCATTAATGTTTTGTAGTCATTTTAATCTTAAAGAAAAATCCTAAAAAATATATAAAAATAGTATCATATTTTTATTTTAATATGATATTTGAAAATGCCAAAAATAGGTTTGTTTTAATGGTTAGTTTTATTTTAATAATTATCTGAATAGTAGGATTAATTAATAAATATGCCCGTATTTTTAATCTCGTTCGCAGTGAAAGAATAGAGCTTGGGCTCGAGCAACCCATCTTTAGGCCTAATTTTGGACCTAGACCACAATTGCCAAGCCCATAATTCTTAGGCCCATACCCCTTAACCTAAAACCCTACCAAAAACCTAGACTATATAAATAAAAAATGAACAAAAAGAACGGACGGGGGCTGAAAAACAAAGCTGACGAACAGCTGCGCAGGGAACGAACCCCACCCCCTGCATCGCCTTCTTCATGACCCCCACCCCTCGCATCTATCTTCTTCAAACCACCCCCGTTCTACCCCTACTTCAACCTAACAAAAGAATTCTAGCGCCCAAAAAGCTTAAAGAGAGAACGTTGAAGACGCAGAACCATACAGACCCACCCTGCGCGTCATCGTCTTCAACCTTGCCTCCCCCACCCGTTTCTGATATGGTTTTCTTTCAACAGCAGTACAAAACGACCCCCAGCCAAGCTTCATCATCTTCCTAAAAGAAAACCCTAGAGGACCCCAATCTTGAAGACCTGAAGCAACCATTAGAGACACCAAACTAACAGTCGCCGTCGCCGGACCTCCGTTCACTGTAAAGCTACCATCTATGACGAAGATTCACGTCACAAACGACCAGCCTACACCATGAATATCCATGCATGACAGTAGCCGATTTCCTCCCTTCCATGCTGTCATGAAAAACACGCCACCACAGCTCGCCGGAAAATAGCCCTCTCCAACATCAGACGGAACCCTTGTATTTGAAGTCAGCAGTAGCTTTTAGAAAATGAGGGGACGTGAGGTTGATCTGGATCTTGAAACGATATGAAAGGAACAAAAAAGGGAAAAAAGAAAAGAACAAAAACAAAAAAAAACGGACAGAAGCCAAGGAAATAAAAAATAATACAGATTCGTGTTTTGTTCCTTTATTTATCTTCGATTCTGTTTTTCTTGGGTTTCAAGGACGAATTTTGGTTAAGAGTTGGGTTTGAATCCGAGCTTGGTTGAGTTTCCGGTGCTAATTCGGGTTTCGTCCGCGGTTCGACACATTTTTGAGTGTTAAACATTGGAACACCAATTTTCCGCTATATTGAGGTCCAATGCTATCATTCTCTATCCGCTTTATTCAAGCTTAATGTTAAATGTTTGTCTGGTGATATGATCCCATTGTTTGTGTAGTTGTTTTTTTCCAGTGGTTTTGAATTTGCTCGCATGTTTGCTTGAATTGGTTATAGATGAACGTGATTTTATCACAGTATAGAAACTGGATTGCTGAACTATGTCAATTAGATTAAATGGGCTCGGGTGTGCATTTCATGTGACCCTGCCATAATTTTGGATAATAATAATGAAATAAGCATGTTAAAATCCGGGGGTGCATTTCATGTGACCCGGTTCTAATTTTCAACAAGGTCAAAAATAGAGCGTGTCGTGATCCATGGGTGCATTTCATGTGGTGTGGCTTGCGATATGTTTTAAATGACCTTGAATTAATTCTTTAAATAAGTTAAAAGCGATTAAAAGGTTAAATTTACACATAGGTTCAAAATGTTCTAAAATCAGATTATTAAGCTGAATATAACAGTTGTTCGACCGTGCTAGAACCACGGAACTCGGGAGTGCCTAACACCTTCTCCCGGGTTAACAGAATTCCTTACCCGAATTTCTGGTTCGCGGACTGTTAAATAGAGCCAGTGTTTTCCTTGATTCGGGATTCAACCGGTGACTTGGGACACCATAAATATCCCAAGTGGCGACTCTGAATCTTTTAACAATGAGTCCTATTTCGATTGTCCTTTAATTGGAAAAACTCCCTTATTTATACCCTTTGACGGGGTGTAGGTAAAAAGGAGGTAAAAAGGAGGTGTGACACATCATCCCTGCATCCTTGTCCCGCAAATACTCCCTCAGCTCCCGCAGGATATAGTAACCGACATTCAAAGGAATGCCATCCAAGAAGCATTCAATAATCAAAGCCCTGGTGTAGGAGACATCTGAGACGTTTCCACAAGGAGACACCCTGTTGCATAAGATGTACAACCACATTTTTGCTTTAGCTGTGAAGTCAATTGACCTCAAACCTTTTCTCCTATTTCCCCATTTGGCTCTCATGCTTGGAGGGTAGAGTTTAGAGACAAGCCATTCCCCATTGTCACATTGATATTTCTCTTGCACCGACTCCATTGGATAGTTGTGAATCCACAAAGTGTCATTTATCTGTTCTATCCCAAACCTTACCAATTTTCCTTGAATGATGAGTTGCGGGCTGGCAAAGTCTGTGTGCTTAAGGTTAGCATAGAATTAGCGAACCCACTCCTTATTAGCTTTGCATGGAGTGGGAATGAAGCATGACCATCCGAAGGTATGAAGATGGACATAGAAATCTGGGAGCTTCTCAGCCAATTTTTCTTCGTTGATCCCCTTTTCAAGCACTATCCTTTTGTTGACGAGGTTGTCCAAATATCTACGCTGATAGTCAACCGACATGAAGCATGATTCATCAAATGGTTCCTCAACCTCTTCCTCAATTTCATGTTGTTGTGGGGCTTTTTCGCTCATGTTCGGGTCCATTTTAGCTTAAAGTACCTTTATAAAATTAAAACAAAGTCAGTCAGGCAATAGAATCATATTAAGCAATTCAAAACACTGCAATTAGGCCAAAGAATCAGGTTGAACGGGCTCGGGAAGGCCCTGTTGCAAAGCTACTGGAATTGTGCAATCTGCCCAGTTTTCGCATCTGCATAAGACTAACCGCAGGAGGGGTTACGCTTCTGCGAAAATTTCACCACATATGCGGTTTTGTTCAAGTTTCCAGAAATCACACCTGCGGAACAGTCGACACAGGTGCGAAACCGCATCTGCGGTGCTCAGACAAGGGTTCAAACGCCCAGATTTTTCTCTATTTCTTTCAATTCTTAATCCGATATTGGCACCTAGTTTATACTCAAGACTTCTAAATTAGTGCACTACATAAAATTATGATTCTATTGAGACCGATTTTGTGGTATTTAGCAAGAAATTTTCTATTAGTCATTTTGTCGAACATCTTGCAAGCACTTTAAAATGGCCTCTTATTTACACAATTTGGGTACTCAGATTTCCCACAAATGTGATTCAACACTAGCAGCACACACATGAATCTCTCAACCAATGTCCCTTACTTCCTAAAACTAACAGTAATTAAACCAAAAATAGAAACATCAAAATAAAAACTAATTTTTTTTGGGATTGTTGCAATGAAGAAGAAGAGAGAAAGAAAGAAAAGAAAGGAAAATAGAAATAGGAGAGAAGAGTAGATAGGAGATACCTGTGGTATCTTGTGCAAGAGCAGTAGAGATCACGAGCAATGAATGTTTCGGAGATTTGTTAGAGTTGGGGGAGTTAGGGCTGGAAGATAATGCAGAAAATACCTGAGCAAGAGAGATCTAATTTTTTTAAGACTCTGTCTGACTTTCGCATCTACGTTATTTAAACGCATCTGCGGCACCGCGTATGCGGTCAGATGGCCACTTCTGCGCGATGGAACGCATCTGCGGTTGGAAAGATGCTTCTGCATGGCCGCATCTGCGGTCAAAAATCCGCAGATGCAGTTACACCAGAAGATTGATGCACAGATTTTCTAGCTACTGGTTTTGGCCCTCCGGATCATTCCGACCTGCTCAAATCAACTCCAAAAAATTTAAAACTTGGCAGATTACTCAAAAATAATATACTAAGCTATTCTAAAAAAAGAAAGGGCGGTAAGTCGATGATCAAGCCAAGCCTTAAATTCTTCATTTTACACTTCTTGGCTTTCATGTGAGGAATGTCATATTGCTTTCTTGTTCCCTTAAATTGTAGGATGTATGGTATGAGTTTTTCCCATTCGCAGTCCTTCATTGATTCATGTAGTTCAACTTTCATATCACCACACAATTCCAATGTAGAAAAATGATTGGAATGTGACTTCAAACCTCCAACTTGCAATTTTTCTCGGATTTTGACATCCTCTTTTCCCCCGGATTAAAGTCAATCTCAACCACATTTTCATTTATACCGGTTGACTCTAATTCCATATTTTTATTGGCTTCATTAACACTCATGGAGTCGGTTGGCGGATGTTCAATAATTCCTCAAAGTAGAGCTCACTTTCTTCCTCGAAATCGGACTCTTCTTCACTTCCTTCCACACTTCCAAGTTGGTGGGCATAGTGATCCTCAACCACTATTTTCATTTGATCTTTCAAAGTGCGGATATGTTCATCATTGTAAGCCAAGCCTTGTTTCAAGTCCTCGAGTGCAAAGTTGTGCTTCTCCTCATTTTCAAGAATGGTCTCCAACATGAGCATCATCTTCCAATTTTGAGAATTTGAGAGTTCTTCTTGGTTTTGATCAAGCGCCAAGGGAGGATTTTCGGCTTCCACATCTAAGGAAAGTTCTTTTCTATCATTAACTTCCGAGGATTTTTGGACCTCTAAAGCTTCAAGCATTTCTCCCATTTGTGAGTGCAACCTTTCAAGTGCCACATCATTTTGGAGACTATTCTCTAAAAGCTCCTTCAAGGCACTTTGTTCTTTGTTTCCTCCTTCAAGTAGGCATTCTAAAATGAGCTTGAACTCTCCATTTCGGCCATGCTTTACTTCTTCCATTTCCATAGCCTTATCATTTTCATCAAAAAAGTAGAATCATCATAGCGGGGGCTTGGGGAACGGAAGGACAAATAAGCACAATCATCCCCAATGACCATTTTGAAAACCACAAATATCACAAATACTCCACTCATGGGTTTGAGATTGTGCGCACAATCCACCCCCAGGAGAATTTAAACAATTTTGCCACGAGTGCGGTCCTCCATAATAAGGACAAAGATCATCAAAGTATGAACAACTACCATCCGACCAATTTTCATTATATGATGCCATTTTTCAAATATAAGAAAATAAACAAGAAAAATAGACCAAGGTAAGAAAAATAATTACACAGATATTCGCAAGTTTGGACCAAAGCACTTACGCTTATTTCTCAAACAACCTAAATTACGCCAAATTGTTCCCCGGCAACGGCGCCAATTTTGATGACGTCCAAATCCACTACTAAAAAGTAAATGGACACAGTCGCATACAATATAATTTACCCAACTATGAGTCGGGGTCGAATCCCACAGAGAACAATGTGTAGGCTATTAGGAATGTAAGAGAATTATCACTTATCGTGCAATGCCAAACACTTATAATTGGTTTAGAAAATATTTTATATCTAAATGTGGTAATGTAAACTAACCTGAAAAGCAAGTAAAATGATCAATGGCTACAAGTATGGTTGCATTGGGAATTACACTCAAGTAATGATCCAATGTATTTCATGATTTTACAAATATGAGCGAGTTTATGTTAATTAGCCAAGGATAATAATTCTTAATTAGCTTCTCCCGAAGACTAAAAAGACTTCCTAATTAAATTATCCCTAAAACAATTAAGAGATTAAGCACACCCGGAATGGCAACAAGTAGTTCAATCCTATCCCTAGGCCGAATCTATAAAATGAGGGTTAACGCCTCAAGTTCTTGTTAATTAATCTTTCCCAACTCCAAATTATCTTTCCCAAAATTAATTCTGTGATGACCTGACCGTTCGTCTTAAGAATTAACACCCCGATCCCCTATTAACTATTTTCTCCGAGTTTATTTCTGCTATGTTGATTTGCCGGGATGTTTGATTTTGAGTTTCGGAGAGTTTTGGGACACTTAGTCCCTAAATGAGAGCTTAAGTGTTGGAGAGTTGACCGTAGTCGGAGCAGTGTGAAGATGGCCTAGGAATGGAAATTCGATGGTTCCGTTAGCTCCGTTGGGTTATTTTGGGCTTAGGGGTGTGTTCGGATTGTGTTTTGGAGGTCCGTAGCTAATTTAGGCTTGAAATGCCGAAAGATGAATTTTTGAAGTTTTCGGTCTGATAGTGAGATTTTGATCCGAGGGTCGGAATGGAATTCCGGAAGTTGGAGTAGCTTCGTAGTGTTTAATGTGACCTGTGTGTGCAAAATTTCAGGTCATTTGGGCGAGGTTTGATAGACTTTCTAATCGAAAGTGTATTTTTAGAGTTTTTGGAATTCTTAGGCTTGAATCCGATGAAAAATAGGTGTTTTGATGTTTTTTTGAGCGTTCCGAATGTTGGAACAAGTCTGAATGATGTTTTAGGATTGGTTGGCAGGTGTGGTTAAGGTCCTGGGGTCTCGGGTGTGTTTCGGATGCTCAACGGACCATTTTTGGACTTGGAAAGAATGCAGATTTTCTGCTTTTGTGTTGCAGAGAAAACCTTCATCACGTTCACGAGGGGGTCTCGCGTTCGCGTAGAGCATCTGGGTGAAGCAACTGAAATGTGCTTCGCATTCGTGATGATGTCCCGCGAACGCGAAGAATTCGCGAAAGAGGAATTTGGCCAACAGGACTTTTGTGCATGGCATTCGCGATAGTAGCCTCGCGTTCGCGATGAAGGAATTACTTGGGCAGATATAAGATTTCAAAATCGAGGGTTTAGCCATTTTTATCAAAACTTAAGCTTGAGAGCTCGATTTGAGCAAGATTTTGAGGGATTTTCAAAGATATCGATTGGGTAACGATTCTAGACTCCTTTTTGCTGGTAAACCATTAATCTAAACATGAATTCATCCTTTAATTTCGAAATTTGTAAGAAAATTGGGGAAAAGTTCTTAGACCAAGAAATTGAGTTTTGATTGGGGATTTGACATCGGATTTGGATAATTTTGGTATTGTTAGACTCGTGAGAGTTTGAGGAGTCTGAAACTATAAATTTTATCTAATTCCGAAACGTGGGCCTGAGGGGCGTTTCAGACATTTTACATAATTTTGCATATTAGCTTAAACTTTAATTGTAGAATCAGTTACTTGAAGTGTTATTTATATTATGAAATTGAATTGAATAGATTTGGGCCATTTGGAGTCGAGTACTCGTTGCAAGAGCGTGGTTTCGGATTGATTTTTGAGCCGGTTCGAGGTATGTGGCTTGTCTAACCTTGTGTGGGGAACCTTCCCCTTAGGATTGGTATATTTGGTAATTGAAATGCCTTGTACGCGAGGTGACAAGTGCGTACTTGTGCTAATTGTTGGAAATCCCTTTTTCATTAAGTAATCACAAGTATGTTTCCTTTCCTATTTTTATTACTTGCACTATTAAGCCTGTTGTTAGCTTAGGAAAGCATGTATAAGTGACTTAATTGCTTTATTTGCTCAACCTGCCTTACCTGTTATGTGCAGCATGCTAGGCTAGAATCACTTGTTACCTTAATATGAAATTTTGCCATTTCTGTATATTTTCCTGTTGCTGCTGTGTATTTATTTATGGACTACGGATGTGGGATTCTGGTAGCTCCCCCTTGTCTATTTATTTTGGGACTATAGATGTAGGATTCTGGTAGCTCCCCCTTGTTTGTTTATTTTGGGACTACGGATGTGGGATTCCGGTAGATCCCCCTGCACAGTTATATGGAACTATGAGAATGCACCTGGAAGATTCCTCAAGTATTGGGTATTTATATTTGGGACTACGGAACGGGATTCGGGTAGATCCCCGTGCACTATGAGTTGGACTATGGGACGGGATCCCGAGAGATCCATTGGAGAAGTACATATGGGATTATAGGACGGTATCCTAGGAGATCCCCGATTGTTATTATTGGTGCTGAGCTGTATTTCCTTTCCGTGTTTACCTTGCTTCTGTATAGTTGTTGCTGTCTTGTACATCCTGTGTTATTTTACTATTGTACTTATTTATACTGTTCTATTCTATACTGTCGATCTTTATACTTTATTTAACCTCAGTAGGGTCTGACCTTCCTCGTCACTACCCAACTGAGGTTAGGCTTGGCACTTACTGAGTACCACTGTGGTTTACTCATGCCCTTTCTGCGCATATTTTTCATGTGCAGATCCAGGTACCGCTACTCAGGCCTACCATCCTTGAGGGAGGCGACTGCTCTAGAGACTTCGAGGTACATCTGTCGCGTCCGCAGACTGAGGAGTCCCTTTCTATTCTAGCTGTTAAACATTGCCCTTCTATATTTTCTTTCTTGTTAGATATTCTGGAGATAGACTGTCAGATATTCCAAAGGCTTGTGTTTCCGTGAGTTTCCGGGTTTTGGGATAGTGTACTTGGTTTTGAGAATGTTGTGTTGTACATGCCAAGCGGCATTATAACTATTGTTTCCATTCAGTTATTTTGGTTTTTGATTATTTCTTTCGCAAGTTTCGTTTATGTTCCGTATTTGTTAGGCTTACCTAGTCGTGGAGACTAGGTGCCATCACGACAGTTCACGGAGGGCGAACTGGGGTTGTGACAAATCGGAGTTAATAGGCGAGTCCTAGGATTAGCTAATCCCTTTGGAAACATTAAAGAACAAGAATAATTAAAGAAACAATAACTCACTTCATAAAAGGATAAAAATCATTCAATATATAAGCACAACAAGATATTTAATCCACACTTTAAACATGAATATTTCCATAAACAAGATTCAAGTGTTGGATGAAATACTACACACTTAGACATACAATACAAAGAAGGAAATGAAGAAAGCAACATAAATGGGTAAGAAATTCTCAACCAAAAGCTTCAAATCTTCAAGATCAAAGTGTGTGTGCAAAGCCCTAGCTTCCAACCTTGTTCTCTCAAGCCCTAAGAACTGAAAATAAACCAAAAAATTTCAAAAGATTCTGCTAGGTCGAGTATTTGTGGGTTTGGAAATGAGAACATGTGAAATGCCTAAATTGCCCAGGTCTGATGCCCGACTTTCACACCTGCGGAAGAATCATCGCAGGTGCGGCTCCGCAGATGCGGAGCTCCCATCACAGAAGTGGAATGCCAATTAAACTCTGTCACCGCAGATGCGGTTCATCAGGTGCAGATGCGCCACCATAGAAGCAGTATTCTAACCGCAGATGCGGTTTCTTCCAAGCTCAGACTCCACCGTAGAAGTGGATCTTCTCACGCAGAAGCGGGGTCGCTTCTGCGACTATCCTTATGCAGATGCGGAATCACAGGGAAGTTTTTGCATTATTTTCACCCCATTTTTGCTCAATTCCACTCCAATTGAATTCAAATCACTTCATGGCATCATTTACCTGAAAATCTAACAATACACACCATAAACGACCTCATATTATAGTTAAAGGACATAAAATCTAAAGAAAAGAGACTAAAATGAGTTGTAAAATCACCACTCATCAACACCCTCAACTTAAAGCTTTTGCTTGTCCTCAAGCAAATCAAAACCAACATTTTAATGAGGATTTACCATTCAAAACACAAGTGGTATTTCTATTATTTACAAATCACATTTCCAATTAAGCACCATACTTATGGATTTTGTTGGTTAGGCTCAAGTATGTGTATCTTTCCCGAATGACTTCCTCATTTAAAAACAACTTCAAGAATGTGCAAGGGAGTTTCAAAATAATCAAGTGACAAGAATAAGCCTCAAGAAGTGACTCAAAAACACTAGTCCACTACATATGCTCAACTTACTCAATTTCACCAATCCTTCCAAATTCATGTGACCTCACAAGAAAGAAAGTCCCAAAATCACTATATTTACAATACAACATAAGGGACAAATTTTACAAAGACACTCACTCTCACAAAGAATTTCAAGTGTTACAACATCTCATACCATAAGCTTGCCCTTATTTTAATTCATCGCCTATTCAAGAATATTCGGTTGGAGGTCCCACAAGGACTTTTTAAGCTTGTAATGTAGGTTTAGGGAAGGGTCGGATAAGCATTTGTATACAAGTGACTTCATCCTCCTTGAACACTACTCACATTTTTCATTCTTTTCGCACTTTATTTCTTTTCAACCCACATTGCATCATTGGCATCTAATTCACAATATAGAATCACCTTAAATACCACTCTAATTTTCTTCAAGGCTCCATAATTTATATACATACACATATTTTTTTATATATATACATCTTTTTCTTTTGGATCTTGAATAATTTAATACGAACACTTTGAGGTATATGTTCCTACACTCAATGCACAACCTTACCAATTTTCACTTTGACACCACACCCCCAACTTAGGCTTTTATCCTCATTCTCAATGTTCAAGGAGGGACGGATTCAAAAGAGGGAATTATTTTACAAAAGGGGAAAGGTTTGTAATGAGGTGGCCAAAGAAAAGGTTAAAGGCTCAAATAGGGTATTAGTGATATTATTTATGCAATGGTAGACTTTAAAGGCTAAAGAGGTTTTGCAAATAAAACAAAGAATGCCTAAGATCATCGCTCCAACCAAACATACTATCATTAGCGTTGAAAGACCAACCGGGCAAGTTTTAGATGATAGAAGTAAACACAAGATTTATTTGTGCAAACACTAACACACATGGCACATGAATTAATCAAGATGGATCAATTTTATTTTCTAATAAGAGCATCTAGAGCAATATTATTCAAACTAGTGGGCAAAGAGTACTAAAAGAGCTAAAAATGTATCACAAAAATTATTCTTCACCATGAAACTTACTTGTTTTAGTTCAATACCAAAATTCGGAGGGGTATTCTTAATTCACATTTCACATACAAGAGACTAATTTTATTAGTACCAAATAATCCAAAAGTCTCCTCCTAGTAAAACAAGACTAATTCCTTTAAGTAAGTTATCACGCCATCTATCATAGGGAAAAGTCACCCGGTTCACTTCAAAAATGTTCCTTGGGAAAGAACTGTAGCATGAAGAAACACAAGGAAATATTACTTATGGAAATAAAAATAAAAGAAATCAACACTACAAAAAAGGATACTAAAATAAAAGCGACTAATACTAATAAAAACAAGCTATTAAAGAAAATAAATAACGAAAGAAAGCTAAAAATAGACTAATCACACCAAGCTCACCAAGAGTGCCTGCTACATAAAATAGCCCGACAAGGGCACCACAACAGCATAATAATAAGCCCGGCAAGGGCACTCAGTATCCATAGCAACAAAATAAGCCCGGCAAGGGCAGACAATATCATAACATGAATACAGTATACTCTTACTGCCACCCCCAACTAAAAACATTGCAGTGTCTTCACTGCACAATATAAAAAATAAAGCATAAATAGTTTGAGGGTCTCCCTAAGGTCTACATCAGACTAGTAGACTGTGGGAGGACCGCTGATTAATGTTGTGCTGAACTCGTGGCCTCATCAGCATCAGTCTCACCATCATCGTGATCATCACCACCATCACCAGTAGCTTCTGATATGAAGGAATACTCCTTGCTATCATCTTTGTCCGCCCCTGATATTTTTTTACCTGGGTTTCCCTTTATGCCTCTGCACATTTTATCATGAATTTTCTCTTCTTCTTCTTCTCCTTCTCGAAGTCTGACTGGAGATCTGCATGCGCCTTGGCCAAAGTGCCGTAGGCTGCCTCAAGTCTGGTCACTGATGCTGCCATCTTCTCATGAGAATCTTTCTGACTCTTCTGCGCATCTAAGTAACTCTTCATTTCATCCCTAGAGAAGTACGAGGGCCCATGCTGGGAGGATGAAGGCCCACTCGAAAGTTATGACACTAACTCTGAATAGATGCAAGCTCGAAGTTTAGCACACCGAATGGTCCCTCAGGTGCTGCTGTTTGTGAAGATGACTCTGAACCAACAGCCGTGGTAGTGACTTTCCTTTTCTTGCTTTTGACTGCACTACCCTCTCCTGTCACTCTTAGTGGATGAAAAGGTTTATCAGCTGGTAGCCATCGGTCGGTGCTACGCACCTCAACCTATGCTCTCATGCATAACTGTGTGATCAATAAAGGGAACATCATCCCTGCATCCTTGTCCCACAAATACTCCCTCAGCTCCTGCAGGATATAGTAACCGACATTCATAGGAATGCCGTCCAAAAGGCATGCAATAATCAAAGCCCTGGTGTAGGAGACATCTGAGACGTTTCCACAAGGAGACACCCTGTTGCATAAGATGTACATACATTTTTTGCTTCAGCTGTGAAGTCAATTGACCTCAAACCTTTTCTCCTGTTTCCCCATTTGGCTCTCATGCTTGGAGGGTAGAGTTTGGAGACAAGGCATTACCCATTGTCACATTGATCTTTCTCTTGCACCGGCTCCATTGGATAGTTGTGAATCCCCAGAGTGTCATTTATCTGTTCTATCACAAACCTTACCAATTTTCCTCGAATGATGAGTTGTGGGCTGGCAAAGTCTGTGCGCTTAAGGTTAGCATAGAAGTCGTGAACCCACTCCTCATTAGCTTTGCATGGAGTGGAAATGAAACATGACCATCCAGAGGTATGAAGACGGGCATAGAAATCTGGGAGCTTCTCGGCCAATTTTTCTTCGCTGATCCCCTTTTCAAGCACTATCCTTTTGTTGACGAGGTTGTCCAAATATCTACGCTAACAGTCAGCCGACATGAGGCGTGATTCATCAAACGGTTCCTCAACCTCTTCCTCAATTTCATGTTGTTGTGGCGCATTTTCGCTCATGTTCGGGTCCATTTTATCTCAAAGTACCTTCATAAAATTAAAACAAAGTCAGCCAGGAAATAGAATCATGTTAAGCAATTCAAAACACTGCAATTAGGCCAAAGAATCAAGTTGAATGGGCCCGGGAAGGCCCTGTTGCAAAGCTACTGGAATTGTGCAATTTGCCCAGTTTTTGCATCTGTGAAACACTAACCGCAGGAGCGGTTATGCTTCTGCGGAAATTTCACCACATCTGCGGTTTTGCTCAAGTTTCTAGAAATCGCACCTGCAGAACAGTCGACACAGGTGCGAAACCGTATCTGCGGTGCTTAAACAATGGTTGAAACGCCCAGATTTTTCTCTATTTCTATCACGACTGAAAAATCCCTCCGAAGGAGTTGTGATGGAACCTAGTCTTTAAACTAGGTAAGCCTAACATTAACTGAAATAACATTGATATTTGCCAACCTTAAATTCAATAACTCTTAACAATTTACACTTCCCAAAACCGGTGGTACAAGTCACAAACCTTTCTAAGCGTAGTTATACAAAATAAATACATCACTGCTCCGAAACAAAAATGAACAAATGGAAATAAGTACAAATGAAGGTGACTCCGAGGCCCGCGAACGCTGGAGCAGGTTTACCTTGAGTCTCCACCACAACGACTCGCACTGCTACTACCGATCAAATACCTAGATCTGTACACAAAAATGTACAGAAGTGTAGTATGAGCACACCACGGCGGTGCCCAGTAAGTATCAAGACTAACCTCGGTGGGGTAGTGATGAGGAACAGTCCAGGCACCTACTGGTTAATTAAATTGAACAGGATTTGATAATAAACTATCATCCTAGAAATGACATAGTAATATCAACAGCAGGGAAAAAACAAACTACAAATCCGTAGAAACAATAAAGAGAAACACGGTTGGAAACGAAGATAACTAAATAATTTAACACCAACATAGCTGTGACACAGACAAGTAAAAATGTACTCAAACAAGGAAGGCGATGTCAGCTGAATAAATCATATCGTTTCTGAGGCACAATTCCCAGCCATCTCAAACTCGATGTCTCATATCATAACCTCAATCACCAAACTTTTAGCACACCCGTCACCTTGTGCCCACATATTTCTATCTCTCTTTACACAACAACGTTCTCATATTACTCAGTACATAGGGTCCATAATCAATGCAGTTAAGATGTTCAAGGGATCTCGTTTACATAACATAAAGTAAGGTACCATTTTCAATTGAAATACAACATCGGATGATTTTCACCTTTAAAGGGATTTAATAAATTAACTTAGAAAAAATTCCTTTTCGAGTAAAATACAACCTCAAACAGTTTAAGGAAACTTTAATTGATAAATCAATTGAGTTAAAATGTAACAATTGTGGAAATTTGAAGTATTGAAATATATATAAAAATAAGGCGAGGTGTTGTAAACACTATGGATTCCAACACAAAGGATCACATCAGTAAAGGAATCTAAACCATTAAAACACTTAAATTGATAACTACAATTACAACAGTGACAAAATGATCACGGAAGGAGTACAACTCAATGCAGAGACAACAATCGGGGGTCTCCTATGATACCGTCCTGTAGTCCCAAATGTAAATACTCGGGGATCTCTCAGTACCCTCCGTATATGAGCTAGGGATCTCTTGGTATCCCGAAGATCTCTTGGTATCCTCAATATATATGCTAGGGATCTCTTGGTATCCTCAGTATAAATGCTAGGGATCTCTGGGTATCCTCAATATGAATGCTAGGGATCTCTTGGTATCCCGAGGATCTCTTGGTATCCTCAATATATATGCTAGGGATCTCTTGGTATCCTCAATATGAATGCTAGGGATCTCTTGGTATCCCGAGGATCTCTTGGTATCCTCAATATATGTTAGGGATCTCTTGGTATCCCGAGGATCTCTTAGTATCCTCAATATAGGTGCATGGGGATCTCCTGGGATATTGTCCCGTAGTCCCAAAATAAACGCACAACAGCAACACAAAGGAATACTCTAAAACAATCCAACAACCCAATCACAAGGAATTCTACCACCAAGAGTATGAATACACGACAACAAGAGAATTACGAAAAAACCAAGAAGTGCAATAACCTTAACAGAACAACAAGACACAACAGGCACGTGATACCTACACCGACAGCCACCTTTGGATTCATAGCATATATACACGGAGTCATAGAGGAATTTACAATTAGGAGATAACAAAACAATAAGGAGAATAGTTACTTCAATTAAGGCAAATAAGGCCAAGTAACAGGTATGAATTAGAGGAAGGCTAACAACATTGCATGGAGCAAATAGAGATAAATTATGCAATTAGTTAACTCAATCATAACTGAATACTTCCCATATAAGGAACATAAGGACCTAATAATCTTAAAGGAAAATTCTCCCACAAATAAGACCGAGCACACGCTCGTCACCACGCGTGCACGGACTACAATTAGCATAGAGGACTCAAATCCTAAGGGATAGTCCCCCACACAAGGTTAGGCAAGATACTTACCTCAATCCGGCCAATTCAATACTCAATTTAACTTTTTCTTTTTTCTAGTTCATCAATGCTCGACTCAATCTAGCCAAAAATGACTTGAATACATCTAACAACGCAAGAGAAAATAATTCCAATTAACAAAGTTTTGATTCTTATACTATTTGTGAAAAGTCAACAAAAGTTAACTCCCCGTATTTTCACCACTGCAGACCGCACAAAAATGAGTGTTGTCCGCATAGGTTTTGACTGCAGTGACAGACTTTCGTATTTTGGCCATAACGTTCTCTACAGATGTTCAAATGCGTATTATAATATGTTTCTGAAAACTAGATTCAAAGATCTACAACTTTCATTTTTAACTAATCCCCAAATTCCTTGTAGATCAAAAGATATGAGCTTCCGAAGTTGGACCAGCGATCCTGCAGACCATTTTTGGTGTGCGGCCGCACACCATTTTGTGCGGTCCGCACTCCCCTCTGTGGTATGCAAAATTTTGGTGCGGTCCGCACTCCCAAAAGTGCCAAACCATATTAGAGTTTCGAAATGTCTGGACTCGCTCAAAATTCACTCCAAAACTCATCTGAGGCCCTCGGGACATCAACCAAATGTACCAACACATCCATAACATCAAAAATCCATTCCGGATTCGTTTACTCATATTTCACCTTCCGGTCAATTTTATTCAACTTAAGCTCTCTTCTTGGAGACTAAGTGTCTAACTTCCTTTCAAAAACCTTTCCGAACCCGAACCAATTTCCCCGGCAAGTTATGTAAGAACCATGAAGCATGAATTTAGCAGTATATGGGGAGTCGAGGTTGTACTTATTCAAAACGACCGACCGGATCGTTACAATATCTTTATCTTCTTAACCCGATTTTTGCACCTAATTTATACTCAAGACTTCTAAATTAGTGAAATACATAAAATTATGATTCTATTGAGATCGATTTTGTGGTATTTAGCAAGAAATTTTCTTTTAGGCATTTTGTCGAACATCTTGCAAGCACTTTAAAATGACCTCTTGTTTACACAATTTGGATACTCAAATTTCCCACAAATGTGATTCAACACTAGTAGATACACATGAATCTCTCAACCAATGTCCCTCACTTCCTAAAACTAACAGCAATTAAACCGAAAATAGAAACATCAAAATAAAACTAATTTTTTTTGGGGATGTTGCAATGAAGAAGAAGAGAGAAAGAAAGAAAAGAAAAGAAAAGAGAAATAGGAGAGAGGAGTAGATGGGAGATACCTGTGGTGTCTTGTGCAAGAGCAGTAGAGATCATGAGCAGTGGATGTTTTGGAGATTTGTTAGAGCTGGGGGAGTTAGGGCTGGGAGATAATGCAGAAAATACCTGAGCAAGAGAGATCTAATTTTTTTAAGACTCTGTCCGACTTCCGCATCTGCGGTATTTAACTGCAACTTTGGTGCTGCGTATGCGGTCAGATGGCCGCTTTTGCGTGATGGAACACATCTACGATTGGAAACATGATTTTGCGTGGCCGCATCTGCGGTCAAAAATCCGCAGATGCGGTTATAGCAGAAGATTGATGCACAGATTTTCCAACTACTGATTTTGGCCCTCCAGATCATTCCGACCTGCCCAAATCAACTCCAAAAAATCTAAAACTTGACAGATTAATCAAAACTAATATACTAAGCTATTCTAAAAAAAGAAAAATTCAAAAATGACTAAAATTTTTGAAAACCGATGGGTTGCCTCCCACCAAGCGCCGCATTTAACATCGTGGCACGACGCAAGTCAACTTTACCACTTTTCTCGCCACTTGGATGATATGAACTGGGCACCTAGATTGGAATCAAGCTTGTGACCACGAGCGATAGGGGGCGGTAAGTCGATGATCAAGCCAAGCCTTAAATTCTTCATTTTGCACTTCTTAGCTTTCGTGTGAGGAATGTCAGTTTGCTTTCTTGTTCCCTCAAATTATAGGATGTATGGTATGGGTTTTTCCTCTTCACAGTCCTTCATTGATTCGTGTAGTTCAACTTCTATATCACCACACAATTCCAATGTTGAAAAATGCTTGGAATGTGACCTCAAACCTCCAACTTGTAATTTTTCTCGGATTTTGACATCCTCTTTTTCCCCCGGATTAGAGTCTCTCAACTACATTTTGATTTACACCGGTTGACTCTAATTCCATATTTTTCTTGGCATCATTAACACTCATGGAGTCAGTTGGCGGATGTTCAGTTCTTGATTCCTCAAAGTAGAGCTCATTTTCTTCCTCGAAATCGGACTCTTCTTGACTTCCTTCCACACTTCCAAGTTGGTGGGCATAGTGAGCCTCAACCAATATTTTCATTTGATCTTCCAAAGTGCGGATATGTTCATCATTGTAAGCCAAGTCTTGTTTCAAGTCCTCAAGTGCAAAGTTGTGCTTCTCCTCATTTTCAAGAATGGTCTCCAACATGAGCATCATCTTCTCATTTTGAGCATTTGAGAGTTCTTCTTGGTTTTGATCAAGCACCAAGGGAGGATTTTCGGCTTCCAAATCTAAGGAAAATTCTTGGCTATCATTAACTTCCGAAGATTTTTGGACCTCTAAAGCTTCAAGCATTTCTCCCATTTGTGAGTGCAACCTTTCAAGTGCCACGTCATTTTGGAGACTATTCTCCAAAAGCTCCTCAAAGGCACTTTGTTCTTTGTTTCCTCCTTCAAGTAGGCATTCTAAAATTAGTTTGAACTCTCCATTTCGTCCATGCTCAACTTCTTTCATTTCCATAGCCCTATCATTTTCATTAAAAAAAGTAGAATCATCATAGCGGGGTCTTGGGGAACAGAAGGACAAATAAGCACAATCATCCCCAATGACCATTTTGAAAACCACACTTATCACAAATACTCCACTCATGGGTTTGAGATTGTGCGCACAATCCACCCCCGGGAGAATTTAAACAATTTTGCCTAGAGTGTGGTCCTCCACAATAAGGACAAGGGTCATCAAAGTATGAACAACTACAATCCGACCAATTTTCATTATATGATGCCATTTTTAAAAAATAAGAACATAAACAAGAAACAAACAAGAAAAATAGACCAAGGTAACAAAAATAATTACACAAATATTCACAAGTTTGGACCAAAGCACTTATGCTTATTTCTCAAACAACCTAAATTACTCTAAATTGTTCCCCGGCAACGGCGTCAATTTTGATGACGTCCAAATCCACTACTAAAAAGTAAATAGACACGGTTGCATGCAATATAATTTACCCAACTATGAGTCGGGGTCGAATCCCATAGAGAACAATATGTAGGTGATTAGGAATGTAAGAGAATTATCACTTATCGCGCAATGCCAAATACTTAGAATTGGTTTAGAAAATGTTTTATATCTAAATGCGGAAATATAAACTAACCTAGAAAGCAAGTAAAATGATCAATGGCTATAAGTATGGTTGCATTGGGAATTACACTCAAGTAACGATCCAATTTATTTCATGATTTTACAAATATGAGCTAGTTTAAAGAAACAATAACTCACTTCATAAAAGGATAAAAACTATGCAATACATAAGCACAACAAGGTATTTAATCCACACTTTAAACATGAATATTTCCATAAACAAGATTCAAATGTTGGATGAAATACTACACACTTAGATATACAATACAAATCAAGGAAATGAAGAAAGCAACATAAATGGGTAAGAAATTCTCAACCAAAAGCTTCAAATCTTCAAGACCAAAGTGTGTGTGCAAAGCCCTAGCTTCCAACCTTGTTCTCTCAAGCCCTAAGAACTGAAAATAAGCCAAAAAATTTTCAAAAGATTCTGCTAGGTCGAGTATTTGTGGGCTTGGAAATGAGAACGTGTGAAATGCCTAAATTGCCCAGGTCTGATGCCCGACTATCGCACCTGCGGAAGAATCATCACAGGTGCGGCTCCACAGATGCGGAGCTCCCATTGCAGAAGCGAAATGCCAATTAAACTCTGTCACTGCAGATGCGGTTCATTAGGCGTAGATGCCCACCGCAGAAGCAATATTCTAGCTGTAGATGTGGTTTCTTCCAAGTTCAGACTCCACTGTAGAAGCGAATCTTGTCAGGCAGAAGAGAGGTCACTTCTGCGACTATCCTTCTGCAGATGCGGAATCACAGGGAAGTTTTTGCATTATTTTCACCCTTTGTTTGCTCAATTCCACTCCATTTGAATTCAAATCACTTCATGGTGTTATTTACCTGAAAATCTAACAATACACACCATAAATGACCGTTTATTATAGTTAAAGGACATAAAAGCTAAAGAAAAGAGACTAGAATGAGTGGTAAAATCACCACTCATCAACCTTTCTTTGCTGCAGGGAAGGCTTTTTGTGATGTTGAAGCCGGAAAACTTACTTTTTGGGTTGGTGATGAAAAAGTGGTTTTCCATGTGTGTAAGTCCATGCGGTAACCAAATAGGAATGAGGTGTGCTCGTTTGTAGACTTGGTGGCCGATGTTATTATTGATGAAACAAGTGCTATGATCAATGTTGGTGATATGTTGGAGCCTTCTTGCTCAACTTTGATGATGACGAGATGGATGGCTTCATGGAATGTGCCAACTCTTTGAAAGGAACGGGGTCGTACAACTTTGCACCCCGAAAATTGTCCTTGGATCTTGAAAATAGGACAACTCCTCCTACAAAGTCTTCTATTGAAGAAGCTCCTACCTTGGAGTTGAAGACATTGTCTCCACATCTTCGGTATGAATTTCTTGGTTCTTGTTCTACTTTACCTATTATTCTTTCCTCTTGTTTGACTCAAGTGTAGGTAGATTCCACTTTGGCGGTGCTACAAAAGAGGAAAAGGTTATTGGATGGACCTTGGCGGATATTTGGGGGATAAGCCCCGCATTTGACATACATAAGATTAACTTGGAGGATGGTGATAAATCATCTATTGAACATCAAAGGAGACTCAATGAGGCTATTCAAGAAGTTGTCAAAAAAGAGATTATCAAGTGGTTGGATGTCGGGGTTGTCTACCCCATCTTCGATAGTTTATGGACTTCTCCAGTTCAATGTGTCTCGAAGAAATGAGGCATGACGGTGATCACCAATGACAAGAATGACTTGATTCCTACAAGAACGGTGACCGGTTGGAGAGTGTGTATGAACAATCGCAAGCTCAACAAAGTCACAAGGAAGCATCACTTTCCACTTCCTTTCCTAGATCAAATGCTCGATAGATTGGCTGGCCGTACTTTCTATTGCTTTCTTGATGGGTATTTGAGCTACAAACAAATTCTTATTATTCCGGAAGATCAAGAGAAAACAACCTTTACATGTCCCTATGGTACTTTTGCTTTCAAGTGGATGCCATTTGGTTTGTGCAATGCACCGATGACTTTTCAAAGGTGTATGATGGCTATTTTTATGGACTACCTTGAAGTTTTCATGGATGACTTCACAGTGGTTGGAGAATCTTTTGATGATTGTCTTGAAAATTTAGATAAAGTGTTGGCAAGATGCGAAGAAACAAATTTCGTGCTCAATTGGGAGAAATGTCATTTCATGGTTGAGGAAGGCATTGTCTTTGGCCACAAAATCTCAAAGAATGGAATTGAAGTAGAAAAGCAAAGATTGAGGTGATTTCTAAACTTCCACCTCCAACTTTGGTGAAGGGTGTGCGGAGTTTCTTAGACCACGCGGGGTTTTACCAGCATTTTATCAAAGATTTCTCTAAAGTGGTGAACCTGTTGTGCAAGCTTCTCGATAAGGATACTAAGTTTAACTTCAATGATGATTACATGAGAGCTATTGAATTATCAAAGTTCAAGTTGACAACTACTCCCATCATCACCACTCCAAATTGGAGTGTCCCTTTTGAACTCATGTGTGATGCAAGTATCGTAGTGGTTGGGGCTGTTTTGGGGCAATATATCAACAAGATTTTTCATCCGGTCTATTATGCTAGTAAGACCATAAATAGTGCACAAGTTGTTAGATCTGGTTTTAATGATGCAAATAATATATCTGTGTAGGAAGTCAAGGAAGCATCAAAGATTGAAGAAATCAAGAGAAAGGAATCAATTAATTTTCTGGAAATTCAGAATCAATCAGAGATTGATTTAAATGCAAAAGAAGCAATCGAAGATCTTGCTAGATAATCAATCAAGTTGCTATTTTTAGAAAGAGCAATAATCAAAGAGTAAAACTCGCGTTATCAAAGCTTGTAGAAGGAAAGCTATCAATGAGGAAGAGCAACGTCAAGCTGCTAATTTCGGAAGGACCAACAATCAATGAGTAAAACTCGCTCATCAAGATCTGTAGAAGGAAAGCTATCAATGCCCTCGCATCAAGGAAGAGCAACATGAAATAACATTATTCTTGGAAAGAATCAATCTCTTTGCAAGGATCAAGTCTCTTGGGTTGTCAAATCTCTTCAGCAAACGACCTCCTACAAAGTATTTATACACATCCTTAAGGCTTAGACAAATATCCTTTGATCGAACCAAACACCCTCTTTTTGTTCTACTTCAAACAAACATTGTAGCTCTCTAAGACCCGCTGTGTAACAAGTTAGAGAAGAAAGAGAGAACAACACTAGTGAGGCATTGTATCAAACAAGATGAGTGATATAGGAACTGAGCTATCATGTCATTTCCATTGTACTCGAAGAAACACATTCACTAAAGAGAACTCCCTTGCAACCTAAGGAGACTGGACTAGGATTCACATTGAATCCGAACCAGTATAAATTTTTTGGTGTCTTTAATTCCTGCATTTACTTTTAGCATCTAATATTATGTTATTACAACTGTTAGTTTATTATCGACTAATTGAAAAACCAGTCAACTAACAGAGATTAAGTTTAAAAATATACAATTCACCCCCCTTGTACTTTTAATTGGTATCAGAGCTAGGCTCACATTTTTCTTTTGCTTAACAACTTGTGAGAGAAGATCATGGCAAATCAAGTTATCATATAAGCTCTCTTCCAGGAAGGAACTTCACAAGTTAGACCACCATACTTCAATGGACAACATTTCTCTCCCTGGAAAGTGCGTACGGAGATCTATGCCAAGGCATATGATGTTAAAGTTTGGAGAGTCAACAAAAAGGAGAACTATCCCCTACCAACTGCTACTCCAACACTTGCTAATCCTGAAGATATAGACTCATATACAAAAGAACAAATGGAAGTGGTACAAGTTAATAATAAAGCGAGAAACCTGCTTTATAATGCCATAAGTGGTGAAGAGTATGAGAAAATCTCTAGCTGTGACACAACCAAAGAAATGTGGGACAAGCTTGAGGTTACATACGAAGGAACCAACAAAGTAAAAGAAACACATAGCAACATGTTGGTTGATGATTACGAACTCTTTTCAGTGAAAGAAGGAGAGTTTATTGAAGAGATGTTTGCCAGATTCAGCAAAATAATTAGCGATCTAAAAGCATTTGGCAAACCATATTCGAGTAGTGATAAATTCAGAAAAATTCTCAGAAGCCTATCAACCACTTGGCAGACCAAATTAGTCATACTTGAATCTCAGGATCTAAATAAGTTATCCTATTATGAACTACGAGGAGAACTCATAGCCTTTGAAAATACACATCTCAAGAAGACTAGTCAAGAAGAAAAAAGGAAAACAGTCGCATTCAAGGCCTTAACTAAAATAGCTGAAAATGAAATCGATGATGATCCTAAAGCTCTACAAGAAGAGATTGCTATGCTATCAAGAAACATGGATGGCTTAATGAGAAGATTCAGAAATACGAGAAAAGGAAGTATTCCGCCTAGGCAATCCAGGTAATACAACGAACACGACAAGAATGATGGAAAATACTATGAGTGTGGAAGATTTGGACACATTCAAGCTAAGTGCCCAAATCTAAAAAGAAAAATTTCTAGGGGCTTTAACAAGAACAAATATTTTGGAAGTTGGAGCGATAAAGACAGTTCAGAACACGAAGAGATAGCAAATCTTTGCTTGATGACGATTCTGGAAAATGAGATGAACAAATCCTCAGGATGCTGGACGGATGAGGACACCTCAGATGACGAATGCAAAGATGACAATGAGAACTGTTTCATGGCACGAGGTGAAACAAATGAGGTAAGACCTTATAACTGTGAAAGATGCAATGAATTGTAGGATATCCTTGATTTAACTTTGAAAGAGTCTCAAAATTGATGAATGAGCTTAAGAGACTAAATAAAGAAGTCAAAGACTGGAAACTCAAACATGAAGTATGTGAAATTGAAAAAGAAGTACTTCAAGAAGAGTTTGAGGAATTGCAAATGCAACTCAATGGCATGCGTAAATCCACCAGTCACAGTTCTGTCATGTCAAACTAGGCAACTTACAAGTCAACTGGAAATGGACCATCTAGAACAAAGTCCACTAGTACTAACACCAATGAAAGACCTAAAGGTGGGTAAGGAGTTACGTGTCACTACTGTAACAAAAGTGGACATAAATATTCTTTTTGTCGCTTTCGTAAAGCAAATGTTTCAGGATGGGTTTGGAAACCAAAAAATAATTCTGAATCTAGCAATACTAACCCTCCAGGACCCAAGCAAGCTTGGGTACCTAAAAGAAAGTAATCACTATGTTTTGTAGGAACATCACAGAATAAGCCGCAAAGGAAATGGTACTTAGATAGTGCGTGTTCCAGTCACATGACAGGTGATAAAAATCTATTCATAGAAGTTACAAAAATTGATGAAGGAAGCATTAAGTTTGGGGATGACTCAAAGGGAAAGATAATTGGTACTGACACAATTCCCTTCAATAACAATTGTAACATTACTGAAGTTTTTCTCGTCGATGGACTCAACTATAATCTCCTGAGTGTAAGTCAACTATGCGACTCAGGATATGAGGTAAATTTTAAGAGAACAAGCTGTGCTATTGAAGACGAGACCGGTAAAATAGTCCTCCCAGGAAAAAGGTATGAAATGTTTATATCCTTGATGGTTTTGAAAAGATAGATGGTCATATTTGCTTAACATCTATGTCTGATGATCCATGGTTATGGCATAGGAAACTTGGTCATGCAAGCATGCATTTGATAGAAAAATTGTCCAAATATGAGTTAGTTATTGGTCTACCCAAACTGAATTTTTCTAGAACTTATATCTGTGATGCATGTCAAATAGGTAAGCAAACCAGAAACACTTTCAAAAATAAAGATATTGTATTTACTTCTAAACCTTTAAAATTTCTTCATATGGACTTATTTGGGCCTACTAGAACTGCTAGTATATGAGGAAAAAGATATGCTTTTGTTATTGTTGATGATTATTCATGTTTCATTTGGGTAATTTTCTTATCTCATAAAGATGAAGCATTAAGAAATTTCGAGATTTTCTGCAAAAGGTTGAAAGAGAAAAGGAATATCTGATTTCAACAATTCAGAGTGATCATGGAGGAGAATTTGAAAGTAGAGCATTTGAAGACTTCTGTAATGATCAGGGATACACTCATAATTTTTCTGCACCACGATCAACATAGCAAAATGGGGTTGTTGAGAGGAAAAACAGAACCCTCTAAGACATGGCAAGAACCATGTTACTAGATCATCACTGCCAAATCACTTTTGGGCAGAAGGTGTAAGTACAACATGTCACATTCTCAACCGATGTCTCATAAGGTCCATTCTGAAGAAGACTCCTTATGAACTATAGAAAGGTAAACGTCCTAATACCAGTTACTTTCATCCCTTTGGAAGTAAGTATTTTATTCACAATAATGGTAAGGACAACCTTGGAAAATTCGATCCAAGAAGTGATGAAGGTATTTTTCTGCGCTACTCATTAAATAGTAGATCTTTTAGAGTCTATAATTAACGCACATTATGTGTGAAAGAATTTGTACATGTTATATTCGACGAAAATAACCCCTTGGTCGAGAAAGGAATTACTGCAGGTGATGAAGATCAAGCTCAAGAAACTCAGGAGACAAGCAAATCTCAAGAGTCAACTGATAAATCTGATATAATAGAGTCAACTAATGAAATCAGCAGCAGCATACCAGATCATCCGATCTAGTCGACTACTAATGTAGTGCGTCCAAATGAATGGACTAGAGAACCTAAATATCCTCAAAAATTCATCATAAGGAATCCAAATGAAAGAATGAAAACCAGGGAGCTCTCAAAAAGAAAGCAAATTTAGCATTAATTTTTCAAGTTGAACCAAAGAAGATAGAGGAAGCTCTAAAAGATTCAAGTTGGGTACGAGCAATGCAGGAAGAGTTAGATTAGTTTGGTAAAAATCAAGTGTGGAAACTGATATCCAAACCTGAAATGTTTCTGTAACCAGAACAAAGTGGGTCTTCAGAAATAAATTGAATGAAGATGGAAAGGTTGTAAGGAATAAAGCCAGATTAGTTGCTCAGGGATATTCACAGCAGGAAGGAGCCGACTATGACGAAACATTCGCTCCAGTAGCTCGCTTGGAGTCTATACGAATCCTTCTGGTATATGCATCATTTAAAGGATTTAGGTTGTTTTAGATGGACGTCAAAAGTGCCTTTTTGAATGGATTTATTGAGGAAGAAGTATACGTGAAACAACCACATAGGTTTGTAGATTCCAAGTTCCCCTATCATGTATATAAGCTCACTAAGGCACTATATGGACTAAAGCAAGCTCCACGTGCATGGTATGATAGACTTAGTTCTTTTTTATTGATCATGGCTTCACAAGAGGTAAAGTAGGCACTACCCTGTTTATTAAAAGATCATCAGAATGTAATCTCATTATTCAGATTTATGTTGATATTATATTTGGTAGTGCTAGCCCTCTTATGTGCAAGGAATTTTCAAATCTTATGCAAAGTGAATTCGAAATAAGCATGATGGGAGAGCTAACATTCTTCCTTCGAATTCAAATTCAACAATCTGAAGAAGGAACCTTTATATGTCATACCAAATACACAAAGGAACTGATTCAAAAATTTGGCATGAGCAATGCAAAATCCATTGGCACACTAATGAGTCCTTCAACGAGTCTAGACAAAGATGAACATGGAATCCCTGTTGATGAAACTAAGTATCATGGAATGATTGGCTCATTATTGTATCTAACTGCAAGTCGACCGGATATTATATTCAGTGTGTGTAAATGTGCCAGGTTTCAGTCAGCTCCTAAGGAATCTCATCTGACTGCAGTAAAGAGAATCATTCGATATCTCATTGGGACTGCCTCCCATGGACTATGGTATCCTCGCTCTAACTCTTTTAAATTAGAAGGGTTTTCAGATGCTGACCTTGCAAGTGATAAGGAAGATAGAAAGAGCACAAGTGGTACATGTCAATTACTTGAAAAGGCATTGATATCCTGGAATAGTAAAAAATAGGTATCAGTTGCATTATCTACCACTGTAGCTGAATACATTGTTATTGGACAATGCTGTGCACAATTACTGTGGATATCCCATCAATTGGGTGACTATGAAATTTCCTTTAAACCTATACAAATTTTTTGTGATAATTCAAGTGTTATTTGTCTTTCAAAAAATCCTATTTATCATTCTAGAGCAAAGCATATAGATATCAAGCATCATTTTATTAGAGATCATGTTCTTAAGGGAGACATAGAAATATCTTTTGTTGGAAAATTATCAGTTAGCAGATATTTTTACTAAGCCGTTATTAGAGGATAGATTTTGTGCTTTAAGAAAATTACTTGGCATTACTTGCTTGAATAATAACCTGTAGGACCTATGTGTAATACTATTACTTTTGTAGGTTTAATAATTGTCTTTTACTCTTGCATTAATTATGCCTCCATTTTCCCTCTCTTTTCATATTCTTTCACATCAGTTCC
Source organism: Nicotiana sylvestris (assembly GCF_000393655.2). Lineage (NCBI taxonomy): Eukaryota > Viridiplantae > Streptophyta > Magnoliopsida > Solanales > Solanaceae > Nicotiana > Nicotiana sylvestris. The sequence goes on from NC_091058.1 coordinate 60,101,572, forward strand.
GTCGTTCAAAGTTGGAAAGCCAATCATCACGTCTATTCAACTGGCGCCTTTTCCTTTTCTATACTCAATCGCCAGAAGGTTCTCTTCTTAAGGTGGAGATCTCTTTTCAATCATTTTCACTCCTATCATCTAGAAAACCCTTCTCCAAAGCTCTGCTCAAACCACTATCCTTAAATGGCCAAACAACACAAGAACCCATCCGCCTCCACCAGAAAAAGTACCCGCTCTAAAGCAAAACCCCCTTGTATACCCCAGAATAAGTAGACCTAGGGTTCGACCACTTTGAGGGTTTTGCCTCTTCCCAGGGAGATTTTTCTAATCATTCTCAAATCCTAGGAAAAAAAGCCCTAGGAAAACGACCTGTGGAAGACCCCCTCACCTTGTTTCCTCTACTCCAAAGAAACCCAAGATAGATTTTTCTAGCTCTCTAGAATCTAACCTGAATTTCTGGGATTCTCCAAATAGGGATCTTTTCATTTCCTTGAAAGACAAGCCCATTGCTCATGGAGGGGAAGTCGACCTCGATGACATGGAAGCCCTAAATTGTAAGGTAAAAAATCTTTTTGTTCATCAAGGGTGGTATAAGTTACTCTCTATTCCTCCGCCTAAGATCTATGAATCCCTGGTAAAGATGTTTTATGCTAATCTTCGCTCTAGTAAACCTGATAAGTTGGAATCCTTAGTGTTAGGTAAGCGCATTGTTCTTGATTGTGCCATGTTTGATTCACTATTTCAGTGTAAATGTTATGGTTTTCCTATGCTTTTCAAGAATATCCGGCCCGATGATTTTGAAATTTCCTTTGATCAAGATAAACGGTGTATTGCTGAGTGTCCCTCTGAATCCCTTCCCAACAAGTTAGGCCCTAGTTATGTTAGTTTCGAAACTTGAGTCTTGGCTCACATTGTAACAACTACTCTGCTTCCCCGCACTGGTTCCTTTTCCACTTTCTCTCAAAGAGACACTTTCTTAGTATACTGCCTTGTGACCAAACTCAAAGTCAAGTTATCCTCCAGGGTCATTAATTTCATGATTGAAAGTGCAGAAGATCCCACCAGTCTATCCTATGGCATGACCATCACTCACATCCTGGAAGCTCAACAAATTTCCCTGTCCTCTTATCCCTTTATCACTGTTTCAAAATCTTACAATTCTAGAGCCTTGCAAGTATGGGATATGTGAGTGTGAAGGGCTCCTAGGTTAAGAAGCACGAAGGTGATGTAAAGCATGCTCCTGTATATCCCAAACCTAACCCTCTGCCTCTCACCCCAGCCCTGGTGATCCTGATCTTGGTGAGAAGCTTCGTGCCATTGATATTCAACTCTCTAAATAAAAAATCTCCTCACAGCCACTCAGTCAACTGTTGGTGACACTCATTCCATCTCCAAAGAAACACGGTTTGATGTGTCCAAGATAAGAGTTGCCGTTTTTAGAGTAAGGTAGAACGCTGTCAAGGCTTTTAGGGAAATTCATGACAGGTTGGATGGAGTGAATATCTCAGCCAATGCTAGCTTTGAACAACTGAAGGAGGCCATCTGCAACACTCTTACCTATTTTCTGCATCGTTAATGTTGTTGCTTAAGACAATTTTTTTGTTGTGCTGTTTTTGGGTTGTTGACTCATCCATTGGACAATTTCTGTTTTTGTTTTGTTTTGGTTGTTTCTTTTGGACTATAACTCTGTTGCATAATGCTATATGTTCTATTTTAGTTTTGGTTTGTTCTATCTATTCCCTCTTTGCTGATGCCAAAAGGGGGAGAAGAGTATATGTATTTGTTCAGGTATAGTCGACTGAAAGGGTAAATGTAAGCTAGTATCCTCTACGGCTGGAGTCGACCACAACATCTAACCATGGACTAGTCAACTACGTGAATTGACAGGGAGTGCCATGAACCAGTCAACCGCATACATTGAGGGAGAGTAAAACACATGGAAGTCAACTGTTGTTTATACATATATATTATTTTGTCATCATCAAAAAGGGGGAGATTGTTTGATCTGATTTTAATGATGCAAATAATATATCTGTGCAGGAACTCAAGGAAGCATCCCAGATTGAAGGAATCAAGAGAAAGGAATCAATTAACCATCTGTAAATTCAGAATCAATCAGATATTGATTTAAATGGAAAAGAAGCAATTGAAGATCTTGCTAGATAATCAATCAAGCTACTATTTTCAGAAAAATCACTAATCAAGGAGTAAAACTTGCGTTATCAAAGCCTGTAGAAGGAAATCTATCAATGAGGAAGAGCAACAACAAGCTGCTAATTTTGGAACGACCAATAATCAAGGAGTTAAACTCGCTCATCAAGATCTATAGAAGGAAAGCTATCAATGTCCTCGCATCAAGGAAGAGCAACAACAAATAACATTATTCTTGGAAAGAATCAATCTCTTTCCAAGGATCAAATCTCTTGGGTTGTCAAATCTCTTCAGCAAACAGCCTCCTACAAAGTATTTATACATATCCTTAAGGCTTAGACAAATATACATTGATCGAACCAAACACCCTCTCTTTGTTCTACTACAAACAAATATTGTAGCTCTCTAAGACCTGCTATGTAACAAGTTAGAGAAGAAAGAGAGAACAACACTGGTGAGACATTGTATCAAAAGAGACGAGTGATATAGGAACTGAGCTATCACGTCATTTCCATTGTACTCGAAGAAACGCATTTACTAAAGAGAACTTCCTTGTAACCCAAAGGGACTGGACTAAGATTCACATTGAATCCGAACCAGTATAAAAATTCCGGTGTATTTAATTCCTGCATTTACTTTCAGTATCTTATATTATGTTATTACAACTGTTAGTTTAATGCATCTAGTCGACTAATTGAAAAACCAATCAACTAACAGCGATTACGTTTAAAAATATGCAATTCACCCCCTCTTGTACTTTCACAAGTTAACTATACCATTACGAAGAAAGAGCTCATTGACATTGTGTTTGCAATTGAGAAGTTTTACCCGTACTTGATGGGTGCAAAAGTCATTGTCCACACAGATCATGCAGCGCTTCTTTATCTTATGATCAAGGAGGACTCCAATGATCTATTGATGAGGTGGGTGATTTTGTTGTAAGAGTTTGATATTGACATCCAAAATAGAAAAGGTAGTAAAAAACAAGTGGCAGACCACTTGTCTCATTTGGAGGAGGAGAGTCCGCATGATGGCCTTGAAATCAATGACTCCTTCCCTGATGAGCAACTCTTGGCTATTTCAATGAAGGAGGTGCCATTGTTCGTGGATCTAGAAAATTTTCTTGCATATGGAATCATTTCGGATGAGTTCTATTTAAACCAAAGGCAGAAGCTCAAACGGGATTGTCAAGATTATTATTGGGATGAACCATACCTCTTCCAAATTTGTATGGATGGGGTGATTAGAAGATTTGTACCAAAATAAGATCAAGGTGAAATTCTTTGGGCTTGTCATTCGTCGCCATATGGTGGTCATCATGGTGGAGCAAGAACAACAACCAAATTGCTTAGTTGTTGTTTCTATTGGATAATTATTTACAAGGATGCAAGTGAGATAGTGAAAAGATGTAATGAATATCAAAGGGCTGGTGGAATCTCAAAGAAAAATGAAATGCCTCTCACTATCATTTTGGAGATTGATATTTTTGATGTATGAGGTGCTGACTTTATGGGTCCTTTTGTGAGTTCTTGTGGAAACACCTACATCTTGGTCATGGTGGATTATGTGTCCAAATTGGTTGAGGCTATTGCTCTACCCAACAATGAGACGAGAAGTGTGGTCGCGTTCTTGAAGAAGGATATTTTCACAAGGTTTGGTACTCTACATGATGTTATAAGTGATGGGGGGAGGGGTCACATTTTTGCGACAAGGCTTTCGATACTTTACTTTGCACGTATGGTGTTACTCATAAAGTCACGGCTCTCTATCATCCACAAGCTAGCGGTCACGTGGAAGTCTCCAACCAGGAGATAAAGAGTATGTCCAAAACGGTGAATGCTAATCGGACAGATTGGTCCAAGAAGCTTGATAATGCATTGTGGGCTTATCGGACGACATACAAAACACCTATCGGAATGTCAGCATACTGCTTGGTGTTCGGGAAAGCCTGTCACCTTCTTGTCCAACTTGAGCACAAGGCCATGTGGGCTCTAAAGAAGTTAAATCTTGATTGAGATGTAGACGCTAACTTGAGGGTTGCACATTTGAATGAATTGGATGAGTTCTGATACCATGCTTATGCAAGTTCATCCTTGTACAAAGAATAGATGAAATATCTTCATGACAAATATATTTGGAACAAAGATTTCAAGGTGAGAGATATTATATTGTTGTTTAACTCAAGGTTGAGGATGTTTCCCGGGAAGCTAAAATCTAAATGGAGTAGTCCTTTTGAAATTGTGGGTATGACACCTTTTGGTGTAATAGACTTGAAGAACAAAAACAATGAAGTATTCCGAGTCAATGGTCACTAGGTGAAGCTCTATTTGGGAAAAGTAGGATATAGCACATCGTGGCGGTCATTCATTTCACTTATGCGTTGTGCCGCGACGTTAAATCAGGCTCTTCTTGAGAGGCAACCCATGTTTCTTTTCCTTTTTTTTGTAGTTAGGTGTTTTCTTTATTATAATTTGATTTGAAGTGTGCTACAGGCTCAGTGTGACTTACAAGAATTGTGGACAAAAATATGACTAGGTGTTGCGAGAATTGCGGACCGCAGTTGATTTGCGCGGACCACACATTTTTGGGTGTTGTAGCAAAAGAACACTGTGACCGCACAATTAGCTTACGTACCACACAAATGAGAGGTTGAAAATACCAACTCTCTGAATTTTGAGCTTGTCATAGAAGAGGTCTATGTGCGGCCTCATAGGAAATCTACGGTCGTACACGAAATTGTGCGGACCACAGATGAAATACTGAGAGGATGTCTTCAGGTAAAACACACATGAAAATGTGTGGCCGCACTCGCCCTTCTTTCCCTTATCAAGAAAAGTAATATAAATAGAGGAACATGGCCATAATTATATTTTTTCCATTCTTTGAACAACAAAATAGTGCCCGGTTAAAATTTATTGGTGATTTCATCTATGCATACGCACAACAACTTTGATCATTCACCCACTACACTCGTTCATCTAGTATGCTTCAATTTCATGTTAATTTTTTTTATTTTAGTTTAATTTGTAGTTTTTAGTTCTTTTTAGGCCATTTGTCATTAGAATTAAATTATGGGTCCATGTGGGGGTGGGGCTAGGATGGGGAGAATCTGTATTGGGTTACATGAATACATGTTCTATAGCTACCAGATTAGCATAATTTCATGTTTCTATGATGTTGCCATGTCAAAGTGTGCACAAGCTTGAAAAACCTTGAATTTGTGTGGTTTGTAGATGTGGAATTTAGGGCAACTTAGTGAAGAAGGGATCTGCGGACGCAAGTTAAAATGTGCGGATCACAGAATTCTCATCACGGCCATAGAACAACCCATTTACTGTCATCAGAGAGTCCATACTTTTTGATTCCAATATGCGAACGCATGACTAACTGTGCAGACCGCAGAAATCATGTTGTTGCCGCACATCAACCAATTATCTATCATTAGAGAGTTGGAATTTTTGGGTTTCAGAGGTGTGATCGCAAGTGAAATTGTGCAAACCGCAGATCTTGTTCCCTGCAAACATGCTTTGACTAAACACCCTCACTGTGTACTTTGGTTATCCTATGCTCGTATGTCTCCTGTGTATGTTTGAAAATGAATTACTACTAACAATCACCTTTGCATGATACAGGCAATGGTTCGTCAAGAGGACAAGGTGACACGTCAAAAGGGAGAGGTGAACCTTATTGGGGACAAGGCAAGAGTGCCTTACCTCTTGGCCAACAAAAGACAATCAGAAAGAAGACAACAATCAGGAGAGGGCGAGGTGTAGACCTCTCAGAGACGAGCTCATATATCCTATCTAGGGAAGTATTAGAGGGCAACTCAGCCTCGGTTCAGGAGCATCCAACCGTACAGTCAAGGCAGCAAGGGGGATACTAACTCAGGGATGAGCCATCCTCATCTCACAGCACTTTCGAGGGATCAGAGAGTGCTAGTCAGGCTTCTGAGCTATCGACTACACCAGTCTTTGTGAAACAAGATGCACCAGTTCAGAAATGCTACAGATGTCATTCTTGAAAGAACAAAGAAGAAAGAGGTTTGGGAGGACCACTTTGTCAGCATGGCTGCTTTCACTAGCTTCCATACATGGTGGCCAGCGAAGTCGATAACCCTTGAGTGACAACTCCTATTGATAGATTTGGAGAGGTACAACCCAGCCATTTTGAGATAGTCCAGGGAATGTAAGGGGTGGATGTGTTTCACTTAGAGTGTAGTGGATGCCAAAGAGTACATGGTCTGTGAGGTCTATGCCAATATGGCTCACATAAAAAGGGGACAAAAGTGGCCAAAGTACGTAACCTAAAAATGAGGTTTGATCAGCATACGCTCAATGCATAATTGGGGTTTGATGATGTTGAGTTGAAGGAATATTTGGAGAAGTGTGCAATGGGGGATGAGGTCTGACCTTGGTTAGCAGAAGTTCTGGCACCAACAGGGCCACCACTACTATGGATTGTTGCCAGGGTTTCCATCCACCGGAGCACTTTAAGTTTTGAGGCGAAGGAGTGGCAAACATATGTCTACAGCAGACTGGACCCAAGCCAGAATGAGACTCGCCTTTCGATTCCTCGGGCAGTTTTGGTTGCTTCGTTTTTGGCCAGGTACCCGATCAATATAGGTACCGTGATATCGGCCAATATCTCGATGATTGCTCGGCATGATGACTCGTCCTACCCGTATCCAAAAATTATTACAGAATATCTCACCGATGCAAAGGTAGAGCCGAGGGGTTATGACACAAATTTGAAGCCGAAGAAGCCTTTTACTTGGTACTCACTCATGGATGTGAACAATCCGAAGAGGAAAGTTCAGCCTCCTACCACTACAGGCCAGTCTGATGAACCAAGCATGGTAGCTTCAGAGGGAATTGTTGTTCCATCCATTTCGGCCGAGCCTTCCTCTAGTGCCGCAGCTATGCCTTCGCCATCATCTATAGCCCCTACTACAGCTCCCGCCATGGCTTCCACATCAGCTCTTAGGCTAATGTCGATGCCTAATGCCATACTATCTGCGTTATGAGTCTCCCAGATATTGGCGAGTCTCAACAACTGGATGTATATAGCTACTACAAAGCTATCTGACTTGTCCAATACTGTTGTAGTGCACTCTACTGCTCAAGAACCTTAGTTTCCCCCCATTAAAGAGATATTAAAGAAGCTCCTAGAGAACTAGAAGACTTTATGGCTACCTTAGTACAACATGGGTCAGTGATTGAAGAACTGGGAAAGGAAGTAAAGAAGATGAGGAAGTCCCAGGCTAGCAAGAAGTCAGTGGATAAGCTCTGAAGAGAGGTGAACAGAATTGCTACAACCGAATATCTTCCATTTGACATGTTATTAACCCCCACTAGTCTTCACCAAATCCTACAGCCCCATCTGCACTGGTAGCACCAGCTGACCAGTCTGAAGAGCCAGACCTTGCTACCAACACTACTAAGGCAGTGCGTAAGATGTTCACCAACCCAGCCACACCTAAAGTTGAGGATGCTGAGATCTAGTTAGTTGACCTAGAGGGCGATGACATTGTTGGGGACACAAAGATGTCCAAGGAGCCATAAGGAGTTTTCTTCACTCTTTTCCCTCTTTTACTCTTATTTTGCAAAGTATTGGGGACAATGCTTATTTTTATTCGGGGGGTGGGGTGGGGTGGGTGGAGTTTATTTGATATATTTGATACATTCTAAGACAATTGGCCTGTAATAACTTGATAATATTCTCTCTTTTCTTATTTATATGTATATATATTCTCCCTCTCTCATTATGTATATTCATTCTATCTTCAGTAGTTTTTGCTTATTAGCTTCTGTATTTTGTTTCCATATTAGTTTTTGTATGATTTAGTAGCTTCTTTTTATGTTTTAGTAGATAATAAGCCTTTGATTTTCTTAACGCCATGATTCTTTCCAAAGGTAGTTGTTGTGTGAACCGGGTGACTCATCCTAACGATAGACGGCATGGCAACCTTCTTAAGGGAATGAGTCTGTTTTGTGTTTAGGTAATAATAGTAGTAGTAATTAATAAAAAACCTAATTAAGTCACGCTCGAAGTGTCACCCATGCTTCAATTGGCACCAACACACTTAACTACGTGCTTATGGTTAAAGATAAGGTTTTTAAAAGAAATAGCTCTAGTTAGTGACTTTGTGACTCTTGTGTTGACTTTGGCAATCATCGAGTGGCTTAATTGGATCATAGTGATCTTTAAACTTGAATGTGGTCATTGTAGGCTCTCGACTTTATCCTCTTTTACAGTCTAGTTGCATGAGGGGTGAGATGAATTATTGTTAGTCCAGGTATTTATGTGAAAGGTCTCGAACTTGCCCCGAATGTGTTTCAAGGAGAAATCCTAAGTTTTGCTTGGTTTGAGAAGTGATTATAGGCTCTCTGTGTCCCGTTTATGTTTTCTACTACCAACCAATGCCATTATCCCTAGTCAACCCCTTTGAGTCTCTGGCCTTTCTCATTTGATAACCATGTTACACGCATTTACCCATTTTGTCGTGACCCTCTCTTGGCACACAGACTTTCCTTAACACTCTTATAGAACAAATGGGGTAAAATGTAAGTTTGGGGGAGATATGAGGAAGATGAAAAAAGGTATCAAGGCAAAAAAAGAGAATAAATGATCTCTATGAGAATATAAGACAAGAAAAGAAAAGGACAAAAAGAAAAATGCAAAAAGTGAATAAGTGGAAGGGTTGAATGGATTCAAAAAGATGTAATGAGCCCAAACATTGAGAAATCAAAAAGGGAGAAAAGGAATGAAATAACCAAGAAAGAGTGATGTTAAATCTCTCTAGCCCCCAACGAAAAGAAAGTGTCTCTAAGAATTGGCAAGTGTGAGCCGAGAAATGAAAGATGGAGTGCTTCCACGTACCCATACGATATCCTATCCTAACCCAAAAGACTTCATTACATCCCAAAATAAGTTCTACTTGATTTTAAACTAAGTGAGCTTACATTAATGGCGATCAACAGTAGGGGCGAGCCTATGGTACTTGAAGCCGTACTTGTGACATTCCCTTGTAAGAGATGAATGAGTCTTTCATGAATCTTTGGATCTAGTGATAATTTCTTAAAGTAAGCTTGGCAAATGGAAAGTACAGGAGGAAGAGTTTGGAGTCCACTAGGGCCCACATGATAGAGCTAGAGTTCTTGATAAGTAAAGTCAATTCTTGAAGCTCAAATGTCACATTAGAACTATATGTGCATGAATGTTTAACTTGTCACCTTGATGACAATGCATGAGTAGTGTGGGTAATTGTTGGTCCCAACTGATGTGTGAATAGCTCACCTTTGACTCGTTGAAATGACCCTTAACTTTTCGAAGTGGCAACTAATTTTGTTTGCTTGAGGACAAGCAAAGACTTAAGTTTGGGGGAGTTGATAAGTAAGGATTTTAACTGCTTATTAACATCTTTTTGATCTTATCTTAGTGCAAAAGTATCGAATTGTGTTCCCAAAACTAATTAAATTATGCAAATTGCAGGAATGCTGGAAGTTTGGTCTCCCAAGATGAATTCCAACTCAAAAAAGAGTGTTCTGAAGCACAAGGCAATAAAGGTGCAAAAGTAAAGACATGTAGTCTGTAGAAGGAATTCTGCGGCTGCAGAAGAAATTACGGACCGCAAAATTCCATATGCGGCAACAACCCAAGCCAAATATCCCACCAGGAAATTGACAAATGTGTAGACTGCACATGAATTGTGCGGCCACAAATCAGGGTCCGCACTGACAAGTATTTTCAAGTTCAGAAAATGTGCAGAAGACCAAGTCCTGACGTCTTGCAAAAGTGCGAACCGCACAAGAATTGTGCAGCCACATAAGTTGCTTCGTAGCCGCAATAAAAAAATGTACGGCTGGAAAACTCACCTTCATGCCAGCTGAAGAAATCTGTGAACTGCAAATGAAATTGTGCAGCCGCAGAACCTCTCGAGGAGCATTTTTGTCAGCAATTTCTAGCCTAGTATAAATAGACGAGTTTCACGAAATTAGGTTAAGTTTTGTGATGACCCGACCGGTTGTCTTAAGAATTAACGCCTCGATCCCCTATTAACTGCTTTCCCCAAGTTTATTTCTGCTATTTTGATTTGCTGGGATGTTCGGTTTTGAGTTTCAGAGAGTTTTGAGACACTTAGTCCCTAAATGAGAGCTTAAGTGTTGGAAAGTTGGCCGTAGTCGGAACAGTGTGAAGACGGCCTCAGAATGGAAATCTGATTGTTTTGTTAGCTCCATTGGGTGATTTCGGGCTTAGGGGCGTGTTCGGATTGTGTCTTCGAGGTCCGTAGCTAATTTAGGCTTGTAATGCCGAAAGTTAAATTTTTAAAGTTTCCGGTTCGATAGTGAGATTTTGATCTGAGGGTCAGAATGGAATTCCAAAAGTTGGAGTAGCTCTATAGTGTTTAATGTGACGTGTGTGCAAAATTTTAGGTCATTCGGACGAGGTTTGATAGACTTTTTGATTGAAAGCATATTTTTAGAGTTTTTGGAATTCTTAGGCTTGAATCAGATGAAAAATAGGTGTTTTGATGTTGTTTTGAGCATTCTGAGGGTTGGAACAAGTTTGAATGGAGTTGTGAGATATGTTGGTAGGTTTGGTTGAGGTCCCGGGGGGCCTCGGGATGATTTCGAATGGTTGACGGAAAGATTTTGGGACTTTGGAGTTGCAGCTTCAGCTGCTCTTTTGTCATAACCGCACCTGTGAGTGTAAGACCGCAGGTACGGAGCCGCAGAAGCCGAAGATCTACCAAAGAAGCGAAAAAGGAGGAAAATCAGCAGGGACTGTAGAAGCGGGGTCTTCACCGCAGAAGCGGCCCCACATCTGCGAAAGGATAGCCGCAAATGCAGAAATCTGGGCCTTAAGTGAAAAGTCGCAAATGCGACCATTGTTCCGCAAATGCGGGACCGCAGAGGCAGAAACAGCTGGGCAGAAATATGAAATTCCGAGGGTTTAGTTTCAAAAGTTGGAAATTCGATTTGGAGCTCAGGAGAGGATGATTTTGAGAGGAAATTGAAGATGAGATCATTGTGTAATGATTCTTTAACCCTTTCTAGTTATATTCCATCATTCTATAGTTAGTTTTATCATTTAATTTCAGATTGGAGATGAAAATTGGGGAATAATTGGAAGAAAATGTTTAGACCTAGAATTCGACTTTTGATTGGGAATTTACCTTGGATTTGGATAATTTTGGTATGCATGAACTCGTGAGAGCATGAGGATTCTGAAAATATAAATTTTACCTGATTCCGAGATGTGGGCTCGAGGGGCATTTTGGTCATTTTACCTAATTCGCGTATTAGCTTAGAATTTCTTTGTAGAATCAGTTACTTGAAGTGTTATTTATATTATGCAATTGAATTAAATCGATTTGTGCCATTTGGAGTCGAGTACTCGCGGCAAGAGCGTGGTTTCAAGTTGATTTTGAGCCGGTTCAAGGTAAGTGACTTTTCTAACCTTGTGTGGGGGCCCTTCCCCTTAGGATTGGTATATTTGGTAATTTAAATGCCTTGTACGTGAGGTTACGAGTGCATACTTGTGCTAATTATTGGAAATCTGATTTTCATTAAGTAATCACTAGTATGTTTCCTTTCCTGTTTTTTTATTACTTGCACTATTAAGCCTGTGGTTAGTTTAGGAAAGCATATCTAAGTGACTTAATTGCTTTATTTGCTCAACCGGCCTTACCTAAATTATGTGCAGCATGCTAGGCTAGAATCACTTGTTGACTTAATATGAAATTTTGCCATTTCTGTATATTTTTCTGCTTTCCCTTGGCTGTTTATATTTGGACTACGGATGTGGGATTCCAGTAGCTCCCCCTTGTCTGTTTATTTTGAGACTACGGATCTGGGATTCTGATAGATCCCCCTTCACAGTTATGTGGAACTACGGGAATGCACCCGGTAGATTCCCCCAGTACTGAGTATTTACATTTGGGGCAACGGAACGGGATTCCCGTAGATCCCCGCGCATTATGAATTGGACTACGGGACGAGATCCCGGGAGATCCATTGGACATGTACATATGGGACTACAGGACGGTATCCTGGGAGATCCCCGATTGTTATTATTGGTGCTGAGCTGTATTTCTTTTACTTCTGTATAGTTGTTGTTGTCCTGTACATTCTGTGTTATTTTACTGTTGTACTTATTTATACTGTTCTATTCTATACTGTTGATCTTTATATTTTATTTAACCTCAGTAGGGCCCTGAACTTCCTCGTCCCTACACGACCGAGGTTAGGCTTGACACTTACTGAGTACCGCTGTGGTGTACTCATGCCTATTCTACGCATGTTTTTCATATGCAGATCTTGGTACTGTGACTCAGTCCTATCACCCGTAAGGTTAGGCGACTGCTCTAGAGACTTCGAGGTACATATGCCGCGTCTGTAGACCGAGGAGTCCCTTTCTATTCTAGTTTTTAAACATTTGCCCTTCTGTATTTCTTTTTGTTGTTAGATATTTTGGAGTTAGACATTGTAGATATTCAAAGTCTTATGGTTCCATGAGTTTCTGGGTTTTGGGATAGTATACTTGATTCTGAGAATGTTGTGTTGAATATGCTGAGCAATACTCTTAAACACTATTTTTATCACTCTTCATTCTGTTTTAATTTGTTTTTATTCCGCATTTTGGTTATCTTCTGCAATTTAGGCTTACCTAGTCATAGAGGACTAGGTGGTGTTACGATGGTTTATGGTGGGCGAACTAGGGTCATGACAAGTTGGTAATAGAGCTCTAGGTTCATAGGAGTCATGGATCACAAGCCGGTTTATTAGAGTCTCGCTGATCGGTACGGAAACATATGTACTTATCTACGAGAAGCTATGTAAGAGTTAGGAAAATTCCACTTCATTTGTTTTCTATGTCGTGCGAGATTTTTGACATCATGAATTCTGAACTTCTATCTTTTATTCTCTCACCGATGGTGAGGACACGTGCTACCTGAAATGATCAGGCACCCGCGCCCCTGTGAGAGTCGCCCGAAGCCGAGGCTGGAGTAGAAGACGAGGACGCGCATGTGGTGCAGCCAGAGCACCTGCGCGAGCTACCGCCGAGGTACCGCCAATAGTTCCAACTGGAGTCCAGGCACCTGACACGCCTACTGCTACCATTACTCTAGCTTTTTAGGACTTTGTCACAATTCATGAGCATGTACACCACTTTGGCTTAGGAAGGGGAGGAGCACAAACTCCCGCCGCCCGCACTCTTAAGTAGTGAGTGCATGTTGATCAGGTCCTAGAGATTATTCCTATACAGCCTGCAGTCCCAGATCAGCTCGAGGATAGGGCAACGATTTCCGAGGATGAGCAACCGAGGCTTGAGAGTTTCGCGAAGTATAAGCCTCATGTATTCAATGGTCTAGCATCAGATGATGCTCTAAGATTTCTAGATGAGAGTTACTGCATTCTCCGTACCATAGGTATATCAGGATCGAGCTGGGTTTCCTTCACTACTTTCTAGCTTCGAGGAGCACCTATGAGTTAGATAGTTCGGATGAGGCTGCTTCACTGACTTGGACTCATTTTTCAAATATGTTCCTAAGATAGTATGTTCCTCAGAGCCTTAGGGATGCATGGCGCGAAGAGTTTGAGTATTTGCGCCAGAGTACTATGACTGTCTCAGAGTATGTCATTCGTTACACCGGTTTGGCTAGGCATGCACTAGCCTTGGTTTCTACTATTCGCAAGAGGGTTCGCTGGTTTATTGACGGCCTTATTCCCAACATCATGTCTAGCATGGCTCGTGAGTTGGAGATGGATATTTCCTACCAGCAGGTGGTGAGCATTGCTAGGAGGATTGAGGGTATACATGCTAGGGAGAGAGAGGAGAGAGAGGCCAAGAGGTCTCGAGATTCGGGCCATTTCTTTAGTTCCCGTGCCCCAGTAGTCGGTCGTCATAGTAGGGGTTATATGAGTCGCCCTGTTCATTCAGTCCTTCTAGTAGCTAGTTGGCATTCCAGCTCCTCCTAGACCTCAGGAGCCATATTATTCACCATTGGTATCTAGCACGCCTCCTACACGGGGTGCTTTCAGAAGTCAGTCCAGTAGACCAGGCCTGAGCCAGTCACATCCACCACATCCTCCCAAAGCTTGTTTTGAGTGTGGTGACACATGTCATATAGTGAGGGATTTCCCCATACTTGGGAGGGGTTCACCTCCACAGACTTCTCAGCCACAGTGTGCCCCGTAGAGTTCTCAAGCTATGGTTACAGCTCTAGTTTCTACCCTACCTACTCAGCCAGCTAGAGGTGGAGGTCGAGGAGGTAGAGGTTAACCTAGAGGGGGAGGCCAGGCCAAATACTATGTCCTTCCTGCCCGTATCGAGGCTGTTGCCTCCGATTCTGTCATCACAGGTATTATACTGGTTTGTTACAGAGATGCATCGGTTCTATTCGATCCAGACTCCACTTATTCTTATGTGTCTCCTTATTTTACTCCACATTTGGGTGTATCTTGGATTCTTTGAGTTCCCCTATTTACATTTCTACTCCTGTGGAGATTCTCATATTGTGGATCGCGTTTATCGGTCGTGTCTGGTTGCTCTTAGTGGTTTTGAGACCAGAGCCAATTTATTTTTACTCAGTATGGCTAACTTCGATATTATCTTGGGCATGGACTGGTTGTCACCCCATTATGCTATTCTTGATGCACGCCAAAATCGTGACGCTGGCTATGCCAGGTGTGCCAAATGTTGAGTGGAGGGGTAATTTAGATCACACTCCTAGTAGAGTTATTTCTTTTCTTAAAGCTTAGCGTATGGTTGAGAAGGGGTGTGACGCATATTTAGCTTATGTGAGAGATGTTAGTATTGATACTCCTTCAGTTGATTCAGTCCTAGTAGTACGGGATTTTCCCGATGTGTTTCCAGCTGATCTTCCAGGCATGCCGCTTGATAGAGATATTAATTTTGGCATTGATATATTGCCGGGCACTCAGCCCATTTCTATTCCTCTGTATCGTATGGCTCCTCCTGAGTTGAAGGAGTTGAAGGATCAGTTACAAGAATTGCTTGATAAGGGTTTTATTCGGCCCAGTGTATCACCTTGGGTGCTCCTGTCTTGTTTGTGAAGAAAAAGGATGGTTCTATGCATATGTGTATTGATTATCGCCAGTTGAACAAAGTGACAGTTAAGAACCGTTATCCTTTACCTCGTATTGATGATCTATTTGACCAGCTTCAGGGTGCACATGGGTTTTCTAAGATTGACTTGCGCTTGGGTTACCATCAGTTGAAGATTCGGGAGCCAGATATCTGGAAGACTACTTTCAGGACTCGGTGTGGTCATTACGAGTACCTTGGTATGTCATTTGAGCTGACCAATGCCCCATCAGCATTTATGCATTTGATGCATAGTGTGTTCCGGCTGTATCTTGACTCATTCGTCATTGTCTTTATTGATGATATTCTGGTGTATTCCCGGAGTCGGGAAGATCATGAGCAACGCCTAAGGAGTGTGCTTCAGACTCTGAAAGAGAAGAAGTTATATGCTAAGTTCGCGAAATGTGAGTTTTGGTTGGATTCAATGGCATTCTTAGGCCATGTGGTATCGATTGAGGGTATTCAGGTGGATCCGAAGAAGATAGAGGCCATGCAGAGTTGGCCCAGACTATCCTCAGCTACTGAGATCCGTAGTTTCCTTAGCTTGGCAGGCTACTACCGTCGTTTTGTGGAGGGGTTTTTATCGATTGCAGCCCCTATGACCAGGTTGACCCAGAAGGGTGCTCCGTTTCAGTGGACGTAGGAGTGTGACACGAGCTTTCAGAAGCTCACAGCTTTGACTATAGCCCCAATTTTTATCTTGCCTACAGGTTCGGGGTCTTATACGGTCTATTGTGATGCCTCGAGGGTTGGCCTCAAAGCGGTGTTAATGCAGGACGGTAGGGTGATTGCCTACGCGTCCAGACAGTTGAAGATACATGAGAAGAACTATCGTATTCACGACCTTGAGTTAGTTGCCATTGTTTGCGTCCTGAAGATTTGGCGCCATTACTTATACGGTGTGCCTTGTGAGATTTATACTGACCATCGGAGCTTGCAGCACCTGTTCAAGTAAAAGGATCTAAATTTGCGCTAGAGGAGGTGGTTAGAGTTGCTGAAGGACTATGACATCACTATTTTGTATCACCCGGTAAGGCCAATGTGGTGGCCGATGCTTTGAGTCGCCGGGCAGAGAGTTTGGGGAGTTTGGCTTACTTACCATCATCTGAGAGGCCTATGGCAATGGATATTCAGGCCTTAGCCAGCCAGTTTGGGAGATTGGATCTTTTAGAGCCTAGTCGGGTTCTAGCTTCCGTGGTTTCTCGGTCTTTCTTATTTGATCGTATCAGGGAGCGACAGTATGATGACCCTCATTTGCTTGTCCTCAAGTACAAGGTTTAGCACGGTGATGCCAGAGATGTGACTATTGGTGATGATGGGGTATTGAGGATGCAGGGTCAGATTTGTGTACCCAATGTTGATGGGCTTCGGGAGTTGATTCAGGAGGACGCCCATAGCTCGCGGTATTTCATTCATCCAGGTGCCGCGAAGATGTATCAGGACTTGAGGCAGCACTACTGGTGGAGACGGATGAAGAAGGATATAGTTGGATTTGTAGCTCGGTGCCTCAACTGTTAGTAGGTGAAGTATGAGCACCAGAGACCGGGTGGGTTGCTTCAGCAGATAGAGATTCCAGAGTGGAAGTGGGAGCGGATCACCATGGACTTTGTAGTTGGGCTCCCATGGACTTTGAGAAAGTTCGATGCTATTTGGGTGATTGTGAATCGGATGACCAAGTCCGCTCACTTTATTCCTGTGTGTACTGCTTATTCCTCAGAGCGGTTGGCAGAGATTTATATTTGGGAGATTGTTCGTTTGCATGGTATTCCAGTGTCCATCATTTCAGATAGAAGTACTCAGTTCACATCACGATTCTGGAGGGCCGTTCAACATGAGTTGGGTACTGGTGGAGTTGAGTACAACATTTCACCCTCAGACAGACAGACAGTCCGAGCGCACTATTCAGATTTTTGAGGATATGTTCCGTGCGTATGTGATTGAATTTGGAGGGTCTTGGGATCAGTTCTTGCCATCGGCGGAGTTTGCTTACAACAACAACTATCAGTCCAGCATTTAGATGGCACCGTATGAGGCTTTATATGGGAGACGGTGTAGATCCCCGGTAGGTTGGTTTGAGCCGGGTGAGGCTAGATTGTTGAGCACAGACTTGGTTCAGGATGCTTTGGAGAAGGTTAAGGTGATTCAGGATAGACTCCATACAACTCAGTCCAGATAGAAGAGTTACGTGGACCGGAAGGTTCGTGATGTTTCCTATATGGTTGGAGAGCGGGTTCTGCTTCGGGTTTCACCTATGAAGGGCGTTATGAGATTTGGGAAAAAAGGAAAGTTGAGTCCGAGGTTTATTGGTCCTTTTGAGATATTGAGGCGTGTTGGGGAGGTTGCTTATGAGCTTGCTTTACCTCCCAGCTTGGCAGGAGTTCATCCAGTATTTCATGTTTCGACGCTCTGGAGGTATCACGGTGATCCGTTGCACGTGTTGGATTTTAGTTAAGTCCAGTTGGACAAGGATCTATCCTATGTTGCAGAGCCAGTGGCAATATTGGAAAGACAGGTTAGAAAGCTGAGGTCAAAGAACATTGCATCAGTAAAGGTTTAGTGGCGGGGCCAGCCGGTCGAGGAGGTGACCTGGGAGACCGAGCAGGATATGCGCAGCCGTTACCCTCATCTTTTCACTACTTCAGGTATGTCTTTATGCTCGTTCGAGGACAAATAAATTTTTAAGTGTAGGAGGATATGACAACCCGACCGGTCGTCTTAAGAATTAATGCTCCGATCCCCTGTTAATTGCTTTCCCCAAGTTTATTGCTACTATTTTGATTTGCCGGGATGTTCGATTTTGAGTTTCGGAGAGTTTTGGGACACTTAGTCCCAAAATGGGAGCTTAAGTATTGGAAAGTTGGATGTAGTCGGAACAGTGTGAAAACGCCTCAGAATGGAAATCTGACGGTTCCGTTAGCTCCATTGGGTGATTTCGGGCTTAGGGGCGTGTTTGGATTGTGTTTTCGAGGTCCGTAGCTAATTTAGGCTTGAAATGCCAAAAGTTGAATTTTTGAAGTTTCCGGTTCGATAGCGAGATTTTGATCTAAGGGTCAGAATGGAATTCCAGAAGTTGGAGTAGCTCTGTAGTGTTTAATGTGACGTGTGTGCAAAAGTTCAGGTCATTCGGACGAGGTTTGATAAGCTTTTTGATTGAAAGCGTATTTTTAGAGTTTTTGGAATTTTTAGGCTTGAATCCGACGAAAAATAGGTGTTTTGATGTCGGTTTGAGCATTCCGAGAGTTGGAACAAGTTTGAATGGAGTTATGGGATATGTTGGAGGTTTGGTTGACATCCCGGGGGGCCTCAGGATCATTTCAGATGGTTGACGGATAGATTTGGGGACTTTGGAGTTGCAGCTTTAGCTGTGTTTCAGTCATAACCGCACCTGTGAGTGTGGGACAGCAGGTGCAGAGCCGCAAAAGCGGCGGATCTACCGCAGAAGCAGAAAAGGAGGAAAAGCAGCAGGGACCGCAAAAACAGAAAGGATAGCTGCAGATGCGGAAATCTGGGCCTTAAGTGAAAAGTCGCAAATGTGACCATTGTTCCACAATTGCGGCACCGCAGAAGCGGTCCCAGGAACGTAGATGTGGAAACAGCTGGGCAGAAATATGAAATTCCGAGAGTTTAGTTTCAAAAGTTGGAAATTCGATTTGGAGCTCGGAAGAGGGAGATTTTGAGAGGAAATTGAAGAGGAGATCGTTGGGTAACGATTCTTTAATCCTTTCTAGTTACATTCAATCAATATATAGTTAGTTTCATCATTTAATTTCGGATTGAAGATGAAATTTGGGAAAAATTGGAAGAAAGTTCTTAGACCTAGAATTCGACTTTTGATTGGGAATTTGACCTTGGATTTGGATAATTTTGGTATGCATGAATTTGTGATAGCATGAGGATTCTGAAAATATAATTTTATCTGATTCCAAGATGTGGGCCCGAGGGGCATTTTGGTCATTTTACCTAATTCGCGTATTAGCTTAGAATTTCTTTGTAGAATTAGTTACTTGAAGTGTTATTTACATTATGCAATTGAATAGAATAGATTTGGGCCATTTGGAGTCGAGTACTCGTGGCAAGAGCATGGTTTCAGTTTGATTTTGAGCCGGTTCGAGGTAAGTGACTTGTCTAACCTTGTGTGGGGGACCTTACCCTTAGGATTGGTATATTTGGTAAATGAAATGCCTTGTACGTGAGGTGACAAGTGCGTACTTGTGCTAATTGTTGGAAATCCGGTTTTCATTAAGTAGTCACTAGTATGTTTCCTTTCCTGTTTTTTTATTACATGCACTATTAAGCCTGTGGTTAGTTTAGGAAAGTATGTATAAGTATCTTAATTGATTTATTTGCTCAAAATGCCTTGCCTGAATTTTGTGCAGCATGCTAGGCTAGAATCACTTGTTGCCTTAATATGAAAATTTGTCATTTCTGTATATTTTCCTGTTGCTGTTGTGTATTTATTTTGGGACTACGGATGTGGGATTCCGGTAGCTCCCCCTTGTCTATTTATTTTGGGACTACGTATATGGGATTCCGGTAGCTCCCCCTTGTCTGTTTATTTTGGGACTACAGATGTGGGATTCCGATAGATCCCTCTGCACAGTTATATGGAACTACAGGAATGCACCCGGTTACCCCCAGTATTGGGTATTTACATTTGGGACTACGGAACGGGATTCCGGTAGATCCTCGCGCACTATGAGTTGGACTACGGGACGGGATTCCGAGAGATCCATTGGACATGCATATGGGACTATAGGATGGTATCCTTGGATATCCCCGATTGTTATTATTGGTGTTGAGCTATATTTCTTTTCCGTGTTTACCTTGCTTCTGTATAACTGTTGTTGTCCTGTACATCTTGTGTTATTTTACTGCTGTACATATTTATACTGTTCTGTTCTATATTGTTGATCTTTATATTTTATTTAACCTCAGTAGGGCTCTGACCTTCCTCGTCACTACCAAACCGAGGTTAGGCTTGACACTTACTGAGTACCGTTGTGGTGTAATCATGCCCCTTCTGCGCATGTTTTTCATGTGCAGATCCAGGTACTGCACTCAGTCCTATCACCCGTGAGGCGACTACTCTAGAGACTTCAAGGTACATCTGCCGCATCCGCAGACCGAGGAGTCCCTTTCTATTCTAGCTTTTAAACATTTTCCCTTATGTATTTCTTTCCCTTGTTAGATATTCTGGAGTTAGACATTGTAGATATCCAAATGCTTGTGGTTCCGTGAGTTTCCGGGTTTGGGATAGTATACTTGATTCTGAGAATGTTGTGTTGAATATGCCGAGCGACACTCTTAAACACTGGTTTTTATCACTCTTCATTCTATTTTAATTTGTTTTTATTCCGCATTTTGGTTATCTTCTGCAATTTAGGCTTACCTAATTGTAGAGGACTAGGTGTCGTCACGATGGTTCACAGAGGGTGAACCAGGGTCGTGACAAGTTTAAATATTCAAAGCTGCTGTAGCTGTTTCTTTTTACTATTTTAGAAAGCTTTAGATTATTTGAATGTTTTAACATTAGATTTCATCATTTTAATCTTTCATTATGAGTTTAATTAGCTTTTCTTCTTTATTTTATGCAATTTTCATTATGAGCATCTAGATTCTTACTAGGATTGTGACCCAACCCTAGTGTGTAAACCTTATGGGTAATTAATGTAGTGGTTGTTTATTGTTGGGTGTTGATTATTTAGCTTTGTTCGTGCTTCATTTTAAAATTAATGGTTGCAAACATTAATTCATGCCTCTTTGACTTAAGTCTCTACTTGAGAAAAAGGGACCTAGTCTATGATAACTTGACTACCATGGAATTAGGTTAAATGAGATATTGATTAACCTAATTAAATGGTCAAGCTAGAAATATTAAGGACCCGACTTGAGCTGATATCAACTATTCTGTTTGATACTCATTTGGACTTGAGAAAGCCAAATTGGGCAAAGTCAATCTCTGATCGAGAGGTATTGAGTGGGTAATGTAGAGTTATAAGCTATAATATACCATAATCAACAAAACAAGCATTAACATCTTTATCCCATTAGGTAAACACCTAGGTTATGGTCGGTCACATCCCTAGGACTTTAAACTATTTGGAAAAAAACCTCAAAAACATTCATATTTAGTCTATTTTTCACAGTAGAAGTAAAAAACAAAACTCTCTTGTGGAAGTACAATCTTAGATAACCCATTCGCTTGCTTCAAATATATACTCCTAACACCCCTCATAACTCTCTGTAGAATCGACCCCGACTCATAGTTGGGTAATTTATATTGCATACGACCGTATCATATCTCTTATCGAGCTGTGTTGTAGACGTCATCAAAGTGCAATGATATTTACACATCAAATTGGGATCTCTATGGGTAGGATCTTACTGCAAAGATTTGGGCCACATGGTTTTTTAATGCGCCCTGTAGGTGACATGATACTGGCAATGTCCACGTTGAAGTTGTATTCTGACAATTTCGGTGCTTTCCTGCTCTCGAACGACCTTTAAAACCCATTTTTCCTCATCAGGCCTCGTCCACCGGGTCCTCGATCGATTCTCTTCTTGTTCCTTGCGGGATGACGCCCGAATCTGTTTCCCCTCTGATTGGCGCTGTATTGATAGCGATCTCGGACCAATCTGGGCTCTTGATCAATGGTCCTCTTAGACCTATCGTCGACCCTGATGAGGTAAACAGATCCAGATGGGGCCCGAGTTGTTCATCCTCGACCCTGATCTTTGACTGGTACCTATTGTGGATGTCGGCCCAGGTTACCACCAGGTACTCCTCTAAATTTTGTTTTAGCTGTTGAGAGGCCAAGGAACTTTGGGGGTTGATCCCCTAAGTGAACTCCTGAACGGCCCAATCATTTGCAACCTGAGGTAGGTCCATCCGTTCCATTTGGAACCTTGACACGAACTCCCTGAGCATCTCATTGTCCCTCTGTTTTACCTTAAAAAAGTCTGACTTCCTGTTCTCAACCTTGATAGCCTCGACATGGACATTTACGAAAGCATCGACAAGCATAGAAAACGAATCAATGAAATTTGGGGGCAAGTTGTGATACCATATCATTTCTCCCCTGGACAAAGTCTCCCCAAATTTTTTCAGTAATACTGGCTCGATCTCATCGTCTTCCAGATGTTCCCCTTGATTGTGCTTTTGTAGGAGGTCACATGCTCATTTGGATCCGTGATCCCGTTATAGTTGAGGATGTTGGACATACAAAACCTCTTTGGGATCAGCTTTGGTGCCGCACTCAGGGAAAAAGGCTTCTGGATAAATTTTCTGGAGTTCAGTCCTTTCAATATCGGGGGTGCCCTGGGATCTGATCGACCCTGAAGTTGTATGTTTCCACCTTCTTGTCATTAGCCTCAATCTTTTTCTCACCCGAATCCACTCGTTTTTTCAACACTTCGAGCATCTTCATCACCTCGGGATTTACCCCGAGCTCGGCTTTACCCGGTCTCTCGATAATTTGCTCAGCTCTTCAAGTGATTTCACGAGATCATTCGGGCTCGACCCTATTAAGGGCGTGACTTTGATTGTGCAGCTGTGCTATCACTGCTTGTTGAGCCTACAATGTTTCAAAGATTTGCCGCAAGCTTACCCCATCACCTTTGCCTTCGGGTGCTTCTCGAGCTATTGATTGGGGTCCCTCGCGAACACTATTTTCGGGATCAGTTGGCAAATTGACGTTGGTGGCCACCTACGAGTTAGCATCGACCAGATCGGCAGCTGAGACACCGTTGGGATCAGCAGGTTGCACCTCGTTATTGGGCACCAAATTATTATTTTCGCCGTGATGGCTAAACTCAACGTCAACGTTCAAGTGAGCAGACTGAAAGTTTGACATTTTTTGGCCAACAAGTAATTAATACTTCAAAGAACAAGCGTAAAATAGAGTGTTTTATTGAGATTCGTATCAAATGACCACTATTATCCTCTCCACGGTGGGCACCAAACTGTTTACCCCAAAATTGAATAACAATTTAATTTGTATGTGGTTTTAAGGATATGTGGTTTAATCCAACATGAACAATTAGGAATATCAAATAAACGAGTTAAAAATGAGATAAACATTCAAACCCATTGCAATAAGCCTGAGCTTGGACTGCCCAATGACCTCCTCGTCGTTGGACCCTCGGTTCAATCCCAGTCGTGAATGAAGAACGAAACAAATGAGCAAAAACTTTAACAATAGCTAAAAGGCAGAAAATAAACTTGTATTGCTTTGATTTGCGGGTTACAATGTATGTGTTAGAAAAGAAAAACTTTCCCTTTATATAGTAGGAGAGTTTCATCCCTATTATAAGTCTAAAAAAGGTAAAAATCTTCATTCCCAGTAATTAATGATCCATAATCGATATCGAGAGAGATCCGTGTCGTAATGTCCACTTGAGTGCAAGTATCTCGGCCCTATATCCGTTATGCGTAACTGTTCATTGTATCTCCCGTGGTTTTAGAACTTATTCTTGGCCCCAGGCGCGTCGCTTTACCATACTCGATGATGGGCACATTGTTCACTCTTCCTAGATCTCGATACGAAGAGTCTCGTGCATCCGTGCTTTCCATCCGTTTTCTCATCGGGAAATCGGGGTAAGCATCACCTCCGATTTTACCCGTGCATAAACATTTCATATTTATTTATCTAAATTTTTACTCGGACATTTTATTGTAACAATCGCACCAAATAATATTAGATTCGCTTTATTAAGATGGATGTGAAATTTTCAAGTCATCCAACTCAATATAACATATATTCTTAATACTATGTTACATTTGATTCATTTTTTCGCTAGTTTTTCAACGAAACAACTGTATTTTATAAATAATATTTGTGATTAAACTATAAGCACAATTGAAGAATGACGACTAATAAAATTTTCAGCCTAGAGATTAGGATATTCGAATTAATATCAAGAATAATACTGTTAACTTGTCCCCTCAAAAATATATAACACTGTTAGAAAAATAACAGAATATGGGGACGAAATAATTAGGCTTTGATAGTGTAGTCACTGTCCTTAAGAATTTAAGCCTCCCAATTTTGTTGATGTAGGGATTATGGCTGAATTCCTTGAGGATTCTACAAAGCCTCTGAAATTCGAGTACCAGCAATTAACTCGAATTTCCACTTGAACAAACTTTGTGAATTGAAGATAGCAGAAAGAGAAGAAGATGGAAAACTATTACTTTTCTGATGATCTTTCATTTTGGAGAGGAATGGAGTATTTATAAACCCTTTAGGTGTCTGTTAGGATTAACAGACTCAACCTTTGCCAACAGGCACCTTTTAAAATCAATTGTCACGACCCATTTCAATAACAGATCGTGATGGCGCCTAACACCGTTGTCAGGCAAGCCAACGCGGAAGTATTACTAAATTCTTATTTTACTTACCCAAAATAGTTACAACATTTACTTAATTTTCAATTAAAAATAGGTGATAATATTCAATATTCGATAATAATTATACAACCCAAAAGAAACGTCTACTAATGTGTGTGCCAAGACCCGGTGTCACAAGTTGTGGGCAATTAGTAGAATATACAAAAGAATAAATCCATCATACTGTCCGAAATAGAATAGACAACAAAAATAAATAAAGAGGGACTCCATCAAGCTGCTGAACGACACAGGAAGGGGAATGTCACCGTGGAAGTCTCGGACTATGAATCAGGGGCGCGCACCAGACTGATAGCCAGATGTACTTGCCTCAGATCCTGTACAATTAAGTACAAAAGTGTAGTATGAGTACATAAACAATATGTACCCCGTAAGTATCCCGTCTAATCTTGAAAAAGTAGAGACGAGAGGTCGACTTGATACTTACTAAGGTCAAATAATATAATGAAGTATTATGCTAAGCATGGGAGTCACAACTACCCAATAGTTTGTAGCAAGAGGTAATACGTCATGTTCTTGACAATTTTACAATCAGCCATTTACATTTCAAATATATAGCAGATCAAGTCATGGATAAGATTTCACATAGATATCATGTGTACATTATGCCGAGGTCGACGGCCCGATCCACAGAAAATAAACTGTGCACTGCCAGAAGGTCGAATAGCGCGAACCATAGATGCATCTATTTCTACCGAGGCGATCAGCCTAATCCACAAATATCAATTAATATCAAGAAAACACATGAATGCGCATTTATTTTCAAACCAATTCATACAAGTGTCCAACAAGTGTATACATTCGCTTATATTCCTTTCCAAGTCTCTAGCATACCCTAAGTGATCACATTAGCAAGAAAATATAGAGACATTCACAAATATAGCATGGTATGGGTCCTAGACTACCCGGACAATTAACGTAATAGTAGCTATGCACAGACTCTCGTCACCTAATGCGTACGTAGCCCCCGCAAGCAATTATTCAATTATTACTCCTATGGGGACAATTCCCTGTTACAAGGTTAGAAAGGACACTCACCTCGCTCCAAAGTGCACTTCCAATACCAAAAATGAGCCCAAACTCTCAATATGGAGCCGAACGATCCAAAACTAGTTAAATGAGGTAGGAAGTAGTCAATATAAACTCACAAGATCGAATTCTAGCTATTTCAGCAATTTCCCAACCATTAATACAAGTTTCCTAACATCCGACTCCGGGAACACGAGACCGGATTCTGAAATTTTTCGAAGGAAGTTGTTCTCCATAACCTAAGGATCAATAATATATGATTTCTAATTCATGTCATAACAAATTTTGTGGTTAAATCTAACTTTTGTCAAAACCCTAGGTTTTGCTCTAACCTCTTGATTTTACCTTAATTCTAGTGTTTAATCTACCTAAGGCACAAGTATTAAACTAAGAATAGGTGGGATAAGCTTACCTTAAGATGCTAGGTGGAAGTCTTCTCTCAAAAGCTCCCAAAATAGCCAATTGAGGAGTGAAAAGTGGCAAAAAGGGACTTAGAACCCGTATTAAATGAAGCTCAATGCTTCAGCAACTTCCGCATCTGCGGTCCCTCTTCTGAGAGAAATCGAACGCATCTGCGGAACTTGCCAAGTGGGCTACGACCGCTTCTGCGGTCTCGAGGCCGCTTCTGCGGAGCCGCTTCTGCGGTTTAGGAGCTACTTCTGCGGTTTGGGCCTGGCCTGCCCTGGGACACATCTGCGATAGGCGGACTGCTTCTGCGGTGTCGCACCTACAGTCGACCAACCGCATGTGCGGTTATGACAGAAGCAGATGCTTCAGCACTTCTCAAAAATTCTAACTTCACTCGAGCCTTGTCCGATTGACGCTCGGGGCTCCCGGGCCACGGCCGAACATACCGTCAGGTCTGAAACCATGAAACCGACCTACTCGAACCTTCGGAACGCCCGAAACAATGCTAAATCTAAGAATCACTCCCTAAAACCAATTGAATCAAACTTATGATCTTTAAGTTCTTAATTTTCCTCTAACAAGCCGAAACAACCTTAAACTACTCGGATTAACCCCAAATTTTGCGGGCAAGTCTTAAATGCTATTTTGGAGATGTACTGGGCTCCGAAACCAACATACGAGCCCGATACCCGTATGATCAATCATTATTTAGTTTCTTTAAATCCTTAGAATTTCAGTTTAACAATTTCTAATAAAAATTCATTACTCGGGCTAGGGATCTCGGAATTCGATTCCGGGCATACGCCCAGGTCCCATATTTTCCTACGGACCCTCCGGGACCATCAAAATACAAATCTGGGTCCGTTTGCTAAAAATATTGACCAAAGTTAAACTTAGCCTTTTAAGAAAATCTTAAGGAATCAAATGAGCATATTTCAACCCAAATCCTTTCAAATTCCCGAACCAACTATCCTTGTGGGTCGTAAATGAGTTAAAGCAAGTGCGGGAAGTTTTATTTAAGGGGACGGGGTTCTAAGAGGCAAAATGACCAGTCGGATCGTTACATTCTCCACCTCTTAAACAAACTTTCATCCTCGAATGAGCATAGAAAAGTACCTGAGGTGCTGAATAAATGTGGGTATCTTCTCCGCATGTCCTCCTCGGACTCCCAGGTCGCCTCCTCGACTGGTTGGCCCCTCCACTAGGCCTTTACCGCTGAAATCCTCTTGGATCTTAACTGGCGATCCTGCCTATTAATAATGGCAACTAGCTCCTCCTCGTAACTCAGGCTCTCATCCAATTGAATAGTACTAAAGTCCAACACATTGGACAAGTAGACATGATACCTCCGAAGCATGGACACGTGAAAGACTGGGTGGACTCCCGATAAACTGGGGGGGGTAAAGCAAGCTCGTAAGCAACCTCCCCAACTCATCTCAACACCTCAAATGGGCCAATAAACCTTGGGCTCAGCTTGCCCTTCTTCCCGAACCTCATAATACCCTTCATTGGCGAGACTTTCAAGAGGACCTTCTAGCCAAACATAAATGATACATGTCGCGGCTTCTGATCCGTATAACTCTTCTATTTGGACTGAGCTATGTGAAGCCTCTCATGGATCAAATTTACCTTATCCAAGGCATCCTATACCAAATTTGTACAGTATAACTTAGCCTCACCAGGCTCAAATAGGAGAACGACACCGCCGACCATATAAAGCCTCAAATGGAGCCATCTCAATGCTGGACATATAGCTATTGTTGTAAGCAAACTCTGCCAAAGGTAAGATCTGATCCCACTGCCCTCCAAAGTCAATCACACATGCTCTAAGCATGTCCTCCAAGATCTGGACTGTCCGCTCCGACTGCCTGTCAGTCTGTGGGTGGAATGTTGTGCTAAGCTCCACGCGGGTCCCCAACTCACCCTGAATAGCTCTCCAGAATTGAGAAGTGAACTGAGGGCCTCTATCTGATATGATGGAAACAGGCACACCGTGCAACCAGACTATCTCCCGAATGTAAATCTGAGCCAGTCTCTCCGAAGCGTAAGTAGTCACAACTGGTATAAAGTGAGCTAGCTTGGTCAACCTATCCACGATGAACCATACTGCATCAAACTTCCGCAAGGTTCGGGGCAAGCCAACTAAAAATCAATAGTAATGCGCTCCCACTTCCACTCTGGTATAGGCATCAGCTGAAGTAGGCCACCCGGCCTCTTGTACTTGTACTTGACCTGCAGGTAGTTCAAACACCTAGCCACATACTCCACTATGTCTTTCTTCATCCTCCGCCACCAATAATGTTGCCTCAAGTCACGATACATCTTCGTAGAACCCGGATGAATGGAATACCACGAATTGTGTGCCTCCTCTAGTATCCTCTCCCTCAGACAATCAACATTAGGAACACATACGTGACCCTGGAGCCACAAAACACCATCCTCGCCAATAGAAATCTCATTGGCACTACCCTGAAGCACTGTCTCTCTGAGAACTGCCAGATGTGGATCATCGAACTGTTGGGACTTGATCTGCCCCAATAATGAAGACTGAGCAATAACACACGTAAGAACTCGGTTGGGCTCTGAAATATCCAACCTCACAAGTCTGTTATCCAAGGACTGGATGTCCAAAGCTAGTGGCCTTTCCTCTGATGGTATGAATGACAAGCTACCCATACTCTCTGCTTTCCTACTTAAGGCATATGCGACCTCATTTGCCTTGCCTGGGTGATAAATAATGGTGATGTCATAATCCTTCAGCAACTCAAGCCATTTACGCTGCCTCAAATTGAGATCCATCTGCTTGAACAAGTGTTGTAAGCTGCGATGATCAGTATAAGCCTCAAATGATACCCCATACAAATAATGCATCCATATCTTAAGAGCATGAACAATCGTGGTCAACTCCAAATTGTGTATAGGATAATTCTTCTCATGGATTTTCAGCTGACGCGAAGCATATGCAATAACTCGCCCATCCTGCATCAATACACACCTCAATCCGACGCGTGAAGCGCCGCAATATACCGTATACACCCTTGAGCCAGAAGGCAACACAAGAAGTGGAGCTATAGTCAAGGCTGTCTTGAGCTTCTGAAAGCTCGCCTTGCAATCATCAGACCAGCGGAAGGGAGCACCCTTCTGGGTCAATCTAGTAAGAGGTGATGCAATAGATGAAAGGCCCTACACGAATCGTCTGTAATAACTTGCTAACCCCAGGAAACTCCTGATCTCGATCACCGAAGTAGGACGTGGCCAACTCTGAACTGCCTCAATCTTCTTGGGGTCCACCTTAATACCCTCTCCTGACAAAATATGCCCTAAGAATGCCTCTGACTCTAGCCAGAACTCACACTTGGAAAACTTAGCCTATAACTTCCGCTCTTGCAAGGTCTGAAGAACTACCCTCAAATGTTGCTCGTGCTCCCCCAGGCTACGAGAGTATATCAAGATGTCGTCAATGAAGACGACGACAAATAAATCAATGTAGGGCCTGAATACCCTGTTCATCAAGTCCATTAATGCTACTAGGGCATTAGTCAAGCCAAAGGGCATCACTAGGAACTCATAATGGCCATATCTAGTCCGGATTGCAGTCTTCGGAACATCCGAGTCCCGAATCTTCAGCTGATGATAACCTGACCTCAAGTCAATCTTGGAGAACACCCTAGCACCCTGCAACTAGTCAAACAAGTCATCGATACGAGGCAACAGATACTTGTTCTTGATGGTGACTTTGCTCAACTGGCGGTAATCAATGCACATCTACATAGTCCCATCCTTCTTCTTCACAAATAACATTGGTGCACCCCAAGGCGATACATTGGGTCTAACAAACCCCTTTGCTAACAACTCCTCAAGTTGTTCCTTCAACTGTTGTGGAGCCATACGGTACAGTGGGATAGATACAGGCTGGGTTCCTGGAGCCAAATTGATACAGAAATCAATATCACGATCCGGTGATATGCCAAGAAGATCAGAAGAAAATACATCGGCGAACTCTCGAACTATCGGGACTAAATCAACTGTCGGAGACTCTATGGTGGTGTCCCGAACATAAGCTAGATAAGCCAAACACCCCTTCTTGACCATATGCCGAGGTTTCAGGAAAGAGATAACTTGACTAGATATATCAATTGTGGAACCCTTCCACTCCAAACTCAGCAGCCCTGGCATTGCTAATGAAACAGTCTTGGCATGACAATCTAGGATGATGTGATATGGAGATAACCAATCCATGCCCAGGATGACCTCAAAATCGATCATATCAAGAAACAGGAGATCCGCTCTAGTCTCGAAACCACAGAATATGACCACGCAGGACCGGTAGATCCGATCCACAACCACTGAATCGCCCACAGGAGTGGACACATGAACAGGAGTGCCCAAAGGCTTAGGAGAAATGACCAGGAAATGAGAAAACAGAGATGATACATATGAATAAGTAGAACCTGGATCAAATAATACCAAGGCATCTCTACTGTCGACGGAAATAATACCTGTGATGACAGCATCTAAGGCCAATGCATCTAGCCTAGGCGGAAGGGCATAAAATCTAGTCGGAGCGCCGGCTGGCTGGCCTCCACCTGACTGAGTAGTAGCTGGCTGACCTCTCCCTACCTGGCCTCCACCTCTAGGATGGCCCCTACCAGTCTACCCTCCACCTCTAGGTTACAGGGCAGCCGGTGCTGAAATCATAGGCTACTGACCCTGCTATACTACCTTGCCCCGAAGCCTGGGGTAGTACCTCCTCATATGACCAAGGTCTCCGCACTCAAAACAACCCCTCGGTGCGGCGGCCTGCTGCCCTGATGGTTGACCCTGATGGCCTGTAGACCCATTTGAAGAAGCTTAAATAGCTAGTGGATGGTATGAACTCACCGGCATAGAGCTAAAATAAGGATCAGAAGAACCCTGAGGACCTGAATACCCACCAGAGGAACCCTGAATAGCTGGTGGGCGATAAGAACTCTGTGGCATGGCACTGAAATAGGGGCGCACCGGAGCACCCCAAGCAGGTGGTGGTGTTGAATGTGGGGTCCTGCTGGGCTGACCCCTCCCAAACTGACCTCTACCCCTAACCGGGGCACCTCTGAATTCTCCGGAGAATCTAGCCCTCTTGTCCTACTGTATTTGCTCTCTACCTGTCAGACAGTAGCCCTCAATCCTCCGAGCAATCTCCACCACTAGCTGATAAGAAGACAATAGCCCTCTTGTCCTCTTGTCAGAATTCAACCCTGCAATAAACCTCCGCACCCTCTTTGCGTCAGTAGGAAGTATCATCAATGCATGGAGGGATAACTCAGAAAACCTTGCCTCATAGTCAGTCACCGACATCTGACCCTACTCCAGCTGCTCGAACTGATATCGTAGCTCTTCCCTCTCATAGGGTGGAATATACCTGTCTAGGAATAACCTGCTGATCTGCCAAGAACATAGGACTTCCACCATCTACGGGCCCTGCCCTCAAGTTGAAAAGTAGTGAAGTCAACCCCATGCGACTCCAATATCCTCATGTTGTGCAGTCTGTCCCCGCACCTATCTATGAAGTCCTGGGCATCCTCATGACGCTCACCCCCGAAGATAGGAGGGTGAAGTCTAGTCCATCTGTCCAATAACTTCTGTGGGTCATCATCCACAACTGGTTTGTGCTGGGGTGCCACTGCAGCAACTAGCTGGGCCCTATCTGTGGGTAGTGCACCCGGAGTCTGATACACTGCAGCTGCGTGTCCAGGAGCCTGAGCAGTAGGGGTTTATGATCCCCCTCCTGCCTGTGATGTAGTTGGATCTGCTGGAAATAAACCAGCCTGAGTCATTGAATCCATGAACCGCAGCATCCAGCTCATGACCTCCTGAAAACCCGGTGCTGTCATAAAGTCTTTCGGGGTAGGCTCAACTACAGGCACCTCACCCTGCTCCTCGATGATAGGATCTCCTGCAGGATCTGCTGGTGGTACTACTAAGATAACTCTGGGATGCCCTCGTCCCCTACCTTGGGCCGGTGCCCTCCCCCGGCCTCAGTCTTGGCCTCTCGCAATGGGGGGAGCACCTCCTCCCGGGTCTGGAACATCAGCAGTGCGTATCCTCACCAACTATGAGAGAATAGAAGAGGAAAATTTAGTATACCAACCACTGCACGATAGAAAATGAATAAAGAGTAGTTTTCCTAACACCCTATAGCCTCTCGAAGATAAATACAGACGTCTTCGTATCGATCCGCAAGACTCTATTAGGTTTGCCCATGACTTGTGAGACCTACGTGAACCTAGTGCTTTGATACCATGTTGTCACGACCCATTTCCATAACAGATTGTGATGGTGCCCAACAACATTGTCAAGCAAGCCAACATGGAAGTATTAGTA
Source organism: Nicotiana sylvestris (assembly GCF_000393655.2). Lineage (NCBI taxonomy): Eukaryota > Viridiplantae > Streptophyta > Magnoliopsida > Solanales > Solanaceae > Nicotiana > Nicotiana sylvestris. The sequence goes on from NC_091058.1 coordinate 60,134,030, forward strand.
AATTCTTATTTTACTTACCCAAAACAGTTATTACATTTTCTTAATTTGCAATTAAAAACAGATGATTATATGCAATATTCGATAATAATTATACAACCCAAAAGAAACATCTACTAATGTGTGTGCCAAGACCTGGTGTCACAAGTTAGGGGCAACTAGTAGAATATACAAAAGAATAAATCCATCCTACTGTCCGAAATAGAATAGACAACAAAAATAAATAAAGAGAGACTCCATCAAGCTGCTGAACGGCACAGGAAGGGGCAGCTCACCGTGGAAGTCTCGGACTATGAATCAGTGGCGCGCACTAGACTGATAGCCAGATGTACCTGCCTCAGATCCTATACAATTAAGTACAGAAGTGTAGTATAAGTACATAACCAATATGTACCCCATAAGTATCCCGTCTAATCTCGAAGAAGCAGAGACGAGAGGTCAACTTGATACTTACTAAAGTCAAATAATATAATGAAGTATTATGCTAAGCACGAGAGTCACAACTAATCAACATTTTGTAGCAAGAGGTAATAAGTCATGTTCTTGACAATTTTACAATCAGCCATTTACATTTCAAATATTTAGCAGATCAAGTCATGGATAATATTTCACATAGATATCATGCGCACATTATGCCGAGGTCGACGGCCCGGTCCAACAGAAAATAAATTGTGCACTGCCAGAGGGTCGAATGGCGCGAACTATAGATGCATCTATTTCTACCGAGGTGATCGGCCTGATCCACAAATGTCAAGAAAATACATGAATGCACATTTATTTTCAAACAAATTCATACAAGTGTCCAACAAGTGTATACATTCGCTTATATTACTTTCCAAGTCTCTAGCATACCCTAAGTGATCACATTAGCAAGAAAATATAGAGGCATTTACAAATATAGCATGGTACGGGTCCTAGACTACCCGGACAATTAACATAATAGTAGCTATGCACGGACTCTCGTCACCTAATGCATACGTAGCCCCCGCATTGAGTAGCAATTATTCAATTATTACTCCTATGGGGACAATTCCCTGTTACAAGGTTAGAAAGGAGACTCACCTTGCTACAAAGTGCATTTCCAATACCAAAAATGAGCCCAAACTCTCAATATGGAGCCGCACGATCCAAAACTGGTTAAATGAGGTAGGAACTAGTCAATATAAGCTCACAAGATCGAATTCTAAGCTATTTAAGCAATTTCCCAACAATTAATACAAGTTTCCTAAAATCCGACTCCGGACCCACGATCCCGGATTCTGAAATTTTCGAAGGAAGTTGTTCTCCATAACCTAAGGATCAATAATATATGATTTCTAATTCATTTCGAAACAAATTTCGTAGTTAAATCTAACTTTTGTCAAAACCCTAGGTTTTGCTCTAACCCCCTTAATTTTACCTTAATTCTAATGTTTAATCTACCTAAGGCACAAATATTAAACTAAGAATAGGTGGGATAAGCTTACCTCAAGATGCTAGGTGGAAGTCTTCTCTCAAAAGCTCCCAATATCGCCAATGGAGGAGTGAAAAGTGGCAAAAAGGGACTTAGAACCCGTATTAAATGAAGCTCACTACTTCAACGACTTCCGCATCTGTGGTCCCGCTTCTGCGAGAAATCGAACACATTTGCGGAACTGGCCAAGTGGGCTACGACCGCTTCTGTAGTCTCGGGGCCGCTTCTGCGGTTTGGGCCTGGCCTGCCCTGGGCCGCATCTGCAATAGGAGGACCGCTTTTGCGGTCTCGCACCTGTGGTCGACCAACCGCAGGCGCGGTTATGACAGAAACAGATGCTTCAACACTTCTCAAAAATTCTAATTTCACTCAAGCCTCGTCCGATTGACGCTCGGGGCTCCCGGGCCCCGCCCGAACATACTGACAAGTCTAAAATCATGAAACGGACCTACTCGAACCTTTGGAATGCCCGAAACAATGCTAAATCTAATAATCACCCCCTAAAACCAATTGAATCAAACTTAGGAACTTCAAGTTCTTAATTTTCCTCTAACGAGCCGAAACGCCCTTAAACTACTCGGATTGACACCAAATTTTGCGGGCAAGTCTTAAATGCTATTTTGGAGCTGTAGTGGACTCCGGTACTAACATACGAGCCCAATACCCATGTGATCAATCATTATTTAGTTTCTTTAAATCCTTAGAATTTCAGTTTAACAATTTCTAATAAAAAATTATTATTCGGGCTAGGGACATCGAAATTCGATTTTGGGCATACGCTCATGTCCCATATTTTCCTACGAACCCTCCGGGACCATCAAAACACGAATTCGGGTCCGTTTGCTAAAACTATTGACCAAATTCAAACTTAGCCTTTTAAGAAAATCTTAAGGAATCAAAAGAGCATATTTCAACCCAAATCCTTTCAAATTCCCGCACCAACTATCCCCGCGGGTCGTAAATGAGTTAAAGCAAGTGTGGGAAATTTTGTTTAGGGGAACGGGGTTCTAAAAGGCAAAACGACCAGTTGGGTCGTTACATCAATAGTCACCTTTTTCAAAATCAATAAATTGTTAAAACGTTTTAATAATTAAAACATTTTTATTAATTAACAAAATTAATAGTTGACTAAAAAGAAATAAATTTCGGATTATTTTAATTGGCCCAAGGACCAATCTTGACTATTAATAATGTAGTCAAATACTAGTTTCCCCCCAAAACACCTTTAAAATATTCAAACCATGTAAGACATAGAAGTGTTTTTAAACACTTCTTCCTTTCTTTATTTTTCCAATGAGGGACAAAATAACCTTTTCTCAAACACTCCCATCAAAATACTAACTAATATAACAATCCCCCATTTAGTTAGTGATTGATGTCATTTTTTAGATTCATGCATATAGTAGGTATCCTTCGATTTAAACCTACTACTTGTATAAACTATTCAAGACCTTGTCGAAATTGATGGTTAGACTAAGTTCTATTAAACCACAATTCATGTTTGACAAGACGGAAAAACTTTATACAAATAAATCGTACCAACTTCACAATTTGTTCACCGTGAGTTTAGCACCCAATTATGGCCTTGTGCTACTTCCTGAATTCATAAACACTTATCAAGTTTTGTATCCCAAATTTTGATCGAAGCGGCACCACTTCTTGTGTTTACATAGGTGAAAATTTAACAAAGTCCTTAACACGGACTGCTTTAGTTCTTAAACCAAACTCTTCTTCTTCATTAAGAACATTTTTTATACTCACCCTCCTTTTGCTAGGTAGTTCAGTACCTGCTATCCATCAAAACTATTGTGAGCATGTGATTTACCCTATAAAAATTACTCCTATAAAATCCAAGAAAATAAATTTTTTTCAATTATTTGCCATTTTATAGGATTTTTTTAGGATTTTATTAATTGTTTGTATTTTTGTGCACGTTTAATTTTTATTAAAACCATGAAAAAATATCGAAAATACCATGCATTGCATTTAGGTTTTGTTTTTTAGATTTTTTAGGATTAATAGTTAATTATTTGTTTTATTAAAAATGAAAATCACAAAAATAGCTCATTGTGCATTTTTACCTTTTAATATTTAGATTAATGATTTTTATCTTCTAATTTAGGATCATAGTAATTTTATAATTTTGTTAATTAGATATCTGATTTAATTTTACAATTTTAGACTAATTTAGGAATTTAATATAGGATTTTTAAATTAAAGAAAAAAAAAGGAAAAAAGCAAAAGGAAATAAAGGGTTAATTGAAAAGAATGATTTTGTTTCGAATTTGGGCCATTTCTTAAACTTAAACCCGTTCCCAAACACATCCCAACCCAATCCCAAATCATCCATACCCGGTCAGAATCCGAAGTCAGTCCAGTTTTATTTTTGGAAGAATTAAGTAATAGGTAATCTCTTGTAGCCTTTTCTTTAGTTTTCTTTTGGTTTTGGTCTTTTCTCCTTCTTGAAAATTGCTTTTGATTTGGCCGCATAATTTAGGTTTTTCTTTTCTATCTGTTAGTTTCATTATTTGCATGTTTAGATTTCATCATTAGAGATTTAATTTGCATGTTTAGTTTCTGATAACTTTTTTTGTTTTGTTTTATTTCTTTTCTCTTTCACATTTGCTTCTTCTTGCATGTTTGTTTTCAGTATCCCTTAGTTTAATTAGGATAGAGTTAATGGTAATTAATTGTCTATTTCAGCTAATTTCGAATTGATTTAGTTTTAGCCTGATTTAGCCTAGTCGTAGTTAAAATAGTTTAATTTTGATTAGCTGTTTGAATCTGAGTTAACTGAAGTAGTCAGTAATTAAAAGGGTAAAATTAGACTTTTACAAAGGTTAAACATCAGAATATTCTAGACTTTTCACAGCTATCCCCATCCTTAGCCTAAAATGCTGGTATTGGATAAGGAAAAGGACAGACAGCTGTAAAAGATGGTGTACTATTCTGATTTTACGAATTTTTAGGTTAGGATATTTCTTTTTGATGCCTTTTTATGCACTCTATAAAAGAAAAATATTCCCTCAGTCACTTACACACACATTCAACATCATTCTCTGCACAAAATTTCTGAAAACACATTTTGAAAGAACCCTAAATATACTCTCTAAGTTCAGCTACTACTTTTCTTTGAAAGAGCTAAGCCTTTTTCTTTTGGTTTTTCTTAAAAAAAAAATACTCAGAATCCTTCCTTGATATCCTTGGTCTTCATGAGTAGAGAAATGAATTAGAGGTGAAGATTCTTGGTTTCTTTGGGGAAATACTACTGTAGCTGCTGATTAACACTAGAGGTTTGGGTTTGATTTTGGGGCTGCTGTGTTGGTTTCTGTCTTTGCGAGCTTCAACCATCTTTATTCTTTTGTTTCTCCTGTTTTTTACTGCTTGTTTTGCTGCTACAAGGTATTAATCCCCACCAACTTTCATGTAAACTCTGTTTTTTTTTTGAAGTTATATGGCATCAGTGAATATTACAACCAAATGTGTATGCTGAATGAGTTTTCCATGTGATATTTGCTTACTTTTAGTACAAATGTGGTAGATTTGTTTTATTTAAAATGGATGTCAAGTGCTGAAATGGTTTCGTCTCTCTCTCTCTCTTCCCCTCCGATTGTTTATTATCTAGGCTAAAAGCATGCTAGTTAATGAATCTAACTGTATACTGAAATTTGCATGTTATATTTATTTGTTTTGGTATGCGAGTGGCCACAAAGCCAAACAATCTCAAGCTAGAGCTTGAAAAGTTGACTTGTGAGATACAACTTTTTAGCTGATTTCTTGCAAGTCTGCACATTGGTTTGGAGGATCTGATGGCAAGGAAAAACCTGAAGCTGGGAGGAATTTCCCTTATGTTTACTTTAAAAAATTTCTTCCTTTTCTTTTAGATGTTAGATACACTTAGAAATATATGTAAATTCAGGGAAATTCAGTAGATAAAAATGAACTGTTACAGCGATTTTAAATTCAGTTTTTGTTTAATTTAGTATAGGTCATAGCAGTTGGACCCTTTTCTTTTTTGTAATAAACCTTATTATTATGTAATGGTTTGGGACATGGCATGAATTGGGCCAGACTTGCAACAAGGCCCAACATGGGGCTTACTTGAGCAAGTCTGGGCCCAGGCAAATGGGTCTGGGCGTTGAACCCAGTAGAGTGACTTTAATTATGAAATTTTCTTTAAAAATTATAATATAAAAATATGTTATTATGTCTTGCTAAGTTCTGTGTTTAATTATTAACTAGCATTGTTGTTTGATCCTTACTGATTTTACTTAATAGCAATTGATTATTAATTATTGTAAATAGGAAAATACGGTCAATTGTAGAGGTGGATAGACCCATCTAGGAAATATGTATTGACTGGGCCCGCCTACATATAAGTCCAATATGAGCTGTTCCATTGGACTCCGCGAGACTCCCTTGAGTCCTTTCATGCTGGGTCAAATTTCAACCTACGTACAACTTTAAGTTGGCTGATTTCCTTTTAAGTAAATAATTGATGGGCCATTGCTGGCCCGAACTCCTTCTCAAAGTGATTTTTAAAAGCCTAGCCTTGCACCCTTTGAGCATGTTCACAATTTAGTGGATCCTTATTGAATTCCAAAACAAGGAGTAAATATTAGTATCCTTATGCTTTGTTTAGTTGAAATACGAATCCTTTTAATAAATTAAGGTGTGGCATCCTAATTGAATCATATATGGCCCTCATTTTAGTATCACAACTTAGATGTTAATAGTTTGCTTTAGGCTCGGCTTAGACTATTATTGTAATTATGTATACGTTTGCGTAACATAATTACAAATTTAATTCTAAAAAAGAGACTCGAGGGATGCGTTCGCGCACCTTCAACCAAACTTTTCTTAATAAATAAATAAAGCGTTATTAATTGTGGACACGTTCGCGTGACATGATTTTTGAATCGCCAAAGGAAAAGAGTATACATACGCGTAACTCAATTCTTTAAATACGAATAATCAAGTGATTAAAAGCGGTGAAATATAAATGCACCTAGGTCCTAAAAATGAGTAGTTAAACACTTTAAAGCCAAGTATAAATCGCTAAGCGACTGTGCTAGAACCACAGAACCTGGGAGTGCCTAACACCTTCTCCCAGGTTAACAGAATTCCTTATCTAAAATTTTTGGTTAGCAGACATTTAAATAAAGTCGAAATTTCCTCGATTTGTGATTGAAAATAAACCGGTGACTTAGGACACCATAAATTATCCCAAGTGGAGACTCTGATAAACTAATTAATCCCATTTCGAATAATGTCACTTTAATTGGAAAAACTCCCATATACCCTCGCGGTGTAAAAAAGGAGGTGTGACAGCTCTGGCGACTTTGCTGGGTAGGCTAATCCAGAACTTCCGGTTCAGGGTTCAAGAATTTGAGCTTATTAATGTGATTTCTTATTTGGCTTTATTATCGATATTACTGTATTTTATTGACTTAATGTGCTAATTGCCATTTACCGCTTTGATATTACTTGAACTATATATAAGTGTCTCCTTATGCCTCCCTCCCGAGTCTTCTGAAAAATGGTGCTCACGTGCGTGTGACCCACTTTTCTGTTAGAGTTATACCAAATAGAACGGGGTTGAGCAAACAACAAGGCTTGGCAGACTTTTGTGCTCCCGGTACATTGCTGTCATACAACCTTTTTACCTGCACCCTCGGAAGGGAGGGTATAGAGGAGTTTTTTCTAATTTAAGTGACAATCGATACGGGATTATTTATTTTTAAAATTCAGAGTCACCACTTGGAATAAATTATGGTGTCCCAAGTCACCGGTTTAGATCCCGAATCGAGGAAAAGATTGACTTTGTATTACAGTCCGCGAACACAGAAATCCGGGTAAGGAATTCTGTTAACCCAGGAGAAGGTGTTAGGCATTCCCGAGTTCCGTGGTTCTAGCACGGTCGCTCAACTGTTATAATTGGCCTATTATCTGATTTTAATACATGTTTTAATCTATGGTGCAATTTTGAACTTTGAAACCGCTTTTATTTATTATTTTTCAGGAAGATTCAACGTCATCTAAAACACATCTTGAACCACGTCACATAAATGCACCCGCAGTCCACGACACATTTTATCTAACGTTGCTGAGATTTGGATTTGGGTCACATAAATGCGCACCCGAGTTTAAGGAAATTAATTTAAATTACACGCCTAAAGCAACTACAAGGTTCATTATTCTTCAATTCTTAAGTTCGAGATTGTTGTGAGGCCATAGATTATAGATAATTAAATTAGTGCACCATAATGTACGAACTAATGGCTCATCTAAGCTATTAAATAATCACATAGAACCAAAGGCTTAAAACTATAAAGCCACTCTACGTCTCCAAATCTTTCAATCACTGATTCCTATATTTGTGCATTGGAATTAAAAGCTCACTATTACTATGACGAAAACTAACCACATGAACACTACAACAGTTACATCAGACATATGACTCAATTGAATCAACTTAAGATTAATAAAAGTGTATATAATCATTTTAGCAAAGGCATGAAGGAAGTAAAACAGAGATAGTAATCTCAAAGAAACAGACAAACCTATTAAGATGACAGACCGAAGGAAAACCAATATAGAGTAGCAAAAATTAATCCAAATCTTTCACCAAACTAGTAAAATGAATATGAGATAAAATAAACACAAGGAAAAGAACTTGTAGTATTGCAAAGCAAAGTACTTATTTGATATAATAATAACAGTCATCCTCCAACTTAGAGAAACTTGTTAGAACCAAAACTAAACATCATCAACCGCATCAATGGAATCTCGGACGACGACAACCTCAACGACGGCTTTTGATTTTCGAAAGACCTTGGGGCTGTTCCATGGTGTTAAAGGGTGATTTTAGAGCTGGTTTTAGGGACAGATTTGAGGGTGTTTCTGAAGCTGTTCGTATCTGCTTTGTTTCTGCACCTTTGGATGGGTTTTGGGTGGTTCACGGGGTTGGTTTTCAGCTAAGTTTCAGGGGTTTACAAGACTAAGTTTTGGGCGAAGTTTGGATTTTTAACAGAGACTTTGTAGTGTTTTGATGTCTTATTTCATGGCAAAAACGTGAGGTAGTAGGAGACTAAGGTGGAGGGAGTTATGAATCGTGATGTTAGCGTGTTGCTGCTGTTCGTTTTCCAATGAGATCGACGGTTGAAGAAGACGAACGATGGGGGTCGTTCTTAGTTTTGGCTATTATCGATCTCTCTTTTTTGTTGCTCTCTCATGGCTGCTACTTTTCTTGTAGAAGAAGATGACGCTGGGGGGGGGGGCTATCGGCGCAACTTTTCTTTTTTGTGTCCTTTCTTTTTTTCATCTGATTAGGCTTACACCTATTATATAGGTCTAGGTCTAAAGGTGTATTTTTGTGTATTTTGCAAATTAGACCCTAGGTCTTTTGTGTATTAGGTCCCTAGGTTTTTTAAGAAAGGTGTTATAGGTATTAGGCTCAGGGAATGGGCTTGGGAATTATGGGCTAGGTCCGAAAAATTAGGCCTAAAAATGGGCCGTTTGAGCCCGAATTTAATTCTTTCCCCGCGAACAAGACTAAATTACGATCTTATTTATTAATTAATCCTACGTAAGCAAAGTAACTATTAAAATAAGACTGACCGTTAAAACAAAACTATTTTTGGTATTTTCAAGATTTAAAATGACTACAAAACATTAATGAACCTATTTTTTTGTAATTTTCGTTTTCTTATAATAGAATAAAGTAAAAGAGCAAAAATGAGTTGAAATAGCTATATTAGGCCTAAATTAAATATTTACATGCTAAAATATGAAAAATCTTGGGGAGGATAAAAAATCACATGTCTACAGCTGCCCTTCTTTGACTGGAAAGACGAAGTATGTTCCGACACAGAACGACTAGACAAGTTTTTTGACCTGACCGTTATTTGAAGAGACTAAAACTAAGAGAGAGGGGAATGTGACCGAGACCTGGTATCTTAGCTGCCTGCATATCCTTGGATATAAAGGAATCAGGCCACGTGTAGTTCAGAAGTGAGTGAGATGATGGAGTATGCCGAGGTGGAGAGCCAGTCGAGGTGCCGTTCCACCGAGGTTCTGGTCCGCGGTCCTGATGTTACATCAAAAATAAAAACATGAAAAAGACTAGCTAAACCTGTCAACTATGAGTTACAAGATTCCTATCTATAAGTCTTCTGAAGCTTGATCTTGAGTCTTGAGTGGTTCTTCATGCAGACTTTAGATTTGAACCTTGACGCTTGCTAGTTGCAGGTGCTAGTTCATTCTTCTTTAACTTTTCAGACCAAAACCGGACATACTATGCTTGTGACTTCAATCATGTCTTGAGCAGCCCACATGTTTCATCAACTTCTACATTTGGATTCACTTCTTGCCTTTCTCTTTTTTTCTTTATTGTGACTAACCTTTGTTGATCACCTCGGACTGTTGACTCACATTCTTGCCTCGAGCTTCTTTTGTTGCTAACTTGAATTGTATTCTGAAGTGAATTCTCTTATTCTCCAGGTAGGTGCCTGATTGATGAACTTGAACCGTCTTCCTTTGACCACTGTTTCCTTCCCTTTGTTCTCCGGGTGGGCTCCTGATTTCAAGCATTTGAATTATATTCCTTTCCTCCAAAACTTGCCTTGTTCTCCCTTTATTCTCCAGCTGGGCTCCTGATTGCCGAACTTCCTTTGAACCTTGCTGCTTCCCTTTGTTCTCAAAGCAGGCTCCTGATTGCTATCTTTCTTTGAACATTGCTGCTTCCCTTCGTTCTCTAAGTGGGCTCATGATAACCAACACTTGCTCTGCTTTTCCTCGAAACTTGTACTGCTTCCCTTTGTTCTTCAGGTGGGCTCCTGATTGCTGAACTCCTTTGAACCTTATTGCTTCCCTTTATTCTCCAAGTAGGCTCCTGATTTCCAACATTTAAATTGTTTCCCTTCCTTAAAACTGGAGTTGTTCTCCCTTGCTATCCAGGTGGGCGCCTGATTGCCAAACATAATCTGTATTCCCTTGCTTTCTTGGTGGGCACCTGATTACCAAAACCTTAGCTGTTCTCCATTGCTCTCTAGGTGGGCGCCTGATTAAAACACTTGAACTGTATTCCCTTGCTTTCCAGGTGGGCACCTGATTGTAAAAACTTCAACTGTGTTCCCTTGGTCTCCAGGTGGGCGCCTGATTGCCGAAACTTGAATTGTATTCCTTTGCTCTCCAAGTGATTGCCTGATTGCAAAAACTTGAACTGTATTCCCTTGCTCTCCAGGTGGGCGCCTTATTGCCGAAACTTGAACTGTTTTCCCTTGCTCTCCAGGTGGGCGCCTGATTGCCGAAACTTGAACTGTATTCCCTTGCTCTCCAGGTGGGCGCCTGATTGCCGAAACTTGAACTGTATTCCCTTGCTCTCCAGGTGGGCGCCTGATTGCCGAAACTTGAACTGTATTCGCTTGCTCTCCAGGTGGGCGCCTGATTGCCGAAACTTGAACTGTATTCCCTTCCTCTCTAGGTGGGCGCCTGATTGCCGAAACTTGAACTGTATTCTCTTGCTCTCCAAGTGGCCGCCTGATTGACAAAACTTGAACTGTATTCCCTTGCTCTCTAGGTGGGCACCTGATTGCCAAAACTTCAACTATATTCCCTTACTCTCTAGGTGGGTGCCTGATTGCCAGAACTTGAACTGCTCCTCTGAAACTGCTGCCTTTGAACCTGATTACAACAAAACGAACAAAACAAAAGAAATTTTCCTGCCCTAGTTTAGTGCTAGGCGCATTTGTGAGTGTTAATTGAATCATGTTACCAAATATATCTATAAATTTGAAAGCTAAATCCCATTATCCAGGAGGGTCTTGAAAACTCCTAGTTAAATGATGGTTTTAAAATCTAAATTATATCTTCTAAAGGTGTGACTTTCGCTAAATCTTGTTATCTAAGAAGGTCTTAAAACTACATCTCATAATCCATGAGGGTCCTGAAAGTCAAAAATCAAGTATTATCTTAAGAGTGACATCTTTTACGGTTGAATTATACTACCCTACAGTAGAACTTAGGCTAAATCTTGTTATCTAAAGGAAATCTTAAAGCTAAGTCCCATTATCCAGGACCCACATTTATGCTAGATTTTGCTAATTATGATTGTTTCGATTTTTTTAAACTAGGTCCCATTTTCCAAAAGGGTCCTGAGAATTTACTGTCAAACCTATTTGGTGCTTGCCTTGCCTTACGAAGGGTTCCTCCGAAACAATCGAAATTTTTTGCCCCTGTTTCAAATCAAAAAAAATCTTGTCAGTTTAAAAATATGGTGGTTAGTTTGTGGCCTTGACTTTGAGGGTGATCGCTCCTTCACTTCCCATGATAACTTTGATTTCCACTCGAATACCTTGCTTGTTTATTGACTAACCACTTTCTTTGTCACCCTTATCATAGAAAATACCTCTTCTCCGTTCAGACCTGATACCCTCTATCTGTTGCATTGCTCATGAACTGACATTTACCAAACCTTTGTGTCTCACATGAATCCCAAAGAACGTCAATTGCCACCCACTCAGTGCGTATGATGTTCTTTCTTGACTTAAACCACTAGCCTTGGCCTTGAGGTCTATTGCTCCTTCACTTTCCATGATAACTTTGATTTCTGCTTGGAAGACCTTGCTTGTCCCTGGTTAACCATTTTCTTTATCAATCTTATCACAAAAAATACCTTTGATCCGTTCACCTAACACCCCCCATCTGTTGCATTATTCATGAATTGATATATACCAAACCTTTGTATTTCACATGGATCCCAAAGCATGTCGATTGTTACCAACTCGGTGCGCTTGTTGTTCTTTCCTGACTTATGACAATTTGATGTGCTAGCTAGATCCCGTTTTGTGCAATTGGAAAGTTTGTAGCAAATTTTGAAGTTATTTCTCATTTGTTCTAACCAAACAGACTCAGGAAGAAGAAGTAAACAAGACAAAAGGAACAAAGTAAAGGACAATGGAAAGAGATGATTCCTAACAAGAAAACTACAAAGTAGAAACCTATCAGATGTGGATACCAACTCTAATGACCATGACATGCACATGTTGATTAAGTGACCTAATCTGTCAAACAAGTCTGATGTTCAACTCTTGATGTACCTCTTAAGCGTAAAACTGGGCTTCAATGCTCCGATTATCCAATCTGATTCACGATCCTTATTCGACTTGTGGTGCCTGAAGGATTTTCACCATCAAGCCTCTCTCATTTTGTTCTTTTTCTCAACTTACCATCGCCTTATGGTGCCTGTGAAGGTTTCACTGATAAGACTCTCTCATTTTTGTTTTCCTTGTGCAAAACAGAGTGTTGCCCCTGATGTGAATCATACCTTTAATTTGCTTGACTTGGCACTACTCAAAGATTGATTGGAAGGTCTTTCTTTGGACCGTAATGCGGGCTTTTGGATGGGGTTAGAAAGAAAGGATAAAGGCTCAAAAACAACTTAAAAGGGCTCAAAATTACAACTTTTGGAATCAGATCTCTAACCACAACTTCTGCCCCAGTTTCTTTGCTTGGGGACTTTTGAATTTTTATTTGATGGGACCGAACCGTGAGGCTACCTACGTATCCTTAAAAGGAATCAGGTCGAACGTAGTTCATGTCATAGAAATTACTTTGTTGATGTGATTTTCTCTTTTCTCTTTCTTTTCTTTCTCTTTTTTGCTTTCTTTTTCTCTTTTTGTTGTTTTTCTTCTTTTTTTCTTTCTTTTTTCATTCTTTTCTTTCTCTTTTCATTCTTTTCTTTCTCTTTTTCTCTTTTTTTTCTCTTCTTCCTTTACTTATCTTTTGCGCTTGCGTTTCTGAACTTTGCTATTGATTCCCAAAGAGGGGTTATGAAAGAAAATAAATAAGGCTCAAAGGGGTAACAGAGGATAAAGTGTTTAGATAGCAGAACAAAATGCATTCGTCATTCCAATCTTCAAAACATGTCAAGTACAAACAACACAATTTAACCAAAGAAATCATACATAATATCTTTTGACTGCATCAGAATTGATAGCTATTTCTACATATTTGCCTTCTACATCTGTTGAATACAAAAGCACCATTGTACAATACCCTCACTCTCATTACCACGAACGACCCCTGTCAATTTGGATAAACATGCCTTTAGCTTCAAACTGATGTGGCATGATGCATCTCAATAGGGTTTCTTTATGTTTTATCTGCCCCAGTTTCACACAATTCGGGCTTGAAGTGATCTCAAAATACCTTTACTTATTTCCCTCAAATGTACCTATCATCTTCAAAATTGTTTCATTCATTGCTTCATGACTAAACTGACTTTTTAAGACCAGGCTGAGAATTATGCATGCATGTCATGTTACTAGAGTTAACAGGAAAATAACTATAAAAGAAAAGGGAACTAAACAAAAATGACTAAAAATAACAAAAAATAGAAAATTGCATTAAATAGATGGTGGAAGGGTTTGAACAACGAAACAAGCAAACTAAAGTGGGGTTACAAACCTGGAACAAACCTAGACAACAATAAATGAGCTACTACGACTAAACAGACTAGGCAAAAATAAAAGGATAGAAGGGTTTGAGTCACAAGACAATATCCGGATTACAACCCTGAAATAACCCGGATAACAGAAATGACAACAAAATAAACCACCAAGACTCCTCCCTGGCTAGCCAAGAAAGGAGCATCTTTCCGATCACCAAGCTCAACATCTTAGCCACTGAATTCTGCATCAACAATACTAGGACCTTCACAAGTCTTCATCACATTGTTCTTAACAAATTGCTTTTGGGTTCCTTTTGCCGGCTCGTTCTTAAGATAAAACTCTGATAGCGCCGAAAGCTCTGTAGCACGTGGACCTCTGAGGATCTCAGAAGAATTCTCATATTCCTTTTCAGAACGAATCATACCCACCATATGCGTCTCATTACGGACAGGTGATGGACTTTGGCTAGTGTCTGCTGCTTCTGGATTTTGCACGACAATGTCACCTGCATCAATAAGCTTCTGAACTGCTTTTTTCAGGAGCCAATACTTTTCTGTACTATGACCCGGGGCATCAGAGCAATATGCACACCTTTGAGAAAAATCAAACTTTTGTGGTAGAGGGTTTGACATTTTATCTTAATCGGCTTCAATATATCCAATTGCCTTAACCTTTGGAGCAAACTGGCATATGACTCTCCAATAGGGGTGAAAGCATTTTCTTTTTTCAGTAGTCTTTTAAGTTTATATTCTGGACTCGGTTGGAACCTTTTTCGGGCAGGTGGCTGATACGCTTGAGGGGGCTGGTAAGACATTTGGGGAAGTGATGTGGGCTATCGCGGGCCTCGTAGGTGTGGAGCATATGGTGGTGCATTGTGGACAGGGTACTAGGAAAGTGATGTACGATTTGGGGGGTTCTGTGGAGAGAAGTAGCAGTGGGGAGGATTACAAGGATATTTGCTGGGTCGATATTGAGGCTGAGAGCGTTTAGCATGAATGACCACTGGACCCTGTCGTCGGCAGGGCTCAGCAACATCTTTTCTATCAATGGGAAGACTATCCCGAGCAACTTGTTCGTTCCATCTGAGCCAAAAATCCTTAAAACTTTCCTTGGGTTTCTTTTCTATCTGGGATAGGGAGGAGCGATCTGGGACAATGTCTATATTGTACTGAAAGTGTCGCACAAAATCTTGAGCCAGGTCGCCCAATGTATGTCACTTATCGACATCTTGACGATTATGCGATTCCAAAGCTGCCCCAGTCAAGCTCTCACTGAAATACGCCATCAACAAATCATTTTCTCGCCAACACTTCTCATTTCACTGCAATAATCCCTCAAATGGGCTACCGGATCTCCACACCCATCATACAAGTTAAACTTTGGCACTTTATACCCTACGGGCAGGTGAACGCTAGGGAACATACACAACTCTTTGTAAGACATGTTAACCTGGTCTCCCGTCCCTTGCATGTTCTTTAAAGACTGTTCTATGCTTTTCAGCTTCCCGGATATCTCATCTTGCCCTTCTTTTCATGTAACCTTTTCATTTTCAGCATGAAGCTCATCCCGAGGGCTTTTATTGTATAAGTCAGGAACCTTGTGGGCTACCTTTGAGGGGTAATATTGGGCATCATGAGCTTTGAGTGGGTGCTCATTGTTGGGGATAGTGGATATGGCAGGAGGGCAATTTTGGGAAAAGATAACTGGCAGACGAGTGATGGAGCTGCTAGGGTGGTTGGGAAAGCTGTGATAAGCGGGAAAATCTGGAGAGTATGGGGAATCATCTGGCACTATGACCGGAGTTTGGGTAAGGGTATCATCTAGGCAGGTAAGTGGTGGCGGGAGTGGTGCCTTCCCAGTCATCCAAGCCCGATACATGTCCGCCATGTGTTGTCTTAACATCCTTACCTCCTCAACCAACCCAATGTCCTGTTCAACCAACTGGTTTTGGGCACCGGTATCGACCAACTCAGTTCTGTTGTCGTCTGCCATTGCCTTTTGACCTTATATTGTAGAGACGAGTTACCACTTTAAGAACCACAAACCAACTATCTTTCTGATGAAGATAACGAAATGAAGTCATCACGTTAGCGTTAGGGCATTTAACATTATATAATATCACATTGTGTGCAATGCACCTAGTCGCAATTATTAGTTCTAAAATGACTTCGAGGGTATGAAGATCATTTGGCATCATCCCAATTTGTTCATTTCAATCCTTTCTTTTCTTTGCTTTTCTAGCACCTCTTCGCTTGCACATTTTCCTTCATTTCGCTTTTTCTAATTATCACTCTTTTCTTTCTTCTCATTTCTCATGTCCCACGACTTCGCCCTCTTTTTTTCTTTTTGTTTCCTTCTTTTTTTTCTTTTTCTTTTAATAATAAATTTTTTTTGATCGAACCCTATGTAGGTTGCCTGTGTATCATGATCCCACATGAATCAGATCTTTGCGTAGTTCTAGAAGAACAGAGATAAAGTAAACAAACTAACGTTCTTTTTTCTTTTCTCTTTTTTTTTTACCTTAAGAATTATTCTTATAAGAAAAGAGGAATAAATCTTTTTTTTTTGAATTTTCTAGACTTAATATTCTATAACCTATTGCAAACTCAAGCTTAACGAGCATATATTTCTTGTTTTTTTTTCTTTTTGAAACAAACACTCTATGGAAAATTATTAAGGAAAACCCCTAGAAGAGAAAAAAAAATTATTTTTTGATTCTTTTTTTAGGAAGAAGATCGATAGAATAAACCACAGAAAAATATTTTGAATTTTCATTTGATATCCTGATGCAGGATTTTGAAACAAGCGATGAAAAAGATAAAACAACATGTTTTTGGATTTCAATTGGATTGCCTAAAGGAAGAAACTTTAAACAAAAGATAAAGTATGTTCTTTTTTCTTCTATGTACAATATCCTAAAGTTCTTGGGAAAATAAAAGAATATTTTTTTCCATTTTTTATTAATTTCCCAAAGAAGAACCTCAAAAGAAAATCTTTTTGGATTTTTGAGATTAATGCCTTAAAAAAAACTTTTTAAAAAGGTACTAAAAGGATTGTTTTCTTAATTTTGGTCCTAATACAGTAAAGGAAATATAAAAATAATTTTTATTTAAGTCCTAGATATTAATTGCCTAAAGGAAAAACCACCTCAAAAATACTTTTTTTTAATTCCTACAATTAGTATTCTAAAGAAAATTCCTAACGGAAATATAAAACGCAATTTTTTTTTTGGATTATTGATTCATTACACACCCTTTCAAATGTAAAATAGAAACTACAATAATAATAATACAACTCGACATTACTATACAAAACTAAAAGGTGAAAGACGACATAAAATTAAAAAAAAACAGACTCAAAACATAAAAAGAAAAGAAAATATTCTTTTAATCCACTCCTGAATGAGCGATCCTGACTAGATGTCCTGGGGCTCTGTCATGCTCAAACTTCGATAAGTAAATCCGCCTGTATGAGAAAATTAAAATCAAATAGGATAAAGACCTAGAGCGCTATGTGAGACAATAACCTTTCGTATTGGAAACATGCAAGACATGATTTAGGTTATTTTTGCAAAATGACTTATTTGGCCAAAAGATGGCTAGAAGTGCAAAATTTGGCTAAGACCCCGCAAAGCCAAGAACCTAAAATTTACTAGGAAGGCCGGACCCTATGTGAGTTGCCAACGTATCACGCCCCGAAAGACGAGAATCAGGTATGCGTAGTTCGGGCAGATTGGATACGGGCGAGAATTAAAAAAACAATAATTTAAAAAAAAATATTTTTTTCTTTTTTTTTTTGAAAAATGATGGAACATGTATACTCATTTTTGGTTTTTTTTATTTTTTGATTTCCTGATTTTCGGAAAATGATGAAAGAGTGCAAAATCTTTTTTTTTTTTTTTTGAATTTTCAAGCTATTTTTCCTTAACAAAAATGTGACAGAAAACATAATTGGGTCCCACTCTCTTCACACTTCACCCTCTCATTTTTTCCATTTTTTCATTTGCCCTCAACTATCATTAGTCCGCCAAATGACCCTTTTACCCTCGAAGAAATGCAACATGTAGCACATAGGATGCATCAATATGGTTTGTTTTTTGGGGTACATCTGTCCTAGACAGACCCAACCCCTATGTTGAGTCACCAAAGTCAAATGCACATGATGAAAACAAGCGTTCCTACTAGGGATCGGCGTGAGACTGAGTTATTCTAGGTTTAAAACCTGGGTGTATTTGTTCTAGACCTGGCTTACCCGAGCGGACAACTCGAGCCGAGAGGGGGCTACGTACCAGTAACCAAAAGATCATCCGGCTTTGCAACTTGTCCGAACCTCGTTCTATTTGGGACATGACACTAACAGAAAGAAGTCACGACCAGCGTGCACTCCTCGGGAGAGAGAAGAGAGGGGTTTCGTAGCAGTTTATATATACAGTTCAGATAATATCAAAGCGGTAAAAAGCAACATTTAGCACATTAGGCCCAAACATGTAATAAAATCAGATAATAAATAAATCCACATACAACAACTCATCTAAGCTCGAATTCTGAAATCTAAACCAGAGATTCTGGGTTCGATCCCCAGCAGAGTCGCCAGAGCTGTCACACCTCCTTTTTACCTGCACCCCGGAAGGGAGGGTATAGAGGAGTTTTTTCCAATTTAAAGTGACAATCGAAACAGGATTATTTTTTATTAAATTTAGAGTCGCCACTTGGGATAATTTATGGTGTCCCAAGTCACCGGTTTAGATCCCGAATCGAGAAAAAGATTGACTCTATTTTACAGTCCGCGAACACAGAAATCCGGGTAAGGAATTCTGTTAACCCGGGAGAAGGGGTTAGGCATTCCCGGATTCCGTGGATCTAGCACGGTCGCTCAACTATTACAATTGGCCTAATATCTGATTTCAGTACATGTTTTAGCCTATTGTTCAATTTTAAATTTATAACCACTTTTATTTAATTATCTTTTAGGAAAAAAAGATTCAACGTCATCTAAAACACGTCTTGAACCACGTCACATAAATGCACCCGCGGTCCACGACACATCTTATCTAGCGTTGTTGAGATTTGGATTTGGGTCACATAAATGCGCACCCGAATTTAAGGAAATTAATTTAAATTACGCGCCTAAAGAAACTACAAGGTTCATTATTCTTCAATTCCTAAGTTCGAGATAGTTGTGAGGCTATAGATTATAGATAATTAAATGAGTGCACCATAATGTACGAACTATTGGCTCATCTAAGCTATTAAATAATCACATAGAACCAAAGGCTTAAAACTATAAAATCACTCTACGTCCCAAAATCTTTCAATCACTGATTCCTATATTTGCGCATTGGAATTAAAAGCTCACTATTACTATGACGAAAACTAACCACATGAACACTACAACAATTACATCAGACATATGACTCAATTGAATCAACTTAAGATTAATAAAAGTGTATATAATCATTTTATCAAAGGCATGAAGAAAGTAAAACAGAGATGGTAATCTCAAAGAAACAGACAAACCTATTAAGATGACGGACCGAAGGAAAACCAATACAAGAGTAGCAAAAATTAATCCAGATCTTTCACCAAACTAGTAAAATGAATACGAGATAAAATAAACACAAGGAAAAGAACATGTAGTATTGCAAAGCAAAGTACTTATTTGATATAATAATAACAATCATCCTCCAACTTAGAGCAACTCGTTAGAACCAGAACTAAACATCGTCAACCGCATCAACGGAATCTCGGATGACGACCACCTCAACGACGGCTTGGATTTTCGAAAGACCTTGGGGCTGTTCCATGGTGTTAAAGGGTGATTTTGGAGCTGGTTTCAGGGACAGATTTGAGGGTGTTTCTGAAGCTGTTCGTATTTGCTTTGTTGCTGCACCTTTGGATGGGTTTTGGGTGGTTCACGGGGCTGGTTTTCAGCAGAGTTTCAGGGGTTTACAAGGCTAAGTTTTGGGCGAAGTTTGGAGTGTTTAACGGAGACTTTGTAGTGTTTTGATGGCTAGTTTCATGGCAAAAACGTGAGGGAGTAGGAGACTAAGGTGGAGGGAGTTATGAATCGTGATGTTAGCGTGCTGCTGCTGTTCGTTTTCCGGCGAGATCGACAGTTGAAGAAGAAGAACGATGGGGGTCGTTCTTAGTTTTGGCTGCTGTCGATCTCTCTTTTTGGTTGCTCTCTCATGGCTGCTACTTTCTTGTAGAAAAAGATGATGCTGGGGGGGGGGTGGTATCGGTGCAGCTTTTCTTTTGTGTGTCCTTTCTTTTTTATATATGATTAGGCTTACCCCTATTATATAGGTCTAGGTCTAAAGGTGTATTTTTGTGTATTTTGCAAATTAGCCCCTAGGTCTTTTGTGTATTAGGTCCCTAGGTTTTGTAAGAAAGGTGTTAAAGGTATTGTGCTCAGGGAATAGGCTTGGGAGCTATGGGCTATGTCCGAAAAATTAGGCCAAAAAATAGATCGTTTGAGTCCGAATTTTATTCTTTCCCCGCGAACGAGACTAAAATACAATCTTATTTATTAATTAATCCTACGTTAGAAAAGTAACTATTATAATAAAACTGACCGTTAAAACAAAACTATTTTTGGTATTTTCAAGATTTAAAATGACTACAAAACATTAATGAACCTATTTTTTTGTAATTTTTGTTTTCTTGTAATAAAATAAAGTAAAAGAGTAAAAATGAGTTGAAATAGAAATATTATGCCAAAATTAAATATTTACGTGCTAAAATATGAAAAATCTTGGGGAGGGTCAAAAATCACATGTCTACAGTTGCCCCCTCCTCGACTTGAGTTTGTCTGCTCGGGTAGATCAGGTCTAGAACCCAACCCCAGGTTTAACCTTAAAATAACATAACCTCATGCCGGATCCCTAGTAGGAACGGTTATTTGCATCACGTGCATTCGACCTTGGGGACTCAACATAGGGGTTGGGTCCGTCTAGGACAGGTGTACCCAAAATAACAGACCATCCTAATGCATCCTACGTGCTACATTAATATTTATTTGTTTCGGCTTGCATATTGACCGGCTGGGAAAAGAAAATCGAGAGAAAAACAAAGAGTGAGGTAGGATAGAGAATTTACACGGTTCTAAAAATCCCGATATTTGAAAATGTCTTGAAACTCTGCCAAAATATTTGAAAAAAGGGGAAAAAAGGAAAATGTATTTTTAAAAAAAAGTTGAGTCAAATATCATGTTGTTTTTATGTAAAAACTAACCGAACTACACAAGTCTGATTCTCACCAGATGTGGGATACGTAGGCAACCCATATAAGGTTCAGCCTCATTATTTACAAAAATAATCAAGTAAAGTGTAGTTTAGGGCTTTGGTCAAAAGAATAAGCCGATCCAGCTTCGGTTACATTTTAAGTCGTTCTTGTCGGGATAGCCTTAGATTATCTTTCAATTATCGAAAGCCTATTTTTCATAAAGAACGGGCAAGTCTATTAGTAAGGTGTCTTTTTTCCATAAAATACCTTCCCCGGCCTCAAAATTTGTTTGGAATTGTGAAGGGGCCATGTTTACAAAAACGACCATTTTTGCTAAAGTAGCATAAGGGGGTCATTGTCCGTTGATTTTCTTTTAGGAATTGAAAATTTGTTTTGCAAAAAGAGTCCACCAGAGTCAACCCTAACCTTAACCCTCCACCGGTACAAATGAATATTGTCCAGAACCCGTCCCAATTGGTCATAGAACAGGCTCAACTGCAGCTTCGCATGTGGTGGAATGATTTAGATAAAGATGGTCAGGATTGGGTAAAAAAGCAGTTAGGTTCCCTTATAGACATCATGAACATCGAACCCCAGGAGGATCTAATCAAATCTTTGGTAACCTTTTGGGATCCTATCCACAACGTGTTCCGTTGCTCAGATTTCGAGTTCACCCCTACTCTGGAGGAAATGGCCGGATACATTGACTTTGGCCAGAACTTGACGAAATAATAACTTATATTCCCAAGGGCTCCCTCTATACACAAGTTCTTTGATCTTCTGAATATAAGTAAGCAAATGAAGAAGGCCCATGTAAACAATAGATGTTGTTCTTTCTACTTCTTGTACTTCAGGTTCGGGAACTCAGCTGGGTTTGAAACGCATCAAAAGGGATTAAACAACAAACAAGATAAAAGCACCTGGCAAATTCATTGTCAGTTCTCTTTCATCGTGGCGTTTTTGGGAATCATGGTCTTTCCAAATACAAAAGGGACAATAGATACTCGCATGGCCAGAATTGCACAAATCCTCACTACCAAGAAAGATCACACTCTTGTTCTGTTAGTGCCGGCAGATATTTATCGAGCATTAACCTTGTGTAAGTCTAGGGCTCAATTCTTTGAAGGTTGCAACATTCTTCTTCAAATGTGGTTGATCGAACATCTCTGCCGTCACCCCAAGTTAATGAGTTATGGTTCGGACGGGAACAATTTCATCAAGAATTATGAGGAAAGGGTGGAAGACCACAAATCTCTAGAAGGATTTGAGGCCTGGGTCTCCCATATAAGAACTCTGAAAGCAAGTCAAATTGAATGGACCATAGGATGGCTTCCGGTAACGGAAGTCATATACATGACAACTTCAAAATACTACTTGATGATGATGGGCCTGAGCAGTATCCAACCATATGCACCACAAAGAGTTCTAAGGCAACTAGGAAGGTATCAAGTGGTACCCGAAGATGTAGATTTGAGTACCCAAGTCATTGAGCTACACCCAGAAGCAACATTACCTAAGGCTTTAGTCCAACGGGATTGGAATGGTTGCATATATCTGAAAAGTGACACCCAGGTACCAGATCTTGGGATAGGAGAAGTGGATCCAAATTATGCTGCGTGGTTTGAGAGAAGGTTTTGTGCGAATGATGAGCCAGATCCCGAGCCTAAGCCTGAAAGGCCCACCAAAAGACCTCATGTTCAAGATTTTGATGATAAAATCTGGGAAAGGTTGGCCTGGGGAGAGAAGGAGAAAAATATCAAGCCACCATTCACGCTTTGCAAGAAGAATTTAGAAATGTCGTATTCAATAATGATCTACAGGCACAAGAAACTGAAGGTGAAAGAAGAAGGTTGGTCCAAAAAAATGAAGCTCTCTGGGCCCAAGTTCGAAAGATGAGAATAGCAGCTGAGAACCCGGGCAGAAGTAGAAAAGATGAAAAGCTCATCTACAGCCTTACGCAGAAAGTACGTGACTATGAGGATGATTTGCAAAAGACTGAGGCTGAGCTAGCGAAAGCCTGAACAAAGTTGGCTAGAAATGTAGAAGAACAGGCAACCTTCGTTTGATAGCTGAAGGAAAGATATGACAGAGGGGTCATGGGTTGGAAAAAAGAGCTTAATAGCCTTGAGGGTGAAATGACTAAACAAGCCAAGAGCTTCAATGCCGAGAGAGAACATTGATACGCTTTGATGGCACAGCTAGAGGAAGACATATAGCATTTGCAAAAGCAGAATCATATGGCCACCCAGGTTTTGGAGGCCAGATCTCAGCAGATTGGGCGGCTGTTGCAAGAAAAGGGCATCATTAGGGAAAGGGTTAGAAGAATCACCGATTACATAGTGATGAAGTGCAACGAGTGTGAGGACATGAACAGGTCCATGTTTTTCGCCACAGTAATGATATTTGTTCGCCAGATAATGGATGACCTCTATCGCCTCCAGGATAACATGGCATGTAGGCCCACGACAAGACCAACTGGTATCCCTAGGGCAGGATTGGAGGCACTTATGTACTCCTGATTGTTTTCCTTTCTCTTTTCGAATCTGTATTTTCATTTCTAGAGTCTGTTTTGAGTCTGTTTTAGTTTTTTGAGTCTTAAGTATGTATGATCGAGTCTTTGTAATAGAAGTTTTTGTTTTAATGAAAATTTGAAAACCCAAAATTTGTTTATTTCGCATTGAACTACGTGATGATCTGATTCACGCGGCGTCATGATACGTAGGCAATCCCCATCAGATTCGGTCATGGTTTTAAATAACTCAAATAAAATGAAAATGACGAAAAGAGAGAACCTAAAGGAAAAAGAAAAGAAGAAAAGAGAGAAAACAAGAAAAAAAGAACAAAGACAAGAGAGAAAACGGTGAGAGAGTGCAAAAGAAAGCAAGAGAAAGATCAAGGAGATAAACAAAAGCCAGGATGCGATACACAATCGTTGCAAAACATGTAGAAACGCATTTAACTGTATAGGTGCATCACATCCCCAATATGCAATTCCCTATGTGTTAATTGCTTCAAACTAACCGGTTTGTTGTGTCTACTGTTGAGGATAGGTTCGGTCTTAAGGTGGTTGGTTTTGTGGTAACCTGGCTTCGCACCCTTACTTTACAAGATCCAGGGAAAGTGTCGAAAGGTCATCAAAAAGTCATCTACCAACAATTCACATCCTATAGGATAGCCCGATATCGGTTATCCCAACCTCAGAATCAGCGGCTGCCGAAGAGAATATGGCACTGCGCCTCCGCATATTGGAAATGTGGGACGCTTGGTCCAACGGTAGAGAGCCGCCGACTGCAATACTTGGTTTCCCCGAGCTACTTCCCAGAGCAAGTGGAACTTCCAACATCCCAATAATTTACCCGAACACCCCACTTGGATACCCCACCATGTCAGCCCACTTCGTCGGAATGCCTTCTGAGGTTCGCCCCCAGGCATTGATTTCGGGAGTGGCTTCTAACATATTCACTGCACCCCCAACTTCGGCTACGACACAACCAACCCTGCCCAGGCCAAGTCTTGATCCATCATCCTTTACTTTCCAAGTACCATCTTTTCCACCAAACACTGCCCATTTCACCACCAATTCTTACCATCAACAACCCTGGTATGAGTTTACTGCAGGGTAAGAGAGAGCTACAAAGAATCCCGAGCAAGAAGAAATCACTCGGAAAATGAGAAGTATAGATCAAAGCCTTAAGAATATACAAGGTTTAAGTGGCCAAAACAGTGTATTCTACGTTGATTTATGTATGTTCCCGCATGTTCATCTGCACATTGGTTTCAAGACCCCAAGTTAGAAAAGTATGACGGGCACGGGGACCCCATAGCCCACCTCAAGAGGTATTGCAATCAATTGAGAGGGGCAGGCGGAAAAGAAGAGCTCCTAATGGCTTATTACAGAGAGAGTCTAGTTGGCATTGCATCCGAGTAGTACATGGATCAATACATATCTCTGGCACATATGGGATGATTTGGCTCAAGATTTCGTTAGGCAATTCCAGTACAACATAGACATAGCTCCAGACAAAAATTCCTTGTCTAATCTCAAAAGGAAGTCTTCGGAAAGCTTCTGAGAATATGTTGTTAAGTGGCGCAAACAAGCGGCCAGGGTGAAGCCCACGATAGATGAGATTGAGATGGTCAGTGTTTTTCTACAAGCCCAAGAGGCTGACTATTTCCAGAATATGATGTTTGCAATGGGAAAGCCATTTGTTGAGGCTATCAAAATTGGGGAGATGGTCAAAAATGGTTTGAAGACAGGCTGCATATTGAGCCAGTTTGCTATAAGAGCTACGTCCCAAGCAATCCATAGCGGGTTAGGAGGTGTAGCAAACAGAAAGAAGAAAGAAGAAGTGGCGATGGTGGCTTAAAGTCCGAGAAACCCCCGTCAACCCCGAGGTTACTTCCCGCCAAACACCCCGCAACATTATTATCCTCACCAGAATGTGGCTTATGCCATGACTCCTTAGCCTTATGCGGTGATGAAAGCCTAACCATATGCTCGACCACAATAACAGTTTAACCAAAACCAAGCTCCACTTCCTAGAAATAACCCTCCTAACCAAGCTCCATATAATCCCCGTCCCGCACAAAATAATTTTCCATACAATGCCCGTGTCCGCGAGCCACCTAGAAGAAACGACTTCACGCCTATTAGTGAATCATACTTTAGCCTTTTCCCTAAACTGGTCCAAATGGGTTTGTTGCAACCCGTACCCCAAACCAGGCAAAACCCAGAGTCTCCCTCCTACCGACACAGTGATCGATGTGCTTACCATTCAGGAGCAGAAAGGCATAACATTGAAGACTATTGGACTCTCAAAAGGGCAATCAAAAACCTAACAAAGCAAAAAAGAGTAGTGCTGAAAGATGAAGAAATCCCCAATGTGACCAATAACTCATTGTCGACTCACAACAATGGGCCAGTTATTGGGATGATTTGTGAAGATAAACAATTTGACACAGCTCTAAAAGCCATCATTGCTATCGCCGATGTTGAAAAGAAGTAAAGGATGGCTGTAAAGAAAGACAAGGGGGAGAAGAAGAGTAACTCCGCCCCTCAAAGTGTAGAAAAGATGGTGGAAACCAAAACAGGGGCAATACCCCCTAAGGATGTCATTCTTTGTGTTCCCCAGGCCTTTAGAAAATAACAATTCGCATTGAGTCCTCCTAAAAGGTTCGAGGTGAACAAAGGACCTAATATGTATGTAACGAAAGGGACTTATGTGGCACGGGGACCAGTAATTCCACCCAGGCTGAATGAGCCTGTGATGAAGTAAATGAAACTAAACCATCTGAGAAGTACCTCAATCTGGAAGAAGTGAACAACGTCAAGCAGAAGCGTTTTCCGCTTAAAAATCCAGTCAGTGTCGAAGAAGCAGAGGAATTCTTCCAAAAAATGAAAACTGCGGACTAACTCCGAAAGTCTCCCTCTCAGGTCTCGCTCTTGTCTCTACTGATAAGCTTGAATGAGCATCAGAAAGTGTAGATAAAAACCCTCAATGAAGCATATGTTCCGATTGAAACCACTGTTGAGCAACTGGAAAGGGTGGCAGAACGATTCTTCGAAGTCAACCAGATTTCATTTAGCAGAAATGACTTGCCCCCAGAAGGGGTTGCCCACAACAAAGCTCTCCATCTGACAGTTAAGTGTGAAGGGTATTATGTGAAAAGATTCATGGTGGATGGCGGATCTGGGGTCGACATATGCCCTCTCTCAACTTTGCAAAGAATGGAAATTGGGACTGAGAGAATCAAAACTAACAACATGCTTTCGATGACGTCAAGAGATACACAATAAGGAGATTGATTTGATTTTAACTATCGGTCATGTGGATTTTAAAGTGACACTTTAGGTCTTCGACATGGACACCTCTTATATTTTTCTCTTAGGAAGGCCTTGGATCCATGCTGTAGAGGCCGTACCTTCTACTCTCCACCAAATGGTAAAATTTGAACACGAAGATCAGGAAATCATTTTCCATAAAGAGGAAAAGTAATCAATTTACAGGGACTCATCAGTCCCATGTCTCGAGGCTAGGGATGGTAGCAAACACATAGTCTATCAAGCTTTTGAGGTTGTGGTCGCAGATCAATGTAAGGAAGGAAGCCCGTGTCCTCAACCCTTTCTGTCAAATGCATCAATCATGGTCGCCACTAAGATGATCAGGCATGGTTATAAGCCTGGGAAGGGGCTCGGGGCATCTTTTCAAGGTATTACAAAGCGCATCACCTTGACTGCTAGTAAGAACTTCTTTGGTGTCGGTTTCTAAGTTACAAAACCCGACATGAAATGGGCAAAAGAACGTAAGAATCACGGGTAGGTTCTACCTCAGCCGGTCCCGTATCTCGCTAGAACATTTGTTAAGCCAAAGTACACAGAAGAAGAAGAAGAAGAAGATGAGGCCTTCACGACCGAGGAAATTGAGGACATATGTGGAGCCATGAGGCAAATGTTGTATGAGGCTCACATGGTCTAACCGGGAGAAGGCTCGAGCACTGCTGAGGTGCAATATATGGGGCCTGATGCCAAGCTTCAGAATTGGAAGGCTACTCCGTTCCCAATTAGGCGGGAATTCCATTCTAATAATGCGGACTTAAATAACATGACATGCTTGCGGACTTCATTAGAGCTATGAATGCCATCTTTCATGACACGATGCACCAAGAAATCGAGGTATATGTGGACGATGTGATCATTAAATCAAAAACGTAGGATGACCATGTTCGGGTTCTACAAAAGTTCTTTGATCGTATGTGTAAGTATGACTTAAAGTTAAATCCAGCTAAGTGTGCATTTGGAGTCCCATCTAGAAGACTTTTGGGGTTTATAGTCAGTCAGAGGGGCATCGAGTTAGATCAAACAAAGATAAAGTCTATTCAGGATTTGCCTCCTCCTAGAACCAAGAAAGAGGTTATGAGTCTGTTGGGAAGATTGAATTATATCAGCCAGTTCATTACTCAGTTGACTTCCACCTGTGAGCCCATATTTAAGCTGTTGAAGAAATATGCAGCAATTAAATGGACAGATGAGTGTCAAGAAGCCTTCGACAAAATCAAAGAAAATCTGTCGAATCTTCTAGTCTTGGTCCCACCCGAACCTGGGAGACATGTGTTTTTGTATTTGACAATGTTGGAGAATTCCTTTGGGTGCGTTCTCGGGAAACATGATGTGACCGAGATAAAAAAGAACAGGAAAAATACTATTTGAGCAAGAAGTTCACTAATTACGAAGCCAAATACACTTTGTTGGAAAGGATTAGTTGTGCCCTAAATTGGGTCGCTCAAAAGCTTAGGCATTACCTATTGGCCTACACCACCTATCTCATCACCAGGTCGGATCCTTTGAAGTACATATTCCAAAAGCCGATGCTCATGGGGAGGTTAGAAAAATGGCAAATCCTGCTCACCGAGTTTGACATAGTCTATGTCACCCGCACGGCAATGAAAGCTCAAGCTTTAGTGGATCACTTAGTGGAAAATCTTATTGATGATGAATATCAGCCTTTGAGTACTTACTTTCTGGACGAGGAAGTAAATTCAGTTGAGGTAATTTCAGAAGACACCAATGCTTGGAAAATGTTCTTCAATGGAGTTGTGAACGCAAAAGGTGTCGGGATTGGGGCAATCTTGATCTCACCCACTGGTCAACACTATCCGGCCACAGCCCGTCTTTAGTTTTTCTGCACCAACAACACTGCCGAGTATGAAGCCTGTATTATGGGTATGAACATGGAAATCAACCAAGAGGTAGAAGAATTGTTAATCATGGCAGATTCAAACTTGATTATTCGACAAGCTCAGGGTGATTAGGAAACTCGGGATGTCAAGCTTATTCCATATAGGCAACATGTGAAAGATCTAAGCAAGCGGTTCAAGTCAGTCGAGTTCAGGTACATCCCTCGGTTTCACAATAAGTTAGATGATACACTCGCTACTTTGGCTTCGATGTTGCCACATCCAGACAATGTCCACATTGACCCGTTGGAAATCCAAATCCGAGAAAGACATGGTTATTGCAATACGGTTGAGGTGGAACAAAATGTTCAGCCATGGTATCATGATATCAAGAGATTTTTTAAAACAAAAGAATATCCCGAGCAAGCTAGTTGAGACCAAAAGAGAACCATTATAAGGCTCGCCGGTGGTTTCTTCTTGAGCGGAGAGGTCTTATACAAAAGGACTCCAGATCTGAACCTTCTAAGATGTGTGGATGCCCAAGAGGCCGGAAGAATCATTAATGAAGTGCACGCATGAGTGTGTGGTCTCCATATGAATGGATATGTCCTTGCAAACAAAATCCTTCGAGCAGGCTATTACTGGATGACTATGGAAAAAGATTGCTTCACTTTTGGCCGAAAGTGTCATTAGTGTCAAGTGCACTATGACCTGATTCATGCACCACCTTCAACAATGCATCCTATGTCAGCACTATTGTCGTTCATTGCTTGGGGTATGAACGTCATTGGGCCAATCGATCCAAAAGCTTCAAATGGGCATAGATTCATATTGGTTGCCATTGATTACTTTACAAAATGGGTTGAAGCAATCACTCTCAAATCCATCACTAAGAAAGCAGTGGTAGACTTCGTGCACTCCAACATCATTTGTCATTTTGGTATTCCTAAAACTATCATTACGGACAATGCTACAAATTTGAATAGTCATTTGATGAGGGAGATATGTGAGCAATTTAAGATCATGCATCGAAATTCTACCCCTTATTGACCCAAAGCATGGTGTCGTCGAAGCAGCAAACAAGAACATCAAGAAGATTCTTAAGAAGATGATCCAAAGTTCTAGACAATGGCATGAAAAGTTGTTGTTTGCATTGTTGGGATATCGCACAACTGTGCGCACATCAGTTGGAGCAACACCCTATCTATTGGTTTATGGCACTGAAGCCGTAATACCCGCTGAAGTTTAAATTCCTTCTCTCCGAATCATCATTGAAGACGAGATTGAGGATAGTGAGTGGGTCAAGACCCATCTAGAACAGCTAACCCTGATTGATGAAAAGCGGATGGCTGCAGTTTGCCACGGGCAGTTGTATCAACAAAGAATGGCCCGTGCCTACAACAAAAAAGTGCGGCCCAGGATCTTTGAAGTGGGGCAACTCGTTTTGAGACGTATTCTCCCGCATCGCAAGGAAGCAAAAGGAAAGTTCGATCCAAACTGGAAAGGCCCATACATTATAAGAAAATTGTTGCCGAAAGGAGCATTGTACTTGGGAAACATTGAAGGAAATGACCCTGAAACAGCTGTCAATGCAGACACAGTCAAGAGGTATTACGTTTAACCCTTCTATGGTACCAATATTATCCGATTAGGATGACGAAGGTTTTCATTCTCGCTACCCCAAACACTTCAACCTTTAGTTAACCCTCTAAGCCGGTTACCTTTCTTTGATCACCGTCTTTGGAACCCAAAAACGTTTGTAAAAAAATCAATCTAAATCAAAATCAAAAACAAAGCTTTCCTGAACTATGTTCAACTTGATTCCAAAAGGATACATAGGCAGCCTCTCTCTGGGGTTCAGTCACACCAAAACAAAAATCTACATTTCCCCAAAAGTTGAAACTAGGGCAGAATTTATAATTGTTCGGCGATGGTCGCCTAAAAGGTTCCAAAGTTGTAGTTCAATCGAAACTCATGTTACCCAAAATCCTATTCAAAGCCTTTCGGATCGATCAGTAAATAAGTTCACAAGGGGAGGTTGTTGGATCCGATACAATAAAATGAGAGAGTTTTATTGGTAAAAATCCACACGGGCATTTTAAGGCGATGGTGAGCAGAGAAACTGAAAATGAGAGTCTTGTTAGTGAAAACTCACAAAGATCACTATAAGGCGACGGTAAGAAGAGAAATGAGAGAGGTCAATTGGTGAAAACCCGCAAAGGGCGCCATTGATAGAAAAGAAGTAATTCCCCACAACTATTGGCACTGATAGAGTCTTGGCAAGATTTCTCGATTTTAAGATACGAGTTCTGATGGGTTTATAAGAGATTGGATTGTTGCGCAGATCGGGTATCCAGTCCAAGAAGTATGTCATGTCCATTGAAGTCTGCATGCACTCCAGATAAGTCCTTCTTTCTTCCCCCGAAAGGGACACTTCGCGTTAAATTCATTATCCTGTCCTTTGTTTATTTCTCTTTGAATCCCTTTCGGTTTAATCCTTCTCTGAAACTAATACAAAGAAAAGATGGCAAGATTGGTTTTATAGGGTTCTACTTAACAAAAGCCAAATTCAAGGAAAAGCACCAAGCCTCAGCAGGTACATCAAGTCGATCTCGACTGGCCATTATGGCCGATGCTTCGGAGTCAAAATTATTGAAAAGGAAAGAAATCCAAGGTCAAGTGCCCATCAAGGAAAAATAAGATGAAAAGACCAAAGCCCCACACGGTTGAACCATCAAGTGAAATTTTTGAAAGTCAAGATCCCTGGGTTTAAAAGAGGGATCGATCTCTAGAAAGCCAGCGAGCAATAGATGTTTTCACCGAAAGAGTTGGGCCAAGATCAAAACAATCAAGGCCACGAAACCAACCACTGTTTCAAACTAACAATTGTTCTTTGTTTGAAAACAGGAAATAAGCGCGACCCAAAGCAACCTTTCAAGAAACAGGTGCCACCAAAAGAAACTACGCAAGGGCTAGAAACAATTTTGCAGCAATAATCAATCCAAAAGGAAGTCTCTTCCAAATTCTTTCCAGCATTCTTAATCATTTTTTCTTAAATTAAAAAAAAAAGAGAAGAAAATTCAAAAACATGGTAGCCTAGGGTCTCCACTCTCTAGTTGAATTTATTTTAGACATAAGGCCTCTTCTCCCTAGTCACTTTTCCAACATAGGGTCTCCTCTCCCTAGCTGAATTTACTTTAGATATAGGGTCTCCACTCCATAGTTTGCTTTTCCAACATAGGGTCTTCACTCCCTAGTTGAATTTACTTTAGACAAAGGGTCTCCACTCCCTAGTCTGCTTTTCCAACATAGGGTCTCCACTTCCTAGTTGAGTTTACTTTAGACATAAGGTCTCCACTCCCTAGTCTGCTTTTCCAACATAGGGTCTCCAGTCCCTAGTTGAGTTTACTTTAGACATAGGGTCTCCACTCCCTAGTCTACTTTTCCAACATAGGGTCTCCACTCCCTAGTTGAATTTACATTAGACATAGGGCCTCCACTCCCTAGTCCGCTTTTCAACGCCACTCCCTAGTCCGCTTTTCCAACATAGGGTCTCCACTCCCTAGTTGAATTTACTTTAGACATAGGGCTTCCACTCCCTAGTCCGGTTTTCTAACATAGGATCTCCACTCTCTAGTTGAATTTACTTTAAACATAGGGCCTCTACTCCCTAGTCCGCTTTTCCAACATAGGGTCTCCACTCCCTAGTTGAATTTACTTTAGACATAGGGTCTCCACTCCCTAGTCTGCTTTTCCCTCATAGGATCTCCACTCCCTAGTTGAATTTATTTTAGACATAGGGTCTCCACTCCCTAGTTGAGTTTACTTTAGGCATAGGGTCTCCACTCCCTAATCTACTTTTCCAACATAGGGTCTCTACTCTCTAGTTGAATTTACTTTAGACATAGGGTCTCCACTCCCTAGTTGTCACGACCCAAAATCTAACCTTGGTCGTGATGACGCCTATCATGTTACAAGGCAAGCCTATTCCCAAAATATTACTACTAATTTGATTATAAGAATTTAATAAAGAAATACCAACATTTATATTTCTCATAAACTAAATCAACTCTAAATATAATTAATATAAAAATACAGAAGTTAGCCCCAAACAACGGGGTGTCTCTAAGTCATGAGCGTCTAACACTATGAACTAAGATATATAAACTGTCTAAATGTCCAAAGAAGATATGACAAAAGGAGCAACAAGGTCCTGCGGACAATAGCAGTTACCTTGAAATCTCCACAAATAGTCCGCCTGAACTCAATGATCACTGCGCTCTAACTCATTTGGATATGAACATAAAGTGCAGGGTGTAGTATGAGCGCAACCACCTCAGTAGTAACAGAAATAACTAAGGAACTGAGAAGTAGTGATGAGCTATGTAAAACAGTCCAATTATTTATTTTCTCAATTTAAAAATAAATAGATAAATTTCATAATTCGGTAAATACCACAAAGAAATTAACAGGTAAAATGCTGCAACAACAATAATAAATGCAACCTCACAGCAGTGTCACTCCATCACCCATTACTCGCACTCAGCATTCAACACTCAATACACTCAACACTCTGCGGTCACTAGGGGTGTGTACAGATTCTAGAGGGGCTCCCCAAAGTCCAAGCGCTAAGCACGGACAACTCATGTGCTACCATATCAATACCCGGATCTGCACGGTCAACTCACGTGCTACGCGGACAACTCACGCGCTATGGTATAAATACCTGGACGTGCACGGTCAATTTACGTGCTACGCGGACAACTCATGCGCTATGGTATTAATATCCTTACAACTAGGCCATCATATCAATACCTGGATCCGCACGATCAACTCACGTGCTACGCGGACAACTCACGCGTTATGGTATAAATACCTAGACCCGCATGGTCAACTCACGTGCTACGCAGACAACTCACATGCTATGGTATTAATATCCTCACAACTAGGCCCTCGACCTCAGTCAATCATGTACCTCTCCAGCCTTACAATGCACCACCAATAAGGGGACACAACCCACATCAAGTATCACAACATATAAGCAAAATAATAGAGACTGAGGTAAACATGTATAATAATTTCTATGACTGAGTACAAGTAATGTAAGCATGAATAAAGCCTAAGCATGGTCTCTAACATGAAGGCAAATAAGTTCAACAATAAGTAAACACATATCCACATATAATAGCTATTAGGCCTCGCAGCCTCATGGGACAGACCAAGTCTCAATCCCTCGAGGTATACACCCATATGCCCGTCACCTAGCATGGGTATCACCTCCAAACAATTAAATGATATCAAATTCTCCGGTTTATGTCCTCAAAGCCAGAGTTAAAACTGTTACTTACCTCAACAGCACAAAATCCTACTCCGGGATGTCCTCGTCTTTGGACTCGGTCTCCAAAAGCTCTGAATCTAACCATAATCAGATTAATACCATCACCATGTGCTAGAGAATCGGATTCCACAATAAAAACTACAAAATATGCCAAAAATCCGAAATTGGCCAAAATCCGGCCCCTCGGCCCACGTCTCGGAATCAGTTAAAAATGGCAGAATCATAAACCTCGTTCTCTTCCGAGTCTAACCATATAAAATTTATCAAAATCGAACTCCGTTTGGTCCCACAAATCCTCACTTAAAACTCTCCAAAACTCAAACCCTAACTCCCTCAATTTCACTTTGAAATCGTCAATCAAATCCCAAAAACGATGATGGATTCATGAAATATAATCAAAATCGAGTAGAGAACACTTACCCTAATCCATTTGATGAAAATTGCCTCCAAAATCGCCCAAATCCGAGCTCCCCAACTCAAAATATGACCAAATGAACAAACCCTAGTTTATATATTTTTCTGCCAGTTATTCTGCCTCGTTTCTTATACCAAACAATTCTGAAACTCGTATTTTATACCTCCAATAGATTCCTTGTAAAATTTTAGTCAAGTTAGGCTTTTGAATCACTCAATTTGACCTTATGATGAATGAGATATGTAGGTTTTAATATTTGCAAATAATGCAGATTTTTAAATACGCTGCTAATGGCAATTTCGTAATTAATCTGAAAAATCTGGCAACCTAATTCTTAGTAATATGACCCTAAAATCCTCATACGATGTCCAAATTCGATCATTCTTTTTTCTACGGGTCCGTAATTAGGATACAGATCTAATGCTTCAATCAAAAAAAAAAGAAATCGGAGCTCATTTGTTCAATATAATATCATTTATGCTTGAAGAAACGACGTCGAAACATAAGAAAAACGAGTGCAACACAACCCAAACCTATCCAAAACTCACCCGAGGTCCTCGGGACCTCAACAAATAATTTTAACAGGTCATATATCACTACCCGAACTTAGTCGAACCTCCATAACGCCCAAAACAACACCAAAACACCAAATCAACCTCGAATTCAAGCCTAAGAATTTTTAAACTTTCAACTTTTGTCAATTCAAGCCTAATTCTACCATAGACCTCCAAATTATATTCCGGACATACTCCTAAGTCTAAAATCACCCAACGAAGCTAATCGAATCATAAAAATCAAAATCCGAATTCGTTTACTCATAAGTCAACTTTCGATTGACTTTTCTAACTTAGCTTTCTAACTAAGACACTAAGTGTTTATTTCACTCCAAAACTATTCCGAACCCAAACCTACCAACTCGATACAACTCAACACAGCTGAAAAATACATAAAAAAGCATAGATGGGGGGAAATGGGGCTATAACTCTCAAAACGACAGGTCGGGTCGTTACACTAGTCTGCTTTTCCAACATAGGATCTCCACTCCCTAGTTAAATTCATTTTAGACATAAGGTCTCCACTCCCTAGTCACTTTTCCATCATAGGGTCTCCACTCCCTAGTTGAGTTTACTTTAGACATAGGGTCTCCACTCCCTAGTCTGCTTTTCCAACATAGGGTCTCCACTCCCTGGTTGAATTTACTTTAGACATAGGGTCTCCACTCCTAAGTCTTCTTTTCCAACATAGGGTCTCCACTCTTTAGTTGAATTTACTTTAGACATAGGGTCTCCATTCCCTAGTATGTTTTTCAAACATAGGGCCTCCACTCCCTAGTTGAATTTATTTTAGACATAGGGTCTCCACTCCTTAGTCAGTTTTCCAACATAGGGTCTCCACTCCCTAGTTGAAGTTATTTTAGACATAGGGTCTCTACTCCCTAGTCTGCTTTTCCATCATAGGGTCTCCACTTCCTAGTTAAAGTTATTTTAGACATAGAGTCTCCGCTCCCTAGTCACTTTTCCAACATACGAGTCTCCACTCCCTAGTCTTTTTCCAACATAGCATCTCCACTCCCTGGTTGATTTCATTATAGATATAGGGCTCCACTACATAATATCTTTTTCCCAAGGATGCACAATCCTAATTTTATTTTTTCAATAAAAAAAATAGTTTAAATTTTGTTACCAATAACTCACAAAATTTTTCTAGTGAAAACTAGGGCCGAAAATTTAGTTTGTTTGTCTGTTTTGGTGCCTGAACAGATATCCACCGTGAGGTACAAGGTTTGAGATGACCAAAAGAAGAAATCTCAACCCAAATAAAAGCAAAGAAGAAACAAGAAAAGAAGTTGAACTCTAAGTGTAGAAGCGGAGAAAAGATGTGGACTGCCCAAGATAAGATTGAAGTCACAAGTTTTGCATTGTCCCACCTTGATCCAAAAAGTTGAAGAAGAATGAACTAGCGGTTGCAACTAACAAGCATCAAGATTCAGATCAAAGTCTGTAGGAAGAACCATCCAAGATTCAAGATCAAGCTTTAGAAGGTTTATAGATAGGAATCGTGTAACTCGTAGTTGATAGGCTTAGCTAGTTTAGCTTTTCATCTTTCATTTTGGTATAATAAGGAGCTCGGCAAGCAGAAACAACAACAACAACAACAGTGAAAACACAGTTTCCTGGTAGTCCCAGCTACCAAAACTTCCAGAACTACACTGACTTGATTCCTTTATAACCAAGGATATGTAGGCAACCCCTGAAGCAAGGTTCAGTCAGACTTTTTCAAAAGATGTTTCTCATTGAGTTTCAAACGGGCAAAAATCGCTAGTTATTACTCATTTATCTTTGCCCGAAAACCCTTAATGTTTCCAAGAAAAGAGGGGCAGCTGTGAGCATGTGATTTTTGCCTTATATGAATTACTCCTATAAATCCAAGAAAATAGATTTTTTCCAATTATTTGTCATTTTATAGGATTTTTGTAGGATTTTATTAATTGTTTGCATACGTTTAATTTTTATTAAAACCATGAAAAAATGTCAAAAATACCATGCATTATATTTAGGTTTTATTTTTATATTTTTATGATTAATTAGTTAATTATTTGTTTTATTAAAAATAAAAATCACAAAAACAGCTCATTGTGCATTTTTACCTTTTAATTTTTAGATTAATGATTTTTATCTTCTAATTTAGGATCATAACAATTTTATAATTTTTGTAATTGGATATCTGTTTTAATTTTACAATTTTAGGCTAATTTAGGAATTTAATATAGGATTTTTAAATTAAAGAAAAAAAGAAAAGGAAATAAATGGTTAATTGAAAAGAATGATTTGTTTCGAATTTGGGCCATTTCTTAAGCTTAAACCTATTCCCAAACACATCCCAACCCAAGCCCAAACCATCTATACCCGGTCCACCCCTAGTGAGATGAAACGACATCGTTCATTGATGTTTCAATCTCATCCATTGATCTCCCATGATCTAACGGCTGGGAACTGCCTTTTAATTCTTTTAAAATTGTCCAAACGAGTCCACCCTCCCCCCATTTCCCTTCTCATTTCGTTAGATCGCCTTCACAGCCAGTTCACCCAACCCTAGCCGCCTTCACTCCCTCATCGGCTCCGCCGTGGTCCGCCGACCGAAAATCACCTCACGGCGGCGGACCACCTCCAAACCTCCCCAAATTTACACCCTAGAACCCCCGTCATCTCCCCTTTCCAAATCTCTAACCCAGTTCCTTCGAATCATTACCAAACATCTCGAAACTTGAATCTAAGATCGATGCCTAAAAAACCCTAGTTCACCCAAATCGCCCCAAATTCACACCCTATAATCCTTGCACCCCTTTGAACCCTTAACCACCATTAATCACCTTCGAATCAACCTCAATTTCCTCGAAACTTGAATCTGAAGTCCTAGGAATCCTCGAAACTTGAATCTGAACTTGAATCTGAAGTCCTCAATTACCTCCAATTCCGACAATTGTTTGGGGCCTTTGAACCCAAAGACTTCCATGAATCCATTGCTCTTGATAAGAGCAGTCGATTGATGGTTGTCTAAAGTTCATTTTACCCCAGAAAATTTGGGTCGGAATCCGAAGTCAGTCCAATTTTATTATTTGCAGAATTAAGTAATAGGTAATCTCTGGTAGCCTTTTCTTTAGTTTACTTTTGGTTTTGGTCTTTCCCCTTCTTGATAATTGCTTTTGATTTGGCCGCATAATTTAGGTTTTTCTTTTCTGTCTGTTAGTTTCATTATTTGCATGTTTAGATTTTATCATTAGGGATTTAATTTTCATGTTTAGCTCCTGATAACCCTTTTTGTTTTGTTTTGTTTCTTTTCTCTTTCACGTTTGCTTCTTCTTGCAAGTTTGTTTTCAGTATCCCTTAGTTTAATTAGGATAGAGTTAATGGTAATTAATTACCTATTACAGCTAATTCTGGATTGATTTAGTTTTAGCCTGATTCAGCCTAGCCTTAGTTAAAATAGTTTAATTTTGATTAGTTGTTTGAATCTGAGTTTACATGCTTACATATTTTGATTGACTAGGATTAACTAATTTTAACTTTAGGTTTGAACCTCTGAGTAGCAGTTTAAACCTTAGTTTAATTTCAGAAAATGAAATACAATACCATTAGGCAACCTAATCACTTAGCTGAAGGTCTTAAAATGGCTGTAATTGATTTGAAATCAGAACATAGGATAAAGCTAAAATAGTAAGTAATTAAAATGGTAAAATTAGACTTTTACAAAGGTTAAACATCAGAATATTCTAGACTTTTCACAGCTGTCCCCATCCTTAGCCTAAAATGCTGGTATTGGATAAGGAAAAGGACAAACAACTGTAAAAGATGGTGTACTATTCTGATTTTCAGAATTTTTAGGTTAGAATATTCCTTTTTGATGCCTTTTTGTGCACTCTATAAAAGGAAAACATTCTCTCACTCATTCACATACACATTCAACATCATTCTCTGCAAAAAATTTCTGAAAACACATTTTGAAAGAACCCTAAAGATACTCTCTAAGTTCAGCTACTACTTTTCTTTTGAAGAGCTGAGCCCTTTTCTTTTGTTTTTTAAAAAAAAAAATACTCAGAATCCTTCCTTGATATCCTTGGTCTTCATGAGTAGAGAAATGAATTAGAGGTGAAGATTCTTGGTTTCTTTGGGGAAATACTGGTGTAGCTGCTGATTAGCTCCGGAGGTTTAGGTTTGATTTTGGGGCTGCTGTGTTGGTTTCTGTCTTTGCGAGCTTCAACCATCTTTATTCTTTTGTTTCTCCTTGTTTTTACTGCTTGTTTTGCTGCTACAAGGTATTAATCCCCACCTCCTTTCATGTAAATTCTGTTTTTTTAAGTTATATGGCATCAGTGAATATTACAACCAAATGTGTATGCTGAATGAGTTTCCCATGTGATATTTGTTTACTTTTAGTACAAATGTGGTAGATTGTTTTGCTTAAAATGGATGTCCAAGTGCTGAAATGGTTTCCTCTCTCTCTCCCCCCCTCTAATTGTTTATTATCTAGGTTAAAAGCATGCTAGTTAATGAATCTCACTGTATACTGAAATCTGCATGTTATCTTTATTTGTTTTGGTATGTGAGTGGCCACAAAGCCAAACAATCTCAAGGCTAGAGCTTGAAATTTTGACTTGTGAGAAACAGCTTTATAGCTGATTTCTTGCAAGTCTGCACATTGGTTTGGAGGATCTGATGGTAAGGAAAAATCTAAAGCTGGGAGGAATTTATCTTCTGTTTAGTTTAAAAAATTTCCTTCCTTTTCTTATAGATGTTAGCTACACTTAGAAATATATGTAAATTCAGGGACATTCAGTAGATAAAAATGGACTGTTACAGCGATTTTAAATTCAGTTTTTGTTTAATTTAGTATAAGGTCGTAGTAGTTGGACCCTTTACTTTTTTGTAATAAACCTTATTATTATGTAATGGTTTGGGACACGACATGAATTGGGCCAGACTTGCAACAAAGCCCAACATAGGACTCACTTGAGCAATTCTGGGCCTGGGCAAATGGGTCTGGGCATTGAACCCAGTAGAGTGACTTTAATTGTGATTTTTTTTAAAAAAATTATAGTATAAAAATATGTTATTATGTCTTGCGAAGTTCTGCGTTTAGTTATTAACTAGCATTGTTGTTTGATCCTTACTGATTTTACTTAATAGCAATTGATTATTAATTATCATAAATAGGCAAACTCGGTCAATTGTAGAGGTGGATAGGCCTAGCTAGGAAATGTGTATTTACTGGGCCCGCCTACATATAAGTCCAATATGGGTTGTTCCATTGGACTCCGCGAGACTCCCTTGAGTCCTTTCATGCTAGGCCAAATTCTAGACCAAGTACAACTTTAAGTTGGCTGATTTCCTTTTAAGTAAATAATTGATGGGCCATTGCTGGCCCGAACTCCTTCTCAAAGTGATTTTTAAAAGCCTAGCCTTGCACCCTTTGAGCATGTTCACAATTTAGTGGATCTTTATTGAATTCCAAAACTAGGAGTAAATATTAGTATCCTTATGTTTTGTTTAGTTGAAATACGAATCCTTTTAATAAATTAAAGTGTGCCATCCCAATTGAATCATATATGGCCCTCATTTAGTACCACAACTTAGATGTTAAAATAACCTTAAACACTCGTAGTTTGCTTTAGGCTCGGCTTAGACTATTATTGTGATTATTTATACGTTCGCGTAACATAATTGAAAATTTAATTCTAAAAAAGAGACTCAAGGGATGCGTTCGTGCAACTTCAACCATACGTTTCCTAATAAATAAACAAAGCGTTATTAATTGCGGACACATTCGTGTGACATGATTTTTGGCGCGCCAAAGGAAAAGAGTATACGTGCGCGTAACTCAATTCTTTAAATACGAATAATCAAGCGATTAAAAGAGGTGAAAGATAAATGCACATAGGTCCTAAAAATGAGTAGTTAAACAATTTAAGCCAAGTATAAATCGCCAAGCGACCGTGCTAGAACCACGAAATCCGGGAGTGCCTAACACCTTCTCCCGGGTTAACAGAATTCCTTATCTAGAATTTTTGGTTCGCAGACTTTTAAATAAAGTCTAAATTTCCTCGATTTGGGATTTAAAATAAACTGGTGACTTGGGACACCATAAATTATCTCAAGTGGCGACTCTGAAAAACTAATTAATCCCATTTAGAATAATGTCACTTTAATTGGAAAAACTCTCATATACCCTCGGGGTGTAAAAATGGAGGTGTGACAACTATAACTTGTTATAGTCAAATACTAGTTTCCCTCCAAAATACCTTTAAAATATTCAAACCATGTAAGATAAAGAAGTGCTTTTAAACACTTCTTACTTTCTTTCTTTTTCCAATGAGGGACAAAGAACAAAATTTGCGAAAAAATAATTAAAAACCGAAATAGTAAAATAAAACAGCGTTTAAGATACCTCCCGACATATACAGTAACAACTCTCGAAATTAACAACATTTCCCAAAACCCAGAATCTCATGATCACAAGCCTTTGAATATCTACAAGTATCTAACTCTAGAATGTCTAATAAAGAAACGAAAGTAGAGAAGGGCTAATACAAAAGGGAGAGTAGAAAGGGACTCTTTAGTCTGCGGACGCGGCAGATATACCTCGAAGTCTCTATGAATGCCTCGTAGTGGAGGTACATAGATTTGCACATGAAAAACATGCACACAAAAGGGCATGAATACACCACAGCGGTACTCAGTAAGTGTCAAGCCTAACCTCGATTGGGTAGTGACGAGAAAGGTCAGGGCCCTACTAAGATTAAATGAAATATAAGGTGCAACAGTATAAGATAAAGCAGTACAGTTGAAAGATAACAATAAGAATTAATACGTGATAATAAGTATAACTACAATTGAAACGGAGGCAAAAAAAATCACCAAGAATACCACTCTTCACAAAGATAATAACCGGGGATCTCTCAGTATCCCGAGGATCTCTTAGTACCCTCAATATATGCCAGGGATCTCTTGGTATCCCGAGGATCTCTTGCTATCCTCAATATATGCTAGGGATCTCTTCGTATCCTCAATATATGCTAGGGATCTCTTGGTATCCCGAGGATCTCTTGGTCCTCAATATACGTGTTGCGGATCTCTCGGTATCCCGCACCTCAGTTCAAATCATAAAATACGTACAAGGAATCTCTCGAGATGTCGTCCCGTAGACCAAAGTAAAACACACAGCAATAATCCAAAGAATACTCAATTAAACTCAATTTTGTACCAAAGTAAAACAAATAATTCTAACCTAACATGCTTCATATAATACAAATAAGGCAGTTCAAGCAATAAGGCAATTAAGTCAATTAAACATGCTTCTCTAAGATAATAACAGGCTTAAATTTCAAGTAGAATAAGCAGGAAAGGAAATCAAAATTAAAGCTACTTTAGTGAAAACAGGAATTTCAACAATTAGCATAAGTACGCACTCATCACCTCACGTACAAGGCATTTCAATTACCACAAATACCAAATCCTATGGGGAAATGTCCCCCACACAAGGTTAGACAAGCCACTTACCTCAAACCAGCTCAAAATCAACCTGAAACCATACTTTTGCCACGAGTGCTCGACTCCAAATGGTCCAAATCTATTCAATTTTATTGCTTAATGTAAATAACACTTCAAGTAACTCATTCTACAAATAGATTCTAAGTTAATACGCAAAATTAGGTAAAATGACTAAAAAGCCCCTTGGGGCCACGTCTCGGAATCGGGTAAAATTTATATTTTCAGAATCTTTATACTCTCACGAGTTCATACATACAAAAATTATCCAAATCCAAGATCAAATTCCCAATCAAAATTCGAATTCTAGGTCTAAGAACTTTCTTCCAACTTTTCCCCAATTTTCATCTCCAATCCAAAATTAAATGATAAAACTAACAATAGATTAGTAGAATACAACTATAAAGGGATAAGGAATTGATACTCAATGATCTTCTCTTCAAAAACCCCACAGAATCGCCCTACCCCGAGCTCCAATTTGATTTTTCCAAGTTTTGAACTAAACCCTCGAAATTTTCATATTTCTGCCCAGCGATTACTGCATCTGCGGTCAAGGGAGCACACCTGCGGTCCCGCACCTGCGGAAGAAGGCA
This sequence comes from Nicotiana sylvestris, assembly GCF_000393655.2. Taxonomy (NCBI): domain Eukaryota; kingdom Viridiplantae; phylum Streptophyta; class Magnoliopsida; order Solanales; family Solanaceae; genus Nicotiana; species Nicotiana sylvestris. The sequence goes on from NC_091058.1 coordinate 60,177,217, forward strand.
TTGCAGGTGCGAAAATCACTTAACGGGTTGAGTCCGCTTCTGCAGTAGCTTGGCCGTATTTGCGGCACCGCATTTGCGAAAACCCAGTCGCACCTGCGGTTTTGGAGCTTTGGCCCAAACCCGCTTCTACGGTGCCGCACCTGCGGTCATAAAAACGCAGGTGCGGTTATGACTGGTTCAGCAATTCAAATTCTTCCTATATCCAATTCAATTTCCGTTAAGCACCTGAAACACATCCAAGGCACCCGGGACCTCAACCAAACATGCCAACCAATCCTAAAACATCATTCAAACTTGTTCCAACCTTCGGAACGCTCAAAACAACATCAAAACACCAATTTAGCATCAGATTCAAGCCTAAGAAATTCGAAAACTCTCATGATACGCTTTCGATCAAAAAGTCTATCAAACCTCATCCGAATGGCCTGAAATTTTGCACACACAACACACTCAACCCTACGGAGCTACTCCAACTTTCAGAATTCCATTACGACTCTCGGATCAAAATCTCACTATCGAACCGGAAACTTCAAAAAACAAAATTGACTTTCGGTATTTCAAGCCTAAATAGCTACGGACATCCAACGCACAATCCAAACATGCTCCTAAACCCGAAATCACCCAACGGAGCTAACAGAACCATCCGAATTCCATTCCGAGGACGTCTTCACACTATTCTGACTATGGTCCAATTTCTAAAACGTAAGCTCTTATTTAGGGACTAAGTGTCCCAAAACTCTCCGAAGCTCCAAATAATTCCTCCCGGCAACTCACAACAGCAAAAACCAACACGGGGAAAACAGTTAATAGGGGATCGGGGCGTTAATACTTAAGATGACCGGCCGGGTTGTCACATCCTCCTACACTTAAATATTCGTTCGTCCTCGAACGAGCATAGAGACATACCTGAAGTAGTGAAAAGATGAGGGTAACGGTTGCGCTTGATCTCCCAGGTCGCCTCCTCGACCGGCTGACCCAGTCGCTGAACCTTCATTGACGCAATGTTCTTTGACCTCAGCTTTCTAACCTGTCTTCCCAATATTGCCACTAGTTCCTCAACATAGGATATATCCTTTTCCAACTGGACTAAACTGAAATCCAACACGTGCGACGGATCACCGTGGTACCTCCGGAGCATCGAAACATGAAATACCAGATCTCCTGCCAAGCTGAAGGTAAGGCAAGCTCATAAGCAACCTCCTAAACACTCCTCAATATCTCAAAAGGGCAAATAAACCTCGAACTCAACTTCCCCTTCTTCCTAAATCTCATAACGCCCTTCATAGGCAAAACCCGAAGCAAATCCGCTCTCCAACCATATAGGAAACATCACGAACCTTCCTGTCCGCGTAACTCTTCTGTCTGGACTGGGCTGTACGGAGTCTATCCTGAATCACCTTGACCTTCTCCAAAGCATCTTGAACCAAGTCTGTGCCGAATAATCTAGCCTCACCCGGCTCAAACCAACCTACCGGGGATCAACACCGCCTACCAAATAAAGCCTCACACGGTGCCATCCGAATGCTGGACTGATAGCTGTTGTTGTAGGCAAACTCCGCCAATGGCAAGAACTGATCTCAAGACCCTCCAAACTCAATCACACACGCACAGAGCATATCCTTAAGAACTTGAATAGTGTGCTCGGACTGTTCATTCGTCTGAGGGTGAAATGATGTACTCAACTCCACTCGAGTACCCAACTCAAGCTGAACAGCCCTCCAAAATCGTGATGTGAACTGAGTACCCTTATCTAAAATGATGGAAACTGGAATACCATGCAGATGAACAATCTCCCGAATATAAATCTCTGTCAACCGCTCCAAAGAGTAAGTAGTACACACAGGAATGAAGTGCGCGGACTTGGTCAGTCGATCCACAATCCCTCAAATAGCATCGAACTTTCTCAAAGTCCGTGGGAGCCCAACTACAAAGTCTATGGTGATCCGCTCCCACTTCCACTCCGCAATATCTATCTGCTGAAGCAACCCACCCATTCCACTCGGTCTCTAGTGCTCATACTTCACCTGTTGATAGTTGAGGCACCAAGCTACAAATCCAACTATATCTTTCTTCATCCGCCTCCACCAATGGTATTGTCTCAAATCCTGATATATCTTTGCGGCACCCGGATGAATGGAATACCGTGAACTATGGGCCTCCTATAGAATCAACGCTCGAAGTCCATCCACATTGGGTACATAAATCTGACCCTGCATCCATAATACCTCGTCATCACTAATAGTCACATCTCTGGCATCACCATATTGAACCTTGTCCTTGAGGACAAGCAAATGAGGGTCATCATACTGACGCTCCCTAATACGATCAAATAAGGAAGACCAAGAAACCATGCAAGCTAGAACCTGACTAGGCTATGAAAGATCCAATCTCACAAACTAGTTGGATAAGGCCTGAACATCCATCGCCATAGGCCTCTCCGATGCTTGTAAATAAGCCAAACTCCCCAAACTCTCTGCCCCGCGACTCAAGGCATCGGCCACCACATTGGCCTTGACCAGATGATATAAAATAGTGATATCATAGTCCTTCAGCAACTCTAACCATCTCCTCTGGCGCAAATTTAGATCGTTTTGCTTGAACAGGTGCTACAAGCTCCGATGATCAGTATAAATCTCACAAGGAAACCCGTATAAATAATGACGCAAGATCATTAGGTTGTGAACAATGGCAGCTAACTCAAGGTTGTGGACAGGATAATTCTTCTCGTGAACTTTCAATTTTCTGGACGCGTAGGCAATCACCCTACTGTCCTGCATCAACACCGCTCCAAGGCTAATCCTCGAGGCATCACAATAGACAATATAAGACCCTGAACCTATAGGAAATATCAAAATTAGGGTTGTAGTCGAAGCTGTCTTGAGCTTCTGAAAGCTTGCCTCACACTCTTCCGTCCACTAGAATGGAGCACCCTTCTGGGTCAGCCTGGTCATAGGGGCTGCAATCGATGAAACCCCCCCCCCCACAAAACGATGGTAGTAACCCGCCAAGCCAGGAAAACTGCGGATCTCTGTAGCTGAGGATGGTCTGGGCCAACTCTGCACTGCCTCCACTTTCTTTGGATCCACTTGAATACCCTCACTCAATACCACGTGGCCTAAGAATGCCATGGAATCCAACCAAACCTCACATTTCGAGAACTTAGCATATAACTTCTTTTCCTTCAGAGTCTGGAGCGCAGTCCTCAGGTGTTGCTCGTGATCTTCCTGACTCCGGGAATACACCAGAATATCATCAATAAAAACAATGACAAATAAGTCAAGATATGGTCGGAACACACTGTGCATCAAATGCATAAAGGCTGATGGGGCATTGTTAGGCCAAATGACATTACAAGGAACTCGTAATGACCATATCGAGTCATGAAAGCAGTCTTCGAGATATCTGGCTCCCAAATATTCAACTGATGGTACCTTGAACGCAAGTCAATACACTCGTGCACCCTGTAGCTGGTCAAACAAATCATCAATACGAGGCGAAGGATAACGGTTCTTCACTGTAACTTTGTTCAACTAGCAATAATCAATGCACATATGCATAGAACCATCCTTCTTCTTCACAAACAAGATAAGAGCACCCCACGGTGATACACTGGGCCGAATAAAACCCTTATCAAGCAATTCTTGTAATTGATCCTTCAAATCCTTCAACTCAGGAGGATCCATATGATGCAGAAGAATAAAAATGGGCTGAGTGCACGGCAACAGATCAATGCCAAAATCAATATCTCTATCAGGCGGCATGCCCGGAAGATCAGCTGGAAACACATCAGGAAAATCTCATACTACTGGGACTGAATCAACTAAAGGTGTATCAATATTGACTTCCCTCACATAAGCTAGATATGCATCACACCCCTTCTCAATCATTCGCTGAGCCTTAAGGAAAGAAATAACGCTACTAGGAGTTTGATCTAAAGTACCCCTCCACTCAACACGCGGTACACCTGGCATAGCCAGCGTCACAATTTTGGCATGACAATCAAGAACAGCATAATGGGGCGACAACCAGTCCATGCCCAAGATAATATCAAAATCTACCATGCTGAGCAATAATAAATCGGCTCTGGTCTCAAAACCACTAAGAGCAATCAAACATGACCGATAAATGCGATCTACAATAAGAGAATCTCGCACAAGAGTAGAAACATAAATAGGGGAACTCAAAGAATCCCGAGGTATACCCAAATATGGGGCAAAATAAGAAGACACATAAGAGTAAGTGGATCCTGGATCGAATAGAACCGATGCATATCTGTGACAAACCAGTGTAATACCTGTGATGACAGAATCGGAGTCAACAGCCTCGGTACGGGCGGAAAAAGGGCATAGTATCGAGCCTGTCCTCCCCCTCTAGGGTGACCTCTACCTCCCCGACCTCCACCTCTAGCTGGCTAAGCAGGTGGGGTAGAAAAATGGAGCTGTAACCATAGCTTGAGAAGTCTGTGGGGCGCACCTTGGTTGAGAAGTCTGTGGAGACGCACTCCTCCCAAGTCTAGGGCAATCCCTCACCACATGGCGTGTGTCACCATACTCAAAACAAGCTCTGGGAGGACATGGCGGTTGTGACTGGCTCGGGCCAGCTCTGCTGGACTGACCTCTGAAAGCATCTCACGCAGGAGGCGTGATAGATACCGAAGGTGCATAATAAGGCTCCTAAGGTCTAGGAGGAGCTGGAATACCACTGGCTGCTGGAAGAGCTGAATGAATAGGGCGACTCATATAACTCCTACCATGATGAGCTGAAGTTGGGGCACTGGCACCAAAATAATGGCCCGACTCTCGAGACCTCTAGGCCTCCCTCTCTTCTCTCTCCCTAGTATGCATACCCTCAATCCTCCTAGCAATGCTCACTACCTGCAGATAAGAAATATCTATCTCCAACTCACCAGCCATGCTAGACCTGATGCTAGGAATAAGCCCCTCAATAAATCGGAGAACCCTCTCACGAACAGTAGAAACCAAGGCTGGTGAACGTCTAGCCAAACTAGTGTAACAGATAGCATACTCTGAGATAGTCATAGCGCCCTAACACAAATGCTCAAACTCTGCACGCCATGTGTCCCTGAGGCTCTGAGGAACATACTCTCTCAGGAACAGATCTGAAAACTAAGTCCAAGTTAGTGAAGCAGCCTCATCCGGACTGTCTAACTCATAGGTGCGCCACCACTCATAGGCGGCTCCTAGAAGCTGGAAAGTAGTGAAGGAAACCCAGATCGATCCTGATATACCCATGGTACGAAGAATACGGTAACACTCATCTAGAAATCCGAGAGCATCATCCGATGCTAAACCACTGAATACATGAGGCTTGTACTTCTTGAACATCTCAAGCCTCATCTGCACATCCTCGGAAACTGCTACCCTGTCTTTGGGCGGATCTCGGACTACAGGCTGTACAGGAATCATCTCAAGGACCTGCTCAACATGTACTCGTTGTTCAAGAGTGCGGGTGGAGGGAGTCGGTGCTCCTCCCCCGGCCTGAGATGTAGCTACAGCAAGGGGAAGCAACCTTGCATGAGCCAAAGTGGTGTACATGCTCATGAACTATGCCAGAGTCTCCTGACGTGCTGGAGTAGTAGTAGCAGTAGGTGTATCAGGTGCCTGGACTCCAATTGGAACTATTGGTGGTACCTCGGTGGCAGCTCGCACAGGTGATTTGGCTGCACCACGTGCGTGTCCTAGGCCTCTACCCCGGCCCCAGCCTCTAACGGCTGCAATAGGGGGCGCAGGTTCCTGATCATCTCGGGTAGCACGTGTCCTCACCATCTATTAGAGAATAGAAGACAAAAGTTTAGAATTGTGACATCAAATCTCGCACGAAAAGGAAATCAAATGAAGTGGAATTTTCTTAATAGTTACATAGCCTTTAGTAGGTAAGTATATACGTCTACGTACCGATCTGCGAGACTCTAATAAGTCGGCTTGTGATTCATGACTCCTATTAACCTAGAGCTCTATTACCAACTTGTCACGACCACGGTTCACCCTCCATGAACCATCGTGACGACACCTAGTCTCTACAATAGATAAGCCTGACAATGCAGAAAAAAAATTGCGGAAGAAATAATTAAAAATTAAATTAGTAAAATAAAACAGCGTTTAAGATGCCGCCCGGCATATACAGTAACAACTCTCTAAACTAACAACATTCCCAAAACCCGGAATCTCATGATCACACGCCTTGAATGTCTACAAGTACCTAACTCCAGAATGTCAAACAAAGAAACGAAAGTATAGAAGGGATAATAAAAAAGGGAGAGTAGAAAGGGACTCTTCAGTTTGTGGACGCGGCAGATATACCTCGGGGTCTCTACGAATGCCTCGTCTCAAGAGTGATAAGTCTGAGTGGAGGTACCTTGATCTGCACATGAAAAAGATGCACAGAAAAGGGCATGAGTATACCACATCAGTACTCAGTAAGTATCAAGCCTAACCTCGGTCAGGTAGTGACAAAGAAGGTCATGGCTCTACTGAGATTAAATGAAATATAAGGTGTGACAGTATAAGATAAAGCAGTACAGTTGAAAGATAACAATAAGAATGAATACCGGATAATAAGGATAACTACAACTGAAAAGGAGGCAAAAACAATCACCAGGAATACCACTCTTCACAAAGATAATAACCGAGGATCTCTAAGTATCCCGACGATCTCCTAGTACCCTCAATATATGCCAGGGATCTCTTGGTATCCCGAGGATCTCTTGGTATCCTCAATATACGTGTTAGGGATCTCTCGGTATCCCGCACCTCAGCTCAAATCATAAAATACGTACATGGGATCTCTCGGGGTGTCATCCCGTAGTCCCAAAGTAAAACACACAGCAATAATCCAAAGAATACTCAATTAAACTCAATTTCATACCAAAGTAAAACAGGTAATTCTAACTGTTACAACCCATATCCACACGAGTTAGTTCATGCCATATATTAGTTAACAAAAATTCAAGAAGGAATTACCTTTGAGATGATAAGAAATTAATCCTATTGGTCTTAAGTGATACAAGGGTGTATAAGGGTGATTAACAAGTATTAGAAGTTAAACGAATCAAGGATGTGGTAACTCGTATTTTCAGGTAAACCTAGAGGTTCTTAATACACTCAAGGTCATGTATTAAGGTGTTTGAATCATATAATATCCGTATCATAAGTCTTGAAGTCAAACGAGTTATGAAACAAAAGTCGACAAACGTTGTCGCAACTTAGGTTCATAATTTTACTTAAACATTAGGTTAAATGTTTCTAAGCTTTTCTCCTAATTTACAAGGAATTACGGGGTGATCTACCCACCAAATTAGATATCTACGAGTCTAGTTTCCAACTCATTAAACCATTTGTCAATACGATCTCGGAGTATTGAGATATTCATATTTTCGCAAACCTGCACATATTGGTAGATGACAAGTAGGTGCATCACCTACTTGCCAAAATGATAGGACAAAATTAAAAGACCTAAGTCGGCCAAGAGAGGACTTTTAAGGGGTTATGAACTCAGTTATTTCATCCATATTTCAGACCCTCAAAACCAAAGTTAACCCCTGCAACTCCTCCCCAAAAATCCCACACAAACCCTAATCGATTTTCCCTCTCTTTCAAGTTCTATTTGAAGGTAAAACCTAGAGTTTGAAGAACCAAGGGAAGGGCTGAGTTATCCAACAAGTAAGGTAAGTTACTGCCATCTTTCATACATTTTTCTCTGCTGTGAATTCATGGTAATTCGTTCTATACATGTAAGAACTCACGGGACGGTGATCGGAAGCCGTGAGTTCGAGTTATTCACTTGTAGCAGACTGTTTTGTGTTGCTATTGGGCTGCGTGTTTTACTACTATTTTGTGGAGTTTTGGAGGTGGAAGGGTGTGGAGGAACACCATATATATGTAGGGTTGTGGGCTGATAGTGATTCATAACATTTCCGGGTCGTTTGACACGACTACGGTGGTCGTCATATGTATGATGTAATGAGGTTGTGCGTGGACTATTTTGGGAGGCTCAATATGTTTATTATTGATGTTGTTTGGGCTGTTTGGTGATTGTTTGGAATGGTGTGAAGTCATATATATGGGGGAGGTGCCATCCGTTTCAACGTAAAATAGGTTGTGGTCGATACATAATAGTTATGATGCTTAAATGATAACGATAGTATCGTTTCTCTTATTGTAGACTAATGAGTTGTGACAATTGCATAGCTTGTGATTGGGGCAGTATATACAAGGTATGTGAGGCTATCCCTTTTCTTCTTTTGCACGACTCAGATTGTACATAATGTATGAACGAGCTTCCAAAGATACTCTACTCTTAGAAGCTAGCAGTACTTACATTGCTTTCCCTCTTATGGAACGATTGATGTTAAAGTTGCTTCTATTATTCTTATGTTATCAATGTTGTTGGTACTTCCTAATTCTTATAAGGTTTGTAATGAAGAGTTGGTCCTAATAACATGTACAGAGGATACCGACCTTACGTCAAAAGGTTTAGAATGTGATTCCATGAGTCGAGCATGCATTATATATATATATATATATATATATCTATTTTACTCTACCGAGCCGCGCTATAGTCGGCCGGGTACGACACCTATTGTGCAATTACTGATCAGTTGGGTTTTACCGAGCTCCACATGGCCGGGTACGATTCTACCGAGTCTTATGATGGCCGGGTATGTTTTTACTGAGCCTATTATGGTCGGGTACGATATGATGATCATGATGCCCACAGAGGTGTATGTTTTAAAAGTTTATGTATACATACATATGTATCATGCATTGCATGTCATTAGCCCTCAGAGGTACTCAGATTTTCCAGGTTGTATATTCTCTATCCTTGCTTACATTACTGTTCGTATTTATGGTTCCCTGCCTTACATACTCAGTACTTTATTCGTACTGATGTCCTTTTGTTTTTGGACGCTGCATGTCGTGCTGCAGGTCCTGATAGACAGGCAGGTGCAGCTCCCCCACCACAGTAGGCTATCCAGTTCAGCGATGATTGGCGAGATCCCTTCTCCGGACTTGCCGTGGTTTTGGTATGCATTACTGTTATAGACATTATGGGTATGTCGGGGCCCTGTTCCGGCTATGTTGCAGCACTTATGTTCATTTAGAGGCTTATAGACAAGTGTCGACTCATGTATAGTTTGGTATGCCTTGTCGGCTGGTTTTTGTTGTATAGTTTCATGGTAGCGTGGTAGCTCATACCTTATATGTAGTTTCTTGATTGTCTGGTCATCTCCTGCTATGTATGTTCATGCCGTCATATTTTATTGCTTGTTGTCCATGATCCAGGTCTACCATTTATATTGATCTCATCAACCCTAAAAAATAATATAGAAGGTTAGATGAAATGTACGTTGGTGCTCGGCAAGTATGGTCGGGTGCTAGTCATGGCCCTCCAGTTTGGGTCGTGACAAACTTGGTATCAGAGCAAGTCTGTCCTAGGGATTATCTATAAGCCATGTCTAGTAGAGTCTTGATTATGGATGTATAGCGCACCACATTTATAATCAGAAGGATACATGACATCTAGGGTTATTACCTTCTTCCTGAATCTAGATCGTGCGTAGAGTTGAGTCGTAAGTGTTTGTCTCTAATATTCACCTTATTTTCTTTCAGCGATGCCTTCGACTAGGAAGCAAACAATTAGTAGACGGCTTGATACAGCTGCGGGAGAGGGTACCAGTTAGGTGCCCCAAGCTAGAGCAGGCCAAAGTGAGGCTCAGAGTGGGATGCCGTCTCATACCTCATCTACCCCGTCTCCTCCAGAGGATATTATGAGGCACCCAACACCTCTAGTTCCTCCGTCTGGCACTACAGACCAGGATATGTAGAGTGATTTGCAGTTATTCACTAGCTTGGTAGCTGCTCAGGCTCAGAGGCAGAATACAGGTGCTGCTGAGAAACCAGTTAGTATGAGAGTTCATGATTTTATTAATGTAGACCCTCCAGTGCTTACCGGATTAGACCCCAAGGAGGACCCGTAGACTTTTATTGACCAGGTTCATCGTACACTTCGGGTTATGCATGTTAGTGATACAAAGGCAGTAGATTTGGCTTCTTATCGGCTACGAGATTTAGCGGTTCTCTAGTATGATAGTTGGGAGAGATCCAGGGGTTCGAACGCTCCTCCAGCTGTGTGGAAGGAATTTTCTGAGGCCTTTCTTCGTCACTACTTGCCAGTTGAGATACGATGAGCTAGAGCTGATAAGTTCTTGAACCTTAGATAAGGTAGTATGAGTGCGCGAGAGTACAGTATGCAGTTTGATTCTTTAGCAAGGTATGCTCCCCATATGGTGGCCGAGATGAGTGATAGGGTGCATTTGTTCGTGAACGGATTGGGACCACATCTGATAAATGAGTGCACGACAGCCTCCTTGGTGGAGGGCATGGATATTTCCCATATTCAGGCTTATGCCCAGACCCTAGAGGATCGTAAGCGCCAACAGAGGGCAGATAGGGAGCAGGATAGGGGCCAGCATAAGAGGGCAAGATTTTCAAGGTATTCTAATGACTTTAGAGGCAGCGTCAGGCCCCAGTCTTCGAGGAGTTCGGCGCCACCTGTAGCTAGTGCTCCCCCACAGTTTCAGAGGCCTCAATATGATCGATTTACCCATTCTGGTCCAGGTCAGAGTTCGCAGGCATAACTCTCGCAACATTATAGGGATACTAGTCAGACGAGACCCACAACACCACGTTGTGATCATTGCGTCAAGGCCCACATTGGACTGTGCCGTCGAGGTTCTGATGCATGTTATTCTTGCTGACAGCCTGGCCATATGATGCGGGATTGTCCTAACAGGGGAGGTGATGGTATGGCTCAGCCGACTGGATCTGTGTCTGCTTCTTCCTCATTAGTTCGACCTCCAGTACGGAGTTTTCAGCAGTCTACAGGTCATGGTAGAGGTAGAAGTGCAGTGCCGAGTTTGAGGGGTGGTCAAAATCGAACCCATGCTCTAGTAGGTCGACAGGATCTCGAGTCGTCTCCAGATGTTGTTACAGGTATTTTATCTGTGTTTTCTTATGATGTATATTCGCTGATTGATCCGGGATCTACATTATCATATGTTATACCCTTTGTGGCTAATAAGTTTGGCATTAAACCTGAATTGATAAGTAAACCCCTTGTGGTATCTACTCCGATAGGAGATTCTGTGATTGCTAGAAGGGTATATAGAGGTTGCACTGTGATGATTTGTAGTCGTCAAACCTCGGCAAATTTATTTGAGTTAGAAATGGTTGATTTTGATGTGATAATAGGAATGGACTGGTTGGCCTCATGCTATGCAAATGTTGACTGCCGTACGAAGATGGTTAGGTTTCAATTTCCTGGTGAACCCATCATTGAATGGAAAGGGAATATTGCTACACCAAAAGGTAGGTTTATTTCCTATCTTAAGGCAAGGAAAATGATCTCAAAAGGTTACATTTATCATTTCGTTCGCGTTAGGGATGCGGAGGCGAAACTGCCTACTTTACAATCAATCTCCATGGTCAACGAATTCCCAGATGTTTTCCCAGATGAACTCCCAGGCCTTCCTACTGAAAGGGAGATTGAGTTTGGCATTGATGTGTTGCCTGACACTCAACCAATCTCTATCCCTCCATACAGAATGGCCCCGATAGAGTTGCGAGAGTTGAAGGTGCAGTTGAAGGACTTGCTGGATAAGGGCTTTATTAGGCCTAGCACTTCACCTTGGGGTGCACCAGTCCTATTCGTGCGGAAGAAAGATGGGTCGTTACGGATGTGTATCGACTATCGACAGTTGAATAAGTCTACTATAAAGAACAAGTATCCACTTCCAAGAATTGATGACCTGTTTGACCAACTCCAGGGTGCCAAGTATTTCTCCAAGATTGATTTACGTTCAGGGTATCATCAGGTGAGGGTTAAGGAGAAGGATATTCCAAAGACGGCCTTCCGGACAAGATACGGGCACTTTGAGTTCTTGGTGATGTCGTTCGGGCTAACAAATGCCCCAGCAGCTTTTATGGATCTCATGAATACTATATTTAGGCCCTATCTTGATATGTTCGTGATTGTATTCATTGATGACATTCTAGTATATTCTCGTTCGGAGGCGGAACATGCGGGCCACTTGTCGATAGTATTACAGATGCTTCAGGATCGTAAGTTATATGCTAAGCTCTCCAAATGTGAATTTTGGCTGAACTCAGTAGCGTTCCTTGGCCATGTGATATTTGACGAGGGTATTAGTGTCGACACTCAGAAGATCGATGCAGTAAAGAATTGGCCGAGACCTACAACACCATCAGAATCCACAGCTTCCTAGGGCTAGCAGGATATTATAGGCGGTTTGTGGAAGGGTTTTCCTCTATATCATCACCATTGACTAAGTTAACACAGAAAGTTACCAAGTTCCAGTAGTCTGACACTTGTGAACGTAGTTTTCAGGAGCTGAAGAATCGATTGACATACGCACTAGTGCTCACTCTTCCTGAAGGAACAGAAGGTTATGTGGTATATTGTGATGCCTCAGTTATAGGTTTGGGGTGCATATTGATGCAGCATGGGAAGGTGATTGCTTATGCATCAAGACAATTGAAGAAGCATGAAAAGAATTATCCAACCCATGATTTGGAATTAGCTGCAGTAATATATGCTTTGAAGATATGGCGGCACTACTTATACGGCGTCCATGTTGACATCTACACAGATCACAAGAGTTTACAATACATCTTCAAGCAGAAAGAGTTGAATTTGAGGCAGCATAGGTGGCTTGAATTATTGAAAGACTACGACGTTGAGATATTGTATCATCCCGATAAATCCAATATTGTGGCAGACGCTCTCAGCCGTAAATCAATGGGAAGGTTAGTACATATTGAGGCAGGTAGATGGGGGTTGACTAAAGAGCTTCATCAGCTAGCCAATATGAGAATCAGATTGTTAGACTCTGATGACGGAGGTGTTACTGTACAGAATACATCAGAATCATCTTTGGTAGCCGAGGTAAAAGCACGACAATATGAAGATCCTATCTTAGTACGATTAAGAGAAAGCATTCAACAGTGTAAAAGTATGGCTTTTAGGATCGGAAAAGATGGGGCACTGAGATACCAGAGCCGATTGTGTGTGCCTAATGTGGCAGGGTTGCGAGAGAAGATTATGAATGAGATTCATCAATCCCGATATTCCATCCATCCCGGCTCGACAAAGATGTATCATGATGTCAAGGAGCAGTATTGGTGGGATAACATGAAGAAGTCTATTGCAGAATTTGTAGCCCAGTGTCCCAATTGTCAACAAGTAAAGATAGAACATCAGAAACCCGGTGGATTGCTTCAGAATATAGAGATTCCGACCTGGAAATGGGAGGTGATTAATATGGACTTCATTATTGGATTACCTCGCTCTTATCATAAGTTTGACTCCATCTGGGTGATAATTGATCGACTTACAAAATGTGCCCATTTTCTGCCAGTTAAGACAACTTACACGGCTGAAGATTATGCGAAGTTGTATATCAAGGAGATTGTTAGGCTTCATGGTGTGCCGGTATCTATTATATCAGACCGAGGAGCTCAATTTACAGCTAACTTTTGGAGGTCTTTTCAGAAGGGTTTAGGCACACAAGTGAATCTCAGCACTGCATTTCATCCGCAGACTGACGGACAGGGCTGAACGTACCATTCAGACACTGGAAGATATGCTACGAGCATGTGTTCTAGATTTTAAGGGAAATTGGGATGACCATCTTCCACTCATAGAATTCGCCTATAACAATAGCTACCATTCCAGTATTAAAATGGCCCCATACGAGGCACTATACGGGAGGAGATGTAGATCACCAGTTGGATGGTTCGAAGTCGGTGAAACAGAATTATATGGGCCAGATTTGATTCACCAAGCTATTGAGAAGGTGAAAGTGATACAGGAGCGATTGAGGACGGCACAAAGCAGGCAAAAATCTTATTCTGATGTCCGACGTCGTGATCTAGAGTTTGAGGTTGGTGATTGGGTTTTCCTGAGGATCTCACCAATGAAGGGTATTATGCATTTTGGGAAGAAAGGTAAGCTGAGTCCAAGGTATATCGGGCCGTATAAAATTCTTCGACGGATTGGACAGGTTGCTTATGAGTTAGAATTGCCATCCGAATTGGAATTTGTCCACCCGGTATTCCATGTATCTATGTTGAGAAAATGTATTGGAGACCCTTCTCGAGTCGTCCCTATCAAAGATGTACAAGTTACAGAGGACCTATCATATGAAGAAGTGCCAGTGGCGATATTAGATCGGCAAGTCCGCAAGCTGAGAACAAAAGATGTAGCTTCCGTCAAAGTATTGTGGAGGAACAAAAATATGGAAGAAATGACATGGGAAGCAGAAGAGGAGATGAAGTCTAAATACCCTTACTTATTCCAGAATGAAGATAACAAGGATGCTGGTGGAAGACAGGATACATTGGAAGGTGAAACGGCTCTATGAGGTAAGCAATAATTTGAGAATACTCCTCCTTAATACAAAATGGTGATATGTAGATAATGTAAATACGCATAATGCTTTGTGTAGCCTTGTGAAGGCCATGCGTTGAGTTAACCGCTTGCAAGTTTGTCCTCTATTTATGGGAGAAACTTGACCGGAATCCACGATAATTTAAACTCCCCATGAACCCTTACATTCGAGGACGAATGTTCCTAAGGGGGGAAGGGTGTTACAACCCATATCCACACGCGTTAATTCATTCCATATATTAGTTAACATAAATTCAAGAAGGAATTACCTTTGATATGATAAGAAGTTAATCCTATTGGTCTTAAGTGATACAAGGGTGTATAAGGGTGATTAACAAGTATTAGAAGTTAAACGAATCAAGGATGTGGTAACTCATATTTTCAGGTAAACCTAGAGGTTCTTAATACACTCAAGGTCATGTATTAAGGTGTTTGAATCATATAATATCCGTATCATAAGTCTTGAAGTCAAACGAGTTATGAAACAAAAGTCGACAAACGTTGTCGCAACTTAGGTTCATAATTTTACTTAAACATTAGGTTAAATGTTTCTAAGCTTTTCTCCTAATTTACAAGGAATTACGGGGTGATCTACCCACCAAATTAAAGATCTACAAGTCTAGTTTCCAACTCATTAAACCATTTATCAATACAATCTCGTAGTATAGAGATATTCATATTTTTGCAAGCCTGCGCAGATTGGTAGATGACAAGTAGGTGCATCACCTACTTGCCAAAATGATAGGACAAAATTAAAAGACCTAAGTCGTCCAAGAGAGGACTTTTAAGGGGTTATGAACTCAGTTATTTTATTCATATTTCATACCCTCAAAACCAAAGTTAACCCCTGCAACTCCTCCACAAAAATCCTACACAAACCCTAATTGATTTTCCCTCTCTTTCAAGTTCTATTTGAAGGTAAAACCTAGAGTTTGAAGAACCAAGGGAAGGGCTGAGTTATCCAACAAGTAAGGTAAGTTACTGACATATTTCATACATTTTTCTCTGCTGTGAATTCATGGTAATTCGTTCTATACATGTAAGAACTCACGGGACGGTGATCGGAAGTCGTGAGTTCGAGTTATTCACTTGTAGCGGACTGTTTTGTGGACTTTTTTGTGTTGCTATTAGGCTGCATGTTTTACTACTATTTTGTGGAGTTTTGGAGGTGTAAGTGTGTGGAGGAACACCATATATATGTAGGTTAGTGGTCTGATAGTGATTCGTAACATTTCCGGGTCGTTTGACACGACTACGGTGGTCGTCGTTTGTATGATGTAATAAGGTTGTGCGTGGACTATTTTGGAAGGCTCAATATGTTTATTATTGATGTTGTTTGGGCTGTTTGGTGATTGTTTGGAATGGTGTGAAGTCACATATATAGGGGAGGTGCGGTCCGTTTCAACATAAAATAGGTTGTGGTCGATACATAATAGTTATGACGCTTAAATGGTAACGATAATATCGTTTCTCTTATTGTAGACTAAGGAGTTGTGACAATTGCATAGCTTGTGATTGGGGCAGTATATACAACGTATGTGAGGCTATCCTTTTTCTTCTTTTGCACGACTCCGACTGTACATAATGTAATGAACGAGCTTCTAAAGATACTCTACTCTTAAAAGCTAGCAGTACTTACATTGCTTTCCCTCTTATGGAACATGATGTTAATGTTGCTTCTATTATTCTTATGTTATCAATGTTGTTGGTACTTCCTGATTCTTATAAGGTTCGTAATGAAGAGTTGGTCCTAATAACGTGTACAGAGGATATCGACCTTACGTCACTCCGAAAGGTTAAGAATGTGATTCCATGAGTCGAGCATGCATTATATATATGTATCTATTTTACTCTACCGAGCCGTGCTATAGTCGGTCGGGTACAACACCTATTGTGCAACCACTGATCAGTTGGGTTTTACCGAGCTTCACGTGGCCGGGTACGATTCTACCGAGCCTTATGATGGTTGGGTATGTTTTTACCAAGCCTATTATGGTCGGGTACGATATGATGATGATGATGCCCACAGAGGCGTATGTTTTAAAAGTTTATGTATACATACATATGTATCATGCATTGCATGTCAGTAGCCCTCAGAGGTACTCAGATTTTCCAGGTTGTATATTCTCTATCCCTGCTTACATTACTATTCGTATTTATGGTTCCCTGCCTTACATACTCAGTACTTTATTCGTATTGACGTCCTTTTGTTTGTGGACGCTGCATGTCGTGCTGCAGGTCCTGATAGTCAGGCAGGTGCAGCTCCCCCACCACAGTAGGCTGTCCAGTTCAGCGGTGATTGGCGAGATCCCTTCTCCGGACTTGCCGTGTTCTTGGTATGCATTTCTGTTATAGACATTATGGGTATGTCGGGGCCCTATTTTGGCGATGTTGCAGCACTTATGTTCATTTAGAGGCTCATAGACAAGTGTCAACTCATGTATAGTTTGGTATGCCTTGTCGGCTAGTTTTTGTTGTATAGTCTTTCATGGTAGCGTGGTAGCTCATAACTTATATGTAGTTTCTTGATTGTCTGGTCATCCCCTGCTATGTATGTTCATGCCGTCATATTTTATTATTGGTTGTCCATGATCCAGATCTACAATTTATATTGATCTCGTCAGCCCTAAAAAATAATAAAGAAGGTTAGATGAAATGTACGTTGGTGCTCGGCAAGTATGGTCGGGTGCTAGTCATGGCCCTCCAGTTTGTGTCGTGAGACTAACCTAACATGCTTCACATAATACAAATAAGGCAGTTCAAGCAATAAGGCAATTAAGTCAATTAAACATGTTTCTCTAAGCTAATAGTAGGCTTAAATTTCAAGTAGAATAAGCAGGAAAGGAAAACACAATTAAAGCTACTTTAGTGAAAACAAGATTTTCAACAATTAGCACAAGTAGGCACTCGTCACCTCACGTATAAGGCATTTCAATTACCACAAATACCAAATTCTAAGGGGAAACGTCCCCCACACAAGGTTAGGCAAGCCACTTACCTCGAACCAACTCAAAATCAACCCGAAATCACGCTTTTGCCACGAGTACTCGACTCCAAATGGCCTAAATTTACTCAATTTAATTACATAATGTAAATAATACTTCAAGTAACTGATTCTACAAATAGATTCTAAGCTAATACACAAAATTAGGTAAAATAACCAAAATGCCCCTTAGACCCACGTTTCGGAATCGGGTAAAATTTATATTTTCAGAATCTTCATACTCTCACGAGTTCATGCATACCAAAATTATCCAAATCCAAGGTCAAAATTCGAATTCCAGGTCTAAGAACTTTCTTCCAACTTTTCCGCAATTTTCATCTCCAATCGGAAATTAAATGATAAAACTAACAATAGATTAGTGGAATACAACTAGAAAGGGATAAAGAATTTTTAGCCAATGACCTTCTCTTCAAAAACCCCACAGAATCTCCCTACCCCGAGCTCCAATTCAATTTTTCCAAGTTTTGAACTAAACCCTCGAAATTTTCATATTTCTGCCCAGCGATTACCGCATATGCGGTCAAGGGAGCGCACATGCGGTCCCGCACCTGCGGAAAAGGCAGCGCAGGTGCAAAAATCACTTAACGGGTTGGGTCTGCTTCTACAGTCGCTTGGCCGCATCTGCGGCACCACATTCGCGAAAACCCAGCCGCACCTGCGGTCCTGGAGCTTTGGCCCAAACTCGCTTCTGCGACCACCTAGCCGCTTCTGCGGTGCCTCACCTGTGGTCCCACACATGCAGGTGCGGTTGTGACAGGATTAGCAATTCAAATTCTTCCTAAGTCCAATTCAATTTCCGTTAAGGACCCGAAACACATCCTAGGCCCCCGGGACCTCAACCAAACATGTCAACCAATCCTAAAACATCATTCAAACTTGTTCTAACCTTCGAAATGCTCAAATCAACATTAAAACACCAATTTAGTATCGGATTCAAGCCTAAAAACTTCAAAAACTCTCAAAATATGATTTTGATCAAAAAGTCTATCAAACCTCGTCCGAATGACCTGAAATTTTGTACACACGTCACATTCAGCCCTACGGAGCTACACCAACTTCCGAAATTCCATTCCGTCCCTCGGATCAAAATCTCACTATCGAACCCGGAAACTTCAAAAAAAAATCGATTTTCGGCATTTCAAGCCTAAATTAGCTACGGACCTCCAACGCACATTCCGAACACGCTCCTAAACCCGAAATCACCCAACGGAACTAACAAAACCATCAGAATTCCATTCCGAGGCCGTCTTCACACTGTTCCGATTACGGTCCAATTTTCAAAACTTAAGCTCTCATTTAGGGACTAAGTGTCCCAAAACTCTCCGAAACTCCAAATAATTCCTTCCGGCAACTCACAACAGCAGAAACCAACATGGGAAATGTAGTTAATAGGGGATCGGGGCGTTAATTCTTAAGACGACCGACCGGATCGTCACATCATGAAATATGATAATAATTTTCGGATAAAATTTACGATTAACTATAAACCATAACTTTTTCATGCATTTTACCACTATTCTAATTCTTCATATTAAGAGAATATGATTCCTGTTTATCTGTGTAGAAAATCTTTGATTTTTTTTAGAATTTAGTTAGTAATTAATGTAGTTTTAGAACATAAAACATCATGAGGTAGTTGTTAATTATACCTATGAGCGAGGTTATTAGCATACAATAGTAGATTAGCCTCATTTGTTTTTACATAGAATTAAGATATCTCAATCTAAATATCACAACATGTATTAAGATTAAGACAACTGAATCTGAATACATATCTGAATATTAATGTGTTTTAAGATCCGAATATTAAATGATTAAAAGTGTTAATGTATAGAATTTATCTTTATTTAAAAATTATTAAATACAAAATTTAAATAAAATACTAATTAATATAATATTCTATAATATATATATATATATATATATATATATATATGTATGTATGTATAATATAATATGGTAATTGGTGGTGGTGATGGCTAATAGTGGTGCTTGTGAATGCCGACTGGAGCCGGTGGTTGATGGTGGTTGTTTTAGGTAATAGCTAGCGGTGATTGGCATTGATGACGATTATGGTTGAGGATGTTGATGGGTGGTGATAATCAGGGGCGAAACTATGTTGGCCCAAGGATGGTCAGCTGAACACCCTTCGCCAAAAAATTATACTATGTATAAGGTAAAGTATTACTTGTTATTGATTAAAAAAATAGGCTCTGAACACCCTTGCATAGTTCACTGGCAAAGGGTGGCAAAGGCTTTGAACACCCTTATTGAATTTCCTGGCTTCGCCACTTGTGATAATTAATAATTGTGGGTGGTCATGGTTGTGATTGAGGAAAGTGATGGTAGATGGTGGTAGTTTATAATGTTGGATAATACCGGATGTAATTTTTTACGGTGATGGGGTGGTTAGTTGTGGTAGTTGAGGTGGATATATAAGTATGTGGTTGAGAATGCTCATGGTGGTGATGGTGGTTGAGTATAGTGATGGCGGGTGGCATAGTAATTGTTGATAATGGTAAACGATAGCGAGAATTAATAATAAATGTGGATGATAGCATCTTAATGAAATTAAATCTTTGTT
Source organism: Nicotiana sylvestris (assembly GCF_000393655.2). NCBI lineage: Eukaryota > Viridiplantae > Streptophyta > Magnoliopsida > Solanales > Solanaceae > Nicotiana > Nicotiana sylvestris. Next base: position 60,197,292 of record NC_091058.1, read on the forward strand.
ATAGATCTTAACTCATACAGACCTATTAAGTGGTTGTGAAGTAAAAAGACACACTTAGTGATTAAGATCTGAATATTTAAGATTCAGACTTTAAAAATAAATGTACTTAATGCCTGAGATTTAAATAATTAAAATTCAGACCTCCATTAAGTGCTAACAAATGAACTTTGAAATTATACAAAAAATTATTAGGACTAATTGCTCCGTGTAGACACGTAGGTGAAAAGTCATGTAATTATTTTATTTATTTCACCGAAGTCTAGTTGTGTTGGAACTTTTTAACTAGACCCGCATGCATTGCATTGTCAAGAAATTTTCAAGCAGTGGCACTATCTTTTGTTAGAAGTGGGAAACATACTACCAAAAGTTATTGTTGACTCAAGATGAGTAAAAATAACTAACGTATCTGTTTAACAGCCTAATTCTAACACTAATACGAAGTACATGCATCTCTATTTTGACTAGATTTGAATTTTTTTTTTTCCCCTGACATTGGTTCATACCTCATTGACCTTTTATGATAATTTTCTTCAATTTAATTGGTCGTACAAGGTAGTTGAATTGGTTGATTCTGAAGGAAAAAGGAAACCTATGCTGGCTATCTAGCTGAATGGTCATATTGAATATACTTATTTTCTAAAGTATATGTTAAAGTGTTAGGTGCAATTGCAATATATATTTTAAAAATTACTACACTGAAAATCTTTAAGTTGAGACACCAGCGATTAATATCTGATTATTTTTTAAAGATTCAAAATCACGATCAGACGGTAACACTCTTGTCTTGTTCATTTAGTAATTAATATTTTGAAAATATCTTTGGGCTCAAATTAATAAGCTTGATATAAAACTCCACCACAAGAATGTGTCCTATTTGGAAAGATGTACTGAATAAACTAAGTACTGATAAACACTTTTTGTGTTACTAATTAAGTAGAAGCATTTAATTGTGATAAATTTAAAGTACAATTTTACAAGTATCAGTAGAGATCACATGAATACTAGTCATCCGATAATTGTCCAAGTTTTTCTGGCGAAGTGGTAGACTTAGACTTAGGACTATAACCAAAATCATGTTCAATTCTGGTCCTTAGTTACTATCAAGATCTCCACTTTAACCACTACGCACCTAATAGCTTAAAAGTCGTTTTATTCCTAGGAACCAAGTAAATCATCATTTTCTCCTTTCTTCACTTCAAACGATCAATTCTCCAAATAATTATTGTTCACTGCCAACATCATTTCATTAGTTGATCAACTATAATACGAGGATTTACCAGTTTGTTTTTATAGTATCAACTTGACTTTGCTAGTTTTCTATACTTCTGAAAAAGAAGACCTGCACATCTTTCTCCAAAAAGGACATCTTTTTCCAACCAGAAAAACAAAGACTTCTTTTTCCAGCCTACTTCCATCATTCGATCGACTACCGAATTGTAACTATCCAACCGGTTGTTTTGCTTTCTAACACCTTATTTTCCTAAATAAGACCTCCTTTTAGGTGATTTTACTGTTTTATGACTTGTGCGTATGATTAGTTTGGGATTTGGAAAGGGTTCGGATTGAAATCGGAATACTTGGTTCCTTAAGGTGGGTTAAAAAGGCTAAGTTTAACTTCGGTCAACGTTTTGAGCAAACGACCTCGGAATCAGCATTTGACGATTCCAAATAGGTTCGTATGATGAATTCGGACTTGGGCGTATGTTTGGATCGGATTTTGGATGATCCGGGAGCATTTTGGCGCCAAATAGTGAAAGTTGGTTCTTTGAAGATTTTTGAAGTTCTTTAAATTGGATTGGAGTAGGTTTTGGTGATACCGATGTCCAAATAAAATTTTGAGATCGGGAATAGTTCTGTAATGTTATTTAAGACTTGCAAGCAAAATTTGGTGGCATTCCGATTAGTTTAAGCACGTTTCGGCGCATTGGGAGTAAATTGAAGAATTTAAAGTTCATATTTTGATTCAATAGGTTTGGGGGTATGATTCTTAGTTTTGATGTTATTTTGGGTGTTCCGAGTGTTTGACCGAGTCCGTTTTATGATTTCAAACTTGTTAGAACATTCGGGCGGGGGACCCGAGGACCCCGGGTGTCAATCCAACGAGACTCGGACCAAGTTTAGACTTGGAGTAGCAGCTGAAGCTTCAAGCTTCTAGTGTAATCGCACATGCGCTTGGACAACCGCAGGTGCGAGCTCGTAGAAGCGAGCACAAGACCGCAGAAGCGGCCCAGAAGAGGATGCCCATCCATCGCAGAAGCACAAGCCATGTCGCACCTGCAAAGGCGCAGGTGCAAATGAAATTTCCTCAGGAGCGGGGGAGGGTCGCAGGTGCGCTGGGTAAGCTGCAGAAGCGGTCTCGCGGAAGCAGCCAGCTGGGCGCAGAAGTGGAGATGGGCCATTTGGGCAAGGGCCGCATCTGCGATAATTTTTCCGCAGATGCAGAGCCGCATAAGCAGCCAAACCTCCGCAGGTGCAAAAATCACATAATGCGAACCCTTCATTTAATGTGGGACTTAGTCTTTTTTGACTCATTTTATTCCATTGTTAGGCCATTCTAGGAGCTCTTAGAGAGAAAATTTTGTCTAACACTTTGAGATAAATAATCTCTATCAATTGTGAGTTAAATACATAGTTTATGGGTAGATTATAACATGTAAATTAGTGAAAAATCATGGGTTTAGGTGAACACCTAGGGTTTTGATAAAAATAGGATTTAACCACGAATTCTATTATAAAACTTAGTGAAAATCATATATTCTAGTTCATGAGGTTATGGGTAACCTCATCGGGGGTGCATTTTAGGAATCCTACATTTGGTGAATTTTAGGGCACGTGGGCCCAGGGTGAATTTTAGGAATCTTACATTTGGGGTTGGGTAATCCCTTTAATAGTTGGAATATAAATTTTTGAATATGTATTGACTTATTATTAAACCATTGTGACTAGTTTCGAATTGTTCAACACTGAATTGAGGGTTTGAGCACAATTTTGGACCGGAAAGTGGACTTTGAGACAAGGTAAATCTCTTTTCTAACCTTGTAAGAAGGAATTAACCCCATAGGTGAACTTAATTAATATGTGCTTCTATTTGTGGGGTCTACGTACATACGAGATGACGAGAGTGCGTATGTAGCTACTATTCATGCTTATGTCCGGGTAGTTTTAGGTTTACACCATGCTTTGTTGACATCGTTATTTGATTATACTTATTAATTGTCTTGGATAGAGCCGAGGTTGAGGATTTCAAGATTTTAAAAGTTTTTAGTTGAATTTATTATTTTGGAAAGAATTGAGGGATATTATATAACTTGAGAAATCTATGTTCAACCGTGTCGCAAGTATATTTCGCGAGCGGGGTAAATTTTTACTACTCTCATGGGAGCGGGTTGTTTACCTCGGCAGGTTAATACATCCATTTATGGTTTGTGCCGTTCGACCCTCGGCAGTGCATACAGTATATGTATATATATATATATATATATATATATATATATATATATTTGGATCGGGCCGTATGACCTCGGTATAATTCGTGTATAATAATACTAGAAGTCCTATTATATTTGATATTGTTTCATTGGCTTGAGAAGTTAAAAGTTAACTGAGGAAAATGATTTAGTTCTTACAAACGGTGAAAGTGTTGTTTAATTATTTCTTTCTCTAAGTTCTATTACCATTTTTATATATATCATGTTTAATTAGAATTTCATATTCTTATATTATTGGCCCATAGTAAGTGTTGAAACCGACCTCTCTTCACTACTTGTTCGAGGTTAGAATAGATACTTATTAGGTACATGTTATTTATATACTCACGCTACACTTCTGCGCTTAATGTACAAGATCTGAGGTAGATGCATCTGGATATCAGTCCAGCGCGCACACTTGATTACCACTTCGAGACTTCATGGTGAGCTGCCTTCTGAGCCATTCTGCAGCAATCATAGTTTTTTTTTGCTTATATGTTTCTGTCTATTTCACTTCAGACAGTAGACTAATATTTTTTTTTGGTATATTCTACTAGAATGCTCATACAGTTGTGACACCAGGTCTTGGCACACACTAGTATACTTGTGGTTTTGGTTTTATTCTATGGTTTGGATTGCACTCAGTTACTCTATTTTAAATCTATTATTTCTCAAGTCTTTTAAATTAAGGAAAGTTTAATTACTTGAAAATCTTTTAAGAAAAGGAGAAATCACTTGGTTGGTTCAGTGTTGGCTTGCCTAGCGGCAGCGTTGGGCGCCATCACGGCCTATAATAGAATTGGGTCGTGACAACATGGTATCAGAGCACTAGGTTCACGTAGGTCTCACAAGTTATGAGCAGGCATAATAGAGTCTTGTGGATCGGTGCGGAGACATTTGTACTTATCTTCTAGAGGATATAGGGTGTTAGAAAACTACTTTTTCTTCATCTCCTATCGTGCAGTTGATGTTATACTAAGTGTCTTTCTCTTATTCTCTCACAGATGGTGAGAACACGTACGGCGGATGTTCCAGACCCGGGAGGAGCTGCTCCCCCTATTGCGAGAAGCCGAGGTAGAGGTCGGGGGAGGGCACCAGCCCAAAGTATGGGACAAGGATGTCCCAGAGTTACCCCAGGTGTACCAATAGCGAGTCTAGTAGAGGATCCCGTTATCGAGGAGCAGGGTGAGGTGCCTGCAGCAGAGCTAGCCCCGGTAGATTTCATGTCAGCATCGGGCTTCCATAAGGTAATGGTTGAAATCCTTCTACATTTAAGTAGAATCCTCGGTTCTGAACCTTGAAAATGTTTTTTTGTTGATAAAGAGCGTTTTACCCTCCATTAAGGGATCTATCTGATGCAAATCCAAATTAGTTGAATCAGTGAATTTATTAAATACTGAATATGTAAAAAATGATACACAGCTAAAAACACACGCACAATAAAACGTTTCGCTATCATGACTTGCAACAAATAATGGATGTCAATGTTTCAACTTTCTACATTTATTTTATTCATGGATTCTATGACCCAAGCTGGTTTATTTCTAGCAGACCCAACCACATCTCAGGCGGGAGGGAAGCACAGACCCCTACTACTCAGACCCTAGGCATGCAGCTTCCATATACTAGACCTCAGTTACATTTCTCGTGGGCGGGGCCCAGCCAGTGGCAGCAGCTATATCTGAGCCTATACCAGCTGCGACCGGTGAGTCGCAGAAGCTACTGGATAGATGGACCAGGCTTCACCCTCCTGTCTTCGGGGGTGAGAAACATTAGGATCCCTAGAACTTCATTGATAGGTACAGGGACAGACTGCAAAACATGAGTATATTGGAGTCCGACGAGGTGGATTTCACTACCTTTAAGCTGGACCCGTAGATAGTGGAAGTCTTATCTTCTTAGTGGACCAGCAAGTTCTCTTCACATGACTTGGGACCAGTTTACACGCCTTTTCTTGGATAGGTATATCCCACCCTCCAAAAGGGAAGTGTTACGGTGTCAGTTTGAGCCGGTCCAATAGGGTCAGATGTTAGTGATCGATTATCAGCCGAGATTCCCTGAGTTGTCTTGCCATGCACTTATGATACTTCCTACTGACACAAAGAGAGTGCAGAGGTTTGTTGCGGGGTTGCACGCTGGTATTCAGGCTAGTATGGCCTAGGAAGTTGAGATAGGGACTTCTTATCAGCTAGTAGTGGAGATAGCCTGGAGGATTGAGGGTTACGATCAGCGAGGTAGAGAGCAAATGCAGCGGGACAAACGATTTTGTTTTTTTAGAGAGTTTAAAGGTTCCCCAGTTGGAGGCAGAGGTTAGTTTGGGAGGGTTTCAGCCTAGCAGGGCCACATATCCAGCACCACCACCTCCTTGGGGTGCTCCAACACGACCATATTTCAGTGCCATGCTAGAGAGTTCTTACCGCCCACTAGCTATTCAGGGTTGTTCCAGCGGGTACTCGGGCCATCAAGGTTCTTCCAATGCCTATTTCAGTGGGTATTTCGATCATCATCAGACATTGTGGTAGCAGTCTATGGTACCGAGAGGTTGTTACGTGTGTGGGGATCCAGGTCACATAAAGAGGTCTTGTCCCACACTTTAGGGCAAGGTAGTACAGTAGGGCCATCAGCCCATGATTACAACACCAGCCATCCGACCGCCCAAAGGCGGAGGGCAGGCGGGTAGGGTCCGTCCTAGAGGTGGAGGCTAGGCGTGTTACACCCCAAGTTTTCATACGTGAGAGTACGTCGTAAGTCATTGATGTAAGCTCGGAAATGAGATTATATTTGGAAGAAAATAAAGTAAGTTAATCATGTTACCTTGGAGGTTACAAATATTTAAGATCATGAATAACGAGTACCAAGAGGGTTGGAAATCTTAGAAGCTAAACCAATTGAAGAAAATAAGTTTCGTCGAAAGTCGACAAGTTTCGAATGTTATAACATGTACTTTGGGGTGAGACTAGGGTTATTAACATGATAAGGAGGTTATTCTATGAGTTATTTTAGTCGTATGATATTCATTTTCTACATTTTGAAGGCAAGCAAGTTGTGGAACAAGAGTTGGCAAAGGTCATCACAAGTTACATTCATAAATTTACTGAACTTTAGGTCAAATGTATCTGAGAATATCTCCAAATATACTTGGAATCATGGGATGTTCTACCTACAAAATTGAAGGTCTACGAGTCTAGTTTCTAACGCATTAAACCGTTCATCAATATGACATTGGCGTAGAGATATATTCTCGTTTTCACGAGACCGCGCAAACAGCTCTCAATGGGACCCACTTAGGCGGTGGTTGACCTACTTCAATTTATAAACGATTTGGATGCCTATTTTTGCTCATTTTTCAACTAAAATTCGTCTCCAAACTTCTCCTAACCCTCCTAAACATATACCACAAGGGTTTGAAGTGATTCCAAAGTGATTACACCATATTTCAACATCAAAACTTAGTTCTAGTGAAGAACAACACCTCTTTGAGGTTGTGTTGTCATTGAGGATTGTTGTGGGCTGTATTTGGATGAAATTCCAAGTTTTTGCTGCTGTCTAAGGTGAGTATAACAGCCTACTAATTGTGCTTAATCTTGCTTGTATGTTGGTTAAGTTGTTAGGATGATAAACTACAAGATAATACTTGGATTAGCTTAAGTCACTTCTATGGTGTTGTATTGCTATTAAGGGTTGTTGTAAACTGAATATAACTTGGATTTTGACTTGAAGTTACTGTATAAGGTATGTATATTGTGATCTTGCTTGTGCCTAAGGTTATCTTGATGTTGATTAAGTTAAATGGATGGGCTAGACATGAACTAGTGAATAAAGTTGCTAATTGAGGATAGTTGAAGTTGTGGATTATTTTCGTTGTTATAAATATATGGTATAAGGCTGGAATCATTGATTAATGACTTCATTATCATGTTAATGATACTTTTATGTTGAAGTAAGAAGTCTATAAGGATTGATAAGGGGTATACGGATTCCAATCGGAGCTTGCCGCTCGTCGTAATGTAGTTGTGACTTGTTGTTGTTATATGGTGTCTTGATATTGATAATTATGTATTGATGGATTGCTCTGGTAATTGTTGTTGGTATATGGTATTGGAGGAGGCCCTTGTTACAAGGGAGATGCTGCCCAAATTTACGTAAACGAGCTACTAGCTTAAGTTATAGACTTAGCCTTTGCTCAGCACTGATTTTGAATCTCCTTATACTATGATAGATTGAGTTGACTTGTTTGAAGAGTTTCTTGGAAGGGATTAGGGACTCAACGGGTTTAAGGTATGTTAAGGCACTTTCTTCTTTCTTTTGGCATGATCTAAAGTGAAATGAATACGCTACTTCATAACGGATCTACTCCTAGCAACTAAGGTTGTCCATGTTGTTCTTTCCTTATAAAATTATTCTAAGCAAGTGTGTATGATCCTTGAATCCTACTAAGGTTCATATTGAGGGTATGGATGTCCATAGTGCTCTTAAGTCACTCCAAAAGGTTTAGAAGGTGATTCTATGAGTTGAGCATGCATTATATATATGTATCTATTTTACTCTACCGAGCCGCGCTATAGTCGGCCGGGTACGACACCTATTGTGCAACCACTGATCAATTGGTTTACCGAGCTCCATGTGGCCGGGTATGATTCTACCGAACCTTATGATGGTCGGGTACGCTTTTACCTAGTCCTCTTTGAGGCCGGGTACGATATGATGATGATGATGTCCACAGAGGCGAATGTTTTAAAAAGTTTATGTATATATATATATATATTATACATTTCATATCAGTAACCCCCAGAGGCACTCTGATGTTACAGGTTGTATCTCCTCTATCTCTCTCTTTACATTACCGTTCTTGTTTATGCTTTCTTGCCTAACATACTTGGTACTTTATTCGTACTGACGTCCCTTTTGCCTCGGGACGCTGCATTTCATGCCCGCAGGTCTCGATTGATAGGTTGACAGTCCTCCTAGTAGGCTATCAGCTCAGCGAAGGTGTTGGTGCACTCCACTTGCTCCGGAGTTGCCTATTTGGTCAGTATGCTTTGGATATGTATTGATTGATATGGCGGGGCCCTGTCCCGACCTTTATGATTTTATGTACTCTTAGAGGCTTGTAGACAGATGTCAGGTGTATGGATACTTGTATGGCCTTGTCGGCCTATGTTTCGAGTTTACTAATGGTCATGTCGGCCTTATAGGCCCATATGTCACATATATTAGTTTGTATATCATGTTGGGTCTTCATATGTTGAGTATTCCCTTATGTTTTATTCTTTTTATCTCATGACGGGTTTTCTGGCTCATTTACTTATGATAACATGATAAGAAAGATATGTTACGTTGGTACTCGGTTGAGTAAAGCACCGGGTGCCCGTCGCGGCCCTTTGGTTTGGGTCGTGACAGAAGTGGTATCAGAGCAATTTTGTCCTAGGGAGTCTACAAGCCTTGTCTAGTAGAGTCTTGTTTATGGGTGTGTAGTGCACCACACTTATAAGCAGGAGGCTACAGGGCATTTAGGTCTGTCACTCTTTCTTCTTACTCTAGATCGTGCAGTAGAGCTCAGTTGTAAGTATTCAAACTCCTAAATTCGACTTTAGTCGTAATACAACGATACCTACATCCACAAAGACAGTTGGTAAGAGATTGCATGTGGATGTGGAAGAGTTGAGTCAGAGGAACTCGATTTCACATCATGCTTATGATGAGTAAATATGAGGTCTTCAACAGATCATGTGTGTACTAAGATGTGTATGCTTCTTAATAAGGAGCCTTAAGGCACGGATATCTATTCACGAATATGGTGAAAATCTATGAGGAATTCAGAAGCTAGATACAAGTTTTAACAAGTAAAAGAAGTAAGGTGAAGAGGGGTACGAGGCACCCAGATAATGAAGATTATCAATATTTTCAAATCAGGCAGAGAAATATAAGCATTTTGGTACCTTCATCAATGACAGAGGTAAGTACAATTGGCCACACCCATCTCAGTTATGTTCTATGGGAGCTAACAGATATTATTTAAGAGAAAGATGGGATATCAGGATCCAGTTGGAGTTAGAGTAACCCAAAAATTGTGGATAGGTTGTTATCATTAACTAACGTTTCCGAAAGATGGTGCAAATGTGGTAATAGATCTCCTTCTAAGACACCCAGATGGTGAACTCTAGAGTAGTACAATCAGATACGAATACTGGAATATTCAAAAATTTCAGAAGATAGGCAGTGGGATCCTAGAAGGGACAAATATTTACCTTAGTATGACTCTAGCCCCGAGTAAAAAAAAGAATGTTAGGCATTCCCAAGAGCCAGTGAGATGAAGCTAGGGGAGCTTATAGGGAAAGAACTTTTTGTTGAAGTTTTCAGAATAAAGTGATAGACAAAAGAAATATTATCCGGAGAATAAGAAGAAAATAAATGAAGCATCATGAGTAAGATTGTGATATATGGGTGATAACAGTAAATCAAAATATGACACGATGATAGAGTCTATAGTCAAGTGAAGGAAAATACAAGAGGTGACAAGCCTTAAGGCAATAAAAGAGTATAAGCCATAAAGTCATATTCTTATTTCGAGAAATGAGTTGGTGACTTCAACGTGATTACCAGGAGGAAAGGTTAGACCCCAGAGTAATAAAAATCAGTATGGGCTGGTGAACAAGATAAAACCGAACATGAATTAGGGACCGGAGGATTTGATAATGGTCGACATCGTGAGAATTTCAAAGATCGTGCTCCAACAATAATAGAATAGACAACAGACGAATAACCTTTAAAGGTTATTTAGGAAGTCGCTTACCTAAAGCAAGCACTCTGAGCAGAGTTAATCTTACGGGACTAAGTGTGCCAGTTACCGTAGGTGTCACCTTCGTGCGTAATAAATTTAGTTATCCCTGGTACAGAAGGTTACCATAATTTGATTAAGGTTCATTGATAATGTGAAAAGACGCTAAAGATGAAGAGGTAAAACAACTATAGGTAGATCGTCGTAGTACTAAATCTTAGTACTCCCCTGAAGGGGGAATATGGTGTGATATGATATTAAGTCGGAGTTAAGCGGTTCAGTTAACTATGGAATGGTAAAGGAAGAATGTGGTAAAAAGGAGAAAGGGATGATGTTGCATTTATTCAGTTCCTGCAGATATATTGCGACTCCAGAACATTATACAAGTACGACACTGGGGAGAGGCAGTAAAAGTTTCCGGCCAGGATGTTATTGATAAATAAGTATGAATGGACACTTGATACATTAGGAGCTAGTGGTGAGAGATAAGTTAAGACAAAGGATATATCCCAAGAGGGATTATGCAGAATATATATATATATATATATGAGAATGGACCAACGAGTAATTAGTAGTTGATTCAGGAAGAACCCAGTTATGGCTAGACAAGAGGTCACGGGTAAATTAATAGATCATGCAAGATAAATGTAGTGAACTGCAGCATAGTGAATTCAGTCTCGCAGATACGAGATCGCAATCATTTGAAAAAATTTCAGATAGGAGTTGAGGCAATTAAAGGTACCATTTTTAAGGTTTATAAAAATAAGAGAGAGTGACACTAAGGAGACAATAAAAATTTGAGCTTAGAAGTAACCCTACGAGCACAAAGGCATAAATTTATGTAACTAAGGATTATTATGGGCGAGTAAGAATAACGAAAATCACCTTCGGGTGTACGATATATCAAGCTCGCAACTTTACAAGAGCCAGAAGGTCTCCCTAAGTACTACAATGAAAGACTAGCTGAGGAAATAAGGAAGAAGGTTTCCACCTAAGCATAGTGAGCTAAAGAGTAAATTATCCTGTAACAACAGTCTCACTACAATATTGTATACACTCCATAAGAAAGTGGCACCTATCATGGCTAATGAATGGTAAAAAAAAGCCATCAAAGGTGATGTTTGAGATCATATGAGGTACAGGAAATTATAGTATTCGTGGGCAAAAAGACAAGCCAAGTATTCATGCAACAAGTGATAGAACGACCAGCAAAAGTAATTGCTTACATTTAAGGACAACTGAGAAGGCACGAAAGGAAATTTATGGTGCTAGCAAGTTAAAGGAAGGTTGCGAGTAGTATAAATAGATCGGTGTAGGTCCTAAGGTAAAGTATTGTAGAGCAACAAGGTTTTAGGTAGATAGGAGTAAGGATATGAAAAGGTGAGTGAGAAGGTGACGAGAATATGTATGTCCTCGGGATTAAACCCATCAAAACAAGGGAGCTGATGATTTCCATATGTAATAAAAAGCTCGGTACAGCCTGAATGAACACAGAGGAGTCTGAGACTAGGTGCATTTAGAAGAGATGGAATATTGCCCTGGCAGTAGAATAAAGGTCTAATTGTGATAGATAAGAGGATGATACTTAGGCCTTTGATTGAGTAACGATTTAACGAGAAAGGGATTTCATTAATTGCACGGGATTAGAATACCCCCATAAGATGAATCGTGTTGGGATGCAATGAAATACGGTTATTGAAGTATAGTATTATCCCTAGGTGGATCAGGAAAATCACTTCATATGTTCCCCGATAAGATGTGAGCCCTAGTGACAGTGTATTACGTAAGAGGTTGCAAGTTATCAGTGATAGATTATAGATCAACATTAAGGTGAATAAACAATAGATGGGTACAAGTTCCAAAGTTCGAGATGAGATTTGTTTGTTATTCTTAGATGAATAATAATGAGGAAGCACTAAAGGACTTAGATTTATACATATAGGATAAGCAGCGAGAGAGTAACCTGGAGTTGGGTAGCAAACCTCGGTAATAATAAACCGAAGTAAGTTTTATGGTATAGTATAACCTACCTAGATGTAGTAAATCCATAAGGATAGATATACAAGGCTATGAAACAAGAGATAGAAATAGTCTTAAGTTCGATAAAGTACCAAGCGAAAGACATCAGTACACCTATAGATGCCTAGAGGGACAGCTTGTCATAATTCTGTATATGTTCATAAAGTGAGGCTTAGAGATTGGCTAAAAGATGGAGGAAAAAGAGAAGACGAGTCGCTAGGTGCTCATACAAGGACATAGTCGTACATACTGCATGACATAAGGTATCAAATGTTACGATGTTGGAAGAATTCAAACCACATGTCATGGTGTGACAAAGAGGCCTAAAAGGGGGAATGCCCAAGCGTTTGGATTTATTCACAAAACAGTTGCTTAGATGGAAAGATGAGCATTAAATTATTCGTAAGAGCCATAGTTTATGAAACTGATAAGCGCATCAGTCAACATTCGAGGATGGATGTTCCAAAGGGGGGAATGATGTTACACCCCAAGTTTTCATACGTGACAGTACGTCGTAAGACATTGATGTAAGCTCAGAAATGAGATTATATTTGGAAGAAAATAAAGTAAGTTAATCATGTTACCTTGGAGGTTACAAATATTTAAGATCATGAATAACGAGTACCAAGAGGGTTGGAAATCTTAGAAGCTAAACCAATTGAAGAAACTAAGTTTCGTCAAAAGTCGATAAGTTTGGAATGTTATAACATATACTTTGGGGTGAGACTAGGGTTCTTAACATGATAAGTAGGTTATTCTATGAGTTATTTTAGTCTTATGATATTCACTTTCTACATTTTGAAGGCAAGCAAGTTTTGGAACAAGAGTTGGCAAAGGTCATCACAAGTTACATTCATAAATTTGCTGAAATTTAGGTCAAGTGTATCTGAGAATTTCTCCAAATATACTTGGAATCATGGGGTGTTGTACCTACCAAATTGAAGGTATAGAAGTCTAGTTTCTAACGCATTAAATCGTTTGTCAATACGACATTGTAGTAGAGAGATATTTGCATTTTTGCGAGACCACGCAAGCAGCTCCCAATGGGACCCACTAAGGCGGTGGTTGACCTACTTCAATTTATAAACGATTTGGACGCCTATTTTTGCTCATTTTTCAACTAAAATTCGTCTCCAAACTTCTTCTAACCCTCTTAAACATATAACACAAGGGTTTGAAGTGATTCCAAAGTGATTACACCATATTCCAACATCAAAACTTAGTTCTAGTGAAGAACAACACCTCTTTGAGGTTGTGTTGTCATTGAGTATTGTTGTGGGCTGTATTTGGATAAAATTCCAAGTTGTTGCTGATGTATAAGGTGATTATAGCAGCCTACTAATTGTGATTAAGCTTGCTTGTATGTTGGTTAAGTTGTTAGGATGATAAACTACAAGATAATACTTGGATTAGTTTAAGTCACTTCTATGGTGTTGTATTGCTATTAAGGGTTGTTGTAAACTGAATATAACTTGGATTTTGACTTGAAGTTACTGTATAAGGTATGTATATTGTGATCTTGCTTGTTCCTAAGGTTATCTTGATGTTGATTAAGTTAAATGGAGGAGGCCCTTGTTACAAGGGAGATGCTGCCCAAATTTACGTAAACGAGCTACTAGCTTAAGTTATAGACTTAGCCTTTGCTCAGCACTGATTTTAAATCTCCTTATACTATGATAGATTGATTTGACTTGTTTGAAGAGTTGCTTGGAAGGGATTAGGGACTCAATGGGTTTAAGGTATGTTAAGGCACTTTCTTCTTTCTTTTGGCATGATCTAAAGTGAAATGAATACGCTACTTCATAACGGATCTACTCCTAGCAACTAAGGTTGTCCATGTTGTTCTTTCCTTATAAAATTATTCTAAGCAAGTGTGTATGATCCTTGAATCCTACTAAGGTTCATATTGAGGGTATGGATGTCCATAGTGCTCTTAAGTCACTCCAAAAGGTTTAGAAGGTGATTCCATGAGTTGAGCATGCATTATATATATGTATCTATTTTACTCTACCGAGCCGCGCTATAGTCGGCCGGGTACGGCACCTATTGTGAAACCACTGATCAGTTGGTTTACCGAGCTCCACGTGGCCGGGTACGATTCTACCGAACCTTATGATGGTCGGGTACGCTTTTACCGAGTCCTCTTTGAGGCCGGGTACGATATGATGATGATGATGCCCACAGAGGCGAATGTTTTAAAAAGTTTATGTATATATATGTATTATGCATTTCATATCAGTAACCCCCAGAGGCACTCTGATGTTACAGGTTGTATCTCCTCTATCTCTCTTTTTACATTACCGTTCTTGTTTATGCTTTCCTGCCTAACATAATCGGTACTTTATTTGTACTGACGTCCCTTTTGTCTGGGGACGCTGCATTTCATGCCCGCAGGTCTCGATTGATAGGTTGACAGTCCTCCAGTAGGCTATCAGCTCAGCGAAGGTGTTGGGACACTCCACTTGATCCGGAGTTGCCTATTTGGTCAGTATGCTTTGGATATGTATTGATTGGTATGGCAGGGCCCTGTCCCGACCTTTATGATTTTATGTGCTCTTAGAGGCTTGTAGACAGATGTCAGGTGTATGGATACTTGTATGGCCTTGTCGGCCTATGTTTCGAGTTTACTAATGGTCATGTCGGCCTTATAGGCCCATATGTCACATATATTAGTTTGTATATCATGTTGGGTCTTCATATGTTGAGTATTCCCTTATGTTTTATTCTTTTTATCTCATGACGGGTTTTCTGGCTCATTTACTCATGATAACATGATAAGAAAGATATGTTACGTTGGTACTCAGTTGAGTAAAGCACCGGGTGCCCGTCGCGGCCCTTCAGTTTGGGTCGTGACAAGGCAGGGGGAGGTCAGTCAGCTATTGTTCAGTCAAGCGGAGGCCAACCAGTTGGCGCTCCAGCTAGGTTCTATGTTTTTCCATCTATAATCACAAGTATTATTTCTATCTTCGATAGGGATGCTTCGATAGTTTTTTGATCCAGGGTCTATCTATTCATATGTGTCAACTCTATTTCCTCATTTCTTGGATATTCCTCATGAGTCCTTGGGTAGTCCTATTTATGTGTCCTCTCCTGTGGGCGATTTTGTTATTATGGATCAGATTTATCGATCATGTGTGGTCACATTATATGGTTTCGAAACTAAAGTAGATCTTCTGTTGCTTGATATGACCTACTTTGAGCTCATCCTGGGCATGGACTGGCTATCCCCATATCACATCATCCTTGATTATTATGCCAAGACTGTTACCTTAGCAATGCTAGATTTTCCTAGATTGGAGTGGAAGGGTTCATTTGTCAGTACATCTAGTCGGGTTATCTCTTTTCTAAAGGCTCGACATATGGTCGAGAAGGGTTGTTTGGCTTATATAGCTTATGCTTGGCTTATCTGTGATGATTTTTCCATAGATGCGGAGCCGCAGAAGCGGCCAATCCTTCGCAGGTGCGAAAATTGCAGAAGGCATGCCCTTCATTTAATCTGTGTCATTTTTGGCTCATTTTATTCCATTGTTGGGCGATTCTTGGAGCTCTTAGAGAGGGAATTTCGTCTAACACTTTGAGGTAAGTAATTTCTACAAATTGTGAGTTAAATACATAGTTTCTGGGTAGATTATAACATGTAAATTAGTGAAAAATTATGGATTTAGGTGAAAACCTAGGGTTTTGATAAAAATAGGATTTAACCACGAAATTTGTTATGAAACTTAGTAAAAAATCATATATTCGAGTTCATGAAGTTATGGGTAATAACTTTCTTAAAAAATTTCCGGAATCCGAGCACGTGGGCCCGGGGGTGAATTTTAGGAATCCTATATTAGGGGTTGGGTAATCCCTTTAATAGTTGGAATATGAACTTTTGAACATGTATTGACTTATTATTAAACTATTTGACTAGTTTCGGATTGTTTGGCATCGAATTGAGGGTTTTGAGCATAATCTTGGACTGCATGGTGGGCTTTGGGACAAGGTAAGTCTCTTTTCTAACCTTGTAAGAGGGAATTAACCCCATAGTTGAACTTAATTAATATGTGCTTCTATTTGTGTGGGGCTACGTACGCACGAGGTGACGAGAGTCCATACGTAGCTACTATTCATGCTTATGTCCGGATAGTTTTTGGTTTACACCATGCTTTGTTGACACCGTTATTTGATTATACTTATTAATTGCCTTGGATATAGCTGCAGATGAGGATTTCAAGATTTTAAAAGTTTCTAGTTGAATTTCTTATTTTGGAAAGAATCGAGGGACATTATGATAACTTGAGAAATCTATGTTCAACCGCGTCGCAAGTATATTCCGCGAGCAGGGTAAATTTTCACTACTTTCATGGGAGTGGGTCATTCGCCTCGGCAGGTTAATAGATGCATCTATGGTTCGTAGGATTCGACCCTCGGCATTGCACACAGTATATGTATATGTATATTGGGATTGGGTCGTACATCCTCGGCATAATTCTTGCATAATAATACTAGAAGACCTATTATATTTGATATTGTTTCATTGGCTTGGGAGGTTAAATGATAACTGAGGGAAATGATTTGGTTCTTACTAACGGTGAAAGGATTGTTTAATTATTTCTTGCTCTAAGTTCTATTGTCATTTATATATATCATGTTTAACTAGAATTTCATATTATTATGTCGTTGGCCCATAGTAAGTGTCGAAGTCGATCCCTCGTTACTACTTGTTCGAGGTTAGACTAAATACTTATTGGGTACATGTTGTTTATGTACTCATGCTACACTTATGCACTTAATGTGCAGGATCTAAGGCAAGTGCATTTGGATATCAGTCTGGCGCGCACACTTGATTACCACTTCGAGACTTCACGGTGAGCTACCTTCCGAGCCATTTTGCAGCAGCATGAGTCTTTCTTTTGCTTATATTTTTTTTTGTCTATTTCACTTCAGACAGTAGACTAGTATTCTTTTTGTATATTCTACTAGAATGTATATATACTTGTGATACCAGGTCTTTGTAAGATTCTCTCCTGGGCCCACGTGCCCGGATTCTGGAAATTATTGAATATAAATGTTACCCATAACCTCACAAACTCAAATATATAACGTTCACCCAATTCCATGATCATTTTCGTAGCTAAATCTCATTTTTATCAAAACCTAGGTTTTTCAACTAAACCCATAATTTTCACAAGTTTTCATGTTAAAATCTACCTATAATCTATGTATTTAACTTACATTGGATAGAAATTACTTATCTTTAATAGCTAGGTGAAAAATCCTCTCTAAGAAGCTCCAAAAATTGCCCAAAAAGTAAAATGAATGAACAAAAAATGGCCTAAGTCTGTCTTAAATGAAATCTACTACCTTCAGTGATTTCACTTCTGTGGACAGTCTCCCACTTCTGCAGAAGCTTCGTCGCATATGCGCTCTAGGACTGGCCAGCCACTTCTCGCACATGCGGTTCTGTCATCGCAGAAGCGAGTCCACTTCCGCCGAACTCCCTCCGTTTCTACTGTCAATAGTACACTAGTCTTGGGCTGCTTCTGCGATCAAAATCTCGCATCTGTACCTTCGCAGATGTGGTCCCTTCCTCATTTCTACGACCACTGGGCAGTCTACTCCATTGCGGTTCTGCAGTCCTTGGCTCGCTTTTGCGAGCTCTCACCTGCGGCTGGCCCTTCATAGGAGCGATTGCACCAGATGTTCTACTATTCCAGCCATTTCCTCTAAGTCCAAACTTAATTCGCGCATCGTCCGAATAGCACCCGGGGCCTCGATCAAACATACCAACAAGTTTGTAATCATAATAGAGACTTGCTTATCTTTGAAATGCGTAAAACAATATCAAGGCGAAGAATCACTCTCTAAACCAATTCGAATCAACGGATGAACTTCAAGTTCTTCCAACCTACTCCAAACGTGCTGAATTGTATATAAACCACTTGGAATGACACAAATTTTTGTGTGCAATACTTTTTTTACCCTATGGAACTATTCTCAGGCTCAGAATCACAAACGGACCTCGATAACACCAAGACCTACTCCAAACCAAATTTAAAGAACTTTAAAATCTTTAATGTTCCAACTTTCAATATTAATCGCCGAAATGCTCCCGGTTCATCCAAAACCCGATCCGAACATACGACCAAGTCCAAAATCATCATACAAATCTATTGGGACCGTCAAATTCGGGATCCGAGGTCGTTTACTTAAAATGTTAACTCAAGTCAAACTTAGCCCTTTTTAGCCAAACCTTAAGGAACTAAGTGTTTCGATTTCAACCTGAACCCTTCCAAGCCCGAACTAACCATCCCCGTAAGTCATAAAACAGTAAAATCACATACGGGGAGTCTAAATTTAGGGAACGGGGGATCTAAAAAGTGAAACAATCTGTCGGGTCATTACATAGCGGGATTATCCTTTGAAGATGGCTCCGGCAGAATCGAAATAACATTTCTACGTCATGCATTACTTGCAAATGTCAAATCAAGAGGCATGA
Organism: Nicotiana sylvestris; assembly: GCF_000393655.2. Lineage (NCBI taxonomy): Eukaryota > Viridiplantae > Streptophyta > Magnoliopsida > Solanales > Solanaceae > Nicotiana > Nicotiana sylvestris. The sequence continues at coordinate 60,216,037 of NC_091058.1, forward strand.
AACTGTTAGAAATAATAACAAATTTTGATGATTCGATAAGTCATTTTTAGTTTTAGCCTTCATTTCTATATTTCAAAACTTCGATTAGCTCCATTTAGAATTTCTTGATTTACGTACGCAACCCATGTCTTTTTCTGGAAGGTTTTTATGTGAAAAATTGATAAAAATGTAAAATTGCGCTTTAAAACCCATTCGAGTTGACTTCGTTCAATGCTTTGAGCAAACAGACCCAAATTAGTATTTTGACTGTCATGCCCCAACCTCGGTTGAGCACGACCATGTCACACCCCAACCTTGGGGAGCGCGATCGGCGCTCAACTGAGTGGAGCCGGTCGAGCAAGCCTATTAGACACTATCTACCCGACTCGCTTATGATCAACGAAGGTGCGTTTCCATTAGTTAAACAGAAGAAGGATCATATATATATACAATATTACTAATTCATTTCATTTTACTACATCTTTGTTAAGTTCCCAACATACATACACTTTACAATCTAGTGGGTCAAGAGTCCAAAACACAACATAATCTGTCTGGCCTTTCTAGCACCCATACACAACTCACATAATGTCTATGGAGCCTCTAAAGATACAAAAGTTAATTATGATAATGTCAGCGATAAGGCCCCGGCTATACCTCAAAACGTGATGAAAATATGAACAAGAGATACAATACATGACCCTATGATGAAATGGGGCTCACCAAGACTGTTGTAAAGAGGATGCACCACTAGATGTGATCAACACTGTCTGCTATGGAACCACCTACATCCATTTAAAGATGTAGCGCCCCCAGCAAAAGGGATGTTAGTACTGTCGAATAGTACTGTATGTAAACCTAAAACACCATCTCAAAAGAACGAATAATAATACTAGGGGAAAATAGTCATGAGTTCAATAAGTGCTTCAAGCAATACTAAAACATCAAGTAAGGATCACATAAGTTCTCAAGACAATTTCCATCTTATTAGGTTGGGTAATCTTTAGTGACATATGCCAAAATCCACAATACCACCGTGTTCTTACACGAAGTCCGATCTTGTCATGACCCAAACCGATGGGCCGCGATGGGCACTCGGTAACTTAACCGAGTACCAACATAACGTATCTTTTCATGTCATACTATCATGAATAATTGCGTCGAAGTGGCTGCCGTGAAATAGGTAGAATACAATAGGTAATGCCAACTTATACATAAGACATATAGGCCTCTAAGACCAAAATAACCACTTGAACACTGAACATAGGCCGACAAGGCCATACAAACTTTTACGTACATCACATCTGTCTACAAGCCTCTAAGAATATATAATTTTCATAAAGGTCGGGACAGAGTCCCGCCATACCAAACAATACACATCTAACTCATACTAACCAAATAAGCAATTTCGAAGCAAATGAAGCGCACCAACATTTTCCACTGAGCTGATAGCCTACTTGGAGGGCTCTCGACCTGTCTATCGGGACCTACGGGCATGAAATGCAGTGTCCCTAGGCAAAAAGGGATGTCAGTACGAATAATGTACTGAGTATGTAAGGCACATAAATAAGTACATAACAGACATAGAGGAAATATAGAGTAAATGACTCCACCTATAAGTCTGTATAACTTTGTAAATCATGAAATAATTATAGTGCCATACATATGCGTATGAATGTCATGTCGTGCATAGGTACATGTTTCATAACATCATCAGCCTCTGAGGGCGTCTCATCATATCGTCTCGACCACTGTGGGCAAAATCATCAACGTATACTAGTTGATCAGGTGGTGGTGCGTACATAACACCATAACATTTCCCTTATCCCATATATATGTATATACATACATATACATATATATATATATATATATACATACATACATATATATATATATATATATACATGTATATAACGTCATCTGGTCATGGGTCAATGTACATGAATGCAATGCATGGAAAGTACGTCAATAAAATCTTTCGGAATGTCATAAGACCATTTTGCTTTTGAGTAATATCATAAAGTAAACTCTTTTCAACTTTCGTATTTTTCTGAGACTCATGAACAGATGATAGAATATTATGACATATGAAAATTCAAGGACATAGATATCTCTAATATTTCTATGAATAGAGTCATTTATTGAATTTGTGCATTTTCTCATTTTGTTTGTGTCTTATAGATCATGTCATAAGAAAAAAGGGATAGCCTTAACATACCTGGAGTAGGGAAAAATTCATATGATGTTCTTAGAAAAAGTTGCACCGTACTTCTTTCGAATCGCAAAATTTCTCCGTTGCTAAAACTTCAAAATTATCGCTGGAATTTGTTGGAATTGTAGAAGTGACGTTGATTAAAGTATAAAATCTGATCTTTGATGTGTTTTTGAGAATGGAAGGTTTGAAGGAATTTGAAACACTTTAAAGTCACGTTCTTCCACAAGTCTTTCAATGCAAAGTCTTGAAAAATGAAAGGAATTCTGAAAGACTTTGATATCCAAGGTCTTGAATCATGAAAGGAAATTTGTATCCTTGTGACACCTATCAAAGAATGAATCTTAGTAATTTCTTGATAATGTGTCGAGTTGCCACGTGGGGTGGGTGGGATATTTTATTTTTATCCACTTATTAGGTAATTAAGTAACGTCCCGTTACCCGGTAATTAATCAATTACCCGCATAATTTAAAAATTACCTCAAATTACTTAAAATTCTACTTATTTTTAATATACATTATTTATTATACTACCGTGGTCATATGGTTACTTGCACGGTACTAGTTCATACTTATCGAGTATTTTAGCTCGGGCACTATTTTACCTAAAATGCCTAACTTTGACGAAAATTCATTTACTTTGACTTGCTTCCCCTTTCACCTTCACGAATTTACTCATCACTTGTGAAATAGCATAATTCTTATAATCTTCAAATAATCTTCTACTTGGACTGATGTCAATTACATTACGACAAATTCAATGTACAATACTACAGGGTGCAATATCGTCGTAACTTAATACTGTGAAGCGTAACATCATCGTAATGTAATACTGCAGGGTGCAAAATTATCGTAACTTAATACTGCAAAGTGTAACATCATCATAATATAATACTGCAGGACGTAACATCATCGTAATATTGCTTGTGTAACATCATTCCCCCCATTTGTAACATTCGTCCTCGAATGTTGATTGATGTTCTTATCATTTTCATAACTTATAGCTCTTGTGAATACCTTAATACTCTCCTTGCCATTTAAGTAGTTTCTTTGTGAATAAATCCAAAGTCTAGGGTATCCCCCCTTTAGTCTTTTCTCTCATATTATGACTTGTGGTCGAAATCTTTCTAATCTCACAACTGTTACTATCTCCTGTCATATAGCCTGTATGACCCTGGCTTTGTAAGTGCGCTTATGCGATTCATTTTTCCTTTTTTCTTTTAGCTTTTAGTCAATCTCTAGGCATTACTTTGTAAACATATACAAGGCTTAATAGGATGTCTCTCTAGGCATCTATAAGTGTACTGAAGTTTTTCGCTCGATACTTTGTAAAACTTGCAAATATGGCCATATATTATTTCATAGATCTGGTCATCCATTCGTATGTCTTTATTGCATCTACATGGGTCATACTATACCATATTTTTTTATACTTCAATTTATCGTTATTGAGATATGCTTACCAAACTCCCAGTTACTTTTGTTGCCTATCCTTTAGGTATAAATCTCAGTCCTTAATGCTCCTTCATTACCATTCATCTTAAGAAGGATGGCATAATCTCATGTCATACTTTGTAACCTGTATTTGTCCGTTGTTGATTTACCTCAATGTTGATCTACAATCCTCCACTTGAAGATTTGAAACTTCTTACGTAATACATTGCCTCTAGGTCTTACGTTGCATTGAGGAATATTTGAAGTGATTTCTATAATCGTATTTCATAGTGTCTCAATGTAATTCACCTTATGGGGTATCCTAATCTCGTGCCGTTAGTGAAATCTTTTCTCCTTCTCTTTTTTTTTTCAAAATCATTATTCAAACGAAGGTCCAAATGTCATTCTTTATCTACCACAATTATACCATCATCTCTTTCAAATGATATTAGTCTTAGACTCCTTTGAGTTCATTCAGGCTATACTAAGCTTTCTCTGACTTAGAGAAACCATTAGCTTGCTTATTTTCATGGGTTTAATCCTGAGGACTTATCCATTCTCGTCACCTTCTCACTCTCACTTTTGTATCCTTACTCTTGCCTTCCTAAAACCTTGTCGCTTTTCCATACTTAAGCTCACAACCTACCCATATTTATTTATATTACTCGCAACCTTCCTTCAACTTGCTTGTATCATAAGTTTCCTTTATGTCACTATGGAACATCAAGCGAGACATCACATCATCTCTAACTCTTCTTTACTATCTTAATTAGCCTCCTCGATACCTAGAAATCATAGGCTATGAGATATGCCACTGACGATGCCGCTATCATTCCTGGATATTGAATCCCCGCGCTTCTAACCTTCTATTCGAAGTATGGACTATTCATAACTTTCTGCATTTGAGTATCCCGTACGTTGTTCACCTTTACCTTACTTACTTAAAATCTCGCATCATATCTTCTATCTCCTTCATAACCTCCCTTCCACATAGGTATGATTCACATCATAACTTGAAGCTCTATTATAATACTACAATCTGGTGGGAGCTTCATACTGACTTCTTATGAGGCTATTACTTTTTTTTGTAACTGCTTTATCATATAGCCGTTATAGACTATGGTTGTTGTACTATCTCTCTCGTACCTCTGATTTTAAAGGATATCCTGCAATGTTCTCGATCACGATGTTTCTATTTTTATGGGTCCAATAATCAAACTCCCGATTTACTTGGGTGATGTAACTCTTTAGTTCCCTCCTTCTTCAGATCGGCCTTTACGTCGACTTAAGCTATCTTCTGATCTGTGGTTCCTGGTATTAGTTATTCTTTTTAGCCTTTCATGGGCACTGAGGAATATTCATGATAAAATCCTTTAATAATGTAATCCTTCGTTTATTACCTGAGCTCAATTCTTTCCTTTAACGTATACCAGAATCTTCTACGGGTATATATGCTGCATGTATAAAACTCCGAACCCTTAAGTGTGTTCATAATGTAACCAACTCTGGATCATTGATCGAATAATTTCTTTTGTTCCATCTTAGCTTTCTTTCAACGTAAGTTATTACTTTTTCTGGTTTTTCTTCCCCCTTGTTGCATCCACACTTAGCTTATCTTCATGCCAACATATGCCAGAGTTTCCATGCAACTCATATGATCTCGAATATTATTTTTAATTTTACTTCCCGTTCATTAGCCATGGTAGGTGCCACTTTCCTTTGGAGTGCTTACAATGTTGTTGTGAGATTGTTGTTACACGACCATTTCCTCTTTAGGTCGTTGTGCTTACGTTGAAGCCTTCTTTCTTATTTTCTCAGCTAGTCTTTCGTTGTAGTACTTAGGGAGAACCTTTGACCCTCGTAAAGCTGTGAGGTTTTTATGGACCTTTTGATGTCCTTCCTTGCCTATAATTATCCGTAGTTGCTTATCTCTGTGCCCTTGTTCTTGTAGGGTTTCTTATGAACTGACATTTTGATTGTCTTCCTAGTGGCACTTTCTTTTATCCCCATAACACTCATACGGTACCTTTAACTGCCCCGACTCCTATTTGAATATATTTCAAGTATTATAATGACATTACTGCGGGGCTGAATTCTAAATGTTGGGGTTTACTACATTCATCTTGCATGATCTGCTGATTTGTCCGTAACTTCTTATCTAGTCATGACTAGGCTCTTCCTGAATCAACTACTAATTACTCGTCGGCCATTCTCATATCCATATTTTGTGTAATCTTTCTTGGGTTATTTCCTTGTCTTAAGTTACCTCACGTGCTGGCTCCTTATCTATCAATAACATCCCGGGCAGGAACCCTTACTTTCTTTTTTTGACTTCGTGCTTACATAACGTCCTGGAATCATAGCATATCTGTAACATTTGGACAAGTGCAATCTCATCCATTTCTCATTTTTATCACATTCTTCCTTTATCATTCCATATTCCCTCCTTTAGGGGAGTACTAAGACTTGGAGCTATGACAACCTACCTATAGATGTTTTTCCTCTTCATCTTTGGCATCCTTTCACATCATCGATGACCCTTACTCACTTGCAGTAATCTTTTTGTACCAAGGATAACAAAATTCCTCACTCGCGATGGTGACATTTAGTGTAACTGGCACATACAGTCGCTTAAGCTTAACTTTGCTCACATTGCTTGCTTTAGGGAAGCGTCTTCCTGAATGACCATTCTCTGAATTTCTCATGAATCTTCTTCTGTTGTCCATTCTATTATTTCCGGCACAAAATCTGAAATTCTCATTATGTCGACCATTATCAAATCACTAAATCCCTAATTAATGTTTACTTTATCTTGTTCACCAGCCCATACTGATCTCTATTATTCTGGGGTCTAGCTTTTTCTATTGGTAATCATGTTAGAGTCACGAACTTACTTCTTAAAATGAGGATATGACTTCATGGCCTATACTCTTTTGTTGTCCTAAGGCCTGTCACCTTTCGTCTCGTCATTCACTTGACTAGACTTTGCTACCGTCGTTATCCATTTATCACACCTTATTCATAATGCTTCCTTAACTCTCTTCTCATTACTCTGCTAATATTTCTGCATATCCCTTTTCTTGTGAAAACTTCAACACGACATTCTTTTGCTTTTAGCTCTCCTTGCTTCATTCATCGGCTTATCAGTTTGCTTAACGTCCTCGCTCTACTAGGGAGAGAGTCACACTAAGGTAATATTTATCCCATCAAGGCTTTCAATGCCGATCTTCTGATTTTTTTTTCATGCTAGTATTCACATCTAATCGTAAAATTCTAGAGTGCACCATCTGGGTGTCTCACGAGAAGATCTATTGGCAGATTTGTAATACCCTTCAGAAATGTAAACTAACACAAACAATCCATTCACCATTTTGGGTTACTCTAACCCCAGCCGGATCTTGATGTTCCGTCCTTTTCTTAAACTACACCTGTTAGCCCCCATAGGGCATAATTGAGATGGGTACGACCAATTATACATTCCTCCGTTACTGTTGAATATAATGCAAAAAGCTTATTTCCTCTCCCTGAATTATAAACACTGTTAACCTTCATTAATTGGGCGCCTCGTACTCTTCAACATCTTGCTTCTTTTGCTTGTTGAAACTTGTATTTATCTTCTGAATCTCTCATTGTCTTTCACCATTAAGGTGGATAGGTGTTCTTGACTTAAGGCTTCTTATTAGGAAGCTTACACCTTTCAGTACACCCATGATCTGCCAAAGACCTCATATTTACTTATCCTAGGCATCATACAAAATCTAATTCCTCTGACTCAGCTCTTCTACAACTATCTCTCTTTCCAACCTTCTTTCTAGATGTAGGTATCATCTTATTACGAATAAAATAGAATTTCAAAAGTTGAATTCTTGTAAGTGAGCTCTACTACACGATCTAGAGTAAGAAGAAAGAGTGACAGTCCTAAATGCCTTGTAGCCTCCTGCTTATAAGTGTGGTGTACGACACACCCATAAACAAGACTCTACTAGACACGGCTTGTAGACTCCCTAGGACAGAACTGCTCTGATACAACTTTTGTCACGACCCAAACCGATGGGCCACGACGGGCACCCGGTACCTTACGCAACCGAGTACCAACATAACGTATCTTTTCATGTCATACTATCATAAATAACTGCACCGGAGAGGCTGCCGTGAAAAAGGTAGAATACAGCAGGTAATACTAACTTATACATAAGACATATGGGCCTCTAAAACCAAAATAGCCACTTGAACACTGAACATAGGCCGACAAGGCCATACGATCTTTTACATATATGACATCTATCTACAAGCCTCTAAAAATGCATAATTTTAATACAGGTCGGGACACATCTACCCCATACTAACCAAACAAGCAACTCCGAAGCAAATGAATCACACCAACATCTTTCGCTGAGCTGATAGCCTACTTGGAGGGATATCGACTTGTCTATAGGGACCTGTGGGCATGAAACGCAGCGTCCCCAGGCAAAAAAGGACATAACTACGAATAATATAATGAGTATGTAAGGCACATAAATAAGTACATAACAGACATGGAGGAAATATAGAGTAAATGACTCCACCTGTAAGTCTGGATAACTTTGCAAATCATGAAATAATTATAGTGTCATACATATGCGTATGAATGTCATGTTTGCATAGGTACATGTTTCATAACATCATCAGCCTCTGAGGGCATCCCATCATATCATCTCGACCATTGTGGGCAAAATCATTAACGTATACCAGCTGATCAGGTGGTGGTGCGTATATAACGCCATAACCTTTCCCATATCCCATATACATATATATACATATATATATATATATATATATATATATATGCATATATAACGTCATCTGGTCATGGGTTAATGTACATGAATGCAATGCATGGAAAGTACGTTAATAAAATCTTTCGGAATGTCATAAGACCATTTTGCCTTTGAGTAATATCATAAAGTAAACTCTTTTCAACTTTTGTATTTTTCTAAGACTCATGAACAGATGATAGAATATTATGACACATGAAAATTCAAGAACATAGATATCTCTAATACTTCTATGAATAGAATCATTTATGGAATTTGTGTATTTGCTCGTTTCATTTGTGTCGTATAGATCATGCCATAAGAAAGAAGGGATAGCCTTAATATACCTGAAGTAGGGAAAAAATCGTATGATGTTTTTGGAAAAAGTTGCACCGTACTTCTTTAGAACCGCAAAATTTCTCCGTTGCTAAAACTCCAAAAATTCTCGCTGGAATTTGTTGGAATTGTAGAAGTGACGTTGCTTAAAGTATAAAATATGATCTTTGATGTGTTCTTGAGAATGGAAGGTTTGAAGGAATTTGAAAGACTTTAAACTCACGTTCTTTCACAAGTCTTTCAATGCAAAGTCTTGAAAAATGAAAGGAATTTTGAAAGACTTTGATATCCAAGGACTTGAATCATGAAAGGAAATTTGTATCCTTTTGACACCTATCAAGGAATGATTCTTAGTCATTTCTTGATAATGTGGCTAGCTTTCACGTGGGGTGGGGGTGGGATATTTTATTTTTATCCACTTATTAAGTAATTAGATAATGTCCCGTTATCCGGTAATTAACCAATTACCCGCATAATTTAAAAATTACCTCAAATTACTTAAAATTCTACTTATTTTTAATATACTTTATATATACTTTATATATTATACTATCATGGTCATATAGTACCTTGCATGGTACTAGTTCATAATTACCGGTATTTTAGCTCGGGCCGTATTTTACCCAAAATGCCAAACTTTGACGAAAATTCATTTACTTTGACTTGCTTCCCCTTTGACCTTCATGAATTTACTCATCACTTGTGAAATAGCATAATCCTTATAATCTCCAAATAATCTTTTACTTGGACTGATGGCAATTACCTTACGACAAATTCAACGTACAATACTACAGGATGCAACATCGTCGTAACTTAATACTGCAAAGTGTAACATCATTGTAATGTATACTGCAGGGTGGAACATTATCGTAACTTAATACTACGAAGCATAGAATCATCATAATATAATGCTGCAGGATGTAACATCATCATAATATTGCAGGGTGTAACAGATCTCAACCCGATCGGCTAGGTCATCTCATTTGAGACATCTACCATATCCACAATTGAATCATCATTTCCAGCACAGTTACCACCATGTGTGCGGCATGGCATTCGATCACGGCCTGATTGGCTAGGCCATCTCACTTGAGACATCATCCTTTCAATTACTCATCCCACTTCATATTTATTTCCTATCTTTCAATACATTGTCACGAGTGGCCTCATTTATTAAGTCGTTCTTGGAACTTGGCCGTATTTCACAATTCAGTTCCCTTTTTACACATTCAATAACATTATCATTAGTAACAATAAGGACTATCATGTAAGGTATTTGTACACATAAGGGAAAAAACTTTGGAACTCCTAAGCACATAGAGGCTTTTCATACAAATTGGCATAACAACCTTTATTCGACTTTTGACATGGAGTTTTAACCTTTCTTAACACATACTCCACATTTTTAACATATCCTCAAGAGGGAAATATGACATGGTGAGCATTTAGAACAAATATTGGACATATAAACACAACATATTAGGGATAGTCCATTCTAGTATGATCAATTTGGGGACTTACACTAGCTACACGAACACCAGGAGCTTCGATTCTTAGAAGAAGGGGGTTTAGCCATGCATACCTCAATTGAGCCTCTTAAAACTTAGATGTTCCAGAATTAGCAACTTCAATCTCTTGTGAAGAAGACCTAGGTGCCTCTTTTAATGATCTTCAAGGTTTAAGCAAGAATTGAAGAGAAATTTCTTTGATGAAGAACACCTTCTCCCTCTAGGACCCTCTTTCTCACTCTAAAGATATCAGAAATTTGGCTCAAAATGGCCTAAGGTGGGTGTTTAAACGAAATAGGATCGGGTATAAAAGACAAAAAAATGAAGCTCCGGAATAGGTTCTGCGGTCGCATATAATGGTTTTGTGGTCCGCGAAATAACCACGAAAAGTGGTCCTAGGAACTAGGCTGGTCTATTTCACTTTGCGATCATTATGCAGCCCGCAGACTTATTCTGCGGTCACATAATGTGCCACAGAACCTCCCTTCGCAAAAGTCCAAGGATGATTGTGCGATCAAAGTGCGACCCGTGAAATGGTTATGCAATCGCATAATTGGCCGCAAAACTGACCTCAAAATTGGCCAAAAAGACTGCTTCACTCGGCGGTCATTCTACGGCCCGTAGAGTGATTATGCGGCCGTATAATAGGCCACAGAAATGGATACTTCGCCTAATTCGGCATCACGAAACTCGGGTTTTTAGGAAAAATTTCATGGGGACTTACATTGATGGTCTTGGTGGGTCCATATCGTGATTTGAAACTCGGGCGTATGCCCGGAAACAAATTTGGAAGTCCCCAACTTGATTTAACGTAATTTGTTAAAAACTAGAAGTTTAAAGGTTTAAAGAATTCTTAAGTTTGATCGTAGGTTAACTTTATTTCCATCGTGTTTGGGTTAGGGTTCGGAACTAGGAACATGTTCATTTTATTATCTATGGCTTGTTTACAAAATTTGGTGCAAAATGGAGTTGATTTGACGTGATTCAGACGTCCGGTTGTAAAATTGAAAGTTCTTAAGTTTCTTTAAAAATTTCATTTGTTTTGGTATTCGATTCATGTTTCTAGGTGTTATTCTAGTGTTTTGATCTTACAATCAAGTTCGTATGATATTATTATACTTGTGTGCATGTTTGGTTTGAAGCCCTAGGGGCTCGGGTGAGTTTCGGATAGACTACGGAGTGGTTTTTGACTTAGAGAATAGATGATGCTTCTTTGCTTCTGGTGTTACCTGCAGATCTCACATTTGCAAGGTCTGGCTCACAAATACGAGCCTTGTTTTTACGAACAATGAGTCGTATTTGGGAGCATAGGCTGGGTTGGGAAAAGTTCGCATTTGAGAAAATTCTTCATATTTGCGGACTTTGTATCTTCGCAATTGTGAAGCATTTGGTCGCAATTACGCCACTGACTGATTTTTTGCTGCTTCGCTTTTGCGAAGTATTGTTCGCATTTGTGGACAGACTTGGTTCGCATTTGCGACGACAATAGGATTAGTGACTTTTTCGCATTTGCGACGGTGTTGATCGCTTTTGCGATCATCGCAATTGCGATAACTGCAGCTGGGTAAAAGTGGGGGAAAACGGAAATTAGCTTATTTCTTTCAAACTCTCAACCCTAAACACCCTAGAGGCAATTTATTCAAGAGACTTTCTTCCTAAATACATTGGTAAGTGACATTAATATACTTCTCTTCAATTACCCATTACATTTCATAAGTTTTCACCATAAAATCTAGGATTTTCATGGTAGAAATTAGGGATTTGGGTAGAATTAGGAATTTTTGCAAATTTGGGAATTTGACCTCGAATTGAGGTCAGATTTCGAAATAAATTACATAACCGGGTACGGGGGTGAATGGGTAATCGGATTTTAGTCCGAATCTCGGGTTTCGACCAAGTGGGCCCGGGGTTGCCTTCTGTTAATTTTTCAGTAATGATCTAAATTGAACCTCTTTCATTCGTGGGTAGTTTCTAAGACTTATTTTAAATCGTTTGGTTAATAATTTTCTGGATTTGGTTGGTTTGGAGTCTTGTTCAAAAGGCAAGGTCGTGGTCGAAATTTGAGTTGATTGCAGAGTGAGGTAAGTGTTGGGTCTAACCTTTATTTGAGGGAATTAGGAACCCTTGAGCTATGTGCTATGTGAATTCAAGTGTATCGGCATATATGTGAGGTGAAGAGTGTATATACACCATCAAATTTCTTTTTTTCACGCTCTTTTGTATTTTATTAATTACTTTATTCCATGATTTAACTATTACATTACTTGTTTTCCATATCTTCATCGCTTCATATTATGTCTTGTTTCATGCCTAATTGATACATGCTTATTTGACTTCCATGCCATAATTGCTACTTTCCATTTAACATTTCTTGTATTAAATTATCCATCCCTTCCCTGATTCCATATATATCTACTACTTGTCTCTATTTGTTTCCCTCAGATATCTAAATTGTCTTATGCCTTGTTGCCTTATAGTTTTATATTAATTGTTGCCTTCATTAAAGTAGTTTCACTTATATGTATTGTTAAAAGTAAATACCGTTGAGTTGGTAAAGTTGAGACATCCGAGTAGTTTGAGTCTCTTTGATTATCATATTACACATTATTGCTTGTACATTTGTTCTCTTGATGTATAGTTTCTTGTAAATCTTAGTTATTGAGTTATTATTGTTAATTGACATTGTTTGGGGGGCGGGTTGCACGCTGCAATGGAAATTGAAAGCTAATGAATTGAAATGTCAGAATAAGGATGGACTATGATATTGACAAAAGATTATATGGTCAGGGTGGGTTGCACGCTGCAACAGAAAGTTTAAAGTTGATATTGTGGGATCGGTTGCACGCCACAACATATTGATAAAAGTAATATTTGTTTGTAACTATTGGATTGGCGTCGGTTGTTGAGATGAGATATATGACTAGTTATTCAGGACTCTCTGCTGGTTGATTTGAGTTTCGTTGATATGGGTTACCTGCTTTACTTTTATTCCTATCTTTTCTGTTATTATTATTATTCCGTACATGTTAATGTAAGTGACCGGCCTTAGCCTCGTCACTACTCCGTCGAGGTTAGGCTCGACACTAACAGAGTATATGGGATCGGTTGTACTCATTCTACACTCTGCACTTCTTGTACATATACCGGAGTTGGTCCAGCGGCGTACCGTAGACTTGAGGTATGGTTGCACGGCATCCGCAGATCTAAAGTCCCCTTTTATTTCCTTTAGTTGTTCATTTGATTTAGAGATTTATGTTTATTTCATAGCATTATTTATAGTATCTTAGACGCTCATGTATTTGTGACACCATATCTGGGGTTCATATTTAGATTTCGTCACTTATTATCTTATTTAACTTGTTTCAGACTATCCAGTTTCTTTATTGTCATCATATCAAAAGTTTGTTAAAATGGTTAATAGATACATATAACATTGATGTAATGACCCCGCTAATTGTTTTGAGAGTTGTGGCCTCGTTCTCCCATTTACTACTCATTGTATGCTTATTAATTGCTATGTGACTTGACAGGGTAGTTGGTTCGGTTCCGGGAATGTTTCGAAATATGTTGAGACACTTAGTTTCAAGGTTGGAAGTTTAAGTTCAAAAGGTTGACCAGATGTTGACTTATGTGTAAATAACTCTGGAATGGAGTTTTGATGGTTTCGTTAGCACCGTTGGGTAATTTTGGGTTAGGGAGTGTGTCCGGATAATGATTTGTAGGTCCATAGTTGAATTAGGCTTGAAATGGCAGAAGTTTGACCGAGAGTCGATTTTGTGGTTATCGGGCTCGGATAGGGGTTCCGGAGTTGGAGTAGGTCAGTTGTACCATTTGTGACTTGTGTGCAAAATTTGAGGTCAATCGGACGTGATTTGATAGGTTTCGTCATCGAATGTAGAAGTTAGAAGTTCAAAAGTTCATTAGGCTTGAATCGATGCATGATTTGTGGTTTTAGTGTTATTTGATGTGATTTGAAGGCTTGACTAAGTTCGCATCGTGTTTAGGACTTGTTAGTATGTTTGGTTGAGGTCTTGGGGTCCTCAACAGTTATTCGACTTGAAAATCGGATTGGATTATGGAATTTTGAAGGCTGATGTGATCAGGTCTGTTGCAACCGCACCTGCGAGGGAAATGCCACAGGTGCGGAACCGCATATGCGGTATGTGGGTCACAGATGCGGTTTTGGGCGAATTGAGGGTTTGCACAGGTGCAAGGGAAAATTTTGCACCTGCGATCTCGTAGATGCGGAGGCTGTCATAGAAGCGGAAAAGGGCTTGGGGTGATTGGTCCGCAGAAGTAGATGGCCTTGCGCACCCGCGGGAGCGGGATTTGGGACCACAGAGGCAGTTGGTCGACCCTTAAGTGACCTTTGTAGATGCGGATTTTTAACCGCATAAGCGGGATCTCTGGCAGTGTTAAATTCAAAGGGTTCTTTTAATCATTTTTGGACATTTCAAGCTCGGGCTTAGGCAATTTTTGAGAGGGATTTCAAAAGAATTCTTGAGGTTAGTCACTTGTGGTCATTTTTATTCAATAATATTGTCTCCCTATTAAATTTTCCACCTAGTTTGTATGTTTTTGAGGTATAATTTTTGGAGTTAGAAGCTAAGGATTTAGAAAGCCTAATTTGGGGATTTGAGTGACAATTTGGTGTTGGATATTGGTAAATTTTGTATGGTGTGGTTGAATGAGCTTCCAAATTTTGTGACATTTATCGAATTTCGAGACGTGGTCATAAGGATCGACTTTTGAGTTGACTTTTTTACTTTTGATTAAGAACCTAGTATTTTCTTTTGGAATTGATTCATTTAGCTCGTGTTGATTGTATCGAATTATTTGTGGCTAGATTCGAAGAATTCAAAGGCTGTTTTGCGATGTAACGGATTGTTGGAGTAGAGATTTGTATAGTTTGAGGTAAGCAACACTTCTAAACTTAGTTCTGATGGATATGAAACCCTAAACTACGTGTTATGTGATTGGTGTTGAGGTGATGGGCGTGTGGGCGTGCACCGTAAGAATTATTACTTGGTCGATTCCATGGAACTGTATAGTTAAATAATCTTGTTGTTACCTGTATTTTCATCATGTGTTAGAGCAGTTGAGCTACCAGTCATGTTAGAAATCCTGCTTATGCTACGTGTTAGCACTGTTGGGACCAGAGATGTCGTATTACATGTTGAATTATTTGCTTAATTTGTTATTTTTTACTCAGCCACAACCATTATTTACATATTATATCTCAGTCTCTGTTGTCCTTTATTGATACATCATATCATTATTGTTTGGGCTGATTATCATAGTTCATGTAAGCCCGAGAGACTGGAGAGATTAATGACTAAGTGAGGCTAAGGGTCTATTGTGAGTGATATTCACGGGATCAGGCTGCATGCCAAAACAGACTTTATTGATTCATGTTGGCTTATTATAGCGCTTGAGCTGGATCTGCCCCTTCGGAGTCTGCACATCTATAGTGGGCGCAGTTGCTAGTGATTTATTTACATTTGGGCTGGAGTTGCCCTGGATTTATTTCAGTTGGGCTGGATCTGCCCATATTTTATTTGCATTTGGGTTGGATCTACCTTGTTCTTTGTTGAGTTTTGTTGCAAAACCTGAAAGCATTTTTAAATTCTTGTACCATTACCTGTAGATTATGAATTTCTGGGATATCACTATCAGAGGCGGATCCAGGATTTCAAGAGGATGGGTGCACTATTGTGAAGATGCGAATTTAGAATTTATATTTGACGAGATTAACTTTAGTATCTACCATGTACCCATTACACTTTTAAAATTATAGGTTCAAAGTTTATTTTTTAAAAATTTTTAGTGATTTTTACAAATATATCTATACTCTGTGCCAAAAACAAGACCGTCCGGAGTGGGATTTGAACCATTTCACTTGTAGAGGTGCACCCAATGATTATTGCACCATAGGAGTCTTTGAGTATGGGTTCACACACGTATAATTAAGGAATTCTCAAGAAATATAACATTATTATACATGGTTTAGGGAAAGGAGTATGGGTTCACGTGAAGCCATACCCTAAGACTTAGATACGCCTCTAATCACTGTCATATTTTTCTGTGACTTTCTGTACTGTTAATGTTGTATGTGGGTTGTAATACTTGAACTCATCACTACTTTCAGTCCAAAGGTTAGATTTGTTACTTATTAAGTTAGTTGTACTCACGCTACACCCTGCACTTCATATGCAGATCCAGGTGTTTCCGGTCATAGTGGTTGTTGATTCTCAAGTTCAGTCAGTTGGAGATTATCGAGGTAGTTGCCCTGGCGTCCGCAGGCATTGACTCTCCTCTCCCATCCCTCAGTTTTATTTATGCAGTTTCAATTTCTTAGACAGTGTTTCCGACTTTGTATTGGTATAGATGCTCATGTACTTAGTGACACCCCAGTTTTTGGGAAAACTCCTGTATTAAGTTATGACATTTTTATCCAGTTTTATGAGAGTTTTACTTAATTACAACCTGTTTAGCATATTTCAAATTCAAAAGTGTTGGAAGAGTCTGAGTTGTTGGCTTTCCTAATAACATGATAGCCGCCATCATGACAGGTTGAATTTTGGGTCGTGATAGTTAGCTTGCCTAGCAAGTAAATTATTAGGTGTCATCACGGTCCCGAGGGCGGGAACTCCGGGCCGTGACACAAATGGTGTACCCATAGCAATTTTATCGTAAGGCCACTCACTTTAGATTTGATATACCTCTTCAAAAAACTGAACCATCACAAATATATCAACGTAGAGCAATTTTGCTAAATTTAGAAGGAAAGCAAAATTGATAATATGGGATGAAGCTCTTATAACTAAGTGTCAAATGATCGAAATAATTACCCGAAGTTCTGGAGATATATTAAATAACAATGAACCGTTTGGTGAAAATATATGGTTTGAAAGGTGATTTTTGTCAATTACAACCAATAGTTCCAAAATCGACAAAAGCAGAGACCGTATAAACTAGCTTGCTCAAATAAAAAAAGATTCAACTAACAAGAAATATAAAGTAAGAACAGATCCAATATTCAGTGACTTCTTGCTTCGTGTCGGAAACGAAGAAGAGCGTCTAATAAAAGATTATTGGTTCTTCCAGGA
Organism: Nicotiana sylvestris; assembly: GCF_000393655.2. Classification (NCBI taxonomy): domain Eukaryota; kingdom Viridiplantae; phylum Streptophyta; class Magnoliopsida; order Solanales; family Solanaceae; genus Nicotiana; species Nicotiana sylvestris. Next base: position 60,233,411 of record NC_091058.1, read on the forward strand.
CACTTGGTTATCAATTCCAATAGTAATAGTAGTGCATTACACAATTTGTGTATATTACATGATAGAAATTAAAAAGTTATCTTAGCTAGCAGAAATAAATATGCTGATCAACTAAATAAAAGGTTGATTGCAAAAATTTTATGGTAAAAATAAAATATTTTTTAGTTTTTGACTCAATAGAAGATGATACCAACAATTACTATCATGAAGAATACTCAAATACTTTAGTACCAAATGGTCTTCTACCACACAAGTGTGACGACCAAGCCAATTGTCTCATGAGTTACCGCGTTGTTTCCCCCATTTCTGCTTCTTATTGCTTTGTTTATCGGTTCTATATGTGATCGGGTTGGTTGTTTAGGGTTCGGAGATGTTTTGAGAAGGTTTGAGACACTTAGTCTCTTTTAAGGAAGCTTAAGTTGGAAAAGTCAGTCGGATGTTGACTTATGTGTTAGAGGGCTCAAATGAGGGTTCTGATGGTTCGGATAGCTTCGGAAGATGATTTGGGACTTAGGAGCGTGATCGGAATTGTGTTTTGGAGGTCCGGAATAGATTTAGGCTTGAATTGGCGAAATTGGAATTTTGGCATTTTCCGGTAGATAGGTGAAATTTTGATATAGGGGTTGGAATAGAATTCTGGGAGTTGCAGTAGTTTCGTTGTGTCATTTGGGATGTGTGTGCAAAATTTCAGGTCATTCAGACATGGTTTGGGAGACTTTTTAATCAAAAGTGTATTTTAGAAAATTTTAAAATTCTTAGATTTGAATCCGATGCGAATTTGGTGTTTTGATGTTGTTTTAGGCGTTCCGAAGATTGGAACAAGTTTGAATGATGTTATGGGATATGTTGGCATGTTTGGTTAAGATCCCGGGGGTCTTGGGTGAGTTACGGGTGGTAAATCTGACCATTTCATGTTTTGGAGAATTGCAGAAAATCTGCTGGAGTGTTGAAGAAAAATTGACCTTCGCGTTCGCGAAGTTTTAGCAGGTAAGGCTGAGGATTTAGCCTTCGCATTCGCGAGAGAGGCTCCGCGTTCGCGAAGGTCTGGGATCTTTTGCATCGCGTTCGCGATGGAGGCTTCGCGTTCGCGTAGAGGAAGTTGAGCAGCTGGGGTTCAGGTGGAATTGTTCTTCGCGTTCGCGGAAGGAGAGTCACGTTCGCGGTGAAATAGGGAGCTAAGTCTTCGCGGTTGCGAGCTGGGGATTGCGATCGCGGTGAAGGAATTTTGGTCAAAGTTAATTTGTGCTTCGCGAACGCGAGGCGTTGACCGTGTTTGCGAAGAAGGATTGGATGTCTGGGCAGAATGTTTAAATAGTCGTTTGGTCTGCGATTTTGGGGTCAACTTCCACATTTTTGAGAAATTTTGGAGCTTTTTGAAGAGGATTGAAGAGGGATTCAAGGGGAAACACTTGGAGGTAAGATTTATGGACTTAATACTCGATTCTTATGTGAATTCTACCTAATTAATCATGGAATTTAAGCCTAATATTGAAGAATTAGGGCTTGTAATTGGAGACCTAGAATTTGGGATTTAAGGGGTCGCTTGTGGCTGGATTTGGATGCTTTTGGTATGAATGAACTCGGGGAGTGATGAGGAGTCTATTGATGCAAATTTTGTCGAAATCTGAGACGTGGGCCCGGGGGTCGGGTTTGGCCAATTTCAGGATTTGTGTTGTAAATTGATTTCTTTCGAGTGGGCTTTGTTTCCTTAGCATATTTTGATGGTTTTGCACTAATTTTGGTTAGATTTGGAGTCTCTGAAGGCCGATTCGAGAGGCAAAGGCAACGCGAGCTAGAGATTTGGACCAGCTAGAGGTGAGTAATGATTGTAAATGTTATCCTGAAGGTATGAAACCCCGGATTGCACATCGATGTGCTATATTGAGGTGACGCACACGCTAGATGATGAGCGTGGGGTCGTGCACCATTGGAGATTGTGACTTAGTCCATCCTGAAGGATTGTTTTACCGCGTATTTAATTGAAAACTATCTGCTATCATCATGTTTTGGGCTGAATGCCATATTTTGGCCTTGTGCCAACTATTTGGACCCTTAGGGGATTTTTATTGATATTTCCTAACTGTTTAGACTTTATACTTGAATTCAGTCATGCTATATTCTACTGCTTTCATAACTCAGCCATATTTACTTTGTTTTAACACATTAAATGACATTTTAAATGATAATTTGGGTTGAGCATCATGATTTACTGTTGCCCAAGTGGCTTATGTGATTCTGACTGAGTAAGGCTTAGGGCCTGTGTTGTGAGGATACACTGATTCATGATTTTGAGGCCAAGGGCCTGAGATTGTACGCCACAAGGTGGCTTGTTGTTATGAGGCCGAGAGCATAATGAGTATGCCATGAGATGGCTTGATATTGTGCTTGGGCCATAAGGGGCCCCTCCAGGAGTCTGCACACCCCCATTGAGTGCGGGTACCCATTGCGTTATGAGATATAGTCCGAGGGGTTGGTATTGTTCCATGTGTTGCCCGAGGGGTTGATTCTGTTGGTATTGTGCCCGAGGGGAGGTTCTTTATGTGTTTATCTTTTCTAGCTGCCTGTCATTTACTTGCTTAACTACTAAAAGTGTTCTTTAAATAAGCTTAAACTGAACTAAAGTGACTTTAAATATTTTCACCGTTTCATTGCTTTTACTGGTTTTTACTACTTCTTTATAGCCTGTTGATGTGCCTTTACGTGATTTTTTATTGTTCAATCTGCATTTATTATTATTACTCACAGAGTTAGAGTACTAACTTTACTCCCTGCACCCCATGTGCAGATTCAGGAGCTTCAGGTCCTGCTTGCGAGGGTTGAGAGAGCTTCCAGCAGGTTCCGGAGATTCACTAGGTAGCTGTCTGGCGTTCGCAGCCTAGTGCTTCTCCCTCTATCTTATTTTCTCCTGTTTTAGTTATGTAGTAGTTATGTAGCCCTTCTCAGACTTGTAGTTTTTTTATGATAGATGCTCATGACTGGTGATACCCCGATGTCGGGTTATGTCTATCTGCAAATTGTAGTATTCACCTTATTTTGGGATTATTATTATGTTTCAAACTTAGTTTTTATTATTAATTGCTTAAAAATGAATTGGGATTATGTCGGCTGGCCTTGTCTTCATGAGAGGTGTCATCACGACCGAGTCCAGGTTTTGGGTCGTGATAAGTTGGTATTAGAGCCTAGGTTACATATGTTCACGAGTCATGAGCAGGTTTAGTAGTGTCTTGCGGATCGGTATAGAGACGTCTGTATTTATCCTCGAGAGGCTGCAGAACCTTTATGAAAAACTTCATATTCTTTAAATTCTTGTCAGGCGAATTCGTTGATCCGAGTACTAAACTTTTGTTATTTTGTTCTCTCACAGATGGTAAGGACATACGCTATCGGTCAGGATGTACGACCACCAATACCACCAGCTATGGCCACTAGACGCCGAGGATGCGGTCGTGGTCGCGGTAGGGGCAGGGGTGTGGCCCGCACAGTAGCTAGGGCAGCACCTATAGATCTACCAGCTGCCCTAGTTCAGGATCAGGTCCCAGTTGTGGACGCTCCAGCAGCACCAACTCAGGCACCAACTGTGCCCATTGTGATTCCAGTCTTCAGGAGGCCTTGGCTCAGATTCTATTAGTATGCACTGGCCTAGCTCAGGCAGTTTCAGTTACTACAGTTGTAGCTACTTCTCAGGCTGGGGGAGGCACTCAGACTCCTGTCGCTCGCACACCTGAGCAGGTCGTATAGGGAGTTTAGACACCGGGGGCATATCCAGCCCAGCTGATTGCAGCTGCTCAGGACTATGTAGCTCTTGCCATGCTAGAGGACGAGCAGTGCAGGTTGGAGAGGTTTGGTAGACTTCAGCCTCTGACTTTCAGTGGTGTAGAGGGCGAGGATGCCTAGGGTTTCTTGGATAAGTGTCAGAGGATTCTTCGCACAGCAGGTATTCTAAAGACCAGCGGGAGATTAAGTCAGTTCGTCGCGAGGAGCGAGATAAGAGGGAGGCCAAGAGGCCTCGAGGATCTGGTAGTTATGGTGGTACACCTTCGAGAGGTCAGTTTCAGCACGTTTGAGGCCGTCCATTCAGGCATGCTCAGCCAGCTCGCCCAGGTTATTGTGGGGCGTCATCGGGTCATGGTTATCATAGTTCTCATCAGGGCCAGTCATCACTTAGTACCCTTCCAACTCAGAGTTCGTCCCGTGCTCCATAAGTTCAAAGCTCTTCTATGCCAGGTGCATCTGCTAGACATTCCGGTGCTAGGGGTTCTCTTCAGTCCCGTCTCCAGCACCCGAGAGTTGTTGTGAGTGTGGATAGATGAGTCATATATGGAGGCAGTGTCCTTGTCGTCTTGTGGGTTCATCTCAGTAGAGGAGTCAGCCATCGGCTTCAGCACCAATTACTTCGCCACCACTCGCCCAGCCAGCTAGGGGTAGAGGTCAGTCAGCTAGGGGTTTGCCTTAGAGGGGAAGGTCGATCAGGTGGCGGTCAGGCCCATTTCTATGCACTTCCAGGTAGACCTGATGTTATTGCTTCTGATGTTGTTATTACAGGTATTGACTCAGTCTGCCACAGAGATGCCTCTATATTATTTGATCCCAGTTTCACCTTTTCTTATGTGTCATCATACTTTGCTTATTATTTGGATATACCTTGTGAGTCTATTGTTTCATATGTTCATATATCTACTCCGGTGGGCGATACTGTTGTTGTAGACCGTGTGTACCGATCGTGTGTGGTGACTATTGAGGATCTGGAGACCCGAGTGGATCTTTTACTATTATGTGTGGTGGATTTTGATGTTATTTTGGGCATGGATTGGCTATCTTCGTGTCGTGCTATTCTGGACTATCATGCTAAGACAGTGACATTGGCTATTCCGGGTGTACCACGGATTGAGTGGTGAGGTTTGACTAATTATGTTCCCAGTAGGGTAATCTTATTCTTGAAGGCCCAGCGTATGGTTGGGAAGGGTTGTCTTTCGTATCTAGCCTTTGCGAGGGATGTCGGTGCAGAGGCTCCCAGTATTGATTCTGTTCTAGTTGTGAGGGATTTTCCCGATGTGTTTCCTGCAAACCTGTTGGGTATGCCATCGAACAAGGATATTAATTTCGGTATTGACCTGGTGTCGGGCACTCAGCCCATTTCTATTCTGTCGTATCATATGGCACCAGCGGAGTTGAAGGAGTTAAAGGAGCAGCTTTAGGAACTCCTTGATAAGGGGTTCATTCGGCATAGTGTGTTGCCTTGGGGTGCGCTGGTTCTATTTGTGAAGAAGAAGGATGGCACAATGAGGATGTGCATTGATCATAGGCAGTTGAACAAAGTAACAGTTAAGAAGAGGTATCCTTTGCCTCGCATTGATGATTTATTTGACCAACTTCAGGGAGTGAGAGTGTTCTCCAAGATTGATCTCCTTTCAGGTTATCACCAGTTGAAGATCAGGGACTCGGATATTCTCAAGACGGCTTTCAGGACCCGATATGGTCATTATTAGTTCTTGGTGATGTCGTTTGGGCTGACAAATGCACCAGCAGCGTTCATGCATTTGATGAACATCATGTCCTGGCCTTATCTCAACTCGTTTATCATAGTCTTCATTGATGATATTCTGGAATACTCACATAGTCAGGAGGAGCACGCGGAGAATTTGAGAGTTGTGTTGCAGAGATTGAGGTAGGAGAGGCTTTATGTAAAATTCTCCAAGTGTGAGTTTTGGCTCAGTTCAGTGGCTTTCTTGGGGCACGTGGTGTCCAACGAGGGTATTCAGGTTGATCCAAAAAAGATAGAGGCAGTTCAGAGTTGGCCCAGACCGTCCTCAGCCACAGAGATTCGTAGCTTTCTTGGTTTGGCAAGTTATTACCGCCGGTTTGTTCAGGGATTCTCATCTATCGCATCACCCTTGACCAAGTTGACTCAAAAGGGTGCTTCATTTGTATGGTCGGATGAGTGTGAGAAGAGCTTTCAAAAGCTTAAGACAGCCTTGACCGCAGCTCTAGTGTTAGTTTTGACATCAGCTTCAGGTTCATATACCGTGTATTGTGATGCTTCGAGAGTTGGTATTGGGTGTGTATTGATGTAGGAGGGTAGATTTATTGCTTATGCTTCTCGTCAATTGAAGCCCCATGAGAAGAACTACTGCGTTTATGACTTGGAGTTGGCTGCCATTGTTTACGCATTGAAGATTTGGAGGCATTACTTGTATGGTGTGTCTTGTGAGGTGTTTACTGATCATCGTAGCCTCCAGCACTTGCTCAAGCAGAAGGATGTCAATTTGAGGTAGCGGAGATGGTTGGAGTTACTAAAAGATTATGATATTACTATATTGTACCATTCGAGGAAGGCCAATGTAGTGGCCGATGCTTTGAGCCGAAAGGCGGTGAGTATGGGGAGTTTGGCATATATTCCAGTTAGGGAGAGAAAACTGGCATTTGATGTTCAGGCCTTGGCCAATCGGTTCGTGAGGTTGGATATTTCAGAGCCTAGTCGGATATTGGCTTGTGTGGTTTCTCGGTCTTCCATATATGATCGCATCAGAGAGCGCCAGTATGATGATCCTCATTGCTTGTCCTTAAGGGCAGAGTTCAGCACGATGATGCCATAGATGTGACCATTAGTGATAATGGGGTGTTGAGGATGTAAGGCCGGATATGTGTGCCCAATGTAGATGGGCTTCGGGAGTTAATTTTGGAGGAGGCCCATAGCTCGCAGTATTCCATTCATCCGGGTGCCGCGAAGATGTATCAAGATTTGTGGCAGCATTATTTGTGGAAGATGATGAAGAAGGACATTGTGGGATTTGTAGCTCGGTGTCTCAATTATCAATAGGTGAAATATGAGCATCAGAGACCAGGTGGCTTGCTTTAGCAGATGGATATTCTAGAGTGGAAGTGGGAGCGGATCACTATGGACTTTATAGTTGGACTTCCACGGACTTTGAAGAAGTTTGATGCTATTTGGGTGATTGTGGATCGGCTGACCAAGTCCGCACACTTCATTCCTGTGTGTACTACCTATTCTTCAGAGCGGTAGGAAGAGATCTATATCCGGGAGATTATTCGTTTGCATGGTGTCCTAGTTTCCATCATTTCAGATAGGGGCACTCAGTTTACTTTGCAGTTTTAGAGGTCTGTGCAGCGAGAGTTCGGTACTCAGGTTGAGTTAAGCACAGCTTTTCACCCTTAGACGGACAGACAGTCCGAGCGCACTATTCAGATATTGGAGGACATGTTGCGTGCTTGTGTCATTAATTTCGGAGGGTCATGGGATTAGTTTCCACCGCTTACAGAGTTTGCTTATAACAACAGCTACCAATCTAGTATTCAGATGGCTCCATATGAGGTTTTGTATGGGAGGCGGTGTAGATCTTTAGTTGGTTGGTTCGTGCCAGGTGAGGCTAGGCTATTGGGGGCAGACTTGGTGCAGGATGCTTTAGAAAAGGTGAAGGTAATTTAGGAGAGGCTTCGTACAGCACAATCGAGGCAAAAGAGTTATGCTGACAGGAAGGTTCGAAATATGTCCTACATGGTTGGTGAGAAGGTTCTGTTGAAGGTTTCACCCATGAAGGGTGTTATGAGGTTTGGGAAGAAGGGTAAATTGAGTCTTCGGTTCATTGGGCCTTTTGAGGTGCTTCGGAGGATTGGAGATGTGGCTTATGAGCTTACTTTTCCACCTAGTTTGTCGAGTGTACATCCGGTATTTCATGTTTCTATGATCCAGAAATATGTTGGGGATCTGTCTCATGTTTTGGATTTCAGCACGGTTCAATTAGATGGTGATTTGACTTATGATGTGGATCCAGAAGCCATTTTGGGGCGTCATGTTCGGAAGTTGAGATCAAAGGATATAGCTTTAGTGAAAGTGTAGTAGAGAGGTCGGCCCGTGGAGGAGGCTACCTGGGAGACCAAGCGGGAGATGCGGAGCAGATATCCTCACCTGTTTGAGGCTTCATATACGTTTCTTGACTCGTTCGAGGACGAACGTTTGTTTAAGAGGGGGAGGATGTGACGACCCGGCCAGTCATCTCATGAGTTACTGCTATGTTTCCCCCATTTCTACTTCTTATTGCTTTGTTTATCGGTTCTATATGTGATCGGGTTGGTTGTTTCGGATTCGGAGAGGTTTTGAGAAGGTTTGAGACTCTTAGTCTCTTTTGAGGAAGCTTAAGATGGAAAAGTCAACTGGATGTTGACTTATGTGTTAGAGGGCTCGAATGTGAGTTCTGATGGTTCGGATAGCTTTGAGAGGTGATTTGGGACTTAGGAGCGTGATCGGAATGTGTTTTGGAGGTCCGGAGTAGATTTAGGCTTGAATTGGCGAAATTGGAATTTTGGCGTTTTCTGGTTGATAGGTGAGATTTTGATATAGGGGTCGGAATAGAATTCCGGGAGTTACGGTAGTTCCGTTGTGTCATTTGGGATGTGTGTGCAAAATTTCAGGTCATTCGGACATATGGTTTGGTAGACTTTTTGATCAAAAGCGTATTTTAGAAGATTTTGGAATTCTTAGGCTTGAATCCGATGCGAATTTTGGTGTTTTAATGTTGTTTTGAGCGTTATGAAGATTGGAACAAGTTTGAATGATGTTATGGGATATGTTGGCATGTTTGGTTAAGGTCCCGGGGGCCTCGGGTGAGTTTCGGGTGGTCAATCGGACCATTTCATGTTTTGGAGAATTGTAGAAAATCTGCTGGAGTATTGCAGAAAAATTAACCTTCGCGTTCGCAAGTAGGCCCTCGCGTTCACGAAGGGTTAGCAGGTGAGGCTGAGGATTTAGCCTTCGCGTTCGTGAGGGAGGCTCCGTGTTCGCGAAGGGATGGGATCTTGTGCATCGTGTTCGCGAGGGAGGCTCCACGTTCGCGTAGAGGAAGTTGAGCAGCTAGGGTTCAGGTGGAATTGTTCTTCGCGTTCGTGGAAGGAGAGTTCGCGGTGAGTTTGGGAGCTAAGTCTTCGCATTCGCGAGCTGGGGATCGCGATGGCGATAAAGGAGTTTTAGTCAAAGTTAATTTGTGCTTCGCGAACACGAGGCGTTGACCGCGTTCACGAAAAAGGATTAAATGCCTGGGTAGAATGTTTAAATAGCCATTTGGTCCGCGATTTTTAACTTCCACCATTTTTGAGAAATTTTGGAGCTTTTTGAAGAGGATTGAAGAGGGATTCAAGGGGAAACACTTGGAGGTAAGATTTATGGACTTAATTCTCGATTTTTATGTGAATTTTACCTAATTAATCATGGAATATAAGCCTAATATTGAAGAACTAAGGCTTGTAATTTGAGACCTAGAATTTGGGATTTACGGGGTTGTTTGTGGCTGGATTTGGATACTTTTGGTATGAATGAACTCGGGGAGTGATAAAAAGTCTATTGATGTAAATTTTGTCGGAATCCGAGATGTGGGCTCGGGGTCGGATTTGGCCAATTTTGAGATTTGTGTTGTAAATTGATTTCTTTCGAGTGGGCTTTGTTCCCTTAACATATGTTGATGGTTTTGCACTTATTTTGGTTAGATTTGGAGCCTCCAGAGGCCGATTCAAGAGGCAAAGGCATCGCAAGCTAGAGATTTGGAGTGGCTAGAGGTGAGTAATGATTGTAAATATTGTCCTGAGGGTATGAAACCCCGGATTGCACATCGTTGTGCTATATTCATGTGATGCACACGCTAGATGACGAGCGTGGGGTCGTGCGCCGTTGGGGATTGTGACTTAGTCTATCCCAAAGGATTGTTTTACCGCCTATTTGATTGAAAACTATCTGTTATCATCATATTTTGGGCTGAATGTCATATTTGGGCTTTATGCCAACTATTTGGATCCTTAGGAGATTTTTACTGATATTTCCTCACTGTTTAGACTTTATACTTGAACTCGGTCATGCTATATTCCACTACTTTCATAACTCAACTGTTTACTTTGTTTTAACACATTAAATGACATTTTAAATGATAATTTGGCCTGAGCATCATGATTTATTGTTGCCCGAGTGGCTTATGTGATTCTGACTGAGTAAGGCCGAGAACTTGTGTTGTGAGGATACACTGATTCATGATTTTCAGGCCGAGGGCTTGAGATTGTAAGCCACGATGTGGTTTGTTGATATGAGGCCGAGAGCCTATTGAGTATGTCACGAGATGGCTTGATATTGCGCTTGGGCCGCAAGGGGCCCATCCAAGAGTCTGCACACCCCCAGTGAGCGCGGGTACCTATTGTGTTATGAGATATAGCCCGAGGGGCTGGTATTATTCCATTGTTGCCCGAGGGGCTGATTCTGTTGGTATTGTACCCGAGGGGCGGTTCTTTATGTGTTTATCTTTTCTAGCTGTCTGTCATTTACTTGCATAATTGTAAAAAAGGGTATTTTAAAAAAGCATAAACTGAACTAAAGTGACTTTACATATTTTCACTGTTTTCTTGCTTTTACTGGGTTTTACTACTTCTTTATAGCCTGTTGATGTGCCTTTACGTGATTTCTTATTGCTCAGTCTGCATTTATTATTATTACTCACTGAGTTGGAGTACTCACTTTACTCCCTGCACCTTGTGTGCAGATTCAAGCGCTTCAGGTCCTGCTTGCGAGGGTTGAGAGCTCTTCCAGTAGGTTCCGGAGATTCACTAGGTAGCTGCCCGACGTTCGCAGCCCAATGCTTCTCCCTCTATCTTATTTTCTCCTGTTTTAGTTATGTAGTAGTTGTGTAGCCCTTCTCAGACTTGTAATTTTTTTTTATGATAGATGCTCATGACTGGTGACACCCCGATGTCGGGCTATGTCTATTCTGCAAATTGTAGTATTCACCTTATTTTGGGATTATTATTATGTTTTAGACTTAATTTTTATTATTAATTGCTTAAAAATGAATTGGGAGTGTGTCGGTTGGCCTTATCTTCACGAGAGGCGCCATCACGATCGGGGTTCGGATTTTGGGTCGTGACAACAGGTTTGTTGTCAAGTTTATTTTTTCTTACTTATGTTAATGTCACCGTATATAATAGACTACGTTAAAATTGATCTTCCATTCCATATAGATTGATTTTGAAGAAACTATGCCCGTCATGCTACTGAAAAATTTAGATCCGTCAAATATCTTATGTAATAGCACATAGATTGTCTATAGAAGTTTTGACAATAACGTCATACATGCAAAAATTATGATACTAGTCAATATGATTTTAAGTATATTTTTATCCCCGAATTCAACCTTCGTCTTCTGAAACTACAGAATATCATTTTAAATTTGTGTGAAAATAATTTTCGATATGTTTATGTTTTACAATTATATGTTGCACTTTCAAGAGTAATATAAATATCGACAACAAAAGTTCTGGTTATGGCAGAGCAACTAAAGCATTAGAAGGAAACATACACACAAAAAAAAAGATCATCTACAAAGAACTATTCGGTAAGATAGCATCAAATTAAATACTTTTAAACTATAATACGTAATTATCTAACTAACATGACTAAATTGATCATTTGTATAGTTTTGATGATGTCCTTACATTTTGAATTCACGTATTATGTTAATGTAATATTTTCGGCCTTTAGATTATTTAAATGCCTAAACCATCACGTACCATTATTAACGTGCAACGCACGTTCATAGATACTAGTATATTTAAATAATTCTTTGTTTCATTTCTATTTTTTCGAAATTACTTAATTAGTTCAAACCTCTTCTATATAATTAGCACGCATCCACCAAACTTAATTAGCAGCCTAACACATCTTATTAAGTTCTTAGTACGAACAAGGTAAAAATAAGCATCCATCCATGGATTCTTTTGATCCCTCTGCCCTTGTCGTTGTTCTCTTCTCTCTATTCCTCACTGCTATTGTCCACAAACGTCTTTCTTCTAATAAAACCAAACTTCCCCCTGGTAGTTTTGGCTGGCCTGTAATAGGCGAAACTATAGACTTCTTGTTTAGTAATCCTGAAAAGTTTGTGAGTGATAGGATGAAGAAATACTCTCCTGATATTTTCATGACTAAAATAATGGGAGAAAAAACAGCAGTAATTTGTGGCCCTAATGGTCATAAATTCCTCTTCTCAAACGAAGAGAAACTCTTTACTGCGTTTCGTACTCACTCCATGCAAAAACTTTTCCAATCCTACCAATCCAATTCTTCTTCTTCTCCTTCTCCTTCTCCTTCTCAGTCTACTCGGGTTATGATTCGCCAACCCGGGTTTTTAAAACCCGAAGCTCTAACCAGATACTTGGGAGAAATGGATTTAATAACACAAGAGCTTTTGCAATCTCATTGGGAAGGCAAAAATGAGATTAAAACCTATCCTTTTGCTAAATTTTTGACATTAACACTTGCTTGTCGTTTCTTTCTTGGCACAAATAATTCAGAAAGGATCACGAAACTCGTGAATTATTTTGATGATATTACTTTAGGATTACATGCGATGCTTTTGAATTTTCCAGGGACGGCATTTTATCGGGCGAATAAGGCGGCGATTGCCGTCAGAAGGGAACTTATAGGTGTGATTAAAGAGAAGAAAGAAGAAATGGCAAATGGAGTGAAAATGCAAGATATATTGTGTCATATGATAGTTGTTACGGATAGTAAAGGGAAGTTTATGCCTGAGAATGAAATTGCTGATAAAATTATGGGACTTTTAGTTGCTGGATATAGCACTGTTGCTACTACCATAACCTTTCTCATGAAATATGTTGGACAGAGATCTGATATCTATGAAAAGATTTTGATTGGTATGTACATCCTCTTCGTCTCTCTTTTTAATTTATTCATTTCTTTTCCTTTTATTTTTCTTATTATATTATATCCACTTATCCAAAAATATTGCATACAATATTGCGGTCCGCCCTTTCTCCTACTCCGTGCATGGTCACTTACCACCACCAATCATGGATAGTTGCTTATAATTATAGTAATTAGATTTTAAAAGATTTGCACAAATTCTCTTTTGCAAGTAAGCCTTTCTATTGGACATGAAGTTTCAATATAATTTGGGATAGGTAAATCTAGGTCTAGTCTTGAATGTAGCGTGTATAAGTTTCCATGATATTTTTTCATAGTATATGATTAGATTACCAATAAAAATCATCCGAAAAAGGAAAGAAAAAGAAACAATTGACTTGTTTCATAGCCAGCATATATAAATTGATGGTTTCTTATTAAAGGGTGTACGCACGAATTTTTGTAAGCGATGTTGAAATTTATAGAAGAATTGAATATAATTTTGATTATTATATTTTTAGATAAAAAATATTCTTAGTCTGTTGGTTTTGTTGAGTATTAAGATAGAAAAGGTCTTACAATTTTTAACCATAAAGGCCCTCTCAAATATTTGCAAAAGAAAAATGTGCTAGTTGAGGTTTAAACCTTTGACCTCTTAGAGCAAAATCAAACACATAACCAACACACCAAAATACAATTTATGTTAAGTGGTGTCATTTTTTCCTACTTATCCGTTTCCGTACAATATTGATACATATATTTAGTGAAAAAATTCGACGAAACGGTATCGCGTGACACCGCTTCGGTAAGCGCGCGTGCATCTGCCCTGCTTATTTGTAATCGAGAGAAATAAATTTAAGCTATATATTGTTAATAGATCATTTTTACATTTCAGTGAATATTAACCTATGATAACAAGTTAGTTAGTTGGTAGTCTTTTTAGGTTATGGATTAATATTTATCATAAATTAAAGGTTTATAAGTATGACTAATTATTTATTTTATCGACTTATAAAACTTAAATTCTCTTATAATACAGAGCAAAAGGAGATTGCAGGGGCGAAGAAGGCGGGAGAAGTGTTGGAATGGGAGGACATGCAAAAAATGAAGTACTCATGGAATGTGATATGTGAAACAATGAGGCTAACTCCACCTCTTCAAGGTACTTTTAGACAAGTGCTGACAGACTTCACCTATGCCGGTTACTCCATCCCCAAGGGTTGGAAGGTACATTCCATCTACTTGGACCATCTCATTATTTTATTTTACTTTTTTTAATAGTTTAGTTTCTACATAGAAGGGAGTTTCGGAACAACGGTACAGTTATCTATGTGTGATTTGTAGGTAAGGGGTTCGAACCGCTAATATCCCTTTTTAGTTTAGTTTCAACTTGAAATAAAAGACTTAACTTTGAAAAATTAGTTTGGAGAGTATTTAGGTAAAAAAGTTTTTGCATTAGTTTTATTTCTTTTTTTTGGTTTTCCACCCGGTATCCGGTATCCGTATTGGGGCTCGACTATATTCGGATTCGCGCCGCGTAGCCCCAATATATGTTTGATCACAATTTTAAAACCCAAATAGGCTTTTTTAATCTCCATAGTCTATCTCAAATATTCATTTTTTCAACGGCAACCAAATACTGTCCAAATGGTTTGAAGTTTTTTTTTTAAAAGTACTTGGAACATACTCCGTAGCCACTTGAGAATACATCTTATCTCAACCTAATAATTAATTGGTTCAAAGGTCAAAAGTTCCGTAATGATCCACTAATCTGAACATTTTGCGACCTAATTCCACCAACCTTAGCTTGTTTGATATATTAATCCTCCAAACTCTTGAGCCAACAACTATGATACAAATTAAAGTTTAATGATTCTTTTTTTTTTAAGATACGAATTTGATTATTTCATAATACACTGTATACATATCCATTCAATGATCAGTTCAATGAAAATGCTATCTTAAGAAGTTACACCAGAAACAAGTACATCAATCTACAAATATTTTTTTTTTAAAAAAACTAAGTAATTTGACATGTATAGGTTTACTGGACAGCAAGCAGCACAAACAAAAATCCTGCATATTTTCAAGACCCTGAAGAGTTTGATCCATCAAGATACGAGAAACGCGACGAGCCAACTCCATACACGTACGTGCCATTTGGGGGTGGACCAAGAATGTGCCCTGGCAAAGAGTACGCTCGCCTTGCAATTTTAACTTTTCTTCACAATGTAGTAATGAAATACAAGTGGGAATTACTAGCACCAGATGAGAAGGTTGTTGGTGATATGATGCCTACACCAGAAAAAGGGCTTCCTATCCGTCTTCACCAACATTAAAAAGAAGCCATCAGCTTTTGAGATTATATTCTCTAGCCATCAAACTATATAGGATTTTCAATTTCAATTAATGAAATTATCTATTTTTCTTGGTTTTATTTGATCCTGTTTAAAAGTTGTAAGTTCATTAAGGACTTGTTACTGTTAAATTTGAGACGATCGGAGGTGATTGAATGAGACAATCATGTTTTATTAGAGAATATTTGCACAATTCTACCACTTGTTGATCAGGTAATTAATTAATGAAAATTTTTATTCTGTTGTCTTTATTATTCACCAATCACTAAGAGGTACTCGCCTATGATGCATGTAGAGTGGTAGACCATCGTCACATACAACATCAAAAATCATAATGTTGGGAAGCGTGTTAAGATAATAGAAGGAAAAGGATATTTAAGAGAGAAAAACAATAAATTGTACAAGACAAGGCAAAATTTACGTGGTTCGGCAATTTTTGTCTACTCCACGGTCACACAAAAAATAGTTCTTTATTAATTGAAGAGAGAAAGAAGAAGTTTTGGGATGATCTACAAATGAAAATGTAGACCCCTATTTATAGGCTTTTGAATGTCCTGTCGAGGTAAGCGCTAACATCATAAAAATGCAGATGTAAGCTCTTACATCATAAGAATATCGAGGTAAGCGCTTACATCACAAGCATGTCGATGTAAGCGCTTACATCATATTTTTATCTTTTTTTTTATTTTTCTTTATTTTGTTTTGTCTACTTTCACGTACAACAATAGGTTTGCTCCTATCAATCCCCCCTCAAACCTATGTTACATCAAGAAAGAAAAAAATTTGCTATTCTCTGGTGGTGCCTTCACGCTATCAGTCTTGAAGGCTAAGTGAGGCAGCGCACAGCCTCAGTTTGTCAACACTGACAACTTTGGTCAACATGTCTGACGGGTTCTTTGATCCTTGTATCTTCTGCAGGGAAAGAGTTCCTTTATTTATCAACTCTCGGCTATGATGATACCTAAACTAGATATGCTTCGATCTTGCATGAAATACTGGATTCTTGGCAAGATGAATTGCACTCTGGCTATCGCTGAAAAGCTCACAATTGTCCTACTCTTTACCTAGCTCTTTAAGAAAATTCTTGAGCCAAATCATCTCTTTTCCAGCTTCTGTAATTGTCATGTACTCTACTTCAGTGGTAGATAAAGCAACATTTTTTTGAAGTCTGGATATCCAACTAACAGCAGTACCACCCAAGGTGAACACGTAGCCCGTGGTACTTTTTCGACTATTCATATCGCCGCCTAAATTTGCATCAGCAAAACCTTGTAAGATAATATTTCTCTTTTTAAAACAAAGTGATATACCTGGGGTGCCTTTGAGATATCGCAATATCTATTTTACACCTTCCCAATGCTCCTTTCCTGGATCTGACATGTATCTACTAACAACTCCAATTGCATGGGCTATGTCAGGTCTAGTGCAAACCATAGCATACATCAAACTTCCTACTACTGAACATACGGAACTTTGGACATGTACTTCCTTTCTTCATTTGTCTTAGGTGATTGGTCCTTTGACAGATTTAGATGGCTTCCAAGTGGAGTGCTTCTGGTCTTTGCATCATGAAGACTGAACCTGCTTAGTACCTTCTGTATGTACTTTTCTTGAGACAACTTTAAGGTTCCTTCCGACATGTTTCTGCTAATCCTCATCCCAAGCATTTGCTTAGCTGGTCCTAAGTCTTTCATTTCAAACTCCTCCGCCAGTTGTTGCTTAACCAAATTAATCTTATTTATGCTAGATCCTGCAATTAGCATATCATCAACGTACAACAGTAAAATGTTATAGGATTCATCAAGATTTTTTATATAACAGCAATGGTCCATCTCACATTGTGTGAAACCATTTTTATGCATGAATCCATCAAATTTGTTGTACCATTGTCGGGGAGCTTGTTTCAAACCATACAAACTCTTCTTCAACTTACACACAAAGTTTTCTTTACCAGAAACTTGAAAACCTTCAGGCTGCTTCATGTAGATGTCTTCTTTAAGGTCACTATGCAAGAAAGCAGTTTTAACATCTAGCTGCTCTAAATGCAAATTTTTTGCAACTACGATACTTAGCACCAACCTGATAGTAGTTAATTTGACTACAGGAGAGAAGATCTTGGTGTAGTCAATTCCTTCCTTCTGCTGAAAGCCTTTTACTACTAATCGTGCTTTATATCTCTTCTTACCATCATGCTCTTCCTTGACTCTGTACACCCACTTGTTCTGCAATGCCTTCTTTCCTTTTGGTAACTCCGTAAGTATCCATGTTTTATCTTTTGAAGAGAATTCATCTCTTCTTTCAAGGTTAGCTTCTACTTATCAGAGTCTATCACCTGCATTCCTTCGACAAAATGCTCTGGTTCTCCAGCATCAGTTAGAAGTAAATAGTGAAGAGAGAGAGTTAACCTATTTGGAGCATTCGTGACTCTTTTAGATCTCCTCAATGTAGGTTCATGAGTAACAGAATCCGAATTTGATTCAGGTCCTGATTCCAGATTTGGTTCTGCATTTGATTCTATCTCTGGTTCTGATCCAGGTTTGGCTTCTAGTTCTTCTTAAAATTCGGCTTCTGGTTCTTCATCTTCAATTTCAGAATCAGTTGTAATCCCTCTAGCCACTTCATTTTCTGAGATTTCTTCTAACTCAACTGTTTCAGACATTGTCTGTTTGCTGGTGTTGTTTGGTTCTACTTCAAGCTTGTCCTTGTACATCACATTTTCATTAAATGTGACATTCCTGTGTCTTAGGATCCTTCTATTCTGATCATCCCAAAACCGATAACCAAAATTATCATTACCATAGCGAATAAAGAAACATTTCTTGGCTTTAGGGTCGAGCTTATATCTATGATGAATATAAATATTTACTTATTATATATTATTAATATTTTACTTTAAATAATATACTTAAATTTATATTTAGTATTTTGCCTCTTTCTAACTATTTTTACAGAAAAAAAAGAAAAAAAAAGAATAAAAATAATAGAAGGAAAAGACAAAATGCTCGATGAAAGTCTGCTATGGCAAGCACAAGAATTAAGATGGGAAACGGAATCCTATAATTGAAGTTCAGACGCATCCAAGCTTCTATCTTGGACGTGACAAGCTCATGTCTTCAGACACATCCAAGCTCATGTCTTCAGACACATTCAAGCTCACTCCTCAGACACATCCAAACTCATTCCTTGGACACGTCTAATCATTTAATGCTTGCAAGATTTATCTATAAAGAGAATGCAATTTGGCATCGGAGAGGAGGAGGAGAACTACTTTTATCTAAACTTCAGTCTTAACTTCTTTCTTTAACTATTTTATTTTATTCTTATTAGTTTTTGGATTTTCTAAGAGTATTGGAAATATTCTAGAATTCCTTTTTGTTGTGAGATTTAAATACTCCATAATGGAGTAATCTCTTTTGTTGGGATAGTTGATGAAGCTTGATATATATTTGTATAATATTATTTCAGTTTTAATGCACCCTTGGCTTGAAATTTTCATTGTATAATTCATATTGTGCTGAAATAATGGTTTCTAACTAATCATTATTATCACTTCTATATATTTTATTTAAGTTATTCTTATATTAATTTTGTAATTCTCATGAAGCAAAATTAATATATAATAACCAATGAATAAAATAGTAGAGTGAGAATAATTTTTTATAAAATTATTATTTCAAATCTGTAATCTTGTTTGTGTGAGTTTTAATTCTCACGGAGGAATTGTTGTAGGCAAGATTACTGATTTTTAGTAAAAATATTCTCACGAAGTTTTTACTACCTTTTAGCACAATTCAAGCAAGAAAATATTTCGGTTTGATCGTCACTAGTTTTAACTCATTTAATTACATAATCTCACGGAGTGCTATTAATTGACTTTTTCTTAGTGAACAAACATAATTGTATTAGCAATAAGCAATTATTCTTTAGAGAAATACATGTAGAAATTGAGATTTTATTGTAATAATATTATCAAGTGAATTCAACGATTCCCAACTCTTTTAAATTATAAATCTTTCAGAAATTGTTTGCTTTACTTTAATTAATTAACAAGTTTTAAAACTCACCTTTAATCAATTTGGTTCTCTCAAATAGTAGTAAAAATATTAAAAGTCTGTAGCCTAGATTAACCAATCTTTGTGGGACGATATCATAAACTATACTAGAATTTGACTGAGTACGAGCAGAAAAATCCTATGCACATTGATCTCGTCAAATTTTTTACATCATTGTCGGGGATTGGCACACGTCTACTTCAGACTAAATATTTTATTACTAATTTGGGAACTTACTATTAATATTATTATCTTTGTTATCAGTATCTACTAAATATTACTACTATTACTTTTACTATTACAAGTACTAACATCTTATAGAAGTGTTATTATCATTCGTCCTTCTTACCATCATTATAGCATAGCAGTCACTATTATTAATAGTAGTACTACTTATAACTATATTCTATATTAGTATTATATTATTATTTTCCATTGTTAGTTACTATTACTACTTACTGATTTCGTTTACCATTTTTTTTTCATAACATCTATTGCTAATTAGTACTTATATAATTACTATTATCATATACTACTACTACAACTACTACTACTACAACTACTACTTTAGGAGTTAAGTTCAGATTATTTTTTTAGAATCTTGAGTAGTTTATGACCCGCTCTTCTATAAAAGAGTTGGTCAATTACGATCCTGAAATTGAAAAATCTCTTCGATTGTGCAGGAAAGGAAAAGCATTATCTTCCCAAAGCATAGCTTGTGAAGGTATGGAGAATCAAGAAGTAGAAGACATTCAACTACCAGTCCATGTGGAGGATCACTTTGATGAAGTAGCACAAGGCGAGCAAACAGAATCTTAAGGGATTATGCTAGACCTGACCGCTTTAACTGTGAATCTAGTGTCAGAAAACCTCCAGTGGCAGCCAACAACTTTGAAATCAGGACTGGCCTGATTCAAATGATTCAACAGTCTTGCATCTTCAATGGAGACGCAAGTGAAAATCCACACAGTCATTTGATTGACTTTTTGGAACTTGTTGAAACAGCTAAATATAATGGAGTACCTCCTGAACCTATCAAGTTAAGGCTATTTCCTTTCTCTTTAAAAGGAGATGCCAAAACTTGGTTGCGAAGTTTGCCACAAGGTTCCATCACCACATGGGATCATATGATTCAGAAATTTTTAAACAAATATTTTTCCTCTGCTAAAACCACAAAGTTAAGACAAGACATCTCTAATTTCTTGCAGACTGACACTAAGTCAGTTTATCAAGCTTGGGAAAAATTAAAAGCAATGTTAAGAAAATGCCCACACCATGACATTCCTGAACATATGCAGTTGTATATTTTTTATCACGGGTTAAAACCCTCTTCTAGAAATGTGATTGATGTAGCTGCGGGAGGTTCTGTAATGGGAAAAACCACGGAGGAAGCATTGCAATTGTTGAACGAGATTTCTGAGAATGCCATCCAATGGCCATCTGAGAGTGTAATCATCAAGAAGGCTGCTACGGTAAATTAGGTTGATGTTTTAAATACACAAATGCAGCAAATTGTTTCTTTGGTACAAAAGTTTGAAACTTTTCAGGTGAATACACAACAACCAAGCCAATCTGAGGTTTGTTACATGTGTGGAGGAAATCATTAGAACCATGAATGTCAAGCAACCAATCACAATGATGAACATGTCAATGTCATCGGTTACAAGCAATATCCTTTTGGAAGTCCAATGCAACAGAAACATCCAGGTTTTCAATGAAGCAATCCAAATGGTGCTAAGAACTCTCAAAGCTTCCAGAAGAAACAAATACAGGGTCCACCCGGATACCAGAATCCAAACCATGGTCAATCAAACTTTAGACCTTATCAGCAAGCAACTCCATATCAGCAAAGGCCTCAACAAGCTCATGTAAGTCTTGATGATCTTTTGTATAAGTATATTACGGTCACTGATGAAAAGATGGAGAGTCAAAATTTATTCCTCAAAAATCTATAAATACAGTTGAGCCAATTGGCAGCTCTTATTACAGAAAAGATTCAGGGTCGTTTACCAAGCAATACAGAGAAAAATTCAAAAGAACACCTTAAGGCCATCACCTTATGGTCAGGTAAGGAGCTTAATGAACCCTATACAGACCAATCAGAACAACAGGTAAACAATGGTAAGAATGTTGAAATACCCATTGAACCATATGAAAAGAAAGAAGTCAAGAAAAAAATATTGAATCCTCTCCCTGTGACAATTTCTTTTCCACAAAAAATGAAAAGAAAAACTCTTGATAGTCAATTTGCCAAATTTTTGAAGATTTTAAAACAGATTAACATCAATGTTCCGTTCACTGATGCTTTATTGCAAATGCCTTCATATGCCAAATTTTTAAAAGAAATTTTGTCAAGCAAAAGAAAATTGGAAGAAGTTTCTGTGGTAATGCTTACTGAAAAATGCAGTGCTATACTTCAAAATAAGCTACCACAAAAACTTGGTGACCCATGTAGTTTTACAATTCCATGCACTTTGGGAGGAGTATATTTTGAAAAAGCACTCTGTGATTCTGGAGCTTCAATAAATTTGATGCAATTTTCTATCTTTAGAAAATTGAATCTTGGTGAAATGAAAGACATATGTGTTTCTCTTCAGTTTGCAGATCAAAGTACTAAGAAACCTAAGGGAATAATTGAAAATGTGTTCGTAAGAGTATATAAGTTTGTTTTCCCTGTAGATTTTATAGTACTTGAAATGAAGGAATGTCCTAATGAACCAATCATTTTGGGTAGACCATTGCTTGCCACAGGTAGAGCAATCATAGATGCCCATCAAGGACAACTAATTTTGAGAGTTCATGAAGAAAGAGTCATTTTTGATATGCAAAAGATATTAAGATTTTCAGGAGATGAGACGTCATCGTCGTGTTTTTCGATTTACATGCTTAATTATCTTACAGATGAATTCAAAGATGATCAATTAATTCCAGACTCAATGGAAAGATGTTTGGCCAAATCTGGCACAAAACAAGATAATGATCTTATCATCAGAAGAGAAGCCGAAATACTAGAAAAAGATTCTGAAGATGAGGAGATCCAACCAGAACAAGTTCAACAAAAAATTGAACTCAAAGTTCTTCCATCTCATTTAAAATATGTTTACCTTGAGAAAGAATTATTTCCAGTAATTATTTCATCTTCTCTTACTACAGGATAAGAAGAAAAACTGATTGAAGTGTTGAAAGCACACAAGGGAGCCTTGGGATGGACTATAGAAGATATCAAAGGGCTTAATGCAACTGTTTGTACGCACATAATCTTTATAGAGGATAGCTATAGGCCAATAGTCCAGCCCCAAAGGAGATTGAATCCAGCAATGCAGGAAGTAGTAAAAAGGAGATCGTAAAGCTTTTGGCGGCAGGTATTATCTATCCCATTTCAGACAGCCCTTGAGTAAGCCCAGTTCAGGTAGTACCAAAGAAAGGAGGTATGAATGTTATAAAATGAAAGTAATGAACTCATACCTACCAGAACCGTCACAGGATGGAGAGTCTGTATTGATTACAGACGTCTCAATGATGCTACTCGAAAAAATCATTTTCCTTTACCATTTATTGATCAAATGTTAGAAAGAATTGCAGGATATAGTTTTTACTGCTTTCTTGATGGCTATTCAGGGTATAACCAAATACCAATTGCACCTGAAGATCAGGACAAAATAACTTTCACATGTCCTCATGGAACATATGCCTATAGGAGAATGTCATTTCGTCTATGCAATGCCCCTGCTACTTTTCAGCGTTGCATGTCAGCAATTTTTTCTGACATGACTGAAAAATTTCTTGAAATTTGTATGGATGATTTTACACTCTTTGGCAAACACATTTGAGGATTGTCTTCACCACTTGACCTTAGTTTTTAAGAGATGTGAAGAGACAAACTTGATTCTTAATTGGGAAAAATGTCATTTTATGGTTGCTGAGGGAATTGTTTTAGGACATAAAATCACCGATAAAGGGATAAACTTTGATAAGGCTAAATTGATCTTATAGCAGGACTACCCCCTCTCACAACTGTTAAAGGCATCAGAAGCTTTCTAGGTCATACAGGTTTTTACAGACGGTGTATAAAAGACTTTTCAAAGATTTCAAAGTCGTTGACTAATCTTTTGATGAAAGATATTAAGTTTGATTTTTCAGGTGATTGTTTGAAAGCATTTGAGACCCTTAAGGAAAAGTTATCAACCGCCCGTGTAGTTGTGTCCCCAGACTGGAATCAACCTTTTGAGGTCATGTGTGATGCTAGTGATATAGCAATTGGAGCTGTTTTTGGTCAGAGAAAGGATAAGATCTTTCGTCCCATTTACTATGTTAGTAGAACAATGAATGAGGCTCAACTAAATTATGCCACAACAGAAAAAGAGTTACTAGCAGTAGTATTTGCTTTTGATAAGTTTCGATCTTATTTGATAGGAACCAAAGTCACTATTTTTACTGATCATGCAGCTTTAAAATACCTCTTAGCAAAGAAAGATGATCGACCTAGATTGTTAAGATGGATTTTACTTCTACAAGAATATGACCTTGAGATAAAAGACAAAAAAGGAACAGAAAATCAAGTAGCTGACCATTTGTCTAGATTAGAAAATCCCCTCCTTGAGTTTAGCGAAATAAAGGAAGAATTTCCTGATGAACACATTTTCTCAGTTAACTCAATTGTGACTCAACCACCCTGGTTTGCAGATATTGCAAACTACTTGGTTGGAAAAAGGACACCCCAAGATCTCTCTTACCAGTAAAGAAAAAAGCTTATATCTAATGCAAAGTATTATTTATGGAATGAACCTTACTTGTTTAAAAATTGCGTAGATAATATCATTAGAAGATGTGTGCCTGAAGATGAGATGAGCAAAATTTTATATCATTGTCATGATGGAGCAATTGGAGGTCATTATGCGGCAAATCGAACAGCCTTTAAAGTTTTGGAAGCCGGATTTTTCTGGCCAACTCTCTTTAAAGATGCCCGAGCATATGTTGCACAATGTGACAGGTGTCAGAGAACAGGTAACATCACTAATAGAGATGAGATACCATTACAATCAATACAAGTATGTGAAATATTTGATGTTTGGGGAATAGATTTCATGGGTCCTTTCCTTCTTCTCATTCTTTTGAATATATCCTTGTGGTCATGGATTATGTGTCAAGATGGGTTGAAGCCATCCCCACAAGGAAAAATGATGCTCGAACTGTGTGCAATTTTCTCAAGAAAAATATTTTACTAGATTTGTCACACCATGAGTCATCATTAATGACCAAGGGACTCATTTTATGAATAAACAATTTTCTGCTTTGCTGACAAAATATGGTGTGACTCATAAAACATGAACACCATATCATGCTCAAACTCAAGGGCAAGTTGAAGTTTCCAACCGTGAGTTAAAAAGAATTCTTGAAAAAATGGTTGGAATCTCAAGAAAAGACTGGGCTTTAAAATTAGATGATGCATTATGGGCGTACCGAACGACGTTTAAAATGCCAATTGGAACATCCCCATATAGATTAGTCTTTGGGAAAGCTTGTCATTTGCTAGTTGAATTAGAACACAAAGCTTTTTGGGCACTAAAAGCACTAAACTTTGAATTATTCTCTGCTGGTAAAAATAGATTTTTTCAGGTTAATAAGTTGGAAGAACTGAGATTAGTAGCTTATGAAAATGCAAGAATTTTCAAAGAAAAAACAAAAATCTGGCATGACAATTTGATCCGACAGAAAAGTTTTCAAGTGGGAGATCAGGTACTTCTTTACAATAGTCGACTCAGGCTATTCCCAGGAAAGTTGAAATCCAGGTGGACAGATCCTTGTAATGTTACAGATGTAACTCCATATGGTACAATTGAAATTCAACAAAATAATGGCGGAGACAAGTTTAAGGTAAATGGACACAGGCTAAAAATGTACTTTGGAGGACATTTTGAGCAAAATCCATCGGTCACTTTGATAGATTGATGAATTTCAAAATTAATAAGTCGAGCTGACGACGTTAAACTCAGATCTATGATACCCTACACGTAGCCATTGAGGGTGAAGCAATGGAGCCTCATAAGTCCGATACAGATTTGGGTAATTAAATGCTTAACCAATTAATCTGGTCAATATCCAGGTTATTGTACAACCGGAACATCTCATGAAGGTCTCTACAAAAATAGTGTCACCTATACAAGAGTAATTCCATGGTGATCGGTATGACTAAGTAACTGGTTGGTTAGCCATTTAATAATTCAATTCGAATGTTGGCACAGCTAAATTTTTCTGGTTTATATTCATGACCAACACGTTATTGTCACACCTCCTTTTTACCTACATCTCGGGAAGGGTATAAGGGAGTTTTTCCAATTAAAGAACAATCGAAACGGGATTTATTATTAAGAATTCAAAGTCGCCACTTGGGAGATTTATGGTGTCCCAAGTCACCGATTGAATCCCGAATCGAGTAAAATATGACTCTGTAATACGGTCCGCAAACCAAAAATCTGAGTAAGGAATTCTATTAACTCGGGAGAAGGTGTTAGGCATTCCCCAGTTCCGTGGTTCTAGCGCGGTCGTTTAACTTTTATATTCGACTTAATTATCTGATTTTTAATACATGTTCAAATCTATGTGCACTTTAATACTTTAACGGCTTTGTTTATTTTAGGAATATTGCAACACTGTTAAAACATATCTCGAACCACGTCGCATAAATGCACCCGGGGCTTTCGACATATTTTAACATTGTTGAGATTTGGATTTGGGTCACATAAATGCACACCCGAGTCTAGGAAAATAATATTATTAACTAACGCGCCTAAAAGCTTTTCGCATTTGCAGCTTTGCGAGGGCCATGGAATTTAACTAAACGTCACGCCTCGAATTCTAAGGATCAATACAGGATTAACTAAAATGAGGCCAACACAACTAAATGGATTCATGTCTACATAATCAATCCAATATCCCTTTTAATGTGATCCAACACTCACATTTCATGAATAATCCTAGCGCGAGTTAAATTGCCAGCAGTTGGTACGACCTTCACTTCTCTTTAACTTTCCAATTCATTGAGTTATAAAAAAAATCTAACAAAAATGAAAATATCTTGCTATCTTCGAGCTTGGGCCCAGAATGAGCCCACTTCTTTTAGAAGCTGAAATCAGCAGGTGCAGGACTCAAGATCGAGTCCCCACGGCACACAAGCAACAACTGAAAATTCCAGGGGGTATCTGCGTGAACCCAGCTGATTGCCAATGATGGCATTACGCAACAAATCTTAAATAAGCCATTAAACATTCAATGGACAATCACAGGAGATTGTAGTGACGACAAAAATCCAGTTTCTTGGAAATTATACAATATGTGATTCTAATTGGTAAGTGAAACCTAACTAACCTAAACAATAACATGAAGGCCTGAGCCTTAACTAAAGCTCATATTAGCAAGACATGGGGGTCGACATTAAGCAGCAATGACTTTAAAGCATCAAGTTTGATACCATATCATGCAAACGCCAACAAACAATTCAACACAGGCCAACAGGATACTATAGAACATAACCAAGCATTTCTCTAACCTACAACCATTCTCAAACTAATCTGATAACTAAGCAGAAGAATCAGGTCACTTAAAGCTTTAGTCTTATATCATAATACCCCATTCATGACAAATATACTAATCAAATGCCTCTGTAGCTAAATATTACATCCATAGATGGGATTGAAAGGAGAATAAATGAAATTCAGTAACGATAACATCAGTTTATCATATTTCCAAATTCAAACTCCATATTACACTTTAGGTGATGTCCATAGTGCCAAGGAAACCTGGAAATGGAAAGATACAAACTATGGAGAATCAGCAGTAGCAGTAGCAGATATCAACAACAATAACAGCAACAAACACAGCCCAGACTTGGTAAATGAACCCAAGAGATTAACCCCAAAAGACCAATGGATCAGTAGTTTCAACAGTTTTATCAGAAATTAACCAAAAGATTTCGATGGAACAGTACTTTTCTTATGGTAAATGAACCCAAGAGATTAACTCCAAAAGACCAATGGATCAGTAGTTTCAACAGTTTTATCAGAAATTAACCAAAAGATTTCGATGGAACAGTACTTTTCTTATTGATCCTTTGGGCAGTTTAGATCTCAGAAGGTCTAAACTCTCACTCTCACAAAAAATGTCTATATCTCAGTCTTCCTTCCCCTCTCTAGGTCTATCTGTGTGTATCTCAATGCCCATCTCTCTGTCTATATGTGTCTATTTTTAAGACTAGAGCCAACTCCCTTTTTTATTCAAATCTTTTCCCTTTCCGGCTTGTTTTATTCTCTTACCATATGTATCTCTTAGCCTTTTAATCACACCCCCATGTTCTTCTGATTTCCAGCTCTTAAAAGGTCCTTAAACAAGTGTAGCTTCCACTTATCAATACCCTTTTCTATTTTTAAATTCATTCCACTAACTTAATGTTTTTTCTTTAATTCAGTAGTGCACTTCCTAGACCCTACCACTATTGAGGAACCTCCTAATTAATTATTGGCAGGTTTTTCTGCCTAAATTACCCTCAAGGCTTCTATTATTCATACCCCTAAGTTCCGAAGTACCACAATTATAGTAAACAAAAGACTAAAACCTTTAACTAGATTGAAAAATCAAAATCGCTATTAAATTACTTAACGACATACATGAATATCCATCAAAGGAAATTGAATGGATAATTCACAATTTTAAACCTAATTCAAACCTAAGAAGAGAAGAAGACGGGGCAGAAGTGGAATAATAACAAGAAAAGAAAAGAAGTAGTGTTGGATACTCACCAACTAAACTCGAAGTTAGAATCTTATAACTTGATTCATACAAAATTGATACCAATCGCTTTTTTCTGTCGAGAAGGAGCGAATGCCATCAATTTTGTAACGAATCAGCCTTCCCGAGTCGATGCATGCCACCAGTTTTGACAGTATCGAGTTGTGAGTTTTTAGAGCTTAAATTTGGATCTAATATTCGAGGAGTTCTAGAAAGATTCGAAGGAAACCATTCTGGGATTTGTAAAGAGGGGGTCAAGGTGGTCATATGGTATTAGTTTGGTTTGGGGATTTGAGATGATGGGGTGAAGGAGAATCAATGGTGTTAATTTGGGGTTGTTTGGGCCACCGGAACCGCCGTGAGGCGATTTCCGGTGGTTCCGGTGGGCAGAGGGAGGTGGTGTGAGGGGTGAGAGACTTGGGTGTCTCTGAAGAGACGAAGGAGCCTGGGTAGGGGCTTTAGGGAAGGCGAGATATGTTACACATATATATACAGGTTGTGGAATTGAATCCAAACCGTTGGATAAATTGAGATCAACGGCGTGGATCAATCCACTTATGTAAAACGGAGTCGTTTTGGCCGGTTGGGGGATTGGGTCGGTTAGTGGGGTGGACGGGTCGGGTTGCGTGGATAATACCGGGCCGTTCGATCGAATGAAACGAATGGTTCAAATTAACAAACATGAAATGGCATCGTTTAGTCGATGCTGGAGACGGACCGGGTTGGGGCTGGTTTTGGGCTGGATTGGGGTGGGTTTCCAGTGCATTTTATTTGGGCCTCTTGAATTAAATTGAATTTGGCCCAAATTTGACTTCCTTCTCTTTCATTAATTCTTTTTCTTTTTTTTTCTTCTTTTTCTTTCAAAAATTAAACTTAAAAATCCTAAAGTAAACTATAGAAGACCTAAATTAGCTTTAAAATATTAATTAACTTTAAATAACACCTATCACAAATAATTAAACACTTAAATTAAAAGAAAATCACACAATAATTCCTAAAATAACACATAATCAAAGCCAAAACCTAATTTTGGGAATTATTTTGGAGTAATTCGTATGAGGCAAAAATCACGTGCTCACAGCTGCCCCTCTTTGTCCGGAAGCCCAAAGAGTTTTCGTGCAAAGATAAAGTGAGCGAATACGAGCAATAACACTCCGTGGGAAGCATTTTATGAAAGATTTGACCGAACCTTTGCTTCAAAAGGTTTCCTACATATCCTTGGCTATAAAGGAATCAGGTCAATGTAGTTCGGGGAGTTTCGGTAACTGGGACTACCATGAAGCTGCGGTTTTACTGTTACTGTTGTTGCTACTGCTGATACTTCATACTGTCCTCCCTATTACACCATGACAAAAATGAAAAAGCTAGACTAAGCTATAATCTATGTTTTACAATGATTTATTTTCAAACTTGGTCTTGTGACTATTGTTGCCTTGTTGATTTGCATTTCCCTCAGTCGTTCCTTTGCTGCTGACTCGAATTGCATTCTTGAGATGCTTTCCCTCTCCTTCAGGCGGGTACCTGATTGTTGAACCTTTAAACGTCTTTCTTTGACCATTGCTGCTTATCCTCTATTCTACAGGCGGGCTTCTGATCACTTGAACCTGACTTGCTTGTTCCCTTCGTTCTCCATTTGGGTGCCTGACTGCTGAACTTGAATCATATTCCCTTGTTTTCCAGGTGGATGCCTGATTGCTGAATCTTCCACTGCCCTTCCTTGTTCTCTAGGTGGATGCCTGATTGCTTGAGCTTGAATTGCTTCTTCCCTTCATTTTTCCGGCGGGTTCCTAATTACTTGAAATCTGAATGGTATCCCCTTGTTCTCCAGGTGGGATCCTGACTACTGCGCTTGAAAGTATTCCTTGCTCTCCAGGCGGGCTCCTGACTTCTAAATAGACAAACCAATAATTTTAAAGCTAAAACTTAAATTATACTCCCTTGTTCTCCAGGCGGGCTCCTGACTGCTACGCTTGAATGTGTTCCCATGCTTTCCAGGCGGGCTCCTGATTGCTAAACTTGAAATGTATTCCCATGCTCTCCAGGCGGGCTCCTGACTTCAAAATAGACAAAACAAAGAAAATTTTCTGCCCCAGTTTGGGTATCTGGGCATATATGTAAGTGTAAAACGAACCACATTACCAAATATCAATAAGCATTTGAAAACTAGGTTCCGTTATCCAGGGGGTCTTGACAACTCTTGACAATTTTAAATCTAAGCTATATCTTTTAAAGGTATGACTTCCGCTAAATCTCGTTGTTTAATGAAAACTCTCAAAGCTAGGTCCCATTGTTCAGGAGGGTCCTGAGAATTCCTAATTGAATCCTATCTAAAACATGCAAACTTTGAAATTAACTTATGTTTCTTTGGGGTACACTTATGCTAGATCTTGTTTTTCACGATTCTTTCGATTTTTCTTTTTAAACTAGGTCCCATTTTCCATGAGGGTCCTGAGAATTTCTGACTAAATTGGGAAAAGGCGGAAAAAGATGGTGTTTCTGCTTGGGGAAAACGTTGAGGAAACAGAAAATCATAATCATTAATCTAGGAAAGAAGAGAAGTTAGAATCTTTGTTCTCATGGGGTAATGTCCAAAGTGTATCCCAAACATACAAACTTCAAAGTTCCACTTATAATCTTCTAGGGTGCACTCATGCCAAATTCCGCTACTCATGATTATTTTGAATTTTAAACTAAGTCCTATTTTCCAGGAGGGTCCTGAGAATTTCCGCGATCAAATCTGCTTAGTACTTACTCTTCCTACGGATGATTTCCCGAAACAAATGCCATTTTTGCCCCTGTTTCAAATCAAAGAAAATTTCGTCAGTTTAAAACGTGGTGGTTCATCGTGGCAGTCTTGGTGGAGGTGGTTTTCTCTTTGCCATTCTTTGCTTCGTCCAACTGCCTTGAACTGATCGAAAAGATTGTTTTGACCTTTTGACTGATCCTTAACTGCAAGATCCCCAACTGCTATTCTCACCTCCTAACCTTTCTACCTGAAACCGTACATCTCTCACGATATTACTGAACCATTCCACAGTTTTAACTTTTCCTTACACCATAGGTCCCATTTTTCGTCTTTGGCATGTTCTAGCTGCATTTTGCTTTGTGCAATTCCGAAACTGGTAGTAAGCTTTGAAATTCCTTCTTAGAAGGCTAACTTGGAAGAGCTTTAGAGAAGTAAAATTAACAGCAATGAAATGCAAGGATTTTAAAAATAAAGAAAAGAATCCAAATTTGGATGACTGTTGGAGATAGGAAAAGGGACTTATCTGAGCGGAATCACCAGCACCAATGATCATAGTATGCATTTGGATTAATCAGCCCAGTCTATTTAACCAATCTCTTTTCCAATTGTTTTACTTTGTTCTCCAAGATTTCCACAACCCAATTTTACTTTCCGCCAACTTACGGACCTTGTTCGACTTGCAGTGCCCTGAAGGGTTTTCACCGACAAACCTCTCTCATTTGTTTTCTCTCAGCTTTCGTTGCCTCATGGTGCCCACGAAGGTTTTCACCAATAAGACTCTCTCATTTTTATTTTCTCTCAGCTTTCGTCGCATCATGGTGCCCATGAGGGTTTTCACCAATAAGACTCTCTCATTTTTTTTATTTTTCTTACTTAAACTGGAGTGTTGCCCCAGATATGAATCCTCTTTACATTGCTCGACTTGGCATATCTTGAAAACTGATCGGAAGGTCTTTCTTTGGATCGTAATGTGGGCTTTTGGATGGGGTTAGAAAGAAAGGGTATCAAAGGCTCAAAACAATTTTGACACGGGTTTAAAATTACAACTCTTGGAATCACATTTCTTATTACAAGTACAACTTCTGCCCCAGTTTCTTGCTTGGGGATCTTTTGATATTTTATTTTACTATGACCGAGCCGGGAAGCTGCCTATGTATCCTTAACAGGAATCAGGTCAAACGTAGTTCACACGTGAATTTCCTTGTTGTTATACTTTTCACTTCTTTTCTTTTCTCTTTTTCTTTTCTTTCTTTTTCTCTCTTTTTCGTTATTGATTCCAAAAGAGGGGTATGAAAGAAATAAATAAGGCTAAAAAGGGGGAACAAAGGGTGAAATGTTTAGATAGCAGAACAAATTGCCTTCGTCATTCCAATCTTCGAAATAATGCCAAATACAAACAATCAACAGTTATAACAATGAAATCATACATAATATCTTTTTACTGCATCAGAATTGATAGCCATGTCTATGCATTTTCCTTCGATATATGTTAAACATAAAGCACCATTGGACAATACTCTGGTCATAAGGAATGACCCTTGCCAATTTGGGGCGAACTTGCCTTTCGTTTCAGCCTGGTGTGGAAGGATACGTTTCAGCACCTGCTGGCCCACTTCAAACTTCCGGGGACGTACCTTTTTGTTGTATGCTCTTGCCATTCTCTTTTGATATAACTGGCCATGACATACTGCTGCTAATCTTTTTTCATCAATCAAATTCAACTGCTCCAAACGGGTCTTGACCCACTTATTATCATCAATTTCAGCCTCAGTGACAATCCGAAGGGACGAGATTTCAACTTTCACAGGTATCACTGCTTCAGTTCCATATACCAACAAATAAAGAGTTGCACTTACTGAAGTACGGACAGTAGTGTGATAACCCAGCAGCGCAAACGGTAATTTTTCAT
The DNA here is from genome assembly GCF_000393655.2 of Nicotiana sylvestris. NCBI lineage: Eukaryota > Viridiplantae > Streptophyta > Magnoliopsida > Solanales > Solanaceae > Nicotiana > Nicotiana sylvestris. Next base: position 60,265,944 of record NC_091058.1, read on the forward strand.
GCCATTGCCTGGAACTTTCTACCATTTTCTGAAGTATCTTCTTTATGTTTTTGTTGGCTGCCTCAACTGCTCCATTCGCCTTGGGAAGATATGGGGTAGAATTGCAATGTGTAATCTTAAACTGTTGGCATACCTCTTCCATCAATTTACTATTAAGATTAGCACCATTATCCGTGATGATCACTTTTGGGATGCTGAATCGACAGATAATATTTGAGTGAACAAAATCGACCACTACTTTCTTGGTCACCGATTTGAATGTTTTGGGCCAAATCCACTTGGTGAAATAATCAATGGCTACCAGAATGAATCTATGAATGTTGGATGCTGCTGGCTCAATTGGTCCAATGATATCCATGCCCCAAGCAACGAAGGGCCATGGTGCCGACATCGTGTGCAATTCCGATGGTGGAGAATGAATCAAATCTCTGTGTATCTGGCATTGATGACATTTGCGCACAAAACTGATACAATCTCGCTCTATGGTGAGCCAATAATAACCTGCTCGGAGAATTTTCTTTGCTAGCACATACCCACTCATATGTGGTCCGCATACTCCTGAATGTACTTCGGACATGACAGTCGTAGCTTATCTAGAATCTATGCATCTTAACAATCCAAGGTCTGGTGTTCTTTTATACAAAACTCCTCCACTTAAGAACAATCCACTTTCCAACTGTCGAATTGTTCTCTTCTGATCCCCCGTGGCTTGCACTGGATATATCCCCATTCTGATGTACTCCTGGATATCATCAAACCACGGTTCGCCATCAAGTTCTTCTTCAATCTTGTTGCAGTAAGCATGCTGATCTCGTACTTAAATGTGCAAAGGATCGACATAGGCTTTGTCCGGATGGTGCAACATTGACGCTAGGGTAGCTAAAGCATCGGCGACCTCATTATGGACTCTAGGAATATGCCTAAACTCTACTGATCGAAACCGTTGACAAAGATCATGCAAACATTGTCGGTATGGTATGAGCTTCAAATCTCGTGTTTCCCATTCTCCTTGAATTTGGTGTACCAGAAGATCCGAGTCTCCCAAGACCAAGACTTCCTGTACATCCATGTCTGCAGCTATCCTTAAACCCAAAATGCATGCTTCGTACTCAGCCATATTGTTGGTACAATAGAAACGAAGTTGAGCTATAACAAGATAGTGATGTCGTGTTTCAGAAATAAGCACGGCTCTTATCCCCACTCTTTTCATGTTAGCAGCCCCATCGAAGAAAAGTTTCCAACCTGGTTTTTCGGCCTGTTCTAGCTCGTCAATATTCATTACCTCTTCATCAGGAAAATAAGTCCTCAGTGGCTCAAACTCTTCATCGGCCGGGTTTTCGGCCAAATGATCGGCCAATGCTTGGGCTTTCATTGCAGTCCGAGTCACATAGATTATGTCAAACTCTGTGAGCAAAATCTTCCACTTCGTCAGTCTACTGTCGGCATAGGCTTTTGAAAGATATACTTCAATGGATCCAAGCGTGAAATGAGGTAAGTAGTGTAGGATGACAAATAATGTTTCAATTTCTGTGCCACCCAAGTTAGGGCGCAACATGTCCTTTCTAGGTGAGTGTACTTAACCTCACAAGCTATGAACTTCTTGCTAAGATAGTAGATGGCTTGTTCTTTCCTACCGGTGATATTATGCTGCCCCAGTACACAGCCAAATGAATTTTTTAGGACAGTTAAGTAAAGAATCAAAGGTCTCCCTAGTTCTGGTGGTACCAGTACAGGCGGGTTAGACAAGTATCCCTTTATCTCGTTGAATGCTTCTTGACACTCATCAGTCCACTTGATCGCAGCGTCCTTCATTAGCAACTTGAAAATAGGCTCACAAGTTGTCGTGAGCTGAGCAATAAATCTGCTGATATAGTTCAACCTTCCTAACAAACTCATCACTTCAGTATTGTTCCTCGGAGGGGGCAATTCTTGTATGGCTTTGATCTTTGATGGGTCCAACTCGATGCCTCGCTGGCTGACTATGAATCCCAACAGTTTTCCAGATGGAACACCAAATGCGCACTTGGCGGGGTTCAGCTTGAGGTTGTACCTGCAAAGCCTCTGGAAGAATTTCCTCAAATCCCCGACATGGTCGGCCTGATGCTTTGATTTTATGATCACATCATATACATATACCTCAATATCCTTGTGTATCATATCATGAAACACAGTAGTCATTGCCCTCATATAAGTTGCCCCAGCATTCTTCAAACCAAATGGCATTACCCGGTAGCAATAAGTTCCCCATGGCATGATGAATGCCGTCTTTTCTGCATCTTTTTCATCCATTAGAATCTGATGATACCCGGCGTAGCAGTCAACAAAAGATCCAATCTCACGCTTAGCACAATTATCGATCAAAATGTGAATATTGGGTAGTGGGAAGTTATCCTTCGGACTTACTTTGTTGAGATTGCGGTAATCGACGCATACTCTGATCTTGCCATCCTTCTTCGGCACAGGCACGACATTAGCCAATCAAACAGGATACCGAGTGACCCGAATAACCTTTGCAACCAACTGCTTGGTAACTTCTTCTTTAATCTTCACACTCATATCAGTTTAGAATTTCCTCAACTTTTGCTTGACAGGAGGGAATGCTGGATCAGTGGGCAATCTGTGGACCACTAAATCAGTGCTTAAACCTGGCATGTCGTCATATTACCACGCAAAAACATCTTTGTACTCAATGGGTGTTTTGATTAACTCCTCCCGGGTTTTTGGCTCGAGGTGGACACTTATTTTAGCCTCTCGGACATTGTTTGTGTCCCCTAAATTGACGGCTTCTGTGTCATTCAGGTTGGGTTTGGATTTTTCTTCGAAGTGAATTAACTCCTTACTAATCTCTTTGAAGGCTTAATCCTCATCATCATATTCTGATTCATAATCACAATCTACTTCTTGAACTAATATTTCGGAATCAGATTAATTTTTAAGACTGGACTGAGGATTCCTTATGCATACCATATCATTAGAACCAACGTAAAAAGAACTGTATATAAAAGAAAAGAAAACAAAAAGGAAAACCATCAAGAATGATGAAGAAAGGGAAATTGTATTTTATTGAATGATAAAAGATAACAAGGTTTGCACACTCAAACAGACTGAAAAATGAAATCCGGATTACAACCCTGGAATAATCCGTACAAACTTAAAAGAAAATCAAAGCAAACTACCAAGACTCCTTCCGAGTAGGGAGAGGAGTATCCTTCCAATTATTAAGCTTTGTTGTTGGCCCGATAAATTGCACTTCCGTGTTGCTAGAACCTTCTCCAATTTCCACCATGTTCACACTGTCGAACAACTTCTCAAATATTTCAATTAACTCCTTGTCTGGATCAATCACAGAACTGGGAATTGTTGTCACTGGGCGACTCCTCGTACCGGACTTGACAAATGATCTGGAAAGACGTGGGACCGGCTTTGGAAGGACCCATGCCCTCTGTTTCAATTTCCTGGCTCTTTTTATATCTGCGGTTGTGGGCTTGAATCCTAGACCAAATGTTCCCAAGTTTTCAGGGAGAGACACGGGCTGTATGATGCCTTGCAGAGCTAATCCCAAACCCTTTCCTGGTACAAAACCATTTTTCAACATTTCGTATGCTACCATGACTAATGCGGCGGTTATCTTCGGATTTGGGATACACTTCCCCTCTGGAACTTTCTCGACTAACATTGTGTCAGAAACTTGGTAGACCCATGGTCCCTTGTCATCTTCCACCTCAATGAATGGCATAATGGTGTTGTTGTGAGCGCACAAATTATCTTCACCGTGCACAACTATTTCCTGTCTGTCCCATTCAAACTTGACCATCTGATGGAGTGTTGATGGTACTGCTTTAGCGGCGTGGATCCATGGTCGTCCTAATAGAAAATTATAGGAAACAGCTATATCCAGCACTTGGAATTCCATTGTGAATTCTACTGGACCTATAGTCAGCTCCAACATTATGTCCCCGACTGAGTCTTTGCCTTCGCCGTCAAATCCTCGCACACAGATATTGTTCTTATGGATCCTCTCATCTTCTACTTTCAGCTTGCTTAGAGTGGAGAGAGGACAGATGTTCGCACTTGAACCATTGTCAACCAATACCCGGATAACCACAGAATCTTCACATTTTACTATCAGGTAAAGGGCTTTGTTGTGCTCAGTACCCTCTACGGGCAATTCATCATCGGAAAAAGTGACTCTGTTTACTTCAAAAATCTTGTTGGCTATCTTTTCCAGATGGTTTACCGAGATCTTGTCGGGGATATAGGCCTCATTCAAGATTTTCATCAGCGACTGGCGGTGCTCATCTGAATGGATTACCAATGAGAGCAATGAGATCTGAGTGGGCGTTTTCCTCAACTGTTCTACAACAGAATAGTCATGCACTTTCATTTTCCTCAAAAATTCCTCTGCCTCTTCTTTAGTTACAGCTTTCTTTACCGGCGTTGGATTATCTTTAGTTTTTTTTAACTCCTCGGGAGTAAAACGACTTCCTGAGCGAGTCAAACCTTGCACTTCGCAAACTTCTTCTTTGACTTCTTTCCCTTTGTAAATCACCGTCACCCGTTCATAATTCCAAGGAGCAGCTTTGTTGTTGATCACTGGAAGCTGAGTTACTGGTCTTATAATAACAGGCTCTGTGCGAGCACCCTTCACGACTGCAAGAGGATTTGGCATTTTAGGCTCAATTGGATTCAGCATGCCCAACTGCCTCAACCTGTGGAAAAGACTGGTATATGATTCCCCCAGTGGAGTGAAAGTCTTTTGCTTCTGTAACCTCTCATTCTCATTCTCAGTCGTGACATCTTCTTTCTTCTTTTTCCCAAGTACACCCCCAGTGCCGCTTTGAATGGCCTGAGTGGTTGCCTTGATCACTGAATAACTCATGGTTTTGTTGGACTTAAGCCCCTCCTCGACCATGTCTCCCATTTTCACAACCTCATTAAAAGACTTGCCAATTGCGGACACCAAATGACCAAAGTAAGTCGGCTCCAATGCTTGCAAAAAGTAATCAACCATCTCGCTTTCTTTCATCGGGGGATCTACCCTTGCTGCTTGCTCCCTCCACTGGAAACCATACTCTCTAAATCTTTCACTGTGCTTCTTCTCCGGTTTAGTCAAAGATAGTCGGTCTGGAATGATCTCAAGATTATACTAAAAGTGACAAGCGAATGCTTGTGCCAGATCATCCCATGTGTATCATCTTTCGTGATCTTGGCGGGTGTACCACTCCAATGCTGATCCGCTCAAGCTCTGATTGAAGTAAGCCATTAGCAATTCATCCTTTCCTTTGGCTCCCCTCATCTTACTGCAAAAACCTCTCAAATGAGCCACCGGATCACTGTGTCCGTTGTACAAGTCGAATTTGGGCATTTTGAACCCTGCCGGTAGTTGTACATTTAGGAATAAACACAGGTCTTTGTAAGCCATGCTTACCTGACCTCCTTGCCCTCTCATATCCCTGAAGGATTGTTCTATGCTTTTCATTTTTCTGAACATTTCCTCATGTTCGGGATTTTTGGCTGGTCTCTCAGCTTCTCTCGGGAGATTAGAACGTGGATCGTAGGGGTAGGTTTCGGGAGCTTTGAAGGTGGGCTCCGGGGGATAATACTGGTTGTCCTGAGCTTGGAACACAGGTTCACTTGGGGATCTTTGGAGTGCAGCTGGTGGAGATGCAACAAAGATAGGGGTGACTGGCGGAGGAGGGTATGGAATTGATTTTGGTAGTGGAGCTTGCGGCATATGAGAAGTAGTGCCATGGTAGTTTTGATAAATGAGAAAACCTGGATCGGTGGCGGGATGATCCTGAGACTGAGCTAATGGTGGGGTAAAAGTCGGGTTGGCTGGGTAAGATGGTGGTGATTGCCCTTTTGACCAGACCTGGTACATTTCGGCCATCTGTTGCTTAAGCTTGAGCATTTCCTATTTCATTTTATTGACGTCCAACTCCTCTACCTCAACACTAGTGTCGACATCCGGGATAGACATGATTTCTGGTATTGGTCCCTTTGATCTGGTTTGGTAATGATAATGTGCCAGTATCCTCTAAATAAACTAACTGCTTGAATTCTCTGAGATATGACTTAGTTCTTAGAGTTTAACACATATGCAATTACACATTGGGATGCAATGTACCTAGGCAATTAACCATTTCTATCATGCATTTGCTTCGGTTGAGTGCGTCATTCCGGCCTCTCATAATTGTGCCCCTTATTTTAAGCTTCTTTTATTCTATCCTTATTTATTTCCCCTTTTTCTTTTTAGTGGTGGGCTAATCCTATAGAGATTGCCTACGTATCATGTCCCCGCATGAATCAGACCGTGCGTAGTTCTGTCCAGATAAGTGTGAAAGTAAATAAAATATTTTTGGGTTTTTCAGCTTTTATAAAAACTGATGCTTCGATCACAAAGACTCAATACTAACAAATTTCAAAAGACTAACAGACTCTGATGCAAAGACAAAGTACAGACTCTGTAATTAAGCTATCATACTTTAAAGAAATACAGACTCAAAAACAGAGAGAAAATATAAACCCAACATGCCTTACAGACTCTGACAGAAAAGGAAATACAGACTCAAACTGAAAATCATGAGTACATCAATGCTCCTGGTGTCCGTGGGACTTCATTCGGTCTCGCCACGGGCCTATGTGCAAGATCCCTTTGAATTTGGTCCAAGTTGTTCATTATTTGTTTAACAAAGGTCATCACCGCTGCAAAGAATGTAGTATGAGTCATATCCTCACAAATGTGGCACTTCATAACGATATAGTCAGCGATGTTTCTAATTCTCTCTCTTATGACTCCCTTTTCTTGTAACAAACGCTCAATCTTTTGGGCCCTGGCCTCCAAAGTTTGCTTAGCTGCATAGTTTTGTTCCTGAAGTTGTTGCAAGTCTATTTCTAACTGCGCCAATGTCATGTAACAGTGTTCCCTTTCAACCTTGAAGTCTTTTGCCTGCTTGATCATTTTGTTTCTCGTGGCGATGACCCTTTTCTTCAACCCCGCAACCTCATCGTCGTACCCTTCTCTCAACTGCTTAACCAGGCATACCCATTCATCTGCATTTTTAGCCAATTGTTTTTGAGCTCCGGCTAGTTCACTTTCTGCTTTGTTCAAATAGAAACTATAGTTACTCACTTTCTGCCTTAGGTTAGCTACGAGCTTTTCATCTCTGTTACTTCGGACTGGATTTTCTGCTGCTACTTTCAGTTTTTAAATTTTAGCTCGAAGGGCCTTATTTTCTTTGGCTAGCCTTTTCTTTTCACCCTCATCCGTCGCTGCTTGTAAGCCTTTCTCGAATTGAAGGTCTTTGACTTTCTTCTCCAGCTTTCCTATCGTGGCCCTGTACTCGTTTTCCTTGGCCAACCAAGCCCATAGTTCTTGCGATGCCTCGACGAATTCCTGAATGTGCAGTTTTTTGGCCGGTCTTTCTGATTCGGCCCTTGTAGTGTTCTTCTTTCTATACCAGGCAAGGTAGGCGGGTGAGACCTCTCCTTTAGATAGGTTCCGCACTCGGGTGCTTGCCGTCAAATATTGGCACTCATTCCAAATAGAACGAACTGTTTCTTCGTGAAATTGGCCGTCGCAGCTAATCTCAACCGCGTGGATACTGAGATCTTCATCTAGATGCATCACCTGACACCTTCTTAATTGTCTCATCACTCGGTAGGGAGCGTAAGGCTGAATACCTCAAAGACCTATTAGGAGGAAGTAAGGATCTGTGGCGGGTATATACACAATTTCTTCAACAAGAAGCCAACCTAGTGTCCATTCTATTTGTCCCGTATTGATGGCGCGAAGGAGGGCTATCCATTCTCCAAACCCCTCCGGTAACTTGAACCCTGAAACCCTTATGTTGAATTCTTCAATGCAACTTTTCTCTGCGGATCCATAACTCATATACTGAGGGTGGTGGCACAAGTGCTCGATCATCCACATTTGTAGTAGCAAATTGCATCCCTCGAAGAAGTCTGCCCCAGCTTTACAAGCTGTGAGAGCTTGGTATATCTCAGACACTATCATAGGGGCGAGAGTGCTCTTGGAGTTGGTAACCAGGACCTTGATGACTCCAGCCACCCGCAAATCGATATTACCGTCTTTTCGGGGAAACAACACAAGGCCTAAGAATGCTACCATGAAAGCAAAACGCATATGCTCGTCCCATTTTGTTCGGTTCCCTTTACTGCAAACCCCTCTTTCCCAATCATTGAACCCTCCTACATGCCCGTACTTCTGGTATATAAAACGTAGAGTGGAAAAACCCCTTCCAACTCGGAATATGGGATTCCCTTGTTTATCTTTAGCAAATCCATGAATTTGTGAGAGTTAATGGCCCTTGGAGCGATCAGATACTTATGCCTCAAACCTGCAGTACTTTTCATATAACCTGCTATCTCTTCCAAGGTTGGGGTGAGTTCAAAATCCGAGAAGTGAAATACGTTATGGACCGGGTCCCAGAACGTAACCAAAGCCTTTATGATGTCTCCTCTAGGTCTGATCTTTAATAACCCAGTGAGACCCCCAAATGTAGATTGACCTTATCTTGCTCTGACTTGCCCAGATCTTCCCACCACATACGCAACTCCAAAGGGATCTTGTTCATAACTGCTATCGGCAAACTTGGACCCGTGCTCATTCTGCACATTTATTAGGGTGATTAAGCAAAAATCAAGACTCATTTGACTTAAAGACAAAATTGACACACTTTTTCTTTTCCCTTTCTTCCAAAAAATGAAATCTGGTTTTGCAAATACGGCCTTTCAGCACCTCGAAGACGAAGATTTTAAGGTTGTGTTGGCTAATCGATGAAAACCTTGAAAAATGACCACAGACAGCTGTTTTTGCAAAAACAGCATTCCGGCGCCCTCTTAGGGCCATTCGGCTATTTCTGACAAGAATGGAATCACCCTAACTATTTTCAAATAAAAAGTAAAATTTATGTTCTTTCGGATTAAATTTGCAAAAAGGAAGATAGACCCGATGGGGGTTGCCTACGTATCTCACACTCTGTGAGAATCAAACTGGCGTAGTTCGGGCAAATAAAACGAACTATTTTTGAAAACAAAACTCCTTTCTCATTTTTAATTTTTTTTCTCTTTTTTTTCAAAAATTCAGCAGAGTTTCAGCGCTATTTGGACACTGGTTTTTCTTTAAACATGTGATTCACTCTCTTAACCATCTACACTGCTATGTCTTACCCAAATTCTCTCCTTTCATTCCAAAGCCGGTCAACATGCAAATCCGAAGCAAATAAATGCGCAAGTAGCAAGTAAGATGCATCAGGATGGTCTTTTTATTTCGAGTGCACCTGTCCTAGACAGACCCAACCCCTGTGTTGAGTCTCCAAAGTCAAAATGCACATGATGCAAACAAACGTTCCTACTAGGGATCCGGCATGAGGTACTATTATACTAGGTTTAAAAACCTAGGTTTATTTGTTCTAGACCTGGCTTACCCGAGCGAACAACTCGAGCCGAGGGGGGGCTGTGTACTGGTAACCAAAAGATCATCCGGATTTGCAACTTGTCCAAACCTCATTCTATTTGGGATTTGACACTAACAGAAAGAAGTCACGACCAGCGTGCACTCCTCAGGAGGGAGAAGAGAGGGGTTTCGTAGCAGTTTATATATATAGTTCAGATAATATCAAAGCGGTAAAAAGCAACATTTAGCACATTAGGCCCAAACATGTAAATAAGACTAGATAATAAATAAAGCCAAAATATAACAATTATCCTAAGCTCGAATTCTGAACCCTGGACCAGAGATTCTGGGTTTGTTCCCCAGCAGAGTCGCCAGAGCTGTCACACCTCCTTTTTACCTACACCCCCGAAAGGGTATAAGGGAGTTTTTCCAATTAAAGGACAATCGAAAAGGGATTTATTATTAAGAATTCAGAGTCTCCACTTAGGAGATTTATGGTATCCCAAGTCACCGGTTGAATCTCGAATCGAGGAAAATATGACTCTGTAATACAGTCTGCGAACTAGAAATCCGAGTAAGGAATTCTATTAACTCGGGAGAAGGTGTTAGGCATTCCCCAGTTCCGTGGTTCTAGCCCGGTTGCTCAACTGTTATATTCGACTTAATTATCTGATTTTTAATACATGTTCAAATTTATGTGCATTTTAATACTTTAACCGCTTTGTTTATTTTAGGAATATTGCAACACTGTTAAAACATGTCTCGAACCACGTCGCATAAATGCACCCGGGGCTTTAGACATATTTTAACATTGTTGAGATTTGGATTTGGGTCACATAAATGTGCACCCGAGTCTAGGAAAGTAATATTATTAACTAACGCGCCTAAAAGCCTTTCGCATTTGAAGCTTTGCGAGGGCCATGGAATTTAACTAAACGGCACGCCTCGAATTCTAATGATCAATACAGGATTAACTAAAATGAGGCCAACACAACTATTTCCTGTCTGTCCCATTCAAACTTGACCATCTGATGGATTGTTGCTGGTACTGCTTTAGCGGCGTGAATCCACGGTCGCCCTAATACCAAATTGTAGGAAACAGCCATATCCAGTACTTGGAATTCCATTGTGAATTCTACTGGACCTATGGTTAGTTCGAACATTATGTCCCCAACTAAGTCTTTGCCTCCGCCGTCAAATCCCCGCACACAGATACTGTTCTTATGGATCATCTCCTCCTCTACTTTCAGCTTGCTTAGAGTGGATAGAGGATAGATGTTCGCACTTGAACCATTGTCAACCAATACCCGGGTAACCACGGAATCCTCACATTTCACTGTAAGGTAAAGGGCTTTGTTATGCTCAGTACCTTCTACGGGCAATTCATCATCAGAAAAAGTGACTCCGTTTACTTCAAAAATCTTGCTGGCTATCTTTTCCAGATGGTTCACCGAGATCTTGTCGGGAACATGGGCATCATTCAGGTTTTTCATCAATGATCGGCGGTGCTCATCTGAATGGATTAACAATGAGAGCAATGAGATCTGAGCGGGCGTTTTCCTCAACTGCTCTACAATAGAATAGTCATGCACTTTTATTTTCCTCAAAAAATCCTCTGCCTCTTATTTAGTTACAGCTTTCTTCACCGGCGTTGGATCATCTTTAGTTCTTCTTAACTCCTCGGGAGTAAAACACCTTCCTGAGTGAGTCAAACCTTGTGCTTCACAAACTTCTTCTTTGATTTCTTTTCCTTTGTAAATCACGGTCACCCGTTCATAATTCCAAGGAACAGCTTTGCTGTTGATCACTGGAAGTTGAGTTGCTGGTTTTATAATAACAGGCTCTGTGCGAGCCCCCTTCATGACCACAACAGGTTTACTTGCAACCCCTGGTACTACCACTTTAGCTTTCTCGGGTTTCACTGCAACAATGTTTGACGACCCTTTCTCGGCTACCACAGCTGGATTATTGTCCACCCCTTTTAACTGGACCATTGATTTCCCATTAGTTACATTTTCCTTTGAGCTGGCTTCACTGGAACGGACCATCATTACCGTCTGCGAGGGCTTCTTGGGATCCCCTCCTTTGTGTATCAACTCAATCATATGGGTCTCATGGTGAGCTGGCAGTGGATTCTTATTGATATTTGGTGCTTCTAGTGCCTGAACCTCGATCCGATGAGTATCAATAAGCTCTTGCACAGCTATTTTCAGTTTCCAACATTTCTCTGTATCATGCCCCGGGGCTCCTGAACAGTACTCACAACTCACCGAGTGGTCAAGATTTCTAGGAGGAGGATTTGGCATTTTAGGCTCAATTGGATTTAGCATGCCCAACTGCATCAACCTGTGGAAAAGACTGGTATATGATTCCCCCAGTGGAGTGAAAGTCTTTTACTTCTGTAACCTCTCATTCTTGAAGGCTTGGTTTGGTCGGAAACCTGTTTCGGGGGGATTTCTGTAGGCTCTTGGGGGTGGATATGTATTTTGTGGAGCTGGGTATGGATTTTGTGGAGTCGGTGCATGCCATGGTGCATGTGCCAGAGTTTGGGTATATGTTTGTGCATGATGGACGGAAAATGGGGATCTAGCGGTGGGTAGTAATATTGCGGAAGGCTATATGGAGTGTGGGGGTAATTTTGGTGGTAGGGTCATGGTTGGCTATAGTAGGGTGACGGGCCTCTAGATCCGTACCAGGCACCGGACTCAACAGTCGTGATATCTTCTTTCTTCTTCTTTCCAAGTACACCCCCAGTGCCGCTTTGGATGGCCTGAGTGGTTGCCTTGATCGCTGAATAGCTCATGATTTTGTTGGACTTAAGCCCCTCCTCGACCATGCCTCCCATTTTTACAACCTCATTAAAAGACTTGCCAATTGCGGACACCAAATGACCAAAGTAAGTTGGCTCCAAAGCCTGCAAAAAGTAATCAACCATCTCGCTCTCTTTCATTGGGGGATCTACCCTTGCTGCTTGCTCCCTCCACCGGAAACCATATTCTCTAAAGCTTTCACTGTGCTTCTTCTCTAGTTTAGTCAAAGATAGTCGGTCTGGAATGATCTCAAGATTATACTGAAAGTGACAAGCGAATGCTTGTGCCAGATCATCCCATGTGTACCATCTTCCGTGATCTTGGTGGGTGTACCACTCCAATGCTGCTCCGCTCAAACTCTAACTAAAGTAAGCCATTAGCAATTCATCCTTTCCTCCGGCTCCCCTCATCTTACTGTAAAAACCTCTCAAATGAGCCACCGGATCACTGTGTCCGTTGTACAAGTCGAATTTGGGCACTTTGAACCCTGCCGGTAGTTGTACATTTGGGAATAAACATAGGTTTTTGTAAGCCACACTTACCTGACCTCCTAGCCCTCTCATATCCCTGAAGGATTGTTCTATGCTTTTCATTTTTCTGAACATCTCCTCATGTTCGGGATTTTTGGCTGGTCTCTAAGCTTCTCTCGGGAGATCAGAACGTGGATCGTAAGGGTAGGTTTCGGGAGCTTTGAAGGTGAGTTCCGGGGGATAATACTCTTTGTCCTGAGCTTGGAACACAGGTTCACTTAGGGATCTATGTAACGCAGTTGGTGGAGATGCCACAAAGATAGGGGTGGCTGGCAGAGGAGGGTATGTAATTGATTTTGGTGGTGGAGCTTAAGGCGTTTGAGAAGTAGTGCCATGGTAGTGTTGTTAAATGGAAAAACCTGGATCGGTGGTGGGATGATCCTGAGACTGAGCTAATGGTGGGGTAAAAGTCGGGTTGGCTGGGTAAGACGGCGGTGATTGCCCTTTGGACCAGGCCTGGTACATTTCGGCCATCTGTTGCTTAAGCTTGAGCATTTCCTCTTTCATTTTATTGACGTCCAACTCCTCTACCTCAGCACTAGTGTCGATATCCGGGATAGACATGATTTCTGGTATTGGTCCCTTTGATCTGGTTTGGTAATGATAATGTGCCAGTATCCTCTAAATAAACTAACTGCTTGAATTCTCTGGAATACAACAAACTTGTTAGTTCTTAGAGTTTAACACATATGCAATTACACTTTGGGATGCAATGCATCTAGGTAATTAACCATTTTCTATCATGCATTTGCTTCGGTTGCGTGCGTCATTCCGGCCCCTCATAATTCTGCCCCTTCTTTTAAGCTTCTTTTATTCTATCCTTCTTTATTTTCCCTTTTTCTTTTTAGTGGTGGTCGAATCCTATAGAGATTGCCTACGTATCATGTCCCCGCATGAATCAAACCGTGCGTAGTTCTGTCCGATAAGTGTGAAAGTAAATAAAATATTTTCAGCTTTTATAAAACAGATGCTTCGATCACAAAGACGCAATACTAACAAATTTCAAAAAGACTAACAAACTCTGAAATAACTCTGAAATGACCACAGGCGGCTGTTTTTGCAAAAACAGCCTTCCAGCGCACTTTTAGCACCATTCGGCTATTACTGACAAGAATGGAATCACCCTAACTATTTTCAAATAAAAAGAAAAATTTTTGTTCTTTCGGATTATTTTTGCAAAAATGAAGTTGGACCCAATGGGGGTTGCCTACATATCTCACACCCTGTGAGAATCAAACTGGCGTAGCAAATAACCCTTTCAAATAACCGATGGGGGTTGCCTTCGGGAAAATAAAACAAACTATTTTCGAAAACAAAACTCCTTTCTCATTTTTAATTCGTTTTTTTTTTCAAAAATTCGGCAGAGTTTCAGCGCTATTTGGACACTGGTTTTTCTTTAAACATGTGATTCACTCTCTTAACCCTCTACGCTGCTATTTCTTTCCCAAATTCTCTCCTTTCATTCCAAAGCCGGTCAAGATGCAAATCCAAAGCAAATAAATGCGCAAGTAGTAAGTAAGATGCATCAGGATTGTCTTTTTATTTCGAGTGCACCTGTCCTAGACAGACCCAACCCCTGTGTTGAGTCTCCAAAGTCAAAATGCACATGATGCAAACAAACATTCCTACTAGGGATCCATCATGAGGTACTGTTATACTAGGTTTAAAAACCTAGGTTTATTTGTTCTAGACCTGGCTTACCCGAGCGGACAACTCGAGCCGAGGGGGGGCTGTGTACCGGTAACCAAAAGATCATCCGGCTTCGCAACTTGTCCGAACCTCGTTCTATTTGGGATTTGACACTAACAGAAAGAAGTCACGACCAGCATGCATTCCTCAGGAGGGAGAAGAGAGGGGTTTCGTAGCAGTTTATATATACAGTTCAGATAATATCAAAGCGGTAAAAAGCAACATTTAGCACATTAGGCCCAAACATGTAAATAAGACTAGATAATAAATAAAGCCAAAATATAACAATTATCCTAAGCTCAAATTCTGAACCCTGAACCAGAGATTCTGGGTGCGTTCCCCAGCGGAGTCGCCAGAGCTATCACACCTCCTTTTTCACACCCAAAGATGATATAAGGGAGTTTTTCCAATTAAAGGACAATCGAAACGGAATTTATTATTAAAGATTTAGAGTCACCACTTGAGAGATTTATGGTGTCCCAAGTCACCGGTTGAATCCCGAATCGAGGAAAAGATTGATCTGTATTACAGTCCGCGAACCAGAAATCTGAGTAAGGAATTCTGTTAACCCGGGAGAAGGTGTTAGGCATTCCCGAGTTCCGTGGTTCTAGCACGGTCGCTCAACTGTTATATTTGGCTTAAATTATCTGATTTTAACAATTATGAACCTATGTGCAAATTTTAACCTTAACCGCTTTTATTCATTTTTAAAGAAAATTGCAACGTCATTAAAACAAGTCTTGAACCACGTCACATAAATGCACCCGTGGTTTTTGGACATACTTTAACATCGTTGGGATTTGGATTTGGGTCACACAAATGCGCACCCGAGTTTAGGGAGGTAATGTTATTAAAATACGCGCCTAAAGAGACTAACGCGTTATTATTTTGGAGAAGGCCGTGAAATTCTCTAAACGGCCAGTCCCGAAATCTAAGTGTTTTAATATATACAATTATCGAGGGCCCGCAATCTAGATGCTTTATTTGGAGAGGCTCATCTCGTTCATTATTTAAAGGGCAAACCTAAGAGCAACTATGATTCTCTACTTTATTTGTCTCTAAAATAAAAGAAAGAGTCCTAGTTAATTATGTATTGAATTATAATACGTTGAACTATGAATTGAATTCTTCCAGCCAAGTCCAAATAATAAATTTGCTTGTGCACAATTGCAGCAACCCGGCATTTCAGCCACCAGCGTTTGGGCTCAAAGTCGTGGATCAGTTCTAGAGCCCAACGTTCTTTTAATCTCCCCTAGGAGACCTTTCTGTGGGTTGGAAATCATTGGGCTTGTTTGCCACGCATTCAAGCCCAATCTCCATGGTCCAAAAATTTTAGACTTTAACCAAACGAACTTACACTAATGCCTCAATCCTTTCCTTGAATATGCAATTAGTGGGAGAATAATAATAACTCAATATCGAAGCTAGAAGAGATGCAACTTCTCAACTATGACTACATGATATTCAGGCTAGGGTTATTGACACTAAACAATGAAGTATAAACCATTTCTACTATCTATTATACATGGAATTACTGGTACGAACATAGACATTCTTCCTAACCTTTTAGGCTCCATCATATTCCAGTTTTAATACTTTATAGAACAGGGTGCCATACTTGGACTATACTAAAATTGAACCATACTAAAGTCAATTCTATTGAAGAGAATAGGCATAGGATAATAGTCCATATACACAGTATCTCAAGTATTCAATTAACTTTACATACCACAAATATTCAGATAAGAAGGAAAGAGCAACATGGTTCCCAGAATACACTACTTGTACTAGGATGAAACAGACTAAACTAACTACTTTCACATTATGCTACTGGATTCCAAACAAGTTGTTATTGAATACTGAAGGCCAAAGATCATTCATTCATCAAGCTTCATGTAATTACAACTTTACATATTTCTGTATCTCATCTTCTATGGATTCAAGGGATACCTGGAAATGGCAATACAATGAGAAGAGAAGGAGGTCAGCAACAGGCTAGTAGCAGTCAATACAACAGAAATACACCAGTAGCAGTGACTCAATCAATACTCCAGAAAAACCTAAAAAGGTTGTAAACCAACAGCAACAGCAAATACCAAGACAAACAGACTCAACCAAGCTTGTATTAAACCCAAAACTGAACCAGTAGACCACTGAACCACTTAAGCAATCAAAAGTAATGAGAATCACTGTCAAGAATTCGAATTACACCTACGGATGCAATGAAACAGTATCTTTCTTTTGGTTTTACGTTCTTAAACTCTCCAACAAAACTGATTGTTTAAAACTCTCAAAAACTGGCCTCAACTCTCCTCAAAGAATCTTTAAAATTTAACCTCTGAAAACTGATCCTAAAAGCCCTCAAATAAAACTGATCTTTTGGACCCTCAAAACTGCTCTCTAAGACTGATTAGAGAGTAACCAAAAGCAGAACCTCTCTCAAACTCCTAAGGTCTCAAAATTCAGAACCTTTTGAACTCTTTTAACTCTCTAAAAAAATTGATCAAAGACTGATCTCCCTTCTCCCAAAAACCAGCCCTTAACTCTGTCCTAAGTCCCTCCATTTATACCCAAACACTGACCCTGCCAGCTCGTAAGAGCACTCAGGCAAAATTAAGAAACTAATTCTTCCCATGATATTCTTTAGAACTCCACTAGAGTATGTTTTGTTCCCCATTAACCCATGTCTTTTCTTTATTTAAAGTTCAAGCAAGTATGGGCAATATATTTTAATCAATTCCGTTTAAGCCTCCCCATACCATTATGTTTTGTTCCCCACTAACACATTAGATTAATGGCTAATTAAGTACTTTACTGACAGCCCACTTAGCAAGACGATTTGACAAACTTTTAAACCCCCAAAATACCCATGAAGACCCTGTGACTGCAGCTATAACCAATTCTCCTAAGTTCTGAATGCAACCTTATAACTCACTACTATCTAATTAACATTATCATACCAACACTGAATTCAAACCAATGTCAGATTCATTTCAGACCCTAAAGAGTAGGATTCAATTCATCAAACTCAACAACAGCTTAAGCTTGAACCAGGTTGAATCAAATAGCAACAAAATAAAGGCCAAGGATTTTAATGATTCAGAACACCTTACATGGAATGACACAGTAGGTTCAGGTGACAACCAAAACAACAGTTCATGTATTTTCAAAGCATTTCAACTGACCAAGCAATTCAAAACAATGTGACGACCGACTAAGCGATTCAAACATTGTGATGAACTAATCCTTAATTTTAGCAAACGGACAAACTTAGTTTATCGATTGCAAAATCGGAAATGTTCTAACAAATCGACAAACTGACTAGCTTCAACAATTGACTAAAATTAACGAGTCAACACCAATTACCAAACCAAAACAAATTGACGTGACAGGAAATTAATCTGAAAAGACACATATCGAATGAAGCCTAAAAATGAGATGAAACAGAGAATAGAGAAAAAAAGAGAAAATGAGGAAAATGAAAGCTAAATGACAAACTCCAAATGGAAATGGTAAATACCTAAGATGAACGACCAGCTCGGCTTGAACAAAATCCGGCATCTTTTGATTTTGGTCGGAATAGGTCTTAATCACGAGTTCTCAAACGAGAACACACGAATAAAACCTATTTCGGCCTCAAATCTTCAATACAGGCTCTTGATTTGAAAACTCAGCATTCGTTCATTCGAATTGAGATTCGACAAACTCCGGTTTGATTCGAGGGGAACTAGGGGTGGTTTAGGGACGAGGGAAGTCAGGTGGACCTTGGGTGTTAGCCTAGAATCGATTGGATTAGTTAGGGTTTTGGTCGATCTTTGATTGAAGATTCGAAGGCCCTGATCTGAAATTCGAGGGATTTGGCTAAGATTCGAAGGCAATGGTTTGGGGATTTGGGAAGAGGAGATCGATGGGGTTCTGGGTTGTATTTTTGGGAGGGATTGGACCACCAGAACCGCCGTTGGGCGATTTTCGGTGGGCGGAGGGCGGTGGTGAGACAAGGTCGTCTCTGAATCGATGAGAGAGACGAATGGGAGGGGTTCTGATTTTGGGGGGTTGGGGTCGTTTGGGGGTTCTTTGTATTATTAAAATGGGGTGATTAATGTGAACCGTTGGATGATAGAAATCCAACGGTTGGGATCAAATGGGCACAGAACGGGGTCGTTTTGGTTCTGGGGTTGGATCAGTTCAGGGATTGGGTCGGGTTCGGGTTGTGAGTGAGATTCTGGACCGTTTGATCTCATCAAATCAAAGGTCCAGATTGAGATGCTCGAAGCGGCGTCGTTTGGTTGAGGCTGGAGAGAGACCGGGTTGGGACGGGTATGGGCTGGTTTTTTTTTTGGCTGGGTTTGGCTGAGTTTTGGTTTTGGGCTTGGCCAAATTGGCCCAACCAGATTTTCCTCTTCTTATTTTCTTTTCCTTTTCTTTTCAACAATTAAGACTAAAATCCTAATTAAATTATAAAACCCGAATTAACTTAAAAATACTAATTTACTCCAACTAATAATTATTACAAATAATTAAATTCCAAATTAAAAGAAAATCACAATAATTTGACTAAAATTACAAAATATGTATTATATTTTTTGAATTTTCATTTTGTAAAACACCTAATTATTAATTTAATTTCAAAAAAATATAAAAATCAAATCTTAAATGCAAATGCTATATTTTTGTATTTTTAATGAATTAATAAAATTAAACATGCACATAAATATATGCAAACAATTAGGGAAATCACACAATAATTCCTAAAAAAACATATAATTAAAGAAAAGACCTAATTTTGGGAATTCTTTTGGAGTAATTCATATGAGGCAAAAATCACGTCCTCACACCTAAACCCTACCACTATTGAGGAACCTCCTAATTAATTATTGGCAGGTTTTCTTGCCTAAATTACCCTCAAGGCTTCTGTTATTCATACCCTCTAAGTTCCGAAGTACCACAATTATAGTAAACAAAAGACTAAAACCTTTAACTAGATTGAAAAATCAAAATCACTGTTAAATTACTTAACGACATACATGAATATGCATCAAAGGCAATCGAATGGATAATTCACAATTTTAAACCTAATTCAAACCTAAGAAGAGAAGAAGACGGGGCAGAAGTGGAATAATAACAAGAAAAGAAAGAAGTAGTGCTGGATACTCACCAACTAAACTCGAAGTTAGAATCTTATAACTTGATTCATACAAAACTGATACCAATCGCTTTTTTTTCTGTAGAGAAAGAGCGATTGGCATCAATTTTGTAACGAATCAGCCTTCCCCAGTCGATGCATGCCACCAGTTTTGACAGTATCGAGTTGTGAGTTTTAAGAGCTTAAATTTGGATCTAATATTCGAGGAGTTCTAGAAAGATTCTAAGGAAACCATTCTGGGATTTTTAAAGAGGGGGTCAAGGTGGTCATATGGTATTAGTTTGGGGTTGATTGGGTAAACTATGGTTTAGGTCCGATCTTCGATCTGAAATTCGAGGGATTTGGCTAAGATTCGAAGGCAATGGTTCGGGGATTTGAGATGATGGGGTGAAGGAGAATCAATGGTGTTAATTTGGGGTTGTTTGGGCCACCTGAACTGCCTCATGGGCGGAGGGCGGTGGTGTGAGGTGGTGAGAGACATGGGTGCCTCTGAAGAGACGAAGGAGACTGGGTAGGGGCTTTAGGGGGGGCGAGTGTGTTACACATATATATACAGGTTGTGGAATTGAATCCAAACCGTTGGATCAATTGAGATCAACGGCGTGGATCAATCCACTTATGTAAAACGGAATCATTTTGGCCGGTTGGGGGATTGGGTCGGTTAGTGGGGTGGACGGGTCGGGTTGCGAGGATAATACTGGATCGTTCAATCGAATGAAACGAATGGTTCAGATCAACAAACAAGAAACGGCATCATTTAATCGATGCTGGAGACGGACCGGGTTGGGGCTGGTTTTGGGCTGGATTGGGGTGGGTTTCCAGTGCATTTTATTTGGGCCTCTTGAATTAAATTGAATTTGGCCCAAATTTGACTTCATTCTCTTTCATTAATTCTTTTTCTTTTCTTTTCTTCTTTTTCTTTCAAAAATTAAACTTAAAAATCCTAAATTAAACTATTGAAGACCTAAATTAGCTTTAAAATATTAATTAACTTTAAATAACACCTATCACAAATAATTAAACACTTAAATTAAAAGAAAATCACATAATAATTCCTAAAATAACACATAATCAAAGCCAAAACCTAATTTTGGGAATTATTTTGGAGTAATTCGTATGAGGCAAAAATCACGTACTCACAGCTGCCCCTCTTTGTTCGGAAACCCGAAGAGTTTTCGTGCAAAGATAAAGTGAGCGGATACGAGCGATTTTTGCCTGTTTAAGCACTCCGTGGGAAGCATTTTTTGAAAGATTTGACCGAACCTTTGCTTCAAAAGGTTTCCTACATATCCTTGGCTATAAAGGAATCAGGTCAATGTAGTTCGGGGAGTTTCGGTATCTGGGACTACCATGAAGCTGCGGTTTTACTGTTACTGTTGTTGCTGCTGCTGATACTTCCTACTGTCCTCCCTATTACACCATGACAAAAATGAAGAAGCTAGACTAAGCTATAATCTATGCTTTACAAAGATATATTTTCAAACTTGGTCTTGTGACTGTTGTTGCCTTGTTGATTTGTATTTCCCTCAGTCGTTCCTTTGTTGCTGACTCGAATTGCATTCTTGAGCTGCTTTCCCTCTCCTTCAAGCGGGTACCTGATTGTTGAACCTTTAAACGTCTTTCTTTGACCATTGTTGCCTATCCTCTATTCTACAGGCGGGCTCCTGATTACTCGAACCTAACTTGCTTGTTCCCTTCGTTCTCCATTTGGGTGCCTGACTGCTGAACTTGAATCGTATTCCCTTGTTCTCCAGGTGTACGCCTGATTGCTGAATCTTCCATTGCCCTTCCTTGTTCTCCAGGTGGACGGCTGATTGCTTGAGCTTGAATTACTTCTTCCCTTCGTTTTTCCGGCGGGTTACCGATTACTTGAAATCTGAATGGTATCCCCTTGTTCTCCAGGTGGGCTCTTGACTACTGCGCTTGAAAGTATTCCCTGCTCTTCAGGCGGGCTCCTGACTTCAAAATAGACAAACCAAGAATTTGAAAGCTAAAACTTAAATTATACTCCCTTGTTCTCCAGGCGGGCTCCTGACTGCTGCGCTTGAATGTGTTCCCATGCTTTCCAGGCGGGCTCCTGATTGCTAAACTTGAAATATATTCCCATGCTCTCCGGGCGGGCTCCTGACTTCAAAATAGACAAAACAAAGAAAATTTTCTGCCCCAGTTTGGGTATCTGGGCACATATGTAAGTGTAAAATGAACCACATTACCAAATATCAATAAGCATTTGAAAACTAGGTTCCGTTATCCAGGGGTCCTAACAACTCTTGACAATTTTAAATCTAAGCTATATCTTTTAAAGGTATGACTTCCGCTAAATCTTGTTATTTAATGAAAACTCTCAAAGCTAGGTCCCACTGTTCAGGAGGGTCCTGAGAATTCCTAATTGAATCCTATCTAAAACATGCAAACTTTGAAATTAACTTATGTTCCTTTGGGGTACACTTATGCTAGATCTTGTTTTTCACAATTGTTTCGATTTATTTATTTTTTTTAAAACTAAGTCCCATTTTCCAGGAGGGTCCTGAGAATTTCTGACTAAATTGGGAAAAGGCGGGAAAAAATGGCGTTTCTGCTTGGGGAAAACATTGAGGAAACAGAAAATCATAATCATTAATCTGGGAAAGAAGAGAAGTCAGAATCTTTGTTCTCATGGGGTAATGTCCAAAGTTTATCCCAAACATACAAACTTCAAAGTTCCACTTATAATCTTCTAGGGTGCACTCATGCCAAATTCCGCTACTCATGATTATTTTGATTTTAAACTAAGTCATATTTTCCAGGAGGGTCCTGAGAATTTTCGCGATCAAATCTGCCTAGTACTTACTCTTCCTACGGATGATTTCCCGAAACAAATGCCATTTTTGCCCCTGTTTCAAATCAAAGAAAATTTCGTCAGTTTAAAACGTGGTGGTTCATCGTGGCATTCTTGCTGGAGGTGGTTTTCTCTTTGCCATTCTTTGCTTCGTCCAACTGCCTTGAACTGATCGAAAAGATTGTTTTGACCTTCTGACTGATCCTTAACAGCAAGATCTCCAACTGCTATTCTCCCCTCCTGACCTTTCTTCCTGAAACCATACATCTCCCATGACATTACTGAACCATTCCACAGTTTTAACTTTTGCTTACACCATAGGTCCCATTTTTCGTCTTTGGCATGTTCTAGCTGCATTTTGCTTTGTGTAATTCCTAAACTGGTAGTAAGCTTTGAAATTCCTTCTTACAAGGCTAACTTGGAAGAGCTTTAGAGAAGTAAAATTAAGAGCAATGAAATGCAAGGATTTTAAAAATAAATAAAAGAATCCAAATTTGGATGACTGTTGGAGATAGGAAAAGGGACTTATCTGAGCGGAATCACTGGAACCAATGATCATGGTATGCATTTGGATTAATCAGCCCAGTCTATTTAACCAATCTCCTTTCCAATTGTTTTACTTTGTTCTCCAAGATTTCCACAACCCAATTTTACTTTCCGCCAACTTACGGACCTTGTTCGACTTGCAGTGCCCTGAAGGGTTTTCACTGACAAACCTCTCTCATTTGTTTTCTCTCAGCTTTCGTCGCCTCATGGTGCCCATGAGGGTTTTCACCAATAAGACTCTCTCATTTTTTTGAATTTTCTTACTTAAACTAGAGTGTTGTCCCTGATATGAATTCTCTTTACATTGCTCGACTTGGCATCTCTCGAAGACTGATCGGAAGGTCTTTCTTTGAACCGTAATGTGGGCATTTGGATGGGGTTAGAAAGAAAGGGTATCAAAGGCTCAACAATTTTGACACGGGTTTAAAATTACAACTCTTGGAATCATATTTCTTATTACAAGTATAACTTCTGCCCCAGTTTCTTGTTGGGGATCTTTTGATATTTTATTTTACTATGACCGAGCTGGGAAGCTGTCTACGTATCCTTAACAGGAATCAGGTCAAACGTAGTTCACACGTGAATTTCCTTATTGTTATACCTTTCACTTCTTTTCTTTTCTTTTTTTCTTTTCTTTCTTTTTCTCTCTTTTTCGTTATTGATTCCAAAGAGGGGTATGAAAGAAATAAATAAGGCTCAAAAGGGGGAACAAAGGGTGAAGTGTTTAGATAGTAGAACAAATTGCCTTCGTCATTCCAATCTTCGAAATAATGCCAAATACAAACAATCAACAGTTATAACAAAGAAATCATACATAATATCTTTTTACTGCATCAGAATTGATAGCCATGTCTATGCATTTTCCTTCGATATCTGTTAAACATAAAGCACCATTGGACAATACTCTGGTCATAACAAATGGCCCTGGCCAATTTGGGACGAACTTGCCTTTCGCTTCAGCCTGGTGTGTAAGGATACGTTTCAGCACCTGCTGGCCCACTTCAAACTTCCAGGGACGTACATTTTTGTTGTATGCTCTTGCCATTCTCTTTTGATATAACTGGACATGACATACTGCTGCTAATCTTTTTTCATCAATCAAATTCAACTGCTCCAAACGGGTCTTGGCCCACTCATTATCATCAATTTCAGCCTCAGCGACAATCCGAAGGGACGAGATTTCAACTTCCGCAGGTATCACTGCTTCAGTTCCATATACCAACAAAGAATGAGTTGCACCTACTGAAGTACGGACAGTAGCGCGATAACCCAGCAACGCAAATGGTAATTTTTCATGCCATTGCCTGGAACTTTCTACCATTTTCCGAAGTATCTTCTTTATGTTTTTGTTGGCTGCCTCAACTGCTCCATTCTCCTTGGGACGATATGGGGTAGAATTGTGATGTGTAATCTTAAACTGTTGGCATACCTCTTCCACCAATTTACTGTTAAGATTAGCACAATTATCCATGATGATCACCTTTGGGATGCCAAATCGACAGATGATATTTGAGTGAACAAAATCGACCACTGCTTTCTTGGTCACCGATTTGAAAGTTTTGGCCTCAACCCACTTGGTGAAATAATCAATGGCTACCAGAATGAATCTATGCCCGTTGGATGCTGCTGGCTCAATTGGTCCAATGATATCCATGCCCCAAGCAACGAAGGGCCATGGTGCCGACATCGTGTGCAATTCCGATGGTGGAGAATGAATCAAATATCCGTGTATCTGGCATTGATGACATTTGTGCACAAAACTGATACAATCTCGCTCCATGGTGAGCCAATAATAACCTGCTCGGAGAATTTTCTTTGCCAGCACATACCCGCTAATATGTGGTCCGCAAACTCCTGAATGTACTTCAAACATGACAGTCGTAGGTTGTCTAGCATCTATGCATCTTAACAATCCAAGGTCTGGTGTTCTTTTATACAAAACTCCTCCACTTAAGAACAATCCACTTGCCAACCGTCGAGTTGTTCTCTTCTAATCCCCCGTGGCTTGCACTGGATATATCCCCATTCTGATGTACTCCTGGATATCATGAAACCATGGTTCGCCATCAAGTTCTTCTTCAATCATGTTGCAGTAAGCATGCTGATCTCGTACTTGAATGTGCAAAGGATCGACATAGGCTTTGTCCGGATGGTGCAACATTGACGCTAGGGTAGCTAAAGCATCGGCGACCTCATTATGGACTCTAGGAATATGCCTAAACTCTACTGATCGAAACCATTGACAAAGATCATGCAAACATTGTCGGTATGGTATGAGCTTCAAATCTCGTGTTTCCCATTCTCCTTGAATTTGGTGTACCAGAAGATCTGAGTCTCCCAAGACCAAGACTTCCTGGACATCCATGTCTGTAGCTAGCCTTAAATCCAAAATGCATGCTTCGTACTCAACCATATTGTTGGTATAATAGAAACGAAGTTGAGCTGTAATAGGATAGTGATGCCCTGTTTCAGAAATAAGCACGGCTCCTATCCCCACTCCTTTCATGTTAGCAGCCCCATCGAAGAAAAGTTTCCAACCTGGTTTTTTGGCTTGTTCTAGCTCGTCAATATGCATTACCTCTTCATCAGGAAAATAAGTCCTCAGTGGCTCATACTCTTCATCGATTGGGTTTTCAACCAAATGATCGGCCAATGCTTGGGCTTTCATTGCAGTCCGAGTCACATAGATTATGTCAAACTCTGTGAGCAAAATCTGCCACTTCGCCAGTCTTCCTGTCGGCATAGGCTTTTGAAAGATATAATTCAATGGATCCAAGCGTGAAATGAGGTAAGTAGCGTAGGATGACAAATAATGTTTCAATTTCTGTGTCACCCAAGTTAGGGCGCAACATGTCCTTTACAGGTGAGTGTACTTAACCTCACAAGCTGTGAACTTCTTGCTAAGATAGTAGATGGCTTGTTCTTTCCTGCCGGTGACATCATGCTACCCCAGTACACAGCCAAATGAATTTTCCAGGACAGTCAAGTAAAGAATCAAAGGTCTCTCTGGTTCTGGTGGTACCAGCACAGGCGGGTTAGACAAATATCCCTTTATCTCGTCGAATGCTTCTTGACACTCATCATTCTACTTGATCGCAGCGTCCTTCTTCAGCAACTTGAAAATAGGCTCACAAGTTGTCGTGAGCTTAGCAATAAATCTGTTGATATAATTCAACCTTCCTAACAGACTCATCACTTCAGTCTTGTTCCTCGGAGGGGGCAATTCTTGTATGGCTTTGATCTTTGATGGGTCCAACTCGATGCCTCGCCAGCTAACTATGAATCCCAATAGTTTTCCAGATGGAACACCAAATGCGCACTTGCCGGGGTTCGGCTTGAGGTTGTACTTGCGAAGCCTCTGGAAGAATTTCCTCAAATCCCCGACATGGTCGGCCTGATGCTTTGATTTTATGATCACATCATCTACATATACCTCAATCTCCTTGTGTATCATATCATGAAACACAGTAGTCATTTCCCTCATATAAGTTGCCCCAGCATTCTACAAACCAAATGGCATTACCCGATAGCAATAAGTTCCTCATGGCGTGATGAATGCCGTCTTTTCTGCATCTTCTTCATCCATTAGAATCTGATGATACCGGCGTAGCAGTCCACAAAAGATCCATTCTCACGCTTGGCACAATTATCGATCAAAATGTGAATATTGGGTAGTGGGAAGTTATCCTTCGGACTTGCTTTGTTGAGATTGCGGTAATCAACGCATACTCTGATCTTGCCATACTTCTTCGGCACAGGCACGACATTAGCCAACCAAACAGGATACCGAGTGACCCGAATAACATTTGCATCCAACTGCTTGGTAACTTCTTCTTTAATATTCACACTCATATCAGTTTTGAATTTCCTCAACTTTTGCTTGACGGGAGGGAATGCTGGATCAGTGGGCAATCTGTGGACCACTAAATCAGTGCTTAAACCTGGCATGTCGTCATATGACCACGCAAAAACATCTTTGTACTCGATGAGTGTTTTGATTAACTTCTCCCGGATTTTTGGCTCGAGGTGGACACTTATTTTAGTCTCTCAGACATTGTCTGTGTCCCCTAAATTGACGGCTTTTGTGTCATTCAGGTTGGGTTTGGATTTTTCTTTGAAGTGAATTAACTCCTTACTAATCTCTTCGAAGGCTTCATCCTCATCATCGTATTCTGATTCGTAATCACAATCTACTTCTTGAACTAATATTTTGGAATCAAATTGATTTTTAAGACTGGGCTGAGGATTCCTTATGCATACCATGTCATTAGAACCAGCGTAAAAAGAACTGTATAGAAAAGAAAACAAAACAAAAAGGAAAACCATCAGGAATGATGAAGAAAGGGAAATTGTATTTTATTGAATGATAAAAGATAACAAGGTTTGCACACTCAAACAGACTGAAAAATGAAATCCGGATTACAACCCTGGAATAATCCGTACAAACTTAAAGGAAAATCAAAGCAAACTACCAAGACTCCTTCCGAGTACGGAGAGGAGTAGTCTTCCAATTATTAAGCTTTGTTGTTGGCCCGACAAATTGCACTTCCGCGTTGCTAGAACCTTCTCCAATTTCCACCATGTTCACACTGTCGAACAACTTTCAAATCTTTCAATTAACTCCTTGTCTGGATCAATCACAGAACTGGGAATTGCTGTCACTGGGCGACTCCTCGTAGCTTCTTGTGTCGTTCTGAATCGCTTGTGTTGTGGCTTTTAAAGCAGAATAACTCATGATCTTGCTAGACTTCAACCCATCTTCTACCATTTCTCCCATTTTTACCACATCATTAAAAGACCTACCCACAGCCGTGATCATTGCCCAAAGTAAGTTGGTTCTTGAGCTTGAAGAAAGTACTCCACCATCTCTTTTTCTTTCATGGAAGGATAGACTCTGGCAGCTTGCTCTCTCCATCTGAGCCCGTATTCCCTAAAGCTTTCATTAGGCCTATTTTCTATCTTGGCGAGGGACATGTGATCTGGGACAATTTCTATATTGTACTGAAAGTGCCTGGCAAAGGCCTGAGCCATATCATCCAACGTGTACCACCTACTAGCATCTTGGCGGGTGTACCAATCCAGAGCTTCCCCACTCAGACTCTAACTAAAATATGCCATCAATAATTTGTCTTTCCCACCGACGGCTCTCATCTTACTGCAATAACCTCTCAAGTGGACCACGGGATCTCTATGCCCATCATACAAATCAAAATTTGGCATCTTAAACCCAGTAGGCAGTTGGACATCAGGAAACAAACACAAGTCTTTGTAAGACACGCTCATCTGGCTCCCTATCCCTTGCATATTTCTTAAAGACCAATTGTTCCCAAGTTTTCGGGAAGAGACACGGGCTGTATGATGCCTTGCAGAGCTGATCCCAAACCCTTTCTTGGTATAAAACCATTCTTCAACATTTCGTACGCTACCATGACTAATGTGGTGGTTATCTTCGGATTTGGGATACACTTCCCCTGTGGAACTTTCTCGATTGACATTGTGTCAGAAACTTGGTAGACCCATGGTCCCTTGTCATCTTCCACTTCAATGAATGGCACAATGGTGTTGCTGTAAGCGCACAAATTATCTTCGCCGTGCACAACTATTTCCTGTCTGTCCCATTCAAACTTGACCATCTGATGGAGTGTTGATAGTACTGCTTTAGCAGTGTGGATCCATGGTCATCCTAATAGCAAATTGTAGGAAACAGCTATATCCAGCACTTGGAATTCCATTGTGAATTCTACTGGACCTATAGTCAGCTCCAACATTATGTCCCTGACTGAGTCTTTGCCTCCGCCGTCAAATCCTCGCACATAGATACTGTTCTTGTGGATCCTCTCATTTTTTACTTTCAGCTTGCTTAGAGTGGAGAGAGGACAGATGTTCGCACTTGAACCATTGTCAACCAATACCCGAATAACCACGGAATCTTCACATTTTACTATCAGGTAAAGGGCTTTGTTGTGCTCAGTACCCTCTACGGGCAATTCATCATCGGAAAAAGTGCCTCTGTTTACTTCAAAAATCTTGTTGGCTATCTTTTTCAGATGGTTTACCGAGATCTTGTCGGGTACATGGGCCTCATTCAAGATTTTCATCAGCGACTGACGGTGCTCATCTGAATGGATTATCAATGAGAGCAATGAGATCTGAGCGGGCGTTTTCCTCAACTGTTCTACAACAGAATAGTCATGCACTTTCATTTTCCTCAAAAATTCCTCTGCCTCTTCTTTAGTTACAGCTTTATTTACCGGCGTTGGATTATCTTTAGTTCTTCTTAACTCCTCGGGAGTAAAACACCTTCCTGAGCGAGTCAAACCTTGCGCTTTGCAAACTTCTTCTTTGACTTCTTTCCCTTTGTAAATCACCATCACCCGTTCATAATTCCAAGGAGCAGCTTTGTTGTTGATCACTGGAAGCTGAGTTACTGGTTTTATAATAACAGGCTCTGTGCGAGCACCCTTCACGACCACAACAAGTTTACTTGCGACCCCTGGCACTACCACTTTAGCTTTCTCTGGTTTCACTGCAACAATGCTTGACGACCCTCTCTCGGCTACCACAGCGGGCTTATCGACTACCCCTTTCAATTGGACCATTGATTTCCCGCTAGTTATCTTTTCCTTTGAGCTGGTTTCGCTGGAACGGATCATCATTACCATCTATGAGGGCTTCCTAGGATCCCCTCTTTTGTGTATCAACTCAATCATATAGGTCTCATGGTGAGCTGGCAGTGGATTCTGATTGATATTTGGTGCTTCTAGGGCCTGAACCTCGATCCGATGAGTATCAATAAGCTCTTGCACAACTGTTTTCAGTTTCCAACACTTCTCTGTATCATGCCCCGGGGCTCCTAAATAGTACTCACAACTCACCGAGTGGTCAAGATTTCTAGGAGGAGGATTTGGCATTTTAGGCTCAATTGGATTCAGCATGCCCAACTGCCTCAACCTGTGGAAAAGACTGGTATATGATTCCCCCAGTGGAGTGAAAGTCTTTTGCTTCTGTAACCTCTCATTCTTGAAGGCTTGGTTTGGTCAGAAACCCGTTCCGGGGAGATTTTTGTAGGCTCTTGGGGGTAGATATGTGTTTTGTGGAGCTGTGTATGGATTTTGTGGAGTCGGTGCATGCCATTGTACGTGTGCTGGGGTTTGGGTATAGGTTTGTACATGATGGACAGAAAAATGAGGATCTGGCAGTAGGTAGTAATGCTGTGGAGGGCTATATTGTGTGTGGGGGTAATTTTG
The DNA here is from genome assembly GCF_000393655.2 of Nicotiana sylvestris. Lineage (NCBI taxonomy): Eukaryota > Viridiplantae > Streptophyta > Magnoliopsida > Solanales > Solanaceae > Nicotiana > Nicotiana sylvestris. The sequence continues at coordinate 60,296,145 of NC_091058.1, forward strand.
GTGGTAGAGTCGGGGTTGGTTATAGTAGGGTGATGGGCCTTTAGGTCCGAACCAGGCTATGGACTCAACAGTCGTGACATCTTCTTTCTTCTTTTTCCCAAGTACACCCCCAGTGCCGCTTTGAATGGCCTGAGTGGTTGCCTTGATCGCTGAATAACTCATGATTTTGTTGGACTTAAGCCCCTCCTCGACCATGCCTCCCATTTTTACAACCTCATTAAAAGACTTGCCAATTGCGGATACCAATTGACCAAAGTAAGTCGGCTCCAAAGCTTGCAAAAAGTAATCAACCATCTCGCTTTCTTTCATCGGAGGATCTACCCTTGCTGCTTGCTCCCTCCACCGGAAACCATACTCTCTAAAGCTTTCACTGTGCTTCTTCTCCAGTTTAGTCAAAGATAGTCAGTCTGGAATGATCTCAAGATTATACTGAAAGTGACAAGCGAATGTTTGTGCTAGATCATCCCATGTGTACCATCATCCGTGATCTTGGCGGGTGTACCACTCCAATGCTGATCCGCTCAAGCTCTGACTGAAGTAAGCCATTAGCAATTCATCCTTTCCTTTGGCTCCCCTCATCTTACTGCAAAAACCTCTCAAATGAGCCACTGGATCACCGTGTCTGTTGTACAAGTCGAATTTGGGTATTCTGAACCTTGTCGGTAGTTGTACATTTGGGAATAAACACAGGTCTTTGTAAGCCACGCTTACCTGACCTCCTAGCCCTCTCATATCCCTGAAAGATTGTTCTATGCTTTTCATTTTTCTGAACATTTCTTCATGTTCGGGATTTTTGGCTGGTCTCTCAGCTTCTCTCGGGAGATCAGAACGTGGATCGTAGGGGTAGGTTTCGGGAGCTTTGAAGGTGGGCTCCGGGGGATAATACTGGTTGTCGTGAGCTTGGAACACAGGTTCACTCGGGGATCTATGGAGGGCAGCTAGTGGAGATGCAACAAAGACAGGGGTGACTCGCGGAGGAGGGTATGGAATTGATTTTGGTGGTGGAGCTTGCGGCATATGAGAAGTAGTGCCATGGTAGTGTTGATAAATGGGAAAACCTGGATCGGTGGCAGGATGATCCTGAGACTGAGCTAATGGTAGGGTAAAAGCCGGGTTGGCTGGGTAAGACGGCGGTGATTGCTCTTTGGACCAGGCCTGGTACATTTCGGCCATCTGTTGCTTAAGCTTGAGCATTTCCTCTTTCATTTTATTGACGTCCAACTCCTCTACCTCAACACTAGTGTCGACATCCGAGATAGACATGATTTCTGGTATTGGTCCCTTTGATCTGGTTTGGTAATGATAATGTGCCAGTATCCTCTTAATAAACTAACTGCTTGAATTCTCTGGAAACAACAAACTTGTTAGTTATTAGAGTTTAACACATATGCAATTACACGTTGGATGCAATGTACCTAGGCAATTAACCATTTTCTATCATGCATTTGCTTCGGTTGCGTGCGTCATTCCTGCCTCTCATAATTGTGCCCCTTCTTTTAAGCTTCTTTTATTCTATCCTTATTTATTTCCCCTTTTTCTTTTTAGTGGTGGTCGAATCCTATAGAGATTGCCTACGTATCATGTCCTCACATGAATCAGATCGTGCGTAGTTCTAGCAGATAAGTGTGAAAGTAAATAAAATATTTTTTGGATTTTCAGCTTTTATAAAAACAGATGCTTCGATCAAAAAGACTCAATACTAACAAATTTCAAAAGACTAACAGACTCTGATGCAAAGACAAAATATAGACTCTGAAATTAAGCTATCATACTTTAAAGAAATAGAGACTCAAAACAGAGAGAAAGTATAAACCCAACATGCCTTACAGACTCTGACAGAAAAGGAAATACAGACTTAAACTGAAAATCATGAGTACATCAATGCTCCTGGTGTCCGTAGGACTTCATTCGGTCTCGCCACGGGCCTATGTGCAAGATCCCTTTGAAGTTGGTCCAAGCTGTACATTATTTGTTTAACAAAGGTCATCACCACTGCAAAGAATGTAGTGCGAGTCATATCCTTACAAATGTGGCACTTCATAACGATGTAGTCAGCGATGTTTCTAATTCTCTCTCTTATGACGCCCTTTTCTTGTAACAAACGCCCAATCTGTTGGGCCCTGGCCTCCAAAGTTTGCTTGGCTGCATAGTTTTGTTCCTGAAGTTGTTGCAAGTCTATGTCTAACTGCGCCAATGTCGTGTAATAGTGTTCCCTTTCAACCATGAAGTCTTTTGCCTGCTTGATCATTTTGTTTCTCGTGGTGATGACCCTTTTCTTCAACCCCGCGAGCTCATCATCGTACCTTTCTCTCAACTACTTAACCAGGCATACCCGTTTATCTGCATTTTTAGCCAATTGTTTTTTAGCCCCGGCTAGTTCACTTTCTGCTTTGTTCAAATAGAAACTATAGTTACTCACTTTCTGCCTTAGGTTAGCTACGAGCTTTTCATCTCTGTTACTTCGGACTGGATTTTTTGCTACTACTTTCAGTTTCTGAATTTGAGCTCAAAGGGCCTCATTTTCTTTGGCTAGCCTTTTCTTTTCACCCTCATCCGCCGCTGCTTGTAAGCCATTCTCGAATTGAAGGTCTTTGACTTGCTTCTTCTGCTTTCCTATCGTGGCCCTGTACTCGTTTTCTTTGGCCAACCAAGCCCATGGTTCTTGCGATGCCTCGATGAATTCTTGAATGTGCGGTTTTTTGGTCGGTCTTTCTGATTCGGCCCTTGCAGAAACTGGGGTATTAAGGAGTTTTTCCAATTAAAGGACAATCGAGACGGGATTTATTATTAAGAATTCAGAGTCGCCACTTGGGAGATTTATGGTATCCCAAGTCACCGGTTCAAATCCCGAATCGAGGAAAAGATTTGACTCTGTATTACAGTCCATGAACCAGAAATCCGGGTAAGGAATTTTATTAACCCGGGAGAAGGTGTTAGGCATTCCCGAGTTCCGTGGTTCTAGCACGGTCTCTCAACTGTTATATTCAGCTTAATTATTTGATTTTAAACAATTATGAACCTATGTGCAAATTTTAACTTAACCGCTTCTATTTAAATATTTTTCAGGAAGATTCAACGTTATTAAGACACGCCTCGAACCACGTCACCTAAATGCACCCGTGACTTTCGACATATTTTAACATTGTTGAGATTTGGATTCGAGTCACATAAATGCGCACCCGAATTGGGGATAAGGTATCTTGACTATGCCACGAGAAACCGTACTCATAGCCACGATATTTAATAATAATCACGCCTAAAGCAAGTTACGATGTTCATAATTGGTTTATTTCCCATGCTTACGGCCTAATGGTCTAGTCTAATAGTCAACCCACTGTCCCCCAATCTATTACCTTGTTTCTTTCTCAATTAACTCAAAACTAACATTAGAATTCTCATCCCAAAATAAACAATAACATGATAATTACAAACAACACTGTTACCAACCTAAACGTTCCTTTTAACTAAACACGATTCATATGCATTAACTTTAAAGAAAGAAATGGCAAATTAACATGTAACAAGACCAAGCAATAAATGGTGAGCTGAAACATGAATCCAACAAATTCACCCACGGCATAAAATGAACTAAATTAACTAAGACTACATAATGAAAGGGAAGTTAATCCGAAGAGCAACAGCAGAACAAAACCCATTCAATAAACTAGCAAAAGGAAATAGAGGTAAAATAAGTATAAGAATAGACCTTACGCGATAAGCTTTCTTTATATTTAGAAACCTACTGTGAACAAAGCCTCGAACGAACATGATACGGTCATGGACCTCCGCCGGAATCTCGAACGGAACTGAACAGACCCAACGAACTTGACAAACTCGACTCGATCCAACTTTCTCTTTTGAATTCAGACTTGGACGTTTTTTTTTGGTCGACGAAGAAGATGGGGTGTCGTCGGTGGCTGGTCTGTTGCTTCAACCTGAAGATGACGAAGTCCAATGGGGGGGTCGTGTGTCGTGTATTCGGCGCAGCTCTAGATTTCAGTCCATATCCCAGGCGTTATTTTGTATTGTCTTCTGCTAGTTGCTGGTTGTTACTGAAGAAGAAGAGAACGACAGTGGTTCATTTTTGAGAGGACGGAGACGGGGAGGGGGTGGGGGCGGGGGCCGTGTGCTCGAAGAAGACGACGCAGGGGTGGTGGGTCGTGAAGAAGAAGGCGACGTAGGCAGGGGGTCTTGTGTGTATTAGCTGCGCAGCTTTGTGCGTATCTCCTTCTTCGTTATTATGCGCAGCTTTGCTGCTTTTTTCTGTTCCAGCCCCCCCCCCCTTGTTCTTTTCTTATGTGCAGCCTTTTGTTTTATCCCCCCTCCTCGTTAGGTGTTAGCTTGTTTATATATATATAGGTCTAGGTTAGTTTTTGTAGGGTTTTTAGGTTAGTGGGTATGGGCCTAGGAATTATGGGCTTGGCAATTGTGGGCTAGGTCCAAAATTAGGCCTAAAAATGGGTTGCTCGAGCCCGAGCCCTATTCTTTCGCTGTGAACGAGATTAAAAATACGGGCTCATTTGTTAATTATTCCCACTATTCAAATAATTATTAAAATAAAACTAACCATTAAAACAAATCTATTTTTGGTATTTTCAAATATCATATTAAAATAAAAATACGATACTATTGTTGTATATATATTTATTTTAGATTTTTTTTTAGATTAAAAATGACTACAAAACATTAATGAACCTATTTTTGTGATTTTTTGTTTTCTTGTAATAAAATAAAATAAAAGAGTCAAAATTACTTAAAATATCTATATTATGCCTAAATTAAATATTTTATGCTAATATATAAAAAATCTTGGGGAAGGTCAAAAATTACATGTCTACATTTATGACTGTTAAAGTGTTAAATTAGTTCAGTCTATTACACATAGAACATGTGTGGTTAGAGTTTCTTTCAAACTTTCTTCTGTGATTGTAAATTTTAAAGTCAAAAAGATTTTATTTTATTTATATATTTTTATTTTCAATCTAAAATATATATATATATAAAGGATTTTCTAATATATTTATCTATGTATAACTAATTTTCTTTAGTTTATAATCATCCTATATTCGTAAGTATTGCTCTTGTACGGTTTTAAAGTGTTAAGATAAAATTTTACATACCGTTGAACATAATATTTTTCATTTATGCCATCTAACTTTCAAGTTTGTGATTTTTGTTTTTATGAAGGCAAAGGATGAGTATCTCTAAATATGAGAAATTGTTGAAATTGAGAAGCATTATAATCACAAATAGGTAGAATCAATATAATTTAGCTAGAACTTGCCCCAAATGTCTATCGAGGCGAAATTTCAGACAACATTAATTTTTAAAAATTAGGCTTTCTTTGTTTAACTTTCTTTTTAGCCTCTTTATTCTGAAAAGAAAAAAAATTGTACCTATATATCCTTTTAGCACCCAAATTTGAGCCTTCAATTTCTTTGCTACACCATCATGAAAAGAAAAGTAAGAAAGAATACAAAATTAATATTCTTACTCTTTCCAAGCTATCTATAATTGAGAAGAAATGGTTATCAAAGCAAGGGATGGAGAATTATCAACAAAAAAAAAAGATGAAAAAATGAGCGTTCTGAAAACTGTGCTTCATGTATATATGAATGTCCCATACAAAAATACAAAAAATAAATGTATATATTCTTGCGAAATAAATTCGTGGTTGACAAAACAATTAACTCTTATGATAAAGCTGGAAAGATCAAGTCACTATAAATATATCCTTTACCCTGACCAGCATTAAGCCAAAAATTATAAAACCAAAAAAGTCCTAAGAAGATTTTAGAAATCAATGTTGATCGTATATTAGTGGAGACTGACATGAAGGGCAAGCTTATGGAAAATTTTGAGAAACTCAAGGGTTGTGATCATAAAGTTATCAATCTCAAAAGGTTCATCATGAATACGAGATGCAAAATTTCTTTTGTTAAATAAAAGCAGAAGCAGAAACAAGGTAAAGATTTGGTGAACTTGAAAAATTACTGGCATTGAACTTTATGTAAATTTCTATTTTCTCAATTTTCTATTTTACAAGAAACAATAATTACTAATAAAGTTTTTCTCCTCGAGACGAGCAATGGTTCAAGCATGGGGGAATTTGATGAATATAAATATTTACTTATTATATATTATTAATATTTTACTTTAAATAATATACTTAAATTTATATTTAGTATTTTGCCTCTTTCTAACTATTTTTGCAGAAAAAAAAAGAAAAGAGAAGAATAAAAATAACTGAAGGAAAAGACAAAATGCTCGATGAAAGTCTGTTATGGCAAAAACAAGAATTGAGATGGGAAACGGAAGTCTATAATTGAAGTTCAGACATATCCAAGCTCATGTCTTCAGACACATTCAAGCTCACTCTTCAGATGTGTCCAAGCTCACTCCTGAAACACATCCAAACTCATTCCTTGGACACGTCTAATCATTTAATGCATGCAAGATTTATCTATAAAGAGAATGCAATTTGGCATCGGAGAGGAGGAGGAGAACTACTTTTATCTAAACTTTGGTCTTAACTTTTTTCTTTAACTATTTTATTTTATTCTTGTTAGTTTTTGGATTTTCTAAGAGTATTCGAAATATTCTAGAATTCCTTTTTGTTGTGAGATTTAAATACTCCATAATGGAGTAATCTCTTTTGTTGGGATAGTTGATGAAGCTTGATATATATTTGTATAATATTATTTCAGTTTTAATACATCCTTGACTTGAAGTTTTCATTGTATAATTCATACTGTGTTGAAATAATGGTTTCTAACTAATCATTATTATCACTTCTATATATTTTATTTAAGTTATTCTTATATTAATTTTGTAATTCTCATGGAGCAAAATTAATATATAATAACCAATGAATAAAATAGTAGAGTGAGAATAATATTTTCTAAAACTCTTATTTCAAATCTGTAATTTTTTTGTCTCAGTTTATATTCTCACGGAGGAATTCTTGTAGGTAAAATTACTGATTTTTAGTAAAAATATTCTCACGAAGTTTTTACTACCTTTTAGCATAATTCAAGCAAGAAAATATTTCGGTTTGATCGTCACTAGTTTTAACTCAATTAATTACATAACCTCACGGAGTGCTATTAATTGACTTTTTCTTAGTGAACAAACATAATTGTATTAGCAATAAGCAATTATTCTTTAGAGAAATACATGTAGAAATTGAGATTTTATTGTAATAATATTATCAAGTGAATTTAACGATTCCCAACTCTTTTAAATTATAAATCTTTCAGAAATTGTTTGCTTTACTTTAATTAATTAACAAGTTTTAAAACTCACCTTTAATCAATTTGGTTCTCTCAAATAGTAGTAAAAATATTAAAATTTTGTAGCCTAGATTAACCAATTTCTGTGGAACGATATCATAAACTATACTAGAATTTAACTGAGTACGAGCAGAAAAATCCTATGCACATTGGTCTCGTCACTCTATCATTAGAGTTTACATGCACATAAGCAACACAACCAAAAAAAATTCAGATGTGAGAGAATTACCTCCTTTCGTGTCCATACCTCCTCAGGAATTTCAAAATTCAGCGATACAGAGGGTCCCCTTATTTATGAGGTAAGCTTCCGTGTTAACAGCCTCAGCCCAAAAATACTTCGACAATACAGAATGTATTCTCATACTTTTGGGTCGTTCATTCAGGGTTCTGCATCCTCTCAGCAACACCATTTTGTTCCGGTATTCCAAGAACTGTCTTGATCATTCTGATCCCATTCTCCGAGCAAAATGCTTTGAACTCTTGGCTATCATACTCTCCTCTATTGTCAGACTTCAGACATTTTAACTTTAGACTTGTCTGATTTTCAACTTCAGCTTTCCATCTCTTAAAGGTAACAAACACATCAGATTTATTTTTCAGAAAATAAACCCATACCTTTCTTGTGGAATCATCAATGAAGGTGACATAATAGCTTGAGCCTCCTAGAGAAGTTACAGGAGCTGGTCCCCACACATCTGTATGCACTAGTTCCAGCTTCTCTTTCTTTGGCGTCCTTCCCACCTTTGAGAAACTAACTCTCTTTTGTTTCCCATAAATGCAATCTTCGCACAAACCTAATTCAACATGTTTTAGGTTTGGCAACTTTTCGTTGGATGCCAAAAGCTTCATTCCCTTCTCACTCATATGCCCGAGCCTCCGATGCCACAATGTTGTATCACGACCATGATCAACTGTTGTTATAGTATCTCTTTGTATTGTAGTTGCATACAGTGTTCCCCTTTTGAAGCCTCGTGCCACAACCCAATTCCCTTTGGTTATCTTCTACGATCCGTTGCTGAATGTTGTTGTATATCCTTCACCGTCAATCTGATTCATAGATATCAAATTTTTCTTGAGGCCAGGAACATGTCGTACATTTTGCAATTTCCATAGCGTGCCTTGTGAAGTCTTTATATGAACTTTACCTTTTCCGGCAATGTCGAGAGGTTCGACGTCTGCTAGATAAACTTTCCCAAATTTTCCAACAATATAATTATGCAATAATTCTTTGCATTATGTAGAGTAAAAAGATGCACCTGAGTCCAGAATCCAAGATTCGACTGGACTGTCTGCACAACAAATTAGTGCATCACCGACTTGTTCAGCAATTACATTTGCTGAATTTTCTTCCTTCTTCTTCTTTGGTTCTCTACACTGGCTACTGTAGTGACCCTTTTTATCGCAATTCCAACAAGTAATGTCCTTGCGATTTCTGGACTGCCTTCTTCTCCTTGACTTTGATCTGCCACGACCATAACTCTGTCCTCTTTGGTTGATTCTCCCCCTGCTTTCGGTACTAAAAGCAGATCCTGGGGAATCACTTGATTCTCTTCGGCGAATATCTTCGCTTAGAACCAAGTCTCTAATATCATTCAATTTGAGTTTGGTACTTCCTGATGAACTGCTAACTGCAGTTACTGTTGCAGACCAACTCTCCGGTAGAGATGATAGTAGAATCAACGCCCTGATTTCGTCATCAATTATTATATTAACAGAACTCAATTGAGTTAATACTATATTAAACTCATTGATATGTTCCGTGACTGATCCACCTTATGTCATATTTAAGTTGAATAATCGACGCATCAAATAGACTTTATTTGAAGTAGATGGCTTCTCGTACATATTTGATAACACCTTCATCAGGCCTGCAGTGGTCTTCTCGTTAATGATGTTAAATTCCACATTTCGTGTTAGCGTCAAACGAATCACACCAAGAGCTTGGCGATCTAATAGATCCCAATCCGCTTTGTCCATAGTCTCCGGTTTCACCTCGGTCAGAGGTAAGTGTAATTTTTCTGGTACAAATAATCCTCTATTTACATTTTCCAGAATCCAAAATATTTGCCATTGAACTTGTCAATCTTAACCTTCCCTTCTTCCGATGCCATTTTTCACAGAAAATTTATGTGAATAGTTCCTATGAATAGTACGATGATTAATAGTGTCGCACTATTCTTGTGAATAGTACCTGCACCAGTACTGTACTTTTTTACCAGAATTACACTGTTTGTGCTCTGATACCAGTTGTTGGGAAGCGCATCAAGATAATAGAAGAAAACGGATATTTAAGAGAGAAAAGCAATAAATTGCACAAGACAAGACAAGACATGATTTACGTGGTTCGGTAATTTTTGTCTACTCCACAGTCACACAAAGAATAGCTCTTTATTAGTTAAAGAGAGAAAGAAGAAGTTTTGGGATGATCTACAAATGAAAATATGGACCCCCTATTTATAGGCATTTGAATGCCCTGCCGAGGTAAGCGCTTACATCATAAGAATAACGAGGTAAGCGCTTACATCATAAGAATGTCGAGGTAAGCGCTTACATCACAAGAATATTGATGTAAGCGCTTACATCATATTTTCATCTCTTTTTGATATTTCTTTCTTTGGTTTTGTCTACTTTCACATACAACAATAGGCTTGCTCCTATCACATAATAGTACAAGCCAGTGTTTTAAAAGGCATTTTAGCCATTGTTTCAAAAGGTATTTTCGGGGCCAACCCAGGGGCGAGGCGCACCAAAAATGCCCTGAGGCGATGGTGTGGGGCAAAAGTCTCAAAGGCGTACACCCAGCAAATTGGGGTATTCGGGGCTGTCACGACCCAAAATCCACTAGTCGTGATGGCACCTAACCCAACCTACTAGGTAAGCTAACCAATAACTATCCGATTTCAATAATGCTAATAAGTCAATTAAATAAAATAAATATCTAGATCTATTACATTTCCCAAGGACTAGTAGTACAAATCATGAGCTTCTAAGAATAGAGTTTACAAAGTTGATATGAAGAAAATACGTCTTTTGTTTGAAAAGTACATAAATAGAATTTTAATAATCTAAGGCTACCGAGAACAAGAGGCAGCTACAGCAGGAACACAGGTACGCCTTTGAATCCAGCACATCAAGCGTAGTAACATCGGCATCCGGGATCTGCACGCAATGTGCAGGAAGTGCAGTATGAGCACAATCGACCCCATATACTCAAAAAGTAACAAACCTAACCTCAGGTTGAAAGTAGTGACGAGCTGGAACATATACTGGGTCCAACACCAATAACCAATAGCAGTTCATACAACATAGAGCACATAAATAAGAAAATAATCTCAGATATAAAAATATTCAGCCTTTGCATAGTTTTCCGAAAATAATTCCGCTTTTCAAAATATCAGTGAAAACTCAAATCCTTTATCGAAATCATCAAAAACAAATTGAGATAGTTTGAAAACTGTAATTTTCCTAAAAATTCCTTTCCACAATACATGAAAATGTTTCATTTCCTTTCCAAATAACGAGTGTGAAATACCACTCTATACCCACATATAAATGTGTGTAAAAAGTCATGAATAATGTGATATCGTACATCATGAGGAAAATGCGTCTCTATGCAGGTATGTCATGTATGCATGCCAATGCCATGTATCTCATAGATGAATCATGTACTCACACTCTCAGAATACTCAACCTCACTGTATCACACTTTCCACTCATCATATTCAATCACTCGGTACTGTATATGGCCCATCGGCCCAAGGAAATCCATTCTGGAACATATACAACACTGACTATAAGTCACCTAGTATTGAGGGAAAAGGGCAATCCAACCCTGTGGAGAAATCCATCTCCAGGTGTCAAGTACTTCGGATAAATCCATGTCCAGGGAAATCCATCCCTCAATAATATATAAATGTTCAACCACTCGGTACTGTATATGGCCCATGTAGCCAAGGAAAATCCATCCCGGAACATATACAACACTACTACAAGTCACCCATTACCGAGGAAAAGGGCAAATCCAAACCTATGGAGAAATCCATCTCCAGATATCAAATATTTTGGACAAATCCATGTCCAGGGAAATCCATCCCTCAATAATATCATTCGCGCTCACTGGAGGTGTGCAGAATCTGGAGGGGCTCCTTCAGCCCAAGCTCTATAACAAGCCAATCATGGCATAAATCAATAAAACATGTTGCAACGTGTAGCCCGATCCCACAACTACCACTCATAATCAGGCTCTCGGCCTCACTCAGTCATCAATCTCTTCAGTCTTACCCACGGGCTCACAGTGTCATGAAAACTGACCCGGAATAATGATATGATGCATCAATAAGTAACGACTGAGACTGAGATATGATATGAATGCATGAATGTGACTATGTAAGAAACGTCAATGAAATCAATGAGGTGACAGTACAAAACGACTACTAGGGTTCCTAACAATATCGGCATAAAGCCTAAACATGATATCTAGCATGATGTATAGCTCAATTACTTTATCACATGGTGAAAAACACAAATATAAACAAAGTGGGCCACTAAACAGTATCTTGGAAACAACAGAATCACAACTCACAGGGTGCACGCCCACATGCCCGTCACCTAGCATGTGTGTCACCTCAACAACAATCAGATAACACATAATTTGAGGTTTCATACCCTCAGCACTAAGTTTAGAAGAGTTACTTATCTCAAATAAGCCAATTCCAAATGTCGAGCAAGCCAAGCGATCCTCCAAGAGTGTCATCTCACAAGTAGCGACCTCCGAACGGCTCAAAACTAGTCAAAAGTAACTCAAATATATCAAACAATTCTAAAGGAACCAATCCCAATTGAAAAAGGTCGAATCTTTAATCAAAAGCCCAAAATCAATCAAAAAGTCCAACCCGGGCCTGCACCTCGAGACCCGACAAAATTTACAAAATCTGACAACCCATTCAGTTACAGTCCAACCATACCAGTTTCACTCAAATTCGACTCCAAATCAGTGTTCAAAACTCCAAAATTCACTTTATGAAATTTTAGATAAAACCCCCAAATTTCACTTTGAAATCATCAATCTAATGCTAAAAACGAAGATGGATTCATGAAATATAACCAAAATTGAGTATAGAACACTTACTCCAATCCATTTGGTGAAATAGCCTCAAAATATTGTACAAATCCGAGCTCCCCAACTAAAAATATGACCAAATAAACAAACCTTCCATATTAAGTAATTTTCCCCAGCTGTTCTGCCTCGTTTTGCATGTCAAACGATCTCGAAACTTACTTTTAATGCATCCAATGGATTCCTTGTGAAATTTCAATTAAGATAGGCTTTTGAATCACTTCATTTGACCTTATAATGATGGAGATATGTTAGATTCAATATTTGAAAATAGTGCATATTTTTAAATAGGAAGTAGTGGCAATTTCGTAGTAAATCTAAAAAAATCTGGCAACCCAATTCTTAGTAAAATGATCATAAAATCCTCATACGATATCCAAATTCGACGATTCTTTTTGCTATGCTTCCGTAATTATGATACGGATCGAATGCTTCAACCAAAACAAAAATTGGAGCTCATTTGCTTAATTTTGTACCATTAATGCTTGAAAAAAATGACGTCGAAACATAAGAAAAACAAGCGCAACACAACTCAAACCTATTTGAAACTCACCTGACCCCCTCGGGACCCCCTACGAACATACCAACATGTCCCATAATATAATACGGACCTGTTCGAAGCCTCAAATCCCATATAACAACATCAAAACAATGAAACGCACCTCCACTAAAACTTAATGAACTTTCGACTTCCAAAACTCGCGTTGAAATATATCAAATCAACTCGGAATGAACTCAAATTTTACACACAAGTCCTAATACATCATACGGAGCTACTCGTTCCCCAAAACTATCGAGCGAAGTGCAAATGCTCAAAATGACCGGTCGGGTCTTTACATTCTCCTCCACTTAAACATACGCTCGTCCTCGAACGTGGCAAGAGTTGTTCCTAAGCTGTCAAATCGTCGTGTAACCTTACCTTGCACATACCCGGGGGTGATCCCACGCCACCCTGTACCATATAGGCCTGACAACAGAATATAATTTAAGATCATTACTTCAATCTTAGTTCATAAACTACAAAATCCAATTTCTAACATCCGGAATTTACTACAAGACCCGAACTTCGAATCTACACACTGTATAAGTCTAAACAAGCTATATCAAGCCACAACCACAACCCAAGATGTAATCACCCGACATACCACACGACTCGCATACTCGTAGCAAAATTTTTTATTACAGTAGATGCTCAAAATAACCCTGTCACGGCCCAATTCCCAAACCTGATCGTGATGGCGCCTCTCGTGAAGACAAGGCCAGCCAGACCAAAATAGAACACCTCTTTTAAACAGTTAAATATCATAAACAGTTCTAAAGCATGATATAATATCCATAATTTGCAGAATTAACGATAACAACAGTAAAAGCCATCCCGACACAACCCAAACCGGGGTGTCACAAGTCATGATCAACTAAGATAAATCCTGATACAGTCTACTAATCACTAAACCCGATACGATAGTTCTAAGAACATGAAAATGATAAGATAAGGGAGGCACGGGGGCTGCGGACGCCAACAGCTACCTCGTGATCTCCGAAACACTGCCTGAACGGGAAGATCAGCACTCAGGAGCGGACTCTGCGATGCTTGAATCTGCACACACGGTGTAGGGAGTAATGTGAGTACTCCGACCCAGTGAGTAATAATTATAAATAATGGTTGAAAGCATGAAAACGCCTAAAGGCACAAAGCAATTCTATATCAAAGCAGTAAAAATCACGTAAAGTAGTAAATCAGTGAAGAAGTCAAGTAAAATCTCTTTAAATCAGGTAAAACAGGTAATTTAGCAGGTAAATAACAAGTAGAAATCCGCCCCTCGGGCACAGTATCAATCACTCAGAACAGTATCAGCTCTTCAAGCTCACTCTCATCACTTAGTGCTCATTCTAAGCTCTCGACCCATATATCTTTCATAATAACAAAAATCAGAATAACCGATGCGGTGTGCAGCCCAATCGGTACATCACTGCGGCGTGCAACCCGATCCATATAGATAGTCGACTACGCTCACTGGGGGTGTGCAGATTCCGGAGGGGCTCCTACAGCCCAAGCGCTATATTGCTGCGGCGTGCAGCCCAATCCATATAAGTATTGTTGCGGCGTGTAGCTCGATCCATAACATATATAATATCCTCACCATTGGGTTCTCAACCCCTCTCAGTCATTAACCTCACAGCCTCTCGGGCACAATAATAGAAGATAGAGATCTCAGCCCACAAATTCCTCTCATTTAGGAATAGTATGATAAAACCGGCTTGAATCATTTAAAACAGATAGAAACATGACCGAGGATATGATTTTTAACAACTATAGTGAGGAAAAATCAGTCAAAATCTCCGAAGGGTTCAAATAGTTGGCACGAAGCCCAAATATGGCAATTAGCCCAAATCATGATGATAACAAATAAATTTCAGTCAAATACGCGGTAAAATCATCAGTCTGGATGGACCAAGTCTCAATCCCCAATAGTAAAAGACCCTACGCTCATCATCCAGCGCGTGTCTCACCTCAATATAGCACTACGATGTGCAATCCGGGGTTTCAAACCCTCAGGATATCATTTACAATCATTACTCACCTCGAACCGGCTACAACTCTAGCTCGCGACGCCTTTTTCCTTCGAATCGGCCTCCACGCGCGTCGAATCTATCCAAAATCAGAACGAATACGTCACAATATGCTAAGGGAACAAAGCCCAAGCGAAAACAATCGAAAAAAATCAAAAATCCCGAAATTAGCAAAACCCGAGCCCCGGGCCCACTTCTCGAAACTCATAAATTTTTACATCAATGGGTTCCTTATCCTCCTACGAGTTTATACATATCAAAATTTCTCAAAATACGACCTCAAATGGTCCTTCAAATCCCAATTTAAAAGTTCAAAATCCCAAGCCCTATTCTTCCAATTTTAGCTTAGGCTCCATGAATTTCTAGGTTAATTTCACAATAGAATCACGTTTTAGGTTCATAAATCTTACCTCGAATCACTTGTCCTTGAATCCCTCTTCAATCTCCCTCAAAGAGCTCTCAAAATGATCAACTGTGGTGGAAAAATGGCTCAAAATCGCGGATGAAATGTTTTATAAACTTACTGCACACTTCTGGTATTCCTTCATCGCGATCGCGGCCCAAGCCTCGCGATCGCGAAGAGCGAAATTCCACGACTCCAAAAATACACTATGTGAACGTGATAACTTCACTGCAAACGCGACGCTTGATTTCCCAGACCTGTGCGAACGCGACTCAACTGATGCGACGCGAAGAACAAAATCACTGGACCCCCAAATACTTATACGCGAACGCGAAACACTGCATGCGAACGCGAAGCACAAGATCAAAGCCATCTGCAAACGCGAGACCTCAAACGCGAACGCAAAGGCAAAACTCAGGCCAACCCAAAATCCTTCTACGCGATCGCGAAGGCTTAAAACCTACAACATCTTATCAGCCAATTCTGCAACTTCTCAAAGCCAAAAATGGTCTGATTGACCATCCGAAACTCACCCGATGCCCCCGGGACCTCAACCAAAAACACCAACACATCCTAAAACCTCATTCAAACTTGCTCCAATAATCAAAACACCTCAAACAACATCAAATTACCCAAAATTCATCGGATTCAAACCTAAGTTTTCTAAAACTTCCGAAATACGCTTTCGATCAAAAACCCAACAAAACCATGACCGAATGACCTGAAATTTTGCACACACATCACAAATGACATAATGAAGCTACAGCAACTCTCATATTTCCATTCCGACCCTTGGATCAAAATCTCGCCTAACAACTGGAAATCGCCAAAATACTAACTTCATCAATTCAAGCCTAACTCTACACCGGACCTCCAAAACCAATCTCGATCACACTCATAAGCCATAAATCACCTCCCGAAGCTAACTGAACCGTCGGAACTCTCATCTGAGCCCTCTAACACACAAGTCAACATCCGGTTGACTTTTCCAACTTGAACCTTCTCAAAAGAGACTAAGTGTCTCATTTCTTTCCAAATCCACTCCGAACGCAACCTACTCAACTCGATCATATAAAACACGGATAATGAAGAATAATAAAGAAGAAATGGGGGAAACGGAGTGGTAACTTATGAGATGACTGGCCAGGTCGTCACAAACCCAATACCGATAATAAACCTCATGTCAAACAAAACCTCATTCTAAAGCCTTTGTGTACTGCAGATGATGAAAGAAACACACAGAAACTCATAACCATTCATCATATCAACAAGTCATGGAGCCCCCCTCCTTCGACAAGAACTATAGCCAATTTCTAAGCCGATTGGCGATATTATCCTTACAAATATATCGCAATCAAATCTGATAGCACCCATTCTAGGTTCGATGACCTCATCTCATCCAACACAACCACTCTAGTGACATGACATATCAATACAATTCAAAGCCACAACCCGTGCAATCTGTGCACCAACAAACAAAATTCCAAATATACTCAAACATGGAAAATGACTCAAACAAGAGAACCGTCCCGCAATCTCAACGGGTACCACAACAACGCAACACTAAGAACTGATCACACATCGCAGAACCAAAACACACGAACCCATCACAAAGATCATATCCCAATATAAATTCGCCACAATGCGTGACCCCATCCACACATTGGTCCATGGCATATACCTCAAGTCACCTTGCTCAAAATTAATAGCCACGCGCGATTCAACATCAAGTTCCCAAAGTGCATTACCATAACCACGGAAAAGCAAATGACGCAGTGCCACACAAGCCTGAAAGAACATAACCAATGCGCAATCAATAATGCAACACCCAAATACTCATCTCACTCAAATTTCCACTATGAAGCCCTAATAGAACCACACTATGTGTGCATATAACCAACGATTCACAACTCCTCGTAACAAAGAAGGGTAACTCAAAGATTATTTCATAACACGAATAAGCTCAATAATAAATGAATAACACATCCCATAACAATAGGAGTTCAGAGTCAAAAAATCCGACCCGGTGTAGAACACCCACCCATATTGGCGTACCAATGAACCCCAAATCTACTCTGGTCACCCACAATAAATAAATAATCCTCCAAAAATCCACATTGACTGAATCATAACACATACTATCCTCTTCCCAACCTTGGATACATTTTCACAGTCCACAACCACAAAATAATCTACTCATGAGAACTCCCAGTCTCCAAATCCATAGAACACACGAATCACCATATTTGATCTCAACTCCACCGCCTGAATGTCTAGCACTTCTCTACTATACGATCATCTCACGAGGTATACTTCTATAATTCTTCTGTGCCACAAAGCAAAATTCAAATACCAGCAGTTGATCAAACAAGAGAATGTTGCCATACCAATGACGTATCCATAGATCAAATACATTTCCCCTTCTGAAATGTATACTCTCCTCACGCTATACCAAATAGTAATGCCATTTATCTATTCATCTGAAACCGTTCATGCTACCTAAGAATTTATGACCTTCATTTTAAAACTGAACTGTGACCTTGCACATGCCAAATCTTGATCCTACACCACATCATAAGCACCCAAAGAACCGATCATATCTATTACCATGTCGATCCAACCTACTACCAAGTTGTCCTAATTCTTTAAGTTTCTTCCGAACTACCTTCAAATTGATATTTTTCCTTGCTAGTACACTACTATCCTTAACTAAAACTTGCCCCACGAACTTTAGCATAAAACTGCACTGCCCTAAGGCTCATAAACCGTTGGATTCCTTCTTAAGCACCCCCAAAAGTACCACAACCGAGATACCCGCTCTGAAGAGACCTTTTGCAAATCTAAAACCACTACCTTTGCCTTCCTGATATTGATATGTAGAATCTATAATGATATAGAAATGTCAAAAGTCCTGACATCCTCTAATATAAATCTCAGTTTCTAGCGAAATACACATCTTCAATATTCCCAATTTCCACGTATAAATCTTGAATTTATTGGAACCATTCTTGAGAGTCATCCACTCTGCTCAAATCTCAATTAGACTGACCAAATGAACCGAACGACCTGTGCCCCATTAGCACTCCAACACCCAAGGAAGTAACTCCATCTTAATGCAACCAAATAAATTCTTGCTCCATGCACATTACATCCTTTACCAATAACAACTCAAATCATTCTGTGATTCTCATATACTCATAAAGCGTAATACAACTTGTACCCAGAAATTCCTTTACTTAAGTCATCCTCGATCGCACCCTCTATAGAACATAACTCATTCACAAGTATACCTTAAACCGAGACCAATACAACACATAACCGTAAAATCAACTAATCAATAACGGACTCCCACACTTGGTTCACAACCATAGATCAAAACATACCATAACTCCCAATGCCCATACTTTATTACAGCCATAATACCGCAGTGAGATTCAACTAAATCCTCCATAAGTTCATGCAACACAAACTGTATAATACCTCAAATCATTTGCAAATCTCGTGTTCATCCTCGTAACAGTCAAGCTTACTCTCATAAGAGATCCAAACTCAAATTGCAACACAAATTTCACTGGTAAAAGAGAACTCCTAACAAACAACATAGGGATCACACAAACCTTAGGACACCCCACCGGAGATAGCCCACCTGTTTTGCCTCAAACTGACCTCTCTCTATACCCTTCCACGGCCATAAACACTACGCAATCACTTAATCTTTCTAAGTCTGAACTCATATCACGATATGAAATCTACTCCACTCCTCAACTAATCATTATGAAAAGACCCTTCAATACACCCATAACTCGGGACTATACATCAAATCAAGATGGAAATCAAGCACCAAATAGTTCTTTCTACACTTCAAGTAGACCCTTCTCGTCACATTCAACCATATGAACGCCTCTCGCAATCACATCATACTCATCACATATCCATCCAGCCACAAATTCTACTAATAGGGACACTACCGGACATATAAATCCAAAACCACATGCTCATACAATCAACACCTCAGTGCTCAAGCTACAGTCCAAACCCGACCTCAAGTCCTCCAGACTGGCCCATCATCAGCATACTGAAATTACATCTCGCACCTCTTCCATGGAATCACAAGTCGTCGATGCACAACTGATACCGAACGCTCACATGCGCATACGAATGCGTGGAAAGAATTCAAAGAGTTACGCTTCAAGCTGAAACAATGTCGCACGATAAGGAAGGAAAGATAGGAAGTATATCCTAAATGTCATATAGCCTATCGAAGATAGATATGGACGTCATCATACCGATCCGCAAGAGTCTACTAACACTTGCTCATGACTTGTAGAACCTATGAACCTAGAGCTCTGATATCAATCTGTCACGGCCTAAAATTCACTAGTCATGATGGCACCTAACCCAACCCGCTAGGTAAGCCAACCAATAACTAGCCGATTTCAATAATGCTAATAAGTCAATTAAACAAAATAAATTATCTAGATTTATAACATTTCTCAAGGACTGGTAGTACAAATCATGAGCTTCTAAGAATAGAGTTTACAAAGTTGATATGAAGAAAATACCTCTTTTGTTTAAAAAGTACATAAACAGAATTTTAATAATATAAGGCTATCGAGAACAAGAGGCAGCTACAGCAGGAACGCAGGTACGCCTTTGAATCCAGCACATCAAACGCAGCAACATTGGCATCCGGGATCTGCATGCAATGTACAAGAAGTGCAGTATGAGTACAACCGACCCCATGTACTCAAAAAGTAAAAAACCTAACCTCAAGTTGAAAGCAGTGATGAGATGGAACATAGGTCGGGTCCAACACCAATAACCAACAATAGTTCATACAACATAAAGCATATAAACAAGAAAATAATCTCAGAGATAAAAATGTTCAGCCTTTGCACAGTTTTCCGAAAATAATTCTACTTTTCAGAATATCAGTGAAAGCCAAATCCTTTATCGAAATCATCAAAAAAAATTGAGATAGTTTAAAAACTGTAATTTTCCTAAAGAATCCTTTCCACAATACATGAAAATGTTTCATTTCCTTTCCAAATAACGAGTGTGAAATACCACTCTATGCCTACATATCAATGTGTGTAAGAAGTCATGAATAATGTGATACCGTACAACATGAGAAAAATGTGTCTCTATGTCGGTATGCCATGTATGCATGCCAATGACATGTATGTCATAGATGAATCATGTACTCACACTCTCAAAATACACAACCTCACTATATTACACTTTCCACTCACCATATTTAATCACTCGGTACTGTATATGGCCCATCGGCCCAAGAAAATCCATTTTCGGAACATATACAACACTAACTATAAGTCACCCAGTACCGAGGAAAAAGGGCAATCCAACCATGTGGAGAAATCCATCTCCAGGTGTCAAGTACTTCGGACAAATCCATGCCTAGGGAAATCCATATCTTAATAATATATAAATGCTCACCCACTCGGTACTGTATATGGCCTATGCAGCCAGGGAAATCCATCCCGGAATATATACAACACTAACTATAAGTCACCCAGTACCAAGGAAAAGGGCAAATCCAAACCTATGGAGAAATCCATCTCCAGATATCAAATACGTCGGACAAATCCATGTCGATGGAAATCCATCCATCAATAATATCATCCGCACTCACTAGAGGTGTGCAGAATCTAGAGGGGCTCCTTCAGCCCAAGCGCTATAACAAGCCAATAATGGCATAAATCAATAAAACATGTTGTGGCGAGCAGCCCAATCCCACAACTGTCACTCATAATCAGGCTCTCGACCTCACTCAGTCATCAATCTCTCCAGTCTCACCCATGGGCTCACAATGTCATGAAAACTGACCTGGAATAATGATATGATGTATGAATAAGTAACAACTGAGACTGAGATATGATATGAATGCATGAATGTGACTAAGTACGAAATATCAATGAAATCAATGAGAAGACATCTGTCACGACCCGGATTTCCCAACTTCGGGGTCGTGATGGTGCCTACTAATAGGAGCGCAAACCTTAACTACTTGTTACGCTTCCATATTGCTTCATTTTAACAAACACAAGGCGATAACATGATAACAACGGAACTTTAAATAATTAAGCGGAAGTCAACAATTAAATATCTTAAGTCTACATCTATTACAACTTTTAAAACCTCAAATACCCAAAACCTAGTGTCACAGATTATCTAAGATTTCTACATAGAAGGTCTGAAGAAATAACAGTACGTTGTTTCTGAATAAGAGAGAATGAAACAGGAAGTAGAGATAGAGGGAGACGCCAGGGCCTGCGGACGCCTGTAGTCTACCTTGGGTCTCCGGGTGGACTAAAGGAAGCACTCCAACTACAGTCTGAAAGATGCTCCTAGATCTGCACACAGTGCAGAGTGTAGTATCAGCACAACCGACCTCATGTGCTGGTAAATGTCTAGCCTAACCTCGGCGAAGTAGTGACGAGGCTAGGACCATACTACCAAATAAACTTGTGCAGTTCAAATGTATATACAGCGGAAAAGAATTACAGAAAATAACCAGTCAATGTGGGAGGGGGGAACATGCTATGGGGGAGATATTAATTCCGAATAGAAAGGCTTCAAGTAAGGAAAGAAACAACACAACTAGAATATCAACAAGGAAGCAGAGATCAACAATTGCACGGCATCACCCTTCGTGCTTTTACTCTCAGCCTCACCAAAGCAGTAATATAATAAAAATGTGCACAGCATCACCCTTCGTTCTTTTGCTCTCGTCCTCACCAAAACAATCATGTAATCAAAATGTGCACAGCATCACCCTTCGTGCTTTTACGCTCTTTCCTCACCATATAATCAATAGAATCGGCACGGAATGGCACATCGTGTGGCATAGCATCACCCTTCGTGCCTTACACTCTTCCTCATAATAATAAACAATGCACAGCATCACCCTTCGTGCTTTAACTCTCTTCCTCACCCAAACAATAATCACAAATAATAGGGTAAGGAAATAAAGGAAACTTGCAATAAGAACCTCGGCAAGGGAACAATAATTAATCAATTAAATCCCGGCAAGGGAACAACAATTAAAGAATTAAATCCCGGCAAGGGAACAACAAATAAATCAACAATAGCCCGACAAGGGTGACAACATAATGGCCTCTTCTCTTTCTCAATTTTTCTTCACAATTCACTTCACAACTCGAGCCAATACTCTAGAGGTTCGATTATCACTTATACTTTCACAACTCGAGCCATTGCTCTAAAAGTTCAATTGTCACTTATACTTTCACAATTTCACTATACAACTTGAGCCAACTCTCCTCAATGTTCATAGGTCACAATTCTTTCCACAAATTTTAAACAACAATTAGTAATCTTCACCAAGGCATGAATAATACAACGAAATCATGAAAACCACAATATAAGACCCACGGTCATGCTTGACACCAACGTATAGATACTTGCCACCATGCCTATATGTCGTACTCTACAAGAAGCAAATAGCAAATAGGACACAACTCCTAATCCCTCAAGCTAAGGTTAGACCAAACACTTACCTCGATGCCTCGAACACAACTCAAGTTTCAATTATAGCTTTACCCCTCGATTCCACCGCCAATTCGCTCGTATCTACTCACAAGTTACTTAATTACATCAATAAATGCTAAATGAATCAATTTGAATGCATGAAAATGAGTTTTCTAAAGTTTTACCCAAAAGTCAAAAATTGTCCCCGAGCCCACGTGGTCAAAACCCGAGGTTCGAACCAAAACCCGATTACCCATTCCCCCACGAGCTCAAATATGTAATTTGTTTTGAAATCGGACCTCAAATCTAGGTCCAAATCCCTAATTTTTGAAAAAAAAAACTAGGTTCAACCCAAAATACCCAATTTCCCCCATGAAAATAGTTGATTTGCAGTTGAAATCATGTTAAAAGATGTTAATGATTGAATAAAACTAGTTAAAAACGACTTACACTTGATTTGGAGAAGAAAGGTTGTTTGAAAAATTGCCTCTTATGTTTTTGGGATTTTTGAAAAGTTCAAAATAACTGAAAATCTCGTCTATTTATACCCCTCTTAGACCCTCTCCGCGGACCGCATAAAAAGGACTACGACCGCGAAACTCCACCGCAGAGTGCAAGAAATCGAGCACGGCCGCAAAGTCTTGGCCTTGCTCACCGCGGGCTGCAAAAATTCCACCGCGGCCGCAAAGCTTCCACTGCGGACCACGAGACCTGGAATCAGAGACCTGCAACTTCTCTGAATCTGCAACTTTTCCCTAAGTGTAAAAATATCCTGAAACTCACCCGAGCCCTTGGGGCTCCAAATCAAATGTCATACTAACTCAAAAAAATCATATGGACCTACTCGTGTAATCAAATCATCCAAATAACATCATGAACATCAAATTAAGTCTCGAGATCAATGAAATTTTCTCCAAAACTTCTTTAAACATAAATTTTGCAATTTAAGTCTGAATCACGTCATATGACATCCGTTTTTCACCAAATTCCACAGAAAAGTCTTAAATCATATATAAGACTTGTACCGGGCGCCGGAACCAAAATACAGGCCCGATACCATCACGTTCTAATCAAATTCCATTTCAAATTTCTTTAAACAATTCCAGAAAACAATTTCCTTTAAATATTCATTTCTCGAGCTTGGGACCTCGGAATTCAATTCCGGGCATATGCCCAAGTCCCATATTTTCCTACGACCTTCCAGGACCATCAAATCATTGGTCCAGGTCCGTTTACCCAAAACATTGACCGAAGTCAAATTAGCTCATTTTGTAATCAAAACTTATCATTTTTCACAGATTATCTTATTTAAGCTTTCCTGCTATGCGCCCGGACTGCGCATGCAAATCGAGGTGACTCTAAATGAGGTTTTCAAGGCCTCAGGACACGGAAGTTTCATTTTAAAATAAGTGATGACCTTTTAGGTCATCACATTCTCCACCTCTAAAACAATCGTTCGTCCTCGAACGGACAAAAGAAGGAAGTACTTGAGTTGGGGAAAAGATGGGGATAACGGCTCCGCATATCGAACTCGGACTCCCAGGTCGATGCCTTAGGAGGCTGACCTCTCCATTGAACACGAACAGAAGAAAAACTCTTCGACCTCAACTGCCGGTCTAGAATAGCTATCGGCTCCTCCTCATAAGACAAGTCCTTGTCCAACTGGACAGTGCAGAAATCTAACACGTGGTATGGATCGTCGTGATATTTCTGGAGCATGGACACATGAAATACTGGATGCATGACTGATAAACTCGGCGGAAGTGCAAGTCTATAAGCCACCTCTCCCACTCGATCAAGAATCCCAAGCGGACCGATGAACCTAGGGCTAAGCTTTCCCTTCTTCCCAAATCTCATCACTCCCTTCATAGGCGACACTCGAAGTAACACCCGTTCTCGAACCATAAAAGCCACATCTCGAACCTTGTGGTCTGCATAACTCTTTTGCATGGACTAAGCTGTACGAAGCCTATCCTGAATAATCCTGACCTTGTCCAAAGCCTCCTGAACCAGATCTGTACCCAACAATCGATCCTCTCCTGGCTCAAACCATCCAACCGGAGATCGACACCGCCTACCATATAAAGCCTCATAAGGAGCCATCTGGATACTCGACTGGTAACTATTGTTGTAGGCAAACTCTGATAGAGGCAAAAACTGATCCCACGAGCCTCCAAAGTCAATGACACAAGCTCGGAGCATATCCTCCAAAATCTGAATAGTCCGCTCGGACTGCCCGTCCGTCTAAGGATGGAATGTTGTACTCAACTCAACCTAGGTGTCCAACTCTCGCTGAACTGCTCTCCAGAAACGTGAGGTAAACTGCTTACCTCAGTCCGAAATGATAGATACAGGCACACCATGAAGACAAACAATCTCCCCAATATAGATATCAGCTAACCTCTCGGATGAATAGGAGACCGCCACAGGAATGCAATGCGCTGACTTGGTCAGCCTATCAACAATAACCCACACTACATCGAACTTTCTCTGAGTCCGTGGGAGACCAACAACGAAGTCCATAGTGATACGCTCCCACTTCCACTCGGGAATCTCAATCTTCTGAAATAAACCATCGGGCCTCTGATGCTCGTACTTAACCTGCTGATAATTCAAACACCGAGCTATATATGCAACGATATCCTTCTTCATTCTATGCCACCAATAATGCTATCACAAATCCCGATACATCTTCGCGGTGCCCCGATAAATAGAGTACCGGGAGCTATGGGCCTCCTCTAAAATCAACTCTTGGAGCCCATCCACATTAGCCACACAAACTCGACCCTGCAATCTCAAAACTCCATCATCATCTAAGGTAACCTACTTGGCACCTCCACGCTACACCGTGTCCCTCAGGACACACAAATGGGGATCATCATACTGCCGATCATGGATACGCTCTAATAAAGAAGAACGAGAGACCATGCAGGCCAATACACGACTAGGCTCAGAAATATCTAACCTCACAAACTGATTGGCCAAAGCCTGAACATCCAAAGCAAGCGGTCTCTTACCGATCAGAATATAAGCAAGACTGCCCATACTGACTGACTTCCTACTCAACGCATCGGCCACCACATTGGCCTTTCCCGGATGATATAAGATAGTGATATCATAATCTTTCAACAGCTCCAACCACCTCCTCTGTCTCAAATTCAACTCCTTTTGCTTGAACAAATACTGAAGACTCTTGTGATCAGTGAACACCTCACATTCCATGCCATACAGATAATGCCTCCATATCTTCAATGCGTGAACAATGGCTGCCAACTCCAAATCATGAATCGGATAGTTCTTCTCATGAATCTTCAACTGCCGCGAAGCATAGGCAATGACCTTGCCATCCTGCATCCACACTACACCAAGACCAATACGAGATGCATCACAATCAACTGTATAAGGCCCTGAACCTATAGGCAAAACTAACACTGGTACCATAGTCAGAGCTGTCTTGAGCTTCAGAAAGCTAGCCTCACTCTCATCTGACCATCTGAACTGGGCACCCTTCTGGGTCAACTTGGTCATCGGGGCTACGATAGATGAGAACCCCTCCACGAACCGAACCGACGGTAGTAGCCTGCCAATCCGAAGAAACTCCAAATCTCTATAGCTGATGCTGGTCTAGGCCAGTTCTTGACCGCCTCAATCTTCTTCGGATCAACTTGAATACCCTATGTTGATACAACATGACCCAGAAATGCAACTGAACTCAACCAGAACTCATACTTCGAGAACTTAGCATATAACTGACTATCCCTCAAGGTCTGAAGAACCACTCTGAGATGTTGCTCGTGCTCCTCTCGGTTGCGGGAATATATCAAAATATCATCAATGAAGACTATCACGAACGAGTCTAAATAAGTCCTGAACATTCGGTTCATCAAATCCATAAAACTGTTGGGGCATTGGTCAACCAAATGACATGACCAGGAACTCATAATGCCCGTACCGAGTGCGGAAAGCTATCTTAGGGATATCGGATGCCCTAATCCTTAATTGATGGTAGCCAGATATCAAATCAATCTTTGAAAACACCTTGGCACCCTGAAACTGATCAAACAAATCATCGATCCTCGGCAATGGATACTTATTCTTGATTGTGACCTTGTTCAACTGCTGGTAATCAATACACATTCTCATCGATCCGTCCTTCTTCTTAACAAACAACACCGGTGCACCCCAAGGCGAAACACTGGGTCTAATGAAACCTTTCTCAAGCAAGTCTTGCAACTGTTCTTTCAACTCTTTCAACTCCTACGGGGCCATACAATACGGCAGGATAGAAATTAGCTGAGTGCCTAGAGCCAAATCAATTCAAAAGTCAATATCCCTGTCGGGTGGCATACCCGACAGGTCTGAAGGGAAAACATAAGGAAACTCTCAAACAATAGGCACATAATCAATAGAAGGGACCTCAGTACTAGAATCACGAACATATGCCAAATAGGCCAAACACCCCTTCTCGACCATATGCCGAGCCTTCACATACGAGATAACATTGCGGGTAGAATGACCAGGAGTCCCTCTCTACTCTAAACGGGCCAAATCCGGTAAGGCTAAGGTCACAGTCTTGGCATGACAGTCCAAGATAGTGTGGTAAGGTGATAACCAGTCCATCCCCAATATAATATCGAAATCGACCATGTCTAAAAGCAACAAATCCATACGAGTCTCAAGACCCCCAATCACCACAATACAAGAACGATGGACTCGATCTACCACAATAGAATCACCCACCGGTGTAGACACATAAACAAGAATACTCAATGAATCACTAGGCGTGACCAGATACAGTGCATAAGATGACACATACGAGTAGGTAGACCTTAGATCAAATAACACTGAAGCATCTCTATCACAAACCAGAATAGTACCTGTAATGACTGCATCTGAAGCCTCAGCCTTAGGCCTGGCTGGAAGGTCGTAACATCGGAGCTGGGCCCCACCACCCTGAACTACATCTCTGGGACGGCCTGTAGTTGGCTGGCCTCCACTTCTGGCGGCCTGAGCTCCACCTCTAGTACCTTTACCTCCACCTCTAGCTGGCTGGGCGGACTGTGGAACACCTGGTGCCTGTACCATAGCACAAGAACCCTGATGCTGAGAGCTACTCGATGCTCGAGGGCAAAACCTAGCAATGTGACTCGGATCACCACACATGTAACAAGCCTTCGGCTGCTGAGACTGCTGACCCTGACGACCTGAATGACCACCCCGAAAACTCTGAAGCGGCGGTGCACTGATAGGAGCAGGTGGTGCACTGTAGGACTGCTGATCGGAATATTGCATCTGGGGACCACGACCACCTGAAGTACCGTGAGAAACCTGGAGCGCTGATTGAAAGGGGCTAGGAGGATGGCCTCTACCATACGAATCTCGATCTCCGGATGAGGTACCACTGAATCGGCCTGAATGACAGGGCCTCTTGTCTGACCCATGACCGCCTCCCTATGACAGGACCTCTCAACTCTACGGGCCACATTGGCCGCCTCCTGAAAAGTAATCTCACTCTCAGCCTCTCTAGCCATCTGAAGATGAATCGACTGAATAAGACCATCAATAAACCTCCTCACCCTCTCTCTCTCGGTGGAGAGTATGATGAGAGCATGGTGAGCTAAGTCAATGAACCTGGTCTCATACTGGGTAACAGTCATGGAACCCTGCTAGAGGTGCTCAAACTGGCCTCTCTCTGAGTAACGGGGAGAAACTTCTCCAGGAATAACTCTGTAAACTGTTCCCAAGTCAAGGCTGGCGATCTGGCTGGTCTCGCTAAGCAATAATCCCTCCACCAAGTCTTGGCGAATCCAAATAAGCGAAATGTAGCAAAATTGGCCCCATTGGTCTCGACAATGCCCATGTTCCTGAGAACCTCGTGGCAGTTGTCTAGATAATCCTGGGGATCCTCAATAGATGCACAGCTGTAAGTAGAAGTGAAGAGCTTGGTGAACCTATCCAGTCTCACAAAGCATTGGCAGACATAGCCGCTCTATCACCGGTCTAAGCTACCACACTCGGTTGTACTGCTCCAACTAGCTGAATCGCTGGAGTCTGAATCTGAGTAGCTACCTGCTCCTGAGTACGAGTAGCAGGAGTCAGGGCCCCTCCTCCAACCTGAGAGACGGCTGGTGTTACCGGAAGCAAGCCTGCCTGGGTGACACTCTCCATGAGGCCCACTAATCGGACCAGAGCATCCTGAAGAACTAGGGTAGCAATAAACCCCTCTGGGACCTGAGTTGGGCCCACCGGAACCTCCTCATCAAAATCAACCTGAGGCTCCGTCACTGGGGCTGCTACTCGGGACTGAGATCTGCCCCTACCTCGGCCTCTAGCACTGCCTCGGCCTTGCCCTCTGCCCCTTGTGGGACTGCTGTCGGGGGCTCGGGCTGCTGAGTGGAGGATAAGGAAGCGCGTGTTCTCGCCATTTTGCGAAAGAACAGAGTAGAAGTTCAATTAGCATTGAGAAACAAAACCTCACGACAGGAAAGAATAAATGTGAAGTTTTTCCTAACTCTACAGCCTTTGAGGGATAAATACAGACGTCTACGTACCGATCCCTCAGACTCTACTAAGCTTGTCTGTGAACTATGAGACCTATGTAACCTAGAGCTCTAATACCAACTGGTCACGACCCGGATTTCCCAACTTCGGGGTCGTAATGGCGCTTACTAATGGGAGCTAGGCAAGCCAAACCTTAACTACTTACTACGCTTCCATATTGCTTCATTTTAACAAACACAATGGCAATAACATGATAACAACGGAACTTTAAATAATTAAACGGAAGTCAAAATTAAATATCTTAAGTCTACGTTTATTACAACTTTTAAAACCTCAAATACCCAAAACCTGTTGTCACAGTGTCACAGACTATCTAAGATTTCTACATACAAGGTCTGAAGAAATAACAGTATGTTGTTCCTGAATAAGAGAGAATGAAACAGGAAGCAGAGATAGAGGGAGACGCCAGGGCCTGCGGACGCCTAGAGTCTACCTTGGGTCTCCAGGTGAACTGAAGGAAGCACTCCAACTACTGTCCAAAAGCTTCTCCTAGATCTGCACACAGTGCAGAGTGTAGTATCAGTACAACCGACCCCATGTGCTGGTAAGTGTCTAGCCTAACCTCGGCGAAGTAGTGACGAGGCTAGGACCAGACTACCAAATAAACCTGTGCAGTTCAAATGTATATATAGCGGAAAAGAAATACAGAAAATAACTAGTCAATGTGGGAGAGGGGAACATGTTGTGTGGGAGATATTAGTTCCGAATAGAAAGGCAACAAGTAAGGAAAGAAACAACATAACTAGAATATCAACAAGGAAGCAGAGATCAGCAATTGCACGGCATCACCCTTCGTGCTTTTACTCTGAGCCTCACCAAAGCAGTTATATAATAAAAATGTGTACGGCATCACCCTTCGTGCTTTTACTCTCATCCTCACCAAAACAATCATGTAATCAAAATTTGCACAGTATCACCCTTCATTCTTTTACTCTCTTTCCTCACCATATAATCAATAGAATCGGCACGGAATGACATATCGTGCGGCACGGCATCACCCTTTGTGCCTTACACTCTTCCTCATAATAACAAACAATGCACGACATCACCCTTCGTACTTTAACTCTCTTCCTCACCCAAACAATAATCACAAATAATAGGGTAAGGAAATAAAGGAAATTTGCAATAAGAACCCCGGCAAGGGAACAACAATTAAACAATTAAATCCTGGTAAGGGAACAACAGTTAAACAATTAAATCTTGGCAAGGGAACAACAAATAAATCAACAATAGCCCGGCAAGGGTGACAACATAATGACCTCTTCTCTTTCTCAATTTTTCTTCACAATTCACTTCACAACTCGAGCCAATGCTCTAGAGGTTTGATTATCACTTATACTTTCACAACTCGAGCCATTGCTCTAAAAGTTTAATTCTAACTTATACTTTCACAATTTCACTATACAACTTGAGCCAACGCTCCTCAATGTTCATAGGTCACAATTCTCCACAAACTTTATACAACAATTAGGAATCGTCACCAAGGCATGAATAATACAAAGAAATCATGAAAACCACAATATAAGACCCACGGTCATGCTTGACACCAACGTTTAGAAAATCGTCACCATGCCTATACATCGTACTCGATAAGAAGCAAATAGCAAATAGGACACAACTCCTAATCCCTCAAGTAAGGTTAGACCAAACACTTACCTCGATGCCTCGAACATAACTCAAGTTTCAATTATAGATTTACCCCTCGATTCCACCGCCAATTCGCTCGTATATAGTCACAAGTTACTTAATTACATCAATAAATGCTAAATGAATCAATTTGAATGCATGAAAATGAGTTTTCTAAAGTTTTACCCAAAAGTCAAAAATCGCCCCCGGGCCCACGGGATCAAAACCCGAGGTTCAAACCAAAACCCGATTACCCATTCCCCCACGAGCTCAAATATGTAATTTGTTTTGAAATCGGACCTCAAATCGAAGTCCAAATCCCCAATTTTTGAAAAAAAAAACTAGGTTCTACCCAAAACACCCAATTTCCCCCATGAAAATAATTGATTTGAAGTTGAAATCATGTTAAAAGATGTTAATGATTGAATAAAACTAGTTAAAAAGACTTACAATTGATTTGGAGAAGAAAGGTTGTTTGAAAAATCGCCTCTTATGTTTTTGGGATTTTTTAAAATTGCAAAAATAACTGAAAATCTCGTCTATTTATACCCCTCTCAGACCCTCTTTGTGGACCGCATAAAAAGGACTGCGACCGCAGAGCTCCACCGTGGACCGCAAAAAATTGAGCGCGACCGCGAAGTCTTGGCCTTGCTCACCGCAGACTGCAAAAATCCCACCGCGGTCGCGGAGTCCCCACCGCGGCCACGAAGCTTCCACCGCGGACCATGAGACCTGGCTTCAGAGACCTACAACTTCTCTGAATCTGCAACTTTTTCCTAAGTGTAAAAACATCCCAAAACTCACCCGAGCCCTCGGGGCTCCAAACCAAATGTCATACTAACTCAAAATTTTCATATGGACCTACTCGTGTAATCAAATCATCAAAATAACATCATGAACATCAAATTAAGTCTCGAGATCAATGAAATTTTCTCCAAAACTTCTTTAAACATAAATTTTGCAATTTAAGTCCGAATCACGTCATATGACATCCGTTTTTTCACCAAATTCCAGAGAAATATCTCAAAATCATATATAAGACTTGTACCGGGCGCCGAAACCAAAATACGGGCCCGATACCATCACGTTCTAATCAAATTCCATTTTAAATTTCTTTAAACAATTCCAGAAAACAATTCCCTTTAAAAATTCATTTCTCGGGCTTGGGACCTCGGAATTCAATTCCGGGCATACGCCCAAGTCCCATATTTTCCTATGGACCCTCCGGGACCGTCAAATTATGGGTCCGGGTCCATTTACCTAAAATGTTGACCGAAGTCAAATTAGCTCATTTTATAATTAAAACTTATCATTTTTCACAGATTATCTTATTTAAACTTTCCGGGTACGTGTCCGGACTGCGCACGCAAATCGAGGTGACTCTAAATGAGGTTTTCAAGGCCCCGGGATACGGAAGTTTCGTTTTAAAACAAGTGATGACCTTTTGGGTCATCATAACATCAAGAAACGACCGCTAGAGGTCCCAACAATATCGGCATAAAGCCTAAACATGATATCTAGCATGATGTACAACTCAATTACTTTATCACATGGTGACAAACACAAATATCAACAAAGTGGGTCACTAAACAGTGCTCTGGAAATAACAGAATCACAACTCACAAGGTGCACACCCACACGCCCGTCACCTCAACACCAATCACATAACACATAATTCAGGGTTCCATACCCTCAACACTAAGTTTTGAAGATTTACTTATCTCAAAAAAGTCAATTCCAAATGCCGAGCAAGCCAAGCGATCCTCCAAGAGTGTCATCTCACGCGTAGCGACCTCCGAACGGCTCAAAACTAGTCAAAAGTAACTCAAATACATCAAACAATGCTAAAGGAACTAATTCTAATTGAAAAGGGTTGAATCTTTAATCTAAAGCCCAAAATTAGCCAAAAAAACTAACCCAGGTCCGCACCTCGGAACCCGACAAAATTTACAAAATCCAACAACCCATTCAATTACGAGTCCAACCATACTAGTTTCACTCAAATTCGACTCCAAATCGGTATTCAAAACTCCAAAATTCACTTTATGAAATTTTAGACAAAACCCCTAAATTTCACTTTGAAATCATCAATCAAATGCCAAAAACGAAGATGGATTCATGAAATATAACCAAAATCGATTTTAGAACACTTACCTCAATCCATATGGTAAAAATCACCTCAAATATTATACTAATCCGAGCTCTCCAACTCAAAATATGATCAAATGAACAAACCTTCCATATTAAGTAATTTTCCCCAGCCGTTCTGCCTCGTTTTACGTGTCAAACAATCTCGAAACTTGCTTTTGATGCCTCCAATGGATTTCTTGTGAAATTTTAATCAAGATAGGCTTTTAAATCACTCCATTTGACCTTATAATGAAAGAGATATGTTGGTTCCAATATTTGAAAATAGTGCATATTTTTAAATACGAAGCAGTGACAATTTCGTAATTAATCTAAAAAAATCTGGCAACCCGTTTCTTAGTAAAATGATCTTAAAATCTTCATACGATGTCCAAATTCGACGATTCTTTTTGTTATGCCTCCGTAATTACGATACGGATCTAATGCTTCAACCAAAAACTGAAATTGGAGCTCATTTGCTTAATTTGGTACCATTAATGCTTGAAAAAACGACGTCGAAACATAAGAAAAACGAGCGCAACACAGCCCAAACCTATCTGAAACTCACCTGAGCCCATCTGGACTCCGTACGAATATACCAACAAGTACTATAATATAATACGGACCTACTCAAAACCTCAAATCACGTATAACAACATCGAAACGACGAAATAAATCTTAACTCAAACTTAATGAACTTTCGAACTTTCGACTTCCAGAACTCGCGCCGAAACATATCAAATCAACTCGGAATGAACTCAATTTTTGCACACAAGTCCTAATGCATCATACGGAGCTACTCGTGCTCCCAAACTACCGAGCAAAGTGCAATTGCTCAAAATGAGCGGTCGGGTCGTTATAGGGGGCATAACCCCAAATGTTTGAGGCGCGTTTTTGTAGTGAGGTGTAAGCCCCAAAGACTTTTTCAAATAAAAACAAAATTTATTGAATAAGTCTTTCATATAATACCCAAATTCTCAAAAATGAGCTTGTAATTACTCAAAAGTTTTAAAAAGAAATTGAAATGTATTAAATTTAAAAGTCAAGACCTCTTTTTATTGATTGTAGCCTAATTTATGGTGTTTCCCAATTCTTTATCTTGTCCGCTAGTATGCTAATATCTCCCAAAAGTAACGAATATTCAATTTTCTTTCTTTACAAATACAAAGAGAACTACATTCTTCTTCCTAACATCAAGTTCAAACTTCAAATTGTACGTTAGTCATCCTTTTTGTTCCTCCATGTAGAAAACTTTATTCTTTTCGACTCAAGCTATTTGTGCTTGTAAGTAGCATATAATAAATTATTTTTGACTACTTTTTGTGGGGATGGAGCACATCTATATTTATATATATATATATATATATATATATATATATATATATATATATATATATATATATATATCACATATTTATAGTTTTCTTCAATTTTACCTGTTTATATATATATTTACTGTAATTATATTATTTTATAAAATATTCAAAATTAAATACATATGGAGCTTACGCTCAGTGCCTCGGGGCTTACGCATCGCTAAGGCATATGTAAAACGCTTCGCTTTACTCCCACGCCTTTTAAAACACTCGTACTAGCTAGTTGTAGTAGTCCATAAAACATACTTATAGTGGAGTACTATTTTTGTTTTTCAAAACACTAGCTTTTTGGTATGTGCGTTGCGCGTGTACCCCATCTCAATGAGTATAATTTATTTTTCTTTACATCAGAGTCTCGCTTCAAAATTCTTCGTTCGTGCGAAGACTCTATGCGTATCCACACCAGACCGATCCTTTCTATCTATTTTTTGGTCAATAAAAACTGCAAACAAATTGAATATCTTTTTACCCTTTAAACATAGAGTTCACACTAAACAAAAAAGTTATTTAATTATTTACCTAATATTTAAAATTTTAAAATATACTATAACTTTATTATTATTATTATTAAATTTTTCCTTATTTGAACTTTATAAAAAGTCCTAACATTTAAGACTTTAAATTCAAGTAAAATTTGCTTCCACAAATTATTTACTTTTTAAATTAATGAGCTTTACAGCTTGTTTGGATGGTTGTTACGTATCGTTTCATAATGTATCGTATCGTATTGTATTGTATTGTACTGTATCGTTTGATGAATACAATATTTGGATGGATTGTGGCATTTTATCGTCGTTTCATGGTATCACACACCATTAATATGATGAATAAACTTGCAATATTATAAAGAAAAATTATGATACGGTATATAAAAAGGTAGGGTAAATGATAAAATAAAATTACTGAATACTAATGAAGGATGAGATTGAGAGAAAACCCCAAGGAAACGACGCGATCACACCAAATCGATTGTTATATAAAGTGGCACATGTCATCGTTACGTAACGACGGATTTAACGATACGATACAATAAAATTTAAGTAACAATCAAAATAAATATTGTATTTAAAGTAACTATACGATATGACACAATAGTAACAATCATCCAAACAAACTATTAATTTACACGTTACTCTAAATTTTGAGAATATTGCTTCCTTGTTAGTATTTGTTTATTTTTTATTTTGTGACAGTTAGAATGGTTGTTTTCTATTAGATAATTATTCTTAAATATGATAAAACAAATTAAACGACTATTTTGTGTAGTATGAAATCTATTTTTAAAGCATAAAAAGACAAATGACATTTAATTAAAGGTTTTTGTGTTTTTAATATAGTATAGAGTAAAAATAAATATAGATATAAATTATTAAAATTGACGGCAAATAAGAGAAGTTGAATCGGCAGAGAGGGCGACCTACTTGGATACCTTTATATTTTATTCTTATAATGTGTAATTGACGTGTTCTTTCTAATTTAAGAATTCCTAAACATACCGAAGATCTGAAGAAATATTCGTTTTCAAATGAAGAAATTACAATGTTAGATCTTGACTCAGACTCATTTACTTGTCTGTTTGAAGGGATAACATTTATATTTTGATTCTAACAAGGAAATATGACCGAAATCTAGTGTCATTTCTTTAAAGCAATGCTCTTGTACCTAGTTCAAATAAGGAAAACTTTAATGATTTTTTAATTTGATTTTAAGGTCCTAAATATTAGGTAAATAATTTTAATTACAATTTTGTCTAATGTGAAAGTTACTTTCAAAGGGTAAAAAAAACGAACAACATTTCGCTAAGCGCCTTCGTGTTTTTAATATAGTATATAGATAGATAGATAGATAGATAAATAAATAGATAAGCTAAAACAGTTTTTCGAGAACAACCTACCAAAGGATGACGTTTTTAAAGAAACAAATAAGAAAAAATATATATGGCTTTTGATCTTTTTTTAAAAGGGTTTTATTATTTATTTATTGTGAAATTTTAGGTATGCCAAAATACATTTGGTAGGAAATGAAGATGTTTTGACGATCTTATCCTTTTAAAAATTTTATTTTTACTGTTTACTTAACTGGTTATAGTTTAAAATGTGGTAATGACAAGCTTAAGTTTTTTTAATTTGCTGATGTGACAAGATGTATCAGTTTTCGATGTCGAATATTTGAATATTAACACATAGGGTGTGTTTGGTACTAAGGAAAAAAATATTTTTCAATTTTTTCATGTTTGATTGACTTAAATGTTTTGGAAAATATTTTTCTTTAGAACTCATTTTCCTCCAATTGGAGAAAAATATTTTCCTTATCAAGAGAAGGGAAAACATTTTTAAAGACTCCTTCTCAACCTTCCCCACCGTCACCAACCCCCACCCCTACCTCCCCCCTCCAAAAAAGGTTTTTTTTTTAAATTTTTGTTTTTCCGTTACCACCCACCCTGCTACCCCTTCACCCCATCCACAGTCTCCACTTCCTCCTCCTCCTCCCTCCCCCCGCAAAAAAAATTATCTTTTTTTTTTTCAATTTCAAATTCTGTTTTTTCGTTTTTCTGCACCATCCACCCGCACAAAAAAGAAATATTGTAATTTAAATTTCTTTTTTTTGTTTTACTGCACCCCCCCTCTCCGGAAAAAATATTTTTTAAATATATTTTTTAGTTTTAATTTTTTTATTTATCGGTTTAAATGTTCAAAATTTTACAAGTTCCAAAATTATGAGTTTGGAAGTTTTTGGGTTTAGAAATTATAAAGTTTACGGGTTCGAAATTCTGCGTTTTTGAAAGTTTAGCAGTTCGAAAGTTTATAAAATTTGTGGGTTCGAAAGGTTATTTGTTTGAAAGTTTATGACTTCATGTTTATTATATCTAAATTATTTATGAATACTCACACTTTTCTTAATTTGCGTACCAAATACCGAAAAATGAATAAAATTACTACTTATTTTCCAAGAAAATATTTTCTTGAAAAATATTTTCCACGGAAAACATTTTCCGTTATACCAAACACACCCATAATTGAGTCATTTTAATGATGCAATTTTTTTTTTTGTCATTGCTAGTACAACAGGTAAAGTTCAACGACTTTAATGAAATAAAATAATATTTTTATTGACTTTACTTACAACAGAAGAAAATGCATGGAGTATAGAGTGGCCACCTCGAGCTCCATCATAATATGTTGGAACTCCATTATAATATGTTGGAGTTCTAATATACTTAAGCTGAAACTCCATTATAATATGCTAGAGTTCCAGTACACTTATGCTGGGGTAGTTTTCGGATTTTGAACAGTGTTTTCGTTCAGATTTATCTTTACATGAAAGTGGCTGAATTTCGATTACTTTTGAAACTGTGGTTATTTTTGAATGATCACTTGTAAATCTGGCTATTTTTGAATTTCTCCCAAACTAATATAGTGAAGAAAAGAAAAGAAGTAAAAATAGCACGGTATAGCCAGTTTTCGGACTGGTCATTCAAAAATAGTCAGCATTTACGAAGTCAATGAAAAATAGCCACTATTTTGCTGCAGTAGAGATCGATCCCGCATAATATACTGGAGTTCGGTGCACCTGTGTGTGAACTCTAGTATGTTATGCTGGGCCGGTATACTTTGCTGACTCCAGTATAATATACTAGAGACTAGAGCAACGGTGCTCCAAACTCCATTATATTATACTAGACAATTATACTTGCTGGAACTCCAGCATATCTAGTGTACTTATGCTGGAACTCCATCATATTATGCTGGAGTTCCAGCATACTTATCCTGGAACTCCAGTATAATATGCTGGAGTTCCAACACTGATATATTTTCCGGCTTTTGAACAGTGCTTTCACTCAGATTTATCTTTACATGAAAAGTGGCTAAATTTCGATTACTTTTGAAACTGAGCTATTTTTGAATGACTAGTTGTAAATTTAGCTATTTTTGAATTTCTCGCACCAAAAAAGATGCTACCCGGCCCAATAACCAGAGGCCCGCCCAACTCATTCCTAACGCTCTTTGCTCAATTGTTCTCCTCTTAAAAGCCATTTTCTGAGATCTGAATCTAAACAATACTAGCAAAGAAGAAGAATTATTCTGTTTGAGAAGAAAAAAGGATATTTGAGAAATGGCAGCAGCAGGACCAGACCCGTTGTTCGGATTGAGGAACAACTTCTACATAGGTGCATACCAAGCCGCAATTAACAACAGTGATGTTCCCAATCTTTCACAGGACGACGCCGTTGAAAGAGACACTCTTGTTTACCGATCTTATATTGCCCTAGGGAGTTACCAGGTTTTGATTATTTGGGATTTGATTGAATTCTTCTGTGATTGTAAATTCTTTTTGTATTTACCAGATATTTTCTTTTTTCTTTTTCTCATTGCAGCTTGTGATCAATGAGATCGATGCATCAGCTCCTACTCCACTTCAGGCTGTCAAATTGCTTGCTTTGTACCTTGCTAGCCCTGATAATAAGGTGAACATTTTTATTCCATTTCCCCCCCTTTTCACTCCAGTGATCTTTTGGTAAAATGCTAGTACTGCGTCTTGTTATCCGTAATTTTGAAGGTGTCCATAATCGTCTAGGTTAACACATAGATCTGACTGAAAATTGAGCCCCAACTAAGAAGGTTTTTTTTGGGGAGGGGGGGGGATACAGGAGTGGTTTTCCAATTGTTAATTGTGTTTGTCCCTTACATAATTTAATGCCTAGTGGTAATATTTAGCGGTCCAATTTATTATCCTCCTCTTTTACCATCTTTCAGCTAGTTTAATCTCCAGATATTGAGTGTGATCCCAATGTTATTGTTTGGGTAGCTTTGTCAATTTAGTTCTTTGAATCCCTTTTAATTTAATGAAGTAACTAGTTTTTTGTCTGTGTTTCTTAAAAGTACGAGATACCCCTGATTAATGACATATTATGTAACGTATAGTGTTTTGCCTTTTGCTAATTCATGTCCCGTTCCATAAGCTGGAGGGATTTATGCTGGGCATGATTGGTACAACTCAAGTACGTCCATCCATCTATTGTATATGTTGCAATTTAGGAATTTCAGTTCAAGTGACATTACGGGATAAGTTCTCTCTCCTATTTGATCCCTGATAAAATAAAATGAATAATTTATTTGTAACTATCTGAAAGGTTTCGGTAAATGATTTATTATAATCTTCAATTTTCTGCTTTGCAGAAGTGTTATTCCCTATTTGTTATGGACTATAGGGGGGTAATTAGTAATAACTTTCTTCTTTATTTTGTAGGAAACAGCAATTGCTGGTCTTCATGAATTGTTAGGAGACCCAGCCATAGGAAGCAATCCTATATTAAGGCTTATTGCTGGGATTGTGTTCACGCATGAGCAGGATTACAATGAAGCTCTGAAGCACACAAATGCTGGTGGAACAATGGAATTGTGAGTTGCTACTTTTATTTTGTTGTATGATTACTTAGAAGATCACTATGCTAAAATGTAGAAAACATTGAGGAATTTGCTTTGTGATGGATTGATTGCTTTATTTTCTGTGACTATTGGCATTGTACTAATTATACTATGGTGCTTCATGCTTGTGTGCGTCTAAATACAGTTCTATTCTTTTAAATGACTTACTATTTTTCCTTAGCAAAGGACTAGTGCTATTCAAAAAATCTGTGTCAGGAACTCTGTGAGCTCTCATTCTGAGACAAAAGACGTGTATGTGAGATGTGATAGA
The DNA here is from genome assembly GCF_000393655.2 of Nicotiana sylvestris. Taxonomy (NCBI): domain Eukaryota; kingdom Viridiplantae; phylum Streptophyta; class Magnoliopsida; order Solanales; family Solanaceae; genus Nicotiana; species Nicotiana sylvestris. The sequence goes on from NC_091058.1 coordinate 60,336,423, forward strand.
GACAATGGTCGTCTACCAGAAAGTATTAAAGAAAGGATATAATAACATAACTTTTTTCCCCGGGGAAGTATAAGTAGAATCCACTAATTATCTTAGTGCAATCCTTTGCAAGTATGAGTTTATGCTGGATCAACTGGCAGCTAATCAATCGCAGAATCTTAGTTGTTCAACTCTAAACCCTCTCTCCAATCCTCCATTTCTCAAGTGGCTCTTTCCAATTTTTTTGTTTGATTATCTACTTCTGTTTGTGCACTTTTTTTACACCATGTTTCACTTTTCAATATCTGTGTCCCTTTTAGTTAATTCTTAATTGCTTTACCAATCACGGTATTGTAATGAATGGAACTTAATCATTTTGAAGTTTGTGGATAGTGATCACATCCTGGAGAGATTTGGCTAAAGAAACTGTAGACTAATACATCTCCATACCTCATCATGGTTGAATTCGAATTAAGCTAGATTAAGAAGCTTCCTTTCAAACTGAGTTATCGTTCCGTTCCTGCTTTACCTGGCTATAGTTTCTAGATATACCTTGTCAGGTTTTTAAGTTATAAAACTGGAAATGTTGTAGTGCTAACGTTTTTGTGTTTCTGCTTTAACTGATTTGAGGTCTGGAATACTTTTGTCTTTTCCGACCATCTACTTTGATGATTGACTGATTGAGTTTATGTATGAGAGTATCTTTCATTTCCCTTACTAAAAGTGTTTATGCAGGCATGCTTTGAACGTCCAGATACTCATTAAGATGCATAGGTCAGATTATGCAGAGAAACAGTTGAGAATCATGCAGCAAGTTGATGAAGATCATACACTAACTCAACTTGCGAATGCATGGTTAAACTTGGCAGTGGTACCTAACAATTCCAATTGTTGGCCGGTTCAAAGACTATTAGTCAAGAATATTCATAAATATATTTTATTTTCAGGGTGGTTCAAAGATACAAGAAGCATATCTTATTTTCCAAGACTTCTCTGAGAAGTATCAGATGACTAGCTTAATCCTGAATGGAAAGGCTGTTTGTTGCATGCACATGGGTAACTTCGATGAAGCTGAGACGCTGTTGCTTGAAGCCTTGAACAAGGTCACTTTGACATTATCATTGTCTTCTATATTTATCAATTAAGCTTTTTATTACTTATAAAAGAATCAATTTATCTGCATATGTCCAAATTCTGTTGATTGTACTGAATGCTTTTGGTAGTTATTCACTAAGCAAAAAATTACTCAGAACGCATTATCTTGGCATTTGCAGCTTTTTTTATGTCTTCTTGTTAAATGCCCACAGTTTTTATGAAAATATTTAAGAATGTGCTCCTCCATTCCTATATCACTTGGAAGCTTATTGATTTATGCAGGACGCAAAGGATCCAGAAACACTGGCTAATCTGATTGTCTGCAGTCTTCACCTTGGAAAACCATCCGCCCGTTATCTCAAGTATGATAATTAATATTATTATCATTTTGCTTAACTTTCTTATGAAAGAATTACATGTTATAATTTGCCAGATTAAGTCATATCATTGATTCACAGCTTTGGAAGTATCTTTGGTTCATAAAAGTTCATGTTAATCTAGGCTGTTAGGCCTCTTCTAGTTCCTTGTTTAGTTTCATTAGCCTCATGAGTTTAGTGAAATTCAGGAGGAACCCCCTATTATACTGAGTGTCAATTTGTTTTCATGGTAGCAAGAAAGGATAACTAATGGACTGCTTTGTGTGACTTGGTTTTGCAGCCAGCTGAAATTATCGCACCCAGACCACACACTTGTCAAGCGTGCCGCATCTGCTGAAGAAAGTTTTGATAGAGCAGTCCAAACTGTCGCTTGAAGAATGGACTTTATGTTAATGTTGTTTCAGTTATGGTCCTTTCTGCTACTGAGGTTGCCGCATGTCGATTTGTTTTCCTACTAAAGTACCAAGTCAACAAGCAATTGTAGAAGCTACAGTATCTTTTTGGTTATTCTCACTGAACAATTTAACGATTGGCATGTCAATCAGTCAATATAAAAAATTTACCTGCAATTTTTTATAGTTTCTTGGCCAATGATTGATAAGACTACGTCCGTGAAGATCGTTTTGTGATAATTATTGTTTGATCTGGCGGGATGTAACTGTTAGTCAATTTTGATGTTCTCATATTTTTTTATAGCTCTAGTTCTTGATATAGCCCTACGCGTGGGAGGTAAGAAAAAGAGCAAACTTCATTTGTAGCCATTCGGGGAAAACTAATGACAATAAGTAGCCACAACATAAACCATACAATTAATAGCCCAAAACCAATTACAAGGGCGAGCCCAAAACTACTGTCACTCTTCCCCTTTCAAATTTCAAACTTTTCAATTTCATAACCTACTTTAACCCATACATTTCCCTTACTTTGCTACCTACTTAGAGAAATTCTAAGTAAATTGTTTGGCTTACTTCACAATAATAAGTATACTTGGTTTACTGCAAAAACCGCAAAAATTGAGGGATTTTCCTTCTGTCTACTTCACAATAATTAGTAAAAATTGTGTGCGATAGTCACTTTTTAAAGTGGTATTTACATTTTATGAAAATGCTTAGCAATAGTAGCCACTAGTTTATTAAAATTGATATGAAAAGACTGTGTTACCCTTTTTTCTATCTCTTTCATGTTAGGGAGAAGAACTGTGCCGCCGTTTGTGAGACGGCAACTGCCGTGGACTCCGCCGACGTCTATGATCTTGATTTGTAGACTAACACATATCAGTAACTTATTCTGTTCATCACTATTGCACTCTTTATCATCCTCATCCTTTATATTCCCAAAAACATCATTAGACAAATTATCTTGGGACACTAAATCGTCGTCACTTGTATTTTCATCAGACTAGTAATGAAAAGGTTATATAGATTTGTCTTATCAATGTTGCATCCAAGCCGAATCTGACATCAATCTTATATGTAAATTGCAATTATTATTATTATTATTATTATTATTATTACTATTACTATTATTATTATTATTATTTTGTGAAAATATACAAATAACGTTTGGTTTTCTACTACGTTATGGATCATGAACTTACAGTTACAAGTTCAAAAGTTAAGGACACCTGGTCCTAAACTTTGAGTTCCAAGTTCAAAAGTTAACGACACTTGGTCCTGAACTTAGAATTACAAGTTCAAAAGTTAAGGACACTTGGTCCTGAACTTAGACTAACAAGCTTAAAAGTTAAGGATAATAGGTCTTGAACTTACAGTTACAAGTTCAAAAGTTAAGGACAATAGGTCCTAAAGTCCTGAACTTAGACTAACAAGCTCAAAAATTAAGGATAATAGGTCCTGAACTTAGGCTAAGAAGCCCAAAAGTTAAGGACAATAGGTCCTGAACTTAGACTAACAAGCTCAAAAGTTAAGGACAATATGTTTTGAACTTAGACTAACAAGCTCAAAAGTTAAGGACACTTGATCCTGAACTTACAGTTACAAGTTCAAAAGTTAAATACACTTGGTCCTGAACTTATACTACCAAGCTCAAAAGTTAAGGACAATAGGTCCTGAATTTAGACTTACAAGTTCAAAAGTTAATGACATATAGTCCTGAAGTCCTGAACTTAGAGTTGCAAGTTCAAAAGTTAAGGACACTTGGTCCTGAACTTTATGAGCAAAAGGGTGTTTTCGTCCGGGCAAATAAAGTTTATTAAAACGGTGGTTAAAGACTAAAGACATTTTAAATAGTGGCTTAAATATAAATACATGTGTTATTAGTGGCTAACCATGCATTTCTCCGTAATAAGTATACTTGCTCCAAGTCCAACTAACATTCATAAAAGATAGCCAAGTTGGTGGGGTTTTGTTTTATAGACGACTAAACAAATACAATAAAATATTAATATTTTTATGTCCTCCCTACTCAATTTATGTAGTGATAATTAAAAATGGAGGAAGATTTTTGACACATCAATATTATACGTACATATTATATATTGTATATATATGTTATTATAAAATAGCATATTATAATACCAAGTTCCAACAATTAAATGAGTAAGGACTTAGGGTAAATGCTAAGAGTTTTGCATGTCTTTTCTTATTTCTCGCCCCTCATGAGAAGATGAACTTTTAAATTATATCATTAATGATAAAATGAGGTTAATAAAATTAAACAGTTTTTCAAACATAACAATCTTTGTACCACATAAAATGGGGATGCATAGGAAGTACAACTAATAATTTCAAAAATATTTTGAAAGAGAACCTGGTTACGTAGGTATGGATTAAGTAGGTGGCAGAGTAAGAGGAATGTATGTATTAAAGTAGGTCACGGATCAATTATGTAATGATTGGTTTTACAAACGTGTAATCATTCAATATACAAAAAAAACTCTCACTATACAAAACAAATATACAAATAGACTGTCACTATACAAAAAATACATAAAATAGACTGTCACTATACAATTTATATACTACATAGGCTGTCACTATATAAAAAGTTACAAAACAAATATCACTATACAAAATATATACAAAAAAGACTGTCACTATACAAAAAATATACAAAACAGATGTCACTATACAAAATATATACAAAAAAGGCTATCACCATACAAAATAGATATAACTATACAAAATAGACTGTCACTATACACTTTGAATATACAAAAGCACTCGGAATACATTAATGATACCTTGGGAATACATTTCAAAATATATGATACACTCTAAATACGGTGTGCACACGTTACACATACAAAATGTGTATATAATTTATATACACTATGTTTACATATTAGACAATACACATGTGTATACAATTTTGATACATTGTTAAGACATATTATACATTCATGATACAAAATACACTGTGGATACAATAAATATACACTTTAGATACACAAGTACACTCGAGATAGGCTCAATATACACTAAGGATACACTATCAAACTTATGATACAATATATATATATATATATATATATATATATATATATATATATATATATAGTATAAATAAATTATATACACATTTTGTACGTGTAATGTGTGCACACCATATTTAGAGTGTATCATGTATTTTGAAAGGTATTCCCAAGGTATCAATAATGTATTCCGAGTACGTTTGTATATTCAAAGTGTATAGTGACAGTCTATTTTGTATAGTTATATCTATTTTGTATAGTGACAGTCTTTTTTGTATATATTTTGTATAGTGACAACTATTTTGTATATTTTTTATATAGTGATGGTCTTTTTTGTATATATTTTGTATAGTGACATCTGTTTTGTATATTTTTTATATAGTGACAGCCTATTTAGTAAATAAATTATATAGTGACAGTCTATTTTGTGTATTTTTTGTATAGTGACAGTCTATTTGTATATTTGTTTTGTATAGTGAGAGTCTTTTTTGTATATTGAATGACTACACGTTTGTAAAACCAATCATTACATAATTGATCCGTGACCTACTTTAATATATACCTTCCCCTTACTCTGTCACCTACTTAATCCATACCTCCATAACCCGGCTCTCTTTCAAAATATTTTTGAATTATTAGGTGTACTTCCTATGCATCCCCCATTTTATGTGGTACAAAGATTGTCATGTTTGAAAAACTGTTTAATTTTATTAACCTCATTTTATAATTAATGATATAATTTAAAAGTTCATCTTCTTGTGAGGGGCGAGAAATAAGAAAAGACATGCAAAACTCTTAGCAATTACCCCAAGTCCTAACTCATTTAATTGTTGGAACTTGGTATTATAATCTGCTATTTTATAATAACATATATATACAATATATAATATGTATGTATATTATTGATGTGTCAAAAATCTTCCTCTATTTGTAATTATCACCACATAAAATGAGTAGGGAGGACATAAAAATATTAATATTTTATTGTATTTGTTTAGTCGTCTATAAAACAAAACCCCACCAGCTTGGCTATCTTTTATGAATGTTAGTTGGACTTGGAGCAAGTATACTTATTATTGTGAAGTAGACAGAAGAGAGGAAAATCCCTCAATTTTCGCTGTTTTTGCAGTAAACCAAGTATACTTATTATTATTGTGAAGTAAACCAAATAATTTACTTTGAATTTCTCTAAGTAGATGGCAAAGTAAGGGGAAGGTATGGATTAAAGTAGATTGCGGAATTGAAAAGTTTGAAATTTGAAGGGGAAGAGTGAGAGTATATACTTATTATTATTGTGAAGTAAACCAAATAATTTACTTCGAATTTCTCTAAGTAGGTGGCAAAGTAAGGGGAAGGTATGGTTTAAAGTAGGTTACGGAATTGAAAAGTTTGAAATTTGAAGGGAAGAGTGATTGTAATTGGTTTTGGGCTAGCCCTTGTAATTGGTTTTGGGCTATTAATTGTATGGTTTATCTTGTGACTACTTATTGTCATTAGTTTTTCCCGAATGGCTACAAATGAAGTTTGCTCTATAATTATTTGGATTAAACTATCTACTAAAGGGATACCACCAAAATTAAATTGGTTGTTACATAAATGAGTCATTTTATTGTTTATGTAGTGATTATTTAATGATACAATATAATAGAATTTGAGTAATAATCAAAGCAAAAATATTATTGAAAATACAAGTACTATATAATACAATGGATAACACCCATCCGATACAATGTTTTGAGAACATGCTAAAGAAGTTTGTATTAACATAGTTGTTCTTCGTATATAGTATTTCCTACTAAACCAAATGGTCCCTCATGATCAGTTGCTTTTTAGGTGTGATTAGAAATATGAATTTAGCTTGACAATATTTAAGATGCTATATCAAACTTTCAAGACAATTAACTTGAAGATCTGCATACATGGAAATATTTTTTATTGTAATCATAGCTAAGATTCTAATTTAGTTAATTAAATATAAACAACTACCATTAAATTGAAACATGTGTCACCTATTTAAGTAAGAACTCGAGAAATTTAGCAGCTAAATTATTATTTTTCTTTTCAAATATTTTAAATTTCTAAAATAATTATTCCAAAGGGAAATTAGAGAAAAAATAAAGAAGGGAAAGCAAATTTCCATTAGATTCGCTATTTGAAATGAAATCTATAAAGACATCAAATCTACTACTACAAAGATTTATTTTTAGAGATGCAAATCGTAAGTGTATCCCCAGATATTCAAATCAGATTTGAAATATATAGCATGTACATGATTTCAAAAGCTTCTTTTTCAAAATGAAGGTAAAATAAATGACGATATCTAGTTGTGTGATACCAAATCTCAGGTGTAACTCCTCTTCTGGGGATATCATTAATGTACTTTGTCAAATATGGCTAATGAGAAAACATTGTTACGTTTCTTATGCATTTCTATATATATAAATATGAGAGATTAGGCATACTTGTTTGTGTACTATCAGAGGTAAAGCATTCAAGTTTTCATTTTGGGCAAAAAGAAAGGTACTACCATTGCCTGACTAGTTCGTTTTTCGTTTTTGTATATGAATTTCATACTTTTTTCTCTTGTTTTTCCAAAGTCATGTTCGTATTTCATGCATGTTACTTAGCAGGAGAATGAAAATCTGTAGCCATTTCTCTAAATAATAAAGAACAAAAGATTATGGTCAACTTGAAAGAATAGCTGAATAGGAGTCTTGTTTTAAGAAGGTTAGCTATGTGCCATAATGGATGTTGATAGTGTCATGACATTTGCATATATGTAACATGGTAATAAATTGTCACACAAACAAAGTAGTTACTTTTGGGGGTTTTTCACTTTTAGCCCGTGCCAGAAACTTCGGTAGCTGAAAAAGTGTATAAAATTTGTATAATTTTTGTATATTACATACAGAATATATATATATATATATATATATATATATATATATATATATATATATATATATATATATATATATAGAACAAATATATATTTTTCGACTATTATTTTGAGAGAGGCTACACAGATCATTTTCCAATACTTTTTATCATATGGAAAATATACAATGGTGAGCTACAATCTATGTTAATGCTCGGACTCTCCGAAAATGTCGATGGATGGGTGTCGGATCTACCAAAAGTATTATATTTTTAGAGGATCCGACATGATTGCGGCAACTAACTGTTTTGGAGAGTCCGTGCAACCTAGGGTTACAATAGATTTTTCAATTATTCAAGCTCTCAAGTCAAGTTGCTTATTTAATAATATTTTGTGACTTTTTAAGTGTTAAGATCAGGAAAAATGTCATCATGCTATGATATCAATGTGTCTTCTTCAAATAAGAACCTCAACGATGGGAAAAAACTCAAAGCGCTTATAGTAGATGATGATCGTATAGTTCGAATGGTACACAAAGGACTTCTGAAGAAATTTGGTGTGGAAACTCATGAGGCGAAAAATGGCCAAGAAGCTATTCTTGCTCATCGCGCTGGTGCATGCTTTGATCTGATTTTGATGGACTTAGATATGCCAGTGATGAACGGTCGCCAGGTATGCGTTTGTTAAATTCTTTTCTATTAATCGTCATTTGAAGGGAAGCCTTGGAGCAAGTAAAATTGTTTCCGTGTGACCTATAAGTCACGAGTTCGAGATGTGGAATCAGCCGCTGATACTTGCATCAAAGCAGGCTGTCCACATCACACCCTCTTGCCTCTTGAGGTGCGGTCTTTCACCAAACCCTATGTAAATGCGAGATGTTTCGTGCACTGGGCCGCCGTTTGCCCTAATTATCATTTATTTTTAGTTTGGACATTAAACTTTATCCTAATTTATGTAAAAAAAAAGTATTTTAATTTTTTTTTAATTATGTAGGCAACTCAAGAACTACGAGATATGGCTGTGGTAAGCTTGATTGTGGGAGTGACTTCTACTGGAGAAGAAGAGAAAGAAACATTTATGAATGCTGGTCTTGATTATTATTATCAGAAGCCACTTACTGTTGATGTTGTTCGCCTTCTTGTGGAGAAATTTAAAGACGATGCTTAGACCTATCAAAAGCACAAGCTCGATTTGAATATAATATATACATGTCTTAATCTTTAGAAAAAGAATATGGAATAAAGTCGACAAATTAATATTCGCCGGGACTAGTTATAATATTTTCTTGTTATGAGTTTTAAAGTATGTATACCATGCTTAGAAATTATTAATAAATGGTAGAACACACCAATCTTAGATAGCCCCTTAAACTTCGCACGTTTTATAAAATAAGTATATAAACTTATGGGATGACCAGATAGACACTTGAACTCGTCCAAAGTGTAATTTTTAAACACATATATTTGTTAGACTTTGTGCGTGAGGTCCAAACGCCACTTATATGGCAAATGAACGAATAATATGTTAATATGTGTATTTTTTTAATGTAAGCAAATAATAGTCTAAAGCCAAATAAAACCTCTCAAGAATTACATCTAAAAGACCTAATAACATGAGATTATATCCAAAAAACTACCGCAGGTTACATGATAAACATCCAAATTAAGACAAGAATACATAAAACAAAAAGACATTTCTTCACAATCTTTGCTTTAGGCTCTTCCTTTTCATACTCTTTGATTCGATTCAGTAAGCCCCGAATAACCCTCCGAGCTTGGTCAGACATTTGCTCATCGTACCACATAAAGTACTTGCATTCAGCCTATTCACAAAGCAATAGAAGATTAATATCCAAAAACAGAGGGAAAAAAATTGAAACCTAAGGAAAACAAAAAAAACATAAAATCAGTGCTTACTCGTTCATATTTGCATCCATAAAATCTTCGACCAGGATTATTTGGAGACCACGAAGTCTGCAATACTACTTTTTCCCCACAATGACATATTATAGCCCCATTACTTAGTCTCATCATCAACTTGTTTGGAGAAGGGAGATAACGAGTTAGAGAGAAAAGTATATGGAAGCCTTTACTGTGATTTAAGAGAGATGTAGAAGAAAACACATAAATGACCTCACCCATTTTTTGGCTTCAATGATGTTTTCAGCTATGGAGAAGAGGAATATTAGGGGCTGGGGCTTTTATTCATCGTTGGGAAAATGCTTAATACATAGTTTACCACCCAACCTTTGGTACAAATCCCCCTTACACATTTTCTATAGACGATAATAACCTTACACAAGAAACCTTTCTAAAGTGTATCTAGTACCCACCTCCTTTGACCAGATCCTGTTAATAAGACATCCGTGTATGTCACGCATTTACATAATTTTAACCCATTACCTTATAATAACTAACCCGACCCTACCCGACCCTAACTGACCCTACCCGACCCACAAGGTAAAAATGTTAAAACCAAATTTACCCAAGTCAGTACTCAAAATCCGATACATCTAGAAGGAGCTACTGTAAAGGCGATTCCGGCGACCATCTCAAGCTACGCTTTCATGGTGGATTTCCGGTGGACTTATGCAGTTAATAGGTTAGTAATTTTCTTCTCCTTGCATTACCCGTTTATTTTAGTAGTGGGTGAGGTTGAACCTAGGTTTTTTTTTTTGAAATTTCTTCTATTTTGCTTAGGGTTATCGAACTTTTTAAAAGGGAAATCTTTTGTCATTGTCGATATGACTGTGAAGTTGTCGTCTTGTTGCCTTTACAGATAGTTTTTTTATAAAAAAGATTTGTCTTGTGTTTGCAAACCGTGTGTAAAGTTAGGGTTTAACTGATTATTGTAATAGCATTGCTTTGAACAATGTGATATGCTCTTGTCTTTGTCTCCACTTTTATATTTCATTTGTAGTTCTTTATTTTCAATTGTTGCATGTAGAAAGTCCATTTATTTGTCCCTTCTTTGTTTGCAGATAATGTCTTTTAAAATCATTACCCTCAGGTGGTACCATGATGGGGTATTAGTTCCTGGTAACTTTGCTCGTTATGCTGGTGGTAGTCAAACATTAACTTTAGATGTAGATGTGGATTTACTGTCTCTTATGAACTGATGAACTACACTAGGATCTATGACTTTCAAAATATGGCTGAGTTGTGTATTTGTCCAATGGATAGGACAGATAAATTGGTAAATATTCTCACAGACAAGGATATTTTAGACATTTGTAATGAATTGGAAGATGGGGATACCTTAGATATTTATGTGACTCATACTGCCCCTTTATGTGTTGTTGACATAAATGAGGCTAGTAAAGGGGTTGGTGGGTCTAATAGTGGAGCTTTTAAGAGCACAACTGTCTTAGAAGAAGAGGAAGATAGTGAATCTGAATCTGAATCTGCCCCTGCTCATGAACCTACCCCTTCCCCTTCTCCTTCCTCTTCCCCTTCCCCTTCTCCTGAACCTGCTCCTGCCCCTGCACCTTCAAGAGAACAAGAGAGTGGAGTAGATAGTGAATCAGAATTTGATAATAGTGAAGGTGAGGATGACAATGAGAATGATTCAGACTTTGACAATAGTGATAGTGATGGAGTAGATTTACATGTTCCTGATGATAAGAATTATGGATCTGATGTTCATGAAGAATTTGTAGAGTGTAGGGATGAACTGAGAAAGTATAGGAGGAAAAGGAGTGAAAGGCCAAAAGATAGAGGTGATATTAACATAGGTGATGCAGGAGTTGATATTGGTTTTGATGAATTAAGAACTGGTAGCAAGCAAGATAGGTACACAGGCTTAGTAGGGACAGATGAGCCTTACTTTGGGTCTTCAGATGCTGAAAGTTTTCCTTCAGATGCTGAAGATGAATTTGATGAAGAACATAAGGAGAAAATGGCTGCCAAGAGGAGGAAGAAAGCCCTGATATTTGATCCAACTGTCAAGAAAATAACCTAGGAGTTGGGGTTGATTTTTGAGAGTGTTGAACAATTTAGGTTTGTTGTTAGTAAGTATGCAATTCAGAAAGGAGTTCAAATTGAAAAGTATATTAATGAAACTGGTAGGGTGAGGGTAAGATGCATGCATCCAAAATGTCCATGGATCTTGGCTGCAAGCAAAGATGACAGATCCAACAATTTTAAGGTAAAAAGGTATTGCCCTGTCCACAAGTGTTACAAAACAAATAAAAACAAGCTTTGCAACTCCATATACCTAGCAAAGCATTACAGGGATAAGATTGTGTGTCAACCAAATATGAAAGTTTGGGAGCTAAAGAAACTCATTAAGGATGAACTGGACATATATGTTGGTAGGTCTACTATACATGGAGCTAGAGCAAAAATTCTAAAGGAGATAATAGGTGATGTGCATGCTGAGTTCAAGAGACTCTATGATTATAGAGATATTCTATTACAGACAATCCAGGTACAACTTGTGTTGTGAAGGTAGAAGATCAAGGTGAAGGCAAGCTTGTCTTCAATTCATTTTATGTTTGCTTCTATGCTATGAAAAAAGGATGGCCTGAAGGTTGCAGAAGGATAATTGGCCTTGATGGTTGTTTTCTAAAAGGCATTTGTAAGGGTCAACTTCTTGTAGCAGTATCAAAGGATGGAAATAATCAGATGTTTCCTATAGCTTGGGTCATTGTAGAGGTTGAGAACAGTTTCACTTGGACATGGTTTCTGAAGTGTGTGACTCATGACTTAGAGCTTCAAGATGGAAGGGATCTTACTATCATGTCTGATATGCAAAAGGTGAATATATTCTTCTGTTTCTGTTTTCTGTAAATATTTATTTTTTCTAATTTCTGTTTCTGTTGGCAACTAATTCACTTCTTTTTATGTTTAAGGGATTGCTTAAAGTTGTATCAGAAGTGTTGCCTGAAAGTGAACATAGGTGGTGTGCCAGACATATATTAGCAAACTGGTCCAAAGATTGGAGAGGATTAGAGAGGAGAAACAACTTTTGGAGGTGTGTTAGAGCATCATGTGTAGCAGAACTGAATTTTCACCTGGACAGTTTGAATATGCTTGGGAATGGGATATGTGAGAGCCTCTTGAGGTATAACAAGGAAACATGGTGTAGAGCTACTTCAACTGTGACAGGAAATGTGATATAATTGACAACAATATGTGCGAGACATTTAATGCTTGGATACTTGCTGCTCGGCACAAGACAATTATCACAATGTTAGAGGAAATTAAAGTGAAGATGATGGAGAGAATAGGAAATTTGAGGGAGTTTGCAGATACATGGATATGTGATATAACCCCAATTTCTATGAAGGTGTATCACGATAACATGACCCAATCTATAAGGTGTACAATCAAGTGGAATGGTGAATATGGCTATGAGGTTGAGGATACCTCATTAAGAGTGGTGCTGAAGCATTGTGTGAATATGCAAGCTCAAACTTGTACATGCAGGTCATGGATGCTGAAGGGTATCCCTTGTGCTCATGCCATTGTTGCTATACATTTCAAGAATCTTGACCCAATTAACTACATATCTCACTGGTACCACAAATCCACCTATCTAAAGGCATATTCAACATTCATCCAGCATGTGTCAAACATGCAGATGTGGCCAATGTGAGCACGTGATTTTTGCTTCACGAAAACTACTCCAAAAGAAATCGAAAAATAAAACAAATGTCATTTGGGTACAAGTTTAAGAATTTCGCGTGACATTTTTCATAATTATTTTGTCTGTGAGTGTTTATTTTGTTTAATTACTTAAAAAATACAAAAATATGTGTTTCATGTGCATTTAGGATTTAATTTTACAATTTAGGAATTAATTAAACAATCAAGTTTGTTTTACAAAATGGAAAAATCACAAAAATATGTACTTTGCATTTTTAGCATTTAATGTCCAAATTGTGTGATTTTATCTTTATTGGTGTTTAATTTCGTGTGATAATTATTATTAAGAGCTAATATTTTAAGTTAATTGTCGATTTTATAATTTAATTTAGGATTTTTTTAGGTTTTTAATTTTGAAAAAATTAGTTTAAAGAAGTAAAAGAAAGTAAGAACAAAAATAGCAATGAAATCGGACTGGGCCATCCCTTAATTTGAACCAATCAGGCCCAAACTCTCACACACCTCACACGCCCAATCCAGGCCCAAACCGGCCGGTCCCAGATATATCTAAACGATGTCGTATCTGGATAATAGATCCAAGCCGTTGATACGACTTGATCCAACGGAGATCACCCCATCCTCACCCGGTCTAGCCCGACCCACTTTACATTCAAACCGACCCAACCCCCGCCTAAAAGAAACGGTGTCATTTCTATTAAGCGTTTAATCTAGTCCATTAATTTTAATTAATCTAACGGACTGGATCGAATCCTTCATCCATTATATATTCCCAAACCATACCCCACCCCCCAAGCCAAACCCTCCCCTCACCTCTTCGTCTCTGAGCTTCAGAGACCAAACGGATCCTCTGCCTCTTACTACCATGCTCCGCCCACCGGAAATCGCCTCACGGCGGTTCTGGTGGTCCAATGTCCCCATCTTTTCACCACTGATTCCCCTCGACCTCCCCATTCCGAATTCCTAACTCTTATCCCTCGAATCCCAACTGTGTGCTTCGAATATTAGATCGAAAATCAGGCCGGAACCCTATCTCATCCAATGGCCTCCAATTTCACACCACAGCTTCCCCAAGACTTCTTCGTTCCAGTCCCATACTCATTTCCCTTCGAATCAAGCCCAAGCGTTTCGAATATTCATTCGAAGGTCCAAACCCTAGCGCCGCCACAAGATTCTCTGATGGCGGCGCCACCTCCCAATCCATCCCTAACTAACACCTAGTAACCTCCTTGAATCCCTCACCCCAAATCCCACCCAGGTTCTGTCCAAATCTTGTTAGAGCCTTTCGAATTTCAGATCGAAGGCAAACCCTAGAAGAACCAGCTTCAGACTGTGTACGAGGTTAAAGGTTTGAGGTCTTAACCGACTTTAGTCGAGTGAGAACATTCGATTAAGGACCGTTTTGGCTTCAAAATTTCAAAATGAAGTGTCAATGAGAATGAGGTTCATTTGGGTTTCTGATTTTTGAGGTAATTCTCCTCTTTTCCTTTTTCTTCTTTGATTATTGTTTGTTATTTGCCTAATTAGGTTTCCTTGCTATGTTTGTCAATCAATCCTCCTCCTCGTTCGGACCTTTTTCTGGTCCAATTTTCTCATCTTGGTCGATTGGTGTATGTTGAATTTATTATTATGATTCGTCGATTTACCCGTTCATGTATATAGTTCAGTTGTTCTTCTCAAGTTATTGGTTGTTGTTTTGTCTTCCGACCTTGGTATTTTCAGCCTCAGGGCTCATAACCAGTATACTTGTTTGTTCCAGCATTTTTGTTCGAGGTGAATTTAGAATTGTATTTGTTCCCAATATAGATAACTTACTGTCATGCATCTGTATGAATCAATTTCTTGACCTTAATAGTCCAGTCTGACTATTGTCCCGAATCATTGAGTCCCCATCTTGGTTGAAATGCTGTTGGATTTGATTTGAGTTCAGTTGCTGATTAAGTTTAATGACTTGGATATACTTGTTAGTTCTGTTAAGTTTGTTCTGATATGAATCTGGCTTTGTTGAATTGTCCTAATGTTGTTGATTGGGAGTTAGTTTCATGTGTTTGATTAGTCAATTCTTAGGATTTCTAACTTAGTTGAATTGGTTATAGCTGATGGATTTGGTACAGATTGAAAAGGGTTGAGGTAGGATAGTAATTTCAGGGGCTTTAGGAGGGTATTTCGGGATTGAAAAGGTTTGAAAGTAGTTTAAGTTGAATGGTATGACATTAGGGTACTAAAATACCATTAAACTAATGAATTGTTTAAGTGCTAATGGGGAACAAAACATAATGGTAGGGGAAGGTTTAAAGGAAATGGATTAAGAAATAGGTGCCCATACCTATTTGAATTTAAATAAAGAAAAGACAAGGGTAGTGGGGAACAAGTGAATTAAAAAGGGAACAAAACATGTAGTAGTGGTAGAGGAATATCATGGGTAGAAAATCGGATAGTTTCAAGGCAGAGAGGGCAGGCCTGTTTTTGGGTTATAAATAGAGTCATTTTAGACAGATTGGGGGAGGATTCTGAAAATCTGAAGGGGGGGCTTTGAATCTGAAAATAGGTCAGAGTTATAGAGTAAGGTTAGGCTGGATTTTGACATCAGAAATCCAGAGTTTAAGAGTGAAATACAAGCTGAGTTTTTACGCTAAAGAGTTCAATAGGTTGAGAGCTAAATACTAAAAAAGTGAGGTCTTCTTTACTACTGAAAATCAGAATCAGTTTGTTACTGTTTAATTGAGGTTCTGAGTGTCTTTATTTGAGAATCTGAAGAACAGAAATCAGAAAATCTACTCTCATGTCTCATTTCTGAATACATTCTGTTCCTGTCTGTGAATTGCTTGGTATTTTCTGGTTTCACTCCTGGGTTTTGGACTGCTTGTGATGGGTGTTATTTCTGCTGGTTGTTGCTCTGCTCTTTGCTTTGGTGTTGTTGTGTTACATACTACTCTACTGATCTTCTTCTTCTTGTATTCCAATACCAGGTACACTACCCTGAACCACATTGATGTAAGCTCGTTGAAGTTTGAAATGAAATGTTCGAACACATTTATTGTTCAACTGAGGACTGCCTGCATTTTAATTGATAGTAGTTTAGATGTTTTCCTGTTATATAGATGGTAGTTATATGTATAATCAAAATTGTTTCTTAAGGTGGGTTATCTGTTAAACATTGTATAACATTGAACTGTTAAATTGAACCCTTGGAATGGCATGAAGTGTAGTCAGTTCAATAGGTTTGTGAAATGGGATTGTTGAATCAGTTTGGAGGAACTCGATTGTCATCAGTAATAGGTGGATCTAGATTAATATCAGGTTAAAAGGGTAATGAACCAGAAACAATTGAAGCCTTTTTTCGGCATCCCTTCTCAAACGTCTTATTCCTCAATAGGATTTCAATTCATGAGCTGATCTAGTAATATTCATCCTACTCGCTAGTAATTTTATCATTAATTATGCTAGTGTATTAGGATGTCTTCATTTGAATAACAGTTTCTGAATTCGATAGTAAGCAAAACCTGAATTGTTGTTGGTAGATTAGTGTTGAAATCAGTTAAAAGTTAGGAAAAGAAAGGCTCATTTACATTAAATCGGTTCATTAAAACCCATAGTTCGTAATAGATAATGGGTATGATAAATTGGTTTAGGAATTTTGGAGTTCATGTCTGTCAATTAAAATGAAGGTATGCATTGTCATTGAGGTGCGTCATTGTTTAGTTGTTGGTTCGAACAACAAAAGCTGGGACATTGCACGCTTGTAATTAATTAGGCCTTTTTCTCTATCTTTAGAGACAAAAGTAAATAGAGAACCATAGTCGCTTTAGGATATCCTTAAAATAAACGAGGCGTGCCTCGCCTAATAAGTTGCAAACTGCGGGGCCCTCAATAGGTGCTTATGATAAACCCTTAGGTTTCGGGATATGCCGTCTTAACAAATTTCGCGGCATTCTCAAAATAATAACGCGTTAGCATCTTTAGGCGCATATTTAATAATGTTACCTCCCTAAACTCGAGTGCACATTTATGTGACTCAAATCCAAATCTTAACGAAGTTGGAACGTATCAAAATTGCGGGTACATTTATGTGGCGCAGTTCGAGATGCATTCTCACGACGTTGCAATCTCTTTAAAAATAATAAATAATAGAAGTGGCTGATTAGCCCTTTTAAAAATAAGTGAGGCGTGCCTCGCCGAATAAATTACAAATTGTGGGGCCCTCAACGGATAGTTATTTCAAATGCTTAGATTTCGAGACAGGTTGCATAGCGAACTTTGCGGCTTTTTCTCAAAATAACAACACGTTAGTATCTTTAGGCGCGTATTTAATAATGTTATCTTCCTAAACTCGGGTGCACATTTATGTGACCCAAATCCAAATCTCAACGAAGTTGGAACGTATCGAAAATTGCGGGTACATTTATGTGGCGCAATTCGAGATGCATTCTCACGACGTTGCAATTCTTTAAATAATAAATGATAAAAGCGGTTCAAGGTTAAAATTTGCACATAGGTTCAACATGTATTAAAATCAGATGAATAAGATGAATATGACAGTTGAGCAACCGTGCTAGAACCACGGAACTCGGGAATGCCTAACATCTTCTCCCGGGTTAACAGAATTCCTTACTTAGATTTCTGGTTCGTGGACTGTAATACAGAGTCAATCTTTTCCTCGATTCGGGATTCAACCGGTGACTTGGGACACCATAAATCTCCCAAGTGGCAACTCTGAATTAAATAATAAATCCCGTTTCGATTGTCCTTTAATTGGAAAAACTCCCTTTACGCCCCTGTGGGCGCGGTGAAAAAGGAGGTGTGACAGCTCTGACGACTCTGTTGGGGATATTTAACCCAGAATCTCTGGTTCAGGGTTCAAGAATTCGAGCCTAGAATAATTGTTATTATTTGGCTTCATTTATTATTTGATCTTATTACATGTTTTGGCCTAAATGTGCAAAATGTTGCTTTTATCGCTTTGATATTATCTGAATTGTATATAAACTGCTACGAAACCCTTCTTTTCTCACCTCTGGGGATGTGCTTACTGGTTGAGACTCCCTATTCTGTTAGTGTCATACCCTAAAATAAGAAAGAGGCCGGACAAGTTACAAAGCCGGACGATCTCGCGGGTCCCCGATACGTAGCCCCCTCCTCGACTCGAGTTGTCCGCTCGGGTACACAGTCTAGAACAAATACCCAGGTTACGAACCTAGAATGACTCAACTTCATGCCAGATCCCTAGTAGGAACGTTTATTTGCATCATATGCATTTGACTTTGGAGGCTCAACACAAGGGTTGGGTCTGTCTAGGACAGGTGTACCAAAACGACAAAATACCATCCTGATGCATCCAACTTGCTACCTGTGCATTTGTTTGCTTCGGACTTGCATGCTGACCGACTTTTGAATACTTTGAGGAAAGAGAGATAGAGGTAGTTAATCGTCTGTTTTGAAAATCAATGTCCAAGTAGCGTCGAAACTCTGTCGGATTTTTGAGAAAATGAAAAAAAGGGTTTTGTTTATGAAAAATGGTTTTATTTGCCATTAAAAAGAGGCTTGTTTTCAAAAGAAGTTTGTTTTATCTACCCGAACTACGCCGGTATAATTCTCACAGGATGCGGGATACGTATGCAACCCTCATTGGGTCCAACCTCCCCTTTACAAAAATGTCAAAATTTTAATTTTCGTCATAAATAAGTCGGGTGACGCCATTTTTGTCAAAATAGCCGAATGTTCCCAAAAGGGACGGTGGAAGGCTGACTTTGCATAAACGGCCACTTGTAGTCATTTTTTGGATTTTTGACCGGTTGACTCACCCAACCTCAAAATCTTTGTTCCCAAAGTGCTGAAAGGCCGTGTTCGGAACCAGATCTTTCTTTTAATCTGTGAAAAATTAAAAATAGCCAATTGGTTGAGTCAAATAAATTTTATTTTTCGCTTAATCACCTTAATAAATATGCAGGATGAGCACAATGCAAAATGAACCTTTTTCAATAATGACTAAAATCCCTTTCAAGTTGTGGCTATGGTGGGATGATTTAGGTGGAGAAGGGCAAGATGAGGTCAAGAAATATCTAAAAGGTCTTAAGGGTTTATTAGAAATCCAGCCTCGGGGGGATATCATAAGAGCTTTGGTCACCTGCTGGGACGCGGCACACAATGTCTTCCACTTCTCCGATTTTGAACTCACCCCGACTTTGGAGGAAATAGCCGGGTACATCGAAAATGCTGAAGTTCTGTTGAGGCAAAAATACCTAGTTTCTCCAAGAGCTGTCACAGTGCATCAGTTTTTAGATTCGTTAAAGATACCCAGGACGGTCCATAATCCATATTTGGCCGCAGGATTTTATAATCTGCGCTTCATATACGATAGATACGGTCATGTCGGAGGATTCAACAACCCGGGTAACAAGTTATGCAGCAAAAGTAACCATCAGAAATGGGACGAGCATAGACGAGTGGCTTTTATGATAACCTTTTTGGGCCTTTTGATATTTCCAAGGAAATACGGAAACATTGATATGAAAATAGTCGGGGTCGTCAGTACCTTGCTCACTCAAGATAAAAGCACTCTTGCACCTATGATAGTATCTGATATCTTCCTAGCTCTCACAGCCTGCAAAGCCAGAGGGAACTTTTTCGAGGGGTGTAACTTGTTGATACAAATATGGATGATTGAGCATCTCTGCCACCGTTCCCAGCTCTTGAGTTATGGTTCCTCAAAGAAAACTTGCATAGAAGAGTTCTACACAAGAATCGAGGGGGTCAGTCTACCTGAAGGAGTTACGGCGTGGACATCATTCTTTCGAACCCTCACCGCCAGCCAAATACAGTGGACACTAGGATGGTTGCCCGTTGACGAGGTCATCCATATGCCGGCAATCTATTGATGGGGCTCAAGAGCATTCAGCCTTACGCGCCATATCAGGTTTTGAGACAACTCGGGAGATGCCAAATAGTGCCACATGAGGAAGATCTTAGTGCTCAAGTGATTGAGATTAGCCTTGACGGACAGTTCCCTGGAGTAAGAGTCCGTCAGATCTGGAGTGAATGCCAATATTTAAAAACAGATACTTGCGTGCAGGATCAGGCCAAAGGCGAAGTGGCACCAAGATACCTTGCTTGGTACATGAGAGAACTTGAGCACGAAAGGCCGGCTAAAAGACCCCATCTCCAGGAATTCGTCAAGGCGTCGCAAGAACAGTGGGATTGGTTGGCTAAAGAGCACGAGTACAGGGTTACAATAGGCAAGTTGGAGAAGCAAGTTATAGATTTGAAATTTGAGAAAGATTTGCATATCGCTGCAGATGAGGGAGAAAAGAGAAAACTAGCTCAGGAAAACGAGTTCCTCAAAGCTCAAATCCAGGAAATGAAAATAGCTACCAGAAACCTGAAGAGAAGCCGGGCTAATGAAAGGCTCATAAACGGTCTAAAGAAGAAAGTCCTCGAGTATCAAGAAGACCTGGAAAAATCTAAAGCTGGTCTAGCGAGAATCCAGGTGAAAGGGATAAAAAAGGCAGAAGAGCGAGCACGGTCTATGCAACAAATGAAGAGGTACTACAAAAGGAACATCGCTATATTGAGAGAAACAATATCCACTCTCAAAGAGCGGATCTTCAGACAAGCCCGAGATGCCAGAGCAGATAGGAAACGCTACTATGATCTAATGGCCTGAATGGAGAAACAGATGAATGAGTTTCAGGATCAACTCCTTTACAACGCTTAAATGCTGGGGACGCGGAATCAACAAATAGAGCGATTGCTTATGGAAAGGGACAGAATCAAGGGAAGAATCGATGATATCGGGCACTACATCACCATAAGTGCCTAACTTGTGAGGATATGTCCCGTACCACCTTCTTTGCTTCAATAATGATTTATTTCCACCAGATCATGGAAGATTTGAAAGATCTGCAAAGGGGCCTTGCACCAAAGCCTGCGACGAGGCCGAACGATGCCCCGCGGGCGCCAAAATTCAAACCTCTGAAACATTCATAGTTTGGGTCTGTATTTTCCTTATCTTCAGAGTCTGTTGTCCGTCGGAGTTTGTATTTCCCTTTTTGGCATAAAGTCTGTAGTCTGTATCAAGTCTGTCAATTTCCTTTCAAAAATGTTTTGCCTTGTAATAAAACGTTTTGCTAGTAAAGGTTGAAAAATCCAAAAATGGTGTCTTTATTTTCCGCACTTGTGGCAGAACTACACGCGGTCTGATTCATGCGGGGACATGATACGTAGGCAATCCACATAAGATTCGACCACCACTAAAAAGAAAAAGAGAAAGGCAAAGTGAATAAAAGAAAGGAAAAGAAAGAAATAAAAAGAGAGATAAAGAAAGTTTCAGAAACACTTAAACGGGGCACAAACAAAGTAAGCCGGAATGACGCATGCGGTCGAAGCAAAGACATGTTAGAAATGGTTAAACTGCCTAGGAACATTGCATCCCCCAACATGAAATTGCAATATGTGTTAAACTCTAACGCTAACAAGTTTGTTGTCCTTCCAGAGATTTCGAACCAATTAGTTTGTTAGAACGTTCTGGCAGATTACCATTACCAAACAAGATCCAAAGGGCCCATACTAAAAAGCATGACTAGTTCAGACCAAAGTGTCGAGGATGAAAGGATGGAGAATCAAATGCTGAAGGAGGAAATGGATAAGATGAAACAGGATATGAAAGAAATGCAGCTGGCCTTAGCTAGGGTACAAAAAGTGCCTAACCCTCCCATTACTCCCACTCTCCCACCAGGACACTCGCCGGAATACCCTCCCCCGGCCCTTCGACAAGCTTCCCCAGTCACCAATACTATCAGGGAAGAAATGCCTATGATCCCCAAGCTTCACAACCCAATCAGAACCCTCCTCCACCAAATGTTCCTGTTTTCTTGGCACCCCCACCAGCCACGCTGCAAAGATCATCCAGCGAGCCGTTGTTTCAGGCTCACGATAACCAATATTACCCCCTAAACCAACCTTCAAAGCACCCGAGCCTCATACTTATAATACTCACTTTGAGATCCCGGTAGAGACTGAGAAGCCGGCTAAGAGCCCAGAGCAAGACGAAGTGCTTCGAAAGTTTAAAAGTCTGGAGCAGACCTTCAGGAATATCCATGGGTTAGGCAACCAAGTCAGTGTGGCCTACAAAGATCTGTGCCCATTCCCCGGCATTCAATTGCCGGCAGGGTTCAAGATGCCAAAAATTGATCTATACGAGGGGCACGGTGATCCAATGGCACATCTATGAGGTTTTTGCAGTAAGATGAGAGGGGCCGGGGGAAAAGACGAGCTTTTGATAGCTCATTTTGGTCAAAGTCTAATCGGGTCTGCACTGGAATGGTACACAAGACAGGATCCTAGCAGGTGGTACACCTGGGACGATCTGGCACAAGCCTTTGCAGGCCACATCCAATACAACCTTGAGATCGTCCCTGACCGTCTCACATTGCTGAAACTTGAGAAGAAGCGGGGAAATCTTCCGAGAATTTGGGTTCCGCTGGAGAGAGCAGGCGGCAAGAGTTGATCATCTGATGAGAGAGGGGGAAATGGTGGACTACTTTCTGCAGACTCTGGAGCCAACTTACTTCGGTTACCTGGTGACGTCAGTTGGCAGATCTTTCAACGAAGTAGTAAAAATGGGCGGTATGATTGAAGAGGGACTTAATTCCAACAAAATCCTGAGCTATTCGGCGATTAAAGCAACCACTCAGGCCATCTAGAGCGACACGGGAGGGGCGCTCGGAAAGAAGAAAAGGGAAGATGTCGCAACAGTCGAGGCAGGTACTTGGTCCAGATCCAGAGGTTCCCCCCTCACTACCAACCTAGACCCCATCACTCAAATTACCCACACATTCCATACGGCCTTCCACAACCCTACTACCCACCACAAGAGCCACATTTCTCTGTCCATCACGCCCAAACTTACACCCAGCCTCCAGCTCGCCCGCAATGGCGTGCGCTGGCTCCCTAGAATACATATACACCTCCACAAAATATATATCCACCTCCACAAAACACATATCCACCTTCACAAAACACATATCCACCACCAAGGGCCTACAGGAATCCTTCGAGACCAGGTTTCTGTGGGAATCAGACTTTCAGGAATAAAAGGGTGTAGAGGTAGAGAACATTCACTCTGCTGGGAGAAACCTATACTACTCTCTTCCACAAATTGAGGCAGTTAGGCCTATTGAGTCCTGTGGAGCCCAAATTGCCAAATCCCCTTCCCAAAAATCTGGACCACTCGGTAAGCTGTGAATATTGTTCGGGGGCTCCCGGGCATGATACTGAGAAGTGTTGGAAGTTGAAGACTGTCGTACAAGATCTTATTGACACAAATAGGATCGAGGTCCAGGAGCCAGAGGCACCTAACATCAATCAGAACCCGTTGCCGGCACACCATGAAGCCCACATGATCGAACTAGTGCACGAAGGAGGGAAGCTCAAGAAGCCCTCACAAACGGTAATGATGATCCGTGTCCGAAAGAAAAGGCGATCAGTGGAAAAGTGGTAGTGCAGTCGGAAAGGGTAGAAGGCAAGCCAGTGATGGTGATGGGGAAAAGTTCGTCTGATGTTTCCAAGAATCCAGAGCCGGTCAAAGTAACGGTGCAAGGGATATCAAGCAAGCTAGTAGCCGTGAAAGGGGCATGCATAGGACCAATTATTATCAGGCCAGTAATGCAATTGCCGATAATCAGCGAGAAAGTTATGCCATGGAGCTACAGTCAAGTAATGGTAATGCATAAGGGGAAGGAAGTTGTGGAGAAAATATGTAAGGCACAGGGGTTAACTCGTTCGGGAAGGTGTTTTGCTCCCGCAGAGTTAAGAAGGGACAATCCAGTAGCGACAAAGAATCCAGTTACCGAGGAAGAGGCGGAAGAATTTTTAAAGAAAATGAAGGCGCAAGATTACTCCATTGTGGAGTAGTTGAGGAAGACCCCGACACAGATCTCATTGTTATCGTTGTTGATCCATTCAGACGAGCACCGCCGGATATTGATGAAAAATCTGAACGAAGCCCATGTTCTGGATAAGATGTCTGTGAACCATCTAGAGAAAATAGCAAACAAGATTTTCGAGGTCAACAGGGTCACATTTTCAGACGACGAGTTGCCCGTGGAGGGTACAGAACATAATATAGCCTTTTATTTGACCGTGAAGTGCGAAGACTCGGTAGTCACTCGAGTACTGATTGATAATGGGTCCAGTTCCAATATATGTCCTTTGACCACGTTGAACAAACTGAAGGTCGATGGTGACAGGATTCACAAGAACAACATCTATGTTCGAGGGTTTGATGGTGGTGGTACAGACACAGTGGGTGACATCATACTTTAATTAACGATTGGTCCAGTCGAGTTCACCATGGAGTTTCAAGTGTTAGATGTGGTAGTGTCATATAATCTTTTGTTGGGGCGACCTGGATCCACGCCTCCAAAGCAGTGCCTTCTACATTACATCAGATGGTCAAATTTGAGTGGGATAGGCAAGAGATCGTAGTACATGGGGAAGACAATGCAAGCGCCGTAAGTGATGCCATCGTACCCTTCATAGAGACTGATGATGATAAGGGACCGTGGGTTTACCAGGTTTTCGATACGGTTTTAGTGGACAAAGTTCCCGAAGGTGAAAGCATCCCACTTCCCAAAATAGCAGCTGCAACTGTCATGGTAGCCTTGGAGATGTTGAAGAACGGGTTTGTGCCAGGCAAAGGTTTAGGGGCTGATCTTCAGGGTATTGTTCAGCCGGTTTCTTTGCCCAAAAATCTGGATACCTTTGGGTTGGGGTTCAAGCCTATAGCGGCGGATGTGAGACGGGCCCGCAAGTTGAAGAAAAGAGTCTGGATCCTTCCCAAGCCAATCCCACGCCTATCCAGATCATTTGTCAGAGCAGGTATCAGAAAGTTGTCGGTCCCGAAAGTTCTCGGACCACTGATTGGGCCAGATGGAGATTTGAATGAGGGCTTTGAAAGGCTGTTTGCCGATGTCAACATGATAGAAGCTGGAGAAGGGTCTAGTAGGTTAGATGTATAGTTTGTGGGGCCTAGGGCAAATATCAACAATTGGATGGCTACTCCCCTTCCTACCCGAAGGGAGTCTTGGTAGTGGGCTCTAATTTTTCTTTCTTTTTTTTTGGATTATTCCGGGGTTGTAATCCAGTTTTGTTTTGTATTTGGCAAAGTGTGAAACTCTGTTATCCCGTATTTTAAAAAAAAAGTGAAAGCTTTTCTCTTCTTATTTTGTTTTAACTTTGTTTCCTTCTTTTCTCTTTCTGAACAGTTCTCTTTATATTGGTTCTAATGACATGGCATGCACAACGGATCTTCAACCTAGTCTAAAAAATCAATCTGATTCCGAACTAATTGTGCAAGAGGTCGATTATGATGATGAATCGGAATACGATGAGGATGAAGCCTTCGAAGAGATAAACAGAGAGTTAAGCTAGTTTGAAGAGAAATCCAAGCCCAACTTAAATGACACAGAAGCCATCAATTTAGGGGATGCAGATGATATCAGGGAAACTAAAATAAGCATCCACATTGCACCGAATATCAGGGAAGAACTAATCAAAGCACTTATTGAGTTCAAAGACATTTTTGCATGGTCGTATGATGACATGCTAGGGTTAAGCACAGATTTAGTGGTTCACAAATTGCCCATTAACTCGACATGCCCTCCCGTCAAGCAGAAATTGAGAAAGTTCAAAACAGACATGAGTGTGAAGATTAAAGAGGAAGTAACCAAGCAGCTGCAAGCAAAGGTTATTCGGGTCACTCGATATCCTGATTGGTTGGCTAATGTGGTGCCAGTGACGAAGAAAGATGGGAATATCAGGGTGTGTGTCGATTACCGCAATCTGAACAGGGCAAACCCAAAGGATAACTTTCCATTACCCAACATCCATATCTTGATCGATAATTATGCCAGGCATGAGATCGGGTCTTTTGTGGACTGCTATGCTGGGTATCATCAGATTCTGATGGATGAAGAAGATGCGGAAAAGATGGCTTTCATTACGCCGTGGGGGACTTATTGCTACCGGGTAATGCCATTTGGTTTGAAGAATGCTGGGGCAACGTACATGAGAGCAATGACTACTGTGTTTCATGACATGATGCACAAAGAGATTGAGGTATACGTGGACGATGTGATCATAAAATCCAAGCATCAGGAAGACCACGTAGCAGACCTAAGGAAGTTTTTCCAAAGGCTTCGAAGGTATGATATTAAACTCAACCCGGCCAAATGTGCATTTGGTGTTCCATCTGGAAAGCTGTTGGGATTCATCGTCAGTCAGCGAGGCATTGAGTTGGACCCGTCAAAGATCAAATCCATCCAAGATTTGTCACCGCCGAAGAACAAGACAGAAGTAATGAGTCTGTTGGGAAGGTTGAATTATATCGGCAGGTTTATTGCTCAACTCACAGCAACTTGTGAACCTATTTTTCGGCTACTGAAGAAAGATGCTGCCGTAGAATGGATGGCAGAATGTCAGGAAGCATTTGACCAAATCAAAGGATATTTATCAAATCCACCTGTGTTGGCTCCACCTGAGCCGGGAAGACCGTTAATTCTTTATCTAACGGTCCTGGAGAATTCGTTTGGCTGCGTACTAGGGCAATACGACATTACAAGAAGGAAAGAACAAGCCATCTATTATCTCAGCAAGAAGTTTACAGGCTATGAGGTTAAGTACACTCAACTCGAGAAGACATGTTGCGCCCTAACTTGGGTGGCCCAGAAATTGAAGCATTATCTGTCATCATATACTACTTATCTCATTTCACGCTTGGATCCACTAAAGTATATTTTCCAGAAGCCTATGCCCATAGGGAGATTAGCGAAATGGCAGATCTTACTCACAGAATTTGACACCGTCTATGTGACGAGGACGGCTATGAAGGCCCAAGCATTGGCTGATCACTTGGCCGAGAATCCTGTTGATAAAGAATACGAGCCCTTGAGAACGTATTTTCCTGATGAAGAAGTGATGCATATAGATGAGTTGGAAATGACCAAGGAACCAGGATGGAAGCTTTTTTTGATGGAGCCGCAAATGCGAAGGTAGTTGGAATAGGAGCGGTATTTATTTCTAAAACAGGACATCATTATCCTATTACGGCTCAGCTGCGTTTCTATTGTACCAACAACATAGTTGAGTATGAGGCATACATTTTGGGTCTACGGCTAGCTGCAGACATGGATGTCCAGGACGTCTTGGTCTTGGGAGACTCGGACCTCCTGGTGCATCAGATTCAGGGTGAATGGGAAACAAGGGATTTGAAGCTCATACCATATCGACAATGTTTGCACGATCTGAGCAAGCAATTTCGATCAGTGGAGTTCAGACACATCCCAAGAGTTCATAATGAGATTGCCGATGCTTTGGCCACCTTAGCATCAATGTTGCACCACCCAGATAAAATTCATGTTGACCCGTTGCATATTCAGGTTCGTGATCAGCATGCTTATTGCAACATGTTAGAGGAAGAGCTGGATGGCAAACCATGGTTCTATGATGTCAAGGAATACCTCAGGATGGGGATATACCCGGAGCAGGCCACCAGAGATCAAAAGAGAGCCATTCGGCGACTGGCAAATGGATTTTTCCTCAGTGGAGAAGTGTTGTACAAAAGAACACCAGATTTGGGATTGCTGAGATATATAGATGCTAGTCAAGCCATGACAGTTATGACAGAGGTACATGCTGGAGTTTGTGGGCCGCATATGAGCGGATATGTATTGGTGAAGAAGATTCTTCGAGCAGGGTACTATTGGCTCACTATGGAGCATGATTGTATCAGTTTCGTGCGGAAATGCCATCAGTGTCAGATACACGGAGATCTAATTCATTCTCTGCCGACAGAATTGCATACAATGTCAGCACCATGGCCATTTGTTGCCTGGGGAATGGATATCATTGGACCAATTGAGCCAGCAGCATCCAACGGGCATAGGTTCATTCTGGTGACCATCGATTATTTCACTAAGTGGGTTGAAGCTAAAACTTTCAAGTCGGTAACCAAGAAGGCAGTGGTAGATTTTGTTCATTCCCATATCATCTGTAGATTTGGGATCCCAAAAGTGATCATCACGGACAATGGTGCTAATCTTAACAGCGGTTTGATGAAAGAAGTATGTCAACTGTTCAAGATTACACACCGTAATTCCACACCATATCGTCCCAAGGCGAATGGAGAGGTCGAGGCGGCCAACAAGAACATAAAGAAGATACTGAGGAAGATGGTAGAAGGGTCCAGACAATGGCATGAGAAGTTACCATTGGCATTGTTGGGTTATCGCACTACTGTTCGTACTTCAGTAGGTGCAACTCCTTATTTGTTGGTATACAGAACTGAAGCAGTGATACCGGCAGAAGTTGAAATTCCATCCCTTCGGATTGTCGCTGAGGCTGAGATTGATGATGACGAGTGGGTCAAAACCCGTTTGGAGTAGTTGAACTTGATTGATGAAAAGAGATTGGCAGCTGTGTGTCATGGACAGTTATATCAAAAGAGAATGGCAAGAGCATACAACAAAAAGGCGTCCCCGGAAGTTTGAAGTGGGCCAGCAAGTGCTGAAATGCATCCTCCCACATCAGGCTGAGGCAAAGGGCAAGTTCTCCCCGAATTGGCAAGGGTCATTCATTGTAACCAGAGTGTTGTCCAATGACGCTTTATGTTTAACAGATATCGAAGGGAAATGCGTCGATATGGCTATCAATTCTGACGCAGTTAAGAGATATTATGTGTGATTTCTTTTAATTGTAATTGTTGTTTGTTTGCATTTGGCATGGTATCGGAGAATGAAATGACGGAGGCAATTTGTTCTTCCATCCAAACACTTCAACCTTTGCTTCCCCCTTTGATCCTTATTTATTCTTTCATACCTTTCTTTTGGAATCAGTAATGAAAATGAAAGAAAAAAATGATGATAATAAAGACAAAAGAAAAGTCATAAGAAAAACAAAGGAATTGGGAACTACGTTTGACCTGATTCCTCAAAAAGGATACGTAGGCGCCTCACAGCTCGGTCATAGTGTAACAAAAAATAAAAAAATCCCCAAGCAAGAAACTGGGGCAGAAGGTGTGTTTGTAATTTTGGGAAGGAAGTTTGATTCCAAGAGTTGTAATGTTTTACCCATCAAAATTATTTTGAACCTTTTGATACCCCTTTTCTTTTAGCCATACACAAAAACCCATATTGATGTCCAAAAAAAGACCTCCCGATCAGTATCCGATAAGTGCCAAGTCATGCAAATGGAAGTCGGGAATAACAATCTGATCCCCAACAGAAAAGGGGATCATAAGCTGGAAATGAATTGATAGCCGAAAGAATCCCCAGCTGGAAAAAATAAAATAAAATGAGAGAGTCTTATCGGTGAAAACCTCCACAGGCACCATAAGGCGACGTAAGTTGAGAGAAATAAAACGAGAGAGTCTTATCGGTGAAAACCTTCACAGGCACCATAAGGCGACAAGAGTTGAGGGAAATGAGAGAGTCTTATTAGTGAAAACCCCTCGAAGGGCACTATGAGGCGACAAAGGGTCAAAAGAGGCAAACAAGATAAGATTGACAGAAAGGACCCGTCGAGGCATCAAGCAGTGTAAAGATGTTGAGTCGACAAAGGAATTGGGCGCTTACATATCCCCAACAAAGTAAGGCCATCAGAAAAATTGATTGATATAAATAAACTGGGTTGGTTAATCCAAAATGCACGACGTGATCATTGGGATCGGTTGTACCATTCAGAAAACTATTCTTCTCTTATTTTCTTGAATTCATCATTTTTTATTTTTAAAGACTTTATCTCCCCACCAGTTTTTTTTGAAAAGGATTTTCAGAGCTTATTACCAGTTGCCAAGATGGTGCAAAAACACAATGTGGATAGGACGGGCCAAAGATAATGCAATGGAACGAGAAATACGTTCGTTGCAAGACCAAATGATGGATTGGTCTAGGATTTTGGGGAGAGTATGAAGAAAAATGGGAAGCAACAATTGGTGAATAAAGAATCGTCAAGAAACAAGAGCATCCCTGGCAGATTATCGACCAAGTTCCAAGAGGGTCGGACAACACGGAGCAGGGAAAAAAGAGGGGGAAAACCATCCCCAGCGGGAATATGATCGCCAACGGGAATATCATCCCCAACAAATAATCTCATCCCCAGCAAGCTTTGGTAATGTAATGGAACACAAAGCTGGGAAAGAAGAAAGAGGAAACCATCCCCAGCAGGAGTGGCATGACCATTCACCACGTTTTAAACTAAAATTTTTTTTTCTTTGATTTAAAGCAGGGACAGGAAATGTTATAGATGATGAAAAAACATCATGATACAAGAAAGATTGTCAAACTGGGGCAGAAAGTTTTCTTTCATTTTTTGAAAATTTTCTGGAAGCCCGGTACCCACTTGGGGAAGAAGCAAGATAACACAAGTTTGGGGAAAGATGGTATCCCCGGCAGTTTTCGGAAGAAGGCCAAACAAGTTTTGAAGGAAGCAATTTCGGAAGGAAGATAACACAAGTCTTAAGGGAAGTAGTTCCAGTGGAAGGAAAGCACCAGCTTTAAGGGAAGTAGTCTTTGAAGGAGGAAAATAACATATTTTTGAATAAAACACCGGTGTTATCCCCAGCAGTTTTCAGAGGAATGAAACACCAGTTTTGAGGGAAGCAGTTCTGAAAGAAGATAATTTCAAGTTAGAAGGAAAATGGTTCAGGAGGCAGGAAGGAGCAACAGCAATAAAACGCATTTCTTAGAAGTCATTGAAGGTAGGAGCCCGCCTGGAGAATGGAGGTGCTATATTTTTAAGAAGTAGTTGAAGTCAGGAGCCCACCTGGAGAATGGAGGTATTACATTTTGAGTTGTAGCTGAAGTCAGGAGCTCGCCTGGAGAATGGAGGTTGTTGTCATTTCAAGTTGAAGTTGAAGTCAGGAGCCCGCCTGGAGAATGGAGGTTGTTGTCATTTCAAGTTGAAGTTGAAGTCAGGAACCCGCCTGGAGAATGGAGGTGTTATATTTTTGAGTTGTAGTCGAAGTCAGGAGCCCGCCTGGAAAATGGAGGTGTTATATTTTTAAGAAATTGTTGAAGTCAGGAACCCGCCTGGAGAATGGAGGTGTTATATTTTTGAGTTGTAGTCGAAGTCAGGAGTCCATCTGAAAAATGGAGGTGTTATATTTTTGAGTTGTAGTCGAAGTCAGGAGACCGCCTGTAGAACGAAGGTTGTTATATTTTAAGTTAAAGGAGTCAGGAGCCCGCCTGTAGAACGAAGGTTGTCATATTTTAAGTTGAAGGAGTCAGGAGCCCGCCTGTAGAACGGAGGTTGTTATATTTTAAGTTAAAGGAGTCAGGAGCCCGCCTGTAGAACGGAGGTTGTTATGTTTTAAGTTGAAGAAGTCAGGAGCCCGCCTGTAGAACGGAGGTTGTTATATTTTAAGTTGAAGAAGTCAGGATCCCGCCTGTAGAACGGAGGTTGTTATATTTTAAGTTGAAGGAGTCAGGAGCCTGCCTATAGAATAGAGGTGTTTATTTTAAAGTTGTTGTTGAAGTCAGGAGCCCGCCTGGAGAATAGAGGCTGATTTATTTGCAAAGTCGCTATTGGAGTCAGGAGCCCGCCTGTAGAACAAAGGAGTACACATTCAAGTTGAAGTCAGGAGCCTGCCTGCAGAACAGAGGAATACATTTCAAGATAAAGTCAGAAGTCAGTAATGCGGAGGGTTACAACAAAAATACCCCCATCATGAATCTCATTTCAGAAATCAGAAAGAAGACTACAAGAGCAAGTCGAAGATAGATAAGATTCTGTAATCATTAGTTGAGTCTAGTTTTTTGTTTTCTTTCTAGCAATGGTGTAATAAGGAGGTCGGAAAGCAGTAGTAACAGCATGCAACAGCAGTAACAGCAACATTGCAGTCCCATGGTAGTCCCAGCTACCAAAACTTCCCGAACTACATTAATTTGATTCCCTTTTAGCCAGGGATATGTAGGAAACCTTTGAAGCAAAGGTTCGGTTATGCCTTTCAAAAAAATGCTTCACACGCAGTATTTCCAACGGGCAAAAATCGCTCGAATGCGCTCACTTTATCTTTGCACGAAAACTCTTTGTATTTTCGGACAAAGAGGGGTAGTTGTGAGCACGTGATTTTTGCTTCACGAAAACTACTCCAAAAGAAATCGAAAAATAAAACAAATGTCATTTGGGTACAAGTTTAAGAATTTCGCGTGACATTTTTCATAATTATTTTGTCTGTGAGTGTTTATTTTGTTTAATTAATTACAAAAACAAAAATATGTGTTGCATGTGCATTTAGGATTTAATTTTACAATTTAGGAATTAATTAAACAATCAAGTTTGTTTTACAAAATGGAAAAAAAATCACAAAAATATGTACTTTGCATTTTAGCATTTAATGTCCAAATTTTGTGATTTTATCTTTATTGGTGTTTAATTTCGCGTGATAATTATTATTAAGAGCTAATATTTTAAGTTAATTGTCGATTTTATAATTTAATTTAGGATTTTTTTAGGTTTTTAATTGTGAAAAAATTAGTTTAAAGAAGTAAAAGAAAGTAAGAACAAAAATAGCAATGAAATCGGACTGGGCCATCCCTTAATTTGAACCAATCAGGCCCAAACTCTCACACACCTCACACGCCCAATCCAGGACCAAACCGGTCGGTCCCAGATATATCCAAACGATGTCGTATCTGGATAATAGATCCAAGTCGTTGATACGACTTGATCCAACGGTCCAGATCACCCCATCCTCACCCGGTCTAGCCCAACCCGCTTTACATTCAAACCGACCCAACCCCCACCTAAAAGAAACGGTGCCATTTCTATTAAGCGTTTAATCAAGTCCGTTAATTTTAATTAATCTAACGAACTGGATCGAATCCTTCATCCACTATATATTCCCAAACAATACCCCGCCCCCCAAGACAAACCCCCTCTCACCTCTTCGTCTCTGAGCTTCAGAGACCAAACAGATCCTCCGCCTCTTACCACCGTGCTCCGCCCACCGGAAAATTGCCTCACGGCGGTTCCGGTGGTCCAAACGACCCAATATTTTCACCAGTGATTCCCCTCGACCTCCTCATTCTGAATCCCTATCTCATCCAATGGCCTCCAATTTCACACCACAACTTCCCCAAGACTTTCTCGTTCCAGTCCCATACTCATTTCCCTTCGAATCAAGCCCAAACGTTTCGAATATTCATTCGAAGGTCCAAACCCTAGCGTCCACAAGATTCTCTGATGGCAGCGCCACCACCCAAGCCATCCCTAACTAACACCCAGTAACCTCCTTGACTTCCTCACCCCAAATCCCACCCAGGTTCTGTCCAAATCTTGTTAGAGCCTTTCGAATTTCAGATCGAAGGCAAACCCTAGAGGAACCAGCTTCAGACTATGTACGAGGTTAAAGGTTTGAGGTATTAACTGACTTTAGTCGAGTATTCTCAGTCGAGAACACTCGATTAAGGTCCGTTTTGGCTTCAAAATTTCAAAACGAAGTGCCAATGAGAATGAGGTTCATTTGGGTTTCTGATTTTTGAGGTGATTCTACTCTTTTCCTTTTTCTTCTTTGATTATTGTTTGTTATTTGCCTAATTAGGTTTCCTTGCTATGTTTGTCAATCAATCCTCCTCCTCTTTTAGACCTTTTTCTGGTCCAATTTTCTCATCTTGGTCGATTGGCGTATGTTGAATTTATTATTATGATTCGTCGATTGGCCCATTCATGTACATAGTTCAGTTGTTCTTCTCAAGTTATTGGTTGTTGTTTTGTCTTCCGGCCTTGGTATTTTCAGCCTCAGGGCTCATAGCCAGTATACTTGTTTGTTCCAACATTTTTGTTCGAGGTGAATTTAGAATTGTATTTGTTCCCAATATAGATAGCTTACTCTCATGCATCTATATGAATCAATTTCTTGACCTTAATAGTCCAGTATGACTATTGTCCTGAATTATTGAGTCCCCATCTTGGTTGAAATGCTGTTGGATTTGATTTGAGTTCAGTTGCTGATTAAGTTTAATGACTTGGATCTACTTGTTAGTTCTGTTAAGTTTGTTCTGATATGAATCTGGCTTTGTTGAATTGTCCTAATGTTGTTGATTGGGAGTTAGTTTCATGTGTTTGATTAGTCAATTGTTAGCATTTCTAACTTAGTTGAATTGGTTATAGCTGATGGATTTGGTACAGATTGAAAAGGGTTGAGGTAGGATAGTAATTTCAGGGGCTTTAGGAGGGTATTTTGGGATTGAAAAGGTTTGAAAGTAGTTTAAGTTGAATGGTATGACATTAGGGTACTAAAATACCATTAAACTAATGAATTATTTAAGTGCTAATGGGGAACAAAACATAATGGTAGGGGAAGGTTTAAAGGAAATGGATTAAGAAATAGGTGCCCATACCTATTTGAATTTAAATAAAGAAAAGACAAGGGTAGTGGGGAACAAGTGAAAGAAAAAGGGAACAAAACATGTAGTAGTGGTCGAGGAATATCATGGGTAGAAAATCTGATAGTTTCAAGGCAGAGAGGGCAGGAATGTTTTGGGGTTATAAATAGAGTCATTTTAGACAGATTGGGGGAGGATTCTGAAAATATGAAGGGGGGGCTTTGAATCTGAAAATAGGTCAGAGTTATAGAGTAAGGTTAGGCTAGATTTTGACATCAGAAATCCAGAGTTTAAGAGTGAAATACAAGCTGAGTTTTTACCCTAAAAAGTTCAATAGGTTGAGAGCTAAATACTGAAAAAGTGAGGTCTTCTTTACTACTGAAAATCAGAATCAGTTTGTTACTATTTAATTGAGGTTCTGAGTGTCTTTATTTGAGAATCTGAAGAACAAAAATCAGAAAATCTACTCTCCTGTCTCATTTCTGAATACATTCTGTTCCTGTCTGTGAATTGCTTGGTATTTTCTGGTTTCACTCCTGGGTTTTGGACTGCTTGTGCTGGGTGTTATTTCTGCTGGTTGTTGCTCTGCTCTTTGCTGTGGTGTTGCTGTGTTACATACTACTCTGCTGATCTTCTTCTTCTTGTATTCCAATACCAGGTACACTACCCTGAACCACATTGATGTAAGCTCGTTGAAGTTTGAAATGAAATGTTCGAACACATTTATTGTTCAACTGAAGACTGCCTGCATTTTAATTGATAGTAGTTTAGATGTTTTCCTGTTATATAGATGGTAGTTATGTGTATAATCAAAACTGTTTCTTAAGGTGGGTTATCTGTTAAACATTGTATAACATTGAACTGTTAAATTGAACCCTTGGAATGGCATGAAGTGTAGTCAGTTCAATAGGTTTGTGAAATGGGATTGTTGAATCAGTTTGGAGGAACTCGATTGTCATCAGTAATAGGTGGATCTAGATTAATGTCAGGTTAAAAGGGTAATGAACTTGTAATAGGATTTCAATTCATGAGTTGATCTAGTAATATTCATCCTACTCGCTAGTAATTTTATCATTAATTATGCTAGTGTATTAGGATGCCTTCATTTGAATAACAGTTTCTGAATTCGATAGTAAGCAAAACCTGAATTGTTGTTGGTAGATTAGTGTTGAAATCAGTTAAAAGTCAGGAAAAGAAAGACTCATTTACATTAAATCGGTTCATTAAAAACCACAGTTCGTAATAGATAAATGGGTATGATAAATTGGTTTAGGAATTTTGGAGTTCATGTCTATCAATTAAAATTAAGGCATGCATTGTCGTTGAGGTGCGTCATCGTTAAGTTGTTGGTTCGAACAACAAAAGCTGGGACATTGTACGCTTGTAATTAATTAGGCCCTTTTCTCCATCTTTAGAGACAAAAGTAAATAGAGAACCATAGTCGCTTTAGGATATCCTTAAAATAAACGAGGCGTGTCTCGCCTAATAAGTTGCAAACTGCGGGGCCCTCAATAGGTGCTTATGATAAACCCTTAGGTTTCGGGATATGCCGTCTTAGCAAATTTTGCGGCATTCTCAAAATAATAACGCGTTAGCATCTTTAGGCGCGTATTTAATAATGTTACCTCCCTAAACTCGAGTGCACATTTATGTGACTCAAATCCAAATCTCAACGAAGTTGGAATGTATCAAAATTGCGGGTACATTTATGTGGCGCAGTTCGAGATGCATTCTCACGATGTTGCAATCTCTTTAAAAATAATAAATAATAGAAGTGGCTGATTAGCCCTTTTAAAAATAAGTGAGGCATGCCTCGCCGAATAAATTACAAATTGCGGGGCCCTCAACGGATAGTTATTTCAAATGCTTAGATTTCGAGACAGGCCGCATAGCGAACTTTGCGGCTTTTTCTCAAAATAACAACGCGTTAGTATCTTTAGGCGCGTATTTAATAATGTTATCTTCCTAAACTCGGGTGCACATTTATGTGACCCAAATCCAAATCTCAATGAAGTTGGAACGTATCGAAAATTGCGAGTACATTTATGTGGCGCAATTCGAGATGCATTCTCACGACGTTGCAATTCTTTAAATAATAAATGATAAAAGTGGTTCAAGGTTAAAATTTGCACATAGGTTCAACATGTATTAAAATCAGATGAATAAGCCGAATATGACAGTTGAGCGACCGTGCTAGAACCACGGAACTCGGGAATACCTAACACCTTCTCCCGGATTAACAGAATTCCTTACTTAGATTTCTGGTTCGTGGACTGTAATATAGAGTCAATCTTTTCCTCGATTCGGGATTCAACCGGTGACTTGAGACACCATAAATCTCCCAAATGGCGACTCTGAATTAAATAATAAATCCCATTTCGATTGTCCTTTAATTGGAAAAACTCTCTTTACGCCCCTGCGGGCGTGGTGAAAAAGGAGGTGTGACAGCCAACATCTACCAATCCACCAATTGAACCCCCACCAATTAAAAAGATGCCTGGCAGACCAAAGAAGAAGAGAAGAATAGAAGAAACTGAACATCCTACTTCTGGAAAGCTTTAAAAAAAGGGTATGGAGATGACATGTTCAAACTATGGTAGATAGGGACACAACAAGAGGAGATGCCCTAAGAAAGCAAGGCCTACAAATTCTACTCCAGCAAATGCTTCATATATCCAAAGATGTGGAGGAAGAGGAAGAGGCAGAGCAAGAGGAACAGGAACTCCAACTACTTCTGCCCCTGCTGCTGCTGGTAGAGGAAGAGGAACTGCTGCTTGTAGAGGAAAAGGAACTGGTAGTGGTAGGGGAAGTTCTGGGTTTGGACTATTTCAATCAAGCAGTGGGTTCACAAGTTTTTCTGTAAGTAGTTCAAAGTTAATTTTATATCTTGTTTGCTTTAACAACTTTACTGAATATTTTCTGTTTTTGGCAGTCTGGTGGAGGTAAGCCAAGAGTGGTCTCTCATGGTGGTGAAAAGAGGTCCTCGGCAGATATTCTGGAGTGTGCATACAAGCCAAGAAGTGGTGTAAAATGGAATGGTAGACCAGCCATTACTAGAAGACAACTTGAAAGAACTGCTGTAACTCGTTCCAGAACTGTCTCATCTCAATCCAATTTAAGTCAAGCAAGTTCATCATCCCAGCCATCCCAGAACAACCACTGAATTCTGTTATTGTCACTGTTAATTTATTTTGGAACTGCTGTAATTTCCCTTTGGAACTGTAATTTATTTTGGAACTGCTGTTAGGTTAATTCGGAACTGCTATTTAGGTTTGCTGTTAGTGTTGTTATTTTGTTAAGGCAGCCTGCTGTTATTTTGGTATGCTGTAAAACTGGGCAGCGTATATTTTTGTTAAGGCAGGCTGCTGTTATTAGGTGACTGTAATGAACACCTTTACTCTATGATGAAATATATTTTTAGTATTGTTTGATAATTTCTGGGCAGATGTGTCTTTAGTGTTGTATGAATGCTGTTATTTTGGTATGTTGTTAAGCATTTTTGTATGCTATTATTTCTGGAAAATTTCAGCATTTGAGCTGTATATCAGCCACTATTTGACTGTGTTTCAGTGTTTTATCAGTCACAATTTGAGGTGTGTTTTAACTGCACTATCAGCTCACACAATAACAAAGTCAAACGAAACAACATTAACAATTGCCAAAAAAAATCATTCAACTCACACAGCAACAAACTCAAACAAAACAACATTAACAATTGCCAAAAAATTTCATTCATTTCTAACAAAGGGATACAAAATCTACCAAAATACTTCATTCATTTTCTTACATTATATAACAATCTTTAGAACTACCTAACACAATCAACTTCAACACAATTGCAATTAAAATCAGCACACACAATCTCCTCCAATTTCTTTGGTTTCTATTTTCCTTCAACAATGCATCAAATGCCCTCTTCTTCTTTAGCAGCCCCAAAATCACCATTTTCAAGTGCTCTAGAGTTGAGGTCAAACCACATAAAGAAATTACATGCCGATCGTTTGTCCCTCTGAAAAATTAAAGAGAGAAAATTATTACGGAATATAAAATCGATTAGAAAAGTACAATTGATATTTACCTCTTAAAATGGACATCCGTAAAATCGACGACCCAGATTATCAACACTCCATGGCTGTATCACCACAGCTTCTTCACCATAATAGCAAAATTTTCTCAGATTATGCATTTTCCCAAACCTTAAAATTGAGCCCTAGAAATTTAACCCTTATGTCAAAAAAGATAAGGAAGAAATAGAAGAAGATTGTAATATTGGCTTCGAGCTTCAAGAAGAGGAATAAATTTTGGCTTCAAGAAGATAAAATTTTCTTCAATTTAGAGCTTTCAAGGAGGAAGAAGAAGATGAAAATCGGGTTAGTATAGATAGAAATGGGTTAAGGCCCTTTTAATCTTTTAAAAAGGGTCGTTGGAACGTGTTTTTGACCGTTTATTAAAGACAGAAATTGTCTTGAAATAGTGTCCACGCGCTTGGTCCAGTTTGTATTACACACGCTTAGACCTGGTCAAAGGAGGTGTGTACTAGGCACACTTTAGAAAGGTTGCGTGTGTAAGGTTATTATGGTCCACAGAAAGTGTGTAAGCGGGATTTGGGTCATAGTTCGGGTGGCAACTTATGTAATTTCCCTTGGGAAAAAGTAGTATGGGTATGAGTTACTATATAAACTATGGGTGTTTATCGGGCGGGCTGGGACGGGCTGAACGGGAAAAACCCCAGCCCGTTCGGTTAGCGGGCGGGTTGTTAGCGGGCTGGGGATAACGGGCTGTTATATGGCTGGGATTTTTCGGGTTTCCGTGGGCCCGTACGGCTCACACGGGCTCGGGCGGGCCAGGTTCAATTTTTTTTTTAATTTAAATTTTATTTTTCTTATTCAATGTTATTGATAGTTAAGTATTTGCAAACTTTTAAGGGTTAGAATTAAACTTTGAAGTTTAAAGTTTAAAGTTTTAAATTTGAAATTTGTATTTTATAATTATAAAATTGAAATTGGAAAGTAAGTGGCTACAAAAAATTATTTAATAAGAGTATAAGACCAATAGGCAAATGTAAGGAACAAACTCCAAAGGCTTTCATTTATATTTTTAATATTTCAAATTAGTTTGCAAGTTCTTTTTTTTTTTTTTTTTGAACTTGCAAATTAAAACTTAAAAGTTTACAATAATTATAAAAAATAAGAAATAGTACATCACATGCTTTGCATCATTTTTGTAAGTTCTTCCATGTCAACATGAGGTTCTTGATTTCCGGGATTGGTTGAATCGGAACCATAGACCATTATATCTCCAATTTCTTGGTCCTCCTCTTCGTCTACCTCGTCACGCTCTTGATTTCGCCGTTCTGATCTTATCCAATCTCTGAAGTACACTAGAATTTTCAAAGCGTTGCTGCCCAATAAATGACGGGTATCTCCTAGCTGCTGCCTTGCTTGGCTAAATGCGCTCTCTGATGCGACTGTTGAAATTTGCACATTTACCATGTCTCGAGCCATGGCCGAAAGAACAGGAAATTGATTTGAGTTGCTCCTCCACCAACTCAGCGGTAGAAAATCCTTTGTGAGGGGCTCTAGTGACTTTTGCAAGTAGAATTGTAGTTCATCAATATTCCTGCTACTGGTTTGTTGATGCTCTCCTAGTGTAGACCAAATCTGATAATCTTGAACACAATCATCATCATCCATAGTTGTTCCAGATGTTGAAGGATTAGTTGAAGGAATATTTGCATCTACAACCGAAGAAGCATCAACAATGTTAGCATAATAATTATATAAAGTTTGTAAATGTGTGTAGCTCAGAAATACAAGTGTCAATATCAGGAGTTTCAGTTGGGCCAATATCCATATAAGTATATAAAGCTCTAATTAATTGGCGACACTTTATCATTTTGACAGTAGGGTTTAAAATAGCACCAATTAGGTAAATATAGGGAATTGGGTAGAAATACTTTTTAAACTTATCTAGCATAGATTCAACAACAGTAGCATATCCTTCTTTCTGCTTCAAATTATGTAGTAAAAGAGAAATTTCAGCAATATGAACTAAACCATTTGAAATGGTAGGATAATAAGCTCCAGAAAACTCAAGTGTAGCCACATAAAAATTTTGTAAAAATTGTATAACATCATGAATGACTTCCCAAGTTCTAGATGTTAACAAACGGTTAGGATCGGTACAATGAGAATTAGCAACTTCAGTTATAGGCATTCTATATTTATAACAACATCTTAAGAATAAATAAGTATAATTCCACCTAGTAACTATTTCTTCAGGCATGAGTCTTGGTTTTAGTCCATAGTGTACACATTTTTCCTTAAATGCATTTAATCTAGCACTTCTATTATTTCCTTGAATTACACCAACAACTCTCCTAATTAAAGTAATTTCATCTCTAAATAATTCAAGGCCACTCTTCACAATCAAGTTATAAATATGACATGCACATCTAACATGAAATATTTCAGGAATTGGTGGGTGTAGATGCAATTTTAATATTGTAATAGCAGCAGTGTTGTTAGAAGCATTATCAAATGACATACACAAAACTTTTTCTGCAAGATTATAAAATATAGCAACTTCATGTATAGTATTACTTATAAATGCACCAGTATGACTTTGATCTTCATCATATTTAAAAGCAATAATACGTTTTTGCATACAAAAATTATCATCTATCCAATGGCATGTAACAATCAAATAATCATTTCCATTCACAGCACGACCAATATCAGAAGTAAGAGAAACTTTACAAGGAA
This sequence comes from Nicotiana sylvestris, assembly GCF_000393655.2. NCBI lineage: Eukaryota > Viridiplantae > Streptophyta > Magnoliopsida > Solanales > Solanaceae > Nicotiana > Nicotiana sylvestris. The sequence goes on from NC_091058.1 coordinate 60,377,932, forward strand.
GACTTGCGAACAAATAACGTATATATGTCTGATATTGTCCAAAAAGCCTAAAGATATCAGCTCTACAAGTACTTCTAGGAATACCTTTAAACATAGGGTTATAAATTCTTTGAATATAAGTAACAAGATACGGTGAAGAAGCAAAACTAAAAGGTAAACAACCTAAAAAATCATTTTAGATAATTCTTCCCGATCTTTCTTAATATCGTATTTCCCAAATAACCCACCAGTACTCGGGTTAAGTCTTTGTTGCCCAGATAACTCATCTACTCCCCATTCAAGAGGGTGTTTCTAATCCATATGCCTACGAAGTTGACCCGTTCCCCCTCCTTTACCGGGCTCATGTTTATAATGTTCACTACAAATTTTACATTTTACATATTTTTTTTGATCTTCTAGTCTTTCAAAAAACATCCAACACTTACTTCTTAATCATCGATTCTTCTTAATATGGAGAGGAGGCCTACTTGTTGCACCTGCACCCCTAACATTTTGAGTTTGACTAGCATTACCAGGTGTAGGTGGTGGTATGTCAAGATTATCGGGTGATTGAATATCATCTAACAAAGCATCTAAATCATCATCTACACCATAATTTTCTTGCATTCGCTCATAATCTACATTTAAATTTTCAGGTGAACTTTCAGAAATATGTGTAAAGCTACTAGAAGAACCAACACCACCTCTTGTTCTTTTTGAAGTTTTCTTACTACCACCTCTAGTGCACGCTTTTTTGGTCACTCTAAGTAAATCTATTATATAAATTAAAGTAAGAAATTAAATTAAGAAACTAAATTAAGAAACTAAATTAAGAAACGAATTAATAAAATAAGTGTACACCAAATAAGAGAAAGAGATGGAACGAGTGTACCGGGATTCCTTATGCCGCACTAATTTTGAATTTTTGATATCAAAATTCAAACTTCAATTGATAGACCGAAACTTGATAGTTGATAATACTTGAATACTTGATAATTGATACCACACTTCACTTGAATAATTGATATTTGATAATAATAATTTTGTAATGGCTAAACTAAATAATTGATGAAACTTGAAATAATAAATAATTGAGAATTTGAGATTTGAGAATTTAAGAACTATAATATCAAGAGAGAATTGAGAGTTTGATACTTGAGAGAGAATTAGAGTAGTAATTTATGAGAAAAAATGAAGAAGAAGAGGGACTATTTATAGATTTTGGGGTGGGAGGGCTATATTATTAATGGGGGGGCCGAAATTGGCCATTTCTGCAATTTCTGGCCGTTCCCCAACGGTCATTTCTGAATTTGACCGTTGGGAACGGTCCAATTTAATTAAAAAAAAATCAAACGGAAACCGGGCTGCTAACGGGCTGTAGCCCGTGTTCAGCCCGTTAAGGAAATTCGGGTTTAACGGGGTTCGGGGCACTGTTAGTCTAAACGTGAATGTACACACCCGGCCCCTGTCCCAACCCGTCCCAACGTGAACAGTAACGGGTTGAAGCGGGCTGACCCGGGTTGAAGCGGGCTGAAAACGGATCAGCCCGGCCCGATTAACACCCATAATATAAACAGAAGCTTTTTACTGTTACTTTTCTGACTCAACAACTTTAAAATAGGTATCGCATTATATATACAACACGCGGTATGCTAGGATGGGCAGAGATGTTTAAAAATTACACTTTGGACTAGTTCAAGTGTCTATCCGGTCACCCATAAGTTTATATCTATATCTGTACTATATTAAAATCATGAACTTCCCAACGTAAAAGTTAAATTTCCTAAAATACCCTTCTAAATAATTTAATTATTATTTTTAGTTAAAAGAAAAAAAGAAAAAAAAATGTCGTGCAGCATACCCCAAAATGAATGGATGTGTCCTTTGATATTTTATTAACTGGTTTGATATTAATTTTTTGTCTAAAAGTTGTTTGGTTGTAAATTAAACAATTTCCTGTAAAGAAACATTTATGTCAATCTCAAACGTAAAAAGAATTTGAAGAGAGAAAAAAAAAAGCATGGTACATTACTTGTCTGTCTCATATTGTAAGTTTGGTTTTTATGTTCTCACATTCCCACCTGATCGTATATTTTCACTTTTTAATTAATTTGGTACTATATATTTGTAGTACACTTTTTATAAAATGTTTTAAAAATCAAAATTTCCTTTGACAAATATTTTGGTATCTTCGTTTACTTTTACTTCATAGCAATTTTTTGGTTCTAGGAGTTTTATTTGTTCGCACTATTTTAATTATTTTTAATATTTTCTTCATTTTAATTTATGTGAAGGTGTTTAACTGAACAATGATTTTAATAAAAAAAAATACTTTTGAGACTTACGATCTAATATAAGCTATAGGAATTTTTGTGGCTTGTAATTAATCATCTCACTAAGGGTAATAGAGCGGTTAAAGTTAAATTATTATTAAATATAAAAAGATTCATTTCTTTGAGACGGACTAAAAAAGAGTATCACATAAATTCGGACAAATAGAATAATTTTTGATTATTTTTCTGTCGTGAACCTCTGAAATATTAGATTTCTTTTAACAACGCTTTTCTTGTTGGGAACTTGACTTCACAATTATTTAATTCTTATAACTTAATAAATCTTGTTTTTGTTGTACCCTTATTTTTCTTATTTGCATGATGTTTCATGCCTTTTACAGTTGATATAAATTTTCTCTCTCTTTTGCAGTTACTAATAGATTCTATAGATCAGTAAATATTTCCTCTTCGGGTTGTTTTGTTAGCCTTAATTTTGTTACTTGATGTGTTTTCGAGCCTTTACTTAATGTTTTTGTCATGAAATGCTGATGTTAATTAGCGTCTTTTCCAGACACATGTTATCTGTAAAAAAGGTTCATCCTTATTTTTACTCTTGTTGTTATCAGTATTTTGAATATTGTGCCACTTGTGATAGTAATACATCAAATCATGAGATAATTTACTCTTCATGTCCTACAACTATATTAAGGTAGATGGTGTTAATGTCAATATGATGTCGTCTTGCAGAGATGTTATCTCTTTGGATTAAAATAACTAATAATTTACTTAATTATCTCAAACTAAACCATTTTATGTAATTAATAAAAAGAAACCAAGCAGAATTTAACTTTTTATGTTGAATAATGGAGAAGATTGTAAAACAAACATTGGTTTGCAAATAAATATGTCTATATGTTTTATATAACTAAAACAAGACTTCTTAAAATATTCATATAATTAAAATTCAACATATTAAAATATAAATTTTATAATAATAAAGTAAGATAAACGCGCAACGCACGTTCAGAGAGACTAGCTTTACAAAAACGTGCCAAGTTTAAGGGTATAACTAAGATTTTGGACTTCTTTTTTCAAATTGAAACACTAAATAATGAGACAAAATAAACATGACATATAGTCGAAGTGTATGTCATTCAGACAAAATCTCGTAGGTCATAACATGCATATTTGCACTGAAAGCAAGGTACAAATATTGCATAACATAATAAGATCAAGATTGAGACACTAGCAGTGTAAATTAAACAGAAATTACAAATATAACTATGATTTACAGGCTTGTTCTTTACTCTTTTTCACTTGTTATTGTATCTGAGTACATTTTTTCTGCACCTTCTACTAGTGTCTTCTATCAGATTCATTTCCTCTCGTCTTTTATCTGATTAAGTATTCAGTTTAATGTAAATCTACTGTACTGCCTTGATCTAAAGAATTTCTGATCTGTTCGATTTGGGCTTGAATTTACTTGTCCTGTCACACTCACACAAACAAAATACTATGAATTAGTTATATTCTGTAAGACATCAGTTTATTTTAGGTGTTAACACCCTAGTTAGTCTAAAAAAAACACTAAGTCATAGCTGCACGAGAATTGTCTTCAGTTGAACAGGATTTGTCTCACGTCCTAATCAGGGCGGTTCCCCAAGTTAGTAAAACATTTGCTTTAGGCCCTCTAAATTTTGGAGCCCCAAAAATATTTTTAGTTGGATTTACTATCTTATTTTCGCAAAGACGATATTGAAGTTTATAAAAAAAAATACAAAATTCTTATAAAAGTAGAAAGAAAAACTATCTATTTTTTAACAATAAAATATTTTAAAACTTTGAATTTAGCTACTCAAATCTTCATATTGGTAAATAATATTTTTTACAATAAGATTCAAGGTAATGAATTATAAATATGTGGCGAACATCTTATTAACTTGTATTTTCTTACTAATATGGATATTAATATTATATTTTATAAGATAACTACACTGCACACAAAAAGAAAGAAAGAAAAAAAACCAATATAATCTTAATATTATATTTTGCAAGATAACTACATTATAAACAAAAGAAAAAAAGAGAGAAAGAAACGTCCTTTATTAAAATTTGGCTTTACGCCAGGAGTTTTATTGAGACGTCCTTACTTTCTACTTGGATCCTAAACGCATAAATAGATCATATGAAGTTAGGAAATAACGTATCTTCAATAAATATCGAATCCTAGAAGGATTAGAAAAACGGACCTCTTTAATGACATATTCGAAGCAATCTTTAGGTTTATGAAGTCCTCCTGCCAAATTTCAAGCAGTAATTGCCACGAGTGATATATGCTTCGAGCAATTTCTCACCCAGTTAAACTATTAAGAACATACATGGTTAAAAAAAATGACAACTATGAAACTAAGGTATAACTCACAGCTTATTTATGAAGTCCTCTCGCCAAATTTCAAGCAATAATTACCACGAGTGATATATGCTTCGAGCAATTTCTCACCCAGTTAAGCTATTAAGAAAATACTTGGTTAAAAAAATGATAACTATGAAATTAAGGTATAACTCACAGCTTATTCAAGTTGATTTTCAACCTCCGAATTATAATCAGGGGAAGATACCTCCAATAAAAAACCTGTGAGGAAATGATAAAATGCTTTTGTTTTATCCGATTGCATTTTTCTATCCAATTCAAAATACAAAATTATTCACACATATATAAATTGAACTTTATTTTTTCAAATATACAGACTTCAATTTAAACATTTACCTTTTGGAATTTGATCAAGTTTATAGAGAAGTCCTTTTAGCTTTTCTCGTTAACTTAGTCGTTCATCTCGATCTCTTGTGAAATTAGTATTCCGATGTTAGATTGATTTATCGATATTTGACGTGCAAATACAACAGAATCACTCATTTTAATGGTGAAGAAAAAAAAAAGAGAACTTCCAAAAAGAATATAGAGTATGTATAGAAAAAGGACGGAATTTTAAAAGAATAATTTCTAACAAACTCTTAACGAAAAAGGGAGAAAAAGAGATGGGAAAACTTCTGGGCCTGATTATAATTAATGAGCATATTCTTCCATCTCTTGCTCACTAATTTCCTCTTCAGACGACGTGGACTTCTTTCAGATAACCTAAGCCAGAATTAAATTGGATAAAAATAAGTTAACATACCATTTGGTTGAAGTCTCCAATGATTAAAGGATTCATAAATTCATATTGTTGGGAGGGCCGACTTTAAAATAAGGCAACCAAGGCCAAAATTATAAAGGCCTATTTTGTACTAGTAATGAATTAATTTTTCTTTAAACATTGAGTACTTTTGAGTAAAAATAGTACAGGCTAGTTAATTTTCAGACTGTTCATTCAAATATAGTCGGCGTTTGCAAAGTCATCGAAATAACCACTATTTTGCTGTAACACGGAAAGTTCCAGCATAATATACTGGAGATTGATGCACCTGTGTATGAACTTCCAGCATATTATGCTGGAACTCCAACATGCGAAAAGTTCCAACACAATATACTGGAGATTGGAGCACCTGTGTATGAACTTCCAGCATATTATGTTGGACCGGTATATTATACTGGAACTCCAACATATTATGCTGGAAGTCCAGTATATTTTACTGGAAGTCCAATATACTTATGTATATTATGCTGGAAGTCCAATATACTTATGCTGGAACTCCAGTATACTGAAATTTCAGTATATTTTACTGGAATTCTGTATATTATGCTGGAGTATTTTCAGGATTTTGAACAGTGTTTTCGTTCAGATTTATTTTTACATAAAAAGTAGCTAAATTTCGATTACTTTTGAAACTGTGACTATTTTTGAATGACCACTTGTAAATATGACTATTTTTAAATTTCTCCCTACTTTTGATGAAGAAATGCAACATTTTTATATTTAAAAAAAAGGAAAAGATTTTTTTTAATGATGATTCTGATAGTTGTGTATTTATTTTACTGGTTTGTTTGGTTGTTGTTGATTCCGACAATTGGGTATTACTTTCGGAAACAAGAATAGTCTTTGATTTTGAATAGGAAAATAGGCCTTCTGGTGCAATGGAACAGATTGCACTATCAATTTGATTACAGAGCAAAAAAACTGGACTATATTGGAGTTTAAATTTAATCACGGCGAACGATGGTCAGAAAATGTCAATGCTGTATGTCTTTTTTGCATCTTCCGAAAATTGTACACTACTATTTGAAGTAGTTCATCCTTGATCATATGATGTTCTGACTTTTGTTTTTCTTTTAATACCTTTGATTCGCAAAAACGCAAGTGATGACCGCAGGAGAATTGTCTTCCTTCAAATGTTAACACAACTAATTGTGCACTATTTTTGGGTTGAGTAGATCTGAAAACAAATCTCGTATAGTCATAACCCGCATTTTTGCACTGAAAGCAAAGGTAGCAAAGGTACAGATATTGCAGAACATAATAGAATCAAGATTGAGACATTAGGAGTGTAAGATTGAGACATTAGGAGTGTAACACAAACAGAAGATACAAACATAAGAGATGCAACACTTAATGTTCTTCTACTTGTGCTCTTCTGCTTTATGTAAATCTACTGCATTGCCTTGATTCAAACAGCTCCTTCCTTTTCACTTGTGCTTGACTTCGCTTATTCTGTCACATAAACAAAATACAGCATGAATTAGTCACATTCTTTAAGACTTGAGTTCATTTTAAGGGCTAACTGTCACGTCCTTAGTTGTTAATTAAGTACACATGCGGTACTTGACAACTCGCTCACGATCTTGCACAACTTGCTCACGTTCTTGCTATGTCAAGTCAGCCTTACTATCAAGATCGCTAAGAGAATGGAAGAAAGAACACGAGAAAATTGTTAAAGGAAGCTTTGTATTAGAGAGAACTTGAATTGTTTCATTTGTGAATTACAAATGAGTGACCCCCCTTTATATACTAGTCTCCTAGGGGCTAGTGTGTAAATATTAATTATTATACAAGTCCTTGATATTTACAAAATAAGGGCTTTCTCTAGAATTCTCTACAAGCCTAGAAGATTCCAAGGACTTTCTTAGCAAATCCATAAGGATCTAGGTTCTTCCTAAGGAAATGTCCATACCTCTCTAGAATCTTCTCACAAATGCTAGCCTTCTTCTTATGTAAGCTTCCACATGGCATTAATATATGCCAAATGACGCCTATGTGGCATGATGATATGGCGGGTCATCACACTCTCCCCACCCAATATTGCGACGACCGCGGTGCAATGCTGCTGCATAAACTCTCGGATCTTATCTTTGAATTGCCACAAGTCTTCATATCGTTCCCACATGGCCTCCTCCGGTGATTGCCCTTTCCAATGGACTAGGAACATAGCGGTGGCTTTTTGCCCTTGTTTTCACCTGGCCTGGTAATCTATGATAGCCTCAATCTCCCGATCATGCGAGGCGGTGATAGTCATTGGCGCTCGACCCCTACTCGGATCATCCTTATCTTCATGATATGGCTTAAGCATGCTGGCATGAAAGACAGGATAGATCTTAAGATACGATGGCATATCAAGCTTGTATGAGATCTTGCCTACCTTGGCGACGATCTTAAATGACCCCTCATACTTGCGAATAAGATTCTGATGCATGCCCCGTAGTGCCTTGAACTGTCTTGGGTTAAACTTCACCACGACCATGTCCCCCACTCTATAGTATGTGGGATGCCGCTTACGGTACGCAAACTTCTTCATCTTCTTAGCTGCCTTATCCAAGTAGGACTTAGCAGTGTCGAGCTGCTCCTCTCATCCTTTGGCCATATGATAAGCCCCCAAACCCTTTCCCTCGAACGCGGCTGGTAATGAATGTGGAGTTTGTGGTTGTTGGCCTGTGGTTAGCTCAAATTGTGTCCGCCCCATGGACTCACTCCGCTGCAAGTTATAAGAGAATTGGTTGATGTCTAGGAGCCTTGCCCAATCTTTCTGGTACGCGCTTACATAATGCCTCAAATAGAATTCTAGTAAGGCATTGACCCGTTCCATTTGTCCATCCGTCTGTGGGTGGAAACTAGTAGAAAAGTGTAGTTCTGTGCCAAGTATGTCGAACAACTCTCTCCAAAAGTTCCTAGTGAAGCGGGGGTCTCGATCACTGATGATATGCCTTGGGTAAGCCCCAATAATTTACCACGTTCTTAAAGAATAGCTTGGCGGCTTCCTTAGTTGTGCAACTCGGTGAGGCAGGCATGAAGGTGGCATATATGGAAAATCTATCCACGACCACCATAATAGTACCATAACCATCAGACTTCGGTAGGCAAGTGATAAAGTCCATAGTCACGCTCTCCCATGGATGCTCTGCAACTGGTAGTGGCTCCAAAAGTCCTCCAGGTTGTTGTTGTTCAACCTTGTCCTGTTGACAGACAAGACAAGTCTGCACATAGCACTCCATGTCATCTCGCATGCATGGCCAATAGTAGACTGACTCAACCAAGGCCCTAGTGCGACGTTGACCTGGATGACCAGCCTACATTATGTCATGACTCTCCCTTATGATCCGTCGTCTAATGACTCCAAACCTCGACACGTAGACCCGCCGACCTGTGGTAAGTAGTAGGTCGTCTTCTATCCAAAACCATCACGTCTTGCCTTTGTTGGCTAACTCGATAAGCTGGTTGGTTGTTGGATCATGCTACATGCCTTATTTTATAGCCTATCGAATGTCCCATCTCGCTGAAGTGATTGCAGCAAGCTCGGCTTTCCTGCTCAAGGCATCAGCTACAACATTACCTTTTCCCGTCTTATACTCTAGCGCATAATCAAACTCGACTAAGAAATCCTGCCACCTAGCCTGCTATGGTGTGATATTCTTCTGTGTCTGAAAGTAGCTAGTAGCCACATTATAAGTCTTGACCACGAACCTCGACCCGAGCAGATAATGTCTCCATGTACGAAGGCAATGCACAATGGCAGTCATTTCCTTCTCTTGCACCGTGTAACGTCGCTCCGTCTCATTTAACTTGCGGCTCTCAAATGCTATGGGATGCTTATCCTGCATCAGGACATCCTCAATGGCGAAGTCTGAGGCATCTGTGTGCACCTCAAATGTCTTGGCAAAGTCAGGTAATGCCAAGACTGGCTCCTCTGTTATAGCTGCCCTAAGGCATTCAAACGCTTTTTGACAATGCTCCGTCCAAACCCATGGCTTGTTCTTCTTTAGCAACTCAGTCAATGGTACGGCCTTTGCTGAGTATCCACTGATGAACCGACGATAGTAGTTAACAAGGCCAAGGAAGGATCTCAACTCAGTTACCTTTATGGGTGCCTCTCACTCCTGGATAGCATGTACCTTAGCCTCGTCCATGCATAGCTCGCCATTGCTAATGACATGGCCCAAGAAGTGCACCTTTGATTGTGCAAACTCGCACTTCTCTCTCTTGATGTATAGCTCGTTCTCCCGCAAGACTTAGAAAACCTTCCTTAAGTGCTCCATGTGTTCCTCCAAGGTGTTGTTGTAGATGACTATGTCATCTAGGTAGACTACCACGAACTGATCAAGGTAGGGATGAAAAATCTTGTTCATAAGAGTGCAAAATATGGCCGGTGCATTGGTTAAGCCGAAGGGCATCACCAACCACTCAAAGGCTCCATATCTCATCACACATCCTGTCTTTGGCTCATCCCGTTCCGCAATGCGAACCTGGTAGTAGCCCTTTCGAAGATCTACCTTGGTAAAGTACTTGGCTTGCCCAAGTCTATCGAAAAAATCAGCAATGAGCGGGATCAGGTACTTATTCTTCGCTATAACCTTATTAAGTGCTCGGTAGTCTATGCACAAGCGCAGCGATCCATCCTTCTTCTTCTAGAACAATATTGGTGCGCCGAAAGGTGCCTTTGATGGGCGAATGTGACTAGCATCCAACAACTCTTTCAATTGTTTCTTGAGCTCCTCCAGCTCGGGCGGTGCCATACGATATGGGGAAAATGCAGGTGGCTTAGCCCCTGGCTCCAACTCAATCTTGTGATCCACCTCTCGCCTACGCGGCAAGTGCTTAGGTAACTCCTCGGGCATGACATCTTTGTTCTCCTCAAGCAACTTTTCTATGCAAGGCGGCACTGTCTCTTGAAAATTCTTGTTTTCCTCTAAATTTGCAATGGCTGCCATGAACGTCGGCTCCCCCTTCTTGATCCCCTTTACAACCTATATAGCTGAAAGTTGTGCTTGGATTTGTCGTATGGCATAGTTACTGTAGGTACCATGCAAGCTCTTTCTCGCTCCATAACCAAGAGACATTGGAGGTAGGGGTCGATTAAAGTATGACAATGTCTAAAGAACTCTTGCCCCAGTATGATGTCAAAGATATCTACAGCGGTTACGGTAAAATTTGTCATACCTTTCCAAGTTCCCAATTTGACACCAACTCCATTAGCTACCCCACGAGCATTATGTATCTCGGCATTCACGATCTTGACGCGAGAGTTGGTTAGAGCAAGCTTCAATTCTAGTCTCTTTGCGGCAGCCTCAGTCACGAAATTATGAGTTGCTCCAGTATCCACCATTGCACAAGCGGGCTTGTTGTTGATGGTGAGATCCACGTACTGATTTCCATTCTCGGTAGGTTGGATAGCTTGCTTCGTGATAGCACCACATAATCCAATCATACCCAACTGTGCGGTTCCCGGACTCTCTCATTGTGGTTGTTCCTTTCGCTCACGTACCATGGCACTGAGGCTCTTGAGGTGAGGACAATTCCTGAAGCCATGTGGCCCTCCGCATATATAGCATCCCTTCTTCTCAACATGCTCCTTCTTCTCGGCGTAGCCCTGACGTCCACTTGACTTTTTGAAATCTTGAGTCTTGGAGTATTGTTGTTGTATCTCCTTACTTTGCAACGGTCTCCCCCACCTTTGACATTGTTAACCTTTGACTCCTTGCCATTGCCTTTGTCGTGCTTGTCATGCCTGAAATCCATCAATGATTCGGCCTCCACTATGGCTTGGTCTATATCAGTGACTTATTGGCGTTGCAACTCCTGCTTAGCCCAATTTTGCAACCCGTCCATGAAGTGGAACAACAAGTCATCATTGGTCAGGTTGGGATTTGAAGCATAAGGGTAGTGAAATCCTTGACATAGTTACGTATGCTCCATGTTTGCTTCAATTCCCTAAGCTTGTGCCTTGCCTCGTACAAGACATTGTTTGGAAAGAACTGTCGCTTGAACTCTGCTTTGAACTGATCCCATGTGCTAATAGTACAAGACCTTTATCCACGTCGGCCATCTTCCTTCTCCACCATAGCATGGCAGTCTCTGAGAGGTACAATACCGCAGTGTTAATCTTGGCCTCGTCGCCCCTCACTTCGCCGTGTTTGAAGTAGTTCTCCAAGTGCCAAAGGAAGTTTTTCACTTCTTGTGCATCACAAACACCTTTGAACACCGGGGGTTTGGGAGCCTTGATCTTGGCCTCCCTCGTCACCACAACATTGTTGGCTACCTCGGTCACGCTAGCATTGACATGCTCCTCGAGTGACTCTATCTTTGCCTTCATAGCATCGATAGTACTCAAAGAGTCTATGAGTCTGCACTCTAAGGCAGTGATGGTTTGCCTTAGTTCCATCTCAGTCTGTGTATGTCCCTCTAAATCATTTCAGATACTCTCAATCTCTTCAAGAGTGTGCCCCTCAAGAACGTTAAGGGTGTTTTCCACCTTCCCCAAGCATTAGCCAAAGATCTCCACGGCGTCCATCCCCGCATTCATTTTCATCACACACTCTTTACCGAGCGAGACGTCCTCTGGAAGGACCTCCACTTCATCCTCGCTCGCCTCAGTGGCATATGGTTCTTGGGATATAAGCCCTTCGTTTGACACAACCTCAGGTGACACCTCCTGGCTCTTGTTGGTGGCATTCCTCTTTTTACTACGGCCGCTCTTGCCAGCAGCATCCTGGATGACGTTGGCTTGGGTGTTCGCAGCATTAATTTCTCCGTTGTTCGCCATTCCTTTAATTGAAACCTTTGCTCTGATACCACGTTGTCACATCCTTAGTTGTTAACTAAGTACACGTGCAACACTTGACAACTTGCTCACGATCTTGCACAACTTAATCACGTTCTTGCTATGTCAAGTCATCCTTACTACACTCAAGATCGCTAAGAGAATGGAAGAAACAACACAAGAGAATTGTTAAAGGAAGCTTTGTATTAGAGAGAACTTGAATTGTTTGCTGGGTGAATTACAAATGAGTGGCCCCCCTTTATATGCTAGTCTCCTAGAGGCTAGTGTATAAATATTAATTATTATACAAGTCCTTGATATTTACAAGATAATGTCTTTTTCTAGAATTCTCTACAAGCCTAGAAGATTCCAATGACTTTCTTAGCAAATCCATAAGGATCTAGGTTCTTCCTAAGGAAATGTCCATACCTCTCTAGAATCTTCTCACAAATGCTAGCTTTCTTCTTATACAAGCTTCCACATGGCATTAATATATGCCAAATGGCGCCTATGTAGCATGATGACATGGCGGGTCATCACATAACACCTTAATTAGTTTACAAAGACACAAGTCATAGCTGCACGAGAATTGTCCTCAGTTGAACAGAATTTGTCTCGCGTCCTAATGCAAGAAGTGCTTGCTGGAGATTACGCAACTCCTGTAACAACTATTTTGGGAGAGTAAATGTAAAGATAGATCTCGTATAGCTATGACTTGTGTTTTTGAACTGAAATCAAGGTACAAAATGCAAAACATATATAGGATCAGCAATGCAACATAAACGGAAGGCCAAATACATAGACAACCACCTAACTTGTCCCGATTTTTCACTTAGACACCTCAACTGAGTATGTTTCCTATTAGACACTCAAACTACCATCAAAGTATATCTATTGGACACAAAATGATGACATGGCAAATGTAGTGTTATTCACCCACATCTGAGCGCGTAAGCTAATGTGGATCTATTGACCTGACTTTTCTTTTACGGTTTATTTCGTCCCTCATCTTTATCTTCTTAAACAAAAATATCATTGTTGCCAAACTCATTCCTCTCCCATTTTGTGCCCCTTTTTTCTCCAGCAAGTTACTACCTTTCCATCAAGCCAATGTGTTTCATCCCAAAGAATACAAAAGGCCTGTTCCTCACTTGAAAGATCCAAATCCATGAGTTTGAAAAATTTATCACTACATGGTCAATAATTTCTCCTAAAAAAAGATAAAACAAATATAGTTTTTCATTCTTTCAACATCCTCACTAGACAATGAGGACTGAAATTTGTCTGCTCTATTGAAAGAACTAAATCGACAGATTTTGATTTTCCTTCCTTTTATCCTTGTCGAACCACATGGAGTGTAAGAAAATATCAGAGTTATATAAAATAAGATTTTCAGAAGCAAAGAAGCCATTTATAGTTGATAATAATAAACCAGTAACCTTTTTGAAACTAAATTAATTTGAGTGTATATTAAGAATAAATGTTGAATCCAACTTACATATGAAATCCTTAACTTCCACCGACGGAGCATCCAAACAAAGGAGTAAAGCCATTCTATTCTCCTTCCTTGAAGAACATGATAACTTGAGAAGGGGAAGGGGCGATACAATACGAGGGGTTTTATTTCGTCGCCGGAACGAGGGCAGGGGAGAAGAAGAGACAGGTAAAAGGGTAGGAAGCGGGTCTAATTGTGGGTGATTAGTAAATTCAAGGTAGATTTCTTTTAATTGATGTGACTTTTTGTAATTGGTTACTTTGCCACGTAAGCCGCGTTTGAGCTTCACGCACTGATCTATTTTTGGGACATGAATTTTAGTGTCCAATAGATACACTTTGATGGTAGATTACTTTAAGGTGAATGTCTATGTATTTGGCCTAAACGGAAGTTACAAAACATAACACATGCAACACTTATAACTTTCTACTGGTACTGTGATGTTGGAGAAAAGCTAACTAGGCAACACAAAATTGCTTTCATGACTTATTGAATTGCTTCACAAGGCTAGGATTTATAGGCCTCAATTTTACAATAAAATAGCAAACTCAACTTCAGTGACATATGCAGTGACATAATCATATGCTATCACAAGATCTATATCGACACAGTGACAAAAGATACTCCTATTCATACACTAGGAAATTATGCTTTTATCTTTTTCCAATCATACAACAACAACAAACTCAGTATAATCCAATATATGAGGTCTGGGGAAGGTAGTATGTATACAGACCTTACCCCTACCTGGAGAGATAGAGAGGTTGTTTCCAATCTTTTTTCAATCATTTGAGTCTTTAATTGTACTTCTCATTAGGTAAAAGCAAGATTATAGTATATGATTAGATTAATTGTATTTGTGTGGAAAAAGAGTAAATGTAAGAGTCAGATTAGAATTTTTGTGAATATTAGACCGATGTTACTTTCTAAAAAAAAAAAAAAAAGACCCATGTTACTTTGCGCATAGAACGGGTCATATAGTACTACTTAGTGTAACTTTTAAGTAGTACTACGCCATTAAATAACAATGGATCATGTGTAACTTTTCTGCATTGGTTGGCTATCATTAAAACGAAATCAAAGAAGAGATTTTTTTTCTCAATTTCATATCTCGGTTTTCCTTTTAAGCTTTTGGAGTGAATAGCTGAGGTCCCTCGTTTAATCTTTCACCCAAAATGCAATTAGGATTTAGGACTAACACTGCTCCATTACTTTAAATGAAATTTAGTCGCTAGTAGCAGATAAAATGTATATATATATATATATATATATATATATATATATATATATATATATGTATAATATACATATTTTATAGACTTTTGGCTAGTTGTTTACCTCGAAAATACGAGTAACAATATAATTAAATTTGATTAGTGATTTTAAAGATATGTGATTTAGTTCAATACCAATTAATAATCAGGAAATATGAAGTAGAAATGAAAGATAGAAGTGAAACAAATTGATATTACTTAGCAGCAGTGACCTCGAGGTTAGTGACCTCGAGGTGGCTTAGGGTAGTAAGAACAATTAAGCAATAAAAATAAAGTAAGAACAATGGAGTTAAATGACAATGTTGATGAACAGTAGGCAAAAAGGTAGAAAGTATATTCTTTTCTCAGTGATGATAAGATGTCTTACAAATGATTGGGGTCCCATTTATATAATAGGGGAGCCCTAAATAAGGAATATTTCTATTTACAGTAAAGAATATTCTTGGTACAGCTGTCCAACCGACTAGTACGGAATCGTACAATCATATTCCGAAATTTGCGCCATGATTTTGGGGAAGTGGCAGGAATCTAACTTGTTCTGGTACAAATCCATAACGGTACTATTTCGAGGTCGAGCACACCCGATCTCAGTATGCATCATGCTTCACCTTCAAACTCGGGTCTGGTCCCCTCGGGCTCGAACTTGGTCTTATTCGGACTCGAACTTCGGACGACCTCTTAAGTATCTAGATCGAAGGCATTCAATCTCGACCGTATACAGATAGTCCCCGCGTTTCTTAGAGTAAGACGATAAGAAACGAGTTGAACCCCGATTTTCTCGAACCTCTTATGATGATGTCGTTTCCGTGATTCAAGCGTTTGCAGTAACCAAAATGTCCCATCGGTCCATTTTTCCAAAATATTGAATGCATGCCAGTATTGGTTGGCCCCTAGCGCCGCCGAACCGTCATTGCCCATCTATAAATATCAGGAGATTCCTCTAAGTAAAGAACTTTACTCTTTCTTTATATCTTTCCAATCCTCATCTCTTTCTCTAATTACCCGTTTCCATCGCCTCTTCAAGCGCCTGAAAATACCAAGCTCTTGTAAGAAACACCACATCCCTATGCAACCCGTATTCTTTAGCTTACAATCATGTCTAAAACTTCCAAAACGGTCCCTAAAAAGGATAAGGCATTGTCTTCTTCTACCTCCCGACCGACCAAATCGGTGGTGCCGCCAACTCTTGAGGAAATCACCCCCGGTACTAGTATAATTAAGAAAGGCTTTAGTATTGAGAATCCTCCAGACGTCCCAGGCCGATACGAGCACGCATATTGATATATTATCTTGATAACAAAGAAGCTTATCAAGGATGTGAAGAAGGACTGTGGCTGGGGAGATAAGGTCGTGGTTCAGATCCCGAGCCCCGAGGAAAGCATTACTACCCACGTGGAGGGGTTTTTTAAGTGTTTACACTTACCTCTTCACACTAGGTCCCCTCAATCCGGTGGTGATCGACTTCTGCAAAACATACGAAGTCACTCTCGGTCAGATATACCCCTCTTTTTGGCGTATCATATCATGCTGCGGTATTTTTTCGAGAAGGCTAAAGGGTTGGAATTTACCCTCATCCACCTGATTCGATTGCATCGGCTCTAGTTATTTCAAAGGCTTATCATGCTACAACGTCGAACAATAAAAGCCTTCTTTGCTAGTACTGATGAAACCAAATATCGGGGTTGGATGAGCCGGTTTGTTAGAGTAAGAACCTCGGATATCATCCCCGGGGATAAAATGTCGTTCCCGGAGATGTGGAACTTCAATCGTAAGTGGAGTTCGTTTTCCCAGTATCTATTCATATTCTACTTTCACATTTCATAACGTCTTTATCCTTGTTTTGGCAGCCAATGCTTGGGTGCCCAAGCGGTTCCCGACCTCGAGGATTGGGTCCAAAAGTTAGCTTCCATCTCTTCCTATGATGAGCGCAAGTGGCGCAAATTATCGAAGGGCCAGTGGGAAGCCAAGAACCATGGTGAGTGCTTTTCCCAAGTTTAAAACACTCTTCGTATATTGTTGGTGTCAACTTACTAACGTTCACTTGCGCAGGCCTTGGCAATGCATCTGAGATGAGGTCGGCTCCGCCCGAGGAAAATACCAAGCCTTCAATCCCGAAGTCTGAGAAGGACAACAAAAGAAAAAGGGTTTCAAAGCTCGAAGACCCTCAAGACAAGAAAACCCATGCTCGAAGGTTGCAGAAAAGATTTGCTCAAATGGGCGCAGATTTGGCCCATGATTTCCCGGATGATGAAGAAAATGATGGTGAAGAGTCGGCATTGGTGACTCGAACCAAGAAACCAATCGAGGCCTACAAGCCTTCCGGACTGGAAACCTCATCCCGTGGTGAGGGAAACCCGAAGGAAGAAGCGGGCAAGGCCCCCGTGTCCCCGGAGGTTGAGATTTTCCCTCCGTCTTCAACAACTATACCGGATGGGGTAAATGTTGAAACCCCCGATACTAATGAGAACACCCCGAGTGAAGAGCTTGGTCTCGCGACAACAGGTCACTCCCTTTCTTTGCCAACTTATTTCGAAGGGGCAATCGAAGAAGTCAATGCTCTGTGTATGCCCGATCCGAGCAAGGTCATCGAGGACGATCCCTTTCAGGGTTGCCACGCTGGGATTGAGGATGCCAATGACCTTAATGATGCATCCACCATTTTCAAAGAGGCTCAATATCTCCTTTCCTGGGTAAGTACTTACTTTCATTTTTGTATTTTTTTCTTTCCTTCTTTTCTTTTTGACTGATATGTCTCCATTTCATGTATAGGCCATAATAAAGTTTAGAGCTGAGCTGAGCCAATGTGAGGCCGACATCAAGAAAGTTTCGGGTGAAGAGAAGGCCTTAAGGCTCTTTTGTAGCCAAAAGGAAGAGGAGCTTAAGAGTCACCGGACTGCATTGGCCAAAGCTCAAAAAGGCGAGTCCGAGCTAAATAAGCAGGTAACTATGATTTTAACAGAGTACAGCCTTATTGGCCCTACTTCGGAGGCTAACACTTCGATATCTCAGCTGCAACAAAAGCTAGAGATGATTGGGCAGCTCCGGGGCGAGGTAGATCAAGTTCGAGCTGATTGTCATCAGTGGAAGAAGAATATGGATCAGCTTGCTGCCGATAAGGGAGCTGTTACGACCCAACTAGCCTCGACTAAAACTCAGCTCCGAGGCATTGAAGCGAAGGGTTTGTCTCAGGTCAAGAAAATCGAAGAGTTAGAGGCTGAGCTAGCAAGAGCTTAGGCCGAAGTTGTACAGGCTAAGGCTAAAGCTGAGAGGATGAAGGATGCGGCTGATAAATCTATTACCATATACTTAAGTGAGGCCACGACCGTTCAAGCTGAGTTGAGGGAGGCCTCTGACCAGGGAAAACGGAGCAATGATTTGGCTAAGTGCCAAGCCCGGAGGGAGACTCTCGAAGAAATCCATGCCCAAGGGTTCAACCTTGCTGAGGAGATAGCTGAGGCAAAGGCACAGGAAATTGATGCCAGATTTCTTGTCTCTTCCGATGATGAGGATGTAGCGAGTGGCTCCGGGGATGAGGAAGGTGAAGAATATGTTCCCGAGGAAGAGGAGACCCCCGAAGATAGAGTTGCTAAAGATGCAGTTTCTGGAGATGACGCTCCTGGGGGTGTGACCCCGAAAATAGATTAGGTTTTCTTTCTTCTTTTCTTGTGCAAGGGCCCCTTGTGGGCGTTGTAAATATGTTTTGTAAATTTCCCTTATGAATATAAAGTATCTTTTTGTTCTATCCTCGACTTGTGTTGAATTTTATTGTGTCCCCGTTTGTGGAAAATTGCGATGACTCAAATACTCAACTCGAGTATCTTTTTGTTCTCAAAATGTAATAAACCCTTAGGTTTCCATTTCTCAATATAATACCCCTTAAGGTTTTAGATAATCCTCGATATAATCTTAAGTCAGTTTGATGCGAGCTCGGAACAATGGGACTCTTGGGTCCGAGTTGAGTGAGAACGAAGTCTCGGACTCTTATATGCTTTTGGCCCTTGAGCTCTTTTAAGATGACCCTTAGGCTCATATATATAGGACCTTAGGCTCTTTAAAGTTGGTCTGTCTCAGCCTTTAAAATGTCTATATAAGTTTTCCCTCATTTCGGCTAAAAGACTTAGTGAAAATTTTGTTAGGCCTTAGCATGTGTTTTTGTACTCGTTGGGTTTTTCGAAGGTTTGACGTATCGGAACCTTATTAGTAATTTGTTTGCGTAAACATAATCGAATATCTCTTGAGGTTTTTCTGAAGGCTAATGTTATCTAAGCCTTTGGACTATTCGATGGCTGAATTTATCGAAGCCCTTCATATTTTGCTTTTAACGAGGGTAGCCTGATTTAACCGGTGTTTCAATGTTTGAAAGTGATGGGTTTTCAATGTATTTGACTTATGTTCCTTATGTTTTGATGATCTAACAAACTTACTGTTAAGAACCAGCTAGGGAACCTGGTTCACTTGGTACACATTTCAAATGAACGAAGTTCAGCCTGAACTCCAGCTAATGAACTACTACAAAGAGGAACACGATAGGGACCTGATCCCTTTGTGTTCTCTGACATAAGTACAAGTAAACTATACAACTGGAAAGCAACTGCAGACAGTGACTACCTGCAACTGTACACGCGACAATGCAGTAGACAGTGCAACAGTCACTTCTTATTGGGAAGAGGCATGTACCAAGAATTGACATCATCCTTGTGATGTCTTTTGTAGTATAACAACATGGTGCAAGGCACAAAATATTCACTTGAGCATTTAGTGATATTCACTCAAGAATTAAAGTGTTGATCCAGCATTGAAGTCACAAGTGTGTCAAGAACAAGAAGACAACTCCACTAAAGGATCAGTTTCACAATGAGTCTATGTATATTCGTAGTTGAGTTGTAATCTTGTTATTTGTTCTTCATTGTTACTCCTATCTTGATTTCTTGGAAGTTGTGTTTTAGGAACCCCAAAAATCACAAACCTTCTAAGTTTGTGTTGTGATTAGAGATAGTCATAAGTTAAAGTCTTTGTAACTAGTGAGTGACAAAGTGGCTTGTGGTAAGTGTATCACGAGTTAGTTGTGTTGAAGTCTTTGTAATAGAGTCATTACAAAGTGGCTTGTAATAGTGTGATTACAAGTTAGTGAAGTTGAAAGCCTACAAGTGTAGGTCGTGGTTTTTGTCCCCTTGAGTGGGATTTTTCTACGTAAAAATCCCGTGTCTCTTTTACTTACTGCTTCATTAGTATTCTCAGTGAAAACTCAAAGAGGACCAGATACTCTATAGTTTGGTAGACTCATATAAACTAACAATTGGTATCAGAGCAGGTTCTTTTTAAAAGGTTAACACCTAGAAAGGATCTCAATGGCTGCTCCACCCAACTTTGAGGAAGGACAATCAACCTACAGACCTCCTAGATTCAATGGTCAGTACTACGGCTGGTGGAAGACTCGTATGCATGATTTTATAATGGCTGAAGACTTAAAACTATAAGACATCATCTGTGATGTCCACATGTTCCTATAAAGAAGCTTAGAGAAACTGGACCAATGGTGCCGAAAGATAGAAAAGAGTACAGTGATATTGATAGAAAAGCCGTAGAAAAGAACTATTGTACCAAGAAAATCTTAGTATGTGGCATAGGACCTGATAAGTACAATAGAGTCTCAGCTTGTGACTCTGCCAAAGAAATATGGGAAGTATTGCAAACCGCACACGAAGGAACTACTCAGGTTAAATAGTCCAAGATTGACATGCTCACCACTGAGTATGAGCTCTTCAGGATGAAGGATGATGAGTCTATACAAGATATGCACACTAGATTCACATCCATCATAAATGTACTTCATTCTCTTGGTGATGTTATTCCCAAAAACAAGCTTGTAAGGAAAATTCTCAGTGTTCTACCATGTTCTTGGGAGACTAAGGTGAATGCCATCACTGAAGCTAAAGATCTACAAACTCTAACCACGGATGATCTGATTGGTAATCTGAAGACATACGAGATGAAAAGAAAGAAAGATAGTAAAAGGAGAGAGCCAAAAAAGGAAAAGAACCTGGTGCTCAAGGCTGGAAACAATGACTCAAGTGAAGAAGATAGTGATATGGCCTATCTTACTAAAAGGTTTCAAAAGATGGTTCGAAGAAATGGTGGTATACCAAAGAGGGGAAGTTCAAGTATGGTAAGGAATAATGATCTCTGTCACAGGTGCGGAAAGCCAGGACATTTCATCAAAGACTATCCACTTCTGAAACAAGAGCAATACAAACAAAACCCTAACAAAGCAGCAAAAAGGAACCCGGTTCCAGACAAACGATTTAGTTGAAAAAGTGCATCTGACAATATTGTGAAGCAGGCTCTTGCTGCTTGGAGAGACTCCCCTAGTGAATCAGAAAGGGAACCAGATGCAGAAAACAGCTCCATGATGGCAGTGGAAACTGAAGCAATGAAATATGACTCACTGTTTGCGCTGATGGCTCAGTCTGACGATGATGAAGATGATGAAAATGATGAGGTAAATTTCATAGATATTCAAAGAAATCTGAAATCCTACTTTTCTATGGAGTTAAGGTCATTAGCAAATGTTCTAATTGATGCATATTATAGCCTTATTAATGATAAGGAGATCTTGACTATAGAGCTAAGAGATGATGAACAATCTAGAGATGATCTGGTAGTCTGTATAGTGAATCTAAATGAGACCATAGCTAATTTTGAAAAATAAAAGGAAGTTTTGAACGAAAAATAAATAGTGTAGAAAATGAGAGAAGGTTTGTAGAAGAGAAAATTATAGCTACTGAGCAACAGAGGAATGACTTTTTAGTGATAATCACTGACCTAGAGGAAACTATTGAGAGACTCAAATCAGAACTTAGGCCTGCAAGTATTGAGAAAGGGAAAGAAGTAGCCAGTGAGTCACACATCAATCTTGAAAAGGAATTGAATGATGTTAAAACTAGTCTATGCGGTGAACTTGAGAAAAACAGGTAGCTTCAAGCTGAACTAAAGAAAGTAAAAATTGATCTTGAGAAATCTCTCAAGTGGACCTGGTCCTCAGATGTTGTCACTGCCATGTACTTCAACAATAGCAGAAACAGGCAGGGAATCGGGTTTCAAAAGGAGAAAACTCCTTACAACCCTCACAGCAAGTATGTCATAGTTTCTGATAACTGGCTTTGTACCCACTATGGGAACAATAGGCACTTCAAAGAAAATTGTCAGGCCAAGGTTCAATCTGTTCAGAAAAACAAATCTTTTACTGAAAAGGTGACTACTAAAGAGGGACCAAGTACCACTCACAAGAAATGAATATTGCATGCATGGACTAGAAAAGCTCTTATCCATCCCTTTTTTCATAACAAGGGACCAAACTAGTTTGGGTTCCTAAATCTAACCCATGATTTATATGTGCAGGGAACAGTGAGAGGAAGCGGACTGTAATGGTTCATGAATAGTGGATGCTAAAAGCACATGACTAGAAACACCATGGATTGTCTCTCACTGAAAGTCCTGCGGGAAAGGGAATGTATCATGAGGAAATAATAATATAAAAGGGGGTACATTCTCGGTGTTGGAAAAGTTGGAAAGTCTCTATCACACTCGATTGAGAACGTGTACTATGTGGATTACCTGAAGTATAGTCTCTTGAGTATTTCTCAAATCTGTGATAAAGGGAGCAAAGTATAGTTCTTATCAAAAAATGTGCACAGTTACCAATATGGTAACTGGTGAAGTGGTCTTAGTATCCAAAAGAACAAGAACATTTACTTTGCGGACCTTAAATCCCTACAAGTTGGTGATATGAGCTGCTTGAAGGCAGTTGACAATGACGCAAAACCTTGGCATAAAAGATTGGGGACATGCAAGTTTCTCACTTCTGAATGAACTGATTCAGAAAAACCTGGTTCATGGGCTACCAAATTCAAGATCCACCTGGACACTATTTCTTAGAGCAAAGAAAGAGACTTTTGAGGTATTTGTGACACTTGTTAGGAAGATCCAAGTGGAGATGGAACTGAAGGAAGCACGTATCAGATCTGACCATGGGATAGAATATGTCAACGCCAAAATTTGATGAGTCTTGTAATGAAAATGGGATCAATCAGAACTTCTCAGCACCAAGGACTCCACAGCTAAATGGTGTTGTTGAAAGGAAGAACAGAACTCTGGAAGACATGGAATGGACAATGCTCATCGACAGGGGAATCGCCAAAAAATTCTAGGCAGAAGCAACAAACACTGCTTACTACTTGGTGAACAGGTGCATGATCAGGTCCCTTCTAAACAAAATCCCCCAAGAGCTGCTCAACGAAAGAAAACCAAAGATAACTCATCTAAGAACATTTGGATGCAAATGTTGTGATCTCAACAATGGGAAGGACCAGCTTGGGAAGTCTAATGCAAAAAGTGAAGAAAGAATACTTCTAAGATATTCCTCTTAAAGCAAAAATCTGCAAAGTCTGCAACAAAAGAGCACAATGTGTGGAAGAAAGTGGTCATGATCTATTCAACAAGACTCCTTCTTCTAACAAGGGAGGAAACAGTAATGATCAAGATAATGAACCATTTTTGGTTCCTGGGAAATATCTGATGTTTCAAATGGCAAGGGTAATATGATAAGTCAGATGAAGGAGACAGTAAAGACAATGCAACATCTTCTTTCACTTTTCAAGAGGAACCTGATACTTCAATTATTATCAACTGAAGCTGAAGGAAAAGTTGGAGATGTAGTGCAAGAGACTCCATAAGTAGCAGAACAAGAAGTGTAGGGAAATCCACTTAGTTTACTCAGTTCTCCTACTAATCAAAATTTCAGTTCCCATGAGGAAATGCATCACTTTGAAGGAAACAAAGTTATCTAGTGGTCAAGAAGAGGACATCTAGAATGATTCATTTTATTGGATCATCTCATGGGGTACAAGGAAATACAACCCAACGGCTCTCTCAACAGCTGAAGTAGACGCTCTTAACATGGAAAAGAACCTGGTCCAGCAAGAGGACCAAACTCATTGATATCAGATACATTTATCTCAAAAATAATAAAAAATGGGGGGGGAGCTTATCTGTATGAGATTTTGCTGCACAAGAACATCAAATTGCAGATATCTTCTCCAAAGGCATTGAGCGAGGAACATTTTGAAAGAAATAGGGTAAAGCTGGGGCTGTTGAAGCTTAATTGATAACATGATACCTCATCAATTGGCTATGAAAATCTCCTTCAGGTAAAACTAGCTAAAGTGTTTTCTGGCCAAGCCTAACTCATATCTATGTCGTTGCAGGTAAACACGCATGCTGTTCATAGAAGCTAAAGGTACAATGATGAACTACGAAGGAAGAGTTGCTAAAATCTTTTTCAAAAACCGTTCGGGCATCAGGTTCCTGTACCATAGGTTAGTAGTAATGTGTTGTCTTGCATGCTTTCTCAAAAAGGTTAACAAAATTAATTCAACTGCCACATCATTCAACTTTTCAAAGTCTGCATGTCATGTCTTGTCTTTCAAATCCCTTCACCTCCTCTGCACGATAACAATTTCCCATAAACCTACCGCCATTTTCAAGACTCTTCGGAACCCATTTCTCTTTCTTCTCATCATTATCCCTTCTTCCCATAAAACTCTCTTTCTCCCTCACAGCAAGCCATGAACCTTCATCTCTTCTGTATCTTTGTGGTACTCTCTTCACTTCTCTTTCACTAAACTTCCCTACCAAATCCTCTTATAATGGCAATCAAACGATCGCGTCCTTCTCCCACCATTAACACCATTCCCACTTCCCTATCATCCTTAAAGTCATCTCCAGAAATTCACTCTTCCACTTTTCCCAATGCTACTGCACCCACACCTATTTCCTCCTCACTTCCTATTGTTTTTCCTTTTCTGTCAAATTCTGTCTCTTTTCCATTCGTTGAAAACCCCATGTCTCCTCATTCCTCTGTTCTCACCAAAGAACACTCATGAAGTGTTACCTCTTAGGTGTTAGAGGTCTTTGAGGATGATCCTGATCAGTTCCTGAATTCCTCCATTTTGGACTCAGATGCTCTCACAGAGTCACCAAAAAAGGAAGCAGCGCACAATATCATGGCTATCCCTGCTGAGAATCTATTGAATGAAGGAGCCTATCTCT
The DNA here is from genome assembly GCF_000393655.2 of Nicotiana sylvestris. Taxonomy (NCBI): domain Eukaryota; kingdom Viridiplantae; phylum Streptophyta; class Magnoliopsida; order Solanales; family Solanaceae; genus Nicotiana; species Nicotiana sylvestris. The sequence continues at coordinate 60,403,023 of NC_091058.1, forward strand.
TGTCTGAGTATCAGGGGGAAGAAACTCCATTCCTAGGCTATAAAAGAACCATGGTACTCTTCGAGTCTCCAATCCATGAAATAGTCACAGAAAAACCTGTTGGAGGACCTGATTCACTTCCAGATAAATCAACTCAGGACCCTCTTGTTTATCCTAAGCCCTTAGAATCCTCTTCCAAGTCTCCACTACCAGGTTGCAGCAAAAAGAGGCTTTTGAGTCTACCTTGAAGAAAAGTAATAGGAGTGTCAGGACAAAGAAGAAGAGATTGATGAAACAAGAGGAATTTGTGACTGACAAAAGCATTCCAATGGCTAGGTTACAAAGATGCTCTAGAGGAACTCAGTTCCTTAGTAAAACGATCGATAAAAATCGAAAAGTATGTGGATGGAGCTTCCGATGAAGCTATTGAATAACAAAGTGGAACATCCGTGAAGGGTAGCAGTTAGTCTAAGAAGAATATAGTTGAGCAAGCTATGTGTGAAGGAGATACTGTAGGGTTTGTAAGTTGGAAAGGGAAGTCTATTGAAGAATCTAGAAAACGAAAATGGGAAACTGTAGGGGAACCTGGTTCTCTGAAGAACATACCTAGTGACAGTGTTCTTTGGCAGGAGAGATTGAGAACTCAGAAAGTCTTGTGGGGTCATATGTTTGATTCGGCAATCTCAGAGATGGCAGGTATGAGGCAAATTCTGGAGATAGTGGAATTTCAGCAATGGGAGCACTTCTTTCAGGAGGACGTGCCTACGGTATACGAAGATGCGGTACAAAATTTCTATGCATCTCTCTTTACTATTGAGGGGGATCACATTTGTGTGCTAGTAAATGGAGTAAACATTGTTCTTAACACTTCAGCATTGGGGAAGGTTCTCCAAATTCCATGTGAAGGAATGTCCTCAGTCAAAAGTGTCTGTGGTGCTAACTTTAGGAGAGCTATCATGAAAGAGCAAGCTGTTTAACATGGGGAACAGGTACATAATAAGGTACTACTTCCTGAGTATCATTTTCTCTTTGATCTAGTTAATAAGGTGATTTTACCTCGTTTTGGGAGGTGATCTATTGCTACAAAGAATGATCTGGTCTTAATGGAGGCTCTTGATGAGTTTGTCCTGATTAATCTGCCAGCAATCATGATAGATCATATGCAAAAGGTGGCAAACTTTAAAGGTGGGAATCATGGTCTTCTATATAGATTTCTCCTTACTCAAGTGTTTAAGTTTTACAAGGTTCCTTTGGGTAATCCCAAAGTGGGAACACGCAAGCAAACCTTCTCTAAAACCACTCTGGAAGAGTGTAAGTGCGTAGAAAAGGTTGATGGAAGCATCTCAACCATTTCTGAGCTGATCAATGCTCAAAATGCTGCTTTTGAAGAGATTAGAAGGTTGAGGGATCAGAATGCCATACTAGAAACTCAGCTCAGTCAAACTGTTAAAGGACCCGGTTCCGTTAATGAAGAAATTGTCTGCCTGACAAAGGAAAATGATAAGTTTCGCGCAAAACTGCTTGAAGAGCAGCTGTCTGCAAATGCCCGACTGGACCTGGTTCTCAAGACCCTTGTTGCTTCTCTCTCCTAGTCTCCCTCTTCTAGTGCTCCTTAGATACCTCCTAGTGACCAGTTGTCTTCTGTTATGATGCTTTGTGGCTGTTGTTTCTATTTTTGTTTGTCTTTTTGTTGATGGCATGCTGGATTTCACCATTACTGTTCCTGTATTGCTCAGTCCATTGTTCATATAAATGCAACAACTCCTCTTTTTGCTTGTACAATGTTGTTTTCCTTTGGTTTCTCTTTTCTATCATGTTGTGTGCACATATGTGGCATGAATTGGTTGTGTTAGACTTCTTTATATTGTTTGCCTGCTTGTGTATTTTTAATGATGCCAAAAGGGGGAAGTATAGTAGTATATAGTACTATAATGGGAATTGATTGAAACGGGGGATCTAATTAAGGGGGATTCAAAAATAAAAGGTCAGGGGGAACTTATAAAAATTGATTGAAAAAGGGGATCTGATTAAGGGGAATCAAAAGCAAAAGGTCAAGGGGAACTTGTGAAGTTCCTGGTACCGCATCTGGTCATTTCTACTCTAAATAAATATTATCAATGCCTAAGTTTGTCATCATCAAAAAGGAGGAAATTGATGGGTTTTCAATATCTTTGCCTTATGTTCCTTATATTTTAATGATCTAACAAACTTACTGTTAAGAACCAGCTAGGGAACCTTACTCACTTGGCACACATTTCAAATGAACGAAGTTCAGTCTGAACTCCAACTAATGAACTGCTACAAAGAGGAACACGACAGAGACGTGATCCCTTTGTGTTCTCTGACAGAAGTACAAGTCAACTATACAGCTGGAAAGCAACTGCAGAAAGTGACTACCTGCAACTGTACACGTGACAGTGCAGCAGTCACTTCCCATTGGGAAGAGGCGTGTACCAAGAATTGACATCATCCTTGTGGTGTCTTTGGTAGTATAACAACATGGTGCAAGGCACACGATATTTACTTGAGCATTTAGTGATATTTACTTGAGCATTAAAGTGTTGATCCAGCATTGAAGTCACAAGTGTGTCAAGAACAAGAATACAACTCCATTAAAGGATCAGTTTCACAATGAGTCTATGTGTATCCGTAGTTGAGTTGGAATCTTGTTATTTGTTCTTCATTGTAACTCCTATCTTGCTTTCTTGGAAGCTGTGTTTTAGGAAACTCAAAAATCATAAACCTTCTAAGTTTATGTTGTGACTAGATTTAGTCATAAGTTAAAGTCTTTGTAATTAGTGAGTGACAAAGTGGCTTGTGGTAAGTGTATCACGAGTTAGTTGAGTTGAAGTCTTTGTAATAGAGTCATTTAAAAGTGGCTTGTAATAGTGTGATTACAAGTTAATGAAGTTGAAAGCCTACAAGTGTAGGTCGTGGTTTTTGTCCCCTTGAGTGGGATTTTTCCACGTAAAAATCATGTGTCTCTTTTACTTACTGTTTCATTAGTATTCTCAATGGAAACTCATAGAGAACCAGGTACTCTGTAGTTTGGTGGACTCATATAAACTAACAGAAGGCCTTTTATTTATAGCTGCAGTCGGACGTCTCCGAGCCGTATTATCTTGGTCATAGCCTTTATATGACTGTAGTCTTTAGTATAGCCATAGCCTTCAGGTATGTCACTTGGACTTGTTTCCCAATAACTTTTCGAACTTGCCTGAAAAGTTAGTCCCCGAGTATATTGGCCTTGGCCTTTGTTTCGAGGGGGTGCCCTTTTGAGGTCTTATAAGTCCGAGTTTTTTGATGATTCATATATACCGACTGTCGATGATGGTCCCCCGATTATTCAGGGTTGCTTTTATTCTTTGACACTTGGGACGTTTCTCAAAGGATTATGAGAGTAGAGCTCGTACAATAGTATACTTTGATGTGCTTAAGGTCTTTTAATCTATGTTTTGATGATCTAACAAACTTTCTGTATGGAACCAGATAAAAGACCAAGAATGATAGTAAAGTGTCAGGGGGAACATATGGGAAACATATGTAAGTAAGGGCATAAAGTCAAGGGGAACATGTGGTCTCCTAATATTCAATCTGGTTCTCTGAACTCTAACTCCTTGTTTTCAATGCTAAGTTTGTCATCATTAAAAAGGGGAAAATTGATAGGATTGATAGGTTTTCAATATCTTTGCCTTATGTTTTGATGATCTAACAAACTTAATGTCAAGAACCAGATAGGGAACCTGACTCACTTAAATTACACTGCATCTAACGGATTCCAGCCAAATGTGAACTTGCTACAGCTTCAGGAGGTAGGAACCCAGACAAGGACTTGATACTCTTGTGGGTTCCTCACGGTAGTACAAAGTCAATTGGACACAGCTGGAAACGAAGATTATGCTGCACTGCATTGTTTCCAACGCCAACTCATTCTCTGACCAACTCAAGTGCTCACATCACTTCAAGTGATCATTCTCAAGGTGTACCTACAATGAGTCAATACAAAGCATCATTCAACTTATTCAACTCAAGACAATCTAGGCGGTGTGCACAAGAACTAGATCAGGAACCTGATCCCTTGGTACTTCTCTAACATAAGTCCAAGTCAACTATATAGCTAGAACGCAACTCAGTTACTGATCGCAGCTGTACAAAGAGAAACACAATAGGGACCTGGTCCCCTAGGGTTCTCTGACAGAAGTACAAGTCAACTACAGCTGGAAAGCAATTGCAGAAAGTGACTGACTACAACAGTGCAACAGACAGTGCAGCAATCACTTCCCATTGAGATTGGACATCACTAAGGATGTCTTGTGTAGTATAAACCTTATGCAAGGCACAAGTTTCAGGTTCTAACACTTGCAAAATATAGAAAACAAAATTCTCTCAAGTGCTCAAGAACCTCTCTCAAGAACAAAGTTGTTGCAACCTCAAGGACCTGATCCAAGATTGAAGATATCTGAAGTCCTTAGGTTGTTGAGTCTTTGCTATGTGTTCTTCATTATAATTCTTAGTTTACATTCTTATAAGCGTTGTCTTAGGAACAAACCAAAATCCGTAAACTCCCTGAGTTTATGTTGTGTCTAGTGTTAGTCATAAGCAAACGCCTTTGTGATCGTAGTGTGACAAAGTGGCTTGTGGTGGAAACATCACAAGTTAGTCAAAAGCCTTTGTAACCGTAGTGTGACAAAGTGGCTTGTGGTTGAAATACCACAAATTAGTCAAATTCTTTGCAACTAGGATAGTTATAGAGTGGCTTGTGATGAGAGCATCATAAGTTAGTTGAAGTCTTTGCAATAAGGTTATTATAAAGTAGCTTGTAATAGGGAAATTGCAAGTTAGTGAAGTTAAAAGTCTACAGGTATAGGTCATGGTTTTTTGATCCTCTTATGTAGGATTTTTCCATGTAAAAATCCACGGCCTTATTTACATTCAACTTTACTAGCATTCACTGCAGAACCCGATAAATGACCAGGTACTCTGCTTTTTTGGTGGACTCATACAAACTTAGCACTATACCAAATTGATATAGGACCAGATCCCTATACAATTTGGTTCATCAGTACTTTCAGAGGAAACACATAGAGAACTCGGTTCTCTATACAGTCTGGTGGACGCATAGTCTTTAACAAGTGGTATCAGAGCAGGTTCTTCCTATCAGGCTAACACCTCGGAAGGATCCTCATGGCTGCTCCACCAACTCTTGAAAGGAGAAAACCAAAGAAGGAAAAGTGCTGGGTACTTAAAGCTGCTAACAATGATTTGAGTGAGGAAGATAGTTACATAGCTTACTTAACCAAAAGGTTTCAGAAGATGGTCAGAAGAAATGGAGAAGTGCTAGAAAGGGACAGCTCTAACAGATCAAAGAACAATGATCTTTGTTACAAGTGCGGAAAAACTGGACACTTCATGAAAACTTGTCCTCTCTTGAAGCAAGAATTCTCCAAGAACTTTAAGTGAAAAGACCAGTTGAATATGACTCAACCTTTGCGTTGATGGCACAACCAGATGATGATGAAGACGAAGACAACAAAGAGGTAACTTTCAGATATGTTCAGAGAAATCTGAAATCCTATTCTCCAAGAAAACTCATGTCTTTAGCTAATGTATTAATTAATGCATTTCATAGTTTTATGGAGGATAGGGATTCTTTGACCTTAGAATTAGCAGAATCTGAACAAACTAGAGACGACTTAGCAGTTGTAGTTACTGACCATAAGAGAACCATTGAAACTTTCAGAAAAGAAAGGAATGATCTTTTGGCAGAAATTACAGACCTAAGGAAATCAACAGTGAAACCTGAGATTAAGTCAAAACCTGAAAATCCTGGAAAAGAAAAGGAGAGAGCCAGTGAGGAACACATTAGGCTTGAAAATGAGTTGAAAGCTGCTAGAACTAGGATATATGGTAAACTCAAGAAAAATAAGCAGCTTCAAGATAAATTGAAGAGAGTAAAAAGTGACCTTGAGAAATCTCTCAAGTGGACCTAGTCCTCAGATGTTGTCACTGCCATGTACTTCAAAAATAGTGGAAACAGGTAGGGAATCGGGTTCCAAAAGCAGAAAACTCCTTACAACCCTCACAGCAAGTACATCACGGTTCCTGATAATTGGCAGTGTACCCACAGTGGGAACAATGGGCACTTCAAAGAAAATTGTCAGGCCAGGGCTCAATCTGTTCAGAAAGACAAAGTGACTACTAATAGGGGACCAAGTACCACTCGCAAGAAACCAATGTTGCCTACATGGACTAGAAAAGCCCTTATCCATCCCTTCTACCATAACAAGGGACTCAAACTAGTTTGAATTCCTAAATCTAACCCATAATTTAGATGTGCAGGGAACAGTGGGAGGAAGCGGACTGCAATGGATCATGGACAGTAGATGCTCAAAGCACATGACTGGAAATATCATGGATTTTCTCTCACTGAAATCCCTACAAGGAAGGGATGTACCCTTTGGAAAATGGAAAGAAGGGGTACATTCTAGGTATGGGGAAGAAAACAAGGTAGAAGTTCGTGTCTAAGCTGGTGATATGAGCTACTTGAATGCAGTTGATGATGATTCAAAGACATGGCATAAAGGATTGGGGGATACAAGTTTCTCACTTCTGGATATATAGATGAAGAAGGACCTGGTCCATGGTCTGTCAAACTCAAAATTCAAAGAACACGGAGCATACAATTCCTATGGGAATACTGAGCAGGAGTGAAAAGAGGTGCATGATCAGACCTCTCCTGAACAAAACTCCCTATGAGTTTCTCAATGAAAGAAAACCAAAGATAACTCATCTGAGAACCTTTGGATGAAAATGTTATGTTCTCAACAACAGGAAGGACCAACTTGGGAAGTGTGATGCAAAAAGCGATGAAGGAATCCTTCTGGGATACTCCCCTCAAAGCAAAGCCCATAATGTCCACAACAAAATGGCACACTGTGTGTAAGGAAGTGTTCATATGCTATTCAACGAGACATCTTTCTCTAAAAAGGAGGAAACAGTGATGATTAAGATAATGAACCACTTTTGGTCCCTGGGAAATATCTGGAGTTTCAAATGGGAAGGTTGATTTGATGAGTAAGATGAAGGAGATAGGTGAGAGATAATGCAACATCCTCTTCTATTTCTCAAGAGGAACCTGGTACTTCCATTACTACCCCTAACCTTCTCAGCATTTCTATCCCAAATAAACCCAAAAATATCAAGAAAATCTTGTAGGATGCAGACTAGATTACTGAAATGCAAGAGGAACTGCATCAACTTGAAAGAAACAAGGTATGGCACCTGGTACCTAGACCCTCAGACAGAACCATCACAGGGACCAGGTAGGTATTTAGGAATGAGCTGCATGAACATGGAAATGCTACAAGGAACAAAGCAAGGCTTGCTGTCCAAGGATTCAATCAAGAGGAAGAGATCAATTATGATGAGACTTTTTGCCTAGTAGCTCGCATGGAAGCTATTAGGATCCACATTTCCTTTACTTCACAAGATGAGAGATTGACAATACATTGTCGTTGAAGAAACGGGGAAGGAACCTGCTCATTGATCAGATTTATGTGGATGACATCATATTTGGAGCTACAGCTAAATCATTATGTGAAAAATTTGCTAACCTCATGGGAAGTAAGTTTGAAAAGAGTGCGATGGTGGAACTGAATGTCTTCCTGGGTCTTCAAGAGAAGCAGTCCATAAAGGGAACGTATATCAGTCAGAAATGCATCAAAGAACTCTTGAAAAGGTTTGACATAGGAGCATGGGAATCATTGGATCTCTACTCTACCTTACTTCCAGCAAGCTAGACATTGTATTCAGTGTGGTATTACGTGCAAGGTTCCAATCAAATCCTGAGGAATCTCATATGAAGGCTGCTAAGAAAATTCTGAGATATTTGGGCATACAAAACCTAGCTTTGTACTATCCTTCAGGGGACAGTTTCAACCTTATTAGTTATGTTAACGCTAATTATGCAGGTTATCTGGAGGATAGGAAAAGCACATCTGGAATGGCTCATTCCCTTCGATCATGCTTTATCTTATGGGGTATAAGGAAACAAAACTCTGTATCTTTCTCAACAGTTGAAGTAGAATATGTTGCAGCTGCCAAGTGATGTGCTCATTCACTGTGGATCAAGCGACTATGTGGAAAAGGGTCTTACTTGTATAAGTTTTTGTTGCAGGAAGATCAGATTGCAAATATCTTCACAAAGTTCTGAGCAGGGAACACTTTGAGAAACAAGATGGCATGGGGATTACCTGAACCTAATCGAGAACCTGTTTCTGCTGACATGACTATGATAGTCACACTAAGGTAAAATTGGCTAAAGTGTTTTCTGATTAGGCCTAACTCACATCTATACTGATACAGGTAAACACGCATGATGATCATAGAAGCTAAAGGTACAGTGTTGAACTTCGGAGGAGAGCTGCAATAACCCTTTTACAAAAACAGGTCAGGAACCTGGTTCCTGCACCACAGGTTAGTAGTAATGTGTTTTTTGCATGCATGTTCAAAGAAAAAGGATAGCAAAATTAATTCAACTACCACATCATCCGATTTTTTAGACCAGCAGTTCTAAACCATTGTCTCCCTTTGCATCACTTTAATTTTTCCTTCAGAACTCTCTACCACTTCTCTCACCATAGCCAACAAATAATCACCTTTTTCTCTTGCCATCAACATCACTCCCACATCTCCTCCTCCCTTAACACCATCACCGGAAACCCACTTCTTTACTATTCCTGATATTACTGTACTTATACCGGTTTCCTCCACATCTCCAGTCACCTCATCTCCAGTCTCACTTCCATGTGTTGCAAACCCTACTTCTCCTCTGTTCCTGAATCTTAGGGGGAAGAAACTCCATTCATAGGGGATGAAACTCTGGTGCTTTTTGAGTATACGGTCCATGACACCGTCATAGAAGAACCTGTTGAAGAACTTGATTCTCTTTTAGCTGAAACAAACTAGGTGGTTGTAGAAGAAAGAGGCTTTTGAGTTTGCCTTGCAGAAGAGTAAGCAGATGTATTAACAGAAAAAAGGGTTGATGAAATAAGGGGAAGTTGTGGCTAATAAACATATTCCAGTGGTTGATGATGATAAAGATGTTGTGGAGGAACCTAGTTCCTTAGTGAAAAGATATACAAAAGGTTGTGGCTGAGAAAGATTTGTTTGAGGGTGACATTGTAGCTGTTGCAAATAGGATTGGGAAGGTTATTGAAATATCCAAAAAAAAGTAGGAAGCTGTGGGAGGACATGGTTCAATGAAGACCATTCTAAGTGACAGTGGCCTTGGGCAGAAGAGTTAACTCAGAAAAAGTCTTGTGAGGTCGCACGCTTGCCTGGCAATTTAGGAGATGGCAGGTATGAGACAAGTTCTGGACTTAGGCAACTAGTGGAGAACCTGCGGGAGAAATTGCTTGACTAGAAGTTATTTGCAACTACCCGCATGGACCTAGCTCTCAAAACCATTTTTGCCTCCTCTTCCAAGCCTCCCTCTTCTAGTTCCCCCTAGGATCCTCTCAGTGGCCAGTTATCTTTTGCTCTGATGATTTTGTGGCTGTTGTTTTTCTTTTTTTGTTTGTCTTTTTGTGATGTCATGTTGGGTTTCACCGTTGTTGCTCCTGTTGAAACAGTAAACTTTCTTATCAGTAAAACAGCTCTTCTTTTGCTTATAAAATGCTTGTTTTCCCTTTTACTTCTCTTTTCTATCATGATTGTGTACACATATATGGCATGAGTTAGCTTTGTTGGACTTCTTTATGCCTTTTTGTCTGACTGTGTCTTTTTATTGATGCCAAAAGGGGGAAGAATAGAATAGAGGGAACATATGCAGACATATGTCAAGGGGAAGAATAGAGTCAGGGGGAACATATGCAATTGTTGGTGCAGTTGCTGGTACCTTATCTGGTTAAGACAAATAGTCATCAATGTTCAAAGTTTGTCATCATCAAAAAGGGGGAAATTGATGGGCTTAAGGTCTTTTAATCTATGTTTTGATAATCTAACAAACTTTCTGTATGGAACCAGATAAATGACCAAGAACGATAGTAAAGTGTCAGGGGGAACATATGGGAAACATGTGTAAGTAAGGGCATAAAGTCAGGGGGAACCTGTGGTCTCCTGATATTCAATCTGGTTCTCTGAACTCTAACTCCTTACTTTCAATGTTAAGTTTGTCATCATCAAAAAGGGGGAAATTGATAGGATTGATAGGTTTTCAATATCTTTGCCTTGTGTTTTGATGATCTAACAAACTTAATGTCAAGAACCAGATAGGGAACCTGACTCACTTAGATTACACTACATCTAACGGATTCCAGCCAAATGTGAACTTGCTACAACTTCAGGAGGTAGGAACCTAGACAAGGACCTGATACTCTTGTGGGTTCCTCACGGCAGTGCAAAGTCAATTGGGCATAGTTGGAAACGACGATTATGCCGCATTGCACTATTTCCAGTGCCCATTTATTCTCTGACCAACTCAAGTGCTCACATCACTTCAAGTGATCATTCTCAAGGTGTACCTACAATGAGTCTATACAAAGCATCATTCAAGTTACTTAACTCAATATAAATGGGCGGTATGCACAAGAACCAGATCAGGAACTTGATCCCTTGGTACTTTTCTGACAGAAGTCCAAGTCAACTATACAGATGGAACGCAACTAAGTGACTGATCACAACTGTACAAAGAGGAACACAATACGGACCTTGTCCCTTAGGGTTCTCTGACAGAAGTACAAGTTAACTACAGTTGGAAAGCAATTGTAGAAAGTGACTAACTACAACAGTGCAACAGACAGTGCAGCAATCACTTTCCATTGAGATTGGACATCACTAAGGATGTCTTGTGTAGTATAAACCTTATACAAGGCACAAGTTTCAGGTTCTAACACTTGCAAAATACAGAAAACAAAATTCTCTCAAGTGCTCAAGAACCTCTCTCAAGAACAAAGCTGCTGCAACCTCAAGGACCTGATCCAAGATTGAAGACATCTTAAGTCTTTAGGTTGTTGAGTCTTTGTTATGTGTTCTTCATTGTAATTCCTAGTTTGATTTCTTAGAAGCGTTTTCTTAGGAACAAACCAAAATCCATAAACTCTCTGAGTTTATGTTGTGGCTAGGTTAGTCATAAGCAAAAGCCTTTATGATCGTAGTGTGACAAAGTTGCTTATGGTGGAAACATCACAAGTTAGTCAAAAGCCTTTGTAACCATAGTGTGACAAAGTGGCTTGTAGTTGAAATACCACAAGTTAGTCAAATTCTTTGTAACTAGGATAGTTATAGTGTGGCTTGTGATGAGAGCATCACAAGTTAGTTGAAGTCTTTTCAATAGGGTTATTATAAAGTAGCTTGTAATAAGGAGATTGAAGTTAGTGAAGTTAAAAACCTACAGGTGTAGGTCGTGATTTTTTGATCCCCTTGTGTGGGATTTTTCTACGTAAAAATCCATGGCCTTATTTACATTCAGCTTTACTAGCATTCACTGCAGAATCCAATAAAGGACCAGGTACTCTGCTATTTTGGTGGACTCACACAAACTTAGCACTATACCAAACTGATATAGGACCAGATCCCTACACAGTTTGGTTCATCAGTACTTTCAGAGGAAACACATAGAGAACCTGGTTCTCTATATAGTCTGGTGGATGCACAGTCTCTAACATACTTCTTTGAGACACAAAGTGTTTTTGATATTAACAAAATGCTTCTTCAAATAATTGATACATGTGTACATGCTTTGCCGTTAGTGCTTGACTATTCTATATAGACACGGTTCATCTGACTGTTTGGCCCATTACAAAGTTTTCCTATCGAAGCCCTCTTAGGCAGAAAGTATTTCCTTGAAAATATAATCTCCAAGGGTGATGCCCCCCAGTATTCGAGGTTGATTGAAAAGAAGCCTTGGATACTGTTGAGTTCTCCTTAGGTATCATATAATTGTTGGCTCGTTAAAAACCTTGCCAGTAGTCCTATTTGGGACAAAATCCGATATAAGGAAAAAAGAGTGCAACGCATGCTTTAAAACCTAAGGCCCTCATGTAAAAAAAGTTGCCTTCGAGACCCTATGCCTTCGATCCAAAATATGTAATGAGTTAGTTTTAAACTCAAATGAACAAAAAGGATAGAGTCGTACCTTAGCAGTAGTATCGTTTGAGCAATGATATGTTCCAATTGTTTGGCAGTTGTTGACCTTCCACTGTGCTAAGTTTGTAAGATCCTTTACCGACAACTCCGAAGACTCGGTACGGTCCTTCCCAATTCGGGCCTAGTTTCCCTTCATTTGGGTCTCGAGTATTGAGGGTGACTTTCCATAAGACTAAGTCCCCGATCCCAAAATGTTGAAGGTTGGTTCTTCTATTGTAGTATCTTTCGATCCTTTGCTTCTGCGCGGCCATCCGAACAAGTGTCGCTTCTCACTTTTCATCTAACAATTCGAGGCTAGCATTCATGAACTCATGGTTTGACTCCTCTGATGCATGCCGAAATCTGGTTTTGGGTTCCCCAATCTCAATGGTATAAGGGCCTCAGAACCATATACTAGAGAAAATGGGGTGGCCCTCGTGCTAGACTTCGATGTTGTCCGGTATGCCCAAAAGACCTCGGGTAAAACTTCTCGCCACTTTCCCTTTGCATCATCTAACCTTTTCTTCAAGTTCTGAATGATAGTTTTATTTGTTGACTCGGCCTGTCCGTTTCCAGTTGGGTGGTATGGTGTCGATAAAATCCTCTTTATTTTATGTGCTTCGAGGAACTCCGTTACCTTGCCGCCAATGAAATGCTTTCCATTGCCACATACAATCTCAGTGGGTATCCCGAATCGACATATGATGTGTTCCCAGATAAAGTCAATAACTTCTTTTTCTCAGACCTTCTCGAAGGCCTGTGTTTCCACCCACTTAGAAAAGTAATCAGTGATAAACAAAATGAATTTAGCTTTACCTGGGGCCGTTGGTAGGGGGCCAACTATATCCATTCGCCATTTCATGAAAGGCCACGGGGATAAGACTAAATGGAGTTGTTCTCCGGGATGATGGATCATCGGTGCAAATCATTGACATTTATCACATTTTTTGACAAATTCCTTAGTATCTTTTTCCATGTTGTCCCAGTAGTGTCCTGCTTTGATAATTTTGCGGACCAAAGATTCGACACTAGAATGGTTCCCACAAGTGCCTTCGTAGATTTCTTGTAGAACATAATTGGTGTCCCCTGGCCCCAAGCATATAGCCAATGGTCCATCGAATGTTCTTCGTTACAATGTCCCATCTTTATCTAATGCAAACCTAGCAGCCTTGGCTCGTAGGGCCCTCGATTCTTTGTGGTCCGATGGGAGTTTTCTATTCTTCAAATAGTCGATATACTTATTTCTCCAGTCCCACGTTAAACTTATTGAATTTATCTCGGCGTGACCCTCTTCAACCATAGACTTTGATAGTTGGACGACGGTCCTCGGGACGATGTCATCTTTTTCGACCGAAGATCCCAGATTAGTAAGTGCATCGGCCTTACTATTTTGTTCTCGAGGTACGTGATCTAGAGTCCACTCCTTAAAGTGGTGCAAAGTTACCTGTAGCTTATCCAGGTACCGCTGCATTCTATCCTCTCGGACTTCGAAACTCTTGTTCACCTGATTTACCACCAATAGAGAATCACACTTGGCTTCAATGACTTCTGCTCCCAAGCTTTTGGCTAGCTCGAGACCTACAATCATGGCCTCATACTCGGCTTCATTGTTAGTTAATCTAGGGGTTTTGATAGATTGTCTAATGGTATCACCCGTGGGTGGCTTTAAAACAATATCGAGCCTGAACCCGTTCATATTCGAGGCGTCATCCGTAAAAAAGGTCCATACCCACGATGTTGTACCCGAACTTAGAAGGAGTTCTTTCTTCACTTTGGGCATGAGGGTCGGCGTAAAATCAGCCATGAAGTTAGCTAGGATTTGAGACTTGATGGTCGTTTGGGGTTGATATTCGATATCGTACCCGCTAAGTTTGATGGCCCATTTGGCCAATTGGCCCGATAGCTCAGGCTTATGCAAAATAGTTTGAAGGGGGTAGGTGGTTAGTACACATATAGGATGGCATTAAAAATATGGTTTTAACTTTCAAGATGCTCTTATCAATGAGAGTTCTAATTTTTCTAAGTGAGGGTACCCAGTTTCAGCATCTCCTAGAGTTCGACTTACGTAATAAACAGGAAATGTGTACCCTGCTCTTCTCGAACTAGTACCCCACTTACCGCTATCTCAGACACTGCCAAGTATAGATAAAGTTTTTCATCTACCTTCGGGGTGTGAAGCAAAGGTGGGCTTGACAGATATTGCTTTAATTCTTCTAAGGCTTGTTGACACTCCGGGGTCCATGCGAAATCCTTTTTCTTTTTGAGAAAGGAAAAAATCCGGTGACTCTGATCTGATGACCTTGAGATGAATCAACCCAGAGTGGCTATTCGACCTGTTAGCCTTTGCACGGCCTTCACACTATCCACGACTGTGATATCTTATCGAGGTTAATTTCAATGCCCCTATTCGACACCATGAAATCGAGGAACTTAACCGAGCCGACTCCGAAGGCACATTTTTCCGGGTTGAGCTTCATGTTGTATTTTCTCAAAAAATTTAACGTTTCCTGCAAATTAGTCAAATGGTTCTCTGCGCGCAGGGACTTAACCAACATATCATCAATGTAAACTTCCATTGTTTTACCTATTTGTTCTTCAAACATTTTGTTAACTAGGCGTCGGTATATATCTCCTGCATTTTCTAGCCCGAAGGGCATTACATTATAACAATAAGTCCCAAATTTTGTAATAAACGAAGTTTTTTCCTGGTCCCTCCGGGTTCATCTGAATCTGATTATACTAGGAGTAGGCATCGAGAAAAGTTAGGATCTCGTGACCGGCCGTGGCATCGATCATACGGTCGATGTTGGGTAGTGGGCAAGAATCTTTCGGACATGCCTTGTTCAAGTCCTTATAATTTACGCACATTCTAAGTTTGTTTCTTTTTTAAGAACAATAACTACGTTGGCTAGCCACTCGGGGTACTTTACCTCCCGAATAGATCCTATTTTAAGGAGTTTGGTTACCTCATCCTTTGTGAAAGCATGCTTTACCTCATACTGATGCCTCCTTTTTTGCTTTACCGGTTTGAACTTGGGATCGGTGCTTAGCCGATGTGTGGTGATCTCCGATGGAATCCCTGTCATATCTAAATGGGATCAAGCAAAGTAATCCATATTATCAATAATAAATTGAATGAGTTATTTTTTGAGTTCGGAAGTCAATCCGGTCCCCAGGTATACCCTTTTCTCGGGCATGTTTTCAATCTAAATGACCTGCTACAGCTCCTAGATAGTTGATTTGGTAGCATCGGATTCTTCGGGAACAACGAAGGTTCGGGGAGTAAGGAAATCCTCATCTTTGTCTTCGATTACCCATTGTTCTGATTCCATCGAGGCTGGAGGCGGTAATTGCTATTTGGCTGCCTGTGTACCCCCGATGCTCGATTTCTCCGAGGTCGAAGGCTCTGGTATCGGCACCACCTCCTCGTTCGCAAATATCTCCTTTGCAGCATGTTGCTCTCCATAAATTGTTTTCACTCTTTCCTCTGTTGGGAACTTCATTATCTGGTAAAAAGTTAAAGGCACTGCCCTCATGTTGTGTATCCATGGTCTCCCAAAGAGCATGTTATACCTCATATCACCTTCGATGACATGGAACTTTGTATCTTGTATGGTCCCGGCTACGTTTATTGGCAGGATAATTTCTCCCTTTGTTGTTTCGCTTGCCATGTTAAAGCTATTCAAGACCCGAGATGCATGTACAATCTAATCTAGTAGGCCGAGTTGTTCCATGACCCTCAATTTGATTATGTTTGCCGAGCTACCTAGATCCACTAAAACATGTTTAACTTGAATTTTATTCAAAAGGATAGAGATTACCAGGGCGTTGTTGTGAGGCTGAGATATGCCTTCTGCTTTCTCGTCACAGAATGATAAGACGTCCTCGCGCACATAGCTCCAAATCCCTTTTTCTCTGATGATTGATACTTTGGTGCGCTTGAACGCAGGTTGTTGAGGGACATCGATTCCGCCAATGATCATATGGATTACATGTTGTGGTTCTTCTTGTTCATTTTTCCTTGCATCTCTCTCCCTAAAGTGATTCTTAGCCTGATCACTTAGGAATTCTTGAAGGTGGCCCTCATTGAATAACCGAGCCACTTCTTCCCTTAGCTGCCTGCAATCCTCTGTTCTATGACCATGTGTGCCATGATACTTGCACATCAAGTTCGGGTTCCTTTTAGAAGGATCGGTCTATATTGACCTGGTCCACTTGGTATCTTTGATTCTCCCAATAGCTAAGACGATCCCAGATACATCTATGCTGAAGTTGTACTCTAATAATCGAGGGGCCTCGGCGGGGTCGGTGTGCTTATCAAACCCGCTCTTATTCACGAGTCCCCGAGAACTTTGACCTTAATCGTTTCTCCAATCGCTCCGAGGAGTGCTGCGGCTCGGGCCATTGTTCCTTCGATCAGTATATGGCTGATACCGTTCTTTGTTGAATCTCGATTCCCGGTCTGTATCCCTCGGGGGTTTGGCTGCAAATCTGTTAGGATGAATTGAACCCGAGGGGGCTCCCAACTGGTCGTCTTCGACCTGATCTTTGCTTGATAAGGATTGTGCACATCTGACCATGTCATAGCTGGATATTTGATCAAGTTCTGCTTCAATTGTCGAGATACGATCGAGCTCCTTTCATTCAGACCCTGCATAAAGGCCTGTACTACCCAGTCATCGGAGACAGGTGGTAATTCCATTCTTTCCATCTAAAATTGGGATACGAACTCCCTTAGCATCTTGTCGTTTCTTTGCTTTATTTTGAAGACGTCCGATTTTCTCATGGCCACCTTTATAGCCCCAGCGTGTGCTTTCACAAAGGCATCTGCTAGCATAGCAAATGAATCAATGGAGTTAGGAGCCAAGTTATGATACCAAATCATGGCTCCCTTTGACAGTGTTTTCCCAAACTTTTTCAACAAAACTGACTCGATTTCATCGTCATTCAAATCATTTCCTTTGATTCCGCAAGTGTATGAAGTAATATGCTCGTTAGGGTCATTTGTCCTGTTATATTTGGGTATATCGGGCATGCGAAACTTCTTGGGGATGGGCATCGAAGCCGACCTTGGGGGGAATGATTTTTGTATGAACTTTTTGGCATCTAAACCTTTCAAAACTGGAGGTGCCCCGGTATCTGGTCTACCGGGGAGTTATAACTTTCCACCTTCTTATCATTTTCTTCAATTTTCTTTTCTCCAGACTTGGTTAGTTCCTCAGGCATTTTAATAATCATGGGTTCAGTCCTCGAGTCGCTTTCATCGGGCCTCTCTAGCGCTGGTTTAGTACGCCGAGTGTTTGCTGGTTCGGATGTGTTTGGAGTTCTATTCTGACTCTGAAGTTGAGCAATGGTGATTTGATGAGCCTGCAACATCTCGAATATCACTTGGAGGCTAACTCCCCCTTCTTTCATTCCTTGCGTTCTTTGACCACCGAGTCGGGGTTCCCTACGTATATCTCCTTCGGGGTCCGTGTCTGGATATGCATTCAAAGCAATGTGAGAACTAACATCAATAGGTTCCACATTTGGCACTTCCCCTGGGTTTATCAGTGGTACGCCGACTCCTGCGTTGTTGTTTTCTCCAAAACCTTCGTTATCGTGAATGGGTGTGTTTTGTGAGCTAGACATGTTTCAGCCTGAAAATCAACAAATCTTGACAAGAAAAAGTGTAAAAACAACGTGTGTAACGAGAATCAGTAAAGAAATAATCACTACACTGTGGGCGCCAAACTGTTTACCTCAAAAATAAGAGTAACAATTAAAATTTGATTAGTGGTTTTAAAGATATGTGATTTAGTTCAATACCAATTAATAATCAAGAAATATGAAGTAGAAATGAAAGATAGAAGTGAATCAAACCAATGTTACTTAACAGCAGTGACCTCGAACTTAGTGACCTCGAGGTGGCTTAGGGCAGTAAGAATAATTAAGCAATAAAAATAAAGTAAGAATACTCGATCTAAAGGACAATGTTGATGAACAGTAGGCAAAAAGGTAGAAAGTATATTCTTTTCTCAGTGATGATAAGATGTATTACAAATGATTGGGGTCCCCTTTATATAATGAGGATCCCTAAATAAGGAATATTTCTATTTACAGTAAGAAATATTCTTGGTACAGCTATCCAACCGCCAAGTACGGAATCGTACAATCATATTCCGAAATTTGCGCCATGACTTTGGGGATGTGGCAGGAATCTAACTTGTTCTGATACAAATCCATAACGGTACTATTTTGAGGTCGAGCACACCCAACCTCGGTATGCATCATGCTTCGCCTTCGAACTCGGGTTTGATCCCCTCGAGCTCGAACTTGGTCTTATCCGAACTCGGACTTCGGACGACCTCTCAAGTATCTAGATCGAAGGCATTCGATCTCAACCATATACACTAGCAAATGCAAATAATTTCAGTCGACGAACTAATTTTGTATTTTACCCTTACTTTAAAGAATTCTTAGTGCTCCACTTCATATTTAAAGCCTAAGGACCATTTTAATGAGAAACTTTCAGAAACCACTATGTTTTAGTGGTTATTAGCTAGTTGTAGCTATCATTTACTATATTACTTCCTATAGCTATGTTTTCAGGTTTTTTAGAGTGTATTCGATGTATTTAAGCTACTGTATTCATGAATACAGTAGCATTTTTCGGCGTGAAACAGGGATTACAACTAGATAGGTTATTGTATTCGACTGTATTCACGGCATGGAACAGGGGATTACAGCTAGACAGATTATTGTATTCGACTGTATTCACGATATGTATTTGTGAATACAGTAATGTAAATAGCGCAATTCATGGTATATTCAGTTGCTTTTAAACGGAAAGTGAATCAATTAACATAATAGACTCCTAATATAACTCAACAAACTCAATTATAAATATGAATACATAAATACATCTGAGTACATAAATTATATTAATTAAAAAAATATATGAATACATTCATCGAATATAGAGATATAGTGATTACAATGAAATAAATGAAATACAGCGAGATACATTGAAATACAATGGGAAAAAAGACAATGAATACAATGAAATACATAGAATATAGCGAGATATATTGAAATACAATGAAAAAAAGGTAACAGACTCTTCAAGTTGCTCAGCCCCAAACTCAACGTCTTTGTTCAAGAATAACCCTAATGTCGTCTTGTCGATAGCAGATTTCGAACCTCCATTGTCAGCCCCAATTTACCCTATAAAAATTATCGACCAAAATTGGATTGTGCAATTACTATAAAGATTGGTGGGAGACTTGAGAGTGGTCACGTTTCATGAGGGACATTAGGGTATGGGCGGCCAGTCGGAGCTCTGAATCAGAGGAACGGACCACCGATTTGATGGCTTTGAGAAGGCGGGGATCCACCATTTTTTCTTTTTCTTCCTCCATCGGTGTTACCTATTTCATGGGTTATCTCCTCTGAATCCACTTTTGTTTTCCACGGTATTTGGAGATGAAAAATTCCACCGATTGGAGATGAACCGGTGGAGAATTATGATTGTATTCATGGAGAAAGCTGGCGTTGAGAGAGAGGGGGGGTGGAGAAAAATCTGAAAGAATGAGAGAGAAAAATAATACAAAGCGTATTTTATGGCTTAAGGGTAGGAGGTGACAATAAATAGATATTTAGCTATAAAAATCAAAAGGTAGCTATGGAATATAATTTTTTAAAAGAGTATTTATTTAAAATAAATAAGGTATCAACCTTTGCTATAGGAGGTAAAAATTCTCATTTTAATCCAGGAATGATTTTGGACTTTTTCTCTATTCCTGACAAATTGGGCCAACATTTCAAAGTTGTCCTTCCCTTCCATCGTTATATTATGCAAAATGGGCTATTTTATCAGTCTAAAATCTAAATTGGGCTACTGATTTTCGGATGGTATATGGGTATTTCTCTTAAACAAAAATGGGGTTTTAGCATGCTATAATAACATACATATATAATTGGTAGAAAATAGCCCTAGTTAAAGATATTGGCATCAAATAGCCAATAAATGTATATCACAATAATAATATGTATATCACAATTTTTTTCTTCTTCTTTGTCTATATCAACATGTACATTAAAGTTTTATTTCCATTCTTTGTATATAAATAATACTATTTTTTGTATATCAATAATATAAAATTACATATATAGTTATTGCCGCCTATACATCAATGTATATCACAATAAAATATTGTATTATTTGTATATTACAGTGTATAGCACATCAGACATGTGTATACCAAAATTATAACTCGTGTATATCGCTATGTACATCAGTGATATCTCATGTATATTATGTGTATCTGTGTATATCCATGAAAATTTGTGTTATATCTACGATATACAATGTGATATACATGGGCATCCATAAAAAATAGTGTTGTATACACGATATACAAAGTGATATACACAGACGTCCTTAAAAACCTGTGTGTGATATGCACTGATGTACATGATATACAATGTGATATACACATGTCGTAGTTGGATTTTTAGGTCTGATTTTTTACCTTAAACCAATCTAAATCACTTCTAATCTTGCTATATACAAGGCTATATACAAAGCATTTCACTCTTAAAGTGATTACTCCCTCCGGTCCACAATAAGTGATCAATTTATTTTGGCTACACCCATTAAGAAAATACTAAATTCTAGACAAAAATAGTTAGTGTGACTAAACTATCATTAATTAAATATTGCACCATAGTTAATGTGAGGAGTAAAAGACTTTTTAGGGATACGTACATGAAGGTAATTTTGAAAAAATAAATTAAATATTTTCTTGATTATATAAATGGACACTTATTTTGGATCAAAATAAAAAAGCAAATTGATCATAAACCAGAGGGAGTACTTGCTTGTCTTTCCACAGTAAAAGTACAGAGACTGCTAAGAGCTTTTAATAGCTTCTTGAATCATAAACTTAATTAATTCTGTTACAAAGGTGAACATGAGCATGTTCATGAGTACAGTAACCTTGGAACATACACTCCATCACCTCAAAATAAGATCAATATTAAGGCCGATTAACTGAATCTTCCCTTTCGAGAAATTTTTTAATTCCCCTTATTTATTGAACTAAGTTGACCTCCTTATTTATGAAAGTCGGCAAAACCGCAAGACATGTGTCTTGTAATAACGGTTTCGATTCCGTCATATAAATAATATACTGAATTTGTTCCAATTATATGTTATAATATAATTTTCTTTTTAGTACAACAACAACAAACCTAGTGTAGTACTATAAAGTGGAGTTTGAAAAAGTAGTATGAACGTAGACTTTACTATTTTTGAAGTTAGAGGAGCTGTTTCCGACATACTACAAACAACAAACCCAGTATAGTCCCACAAATAGATTTCGGAAAGGGTAGAGTGTACGAGACCTTACCCCTATCTTTAGAAAGGCAGAAAAAAATCTTAAAGTTGACGCTATTTTTAATATGTCCTAAGAAATAGTATTTTATATTTAAAAGTATTATAACTTTAAATTTTGTATTTTATCGTTAAAAAGATCATTTTGAGCTAAAAAATGTTTATGGCTTGTTTAAACTATAAGTTTTAAAATTTTTATTTTATTCTTAAAATTTTGTGCTTAGTCAAAATACGTTATATAAAATGAATCCACGTATATAAAATGAATCGAATGGAGTAACTTTTTTTGAAAAAATTAAGAAAGAAAGAGAAACGTGAAAAATGAAGTAATATCAAGATCTCCGTGTGTAGCTATCAAATGTTAATGGAAGGGACACGCATTGAAAAAGTACAGACAAACATTAATATTTTCCGAGTTTATAGATGCATTTCTTGTTGAAGAAAGTGGGATTTCCTCCTACCCACATCTAAGCCTCATTATGTGATACAATGAGATGTCAATATGTCATACGTTCTTGTAAACCAAATTTATCTAGCTTTTGGATGAAACATTAAAGAAAAAAGTTTTTGAAGTTGAAAAGAAGTTAAATTTTAGTGAGTGGAAGAAAAAAATTTCAACCAAAAACTGACGCAAATCAATTTTCGGAACTTAGAAAAATTTTCTTCAACAAGAACAAATAGTAATATTTTTGACTAAATACAAAATCTCATCGTTTCTGGCATTCTGCTACAAATCAATGGTCACCTTAAAGTTTCGAGCTAACAAGCTACCAATCATTCCAAATTACTACCTTAAGGCACAAGTGTCAAGTCGTTTTAAAAATTAAAATTGTTTGACGTTCTAAAAAAGGTAAGTAGTTTTTTATTATTCTTTCATAAATCTATTTTTATTGTTCCAACTAGTTAGTACAATTTTACTTAAGTGAGAATGAGATATATTTTCTTAATTAAGTCAGACATGTAAGGTGGAAACAAAGGATAGGTTAGACTCTCTTTAGTATAAGACAAGGGTCGTTTGGTACCAGCGATAAAGTGGAATACAATACGGGATTAAATTTATATTGTGTTTGGTTGGTGGGATAAATTTATATCTCCAACCAAATAAAGTATAAATTCTATCCCATACTTGATCCAGGATATCACATTTTATCCACCTTATCCCATCAAATATGAGATTATTTTATTTCATCTCTCATGTGATATAAATTAATTCCAAAACGGAATAATTTAGTTCGCGTACCAAACAACAAAATGTTTCTCCAAAAGAATGTGCAAAAGGCTTAAACGATAGGTACTGTAAATTCGGAAAGGAAAAGACAGATAATATAAATAGGAAAAAATAACTCTTCAAAGATTGTTTATACTTGGTCTTAATATAAGGGCATGATGTATTCTGTTCAACTAGTTGAAGTAAAAACTGTTGGAATTTGAAATTACGTTAAATGGTTATAGCCTGAAAGGATAGTGAAGTGGCCTAAGTGGTGGATAAATTAAAGGCCTGATATTAAATGTTGTGTGTGTGGATAAGTGAAATCCAATAACTATTGGCCTGTGATGGTAGACATTCTTTATAAATAGAGGTTAACCCCCCTTTCTCTAGCTATTAGAAAACCCTAGCGTATTCTACTTCTTGAATACATGATAACAGTAGACGTCCCATTAGTCAAGCTCTCCCGCCTGTGAGAGCGCGTAGTTAG
Source organism: Nicotiana sylvestris (assembly GCF_000393655.2). Classification (NCBI taxonomy): domain Eukaryota; kingdom Viridiplantae; phylum Streptophyta; class Magnoliopsida; order Solanales; family Solanaceae; genus Nicotiana; species Nicotiana sylvestris. The sequence continues at coordinate 60,426,201 of NC_091058.1, forward strand.
TGGATCGTGGAAGTTGGTCTCAAGCTTGATCGCCAGTTGCTGTCGCTACTGAATCCATGGAGCTTAATGATACGTTTCCTTAAACTCTAACTCTAGATTAATTACATAATTGTGTATTAATCTCTGTTATGGCTACAATTTAATTATCTTACAATTGGTATCAGAGTCACCATAGTTAGGGATTAAGATCAAAATTTAATCTTGAGTTAACAAAAGTATATATCTTGGGTAACAAGTTTACATGTTCCGGCCTCTAATTAATAAATTGATTAGACACCCAAGCTTGTTATACGCGTTCTTTTCTATATTGTGATCGGTTATACCTTGCGAATATATTTTACTATTGTATAAATTTTAGACGATAGTAGTTTGTCACTGTTTCTCGGCAAAATTGTTTCACCAATGTTTAGTGGCTATTTTGTGTCAATGTATAAGGGGATGTAACGATTTTGTAGTTGGTATTTTTAAATAAAAGCACATATCAAAGTTGGTAAAACCTTGATACGTGCTGACGGCGAGGGCATCTGAAAAGGATTTTATAATTAAGGGCTAAGTCTTGTTAAGTTTTGTTGAGATCTGAACTTGATTGGTTCTTTAGTTATGAAATTAACTCCATACAATGTTAGCGTACTTAGCAGAACTTAAAAGGCTAATGTTTTCCTATGGACTTGTGTCCTTTAATAAATTTCTCAATTTCTATTTAGTAGTTGATAAAAAAACGTCAGGTGTTTTACAAAATACCTTGTCCTAATAATAAATTGGAATGTTGATCTTGTTTTGATTGTATAACTCTTACTGGTTCTTAGGACTTTTAGTCAGAGAATGGAATTAATAGCAATTAGAAGGGTTTACATATATGGGCTTTATTTTTCTCGCATGTGTATGATATTGTTTAAATAAGAAATATGATTAATAGATAGCTTCCACCAAAGTGGTCTATTTATTTGGAATCATTGAAATTTTTTAAAACTTTATATATGTGAAATCATTTAACACATGGGTTGAGAATTATGATTAATGAGTAGTTTCCACCAAAGTGGTCTATTTATTTGAGTCCTTAAAATATTCTCAATGCACATGTATAAATTGTCCTTAATAGAGTGTACGTTAGTGTTGGAGGTTTACCTTTTTTATACTAGTGACACCAAATTAATTTATGAGATAAGATATTATATTTCAAACCAAAGGATGAAGCTTAATATCTTGGATTCTCATGTATATATATAAATTAAATTAATAAGAATAATTTGACGTAAGAGGATGTTTTGTGTCTCTTACATAAAGAAAGGACATAATGTATGCGTTGTACTCTTGGATAATAAGGGGGAGGCTTTGTATCTCTTGCCTAAACGTGAGGATGCAATGAATGCCTTGGACTCTCTTGATTTTTTTTTAAAAGGGGAGACAATTGCATCTTCTACCCAAAGGAGGGGTGTAATGGATGTCTTTGACTCTTTTGATTTAATATATTCCTGCCCATAATTCTATCTAATTTTTTTATTGTTTGCTTATACAACTGTTAACAGCATGACTACTCAATTGAATTCAATTGAAACTCTGACTAGTAGCAATTACAAGAAGTGAAAACAGGATGTTGAAATAGTATTAGGTCTGATGGACTTGGACTTTGCATTGACTGAATAGAAACCTGCTGAACCTGCAATTACTAGCACTGCTGATGAAATGGCTAAGTATAAGAAATGGATGAAGGCTAACAAATTGAGCCTTATGATCATGAAGAGATCCATTTCTGATCACATAAAGGGTGCAATTAAGGATAATGAAAATGCAAAAGATTTCCTGAGTGCCATTAGACAGAAACTCCTAGAATCTGATAAAGTTGAGATAGGTAGCCTAATTAATTCCCTGTCTACCATAAAGTGTGACCTTGTAGGTAATGTCCGTGATCATATTATGAAATTGGTTAACATTGCTACCAAATTGAACAATTTAGGTGTAACCATTACCGATGATTTTCTTGTTCACCAATCTCTAAGGTCCCTTCCTGAGCAGTTTAACCAACTTAAGACAACCTATAATGCACAAAAGGATAAGTGAAGTGTGGATAAGCTTATTACTATTTGTGAGGTAGAGGAAGGGAGGATCCAAAAGGAGAAAGTTGAGGGTGTAGTGAACTTTGTTAGTTCGTCTAGATCAGCTGATTATCCTTTTTATAAAAAAAAGGTGGACCAAAATTTCACAAAAGGAAACATGGTCAGTCTCATCATCCAGGTGATAATAGTGGTCATACTAATAAGCCTGGTGTTAACCAAAGTCAGTCTCATAATCCTCTTGGTCCTCAAGATGTAATTAAGAAAAAAAATCAAGTGCTGGGATTGCAAACAAGTAGGTCATAAGAAAGCTGGATGTCCTCTAAAAAAAAAAGAAATCAGGTAATCTCTTGGCTTTTGTCTGCTTTGAAACTAGTCTTGTTCATGTTCCTTTAAATTCTTGGTGGTTGGATAGTGGTGCAACTGTTCATGTAACCAATGACTTGCGGGATCTAGTAAGCAGACGGAAGCCAAAAGATGATAAGCCAGTGTTGTTGTGGGAAATGGACTCAAAGCAAAAGTATAGTTTATACGAACATCTATTTTACCTTTAAAAATAATTCTAGTATTCGTTTAGAAAATACTGTTTTTGTACCGTCTATGAGACAGAAATTAGTTTCAATTTCCCTTTTGGACAAAGCTGGTTATTCATTTCAACAAAATAATGGTATTATTAAAACTTCCTATGATTCACATGTTGTTGTCGACGCCTTTTTTAATTGATGGTCTATATCGCCTGAATGTGTTGAATAAAAAATTTTCTGCAATGCATGTTAAAAATATTGCCCACAAAAGGTCTGCTATGAGTAAAACGCCTTACCTGTTAACGCATAGGCATCTTGGTCATATTTCTAAAGAAAGAATTAAACGATTGGTAAAGGAAAATATTTACTTGTTCTTGATCCAAAGAATTTTGAAACTTGTGTGGATTGTGTTAAAGGTAAAATGACCAAAGTTAAGAGAAAGGGTTCTACTAGGAGCTTTGAACTCTTAGAAATTGTTCATACTGATATTAGTGGTCCTTATGTACCTACTTTGGCCAATCATAAGTATTTTATTACTTTTATTGATGACTTTTCAAAATATTGTTATATATATACATATATATCTTTTAAAAAAAATTGAAGCACTTCATAAGTTTAAAATTTATAAGACTGAAGTTGAAAAATAGCATGGAAAGTCCATTAAGATAGTGAGATCTGACCGTGATAGTTAGTAATATGAAAAATATGATGAATCTGGTCAATATATAGGGCATTTTTGCTTTATTTTTGCAAGAATGTGGGATAGTAGCACAATATACCATGCCAGGTACTCCTGAGCAGAATGGCATGACTGAAAGACTGAATCGTACTCTCATGAAAATGGTGAGAAGTATGATGTCAAGGACTAGGCTAACTGAGAATCTTTGGGGAGAAGCCTTAAAAACAGCTAGTTATATCCTTAAGAGTTCCTACAAAATCTGTTTTGAAACTCCCTTTGAACTATAGACAACCCAAAAACCTAGCTTGAATCATTTTCACATTTGGGGATGTCCAGATGAAGTTTGTATTTATTCACCCAACAGAAAAGAAAACTGATCCTAAAACTACTAGTTGTTTCTTTATAGGCTATCCTGATCACTCTAAAAGTTTTAGGTTTTTCTGTCCTGGGCGTGGCACTAGAATCATTGAGTCTATTAATGCAAAATTTCTTGAGCATAATGTTTGTGATTGTGATTGTTCATGTGGTAAGAAAATTGTATTGAAAGAGAAGGAAGTCATTGTCCCTGTACCAGTTGTACATAAAAAGGTGGTAAACCAATTTCATGAAGGGGAGAATCAAGGGTACAACGACGCATATCCCATAGTTCCTAAGGAAAATATACACAATGAACCACTTCGCAGGTCACAAAAAGAAAGAAGGTCTGCCACTTCTGATGATTTTATCGTGTATGTGACTGAAAATCTTAGTAATACTGAAGAGTTGACTAATCCTTTATCATATGCTCAAGCTATTTCCTCTCTATATGTTGATAAATGGCGTGAGGCAATGAAAGATGAAATATGCTCCATGGAACACAATAAAGTATGGGAGTTAGTAGAATAGCCGGTAGGTTTTAGGCCTATTGGCTGTAAATGGGTGTTTAAAACCAAAAGAGACTCTAAGGAAAACATAGACCATTATAAAGTAAGGTTGGTTGCTAAGGGTTACACTCAGAAAGAAGGTATTGATTATAAAGAAACTTTTTCTCATGTTTCATCTAAGGATGCTTTTAGAGTTGTGATGGCTCTTATGGCCCATTTTGATCTAGAGTTGCACCAAATGGATGTTAAAACTGCTTTCCTAGATGGGAGTCTGCTTGAAGAAGTTTACATGGTTCAACCTGAAGAGTTTAAAGAAGCTGGTAAAGAACATCTAGTGTGCAAGCTTAACAAAACCGTATATGGTCTTAAACAAACCTCCGGGCAGTGGTACTTGAAATTGATGGCGGTGAGGTCGATCGAAAAAGTAAAAGCTTGATGAAACCCCATCATCGGATGAATTGCCAAGTAAATAGATCAGATTCGGACGCGGTTGTTGCTCCGCGGCGAGTCGCTTCCTCAAATTCTGGATGCCGCTCTCAGCTTCGTCGATCCTCTCAAGTTGAGAAATTATTACAAAATTTAGATTTGTGGAAAATAAGCTTGATGAATGTATTTATCTTAAAATAACTAATGGTAGTTTCATTATTATGGTTCTCTATGTTGATCATATTTTGCTTGCCACAAATGATTTGGGCTTGATGAATGAGACCAAATAATTTTTGTCTAGGTCTTTTGATATGAAAGATCTTGGTGAAGCCTCTTTTGTTTTTGGAATAGAAATTAAAAGAGACAGGTCACGTGATTTATTGGGTTTATCACAACGTTCCTACATTGAGAGTGTTCTTAAAACTTTCAATATGCAAGACCGTAAACCTGGTGTTGCACCTGTTGTAAAAGGGATAAACTTAGTACATATCAATGTCCGAAAAATAAAATTGAAATGAAAACTATGAAAGATGTGCCATATGCAAGTGTTGTTGGTTATTTAATGTACATGCAGGTTTGTACAAGGCCTGATATTGCATTTGTTGTTAACATGTTGGGAAGATTTTCTTCTAATTCTGGGTGGGCACATTGGGTGGCTGCAAAGAAAGTGATGAGATATCTACAACGCACCAAATACTTCATGCTTGTGTACAAAAAGGTTGATGATCTGAATCTTCCAGTATATTTAGATTCTGATTTTGCAGGTTGTCAAGATGATATGAAATCAACTTCTAGGTATATTTTTATATTGGGTGGAGGTGCTATTTCTTGGAAAAGTGAGAAATAGAGCATCACTGCTACATCGGCAATGGAAGCTGAGTTTATTGCTTGTTTTGAGACTGCTTCACATGCTGTCTGGAATCTGGATGAAGAATTTTCTTACTAAATTGCAAATTGTAGATTTTATATCTAAGCCGGTGACCATTTTCTGTGACAACAGTGCAACTGTGTTCTTCTCTAAGAATAATAAGAGAACAAGAGGCTCTAAGCATGTTAGCCTTAAGTTTCTTAAGGTTAGAGACATGATAAAAGAAGGTGATATATGTATTGAGCATATTAGCACAGAATCTATGTTGGTTGATCCTTTAACTAAAGGTCTTAGGCCTATAGTGTTTAATGAACATGCTAAAAATATGGGTATTTTAAAGTCTTTTGATGTGCTTTAGTCGGTGTGAATTACTTTGTAATTGCTGATAGAGATATTGCTTTTAATAAATTCTCTTTTTATCCAAGCTTGTGTCATTTGATATTTGTTATTCTTATTGACTAACATGATAATTTATTTATTTTGATTTCCAATTGGATATTACATAAACTCATGGTATCTGTGAGTTTTGCTGCTTGTTGCCTTGATTACCCCGGGTAAGGCACAAGGAAAACCTTCTGGGATGATATTGTTTTTTGTCACTTGGAGGCTCCTGATCAGATGATATGGTTATAATATCACTTGGAGTATTATTTCTTTCTCAGAGGTGTGACTCTATTCATCTTGATTAGAAAGATAATATGCTTAGCACACATGTTTGATCCATGTTGATGGAAATTCTAGCATATGTGGTCGTAGATAGAATTCATGCCTTTAAATGGTGTGATGTCTGCTATGATTCATTGTTAGTGTTCTCTATTGAGACTAGATGGATTGTTATATGGGTCACTCTATCCATGGTTATGTAAGTAATGCGGCCACTATAGAGTCTAAAATCCTTTTTTAAAATGTTTTTCTCAAAACTCAAAAGTTTTAAAATTGTTTTCTTATCCTCAATTAACGTTGGCGTCCAAGTGGGAGAATGTTGGAATTTGGACTTATGTTAATTGGTTATAGCCTGAAAGGATAGTGAGTGGCCCAAGTGGTGGATAAATAAAAGGCCTGATATTAAATGTTGTATGTGTGGATAAGTGAGGCCCAATAACTATTGGTTTGTGATGGATAGACACTCTTTATAAATAGAGGTCAACCCCCTTTCCCCTAGCTATTAGAAAACCTTAGCGTATTCTGTATCATGAATACGTGATAACGGTAGACGTCCCATCAGTCAAGTTCTTCGGACGGTGAGAGCGTGTAGCTAGTGGATCGTGGAAGTTGGTCTCAGACTTGATCGTCGATTGTTGTCGCTGCTGAATCCATGGAGTTTAACGGTATGCTTCTTTAAACTCTAACTCTAAATTAATTACATAATTATGTCTTAATCTCTGCTATGGCTGCGATTTAATTATCTTACACCACTCAAATGTTTGAGCTGCAGTTTATTGAGTTCAAATTATGAACTAATATAAATTATTCTTTGAGGAGATGATACACGAAAAATAAAAAAGGTAACGATGACCGACGAAAGATGTATCAATTTACAGTGCCTTATGCTATTAAAATATTAGTAACTTTTATGTGGGGTGTTACACTCCAACGTCCTCCTCTCTTTTTGTTTGGTATTATTTTATTTAAATCAGTGGAGGGCCAAATTTGAGCAGAGTTACAAACAATTTCAATCTACAGCTTGATCACAAACTCCATAATAATTCGACCTAATTATTCGAATATCCTATTATTGAAATGATAAAACAAGCAAACAAGCAATTCTTGTTGGGTTGGCCTTTAAATGCCTCCTCAATGTAAAGGGCGTGAATGGAAAATGGAAGAAGCACCTCTTGGATTGTAGCTTTTCATCTCTCTTTTATTGTCTATAAATTTAGAGGCTTGGCGCCTCATTTTTCAGACATGAAAAATCTGAAAACTTCTCCCCTCTTTTCTACATGGTTGCATTATTTTCTAAATAAATATAAGTGTCAAGTGTGATTTGCTCTGTTTGTTGAGTTCGTTAAAGTTCTGTGATTTGTAGTGCCACCATCATATAATAGTTATTCCGTTCTATCCTAGGAGGAATTAATCCATAATATTGGGCAACAGTGAGGGGACTAAATTCCTTAAGGTCACCCTAAGAAACTTGTGGGCTCGGAATTATTGTATATTTTTTGTTTGTTAAACTAATGTTTTTCCTTCTCTGATTTTCTTTTTTCCGGAACACAGTTTTTTGTAACAATTCTTTGTTCTTAAGTGTTTTAGATCATTGCATATCAACCATCTATTTTATCTTGATGGTGTTATTATTTATTGCTATTGCTTATTTTTTCCTATCATTTTTTAGTCAAAGGTCTATTCAAAATAATATTTCCACCTTATTAAGATATGAAATTCTCTATAGACCCTACTTGTAACATTATATTGAGTTTATTATTGTTATTGTAATAGTAGTGTTGTATATCTATTAAATCAATCTCTGTAATATATTCGAATGATATATGCCTGCTTCTTGTGTCCGTTTGGCCATTCGGAACTCATAGAGTCGGCATTATATTTGGAAGGTGCAGCCCAAGCAAAATAGAAACGAAAATTAAGAAATCTTTTTTGACTATTTCTTTTTTCGTTTGGAGTGGGTGGTCCATATATATAAAAGTGATGTTTTACAGGTCAAAATATGGACAATTCTATAGGCGGAACCAGTGGCCGATTTCTTATTTATTTGAATTTGAACAATGATTGGGACATCTTCTTTTGAAGTTTTATAGTTTTGACTCGTTGCATGTGACTTGTGAGCTAACATTTGGTTTCACTTTGCAAATCGGTTGTAAAGTTTAATATTTGAAAGTATTAGTTTCGTCATTAGTATTTAAGCGAAATAGTGATGAAAGTTCATTTTGATACTCTTTTTCGACTTTTAATTTTTTTTTTTTTTTTTGGTTATTTCGAACCAAATATTGTACAAAGGACTAATTTAAAGATTTTGTTAAAAAAAAAAAGGGACCAATGGACCCACAAGCTTTTAAAGCCATGTATTTTACTCCAATGATATACCATGTGACAATCGGAATAGAAAAAAGATGAGAAAAGTTAAAAGGCAAATAAAAGAGGGGAGTATTACTATATAATAAAGTGGAAAAGCATAAATGTGAGTGACAGAGTAACAGACTAGTTGGACACGTTGCATCTAAAGTAGCAGGGCTCCCTACGAATCCTATTCCTCTTTGGAACCTTTTGGGATCTTCAAAAAGTAACATTACTACAGATGGCTTCTTCTGCTTCTCCTGCACAAGACACTAGTGTGGATCCCACCTGCTACATTATAATTAGGGCCCACCTAAACTTACACTAACAATCCAATGATACATTTTATCCCTTTAATCATCTCATGTTCAAAATTCAAAATTTATTATTCATTCGTTTAAGTTCGCGTTGAATTACTAAAGGATTATATCACTGCTCATAGAAAAGGAACTGGAAACATTTGTTCTAAAACCATCCTGATCATCTTACAGCACCCCTTGATAGTTTTTGCTTGCAATTTTACATACCTTGCTTGTATTTTCGCCTATAACGATCCGATCGGTTGTTTTAAAAATTTGCGTTCCGTTCGGTAGCTTAAGGTCTCGAGCAGCTCCGTATTGTACATTATGACTTGCTTGTGTGGTCGAGTTCAGTTTTCGGATGATTCGGGATTGATTTGGAATAATAATTCTTATTATAGAAGCTTAAGTGAAAAAAGAGTTGACCGGAGTTTTGAATTTTGTGTAGACGACTCCGGAATGGTGGTTTGATGATTCCAAATTCGTATGGTGATTTTTGACTCGGGCTTATGTCTGGATTTAGATTTGGAGGCCCGTAGGTTAATTTGATGCATTTGGCGAAAATTGAAAAGTTGAAGGTTCAGAAGGTTGAGAGGTTTGACCAGGAGTTGACCTTGTTGATATCGGGTTCGGATTTTGATTCCGGGAGTTGGTATAGCCCCATTGTGTCATTTGGAACTTGCATGCAAAATTTGACGTTATTTTGGATTGACTGGATATGATTCGGCGCGAGTTGTAGAAGTCGAAAGTTCATAAGTTCATTAAGTTCGATTTGAGGTGCGATTCATAGTTTTGACGTTAGTTGGTGTGATTTGAGGCTTTGATCAGGTCCGCGTTATGTTATGGAACTTGCTGGTATGTTTCGACGGGGTCCCGAAGGCCCCGGGTATATTTCAAACGAGTTTCGGATTGGTTTCCATGTTTTGGCAAGTCAGTTCTGGTGTGTCGCACCTGCGCATTTTGGAGCGCAGATGCGTAACTGCTTTTGCATGAATTTGGATGCTTCTGCGAGATGGTGCACACCAGTTCTTTCGCTTCTGTGGGTGAAGAATCGCAGGAGCGCTATCGCATCTACGGGATATTGATCGCAGATGCAAAATAGAGCCTCCATGTAGTCGTCCGCTTCTGCGGAATCGCAGATGCGAATAGTGGATTGCAGGTGCAATTTCTGGGTTGTAAGTGAAGGCCGCAGGTGCAGTGATTTTTCTTGCAAATGCGAGCTCGCAGGTGCGTCACTTGGTCCGCAAATGCAGAACTCCTGGGCAGTCTCATCATATATTCGAGGGTTTGATTTCATTACTCATTTTTGGACCTAGAGAGCTCGGTTAGTCACGATTTTTCATGGATTTTTCAAGAAATTCATTGGAATAAGTGTTCTTTACCCGAATATTACTATATTTCATGAATATATTATTATTTTTATTATTTAATTAGTGATTTAAGTTGGAAATTTAGGGAAAAATTGTGAAAACTTCTTAGACTAAACTTTGGAGATTTGAATGGCAATTTGAAGTCGGATTTGAGTAATTCTTGTATGGTTGGACTCGTTATCAACTGGATGTTCGAATTTTATAATTTTGGTCGGGTTCTGAGATGCGGTCCCGGGGTTGACTATTGAGTTGACTTTTTATTTTTCTTTCAAGATTGAAACTTTATTATCCAGAATCGTTTCTTATAAAAAAAATCTGATGTAAGTTATTTTGCCTAGATTTGAGCCATCCGGAGGTTGTTTGACACGATAAGGTCATTTTAGAGCATCAGTCTAGCTTTTTTGAGGTAAGTAACTTGCCTAACTTTGTGTGAGGGAACTACCCCTTAGGATTTAAGATATTTGTGCTAATTTTTTCACGTGAAGGTCGTGTACACGAGGTGACGAGTATGTAAACGGGCTTATCTGTGAAAATTTGACCATTTTAGGCTCTTAGGTTCTTATGTTCATTAAAAATGAAGTTGTCTTACCATGTTAAATCCCCCATTTACTAAATTCACCCATACATGTCTTATTTGGAGTTAATTGATTCATGTTCTACCCTTGTTGCCAATAAACTCTTATGTGCCTTAATTGAAGTTGTCGCCTTTCTTATTGTCATGCTATCTTTTTCGTAATTGCTGAACTTTAATCAAAGTTATTATTATCTCTTCCCTAATTGCTTAACCTTAATCGAAGTTATTGTTATCTCGTCCGTAATTAATTGCTTAACCTAATTGAATTTTTGTTGTCCCTCTTATTGTTGACTTATCCTTATTTGGAATCATTGATTTATGCTATCTCTCTTATCGTCGAGTTGTACTTATGTGGAATCATTGTTACACATTTCTCTCCCCTTGTTGAGCTATCCTTGTTGAAACTATTATTACATATTGTGTCTTTCACTGTGAGCCCGTTCTTCCGTTTCTTGTGTTATGTAGTTATTGTGTTGATTTACTTGTCGTACTCTCGTGTTATTGTTGTTGTTGTTGTACTCAGTGTTGTTGAGCCGAGGACTATGCATAATTGTGGTATTGAAATTGTGTTAGAGGAAAAGTTGCGGCATTTGGGCATATGTGGTGAAAGATCTTATATTGTGTTGTTATGTTTTTGGCACACGTGGTATTGTTGAGAGGATTGTCAGGGTGTTCGCACGTAAGTTGCCCGTGCTATGTTATTATTGATATTTGCACATGCGGCGTGACAAGGTGGGCTATATATGTAGATTTGCATATGTGGTGAGACAAGGCAGAAATATCATTATGCGTGTGCGGTGAGACAAGGCAGACATTTACTTTATTATTGGTACGTGGCTAGACAAGGTGGGTTATGTCGGGGAAAGATTTGTGATGACTTATGATGGCCTGGGGCCAATGCTATTGACGTTATTTATGTAGTAGTGTGCCTACCTTGTGTGAGTTATAAATTGTACGTTTCGTGGTATTTGTTTCCTATGTGCCATTTGTTGTCTCTACTTGTACTTGTTGACTTAAGTTGTGATAGAACAATTGCACAAGAATACACGTAATTAATCGCCTATATCGGGTTAAGAAGATGAATCCTGATGTTATGAACCATTGACATGTACTCTCGTTTACTTGCCTTATGTGTGAGAATTGCTCTATTGGCACGTGAGTTGTCCGTGCGGTCATAGGTCATTGTTATTGTTGGAATATAAGTTGTCCGTTCGGAAATGAGATATTGTCACTCCTTTGGCACGTGAGTCGTCCGCGCGGTTATGAATTGTAATGTGGGCGCAAGATGCCAAGTGATTAGGGTTCATGAATTTGAACCCGTTAAATGTGACTATAAGGTGAAGTACCTCGGGGAAATCCTTGAACAAACCTTGTGTGAAAGCGGTTGCTTATTGAGTTATTACTTGTTTTATTTACTTGGTCTCTCCGGACTTAAACTGTGTTCAACTTACTTCACGAATTATTACATGTTTGTTCCTTGTTGCTAATTGTTGTTTCTAGTGTTCTATTGCGAGTATTATTTTGTTATCTTTACCATGCTTAGCTTTATATTAACCTTGTTTCCCTTTTAGTTCACATTCATACTTATTCAGGTTGCTTAGTCTAGTAGGTGTCTTGTCTGTCTATCATCCCTACTTCACGGAGATTAGTCTCGATACTTACTGGATACCACTTTGGTATACTCATGCTACGCTTTTTACACATTTTTGTGCATATCCAGGTACTTCGGAGTTGTTTGATCACTAGCTAGTTGTTCGGGTTTTACTGTGGAGACTCAGGGTATACATGTCGTCGCGTTCGCAAGTCTCAAAGTCACCTTCTGATATTGTACTTGTACTGTTTATTTCTATCCTAGAACAATTGTACTTAGAAGATTTTCCTAGTAAACTTAGTAGAGCTTATGACTTGTTCTACCGGTTTTGGGTATTGTATTGCACTCGAGACTATTGGTTTACTATAGAAATTTCAGTTTCATGCTTAATAGTTATTTTCTGGTTAAATTCTGTCTTGTAAATCAGTAAGTATTAGACTTACCTAGTCTTAGTGACCTGTGTTGATACCCAATTTTTTCTGTTTATTTTTAATATGCAAAATACTTTCAAAATAGCATGTATATGCATATATAAGTATGTCCAAAGGTTTTCTCATTTTTCCTTAATTTTTAAAGATTTTTTAAATCAATTTATTGCCCTATTTTATCAAGAAAAACACAATAATTATTCCCAAAATTATCTTTTTGGTAATTCATTTATTGGATTCTCATATTTATGCTAAAATATAGCTAACATAATTTTTTGTGTATTTTCACAAATTTATTTGGCATTTTTAAAGCTAAATTGCATATAATTGCAATATTGACCTCTTTTAAAATATAAATCGTATTTATATTTATAAAATTGACTCCAGTATTTTCATTCATATTTATGTATTATTAATCATTTTAGTGCTTTTAATTTATTCTCAAAAATTATTTACTATTTTTATAAAATCAAGCGAGGGAAAAGTGGCTATTTAAATACTAGCCCCGTTTATTTCAATTATAGCCCTAAATCAACCCCAATTTGAACCCAATATCAAACCCAATTACCCAGACCAAATCCTAAATCTACTCGAGCCACGACCCTTTTAAATGACCCGCCCGGATCCCCATTCAATCCAGGCCGTTGATCGAAATGATCAACGGCCACCATTTGCCCCTTCCTTTTTTAACCTGGACCTACCCCCAAACCTTGGTCATTTTTGCACCTGCAGCTGCCCTTGAATTCTCCCTTCTCCCAACTCTCTCTCAGAAACCCTAGCCGCCACCTTCAATCACCACCAAAAATCGACCAAATCCATGGCTTCCAAATCCATTGATGGCCTGTATCTACCCCCTACGACTCCTACATGCTCGATTATCATGGCTTCAAGGCCAGACCTTAAAGAAATTTGGTCCAGACCTCGGATGTTTTCAGTGCTATGGCTGTCTCCGGCCATCTTCGACCTTGCTCCGGCCAGCTATGGCCATTCAGGCCTGATCTCGACCTCTCCTACTTAGATCGATGATTTCCAAGCCTTTCTCACCCTCTAAGTTTCTTCTGAAACCCTAACCTTCGAGGTTCTTCTAATTCTTTTAGATCCGTTGTAGATCTGTCTTCTCTCTAAGCTTTTAAACGTTTTCTCAAAGCCTCTTTCAAAACTTTACCTTCAAAACCTTTATCTTTTTCGATTTAGGATTTTGTAAGATAGTTTGAAGCCTTCTATGATTTTTAGCCTGTTCTACTGTGTTTCTTATGTTGATTCTTCTACTGTGTCCTTATGATTGTTCTCCTACTGTGTTTTTTTATGTTAAAGTCTTAGTCCTTTCTTAAGGTTTCTGATTTATTCTCTTCGTTGATATTTTGCCTGATTCTCTTGTCTTTCATCTCTATACTCGATTGATGGTAAAAACCCTAAAATTTGGGGGGTTCATTCGAGTTTTGAGACTATTTTCTATGTGATTTATCTGTTCCTCATCTCTGAACTTGTTTGGTTTCAAAACCCTAATTTCTTTGGACCTATTTGAGTTCCTGAAGTCGTTTTATTTACTGCTCGACTGAGTTTCAAAATCTTTGTTTCAACTTTTGTTTCTTTATATGATTCTGACTTCCTGCTAAACTCTATAAGATCTTTTACTTGACCCTTTGCATGCTATTTGATACTCTCTCCATTCTCCATTGCTGAGTTACTAAAACTGACCTATGTGACCACAATGTTCCTATAGTCCACTACTTACTGATTTTGCAATTGCATGACACTTTTCTTTGTCCTAAATTCAGCCTCGCATGCCTAATACTTGTGTGCTCTTTATATATGCTGAGCGTCTTCTCTAAAATGACTTTCGATTTTTGACTGATTTCAGACCTCCTTGTGTAAGTCTGATTGATTCTTTCCTTGTTTTGCTAATTTCCCTGTTTCTTGGTTTGATTCGAAAACTTTCCTTAGCCTTTCTGACTTGGTTTATTGATGAACCAGTAATTTCGAATCTCTGACTCCTTGATTTACTATGTACTGATTGATTCTTGCCTTATTTGTTTAACTGTGTATTTCAAAGATCCTTCCCTTAATTAAACTCCTATGTATTTACCCCTAACTGTCTACTTTGCACAAGATGCTTATTCGATCTCTTTCCTTAAATGATTTCTGTTCATTATCGTTTAAGTTTGAACTCCTTAATTAAAGGAAGTTCTTCTGCTAATTGATTTTAATTGGTACGTGGTTATTTTCTTTCCTTATTCTCTACCTGTTTTCAAACTATAAATACCATGCTTTTTCATTGACACAGACACACACCAACACTCTTAGTTTTCTGAACTCACACTCACATTCAAAAAGCACTTTCTCTTTTTTTTTACTTGTATTGTGGCCTGTTTTCTTTCAAGTACTGCTACTGCTGTATTTTACTTCTTTGAACTAGTATGTTCTGATTAAATTTCCAGCATCACAACAATATGTTTACTTGATACTTTCACCTTCTCGTCTGTCTACTGCTTGTGTTTAGTTCAGTACTTATTTTAGCATGCTATAATTTCCTTCTGCTTGTTCTGAATCTATTATGAATCCCAAACCCCCACCCCAATGTGTTTGATGCTATGGTTTGCTTGAGGCATGACAATACTGAATATTACTGCCCATGACTCAAGCTTGATCCCCTACTTCTATGTTTCTCTAATATTGTATGTTCTGGTAGGCTTATAGGCATGCCAGCATTATCTATTGTTGTGCATGCCCAAAGCTTACCCTTGCCTAAGCACATAGGCTATTTGCAACTTCCCTATTCCCCTGAACCCCTTTTGTGTACTTGTTTGTAGTTGTTTCCCTCTCCTTCACCCCTTTAGAACTCTACTCTTCATTTGCACTCTCTCTTAGACTTTAAATTCTGCCCCTCTCTTGTGAGCCTTGCCTTGGGACCCCTTAAGTTCCCTCTGAACTTGGTCACTTGAGGGATGGCACTTCCACACTGCACTTGCCCCTATTCTGATAATACAATTTGGGTGTGAGCACTGCCCGGAGTCTCATTGAGGCTCTTAGGGAACTCTGACACGCTCAAATTGGAGAAAGGCTTTGGATCAATGGTCCTTGAGTTGGGTTTATCTTGTAACTTAGAGAGGAAGTCAGAATCAGGCTTCCTCTAGTTGTATTTTTTTTTACGTTTCCTGATGTAATTTTATTTTTTATGGTTTGTAATAATTTGTAATAAACATTTGGGGCTGGTTAGTGAAAAGGGGTGGGTAACTATGTATGCAAAGGGTAGAAATCATGACTATAGGACTACTATATTCTTGCATATTCAATCTCATATAGAAACCATGTCTATAGGATTCTGCATATTCAATTACATCTAGAAATCATGTCTATAGGGTTCTGCCTATTTAACTTCATATAGAAATTATGCCTATAGGATGTTCTGAATTCTGCATGTTCAAACATCACTTAGAAATCATGTCTATAGGATTCTGCATATTTTATTTCATATAGAAATCATGCCTATAGAAATGTTCAATTCTGCATAAGGTTTAAAACAAGGTCCGCATTTAGACGCCACGTCTACAAGGTCTTAACTCTTAAATCAGTAATACCTAGAAAGCATGCCTATAGGAGTTTCTAATAAAAATCTGATTCGCCTCACTCAGTGTTAGATGTAAAACCAGTAGTAATGGTTGCTATCGTTTGTAGAACTTGCAATCAATTCGTTTAAATTTTGCCTCTCTCTTTCAATAATCTGAGTCCCTCACTTAGCGAGTTTAACAAGTATGCACTCAAAAGGTTCATTTCGAGTCTTACTGTTTCATTGCTTTCTGAATCCAATAGATACCATGCTTATAGTATCTTTGTCCAACACTTAGGCGAGCATTAGGATAACATATATAAATTGAATCTGCTTCTGTTAATAATTACAACCAGCAGGCAGGCCTGACTCGGACTTCTTATCTGAGTTTTGTGATAAGCTGAAACTGTCTCAACAATTTCCTCTCACTCGTCTTTAATACCTTTAAAATCAGACCTAAACAGTATGTGTAAGTCATGCTAATTACGTGCTTCTTTGTTTAAGGAGGTATATCTGAGCGTCTGCTTGTTATGTGTTTTCCTCGATTTGCAATGCGTGTTTTGTATGTCACCTAGAGTTTTACCTTTGAAACTCCAAATAACCCCAACATCCTTCCCTTTTAGGATTAGTAGTACTAAATGCCTCCGGGACTGATAGGATTGGGGTGGGTAATAGCATGCAATAAGTAAACGAGACCAATCCGCGCTTTAAATACCTTAACGGGGTGGGAAGGGTAGTTATGGATATGATGACCACGCGATAATGTCACGTGTAGCCCCTCATTGAGGAGTGATTACCGGGAATTGTGTGGGGTGATCCATATTGTTAATAAACCTAGGACCCCCTTTCCCTTACTTCTCTATTTCTTTTATCATTTCAACTCCTTCTTTAAAAATCAGCTTCCTTGGCTCTTTCAAGCTTTGTTTGTTTGCAAACTATTATATGAAACCCCCTCTTATTTGAGCCTTATTTGTCTACATGATAATTGCACCCTAAATTCACAATAATTGTCTAGCCGGGAACCACACTAGTGGATTCTGAGGGGTGCCTAACACCTTCCTCTTGGAATAATTTCAAGCCCTTACCCTAATCTCTGGTTATTCAAAATCAAACCCTTTTGGTGTCCTAATGCACCTTAAATCATTAGGTGACGACTCTTCAAATGCAAACCCAATTCCCAAAAGGAATGTGTTGTCCCTCCAAATATCATAAACCCGATTTCGCTCAAGAAAAAAGGGGGCGCGACAACCTGGTGCCATCGCGACATCTTACGGAGAAAAATTGGGGTCTTGACAACGCCTTAACTTTAAACATACTAGCAGTACAAAACATAAATTTAGTAAAAATTACTCCTTTCATTTTAGTTTGTTTGAACCTATTTGTCTGGGAATGACAACAACAACAACAACAACGACAATAAAAAATTCAGTAAAATCCCACACGTTGAGTCTGGGAAGGGTAACGTGTATGCAGACCTTACCCCTATCTTATAAAGGAAGAGACTGGTTCCTATAGACCATCGGCTCAAGAACAATGAAAAGGACACAATAAAGAAACAACAACAATGTATGGGCACGATGTTTAAGAAAAACAATCGAAGACTTTTAAACCTTGTAATCTAAAATAATCCATGGATATCGTGTGCCTATAAAGCATCTCATAAAGGGGTCATTTATTATGATGGATAAGCAATAAGAATCATGAGATAAAGAGTTAGTACCACTTTATCTCTTGTTTGGTTACTAATCCTGAGATAAGTTATCCCATGATTAAAGTAGTATCGGGATAACTTACTTGCTTGTCTTTAAACCAAACGACCCCTAAGGGTAAAAGAGGAATTTTAAAATTAAATTGTTTACAAATTTAGAAAGGCTTCATTATTTTTTAGACGGCTAGAGTATTATTTTATACGTATTGAAAAATAAAAATTAAGAGTACATGGATATGTATTTTTGTAACGACCCGGCCGGCCGTTTCATGAGTTATAGCCCCACTTTCCCTATTTATGCTTCTTTATGTGTTGTTCGGCTGTATTGTATGGTATCGGGTTGGTTGGTTTGAGTTCGGAGTGGTTTTGGAGAGGAATGAGGCATTTAGTCTCCTATTTTGAAGTTAAGTTAGAAAAAATCAACAGGATATTGACTTATGAGTAGATGATCTCGGATGTAAACTTTGACGGTTCGGTAAGCTCCGTTAGGTGATTTTGGACTTAGGAGCGTGTTCGGAATATAATTTGGAGGTCTGTGGTAGATTTATGCTTGAATTGGCGAAATTGAAAATTTGGCGTTTCCCTGTCGGCAGTGAAAATTTTGATATCGGGGTCGGAATAAAATTCTAGAAATTGGGGTAGGTCCGTAGTTTCATTTGTGACATGTGTGCAAAATTTCAGGTCAGTCGAACGAGGTTTGATAGGTTTCGGCATCGTTTGCGGAATTCAAAAGTTTGGAAATTCTTAGGCTTGAATCCGAGGGTGATTTGGTGTTTTGATGTTGTTTGGAGTGTTCCGAAAGTTCGAATAAGTTTGAATAGTAGTATATGATTTGTTGGTATTTTTGGTTGAGGTCCCGAGGGCCTCAGGATGAATTCGAGTGGTTAACGGAAGGGTTGGAAATTGGTTTGAGCAGCTGAAGCTGCTGCTTCTGTCATTTCCGCACATGCGGATTGGGGACCGCAAGTACTAGGTCTGCAGAAGCAGAATTGGATCGTAGAAGGGGAGAAGGACCGTAGGAGTGGAAGTTGGACCGCATCTGCGAGCCCGTAAGTGTGAGGCCTTGGACGCAGGTGCGGAAGCTGGGAATTTAAGTTAAATGCGCAGATGCGGTTCCGCAAGTGCGTGAATTTGGCCACAGATGCGGAAGTGCTGGGCAGAATATATAAAAAGGCCCATTCGCGAATTTTGGTCATTCTTCACGATTTTTCATCCGGATTTAGAGCTTTTGGGAGCAATTTGAAGAGGGATTCAAGGGGGTTTTCACTGAAGTGAGTAACTTGGGCCCTAATACTCGTGATTTTGGTAGTTTTTTGTGGTTTAATCATGTAATTAGTGGTGATTAAGGGTGAAATGAGGGGTTAAGGTTTGGGATTTTGGAGAGTTTTGATTGAGGGTTTGAGGGATCAAATGGAGTCGGATTTTGATAAATCTTGTATGTATGGACTCGTGAGTGGAAGGAGTTTGTAGTTTTGCAATTTTTATCGGATTCTGAGACGTGGGCCAGGGGGCCGGGTTTGGGTGAATTTTTGGATTTTGGTTTGAATTGATAGTTTTTCATTTGGAATTGATTCCTTGGTCTATATTGATTGTGTTGCATTGCTTTTGGTTAGATTCGGGATGTTTGGAGGCCGATTCCAGAGGCAAAGGTGTATCGAAGTAGGATTTGGCTTGGTTTGAGGTTTATAACGCTTTCAAACTTGATTCAGAGGGTTCGAAACCCCGAACTATATGTTATATGATTAAATATTGAGGTGATGCAAATGTCAAGTGGCGGGCATGTAGGTGTGCACCATAAGAATCGTGGCCTGGTTCATTCCATGGTACCGCGTAGTGACTCTTTCTTGTTGATATCTGTGTTGTGATTATGTTATTAAGTTAATCAGTGGTAAATCATGCTAATTACTATGTTAGGGCTTCACGCGATACTATTGAGACCCGAGTGGTCGTTTCTTGCTGTCATCTTATTAGTTTCATTGATATTCTATACTCAGTCTTGTTCATGCATATCATATCATGTCTTGGTATCAGTTGTTATTATTTGGCACATCATATTATTTATTTGGGCTAGTTTTATGGCATTGTTATCCCCCGTGTGTGAGATTGGAGAGTGATGATTGAGTGAGGCCGAAAGTCTGATTATGAGTGACAGTTATGGGATCCGGTTGCACGAGCGCAACAGATTATTTATTATGCCTTTGTTGCCTTCTTATAGCGCTTGGGCTGAAAGGAACCCCTCTGGAGTCTACACACCACAGTAAGCGCGGATGATATTATTAAGGGATGAATTTTCCTGTGACGACCCGGTCAGTCGTCTCATGAGTTACCGCTCTGTTTCCCCCATTTCTGCTTTGTTATGCTTTGTTATCCGTGTTTTATGTGATCAAATTGATTAGTTTGTGTTCGAAAAGGATTTAGTAAGAAATGAGACACTTAGTCTCTTTTAAGAAGGTTTAAGTTGAAAAAGTCAACCGGATATTGACTTATGTGTTAGAGGACTCGGATGTGAGTTCTGATGGTTGGGTTAGCTTCGGGAGGTGATGTGTGACTTAGGAGCGCGATCGTAATGGGTTTTGGAGTTGTAGAGAAGATTTAGGCTTGAATTGGCGAAGTTGATGTTTTGGCAATTTCCGGTTGATAGACGAGATTTTGATATAGGGGTCGGAAAGGAATTCTGAGAGTTGCAGTAGCTTCGTTGTATCATTTGGGATGTGTGTGCAAAATTTCAGGTCATTCGGACGAGGTTTGATAGACTTTTTGATCGAAAGCATAATTTAAGAGTTCTTGGAGTTCTTAGGCTTGAATCCCATGTTAAATTGGTGATTTGATGTTGTTATGAGCGTTCTGAGGTTTTGAACAAGTTTGAACGATGTCATGGTATGTGTTAGTACAAATGGTTTGAAGTTCTGGTTAGGTTCCGGGATGTTTTAGGTCGAAAATCATAGCTGTAGCAGGTCGAAAATATTTCCGCGGTGGGGAAATATTTCACTGGTCTTACTTCAGAATCTCATATCGTTTGATCTATAAAGAATTTTGAGATGATTCAAAAACGAAATTTGTATCCCTTCGTGTCTAATTTCCAGAAAGGTAATGATATCACAATTTAGACATCTATAGAGAAAGTTATGACCAAAATACTAAAGCCTATCACTGCAGAGGAAAACCTGTGCGGCCGCGGTCGTTTTTGTGCGGACTGCACTGGTTTTGTGCGGACCGCGGTCAATTTTGTGCTATCCGCAGAGGTGGAAATCTGTGGGGTACTTTATAAATATGAGGTTTTGGGTTTTATTTAATATTTTGACCTAGAGAGCTCAGATTTCGGCAATTTTTCGAAGGTTTTTTAAGAAATTCATCGGGCCAAGTGATTCTAACTCAGATTTGGCTAGAATACATGAATCTATCATTGAATTCATCATTTAATTCGTGAGTTGGGATGAAATTTGGGAAGAAAAGTTGTGGAATCTTCCAAAAATATAAAATAATAATTTGAAGGAACAAATGGTACCGGAATGGAATAATTTTGGTATGGTTAGACTCGTGAGGGTATGAGAATTCTGAAAATGTAAATTTTACCGGATTCCGAGACGTGGGTCCAGGGCTCGGATTTTGCTAATTTTGGGATTTTCGGTATTCTTTGCTTGTTTTCGCCTGGGCTTTGTTCCTTTACCATATTGTGACGTAATCGTTCTGATTTTGAATAGATTCGACGCGAGTGGAGGCCGATTTGAGGGGCAAAGGCGTCGTGGAATAGTATTTTCACCGGGTTGAGGTAAGTAACCATTGTAAATCTAGAACTGCGGGTACAAAACTCCGTATTTTACTTAATTCGATAAAAGCGGTGATGCACATGCTAGGTGACGAGCGTGTGGGTGTGCACCGGTAGGGATTGTGACTTGGTCTGTCCATAGCGATGATTAAGCTGCGTATTTGATTTGAAAATCTTATATTACTCTGTATTTCAGTCTTTTACACTGTATCATGGGCTATATGCCATGTTTGGGGCCTTGTGCCGACCTGTAGAACCCTTAGGGGCATTTTGACTGTTTTTCCTCACTTTACTTGTTAAAAACCATATCCTCAGTCAAGTCTTTACCTGTTTAAATGATTAAAGCTGGTTTTATCACTCTATTCCTAAATGTGAGGATTGTTTGGGGCTGAGGTCCCTACCTTCTATTATTGTGTCCGAGAGGTTGTAAGGTTAATGACTGAGAGAGGTTGAGAACCCAATTGTGAGGATGTTATATGTATATACTATGGGTCGGGCTACACGCCGCAGCGATACATATATTGGATCGGGATGCACGCCGCAACGATATAGTGCTTGGGCTGTAAGAGCCCCTCTGGAGTTTGCACACCCCCAGTGAACGCAGCCGACTACATAAGTGGATCGGGCTGCACGCCGCAGCGATATATGGATCAGGCTGCACACCGCAGTGGTTACTATCATTTCTGTTATTATGAGGGATATATGAGCTGAGTGTCGAAAATGAGTACTAAGTGACGAGAGATGAGTTCCGAGTGATTGAGAGGCTGCCCGAGGGGCCATATTTTGAGTGATTCCTTGTCCGAGAGGCCTTGTTATGCTGATTTCACTGTTTCACTCTTCTTTCAAACATAGCCTCTGTTGGAAAATATTGCTAAGTATATGATTTCAACCTTTAAGCTGAAAGTGTATATTTTGTGACGAAACTGGTTTTAAACTACAAAGTTGAGCTATTATCCTGTTGTTATTTTCAGTTATTATGTTTTTAACTGCTCGTCACTATCTTCAGTCTTTATTTACTTTAGTTACTTACTGAGTTGGTGTACTCACATTACTCCTTGCACCTTGTGTGCAGATCCAGGTGCCTGAGGGGTTGAGCGAGAGCTTCCTGTTGATTCAGTGCTTGACGGAGATTTCGAGGTAGTTGCATGGCGTCTGCAACCCTGTTTTATCCTCTCTATCCAGTTCTTTTCGCATTTTTCTAGACTTGATGTATTTGATGTTCAGTTATGTATTAGAGGCTCTAGACTCATGACACCAGATTGTTGGGGCTGTGTAGTATTTGTTATTTCGAATTTTCCGCACATTTCTGTCATTATAACACTTATAAAGATTCCGCGTTTAATGCTCATGTTAGAAAAATGGCCTAATGTTGATGATAAATGAGTTTGTGAATTAGGGGTTGTCGGCTTGCCTAGCATTGTGATAGGCGCTATCACGATCGGTATTTGGGGTCGTGACAAGTTGGTATCAGAGCCTAAGTTACATAGGTCTTGCGAGTCATGAGCCAGTTTAGTAGAGTCTTGCGGATCGGTATGAAGACGTCTGTATTTATCCTCGAGAGGTTGTAGAACCTTTAGAAAAAACTTCACATTCTTGAAATTCTTGTCGTTTGTTGATCTGAGTACTAATCTTTTGTGGTTCTATTCTATCATAGATGGTGAGGACACGAGCTACCGGATGGGGTGGACGACCCCCAGTGCCACCAGCTGGGGCCACACGAGGCCGAGGTCGCGGTCGAGGCCGTGGCAGGAGCAGAGCAGCACCAGCAAATCCACCAGCTGCCCCAGTTCCCGATTAGGTCCCAGTTGTGGATGTTGCAGCAGCACTAGTGCAGGTACCAACTGTGCCTATCGTGATTCCAGGCCTTCAAGAGGCTTTAGCTCAGATCTTATCAGTATGTACCAGTTTGGCATAGGCAGTTTCAGCTACTACAACTGCAACTACTTCTTAGGCAGGGGGAGACACCCAGACTCCCGTTGCTCGCACACCTGAGCAGGTAGTGCATGGATTACAGACACCGGGAGCACCTCCAGCCCAGCCGGTTGCACCAGCTCAAGAGTTTGTAGTACCAGTTATGCCCGATGATGAGCACCGTCGACTTGAGAGGTTTGGTAGGCTCCAGCCTCTGTCATTCAGTGGTGCAGAGGGCGAGGATGCCCAGGGTTTTCTAGATAAGTGCCAGTGGATGCTTCAGACAGCAGGGATTCTTGATACTAGTGGTGTGGCATTTACCACCTTTCAGTTTACAAGAGCTGCCTTCACTTGGTGGGAGGCGTATGAGAGGCGTAGGCCTATTGGTGCAGCGCCCCTTACTTGGCAGCAGTTCTCTGTTCTCTTTTTGGAGAAGTATGTACCTCAGTCACGCCGAGAGGAGTTACGCAGGCAGTTTGAGCAGCTGCGTCAGGGGGAGATGTTAGTGATGCACTACGAGATGCATTTTTCTGAGTTGGCCCGACATGCAGTTTGGATGGTTCCCACAAATCACGAGCGGATCAGGAGGTTTGTTGATGGCCTCACGTATCATCTACGGATTCTCATGACTAGAGAGAGGGTGATGGGTGCCACCTTCGAGGAGGTTGTTGATATCGCGTGTGAGATCGAGGCGGTTCACCGGTAGGAGCGAGAGGAGAGGGAGGCTAAGCGGCCTCAGGGATCTGGTAGTTTCAGCAGTGCTGCTTTGAGGGGTCAGTTCCAGCAAGGTAGAGGTTGCTCTTTCAGACAGGCCCATTCAGCTTGCCCAGATTACCGTGGGGCACCTTCGGGTCATGGTTATCATGGATCTCAGCGGGGCCAGTCATTACTCAGTGCCCTACCAGCCCAGAGCTTGTCTCGTGCTCCATCAGTCCAAGGTTCTTCCATGCCAGGTCCTTCTACTGGTCATCCCGGTGCCAGGGGTTCCCTTCAGTCCCCATCTCCAGCACCGGGGAGTTGTTATAAGTGCGGAGAGTTTCGACATATGAGGAGGCAGTGCCCTCAACTTCCTGATAGTCAGTCTCAGTAGAGGGGTCAGCCCTCGACTTCAGCTCCAGTTTCTTCACCACCCGCCCAGCCAGCCAGGGTTGGAGGTCAGGCAGCCAGGGTTCGCCCTAGAGGGGGAGGCAAATCAGGTGGTAGTCAGGCTCATTTCTATGCCATCCCAGGTAGATCAGATGTCGCTGCTTCAGATGCCGTGATTTCAGGTATTGTTTCAGTCTGCCACAGAGATGCATTTGCATTATTTGATCACGCTTCCACCTTTTCTTTTGTGTCCTCGCATTTTGCTCATTATTTGGGTATGTCCCGGGAGTTTCTTGCTTTACCTATTCATATGTCTACCCCGGTGGGCGATACTGTGGTTGTAGACTGCATGTACCGGTCATGTGTGGTGACTATTGGGGGTTTGGAAACCCGAGTAGATCTATTGCTATTGAGCATGGTGGATTTTGATGTCATTTTGGGCATGGATTAGTTATCTCCGTGTCGTGCTATTCTAGACTATCATGCTAAGACAGTCACTCTGGCTATGCCGGGTGTACCGCGGATCGAGTGGCGTGGTGTGACTGATTATGTTCCTAGTAGAGTGATCTCTTTCTTGAAGACCCACCGTATGGTTGAGAAGGGTTGTCTTTCATATCTAGAGTTTGTGAGGGATGTCGGAGTTGAGATTCCTAGTATTGATTCTGTCCCAGTTGTGAGGGATTTGCCCAATGTGTTTCCTGCAGACCTGTCGGGCATGCCACCATATAGGGATATTGATTTTGGTATTGATCTGGTGCCGGGAACTCAGCCTATTTCTATTCCGCCATATCGTATATCACCAACGGTGTTGAAGGAATTGAAGGAGCAGCTTCAGGAACTCCTAGATAAGGGGTTCATTCGGACTAGTGTATCATCTTGGGGTGCGCTAGTTCTGTTTATGAAGAAAAAAGATTGCACAATGAGAATGTGCATTGATTATAGGCAATTGAACAAGGTAACAATTAAGAACAAGTATCCCTTGCCTCGCATTGATGATTTATTTGACCAGCTTCAGGGAGCGAGAGTGTTCTCTAAGATTGATCTCTGTTCGGGTTATCACCAGTTAAAGATCAGGGATTCAGATATTCTTAAGACTGCTTTTAGGACCAGATATGATCATTATGAGTTTCTTGTTATGTCTTTCAGACTGACCAATGCCCCAGCAACATTCATGCATTTGATGAACAGTGAAATTTCGGCCTTATCTGGATTTGTTCGTCATTGTCTTCATTGATAACATTCTAGTGTACTCGCGTAGTTAGGAGGAGCATGCGGATCATTTGAGAGTTGTATTGCAGAGATTGAGGGAGGAGAAGCTGTATGCAAAATTCTCCAAATGTGAGTTTTGGCTTGGTTCAATGGCTTTTTTAGGGAACGTGGTGTCCAGTGAGGGTATTCAGGTTGACCCGAAGAAGATAGAGGCGGTTTAGAGTTGGCCTAGGTTGTCCTCGGCCACAGAGATTCGTAGCTTTCTGGATTTGGCAGGCTATTATTGTTGGTTCGTTCATGGATTCTCGTCTATCGTATTGCCCTTGACCAAGTTGACTTAGAAGGATGCTCCATTTGTATGGTCGGTTGGGTGTGAGGAGAGCTTTCAGAAGCTCAAGACAGCTTTGACCACAGCTCCAGTGTTGGTTTTTCAATTAGCTTCAGGTTCATATACCGTGTATTGTGATGCTTCGAGAGTTGGTATTGGTTGTGTATTGATGCAGGAGGGTAGAGTTATTGCTTATGCTTCTCGTTAGTTGAAGCCCCATGAGAAGAACTACCACGTTCATGATTTGGAGTTGGCTTCCATAGTTCATGCATTGAAGATTTGGAGGCATTACTTGTATGGCATATCTTGTGAAGTATTCACTGATCATCGCAATCTTTGCATTGTTCAAGCAAAAAGATCTTAACTTGAGGCAGCGTAGATGGTTGGAGTTACTTAAGATTATGATATCACTATATTGTACCATCCGGGGAAGGCTAATGTGGTGGCCGATGCCTTGAGCTGAAAGGCAGTGAGTATGGGGAGTTTGGCATATATTCCAGTTGGGGAGAGACCCCTTGCAGTTGATGTTCAGGCCTTGGCCAATCGGTTCATCAGATTGGATATTTCGGAGCCTAGTCGAGTGTTGGCTTGTGTGGTTTCTCAGTCTTCTTTATATGATCGCATCAGAGAGCGCCAGTATGATGACCCACATGTGCTTGTCCTTAGAGACAGAGCTATGCATGATGATGCCATAGATGTGACCATCGGTGATGATGGGGTGTTGAGGATGCAGGGCTGGATTTGTGTGCCCAATGTGGACGGGCTTTGGGAGTTGATTCTGGATGAGGCCCATAGCTCGCGGTATTCTATTCATCCGGGTGCCGCGAAGATGTATCATGATTTGAGGCAGCACTATTGGTGGAGAAGAATGAAGAAGGATATTGTGGGATTCGTGGCTCAGTATCTCAATTGTCAGCAGGTGAAATATGAGCATTAGAGACCGGGTGACTTACTTCAGCAAATGGTTATTCCCGAGTGGAAGTGGGAGAGGATCACTATGGACTTTGTTGTTGGACTTCCATGGACTTTGAAGAAGTTCGATGCTATTTGGGTGATTGTGGATCGGCTGACCAAGTCCGCGCACTTCATTCCGGTGTGTACTACCTATTCTTTAGAACGGTTGGCAGGGATTTATATTTGGGAGATTGTTCGTTTGCATGGTTTTCCGGTTTCCATCATTTCAGATAGAGGTACTCAGTTTACTTTACAGTTTTGGAGAGCCGTGTAGAGAAAGATGGGTACTCAGGTAGAGTTGAGCATAACTTTTCATCCTCAGATGGACAGGCAGTCCGAGCGTACTATTTAGATATTGAAGGATATGTTGCGTGCTTGTGTCATCGATATCGGAGGATCATGGGATGAGTTTCTACCGCTTGCAGAGTTTTCCTATAACAACAGTTACCAGTCGAGTATTCAAATGGCTATATATGAGGCTTTGTATGGGAGGCGGTGTAGATCTCCAGTTGGTTGGTTCGAGCCGGGCGGGGCTAGGCTAATGGGGACTGATTTGGTACAGGATGCTTTGGAGAAGGTGAAGGTGATTCAGGTGAGGCTTCGTACGACGCAGTCGAGGCAAAAGAGTTATGCTGATAGGAAGGTTCGAGATGTGTCTTACATGGTTGGCAAGAAGGTTCTGTTGAAGGTTTTACCCATGAAAGGTGTTATGAGATTTGGGAAGAAAGGGAAATTGAGTCATCGGTTCATTGGGCCTTTTGAGGTGCTTCAGAGGATTGGGGAGGTGGCTTATAAGCTTGCTTTGACACCTAGCTTGTCGAGTGTGCATCCGGTATTTCATGTTTCTATGCTCCGGAAGTATATTGGGGATCCGTCTCAAGTTATGGATTTCAGTACGGTTCAGTTGTATGATGATTTGACCTATGATGTGGAGCCAGTGGCTATTTTGGGTCATCACGTTCAGAAGTTGAGGTCAAAAGATATAGCTTCAGTAAAAGTGCAGTGGAGAGGTCGGCCCATGGAGGAGGCTACCTAGGAGATCGAGCGGGAGATGCGGAGCAGATATCCTCACCTATTTGAGGCTTCAGGTATGTTTCTTGACTTGCTCGAGGACGAACGTTTGTTTAAGTTGGGGAGGATGTGACGACCTGGCCAGTCGTCTCATGAGTTACTGCTTCGTTTCTCTCATTCCTGCATTGTTATGCTTCTTTATCTGTGTTTTATGTGATCAAGTTGATTAGTTTGTGTTCGGATAGGATTTGGTAAGAAATGAGATACTTAGTCTCTTTTAAGAAGGTTTAAGTTAGAAAAGTCAACCGGATGTTGACTTATGTGTTAGAGGACTCGTATGTGAGTTCCGATGGTTCGGTTAGCTTCGGGAGGTGATGTGTGACTTAGGAGCGCGATCGGAATGGGTTTTGGAGTTGTAGAGAAGATTTAGGCTTGAATTGGCAAAGTTGATATTTTGGCGATTTCTAGTTGATAGGCGAGATTTTGATATAGGGGTCGGAAAGGAATTCTGAGAGTTGCAGCAGCTTCGTTGTATCATTAGGGATGTGTGTGCAAAATTTCAGGTCATTCGGACGAGATTTGATAGACTTTTTGATCGAAAGCATAATTTAAGAGTTCTTAGAGTTCTTAGGCTTGAATCCCATGTTAAACTGGTGATTATATGTTGTTATGAGCGTTCCGAAATTTTGAACAAGTTCGAACGATGTCATGGGATGTGTTGGTACAATTGGTTTGATGTTCTGGGAGTTCCGGGTAGGTTTCGGGATGTTTTAGGCCAAAAATCATAGCTGTTGCAGGTCCAGAAGGGTTGCAGGCCTCGGAACACACCCGCGCGGTCCGCACAAAATAAAGTGCGGCCGCGGTATGTGCTGTGCGGACCGCACAAAATGAAGGGTGGCCTCGGTAGGTGTTGTGCGGACCGCACAAAATGCGGTGCGGCCGCGGTGGGGAAACATTTCACTGGTCCTATTTCGGAAGCTCATATCTTTTGATCTACATGGAATCTTGAGATGATTCAAAACGAAAGTTGTAGACCTTCGTGTCTAGTTTCCATAAAGGTAAATATATTTCCATTTGGACATCTGTAGCGAATGTTATGACCGAAATACTAAAGTCTGTCACTATAGAGGAAAACCTGTGCGTCCGCGGTCGATTTTGTGCGGTCCGCGGAGGTGGAAATCTGTGGGGTACTCTATAAATACGTGGTTTTGGGTTTTATTTAATATTTTGACCTAGAGAGCTCGGATTTCGGCGATTTTTCGAATGTTTTTCAAGAAATTCATCGGGGCAAGTGATTCTAACTCAGATTTGGCTAGAATACATGAATCTATCATTGAATTCAACATTTAATTCGTGATTTGGGATGGAATTTGGGAAGAAAAGTTGTGGAATCTTCCAAAAATATAAAATAATGATTTGAAAGACCAAATGGTACCGGAATGGGATAATTTTTGTATGGTTAGACTCGTGAGGGTATGAGGATTCTGAAAATATAAATTTTACCCGATTTCGAGACGTGGGCCCGGGGCTTGGGTTTTGCTAATTTCGGAATTTTCAGTACTCTTCTCTTGTTTTTGCCTAGGCTTTGTTCCTTTATCATATTGTGATGTAATTGTTCTGATTTTGGATTGATTTGACGCGAGTGGAGGCCGACTTGAGGGGCAAAGGCGTCGTGGAATAGTATTTTCACCGGGTTGAGGTAAGTAACCATTGTAAATCTGGAACTGAGGGTACAAAACCATGGTATTTTACTTGATTTGATAAAAGCGGTGACACACATGCTAGGTGACGAGCGTGTGGGTGTGCACCGGTAGGGATTGTGACTTGGTCCGTCCCATAGCGACGATTAAGCCGCGTATTTGATTTGGAAATCTTATATTACTCCGTATTTCAGTCTTTTATACTGTATCATGGGTTGTATGCCATGTTTGGGGCCTTGTGCCGACCTGTAGAACCCTTAGGGAAACTTTGACTGTTTTTCCTCACTTTGCTTGATAAAAACCATATCCTCAGTCATGTCTTTACCTGTTTAAATGATTAAAGCTGGTTTTATCACTCTATTCCTAAATGTGAGGATTGTTTGGGGCTGAGGACCCTTCCTTCTATTATTGTGCCCGAGAGGCTGTGAGGTTAATGACTGAGAGAGGTTGAGAACCAAATTGTGATGATGTTATATGTATATACTATGGGCCGGGTTGCACGCCGCAGCGATACTTTTATAGATCGGGATGCATGCCGTAACGATACATATATTGGATCGGGCTGCATGCCGCAGCGATATAGCGCTTGGGCTGTAGGAGCCCCTTCGGAGTCTGCACACCCCCAGTGAGCGCAGTCAACTATATATGTGGATCGGGCTGCACGCCGTAGTGATATATGGATCGGGCTGCAAACCGCAGCAGTTACTATGATTTCTGTTATTATGAGGGATATATGCTCTGAGTGTCGAAAATGAGTACTAAGTGACAAGAGATGAGTTCCGAGTGACTGAGAGGCTGCCCGAGGGGCTATATTTTGAGTGATTCCTTGCCCGAGAGGCCTTGTTATGCTGATTTCACTATTTCACTCTTCTTTCAAACATAGCCTCTATTGGAAAATATTGCTAAGTATATGATTTCAACCTTTAAGCTGAAAGTGTATATTTTATGACGAAACTGGTTTTAAACTACAAAGTTGAGCTATTATCCTGTTGTTATTTTCAGTTATTATGTTTTTAATTGCTCGTCACTATCTTCAGTCTTTATTTACTTTAGTTACTTACTGAGTTGGCGTACTCACGTTACTCCCTGCACCTTTTGTGCAGATCCAAGTGCCCGAGGGGCTGAGTGAGAGCTTCTTGTTGATTCAGTGCTTGACGGAGATTTCGAGGTAGCTGCATGGCGTCCGCAACCCTGTTTTCTCCACTCTATTCAGTTCTTTTCGCATTTTCCTAGACTTGATGCATTAGATGTTCAGTTATGTATTAGAGGCTCTAGACTCATGACACCAGATTGTTGGGGATGTGTAGTATTTGTTATTTCGAATTTTTCGCATATTTCTGTCATTATAACACTTATAAAGATTCCGTGTTTAATGCTCATGTTAGAAATGGCCTAATGTTGAGGATAAACGAGTTTGTGAATTAGGGGTTGTCAGCTTACCTAGCATTGTGATAGGTGCATTCACGACCGGTATTTGGGGTCGTGACAAGTTGGTATCAGAGCTTAAGTTACATAGGTCTTGCGAGTCATGAGCCGGTTTAGTAGAGTCTTGCGGATCGGTACGAAGACGTCTGTATTTATCCTCGAGAGGTTGTAGAACCTTTAGAAAAAACTTCACATTCTTGAAATTCTTGTCGTTTGTTGATCTGAGTACTAATCTTTTGTGGTTCTATTCTATCATAGATGGTGAGGACACGAGCTACCGGATGGGGTGGACGACCCCCAATGCCACCAGTTGGGGCTACCAGAGGCCGAGGTCGAGGCCGTGGCAGGGGCAGAGTAGCACCGGTAGATCCACTAGCTGCCCCAGTTCCCGATCAGGTTCCAGTTGTGGACGTTGCAGCAGCACCAGTGCAGGCACCAACTGTGCCTATCGTGATTTCAGGCCTTCAAGAGGCTTTAGCTAAGATCTTATCAGTATGTACCAGTTTGGCACAGGCAGTTTTAGCTACTACTGCCGTAGCTACTTCTCAGGCAGAGGGAGGCACCCAGACTCCTGTTGCCCGCACACATGAGCAGGTAGTGCAGGGATTACAGACACCGGGGGCACATCCATCCCAGCCGGTTGCACCAGCTCAGGAGTTTGTAGTACCAGTTATGCTCGATGATGAGCAGTGTCGACTTGAGAGGTTTGGTAGGATCCAGCCTCCGTCATTCAGTGGTGCAGAAGGCGAGGATGCCCAGGGTTTTCTAGATAAGTGCCAGCGGATGCTTCGGATAGTAGATATTCTTGAGACTAATGGTGTGGCATTTACCACCTTTCAGTTTACAGGAGCTTCCTTCACTTAGTGGGAGGCGTATAAGAGGCGTAGGCCTGTTGGTGCAGCACCCCTTACTTGGCAGCAGTTCTCTGTTCTCTTCTTAGATAAGTATGTACCTCAGTCACGTCGAGAGGCGTTGCGCAGGCAGTTTGAGCAACTGCATCAGAGGGAGATGTCAGTGATGCAGTACGAGATGCATTTTTTCTGAGTTGGCCCGAATAGTTTGGATGGTTCCCACAGATCGGGAGCGAATCAGGAGGTTTGTTGATGGCCTCACATATCATCTGCGAATTCTCATGACTAGAGAGAGGGTGACGGGTGCCACCTTCGAGGAGGTTATTGATATCGCCCGTAAGATCGAGACGGTTCTCCAGAAGGAGCGAGAGGAGAGGGAGGCCAAGAGGCCTCAAGGATCTGGTAGCTTCAGCAGTGCTCCTTAGAGGGGTCAGTTCCAGCAGGGCAAATGCCGTTCTTTCAGACAGGCCCATTCAGCTCGCCCAGATTACCGCGGGGCATCTTCAGGTCATGGTTATCATGGATCTCAGCGGGTCCAGTCATCACTCAGTGCCCTACCAACCCAGAGCTCGTCTCATACTCCATCAGTTCAGGGTTCTTCCATGCTAGGTCCTTCTACTGGTCATTTCGGTGCTAGGGGTTCCCTTCAGTCCCCATCTCTAGCACCGAGGAATTGTTATGAGTGTGGAGAGTTTGGATATATGAGGAGGCAGTGCCCTCGACTTCATAATAGTTAGTCTCAGCAGAGGGGTCAGCCCTGGACTTCAGCTCCAGTTTCTTCACCACCCGCCCAGCCAGCCAGGGGTGGAGGTCAGGCAGCCAGGGGTCGCCCCAGAGAGGGAGCTAGATCAGGCGATAGTCAGGCTCGTTTCTATGCCATCCTAGGTAGATAAGATGTCGCTGCTTCAGATGCCGTGATTTCAGGTGTTGTTTCAGTCTGCACAAAGATGCATCTATATTATTTGATCCCGGTTCCACCTTTTCTTATGTGTCCTCGTATTTTGCTCATATTTGGGTATGCCCCGGGAGTTTCTTGCTTTACCTGTTCATGTGTCTACCCCGGTGGGCGATACTGTGGTTGTAGATCGCGTGTATTGGTCATGTGTGGTAATTATTGGGGGTCTGGAGACCCGAGTGGATCTATTGCTACTGAGCATGGTGGATTTTGATGTCATTTTGGGCATGGATTGGTTATCTACGTGTCGTGCTATTCTAGACTATCATGCTAAGATAGTCACTCTGGCTATACCGGATGTACCACAGATTGAGTGGCGTGGTATGACTGATTATGTTCCTAGTAGAGTGATCTCTTTCTTGAAGGCCCAACGTATGGTTGGGAAGGGTTGTCTTTCATATCTAGCGTTTGTGAGGGATGTCGGAGCTGAGACTCCTAGTATTGATTCTGTCCCAGTTGTGAGGGATTTTCCCAATGTGTTTCCTACAGACCTGTCAGGCATGCCATCAGACAGGGATATTGATTTTGGTATTGACCTGGTGCCGGGAACTCAGCCTATTTCTATTCCGCCATATCGTATGGCACCAACGGAGTTGAAGGAATTGAAGGAGCAGCTTCAGGAACTCCTAGATAAGGGTTTCATTCGGCCTAGTGTATCACTTTGGGGTGCGCTAGTTCTGTTTGTGAAGAAAAAGGATGGCACAATGAGAATGTGCATTGATTATAGGCAATTGAACAAGGTAACAATTAAGAACAAGTATCCCTTGCCTCGCATTGATGATCTATTTGACCAGATTCAGGGAGCGAGAGTGTTCTCAAAGATTGATATCCGTTCAGATTATCATCAGTTGAAGATCAGGGATTCAGATATTCTTAAGACTGCTTTCAGGACCAGATATGGTCATTATGAGTTTCTTGTTATGTCTTTCGGGCTGACCAATGCCCCAGCAGCGTTCATGCATTTGATGAACAATGTATTTCGGCCTTATCTGGATTCGTTCATCATAGTCTTCATTGATGACATTCTAGTGTACTCGCGCAGTCAGGAGGAGCATGCGGAGCATTTGAGAATTGTATTGCAGAGATTGATGGAGGAGAAGTTGTATGCAAAATTCTCCAAGTGTGAGTTTTGGCTTGGTTCAGTGGCTTTCTTAGGGCACGTGGTATCCAGTGAGGGTATTCAGGTTGACTCGAAGAAGATAGAGGTGGTTCAGAGTTGGCCTAGGTCGTCCTCAGCCACAGAGATTCGTAGCTTTCTGGGTTTGGCAGGCTATTATCGCCGGTTCATTCATGGATTCTCGTCTATCGCATCGCCCTTGACCAAGTTGACTCAGAAAGGTGCTCCATTTGTATGGTCGGATGGGTGTGAGGAGAGCTTTCAGAAGCTCAAGACAGCTTTGACCACAGCTCTAGTGTTGGTTTTGCCATCAGCTTCAGGTTCATACACCGTGTATTGTGATGCTTTGAGAGTTGGTATTGGTTGTGTATTGATGCATGAGGGTAGAGTTATTGCTTATGCTTCTCGTTAGTTGAAGCCCCATGAGAAGAACTACCACGTTCGTGATTTGGAGTTGGCTGCCATAGTTCATGCATTGAAGATTTGGAGGCATTACTTGTATGGCATATCTTGTGAAGTATTCACTGATTATCACAGTCTTCAGCATTGTTCAAGCAAAAGGATCTTAATTTGAGGCAGCGTAGATGGCTGGAGTTTCTTAAAGATTATGATATCACTATATTGTACCATCTGAGGAAGGCCAATGTGGTGGCCGATGCCTTGAGCCGAAAAGCAGTGAGTATGGCGAGTTTGGCATATATTCCAGTTGGGGAGAGACTCCTTGCAGTTGATGTTCAGGCCTTGGCCAATCGGTTCGTAAGATTGGATATTTCGGAGCCTAGTCGAGTGTTGGCTTGTGTGGTTTCTCAGTCTTCTTTATATGATCGCATCAGAGAGCGCCAGTATGATGACCCGCATTTGCTTGTCTTTAGAGATAGAGTTCAGCATGATGATGCTAGAGATGTGACCATCGGTGATGATGGGGTGTTGGGGATGCAGTGCCGGATTTGTGTGCCCAATGTGGACGAGCTTCGGGAGTTGATTCTGGAGGAGGTCCATAGATCGTGGTATTCTATTCATCCGGGTGCCGCGGAGATGTATCAGGATTTGAGGCAGTACTATTGGTGGAGAAGAATGAAGAAGGATATTGTGGGATTCGTGGCTCGGTGTCTCAATTGTCAGCAGGTGAAATATGAGCATCAGAAACCGGGTGGCTTACTTCAGCAAATGGTTATTCCCGAATGGAAGTGGGAGAGGATCACTATGGACTTTGTTGTTGGACTTCCACGGACTTTGAAAAAGTTCGATGCTATTTGGGTGATTGTGGATTGGCTGACCAAGTCCGCGCACTTCATTCCTGTGTGTACTACCTATTCTTCAGAACGGTTGACAGGGATTTATATCCGGGAGATTGTTCGTTTGCATGGTTTTCCGGTTTCAATCATTTCAGATAGAGGTACTCAGTTTACTTCGCAGTTTTGGAGAGCCATGCAGAGAGAGTTGGGTACTCAGGTAGAGTTGTGCATAACTTTTCATCCTCAGACGGACGGGCAGTCCGAGCGTACTATTCAGATATTGGAGGACATGTTGCGTGCTTGTGTCATCGATTTCGGAGGATCATGGGATGAGTTTCTACCGCTTGCAGAGTTTTCCTATAACAACAGTTACCAGTCGAGTATTCAGATGGCTCTATACGGGGCTTTGTATGTTTTGGCGATTTCCGGTTGATAGGAAAGATTTTGATATAGGGGTCGGAAAGGAATTCTGAGAGTTGCAGTAGCTTCGTTGTATCATTTGGGATGTGTGTGCAAAATTTCAGGTCATTCGGACGAGATTTGATAAACTTTTTGATCGAAAGCATAATTTAAGAGTTCTTGGAGTTATTAGGCTTGAATCTCATGTTAAATTGGTGATTTGATATTTTATGAGCATTCCGAAATTTTGAAGTGTGGCCGCGGTAGGTGCTGTGCGGACCGCACAAAATGCGCTGCGGCCACGGTGGGGAAACATTTCACTCGTCCTACTTCGGAAGCTCATATCTTTTGATTTACAAGAAATTTTGAGATTATTCAAAAACTAAAATTGTAGCCCTTCATGTCTAGTTTCCCGAAAGGTAAAGATATCACAATTTGGACGATGTAGCAAAAGTTATGGTCAAAATACTAAAGCCTATCATTGCAGAGGAAAACCTATGCGGTCGCGGTCGTTTTTGTGCGGATCGCACTTGTTTTGTGCGGTCCGTGGAGGTGGAAATCTGTGGGGTACTCTATAAATACGAGGCTTTGAATTTTATTTAATATTTTGACCTAGAGAGCTCGGATTTCGGCGATTTTTCGAAGGTTTTTCAAAAACTTCATCGGGGCAAGTGATTCCAACTCAAATTTGGCTAGAATACATGATCTATCATTGAATTCATCATTTAATTCATGAGTTGGGATGGAATTTAGGAAGAAAAGTTGTGGAATCTTCCAAAAATATAAAATGATAATTTGAAGGACCAAATGTACCGAAATGGGATAATTTTGGTATGGTTAGACTCGTGAGGGGAGGATTCTGAAAATGTAAATTTTACCCAATTCCGAGACGTAGGCCCAGGGCTTGGGTTTTGCTAATTTCGGGATTTTCGGTATTCTTCGCTTGTTTTCTCCTGGGCTTTGTTCCTTTATCATATTGTGATGTAATCGTTCTGATTTTGGATAGATTCGACGCGAGTGGAGGCCGATTTGAGGGGAAAAGGCGTTATGGAATAGTATTTTCACCGGGTTGAGGTAAGTAACCATTGTAAATCTGGAACTGAGGGTACAAAACCCCGGTATTTTACTTGATTTGATAATAGCGGTGACGCACATGCTAGGTGATGAGCGTGTGGGCGTGCACCATTAGGGATTGTGACTTGGTCCGTCCATAGCGATGATTAAGCCGCGTATTTGATTTGGAAATCTTATATTACTCCGTATTTCAGTCTTTTATACTGTATAATGGGTTGTATACCACGTTTGGGGCCTTGTACTGACCTGTAGAACCCTTAGGGGCATTTTGACTGTTTTTCCTCTCTTTACTTGTTAAAAACCATATCCTCGGTCATGTCTTTACCTGTTTAAATGATTAAAGCTAGTTTTATCACTCTATTCCTAAATGTGAGGATTGTTTGGGGCTGAGGTCCCTACCTTCTATTATTGTGCCCGAGAGGCTGTGAGGTTAATGACTGAGAGAGGTTGAGAACCTAATTGTGAGGATGTTATATGTATATACTATGGGCCGGGATGCATGCCGCAGCGATACTTTTATGGATCGGGCTGCACGCCGCAGCGATACATATATTGGATCGGGCTGCACGCCGCAACGATACATATAATGGATCGGGCTGCATGCCGCAGCGATATAGTGCTTAGTTTGTAGGAGCCCCTCCGAAGTCTGCACACCCCAAGTGAGCTCAGTCGACTATATATATAGATCGGGCTGCACGCCGCGGCGATATATGGATCGGGCTGCACACCACAGCGGTTACTATGATTTCTGTTATTATGAGGGATATATGAGCAGAGTGTCGAAAATGAGTACTAAGTGACGAGAGATGAGTTCCGAGTGACTGAGAGGCTTCCCGAAGGGACATATTTTGAGTGATTCCTCGCCCGAGAGGACTTGTTATGCTGATTTCACTGTTTCACTCTTCTTTCAAACATAGCCTCTGTTGGAAAATATTGCTAAGTATATGATTTCAACCTTTAAGCTGAAAGTGTATATTTTTTGACGAAACTGGTTTTAAACTACAAAGTTGAGTTATTATCCTATTGTTATTTTCAGTTATTATGTTTTTAACTACTTGTCACTATCTTCAGTCTTTATTTACTTTAGTTACTTACGGAGTTGGCGTACTCACGTTACTCCATGCACCATGTGTGCAGATCCAGGTGCCCGAGGGGCTGAGTGAGAGCTTCCTGTTGATTCAGTGTTTGACGGAGATTTCGAGGTAGTTGTATGGCGTCTGCAGCGCTGTTTTCTCCTCTCTATCCAGTTCTTTTTGCATTTTTCTAGACTTGATGTATTAGATGTTCAGTTATGTATTAGAGGCTCTAGACTCGTGACACCAGATTGTTGGGGTTGTGTAGTATTTGTTATTTCGAATTTTCCGCATATTTCTGTCATTATAACACTTATAAAGATTCCACATTTAATGCTCACGTTATAAAAATGGCCTAATGTTGATGATAAACGAGTTTGGGAATTAGGGGTTGTCGGCTTGCCTAGCATTGTGATAGGCGCCATCACGACCGGTATTTGGGGTCGTGACATTTCCTGGACATGGATTTGTCTGAAGTATTGATACCTGGAGACGGATTTCTCCTCAGGGTTGGATTACCCTTGTTCCTCGGTACTGGTTGACTTGAAGTCAGTGTTGTATATATTCCGGGATGGATTTTCCTGGGCCGGATGGGCATATGCGGTACCAAGTGGTTGAGCACTTGAGAATGGGAGCACACAGTGCATTTTTCATACATTTTGTCATTGACATGTAGAGATTTGCTGAGTTTTATACTTCACACAGTTTGGATTGGTATTTTGCTTTACTGTTGTATTGAATAATTGAATTGCCAGCATGCTTACTTTTTGGTACAATTTAAATGTGTTATAATTGCTGAGGTTTAGTTCGTCACTACCTATCAGTCCATAGTTTGGACTTGTTACTTACTGAGTTGGTGTACTCACATTACTCCTTACACCTTGTGTGCAGATATAGGTATCTCAGGGCACGGTAGTGGCTGTTGACTATTCCAGTCGCGGATTATAACCGGAGATAGCGAGGTAGCTGCCTAGCGATCGTAGTTTGCCTTTCTCCTTCTTTGTCTTCCTTCTAGTATACTTTGGCTACTTTCAGACTATTTTGGACTTGTTATGTTTTGGAACAATTGTAGTATTGCTCATGACTTAGTGACACCAGAGGTCGGGCTTTTATTTTTCCGCATTTTGGTTTTTGACTTTATATCTTTTTATGGAATTTCAGTTGAAAAAGGTTGTTATTTAAGTTTTAAATGAAATGTTGATCTACTTTGAAAATGTGTCGGATGGCCTAGCTTCATGATAGGCGTCATCACGATCGGGTTGGTTTTGGGGTCGTGACAATTTTAATTTAACATTAGTCTCTTATTTTTTAACATAAAATTTGGATAATTACAGCAACAACAACAATAATATATTTAGTGTCATCTCACATACTAGTGTTAGGAGAGAATAATATGTATGCAGACCTTACCCATATCTTGTGGAGGTAGAGAGTCTATTTTCAATAGACGCTCAGCTCAAGAAAAGTGTAAGTACTATAGTAATGAAAAAGAAATACCGCAACGTAAAAGCCATAAAAGAAAGCAAAACCTGGATAATTACAACTACATAATATAAATTACAATTACTTATAATGAAAATTTTAATATATAACAAAAAATAGTTGTTTGACTTCTAAATTAAACAATTATTTAGAAGAATCCCTATTTATATGGACCACCCACTCCCCCCTCCTCAGCCCTCACCCTCCAAAAACAAAAGAAAACTTCTAAAAACAAAAGAAAAAGTTGTAAAAGATTTCTTGATTTTCTTTTCCATTTTTCTTGGGCCGCACCTTCCAAATATAATGCGGACTTTATGAGTTCCCAATGGCCAAATAGATACTCGAACTCCTATATTTTATTATGTGTTGAGAAAGCTATTGTACAATCCATGAGGGTTTTTTGGAGACGTCTCCCCTCCACGCCTATTTATTTTTCTCGACGCTAAAATTTGTTATACAATGGCCTAAGGTCAAATTTAATAAGAGACCTTAAACTTTTTAATTGAAATAAATGTACAAAAAATTAATGTTGCATTTCTTCTTTTTCCTTTATTAGCCTTTTGTTCATATGATAATAGTCTTAGAAAGATTAAACCTTTAATTTCATGTAATAATATTATTATATTAGTAAATATTAATTCGAGATAATAAGATACTAGCCATGTGTTTGAAATATTGTCATGACCCAAACCGATTGGCCGCGACATGCTCCCGGTACCTTATTCAACCGAGTACCAACTTAAAATATTTTTTCGTATCATACTATCATAGGTAAATGAGACGGAAAGGCTGCCGTGAGATAACTAGAATAAAATATGAGATAATACTCGACATAAGACGACCCAACATGTAATACAAATTAACTTATACATATGTCATGTACGTGAAAGATTGTATGGCCTTGTCTGCCTATGCTCAGTGTAGGAGTGATCATTTTGGTCTTATAGGCCCGTATGTCATATGTATAAGTTTGTATTACATGTTGGGTCGTCCTATGTCGAATATTCCCTCATGTTTTATTCTAGTTATCTCACGATATCCTTTCCATCTCATTTACCTATGATAGTAAGATACGAAAAGATATGTTAAGTTGGTACTCAGTTAAGTAAGGTATCGGGTGCCCGTCATGGCCCATCGGTTTGAGTCATAAACCACAGGTCCCAGGATTAGGAGTCATCACCTGATGTTGTTACATGTATATTATCAGTCTCCTCATATGATGTATATGCATTGATTGATCCAGGTTCCACCTATCATATGTTACTCCGTTGGTTGCTAGTAAGTTTGGAATAGAACCTGAGTTGGTTAAACCTTTTGAGGTGTCCACATCTATTGGGGATCCAGCGATAGCTAAGCATGTATATAGAGATTGTACATTAGTAGCTCATAGTCGATCCACAGTA
The DNA here is from genome assembly GCF_000393655.2 of Nicotiana sylvestris. Taxonomy (NCBI): domain Eukaryota; kingdom Viridiplantae; phylum Streptophyta; class Magnoliopsida; order Solanales; family Solanaceae; genus Nicotiana; species Nicotiana sylvestris. The sequence goes on from NC_091058.1 coordinate 60,467,117, forward strand.
ACATACCTAATTGAGTTGGATATGGTAGAATTTTATGTTATACTAGGTATGGATTGGTTGGCTTCTTGTTATGCCAACGTTGATTATAGATCAAAGATGTTCCGATTCCAATTTCTAAGGGAGCCTATTTTTGAACGAAAAGGTAATACGACATCGCCGAGAGGTAGATTTAATTCCTATCTCAAGGCAAGGAAGATGATTAGAAAGGGCTATATTTATCAGTTCGGGTACAGGATATGAAAGTAGAGTCACCAACCATTCAATCTATCCTTGTGGTTTATGAGTTTCCTGATGTTTTTCTCGATGAGCTTTTGGGTCTTCCGCCAGAGCGATAAATTGAGTTTGCTATTGACATATTACCAGATAATCAACCAATATCTATTCCTCTCTATAGAATGGCACCTGCAAAGTTGAGAGAGTTGAAGGAACAACTAAGGGACTTGCTTGAAAAAGGTTTTATCAGACCTAGTAAATTACCGTGGGGAGCACCTGTGTTATTTGTGAGGAAGAAAGATTGTTCCTTGCGGATGTGTATTGATTATAGACAACTGAATAAGGTGACAATCAAGAATAAGTACCCGCTCCCGAGGATTGATGATTTATTTGATCAGTTGTAAGGTTCCAAGTGTTTCTCGAAGATAGACTTGAGGTCTGGGTACCATCAGGTAAGGGTTAAAGAGAAAGATAAGACAGCATTCAGGACCAGATATAGATATTTTGAGTCTCGTGTTATGTCATTCGGTTTGACCAATGCCCCAGCAGTATTCATGGACTTGATGAACCGTGTGTTCAAATCCTTTCTAGATCTATTCGTAATTGTATTTATTGATGATATATTGGTGTATTCACGTTCAGACACTAAGCATGCAGATCATTTGTGTACTGTGCTCAGAGTTGTACAAAAACGAAAGTTGTATGCAAAGTTCTCTAAATGTGAATTCTGTAGCTTTCCTTGGGCATATTATTTTGGGTGAAAGTATCCAAGTTGATACACAAAAAATTAAGGCAATAAAGACTTGGCCTAGACCCACGACACCGATGTAGGTTCGTAGCTTTCTCGGTTTGGCAGGTTATTACAGAAGATTTGTAGAGAGATTTTCTTCTCTTTCAGCGCCATTGACAAAGTTAACTTAGAAGGGATCTAAGTTTGAGTGGACTGATGCTTGCGAACAGAGTTTCCAGACATTGAAGGATAGACTAACTTCCGCACCGGTTCAAACACTCCCTGAGGGAACCGATGGTTATGCTATCTATTGTGATGCTTTGGGCATTGGATTGGATTGTGTATTGATGCATCATGGTAAGGTTGTATCTTATGCTTCTAGACAACTAAGAAAGAAAAATACGTAGTTGAGAAAGTTTATCCGAAGGCATATTGATCTTATGACATATTGAGAAATCTTATTAACTCACTTCTGATGCATTGCATTCAGTTATACATGCACATTGACCCATGATCAGATGGCGCTATATATATATATATATATATATATATATATATATATATATATATATATATATATATATATACGTATATGTGGTATGAGGAAAGGTTATGTCGTTATATACGCACCACCATCTGATCACCTGGTATGCGTTGATGATTTTGCCCACAGAGGCCGAAATAATATGACGAGATGCCCTCAAAGGCTTGTGATATTATGTACACCTGCACCTATGCATGATACGACATCTATACGTATATGCATGACATTATAAATGTTTCAGGATTCACAAAGTTATTTAGACTTACATGTGAAAATCTTTACTCCATGTTTCCTTTATGTCTTTTATGTACTGATTTTTATGCCTTACATACTCACTACATGATTCGTACTGACACCCCTATTTTTCGAGGCCTGCATTTCATGCTCGCAGGTGCAGGTAGACAGGCTGACGATCCCCCTTCTTAGGATACTTGATCTCGTAATTCAGCAGGTTATTGACAGATGTTATTCATGACCTACCCTTAATTCATGTTTACATATTAGACGCATGTTTAGGGGTGTTCGACAGGTAGGACTCGGGCACTCGTCATGGCCCATCGATTTGGGTCGTGACAAATATATTACATCGGATATTATTGTAAAAAAATATTATCCACTAATATGAATACTTGAATAGCTAAATTTAAAATTTTAAAATATTTCTATTGTTTAAAAGAATGCATTTTTTCTTCCTTTTTTATAAAAATCATATATTTTTTTTCTACAAATTTTAATATTATCTAATCAAAAAAATAAATTATAAAATTTCTTATTTAGATTTTTTAGGACCTCAAAATTTTGAGGTCTAAAGCAAAGGCTTTACTAGCCTCTCTCTCGAGCCACCCATTTTGACATATAATATTTTTTTCTATTATAGTAATTGCCTTACTAATATATGAAAACAAAAATTAAAAATAGTATGTCTAAGATTGTGTATAGCAAATTACACATTTTTGTTTTGAGGTTTCTACTTGTAACACATATTTCCAATGGTTCCAAATGTTAAACAAAATTTCTCTTTGACAGGTCATCAAATGAGAGAAGTTTGATGAAATATTTGTTATAAAATAATGACTATAAAGTAAATAAACTGAAGACAAATATAGAGAGATTGATATATAATTCAACTTCAAATTGTTATAAATAATGAATTGAAAACTCCTCATTTATAGAAGAAAGGAAGCAGCTGCGAGGCTTTTCTTCAGATGTTTGTCAGTTGTTTCTATGAGTTGCTCGCAACCTGCCTATTTAATAAGAAGTTGTTGCAAATTATTTCATTGAGTTGCTTGCAACCTGCCTGCATCAGCTTCTTGTAGATAAACATCAACAGAGTAGTAAACATATAAGGTTTTAACATCAGGAAGATTATCTATAGCGGAGTAATAAATGGACATCCACAATATAATATTTTCATAACACTCCCCCTTGGATGTTCATTAAAAGATAATGTGCCTCGTTAAAACCTTACTGGGAAATATCCAGTGGGAAAAACCCTAGTGAAGGAAAAATAGTACACATATTTAGTAATACACATTTCTAGCTGCCTCATTAAAAACCTTACAAGAAAACCCCCATGGGAAAAATCTTAGTAAGGAAAAAAGTGTATAGTGCATATTTTGCTCCCCCTAATGAAAATTTTGTTTCAAATATTTGAGTCTCTGCATTTCAATCTTGTATACCATTTTCTCAAAAGTTGAAGTTGGCAAAGATTTAGTGAACAAATCTACCTGTAACAACCCGACCGGTCGTTTTGAGTTCTAGTACGTTGTTCAACTGTTTGAGGCCTTGAGTAGCTTCACTTCATGTTTTATAACTTGTACGCATAGTTGGAATCGAATTTTGGGAAGTTCAAAATTCTCAATTTGGAAGCTTTAAGTTGGAAAGGTTGACCAAGGTTTGACTTTTGAGTAAACGACCTCAGAATGAGGATTTTAAGGTTCCAATAGGTTCGTATGATGATTTTGGGTTGATTATCGGGTGGTCCGGAAGCATTTCAGTGCTTATTGTGGAAAGTTGGCATTTTGAAGGTTTTAGAATTTCCTAAGATTGATTGAAGTGAACTTTGATTTTATTAATGTCTATTTGGGATTCCGAGCCTAGGAATAGGTTCGTATCATGATTTGTGATTTGCACGTAAAGTTTGGTATTATTCCGGAATATTTAAGTGTAATTCGGACGCATTCAGCAAAGTTTGAAAGTTGAAAGAAGGGTTTTGATCGTCGATTCATAGTTTGGATGTAGTTTGGTGTGATTTAAGGCCTCAAGCAAGTTTTCATCATATTTTGGGAATGGTTGGTATGATTGGACGGGGTCTCGGGTGTATTTCAGATGGGCTACAGGTCATTTCGCCATGTTTGAGCTGTTGTTTCAGAGATCTGGTGCATCCTCCTTCGCGATCACGAAGAAAGAGCCACGATCATGAAGAGAAGTGTTGTTCCAGGCCTTGTGAACCGCGATCTATGGTTAGTGGTCTGACTTCGGGAGCTTATTTCTTGCAATCTATGAGGAATTTGGGGATAATACAAAAATAAAAAGTTGTAGCCCTTTCAATCTAGTTTTCCGAAAATCAAACCATTTGTCATTTGAAATTTTATACAAAAAGTTATGGTTATTATACCGAAGGGTGTCTGTGAAAAGGAAGTAAAATTTGTACAACGCGATCGCGAGGTTTTTGCCGCGATCGCGATGAAGGAAACGATGTTGGAACTTTGTTAATCGCAATCGCATGGATAATGATCACGATCGTGAAGAAGGAGGCCTGGCAGGTGTATTAAACATCTAATTTCGGGGTTTTGGGCTTATTTTATCACTTTTAAATTCTTGGAGCTTATGTGGGATGATTTGGGGTGATTCTTGAAGATCGTTTTCGCCATATATCATAAGGTAAGTTATTCCTGCTTGTTTCGAGTTAAATGCATGGGTTATATATGGATTTTAACATGAAAATTTGATAGAAATTATGGATTTTTTGGAAGAAAACCTATAAATGGTATTTTTAGATTTTGACAACGAAATTGAACCTGAAATTAGGAATAAATCGTATATTTGAGTTCGTGGTATTATGGGTAAATTTATCTTCGAAATTTTTTGGAATCTGGGCACGTGGAGCGCGAGGTTTGACTTGGTTGACTTTTTGAGTGGAGTTGAAAATTATTTTAAATTGATTAATTATGAGTATGAGAGTATATTTTTATTGGTTTGCACGTTGTTTGACTAGTTTCAGGTCTATGGACATTGGTTTGAGATGTTAGAGAGTCGTTGAAGCCGGTTATGGAACTTCATTACGAGGTAAGTCTCATGTCTAACCTTGTGAGGGGAAATTTATCTCGTACGTGTTATTCCTATTATATGTTACATGTTGTAGGAGCTACGCACATATGAGGTGATGAGTGTCCATGCGTATGCTAGAATTCCTGATTATGTCCGGGTATACTAGGATTCACGCCATGCTTTAATTATACTATTTGAGTTATTTTGGCCTATTTAATTACTTTATTTCGCATTGTGACCTGAGACTAGACTCGCGCAGAGTAATGGACTCGCTATTTTAGTTATTCGACGAGCTACTAATTTAGCCACGGAAAATTATGCTTCCCTTTGTGTATTCATCGAAAAGTTTCCTTAAAACTCATAACCCACACGTATATTCATGAGTAGGGTCAAGGACCCGTTAAATATTCTTATTCTAATGGGATCGAACTGTTCGCCTCGGTCTGATTATGTACCACACTCTTATCAGATAAGGTCCTTCACCTCGGCAGGATTATGTACTACACTCTTATGGTATCGGGTCGTTCCCCTCGGCAAGGATTATGGATCACACTCTTATAGAATCAGGCCATTCTCCTCGGTATTTCTATAAAATACTCTTGTGGGATCAGGCCGTTTGCCTCGGCAGGATATTGTAACACACTCTTATTGGATCGGGTCGATTACCTCGGTAGGATATTGTAGCACAATCTTATGGGATTGGGTCATTGGCCTCGACAGGATATTGTAACACACTATTAAGGGATCAGGTCGTTCACCTCGGCAATATCATGTATAATATTCTTATGGGATCGGGTCGCTCGCCTCGGCAGAATCGTGCGAAATACTTGATAAGGAGTCTACGTACTCATGAATTTCCTGATTTGCGATGTTACCGTTGTTTGGGTATTAACCATTACGTAATCCATTTGAGGAAGTATCCAATGATTGAGGTCTTTGTGTTCATTGTTCTACTATTGACCGTATTATTGCCTATATCTGTACTTATTGTTTACTTACCATATTTCATACTTGTCTACTTTATTATATTCGATTTACTGGACCACTAGTAAGTGTCAATGTCGACCCCTCATCACTAATTCTCCCGAGTTAGGCTAGATACTTACTGGATACGTTTTGATTTACGTACTCATGCTACAGTTCTACACTTATTGTGCAGGTATATATTTCTGGTGATCTTTTGGTCGCAAAGGTGCAGCTATCGCGGGGATTTTACGGTGAGTTGCATCTTATGTTACGATCCGCAGCATACGAAGTCTCCATCATAATTATTTACATTATCCTGTGTATCTTGTATTCCAGACAGATATCGTATTTTTATTGTACTTCCTAATATATGCTCATGCACTTGTGACATGGGATTTTAGGGTGTTCTATAATTTGTTTATGGAGTGTTTTATATTGACACGCTTTTATTTTCTATTTTAATTAAATTGTACATATCTATGATTTTTAATGCATTGATCTCTCTGTCTAATAAGGTTCATGATTTTAAAAATAATAAAATAAATAATTAAGTTGGTAGTTCAATATTGGCTTACCTAATGGCGACGTTGGTTGCCATCATAGCCTATACTGGATTTTGGGTCGTGACACTGCCAGATTGTCACTTGAATGGTTTTATATCCTTTTATAAATCCTCCCTTTAATTGGGATATGCATGCAACATTTACAAAATTGTGGATCTTTTATCACATTCCAAACCATATTTTTCTCGTATAAAATAAATCATTGATCTCAACCATACTCATTCCTTACTTGCTTCATGAATATCTATTATCTCAGCATAATTTGAAAAGGTAAAAACAATAGATTGCTTTGTGGAGCGCCATAATATGACAATATCTCCACATGTAGATACGTACTCAGTTTAAGATCGAGCTTTATGGAGATCAGATAAATAACCTGCATCTGCATAACTAACAAGATCTGTACTACCTTTGTTAGCATAAAATAAACACATATCAAGAGTTCCCTTTAAATATCACAATATACGCTTAATCTCGTTCTAATGTCTCCGTATAGGAAAAGAGCTATATCTCGCTCGTAAATTAACAGAAAATGCTATGTCAGGCCTTGTAGCATTGACAAGATACATAAGTGCACTAATTCCTCTGAGATAAGGTATTTCAAGACCAAGGAGTTCCTTATCCTCTTCTGGAGATCAGAACGAGTCCTTATTCACTTCAACTGATCGAACAATCATTGGTGTACTCAATGGGTTCACTTTGTCCATGTAAAAGCATTTTAAGACCTTTTCTATATAGGAAGATTGATGCATAAAGATCATTTTTGCTATATGTTCAATTTGTAGACCAAGACAAAGTTTTGTCTTTCCAAGATCTTTTATCTCAAATTCTTTCTTAAGATATTCAATTGCCTTTTGGAGCTCTTCTAGAGTTCCAACAAGATTTATGTCATCAATATAAACAACAAGTATAACAAATTCCGATGCTATTTTTTTAATAAAAATACATGGATAAATAACAATATTTATGTAACTTTTTTTCAGCAAAGATTCACTAAGGCGATTATACCACATGCGCCCAAATTGCTTTAAACCGTACAAAAATCTTTGTAATCTGATTGAATACATTTTCCCAGATTTTTAATTTGCTTCAGGAATTTTAAATCATTCAGGGATTTTCATATAAATTTTATTATCAAGTGAACCGTACAGATAAGTTGTAACTACATCCAATTGATGTATTCTAAGCCTTTTATGTAGGGCTAAAATGATGAGATATCGAAATGTTATGGCATCCATAACAGATGAATATGTTTCTTCAAAATCGACTCCAGGTCGTTGTGAGAATCCTTATGCGATAAGGCGCGCTTTGTATCTTTCAATTTCATTTTTATTATTTTGTTCACAAAAACTCATTTATGACCAACTGGTTTTATACCGGCAGGTGTTTGGACTACTAGTCCAATGACCTCTCTTTAAGAAAGTGCATTCAATTCTGATTGAATTACCTCTTGCCATTTTGGCCAATCAGATCTTTGTCGACATTCTTCGACAGATCGGGATTCAATATCCTCATTATCTTGCATAATGTTAAATGCAACATTATATGCAAAAATATTATCCACCACTATTTTAGATCAATTTAAATTAATTCCATCACCAATAGAACTTATTAAAAGTTCCTCGGTCACTTGAGCCTCAAGTTCATTTATTTCTTCAGGAATCTTAGAACTAATCAGATCTTGGGTCTCTTCAAGGGATCCCTTCATAGTATCATTTTGATCATTTATCGATTATCTTTACCTAGGATTTCTATCCTTAGAACCCAAAGACCTACCATGCTTTAGGACTGCTTTAGGTTCACTAGATCTCATGCTAGTAGATGGTCCTGTGGGACATCAATTCGAATATGCACATTCTCTGTAGGTATATGTGACTTGGTTATTCTTTTCAAATCAGTAAACGCATCTGACATTTGATTTGCTATATTCTGTAAATGGATGATCATCTGGACCTCCTGACTACATATAGGGGTACGTGGATCAAAATGAGAAAATGATAAAACTTTCCACACAATTTCTCTTTGGATTTCCTTTTTATCCCCCCCTAATTGTAGAAATTTGTTTCATCAAATCGACAATCTGCAAATTGAGCAGTAAATTAATCTCCCGTCAATAGCTCAAGATAGCGAATAATAAAGGGTGATTCAAACCCAATATATATTCCTAACCTTCTCTGAGAGCTCATCTTATTGCACTATGGTAGTGCTACTGACACATATACAACACATCCAAATATTTGTAGATCAACAATATTTGGTTCATGATAAAAAATTAATTGTGACGGGGAATATTTATTGTAATGTATCGGTCTGAGACAAATAAATGATGTTGCATACAAGATAGCATGGCCCCAAACAGTATTGGGCAATTTTGTTTTAATAAGTGGTGGTCTTGCTATCAATTGCAGACATTTAATAAATGACTTTGCAAGGCCATTTTGAGTTTGAACATAACTACAGGATGTTCAATCTTTATCCCAACTAAGAGACAATAATCATCAAAAGCTTGAGATGAGAATTCTCCAGCATTATCAAGGCGAACAACCTTTATAGGACAATCTAGGAATTGTGCCCTTAACCGAATTATTTGGGCTAACAGCTTTGCAAACGCCAGGTTGCGAGATGATAGTAAGCACACATGAGACCATCTTGAAAATGCATCTATTAGGACCATAAAATATCTAAACAGCCCACTTGGTGGGTGAATAGGTCTACATATATCCCCATGTATACGCTCTAAAAAGGCAGGAGATTCCATGCTAACCTTCATTGGTGATGGTCTAGTGACTATTTTGTCTTGATAACAAGCATCACAAGAAAATCATCATTTGTAAGAATCTTCGGGTTCTTTAATGGATGCCCAATCGAATTTTAAATAATTTTTCTCATCATTATTGATCCAGGATGGTACAAGCGGCCATGGCAAATCATAAACGTATTTGAATTAGTAAACTTTTGGTATACGATAGAGTGTGTTTCAACTGTACTGATCTTTGAATAGTATAAGCCAGAAGATAAAGTTGGTAACTTTTCTACAATGCACTTCTGGCCAGAAATATTTTTTGTGATACAAAGATATTCCACATTCATTTCATCTATCATCTCAATATGATACCCTTTTCAGCGAATATCTATAAAATTCAACAAATGTCTTCAAGACTTGGAGGAGAATAATGCATTGTCTATAATAAGTTTTGTTCTTTTAGACATAAATATAGTGGTTCTTCCGGAGCCTTAAATCAAATTTATATTACCAGAAATTGTAGAAACATTTGCTTTTTCCATATCCAAATAAGAAAAGTATTTCTGATATTTGAATATGGCATGAGCTGTTTCACTATCAATTACACATATATCTTCATGATTGGTCTTTGATCCAAACATAATTTGACGATTATCCACATTTTTCAAAATGACATAAACAAAATATATTATAGTAAACATCATTATCAAAGCATAATTTACATAATTATACTATCTAATACAAACAACGAAAGTTAAAATATTTATATTTCAACAGATTCATCACCGATCACGTGACTTGTTTCTCCTTTTGGGAGTGCAAAGTAATCATCTACATCCAACTGCATTAAGTCTAAATTATCTTCAGAAATAAAATTTGCTTCAGCATTTTTCTCTATCTTCTTTAGGGAAGCATGATAAAGCTCAACCAGGTGCTTTGGCGTACGACATGACGTGACCAATGCCCTTTTCCTCTACATATATAACATGCATTTTCTGCATTTATTTCTTGGACCGCTTTATACTTTTGTTCCTTCCTTTTCCACTGTTGGTAGTTAGGAGGATTCTTTGGTGCATTACAATTACCAATATTAGGATTTCTTCCCCGACCACAGTCATGACCCAGACTGGGGCCACAACTTCTTCCACGCTTATCTTGGTGGAAGTTATTCTCATTTGCTTCAGGGAATGGACAAGAACCAGTAGGTCGACTTTCATGATTTTTTTATTAATAGCCTATTATGTTGCTCGGCCACAAAAAGATGTGAAATAAGTTCAGAATACTTTTTAAATCCCATCTCTCAATATTGCTGCTAAAGGAGCATATTCGAGGCATGAAAAGTGGTGAAAGTTTTCTCCAACATATCATGATCAGTAATATTATCACCACATAATTTTAGTTGGGAAATAATTATAAACATAGTAGACTTATACTCACTGATAGATTTATAATCTTGTAGCCTTAAATGAGTCTAGTCATAATGTGCTTGTGGAAGAACGACCATCTTCAGGTGGTCATATCTATATTTCAAGTTACTCCACAATATAATTGGATCTTTAACATTGAGATATTCTATTTTCAAGCATTTATCAAGGTGATGGCATAGGAATATCATTACTTTGGCACAATATTAGTTTGATGCTTGATTTTTGTCCTCGATGGTGTCTGCCAGACCCATCGGATCAAGATGAATTTCAACATCAAGCACCCAAGACATGTAACTTTTGTCGATATATCCAGGGCTACAAATTCAAGTTTAGAAAGATTTGACATTATTTAGAAAAAAAAAGTTCGTACATGTGATACTTTCAAAGCATTTGCTCGAGATGACAGAGTCTCGTGCTAATAACGTGTTATAAAATAAAGATTGTAATGTAAATAAACTGAAGACAAGTATAGAGAGAGATTGATATATTATTTAACTTCAAACTGATGTATATGATGAACTAAAAACTCCTCTATTTATAGAAGAAAGGAAGCATATGCGAGGCTTTTCATGAGTAGATGCGAGGCTTTTTTTGAGCTACTTGTAAGATGTTTGCATGAGCTGCTCGCGACCTGCCTGTTTAATAAGAAGCTATTGCAAATTATTTCATTGAGTTACTTACAACCTGCCTGCATCAGGTGCTTGTAGATAAACTTTGATGGAGTACTAAACGAATAATCTTCTTCATGAAAATTATCTATAACGGAATAATAAATTAACATCCAAAATATAATATTTTCGTTACAATATCCGTCTTCATTGTTCTTGTAGGGAAGTTGTTTATGCCACGTCCGTATTTAGAACAACTTGCATAATAATATGGGAAATTTTCGTTCATATACCATATAGGAAACTATATTACCAAATATATTCATAGTTTGCATATTACCCTTCATGCTAATAGTATTTCTACATAATATATACAATGCATTAAATAAAGAATCATTATAGCTGTGAGATTCCTTATTTAGGCGCGCTAAAAAAGGGGAATTAAATATTTTTCAGATCTTCCAACGCAGATCACGCACAGTAATTACTATCGTCGACTTCTTTACAAAATTTATGTACTCTATTTTTTGCGCTAAACTCTGTTTCAACATTTTCTCTGATTTCACAAATCAAAATCGACAAAATCTTCTATAATTCTTCTGCAACAAAAGCAATTATGGCAAAAATACAAAGCAAAGGAAAAGAGAGCAGCAATTCCACCATTGACAACCATTAAAAAGCTTTGAATTTAAATTTGAGTTTTCAAAAATCATTATTTGTTTGGATTGGGTGTTGTTGAAAATAATTGGGAATATGATATGGAGTTTATATCTCAATTTTGAGGGGTTTTGGTGAAGATTAGACTTGGTTTTGACTGAATTTCAGATTGAAACTCGAAGAAGAAGAAGAAGAAGAAGACGTATATTGCAGAAATTGTAGAAAAATTGTAGATAAATTGTAGACAGTTGTTTATTTATTTTTCTTTTATTCATTTACCTATTGTATAAAAGTTGAACAACATTGTATAAAAATTATATTTAAGTGGATGATTTAGTACTTTTTTTGACAAAAATATGTATCAAAAATATGAAACATACATTTCAGGGGAAGCATTTCGAGTCCAAATATGTACCCAGTTTGTAGATATTTTGTAGATAAATTGTAGATTATTTGTATTCTGATTGTAGATGCTTTATTTTCTGTTTTCACCAATAAAAAAATGACTAAAACTTCTACAAATCTTCTGAAAAAACGCAATTATGTTAAAAATCCCAATTATGCTACAATTGAATGGGAATTGGGATATTAAAATTCATTGTACCCAGTTTGTAGATATTTTGTAGATAAATTGTAGATTATTTGTATTCTGATTGTAGATGCTTTATTTTCTGTTTTCACAAATAAAAAAATGACTAAAACTTCTACAAATCTTCTGAAAAAACGCAATTATGTCAAAAATCCCAATTATACTATAATTGAATGGGAATTGGGATATTAAAATTCTATATACCCAGTTTGTAGATATTTTGTAGATAAATTGTAGATTATTTGTATTCTGATTGTAGATGCTTTATTTTCTGTTTTCACAAATCAAAAACGACTAAAACTTCTACAAATCTTCTGCAAAAAATGTAATTATATCGAAAATCCCAATTATGCTACAATTGAATGGGAATTGGGATATTAAAATTCAATGTATCCAGTTTGTAGATATTTTATCGATAAATTGTAGAATATTTGTATTCTGATCGTAGATGCTTTATTTTCTGTTTTCATAAATCAAAAACGACTAAAACTTCTACAAATCTTCTGCAAAAAACGCAATTATATCGAAAATCCCGATTATGCTACAATTCTGTGATTCTCCTACATGCTTTTGTTACTCCTTACAAAACTGCTATGCTAAATATGGAATCCAAAAAAATATTTCTGCAATTTTTCTTCAAGAAAAATAAATAAACAACAGTCTACAATTTTTCTTCAATTTATTTATAATTTTTCTACAATTTCTGCAATATACGTCTTCTTCTTCGAATTTCAATCTGAAATTCAGTCAAAACTAAGTCTAATCTTCATCAAAACCCCTGAAAGTTGAGATATAAACTCCAAACCATATTCCCAATTATTTACAACAACACCCAATCCAAACAAATAATGATTTTTGAAAACCCAAATTTGAATTCAAAGCTTCAAAGCTTTTTAATGGCTGTCAATGGTGGAATTGCTGCTCTCTTTTCCTTTCCTCTTATATTATTGAAGGAACCCGAAATCATAACCATCAAAAGTTATTGTTGTATATGAAACTTTGAAGATTTGACTTCAATTTTGACTGGTTGTAAAAGAAAAAACCTTGATTTTGGACGTTAATGGTAGAGGGTTTCAATTGTTTTTCTGGTTTTTCTAGTTTCTCTGTGTGTGGTGATACGTGGGTGAGGGTGTGGGGTTGGGAGAGAGAAACGTGGGGGGGGGGGGAGATTTGGAGGAATATACGGTACCATTAATGTAGGAGTGATATAAGGTACAATTAATGTACAGTTAAAAAATCTTATGGTATAGAATTAGTAATTAGGTATACTAATGTAATTATATCAAACCTTAAATATAGAGGGTAATATAGTTTCTTATATGGCATAGAAACGTAAAAATTCCTAATAATATTCATTTTCCTGTGCAAGCGCAATTAGGAACTTGCCCAAGGTACTGTAAAGTAATGATCCAACCATTTCCAACCTATAAATAAACATAAATAGTAAAGTCGTTATGATAATTGCTGTTTGTACTTTGTTTTTTTGGATACTAACTTAAGTATGAAACAACAGACAATTCTTTTATTAATAGCTATCAATTACAAAAAATAGTTATTGTAACTTTATATTGAGTAGTTTTATGTATGATCACTAAACTTTAGGCGATAACAATAAAATTATAATATTATTTTTTATCATATTAAAGTAACTAAATTTTAATGCTATAACAATAAAGTCACAATTGTTATCTAGTATGTCATAATAGATTAACTGAACTTTACCTATATTTTTTAATCTCTTCAAGTGCGAGTAAATCCAATAATTCTACTATATTTCAACAAAAAATTGGCAAACTTTCGAAAAGTCAATAGGAAAAGGAAAAACAAGGTTCGAACTTTGAATTTTACGAGTGAGTTGTTAAATTCACATAGCATCATAAAATAAAAATAAAACAACAAAACGAAATACAGCCGCGTCTCTCTTTCGCTTTCTTCCGTCCGCCCACGAGGAACTAGCCAATAAGGGGGTCCCACTTCTCTGCTCTTTCCCCTTTCAATTTTGGGTATTCAAAATAAATAAACTAAATTCTGGAAATTCAAAATGAATTAAATAAATAGCTAAGAGGAAAAGCTGGAATAAATAAACAAATAAATACTAACGCGCAAGAGAACAAAGACTTGGTTCATCAGCACCACACCGATACTGGAGACCTTCTTCCTTTTCGTACGTTTCTCTGTCACCTTTTTTCTTATATTTCCCCCAAACATGATCGTGGATTCTACTCAATTCCTCTTCTTCTTTTGACTCTTCCTATATAGTTTTCTTAAAAAGATTGTTTTTTTCTCCTTTTCTTTTTGTTGTGTGAAGAAATAAGAATGCTTTCTATTTATATTTGTTAAAAACCTTCTTTTTTGATTGGTTCTTTCTTTTCAAGATCTCTTGATCATTCGAAGCTACTATTATATACTCTCTGATATTTGCCCTTTTTTGGAAACTGAAGGTTTTTTCAGCTAGCAGAAGTTTTCAGTTTAACTGAAAGGTTAGAGGCATTCTCGACATTCTTACTTTTTAATTGTTTTTTGCTTTCTCCAGGTATAGGATTTTTCTTCTTAATTGAAAAAAGATTGTCTCTTTTGGAGTTTTTTCTTTTCTTTTCTAGGTTTTGATGAAAGGTTTTTCCTGTGAGATTGTTGTTTTTCTCGGTACTTTCTGTTTCTGGGGTGTGTTTGTTTTATGTGAGGCTAAACAGATCTTGAAAAATCATTACTTAATTCAGGTTTTGAATTCAGGTGAAATGCTTTTTTGTTGAGCTTTCAAGTCTGATCCTTTGGCTATTTTTAATTTAGTTATTTTGCTATCTTTCCCCTCCTCTTTGGTCTGCAAGTAGGTAATATTTCCAGAAGGAAGTTTTTTTTGTTTGTGTGTGTGTGTGTGTTTATTGGGGGGGGGGGGGGAGTTTGGTGGGTGAGGGAAGGGGTTTAGTTGCAAACTTCATAGCTCAGTATGTGATAATTATGTCAATCTTTTTAAAAGAGGGCCCAGTTATTTATTGTACTATGTTTTATTTAAGTTTTTAAAACTAGTTTTTGGTTTAATTTTTCAATAATCCAAGTTTAACTTTTACTGATGATAATCAAAGAGTAAAATTTTAATGTTTGTTGCTGCAGACTGTTAAGCAATTCTACATACAAGGAGGGGTCTTACTTGATCACCACTTTCAAGCAATAGGATTATCTATTTAGATTGTTTGCCTATTTGGCATTAAAGAGCTTCTCCAATGCTAGGCTTGGGCAGGACAAGAACTCAGACAAGGTCTAATAGACCTATGTCTCTAGGAGGTGAGCCAAGTTCCTTGAGTTGTTTATTTCATTTGCTTGTAATTTACATTTTGTTTGTTGGTCATTTTTTTATGGCATTGGGGTACAAGTAAATACTTACGATTGAACTAGTTCTGTTTGGTTAAGTCATAGAAGTATTATCTTGGTAGTTGATGCCAATGTACAACAGTTCAATTTTGATCCTTGTATATGTTTTTGCTGGTGTTGTGACAATAATGTGGTCAGCCGTCTTTTCTTTTCTTTCAGTATTTTGAGTAATACTTGTTTTTTAGGGTCTAATACATCAACTTCATTGTTAATTGTAGGCCTGGATTATGCAGATCCAAAGAAGAAGAGCAATTTCGTGGGTAAAATTCTTATGGCTGCTGTGCTAACAGCACTATGCATTCTTATGCTCAAGCAGTCCCCATCTTTTAATACCCCAAGCGTGGTAATTTCCTGATCCTTCTCTTTATTTGTTAATCGTTTTCTCGGATTTGTGGCAATGCTTGGACTAGGATGACAGTTTGGTATTTGGAGTTTTCTATAGAAAGAGTACATGCTCTCCTGTGTCATTGTTGTCATGGATTCTTTTGTACATTTTCTTTGACATGAGATGATTGTATAGTGCATTTGTCTATTCGTATCATTTCTGAGTCCTAATTTTTGTATGATAGCAAGAATATTTAACCGACATCTCCCAACAGAAACCTCCAGGAGCATGTGCCTGCTTAAGTTATTTTCATTTCATCTGTTTAATTTTTATATTGTTGATTCTTGAAATGGAAGTGTGTCTCAAATCTTGAACTTAATTCGAACAGATATAATTATGTGTCTAGTGTTATTTGTGTAGTTTCATATGCTCTAATCTTTATTTCAGGATGCGCCTTCCAAACGTGTGGTTTTCTTTGAATCATCAGCCTAGAGTTCTAGATTGATTATCTAATGTAACTTACCATCGACCACCACCCAAAGTAACGTTTTAAAATGTATATGATGCATGGAGTCTTCCACTTAAATCCTTTTTGATGAAGTTCACTTAAATCTTATCCCAATCAGCAAGACATAAAGGTTGCTGTAACTGGTTTGTTGGTCATGTGAGAACTTCTACATTTATCCTACACGTTTTACTCCTGTG
The DNA here is from genome assembly GCF_000393655.2 of Nicotiana sylvestris. Classification (NCBI taxonomy): domain Eukaryota; kingdom Viridiplantae; phylum Streptophyta; class Magnoliopsida; order Solanales; family Solanaceae; genus Nicotiana; species Nicotiana sylvestris. The sequence continues at coordinate 60,483,823 of NC_091058.1, forward strand.
CCCTTTTCCAAATAATGGCAATAAGTCCCTACATATATATGAAACTTGGATACATCACCTTGTCTATCCATGAGTTCACTGTGTACTTATGGAGGATCTACTCTTGCTTTTGGTGGGTGTCATATAGGGGCCTGACCTGGCATTAAGTTCCGTTTGTGCAGATGCTTGGATATATTCTGCTCTCTCGATTAAAAAAATGCTTGGATGTATTCTGCTCTATACTGGATTTTTCTACTTTTTCTGAAACACTAAATTGTTGCACCATTACAATAAAAGATTGAAGTTCTTATTGTTTTTAAATTCTAAGCTTTGCACTCACTGTGTTTTGTTTTTCTTGTTGCTGCTTTCTCCTAGTTCTCTCGCCATCAACCAGGTGTTATTCACGTCTTAGTCACCGGAGGTGCTGGCTACATTGGTTCCCATGCAGCATTACGACTTCTCAAAGACTCTTACCGTGTGACGATAGTGGTAATTTCCCCTACTGAAGTTGTGAATAGCCCTTTGACAAGCATTCTCCAATGACTCTTTTCTCTATTTAATACGTGTATGGAACTTCATTAGAAAAATGATTTACCAATTTGACAGGACAACCTCTCACGAGGAAACATAGGAGCTGTAAGGATTCTACAAGAATTATTTCCTGAACCAGGGAGGCTTCAGTTTATATATGCTGACTTGGGGGATGCAAAAGCGGTACAGTGAAGCTGTTCTGAAACTACCCTTTCTTTATTTTATTGTTATTTGGCATTCACTTATTCCCATAACCGAAATGAGCAGGTGCACCAGATATTTTCCCAGAATGCTTTTGATTCTGTGATGCATTTTGCAGCTGTAGCATATGTTGGAGAGAGCACCCTTGATCCTTTAAAGTAAGTATAGTTGATTCTTTTATAAACCTTTCCACTATAACATGTAAACGAAGAGTTTCACTTGTTTCATGTCGGGGAGGAAGAGAAAACGAAATCTTTTACAGGGTAACCCAAAGCATCAAGTATGTAATGATATTGCATCTCTGTGTCAAAGTTGGTCGTGCGTCCAGTATATCACTGGTGTAGCATTATGTTTTCCTGTCTTGATTAGTCTTTTACTCTGAATACAAGCAAATTAAGGCTAACATTACTACTTTGAAATGTATGTGAATTCACATGACTTCTGTTAGTGCCTTTGTAAGTTCAGTAGCACTGTCATCGGAAAACAGGAAAAGTGTCATTTGTTTAAGGAACTAAATTTCAATCATTTTTCTCTAACTTGTTTGGATTAAAAATATTAGACTGAAGGATCTAATGTGTCTCTTTGATGAGTAAATTTAGTGTAATTTCCATGTTATACTTTATAAAGTTAATTATGTCTCTGGTAATTGTTTCTTTGCCTTTCAAACTCATATTTTCATGAGCTGCTGCATGTGCCAATCAGGTACTATCATAACATTACTTCAAATACCCTCACTGTCTTAGAAGCTATGGCAGCTCATGGAGTCCCCACATTGATTTACTCTAGTACATGTGCGACATATGGAGAGCCTGAAAAGATGCCCATTACTGAAGAAACTCCACAGGTGAGTGTTTTAAATTGTGCATATGCTTCAAGTACACTAGAACCGTGTGAATGCCTATCTGTTACATCATTGGTAAACAATACCTGAGTCTTTTTGTCAAATTGCAGCTCCCTATTAATCCATATGGAAAAGCGAAGAAAATGGCGGAGGATATTATTTTGGATTTCCATAAGAACTCAAACATGGCTGTCATGATTTTGAGGTAGGTGTTTGATCCATCTTGCCAATATATCTCTGTTTTCAGTGTATGGGAAGTAACTATTCTTATATGATGTGCTTTTTTGTACTTATTATGCATTTCTATGTTCGACTTTCGTTGTCTTTTGAAAACTTCTCCTTTTATTTTTGTTTATATTGGTTAAAAGTGACACTGGGTAAGATGAGGTTGAAGGGAAGGGCTGTGTTTGAATGCGATCTCGCGTGTTTAGGATTGTTAAGTAGGAGCTCCACTTGTGAGCTCCCACTAACTCATGCTTGTTAGTTTGTGCAAATTTGTTCTGATTTTTTTTTTCCTTTTTATGTTTTTATTGCTTTCTTCATGTCCATTTATCCTCTATCTGCTAGGCAAACTGGCATTCCCTAATTTTCATGTTATCAAATTTGTTAACTAACTAACTAATAGTAAGTACATCTTCAGATGTTCTGTACTGCTCGTCTAATTTTTAGAGCAAGCCAACCACTAAACAAGCACCCCCATGAGCGATGGTTGAAAGGCCGAGTTATAACTATTGGTTGACTTATTATGTTTATCTCAATTGGCATGGGTCGAAATAATGCTAAATTGTTTTCTGAAAATTCAGGTACTTCAATGTGATTGGTTCTGATCCAGAGGGTAGACTAGGAGAAGCTCCCCGGCCTGAACTTCGTGAACATGGGCGAATATCTGGTGCTTGTTTTGATGCAGCTCGTGGAATCACACCTGGTCTTAAGGTCAGCCAATAATTGCTATCTCTGTACTTGTGTGTTTGCTATTTATCATCTATGTACTTGTGATAGTTGAATTTTCAGAAATTTCTTTATGTATTAAGCATCTTCAATGTCTACCAGAAAATGTATCTGGTTCTGATGAGTGAAATTCATATGAAAAAAGTTCACTTGTTAATGCTACTCTTCAATAACAAATGAAAGAAAAACATTTGTCTGTTCTATCCACATTTCTTTTAATACGGGATAGGAGGAACTGAAATGTGTGTCATGATAACATGAAGAGTTATGATCTGCCCTTGTCTCTGAGCTGAGTTGTTTTGTTCATGCAGGTTAGAGGAACAGACTATAAGACAACAGATGGTACATGCATTAGGGATTATATCGATGTCACTGATCTAGTTGATGCTCATGTGAAAGCTCTTGAAAAGGCAAGGCCTGGGAAAGTAGGAATCTACAACGTTGGAACTGGAAGAGGTAAAGTACTCTTTATCATCTGTTTCAATTTCTCACTCGGAGTATAGTTTTTCATTCCATCCTTTTGTCTCCGACAACAGGAAGATCAGTGAAGGAATTTGTGGAGGCTTGCAAGGTGGCCACTGGGGTTCCTATCAAAGTTGACTTCCTTCCCCGTCGACCTGGTGACTACGCGGAAGTATTTAGTGATCCAACTAAGATAAGACTTGAACTGAATTGGACAGCCAAACACACTGATCTTCAAGAGAGTTTGCAGGTTGCATGGAGATGGCAGAAGTCGCACCTTAATGGTTATGGTTCATCTCTGGCCAAGTCTTCGTAATGTGTCGACAACTTATCGTTGTGGAAGACTGACATGAATCCCATCACACAGCTTAACTTATCGTTGATTTATTAGTATTGCTAGAGTAGGTTTTTGGAAGCTAATGTGGAGGTTCTACATTTATTCATTCGTCTAGATTGAATACATAGCAGAGGTTTGTGTATTAGCCAGCCTATTCATCCCATTTATTATTATGTGTATTTAGTAAAACAGATATTTAGATCAATAATAGTTATGAGCCAGGTATAGTTTCGTCCCTCATCCATGCTCAGTTGAATTTGTTGTGTGTTTAGTTCTTTTGTTTGTGTAGACAGCTAACTACATAATATGGTTGCTCCTCTTTCGGAGAAGTGGAAGCTACTTTAATGGTCCTCAACCCATAAGTGATAGATTATGTAAATAGGCATTTGCTAAACTGCTAGGTCAACGAGTTTGTATATCAAGAACAGATTATACAGCATAAGATGATTTTTCTTTTTATGTTTCGGGGTAAGAAATTAACAAACTAGAGCTGTTTCGCTATGAACTCTGCAAAGTTTTGCTGATCGAGTTCTCAAAAATTCTTTACAAGAAGCCATCAGATTGTTAAGTATTCTGCTGTCGTTTCTGGCAATGACAGGGCTCACTTGTAGCAATCTGAAAAGAGTACCATCAGATAATCTATCAGAATTTTCCACGAAAAATTTCATCCAAAACTTGGCAGAAAACGCCTGTGATTCAGAGGAAGGATAATCAGCAACACAAGCCAGGGCAGCGGAAAAATCGCCTCTCTCCAGCTGCAGGCGGAACATTTCTTTGACTAGTGGCACTGGTGGAACCCGATCAGCCCGAGCCAAGTCCTTCCAAGTTGCTTCTAATAATTCCACCTGAAAAGGTCAGCGTAGAATAGTCAGAATTCTTAACCTGATCAAAAGATCGATATGAACCAAAGATATGTTGACATGGAAGGATAGTTTTCTATGTTTGCTTTGTTTTTTTTATATCAATGGTGTTCAGACCAGCTTGCACGCACCTCGACTATTGGTACCTGCTACCTCCCACCCCGCATAGGTATTAGGTAACTGTGGCCACCAAAGTTTAGGTACATGGGAAGAAATCACCTAGTATTTTTTTGCAAATCCACTTCATTGACCACCAAGTCACACCCTTGGGTGGTAAGATGTAAAAGGATAGTATTTGCACACTTCGAATTTATTTATGTTTGAGGTGTGGTGTCAATGGAACCAGAAAGCACTAAAAGTGGGACTAAAAATCATCTCCCATGAAGTCAAATCACCATAAGTTATAGAACCGTAATCTTTCTCTGCAGAACCAGGAAATGGCATGTGACATAATATTGCTCTGAAACCTCGAACTCTCTCCCTTTTAATCTACCATGCAGTAAGATGGAGAGGACAATCTCTCTATACAGTATGCAGCCGCCAAAAACAAAAATGAAATAAATTTCAACAGAGAATACAAGCATACTCCAAAATGGAACTAACATTTATACTTCAGATAGTTAGAAAAACAAAAAGTATCATAGATCCTGCTACCAGATTCTGCCATCATCACATTAAAACAAGTCTAAATGTTACCCTTACTTTTTAACTTCTTTGTCTATTTAGGGAGACATTTTCAAATTCTCCTATACAACTATCTCCTTAATTTTCATTTCCAAATTGATATCCACTACGATAGACAGAAAATAGGGAGAAAATGCAGTAACGGCTTAATCCCACTTTCTTTTAAGCAAATATCTTCTCTAATAAAAAATGCTGGTCATATTTTTTATTAAAAAAAAATAAACTGTACAAAAATTTGACCGTCCATAAAATAACAGCTAAATTGAAATTTAACTTGGGAATTTCCTAGGAATGATAAAGGTATTAAACATGAAAGGCGAGGATACAGAGAACTGAATACAGGGTCAAGAAAGAGTACCTTTCCAGCAGTGCAGGAGTCAAGTACCATCTGAATGTGACGTTTTGGATTGAAGCGATATCCATATTTCAGCATACGTGAGTAGGTAAACTCGAGATCATCCCACTTCTTCTCAGCAGCATATGCATCCAACATTAAGTTGAATGTGTAGACATCTGGTAAAACCTTATCCTTACTGTCCAATTTACTGCTAATACGGTTACCGTTATCCAATAACTTGAAAAATAACTGCCTTGCTTCTTCAAACATCCCATTATCCAGATAAGCTTTTAGCATTATATTGTAAGTTACCAAATTTGGGGAGCAAAACTGGTTCATTTGGTTAAAGATGTATGCTCCACTCTGAACGTCACCAGAGTCCACACAAGCTTGAAGTAGACCAGTATAAGTCACCACTAGAGGCTTGGTAGCAACTTTGCATATTTTTTCCATCTGTTGCAGAGTAGAAGATGGACCCAAAAGAAATGGAAAGAAATGTTAGTATCCAACAGAAAGTTTTTCTGGAGATGAGCAAGACAAGTCATTTATGTACCAATGATTTATCTGTTGGGAGTACGTCCAAGTAAGACAAGTCATGTATGTACCCATTAAGTTATTCTGTTTGAGAGTACACCTTCCTTATTTCAAACAAAAGCCCTACACTGACTAGTTCTCTGAATTGTGTATTCGAAGAAAGTAATGGACCAAAAAAAAAACTTAAAAAGCTTTAGTTTTGACAAAGAAGGCAGGAAGGAGTACTTTATTCGGGTCCGCACTCTCTCTCTCTCTCCCTCCATCCTCTACATTTGTTGAAAGCCCAGTCAGCTGTAGGCTGTAGATGATAGTTTCCCTGGTTAGATTCCATGTTTTTAGGTTTGATTTGTTAGATTTCAGATATTGTAGCCCTTTCTCCCAGTCTAGCCTTACTCTCCAAGGCCATTGGTTTTGAGAAGGATACATTCGGATCTACCAGAAAATGGTAAATAAGAAATCCACCTTCTGGACGCTAACTTGATTCATCGGAATACGATTTTTTTTTTTTTTTTGATGACCGAGAAATCCGTCTGGGGCCGATCCTTTGGACCAACCGCAGCCTTCGAAACTCGGTGGATAATGGGCCCGCCCCTCTACCCTTCTCCACTTAAATACCAGCCTTTGCTTTGCATGGTGTGGGGGCTTGAACTTGTGACCTAAGACACAAATCCACCACCCTTTGCCACTTGAGCTAGGCCCTGGGGGCTTCATCGGAATTCGACTTTAATGCTTGATAAGTCATGGATCTCCCATCACACTGATAAAGCTCTTGATGAACAAATAGACCATTGACCTCTTCAACACACTAATGAAGTAGTAGTCAGATTTCAGCAAATACTTGAGAAATCACAGAGAATCAGTTGTTATGGTTTAGAAGATATGAGGATTGAGCAAATATTTAGGTTCTAAATGCGTATCTTTGCAGTCCAAAGATCGCTTATGATTATTTGTTTGCAATTGATATGAACAATAATATTAGTAAATTGGCATTCACATACTAATGTATGCTATCCTTTACAATCAATGACATTTACCTTCTAAGTTAATATAGTCAGAAAACAGGATCAATTACCTTCTGATATTTTAAGTTCGGAAACATCAACTTGAACAAAACCAGTGTTGTCAAAGGCTCAAAGCGCGCTTAAGCCCTGAAGCTCAGAGAAGCTCGGGGTAGGCGCTTCGCCTGACTTAAGCTGCGCTTCAGTTTAGGCAAGGAACTAAGGCATGCGCCTCATTGCCCATTAATTCTGTCTTGAATAGAGTGGCAGTAAACAGTAAATATGATTGGCAAGAAAATATATTAATTGTTCAAGTAAATCATTATGAATAAAGTTGTTACTTTTTTCTCGCATTAAATATCTATTTTTATTTCTTTTTTCGCCGCTGGGCCTTTTTTAACTAAACCCAAGCTTTAGTTGTGGGCTTTACGCTTAAAGCTCCGATAGACCTGGATCACTTTTTAGCGCGTTTCGCGTTTGACAACACTGAATAACACATGATTACTTGATTCTATTGGATGTCAAATGGAATATATGAATACTCTAGATAATTTATAGGATCCTGAAACAGAACAGCAGAACAAAATAAGATGAATGGAAGCTAAATACAAGAAACGTACTTGCATCAGTGCCTCCTCACACCTCCCCGCACTACAAAGGCAACGAGCAAGGTCATAATACAAACTGGCAGTGCCCACAATTCCTCGTCTTTCCATATCTTCTACAGCCAGTATGGCCTCGTCTGTTTTTCCTTCCTTCCAAAGAGTACTCACAAGAACTACATGCATCAAAGACAACTTAATTCAGCAAAAAGAATCTTTTGCAGCATGTCAAGTAAGCGCACATTTCTATGTTACCTTTATAGGTTAAAGCATTGGGAATACATGACTTCTGCATTTTCTTGAAAAAGTCATGCACCAAATTGTATTTGCCACATTCGAACATAACCTGAATGAACACCTCAGTTTAGCTACTGGTAAAATCAAACAAATTTCAATAACTAACATGTTTCATGGAAGCACTAAATCCCATATAGATGGGCCTTCCTTGCCCCCAATCCAGCCCAAAAGTATTTAAAAGGAAAAAAGAGAGAAAAATGTCATTTGACAACAATATAAGGAATGAGCAAAGGACCCCCAGCTAGACCACTATGCTATAGGGTTCTCTCCTCTCTCTTTTTCTCCTCTGCTGGGATATGCAATATGCCACAGGTTCTTCTAACTTTTCTCATTTCCAGCCTTAATATTGACAAAAACGTTAAAGCACAAAAGGTGTATATCATGAAAAAATCATCAGAAGAAGAAGTTGGATGCATTGTTGACCACAGTTTTTCTAAATACAGTCAATATTAAATTGATTCGTTGTAATCTTTTCCAAATTGAAGTCAAGTTGTATTTTGGAAATTTCATGTGTAGAGGTCTTTCAACGTACTTCACCAAAGCTTGATCCTTTAATTTCCTTAAAAAATGGATATCCAAGAACCTTCGAGCTGAAGGATCGCCTTTTGGAGCTTAAGGGACTTGGCTATTAATATCATTATGGCACATAGGTGTAACATGGCTCTGGTTCCTTGAGTTAAGAGAGACCCCAGGGCAAAGGGAAAAGATAGATAATGAATCTTCTGATTTTATGGATATATATCTCCTCGAAGCTCTCCGATACTCCAAACACATCTTGTCATCTTGTACTTATTTTTTTCTTTAGTCCTTGATGAGGTCAGGAATCACATTATACGAAGCAAAATGTAGCAGTGTAGTTTCCCATCTCAAGGCCAGCACACACCACAATTAATGCTAGATATCAATGGTTACATAAAACATGAGAATTCGTGCGAGTATTTCCCAATAAATGTCAGGAAACCTCCCATAGGAACAAAGCAGATCGAAAGCTAATTTAGGTGGAAGTGACTCCTTCTGAAGAGAGAAAATAGAAAAAGAGCAAAGGTTGAATTGAATAGCCTTCTCAACTATGTCACTCCCACAGTAAACGCCTATGGAAAAGAGAAAAAGGAAAAAGAAAAGGATAATTACCTCCATGACTAATCCATATGTTGTTACTGAAGGCTGCTGGTCCCGGAGCTTTAGCTGTTGTAGCACCCAAAACGCACCCTCCCAGCTTTTACGGCGAGCACATGCATTTAGAACCTACAAGCAAAGAGAAAAAACTTTCTTACAAAGGTGGCATCTTAACCAAATTGAAATGTGCTGACTATCAGCATAGCATTTGAACAAAATTGAAATACTCTGACTTTCAGCATAGCATTTGAACCAAACTGAAATATACCGACTTCCAGTGGAAATTAATTGCAGCATATTTATGCACCGAACAAAATTTATACAAGAACTTCAACCAAAACTACAGAGATCATTAGGAAGGGATCTGCATAGCTTTGGGGTTAACTTTATGATCGTTCCCTCTCCTTTTAGTTAATAATACAATTCAGCAACCAAGTCCTTATAATATATATTTATTTACCTGAAGAGTTTATAACTCAGACAAGAGGGGTTGCTCTGATGGTAAGCAACCTCCACTTCCAACCGAGAGGTTGTGAGTTCGAGTCTCCCCAAGAGCAAGGTGGGAAGTTCTTGGAGGGAAGGATGCCGAGGGTCTATTTGGAAACAGCCTCTCTACCCCAGGGTAGGGGTAAGGTCTGCGTACACACTACCCTCCCCAGACCCCACTAAGTGGGATTATACTGGGTTGTTGTTGTTGTTGTAAGAGTTTATAACTCAGAAACGAACTTCATCAAGGAGATATATTTTACCAAAACAAGTTCAGCATCCAGGGCACAATAGCACTGAGTACAATAGCACTGAGTTAAAATGATTGCTTCAGATTTTGATGCCTGGCTTATATAGGAAAAGTATGGCTGTCCAACGGGACGGAGTCTCGCGTCCCGTCTCGTCCCGGTCCCTTCCCGCTTCAAGTTAAATGGGATGGGCCAATGTTAAACGGGACACGGGATGGGACGGGACGATCATTTCGTCCCGTTTGTCCCGTCCCGCGTCCCGTCCCGCTTTTTTTTTTTTTAAAAAAAACTAGCCGTTGGGCAACGGCTTAAATTGCAAAAATAGCCGTTGCCAACGGTCCAAACAGCTCTTACCCCCCCCCCCCCCAACCACCCCCCAAACTTTTAATATAACCCCTAAGTTTATTAAATTACACTTTGACCCTATTTTCTACTATAAATACCCCCCCATTCTTCTTCATTTTTTCCCACAAAAAAACAATCTTTCTCTCTCAAATCTCTTACATTCTAATATTCTATCTATATTCTATATTATTCTCTCAATTTTGTTACTATCAAGTATCAACTATCAAGTATCAAGTGATAACTTTCAAGTATTTGGGCAAATTTTTTGGAGCAACTTTCAAGCTTCAAATTAATTCGTCAAGTTTGGAGCAATATTTTGGGCAATTTCTTCAAGTTTCAATATTTAATCACGGTGCACTCGTTCCATCTCCTAATTTTAATATATAATTTTTGTGTATCATTTTAGTGCTTAATTTTTGTGTTTACTTTACGTGTTATATTTTCGTATTTCATTTGTGTGTTTAATATTTGTGTTAGCTTTTTTAATTTAATTTCGTATTTAAATTATGGCACCTAAAAATGTATTTGGTATTTTTAAAAAAAGCAGTAAAAAAAATAGTATAGGTGAAAGTAGTAGTAATCCTAATCCTAACCCTTCTCCTAGACCTAGAATTAGAAAACATATTGATGAAATGACTCATGTTGATGAAACTTCATTTTCCCAACCCCCCACATTTTATGATGTTCATGTCGGAGAACAATTAGATCATGAAACTTTACAAAGACAATTTGACAATGATATTTTTTTGAGGATGAAGAAAATGAGGAAGAAGAATTAGATGAAACACCCACTAGTCCCGCAACACAAGCTCCAACTCAGAGTCAATCTCAGTCTGGAGTTTTACCCCCTGTACCCCCTGTAAAGGGTAAGCCTAAGGCTGAACGTCCCAAAACATCACTTGTATGGAAATCTTTTAAACATGATAAAGTCAATCATCTTGCTATATGTGAAAAATATAAGCAAGTATTTGCACACACAACAAGTGGTGGGACGGGGGGTTTAAGTAGACACTTAATAAGGGATCACAAATCTTTATGTATACAAGCTAACATAGAAGCCGGAAAAATTATAGATCCTACCATCAGTACTGACACTCCTAGTGGATCTGGTTCTAATCAAATTCAACAACAACTTGACCCTGCTTCTGGTCATGTTTTACGCAAATATAACAAAGATAGAGATCGTGAGAACTTAGCAAAAATGGTGGCTGTCTGTGGCTTACCTTTTACTTTCCCTTCTCACCCTGCTTTTGTGCATTATATACAAGAAACTTATAACCCTGCTTTTCAAGGTTTTCCTAAGACCACAGTTAGAAATGATGTTTTTAAATTTCAAACTGAATATCTTCAGTATATTCGTTGTGTATTTTTTTCACTTAGATTGTAAAGTATCTATCACATCTGATATAGGTCGTAGTCCTAATGGTTGTGATTATTTAACTGTTACATGTCATTGGGTTGATCATCACTGGAACTCGCAAAAACGTATTATTGGTTATAAATTTGTTGATTCAAAACACACTGGAGCATATATTGCAACTACTGTTCTACAAATACTTGATTTTTATGGACTCATTAATAAAGTTTTAACTATCACCTTAGATAATGCTTCTTCTAACACAACCGCAGCAAATAGCTTAAAATCTAGACTTTGTCCAATTAATCCAACAATTTTTCATGTTAGATGTGCATGCCATATTTTTAACTTGGTTGTAAAAGATGGTCTTAATTTATTTTCTAATGCTTGTAGTAAAATACAACATGCTTGTGGCTATATTTTCCGTGCTCATAAACAAAGTAGAATTCGTGAATTTGCTCAACAATGTGCTAGTACTAACCTTCCATTTAGAAAAGTTCCAAAAGATGTTTGTACTAGGTGGAATTCTACTTATGAAATGCTTAAAGTTGCTTATGATTATCGGGTGCCTATCCAAAAAGTATTTAATATGCATAATGCTCACCCTGTTGATCAAATTGTTGATTCTGATTGAGATGAGATCAGAGAGCTTACTAAATTTTTAGAAAATTTTTATTATGCTACAAAACAATTTTCTGGTATATATTATCCTACTGTTACACAAATATTATGGTATATTTGTGGAATTTCTGTTGTATTTGGTAAGTATAAAACAAATCCAACTTATGCACCGGCCATTAAAGAAATGATTTTAAAATTTAAAAAGTATTTTTTCCCTATTCCCGAAGTTTATTTAATTTCTACTCTACTTAACCCATCTTTAAAACTAAGACGTGCAAAGGGACTTGTTCGTAAAATTTATGAGAATTTAGAAATTCAAGAAAATGAACAACCATCTCTCAAAAACTGCCAAGCTAGCATATATTCTTATGTTAGATCAATGTTTGATAAATATAAATCTATAAATACAACTGGTTGTGAAACTGCGTCTAGAGCAGAAGTTTTATGGGAAGATATGGATGATATAACAGGTTTTGATTCCTCTATTGATGATGAACTTGATTCTTATCTTAATCAAGGATTGGAAAATATTAAAGACGAAGAAGGCAAGGAACAACTTTTGTCATGGTGGAGGGAGCGTGGCAAGGCTTTTCCAACACTTTCAATTACGGTCCGAGATATCCTGGTTATTCAAGCATCATCAGTAGCATCGGAGAGTGCTTTTAGCGCGGCAAGATTTCAAATTGGAGATCATAGACATTCATTAGTGGAGAACAGTCTAGAGATTTTCGTATTATTCAGAGATTGGATTAATGCAGAAAGAAGAAATCTTGGTTTTGAAAAATTAACCACTAGGGAAGAAGAAGAATACAATGAGATACTAACCACTGGGAGCGATGACGGCATGGAGCTCATGGAACATCAATCAACATTGCCAATTCCAGCAGAATGTCCGAGAGATATTATTGATAAGTTACAAAGAAGCTATATAGGAGCTTACAAATATTAGTATGATAATTTGTAATTGGCTACTAAGAGGCCTAGTTCAAACAGAACCCTTCCTAGAAGGTGGCTGTGTAGATTAGGGGCTCTTCAAAAGAATTATATTTGTATTTGAGATTTGAAAGTTCTATTAATAAAATAAAAGGCTCTAAGCGTTAAATTTTATTTATGAATTGTCTTAGTTACTTAATAGTTAATACTTTGAAATTATATTAAATAAATTATAACTCTATTATAAATTTATAATTACTAGAATATTTCATTACAAGTCTTTTGTTTTAATATTTTATAATTCTTTACTTAGTTTTCTAATTTTCATTTTAACATAGTAACATTTAAGTTTATTAAATAAGTCAAAAATCTAGCCGTTGTAAACTTTAAAAACATAGTAAATTTCAAAAAACTAGACGCTTTTTAAAAAAAAAAATACACTTAAGGCCCACGAACCCGTCCCGTCCCGTTCCATGCCATCCCGTTTGTCCAGTCCCGTTTCGTCCCGTCCCGCCTCCATCCCGCTTAAATGTCGTCCCGTCCCGTTAATTTGGTCCCGTCCCGCCCCGTTGGACAGCTATAAGGAAAAGTAGAGATGCATAATTTACTGAATAAAAGGGGAAAATAACTGATGCATTAGCCATTTAGATATCGATCGTCAGTAATATTTTCCAAATATAGCAACTACAAATTTCAATGTCATACTGAACTTCTTTTTTCTCATTTGGTTTCTAATTCTGCTTGGTTTTTCTTGTGTCTGTCTCAATTATCCTTTTCTTAAATTGGGAAGACACTAAATTCTCATTATTCACTGAGCAACAGAGGTTCCCAGCATGATGGTGAAACAACATGGCTCTGAGCCACAAGTGCATTTGACCAGGAAAAATCCCCCATATTTGGCCCACCCTTTCATTACTTACAGCATTATAGATGACAACGTCCGGCTCAAGTCGTGGATCAAACTTCTCAATAATATTAGTCTTGAATTTCTTTCTGGGTGGTGATTGCATGGTATCGATAATGTCAAAGAGTTCCTTCATATGTCCTGCTTGTCCAAGAGTGACAGCAATACAATGGTAAGCCACAAGGTCTGGATACGATGATATGTGTTCCTGGGAAAAGAGTCGAGGTTGCACGCATGAGTTACATATCACACAGCCTATTCATCTCAATAGGACACAAGACTACTGATTAAAGGAGAGACAAAGTGTTGAAACTAAAGTTACATGTCTTACCTGCATTGCACGAAACAAGTTTAGCGCTTCCACTGGCCTCCTAGCCTTTCCCAATGCATCCAGTGCAGCCGTGTAAATATATCTTGCAAAAGAATTTAATCAAAGGTCCATCAGCATCAATTTCACACTAAGGACTTTGACCCTAGACCTACCAGAAGATGGATAGGAAGGATGTGCCACCAAAAATATAAATCACAACTTCGATCAATTCCAGAAGGTTCATAAAGGAAAATTTAGAAGATCAAGTCCATGCTAGGTTCCCAGGATAAGTTTTGAGAGTTTCATGTACAGTGCTTTCAAAGATGCATTTAAAGGAAGTAGCAAATCCATGGGAAAAAGTGAAACACCGGTGCTTCCTATCTATAATTAGTCAGCGTTTGTTTTCGTTGTGGTATACGCTTGATTTATTTTCTATATCTGCATACACAAGAAAAACCAACGCACTGACAAATGCATAGATAGGAAGCACCAGTGTTTCACCCTTTTCACAAATACAAAAGTGATTATGAGAACATCACAATACATAGCTAACTGTAAAATAAGCATTAAGGCCACATCTAAATCAATCACTAAGACAATGCACTATCGAGAAGTGGGAGAAATGACCGTAGAAAAGATACCTTAACTTGTGTGACTTGAAGCGTTCACGTGAACGAAGCCACTCAATGACTTGCAGCACTCGTCTCCAATTTCCCAATCTACCCAATATTTGGATAATCCTCAAGATAGAATGATCGGAGAATCTAATCTGAGCACTTCGCATCATTTTAGAGAACATCCACTCAGGCATGTCAACGTCTGCACCATTTAGACTGTAAGAGTAAATTATTTTACTACGAGTCAGAAAATAGGAATTTTCTAATAAACTACCAACTGTTTAGCAATATTAGAGTATCCTAAATAACTGAATTAGTCCTTCATTTTTCCTTCCTTTTTTCAGTTATAAGCATTAGTCCTTTATTTCTCTACAGTGCAAAACAAGGAATGTCTCACCACTTTGCAAGCCTTTGGATTCTCTGTTCCATGTCTGCCTTAGTAACTCTTGGCTTATCATAAGGATCGTCATCCATTGACTTAAAAGCAGCTCTTTCCATCTCATCAACATGCTTTGTACTTATGCTCTCTCTTTTCTGAATCATCACCTTTCTAAATTCCAATTTCCCACCACTACCCTTCTTTTCCACAGCTCCAACTCCTTCATGTTTCTCCACAATATCAGAACTTTCTACACATTTCTTCTTCACATACTTTCCAAATTTACCCTTTTCTTCTTCACCTTTCTTTCTCCTAATAACACTATCACTCTTTTTCTTCTCTTTTAAAGACTCCATGGCTTTCAAATACTCATCAAATGAAGGCTTGAATTCAAGCTCTTCTTTATCAACTATCCCATTACCTAAGCTACAAGAGACTCTGCCAAGACCCAGAATTCTCTTCTGCTTTTTCACCCTTTTGTTTCCCAGAGAAATTTCCCAAAAGGGTGTCTCGGAAAGTGAAAATCTTGATGAAAAACAAGGGCAACGGAGGTAATTTGAACCAAAAACTCCATTTAAATCAGTACAAGAAGAAGAAGCTCCGAATATAGATTCTGTCAGGATAATTGCCACCATCTCAACTCAACTACGCATCAAAGGCTACACCTTTCTCTATTTTTCCTCTTTCCCTTTTGGTCCTTTGGCTGCTGGAGGAAAAGAAGATTGATTTTCCCGGCCAAAACGGTCTCACTTGCGGTATGGGGTCCGAATACATGTAGATTATCAGGCGGGTCGGAATTAGAGCAAAGAGGCCTAAACTTACACGGATTATTAATTATCTATTCGGGTTCTTAATTATCCCTTAACTTGTCCTTTTGAGAGTCATTACCGCTGGATGCTGATATGATAAAGAGTGTGATTGCACTCGCGTACCACGTATATTTTTCCTATATAAGTGGCATTTTTTGAAAAATAAAATATATTTTTACCCTTTTAAGTATGTTACTTCTTTAGATAATTTTTTTCGAATAAATTTTATAATAAAACTTGGATAGAACTACACTATTTAGACTAATTTTTTTTATTTGACTAAAAATAATAAAGTTTTAGTTAATCGCTTTTGAATTTGACATGAAAATAAAGATTTATACAATTGAAATAAATAGTCAAGGCATCTAAAAAGTTATAAAAAATACATAGTTTTAAATTAATTATTTTGGCTATAATTTTTTATATTGCTCTAAATTATGGTGCTCTAAAAATATAATTTTTTTTTTACAGATTTTGCCTAAAAAGGTAAAAATACACAGTATAAAAAGAGTCATTGCATCAAAAGAAGAAATAAAAATACATAGTCGAAGAAATTGTATACTCTTTTTATACTGTGTATTTTTACTTTTTCAGGTAAAAGTTGTAAAAAATATATATTTTTAGAGCACCATAATTTAGAGCTATATAAAAAATTGTAGCCAAAATAATTAATTTCAAACTATGTATTTTTCTTATAACTTTTTAGATGCTTTGACTATTTATTTCAATTGTATAAATCTTTATTTTCATGTCAAATTCAAAAACGATTAACTAAAACTTTATTATTTTTAGTCAAATAAAAAAAATTAGCCTAAATAATATAGTTCTATCCAAGTTTTATTATAAATTATATTTGAAAAAATTATCTAAAGAAGTAATATACTTAAAAAGGTAAAAATATATTTTATTTTTCAAAAAAATACCACATATACAGGAAAAATCCACGTGGCAGGCGAGTGCACCCACACTCTTTATCACCTCAACGTCCAGGGATAATGGCTCTCAAAAGTCCAAGTTGATAGGGTAATTAAGACCATAAATAGTTTAAGGCTATAACTAATAATCCGTGTCAAGTTTAGGGGATTCAGAGGTATTTTGCCAGCAAAGAGTGAGGAAATGACAAAACTTGTCCCTTGTGTTTTGGGATTAGATTGAAATAGTCCCTCAGGTATACTTATGAGGAATTTGGTCTGTTACGTTTGTCAAAATAGAGCACTTTTAATCTCCTTAAAAAAAATTTGGTAGAAAGACGAAGTTATCATTCATTAACAAGCATTACTACATAAGGATGATTTCCCAGGGGGTTGCCACTATTCTGACTATCATAGCCGCTAGTACTAGTCGAACAGCTAACATTAGGATTCCCAAGTTCTACTAATCTATTTAGTACATTTATAGAAATCCTTCGTGTCTTCGGGCAAAGAGGGGCAGCTGTAAGCACGTGATTTTTGCCCAATATGAGAATTACTCCCAAAAAATTCAAAAATAAAATGATTTTTCTTTGGTGTGCAATTTTGTGATATTTTGTGATATTTTGAATAATTATTTGTATTTGTCTGTGCATGTTTATTTGCTAAAATTAATAAAAAATACAAAAATATGTCGCATTTTGCATGTAGGATTTAATTCTACAATTGTTAGTAATTAAATTTGTTTTACAAAAATTAAAAATTACAAAAATAGGCATCGTTTGCATTTTTAGCATTTAATGTCCAAATATACAATTTTATGCTTAATTATTACTTAATTGTGCGTTAATTGTTATTGGGAGTTAATTTGCGCTTTTATAACTTAATTTAATTCTTAATAATAGTTTAAGTATTTTTATAATTTAGTTTTAGGGAAATAAAAGAAGAAAAGAGAGCAAAAATATTAAAAAAAAATCGGAATTGGGCCTCTTCTTCGATTTCAAGCCATAGGCCCAAAAAATGGCCCAATCTTCCCTACGACCCAGTCCATTTCAAACTGGGTCGACCCAGTCCATAACCAAAAGACCCAAACCCCTTTGTCTTACATTTTACAAAACAAAACAAAGCAAAAAGAAGACAAAAACCCTAAAAAAAATTCTAAACAATCCGCCACCCCCCCTTCCATATCTTCTTCTTCTTCCTCAAGCTTCACCAAGCTCCATCAATGGCTGCCCTCCTTCTCCTTCTCCAACACACACAGCAAACACATACTTACACACACACACAGAAACGCAAGCACACACACGCACGTCGTCTCCAAGCTGCCCTCCTCCACCTCGTTTCTTTTGCTTCTGCTACGACCCAAACGACCTTTCTGCTTCATCTTCTCGCAACCAAGAAACCACTGGATCAGCCTCACGTCTACCCGATCACGTCGCAATGTCGTCTTCTTCAGCAGCCCAACTCGACCATCATTTTCTCGAACACCTTCGAGACCCTAGAACCTCACCCTTCTACTACGATCCAGCCAGGACGTCGAACAACAGCTCCCAAACCAAAAACGTCGTCCAGTTCGAGCCTAGTTGTTGCGTCTTCGCGTTGAACAGCAGCAGCAAAGAAACCCAGTTGCTGCATCTTCACGTTCATCCGCGTCATCGTTGCGTCCAAACGACCAGACGCTCTTGTTTCTGCTCGCCGCGCACATGGATGTTGTTGCTGCTGCTTCAACCTTTGCCACGACCAGCTGCTTCTGCTTCACGTGATGCTTCTACTGTTGCTTCATCTTCTTCGTCAAATTTCAAGGGTCTTTGGTTGAGTCGAGGTCCGGTACGTCGAGTTTTGGTTGGGGGTCGTCAAAACAGTCCCTACATAGGTCGAGGCTCGTCGAAATAGTCCGTACATATTTCGTTTTGATCCGGTTAGTAGTTTTTGAGTTTTATTTTGTCCGTATTTTGTTTTGATATTTTTCGAATCTAAAATCGGCGAATGTTTGTTTTATTCATGTCTATGGTTAGATATTTGATTTTTGGTTTTGTTCATGTTCATGTTGTTTGTTAAATTAATTTTCAGATTTCAAAATAGAAGTTTAATTAGTTGTTTTCATATTCATTTCATGTTTGTATTATTGTTTAAGTGAATATTTGTTAGTATGATGTTTGTTAGATTCAAATTGAAATTTAATTAACTATTTCTTCAATTTGTTTCATGAGTTTATGTATTGTTAGAAATTGTTAATATTGTTAAGTTCAAGTTTAAGTTCATAATTGTTTCTTCGTCGATCTTGTTATTTGTCTAAAGAATTTAGTTGTGTTAGAGAAATATGTTGGTTTAATCGTTTAAATCCATCATGTTTGTTGTTCAAAATAGATTCAATTCATGTTCATACTTTGTTTAATATAGGAATTGTTGGTTGTAATGTTGTTAGAATTGATTTTAAGTTCAATATGATTGAAGTTAGAAATCTAAATATACTTGTTTGTTGTAGTTGTTGAATCCGAAAATAGGATTGTTTGTTGCTAAAATATTGTTCAATCAAATTTTAGTTGTTCTTTGTTGTTCAATTTGTGTTCATGTGATTTGTTGTTGAAATGTTGTTAAAATCGTGTTCATGTGATATTGTTGTTATGATGTTCATCCGTGTTCATATTGTTGTTTGAACATTGTTAGAAATTGATCATATTGTCTATATTTTGGTTAAGTTTGATTAATTGATGTGTTATAGCTGATGGGTAGTTTGGTAAATTTGTAATACGTTCAGGGGTAGTTTGGTAATTTCAGTAAGGTCGGAAGGGGTAGTTTAGGAATTGTACATTTTGTAATTGTTTATTTGAAGCATGGGGGACAAAATGAAATGGGGTGGGTTGTGATATGATTATTTAATATAAAGGGGGGACAAGATTTAATTTAAAGGGGAATCTTGCATTATTTTAAATGAAGCATGGGGGACAAAATATAATGGGGTGGTGTGATATGTTTATTTAATGTAATGGGGATGAGTGGGAAGATAATGGGTTGGGTAGAGAAAAAGTATGGATTTTTAATTAATTGAAAAGTTTATGGGATGAGTTATATATATGAAGTCTTGAAATAAGAGAAAAAAAAGAGAGAGATAAACGAGAAAAACATACAAGACAGACAGAAGAGAAAATATATACACAGATACGAGAGAGAGAAACAAATCTGAAAATAAGAGAGAGAAAAATTCCGAAAAATATTTAAGCTTTCAAAATAAAAATAAAAACTAAAAAATCTCCTGCTTTCTTTCTTTGTTTTGAAATTAGTATTAATGGTTGTTGTTTCATTCAAAGCTTAAAGCTTTTGTTTTTGGGATTACTACTCCACCGGTCTGTTACTGGGTTGTTACTGTTGCTGGGCAGTTGTTGCTGTTGTACTGTTATTACTGCTGCTGATTCTCATCTTCATTTTCTTTTGCTTCCAATATCAGGTACATATCTGTAAATTCATGTCACGAAAAGCTTCAACATGACAAATTAATGAAGTTCGGGAATTATAATTCTGTTTTCCATTCGTTCAAGTTCATTAGTTAAAAAATTTGGTTTTTGTTTCAGTTGATTAATATAATAGTACGTTTGGCGTAATGAATATAAGATAATTGTTACCTCTTAAAATTCGTTTAAGTGTTGTAATAATATCATTTCGGAATTTTCATTAAGTGAAGTCATGATTGAAATATCAAGGTAGGGAACATGGCATAAAATGGGCCATTAATTACATCCCGTAATATTGTTAGCTAAATGTAAAGTAGAATGGAAGTATCAAGAAATTACATTATTAGTATATCTTGTAAAAAATCTGATTTTGGTTTAGATTGATATAAGTTGTATGTTCATATATGGCATGATGATGAGTATATATATAATCATATGTGGAAGGTGAGTTGATACAATATTAGGAATGGTTCAAACGTACAACTATATTGCATGTGATGAAATTTTATTGAATCAATTTGTATAATAGTTCTCTTTCTTATCAACTTGACTCTTGTCTTCCATTGCAAACATTAACCAAACCATTGCAACTTTGGACTAAAACAAATACATGAGAAGGACATAGGATTTATAAACGAATCGTGGCATTTTATGTAAAAGATATATAGAAGAAGAGTTCGCCTTAAATGAAACAATGAAGATTATGCGGAAACTATTAATTGTTTACCATTTTAAGTTTTTTCCCAATTTTACACACGATTCGATTTATGGACATCCAAATGTTGTATCCACGAAAAAATGTTAGTTTTAGATACGTATTGTCTGTTTTCTTTTTCACGTCATTAATTCTTTAAAATTTGAGGTATATGATTCATATGTGTAAAACAAGACTCGCGGTCAACACATAATAACAATTTGTAGAGAACCTTATCAAGAATATTTTTGTGATTAGGGATACGTTCGCGTAACCTGATTATATTTCTAAAAGCAATTCGGATTATGCGTTCGCGCAACTTCGATCGAATATTTAATAAAAGGGATTCCTCGGAGAATATCATTATTAATTTCATAAAAACCCGAGATGTGAGGTTCACTACTTAATTATACAAAAGGGGCGAATGTTCTTGATTTTATTAAAGCATAATTTCGAAAATAATTATAATAATTATTATATTATCAATATCATTGTGTATACGTACGCGTAACACGATTTTTCACGTTAAAATATAATTTATAACACGAATATACGTACGCGTGATTCGATTCAAAGAAGGGTCTTTAAATCTAAATAGAAGCGGTAATAATAAAATCATGTAATAAAAATGTATTTAACAAATCAAAATAATCAAGCCGAATATAATAGTTGAGCGACCGTGCTAGAACCACAGAACTCAGGAATGCCTAACACCTTCTCCCGGGTTAACAGAATTCCTTATCCGGATTTCTGGTGCGCAGACTGTTAAATAGACAGAGTCATATTCTCCTCGATTCAGGGATACAAATTGGTGACTTGGGACGCCTTAAAATTCCCAAGTGGCGACTCTGAAACAAACAAACAAATCCCGTTTCGACTGTCCTTTAATTGGAGAAAACTCCCCTGTACCCTCGCGGGCGCGGAAAAAAGAGGTGTGACAATCACAGAGTAGCTTCAAAAACTTTGTAGGTGGTTGGTGCAAGGTTATCAAGAAGTTGATGTTTGGTTGCTTTGATCCTTCAGTCGCCAAAAAGTGAGCCACCTCATTTCCTTCACGAAAGTTATGCCAGATCATCGGATTCTCCAGTCTCTTCAGTAATGACATACACTCATTAATAATATTAGCATAAATAGAACAGTTATTTTGATCAATTAGGTAAAGTATATCAGTGGCATCAGTTTCGATTTTCAAGCTGGGTAGATTTGCGTCACACACAAGTTGTAAACCCGAATTGAGGGCTAGTAATTCCATATGAGTTGGTGTCAGACCAAAAGTTACGCTATAGTATCCTAGTTTCCAGTCTCCCTGATGTTCCGAAAAATATCACCAATACCACATTTTTTGTATTTTCCTTTAAAAACTCCATCAATGTTGAGTTTCAAGGCAGTGGTATAAGACGGGTACCATTTGACAGTGATAGTTGAGGTTAGAGGATTTTGAAGTGTAGAGTTGGTGGAGTACTTATATTCCATGGAACGCATCAAAACAGTATTAATGGGAAGGATGTTTCAAAGATTGTCGAAGGAGTTATGATTTCTATTTAGCCACTGGTGCCAAATAGTAAGTGGAAAGAACTCTAGCCATGATATACCCATATGGTCAGTGTTGATGTTAGCTTTTTGAAGAGTAGAGAGCCAGTGAGCGTCGTTAAAATTTAATAGGAGAATATCAAGGTGAACCTCATTCCAAAAAGTTCATGCTATAGGGCATTCAAAAAAGATGTGAGTAATGGTTTCCTCTGCTCCTTTGCAAACTGAGCAGATGATGTCTACATTCATATCAATGTGGTGAAGGTAACTTTTTGTTAGGAGACGATTATGGGAACATTAACAGAGGAAGAATTTTATTTTATTAAGAGTATTAAGCTTCTAAATCCAGTGATAATTATAGTTATTTGGAGGTTGAGGGGATATTATTTTATAGACTGAGTTGGTAGAGAATAATCCATTGGAAGTGAGTGCCCATGCCGGGATATCTTTGGAGCATTCTGTGTTGGGATTTCTTATAGAAAGGATCTTTGTGATGATATATAGGGGAGGTCGAAGGATATTTTTTAGAGATCCCAGTGATCATTGGACCACATATCACTGACGTTTAGAGTAGATTCATTTTGGGTTAGGGTTCCTTGGATAACTGTGATCAGGAGGGGTAGATTTGGAATCCATACTGAGGATACGAAGCTAATATTGCCTGGACCAATTATCCATGTGAGACCCTTTAGATAGGTGTCCCAGCCAGTTAGAATGTTTCTCCGTATGAAGGAGTGTGAGGTGGGCTTTCTTTTGTTACTATATTTGCTAATGAGAGTGGTTGCCCAAATAGAACCTAGGTTGGTGAATAGCTGCCTGGCAAGGTTAGATAGAGAAGTTTTGTTCTTATCTAATGCTCTTTTAAGTCCTAAGCCTACAACTTTTTTTGGGGAGGTAATGGTTCCCCACTTAATATAGTGGATTTATTTTTAAAATTTGTTGTTTCCCAAATGAAGTTTCGTTGGATTTTATCAATTTGTTTGAGAATTGAGGCAAGGAGAGCAATATATTGCATGGAATGGTTTGGGATGGAGTTAAGGGCTGAACTAACCAGAGTGGTTCGCCCGACTATAGAAAGAAGATTGGTTTTCAGTTGGCCAGTCTGAAATTCAAATTATCAATAATGTAACGGGGGTCAGAAGGTTTTGGCCTCTGTGTAAGAATAGGAAATTCTAAGTATTTGCCAAAGTTGTCACTACTTTTTATGTTGAGGATATTGGCTAGATTATTTTTTGTAGGGGTATCACAATTTTTTGAGAAAATAATTTTGGATTTATTTGTATTGATTCTTTGACCTGAGATCTGTGAGAAGAATTTGAGATGCTTTATTGAATGGATCGATTTCAAATTTGCATTTTCCGCAAGGGTGAGATCATCTGCATAGAATAGATGGGATAGTAAGGGTCCGGAAGGATTTAGTTTAGTTGGATCCTAGCCTAATGTTAACTTGGTAGTTGATGTATTTTGAGAGAAGTTCTATGAAGAGGATGAACAAGTAAGGTGACATCAGGTCACCTTGTCTGATGCTCCTAGATGGTTGAAAAAGTTGGTTTTTGACCCATTGACCAAGATTGTAATTCTTGAGGTACTAACGTAGCTCATGATAAACTTAGTGATTCGTGGAGGAAATTTGAATAAAAGAAGGGCTCTCTAGATGAAAGACGATTCGAGTCCGTCGAAGGCTTTTTCAAGGTAAATTTTAAAAAGTACTTTACCTTAGCGCCCTTTGATTTTTGAAAATAGTTAATAATCTCTAGAATAATTATAGCGTTATCACTAGTGCGTCTACCTGGGAGAAAACTGGATTGGTAGGGCCCTATCAGTTTGTCAAGGAAGGGTTTGAGCTTGTTTACAATGATCTTAGTAACGACCTTATAGATAGTATTGCAAAGACCTATGGGTCGGATATTGTTGAGGTTGTTTGCATTGTGAAATTTTAGTATTAGACAGATGTAGGTTGAGTTCAGTGTCTCAGGTATGGAGAGACTTTCAAAGATTTTTCAGCAATAAGTAAAAATAGGTTTTTAACTATATGCCAATACTTTTGATAGAAAAAGGGGTGAATACCATCAGGGCCTGGTGCTTTAAAAAATAGTGTGTGTAATTTCGAAGTCTTGTAGGGATCGGTCTAGGATTGTAAGGTTTATATTGTCATAGAGGTGGGGGATGCAATGATATCTTTTAAGGGAATTTCTATGTGATCAGTGTGAAAGGCTTTCTAGAAGTAGGTATATATGTGATTTAATATTTGTGCCGGATCATTGATCCAGTTTCCCTCACTATCCTTGAAGAAAGCAATCTTATTGTTTCTTCTGTGGTTTACTATACTAAGATGAAAATACTTTGTATTAGTGTCCCCATTATTTAGCCAGTTAATGCGTGAGCGAATTTTCCAATAATCCTCTTCAATTTTTAGTAGATTATTTTAATCATTTATGAGGTTGTTTTCTAGTAAGTGGAGGAAGTGGCTACTAGGGTAACAGGGGGAGGCTTGTATTCCTTTTAAGTCTAGCAAGAATTCTATAGTTTTTCTTATTATTGTTGCCAAAAGTTGTTTTTGCCCACTCTAAGGCTTTTTGTTCGAAACAAGTAGGGGCATCAGGAAGATTACTCCTATGCCAAGCATCTTTGACAATGTTATCAAAGTCGGGATGGTAGCACCAATACGTTTCAAACCTAAAAATTTTTGATCTGGGGAGGTGGTAGGGTTTGTTAAGATTAAGAAGTATCGGAGTATGATCCGAGTATGTACGTGGGAGGTGAGTGATAGATGTGTCGGGGTATTGATTTAACCAAAAGGTGTTGCTAGGCATTGATCTAGCCTTTCGAGGATCAGACCATTAGAATTGATCCTAGAGTTGGTCCAAGTATATTTGGTGTTTATACCCAATTTTTCCCTATATTATTTTTAAAAATGCATATACATCTGTAAAACCATGCATGAGCATCAATTGATATCTTTCCATAATTTTTGCATTTTTCTAAGGATTTTATTAATTTATCCCAGTATTTTATTATATAAATAATTACTAATTGCATCACAAATAATTTTTTAATAATTTTACTGCTTAATTTTATCATTTATATTTATACTAAGCTTTAATTATTTCATGAATAGCCACGTTTACATTTTTAGGGTTATAATTGCAATAGCTTTGCAATAATAGCCCATGGGTGCATAATTATTTTATTTCACCAGAAAATAGCTTTTTATATTTTTTATAATATTAAGTGATTATTTAAAATCAGTTTTATGCACCAACAACATTTTTTATCATTTATTAGCTATTTTTATAAATTAATTTATCAATTAATTAGGTATTTAAACAAATAGCCTCTTTAAATTTATTTTATTTTCAGACCTAGCCCAAAACATTACCCCCAACCCAATTAAAATACCCACATTCCAAATACCCTGACCCTTTTCATAAAACTCGTCCAACCCCCAAATCAAATCCTGGCCGTTTATCTCAGAGATCAACGGTCTGAGAAAGAGTTACCATTTTTAATTAATCTCCCACCCCCAAACCCTACTCACTTTCCTCATTCCACCGCCTTTGTTTCCCTGTTCTCCTCTCTTCTCTCTCAAGCTCTCCTCTAACCCTAGCCGCTGTCACCGGAAAATACCCCATTCCATGGGATTTCTCTTTGATTTCAGGCCCCAGCCTATCTCTTACCTCTTCCGTTTTTCGATTTCTTTGTGGTTTGAAGGAATCTCAAAAGACTCAACTCAGAGTCGACCTAAACTCTTCATTTTTTATGAACCTGCCTTGTGTTCATCGCTATGTTTGTGAGTATTGTTATCTTTATGATTATGGCTTGAAACTCTGGTTCTTAACTGGATTTTTCTCATCTCGCTCCATTTTTCAAAACCCTAATCCCTTTCTACTTGAGTCTGTTTAGATCCTTGTAGATCTGAGATGATCTTAAGTTTATCTGGTATTTTCTTTGAAAAAATCTTCTGTTTTTCTTTATTATTAATCGATTTCAATATTTTCTAAAACTAGGGTTTCCTCTTCAGTTCTCTGCAAAAAGGTTCTAAAGTTTCTAAGTGTTTGAATCTGATTATCTTTGCTAGTTCTACTGATTTTTCATGCCTATGTTCTAATCCCTTGTTTGTTTAATTATTTCATTATTCGCTTTAATATTTGCCCGTTATTCTTTGTCCTGTCAATTAACAGAGGATAATTGATTTTATCCGCCTAATTAGGTTTTGGAATCATATCTTTCTGTCGAAATTAGTACTTCTTTGTGATTTTTACCTATTTTCCTTATTTATGACTCCTAATTGGTACTACTTGCCTTAATTAGTTTATTAGCCCGATTTCTAGGTTTTGATTTACTCTAGCCGACTTATAAATGGCCTATGACTTATTTCCTGCCTTATTTGAATCCCAATCTGGGGTTGGTAATTGATTCCCTTTGTTTTAAGGTGTCTTTCCCGGATTCTGTTTGTACTAATTAGTTGGGTTTAGCCCCAATTAACTGACTGATTTTTATTTGTATACCTTATTTATGAACTATATTATTCTTTGCCTTATTTGTTTTACCTTGCTAAGTGCTATAAAAACCCCATTCTGACTTCTTTCAAACACACGAACACACTCATAAAGTCACACCCACACACAAACTCTTGCTCTTATTCACACACTCTCTATTGCAAATCTTTTTGTTACTTGTGTTTGCTGCACTGTCCAGCCGGCTGAAAGCCAAGGCTAGACTATTGGATTCTGCATACTTTCACCTTCTTGTTTGCTATACCTTAACTGGTATGCCTACACCTTTGTTATCATCCGATATTCTATGAAGTTAAAACTATGTGATTCCTGTTTATTGATCTTAATCAGCATGACTACTTCTGTGTAGCTAGACTTATGTCTTTCCTGTTTATTGCTCTTAATCAGCATGACTACTTCTATTATCATTCAATATGATATGTAATTAGACATATGTGCTTCCTATTTATTGCTCTTAATCAGCATGTCTATCTCTGTTACTATGTCCTATTTAGTATGTTATGTAATCTGTCTGTTGTAGATATCAACCTGCCTCTGCCTGCTTTATGTTTCTGTTAACTAGCATGCCTTAACTCTTGTGAATTTGTCTTGTCCAATATGTCAATATGGTTCATACACTTTAGCATGTTCCTGTTTGATCCAGGATACTTGTCTACTTGTTTCTCAACTAGCATGCTTTCCTTTCTGTCTTGTTTTATGTATTTACCTTAACAAGTTCCTGATTAATGATTTCTATGCTCTCAACCCCTGTTGCCTTTTCTGTGTAATTGTCTGATTAGGACTCCGATCCCAACATGTTATTCCTTGTTTAATACATGTCCATATGCTCACCTAGTGATAACTAATGAACTAAGTCAATCCCAGACAATGTGGAACCTTGTTTGAATTGATTGTGACTCTATTATGTCTGCTGTTTGACTGTTGGAATACACGTTTGAACTCAATCTGCTGAATATGGTCTTGGTTGTAGTTTTAATCTTGTAACTTGTTTCTACTCACTTTTAAAATCCAAACTATTTTTTCCTAAAACTATCTCCTACTTTCATATACTATTTTCAACTCTTACTCTTAGATATCTAGGGTCCTGCCCCTCCAGTGAGAGCACTGCCTAGGAGTCCATGGAACTTCTCCAAACTCTGACACACTGGGGCGGGCCTTTCTAAACTTGTTTACAAAAACTACTTCTTTGAAAAGGTTCTGGTGTGAGCATTGCCGGGGTCCCTAAGGTCCTTGGGAACTTTGACACACCAGAAGCCCTTTTGGTTTATTATGGACTGTCTGTTGGACTCCAGATTTGATTGAAGGCCTGGCTTCTAGGTTAACTTTTGGGCCTGTCAAGGCTCCCTATAGTATAGTAATTTTCATTATGTGATTCATTTATTTTGGTATGTAATAATAATTCTTGTAAAAACAGATATGGGGATATTAGTAAAGCTGGGAGGGATTTTTATATATCCTTATTGGGATAAGGTAGAAATTATGCCTATAGGATTGTTGTGATTATTTATATGTATTAGAAATAATGCCTATAGGCCTTACCTTCATATTTGCCCTGAATTTCTACTTTACATCCTAGAAATCCTGTTATAGGACGTTTATCAATTCTGTATCAAAATTCATGTTCATGCATATTCTCAAGTTTCAATGTGCATTAGAAACCATGCATATAGGATCTCTTTTGGGAATTATCAACTCGTATAACATTTTGCTCACTTAGATATCATGTCTATAGGAAATCATGTTTGAAATCAGCATGAATACTTAGATATCATGTCCATCGGAAATCATATTTAAAATCAGTTTTGACAACTTAGATATCATGCCTATAGGGAACGTGTATAAAATCAGTTTCTATGCCGTGAAATAACGCTTATAATCAGTTTCAACACCTAGAAAGCATGAGGCAGGGTCTAAAATATAAAAATCCGCCTGTTTAAATTAATCACTGATTTATAATTGCGTGTTAATTAATGTTTAGATACCATGTCTATAGGATTCTGCCCGGTTATCACCTAGGCAAGCCTGTAGGACAATTAAAACTATGTTTGTTTGACTGATTTAAACTGGCCCACTTCAGTAAGTGATAAAAATCAGTAGGCAAACTAATAAGTACTCACTGCCCCGCCTTAATAAAACTGCTGCATATTTTGTGCTCATTTAGATATCCTGCCTATAGGACCCTAATCGTTTTAAAACTGCTTGTTTGAATAGCACAATTGTTTGTCTATTTGTGGAGATAAATATGAGCTCCCTTAATGATCTTTTATGTGACAATCCTACTTGTTTTGTTTGTTGCTTAGTTTTCTCCTTTTAAGCACCATAGGTGAGTCTAGAATCACCTTAAATAGAGGTCCTAATCACCTTTAAGGCCACAGGTAAGGGATAGGTAGTGCACGTATAAGATACATATTCGATGCTGTTAGAATACTTAGGTAATAATTAAGGGGAGGGTAATCGGGTAGTAAAAGATATGATGACCTGTGTGCTAATACTACCGTAACACCTCTATTTGAGGAAGGTTACCGAGTATTGCACAGAAGTGATCCTATAGGCTAATAAACCTAGGACCCCTTTTATTTCTATTTTAAAATAATCTCTATTTGTTTAAATTGCTTTATGACTAATTCACTTAAATTGAGTTTGGCTGGGACCCACCATTGTGGACCTTGAGGGGTGCCTAACACATTCCCCTCAAGGTAATTTCGAGCCCTTACCCAATCTCTGGTAATGTAAACTAATTAATGAGTTAACTGTTCTAGGTTCCCTAACGCACCTTAATCTGTTAGGTGGCGACTCTTTAAATCTCATGCCCAATTCCCAAAAGGAAAAGAGTTGTCCCGAAATGTCGAAACACGGACTCCGCAAGAAAAAAGGGGGCGCGATTCTGCTGGGGATATTTTAGGCTCTTACCGTGACAAACTTGTTTTTGTGAATTAGTCTTGAGCATGCTTTATTCTATTAATACATGTTCACCCTTTCCCTTTCTCCCTTATTTGGATTTAATTGCCTATTTTCAAGCATTTACAATTTCCTTTATTATATAAACTGACTTGTCTCCTTGTTTTCTTTCTTAAACGTCTTTCAATAATTAAATACTGTATTTATCATTTTTAACGTACAAATACGTGACAACATGCTATTTATTATTGCATAAATCATGCTCAACATCGTATTTCACTCGTGCGTAATCAATCCTATAGCAACGCTTGATGAGTGTTTGCACCCTTCCTATATATCACCCTTTAATTTCGAAAAGGTGTATTTGCGGTAAAACTAGTCGATCAGCGGTGCAGTCGACGGTTCCGTGCCTTTCCCCTCAAGTTGTCCACTTGAGGGTACAAGTCTAGACCTCTCTAGAAACCTTACTCTGATTAATTGTACATGCATCATGGTAAAATCTAGCGGGTTAATATGTTATCCACATAATAACCCTTTAAGACAAGCCTCGTCCAAAAGTCCATCGGGTTTTCCATAATCCCAATGGACGCAACCATGATTGTGTGCATTAATTTTGGAGAAATAAGTGCCAAAATGCTAATCATTATTGTATAAGTAGTTAGATTTGGAGGGGGAAATGGCCTAACCATATTTGTTTTTGCATAAAATGAGGCACGAAGTCCCCAGGTTCGGCATGGTCCGTAACATACCACCATTGTTGCTAGATTGGTGGGAGGATCTTCCATCAAGTGATAAGAATCATGTGAAAAGGGTCTTGGGAAATTTGCCTTCTTTATTGGACCTCCAGTCGAACAACATGTTAATCGAAGTTGCCACAATGTACTGGGACAAAGAAAGAGCCGCGTTTCACTTTGGAAACATAGAAATGACCCCACTCTTAGAAGAAATAGGGGGATTCGCTAGGCTACCTTGGGATAGTCCTAGTTTATTGGTGCCAGAAAACCGCTCTACTTGGGGGTTTCTGAAGATGATGGGATTAAAGAATAATAATGACTTGGAGTGACTGAAGAATTCCTACATACCTTCGACTTCCTCTATGAACGATACGGTCACAACAGATCTTATCGTATCTTCGATGATGAATTCTCCATCACTTCCTTGGGTTGGATCCACCGTAGGGTTTTTGTGTTCATTGTCTGTTTCTTGGGTATGTTAGTGTTCCCGATACAAGGGGACATAATCCATACCAGACTGGCCATGGTAGCCAAAACCTTGATAGATGGTATCGAGGGGCAAACATATACCATTGTCCCTATGATCATAGCAGACATATACCGAGCCTTAGAACATTGTCAGAAGGGGTACAAATACTTTAAATGTTGTAATTTGCTGTTATAAGTTTGGTTGTTAGAGCATCTCCAAAAAGGTCAATACCGTCAAGAGCTTACGTGAAGATTGTGGAATGACCACATAACTTTCCATCATCCTAAGAGAATGACCTATATCCCAGACAGGTTTGCTCAACCCGAGAATGCTGTAGGATGGGCGTAGTTTTTTAGCAATTTGACCGAGGATCAGGTTCAATGGATGTTCGAGTGGTTCCTTACCGACGAGTTCATCATCAGATCCAGGGATGTTCCACACTTGGTACTGATCGGGTTGAGGGGCATATACCCTTATGCTCCCATCAGAGTTATGAGACAGGCTGGTAGGAAGCATGTCATACCCCGAGTTGCTAAAATGAGTCACTACAAGGCAAATTTTCAGGATGACGACTTCCCATACAAATGTGAAGCTCAGCACATGTGGCATTTGAAAATTATCATGGAAAAGGATACCATCGAGCCAGATCGATATCATGATGGTCATGTGTACTTTTTACCTATCATGGTTAGAAGATAACATAGCAGGAATATTCGAGCCAAGGGTTAGTCCAGGAAATAGAGTCATTGATGAAGTTGCCGAGGCATAAGTGAAGTACAACAAACTACACAAAAGAGTTCACAAGTCCGAGGCCGAGCACATGGAGCGACACAAGACTAATATGGAACTAATTTATGAATGGAGGGAGATGGCTATTAAATCAAGCGAAAGGTTGGAATATCTGGAGTACAGTCTGATAAAATTGGAGGGAAAAATGAGGAAGAGAGTAATCGATTGCCAAAACACTGAAGGAAGCAAAGGAGGACATTTAGCAAGTGCATACCTACTATTGAACTTGCGCGAACTGAGGAATTTGATCGACGAAGCCAAAAACATCCAGCCTGGAGAAGGTCCTTCTGGGACCAAGTAGATTAGGTTTATTTGATTTTTGTAATAAGGCCAAGTGCCATTAGTGACTTATCTTATTTAGTGTCATTTTAGATTCATCTATTTTTACATTAATGAAATGAGGCAATTATTGGCACTGAAATTCTCCAAATGTATTTGTCGCTAGGCCTACCTCGGGCACAACGAGGCTCCCAAATTAAGACGCGAATTTACATTCTCTCAATATGTGTTTAAATACTGCAAACACTTTTAAAATCCTTACTGACTTATTTACCTTTTATTTTTCTTTATTTTTATTATTCCCATCCCCGAAGGTTGGTTCGCACATACTGGCATCATCAGCATATCGCACCAGATCTAGAGGCCCTCTACCTCCTCCTCCTCCTCCGAGTAATCCGAAAAGCAGAGGAAAAGCTAAGATGGATGACTTGAGTGGTATACGAAAAGAAAATGCTGAGAATATTGAAACTTCAGACGGTCGGAGTATTCCGGCCCCAGAATGATTTGGTCCTGCAATTGGAGCAGAAAATACTGGAGTTACAAGGAGAACTTGAGCAGATCCACAACTTGGCAAACTTCCCCCTCACCCTGAACGTCCCGGACGTTAACCAACAAAATGTTCAAAACCCAGCGCCTCCTCAAAATACGCCAATCCAACGTCCGCAAAATCTTCCCGCACCCTATCAATACGCCACGCCACCTCAAAATCCCAATCCTCTACCGGTACCAACTCATCCACAACACCATCATCAACCAACCCAGTACCCACAAACCATTACCTATCACATTCCTTAGAACACAC
This sequence comes from Nicotiana sylvestris, assembly GCF_000393655.2. Classification (NCBI taxonomy): domain Eukaryota; kingdom Viridiplantae; phylum Streptophyta; class Magnoliopsida; order Solanales; family Solanaceae; genus Nicotiana; species Nicotiana sylvestris. The sequence continues at coordinate 60,516,628 of NC_091058.1, forward strand.
CACAACCTATTCCCGATCCTTAAAACTCAACCAATGACCACCACTACACCCAAATACCTGGAACCCACCAAAACAACCCCATATATGTGGAGACCCTACCTCACTCCACTCAACTAATCTCCTATACGAGGAGCTCAAGAAGTTGACAAGTCGCGTTCAGGGTGTTAAAGAAGGTAAAGGGATAGAAGGTCTGGACTATGAGGATTTGTGCATACAACCAGATGTGGAACTTCTGGAGGGTTACAAACCTCCTAAGTTCAAAATGTTTGATGGAACGGGTGATACCAAGGTTCATTTAAGAACTTATTGTGACAAGCTCGTGAGGGGCGGAAAAGATGAAAGGATTCGAATGAAGCTCTTCATGAGAAGTCTTACCGGAGATGCCATGTCCCGGTACATAAGCCAGAATCCTAAGAAATGGGCCAATTGGGTGAGCATGGCATCAGACTTTATGGACTGGTTCATGTTCAATACGGAGAATTCACCAGATGTCTTCTATATCCAGAACATAAAGAAGAAGCCAACTGAGACTTTTCGCGAGTATGCTACTCGGTGGAGGTCAGAAGCAGCCAAGGTCAGACCAACATTAGACGAGGAACAGATGAAAAAGTTCTTTGTCAGAGCACAAGGCCCACATTATTATGAAAGGCTAATGGTTATTGAGAATCATAAGTTCTTCGATATTATCAAACTCGGAGAAAGGATTGAAGAGGGTATTAAGAGCGAAATGGTGACAAATTTTGAGGCACTGCAAGCCACGAACAACGCATTGCAATCGGGTGGCATATCAAAGAAGAAAGAAGTATGGGCAGTAATGGTGGCCCAAGGCCCAAAATCTCCACTCACATACCAAACACCTCCACCTACATATAGGGGCGGACATCGGTCGGTTCGGTTTGGTTGTAAATATTATCGGTTATCAGTGTACAAATATGATAAATTGATAGCTGAATCGATAAGATATCGGTTAATCGGTTATTGACTATTATCGGTTTGGTTATCGATTTACCCGATAAGATAACTTAATCTAGAGCTAAACAAAAAAAGAAGACAATTCATTGGAATTAAGCAAAATAGAGAAGAATTCACATATAGTATACTATCCATTTCTGCGTTCTAGCCACAACTAATATTTGAAGCATGCTTCATTTTGACAAATTCAAGACCTGTGCAATCTTAAAAATTGATACTACAACTCCACAAGCATTTCATCTCCAATTCGCTGGAAATAGAAGTTAACAGGAACATAAATAACAATTTTTTGGTTTCCTGCCAAACAATAATCAAGAGATCAATGTCATTTTTCAGAGTCTAATTATAGCAAGAGCAACAAGAGTACTAGTAATTCAATAGTTGTCCAAACACAACTGAAATAGTACTAATTTTATTGGGTTATCGATTTATCCGTTAAGAAATTGGGCAAACCGAAGGCCGAACCGATAACCCAATTGTGGAAAAATATTAAACCGTTACCGAACCGTTAACTCAATAACCCTATATCGATACCCCAATAAGTTTTTTTCGGTTCGAGCTATCGGTTATACCCGATATATGCCTAGCCCTACCTACATACCAACCCTCACCTCCCAGATATTCTCAACCCCCCACCGCGTATCACACTTATAACACCCAGCTAGCCTACTATCATTTACCTCCAGCTCGTCTAAATTACCAGAAACGCCGACCTAATTTTGATCACAAACCACCTAGATAATACACCACCATTGCTGAACCTATCGACCAGCTGTACAAAAGATTGAAGGCTACTGGTTATATCACCCTTATTCCCGCCGTGGCAATGGAGAATTCATCTCAATGGGTCAACTCGAACAAAACCTGCGCGTTGCACCATTGATAAGTGCCGGACATTGAAAGATAAGATCCAGACGTTGATTGACAATAAGGTCATATAGTCGAAGGAATTTGCACCCAACGTCCGTAACAATCCTCTTCCAGATCATAGAGGCGAAGGGATCAATGTGATAGAAACTGACGAGGAGTGGGATCCCGAGGGATTAATTGGACTTATCAAATAGGGCGATAATCCTAAGAAGCCCGCAGTCACGCTCAATCCTATTGTGGTCTAGGTATAGCCGCTAGTTGAGGTTGAGATAACCGCATCGGTTTCATTTGAGGTAGAAGTAACACCACCTACAACCATACCTGTTCCATTTGAGGTAGAAGTAGCCACACCTTTCACAATGATTGTAGTAACCATGCCACCTTTCAAGTCCAACGACATACCTAGGGATTATGTTGCCGAAGCTAGGCGAAAAGGAAAATCAAAGATGGAAGAATCTGGTGCTGCACAGGGAATGACCAGAATTGGAAGGATCTATACACCCGAAAATTTGGGAGGATCAAGCAAGGAGGCTGGTACCAAACAACCTATCATTGAAACTGGACCGGGCGATCTTTGAAGGAAAGTACAGGCGAGGGAATACTATATCGTCGATCATTTAAACAAGACCCCTGCCTAGATATCCATCCGGTCACTATTGCAAAATTCAGAGGTGCATAAGAATGCTCTGATGAAGGTATTGAATGAAGCTTATCTGCCCAATAATATCACCAGTGGAGATATGGCCAACATGGTAGGGCAAGTACTAGAGAGTCATAAGATCACCTTCCACGAGGATGAACTACCGCCTGAAGGGTTAAGTCACAACAGGGCACTATATATCACGGTACAGTTTGAAGACAAATTCATTGCCAGGGTCCTAATAGATGGGGGTTCAAGCCTCAATATTTGTCCATTGACTACTCTGAAAATATTGGGCAAAGATTTCCATGGGATACGGGCAGGAAGTATAAACATGAAAGCATTTGATGGGTCTCAAAGGGCCACGATTGGGGAGATTAACCTTTGTCTGCAGATGGGACCAACTTGGCTCAATGTTAAGTTCCAAGTACTAGATATATCAGCTACATACAATCTTTAATTGGGTCGACCTTGGATACATGCCGCTGGGGCCGTGGCTTCCATGCTACACCAGGTTGTGAAGTTCGAATGGAACCATCAGGAGGTAATCATTCATGGAGATGGAAGTAACCCCATTTACACCAGTCAAACTAACTCAGTTATCGAGAATAGAAGAAGGTTGAGCGGAGAAACTTATCACCACATTGAACATGTCAACGCAATTGAGAAGGACAAGTGGTGGGGAAATAAAATAGAAAGCATACTAGCATGGTCTGAGTATGAACCCGATGTAGACATGTAATTTTTGACCCACCCCAAGATTTTTTTATATTTTAGCACGTAAATATTTAATTTAGGCCTAATATAGCTATTTCAACTCATTTTTACTCTTCTACTTTATTTTATTACAAGAAAACGAAAATTACAAAAAATAGTTTCATTAATATTTTGTAGTCATTTTTAATCTTGAAAAATAACAAAAAATAATTTTATTTTAATGGTCAGTCTTATTTAAATAGTTATTTTACTTAAGTAGGAATAATTAATAAATGACATCGCATTTTTAATCTCGTTCGCGGGAAAAGAAGAAAATTTGGGCTCAAGCGACCCATTTTTAGGCCTAGTTTTTGGACCTAGTCCATAATTAACAAGCCCATAATTCCTAGGCCCATACCCCTAACCTGATTTCTACCCGTATATAATAGTACCTAACACCTAAATATAGACCAAGACCTAGACCCCTAAAGAGGAGACTCTAGATCCGCCGCATAAACGATGGGTCTGCTAAGAAAAAAGAAAGAATCAACCATTCCATGGCTTCCTATTAAAGAAGGCAACCCCCATTTCCATTAGAAAAGGAACCAAATTCCTAATACATGGAGAAAAACCAGTGAAATCTTCCAAAGAAAATCACCCTAAAATCAGTCATAAACATCCCATTATAGCTCAAACCTTGACCCCAAAATCCATTTTCAATCAGTCCATAAACCATTACCTTTAGCTATCAAAATTCGGCCTCAAAACAAAGCTGAAAAACTACTCCAAAATAGCTCAAAAAATGCAGCAGAACAACACCATAACAACAACGATTTTGTTCGAGGTCATCGAATCAAAGTTTCTGCAAGTCGAGGGGTCTGTTGGAAGTTGTCCGATCGTGGAATCTGCTGTAATTTAAAGTTCAAAATCAGCTATATGCAAAGGTTCCTTTTCTTTCTATTCTGTTTTTCTCTTTAATAATTTGGACCATTTCATGTTGTTTTAATTTCAGGTCTCACACGAATGAGTGTTGTTTGTGAGTATCTTATGTTCGGACCATCATTTTACTCGGTGTTTTGTTGAAAATCTTGAATGAATATTCAGTGTTTGCTTGAATTGTTGAATTTTGAAAATAAAGAGGATATATGACTATGTGAAACCATGAGATATGATGGTCTTATGGGTGTGAGTGTGCCATTAATTTTCATATTGTTCTTGAGCTTGGAATCCATGGTATGTTGATATTTTGCATCTGTTTGTGGGGATTGTGCTACTCGTATCTGGGATGTCCGTGAACCAGGTTTGCTGTCTCAAAAACATTTTCCTTGATCGATATTTTGGTTCATACAGTTTTTTTTAAGGATGTTTTTGGTTGATCTTTGCTTTGAATGAGTACTTAAAAAAAGAAACTGTTAATTTGAGCTGATTTGATTTGGTTGATAGTTCAAATGATTGATTTATTATTTGTTTAAAGGCGCATAAACTAGGCACCCTATGCGTGGTTGGTTTGATTTTCAGCCATAGCTGCAAATGGAGTTAAAGGGTCTAAGTATTGAAATGTTTAGAATGTGGATGAATTAAAGCCAGTTTATGGTTTGTTTTTATTTGCTATAGATGCATAGTTAATGTGACTAAGCATTTTAATCATTCAAGAAGAAAAAAGTCAATTAGAATTGATTGCTGGTTTCGGAGGAATGTTGAGATTTTTTTAATGAATTCTATCTCAATTAGTTGAAAAGTTCTCTAATATTAATTGAATATTATGTACCCAAGAAGTCAACAAATCACTTTCTTGGAAATCTTTTTTTTTTAAATGATTCGAGGTGTGCCATTCACATTTGAGTCCATAACGTATGGCCCTCAAAAGATTAGTTAAAACCTCCCTTAAAATTAATCCGAGGTGTGCTATAAGCAAAAATTAGATAACCCATGACCCTCGGATAATTATTACTAACTCTTTAGAATCGAGGTGTGCCGTCAGTTGAATTTTCCATGGCCCTCGCAAACCTTGCTATTAACTTGAAAGTGCGTAGTTGCTTTAGGCTTGATTTCCTTATTTATTAAACTCGGGTGCGCATTTATGTGATCCAAATCCAAATCTCAACAATGTTAGATAAAATATATTGAGGACCGCGGGTGCATTTATGTGACGTGGTTCAAGACCTGTTTTAATAACGTTGCAATCTTCCTAAAAATGAATAAATGCGGTTGATAAGTTAAAATTGAACCATAGGTTAAAACATGTGCTAAAATCAGATAATAGGCCAATTATAATAAGTTGAGCGACCGTGCTAGAACCACGTAACCCGGGAATGCCTAATACCTTCTCCCGGGTTAATAGAATTTCTTACCCGAATTTCTGTGTTCGTGGACTATAATACAGAGTCAATATTTTCCTCGATTCGGGATTTGAACCGGTGACTTGGGACACCATAAAATTATTCCAAGTGGCGAATCTGAATTTAATAAATAAATAATCCTATTTCGATTGTCACTTTAAATTGGAAAAAACTCCCTTATATACCCCTTTCGGGGGGTGTAGGTAAAAAGGAGGTGTGACAGCTCTGGCGACTCTGCTGGGGATCGAACCCAGAATCTCTGGTTCAGGGTTCAGAATTCGAGCTTAGATGAATTGTTATATTTGTCTTTATTTATTATCTGAATTTATTACATGTTTGGGCCTAGTGTGCTAAATGTTGCTTTTACCACTTTGATATTATCTGAACTGTATATAAACTTCTACGAAACCTCTCTCTTCTCTCTCCCGAGGAGTGCACGCTGGCCGTGACTTCTTTCTGTTAGTGTCATATCCCAAATAGAACGAGGTTCGTACAAGTTGCAAAGCCGGATGATCTTTTGGTTATCGGTACGCAGCTCCCCCTCGACTCGAGTTGTCCGCTCGGGTAAGCTAGGTCTAGAACAATACATACAGGTTTTAAACCTAGAATAACTCAGCCTCATGCTGGATCCCTAGTAGGAATGCTTATCTGCATCATGTGCATTTGACTTTGGAGACTCAACACAGGGGTTGGGTCTGTCTAGGACAGGTATACCCGAAATGAAAAAGACCATCCTCATGCATCCTACTTGCTACTTGTGCATTCATTTGTTTCGGATTTGCATGTTAACCGGCTTATAGAGAAAAGGTTGAGAGAAAGAAAGTCAATGTGATGGCTATGAGAGATAATTGCTTGTTTTTGAAAAACTGATGTCCCAAAAATATACTGAAACTCTGCGGAAATTTTGAAAAAAAAGAGAGAAATTTTTGTTTTGTTTTGAAAAAGAAAAGTTGGTTTTTGTTTTGTCAAAATTGCCCGAACTACGCTAGTTTGATTCTCACCAGATGTGGGATACGTAGGCAACGCCCATCGGGTCCAACTTCCTTTTTGCAAAAATAGCTCAAAAGGCACCAAAATTATATTACTTTGTTGGAAATAAGTAAGGTGAAGCCATTCTTGTCGAAAATAGCCGAATGTCCCCAAAAGAACACCGGAAGGCTGTTTTTGCAAGAACAACCACCTTTGGTCTTTTTTTTTGGCATTTTGGCCGGTTAGCAAGCACAGCCTTAAAATCTTCTCCTCGGAAGTGCTGAAAGGCCGTATTTGCAAAGCCGGGTTTTATTTTGAAATAAAAATTTGGAAAAAAGAGAGAGAAAAACAGTGTTAACTTTGTTTTTGAGTCAAATGAGTCTTGATTTTGCTTAATCACCCTAATAAATGTGCAGAATGAGCACGAGTCAAAGTTTGCCAATAACAGTCATGAACAAGATCCCTTTGGAGTTGCATATTTGGTGGGAAGATCTGGGTAAATCAGAGCAAGATAAGGTCAATCTACACTTGGGAGGTCTCACCGGGTTGTTGAAGATCAAGCTTAGAGGAGACATCATAAAGGCGTTGGTTACATTTTGGGACCCAACTCACAACGTCTTGCAGTTCTTGGATTTTGAACTCACACCCACCTTAGAAGAGATAGCAGGTTATATGAGAAGTACTGAAGGTCTGAGGCATAAGTATCTGATCTCTCCAGGAGCCGTTAACTCCTACAAATTCATGGATTTGCTAAAAATAAGAAAGGGAATCCCGTACTCTAAGTTGGCGGACGGTTTTTCCACTCTACGTTTCATATACCAGAGGTACGGGTATGTAGGAGGATTCGACAACCCGAAAAGCGGGGTTTGTAGCAAAGGGAACCGAGCAAAATGGGATGAGCATAGACGTTTCGCCTTCATGGTAGCTTTCTTAGGCCTCGTGGTGTTCCCCCAGAAAGATGGGAATATCGATCTGCGGGTGGCTAGAGTCGTCAAAGTCTTGATTACCAATGCCAAGAGCACCATTGCCCCTATGATAGTGTCTGAGATATACCGATCTCTCACAGCTTGTAAAGCTAGGGCAGATTTCTTCGAGGGATGCAATTTGCTACTATAGATGTGGATGCTCGAACACCTGTGTCACCGCCCTCAGTATATGAGTTATGGGTCCGCAAAGAAAAGTTGCATTGAAGAGTTCAACACAAGGATTTCAGGGTTCAAGTTGCCAGAAGGGTTTGGAGATTGGGTATCCCGCCTTCGCTCCATCACTGCGGGGCAAATAGAATGGACATTGGGTTGGCTTCCTGTTGAAGAAATTGTGTATATGCCCGCCACCGGTTCTTACTTCCTCCTAATGGGTCTTCGAGGCATTCAACCTTACGCTCCGTACCGGGTGATGAGACAGTTGGGAAGGTGCTAGGTGACGCACCCAGATGAAGATCTTAGTGTTTATGCGGTCGAGGTTAGCCCCGATGACCAATTTCATGAAGAAATAGTTCATTCTATTTGAAACGAATGCCAGTATTTGACAGCAAACACTCGAGTATGTGACCTATCTAGAGGCGAGGTCTCACCCGCCTATCTTGCCTGGTATAGGAAGAAGAACACTATAAGGGCCGAACCTGAAAAACCAACCAAAAAGCCTCACATTCAGGAATTCGTTGAGGTATCGCAAGAACAGTGGGCTTGGTTGGCCAAAGAGAATAAGTACAGGGCCACAATAAGAAAGCTAGAAAAGCAAGTTAGTGATCTTCAGTTTGAGAATGGTTTGCATACTGCGACGGATGAGGGTGAAAAAAAAAAGCTAGCCAAAGAAAATGAGGCCCTTCGAGCCCAGATTCGGGAAATGAAAATAGCAGTTGAAAATCCGGCCAGAAGTGCAAAAGATGAAAAACTTATAAAGAACCTTAGGCAGAAGGTAAGTGAGTATGGTTTTGATTTGAACAAGGTAGAGGGTGAATTGGCAAGAGCTCGAACAAAATTGGCTAAAAATGCGGAGGAACAAGAGCGCTTGGTTAAACAGTTAAAAGAGAAATATGACAATGAGGTTGTGGGGTTGAAGAAAAGGGTCACCGTCTTTGAGAATAAAATGATCAAGCAGGCGAAAGACTTTAAGGCTGAAAGAGAACATTATTATGCAGCAATGGCACAGTTAGAAAGAGATTTGCAAAAACTTCAAGAACATAATCAAGTAGCTGAACAAACTTTGGAAGCTAGGGCCCAACAGATTAGGCGTTTGTTGCAAGAAAAGGGCGTCATAAGAGAAAGGGTTAGAAGGATCGCCGACTACATCACAATGAAATGCAGTAAGTGTGAGGACATGACTAGATCCATGTTCTTCGCCATTGTGATGACCCTTGTCCGCCAGATAATGGAAGATCTATACCATCTCCAAGGGGATTTAGCGCGTAGGCCCGTGGCGAGACCGAATGATGTCCCGCGAGCCCCAGGAGCATTTGAGGCATTGATGTATTCATGATTTTTACTCGAGTCTGTATTTTCTTTCCGTTGGAGTCTGTTAGTTTGTTTTCGAGTCTGTGTTTTCATCTTGCCGTTGGAGTCTGTTAGTTTCTTTCGAGTCTGTTAGTTTTTGAGTCGTTGTAGTCAAAGCATTTTCTTTTTATGAAAAATTTGAAAATCCCAAAATGTTTTATTATATATGTTTACACTTATCTCCCAGAACTACGCTTGGTCTGATTCATGTGGGGTCATGATATGTAGGCAATCTCCATAGGATTCGATCATAACCAAAAGAAAAAAAAGAGAAGAAAAAAAAGAAAAAGAAAAAAAAGAGAAAAAGGGGAAAACAAGAGAGAAAAGAAAAGAAAAAGAGAGAGAAAGCAAGAAACTGTGGGAAGGAAACAATGGCAAAGCAAGAGGGAGAAATAAAAGAATAAAGAGCAACGAGAAATCAAGAAAAGAAAGGCATGAGTGAAGAAAAGAGAGAGAGAGAGAGAGAGAGGAAGAAGTTGCAAATGAAATTAGGGAAAGCCGGGATAACGCAAGCAACCGATCTAATGCATAATGGAAATGGCTAACTGCTTAGGTGCATTGCATCCCCAATGTGCGGTTGCCTATATGTTAAAAGCCCTAAAGCTAATTGGATGCCCCCATTTTGTTCCTTTTGATATCTTCATAGCAGAAAGGTAGTTGGTTTGTGGTTCCCGAAGTAGTAACTCCTCTCCACAACATAAAGTCAAAGGCAATGGCGGACAACAACAAAATTGAGTTGGTTGATACTAGTGCCCGAAAGCAGTTGGTTGAGCGGGACACTGGTTTGGCTGACGAGGTAAGGATACTAAGGCAACATACGATTGGACATGTATCAGGCCTGGATGAATGTGAAGGCACCACCCCCGCCACCACCTGGCTTCTTAGACGCTACCTTTACCCAAACTTTGGCACTTCCCAACCACCCCAGTATCTCCATCACTCTTCCCCCCATTACCTCTCCTCAAAATGGCCCTCCTATCATATCAGTTATTCCTAACAATGAATACCCACTCAAAGCTCATAGTGCCTAATATTATCCCTCAAAGGTTTCCCACAAGGTTTCTGACTCATACGAGAAGAGCCCTCGGGATGAGCTTCATACTGGAAATGAAAAGGTTACAGGAAAAGTAGGGCAAGGTGAGATATCCATGAAGCTGAAAAGCACAGAACAATCCTTAAAGAACATGCAAGGGATGGGAGACCAGGTTAACACGTCTTACAAAGAATTGTGTATATTCCCCGACGTTCGCCTGCCCGTGGGTTTAAAGTGCCAAAGTTTAACTTGTATGATGGGGGTAGAGATCCGGTAGCCCATCTGAGGGGTTATTGCAGTGAAATGAGAAGTGTTGGCAAGAAAGATGATTTGTTGCTGGTGTATTTCAGTGAGAGCTTGACTGGGGCAGCTTTGGAATGGCATAATCGTCAAAATGTCGGGAAGTGGCATACATTGGGCGACATGGCTCAAGATTTTGTGCGACGCTTTCAGTACAATATAGACATTGTCCCAGACAGCTCCTCCCTATCTCAGATGGAAAAGAAACCCAAGGAAAGTTTTAAGGATTTTTGGCTTAGATGGAACGAACAAGTTGCTCGGGATAGGCCTCCCATTGTTAGAAAAGATGTTGCTAAGCCCCGTCGACGATAGGGTCCAGTGGTCGTTCTTGCTAAACTCTTTTAGCCTCAATACCGACCCCATTAACATCCCCAAACTCCACATAATCCAACACAGTATTATCCGCCGAACAACATCCGATCATCTGCCCAACCACTAGGTCACTCCTTAGGGCGAGCACCAACATCTCAAAATTCTCGTGTGCCTTCACAGCATTTTCGAGCATCCAACAATCCTGGAAAACTAAGGCATGGAGGGAAACAAAGGCAAAAAGATAATTTCACTCCCATCGGAGAATCCTACACAAGTTTGTTTGAAAAGTTAAAGCATTCTGGCCTGATTGAGCCGCTCCTCGGCTATACTCCAGACCCATATGAAAAAGGCTTTGATCTTGCTATACGATGCATGTACCACTCTAATTTCCAAGGGCATAGCATTGAAGATTGTTGCTCTTTGAAAAGGGAAATAGAAAGAATGATTCAAGAAGGGGTAATTTTGGTCAATGACCATGACAGGGAGCATGCGAATCCTCTTGGGAACTTGTTGACTAAAGTTGATAAAGTTGAAGTTGGTAATGGTCTTGGCAATGTTGATGCGGAACTCAGTGGCTAAGATGCCGCGCTTGGTAATTGGAAAGACACTCCATCTCTTGGCTAGCTGGGGAGGAGTCTTGACGGTTTATTTTGTTGTCATTTCTGTTGTCCGGATTATTTTCAGGGTTATAATCCGGACATTGTCTTGTGACTCAAGCCCTTCTATCCTTTTATTTTGCCTAGTTTGTTTAGTCGTAGTAGCTCTTTTAGTGTTATCTAGGTTTGTTCCAGGTTTGTGGTCCCAGTTTAGTTTGCTTGTTTTATTATTCAAACCCTTTTCACCATTTGTCCAATGCAATTTTCTGTTTTCTGTTATTTCTAGTCATTTTTGTTTAGTTCTCTTTTCTTTTTACAGTTCTTTTCCTATTGACTCTAGTGACATGGTATGCACGCGTAATTCTCAGCTTATTCATGAAGCAATGAAACAATTTTGAAGATGATAGGGACATTTAAGGGAAATAAGTAAAGGCATTCTGAGATCAATTCAAGCTTGAATTGTGTGAAACTGGGGAAGATAGAACATAAAGAAACCCTATTGAAATGCATCATGCCGCATCGGGTTGAATCTAGAGGCAAATTTGCCCAAATTGACAGGGGCCATTTGTGGTAGTGAGAGTGAGAGTGTTGTCCAATAGTGCTTTGTATTTAACAGATGTAGAAGGCAAATATGTGGATATATCTATCAATTCTGATGCAGTCAAAAGATATTATGTGTGATTTCTTTAGTTTGTTTAATTGTGCCGTTGGCCTCTGGCATGCTTTGAAGATTGGAATGGCGAAGACATTTTATTTTGATATCTAAACACTTTATCATTTGTTACCCCTTTGAGCCTTATTTATTTTCTTTCATACCCCTCTTTTGGAATCAGTAGCAAAGTTCAGGAACGCAAGCGCAAAAGATAAGTAAAGGAAAAAGAGAACGAGAGAAAGAAAAGAATGAAAAGAGAAAGGAAAGAATGAAAAGAGAAAGAAAAGAATGAAAATAAAAAGAAAAAAAAGAGAGAGAAAAAGAGAGGAAAAACAACAAAAAGAAAAAACAAAAAGAAGAAAAGAAGAGAAAAATAAAAGAAAAATCACAACAAACAAAGTAATTTTTATGACATGAACTACGTTCAACCTGATTCCTTTTAAGGATATGTAGGCAGCCTCACGGCTCTGTCCCATCAAAATAAAAATCCAAAAGTCCCCAAGCAAAGGAACTGGGGCAGAAGTTATGGTTGTTGTAAGAAATCTGATTCCGGAAGTTGTAATGTTGAACCCATTTGAATTGTTTTGAGCCTTTTTGATACCCTTTCTTTCTAACCCTATCCAAAAGCCCACATTACGGTCCAAAGAAAGACCTTTCGACCAGTCTTCGAGAGATGCCAAGTCTAGCAAGTAGAGGTGATTCCTATAAGGGGAAACACTCTGTTCTGAACAAAGAGAAGAACAAAATGAGAGAGTCTTAATGGTGAAAACCTTCACAGGCACCATAAGGCGACTGTAAGTTGAGAGAAAGAACAAAATGAGAGAGACTTGATGGTGAAAACCCTTCGGTCACTACAAGTCGAATAAGGATCATGAATCAGATTGGATAATCGGAGCATTGAGGCCTAGTTTCACGGTTTAGGGGTATAACAAGAGTTGAACATCAGACTTGCATTGACAGAATATGTCACAGGTGCATGTCATGGTCATTAGAGTTGGTATTCACATTTGATAGGTTCCTACTTTGTAGTTTTCTTGTTAGGAATCATCTCTTTCCATTTTCCTTTACTCTGTTCCTTTTGTCTTGTTTACTTCCTATTCCTGAGTCTGTTTGGTCAGAACAAGTGAGAAATGACTTCAAAATTTTCCACTAGCTTTCCAATTGTACAAAAACGGGATCTGGCTAGCACATCAAAGTGTCATAAGTCAGGAAAGAACAACAAACGCACCGAGTTGGTAACAATCGACATGCTTTGGGATCCATGTGAAATACAAAGGTTTGGTATATATCAATTCATGAATAGTGCAACAGATGGAGGGTGTTAGGTGAACGGATCAAAGGTATTTTCTGTGATAAGATTGACAAAGAAAGTGGTTAACCAGGGACAAGCAAGATCTTCCAAGCAAAAATCAAAGTTATCATGGCAAGTAAAGGAGCAATAGACCTCAAGGCCAAGGCCAGTGGTTTAAGTCAAGAAAGAACAGCATACGCACTGAGGGGGTGGCAATTGATGTGCTTTGGGATTCATGTGAGACACAAAGGTTTGGTAAATGTCAGTTCATGAGCAATGCAACAGATAGAAGGTATTGGGTCTGAACAGAGAAGAGGTACTTTCTGTGATAAGGGTGACAGAGAAAGTGGTTAGTCAATAAATAAGCAAGGTCTTCAAGTGGAAATCAAAGTTATCATAGGAAGTGAAGTAGCAATCACCCTTAAAGTCAAGGCCACAAACCAACCACCATATTTTTAAACTGACAAGATTTTTTTTGATTTGAAACAGGGGCAGAAAATTTTGTTTGTTTCGGACAAACCCTCCATAAGGAAAAGCAAGCACCAGACAGGTTTGACCGTAAATTCTCAGGACCCTCCTGGAAAATGGGACCTAGTTTAAATTTAAAATAACCATGAGTAGCAAAATCTAGCATAAATGTACCCCAAAGGAATATAAGTTGGCTTCAAAGTTTGCATTCTTGATATAGGATTCAAATAGGAGTTTTTAGGACCCTCTTGAATAATGGGACCTAGCTTTAAGATTTCCATTAGATAATAAGATTTAGCGTAAGTTCTGCTGTAGGGAAGAATAATTCAGCCTTAAAAATTGTCACTCTTAAGATAAGACTTGATTTTGATTTTCAGGACCCTCCTGGATAATGGGATGTAGTTTTAAGACCTTCTTGGATAACGAGATTTAGCGAAAATCATACCTTTAGAAAACATAATTAAGCTTTAAAACTGTCATTTAACTAGGAGTTTTCAGGCGCCCACCTGGAGAGCACGGGAATACAGTTCAAAGTTCAGCAATCAGGCGCCCACCTGGAGAGCAAGGGAATACAATTCAATTTTTGGCAATCAGGCGCCCACCTGGAGAGCATGGGAATACAGTTCAAGTTTTGGCAATCAGGCGCCCACCTGGAAAGCACGAGAATACAGTTCAAGTTCAGCAATTAGGCGCCCACCTGGAGAGTAGGGGAATATAGTTCAAGTTTTGGCAATCAGGCTCCCACATGGAGAGCACGTGAATACAGTTCAAGTTCAGCAATCAAGCGCACACCTGGAGAGCACGGGAATATATTTCAATGTTTTGGCAATCAGGCGCCCACCTGGAGACCAAGGGAATACAGTTCAATTTCAGCAATCAGGCGCCCACCTGGAGAGCAAGGGAATACAGTTCAAGTTTCGGCAATCAGGCGCCCACCTGGAGAGCAAGGGAATACAGTTCAAGTTTTGGCAATCAGGCGCCCACCTGGAGAGCAATGGAATACAGTTCAAGTTTCGGTAATCAGGCACCCACCTAGAGAGAAAGGGAATACAATTAAAGTTTTGGCAATCAAGCGCCCACCTGGAGAGCAAGGGAATACAATTCAAGTTTTGGCAATTAGGCACCCACATGGAGAGCAAGGGAATACAGTTCAAGTTTCGATAATCAGGCGCCCACCTGGAAAGCAAGGGAATACAACTAAAGTTTTGGCAATCAGGCGCCCACCTGGAGAGCAAGGGAGAATAACACCAGTTTTAAGGAAGGGAAACAATTTAAGTGTCGGTAATCAGGAGGCCACCTAGAGGACAAAGCAACTCAAAGTATTGGTAATCAGGAGCCCGCCTGGAGAACAAAGGGAAAGCAGCAATATTCGAAGGAAGACGGTTCAAGTTCAGCAATCAGGCGCCCGCCTGAAGAAAAGGGAAAGCATCTCAGATTACAATTCAAGTCAGCAACAAAGAGATTTTACCTGGAGAATACAAGTCAACAAGAATCACAAGATCAAGCTTGGAGATATAGATAGGAATTTTGTAACATGTAGTTGACAGGCTTAGTTAGTTTTTCTTATGGTGATTTTGATGTAATAAACAGGACCGCGTATTGGAACCTCGGCGAAACAGCACCTCGACTGGCTCTCCACCTCGGTATACTCCATCATCTCACTCACGTCTGAACTACACGTGGCCTGATTCCTTTATAGCCAAGGATATGTAGGCATCTCAGATACAAGGGCTCGGTCACATTCCCCTTTCTCTTAGTTTTAGTCTCTCTAAATAAGGGTCGGGTCAAAAAATCTGTCTAGTCATTCTTTGTCTGAAAATACTTCGTGTTTCTAGTCAAAGAGGGGCAGCTGTAGACATTTGATTTTTGACCCTCCTCAAGATTTTTTATATTTTAGCATGTAAATATTTAATTTAGGCCTAATATAGCTATTTCAACTCATTTTTACTCTTCTGCTTTATTTTATTACAAGAAAACAAAAATTACAAAAAAATAGTTTCATTAATGTTTTGTGGTCATTTTTAATCTTGAAAAATACCAAAAAAAATAGTTTTGTTTTAACGGTCAGTCTTATTTTAATAGTTATTTTACTTAAGTAGGAATAATTAATAAATGACATCGCATTTTTAATCTCGTTCGCGGGGAAAGAATAAAATTTGGGCTCAAGCGACCCATTTTTAGGCATAGTTTTTGGACCTAGTCCATAATTAACAAGCCCATAATTCCTAGGCCCATACCCCTAACCTGATTCCTACCCCTATATAATAGTACCTAACACCTAAATATAGACCAAGACCTAGACCCCTAAAGAGGAGACTCTAGATCCACCGTATAAACGATGGGCCTGCTAAGAAAAAAGAGAGAATCAGCCATTTCCATGGCTTCCTATTAAAGAAGGCAACCCCCATTTCCATTAGAAAAGGAACCAAATTCCTAATACCTGGAGAAAAACCTGCGAAATCTTCCAAAAAAAATCACCCTAAAATCAGCCATAAACATCCCATTATAGCTCAAACCTTAACCCCAAAATCCACTTTCAATCAGTCCATAAATCATTACCTTTAGCTATCAAAATTCAGCCTCAAAACAAAGCTGAAAAACTGCTCCAAAATAGCTCAAAAAACACCAGCAGAATAGCACCATAACAACAACGATTTTGTTCGAGGTCATCGAGTCGAAGTTTTCGCAAGTCGAGGGGTCTGTTGGAAGTTGTCCGATCGTGCAATCTGCTGTAATTTAAAGTTCAAAATCAGTTATATGAAAAGGTTCCTTTTTCTTTCTATTATGTTTTTCTCTTTAATAATTTGGACCATTTCATGTTGTTTTAATTTCACGTATCACACGAATGAGTGTTGTTTGTGAGTATCTTATGTTCGGACCATCATTTTACTCGGCGCTTTGTTGAAAATCTTGAATGAATATTCAGTGATTGCTTGAATTGTTGAATTTTGAAAATAAAGAGGATATATGACTATGTGAAACCATGAGATATGATGGTCTTATGGGTGTGAGTGTGCCGTCAATTTTCATATTGTTCTTAAGCTTGGAATCCACGGTATGTTGATATTTTGCATCTGCTTGTGGGGATTGTGCTACTCGTATCTGGGATGTCCACGAACCAGGTTTGCTGTCTCAAAAAAAATTTCCTTGATTGATATTTTGGTTCATACAGTTTTTTTAAGGATGTATTTGGTTGATCTTTGCTTTGAATGAGTACTTGAAAAAAAGAAACTGTTAATTTGAGCTGATTTGATTTGGTTGATAATTCAAATGATTGATTTGTTATTTGCTTAAAGGCGCATAAACTAGGCACCATATGCGTGGTTGGTTTGATTTTCAACCATAGCTGCAAATGGAGTTAAAGGGTCTAAGTATTGAAATGTTTAGAATGTGGATGAATTGAAGCCAGTTTATGGTTTGTTTTTATTTGCTGTAGATGCATAGTTAATGGGACTAAGCATTTTAATCATTCAAGAAAAAAAAAAGTCAGTCAGAATTGATTGCTGGTTTCGGAGGAATGTTGAGATTTTTTTTAATGAATTCTATCTCAATTAGTTGAAAAGTTCTCTAATTTTAATTGAATATTATGTACCCAAGAAGTCAACAAATCACTTTCTTGGAAATCTTTTTTTAAAAAAAAATGATTCGAGGTATGCCATTCACATTTGAGTCCATAACGTATTGCCCTCAAAAGATTAGTTAAAACCTTCCTTAAAATTAAATTCGAGGTGTGCCATAAGCAAAAATTAGATAACCCATGGCCCGCGGATAATTATTACTAACTCTTTAGAATCGAGGTGTGCCGTCAGTTGAATTTTCCATGGCCCTTGCAAACCTTGCTATTAACTTGAAAGTGTGTAGTTGCTTTAGGCTTGATTTCCTTATTTATTAAACTCGGGTGCGCATTTATGTGACCCAATCCAAATCTCAATAGTGTTAGAAAATATATGTTGAGGGCAGCGGGTGCATTTATGTGACGTGGTTCAAGACGTGTTTTAATAACGTTGCAATCTTCCTAAAAATGAATAAAAGCGGTTGATAAGTTAAAATTGAACCATAGGTTAAAACATGTGCTAAAATCAGATAATAGGCCAATTATAATAAGTTGAGCGACCGTGCTAGAACCACGGAACCCGGGAATGCCTAACACCTTCTCCCGGGTTAATAGAATTCCTTACCCGAATTTATGTGTTCGCGAACTGTAATATAGAGTCAATCTTTTCCTCGATTCGGGATTTGAACCGGTGACTTGGGACACCATAAAATTATCCCAAGTGGTGACTCTGAATTTAATAAATAAATAATCCCGTTTCGATTGTCACTTTAAATTGAAAAAAACTCCCTTATATACACCTTTCGGGGGGTGTAGGTAAAAAGGAGGTGTGACACCCGACAAAGGGCTTGGGAAGGATCTCCAGGGCATTACCAAACTGATACAGTTGAAACGTCACGGCACAACTTTCGGGCTGGGATATCGATACACCTAGCAAGAATATAATGATTGGTCGCCTCCATGGCGTGGTCCTTATTACCTTCTCGAGTAGCTGGTACCATACATAAGTCAGACTTTTCACCAGGCCGATATAATATGGGGGGTCTGCAGAGGAAGAAGCTTTGGCTGGGTTGAGAAACTTGTCTCTAGAAGACGAGAATATGGATTGCAATGTGATAATTGAGGAGGAGGAGGAAGAAGGCCTCACCATTCAAACTGTGAAGAAGGGAGTTGTTCTCAGGAATTAGACTGCCACACCCTCCCGGGCCCGCCGAGTTCCTGGGTAGCTTGGCAATTAACCTGATTTGTTTTATAGCCATGCTAGGCATTTAAGATATTTTCAATAATTTTGAAAGACGCATTTTGTTTCGAAATAATTGCCTGAGTCATCGAGCCACACTTGTTTTGGATATTTTCAAATTTAATCAATGCATTGCTATTTATTATTCATTATTATCTTTCACATTTTCTTTCTACTACATTATTATTACTTTTCTTGATGAACCAACGACTGTGACATGTAATGAGACAACACAACATAAGGATAGTGACTTAGAAGAAGAGGATGAAATACCTAAGGAAGTTGTCAGAGAGGTTGAGAACTTTGAGAACAAACCTAAGTCCAACCCGGACGAGACCGAAACAATCAATTTAGGAGACACCGAAATTGTCAAAGAGACTCGCATAAGCATTCACTTATCACCATCAGAGAAGGAAGAGTACATTCGTTTCCTGAAGGAATATGAGGATATCTTTGCATGGTCATATGATGACTTGACTGGTCTGAGCATATCCATAGTAGCTCATAAGTTTCCTACCAATCCAATGTGTCCGCTGGTGAAGCAGAAACTCAGAAAGTTCAAACCGGACATGAGTCTGAAAATCAAGGAGGAAGTCACTAAGCAGATCAAAGCCAAAGTCCTCAGGGTAGTTGAGTACCCAACCTGGTTAGCCAACATTGTACCGGTTCCGAAGAAAAATGGGAAAGTCAGGGTGCGTGTTGACTATCGGGATTTAAATAGAGCATGTTGCAAGGACGATTTCCCACTGCTAAATATACACATCCTGATCGACAATTGCGCTAAGCATGAACTCCAATCCTTTATAGATTGCTTCGCGGGTTACCACCAGATCTGTATGGACGAAGAAAACGTAGAGAAAATGACTTTCATTACACCGTGGGGAGTGTACTGCTGCAAGATGATGCCATTCAGTCTAAACAATGTTGGGGATACTTACATGAGAGCCATGACAACCATCTTCCATGATATGATACACAAGGAAATAGAGGTGTATGTTGACGACGTCATCATCAAATCCAAGAGGACCGTAGACTACATAGCAAACTTAAGAAAGTTCTTTGACAGGCTAAGGAGGTACAATCTAAAACTGAACCCCACAAAATGTGCATTCGGGGTTCCCACAGGAAAGTTGTTGGGATTCATCGTTACCCGCCGAAGAATCGAGTTGGACCGGTCCAAAGTCAAGGCTATCCAAGATTTACCACCACCAAAGAGCAAAAAGGATGTGATGAGCTTTCTAGGATGCCTCAACTACATCAGCCGCTTCATTGCACAATCCACGGTAATATGTGAACCCATCTTTAAAATGTTGCGAAAAGATGTTAAAACTAGTTGGACCGAGGATTGTCAGAAGGCCTTTGACAAAATCAAGGAATACCTATCCACACCACCAGTCCTAGTCCCGCCGGAACCTGGGAGACCTTTGCTACTCTATCTGTCTGTATTAGATGGAGCTTTCGGATGTGTTTTGGGACAACATGACGAGACCGGAAGAAAGGAGCAAGCCATATACTACTTGAGTAAGAAGTTCACGCCTTATGAAGCACGATACTCTCTACTGGAATGCACTTGCTGTGCTTTGACCTGGATAGCTCAGAAATTGAGGCATTACTTCTATGCCTATACCACATACCTCATACCTAGGATGGACCCTCTGAAGTACATCTTTCAGAAGTCCATGCTAACCGTAAAGTTAACCAAGTGGCAGATATTGTTAAGTGAGTTCGATATCATCTATGTAACTCAAAAGGTGGTCAAAGGACAAACATTAATAGACCATCTTGCTGAAAATCTTGTGGGAGGAGAATACGAACCATTAAAAACGTATTTTTCTGATGAAGAAATATCATTCGTAGGAGAGGACATTGCTGAAGGCTACGATAGTTGGAGAATGTTCTTCAATAGGGCTGCAAACTTCAAAGGAGTGGGCATTGAAGTAGTATTGGTATCAAAAACATGTTAACATTACCTGGTATCCGCAATACTTAGGTTTCCGTGCACAAACAACATGGCAAAATATGAGGCTTGCATTATGGGGCTCAATCTGGCCATCAATCTGGTAGAACAAGGCTCTACTAGACACAACTTGTAGACTCCCTAGGATAGAACTGCTCTGATACTAAGTTTGTCATACCCCAAACTTGAAGAGGCGTGGTCGGCACCCGGTGCCGTACTCGGCCTGAGTGTACCACTCTGTAAATGTGGAATCTAGATGGGTAACCCTCAACTTAGGCAGATGAGGCCATATTCTGAATCATCTAAAAATAACGTCTCTCTCTTCTGTGGGGTAAACATACCCAAAAGCTCATATATATAACTGTGGAGACTGACGAGGCCGCCATGAACATCTACTAATATACAAATGATACATGACTTGTCTACAAGCCTCTAGAGATAACTGAACTGTACCATGGTCGGGATAGGGCCTCGACCTACCCATCAAACTTGTATATATACAATGGACTCCAAGGTCTAGACCTAGCAACTCCGAGGAAGTGGAGCTTACCAACTAAGCTGAAGTTTGACTCTGTCAGTTGAGAGGGTCTGTCCAACTATCAATGAGTACCTGCAGGCATGAAATGCAACGTACCCAGCAAAAAGGACGTCAGTACAAAATAATGTACCGAGTATGTAAGACAACAAAATAACTGAAAGCTGAAACTGAACTGATAATATAATATTTCAATGTAACTGGGAGTCAAATATAATCTGAATATATGCTTACCTGCTGATACTGACTCAACTCTCTCCATATAGTATGTAAAATAGTTGTTTGGCCCTATAAGGCTCGGTATGTGTAACTGCTCTGCCGTAGTAGGATCGCTTATAGGCGCTGGACCATAGTAGGCTCTGAATCTCGGCCATTCTAGGATCTCTCATAGGTGCTCGGCCATAGTAGGCTCGGTATATAACTTACCATCTAATCAGATATTGTCCAATAAGGGTCTGCCCACCGATTATAGCTCGATGGTGGTGAAAATACTATAATACTGTATATATAGAGACTCTCTGCTCTCTTGGCTGAAAGAAGACAAAACTAAGCTGAATATAAAGTCCCGATAAGGGAGAATACTGTAGTTTATGAGATTAAGATAGTGTATATAAATTCGGGAGTATGAACTTCTCTTTATGTCTCGTTGTCAAACACATATAGTTACTGGATCATGCTAAATGAAAGAAAGGTTTAGCCTTAACATACCTTATCACAATCTTGTTAATCACCAAGTTGAACTCACCTCTTCGCACCTTAATCTACAACAACGATAATAATACTATTGTTATGTTACGAAAGGTACAACTATCGCACAACGAACGACAAGCTTATTTTATATTAAAACGGCCAGCATCTCCCTTATAATCCTTACTTCCTCCAAATTCAAGATAAGACCAATAATACAAGAAAACAAAAATAACAACATATATACATTATTTTCCAGCCTTATATACACCATCAAATACTACCAAACAACCCAACACACCCCAATCTCTTCATACACAAAACAACCACTGTAGTAGTGTCAAATGGCCCAGAAATGCTACGACGAATGACCAGCCCACCACCCTACAGTTATGTGGTGTTTCTCCAAACCCTTCCCTCCTCCAAAACTCCACAAAACAGTAGTAAAACACGCAGTCCAATAGCAGCACAAAACAGTCCACAAAACAGTCCGCTACAAGTGAATAACTCGAACTCACGGCTTCCGATCACCGTCCCGTGAGTTCTTACAAGTATAGAATGACTTACCATGAATTTACAGAAGAAAAAATGGATTAAATAGATTAGTAAACTAACCTTATTTGTTGGATAACTCAGCCCTTATCTTGGTTCTTCAAACTCTAGGTTTTACCCCCAATTAGAACTTGAAAGGGAGAGAAAATCAATTAGGGTTTGTGGGTAATTTTTGGGAGGAAGTTTGCTGGGGTTTAGGTCTGGTTATTTGTGATATATAAGGAGTCTTATATTTTAGGAGATAATCCCTTAAATTAGCTCTTTGGCTGACCCGAAATTGCCTCTTTTTGGGCTCACATTTAACCAAGTAGGTGACACACCTACTTGTTACCAAGCAGCCTGCGCAGTCTCACAAAAATGTGTATTTCTCTCTATTCCAATATTGTATTGATAAATGGTTTAAAACGTTAAAAAATAGACTCATAGAGCTTCAACTTGATGGGTGGAAAACCCCATAAGTCTAAGTATATTGGGAGAAAATCGCAGTTATATTTGGCCTAAGTTTCAACACATTTATGAATGTAACTTGTGATGACCTTTTCCAACTTTTGTTCCACAATTCGCTTGACTTCAAATCATAACACACTTCTATCATAAGACTAGAATAACTCATAATATAACCTCCCTATCATATTAAGAACCCTAATCTCACCCCAAAAGTACATGTTATAACATTCCAAACTTGTCGACTTTCGACAAAACATTATTTTCTTCAATTCCTTAGCTTCTAAACCTTCCAACCCTCTTTGTACTTGTTGTTCATGATCTTTAATATATGTAACATCTGAGGTACCATGATAAATTACTTTATGTGCTTTTAAATATGATCTCATTTGTGAGCTTACATCAACTGACTTACGACATACTCTCATGTACGA
This sequence comes from Nicotiana sylvestris, assembly GCF_000393655.2. Lineage (NCBI taxonomy): Eukaryota > Viridiplantae > Streptophyta > Magnoliopsida > Solanales > Solanaceae > Nicotiana > Nicotiana sylvestris. The sequence continues at coordinate 60,539,660 of NC_091058.1, forward strand.
AAACATAGGGTGTAATATCATTCCCCTCTTTGGAACATTCGTCCTTGAATGTTGGCTGATGCGCTTATCAGTTTCATAACTTATAGCTTTTATGAATATCTTAATAATGTCCTTGCCCTCTAGACCACTGCTCGATGAACAAATCCAAAGGCCAGGGCATTCCCCCCTTTAGGCCTCTTTTCCACACCACGATCTGTGGTCGGAACTCTTCCGATATCATAATTATTGCTACCTTCTGTCATGCAGCCTGTACGACTATGTCCTTGTATGGGCACCTATGAAACTCTTCTCTTATATTTCCTCCAGCTTTTAGCTAGCCTCTAGGCCTACTTTGTGAATATATACAGAACTATGAAAAGCTGTCCCTCTGGCATCTATAGGTGTACTAAAGTTCTTTGCTCGATACTTATCGAACTTACGACTATTGCTATGTCTCATTTCGTAGTCTCGGTTATCTATCATTATGAATTTACTACATCTAGGTAGGTTATACTATACCATAACACTTACTTCGTTTATTATTATCGAGGTTTTCTACCCAACTCCAGGTTACTCTCTCGATGCTTATCCTCTATGTATAAATTTAAGTCCCCTAATGCTTCCTCATTACTATTCATCTTAAGAATGACAGCCTAATCCCATCTCACACTTTGGAACATCCATCCATTTATTGTTGATTCACTTTAATGTTGATTTATAATGTACCACTGATCACTTGAAACCTCTTATGTAATATATTGTCACTAGGGCTCACGTCTCATCGAGGTACATCTGGAGTTATTTGCATGATCCACTTTGGGACAATACTATACTTCAATAATCGTATTTCATAGAATCCCAACGTGATTCACCTTATGGGGATATTCTAATATCATGCAATTAATGAAATCCCTTCTCTTTGAATAATTACTCGATCAAAAGCCTAAATGTCATCCTCTTAACATTTATCACAATTACACCCTTATTCTCCTACCAGGGCAGCATTCCCTCTTTTCTAAATGCTCCTAGTCTTAAACTCCTCCGAGTTCATTCAAGGTATACTGAGCTTTTTATAACTTACAAAAACCATTAGCTCTTTTGTTTTGATGGGTTTAATCCCGGGGACTTACTTATTATCGTCACATTCTAACTCACCTTTTCTTATCCTTACTCCTGTCCACCTAAAACCTTATTGCTCTACCATACTTTAGCTTGCGACCTACACATATCTATTTATGGTACTCATAGCCTTCCTTTAACTTTCTATCACCATACATTTCCTTATGTTATTCTGGAACCTCTGGCGAAACATCACACCATCTTTAGCTCTTTTGTACTCTCTTAACTAGACCTTTCAGTACATGGAAACCATAGGGTGGAAGATATGCTAGTAACGACACCACTATCATTTATGGATACTGAATCCCGACGCTTATAGCCTCTATATTAAGTCTGGACTATTACCAAGCTTCTGCACTTGAGTATCTCTTACCTTCATTACCTTTACCTTACTTACCTTTAAATCTCACATCAAATATTCTATCTTTTTCATAACCTCCATTCCACATAGGTGGAATTCATATCCACCACTTGAAGCTCTACTATAATACTTGCACCTCTGGTGCATACACAATTTGGTGGGAGCTCTATACTGGCTTCTTATGAGGCCGGTACACTTCTACCTGGATTTATCGTAAAGTCATCATAGAATATGGCTATTTTACTATCTCTCTTGTACCTCTAATATTAAGAGTGATTCCACAATGTTCTAAATCCCGATATTTATACTCATTGGGGTCTAATAATCAAACTCCCGATTCACTTAGCTAATGTAACTCTTTAGTTTCCTCTTCTATTCCAGCCTTTGAGTAGGCTTAAGTTATCTTCCGATCTGCGGCTCAGGGTATTAGTTATTACTTTATCCCCTTGTGGATGCTATGGAACATCCATGATGTAACCTTCTAGCAAATCAAGCTTTTATATGTGACGTGGACTCAATTTTTTCTTTTAACTTATGCTGGAGCCTCCTATAATTGTATCATTGTCAACATATATGTTGCATGGATAACACTCCGAAATCTTAGGTGTGTTCATAACGTAACTAACTCTGGGTCATAGATCAAATAATTCCTTTCATGCCTTCTCAGTTTTCATTAAAAAAGTAAGAAATTACCTTTCTTGGCCGTTCTACCACTTGTTGCATGAATACTTGGCTTATCTTAGTGCCCACATATATTGGAATTTTGTGCAACTCATATGATCTCGAATATTACTTTGGATTTTACTTTCCGTTCCTTAGTTACGATAGGTGCCACTTTTTATGGAGAGCATATAATGTCGTAGTGAGACTGTTGTTCCAAGATCATTTCTTCTTTAGGTCACTATGCTTATGTTGATGCCTTCTTCCTTATGTCTTGAGCTAGTCTTTCATTGTAGCACTTAGGGGAGATCCTGTGACTCTTGTAAAAATGTGAGCTTATTACACTGTATACCGGACAAATTTTTTGATGTTCTTACTCACCTATAATTATCCTTAGTCACTTACCTCCATTCCCTTGTGCTCGTCGGGTTACTTCTGAACCCAAATTTTGATAGTCTCCCCCGTGGCATTTTTTTACTTTATGCACTTATACTATACCTTCTACTACCCCAACTCTTATCTGAATATTTCTCGAGGATTACGATGTCGTGTCAGAGAGACTAAATTTCCTATGTTGTGTTTCACTATGTTTATCTTGAATGATCTACTGATTTATTTGAGACCTCTTGTCAAGCCGTAGCCAAGCTCTTTATGGATCAACTACTAACTACTCGTCAGTCCATGCTTATATTTATATTCTGTGTAACCTCTCTTGGGTTATGTCCATTGTCTTAACTTACCTCTCGTACTGGGTTCTTATGTATCAAGTGCCCATTCACACTTATTTATTAATAACATCCTAGCCGGGAATCCTTACTGCCTCTCCCCGACATCGTGCTTGCATAGTGTTCTGGAGTCGTAGTATATATGTATGATCTGAATAAATTCAATCTCACTCCTTTTGCCCTTTTACCGCCTTACTCCTTTACTATTCCGTATCTACCTAAACCACTTAACTCCGACTTAATACCATATCACCCCATCTTCCCCCCTTTAGGGGAGTAATAACATTTAATGCTATGAAGATTCACCTACAAATATTTTACCTCTTTATCTTCGACATCTTTTCACATCCTACTGACTCATACTCTCCTTGCGGTAGCCTTTCTCTCCATATAGTATGTAAAATAGTTGTCCGACCCTATAAGGCTCGGTATGTGTAACTGCTCTGCCGTAGTAGGCTCGCTCATAGGCACTCAACCATACTAAGCTCTTAATCTCGACCATTCTGGGCTTGCTCATAGGCGCAGGCCACAGTAGGATCTGTATATAACTTACCATTTGGTCAAAGGTTGCCCAATAGAGGCCTGCCCACCGATTATTGCTCGATGGAGGTGAAAATATTGTAATACTGTATATATAGAGACTCTCTGTTCTCTTAGCTGAAAGAAGACAAAACTAAAATATGAAGTCCCGATAAAGGAGAATACTGTAGCTTATGAGACTAGTATAGTGGATATAAATTCGGGAGTATGAACTTCTCTTTATGTCTCGTTGTCAAACACATGTAGTTACTGGATCATGCCAAATGAAAGAAAGGTTTAGCCTTAACATACCTTATCACAATCTTGTTAATAACCAAGTTGAACTCACCGCTTTGCACCTTAATCTACAACAATGATAATAATACTATCATTATGTTATGAAAGGTACAACTATCGCACAACGAACGACAAGCTTATTTTGTATTAAAACGGGCAACATCTCCCTTATAATCTTACTTCCTCCAAATTCAAGATAACACCAACAACACAAGAACACAACAATAACAACATATATACATTATTTTCCAGCCTTATATACACCATCAAATACTACAAAATAGCCCAACACACTCCAATCTCTTCATATACAAAACGCCCACCGTAGTAGTGTCAAATGACCCAGAAATGTTACGACGAATGACCAGCCCACCACCCTACAGTTATATGGTGTTTATCCACACCCTTCCTCCTCTAAAACTCCACAAAACAGTAGTAAAAGACGCAGCCCAATAGCAACACAAAACAGTCCATAAAACAATCTGCTACAAGTGAATAACTCGAACTCACAGCTTCCGATCACCGTCCCATGAGTTCTTACAAGTATAGAAAGATTTACCATGAATTTAAAGTAGAAAAAATGGATGAAAGAGATCAGTAAACTTACCTTATTTGTTGGATCAGTAAACTTACCTTATTTGTTGGATAACTCAGCCCTTATCCTGGATCTTCAAACTTTAGGTTTTACCTCCAATTAGAACTTGAAAGAGAGAGAAAATCAATTAGGGTTTGTGGGTAATTTTTGGGAGGAAGTTTGCAGGGGTTTAGGTCTGGTTATTTGTGATATATAATGAGGTTTATATTTCAGGAGCTAAGCCCTTAAATGGTCTCTTTGGCTGACCTGAAATTGCCTCTTTTTGGGCTCTCATTTAACCAAGTAGGTGACACACCTACTTATCACCTAACAGCATGTGCAGTCTCGCAAACATGTATATATATCTCTACTCCAATAATGTATTGATAAAATATTTAATACGTTAGAAAATAGACTCATAGGGCTTCAATTTGATGGGTGGCACACCATATAACTTCAAGTATATTGGGAGAAAATCGTAGTTACATTTGGCCTAAGTTTCAACACATTTATGAATGTAACTTGTGATGACCTTTTCCGACTTTTGTTCCACAACTTGCTTGACTTAAAATCATAACACATGTATATTATAAGGCTAGAATAACTCATAATATAAACTCTTTATCATGTTAAGAACCGTAGTCTCACCCTAAAAGTACATGTTATAACATTCCAAACTTGTCGACTTTCAACGAAACATTGTTTTCTTCAATTCCTTATCCTCTAAACCTTCCAACCCTCTTTGTACTTGTTGTTCATGATCTTTAATATATGTAAAATCCGATGTATCATGATAAATTACTTTATGTTCTTTCAAATATGATCACATTTGTGAGCTTACATCAATTAACTTACGACGTACTCTCACGTACGAAAACATGGGGTGTAACACAACTAGACCTCTTAGATGGAAAAAGAATGAATGCAATATGTCATGGTCAGCTTTATCAGAAGGGAATGTCCAGAGCTTTCAACAAAAGGGTCAAACCAAGACAATTCGCACCGGGGCAGCTGGTGCTGAAGCGGATCTTCCCACATTAAGATAAAGCCAAAGGGAAATTTTCACCCAACTGTCAAGGCCCCTACATGGTTCACAAGGTGCTAACAGGAGGAGCACTCATACTTGCAGAAATGGATGGAGGAGTTTGACCAAAGCCTATCAATTCAGACGCAGTCAAGAGATACTTGTGAGCACGTGATTTTTGTTTTACGCGACAATCGCTCCAAAAAGAAATAAAAATAATAACAAATGGTCCTATTGTACAATTTTTTGGATTTTACATGGCACTTTGTTAATTATTTATAATTTTTGCCCATTTTATTTTTATTAAAGCAAAATACAAAAAATGTATGTGTCATGCGTAATTTGAACCGGGATCCGTTCGTAAAATAGAAAATCATAAATAGGCATCTTTGTCCGTGATTTTGTTTTTGTTTGATTTTACCTGTTTTAAATATTTTAATATGTGTGTGCAAATAATTGTATTAAGTGTTTATTTAATTTTAATTTGATTTACTTAGGTTTTGTTTTTTAAAATAAAGAAGAAAATAAAATAATAATAAAAGGAAAAAAAAATTTTCGGACTTGGGCCAGTCCAATTTTAAACAAATTGGCCCAAACAAACTCAGCCCAAAACCCATGCTTGCCCGGTCCGTGACCAGCCTACTTCAAGGACGTCCAAACGACGCCGTTTTAATCCAGACTGATCTGAGCCGTTGATCTCTGAAAGATCAACGGCCAAGATCTATCACCCCGAACCCACTAACAGACCTGACCCATCTCACCCGGACCGACCTCAACCCTTTACCCTTGAAACGACGCCGTTCCCTGTTAGTCGAAGGATCCTGACCCTTCATCATGTCTCATCCAACGGCCAGGATCCACCTATCCACTAACTATATAAACCTATAACCATACCCTGCCCCTTATGCAATACCCCAGCCTTCGTCTTCACCAGACCCTTCCCCTTCAAACCCTAGCCGCCCCTGTATACTTTCACCATGAAAAGCCGGCGGCATGGACGCCGGTGACCCCACCCTTAACACCGTAGATGCTCCTCACCATCCTGAACCCAAATCCACCAATCACACACTTCGAATCCCCTCCCACCTTCTCGAATCTTCATTTGAAGATTCGAGTCGGAACCTGATTTACACCAGTCGGCCTCAACTTCACACCAGACGCTCCCCAGACCCCTCTCGTGACCAAACCATGCTTGGTTTGGTCCGAATCTGACCAGGGAAGCATGAATCCCGGATCTAATTTTTGGAACCTTAGGGTTCCTCGTCACTGGTCCGTATCTCGTTTAAACCAAGAGATTAAGGTTTAATGGACCTTAATCGAAGTGTTTCTCATCGATTAAAGTCCGTTCAGCCTTAAGAAAGGTCTGTTCGAGTCCAAGCTAGGGTTTTTTGATTTTTCGGGGTTTAAGGTAAGTTTTGCTTTCTTTTCTTTATTTGTTTTAGTCCATGTGATTGTTTAAAAGGCTGTTCATGTTTTGTGAAAATTTGTGTTTTAAATTTTATCAACTGTGTCCTGTCCACTTTGTTTGAACCTACGTGTTTGATTAAGTCCCTCTTCTGTTCACTGATAATGTGTATGTGTAAGCTGTACAATCAAATGAATTTGAATTGGTTCGTTCATTTAGTTCCTAGGGCCTTTCTGTATTAACATTGCAATCTGAACCCCTTGTGTGATACTGTTAAATGTCTGATTTTTGGTTACGATTGTATGTGTTATAACTAGTATAGTCGAGTCGACATATGTCGTCAATTAGTTTCAGTTGTCCGAACAATAACAAATCGACTTACTTCTGCTAAGCATTTGTTTGAATCAATTAGGAACTGAGTTTGTTTACTTATAGTTGTTAATTTGAATCAGAAATGTAAACGGGACATGTGCTGCTAGTCATTTGTGGTTCGGCCCGTGTTGCAATTAATCTTACAAAAAACACAAAAAATAAGAACGTCGTGTGTAATCAGGCCGTAGTCCGGTTTTAAGAGAAAATTCACAAAAAATATGCAGCTTTTACTCTAGGCTGTGATTTAACCATTTTTAAAAATTCTAATATGTGTGTTTATTGTTGTAGGTGTTACCCAATATGTGTGTAGGTTCATTTTAATTATTTGCATTGTTTTTAGGAATTTTTGGTTAATTTGTTGAAATTAAAAAAGGGAAAGGAATCGGTTTGGACCCCAAATGAGGCCCAAAGCCAATGCAAGACCAAGCCCAACCCAGGCTGCCCCAGCAGGACCCCAAACGACATCGTATCAATACCCCTGTTAGAACCGTTGATCTGATTCAAACGGACGGTCTTGATCAGACTGCTCGTTTACCCAAACGACGCCGTTTCAGGCAGGATGATCTAAGCCGTCCAACCCCATTGATCCAACAGATCTAGGCCCTCCTCTAAACCCGTCAACATGACCCGATCCAATCCCCTACCCGGTCTTAACCCACTATCAGCCCCCGAACGACGTCTTCTCTCTTCAATGAGTAGATCCTGGCCCTGGATCTCACTTGATCCAACGGCCAGGATCTAAACCCTCAATACATATATAAACCTAACCCCTTACCCCCACGCCCCAAGCCACACCCCCCTTCAGCCACTGTTCACCATCTTCCCCAGGACCCCTTTCCTCTCAAACCCTAGCAGCCTAGGTTTTCCCCCCGTGAGCCCGGTAACCACAGTTCCGATGACCACCAAAATAACATCCCCGATGCACCCAACCACCCTGAACATGAATCCGTTAACCGTTCACCTCGAATCAACCCGTAGCTTCTCGAATCTTCAAACGAAGATTCGAGCAAAAACCAGATCTACACCGATTGACCCCAAACTCACACCACAGCCCCTCCTGACCTCCCTCACCCCCTGAATGGCTTTGGTTCCGTTCGAATCTGACTGGAATTGAACGGTTCCCAAATCGAACCTCAAGAGCACTAGGATTCAGATCTATGGTTTTTTGTCCGAATCAGTGGCAGGATCAGGGCCTAGCAGACTTTTACCGAAGTGTTCTCAGTTGAGAACGCTTCGGTTAAAGTCCATTAGACCCCAAAATCACCTGGCCCGAGTTCGAGCATTGAATCAGTCTTAGTTTCAGGTCCCGGAGGTATTTTCCATTTTTTATTTTGTCATCTTAAACTCTATCTGTCGTACATGTTCTGGTTTGTTTTGGTTTCTGACTCGTCTATCCCTGTGTGTACATTTTTGAGTTTAAAGTTGATTTGTTTGTTGATTTGTTGGTTGTTTGCTGTATATTATAGTTCGCGTAGTCATTTAAATAAGCGTCGTCAACTAAATTCACTTGAAAGATTAGAAAATCAGGAGTTGCATTTCAGTATTGATTACTATGCCTGTTTCTTGTTGGTGTTACTTGTATCGGCATGACCAACTTGTACCCTTTAATTGGCACCCCTGTTTGATTAAATTGGAATCATTGGCTTGAATTTAGGCTGAAAATTGATTGTTAACTGTGGAAAGCTAACAGATTCACCTGAAGGCAGCATTGAGTTTAAGTTAAGTAGTCAGTAGTTAGCTGAAATCAAAGAGGTTTATATACTAATTATTAAGAGTTATGGTAATACAGTAACATGCAAGGTTAAGGGTAGTTTTGGCATAAGATAAAGTCTGATTAGGGGTTTAACTTAAGAATATGTCAAGTGTTAATTAAAATACTATTAACCTAATAACAATGGGGAATAAAACATAAGAGCATGGGTTCAAATGAATACTTTATTGCACCCATAATCCTTGATTAGAGCAATAGGACAAAGCATAGGGGGCTGATTAAGTTTTCCGAGAAAGATGCCTTTAGGCATGGGGAGTTAAGGGGTATGGGCAGATTACAACTGGCAGGATCCAGGCAGCTTGACTGCACTGGGTTGTTGGCTTATAAATAAGCTGTTGCAGAACTAAAAAAGGGCTGGACTTTTAGTCTTCAGAAAAAAAAGGAAAAAAAACAAAACAGAAAGAGATTTCAGAATACTGTGAATGAGTATCATTTGAAAACTGTGTAAGAGTTCAAGTTGTTCAAGCTGTCTTTGCTGATTGTTGTTGGCTGTTTGCTCAGCTTTTGTGGTTATTGATTTTTTGCTGTTACTGCATTGAACATTCTGGGTTTTCTTGGCTGCATCTTATTACTCTTTTCTGGGATTACTTGTTTGGTGCTCGACCATCTGCTGGTTCTCTTTGTTCTGGAAATTGTTGCTGGTTGTCTGTGGACTGTGGAAAACACTTGTGGGTTTAGTTTGTTGCTGTGTGGTTGCTGTGTATCTGCTGTTGCTGTGTTTATTGCATACTGCCCAGCTGATCGTTCCTTTCTTCTTTGTCCTCTATACCAGGTACACAACCAATGCACTGTCAAATGTAATTGGAAAAATTGAGCATGAATACAAATGAAAAGTCCTGAAGAATGTCTTTTATACATAGATTGTTACATTAAATATTCATGTAATGTGTAATAGTTTACATTCTTGTTTTGGATGCTGGAGATAGTCTTCATGCCTAATAAATGTCAATGTATGGTAGTTGAATGTTAGACTGTGTATATAGGTTGGTGGATAAGAGTATGCCCAAGGCAGTAGGTTGTATCTCAGATTTAGTTCAATGGTGTAGTATAAGTCTGTAATGTATGCCAAGCATGAAAATCGTACACTACTAGTTAAGTTCTTTCCTTTCCGATAAATTGCCATATATAACTGTTAAACCATGTTTTAAGACAAAGAACACAGGGTTTGCAATCTCAACCCCACGAAGGTTGAGCCCAGGTCAAAACAGACCAAGCAGGCCTGCACCGGACAAACAATGGCCCAGGTCTGGCCCATCACGCGTGGGCTGGATTTGGGCCTTTAATTTTTGCTCGGCTGACTGTGTATGTGGTCGTGCTTCTGATTTTGCGCAAGCACTCGGAATTCTATTATAGATAACTTGCAAGCATGTAATTAGTTAAGACTATCTACTGTTTTCGATTAGTAGAGACAAATGCGACAAGAAACGTAGTCGCTATAGGATACCCTTTTAAAATAAGAACGAGATGAGCCTCGACAAATAAATAAAAACACGCAAGCTGCGGGGCCCTCGTTAAATGTATATTATCGAAGCATTCAGTTTCCAGGATGGGTCGTTTAGCAAATCTCACGGCCCTCCCAGAATAATAACGCGATAGTCTCTTTAAGCGCGTACTTAATAATGTTATCTCCTTAAACTCGGGTGCACATTTATGTGACCCAAATCCAAATCTCAACGGAATCGAAATGTGTCTCTAACCACGGGTACATTGATTGTGGCGTGGTCTGAGATGCATTTCCATGACGTTGCAAATTCTTTTCATAAGGAATGAGACGAGCCTCGACAAACAAAGATGTACAAAGTGCGGGGCCCTCTAAATGTATATGTATAAAAATACTTAGAATTCGGGACATGCCGTTTAGCGAATTTCACGGCTTTTCCCCAAAATAACGATACGCTAGTTGCTTTAAGCGCGCCTTTAATAGTTTATTTTCCTTAACTCGGGTGCACATTTATGTGACCCGAATCCAAATCTCAACCAAGTCGAGATATGTCAACAATCACGTGTACATTAATGTAACGTGATTCGAGGTATGTTTTCCACGACGTTGCAATTCCTTGTAAAATAATAATAATTATGAAAGCGGTTAAAAGATAAAATTTGCACACAAGTTCATATTTGTATAAAATCAGATAATTAAGCCGAATATAACAGTTGAGCGACCGTGCTAGAACCACGGAACTCGGGAATGCCTAACACCTTCTCCCGGGTTAACAGAATTCCTTATCCGGATTTCTGGTACGCAGACCGTAATATAGAGTCATTCTTTTCCTCGATTCGGGATTAAAATTGGTGACTTGGGACACCCTAAATCTCTCAAGTGGCGACTCTGAAATAATTAAACCAATCCCGTCTCGATTGTCCTTTAATTGGAAAAAACTCCCTTGCGCCCTCGCGGGTGCGGAAAAAGGAGGTGTGACAGCTCTGGCGACTCCGCTGGGGATCTGACCCAGAACCACTGGTTCAGGGTTAAGAATTCGAGCTTAAAATAATTGTTGTTATTTGGCTTTATTTATTATCTGATTTTTACATGTTTCGAGCCTAATGTGCTAAATGCTGCTTTTACTGCTTTGATATTGTTTGAACTGTACATATAAACTGTGCCGAAACCCTTCTCTTCTCTCTTGAGGAGCGCACGCTGGTCGTGGCTTCTTTCTGTTAGTGTCATATGCCAAAATAGAACGAGGATTCGGAGGAGTTGCAAAATCGGATGGCCTTTTGGTTACCGGTACACAGCTCCCATCCTTGGCTCGAGTTGTCCGCTCGGGTAAGCCAGGTCTAGAACAAACACCTAGGTTTTACAGCTTAGTATAACATAACTTCATGCCGGATCCCTAGTAGGAACGCTTATTTGCATCATGTGCATTTGACTTAGGGGACTCAGCACAGGGGCTGGGTCCGTCTAGGACAAGCAACCTGAGAATAAAGACCATCCTGCTACATCCTGTTTGCTTTATGCATTTACTTGTTTCAAGGCTTGCATGCTGACCGGTTTCTGAATATCGGGAATGTTTGGAAAAGGAAGAGGAATAACGGTTAAGGGGTTACTTATTTATTCTTGAAAAATCAAAAAAACGGTTAAAGCTCTGCCAGAATTTTGAAAAAAAAAAGAAAAGAAAAGAAAATGTGTGTCTTATTAATTTGTTTTAGAAAGTAAGAGTCTTTGATTTATTTCTAAGAGAAAAATAGTGTGCCTCCAAAATTTGGCTTATGCCTGAACTACGTCAGTTTGATTCCCGCAGGGTGCGAGATACGTAGGCAACCCCCATCGGGCTCAACTTGTTCTTCAAAATATATGTACAATCCAAAGAACGAAAGTTTTTAAGGTGACATCATACTTTTCAGAAACAACCAAATTTCGTTTTTCTAGAAAAAAAAGGGTGTGTCAATTTGGTATTTGAGTCCAATGAGTCTGGATCTTTGCTTAATCACCCCAATAAACATGCAGAATGAGCATAAGTCCAAGTTTGCCGGTAACAGTTAGAAGCAAAATCCCTCTGGAAGTGCGATTATGGTGGGAGGATTTGGAAAAGTCAGAGCAAGACAAGATCAAACTGCACCTGGGAGGTTTGGTTAATTTGTTGAACGTCAGGCCTCGGTGCGACATCATAAAGGCTTTGGTTACATTTTGGGATCCGGCCCACAACGTGTTCCGTTTCTCGGATTTTGAACTCACCCCAACCTTAGAAGAAATGGCGGGTTACATGGACGTCACTGAAGGTTTGAGACACAAATACCTGATCGCTCCAAGAGCTGTGAATTCACACAAATTCATGGATCTGTTGAAGATAAGCAAGGGAGTCCCATACGCTGAACTAGATGGAGGTTTTTCTACCCTACAATTCATATACCAGAGGTACGGGAGCATAGGAGGATTTAATGATCCAGAAAGTGGTGTTTGCAGCAGGGGAAATCTGGTAAAATGGAATGAGCATAGGCGGTTCGCTTTTATGGTGGCATTTTTGGGCCTTGTGGTGTTTCCCCGAAAAGATAGAAATATCGACCTGAAAGTGGCTGGAATCGTCAAAGTCCTGATTACCAATGATAAAAGCATCCTTGCTCCTATGATAGTGTCAAAAATGTACCGAGCCCTCACGGCTTGTAAGGCCGGAACAGACTTCTTCGAGGGGTGCAACTTGTTATTACAGATGTGGATGATCGAACACTTGTGTCACCATCCTCAGTATATGCGCTACATGTCTACAAATGGGGGCTGCATCGAGGGTTATAACCTAAGGGTTTCAGGTTTCCGATCACCGGGAGGGTTTGAAGAATGGATATCCTATCTCCGGGTCATCACCGCAGATCAAATAAACTGGACTTTGGGTTGGCTTTCTGTGGAAGAAATCATATACATGCCCGCCACTGGTCCTCACTTCCTCTTGATGGGACTCAGAGGTATTCAACCTTATGCCCCTTACAGGGTGATGAGACAGTTAGGAAGATGTCAAGTACTACACCCGGACGAAGATCTCAGCACTTATGCAGTCGAGGTCAGCAGTGACGGCCAATTTCCTGAAAAGACAGTTCGTTGCATATGGAGTGAATGCCAGTACCTGACGGCAAATACTCGGGTAGGTGATGTGTCTAGGGGTGAAGTCTCGCCGGCCTATCTCGCTTGGCATAACAAGAAGAACATTGTGAAACGGCCAACCAAATGGCCTCACCTCCAAGATTTTGTTGAGTCATCACAAGAACAATGGGACTGGCTCGCAAAAGAGGAAGGTTACCTGGTTGAAATCAGGAAGCTAAAGCGACAAGTTGAAAGGATTGTATTCGAAAACAACGTGCAAGTCACCCAAGAGCAGGCTGAAAAAGACAAGCTAGCCCAAGAGAACCAAACCCTGAAGGCCCGCCTTCGCCAAGCCAGTAAGAATAACATCGACCAACAGAAGCGTTGCTCCGACGAAAGATTGATAGCCAGTTTGAGAAGTCAGGTCATCCAGAGCCAAGAAGAATTAGACCAATCAGAGGCTTGCATAGCAAGGATGAAGGTCAAATGGGCAAAAGGTACAATGGCCCGGAGGAAGCGCCTACAGCAAGTCATGAGGGATTGTGAACTGAGCGTCAAAGCAGTAAAGGAAACGAATTCCGCTCTGCAAGAGCGGATCTTCAAGCAAACACAAGATGCCCAAGCCGACAGGAGACACTATTACAATGCAATGACTAGGATGGAAAGGCAAATGGAGATGTTCCAGGATCAGCTCGCCACCAATGCACAAACGCTAGGATTAAAGAGCCGACAGATAAGGCAGTTGTTCGTAGAAAGGGACAACATTCGAGCAAGAATTGACGAAATCGGGCATTACATCTACCTGAAATGCTTGGCATGCGAGCAAACACCTCGGGAAACCCTCATTGTCTCCATCATGGGCTGCTTCCACCGGATTATGAACGAGTTGAAGAGCTTGCAAAGAGACCTTACACCTAGGGCCGCGAAAGGGCCGAAAGATGCCTCGTAGATCCCTAAGTTGGAAAATTAGTCGTTGATCGAGTCCTGTTCGTTTTGTTTGTTATTTCCCCATATGTTGTTTTCTGTTCTTCAAACCAAGTTTAAAACTGTGGAGTCTGTACTGTTGCTATTTTGTTTGAAGCAATGTGTAATAGCAAATTTTGATAATGAAATTAAGTGACTCCGGAAGAATTTCTATGTGTCTTTACTTTGAGGCAGAACTACGCCTGGTCTGATTCACGCGGGGACGTGATACGTAGGCAATCCCCATAAGATTCGACCGCTTTTAATAAATAAAGAAAAGAAAATGTAAATAAAATAAAACACAGGGTTTCCCAAAATACTTTAAAGGGACGAATGAGCAAACCGGGATGACGCATGTTGTTTGAAGCAAAACATGTAGAAACGGTTAACTGCCTAGGTGCATTGCATCCTCTATGTGTTATGATCAAATCTGTTAAACTCTAACGCTAACAAAGTTTGTTGTTGTCTGATCCAGACAAGTTAGTTGTTAAAGAACTCTGGCAACACACTCATACCAAACCAGATCCAAAGGACCGGTAGCAACAAGCATGACTACTTCAGAGAATAGTAATGAGGAAGAAAGGCCAATGAGCCAGTTGTTAAAAGAAGCAATGGAAAAGATCGAAAGGATGGGACTAGAGATGAATGCAATGCAGCTAGCCATAGCCAAAACACAAAAGAGCCCTGAAACACTGGGACACATGCCGGAGTACCCTCACTCTGGCCCTTCCACAAGCCGCCCAAATCCCCTTTATCATCAAGAAAGAAGCCCTCATGATTCCCAAGCTCCACCACCCCATCAACCTCTCCCAACACCCAATATTCCCATTTTTGTGGGACCAACATCAGCCCCTTTGCAAAGGACGACCAGTGAGCCATTGTTTCAGGCTCACGATACACAATACTATCCCCCCGAGCCTACGTTTCATGCCCCCGAACCACAGGCTTACAATCCACATTTGGAAGTGCCAGCAGAGGTTGAGAAGCCGGCTAAGGCCCCTGAACAGGATGAAGTATTGAGAAAGTTCAAAAGCCTGGAGCAGTCCTTCAGGAACTTGCACGGATTGGGCAATCAAGTCAGCGTAGCATACAAAGATCTGTGCCCGTTCCCAGACGTCCAACTCCCGGCTGGGTTCAAGATGCCTAAGTTTGATTTATATGAAGGGCACGGTGATCCCATGGCACATTTGCGGGGATTCTGTAGCAAAATGAGAGGGGCAGGCGGCAAGGATGAGCTGCTGATAGCTTATTTCGGCCAAAGTCTGAGCGGATCTGCACTAGAATGGTATACCAGGCAGGATTCCAGCAGGTGGTACACGTGGGATGATCTGGCGCAGGCTTTTGCAGGTCATTTCCAGTACAATCTCGAGATAGTCCCTGACCGTCTCACATTATTGAGAACTGGGAAGAAACCCGGGGAAAGTTTTCGCGAGTTCGGGTTCCGCTGGAGAGAACAAGCAGCTAGAGTCGATCCTCCCATGAGAGAGGGAGAGATGGTGGACTATTTCTTGCAGACACTGGATCCAACCTACTTTGGTCACTTGGTGACAACAGTTGGAAAATCTTTCAACGAGGTGGTCAAGATAGGGGTCATGATAGAAGAGGGTCTGAGGTCTGACAAAATCTTGAACTATTCGGCACTCAAAGCCACAACCCAGGCTATTCAAAGCGGCACGGGAGGTGCGCTGAGAAGAAAGAAAGAAGAGGTTGCCACGATCGAGGCAGGCAGTTGGTCCAGGGCTGGCAGGCCGCACTACAACCAACCCAGACCTCACAGGTCAAACTACCCATACAACCCACCACAAAATTTCTATCCACCTCGAGAACCACATTGTTCCGTACACCAAGTCCAGGCATACACTCAGCCTCCGGTTCGCCCACAATGGCGCGCGCCGGCTCCCTAGAACATATATGCACCACCACAAAACACCTACCCTCCACCAAGGGCGTATAGAAACCCTTCAGGGGCAGGCTTTCGGGGAAATCCAGATGCTAGGAATGACAGGTTGCGGAAGCAGAGAACTTTCACGGAGCTGGGAGAAACCTACACCGCTTTGTTCCACAAGCTGAGGCAATTGGGTTTGGTTAGTCCTGTCCAGACTCGAGAACCAAATCCCCCACCTCAGAATTTGGATCGATCAATCAGTTGTGAATACTGTTCAGGGATGCTCGGGCATGATACCGAGAAGTGCTGGAAATTAAGGCATGCCATACAGGATCTTATTGACACCAATAAGATCGAGGTCCAGACACCGGAGGCTCCTAACATCAACCAAAACCCACTGCCAGCGCACCACGAAACTCACATGATTGAGTTGGTGTGTGAGGGAGGAGAATTGAGAAAACCCTCACAAACAGTGATGATGATCCAAGCCGCCCCGAAAGAAGTCTCAACCAGTGGAGGAACGAGTGTACAGTCGCAGGGAGAAGGCGTCAAGCCGGTAGTGATATTGGGAAAGAGCCCGTCCGCCATAACAAGCAAACCCGAGCCAAGCAAGTTGGTAATACCAGGGATCCCGCCCACACCGGCGGTCGTGTTGAAAGGGGTATGTAGAGAACTGGTGACCATAAAGCCTGTGGTCCAGCTGCCGATGATTGACAGCAGGGCTGTGCCTTGGAAATATGAAAAGGCGGTGGTGATGTACAAAGGAAAACAGGTGGAAGAAGTCAGTTGTGAAGCGCAAGGGCTGACTCGATCAGGTCGATGTTTTGCTCCGGTGGAGCTAAGAAGAACCAACCCAGTTGCAACCAAGAAACCTGTGTCCGAAGAAGAAGCTGAAGAGTTCCTGAGGAAGATGAAAGTACAAGACTATTCTGTGGTCGAACAGCTGAGAAAAACACCGGCCCAGATCTCACTGTTGTCGTTACTGATCCATTCTGAGGAGCATCGTCGGGCCCTGTTGAAGATATTGAACGAAGATCATGTACCCAGTGAGATTTCTGTAAACCACCTGGAAACCATTGCCAGCAAGGTTTTCGAGGTGAACAGGGTAACATTCTCAGATGATGACCTGCCGGTGGAAGGTACGGAGCATAATAAAGCTCTATACCTAGCTGTCAAATGTGAAAACTCGGTGGTAACTCGAGTATTGGTGGATAACGGCTCAAGCGCCAATATTTGCCCACTATCTACCTTGAACCAGTTAAAGATTGACCACGGAAGGATCCACAAGAACAGTATCTGTGTCCGAGGGTTTGACGGAAACGGAACGGCCATTGTTGGGGATGTTGTACTTGAATTGACCATCAGTCCAGTCCTGTTTACCATGGAATTCCAGGTATTAGACGCCACAGTATCTTACAACCTGCTGTTAGGTCGACCATGGATTCATGCAGCCAAGGCGGTGCCCTCCACCCTACATCAGATGGTGAAGTTCGAGTGGGAAAGACAAGAGGTCGTGTTACACGGCGAGGATACAACGTGCACCATGGGCGGAACCATTGTACCTTTCATAGAGACCGCTGATGACAAAGGTCCTTGGGTCTACCAGATTTTCGATACAGGGTCGGCCAACAAAATTTCTGAAGGAGAAATCATCCCGCACCCTAGGGTAGCTGCCGCAACAGTCATGATGGTCTCAGAAATGCTGGGTAATGGATTTGTGCCCGGAAAAGGCCTGGGAGTCGAGCTTCAAGGGATTGTCCAACCGGTCTCCCTTCCTAAAAATCTTGAAACTTTCGGATTGGGGTTCAAACCAACCACAGCAGATAGGAAGCAAGCGCGAAAAATGAAGAAGAGGGTCTGGTTTCTGCCTAAACTAGTGCCACGTCTCTCAAGGTCTTTTGTTAAAGCAGGTTCCAAGGGGTCACCGGTCCCAAAGATTCTAGGACCTTTGATCGGTATAAATGAAGACCTGAATCAGAGTTTTGAGAGGCTATTCGCGGATGTCAGTATGGTGGAAGCTGGAGAAGGTTCCAGCAGAGCAGAGATACAGTTTGTGGGGCCTGAGGCCAAGACCAACAATTGGACAGTTACTCCTCTTCCTGTCCGAGGGGAGTCTTGGTAGTAGGCTTTGATTTATGTTTTGTGTGTTTTGTTTTGTCCGGATTATTCAAGGGTGTAATCCAAATTTTACTTTCGTTTTTGTAAAAGTGTGAACCCTTTTATCCCGCAAGTTTAATAAAGTTCTTTTCTTTTGTCCCATTTTAATTTTGTTTTGTTCTTTTTCTTTCTGAACAGTTCTCTTTTTACTGGTTCTAATGACATGGCATGCGCAGCGGATCTTCGACCTAGTCTAATAAATCAATCTGAATCCGACTCAACAATGCAAGAGGTCGTTTGTGATGATGAATCTGAATGTGACGAAGGTGAAGCCTTCGAAGAGATAAACCGAGAACTGTGCCAATTTGAAGAGAAACCCAAGCCTAACCTAAATGACACTGAGGCTGTGAATCTAGGAGACGCTGATAACGTCCAAGAGACCAAAATTAGCATCCACATTGAGCCGAATGTCAGAGAAGAATTGATCAAAACCCTCATGGAATTCAAAGATGTTTTTGCATGGTCATATGACGATATGCCTGGATTGAGCACCAATTTAGTGGTTCACAAATTGCCCACTGACCCGGCATACCCTCCGGTCAAGCAAAAACTAAGGAAATTTAAAACAGAAATGAGTGTAAAGATCAAAGAAGAAGTGATTAAGCAGTTGCAAGCGAAGGTCATTCGGGTCACTCGATATCCCGAGTGGTTGGCCAATGTGGTACCAGTCCCAAAGAAGGATGGAAAAATCAGGGTGTGCGTCGACTACCGCAACCTCAACAAAGCAAGTCCCAAGGACAATTTTCCATTGCCCAACATCCATATCTTGATCGATAATTGCGCTGGGCGCGAGATCGGATCCTTTGTAGATTGCTATGCGGGTTATCATCAGATCCTAATGGACGAGGAGGATGCGGAAAAGACAGCGTTTATTACGCCATGGGGAACTTACTGCTATCAGGTAATGCCGTTCGGACTGAAGAACGCCGGGGCAACATACATGCGAGCAATGACTGCTGTGTTTCATGACATAATACACAAAGAAATCGAGGTGTACGTCGATGATGTGATCATCAAATCTTGGCGTCAGGAAGACCATGTAACAGACCTAAGGAGATTTTTCCAAAGACTCCGAAGGTATGATATCAAGCTTAACCCGGCCAAATGCGCATTCGGGGTTCCATCAGGAAAGCTGCTAGGATTCATCGTCAGTCGACGGGGGATTGAGTTAGACCCATCCAAAATTGAATCCATCCGAGATTTGCCACCGCCAAGGAACAAAACAGAGGTAATGAGTTTGCTGGGTAGACTCAATTACATCAGCAGGTTCATCGCCCAACTCACAGCAACTTGTGAGCCCATATTTCGGTTGCTGAGAAAGGATGCTGCGGTAGGTTGGACGGTAGAGTGTCAGGAGGCCTTCGACCAAATCAAAGGGTATCTGTCTAATCCAACTGTATTAGTCCCGCCGAAGCCTGGGAAGCCCTTAATTCTTTACCTAACGGTCTTGGAAAATTCATTTGGTTGTGTATTGGGGCAACATGATGACACAGGAAGGAAGGAGCAGGCCATCTACTATCTTAGCAAGAAATTCACAGTGCATGAGGTCAAGTACACTCAACTCGAGAAAACATGCTGCGCCCTAACTTGGGTAGCTCAGAAGTTGAAGCACTACCTGTCTTCATATACTACTTATCTCATATCCCGCTTGGACCCATTGAAGTATATCTTTCAGAAACCTATGCCCACGGGAAGGTTGGCAAAGTGGCAAATTCTGCTCACAGAGTTTGATATCATCTACGTAACGAGGACGGCCATGAAAGCCCAGGCACTGGCAGACCATTTGGCAGAGAATCCCGTTGATGAAAAATACGAGCCCTTAAGAACGTATTTTCCTGACGAAGAGGTGATGCATACGAATGAGTTGGAATTACCTGAGGAACCGGGTTGGAAGCTTTTCTTCGATGGAGCTGCAAACGCAAAAGGGGTTGGAATAGGAGCAGTACTCATTTCTGAAACAGGACGGCATTATCCTGTTACGGCTCAACTACGCTTCTATTGCACCAACAATATGGCCGAGTATGAGGCTTGCATTCTGGGTCTGCGCTTGGCTGCTGACATGGATGTCCAAGACGTCTTGGTCTTGGGAGACTCGGACCTCTTGGTACATCAAATTCAGGGTGAATGGGAAACGCGAGATCTAAAACTCATACCATACCGACAATGCTTGCATGATCTGAGCAAGCAATTTCGATCGGTGAAGTTCAAACACATCCCGAGAGTTCACAATGAGGTTGCGGATGCCTTGGCCACCTTAGCATCAATGCTGCACCACCCTGACAAAATGTATGTTGATCCTCTGCACATCCAGGTCCGTGATTCAGCACGCCTACTGCAACGCCATAGAAGAAGAAGCAGATGGCGAACCCTGGTTTCATGATATCAAGGAATACCTCAGAATGGGGATATATCCAGAACATGCCTCTGGAGACCAAAAAAGAGCCCTTCGGCGTTTGTCGAATGGTTTCTTCCTCAGCGGAGGAGTATTGTACAAAAGAACCCCGGATTTGGGATTGTTGAGATGCATAGATGCCAGTCAAGCAACGACGGTTATGGCAGAGGTACATGCTGGAGTTTGTGGGCCACACATGAGCGGATATGTATTGGCAAGAAAGATCCTTCGAACAGGGTGTTATTGGCTCACCATGGAACACGACTGTATCACTTTCGTGAGGAAATGCCATCAGTGCCAGATACATGGAGATTTGATTCATTCTCCGCCAACAGAGTTACATACGATGTCAGCACCCTGGCCGTTTGTGGCATGGGGCATGGATGTCATTGGGCCCATCGAGCCGGCAGCATCCAACGGTCATAGGTTCATTCTAGTGACCATTGATTACTTCACCAAATGGGTTGAGGCTAAAACCTTCAAATCAGTAACCAAGAAGGCAGTGGTGGACTTTGTTCACTCCCATATCATCTGCAGATTTGGGATCCCAAAAATGATCATCACGGATAACGGTGCGAATCTTAATAGCAGCCTGATGAGAGAGGTATGCCAACAATTCAAGATTACACACCGCAATTCCACCCCATATCGTCCCAAGGCGAATGGAGCAGTCGAAGCAGCCAATAAGAATATCAAGAAGATACTGCGAAAGATGGTGGAAGGATCCAGACAATGGCACGAGAAATTACCCTTTGCTTTGTTGGGTTACCGCACTACTGTCCGGACTTCCATAGGCACAACTCCTTATTTGTTGGTATACGGAACTGAGGCTGTAATACTAGCGGAAGTCGAAATTCCGTCCCTCCGAATCGTCGTTGAGGCCGGGATTAATGATGATGAATGGGTCAAAGCTCGATTGGAACAGTTGAGCCTGATAGATGAGAAAAGATTGGCAGCAGTGTGCCATGGTCAGCTGTACCAGAAGAGAATGGCAAGAACATATAATAAGAAGGTGCGCCCCAGGAAGTTTGAAGTAGGGCAGCAGGTATTGAAGAAGATCCTCCCACATCAGGTCGAGGCAAAAGGCAAATTCGCCCCAAATTGGCAAGGGCCTTATATCGTGACCAGAGTATTGTCCAACGGTGCCTTGTGTTTGACAGATGTCGAAGGTAGATGTGTCGACATGACTGTCAATTCAGATACGGTCAAGAGATATTATGCGTAATTTCTTTAATTATGGCAATTTTTGGTTTATTTGTTTGTATTTGGCATTTATTGGATAATGAGATGACGGAGGCAATTCTTTCTTCTATCCAAACACTTTTAACCCTTGCTTCCCCCTTTGAGCCTTAAGTTATTCTTTCATACCCCTCTTTTGGAATCACTAATGGAAAAGACAAAAAAAAAGAAGAGAAAAAGAAAAGAAAAAGAAAATGAAAAGAAGGAAAAGAAAAAAGGAAGATAAAATCATAAGAAATACAAAACCGTGGGAACTACGTTTGACCTGATTCCTCAAAGAGGATACGTAGGCGCCTCACGGCTCGGTCATAGTATGCATCATAGTGAATATAGGATGCATAATGTACATAGTGTGCATAATAGGCACAGTGTGCGTAACGCACATAGCGCAACATAAGTGTAAAAAAATAAATTCCCCAAGCAAGAAAACTGGGGCAGAAGGTATGTTTCAAGTTCCAACAAAGGTTTGATTCCAAAGTTGTAGCAGATCACCCGTCAAAACTATTTTTCATTTCTGATAGACTTTCTTTAACCCCACACCAAAGCCAACATCGACGTCCAAAAGACCTCCCGATCAATATCCAAGAGATGCCAAGTCAGGCAAATAGGGCCGAGAATAATACACCGATCCCCAGCAAAGAAAAGGATCGTAAGACTGGGAATGAGTTGATAGTCAAAAGAATCTCCAGAAGAGAGGATCATATCTACAACACCCCGATTCCTCGAAAAGAAATAAAATGAGAGAGTCTCATCGGTGAAAACCTTCACAGGCACCGAGAGGCGATGTAAGATGAGGGAAATGAAATGAGAGAGTCTTATTGGTGAAAACCTTCACAGGCACCATAAGGCGCCGGGAGATGAGAGAAAAGAGAGAGTCTCATTAGTGAAAACCCCTCGAAGGGCACTATGAGGCGACAAGATAGAGCAGCGAAACCTACCACATTCGCAACAAGATGAACATCCATTTATCATCCCCAGCAAGTCAGCCCGTCGGACAAATCAATTGATACAAATAGACTGGGTCGGGAATCTATGGTGCATGTCATGATCACGGGGACCAGTTGTGTCATCCAGATAAGTTCTTTTGATTGTCTTCTCCCACAAAAGATTGGTTCAGAAAGATTTTCTCTTTTCCATATCTTTATTTTCTTTTCCTAAAAAAGTGTTCTTTAAAGGATTTTTCAAAGCTTACTACCAGAAACCGAAGGGAAATTCACCCAATGCAGGGTAATACAAACAGTCTTAAAAGGCCGGCCCCAGGCGATGCAGGGATTGTGCTCGGAAATGTTGGAAGAAGTAAGCTCCAAAGGGAGTGGTTTCGGGAGTTAGAAGCAGACTCCCACATCATGTGTTTTAAAAGAAAGCAGAAAAGGGGATAAATTGAAAACCATATCCCCAGCAGGCTAGAGATCCCCAACAGGCAACTTTGCCTGCCAACCAATTATGGGGACAAAGAGCAAGAAAAGGGGAAGAGAGAAAAATGGCTCGCCAGAAAGGCACCCTCTACCCCCACGATTAAAACTGACTAAAACCTTTTGTCTTTTGCAGGAGAGCAAAGAATTGATGACGGCAACAAGATGCAATGCCATGGAAGTTACCAAAAACCGGGGCAGAAAATTTTCTGCCGATTGTCGAAAATTTTCTCGGAAGAACGGGGAAACAATTGGAATACATTTAAGTTCTAGGTCGCCCACCAGTATAATGCGGGAATACATTTAAGTTCTAGGTCGCCCACCAGTATAATGCGGGAATACATTTAAGTTTTAGGTCGCCCACCAGTATAATGCGGGAATACATTTAAGTTCTAGGTCGCCCACCAGTATAATGCGGGAATACATTTAAGTTCTAGGTCGCCCACCAGTATAATGCGGGAATACTTTTAAGTTCTAGGTCGCCCACCAGTATAATGCGGGAATACATTTAAGTTCTAGGTCGCCCACCAGTATAATGCGGGAATACTTTTAAGTTCTAGGTCGCCCACCAGTATAATGCGGGAATACTTTTAAGTTCTAGGTCGCCCACCAGTATAATGCGGGAATACTTTTAAGTTCTAGGTCACCCACCAGTATAATGCGGGAATACTTTTAAGTTCTAGGTCGCCCACCAGTATAATGCGGGAATACATTTAAGTTCTAGGTCGCCCACCAGTATAATGCGGGAATACATTTAAGTTCTAGGTCGCCCACCAGTATAATGCGGGAATACATTTAAGTTCTAGGTCGCCCACCAGTATAATGCGGGAATACTTTTAAGTTCTAGGTCACCCACCAGTATAATGCGGGAATACATTTAAGTTCTAGGTCGCCCACCAGTATAATGCGGGAATACATTTAAGTTCTAGGTCGCCCACCAGTATAATGCGGGAATACTTTTAAGTTCTAGGTCGCCCACCAGTATAATGCGGGAATACATTTAAGTTCTAGGTCGCCCACCAGTATAATGCGGGAATACATTTAAGTTCTAGGTCGCCCACCAGTATAATGCGGGAATACATTTAAGTTCTAGGTCGCCCACCAGTATAATGCGGGAATACTTTTAAGTTCTAGGTCGCCCACCAGTATAATGCGGGAATACATTTAAGTTCTAGGTCGCCCACCAGTATAATGCGGGAATATTTTTAAGTTCTAGGTCGCCCACCAGTATAATGCGGGAATACTTTTAAGTTCTAGGTCGCCCACCAGTATAATGCGGGAATACATTTAAGTTCTAGGTCGCCCACCAGTATAATGCGGGAATACTTTTAAGTTCTAGGTCGCCCACCAGTATAATGCGGGAATACTTTTAAGTTCTAGGTCGCCCACCAGTATAATGCGGGAATACATTTAAGTTCTAGGTCGCCCACCAGTATAATGCGGGAATACGTTTAAGTTCTAGGTCGCCCACCAGTATAATGCGGGAATACTTTTAAGTTCTAGGTCGCCCACCAGTATAATGCGGGAATACTTTTAAGTTCTAGGTCGCCCACCAGTATAATGCGGGAATACATTTAAGTTCTAGGTCGCCCACCAGTAAAATGCGGGAATACTTTTTAGCTCTAGATTTTGGAATCAGTAACCCCACCTGAAGGCGGAAGGGTACAACAGAGACCCCCCAAGCAGGAAACAATAAAATCCCCAGCGCCAAGAAGCAGAAAGCTGCAAAAGCAAGCGCGCGATTCAAAAGGAAGAAGGAACACGTCTCAGAAGAAGCAGTTTGGGAACATTGTAGCATGTCCAATATAACAATTTTGATGAAGGAAGCCAGACCACTGAAGAAACCATTGAAAGATTTAAAGAAGAAAGCCATGTTCCCAGCAAATCAAGCAAAGTGATGAAAATTGGCATCCAGAAAAGGCGAAGGACCAGCATCATCCCCCAAGTTCACAAAATAAGGGCATCAGAGGAAAGCGTTAGCCGACAAGAAAGCAAGGCAACAAGAACAAGTTGAAGATGGATGAGATCTCATGTTCCATAGTCTAGCTTAGCTTCTTGTTTTTCCTTTTAGAACAATGTAACAAGGAGATCGGTGAGCGGTAGCATCCTACAACAGCATGCAACAACGCACAACAGCAGCAAGCACTACAATCGCACGGTAGTCCCAGCTACCAAAATTTTCCGAACTACATTGACCTGATTCCTGTTCAGCCCAGGATATGTAGGAAACCACTGAAGCAAAGGTTCGGTCAAATATTTTCCAATAATGCTTCACACGGAGTACTCAGACGAGCAAAATCACCCGCTTTGTCTTTGCGCGAAAACCCTTCTTGTCTTCGGGCAAAGAGGGGCAGTTGTAAGCACGTGATTTTTGCTCCACGAGCAATCACTCCAAAAGAAATCAAAAATAATTAATGGCATCGCGGTACAATTTTCACGGGACATGTGTTGCTAGTCATTTGTGGTTTGGCCCGTGTTGCAATTAATCTTACAAAAAAACACAAAAAATAAGAACGCCGTGTATAATCAGGCCGTAGTTCGGTTTTAAGAGAAAATTCACAAAAAATATGCAGCTTTTACTCAAGGCTGTGATTTAACCATTTTTAAAAATTCTAATATGTGTGTTTATTGTTGTAGGTGTTACCCAATATGTGTGTAGGTTCATTTTAATTATTTGCATTGTTTTTAGGAATTTTTGGTTAATTTGTTGAAATTAAAAAAGGGAAAGGAATCGGTTTGGACCCCAAATGAGGCCCAAAGCCAATGCAAGACCAAGCCCAACCCAGGCTGCCCCAGCAGGACCCCAAACGACATCGTATCAATACCCCTGTTAGAACCGTTGATCTGATTCAAACGGACGGTCTTGATCAGACTGCTCGTTTACCCAAACGACGCCGTTTCAGGCAGGATGATCTAAGCTGTCCAACCCCATTGATCCAACGGATCCAGGCCCTCCTATAAACCCGTCAACATGACCCGATCCAATCCCCTACCCGGTCTTAACCCACTATCAGCCCCCGAACGACGTCGTCTCTCTTCAATGAGTAGATCCTGGCCCTGGATCTCACTTGATCCAACAGCCAGGATCTAAACCCTCAATACATATATAAACCTAACCCCTTACCCCCACGCCCCAAGCCACACCCCCCCTTCAGCCACTGTTCACCATCTTCCCCAGGACCCCTTTCCTCTCAAACCCTAGCAGCCTAGGTTTTCCCCCGTGAGCCCGGTAACCACAGTTCCGATGACCACCAAAATAACATCCCCGATGCACCCAACCATCCTGAACATGAATCCGTTAACCTTTCACCTCGAATCAACCCGTAGCTTCTCGAATCTTCCAACGAAGATTCGAGTAAAAACCAGATCTACACCGATTGACCCCAAACTCACACCACGGCCCCTCCTGACCTCCCTCACCCCCTGAATGGCTTTGGTTCCGTTCGAATCTGACTGGAATTGAATGGTTCCCAAATCGAACCTCAAGAGCCTTAGGATTCAGATCTATGGTTTTTTGTCCGAATCAGTGGCAGGATCAGGGCCTAGCAGACTTTTACCGAAGTGTTCTCAGTTGAGAACGCTTCGGTTAAAGTCCATTAGACCCCAAAATCACCTGGCCCGAGTTCGAGCATTGAGTCAGTCTTAGTTTCAGGTCCCGGAGGTATTTTTCCTTTTATTTTGTCATCTTAAACTCTATCTGTCATACATGTTCTGGTTTGTTTTGGTTTCTGACTCGTCTATCCCTGTGTGTACATTTTGAGTTTAAAGTTGATTTGTTTGTTGATTTTGTTGGTTGTTTGCTGTATATTATAGTTCGCGTAGTCGTTTAAATAAGCGTCGTCAACTAAATTCACTTGAAAGATTAGAAAATCAGGAGTTGCATTTCAGTATTGATTACTATGCCTGTTTCTTGTTGGTGTTACTTGTATCGGCATGACCAACTTGTACCCTTTAATTGGCACCCCTGTTTGATTAAATTGGAATCATTGGCTTGAATTTAGGCTGAAAATTGATTGTTAACTGTGGAAAGCTAACAGATTCACCTGAAGGCAGCATTGAGTTTAAGTTAAGTAGTCAGTAGTTAGCTGAAATCAAAGAGGTTTATATACTAATTATTAAGAGTTATGGTAATACAGTAACATGCAAGGTTAAGGGTAGTTTTGGCATAAGACAAAGTCTGATTAGGGGTTTAACTTAAGAATATGTCAAGTGTTAATTAAAATACTATTAACCTAATAACAATGGGGAACAAAACATAAGAGCATGGGTTCAAATGAATACTTTATTGCACCCATAATCCTTGATTAGAGCAATAGGACAAATCATAGGGGGCTGATTAAGTTTACCGAGAAAGATGCCTTTAGGCATGGGGAGTTAAGGGGTATGGGCAGATTACAACTGGCAGGATCCAGGCAGCTTGACTGCACTGGGTTGTTGGCTTATAAATAAGCTGTTGCAGAACTAAAAAAGGGCTGGACTTTTAGTCTTCAAAAAAAAAGGAAAAAAAACAAAACAGAAAGAGATTTCAGAATACTGTGAATGAGTATCATTTGAAAACTGTGTAAGAGTTCAAGTTGTTCAAGCTGTCTTTGCTGATTGTTGTTGGCTGTTTGCTCAGCTTTTGTGGTTATTGATTTTCTGCTGTTACTGCATTGAACATTCTGGGTTTTCTTGGCTGCATCTTATTACTCTTTTCTGGGATTACTTGTTTGGTGCTCGACCATCTGCTGGTTCTCTTTGTTCTAGAAATTGTTGCTGGTTGTCTGTGGACTGTGGAAAACACTTGTGGGTTTGGTTTGTTGCTGTGTGGTTGCTGTGTATCTGTTGTTGCTGTGTTTATTGTATACTGCCCAGCTGATCGTTCCTTTCTTCTTTGTCCTCTATACCAGGTACAAAACCAATGCACTGTCAAATGTAATTGGAAAAATTGAGCATGAATACAAATGAAAAGTCCTGAAGAATGTCTTTTATACATAGATTGTTACATTAAATATTCATGTAATGTGTAATAGTTTACATTCTTGTTTTGGATGCTGGAGATAGTCTTCATGCCTAATAAATGTCAATGTATGGTAGTTGAATGTTAGACTGTGTATATAGGTTGGTGATAAGAGTATGCCCAAGGCAGTAGGTTGTATCTCAGATTTAGTTCAATGGTGTAGTATAAGTCTGTAATGTATGCCAAGCATGAAAATCGTACACTACTAGTTAAGTTCTTTCCTTTCCGATAAATTGCCATATATAACTGTTAAACCATGTTTTAAGACAAAGAACACAGGGTTTGCAATCTCAACCCCACGAAGGTTGAGCCCAGGTCAAAACAGACCAAGCAGGCCTGCACCGGACAAACAATGGCCCAGGTCTGACCCATCACGCGTGGGCTGGATTTGGGCCTTTAATTTTTGCTCGGCTGACTGTGTACGTGGCCGTGCTTCTGATTTTGCGCAAGCAGTCAGAATTCTGTTATAGATAACTTGCAAGCATGTAATTAGTTAGGACTATCTACTGTTTTCGATTAGTAGAGACAAACGCGACAAGAAACGTAGTCGCTATAGGATACCCTTTTAAAATAAGAACGAGATGAGCCTCGACAAATAAATAAAAACGCGCAAGCTGCGGGGCCCTCGTTAAATGTATATTATCGAAGCATTCAGTTTCCAGGATGGGTCGTTTAGCAAATCTCACGGCCCTCCCAGAATAATAACGCGATAGTCTCTTTAAGCGCGTACTTAATAATGTTATCTCCTTAAACTCGGGTGCACATTTATGTGACCCAAATCCAAATCTCAACGGAATCGAAATGTGTCTCTAACCACGGGTACATTGATTGTGGCGTGGTCTGAGATGCATTTCCATGACGTTGCAAATTCTTTTCATAAGGAATGAGACGAGCCTCGACAAACAAAGATGTACAAAGTGCGGGGCCCTCTAAATGTATATGTATAAACATACTTAGAATTCGGGACATGTCGTTTAGCGAATTTCATGGCTTTTCCCCAAAATAACGATACGCTAGTTGCTTTAAGCGCGCCTTTAATAGTTTATTTTCCTTAACTCGGGTGCACATTTATGTGACCCGAATCCAAATCTCAACCAAGTCGAGATATGTCAACAATCACGTGTACATTAATGTAACGTGATTCGAGGTATATTTTCACGACGTTGCAATTCCTTGTAAAAATAATAATAATTATGAAAGCGGTTAAAAGATAAAATTTGCACACAAGTTCATATTTGTATAAAATCAGATAATTAAGCTGAATATAATAGTTGAGCAACCGTGCTAGAACCACGAAACTCGGGAATGCCTAACACCTTCTCCTAGGTTAACAGAATTCCTTATCCGGATTTCTGGTACGCAGACCGTAATATAGAGTCATTCTTTTCCTCAATTCGGGATTAAAATTGGTGACTTGTGATACCCTAAATCTCCCAAGTGGCGACTCTGAAATAATTAAACCAATCCCGTCTAGATTGTCCTTTAATTGGAAAAAACTCCCTTGCGCCCTCGCGAGTGCGGAAAAAGGAGGTGTGACACTAAGCATGTGCTTGAATCAATTAGGAACTGAGTTTGTTTACTTATAGTTGTTAATTTGAATCAGAAATGTAAAAGGAATGTTTTGTTTAAGTTCTGAATTGGAGGGCATGTGCACCTGTGCGCAACATGTGCATTTGTGCACCACAGGTGCATTTATGCACAGCCTGGTTCCTGCATAAAGGGCTTTTAGATTTAAAAATAGTTTGACAGCATATGCTATCAGATATATTCTGCTGTCAATTACCCTGCTTTAGTTTAAAAAGTATTAAACCTCATTTAAAAGAGTAAGTCTGCCAGGGAATGTGATGGGGGGGGGTTAATACTTAAATAGCTAAGTGGAAACTGAAAAGAAGATAGCACATGTGAGGGGTGTTCTTTTGGTCTAACAGTTTGTTAAAGGGCTGATGTTAAGGCTTATAAAAGGGCAGGACTTCCATCAGAAAAGGGAGGGATACAAAACCTAGGGGAAACAAATTTTGATATATACACACACAGACAGAAATAGAGAGGGAGAAGCATAGCACCGAAAAAGGGACTGCATTTTCATCTTTGTCTTGATTCTCACTGGTCTGGATTTCCTTGCTCCATATGGTTTTCTCCTAAGTCTTGTTTGAGGTTACTGGTTGTGTTGTAGCATTAGTTCATTTCTGGATTTGTTCTGCCTAAATTCTGATTCCATACTACTGGAATTTGCTTCATTCTGCCATTTTTCATCGGCTCTAACTGCATCTTGCACTGAGATTTGTTCTATTGGTTACCTCCTGTTACTGCTGCTGCACTTGTTGCCATTGCTGACTTCTCTTTTTTCTTCAATTGTCAAACATTTCCAGGTACACAACTTCTGAAACCATATGTTGTTGAATGTTTGAAGCAGAAATAAAGAAACGAATGCCTGTTTACTTTATAATACTTGTGTTCAAAATAGGTCGAATGTTAGTTTAGCCTGTATTTGTTTAACCGCAAACTGCAAATACTTTGTATAAATTAACATACACTCTGATTTGAGATGAACAATTAGATAGCATTTGCTTGTTAGATCAGATGTGTTTTAATGCATACAACCATTAGTTTTGTTTCAGTTATGACATCATAACATAGAATCATAGCAAGCATATGTATGTATTTTTGCCTAGATCTCTGAACTATCGAATATGCTATATTCGGTTCCATTTGATTTCAAAGATAAGTGTACCTCAAACTAATTCTCATGCAGCGTTACGTTAACAGGGTGATAATGTATGCCAACCCTTTTGTTAGATTACTTGTTTCTATATAAGTTCGATATGGGCTTCAATATAGATTCATTGTTTCGGAATAATGTGATGACTTTCGAGGAAAACTAATAGGCATTCTCGAATCCAATTAATAGTAGTTTTTTCTTAATAAGTAGCCGATTTCATTTATCAAGCCTAAATAAGTTAATTATAAAGTTCAAACTTAAGGTTTGTTTAATGTAAATTTAGTATGAGTTATTTGTTGCTTGCAATCTCTCTTATCAAATTAACAAAGCTTATTCACTCTTTGAAGACGAGGCATGAAATAATTCTCACCTCATAAACAACCAATTAGGCAATCAAGCAAAATTCGGACTCGTCACATATAGTAGAGATTTAGTATGTTAGTTGCTTAAACAAGTAAGTTTGGTATTTTTCTCTTTTATTTTTAGAGACAAATGTAATAGAAATGTAGTCGCTTCAGGATATCCTTTCTCTAAAATAATGAGACGAGCCTCGCCAAATAAGAATGCAAATTGCGGGGCCCTCAATAACTAACCATAACAAATATTTAGAATTCAGGACAGGCCGTTTAGTGAATCTCATGGCCTTCTCCAAAAATAATAACGCGTTAGACTCTTTAGGCGCGGCTTAATTAAATTATATTCTTAAATTCGGGTGCACATTGATGTGACCCCAAATCCAAATCTCAACGGAGTCAAATGTGTTGACGATCACGGGTGCATTGATTGTGACGTGGTTCGAGATGCATTTTCACGACGTTGCAATTCTATAAAAATAAATGATAATAATAAAAGCGGTTTAAACTTAATAAAAGCACGTAAGTCATGACATGTATTTAAATCAGATATTCAGCCATTATAACAATTTAAGCGACTGTGCTAGAACCACGGGATTCGAGGGTGCCTAACACCTTCCCTCGGGTCAACAGAATTCCTTACTTAGAATTTCTGGTTCGCAGACTTCATTTGGAAAAGTCGAAAATTTCCTCGATTTGGGATTCAAGATAAACCGGTGACTTGGGACACCAAAAGCCAAACCTTTCCCAAGTGGCGACTCTGAATTAAATAAATAACCCCATTTCGAATATTGTCACTTAAATTGGAAAAACTCCCTCGCGCATTTAACCCTTCGGGGCGGGCGCGCAAAAAGGAGGTATGACAGCTCTAGCGACTCCGCTGGGGAAAGTTCACCCAGAACCACTGGTTCAGGGTTCAAGAATTCGAGCTTAGAATAATTGTTATATTTGGCTTTATTATCTGATCTTTATTACATGTTTTTACATAACGTGCTAAATTTTGTCTTTTACCGCTTTGATATTATCTGAACTGTATATAAACTGTGCCGAAACCCTTCTCTTCTTACCTCCGGGGAGAAGCTCACTGGTCGAGACTCCCTATTATGTTAGTGTCGATACCTGAAATAAGAAAGAGGTCGGACAAGTTACAAAGCCGGACGATCTCGCGGGCCCCGGTACGTAGCCCCCTCCTCGACTCGAGTTGTCCGCTCGGGTACACAGTCTAGAACAAATGTCCAGGTTATAAACCTAGTATAACGAAACTTCATGCCGGATCCCTAGTAAGAACGTTTATTTGCATCATGTTGCATTCGACTTAGGGGGCTCAACACAGGGGTTGGGTCCGTCTAGGACAGGCAACTTGAAATGAAAAGACCATCCTGCTGCACTCCTATCTGTTTTGCGCATTTATTTGCTTCAGTTCCGCATGCTGACCGGTTTCTAAAAAAGAAAAATAGCAGCGTAGGGAGATAATTACTTATTTTGGAAAAATAGAACCAATGTCCAAGTAGTGTCAAAACCTCGCCGGAATTTTTCTAAAAAAAAAAAGAGAATAAAAACAAAATATGTCTTCTTAGTTTGAGTTATTAAAAAAATAATATAAATTTTTTTTATCACTTTCAAAATAAAAAAAAGAAGGTATTTATTTAAAAGTAAAAAAAAGCGGAAAATTCATAATTCAAAAAAATGGTGTTTCTTTCGTAGTACCCCTTTTATAAAATCAGACTAATAGTCCAAATATTTCCTTAAAAAAAAAATTTCTTTAGTCTTTATCTCTTTTCAAAAGAAAATAATGTCTTATCTCTTTTCAAAAAAAAATAATATATTTTTTCTAGGTTTATTTGATTTTCTCTATTCACGATAGTCCCGAACTACGCCGGTTTGATTCTCACCGGATGTGAGGTACGTAGGCAACCCTCGTCGGGTTCAACCCCATTTTTGCTAAAATAGCCAAAATCAATAAATAAATAAAGAAAAAAAAAGGAAAAGATGTGTCAAATTTTAAAAGAGTCATAAATAAGTCAGGTGATGCTGTTTTGTCATAAATAGCCGAATGTTCCCGAAAAGGGACGCCAGAAGGCTGACTTTGCATAAACAGCCACCTTTGGGTCTTGTTTAACATTTTTGTCCAGTTGACCTACACAGCCTTAAAATCTTCGTCCCCAAAGTGGTTAAAGGCCGTGTTCAAAACTTGATTCCCTTTGTAAAATATTTTTGAGTCAAGTCATTTTTGTTAAAATCACCTTAATAAATGTGCAGGATGAGCACGATGTAAAATGAACATTTTTCAATAATGACCAAAATCCCTGTCAAGTTACGGCTATGGTGGAATGATCTAGGTGTTGAAGGACAAAATGAGGTCAAGAAATATCTGAAAGGTCTCGTGGGTTTGTTGGAAATCCAGCCTCGGGGAGATATCATAAGAGCTTTGGTTACCTACTGGGACCCGGCGCACAATGTTTTCCATTTCTCTGATTTTGAACTCACCCCGACTTTGGAAGAAATGGCCGGGTACATCGGGAATGCTGAACTTCCGTTGAGGCAAAAATACTTGGTCGCCCCAAGAGTTGTCACGGTACATCGGTTCCTAGATTCATTGAAGATACCCAGAACAGTCCACAACCCGGATCTGGCAGCCGGATTTTGTACTCCATGCTTCATATATGATAGGTACGGTCATGAGGGGGATTCAATAATCCAATCAACAAACTGTGCAGCAAAGGTGTTCGTCAGAAGTGGGACAAACACAGACGGGTAGCGTTCATGGTGATGTTCCTGGGCCTTCTGGTATTTCCAAGGAAAGACGGAAACATTGATTTGAAGATATCCGGGGTCGTCAGCACTTTACTCACGCAAAGTGACAGTACTCTCGCGCCTATGGTGGTATCTGACATCTTTCGAACTCTTACAGCTTGTAAAGCTGGGGGAAATTTCTTCGAAGGTTGTAACTTGCTCCTACAGATATGGATGACCGAGCACCTCTGCCATCATTCCGAAATTTTGAGCCATGGTTCCCCGGAAAAGACTTGCATAGAAGAATCTTACACGAGAACCAAAGAGATCAGTTTGCCCAAAGGAGTCCTGGCATGGACCTCGTTCTTTCAAGCTCTTACTGCCAGCCAAATACAATGGACGTTAGGATGGTTGCCTGTTGATGAGATCCTATATATGTTGGCAGCTAAAACTCATTTCTTATTAATGGGGCTTAAGAGAATCCAACCTTACGCACCCTGCCGAGTTTTGAGACAATTCGGAAGATGCCAGACAGTACCTCATGAGGAAGATCTTACCACTCAAGCAGTTGAGATAAGTCCTAACGGACAATTCCCAGAAGCGAAGATTCGCCAAATCTGGAGTGAGTGTCAATATTTGAAATCAGATACTTGCGTACGGGATCGAGCCAAAGGAGAGACGGCGCCAGGATACCTTGCATGGTATAGAAGGGAATTTGAGCATGAAAGGCCGGCTAAGAGACCCCACATCCGGAATTTCACCGAATCATCGCAAAAGCAGTGGGATTGGTTAGCGAAGGAAAGAGGCTATTGCGCCGAAATCAGTAGGTTGAAGCAACAAGTGGAAAGCTTGAAATACGAGCACAACGTGCAAATTGCTACCGATCTGGGAGAGCGGAACAGGTTAATTCAAGAAAACGAAATGCTCAGAGCCCAGATCAAACAGATAAGGTTGGATGCAGATAAACAGCCAAGGCGTCGATCAGACGAGCAGCTGATAAAAAGGTTAAAAAGTGAAATCAGGGAATGGAAAGATGGTTTGGAGAAATCTGAAAACGTCATAGCGGAGCTCAGGGCACAGTGGGATACGAGAACAGATAAGCATCGCCGATACTTGAATCAATTGGAAGGCGACCACGAGAAAACTGTTGCTAAAATAAAGAGAGAGATGGCTACACTTGAGATCAAAGCAGCTAATCAGGCCAAGGATTTCCAAATTGAGAGCAGATACTGGTACGACTCAATAGCCCAGATGAAGTTGGAAGTACGGCGACTGAAGCATCGGCATATACAGGATGCCCAAGTATTCAAGATATGTAGCGATCAGATAAAACGCCTACTCGTAGAGAAGAAGCAAACCAGAGATAGGATCAAGGCCATTGCCCATGCCATCACCAGACGATGTCTACGATGTGAGAACATGTCCAGCGTTACCGTCCTCTCGGCAGTGATGGGTTATGTCAAGCAGACTATGCATGAGCTGGAGCAACTTGAGAGGGATCTCACGCCTAGGACCGCGGCGAGGCCGAACGATGCCCCGCGGACACCAATTTTCAAAACCATAATGCACTCATAAGTCAAGCCTGTATCTTAGCATCTTCTGCCTGTTTTTCCCATCAAGGTGATTTTTGGTCTATTTTGAGTCTAGGTTTATTTTCAAAGTTTGCTTTTTCTTTTGCAAAATGTAGTTTGTAATAGACCATTTCAACAATAAAGAGGTTGCTTCTTTTACGCTCATTTGTATTTTTCGAACTACGTAATGATTAGATTCACGTAGGCATCGTGATACGTAGGCAATCTTCATCGGATCCGGTCGTATTTCTTTTACTGCAAAATAATAAAAGATAATAATAAAAAAAAATAAAAAAAAATGGGGGAAAACTAATAAGAGGAAAAATGCCGGAAGGACGCATGCTCTCGTAGCAAACATGTAGTAATCCACTTAACTGTATAGGTGCATCATGCCCAATGTGAGATTAACTATCTGTTATTTGCTGCAAAATTAACCGTGCATTTGTCGTTGAGTATCCTCTAGGGTTTTTTGAAAAGACGGTTGGTTTGGTGAAAGTCTGGCCTCGCACTCATACTTCACGAGGTCAAGGAGAAGTGTTCAACTACCTGTTGTTAGGACCAGAAGCAGTACTCACACTTACTTCACCAGGTCAAAAGGAAGTGTGGAAATGTCTTCAGAAATTCCATTGCAAACAATCCCTGTTTCCGAGGAGAGCTCGATCTCAGCCGTCCTCACACCTGAATCCGCAACTGCGGAGGAAAATAGAATCCTACGGCTCCGCATGTTGGAAATGCTGGACGACTGGAATAATGGGAAAGAGCCGCCAAGTGTCGTCCCCGGATTCCCTGAATTATTCTCCAGGTCAAGTGGGACTTCTAATGTCCCCATAAATTATCCTGCTACCCCATTCGGGTACCCAGCCACCTCAGCCTTCTCTGCTGGATCGCCTTCTGAGCCTCATCCCCGAATGTCATCCACTGATGCAAGCATGAACATCTTTACTGCATCGCCTTGCCCGATTACGGCACAGCCTGCCACGTACAAGCCAAGCTTTGACTCATCCTCTTTTACATTTCAAGCACCATCGTTCTCAATGGAACCAACTAGGTTCGCTACCAGCACTAATCCTCTACCACCTCAGTGCGAGCTTGCACCCGGGCAGGATCAGAACCCCAGAATTGCAGAACAAAATGAGATTGCCAAGAGAATGAGAAGCCTTGAACAAAGTTTGAAGAATATGCAAGGATTAAGCGGACAGAAGAGCGTCTCTTACTCCGACCTATGCATGTTCCCTCACGTGCACCTGCCAACGGGTTTCAAGACCCCAAAGTTCGAAAAATACGATAGGCACGGTGACCCCATTGCACATCTTAAGAAATACTGCAACCAATTGCGGGGAGCCGGCGGAAAAGAAGAACTGCTAATGGCGTATTTTGGGGAAAGTCTAGTAGGGATAGCCTCGGAATGGTATATGGACCAGGAAATGTCCCGATGGCATATATGGGATGATCTCGCCAGAGATTTTGTGAAACAATTCCAGTATAACATCGACATTGCGCCAGACCGAAATTCTCTGTCGAATTTGAAGAAGAAACCTTCAGAAAGCTTCAGAGAATATGCTATTAAGTGGCGTGAACAGGCGTCAAGAGTGAAGCCTCCCATGGATGAAGTGGAGATGGTCACTACCTTTCTCCAGGCTCAAGAGTCTGATTATTTCCAAAACATGATGTCAGCCATGGGTAAGCCATTCGCGGAAGCGATCAAGATTGGAGAGATGGTGGAAAATGGCCTGAAAACAGGTAGGATTCTGAGTCAAGCAGCCATAAGGGCGACTTCCCAGGCCGTCCAAAGCGGGTCCGGAGGAATGACAAGAGGGAAGAAGAAGGAAGAAACGACTATGGCAGCCTCGGAAGCAAGGGAGTATCGTCATCCCAGGCCCCGTTTTCCGGAAAGAACCCCACAACACTACTACCCCCACTCAAATTTGGCATATGCCCATCAACATTATATGGTCATGAATGCCCAGCCTTATGCCCATCCACCGCAACAAGCCAACCGAGGCCCAGCTCCACCTCCCAGAAATCAGCCTCCTTACCGCAACCACTATAACCCACAACCCCCGCAGAATAACTTCCGCCCTCAGGAGCCACCCAGAAGGCGGACTTTCACGCCCATCGGTGAACCATACTCAACTTTGTTCCCAAAGCTGGTCCAGTTGGGTTTCTTGCAACCAATCCCTCAAACAAGGCAAAACCCGACGTCACCTTCTTACAAAGCTGGAGTCAGATGCGCCTATCATTCAGGGGCCGAGGGACATGATATGACTGCTGGTCGTTGAAAAGAGTGGTCGAAAACTTGATAGAGCAGGGGAAAGTAGTGCTAAGGGACGAGGAGATCCCGAATGTAACTAACAATCCATTGCCTGCTCACAATAATGGGCCGCTGATCGGAATGATTTGTGAAGACAAAGAGTTTGACCCTGCTCTGAAAGCCATAATTGCCATTGTCGACACGGGAAAGAGGCCCGAAACAGACCAGAAACCAGAAAAAGGGGAGGAGGCCAAAGCTATAAAGAAAGTGCTTGAAAAGAAGGTGGAGAAGAAAGTGGTACCAGTAAAGGGTGGAGTTCTTTACATACCACGAGGTCAAGCCAAGAAGACGCAGAACTTCGGG
Source organism: Nicotiana sylvestris (assembly GCF_000393655.2). Lineage (NCBI taxonomy): Eukaryota > Viridiplantae > Streptophyta > Magnoliopsida > Solanales > Solanaceae > Nicotiana > Nicotiana sylvestris. The sequence goes on from NC_091058.1 coordinate 60,578,016, forward strand.
ATCAAAAAGACAAAACCTATGTATGTGCCAAAAGGGGCCTATGTGGTCCGGGGGACGATTCAACCACCTCGGCTGAATGAGCCAGTGGTTATCGGACGCGTGCCACAAAAGCCAATGACCAACCCGTCCACAGTGCCGTGGAATTATCAAAAGACTTTGGTAATGTACAAAGGTAAAGAGGTCATGGGAGAACTTCCAGAAAATACTTTCATTGGAAGGTATTCAAATACCCAAGAACTGAACAACGCCACACAAAGGCGCTTCCCGCCAAAGAAGCCCGTAAGTGTTGAAGAAGCGGAAGTGTTCTTCCAACAAATGAAAATGCCGGATTACGAAGTGATAGATCAACTGCGCAAGTACCCCGAGCAAGTGTCCATGCTGTCATTGTTAATGAGGTCGACCGAGCATCAAAAGATCTTACTGAAGACCCTGAATGAAGCATATGTGCCAGTTGAAACCTCGGTAGAACAATTAGAGCGGATGACAGAAAGATTCTTCGCCGTCAACCAAATCTCTTTCAGCAAGAACGATCTACCCCCGGAAGGAGCGGCACACAACAAGGCTTTGCATCTAACAGTTAAATGCGAAGACTATTATGTCAAGCGGGTAATGTTGGATGGGGGCTCAGGCATTGACATTTGCCCGCTCTCCACGCTACAAAGAATGGAAATTGGGACCGGAAGAATCCGACCCAACAATGTCTGCGTAAGGGCTTTCAACGGCATCAAGAGAGATACCATGGGAGAAATAGACCTGTTGTTGGTCATAGGACCAGTCGAATTTCAAGTAACCTTCCAGGTGCTCGACATGGATACATCCTACAATTTTCTCCTTGGCAGACCTTGGATCCATGCGGCAGGAGCCGTGCCTTCCACTCTTCACCAGATGGTGAAGTTCGAGTACGAAGACCGAGAGATCGTGGTCCATGGGGAAGATGAGCATGCCATTTATCGGGACCCATCCATCCCGTATCTGGAACCGAGAGAAGGGAGCGAACATACAGTCTATCAAGCTTTTAAGATTGTACTGGCAGAGCAGCACGAAGAGGGAATACCCTGCCCCCAGCCTTTCTTGTCTAACGCCTCGGTTATGGTGGCCAAAGAGATGATCCGGCACGGATTTAGGCCAGGGAAGGGGCTTGGACGAACCCTTCAGGGAATAACAGAACCCATTACCTTGCCAGTCACCAAGAAACCTTTTGGACTAGGTTTCAAACCTACTCCAGCAGACGAAGAGTGGGCAAAGAAAAGGAAAAATGAGGGTTGGAAGTTACCTCGACCACTGCCAGATTTATATGCAACTTTCATCAGGCCAAGGTACGCCGAAGAAGAAGATGATGAGGTCTTCACAGCTGAGGAAATCGAGGAGATATGTGGAGCGATGAGAGAGATGCTCTACGAGATCCACATGGTTCAACCAGGTGAAGGCACAAGCACTGCTGAGATAATGTACGTGGGGCCGAACGCCAAACTTCAAAACTGGGAGGCCACGCCATTCCCGACTAGACGGAAGTCCGGGTAGACCTGTCCTGCCACCTTTCCTGTGTCACAAGTTATCTCCAGGACATAACTTGAACGTTTTCTTCCTTTCCATTGTTGTTTTGAATTCCTAAGTTGTAAACATTGTTGTCTTCCAACTTTCCAAAGAAAATAAAAAAAATCATCATTGCTTTCCCATTCTTTCTTTTGTTCTGATTTTTGTTATTTTTCCTTTTATCTTTCCTTTCAGTTATAATAATGCGGCTTTAAATATGACATGCTTGCGGACTTCACGCCCAGATCACAACGAGCTATTTAACTGCGAATTAATGAACCCAGAACCAGAATATGATGAGGAAGAAGCTTTTAGGGAAATAAACCGAGAGTTGGAACATTTTGAGAATAAACCTAAGCCAAATCTGAATGACACCGAACCGGTTAATTTAGGAACTCCTGAAGAAATCCGGGAGACCAAAATAAGCATTCACACGGACAAGAAAACGCGAGATGCGATAATCCAACTTCTTTTTGAATTTAAAGACGTGTTTGCTTGGTCATATGATGACATGCCGGGACTAGGTGTTGATCTAGTGGTTCTTAAATTGCTGATTCATCCTGATTGTCCTCCAGTTCAACAAAAGCAACAAAAGTTCAAAACCGAGGTCAGTGACAAGATTAAAGAGGATATCACTAAACAACTGAAAACGGGAGTGATTCGGGTAGTCCAATATACAACATGGTTGGCGAATGTGGTTCCAATACCGAAAAAGGACGGGAAGACTCGGGTATGTGTAGATTACCGAGATTTGAATAGAGCAAGTCCCAAAGATAATTTCCCACTGCCCAACATCCACATCCTCGTTGATAATTGCGCCAAACACGAAATACAGTCTTTCGTAGATTGTTACGCTGGGTATCATCAGGTATTGATGGATGAAGAGGACGCCGAGAAAACTGCCTTCACCACGCCTTGGGGCACCTACTGTTATCGGGTCATGCCATTTGGTTTGAAGAATGCTGGGGCTACTTACATGAGGGCCATGACTGCCATTTTTCATGACATGATGCATCAGGAAATAGAGGTGTACGTGGACGACGTGATAGTCAAGTCCAGGACGCAGGATAATCACATCCAAGACTTGAGGAAATTCTTCGAGAGATTAAGGAAGTATGACTTGAAGCTGAACCCAGCCAAATGCGCTTTCGGAGTTCCGTCGGGCAAACTTTTGGGCTTCATCGTAAGCAGGAGAGGTATCGAGCTAGATCCAACTAAGATAAAATCCATCAGAGATCTGCCTCCCCCGAGAACAAAGAAAGACGTGATGAGTCTGTTGGGCAGGTTGAACTACATCAGTCGGTTTATTGCCCAGCTGACAAGCACGTGTGAGCCCATATTCAAGCTGTTAAGGAAAGATGCGGCGATTAAATGGACAACTGAGTGTCAAGAAGCCTTTGATAAAGTCAAAGAATACCTTTCGAATCCCCCAGTCTTGGTCCCTCCAGAACCAGGGAGGCCACTTTTCTTGTATCTGACAGTCTTGGAGAACTCTTTCGGTTGCGTCCTCGGGCAACACGACGTAACCAGAAAGAAGGATCAAGCAATCTACTACTTGAGCAAGAAATTCACCGGCTACGAGGCCAAATACACTCTACTGGAGAGGACATGTTGCGCTCTCACGTGGGTTGCTCAAAAGCTGAGACATTATCTCCAAGCCCACACTACGTTCCTCATAAGCAGGTTGGATCCTTTGAAGTATATATTTCAGAAACCAATGCCTACTGGGAGACTGGCTAAATGGCAAATCTTGCTTACGGAATTCGACATAGTCTATGTCACTCGCACGACAATGAAAGCCCAGGCGCTAGCAGATCATTTGGCCGAAAATCCGGTCGATAAGGAATACCAGCCATTGAGTACCTACTTTCCAGATGAAGATGTAAACACCAAAGAAGTGGTCTCGGAGGACGCTCATGTCTGGAAGATGTTCTTTGATGGAGCCGTGAACGCCAAGGGTGTAGGGATTGGGGCAATTTTGATCTCGCCTTCTGGTCAGCATTATCCCGCCACAGCTAGACTTCGTTTCTTTTGCACAAATAATACAGCTGAGTATGAAGCCTGCATCATGGGCATGCATATGGCAATCGATCAGGATGTCGAAGACTTACTGATTATGGGAGATTCTGACCTGATTATTCCGACAAGTCCAAGGTGAATGGGAAACTCGGGATGTCAAACTTATCCCATACCGACAGCATGTGGAGGACCTCAGCAAGCGCTTTACATCAATAGAGTTCAGGTATATCCCGAGGTGTCACAATGAACTGGCAGATGCACTTGCTACTTTGGCTTCAATGCTACCCTACCCGGGCAACGCCCACGTCGATCCTTTGGAAATCCAAATCAAGGAAAGACATGGTTACTGCAGTGTAATCGAGGCGGGATCAAATACGCAGCCTTGGTACCATGACATCAAGAGGTTCCTGACGACACAAGAATACCCCGAGCACGCTACTGGAGATCAAAAGAGGACCATTAGGCGACATGCAAGTGGTTTCTTTCTGAGCGGTGAACTGTTATATAAGAGGACCCCGGACCTCAATCTCCTAATATGTGTCGATATCGAGGAAGAAAGGAAGATCATGCACGAAGTACACGCAGGTGTGTGCGGACCTCACATGAACGGGTATGTCTTAGCGAAGAAAATCCTTCGAGCAGGTTATTACTGGATGACCATGGAAAAGGATTGTTTTTGCTTCGTTCGGAAGTGTCATCAGTGTCAGGTGCACGGTGATTTGATTCATGCACCTCCCACGGAACTGCATCCCATGTCTGCACCTTGGCCATTTGTCGCCTGGGGCATGGACGTTATTGGACCAATCGAACCAAAGGCTTCGAATGGACACAGATTCATACTGGTTGCCATCGATTACTTCACGAAATGGGCATAGGCTGTCACCCTCAAGTCGGTCACTAAAAAAGCTGTAGTGGATTTTGTACACTCAAATCTTATCTGTCGTTTCGGTATTCCTGCGACTATCATTACAGATAACGAAGCAAACTTGAACAGTCACTTAATGGGAGATGTATGCGAGCAATTCAAAATAACGCATAGGAATTCTACTCCTTATCGGCCAAAGGCCAATGGTGCTGTGGAAGCGGCAAACAAAAACATCAAGAAGATTTTGAGGAAAACCATCCAAAGTTCCCGACAGTGGCATGAGCAGTTACCATTTGCATTGTTGGGGTATCGCACTACGGTACGCACATCAGTAGGAGCGACTCCTTATCTTCTGGTTTATGGGACCGAGGCTGTAATACCGGCAGAGGTAGAAATTCCTTCGCTTCGAACCATTGTCGAAGCAGAAATCGAAGACAGCGAGTGGGTCAAGACTCGGTTAGAGCAATTGACTTTGATTGATGAAAAGCGAATGGCCGCGGTTTGTCACGGACAGTTGTACCAACGAAGAATGGCCCGTGCTTACAACAAGAAAGTCCGACCCAGGAATTTCGAAGTAGGTCAGCTGGTACTGAGGCGTATTCTGCCGCATCATGAGGAAGCAAAAGGGAAGTTTGCTCCAAATTGGAAAGGCCCATACATCATAAGGAAGATATTGCCGAGAGGAGCATTGTATTTAGGTGATATCGAAGGAAATGACCCCGACACAGCAGTAAATGCGGATGCAGTCAAGAGATACTACGTCTGAATTATACTCCAGTAGTCTTGACACATTTGAAATGATGAAGGTTTTATTCCCCACTACTCCCCAAACACTGCCCAATTCTCTCTACAAACCTTTGAGCCGCTTACAAAGAAAAAAAACAAAACAAAACATTGATTGAGGCCTGAACTACGTTTGACTTGATTCCGAAAGGATACGTAGGCAGCCTCTCCCTGAGGTTCAGTCACACCAACAATAAAATCCCATTCGCCCTGAAATTGAAACCGGGGCACATCGAGCAGTTGAGAAGTTAGTATCATCTACCTCTCTTTACCAAGCACAAGCCTTCAAATCAATTACCAAAGATAGTGGGGAACCAATAAGCGTCACAAATGGAGACCAGCACACTCTGAATTGAGAGAGATAAAATGAGAGAGTCTCGTCGGTGAAAACCTTCGGGCATCACGAGGCGACGGGAGTAGAGAAACAAAAATGAAAGAGCTTGTTTAGTAAAAACTCACAAAGAGTGCTATCAAGCGATGACAGGAAGAGAAATGAGAGAGGTCAGCCAGCGAAAACCTGCAAAGGGCGCTGTTGGCCGGAAAAAATGCCAAAGAGGTCTCAGCAAAATTCCACCGGTTTGGAATCACAGATCCGTTCTGGTTCAGGGAAACGCAAGTTCATGGAAGGTCAGGCGTCCAGTCTAAAGAGCATGTCATGTCATTTAAAGTCAGCGTTATCTTCCTCAGATAAGTCTTTCTCGTCCCGAAAGAGACATTACCTTCTTGAAATTTGTTTTCTCCTTTCTTTGTTTCTCTTCGAATCCCTTTTTATGTTTTAACCCTAAGTTCAGGATACACCGGAAAGGGCAGGTGGCAGGTTTGTTTTCACGGAATTCCGTCTCATGAAGGAAAACACCCCGTTTCGTTGGTACGTCTGTCCAAACTTGATAAATCATGATGTTTGATGGCGTTCAAAGTAAAGAGGAAAAAGAGAAGTTTCCCCCAGCAAGTCCGCCTTCGGACGAATCCCCACAGAGTCTCTCCTTGTAAAATCCCCCACAGAGTCTCCCCAATATAAAAAAAAAGAAAAAAAAAGGGAAAAAAATCCCCGTTGGAATTTCCCCAGCACATCCCCAGCGAGTCCCTTTGTAAAAATTCCTCAACAAGCTTACCCCATCAAATCGTGGAAAGCCCGCTTCGAAACAATTACCCAGCATGCCCCATTGTACAAAAATCCGCACAAAGAATCCACTTTGTAAATATTCCCCCACAGAGCTTCCTTTTGTACAAATCCCCACAGAATACCTCCAATAAAATCCCCGTTGAGAACCTCCAAGCAAAACGGGACACAAAAAAGAGAGAAAGAAAAGAGCCTTACGAGGCAAATCATCACAGAATTTGGAAATACAAGCCTGAGCAGTCTAAAAGGTTCCGACATATGAATCAAATCAATGGCGGGACTTCGCAACAGAAATGAAGACGCAATAAGGCAACCGGGAACGATCTAGGTCACCAAACCGACCGTTATTTCCGAACTAACAATTGTTCTTTGTCTGAAGAGTTGAAACAGGTTTAATCCAAGACAATCGTGCAAGAAGCGCGCGTCGCCCAAAGAAGAAGGTACATGGGTACAAGAAATATTTTGGCAATAAGGAATTCACTCGAAAGGTAAGTTTCCACGAAACTCCCTTTTGTCTTTTACTAAAACAAGAAAATTCAAAAAAAAAGAGGGGTCAGTTGTTGTTCTCGAATTTTGTCCCCTTTAGTCAGCATTAGGGTTTTAAACCCTAAACTGAACTTTTTTCATTCAGCCAGCATTAGGGTTTTAAACCCTAAACTGAGCTTTTCCATGCAATCAGCATTAGGGTTTTAAACCCTAAACTGAATTTTTCCTTTAGTCAGCATTAGGGTTTTAAACCCTAAACTGAACTTTTTTCCATTCAGCCAGCATTAGGGTTTTAAACCCTAAACTGAGCTTTTCCATGCAATCAGCATTAGGGTTTTAAACCCTAAACTGAATTTTTCCTTTAGTCAGCATTAGGGTTTTAAACCCTAAACTGAATTTTTTTCCATTCAGCCAGCATTAGGGTTTTAAACCCTAAACTGAGCTTTTCCATGCAATCAGCATTAGGGTTTTAAACCCTAAACTGAATTTTTCCTTTAGTCAGCATTAGGGTTTTAAACCCTAAACTGAACTTTTTCCTTTCAGCCAGCATTAGGGTTTTAAACCCTAAACTGAGCTTTTCCATGCAATCAGCATTAGGGTTTTAAACCCTAAACTGAATTTTCCTTTTAGTCAGCATTAGGGTTTTAAACCCTAAACTGAACTTTTTTCCATTCCACCAGCATTAGGGTTTTAAACCCTAAACTGAGCTTTTCAATGCAGTCAGCATTAGAGTTTTAAACCCTAAACTGAATTTTTCCTTTTAGTCAGCATTAGGGTTTTAAACCCTAAACTGAACTTTTTTCCATTCCGCCAGCATTAGGGTTTTAAACCCTAAACTGAGCTTTTCAATGCAGTCAGCATTAGGGTTTTAAACCCTAAACTGAATTTTCCTTTCAGTCAGCATTAGGGTTTTAAACCCTAAACTGAACTTTTTTCCATTCCGCCAGCATTAGGGTTTTAAACCCTAAACTGAGCTTTTCAATGCAGTCAGCATTAGGGTTTTAAACCCTAAACTGAATTTTTCCTTTAGTCAGCATTAGGGTTTTAAACCCTAAACTGAACTTTTTTCCATTCCGCCAGCATTAGGGTTTTAAACCCTAAACTGAGCTTTTCAATGCAGTCAGCATTAGGGTTTTAAACCCTAAACTGAATTTTCCTTTCAGTCAGCATTAGGGTTTTAAACCCTAAACTGAACTTTTTTCCATTCCGCCAGCATTAGGGTTTTAAACCCTAAACTGAGCTTTTCAATGCAGTCAGCATTAGGGTTTTAAACCCTAAACTGAATTTTCCTTTCAGTCAGCATTAGGGTTTTAAACCCTAAACTGAACTTTTTTCCATTCCGCCAGCATTAGGGTTTTAAACCCTAAACTGAGCTTTTTCCATGCAGTCAGCATTAGGGTTTTAAACCCTAAACTGAATTTTCCTTTCAGTCAGCATTAGGGTTTTAAACCCTAAACTGAAATTTTTTCCATTCCGCCAGCATTAGGGTTTTAAACCCTAAACTGAGCTTTTCAATGCAGTCAGCATTAGGGTTTTAAACCCTAAACTGAATTTTTCCTTTTAGTCAGCATTAGGGTTTTAAACCCTAAACTGAACTTTTTTCCATTCCGCCAGCATTAGGGTTTTAAACCCTAAACTGAGCTTTTCAATGCAGTCAGCATTAGGGTTTTAAACCCTAAACTGAATTTTCCTTTCAGTCAGCATTAGGGTTTTAAACCCTAAACTGAACTTTTTTCCATTCCGCCAGCATTAGGGTTTTAAACCCTAAACTGAGCTTTTCAATGCAGTCAGCATTAGGGTTTTAAACCCTAAACTGAATTTTCCTTTCAGTCAGCATTAGGGTTTTAAACCCTAAACTGAACTTTTTTCCATTCCGCCAGCATTAGGGTTTTAAACCCTAAACTGAGCTTTTCAATGCAGTCAGCATTAGGGTTTTAAACCCTAAACTGAATTTTCCTTTCAGTCAGCATTAGGGTTTTAAACCCTAAACTGAACTTTTTTCCATTCCGCCAGCATTAGGGTTTTAAACCCTAAACTGAGCTTTTCAATGCAGTCAGCATTAGGGTTTTAAACCCTAAACTGAATTTTCCTTTCAGTCAGCATTAGGGTTTTAAACCCTAAACTGAACTTTTTTCCATTCCGCCAGCATTAGGGTTTTAAACCCTAAACTGAGCTTTTCAATGCAGTCAGCATTAGGGTTTTAAACCCTAAACTGAATTTTCCTTTCAGTCAGCATTAGGGTTTTAAACCCTAAACTGAACTTTTTTCCATTCCGCCAGCATTAGGGTTTTAAACCCTAAACTGAGCTTTTCAATGCAATCAGCATTTGGGTTTTAAAACCCTAAGCTGAGCTTCTCCCCAGCTAGTCGGTATTAGGGCTCCAACCCTGAACTAAGCATTTTTATCTTCCTTCCTCAATTTTATGAACTTCCTGGCGAATAATTAACGAAATTTTCCTAGTGAAACTGGGGCAGAAAATTTCGTTCGTTTGTTTGTTTTCTCTCGCAGGTCTAACCTCGAGCCACACGGATCGAAATGACCCGCGAGATGAGTCTCAACTCAGAATCCGAAAAAAAAAGAAAAAGACAAAAAGAAGATGTCCCGAGATGCTAGAGAAAATGGAAGGCGGATCATTCCAAGATTTGATTGAGGTCCAGAACTCTGCCAGTCACGTCTCACTGAGTATCCCAGAGGTTAAACAAGCACCTACAACTCGCAAGCATCAAGATTCGGATCGAAGTCTCCAAGCGAAATCAGCTAAGACCCATGATCAAGTCGCAGAAGAATCATAGATAGGGATCTTGTAACTAGCAGTTGACATGCATATAAGTATTTAGTTCAGTTTCAATTTTTCTTTGGTTGTAATAAGACGGTCATTAAAGCAGGTGACAACAGCAACAGCAGTAACAGCAAGCATTGCAATCCCATGGTAGTCCCAGCTACCGAAGCTTCCCGAACTACATTGACCTGATTCCTGTTTAGCCCGGGATATGTAGGAAATCTTTGAAGCAAGATTCGGTCAAAACTTTCAAAACATGCTTCACACGGAGTAGTCCATAGGCAAAAATCGCTTATATCCGCTCACTTTATCTTTGCACGAAAACTCTTCGTGTTTCCGAACAAAGAAGGGCAGCTGTGAGCACGTGATTTTTGTTTTACGCGACAATCGCTCCAAAAAGAAATAAAAATAATAACAAATGGTCCTATTGTACAATTTTTTGGATTTTACATGGCACTTTGTTAATTATTTATAATTTTTGCCCATTTTATTTTTATTAAAGCAAAATACAAAAAATGTATGTGTCATGCGTAATTTGAACCGGGATCCGTTCGTTAAATAGAAAATCATAAATAGGCATCTTTGTCCATGATTTTGTTTTTGTTTGATTTTACCTATTTTAAATATTTTAATATGTGTGTGCAAATAATTGTATTAAGTGTTTATTTAATTTTAATTTGATTTACTTAGGTTTTGTTTTTAAAATAAAGAAGAAAATAAAATAATAATAAAAGGAAAAAAAATTCGGACTTGGGCCAGTCCAATTTTAAACAAATTGGCCCAAACAAACTCAGCCCAAAACCCATGCTTGCCCGGTCCGTGACCAGCCTACTTCAAGAACGTCCAAACGACGCCGTTTTAATCCAGGCTGATCTGAGCCGTTGATCTCTGAAAGATCAACGGCCAAGATCTCTCACCCCGAACCCACTAACAGACCCGACCCGTCTCACCCGGACCGACCTCAACCCTTTACCCTTGAAACGACGTCGTTCCCTGTTAGTCGAAGGATCCTGGCCCTTCATCATGTCTCATCCAACGGCCAGGATCCACCTATCCACTAACTATATAAACCTACAACCATACCCTGCCCCCTATCCAATACCCCAGCCTTCGTCTTCACCAGACCCTTCCCCTTCAAACCCTAGCCGCCCCTGTATACTTTCACCATGAAAAGCCGGCGGCATGGACGCCGGTGACCCCACCCTTAACACCGTAGATGCTCCTCACCATCCTGAACCCAAATCCACCAATCACACACTTCGAATCCCCTCCCACCTTCTCGAATCTTCATTTGAAGATTCGAGTCGGAACCTGATTTACACCAGTCGGCCTCAACTTCACACCAGACGCTCCCCAGACCCCCCTCGTGACCAAACCATGCTTGGTTTGGTTCGAATCTGACCAGGGAAGCATGAATCCCGGATCTAATTTTTGGAACCTTAGGGTTCCTCGTCACTGGTCCGTATCTCGTTTAAACCAAGAGATTAAGGTCTAATGGACCTTAATCGAAGTGTTTCTCATATGAGAAACACTTCGATTAAAGTCCGTTCAGCCTTAAGAAAGGTCTGTTCGAGTCCAAGCTAGGGTTTTTTGATTTTTCGGGGTTTAAGGTGAGTTTTGCTTTCTTTTCTTTATTTGTTTTAGTCCATGTGATTGTTTAAAAGGCTGTTCATGTTTTGTGAAAATTTGTGTTTTGAATTTTATCAACTGTGTCCTGTCCACTTTGTTTGAACCTACGTGTTTGATTAAGTCCCTCTTCTGTTCACTGATAATGTGTATGTGTAAGTTGTACAATCAAATGAATTTGAATTGGTTCGTTCATTTAGTTCCTAGGGCCTTTCTGTATTAACATTGCAATCTAAACCCCTTGTGTGATACTGTTAAATGTCTGATTTTTGGTTACGATTGTATGTGTTATAACTAGTATAGTCGAGTTGACATATGTCGTCAATTAGTTTTAGTTGTCTGAACAATAACAAATCGACTTACTTCTGCTAAGCATGTGCTTGAATCAATTAGGAACTGAGTTTGTTTACTTATAGTTGTTAATTTGAATCAGAAATGTAAAAGGAATGTTTTGTTTAAGTTCTGAATTGGAGGGCATGTGCACCTGTGCGCAACATGTGCATTTGTGCACCACAGGTGCATTTATGCACAGCCTGGTTCCTGCATAAAGGGCTTTTAGATTTAAAAATAGTTCAGATATATTCTGCTGCCCATTACCCTGCTTTAGTTTAAGAAGTATTAAACCTCATTTAAAAGAGTAAGTCTGCCAGGGAATGTGATGGGGGGGTTAATACTTAAATAGCTAAGTGGAAACTGAAAAGAAGATAGCACATGGGAGGGGTGTTCTTTTGGTCTAACAGTTTGTTAAAGGGCTGATGTTAAGGCTTATAAAAGGGCAGGACTTCCATCAGAAAAGGGAGGGATACAAAACCTAGGGGAAACAGATTTTGATATATACACACACACAGACAGAAATAGAGAGGGAGAAACATAGCACCGAAAAAGGGACTGCATTTTCATCTTTGTCTTGATTCTCACTGGTCTGGATTTCCTTGCTCCATATGGTTTTCTCCTGAGTCTTGTTTGAGGTTACTGGTTGTGTTGTAGCATTAGTTCATTTCTGAATTTGTTCTGCCTAAATTCTGATTCCATACTACTGGAATTTGCTTCATTTTGCCATTTTTCATCGGCTCTAACTGCATCTTGCACTGGGATTTGTTCTATTGGTTACCTCCTGTTATTGCTGCTGCACTTGTTGCCATTGCTGACTTCTCTTTTTTCTTCAGTTGTCAAACATTTCCAGGTACACAACTTCTGAAACCATATGTTGTTGAATGTTTGAAGCAGAAATAAAGAAACGAATGCCTGTTTACTTTATAATACTTGTGTTCAAAATAGGTCGAATGTTAGTTTAGCCTGTATTTGTTTAACCGCAAACTGCAAATACTTTGTATAAATTAACATACACTCTGATTTGAGATGAACAATTAGATAGCATTTGCTTGTTAGATCAGATGTGTTTTAATGCATACAACCATTAGTTTTGTTTCAGTTATGACATCATAACATAGAATCATAGCAAGCATATGTATGTATTTTTGCCTAGATCTCTGAACTATCGAATATGCTATATTCGGTTCCATTTGATTTCAAAGATAAGTGTACCTCAAACTAATTCTCATGCAGCGTTACGTTAACAGGGTGATAATGTATGACAACCCTTTTGTTAGATTACTTGTTTCTATATAAGTTCGATATGGGCTTCAATATAGATTCATTGTTTCGGAATAATGCGATGACTTTCGAGGAAAACTAATAGGCATTCTCGAATCCAATTAATAGTAGTTTTTTCTTAATAAGTAGCCGATTTCATTTATCAAGCCTAAATAAGTTAATTATAAAGTTCAAACTTAAGGTTTGTTTAATGTAAATTTAGTATGAGTTATTTGTTGCTTGCAATCTCTCTTATCAAATTAACAAAGCTTATTCACTCTTTGAAGACGAGGCATGAAATAATTCTCACCTCATAAACAACCAATTAGGCAATCAAGCAAAATTCGGACTCGTCACATATAGTAGAGATTTAGTATGTTAGTTGCTTAAACAAGTAAGTTTGGTATTTTTCTCTTTTATTTTTAGAGACAAATGTAATAGAAATGTAGTCGCTTCAGGATATCCTTTCTCTAAAATAATGAGACGAGCCTCGCCAAATAAGAATGCAAATTGCGGGGCCCTCAATAACTAACCATAACAAATATTTAGAATTCAGGACAGGCCGTTTAGTGAATCTCATGGCCTTCTCCAAAAATAATAATGCGTTAGACTCTTTAGGCGCAGCTTAATTAAATTATATTCTTAAATTCGGGTGCACATTGATGTGACCCCAAATCCAAATCTCAACGGAGTCAAATGTGTTGACGACCACGGGTGCATTGATTGTGACGTGGTTCGAGATGCATTTTCACGACGTTGCAATTCTATAAAAATAAATGATAATAATAAAAGCGGTTTAAACTTAATAAAAGCACGTAAGTCATAACATGTATTTAAATCAGATATTTAGCCATTATAACAATTTAAGCGACCGTGCTAGAACCACGGGATTCGAGGGTGCCTAACACCTTCCCTCGGGTCAACAGAATTCCTTACTTAGAATTTCTGGTTCGCAGACTTCATTTGGAAAAGTCGAAAATTTCCTCGATTTGGGATTCAAGATAAACCGGTGACTTGGGACACCAAAAGCCAAACCTTTCCCAAGTGGCGACTCTGAATTAAATAAATAACCCCATTTCAAATATTGTCACTTAAATTGGAAAAACTCCCTCGAGCATTTAACCCTTCGGGGCGAGCGCGCAAAAAGGAGGTGTGACAATACTATGTTTAGATTGTTTACATTTCTTCATCTGATGTAACTGAACTACGCTTGACGTGATTCCCGTTTAAGAGGGGATACGTAGGCAACCCTGTGAGTTCGGTCATATCTTAAAAAAATCTTCATTTTCCCTCAGAACCATAAATTAGGGCAGAATTTTAAGGAGGACCCTCAAAATTCTGGAACAAGTCTAGTTGACGCCATCATATGCCAGAAAGTCATAAATCGGTTAAGTAATTGGGATAGAATTTTGAGAAGGATTCTCAAAATTCCAGAGCAGATCCAACAAATTTCGTTGCACGCAGAACGGCTGAAGGCTCAAACTGGGGCAAAATTTTGAGAAGGACCCTTAAAATTCTATTGCAAGGAAGCTGCAATGTCTCTAAAAGTGTTACAGTCATTAGTTCATCTAATTTACTTGATATTACATACCACTATGTTTTCTAAAATAACTCTATTTCATCAATAAGTGCATATTTTTGAAAACTTTATTTCTATGGACGCCAGGTGTTACTTAGGAACAGGCCCTCCAGAACAGAGCAAAGAAAAGCAAGCAGACGAAGGCACGAACCAACCTCCCCTACAAAACTCATGACTTTTCTTTGGATGCAGGTATAGTAAACATAACAGGAGTATTATATCAAAATCGATACCCTCATAACAATCAGGCCACCAGACGCAAATATATCTCTAGCTAAGAAATATTCTTCACCTACTTGCTATTTGTCCATTGCATGAGACTAAGCTCTGTCTCAAATCTTGCATGAGGCTAAACCCTGCCTCTATATTTGCATAAGGCTAAGTATTGCCTTCTTTTTGCATGAGACTAAGCCCTGTCTCAAATCTCATATGAGGCTAAGCCCTTTCTCCATATTTGCATAAGGCTAAGCATTTCCTTCTCTTTGCATGAGACTAAGCCCTGTCTTAAATCTTGCATGAGGCTAAGCCTTGCCTCTATATTTGCATAAGGCTAAGCATTGCCTTCTCTTTGCATGAGACTAAGCCCAGTCTCAAATCTTGCATGAGGCTAAGCCCTGCCTCCATATTTGCATAAAGCTAAGCATTGCCTTCTCTTTGCATGGGCCACATTTACATAAGGCTAAACATTGCCTTCCCTTTGCATGAGACTAAGCCCAGTCTCAACTCTTGCGTGAGGCTAAGCCCTGCCTCCATATTTGCATAAGGCTAAGCATTGCCTTCTTTTTGCATGAGACTAAGCACTATCTCAAATCTTGCATATTGCATAAGGCTAAGCATTGCCTTCTCTTTGCATGAGACTAAACCCAGTCTCAACTCTTGCGTAAGGCTAAGCCCTGCCTTCATATTTGCATAAGGCTAAGCACTGCCTTCTCCCTGCATGAGACTAAGCCCTGTCTCAAATCCTGTATGAGGCTAAGCCCTGCCTCCCTATCTACATAAGGCTAAACACTGCCTTCTCATGGGACTAAGCATTGTCTCCCCTTGCATAATTATTGCTCTATTTTAAACTTGGCATTATCTTCTTCTCTGGGGGCTAAGCTCTGATAACTAGGGATTTTTGCTACATTTTATACTCTTTCTTGCTTAAGTTTTGATTAGAAATGTGTACAAAATAGTCCCAAAGGCTCACAAGTTGTGCTTGATTGCAAGTTTGATCAACAAAGTGACAAGATGTCAAAGATCAGCTCAAAAATGAGTGAAACTTGCACAAATATCAAGGAAAGACAAATCTTAGGCAAAACAAGGCCAGTGCGGTACACCATTCTGTGCGGTCTGCACAAGTGAGGTTCAGAAAGTATGCAACTCAGGCAAATCAGGCAATGCAACCGCATGGGATTTAATGCGGTCCGCACTAAAGTTACTGCGGCCGCACTCGATTTAGTGCGATCAGCACAACCAAGGATCAGAGAGTTATTATTTTCGGAGATTGAAGCCAATGCGGTCCGTGCTCCATTTCATGCCGACCGCACTAGAGGCCATTGTGGCTGCAGTCCATCCTGTGCGATCCGCATTGCCCCAGTTCAGAGAGTTCGATTTTCAAGTCTAGAGCCTTAGCGCGGCCGCGCATGATTTTGTGCGGTCTGCACTAGCCCCACAGGGGTATTTTGTCCAGATTTTTCAGCTTAGTATAAATAGTTTCTTTTCCCATTTTTAGGCTATTAGATAGTTTTAGCTAAGAGCTGCGCTCATGGGTTCGAATATTTTAGCTATTTTGGGCAATTTTATCTACATTTCAACATTGAATCTTCTTGTTTATCTCAATAATTAATTAATATGAGTTTTTCTTCATCTATTTATTGCTTTTCTTCTTTAATTATGAGTAGCTAAACCCATAAGCTAGGGTTGTGGCTCAACCCTAGTGTGGGTAATTGATGGTCTTGTATTTTAGGGCTAGATTGACTATGAGTGTTTGATATTTGGGCTAATTTCATGTTTAATTGCTGAATTAGTGGTTGCAAACACTAGTTTGTGTTTAGTTGACTTGAGCTCTTCTTGAGAAAGAGAGCTTGAGTCTCTGAAATTGGTCCAACAAGAAATTGGGGCGTACTCAAGAAATTGATAGCCCCAATTAAAGGGTTAAACCTCGAGAGAGTAATACCCGACTTGAACCTTGATTGCTGGTGCAAATTTGCATACCCAATTGGTCTTGAGAAAGTCAATTCGGGCAAAATCACTTGAACCACCGAGAGGTATAGAGTGGGTAAAATCGTGCAACGGTTATATCATACTCCCCAAATATGTCAATCATGCCTTAGACTCAAGTATCTGTCAATTGACCACCTAGGCGAAAGTAACTACCCTAGTGCCTTTTATACCATTGAACAACCCGCAACATTTTACTCTTAGCTTATTCTAGTTTAATTTACCATTGTAGTGTGATAAAAGTAGAAGTAAAACAAAAACCCAAAAAATTTTAGAAGTGTAATTTGGAACACATACCCAACTCTAAATTAGATAGATACCCGACTCCAACATCTAGCTCTCTGTGGAAATCGATCCCGACCCTAAATCGGGTAAAAGTTGCTTCGACCCTCTTTCACTACTCAATAGTAGTGCGGGGTAGGCTTCGATCAACTTTTTGGCGCCGTTGCCGAGGAGCTAACGGTTTTGGCCATCTATTTATATAGTTTTGTGTATTGTTCTTCTTTCATTCTTTGTCACTAATTTGTTTTTGTCACAACTCAGGTACCAAATGGCAGCGAACAACACAAATGACCCTCTTGGAAATGTGACGGGTACTTCACGGGCGCTGCAAATTAAAATGCTTACGGACATCTCAAGGGGTTCATGGATACATGTTGGGGGATCAAGCAAACTAATGTGTCCGAGGATGCTCTTAGGTTGAGACTCTTCCCATTCTCACTTAGAGGGAAGGAATTGGATTGGCTCGAGTGAATTCCCAACCATTCCATCACTACTTAGGATGAGTTGGCGGACAAGTTCATTGCAAAAATTTTCTCACCGGGGCATATGGATGCATTAAGAGATGAGATCTTGGCGTTCAAGCAAGAGCCCACGGAACCTTTGCATGAGATTTGGGAGCGTTATAGAACAATGGTGAAGGAATGCCCCAACAATGATATGACTGAGGCGATAATCCAACAAACCTTCTACTGGGGCATTAATACAACAAACCAATGCATAGTGAACCAACTTGCTGGGGGCAACTTCATGAAGTTGTCATATGATGAGGCTTGTGACATTCTTGACGAGATGGCTGACACTTCTTCCGCTTGGCAAACTAGAGCCAATGTGCCCCAGGGTGACCCCACGGTTACCCATTTGCACAAGGAATTACATGATCATGGGCAGGCTATAGCTGAGTTGACAACTACAATGAACCAACTAGCAAAGGCATAGTTGCGACAAGTTCAAAATCTGCACCAAGCGAATGCCATGGAGGGTGTTAACATGCTTGTGAACAAAAGAAGACAAAGAGGACAATAGAATCAAGGGAATTCGGAGCAATTTGATAATGATTGTAGTGGATTTCAAAATGATGATTATGATGAACAAAGTGAAGAGGTGCAATACGTGAATAATTATCAAGGCCAAAGAGGCAATTCTTCCAACCAACAACAATGGATCCCCCAAGGCAATTGGGGCAATCAACAACAAGGCAATGGTAATTGGGGGAACAACAACCAAAACAACAACTGGGGAAATCAGAACAACAATCAAAGCAACCAAGGAAATTGGAATGGTAATAACAGTAATTAGGGCGGTAATAACAATCAAGGTGGATGGAACAATGGAAACCAAGGAAATCGGGGGCAAGGCTTTCAAAGGCCGCCAATGTACTAACAACCGAACAACACCCCCATTTCCGTCTCAAGGTCCCAGTTCTTCTAGCAATGATATGGGTAGAATTGAAATGATGTTCGAACAGATGATGAAGAAGAATGCGGACTCGGATGCTCAGTTGGCTTCCCACAATACCTCTATCAGGAACTTGGAGGTGAAGTTAGGAGAAATCTCACAATCTTTAAATACTCACCCTAAGGGTGTGCTACCAAGTGATATGGCAGTAAACCCAAAGGGTGGGAACAATCATGTTATGGCAGTAATAACAAGAAGTGGGAGAGGCGGTGATGTGCATGCCTCCAAACAAAAGCAAGTTATGGATGATGATGTTGAGTTACAAGAAGATGAAGTTTCTTTGGTGGTTGAAAATGTGATTGATGAAAATGTGAATGAAGAAGTGAGGATTGATATTCAAGATGTCGAGGTGGAAACTCAAAATGATGTGAACCCGTCTAGGGAACACATAATAGACATGCTAGAGCCAGTTGTGCCTAAAGCCAAGGCTCTTTTGCCAAGGCCACCTCCTCCTTATCCTCAAAGGCTCGCGAAGAAAAAAAATGAAAATCAGTTTAAAAAATTCATTGACATGATGAAGAGTTTATCCATCAATGTGCCTTTGGTGGAGGCTCTTGAACAAATGTCGGGCTATGCTAAATTCATGAAGGGCTTGGTAACAAAAAAGTGGTCTATGGATTGTGAAACTATAAAGATGACTCACCAAGTGCCATAGTGCATTCAATGGCCCTAAAGCTTGAAGATCCTGGTGCTTTCACCATTCATTGCACCATTGGGAGTGCGGATTTTGCTAAAGATCTATGTGATTTTGGGTTTAGTATCAATTTGATGCCCGATTCCGTTTTCATGACTTTGGGTATTGGGCAGCCAAGGCCGACTTCCATGAGATTACAAATGGCAGATACAACGATGAAGAGACCATTGGGTATTATTGATGATGTGCTTGTCCGGGTGGACAAATTTATCTTGCCAGCTGACTTTGTGATCTTGGACTGTGAGGTGGACTATAAAGTTCCTATCATATTGGGAAGACCTTTCCTAGCTACGGGGAAGGCCTTAGTTGATATGGAAGTAGGGGAACTCACCTTCTGGGTGGGTGATGAAAAGGTGGTCTTTCATGTGTGCAAATCAATGAAGCAGCCCAACAATATCGAGGTGTGCTCTTTTCTGGACCTCGTCACAGTAGTGATAATTGATGACACCAGTGCAATGATCAATGTGGAGGACCCATTGGAGGCCGTATTGTTGAATCTTGATGTCAATGAGGATGCAAGCTGAGTGGAGTGCGTGAATGTTTTACATGGAATGGGCTCTTACTCTTATGAGCCTAGGAAATTATCTTTGGATCTCGAGAATAGAAAGACTCCACCAGCAAAACCTTCAATTGAGGAGCCTCCAGTGTTGGAGTTGAAACCGCTACCTCCATACCTCAGGTATGAGTTCTTAGGCTCAAATTCTACTTTGCTAGTTATTCTTTCTTTTTGCCTTACTAACATGCAGGTTGATGCCACATTGGTGGTGCTTCAAAAGCGAAAAAAGACAATTGGATGGGCTTTAGCTGATATTCGGGAAATAAGCCCCACATTCTATATGCACAAGATTATTCTGGAAGATGATGCAAAGCCCTCCTTGGATCATCAAAGGAGGTTGAACGAGGCAATGCAAGAAGTTGTGAAAAAGGAGGTGATCAAGTGGTTAAATACCGGGGTTGTGTACCCCATCTCTGATAGCTCTTAGACTTCACCAGTGCAATGTGTACCGAAGAAGGGTGGTATGACCGTGGTTACAAATTCATAAAATGAGTTGATTCCTACAAGAACTGTTACCGATTGGAGGGTATGCATGGACTACTGCAAGTTTAATAAAGTGACCCGCAAGGATCACTTTCCTTTGCCTTTTCTTGATCAGATATTGGATCGACTTGCTAGGCGTGCCTTCTACTATTTCTTAGATGGGTATTCTGGGTACAACCAAATCTTGATTGCTCTGGAAGATCAGGAGAAGACCACATTCACTTGTCCATATGGCACTTTTGCCTTTTCTAGGATGCCTTTTGGGTTGTGTAATGCACTGGCTACATTTCAGCGGTGTATGATGACCGTTTTCACCAATATGGTGGAAGACATTTTGGAGATGTTCATGGACAACTTTAGTGTTGTGGGGGATTCATTTGATGAGTGCTTGAAGAATCTTGATAGAGTTTTGGCCCGTTGTGAAGAAACCAATCTTGTCCTCAATTGGGAGAAATGACACTTTATGGTGGAAGAAGGAATAGTTCTTGGGCATAAAATTTCAAAGCATGGTATTGAGGTAGATAAAGCAAAGATCGGTGTAATTTCAAGGCTCCCCCCTACATCTGTTAAGGGAGTTCAAAGTTTTCTCGGACATGCGAGGTTCTACCGAAAATTTATCAAAGACTTTTCGAAGGTAGTGAATCCTTTGTGCAAGTTGTTGGAAAAATATGCTAAATTCGTGTTTGATGAAAAATGTATGCAAGCCTTTGAACTTCTCCAGCATAAGTTGACCACCACTCATATCATTACCGCGCCTAATTAGAGCTTACCCTTTGAGCTCATGTGTGATGCGAGCGATGTTGCGGTTAGGGAAGTTTTGGGTCAAAGAGTGAACAAAATGTTTCATCTGGTGTACTATGCGAGCAAGACAATGAATGATGCTCAAGTAAACTACACGGTGATCGATAAAGAACTTTTGGCTATTGTGTTCGCAATGAAAAAATGCTGGCCGTATCTTATGGGTGCTAAGGTTATTATTCATATCGACCATGCCGCACTCCGGTACTTGATGACGAAGAAGGATTCCAAAGCTAGACTGATGTGATGGGTCTTGTTACTTCAAGAGTTTGATTTGGAGATTGTGGACCGGAAGGGTAGTGAGAACCAAGTGGCGGACCACTTGTTCTGCTTGGAGGAGGAGGGGAGGCCTCGTGACGGCCTAGATATCAAGGATTCATTTCCCGATGAACAACTCCTTTTGGTGTCGATGAATGATATGTCATGGTTTGCCGATGTTGCTAATTTCCTTGTGACTGGTATAATCCTGTGTGAGCTCTCTTCTAACAAAAGGAAGAAGCTCAAGCGGGATAGTTTGGATTTATATTGGGATGAGCCATAATTGTTCAAGATCTGCACGGATGGTGTGATCCGAAGGTGTGTCCCGGAGGAAGAGCAATTGAGTATCTTGGAGGCTTGTCATTCCTCTCCCTATGGTGGCAATCATGGCGGGGCGAGGACGACTTCTAAAGTTCTTAGCTGTGGGTTTTATTGGCCAACTTTGTTCAAATATGCGGGTGATTTTGTGAAGATATGCGATGAATGCCAAAGAGCGGGGGGAATTTGAAGAAAGATGAGATGCCTCTCAATACCATCCTTGAGGTTGATATTTTTGATGTATGGGGCATTGATTTTATGGGCCCGTTTTTTAGCTCGTGTGGGAACACATACATTCTTGTGGCGATGGACTATGTTTCAAAGTGGGTTGAAGCCGTGGCATTGCCCAACAATGAGGCCCGGAGTGTTGTTGCATTTCACAAGAAGAGCATTTTTACAAGGTTTGGCACTCCTCGTGCAATCATAAGTGGGGGGGGTCTCATTTTTGCAATAGAGCTTTTGACACTTTGCTTTCAAAGTATGGTGTCAATCATAAAGTTTCTAGTCCCTATCATCCTCAAGCAAGTGGTCAAGTTGAAGTCTCCAATAGGGAAATCAAAAGCATATTGTCAAAGACGGTCAATGCAAATAGGACCGATTGGTCAAAGAAGTTGGATGACGTTCTATGGGCTTATAGGACTGCTTACAAGACTCTGATTGGTATGTCTCCGTATCAGTTGGTGTTTGGTAAAGCTTGCCATCTACCGGTTGAGTTAGAGCACAAGGCCATGTGGGCTTTGAGGAAGCTAAATCTTGAATGATATGTTGCAGCTAATCTTCGTGTGGAGCAGCTTAATGAACTTGATGAATCCCGATTCCACGCCTACTCCAGTTCGTCCTTGTGCAAGGACAAGATGAAGTACCTTCATGATAAATATGCTCGTAGCAAGGAGTTCAAAGTGGGCGATTTGGTTCTCTTGTTCAACTCCCGGTTACGTCTGTTTCCGGGAAAGCTCAAATCAAAATGGAGTGGACCTTTTGAAGTGGTGTGTGTGACCCCGTTTGGTGCTCTTGATTTAAAGAACAAAAATGGTGAAGTTTTCAGAGTGAATGGGCATAGGGTCAAGCACTACTTGGGAAAAATTGATGACAGCCACGTTGTGGCATTTCTTCATCTCAAATGATGTGATGGTAACCTGCATCATGCCGCAACGTTAAATCAGGAGCTTCTTAGGAGGCAACCCATGTGTTTTTCTTCTTGTTTTTATTTGATTTTTATTGTAGTATAGGATTGATTTTTGGATTAACTGGTTGTGAGATGCTACAGGATTGTGTTGATGCAGTGCAGGACATAGTGGAAAAAGTGTTCAGGTCTCTGAAGTTGTCAATGCGGACATACTACATTCAGTGCGGACCGCACTGGTGGAGGGTGAAATGTCGACCTCTCTGAAGTTTTCCACTGCGGCCGCACTACATTTTGTGCGGTCAGCGGTGGACCACTGCGAATGCATGACATTTTGTGCGGACCGCAGTGAGTTTCCCTCTCAAACTTAAATCAAGCTGTGTGGTACGGACCGCAGTCAGTTCCGTGCGGTCCACATTGGTTGGTAAGACTGGGCCCCAGGTCCTTTTCTATAAATAGGGCCTGAGACCCTCCTGTTACACTTTTCGAACTCTTGACTCTCAGAAATAGTAAATCATTGTTCATCTGCTCATTTACTCGAAATTAACTGCTTGAAATCATTAATCTTCATTTCATCTCACATCTGGTAACGTAACTTCTTTTTAATTGCTTTAATTTTGCTATTTTTTTTACTTTTTGTTTGTGTTATCTTTTATTTTGTTCCTCCCGTAGTTTCTTCAATTGGTTAGGTTAGGGTAATTAATTCTTTGATTAAAGTAAAATTAGGTGGTTAAAAACAATGGGCAATCACTTATGAACCTTACTAAGGTGAAATATTGGACTTAAAAGCAAATAATTTTAAACCCTAAGTTAGTGCTATAGCTGGGCACCCAGTGCGGACCGCAGTCGATTTTGTGCGGTCCGCAGTGCCCTTGTGCGGTCCGCAATAACATTTTGTGCGGACCGCATTGCTGAAAGTCCTGAAGACCGATCTTCGAGGACCGCGGCCGCATTGCACTTTGTGCGGTCTGCGATGCCTCAATGCGGACCGCATTGCCTTTTTGTGCGGTCCGCAGAGCAATTGTTCAGAGAGTGGGTAGTCTGAACCCCACCTCTGTGCGGACCGCATTGACATTTTGTGCGAACCGCATTGGCCTCTGTGCGGCTGCACTCCATTTTGTGCAGTCCGCACTGTGTGATTTCTGCAACTGTCTGCAACCTTTATTCTTCTGCAACTGTGAACTTAATTAAATTCACTGATACTAACAAAGCATACCTGAACTTGTTTGCTGACAATGGTGAAACAAAGGGGCAAAGGCTTTAAACAACCAGGTAGAGGAGAATCCTCATAGGGAGGGAAACAAAAAATGGTAAGATTGACTGTTCAAGCCCGACAAAACATTAAAAACATAAGGAAGATGATTAAAGTTGCTGATAGGGCCATTGACATGTCTGGGAGTGAGTACGAGCCCTACCAGGAGATATCTTCAGACTCAATCCCAGAGTACATCCCTGACTGCCTAGAACAAAACAGACTAAGAGACACTCCTCCCACTACCCCCGCTGCCCAAGTGTTAGTAAATGTATCTTCTGGGTCGTTTGAGGGCTCAGCTAAAGGCGGTGAGGATGAATACTCCACCTCTCCCACAACTTCATTATCCGGAGAGGGTGCAGTAGGAGGCGATGAGGAAGTAAGAGGAGAAGGAGAACTAGGAGAAGGGGGTGAACCTCAAGTTGGAGGGGTTGCAAGAACTAGGAAACCGGAGGTATGACAAGACCGATTTATCAGTGAGGTAGCTTATCACAAGTTTAAGGAATGGTGGCCGGTGAGGAAATTAATCCCGGGGAGAAGTTTTGTGGATAAGGACTTAACGCCTCACAACCCCAATGTGAGGAGGCAGTTTAGGGAGAGAGTTAGCTGGGAGTATTTTTTGAACAACTGTGAGGATGCAAACGAGCACCTGGTCAAGGAATTCTATACCAATATTGCCCACATCAAATGGCACAAAAGTGACCAATGTGCGAAATCTGACTGTGTTTTTTGACGGGAAAACAATTAATGATTACCTCGGCTTTGATGAGGAGAATGAGGAACTGTATATGGCAAATATGGAATTGGGAGAGGAAGTCTATCCTTGGTTGGCATAGTATCTGGAAATCCCAGGTACCACCCCCGATTGGCTAAATGCGGGAGTGAAAATTTTGATAAGAAGTCTGAACTTCAAAGCCAAGGGGTGGGAAACATTTGTGTGTAGCAGAATGGACCCCACTACTCATGATAACTCCCTCCCTTTTCATCGGGCAGTTTTGGTGGCATCGATCATGGTGGGGTACCCGATTAATGTCGGGAAGGTAATGTCTCGGGTAATCACACTTGTAGGCAATGAGCATGACAGAAACTACCCTTTCTCCAGCTTCTTCACTGTGTACTTCAGGGACCTCAAAGTTGAAAAGAGGCCATTTGATATCAAGGTCAAAGCGAGGGCCCCATTCTCTTAGTACAACATACAAGGGGATGACAACCCAAAGAGCAAGAACTTTAAGGGAACAACTACTGCTCCAACTGGCCAGTCTGAAGAGCCAGTTGTGGTAGTGGCTCCTGCTCAGCTTGCCTCCACCTCCACAGACATTCCTCCTGGCCCATCCACCTCAGCAGATCCGGAGATACCCTCTTCCCGAGCTTACCCAGTGACTGCCCACCGACTGAGCCAGGCTCTTCTCAGTATCAACAATTGGATGCAGACAACATCATCCAAGTTGTCTATCCTCATTACCAAGTAGAGGCTCAGTCGGCTCCTCCGCCTCCATAAGTCCCACAGTCCATAGAGGATGCCCTCAAGGAGATTCTAGCCAACCAAAAGAAAATCCTCGACACTCAAAAGGTGCTCACAGATGCAGTTGATTCACACAGCAAGGCTCTCAAGGAGATTTCTAAGGAGCATAAGAAGTTGAGGAAGACGCGGGCTTCCAAGGAGTCCGTAAAGGCGCTGAGGGTTGATGTTGACAGGATGAAGGCAGATCATCTACCTTTGGACTTATTGCTACAGGACCCAGTACCATCAGTTCATCCCCAGCCCGAGCAGTCCCAGAGGCCTCCAAGAGGAAGAGGATGATTCCCAGAGCGGACGATGCAGTCATCCAGTTGGAAGACCCACCGGAGGCCTCCTCCAGTCAGCCACAGGATGTACCTCAGGAGCATGTCCAGGTCCAGGCCCAGGTCCCAGCAGCAGAGCAACATGCTATAGGGAACCAGTCTGAGGTTCTTGAGCACAGTGAGAACCCAAGGACCACTCAGGAGCCCATGCAGGCAGACGAGTTATAGGGAGTCTCTATATCCTTTTCCCTTTTCTTTTTGGTGCTTATTTAGTTTAGTTGGCATTGGGGAAAATGACAGGTTTCATTTGAGGGGGTAGGTCCTACTTTTATGAATTTGGATTACTGTATATATTTGATAGTTTTTATGTTTTCTTTATTTTTCATCTTTGGGTTGTATATAATTTTAAAATTTTGTTACATTTATCGTACTTTTATTTTACTTTGGGTCTGTATATAAAGTTATGTTACATTGTACATATTCATCCCATCTATTGTATATTCGACAAATCCCCTCTTGTATATATTCATTTTACTTTCCGCAATTTTTCGTTCTTAGCTTCTTATTGATGATCGTAGCTTTGTGTTTTGAAAGTTTGCAATAAGCCTTTGGTTTTTTTAATGTCACGGTTCTTTCGAAAGGTGGAGTTCGTATGAACCGGGTGGCTCTTCCCAATGATGGATGGCGTGACAACCTTCTTAAGGGTTTGAGTCCATTTTTCTTTTTATTTTTAGTAGTTAGTGGTTAAGGGTGCCTCAAGCAAAGCTTCACTTGGGCCTAGCACATTTGCCTTTGATCTTATGGTAAAAAACAAATTGTTGTATTTAGGATGGTGAAAGTCGTGACTTTGAGACTCTTGTGTTGACCGATAATCATCAAGTGATTTTTCGGGACCATTGTGTGCTCAAATCTTATCTAAGGTCATTGTGGGCCCCCGACTCTGTGTCTTTAGCAATCCCATAGCTTGTATGGCGAGAAATTGCATTTCAAGTCCAAGTCTCGAGCCATTGGTCTTGAACTTGCCCTAAATGTTTGTTGAAACGAAATCCTAAGTGAATTTTGACTTGAAACGTGATTATAGGCTCTTCTTGGTCCAAATGATAGCTTGAACACTTTTATAACCTACCAATGATAAGATCCCTAGTCAACCCTGTTGAGCCTTAGACCTTTTTCCTTCAAGAACCATGATACAAGACTATACCCGTTCTAAAAGAGACCCTATCTTGGCACTCGATCTTCTTTTAGCACATGACAAAAGTATAAGTTTGGGGGGGAGAGGAGTATTGCAACAAAGTGGTAAAAAGGCACAAAAATGAAGAAAAGGAAAGGCAATGAAAAAGAAAGAAAAGCAAAAAGACAAAAAGAATGTTCAATGTGAAAAAGAATAAAAAGGGATTCAAGAAAAGCAAAGAATGAAAGGTGTGGAAAGTTGAAAAAGGAGAAAAGGCTTACAATGTATAAGAAATAGTGACAATGTGTCTCTCTAACCCCTTAGAAAGAAGTGAAATGACTCAAAGAGTCAAGGAAATGTGTGCCAAATGAAACAAAAGAAGTGCTTAAGGGAAGATGGAACCTACCTAGACCAAACATTACCTACCCTAAACCAAAAGCCTTCACTATGTCTCCGCAAAAGCCCTATATGATCTTGAGTTGAATGAAACTTACATTAGTGGTGACTCACATAAGGGACAAACATATGGTACTTAGAGCCGGACTCATGACTTTTTCTTGAGAGAGATGAGTGATTTTCCATTAACCTTGTTCTGAGTGCCACTATTCTAAAGGTGAGGTTTGCTTATGGAGAGTTGAGGATGTATGAGTTTGGGTTCCACAATAACCAAAGTAATAGAAAGAGTTCTTTGATGTGTTGAGTCAACTTTTGATGCTCTTGTGTCGCACTTAATCCATGGTGTTTCAAGGAGTAAATGTTGTTAATGATTCATTTGTATTGAGGCAATTGCTATTCCCAATTTGATGCTAGATGAGGTTACTTTAGAACAGCTGAATTTTCTGGGATTTTCACTTGAGGGGTGGGTCTTATTTTGTTGCTTGAGGACAAGAAAAAGTTTAAGTTTGAGGGAGTTGATAACTAGGGATTTTGCTACATTTTATACTCCTTCTTGCTTAAGTTTTGATTAGAAATGTGTACAAAATAGTCCCAAAGGCTCACAAGTTGTACTTGATTGCAGGTTTGATCAACAAAGTGACAAGATGTCAAAGATCAGCTCAAAAATGAGTGAAACTTGCACAAATATCAAGGAAAGACAAATCTTAGGCAAAACAAGGCCAGTGCCGTACACCATTCTGTGTGGTCCGCACAATTGAGGTTCAGAAAGTATGCAACTCAGGCAAATCGGGCAATGCGGCCGCATGGGATTTAATCCAGTCCGCACTAAAGTTACTGCGGCCGCACTCGATTTAGTGCGGTCCGCACAACCAAGGATCAGAGAGTTGCTATTTTCGGAGATTGAAGCCAATGCGGTCCAGGCTCCATTTCATGCGGACCGCACTAGAGGCCATCGTGGTGGCAGTCCATCCTGTACGGTCCGCATTCCCCAGTTCAGAGAGTTCGATTTTCAAGTCTAGAGCCTTAGTGCGGCCGCGCGTGATTTTGTGCGGTCTGCACTAGCCCCACAGGGGTATTTTGTCCAGATTTTTCAGCTTAGTATAAATAGCTTCTTTTCCCATTTTTAGGTCATCAGATAGTTTTAGCTGAGAGTTGTGCTCGTGGGTTTTAGCTATTTTGGGCAATTTTATCTACATTTCAACATTGAATCTTCTTGTTTATCTTAGTAATTAATTAATATGAGTTTTTCTTTATCTATTTCTTGCTTTTCTTCTTTAATTATGAGTAGCTAAACCCATAATCTAGGATTGTGGCTCAACCCTAGTGTGGGTAATTGATGAGTCTTGTGTTTTAGGGCTAGATTGACTATGGGTGTTTGATATTTGGGCTAATTTCATGTTTAATTGCTGAATTAGTGGTTGCAAATACTAGTTGTGTTTAGTTGACTTGAGCTCTTCTTGAGAAAGAGAGCTTGAGTCTCTGAAATTGGTCCAACAAGGAATTGGGGCGTACTCAAGAAATTGATAGCCCCAATTAAAGGGTTAAACCTCGAGAGAGTAATACCCGACTTGAACTTTGATTGCTGGTGCAAATTTGCATACCCAATTGGTCTTGAGAAAGTCAATTCGGTCAAAATCACTTGAACCACCGAGAGGTGTAGAGTGGGTAAAATCATGCAACGGTTATATCATACTCCCCAAATATGTCAATCATGCCTTAGACTCAAGTATCCATCAATTGACCACCTAGGCGAAAGTCACTACCCTAGTGCCTTTTAAACCATTTGAACAACCCGCAACATTTTACTCTTAGCTTATTCTAGATTAATTTACCATTGTAGTGTGATAAAAGTAGAAGTAAAATAAAAACCCAAAAATATTTAGAAGTGTAATTTGGCACACATACCCAACTCTAAATTAGATAGATACCCGACTCCAACTTCTAGCTCTTTGTGAAAATCGATCCCGACCCTAAATCGGGTAAAAACTGCTTCAACCTTCTCTCGCTACTCAATAGTAGTGTAGGGTAGGCTTTGATCAAGCTCTGTCCCCAAAACTCTACGCACGGCTAAGCATTGCCTTGTTATTAACTTTGGTATCATGTCTCTGCATTTCATAGGCTGATATATAGCCGACTTGTCCAAAGGCGTCATAGTCGAAGGCATTATCCTCATAGCCTAAAGACATCATATCATGGCCTGAGGATCACTCAATAATTTCATATCATTATTCAAAGGCGTCATGGTTTGGAGGCACCCATTTCATGGCCCGAGAACATCATTTCATGGCCTGCGAATCCTTTACCGCACAATTCATGGCCCGGGACATCATGGTCTAAGGACATCATCCTCAACCGTCCAAAGACAATTCTCATTGTCCGAAGAGAATTTGCATCATGTTTAAATTAACGTGAAATATATGCGTGTAGTGCGTCTTTCATTGCAGGTAACCCGACGAGCAACCGTTATCCCAACAAGAGCAATCCCGCTCCCTCATACTATTTCAAACCTAACCGCTCACCGTAACTATTTCATCTATTCGAAACCTTATGTTCGTTCTTGTGATAACTTTATCGTTATATTTCGCCGGTGAATCCAGAACTACACACGGCCTGATTTTTGTAAAATCAGGGATATGTAGGCAGCTTGAAAACCAGAGTACGGCCTATGTCTCTCAAATCGCCTTACTCAGTCAAAATTGGCCATCATATCTTTACCCGATAACTCTTTTAGAGGGGCAGCTGTTGTTACCCAATTTTTCCCTATATTATTTGCAAAAATGCATATACATCTTTAAAACAATGCATGAGCATCAATTGATATCTTTCCATAGTTTCTGCATTTTTCTAAGGAATATATTAATTTATCCCAGTATTTTATTATATAAATAACTACTAATTGCATCACAAATGGTTTTATAATAATTTTACTGCTTAATTTTTATCATTTATATTTATACTAAGCTTTAATTATTTCATGAATAGTCACATCTACATTTTTAGGGTTATAATTGCAATAGCTTTGCAATAATAGCCCATGTGTGCATAATTACTTTATTTCACCAGAAAATAGCTTTTTATATTTTATAATATTGAGTAATTATTTAAAATTATTTTATGCACCAATAACATTTTTTAATCATTTATTATCTATTTTTATAAATTATTTTATCAATTAATTAGGTATTTAACAAATAGCCCCTTTAAATTTATTTTAATTTCGGACCTAGCCTAAAACATTACCCCCGGCCCAATTAAAATACCCACAACCTAAATACCCTGACCCATTTTATAAAACCCGTCCATTTTTAGGTATTTAACAAATAGCCCCTTTAAATTTATTTTAATTTCGGACCTAGCCCAAAACATTACCCCCAGCCCAATTAAAATACCCACAACCTAAATACCCTGACCCATTTCATAATACCTATCCAACCCCCTAATCAAATCCTGGTCGTTGATCTTAGAGATCAACGGTCCAGGAAAGAGTTACCATTTTTAATTAATCTCCCACCCCCAAACCCTACCCATTTTCCCCATTCCGCCGCCTCTGTTTCCCTGTTCTCCTCTCTTCTCTCTCAATCTCTCCCCTAACCCTAGCCGCCATCACCGGAAAACACCCCGTTCCATGGGATTTCTCTATTATTTCAGGTCCCTACCGATCTCTTACCTCTTCTGTTTGTTCGATTTCTTCGTGGTTTGAAGGAATCTCAAAAGACTCAACTCAGAGTCGACCTAAACTCTTCATTTTTTATGAACCTGCCTTGTGTTCCTCGCTATGTTTGTGAGTATTGATATCTTTATGATTATGGCTTGAAACTCCAGTTCTTAACTGGATTTTTCTCATATCGCTCCATTTTTCAAAACCCTAATCCCTTTCTACTTGAGTCTGTTCAGATCCTTGTAGATCTGAGATGATCTTAAGTTTATCTGGTATTTTTTTTTGAAAAAACCTTTTGTTTTTCTTTATTATTAATCGATTTCAATGTTTTCTAAGACTAGGGTTTCCTCTTAAGTTCTCTGCAAAAAGGTTCTAAAGTTTCTAAGTGTTTGAATCTGATTATATTTACTAGTTCTACTGATTTTTCATGCCTATGTTCTAATCCCTTGTTTGTTTAATTATTTCACTATTCGCTTCAATATTTGCTCGTTAATCTTTGTCCTATCAATTAACAGAGGATAATTAATTTTATCCGCCTAATTAGGGTTTGGAATAATATCTTTCGGTTGAAATTAGTACTTTTCTGTTATTTTTACCCATTTTCCGTATTTATGACTCCTAAATTGTACTACTTGCCTTAATTAGTTTATTAGCCTGATTTCTAGGTTTTGATTTACTCTAACCGACTTATAAATGGCCTATGACTTATTTCCTACCTTATTTGAATCCCAAACTGGGCTGGTAATTGATTCCCCTTATTTTAAGGTGTCTTTTCTGGATTCTGTTTGTACTAATTAGTTGGGTTTAGCCCCAGTTAATTGACTAATTTTTATTTGTATACCTTATTTATGAACTCTATAATTATTTGCCTTATTTCTTTTACCTTACTAAGTGCTATATAAACCTCATTATGACTTCTTTCCAACACACGATTACACTCAGAAAGTCACACCCACACACAAACTCTTTCTCTTATTCACACATACTCTCTATTGCAAATCTTTCTGTTACTTGTGTTTGCTACACTGTCCAGCCGGCTGAAAGCCAAGGCGTGACTATTGGATTCTCCATACTTTCACCTTCCTGTTTGCTATCTCTTTACTGGTAGGCCTCCACTTCTGGTATCATCCGACATGCTATGAAGTTAAACTTATGTGCTTCCTGTTTATTGATCTTAATCAGCATGACTACTTCTGTGTAGCTAGACTTATGTCTTTCCTGTTTATTGCTCTTAATCAGCATGACTACTTCTATTATCATTCAATATGATATGTAATTAGACCTATGTTCTTCCTGTTTATTGCTCTTAATCAGCATGTCTATCTCTATTACTATGTCTTATTCAGTATGTTATATAATCTGTTTGTTGTAGATATCAACCTGCCTCTGCCTGCTTTATGTTTCTGTTAACTAGCATGCCTTAACTCTTGTGAATTTGTCTTGTCCAATATGTCAATATGGTTCATACACTTTAGCATGTTCCTGTTTGATCCAGGGTACTTGTATACTTGTTTCTCAACTAGCATGCTTTCCTTCTTGTCCTGTTTTATGTGTTTACCTTAACAAGTTCCTGATTAATAATTTCTATGCTCTCAACCCCTGCTGCCTTTTCTGTGTAATTATCTGATTAGGACTCCGATCCCAGCATGCTATTCCCTGTTTAATACATGTCCATATGCTCACCTAGTAATATCTAATGAACTAAGTCAATCCCAGACAATGTGGAACCTTATTTGAATTGATTGTGACTCTGTTTTGTCTGTTGTTTGATTGCTGGAATACATGTTTGAACTCAATCTGCTGAATATGGTCTTGTTTGTAGTTTTATTCTTGTAACATGTTTCTAGTCACTTTTAAAATCCAAACTATTTTCAACTCCTACTCTTAGATATCTAGGGTCCTGCCCCTCCAGTGTGAGCACTGCTAGGAGTCCATGGAACTCCTCCGAACTCTGACACACTGGGGCTGGCCTTTCTAAACTTGTATACAAAAACTACTTCTTTGAAAAGGTTCTGGTGTGAGCATTGCCCGGGGTCCCTGAGGCCCTTGGGAACTTTGACACACCAGAAGCCCATTTGGTGTATTATGGACTGCCTGTTGGACTCCAAATTTGATTGAAGGCCTGGCTTCCAGGTTTACTTTTGGGCCTATCAAAGCTCCCTTTAGTATAGTAATTTCATTATGTGATTCATTTGTTTTGGTCTGTAATAATAATTCTTGTAAAAACAGATATTGGGTTATTAGTAAAGTTAGGAGGGATTTTTATATATCCTTGTTGGGATCAGGTAGAAATCATGCCTATAGGTTTGTTGTGATTATTTATATGCATTAGAGATCATGCCTATAGGCCTTATCTTTATATATGTCCTGAATTTCCACTTTACATCCTAGAAATCATGTTATAGGACGTTTATCAATTTTGTATCAAAATTCATGTTCATGCATATTCTCAAGTTTCAATGTGCATTAGAAACCATGCCTATAGGATCTTTTTTGGGAATTATCAACTCGTATAACATTCTTCTCACTTAGATATCATGTCCATAGGAAATCATATTTAAAATCAGTTTTGACAACTTACATATCATGCATATAGGGAACGTGTATAAAATCAGTTTCTATGCCGTGAAATAACGCTTGTGATCAGTTTCAGCACCTAGAAAGCATGCCTATAGGGTCTAAAAAATAAAAATCCACTTGTTTAAATTAATCACTGGTTTATAATTGTGTGCTGATTAACCTTTAGATACCATGTCTATAGGATTCTGCCCGGTTATCACCTAGGCAAGCCTGTAGGACAATTAAAAATCTATTTGTTTGACTGTTTATAAATGGGACCAGCTTCAGTAAGTGATAACAATCAGTAGGCAAACTGATAAGTACTCACTGGTTGCCTTAATAAAACTGCTGCATATTCTGTGCTCATTTAGATATCCTGCCTATAGGACCCTAATCGTTTTGAAACTGCTTGTTTGAATAGCGTGCATTTGTTTGTCTATTTGTGGAGATAAATATGAGCCCCCTTAATGATCTTTTATGTGACAGTCCTACTTATTTTGTTTGTCACTTAGTTTTATCCTTTTAAGCACCATAGGTGAGTCTAGAACCACCTTAAATAGAGGTCCTAAACACCTCCAGGGCCACAGGTAAGGGACGGGTAGTGCACACATAGGATACGTATTTGATGATGTTAGAACGCTTAGGTAATAATTAAGGGGAGGGCAATCGGGTAGTAAAGGATATGATGACATGTGCACTAATGCTACACGTAACACCTCTATTTGAGAAAGGTCACCGAGTATTGCACAGAAGTGATCCTATAGGCTAATAAACCTAGGACCCTTTTTATTCCTGTTTTAAAATAATCTCTATTTGTTTAAATTGCTTTATGAAAAATTCACTTAAATTGAGTTTGGTCGGGACCCACCGTTGTGGACCTCGAGGGGTCCCTAACACCTTCCCCTCAAGGTAATTTTGACCCATTATGCAATCTCTGGTAATGTAAACTAGTTCATGAGTTAATTGTTCTAGGTTCCCTAACGCACCTTAATCCGTTAGGTGGCGACTCTTTAAATCTCATACCTAATTCCCAAAAGGAAAGGAGTTATCCCGAAATGTCAAAACTCGAACTCCGTGAGGAAAAAGGGGGCGCGACATTTGGCCCCTTTGAATCCTATATCAATTTAATTATAATAGTTGATACATGAATGAAAAAGCGAGGATCGGGTAGGATTTATAGGTCTGCCTCCCCACATTTCATTTTGAGTTAAAATTTCGTTAAAATCACCGCACATAAGCCAAGGGACCGTATATGTATCAGC
Organism: Nicotiana sylvestris; assembly: GCF_000393655.2. Classification (NCBI taxonomy): domain Eukaryota; kingdom Viridiplantae; phylum Streptophyta; class Magnoliopsida; order Solanales; family Solanaceae; genus Nicotiana; species Nicotiana sylvestris. The sequence continues at coordinate 60,612,648 of NC_091058.1, forward strand.
TATAGTACGAAGTTTATTCCACATATTTATGCTAGTACTAAGGGAGGCACTGGTGTAAATAATGATAAGAAAGGGAGTATGATTTGGAGTTACCTGAAGCATGGCATGAATTTTCTGGTGAGAATTACTGATTTGGTTGATAGTGACTGTCACACCTCCTTTTTCACACACCCCCGGAAGGGTATAAGGATTTTTCCAATTTAAGTGACAATCAAAACGGGATTTATTTAAAGAATTCAGAGTCGCCACTTGGGATAGTTTATGGTGTCCTAAGTCACCGGTTTTAAATCCCGAATCGAGGAAAGATTGACTCTGTTTTACAGTCCGTGAATACAGGAATCCGGGTAAGGAATTCTGTTAACCCGAAAGAAGGTGTTAGGCATTCCTGAGTTCCGTGGTTCTAGCACGGTCGCAAAACTATTATTATTGGCCTTCTTATCTGATTTTAAAATATTTTGAAGCTATGTGCATTTTTAACTTCAAACACTTTCAATTATTTTAAGGAAGATTTCAACGTCATCTAAAATACGTCTTTGGACTGTGCCACATGAAATGCACCTGCAGTCCGAGACATGTTCTATTTAACGTTGTTAAGATTTGGATTTGGGTCACATGAAATGCACACCTGAGTTTAGGAAGGTAATTTTAATTACGCGCCTAAAGCAACTACGCGTTTTAGATTTGCGAGGGCCATGGAAAATTCGCTAAATGGCGCGCCTCGAATTCTAAGGATTAAAATACTAATTAAGCGAGGGCCACACATTTTAAGGTTTTTCTTGGCATGGCACGCCTTGATTTATTCTAACCAAATGGTTTCTAAACTAACTTATGAGGGCCATAAATTATAACTTGTCTAATATGGCTTGCCTCAAGTCTAAACCAAAGTTCAATTAACTAGCTAAGACTTAATGTGATTTGAATTTAAACTAAACAGACGTATAAGCTAGCCTTGAGAACCAGAAAAATAAAATGAAGCCAGTATTTGGCTATGCGAGAAACTCGATTGACCAGCAGGCCCAATTAGCATTATGCTCGCATGCTCGCTGAGAACCCAAAAGGGAGATAGGCTCGAGTGAAGCCTGTACTTGAAAGTCAAGAGAGAACGTTGTGCCAATGCTATGGGGCCCAACTGCATGTTCCGACATGATTAATTAAGCAAAACCACCCATTATGTATAGAGCTTAGAATTAAACAATTAGGGGCAGGCTTTTGCAAATGTAGACAAATACAAAGCATGTTTTGATATTCAAATCCCTCCGAGATGGAAGTATTCTTTAAGGTCATGAGAACCCAAACACATTCATTTAGAATCTAGCAAACAAACACGACGTCTCCTTCCAATCACTAAACCTTATTCCAAATAGCCTTAAACAAATGATTAATTTCAAGTGCATACATTCCTCCACACCTAACAATATTCAACCTCTGAGATTACTCAATTTTGAAAGTGTTTACAAAATAATATGCAATCTCTCACACCATGCCCCCTAAACTCTTCCCTTACGATAAAACAGACTTCAAAACTACAAGATTCAAACTCTCATTTCACAGGACATTAAACACTGAATTGATTCCTGCCCAAAACTTTAAAACAAGACAAATGGGTAAATTAAACTACTCTTAACATGGGTCTATATATCACAAGTCAGACCTTATTCTCCAGCAACACTTAACAAGCAAACCTTAGATTACATCACAATTCCCTTCAAATAGAAAATTACACTTGTCATTTTGCAAATTCCGTATGAAATCGTCACACTGACTCTCAACAAAATAAAAAAACTAGTAGCATAACTAGAACAAACCATCTGTTGCACTATCTGTAACAGCCCCAAATCAAACATAGGCATACAAACTCGACTACTTAAATCAGAGATTAAGCAGAAAACATAGTGAATCAAACTATTAAGACATCATACAAATGAGGAACTCTTAAAGGGCACATATTCATTTCTACAGTACGACAATTAGGCTAGCATGTATAATATAAGGTCTATTACAGATCATTTAAAGAAGTAGAAGAAGTGAATGAAGGAAAATCCAGAAAAAACAAAACAACTTTTATTCAGTCAAGCCTCAACTCGAAGTACATGTTCTTAGTCACTCGTTGACAATGATTTGAGGTAATACCTGGTAATGAATAGGGAAAACAAAAGAGGTGAAGAATTAGCAACATACATCAGCAGAAATTAAGTTAACCCAGCAATGAAACAGTAACGGAATCATCAAGTCAAGCCTCAGATTTTCAAACCCAAATTCTGATGTTCAGAAATCCAAATACACCATTTCTGTTGAACACTTTCAAATCTGACTTTTCACAAGGGAATTAAAACTTGAAATCAAGCAGAAAACTTAACAATTTCAGTATTTTATTTTGGAAAAGAAAAAGGACTTCAGCCGTTTTTAATTTTGCAAAATTTTCTCTCTTAAAGTCTGCCTTGAGCTTGAAGAAATGGATACCTTTATAGTCAAGGAACTAGGGGAGCCTAGAGAAATCAGATTTTTCATTTTGACCCTTTTGGAATTTTGGTTTTTGCTTAGAAATCCTTAGGTTAAAATTCAGAAGTTCATTTGAGTCCCTACCCCCACCTTCTAGGCAACTTCCTATTCAGTTACAAATATATTCCCTAGCCTAAATTTCTAGACTACCCCTTCAAACCCTGCTATTTACCCTTAAAACCACACGGGGTCAATTGACCAAAGACCCAATCCCAAAATTGGGCCAACGGACAAGCTTCCAAATTTGGACCTTCATTTAATGGGCTGGTACTGACAAACCCCAAACCCAATCCAAACCAAACTTAGAGTGATTTGAATTAACAAATTAACACTAAATTAATGACCAACAAAACTGACTTAGGTTACAGAAAAAGAGGAGGAGTTTATGACTAACAATTGAACTTAAGGAGAGAAAGAAAAAGGAACAAGAAAATACCAATAAAGCCCAATTAAACTTCAAAATCTTCAAGAACAAAGATGACTCGAACTCGAATGACGGCGAATCCAAAACTCGACCAAACGGTGAGAATTGTAACACGAATATTAGCCGAACTTTAGTTCATAGCTAATAATTTATGCAACAATCCTCACCATGTGCCAAGAAAGGAACGAGGCAGAAGCTTGAAGAAATTGGATCGTTCAAGGATAAGTGTCCGAAATCTGTCCAAAACCAAAGGATAGAGCATTCTTGACATCAAACAAACTCTTTTTGATGAAACACTGAGGACTTCAGGCAGGTTTTAACACGAATTGAGGATTTAATCCGAAAAATTTGGGCAAAAAGAAGAAAGTTTGAATTTTTATTTTTGGATCTACAATTCGGAGAAATTGAGTGACCTTTTGGGGAAATTAACGGTGTGATATGAACGAGGGAATGATGAGGACTGACTGGTTAAAGTTTGGAGGGGTTTGGAGGTGCTCCGCCGCCGTGAGGCAATTTCCGGGCGGCGGAGTTATGGCGGAGGTGGGCTGTGATTTCAGAGAAGAAGGGGATTTAGGTTTGATTTAATTTCAGATGAATTAAGTGAGAGACCAGGGGCGAGTTTGGTCATTTAATGATGGGGGAAGAGTGAAACGACGTAGTTTAGAATTGTAACTACGTCGTTTTGGCTAAGGCAAACCGAACCGGGTATGGGATGGGTTTGGGCTGGAATTGGGGCGGGTTTGACCGGATCTTAGGGGAAAACAACTTGGGCCTGAATGAATTACTTTCCTTTTCAAAATTAAAACAACTAAAATCTAAATTAATCCCCAAATCAAATTATCCTACCAATTTAAGCTAATTAACTCTAAATAATAATTAACACAACCAATCAAATACCAAATTGAAAGTAAACTACCAAAATTCGAAGCTAAAATAAAAAATAAAAAAATAAACTATTTTTGTGATTTTTCCATTTTTGCAAAGCAACTAAATTACTAATTAATTTTTTAAAAATGCAAAGTTAAATCATAAATGCAAATGCAACCCATTTTTGTATTTTTCATTAATTTAAACAAAATTAACATGCGCAGACAAATGCAAACAATTAACAAAAATGCTACAAAAATCTACGAATTTGCAAATAATGGGAAAATTTTATTTTCTTGAATTTATGGGAGTAATGCATATAGGGCAAAAATCACGTGCTCAGAGTGACTAGATTGTCAAACCAAAGAATTGCGATTCCGTCTGCATAGCCTGTGGCTGATACTTGAAATATATCAGAGAAATGAAATTCATCTCGGAGAGACGTATGGTCCGTCATCTTTGTTTCGAGGAGAGCAACCATACAAGGATTGTGAGTGTTGATGAGGTCTCTGAAATTTCTTTTGAATTCCTCATTATTTGCACCATGAATGTTCCACACAACTAAGTTTATTGGTCTATTCATTGGGAGATGATTGTTGTTGGGTGGTGTGATCTGTATCCCCGCCTGTGAAAATGGAGGAAATTTCCTCAAGGATGGATTGAGTACCACTGCAAAATTTCCCGTTACCTCGAGTATTGGAGGGCGAATGTCAATAGAGAATTTGAAGAGAGCTACTGGACATTTGAGGATGTACTTCTTGTCCTCCATCTCCTGGAATAATATATGAGATGCTTCTCTGATGCTTGAAATTTTGGTGAACGATCCCCTGGCTTGTGGGATTATGACCTCCTCTACCATCTCTTCTGTTATCTCGTGTTCCTCTTGTTATTGACATTGCGAGAGTGTTGATGGTGGATGTTCAGTGCTATTGGGTGATGTTGGGGAATTATTTGTCATGGGTAGAAAATGGGTTGGTTCGTAATTAGGTCCACTGGGGTGAAGAATGGTAGTTGATAGAGTAGATCCATGTTATTGAGAGGTTTGAAGTATTGGTGCAAGTTCCAGTATGCTTGCATGTTGTGGAAAAGTGTCGGAGCTAAGGTCGGGGCTAGTGGGTCTAAGATATTTGCTAACCACATGTGGTTGATGTAGTTCCCCATGGCTAGTGTCATCCTCTCCGATATGAATTGCGCCAGAAAACGTAGGTATTGAAGGACAATCTAAACCTTATATTCGTTGATGATCATTGGGAAAAAAGATGCATGACCTTGTAGCCCTCGTTCTATCCAAGTTAGAGGATCCTGGTTGGGAGGAAAGGAAGCAGATACAAAAGTAGGCAAGTGGAAGGGATTTGCGGGGGGAAGGGGTGCAAAATTTTCCATTAGAGTATTTTGGAGAGGTACTAATTCTTCGTGATTTTGGGTTTTTGATGAATCAATGTTGGGAATGGGGGAAGATATATGCATATTTGTTGAGTGTTCATTTGTATCAAATAGTTGCAAACCTTTGCAAGACGATTTTTCATGCATGAGGGTAAGAGAGCCTTGGAGAGGTTGATTTGCTGTGATTGGGTTATCGGGCAATATTGACACATGGCCAATAGGATTTTCCATTTGTTTGGCAGAATTACGGGCAGCAGAAGATTTAGTAATTTTTTAGGGTAGGTATTAGACTCATGCTTAGCTGTTATTGAGTGGTATAGTGTTTTAGGATTTATATTAGTGCATGTTAAAGGGTTGCCACGTGTTATGGTTGTAGTGGCTAGTTTTGTTGAGGAGCGGAACATCTTTGGAGTTATCGAAGGGGTTTGAGAGAGGGAATGTTTGTCTCTAGCATTAGCTGTTTGGGTGTCAGAGTTGTGAGAGCTGGACTCATAGTCCATTAGATTAGAGAATTTATTGTGTGTGGGGATAGAGGTATTTTCTTCCATCTTTTTAGGGGGTTGAGTATTATTTAAGGAAGTAATAATTGGATTGTGTTAGAATTTGTGTTTCTGGGGGATTGAGGGGATCATGAATTTTTTCTTTGTAGTAAAGATTTTGAGTATTAAAGTATTTACCTAAGGCTGCTTCATAAATCTTTACTACAATATTGTTACCTGGCTTTTGGCAGGATGATTTGTTTGATTTTTCGTTGATTTTATCCTACCTTGATTTCTTTTTTTATGGAAGTTCACTATTTGCCACTGACATTCTGATGGCGGTTGAGGTCGACATAAGTCCTCGATGTGTTCTTGCGTATATGTGAAGTGATCTAGTCCTGGTGGCAAGATTGATCTATATGTCCCAAGTGACCACACTTTTTACAGAGAAAATTGCTTCTTTAATATGTTAATAGCTGTAGATGTGAGCCTATTAATATGCATGGTAGAATCGGTTTGTCCATAGGAAGTTCGATGCATAATCTCGCATATCTGCCACGCAGGATAGCGCTAGTGCATGCATCGATATTGAGCAGTTTTCCTATGAAATTTCCAATCTTTAGTATTATACCATCATAGAATTCCGTAGGAAGTTGGGGTAGGCACACCCATACTGCTGTGTGCACTTGCTTTGCCTTCTCCGCCACAAAGTTTAGCTCTTATTGACGAATAGATAAGAAATAATTGTTGATGAACCATGGTCCGTTTTGCAGAGCTTTCATCATATTTTCTTCTTTAGTGAATTTTATGATGAAATAGTCATGTATCAAATCAATTAGTGGAAAAGATTTTGTGGGCTCCATAGTTGGGAGATTTTGTCTTTTTAAGTAGTGGTACACGATTCTTTTTCCTATCAATCCATATAAAATATAAAGCTGGGCAATAAAAATATGATGTGGTACCTCTCACAATCTTGGATTCTCATTTTTTTTTTTTCTCAATTTTCTGATTTTTCTCTATATTTTTGGTTGTGAATATGTTTAAAAAAAATCCAAAAGTCCCATCATTTAAGGAAATTGAAACTGCAAGTTTATTGCATTTATATCATGCCAACCGTTACTGTTGAACGCCCTTGTCATTCCAAATGTTACTTTTTCTTTTCATGCCTTTATGCATTCCATGTGTGAAAGCTTTTTTAAATACAGTTGCTCATAAGTGAAAAATGTTCAGTATATTCTTGTACACTTCCTACATTGATTGAAAAATATTGTTGCCTATGAAGTATATATGAACTATGAAATGAGAAATCCAGTCACTTATTCCCTTCAACAAAGCATATTCCGAGACGTTTGCAGAATTGGAGAGACCGGTAAATTCTACGTAAGGCAAAGAGATATGGATCTTACTGAAATAGGGTAAAGATGGATGTGAAAATAGTGCACACATATTTTAAAGATGGCCTTCGGTGCCAGTCAGCCAAATGCACTTCATCAACTGGTGAGAATATTTCATACAAGTGTAATTTTTAAGAGTAATGTATCAAAGGAAGTGCTGAAAGATAAGGCCAAGATCGAAGTAATAACCGTGTTCCAAAATGTTTAACGGTCTTTGATTTTGTCATTGTTGGATTATGCCTTATATAAGTTGAAGCATTGAGTTGTAATTTTCTTCTAAAAGTATCGAGTTAAGATAGATTTATGCAATGGTTTTTTTATCTTCACTTTTTATTGTCGATAACATAATAAGTTTAATCCTCTCACTCAGCAAATCTCAAGGTAATTAAGCAAATATATTCCTTTTGTTTGTATTTTTTTATTTCAAGTTTGTAACATCTTTGTTTTCATAAAACCTTGAATTTATAATTCAGTTTTCTCTTTGACATTATGATTAAATTATTTAATGATCTAATGTAAAGGAAAAAAGAGAATTTTACTCGAAGATTTGAAGATGTGGTTATTGAACAAGTGATTTAATATTTTGATGATAATTTATAGAATATACGAGTATAATAGAGTAAAAATTGAATAAATTGATTAATTTATGTGGGTCAATTCAATTCATAGTAGAATATCTTATTTTTGGAACTTGATTTTGGAGTGGGAAAATATTTGTTTCATTTTTTTATTTTAAAATATACAAGTTTGTCGTTTGTATGGGATATGGAAGATGCTAACTTCTTTTATTGGATACTTTTCATCTCAATTCTACCGCAAAAGATCAGTACATAAGAATGTAGAAGATACAATTCAAATTGCTTTATATACTACCTGGGTGGTTTAATGCTTAGCCTAAGCTGAATGCATAATTTTTCTCCTTTGCTCCTACTTCATCTTTAGTTAACAAATTCTTAACCAATATTCTCTTCGTTTTTGCTTATTAGCTTTGTTGTTATGGCAAATGAAAAATCTTGCTTTATTGTACACATGAGTACTAAAATGCTACTCTTTGCAAGTTACTTAGTTGGAAGCTAACGAAGCGTCTATCTTACATTTCCTAAGGAATAGATTTATTATGCATTTATGTTTAACACTTTTCAGTTTTTATATTTCTTATTTCTTTGTCTAAATTCTACTTTCTTCTAACGTTCATTACTCATAAGTTCCTTCAAATGAGTGACATAAATACGTGTCTTTCCAACACTCTAATTTCTTTTCTCAAAATTCTCATTTTTTAAATTTTCATTCATAATAAATCTTACAGAGATCATAAAAAGACTGGCAGTGATCTTGCTAGAAAAATAGAATGAAAGCTCTATCATCGTATCTTAATGTTTGACATGAATTGTAAAGTTTGTTCCAAGAAATTCAGACAGTATATTTAATTAGTCAATTGGGAAGAAACTAAAAAGACATTAATCTAGGCACAATAGCCAAAGTGTAGCATTTTTTAAAAATGAAAGTGTAGCTTTGAAATGAGAAATATTAGAAGCAATAAGTCATTTTTGTAATATTTTCTACTACCATTTTTATTCATATTCTTATCCGTTTGGCATAAAGTAGATATATTGTTCTACTTTGATTGTTTATTCCATCTTGTGATTATAAATTTATAAGTGTTTCTTTCTCATTGTAAAGTGAGAATAATATCTAATTCGTTATTAATAGTTCTATTTGTAAATTTGTTCATCTTTTTTAAGACTTTGTAAATTCATTGATAAGAGAGTATTTTCATAGGGTGTACATTTGATTTCGATCCTCTTCAGTGAGATTGATTTCTTTGATATGTTTGATGATGTATTTGGTTGGGTCTATGATGCCCATAGTGTCCATTGCCGGAGGTAGGATTTCGTGCTGCAAGTGGGATATGGGAGTATCAAGTTGCATTTGATTGGGGTCTGCCATTGATTCATGGGCTAGAAGTTTTTCTTTGAATGAGGGTGTTTTGTATATTTCTCCCTCCGAGTTAGCTAGAGTGGTGATGTCTGGTGACTTTGGAGGGATGTGTAGATCCAAATCTGTATCTGGGATTTGGGACATATTGGTCGTGGTCATTGTCTTATTGAAATAGCCTTTTTAGTTAATCTCCTTAAATATTTACAAATTCTAGCTCTTAAATTTATGGCAAATTGTGGGGTGGGGGTGGGGGATTGTTTAATCATCAACTTCAGGAAAATGTCATTAAACCTTATCAACTGCATCAACAATAATTGTATTTGGCACTATGGATAGATAAAAAAAAATACTCGGCAAACACTACATCTTAGAAAAAATGTATCAAGCACCCAAAATATACCAAATTTAATAGAAACTACAAAGATTGGACCAGTTAATTTTTTCTCTCGCAAATAAATTTAACAACTACAATTTGTTAACTATTTGACGAAAACTAGAAGTGCTTGCTTTTGACAAACTTAGACGATTAAGATTGCCAAAAGTATACTTAAGGGACTATTTTAGACCCAACCCAAAAATAAGAGAATATTTTTGTCATTTCCTCAACAAAGAGTTTTGACTCTTAAGTATAAGTGATTTAAGACATTTATAACTATGACCTTTTTTATTTAATGATAGCTAGCGCTCCTTTATCCAAAAGGTATTCTGAATATGGAACTTGATGCATATACTATGTAATGTGTATTCGAAAATTAATTATTGATTTTTTTAATAAACTTTTGGATAAAGTATGCTAAATATTCCACATTATGACTCAATTTTAAACACATCTACTATAATAAAAAAAAAAAATAGAGTGAATAGTGATTTGTGAGTGATAGAAGGTGGAGGACAACACTCATAGCATGGAGAAAATAGATTTATGTTTTTGAAATTGTGATTTTTTCAATTTTATTAAGTAAAGTATCTAATTAAGTGCTCAATCTTCTGATGATTGGTTTCCATTATTATTTTTTTTGGCAGGCTTGTGTTTAAAATTTTCAGTAGCGGTATACAAGAATATAATCATCATATTTGGAACTACGGAAAAGGGCCAAAAATTCCCCTAACCTATTAGAAATGGCTCAAAAATGCCCCTAATCCACCTTTTGGTCCAAAAATGTCACTAACATTTTCTTTAGTATCAAAATTGCCCCTTGAACTAACGTTTGACTTATTGGATGTGTGGGCCCTTTTTTAAATCCACGTGGCACTGCCCAATTGGTTAACATTGAGGATTAAAATTAATAAAAGTGTCAGTAAGAGTTCTTCCCATGGAAATCAGTAACAGCTGCTATTCGGCAATTAACTTGAAATTCCAGGGATAGAGACAACAAATTAAGGTTAAAAGATAGCTTTCTGATGGCCATTCTATATTCAGATTAGATACCTTATGGGTCATCTCATCTTTGGTGATGAAGCAACTCAATTTCTTGTATAGGATCAAATAATGCTTCTACTTCGCTGACATTGACAGCACAAGTAAAGCATTTCAGATTATTATACTAGCTAATTAATTAAAGAAGCAAAGAAAACGAAGAAACAGATAGTGCACTTGTTTTGTAAGAGATGATAATTAGTGAGGCCGATCTAATTTTTTCTATTTTTGAGGACCTACTGCTTGTTTTATTCATATAAGGTTTGCTTGGATAGGATTCTTGCTAATCTGGGCTCAATTCGTATCAGACATAGTGATGTCTTTTATGGTAAAAAAGAAAGGAAGATGAAGATGAAGATGAAGATGAAGATGAAGGATATTGGGTCTAATAAAAATATGGGTACCAGAATATGTAGGTCGAGTTTATGGGTTGGGTCTTATTAATTTTATTCCTCAATGTTAACCAACTTGACAGTGCCACATGGATTTTAAAAAGGGCCTACACATCCAATAAGTCAAACGTTAGTTCAAGGGGCAATTTTGATACTAAAGAAAACGTTAGTAGCATTTTTGGACCAAAAGGTAGATAAGGGGCATTTTTGAGCCATTTTCAATATATTAAGGGCATTTTTGGCCCTTTTCCATTGGAACTATTATTTACTTTCACCGTTCCACTTCCCTATTTAATTTTTTATAAATAAAACTTATGCTTGTCATGTTTGATTCTTCTAGTGCACGGGTGATTCACAATACAATGAAAGATAGAGGGAGAGAGAGGGAAAGAGGTGTTGGAAGCTCTTTTAGTCACCGCTTCCTCTATGGATAAATATAAAAAATAATATAAGAGGAACATAGTTGACTAATTTTGTAAAGTTTATAGGTAAATTTAAACTTTTTTTTTCTTTATATGTAACATTAAGTTGCAATTTAAAATGATCAATATATCACTTGAAGTTCTTACATTAGGGTGGGTAAGACTTGGGTTAAGACTATGGAAGGTGACTCGGAGCACTTTTCGGTTGTTGTAAGGTTGCACCAAGGGTTTGCATTCAACCCATTCTTTTTTGCCCTGGCGATGGATGCACTATACCATATTCAAGGGGATGTGTCATGGTGTATATTGTTCGCTGATTATATAGTTCTGATTGATGAGATGCGATGCGACATTAACGAGAGACTAGAGATTTGGAGATAGACCCTTGTGTCTAAAGGTTTCAAGTTGAGTAGGACTAAGAAAGAATATTTGGAGTGCAAGTTCAACGATGTGTCGGGGGAAGTTTCAAGTACTTTGGGTCAATTACCTCAGGGGGATTGGGAGATAGACGAGGATGTCACGCGACATATAGGAGTGGATGGGTGAAATGAAGGTTGGCATCCGGAGTCCTGTATGACAAAAAAGTGCCACCGAAACTTAAGGGCAAGTTTTATAGAGCGGTGGTTAGACCGACCATGTTGTAGCTAAGTGTTGGGCAGCCAATAATTCTCATATCCAAAAGATGAAAGTAGCAGAAATGAGGGTGTTGAGATGGATGTGTGAGCACACTAGGCTGGATAAGATTAGGAATGAAGATATTCAGGAGAAGGTAGACGTGGCTCCCACGGACGACAACTGTAGGAAGCGAGGGTTAGATGGTCACATATGGAGGAGAAGCTTAGATGCACCGGTTAGGAGGTGTGAGCAATTGTCATTGGCAGGTATGAGGAGAGGTAGAGCGCGACCTAAGAAGTATTGGGGTGAGGTGATGAGGCAAAACATGGCGCGACTTCAGATTTCCAAAGACATCGCTCTTGATAGGAAGGCGTGGAGGTCGAGCATTAGGATTATAGGTTATTAGGAGTAGGGTGTCAATGGTTCGGTTCGGCCAGTTATTTTATAAAATTTGTACCATACCAATTTTTCGGTTATTCTATTATGTATAACTAAAATTAGACTTTTCGAAACCATCCCAATCATGTCAGTTTCTCTTCGGTATCGGTACGGTTCAGTTAATTTTCGGTATTTTTTTAATATCATGTAAAATTTACCAGTAGAAGTAGAATTACAATAACATACGTTCTTTTATAGGACTTAGCAAAACTCTCTAGACATTTTTACTGTTTAAAGGGTGATGAATTAAAAAAAAAGTATGGCTAGAGTATAGATCCATCAACTATTCTACAACAGCGTAAAAGAAATCAAACAAAGGCAAAGAAAATATTAATTACACGAGTTGATAGATATACCAAGTTGGGACTCAAGAATAAAGTCTATAGAAGATTAAATATTTAAAAAGACAAATCTAAATTATATGACAGGAAACATATTCAATACATTGTAGTTTGCTACTCATAATCGCTAGAATACTTTGTGTCTTGCTAATAAAGATACTTGAAATAACTTAGTTTAAGTAGAAGTAGCATAATAGGTTTTAGGAATTAGTATTTTGAGTTTAATTACTTGTTGGCTTGTAATAGTTTTCATAATTCCAAGGCTCAAAGAAAATTTAATGCATTATTATTTTTAAACTTACTAAATAAATATATTTTCTACATGTAAAATTTATTCGGTACGGTTCAGTATTTTTTCGGTTTATTTTTATAAAATAAAAAAATTACCCTAATTATTGGTGCGGTTATATATTTATATAAAAACCTACGATTTCTTAAAAAGAAACCTAAAAATCGGTTCGGTGCGGTACGGTTCGGTCGGTTTAGTCGGTTTTCGAATATCCATTGACACCCCTAATTAGGAGGGAGTCGAGCAATTCTCTACTTTGTATCGGATGCGGGGCTACACTTATAGTGTTTCGCTTGGGATGTTAGTGGTTTATGTAGTTTCCACACTATTTTCGTTTTTTTAATTTTTCCCCCATAGTTCTATGGCATTATAACTGGTTATTGGTATTATTTTTCCATCTATTTTCTGTCTTTTACGATGTTGATATTATTTTTCTGGCTCTTGTTGTTGTCACTAATCTATTTTTTATTTTCGTCTTCTTGAGCCGAGGGTCTTTCGGAAACAACATTTCTACCCATGAGAGATAAGGTTTACGTATATTCTGCCCTCTCCATACTGGGTTGTTTTAATATATCACTTGAAGTTATGCTAAAAATGAATGACATACGTGATATGTTGCTAAAGTGAGATTCTTTTGAAGCTAAATTTGACCTTTGCATTTAATAGTTTGAACTGGCTTACGTATAAGGTCAAGCGCGGGAGTCGACCGTTGCAGAACCTTTTTCTATGTTGGAAATCTCAACCGTTCCCAACGCAAGCCGGTGGGACCAACTAAAATCGACGGCTAAGATCAATTATATTTACTATCAATACATGCAAATCTCTGGGGGAAATAAAAGAAAAAAGGAAAAAAACAAATTCAAATTTCAAAATTCAAACGGCCATTAAAGCTGCGACAATCCTCCCTTTTTTTCTCTCCCAAGCATAGTGTAGTGAATCCTCAAAGTGTGAGCCTTTTCTTCCACCATTTTCAGCTCTCTTTAACTAATGATTTGTCTCTTCAAAAGTCATCAAAGAGGAGCGTCTTCTTTGGACGATCAAAAGACAATAAATACTCATAGTGAAAAGATTTAATTTTTGTAGGTTTTTAGAGTAGTCAAAATTGAATTTTTAGTGAAACCCATTTAATTCTTCAGCTTATCCAAAAGCTTTATATAATGGGAAACTCTTGAACTTTTTGAGGTTTTACACATATCGAATTGAGTTTCTAGAGCTGAATATATGGTGGAAAAGTTTTAATTTTGAGCTCCACATTATGGTCTAGTTACTTTTCTGAGAAAACCCATATAAATCCTTCATTTTCCAAAGTTAATATGCAGTGGAAAAGTTTTAGTTTTGAGCTTCAAACTAAAGAAACCCATAATTAAGTTATTCAGGGTTTTGAGTATAAGGGGGTGGAATCTTTATAGTTATTCAGAATGGGGGAGGAAAAATCATCTGAGAATAGAGTGAAAGCTTCAAAATTTGGTGATCAAAATAAGGCACCGAAGGGTAGTAGTAATAATAGCAATGCAAAAGGGAATAGTAGTAATCTATCAAAGGTGAGATCTTCATGGGGTTCTCATATTGTGAGAGGTTTCTCAGGGGATAAAAAATCTAAGTTACATACCACAATTCATGCAAGGAAAGAGCCACTTTCTGTCAACGAAAACTCGAACCAAAAGAACTCTTCTGGGCTTTCTCAGTCAAGGGTGAAGAGGTCTTTAATGGGAGACTTGTCATGTTCAGCCACTTCCACTCAAGTTCATCCTCAAACAGTTAATATCCAAAGGGCTAAATCTTCTGGTTCGCGTGATCTATTCAATGAAATTGATCATTTGAGGAGCTTGTTACAAGAATCAAAGGGAAGGGAATTGAAGTTGCAGGCAGAGTTATCAGAATTCAAGAGGAGTCCAAAAGTTGTCGAGCTCGGGAGGGAACTGGAGTTGAAGAAGAGTGAGATTGATAGCTTTGTGAAGAAAGTTGAATTGCTGGAATGTGAAAAGGCAAGGCTTACTGATCAACTAGTTTCTTTGAGTGCTGCTCTAGAGAGGCAAGATGAGATATCCAATAGGGAAGAATTCAAAAGTGTGACTAGTTTGGAAATGGAGGTTGTGGAGTTGAGGCGCTTGAATAAGGAGCTCCAGCTTCAGAAAAGAGATATTGCTTGTAGGCTTTCTGAGGTACTTTGACTGCTTTGTCTATAAAATTATTCAGTTTTCATTTCAGTTTTGAAATCTTGAACTTGCAAAACCTTGATAAAGTGGCCATAGATGTCTTTCATGCATAGTTTTCTCTAGTAGTTTGTTAGTGAAATACTGAAAAATGTGGTTCAAACTTTATCTTGTATTTTCATGCATAGTGCAGGAAAAAATGAATTTGTACAACAATTGAAATTGGTTGGCTTGATTATATCTTGTTTCTCTTTGTTTCATTTTATTCTTATTAGGGGGAAACAATTGAGAATATTAAAGCAGAGGCTTCTTTGTTGAGACACACAAATGAAAACCTTTGCAAACAAGTTGAGGGTCTTCAAATGAATAGATTGAATGAGGTTGAGGAGCTTGCCTACTTAAGGTGGGTGAACTCATGTTTGCGTGAAGAATTGCGCAATTGCTCGTCCACGACTTGTGATAAGACTTGTAGTCCTCAAGGCAGTGAGAAAAGTAGGGAATCACTTTGCTTGTCTTATGATCATAGTGATGAGGACTCAAAATATAGTAGCAGCGCTAGGAGGTTAAGCCTTGTTAAGAAGCTAAAGAAATGGCCTATTACCGATGAAGATATGCAACTAGTTGATAGCCCAGATAATACCATTAATCATAGTTGGGAGGATACACAAAGTTCTACTCGCAGGCACTCGATAAGTGGATCAAAATTTTATCTAGAGGACTTGATATATAGTAATAAGAGAAGACAATCTGATGGTTTTATGTGTTCCAAGGAAGTGGAGAAGGAGATTGAGCCTCTTGTTTCCCAACATAAATTAACCACCAACCCTTTGGAGGTGGTTGAGAAACGTGTCTTGCGAATTCCTAATCCTCCTCCAAGGCCTTCATCTGTTGCTTTAAGTGCAACAGAAGGAGAAAATTGTGTTCAAGTTCCTGTTCCTCCACCACCTCCCCCTCCTCCGCCACCTCCTCCAAAACTCGTGGCAAAAACTACAACGGGCACGGTGCAGAGAGCTCCTCAAGTAGTAGAGTTTTATCATTCATTAATGAAGAGAGATTCTAGGAAGGATTCATTAAATGGAGGAGCATGTGATCCCTCAAGTGTTGCAGACGTTCGTAGTAGCATGATCGGCGAAATTGAGAACAGATCATCTTATTTGCTGGCTGTGAGTTCTTTCTGCCTGCTCTTATCATACTATTATTGTCAATATCAATGATCACTAAATTGCACTATAATGACTCAAGATGTCCCAGAACACTTTCCTTGTCCTCCTTAACCATTTATATGATCCATATATGAGGAACTATTTGGATTTTTCCCAAATATTTTCCATTTCAGTCTCTGGACTTTATTTTTCTCCTGATTGCATGTTATTGTTCCACTTGTAGATAAAGGAAGACGTGGAGACCCAAGCAGAATTTGTGAATTCCCTGATAGCAGAGGTCAACCATGCAGTTTTTGCGGATATTGAAGACATAGTTGCTTTTGTGAAATGGCTAGATGATGAACTTTGCTTTCTGGTGAGAATACATTTTGAAATCTTTATTGACTCTAACAATGAAGATACGGTTTCTATTGTCTCATTTTGGAAAAAACTTAGGATCATTCAATTGAAAATGAAGAAAAGAATCTTAGAAGAGTCCCGTTTCGGTCCTAGTTTATTTCACTTTAGTGACATCCAATTCAGTAATCATTTACGAACTGAATCCAGTGTACTTAAATGGCAGTTCCAAGAAAATTCGGCCAATATTGAGGTGCTTTATCTGATACATGTCATATATTAAGTTGGAGGTGCAGCTTATAATTTACTGCTAAATTTTGATCATTACGCTTGCGCTGTTTTGAAGGTGGACGAAAGGGCAGTGCTAAAGCACTTCGACTGGCCCGAGAGAAAAGCAGATACACTAAGGGAGGCAGCTTTTGGATATAAAGATCTTAAGAAGTTGGAGAACGAAGTTTCAAGTTACAAGGACGATCCTCAATTGCCATGTGATATTGCACTAAAGAAGATGGTTTCTTTGTCAGAGAAGTAAGACCTCAAGCTTTGTTTGTAATGTCAGATATGTTATGTTTTGCTCCTTGTCTTTCTGCCTGGAAAGTTTAATACTGATTTTTTTATCTGGTTCAAATTTTATCTTCAAATCACAGGATGGAGCGTAGTGTCTATAACCTTCATCGAACAAGAGACTCATTGATGCGTCATTGCAAAGAGTTCAAAATCCCCGCAGACTGGATGCTTGATAATGGGATACTAAGCAAGGTTCGGCTATTTCATTGTTCGTTTCTTGCTGTTTCCAAATACACAGTCTTGGGTAGATTTAGGTATTCAAATGGTGATAGAGCTTGATTTGAGTAGCCGATAAGATATAACCATTATCAATTAGGTTGCTGAACTGTTTAAGGCATTGTATATGGTTCACCATAGAAGGGAATCCAAACTTTAGGGGAATATGACAAGTGATTTTCTGCCTCCTAGATCTTGTAAGTGTCTTATATGATGATATGGGACAGATGACAAGTTTCAAGATTGCAGATTATCTTATACTACATTCTTTTGCGCCATTTTGAACGTCCAACATTTCAATATTGTAGTTGCTCATATTTGTGCAGTGACCTTTCTTGCATATGTGCATGTCCTCCTTTATAGAATGTTCAATACTTTTTTTCTTGTCAATATGTGTAGTTGTCATTTTGCTGTAGACTTAGTTTTAAAAGAAATTATGCAGATTAAGTTTGGCTCAGTGAAGTTGGCCAAGATGTACATGAAGAGGGTAGCTGCGGAGCTTCAGTCAAAGGGACCATTAGATAAAGACACTTCTATGGACTACATGCTACTCCAAGGAGTGAGATTTGCCTTCCGAATTCATCAGGTTTGTGTTGTAATCGTAGTAAATACTGGCTTTACATTTTCTCCTACCATGATCTTTCACTTTCTCCCTTCCGAATTCATCAGAAGATTGCTAATTCTGCAACAAAGAGAAATAGGAGTACTTAAAAGGGATGAACTCTATGTATAGCAATTGATAACCAAGATTACTACTGATGAAGAATGGATTGGTGGACTGCACTGGTCTTTTTACAAGTTGTTCAAAATGTCATATCTTAGTTTATCTTGTCTTCATTGGTACAGTTTGCGGGAGGATTTGATGCAGAAACTATGCAAGCCTTTGAGGAGCTCAGGGACTTAGCACTTGCTTTGAACAAGAAGTAGAAGATAGACTTAGTGAATAAGTATAATTTTGCCAGAGGGCTTACCATCTCAGTAACCATCAATTTAAGTAATCATATATGTAGGAAACACCAATGATATTCCTTATCATTGGTTACTGGTTTTTTTTTTGTTTTTAATTTTTGATTTGGGTGGGATTCACTCTTGACTAGTGAGCTAAGTTTCGCTTGGAAGCAGGAAGATCTCAAGTTATTGGTATAGTATGTGTTCAAAGCTTGGTGAAAAAGCAGTATGCAAGTTTCTATCAATACTTGACAAGTTTTAAAATGTTTCTATCCTTTGAGTTCTCTAAACATTGACGCAAACACATGATCCTTTGTAGACTAAAAGAGTTGGTCTTAGACTTGGCCAAGACTCAACTAGGAGGTTGTTACTCAAATTAAGGATGGAGGAAGAGATACATTTTATTTGAAACTTGAAAGTGACAAACATAAATATTATTAACATCGTAGTAACTTTTTAAATCATTTACGTATATTAGAGGTAAAAGTGTGATTTCTGAAAACCAATGTTCTAAGTGAGATACATACATTAATGGTATCTCTACACGCATAGCCGGCCAAATTCGCCAATTACTTTTTCTAGCCGATTTACATAAGTTATTCACTAATTATATAATTAAACATATATTATACATGAGTTATACGTATATTATATATTCGTCGTCTATATTTAGTTTAATCACTCAAGTAAATGGCTATTTAGGTTAATTCTTCATCTATTATTGTTGAGTTTTTAAGATAAAATAGGCTTAAAAGAGGGTCAAGTAAATTTCATTTGAGATTCCCTCATTGACAAATGGACATTGTCTCATATTGGAAGAGGAAAATATTTTTGATGGATATATATACAACTGCTTTTCTTCTAGCTCTTAAAGAGTTAAAAAGAAGGCAAACCTCAGGCCGTCGTCGTCGCTTGCTTCGGCTTCGGTCAAATGATCGATTGATTGATTAATTTTTTGGACTATTTTTTTTAATAGTAAATATTAACGTAATATTATTAAATCCGGACGTCCGTTTTCCGTTTTTTATAACGGAAAATTAAGTTCCCCTCCCGTCCGTTGAAATGGAAGAATAAGGTTTGAATTCCCGTTTTATTGTGGTCATGATAGCCCTTCCGAAGAGTCTCAACATATTGGCTATATATATCAGATCATTCTCTCAGATTTTCTATACGAATTTCTGAGTTCTTCTCCTTTCTTCTGTATTGTTTTAATTACTAAGCAACAGTAAGTGTGATTTGATACTGATCTTTGTGTTCGCTGAAACACTGGGGTTTGAAGTACCGCTACACAAGTGTGTAATTCGTTCTATCCTAGGAGGAAATAATACACAACCTTGGGTACTAGGAGGGGATTAAATTCCTAAAGGAAACATTGTGAACTCAGTGGGCTCGGATTAAATTTTATTTCTGTTTTTCATTTATGTTTATACGTTATTTTTATATTCTTCAGAATTATTTTACAAATACAGTATACTAACAAGCTTAAGAAATTTTAATTATTTTTGTATTTGTGTTATATTCACTATTCTGGAGACTAAAATGTTTGTGATTTTCTACTATGTTGGACATTAAAATTTACGTGATTTTAACGTTTGTTTGTGTCATTCTTTTACAGAAATGACGAATGACAACGGGAACCAGACTGTTCCTATGGTGACTGCCATTGCATCGACAAGCCGAACAACACCGGCATTGGCACCGACAGAAAAAACCGAAAAATTTTCGGGATTGAATTTAAGCGGTGGCAGCAGAAGATGTTCTTCTACTTGACTACTTTAAGTCTACAGAAGTTCATTAAGGAAGATGTTCCTGTTATGGCCGATGAAACTCCAGAGCATGAACGCTTTCTCGTGATTGAGGCGTGGAAGCATTCTAATTTTATGTGAAAGAATTATATTCTTAGAGGACTAGATGACGATCTGTATAATGTCTATAATAGTGTGGAGACGTCAAAAGAACTGTGGATTACGCTTGAAAGGAAATACAAAACTGAAGATGTCGGGTTGAATAAATTCGTTGCCGCTAAATTTTTGGACTACAAAATGGTAGATAGCAAGTCTGTTATTACCCAAGTCCAGGAATTGCAAGTGATTATTCACGATCTCCTTGTTGAAGGTATAAGTAGAATTAATACTAATGTTGATAGTATTAATTTTATTATGTTTACCAACAGAATTTTCATTGAAGGTCTTGTCATTAATGAAGCTTTCCAAGTAGCAGCGATAATTGAGAAGTTGCGTCATTTGTGGAAGGACTTCTAAAACTACTTGAAACACAAACGCAAGGAGATGTCGCTTGAAGATCTCATTGTTCGGTTGAGAATCGAAGAGGACAGCAAAGCTGCTGAAAAGAGAGGTTATGGAAACTCAACAATAATGGGAGCAAACATTGTTGAGAATACTCCTCAAAATAAGAGAAAGAGGAAGCAGGCTTCTTGACCGAAAAGCAACCCAAGCAAGAAGAGGTTCAATGGAAATTTCTACAACTGTGGAAATTTGGACACAAATCTACATATTATCGTGCTCCGAAGAAAGACAAGAAGAAGGGTCAAGCAAACATGGTTGAAAAGAACGAAGATGTTGATGACTTGTGTGCTATGCTTTCTGAATGCAACCTGGTGGGAAATCCTAAGAAGTGGTGAATTGATTCTAGAGCCACTCGCCATGTTTGTACCATTAGAGAAGCATTTGCTACATATGCTCCCGTTGGACCCAAAGAGACGCTTTCTATGGGAAATTCTGCAACTGTCAAAATTGAAGGATGTGGAAAGGTATTTCTGAAAATGACTTTTGGTAAGGTGGTGACTCTAAACAACGTCCTTCATGTTCCCGAGATTAGAAAGAACTTAGTCTCTGCTAGACTTCTTGTTAAGAACGAGTTTAAATGTGTCTTTGTATCTGATAAGATTGTAATAAGTAAGAATGATATGTTTGTAGGAAAAGGTTACCTCACTGAGGGCCTTTTCAAGCTAAACGTAATGGTTGTTGAGAATAATAATAAAATTTCAGCTTCTTCTGACTTACTTGAGTCAAATGATTTATGGCATATACGTTTGGGTCATGTCAATTATAAAACCTTGTGGAAAATGATTAACTTGGAAGTATTGCCTAAGTTTGAATGCGAAAAATCAAAATGACAAATATGTGTGGAATCTAAGTATGTTAAACATCCTTATAAGTCAGTTGAAAGGAATTCAAATCCTTTAGACTTAATTCACACAGATATTTGCGACATGAAGTCAATATCATCTCGTGGTGGAAAGAAGTATTTCATAACTTTTATTGACAACAATACTCGATATTGCTATATTTACTTACTTAATACTCCCTCCGTTCCAATTTATGTGAACCTGTTTGACTGGGCACGGAGTTTAAGTAAAAAATGAAGACTTTTGGAATTTGTGGTCCTAAACAAGTCTAAATGGGGCCCAGAGTATTTGTATGGTTATAAAAGCTTCTCATTAAGGGTAAAGTTGTAACTTTAAGCTAAATTGTTACCAAATTTAGAAAAGGTTCATTCTTTTTGGAACGGACCAAAAAGGAAATAGGTTCACATAAACTGGAACAGAGGGAGTAGTAAAGATGAAGCAATAGACACATTCAAGCAATACAAAAATGAAGTTGAAATACAACTTAACAGGAAAATCAAAATGATAAGAAGTGACATGGGTGGTGAATATGAATCTCCTTTTGAAGAAATATGTTTAGAATATGAAATTATTCATCAAACAACGGCCCCTTACACACCTCAATCCAATGGAATTGCAAAAAGAAAGAATCGTTCATTAAAGAAGATAATGAACGCATTGTTGATAAGTTCTGGTTTACCAGAGAACTTGTGGGGGGAAGCTGTTCTTACGGCTAACCGGATACTAAATCGAGTACCCCATAGCAAAACACAATCCATTCCATATGAAAAATGGAAAGGAAGGAAGTCCAACTTGAATTATTTTAAAGTGTGTGGGTGTTTGGCAAAAGTGCAAGTTCCTAAACCGAAAAGGGTAAAAGTAGGACCGAAAACCGTTGATTGTGTTTTCATAGGATATGCGACCAATAGTAAGTCATACTGATTTCCGGTTCATAAATCAAAAAATCCCAATATTCATAATAATACGATTATATAGTCAGATAATGCTGAGTTCTTTGAAAATATATGTCCGTATAAAAAGGAATGTGAGTCGATTGGTGAAGAATCTAAACGACCTCAGGAAGAAACAAAAGAAAGTACATTTAATCAGGAGGATCCAAGACATAGTAAATGTTAAAGAACGTCTACTTTATTTGGACAAGATTTTGTGACTTTCTTATTGGATAATGAGCCTCGAACATTTAAAGAAGCTATGTCTTCTTCGGAATTATTGTTTTGGAAAGAGGCAGTCAATAGTGAAATAGAATCCATATTAACCAACCATGCATGGGAATTGATTGATCTTCCTCCTGGAAATAAACATTTGGGTTCTAAATGGATTTTTAAGAGGAAAATTAAATATGATGGCACTATTGGTAAATTTAAGGCAAGACTTGTAGTCAAAGGGTATAGACAACGAGAAGGTCTTGACTACTTTGATACATACTCTCCAGTTATAAAAATTACACCATACAGATGTTAGTAGCATTAGTTGCAGTGTATGATCTTGAAATTCATCAAATGGAACAACCTGAAGGGTTTGTGGTTCCAAGTAAAGAAAAGAAGGTATGTAGACTTGTTAAGTCCCTTTACGGACTAAAATAATCACCCAAACAATGGTATGCAAAATTTGACCAAACAATATTGTCAAATAATTTTATGATAAATAAATAGGATAAATGTGTATACATTAAAAATGTTCCAAATCACATAGTCATTGTTTGCTTATATATGGATGATATGCTGATAATGAGTAATGATATTGTCAACATAAATACGACTAAGCGTATGCTAACTAGCAAGTTTGATATGAAGGACTTGGGAGTTGTTGATTTAATTCTGGAGATTAAGATCCATAAGACTCCTAAAGGTCTGGCATTGTCACAAGCTCATTATATTAAGACAATACTTGAAAAATTCAAGCACTTAGGGTTTAAAGTTGCAAAGACTCCAATTGGCGTGAATTTTGCATTGGCAAAGAACAAAGGCCAAAGCATATCACAATTGGATTATGCTCGTATGTTTGAATGCTTAATGTATATCATGAATTGTACACGATCAGATATAGCTTGTACTATAAGTAAATTGAGTCGATACACGAGCAATCCAGGTCAGTCTCATTGGATGGCAACGAAACAAGTTTTGGGATATTTACAACATATTCAGGACTTTGCTTTGCACTACAGTAAATATCCTGCGGTGATTGAGGGATACTGTGATGCAAATTAGTGACCGGTTCAACTGATTCTAAGCCACGACTGGATATCTATTCACTATTGGTGGAGGAGCGGTATCTTGGAAGTCGTCCAAACAAACTTGTATTGCCCGCTCTACAATGGAGCCTGAGTTCATAATCTTAGATAAAGCCGGTGAAGAAACTGAATGGCTCAAGGAATTTCTTGGAAGACATTCCATTTTGGCCCAAACCATTGGCACCAATATGCATACATTGCGATAGTCAAGCGACAATTGGAAGAGCGTTATGTATAACGGTAAATCTCGTCATATACGAGGAAGACATAAAACTGTTAGACAACTACTCTCTAGAGTAATTATCACGATTAACTACGTGGAGTCAAGTGATAATGTGTCGAATCCACTAACAAAAGGCCTAACTAGAGAGGTAGTTGAGAAATCATTGAGGGGAATGAGACTATGACCGAGAACAAGTCATTGTGGCGGTAACTCTACCTAAAAGACTGGAGATCCCAAGCTCTAGGTTCAAGGAGATCAAACAAAGCCATTAATGATGGTTCAACATTGTCACCTAAAATTTTGGTCCATTCTCGTGATGAGACAATGTTAATTACCAAGGATAAAGCATTAAAGCTTTTTAATAATTTCTAAATTTGATACGGGGTACATCAAATAGTGTATCTATGGGATGTCACGTTTAGGAATCACCTATGTAAGTGTGAATTGTTAGCCGTTTCAAGAAGAATTTTGTAAGGCGAGTTCTCTACGCACTTATGAAACCAGGTTGTGTTCATGGCTGAAACGAACACAACAATGAGAACCAAAAATGGTTAAGGGTTGGTTGTGTGACATATGATTGTCTAGGTATACACCAAAGTTCAATGGTTCAAAGATATCAAATCTACCGATTGACCGAGTATATTCGACATAAGTTCACTACGGAAAGTTCAAAGGGAAACCTACTTATGCAGATGCAATTAATCCTTGCTTGTGAATCACACAATTTTTCATGCATATTTCCGTAATATAGCCATCTCCCATTCATGTGGGGATCGTTGAGTTTTAAAGCTAAAATATGCTTAAAAGAGGGTGAATGGAAAATGGAGGAAAAATAAAATATTTGAGTTTCATTTGAGATTCCCTCCTTGACAAAGGGACACCGTCGTCGTCGTCGCTCGACTCGACTTTGGCTTCGGATTCGGCTTCGAATTCGGCTTCGGTCAAATAATTAATCGATTAATTTTTTGGACCAAATTTATTTTTCAATAGTAAATATTAACGTAATATTATTAATTATCCGGTTTTTGTAAACGGAAAATTAATATTAAATCCAAATTATTCGTTTCCTCAACGCCCGTTTTCCGTTTTTTGTAACGAAAAATTAAGTTCCCTTCCCCTCCGTTTTCTGTTTTTGTAACGGAAGAATAAGGTTTGAATTCCCGTTTTATTGATACGTAAATAACCATTTACGTTATGGCCGTTTTGCTTAAACTGTCATGATAGCCCTTCTGAAGAGTCTCAACATATTGGCTATATATATTAGATCATTTTCTCAGATTTTCCATACGAATTTCTAAGTTCTCCCTCTTTCTTCTATATTGTTTTATCTACTAAGCAACAATAAGTGTGATTTGCTACTGATATTTGTGTTCGCTGAAACACTGGGGTTTGAAGTACCGCTACACCAGTGTGTAATTCGTTCTATCCTGGGAGGAAATAATCCACAACCTTGGGTACTAGGAGGGGATTAAATTCCTTAAGAAAACACTGTGAATTCAGTGGGCTCAGATTAAATTTTGTTTCTGTTTTTCATTTCTATTTATACGTTATTTTTATATTCTCCAAAATTATTTTACAAATACAATATACTAACAATTACTCCCTACTCCAACAATGTTAAGCGTCCTTTTATATTTCCAGCAATTTTAGCAAAATGAATTTTTTTTGGATCTGTTTGACTATTCCTCCTACGTAACTAAAGTATCATCAAGAATTATGTCTACGAACTCAGAGTTAACCATAATCTAAAAAATATTAAGAAGTTGTGAGATATAAAAAGGTATGTTCATAAAACATTCTTGAAGAATCAAGTAAACGAAAAATGACCCCTTTAAATTTGGTATAATCATTAGTTGGTCAATTTGACAAAAAAGATCAAAAGAATAAGAAAATGATCAATTCATTTGCTTTTAAGAAAATTATTACTATTATAAAAATAAGAAATACTGATTAACTGCATGTAGGTAATATGCCCTTAAATGGCTATAAAGCTACGGAAAGAAATGCAAAGTACAAAATTAATTGATACTGTAAAAAATGGAAAAAATCAAAAGGTAAAATTAAAATGAACAAAAGAATATATTTTGCTTATTCCAAAACAATTACGTAATTTCCTTTTAAATACTTTTAACATTTCTCCCGGTAATTATGATCATAATTTGTTGTATGAGGGTGTAAAGTGTCCAACACAAACTTCAGGGGTCACCGAGTAACAAAAGTTTATTATGGGGGGAGTTATAAAAGGCTGAAAATATGTTTCCTTGCTCAACTGTTTTGTATGCTTATACAAACAGCTGCAATAGCGGAATCCACAATGCCTACGAAGACACTGCGATGTCGCTACTTTGGCATCCTTTTCTGTATTTCGTACTATTTACCGTCCAATTCTCTTTGTCCAAATCTATCGGCAATTTCCTTTCGCTCTATTATGTATTTTCTATTTGACAGACTTCTGCAGTACTTTCTCAATACATCATCCTTTCTCCAATGGCACAACTTCGAAAGGTGAGAAATATTCCTTTCCATCTACTTCTTTAACTCAAAGTTCAATTATTATTTGGAATATTTTTCACGAGAATAACTTCAGCTTCATCTCTTTGACTCTTCATTTTATTGCTTGATCATAGCTAAAGTAACTTGATATTATACCATCTGATTGCCACTTTTTGTACCGCTAACCAACAGCTTCCAATATCTTCAGATTCATTGCAATACTTCTGCTTTTACTTGGATTAACTTCTTCTTTTTAATGGTTCACTCTTTGGCTGGTCTAGAAAATTAATTATTTTGACCTTGCGATCCTTAAGGATCGGAATATTGCTGGCGCTCATGCTTTAGATGCTCTTTCCATAAACCACATCGCTGTCCCAATACGTTATAGTCAAATTAAGGCATAATTGTTAAAATTCCTGGAATTACTTCTAATATAAATGAAAATAGAGTTTAGTGCTCCGTTGATTTTTGTATTATCATATTCAGTTATCCAAACAGTGATGTAGAAAAGGCCTGTAATGTGTGATTTTGCAGTGTAACTCCAATCGACATACCTGATCAAGCGTGTATCTGTGGTCTTGCTGGACCTGACGAAAAACATGCTTATAGCTGCATTAGTACTTTTATTACATCTTTCTGGTCTACTTTCAGGAAAAATATACACGTGCCAGAGATGACCCTTTTTTCGATGGCATGCGAAGAGGTGAGGCAGCAGTCATCAGCAAAGGAAGTGGTCTAGACATTCATAGAAAAGCCACAAAGAATGACATAACGAGGTCGGCCTCGGATGTTGGTAAACGAGGACAGAAAAAGATTCATGTGGAATTATCTGGAAATGATGCTTATTATGATAGAAATTTTACTAATTCAGATTCAGAAAGTATTCATGAACCTCTTGGTCGGTCATTCTCTGCGAGGTCATCAGCAGCTTCCACGATGAGTTCCTCCCCTTTGGGAAGTCCTCGGTCTGGCTTGAAGTTTGATTTGCATGATATAGATGAGTCTACCATGCAGTCTAGTCAAAGATCATTTGAAGCAAATGGAGAGTACTATTTTCCTAGTGGCTTACATTTGCCTGCCTATGAAAGATCTTATAGCGTGACCAAGAGATGTACATCTATCTCCGACATTCCACTTCCTCAATCGGCAGCATTGTTCTACTGTGGATATTCACCGCAGCTGGAAGTTGTTGGATCATGTCAAGGAATTCACAGGCTGAATATTTTTCTGAAGGCAAGAAGAGATGATGTTAGTGCAGGAGTTCCATCAAGATTCTTGCATGCAGTGATTGGCCCAGACTGCTGCGGTAACCTCCATGAACCATTCATTCTCTAACTTAGAATTGCCTCCTTAGTAACCAGCTTCTGTAATTTCATTTAAGTTTAGCATGTTGCAATGTCTCGAAATAGTCCATGGATAAATAAACGATTCTCAAGTTTGTAGTTTATCAGCATCCAACATATTCCTAAAGTATACACCGAGTTAAATTGGTCTTAATTTCATATCCAAAACTGTCCTCATTAGGGCTTAGAAGATCATCTCGAGAGGAGTGTTCATGATAGATATGTACTGTATGTCCTTTGAAGTTTGATTTGAAAGTTAAGAATTTTGAGAGTACATTTAAGCTGTGGTTTGAAAGTGAAAAAAATATAAAGTTCAAGGTCTCAGGAAAGTGGTAAGAGTGCTGGAGATGAGGGGAAGTAAACAGAGAAGGCCAGAATGGATGGTGGACCATAGATATATGGCTATCATGGCAGCATCTTTAACTTGTCTTGTGGTAGAGAGATTGAAACTACAAATGGCATGGTAAATCATCAGATAATCATGAAATTTTTTCCTTCATTTTGTTTTATATTTGATACTAGATAGAGCCCCATAAATGTTGGTCACCCAATTGAAATATGCTAGTTTTAAGAATACTTGTGCATAAAGAGTTGTATTCATGAATAAAGTAAATCAACAAAGGAGAATCAGTTGTTATTTGATTTGAAAAGCTAAGTAGCAAGCAGAGTACAATAGTCTGAAAGTGTTAAGCCTTAGATGATTCTACATTTTCTTTTTCAAGGATAGTTAACTAGTTACTCGTGAACTGGATTTGTACAACATGATCCAATTTATGTTTTGACTCATGAGCAGTATCCTAACATTTCTTGCTATCAGTCCCCAAAATTTGAAGAGTTACTGACATGATATATCTTCTATTTAAAGTTAAAGATTGTTTTCTCCAGTTACCGACTTGGTTTAAGAATCTCAGAGAGAGGTTGAGGATCCTCACGTTACTGATGATGCATGAATTCTATTGGAACAAATATCTTGATGTTTGATACTTTGATTCTACTTAAACAGGGCCAAACTATACAAATACTAAAGCAACGGATACTTGTAGGAGTAGATAAAGTATCATAATGAATGATAATTTCCATACAATTATGGAGCCATGATGTCTCCAATTGAAAACATGAGCTACATAAAATGAGTGGATAATCCAATAGAGTAGAAGCTTCTGGAAAAGGTTGCGAATGGCCTAAGCCTACAGTTAAAGAACGTAGATCCTAGTAAATCACTTTTGATTTTACAATTTGTTTTTTTAGTATATATATTGCTCAGAAATTGTAATCGCATAAGTATTTCTG
The DNA here is from genome assembly GCF_000393655.2 of Nicotiana sylvestris. NCBI lineage: Eukaryota > Viridiplantae > Streptophyta > Magnoliopsida > Solanales > Solanaceae > Nicotiana > Nicotiana sylvestris. The sequence continues at coordinate 60,641,656 of NC_091058.1, forward strand.
GTTGTTTATGTTTAAGGAGAAATGCACCATCTCCTTTGCCACGTGTAAAGATTTTGCAAATTGTTCAAGGTCACGGGTTCAAGCCGTGGAAGCAGCCAATAATGCTTGCATTAGGTAGGCTGTCTATATCACACCCCTAGGGTGCGGCCATTCCCGCACCCTGCATAAATACGGGATGCTTTGTGCACCGGGCTGCCCCTTTTTCAAGTTTAAGCTTCCTCTTTCATTGAATAGCACCTTATAGGACCAGAAGTATATAGGTTGTATACTCAGACAAAAGAGGTGCTCACCTTATATAGTCCTTTGGCAATTATTGAGAAATACTTGCTTCGTTTAATTTATCAATTGCAGCACAGAAGGAAAAGTCCTTATTTAGAGAACAATCAGTAGCTTGAACATTCAATGCGCGTCTGTGATCATTTGTAACAACCTGCATCTTACATTGGTCGACTTTAATCGTATGTTTTTTTTGCCATCTGGATGCAGATATTGCATCTGTTGCTTCAACCATAATGTATGCTTTTTACTTGAATGAAACATTAAATGACAACCAGTTATGCATTGTGCCTGTCATAAACACGAAGAGGTCGGACATTCATTCTCATGCTGAGCTCAGATGGCTACTTGATTCTTGCTTTCTTGATAAATCTTCCTTGATTTTTATTGATGAGGTATGTTCCATTCTATATGCAAAGTTAATGAAAGGAAATGAGACTGTAGTCTAAATTCTCTAGACTTAGGTCCACATAGTAAATGAAATTCCAGGAACGTCATCCAAACAACTGATCTGCTTTCCTTGGAAAGTTTGAAGATCTTGTCTTTTACTCAAACAAAAAAAAAAGTCTCTACTTTCTGCTATACTCTAAATATGGACATACTACTTGGTTCTTATTCAATTGATAGCTTGATAATTTTTATGTCTCAAAAGTTTTAATTATGTTCTCTTCGTTAAACTTTCAACAGATTGATCTTTCCTACTACGATTTATATGGGAGTCTTAAACTTGTTTTAGTCAACCAAAGCAAGCTTCCAGCTAATCAGGAGGTAAGTGCTTTGTTTCAAGTGTGCTGATTTGCTATTAATCAGTTGAATAATGATTAGTTGCTGCTTACTGGAACAGGCATTAAAGGATGCAGTGGTTGAAATTTTTAATTGCAGAGAGGTTCTTTTTATTTCGGTTTCTTTTTTCTATTTCTCCATTATATTTTGACTATGTCAAGTAGTAAAGTCTGTTAAATAGAGTGAGGCTATGCTCTGACCTTTTCTGTTTAAGCAGGAAAATACACCTTATTCTTCAGTTGGTTCTATCACCCTTGGGAAGGTATTTTCCTCATTTCCATAAGAAATATAGGGGAAAATCGACATACCAATAAATGTTATTTTCCTTGATTTGTCTTCTATGTTCTAAAAACACTATTTTCATACGTTTAACAGCTCTTGATCTTAAATTGGTTAACGGAGACTAGTCACTAAATTCGACTTCGTAAATATTTATGCAAATGCTTTATTTGGTGGAAGTTTGACTTAGTCCAGTGTAGCTTGTGCTCCAAAAAATTTAAGAACAACTAGAGAAATATTACAGCAAGATTTTACGGATGTTGGAGAAAGTTAGGCCTTGGCAACCCTCACCTCATGAGCTAGCTTTCGATGTTGAGTTAGGCCTAAGGGTCATTTTATTTACACAATCAAACTTGCTGCCGGGAGCCAAATGATTGTTCTTACTTCTACTTGACGTATTTTATGTACTAATTTATTTATTGTAGGAGGCATCATGCTGCACACTTATTGCTGACAAGTTTGCATGCACTTCACCAGAGATACTGGCAGGTCAAGGGTTCAGTCGACTTCTGGTACTAGCTCTAATATCTGGATTTTCAAACGTGTATGCAAGTTATATTTGTCTAAACTGAAGTCCTCTATTATGTTTTAAAACCATTCCTTTTCTTCATCTCCCTAACTACCAGAACTGCCGTTGTTTGGACTTGTAAAAAAGAAAAAAGATACTGTTATTTGGTACCGATGCCTGAAGTCTCAGAGCCTGTTTTCAACCAATATATTATGATAGATATCTGAAAGAATTGCAAATTTTTTTGACTCCCAGTTGAATTCAAGTATTTGAGACGGCCTTAGGACCAAGTAATTCCAAAGATATGAAGGTGAAAAATATGATGAGAATTTTAAACTGCAAAAAAATTCCCAGTGGTAAATGAAAAGCTTACCCTTTCCAAATGAATGTTTTGCCCAGAGGTGGAGATTGGATTTTTAGTTTATGGGTTCTGAACCACAATCCTTTTTTCTTATTGGGGTCTGGATAAATTATTTATACATATCAAATGAATTTTTAATACAAACACAGGGTTTGAGCCTAAGCTATTGGGTTCTGCGCTGAACCCGTAACTGTAAAGGTGGCTCTGCCCCTGGTTTTTCCTGGTTCTTGTGATTAGTATCGATAAATTATATTGTTCATAGTTGTAACGAAACTGGACCCTTCATTTATATTCATGTTGTTTTCTGTTAGGAAGTGTGAAAGAGGGTCCTATTGTATTTTTAATGGTGAAAAGATTTGTAAGAGTAATAGCAACTCCAATGTGGAAATGAAGACACTATTTTGAGACAGATCATAGTAGAATCAATCATTTAGTATGAGATGAACTTTGTAGGCATTTGATTTTTGATTTTTTTATAAAAAAACTTTATTTGCATTTAATCCTGGAAACAAATTTCAAAAAACTTCTAATATTCTCAGTTTTCTCGGTGAATATTTGTAATACATTGTAGTCAATGGAGGTATCTAGCAACTTTTAAGAGAATTAGTTTGTACTTTTGTTATCTGGTTCTAGTGTACCTGACCAAATACAATTTGCTGAGGGATTTATTAAATTCTCATCTGTTTCCTATCCCCCATCTCCCACCTGGGAAAACCTTATGGTAGGCATTAACATAAAGTGCAAGATTCTATTAAATCATTTAATTTCCGAGGCTGTAAAAGTGGTCCCTGCATTCAAATCCTTGTTGATGCACAATCCTTCCCCACTTCTATCGATTCTTTTGATAACAATGAACAATACACAAGCTCCTACTAAAACATGTTCATGTATCTTTCTAAATGTTCAACACAATTTACTTGTCAGCTCTGCCGTGAAAATTGAATACGAGCACTATATTTGGCAATTCAATTTGTGAAAGATATCCTCTTCTTCTTATCCCTACCTATAGCATAGGTCCAGCTGTTTGCTTTGCTTACACTTTGGGTTTCTCTGGATGGCATAAGGACTTCTACTATCTTAACTAATGCCCTTATTGTGTCAAGGGTGTTGCGGAAGCCAAATGTATAGAGTGTGAATAAGTCACAACTACTATACCAAAAATTATGACAGCCACCAAATAATAAATAAGACAATAAAGCAATAATAAAGGGAACACCAGAATTTACGAGGTTCGGCTAATTCTGCCTACTCCTCGGACACAACCAAATATTTTATTCCACTCCAAAATACAAGTGAAATAATACTAAAGAGAGAAGATACAAATGCCTTAAACAGATGAGAAGGCAAATGAGAGATGTGTTTCAATCCTAAACATTAGGCCTTCTTTTATAGGGGAAAAATCCCCCCAAACTTAACTCCCAACCAATGTGGGACAAGGTAGGATCGAATAGTACCGCAAGCAACACGGTTGATAATTCTCCAATCTTCTTCTCCAATAACATCTGGTTTCTTTTCTTCAATGGCCAGATCTAGCCCTTGTTGAAAAAGGACATCTAGAACCTCGCCTTGCCACATCCCAAAATGTCCGGACCCGTCAAATATTTCGACCGCAAATTTCGCATTTGACACAATTCTTGTCATAAGCGAAGATGCCAATGATGACGTATTGTTGACACTTGATGTAGATTCTTCTTGTTTATTGTCTCCCATCTTTGACACAAATATTATTTAATAGCTGACGACACAAATCAAGATTATTTCCTTTCTGGTGTGGAAGATCAGACTAAGCTGCAACCACAGAGCATACTCAGACAGAACCTTGACTCAGTTACCAAGATAAATCTTTTCTGATGTGGAAGATCAGACTATGCTGCAACCACAGAGCATACTTAGACAGTACCTTGGCTCTGATACCAATTGTTGCGGAAGCCAAATGTATAGAGTGTGAATAAGTCACAACTACTATACCAAAAATTATGACAGCCACCAAATAATAAATAAGACAATAAAGCAATAATAAAGGGAACACCAGAATTTACGAGGTTCGGCTAATTCTGCCTACTCCTCGGACACAACCAAATATTTTATTCCACTCCAAAATACAAGTGAAATAATACTAAAGAGAGAAGATACAAATGCCTTAAACAGATGAGAAGGCAAATGAGAGGTGTGTTTCAATCCTAAACATTAGGCCTTCTTTTATAGGGGAAAAATCCCCCCAAACTTAACTCCCAACCAATGTGGGACTTTGGCATTTTGCCAAACTTCAACAAATCTCCACCTTGGCAAAATTCCACATTTTCAATTCTCTCTCAATAACAAATTTTGGTTGTGTCTTCATCTTCAATCTTCAGTGTTCAACAACGGATAAGTACATGACCACTTTGTTGATAAATGGAGCAGGTCGATTTGGATGTAACGGTCTTTATGAAATTTGTAGGTTATGCAGCTTTGATAGCCGTTATTCTTCACTATTCTAGGTTTCTAATTCCAGAGTGATCAGACTCAGCTCCCAATTACAACTTTGTCATTTTCAGTTAGATACAAATTGCATGATGCAACTGACCCCAAAGCAGGAGAAGTTTTACAAAAAGATATTAAAAGATTGTCAAAACCGGATGCAGCTGACCCCAGAGCAGAAGTTTTGCAAAAAGATATTAAAAAGTTGTCAAAGTCAGATGCAGCTGAGCCCAGAGCCGGAGAAGTTTTACAGAAAGATAATATAAATTTGTCAAAATCGGATGAAGCTGACCCCAGAGCAGGAGAAGTTTTACGGAAAGATATTAGAAGATGGTCAAAATCGGGTACTCATCTGCTTATCTTTGTCCTAATCACAGACCTTTCTATTTCAAATCCATGATTTATTAGCTTTCGTAGATGCTTTGTTCAAGTACGCCACTTTAAACTAGATGATTCATTTCTGTAGTAGGATATGAGCACAGATATATCGAACTGTAGTTCGTATTGGTATTCAAACTTATTTAAAGACCAAGGGCTAACAGGTGCTGAAATGTAACCCTGAAATTAGTTAATTAAAGTACACCTAGCTACAAATATGGATTACTAGATTTTCCATGCTCACACGTATCACTTCATCTTTTATGAGTGTTCCTAGAATGTGTAATTAGATTCTCAAACCTTTGGCTAGCCACAAAGTAATTTTATCTAAGCCAGATTCTGTTTTTTCTTTTTTCTTGACAAGTATTTGGCTAGCAATAACTCTTAGGAAGAAACTATAAGATGGTCTACAGGGTTCTGTCGAGTAAATTGATGCAATCATATTACGGTTAGAATTTACACACAGCTTGGATATTTGAGAAACTTCCTTGGAGTTTACATTCTTATTGGGCTCATTTCACACATTTTGAGGTCATGGACATGATATGCCTCATGCAATGTTTTTAGTGTATTATTTATGTGACTGACCTTCAGTGCTTGGGGCAGGGAAACCTGATGGTACAGGATCAAGAATGGGGACTTCAAATATTGGAATGAGTTCAGTCGGAATACCTATAGGGGAGCTCTTATCACATCACTCTACTTCAGCAGAAAACATAAGAAGTTTCCAGAGTAAGTAATTGATACTGCTCCTTTTCCAATTTGGAAGCATAAATATTTGAGTCAGTGACTAATCACAAGATAATTTTGATCATATCTCCAACTGTAGCTCTTTTTCATGTGATCCACTCAATCTGGCTCATCTTATTGACCACTGAGAGAAAATCCTCTAGCTAGCTGGCCAGTGTTCTTTACTTTGTTAGTTAAATAGATTACCCCCCCCCCCTCCCCCACCTTTTTTTTCCCTCTCTTTCTCTCAGTGACATTCTTTAATCAAGTTCATGTAGTCTCAAATATGACAACCCTTTTGGTCCTTATCTGCAGTTACTATGGCAGTGGTAGAACTTTTTTCGATCTCTCCATCATCTTATCGATCCATCTTTATCAAGGAATATATATATATATATCATGCTGCAAGAATTCTTTTACTGTTGTGTGCTAGGATGAGGGGACAAGGTTCTGGTCTGGTAGAGAGTTAAAACTTTTTTACCTTCTGTTCTGCCAAATGACATTATACTTTCACTCATCGTGAATATGCTTTAGCAAATATAACTTTGACAGCAGGGAGATACGACACCTTGTCTTGACAATTATTTTCTTTTCGATATGCAGAACTAGAGAAACTTCGCATCCTCTTGATTGTTTCAGGGTATTATGATGCAGAGAAGAGCTTCAAGGTTTAGTGGTCTCCTCTTTGAATGCTTGCTCTAATTTTGATGGATCAAGTTGCTCGATGTTGTGTCTGACAGATTATTCTACTTTTGTGTTATACTGTTGCCTGGTGGCTTATTATTAAATTTGTATCTTGGAACAATATAAATCTTTATTTCTAAATTCTCATTGCGACTTATTTTTAGCGGCTTCCTGGGTGAAGTTTTCCTTTTGTCTCATTCGTAAAAGAAAATTTCCAATTTGTTTATGCGAACAGAAGGATGGCTCTGTGTTGTGTGTACTTCTATGAACTGGATGTATGTGATATGGGATATAACCATTTTGCTGATATTCAAGCAATCTAACCATGTTCCTGGCTTTCAATTTTAGAGGGAGATTCTAGTCTCAGCTGAATCTTCTGAGCTTATGAAAAGCCTGCTCCAGTTTATCTACTCCTACGCAAATGTGCTTCCACTCAAAGCTTTGCGTCAATCAGGTCAGTAAGCTATATTTCTCCATATATAACTTTATCAGTCTCAAGATTATGTTTCTGTCTTGAAGCCATATTTCACCAGCTTTTTTGGGTATCAAGAATGCATAGAAATGAAAGTCGTTTATTACATGGAAGTAGGGATTTTTTAAGAGGAAAAGAAAACTAATAGCTGGCTCTTATATATACCCATTACTGTCTTTTTCTTCTGCTCTTTTTCTTTTTTCTTCTTTCCCTTACTGACCCTAGATGCAATTTCATGAACTACCATTTGAGTGTCTAGACATACCCTTTCCCATATGCTGGGTGTGAACTCTTGATGTAATTTTACAGGTCTAGCTACTGAGATGAGGGTGTTCGAGATTGAAAAAATTGTATCAAGGAAGACGATTGAGAAACTTCTGGAAGAATTCAATGAGATAGCAAAATAATATAAAATTTACAGGCCATTCCACATTTGTTGTTGTGTTAAGAATATGCATATATCTCATGTTCCAATAAGAGTCAAGAGTATACATTTGTTACTTTAGTAGTTACAAAGAACCTCTATATCTACTAGTTACTACAGGATGTTTATTTCTCTTCCAAACATAGTCTGTATGTATTGTGATAATACAGCCACATATCAGCGGCGAAGCCAGAATTTTCGCTAAGAGGTGTCAAAATATATAAAAGTAAATATACCAGAAAATTAAGAGGAGTCAATACATAGTATATATACATATAATTTATTTTTTTACCTACTGACACAGTGTAATTTTTCCCCTGAAGGGGTGTCATTTCACACCCCTTCCTGTAAAGTGGCTCCGCCACTTCCACATATATGGCGATAATCATTTTATATTTTTGAGTGCTCGCACCAAATATGTGGTGCTTATGCTTTCCTGAGCCGAGGGTTTATTGGAAACAACCTTTCTATCTTCACAAGGTAGGGGTAAGGTCTGCATACACACTACCCTCCCCAGATCCCACGGTGTGAGATAATACTGGGTATGTTGTTGTTGTTGTAGTGCTCGCACCAAATATGTCGAAAGGGGTTCTAATTTTTTCTTGTGGAAGTTACTGCTGGCGATGTTGTTGTCACTATAAGTGGTGATTATCTTTTCTTTCTTGTAAATGCAAGTATATAATGCTCTACCAGCATAGAGTTTCTTTGGGTACTACATGTTTTATTGCAAGACAACCGTATATAATCTTGGTTATCAACCGCCTACTTCTCAATCTATTCAAAGGAAATTGTTACTATGATTGCAGAAACAAGTGAAAGGATATCACCAGGGCTTTTCATTTTCACTTGGGGAAAAATTGCATGCTTGCTGTTACGCAATGCCTTCCTGATGTTCTTTGGAAGGACAACGTAAGGCTAAGCAACCGATGTCAGTGCGGTTGCTGTCCGCCAATGAGGTTTCCTCGGCACGCTAGACTAGATTGTCAGTACCGTGCGGGAAAACCAATGTCATGAGCAATTGCGGAAGCTGAGAGAGAATTGGGTTTTGAATGATGATGATGATTTTATTGATGAATGAAAATGCTGATTACAAAGATGCAGTGTCGAGGGGGAGAGACACCAGAAATGCTTGCTTGAAAATGTTTGATTGTTTGGTCCCCCTTAATAATGCTTAAAAAAAATAAACCAACATTACATGACTAGTCCTAATAAAGCTGTAGAAGCACACTGAAATGGAAATGATGTAAACTAGCTTATGATTACAATGAAAAGGACTTAGATTATTACAAGGTAGAACTAAGTCCGATGGCAGCAACTTTGTCTTGCGGGTTAGGGTCTGCGCGCGCGTTGCTGTGGACGCGCGCGACACTTGATGTGCTGGTCTGAGGCTAGGCGCTGGTGCTTGGCATCAGGGTCTGTGCGCGAGGCGCTGCTGGAATGGGCTTGCAGCTTGGCGCTGGCGAGGCATCAGGATCTGCGCGCGCGACATTGTCAGGGCGCGCGGCGCTGTTGTCATTGGCCAGCCCTTGGGCGCTGGCGAGAGGCATCGGTGGGGCGACAGAGGCGCCTGCGCGCTTGTCACTTGGCGCAGCCAAGACCACGGGGCCGACCATGGCGCTAGGCATTGTGAGTCTTGCTAGGCCGCCATGGGGCGCGGCCAAGGGGTCACGGAGCGTGTCTGGAAAGCAGCCCATGACATTCTCCCCCACCTGAGTTGGCGCCGTCCTCGGAGCCTTATGATGATGATGATGATGATGGTTGTTGGATGGGAGGTCTGCGCCCCTCTGTTCTGTGAGCTTGCTGTTGTAGCGACACAATGATTCCATGCGGCTGACATGGAAGACTGGATGGATCTTCCACCAATAGTTTTTACCTGGTATGTGGACTTCCCAATGCGTTTTTCAATGGGCAGGGGCCCGATGTATTTTTGTTGCAGGCGAGGGTCATGGGTCCTTTCTGCAAACAAGTACCGCTTTGGGATGCATAGCATTACTTTGTCCCCTGGTTGATGTTGGGCAAAGCAAAGCTTTTGTTCGGTGAACCTTTTTGCCCGCTCTTGGGCTTTGACGAGATAGCTCCGCACTATCCCCATGTTGCGCTCCCATTCGCTCGAGAAGTTGGCAGCTCGAGGAGATTTCGGCATGGTTGATGCATTCACCGTTTGCGGGAGAAGCGGTTGCTGTCCGATAACAATTTCAAAAGGGTTCTTGTTTGTATGAAGGCTCTTTGGAGAATTGAAACACAGTTGAGCAGCATCCAGAAGCTTCACCCAATGCTTCTGTGATCCGGTTGCAAAGTTCCGGAGATATTCCTCCAGCATGTCATCGAACCGGTCTGTCTGGCCATCCGATGGTGGATGGATGTCTGAGTTGTGACTCAATGTTGACCCAAAGCACCTGAAGAGATGGGTCCAAAAGTTGCTAGTGAAGCGTGAGTCGCGCCTACTAACAATGTCTTTGGGCAGGCCCCAATGTTTGACAATGTGCGAGAAGAAGAGTCGAGCTGTATCTTCTGCTGATGCATTTTGCGAGGCTGCTATGTGTCACACCTCCTTTTTCACTTACACCCGCAAAGGGCATAAAGGAGTTTTTTCAATTAAAGGACAATCGGAACGGAATTTAATTATTAATATTCAGAGTCGCCACTTGGGAGATTAATGGTGTCCCAAGTCACCGCTTGAATCCCGAACCGAGGAAAAATATGACTCTGTTACAGTCTGCGAACCAGAAATCCGAGTAAGGAATTCTGTTAACCCGGAAGAAGGTGTTAGGCACTCCCTGGTTCCGTGGTTCTAGCACGGTCGCTTAACTGTTGCATTTGATTTTATCTAATTTTAATACCTGCTAGCTTATGTGCCTTTTATTCGTAAACCGCTTTTTATCATTATTTATTTTACAAGAATTGCGACGTCATGAAAACGCGTTTCGAACCACGTCGCAATCAATGCACCCGTGGTTGTCAACACATTTCGACTTCGTCGAGATTTGGATTTGGGTCGCATCAATGCGCACCCGAGTTTAAGAAGGTAATTTAATTAAAATCGCGCCTAAAGATTCTAACGTAATATTATTTTGGGGAAGGCCATGAAATTCACTAAACGGCCCTCCCGAATTCTAAGTATTTTAATAACTATTTATCGCAGGCCCCACAATCTATTTATCTATCTAGAGAGGCTCGTCTCATTTTGTTTTAAAGGCCGATCCTAGAGTGGCTATGATTTTCTACTATTTTTTTTGTCTCGGAAAATAATAATTGATTAATACGTCGGTAACTTTCTTTATAAGAAAGACTGTCCCCAACATATGGGCTTACATGGACACTAACAGTCCCAATTCCAAAGAAGGCCCAATTCTCACGCAAACACATACCAATGAGCCCAGGTTCGAACCTGGACAGAAACAACACGACGTTCACCCCAATCGATCCAAAACACCAACTCACTATTTTTAGCATTACCTCACTTCGGATCTCGGTTTTAACCAATCAAAACACAAGTGAACAATTATTTTTATTTAGCTTACTACCATATGAATTGTAAAATAACACGAACATAACGAAAGTGCAGTATCAAATTTGAACAACAAACTTGCCAAACAAAAGGCTGTTTTCGACTCTAGCACCAGAAACGTTAATATTAAACTGAAATTCGTGTATTGACTCAAACTTATCATTTTTATGCATTTCAAAATTTAAATCTAACCACCAGCTTCACACTTCAATTACTTCCTGACTTTTAAGAAACAAACTGTTGCTATTTTTATTATCAACTATTTGCACAAATCACAGTTGTTATACAAATACGTTCATAAGCTAACAATAATCAATCCAAATGGACCTATCTGCTTCACTGATTGACTGGGTCAACAACACCATATTAATTCGAATATGAGCTTAAACCAACATTTAATAACATGATCTAACAAGAGATAGGGATTATCAATGACCAGTTCCAACTGCCCATTGCCTAAACCAATTAACAGCCCACAAATTAACCACAACATCAGTCCTATTATTACATATCCGGTACAGATTTAATCACTCCAAATGAACACCAAGGAAACAGTGTATGACTTAAAGTAATAACACAATACTTGCACTTCAATCTCTTTTTCAATTCAGTTTTATTCAGCTTGTAAACACATACACCACTCAATGCTAGAGATAAGTACCTGGAAGTAACGAAACAAATGGGGAATAAGAAGGATCAGCAACAGGCAACAGAAATAATTGAACCGCAGTAATAGTTTCAACCCAGCAAGCAGATCAACAACCCAAGTACCAAACAGGAAGGAGAAATTGACCAAAACAGCATTAATGCCAAACAAACGAACTCAAATGGCATCCATAGACATCAGCAACCGTCAAACTCCAATAAATCCCAGTTTAATTCAATCCAAAATGCTTAATAACAAACCAGCATGGTCCAGAGCACTCTAACAATCAAAGGAGAAGAAAATCGATCAAAACTAAGTCCCAAAACCAATGTAACAATGATTTGTATATTTGTTGGGCTTTTATCTACTTTCTTTTGGTTTTTTTTTCTCGAATGTACCGGGAGTTTCAGATCCAGTATTTCTAATCTGAGATTCAAAACTAACCTGGGAAGCTTAGACTAATTTTTTTTTTGAGGGGATTTTGGGGCTCTCAGCTGAAGGAAGAAGACCCCCTCCCTAAGGCATTTCATGCCCTTTTATAGGCAACAAGAGAGAGTAGATCAGATTTTAGGCCTTCTTTTTTAGTCCCTCCCTTATTTTCAGTTTAGTCCCTCTATTCTTGACTTGCTAAACAAGTAAATGCATCACAATTATTGAAATCTACACTTGTACCCCATTCTAGAAGCCTCTAGGATGCTCTTTTAGCTAGGCAATTCCTATACTACCCTTACTCCTGCTTTGAAATTACTAGTCCTTAAAGAAACTACCCCTTTCATCTAACTAGAATTACTATCTTGTTTTCAGCTATAACCATACTGCTCAAACAGCCGAGATTTAAACAAAACTTCAAACATTTACCCCAAATCAAACAAAATTCCGAACAATCCAATTATTAAAACAAACTACTTAGCATGAAGCCACCAACCAAAGAAGCCCCGATTGATTCAGAGTTTGAACTAATCGACTAACAAGCCCACGCCCAATATTGATAGAAATATATGAAGAATAAACAAATATACAAACTATTCTAATCGAATTCACTAGCTAAACCCACAGATAACAGAAAGCGTGAGGCCATGACTTCTAATCCTAACTGATTGTTCAACAAACAAGGTTATGAATTAAACTAATTGACATTCAACTAAACTAATCAACACAAAACAAAAATGAAAAAAGCGATGAACAAAGAAACTCACCGATGGAGGGAATACTCCAGCCAACCACTGCCGTCCGAATCTTTCCAGATTTTTGACACGTAGCATCCCTAACCATGTGTTTTCACAAGAAAACACATGGCTAAGGATATTACGGTCCAAAGTCACAAAGATTTTGCGTTAGGGTTTTTGGCCGGAAAATTTAAAATTGATATTTGAACAAATCTAGGAAGATTCGAGACCAACGGGTATGGGGATTGGGTAGAGTAGGTTCCTGCGGTCACAAGGTATAAATTTGATGGTAATTGGTTACTTTGAGTTTTGGCTGGAATCCTTTGATCAAAGATTCGATGAGCTAGGGATAGATTTGAAGGAAACGGATGGTGGATTCATGACGAGGGGGAAGAGGAGGTCTCGTGATGTTATTTTGGTGGTCGATGGCATAAATGGCGTTTCCCGCCGGCGAGGATTCCGGCGAGCTCAAGGCTGTACGAGGAAGGAGGCATCTGTCTCTAGGGTTTGTGAGTGTCCTTCAGACACTTTTATTCAAAAGTTATATGGACTCTGAACCGTTGATACAAGGCAGATGAACGGTCAGGATTGTATCGCTTACAAAACGACGTCGTTTGGGTTAGGATAGGGGTAGGCCGGGTATTGCAGCATTGGGCCTGGATCTGGTTGGAATGGTCTAAGGGCGTTTGGGCCTGAAAATTATCAATGAATTGGCCCAAATTTGGGTCTTTATTAAGACCACTTTCCTACTCTTATTTTCTTTTCTCTTTTATTTCCTTTTTCTCATTTTTCTCATTTTTATAATTTTTTCTAATTTTTATAAAGATGTAATACCAATATGAAATTATTTCAAAATAAAGACTAATTAATTCCTAAAATTGTTTTAAAAACTATTTCATGACAAATTCACAATAAAAGTCATTAGAATGCAAAAGTGAACTAATTTTGTGATTTTTCATGTTTTGTTCTAAACAAATTAACCCTTAATTGATATTAAAATATAAAACTAAACCTAAATGCAAAAATGCATATTTTTGTATTTTATAAAAATTAACATGCGCAAATAAAATGCAACAATTATCAGAAAATGACACCAAAATGCACAAAAATTGTAAAAATAAAGAAAAACCATTTTGTTTGAATTTTTGGGAATAATTGGCTTAGGCAAAAATCATGTGCTCACAGCTGCCCCTCTTTGCTCGGAAACACGAAAGGTTTTCGGGCAAAGATAAGTGAGCAAATATGAGCGATTTTTGCCCGTTCAAATATTCCGTTGTGAAGCATTTTGAAAAGTTTGATCGCATCCTGCTTCAGAGGTTGCCTACATATCCTGGGCTAAACAGGAATCAGGTCAGTGTAGTTCGGGAATGTCTGGTAGCTGGGACTACCAGGAACTATGATTTCACTGCGCTTGCTGCTGTTTCTGCTTGCTGACCTCCCTTTTTACACCACGTCAAAGATAAAAGAAGGTAACCTAACTATGCTCTATGAATTACAAGAATCCTATCTAAATTATTCAAACTTGCTCTTGTACTTCCTTGCTGCCTTGTTGTCTTGTGTTTCCTTGTTGCCTCATTGTCTTGTGCTTTCTCGATAAAATTCCCTGTTGCTATTCCCCTGGTGAATTGAGATGTTATTCCCTCTCTCCAAACTGCTGAACTTGAATAAACTCGAACTCGAATGTATTCCTCTGTTATCCAGGCGGGCTCCTGACTGCTGAACTTAAAATTGAAACTACTCCTCTATTATCCAGGCGGGCTCCTGACTTCAACTGCTTAAAAATATTTAACACCTCCATTCTCCAGGCGGGCTCCTGACTTCGACTGCTTAAAATATTTAACACCTCCATTCTCCAGGCGGGCTCCTGACTGCTGAACTTAAAATTGAAACTGCTCCTCTATTATCCAGGCGGGCTCATGACTTCAACTGCTTAAAATATTTAACACCTCCATTCTCCAGGCGGGCTCCTGACTGCTGAACTTAAAATTGAAACTGCTCCTCTATTATCCAGGTGGACTCTTGATTTCTGAATTTTGAACTCTGTAACTTTGTTCTTCAGGCGGGTTCCTGACTTCAAAATAAACAAAGAGATTGATGGGAAACTAAAAACTTGAATTGTACTACCTCCGTTCTTCAGGCGGGCTCCTGATTGCTAAAATTAAATCGTATGTCTCTATTCTCCAGGCGGACTCCTGATTGCTAAAATTAAATTGTATGTCTCTATTCTCCAGGCGGACTCCTGATTTTTGAATTTGAATGTATTCCTCTGTTATCCAGGCGGGCTCCTGACTGCTCCAAACAATTATGAACCCAAGGTGTTACTTCTCACTGTACCAAGGTATCTTACCCGGGTATATGAATTACGTTCTATTATCCAGGAAGGTCCTGACAACTTGCATTTATTCTAATCATGCAACCTTTGCAACCAAATTATATTCCCCTATGTTATTCAGGATTATCTTGTATTTAATCAAACCGCACTTTGCGATCAAACCTGATTATTGCTTGTTTTTCCTTCTTGGGGAATTCCTCCTCAACGGCTAACTTTCTGCCCCTGTTTCAATCAAAGAAAATTTCGTCAGTTTAAAACGGTGGTTAGTTGATGGAATTCTTGCTGAAAAATCCTTCCACTGCCTTGCTTTGTGTTGACTGCCTTCCATGCACTGACCCTGAACCGCTTGACTTTCTGGCCAACTTTCAAATTTCCCACATTTGGCGACCTAAATGTTTTACACCCATGCTGTTATTTCACTTTTCTGACCTTTTGTTTAAGCTTTTGCCTTTCCCACGACATTCCCCAATCATTTCACCGATGAAACTTCCGTTAATTCCCTGTATTCCACTTGACGTCAAGTTGTTTTTGACATGCTCTGACCACGCTGAGCTTTACAATTCTGGAAGCTGGTAGTGAGCTTTGAAGTCCTTTCTGCTTGTGTTGACCAAAACTAGTACTGAAATATCTCAGCTAGATAAAACCCTCAAAAGAAAATGAAATGCGATGATTCTGAGTTAAGGATAAGAAGAATCCAAAACCAGATGACTGTTTAAAAATAGAAGGAAAAGAAACTTATCTGAGCGAGACAGCTAGTACCAATGGTCATGACATGCATTTTGGATTAATCAGCCCAATCTGTCCAACCAAACAACTCTCAATTGTTGTACCTCATTGCCCAGAACTTCCATCACTTGTTTGTTTTATCCAGACCTTAAGCTTGTTCCCCTGCGGTACCGCGAAACGGTTTCTATCAACAGACCTTTCTCAGTTCACCATTTCTTACCTCACCTTCGCCTTGAGGTGCCCGTAAAGGTTCTCACCAACAAGACTTTCTCATTTATTTTTCTTTCAGCTCCCGTCGCCTTACGGTGTCCGTGAGGGTTTTCACCCATAAGACTCTCTCATTTTTATCTTTTGTTCTTCTTGCTTGAACCAGAGTGTTGCCATTGCCACGAATTACCGCTACCTGCTCGAGTTGACATTTTATCAAAAATTGATCAGAAGGTCTTCCTTTGGACCGTAATGTAGGCTTTTGGATTGGGTTAAAAAGAAAGGTATGAAAGGCTCAAAACAATTCAAATGGGTTCAAATTACAACTTTCGGAATCCAACTTTCACAACAATCACAACTTCTGCCCCAGTTTCTTGCTTGGGAATTTTTGGATTTCTATTTTGGTATGACTGAACCTCGGAGTAAGGCTGCCTACGTACCCTTTCGGGATCAAGTCAAACGTAGTTCACTGTATCATAATTAACTTTTGTTGTTGTGTTTTTTTTTCTTCCTCTTTGTTTTCTTTTTCCTTTTCTTTCTTTTTCTTTTCTTTTGTTTTTCTCTTCTTTCTTTTCTTTTCTTTTCTTTCTTTTCTTTTCTTCTTCTTCTTCTTTTTTTTTCCTTTTTCCTTTGTTTTTCTCTTCTTTCTTTTATGTTTGGCACCTGTGTTCCCTGATAGTGCCGTTGATTTCGAAAGAGGGGTATGAAAAATAAGTAAGGCTCAAAGAGGATAACAAGGGATAAGAGTGTTTGGATAGCAGGACAAAACGCCTTCATCATTTCAATCTTTAAGATATGCTAAATACAAACAGATACATTCAGAACTAAAGAAATCATACATAATATCTCTTGACCACATCGGAATTGATGGCCATTTCTATACATTTTCCTTCCACATCTATCAAATACAATGCTCCGTTAGACAACACTCTGGTTACCACAAATGGTCCCTGCCAGTTTGGGGCAAACTTTCCTTTTGCTTCAGCCCAATAAGGCAAAATCCGCCTCAGTACTAACTGTCCGACTTCGAATTTCCTTGGACGCACTTTCTTTTTGTATGCTCTTGTCATTCTTCGTTGGTACAGTTGGCCATGACACACTGATGCCAATCTCTTCTCGTCAATCAAACTCAATTGCTCAAGACGGCTTTTCACCCATTCATCATCATCGATCTCAGCCTCTGCAACAATTCGCAGAGACGGGATTTCCACCTCTGCGGGTATTACTGCCTTGGTGGCATACACCAATGAATAAGGAGTCGCCCCCACCGAGGTACGAACGGTGATGCGATATCTAACAATGCAAAAGGTAATTTCTCATGCCACTGTCTAGATCCTTCAACCATCTTCCGGCGTATTTTCTTTATATTCTTATTGGCTGCTTCAACCGCACCATTTGCCTTGGGACGGTATGGAGTGGAATGCCTATGGGTAATCTTAAACTGCTCACATGTCTCCTTCATCAAATGACTATTAATATTAGCCCCATTATCCGTGATGATTACCTTTGGAATCCCAAACCGACAGATGATATTTGAATGCACGAAGTCGACTACACTTTCTTAGTCACAGACTTGAACGTCTTA
Organism: Nicotiana sylvestris; assembly: GCF_000393655.2. Taxonomy (NCBI): domain Eukaryota; kingdom Viridiplantae; phylum Streptophyta; class Magnoliopsida; order Solanales; family Solanaceae; genus Nicotiana; species Nicotiana sylvestris. Next base: position 60,659,180 of record NC_091058.1, read on the forward strand.
GCTTCCACCCATTTGGTAAAATAATCTATAGCTACCAAAATAAACCTGTGCCCATTTGATGTTGCTGGATCAATTGGACCAATAACATCCATGCCCCACGCAACAAAAGGCCATGGTGCGGACATCGTATGTAGTTCTGATGGTGGAGAGTGAATCAAATCTCCATGCACTTGGCACTGATGACACTTACGCACGAAACTGATACAGTCCCGCTCCATGGTGAGCCAATAATAACCTGCTCAGATCTTTTTTGCTAGAACGTACCCACTCATATGCGGTCCACAAACTCCAGAATGTACCTCAGTCATGATAGATGTAGCATGTCTCGCGTCAATGCATCTTAACAACCCGAGATCCAGAGTTCGTTTGTACAACACTCCTCCACTAAAGAAAAACCCGCTTGCCAATCGCCGAATTGTTCTTTTCTGATCACCGGTGGCCTGTATCGGATATACTCCCTTCCTAATGTACTCTTTGATATCATGGAACCACGGCTCGCCGTCAATTTCCTCTTCTATCACATTACAGTAAGCATGCTGATCACAGACCTGAATCCGCAATGGATCAACATAAGCCTTATCCGGATGATGCAACATCAACGCCAAAGTAGCCAAAGCGTCGGCAACCTCATTATGAATCCTTGGAATGTGCCTGAATTCTATGGCCTGGAAACGTTGACAAAGCTCATGCAGACACTGCCGATACGGTATAAGCTTCAAATCCCGTGTTTCCCATTCTCCTTGAATCTGGTATACCAGTAGGTCCGAGTCACCCATGACCAAGACTTCCCGTACACCCATATCCACAGCTAATCTCAATCCCAATATACACGCCTCATATTCTGCCATGTTGTTCGTACAGTAGAAACGAAGCCGAGCTGTAACAGGATAATGCTGACCTATTTCAGAAATAAGTACCGCTCCTATTCCCACGCCTTTCATATTTGCAGCCCCATCAAAGAAAAGTTTCCATCCTGGCTTCTCAGCTTGTTCCAATTCATCAATGTGCATTACCTCTTCATCAGGGAAATAAGTTTTCAAAGGTTCATAATCTTCATCGACGGGGTTCTCAACCAAATGATCGGCTATTGCCTGTGCTTTCATTGCAGTCCGTGTTACATAGATAATGTCGAACTCTGTAAGCAGGATCTGCCACTTTGCAAGCCTCCCTGTGGGCATGGGTCTCTGAAAAATATACTTCAACGGGTCCAAGCGAGATATAAGGTAAGTAGTGTAAGATGACAAATAATGTTTCAACTTCTGTGCCACCCAAGTTAGGGCGCAACATGTCCTTTCCAGATGAGTATACTTAACCTCGTAAGATGTGAACTTCTTGCTAAGATAGTATATAGCCTGCTCCTTTCTGCCCGTAACATCGTGCTTCCCCAGTACACAACCGAATAAATTATCCAAAACTGTCAGATATAGAATCAAAGGCCTCCCTGGTTCTGGCGGGACCAACATGGGTGGATTCGACAAATACCCCTTTATCTTATCAAAATTCTCCTGACATTCATCAGTCCATCTAACCGCAGCGTCTTTCTTTAACAATTTGAAAATTGGCTCACAAGTTGTCGTGAGCTGAGCAATGAACCTGATAATATAGTTCAATCTTCCCAACAAACTCATCACCTCGGTTTTGTTTCTTGGAGGTGGCAGTTCCTGAATGGCTTTGATCTTTGACGGGTCTAATTCAATACCCCGTCGGCTGACTATAAACCCCAACAACTTCCCAGATGGCACCCCAAAAGCACACTTTGCAGGATTGAGCTTAAGATTGTACATGCGAAACCTTTGAAAGAACTTTCTCAAATCTCTGACATGGTCGGATTGCTGTCTAGATTTCACGATCACATCATCCACGTATACCTCGATTTCCTTATGTATCATATCATGGAATATGGTCGTCATGGCCCTCATATAAGTTGCCCCAGCATTTTTCAAACCAAACGGCATGACCCGATAACAATACGTTCCCCACGGCATAATGAATGTCGTCTTTTCTGCATCTTCCTCGTCCATTAGAATCTGATGATAACCCGCGTAACAATCCACAAAAGAGCCTATATCATGTTTGGCACAATTGTCAATCAGTATATGGATGTTGGGCTGTGGGAAATTATCTTTTGGACTTGCCTTGTTAAGATCTCGATAATCGACACATACCCTGGTTTTGCCATCTTTCTTCGGCACAGGCACGACATTAGCTAACCAAGTGGGGTACCGTGTAACTTGAATGACCTTTGCCTCAAACTGCTTGGTAATCTCTTCTTTGATTTTTACACTTATGTCCGTTTTGAACTTTCTCAACTTCTGCTTGACAGGGAGGAGTGCCGGATCAGTGGGTAATTTATGAACCACCAAATCGGTGCTTAGACCTGGCATATCATCATATGACCATGCAAAAACATCTTTGTACTCATGCAATACTTTAATTATCTCCTCCTTGAGTTGTGGCTCCAGATGAACACTTACTTTAGTTTCCCGCACATTGTCTTGGTCCCCTAGATTAACTGCTTCTGTGTCATTTAGGTTAGGTTTGGGTTTTTCTTCAAAATGACTTAATTCTTTACTAATTTCCTCATAAGCTTCATCGTTGTTACAATCCACCCCATCATCACACTCGATTTCTTGTATTATTACTTCCGAGCTAGATTGGCTTTTAAAACTGGGCCGAAGATTCCTCATGCATGTCATATCATTGATATCAGCATAAAAAGAACTGTACAAAAGAAAAGAAAAATGGAAACAAAATTAGGAACGAAGAAAATTGCATTTCATTGAATGTAAAGATAACAAGGTTTTAACTCATCCAAACGGACGGAACATAGCAACTGGATTACAAACCCTGGAATAATCCAGGTGACAAAAGGAAAACAAAACCCACTACCACGACTCCCTCCGAATTGGAAGAGGAGTAGCTTCCTAATTGTTGATGTTAGCACGTGGTCCGATGTACTGTATATCTGCTCCGCTTGACCCTTCCCCGGCCTCAACCATGTTCACTTCAGCAAATACCCTCTCGAACACCTTATCCAAATTCCCCTCTGCCCCAATTAGTGAACCTGACACCTTTGCCAATGACTGTTTCTTGCTACCCGATCTGACGAAGGACCTGGACAAGCGTGGAATTGGTTTGGGAAGAACCCAAGCTTTCTTTTTCAATTTACGGGCCTTTCTAACATCTGCCGCTGTTGGTTTGAACCCCAATCCGAAGGTGTCTAGATTTTTGGGCAGGGAAACAGGTTGAATAATGCCCTGAAGTTCAGCTCCCAGACCTTTCCCTAGAACGAACCCGTTACTTAACATTTCTGATACTACCATGACGGTCGCAGCTGCCACCCTGGGACACAGAATGTTTTTACCCTCGGGCACTCTGCTCACCGGGACCGTGTCGAAGACCTGATAAACCCATGGTCCCTTATCATCTTCAGTTTCTATAAAGGGCACAATGACATCATTTATGGCGCATGTGGGATCTTCCCCATATAACACAATTTCTTGTTTGTCCCACTCGAACTTGACCATTTGGTGCAGCGTGGAAGGCACGGCTTTGGCCGCGTGGATCCATGGTCGACCCAACAAAAGTTTGTAGGATACTGCAGCATCCAACACCTGAAATTCCATAGTGAACTCGACTGGACCAATAGTCAATTCGAGTACAATGTCCCCTACTATGTTTGTTCCCCCTCCGTCGAACCCTCGAACACAAATGCTATTTTTGCGGATTCTATCATCATCGATCTTCAACTTGTTCAATGTGGACAACGTGCAAATATTAGCACTCGACCCGTTATCAATCAGTGCCCGAGTAACCATTGCGCCTTCACACTTGACCGTCAAATAGAGAGCTTTATTGTGCTCTGTGCCTTCCACAGGCAATTCATCATCAGAAAATGCTACCCTGTTCACTTCAAAGATTTTGTTGGCAATTGTCTCTAGATGGTTCACTGAAATTTTGTCGGGCACATGAGCCTCATTCAATATCTTCATCAAAGCTCGGCAATGCTCGTCAGAATGAATCAATAAAGACAACAATGAGATTTGGGCCGGTGTTTTTCTCAGTTGTTCAACAATGGAATAATCTTGCACTTTCATCTTTTTCAGAAACTCTTCCGCCTCTTCTTCCGTCACCGCCTTTTTGACTGGCACTGGATTGTCTTTAGCGCCCTTAGCCTTTCTCAACTCTTCGGGAGAAAAACAACGTCCCGACCGAGTTAGTCCTTGTACTTCACAACTGTCTTCCTCAATTTCCTTTCCTTTGTATGTCACCACTACCTTGTCATATTTCCACGGTATGGCTTTGCTATCAACCATGGGTAACTGGACTACTGGTTTTATGACAATTAGTTCTACGTAGGCCCTTTTCACAACCACCACGGGTGCAGATGATGACCCTGGTACCACTAACTTGACTAGCTCTGGCTTTTTTGCAGCAACAAATAGTCCATTTCCCATTACCAACACTGGTTTATCTTTTATTGCTTTTAATTGAACCACTGGCCTTGCGCTCACTGTCTTTTCTTTGGCTTCCGTAGAACGAATCACCATAACCACCTGCGAAGGTTTTTAGGCTCTGTCCCCTTATGTATCAGTTCGATCATATTGGCCTCATAATGCGCTGGTAACAGATTTTGATTGATGTTTGGGGCCTCTGGAGCCTGTACTTCAATACGGCGATTATCAATGAGCTCTTGTATCGCGTTTTTCAACTTCCAACATTTTTCAGTATCATGCCCCAGCATCCCTGAGCAATACTCGCAGCTAATAGAATGGTCCAGGTTTCAGGGAAGGGGGTTTGGTGCTTTGGACTCAATTGGGGTTAACATTCCCAACTGTTTCAATCTATGGAAGAGAGCAGTATAAGATTCTCCCAGCAGAGTAAATGTTTTCCTGCTTGGGGCCTTCTCACTTCTAAAAGCTTGGTTTGGGCGGAAGCTGGTTCCTGGTCTGTTTGCCCTAGGAGGTGGATATGTGTTTTGTGGGAATGGATGTGTGTTTTGGGGATTCGGTGCACGCCATTGCGAGTGCACCGGAGGCTGAGTGTAGGTCTGGGCGTGGTGGATAGAAAAGTGTGGTTCTGGTGGTGGATAGTAGTGTTGCAATGGGCCATATGGGGTATATTGGTAGTTTGGGTTGTGGGGTCTGGGTTGGTTGTAGTAGAGTGGAGGGTTATTGGGCCTGGACCAAGCACTAGCTTCAACCGTAGCAACTTCTTCCTTCTTCTTCTTTCCAAGCACACCACCAGTACCGCTTTGGATGGCCTGGGTGGTTGCTTTCAATGCCGAGTAGCTCAAGATCTTGTTAGATTTCAATCCTTCTTCAATCATGGCTCCCATCTTTACCACTTCATTAAACGACTTTCCGACAGATGTCACTAGATGACCAAAATAGGTAGGTTCCAATGTTTGCAAGAAGTAATTTACCATCTCACTCTCCCTCATTGGAGGATCAACCCTTGCAGCTTGTTCCCTCCAGCGGAAACCAAACTCTCTAAAACTTTCCCCAGGCTTCTTTTCCATTTTCAACAATGATAAACGGTCGGGGACTATCTCAAGGTTATATTGAAAATGGCCAATGAATGCCTGTGCCAAATCATCCCATGTATACCATCGGTCGGGGTCCTGTCTCGTGTACCATTCCAGCGCGGACCCGCTCAGGCTTTGACCGAAATATGCTATCAACAATTCATCCTTTCCCCCAGCACCTCTCATTTTGCTACAAAAGCCACGCAGATGGGCTACTGGGTCACCGTGCCCCTCATACAAGTCAAACTTCAGCATTTTAAACCCCGCAGGCAACTGAACATCAGGGAAAGGGCACAAATCTTTGTATGCGATGCTGATTTGGTTACCTAGACCATGCATGTTCCTGAAGGATTGCTCCAGGCTTTTGACTTTACGAATCACTTCCTCCTGTTATGTATTCTTAACCGGTTTCTCAACCTCTCCCGGGATTTCAAAATGGGGAGAATAGGTATATGGCTCAGGCTCTTTGAAAGTGGGTTTGGGAGGGTAATATTGGGTGTCATGAGCTTGGAATAGCGGCTCACTGGACGATCTATGTAGTGGGGCTGGGGGAGGTGCCACAAAGACTGGAACCATGGGTGGTGGAGGGTTTTGTTTGGGGGGTGGAGCTGGGGGAGCGTATGAAGTGGTACCATAGCCCTGGGTGTGATAGGGGAAGGCTGAAGATGCGTGGGGAGTGGTGGGCTCCTAAGCTTGAGCCAGGGGTGGGATGTAAGATGGATTGGCGGGATATAGTGGTGCCGGATGTCCCTGAGACCATGCCCGATGCATCTCAGCCATTTGTGCTTTTAATTTCCTCATCTCTTCTTTCATAGCACCCACATTTGTTACCTCAACTTCATTTGAAGGGTCTACGATGCTGATTTCCGAATCCTGCCCTGTCATTTTTACTTGATCTTTCGACCGAGTGTTGTACGAGTGAGTTGCCAGAATTGCCAATCAACTAACCACCTGCCTGGACTCACACATTTAGACAACCACTTTGTTAGCGATTAGGTTTTAACAGATTTAACAACCGCACGTTGGCATGAATGCACTTATACAGTTAATCATTTCTATTATGCATTTGCTCGATTGCATGCGTCATCCCGACACTTCGTTCCTTGTTTCTTTTTACCCTTCTTTCAAATTTCCTCACCTCATCCCTTTCTTGTGCTCTTCTCTTTCTTTTCTTTCTTTCTCTCTTTCTTTGGTTTCTCTTCTTTTTCTTCTTTTTTCTTCTTTCTTTTTTTTCTTACGATTACGGCCGAATCCTATGAAGATTGCCTACGTATCGTGACCCCGCACGAATCAGACCAAGTGTAGTTCATGAAAATAAATGCAAAAATAAAGGGTGAAAAATATTTTTTTGAAATTTTCAATTTTCATTACTAAAACAAACTATTACAAACTCAACACTTTTCGGAATGAGACTAACAAACGCAAACTAAAAGCAAATACAGACTCTAAGACTGCAGGCGCGCTTGACCTAGAAAGATAACGGACATACGAAAGACTGACTCAAAATGGTAGAAAATTACAGACACGGACTATGCATACTCTAGTGCTTCAAACTTAGGTGTCCGCGGGGCGTCGCTCGGCCTTGCCGCGGGCCTAGGATCCAAATCCCTTTCAAACTGCTTTAATTCATTCATGGTTCGCTTCACATAGATCATTGCTGCTGAGATAAAAGTAGTATAAGTCATGTCTTCACAAACTCGACATCTCCTGAAAATGGCAAGAGCAATGGCTCTAATCCTGTCTTTTGTTTGCTTCTTTTCTATGAGCAAGCGTCTTATCTGTTCGCTGCACGTCTTTAAAGCTCGAGAATCCTGCAGGTGTTGATCTTGCAACTGCTGCACTTCTACCTCCATTTGGGCCAACAAGTCGTAACAATGTCCACTTTCAATTTCAAAATCTCTAGCCTGCCTAACCGCTTTACCCTCAAGGGCAACCACTTTTCTCTTTAAATTGGCAACAATCTTCTCATGGTCCCTTTTCAACTGATTCAAGTAGTGGCGACGCTCCTCTGTTATTGTAGCCCACTGTGCTTTATGTTCTGCCATGATATTCTCAGATTTTTCTAATTCATCCCGCCATTCCCTGACTTCGTTTTCCAATCTTTTTATCAATTGCTCATCGGATCGGCTCCTCGGTTGCTTATCGACGGTTATCTTCAATTGCCGGATTTGGGCCCTAAGTGCTTCATTTTCTCGAGCCAGTCTATTCTTTTCACCTTGATCCGCGACAACCTGTACACTGTTCTCGAATTTCAGACTCTCAACTTGCTGCTTCAGTTTACCAATCTCAACTCGATAGCCTTCTTCCTTTGCTAACCAGTCCCACTGCTCTTGGGACGACTTGGCGAAATCTTCGAGATGAGGTCTTTTAGCCGGTCTCCCACATGCCACGTCACCTCTGAACCAATCATGATACCCTGGGGCAACTTCCCCTTTAACCCTATCAGACACATAAGTGTTTGCCATCAAATGTTGACACTCACTCCAGATTTGGCGAACCTCTTTCTCGGGGAACCGACCGTCAGGACTAATTTCGACCACTTGGGTACTCAGATCTTCATCTCTCGGTACTACTTGATACCTCCCGAGTTGCCTCAGAACCCGATATGGTGCATAGGGCTGGATGTTTTTGAGTCCCATCAACAAAAAATGCGGGCGGGCTGCTGGCATATATATGGCCTCTTCGACAGGCAACCATCCAAGCACCCACTGTATCTGGCTGGCATTGAGGTTCCGAAATAATGTTGTCCAGGCCGTGAATCCTTCAGGTAGACTAGCCCCTTTGATTCTTGTGTAAAATTCTCCTATACAAGTTTTCTCAGTCGAACCATAACTCAATAGCTGAGAGCGAGGGCACAAATGCTCAGTCATCCACATTTGTAACAACAAGTTACATCCCTCAAAAAGTTTGTCCCCAACTTTGCACGCAGTGAGAGCCCGGAAGATGTCAGCCACGATCATATGTGCTAAAGTGCTTTTCCCCATGGTTTGCAAGGTACTGACGACCCCTGCTACTTTCAAATCAATATTACCATCTTTTCTCGGGAATATTATGAGGCCCAAAAAAGCAATCATAAATGCCACTCGTCTGTGTTCCTCCCATTTTTGTCGGTTACTTCTACTACATAACTTAAAGTCTGGATTATTGAACCCGCCCACGTGGCCATACCTATCATATATGAAGCGGAAACTGTAGAAACCCTTTGCAAAATCTGGATGATGAACTGTTCGGGGTATTTTCAAGGAATCCAAGAACCAGTGTATGGTAATGGCCCTAGGAGCAATTAAGTATTTGAACCTCAATGGAGCTTGATCACTTCCAATATACCCCGCTATTTCTTCCAATGTTGGGGTGAGCTCAAAGTCTGAGAAATGAAATACATTATGTGCTGAATCCCAATAGGCGACCAATGCCCTGATGATATCCCCCCGAGGCTGGATGTTTAATAAATCCGGAAGGTCTTTCAAATATTTTTTCACTTCGTCTTGCCCCTCTTTGCCTAAATCATTCCACCATAATTGCAGCTCAAAAGGGATTTTGGTCATTATTGAAAAGGGCTCATTTATCATCGTGTTCATCCTGTACATTTATTAAAGCATTTAAGCAAAAAGAAAACTTTTATTCGACTCAAAAAAAACCATCTAATATCCAGCTTATTCACGATTCTTACTTCTCTTTTTTTTTTAAGATAAAAATACCCAGTATTGCAACACGGCCTTTCAACGCCTTGCGGACGAAAACTTAAGGCTGTGAGGGTCGAAAAACAAAAAAAATGAAAATATGACCAAAGGTGGCTGTTTATGCAAAGTCAGCCTTCCGGCGCCCCGTTTGGGAACATTTGGCTATTTTGACAAAAACGGCATCACCTAGTTTATTTATGACAAAAATTAAAATTTTGATATTTTTTGATTATTTTTGCAAAGGGGAGGTTGGACCCGATGAGGGTTGCCTACGTATCTCACGCCCTGTGAGAATCAAACCATGCGTAGTTCGGGCAAATTAACCGAACTATTTTAAAACATGACTCTTTTCCATTTTTGTTTTTGGCATTTCATAAGCGAAAAAACTATTTTTAGAAACAAGACTCTCTTTTTTTTCTTTTCAACAAATAATAAAACAACCTATTTTCCAAACTAAAAATAAAAGACTTTTTTTTTCTTTCCTTTTTCAACAAATAATGAAACAACTTATGTTTTTCGAACTAAAACAAAAAAATTTCTTGTCCTTTTCCTTTTCAACAACCAACTTTCCGAAAAATAAAAGACTCTTTTTTTTTCCTATTTTTCCTTTGCTTTTTTTTAAGTAAAACAAAATAAAACATTTTCCTTTTTTTCAAAATTTCGGCAGAGTTCCGCCAGTAATTGGTCATTGATTTTTTTATTTATAAAATAAACAATTAACTCCCTAATTGATATTCCTTTTTTTCCCTCTTTTCTCTTTTTTTTTCTCAATTTTCCAACATTCCCGAGATTCAGAAACCGGTCAACATGTAGGTTTGAAACAAATATATATACAGAGCAAGTAGGATGCATCAGGACGGTCTTTTCATTTCAGGTTGCTAGTCCTAGACAGACCCAACCCTTGTGTTGAGTCCCCTAAGTCAAATGCAACATGATGCAAATAATCGTTCCTACTAGGGATCCGGCATGAAGTCATGTTATTCTATGTTCAAAAACCTGGGTCAGTGTTCTAGACTGTGTACCCGAACGGACAACTCGAGTCGAGGAGGGGGCAACTTACCGGGAACCAAAAGGCCATCTGGCTTCGTAACTTGTCCGGCCTCTTTCTTAATTCAAGGTATGACACTAACAGAATAGGGAGTCTCAACCAGTAAGCACATCCCCGGAGGTGAAGAGAGAAGGGTGTCGGCGTAGAGTTCAAATAATATCAAAGCGGTAACATTTAGCACATTCAGCATGAAATATGTAGGAAAATCAAATGTAATGAAATACAACATTCCAAATGAACCACAAATTAACCACAACATCAATCCTATTATTACATATCCGGTACAGATTTAATCATTCCAAATGAACACTACGGAAACAGTGTATGACTTAAAGTAACAACACAATACTCGCACTTCAATCTCTTTTTCAATTCAGTTTTATTCAGCTTGTAAACACATACACCACTCAATGCTAGAGATAAGTACCTGGAAGTAACGAAACAAGTGGGGAATAAGAAGGATCAGCAGCAGGCAGCAGAAATAATTGAACCGCAGTAATAGTTTCAACCCAGCAAGCAGATCAGCAACCCAAGTACCAAACAGGAAGGAGAAATTGACCAAAACAGCATTAATGCCAAACAAACGAACTCAAATGGCATCCATAGACATCAGCAACCGTCAAACTCTAATAAATCCCAGTTTAATTCAATCCAAAATGCTTAATAACAAACCAGCATGGTTCAGAGCACTCTAACAATCAAAGGAGAAGACTAATTTTTTTTTTGAGGGGATTTTGGGGCTCTCAGCTGAAGGAAGAAGACCCCTTCCCTAAGGCATTTCATGCCCTTTTATAGGCAACAAGAGAGAGTAGATCAGATTTTAGGCCTTCTTTTTTAGTCCCTCCCTTATTTTCAGTTTAGTCCCTCTATTCTTGACTTGCTAAACAAGTAAATGCATCACAATTATTGAAATCTACACTTGTACCCCATTCTAGAAGCCTCTAGGATGCTCTTTTAGCTAGGCAATTCCTATACTACCCTTACTCCTGCTTTAAAATTACCAGTCCTTAAAGAAACTACCCCTTTCATCCAACTAGAATTATTATCTTGTTTTCAGCTATAACCATACTGCTCAAACAGCCAAGATTTAAATAAAACTTCAAACATTTACCCCAAATCAAACAAAATTCAGAACAATCCAATTATTAAAACAAACTACTTAGCATGAAGCCACCAACCAAAGAAACCCCGATTGATTCAGAGTTTGAACTAATCGACTGACAAGCCCACGCCCAATATTGATAGAAATATATAAAGAATAAACAAATACACAAACTATTCTAATCGAATTCACTAGCTAAACCCACAGACAACAGAAAGCGTGAGGCCATGACTTCTAATCCTAACTGATTGTTCAACAAACAAGGTTATGAATTAAACTAATTGACATTCAACTAAACTAATCAACACAAAACAAAACTGAACAAAGCGATGAACAAAGAAACTCACCAATGGAGGGAAAACTCCGGCCAACCACTGCCGTCCGAATCTTTCCAGATTTTTGACACGTAGCATCCCTAACCATGTGTTTTCACAAGAAAACACATGGCTAAGGATATTACGGTCCAAAGTCACAAAGATTTTGCGTTAGGGTTTTTGGCCGGAAAATTTAAAATTGATATTTGAACCAATCTAGGAAGATTCGAGACCAACGGGTATGGGGATTGGGTAGAGTAGGTTTCGGCGGTCACAAGGTATAAATTTGATGGTAATTGGGTTACTTTGAGTTTTGGCCGGAAACCTTTGATCAAAGATTCAATGAGCTAGGGATAGATTTGAAGGAAACGGATGGTGGATTCATGACGAGGGGGAAGAGGAGGTCTCGTGATGTTATTTTGGTGGTCGATGGCATAAATGGCGTTTCCCGCCGGCGAGGATTCCGGCGAGCTCAAGGCTGTACGAGGAAGGAGGCATCTGTCTCTAGGGTTTGTGAGTGTCCTTCAGACACTTTTATTCAAAAGCTATATGGACTCTGAACCGTTGATATAAGGCAGATGAACGGTCAGGATCGTATCGCTTACAAAACGACGTCATTTGGGTTAGGATAGGGGTAGGCCGGCTATTGCAGCATTGGGCCTGGATCTGGTTGGAATGGTCTAAGGGCGTTTGGGCCTGAAAATTATCAATGAATTAGCCCAAATTTGGGTCTTTATTAAGACCACTTTCCTACTCTTATTTTCTTTTCTCTTTTATTTCCTTTTTCTCATTTTTATAATTTTTTCTAATTTTTATAAAGATGTAATACCAACATGAAATCCTAATTATTTCAAAATAAAGATTAATTAATTCCTAAAATTGTTTTAAAAACTATTTCATGACAAATTCACAATAAAAGTCATTAGAATGCAAAAGTGAACTAATTTTGTGATTTTTCATGTTTTGTTCTAAACAAATTAACCCTTAATTGATACTAAAATATAAAACTAAACCTAAATGCGAAAATGCAGAAGTTGCTAGTAAAGCGTGAGTCGCGCCTACTAACAATGTTTTTGGGCAGGCCCCAATGTTTGACAATGTGCGAGAAGAAGAGTCGAGCTGTATCTTCTGCTGAGATGTTTTGCGGGGCTGCTATGAAAGTTGCATAGTCTGAAAATTGATCTATGACAACCATGATGGATGCAAGATTGCCGACTTGGGGCAATCCCGTGATGAATCTGAGGGAAACACTTTCCCATGGTCTCTGAGGGACATGTAATGGCTGCGAGGGTCCCGGCTGTGATGAGTGATCCGACTTGTCCTTGTGGCATGGCTGACAAGTCTTCACACGATGATGAGCGTCACCAGTCTTTTGAGGCCGATGACATGATGACTGATTGTTGCTGCGAAGGGTAGCCTGAACCTGAGGTTCATGTCTGTTGACTACCTTCTCCAACTGCATGGCCGAGATGTTTTCAGCGGCCATCTTTATGGGAAAGCATGGTATGGTGCAGGGCTTGGCCCCGTTTTCTCCCATCATCAGGAGCATGTTGGCATATGGTACCGGTATGGTGTTGGTTTGCCTCATGAACTCCAAACCCACTATGATGTCGAAGTCATCTATGATTGCGATGCGCAGGTCGATGCTTCCTTTGTATGGGCCAAGTTTCACTGGGACATTTGTAGCTGTTCCACCCAATGTCTGAGGTGGTGAGTTGATAGCCTTGACGCGGCCTTTGCTCTTTTGTACCACAAGACCTAGGCGCTCTACTTGCGTTGATGACAAGTAGTTATGGGTGGCACCCGTGTCTATCAATGCGTGAAGGGGCTTGCCGTTCACTTTCAATTCGACGAACATTAGGGTCCTCGCTTGCTTAGGAGGTCCTTCGTCCATCTTTTCTTTCCCTTTCCTGGTGATCGGGACTGATGTTTTCTTAGGAGGACATGCACTGGTCCCCGCTAAGGCATGAGGGATAGAGCCAACAATTGCATTGAAGGCGCCTACCTGGTTGTCTTCTGATGTGTCTGATGCATCTGTCTCATCCTCGACAGTCTGATGAGCATTGACCTTGATGTTTGGGCATTCATTGTTCCAATATGCCCCGCCGCAATGACGGCATTATGAGGGAGGCTTTCTCCCCTGATTGTTGTTGATGGATGCAGCATTGTTGCTGTTGGAGGGAGGAGTCTTAGTTTTGGATGCATTCCGATCTCCCCTACTTTTTCTTGGGCCACCATTGCTGGGATGGTTCCCGTTGAATCCCCCTCGGACAGACGGCTGGGGCCTGTCGTTCTGAGTTCCCAAATGATAATCGGCAAGGCATTCTGCAGCTTGAATGGCCTTGGGCAGGGTGTCTACCCGTTGTCTCTGTAGTTCCATACGGGCATGAGGTTTCAAACCTTCTATGAATGCGAAGAGTTTGTTTTTGTCCCCCATGTCGCGTATGTTTAGCATGAGTGCGGAGAATTCGCGCACGTACTCCCGCACTGATCTGGTGTGGCGGAGTTCCCGTAGCTTTCTCCTTGCATTGTATTCCACATTTTCGGGGAAGAACTGCAGGCGTATGGCTACCTTCAATTCGTCCCATGTCTGAAGAGTATCTTCACCGGCCTTGATGGCTTCGTATTTGACTCGTCACCAAAGTTTGGCATCGCCCTGAAGATACTTGGTAGCAGTCGCTACCTTTTTGGATTCCTCCAAATGGCCCACGACATCGAAGTATTGTTCGATATCGAAGATGAAGTTTTCCACTTCTTTAGCATCCCGGGATCCGTCGTATGGCTTTGGCTCCGGTATCTTAAGCTTTTGTGGAATGGGGGTGAGGTTTGCTGCACCCCTGATATGGTTGTCGCCTTCTCGAAGTAGGCTCTGTAAGGCAGCATTGACAACATTGAGCTTGTCTGTCAAGTCGTCTATGGTTTGATGCATGGCAGTTAGTCTGTCTGCCTCTTGTTGCTGATGGGCCAAATCGTCGGCACGCTCCTGCTGGAGGTCCTCAAATTTGCCATGAATATTGGCAGTTTCGATGGCTGCCGTTTGTCGGTCGTCGTCAGAGTCACGACTGATGTTTTCAATGTCATTTTCGGCCTTCCGTATTCGGCGGTCCAGGTCGTCCAACCTTTGCACTAGGTTGTTGTTTTGATCAGGCATCGTATCCACGATGGGTCGTAATCGATCAACCGTCTCTTCTAGGGATGCTAGACGCTCCCCATGATTCACCATGGTCATAAATGGTGATGATGGCAAATGTGTTCCCTCGTCCGATGTCGAGCCTAGGCTCTGATACCAATTGTTACGCAACGCCTTCCTGATGTTCTTTGGAAGGGCAACGTAAGGCTAAGAAACCGATGTCAGTGCGGTTGTTGTCCGCCAATGAGGTCCCCTCCGCACGCTAGACTAGATTGTCAGTGTCGTGCGGGAAAACCAATGTCATGAGCAATTGCGGAAGCTGAGAGAGAATTGGGTTTTGAATGATGATGATGATTTTATTGATGAATGAAAATGCTGATTACAAAGATGCGGTGTCGAGGAGGAGAGACACCAGAAATGCTTGCTTGAAAATGTTTGATTGTTTGGTCCCCCTTAATAATGCTTTAAAAAAATAAACCAACATTACATGACTAGTCCTAATAAAGCTGTAGAAGCACACTGAAATGGAAATGATGTAAACTAGCCTATGATTACAATGAAAAGGACTTAGATTATTACAAGGTAGAACTAAGTCCGATGGCAGCAACTTTGTCTTGCGGGTCAGGGTCTGCGCGCGCGTTGCTGTGGGCGCGCGACACTTGATGTGCTGGCCTGAGGCTGGGCGTTGGTGCTTGGCATCAGGGTCTGTGCGCGAGGCGCTGCTGGAATGTGCCTGCAGCTTGACGCTGGCGAGGCATCAGGATCTGCGCGCGCGGCATTGTCAGGGCGCGCGGCGCTGTTGTCATTGGCCAGCTCTTGGGCGCTGGCGAGAGGCATCGGTGGGGCGACAGAGGCGCCTGCGCGCTTGTCACTTGGCGCAGCCAAGACCACGGGGCCGACCATGGCGTTAGGCATTGTGAGGCTTGTTAGGCCGCCATGGGGCGCGGCCAAGGGGTCATGGGGCGTGTCTGGAAAGCAGCCCATGACATTACACTTGCAGTGTAATTGTTTGGCTTAAACTTCTTTTATTTTTCCTAGTTAATATTCTTCATTCTCTCATAGATAATTACCTTATTCTTCGTCAGCAGACAACATGTTAAACCAGACTTTTAGTGTGTTCCTGAGAAATAACTCTGTGGCGACCATCTCAAACAAAATGAAGGCATCCATTCCTCTTGTTATTTCAAACTTTAACTTTAGTATTTGATATTTGAAGCTGTGGTTTATTTCCCTTCACCTTCTTTTACATGAAATGGTATCCGGCCATGTAAAAGGTTTTTTTCTTCTTCTTCTTTCTTTCGATCCAAAAAAACTTTGGACAAATTCCTTCAAGGTTGGTGTGGCGTTTAATCTATTGTAGCAAGTGATCGACGACTAGGAACTTGTTGAGAGATGACCTTAGCAGTATCTCTCCACCAACAGATCTCTTTTTCTTTTTCTTCAAGCTTTTGCATGGCGGATTCTAAAGCTGATTCCAGTTCTTTGATCCTTTCTTCTTGCCTTGTCTGCAGAAGCTCATGCAGTTTCCTGTTTAATTCTTCTGCTGGAACTCCACAGCTTTCAATTGTTACACAGGCATTAGGGTTGTATACTTCTGTAAAGCTTGTGCTAATGCTTCCTTCTGAGCTATCCATAATCTGCCACAATTGAAGTTCACTACTTGAGGTCTTACACAAAACTAATTAGAAAATTATAATCGTGTAAACAGCCTCTTGCAGAAATGCAGGATAAGGCTGCGTAAGATAGACCATTGTGGTCCGGTCCTTTCCCGGACCTAGCGCATAGCGGGAGCTTAGTTGCACCGGGCTGCCCTATACTATGCTAAACTAAAAGCAATTTAGTATAGTCATCTCGTACTCCAATTTGTAATCTAAACAAATGTAACTGCTAACTGAACGTACCTCAGCATTCTGTTGTGTTGGATATTTCAACATGACTTCTGAATCTGAATGGAATTGCAAACGTTCTAATTCGACTTCGAGCTCTGCTTCAAGCTGGTTCATTTCCAAATTCCTCTCATTTCCTTTCATTGATTTGCAGTTGAAAGCTGTGTGATCATGGCTGCAAGTGATTTCTGATTCTTCTTCTATATCAGTAGAGTATGCGAATTGTTCAACATAATCTGAATCGTGGTGTGAGATTTTGGCTCTTGAATCAGAAAGATTTCTTCTGATTCTTCCTTGGTTTTGGAATTCCACCTTGGAATTATGAAGCAGGATTTCCATTTCTCTACGAATCTCAACTATTTTGTTGAGCTCATTTTTGGTAGCATTAAACAGATAAATTAGACCAAATCCAATGCCTAGGTTCAAAGAGTCTGCTTTCTTGTCTCCTCCTGCATAAAATGTTGATTGGTTTGTTTTAATAAATATTACACAGATGAAATCATAGAAAGACGAAATTTTCTAAAATGGCATGGATTTTGCAAATTTGCTTAGGTTTATCATATGCATGTATATATGATGGCTTTCGTAAATAATGCATTCAGGTAATAAGTTACATGTCCAAAATATTATTATGTCATTTTCCATGTCAATCAAAAAAAAAATGTTTCATATTCTTATACGGGATATAATATGAAAACGTGAAGGTAAAAATAGTAAAATAACGTCAAAATAGCACGGCCTAGCCATTTTTCGGATTGGTAATCGAAAATAGCCAGCGTTTGCAAAGTCATTGAAAAATAGCCACCGTTTTGCTGAAACACGGAAAGTTACAGCATAATATGTTGGATTATGGATCTCCTGTGTATAAACTTCCAGAATATTATGTTGGAACTTCAGGACACGGAAAGTTCCAGCATAATATGCGAGATTATAGAGCTCCTGCATATAAACTTCCAGCATATTATGATGGAACTCCAGCACATTATAAAATTTCAGCATATTATGCTCAGAGGCGGATCCCGGATTTAAATCTTATGGGTTCAATTTTAAGGGCTTTTAATATTGAACCCATTGTATTTTTAAATTTATGGGTTCATATCTACTATTTTTGCAATTTTAATAAATTTTTACATACAAATTTTTATTCCGCGTCGAAAGTTATGGGTTCAGTTGAACTCATAGGTTATACGCTGCATCCGCCCCTAATTATGCTGGAAGCTCATATGTAAAAAATTCGAACTCCAGCATATTATGCTGGAATATTTCGGATTTTTAACTCTATTTTAGTTCAGATTTTATCTTTATATGAAAAGTGACTAAATTTCGATTACTTTTGAAACTGTGGCTATTTTTCAATTACCAGTTGTAAATCCAGTTATTTTTTAATTTCACTCTAAAATAACATCTCAATTTCATGGCCCACTACCGGAGTTGCAATATTTCAAATAAAAGGTACGTTTCTATATTAGATGACAGCATGCTCAAAATAAGAGTTTAAATATTTTTTAAGTGTCAAAATATTTGGAAATCATATTTTAGGTTGAAAGGTTGAATTCAAACCTGCCGAAATTGTATGGAGTAATTATTTTTTAGTTTG
This sequence comes from Nicotiana sylvestris, assembly GCF_000393655.2. Classification (NCBI taxonomy): domain Eukaryota; kingdom Viridiplantae; phylum Streptophyta; class Magnoliopsida; order Solanales; family Solanaceae; genus Nicotiana; species Nicotiana sylvestris. The sequence goes on from NC_091058.1 coordinate 60,677,464, forward strand.
TCAGCATCTTATCTAACTGAAATAAATAATTTCGGCAGGAACGTAGGGATTAAATAACATTAAAAAGTAACGGATTTGGCAAACGAAGCTGTCTCTGAGTTTTCTAGTTCAAAGCAACACATGGTCCTACCTATTTATTAAGATGACATTGATATGAATTTTTTTTTTTTCTCTTCGTAATATGAAGTTTTCCATGCACCTAATATTTTTAAATATGTAAGTACTAATTATTTATTTCTGTTTTCGTTTAGTGGTTCTTCTTGTCCTGCCTTCCTTCTTGTTACACAACCTTATTTCTCTTTTAAGACTTAACAATTCAAGCAAACATATTTATAAAAGAAACAACTTCTGCAATATGTCCATTTATTTACACTATCACAATACTGCTTATATATGTTTATGCAAATAGCCACCCTTAAAAAAGGAAATTTGTAATAAGAAATAAGACAAATTACCTATAACAAGTTGAAACAAATTTTCTTTTATATTCGAATAAAAATTAAATCCTTAAAGAATAAGTATATATTTAAGTTTATATACTGATAATATAAATAAATAGTAAAAGGTAAGCTCGGTGCATAAAGTATCTCGCATTCATGCAGGGTCCGGGCCGGGGAAGGGCCGCACCCCAAGGAAATATGATGTTAGGCAGCCTACCTGACTAATTTCACGGTTCGAACCTATAGGTCACACGGAAACAACTTCATCGTTGCTCCAAAACTCCCCTTTTTATACATTGACAATATAAACTATATTTTGTACAATTAAGTGACTTCAAACACAATTCCATCAATAGAAAAATGGTAAACAACCTACTATTAATCAGTCTACATAATCACATAGATACGGTTAAAAAATATTCTAACTTTGAATTTGAATAACACGACCATTTGATTTTTCATCATATTGAAAAAGTAATAAAAATGAGAGGTGTGAAGCAATTTACCTTCCAGTGCCGTAGAAGGCGATGAGGACTCCCTTTCTAATCTTGTAAGATAATCCTTCTTCTTCCTATTAATCTTCTTCTCCTTTTTTCTGCTAACATACTGAAGCTGTTGCTCCTTCACTTTTTTTGTCTCAAACCACCTCGACAAAATCCACCTTGGCGATATACAAGTACTAAAGCTCCTGGTACACGTTGTTTCTGCAGATCTTCTTTTCCTAATTTCTGTACAAGCCCTTGCTGTGATTATGGAGATGCTACAATAATCGTCACTTCCCATTAGGATCTTCGTTAAAACTTATTTCCCCTCAATACTTGCTGTTTTATGGCCAACAGAGTTAACTCACGATCTCTTGTTTGAGTTTTCGAAATAGAAATACTACTAAGAATTGAGGAGGGAAATTTTTGAAAGTGAAAGGTTCACGGGTTTCTTCATGTCCTAATTTATGAGCCTATCTCACTGAAACCGAAACAACATTAATGACATTAATTTAGGTGATGATTCAATTTTTGTATATTACTCCCTCCAATAAGTGATTTCTTTTTGTATTTGGCATGCTCCTTAAGAAAAAAACATAAGTATCTTAACTATATTACCCTTAATTAAAATTTATATATTATTAACTTGACACATTGGTATGCGTAAAGAAGGACAAATTTGACAAAGTAAAGTTAATTCATTCTTGATTATGTAAAAGGAGCACTTATTTTTAACCAAATAAAAAGGTCAAAAAATCACTTACTATGGACCGGAGGCAGTAGTATATTACATGGAAATGATTTGTGTTATATTTACCAAAAAAATCGATCTTCTTGTTAGTTCTGCAGTTTAGGCATTAACGCTGTAAATTTGAACAAAACCAGTTTTCCCCTGAAACTGGTTGGGAAAGTAAATGCAAAAAATACACTCTACCCACCCCAGGTTAAATGTTTTGTTATGCTTATCAATGGCCAATTCAATTTTTTTTTAACTGAACTTCGTTTTGAAATAAAAATTAAAGTTTTGCTACAAAATAGTTAACCATACGCAACTTTTAAAATTTTATTTTAATAAATACTCAGAAAGTTAGGGTAATATAGCAATTGCTAAGAACAAAAACAAGATATTCAATTTCTAAGGAAGAATGTAATTTAAATAAAAAGAATGAAAGAAAATGAATACATATTATACATCTATTTGGCCATAAATAATATTTCTGTAATGCAAGTACTGACGTTTAATATTTTCAAATGACATCAATATTTGAAACACATTGAAAAACTTATTTGATGAGTATTGCAAGTAAGATTTCAATTTTGTTTCTAAGTGAAATTCATATTTAAATATATATTTTTGAATTCTAACTTCCAACTTTAAATTCAAATATCAATCCTTTTTCGACGTCAACCGAATACTGCCGCGTGCTTAGTACATGGTGGATGATTAATGACTAAAGGAAAGGAATTAATCCCTAACTAATCTTGCCAACTACGTAATAACTTTTATAAGCTAGTTAATTAATTAGTTGAATATTCCTAAAATGCAAATCACTAGAATGTTACAGAATACGTATCAGAAAATAACGAAATAAAAACGTAAAACTCCTTTCCTGGTGTGACGTAATATCAGAGAGAGGATTATTTCGGGGGCTAAATTGCAACATCTAAGAACTTGAGGGAACTCCGTCCCAATACTATCAAACGATATTTGTTTTTTCACGCAATTACTGATCTTTAATGTAGTGGAAGGCAGATGTAGGAATTAGCACACAATTGCGGCCAGTGACAAATTATTGCTCTATTTTGGGACCACGAAGCATATGACTTTATTCATCCTTTCAAAATCAATTGATTCTATCTCGGAATTTATAGTTTAATTTTCGAATCTCTCTCAGCTTTCTATTAAAAAAAATGTGAATGTTATCAGAAAACCAAAAGTATAATTACCGAAAGCTCATTTCAATTGTTATGTTTTGCAGTTAAGCTAGTTAACAATGGGCATTCTCGTTTTAATTAATGTTACACTTATGTTGAATAGTTGTTTATATTTTTCGACTATTACTGGCTCAATGTCTTGGTACCAGCCACGGAGCTCCAACTAATAAACAGAAAATGTTTCATAATTAATCAACTAAATCAAAATTAGAAAAAGGAAGAAGTACAGTGTGGAAAGGGCTTTAAAGAAAGTAGCTGTCTAAAAATAAATGGTGAAAGATAAATAAAGTTGAAGAAGAAACGAGTTTGCATATGAACAAGGACAAAAGGCCAAATATACCCCTCTACTCTCAAATATTATTTACATGTACCCTTCATTATATTATTGGGTTATCCATACCTCTACAGTCATACATTGGAACAAAAATGCCCCTGTTTTGGATGGAGTGACACGTGCCAACACCAGATTAAAATGACTCATTTCTTTTTTTTATCCAACCCATTTTACAAAAAACTCACAATGAACCATATTTTCATTTTTCAGTTTTTTTAAAGAATTTTCTTTTTATAAAACTTAAAAAAAATTGCAAAATATTTTCGTTTTTCTAAACTAAGTAGATACTGAAAAGATTTTGCAAAACAAATTGAAAAAATTCATTTGTTTAACAAATATTTTTTTTAAAAAAAAACTATAAAAACATATTTGTAAAAACTAAAAAAAATGTAAAAAATAAATTTTTTCTTTCAGTTTTTAACAAAATATTTTCGTTTTTTAACAACTGAAAAAATATTTCCAACAAAATATTTTTGTTTTTGAAAAATGTTTTTTTTTAGTTTTTGTAAAGATTTTCTTTTTGTAAAAACTGAAAAAACAAATTAGTATAAACTGAATTTTTTTTGCAAAAAACAGAAAAAAATTATTTTCGTTTTTTAAAAACTGAAAAAATTATTTTCAACAAAATATTTCGTTTTTTGAAAAATATTTTTTTCAGTTTTTAAAAAGAATTTTGTTTTGTAAAAACTGGAAAAACAAATTTGTAAAAACAGAAAAAAAAAATATTTTTGTTTTTTAAAAAACTGAAATTTAAAAAAAAAACTGGAAAAAAATGAAAATAGTGGTCGGGTTGTGGGTTTTTTTAAAAACAGGTCGGGTAAAAAAAAGGTCGTTTTAATCTGGTGTTGCCACGTGTCACTCCATCCAAAACAAGGATATTTTAGTTTCAAAGTATGACAGTAGGGGTATAGATAACTCAATAGTATGACGGTAGGGGTATAGATAACCCAATAGTATAACGAGGGGTACATGTAAACAATATTTGAAAGTAAAGGGGTATATCTAGCCCTTTGCTGAACTCCTTTTCCTCTTTTTTGAAGCATGAACAGATGAACTAGAGAAAATTCTGATAGGTTTGAAAATGTGACGACCCGACCAGTTTCTGCTTCTTATTGCTTTGTCTATCGATTCTATGCATGTTCGGCTTAGTCGGTTCGGGTCCGGAAAAGATTTGGTAAGGCTTGAGACACTTAGTCTCTTTTGGGGAAGCTTAAATTGAAAAAGTTAACCGAATGTTGACTTATGTGTTAGAGGGCTCGGATGTGAGTTCCGATGATTCGGATAGCTTCGGGAGGTGATTTTGGACTTAGGAGCGTGATCGGAATGAATTTTGGAGGTCCGGAGTAGATTTAGGCTTGAATTGGCGAAATTGAATTTTTGGCGATTTCCGGTTGATAGGTGAGATTTTGATATAGGGATCAGAATGGAATTTCGAGAGTTGCAGTAATTCCGTTGTGTCATTTGAGATGTGTGTGCAAAATTTCAGGTCATTCGGACATGGTTTGGTTGGGTTTTAGATCAAAAGCGTAATTTAAAAGATTTTGGAATTTTAGGCTTGAATCCGATGCGAATTTGTGTTTTGATATTGTTTTGAGCGTTCCGAAGATTGGAACAAGTTTGAATGAGGTTATGGGATATGTTGGTATGTTTGGTTGAGGTCCCGGGGGCCTCGGGTGAGTTTCGAGTGGTCAATCGGACCATTTCATGCTTTGGAAAAGTTGCAGATTTTTGAGCTTCAGATATTGCAGAGTTTTCTTCTTCGCGATCGCGTAGGGCAGTGATGGGGGCAGCCCAGGTTGTTCTTCGCGTTCGCGAAGTTGGAGACGTGATCGCATAAGGTGGTGAAGTTATTGATCGCGAACGCGTGGAGAAGGTCGCTTTCGCGTAGAGTTAAGTGGACCAGGGGATTGACCTGGAGTTTATTCATCGCGAACGCGGTCCCTTGTCCGCGATCGCGTAGGTGGGGGATGCCTGAGCATCGCGTTCTCGTGGGAGATGACGCGTTCGCATAGAGTAAAAATTGGGTTCTGAGAATTTGTGCTTCGCGATCGCGAAGGGGGTTCCGCGATCGCGATGAAGGATTTCAGGCTTGGGCAGAAGGTTTAAATAGTCGTCTTGTCCGCGATTTTGGGGTTTATTTCCTCCATTGTTGAGCGTTTTTGAAGCTTTTTGAAGAGGATTGAAGATGGATTCAAGGGGAATCACTTGGAGGTAAGATTCAGAGACTTAAAACTCGATTCTAATGTGAAATCTACCTAATTAATCATAGAAATTAAGCTTAAAATTGAAGAACTACGGCTTGAAATTGGAGACCTAGAATTTGGGATTTGAGGGGTCATTTGTGGTTGGATTTTGATGCTTTTGGTATGAATGAACTCGAGGAGTGATAAGGAATCCATTGATGTGATTGTTACCGAAATCCGAGACGTGGGCCCGACGGTAGGATTTTGGTAATTTCGGGATTTGAGTTGTAAATTGATTATTTTCGCTTGGGCTTCGTTCCTTTAGCATATTTTGACGCCGCGATTCTGATTTTGGATAGATTCAACGGGAGTGGAGGCCGATTCGAGGGGCAAAGGCGTCGCGGGCTAGAGTTTAGACCGAATTGAGGTGAGTAATGATTGTAAATGATGTTCTGAGGGTATGAAACCCCGGATTGCACACTGTTGTGCTATATTGAGGTGACACACACGCTAGATGACGAGCGTTGGGTCGTGCACTGTTGGGGATTGTGACTTAGTCCATCCCGAGTGATGATTTTACCGCGTATTTGACTGAAAACTATTTGCTATCATCATGTTTTGGGCTGAATGCCATATTTGGGCCTCGTGCCAACTATTTGAACCCTTAGGGGATTTTTATTGATATTTCCTCACTGCTTGACTTTATACTTGAACTCAGTCATGCTATATTTTATTGTTTTCATAACTTAACCATGTTTACTCTGTTTTAATACTTGAATGATATTTTAAATAATATTCTAGGCTGAGCATCATGTTTTACTGTTGCCCGAGTGGCTTGTGAGATTCTCACTAAGTAAGGTCGAGGGCCTATGTTGTGAGGAAACACTGATTATGATTATGAGGCCTAGGGCGTGAGATTTGTACGCCACGAGGTGGCTTGTTGATATGAGGCCGAGGGCCTAGTGATGATGCCACGAGATGACTTGATATTGCGCTTGGGCCAAAAGGGGCCCCTCTAGGAGTCTGCACGCCTCCAGTAAGCACAGATACCTATAGTGATGTGAGATATAGCCCGAGGGGTTGGTATTGTTGATATTGTGCCCGATGGGCAACCCTTTATGTGCTTATTTGTCTTATTTGTCTGTCATTTACCTGCTTAATTGTTAAAAAGGCATTTCATGAAGTTTGAACTGAATTAAAATGACTTTAGACATTATCACTGCTTCACTATTTTTTTTATGGCTTTTACTGATTCATTATAGCCAGTAATGTGCTTTATATGATTTCTTGCTTTCAGTCTTTATTTATGATTATTACTCACTGAGTTGGAGTACTCACTTTACTTCTTGCACCCCGTGTGCTGATTCAGGCGTTGCTGATCCTGCTAGTGCAAGTTGAGAGCTCCCGACAGATTTCGGAGTTCACGAGGTAGCTGTTTTGGCGTCCGCAGTCCCGTGGTTCCCCCCTTTATTTCATTTCTATCTCTTTTTCAATTACTTTGTAATAGTTTATAGACTTTTCAGACTTGTGTTGGGATTGATAGATGCTCATGACTAGTGACACCCCGATATTGGGCTGTGTTGGGTTTATTTTTCGCAAACTGTTCTGTTAACTACTTACTTTTGGATTATTTATTACGTTTTAGACTTAATTCTTATTGTTAATTGTTTAAAACTGAAATGGAAAAGTGTCGGCTGGCCTTGTCTTCACGAGAGACGTCATCACGACCGGGTCCGGATTTAGGGTTGTGACAGAAAACCAAAAATGGGAAATATTGCTTGACAATTTTCTGTTAAGCTAGGAAAATTCACATTAATACTGTCTTGGGCTGCTTTCCAACCATGCCCCATGGCCCATTAGACGCGCCCCATGGCGTCCTGGCAATCCTCTCAATGCCCAGCGCCATGGTCGGCCCCGTGGTCTTGGCAGCGCCAAGTGACAAGTGCGCATGTGCCTCTGTCGCCCCACTGATAGCCCTCGCTAGCGTCCAGCAGCTGGCAGATGCCAACAGTTCCGCGCGCACAGACCATGATATTAATAGCTCGCGCACACAGACAATGCCATACGCATATACCATGATGATGCCAACAGCGTCGCGCGCACAGACAATGCCGCACGCGCAGATCCTGATGCTTCGCGAGCGCCCAACCGCAGGCAGATTCCAATAGCGCCACACGCACAAACAATGTCACGCGCGCAGACCCTGATTCCAAGTGCCAGCGCCCAGTCGCAAGCAAATGCAAATAGTGTCGTGCTCGCCGACAGCACCACGCGCGCAGACCCTGATGCGAAAGACAAGGTTGCTGCTAATGGGCCTGTTTCTACCTTATAGAAAACTAAGTCTTTTTCATTGTAAATATAGAGTAGTTTCATTTCATTTACTTTCAGTGTGCCTCTACAACTTAGTTAGGTCAAGACATGTAACTTTGGTTAATTGTTTTTAAGCATTATTAGGGGCGATCAAGCAATCAAACAATCAACTCACTGTACTGGTGTCTCTCCCCCTCGACACCACATAGTCTTTTGTAATATCTTTCATTAATGCAATCAAGCTTTCATTATCAATTCTCAATTGCTCTTAATATTGGTTTTCCCCGTACGACATTGACAATCTCGTCTAGCGTACGGAGGGGACCTCAGTTGGCGGACAACAACTGCACTGACATCGGTTGCTTAACCTTACGTCGCTCTTCCAAGGAATCTCAAGAAGGCGTCGCGTAACATTGGTATCAGAGCCTTGGCTTGGCATCGGACGAGGGAACACATTGCCATAACCACCATTTTTTACCATGGTGAATTATGGGGATCGCATCGCGGTCCTTGAAGAGACGATTGACACATTACGGCGCATTGTGGATACGGTGCCTGAACTAAGAACCAGCCCAGTGTAAAAGATGGACGACCTGGACCACAAAATGCTCCAGGCCTAAGTTGACATAGGGAACATCAGTCGCGACTCTGAAGGGAGACCGGCAAACGGCACCCACAAAGGCAGCCAAAATTTATGGCAAATTTAAGGACCTCCAACAGGAGCGCACCGAGGATTTAGCCCATAGGGAACAAGAGGCAAACATGGTGATTGCCATGCAGCAAACCATAGACAACTTGACAAGCCAGCTTAATGTTGTCAATGCTGCACTACAAAGCCTATTTTGAGGAGGCAAAAACCAAATCTGGGGTGCTGTGAACCTTGCCCATGTGCCAGAAAACTGAAAATTCCTAAGCCAAAGCCATACAATGGAGGTCGGGATGCTAAAGAAGTGGAGAACTTTATCTTCGACATCGAACAATAATTCAATGTCATGGGAGTTGAAAGAAGCCAAAAAGTAGCAACTACTGCCATGTATCTTCAGGGTGATGCTAAACTCTGGTGGCGGGTGAAATATGAAGCCATCAGGGCCGGGGAAGATACTCTCAAAACATGGGCAGAACTGAAGACAGCCACACGCCTGTAGTTCTTCCCCGAAAACGTTGAATACAATGCACAAAGAAAGCTACGGGAGCTCTACCAGAACAGGTCAGTGCGAGATTACGTGCAAGATTCTCCGCGCTCATGCTAAACATATGTGATATGGGGGACAAAGACAAACTCTTCGCATTTACAGAAGGTTTGAAACCTCATGCCCGTATGGAGCTGCAAAGACAAAGGGTAGATACCCTACCCAAGGCAATCCAAGCGGCGAAATGCCTTGGCAATTGTCATATGGAAACTTACAAAGACGGGCCTCAACCGCCTGTCCGAGGAGGATACAACAGGAGCCAGCCTAGCAATGGTGGCCCTAGCAGAAGCGGAGGGGATCAGAGTGCAACCAAACCTAAGACTCCCTCCTCAAGCAGCAACAATGTTGCATCCGTCAACAACAATCAAAGGAGGAAGCCTCCTTCAGAATGCTGTCATTGTGGCGGGTCACATTGGAACAATGAATGCCCACATACAAAGATGAATGCTCATCAAACTGTTGAGGATGGGTCAGATGACGACTTAGACGAGGCAGAACAAGTAGGTGCCTTCAATGCAATTGTTGGCTCTATCCTTGATACCTTAGCGGGAACCAGTGCTGGTATCCATCAGAAGGACTCATGCCCAATCGCCAAGAAAGGGAAAAAGAATGCAGATGAGAGGCCTCCTCCTACACAAGAGAGGACCTTAATGTCCGTCGAAATGAAAGTAAACGGCAAACCCATTCGGGAAATGACAGACACGGGTGCTACCTATAACTACTTAGCCTCGACTCAGGTGGAGCGCCTCAGTCTAGTTGTGGAAAAGAGTAGGGGTCGTGTCAAGGCTATCAACTCACCACCCCATCCAGTGAGTGGAATAGCCAAACAAGTGCCAATGAAGCTTGGCCCTTACGAAGGAAGATTCAACCTACGTGTGGCAATCATAGATAACTTCGAATTGATAGTGGGATTGGAATTCCTGAGGCAAACCAACACCATACAGGTACCTTATGCCAACATGCTCCTGATGATGGGAGAAAACGGTGCCAAACCCCGCATTATACCATGCATGCCCATAAAGATGGCCGCTGAAAACATCTCGGCCATGCAGCCGAAGAAGGGAGTCAAAAGACATGAACCTATGGTTATGGCTACCCTCAACAATAAGAATCACAAATCATATCATCGGCCTCAAACGACTGATGACGCCCCTCAATGTGTGAAGACTTGTCTAGCATGTCAGAAGGACAAGTTGGACCGATCAACACAAACGGGACTCTTGGAGCCACTACCTGTCCTAAAAAGACCTTGGGAAAGTGTTTCCCTGAATTTTTTCACAGGATTACCCAAGGTCGGAGATCTTGCAACTAACTTAGTTGTGATAGATCGGGTTTCCAAGTATGCCACCTTTATAGTAGCCCCACAAAACATATCAGCAGAAGATACAGCTCGACTCTTCTTCTCCCATATTGTCAAATATTGGGGCCTGCCCAAAGACATCGTTAGTGACCGCGATTCACGCTTCACTAGCAACTTTTGGACCCAACTCTTTAGGTGCCTCAGGTCAAAATTAAGTCACAACTCAAGCTTTCATCAACAACCTGATGGACAGATGGAACGGTTCAATGACATGCTAGAGGAATATCTCCGCCACTTTGCAATCGGATCATAGAAGAATTTGGTGAAGCTTCTAGATGCTGCTCAACTGTGTTTCAATTCATAACAGAGCTCTAGTACAAACAAAAGCGCTTTTGAAATTGTTACCAGACAACAACCGCTACTCCCACAAACTGCGAATGCACCAAACATGTTAAAATCTCCTCGAGCTGTTAACTTCTCGAGGGAATGGGAGCGAATTTGGAGATAGTGTGGAGCTATCTTGTCAAATCCCAAGAGCGGGCGAAGAAGTATGTCTATCAAAATCTTCACTTTGTTCAACACCAAACAGGAGACAAAGTGATGGTAAAAATCCCAAAGCGGTACTTGTTTGCAGAGAGGACCCATGACTCTCGCCTATTGCAAAAATACATCGGACCCTTATCCATTGAAAGAGCAAAGGGAAAGCCACATACCGAGTGAATACCCCAGCCTAGTGGAAGATCCATCTAGTCTTCCATGTCAGTCGTCTGAAATCTTTTCGGAAAGACATGTAGCATCATTCACAAAGCCAACTCACAAGACCGAGGGGAACAGACCTTCAAGCCTACAAGAGCCTGATCAATCATCACCTTGCAGGTAAGGCTCTGAGGACGTCGCCAACTCACGTGGTGGAGAATGTCATGGGCTGCTTTCCGGTCATGCCCTATGACCCCTTAGACGTGTCCCATAGCATCCTGGTAAGCCTCCCAGCGCCATGGTCGACCACGTGGTCTCGGCAGCGTCAAGTGACAAGCGCGCATGTGCCTTTGTCGTCCCACCGATAACTCTCGCCAGCGCCCAGTGGTGGCTGGCAGATGCCAACAGTGTCACACGCACAAACCATGATGATGCCAACAGCGCCGCACACACAGACAATGTCGTGTGCGCAGATCCTGACGCCTCGCCAATGCCCAGCCACAAGCAGATTCCAACAGCGTCGCGCGCACAAACAATGCAGCACGCGCAGACCCTGATGCCAAGTGTCAGCGCCCAGCCACAGGCAGATGCACATAGTGTCGTGCGCGCCGACAGCACCGCGCGCGAAGACCCTGATGCGAAAGACAAGGTTGCTGCCAACGAACCTGTTTCTACCTTGTAAGAAACTAAGTCATTTTCATTGTAAATATAGAGTAGTTTCATTTCATTTACTTTCAGTGTGCCTCTACAGCTTAGTTAGGTCAAGTCATGTAACTTTCGTTTATTTTTTTAAAGCATTATTAGGGGGATCAAGCATTCAAACAATCAAGCAAGCAAACAATTCTCTATACTGGTATCTCTCCCCCTCGACATTGCGCAGCCTTCTATAATAGCTTTCATTCTCAATTGCTCTTGACATTGGTTTTCCTGTACAACACTGACAATCTCGTCTAGTGTATGGAGGGAACCTCAGTTGGCGGACAACAACTGCACTGATATCAGTTGCTTAGCCTTACGTCGATGTTCCAACAAATCTCAGGAAGGCGCCGTGTAACAATACTTATGCTTTTTCTTTATCCAAAACTTGACCTTTGGAGAAAGTGTTCTTACAAGATTTTTTATTCACTTGCTATTATCCTATCCCATGGTAATATCTAGATAATCGTTTTTCTTTACTGCCAAATATAGAATCTTTATAAGTGACGAAATAATAAAGCCTACAAATGATTTACGCACTAGAAAAAGACATTTATATTTATTTTTGGTCAGAAGACAGACATATCAAGTCACCGCCAAAGTCTGGCGGAGGCCAGTCTCAGAACAAAAAAGTTTGCGAATGAGGAAGAATTCCCATATAAAGGCCTTCGCTTGACGTGGTGCAAGCACAAAGATGTAGATGCTAGCAACTTGTGTCTTTTCCTGTATAAAGATAAAAGTTTCATCAGGCCAGCCATATGGGAATTCAGATGTTTAATTCAGATGCGCAAAATGATCCCACAAAAAAAGAATTGGTTCTCTGAATCTTAATTTTGAGGAACTGGATGTTGTATAGGATGCTGAATTTAGTAACTACTTTAATTGCAGTTCGATTAATATAATACTAAATTGATATTATGTTTGATTGAACAGCTATCCAGTTTGTAGAATTGGAATAGTTCTCTTCAGAAGAATCCAAATAAAGGAAAAGCGATGATAACTCACCCTTATGGAGTGCAACTAGTTGATAAATGTTACTCCATGTAAGAGAGAAATCCTAAGGCTGACCTTGAAGATGTTAATGTTCCCTAACCCAAATTCAGTCGCAGGCCACTAAGTAGAGAACATACTAAGTGCTTAAGAAAGAAGAATGAGAACTTCCCAGACCTAGAGAAATTTCAGTAATTTAAGTGGTTTTACTTCTGTGGATGGCATGAATACCTAGCATGGATAACCAAGTCGATCCTGAGGCAAGAAGAAGTTCACCCAGCTCCTAGTTGAATACTCCATTTGAAAATCGTCGAGTTATTAAAGGCGAAAAGTGTAGACTTAAAGAGCAAAGCACCATTAAAATGTGGTCTTTAGCGAAGAATGACAACTACCCAGACCTAGAGGAATTTCAGCAACTTAGGTAATTGTTGCCAGCATGAGCGGTTAATTATTAAATATAAAAAAGAGTAAACTACAAATTGACTGCACTGGGTACACTTGTTTCACTGGCATTGAATAAAAATAAAAATGACAGGTGATTCAAGTCAACTTCTTTTGGGCAGACTAGAAACAACTTGCAACACGTACCTCACCATATTTAAAATGGAAGAAGCAGCTATAGTTCAGAGTTAATAAGCTCCTCAACCGAGCCTTTGTACTTTGAAATAAGATCCCTGGAATTAAGCATGAATCACGTCCATCAGAAAAAAGAAGCAAATGCAAATTATACTACTTTCAGTAGAAACATTCAGAAATATAACAAAAAGTATCTCCACCAGGATACAGACCTGCGCTGATTTAGCAATTGTTCGCACTCTGCCTTTTTGCGCTTTTGTCCCTCAACTGTCTGTCAAAAGAACACATGAATGGTCAATTTTTATCCACATTGAAGCATCACAATATACAACAGAATTATAATTTCTGGAGTAACTTTGTTCAAGTGATCATCATGTCAAACATAATAAACCACACTTTTCTGTAAAATTCTTTACAACTATAAGTTGCACAAACAGGCCTAATATAAGAGCACCATTAAAAGCAATTATATGGCCAAAGTAAACAAATACAACTCTTACAGTAAATAATATAACATTGTTTTGTGCTTATTTTTCCTTGTGTATGTGTTTGGGCTTTTTTTGTGTGTGTTTGGGGGGGGGGGGGGGGGGTGATGATGATATGGAGTGTGTTCAAAACAAGTTTCAACAGCTATCAAAGGATGCACATGAGATACCATTGATCTTGAGCTTATAGACCCTGATATTGAGGTCAACAGCTGCTGGCACTTCTCAAACTGGTTTTTCAATTCAGTAACCTTGTGAAGCAAAAAGTAACTTCGTTAAACTAGAACAAATGGCAAACTAACATGTATGATCAAATTATCAAATAATGCATCAGTTAAAATATGAACAAACCAATGCATCTGAGTGCTGATCTCGGTTTCCATTTTCAATAGCATCAGCTAAATTCTCCACCAACTGTAAGATGACAATTAAAGTTAGAACGAAAGGTCTCACTAAGAAATAAAAATGCCTCGTTACTCCACTGAAATAGCAATCTATAGATAATCCATCGATCATGGTTTTTGCCTAGTACTTGTAGAAGATGGAAGTGAGAGGCAAGTGATTGATGGTGCTGTTGTTGCTGTTGTTGCATCTGCTGTTGCTGCTGCTGGATTTGCTGATGTTGTTGCTGAATTTGTTGCTGTTGCATCTGCTGTTGATAGCGTTGTTGTTGTTGTTGTTGTTGTTGTTGCTGCTGCTGCTGATAGAGCTGTTGCGGTTGATTGAACTGTTGCTGCTGAAATTGCTGTTGCTGCAGAAATAATTGGTCTTGATTTGAGGGTGTGGAAGGATTGCTGTGAGTTTGGATGTTGGGGATCATTGTCCAACTTCCTCCTCCAAAGTGGTCCATAGCTAATGGCTGTTTAGCTGGCAAACAAGAACCAGGTGCTACTTTTCGTTCTGAAAATGGATAAACAGAATTTAATATGTCATCAAATGTAATCCTGTAATAAATAAATAGCCAAAACTAGTAAAACATGAACTGGTCTAACGGAATGAATAGCAAAGAGAAATAATTCTAAATAATCTGAAAGGTCACTTCATATGTTTCTTATCATTCCTAAATGACATTTCATCCGCATCTTATTACCAGAATTATTCCTTGCTATCAAAGAGAATAAAACCCTCAAGTGAGACCCCTCAAAGCTGAAGCCAATGCATTGTATTGTAACTAAAAGTAATTATATCCAAGTAACACCTGTCATAACTTCTAAGCAGTTGTATGGTGTGCAAATTGTTATCAAAAGGTATATTAAAAAAAGTTAAAAAACTACAACTGCAAGTATGCCTTAATTCCAAGCAACTCAAAAGGATATTTTTTTTGATGAAGTAAGAGATATTATAAATGGCATCAAGAAGATGCAGAAATATAGATACAAAAGATTTGTTAGCTCCAGTACAAAGAGTCCTATACTAATGTTAAAGAGCTAACAAAGTCCAAAAAATTGTCAGGGGAGTTTACAGGTGTTAAGGTACTCCAACTGTACAAAAGTAAAAGACATTTAGCCTTAAGGAAGTGGTTTGGAATTGCTATTCCATCAAAACATCTCCTATTCCTCTCATTCCAAATACACCAAAAAAATACAGAAAGGGATTAGTTTCCAGATTTTCTTGATGGTTGTACCAACTTTCCAACTATTCCAGTTCAAAAAGGCTTCCTTTAAACTCCCAGGCATTGCCCAGTCCATTCCAAAAAGAGACAAAAACATGTTCCATAGATCTGCTGAAACTGGGCAGTGTAGTAGAAGGTGCCTGGTTGTTTCTTCATTTTGCATGCACATGTGGCATTTGTTTGCCAAGTGGAAAGATCTTCTAGCTAAATTGTCTTGGGTCAAACATGCTTCATAAAGTGCAATCCAACCGAAACAAATCAAAAGGATATATTATCTAATAAAAAGTTCATGACAAAACATAACAAACATACACTATCACCTTCCCCTTTTAGTTTGTTTCTGCATATTCAAAAATTGAATTCAAACAGAACAGAATCTCTAATCAAGTCCCTCAAGGATGCAAAAAGAATTTAAAAAAAATTAGATAGTTAAAAGGAGAAATGACTCAATCTCAAATGCACCTTCTTACTCTTTATCTCTATTTTAGTTCAATAATCAAAAAACGACTATGCCTCAATCCCTAATTAGTTGGGGCCAGCCATACAAATTCTCAGTATCCATTTGGACCCATTCATTCCAATATTCAACAATTTAGGTTTTATAACACCAGAAATTCTCTACATTTTCTACTGACATAAAGATTTCAAATAAGATTAAAAATACCCCTAGCAAACGTTGGACAGTAACAGTTATTACTCACTAGGACAAGGATGCATCGAATCCCTCATTAATCAGCACTTAGAAAAGAAATTGCACAAAAATCTCCTTATCAATGAAAGTAACAGTTTTTGGGTCAAAATCACAACCTAAGAAAAATCCCTTTATTGAAATCCACAACTAATACAGCTAACAACGAAGCAGAGGTACGTGGAGGTACATAGAGAAGGAGAAAGATTACCAGATATGAAAAGCCGGATCTGATTGTGCAGACAGTGAATGTAGCAGCGCTTGAGCCAACAATGGAAAATTCTCTGCTTTTGTGAAATCTCCGGTCGTCGTTTCTGTTTACTACTGGAGTTGGAGTATTATTTTTGAGCAAACAAAGTCCTAATTACTGTTTTCCTTTTTACCAAAGAGTGCTTACTGTTTACTTATTTACTTTACTTTTTCTCCTCCACTTACCCTGGAGTTTCAAAAGCGGCTAAAGGCACCATTAATTATTGGATTTTTATTTTACTTTTCATCTCGTATCCAATTACTCATATTAGGATTCGCGCTGTATAAAATCTTCATAGCAGAATTTTTTACATGGACTCGAATTCGATATTGATTAAGGATGGACGACCTTAGGTGCGTTCGTCGGTCGGTATGGTACGATATTTAAATATTTCGGTTCGGTATTTTCGGTATTCGATTTCTTAAAATATTATACCAATACTGTACCTAGTTAAATTCGATATGGTTTGGTTTTTCTTCTTTCGGTTTCGATTTATTCGGGTTGGTAACTTTGGTTTATTCAGTTTGAGTACTAACTAGTGCATAGAGTCATAGATTATAAAATTCTTAATTAAAGTACTCAAAAGTATAAAATTAAAAATATTTGTTAATAAAAGTTTTGTCCAAAACTAGCAAATATCAACCAAAGAGAGAAAACCAAGGGTGTCTAACGGGTGGGTCGAACCGGGCTGGGTAGGGAAATTTAGTAAGCATACGGGTTGTGGTCCGGGCCAGTTACGGGTGGGGCATACCGGGTTTAATGGGTTTAGGTTCATCCGGGTAAAAATTGAACCGTAAGGATTACGGGTATAAGGGGCCAGGCCGGGCCGGGTTAGTGTAATTTTTAATATTTGTTTTGTATTTTATTTTTGTATAACTATTGTAAGTTATATTAATATAAAGTAAAAAAATAAAGAATACAATGAAAATGGGAAAAAATTGCACTTATAAATTGCAAGTGCTACATTTATTTCAAAATTCAAACTTACAAATTGAAAAGTTTGCATTTAACAAGTAAATTAATGAAAAAAGAGTAAATTCAAAGGCCTCATTGTTTAAAAAAAAATTAAGTGGGCGTTATACCTGTATGGGTCGGGCCGGTTAACCGGTTAATAAAAATTGTTGACCGGGTTTGACCGGTCCGGTTAACCGGTAGCCCCAAGGTGAACTAACCAAACCCCCTTACCCCTTTAACTTAGCCCCCTTCTACCGGTCCGGGCCGGTTCCGGTTTTTAACCGGTTTGGGCCGGTCCGAAAACGGGCTGAACCGGCCCGTTAGACACCCATAGAGAAAACTATACATAAAAGAATAAATTTGATCATTCAAATGCGTGTCTCTTGGACTCTACATGTATTGACTTAGGTGTTGCATACTATAGGCAATGTCAAGTTTGGTGTTAGTGAGAAAGTTCAGTTTCCTTATCAGTTTCCTGTAATGAGATGGGTCTTCTCTTATCCCATCATCTGCTCTGAGTTTAATTGAAGAGTCAAGAGGTGAGGACATTGAAGGACATCTTAAACTATTGTGTTCTTTTAGTAGATATTGAGCAAACTTCCTTTGTGTAAGCAGAACACCGCCTGCAATGTACAATACTTTTATTCCTAGAAAGTAGTGAAGTTTACCTAGATCCTTTATTTTGAATGTCTTATCTAAGAACTTCTTTAGTGAAAGGATTTCCTCCGTATCTTTGCTAGTCAATATAACATCATCCATATAAACTGCTACAAAAACCACTGAATTCCCTTTCTTTCTGGAGAAATATGAGTAGTCCAACATTGAATGTGTGTGGCCCCTGGAACAAAGTGCTTCGGTTAACTTGGCATATCATTTCCTACTTTCCTATCTCAAACCATACAAAGATTTGTTCAACTTACACACAAGGTTAGACTTATGCACCATGAGGCCTTGTGGTACTTGCATTTACACTTCCTCATATAAATCTCCATGGAGGAATGCATTATTAACATCAACCTGATACATTTCTCAACCTTTCATCATTGTTGTGGCAATTAAAGCTCTCACAGTTGTCATTTTCACAACTGGAGAAAAAGTTTATTTATAATTCACTCCTGGTTGTTAGGTATAGCCATTCAC
Source organism: Nicotiana sylvestris (assembly GCF_000393655.2). NCBI lineage: Eukaryota > Viridiplantae > Streptophyta > Magnoliopsida > Solanales > Solanaceae > Nicotiana > Nicotiana sylvestris. Next base: position 60,695,725 of record NC_091058.1, read on the forward strand.
CACTAGTCTGGCCTTTAGCCTCTCCACTGTACCATCTGCTTTGTGTTTCACTTTATATATCCACTTGCATCTTGTCGCTCTCTTCCCTGCCGGAAGGGGTACAAATTCCCAATTATGGTTTGCATAAAGTGCTTCAAACTCATGTGTCATGGTTGCTTGCCATGCAGGATCTAGAATTGCCTCCTCATATGAACCGGGTTCACAATCATATGAGATATTGGTAACTAATTGATGACTATCATGTGTTAGATCATTAAGAGATATATATTGTGTATTGGAGCCAGATGTACTGAATGAGAAAGATGGTGTACTATCTACTGGTGTAGTGTTAGAAGAAGGATCATTATGATTGGATTGTAACCTGGGAAGTGTAACCACATAATCTTTCAAATAGGTAGGTGTTTTGTGTATCCTGGAGGATCTTTGTACAGTTGGATTCAGTGAAGGTTGTTGGTTATCATAACTGGAAGAATTTCTGGTAGAGTTAGAGACATGAGAAGGAGGTATGTTGATGACAAGCGCAAAACGCCACTTAAATTATGCTCGCTAATAAAAAATAGTATAGTAAATTATCGTATCCACAAGGATTGGAGTTAAATAGTATTATCGTAGTTTCTAGTTTGATTGTTATCCAAGATGATCAACAATTGATATTTATGTGATTAATACGAAAATTAACTAAGAATCTAGAGCTAATTGGCTAATGACAATTGAAGCAATGAATAAGCTAGGGTTTTGATAGGATAGGTGCAAGATAATTATCTGGGATTTAACTATAGATAATTTACTTCTAATGTTCAAGTGAGTCTCTTGAATTCACTCAATTATTAGTTCGATTGTTTAGTAGAAACTCCTCTTTCGATTAAGTCTCAACCTCACGAGATGAACCAATTTAAGTTTTGTGAAGATATGCAAGAATGCGTAATGGATTGGTCTTTAGGAGAACCTCTCTCGATTATCCTCCTAACTAGGTTTAATCAATGATTCAACTAGCCTTTTTTGATTATTAAGAAGAATTAATGAATCAACCAATAATATAATGCAAAGATATCACAAGCTATGCTTCTCTAAATTACATGAACAAGTGAATATAGATGCAATAATTAAATCATCCAAAAATGCTTCAATACATAAAACTAGAGTTATAATTCACAAACAAATATTAATACACCAAATCCATCAAATACTAAAGAGAACTACTCCATAAACATGGAGAAATTCATCACAAATAAAATTAAAGTATAAGAAAACATAAATTCAATCCAAACTCGGGTCTTGAGTGAGGAAGGAATAATGAAATCCTTGTGCTTTTGCTCCTCCAACTCTTTCTTAGCCTCCTTAGGTCGATTATGTGTCAAAAGTCCAAAAAATAACTTTTTCCATGTATTTATACCAAGTAGGGTCGGGCCTAGATGAAACTACCTTCTCCTAGTCGAATCAGGACATTGGCTCTATAAAAATTGCACAGACGTGCCGCATTGGGCGACGCACCATACAGGGCATTAGTGGGGAAATCTAGAGAGCTAACGATTTGACAGGCAGCAAAATTTAGGCAGCCGCGACGCCCCAAGTGCCGCTCCATGCGTCGTTGCTGTCGAGGTTTCTTAGAGCAAGGTTTTTTCCTTACTTTTTGATATCCAGATGTGGTTCTCGACCCCCGAACGCGATCCCGACTTGATCCTTTGGGCTTTTACTCATACTCCAAAGCTCCAAATAGCTCGAATTAATTTCATAACATCTACATCACTCGAAAAATCACTCCTACAAGGCATAAAACACATAATAAGTACAAAACACTAACAATTTAAGCTCAAACACAATAAAAGTGCAATGAATTAGAATACGATAAGCGACTAAAACACGAGATTATATCCTACCATCAGTTAATGCCTTGATTAGCTATACTACATGAGGTGTTAGGTGACTGTGAGTGGTAATGTGAGCTTATGGGATTATGATCAGTGAAGGAGGTGTCAATATGAGGGATAACTCCTATTCTTCTTGTAGCCGGAGCAAAACCATTGGTTTCATAAGAAGAGAAATCACCAACATTCTAAGGAATAACATTATTAGCAGTAGAAGTCTTAGGACCAGAAGATAAAGGAAAGGAAAAATGTGTTCATGGAAGATTAGATCTCTAGATGCATGGATCTTCTTGGTGGCCAAATTCAACACCTTTGTAGCCTTTTATCCCAAAAAGATATCCCACAAATACATGAGGTGTGGATCTAGGTTCAAATTTATCTTTGTGAGTTTTAAGAGTTGTGGAAAAATAAAGGTAGCCAAAACTTCTAAGGTTTGAGTAGGCAGGCCTTTTGTTATACATCAACTCAAAGAGGCATTTATTCTTGAGGGATGAAGAAATCAGTCTGTTTATTAGGTATGTAGAAGTATGAACACACTCCCCCTAGTATCTAATGGGAAGTTTGGACTGGTATAGCAGGGCTCTGGCTGTTTCTAGCAGGTATTTATGTTTCTTTTCCACTATCCCATTTTGCTAGGGTATGTAGGGGCAAGTTCTTTGATGTAGAATCCCTTTGTCTTGAAAGAAAGAAGTATTTAGATTCTGTGAACTCCAAACCATTATCAGTTCTTATGATTTTTTACTGAAGTGGTAACTAAGTTTCAACCATTGCAATAAACCCTTTGAGGACATGTAAGGCATTGTTTTTGCAACTCAGCAGATGTGTCAATGTTGATTTTCTATAATAATTTACAAGGGTGATGAAGTATCTATAGTTATTATGGGTTATGATGTGGTATGGTCCCCACAAATCAATATGTAATAACTCAAATATCTTGGTAATAGAATTGATCTTTTCTAGAAAAGGGCAATCATGTCTGCCTGGCTATTGGGCAAATGTTACAAAGAAATGATTGTTTAGGTGCAAAAGTGGCTGGTATATATCAGATTCCTTTCATTTTGACAAAAGTCACATGGCCTAATCTATTGTGTCATACAAGATCCACAATATCCTTTTGATGTAAGGTAACATGACACACAGAATAAACATATTTATTATTAATGTTCAAAGAGCTCACATGAATACATAGATGTGCAGGATTATGTATAGTTATTGATGAATCATGAGTTTTAGAACTAGAAGCTAATGAAATAGTAGAAATATCAGTAGGAACAACAGTAGAAAAACTAGGAGAACAACAAGTAGGAGTGACAAAACTAGTTGTGGGAATAGATAAATTGGACCTAGTGTTGTTGTTGCACACATCACAGAAGAGATACATACTACTTTTGCTCTTACCAATCTCTAGAGGTCTCTTCAGTAAAGGGGCTTGCAGTAGTATGCAAGAAAACTTGGTGAATATGACAAGGCAATCTAGTTGTACAGTCAAGGAATGTACATAAATCAAATTGAATCTGAAGTTAGGTACAAAAAAAAAACTTTTCTTAAATAGAATTTAGGACTTAGAATCACATCACCAATAAATGTCACTTTTACTTTGTAGCCATTTGGTAAGGTAACAAGAAATGGGTATATTAAGGTTTTGGTATTGGTTAGCATTGATTTGTTAAATATCATGTAGTTCGTGGCTCCAAAGTCTAAGATTCATGTGTCAGCATTAGTTTCAAAGTGCTCATAAGACTGATCTTTAGATTCAATAGAAGAAGAGCATGCAACTATACCTGCAAAGTTCACAGCTCCACTGGCCATGTTGGCAAAGTTCATAGCTCCACTACCCCTGTTGGCATTCCCAGAACTATCTCCTACATTACCATTGTTGTTAGCTTGAAAATTCTCTAGGATGGTGAGAAGTTTCCTATATTGTTCTTTTGTCAAATTGTACATTGCTCGACCTTGCTCCTAAGCACCACTTTCAATATCACCAATACTTTCACCTTCACTTGGTGCACTAAAGACATTTGCAGCATATCATTTGCCTTTATTGAATCTGGACTGCTGTGAACTCTGTGGTGAATTTTGTGGATAGCCATGTAGCTTGTAGCACTTGTCTTTAGAGTGCCTAATTTCTTGTAGAATTCACAATACACACAAGGTCGATTCTGAGGATAGCCCCCCCCCCGAACACATTACCCCAGTATTATTTGTTTGTTGATTATAGTTTGTTTTGAAATTATTGTATCTGTTTCCACTTGTGTTCCTAAGATTGTTGTTACCAGCTCCACTTTCATTTAAAGCTACGGATTCCATAAGTTGATGACTTTGTGGGCATATCTCTCTTTGCTTTTCTTCTTGAATAAGGATGAAGAAAGTCTGTGCTAAGGAAGGCAGTTGGCTCATCATAAGAATATTGCCTCTCACTATCATATATACCTTTTAGTCCTATAAAAGCCTGAATTAACCTCCGGTCTTGTTCTGTCTTGTGCATACTTACCTTATCTCCACACGTACAGTTGCAAGTGCAACGTATATTATCATTCAACTTCCCACAATTTCTTTATTTTTGTATAGTATCCAGTGATATAAGGTGATCCATGAATTAAGTTATTGACTTCCTTTTGTAACCGATACAACTTAGCCCATTTCGTTTGATCATATCTGTCTTCCAGCTCCTGCTAGAGTTCTTTATAATCTTTTACATATTGTAAGCTATCTGCTAAGCCTTTGGACAATGTTCAGAATCCATGAAGTCACCATATCATCGCATCTCTCCCATTGACTGAAAGTAGGACAATTTGGATCTGGCCTTTTGCAATTCTCATTTATGAAACATGTTTTGTTCTTCACATATAGTGCTCTCAATACTCCTCTCTTCCAAGACCTATACCCAGATCCATCGAAAGCCACTAGAACTAGCATAGATCTAGCATTCTATGAAGGATGCATGTATAACGGATTGGTCGACTCCATAGCAATTTGTGAACTTGTGCAGTTTTGCGGTGGTTGAATCAACTGAAGGAGTTTGATCTCCAGCCATGACTTTAAATAATTACTCAATAGTATAATGAATTGATGGCAGTATGTAATACTAATTAAAAAATGATTCTAATACGTAATTCAACAGCAAAACAAAACTGTTACAGCAATTTCGCAAAGGAGAAGTAAAAGAAATGAGCTTTGATTTCAAAGAGAAACTCACAATTGATTGAACCCTAGATCTCAGTAATCGATCGATATCAAACAATTAATGATCAAATGTTGATAGAAGACAAGAAAACAGAGAGCTCATGGCTCTGATACCATATCGAGAATAAGTAATTAGTAAGAGAAGCTTGAGCTTAGCTCTAAGCTCTAATGGAGGAAAACATAGTAAATATGAAGAAGACCCATCTGAGAGAAGCTTCCAGAAAATGGAACAATGAATGAAATGAATTCCTCAACTATTATAAGCATCCTATTCCTCTATATATATACACTCGAACAACTGGACATAATTGGAATCAAAATGCAACCAACTAACTAACAAACGGAAGCAAGAATATAACTAACTATCGGATAACTAACTATCGGATAACTAACTAACGGACACATACAATGAAAGAATATAACTTGCAGAATAATTACATATCTCAAAAATGTTTCCTTTTTATTATTCTTAATAAAAAACGTCGTATACATCATAAATTTGGATTTATAGTTTATGACTCAAAATCTTGCCGAGAAAGCTGGGCGTGGGAAGATCGTAAGGTAAAAAGACTGTGTTCTAATAGGTCGAGGTCGACCAAAGCCCAACAACGGCAGTCGCTGAGCGAGCCGTAGAGGTCGAGGTCGAGTAGCGAATAGTAAGAATAATGGCTAGTGTAGTCTTGGAACTAGTGACATGACTATTCTCCTGGATATTCCCCTTGTTGTACTTTTTAGGATTTTTAGAGAATATCTCATATATATAGAAAGAGAGGGAGAAGAAAAAAGGGCACTTGAGCTTGAATCTGAGAAAACTGTTGTAAGAAGTTGACTCTTGAGAGAAAATACTAAATTCACCTTTCCATAGTGATTGATTTTATCAATTATTCTTCCCTTTCACTCACATGATCCAAGAAAGCATTGCTCATATTCTCGTTTACTGCCATATTTCATTGTCAGAAGGAAGAATCTTCCACATCATTTGATATTTGGGTGAATTGTTCTTCCTATTTATATGTACTGCCATTTCTCATATTTATTGTTCATTACTCATTCTTTATTTACTCTCTAAAGTGCGCATTTAATGATTGAATACACGACTCTGATCACTAGGTAAGCGGTATCACCCAAACTCTAAGCTAGATCTAAGAATTATTATGCTTGACTAGGATTCACCTTTCACATAAGTTATCGTTTAATTAGTTTAACAAAGAGTATTATACTTTTTGATCAAACAATTTGGCGCCGTCTGTGAGGAGTTTCTAGTCAAAATCATAGTCTTTCTAGATCTACATAAACATACTGATAAACAAAGTATATGACTTTCTTTCCCCTACTTGCATAATCTAGCACGGTAGGAAATGGAGAAGAAAGGCTGAAAGCAGTTGCAGGCCTTACTACTGATCTCCTAAACACCATCAATAAAATTCACGGAGAAGACGAAGAGAACGTGACACCAAAATGCCTCACCAAGGCGAAGTGACTGACCCCTCCTCACGACAGCATTACCGCTTTTCAAGGGAAGGGAATGTCTATGTCCCTAATGGAAGAAGCCCCACCAGCTGTAAAAAAGTTACTAGAAGCATGGATAACGAGTACACTGAATAGTATACTTGACAAACTCGCTCAGATGGTGAGCAGAGAAGGCGTGCAAATTGACATCGCCGAAACAACCAATGAGAAACATACCCTCCCCCCTTGACAGGTATCACTAGGGGTGTTCAAAACCGAACCAAAACCAAAAACCGAATCGAAACCGAAACTTAATGGCTTATTGGTATCGGGTTAACGGTTTAATAAATGGGGAATAGATTGAAATATTTTTATTAACGGCTTATCGGTTTGGTTGCAGATTATTCAATTTTCTTAACGGATAATCCGTTAACCCGTTAAGAATATATATATATATATATTAAATATCAAAAACCCTTCTACTTCGAATACTCTATCTCTAACGCCTAATTTCTAAATAATTAGAAACCCTAACACCTAAATTTCAACCAGCAAGTAAGTACCATACTGTATGATCTCTCTCTGCAATTTGAATGGTTTAGTTGAATGGATATTCAGTAGCATATGATCTTAAATCAATAAGGAAATAATAGTCTTTTCCTCCATTGAAACATTACTAGGCTACCTGTATAATTTTGTTGTATGTAATGAATAAGGAAATGTTGTTCTCATGTTTGATGATTATGATCGCTCTTCAATGCATATAAATAATGAATGGTACAGTGATTCCCATCCATATTCTTGCTTTTCTATGTGATGAAGTTGGCAGCCATTGCTTCATATTTTCACTCTACAACACATAACACACTACATCATTCTTACGTAGGCGTTAACAGACATATATGTCTAGACTCAACGTGTAATTTCCTATTTTGAATTTGTATGCTAGGCGGTCAACAAACAATTAATGCACGCAATATAGATTGAATTAGGCCGATAAACCGCCCGATAAGAGCTAAACCGATACCAATCCGCTCGATATCTTATCGGGTGGCTAGCAGATTAATACATTTAAAAGCCGATAACCGTTAAGTCAAACCGTTAAGAGTAATTAACCGCCCAATCCGCCCGATAGGCAGCCCTAGGTATCACTCATTCTGTTAATGATGTAGGTAACGACGCCCTCATTGCCATCCTTAGAAAAATGGAGGAGATGGAGAACGAGGACAAAGCACTCCACAACCAAACGAGGGAGCATCAAGAAAGGGTAGATAAGATATCGGGGCCCCCAAAAGTCCTACCAAAATGAGACACTGGCTAGTTTGTAGAACAACCATATAGCGACGAAGCCGCACTACATGCTATACCAAAAACTTTCAAAATGCCACCGTACTTGAATATATGATGGCACGACAGACCCTGAGGATCACATCATCCACTACGTCACCGGAGTGAGAGGTAACGACCTCGCTAAAGAGCAAGTGCCATCTATATTGCTGAAAAAGTTTGGTGAAACCCTAACTGGGGGATCATTAACATGGTACTCACAATTTCCCGCATGGTCCATACAGATATTTGAAGAAATGGCTGACAAATTCATCACCGCTCATGTAGGGGCCAAGAAAGCGGAAGCCAGGGTAAATGACATATTCGCCATCAGACAGTCACCTGGAGAAGGGCTAAGGGATTTCTTTGCCCGATTCAATAGAGTGAGAATGACCCTTCCAAACGTATAAGAGGGAATGTCAGTAGCAGCTTTCCAAAATGGGCTGAACAAGGGCGAGTCTAGGGCAACCAAAAGACTGTTGAGTAGACTAATGAAGTACTCTCCCACCACATGGGAAGAAATACATAACTCTTATTGTGCCGAGGTGAGAGCCGTTGAGGACGATCTCAATGGACCTACTCAATGTCTGACCTCGGTCCAAATGAAATCTAGGAAAAACCGAAGAAACGAAAGTAGAAGGGAGCTAGCGGGGTCACGACCTTGTTGATACCCAATTTTTCCCTATGTATTTTATACCCAAAATATTTTCAAAATAGCATATATGTGCATATATAAGCACACCCAAGAGTTTTGGTATTTTTGTGATTTTTAAACCAATTTACTACCTATTTTAATACCACAAAAATCCAAAATCATTCCCAAAATTATCATTTTTGATGAATAAATTATTTCATTCTCATATTTACACCAAAATATAATTAAGGTGATTTTTTCATATTTTACCAATTTATTTGGTATTTTTAAAGCTAAATTGCATATAATTGCAATTATAGCATATTTTTTAATTAATAGCATTTTATAACAATAAAATTTGCTCCAATATTTTTTAAATTAATATTATAATATTTTCCTACCTAGTATTTTTAATTTGCTTTAAAATCGTTATTACTATTTTTATAAAATAGAAAGGGGAAAAGTGGCTATTTAAAACCTAGCCCCAGTTGCATTTCAATTATAGCCCAAATTGCACCCCAATTCGACCCAATTTCAATCCCCAAATCAAACGATCCAATTTCAATTTAGCCCGCCCCTGACCCAACTAGCCTAACCCGCCCGACCTCCCCTTTTAATCCAGGCCATTGATCAGAATGATCAATGGCCACGATCAGTTCTTTCCTTTTTAATTCCCACTTACACCCTAACCCTAAATCACTTTTATCAGATACGCCGCCTCTAAACCCTCGTCCTCTCAAACTCTCTCTAAGCCTTCTCCGAAACCCTAATCTTCCCCACCGGTTTCTACCCAGTTTCACCGGAACCCATGGTATCCCAAGCCCTGGGTGACCTGTATTCACCTCCATGTGCTCTTGTACACTTGCTTCTTGAAGAATCGAGGTCTGACCTTGAAGGTTTTCGCTCAGATCTCCGCCGATTCAAGTTTCACGACCATCTCCGGCTTTGCTCCGGCATGTCCTGATCCTATCTCTGACTCATCCGACTCAGATCAGACCTTTTCCAGGCCTTTCTCGCCTCTAGGGTTCTTCTGAAACCCTAGCCTTACGAGGTTCTCCTAATTTCTCTAGATCTATTCTAGATCTATGTTTATTTTAAGGTTTTCAAACGATTTCTCGAAGTTTCTTTCAAAACTTTGCTTTCAAAAACGTTCATCTTCTTCGACTTAGGGTTTCTTTAGCTTTACTTGCTCTACTGTGACTCTCATGTGTTTTTACTGTATTTGTTCTACTGTGATTATTTTGTGTTTTTCTTCGACTATACTTTCTTCTACCGTTTTCTTATGATTTATTTTACTGTATCTTGTTCTTTTATTATGTTTTCATGAAATGTGTAAGGTCTTAAGTTCCTTTGGGTTTTCAGAACTTATTTTGTTGTTATTCCTGCCTGATTTACTTGCTTTTGTCTCTACACTCGATTAATGGTAAAAACCCTAGAATTTGGGGGTTTCATTCGAGTTCTTGAGGCCACTTGTTACGTGACTTGTTTGCTTCCCATCTCTGAACTTGTTTGGTTTCAAATCCCTAATTTCTGAGTTCCTGAAGTTGTTTCATCTTTGCCTGACCTTCTGCATGCTCTCTGATATTCCCTCTTGCCTATAGTCCACTACTCACTGATTTTTGATTGAAATCCAGCCTCGCATGTTTAAAGCTTATGCACTCTTTATAGGTAGAATTTCCCACTCAGAATAACCTCTGATTTTGGGACTGATTTCAGACTTCCTTGTGTAAGCCTGATTGATTCATTCCTTGTTTAATTTGAAGACCCTCTCTAACCTTTCGATTCCCCTATTTTCTGACTCGGTTCATTAGTGATTTTGAATCTCTAATTCCCTGATTTACTATGTACTAATTGATTTACTCCTTGCGTTATTTATTTAACCGTGTGTTTCAAATCCTCTCCTATGTATTTACCCCTTATTTGTATGATATGCACAATGTGTTACTTGATCCCCTTTCCTTAAATAATTTCTGCCTTTTACCGTTCAAATTTGGACTCCTTAAATAAAGGAATCTCTGCTATTGATTGATTTTAATTGATACATGATTATTTTCTTGCCTTGCTTACCCTGATTTCAAAGTATAAATACCTGCTCCTCTCTTAACACAAAAAAAAAAAACACTTCAGAATTCAAACACACTCCGAGCACTTTTTTTCACAATTGAACACTATCCAATTTCAAAAAAAACTCTCTCTACTACTACTCTACCTCTAATACTGAGCACTCTGCTCCTCTTATCTTTTACTGTCTGAAACATTCTTGAGTTCCTTTTGAACTCTCAAGTACTTGCGGAGGAATTTGGATTTTGATCCTACTGACTTCTGGCTGTTTTATTTACTTTTGTTGTTCTGCTGTTCTAAAACTTGCAATTGGTATGTCACTCTAGTTAAATAATACCCTCTCTACTATGTGTTTATTTTACTCCTAGCATGTTGTGCTTTCTTGCACTATGCATCTACATCCTAGTCTGTTATGCTCTCCTTCCTTATGTTTCCGCACCCTTAGCCTATTATGCTTTCTTTCTTTCCTTGTGTTTCTGTAAATGCTTTTCTAGGTGAGTCCCTTCCCTCTGACCCCCTTTTGTGTGAGAGTACAATTCTGAGTCATGGAAGCACCCTGTTATTGCTGCCCATGACTTTGAACTAGGTCCTTGAACCCTTACTCAAATCAATTCCCACTCCCTTCTTCCCCCTTTATGTGCTGAGCCTTGACTCAAGTCTGACTTCTAAAGTCTGATCTTAATATGTTTGGACCCAGCAATTGGTCAGAGGTGTGCCAGTCTATACCCATGGCTGGGCATGACCACCCTTTGCTATGGTTCCCCAATCCCTCTTTCACTTTGCACTCATTCCTAGTTCTAAGTTCTGCCCCTCTCTGGTAAGCCATGTTTCGGGACCCTTGAGCTCCCACTAAACTTGGATGCCTGAGGGCTGGCTGTTCCGCACTGCACTATTCTAATTCTAAATGGTATCCTGAGTGTAAGCAATACCGGGAATCCTTGAGATTCTTTGGAACTTTGAAACACTTTGGATAAAGAGAAGGCTTTGGAAATTCGGAATTGGTTAATCACATGTTGTTGGGCATTAAGATTGAATTAGGCTGCTCGGATCTAGCTGTTAGTTTTTAATGTATTTATTTTCTTTCTTTTGGTCTGTAATAATTTGTATAAAGGATTTGGGGAATATAGTAAAAGGGTGTGGGAGGGGTTTTTACATTCTTGCATCAGTAGGGGTAGAAACCATGCTTTAGGATTGTAATTTTATAGAAATCCTGCCTATAGGGCTGTTCAATATTTCTGGTTCCACATCACCTAGAGACCATGCCTATAGGGTTAACGCTTCATTGTGTTACAAATCACATAGAAATCATGCCTATAGGACTTAACGTTCATGTAATCAATGCATATAGAGATCATGCCTATAAGGAATGCATATGCATTAGGCAAACTGTAGGGTTAATTAACACAATCATCTTTTACAAGTTCAATAACAGGTTTTAAAAGTCAAAATAGATATCATGCCTATAGGATTTGCATCAAACTCGTCTGATTCGCTTAAAGTAATAATGATCTATTAACTGGCCCTTAACGTCTTAATACAGCAACGATTTCAGAAGTCTTAATTCTTTGACAAAAACTCTCTTGACTTAGTATGCTTTTAAATCCCTCAAATCAGCATCTTTTTTCTGAAACAGTTTCTTTCTAAACATTCTGTCTAAATGTTTTACTCAGACCCTGAAATTGTCTTTTAAAACAGTTGCAACTTACCCTTTCCTTAGATATTTCTATCTCTGAAACTCTTTCACAACCATTTCTGTGTTTTATTTTTTACTACAGTCCATACTTTCTTTTCAAAACTCCTCTGCATTGGACTACTTTTTCCTGAAACCAGTACCTTTTAAATCACTCGCTTGAAATACCTTAATCTCTGACAATCGAATCTGAGTTGCCTAATGTAGACTTTCTGTCTAAATGTATGTGTTGAACTAGTCCGCTCGCCACTTAATTTTTTAACTTAAGACCAAATCAGTATATGCTAAGACATGCTAAACTAAGTGTTTGTTTGGTTAAGGGGTTTACTTGAGCCTTACCTATTTGTTTGTTCATCCTTATATTTATTACTTGTTTTGTGTGTCGCAATTAGAATTTTAACCTTTGAACCCCATATATGCCTACATCCCTTTCCTTCCCCTTTAGGATTAGAAGTCCTGATACCCCGGGACTGATAGGTTGGGACGGGTAATAGCATGCAATAAATAACGATACCATTTCGCGCCTTAACACCTTAACGAGGTGGGAAGGGTAGATATGGATATGATGACCGATGCGCTAATATCACGTGCGACCCCTCTTCTGAGGAGTGATCGCTGGGTATTGCATTGAAGTGATCCATATTAATTACAAACTTAGGACTCCTCTCCCTTTACTTGCTTTCATCTCTTCTTGCAAAACTGTTCAAAACTCTTTTTCATGAATTTCTGCCTTCTCTACTTATCTTTGTAATTTTTTGACTTGGTCGAAATCTTATGTGCGAATCCTTATTTGAGACTTGATTGTTTACTTGTAAAGTCACAATTGCAACATGGCCGGGAACCACACTAGTGGATCTTGAGGGGTGCCTAACACCTTCCCCTCGGGATAATTTCTAGCCCTTACCCTAATCTCTGGTCTCTTCATCTCAAACCCTTCTTAAAGTGTCCTAATGCACTATAATCATTAGGTGGCGACTCTTCAACTTCCAAACCCAATTCTCGAAAGGGAATAGAGTTGTCCTCCCAATGTCGTATACCCGATTTCTGACCCCACGGTTAGAGGAAAAGGGGGCGTCGTCAGACCTAATCGAGAAAGACATCAGCCTTACGTCAGAGGCACCCTCATGACGCCTCCACGCCATGACGAAGATCCATCCAGGACGCGAACGGGAATCCACCGAAATGAAACAGTTATGCCCCCTTGATATCGGCTCATAATTTTTGTGTTTCCCCCTCTAAAATAGTCTACGCATTGGAAAAGCTCGGCCTAAAGGTAAAATGGCCATAGAAGATGAAGTCCGACCCAAGCACCAGAAAGTTAAACGCCCTTTGTAAATTCCACTAGGAACGGGGTCAAGATTCACAGATTTGTCGACATCAAGTTCGTAAAAAGAACCAAATTCTTGTTGGCGATTATTTATTCAAAAAAATGAAATTCTGAAAACAGGCCGAGGACTGCATCGCCCTCAGATAGGAGGTCATGAACATGCTTCACTAAGGGCACCTAAAAAAGTTGATGAGCGATGGAGGAAGGGCCAACTTCGCCCGAGGGCGAGAACAACATCAGGGGCCGCCCAAACCACCTTCCCTAGTTCAGACCATTCAAATGATCATCGGGGGACGCGACGACGCATCTATCAACAACGTGAAGTTCACCACCACTCACAAGCTCAAGTGGTCAATCACCCATGAATAGTATGACGAACTCGAAGAAAGTATCATCTTCGATAAGTTGGATACCCACGGTTTGGTCTTTCCTCACTATGATGCCCTTTTATTACTTTACGTATTTTTGATACTGATGTAAGATGTATCACGGTCGATGATAGGAGCAGTGCGTGTATCATCCATTTCGAGTTCTCACCCAAATGAAGCTCGAGGACAGGATAGTGCCACGTTATATCACGCTAATAGGTTTTAACAATGCAGTTGAGTGGACATCCAGAAAAATCATGCTACCAGTCCTGGCCGGTGGTGTCACCTTGGAGACCACATTCCATATCATGGACCAGGATATGACGTTCAACGCCATCATAGGCTGACCATGGATACACGCCATGAAAGCCATCCCCTCCAGTTTGTACCAAGTCATTACATTTCCCACTCCCTAGGGAGTATTCTGCATCCGGGGAGAGCAACGCACGGCTCGAGAATGCTACCACATCACCCAAGACTACACGTACACCTAACAGCTGAAAGGAAAAGCCAAGGAAGCATAGCAATTAACGAAGTCGGATCAGATGGCGATGAAAAGAAAGACGTCATCAACGACCCTGAAATCATAGAAGCCATAGGGTCAACCGTAGTGGACCTCGACCCTGTCCAACTTGACGACAACGACCACAGCAAGAAAGCTTTCATCGGCCATAAACTCCAAGATCCAGGTAAATTTAATCAATTCTTAAAAAATAATGTAGATCTATTTACCTTTTCCCATACAGACATGCCAGGTATCCCAAAGGAGATAGCAACTCACAAGTTGAACGTCGACCCATTTTACCCCCCAGTAAGGCAAATCAGACGAAAGTTCAACTCCGTGATAAACAACACAGTTCGTGAAGAGGTCAAAAAATTGTTAACGAATGGTTCTATCAGAGAATCGAAGTACCCTCAATGGGTCGCCAATATAGTCATGGTGAAGAAAAAGAACGGTAAGTGGAGAATGTGTGTGGTTCATAGACCTGAACAAAGCCTGCCCAAAAGACTCATTCTCGCTGCCTCACATCGACCAACTCATCGACGCTACAGCCGAGCACGAATTGCTGAGTTTATTGGATGCCTACTCAGGATACAACCAAATCCTAATGGAGGAGAAAGACCAGGAAAAAAACACCTTCATCACCCATTAGGTGACGTACTGCTACAGAGTGATGCCGTTCGAGTTAAAAAATGCGGGGGCAACGTACTAGAGGCTGGTGACCAAAATGTTCAAAGATCAACTCGGCAAAACCATGGAAGTATATATAGACGACATATTGGCCAAGTCTAAGAGAAAGGAAGACCATATCGACCACCTAAGGGAAGCCTTCGACATACTCAGAAGGTATGACATGAAATTAAATCCCGAAAAATGTGCTTTCAGCGTGACATCTGGAAAATTCCTTGGCTTCTTGGTATCACAACGAGGCATCAAGGTCAATCCCGACCAAATCAAGGCCATAGAAAGTATCCCAGAAAATCTAACCAACAAAAAGCAAGTACAAAAGCTGACCGACCGGATAGCCACCCTATAAAGATTCATCTCGTGGTCCTCCGATTGGTGCCACAAATTTTTTGGCGTACTCAAAAAATACAATGGACTACAATGGAATTCCGAGTGCATCAATGCCTTAAAAGAACTAAAGGTCTACCTGTCTTCGCCACCGTTGCTCACTAAGGAAGAACTCGGAGAATGCCTCCTCGTCTACTTGGCCGTATCTGACGTAGCAGTAACTGTTATCCTGGTATGAGAAAACAAAGGTATCAATCTCCGATCCATTACATAAGCAAAACTTTGGCCGACACTGAAACGAGGTACCCCCACATCGAGAAGTTAGCTCTGGCCCTGGTCGTAGCTTCATAGAAACTTAGACCTTATTTCCAGTGCCACCCCATCTCGGTGGTCATGACTTTTCCTTTAAGGAGTATCTTGCATAAACCCGAATTGTGGGGCAGATTGGCCAAGTGGGCCATAGAGCTGAGCGAGCATGATATAACCTATCAGCCGCGAATAACAATAAAGTCACAAGTTTTTGCCGACTTTGTCACCGACTTCAGTGCGAAGATAATATCCGAATTTGAAAAGGAAATGACTACTACCTTCGCCAAAGTACACGACCAATGGGTTTTGTACACCGATGGCGCTTCTAACGCATCAGGATCTGGACTGGGACTCGTGCTCGAGGTTCCAACCGGTGAAATGGTTCGCCAATCCATACGATGACCTGATATGACTAAAAATGAGGCCAAGTACGAGGCTATGATTGCAGGGTTAAAGTTAGCATTAAAGTACGGAGTACATCAAATCATCCTTCAATACGACTCGCAGCTCGTTGTCAATCAAGTCACCGGGACTTTCCAAATTAAGGAGCAACGATTATAGAAATGTCAGGTCGGGATTTGCAAACTATTACCCGAGTTCAACGAATGACAACTTGATCAAATACCTCGAGCGTAGAACATCAAAGCGGACGGCCTCGCCAAATTGGCAGTGGCCACCAAAAGCATAACCGGAGAGGGGACGTGGTCACTCTCCTCCATTCATCGTTGGACCAAATTGAGGTACACTCTATATACCTAACTTGGGAATGGCACAATCGTATTATCTCATACCTACAGGACGGAGTGCTCCCACCAGACAAAAAAGAAGCCAAGAAGCTTTGAATGCAGGCGGCCAGGTACAACGTCGTCAATAATGACTTGTACAAAAGAACATTTGGTGGGCCCCTGGAAAAATGTTTAGGGCCAAATCAAACACGGCGCGTCTTAAAGTAAGTACATGAGGGCCACTACGAAGCTCACACTGACAACCGAGCTCTCGTTAGATGCCTCATACGGGCAGGCTATTATTGGATCACGATGAAGAGGGAAGCCGTCGACTTCGTCAAAAGGTGCGAGCAATGACAAAGATACACCCCCATGATTCACCAAGTGGGCGAACACCTTAATTTTAGTCACTTCGCCATGGCTTTCATCAAGTGGGGAATGGACATTGTCGGACCCCTCCCGGCGGGACGAGGTAATGTACGATTTCTTTTAGTTTTGATTGACTATTTTTCCAAATGGGTAGAAGCAGGTGCATTCGCCCAAATACGCAAATAAGAAGTAATCACGTTCATATGGGGAAATATCATGTGCCAGTTCGGCATTCCCAAAGTAATTAGTTGTGACAACGGTCCTCAGTTCACTGGAAAAAAAATCACCAAGTTTTTTGAAAATGGTACATCAAAAGAATACTCTCCATGCCATATCACCCCGCAGGAGACGGTCAGGCGGAATCCTCCAATAAAATAATATTGAATATCATGAAAAAGAAACTCAAAAACGCCAAGGAACTGTGGACGGAAGTGCTACCAGAAGTGTTATGGGCATATCGTACCTCGCCAAAGACGAGCACAGGGGAAACGCCATACTCACTAGTCTATGGGACTGATGCAATGATACTAGCTGAGGTCGAGGAGCCCAGTCTGAGATACTCAAATGAAATAGGGCCAAGAAACGACGAGAACAAAAGGCAAGACCTCGATGAAGCCGAAGAGCGAAGAGACATGGCCTACATAAGAATGATATCTCAAAAACAATAGGCAGAGCGGTACTACAACAAAAAAGCCAAAATCAGGCCACTCAAAGTCGGGACTATGTACTCAAAGCCAAAACACAAGCAAGCACAGACCCACGAGAAGGCAAACTAGGGACCAATTAGGATGGCCCATACAAAATCACGGTGGCATAAGCAAAGGGTCATTCCAACTAGAAACAATGGAAGGAAATTACTACCAAACAATTGGAACGTCGTCCACCTCAAATACTTCAACTTCCAAGGATAGACGTCTCCCGAGTCGTACTCTTTTTTCCCTTACCCGAGTTTTGTCCCAATAGGGTTTTCTCGATGAGGTTTTTAACGAGGCAATGAAGAGAGCGTCTCAGAGTTTAGGTATAGATTCATCGCTCGACCTATCAACTACTTTTCCAGGTCAACCAATGAAGGGACTAGATAGACTGGGACTTCAGAAAAACATGCAAACTTCAACGTATATAAACTTCTCCAATGAATATATAAACAAAGCAAAATATGCAAACACATGAGTTTTTCATCTCCACCAAGTTCCTATATTACGCCAAGAGTCAAACATTCGACCTCGCTCGAATCGACTCACATTCGACCTCACTCAAATCGACTCACATTAGACCTCGCTCGAATTTATTTACATTCGACCTCGCTCAAATTTATTTACATTCGACCTCGTTCGAATCACTTAAAGAGTCAAACATTTGACCTCGCTCGAATCGACTCACATTCGACCTTGCTCGAATTTATTTACATTCGACCTCGTTTGACCTCGCTCAAATCGACTCACATTCGACCTCGTTCGAATTTATTTACATTCGACCTCGTTCGAATCACTTAAAGAGTCAAACATTAGACATCGCTCGAGTTGACTCACATTCGACCTCGCTCGAATTTATTTATATTAGGCCTCATTCGAATCACTTAAAGAGTCAAACATTCAACCTCGCTCAAATTGACTTACATTCGATCTCGCTCGAATTTATTTATTTGACCTCGTTCGAATTTACTCACACTCAATCTCGCTCGAATCGACTTACATTCGACTCCGTTCAAATTCATTAACATTCGACTTTGTTCGAAATTTATTAACATTCGACCTTGTTCGAATAAACTAGCGTTCGAACTTGCTCAAATTAATTGACATTCGACCTCGGTCACGTCAACTAAGTCAGGAACTCTTACAAAGGAAAAAACATACGAAGAAAAATGAAAAGAGCCAAAAACATACAACAAAAAGACAATAGTCATTCCATTCCAAAATAGAGAATATCTTACAAAGGGCCAAAAAGACAACCCCCAGCCAAAAGAGAAAAAGAGAAAAGAGAAAAAACTAAGTACAAGAAAATCACACTGCATCACCACGCTGCACTATCTCCGCCTGCGCCATTGCCACCTTCACCGCCCGGCCCAACAATACCATCTCCACCCTCGCCATTTAAGTACTCATTTTTGTACCAAGCATCTGGCTTAATCTCATCCAAATCTTCCTCTTCGTCATCCATCCCGGGCGTGCCGGGGTCATAGCCGCAAGCGGCACGAGCTTCCTCAAACTCTAACTTTGAGGCTTTCCCGGTCACCGTCAAACCTCTGTATATGTCAAGGTGAGCCTCAGCATGGACCCACTTCTCATACAAGTCTTGTGGTACATTGGGATAAGTGGATGCATGAGAGGTAGACGACCGAGCCTGCTGCTGCGCTTTCTCGACCTTAAGGACAGCTATCTGCTCATTCAAATCCTGAACGTCTCCTTCCAATCTACCTATCTGCTCTTCGAGCCTCGCCTCTTTAAAAGCAAAGGTCTCTGCTTCACTAAACCGCTCTGATCTGAAGACACGGAGGGTGCCCGCTAGAGCCGTCTCCTCCGCCATAGCAACTGATCTAGCTCTCTCAACTCGCTCCAACTCCACAGTTTTGGAAGCCAGCTCATCCCTTGAGCCGTTGACTACAGTTGCACTCTGCTCAAGCTTAGCCCATAAAGACGTCACCTGAGCTTGGAGGTCGATGCACTTAGGCATGACCCCCTTGCTCACCTCGAGCTCATCGTTCATAGTCATTAACGTCTCTTCAAGCTCACTGCATCTGCCAATAATCCTCATGAGCTTGTCATCCTTCTCCTTCAACTCGCCATCCTTTGCCTTCAACTCCTCATTCTTCTACCTCAGATCGTCATGGAGGGTTGGGAACAAAGCGTCCTCACCAATCATATGGACCAGGGCTTTGTCCTTGGTACAACATTCTCTGTATTTTGACTCCATCTTTTTGTAGAATCTCGTCCTCTTCTCCTCCCAACAGGTGCTCTCAATATCCAAGATGAGGGTCTGATAAACAGATGAAGAAGGGTCAGCAAAGACAAATAACGCAAAAGGAAGAAGAAATCGAAACGCTAAAAGGGGACTTACTCGCAGGCCATCCCAGAAATGCCTAACGACATGTCCGCATCCTTCATCGTCTCAAGGTCCTATTCTCGGGCTCCGCGCATAAAGGGGCCAAAGCTGGAACCACACTCTCTGAGTTG
Organism: Nicotiana sylvestris; assembly: GCF_000393655.2. NCBI lineage: Eukaryota > Viridiplantae > Streptophyta > Magnoliopsida > Solanales > Solanaceae > Nicotiana > Nicotiana sylvestris. The sequence continues at coordinate 60,715,717 of NC_091058.1, forward strand.
ACCAACAAGTTAAAATCCACAAGGATGATAATATTTCTAGTGGAACCCTCGGTCCTCACCTTCACTCGAGTAAATATCTCCTCAAAAGTCCGCACCTCCTCGGGGTCGATATTAGAACCAGACCTGTCATCCTCCACGGTGACCGTTTTTCCTCTACTACTAGCAGACTATGAGCCAACCTCGGCTGACCCCGGTGTTTCTATTTTCGTAACTGCCTCCGCCATCTCCAATGACCTAGCTTCCGCAACAATCTCCGGTGGGGGAGAAGTCCCCGTGGCTGAAGTGCACGTCGCTTTCACATCCATGATCATGGCCCGTTCGAGTGCGACCACGGCCTCCACTCATCGCCTCTTCAATGGCGTCGCTTCCTCCTCGCCAGGGGAATATTCACCCACTAAATGAACCACCGGGCAAGCTGGGATCTCCACTGACGGAGTTACCGTCTGACGACCATGCTCGCTTAATACCGGAGTTTGGAAAGAAGTATTTCGCACATACTCGACCAACACAAACTGCATCCCAGCCGAAGCAACCGCCTGACGAATTGCGGGGACAAGAGCCTTCGCCTTCTTAAAAGTTCTCCGACCTAGCATCAAAGGAAAACCATAAACGGAAAAAGACATGCACCACTGCAAAAGCAAAATAGTTATAAGGGCGAAACCCGACTTACTGATCGAGGGCTTGAGCCCGAATCTCTTGTTGAAGGACACCCAGTCACGGATCCCTATGGTGTGAGGCAAAACGCGGGCCACCCAATCACTGATATCGGCAACAAAAGATGGGGGATGCCTCTCAGCTGCAAAGGGAAAAACGATGTAACAAGTCATGAATCGCGAAGAGAAGGGAAGAACGTACTCCAAATAAGGATACTTACGAGCAAAATTCCAATGTTCAAGAAAGTCACTAGGGTTTGCCACTACGTGCTCAGTTTTAACATAGAAATAATGGGCCCAAAATTGGCGGTTCGTCCTGTCATCCATCCCCGCCACCAACCCTTTGGTTCCGCGGTGGCGAAGGTGAATCATTGTGCCCTTATAAAAGCTCGGCCCGAAGAGATGCAGAAGATGGCGATAGAGACTTCGTAGCCGGTGAGCTCCACAAACTTTTCCAACATAAGGAAGATCTTGTAAAGGTTAGGAGAGAGATGTGACAGACATATATGGTAGTAGCGGAAGAACTCCCCTGCCAACGGAGGAAGAGGAAGAGAATAGCCTATATGGAATAGGTAGGCATAAAATGCACAATACCCAGGCCTGTGAACTTGAATCACGTTGTCTCCGGTCGGAACCAGGTGAATGTGGGCTGGAATGCCGTATTTGGCCCTAAGGGCGGCAAGGTGTTTCGCCACCATCTTTAACTTCGTAGACTCCGGTTCAAGGGTGGGTTCCTTAGAGAAGTCAGACCTGGAAGTTGGGGACGAGGAATGATCTCCTCCACAATGGGAAAGCTTTCATCCTCCACCACCGCTGATTCTCCACCACCGGAAGGCATGGCCACCGATAATGGAGTATGGTCAGAAATTCTCTCAGCGTTGGGGGTCACAGTAGCCATTTTCTGATGATTTGTATACGAGGGGACAGAAAAAGAAGAAAGGTTGGCAATGGCAGTGGTTACAGGAAGCAAGAACACAAGAAGGAGAAAAGGAAGCAAGTGCAGGGCTGAAGAAACTAGAAGAATGCAAAAGTTTCTTTAAGAAGTTTTCCCCTCTTTATTTATAGAATCGCAAGCAACCGCCAGTGGCCCTAGAATCAAAACGACAGGGCTCGAGGAATGAGGCAACGCATCGGGAAGATGTGCAATGATGACGCATACGTTGTGACGTCATCCTGCACCAACCCCATGACCCACGAATCTCAAAGCGACACGTCATTACTTTGGTAACTGACACCTCCACTCGATCACCACGTCAAAAATTTCTTCACAAATCGCTGACTGAAAAGGTCCACTCATCGGGGCCGACTAGAAGGCGACCCCGACAAGTGGACGGACTAACTGTATGGGTCAAAATCTTGCGGAGGAAGTTGAGCGTGGTAAGATCGTAAGGTGAAAAGACGGCGTTCTGATTTGGGCGGATAGGTCGAGGTCGACCAAAGCCCAACAACGAGCAGTCGATGAGCGAGCCGCAGAGGTCAAGGTCGAGTAGCGAAGAGTAGGAATAACGGCTAGTGTAGTCTTGTAACTAATGACATGAATATTCTCCTGGATATTCCCATTGTTGTACTTTTTAGGGTTTTTAGAGAATATCCCATATAAATACAAAGAGAGGGAGAAGAAAAAAGGGCATGTGGCATTGAATCTGAGAAAATTATTGTAAAAAGTTGACCCTTGAGAGAAAATACAAAGTTCACCTTTCCATAGTGATTGATTTTATCGATTATTCTTCCCTTTCACGCACATGATCCAAGTGAGCAGTACTGCCATATTTCGTTGTGAGAAGGAAGAATCTTCCACATAATTTGATATTTGGGTGAATTGTTCTTCCTATTTACATTTACTGCCATTTTTTATATTTATTGCTCATTACTCATTCTTCATTTACTCTCTAAAGTGCGCATTTAGGATTGAATACACGACTCTAAGCACTAGGTAAACAATATCATCCAAACTCTAAGCTAGATCTAAGAATTATTATGCTTGATTAAGATTTACTTTTCATCTCAGTTGTCATTTAATTAATTTAACAAAAATATTATACTTTTGGTCGAACAAATTGGAGTAGTAATTTAAAAATAAACGCCCGACACCAGATGAGAGAAAAGAATAGACATAGGTGGTCAAAACAAGTTAAGCCACTTTGACACGGATAATAAAAAGACAAAAGCAGGAAGGAAAGAAAAGAAAAGGGTGAAATAGAATGATGATGATAATGACGATCCTCCAAGTTTTGATTTTGATAAGACAATAAGGAGATGAAGTTACATTTGACAAGACTAGTTGAAGTGATTTTCACTCTGTCATAACTCGTAGGTCCCTTCCCCACTTATCTTTTTTGGTCCGTCTTTTCTTTCTTTCTTTCTCCGCCATTACTTTTCCTCTACAAAAGTCTACTCTCTCTCTTCACTATTTTCTACTTTTACCTCGTTTATATTTAAGATTTTTTTTTGTATAAAATTCTATACTCTATTATTTTTATAACATCTAATATTTTTGTATAACTATAATACTACTACTATATAGTATAACCTTTTGTATATAATTAATAAATTATTTGATTTTAGTATTTATAAACTTCACATAATTTATGGTCGAGAAATCAAATGTTGTATTATTGATTTTGGTATAACTAGTGTAATTTATTTTATACACAAGTGAAATAAAATATGTATATTCACAGTACATGAATAAAAATTTCTAAAAATAGATAAAGCTTAAAATGAGGTAATTTATATATAACAATCCATGCATAAAATGTATAATTATCATTTCACTACATAATATTTATTTATTACTCATCTTGTTTCAGTTCATGTGAACCTGTTTCCTTTTTGGTCTGTTCCAAAAAGAATGACCCGTTTCTAAATTTGGTAACAATTTAGTTTAAACTTACAATTCTACTCTAGTTGAGAAGCTTTTATGACCACACAGATACTCTGGGCCCCTTTTGACTTGTTTAGAACCACAAATTCCAAAAGTCTTCATTTTTTCTTAAATATCGTGTCCAGTCAAACAAGTTCACATAAATTGGAACGGAAGAAGTAATACTTATTTCCTGCGTATCAATCTAGACATTATTATTCTCTTCATAAAATAATCAGCACATTATAATAAGAGTACTTTTTTATAAACTGCAATTACTAATAAACAAACCACCCCAAATTATATTTATTTTCACTCCGAAGTGTTTTTTGCTCCGGACTACTCTTGCCTCCTTACACTAAACTTGAAGTTTTTTAGTTAATATGCGAGGTCATTTTAGAATGCAAATTAAGTACTCTACAATTTATTGGATACGTATATGTCTCAATATATGTTCTTTTTTATGACAGTCATTTTATCCACAATTATGAATTTTACTTTGTGAAAAAAAAAACAAGTATTTTAAATTTCACATTTTCAAGAAATATTCCTTCTTGTCCATGACAAACAAACATCAAATAAATCAAATCACCACCCTCAACAAGTAAAATTATTTAACTCTCTCATTTCCTATATATAGTGAGGCGGATCCCTCCAAGAACTTCAAAAAGTTAAAAGTCCCCCACAAACAACAGCCATGTTAGACGTGTATAGTACAAGTTCTATCCCAGAAAACTTCTCCCCACCGATTGCGGCACCGCCGCCATCACCGGCAGTGAGCCGTTACGAGCTACAAAAGCGGCGAGACTGGAACACATTCGGCCAGTACTTGAAAAACCACAAACCACCACTGATACTATCAAGGTGCAGCGGAGCAAACATTCTTGAATTCTTAAAGTACCTTGACCAGTTCGGAAAAACCAAAGTTCACAACTGTTGTTGTCCGTTTTTCGGACACCCTCAGCCGCCGGCACCATGTACATGTCCGTTGAAACAAGCGTGGGGCAGCCTTGACGCGCTAGTTGGTAGGCTACGCGCTGCTTTTGAAGAGAACGGAGGACGCGCAGAGACAAACCCGTTTGGGGCGAGAGCAGTGAGGTTGTATTTGAGGGAAGTGAGGGATTCACAAGCTAAGGCAAGAGGGATTGCTTATGAGAAGAAGAAAAGAAAGAATAATAAGCGACATTTTCAGGAGCAAGAAAAAGAAGGAGATAAGAACTTGAAGCTTCCATAGACATAGTTACGTTGTTTCAGTTTTTTGAATTTAGCTTTGTTGGATGATACGTATGTATATAAACCAGGCTAGTTCTCTTTTTGATAACCAACCCTAATTTCCACCTCTTAGCTCCTTAGCTAGCCAATGTGGATATATAGTGCTCTTCCCTTTTTATGTTATGTTTTTGTTAATACCATCCTTCTGCTGCAATTGAAATTTTTAGTAATTCTTAATATATGTATATAGTGGAAGATATCTTTAGAAAAGTTATCAGTGTCAGTCTATTTTATACTCCATGTATAATGGTGAAAGAAAAATCAAGAGCACAACCGTTGGCTAAGATGAGAAAATACAAAGAATGTAATGGAGTATTATGTTTTATTTACTGTTCTTTTGTGTTATATGTTGCCAATCTTCTCATGTAAAAAGGAATACTATATAGGAGTAACTAAAAGAACTACACTTGTAATGTACCATAAAACTGACCTATAGTCTTATAAGATTTAACGCATTTATTTAAACAAGTGAAATCTGAACAACCCATTTATTTCACTAGTTAGTAAATACAAGCACATGCATAAGTGGAGACTAATTAACTAAAAAGTTCATGACCGACGTCGGGGAGTACTTGAACTAATAGAAGATTGCTTCAACAATTACATAAAACAGTGCTTTCACCGTTTGAAATCTTTCATAGAAAGTTTTCTGACAGAAGAAAAAAAAAAATACGGTGATCGAGTTCTTATGATAGAAATTATTATACATATAATTTCAGAGGATACAGGATTGTGTAGTGTCTCTTCCCATTTTTAAATATTATGTAACTCCTTTAAATATGGAGTAATAAATATACATAATATATAGTAGCAAATATTAGGGTATGTATATTAGAGTCCAAAACGCTTTTGATGTTTTTTTTTGGACAAAAACCATTTTTATACTGCTTAAAAAAAAGTTACATAAATGAGTAAAACGCAATACCATACTGCGTTTTACTTAAAAAAATTTTTTTTTTGTAATTCGCAGTACCGTACTGCGTTTTACTTTAATTTTTTTTTGTAATTCGCAATATAATATTGCGTTTTATAAAGCTGTTCGCAGTATTATACTGCGTTTTACTTAAAACGCAGTATAATACTGCGAACAGCTTTATAAAACGCAGCCCCTTCTTCTTCCTTGGACCACTGAACCGACGCCCCCTTCCTTTAAAAATTTCGATTCTGCTGGTCCCCCCCTCCCCCCACCCTGCGACAAACTTAAAAAAAAAAAGTTTCGGCCCCACCCGTCACCTAAAGAGCAAGGAGTGTAGGTCCCACATACAAGACAAGCTTTGGATTCCTTCTTTCGGGTGCAAAAATTCGATTTCAATCTAATTCAAAAAACTTAAATCAAGGTATTTCGATTTTATTTATGTCGAAACGCGTATAGTACATGCATATTTGTATTGTTTAATGTGTTTCCATGTTAATTTGTGTTATGTTTGTGTTTAAATTTGTATCTTATTTATACCTGGATTGATTTATTAGCTTTGGTACAAAAAAATGTTAAAATTTGATAAATTATTTGTATTGTTAAAAAATTAATATTATTTATTTTGTTTGTTGTTCATATTTGTATTTTATGTTAGTTGTTTTTATATGTAATATTGACCTTTTAGCGTAGTAAAATATAGAGCCTTTTAGTGTAGTAAAATATAGAGTCTTTTAGTGTAGTAAAATATAGAGCCTTTTAGTGTTGTAAAATATAGAGCATTTTAGCGTAGTAAAATGTAGAGCCTTTTAGCGTAGAGTCTATGTAGTTTAAGTATGTAGTAACTGCAAACTCTATCCAATTACACTTTACAAAATTAATTATTTAATTTATAATAATAAACTTACAAAAGTAACAAATTAATATATGTTGTAAAATTAACTCAAATATCGAGCCTGGAACCCATACATAATTAATCAGTCCAATTTTAAACATAATTAATTATTTAATTTATTAAGCTAACAGACACAATTCTAAAAATATTGAAATTAACACGCATAATAATTAAGGATAACTCGGTACTACCGGGCCTCAAATATCGAGCCTGGAACCCATGCATAATTATTCAGTCCAATTTTAAATATAATTAATTATTTAATTTATTAAGCTAACAGACACAATTCTAAAAATATTGAAATTAACACGCATAATAATTAAGGATAACTCGGTGCTACCGGGCCTCAGATATCGAGCTTGGAACCCATACATAATTATTCAGTCCAATTTTAAATATAATTAATTATTTAATTTATTAAGCTAACAGGCACAATTCTAAAAATATTGAAATTAACACGCATAATAATTAAGGATAACTCGGTGCTACCGGGCCTCAAATATCGAGCCTGGAACCCATACATAATTATTCAGTCCAATTTTAAACATAATTAATTATTTAATTTATTAAGCTAACACACACAATTCTAAAAATGTTGAAATTAACACGCATAATAATTAAGGATAACTCGGTGCTACCGGGCCTCAAATATCGAGCCTGGAACCCATACATAATTATTCAGTCCAATTTTAAACATAATTAATTATTTAATTTATTAAGCTAACACACACAATTCTAAAAATGTTGAAATTAACACGCATAATAATTAAGGATAACTCGGTGCTACCGGGCCTCAAATATCGAGCCTGGAACCCATACATAATTATTCAGTCCAATTTTAAACATAATTAATTATTTAATTTATTAAGCTAACACACACAATTAATTTTGTTTAAATTATAGTAGACGACATGGACTTTCCTCCGCCTGCGCATCCCGGACCTGCCGAGGATCAGCTACTAGTGTTGCAGGGCGACCATAGGTCCTCATTTGTATGGGAGGGACAGCTATCGATGCAGCCTCTCCGCCCCAGGAGACCTGACGATTTGTGGGAGTTCATTGGGGAGCATCCTTTCCATGCCCATGTAGTCGCGTGTCTACAAGCTACGGGCATCTATACGATTTTTGAGCTTGGACGGATGCAGCTTGATTGGTCTCTCATCACGGCCTTGGTAGAGCGGTGGCGACCGAAGACGCACACTTTTCACTTGCCCACTGGAGAGGCCACCATCACACTGGAGGATGTTCAGGTTTTGTACGGGCTGCGCGTAGATGGACGGGCCGTAGCACTGCCCCAGTACATTAGATCCATGACGCGTGCACAATTTTTGGATATGATGATGCATTTTACTGGTTATAGTCCTCAGGGTGACGCTGGGGGCAGTCGCGTTGCTTTGTCAGCCATCAGAGATCATATGGCGTTTTTACACCCAGACATTACCGGCGAGACGGAGGATCTCCATATTGAGAGGTACACGCGGTTGGCGCTGCTCCTGCTTTTCGGGTGTGTCTTGTTCCCGAACACTTCGGGGAGTAAAGTGAGTATGCGCTTTCTCCATCATCTTCAGGAGTTGGATGGTTTACCCCAGTACAGTTGGGGTGCTGCTGTTCTCGCATACCTGTATAGGAGCATGTGTTGGTCGAGCATGGGCCCAGCGGTGGACATATGTGGTTTTCTGTCCCTCCTACAGGTGACAACATTTTCGAATACTCTGTTCATTTCTCCGAATTCTATATGGTCGAAATGACTCATAAATTTTACATCAACCTTTTATCTTAGGTTTGGGCCTGGCAGCGGATCATGCCGTTGCAGCCACCTCTACCAGCACTTGCGCCTGGTGAGGCTTATCCGTTTCTCCCTCTAGCTTCTAGGTGGATTCTCCGGCGTGGGAACTACCGAGGGACCGATGCTCATCATAATCTCCCCCTTATCAGGGATGTGCTAGATATGCTGGTGGACGGACAGGTAGATATGTACCTACACTTACTTGTTTAAATTGAGTTGTGTTGTGCATACTCACTTTTATGTTATTATTTAGCAGTTCATCTGGACGCCATACAACGACGAGTTGGTAGCTCAGCTGCCCTTTTATTGCTCAGTCGATCGAATGTTTTGGAGCACCTCCGTCCCGATGATCTTCTTCGATATGGTTGAGTATCATGCCACAGAGCGTGTGCTTCGCCAGTTTCACTGTCCCCAGCCTATACCGAGGGATCCTGGATGGGTGGCTATATAGTATCAGTGGAATGACCGTGCCAGGCTGGACGATATATATATGGGATGGCTGGAGCAGCAGGTCCTTATTTGGGAGGAGCACCGAGCTGACCGTATTTCGCCAGCACCTACATTTACCCAGGAGGCCACTATTCATATGTATGCGTCATGGTACTGCCGTCACACCCGACTGATTATCGGGAACCCCATTCATGTACTTGGCGAGCGCTACAGACCATACGCCGGGAGACACGAGGCACTGGTATGTTTTTTGGCTTATTAATATCGTATAATTGTGATATAGCATTATTTAATTAATATTTTAAATATTTCACAGGCTATTGGTCATCATCACCTCTACCAGTTGGGACAGGAGATGCAGCAGCATACCGACATCCCTACAGTCGTTGACTATGGCCGGCGGGTGGCACAGTTGGCTCGTCGGACCCTGTTTCAGGCGAGAGATGCCGCGAGGTTGGACCACGAGGCTCAGTATGCAGCGCTAGAGGACTACCATCGGGGTAGGGGTGTCCCACGAGGCAGGGGTAGGGCACGAGGGAGGGGTGCCCTACGAGGTAGGGGTGCCCCACGGGGTCGCGGGGGACGGCGAGGAGGTGGTCCCTAGCAAGGGGGCGTTGAGGCACCTGTCGACCCACCTGTTGAGGGACATGATGAGTTCTTTGGAGTTTTGGCGCTTGGAGATAATCAACCGGGTTATATACCTCGGGAAGATGAGCCTTCCAGCAGCATACCTTCGTACAACCTTCAGCTATCTCTGCCAGCATCGCAGGTCACCCCGTTAGGAGCATTGTCGATCATGTGTACATTTGACGAGGATGTATACCAGTACTTTGCATGCCCATCTACCGCAGCTGAGGATCGGCCCACCCGGGACGTGGATGGCGGGCGCAGGTTGAGTTATGCCTCATCCCCGGCGGTTGATGCGGATCTACTACAGGCGCAGGTATGTTTGTATTACTTTAAAATTTCAATTTGTTTTCTTTTCCTTAATGAGCTGCCATTAATTAATTTTTTAAGGTTTTTATGAAGGCTTCGTCCCAGCCCATCTTTGAGGCCACTACATGCTTTGATGAGGACACCACGAATGCATATATTCAGGAGGCCGACGAGACCACGGTGGGAATATATTTTTTGACTTAACATGTACAATACAAATATACTTTGTCACTTGCTAAGTTTAGTACTTGTTTTGTAGGTTGCTGACGGCCCAATGGCCTATTCTTCTAATCCTGCCAGCTGTGGTGTCGATGTTGCTGCACATCCTCACATAAAGAGGCGGCTTGATGATGATGATCCAGATAGTGTACCCGGGCGACAGGGGATGCGACTTAGGCCAGCAGCAGCACTAAAGCACACAGGCTGCAGGACTCACTTATTTACTTAGGTTTTTAGTTTGTGTAAATAGTGCATTATGTAAATAATGATAACAATTATCTTTTAACAACATTTTTATTTTAATTGCGTTTGAACAGCAGTTTTACTTAAACAGTACACAAGAAACACAAATATTGCAAACGTAACACAAAAACAAACAGTAGAACTAAAATCATCACTGCACAAAGGATAACTAAAACCATCACTATGCTCGCCTCCTGGACCTTTCAAATCTTCTCATGGGTATTGGCATAAATTGAACACCCCTGTCCATCAATGCTGATGCAGCTGCATGCCTTTCAACAAACCTCTCCGCACTCTGTTTGAATGTCATGCGGACCATGGCAGTGACAGGCAGTCCACGGGCAGACTTCAACAAGCCGTTGAATGACTCCAACACGTTTGTAGTGAGGGCTCCCCATCGTCTTCCGCCATCAGCATGTAATGTCCACATGTGAAGCTCATGCCCCATCAACCAAGTATAGGCTCGTGGTTCTAATTGTCGGATCGCTTCCATGCGCCTCGTGAATTTGCACTGCTGGTGATCAGTTGCATCCACATTAAGTCATGCAATGCCTTGTCAGGATATTTCTTCTGGAAATTGGCCTTCAGGTGACGCACATAGTAACGATGGTATGCATATGGTTCCTACCATTCAGGCAAGTGACGTACATAACTTAAAATACCACCATGTCGATCTGATATTAGACAAATACCTGAACGCTGTTTGACAACGTGCTGCTTCAAGTGGTTAAAAAAAACGTCCATGTCTCTTCACTTTCGTTGGCACATATGGCAAAAGCTAGTGGAAATATTTGCCCGTTGGCATCTACTGTAACTGCAATCAAAAGCTTAATATCATACTTTCCATAGACATGAGTACCGTCTATGGAAATAACAGGATGACAATGCACAAAACCATCAATTGCTGGTTTAAATGACCAGAACACATAGTTGGAAATATATTCGGGTCTGTCCGGACTCCGCTCACGCCTCCATTCAACAACAGTCCTGGGGTTAAAGTGTTGCAGTGCGGCCATGTACCTGGGCAGATTTGAAAAGGACTTATCCCAGTCGCCATAAATAAGTTCAAAGGCACGTTTGCGACCGAGATATGCCTTTCTTTTGGTTATAGTACAACCATACTCCTGGTGGACGGCTGTAATACACTCTTTAATCTTGAACCTAATGGACACTTCCAAATATGGAATCAAGACAAGAGAAATCAAGTCCACATCCAAGTTGAAGTGATTCTCATTGTATGTGTCCATTTCACATCTGTGCTCGCTAATAAATTTACCCACTTTCCACAAACCTGATTTCTTCTTGGTGGCACGCAACATCCAGTGACAACCCATAAAGTCTCTATGGCATACAACCTTGTATTTCTCCGTAGTTGACTCACTTACCGTCATCTCACGACACTCTCTTATACTGTAGATTTTTACAGCCCTAATTAAGCGAGCTTTATCAGGGAAATACACGCCCTTTGTCAGAATAGCTGGTCTAGACTCATCCCACATCGCTGACCGAAATTCATCATCATCCCTTGTGAGGGCATCCACGTTCGGCATGCTTGGCAAATTATCAAGGTAGGGAATATTCCGCTCATGAAATGGCACGTGGGACTCGTACACTCTTGGTCTAGCGGGACGTGGAGGAACATGCTCCCTCGTCAGCTCAGGTTCAACATTCACTTCCTCCTCATCATCACCCTCATCATGGAAGGGTGTGTCATCCCCAGACTCATCCGTATTGTTGTCATAATCACTATCATCTTCCTGACTCTGCGCATCTGCCAAATTACGATTAAATACGTCATCTATGGGCAACTGTGTGAGGTTAGGAGCTTCAAGAATCTCATTTTCACTGCACAAAAATAACAAAATGATAATATACCCAACTAGATAAATACTTTAGATATAGCTATATCACTTTACTTACAAGTCGTACTGTCTTGACGTTTCATGATGGATATTTGCTTGTTGGTGATGACTCCCGGATGGACCACCGTAGTCCAATACTCCAGAAATACACATATTCCAACTAGGGGCAGGGTCATAACTTGTAAAGTTCGTATCCGGACGGTACCCTCTATGAAAAATATGAGTATTAATACAAATCCAATTAAAACATAAAATAAATATCGCTAAAGCACCCACGGAATTGAAGTTTACCAGTCGTCTTGTTGATTATATAAAGTCGAAAAATTATTTTGCGGTTGCTCATTCGCTGGTGGTGACAAGTTTAAATCAAGGCAAGCTCTTTCATCAGCAATCTGTCCGGCAAAAACTGCTCCAGAATAACCACCCGATGACTGGGGGTTATCCCTACTATGCACGCCCTCATTATTGGGAACGTCTTCTACCTTGACGTACATTTCCAATAATTTTATTACAATAAATTCCCTGTATTCATCCGAAATTCGCAAAAAATCTCTAAGAGTTTCATCATCCTCGATGTTAAACTCAGAATAATAACCAAATCCCTGCGGAGTCACTGAATACGGAAATCTACCGGTTATTTTAAGGTTAACCGAACGCCACCTCTCATTCATTTTTTTACGTAACAACGATACCAATTTATCGTACTCCATAGTAAGCGGCAATTTAACATGACATTGTGGAGGTGAGCTATACCTCACAGAGTTATTCTCCAACACAACCTCACCTCCCCCAATATAGTGAAACCCTTATTTTTGCCACTTCAGACATTGTAAAAAAATGATTGATAAGAAGAAAAGAGAAGTATGAACGTAAGTTTGAAGATTGAATGAATTTTCATAAAATTGAAACGCCTTTAAATAAGGCAAGTCCAAATGTAAAACGCAATACAATACTATGTTTTATGTATTGAATTATTGTTATGCCAGTTCATTATTGGTGGGCCAAAACCAGAGTAAAACGCAGTATAATACTGCGAACAACTTTATAAAGTATTATACTGCGAATTGCAAACAAAAAAAATTAAAGTAAAACACAGTACGGTACTGCGAATTACAAAATAATTCAATAATAGAGTATTTGAATTGAAGTTTTTATACAATATCAACAACCCAATAAAATTTAATAAGTGGGTAGAGTATACGCATACCTTAATTACCCTTACCCCGAGGGGTAGAGAGAAAAATAGTGTGAACATAACATTAACCACTTGCAATCTAAGACAAAACCCTATACTAGCCTAACACTTGTACCGACTAGAATTAAATTGAAGTTTTTATATTACTGTAAAATATAGTAATAGTCCTTATAACGACCATATAGTTTAGATTATTTGACCTTGTGAAAGAGACACTATATTCCCTTATATAGGGAAAATCAGGTAACATGCATAAATTGGATTGGTGTAATAATACAAGCTAAGCTAACCTCACAAAACTTGACCGTGTATGAAATATATAACATAACGTGTCTCGTCGTTTCCCAATTGATATTTTTCAATTATTTTGTTCCCTCTTTGTTTTCTATTAGTAGTAGTAATTTGTTACCTCAATCAAATGATTTTACCTTCTATTCAAAATAATCATTAATTCCTTTGTATTGGAAGAATCGATGGGACATGAATATTCGAAAATGGAAAAAAGAATCCTACCACTTCAAGTTTGCCTTGAATACATACACCACTTTCCTCTTGTTAATAATTGCTGCTGCAAGAAAGTTCTCTTGGATGCATCAAATCGTCTTCTAAAAGCACATTCATTGGAGAAAATGTGGTAGAGATAAAAGGAGCTAGGGCAATAATTGCACTAAGATTCTTATTTTTGAGTTGGTAAAGAATCGTTTCCTCTTTGTGTAATGCATTTAGTATTTTCTTGTTTTAGTCCTTAACTTCCATGATTGCATAGGTGGTAGTTTGCTTTGCGCCACTAGTATATTTTGCCTGTGGTGCCACATTAATATTCAATTAGAATAAGTGCTCTCAATACTCAAGAGTTTTATTTTTGGAGCTAGGTTCTGGACAGAGTATAGGAAAGGAAAAGTCAATAAGAATATGAATTTGTTTTCTGGCGAGTTACTTATATTTCTAATAGCGATACTAAAATAATTGCTTGTTGGGTCGATTTAATTTGTTCTATACCTTAATTATCGTAATCTCAGTGGGATGGAGACAAGAGAGGTCACGTAGTGGAAACCTAAGGACGAACATATCCTCTCATACACTGAGGTCTGAGGATGTTTTCTAAGCGTATATTATCCATATTCTTTCTATTTATACATTACGAACTGTTGTCGATCGACCTTGAAGTTCTAAACATTCAATTAAAACTTTTCGTATTCGATCTTAGCTTGTTTGTCTTTTATGAAGTATACAAATATAAAACAAACTATGACGGTGTAGGATAAGCTCATAAGCTGGTCAAACTAGTATATAAATATTTTTTTAATTTATTTGCGGTTTTGGTAAACACAAAAATATTTATAAGTCAAAATAGGGCAAAATTCATACGTTAGTCTCTTCGATTTTATGGCTTTTTAGCTTATAAATATTTTTGATTTGACTAAATTTTTTGCTATTTTTGTTTAACCCAAAAAATAGTTTTCAAGGTCAAAGCAATAATTTTATATGACGGGCCACAAGCAACTGATTCAATGACGAAAGATATAAAATTTCGTTGAAACAACATGATAGAGAAGTGGGAAATAAATTCAATGACAGATAATATAATAAAAATAAAGCAGAGAAGAAAGAATTCTTATTGAATGATCCTTAATAGGATAATGAGCCGAACAGAGCTTGAAGGGCCGAACTATGGCTAACTTGGGAGCAAGATGCTATGAATTACAATGTATAGAATTGTAGAGAAGAAAATTAGATTCCCCTTATGGTGGTAAAAGTATATCTATTTATAGGGCTAAATCTAAGTAACTATTCTCCTTGAATTATGGGTCCATTATGAGCATTTACTTAATCCATCCATTACTTTTGGAAGACTTGTAACAGCTATGTAAATGCTGGAATTCCGTAACTGATGAGTTAATTCCATAATTGATGAGTTAATTCCGTAACTGATGAGTCAATCCCGTGCTTGTTGAGTCAATCTCGTGCCTGTTGAGCCAATCTTGTAATTGATTGCCTTGTTGTGCCCGTTACAATCATTTTAGCATTTATTAATAATTGATTTGTAACTGATGGTGTAATGATGGTAAATCCCATATAATCCGGGATTAATTGATTCCTTCCTCATTTGTAATTATGAGATATTCTCCCGCACCTGATCCGGGCTATTTCATGATGATCAATTCCGAGGCTAACAGGCACGGTACGAGTATGTTCGGTCCCGGGGGTGTTCACATATCATCTTTACATGTCATTCTTCACTTTTCTTCAAACTTTGCTGACACGTGTCGCCATTTAATAGACCCACATGGTGAGTCTAATTTTTACTAATACAGATAGTCCCCCCACTTTCCGGTTACTCACTATGATGTGACCGGGAAGTGAAAGATTTTATCCTTTTCATCCTTGCCTCTGCTTCATTAAAAACCTTGCCGGAAAAATCCAATAGGGACAAAAACCGGACGAGGGAAAAAAAGTGCAGAACTTAGAGATTCAGATGATAACTCCACCGCTTATGTTCCTTTCGTCAATAATCGGTTGGTTTACCCCTGTCTTGTTTCGGGGTTTGAAGACAACTCTTTGCCTTATGTTTGCAAAGTTTGATATATATATTTCGGCTTTATTTTCTGCCTATTTTAATGTTTGGGTTTTTGTTTCACCCTTTAACTTTGCATTAAAAATGCTTCAATGCTCTGTGACTTTTTTGAATAAGCACGAATTATAAAAGAGGGCCCTTTTATAAACGAAACTTAATGAAGAAAACGTCTCAACTTCATAATGGTGTAAACATACCAAAGAAGAAATATGAACACACATGTTTCTTTGAACAACTTTGAGGAAAGTTTTGTATCATTCTATCTTTCGACTTATATAATAGTTTACATGTATTTAAGTACCATCTATAACTCTTTCGTAAATGTTTTCTTTACAATAGATTTGTAAAAACTTCAAGGGTATATCTTTCAACCCATGATTAAATATTGCCTTTAACTCATTCGTAAGATTTTGAAATTTACATCCATGAGTGTATTTTTCACAGGTTTTTGAATCAAGCTTGTGTTTTTGGCTTGTGACTTTGCTCTTAACTTTCGATTTGTTGGGTAGACCTTAGGCTTGACTTGAATTTTGATTTTTCTAGTCTTTTTTGCCTTCCATATATATAGTCCCCCAAGTGTTAGAGCTTTGAAGTATGAAATCTCGAGCATTTGATTATTCCTTCCATGTGGTCCATTTCCTGAAAAGGAAAAACATACGGGACTCGGAGGTATATTTTTTAGATGATGACTGCTTAACCCTTTTATTTCATCAAAAAGGGTGTAACCTAGACCGAGAATAATACAGTGTTCCTCGTGTCTTTCGGGTCTAATATCATCATTTGGCATTTTAGGGAATTTATCCGAGTACTAATTTTTCTTGGCACTTTAGAAAATTATTTGAGTGCTCATACTTAGTCTTTTAGAAAAGAAAAAAAATATATATTTGGATGCATCGTTACTTGTGCGATGTCTAAAGTTACACCTTTGAGTTTCTAACTTTTAAATAAAAGAAGGCCATTTTATATACTTTAAACGCTATGAATAGGACGTCTCCTTTTCATTCGGGCGTAAAATAGGATCGATTGATCCGAGTAGACTTTTAGTCTGAGGGATTATTAATCCCGATAGGATTTACAAGAGTATTGACCCCATTAAAATTTACGGGAGTATTGATCCCGGTAAGACATTGAATTTGAGGGAGTATTGATCCTAAATAAATATACATCTTAGTAGATTTGTCCTGAAGAGACATTTAATATGATTGGATTTTTTGAATCTAAATTGGAGTATATGAACATACTTCCAAGTAGAGAGGGACACATGTCCGAAATAATATTTGAGATTTACGGGATAATCGATCCGAGTCATAATACAATTATCCATTAAGAAAGGCTTATATATTTAGCTTGAATGGTCGTTGTTGGACTGAGTATAAGTCGCGTGTTTGTTCAAAGTGAACTTTATTCTGGTGGCTTATTTGCATACATTTATCTTGACTTAGATGTAACACTCTCGTTTTTTATCGTGAGATTCTTGACTCTGACATGGAGTTCTCGATCATTTTTGTGTACGTGTAGTATACATATTTTTGAAGAACTCATTCAACACTGTTTGAAGTGTTTATGCTTGATATGAGTAATACAACTAACTGAGTTGAGCTGGTAAATAATGTCGGTATACTCTTAGGAATTCTATCTCCCAACGCAATCAATTGTTTGTATCACTTCTTATAATGTCAGGTTAAATTGACTAATCTTCAAGTATAAGTAATCTCCCTAGTGTTTGAGTTTTGAGGTATGAGAACTCAAACACTGGAATCATAATTTGACAATCCACGGTCTAATAGTCCCCGGTAGGATAGTTAGTTTGGATATTGATGGACTTTCAAATGGTCCAGTTCCAACATAGGGACGGTACCGAAGCTCTTTTTATCAAATATTTTGTACTCTGGACGGGAACTACGGAGGTTCCAAAATATTGTCGAGGATCATGCCATATCTCGATTTGAGCTATTCATCCAGACTTTGATGAGTTTTTGATTTAAAGCCTTATTACCGGAGTAATTTTTACTACTTTCTTTATAAATTTCTCGCATAATATATTTTGTTTGTTTGGCCCATGTGGTATTTTAGCTTTTGGAGCCTTGAATATTCTCAAATATAATTCTCCTTCAACAAGGCAGTAGAGGATGAGACGTACTTAGAGTTATCGAGAGCATGCTTGTCTTTGAATAAAGTCTCATTCCACAGGTAATAAATGAATATTATGCCAATTCCAAATTATATTAGTCAGGCTTACCTCATTTTCATTCTAATTGATGATAGATCAGGGATTGCCTAAATAAGGGATGGCTCGATCCCGAGACTGTTTGATCGGGAAACGATATTTCTCAATAAGAGCCCGAGGTTGCTTTCGGAGTTAGTGATATCAACAGTAGATCCGAGACTAGCACAACCGGCTCGATTTTCTTGGGTTGCATAGTTTTCTTGGATTTGATCAATCGTTAAGTCAATATTTTTGCTCTGAGTCCCCAAGCTAATTTAAGCCCTGTAGCATATGCTTCATACTCGGCTTTGTTGTTAGTAATAAAATAACTTTTATGAATTATCTAACTACTTTCCCTGATAGGCATTAAGCATTGTCCCTAACTCGGGAAGTTTAGTACTTGTGGACCTAATTGTGTAGAAGGTCCAGATTCCGAGAATTATCCCAAAAATAACATGTGCTATTTTTTTTAGCTTCGGGTAATATGTTCGAGCTAAGATTAATCATGAAATCTGCTAAATTTGTGATTTTATAGTCGTACGTGCCTGATAAATAATATCACATTCACTTAGTTCGACTACTAATTTAGCTAGCCTTCCTGACAATTCATGTTTATGCAAAATATTGCGTAATGAAAATATAGTGACTACGGGAATTGAATGACATTGAAATAAAGCCTTAGATTTAAGGCAACTACAATTAATGCCAACTTATCAAAATATAGATATGTAGTTTCCGTATCTAAGAGCATTTTATAATAGATAGGAGAATGTGTACCTTTATCTTCTTGAATTAAAATTGCATTTACCGAGACATCCGAGATAATTTGGTGTACCGGCAATCATCTTTGTCCTCAGAATTTTGAAAGTAATGATGCATTGTTGTTAGATAGCAAGTTCGAATGATTCGACTTTTCGGACTAAACCGATCTTTCGAAGTTCTGTAACTTTATCTTTTATTATTTGACTCTAGTTTCTTCTTTTGCTTGACCGGATTATACCGCGGGTTAATATTGAGCATATAAACCTTTACCTCCGGTGGTTCACCTGCTATGTTAGCATGGAGGCAAGCAAAGCAATTTTATTAGCATGTAAAAGTTTAATCAACTTACCTTTAAATTCGGTGTCGAGTCTCGACCAACGTAAACCTTCCTATTTGGGAAGTCAATGATAATTTCTAGTCCTTCAGCATTTGACCTCGTGGCTTCTGATGCCTTCAGTTGAATGATTGCTTCCGAAAATATTTGTATACTTGTCCAAGATTATTAATGAACCTTCCTTCCTCGTGGTCTATTTCATCCCGCATCTATCTCTTCTTTTTCAGGTGTTAGGTGTGGTATTTTTGTAAGCAATCTCGTGGCTGTTTTACCTATGTTCCTCCTAATCTTCATTCTTCTCCTGTGAAATTTTACAATTTAGCAAGGTAATTCCTTACCTGTTCGGGTAGATCCGGATCTTTTTCAGCCCGTGAAGAAAATCTCGTATCTCTTTGCTCGGACCTGTTTTTTTAGATTTTTGCTTTTAGATTTGGATCACCCAAGAATCACATCCGCTTGATCTCCGGACTTATTTTTTACTTTCAATTGAATAAAAATCCTCAGTTCGGAGCTTTGTACTATATCGAATGTAAATTTTACTCCTCAGTTCCGGGAAGGTCCGGCGTTATTCTTATGACTCCTTCAATCGGATCCAGAATTACTTCGGTTTGATTTTCAAACCTGTTTTTGGACATCTTATTAGTGTCGATTCGACTTACCGTGTCTTCTTCTGTTTAAATTTTGGTGCTGTAACGGTTATGTATTCATTCTCGCATGATAGATAGGAATTCCCGGAGATGTTCTATCCGCTCGTTCTATTCCTTAATCTGTTTTTGTAAGGTTAGAACTAAATTTTGCAAATTAAAATTACCTAGTGTATTTGAACCTCTTGTTCCGGAACTGTTTCGTACAGATCCGTTATAATCAGTTTTTGTACTGGTAGTTGCGATACCAATATATCGATACACATTCTCCATTTTTCTCTGCTTGTTGCTTACATATCATTATCATGACTATTCTTCCCTTTTTATTTTTCATGGTAAAGTCATCTCCAATTTGGTTATCCTTAACTGTGTTGATTGGTAAATTTCGGCCATGATGAAGGTTTAAACTGAAAATAAGCGAATATTAACAAAAATTGTTACTATCTTTGGATGAATAGCAAATTTGCTTGAGTTCCCGGTACCGGAACCAAACTGTTTAACCCAAAAAATAGTTTTCAAGGTCAAAGCAATAATTTTATATGACGGGCCACAAGCAACCGATTCAATCCGAAAGATATAAAATTTCGTTAATACAACGTGATAGAGAAGTAGGAAATAAATTCAATGACAGATAATATAATAAAAATAAAGCAAAGAAGAAAGAATTCTTATTGAATGATCCTTAATAAGATAATGAGTCGAACAGAGCTTGAAGGCCCGAACTATGGCTAACTTGGGAGGAAGACGCTATGAATTATAATGTATAGAATTGTAGAGAAGAAAATTAGATTCCCCTGATGGTGGTAAAAGTATGTCTATTTATAGGGCTAAATCTAAGTAACTATTCTCCTTGAATTATGGGTCCATTATGAGCATTTACTCAATCCATCCATTACTTTTGGAAGACTTGTAACAGCTGTGTAAATGCTGGAATTCCGTAATTGATGAGTTAATTCCGTAACTGATGAGTCAATCTCGTGCCTGTTGAGTCAATCTCGTGCCTGATGAGTCAATCCCGTGCCTGTTGAGTCAATCCCGTGCCTGTTGAGTCAATCTCGTGCCTATTGAGTCAATCTTGTAATTGATTGCCTTGTTGTGACAGTTACAATCATTTATTGCATTTATTAATAATTAATTTGTAACTGATGATGTAATGATGGTAAATCCCATATAATCGGGGATTAATTGATTCCTTTCTCATTTGTAATTATGAGATATTCTCCCGCACCTGATCCGGGCTATTTCATGATGATCAGTTCCGAGGCTAACAAACACGGTACGAGTATGTTCGGTCCCGGGGGTGTTTCACATGTCATCTTTACATGTCATTCTTCACTTTCTTCAAACTTTGTTGACACGTGTCGCCATTTAATAGACCCACATGGTGAGTCTAATTTTCACTAATTTAATTTTTCCTTAATATTGTTTCTAATTCTCAAAATACTCTTCTTAAATCAAGATTTTTGACTCTCTCTCTCCATTCCATTTCCATCCTTCTTCGTTCTCCTTGTAAATATGCTACTATCTAATATTTTTATTTTTGTAAGTAATTGTAAAGACATTTAAGACATTATAACATAAATTGCTCTATAAATACTTTTTTATTAAACACATCAATTGTTTATTGTCAGTTTTAGCCCTTTTAATTCAAACGGACTCATTAACTAAACCTGAGTGGATTTTAAAAATTAATCACGTGAAGCTACTAATATTTTTTTCAGTTGATTGTTTGCTCCAAATGTGTTGTAGCGGGACCTATTTAAAATGAGAAATTTTCATAAAGCACTACCTTTTAGTAGTAATTAGCCATCTATAGATACTATTTACTATATTACGGAATATAGATACTTTTTCTGTGGTTATAAGATGTATTTGATGTATTTAAACTATTGTATTCATGAATACAACAGCAAAAATAGGCGTGAATTAGGGAAGTCCGGCTAATCAGTTGTTGTATTCGAGTGTATCGACTGTATTCATGGAGTGAAACATGGGATTACAGCTGGACAAATTATTGTATTCAATTGTATTCACGGCATGAAATAGGGGATTACACTGTTTTTAAAACGGAAAGTGAATCAATTAACATAATAGACTCCTAATATAACTCAACAAACTCAATTATAACACACAAATTTTGTATTTTTCAGCTATAAAAAAGATTCTCAACCACAAAATACAATGAAATAGATAGAATACAGAGGGATACATTGAAATATAACGAGAAAAAAAGACACTGAATACAATGAAATACATGGAATACAACGAGAAACATTGAATTACAATGAACAAAAAAGAGTAAATACAATGAAATACATAGAAATACAGCGAAATACATTGAAGTGCTCTTAAAAAAAGGTAACCGAAAATTCAAATTTCTCAACCCCAAACTTCAGACGACCTATTTTAATCGACAATTTTCGACGACCCATCGGATTCCGACCATGATTCATTATGGCATCTATAGTACCGGCGAAGTCAAATAATCCACTACACAACTTTGATTTTTCTCACTAGAAAAATGGAATAATCGTCATCATCAACGTTGCTGCTCATCCAAGCTGGATATTCAGAAAGCATTGTGTTTTCCTGGTGGTTCAAATCTCACGATTTCTCAATTCAATAAGGACAACTTACACGATTCTGCAGTGTATCTAAATCTGAAATTTCCCTTAAAGCCTTCAGGAGAGGATTGCCAATCTCCGGTTCTCACTTGGGAAGTTCCTTTAGGAATGGAGTTTAGGACCACTGCAACAACTAGACTACTTCCATCAACAACTACAAACTTTGGACAAACGCTGCTGCTCATCCAAGCTGTCAGCGGCGTCTCAGTTTCGATGTGTGAATCCTTCGAGTGGTTCGTTAGTCATAAAGGAGTGATTTGCCGTGATTGCTCGTCGGTCACTGATCCACGATCTTGTTTCATCGGCACTACGATATGACTATTTAGTGGGATGGGGAAGAGAATAAGATGTATCAAAGTAGAGAGAGAAAGAAAATAATATAATTGATTAGCGTATTTAGTGGTTTAGGGTTAGGAGGTAATCAAAATTAAATATTTTGCTATAAATCTTAAAAGATATCTATAGAATATAATTTTTTTAAATGGTATTTATTTAAAATAAATAATGTGTTAACCTTTGCTATAGGAGGTAAAAATTCCATTTAAAATTACTATTGAGAAACTATTTAATACTCGAGCTTGGAGTATTACTGTGAACCATAAGCATATGGTGAATGGATCGTTTGCAGGAATGTAATAGCTGGTTTTGCCAATTTTCTTTTTATCTAAAAGTATTTTTTTTAATTTCTTCCAAAGTTAAGATATTTGGTCAAACTTTTAGGAAAAGATAATTTTGAATAGAAGCAAAAGTAATTTTTGAGAAGTAGAAAAAAGCAATTTCTATACAAAAATACTTCTAAAGAAAACACTTTTTGAGAAAAATACACTTAAAAGCATTTTTAAAAGTTTGGTTAAATATTAATTGATGCTCAAAAGTGCTATTTAAATTAATTGACCAAATATAAAATAATTCTTACCAAAAACATTTTTTTTAAAAGCCTTTTTCGAAAAAAAAAATACTTTTCAAAATAAGCTGATTTTAAAAGCTTGGCCAAACGAGCTTAGCAATTCTTTTGAGCTTTTAGGAAAATTTGTGTCACGTCCCAAACTACCCCCTATGCATGACTGACACCCAGCCAACACTACCTGCTAGGCGAAGCCCTTTCTCTAACGTTTGACCATTTAAACAAACACTGAGAGAAAAAGCTGCATGCCTAATAATATTATTAATAATTAAAGAGGAAATAATTATTGCCCAATACCTTGGTCAATTGATAAGAAAACCAACGATCACTCAAATAATAAAACTCTAGCCCAAATCCCACACTAAGACTATAGAGCATCTAATAGAGTAATATGAGTTTTATTGACGGGTATGCAAACCCCAAAGAAAAAAAAGAAAATAACTAACATGAACTAGGTAAGTCTGAATCGAAAGCCTCTACGAACAATACGGTGGCTCACTTCAGCAATAAGATCCACTCGAACAAACTCGTCAGCCACTAACTCTATCTCCCGCAACGGTATCTGCATAGAGATGCAGGTAAGGAGTGAGGTATATGTAAATATAACCCAGTAAGATCATCGATCCGCCACTCTAAATACCTCTGGAACAAGTGTTAGAAAATACAAATATACCACAACACGATTGATATAGTAAATATGATAATTATATAATAACTCAATATATGTGTATCAACAGAGTTATTAAGAATTAACCCACAAGAATACCCACTAAGGACTTATCATAATTGCAGTGAAAGAAATTTATCAACACATCTACGAGTCCACAACGGCACCATAATGCCTCAAATATGTAACAGAGCATACACAATGCTCACAGAAGCATACACAATGCCCCAAATATATCAAGAAGCATACACAATGCTTGAGTGATGTACAAAGGCATACACAATGCTCTAACATCATGGCGCACAGCCGTATCAAACTCAACATCATGGCGCACAGCCGTATCAAACTAACATCATGGCGCACAACCCTATCAAACTCAACATCATGGCGCACAATTCAACATCATGGCGCACAACCGTATCAAACTCAACATCATGGCGCACAGCCATATCAAACTCAACATCATGGCGCACAGCCGTATCAAACTCAACACCATGACTCACAGCCAAATCAAACTATCAAACTACTTATAATTTTTTTTTTTTGTATTTTTCATAAAATAATATATTTGTGGCTAGTCTAAGACCACCGATTCTGCCAAGCGCACATTTGTCCCAACACATGGACCAGGCAGAGAAAACACATTTTCAAAACGGGTTTTAGAAAAGCAAGCATCAAAGCTTAAAGCCTCACTTACCTCACTAACGAAAAGTTTTCCAACCTTGCAACGTCTAGAATACCAATCAAATGGCTTCCAACTGCATCAATCTATCCAAATTTATTGATTAACGATATCAATTATGATAGTCAGGTTGATCTCATAATTCTTTTGAAACATTCAAAATAAAGTTAACTCAAAAGACGACTCCACGTTGATTATGGCTAAATCCCCAAACAAATTATATTATCGAGTTACCCATAAGTCGTAGAGTCCAATCTATCATCAAGTTCCAATCTTGATACTACGATAAGTCAAATATGAATTCTTATACTAAATCCAACAATTGATATGCTAAATAGTTGACTAATCCCTTAATAATTCACATATTCAAAGCTTATTTGTCTGGCTTAAAAGGGTTTCTAAGCGTCCTAAACTTTACGCTCATTAATGCACCTGTAACTATACGTGAGTTGAGGAATTCAAACCTTATTACATGAATTTATGTAATGCAACTAATTTAACAATATATACAAAACTCTCAAACGAACCATATGCAAAGTGTTCTGACTTCAAAAAGGCAATCTCAAATAGTTCTTATCCATTATTAAATAGTAAGGTTTTCATTACAAAATTCTACTCATATTCCCAAGGCCTTATAAATACTACAATGTTTTCCATGGTCACTCTGTTCCAATTCGATCTTTGTCACTATAAGAAAAAGAATTAGTGATAATATCCCTCCTAGATTAATTCAAGAAATATAGCCATAGTGATAAAATTAAATATATGCCTTTCTATCACAGTTGAGTTGTAACGCGCAAGAATATTTCACTCTTTCTAGCTCTCTAAGTTCACGCCACCAACGGTTCAAGAGAATCCCTGCCACTACCGAAAAACTTTCTACATTGTAGTGAGTTTCTCTTAGTTATCTAAAGTTAATTTTTCACTTATTCGTCACTTTAGGTTGCTCCCTTCTAGGTCTTGCACGTAACTAGAATGATGGGCTTAGCCCACTCTATTATTATATAATTATTAATTGTCACTTGGCTAGTCATCGCACTTTACACCTATGTAAATGATAATCTCATTTAAAAAAATATATATGTACATGCATATTAATGCATGTGAAAATTAAATAAATTATCACTAACAACATAACTTAAAAGTTTACTCTTAAGATATCAGGTTATTACATTCTCTCCCACTTAAGCAAGAATTCATCCTCGAACGAATTAGAAAGTATAATTGAAGTCTCAAACATCTACAGGTATCTACTCTGTTTGTTTGCCTGGACTCCCCCGTTGCTTCCTCTATAGGCTGATTGCACAATACTTTCACTTAAGCAATCTTTTCCGACCTCAACTGTCGCGCTTGTCTATCAAGAATAACTATCACACCTGTTTTAGTAAGTCAAATTCTCATCAAGCTCTACCTCTTTGGGTTGAATTATATCTCTCATTATGAACGTATTGTCTTTCGGAAAAAATCTCATAACTCCTTCGTGGTATCAAAATAAGTATTTTTTTTCATCTTCATGATCTCCCTACCACTAACTTCCGTATCTTCATAGGAATTTTGTTTACTTTAAGCTGCTTGAAGTCGTTCTCTTACGAACGCGACCCCTTTATTTCCATAGCTTGCAAAACCAACTCTGGACCTAATAGCTGTGACTTACTAGGTTTGAACCAACCAACTGGAGAATTACACTAACTGCATTTAAAGCCTCAAACAACAAGATCTGCACAACAAGCTAGTAACTATTACGAGGTACAAACTTGGTTAAAAACAGCTAATCATGAACTACTCGCTATATGATATCCATTTGGCTAATTTTAGGACAGGACATCCACATTCTCTAATGCCTCCATTGCACTAGAACACATAAAAGCGCCTCGACCACCTTTCTATAATGGAACACATCCACCTTTCTTTCATACGTCAGTTTTAAAATACATCCAAGCAGCCCTACATAAGTTTCTCATGTACGGCAAAACTAAAATACATCTCTTATGGGCATCTCATAATATTACATTATTTCTTAAACATATCGCTACATAGACTATTATGTTATATAAGCAAATCAAGCATGCGATCTCGTTGAGCATATCATGATCATCTAACTATAATCACAACTTTCTCTATGAATGTGTAGACCAACTACAAAGTCTACAATGATCTATTTTCACTTCCTTCCAGAGAAAACTATATTTGCGATGATTGCTCGAGTCTCTAACACTCATATTTAGTATATTAACAATTCATACACTGAAAAATAATATCTATGATACCATATATTACCTTCAGTTGTCATTAACTCTTTTTTTCAGATCCCAATGCATATATGTAGATCTCGAAGGTACTGAATATTGCAAGTGATATATCTCATCGAATATAAATCTCCCTACACCAACCACCACGGGTGTACACGTATTGGACTCTTTAGCCATAATATTCCCTCTCCGTTCACTATCAAGTAGGACTCGCCTCTAAGAGCTAAATACTATCCCTCAGATAAGGTTAGGACTCTCATACAGATGAACTTTACCTATTCAAATAAAGAAAATTGTAATTTACACATGCTAGTGCCTTAGTGAGCATAATGCAATCAACCTGTCATCCTTAGCATCACATGACTCAAAATATCGCAGTATAAAAATTAAAGATTACATTTACAATCTCGGTATTTAAAAAGATTATTTGATGTTTATAAGACCCTCCTCAACCCCTCCATATGCTCAATTCGAGTAGGAAAATATTTCCATATTTCATTAATGAACATAATAATAAGAATTTTAAGGAACAATTTAAACACTTGGTTCCTCTAGTTCATGACATTACTAATGGCCTCAGTATCCAAGAGATGTCATCAGAAGTTCAAACTAACTAAAATAGATCTTAGACCATATCTTCAGATTATCCAACTCATTTACCTTCCACTTATAATGCCACAATCTTAAATCTATCTTAAAATAAAAGATAACCTATAACTGAAGATACAAATCATCTACGCATGAAACGATACTTTCCCCTTTATGCCAATATAAGTCATATGTCTATTATTGATGAATATATGTATAGTCTACTGATCCTCTCAATGGACAGAACTAAGCACGTCAAAGTGATATACTTGGTTTGGTGACTTCTTAATCACAAAGTCCTGCATCTTGTTATTTTAGTTACTTTGACTCCATAAAGCCAGTCTATATAACGAAAATAGACTAGCAATTTTTTTCTTTTTGCAGTACGTCGCTACTCAAATCTATCTCCATATTAAATGGTATACTCGGTAGGCTCTCTAAAAACGCATTCGAGGATTCATTAACTAATAAAACTAACTTAATAATCAGTTTCTCACCCTTGGTGCCGCAAGTTATACTTAGAAATAACACATACTTTTCATTTACTATATATATAAAACTTTTATTGATAGGGTAACTTAGCCTATAAACATACCAAGTGACTCCTTTATATTCACTACTATCCTCAACTGGAATGAAACATCCAATAGTCTTGTCATGTAAACTAAGCTTAGGATAACATTAAGTCATTCAATCCAAGCCAAAGATAATCTCAAGGTCAATCGTACCTATTTATAACCAGTCCATAAATATATGGTGATTCTAAACCGGGTCCACACATATTTAATAGCCAATAATAGTAGACTTTTCCACTTAGGTCGAAACTGCAAATAATACATCTAAGTGCTTAAGTCATCTCTATATCCTCATCTATATTGCCATCTCGTTAACGTGTTTCTCGTCTTACTTAAACATATGCTTTAGCAAACACAATATATGTTAACAAAATTGTGTGAACTAATTAGTTTTCACGATGACAGTCAAGTAAATTTTTTTTTGCATGACAATCTCAATACTCCATGTCTTACCCTTACTTTAATAGATAAACATATCACTGGGCCAAGTTTCATAAAATTCTCTTACTATATTGGTGCATTAAGCATATGCTTAAGTATTATTTTCTCTCCCAAGCTGGCACTTATCTACAAACTCTCGATCACCATTAATAGGTTTTTCATCACTTAGTGCCACTATTATACTTCTAGTCAGTGCACTTAATTTATGCATTCTTACACCACAATCACACGTATAATATCACTAATACTATCAAATCACTTCAGTAGACATTAAGTTGAGAACTATATAAGCTTTTTTTTCTTTCCAAAATATCTTTTACTACCAATCCCAATAGCCAAAACGTGGCTAAGTTATTATGCTTGTTAGTTTTGCGTTCAATTCTTTCCTCTCATGATCAAACTCACAACAGAGAGTTGTGTCTACAACCTCGAATTTTAAACAAATCAATCTTAGGAAAAAGAAAGAAAAAAAATCCTTAGACTATTTTACAATAGTCCAAAATTTTGACTAACCCTCGAACTTCTTTAAAAATAAAAATTTTGGCAAAGTTTTTCTTTAGAAATAGTCATCCCAAAATTTATGATCTTTCCAATCTCAACAACAACAGATGCAAATCCCATGTACCCAAGGAAGCTCTTAATTGTACATATTTTCAACTTCTAATGTCGTCCTGTAGAGGAGGATACGCGTGTCTTAGCCATCTGCGAAAGTTTATCTCAATGTTTAACTTGGTTCAGCTCAACGCACGAATAAAGAATGAAAGAAGAGACAACATTTTAGATGTTCAGTAGCCTCAAGGTCATAAGTATGGACGTCTACATACCCATGAACAAGACTCTACCAAACACTGCTCCATGACCCGAGACTTAAAGCTTAAGCTCTGATACTAACTTTGTCACGTCCCAAACTACTCCATATACGTGACTGGCACCCAACTAACACTACCTGCCAGTCGAACCCCTTTCTATAACGTTTGACCATTTACACAAACACTAAGAGAAAAAAATGCAAGCCTAATAGTATTATTAATAATTAAAGAGGAAATAATTATCGCCCAATACCTTAGTCAATTGATAGGAAAACCAACAATCACTCAAATAATAATTTTATATTTTTTATAATTCTTCATCGTTCCAGTTTAATTATCTTCTCGAGATAGTTGATTCCTTTTCTAATGACCTATTTAGATAAAACTATACCATTTCCTCGTCTTTTATCTTTTCCTCTTTTTCTATTTTGTTCTTTTGCTTTCTTGCTTCCCTAGGCATTCTTTCTTCAGAAAAAATACGTTAAATATCAAAACTTAAACTCAAATTAACATAATTCTAAAAAAACAGTCCAATAAAATTAAGCTACTGATATTGATGAGTCTGAACATACACACACTTAGATTATTGGCTCCCTAATAGTATTTGATACTTTACCTAAGTATTGTTCTCTTGTACTCAAAAATACACACACTAAATTGTTGAACAAAAAAGGAAGAAGGTTAAGAATTATTCAATTCACATTGAGAAAAAGAGGGAAAGGTTCAAGTGAAGCACATAGAATTCCGGTTCATGAAAATTGAAGCCTCACCGGCTTTGACGAATTGCCTTATAGTGTTCCGTCTAGAAAACTTCGTTCATTTGTTCACTATTGAAACGAGAAGAGGTGATAAAAGTGTAAGCTATTGAGAAGAATATAATATTAATGAATGTAATGGATAAAGTTCGATTGAAGAATTTTCAAAAAGAACCGCTAGTGGTGAAGGAAAAAAAATAGAAAAGGAGATTAAGATATTGTTAATGTCTTGAGGAAGAAGAAATAAAGTCAAAATTTTAACACATCAATAATCATCCGCAATAACAAATAAATTAAGTGTAATTATATAAGTGAGATATGGGGAAGATAGTATACATAGACTTTACCCTATAACACATCAATAATACTAAAATTAAATATACAAGATATATAAGAAGTTCAAAAGAATGACTCTTAGGGATTTTCAAATAAAAAAGAATGAAAAAATTGACAAAAAACAAATTAAAGAGAAAAACAGAAATGTGTTTACTAAGTACGAATACAAAGATAAGAGAAATTGGAAAGTATCTACTATAAAAAAATCATATACTTTATAGGAAAAAATAAATAGAAAGAAGTCAAAAAAAGAAAAATAATTAACTCCAAAATCAGCGAAAGCCATCAAATAACAGAATCAATTAGCATGTTCCGTCTTATTTCCTACATTCAATCAACCAATCATCCCTATATCTCTTCTTTCTCTTATTATATAAATCTTCTTACCATTTTTTTATTTTTTTTAGTTTTTCCTCTCTTCCTTTCCATCAGTACCATTTAATCAACCAGATAATTTCTTATATTCTCTTCTTCCTATTTTTTCTGTAAAATTTCAAATATTCTTCTTTATTTATTATATAAATCTTTTAACCATTTCAAAATGTCCAACACCCTTTTTCTATAAATTCAATGAACCCTTTTTAAAAAAAATAATTTCTCACAACAACATGCATGTGCCGTAAAAAAAGATCAAGAATCTACCAATAGTTCAATAAGAAAGTTTAAAGGAAAAAAATTAGTACCTGTAGTAGAAGAACAAAATCTTCAAATTCAAATTTTCCAAACCCTGTTGTAATTTAATCTCCAAGGATTTGAAGTAAAAGAAACTGCCTTTTTCGTAATTTTGAACGTTGTGGTTTCTCCTCTTTCCAAACATCTCTTTTCTGGAAGAGTGGTATACTCTTTAATGAGGCATTAGCAAGATTTTGCCTGCCAATCAAAAAATGTTTTAAAACACACATTATCATTTGCAATGCATATGTAATATTCTAGAAAGCTAATTGAGAAACTTTAATACAATGATTAATAGTCGATCAGTTATAGATACTGGCGTAACGTTTCATTACTAAGGCGTCTTTTTAATTTTCCACCATTTCTTCGTTAATTATTGCAACTGTTGGATTAAGAGAACAAACCATTTTTTGAATTATAATAGAAAACTGAAACAAAATAAATTGGAAAAAAAAGCAAAAAAACAGGAAAAAAGATAAATAGCAATCCTCACCTATAGAGGATGCCACATCAGCTCTACCATTCCCAGAATTATATATATAATAACTAGTAAATTGGCCCGCGCTTTGCGTGGTTAAACTTCATAATAAGTTATAAATTCTTTTCTCTATTCTTGAACATCAAAAGTAAACAGAAAGTAAACTTTTGCGACTACTAAAAATAACTTCAACTTTTCTTACAATGGATAATTTAAGATACAAATTTATAATTCAATTCAAAGGTAATTCATGAACTTTTCAAAAATGAAGCCAAAAATGCAAACCGAATGTGATCTTGTGAAAATAAAAAGTAGTCATATTAACGTTATATCACATTAAATTTCTTCTTTTACATCAGAAGTATTTTTTCTAAAATAACAAACAAACAAAAATTCTTGTAGTTTTCATCATTTTGAAATATTAAACTTCACTAATTAATTAATTTTAGGTGCAATTACTTTTTTCCGTGCATATATATATATATATATATATATATATATATATATATATATATGCACCATTTTATTATTTAATATATCTTTGGTATGACCATAAGTTATAATATAATTGTCTTTAAAAAATCTCTTAATCTAAGAATAAACGAAGAAAAAAGGCAAAAATGGAAAGCAAAAAATAATGAAAGTAATATTCTTTTCCTTCTTTCTCCTCGTAACCTCTGCAAATTGCCACCTTTGTTATTTTTACTTCATCTTTACAAATATTTTCTTTCATTTTTTCTCTTGATTCTCGCCTAAAAGCAGCAACACCCTCTTTTTACTCCAAATTATCTGCAAAATCCCCATAACTCTATCTATTTCTTATGTTTTTTACCATCCCAATACTTACATAACCCTCCTATAAATTCATCACAAATAGTATTGGAAAGGTGTCACGATCCTAACCCGAACCCGGTCATGATGGCGCCTCTCGTGAAGACAAGACCAGCCTGTTCAACCCAACTCAACTTTTAAAGCAGTTAATCAACATAAAAATAGTCTAAACATGATTTAAACAATACTAAATAGCGGAAATGTAGATAACAATGTGGAAAGTCCAACCCAATACAACCCTAATCGGGGTGTCACAAGTCACGAGCATCTACTAGGGTCTAAATACAACTGAAAGTCTGAAGTGTACAAAATACAGACTAATGAAGTAAAGAGGGAGAAAAGCAGTGCTGCAAACGCCGGCAGCTACCTTGCTAAATTCCGATGACTCTGCCTGCGATCAGCCAAAACCCGCTACCGGGTGTATAAATACCTGAATCTGCACACAAGGTGCAGGGAGTAAAGTGAGTACTCCAACTCAGTGATAACGAATATAAATAATGCTTGAACGTAAGAAATTACGTAAAACACAAGGCATTCTATACTGAAACAGTAAAATCACTTAAAACAGTAAAACAGTGAAAAGTCAAGTGAAAATCCCTTTTTCAACAAGTAAAACAAGTAATTGACAGGTAAATATGAAAGATAAACACATAAAGGTTCGCCCCTCGGGCACAATGTCAACAACTCCGCCCCTCGGGCAATATCTCAGAACAATAACAGCCCCTCAGGCAATCACATAAAACGGTACCAACACCTCGGGCAAATCACATAGAACAATACCAGCCCCTCGAGCTATCACATAGAACAATATCAGCCCCTCGGGCTATATCTCACATCACAATGGGTACCCGCGCTCATTGGGGGTATACAGACTCCGGGAGGGGCCCCTTACGGCCCAAGTACAATATCAAGCCATCTCATAACATCAAATCTAGGTCCTCGGCCTCATATCAATCAAGCCACCTCGTGGCATATTTATGTCTCTCAGGCCCTCGACCTCATATCAGTATCAATGTATCCTCACAACTAGGCCCTCGGCCTTAGTCAGTCCAAAAAATCATCACAAGCCCCTCGGGCAATAGTAAAACAGTATTTCTCAGCCCAAAACATCATTTAAAAATATCATTTAAGTCTCAGAACTGAGTAAAATGGCTGAGTAGTAAAATAGTAGAAAATAACATGACTGAGTTCAAGTAATAAGTCAAAACAGTGAGAAAATAGTAATAAAAATCCCCGAAGGGTTCAAATAGTTGGCACAAAGCCCAAATATGGCAATCAGCCCAAATCAGGATGATAGCAAATAAGTTTCAGAATCGGCTAAATCTCTAGTTCGCGACCCCTTTGCCCCTCAAATCGGCCTCCACGTGGGTCAAATCTATCCAAAATCAAAATGTGGACGTCAAAATATGCTAAGGGAACAAAGCCCAAGCGAAAACAATCAAAATATGACACAATTCCTGAAATTACTAAAACCCGAGCCCCGGGCCCACTCTCGGAATCGGGTAAAATTTACATTTTCAGAATCCTCATACCCTCACGAGTCTAACCATACCAAAATTTTCCAATTCCGGTACCATTTGGTCCTTCAAATCATCATTTTATATTTTTGAAAGATTCCACAAATTTTCTTCCCAAATTCCATCCCAAATCACGAATTAAATGATGAATTCAATGATAGATTCATGTACTCTAGCCAAATTTGAGTTAGAATCACTTACCCCGATGAATTTCTTGAAAAACCTTCGAAAAATCGCCAAAATTCGAGCTCTCTAGGTCAAAATATTAAATAAAACCCAAAACTTCGTATTTATAGAGTACCCCATAGATTTCCACCTTTGCGTACCGCACAAAAACGACCGCAGTCCGCACAAAAACGACTGCGGCCGCACAAGTTTTCATCTGCAGTGACAGACTTTAGTTCTTTGGTCATAACTTTAACTACAGATGTCCAAATTATGATATCTTTGCCTTTATGGAAACTAGACACGAAGAGCTACAACTTTTATTTTTAAATCATCTCAAAATTCCTTGTAGATCAAAAGATATGAGCTTTCGAAGTAGGACCAATGAAATGTTCCCCACCGCGACCGCACTGCATTTTGTGCGGTCTGCACATCACCTACCGCGGTCGCACTTCATTTTGTGCGGTCCGCACAGCACCTACCGCGGAAGCACTTCTTTTTGTGTGGACCGCGCTGGTGGGTTCCGAGGCCTGCAACCCTTCTGGACCTGCTACAGTTATGATTTTCGGCCTAAAACAACCCGGAACCTACCCGGAACCCTCGGAACTTCAAACCAATTGTACCAACACATCCCATGACATCGTTCAAACTTGCTCAAAACTTCAGAACGCTCACAACAATATCAAATCATCAATTTAACATAGGATTCAAGCCTAAGAACTCCAAGAACTCTTAAATTATGCTTTCGATCAAAATGTCTATCAAATCTCGTCCGAATGACCTGAAACTTTGCACACACATCCCAAATGACACAATGAAGCTACTGCAACTCTCGAAATTCTATTCTGACCCCTATATCAAAATCTCACCTATCAACCGGAAATCGCCAAAATATCAACTTCGCCAATTCAAGCCTAAATCTTCTCTACAACTCCAAAACCCATTCCGATCGCGCTCCTAAGTTACAAATCACCTAACGGAGCTAACCAAACCATAAAAATTCCAATCCGAGATCAAACACACACAAGTCAAATCTTGGTCAAACCTTTCAAATTTTAATCTTTCAACTGAGACTGTTCTTTCAAATTCATTCTGATTAACCTGAAACCGAACACCAACGATTTATATAAGTCATAATACACCATATGAGGCAAGTCATGCCCGAAAACTGACGAACGAAGTGCAAAAGCTTAAAACGACTGATCAGGTCGTTACAAAAGGAGTTATAAAAAAGAGGAGGTTCGAATTCCCATAAACTCTCATGTTAACCTTTTTGGGTTTTCTTTAGTATAGAAAAAGAAAATATCCCTTCAATCATAAATACACTCTTCTCCGCCACTCTATCAAACTCATCTCAAACTTTCTAGCCAAATCTTTTATCAGTCTCTCATTTTCTTCATGATATTCATCAATTAACGTTAACGCAGCAGACAGCTAAGGCGGGCGTCTGCTTACAGTGGAAAACCCTTGTACAAGACTCTTTCCTATCTTCGTCGCTAATTTTTGGAGGGAAAAGAAAAATAAATTAGATAGAAGTCTCATAAAGTCAGAAAAAGAAGCTAGTGTTGAAGTGGAAAGGATATGTGCTTAGTAATATTTATAGACGTAAAACGTAAATAATATCCGCGCGGAAAAAAACGTAAATAATATGTTACGAATATTTTAGTCTTTAAATGTTAATAGATTATATTTTAAGTTGTAATCTATTTTATTATTAAGAATTAACATCACCTAAGTCTTTTTAGTTTTCTAAGATAAAAAAGCAATATTAATCTCTTTATGTGAAAATGTAACAAATTTAAAAGCATGGCTTTTCCACTATACAGTTATTATAAGTATCTAACTTTTTTTTTTAAGTATCCAATTTTTTTTACTTGACTAAATACTTAATACTTCCATAAATTCTCGTTGTTTAAAATATAAAAAGAAGGGATCCTACATAAATAATACCTTAATTTAGCAAAATGTTTCAAGTATTAAACTTTGTGCGAGACATATTCCTGTACTTGTAAAAAGTAGAAATCTCTTGTGCACCCGATGATGTTATGTAGGATGTGTATTTGTTTTCTATAGAAAAAACTTAAAAATTATCTTTTACGGTATATCTTTCATTAAAATATCTTTTTCTTACTCCTTTATATTAAACTTAACTTGATGTTCTTATTTTTTCTTTTCTTCTCTTCCTATCTTTTCTTTTTTCCCTACCATATCTCTTTTGTAATTTTTTCATGTATATTTTCCTTCCCTTCTTTCTTTTGTTTTTTCCCCTCTTGCAACACAACTGACATGAAAGTTACACAAAGTGATTGACAACACTTTAATAATTTAAAACCTTTTAGCTGTGTTGCAAGATGTATAAGTTGGATAAAATGACTTCCAATTCGATGATTTGCTCAGTTCATGCACCTATCTCCTAGAAAAATAATAAATATATTTTTTGGGTAATATATATATATATTACTTAGATACCGATATATCATAGATTATGAAAGTTTTATACTTGATATAACACATCGCAATTCAAAAAGAGTTTTAAATATTTGAAACGAACAATCAACCTTGAGAGAATAAGGTTTGGTGATTTAGATGATCTAACCACTTCTAGGTCCCCGAAAAAATAAACCAAAGAATAAGAGAACATCAATTGAAAACGACAGTGAGCAGTAAAAAATAATATATGAACCAATCATTGAAACAAAAATACATCCACCAAATCAGAGAAATAAAAGAGAACAAACAATCTTTTGAAACAATTATTATGAGGCAAAAATAATAGTACAATGACTAACAAAAAAAAAATGGTAAGTAGAATTACATCCAAAGTAACAATGTTCTAGGACAAACAAATTATAAAAAGATAAGCATCACATAAAGGAAAAAAAAATTCAACCGAATTTTATCTCCACCATATTGAATCGGTGGTATTAATAACAACAGATTTTATGAATGGAAAGGGAGATTTTATTTGAAGAAGGGCATGTGAGAGAAGGAGCAGAAAGAGAGAACGAGGCTATTTATGAAGATCAAAAGACATGGCTCTTGAAAGAGAAAGAGAGAGAGGCTAAATAAGAAGATTAAAAGACATCATTCTTGATAAGCAAATATATGGAAAAAAATGAGAAAAGGTAAAACAATAAGAAAATATATAGATACGATTCCTAATAAATAGTACTGAATAGAAAAAACGATTCAAAATAATAATGGAAACATATAATAGTTACCAGTAATTTCAAAATCCTTCCTCTGCATCATAAAAAGATTAACAACCATTATGCATATGATCACTATCATTATGTACATCATAAAAAGAAAAATCACATACGCTAATTTCTTCGAGTATTCTCCAAAAATAATATGAAATTTAAAAAGCTGAAAGATTTAAAGAGATATATATCAAAATCATATCGAAGTAGCATTCCATTGTAGAGAAGTTTAAGGCACGCAGTTGATACCCGATGACAACACGAAGAATGTATTTCGTTGAGAATGAAGAAAGTATTGCAGACAAAAGAAACAAGATGATTGAAATAAGAATATAAAAAATTAACACACCTCATGAGTAATTCCAAGCAGTTAAATCACATACACTAATTTCTTCGAGTATTCTCTAAAAATTGTGAAATTAGAAAAGCTAAAAGCTTTAAAGAGATATGTACCAAAATCATATTGAAGTAGCACTGCATTGTAGAGAAGTTCAATGCCCGCAGTTGATGCTCGGTGACATCATGAAAAAAGTATTTTGTGGAGAATGAAGAATGTATTACATATAAAAAAACGACAAAGAGTTAGATAGAAGCAATTGAAATAAGAATATAAAAAATTAACACACCTCATGAGTAATTCCAAGCAATTGCGAAAGATTTCATTGGACTTTGAAGTAGAGTGCAAAATTGGAAGGCCTTTCGGGATTTTCCTTTTATTAATAGCAAGTGAATTTAAGGACTTTTAATATATAGAAAGGAATGAATTGCTTCCGATGCCTAATGGTGACGTTTAGCATTCTTTGAACGTTTTGTTATTAAAGGACTTGGTGTAAGTAAAGGTACGTAACCATTATTTCCTTAATCTTAATTAATTAGTGGGGAGGTGCCATTTCAATGAGTTAATGAGATAAAAATTAAAATAGGAGAAAAGTTCAAAAAAAGGAGAAAAAAGATAAATATGATTCCTAGCTTTTGAGACATGCCACATCACTCTTTCATGTCCCTCTTATATATATATATATATATATATATATATATATATATATATATAGATTATTAATTGTCACTTGGCTAGCCATCACACTTTACACATATGTAAATGATAATCTCATTTAAAAAAAATATATATGTACATGCATATTAATACCTATGAAAATTAAATAAATGATCACTAACAACATAACTTAAAAGTTTACTCTTAAGATATCATGTTATTACAATCCGTCTTAAATAAAGTACTAGTAATTCCTTCGATTGCTTAAAAGCGATTGGTACAAAGTCAAAAAGATATGAAAGCAGACGGAAAAAAAATAGGTCAATGAAAAAGAATATTTGAAATTTGTCTAATTACTAATAAGCTTCCGTTGGACATACATTTGGTTACTATTTTCAAAAAAAAAAAAAAATTAACATTGAAATCATTATTTGTTCATAGAATTTGATTAGTTTTGAAAAAAAAATTCAAATTCCAAAAACTGGTTTGGGCTAGTTTTTATATAAAATTTTTCTTCCACTCATAAAATTTCAATATTTTTTCAAATAAAATGTATGTCAAATACAACTTCAACTTTTAAAAACTATTTGGCAACATAAATGCAATAATTTTATTTTTAAGTTTCAATCAAATCTACGTCCAAACACCGAACAAAAGAAAAAGACAATGGTGTAATCATTTCAATTACTAGTTTGAACCGTACATTTTAATAGCTAAACTTTAAAGAAACTAAAGGGATAAAAATGACATTTTTATTTAATGCAGGACTTTTACTACTATTTGATTACATAATTTATAGTTTTGGTCTGACAGCTTAGACAAAGTAAATTAATGTATTCAGTTGTGGGAACTTACTCTCGGAATGATGAATCTTACTACAAACATATCTTAATCTCGGAATGTGGTGTGACAGATGACCCAACTTACACAAGTGGAGCCGTTTTTCCACTCAATTATTTGTGCATCCATTTTATATCTGGAGTTGGTGCTCAATTTGTTCTGACATTTCCCCCTGCTATTATTGGAATACTGACATAGGATGAGAAAAGTAGAAGTGTGTAAACCTCAGGTCATGCAATTGAGAGACACAAGAGAGAAGAACACAGGATCACTAAAGAAAACTGCTAATCTGCATGGAGATCAGAATTCAGAACTTTCTTTGTTACATATTCAGATCTCTGTATTCTTTGTAAAAGGGCAGCCCGGTGCGGTAAACTCCCGTTATGCGCGGGATCGGGGAAGGGATTTTCCCGGACTACAAGAGTCTATTGTATGAAGCCTTACCTTACATTTCCGCAAGAGGCTATTTCCACGACTTGAACCCGTGAAAATCTCTATATTCTATGTGAACAAAGCAAAGGACTAAAATGGTACATGTTAGAAGAAATATGAATTCCCCCCGGTTTAAACCTAATTCTGTTCTAAAATGTGGTCGAATAGAACTTAATCAATGCCCCAACTGTATTGAGAAAAATTAAGTTTACATATTAAAGTGGAATAAAGATGACGTGTCAAGACACGTAGACTAGTCAAAGAGTTACAGCTGGCAAAGAGACATGAGCTGCAACAGATACGAGCAATGGCAAAAGAAGAGGCACAGACAGATATTCAAAAGACTCGACGCCCGTACATATTTAAGTCATTTATGTCCAGGAGTCAAGGGGAATGAATCTGACAATATATGAGAGTACAAATACAATATTTAATGAACATTAAATACTGAATACGTTAGAGATTCTGTATTAAATACAAAGATTGTATAACGTAGCATTCAATGTCTTTAATCACTCATAATAGCCTAATTATGACAAGGGAAAAGCGAATATCTCCCAAATAGCTATAAAATGGAGATAACTGATCAATTGTAGGGACACAAAATACTATCTGAATATATTGACTTACTTGTTTCTCTTCTGATTATATTATTGCTAGCCAAATTACCTTCTTTCATATATTCTTTTGATTATCAGTAACCCGAATTCTTCTAAATTAAAGCTTTGACCGAAATCCCATTTTTTGGTTAAATAAATTGGTTGCGTTACCGGGAATCTGATAATCTACCCTCTTTTAGCTTAACTTTCCTTGTTGCATCAGCCATGTCGAACAACAATGACAGCATTCAAGGAAACCAAGAAAACCAACAACTTCAGGGAAATCCACAGGGTAATCAAACCCCGGTCCCTTCTCCACGAGGCTCTCCTCGGCGGTCTCGTGAAGGCTCTCCTGATGGATCTCATACAAATGGAAACGCTCACTTTGAAAATGTTGAAGCTATCGATGAAGCTTTGCAGAAACTAATTGCTCCACAGGTTAGTAAAGCTCTTGAGGCTTTTGCTAGCCAGTTACCTGCTGCACCACCCACACCCACTCCAAACAACAACACTTTGGAGAACCCTCGTTCCGGGCTTGTCAATTCAGGTAGCGGTGTAACCCCAAGCGAATCACAGGAGGGAGAACCAGATAACTTAGTCAATTCTGATTTACAAAATTTAGTACTAACATTGTTAAAACAGCTCAAGGAGCAAAGTGACCGCATAGAGAAAATACCCGGGGTACCGCCCGTAATTAAAGGGATAGATACAGATAAATACTCACAACAACCTTGGAAGCCAAGTGCTGCTCCCCTCCCGATTCGAAAGAAATTCAAAATGCCTGATATTCTAAAATATGATGGAACAACAGACCCACGAGACCACGTGACTGCATTCACAACAGGCGTAAAAGACAACGATTTGACTAAGCAGGAGATTGAATCAGTATTAGTCAAAATTTTCGGTGAAACACTCACCAAGGGAGCATTAACATGGTATTCTCTTTTATCCAAAAATTCTATAAATTCTTTTGCTGAGCTTGCAGATTCTTTCATCAAAGCACACTCGGGAGCTCAAAAAGTCGAAAAAAGAATGGAAGATATTTTCAAGATCAAACAAGGGGACTCAGAATTGCTTAGAGAGTTCGTGGACAGATTCCAATGTGAAAGAATGACATTACCACGTGTACCAGATAATTGGGAAACTATAGCTTTCACAAGCAATTTAAATGGAAAAAGCTCAGAAGCTACGAGGCGACTCAAAGAAAGCCTTCGTGAATTCCCAGCTACAATGTGGAATGACGTTTACAACAGGTATAACACGAAGTTGAGGATAGAAGAAAATACTGTTCCACGATCCCAAAAAGAAGAAAAAGTAAGTTCGATACGGGCGGAAACCGAAAAAAGGTCCGGTAAAAATAGGTACGAGCCATACATGGGACCTGCGGGAAAAGATTCATGGTCAAAACATGACAGTCAAAGGTATGATCACAGATCAAGGAATAGAGAGTCAGGCTCTTCATCAAGATTTAGGAATGACCGAAACACCCATGAGTCACGAGATGATGATAGAAATTTGAAGGTGAGATTTGGCGGTTATAGTTTCAACATGAGCACTTCCGAGCTCGTAGCTATTTTGAGAAGCATGTGAGATAAGGTACGATGGCCAAAAGAGATGAGATCGAATCCAAACAGGTGCAACCCTGATCATTGGTGCGAGTTTCATAATGACCATAGGCATAAAACAACAGATTGTAGGTTTTTACAAAGTGAAGTTGATCATTCATTAAAACAAGGATATCTCACTGAGTTGTTCAGTGAGAAAGGTAAGCAAGCTTACATGAAGAACAGGTAGGAGCCTCTGAAGCCACCTTCTCCCAAAAGAACCATCAACGTTATAAGCGGAGGTGAAGACATCAATGACATATCATACACTGCAGCTAACAAAATTTCCGAAGTTACAATTATCAAAGGGAAACGGGTGCGACATGTCATAGAGGAATAAAGCATTACATTTGATGATGCAGATGCAGATGGCATATTAACCCCTCATAACGATGCACTGGTAATATCTCTAATTGTACATGATACTAATGTAAAATGAGTTTTGATTAATCCAGGTAGTTCCGTGAACATTATTTTGCTAAGAGTATTACGTGAGATGCAAGCAGAAGATAGAATAGTACCAAAGGCGCATACTCTATCTAGATTTGACAACTCTAGTATTGTGACGAAAGGAGAGGTAACACTCACCACATTCACAGAAGGAGTCGTCAAAGATACAAAGTTTCAAGTAGTAGATATGGAGATGACTTACAATATGATCTTTGGGAGACCATGGATCCATAAAATGGATGTTGTTCCTTCAACCTTGCATCAAGTCATTAAATTCCCATCAACCTGAGAAGTATGTCAAATTCATGGAGATCAACATACATTTAGGAGCATCAATTCTGTAGCAAATTCAAGTACGAAAAATGAAGGAAAATAGCAATCACAGAAGACAGCTGAGGGCACCACAATACAAACCTCAACTGAACAGGAACGAACAGATGTGGATTCAAGGCCTGACACCATTCAAGAACCAGAAGAAAACAAAAATATCAAAACAACAATTGAGGAATTGGAGCCTGTTGTGTTATTCGCGCAATGGCCTGATAAGAAAGTCTAC
This sequence comes from Nicotiana sylvestris, assembly GCF_000393655.2. Taxonomy (NCBI): domain Eukaryota; kingdom Viridiplantae; phylum Streptophyta; class Magnoliopsida; order Solanales; family Solanaceae; genus Nicotiana; species Nicotiana sylvestris. Next base: position 60,758,496 of record NC_091058.1, read on the forward strand.
GTAGGGGCCAATCTTAGCCAAGACATGAGAGGTAAGTTAATTAAATTTTTAAAAACTACTGTAAACTATTTTGCTTGGTCCCACTCTGATATGACAGGGATACCACTGGAGGTGATGACTCACAAATTAAATGAAGAATCATCATACCCTCCTGTCAAGCAAAAGAAAAGAAAACAAGGAACTTTCAAGAATCAGGTGATTCAAGAAGAGGTTCAAAAATTGCTAAAGATTGGATCCAATTGCGAGGTAAAGTATCCTAATTGGTTAGCCAATACTGTCATAGTTCCAAAGAAGAATGGTAAGTGGCGAGTTTGTGTAGATTACACAGACTTTAATAAAGCTTGCCCTAAGGATTCATTTCCCCTACCACATATAGATCAGCTGATTGATGCAACTGCAGGGCATGAACTATTAAGCTTTTTAGATGCATATTCAGGTTATAATCAGATCAAAATGGATCCGAGAGATGAAGAAAAAACTTCATTTATAACAGACAGAGGACTTACTGCTATAAAGTAATGCTTTTTGGTCTCAAAAACGCTGGTGCAACATATCAGAGGCTGGTTACTAAAATGTTTCAAGAGCATTTGGGAAAAACCATGGAAGTTTATATAGACGATATACTCGTTAAAACTCAGCATTCGAGAGATCGCATACCACACTTGTCTGATACTTTTCAAATTCTGCGCAAATTTAATATGAAGTAAATCCCGAGAAATGTGCATTTGGTATTGCATCAGGTAAGTTTTTAAGTTTTCTTGTTTCTAACAGTGGTATTGAAGTGAATCCCGCAAAGATTGAGGCCATTGAAGAAATCCGTAATATGCTTTCAAGTAAAAAAAAAGTTCAGAGATTAACTGGAAGAATTGTAGCCTTGGGAAGATTCATTTCCAAATCATCAGAAAAGTGCTTTAAATTCTTTTCAGCTCTTAAAAAGCAGGATCATTTTGAATGGAATGAGGAATGTCAGCAAGCGCTCAGAAATTTGAAAACGTACTTATCAAATCCACCATTGCTGGCAAAACCAAAGGCTGAGGAAAAACTTCTCATCTACCTTGCTGTTTCTGAAGTAGCGGTAAGTGCTGTTTTAGTCCGAGAAGACCAAGGTAAACAATCTCCGATCTATTATATTAGTAAATCTTTGTTAGATGCAGAGACACGATATCCTCAATTAGAAAAGCTTGCACTTGCATTGATCATGACATCTAGGAAATTAAGACTTTACTTTCAGTGTCACCCTATTGCTGTAGTAACTGCTTATCCCTTATGTAATATATTGCATAAGCATGAGTTATCAGGTAGATTGTCTAAGTGGACTATAGAATTGAGTGAATACGAAATCACATACCAACCTAGAACTGCTATAAAATCTCAAGTGTTAGCTAATTTCGTGGCTGATTTTAGCCAAGGGATGCAATTAGAAGCAGAAAAATAATTACAAGTTTTCAATGGAGCTAACCCAGGAATTTGGACGTTATTCACTAACGGTTCATCTAACGTAAAAGGTGCAGGTTTAGGGATCGTATTGGTACTACCTACGGGTGAAACCATTCGACAAGCTATCAAATGTCATTCTATAACTAACAATATGGCAGAATATGAGGCTATGATTACAGGTTTAGAACTGGCACGAGAACTTGGCATAAATCATATTATAATCAAGAGTGATTCACAACTCGTAGTTAATCAAATGCTGGGGACTTATACAGCTAGGGAAGCGAGGATGCAGCAGTACTTGGAAAAGGTACGAGATTTGATAAAATAATTTCAAAATTGGAAAGTTACACAAATACCAAGGGACGAAAATGTTGAAGCAGACGCCCTAGCTAATCTAGCATCTGCGGCTGACGTGGAAAGTGATGCAAACACTTCAGTTATTCATTTGTTTCATTCAGTTCTCGACCCCGACAAGAATGAGGTAAATTTTAATAACTTAACTTGGGATTGGAGGAACGATATTGTTGCTTTTTTGCAGTATGGTACCGTCCTTGGTGATAAGAAAAAAGCTCATGCGCTTCGAAAAAAGGCTGCTCAGTACTGCTTAAAGCAAGACAATCTTTATCGAAAAATGTTCGATGGTCCCTTAGCAAGATGCCTCGGACCTTCTCAAACGGAGTACGTAATGAGGGAAATACACGAGGGGAATTGTGGGAATCACTCAGGAGGAAGATCATTGGTAAGAACCCTAATTCAGGCAGGGTATTATTGGCCTAAAATGGAAGAAGAAGCAGAGAGTTTCGTGGCTAAATGCGATAAATGTCAAAGGTACGGTAACAATAGGCATAGACTTGCGAAGTTACTATATTCAATCATTGCACTGATGCCATTTATGAAATGGGGAATGGATATCGTGGGTCCATTACCACAAGCAAAAGGACAGGTAAAATTTTTGCTCGTACTTACTGATTATTTTACTAAATAGGTAGAGGCAGGAGCATTCAAACAGGTGCGAGAAAAGGAAGTGAGAGATTTTATTTGGTAGAATATCATATGCCGATTTAGTGTACCAAAGAAGATTGTGTGCGATAATGGCCCTCAGTTTATAGGAGCTCAAATCACAGAATTCTTTCAAAGTTGGCAGGTTAAAAGGATTACGTATACGTCTTATCATCTGGTGGGTAATGGGCAAGCAGAATCAACAAATAAAGTCATTACCAACAATTTGAAGAAGAGTTTAGAGGAATCAAAAGGTAATTGGCCAGAAGTGTTACCTGGTGTTTTATGTATCGCACAACCGCAAAAACAAGTACAAGAGAAACACCATTTTCGTTGGTTGATGGAGCAGAAGCTTTAATTCCCGTTGACATAGGAGAGCCAAGTTTGAGGTTTACGCAGGCAACAGAAGAGTCTAATGACGAAGAAATACGTGTAAATCTTGATTTACTTGAAGGAAGACGGGAAGCTGCATTAATAAGAATGGCAGCATAGAAGCAAGTCATAAAACGATACTACAACCGAAGAGCACGCCTCGGATTCTTCAAAATTGGGGACTTCGTGCTCAAAAAGGTTTTCCAATCTACGAAGGCAGCTAATACGAGTAAATTAAGTCCAACATGGGAGGGACCCTATAGAATTCTTGATATTGCAGGAAAAGGAACATACGAATTGGAAACAATGGATGACAAAATACTACCTTCACATTGGAATGCTGTTCATTGTCACACCTCCTTTTTGCCTACGCCCGCAGGGGCGTAAAGGGAGTTTTTCCAATTAAATGACAATAGAAACAAGATTTATGTATTTAATTCAGAGTCGCCACTTGGGAGATTTATGGTGTCCCAAGTCACCGGTTGAATCTCGAATCGAGGAAAAGATTGACTCTGTATTACAGTCCGCGAACCAGAAATCCGGATAAGGAATTCTGTTAACCCGGGAGAAGGTGTTAGGCATTCCCGAGTTCCGTGGTTCTAGCACGGTCGCTCAACTGTCATATTCGGCTTGTTTATCTGATTTTATACAATTATGAGCTAATGTGCAAGTTTTAACTTTTAACCGCTTTCGTCATTATTTATATATTTTTTCAAGAATTGCAACATCATGGAAATACATCTCCAACCACGTCACATCAATGCACCCGTGGTTGTTGGCACATTTCAACTCTGTTGAGATTTGGATTTGGGTCACATAAATGTGCACCCGAGTTTTAAGAAAATTAAATTATTAAAAGGCGTGCCTAAAGCGACTAGCGTATCATTTACTTTGGGTAGGGCCGTGAAATTTTGCTAAACGGTCCATCCCGAAGTCTAAGCAATTTTAAAGCAAATATTTACCGAGGGCCCCACAATTTTGTATTTTTATTCGGTGAGGCTCATCTCATTCTTATTTTTTAAAGGAATTTGCAACGTCATGGACATGCATCTCGGACCACGTCACAATCAATGTACCCGTGATTAGAGACACATTTCGACTCCGTTGAGATTTGGATTTGGGTCACATAAATGTGCACCCGAGTTTAAGAATGTAATTTAATTAAATCGCGTCTAAAGAGTCTAACGCGTTATTATCTTTGGGGAAGGCAGTGAAATTCACTAAACAGTCCATCCCGAATTCTAAGTAATTAATACACACATTTGTGAGGGCCCCGCAATCTGTGCGTTTTTTTTGGCGAGGCTCATCTCGTTTATTTTAAAAAAGAATATCCTAAAGTGACTACATTTTTCTATTAAGTTCGCCTCTAAACACAAAATGAAGGTCCCAACCAATTGTTACTTAACTTTATAGTACGATTTTTAAGGATGGTCTTGTGATCGAGCCCGTTTCCTACGACCAGATTTCATGCATTATTCGGGCCAAGTTCAGTGTTCGACTCACAGAAGCGGATTCGAGTCTGATTTAACATACATAGGCTATTGCCAATTGCTTTACATGATGAAGCCAAACCCAATATTTCAACTTTTCGAGCAAATGGGCTGCCAACAATCATTATCTACCTATTGTTGACAATATTAAAACCTTCATAGCTAGTGAAACTAACAAGTTTAAATAGACAGGTTTAATAGAACAAACTCATGCTATCTTCATCATATTCCACTTAGTTAACTAAACAGCTTGACAATAATGGGCATGCTTAACTATTCGAGAAAAGTACAGTTAACTTGGAAGTTTGATTTTTAATTCTATGATACTAAAGTTGGTATTAAACTACTAAATTTACAACTAAGAACGACAAGTTAATGGTCCAATACAGTCCTTATCAGATACAAACTCCACAGTCCACATTCTTCATGGAGTTATAAAGATAGACTATACAACTTATCATTTATCTACTAAATTCCAGATGCACTAAGTACTACACTACTCGAGCATTTTCTTTTCACTTTTACATCTCACAGCTACATCACAGTGTGATTCGAAAGTGTACATGGTAATAGACAATAGAAGAAGAAGAGAAGGATCAGCAGAGCAGTAGCAAACATCAACAACAATAACCAGCAACACAGTAACAGAACAACCCAGTAACAGATTTAAAAAGACCAGCAGAATTCCAGCAACACCCAATTAAACAGTAGCAAATAACCAATAGCAAACTCAGGAAAAACCACTTGAAACCCCAGAAATACCAACCAGCAGCACCAATGAAACAGTAACAGTACTAGTTTTGATATTCAGCAGTAAAAGAAAAGACCTCACTTTTCAGTTTTTTAGCTCTCAAACACTGAACTTTTTAGGATTAAAACCAGCCTGTTTTTTCTCAAATTACTGAACTCTTAACTGTTAAAAATCCAGCCTAGACTTTTTAAAAAAAGACCGAAAGAAAAACTGATTTTTCTCTCCCAAAAAAATAGCCCCCTTAAACTGTGTCCAACTCCTCTCATTTATAGCCAAATTTTTATTCTTTTTAGCTCTTAGGAGCATTAAGCTAATTAAGAAAGTATTTCTGCCCATGATATTCCTCAACCACTACTACATGTTTTGTTCTCTTTTTAATTTACTTGTTCTCCACTACCCTTGTCTTTTCTTTATTTAATTCTCTTGTTCCCCACTACTATATGTCCCGTTTCAATAATTAATTCACATGTTATGGGTACTTTTTACTTTAATTACTCCCAATAAACCTCTCATACTATTATTGATTCCCATCCCACTATTATGGAACAATACACTAGTTTAATAGTTATATTGGTACCTTTACTGTCAGACCACTCTCATTAACCATTTCAAACTTCTCAAATCCCAAACTACCCTCCTGAATGCCCTGAACTACTATCCTACCTCAACCCCTTTCAATTTGTACCAAATCCATCAGCTATAACCAATTCAACTAAGTTAGAAATCCTAACAATTGACTAATTAAACACATGAAACTAACCCCCAATCAACGACATTAGGACAATTCAACAAAGCCAGATTCATATCAGAACAAACTTAACAGAAAACAAGTAGATCTAAATCACTAAACACAATCATCAATTGAACTCAAAACAGTAGGAAAGTCGTCAAAACGCACACACATATAATTTCAACGAATATGCAGTAGGATACTTCATGCAAAAATTTTATCAAAATGAACCCACATATTAAAACGAAACCACAAATAGGTCCGTGAATAGCATAGATTCGAGGTAAGAGATATGACCTTTACTACTGCACTTTCTTGCTCCGTTACACACAGTGAAAACGAAACTCCAAAGAAAAAGCCAAATCCGTGAACGAGCTATGGCTGACCTTTATGCTAACGATCTAACGTCGAACAATGTTGAACTTCCGATGAAACACAGCTTCGTTCACAACACTATTTCGACGCTTGACTAACAAACACAGACTCGGACGGAACCTCGACGCACTACCTCGACGTACGACTGAGCACGACCTCGGATGGCTGGTCTCGTTTTGGACTGGAGGGTGGTTATGGAGAAGGTGAGTCGATGGGTTGGGGGTCGTTTTGTTCGCTAGTCGTTCGTCTGTGGTCGAAGAGTTGATGGAGTCGACGGTGGTCGTTGGTAGTAGGGCTGGCATGAAGGGAGGTGGTCGTTTGGACGAAGCTAGTGGTGGCTGCTGGACGTGGTCGTGGTGGACGTGAGGCGGGCTATTTCATGTGGTCGACGAGTTGATGGAGTCGACGGTGGTCGTTGGTAGTAGGGCTGGCGTGAAGGGAAGTGGTCGTTTGGACGAAGCTGGTGGTGGCTGCTGGATGTGGTTGTGGTGGACGTGAGGCGGGCTGGGGTGGTCGTTCGAGTGTTGGGTGGTTGGCTGTGTGTGTGTGTTTGGGAGATGAAGGGGGCGGGTGGTTTTAGGGGTTTTTGGTTAGGGATTGGAAATGAAAATGAAATGAAGAAAGGGGGTGGTCGTTTGGGCTATGGGGCAGACCGGGTCGGGGATGGGGTATGGGCCGGGTATATGGGCTGTCTTGGACGGGTTTCAATTTCAAGGGGAAGAAAATTGTTTGTGATGATGGACTTTAAATTGATTTGGCCCAAATATGACTTAACACTCTTTTATTTTGCTTTTCTTTTTCTTAAACTAATAAAACTAAAAATTCCAAAAATCCTAAATTAACTTATAGGACTAGATTAATTTATAAAAGTACTAATTAACTTTTAATAACAATTAACACACACAATTAAATAAAATCACACAACTTGGACATTAAATGCTAAAATGCAAAAATACATTATTTTTGTGATTTTTTTATTTTTGTAAAACAAACTTAATTACTCCTAATTGTAGAGTTAAATCCTAAATGCAAATGCGACATATTTTTTTGTATTTTTTTATTAATTAAATTAAAAAAATAAACATGCACAGACAAATACAAATAATTATGCAAAAATGCCACGAAAATTCTCAAAATTGCACACAAAGGAAAATTGTTTTATTTTGAATTTTTTGGGAGTAATTCTCATATAGGGCAAAAATCACGTGCTCACAGCTGTCCCTCTTTGTCCGGAAACATGAAGAGTTTCCGTGCAAAGATAAAGTGAGCGGATACGAGCAATTTTTGCCCGTTCGGCTACTCCGTGTAAAGCATTTTTTGAAAGATTTGACCGAACCTCTGCTTCAAAGGTTTCCTACATATCCCTGGCTAAAAGGGAATTAGGTTAATGTAGTTCGGGAAGTTTTGGTAGCTGGGACTACCATGGGACTGCAATGTTGTTGTTACTGTTGTTGCATGCTGTTACTACTGCTTTTCGACCTCTTTATTACACCATTGCTAGAAAGAAAACAAAAAGCTAGACTAAACTAATGATTACAAAATCTTATCTATCTTCGACTTGCTCTTGTAGTCTTCTTTCTGATTTTTGAAATGGGATTCATGCTGGGGGTATTTTTGTTGTAACCCTCCGCATTACTGACTTCTGACTTGATCTTGAAATATATTCCTCTGTTCTGCCGGTGGGCTCCTGACTTCAACTTGAATGTGTACTCCTTTGTTCTACAGGCGGGGTCCTGACTCCAATAGCGACTTTGCAAATAAATCAGCCTTTATTCTGCAGGCGGGCTCCTGACTTCAACAACAACTTTAAAATAAACACCTCCATTCTACAGGCGGGCTCCTGACTCCTTCAATTTAAAATATAACAACCTCCGTTCTACAGGCGGGATCCTGACTTCTTCAACTTAAAATATAACAACCTTCGTTCTACAGGCGGGCTCCTGACTCCTTTAACTTAAAATATAACAACCTCCGTTCTACAGGCGGGCTCCTGACTTCATCAACTTCAAATGTAACAACCTCCGTTCTACAGGCGGGCTCCTGACTTCTTCAACTTAAAACATAACAACCTTCGTTCTACAGGAGGGCTCCTGATTCTTTTAACTTAAAATATAACAACCTCCGTTCTACAGGCGGGCTCATGACTTCGACTACAACTCAAAAAATATAACACCTCCATTTTCAGGCGGGCTCCTGACTTCGACTACAACTCAAAAATATAACACCTCCATTCTCCAGGCGGGTTCCTGACTTCAACTTCAACTTGAAATGACAACAACCTCCATTCTCCAGGCGGGCTCCTGACTTCAACAACTTCCTAAAAATATAACACCTCTATTCTCCAGGCGGGCTCCTGACTTTAACAACTTCTTAAAAATATAATACCTCCATTCTCCAGGCGGGCTCCTGACTTCAACAACTTCCTAAAATATAACACCTCTATTCTCCAGGCGGGATCCTGAATTTAACAACTTCTTAAAGATATAACACCTCTATTCTCCAGGCGGGCTCCTCACTTTAACAACTTCTTAAAAATATAACACCTCTATTCTCCAGGCGTGCTCCTGACTTCAACATCTTCCTAAAAATATAACACCTCTATTCTCCAGGCGGGCCCCTGACTTCAACAATTCCTTAAAATGTAACACCTCCGTTCTCCAGGCGGGCTCCTGACTTCAACTACTTCTTAAAAATATAATATCTCCATTCTCCATGCGGGCTCCTAACTTCAACTACTTCTTAAAAATATAATACCTCTCCTGACTTCAACTATTTCTTATAATATAATACCTCCATTCTCCAGGCGGGCTCCTGACTTCAACTACTTCTTAAAAATGCATTTTATTGCTGTTGTTCCTTCCTGCCTTCTGAACCATTTTCCTTCTAACTTGAAATTATCTTTTTTCAGAACTGCTTCCCTCAAAACTGGTGTTTCATGCCACTGCTGGGGATAACACTGGTGTTTCATTAAAAATACGTTATTTTCCTCCTTCGAAGACTACTTCCCTTAAAGCTGGTGCTTTCCTTCCACTGGAACTACTTCCCTTAAGCCTCGCGTTATCTTTCTTCCGAAATTGCTTCCTTTAAAACTTGTTTGGTCTTCTTCCGAAAACTACTGGGGATACCATTTTCCCCCAAACTTGTGTTATCTTGCTTCTTCCCCAAGTGGGTACCGGACTTCTAGAAAATTTTCAAAATGAAAGAAAATTTTCTGCCCCAGTTTGACAATCTTTCTTGTATCATGATGTCTTTTCATCATCTATAACATTTCATGTCCCTGCTTCAAATCAACGAAAAAATTTTGTTAGTTTAAAACGTGGTGAATGGTCGTGCCACTCCTGCTGGGGATGGTTTTCTCTTTCTCCTTTCCCAGCTTTGTGTTCCATTACATCACCAAAGCTTGCTAGGGCTGAGATTATTTGTTGGGGATGATATTCCTGCTGGCGATCATATTCCTGCTGGGGATGGTTTTCCCCCTCTTCTTTCCCTGCTTCCTGTTATCCGACTCTCTTGGAACTTGGTCGATAATCTGCCAGGGATGCTTTTGTTTCTTGACAATTCTTTATTCACCAATTGTTGCTTCCCACTTTTCTACATACTCTCCCTGAAATCCTAGACCAATCCATCATTTGGTCTTGCAACGAACGTCTTTCTCGTTCCCTTGCATTATCTTTGGCCCGTCCTATCCACATTGTGTTTTTGCACCATCTTGGAAACTGGTAATAAGCTCTGAAAATCCTTTTCAAAACAAACTGCTGGGGAGATAAAGTCTTTAAAAACAAAAAATGATGAATTCAAGAAAGTAAGAGAAGAATAGTTTTCTAGAAAATGTTGGGGAGAAGAAAAAGGAAAGAGCTTATCTGAATGGTACAACCGATCCCAATGATCACGTTGTGCATTTTGGATTAACCAACCCAGTCTATTTATATCAATCAATCTTTCTGATGGCCTTACTTTGTTGGGGATATGTAAGCGCCAATTCTTTTGTCGACTCAACATCTTTGCACTGCTTGATACCTCGACGGATCCTTTCCGTCAATCTTATCTTGTTTGCCACTTTTGACCTCTTGTCGCCTCATAGTGCCCTTCGAGGGGTTTTCACTAATAAGACTCTCTCATTTCCCTCAACTCCCGTCGCCTTATGATGCCTGTGAAGGTTTTCACCGATAAGACTCTCGTTTTATTTCTCTCAACTTAAGTCGCCTTATGGTGCCTGTGGAGGTTTTCACCGATAAGACTCTCTCATTTTATTTTATTTCTTCCAGCTAGGGATTGGAGTGTTACCGATATGACTATCTCTGCTGAGGATTCTTTCGGCTATCAATTCATTTCCAGCTTATGATCCTCTTCTCTACTGGGGATCAGAGTGTTATTCCCGACTTCCATTTGCATGACTTGTCACTTCTCAGATACTGATCGGGAGGTCTTTTTTGGACATCAATATGGGTTTTTGTGTATGGCTAAAAGAAAAGGGTTATCAAAAGGTTTAAAATAATTTTGATGGGTAAAACAGTACAACTCTTGGAATCAAACTTCCTTCCCAAAATTACAAACACAACTTCTGCCCCAGTTTCTTGCTTGGGGATTTTTATTTTTGTTACACTATGACCGAGCCGTGAGGCGCCTACGTATCCTTTTTGAGGAATCAGGTCAAACGTAGTTCCCAATTCCTTTGTTTTTCTTGTGATTTTTCTTTTGTCTTTATTATCATCATTTTTTTTCTTTCATTTTCATTACTGATTCCAAAAGAGGGGTATGAAAGAATAAATAAGGCTCAAAAGGGGAAGCAAAGGTTGAAGTGTTTGGATGGAAGAACAAATTGCCTCCGTCATTTCATTCTCCAATACCATGCCAAATGCAAACAAACAACAATTACAATTAAAAGAAATCACACATAATTTCTCTTAACTGCGTCAGAATTGATAGCCATGTCGACGCATTTCCCTTCGATATCTGTTAAACATAAAGCGCCATTGGACAACACTCTGGTTACAGTGAATGGCCTTTTCCAATTCGGGGCGAACTTGCCCTTCGCCTTAGCCTGATGTGGGAGGATGCGTTTCAGCACTTGCTGGCCCACTTCAAACTTCCGGGAACACACCTTTTTGTTGTATGCTCTTGCCATTCTCCTTTGATATAACTGGCCATGACACACAGCTGCCAATCTTTTTTCATCAATCAAGTTCAACTGCTCCAGACGAGTTTTGACCCACTCATCATCATCAATCTCAGCTGCAGCGACAATCCGTAAGGGACAGGATTTCAACTTCCGCCGGTATTACTGCTTCAGTTCCATATACCAACAAATAAGGAGTTGCCCCTACTGAAGTACGGACAGTAGTGCGATAACCCAACAATGCAAATGGTAATTTTTCATGCCATTGCCTCGAACCTTCTACCATCTTCCGAAGTATCTTCTTTATGTTTTTGTTGGCTGCCTCAACTGCTCCATTCGCCTTGGGACGATATGGGGTGGAATTACGGTGTGTAATCTTAAACTGTTGACATACCTCTTTCATCAAATTGCTGTTAAGATTAGCACCATTATCCATTATGATCACCTTTGGGATTCCAAATCGACAGATGACATTTGAGTGAACAAAATCGACCACTACTTTCTTGGTCACAGACTTAAAAGTTTTGGCCTCAACCCATTTGGTGAAATAATCAATGGCCACCAGGATGAACCTATGCCCGTTGGATGCTGCTGGCTCAATTGGTCCAATGATATCCATGCCCCAGGCAACAAATGACCATGGTGCTGACATTGTATGCAATTCTGTCGGCGGAGAATGAATCAGGTCTCCGTGTATCTGACACTGATGGCATTTCCGCACGAAACTGATACAATCACGCTCCATAGTGAGCCAATAGTACCCTGCTCGAAGAATCTTCTTCGCCAATACATATCCCCTCATATGTGGCCCACAAACTCCAGCATGTACCTCTTTTATAACTGTCGTGTCTTGACTAGCATCTATACATCTCAGTAATCCCAAATCTGGTGTTCTTTTGTACAACACTCCTCTACTGAGGAAAAATCCATTTGCCAGTCGCTGAATGACTCTCTTTTGATCTTCGGTGGCCTGCTCCGGGTATATCCCCATCCTGAGGTATTCCTTGACATCATAGAACCATGGTTCACCATCCAGTTCTTTTTCTAACATGTTGCAGTAAGCATGCTGATCACGAACCTAAATATGCAATGGGTCAACATGAATTTTGTCTGGGTGGTGCAACATTGATGCTAAGGTGGCCAAAGCATCGGCAATCTCATTATGAACTCTTGGGATGTGTCTGAACTCCACTGATCGAAATCGCTTGCTCAGATCGTGCAAACATTGTCGATATGGTATGAGCTTCAAATCCCTTGTTTCCCATTCACCCTGAATCTAATGCACTAGGAGGTCCGAGTCTCCCAAGACCAAGACGTCCTAGACATCCATGTCTGCAGCTAGCCATAGACCCAAAATGCATGCCTCATACTCAGCCATGTTGTTGGTACAATAGAAACGCAGCTGAGCCGTAACAGGATAATGATGTCCTGTTTCAGAAATAAGTACCGCTCTATTCCAACTCCCTTCCCATTTGCGGCTCCATCGAAAAAAATCTTCCATCCTAGTTCCTTGGTCATTTCCAACTCATCTATATGCATCACTTCTTCATCAGGAAAATACGTCCTCAAGGGCTTGTATTCTTCATCAACAGGATTCTCAGCCAAGGGATCAGCCAATGCTTGGGCCTTCATGGCCGTCCTCGTCACATAGACGATGTCGAATTCTGTGAGTAATATCTGCCATTTCGCCAATATCCCTGTGGGCATAGGCTTCTGGAAAATATACTTCAGTGGATCCAAGCGTGAAATGAGATAAGTAGTATACGATGGCAGATAATGCTTCAATTTCTGGGCCACCCAAGTTAGAGCACAACATGTCTTCTCGAGTTGAGTGTACTTAACCTCATAGCCTGTAAACTTCTTGCTGAGATAATAGATGGCTTGTTCCTTCCTTCCTGTAATGTCGTGTTGCCCTAGTACGCAGCCAAACAAATTCTCCAGGACCGTTAGATAAAGAATTAACGGTCTTCCCAGCTCAGGTGGAACCAACACAGGTGGATTTGATAAATATCCTTTGATTTGGTCAAATGCTTCCTGACATTCTGCCATCCATTCTACCGCATCATCTTTCTTAAGTAGCCGAAAAATGGGTTCACAAGTTGCTGTGAGTTGAGCAATAAACCTGCTGATATAATTCAACCTTCCCAACAGACTCATTACTTTTGTCTTGTTCTTCGGCGGTGGCAAATCTTGGATGGATTTGATCTTTGATGGGTCCAACTCAATGCCTCGCCGACTGACGATGATTCCCAATAGCTTTCCAGATGGAACACTAAATGCACATTTGGCCGGGTTGAGCTTAATATCGTACCTTCGAAGTCTTTGGAAAAACTTCCTTAGGTCTGCTACGTGGTCTTCCTGATGCTTGGATTTTATGATCACATCGTCCACGTATACCTCAATCTCTTTGTGTATCATGTCATGAAACACAGTAGTTATTGCTCTCATGTACGTTTCCCCAGCATTCTTCAAACCAAAATGGCATTACCCGATAGCAATAAGCCCCTACGGCGTAATGAAAGCCGTCTTTTCTACATCTTCTTCATCTATCAGAATCTGATGATACCCAGCATAGCAATCAACAAAAGACCCGATATCACGTCCGGCACAATTATCGATCAAGATACGGATGTTGGGTAATGGAAAGTTATCCTTTGGGCTTGCCCTGTTCAGATTGTGGTAATCGACACACACCCTGATCTTCCCATCTTTCTTCGGCACTGGCACCACATTAGCCAACCAATCAGGATATCGAGTGACCCGAATAACCTTTGCTTGCAGCTGCTTGGTTACTTCCTCTTTAATCTTCACACTCATGTCTGTTTTGAACTTCCTCAATTTCTGCTTGACGGGAGGGCATACCGGGTTAATGGGCAATTTGTGAACCACTAAATCCGTGCTTAACCCCGGCATGTCATCATACGACCATGCAAAAACGTCTTTGAACTCAATAAGTGCTTTGATTAGTTCTTCCCTGATATTCGGTGCAATGTAGATGCTTATTTTAGTTTCCTTGATATCATCTGCATCCCCTAAATTGATGGCTTCTGTGTCATTTAAGTTGGGCTTGGATTTCTCTTCAAACTGGATTAACTCTCTGTTTATCTCTTCGAAGGCTTCATCCTCATCGTATTCCGATTCATCATCATAATCGACCTCTTGTATAATTAGTTCGGAATCAGATTGATTTTTTTAGACTGGGTTGAAGATCCGTTGCGCATGCCATGTCATTAGAACCAATATAAAGAGAACTGTTCAGAAAGAGAAAAGAAGAAAACAAAATTAGAACAAAATAAGAAGAGAAAAACTTTCACTTTATTAAAATACGGGATAACAGAGTTTCACACTTTGCTGAACACAAAACAAAACTGGATTACAACCCTAGGATAATCCAAAAAAAACAAGAAAGAAAAATCAGAGCCCACTACCAAGACTCCCTCCAGGTAGGAAGGGGAGTAGCCATCCAATTGTTGATATGTGCCCTAGGCCCCACAAACTGTACATCTAACCTACTGGACCCTTCTCCAGCTTCTATCATGTTGACATCGGCGAACAGCCTTTCAAAGCTCTCATTCCAATCTCCATCTGGCCCAATCAGTGGTCCGAGAATTTTCGGGACCAACAACTTTCTGATACCTACTCTGACAAATGATCTGGATAGGTGCGGGATTGGCTTGGGAAGGACCCAGACTCTTTCCTTCAACTTGCGGGCCCGTCTCACATCCGCCGCTGTAGGCTTGAACCCCAACCCAAAGGTATCCAGATTTTTGGGCAAAGAAACCGGCTGAACAATACCCTGAAGATCAGCCCCTAAACCTTTGCCTGGCACAAACCCGTTCTTCAACATCTCCGAGGCTACCATGACAGTTGCAGCTGCTATTTTGGAAAGTGGGATGCTTTTACCTTCGGGAACTTTGTCCACTAAAACCGTATCGAAAACCTGGTAAACCCACGGTCCCTTATCATCATCAGTCTTTATGAAGGGTACGATGGTATCACTTACGGCGCTTGCATTGTCTTCCCCATGTACTACGATATCTTGCCTATCCCACTCGAATTTGACCATATGATGTAATGTAGAAGGCACTTCTTTGGCGGCGTGGATCCAGGATCGCCCCAACAGAAGATTATATGACACTGCCACATCTAACACTTGAAACTCCATGGTGAACTCGACTGGACCAATTGTTAATTCAAGTATGATGTCACCCACTGTGTCTGTACCACCACCATCAAACCCTCGAACATAGATGTTGTTCTTGTGAATCCTGTCACCATCGACCTTCAGTTTGTTCAATGTGGCCAAAGGACAGATATTGGCACTGTACCCATTATCAATCAGTACTCGAGTGACTACCGAGTCTTCGCACTTCACGGTCAAATAAAGGGCTCTATTATGTTCTGTACCCTCCACGGGCAACTCGTCGTCTGAAAAAGTGACCCTGTTGACCTCGAAAATCTTGTTTGCTATTTTCTCCAGATGGTTCACAGACATCTTATCCGGAACATGGGCTTCGTTCAGAATTTTCATCAATATCCGGCGGTGCTCATTTGAATGGATCAACAACGATAACAATGAGATCTGTGCCGGGGTCTTCCACAACTGCTCCACAATGGAGTAATCTTGCGCCTTCATTTTCTTTAAAAATTCTTCCGCCTCTTCCTCAGTAACTGGATTCTTTGTCGCTACGGGATTGGCCCTTCTTAACTCTGCAGGAGCAAAACACCTTCCCAAACGAGCTAACCCCTGTGTCTCACATATTTCCTCCACAACTTCCTTCCCCTTATGTATTACCATTACTTGACTGTAGCTCCATGGCACAGCTTTCTCGCTGATTATCGGCAATTGCATTACTGGCCTGATAACAACTGGTCCTATGCATGCCCCCTTCATGGCTACTGGCTTGCTTGATATCCCTTGCACCGTTACTTTGACCGGCTCTGGATTCTTGGCAACATCAGACGAACTCTTCCCCATCACCACCACTGGCTTGCCTTCTACCCTTTCCGACTGCACTACCGCTTTTCCACTGATCGCCTTTTCTTTTGGACTGGCATGGTTCATCATTACCGTTTGTGAGGTCTTCTTGAGCTTCCCAGCTTCGTGCACTAGTTCGATCATGTGGGCTTCATGGTGTGCCGGCAACGAGTTCTGATTGATGTTAGGTGCCTCTGGATCCTGACCTCGATCCTATTTGTGTCAATAAGATCTTGTACGACAGTCTTCAACTTTCAACACTTCTCAGTATCATGCCCGGGAGCCCCCGAACAATATTCACAGCTTACCGAGTGGTCCAGATTTTTGGGAAGGGGATTTGGCAATTTGGGCTCCACATGACTCAATAGGCCTAACTGCCTCAATTTGTGGAACAGAGTAGTATAGGTTTCTCCCAGCGGAGTGAATGTTCTCTGCCTCTGCACCCTTTCATTCCTGAAAGTCTGATTCCCACGGAAACCTGGTCCCGAAGGATTCCTGTAGGCCTTTGGTGGTGTATATGTGTTTTGTGGAGGTGGATATGTGTTTTGTGGAGGTGGATATGTATTTTGTGGAGGTGGATATGTATTCTGGGGAGCCAGCGCACGCCATTGCGGGCAAGCCGGAGGCTGGGTGTAAGTTTGGGCGTGATGGACAGAGAAATGTGGCTCTTGTGGTGGGTAGTAGGGCTGTGGAGGGCCGTACGGAATGTGTGGGTAATTTGAGTGATGGGGTTTAGGTTGGTAGTGGGGGGGGACTTCTGGATCTGGACCAAGTACCTTCCTCGACTATTGCGTCATCTTCCCTTTTCTTCTTTTCGAGCGCACCTCCCGTGCTGCTCTGGATGGCCTGAGTGGTTGCTTTAATCGCCGAATAGCTCAGGATTTTGTTGGACTTAAGTCCCTCTTCAATCATACCACCCATTTTTACTACTTCGTTGAAAGATTTGCCAACTGATGTCACCAGGTGACCGAAGTAAGTTGGCTCCAGAGTCTGCAGAAAGTAGTCCACCATTTCCCCTCTCTCATCGGAGGATCAACTCTTGCCGCCTGCTCTCTCCAGCGGAACCCAAATTCTCAGAAGCTTTCCCCGAGCTTCTTCTCAAGTTTCAGCAATGTGAGATGGTCAGGGACGATCTCAAGGTTGTACTGGAAGTGGCCTGCAAAGGCTTGTGCCAGATCGTCCCAGGTGTACCATCTGCTAGGATCCTGTCTTGTGTACCATTCCAGTGCAGACCCGCTTAGACTTTGACCAAAATGATCTATCAATAACTCATCTTTTCCCCCGGCCCCTCTCATCTTACTGCAAAAACCTCGCAGATGTGCCATTGGATCATCGTGCCCCTTGTATAGATCAAACTTTGGCATCTTGAACCCTGCCGGCAATTGAATGTCGGGGAATGGGCACAGATCTTTGTAGGCCATACTGACTTGGTTGCCTAACCCATGAATATTCCTGAAGGACTGCTCCAGGCTTTTAAACTTTCGAAGCACTTCGTCTTGCTCTGGGCTCTTAGCCGGCTTTTCAGTCTCTACCGGTATCTCGAAGTGAGTATTATAAGTATGAGGCTCGGGTGCTTTAAAGGTTGGTTCAGGGGGGTAATATTGGTTATCGTGAGTCTAAAACAACGGCTCGCTGGATGATCTTTGCAGCGTGGCTGGTGGGGGTGCCACGAAAATAGGAACATTTGGTCGAGGAGGGTTATGATTGGGTTGTGAAGCTTGGGGATCATAGGCATTCCTTCCCTGATAGTATTGGTGACTGGGGAAACTTGTCGAAGGGTCGGGGGGAGGGTATTCCGGCGTGTGTCTTGGTGGGAGAGTGGGAGTAACGGGAGGGTCAGGCACTTTTTGTACCCTAGCTAAGGCCAGCTACATTTCTTTCATCTCCTGTCTCATCTTATCCATTTCCTCCTTCAGCGTTTGATTCTCCGTCCTTTCATCCTCGACACTTTGGTCTGAACTAGTCATGCTTTTTTAGTATGGTCCCTTTGGATCTTGTTTGGTAATGGTAATCTGCCAGAACGTTCTAACAAACTAGCTGGTTCGAAATCTCTAGAAAAATAACAAATTTGTTAGCGTTAGAGTTTAACACATATTGCAATTTCACGTTGGGGGATGCAATGTTCCTAGGCAGTTTAACCATTTCTAACATGTTCTTGCTTCGACCGTATGCGTCATTCCGGCTTACTTTGTTTGTACCTCGTTTAAGTGTTTCTGAAACTTTCTTTATCTCACTTTTTATTTCCTTCTTTTCCTTTCTTTTATTCACTTTGCCTTTTCTCTTTTTCTTTTTAGTGGTGGTCAAATCTTATGTGGATTGCCTATGTATCATGTCCCCGCATGAAT
Organism: Nicotiana sylvestris; assembly: GCF_000393655.2. Lineage (NCBI taxonomy): Eukaryota > Viridiplantae > Streptophyta > Magnoliopsida > Solanales > Solanaceae > Nicotiana > Nicotiana sylvestris. The sequence goes on from NC_091058.1 coordinate 60,777,089, forward strand.
CAGATCGCGCGTAGTTCTGCCACAAGTGCGGAAAATAAAGACACCATTTTTGGATTTTTCAACCTTTACTAGCAAAACGTTTTATTACAAGGCAAAACATTTTTGAAAGGAAATTGACAGACTTGATACAAACTACAGACTTTATGCCAAAAAGGAAAATACAAACTCCGACGGACAACAGATTCTGAAGACAAGGAAAATACAGACTCAAACTATGAATGTTTCAGAGTTTTGAATTTTTGGCGCCCGCGGGGCGTCGTTCGGCCTCGCCGCGGGCTTTGGTGCAAGGCCCCTTTGCAGATATTTCAAATCTTCCATGATCTGGTGAACATAAATCATTATTGAAGCAAAGAAGGTGGTACGGGACATATCCTCACAAGCTAGGCACTTTATGGTGATGTAGTGCCCGATATCGTCGATTCTACCCTTGATTCTTGTGTAGAACTCTTCTATGCAAGTTTTCTTCGAGGAACCATAACTCAAGAGCTGGGAACGGTGGCAGAGATGCTCAGTCATCCATATTTGTAGTAACAAGTTACACTCCTCGAAAAAGTTCCCTCTGGCTTTGCAGGCTGTGAGAGCTCAGAAGATATTAGATACTATCATAGGCGCAAGAGTGCTTTCATCTTGAGTGAGCAAGGTACTGACGACCCCGGCTATTTTCAGATCAATGTTTCCGTATTTCCTTGTAAATACTAAAAGGCACAAAAAGGTTATCATAAAAGCCACTCGTCTATGCTCATCCCATTTCTGACGGTTACTTTTGCTGCATAACTTGTTACCCGGGTTGTTGAATCCTCCGACATGACCGTATCTGTCGTATATGAAGCACGGATTACAAAAACCTGCGGCCAAATCTGGGTTATGGACCGTCCTGGGTATCTTTAACGAATCTAAAAACTGATGCATAGTGACAGCTCTTGGAGCAACCAGGTATTTTTGCCTCAACGGAACTTCAGCATTTCGGATGTACCCGGCTATTTCCTCCAAAGTCGGGGTGAGTTCAAAATCGAAGAAGTGGAAGACATTGTGTGTCGCGTCCCAGCAGGTGACCAAAGCCCTTATGATATCCCCCCGAGGCTGAATTTCCAATAAACTCGTAAGACTTTTTAGATATTTCTTAACCTTATCTTGCCCTTCTCCACCTAAATCATCCCACCATAGCCGCAACTTGAAAGGGATTTTAGTCATTATTGAAAAAGGTTCATTTTGCATCGTGCTCGTCCTGCACATTTATTAAGGTGATTAAGCGAAAAATAAAATTTATTTGACTCAACCAATTGGCTATTTTTAATTTTTCACAGATTAAAAGAAAGATCCGGTTCCGAACACGACCTTCCAGCACTTCGGGAACGAAGATTTTGAGGCTGGGTGAGTCAACCGGTCAAAAATCCAAAAAATGACTACAAGTGGCCGTTTATGCAAAGTCAACCTTCCGTCGTCCCTTTTGGGAACATTCAGCTATTTTGACAAAAACGGCGTCACCCGACTTATTTATGACGAAAATTAAAATTTTGACATTTTTGTAAAGGGCAGGTTGGACCTGATGAGGGTTGCCTACGTATCCCGCACCCTATGAGAATCAAACCGACGTAGTTCGGGTAGATAAAACAAACTTCTTTTGAAAACAAGCCTCTTTTTAATGGCAAATAAAACCATTTTTCATAAACAAAACCCTTTTTTTTCATTTTCTCAAAAATCCCACAGAGTTTCGACGCTATTTGGACATTGATTTTTTTCAAAACAGGCGATTAACTACCTCTATCTCTCTTTCCTCAAAGTATTCAAAAGCCGGTCAGCATGCAAGTCCTAAGCAAACAAATGCACAGGTAGCAAGTTGGATGCATCAGGATGGTATTTTGTCGTTTTGGTACACCTGTCCTAGACAGACCCAACCCCTGTGTTGAGCCTCCAAAGTCAAATGCACATGATGCAAACAAACGTTCCTACTAGGGATCCGGCATGAAGCTGAGTTATTCTAGGTTCGTAACCTGGGTATTTGTTCTAGACTGTGTACCCGAGCGGACAACTCGAGTCGAGGAGGGGGCTACGTACCGGGGACCCGCGAGATCGTCCGGCTTTGTAACTTGTCCGACCTCTTTCTTATTTCAGGGTATGACACTAACAGAATAGGGAGTCTCGACCAGTAAGCACATCCCCGGAGGTGAGAAGAGAAGGGTTTCGTAGCAGTTTATATACAGTTCAGATAATATCAAAGCGATAAAAGCAACATTTTGCACATTTAGGCCAAAACATGTAATAAGATCAAATAATAAATGAAGCCAAATAATAACAATTATTCCAGGCTCGAATTCTTCAACCCTGAACCAGAGATTCTGGGTTATTATCCCTAGCAGAGTCACCAGAGCTGTCACACCTCCTTTTTGCCTACGCCCGTAGGGGCTTAAAGGGAGTTTTTCCAATTAAAGGACAATCGAAACAGAATTTATGTATTTAATTCAGAGTCGCCACTTGGGATATTTATGGTGTCCCAAGTCACTGGTTGAATCCCGAATCGAGGAAAAGATTGACTCTGTATTACAGTCCGCGAACCAGAAATCCGGATAAGGAATTTTGTTAACCCGGGAGAAGGTGTTAGGCATTCCCGAGTTCCGTGGTTCTAGCACGGTCGCTCATCTGTCATATTCGGCTCATTTATCTGATTTTCTACATATTGCAACGTCGCAAAAACACGTCTCGAACCACGCCACATCAATGCACCCGTGGTTATTGATGCATTTCGACTCCGATGATATTGGATTTGGGTCTCATAAATGTGCACCCGAGTTTAAGAAAGTAAATTATTAAAGGCGCGCCTAAAGCGACTAGCGTATCATTATTTTGGGTAAGGCCGTGAAACTTTGCTAAACGGCCCATCCCGAAGTCTAAGTAATTTTACCAACACGTATAGAGGGCCCCGCAGCTTGTGTATTTTTGTTTGTCGAGGCTCGTCATTCATTATTATTATTTTAAAAAAATAAAATAATTTGCAACGTCGTGGAAATGCATCTCGAACCACGTCACAATCAATGTACCCGTGATTAGCAACACATTTCGACTTCGTTGAGATTTGGATTTGGGTCACATAAATGTGCACCCGGGTTTAAGAAGGTAATGTTATTTAAAGTGCGCGTCTAAAGAGACTAACGCGTGGTTATTTTGGGAAATGGCCATGAAGTTCGCTAAGCGGCCGATCCCGAGTTCTAAGTAATTAATACACACATTTGTGAGGGCCTCGCAATCTGTGCATTTTATTTGGCGAGGCTCATCTCGTTTATTTTAAAAAAGACGATCCTAAAGTGACTACATTTCTCTATTAAGTTCGCCTCTAAACACAAAATGAAGGTCCCAACCAATTGTTACTTAACTTTATTGTACGATTTTTAAGGATGGTCTTGTGATCGAGCCCGTTTCCTACGACCATATTTCATGCGTTATTCGGGCCAAGTTCAGAGTTCGACTCACAGAAGCGCATTCGAGTCTGATTTAATATACACAGGCTATTGCCAATTGCTTTACATGATGAAGCCAAACCCAATATTTCAACTTTTCGAGCAAATGGGCTGCCAACAATCATTATCTACCTACTGTTGACAATATTAAAACCTTCATAGCTAGTGAAACTAACAAGTTTAAATAAACAGGTTTAATAGAACAAACTCATGCTATCTTCATCATATTCCACTTATTTAACTAAACAGCTTGACAATAATGGGCATGCTTAACTATTCGAGAAAAGTACAGTTAACTTGGAAGTTTGATTTTTAATTCTATGATACTAAAGTTGGTATTAAACTACTAAATTTACAACTAAGAAAGGCAAGTTAATGGTCCAGTACAGTCCTTATCAGATACAAACTCCACAGTCCACATTCTTCATGGAGTTATAAAGATAGACTATACAACTTATCATTTATCTACTAAATTCCAGATGCACTAAGTACTACACTACTCGAGCATTTTCTTTTCACTTTTACATCTCACAGCTACATCACAGTGTGATTCGAAAGTGTACATGGTAATAGACAATAGAAGAAGAAGAGGAGGATCAGCAGAGCAGTAGCAAACATCAACGACAATAACCAGCAACACAGTAATAGAACAACCCAGTAACAAAATTAAAAAGACCAGCAGAATTCCAGCAACACCCAATGAAACAGTAGCAAATAACCAATAGCAAACTCAGGAAAAACCACTTGAAACCCCAGAAATACCAACCAGCAACACCAATGAAACAGTAACAGTACTAGTTTTGATATTCAACAGTAAAAGAAAAGACCTCACTTTTCAGTTTCTTAGCTCTCAAACACTGAACTTTTTAGGATTAAAACCAACCTGTTTTTTCTCAAATTACTGAACTCTTAACTGTAAAAAATCCAGTCTAGACTCTCTGAAAAAACCCGAAAGAAAAACTGATTTTTCTCTCCCAAAAAAATAGCTCCCTTAAACTGTGTCCAACTCCTCTCATTTATAGCCAAACTTTTATTCTTTTCAGCTCTTAGGAGCATTAAGCTAATTAAGAAAGTATTTCTACCCATGATATTCCTCAACCACTACTACATGTTTTGTTCTCTTTTTAATTCACTTGTTCCCCACTACCCTTGTCTTTTCTTTATTTAATTACCTTGTTCCCCACTACTATATGTCCCGTTTCAATAATTAATTCACATGTTATGTGTATTTTTTACTTTAATTACTCCCAATAAACCTCTCATACTATTATTGATTCCCATCCTACTATTATGGGACAATACACTAGTTTAATGGTTATATTGGTACCTTTACTGTCAGACCACTCTCATTATCCATTTCAAACTTCTCAAATCCCAAACTACCCTCCTGAATGCCCTGAACTACTATCCTACCTCAACCCCTTTCAATCTGTACCAAATCCATCAGCTATAACCAATTCAACTAAGTTAGAAATCCTAACAATTGACTAATTAAACACATGAAACTAAACCCCAATCAACGACATTAGGACAATTCAACAAAGTCAGATTCATATCAGAACAAACTTAACAGAAAACAAGTAGATCCAAATCACTAAACACAATCATCAATTGAACTCAAAACAGTAGGAAAATCGTCAAAACGCACACACATATAATTTCAATGAATATGCAGTAGGATACTTCATGCGAAAATTTTATCAAAATGAACCCACATATTAAAATAAAACCACAAATAGGTCCGTGAATAGCATAGATTCGAGGTAAGAGATATGACCTTTACTACTGCACTTTCTTGCTCCGTTACACACAGTGAAAACGAAACTCCAAAGAAAAAGCCAAATCCGTGAACTAGCTATGGCTGACCTTTATGCTAACGATCCGACGTCGAACAATGTTGAACTTCCGATGAAACACAGCTTCGTTCACAACACTGTTTCGACGCTTGACTAACAAACACGGACCCGGACGAAACCTCGACGCACTGCCTAGACGTACGACTGAGCACGACCTCAGATGGCTGGTCTCGTTTTGGACTGGAGGGTGGTTATGGAGAAGGTGAGTCGATGGGTTGGGGGTCGTTTTGTTCGCTAGTCGTTCGTCTGTGGTCGAAGAGTTGATGGAGTCGACGGTGGTCGTTGGTAGTAGGGCTGGCATGAAGGGAGGTGGTCGTTTGGACGAAGCTAGTGGTGGATGCTGGACGTGGTCGTGGTGGACGTGAGGCGGGCTGTTTCATCTGGTCGACGAGTTGATGGAGTCGACGGTGGTCGTTGGTAGCAGGGCTGGCGTGAAGGGAAGTGGTCGTTTGGACGAAGCTGGTGGTGGCTGTTGGACGTGGTCATGGTGGACGTGAGGCGGGCTGGGGTGGTCGTTCGAGTGTTGGGTGGTTGGCTATGTGTGTGTGTGCTTTTGTTGAAGATGGGAGATGAAGGGGGCGGGTGGTTTTAGGGTTTTTTGGTTAGGGATTGGAAATGAAAATGAAATAAAGAAAGGGGGTGGTCGTTTGGGCTATGGGGCAGACCGGGTTGGGGATGGGGTATGGGCCGGGTATCTGGGCTGTCTTGGACGGGTTTCAATTTCAAGGGGAAGAAAATTGTTTGGGATGATGGACTTTAAATTGATTTGGCCCAAATATGACTTAACACTCTTTTATTTTGCTTTTCTTTTTTTTTTAAACTAATAAAACTAAAAATTCCAAAAATCTTAAATTAACTTATAGGACTAGATTAATTTATAAAAGTACTAATTAACTTTTAACAATTAACACACAAAATTAAATAAAATCACACAACTTGGACATTAAAAGCTAAAATGCAAAAATACATTATTTTTATGATTTTTTTATTTTTGTAAAACAAACTTAATTACTCCTAATTGTAGAGTTAAATCCTAAATGCAAATGCGACATATTTTTTTGTATTTTTTATTAATTAAATTAAAAAAATAAACATGCACAGACAAATACAAATAATTATCCAAAAATGCCACGAAAATTCTCAAAATTGCACACAAAGGAAAATTATTTTATTTTGAATTTTTTGGGAGTAATTCTCATATAGGGCAAAAATCACATGCTCACATTCATTTGAAGAGATACTACTTCTAAGGAATACCCACGGTCAGGTATCTATGTTTTAAAATTCTATTTTCGAATTGCTAAAATTTTACTAACGATTTTAGATGATAGGCAAAAAGCTAGCCCATACTAAATGATGAGTCACGACCTGCAAGGCATGTGGAATGCATTAAACTTCCCGGCCCAGGGTTACAAATATTCTGATAGAAATTCAAAACGGGTTAAGCAGTCTTCATCTGTAATCGTACCTCCGAATCCTGTATATTTTTCCTTTTTCAGGGAAAGGACCAAATGAGAGGAATAATCAAGTGCTCGAGGCTTCATACTTCAACACTCAAATACTTGGGAGACTACATAATTGATTAGGAATAATCCATTACTCCTAATTGTAGAGTTAAATCCTAAATGCAAATGCGACATATTTTTTTGTATTTTTTTATTAATTAAATTAAAAAAATAAACATGCATAGACAAATACAAATAATTATCCAAAAATGCCACGAAAATTCTCAAAATTGCACACAAAGGAAAATTGTTTTATTTTAAATTTTTTGGGAGTAATTCTCATATAGGGCAAAAATCACGTGCTCACATTCATTTGAAGAGATACTACTTCTAAGGAATACCCACGGTCAGGTATCTATGTTTTAAAATTCTATTTTCGAATTGCTAAAATTTTACTAACGATTTTAGATGATAGGCAAAAAGCTAGCCCATACTAAATGATGAGTCACGACCTGCAAGGCATGTGGAATGCATTAAACTTCCCGGCCCAGGGTTACAAATATTCTGATAGAAATTCAAAAGGGGTTAAGCAGTCTTCATCTATAATCGTACCTCCGAATCCTGTATGTTTTTCCTTTTTCAGGGAAAGGACCAAATGAGAGGAATAATCAAGTGCTCGAGGCTTCATACTTCAACACTCAAATACTTGGGAGACTACATAATATACACATGCATGTGTACAAAGAAGGCAAAGAAGATTGAGAAAAATCAAAGTTCAAGCCTGAAAAAGTCAAGTGCAGAGTAAAAGTGACAAAGTCACGAACTAAGGCCAAAGAAAACCTTACTATAGTTAGGGTAAAGGCTATGTACTGAAACGGGTTATAAATAAAAACCTCGTGTTTATTATTTTTACTTTTTTAAATCTGTTACAAGAAAAACAGTTACGAAAAAGCTATAGATATAATTCAAATAAATGTAAAGAATTATTCTAAACTAGACAAGGTTCAATTAAAAACTTGTCAAAGTTATTTCAAATAAACATGTGTGTTCCTAATTCTTTTATCGTATATTAAACACCATTATAAAGTTGAGACGTCTTCTTCATTAAGTGTCGAATATAAGAGGGCCTTCTTTTATAAAACTCATGTTTAAATTAATTAGTCATGAGGTAAACAGAAGTATTTTTGAAGAATAAAAATGCAAATTATTCTGCAAGTCCTTAGAAATAAAGACAAGAATAAAGTAAACAAAAGTTCAAGATAATAACAAGAAAACTTCTTAATGAAAAAAAAAACTTAAGACTAAGTACGAACTTAGTTGTAAAGCTACAAATTGTTTATATAAATTGGAACATGAAAAGGTCAGGGGACTTGCGTTTCCAAAATAAACCCTCAAATGAAACCAAAGGTTTGATCACAATTTTCCGAATAAAACAAAAACAAAGATATTCAAACAATTAAAGCTGGTCACTGAGAAGTTGAAGGTACTGAAGCAGGAGCATCAACGACAACGAGCTCAACTTGGGAAGGAGTAACAACAGTTGCGGGTTCAACTTGACTTGAAGCAACAAGCTCGACTGGGCTTGAAATAGTTGGAATACCCGTATTGACTTCAATATTCACAGAAGCTTCAGCCATGGGAGAAGAAAAATCTTGAGTTTGCTGAGCTTTCTCAATAGTTTCATTGATTTTAGCCAACTCAGATTCCAAGTTGAAATTTTCTTGGCCAGCTTCAATTAGGGTATCATGGCGTGAATTCAAAAACGCTCAACTTACTTCAATAGCAGATTTATCTTCAAGGATCTCATAATCCCTTTCCCAGTCAGCAATTTCGTTCTTTAACTTCTCATTTTCTGCAAGGCAGATGTGTTAGAAGTCTGGAGATAGGCATGGGAGCTTTCTAAAGCACGCACCTTATCAGAAGAAGCTCGAAAGTCTTATTGTGCCTGAGTCAAATTTTGTACGAGCTCCCCAACGTAAGCTTCTTTTTTACTCAAAAGAGCCTTCAACTCTCTGATTTCTTCACTAGCCTTGGACAGCTGCTCTGAGAAAGAAGTTTCAAGGCGAGTTTTTTCTTTATCTGCTTGGCTTGAGGAAGCCTTTTCAACCGCCAACTCCAAAGTCAAAGCTCGTACCTGCTGCTCCAAGGTACTCTTACTCTCTTCTAAATACTCCACATCAATTTGCAAGCTCTCAAACTGTTCCCTCCAGTTGCACGCCTCTAACTGCGAATCATGCATTAATTGATCTGAGTGGGAAAATCTTTTCATCATCTCTATGCCGATAAGGTTGGCCTAAAAAGGGAAAAAGGAAATAAGAATCCTCAAAGATAGAAAAATTACAAAATAAAAGAAAAAAGAGAAGGGGAATACCTTCAAAGTGGCATGCACAATATCTTTCATCAGGGTCAAGGAACTATGACTCTCTAGCTTAGCTTTCTCAATTGGGCCAATTAAAGGCTCTAGCCATATATCCGCTTGACCTGATTTCTTTAAGAGATTACCCTCAGCAAGAACTTCAATGACTACTCGTCTCATAACAGCACTCCTACTTGAGGAGCCAACCTCAGTGCGATGAATGTTTGGAGGAGGAATTGTCGAAGGAGGAACAGAAAAGGTGGTAAAAATAGTCTGGGGAGGAACAGAAACAATCGAGACTGGCAAATGATGAGTTACAGACACAGGTGTCGAAAAAGAAGCTAAGGGTACTTCATCTAAAACAGGGCCTAAGCCTTCACTACCAAACCTGCTAATAAAAAGCTGCTCAGCAGAGTTATGAGCAGCAGCGGGAGCAACGTCATCATCAAGAATCAGGATCGGAGTCTCAGCAGACTCGGTAAGAGGAACAGAACGATGGGGGGATACCTCTGCTTCATCATCAGAAATGATGCGTCTTCGATCTCATGGCCTTGTCACCAAAGAGCCCCCGTTTTCCTCCTCTTCAGAGTCTTGTTCCTCAACGGCAACGGCTTTTCTTTTTGCAGAAGAACCCAAGATTATTTCTTGAGTCCTTTCCAAAGAGATGCGGGAAACCGCGACTACCTCGACAGTGACTCCACGAATAGCAAATCCTGTTAAAAAGATGAATTGAAATTAGTGCAATAAAAAAAATACATGAAAAGATGAAATAAAATAAAAGCTCTTACCATGAGTTTTTACTTTCCAACCAAAACGGTTAGAAAGTGCCTTCCAAGACCTACCATCCATTGGTGTGGTCCTCAATAACTTGTCTACCCAATCACGGAAATTGGGAACGTCTTCCACAACTCCCATGGTTGCTAAAAAAAAAAGCAAAATTACAAAAGACAAACTTGAAAGAAAAAGGTACGAGAAAGTTAAAAAGACTTACGTGCAAAATTTCACTTCTCAGGGAAGGGAACATTATCATTACCCACTAAACCAACAGTGGGGGCGGCAACAAACCTAGCATACCAGCCACGGTCTTTGTCATCCTCAGGGCTCACCAAAACTCTCTTGCTCCTGGCTACTAGTGTGAAAACACTATTGCGGAAGAGTCTTGGGGAGTAAAAGTGAATCAAATAAGGGAAAGTAAAGGGAACACCGGCTGTGTTGGTTAAATGCCTTAAACATGCAACATCCCTCCATATGATTGGGCCAATTTGACCCAAACAAACATCAAAGAAATGACATAACTCAAGAATAACAGGGTCAATAGATGGTCTAAATCCTAAGGTGAAATGGTATGTATAAACAAAAGAAAATCCTGTCATGTAAGAGGTGATTCTTTGGTTTGGATTAGGGATAATAATAGGGAAATCACTACTCCAATGACAGTCTCTACGAACTACAGAAATCAAACCTTCTGTAATTTGAGTGGGATAAATATCAGCATGATCTAAACCAGAGACTTGATTCCTAAGAGATTCTCTGTCATGATAAAAAGATAGTTCCGTAGGAACTATCTCATCTACCGTAGGCTCACGAAGAGGTTCAGAAGGTTCCTTACCTCTTGAAGAAGATCTTTGTGAAAGTGAACCCCTAGTTCTAGAAGAAGGGCCAGAACTAGGTAAAGGAGTGGAAGAACCGCGAACAGAGCCTAAATTACGAAGCCTATCTCCCCTTCTGCTTCTAATGGGAACATTAGGGAAGGTATCAACTATGGGAACCCTTCTAGGGTTAGAATTTGAAGAAGACATGACGAAGGAGGATGATACGATGAAGAAGCAAACAGGGATTTGAGAGATTGAATATTCAGTAAATTTTATGTGGAAAAGACAAAGAAAAAAATTATATTTATACTGATAAGCAACCACCGAAGGAAAAAGTGTGATGGAAGTACCATAATAATGATAAATGATGCTTCGTGAATAGTGGAGTCGTGAAAAAGCCTTAAAAGGGGCTGCAAAACAGCAGAACTAATGAAAAAGTGACACGTGTGAAGAGCATTAAATGGAAGTGACAGTTGAAGCGTCAATTTTGTCATAGCATTAATGGTGACAAAAATTCTCGTTTTAATGAAATCCACTTTCCAAATATTCAATTGATGAATAAGTGACAAGTTGGAGGACTATCTCTATTGGGAAAAATTCAGTTTACATATTAAAGTGGAATAAAGATGATGTGTCAAGACACGTAGACTAGTCAAAGAGTTACAACTGGCAAAGAGACATGAGTTGCAACAGATACGAGCAATGGCAAAGAAGAGGCACGGGCAGATATTCAAAGGACTCGGCGCCCGTAGCTATTTAAGTCATTTAGGTCCAGGAGTCAAGGGGAATGAATCTGACAATATATGAAAGTACAGATACAGTATTTAATGAGCATTAAATACTGAATACGTTAGAGAATCTGTATTAAATACAATAGTTGTGTAACGTAGCATTCAATGTCTTTAATCACTCATAATAGCCTAATTATGACAAAGGCAAAATACATATCTCCCAAATAGCTATAAAAGAGAGATAACCGATCAATTGTAGGGACATGAAATACTATCTGAATATATTGACTTACTTGTTTCTCTTCTGATTATATTATTGCTAGCGAAATTACCTTCTTTCATATATTCTTTTGATTATCAGTAACCCGAGTTCTTCTAAATTAAAGCTTTGACCAAAATCCCATTTTTTGGTTAAACACCAACACAAATATGACATATCTATGCTGACTCTGGAGTGTGGATACAGTGCCCAAGCTAAGCTCTATTCAATGTGGTTAATAGTGATTTAATCAGAATTAACAGACTTCTGAGGATAATTACGTTGTAGTTGAAGGTTAATTTGAGGAACATAACCCTCATTTTGCAGCTCCATTAGAAGATTATCTAATAAAAGGTATATCTGAGCAGACTGCGGGTGACTCGAGTCTGCAGCACCAAAAATATGAGTTCCATTGTTCACTTCAGTCCAGCTGTAACCAGGTATTTTCTGCACTCCTCTTTCCTTCATCATATGACGAATTTTAGAAACCATATCCCATTTACCGGCATTAGCATGTAGATTTGCTTGTAATATATAGTAGCCAGAATTTTGCGGGTCCAAGCCTAACAGATGCTCAGAAGCCATTTCAGCAAGCTCAGTATTGCCATGTAAGCGACAAGCCCCGAGTAATGTTCCCCAAATGCCTGCATCTGGAGCAATTGGCATGCTCTTTATCACCCCAAATGCTTCTTCCACAAGACCAGCTCTCCCAAACAAGTCAACCATGCATGCATAATGCTCCATTTGGGGCGTAATCCCATATTCTTTAGTCATGCAATTGAAGTAATGCTTTCCTTCTTCAACTCGGCCAGAATGGCCACAAGCTGATATGATTGCGAGAAAGGTGACATGGTCAGGCTGGAATCCATCCTTTCTCATTCCCTGAAACAAATCCAAACAGTCCTTAAGTAGGCCATGATTTCCATAAGCTGCAATAATACTATTCCATGATACTTCATTCTTGTGCGCCATCAAGTCAAAAACACGCCAAGCTGCCTCTATGTTCCCACATTTAGCATACATATCTATTAATGCACTTTCCACAAAAACATCAGAGCTAAATGCACTTTTCATAATGAAGCCATGGATCTCTTTCCCATAATGTAGAGCTGGCAAATTTGCACAAGCAGAAAGAGCACTGGATATGCTGACACAATCATATTTGGCTCCATCTGCACCCATTTGGTGGAAAAAGTCAATGGCCAATTCCGGTTCAGCGTTCTGGCAACAGCTCGTGATCATCGAATTCCAGCAAACAATGTCTCTATCAGACATCCTTCTGAACACTTGTTGAGCAAGATCTAACCTTCCACACTTTGCATACATGTCCGTCACTGCACTTCCCACATAAAGTATTCCTTGAAAACCACGCTTAGCAATGACACCATGCAGTTCCTTACCTATTCTCAGAGCAGCCAAATTAGCACAAGCTGGTAATGTACTTGCTAGAGTAACAGGATTGGGCCTCATTTTCTTAATAAGTAACCATCGGAAAACTTCTAGGGCATCAAAACTCATGCCGTTAAGAACAAATCCTGAAATCATTGCAGTACATATAACAACATCCACCGCAGGGCTGCAGTTAAATATGTTGTGTGCTGCCTCAACATTGCCACATTTGAAGTACATATCAATAATCGCATTCTTCAAGAAAACATCCATAGATACATCATGTCTCATAATGTAACCATGAATTGCCTTCCCCTGGTGTAAATCTTCTGAAATTGAAACTGAGGGGAGCAAACTGGAAAAGGTGATGGAGTCTGGTTTGATACTGGAAGCTACCATTTCATGAAATAATTCCAGTGCCTCATCCATATACCCATTCTGCACGTACCCTCCAATCATCCCATTCCAAGTCACACGGTCTGCTTGTGGCACTAAATCGAACAACTTTCGTGCGTCAAACAAGGAACAGAATTTAGAATACATCGCGATCAACGTATTGGCTACTGGAGAATCCATTTCCAACCCACACCTAACAACAAGCCCATGAAGCTGACAACCAAATTTAACCATTGTTTCCGAGGCACAAACCGAAAGAACACAAGAATATGTTACTGAATTAGGCTTAGTTTCACTTCTCCTCATCTCCCTAAATAACTCAACCACATCATTCACTGATTGTTCATCTTTAGCATAGCCATTAAGCATCACATTCCACAAGACACTATCCCTTTGAGACATTTTATCGAACAAAAGACGAGCATCGCCCAAACAACCGTTCTCGGCATAGAACTTGATAAAAGCACTGCCCACAAACACATCATCCTCAAAACCTAAACTTCTTACAATTCCATGTAGCCATTTACCTAATTTCACAGCATTTATACCAGCACAAGCCTTAATCACATAAGGAAAAGTGTATTTATCAGGATTAGTACCAAAAACCAACATTTTAAAGAACAACAAGATTGCACAATTAAAACGACCCATTATTGTATAGCCTCTAATCAGCCAATTCCAAGGGGAAGCATAACACAACTGCAGCTGAAAAAACAAGTTCTTGGCATCAGTAAACCTATTACACAAAACATACATGCCCAAGATCCTTGTACCAAGAATACCCAAGTTGTCGATTCCATTTACAGTGACTTGGGCATGAACCTGCTTTCCTTTTTTAAGAACAGAACCAATATTACTTTCTGTAAGAGAAGTGCAGGATTGTAGAATTGGAGCAAGTTTTAATGCTAAAACCTCTTCTGTGTAGTGAAAAACGGAGTCTTGGATGAAATGGGAATTGGGTTTTGAGGAAAGTGCAGCAGCGACTGAGATGCTTCTGTAGATTGCACAGATATTCCTGCTTTGAAACAACATTTATCTTCTTATGATGTTGACTGCTTTTCTTTGTCCATTTTCCTCTTATATCCTCTCCAAATTCTTTCCTGTTTTGGTTTGAAAGAGGAAAGGAAGAGCTACGCATACCCAGGCAAGTCAAACAATTTTAAACGTTCACTCTTATTTTTCTTTATTTTGCCCGTCACACTACAAATAATTAATGGGAAAACTGTAATTTTGGTATAAGGTATAAGAAGGTATAAGAGTCGTATAAAAATTTAATATTTTTTTTGGTTAGCAAATCAGGTATAAGTTATTCCGATGTTAATTTTAACATTGAGATAACTTATACCTTATAGAAGGTGGGGTAATTAGCACCGGTTTAACTTATACCTTCTTCTTAGAAATTATGCAATTGTCATTCTTAATACAACAGACCAAACAATGAATAAACTATAACCCAGACATAACTTATCCCAATATAACTTATACCGGTATAAATCGTATTCCAACCAGACGACCCCTTAGTATTGACAATGGAAAATTACAAAATATTACCATCATTTGGCTTCTAGCTTATATGGTTTATCCAGTTTTGTTTTACCTCAATATTTAATGGGAGAATTACACATAAGTACAATTCATACACATATATTATAATTAGTTAGCCCAGTTACAACTTTACAAATTTATAGCCCAAAGATAAAATGTTAAGGTCCGAAAAGCTTTTTTACACCACCAACTACTGCTATTATTCCTTCTTCATAAATTCCTACGCTTCACACAGATTTCAATTGAAACAATCAACTTCAATGGTGACATTTATTTTCTGAAAACACGTAAGGTTTTTATATTTGAATTTGCTTTTCTTAATGTAAAATTGTGTAGAAGCGGAAGCAATAGAAACATCTACAATTCTAAAGGAGACTTAAACTGTTTAGATGATAAAATGAGAATAGCGATATATTTTAGAACCATTAATGTAATTGAAGGATCTTTATCAAATCTTATATTTGTTTCTTCCCCAAGTTTCAAATGATAGAAATAAAAAAAAAAATGCTGCAAGTTTGTAATTTGGCAGAAAAAAACAACATAGATTTTCCGAGAAAAAGTAAGAATAAATGCAAACATTTCAATTTTAGTTTTAATTGTACATGTACATTATATATATAATAATGTATAACTTTATATATGAAATATATAATAACGTATATATAAAAAAATAAGAAAAACAAGAAGAAGAAGAGGAGAAGAAAGTATCAAATTTTTATGGAGGCCAATTATACACTAACAATATATATATACAAAAAAAAAATTGTACAATGAAAAAAAATTATATTTATGTAACATTATACTCAAATATACATATTTATACACAATGATACATAATTATACAAATTGTATAAGTGTGTATAAATACCAGTTATACAAAATTTAAACTAGAAAACACCTTATGTCCACCACCACACCTCTATTTTAACACCAAAAATTTGCCTCACCAATTAATAATACCATTATTAATCAACACCCATCCAAATTGAAGCACGAAGTCACAATGTTACTCGAATTAAAAATTTTCAAAACATTCGAGTCGACTTTTTAGAGAACCCAGCAGTAGAATCGAAAATTTTTTGTCCAAAATTCTTCACACAATTGAGTTTAATGCACAGGGATATCCATGGCCCATATCATGGAGCTTTGAGCTTCAACGAAGATGGCTTTTTCAGATTTAAAACTACAATTCAAATTCAAAGGATACAACTTGTGTGGTGTGACAAAGAAAAAAATGAAATAGGTAAGAAAATATTTTCTGTGAAAAGATAGGAACAAAGAGTAATAGAAGACGATGAGAAGGAGAGAAGATGATGGAAAAAATGAGGAGGCAGCGAAGAAGACGAGGGAAAAGAAGGAAAGTCTTTTTATCATTTGTTTTTTCTTGTTAGCAGTTACTAGGGCTAAAGGGTGAAATAATTTTTATATATCATATACAATGTGGACTAGTTTTGATAGCATTTAAAAATATGGGCCAATTTTGATAGCATCATGGTATCAATTGTATTTGAGCGTAATTTTTTCTATAATCAAACATTGAATGGCAAAACAACTTTATTAGGAGTAGAATGACAGAGAAGTTGGTACGACAGAAAATATTTTACCTTACGAGGTTATTTTTAAGTCTAATTAATCATTTTTCGATGTTTGATTGGATAGAAATAAGTGAAATATGCAAATTATTAGTGTGACTTGCTAACATGCACCACCCAATACTATGAGATGAGTGTACCACAACTGTTGTAAGGTAGTATCTTATGCTACCCAATATTATGTCAGTGCAAGATCCTAATGGGAGATTCCTTGAGCAAGAAGTATCTCAAGAATATTGTCAAATTAGTTAATTGACCCGCGCTTCGCTCGGCAAAATATTTTCTTTTTATAAATTTAGCTATTTAAATTTTTCAAAAGAAAATTTTTCAGTAACTTTGGTACTTTTTGTATTCGAAGCTAATGAATTAAAATACACTAAAGAAAAAATTTCAGTAACTTTGGTTCTATTAGGGAAGTACGACTCATATATGAATTAAAATACACTAAATTTAGCTATTTAAATTTTTCAAAAGAAAAATTTTCAGTAACTTTGGTACTTTTTGTATTCGAAGCTAATGTTATTCCCACTCTTTTTATTAAATGAAAAATTAACGGATTTCAGCTTAAATTTTAGCCTACAATAATAGACAGAGTTTTGTGGAAAAAACAGAACACACGTATATACTATTATGGTGGAACACTGGCATTAGCTCCCTATCACCAAATCTCTATTAGGGAAGTACGACTCATATATGAATTAAAATACAATAACAATTCAAATATAAAAAACTCAAAATAAAAAACTACAATAGATATGTATAATACTAGAGTAAAAGATAATACCCTCCTCCTCAGCATAAACTCCCAACTTCTCTGTAATATTTTGCAGCTTCGCTTCAGCATCAAAACTACAAAGAAAATCTATAGCAGTATTCTTATTACTTATATGGGGAATGTAGGAGAAGAAAGGAAAGTGTCATTAAAATTCGGGAAATGCATAGTGATAAGGAGAAAGGAAGGTGAGAATGGTGCTATGAGCAAAAATAATATTTAAAACTAAAATTACTTAATTAAGGAGAAAGAAGCAAAAGAAAATTGAGAAATTGCTTGATCAGAACACAATATATAGCTTCTTCTACCCCAATGACACTTCTCTTCATAATACTTGGATTCTTCCAACTCCTAGCAAATGGCACGAAGAGAAGTTATCATATAAACACAACAATATCAAAAAACGCTCACAAGAAAAAAAAAACCTGTATTATTGAAATTTTGTGTAGGTGTAGAAGGAATGCCATTAGCACAACATAAAGCAATTCTCTCATCAATTCAACAATATAATTTTGCCCAGTCTTTGATTACTAAAGTTGGCGTGGCTTCTAGTAACTAAATAACCAAGATTAAGATGTATCATGAAAGAATTTTTTACTGTTATCTAATAGGTGCCCTTTTTCAATCTTTATGTCAAAAACTATTTTCATGTACTACAAATTATCTCTCCCTTACAACAAAAGGAATCATTAATTACATAGACAAAAGATAATAAACTTTGAATAGAAGCTTAATTCATCTGACAAGCTATACGATTTCCTAGCATTTTTTTGAGTCAAATAAAGAAAAAGAACTACTAATACATTATATTTCCAAGCTTCAATTTGACAGGTCTTAGCTGATTCTTGAATTCAAGTAAACGCTAGTGGAAACTATTTCAAGCTTTATATTCATATTATTCTTTATATTAACATGTGACCTTTTACCTATAACAATTTCATCGAAGCTGTCTACATCCATGTAATTCATTAAATTTTACAAAGGTAAACTGAAATCTCTAGAGCCTTGTTCAATTCTTGAATCAATAAAAAATTTAAGAAAAAATGATTTGTTTATGTGGATATCTTTGACAGATTTTATAAAATGATTTTTCCTTTTGTGCATTAAATATACGTATATAAGTATATTTATTTCTATTATAAGAGAGTCAAATTTAATACTTTGCAATTTTGTTCTTACTTAAGGAATGTAAAAATAAAAAAATCATATACAGAGAGATATGGATTGCACCAACCAAAGGTCACTCTTTTATTGAACTCAGATAAAATCGCAAACCTGGAAAGAGAATATCCCCAAAGCCAATCATGCCATAGCCATAATAAGGATTAGAAGATTAGATAGTCGAGAACTCTTAGAAGCTACAGAAAATTTAAAAAAAGAACTGAGTCATATTTCACCCCATACAGTTTAAAGAAAAACATATATAGTAAAACTATTTAAGAAATAAAAGTTTATCGCAAAGAAATAAACAAAATCCCAGAATATTGGATACAGTAATACAAGGAATACCAACCAAAAAAATCTCAAAAATAAGGAAGAGATAATCAAATCACAAAATCAGAGAGAGGGATACGAGTACAACTCACTTTTTATGGTACAGAAACATGTGACAAACCAACAACGAAGTGTTCGTAGCCACAACCAAACATAGCCAGTTGGTATACACTTAGGACCTCCTCCTTTTCAACCTCCCTAATGAGGTCCTCTGCCCTCATATCTAGCTTCAACCACTTCATCCATGAGCCTTTGAAGAGTCCCTGACCCTCTGTTTGCTTTTTTAGAAACTAATGATACTGATACTAGAAGTGAAGGAACCAGATATGAGTGACCTAGTTTCCAGTTTAAATGAGATAAACAAGTGAACTTTTTCAAGTTATTTGGTCTTGTAGTAGAGATAGAGCAGGGTCAAGTCCAGCAGATGTAACCCAGTTGATTAAACAGAACCAGCAGTAACTGCAGCTAAACATACTTTGTTTTCCTATTCTTACACGCTTACCTATTTAATAGTAATGAAGTCCATTATCTTATTTGTCAAACCATCTGGTGTAAGATTGAAAGTGTTAGCCTTCTTAATTTTACTTACAATATGATTATCAAATAGAAAATACGGACATCATTCAGAACAGAACTGATCTTACTCAACCAAGCCCCAAGGATCACATAGTCACCAACTTTAGGTTCTCTCACACGTTTCAGTTCCCTTGATGGCACGTTTTGATAGGTCCGTTGCCATAACATAACAAATCAATATATTTTCCTATACAAACCAAATGTCATAACTGACCCGTTGAGTTAGAAGATGAAGCGACAACATCACCAAGTACAAGTTCTCTTCCAGCAAGAGCATCACCAAGTCTCAACATTCTTCTGTGGTCATTGGATCGCTCTCGTCACCAAATCATTTCGCTTATCAGCTCTTTGAGATACATAGTTACTATATTAAAAAATATGGTTTAGCCGCAATGGTCATTTCTAAATTTTAACATGACAACCTGAGCACGAGACTTGGAGATTCGATCAAACCGATATATGTGGCTAATGCACGCATTGATTACATGGATTGTGCCATGTTTCACTTCAGTTGTAACTAATGCTAGAAAATGTTGGTTGGTGACTTAAGATGTTTATAAGCTTGGATATTTTACTAAAAGCACAATATAAGATGTAAAAAATATAGCATTTACACTCCTTAACATATCTTTTCTATATATGATCTCCTCACTTTTTCTCTTTATACTAACATTCCTTGATCAAATTTAAATACGAAGCAATTTGTTTTTGGTATTTTTCTTTATAGCATAATGTTTTTTTTAGACGTAAAACCTTTAAGTTCACAATAAATATCTGATAGTAATATTAAATTTATATTGGGAAGGGTTAATTCAAGTTAATAAGAATTAGCCATGTGTTTGCAATGTGTTACCTTGGTTGTTATTGTAAAAAAAAATATTCACTAATATGAAAATTTGAATAATTTAATTCAAGATTCTAAAATATTTCTACTATTAAAAAATAAAAAGTCTTTCTATCTTTATTAATAAAAATTTTGTGCTTTTTTTTCTATTGCATAATTTTTTATAAGTCGCCCCTTGAGCCACCCCTCCTACGCCATTTCTTCCGGTTGCGGTAGACTCATCATCATCTTCAAGATCAACAACATCAACTGCATGAGGCCTAACCTGAAGAAACCAAAAAACAATTATTAGAAACAAATTAAAATCTTGGACATGCAATTAAGAATTGGAGAAAGATTAATAAGTATTGGGAAACACCATGGATTTCTTCCCATCAACACATCTGACCTCGATGTTACTATCTTTGAGTCCGGTGATATTCTCCCAAGGGATACGAGTACAACTCACTTTTTATGGTACAGAAACATGTGACAAACCAACAACGAAGTGTTCGTAGCCACAACCAAACATAGCCAGTTGGTATACACTTAGGACCTCCTCCTTTTCAACCTCCCTAATGAGGTCCTCTGCCCTCGTATCTAGCTTCAACCACTTCATCCATGAGCCTTTGAAGAGTCCCTGACCCTTTGTGAACCTTTTCAAGTTATTTGGTCTTGTAGTAGAGATAGAGCAGGGTCAAGTTCAGCAGATGTAACCCAGTTGATTAAACAGAACCAGCAGTAACTGCATCTAAACATACTTTGTTTTCATGTTCTTACACGCTCACCTATATAATAGTAATAAAGTCCATTATCTTGTTTGTCAAACCATATGTAGCCTTCTTAATTTTACTTACAGTATGATCATCAAATAGCAAATACAGACATCATTCAGAACAGAATTGATCTTACCCAACCAAGCCCCAAGGACCACATAGTCACCAACTTTAGGTTCTCTCACACGTTTCAATTCCCTTGATGGCACGTTCCGATAGGTCCGTTGTCATAACAAATTTATATAATTACCTATAAAAAACCACATGTCTTAATTGATACGTTGAGTTAGAAGATGAAGCGAAAACATTACCAAGTACAAATTCGTCATCATGTACAAATTCTCACCAGCACCAAGTCTTCTACATTCTTCGGTGGTCATTAGATCGCTCTTGCAGTTACCACAATTTTGTTCCCATGATAATTTTCCTTGACATTTTCAATACTGTTATCGGAGGTTTCTATAAATTCTGGAGAAACTCTTTTGGATCATTTTCCCCGGACCCATTTGCTAAAGAATCACCTTGTATCGATTTGCTACATTCATTTTTCATTTTCCGTGCGCTTAGCATTATGGGAAACATCATGATCTAGGCCAAATTCCATGTAAAAAATACACACAAGAAGACTATAATAAAAAATTCTTTTAAAAGCACCCACAAGAAATTCATCAAACAAGCCACACAAGAAGACTAACTAGCTATTAGAAGAAATTCATTCAAAAGCACCCACAAGAAGGCTATAAGAAAAAACTCATATTAACAAGCCACACAAAAAGACTATAAGAAATTCATCTGTTGGTTTCATTAAAATTTTGGAAAAGAACCCCTAGTTTATTCTTTTCTATTATTTTCAATTTATATACTCTAATTAATGCGTATCTCATTACCACTCTAACTAATTTAACAGTTGAGGGCGGCACTTGTAACCTAATTTCCCACCACGGGGCTACTTTCGGAATTCTTTATTTTGTGTGCTCTAATGCTATAAAAGACGAGGACAACCTTCTTGGATTCCAAAATTACTTGTACGCTTCCAACATCAAGTATTTGAGTGAAAACTAATTTTTTGGACCTAGTACAAACCAACGCTCCTGCAAAATAATATAAAATAATTTTATTAGAAAGTGCAAAACTTTAACTTTATCACAAAGTAGGGGAACAATATAGTTTTACTGTACTTACATGGAACCGATCAATTTCATTTGAACCGAATAGTTAGCCTTAAAATCCAATATATCACAAATATGTTGTCGCAAATTTCATATATTGCATCAAAAATGCGCAAGAAAATTCATGATTGAAACAACTAAGATGTTTACCCATAAAATGATATAGTTAAATTTATAACGTGGTTTATAGACAAGCGAATTGATTTGATCCCAAAATAATAAATAAATTAAATAAAATACAAGACTTAACATTAAAATCGAGACAAGATAGCGGACATCTAGGTTTTGGAGCAGGCTTCCGGAGGCAGCAATAAGAATATTAATAGACAGAAAGTAAAGTTTTATTTTGTTCGGAATAATGTGTAGCATAAGTTTGTCAGAAAACTCTGTGTTACAATCGTTGTTGAGATCATTATTTATAGTTAAACCTAGAGAACAAGGTCCTAAGATCAAACCCCTATTAAAAGACAAACGAATTGAATTGATCCCAAAAAGATAAATAAATTAAATAAAATGCAATCCGGAGTAGGCTTCCAGAGGCAGCAATAAGAATATTGATAGACAGAAAATAAAGTATTATTTAGCTTGGAATAATGTGTATCATAAGTTTGTCTAAAATTTCGTGTGTTACTGTTGAAGTCATTATTTATAGCTGAGCCTTTGCAACAAGGTCCTAGGATCAAATCCCTCTTAAATGACAATAATGAGGGTCATTGATGAATATGCAACGACAGGCTATGAATACCAAAATTCTCTGTAACGGATGTATATTTAATGCTGAGGAATATTCTTTATTGGATGTCATCTGGTGGTAAATATTTGTTTGTCCCTATTGATAATATTCCATTCGGGGTCTACCCGAGGCCAACCGAAGCTGTTGTCCACGGTCTTGGCTTCCACTCGCTTCGTCTTTCGTATGTCCGTAGTTTCCCGTGTCACTCTATCATTTGAGTATTTAATATGAACCAATTTTATTCTATACAAATAGTCCCTCTACTTTCTGGTGGCACATCTTTGTATCACTGGGAAGTTGGTGAGATTCCTTTCTTGGCGGAAAATTTTCTGAACCCTTCTGAAAAATTTCTGACACTTGATTAGACACACGTCTCTCCACATATAATACCCCGAATACGTGTTACTCCATGATTTAGCAATATTTTTGCCGGATCTTGAGGTAATTATGGACACGATTTTAGCCACCTATTTCTTTACATATACGCCTCATTCTTCTTCTTTTACACTTAACACTTTTGCAAACTCTCTCAATTTCTTTGCATTCAACTCTTTCCTGCTTTAACCTTCTTCTTCAAAGAACTCTTATCACTGTTACGCCCCGTAATATTACGTCGATAAATCATTCCGTAGTATTATATTATGATGATGTTACGTCCTGCAGTATTACATTACGATGATGTTACGCTTCGTAGTATTAAATTACGATGATGTTGCACCCTGTAGTATTGTACGTTGAATTTGTCATAAGGTAATGGACATCAGTCCAAGAAAAAGATTATTTGGAGATTATAAGGATTATGATATTTCAAACAAGTGATGAGTATATTCGTGAAGGTGATATGGGAAGCAAGTCAAAGAAAATAAATTTTTGTCCAAATTTGGCATGTTGGGATAAAATATGGGCCGAGTGTTAATACCCGTTATTTATGGACTAATGTCATACAAGGTACCACATGGCCATGATAGTAAGGTGTATAAGGTATGCTAAAAGTGAGTAGTATTTTAAATAAGTGGAGATAATTCTTAATTATATGAGTAATTGGTTAATTACCGAATAACGAGACATTACCTAATTAATTATTAAAAAAATGAGAAAAAGATTAAATTCCCCCCATCCCCACCCCCAACCCCAAAAAAAAACGTGACAAAAAGCCACAAAACTAAGAAATGACTCATTAGCCTTCTTGAATAGGTGGCTATCTAAGATGTATTTGAAATTAATAAGTACAGACTTATTACAAGTCTTGCCTCATTTTTCATTTGGACAAAAGACAGACTTACTACTAAGTCTTGATTCCATTTTCATTTTGGACAAAGTTCAGAGTGTCCATATTCATTTCAATATCATTCTTCATAGATTCAAAATACTTCAAGAATAGTAGCTAAATTCAATCCAGGCTCCAACAAAAATTCTTGCATCAAAACAATTCCAACGAGAATTGTTAGAATCGTAGCAACGTAAAATTTTATGGTTCTAAAGGAGTACGGTACAATCTCCTCCAAAAATATTATACAGAGTTTTCCCTACTCCAGGTATGTTAAGGCTATCCCTTATTTCTTTTGGCATGATCTATACGTCACAAACGAAACAAGCAAGTGCATAATTTTCATAAATGACTTTATTCATAGAAATACTAGGGGTGTCTATATTCTTGATTCCCCATGTGAATTATTATTATATCTTCTATTCACGGGTCTTAGAAAAATACGTATTTGATAAAAGTTTATCCGAAAGGCATATTGATTTTTATGGCTACCATGAAAATCTTATTAACGTATTTCTTATGCATTTCATGCATTTATACATGTACATTGACCCATGACCAGATGGCATTATATACGCGTATATATGTATATTATATGTATATGAAATATGGAAAAAGGTTACGACATTATATACACACCACTACCTGATCAGCTGGTATACGTTGATGATTTGCCCACAGTGGCCGAGATGATATGATGGGATGCCCTCAGAGGCTTGATAATGTTATGAACACATGTACCTTTGCACAACATGACATTCATACGTATATGCATGATACTATAAGTATTTCATGAGTTACAGAGTTATCCGGACTTACATGTTGAGTCATTACTCTATATTTTTTCCATGTCTGTTATGTACTTATTTATGTGCCTTATATACTCGGTATATTATTCGTACTGACATCCCTTTTGCCTGGGGAAGCTGCGTTTCATGCCCGCAGGTCCCGATAGACAGGTCGAGGGCCCTCCAAGTAGGCTATGAGCTTAGCGGAAGATGCTGGTGCGCTCCATTTACTTCGGAGTTGCTTGTTTGGTTAATATAATTTAGATGTGTATAGTTTGGTACGGTGGGATTCTGTACCGACCTTTAGGAAAATTATGTGTTCTTAGAGGCTTGTTGTCAGATGTCATGTACGTAAAAGATTGTTTGGCCTTGTTGGCCTATATTCATTGTACGAGTGGTTATTTTGGCCTTATAGGCTCGTATGTCTTACGTATAAATTGGTATTACATGTTATATTCTACCTATTTCACGTCAGCCTCTCCGGCTCAGTTATCTATGATAGTATGATACACAAAGATACGTTATATTGGTACTCAGTTGAGTAAGGTACCGGGTGCCCGTCGCGGCCCATCGGTTTGGGTCATGACAAAAGTGGTATCAGAGCAGTTCTATCCTGGGGAGTCCACAAGCCGTGTCTAGTAGAGTCTTGTTTATGGGTGTGTCGTGCACCACACTTATAAGCAGGAGGCTATAGGGCCTTTAGGACTGTCACTCTATCTTCTTACTCTAGATCGTGTCATAGATCTCAATTGTAAGAACTCAATTTCCTAACTCTATCTTATTCATAATACGACGATACCTACATCTAGAAAGACAGTTGGTAAGAGATATAGCTGTGTAAGAGTTGAGTCAGAGGAACTCCATTTTTGCATCATGCTTATGATGGATTAATATGAGGTATTCAGCAAATCATGTGTATACTAAGATGTGTAAGCTTCTTGATAAGGATTCCTAAGGCAAGAATGCTTATCCACTCTTACGGTAAAAAGGAATAAGAGAATCAGAAGGTAGACACAAGTTTCAACAAGTAAAAGAAGCAAGGTGACGAAGGGTACGGGGTTCCCAGTTAATGAACATTAACAATATTTACAATTCAAGCAGATAAATATAAACATTCTGAGATACCTTCAATTGTAATAGAGGTATGTATAATTAGTCATACCCATCTCAATTATGCTCCATGGGTGCTAAAAGAAGTAGTATAAGAGGAAGATGGGATATCAAGATCCAGCTAGGGTTAGAGTAACACAAAATGATGGATGAATTGTTTGCGTCAGTTGACATTTCCGAAGAATATTGCAAATGTGCTAATACATCTTCTCGTGAGATACCCAAATGTTGTACTCTAAAATAATACAGCTAGATATGAGCACTACGAAGATAGGTACTGAAAGCCTGGAAGGGATAAATATTACCTTAGTGTGACTCTCGTCCCTAGTAGAGTGAGGACGTTGAGCAACCCGAATAGTCGATGAATGAATCAAGAAGAGCTAATAGCAAAAGAATGTCGTTTTGAAGTTTTCACAAGAAAGGGATACGCAGAAATATTAGCAGAGTAATGAGAAGAGAGATAAGGAAGAATTATGAGTGAGATATGATTCAAGGATGACAACGGTAGAGTGTTACAAAATCAATTGTCAAATGAAGAAAGAGACAAAAGGTGATGGGCCTTAAGACAACAAAAGAGTATATGCCATACAGTCATATCCTCATTTCAGGAAATAAGTTCGCAACTCTAACGTGATTACCAAAAAAAAGTTTGACCTAGAATAATAGAAATCAGTATGGATTGGTGAACAAGATAAACTAAACATGAATTAGGAACTGAGTGATTTGATAATAGTTAGCATCATGAGAATTTCAGATTGTGTTCCGGCAGTAATAGAATGGACAACAGAAGAAGATCCATGACGAATTCAGAGGATGGTCATTCAGGAAAACGCTTCCCCAACGTAAGCAATATGAGCAAAGTTAAGCTTAAAGGACTGTATGTGCCAGTTACACTAAGTGCCACCATCACGAGTGAGGAATTTTGTTATCTTTGGTATAGAAAGGATTACCACAAGGCGAGTAAGGATCATCGATGATGTGAAAAGATGCCAAAGATGAAAAGGTAAAACATCTATAGGCAGATCGTCGTAGCTCCAACTCTTAGTACTCCCCTAAAGGGGGGAATATGGAATGGTGTGTCATTAAGTCAGAATTAAGTGGATCTAGTAACTATGGAATGATAAAGGAAGAATGCGACAAAAATGAGAAATGGATGAGATTGCACTTATTCAAATGTTATAGATATGCTATGATTCTAGAACATTATGTAAGCATGGCGTCAAGAAAAGAAAGTAAGGGTTCCTGCCCGGGATATTTTTGATAAATAAGGAGCTAGTAAGACAAAGGAAAGAACCCAAGAAAGATTACGCAAAATATGGATATGAGAAAGGGACAATGAGTAGTTAATAATTGATTCAGGAAGAACCTACTCATGACTAGACAAGAGGTTATAGACAAATCAGCAAATCATGCAAGTTAAATATAGTGAATCCCAACATGGAGAATTCGGCCTTTCAGTGATGTCATTATAATACTGGAGATGTATTCAAATAGGAGTCGGGGTAGTTGAAGGTACCTTATGAATGTTACGGGAATAAAAGAGAGTTCCACTGGGAAGACAGTCAAAATACTAGTTTAGAGGCAACCCTATACAAGCACAAGGGGGTGGAGATAAGTAACTACGAATAATTATAGGCAAGGAAGGACATCAAAAGGTCCATAATAAGCTCACAACTTTACAAGAGTCAGAGGGTCCTCCCTAAATACTACAAAGAAAGACTAGCTGAGAAAGTAAGGAAGAAGGCTTCAACCCAAGCTCAGTGACCTAATGAGGGAATGGTCTTATAACGACAGTCTCACAACAATATTGCATGCACTCCATAAGAAAATGGCACCTACCGTAGCTAATGAACGGGAAGTAAAATCAGAAGTGATATCCAAGATCATATGAGTGGTATGGGATTCCAATATGCGTGGGCACTAAGATAAGCTAAGTATGCACACGAAAGGGGGAAGAAAGACTAGGAAAAGTAAAAGCTTACGTTTAAGGAAAGATGAGAAGGAAAAAAAGGAATTATTTGATCAATGATCCGAAGTCAGTTACGTTATGGATACACTTAAGAGTTTAGAGTTTTATATATGCAGCATATACAGCCGTAGAAGATTTTGGTATAAGTTAAAAGAAAAAATTGAGCCCAGGTCATAGACAAAAGGATTTGGTTGTTAGAGGATTGTATCATGGATATTCAAGAGCATACATGAAAGGCTAAAGTAATAACTAATACCATGAGCCGCATATTGGAAAATAGCTTAAGCCTAAAGACTGATCAGAAGGAAGAAGAAAATAAAGAGTTACATCAACGAAGTAAATCAGGAGTCTGATTATTGGACCCAGAAAATTATAGACCTCGTGATTGAGAATATTGTAGGATCACTCTTAATATCATAAGTACAAGACAGATAGTACAACAACCATATTCTATAACGGCTCTACGATAAAGCCAGTTAGAAGAGTACCAGCCTCACCAGAAGTCAATATGAAGCTTCCATCAGATTGTGTATACACCAGAGGTGCAGTATTATAATAGAGCTTCAAGTTGTGGATGTGAATTATACCTATGTGGAAGGGAGGTCATGAAAGAGATAGAAGATGTGATGTGAGATTTTAAGGCAAGTAAGCTAAAGGTAAACAACGTACGCGATACTAAGGTGCAGAAGATCGTGAACAGTCCATGCTTCGGATAGAATACTAGAAGCACTAGGATTCAATATCTAGGAATGATAGCAAAGTCGTCAATGGCGTACCTTCCAACCTATGGTTTCTAAGTACCGAGCGATCTAGTCAAGAGAGTAAAGAAGAGTTAGAGACGATATGATGTCTCGCTTGATGTTCTAGAATAATATAAGGAAATCTATGGTGAAAGAAAGATGAAGGAAGGTTGCGAACAAGTATAAATAGATATGTGTGGGTTGCAAGCTAAAGTATGGTAGAGCGACAAGATTGTAGGAAGACATGAGTCATGATAAGAAAGGACGAGTGAGAAGGTGACAAAATGGATAAGTCACAGGATTAAGCCTATGAAAACAAGAAGATTTGATGGTTTCTCTAAGTTATACAAAGCTTAGTATAGCCTAAATGAACTCAAAGGAGTCAAAGACAAATGTCATTTAGAAGAGGTGGAATGCTGCCCTAGTAATAGAATAAGGGTGTAATTGTTGTAGATAAAGGATGATGTTCGGGCCTTCGCCTGAGTAATAATTTGAAGAGGATTTCACGAATGGTACGGAATTAAAATATCCGCGTAAGGTGAATCACATTGGGATGCTATAAAATATGATTATTGAAGTACAATATTGCCCCCAAGTGGATCAGGAAAATCACTTTAAATATTCCTCGATGCAATGTAAGCCCTAGTGGCAATGTATTACGTAAGAAGTTTCAAGTTATCAATGGACGATTGTAGATAAACATTGAGGTGAATCGACAATGGATGGATAAAATTTACGTACGAGATGAGATTAGACAATCATTCCTAAGATGAATAGTAATGAAGAAGTATTAAAGGACTTAGACTTATACACATATGATAAGCAACGAAAGAGTAACCTGGAGTTTGGTCGTAGACCTCAGTAACTATAAATCGAAGTAAGAGTCATGGTATAGTATGACCTAGCTAGATGGAGTAAAGTCATACAGATGGATAAATGGATCTATGAAATAAGATATAGCAATATTCGTAAGTTCAACAAAGTATCGAGCAAAGAACTTCAAGTATACCTATAGATGCCTAGAGGAACATCTTGTCAAGCTCTATATATATATTTACAAAGTGAAGCCTAGAGATTGGCTAAAAGCTGGAGGGAAAAGGAAAGAAGAGTCGCATAAGGCATACTTACAAAGTCAGAGTCATACAGGCTGCATGACAGGAGGTAGCAACAGTTACGAGATTGGAAAGATTTCGACCACAAGTCATGGTATGAGAAAGAGGGCTAAAGGGGGGAATACCCTAGACTTTGGATTTATTCACAGAACAACTGTCTAAATGTCAAGGGGAGTATTAAGGTATTCACAAGACCTATAAGTTATAAAAATGATAATAGCATCAGTCAATATTCGAGGACAAATGTTCCAAAGGGGGGAATGATGTTACTCCCCGTAATATTACATCGATATTTCGTTCCGTAGTATTATATTACGATGATGTTACATCCTTCAGTATTATATTATGACGATGTTACGCCTTGTAGTATTACATTATGATTATGTTACGCTTCACAGTATTAAATTACGACGATGTTGCACCTTGTAGTATTGTACGTTGAATTTGTCGTAAGGTAATGGACAACAATCCAAGAAAAAGATTATTTGGTGATTATAAGGATTATGCTAGTTCAAACAAGTGATGAGTAAATTCGTGAAGGTGATATGGGAAGCAAGTCAAAAAAATGAATTTTCGTCCAAATTTGGCATGTTGGGGTAAAATACGGGCCGAGCGTTAATACCCGATATTTATGGACTAATGTCATACAAGGTAACACATGGCCTTGATAGTAAGGTGTATATGGTATGTTAAAAGTAAGTAGTATTTTAAGTAAGTGTAGATAATTCTTAATTATATTGGTAATTGGTTAATTACCGGGTAAGAGGACATTACCTAGTTAATTATTTAAAAAATGAGATAAAGATTAAATCTCTCCCCCCCTCCCAAAAAACAAACGTGGCAAAAAGCCACAAAACTAAGAAATGACTCATTATCCTTCTTAAATAGGGGACTATCTAAGATGTATTTGAAATTAATAAGTAAAGACTTATTATAAATCTTGCCTCATTTTTCATTTGGACAAAAGAAAGACTTGCTACTAAGTCTTGATTACATTTTCATTTTGGACAAAGTCCAGAACGTCCATCTTCATAGATTCAAAATACTTCAATAATAGTAGCTAAATTCAATCCAGGCTCCAACGAAAATTCTTGCATCAAAACAATTCCAACGAGAATTGTTAGAATCGTAGCAACGTAAAATTTTGCGGTTCTAAAGGAGTACGGTGCAATCTTCTCCAAAAATATTATACGGAGTTTTCCCTACTCCAGGTATGTTAAGTCTATCCCTTATTTCTTTTGGCATGATCTATACGTCACAAACAAAAGGAGCAAGTGCATAATTTTCATAAATGACTCTATTCATAGAAATACTAGGGATGTCTATGTCGATTTTTTATTTGTTACTTTATGTGCTGTTCTCTTATTCGCCGGTGTAGTTGCTAAATCCGCCCAATTCTCCCTTCATGTATGGTTACCTGATTCCATGGAGTGGCCTACTCCCATTTCGGCTCTTATACATGCTGCTACTATGGTAGCGGCGGGAATTTTTCTTGTAGCTCGGCTCCCCATGTGAATTTTTATTATATCTTCTGTTTACGAGGCTCAGAAAAATATGTATTTGACAAAAGTTTATCCGAAATGCATATTAAATTTTATGGCATACCGAGAAAATCTTATTAACATATTTCTTATGAATTTCATGCATTTATACATGTACATTGCCCCATGACCAGATGGCGTTATATACATGTATATATGTATATTATATGTATATGGGATATGGGAAAAAGTTACAGCTTTATATACGCACCACCACCTGATCAGCTGGTATACGTTGATGATTTGCCCATGATGGCCGAGATGATATGATGGGATGCCCTCAGAGGCTTGAAAATGTTATGAACACATGTACCTATGCACGATATGATATTCATACGCATATGCATGACACTATAAGTATTTCATGATTTACAGAGTTATCCATACTTATAGGTTGAGTCATTTACTCTATATTTCTTCCATGTTTGTTAAGTACTTTTTATGTGCCTTATATACTCGATACATTATTCGTACCGATGTCCCTTTTTCCTAGGGATGCTACATTTTATGCCTGCAGGTCCCAATAAATAGGGTGAGAGCCCTCCAAGTAGGCTATGAGCTCAGCGGAAGATGTTGGTGCGCTCCATTTGCTTCGGAGTTGCTTGTTTGGTTAGTATGATTCAGATGTTTATAGTTTTGTATGGCGGGACTCTGTCCCGACCTTTATGTGTTTTTAGAGGCTTATAGACATATGTCATCTACGTAAAAGATTGTATGGCCTCGTCGGCCTATATTTAGTGTACGAGTAGTTATTTTGGCCTTATAGGCCCGTATGTCTTACGTATAAATTAGTATTACATGTTATATTCTACCTATTTTACGGCATCATCTCTGGCTAAGTTATCTATGATAGTATGATATGAAAAGATACGTTATTTTGGTACTCGGTTGAGTAAGGTACCGGGTACCCGTCGCGGCCTATCGGTTTAGGTCGTGACAATCACCTTCCGCTAATCATGGATTTTCTTACTAACTCTTCCAAGAACTCTAATTTTCTCTTCGGTGGGGGTCCGAAAGAGAACAAATATAAATAAATCAATGTTGATGCTGACCCCCTACACTAAGCACCATCATCCCCAAAAGACTCGACATAGCTAAGGACTTCGAAGATAAGTTTCCTTCTTCATGTTCTCGCACTTGGGCTGTTGGTATATACCCTTCTTCCATCCACTCTTCCAGCATTCCTACTGTGAAGGAGGATTGCGATTGCCATGATTTGAACATTATTTCTCCCGAACTGGTGGTGTGAGTAACCTTCTCTAAGAAGGGCTTCATGTACATTTATACGTACCCATTTACTCTGGGTGCATTTTATTTGAGCGGGGGGAATTGACCCAATAATTTTGGAGATATGCCACAAATACCAGGTTTGCTTGGCACAAGTGGGCCATTCTGTATGATGAACGATGGCTTGTCTACGACGGTTGTGCTAGGAGATGAAGGAAGAGCCCACCTTGGCTCGTATGATGAATCTCTACTCCGCCATGATATTTTGTGGGGGAGTAATAAATTTCAGTAAACATGGCCACCATACTTTGCTCACCAGCATGGATAACGACATCGACCATGGATGGATGGAGCGGTTTATCATTGTTGCCACCAGGGATATCATCCCGACCACAACTTCATCTTTCTCTGAGTCCTGGACTCGTACATGTAAGTTCAAAGTCTATCTCTTTTATGACAAAAGGTTGTTTCATATGGTGGACACCATCAAGGGTTGAAGGCTTGGATGGGTGGGTTCAGAAGATTCTAGACATCACCATGCCTTAGACCCGCTGGTGGAAACAATTGGCCCCCAAATATGGGTGGAATGCCAAAAATCATGGTAAGTTGACTCATGAAATTGATTTTGTCCTCATCTCATTTTTGTGCATAAGAAAATTAGTTAACCTCTTTTTTTCTGTTGAATTCAGGTCTCCCGTAGGGCTCTGTTACCATCCCTAAAGAGGATATTTTGTCTTATCACGTAGAGGCTGCAAGGTTGCTGAAGGAGGCTTTCACCTGAACAGGCGTCATCAGATCTGCTTCCGGTGCAAGCACTTCCTCTCGGAGTCTCCGGCCGGAGAACAAGCAACCAAAAAGGTGGCGTTCTTCCTCGGCCGAGGGAAAGAATAAGAAAATGAAGAAAGCCGCGCCTAAGCTAGCCATAGTCACTGTGGTGATTGATGATGATGGGGAAGCCAATGATGAAGGGGCTTCCCCACAAATGAGACAACGACCTTCATCATCTCAACAGAATGCTCAATTTGAAAAGTTTATAACCCCAACCGGGGACAATGCCTAAGTGCTTTAGGAGAGTTTGACTTGGTGGAGAATGTCAATTCTCTCTTTCCAGTCCTAGTTGTTGCTGCCAATACTATGAGGCTGAGTATCAGGCCTCTTCCATATTCGGTTAGCGAGCAACCAACAACTAGCACTGCCTTTGTCGCAGCCGTTTCTCAACCCACAATACCATTAACTTCATCTCCTTCCACACCGGCCATACCTTAGTCACCAACAACTACTACATCACCCCTACCGGCCGCAGACACCCGAGAGGTGGATGTTCCTCCCCCCAGTCCCTAGACTATTGGAATTTGGGGCACACATATTCGCCCACTTCTACAGATCCCAAAGGAGGAGGAATGTTCCCTATTAATATATATCGAGTTTCATCTGCCGTCCCGGCCGGTAGAAATCGCCATTTACCTGAAGCCGCTAGCTTCAGAGAAAGATAATAAGAAAATACACTCTCTTTCGGGGGAGTGTATCATAAGTTATGCCAATGTACAACGCAACATCGATATTGTATTTGTGCTTTTTACTGTCTATTTCCTTTTGACTTGCAATGACATAATTTCTGACTTGGGCTTTGCTTCGCAGGCTAACTTGCGTCTGAAGGCATTTAGAAAGTTGATCCTCGATTAAGAAAAGCTTAAGTCTGAGTGGGATCAACTGTTGGCTGAGAGGGACCAAATTGCTGCTCGCCTCTCCATGTTGGAAGCAAAAGCTGCTAAAGTCAATGAGTTGTAGGCTCGACTGCAACAGGGTGAGAAGGAAGTAATGGCCTTAACCAAGAATCCACTATGTTAAACGTACAGTTTCAAAAAGCCAAGGCTAAATGGTCTGAGGTCGAAAATTTTGTGCTTCTTGCTATCGAGCACGAGGCTGCCTCCATTGAGCGAGTAAATAACTTGGAGGCAGCCTTGAATTCCAAGACTGCAGAGGCCGCTAATGCCAACGAGAAGCATACCCAGATGGGGTATAGGTATAAGAGGATCATGGAACATAATAAGGTTCATATAACCATTATTTGTGACCTTGATATTGGCCTTAATGCTGTGAGATTCGAGCGAGATGGCTTTTCGATCGAGGTTGGGCAGCTTAAAGCATAACTTCAGCATCAAGAGGATTCCCTCATCATTGAAACAACATATTCTATATATATAGCATGAGGTGAAAAACCTTGAAGGAGGCTAAAGGGGGCGTCATTGATATTGATGGTGAAATCGCTAGGGCCCGAGAGTTGGAGTCAACCGCTCGAAGACGCCTCCCAGCTTAGCCTGATGCATGTGACCTTTTTGATTCTGGTTCTGAGTTCTCGGGAACCAAGGAGGAACTTAAATAGAATAATGGTAAAGGCCAAGATCCCGAGCTGACGACAGATCTTACTTCTCCTAGGGGCACTGATGCTTCTCTTCCCCCGAGTTCTAGGGGCGATATATTTAGTTTTTTGCTTTCTTTATCTTTGTTGTTTTATTTTTGTATTTTTGTACTTGTGCTGCTTGGCACATTTGATAATATTTTTGTTTAAGCATTGAGCAAAGTTTACTTTTTTGCATCGAATTATGCAAGGCTTCAGGTGAATTTTTCCCCGATAGCATTTGGGTTCCGAGCATAACTCTTCTGGAACCAACCCTTTACTATGAGGGTTTCACAAGAGAGGGCCCTCATATGTTTACGATGCTCTTGAAGAGGACGTCTCCTGTTCATTCCGACACTAGTATTTGATGTACTTGATTAACTTTCAAATGATAAAATCAATTCATCGTTTGGACAAGATACTTTATTTTGTTCCTTCTATCTTCAAAAGTACACAAGCATTCGTCTTGCTAAAAAAGAAATTGCCATTCCTTGTGGCTAATTTATACAACTTATTTCTACGGGGTTGGCTGTGCAGTATTCAGTTTCGATGAGACATTTTTATTCCCGAATTTCATAGTCCTGATTTCTGTGGTAATCAGATTACCGTATTCTAATATCATTCCCCCCAGTGTTTGAATGCAAAGAATGCGAATTGGAACACTAGAAGTCTTGCTCCTTTGAGGATTCCACTAGTGAATGGTTGGATAATCTTTGGTCTGATAGCAAGCTTCATTTCCCGTTAGGAACTTTGCTACTGAGCCAAAGATTTTCTAACCACCCTCAATGGCTTGTATGGAAGGAGCACTCGTAAACAATTGAATAGCCTTTGGTCTAATACCAGGCTTCGTTTTTCGTTAGGAACTTTCCTATCAAGCCAAAAACTATCTAACCATCCCGTAGTGGCTTGTCATTTCATGCCTTGTCATTTAAAGGTCTTATTTCTGCCGATGACATTTCCTTCATAGTAAATTTTCCATTCCTGCCTCGTTAAAAACCTTGTCAGAATAACCCAATTAGGACAAAACCCGGACGAAGGAAAAAAGAGTGCAACACATACTTTCAGTATAAATGGTGCTCATCAACAATAATTCCCTTTGAGGTAAGTCACGTTATAGTTGCTTGGCAATTTTACTCCATCTTAGTTTTCTAGTTCGTATGATCCTTTCTCGGTGAAAGCTGAAACTCGGTAGGGGCCTTGCCATGTCAGACCCAGCTTTCCTATATTAAGCTCCTAGGTGTTTGATCTCGTTCAAGTCATACCTTTATTTAAGGTTATAAAACGGTTGATGTAATAGTAATACCCAACAAGGAGTCGAGGTCGATTTTTCACATGGAGTTATGAATGGAATTTAGGGGCATATAATATAGTGTATGAGCTTGAATTATGTCAAATTGCACTTCCACAAACTTGGGTTGCTTCTACGTCTAATTTAAAATAAGATTACAAACTAAAGACTTAAAACTAGGAAATTATTTTTGTTGTTGTTTTTCAAATGATATAAAAGGCCTAGGGCTATGACCTTCACCTAGGTGTTTGACTAACGGATTATAAACTCTAAAGCTTGTTTTATTATCCGGGGTGCATAATAGCTATCAACACTCGAGTACCCACTCAATACCTATCAGCCAGAGAGTAATTTTGCCCAATTTGACTTTCTCATGTCCAAATGGGTATTGAACAAAATGGTTGATACAAAGCTCAAGTCGGGTTTTACTATCTCTTGGTTCAACACTTTAATTGGGACTATCAATCTCTTGATTTACCCAATTTTTTGTTAGCCAAGTTTTCCTAGACTAAGTCTCTCTTTCTCAAGTAGAGACCAAGTCAAATAGGAATGAACTATTGTTTGCAACCATCAATTCTACCATTAAAAGCAAGAACAAGGCTAAATAATAAATATCCAACCATAAACAAGCAATAAATCAAACACCCATTAAGATTACACTCTAGGGTTGGGTCATAACCCTAGTGAATATCTAGTTACTCTTGCTTAAGATTGAAGAAATAGAAGAAGAAATGATAATTAAACCCATATTGATAATTAAAATGATGAAATTTATATTCAAAAAGCTAAAAATAGCAAAAACTTCTAAAGAGAGTAAAGAAAATCGTCTACTGTAGCGGCTAATGTCAAAACTTGACTTAAAAAAAGTGAAACTCTTCTATTTATATAGGGCTGGAATTTTCGGACAAAAATTCCCTTTCAGAGGTTCTGCGGCCGCACAATTTCAAGTGCGGTCCGCACTTTTTTTCAGCTGACAAGATTGGAAACCTGCGGCCGCATAATTTTGAACTGCGGCTGCACTTCTCTCTTTTTGCGGTCCGCACAAATGTGTTTGCGGCCGCACTTTGCTCTTCTGCGATCCGCACAAATGTGACTGCGGCCGCACAATAATTGTGCGGTCCGCACTTTTGTTGAACTTGAAATGCAGGTTCTCTAAACTTTTG
The DNA here is from genome assembly GCF_000393655.2 of Nicotiana sylvestris. Lineage (NCBI taxonomy): Eukaryota > Viridiplantae > Streptophyta > Magnoliopsida > Solanales > Solanaceae > Nicotiana > Nicotiana sylvestris. The sequence goes on from NC_091058.1 coordinate 60,814,648, forward strand.
CTCTTTCCCAATTTCTACGGCCGTACTTTTCATATGAGGACCGCATTTTTCACACTTTTCTGATAGGCATTTCTTCACATCCTGCGGCCGCAGATGATAATCTGCTGTCCGCACTTCTGAGCGTTTATTTCTATTTTGGTCCTTAAGTTCAGAACATTCCTTGAGTTGGATTTCATCTTGGGGGCTCATTTTCTAATATTCCTGCAAGTAAGTATATTTCATTAGTTTTTGGGAATACGATTAAATGCTTTTGGACAAAAACAAAAGCTAAAAGGTGCTAATAAGTAGCCAACATCCCTACTTATCAACTCCCCCAAACTTAAGATTTTGTTTGTCCTCAAGCAAATAAGGCAATTCCCACCTCCACAAGTTAAGAGTTATTCCAGATAATCAAGAATGCATCAATCACACGTCAATTGGGACCAACAATTACCCATAACACTTATGAATTATCAACAAGGCAACGAGTTGAACCTTTAAGCACGAATGGTTCTAATGTGATACTTGAGTATCAAGAGTTGACTTTATTCATCAAGGAAGCTCGCTTTTTCATGTAGGTCACTGTGGATCCCAAACTCCTCCTCCTCTACTATCCGTTTGCCTATCTCACTCAAGAATATAACACTCAATTCAAAGATTTGTGAAAGCTACGCTCATCTCTCTCAAAAGAATGTCGCAAGTACGACTCTAAGTACCATAGGCTTGCCCCTAATGTAAATCACCACTAATGTAAGCTCAATCAGCTTGAAATCACGCAGGGCTTTTTCGGAATGCAATTAAGGCATTTGGGATAAGGTTGGATATGCTATGATCGACGGGTTCATCTTTCCTTAAACACTCCATTTTCTCTTATCGCTCATGCTTTGCAAACTCTTTGAGGCATTTTCTTTTCCTTAGGGGAACTAGAGAGACTTGGCATCACTCTTTCTTGGTCATGATATTTATTTTCTCCTTCTTTGCTTTCTCCACGCTTTGCATCATTACTTTTCTTTGAATCCCTTCAACTCTTCAACTTATTCACTTTCTTTTTTGCATTTTTCTTTTTGTTCTTTCTATCTTATTTCTTGCCTTTCCTTCTCTTCATTTCTTTTCTCTTTTTGTGCCTTGGTACCTTTTTCAAAATCCTCGTCTTTCCCCCAAACTTATGCTTTTAGCCAATTTTTTCTCAAGAGTGTTAAGGAAAACTCGAGTGCCAAGAGAGGGTCACAACAAAATGGGTCAAGGCTTGTAATATGGTTATCAAATGAGAAATTTTTTTAGGCTTAAATGGGTTGACTAGGGATAACAACATTGGTGGGCCATGGAAAATTTCAAGCGGGCCAATGAGAGCCTACAATCACTTCTCAAGCCAAGCAAAACTTAAAATTTCATCTCGAAACACATTCTGGGAAAGTTCTAGACCATTCGCACGGGTACTTGGACTTGCCACAAAAATATCTCACCTCTCATACAACTGGATTGTTAAAGAGGATAGAGTCGAGGATCCATAATGACCATATTCAAGATTGAAAATCCCTATGGTTTGACTAAACCACTCGATGACTGCTTAAGTCAACACAAGAGTCAGCAGGTCATTAACTAGAGCTATTTCTTTCTAAAAAGGTTGTTTTTAATTATAAGCACGTAGTTAGGTGTGTTGGTACCAAGTGAAGCATGTTTGACTCTTCGAGCCTGACTCAATTAGGTCTTTTTATTCATTATTACTACTATTCTTACCTAAATACCAAAAACGTACTCAATCCCTTAAGAAGGTTGTCACGCCATCCATTATTGGGAAGAGTCACCCGGTTCACACAAAAACTACCTTTGGATAGAACCGTTGCATTAAGAAAACCAAAGGCTTATTGTCCAATAAAACATAAAAAGAAGATACTAGATTAAAAAGAAGTTATTAGATTAAACAAGAAGCTACTAAATTAAACATTGACTAATAAGAAAACAGAATAAAGAAGCTAAAAAAAACTATTGAAAGCATAATGAATATACATAATGAGAGAAGAAAAGAGAGAATATATACATGAAGAGAGAGAGAGAGAGAGAGAGAGAGAGAGAGAGAGAGGAGGGAATATATATACATGATAAAGAGAAAGAAGAAAATATTGTCAGTTATTACAAACCAAATGTCTAGAAATCATCCAAATAGCAAATAAACTCCACCCCTCCCCCCGAATAAAAATAAGCATTGTCCCCAATACTTAACAAAATAATAATAAAGAAGGGTAAAAGTGAAGAGGACTCCCTATGTGGCCTTGGACATCTTCGTATCCAGAGCAGCGTCACCCCCCCAGTCTCCTCTAACTGGATCTCATCATCCTCGGCTCTAGGAGTAACTGGGTTGGTAAACATATGGTGCACCGCCTCAGTGTCGGCAGCCAGATCTGGCTCCTCAGACTGGCCAACTGCTGCTACTAGAGCCAATGGTGATGCTGGATCTGCTGGTACTGGTGGATGTGCCTCTATCAGCATGTCAAATGAAAGATCACCAACTTCTGCTATCCTGGTCACCTCTTTTCTCAGCCTGTCAACTGATTTCTTGGACGCTTGTGATTTTTTCATCTTCTTTACCTGCTTCCCCAACTCCTCAATCACTGCTCCATGTGCTACCAAGGTGTTCATGATGGTGGTCTGGTTCTCCAAGATCTTCTTCAATGTATCCTCCATTGTCGGAGGAATCTAGGGTGCCGAAGTGGACGACTGTGCTGCAACAATATTGGATATATCAGACAACTTTGTAGTGGCTGTCTGCATCCAGTTGTTGAGGCTCGCCAGTGTATGGGATACGCACAACGTAGATAGTGGATGAGTGGGCATGGGAACCGACTTCAAAGTCGAGGTGGAAGGCACTGATGCTGAAGGACATGAAGTAGGAGGTAGAGGCGTAGCTTCTGCACTATCGTAAGGCTCTGCTACTGTCTCTGCAGCTACCCCGACAGGCTCGTCAGACTGGCCTATAGTAGTAGAGGGTTGACCCTTTTTCTTTGGGTTTCCACCACCCATCAAAAAATACCATGATAAGGGCTTCTTTGCTTGCACCTTGGTGTCAAAATCCCTCGGCTCCACCCCCGAATATGTAAGGTACTTAGTGATAGTGTTGGGATACGGGTCATACTGGAGGCGGCTCCAGGACTTTAAGAATTTCAGCTAGCCATGATCGAGCTGCATCTCCCAGTGCTAACATTTCCAGGTATTACAAAGGCTCCACATCTTCAAATCCTAACTACGTGTTCAGGGTGTTATGATCGAATATCACCTTTAGATTTCTTAGTTTTGTTACCTTGGTCCCTTTCTTTATATGTGCCACATTGGCATAAAATTCGTAGACTAAGTATTCCTTGGCATCTACCACACGCTGGGTGAACCACATCCACCCCTTCCGCTCCCAAACTTGTCTCAACACTGCCGGGCTGTATTTATCAAGGTCTTTCAACATGAACTGACACTCAATAGTGGGCGATCTTACCGGCCACTAATCTCTGAAACTTGTGAAGGCAATTAGACTAACAAACCTATCTTCCCACGTCTCTTTCTTCTTCGACCTCTCAAGGCCGAAAACTTACGTATAACCCCCTCTTACATCATCTAGGATATCATCAACATCCACTATAGTAGCTGGTGTGTCGGGAGCAATGTAGATGAGGGATCCGAAGCCTGATTGTCACCTTCCGAACCCTCAGAAGTGCTCTTAGAGGTGGAAGACTTGTCTCGGAGTTGATATCTTCCTTGAAGCTGCTGTGTCTGTGATTAAATAGAAGGCTTCTCTTGCATTGAGTCACCCTTCGATACTTTCCTAGATGGGACATAAGAGATTGATTCAGCAGGCTCTACATCTCTACCTCGGCCAGCTGTCACCTTTTTGGATATAACTCTTTGAAGGGCGAGGGTTAAGGCACTATTGCCTCGGCCTCTGGAAGGTTCACCCCTCCCCTTTGATGTATCATCAAGACCTTGTGATCTAACCATTTTCTATAACAAACAACAACAAGAGTTAGTTCTAGTTCAAGTGTAGATAAATAGACATTCATAGAACAAACCATGTTGCAGGGTGGGGAAATGCGGTTTGCACAATTGCAAGTGCGGCCGCAGCCTGGGTTATACGGACCACACAATTTGAACTTGTGCCCGCAGACATAAAACTGTGGTCCGCAAAATTTTGAGTGTGGTCCCCACAATTGTCATTGCGGCCGCACAATAGATACCTTAAAATAACAACTCTCTGAAGACAGAGATTGGCCTGATCTACGGCCGTACACACTTTTCTACGGCCGTGATTGAATTTCTGCGATCTGCAAAATCTTTCATCACTAGCTTCCCTAATCTACACTTCTGCAGACAACACAATTTCTTGTGCGGCCGCAGATTTCAAAATTAAATCGGGCAGATTCCTTAAGGGTTTCGATTTATGCACAAATTGGACATAGTGATAACAATTAAACATGATAATCAAAATACCCACTCCCCAAATAGAAAATAGAAGTCGACCCAATACAATTTAAACCCCACAGGGATATGAAATTGTCAAATGGTATAAAATAACTAACAAATTGTAAATTAAACTAAGAAAATTGAAGAATCATAGAAATGATTTGAACATACCAGTGATAAAGCAGTGCCAAAGATTGATTACATATGCGTATTTAGGTGGTAGATGATTGAATAGATGTGTGCAAAATTTTAGCCTTTTTTGATTGCTTAGAGAATGGAAAGTTGGAACAGTAGCCTTAGGGTTACTATTTATACACAGTGGGTCTGGCTAAGGAATCAAGAGACAAGTACGGCCGCAGAATTCCTTTGGCAGTCCGCACTCTGTACCCGGGGTACTAATTTCCTTTGATGATCTACGGTCCGCAGATTTAGTCCTTATGCGGTCCGCACTCTGTTACCCGGGGTTCCAATTTCCTTTGATGATGTACGGTCCGCAAATTTAGTTGTGCGGCCGTATTTTGGTGTGGACCGCAAATTTCATTGTGCGGCCGCACTTTGGTTGTTTCTCTAACAAACAAACTTCAGAGAGTTTGAATTTTCCCATCTCAAGTTATGCGGCCCACATAAGAGTTGTGCAGCTGCAGTTGCCTTCTACTGTATCATTCAAAATTGTGCGGTCCTCAGAATACATGTGTGGTCTGCACTTTTTCCAATTTTTTTGAGCATAGTTCCAATAAAGCACACTCATTACTGCAACACACTTCAAATCCAGTTAGCACAAAATAAGACCTATCTAAAGAATAAGAAAAGAAAAAAAAAATAAAAATAAACATGGGCTTCCTCCCAAGAAGCACTTGATTTAACATCGTAGCACGATGCAAATTACCATCACTTGAAATGAATTATTGCCACGACATGGACATCACCAACTTTTCCCAGATAATGCTTCACTCGGTGACCATTGACTATAAACGCCTCATTATTTTTATTTTTCAAGTCCAATGAACCAAAGGGTGTCACACCCACTACCTCAAATGGGCCACTCCATTTAGACTTTAACTTTCCGGGAAACATACGTAACCGTGAATTGAACAACAACATAAGATCACCCTCTTTAAACTCTTTGTTCCAAATGTACTTGTTATGAAGATATTTCATCTTCTCTTTGTATAAGAACGAACTTGTTAATGCATGGTACCAAAACTCATTCAACTCATTCAAATGTGCCACCCTTAAGTTGGCGGCGACATCCCACTCAAGATTCAAATTCTTTAAAGCTCACATGGCTTTGTGCTCAAGCTCCACTGGAAGATGACAAGCTTTTTCGAACACCAATCGATATGGAGACATTCTGATAGGTATTTTGTAAGCCGTCCTATAAGCCCATAAAGTATCATCAAGTTTCTTGGACCAATCTGTCCGGTTAACATTCACTGTTTTGGACAAAATGCTCTTTATCTCCTAGTTGGAGAAGTCCACTTGATTGCTTGCTTGTGGATGATAGGGAATCATTATGAGTGACACCATACTTAGTGAATAAGGTGTCTAAAGCTTTGTTGCAAAAATGTAACCCCCCTCGCTCATGATAGCCTGCGGAGTACCAAACTTTATGAAATTATTCTTCTTCAAAAATGCCACCACACTTCTCGCTTCATTGTTGGGTAAAGCAATAGTATAAACCCATATGGACACATGATCAACCACGACCAAAATGTAGGTGTTTCCACAAAAACTCACAAAAGGGCCCATGAAGTCAATACCCCACACATCGAAAATGTCAATCTCTAAAATGGTGCTGAGGGGCATTTCATTTTTCTTTGAGATTCCACCGGCCCTTTGACATTCATCACCATGCTTGACCAGATCAATTGCATCCTTGTAAAGAATGGGCCAATAAAAACCGTAACTTAGCACTTTGGCCACCGTTCTTGCTCCACCATGGTGGCCACAATACGACAAAGAATGATAAGCCCCAAGAATTTCACATTGTTCCTCCTCTGGTATACATCTTCTAATCACTCCATCCGTACAAATCCGAAAAAGGTATGGTTCATCCCAATAATAGTCTTGGCAATCCTATTTGAGCTTCTTATTTTGGTTTGAAGAGAGCTCATTCGGGATGATACCACTTACGACAAAATTTGCTAGATCCGCGAACCATGGCACCTCTTTTATTGAAATAGCGAAGAGTTGCTCATCGGAGAAGAAGTCATTGATTTCAAGGCCATCATGTGGCCTCCCCTCGTACTTGGATGTCTATATCAAACTCTTGTAACAAAAGCACCCATCTCATCAACCGGGCTTTAGAATCTTTCTTGCTCATAAGATAACGAAATGCCCCATGATCTGTGTGGAAAATCACTTTTGCACCCATCAAGTACGAGCGAAACTTCACAATAACAAATACAATGGCAAGGATCTCTTTCTTCATGAGTGAGTAGTTGACTTGGGCACTATTTGCTAGTAGACCAGATGAAAAATCTTATTGATGCGTTGCCCCAAAACAGCCCTACCGCTATATCGCTTGCATCGCACATGAGCTCAAAAGGAACACTCCAATTTGGAGCGGTGATTATGGGAGTAGTATTCAACTTGAACTTTAGCAATTCAAAGGCTCTCATGCAATCATCATTGAAGTGGAACTTAGCATCTTTCTCCAAAAGCTTGCACAACGGGTTCACCACTTTAGATAAATCCTTGATGAAACGCCAGTAAAATCCCACGCGGCCTAAGAAACTCCGCACGCCTCTCACCGAAGTCGGAGGTGGAAGTTTAGAAATCACCTCAATCTTTGCCTTGTCGACTTCAATGACATTCTTTGAGATCTTGTGGCCAAAGACAATGCCCTCCTCGATCATGAAATGACATTTCTCCCAATTGAGCACCAAGTTTGTTTCTTCACTTCTTGCCAACACTTTAAACAAGTTTGCTAGACAATCATCAAAGGAATTCCCAACCACCGAAAAGTCATCCATGAAGACTTCAAGGTAATCCTCCACCATGTCCGTGAAGATCACCATCATACACCTTTGAAAAGTCGCCGGTGCATTGCATAACCCAAATGGCTTCTGCTTGAAGGTGAAAGTACCATAAGGACATGTAAATGTAGTTTTCTCTTGATCCTCTGAAGAAATAAGAATTTGGTTGTAGCTAGAATACCTATCAAGGAAATAATAGAAAGCATGTCCGGCCAATCTATCAAGCATTTGATCTAGGAAGGGAAGTGGAAAATGGTCCTTCCTTATAACTTTGTTGAGCTTACGATAGTCCATACACACTCTCCTCCTGATCACTGTTCTTGTAGGAATCAACTCATTCTTATCAATGGTCACCACCGTAATGCCCCTCTTTTTCAGGACACATTTAACCAGAGAAGTCCATGAACTATCAGAAATAAGGTAGACAACCCCGACGTCTAACCACTTGATGATATCCTTTTCGACAACTTCTTGCATGGCTTCATTAAGTCTCATTTGATGTTCAATAGATGGTTTAGCACCTTCCCCCAAGTTAATCTTTTGCACGCAAAATACGGGTTTATCCCCCGAGTATCGACCAATGTCCATACAATAGCCTTCTTCCTTTTTTGTAGCACCAGTAATGTGGAGTCTACCTGCACGTTAGTCAAACAAGAGGAAAGAATAACCGGTAAAATAGAACAACGACCAAGAAATTCATACCGAAGATGTGGAGGCAATGTCTTAAACTCTAAGATAGGAGGCTCCTCAATTAAAGGTTTGTTGGAGGAGTTGTCCTATTTTCAAGATACAATTTGCGGGGTTCATAAGTGTACGACCCCATTCCTTGCAAAGAGTTCACACATTCCTTGAAGCCATCCATCTCGTCATCATTAAAGTTGAAAAAGACGGCCTCCAATGTATAATCAACATTCATCACATGACTTGTTTCATCTACAATCACATCGGTCACCAAGTCCACAAAAGAACACACCTCTTTGCTATTGGGTTGCCTAAGGGACTTACACACATGGAAAACCACTTTTTCATCACCAACTCGGAAGGTAAGTTCTCCGGTTTCAACATTAACTAGATCCTTCCCCGTAGCAAGGAAAGTTCTCCCAAGAATAATCGATACCTCATAGTCAACCTCACAATCAAGAAAGACAAATCCGTCGGAAGAATGAATTTATCATCACGAACCAATACATCCTCAATCACTCCCAATGGTCTCTTCATGGTACGATCGGCAATTTGTAATCTCATAGATGTGTGTCTTGGTTGACCAATCTCCAAAGTCTTGAAACCAAATAGGGCATCATATTTATACTTGCCCCAAGATCACAAAGAGCTTTTGCAAACTCAGCACTTCCAATTGTACAAGGAATCGTGAAAGCGCTGGGATGCTCCAACTTTGGAGCCATTGAATACACAATTGCACTCACTTGACAAGTCATTTTTATAGTTTCAAAATTTATCAATCACTTCTTTGTCACTAAATCCTTCATAAACTTTGCATAACTGGGTATTTGCTCCAAAGCTTCAACCAATGGCACATTGATCGATAGATTCTTGATCATGTCAATGAACTTTTTGAATTAGTTCTTGCCATTTTTCTTGGCAAGCCTTTGAGGTTATGGAGGAGGAGGCTTAGGCAATGGTGCCTTAGCCTTTTGCACTACCAGTTCCGGTATGTCAACAATGTGATCCCTAGACGGGTTCACTTCCTCTTGAGTCTCTTCCACATCATCATCAATATCAATCCGCACTTCATCATTTACTTTCACCTTATTATTCGGGGTTTCATTTTCTTGTACCACTTGCTCATCATCCACAAGTTTCCTTTGACTTGAGGTAGGTGCATTCCCACCTTTTCCACTCCTTACATAGAATTCGCAAGACAAGATAAACTAAAAAATGAATAATGAGATAAGCCTACCTCAGCTGTGCGCGAAGAACCGTATGAAGATCAGGAACAAGCAATGTCTAAAGAACGGGGTCATTAATGGATCTAAGATGCTGTAGTTAGTGAGAAGTAGTGCTGAGAGGAGAAGAGCCAGTGGATGAATGTTTCGATTTATAGCTAAACACCCAGCTATCAGAAATGTAACTCCAAGACTCTTAGTTTCACTGTCAGGATGTGATTTCTCAATCATCTTCTCACGATCTACATTACTGATAGTTTGTTTTCATTCTCAACTTTTTCTTTCTTCTTAGCAACCTTCTGTTTAAAGCTCTTGTATGCTGCAGACTGCGAAAAGTTCTTATAGCAGAGGGATAGCTGTTACAATTCCTTTCTTCTTAGGGAACTCTGAAACGACGCATCTCATAAGGTTCAGTCAGCCAAATCAATAATTCTGCAGCTCTAAGCTCATTACCAATATCATTAGAATAATTAAGCTTTTCCCCACCACTTGATGTAACTCGACAAATCAATCTTTCTATCCATCCAAAGCCACCAACATACTCATTGTCCCCGGAGACATTACCACCTTTAAAATTTTTTTTAAGGATGAAACATCCTGAGCATCAGTAATTATTTGGCACTAAATTCAAAGGTCTAATGAGGAATTCTACTATTACAGCAAGTTTCCTTCTACATAACAAAGTTATACTCACCATAATGCGTACTATTAATGTAATCAACTCCAGGAATGCAACCGGATTGTGGATCCCATCGACTAGAGTGGTGTGGAAAGAAAAGGTGGAAGAAATCATAAAAATTAACGAATCCGACATAGCTAATGAAGTTCAAAAACCAGTAAAACAAGTAGACATGAATATGATAAAAAAGATAAGATAATATTTGGTGTGCTCATCATATTTATCTTTTTAATTCAGCGAGCTGTATAAACAAACACATGCTCTGTGCTAGCATACCTGGATAGTGGAAGATATTTAGATATCCCTTTCGAGATACCACTGCTCTTTCTACAAAAGTGAAACCACTAGAATTCAGCAATCCTCTTCCAATGCATGAGTATTTAAAACAAGTGAATGATCTGAAATTTACATGCAAGCAAAACTTTTTTTGGATAAGATAAAGGTAAATTTATAAGCAAACACAACTACCTCCTAAGTGATGCAAGATAATCCTCTCTTGAGACATTTTGCATCTCTTCAAGGTCCCTTAAGTAATCCGTCACCTACATACAAGGCAAGAACATTAAGCAGATAAAAGTTCATCATATTAGCACATAATGGTATTTACTGTTGTTAATTGTAATTTACTGTAGCTTATATTTTAAATTTATCTTGTTTCCAATATTATAAGAGTTTGTTGTTTAGTTCCTTGATTTCTAGTTTATTCCACTATAGAAGGAGTACTATCTCAGTAACTCTGTTAAAGGCTTGTGTATATATTGAGTTCATGGGCATTCAATAAAATTATCTTTCTTTTGTTTTATCTTGCTCATTCATTATATGGTATCAGAGTAGTCTCCTTGACTCTCACGAGCTTCTTTTTCAATCCTCAGACTACCACCACATACACACTTAAAATGGCCCCCAATGTAACAAATTCTGACTCCACTAGCGTCAACTCTAGTATTATTATTCAGTTTAGTCCTGTGTCGCAGCTGCCAATGAAGCTTGTTGGTATCCATAACTTTGCGACATGGAAAGCCCAGATTTCCATGCTCATGCATGGGCATAATTTGTTCGGTCATCTTGACGGTTCTTCTCCCACTCCTTCGACAACTATCACACAAAATGATAGGCAAGTAGAGAATCCAAACTACAACATTTGGTTCCATCAAGATCAGTTGATCCAGAATGCCATAATGGCTTATGTCGATCCAACAATAACCGCAACTGTGGCTACTGCCTCCACTGCTAAACTTGCCCGACACTCGCTCCATATGGCTTATGCCAACAAGTCCCAAACGCGAGTCTTTAGCCTTCGCTATCAGCTTGCATGACTATCCAAGGACTCTCGCCCATTCGCCGAATATATCCATGAAGTGCGCTCTCTCTGCAATGAGCTTGCAACTGCCGGTGTTTCAATCTCCAATGATGAGTTGATTGTGAAAATTCTGAGTGGCCTAGGGCCAGATTTTTGTGAGATTCTCGCTGCAATCCGAGCAAGAGATTCCATCATCTCTTATGAGGAGTTATATGGAAAACTGATTGATCATGAGCTCTTTCTCAAACATGTAGAATTGAAGAAGCAAAAAACACCAATTATTGCTGCTATGGTAACTCACAACAGATCCACCAATTCCAATAATCGCAGTGCTCGTCGACCCAATGGCAACTTACAATGGCGTTACAACAATCGTACTAATGCGCCTTCTCAAGGACTTTACATCAATAACTCTATTCGCTGTCAGTTATGCAATAGACAAGGTCACACTACAAATGTTTGCAGGTCACAGTCTCATAATCATTTAGAGGCAAAGGAAAATTTTCTTTCAGGTATGCAATCTGCACCCAACCAATGGATTGTTGACTCCGGCGCTACTCATCATGTCACCACAGATCCTACTAATCTTGAAGAATATAATGGTCCAGAAGGCATGGCTATGGGCGATGGTAAACAAATCCCAATTCCTCACCTTTGTTCTACTGAATTAGTTGCATCAAATAATGCATTTAAACTAACTGATACTTTGTGTGCACCTGCTATCAAACAAAACATTGCCTCTGTGTCAAAATTTTGTCAAGATAATTTGACATCAATTGAATTTTTCCCATTTTTTCTTTGTGAAGGACTTGAAAATGCGGGCTCTAATGGTATCCGGTCGGAATAGGAACGGACTCTATGACTGGCCCAACTTCACTGTTAATAAGCCTACTGTTCAAGTTGCCTCTACAAAGATTCCTCGTCAAATCTGGCATAGTCGCCTTGGCCATCCCCACTCAAGAATCTTGAACTTTGTTTTGAATAGATTTTCTCTACCAGTTTCATGAACAGACAAGTTTACTTTATGTAATTGTTGTTGTTTATATAAAGTTCAATGTTTTCCATTCAATTGTTTGTCTCTAATTAGTACTGCTCCACTACAGATTCTTTTTAGTGACTTATGGGGTCCATCGCCCGTCTTTTCTGTTGATAAAAATGATATTACTTTGTTTTTATTGACTAGTACACCAAATATATTTGGTTGTACACTCTTAAAAATAAACATGAAGTGCTGGACATTTTTTCCAAGTTTCAACCCTTAATGGAAAACTTTTTCAAAAAGAAAATTGTCTCTCTTTATATTGATGGAGGAGGTGAATACAAATGTCTTGATACATTTCTCCATTCAAACGGAAACACCTTGTATCACCTCCTTATACACCACAAAGAGTGGCCATAGCTGAGCGTCGTCATCGGCACATTGTTGAAACTGCCAAAACACTTTTACATGAGGCATCCTTATTTTCAAATTTTTGGTCGTTTCGCTTGTCAACACGCTGTATATCTAATTAATCGACTCCCCACACAACTTCTAAACAATAAATCACCATTTGAAAAATTATTTGGTGTCACACCCAGTTATGATTCACTTAGAACTTTTGGTTGTCTATGTTATCCCTGGCTTAAACCTTACGCTAAACATAAACTTAGCCTAAGTCAACTCTACGTGTCTATTTAGGTTTTTCTCAAGTTCATTATGCACACCAATGTTTTGATCCCACTAAATCTAATCTTTATATCTCAAGAGATGTAAAAAAGTTTGAAGATATTTTTCCCTTTCAAATAATATTCTCACAATTAAAAGATAAGTCTTTTACACCAATGTGGGAGGTTTCTAATAACACTCCTACACATTCTCCAATTCAAACTCCCGATATTTATCCACTTACTTCTCCTCTACTAGTTCGAGATAATTGTACCAGTGGCCAAACTAGTGAGTCTATCTCCTTCGTCCAGAATCATGCACATTCCACGAGTTCAGGTAATTCACTTTCTCTACCTTCTCCTTTCCCTGCTTCTTTGCAGCAACCCCAATCCCTTATCCCTGCAAATAATCCAACTCCCCATATTATTACCTACCAATGTAGAAACAACACCCAAAACTTGCCACTTACTTGTACAACTTCTCCTACACAACCAACAAACTTGCCATCTCATTCACTACCTCCACATGCTTCTCCTCCTCTGCCTCCGCCTACGCCTCCACCTCCTCTTTCAATTCATCCAATGACACGATCGCTGAACATTATTTTATGTTCCAAGAAACCATTCAATTACCTTGTCCAGCTTCCCGCCGATGTTACCCCTCATACCTTCAAGCAGGCTCAAAAGCACCCAGAGTAGAGGTCAACTATGAAAGCTGAATTTGATGCGTTAATTCATAATCAAACCTGGGAGTTAGTTCCTCGAGATTCTAATGTTGTTGATTGTAAGTGGATTTACAAAATCAAAAAGAAGGCAGATGGTTCGAGTGACAAGTACAAAGCTCGTCTGGTTGCCAATGGGTTTACTCAGTGACCAGGTCTTGACTATCACTGCACGTTCAGTCCAGTTGTCAAAATCACAACTATTTGTGTTGTTCTTTCACTTGCAGTTTAGCGAAATTGGGCCTTACATAAGTTAGATGTCAACAATGCCTTTTTACAAGGCACACTTGAAGAAGAGGTTTTCATGAACCAACCACTTGGATTTGAGAATGTAGTTTATCCCTCGCATGTTTGTCGTTTGCGTAAGGCCATTTATGGTCTCAATCAAGCTCCTCGCGCTTGGTACGATGAACTGACATCCTATCTTTTCTATATGGGGTTTGTTAAGTCTTACTCGGACCCATCTCTCTTTGTTCGGCGTGACTCTAATAGTGTAACGATCCGATCGGTTGTTTTGAGTAATTGTACTTTGCTCGCCAGTTCTCGGGCATGACTAGCACCGTATGATGTATTATGACTCATTTAAATCGTTGGTTTTGGTTTTGAGGATAATCAGAATAGATTTTGAAGAACAATTCTTAGTTTGAAGCTTTAAAATTGAAAGGTTTGACCAAGTTTTGACTTCTTAGTATTTGATCTCGGATTTGGATTTTTATGATTTGGTTAGCATCGTCGGGTGATTTTGGACTTAGGAGCGCGTCCGGAATGAAATTTGGAGGTCCGTGAAAGATTTAGGCTTGAATTGCCAAAATTTGGAATTTGGCATTTTCCGGCTGGTAGTGGAAATTTTGATATTGGGGTCGAAATGGAATTCTAGAAGTTGGAGTAGGTTCATAGTGTCATTTGTGACGTGTGTGCAAAATTTCAGGTCATTTGGATGAGGTTTGATAAGTTTCAGCGGCGTTTGTGAAATTTAGAAGTTTATAAATACTTAGGCTTGAACTCGATAGTGATTCGATGTTTTGATGTTGTTTTAAGTGTTCTGAGGGTTGGAACAAGTTTGAATGATGTTACGGGATATTTTGGCATATTTTGTTGAGGATCCGAGAGCCCCGGGTGTGTTTCGGATGCTCAACGGGGCATATTTAAACTTAAAGAGTTAGCAGATTTTTGCTGGTTTTATGTTGCAGAGGATTTGTTCTATGCAATTGCCAACTTGGGTCTGCGATTCTGAAGGTCTGTGAAGTTGTCTATTGCGAACGCGTGGCTGAGGTCGCGTTCGCGTAGTGTTGGGTCTGAGCTGAGGTTGATGGTTATCTCTTCGCGTTCGTGAGGTTGTTCCGCGAACGCGTAGTTCATTCAGCAGTGTTTAACGCGACCGCGAAAGAGATTATGCGATCGCGTAGGGCAACTTTAGGAGCATCTTTCTTCCTCTTCGCGATCGCGATGGTGCTTCCACGATCGCGATAAATATGTATTTGGGCAGATTTAAAAGATTCAAACGAGGGTTCCAAGTTCATAACATAAAATGGAAGTGGGAGCTTGGTATAAGGTGATTCTTGAAGGAATTTTCAGAGAAGTGATTGGGGCAAGTGTTCTTTACTTAATTTTGGTTAAATTCCATGATTGTATCTTTATTTTTATCATATAAATTGGAAATTTGGGGTGAATTTTGGGGGGAAAATGGAAGAGAATTGGAGAAATGATTTTGGGGATTTGAATGGGCATTGGATATCAAATTTTGATGATTTTGGTATGTATAGACTCGTGAGAGGATAAGGATTCTATTGATGTGATTTTTGTCAAATTTCAAGATGTGGGCCCGGGGGTCGGGTTTGGCCAATTTCATAAGTTTGAGTTTAATTTGATAATTTTCACGTGGGCTTTGTCCCTTTGGCATGTATTGATGATATGATTCTAATTTTGGATAGATTCGAGGTGAATTGAGGCTGAGTCGGGAGGCAAGGGCATTGCGGAGTATATTTTCGTTCGGTTTGAGGTAAGTAATGATTGTAAATCTTGTCCTGAGAGTATGAAACCCTGAATTTCACTTCGTGGTGTTACTCTGAGGTGAAGGACATGGTAGATGACGAGCTTGGGGTCATGCCTTATTAGGGATTGTGACTTGGTCTGTCCCGTGCAACCGTTAAGTTGTGTATTTGATTGAAAACTGTTTGATATCATTGTGTTTTGGAAAATGTTACTATGTTTTGGGCTGAATGCCATATTTGGGCCTTGTTCCAACTATTTGGACCGTTAGGGGCTTTTTTTACTACTGTTTTTCTCACTATTTTGGTTTAATATCTACACTCAGTCATGCTACGTTTTACTGATTTCATAACTCAGTCTTCATTACTCTATTTTTGTGCATAAATTGATATTTTGGGCTGAGCACCCTGTTTTACTAATAGTCTGAGTGGCTTGTGAGGCTGATGACTGAGAGAGGCCGAGGGCCTAGTTGTGAGGATTATATATTTATGGATCAGGCTACACGCCGCAATGATATATGGATCGGGCTGCATGCCGCAACGATATATGGATCGGGCTGCACGCCGCAGCAATATATTAGATCGGGTTGCACGCCGCAACGATATGGCGCTTGGGCTGTAGGATCCCCTCCGGAGTATGAACACCCCAGTGAGCACAGTCGACTATATATATGGATCAGTTTGTATGCCGCAACGATATATGGATCGGTATGCACGCCACAACGGTTATTATATGGTACCTATTGAGCATGAGTGTTGAGTGTGAGCGCTGATTGATGAGAGTTGAGTGATAAGGAACTGAGAGGCTTGCCCGAGGGGCTATATATACATGTATGCGAGTGATGCTTTGCCTGAGGGGCTTGATTTATGAAATTACGATTTGCACTCATCTTTATACTGAGCCTCTATTGAAAATGTTAAACAAATGTTTTGAACAACTTTCATTGAAACTGAAATTTTTATGAGATGTTTGGTATTAAATTACTGATTGGTTTTGTTATTTCCACTGAGATTTTCATGTTATGTGATATATATGAATGACTGAGGGGTTTCTACAAGGGCTGTTTATGATTTGTTTTTGCCCGAAGGGTCGATTATGATTTTCATCACTTTCACTATAAACTACATTGAACCTCTATTGAAACTGTTATAAAGTTATTTTTTCAAAGGATTTTACTGAAATTGGAGTTTAATGAGATGATTTGATTTGTATCCTATTTTTGGAAACATACTATACCCGCTGTGATGCTATGATGTGGATTACATGATTTCTTACTGCTCAGTTTTTATTTACTTTTATTACTTATTGAGTTGGCGTACTCATATTACTCCCTGCACCTTGTGTGCAGATTCAGGTATTTCTGAGCTTTCATCAGCTTTTGTGTATTTTTCGGAGTTAGCAAGGTAGCTGCACGGCGTTCGCAGCCATGCCCTTCTCCTTCCTATCCTAATACATTATATTTCAGAATTAATTTGTATTAAGCAGATAGTGTTGAGTTGTACTTAGTGGCTCATGAGTAATGACACCAGATTTGGCTGTGTTCATTGTATTTTCGTACTTGTTTCCGCGTATTTCTCTTGATATTTTAAAATGAAAGAATTGAGACTTAATCTGTTTAGAAAAAAAGAGTAAATATTACAAAATAACTTCCATGTGGTTCGTGTTGTTTGGTTGGCCTAGTACTGTGATAGGCGCCATCACGACCAAGGTATTTAGGGTCGTGACAAGTTGGTATCAGAGTCTAGGTTATATAGGTCTCACGAGTCATGAGCAGGTTTAGTAGAGTCTCGCAGATCGGTATAGAGACGTCTGTACTTATCCTTGGTAGGCTGCAGAACCTTTAGGAAATCCCACATACTTAAATTCTTATCGGGTGTCATTGATTCAACCTGAAATGTAACTCTTTGAATTCCTTCCACACGTTCGTATGCACACATGAGCACTCAATATTAGTTGTGCATTGACGGCTTGTGATTTCCCTGATTGAGGGGTAAGATGTGGTTTCTGTGTGTTGATGTTAGGCCAGTCTGGAGGACTCGAGGCCCGATTTTTGCCTGTAGCTTGAGCGCTGAGGCATAGATTGTGTGAGCATGTGCTTTTGGATTCATATGTTCGGTAGTGTCCCTATTAGTGGAAGTGATAGCTGAATGGTTATGTGATGAGTATGATGTGACTGCGAGATGTGTTCATATGATTTAGATGTGATAAGAAAGGTTTATTTGAGGGTAGGAAGAACGATTTGATGCTTGATTTCCATCTTGGTTTGATGTGTAACCCCGAGTTATTGGTGTTTGGAAGGATCTTGTCATGTTGTCTAGTTTTGGAATGAAGTAAATTTCATGTCATGATATGAGTTTAGACTCAAGAAGGTTAAGTGATCGTGTAAAAGTTATGATTATGGAAGTGTATAGAGAGATACCAGTTTGAGGCTAAGCAAGTGGATTATCTCCTGCAGAGTGTTCTAAGGTTTGTGTGATCCTTATATCATGGGTTGGGAATCCCCTTTTATCAATGAAGTATATGTGCTTTAGTTTGAGTTCGGATCACGTAGAAGAGTTGTCTTGACTGTTACGAGGGTGAATGCGAGGTTCGCAAATGATTTGAAGTACTAGATGGTCTGTGTTGCACGAGCTTATGAAAGATTGAGTTTAACCTTGTATAGTATTGTGGCAGTAATAGAGTATATGCATTATGAGTTATTGTGTGTTTGGATCTATGGTTTTGAGCCAAGTGGGGGAGTCTGCCATTGATAAGTTGATTGAACGGTTATGTACTATGTTGGTTCTAGTTTTAGGCATACAAGTGAATCAATTATGTCTTATAGAGGTTGAAATCAAGGATGACCCGAATAAAGAGAATTTTGGATAGAGGTCGTGTTATGCTTTATGGGTGTATAAGAATTTTGGAATGACTTGAGCTATTATTGGTGAGGGATGTAATGTACGTGGAGTAGGAATTTACTTTGTTGCATTAAGGTGGGGTTACTCTCTGTGGTGTCGGAGTGCTAATGGAGCACAGGTCGTCCCGTCCGCTTGACTAGTCTAATTGAGGT
This sequence comes from Nicotiana sylvestris, assembly GCF_000393655.2. Lineage (NCBI taxonomy): Eukaryota > Viridiplantae > Streptophyta > Magnoliopsida > Solanales > Solanaceae > Nicotiana > Nicotiana sylvestris. Next base: position 60,833,338 of record NC_091058.1, read on the forward strand.
TTGGGTAGAGTGGATGACTCCCGAGAATGGTTCCAATGGTTAAAGATTTTACATGTACAATTAGGATTTCAGGTGTATTTGGCTAGAAACTGAGTTTTATATTGGAGGATGACAAGACTTGTGGCATTTCTGCATCATTATGGCAAAGGTTATAGCTTTAGATTCGCAGAAGGTCTCTTTAGAGCGGGTATCTCGGATGTGATACTTTTGGGGGTGCTTCAGAAGAATACAATGGTTTATGAACCTTATGGCAGTGTGATTTTATGTTTGGGTCTCATGTGGTGAGTCTGGGTTGAGGACTTCGGTATCATGGCAAGGAAAAATATCAATTTGAAGGTAAATCAGAAGAAACCTGGGATAAATAAGATAGCTTGGTAGTAGGTCGGATCGACATGGTAAGGGATATGATTAGTTCTTTGGGTGGTTATGAGGTAAAGAGTTTCTACAGGTATTTTGTGGCAATGCTCTTAGGTTTTTGATGGCTTGCGTAGCTTGGTTGAGATAAAAGGATTCTGTCCTGACGGTATGGTTTTGTGCAAATGGGATTCAGAGAGTTCTTGATGATTTCTACCACGGTTAGAGATGTATATTTTTTACTTGCATGAGGAGCATGTGATGTATAGTGATTTTCTTCTAGATGGGATTAACTGGAAAGTTCTTGGCTAGTTGAATACGTAGTAGCTTGTGGCTCGGAATGGATTATGAAGTCCTCGCATTTGGCAAAGGATGGCATGGTATATGTGGTATGTTGTGTAGGGTTGAGATTGCATGTGTAAGGTTATGGTTCGGTTTTGGAAGAAGGTTATAAATTCTTGGGCAACATGGACAGTTTTAGATGACTAGATAAATGAGGCCATCGATTGGTGTGGCTTGATGATGGTATATATTTCATTGGTATTGCGACACTCTCTTGTGTGATCGATTGCTGAAGTTCAGATTTTGCCTTGTGGTACAAAAAAGTTTCAGGAGTATTCCTCGTAGGATGATCGTGTAATCGGAGAAGTGTAGATATTCCTGTGGTGGAGTTGATACTAGAAATGGTAATTCGTATGTTCTAATGGATTTGGAGACTGATAGTTTTTGTGAGTAGATGGTTTCGTGGTTATGGACTGTGAAAATGTAGCTAAGGTTAGTCAGAGGGTGGTATGTGTTGTGATTCAGTCACTGTGGACTTTTAGAGGGTTATTTATCCATTGTGGGTGACCAAAGTTGATTTAGAGATCATTGATAGGCCTAGTATGGATGTGTGTGCTGCACCGGGACGAAATTGTTGACTCTGAATTGCTATTTTTTAGGGATGTGCCATTCTATTATCATTGAGCTTATTCATGTTCTAGAGTAATCTATGAGTTACCCTTCCGTGTTGCGAGGAGTTGTGATTTTTGGTATGCACATATGGTGCGGTTCTATTTGGGCTTTATAGCGAAATTTGAGTGAGACGAGTATTTGGGTGTTGGATGATTGATTGCACATTGGATATGCTCTTTCGGACTGGTATGGCATTGTGTTACTTACTTCTCCGTGATTATGGTGATTCACTTTTGGGTGCTAGACATCAAATTGCGCGTGGTTGTTGATTTTGATTATAGTGACTTGAGGTGTTTCATGTGGACCCGTGTTTGTATAAGATCGCACATTGCAGTGAAGTTAACTTGAGGTATGATCCTTCGGGTTAGATTCACGTGTTTTGGTTCTACGGTGTATGATGGGTTCTTAGCATTATGTTGTCGTTGTACTGGTGAGCTTGCGGTACAACTCTCTCATTTGATTCACTTCCCATGATTTGAGTACATTCAGACTGTTGCTTATTGGTGCACGGATTGCACAGGTTGTGGCTTTAGATTGTATTGAGGTTTCATGTCACCAGAGTAGTCATGTTGGATTAGATGAGGTCATTAGACCTAGAATGGATACTAACAGATTCAATTTTAGCATGTTGGAAGGATAATATCGATATTTGGCTTAGAAATTTGCTATGGTTCTTGCCAAAGGACAAGTGGCTTCACGAATGGTTGATATGAGGAATGGATATGACTTTCTGCGTGTTTCATTCATCATTGGCAGTATATGGAAGTGTTGGAATAAGGCTTTATTTGATAAGCAGTTTATTATCGATATTCGGTTGTTTTGAGCAACTGCTGTGATTAGAAGTTATCACTACGAGTGTTTGAGCTATGTGGTATATCATGTAATTGCATCTGAGGCTGCAGGTATGGTTTCTTACAACTTGTTCAGACTTATTCAGAGTATATATGTGAGATTCTGATCTTATAGATAATTTCAGAAGTGAAAATTTGGTTCTAAGGTTTATGGGCTAGGTTGGATTATGAAATTTTAGTTATGTTGTGTTATCGGACCTATATAGGATAAGGTGACATGGGATCACCCCCGGGTATGTGCATGGTAAGGTTACACAGTGATTTGATGGTTTTCGGAACAACTCTGGTCATGTTCGGGGACGAACGTATGTATAAGTGGGGGAGGATGTAACGACCCGACCGGTCATTTTGAGCAATTGCACTTTGCTCGCTAGTTCTCGGGCATGACTAGCCCCGTGTGATGTATTATGACTCATGTAAATCGTTGGTTTTGATTTTCAGGATAATCGGAATAGATTTGGAAGAACAATTCTCAGTTTGAAGCTTTAAATTTGAAAGGTTTGACCAAGTTTTGACTTCTTAGTATTCGATCTCGGATTTGGATTTTTATGATTTGGTTAGCTCCTTCGGGTGATTTTGGACTTTGGAGCGCATCCAGAATGGAATTTGGAGGTCCGCGGAAGATTTAGGCTCGAATTAGCGAAATTTGGAATTTGGCATTTTCCGGTCGGCAGTGGAAATTTTGATATCGGGGTCAGAATGGAATTCCGGAAGTTGGAGTAGGTTTGTAGTGTCATTTGTGACATGTGTGCAAAATTTCAGGTCATTTGGATGAGGTTTGATAAGTTTCGGTGTCGTTTGTGAAATTTGGAAGTTTATAAATCCTTAGGCTTGAATCCGATGGTGATTTGATGTTTTGATGTTGTTTTGAGTGTTCCGAGGGTTGGAACAAGTTTGAATGATGTTAAGGAATATGTTGGCATATTTGGTTGAGGTCCCGAGGGTCTAGGGTGTGTTTCGGATGCTCAACGAGATATATTTGGACTTAAAGAGTTAGCAGATTTTTGCTGGTTTTAAGTTGCAGAGGATTTGTTCTATATGATCGCCAACTTGGGTCTGCAATCGTGAAGGTCTGTGAAGTTGGCTATCGCGAACGCGTGGCTGAGGTTGCGTTCGCGTAGTGTTGGGTTTGAGCTGAGGTTGATGGTTATCTCTTCACGTTCGCGAGGGTTATTCCGCGAATGCATAGTTCGTTCACCAGTGTTTCGCATAGGGAAATTTCTGGAGCATCTTTTCTTCCTCTTCGTGATCACGATGGTGCTTCCGCGATCGTGATGAATGTGTATCTGGGCAAATTTAAAAGATTCAAACGAGGGTTCCGAGTTCATAACATAAAATGGAAGTGGAAGCTCGGTATAAGGTGATTCTTAAAGGTATTTTCAGAGAAGTGATTGGGGTAAGTGTTCTTCACTTAATTTTGGTTAAATTCCATGATTGTATCTTGATTTTTATCATATAAATTGGAAATTTGGGGTGAAAATTGGGGGAAAAATGGAAGAGAAATGGAGAGATGATTTTGGGGATTTGAACGGGCATTTGATGTCGGATTTTGATGATTTTGGTATGTATAGACTCGTGAGAGGATAAGGATTCTATTGATGTGATTTTTATCAAATTCTGAAATATGGGCCCTATTTCACCCCCTTTTTCCCTCGTGGAAGTCCGGGTTTCAACATTCATGGGGGAACAACTCGTTTACTTTTGGGAATTGGATATTTGAAGAGTTGCCACCTAACGGATTATGGTGCGTTAGGGCACCTAGAGCGATTAACTCATGTAACTAGTTTGTATTACCAGAGATTACGGTAAGGTCTCTAAATGACCTTAAGGGAAAGGTGTTGGGCACCCCTCGCAGTCCCCAACGGTGGGTCTCGACCGAACTTAAACAATGCGAATTAGTCATTTAACAAGTAAACAGTCTTAGCACATATTTGCAAATAAAAATAGTTTTCACAGTCTAACTACATGTATGATCATGGAAATTCGGATAATGAAAGTAAGAGAGGTTTGGACAACTTACACATATATATGTCAAGAAAAGGAAGTTTAGAGAATTTAAACACATAGAGTAATTGGGAGAGGGAAGTCCTAAGTTGATTAGCCTACAAGATCATACCCATACAATGCTCGGTAATCACTCCTCTATGAGGGGATACACGTGACATTAGCGCGCAGGTCATCATATCCTTTTACTACCCATTACCCTCCCCTTAGTGGTTGTATAAGCGGGTTTAATTAACGGCCCCTAAGCGTGCTGTTACCCATCCCTTCCTTGTGGTCCTGGAGGAGTTTAGGACCTCTAAATCTGGGCAATTCTAGACAGCCTATGGTGTTTTAAAGGGAAAATCTAGGTGACAAACAAAGAATATATAGGACAATCAAATAGGGAAAAAACAGTTAAGGCTCATGTTTACCTCCACATGTACATAAGCAAATAAGAAGCACGTCTCAAACAACTGATTTTGAATAAGTTAAGAAAGCCTAGGAACATGATATCTAGATGAACAATCACAAAACAGAACGTACAACATTTGTTTCAAGAGAAGTGGCAGAATCCTAACCGGTTTGCCTACTGGTTTTATAGCCTGTTAAGCCTGAATAATTTCACACATAAACATAACTAGTTTCACAATTATTCAATGTCCTAAGGCTTGCCTAAGTGTGTATATGCAGTCACAATTTTAGGAAATGGTTTGAAGTTCTTTATTCCTATAGGCATGCTTTCTAGTGACATTTAACAAGACACTGTATGAAGTTCCAGTTTTAGCACTTAATGCACATGGTATTACCCTATGGACATGAGTGAAACTGCTATTAGTTATTGTTAGACACACATACTCACTGAGTAAATGTGACAACCAATTAAACCTACATGCATGATTTCTAAAGAGACAGATTGGAATATATGTTGTAATGAAAATTGAACCTTAGTTATTTTATTCCCTATAGGCACGACGTCTAATCATGTAAAACAAAGTAGGCAGAACTTATTTCAACCAAAGAAAACCTTATAGGCAGGTTATCTAACAAAGCACATTTGAGCCAAAGTTAACCCTATAAGCATGTTATCTAGCATGCAATAGTGATTAGAGTAAACATCTAGGCAAGTTTTCAAAACATGCAATAACAGAGTGCTTTTGAATGAAGTAAACCCATAGACAGGTTATCTAACATACAATAGTATAACGCAAACACCAATATGCATGTTATCTACCCAAGTTTACCCACAGTACCATACAACTACCCTCCCTTTTCACTAGTTACCCCAATATCTGTTTACAATTAATTATTATAGACCAATGATTGAATAAAAATTACATGAATAAGATATAAATTAAGTTATAGGGAGCCTGAAGTAGGCCCAAAGTAAATCCTGGTGTACCAGGCCTTCAATAGTCTCAAATGCCAAGGATTTCATAGCCCAATTCATGTCCAGGTGTGTTAGAGTTCCCTAAGGCCCTCAAGGATCCGGGGCAGTGCTTACACCCAGACTTTTCTCAAATAAAGACTGAATATGTGTAGTGTGGAAGAGCCAGCCCTGATATGCCAGAGTTCAGAGAGATCTCAAGGATCTCTAGGTAGTATACATACCAGAGGGGCAGAACTTAATAATCTAAGAGTAAGTGAGAGTGCTTGAAAAAACTTAGTAAAAACACTGTGGAGATAAATTCTTAGGAGTAAAAGATCTTTTGTAATAGACCAGTTTTTAGAGAAATGCTAGGAATGAAACCAGTTTTAGAAGAACACATTTTGAAAACAGTTTAGAGGAGAGCAAGTTCAATAGACAGTCAGTAGATTAGAGAAGGGTCAGTTCCATACACACTTTAGCAAACATGTTTGCACACAGGGGTAAAAAGGGATTGGGAACACATGGAGATCTTATTGAGGGTGCATGAATAGGCTACAGGGGGACAGGTGGCAGTAACATACATAAAACACTTATAGACTTAATAAATTAACCAGGATAGTAGGCAACTAAACATGGAGCAAAGATGTAGAGGATAGAATCAGGCACACAAGCAGGCTTAACCATAGGCATAAGTAACCAACATGATCACACAGCTAAAGCATAAGTCAAGCAGGTTGTTCAAGCATCAGTTAAACATGTGAAGTGTAAACATATTAGTTGCACATGGAGCAGGGCAGAATTTTTGGCATGCTTGAATAAAGAAGTAAATAAGAGGATAGGTCAAATTCAGAACCAATGAATTAATAAAAGGATGAAACACATAGAGTTTGGGTGTCAAATGTAACTAGAGACATACCAGTTGAGGGAAAAGAGTGCAGAATATTGAGCAAGCAGCCTCACTATCTAGCCTTAGCTAGACCCACAATAGCACAAGTAACACAAGTAGCAAAGACGGAGAATAGTTTGAGTGTGTGTGTATATTGTGAACTGATGTCTATCCGAGAACCAGAACAATGGGGTTTTTATAGTATGCAATAGAGTAGGACACATAAGATAATGAGCCAATCATATGCATATAAGGTATGGAAATCAATTAACAATCAGTCATGACTCAATTAAGGGGCCAAAATCTCATAAATGATACTTAATTTAAGGAAGTCTCATACGGACTCCTTTAGTAAATCAGAGCAAGTTTAATAAGGTAAGAAATAATCAGAAAATTGATCAAGTGAAGTCAGTCATGAACAAATTAGCCACAAAATCTGACTAGTATTACTTAATTTAAGGAAAATTGTATATGGAATTAATCAGTAATTAAGGGCTAGGTTAAATAAGGCAAGAACTAACTCCGAAATCAATTAGTAGTTGGTTCTGAAAATCAGAGCATAAAATCAGGCTAGCAGAACCAATTAATAATTACACATAAGGTAAGTAAACTAATTAAGTTGTAAGCAAGGGAAATAATCAAGAATCAACACATAAGTTTTGACAGAGCAAATCAGTAGATCAAAATTCAAAGTAGTACTGATTTACGGGGAAAAATATCAATTTCCACAAATAGATAGCTAGGCTAAATAGAATTTTAAAAATTAGCTAAGGAATCGAATCAGAAACCCTAATAGAGATGGACTAGGGCAAAAATCACAAGACATTGAATTAGAATAAGGGGAAATCATGAAAGTCAAGGCACAAACAAAATGATGTAACAAGTAACACGGAAAGACTCAGAATCGAAGCAAAATATAAGAAAATTAGGGTTTTAGCATAAATCGATTAGGGTCCAGACAATTTTAGCAGAAATCAATCAATAATACTTAATAACGGATGATTAACACTCAAAAATAAGGAAAACTTTGAGAAGACGAGTTTCAATAAACCGTATTTTTAGGAAGAACGGAAATCACTTGAAAAACCAGGAAACTTTCAAGAAAACATGTGAAGTACGTTCAATCCATCTCAGATCTGTACATATTTGAGAAAACCAAAGATAAAATAAGGGTTTTTTTGAAGTGAAATAGAGATGACAACATAGACTTAGGAGTCCACGAATAAAAATGAGAAAGATCTTACTCAAGGTCGAGTCAAATGGCCTGAAATAGGCAAGAAAACCCTAAGGTGTAAACAGACCGCCTAGGCCCCTTGATGCAGATTCCCTTTGGACCATGAAAGTTGTCTTCGGACGGTTAAGGATGACGTCTTCGGACCATGATGTCCTAGGCCATGAATTGTTTAGTGAGGAATTTGTAGGCCATGAAATGATGTTCTCGGGCCATGAAGATAGTGCCTCCGAACCATGACGCTTTTGAATAATGATATGCAAATTTGAGAGATCCTCAGGCCATGGCATGGTGTCTTCCGGCTATGAGGATGATGCCTTCAGACTATGATGCTTTTGGACAGATTGGCGATATTTTAGCCCATGATATGCAATAGTACGATGTTGACAAGACAAGGCTTAGTCTTGTGAAAGAGAGGGCAGAGCTTAGCCTGACAGAAGAGCGAATAGATAATGCCGGAATAGAGCAACAATCATGCAAGGAGGGACAATGCTTAGTCCCATGCAAATGGAAGGACGTTCTTAGCCTCATGAAAATATGGAGGCAGGGATTAGCCTTATGCAAATATGGCGGTAGGAATTAGCCTCATGCAGATATGGAGGCAGGGATTAGCCTCATGCAAGATATGGAGGCGGGGCTTAGCCTCATGCAAGATGCGGGACAGAACTTAGTCCCATGCAGATGGAAGGTAGGGCTTAGCCTCATGTAAGATGTGGGACAGGGCTTAGCCTCATGCAAGATGCAGGACAGGGCTTAGTCCCATGCATATGGAAGGCAGTGCTTAGCCTTATGCAAATATGGAGGTAGGTCTTAGCATCATGCAAGATGCGGGACAAGGCTTAGTCCCATGCAAAGAGATGATAGAGCTTAGCCTTATGCAAATATGGAGGCACGACTTAGCCTCATGCAAGATGTGGGACAGGGCTTAGTCCCATGCAAAGAGCAAGTAACAAAGAGTATAATATTTCTTAGCTGGAGATATATTCAGTGTCTGGTGGCCCGAGTGATTTTTCTTCGTGCATATATATATATATATATATATATATATATATATTTGCGAATGCTACTACTACGTCAGATGTGCCTACGCTCAAACAAAAATTGTAAGTTTTGTAAGGGGGAGGTTGGTTCATGTCTTTGTCCGCTGGCCTTGCTTTGTTTGAGTTTCCCTGGGTAACACCTGGCTGTTACGGAAATAGAGTTTTCAAAAATATGAAATTATTGATAAAAATAGAGTTATTTTAGAAACATAGCAAAATATCAAGTAGTTTTTAGACAAACTAGTGACTGTAACACATTTCAGAGACATTGCAGCTTTCTCGTATTAGAACTTTGAGGGCCCTCCTCAAAATTCTGCCCTAATTTGGTAGATTATCCTTTGACCGTTTATGGGTAACGAGCCTTGTTGAACCTTCTTCGGAATTTGATAATCCTTCTCAAACTTTTGCCCTAGTTTCTTAACCGATTTCTGACTGTCTAGCATATGTTGGGGTCGGCTAGACATGCTCCGGAATTTTAAGGGTCCTCCTAAAAATTCAGCCCCAGTTTCTAATCTTGGGGGGGGGGAATGGAAATTTTATTATGATTTGACCAAACTGACAGGGCTGCCTACGTATCACCTCTTAAACGGGAATCAGGTCAAGCGTAGTTCAATTACATCATGTGAATGTGAAACCTCTAAGCATAATATCTTTTAACTGCATCTGAATTGATTAGTTTTGGCCAGACTTCTCTATCCATTTCTGCATGTATGAGTGCTCCTCTTGTTTGCACCCTGTGAACCATGCAAGGACCTTGCCAGTTGGGAGAGAATTTCCCTTTTACTTCATCTTGATGTGGGAAGATCTTCTTCAGTACCAGTTGTCCTGGTGCAAATTGTCTTGGTTTGACCCTTTTGTTGAAAGCTCTGGACATTCTGTTCTGGTAAAGCTAACCGTGACAAACTATCTTGGCTCCTTATCCATTCTGCATTGTTGAGTTCTGCTTCCTGTATGATCCTTAAAGAAGCAAACTCTACCTCGATTGGGATGACAACTTCAGTACCATAAACTAGAATGTAGGGAGTTGCCCCGGTTGATGTGCGAACTGTAGTGCGGTATCCCAACAAAGAAAATGGTAGTTTCTCGTGCCATTGCTTGTGGTTTTCTACCATCTTCCTTAGTATCTTCTTGATGTTTTTGTTGGCAGGTTCTACAGCTCTGTTCATCTGAGGTCTATATGTTGTGGAGTTCTTGTGCTTGATTTTGAAAGTTTCACACATGTCTTTCATCAGATCACTATTGAGATTAGCGGCATTATCAGTGATAATAGACTCGGGAACTCCGAATCAGCAAACAATACAATCCTTGACAAATTCCCTGACAACTTTCTTGGTTACAGCTTTGTAGGATACAGCCTCTACCCATTTTGTGAAGTAATCAATGGCTACTAGAATACACCTGTGCCCATTTGAAGTGGTGGGATCGATAGGATCGATGATATCCATTCCCCAAGCGGCGAATGGCCAAGGTGAGCTTGTTGCATTAAGCTCATTTGGCAGCACTTTTATTATATCGGTGTGCACTTGACATTGGTAGCATTTGCGGACATACTAGACGCAATATGTCTCCATGGTCATCCAAAATTAACCGGCCCTAAGTATCTTCTCTGGCAAGACAAAACCATTCATATGTGGGCCACAAGTCCCAACATGTATCTCCTCAAGTAGTTTAGAAGCCTCTTTTATGTCGACACATCTTAGCAATCTCAAATTAGGAGTTCTTCTGTACAAGTTTCCTCCGCTGGGGAAAAAGTGATTGGACAATCTTCGAAGTGTGCATTTCTGAGCATGGTTCGCATGCTCCGGATATTCTCCTTTCACCAAATACTCCTTGGTGTCATGGAACCAAGGTTTTCCATCTGTTTCTTCTTCAACATGGGCATAATATGCCAGCTGATTATGAACTCTCACTGGGATAGGATCAATGAACTTTTTGTCCGGATGTTGTATCATGGATGATAAAGTGGTCAATCCATCGACAAACGCATTTTGAATCCTGTGCACAAGCCAAAACTCTATCTTTGTGAACCTCTTTCTTAATTCCTGTACATGGTGCAGATATGGTAGTATCCTGGGATTCTTGGTGGCCCACTCTCCTTGTATCTGGTGCATAAGCAAATCTGAATCTCCTATTACCAGCAATTCCTGAATATTCATGTTGATTTCCATGTTAAGTCCTAGGATGTAGGCTTCATACTCCATCCTGTTGTTGGTGCAGGGAAATCTCAGTTTAGCAGATACCGGATAATGTTGACCTGTTTCTGATACCAAAACCACTCCAATTCCCACTCCTTTGAAATTTTTAGCTCTATCGAAGAATATTCTCCAACTATCGTATGCTTCGGTAATGTCCTCTCCTACGAATGATACCTCTTCATTAGGAAAATACATTTTTAAGGGTTCGTATTCTCCTTCCACCAAATTTTCAGCAAGATGGTTTGCCAATGCTTATCCTTTGACCGCCTTTTGAGTTACATAGATGATATCAAACTCACTTAACAGTATCTGCCACTTGGCTAACTTCCTAGTTGGCATGAGTTTCTGAAATATGTACTTCAAAGGGTCTATCCTAGATATGAGGTATGTGGTATAGGCACAGAAGTAGTGCCTCAATTTCTGGGCCGTCCAGGTCAAAGCACAGCAAGTGCGTTCCAGCAGAGAGTATCGTGCTTCATAAGGTGTGATCTTCCTACTTAGGTAGTATATGGCTTGCTCCTTTCTCCATGTCTCATCATGCTGTCCCAGAACATATTCAAATGCTCCATCCAACACAGATAGATACAGTAACAAAGGCTGTCCTAGTTCTGGCGGGACCAAGACCAGTGGTGTGGATAGGTACTCCTTGATTTTGTTAAAAGCTTTCTGACAATCTTCGGTCCAGCTTGTTTCGGCATCTTTCCTCAGCATCTTGAAGATGGGTTTACATATAACTGTGGACTGTGCTATGAAGTGACTGATATAGTTGAGACGTCCTAGGAAGCTCATCACATCCTTTTTGCTTCTAGGCGGCAATAACTCTTGAATAGCCTTAACTTTAGACGGATCCAGCTCGATCCCTCGACGACTGACAATGAATCCCATTAACTTTCTTGTGGGAACCTCGAATGCACACTTCACGGGGTTAAATTTTATGTTGTACCTCCTTAACCTATCAAAGAACTTTCTCAAGTCCGCTATGTAATTCGCGACCCTCTTGGATTTGATAATGACGTCGTCCACATACACCTCTATTTCTTTGTGTATCATATCATGAAAGATGGTTGTCATGGCCCTCATGTAAGTAGCCCCAGCATTCTGTAGACCAAATGGTATCATCTTGTAGCAGTACACCCCCATGGTGTAATAAAAGCTATTTTCTCTGCATCTTCTTCATCCATCCAGATCTGGTGATAACCCGCGAAGCAATCTACAAAGGATTGGAGTTCATGCTTGGGGCAATTGTCAATCAGGATGTGTATATTTGGCAGTGGAAAGTCGTCCTTGGGACTTGCTCTATTTAAGTCTCGATAGTCAACACATACTCTGACTTTCCCATCTTTCTTCGGAACTGGCACAATGTTGGCTAACCAAGTTGGGTACTCAACCACCTTGAGGACTTTGGCTTTGATATGCTTAGTGACTTCCTCCTTGATTGTCAGGCTCATATCTAGTTTGAATTTTCTGAGTTTCTGCTTCACTAGCGGACATATGGGATTAGTAGGCAACTTGTGAGCCACTATGGACGTGCTCAACCCGGTCATGTTATCATGTGACCATGCGAAAATGTCCTCATACTCCTTTAAGAAATGAATGTACTCCTCTTTCTCTATTGGCGATAAGTGAATGCTGATGCGAGTCTCCTTGATGGTCTTGGCGTCCCCGAAATTTATTGCTTCAGTTTCGTCCAGGTTGGACTTAGGCTTATTCTCAAAGTTTTCAACCTCCCTGACAACTTCCTCAAGTATCTCATCTTCTTCATCTGAATCACTATCCTCATGTTGCGTTGCCTCATTACATGTCACAGTCACTGTTTCATCAAGAAAAGTAATAATAACACTGTAGAAAGAAAAATATGGAAGATAATAATAAATAATAAAGAGCAATGCATTTGATTAAGACTTAAAACATCCAAACAAGTACGGCTCGATGAATTGAGCATTTATTTTGAAACAAGTGAGTTTTTAAAATAAAATTACTAAAAATCTTAGATACTTAGAATGGCTATAGAAATAAAATCTGCCAAGCTACCTAGGGACTCGACAGGCCCGGATGGTGTGGCAGTCTAGTTCCTAAGAATAGCTCCCTTCTCCACAGTCTCAATAGTGAAGCCTTCTTCTTGCTCCTCCTCAATTATTGCACTGCAGTTTATATCCCCGTCCTCCAGGAATAGATTCCTTAGCCCATCTAATGCTTCTTCTTCTATAGTTCTCCATATTGTGTCAGCTTGGTGAAAAGTTTGACCCAGATGTGGTACTGGTTGCTCGAGAGGGTAATAAGGTCCATGCCATGGAGGTGACCAATCATCATACTCCTGCCATGTATACTGGTATCCAAGCCCGAAAGTAGTACCATGGTGCTTCAGCTGTATTGGTTTAGTAATACCCTGGAGATTCTTCCCAAGCCCTTTGCCGGGTTTATACCCAGACCATGCCAGTATGCTTTCTACTTTGCTACTCCAGTATTTGTCTTTCTCAACGTCATTGACACGTTCGATATGATGATAAGTTTCCCCTCCTAGACTTCTTCTGTTCCCAATAAACGAGATGGTTTGACTAGTGTAAATGGGGTTACTCCCATCTCCATAAATGATCACCTCCTGATGGTTCCATTCGAATTTCATGGCTTGATGTAGTGTGGAAGCCACAACCCCAGTGACATGTATCCATGGTCGGCCTAACAAAAGATTGTATGAGGCTGATATGTCGAGCACCTAAAATTCAACGTCGAACCAAGTTGGCCCCATCTATCGACAAAGATTAATTTCCCCAATCGTGGCCCTTTGAGACCCACCAAAGGCTTTCACATTCATTCTTCCTGCCCATATTTCATGGGAACCTTTCCAAGTCTTTTCAGAGTATCCAACGGACAAATATTGAGGTTTGAACCTCCATCAATCAAGACACTAACAATGAATTTGTCTTCAAATTACATTGTGATATGTAATGCTCGGTTGTGATTCAACCCTTAAAGTGGTAGCTCATCCTCGTGGAAGATTATTTTATGACTTTCCAGCACCTGCCCTACCATATTGTCCATCTCTCTGCAGGTGATATTGTTGGACATATAAGCTTCACTCAACACCTTCATCAAAACATTTTTGTGTGTCTCTGAATTTTGCAAAAGTGACAATATGGATATTTGAGCTGAGGTTTTCTTCAAATGATCAATGACAGAATATTCCCTTACTTGTACTTTCCTCCAAAGGTCACCTGGTCCTGTTTCAATGACAGGATGCTTGGTAGTGGCATCCTTACTTGGTCCTCCTAAGGGTTCAGGTGTATAGATTCTTCCGGTCCTAGTCATTCCTTGTGCGGCATCAGATTCCTCCATTTTCGCCTTTCCTTTTTGCCTAGCTTTGACAACGTAATCCCAAGGTATTGCTTTTGAGTTGAAAGGAGGCGTGGTTGATACTGTCACTGTGAAAGGTGTAGCCACTTCTACTTCAAATAAAACATGGGTGGCCGCAGGTGGAGCTTCCTCTACCTCAAATGGAATTGATGCAGCTATCTCAACCTCGATTGGTGACTGAATCTATACTACAATAGGAGTAAGTGTGACTGCAGGTTTAAAGCCATCGCCTTCTCGCATAAGCCCGATTGACCCCTTAGGATTCCATTCTTCATCCATCTCTATCACATGTATTCCGCCAGCCCTATGATCCGGGAGAGGGTTGTTGCGGACATTGGGTGCAGCTTCTTTTGCCTGTATGACCTTATTGTTAACCAGTGTCTGGATTTTGTCTTTCAATGTTTGGCACTTGTCAATGGTGTGCCCCTTCATACCAGAATAGTATGCACAAGTTTTGTTTGGGTTGACCCATTGGGACGGGTCTTCTACTGCCACAGCAGGAATGAGAGTGACGTAACCAATAGCTTTCAACCTTTCATATAGCTGGTCGATGGGTTCAGCAATAGCGATGTATTGTCTGGTGGTTTGCGGTCAAAATTGGGTCATGGCCTTGGATAATTTTGGCGAGTTGGAGGTGACTGGAAGTGAGATGGTTGGGAATTGTAGGTATGATTGCAGTGGCTGGTTAGGAGTATTTGGGAGATGAGGGTTGGTATGTGGGTGGTGGTTCTTGGTATGTGGGTGGAGGTGTTTGATTTGTAAGTGGAGATTTCGGGCTTTGAGCTACCATTACTGCCCCAACGTCTCTCTTCTTTGATATGCCGCCTGATTGTAATGCCTTATTTGTGGCCTGTAATGCCTCAAAGTTTGTTACCATCTCACTCTTGATGCCTTCTTCGATTCTTTCCCCGAGTTTGATGATATTGTCATACCTCATTTTTACTACACCCCGCAAAAAGTATAAATACAAGGGAGTTTTTCCAATTAAAGGACAATCAAAATAGGATTTGTTTATTTAAAGATTCAGAGTCGCCACTTGGAAAAATTTATGGTGTCCCAATTCACCGGTTTAAAATCCCGAATCGAGGAAGTTTGACTCTATTATCGGTCCGCAAACACAAAAATCCGGGTAAGGAATTCTGTTAACTCGGGAGAAGGTGTTAGGCATTCCCGAGTTCCGTGGTTCTAGCACGGTCGCTTTGATCATACTTGGACTGTTAAAATTGTTTAATTACTGACTTTAGATCTTATGTGCATTTATCTATTAACCGCTTTTTAAATCAAAAATTACTTTGAAACGGGTCACGCGTACGTGTACCCATTTTTGCCGCGTAAAAATTATGTCACGCGTACGTGTCCACAATTAATAACGCTTGTTATTATTAAGAAAGTTTAGCCGAAGTTACGCGAACGTATACTCCGATTTTATTTTTAGAAATCGTAACCTGTCACGCGAACGTGTCCACAATCATGATAGTATTTTAAACGGCCCTAAAGGTTTCTCTACGAACATTTGTTATTTTATCTAAATCATAAGGAATTAGTGAGGACCATGCACTATTTGAGTCGCCTAATATGGCGCACCTCCAATCTTATTATAAAAGAACCCAACTAATCAACTAAGGAAAAATTGCAGAGCTTCTGCTTGTTTTGGGCTAAAGATTCTACATTACTGGATTACCAAAACGCGTCGCATTGGAAAGTTAAAAAACCAAAAGGAAATTATTTCGGACACTAGGAACGAAACCCCTTTAAAGAGGGTCTTCAGGTTTTGGGCTCAAACCAGGACCAATTTTATGACAAAGAAAGCTCCTGAGGTCCGTATACGGCGTATCTCGCAATTGGGCTTGCGTGAGGCACAATTTTTCGTGTCCGAAATATTCAGAACACCCAAATAATGTCATTTACTGATGACACCAAGAAACGAGATTGATTTAGTAAATTGAATCTTTGATTTTAAACGCCAACACTGATTAATCAACACACCTGCATGCCTTCAAAATTACATGCACATATTTGGACTGATTTAGCTACTGAAACGGACCCGTGGTCAATGAGTGAGTCGCTGGGCTCGAGGGACAAGCCCAAACCAGAATCAATTCATAAACAAACTGACACCAACTTCAGTATCATTTCACAACAAAGATGATCTAATAACTAAATTTGAGTGCAGACAGAGGCTTCAATCAAAATTCAAAGTAAAGATAATATAAATATATCCGATGCTGAACTAGACCTAATGTTAGTCGAGCATTCATAACAGTTCAGAAACATGTTGTAGTTCAATGATACAATACCAAAGTCCAGCTACCAACTCAAATGGACAAATTGCTACCCAAGTTTCAGAATTCAATCAATCGAGACAACAAACAAATTTCACATGAAAATCAAAGTAATGCTACTGAAAATAGAATAATGCCATGCTTTGAATTTAGCTTATGTTTCACTCTTCAAGTTCATTTCACAACATTGAAGCTCGAAATAGATACCTGGAGATTTGAAAGAGCAAAGAAAAAAAGAAGAAATTAGTAGAACATCGGCAAGAGGTCAGCAACAGAAGTTACCCAGATTCAGCAATTAAGACACTAAAAACAGCTCGCTAATTCAATGGAACAGTGACCCTTAACAGGCTTGAACCATAAAACTTTTCAAAAGACCTAATATCAATCCATTTGAACTCTCAGAATAAGAAACCTTTTTTCAGAAGTTGAAAAAGAATAAGAAATTATTGAAGAAGCTCAAAAAGAAAAACCAGTCATTGTTGATTTTTTGTATTTTTTCTCTCCACCTTCCCTTTTTTTTCTTCTTTTGAAGCCAAGTTATCGTGCCTTTATAGGCAAATTATTAGGGCAGCTTTCAGATATTAGTCTTTGCACATTTTCCCCCTTTTGAATTTTCATTATAGCTCAGATACCCTTGTTACAAAAATAAAAAATCAGAACCAACCCCTTCCCCAGCTTCCTAGTCTGTTATAGCAAGATTCCCTTAACCAATTACCTAAACTACCCCTAGAACCCTGATTATTTACTCTAGGAAACCAACCTAGCAGAACCCCTGTTGATACTTAGACATATCGAATGGGCCATGGGTCAATTCGGTCCAACTGTTCAACCCCAAATGAACCGAAATAGACCCAAAACCCAACCCTCAATATCAAAGATCTATTCGGCCCAACCAGCAGTTATCTGATTACCAAATAACACAGAACAATTAAACTTTAGCCTAAATGGTTTACTAACTAAATTTAACCAAACTAACAATTTTAAAACTTACCTAACAAGATTCCAATTACTTATGCATGAATGAATAGACTCCGGAAAAAACAAAAAATTTAAAAACAAACTAAGGACAGATTAAACCAAAAAAAAAAAAAGAATACCTAAGAAAAGTTCGGAAAATAAGCAGGGGAGCCTGGGTCTTCAGATCCTCTGATTTTCCGGCCAAATCTGATGATAATCATGTGCTCTTACGAAGAACACACGAATAAAATTGGATTCGGCACGAAATTTCGCCAAAACCTGACTTGGGATTTCTGGGGTTCGTTTCTGATCTAAGATTCGAGGAACTGGGGCAATATTCGAGGGTAATGGCGTATGGATTTGGAAAGAGGGGAGTGAGTAGGCTATAGGGTGTGATTTTGGTGGCTTTTGGAGGTGGCGCCGCCACCGGAGGCCGGGGATTTGGGGGCGGCTTAGCTAGGGTTTAGGGGGTGTTTCTGGTGAGGGCGGTGAGCAGAAGGGGATTCTGAGGGGGGGGGGAAGGTTTTCGGACACTTAAATACCCTTGGGGCTTTAGTTCTGAGCCGTTTGATCAAGGGGAGATCAATGACTTAGATCAATACTTATTGAAATGACGTCGTTTGGTTTGGGGGGGGGGAACCAAACCAGATTAGGGTGGTTTGGGCCGGGTATTGGGTAATTTTTGTTTGGGATGGGGACAATTAAATTGGTTTGAGCCCAGATTTGGATTTCCTTTCATTTCTTTCTTTTTCTTTTTTTTTTTTCAATTTCAAAATTCTTTTCTTTTCAAAATTAAAATAAAACCTAAATTAATTGATAATAATAATTTTTTAACTAAATTAACCTACCCAATTAGATTAATCACTCATCATGGTATTTACAATAATTAATTAAATCCTAAATTTAAAGAAAAATTATACAATTAAAAAGTAAAAATGCAAAATGAACTATTTTTGTGATTTTCATTATTTATAAAACAAACTACTTTACTAATTAATCTAAAATATAAAATTAAATCCTAAATGCAGATGCAACATATTTTTGTATTTTTTATGAATTAAATAAAATAAACGTGCACAGACAAATGCAAATAATTAATAGAAAATGCCACGAAATCCGACAAAATTACAAACACTGAAAGAAATTATTTTGTTTTGAATTTGTTGGAGTAATTCATATAGAGAAAAAATCACGTGCTCACAACTGCCCCTCTTTGCCCGGAAACACGAAGAGTTTTCGTGCAAAGATAAGTGAGCGGATACGAGCGATTTTTGCCCGTTTGAATACTCCGTGGGAAGCATTTTTAAAAGATTTGACCGCACCCTGGTTCCGAGGTTGCCTACATATCTTTGGATAAAAAGGAATCAGGTCAGTGTAGTTCGGGAATGTCTGGTAGTTGGGACTACCATGGAGCTATGTTGTTGTTGTTGCTGCTGCTCACTGAACCCCTTATTACACCATGTCAAAAATAAAAGAAGCTAGACTAGACTATGATCTATGCTTTACAAAATCCTATCTAGATCTTCAAACTTGATCTTATGTTTCTTGTTGCCTTGTATTCTCTCGGTAGAATTCCTTCGTTGCCGCCTTGAATTGTAAACTGAGATGTTTCCCTTTCTCCAGGTGGATGCCTGACTGCTGAACTTGATATGTAATCTCATGCTATCCAGGCAGGCTCCTGACTTTGAAACATAAATATATTCCCACGCTATCCAGGCGGGCTCCTGACTTCAAAACGTGAGTGTATTCCCATGCTATCCGGGCGGGCTCCTGACTTCAGCAAAATAGACAAAAACAAAGAAAATTTTCTGCCCCAGCTTGGTGGCTGGGCCCATGTGTAGGTGTAAAACGAATCACATTACCGAATATCAATAAGAATTTTGAAAAACCAAAACTTGAGTTGTACTCCCTTGTTCTCTAGGCGGGCTCCTGACTGCTAAACTCGAAAGTATTCCCTGCTTTCCAGGCGGGCTCCTGACTTCAACTTGAAAGTACTCCCTGCTCTCCAGGCGGGCTCCTGACTTCAAAATAGACAAAACAAAGAATTTGAAAGCTAAAACTTAAATGGTACTCCCTTGTTCTCCAGGCGGGCTCCTGACTGCTATGCTTGAAAGTATTCCCTGCTCTCCAGGCGGGTTCCTGAATTCAACTTGAAATGTATTCCCTGCTCTCCAGGAGGGCTCCTGACTGCTGCATTTGAAAGTATTCCCTGCTCTCCAGGCGGGCTCCTGACTTTAACATAGACAAAACAAAGAATTTGAAAGCTAAAATTTAAATTGTACTCCCTTGTTCTCCAGACGGGTTCCTGATTGCTACACTTGAAAGTGTTCCCTACTCTCCAGGCGGGCTCCTGACTTCAACTTGAAATGTTTCCCTACTCTCCAGGCGGGCTCCTGACTTCAACAAAATAGACAAATACAAAGAAAATTTTCTGCCCCAGTTGGTGGTTGGGCGCAGATGTAAGTGTTAAACTAAATCCTATCATCCAATATTACTAAGGATTTGAAAGCTAGGTCCCATTATGCAGGGGGTCCTGACAACTCTTAACTAAACGATAATTTTAAATCTAAATTATATCTTCTACCGGTGTGACTTCTGCTAAATCTTGCTATCTAAGAGAATCTATTAACCACTCCCCATTATCCAGGAGGGTCCTGAAAATCAAAAGTCAAGTTTTATCTTAAGAGTGACAACTTTCATGGCTGAATTATACTACCCTACAACAGAACTTACGCTAAATGTTATTATCTAATCGAAATCTTAAAGCTACGTCTCATTATTCAGGAGGGTCCTAGAAACTCCTAATTGAATCCCATCTCGAATATGCAAACTTCTAAGCTAACTTATATTCTTTTGGGATACATTTATGCTAGGTTATGTTATTTCTGAACTTTAAGCTAGGTCCCATTTTCCAGGAGGGTCCTAAAAGTTTACGGTCAAACCTGTTTTGATGCTTGCTCTTTCCCCTACGGAGAGTTTCTCTGAAACAAATGAATTTTCTGCCCCTGTTTCAATCAAAGAAAATTTTGTCAGTTTAAAGTGGTGGTTAGCTGATGGCATTCTTGCTGGAGATCTTTCCACTGCATTGTTTTGTTCTGAATGGCTTTCCCTGAACTGGCCCTGAACCGCTTTTACTTTCTGACTGACTTTCAAATCCCATGACCTTTGACGAACCGAGTGTTCTATACCCATGTTGTTGTTTCACACCTCTGTCCCCTTTATTTGACCTTTGCATCTCCCATGATATTACCAACTCATTCCACCGGTGAAGCTTCTGGTGATTCCTTGTACCTCCTCTTACATCATGTTGTCCTTAGTATGCTCCGACCACGATGTGCTTTGCAATTTTGGAAGTTGGTGGTGAGCTTTGACTTGCTTTGAACAAAACAGACATTGACATCTTAGACAAATAAACCCAAAAGAAAATGAAACACAATGACCTTGTGGGTTAAGGATAAGAAGAATCCAAAACCAGATGACTGCTATAAAGGGAAAAAGAAAAAGAAACTTATATGAGTGGAACTGGTGGTACCAATGATCATGACATGCATTTCGGATTAATTGGCCCAATCTGTCCAATCAATCAACTTTCAGTCTCCGTACTTTGTCGCTTCAGAATTTCCATGACCTGATTACTTTACCCGAACCTTGACCTTGTTCATCCTGCGGTACCTTGAAACAGTTCTCCACCAACAGACCTTTCTCACTTGTTGACTTTTCAACTCACTTTCGCCTCAAGGTGCCCGTGAGGGTTTTCACCAATAAGACTCTCTCATTTTAATTTCTTCAACTCTCGTCGCCTTACGGTGCCTGTGAAGGTTTTCACCAATAAGACTCTCTTATTTTTATTTTTCCCTGCTTGAACCAGAGTGTTGCCCCTGACATGAATTACCTTTACCTGCTCGACTTGGCATTTCTCAAAGACTGATCAGAAAGTCTTTCTTTGGACCGTAATGTGGGCTTTTGGACAGGGTTAGAAAGAAAGGGTATAAAAGGCTCAAAACAATTCAAATGGGTCAAAGTTACAACTTTCGGAATCAGATTTCCCACAACAATCACGACTTCTGCCCCAGTTTCTGGCTTGGGGGCTTTTGGATTCTTGTTTGATGAGACCGAATCATGAGGCTGCCTATGAATCCTTAAAAGGAATCAGGTCGAACGTAATTCATGTCATAGAAATTACTTTGTTGTTGTGATTTTTCTTTTCTCTTTCCTCTTCTCTTTTCTTTCTTTTCTCTTTTGCCTTATATTACTACACCCTGCAAAGGGTATAAATACAAGGGAGTTTTTTCAATTAAAGGACAATCGAAATAGGATTTATTTATTTAAAGATTCAGAGTCGCCACTTGGGATAATTTATGGTGTCCCAAGTCACCGGTTTAAAATCCTGAATCTAGGAAGTTTGACTTTATTATCGGTCTGCGAACACAGAAATTTGGGTAAGGAATTCTGTTAACCCGGGAGAAGGTGTTAGGCATTCCCGAGATCCGTGGTTCTAGCACGGTCGCTTTTATCATACTTGGCCTATTAAAATTGTTTAATTACTGACTTTAGATCCTATGTGCATTTATCTATTAACCGCTTTTTAAATCAAAAATTACCTTGAAACGGGTCATGCGTACGTGTACCCATTTTTGGCGCGTAAAAATTATGTCACGCGTACGTGTCCACAATTAATAACGCTTGTTATTATTAAGAAAGTTTAGCCGAAGTTACGCGAACGTATACTCCGATTTTGATTTTAGAAATCGTAACCGTGTCACGCGAACGTGTCCACAATCACGATAGTATTTTAAACGGCCATAAAGGTTTCTCTACGAACATTTGTTATTTTATCTAAATCATAAGGAATTAGTGAGGGCCATGCACTATTTGAGTCGGCTAATATGGCGCACCTCCAATCTTATTTTAAAAGAACCCAACTAATCAACAGGAAAAATTGCAGAGTTTCTGCTTGTTTTGGGCTAAAGATTCTACATTACTGGATTACCAAAACGCGCATTGGAAAGTTGAAAAACCAAAAGGAAATTATTTCGGACACTAGGAACGAAACCCCTTTAAAGAGGGTCTTCAGGTTTTGGGCTCAAACCAGGCCCAGTTGTATGACAAAGAAAGCTCCCAAGGTCCGTATCCGACGTATCTCGCATTTGGGCTTGCGTGAGGCATAATATTTTGTGTCCCAGATATTCAGAACACCCAAATAATGTCATTTACTGATGACACCAAGAAACGAGATTGATTTAGTAAATTGAATCTTTGATTTTAAACACCAACACTGATTAATCAACACACCTGCATGCCTTCAAAATTACATGCACATATTTGGACTGATTTAGCTACTGAAACGGACCCGTGGTCAATGAGTGAGTCGCTGGGCTCGAGGGACAAGCCCAAACCAGAATCAATTCATAAACAAACTGACACCAACTTCAGTATCATTTCAGAACACAGATGATCTAATAACTAAATTTGAGTGCAGACAGAGGCTTCAATCAAAATTCAAAGTAAAGATAATATAAATATATCTGATGCTGAACTAGAACTAATGTTAGTCGAGCTTTCATAATAGTTCAGAAGCATGTTTTAGTTCAATTATACAATACCAAAGTCCAACTACCAACTCAAATGGACAAATTGCTACCCAAGTTTCAGAATTCAATCAATCGAGACAACAAACAAATTTCACATGAAAATCAAAGTAATGCTACTGAAAATAGAATAATTCCATGCTTTGTATTTAGCTTCTGTTTCACTCTTCAAGTTTATTTCACAACATTGAAGCTCGAAATAGATACCTGGAGATTTGAAAGAGCAAAGGAAAAAAGAAGAAATCAGTAGAGCATCGGCAAGAGGTCAGCTGCAGAAGTCACCCAGATTCAGCAATTAAGACACTGAAAACAGCTCGCTAATTTAATGGAACAGTGACCCTTAACAGGCTTGAACCAGAAAACTTTTCAAAAGACCCAATATCAATCCATTTGAACTCTCAGAATAAGAAACTTTTTTTCAGAAGTTGAAAAAGAATCAGAAATTATTGAAGAAGCTCAAAAAGAAAAACCAGTCATTGTTGATTTTCTGTATTTTTTCTCTCCACCTTCCCCCTTTTTTTTCTTTCGAAGCCAAGTTATCGTGCCTTTATAGGCAAGTTATTAGGGCAGCTTTCAGACATTAGTCTTTGCACATTTGCCCACTTTTGAATTTTCATTAGTGCTTAGATACCCTTGTTACAAAAATAGAAAATCAGAACCAACCCCTTCCCCAGCTTCCTAGAAGCTTCCTAGTCTGTTATAGCAAGATTCCCTTAACTAATTACCTAAACTACCCCTCGAACCTTGATTATTTACTCTAGGAAACCAACCTAGCAAAACCCTGTTGATACTTAGACAAACCGAATGGGCCATGGGTCAATTCAGCCCAACTGTTCAACCCCAAATGAACCGGAATAGACCCAAAACCCAACCCTCAATATCAAAGATCTATTCCGCCCAACTAGCAGTTATCTGATTACCAAATAACACAGAACAATTAAACTTTAGCCTAAATGGTTTACTAACTAAACTTAACCAAACTAACAATTTTAAAACTAACCTAACAAGATTCCAATTACTCATGCATGAATGAATAGACTCCGGAAAAAATAGAAAATTTAAAAACAAAGTAAGGACAGATTAAACCAAAAGAAAAAAAAAGAAAAATACCTAAGAAAAATTCGAAAAATAAGCAAGGGAGCCTGAGTATTCAGATCCTCGGATTTTCCGGCCAAATCTGATGTTAATATCGTATGCTTTTACGAAGAACACACGAATAAAATCGGATTCGGCACGAAATTTCGCCAAAACTTGACTTGGGATTTCTTGGGTTCGTTTCTGATCTAAGATTCGAGGAACTGGGCAATATTCGAGGGTAATGGCGTATGGATTTGGAAAGAGGGGAGTGAGGAGGCTGTAGGGTGTGATTTTGGTGGCGTTTGGAGGTGGCGCCGCCACCGGAGGCCGGGGATTTGGGGGCTGCTTAGCTAGAGTTTAGGGGTATTTCTGGTGAGGGCGGTGAGCAGAAGGGGATTCTGAGGGGGGAGGGGGGAGGTTTTCGGACACTTAAATACCCCTGGAGCTTCAGTTCTGAGCCGTTTGATCAAGGGGAGATCAACAGCTCAGATCAATACTTATTGGAACGACGCCGTTTGGTTTGGGGGGGGAATCAGACCGGGTTAGGGTGGTTTGGGTCGGGTATTGGGTAATTTTCGTTTGGGCTAGGGACAATTAAATTGGTTTGAGCCGAGATTTGGATTTCCTTTCATTTCTTTCTTTTTCTTTTTTTTTTTCAATTTCAAAATTCTTTTCTTTTCAAAATTAAAATAAAATCTAAATTAATTAATAATAATAATTTTTTAACTAAATTAACCTACCCAATTAGATTAATCACTCATCATGGTATTTACAATAATTAATTTAATCGTAAATGTAAAGAAAAATTATACAATTCAAAATTAAAAAGTAAAAATGCAAAATGAACTCTTTTTGTGATTTTCATTTTTATAAAACAAACTACTTTACTAATTAATCTAAAATATAAAATTAAATCCTAAATGCAGATGCAACATATTTTTATATTTTTCATAAATAAAATAAAATAAACGTGCACAGACAAATGAAAATAATTAACAGAAAATGCCACGAAATCCGACAAAATTGCAAACACTGAAAGAAATTATTTTGTTTTGAATTTGTTGGAGTAATTCATATAGGGAAAAAAATACGTGATCATAGATATCAAAGAATTTATGATTTTAAATAACCATCAATCTTTCATAGTATTGCGGATTCTGTGCTCTGACGAAAAACTTGTTCATTTGTTCCTCGTCCAAGGATGGCTTGACTTTGGCTGCATACTCGCGAAAAGTCTCGGTGGGCTTCTTCTTGAGGTTCTGAATGTAGAAAGCATCTGCTGTATTTTCTGTGTTGAACCTAAATCGGTCCATGAAATCAGATGCCATACTCACCCAGTTGGACCATTTCTTAGGATCCTGGCTGATATACTAGGACAAAGCTTCTCCCGTAAGACTCCTTATGAAAAGCTTCATTCAGATCTTTTCGTCCTTTCCGACCCAGACAAGTTCATCACAATAGGTCCTTAGATGAACCCTAGGATCACCTGTACCGTCAAAAATCTCAAACTTAGGAGGTTTGTACCCCTCTAGAAGTTCTACATCTGGCTATATGCATATGTCTTCATAATTCAAACCTTCTATATTTTTGCCTCCTTCGACACCCTGAACTCGACTTGTCAACTTCTTGAGTTCCTCAACCATGTTCTTAATGACCAGGTCCTTCTCGGCGGAGTCTGGTGTATAGGATGTTTGTTGGATAAAGTGAGGTACAGTTTCCACATATATATAGGGTTGTTTGGTGAGTGCCAGGTGCTTGGGTGTAGTGGTGGTCATTGGTTGAGTTTTGAGGATTAGGAGTGTGTTGTGGTGTGTTCTGGGGAGTGTGATAAGTGGCAGTTGGTGGGTATTGGATTGGTTGATGGTGGTATTATGGGGGAGTTGGTATTTGTAAGGGAGTCAGATTTTGAGGTGGGGTTGCATATTGATGTAGTGTAGAAGGGTTTTGTGGATGTTGGTTTGGTGTGTTTTGGGGAGGTGCTGGGTTCTTTGTGTTTTGTTGGTTGATGTCGGGGACATTCAGGGTGAGGGATAGGTTTGCCAAGTTGCGGAGCTGCTCAAGCTCTCCCTGTAACTCTAGTATCTTTGGTTCCAATCTAAAAACTAAATCATTTAGTGCCGGAGTACTCCAGCCGTCTGAAGTTTCTGCATTTTCCACATTCTCCTTTCGAATACCACTTAAGTTGTCCATTTTAGTCTTCCCTTTTCTCTTTGTATTACTTAGAGGAGGAGGGGATGGAGGGCTTCTAGATCTGGTGTGATACGCTAATGATGCCAGTATGTGCGAATCAACCTTAGGGGATGAGAATAAAGAATAAAGAAAAACAAAGGTAAACAAGTCAGTAAGGATTCTGAAATGTTTGTAGTATTTAAACACATATTGCGGGAATGTAAATTCGCATCCTAATTTAGGAGACTCATTGTACCTAAGGTAGGCCTAGCGAGAAATAAATTTGGAGAAATTCAGTGCTAACAATTGCCTCATTTCATTAATTGTAAAAATAAATGACCCAAAACGACACTAAATAAGATAATGTTACTAGTGACACTTAGCCTTATTACATTTAAAAAGGAAAGCAAGTAAATCTAATCTACTTGGTCCCAGAAGGACCCTCTCTAGACCGGATGTTGTTGTCGATCAACTCTCCCAGCTCGCGCAGGTTTAGCAGTAGGAATGCCCTTGCCAAATGCCCTCCTTCATTTCCTTCAACGTTCTAGCAGTCGGTGACCCTCTTCCTTATCTTCCCTTCCAATTCCATTAAACTATATTCCAGCCTCTTGCTGGATTTAACAGCTCTTTCTTTCCACTCGTTGATCATTTCCATGTCGGCCTTATGCTGTGCCATATGCTCGGCTTCAGACTCTCGAACTCTTTTTCATAGCTTGTTGTACTTCACCTCTGCTTCGGCAAACTCATCTATGACCATATTTCCCGGACCAACCCTTGGTTCAGAGACTCCTGATAGATTATCATCCAACCATGAGGGGTAAAAGTATGAATGACCTGCATGATATCGGTCTGCCTCGATGGTATCCTTCTCCACAATAATCTTCAAAGTCCACATATGTTGTCCTTCATTATTATATGGGATGGCGTCACCCTGGAAATCAGCTATGAAATGACTCATCTTAGCAAACTGTGGTATGACTTGTCTCCTGCCTGCCTGTCCCATAACTCTAAGGGGAGCATAAGGGTATATCCCTCTTAACCCGATCAACACCAAATGTGGGACATCTCTGGATCTTATGATGAACTCGTCGGTAGGGAACCACTCGAACATCCACTGAACCTGGTCCTCAGTCAACTTGTTGAAAAACTACACCCATCCTACAACATCCTTAGGTTGATCGAACATGTGTGGAATGTAAGTCATCCTTTTAGGGTGATGGAAGGCTATGTGGTCATTCCACGGCCTTCGTGGAAACTCTTGGCGGTATTGGTCCCCTTGGAGATATTCTAATAGCCAGACTTGTAACAGCAAATTGCAACCCTCGAAGAATCTGGACCCCTTCTGACAGCATTTCAAGGCCCAGTACATATCCACAATGATCATAGGGACAGTAGTATATGTCTGCCCCTCGATACCATCCATCAGAGTTTTGGCCACCATGGCCGGCCTAGTATCAATTCTGTCCCCCTGGATTGGGAATACCAGCATGCCCAAGAAGCACACAATGAACATGAAGACCCTGCAATGAACCCATCCCAAAGAGGTAATTGAGAACTCATCATCAAAAATACGGTAACAGCTACTATGACCGTATCTTTCATAAAGGAAATCAAAAGGTATGTAGGAGTTTTTTAGGCACTCCAAGTCATCATTTTTCTTTAGCCCCAGCATCTTAAGGAACCCTGTAGTGGTGCGATTTTCAGGTGCTAGTAGACCATGGCTATTCCAAAGAAACCCCACAAATCCCCCTATTTCTTCTAGAAGGGGAGTCATTTCTATGTCTCCAAAACGGAACACAGCCCTTTCCTTATCCTAAAACAGAGCGGCAACCTCGATCAGCATCTTGTTTGGTTGAAGATCCAATAAAGATGGCAAATTCCTTAAGACTCTTTTCACATGATTTTGGTCACTTGAGGAAAGGTCCCTCCACCAGTCTATCAAAAGTGAAGGTATGCTACCAACCATACCGAATCTAGGGACTTGGTGCCTCATTTTCTGCAAAATAAGAGAGAGTTTGGCCCTTTTCCCACTCCAGGTTCGTCTATTTATACAGTAATGATTAGCCTATAGGCACTTAGTTCTCCAAATTAATGCACACAATCGTGGTTACGTCCGTTGGGATTGTAGAAAATCCGATGGACTTTTGGACGAGGCTTGTCTTAAAGGGTTATTATGCGGACAACATATTAACCTGGGTAGGTTTGACTATGATGCATGTACAATTACTCAGAGTAAGGCTGCTATAGAGGTCTAGACTGGGCAACATGAAGGGGAAAGGTACGGAACCATCGAATGCACCGCTGATCGACTAGTTTACCGCAAATATGCCTTTCCGAATTTAAAGGGTGATATATAGGAAGAGCGCAAACACTCATCAAGCGTTGCTATAGGATTGATTACGCACGAGTGGAATATGATATTGAGCATGATTTATGCAACAATAAATAGCATGTTGTCAAGTGTTTGCACGTAAATAATGATAAATGTAGTATTTAAATAATTGAAAGACAGTTATGGAAAAAGAAAATAAGAGAGACAAGTTAGTTTTAGGAAAATAAAGAAATCATAAATGCTTGAAAATAAGCAGTTAAATTCAAACAAGGGGAAATGGTACATGGGATAGAGCATGCTTGGACTAATTCACAAAAAATAAGTTCATTATGGTAAGAGCCTAAAATATCCCCAACAGAGTCGCCATGCTGTCGCACCCCCTTTTTCCCTCACGGGAGTCCGAGTTTCGACATTCATGGGGGAACAACTCATTTTCTTTTGGGAATTGGGTATTCGAAGAGTCGCTACCTAACGGATTATGGTGCGTTAGGGCACCTAGAGCGATTAACTCATGTAACTAGTTTGAATTACCAGAGATTAGGGTAAGGGCTCGAAATAACCTTGAGGGGAAGGTGTTAGGCACCCCTCGCGGTCCATAACGGTGGGTCCCGGCCGAATTTAAACTATGCAAATTAGTCATTTAACAAGTAAACAGTCTTAGCACATATTTGCAAATAAAAGTAGTTTTCACAGTCTAAATACATGTATGATCATGGATATTCGGATAATGAAAGTAAGAGAGGTTTGGACAACTTACACATGTATATATCAAGAAAAGGAAGTTTAGAGAATTTAAACACATAGGGGAATTGGGAAAGGGAAGTCCTAAGTTGATTAGCCTACAGGATCATACCCATGCAATGCCTGATAATCACTCCTCAATGAGGGGCTACACGTGACATTAGCACGCAAGTCATCATATCCTTTTACAACCCATTATACTCCCCTTAGTGGTTATAGCGGGTTTAATTAACGACCCCTAAACGTGCTGTTACCCGTCCCTTCCTTGTGGTCATGGAGGAGTTTAGGACCTCTAAATCTGGGTAGTTCTAGACAGCCTAAGGTGTTTAAAAGGGAAAATCTAGACGACAAGAAAAGAACATGCAGGATAATCAAATAGGGAAAAAGTAGTTAAAGCTCATGTTTACCTCCACATGTACATAAGCAAATAAGCAGCACATCTCAAACAACTAATTTGAATAAGTTCAGAAAGCCTAGGAACATGAATCTAGATGAACAATCACAAAACAGAACATACAACATTCGTTTCAAGAGAAGTGGCAGAATCCTAACCAGTTTGCCTACTGGTTTTATAGTCTGTTAAGACTGGATAATTTCACACATAAACACAATTGGTTTCACAATTATTCAACGTCCTAAGGGTTTCCTAAATGTGTATATGCAGTCACGCTTCTAGGAAACAGTTTGAAGTTCTTTTATCCTATAGGCATGCTTTCTAGTGACATTTAACAAGGCACTGTATGAAGTTCCAGTTTTAGCACTTAATGCACATGGTAATACCCTATGGACATGAGTGAAACTGCTATTAGTTCTTATTAGACACGCATACTGACTGAGCAAGTGTGACAACCAATTAAACCTACATGCATGATTTCTAAAGAGACAGATTGGAATATATGCTGTAATAAAAATTGAACCTTAGTTATTTTATTCCCTATAGGCATGACGTGTAATCATGTAAAACAAAGTAGGCAGAACTTATTTCAACCAAAGCAAACCCTATAGGCAGGTTGTCTAACAAAGCACATTTGATCCAAAGTAAACCTTATAGGCAAGTTATCTAGCATGCAATAGTGACTAGAGTAAACATCTAGGCAAGTTTTCAAACATGAAATAGCAGAGTGCTTTTGAATGAAGTAAAGCCATAGGCAGGTTATCTAACATATAATAGTATAAAGCAAACACCTATAGGCATGTTATCAACCCAACTTTACCCACAGTACCATACAACTACCCTTCCTTTTCACAAGTCACCCCAATATCTGTTTACAATTAATTATTACAGACCAATGATTGAATAAAAATTACATGAATAAAATATAAATTAAGCTATAAGGAGCCTGAAGTAGGCCCAAAGCAAATCCTGGTGTACCAGGCCTTCAGTAGTCTCAAATGCAAAGGATTACATAGCCCAATTCATATCCAGGCGTGTCAGAGTTCCCTAAGGCCTCAAGGATCCGGGGCAGTGCTCACACATAGACTTTTCTCAAATAAAGAATGATTATGTGCAGTGTGGAAGAGCCAGCCCTGATATCCCAGAGTTCAGAGAGATCTTAAGGATCTCTAGCCAGTACGCATACCAGAGGGGCAGAACTTAATAATCTAAGAATAAGTGAGAGTGCTTAAAAAAACTTAGTGAAAACAATGTGGAGATAAATTATTAGGAGTAAAAGATCTTCTGTAATAGACCAGTTTTAAGAAAAATGCTAGGGATGAAACCGGTTTTAGAAGAACACATTTGAAAAAAGTTCAGAGGAGAGCAAGTTCATTAGACAGTCAGTAGATCATAGAAGGTTCAGTTCCACATACACTTTAGCAAACATGTTTGCACACAAGGGTGAAAATGGATTGGGAACACATGGAGATCTTATTAATGGTGAATGAACAGGGTATAGGGGGTCAGGTAGGCAGTAACATACATAGAACACTTATAGCCTTAATAAATTAACCAGGATAGCAGGCAAGTAAACATGGAGCAAAGATGTAGAGGATAGAATCAGGCACACAAGCAGGCTTAACCATAGGCATAAGTAACCAACATGATCACACAGCTAAGCATAAGTCAAGCAGGTTGTTCTTGTACATAGAGCAGGGCAGAATTTTAGGCATGATTGAACAAAGAAGTAAATTAGAGGATAGGTCAAATTCATAACCAATGAATTAATACAAGGATGAAACACATAGATTTTGTGTGTCAAATATAACTAGAGACATACCAGTTGAGGGAAAAGAGTGCAGAATATAGAGCAAGCAGCCTCACTATCTAGCCTTAGCTAGACCCGCAATAGCACAAGTAACACAAGTAGCAAAGAAGGAAAATAGTTTGAGTGTGTGTGTATATTGTGAACTGATGTATGTCCGAGAACCAAAATAATGGAGTTTTTCTATAGTATGCAATAGAGTAGGACACATAAGGTAATGAGCCAATCATATGCACATAAGGTATGGAAATCAATTAATAATCAGTCATGACT
The DNA here is from genome assembly GCF_000393655.2 of Nicotiana sylvestris. Lineage (NCBI taxonomy): Eukaryota > Viridiplantae > Streptophyta > Magnoliopsida > Solanales > Solanaceae > Nicotiana > Nicotiana sylvestris. The sequence goes on from NC_091058.1 coordinate 60,865,169, forward strand.
CAATTATGGGGCCAAAATCTCATAAATGATACTTAATTTAAGAAAGTCTACTACGGACTCCTTTAGTAAATTAGAGCAAGGTTAATAAGGTAAGAAATAATCAGACATTCGATCAAGTGAAGTCAGTCATAAATAAATTAACCACAAAATCAGACTAGTATTACTTAATTTAAGAATAATTGTATATGGAATCAATCAGTAATTAAGGGCTAGGTTAAATAAGACAACTCTGAAATCAATTAGAAGTTTATTTTGAAAATCAGAGCATAAAATCAAGCTAGCAACACCAATTAATAATTACACAAAAGGTAAGAAAACTAATTAAGGTTGTAAACAAGAGAAATAATCAAGAATCAACACATAAGTTTTGACAAAGCAAATCTGTAGATCAAAATTCAAAGTATTACTGATTTACGGGGAAAAATATCAGTTTCCACAAATAGATAGCTAGGCTACATAGAATTTCAAAAATTAGACGAGGAATCGAATAAGAAACCCTAATAGAGATGGACTAGGGAAAAAATTACAAGACATTGAATTAGACTAAGGGGAAATCATGAAAGTCAAAGAACAGACAAAACAATGTAACAAGTAACACGGAAAGACTCAAAATCGAAGCAAAATAAAAGAAAATTAGGGTTTCAGCATAAATCGATTAGGGTCCAACAATTTTAGCAGAAATCAATCAATAATACTTAAGAATAGATGATTAACATTCGAAAATTAGGAAAACTTTGAGAAGACGAGTTTCAGTAAACCCTAGTTTTAGGAAGAACGGAAATCACTTGAAAAACCAGGAAACTTTCAAGAAAACATGTGAAGTACGTTCAGAGAGATCTGAGAAAATCAAAGATAAAATTAGGTTTTTTTAGAAGTGAAACAGAGATGAGAACATAGACTTAGGAGTCCACGGATAAGAATGAGAAAGATTTTACTCAAGGTCGAGTCAAATGGCCTGAAATAGGCAAGAAAACCCCAATGTATAAACATACTACCTAGGTCCCTTGAGAATCTCCTCAAAGATCCAAGAAAAGGAGATACTATAGCATAGATGAGGCCATTAGAGGCCTGAGGTGGTGAAGAACTACCATAGGAGGGCAGTAGGTGAGTGATGACGAGGATAAATTAGGGTTAGAGTTAGAGAGCATTTGAGAGACGAGGGAATAGGTGACGTTGGGAAAGAGAGGAAATGATTAGGGTTTCGGGGGTGTAGGTGGGTTTAATTATGGTAAGAAATATCCTGACCGTTGATCAAAAGTGATCAACAGCCAGGATTGGCCATAGGGTTTGGGTCGGGCAGGTGGATATTGGGCCTGGGATCTTTTGGGCTGGTTTATAAGGGGTATTGGGCTGGTTAATTTTAGGACAAAATTGAAATAAAAAGAGGCTATTTATTAAATACCCCATACAATTGATTAAAAAATAATTTATAAAATAATTACTAATTATTGAAAATGAATCTCATGCATAGAAATGTTTTAAAAAAAGTTATTTAGTATTCAAAAATACGGAGGACTAGTTTCTCGTAAAATAATACAAGAAATGTATGCATGGGCCATAATTGCAAAGTTATTGCAATTATAGCCAAAAGGTGCCAATTTGACTATTCATGAAATAATTTGGACTCAATAAGACCTATAATAGTAATATTAAATCAAGACATGTTCTAAAAGACCTATAATAGTAATATTAAATCAAGACATGTTCTAAATTCATTTGTGATGCAATTTTACAATTATTTATATGAAGAAAATATTGAAATAAATTAATTTAAGGGTGTAAAAATTATGGGAAAATACCCATTGATGCTAATGCATAGTTTGAAAGGTATATATGCATTTCAAAAATATTATAGGAAAAAATTGGGTATCAAAGTAATTTTGAGTTTAATTTGATAATTTTTGCATGGGCTTTGTCCCTTTGGCATATATTGATGATATTATTCTGATTTTGGATAGATTCGTGGTGATTTGAGGCCGAGTCGAGAGGCAAGGGCATTGCAGAGTAGATTTTTATCCGGTTTGAGGTAAGTAATGATTGTAAATCTTGTCATGGGGGTATGAAACCCTGGATTTCACTTTGCGGTGCTAATCTTAGGTGACGCACATGCTAGATGACGAGCGTGTGATCGTACCCTGTTGGGGATTGTGACTTGGTCCGTCCCGTGCGACTATTAAGTCACGTTTTTGATTTAAAACCGTTTGATATCATTGTATTTTGGAAAATATTACTATGTTTTGGGCTGAATGCCATATTTGGACTTTGTGCCAACTATTTGGACCCCTATGGGCTTTTTTACTACTGTTTTCCTCACTGTTTTGGTTTAATATCTATAGTCAGTCATGCTACGTTTTACTGATTTCATAACTCAGTCTCTATTACTCTATTTTTGTGCATAAAATGATATTTTGGGCTGAGCACCCTGTTTTACTGATAGCCCGAGTGGCTTGTGAGGCTGATGGCTGAGAGAGGCCGAGGGTCTGACTGTGAGGTTGATGATTGAGAGAGGTCGAGGGACTAGTTGTGAGGATTATATATTTATGGATCGGGCTGCACGCCGCAGCGATATATGGATCGGGCTGCACGCTGCAACAATATATTAGATTGAGCTGCACGCCACAACGATATAGTGCTTGGGCTGTAGGAGCTCCTCCAGACTCTGCACACCCTTAGTGAGCGCTGATTGATAAGAGTTGAGTGATGAGTGATGGAGAGGCTTGCCCGAGGGGCTATATATACATGTATACGAGTGATGCTTTGCCTGAGGGGCTTGATTTATGAAATTATTGTTTGCACTCATCTTTATACTGAGCCACTATTGAAAATGTTAAACAAATATTTTGAATAACTTTCGTTGAAACTGAAATTTTTACGAGATGTTTGGAATTAAATTACTGATTTGGTTTTGTTATTTTCACTGAGATTTTCATGTTATGTGATGTATATGAATGACCGAGGGGTTTGCCAGAAGGGCTGTTTAAGATTTGTTTTTGCCCGAGGGGCCGATTTCAATTTTCATTACTTTCACTATAGACTACATTGAACCTCTATTAAAACTATTAGAAAGTTATTTTTTCAAAGAATTTTACTGAAATTGGAGTTTAACGAGATGATTTGATTTGTATCCTATTTTTGGAAACATACTATACCCGCTGTGATGCTATGATGTGGATTACGTGATTTCTTACTGCTTAGTCTTTATTTACTTTTATTACTTACTGAGTTGGCGTACTCGTATTAGTCTCTGCACCTTGTGTGCAGATTCAGGTATTTCTAAGCTTTCAGCAGCTTCTGTGTATTTTTCGGAGTTAGCAAGGTAGCTGCACGGCGTTCGCAACCCTGTGCTTCTCCTTACTATCCTAATACTTTATATTTCAGACATAATTTGTATTAAGCAGACAATGTTGAGTTGTACTTAGTGGCCCATGACTAGTGATACCAGATTCAGGCTGTGTTGATTGTATTTTTGTACTTGTTTCCGCGTATTTCTCTTGATATTTTAAAATGAAAAAATTGAGACTTAATCTGTTTAGAAAAAAAGATTAAATTTTACAAAAGAACTTCCATGTGGTTCGTGTTGTTTGGCTGGCCTAGTACTGTGATAGGCGCCATCATGAACGAGGTATTTGGAGTCGTGACAAATAGTGTTGTGTATATTTTGGTCTACGTAGACGATATCATCCTTAAAGGAAACAATTCTTTAATGTTTTTTTCAGGTTATCTCTTCATTGGCCTCCCGTTTTTCACTTAACGATCCTGGCCCTTTATCCTACTTTCTTGGAGTTGAGGTTCATCGAAATGCCAAAGGCCTATTTCTCTCACAAGCAAAGTATGTTTCAGATCTTCTCTATGACCTTTTGATGCAGGACTACAAAGGTGTTTCCACGCCCATGAGTTCTTCTCAAAGTCTGTTACTAAATGATGATACTCCATCTCATAACGCTACAGAATATAGGAAAGTAATTGGCAAGTTGCAATACTTGTCTTTTACCAGGCCTGATGTTTGTTACTCCATGAACAAATTGTCTCAATTTATGCATGCTCCATCTAAAACTCATTGGAAGGCTGTTAAGCGGCTCATTCATTATCTCAAAAGCACTGCTAACTATGGCCTTCAAATATATCCTACCACAAGTCTTAATCTCTCTGTTTTTCTGATGTTGACTGGGCCAACAACCTTATTGATCAAAGTTCCACCACTGGTTATATTATATCTCTTGGCCTTACTCCAGTTAGTTTGTCCTCAAAAAACTAACACACTATTGCTCGCTCATCCACTGAAGCAAAATATTGGGCTATTTCTAATGCTGTTAATGAGATCACTTGGGTCAAAAATTTTCTTAGAGAACTTCATGTGAATATCTCCACACCTCCAACAATCTTTTGTGACAACCTTGGTGTCACCTATTTATGTGAGAACAATATTCTTCATAGCCGCATGAAGCATATAGCTGTTGATTTCCACTATGTTTGCCAACAGGTTCATGATAAGCGTCTTGTTTTCAAGCACATTCCCAGTTCCAACCAGTTGGCTGATACTCTCACCAAGCCACTTCCAAAAGTGTCCTTCCATCGTCATCTGTCCAAGCTAGGTGTTGTTGTGCACCATCTAGCTTGGGGGGGGAGGGGTTATCACATAATAGTATTTACAGTTATGTGCTAATTGTAATTTATAGTAGCTTATATTTTAAATTTATCATGTTTCCAATATTATAGGAGTTTGTTGTTTAGTTCTTTGATTTCTGGTTTGTTCCACTATAGAAGGAGTACTATCTCAGTAACTCTGTTATAGGCTTGTGTATATATTGAGTTCATGGTCATTCAATAAAATCATCTTTCTTTTGTTTCATATTTCTCATTCATTATACATCACACAACACTGATATGAGTCAACATATATTCATATAGGTCCATTTGATCCTTCCAAAATTGTAAGCCTCTAATGAAAAGTGGGGAACAAAGAAAATAGGGCAAGGGGGTAGGTACTACTTCTTCAGGGAAATGCAGAAAGAGGAATATGCTGCTCTTCTTTCTTTTTCCTTTTTATTCTTCTTTTTTATTTTATTTTATTTGGGGGGAGGGGGGGATAAATGAGTAACATGTTATTCCCCTTTCAAATTTAGATGTCCTAATTTGAATCTGATGATCAATTCAGCCAATTTTCAGGGTAAAAAGGTGACATAAATTTTCAAAATTTAGAAATAATTCTCATTTATCAAAGTAGGATAAAAGCCCGATGAAAAAATTGAGTTAAACTTAATTAAGAAATTTTAACTTTCAAAATTCATAATTTGGACATTAAAGGCATCTTAGACAGTTATTCTCTCCGTTCAATTTTACTTGTCAAATATTCCAAAAATAATTTTTCATTTTGACTTGTCACTTTTCACATTAATTACTTATTCCAGATAATTTTTCAAATTCATTAAGACTATTCATTAATTAATATGGGTATCATGGTAAACTATGTACTTTATTGATTATTTCTTAAAGGGTGTGCAAAGTCAATAGTGGACAAGTAAAAGTGAACGAAGGGAATACATTGGAACAGAGAGCATATTACTTAATTCGAGGCAGTAATATCTTACTGGAAAATTAATGAAGGTTCCAGGACCCCAATATTTCAAAGCAGCAAGATCTTATGCCCTTACTGCAACCTCCTCATCATCTTAAGCACCTACACGGGGTTTTAGTGACCAAATTAACATAACTTGAGTTAAGACCCAGTAATATTCGAATTTTGAGAAACGAATCAATCAAGGTACTCACCTAAGTAGACTGATCGCGTGGATCAATATAAGACTTTTCAAAACATCAGATTCCACAAAACTTGAACTATGAGCTAGAATTCTAATCTGCAAGCGCTGGAAATAATAATTGTCTTCCAGAGAGACAACCAGAGAGACAAAGAGAAATACCTTGCTTTCCCTTCTTATTTTGGTTTTGATTCCAGGTACTTTTATGCCAAAGATGAGCTTCATAGCGACCTTTCCATCTATGCCTATTCACATCGGAATCAAAACGTAGCTCATAATTTAACACGCAAGCAAAGAGATTTTTCAAGGTAAAGCAATAGTTGCTGGAAAAGCTTAAACAGAAGCAAAGCTTCATGCTCTGATTTATAGAACTAGAAGAAAAATATAAGCTGTTTAAACCTTAAGGTCTCAGTAACACATAATAGGTAACTGCTAGGTATTTTTCTATAATCACAGAAAGGCTACTTTAGAATACTGAATAAGAATCAAACTTCCTTATGGAGACAGTAAAAAGTTGGAGGTAAAGCAAATTGGAAATTAAAATAAAGGAAGTTGTGGAGAGCACCCATTTTGATACCCAAATTTTTCCATAATATTTAAAAACTATGCCCGGGCATCAATTAGTATTTTTTCATACAATTTCTGCATTTTTAAATATTTTAACTAATTTTTTCCAGCATTTATTTTATAAAACAATCACTAAATTGCATCACAAATAGTTTTATAATAACTTTTGTGGCTTAATTCTATTATTTGCATTCGTATTAAGTTTCAATTATTGCACAAATAGCCACATCTGTATATTTAGGATGCAATTGCAATTACTTTGCAATTATAGCCTATGCATGCATTGTTACATTATTTTTTATCGGAAAATAGCCTTTTATATTTTTAAAATATTAATTAATTACTTTAAAATATTTCCATGTATGAAAATTATTTTTTATAATTTATTAACCATTTTTTAAAAATTATTTTAGCAATTAATTACGTATTTAACAAATAGCCCCTTTTTATTTTGGACCTAGCCTATTAAATTAGCTCAATTTTAAGCCCCCCTCCCTAATCCCAATCGGGCCTAAAAGCTGTCCAGCCCAAACCCAGCATTTACCCGACCCACCTCTTGCCAAATCTTGGCCGTTGATCATTTTGATCAACAGTCCAGATTCCCCCTTTCCAAAATTAAACCTAATTACCCCCCCCCCCAAAACCTCTCATTTCCCTTACCTTTCACGCTGACATCTAATCACCCCTTCTCTCAAAACCTAACCCTAATCCACCCTCACAGTCACTCATCTATGGACATCCATGATTGTTTCTCACAATCCCCAGGCCACTAATGGCTTCTCCTGTACTGGTATCACCATCTCTAGGGTCCTCAAGGGACCAGGGTTAGTCTGCTTACACCTTTTTATCTTTGCTTGCCCATTTTAGGCTGTTCCGATTTGATTTTAAGTAAGATCTCCCTATGTCGCCTTAGATCTATGGACTTCTAAGCCTACTTCTTCATCTCTGTGATTGTTCTCCTCGAAACCCTAAGTTATCCTTTGAGCTTCTCAGATATGTGCAAGATCTAAGATAGATCGAACTTATTTCATATGAGTTTTACAAGAACCTTATGATTTTTACAAGGACCTTCTGATTTTTGAATGGTTTTCTATTTTTTCTAAACTAGGGTTTCCCGAAAATTTCTTTCCAAAAACATTTGATAATTTTGAGTGTTTAATCTTCTGTTTCTTATGTGTTTTAACCGATTTCATAAGGTTTGCTTTAACCCCAACTTGTTTATGCTAAAAGCCCAAATTGTTTCGACATTTGTTTGATTTCTGAGTTATTTGTGTACTGACTTTGTCCTATACTTTGGTTTTTGGGATTCTTCTTTAACCTAATTCGATGTCTTTTGATTTTTATCCTAATGTGCCTCTATTAATGTTCTTGGTTTGACTTTTCTACTGATTTTATGTGTCTATGTTCATTTTTTTCCTATTCATGGTAAACCTATACTTTTCTCCTTAAATCAGTAATTGATTTGGATTCTTGATTTACCAATTTGCTTCGCTAAAATCGATGTGTTGAATCCTGACTATTCCTTTCTTTCCTATTTGAATTCTCTACGATATTTGCTGACTCTTTACGTGATTTTCTCTTTTAATTAAACCCTTGACTATTCTGAAGTTCTTATTTTTGGTTTGATTTGAACACTTTTCCTTAACAAACCTTTGATTCTTACTTCTCTACTCGGTTTGATTGAACTTCTTGCCTTAATTAGCTTTCTCCTGCCTTATTTGAATCAACGATGTTATTTGCTGATTTTTACTAATTGTTTCCTTAATTGAAGTCCTGTTCACTCACCCCTAATTACCTACTTTGTACCCCAAGTCTTACTTGATTTCCTTCTTTAAATATCTGTCATGCTTTTACTGTTGAGTGATTATCCCTTGATTAAGGGGAAGACTTTACTGATTTCATGTGTGTGACTGATTCTGTTAATTTCCCTAATTGCTACATAATTGATCATTTACCTTATTTTGTTTAACTCTTGATTACTATATATGCCCTTACCTATTCTCACTTCTGAACACGAACAATAGTTCAGAAACTACTACTTTTACACTCTAAAAAGGCTCTCTCTACTCTCTCTAGTACTTGTGATCTCTGTTATTCTAGCCGGTTGCAAGCCAAGGCTGAAAATTGCACAATACCTTTCTCACATCTTGTGTTTTCTTTCTTTAACTAAGTATGCTTCTGATTAATTTTAAGAATCTAAACCTATGTATTTATTTACTACCTTAGTTCATATGGTCTGAGTCCATTCTTGCTTCTGTTTACTGCTTACCCAGCATGCCAAATACTGCTTATTCAAATCTGTGATTAGCATGTTTCCACTTTACTTGCTTATTTGCTATCCTGTTTAACATGTCTACATATGTAACTAAGCATGTTTGACTGACTACTGTTTATCTAGCATGCCTAAACTTTGCTCTTGTGTAATTAGCATGCCTTCACTTGTTAATTCTGGCATGCCCATTTAAGTCCTTGCCTGTTCTGCCTCACTCCTGCTAAATTAATCTCCCTAGAGTGACTCTAGTTGTGTTGTTTAAATGTCCTCAACCTGTTTCTGCTGTGATCTTTGATGCATGGCATGCATTCTATCTAACCTACTGGTTCTGTAGAACCCCTTAAGAACTCTATGCATCATATTATTTATGTGCTCCATTAAAAGAATATTCTCTGTATTCCCAACCCTTCTTTCCCTGTGTGAAAATTGTTTGCCAAAGTACTTCCTAAAGCTTATTTGTTCTATGACTGGTGTTCTAATTGTAGATTGTTTTCATACTTTCCTCAAACTATTTTATCACTAAATCAGTACTGGTTTTCAGAAATTCTTTTCACTCCTAATAATTTTCTTTATACTGCCCATTAAACTCTTTCAAACTATTATGCACTTTCACTTACTCCAAGATTATTAAGTCCTGCCCCTCTGGTATGTGTACTGCTTAGAGACCCTTGATATCTCTTTGAACTCTACCATATCAGGGTTGGCACTTCCACACTGCACATAAATTAGTTATTATTTGAGAACGATCTAGGTGTGAGCACTGCCCGGGATCCTTGAGGTCCTTAGAAATTGGCTATGGAACTTTGGGATATTAAGACTACTAGGGGCCTTGAAAATCACTTTGGGCCTACTTCAGGCTTCCTATAGCTTAACTTCTATTCTATTTATGTAATTTATATTCAATTCTTAGTCTGTAATAGTTAATTGTAAACAAATATTGAGGTGATTAGTGAAAGGGAGGGTAGTTGAATATTCTGGGTAAAGTTAGGTAGATAACATGCCTATAGGGTTTATTCTAATTTACATGTGCTGTGTTAGACAATCTGCCTATAGGATTTCTTGGTTGAAATGAATTCTACCTGCTCCATTTCATAAATTTAGATATCATGCCTATAGGGTGTAAAGTAATTGAAGTTCAGTTTCCGTTACAACATGTATTCAAATTCATCTCCTTAGAAATCATGCCTATTGGATTAAAAATTAGTTTTAATAGAAATCATGCCTATGGGGATTTCGCTTTGGTCACATAAATTTTACTCGCTTTCAGCTTAGTTAGACCTAAAATCAGTTTAACTTTAATTCATGTTTGTAGATTCTTAATCGGTTTAATTAATTAATCTACTCGTTTTTTTACACAGCGTTAAATAATATTACCAGAAAGCATGCCCATAGGATCCAAATTACCCTTTTAAAATAGTTTACTGATTTACTGCATTCCTGATTAAGGAGTAGATACCATGCTCATAGGATATCACTGTTATACGCCTAGGCAAGCCTATAGGGAGATTACAAATCCTGCAACTTTAAAACTATGTTCTGTTATCTGTGACTGCTCATATTCAACAGGTCTAAAATCAGTAGGCAAACTGAATAGGTCTTTAACACTTTGGTCCAAACTTAATATTTCATATTCTCTGCTCACCTAGATATCCTGTTCTAGAGTTCCTCTTAAATATCTGAAAACCATTGTTTGAGACGTGCACTTTCTTGTTCTATTTGTGGAGGTAAAATGTGAGCCTTTCATTGTTCCCTCTTTAAATGCAGTCCTAATTGTTTTGGTTGACGCCTAGATTTTCTCCTTTAAAGTACCTTAGGATGGTCTAGAACTACCTAAATTAGAGGTCCTAAATACCTCCATGGCCACAAGGAAGGGACGGGTAGTGCACGCATAGGATATCTTTCAAGGTTGCTAGAACGCTTTAGGCTATGACCAAGGGGAGGGAGTTGGGTAGTAAGGATATAATGACTACGCGCTAATGTCACGTGTAGCCCCTTATTGAGGAGTGAGTATCGGGCATTGTGTGGGTATGATCCTATAGGCTAACCAACCTAGGACCCCTCTTTCCCAACTCCCGTTATTTAAATAAATTTACTTTTCTTTACATAAGTGCAAATTGTTCAAACCTTTTCCCTTGTTCTCATTATTAGAATCATACATGCACTTAGAATGTCAAAACATGCCTTTACTTGCGAGTATGTGTTAAAACTTTTTATTTGTTAAAATGACTACTTCACACAGTTTAAGTTCGGCCGGGACCCACCGTTGTGGACTGTGAGGGGTGCCTAACACCTTCCCCTCAAGGTTATCTCGAGCCCTTAACCTAATCTCTGGTAATTCAAACTAGTTACATGAGTTAATCACTCTCGGTGCCCTAAAGCACCATAATCCGTTAGGTGGCGACTCTCCAAATACCCAAATTCCCAAAAGGAAATGAGTTATTCTCCCATGAATGTCGAAACCCAAAATTCCTCGCAAAGGAAAAAGGGGGGAACGACAGCATAGCGACTCTGTTGGGGATATTTTTAGGCTCTTACCACAACGAACTTATCTATTGTGAATTAGTCCAAGCATGCTCTATCCCACGTATGCTTTCCTCTTATTTGAATTTAACTGTCTATTTTCAAGCATTTTGTGATTCTTTTATTCCTGAACCTGACTTGTCTCTTTGTTTTCCTTTCTGTAACCATCTTTCAATTATTTAAATACCACATTTATCATTTTTTACGCGCAAATACTAGACAACGTGATATTTATTGTTGCATAAATCATGCTCAACATTATATTCCACTCGTGCATAATTAATCCTATAGCAATGCTTGATGAGTGTTTGTGCTCTTCCTATATATCACCCTTTAAATGTAGAAAGGCGTATTTGTGGTAAAACTAGTCGATCAGCGATGCGTTCGACGGTTTCGTGCCTTTCCCCCTCAAGTTGTCCACTTGAGAGTCCCAGTCTAGACCTCTATAGCAGCCTTACTCTGGTTAATTGTACATGCATCATGGTCAAACCTAGCCGGGTTAATATGTTGTCCACATAATAACCCTTTAAGACAAGCCTTGTCCAAAAGTTCATAAGGTTTTCCATAATCCCAACGGACGTAACCTGTTTATATGCATTAATTTGGAGAAATAAGTGCCAATATGCTAATTATTACTGTATAAATAGACGAACCTGGAGGGGGAAAGGGTCTAACTCTCTTTTTTGCAGAAAATGAGGCACGAAGTCCCCAGAGTTGGTATGGTCGGTAGCATACCCTCACTTTTGCTAGATTGGTGGAGGGATCTTCCTTCATGTGACCAAAACCATGTGAAACGAGTCTTAGGAAACTTGCCTTCTCTGTTGGACCTTAATCCCAACAAAATACTGATCAAGGCTGCAACTATGTTTTGGGACAAGGAAAGGGCTGTGTTCCATTTTGGGAACATAGAAATGACTCCCCTCCTAGAAGAAATAGGAGGATTTGTTGGGTTGCCTTGGGATAGCCCTAATCTGTTAGCACCTGAAAATCGCACTGCTAGGGGATTTCTAAAAATGATTTCTAAAAATGGGGCTGAAGAAGAATGACAACTTGAAATGCCTAAAGGACTCCTACATGCCTTTTGAGTTCCTTTTTGAAAGATACGGTCACAACAGCTCCTACCGTATTTTTAATGATGAGTTCTCAATTACTTCTTTAGGTTGGATTCATCGTAGGGTCTTCATGTTTATTTTGTGTTTATTGGGCATGTTGGTATTCCCAACCCAAGGGGATAAGATCCATACTAGGCTGACCATGGTGTCCAAAACTCTGATAGACGGGATCAAAAGGGAGACATACACTATCATCCCTATGATCGTTGTAGACACGTACCGGGCTTTGGAGCGATATCAGAAGGAGTTCAGGTTTTTCGAGGGTTGCAACTTGGTGCTATAGGTATGGTTGTTGGAACATCTCCAAAAGGAACAATACCGTCAAGAATTTCCGCGAATGCCGTGGAATGATCACATAGCCTTCCATCATCCCAAAAGAATAAACTATATTCCAGACATGTTTGCTCAGCCAGAGGACGCTGTAGGATGGGTACAACTTTTCGAAAATTTGACCGAAGATCAAGTTCAGTGGATGTTCGAGTGGTTCCCTACCGATGAAATTCATCATCAATCCAGGGATTTTCCGCACTTGGTATTGATTGGGTTGAGGGGCATATACCCTTACGCTCCTCTCAAGGTTGTGAGACAAGCAGGCAGGAGGCAAATCATACCACGAGTCACTAAAATGTGTCACTTCAGAGCCAATTTCAAAGGTGATGCCATCCTCTATAAAAATGAAGCGCAACATATGTGGACCTTAAAGATTATTGTGGAGAAGGATACTATTGAGTCAGACCGATACCACACGGGCCACTCATACCTTTACCCTTTGTGGTTGGAGGACAACATAACTGGGGACATTGAGCCAAGGGCTGGGCCAGGAAACAAGGTCATAGATGAGGTTGCTGAAGTCGAGGTGAAGTACAACAAGCTGCGGAAAAGAGTTCGAGAGTCTGAAGTCGAGCATATGGAACTGCACAAGGCTGATATAGAGATAATTAACTAGTGGGAAGAAAGAGCTGTTAAATCCAGTGAAAGGCTGGAATATATGGAGTACAGCTTAATGGAGTTGGAAGGGAAGATGAGAAAAATGGTAACTGACTGCCAAAACACTAAAGGAAACAAAGGAGGGCATCTTGTAAGGGCATTCCTACTGCTGAACCTGTGCGAGTTGGGAGAGTTGATCGACAAGAGCATCCAATCTAGAGAGGGTCCTTCTTGGACCAAATAGATTAGATTTACTTGATTTTCAAATGTAATAAGACCAAGAGTCATTAGTAACATTATCTTATTTAGTTTTGTTTTGGTTCGTTTGCTTTTACATTAATAAAATGAGGCAATTATTGGCACTAAATTTCTCCAAATTTATTTATTAGGCCTACCTCGGGCACAACGAGGTTCCAAAATTAGAACGCAAATTCACATTCCCGCAATATATGTTTAAATACTGCAAACTTTTTAGAATCCTTACTGACTTGTGTACCTTTTTATTTTTCTTTATTCTTTATTCCCGCCCCCTAAGGTTGGTTCCTTCATACTGGCATCGTCAGCATATCACACCAGATCTAGAGGCCCTCTACCTCCCCCTCCTCCAAGTAATACAAAAGGCAGAGGAAAAACAAAAATGGACGACTTAAGTGGTATTCGAAAGGATAATGCTGAGAACACAGAAACTTCAGATGGTCGGAGTACTCTGACACCAAATGATCTAGTCTTGAGATTGGTACAAAAGATATTGGAATTACAAGTAGAGCTTGAGTAGGTTCGCAACTTGGCAAACTTGTCACTCACCCTGAATGTCCCCGATATCAACCAACAAAACACAAAGAACCCAACACCTCCCCAAAACACACCAAACCAACATCCGCAAAACCCTCCTGCACCGCAACAATACGCAACCCCATCCCAAAATATCAATCCCCTACCAATACCAACTCCACCACAACACCACCACCAACCAATTCATTACCCACCAACTGCCACTTATCATATTCCCTAGAATACACCTCAACCCATTCCTGACCCTCAAAACTCTGCCAATGACCACCATTACACCCAGGCACCTGGCACTCACCAAAATAACCCCATATACATGAAAATCGTACCTCACTCTATCCAACAATCTCATATACACCAGAATCCTCCGAGAAGGACCTGCTCATTAAAAACATGGCTTAAGAACTCAAGAAATTGACAAGTCGAGTTCAGGGTGTCGAAGGTGGCAAAGGAATAAAAGGTTTGAATTATGAAGACCTATGCATACAACCAGATGTAGAACTGCCAGAGGGTTACAAACCTCCCAAGTTCGAAATATTTGATGGTACAGGTGATCCCAGGGTTCATTTGAGGACCTATTGTGACAAGCTTGTCAGAGTCGGGAAAGACGAAAAGATGCAGATGAAACTCTTTAAGAGGAGTCCTACTAGAGATGCTTTGTCCTAGTACATCAGCCAAGACCCTAAGAAATGGTCTAACTGGGTAAGTATGGCGTCAGCTTTCATGGACCGGTTCAGGTTCAATACAGAGAATGCACCAGATGTTTTCTACATCCAGAATCTTAAGAAGAAATCCATCGAGACTTTTCGCGAGTATGCTACCCATTGGAGGTCAAAAGCAGCCAAGGTCAGACTCTCTCTGGACAAGGAACAGATGAACAAGTTCTTTATTAGAGCACATGATCCACAATATTATGAAAGGTTGATGGTTATCGAAAATCATAAATTTTTTGATATCGTCAAACTCGGAGAAATAATGGAAGAAGGAATCAAGAGTGGGATGGTGACAAAAGATGAGGCATTACATGCCACAAACAAGGCATTACAATCAGGCGGCATATCAAAGAAAAGAGACGTTAGGGCAGTAATGGTAGCTCAAGGCCCGAAATCTCCACCTATATATCAAACACCTCCACCCACATACCAAGCACACCACTCACATATCAACCCTCATCTCCCAGATATTCCCAACCAGCCACTGCCTATCATACCTATAAATCCCAACCATCTCATTTCCAATCACCTCCAACTCGCCAAAATTTTCCAAGACCACGACCAAACTTTGACTGCAAGCCACCTAGATAGTACACTGCTATTGCTAAACCCATCGACAGTTGTATAAAAGGTTGAAAGTCGCTGGTTATGTCACCCCTATTCCTGTTATGGCATTAGAGAATCCGTCCCAATGGGTCAAACCAAACAAAACCTATGCATACCATTCTGGTATGAAAGGGCACACCATTGACGTGTCGAACATTGAAAGATAAGATCCATACGCTGATTGACAATAAGGTTATACAGGCAAAAGAAGCTGCACCCAATGTCCACAACAACCCCTTCCTTGATCATAGGGGTGTCGGGATACTTGTGATAGAAATGGATGAGGAATGGGATCCTGAGGGATAAATTGGGCTTATTCGACAAGGCGATGACTTTAAGCTTGAAGTCACACTTACTCCTATTATAGTACAGAATCTATTGCCGCTCGAAGTTAAGATTACTATATCAGTTCCATTTGAGGTAGAGGTAGCTCCGCCTGCGGCCACCCCTGTTCCATTTGAAGTGAAAGTGGCCACACCTTTCACGGTGACAGTATCAACCACACCTCCTTTTGACTCAAAAGCAGTACCTTGGGATTATGTTGTCGAGGCTAGGCAAAATGGGAAGGCAAAGATGGAGGAATCCAATGCTGCGCAAGGAATGACTAGGACCGGGAGAATTTATACACCTGAACACTTGGGAGGACCAAGTAAGGATGCTGCTACCAAGCACCCTATCATTGAAACAGGATTAGATGACCTTTGAAGGAAAGTACAAGCAAGGGAATATTCTATCATTGATCATTTGAACAAAACCCCAACTCAAATATCCATACTATCGTTGTTGCAAAATTCAGAGGCACACAAGAATGCTTTGATGAAGGTGTTGAGCGAAGCTTACGTGCCCAACAATATCATATGCGGGGAAATGGCCAATATGGTAGGGCAGGTACTGGAAAGCCATAAAATAATCTTCTACGAAGATGAGCTACCACCTGAAGGGTTGAATCATAACCGATCTCTGCATATCACAGTGTAATTTGAAGACAAATTCATCGTCAGGGTCTTGATTGTTGGAGGTTCAAGCCTCAATATTTGTCCGTTGAATACTTTGAAAAGACTGGGCAAAGGTTTCCATGAAATACGGGCAGAGAGCATGAATGTGAAAGCTTTCGATGGGTCCCAAAGGGCCATAACTGGGGAAATTAATCTTTGTCTACAGATGGTGCCAACTTGGTTCGACGTTGAATTTCAGGTGCTCGACATATCAGCCTCATACAATCTTCTATTAAGCCGATGAAGGATACATGCCGCCGAGGCCGTATATTCCACACTACATCAATCTATGAAATTCGAATGGAACCATCAGGAGGTAATCATTCACGGAAATTGGAGTAACCCCATTTACATCAGTCAAACTATCCCGGCTATTGGAAATATAAGAAGGCTAGGAGGGGAAACCTACCATCATATCGAACGTGTCAATGCCGTCGAAAAAGACAAATATTGGATCAGCAAAATAGAAAGCATACTGGCATGGTCTGGGTATAAACCTGTCAAGGGGCTTGGGAAGAATCTTCAGGGTATTACTAAGCCGATACAGCTGAAGCATCATGGCACTAACTTCGGTCTCGGATATCAGTATACATAGCAGGAGTATGATGATTGATCGCCTCCATGGCATGGACCTTATTACCCTCTCGAGTAACCGGTGCCGTATCTGGATTAGAATTTTACCAAGCTGACACAATATGGGGAACTGCAGAAGAAGAAGCATTAGCTGGGCTGAGGAATCTGGTTTTGGAGGATGAAGGCATGGACTGCAGTGCAATTATTGAGGAGGAGGAGGAAAAAGGCCTCACTATCCAGATTGTGGAGAAGGGAGTTATTCTAAAAAACTGGACCACCACACTATCCCGGGCCCGCCGAGTCCCTGGGTAGCTTGGCAGATTTTATTCCTATATCCATTCTAGGAATTTAAGATTTTTAGTAATTTGTTTTTAAGATTCACTTATTTCAAAATAAATTCTCAATTCATCGAGCCGTACTCGTTTGGATGTTTTAAGTATTAATCAAATGCATTGCTCTTTATTATTTATTATTATCTTTCATATTTTTCTTTCTACAGCGTTATTGTTACTTTTCCTGATGAACCGGTGATTATGACATGTAATAAGGCAATGCAACAAGAGAATAATGATTCAGATAAAGAAGACGAGATACCCAACGAAGTTGTCAAGGAGGTTGAAAACTTTGAAAATAAGCCTAAGTCCAATCTGGACGAGACCGAAGCAGTAAATTTAGGGGACACTGAGACCGTCAAGGAGACTCGCATCAGCATTCACTTATCACCAACAGAAAAGGAAGAGTACATCCACTTCTTAAAAGAGTATGAGGACATTTTCGCATGGTCATATGATGACATGACCGGTTTGAGCACGTCCATAGTGGCTCACAGGTTGCCTACTAATCCCATGTGTCCGCTAGTAAAACAGAAACTTAGAAAGTTCAAACCAGACATGAGCCTGAAAATTAAGTAGGAAGTTACTAAGCAGATCAAAGCCAAAGTTCTCAGGGTGGTTGAGTACCCAACCTGGTTAGCCAACATTGTACCAGTTCCAAAGAAAGATGGGAAAGTCTGAGTATATGTTGACTATCGGGATTTAAATAGAGCAAGTCCTAAAGATGACTTTCCACTGCCAAACATACACATACTGATCGATAATTGAGCCAAGCATGAACTCTAATCCTTTGTGGATTGCTTCGCAGGCTACCACCAGATTTGGATAAACGAAGAAGACGTAGAGAAAATAGCCTTTATTACACCATGTGAGGTATACTGCTACAAGATGATGCCATTTGGTCTAAAGAATGCTGGTGCTACCTACATGAGGGCCATGACAACCATCTTCCATGATATGATACACAAAGAAATAGAGGTGTATGTGGACGACGTCATTATCGAATCCAAGAGGGTCGCAGATCATATAGCAGACTTGAGAAAGTTATTTGACAGGTTAAGGAGGTACTACTTGAAAATGAACCCCACAAAGTGTACATTCGGGGTCCCCGTAGGAAAGTTACTGGGATTCATTGTCAGTCATCAAGGGATCTAGCTGGATCCATCTAAAGTCAAGGTTATTCAGGAGTTACCGTCACCTAGGAGCAAAAAGGACGTGATGAGCTTCTTAGGACGTCTCAACTATATAAGTTGCTTCATAGCACATTCCACAGTCATATGTTAACCCATCTTCAAGATGCTGAGGAAAGATGCCGAAACAAGCTGGACTGAGGATTGTCAGAAAGCTTTCGACAAAATTAAGGAGTACATATCCACACCACCAGTTTTGGTCCCGCCAAAACCAAGAGGACCTTTTCTACTCTATCTATCTGTATTGGACGGAGCCTTCATATGTGTTCTGGGACAACATAACAGAACAGGGAGAAAGGAGCAAGCCATATACTACCTAAGTAAGAAATTCACAATTTACGAAGCACGATACTCTCTGCTGGAATGCACTTGCTGTGATTTGACCTGGACAACTCAGAAATTGAGGAATTACTTCTGTGCCTATACCACAAACCTCATATCCAGGATGGACCCTCTGAAGTATATATTTCAGAAACCCATGCCGACTGGAAAGTTAGTTAAGTGGAAAATACTATTGAGTGAGTTTGATATCGTCTACATAACTCAAACGGCGGTCAAAGGACAAGCATTGGTAGATCATCTTGCTGAAAACCCGGTAGGAGGAGAATACGAGCCCTTGAAAACGTATTTTCCTGATGAAAAAGTATCATTCGTAGGAGAGTACATTATCGAAGCATATGACGGTTGGAGGATGTTCTTTGACGAAGCTATAAATTTCAAAAGGGTAGGCATTGGAGCAGTTTTGTTATAAGAAATGGGGCAACATTATCCGGTATCTGCCAAACTCAGATTTCCCTGCACCAACAATATGGCAGAATATGAAGCCTACATACTATGATTCAACATGGCAATCAGCATGAATATTCAGGAGCTGCTGGTAATCAGTGATTCAGATCTGCTTGTGCACCAGGTACAAGGAGAATGGACCACCAAGAATTCCAAGATATTGCCATATCTGCACCATGTGTAGGAATTGAGAAAGAGGTTCACAAAGATAGAGTTCCGACATGTGCCCAGAATTCAGAATGAGTTCGCTGATGCATTAGCCACTTTATCATCCATGATACAACATCCAGATAAGAATTACATTGATCCTATCCCGGTGAGGATTCATAATTAGTCGATATATTGTGCATATGTTGAAGAAGAAACAGATGGAAAACCTTGGTTCCATGACATCAAAGAGTTTTTGGCGAAAGGAGAATATCCGGAGTATGCAAACCACACTCAGAAACGCACACTCCGAATATTGTCCACTCACTTCTTCCATAGCAGAGGAAATTTGTACAAGAGAACTCCTGATTTGGGACTGCTAGGATATGTCGATGCAAAAGAGGCTTCTAAGTTACTTGAGGAGATACATGTTGGGACCTGCGGCCCACATATGAACGGTTTTGTCTTAGCCAAGAAGATACTCAAGGCCGGTTACTTTTGGATGACCATGGAGATAGACTGCGTCCAGTATATCTGCAAATGCTACCAATGCCAAGTGCATGCTGATATGATAAAAGTGCAGCCAAATAAGCTCAATGCAACAAGCTCACCTTAGCCATCTGCCACCTGGGGAATGGATCTCATTGGTCCAATTGAGCCCACTACTTCAAACGGACATAGGTTTATTCTGGTAGCCATTGATTATTTCACAAAATGGGTAGAGGCTGCATCTTACAAAGTTGTAACCAAGAAGGTCGTCATAGACTTTGTCAAAGATCGTATCGTTTGCCGATTTAGAGTTCCCGAGTCCATTATTACTGATAACACTGTTAATCTCAATAGTGATCTGATGAAGCCATGTGTGAAACTTTCAAAATCAAACACAAGAATTCCACAGCCTGTAGACCTTAGATGAATGGAGCCGTAGAAGCCGCCAATAAAAGCATCAAGAAGATACTAAGGAAGATGGTAGAAAATCACAAATAATGGCACGAGAAGCTTCCTTTTGCTCTGTTGGGATACCGCACCATAGTTCGTACATCAACCGGGGCAACCCCCTACATGCTGGTTTATGGTACCGAGGATGTCATCCTAACCGAGGTAGAGATTCCTTCTTTAAGAATCATACAGGAAGCTGAACTCAGTGATGCAGAATGGATAAAGAGCAGCTATGAACAATTGACCCTCATAGATGGAAAAAAGATGAATGCATTATGTCATGGTCAGCTTTACCAGAACAGAATGTCCAGAGATTTCAACAAAAGGGTCAAATCAAGAAAATTTGCACCAGGACAGTTAGTGCTGAAAAAGATCTTCCCACACCAAGATAAAGCCAAAGGGAAATTCTCTCCTAACTAGCAAAGTTCGTACATGGTTCACAAGGCGCTGATAGGAGGAGCACTCATACTTGCAGAAATGTACGGAGAAATTTGGCCAAAGCCAATCAATTAAGACGCAGTCAAAATATACTATGCTTAGATTATTTACATTTTCTCATCTGATGTAATAGAACTATGCTTGACCTAATTCCCGTTTAAGATGGGATACGTAGACAGCCTTATGGGTTCGGTCATATCATAATAAAATTTCCATTTCCCCTAAAATCAGAAGCTGTGGCAGAATTTTAAGGAGGACCTTCAAAATTCCGGAGTATGTCTAGCCAATGCCAACATATACCAGATGGTCAAAAATCGGTTAAGAAATTGGGGCAGAATTTTGAGAAGGATTCTCAAAATTTCGAGGAAGGTTCAACAAAGTTCGCAAATGGTCGAATGATCATCTGCCAAACTGGGGCAGAATTTTAAGAAGGACCCTCAAAATTCTAACATGAGAAAGCTGCAATGTTTTTGAAATGTGTTACAGTCACTAGTTCATCTAAAAATCACTTGATATATCAACATTTCTAAAATGACTCAATTTTATCAATAATATAATTTCATATTTTCAAAAACTCTATTTCCATAACAGTCAGGTGTTACTCAGGAAAACTCAAACAAGGCCTTCAGAATGGAATAAAGCTAGGCCAACAGACAAAGGCACGAACCAACTTCCCCCTCACAAAACTTACAATTTTTCTTTGAGCATATGCACATCTGATGTAGCGATAGCATTCGCAAACATGTATATTATCAATCAGGCCATCAGACACCGAATATATATCTCTAGCTAAGAAATATGCTACTCTTATTTGCTACTCGTTCTCTGCACGGGACTAAGCCCTATCATGTATACCTGCATGAGGCTAATCCCTGCCTCCATATCTGCATGGGGCTAATCCCTGCCTCCATATCTGCATGAGGCAAATCCTTTCTTCCCTATTTGCATGAGGTTAATCCTTGCCTCCATATTTGCACGAGGCTAATCCTTGCCTCCATATTTGCATGAGGCTAATCCCTGCCTCCATATTTGCATGAGGCTAATCCTTGCCTCCATACTTACATGAGGCTAATCTTTGTCTCCATATTTGCATGAGTCTAATCCTTGCCTCCATATTTGCATGAGGCTAATCCTTGCCTCCATATTTGCATGAGGCTAATCCATGCCTCCATATTTGTATGAGGCTAATCCTTGCCTTCCTATTTGCATGAGGCTAATCCTTGCCTCCATATTTGCACGAGGCTAATCCTTGCCTCCATATTTGCATGAGGCTAATCCCCGCCTCCATATCTGCATGAGGCTAATCCTTGCCTTCCTATTTGCATGAGGCTAATCCTTGCCTCCATATTTGCACGAGGCTAATCCTTGCCTCCATATTTGCACGAGGCTAATCCTTGCCTCCATATTTGCATGAGGCTAATCCCTGCCTCTATATTTGCATGAGGCTAATCCCTGCCTCCATATCTGCATGAGGCTAATCCTTGCCTCCATATTTGTATGAGGCTAATCTGTGCCTCTATATTTTCATGAGGCTAATCCCTGCCTCCATATTTGCATGAGGCTAATCCCTGCCTCCACATTTGCATGAGGATACTAAGACTTGTCTTGGTAATATCATATTATTGCATCTCATGGGCCTAAATATTGCCAACCAATCCAAAGGCGTCATAGTCTAAAAGACATCATCCTCATAGCCGGAAGACACCATGCCATGGCATGAGGACCTCTTAAATTTGCATATCATTATTCAAAGGCATCATGGTTCGGAAGCACCATCTACATGGATCGAGAACACCATTTCATGACCTACAAATTTCTCACTAAACAATTCATGTCCTAGGATATCATGGTCCGAGGACGTCATCCTTAACCGTCTAAAGACAACTTTCATGGTCCAAAGGGAATCTGCATTATGTTCAAATTTTCACACAAATACATATCTGTAGCATCTCTTTATCTGTAGGTGACCAACAAGCAACCGCTATCCTAGCAGGAGCGACCTCGCTCCAGTTTCTTCAAACTATCTCGAACTTAACCATTCACCATAACCACTCTTGCATCCACTCCAAAATCTCGTGTCCGTTCTTGTAATGACTTCATTTGTATATTCTCCCAATGAATCCATAACTACACGTGGATTGATTCCTGTAAAACCAGGAATATGTAGGTAGCTCAAAGACCAGAGTCTGGCCTCTGTCTTTCAAAACATCTCATCTGGTCAAAATTGGCCATAATTTCTTTACCCGAAAACTCTTTTCATCCTTTCTGGGTAAAGAAGGGCAGCTGTTGATAACCAATTTTTCCCATAATAATTTCAAAACTATGTCGGGGCATTAATTCGTGTTTTTCATACAATTTTTGCATTTTTAAATATTTTAACTAATTTTTCCCAGCATTTATTTTATAAAACAATCATTAAATTGTATCACAAATAGTTTTATAATAACTTTTGTGGCTTAATTCAATTATTTGCATTCATATTAAGTTTAAATTATTGCAAAAATAACCACATCTATATTTTTAGGATGCAATTGTAATTACTTTGCAATTATAGCCTATGCATGCATTGTTACATTATTGTTTACCAAAAAATAGCCATTTATATTTTAATATATTAAGTAATTACTTTGAAACATTTCTATGCATGAAAATCATTTTTTATAATTAGTTAACCATTTTTTTAAAATTGTTTTATTAATTAATTAAGTATTTAACAAATAGCCCCTTTTTATTTTGGACATATCCTATTAAATTAGCCCAATTTTAACCCCCCCTAATCCCAATCGGTCCTAAAAGCTACCCAGCCCAAACCCAACATTCACTTGACCCACCTCAAATTTTGGTCATTGATCATTTTGATCAACGGTCTAGATTTCCCCTTTCCAAAATTAAACCTAATGAACCCTCCCCCCCAAACCTCTCAATTCCCTCACCTCTCATGCCGACATCAGATCACCCATTCTCTCAAAATGCTTTCAAAACCTGACCCTAATCCACCCTTGTAATGACCCGACCAGTCGTTTTGAGCTCTAGCACGTAGTTCAGCAGTTTGAGGCTATGAGCAGCTTCACTTCAGGTATTATGACTTGTACTCATGGTCAGAATTAAATTTCGGGAAGGTCAGAGTTGATTTGGAAAGAGAATCCTCATTTCAGAAGCTTTAAGTTGAAAGAATTGACTAAGATTGGATTTTTGAGTAAACGACCTCGGAATCGAGATTTGAATGTTCTATCAGGTTTGTATGATGATTTCGGACTTGGGCATATGTCCGGATCGGTTTTTGGAAGACCCGAGAACGTTTCGGCACCTATTGTGGAAGTTAGCATTTTTGGAAGAATTTCATAAGTTTGGGTTGAAGTGCATCAGTGTTATCAATGTCTGTTTGGGATTCTGAGCCTGGGAATAGCTCTGTATGGTAATTTTGGTGTTGGGAGCACGATCGAAAGTAAATTCGGATGTCTATGGGTTATTTTGGAGTCATTTGGCTAAAGATACAAATTTGAAGGTTTTTAAGGAGTTTGACCAGAAGTGGACTTTTTTATATCGTGGTCGGAATCCAATTCTCGAAGTTGGAGTAGGACTGAAATGCTGAATGTGACTTGTGTGCAAAATTTGAGGTAAATCGGACGTGATTTGATAGGTTTCGACATCGAAAGTAGAAGTTGGAAATTCTAACATTCATTAAGCTTGAATTGGAGTGTGATTCATGATTTCGATGTTGTTTGATGTGATTTGAGGCCTCAAGTAGGTCTGTGGTATGTTATGGGACTAGTTGGTGTGATTGGATGGTGTCCCGGGGGCCTCGGGTGTGTTTCGGGGTGGTTTCAGATCATTTCGGGCTGTTTTGCTATAGCTGTTGCTGGTGTTTGGTGTTGTTCTTCGCGTTCACGAGGATACTATCACGTTCACGAAGAAGGATTGGGCTTTAGGGATTCTGTCCTTCGCGTTGTGAAGAAGAAAATCTCTGTTGCGCAGGTTTGACTTCGAAGGCTCATATCTCGCAATCTATAAGAAATTTGGAGATGATCCAATACGAAAGTTGTAGCCCTTTATGTCTAGTTTTCAGAAATGTAAACCATTTAGCATTTGGATTTTTGTAGTAAAAGTTATGGCTGGTAAACTATAGGCTATCCGGGAAGATGAAGAAGAAATTTGTGTTGCACAGGGCTGACTATGGAGGCTTATATCTCGAAATCTATAAGGAATTAGGAGATTACCAAAACACAAAAGTTGTATATATTGGTGTCTAGTTTTCAAAAAGTTAAATCATTTGTCATTTGGAGTTTTGTACAAAAAGTTATAGCCATTATACTAGAGGCTATCTGAGAAGAGTTTGGAAAATGGTTTTTGGGAATTTTCTTCTTCGCAAATGCAAAGAAGAGTCGTCTTGGCAGTGTATAAGTGTAAAGAAATGGGTTTGGCTCATTTCATCTCATTTCCTCCATGGGAGCCGACTTATGAGCCATTTTAGAGCTCCATTTTCATCATCCATGTCAAGGTAAGTGATTCCTACATATTGCAAGTTAATTACTTGGATTATATCAAGATTTTAACATGGAAAATCATGTAAATTAGTAGAAATTTTGGGATTTTGATGAAAACCTAGGAAATTTGTATTCTTGGATTTTGACCACGATTTTGGACATGAAATTGAGAGCCAATTATATATTTGCGTTTGTGAGGTTGTGGGTAAAATTTATCTTCAAAAAAATTCGGAATCCGGGCACATGGGCCCAAGGGCAATTTTGTCAACTTTTCGAGTGGAGTTGGGATTTTATATAAATTGAATTGTTATGAGTATTAGGGTGTTTTTTCATTGGTTTACTCGTTATTTGGCTAGTTGTGGAGCATTGGAGCATCGGTTTGAGTCGTCGTAAGGGGCTTGGAAGCTGGTTATTGGACTTCGGAGCGAGGTGAGTCTCCTTTCTAACCTTGTAAGAGGGAATTATCCCCATAGGTGAATTACTTGGATGTGTGCTCCTATTTGTGGGGGCTATGTACGCACCAGGTGACGGGAGTCCGTGCGTCGATACTATTATGCTTAAGTCTGGGTAGTCTAGGGCCCAAAAGAATGCTTTACTTGTAATATTGCAACCTTTTTGTCAACTTAAAAATGCTTAAAACATATTGAACATATAAATAAATTTCTAAAAGGCTAGACATCATTTCTTGACTTTTAAAAGAGAAGCTTGCCTTTTCCTGAATAATTTCTCCTTGATGAATTCTTGATTTGACTATTTGAACGTGTTTATCTATTGTGGAACAGGCGGAACGCCTCGGCAGATTAAATAGATACATCTATGGTTTGCGCCATTCAACCCTCTAGCAGTGCACAATTTAAATATTGTTGGATCGGGCCGTATGAACTCGGCATGATTTGTGCATGCTTCTATTTGCTTGACTTGCAAGTTGTAAATAATGATATTGCCTCCCTGGCTTGAAATAAATGTATAAATGATGAAAACAAATTTGAAAAATGAATTGGGAAATTTCCTATTAATGAAAGAACTGTTTACTTGCTTCATACTATTGAGTTACAACCATTTTTTTTTTATAAAGTTCTCGATTTATTATATTATTGGTATGTCGTTATTGGACCACTAGCAAGTGTCAAAGTCGACCTCTCGTCTCTACTTCTTCGAGATTAGGCGGGATACTTACTGGGTACACGCTGTTTTCGTACTCATGCTACACTTGCTGTGCATTTTTGTTGCACAGGCTCATGTATGTCTAGTGGCCTAGTTCGATGCAGTGGCATGGTCGACGCAAAGACTTAGGTGAGCTGCACTCCTCGAGACGACCCGAAGCCAACGGAGTCTCCTTCAGAGTACTGTATTGTATTTTCTTTTTTGTCCAATTGTATTTCGGACAGTTATTGTGTTGTATTTTATTTTAAATCCTAGAAATTGCTCATGAACTTGTGACACCGGGTTCTGGGATGATTATGGGATTATTCAATATTAAGTTTGTTAAAGACATCATTTTTATTTCAGTGAATTTCATTATTTATTGGTTAATGTATAAAAGAAATGATTTCAATAAATACTAAAATGGGAATTTAGTTAACTTCCTGGTGTTGGCTTGCCTGACAGTGGTGTTCGGCGTCATCACGACCCTTAGAGGATTTTGGGTCGTGACAACCCTCGCCATCACTCATCTATGGCCATCCATGGTGGTTTCTCACCATCCCCAAGCCTCTAATGGCTTCTTCTGTACTGGTATCACCATCTCCACGGTCCTGAAGGGACTATGGTTAGGCTGCTTACACCTTTGGATCTTTGCTCGCCTGTTTCAGGCTGTTCTGGTTCGATTTTGAGTAAGATCTTCCTATGTCGCCTTAGATTTATGGATTTCTAAGCCTACTTCTTCATCTCTGTGATTGTTCTCCTTGAAACCCTAATTTGTCCTTTGAACTTCTCAGATCTGTGCAAGATCTGAGATAGATCGAACTTATTTCATATGAGTTTTACAAGAACCTTCTGATTTTTACAAGGACCTTCTGATTTTTGAATGCTTTTCCATTTTTTCTAAACTAGGGTTTCCCAATTTTTTTTTTCCAAAAACATTTAATAATTTTGAATCTTTAATCTTATCTTTATGTGTTTTAACCGATTTCGTAAGGTTTGCGTTAACCCCAACTCATTTATGCTAAAAGCCCTAATTTTTTTGACATTTGTTTGGTTTCTGAGTTACTTGTGTACTGACTTTGTCCTATACTTTGGTTTCTGTGATTCTTCTTTAGCCTAATTCGATGTCTTTTAATTTGTTTATCCTAATATGTCTCAATTAATGTTCTTGGTTTGCCTTTTCTACTTATTCTTGTGTCTATGTTCACTTTTTGCCTATTCATGGTGAACCTATACTTTTCTCCTTAAAATCAGTAATTGATTTGGATTCATGATTTACCAGTTTGCTTCGTTACGACCTATGTGTTGACTCCCGACTACTCCTTTTTGCCTATTTGAATTGTCTGCGATATTTCCTGACTCTTTACGTGATTTTCTCTTTTAACTAAACCCTTGACTATTCTGAAGTTCTTATTCTTGGTTTGATTTGAATTCTTTTCCTCAACAAAACTTTGATTCTTACTTTTCTAGTCGGTTTGATTGAACTTTATGCCTTAATTATCTTTCTCTTGCCTTACTTGAATCAACGATGTTATTTGCTGATTCTTACTAATTATTTCATTAATTGAACTCCTGTTCATTCACCCCTAATTACCTACTCTGTACCCAAGTCTTACTTGATTTCCTTCCTTAAATATCTGTCCTGCTTTTACCGTTGAGTGATTATCCCTTGATTAAGGGGAAGACTTTACTGATTTCACGTGTGTGACTGATTTTGTAAATTTCCCTAATTGCTATATAATTGATCCTTTACCTTATTTTGTTTAACTCTTGATTACTATATATGCTCTTACCTATTCTCACTTCTGAACACAAACAATAGTTCAGAAACTAGTACTTTTACACTCTAAAAAGGCTCTCTCTACTAATTGTGATCTCTGTTACTCTAGCCAGCTGCAAGCCAAGGTTGGAAATTGCACAATACATTTCTCACATCTTATGTTTTCTTTCTTTAACTAGGTATGCTTCTGATTAATTTAAGAATCTAAACCTATGTGGTTATTTACTGTCTTAGTTCATATGGCCTGATTCCATTTTTGCTTCTGTTTACTGCTTACCCAGTATGCCAAATACTGCCTATTCAAATATGTTATTAGCATGATTCCACTTTACTTGCTTGTTTGCTATCTTGTTTAACATGTCTACATATGTAACTAAGCATGTTTTACTAACTACTGTTTATCTAGCATGCCTAAATACTGCTTTTGTGTAATTAGCATGCCTTCACTTGTTAATACTTTCCTAGCATGCCCATTTAAGTCCTTGAATTTTCTGCCTCACCCCTGCTAAATTAATTTCCCTAGAATGACTCTAGCTATGTTGTTTAGATGTCCTCAACATGTTTCTGCTGTGATCTTTGCTGCATGACCTACATACTATCTAACCTACTGGTTCTGTAGAACCCCTTAAGAACTCTATGCATCATGCTATTTATGTGCTCCATTAAGGAGTATTCTCTGTATTCCCAACTCCTCTTTCCTTGTGTGAAAGTTGTTTGCCAAAGTACTTCCTAAAGCTTGTTTGTTCTATGACTGGTGTTCTAATTGCAGATTGTTTTCATACTTTCCTCAAACTGTTTTATCACTAAATCAGTACTGTTTCAGAAATTATTTTCACTCCTAAGAATTAGGATCTAAAACCAGCTTAGTTAGACCTAAATTCAGTTTAACTTTAATTCATGTTTGTAGATTCTGAATCGGTTTAATTAGTTAATCTACTCGTTTCTTTAAACTGTGTTAAATAATATTACCAGAAAGCATGCCTATAGGATCCAGATTTGTCACGACCCTAAAATACCCCCCGGTTGTGATGGCGCCTATTGTGAAACTAGGCCAGCCGACACACCTCCCAAATTAACCATTAATAATAAGAATCATTTTTAAGCCTTTAAATAATCAAATGTCTCATAATGTAAGTCTAAATGAATAGTGCGGAAATAATATACAAGCCCGACATCGGGGTGTCGCAAGTCACGAGCATCTACTAAGGTCTGAATACAACAAGAGTCTAAGAATCTACTAAATACAGTCTAAGGAAGACAAGAGGGAGAAAAGAAGTGTTGCGAATGTCGGGAAACTATCTTGCTAACTCCGACGACTATTCCACTGAGCAATCAACACCCGCTACCGGGTTTGGAAATACCTGAATCTGCACACAAGGTGAAGGGAGTAATGTGAGTACACCAACTCAGTAAGTAATAAAGCTAAATGAAAGTTGAGCAGTAAGAAAACACGTAAACCACGTCAAAATGCTACAATAAAAGTAGGACATTTCCAACACAGTGCAAAAATCATTTATTTCAAAAATCATGCTCAATTTCGGTAAAACCTTTTAAAACAACTTTTAATAGTTTCAAACGAGTGATAAGACAGTGAGTAAAACTTATAGAAAATGTAATAGCCCCTCGGGAAAAACATGTATCACATACCGCCCCTCGGGCATATCATCAACAAAACCAGCCCCTCGGGCTATCTCACAATCACTCATAATTAGCCCCTCGGGCATGAATCAAGAACTGCCCCCGGGAAACAATATGAATCAAACAATAGCCCCTCGGGCTACATCACATCACTCACACTGAGCACCCGTGCTCCCTGGGGTGTACAGACTCTGGGAGGGGCCCCTTACGGCCCAAGGACAATAACAAGCCACCTCGTGACAAAATCAATATATCACTCACTCAGGGTACCCACGTTCACTGGGGGTGTATAGACTCCGGAAGGGGTCCCTTACGACCTAAGCGCAATAACAAGCCATCGCATGGCATAATCAAACAGGCTATCAGCCTTATATTAAGCCACCTCATGGCGTAACAAATCATGCCCTCGGCCTCATAATCATGAATCAGTACAACACTGCTGCGACGCGTAGCCCGATCCCACAGTATCCTCACAACACAGGCCCTTGGTCTCACTTAGTCAGAAATCTCTCAAGCCACTCGGGCAACAGTAAAACATGATGCTCAGCCCAAAATATCATTTAAAATATCAAAATGGGGTACACATGGCTTAGTTATGAAAAAAGTAGAATACAGCATGACTGAGTACAAATATGAAGTCAAAACAGTGAGGAATAGCAGTAAAAAGCCCCTAAGGGTCCAAAACAGTTGGCACGAGGCCCAAATATGTCATTCAGCCCCAAAACATGATAATACTTTCCAAAACACAATGATAGCAAATGGTTTTCAATCAAATACGCCCTGGAAGCAGTGAAATCATTTAAAATAACAATTCAGTGAGACATAATGTGAAATTTCTTTTAAACCAGTAAAACAGGTAATTTGGCAGTAAAATGACGAGTAGAAATCTGCCCCTCGGGCTCAATATCAAAACAACAAGTAGAAATCTTCCCCTCGGGCTCAGTATCAAAATAATAACTAGAAATCTGCCCCTCGAGCTCAGTATCAAAATAATAAGTAAAAATCTGCCCCTCGGGCTCATATCAAAATAAAAATTAGAAATCTGCCCCTCGGGCTCAGTATCAAAATAATAAGTAGAAATCTGCCCCTCGGGCTCAGTATCTCAGAACAATATCAACCCCTCAGGCTCAGAACAGTATAAAGCAACCAGTCAATAAAATAAGAGCACATAATTATTATGGCAGATAATGCAGATAAAGAATAAATGCATGAGTGCAATGCAATGCATATGACAGTACCCTCTGGTACCCACTGCGGCATGCAGCCCGAGCCATCCAGATTTATTTATCGTCGATGGCGCTCACTGGGGTGTGTACAGACTCCGGAGGGGCTCCTACAGCCAAGCACAGTATCAAGCCATCTCGTGGCATCAAATCTAGGCCCTCAGCCTCATATCAATCTCAGTATAATCACCCAGGCTCTCATCCTCAATATCAATGTAATCAACCAGGCTCTCGACCTCAATATCAATGTAATCAACCAGGCTCTCGGCCTCAATATCAATATAACACTGCTGCGGCGCGCAGCCCGATCCATGCTCAGTCCATAAATCATCAAAATCCCCTTGGGCATTTGTAAAACAGTAGTTCTCATCCCGAAATATCATTTAGAAATATCATTTAAGTTTTCAAATCTTAGAAAGATGGCTGAGTTTGCAAAACAGTATTTAAAACCTTGGACTGAGGTCAAATGATATGTAAAATATGTGAAAGCAGTGATATCAATCCCTGAAGGATTCAAATAATTGGCAAGAAGCCTACAATTGGAAACATGACTGAGGATATAAATTCTTTAACAAAATAAGTGAGGAAAACCATTCAAAAATCTCCTAAGGGTTCTACAGGTCGGCACAAGGCCCCAAGCATGGCAACAAGCCCAATTCACAATAATAAAGTATACGTCTCAACCAAAAATGTAGTAAAATATCTCTCGGGACGGACCAAGTCATAATCCCTAACGGTGCTCTACCCCACACCCATTATCCGGCGTGCAAGTCACCTCAATATAGCATTACGATGTGAAATTCCGGGGTTTCAAACCCTCAGAACAGCATTTACATCTATTACTCGCCTCTAGCCGGCCAAATACTACTCCGCGATGCCCTTTCCTTTCATATCGACCTCCTCGCGCGTCGAATCTAGCCAAAACCACAATGAATACATCACAATAGGCTAAGAGAATATAAGCCAATCGAAAAGACTCGAAAAATATCAAAAATCACGAAATTTGCAAAACCCTAGCCCCGGGCCCACGTCTTGAAATCCAGAAATTTTTACATCAAAATGTTCCTTATCTCGCCACGAGTGTATACATACCAAATTCACAAGAATCGGAGTCCATTTGACCCCTCAAATCCCAAATTTAGAATTTCAATTTCAATTCCTAATTTCTTATAATTTGGCTATGTTTTCATGGATTTCTAGGATGATTCTTCAATAAAATCATGTATTTAACTCATAAAACTTACCTCCAATCGATCTTAGTTGAAACTCCCTTCAATCCCCGTCCAAAAGCTCTCAAAATGACTAAAAATGGTGGAGAAATGGGGTGTTTTCGCGAATGAAATGTAAACATTCTGCCTAGAATTTTCGGAATTACTGTTCACCCCGTGTTACTGTTCACCCGTATTACTGTTTACAGGGTACTGTTCATGGATACTGTTACGGGGTACTGTACACGATAATATTCACGGATAGTGTTACGGGGTACTGTTCACGGCACTATTCACGGATACTATTGCGGGGCACTGTTCATGGGTACCGTTCATGCGCACTGTTCATAACTACTATTCACAGTGCTGTAAAAAATGCTGCAGCTTTATTTTTTTCGTGCCTAAATCGATCCGTTAACCTTCCGAAATACACCCAAGGCCCCCGAGACCTCAACTAAAGGCACCAACATGTCTTAAAATATTATCCAAACTTTCTCCAATCGTCAAAACACCTCAACTAACGCCAAAATCATCAAATTATATTGAATTCAAGCCTAAGTTCTTTTAAAACTTCTAAAACACACATTCGATCAAAAACCCGACCAAACGATGTCCGAATGACTTGAAATTTTGCACACATATTCCAAATGACACAATTAAGCTACATCAACTCTCGAAATTTCATTCCGATACCCGGATCAAAATCTCACCTATCAACCGGAATTCGCCAAAATACTAACTTCGCCAATTCAAGACTAATTCAACACCGGACCTCCAAAATTACTTACGGTCCTGCTCCTAAGTCACAAATCACCTCTTGGAACTAACCGAACCGTCGAAATTCACATCCGATCCCTCTAACTCATAAGTCAACGTCTGGTTGACTTTTTCAACTTAAACCTTTTTAAAAGAGACTAAATGTCTCATTTCTTATCAAAATCGCTCCAAATAAATTCTAATGCACCCAATACCGATAATGAAACATGAGGAAGCTGAAAATGGGACGAACGAGACAGTAACTCATGAGACGACGGGTCGGGTCGTCACAATAGCTCACCGTAGAAGTCTCAGACAATGATCAAGAACGCGCACCAGACTGGTAACCAGATGTACCTCCCTCAGATCCTGTACAATTAAGTACAGAAGTATAGTATGAGTACATAAAGAATATGTACCCAGTAAGTATCCTGTCTAATCTCGAAGAAGTAGAGACGAGAGGTCGACTTGACACTTACTAAGGTCAAATTATATGAGAAAAAGAGTTCTACTAAGATTGGATAGCACAAATAATTAACAATTTATAGCAAGAGGTAACAGGTCCTTTCCTAGATAATATCATAGTTGGCCATTTACATTTCAAGGCATATAACAAAGTCCAATCCACAGATAAATACTGAGCAAGAACATGCGCAAGTAGTGCCGAGGTCGTACGGCCCGATACAACATAAAAGAAAATTGTACACTGCCGAGGGTCAAACGGCATGAACCATAGATGCATCTATTACCCCGATCACGAATCAGACATGTGATGCGGTCAAATGTAATTAAACACAACAACATGCAGATAACAATATATATCGGGGAGCAATTGTTCACAGAAATATTAACTTCTCTTTAAAAGGGCCAAGAAAATGATGTTCCTCTTATTAGTATCATTTACTATAATCAGCACGATTTAAACAATCCAAATTTAATCATAAAGTTACAAGAATATCACATAAAGCATGCTTTTGGATCCTAGACTACCCGGACTTAGCATAATAGTAGCTACGCACGGACTCTCGTCACCTAGTGCGTACGTAGCCCCCGTATTTAGTGACAAATTATTCAATTATTTCTCTTATGGGGACAATTCCCTCTTACAAGGTTAGATAGGAGACTCACCTCGCTCCAAAGCGCACTTCCAACACCAAGAATGTGCCCAAACCCTCAATTTGGAGTTGAACGATCCGAAACTAATTAAATGAGGCAGGAGCTAGTCAATACAAGCTCAAGAGTTCGCATTTTAGTTGTTAAAGTAATTTTCCAACCTTAAACACAAGTTTCCTAAAATCCGACTTCGGGCCCACGTGCCTGGATTCCGAAATTTTTCGAAGAAAGTTGTTCTTTATAGCCTAAGGATCAATAGTATATGATTTCTACTTTATTCCATAACAAAATCCGTGGTTAAATCTAACTTTTATCAAAATCGTAGATTTTCACTCAAATCCCATGATTTTCACTAATTTTAGTGTGTTAATCTACCCAAAACCAAAGTATTAAACTCACATTAAGTAGGAATAACTTATCTCACAATGCTAGGTTGAAATCCTCTCTTTGAAAGCTCCCAAATCGCCCAAGTGTAGAAGCGAAATGAAATAAATGGCCTAAATCTTATTTTTAAAAGTTGTGCCCAGGCCTCTGATGTCGTATTTGCGACACCAGGTTCGCAAATGCGAAGTCGCAATTGCGACGAAATGTTCGCAAATGCGAACTGGGCCTTCCTCTACCTTGATCGCCATTGCGATAGAGGGTCGCAAATGCAGACCCTGTTGGGTTCACAAATGCGAAGAATATGTCGTAAATGCGACCACTGCCCCCAGCCAGCTTCATCGCATATGCAATGCTTACCTTGCAATTGTGAGTTCGGAATTGCGAGTTCTGCAGCAGCAATAAAAACACCAGAAATCTGGTGTGCTTTTCTACTCCCAATCTATGCCCAAAACTCACCCGGGCCCTCTGGGCTCCACTCCGAACACTCACACAAGTCCAACAACATTGTACAAACTTTCTCGAGCGATCAAATCGCCAAAATAACACCTAAAACCACAGATTCAACACCAAAACGCATGAAATCCTTAAGAACATTCAAATTCCTATCTTTACAATCGGACGTCCGAATCACGTCAAATCAGTCCCGTTTCTCACCAAATTTCACAGACAAAAATAAAATCTTATATTAGACCTGTACCAGGATCCATAACCAATATACAGGCACGATACCAACATGATCAAGCATTATTAATTTTCATTAAATCCTTAGAATTTCAATTTAACAATTTCTAACAAAAATTCATTACTCGGGCTAGGGAACTCTGAATTTGATTCCGGACATACGCCCAGGTCCCATATTTTTCTATGGACCCTCCGGGACCGTCAAAACACAAGTCCGGGTCTGTTTAATAAAAATGTTGACCAAAGTCAAACTTAACCTTTTAAGAAAATCTTAGGGAATCAAGTGTGCCTATTTCAACCCAAACTCTTCCAAATTCCGAACGAACCATTCTCGCAAGTCATAAATCATTAAAAGCAAGTGCGGGAAGCCTTAACTAGGGAAACGGGGTTCTAAAAAGTAAAACTACTAGGCGGGTCGTTACATTCTCAACTCTCGTTGTTTAAATAATTTATTTTTCTTTACATAAGTGCAAATTGTTCAAACCTTTTCCCTTGTTTTCATTATTTGAATCTTACACTTATTTAGAGTGTCAAAACATGTCTTTACTTGCGAGTATGTGTTAAAACTGTTTATTTATTAAAATGACTAATTCACATAGTTTAAGTTCGGTCGGGACCTACCGTTATAGACTACGAGGGGTGACTAACACCTTCCCCTCAAGGTTATTTCGAGCCCTTACCCTATTCTCTGGTAATGCAAACTAGTTACATGAGTTAATCTCTCTAGGTGCCCTAACGCACCATAATCCGTTAGGTGGCGACTCTCCAAATACCCAAATTCCCAAAAGGAAACGATTTATTACCTTATGAACGTTGAAACCCGAACTTCCCCGTAAATGAAAAAAAAGGGGCGCGACAACCCCTATTTGTATTTTTTTGGTTATTAGGAAGAGAACAAAATAGAAATTGTGAAAGGATCAGAGCCCCATGTTGAGGACCATTGTTTTTACATGATGTGCTAGAAATCAAGTGTAATTGTTCTGCCACCTTGGGAGATGCTCTCTAATGTACCTGGGATTCATGAGGTTTATCTTTAAAATTCAAAATACAGTACAATTTTGGTTCGCTAATGTTAGTAGAGTTTGAACTCTTTTAAGTGGGTGATTCATAGATGTTCATCTCCTTCCTTAATATTTCAAATCCAGTCATCCTATGCTTTCTATTTGTATTTTGGTTCTACCTGTAGTCTCATCGGGCAATGAACTACTGATACTATATAGCGTAGGGTAGCGCTAGAGATTGGATAAACCTCCAATGAAGAACCCAATTTTGCTCTTGCAACCCAGAGAGACAAAGAGTAAAGAAACTTAGACTTTTATACATGTATATGCAAAAAGAAAGGAAAAAAAGAGGCAATTTGCACAAGCACCCAAAATGTGATCTGCAGTGGTCCCTTTAGCAATGTTATACCTAGTGACACTGCAATAGATGAAGCTACGCTTTCCCTGCCGTACATGGTGGCATTTTGCTTATGCGGTCTTTTGTTGTACAAAACCCTTTCTTTCCTTGCTTTCTTCAGTCCTCTGTACTATAACAGGTGATCAATCCCAATATTCCTCACAGCTCCCGACGTTTCTCCGCCACCAACAACATTGCCTCTGCTATCCTCAGGTTTTGCTGTAGGCTCAGAGGAAGGGGAAGCCATTGGCAAATGTAGCCCTACAAGAGAATTAAAAATAAAAGAGTTATCATACAAGGAATAACGATGCAAGAGTCTTGGGAGTGAAGGAGGAAGAGGGATTTTTTTGGTTGAAACCCAACACACAGTAAAGAGGAATGCATAATACCAGAATTTTTCCAGATTAACTATATGGTGATGCCAGTACCACTACCATTTTGATCTGACAATAGCTTTTGCTTAATGCTCATATTCCTTTGAACATCCAATAGAAGTACAAAGCATAAGTCCAGAAATTCTTATTTCACTTGTTGGGCAAGTATAGGGGAGGAAATTTAATATGAGGAAGATCAATTTTCTCTTAGAATCACTCTTTTACTCATAAGAGGGAGAAAGACTCATCACTATCCGGAACTTAGTTTTGGTGTTCCACTGAATGCTAGCTCAACTGAGATGAAACTGAAATCTTTCTTTCTATCTCACACTATTCATGAGATTCTTCTCCGATGATTCAAACTGACACCACAATTGCATAATCTTATCTAGGTATTTGACATTTTGCTGCTTAAACTATTTTGTCAAGTTACAAAATTCAAATTGCGAAATACTCTCATAAATGAAAAGGATAAGGTCTGCATTTTGCTTTTGATCCCCTTCCCCCATCAATTACCTGCCATACAGACTAAC
The DNA here is from genome assembly GCF_000393655.2 of Nicotiana sylvestris. Lineage (NCBI taxonomy): Eukaryota > Viridiplantae > Streptophyta > Magnoliopsida > Solanales > Solanaceae > Nicotiana > Nicotiana sylvestris. The sequence continues at coordinate 60,902,546 of NC_091058.1, forward strand.
CACTACGGAGGAGTTACATTGATCTACATATATAAAAGCCATCAATTATTAAACAGTGCTCGTATTTTTGTGACTGAAAAAACAATTCATGATATGTTAATCAGCATGGTTAACCTTAGTTTATTTATAAAATGTAATTCTAAACCATAGTTAGTGAGTTAGTTAATAGTTAGTTATGAAAGTTAGTTTTAGTTGTTAGAAGTGGTGGTCGTTTGTACAGTAAGCAAAAAGCTTCTTTTTTAGAAATTAATATAGCATTTCTCTGATTTCCTCTCTTCTAGATTCTTCTTCCTCTTAGCTCAGATCTTAAGCTGTTTCTGTGATTCCTTCTGTTGTTGATCACTTGCCTAATGTTACCTAAACTGCACCTGTATCTTCTCAACAAGTTGCCGAGCTACTGAACAAAAAAATCTAGACTAAGCAAGCTACCTCTTTGGTTGCAAGACTATGTCACTACCTCCAAAGGCTCTAAATGTGCTTACCATATATCCTTCTATGTGCACTACTCTTCTATTTCTCCATCATACAAATAGGTCCTTGTAGCTTATTCAGCTCTCTCAGAACCAACTTCCTCCAAAGAAGCTGCATCTGATCCTCAGTGGATAACAGCAATGAAGTTGGAGATTGCAGCACTTTAAGACAACCACACTTGGAGTGTTGTTGACTTGCCATCAGGAAAGACTACCATTGGTTGCAGGTGGGTTTACAGAATCAAATACAAATCCTCTGGTGAAGTAGAAAGGTTCAAAGCTAGGCTAGTGGCTAAAGGCTACAGTGAGAAGGAAGGATTGGACTATGGAGAAACTTTCTCTCTTGTTGCCAAAATTGTAACTATTAGATCTGTTATTACTTTAGCTGCTTCAAGACAATGGGTCATCTTTTAAATGGATGTCCACAATGCCTTTCTAAATGGAGATCTCATTGAGGAAGTCTACATGGAATTGCCCGAGAAATTTGCCAGACAGGGGAGTGTAAGAAGAAGGTATGCAAACTACATAAGTCTCTCTATGGGCTTAAGCAGGTACCTAAATAGTGGAATATGAAGTTTACAGAAGCTCTACTCAACATTGGCTTTCAACAATGTCGCTATGATTATTCTTTGTTCACAAAGAAAGATGGAGATGATATATGTTTACCTCGAAAAATGTGAGTAACAATTGAAGATAATTTGTGGTTTTAAAGATATGTGATTTATTCCAATACTAGTGAATATACAAGTAATATTAGGATTAAGTAAGAAGAATAGATGAAGCAAACCAGTGTTGTTAGGGACCTCGAGCTCGATTATCTCGGGGGCCTCGAGGTGAGTTAAGAGAAAATAAAGTAAGAACAATAAAGCTGAAGAACAATTGTGTAGCACGAGAAAAGCAAAGTAGAATGTTCTATTGCAGTGAATAATGTGTTCTTTACAAATGATTAGCGTCTACTTTATATAGGAAGAGAAAACTCAATATAGTACATTCCTAATTATGGTAAATAATTCTATTGGTACAACTGTATAACAACCTAGTACAGACTCGTAATAAACCTCATCCTTTAATTTATGTCCTGATCCATATGTCTTGAGAAATTCCCGCTCTTTCTTGAGTGTCATCGAAATTGTACTGTCCTCGAGGCAGAACATGACGAGTCTCTGATTTTCTTCTCGATGTTGATACCCAATTTTTCTTTATAATATTTTTGAAATGCATATATACCTTTAAAACTATGCATTAGCATCAATTGGTATTTTTTCATAATTTTTACATTTTTAAATTAATTTATCTCAGTAGTTTATTCATATAAATAATTACAAAATTGCATCACAAAATATTTTAAAACATTCCTTGATTTAATATTACTATTTATGGTCCTATTAAGTCCAAATTATTTCATAAATGGCTATGTTTACATCTTTTGGTTACAATTGCAATAATTTTGCAATTATAGCCCATGCATACATCACTACATTATTTTTCCAGAAATTAGCCCGATATATTTTTAAAATATTTAATAATTATATTAAAGTATCCCCGTGCATGAAAATTATTTTTTCTCATTATTAGTTGTTTTGTAAAATAATTTTTAGTCAAGTACCTGGTATTTAACAAATAGCCCATTTTATTTTCAAAATTAACCCTTCTAATACCTAAAATCTAACAGCCCAACTACCCTTATCAGGCAGCCCAAAGACCCTAAGCTTAACCCTTCATCTCTGTGTTGTTTTTCTCGAAATACTAATTTCGTCCTTTGAACTTCCCAGACCTCTGTAAAATCTGAGATGGAACGAACCTATTTCACATGATTTTTATAAAAATCTTCTGATTTTCAAGTGGTTTTCCATTTTCCTAAACTAAGGTTTCCCAAAAATTTCTTTCTTCAAAACGTTTTGCTAATTTTAAGTTTTTTATCTTCTATTCTTATGTGTTTTTGACCGATTTCGTAGAGTTTTCTTCAACCCTAACTAGTTTATGCTAAACCTCCAATTTTTTGACATTTTGTTTGGATTCTGAGTTTGTCTGGGTTACTTGTGCACCGACTTCGTTCTATGCTTTGGTTCCTGTGATTTTTCTTTAGCTTAATTCGATGTCTTGATTTTTACCCTAATGTGCCTCTATTAAGATTCCTGGTTCGACTTCTCGACTAATTCTATGTGTCTATATTCATTCTGTTTATTCATGGAAAACCTATATTTTTCTCCTTAAATCAATGTTGTTTTGAATTATTGATTTACTAATTTGTTTTGTTAAAACTTATATGTTGAGTCTTGATTATTCCTTTATTTGCAGCCTTATTTAGTTTCTTGCCTTATTTGAATTGTCTGCGATACTTGCTGATTCTTACTAATTATTTCCTTAATTAAACCCATGTTATTTACCCCCAATTACCCATTATATGCCTAAGTTTCACTCGATTCTTCTTTCCTTAAATGTATTCTGCCTTTACCGTTGGGTAATTACCATTACGCTAATTTGTGTGTAATTGATTCTGTGGCTTCCTTAATTTGCTGAATGATTGATCTCTTTTACCTTATTCTCCTTGCTCTTAACTACTATATATACTCCCATTTATTCTCACTTCTAGACACGAACATTAGTTCACAAAATACTCTCACACTTTTAAAACCTCTCTCTGTTACTTGCAATTCTCACTGACCTAGCCGGCTGTAAGCCAATGCTAGCTATTTGCACCATATCTACTTTATACTTTGTATTCTCTCTCCTTAACTGGTACATCCTGATTCAATTCAAAGTCCAAAACTCTATGTGTTTCATTGTTGTTTTAGTTCATTAGTTGTGACTTCCAACCCTGTTTATTGTTTACTATCATGTTGCTCAATGTGTATCTAGCATGCCTAGATCACACTGCCTAACTACTATCTCACCTGGCATGTTGGAGTTTATTCTGTCAGAATCTGTGACTATTTTATTTATTCACAATGATCTGCTTACCGTTTTGTTTAGCATGTCCAATCCTATCTTGTGGTAATTGCATGCATCTTGTTGCTCATTAGCATGTCCAAACTACATTGCTTGTTAACTGTCTCACCCAGGATGTCTAAACTCTGCCTGTTCTATATGTGGTCAGTATCTCTAAACTATGAGTGTTTATGTAGTGCCTGCTTAGTTTGTTCATTTAAGTCTTGCCTACTCTGCTTTACTAATGAGATCTTACAAGGCCACTCTAGTTGTGTGTCCAAGGTCTATATGTTTTCAACATGTCTTTGTTGTAATCTTTATAACTAACTTATCAATTATACAAATTTTTGAGAAGTTTGTGCATCTGTTTGCTTATACACTAGGTTGTATTCTATGTGTCCCAAACCCCCCTCTCTATGTGTGGAATCTGTTTGCCAAAGTGTTCCTGAAGCTGTTTGTTCTGTGACTTGTGTTATGATTTCAAAATAATTTTCATGCTTTTCTCAAACTGTTTTACCACCAAACTAGTACTGGTTTCCTGAAAATCTTTTCACTCTAAGACCCTTCTTTACACTGTTCACGAAAACCTTTTCAAAGTTGTGCACTCTCACTTATTCTTAAATTATTAAGTCATGCCCCTCTGGTATTGTACTACTTAGAGACCCTTGAGATTTCTGTTAACTCTAGCGTATCAGAGCTGGCTCTTCCACACTGCATATAATCAGTCCTTATTTGAGAAAGTTTGGGTGTGAGCACTGCCCGAGATCCTTGAGGTCCTTAGGGAACTCTGACACACCTGGACACAAATGTGGCAATGAATCTTGGGCATTAGAGACTAGTGAAGGCTTGGTACATCAGGATTTACTTTGGGGCCTACTTCAGGTTCCCTATAGCTTAATTTATATTTATGTAATTTATTCAATTATTGGTCTGTAATAATTAATTCTAAATTAATATAGGGGTAACTAGTGAAAAGAGAGGGTAGTTGTATGGTAAAGTAGATAAAATTGGGTAGAAAACATGCTTCTAGGTTTTATATTGTGTAAATCTATGTTAGAAATCATGTTCTAGGATTACTATATCTATTTGCATTCAAACCATGCCAAACTTGTGCACTAGACATCCTGATTTAGGGCATGCACGTTTGTCGCTTCAGTATACTACATATCATGTACCATTATTCCATCTTTTGATTGGTGCATAAGTACTATCGCATAGAGATATTTCCATTAGGTCAATAATCTCGTTTTAAATAAAAATAGTCATCCCATGTATGCATTAGATATCATACTTTAAGAATGTTGTTTGCATCTATTGGACCCTGTCTATTTCGATTGAAATAGATAACTGACTATGAAAAGGTTTAAACAACCTCACACACAAGCATCATGTCTTAAAATAAAATAAAACACCTGTTATAATCTGTGTCATCTAGGATAGCATGTTTTTAGTTTGAACAATTTCTTAAATTGTTAATCGTCTCCTGTAATTGTGATTGCAAATAGTCCCCCGCCTAGGCAAGCCTTAAGTTATCAGTCTCTATATATACATAAATTGGAAACTGCATTTGATTGTGTTAAACTGCTTAAGCTTAACAGGCTGTAATACCAGTAGGCAAACTGGTTAGGATTCTGCCACTTTCTTTATGCATATCTTGTATCTGTAACATCCATCTAGATATCATGTTCTTAGGATTTATGAACTTCTCCATAATCTGTGTTTTAGACATGCTGTTTGTTTGCCTATATACGTGCGGAGGTAAATATGAGTCTTCTAACTGTTTGTCCCTATCTGCTTGTCCTACATGTTATTTGCTTGTCGCCTAGATTCTTACCTTTTAAAACCTTAGGTTGTCTAGAACTGTCCAGATTCAAAAGTCCTAAATTCCTCCAGGACCATAAGGAAGGGACGGGTAGCAACACACTTAAAGATCGTTAATTAAACTCGCTTATATAACTGCTAAGGGGAGGTTAATGGGTAGTAAAAGAATATGATGACCTGCACATTAATGTCACGTGTAGCCCATCTCATTGAGGAGTGATTACCGGGCATTGTATGGGTATGATCTTGTAGGCTAATCAACTTAGGACTTCCCTTTACCAATTCTCGTATGTGTTTAAATTCTATAAACTTCCTCTCCTTTACATATACATGTGTAAGCTGTCCAAACCTCTCTTATTTTCATTATCTGAATTTCCTTGATCATATATGTATTTATAATGTGAAAATTACCTTTATTTGCAAATACATGTTGAAACTGTTTAATTGTTAAAAAGGCTAATTCACATAGTTTAAGTTCGGGCAGGACCCACCGTTGTGGACCGCGAGGGGTGCTTAACACCTTTCCCTCAAGGTTATTTCGAGCCCTTACCCTAATCTCTGGTAATGCAAACTAGTTACATGAGTTAATCGCTCTAGGTGCCCTAACATACTATAATCCGTTAGGTGGAGACTCTTCAAATACCCAATTCCCAAAAAGAAACGAGTTGTTCCCCAAAAATGTCGAAACACAGACTCCTGTGAGGGAAAAAAGGGGGCGCAACACTCGAGGTGTGCATATCCCGGCCAAGCTCGATTCTTACTTTGAGCTTCCGAACTCAAGATCGGGGTATGACCAAGTCTTCGAAATTGAGCTCTCTGATTTAGACCGTATACACATAGTCCCCGCGTTTCTTAGAATTAAATGATATGAAACTAATTTGAATTCTCAAAGTCCTTTATGATGGCATCATTCTTATGACGTAAGCATTGAAATGACCGAAGCATCCCATCGGTTCTTTTTCCCAAAGAGCATTAAATGCACGCCAGAGCTGGTCGGCCATCAATATTAACGAACCGTTTCCGCCTTCCTCTATATATACTTGTTTTCTCTTCTCATTAAGATCCTTTCCACCGCGCAACACCTACTTTCCTCTACACATTTCCTTTTCATCACCAGTCTTTCCACTGTATTAGCTCACCTCAGCGGTTTATTCATTTCTTCCTTATTTTTTAAAGAACCAATGGCAAAAACATCCAAGCCCGTTCCTCAGAAAGAAGGAACCTCTACTTCTACTTCCCATCCGGCCGGTAGTAAACCGCTGACACTTCACAAGATCGTACTGAGCAATTTCTCCTTGAAAAAGGACTTTATAGTTGAGAACCTCCCTGACGTTCCCGGCCATCGAGAGCATGTATCGAGGTACATAAGGTCAATTGAGAAAGAACACCTCGACGCTGTGAGGAGAAAGTGTAAATGGGAAGAGAAGGTCGTTCTGCAAAAACCTTCTCGCGAGGAGGACAAGCAACCTACGTAGAGGGGTTCTTGAGTGTGTATACATACCCCTTTACGTTGGGTCCGCTCGACCCGCTCGTGCTTGAATTATGCCGAAGATATCAAGTTACTTTGGGCCAGATTCATCTGTCCTTTTGGTGGATTGTAATAATGATGAGGTTTTTCATCAAAAGGTCGGGCTCGAGTTCACCCTAAGCCACCTCATCCAATTATACCGACCTCAATATTTCCAAGGTTTAATCAAACTCCAACTTCGATCAACCAAGTCCTTCGCCAATAACGATGAAGACAAGGATCAAGGTTGGATGATCCGGTTCATCCGGGTGAGGACCGTTGATGTTATTCCCGAGGAGTTCCAGCCGTTCCCCGAGAAATGGAACTTTGAACGTGAGTGGAATTCTTTTATTTAGTTCCTTTCCATAAATTTTACTAAACTTCGCATAATCATTCCTTTCCATTTTCCGCAGCGGTCCCATGGATGCTCAATGCGGTCCTCAACCTTGAGGACTAGGTTCGCAAACTAGTTGCTACTTCATCATATGAAAAACGCAAGTGGCAAGACTTGTCGAAGGGCAAGTGGGAATCAAAACACCACGGTACGTATTATAATATTTCTTTCCTTATTAAGAATACCTTCCTTCATGTGACCTAATTCCTCTATCGCAGCTATCAATGAGTTCTTCGAGATGAGTCCGCCTACTTCTGGGGAGGAAGTACTTTGGCTCCAAATCCAAAGAAGGATAACAAGAGAAAAAGATCCTCGAAGATCGAAGACGCACAATGCCAAGCAAAACCCGCTTGGAGGTGCAGGAAAAACGTCATCATCAATGTGGATATTGACTTGGTCCACCAGTTCATGGACAATGACGGTGACGAGGTGGAGGGTTTGACGTTGGTAACTCAAACCAAGAAATCTTTCGAGTCTTTCAAGCCTGCTGAGATTGGGGCCCCTAACCTCGAGAAAGGATCTTTAAAAGAAAAGGTGGATGAAGGGCCTGCATCACCTGACGTGGTAATTGCTTCTCAAGCTTCTGGAAATACTCCAAAGGGAGCGAGCTTCGAAGCTCCTTTGCCTGAACAGAGCACCTCAAGTGATCTTCCCGAGGCCATGACAGTAGGTCATTCTTTGTCATTTCCCGCCTTCTCTGAGGATGCCATTAGGGATGCTCAGAACTTGAAGACGTTCGAGCTAGGCGGAGTCCAAAGTGAAAATGACCTCTTCTAGGGTTGTTTTGCTGGGGTCGATGAGGCTGACCTAGTGAATGCGAGCTTAATCTTCGAGGAGGAACAATGTCTTTACTCAATTGTAAGTTTTTAGTGGCACTGCAATTTCTCCGACGTCATACTTTCTTTTTTTTTGTCTAATCAATCTTTCCTTTCTGTAGACCTTCGATAAACTTAAAACCGAGCTGCATCATTGTGAAGCCGAGCTGCGTAGAGCCTCGACTGAGGAGAAACCCCTTAGGCTTCTCCTTGATAAAAAGGAAGAAGAATTGAAGCATCTTCGATCGGAGTTGACCAAAGCTTGTAAATACGAGAGTGAGTTAGAAAAGCAGGTAACCTCTGTTCTGAAAAAAATATGGGCTACCTCTCCCATCTTCAGAGGCTAATACTTCAATGTCACAACTGCAACAAAAGCTAGATATGATTGGGCAACTCCGGGGCGAGGTGGATCAAGTTCGAGCCGAGTGCAATGAATGGAAGGCGAAGATGGACACCCTCATTATGGCTAAAAATGATATGCTGGCGAAGGTATCGACCCTCGAGGTTCAACTTCACAATGCTCATGGGCACAGCTTGTTTTAGGTTGGCAGGATAGCCGAGCTCGAGGCCAGTCTTGCAAAAGCAAGGCCAAAGTTGTGGAAGTCCAGACCGAAGCCATAGAAATACAAGCTAAGGCTGACAAGACGGTGGCCATCTATTTGAAGGATGCTACCAATGCCCAGATGGAGTTGAGGGGGGGCTTCTGTCCGAAATAATCTTGGTTTCTTCTGCAAAAAGAAAAGTCGTTGTCGTTGAGGAACAAGAATCTGAAGAGGAGAAAAACGGGGGATCTTTAGTGACAAGGCCATGAGCTCGAAGACGCATCATTTCTGATGATGAAGCAGAGGTATCCCCCCATCGTTCTGTTCCTCTTACCGAGTCTGCTGAGACTCCGGTCCTGATTTTTGATGATGACGTTGCTCCCGCTGCTGCTCATGACTCTGCTGAGCAGCTTTTTATTAGAGGGTTTGGTAGTGAAGGCTTAGGCCCTGTTTTAGATGAAGTACCCTTAGCTTCTTTTTCTACACCCGTGTCTGTAACTCATCCTTTGCCAGTCTCGATTGTTTCTGTTCCTCCCCATACTATTTTTACCACCTTTTCTATTCCTCCTTCGATAATTCCTCCTCCAAACATTCATCGCACTGAGGTTGGCTCCTCAAGTAGGAGTGATGCTATGAGACGAGTAGTCATTGAAGTTCCTGCTGAGGGCAGTCTCTTAAGGAAATCAGGTCAAGCGGATGTATGGCTAGAGCCTTTAATTGGACCAATTGAGAAAGCTAAGCTAGAGAGCCATAGTTCCTTGACCCTGATGAATGATATTGTGCACGCCACTTTGAAGGTATTCCCCTTCTCTTTTTTCTTTTATTTTGTAATTTTTCTATATTTGAGGATTCTTATTTCCTTTTCCCCTTTTTAGGCCAACCTTATCGGCACAGAGATGATGAAAAGATTTGCCCACTCACATCAATTAGTGCATGATTCGCAGTTAGAGGCGTGCAACTGGAGGGAACAGTTTGAGAGCTTGCAAATTGATATGGAGTATTTAGAAGAGAGTAAGAGTACCTTGGAGCAGCATGTACGAGCTTTGACTTCGGAGTTGGCGGTCGAAAAGGCTTCCTCAAGCCAAGCAGATAAAGAAAAAACTCGCCTTGAAACTTCTTTCTCAGAGCAGCTGTCCAAGGATAGTGAAGAAATCAGAGAGTTGAAGGTTCTTTTGAGTAAAAAAGAAGCTTACGCTGGAGAGCTCGTACAAAATTTGACTCAGGCACAAGAAAACTTTCGAGCTTCTTCTGATAAGGTGTGTGCTTTAGAAAGTTCTCATGCCTCTCTCCAGACTTCTAACACATCTGCCTTGGCTGAAAATGAGAAGTTAAAGAATGAAATTGCTGATTGGGAAAGGGATTATGAGATCCTTGAAGATAAATATGCTATTGAAGTAAGTTGGGCGTTTTTGAATTCACGCCATGATACCCTAATTGAAGCTGGCCAAGAAAATTTCAACTTGGAATCTGAGTTGGCTAAAATCAATGAAACTATTGAGAAAGCTCAGCAAACTCAAGATTTTCCTTCTCCCGTGGCTGAAGCTTCCGTAAATGTAGAAGTCAATACGGGTATTCCGACTATTTCAAGCCCAGTCGAGCCTGTTGCTGCAAGTCAAGTTGAACCCGCAACTGTTGTTACTCCTGCCCAAGTTGAGCCCGTTGATGTTGATGCTCCTGACTCAGTACCTTCAACTTCTGAGTGACCAGCTTTAGTTGTTTGAATATCTTTGTTTTTGTTTTATTCGGAAAATTATGATCAAACCCATGGTTTCATTTGAGGGTTTATTTTGGAAACGCAAGTCCCCAGACTTTTTTATGGGGCAATTTGTATAAATAATTTGTAGCTTTACAACTAAGTTCGTACTTAGTCTTAAGTTTTTTTTAAACATTAAGAAGTTTTTTTGTTATTATCTTGAACTTCTGTTTACTTTATTCTTGCCTTTATTTCTAAAGAATTACAGAATAATTTGCATTTTTATTCTTCAAAAATACTTATGTTTACCTCATGACTAATTAATTTAAACATGAGTTTTATAAAAGAGGGCCCTTTTATATTCGACACTTAATGAAGAAGACGTCTCAACTTTATAATGGTGTTTAACATACGATAAAAGAATTAGGAACACACATGTTTCTTTGAAATAACTTTGACATGTTTTTAATTAAACCTTATCTAGTTTTGAATAACTCTTTACATATATTTGAATTATATCTATAACTTTTTCATAACTGTTTTTCTTGTAACAGATTTAAAAAAGTAAAAATAATAAACACGAGGTTTTTATTTATAACCCGTTTCAGTACATAGCCTTTACCCTAACAATAGTAAGGTTTTCTTTGGCCTTAGTTCGTGACTTTGTCACTTTTACTCTGGACTTGACTTTTTCAGGCTTGAACTTTGATTTTTCTCAATCTTCTTTGCCTTCTTTATACACATGTCTGTGTATATTATGTAGTCCCCCAAGTGTTTGAGTGTTGAAGTATGAAGCCTCGAGCACTTGATTATTCCTCTCATTTGGTCCTTTCCCTGAAAAAGGAAAAACATACAGGATTCGGAGGTATGATTACAGATGAAGACTACTTAACCCGTTTTGAATTTCTATCAGAATATTTGTAACCCTGGCCCGGGAAGTTTAATGTATTCCACGTGCCTTGCAGGCCGTGACTTATCATTTAGTACGGGCTAGCTTTTTGCCTATCATCTAAAATCGTTAGTAAAATTTTAGCAATTCGAAAATAGAATTTAAAACATAGATACCTGACCGTGGGTATTCCTTAGAAGTAGTATCTCTTCAAATGTACAACATTCCAATGTGAAGGTAGTATTTTGCCATCCATTGTTTCTAGTTCGTATGTTCCTTTTCCTGCAATATCATGAATTCTATAGGGTCCCTCCCATATTGGACTTAATTTACTCGCATTAGCTGCCTTCGTAGATTGGAAAACCTTTTTGAGCACGAAGTCCCCAATTTTGAAGAATCTGAGGCGTGGTCTTCGGTTGTAGTATCGTTCTATGACTTGCTTCTGTGTTGCCATTCTTATTAATGTCGTTTCCCGTCTTCCTTCAAGTAAATCAAGATTTACACGTATTTCTTCGTCATTAGACTCTTCTGTTGCCTGCGTAAACCTCGAACTTGGCTCTCCTATTTGTTGATTCTGTTTGCCCATTACCCACCAGATGATAAGGCGTAGACGTAATCCTTTTAATCTGCCAACTATGAAAGAATTCCGTGATTTGAGCTCCTATAAACTGCGGGCCATTATCGCACACAATCTCCTTTGGTACACTGTATCGGCATATGATATTCTGCCAAATGAAATCTCTCACTTCCTTTTCTCGCACCTATTTGAATGCTCCTGCCTCTACCCATTTAGTAAAATAATTAGTAAGTACGAGCAAAAATTTTACCTGTCATTTTGCTTGTGGTAATGGACCCACGATATCCATTCCCCATTTCATAAATGGCAACGGTGCAATGAACGGATGTAGTAACTCCACATGTCTATGCATATTGTTACCGTACCTTTGACATTTATCGCATTTAGCCACGAAACGCTCTGCTTCTTCCTACATTTTAGGCCAATAATACCCTGCCCTAATTAGGGTTCTTACCAATGATCTTCCTCTTTAGTGATTCCCATAATTCCCCTTGTGTATTTCCCTCATTACGTACTCCGTTGAGAAGGTCCGAGGCATCTTGCTAAGGGACCACCGAACATTTTTCGATAAAGATTGCCTTGCTTTAAGCAGTACTGAGCAGCCTTTTTTCGGAGTGCATGAGCTTTTTTCATATCACCAGGAACGGTACCATACTGCAAAAAAGCAACAATCTCGTTCCTCCAATCCCAAGTTAAGTTATTAAAATTTACCTCGTTCTTGTCGGGGTCGAGAACTGAATGAAACAAATGAATAACTGAAGTGTTTGCATCACTTGCCACGTCAGCCGCAGATGCTAGATTAGCTAGGGCGTCTGCTTCAACATTTTCGTCCCTTGGTATTTGTGTAACTTTCCAATTTTGAAATTATTTTATCAAATCCCGTACCTTTTCCAAGTACTGCTGCATCCTCGCTTCCCTGACTGTAGAAGTCCCTAGCATTTGATTAACTACGAGTTGTGAATCACTCTTCATTATAATATGATTTATGCCAAGTTCTTGTGCTAGTTCTAAACCTGCAATCATAGCCTCATATTCTGCCTCATTGTTAGTTATAGAATGACATTTAATAGCTTGTCGAATGGTTTCACCTGTAGGTAGTACCAATACGATACCTAAACCTGCACCTTTTACGTTAGATGAACTATCAATGAATAACGTCCAAGTTCCTGGGTTAGCTCCATTGAAAACTTGTAATTATTTTTCTGCTTCTAATTGCATCCATTGGCTAAAATCAGCCACAAAATCATCTAACACTTGAGATTTATAGCAGTTCTAGGTTGGTATATTATTTCGTATTCACTCAATTCTATAGCCCACTTAGCCAATCTACCTGATAACTCATGCTTATGCAATATATTACGTAAGGCATAAGCAGTTACTACATCAATAGGGTGACACTGAAAGTAAGGTCTTAATTTCCTAGATGCCATGATCAATGCAAGTGCAAGCTTTTCTAATTGAGGATATCGTGTCTCTGCATCTAACAAAGATTTACTAACATAATAGATCGGAGATTGTTTACCTTGGTTTTCTCGGACTAAAACAACATTTACCGCTACTTCAGAAACAACAAGGTAGATGAGAAGTTTTTCCTCAGCCTTTGGTTTTGCCAGCAATGGTGGATTTGATAAGTACGTTTTCAAATTTTTGAGCGCTTGCTGACATTCGTCATTACATTCAAAATGATCTTGCTTTTTAAGAGCTGAAAAGAATTTAAAGCACTTTTCTGATGATTTGGAAATGAATCTTCCCAAGGCTGCAATTCTTCCAGTTAATCTCTGAACTTCTTTTTTACTTGAAAACATATTAGGGATTTATTCAATGGCCTTAGTCTGTGCGGGATTCACTTCAATACCACAGTTAGAAACAAGAAAACCTAAAAACTTACCTGATGCAATACCAAATGAACATTTCTCGGGATTTAACTTCATATTAAAATTGCGCAGAATTTGAAAAGAATCAGACAAGTGTGATATGCGATCTCTCGAATGCTGAGTTTTAACGAGCATATCGTCTATATAAACCTGCATGGTTTTTCCCAAATGTTCTTGAAACATTTTAGTAATCAGCCTCTGATATGTTGCACCAGCGTTTTTGAGACCAAAAAGCATTACTTTATAGCAGTAAGTCCTTTGTCTATTATAAATGAAGTTTTTTCTTCATCTCTCGGATCCATTTTGATCTGATTATAACCTGAATATGCATGTAAAAATCTTAATAGTTCATGCCCTGTAGTTGCATCAATTAGCTGATCTATATGTGTTAGGGGAAATGAATCTTTAGGGCAAGCTTTATTAAAGTGTGTGTAATCTACACAAACTCGCCACTTACCATTCTTCTTTGGAACTATGACAGTATTGGATAACCAATTAGGATACTTTTCCTCGCGGATGGATCCAATCTTTAGCAATTTTTTAACCTCTTCTTGAATCACCTGATTCTTGAAAGTTCCTTACTTTCTTTTCTTTTGCTTGACAGGAGGGTATGATGGGTCTTCATTTAATTTATGAGTCATAACCTCTAGTGGTATCACTGTCATGTCAGAGTGGGACCAAGCAAAATAGCCTACAGTAGTTTTTAAAAATTCAATTAACTTACCTCTCATGCCTTGGCTAAGATTGGCCCCTACGTAGACTTTCTTATCAGGCCATTGCGCGAATAACACAACAGGCTCCAATTCCTCAATTGTTGTTTTGATATTTTTATTTTTTCTGGTTCTTGAATGGTGTCAGGCCTTAAATCCACATCTGTTCGTCCCTATTCAGTTGAGGTTTGTGTTGTGGTGCCCTCAACTGTCTTCTGTGATTGCTATTTTCCTTCATTTTTCGTACTTGAATTTGCTACAGAATTGATGCTCCTAGATGTATGTTGATCTCCACGAATTTGACATACTCCCCAGGGTGATGGAAATTTAATGACTTGATGCAAGGTTGAAGGAACAACATCCATTTTATGGATCCATAGTCTCCCAAGGATCATATTGTAAGCCATCTCCATATCTACTACTTGAAACATTGTATCTTTGACGACTCCTTCTGTGAATGTGCTTAGTGTTACCTCTCCTTTCGTCACAACACTAGAGTTGTCAAATCTAGATAGAGTATGCACCTTTGGTACTATTCTATCTTCTGCTTGCATCACACATAATAATCTTAGCAAAATAATGTTCACGGAACTACCTGGATCAATCAAAACTCGTTTTACATTCGTATCATGTACAACTAGAGATATTACCAGTGCATCGTTATGAGGGTTAATACTCCATATGCATCTGCATCATCAAATGTAATGTTTTCTTCCTCTATCACATGTCGCACCCGTTTCCCTTGGATAATTGTAACTTTGGAAATTTTGTTAGCTGTAGTGTATGATATGCCATTGATGTCTTTACCTCTGCTTATAACGTTGACGGTTCTTTTGGGAGAAGGTGGATTCAGAGGCTTTTGTCTGTTCTTCATGTAAGCTTGCTTACCTTTCTCACTAAACAACTCAGTGAGATATCCTTGTTTTAATAAATGATCAACTTCACTTTGTAAAAACTTACAATCTGCTGTTTTATGCCTATGGTCATTATGAAACTCGCACTAATGATCAGGGTTGCGCCTGTTTAGATTCGATCTCATCTCTTTTGGCCATCGTACCTTATTTCCCATGCTTCTCAAAACAGCTACGAGCTCGGAAGTGCTCATGTTGAAACTATAACCGCCAAATCTCGCCTTCAAATTTCTATCATTATCTCGTGACTCATGGGTGTTTCAGTCATTCCTAAATCCTGATGAAGAGCCTGAATCTCTATTCCTTGATCTGTGATCATACCTTTGACTGTCATGTTTGGACCATGAATCTTTTCCCGCAGGTCCCATGTATGGCTCGTACCTGTTTTTACCGGAACTTTTTTCGGTTTTCGCTCGTATTGAACTTACTTTTTCTTCTTTTTGGGATCGTGGAACAGTATTTTCTTCTATCCTCAGCTTCGTGCAGAGAAAAGAAGCAATGATTATGCCCGACACCAATCCCGGAGGGAGACCCTCGAAGAGATCCATGCTAAGGGCTTCGATCTTTTCAAGGAGATAGAGCAAGCTATGGCAAATGCCAAATTCGTCCTCTCCCAACGATGATGATGACATCGAAGATGATGAAGAGGAGGGGGTTGCCGAAGAAGCTACCCCCGGGGAAGAGGTTGGTCCCGGGGGAGTGACAGGTCCGGGGGTGGGGGGTGGGTGGGCATGCCCCTTGATGTAGGTAGAATTTTTTCTATCTTTTTGTAATTTTTGCTTTGTAGGACTCCAGTGTAATATCTTTTGTATATATAAAAATGAAAGGAGTTTCCTTTATTGTTTGCCTTCAATTTTTCTTCAAAGTTTTCTTGATTTTTGATGCTATAATCTCTGAGTGTTGATTCAAATTCGGAATAGAGTAGACCCTTGTGTTTTGATCAACAATCGATAATAGGTTACCACTTAGGGTTTGATCTTTGAGCTAAGTTTTAGCTCGGGACTTTTGAGCCTAAGCTGGATAAGGTCTCAAGCATGGTGTGCTTCGGCCTTTAAGCATTTCAAATATTGTCCCTTAGGCTCTTTAGGTAGGGCCAATTCGGCCTCTATAATGGCTATAAATTTATCCCTCTTTCTGGCTAAAGACTTAGTGAAATTTTTGGTATGCCTTAGCATGTACTTTTCGATTTCTAAAGGTTTGATCGATTTGAACCTTGTTTGTAATTTGATATGCAACGATAATAGAATACCTCTTGAGGTTTTTTTGAAGTCTGACGTTATCAAAGCCTTCTCATTATTCGATGGTTGATTTTATCGAAGCCCCTTATAATTTCTTTTGCCGAGGGTAGCCTGATTTAACCGTTTTTTTCGAACTATTTGAAGGCCTTTTAGTTTTATGGCAGATGTCGGACGTCTCCGAGCCGCATTATTTCGGTCATAGCCTTCTCTTATGACCGTAGTCTTTTATATGGCCGTAGCTTTTCGTTCACGAATGTGATGGCCTTGGCCTTAATATCGAGGGGATGCCTCTTCGAGGTCTTGTGAGCTCGAGTATGCCTATTTAAGGTCTTGTGAGCTCGAATGTGCCTATTTGAGGTCTTATAAGTTCGAGTGTTCCTCTTTGAGGTCTTATAAGTTTGAGTGTTCGATGACTCGATATGTCGTTTGTTAATGACAGTCCTCGAATATTCAGGTGCATTCGGGGTTTTGGCCCTTGACCCGTTAAATGTGAAAATAATAGACTTCTTTGAGGCCCAAAGTGTTTTGATATAACCAGAATGTATCTTTAAACAGTTGAAACATGCGTACATGTTTTGCCATTAGGAATCGACTATTCTATATGGATATGGTTCATTCGCCCGTTTGGCCCATTACAAAGTTCTCCTATCGAGGCCCTCTTAGGTGTGAAGTATCTTTCTAAAAAATATAACCTCCGAGGGTGATGCCCCCTAGTATTTGGGGTTGATCGAAAAAAAGCCTTGAATACTTGTTGCATGTTCCTTAGGTAGCATATAGGTGTTGCTTCGATAAAACCTTGCTGGTAAAACCCACTTGGGATAAAACACAATCGAAGGGAAAAAGGGTGCAACACATGCTTTAAAACCCAAGGTCTTTGAGCTGAAAGGTGCCTCGATGTTTCCAGTCGAACATCTGCAAGGAGTTAGATTTAAATACGAATGGAAAAAGGGGAGAAGGCCATACCTCAACATTAATATTGCTTGAGAAATAATATATTCCAATTGTTTGGTAGTTGCTCGCCTTCCATTGTGCTAAGTTTGTAGGATCCTTTCCCTACGACTCCGAGGACACAGTACGGTCCTTACCAATTGGGACCTAGTTTTCCTTTGTTTGGGTCTCGCGTGTTGAGAGTGACTTTCCTTAGGACTAAGTCCCTGACTCCGAAATATTAAGGTTTGTCCTTCTGTAATACCTTTCGATCTTTTGCTTTTGTGCGGCCATTAGAACTAATGCGGCCTGTCGTTTTTCATCTAGTAGTTCGAGAGAAATGTTCATAGCTTCGTTATTTGAGTCCTCAGTGGCATGCTGAAACTTTACGCTAGGTTCCCCGACTTCGACTGGGATCAATGCCTCGGACCCGTATACTAAAGAAAACGGGGTCTCCCCTGTGCTCGACTTTGATGTCGTTCGATATTTCCATAGCACCTGTGGTAATACCTCTCTCCATTTCCCTTTGCATCATCTAGCCTTTTCTTTAAGTTTCGAATGATGGTTTTGTTTGTGGACTCGGTCTAACCATTTGCACTTGGGTGGTAAGGCGCTGATAGAATCCTTTTGATTTTATGGTCCTCAAGGAATTTTGTTACTTTGCTGCTAATGAATTGTTTCCCATTGTCACATGCTATTTCGACAAGTATCCCAAACGAATATATGATATGGTCCCATATGAAGTCGATGACTTCTTTTTCTCTTCTCTTCTCGAAGGCCTGCACTTCTACCAATTTTAAGAATAGTCAGTCATAAAAAAAAATTTAGCTTTACCTGGCATCGTTGGTAGGGGGCCGACGATGTCCATCCCTATCTCATGAATAACCACGGGGATAGGACCGAATGGAGTTTCTCACCCGATTGATGGATCATCGATGTAAATCTTTGGCATTTATCACACCTTTGAATGAACTTCTTGGTATCCTTTTCGACGATATCCCAATAATACACCTCTCTGATCACCTTGCAAACCAAAGAGTCTGCACCAGAATGGTTCCCACAAGTGCCCTCATGGATTTCTCGTAATATATAATCGGTGTCCCTGGGTCCCAAGCACACTGCCAGTGGTCCATCGAAGGTTCTTCTATACAACGTTCCATTTTCATTGAGTGAGAATCGAGTTGCTTTGGCTCAAAGTGCTCTCGACTCTTTTGGGTCCGTGGGGAGCTTCCCATGTTTCAAGTAGTCAATGTACTTATTCCTCTAGTCCCACATTAAGCTTGTTGAATTAATTTCTGCATGGCCTTCCTCGACCACCAACTTCAATAGTTGGACAACAATCCCCGGGATGATATCATCTTCTTCAACCGATGACCCCAAGTTTGTAAGTGCATTGACCTCGCTATTCTGTTCTCGAGGTACATGGTCCAGTGTCCATTCCTTGAAGTGGTGCAATGTCACTTGCAGCTTGTCTAAGTACCTCTGCATTCGATCGTCTCCAACCTTGAAACTCCCATTTACTTGATTTACTACTAAAAGGGAGTCACACTTTGCCTTTATGACCTCTTCTATAAGGCTCTTGGATAATTCTAGACTTGCAATCATGGCCTCATACTCGGCCTCATTAATAGTCAATTTAGAAGTTTTGATAGACTGCCTAATGACACTGCTCGTAGGTAGTTTTAGAACGATGCTGAGACCATATCCTTTCACATTTGAGGCACCATCTGTGAAGAGGGTCCATACCCCCGATGACGTACCCATTTTTAGCAAGAGTTGCTTTTCTACTTCGGGAACGAGGGTATGCGAAAAATCGGCCACAAAGTATGCTAAAATTTGAGATTTGATAGCCTTTCGAGGTTGATACTCGATATCATACCCCCAAGTTCAATGGCCCATTTGGCCAACTGGCCCGATAATTCGGGCTTATGCAAGATATTTTGAAGTTAATACACATATAGGATGACATTAAAAATATGGTTTTAACTTCCTAGATGTGTTTATCAATGCAAGAGCTAACTTTTCCAAATGTGGTTTCCTGGTTTCAGCATCTTCTAGGGTCCGACTCACATAATAGACAGGAAATTGCATACCTTGTTCTTCTCGAACCAACACGCCACTTACCACCACCTCGGACACGGCTAAATACAAGTAGAGTGTTTCATTCTCCTTTGGAGTATGGAGCAGGGGTGGGCTTGAGAGATACCGTTTTAATTCTTCCAAGGCCTGTTGGCACTCCGGAGTCCATACAAAGTTGTTCTTCTTCTTGAGTAAGAAAGAAGTGATGTCTCCGATCTGATGACCTCGAGATAAATTGGCCCAGGGCAGCTATCGTTCCGGTCAGTCGTTGTACGACTTTCACATTGTTCACCACGGTGATTTCTTCGATGGCTTTGATTTTATCGGGGTTGATATAAATCCCCCTGTTCGACCCCATGAAGCCTAAGAACTTGCCCGAGCCGACTCCAAAAGGATATTTCTCGGGGTTGAGCTTCATGTTGTACTTTCTTAGGATATAGAACGTCAACTGCAAATGAGTCAAATGGTCCTCTGCGCGCAGGGACTTAACTAGCATGTCATCAATATAAACTTCCATAGATTTTCCTATTTGATATTTGAACATCTTATTAACTAGGCGTTGATATGTGGCTCTTTCATTTTTTAGCTCGAAGGGCATTACATTATAACAATTCATACCATACTTTGTGATGAACAAAGTTTTTTCCAGGTCCCCCGGGTTCATTTGAATTTGGTTGTACCCGGAGTAGGCATCAAGAAAAGTAAGGATCTCGTGACTGGCCGTAGCGTCAATCAAACGATAAATATTGGGAAATGGGAAAGAATCTTTAGGACATGCGTTTTTCAAATCTTTGTAGTCTACACACATTCTAAGTTTGTTTCCCTTTTTATGGACTACTACTATGTTAGCTAGCCATTCAGGATACTTTACTTCCCTAATGGACCCTATCTTGAGAAGTTTGGTTACCTCTTCTTTGATGAATGCATGTTTTACCTTGGACTAAGGTCTCCTCTTTTACTTCACCGGTTTAAACCTGGGATCGACACTTAGTCGATGGGTAGTTATCTCCAGTGGGATCCATGTCATATTTAAGTGGGACCAAGCAAAACAATCAATGATAAGAAAGAATGATTTTTTTCTTGAGTTCGGGGGTTAACCCCGCCCCCAGGTATACCTTTCGTTCTGGAAGATGCTCGATCAATATGGCCTGCTCGAGTTCTTCGACCGTGGACTTTGTTGCATCCGATTCCTCGGGGGCAACGAAGGCTCGGGAGGGGGGAGCGGTGAGGAAATATTCTTCTTCGTCCTCGACCGTCTGTTCATCGGCCACCTGTCCCTCGGGCTCAACCAAGGGTATGGGCTGTGATTGCTATTTGGAGGCATGTTTGTCCTTTGACTTCTCCGATGTGGATGGTGTCGATACCGGTGCCAAGTGGTGTACTGCAAATATCTCCTTAGCTACATGCTGCTCCCCATATAATGTTTTCACGCTATCTTTCGTCGAGAACTTTATCATTTGATGAAGGGTTGATGGCACTGCCCTCATGCTATGGATCCACTGCCTTCCAAGTAAATTATTATACCTCATATCTCCTTCAATGACATGAAACTTGGTGTCTTGTATGGTTCCGGCCACGTTGACTGGGAGGATGATTTCCCCCTTTGTTGTTTCACAAGCCATGTTGAATCCATTCAGGACTTGAGAGGCAGGTATGATTTGTTCAAGCAACCCGAGCTGCTCCACGACGCTTGATCTGATTATATTTGCAGAACTACCTGGATCCACGAGAACACGTTTAACTTGACCTTAATTTAAAAGGACAAAAATTTCTAGTGCATCATTGTGAGGCTGAGATAAGGCCTCGATGTCTTCCTCACCGAATGTGAGGGTGTCCTCGGGCACGTAATCCCGATCCGTTTCTCCCTTATGATGGATACTTTGGTACGTTTGAATATAAGTCCATGTGGGACGTCGACTCCACCAATGATTATGTGAATGTCATGTTGAGGTTCTTCAGGTTCATTCTTCCTATTTGCATCTCTTTCTCGGAAATGGTTCTTCACTATAAGAAAAAGGGCTTTTAACGACCATTTCCAGATGAAGGGATGTGAATCTGGTCATTATAAGTGAACTTTTAGTGACCACATTTTTTTGTCGTTAAAGTTGATTTTAGGTTCGATATTAACGAAGGGATAAGATACGGTCTTTAAAAAGCATAATATCTGGTCGTTAAACTACACAAATTAATAAAAAAGGGTTCTAAGATTTCCCTCTTATTTTTTCCAACCCTCTATGCGCCCACCCACACCAACCAAGCCCCTAACCGCTAAATAAAAGAAAAATACCCTCACGTTCTCTCTATTGTAGTTTTCCCTAATTCGTCACCCCCCGATGAAAGATAAAAAATCTCGTATTCTGCAATGATCACAAACTTATGTTTATAGAGCTTAGAGAACTTGACGAAAAATTATAGATGGATTGGACTCTTTTGTAGTTGATCCGTCGCTTCTGTTAAAGTGCTCTTAGGGTTTCTCCTTCTCATAAAGGTAAGTTTCTGCTAATATCTAAACTTTCAATTATAGTTATTATGGAATTGGGTATTAATTTACTGCTCGGATTACCTCTATTTGTGATAGTATTATTGTTCCAATTATGTCTCTTTGTGATAGTATTTATCAAGTATATTGGTGTTCTACTTAGAATTACCTGTTTTCCAATTATATAATTACTTTCACCGATCAGTTTGCAGGAGTAAATCCTTTGATTTGTTGTTTGTGTTTTTTTATATTAAAACTTTTATTACTTTAAACTTATTGGGTTTACCGAAGATGTTCTTGCTGGTAGTCTCACTATAAGTTCACTGTATTTATCTCGAGAAAGGAAAAAATCATTTTAGAATTTGGGGGTAATATTCTTCATTAACCGTATGAGTATTTATGTAATAGTATGCTTAATATTGTCAATAAAAAAGTAATAGTATCTTAGAAACATCAGAAAAATCATACTTTGATACAACTCTGATGACTCGAAATGGTGTTGGAAAGCGATAAAAAATAATGTGGTATTAGTATAATATATTGTTCACACTCGATAGTATTTTGCATTCTCACAAAATTTTGTAAGTTTACAAGTTTATAATTCAAGGAACTTCTGTTAGCAAAACTTAATGTAATGTAGTGTTGAAAGTGGACATAATAATTTTATTAAGTGTTTATTCTGATAATTGTGCTTTTATTTTTTGCTTTCACCATAAAACAGTTTGCATACGATTAATTGTGTATATATTCTTTATAGATATGTTATGCTAATGACCAATATAAAGGCATAGAGCTGATGAAGAAAGATATGAGCATATGTTTACCTTTGCTATTGCACTAAACAAAAAGAATATGGCTCGTTCCTCTAGACCTGTTTAAGAAGTGAAAACCTTCTTGTTTAGTGCGCTTTGTGAGTTTTTGCATCGACAACTGCATCCAGTTTTGATTACAAAGCTCTTGAAGGAAGTGATGTTCTATTATATTCAAACATCACAGTCTGTTATTATGTTGATAGTGAAAAGAATGATTTCCATGCCAGTTCCTATCCAAGGTACATTTCTTTTGTATTATTCTGAAATATTATACATATAAATGAAGATGTCTGTCATGCATATGTGAGATAAGATTTTATGGCTAATGCGCTTTTTTCTTTTAAAAGCTTATCTTCTCTTGTTCTCCATCCATCTTCTGATTCATCCATTATTCATCTTCCTCTGTATCATTTTACATATTTTCTGGAAGGGGAAGTAATGATATTTGAAACTTGGAACATGTGCAGTGATACTGGTAGTTGTTGAGAAATAATAACTGAGTCCCGACTTGATTCAGACGAGTACTCAGAATAGTATCTTTTATATGTTCATGTGCTTTGGACTCTATTAATGATGAAGGATCAGTCCTTATTCCCATTGGACGGTCTAGAGTCATGTTAAAGCTCTTGGAACATGTATCACTTTCGCTAGAATCTTCAAATTTAAAGGTGTGGTGTAAAAATTGCACATGTATTCAACACGTTACCGGAATATGATCATCTAAAATGAAAAAACTCTTAAAGAAAGGCGATTTGCTTTAGTATATAAAAATAATATATTTTATAAGAATATTAAATCATGAGGGTGTTATATACAGTGTCAAAAATTTATTTAATTTGGAGTTTACTTTTTGTGTTGTATTATGATTCATCTTATAGCAATCTTTGTATTATGATCCTGGGTAAGTAAACATCCTGTGGAAAGATTTTTAGCACGTTTATTCTTTCCGATGACTGTTCATTATTGGCTACACAATAAGCTATTCAAACAATTATTTGCTACTCCAGTAATTCTTTTTGAATGTTCTTGTTTTCAAAATATATAAACTTCAGTTGTTTTTCTATTTTGACTTTGGGAGTGTGTTGAAGAGAATCATTAAGGATAATATAGAATATTCTTAATAATTATGTTAGTCAAGTGTATACTATCTTAATTATTGTTTCATAATTAAGAATCTCAAGTGTTAGGAAACAATCAAAGAAATAATCTCAAGTGTTAGAAAACAATCGATGAAAGAATCTCAAGAGTTAGGAAACTTGCCTTTATTTCATGTAGCTCAAAACTCCTGTATAATGAGTACATATTGTTAACCAAGTACTTCAAAATTAAAAAAAAAGTTTTCTCTTCTCTTCATCTTAATAATTTATTAGAATTTGAGTCTTCATTTACTCGGAAATTCAAGAATTTTTGGGAATTTACTGAAACATGAGTTTACTTCTTTTTTGATCTGTATGAAACTTGAGTACACTTTCAGTGATGAGAGATCAATAGCATTTCCCCACATCCCTTCTAATGTTGTTTGTTGGCATTGCTGTTAGAGATATAGATTCATAGTTATACTAATTTTAATTTTGATGATAGGAAGGAATGAACATCTGGAGATTCTTCTTTCCAAGATATTATACACAATCGTGTATTGGAACTAACAATTTTCACTACTTTTGTAACTATTCTACATCTTCTTGATGCCATTAATAAAACCAATTACTTCATAAATAAATAAAAAGATATTATACACAATCGTGGACTATTGACTTCTGTTATTAAAGTTATATTTTGAGTCCGTCTGATCAATACACATGGACAAGAATCTTCCAATTCTCAAGTTTGCTCCCTTTCATATTTAATTTTAGTACACTTAGTTGCGGATACCTAAATTTACTTTAGCTGAAATACGTTTTTATGTACTTAAACTGGGTGTTTCTATGCGTTGTAGGTTCCAATATATTTTGTTTCTTCTGTAGCATATTGACATTTTTCAGTATCATACCTGAATGGTTGTTCAGTCAACATCAATAAAGAGTACTACATTAATTGATCATCACTATGAATCTTGTGAATTTAATCCTTTTGCTGTTAAAATAGAAAGTTGAGCCAGTAGATATAATCCATTTCTTCTTGTTTTATGTGTGGATTCACAGCTCTATTCTGGGCAACCTTTATTCACTAATATTCAGCTATCAAACGAGAAAAAGCTCTTGGTATCTCCTGCAATTCATTCATCGAAATTCCTGTAAGATATATTCTGTCTCCTCAGGTCAAAAAATGAGCATAGTAACCTGTTTAATAACCTTACTGTAGATGCTATTTTGGCTTTGTTACACTTTTTCTTTCCTTTTATATCTTTTGACTTCACTGTTAGCTTGATAGTCGTGCTTTTTTTTTCTGCTTTCACCATTAAACAATTTGCATACGATTAATTATGTATATATTATTTATATATATGTTATGTTAGTGAGCAATATAAAGGCATAGAGTTGATGAAGAAAGATATGAGCATATGTTACCTTTGTTATTGCAGTATATAATAGAGAAGACTGCTTTAGGGATGAGGTTTTCTTTTGAACAGATGTGTTTGGGATAACCACTTTGCAATGTTTGGTTGTGATTGTATGTGAAGTTGTCTTATGAAATAAAATATCTCTGAAGATGTTCTTCTTGATTCTATTATTTGGAGGCATTAAAGAGATTGGATGAGTAAGCTACAATAGAAATTAGAGGGGTACCTTTTGTTGCTACAAATTTTCTTTTATCTATTAAGAAAAGAAAAACCTACTCTACCTAAAGTATTTCCTGTTACAGTTCAATCCCATTGCAACCACCAACTACAAATTGTTATCTCTGATTTTTCCTTTCTGCTATTTCATTCTCATATTTATTTCTTTATATTTTTTATTTCTACATATGAAAATCTGTTTGTTTTTCAGTTTTAAGCTTTTTGAGTTAGAGAGAAGAAAATTTAGCAAATTACTGCTTACTTATTGGTTCTATTTGATGAAAACATTCTGCCATGTGTTAATACTTTATAGAAAATTTATCTGGTTATCCACCAGTCTAAAATAGAAGTAAGAGTGGAGTTAATAGAAGTCTAATGTTTGTATGGAAAGATGAGGGAGATAAGGTGATGCCAAAACCAGTTATAGCCTAAGGGTGTTACTTTGTAATAGAAGAATAGAAAAGAAAAAGAAATGCTAAGCTATGTATTCTTGTAACTGGTTATTGGTTATTGTTGAAGTTGGAGAAAACTCTATGTCTTTCATGTTCTCTTTTCTTCCTTCAAATTGTGTTCTTTAAGTAATGGTCAGAACATGTAGCTTCGAGATGCTTTCTAGGAATCTTTACAAGTCCCTGATGTCCTCTATGGTCATATTAAAAAAGTGAATATTGTTGTCATCGGAATGTAAGATCCTTAGTATTGAAAGTTATCGAAACTGAGATTGCATTTATTTGCGAGTAAACTAGGCAACTCATGGGTAGAGATTTTGTATCTTTTATAAACTCAAGTGGAATGAAATTGCCTGTACTTCTGACCTTTTCTGGAACTAATTTTTATTTCAATTAAACTATTAGTTAGCTCTATATATGTTCTTTTACACCAGCTTTACATAGGCATCAGTAAGCATTGAAGCAAGTCCTTAATTTGAATTGCAGGATCTATGACAGAGTTCTTGTCAGCTAATCATTTGTTATTGATTCGGCAGATATAAAGCCATGAATGATAGAAAATTTTCACCTACTAAGTAGACAATGTAGAAGTTGGTTGCTAGTATCACACTATCAAGAATATTGTTCAACTATAGTACAATTTAATTCTCTTCTTATGAGTGGCAAAAAACATGTCGTGCAATTCAAATGGAAGTATTTTTTGTAATGTGATGTTTTAGTTCTTTGTAATTAACAATGATATTTTATGAGTATTAGCAATTTTTATGTATCTACATTTGAAACTATGATTACCATTTGGTAACATCAAGGAATAAAATATAAATATTATCTAATTATATTTATTAAAATCTAAGATTTGGTGAAGGAAAATTTGGTCATTGAAGTATTGTTATTGAAAGAAGCATACAATTAGTGAAAGGAATTTCGGTTGCTAAAAGCATTTTATAACGACTGAAAATGATAATTAGCGAAAGGAAATTTGGTCGTTAAAAGAAGGTATAACGACCAGATTTCTTGTTGTCGCTAAAGGGTAATTAACGACCGGACTAGAATCCGGTCATTTACTTTTAACGTCAGAGCCTATAACGACCGGTGACGACCGGATTTTTTTGGTCGTAATTGACTAATAGCGACCGAATTTAGTCTTTTAACAACCAAATATCCCTTCGTTAAAGACCTTTTTTCTTGTAGTGCTTGGACCGATCACTGAGAAATTCACGAGATGCCCCTCGTTGAACAACCGGGATACCTCCTCTCTAAGCTTCTTGCAATCCTCGGTCATATGCCCACGAGTACCATGATATTTGCACATCAAGTTGAGGTTCCTCTGAGAAGGATTGGTCTGTATAGGCTTGCGCCATCTAGTATCTCTAATTTGGCCAATGGATGAGACGATGGTCGAGGCATCGATGCTGAAGTTGTACTCCAATAATTGGGGTGCCTCCACCGGTCCCAAATGCTTATCAAACCTAGTTTTGCTCATGAGTCCCCGGGAACTTTGACCTTGATCTATTCTTTGATCATTCTGAGGTATGTTATGCCTTCAAATGTTCCTTCGATCCTCGACGTATGACCGATATCTTTCCTTATTCGACCATGTCCCCTATCTGCATTTCCTGAATCCTTTGCTAGTAACCTTCTTGGATAAACTAAGCCCGAGGGGGCTCCCAACTAGTCATCCTCGACCCTAATTTTTGACTGGTACCTGTTATGCACATCGCCCAAGTCACGGTAGGATACTCGATCAAGTTCTATATTAGCTACTTCAAAGCTATCGAACTTCGTTCATTTAGCTCCTGAGTGAAGGCTTGTACGGCCCAATCATCGGAGAATGGTGGTAACTCCATTCATTCTGACTGGAAACGGGACACAAACTCCCTCAGCATCTCGTTTTTCCTTTGCTTTATTTTGAATATATCAGACTTCCTTGTTATACTTTTATGGCACCGCCGTGTGCCTTTACAAATGAGTCTTCCAAAGTGGCAAACGAATCAATTGAATTCGGGGTTAAGTTATGGTACCAAATCATGGCACCCTTAGACAGAGTTTCCCCAAACGTTTTTAGCAAAACAGACTCATTCTCATCGTCTTCCAAATCATTTCCTTTTATGCCACAAGTATATGTGGTGATGTGCTCGTTAGGATTAGTGGTTCTGTTGTATTTAGGGATATCTGGCATCCAAAACTTCTTCGATATGGGCTTCGGAGCCGCACTCTGGGGGAATGGTTTTTGCACGAACTTCTTTGAGTCTAGTCCTTTCAAAACCGGGGGTGCTCCCGGTATGTGGTCGACCCTAGAGTTGTATGTCTCCACCTTTATGTCATTTTCTTCAATCTTCTTTTCTTCGGTCTCAATCCATTTGGCGAGCTCTTCGAGCATTCTCATAACTGTGAGGTCAGTCCCCGAGCCGCTTTCAGCAGGCCTTTCAAGCACTGGTTCAGCACGCTGAGTGTTCAGTGGGTCAGCTGTGTTTAGAGTTCTATTCTGACTCTGAAGTTGAGCGATAGCGACTTGATAGGCTTACAACATTTCGAATATCACCTGGAGGCTGACTCCTCCTTTTTCCATTCCTCGTGTCCTTTGGCCATCGGGTCGAGTTTCCCTGTGCACATTCCCTACAGGGTCTGCACCTGAATCCATGTTTAGAGCATTATGCAAGCTGATATCAACCGGCTCCATATTTGGCACTTCCTAAGGGTTTATGGGTGGTACATCGACCCTATACCGTTGTTTTCTCTAAGACCTTCGTCGTTGTGAATAGGTGCATTCTGTGTGCTAGACATGTCTAAGCCTGAGAATAAAAAAAATTGACAAGAAAAAGTGTAAAGATAATGTGTGTAATGACAATCAGTAAAGATATAATCA
This sequence comes from Nicotiana sylvestris, assembly GCF_000393655.2. NCBI lineage: Eukaryota > Viridiplantae > Streptophyta > Magnoliopsida > Solanales > Solanaceae > Nicotiana > Nicotiana sylvestris. Next base: position 60,931,243 of record NC_091058.1, read on the forward strand.
CTATTATCTTTAGTCCCATGGTGGGTGCCAAACTGTTTACCTTGAAAAATTTGAGTAACAATTAAAGATAATTTGTGGTTTTAAAAATATGTGATTTAATCTAATACTAGTGAATATACAAGTAATATTAGGTTTAAGTAAGAAGAATAGATGAAGCAAACCAGTGTTGTTAGGGACCTCAAGCTCGATTATCTCGGGGGCCTCGAGGTGAGTTAAGAGCAAATAAAGTAAGAACAATAAAGTTAAAACAATAAAGCTAAAGAACAATTGTGGAGCACGAGAAAAGCAAAGTAGAATGTTCTATTACAGTGAATAATGTGTTCTTTATAAATGATTGGAGTCTCCTTTATATAGAAAGAGAAAACCCCAATATAGTACATTCCTAATTGGGGTAAAGGATTCTATTGGTACAGCTGTATAACAACCTAGTACGGACTCGTACTATTTCGTACAAACCCCATACTTTAATTTATGCCCTGATGCACGTGACCTTGAGAAATTCCCGCTCTTTCTTGAGTGTCATCGAAGTGTACTGTCCTCGAGGCAGAACATGATGGGTCTCTGATTTGCTTCTTGAGGTACGCATATCCCGGCCAGGCTCGATTCTTACTTCGAGCTTCCGAACTCGAGCTCGGAGTATGACCAAGTCTTCCAAATCGAGCTCTCTAATTTAGACCGTATACAATATAGATATCATATTGGTCTATGTTGATGATCTTCTGATTACTGGGAACAATCAACAATTGTTATGCAATACTAGATCAGACCTTATGAAGAAGTTCAAAATGAAGGATCTAGGAGAGCTCAAATTCTTACTAGGAATTGAGTTTGCAAGGTAAAAAAAAGGATTCTTATGTGCCAAAGAAAATATGCATTAGAGTTAATTTCTGAGTCAGGTTTGTGTGGTGCAAAACCAACTGGAACACCATTAGAACTGAATCAGAAGCTAACCTTAGTAGAGTATGATAATCACTTCAAAAGTGACAATGTCCAGACATATGAGAATCTTGACAATCTGGTGCTTATCAAAGACTCATTGGAAGGATGTTGTATCTTACTATGACAAGACCTGATATTGCATTTGCGGTTCAAGTTCTCAGTCAGTATATGCATTGTCCTAAGAAGTCTCACATGGAAGCAACATTGAGAGTTGTAAGGTACATAAAAGAAGCTCCCGGCTTGGGCCTTTTCTTGCATGCAGATTCTTCAAATCAACTAAGTGCCTTTTGTGATTCAGACTGGGGGGGTATGTATACAAACTAGAAGGTCAATTATAGGGTACTTGGTAAAGTTTGGAAGTATATTGATATCCTAGAAATCTAAGAAGTAGAGCCCTATGTCTTGGAGGTCTACTGAAGTTGAGTTTAGAAGCATGGCTTCAGGGGCAACAAAAGTTACCTGGCTGGTACGACTATTCAGTGAACTTGGTGTTAATATTGAGCTTCCTATAACTTTGGTGTGTGATAGTAAAGTTGCAATCCAAATTGCAGCAAATCGAATCTTTCATGAAAGGACAAAATACTTTGATATAGACTTCCACTTTGTGAGGGAAAAGCTAAGTCAAGGTCTGCTGAAGACTGAGTATGTCAACACTGAGAATCAACTAGCAAATATACTTACAAAAGGCTTGGGAAGAGCTCAACATGTGCATTTGCTAAACAAGCGGGGTTGAAGGATCTGTATCAACCATCAGCTTGAGGGGAAGTGTGTCACACCTCCTTTTTCCGCACCCGCGAGGGTGCAAGGGAGTTTTTCCAATTAAAGGACAATCGAGACGGGATTGGTTTATTTATTTCAGAGTCGCCACTTGGGAGATTTAGGGTGTCCCAAGTCACCAATTTTAATCCCGAATCGAGGAAAAGAATGACTCCATATTACAGTCTGCGTACCAGAAATCCGGATAAGGAATTCTGTTAACCCGGGAGAAGGTGTTAGGCATTCCCGAGTTCCGTGGTTCTAGCACGGTCGCTCAACTGTTATATTCGGCTTGATTATCTGATTTTATACAAATATGAACTTATGTGCAAATTTTATCTTTTAACCGCTTTATTATTATTGTTTTTAAAAGAAATGTGAACATCGCTTAAAACACGTCTTTGGACTGCGTCACATGAAATGCACCCACAATCCGGAACACGTTTTATTTGATGTTTTGGGATTTGGATTCGGGTCGCATGAAATGCACACCCAGGCTTAAGAAAGTAAAATATTAAACACGCGCCTAAAGAGACTATCGCGTTATTATTTTGGGGAAGACCGTGAAATTCGCTAAACGGTCCTTCCGAATTCTAATTAAACCATACATTTTGTGAGGGCCCCGCAATCTATACGTTTTATTTGGCGAGGCTCGTCTCATTTTTATTTTTAAAGGATAAACCTACAATGACTATATTTTCTATTAAGTTCGTCTCTAAAATAAAAGAAAATCTCTTAATTATTTACATGCTGAAAAACGTAACTTATTAGTTATTAGTTTACGGCTAATGCGAATGGAAAATTGCGATCGAGTTTGTACAAAGAAAAACTGCTTTCATTTTATATTCTGTTATTCAATAATACTAGAACATGAGATTGACCATAATATCAAAACAGATTAATTATTCTCCGATTAATTTAAACTAACATTATTAGATGAAGAAAGTATACATATGCAACCTCATTATTCATTAATCATTCAACTACATCTTTATACGAAGAAAGAAAAATTATATTCAACCACAAATCTAAACAGGAGGAATTCAACAGGAACAAAGCCTGATTAATATTTCATTTTTTGCTTCAAGCCGAGATTGTACAAATGTGTACCTGGAAACAGCAGTACAAGAACAAAAGAAGGAGAAGTCAGCAGCAGTAATAACACAGCAACAACAGATTCAGCAACACCGCAAACCAGTACAGTAGGAATAGCAGAAAACCCAGGAGACTATAAACGACTCCAAGTATAGAGAAGAAGTAAAAGGCAGGAAGGTTCTGACTATTTCAGATCTTAAGCGAGGCAATGAAGCAGTAACTATTCTTTTTCAACTTCAAAACTCTCCAAAATGAATTCTGCCCCTGTATATTCAGTGTATCCAGAATGTATATCGGGTGTATACTTCTCACTCCGCCCCCTCTTTTTTTCTTCTCTCTATCTAGTTTTTCCTCTCTTTTTTTCCACCCTTCTTCCTAAATTTTCTCTTCTATTTATAGCAAAATTTTCGAAATTTTCAGATTTGTTTTTTTATTATTTTTTTAATTAAAAGAAATCCTACTTACAAATTGCTTTTATTTTTTTAGAAAACGAAATCCCACCTTTATTTACTTTTATTTTTAAAATTCCAACTTTAATTACTTTATCTTATTTAAAATCCCACTTTTTATTTTTTTAAAAGAGAATCTCACTTTATTTAACTTTTCTTTAAAAAACAAACCACTATCTTTTCTTTTTCTTTTAAAAATGCTACTTTCAATTACTTTAAATTTTTTAAATTTTCAGATACCTTTATATTTATTTTTTAATTCCAACCTTATTTTACTTTTAAATTTTTTAAAACTTTTTACTTTTTTTAAATTTTCTACATTCTTTTACTTTTTTTTATTTTTTATTTTTTTAAAATCATTTCCGAAATTACTATATATATATATTTTTTAAAATAAAAAATAATAAATAAAATAAAATATTTTCGGATTTTTTTTTATATATAAAAAAAACAAAAAATAAAACTATTAATAGTGATAATTCACTTTTTATTTTTTATTTTTTTGGTTTTGTTTTGTGTTGGACAAAAATGAAGAAGGGGTGTTGGGTTAATGGAGCGGACCGGATCGACCCGGTTTGAAACGGACCGGGTCATGGGGAAAGTTGGGCAATTATTTGGGCCTGTGGTTTGAAATTGAAGAAGTGGCCCAATCCGATTTTTCTTTGTATTTTTGTTCTCTTTTCTTCTTTTATTTTTCTAAAACTAAATTATAAAAGTACTTAAATTATTATTAAGAACTAAATTAAGTTATAAAAGCGCAAATTAACTTCCAATAACAATTAACGCACAATTAAGTAATAATTAAGCATAAAATTGTTCATTTGGACATTAAATGCTAAAAATGCAAAAGATGCCTATTTTTGTATTTTTTATTAATTTAACAAATAAACATGCATAGACAAACATACAAATAGTTACACAAAATATCACAAAAATTGCACACCAAGAAAAATTATTTTATTTTTGAATTTTTTGGGAGTAATTCTCATATAGGGCAAAAATCACGTGCTTACAGCTGCCCCTCTTTGCCCGAAGACACGAATGGTTTTCGTGCAAAGATAAAGCGAGCGATTTTTGCCCATCCGAGTACTCCGTGTGAAGCATTTTTTTTATTTTTTTATTTTGAAAAAGATTTGACCGAACCTTTGCTTCAAAGGTTTCCTACATATCCTGGGCTAAACAGGAATCAGGTCAATGTAGTTCGGGAAGTTTTGGTAGTTGGGACTACCGTGGGACTACTATGTTACTGCTGTTGCATGTTGTTATCACTACTTACCGATCTCCTTGTTACACCGTGCTTAAAAGAAAACAAGAAGCTAGGCTAGATTGAAATTTGTTCTTGTTGCCTTGCTTTCTTGTCGACTTGTGTTTCCTCCGGTGCTTTTCTTCCGTGAATTTTGGAATGATACTGGCCATCTGCTTTTCTGAATACCAGTTTTCATCATTTTGCTCGGTCCGCTGGGGACATGGCTTTCTTCATTAAGCTTTTGGCGGTTCCTCTGGTGGGTACGGCTTTCTTCATCAGACTTGTTATGCTGGGCATGATTTAATGTTCACCAGCTGCTTCTTTCAAGACGCGTCTTTTCTTCCTTTTGAGTCATGCGCCTGAATTTGTGCTGGGACCTCTTGTTGCAACCTTCTGTTTCCGGTGCTGAGATTTTATTGTTTCCTGTTGGAGATTCTTGTTGTAACCCTCTGTTTTATTGTCTTCTGACTTGATCTTGAAATGTATGCCTCTGTTATTATGGGCGGGCTCCCAACTTCAACACTTGAAAAGTAAAGACTGGAATGTATGCCTCTGTTATCTGGGCGGGCTCCCAACTTCAACACTTGAAAAGTAAAGACTGGAATGTATGCCTCTGTTATCTGGGCGGACTCCCAACTTCACTACTTGAAAATTAAAGACTGAAATGTATGCCTCTGTTATCTGGGCGGGCTCCCAACTTCAACACTTGAAAAGTAAAGACTGGAATGTATTCTTCTGTTATTATGGGCAGGCGCCTGGCTTCATCATCTTGAATTTAACAACCTCTATTCTCCAGGTGGGATCCTACAACCAAAACAAACAAAACAAACGAGAATTTCCTAACCCAGTTTGCACTGGGAAGATTTGTGAGTCGTTAGCAAAATTGTAACCTATTTATACTACTGATGCAATGATGAGAGTAAACTAAAGACTAGGCTAGGATGTGCATCTCCTACGAGTAAAACCAAAACTCTTGCTAGCAAATGTGTCTGCTAAAAAAACCTCAATGACTCAAACTAGAAAGTGCTTCTTCTATGGTTGAATCGGAATGAGCTAAACTAGGAAGTGCGTCTCCTAAGGGTGAAAACTTCAAAGAACTAGACTAGGAATTGTGTTTCCTATGGTCGAACTCAAAATGAATCAAACTACGAAGTGCATCTCCTAAGGGTGAAATCTCAATTCCGGAAGTGCGTCTCCTGAAATAAAGTATAACCTGAAAAAGCCAAACTAGGAAGTGCATCTCCTAAAGTAAAAGTATAACCTGAAAAAGCCAAACTAGGAAGTGCGTCTCCTAAAGTAAACTTAATTCAGGAAGTGCGTTTCCTATGCACGAAATTAAACTTAGGAAGTGCGTCTCCTAGGGGTTAAATAGTCTTAGGAAGTGCGTCTCCTATGGGTGAAACCTTAATGATTTTGAACTAGGAAGTGCGTCTCCTATGAATGAAAATAATTTAGGAAATGCGTCTCCTATGCGTGAAATCTTAATTTAGGAAGTGCGTCTCCTATGGGATAAAAGTAAACTTAGGAAGTGCGTCTCCTATGGGCAAAACTAAACTTTAAGGAAGTGCGTCTCCTATTGGGTACAATAAACTTAGGAAGTGCGTCTCCTATTGGTAGAACTGAACTTGGGAAGTGCGTCTCCTATGGTAAAACTGAACTTAGAAAGTGCGTCTCCTATTGGTAGAACTGAACTTAGGAAGTGCGTCTCCTATGGTAAAACTGAACTTAGGAAGTGCGTCTCCTATGGTAAAACTGAACTTTAGGAAGTGCGTCTCCTATGGTAAAACTGAACTTAGGAAGTGCGTCTCCTATTGGGTACAATAAACTTAGGAAGTGCGTCTCCTATTGGGAAAAACTAAACTTAGGAAGTGCATCTCCTATTGGTAAAACTTACTTAGGAAGTGCATCTCCTATGGGTACAACTATACTTAGGAAGTGCGTCTCCTGTTGGTGAAATAAACTTAGGAAGTGCGTCTCCTATTGGTGAAATAAACTTAGGAAGTGCGTCTCCTATTGGTGAAACTTTTCTTAGGAAGTGCGTCTCCTATTGGGTAAAACTAACTTAGGAAGTGCGTCTCCTATTGGGTGAAATAACTTAGGATGTGCGTCTCCTATTGGGTGAAATAACTTAGGAAGTGCGTCTCCTATTGGTACAATTAAACTTAGGAAGTGCGTCTCCTATTGGTGAAACTATTCTTAGGAAGTGCGTCTCCTATTGGTAAAACTTGGCTTAGGAAGTGCGTCTCCTACTGGTGAAACTATTCTTAGGAAGTGCGTCTCCTATAGGTGAAACTATTCTTAGGAAGTGCGTCTCCTCTTGGTGAAACTTATCTTAGGACTAACTTAGGATGTGCGTCTCCTCTTGGTGAAACTATTCTTAGGAAGTGCGTCTCCTCTTGGTGAAACTATTCTTAGGAAGTGCGTCTCCTTAGGATGTGCGTCTCCTATTGGTGAAACTTAGCTTAGGAAGTGCGTCTCCTATTGGTGAAACTTAGCTTAGTGCGTCTCCTTAGGATGTGCGTCTCCTATTGGTGAAACTTAGCTTAGGAAGTGCGTCTCCTATTGGTGAAACTATTCTTAGGAAGTGCGTCTCCTATTGATGAAACTATTCTTAGGATGTGCGTCTCCTATTGGTGAAACTGACTTAGGATGTGCGTCTCCTCTTGGTGAAACTTACTTAGGAAGTGCGTCTCCTCTTGGTGAAACTTAACTTAGGATGTGCGTCTCCTGTTGGTGAAACTAACTTAGGATGTGCGTCTCCTGTTGGTGAAACTAACTTAGGATGTGCGTCTCCTCTTGGTGAAACTATTTTTAGGAAGTGCGTCTCCTTAGGACGTGCGTCTCCTATTGGTGAAATTTTTCTTAGGAAGTGCGTCTCCTCTTGGTGAAACTAACTTAGGATGTGCGTCTCCTCTTGGTGGAACTTACTTAGGATGTGCGTCTCCTATTGGTGAAATTGACTTAGGAAGTGCGTCTCCTAATGGTGAAACTTATCTTAGGATGTGCGTCTCCTATTGGTGAAACTTAACTTAGGATGTGCGTCTCCTATTGGTAAAAATAAACTTTAGGAGGAAATACATCTCCTATGGGTAAAAAACAAACTTAGGAGGAAATGCATCTCCTAAGGGTGAAACTAAAACAAACTTAGGAGGAAATGCATCTCCTATGGGTGGACCAAAACAAACTTAGGAGGAAATGCATCTCCTATGGGTGGAACTAAAACAAACTTAGGAGGAAATGCATCTCCTATGGGTGGACTAAAACAAACTTAGGAGGAAATGCATCTCCTATGGGTGAAACTAAAACAAACTTAGGAGGAAATGCATCTCCTATGGGTGGACTAAAACAAACTTAGGAGGAAATGCATCTCCTATGGGTGAAACTAAAACAAACTTAGGAGGAAATGCATCTCCTATGGGTGGACTAAAACAAACTTAGGAGGAAATGCATCTCCTATGGGTGGACTAAAACAAACTTAGGAGGAAATGCATCTCCTATGGGTGAAACTAAAACAAACTTAGGAGGAAATGCATCTCCTATGGGTAAAAATAAACTTAGGAGGAAATGCATCTCCTATGGGTGAAATAACTTAGGAAGTGCGTCTCCTATGGGTAAAGCTTAGGAAGTGCGTCTCCTATTGGCAAAACTAGACTTAGGAAGTGCGTCTCCTATTGGTAAAGGCTAGGCTTAGGAAGTGCGTCTCCTATTGGTAAAGGCTAGGCTTAGGAAGTGCGTCTCCTATTGGAACAGACGTGGAATGTATTCCCTTGTTATACAGGTGGGCGCCTAATGGTAAAGACATGAAATGTATTCCCTTGTTATACAGGTGGGTGCCTGAAATATGAAATGCACAGACTAAAAGTATTCCTCTCGTTATTCAGGTGGGCGCCTGTCTATACTAAGACATAAAAGTATTCCTCTCGTTATTCAGGTGGGCGCCTGTCTATACTAAGACATAAAAGTATTCCTCTCGTTATTCAGGTGGGCGCCTGTCTTCGAGAAAATTTTCACAATGAGAAAATTTTCTGCCCCGGTTTGATGATTTTCTTTATGGCCTGTCTTTCCGCCATCAATAACGTTTCATTTTCCCTGTTTCTAAATCAAAGAAAAATTTGTTAGTTTAAAAACATGGTAAGCGGTCATGCCACTCTTGTTGGGGATGGTTTCCTCTTTCTCCTTTCCCAGCTTTGTGTTCCATTATGCTATCAAACTTGCTGGGGATGATATTAATTGCTGACACTGGCCCATCCCTTTTATCAATCTCATCTTGATAGGGATACCCTTCTTGACACGGGTTTTGCGCCTGTTCCTTGTACCACTTGGATGTACTAGTTGATGGCCTATTTTGAAGTCATTTCCCACTGGTTCCGACCAAACAGACTCTACTAGGGAATTTTCCTATGAAAGGAAAAAAATAAAAAGAAACAAAATAAAGACAAAGGAAAAGATGACTCTTTAACAAAAGAAACTATAAATAAAAATCTATCAAACGCAGATACCGACTCTAATGGCCATGACATGCGTATGTGGCCTATCCTCTGCCGTCAATCGTCTCTCAAGACCTTCCCTTGACGATTCCCCATCTGATTCCCAATCTTATTCGACTTGTAGTGCCCGAAGGGTTTTTTCACTATCAAGCCTCTCTCATTTTGGTTTTCTCTCAGCTTTCATCGCCTTATGGTGCCTGTGAAGGTTTTCACCGATAAGACTCTCTCATTTGTATTACTTTCCAGCTGGGGATTTGGAGTGTCGCCGGTATGACTCTTTCTGTTGGAGATTAGAGTCCTTTCTGCTGTGGAACAGAATGTTATGTTCGCCGGTAAGACTCTCATTTGTCTGACTTGGCATCTTTTGAAGACTGGTCAGAAGGTCTTTCTTTGGACCGTAATGTGGGTTTTGGATAGGCTAGAAAGAAAGGGTATAAAAGGCTAAAAAAAATACATTAATTTTGGGTTATTAGTTACAACCTTCGGAATTAGATTTATTCACAATAAAAGCAACCTTTGCCCCAGTTTCTTGCATGGGGATATCTTAATTGATTGATTTTTTTTCATTTTTTTCAAAACTATGACCGAGCCGTGAAGCGCCTACGTATCCTCTTTGAGGAATCAGGTCAAACGTAGTTCCCAATTCCTCTTTTCATTCCGACTTTCTTTTGTTTGTTTTTTTTCTTTACTTTTTTTCTTCTTTCATTTTTCTCTTTTTTTGTTTTGTTGTTTTTTTTTTCATGCCATATGCTTGCATTTTCTAGTCGTTTTTTCTGATTCCGAACGAGGGGTATGACAAAAAATAAGTAAGGCTCAAAAGGGGTAACGAAGGATAAAGTGTTTAGGTAGCAGAATAAAATGTCTTCGTCATTCCAGTCTTCAAACTATGCCAAGTGCAAACAACACAATTTAAACAACGATTTGTAGCCTCTTCCGATGGTGCTGGACTTGACAATTATATTCAACATTTGCTTTTTCATTGGTCCTTTCTAAAGAACCGTTGGGCGACACTCTCATTATCATGAACGACCCTCATGCCAATTTGGCGAATCTTGCTTTTAACGATTTTTCTTCATATTTTACTTGCCCCAGTTCCATATGACTCGAGCTCTGAATAATCTCAACCGTCCTTATTTCCTTTAAATGGTCTGATCGGGGTTTTATAATTAACTTTAAGATTAGGCCCCAAACTGTGTGCGCATGTCATATCACTAGAATCGTCGTTGAAAAAATGATAAAAGGACTAAACAAAAGAAGATTGGAAATAATAAAAGACCGGATTTTGCATTAGACTACCGGTGAAATGGTTTGAATAACAAAACAAACAAAACAAAGCGGAATAAAATCCTAAAACAAACTGGACAAAATTTAAACAAACGCTATGACAAAACGGAAAATTAAGACAGTCTGACACAAGACAATATCCGAATTTTAACCCTAAAAGTCCGAACAACAGAATGACCACAAAATAAGCCACCAAATGCCTCTTTCTTGCTAACCAAGGAACGGAGCGTCCTCCCACTTTATCAAAACTAGCATCTTAGCCACTGAGCTTTGCATCAGTATTGTCAAGACCATGGCCAGCTTCAATATCATCAACCTCCGTCAACAAGTTCCCAATAGGATTTGAGTGCTTCTGTTATCAGGCCTGATCCCCGCAGAGTGTGCATCATGAGATGCAAGTAAAGGATTCTGGGTGTCATTGTCCGGCTTACCACAAACCAACCACCTTAACTTTATTTGCAAAACAAACAGGTTAGAATGGACTCAGTCGGTCCTCATTATTGACAACATCTTTTTTTCTCTTTCTTTTTTCGATGTTTTTCTTTTTTTTTCTTTTTTTTCGCTTTTTCTTTTTCATTCTTTTTTTTCATTTCTTTTTTTTCTTTTCTTTTTGCTGTGGTCGAATCTTATGGAGATTGCCTACGTATCATGACCCCGCATGAATCAGACCTTGCGTAGTTCGGACCAATAAAGATAAACAATACTCAACATTTTTTTTTATTTTCATATTAAAACAAACTGGGTTTCAAAGGTTTAAAGATGACCTACAAACTTGAAAATCAAACAACCCGCATATTCTAATCAAAAGATTTACAAACTCAAAAACAAACGCTAGCTTCCTTTCCCCGTTTGTCAAATGCAACCAAACGGCTATTTTTGCAAATGTGGCCCCTTCCAAATTTCACATGAATTTTGAGGCCGAGGAGGATTATTTTATGACACTTTACAAACTTGTCCGTTCTTTTACGAAAATAGCCTTTCGACAACTGAAAGATACTCTAAGGCTATTTCGGCAAGAACGGTTTAAGACGCGGCTGAAGCTGGCTTGGCTTATTTTTGACAAAACCCAAAGGTATTCACCTGACCGCTGACTTTTTTTCCAAACTACAATAAAAACGTGGTGTTGCAAACACGGCCCTTCAGCGCCTCGGGGACGAAGATTTATAAGGCTGTGTGGGTCGACTAGACCAAAAATCCTAAACATGACCCAAAGGTGGCTATTTATGCAAAGTCAGCCTTCCGGCGTCCCTTTCGGGAACATTCGGCTATTTATGACAAAACAGCATCACCTGACTTATTTATGACTCTTTTTATCATTTTTTCAAATTAGAAAACTCAATATTGCAAGCACGGTCTTTCAACGTCTCGGGGACGAAGATTTTTAAGGCTGTGTGGGTCAACTGGACCAAATCTTAAAAAATGACCCGAAGGTGGCTGTTTACGCAAAGTCAGCCTTCCGGCGTCCCTTTCGGGAACATTCGGCTATTTATGGCAAAACAACATCACCCGACTTATTTACGACAAAAATCAATATTTGACATATTATTTGTTTTTTATTATTATTATTAATTAATTGTTTTTGGCTTTTTAGCAAAAGATGGGGTTGGACCCGATGAGGGTTGCCTACGTATCTCACATCCGGTGAGAATCAAACCCGCGTAGTTCGGGCTGATCATGAATAAGTAAATGAACTAACATTTTTTTTTAATTGAAATTTGTGAAAGAACTGCTTCAAAAGAAGAAAGGAAGTATTTTTTTTGATTGATTTTCTTTTGAAAGAAAGACTTGTAAAAATTCCTTTTCTTTTGATTTGAACTTTGAGAATTTCAAAAGTAAAAGGAAGATATTTGTTTTTCTGAATTTTCATTTGTTTTTATTCTAAAGAAAAAAGAAAATATTTTTGGAATTTTACTTTTAATAAAAGAAATGCTTCTAAAAAGTATTTTTTGAATTTTGAATTTTCTTTTCAATTTGAAAGAAGAATCAAAATATTTTCGGATTTTTTTTTTTTTTTTTTTTAAAAAAAAGAAAGCATTTTTATTATTTTTGTTTTATCAACAATGGAAAATAAAGATATTTATATTATTTTTGCAAGACATATCTTTTTGGAATTTTACTTTGAATTTTCTTGGCAAGACAAATACCTTTTGCAGCAAATAAAGATATATATATCTTTCGGAAATAAAAAAAACTTTTCGGATTTATATATATATATATATATATATATATATATATATATATATATATATATATTTGCGACAAATAATGAAAGACTCTTTTTCATTTTCATTTTCATGGCAAGACAAATTATTTTTTTGAAAAACAAGACAGAACAACGACTCTTTTTTTCTATTTTTCCTTTGTTTTTAATAAAACAAACTAATAAGACATTCTTATTTTCTCAAAATTTCAGTAGAGTTTTGACAGTATTGGGGTATTGGTTTTTTTCAAAAATAAACAATCAATTCCCTAACCGCTATTTTTCGATTTCACAATATTCATAATATTCAAACACCGGTCAGCGAGACAAAATAAATGCACGGAAAACAAATAGGATGCATCAGGATGGTCTTTTCATATCAGGTTGCTAGTCCTAGACGGACCCAACCCCTGTGTTGAGTCCCCTAAGTCAAATGCAACGTGATGCAAATAAGCGTTCCTACTAGGGATCCGGCATGAAGTCACGTTATTCTATGTTCAAAACCTGGGTCGGTGTTCTAGACAGTGTACCCGAGCGGACAACTCGAGTTGAGGAAGGAGCTCCTTTCCGGGAACCAAAAGGCCAGCCGGCTTAGAAACTTTCCGAGCCTCTTTTATTTAGGGTATGACACTAACAGAATAGGGAGTCTCAACCAGTGAGCACATCCCCGGAGGTAAGAAGAGAAAGGTTTCGGCACAATTTATATACAGTTCAGATAATATCAAAGCGGTAAAAGCAGCATTTAGCACATTAGGCTCAAAACATGTAAAAATCAGATAAAGCCAAATATAACAATTTATCTAAGCTCGAATTCTTAACCCTGAACCAGTGGTTCTGGGTTTTATCCCCAGCAGAGTCGCCAGAGCTGTCACACCTCCTTTTTCCGCACCCGCGAGGGTGCAAGGGAGTTTTTCCAATTAAAGGACAATCGAGACGGGATTGGTTTATTTATTTCAGAGTCGCCACTTGGGAGATTTAGGGTGTCCCAAGTCACCAATTTTAATCCCGAATCGAGGAAAAGAATGACTCCATATTACAGTCTGCGTACCAGAAATTCGGATAAGGAATTCTGTTAACCCGGGAGAAGGTGTTAGGCATTCCCGAGTTCCGTGGTTCTAGCACGGTCGCTCAACTGTTATATTCGGCTTGATTATCTGATTTTATACAAATATGAACTTATGTGCAAATTTTATCTTTTAACCGCTTTATTATTATTGTTTTTAAAAGAAATGTGAACATCGCTTAAAACACGTCTTTGGACTGCGTCACATGAAATGCACCCACAATCCGGAACACGTTTTATTTGATGTTTTGGGATTTGGATTCGGGTCGCATGAAATGCACACCCAGGCTTAAGAAAGTAAAATATTAAACACGCGCCTAAAGAGACTATCGCGTTATTATTTTGGGGAAGACCGTGAAATTCGCTAAACGGTCCTTCCGAATTCTAATTAAACCATACATTTTGTGAGGGCCCCGCAATCTATACGTTTTATTTGGCGAGGCTCGTCTCATTTTTATTTTTAAAGGATAAACCTACAATGACTATATTTTCTATTAAGTTCGTCTCTAAAATAAAAGAAAATCTCTTAATTATTTACATGCTGAAAAACGTAACTTATTAGTTATTAGTTTACGGCTAATGCGAATGGAAAATTGCGATCGAGTTTGTACAAAGAAAAACTGCTTTCATTTTATATTCTGTTATTCAATAATACTAGAACATGAGATTGACCATAATATCAAAACAGATTAATTATTCTCCGATTAATTTAAACTAACATTATTAGATGAAGAAAGTATACATATGCAACCTCATTATTCATTAATCATTCAACTACATCTTTATACGAAGAAAGAAAAATTATATTCAACCACAAATCTAAACAGGAGGAATTCAACAGGAACAAAGCCTGATTAATATTTCATTTTTTGCTTCAAGCCGAGATTGTACAAATGTGTACCTGGAAACAGCAGTACAAGAACAAAAGAAGGAGAAGTCAGCAACAGTAATAACACAGCAACAACAGATTCAGCAACACCGCAAACCAGTACAGTAGGAATAGCAGAAAACCCAGGAGACTATAAACGACTCCAAGTATAGAGAAGAAGTAAAAGGCAGGAAGGTTCTGACTATTTCAGATCTTAAGCGAGGCAATGAAGCAGTAACTATTCTTTTTCAACTTCAAAACTCTCCAAAATGAATTCTGCCCCTGTATATTCAGTGTATCCAGAATGTATATCGGGTGTATACTTCTCACTCCGCCCCCTCTTTTTTTCTTCTCTCTATCTAGTTTTTCCTCTCTTTTTTTCCACCCTTCTTCCTAAATTTTCTCTTCTATTTATAGCAAAATTTTCGAAATTTTCAGATTTGTTTTTTATTATTTTATTATTTTTTTAATTAAAAGAAATCCCACTTACAAATTGCTTTTATTTTTTTAGAAAAAGAAATCCCACCTTTATTTACTTTTATTTTTAAAATTCCAACTTTAATTACTTTATCTTATTTAAAATCCCACTTTTTATTTTTTTAAAAGAGAATCTCACTTTATTTAACTTTTCTTTAAAAAACAAACCACTATCTTTTCTTTTTCTTTTAAAAATGCTACTTTCAATTACTTTAAATTTTTTAAATTTTCAGATACCTTTATATTTATTTTTTAATTCCAACCTTATTTTACTTTTAAATTTTTTAAAACTTTTTACTTTTTTTAAATTTTCTACATTCTTTTACTTTTTTTATTTTTTATTTTTTATTTTTTTAAAATCATTTCCGAAATTACTATATATATATATATATTTTAAAATAAAAAATAATAAATAAAATAAAATATTTTCGGATTTTTTTATATATATAAAAAAAATAAAAAATAAAACTATTAATAGTGATAATTCACTTTTTATTTTTTATTTTTTTGGTTTTGTTTTGTGTTGGACAAAAATGAAGAAGGGGTGTTGGGTTAATGGAGCGGACCGGATCGACCCGGTTTGAAACGGACCGGGTCATGGGGAAAGTTGGGCAATTATTTGGGCCTGTGGTTTGAAATTGAAGAAGTGGCCCAATCCGATTTTTCTTTGTATTTTTGTTCTCTTTTCTTCTTTTATTTTTCTAAAACTAAATTATAAAAGTACTTAAATTATTATTAAGAACTAAATTAAGTTATAAAAGCGCAAATTAACTTCCAATAACAATTAACGCACAATTAAGTAATAATTAAGCATAAAATTGTTCATTTGAACATTAAATGCTAAAAATGCAAAAGATGCCTATTTTTGTATTTTTTATTAATTTAACAAATAAACATGCATAGACAAACATACAAATAGTTACACAAAATATCACAAAAATTGTACACCAAGAAAAATTATTTTATTTTTGAATTTTTTGGGAGTAATTCTCATATAGGGCAAAAATCACGTGCTTACAGAGTGTTAATCAGCATGGTTAACCTTAGTTTATTTATAAAGTGTAATGCTAAACCATAATTAGTGAGTTAGTTAAGAAAGTTATTTTTAGTTCTTATAAGTAGTGGTTATTGTACAGTAAGTAAAAAGCTTCTTTTTCAGAAATGAATACAGCCTTTCTCTAATTTCCTCTCTTCTAGATTCTTCTTCCTATTAGCTCAGATCTCTCTTCCATGGCAGCTAACATGATATTTCCGAAACATGTAATTTTACATAGACAACTAAAACCAAATCAAAATTCAGCTCACTTAAACCAAAACAAAGCAATTAAAAAAACTTTTTGTTTTTGCACAAACTACTGAACTAAGTTCCAAAATACATATGAAGAAGAAAAGATCACAATGAATGTAAAGGTGTTAATATTCTAAGTCAAACCCTTCAAAATATTTTCAAAATTTCAAGATTGTAGCATAAAACACAAAATCCTTATCTTCAAATACAAAACACACAAGTAAATTCAATTACCAAATAGGGAAAAAAACTTTTCTTTTTTACAAATTAACAAGTTTCGAGTTGCACAAAATTTCAATCCAGATTCTCGCATTATTTATGTCACGACCCCAATCCCCGGTCGTGATAGCGCCCAACACGATGCTAGGAAAGCCCGACAAATTCGTCACTCACAATCCCTTATGTAGAATTCATTACCAATTAGTAGGATTTAATGCCAAATTAACATGATTATAACTTTGTAGTAATAGATAAACAGTACGGAAAATCTATAGACTACACCGTTGATCGACTGGTTTTACCGCAAATATGCCTTTTCTAGATTTAGGGGGGTAATAATATAGGAAGAGCGCAACCACTCATTATAAGCGTTGTTATGGTATTTGTTTGGCACGAGTGGAGTATGATGTTGATCATGATTATGCAATAATTAAAAGCATGTTGGCACATATTTACACGTTAAGAAAGCAGTAAATACAACAGTTTCATAATTTAAAGTAGTAGTAAAGGAAAGAAACAAAGAAAACCCGTTAGTTTTGCAATTGACAAGGGAATTGAATACTTAAAGAAATTAAACAAGTAATTGCCACATAAAGAGGTATAAATTCACAATAACAGTCTGAAATGGTAAAAGCCTAAAGTCCCCAGCAGAGTCGTCATGTTGTCGCGCCCCCTTTTTCTCGGGAAATCGGATTTATGACATTTGGTATGGGACAACTCGTTCCTTTTGGGAGCTAGGTTTTGCAATTTTGAAGAGTCGCAGCCTAATGATTTAAGGTGCATTAGGACACCAATGAGGTTCAATTCTAAGTTTCGTTTGAATAACCAGAGGGGTAAGGGCTTGAAATTATCCCAAGGGGAAGGTGTTAGACACCCCTCGGGATCCACTAGTGTTGTTTCTCGGCCAAACAGTTTATTGTGAATTTAGCACATAGACAAGTATGGGCTCAAATATTAGGGGATTTAAACGCATAAAAAGAAAGAACAATTAAAAGAAGAGTTTTGAAAAAGAGTTTGCAAATAAAGGGAAAGGGGATCCTAAGTTTATATTTAATATGGATCACATCAATGTGATACCCAGTATGACACTCCTCAAAATAGGGGATACACGTGGTATTAGCGCACCGATCATCATATCCATATCTACCCTTCCCATCCCATTAAGGTATTAAAGCGCGAATTGGTCTCGATTACTATTACATGTTATTACCCGTCCCATTCCTATCAGCCCCGGAGGAGCTTAGGACTACTATTCCTAAAGGGGAGGGATATTAGGCTAATTGGTTTCAAAGGATAAAAATTTAAGGCGACATACAAAACACATACTGTAAGTTGTGGAAAGCATATAAACAGATAAATGCCCATATACACCTCCTAAAACAAAAGCACATAACTAGCATGACTTGCACATACTTTTTAGGTCTAATTAAAATATTAAAGACGAGAACGGTTTGATTATTGAAGCAGATCTTTTTATTACATAACTCAGATAATAAGTCCGAATTAGGCCTGCCTACTGGTTGTAGCAACTAACAAAGGCGGATTCAGTTTTTTTATGGTTATTACTCTAAGGCTTGCCTAAGTGTTTCGATGGGATCATATAGGCATGATATCTAATTGATTCAGAATGTGGCGAAAAAGTAATAACTCAAAATGAATTGTTTGAAATCCTATAGGCATGTTTGCTAAACCTCGTTAAAAAAGGGGAATTAGATTATTTAAAACTGATTCAGAATAGACTGATCTTATATTGAACTATTTTCAGATTCTGCAGGCGATGATATCTACTATTGCTGATTTTAAACCCTATGGACACGATATCTAATGTTGAATATGAATGGAAACGAACCAGATTTACTTGGGAATCCCTATAGGCATGATTTCTATATATTACTGATTTCGATATTATGAACATGACACTTATTTATAGTCGTTTAGAACCTAAAGCATGATATCTAAGTGGCATGCAGTATGTAAATAAGTCCTATAGGTAGGTTGTCTAGGTGTGACATTGACCATGAAGAAATTGAGATAAACCCTACAAGACATGGTGTCTGAAAAAATGTAGAATTGAACTCGTAGGATTTAAAACAGTCCTATAGGTATGCTTTCTACCCTTGAGCATACATAGTTACCCTTTTCACTAGCCAGTCCCCAAATGTTTATTACAAATTATTACAAACTATAAATAATGAATTACATCAGAAAAGTACAAAGAAAAGTTACAACCAGAGGAAGCCTGATTTTTGACTTCCTCTCTGAGTTATGGAATAAACCACCTCAAAAATGCCATTGATCCAAAGCCTTTCTCGGACTTGAGTGTGTCAGAGTTCCCTAAGGGTCTCAATAGGACCCCGGACAATGCTCACACCTGAGTTACATAACCAGAATAGGGATGAGTGTAGTTTGGAAATGCCAGCCCTTATGTTTCCAAGTTCATAGGGAGCTCATGGGTCCCAAGGCAGGGCTCACATAAGGGGGCAAAACTTATGTCTAAGAAGATGGTGAAAGTGTAGAAACAGAGTTTCAAGAACTGAGGGAATAGAGGAGGGGAAAGGATGATATGGAGATAGCCATTAGCATTTTACAGAGTTAACAATTTCATACAAAGGGGTCTGGGGATTGGGAATCAATTGCAATGAGCCTATACACTTAGGTATGGGTTAACATTGGGCATGCACATCAATGGGAAGTGCTGACATGCCTGTAATCGAATCACAACATATGAGATAAACATGGAGGTTATGATCCCAGGGGAATCGAGTTTTGGGTCATGCACAACAATGTCCAATGTTGTCATGCCTCAAACCAACCACAAGTATTAAACACATTGGGGTAGGGATTTAGGATTCACAAGTCATGATACATTAATTTAGAATAGGAAAAAGGGGAAGTTACAACATGCTTTAATAATGGTATTGGGCTAAATACAAACAGTAGACAAGCAAGGATGCAAGAAACAGCAAATAAGCATGTTGTTATTGGTGCAGAAGCTTAATTAGAACATACCAGTAAGAAATGCAAATGCAAAGAAAAATAAGCAAGTTTTCCACAGCCTAGGTACAGACATGGAAACAATCATGATTCAGAATCAATTATACAAATGATTGCCTTTAATTAAGGGATCACTTGCTTAACGTGCAGTGACAGGTTCAAAATAAGGAAGAAAATCAATTTGTCAGCAGGGTGACAATTGTCATTAAAGAAGCAGTAAAACATTAAGTAAGCAATCGAGTCTAGGTATAAAAATACTCTAATTTAGGAAAGGATTTAGTACGGCAAAACAGGAAAGGAAATCAGTTAACCTTAACAGGCGAGTGAAATCAGAATTTCACAAAGGAAAAGTTTGAAATCAGTCACAATTTTGAAGATCAGTCAAAGAAGGAAACTCAGCATATAAATAAGGTGCATAAGCACTATACATGCGAGGCCAAGCGTGTTGGCAAAAGGAAATAACATACAATAGTAGCACAAAATCAGTAGATAGCAACATTCGAAGCATGATAGTCTAGTAGGTCAAGTCACATTGAATCAGTAGTGAAGAAAACATAGAATATCAAAGGCATGCGAAGATCTAACAGTGGAAGGTGAGGAAAATCCCCTTTGAAAAATTAGGGTTTCGAGCATAATCGAGTTTTAGAGATGATAGAAAACTAGAGTCAGAAGAATCACACAAAGGAATAAAAGGTTTTGAAATAAATAACTTCAAATCGAGTCATGCACTTAATCGAACAATCTCAGACTCAAAGCCATAGGATTTTCAACAACAGTAGAGTTTTAAAAGAGGATAAACAAACAAATCGGACAAAACTCAAGAAAACAAGCATTCGTCTAATAAACAGTCAAAAGAAATTAGGGCTTTTAACATGCAAACTTAGGTAGAAGAACGATATGAGCAAACATAGCAAAACATGTCAAAAATCAGAGAAAAGTTTTGAAATAACTTAACAAGAACCCTAATCGGAAAAGATAAGGGGTTTTGACAATAGAGTTTTAAAAAAGAAACTTCGAAAAAAACGCTTAGAAGTCTAAAGCAAACATAGATCTGAAGCAGATCTAAGAGAAATCGAAAAAACCTTAGAGGGTAGGGTTTCAGAAGAACTCCAAGTGATGCGAAAGGCCTTGAAAACCATCGATCTAAGCAGGAGAGTCAAAAGTCTGACTCGAATAGCCATGGCTGGCCGGAGAAAGGTCAGATATGACTGGAGAATAGTCATCGAGTAAAGACTGGACAAAACATTTTTAGGATCTAGTCATGAGACCACAGGAACGAACACGTAGGGGCCATGAGAGGTTGATACAGGTCTCCGATGACCTTGGAAGGCCATGTATTAGAGCGAATTAGGGTGGCGGAGGCTAGGGTTTGATGTGGTTGTAGAGAGTATTTGGGAGAGGAGGGGTTTCAGAGGTGGAGATTATGAAGAATGAAAAGGGTTTTGGGGGTCTTTGGGTATAATTAGGAAAGGATTAATGGGAGTCGTTGATCTAAACGATCAACGGCTGGGATTCGATGGGAGTCCGGGTGGGTCACTTAAATGGGTTATGGGTCAATTTGAATGAGAATTGGGTTAGGGTAATTGGGTTCAATTTGGGTTCAAAATCGAGCTATAATTGAAATAAAATGGGGCTAACATTTAAATAGCCAATATTTCCTATTTGATTTATAAAAAATAGTAAAATAATTTATGTAAATAAATTAAAGGTACTAAATGATTTATAGTACATAATTATCAAATTAAAAATACTGGATTTAATTTTTTATAGATATAAAAGTAATTAAATCTAAAAGAGGCTAACATTGCAATTACATGTAATTTAGTTTTAAAAATACTAAATAAATTTGTAAAGATATGCAAAAATTATATTAGATATATTTTAGTAAAAATATAAGGATCCAACAAATGAATCACCAAAAATGATAATTGTGGGAATTATTATTGGTTTTTAATGAGTAAAATCGGGGAATAAATTGGTTTTAAAATCTTTAAAAAAAATAGGAAAAATGATAAAACATTTGGACATACTTATACATGCATATTTATGCTATTTTGAAAGTACTTTATATATAAAAATATACAAGGAAAAATTGGGTATCAACAATGAGTACACCACAACGGTACTCAGTAATTGTCAAGCCTAACCTCAGTTGGGTAGTGACGAGGAAGGTCAGGGCCCTACCGAGGTTAAATAAAATATAAAGATGACAGTATAAGATAAGCAGTGCAATTGGGAATCTACAGTAAGAATCTATACAGGATAATAAGAGTACAATAACGGAAACAGAGAAGAAGGCAAACCACAAGGAAGTACCACTCATAACAAGGATGATAACCGGGGATCTCTTGGTATCCCGAGGATATCTTAGTACCCTCAATATATACTAGGGATATCTTGGTATCCCGAGGATCTCTCGGTATCCTCAATGTATGCTAGAGATCTCTTGGTATCCCGAGGATCTCTCGGTATCCTCAATGTATGCTAGGGATCTCTTGGTATCCCGAGGATCTCTTGGTATCCTCAATGTATGATAGGGATCTTTTAGTATCCCGAAGATCTCTTGGTATCCTCAATGTATGATAGGGATCTCTTAGTATCCCGAAGATCTCTTGGTATCCTCAATGTATGATAGGGATCTCTTGGTATCCCGAGGATCTCTCGGTATCCTCAATATATGCTAGGGATCTCTTGGTATGCCGATGATCTCTTGGTATCCTCAATATATGCTACAGATCTCTTGGTATCCTCAATATATGCTAGGGGTCTCTTGGTATTCCGAGAATCTCTTGGTATCCTCAATATCTCAGTCCAGATCATAAATACGTACAGGGGATCTCCCGGGATGTCGTCCCGTAGTCCCAAAGTAAAACACACAACAATGGCACAAGGAATACTCAAATAAACTCAACTTCATAACAAGGTAACACAGACAATTCTAACCTAGCACGCTTCACATAAAATAAATAAGGCAGTTAAAGCAAATAAAGCAATTAAGTCAATTAGACATGTTTCTCCAACTAACAACAGGTTTAAAGGTGCAAGTAACATAAATAGAAAGGGGAAAACACAATTAAAGTTACTTAATGAAAATCGGATATTCAGCAATTAGCATAAGTATGCACTCGTCACCTCACGTACAAGGCATTTCAATTATCACAATACCAATCCTTAGGGGAAAGACCCCCACACAAGGTTAAACAAGCCACTTACCTCGAACTGGCTCAAAAATCAATCTGAAACCTCGCTTTTGCCACGAGTACTCGACTCCAAATGGTCCAAATCTATTCAATTCAATTTTATAATGTAAATAACACTTCAAGTAACTGATTCTACAATTAAAGTCTAAGTTAATACGTGAAATTATGTAAAATGTCCAAAATACCCCTCGGGTCCACGTCTCAGAATCGGGTGAAATTTACATTTTCAGAGACCTCGTACTCTCACCAGTCTATACATCACAAGAACACTGAAATCGACGTCTAAATAACCCCTCAAATCCTCAATTAAATGCCTCTTAAACTCAAGCCCTAATTACCCATTTTTCCCAAATTTCTCACCACTAATTAGGTCTTTAATAACATAAAACGAGTTATGAAGTTAAGGACGTTACCTCCAAGTGATTCCCCTTTGTTTTCCTCGAAAATCTCTCTCAAAAGCTTCAAACCCTGATGAAAATGGTGAAATAATCCCTCAAATACGCAAAGGCAACTATTTATACGTTCTGCCCAGCGATTTCCACATTTGCAACCAATGCGGTCCCGCTTCTGCAGAAACTTCGTCACATCTACGATTATATTTTCGCAGATGCGACACCGCTTCAACCAAACCGAAGATGCAAAAATATCAAACGGAAGATGCAAAAATACCAGAAGCAGCAAAAATACAACAGCTGTAACATTTTTAAATTTTCTCGTTAACTATCCGAAATCATCCTGAGGTCCCCGAGACCTCAACCAAAGGCATCAACATATCCAAACACATAATTCAAACTTGTAGAAATCTTCAAAACACCTCAAACAACATCAAAACAACCAAAACACATCGGATTCAAGTCTAAGTTTGTAAAATCTTCTGAATTTCGCTTTCGATCAAAAACCCAACCAAAACACGTTCAAATGACCTAAAATTTTGCACACACATCCCAAATGACGCAACGGAACTACTGCAACTCTCGGAATTCCATTCTGGCTCTCGGATCAAAATCTCACTATCGAACCGGAAACTTCCAAAATTCAACTTTCGACATTTCAAGCCTAAATTAGCTACGGACCTCCATAACACAATCCGAACACGCTCGCTCCTAACCCCGAAATCACCCAATGGAGCTAACGGAACCATCGATTTCCGTTCCGAGTCCGTCTCTACACTGTTTCGACTATGGTCACTTTTCCAACACTTAGGCTCTCATTTAGGGATTAAGTGTCCCAAAACTCTTCGAAACTCAAAACCAAACATCCCGGCAAATCAAAATAGCAGAATAAACTTAGGAAAAACAGTTAATAGTGGATCAGGGCGTTAATTCTTAAGATGACCGGCCGGGTCATCACAGGCTTGATGGTGAAAACCCTTCGGGCACTACAAGTCGAATAAGGACTGTGAATCAGATGGGATAATCGGAGCATTGAAGCCCGATTTCATGACTCAAAGGTACAACAAGAGTTGAATATTAGACTTGCTTGACAGATTAGGTCACTTAATCCAAAGGTGCATGTCATGGTCATTAGAGTTGGTGTCCACACCTGATAAGTTTCTACTTTGTAATTTTTTTGTTAGGTATCGTCTCTTTCCATTGTCCCTTACTCTATTCCTTTTGTCTTGTTTACTTCCTCTTCTTGAGTCTGTTTGGTCAAAACAAGTGAGAAATGACTTCAAAATTTGCTACCAGCTTTCCAATTGCACAAAACAGAATCTTTCTTGCACATCAAAGTGGCATAAGTCAGGAAAGAACAGTATACGCACTAAATGAATAACAATCGGTGTGCTTTAGGATTCATGAGAGATGCAAAAGTTTGGTGAATGGCAATTCATGAGCATAATGCAACAGATAAAGCGTATTGGGTTTGAATGGATCAGAGGTGTTTTTTGTGATAAGGGTGACAAAGAAAGTGTTTTGTCAATGAACAAGCAATGTCTTTCAAGTTGAAATCAAAGTTATCATGGAAAGTGAAGGAGCAATCGCTGCAAAGTCAAGGCCACAAACCAACCACCATGTTTAACCTCACAAGTTTTCTTTGTCTAAAACAGGGATGGAAGCTATGTTCATATCAAAGTTTGGAAGCTTGAAATTTTCAGGTGTAATGCCCCAATTCTGCTTATGCAAAGGCTATTGGGAAGATCACACATCACCCCTAGGAGAAACACTTCCTAGTCTGGGTTTCCAAGTTATATTTTGTTGTAGGAGACGCACTTCCTAAATTGAGATTTTACCACTAGGAGACGCACTTCCTATTTGGTTCATTTAAGTTCATTCCTAGGAGACACACTCCCTAGTTTGAGTCATTGATGTTTCACCCCTAGGAGACACACTTCCTAGTATGGGTCTTTCGGGTTATATTTTTGTTTTAGGAGACGCACTTCCTAAATTGACATTTTTCCCTAGGAGACGCACTTCTTAGTCTGGTTCATTTAAGTTTATTAATAGGAGACGCACTTCCTAGCTTTGTTCATTTAAATTCATTCATAGGAGACGCACTTCCTAGTTTGAGTCATTGAAGTTTCAACCATAGGAGACGCACTTCCTAAATTGAGAGTTCATTCATAGGAAACACTCTTCCTAATTTGAGTCATTGAAGTTTCACCCTTAGGAGACACACTTTCTAAATTGAGATTTTACCACTAGGAGATGCACTTCCTATTTGGTTCATTTAAGCTCATTCGTAGGAGACACACTTCCTAGTTTGAGTCATTGATGTTTCACCCCTACGAGACGCACTTCCTAGTTTGTGTTTTTCAGGTTATATTTTTATTTTAGGAGACGTACTTCCTAAATTGAGAGTTCAGTCATAGGAGACACACTTCCTAGTTTGGTTCATTCAAGTTTCACCCCTAGAAGACGCACTTCCTAGTCTGGTTCATTTAGGTTTTATTTTTAGCAGACGCATTTGCTAGTCAAAATTTTTTATTTTACTCATAGGAGATGCACATCCTAGTCTAGTATTTAGTTTACTCTCATCATTGCATCAATAGTATAAGTGGTTTACAATATTGCTAACAACTCACAAATCTTCCTAGTGCAAACTGGGGCAAATTGTTTTTTTGTCTGTTTTGTTGTAATCAGGAGCCCACATGGAGAACAAGGGAAAAAGCAGTTCAAATTTCAAGGAAAAGCAGTGCAAGTATTGTAAATCGGGCACCCACTTGGAGAACAAAAGGAAAACATGTTCAAAGGAAGATAGTTCAGGTCCAGCAATTAGGAGCCCACCTGGAGAACAAGGGAAACAAGTCAAGTTTCGAGGGAAAAGCAGGGCAAGTATTGGAAATGAGGCACCCACCTGGAGAACAAGGAGGAGCATTTCAAGTCTCAAGGAAAAACAGTGTAAGTGTTGGCAATCAGGCGTCCACCTGGATAACAAGGAGAAGCGGTTCAAGTTTTGAGGGAAAACAATTCAAGTTTCAGAGGAAAGGAATACAATTCAAATATTTGTAATCAGGCGCCCACCTGGAGAACAAAGGGAAAGCAGCAATGTTCAAAGGAAGACGATTCAAGTTCAGCAATCAGGCGCCCACCTGGAAAACAAAGGGAAAACAAGTCAAGCTTCGAAGGAAAGGAAGATAATTCAAATGTTGGTAATCAGGTGCCCACCTGGAGAACAAAAGGAAAGCAATAATGTTCAAAGGAAGACGGTTCAAGTTCAGCAATCAGGCGCCCACCTGGAAAACAAAGGGAAAACAAGTCAAGTTTCGGAGGAAAGGAAGATAATTCAAATGTTGGTACTCAGGCGCCCACCTGGAGAACAAAGGGAAAGCAGCAATATTTAAAGGGAGACGATTCAAGTTCAGCAATCAGGCGCTCACCTGGAAAACAAAAGGGAAAACAGTTCAAGTTTCAAGGGAATACAGTTTAAGTTTTGGTAATCAGGTGCCCACCTGGAGAACATGGAAATTAGTTAAAGTTTCAAAGGAAGACAACACAGGTTTCAAGGGAAACAGTTTAAGGTAACAAAGGGAATACAATTCAAGTTTTGGTAATCAGGCGCCCGCCTGGAGAACAAGGGAATACAGTTCAAATATTGGCAATCAGGCGCCACCTGGAGAATAAAGGAAGTCATTTCAGAATGCAATTCAAGTCAGCAACAAAAGAAGCTTGCGGCAAGAATGTGAGTCAATAGTCCGAGATGATCAACGGAAGTTAGTCACAATCCAGATTAAAAAAAAAGGGAAAGGCAAGAAGTGAATCCAGATGCAGACGTTGATGAAAATGTGAGCTGCTCAAGACATGACTGAATTCAAAAGCATGGTATGTCCAGTTTTGGTCCAAAAAGCTGAAGAAGAATGAACTAGCACTTGCAACTAGCAAGCGTCAAGGTTCAAATCCAAAGTCTACGTGAAGAACCATTCAAGACTCAAGATCAAGTTTCAGAAGACTTATAGATAGGAATCTTGTAACTCATAGTTGACAGGTTTAGTTAGTCTTTTTTTTTAATTTTTGATGTAATAACAGGATCGCGGACCAGAACCTTGGCAGAACGGCACCTCGACCGCCTCTCCACCTCAGTATACTCCATCATCTCATTCACTTCTGAGCTACACGTGACCTGATTCCTCTATAGCCAAGGATATGTAGGCAGCTCAGATACCAGGGGTTGGTCGCATTCTCCTTCCTCTTAGTTTTAGTCTCCTAAATAAGGGTCGGGTCAAAAAACTTGTCTAGTCGTTCTTTGTCTGAAAATACTTCATATTTCCAGTCAAAGAGGGGCAGCTATAGACATGTGGTTTTTGACTCTCCCCAAGATTTTTTATATTTAGCACGTAAATATTTAATTTAGCCTAATATCGCTATTTCAACTAATTTTGACTCTCTTACTTTATTTTATCACAAAAATAAAAATTACAAAAAATATTTTCTTTCATTTCAGCTAATTGATATTTTATCTAGTTACTTTTAGTTTATCTCACTTTTCATAAAACAGAAAAATACAAAAAAAAAAAAAAATAGTGTTGGTATTTTATTTTCCAAAAGATAAGAAGAAAAGCTTTACAAAAAATACATCTCACTTTAATATAATATTTAAGGTGTAGATTTTAGTTAATTATGCTTCTTTTTATAAACTATTTGAATTATTAAAAGTAGCAATCTAATTATCTTCTTTTATATCTAACTACTTAGTTTTGTTACTTAATAATATTTACCAAAAGAAAGAACAAACAAACAAAAAAAAAAGAAGAAAAAAGAAAAGGAAGAAACGAAGAGGAGGAAAAGAATAAGAAAGGCAAAAGCAGAAATGCAAAGGAAACCAAATTAAAAAATGTGGACCCTCCATAACAAACTACACACACCTCACGTTTCTTTCCTTTCTTTTAGGGATTTTCTTTCTTTTTATTCAAGAATAAAAATTCTCACGTGACGGGAGCACAAGGGGATGCTACCCGTATTTGATTTTCTTCTTCTCTAAGCATTTAAGGAAGGATATGCAACTATTTAAAAGGGAGGGGTACACACAAACAAAAAAATCAGGGAACAGTAGCAGAAAAATGACAAAAACCTAGGGCCGCAATTCACAAGGAGACCCTCCCCCATCGTTTTTCCCTTCTTCTTCACAGCAAATCCGCGTCTGTAACACCAGACAACAAACCCCTCCCCAGATCTTCATCTTTTTCAAGAGACCCCCATTCCCTTCAAAAGAGATCAATCGAAATCTACACAAAAAAGAATAAGAGGAACCACACACACAAAAGAGAAAAATGGCAGAGAGAACGCTTTCTGTTTCTTCTTCAAAAAACAATCGGCCATACACACACTAAAGACAGAATACGTGATCTGAAAGAAGAGCAAAAATTAAAGAGAACGTTTGAAAAAAAGAGCAAAAATCTTCATCTTCTTGATTAGGAAAATCCATCATCAAAGATCCATAGCTATCGCAACAACTTAACCCACCGTACAACACAGTAATGCCACCTTAGCTCCTCCTTAAACCACTGGCTGAAACTGACCCAAACACTAGAATAAAAGAGCTTTAGTCAAGGTTTGAAGTTCCATTTGATGTTTTCGGCACGAGTCTCGGTCAAGGTTTGTTTGTACGAGAGCTTAGCAGTCCGTTATTCTTTATGTATTGAAGATTATATTTAGACTAAATTGTTTGTCATTCAAATTAATAGGCTAGCTCGTTCATAAGAAATTAGCATGTTTATCGGTTTTTTGGTAGAATTCATTGATTGTGCTTGATCTTTATGTGTATCATGTCTTAATTGAGGTATATTACTCCTGAAATATGCCACTATTTTTGGGTAAAATGTTGAAGGATTATTGTGTGTATACAGAGTGAAAGCGAGACAATTGCACATATAAGGCAAATAGAAATTTTATAGCATATTGTGTCTTCATGATTGCTCAACGTTGGTGCCAGAAATAATTAGTACTATATGGATTTCCAAAGTAGATAAATGAATTAGAGTTATCTGGATATGATAAATGGGTACCTAATTTGCTTGGTTTGGTTTTGCGACTAAGGAGGAGTTTTAGAAAGATGAGGTGATATTACAAGGCGTCTGTCATATTTTCAATCCACTGATTTTTGCCTTGGCTTGTTTTACTTTTATTCGTCACTTTTCACTATGTCAGTTCATTTAGTTCATGCCTTCTGAATAACTACCAATTAGGTGTTTATTTGTTTAATTTGTATATGTCTCTATGTTTACAATTTGATCTTTTGATTTAGCTTAATTGGATCGTGTTTTCTAATGTTTACATGTTTATTTGAATGGAATGGTCAGGGATTTTGGGAGATAATTTGTTAAGAAGGATATGAGCATGAAATCTCTTTTAGCAAAAGTGTTCCATAATCACAGGCCTTTCAACCGTAATCTTAAAGTAGTTTAGAAAACAATTCATAAATATCATAGATTGTTTTAGGCACAATTAATTAAATAATTTGCATGGCTAGGGGTATGGTTCCCGTGACATAGTTGTGATTTGTAATTACTAAAATCCGGGGGTGCATTTCATATGACCCGATTCTAATTTCCAACAAGGTTAAATAGAACATGTTGTGAACCTCGGGTGCATTTCATGTAGCGTGGCTTGCGATATGTTTTAAATAGTGTTGAATTAATTCTTTCAATAATTAAAAGTGGCTAAAAGGTTAAATAATGCACATAGGTTTAAATGTGTTTTAAAATCAGATAAATAGGCCAATAATAATAGTTGAACAACCGTGCTAGAACCACGGAACCGGGAATGCCTAACACCTTCTCCCGGTTTAACAGAATTCCTTACCCGGATTTTTATGTTCGCGGACCGTAAATAGAGTCAAATTTTCTCGATTCGGGATTTTTAACCGGTGACTTGGGACACCATAAATTATCCCAAGTGGCGACTCTAATTTTAATATAAATAATCTCGTTTCGATTGTCACTTAAATTAGAAAAAACTTCCTTATACCCCGGGGGTAGAAAAAAGGAGGTGTGACAGCTCTAGCGACTCTGCTGGGGATAAGAACGCAGAACTTCTGGTTTAGGGTTTAGAATTCGAGCATAGAATATATGTTATAGTTGGCTTTATTTATTATCTAATTTTTATTACATGTTTGGGCCTAATGTGCTAAATGCTGCTTTTTGTCGCTTTGATATTTTTGAACTATATATAAATTGTTGTGAAACCCTCCTCTCTCTGAGTCTTCTAAATCATCTGGGAAGTGTATACTTCGTGTGACTTCTCTTCTGTTAGAGTCATATTCCAATTTTAGAACAAGGTTCGGATAAGCTGCAAAGCCGGTGAAGCTTCTGTATTCCCGGTACGCTGCCCCCCTCGGCTCGAGCTGTCCGCTCGGGTAAGCCTGGTCTAGAACAAATAAACCTAGGTTTTTATAGCTAGAATAACATAGTCTCATGACGGATCCCTAGTAAGAACGCTTGTTTGCATCATGTGCATTTGACTTTGTGGACTCAACACAGGGGTTGGGTCCGTCTAGGACAGGTGTACCCAAAATAACATACCATCTTGATGCATCCTATGTGCTACATGTTGCATTTCTTCAAGGGTAAAAGGGTCATTTGGCATACCAATAATAGTTGAGGGCAAATGAAAAAAGAAAAAAGAGAGGGTGAAGTGTGAAAATAAAGCAAGTAGGGCCCAATTATGTTTCTGTCACATTTTTGTTAAGAAAAAAAAAGACACGAAAAATTCAAAAAAAGATTTTGCACTTTTTCATCATTTTCCGAAAATAAAAAAAATCAAAAAACGGGGGAAAATAAAATCCAAAAAGAGTTCACATGTTTCTTCGTTTTTTCAAAAAAAAAAAGAGAGAAAAATATATTTTCTCTAATTAGTTGTTTTTTATAATTCTCGCACGTATCCAATCTGCCCGAACTACGCATACCTGATTCTCGTCTTTCAGAGCGAGATACATAGGCAACCCACATAGGGCTTCCTAGTAAATCTCAGGTTCTTGGCTTTGCGGGGTTTTAGCCAAATTTTTGCACTTTTAGCCACATAGGTTAATTTTAGAAAAATAGTCACAATCATGTCTTGCAGGAAGGGCTATTATCTCACATAGCGTTCTAGGTCTTTAACTTATTTGGTTTTAATTTTCTCATACAGGTGTGGATCTACTTACCGGAGTTTGGGCATGACAGACGCCTTAGGACCATCCAGTCAAGAACGCTCATTCAAGAGTTTGCTTAAGGATTTTTTTTAATGTTATGTTTTGAGTCTGTTTTATTTTTATGTCATCTTTTACCTTCTAGTTTTGTATAATAATACTAAGTCTTTTAGGTGATATTAGAGTCTGTCATAGGCTAGTTAAGTTTGTTGAGTCTTTTGTTATGGTATTTCCTATTTTGTATTTGAAAAAAAGATGTGTAATAAATCAAAAAAAAAAATATTTTGCGTTTTTATATTTCTGATAGATGTTTTCTTTAGAATACTAACTCTAGAAGTTCAAAAAATCTTTTGGGGTTTTCCTTAGGAAATTAATATCTAGAACTCAAAATAAAAAAATGTTTTATACTTCCTTTTGGTACATTAAGACTAAAAATTCAAAAAAAAAAAAGAATTTTCTTTTAGTACTTATTTAAAAGCTTTCATTAAGATATTAATTTACAAAAATCTAAAAAGATTTTCTTTTAAGGTTCTTCTTTGGGAAATCAATAAAAACCAAGAAAAAATTATTCTTTTTATTTTCACTAGAACTTTAGGACATTATACATAGAAGAAAAAAAACATACTTTATCTTTAGTTTATCTTTAAAGTTTCTTCCTTAGGTAATCAAAAACTGAAATCCAAAAATATTTTTTTTATCTAGTTCATTTCAAGTTTCGAAATCTTTCTTCAGGGATATAAAATGAAAATTCAAAATATTTTCTTTGGTTTATTCTTTAGATTTCTTTCCTAAAAATAAGAATCAAAAAAATATTTTTCTCTTTTAGGGTTTTTTCTTTAATAATTTCCCATAGAGTATTTGTTTCAAAAAGAAAAATAAAAAAAATGTATGCCCGTTAAGCTTGAGTTTGGACTAGGTTATAGAATATTAAGTCTAGAAAATTCAAAAAAAAAAAGGATTTGCTTCTTTTATTTCTCTTTTCTCATCATAGTAGTCATTAAGGTAAAAAAAAGAAAAGAAAAAAAAAAGAAAAAGAAAAAGAGAATGTTAGTTTGTTTACTTTATTTTCGATTTTCCTGAACTACGCAAAGATCTGATTCATGCGACATCATGATACGTAGGCAACCTACATAGGGTTCGATCGAATAATTTTTTTATTAAAAGAAAAAAAAAAGAAAAAAAAAAGAGATGAAATTATGAGATATGAGAAATGAGAGGAAAGAAAAGAGTGATAACTAGAAAAAAGAACAAGAAAAAGGGAAAAAAATGAGCAAGCTAAGAAGTGCTAGCAAAGAAAGAAAAGAGAAGATTGAAATGAACAAATTGAGATGATGCCAAGTGACCTTGTGACCCTAAAAGTCATTCTAGAACCGTTAATTGTTGCTAGGAGCATTGCACGCAATGTGATATTTTTAGTTGTTAAATGCCCTAATGCTAACAGGATGTCCCATTTTGTTCCTTTTGTTATCTTCATTGAGAAGAAGGGTGGTTGGTTTGTGGTTTTTTAAGTAACTCGTTCATATAACACAAGATCAAAGAGCAAGGTAGCCATGGCTGGCAAAAAGTTGGATAGAAGGGTTATTGATCCGTCTAAGGGAATTGTTGAATCAGAATCTGAGTCGAAAGAAGAGGTCCAAAGGGTGAAACAGCAGATGGTAGGAATGTATCAGTCTTGGATCAAGGGGCATCCTCTACCTTCATTCCCCAATAACTACACTGAAAACCCTGCAACTATCCCACCACTATCACAAGCCCAGGTTCCCACTGCTATTGATATCACCCCACAATCTTTTCAAACTCCACCCCTCAAAAGCATATCATATCCCGCTCCTTTGGCCACTCATGCTCTTGTAGCTCCTCCTCTAGCTATTTTTTCTCGATCCTCCAACGAGACTATGTTCAAAGTCCCCGATGCCTAACACTATGCTCCAGAACCAACTTCCAAGGTTTCAGATCCCTACTCTCACGCTCCTCATTTTGAGCCTCCCGGTGAAGATGAAAAACCTTCTAAGATAGTGGAGCAAGATGATATATCCATAAAGGTGAAAATTTTAAAGCAATATTTAAGAAACATGCAAGGGATAGGGAGCCAGATGAGCGTGGCTTACAAAGACTTGTGCTTGTTTCCTGACATCCAACCGTCTGCTGGTTTAAAGATGCCGAAGTTTGATTTGTATGATGGACATGGAGATCTCATGGCCCATTTGAGAGGCTACTGCAGTAAGATGAGAGGTGCCTCTGGGAATGACAAATTATTGATGGCATATTTCAGTTAGAGTCTGAGTGGGGCAGCTCTAGAGTGGTACACCCGTCGAGACGAGCAAGTGGCACACATGGGATGATATGGCTCAGGACTTTGCCCAGCACTTTCAGTACAACATAGAAATTGTCCCGGATCGCATGTACCTCACCAAGATGGAAAAAAATCCTAATGAAAGCTTTACGGAATACGAACTCAGATGGAGAGAGCAGGCTGCTAGAGTCAATCGCCCGATGGAAGAAAAAGAGATGGTTGAGTACTTTCTTCAAGCTCAAGAGCCAACTTACTTTGGGCATGTGATCACGGCTGTGGGTAGGACTTTTAATGATGTGGTAAAAATGGGATAAATGGTAGAAGATGGGTTGAAGTCGAGCAAGATCATGAGTTATTCTGTTTTAAAAGCAACAACACAAGCAATTCAGAACGACACAATAAGCTTGCTGGGTCAGAAGGAACATGATGATGTTGCCATGGTTGTTTTAGAGTCACGACATGGTCCAAAGGGTCCGCCTCACCAATAAGCCTAGCCTCAACGCCAGCCCCAAACCTATCCCCGAGCTCCACATAATCCACCTCAGTATTATCCTTCGAACAATGTCCGGTCATCTGTCCAACCACCAAGTCACTCCCTATGGCGAGCACCAACATCGCATAATGCATTCTTGCCTTCACACCATTTTCGAGCACCCAACAACCCTAGAAAATAAGGGCAGGGAGGGGAACAAAGGCAAAGAAATAGTTTCACACCAATTGGGGAGTCCTACACAAACTTGTTTGAAAAGTTAAAGCATTTTGGCCTGATTGAACCGCTCCTTGGCTATACTCCAGACTCATATGCAAAAGGTTTTGATCTTACTGTACGATGCATGTACCACTCTAACGTCCAAGGGCATAGCATTGAAGATTGTGGTGCTTTGAAAAGGGAAATAGAAAGAATGATTCAAGAAGGGACAATTGTGATCAAGGACAGTGACAGGGAGCATGCGAATCCTCTTGGGAACTTGCTGACTGAAGTTAATGATGTTGAAGTTGGTAATGGTCTTGGTCATATTGATGTGTAACCCAGTGGCTAAGATGCCATGCTTGGTAATTGGAAAGACGCTCCATCTCTTAGCTAGCTGGGGAGGAGTCTTGGTGGTTTATTTTGTTGTCATTTCTGTTGTCCGGGTTATTTTCAGGGTTGTAATACGGATATTGTCTTGTGACTCAAACCCTTCTATCCTTTTATTTTGCCTAGTTTGTTTAGTCGTAGTAGCCCGTTTAGTGTTGTCTTGTTCGTTCCAGGGTTGTAACCCCAGTTTAGTTTGCTTGTTTTGTTGTTCAAACCCTTTTACCATCTGTCTAATGCAATTTCCTGTTTCTTGTTATTTCTAGTCTGTGTTTGTTTAGTTATCTTTCCCTTTTATAGTTCTTTTCCTGCTGACTCGAGTGACATGACATGCACGCGCAATTCTCAGCCTGGTCTTAAAGGTTAGTTTAATCATGAAGCAATGAAATAATTTTGAAGATGGTAGGGACATTTGAGGGAAATAAGTAAGGCATTTTGAGATCCCTTCAAGCCCGAATTGTGAGAAATTGGGGTAGATAGAACATAAAGAAACACTATTGAAACGCATCCTGCCGCATCAGGTTGAAGCTAAAGGCGAGTTTGCCCCAAATTGGCAGGGGCCGTTCATGGTAACGAGAGTGTCGTCCAATGGTGCTTCATATTTAACAGATGTAGAAGGCAAATATGTGGATATGGTTATCAATTTTGATGCAGCCAAAAGATATTATGTATGATTTCTTAGATTTGTTTAATTTTGTTGTTTGTATTTGGCATGCTTTGAAGATTGGAATGACGAAGGCATTTTATTCTGCTATCCAAAAACTTTATCCTTTGTTACACCTTTGAGCCTTATTTATTTTCTTTTATATCCCTCTTTTGAAATCAGAAGCAGAGTTTAGAAATATGATACAGAAAAAAGGAGAGAAAAGAAAAAAAAGAAGAGAAAAAGATAAAAGAAAAATGGAAAAAGAGTAAAGAAAAGAATTGAAAAGAAAAAAAGAGAGAGAAAATACAAAACAAAGCAATTCCTATGTCATGAACTACGTTTGACCTGATTCCTTTTAAGGATACGTAGGCAGCCTCACGGTTTGGCCCCATCAAAATAAAAATTCAAAAGTCCCCAAGCAAAGAAACTGGGCTAGAAGTTGTGGTTGTTGTAAGAGATCTGATTCCAAAAGTTGTAATTTTGAGCCCTTTTAAGCTGTTTTGAGCCTTTATCCTTTCTTTCTAAGCCCATCCAAAAGCCCACATTACAGTCCAAAGAAAGACCTTCCGATCAATCTTTGAGTAGTTCCAAGTCAAGCGAGTTAGAGGTATGATTCACATCAGGGTAAACACATCATTCTACACAAGGAAAACAAAAATGAGAGAGTTATATTGGTGAAAACCTTCACAAGCACCATAAGGCGAGGTAAGTTGAGAAAAAGAACAAAATGAGAGATGCTTTGTCACGACCCCGGTTCGCCCTCTGTGAACCATCGTGACGACACCTAGTCTCTACAACTAGGTAAGCCTAATTTGCGAAAGAAAAACCAAAATTTGCGTAAGTAAATAATTTAAAACAGAAATCAAGCAGTAATAGTGTTCAAATGTGCCGCTCGACATACACCATATATAAACCTCAAAACCAATATCCAAATCCAAGACCCGGAACCCATGAATCACAAGCTAAGAAAAGTTAATACTACATAGCTTTAACTCCGGAAGTTGTCTAATAAGAACAGAAAGTACAGAAGGGCTAAATACAAAAAAAAGCAGGAATAGAAAGGGAATCCTCGGTCTGCGGACGCGGTAGATGTACCTCGAAGTCTCTAAGTAGTCGCCTCTCTCGAGAATGGTACCTGAGTAGAAGTACCTGGATTTGTACATGAAAAACATGCGCAGAAGAGGCATGAGTGTCGCGACCCCTTTTTCTCGCGAAATCGGGTTTATGACATTTGGTATGGGACAACTCGTTCCTTTTGGGAGCTGGGTTTTGCAATTTTGAAGAGTTGCCACCTAATGATTTAAGGTGCATTAGGACACCAATGGAGTTCAATTCTAAGTTTCGTTTGAATAACCAGAGATAGGGTAAAATCTTGAAATTATCCCAAGAGGAAGGTGTTAGGCATCCCTCAGGATCCTCTAGTGTGGTTCCCGACGAGACAATTTATTGTGAATTTAGCAAATAGACAAGTATGGGCTCAAATATTAGGGGATTTAAATGCATAAAAAGAAAGAACAATTAAAAGAAGAGTTTTGAAAAGGAGTTTGCAAATAAAGGGAAAGAGGGTCCTAGGTTTATATTTATTATGGATCACATCAATGCGACACCCGGTATGACACTCCTCAAAAGAGAGGATGCACGTGGTATTAGCGCACCGGTCATCATATTCATATCTACCCTTCCTACACCACTAAGATATTAAAGTGCGGATTGGTTTCGATTACTATTGTATGCTATTACCGTCCTATTCCTATCAGTCCCGGAGGAGCTTAGGACTACTATTCCTAAAGGGGAGGGATATTAGGCTGATTAGTTTCAAAGGGTAAAAATCTAAGGTGACATACAAAACACATACTGCATGTTGTGGAAAGCATATAAATAGATAAAGGCCCATATACACCTCCTTAAATAAAAGCACATAACTAGCATGACTTGCACATACTTTTTAGGTCTGATTAAAATACTAAAGATGAGAGGAGTTTAATTATTGAAGCAGATCTGCTTATTACATAACTCAGATAAGAAGTCCAAATCAGGCCTTCCTGCTGGTTAAAGCAATTAACAAAGGCGGATTCAGTTTTTTTATGGTTATTACTCTAAGGCTTGCCTATGTGTTTCGATTGGATCCTATAGGCATGATATCTAATTGGTTCAGAAAGTGGCAAAAAAGTAATAACTCAAAATGAATTGTTTGAAATCCTATAGGCATGCTTGCTAAACCTCGTTAAAGAAGGGAATTAGATTATTTAAAACTGATTCAGAATAGACTGATCTTAAATTGAACTAGTTTCAAATTCTGCAGGCAATGGTATCTACTATTGCTGATTTTAAACCCTATGGACATGATATCTAATGTTGAATGTGAATGGAAACGAACCAGATTTACTTGGGAATCCCTATAGGCATGATTTCTATATATTATTGATTTCGATATTATGAACATGACACTTATTTATAGTCGTTTAGAACCTAAAACATGATATCTAAATGACATCCAGTATGTAAATAAGTCCTATAGGCAGGTTACCTAGGTTTGACATTGACCATGAAGAAATTGAGATAAACCCTACAAGACATGGTGTCTAAAAAATGCAGAATTGAACACGTAGGATTTAAAACAGTCCTATAGGCATGCTTTCTACCCTTGAGCATACATAGTTACCCTTTTCACTAGCAAACCCCCAAATGTTTATTAAAAGTTATTACAAACCAGAAATAATGAATTACATCATAAAAGTACAAAGAAAAGTTACAACCAGAGGAAGCCTGATTGTTGACATCCTCTCTGAGTTATGGAATAAACCACCTCAAAAATGCCATTGATCCAAAGCCTTTCTCGGACTTGAGTGTGTCAGAGTTCCTTAAGGGTCTCAATAGGACCTCGGGCAATGCTCACACCCAAGTTACATAACCAGAATATGGATGAGTGCAGTGTGGAAATGTTAGCCCTTATGTGTCCAAGTTCAGAGGGAGCTCATGGGTCCCAAGGCAGGGCTTACATAAAGGGGCTGAATTTAAGTCTAAGAAGATGGTGAAAGTGCAAAAACAGAGTTTCAAGAACTGAGGGAATAGAGTAGGGGAAAGGATGATAGGGAGACAGCAATTAGCCTTTTACAGAGTTAACAATTTCATACAAAGGGGTCAGGGGATTGGGAGTCCATTGCAATGAGCCTATACACTTAGGTATGGGTTAGCATTGGGCATGCACAACAATGGGAAGTGCTGACATTCCTGTAACCCAATCACAACATATGAGATAAACATGGAGGTTATGATCCCAAGGGAATCAGGTTTGGGTCATGCACAACAATGTCCAATGCTGTCATGCCCCAAACCAACCACAAGTATTAAACATATTGGGATAGAGATTTAGGATTCACAAGTCATGATACATTAATTAAGAATAGGAAAAAGGGGAAGTTACAACTTTGGTACTAGGTTAAATACAAACAGTAGACAAGCTAGGATGCAAGAAACAGTAAATAAGCATGTTGTTGTTGGTGCAGAAGCTTAATTAGAACATACCAGTAAGAAATGCAAATGCAAAGAAAAATAAGCAAGTTTCCCACAGCCTAGCCTTGGCTTTTAGCTGTCTAGGTAAGGCAGCAATATAGTAGTAACAGAAAAAAAAGAGAGATTTAATGGAGTGTGTGTTTGAACTCAAGTTGTTTTATGCCTTGTGTTCGTGTCCTTGAAAGAAAAGAAGTACATGGTATTTATAGTTTTTGAAAATGAGTAAGAGAGAGGTAATAAGCTACAAATATGGAAACAATCATGATTCAGAATCAATTATTCAAATGATTGCCTTTAATTAAGGGATCACTTACTTAACGGGCAGTGAGAGGTTCAAAATAAGGAAGGAAATAAATTTGTCAGTATGCTAACAATTTCCATAAAAGAGGCAGTAAAATATTAAGTAAGCAATCAAGTCTAGGTACAGAAATTCTCTAATTTTGGAAAGGATTCAGTAACGTAAAATAGGAAAAGAAATCAGTTAACCTTAACAGGCAAGTGAAATCAGAATTTTATAAAGGGAAAGTTTGAAATCAGTCAAAAGTTTGAAGATCAGTCAAAGAAGGAAACTCAACATATAAATAAGGTGAACAAACACTATACATGCAAGGCCAAGCCTGTTGGCAAAAGAAAATAGAATACAATAGTAGCACAAAATTCAGTAGATAGCAACATCCGAAGCATGATAGTCTAGTAGGTCAAGTCACATTGAATCAGTAGTGAAGAAAACATAGAATATCAAGGCATGCGAAGATCTCACAGTAGCAGGTGAGGAAAATCCTCTTTTAAAAATTAGGGTTTCAAGCATAATCGAGTTTTAGAGATGATAGAAAACCAGAGTCAGAAGAATCACACAAAGGAATAAAAGGTTTTAAAATAAAGAACTTCAAATCGAGTCATGCACTTAAACAAACAATCTCAGACTCAAAGCCATAGGATTTTCAACAATAGTAGAGTTTTAAAAGAGGATAAACAAACAAATCGGACAAAACTCAAGCAAATAAGCATTCGTCTAATAAACAGTCAAAAGAAATTAGGGCTTTTAATATGCAAACTCAGGTAGAAGAACGATATGAGCAAACATAGCAAAACATGTCAAAAATCAGAGAATAGTTTTGAAATAACTTAACAAGAACCCTAATCGGAAATGATAAGGGGTTTTGAAAGCAGAGTTTTAAAAAAGAAACTTCCAGAAAAACGCTTAGAAATACAAAGCAAACATAGATCTGAAGCAGATCTAAGAGAAATCGAAAGAACCTTAGAGGTTAGGGTTTCAGAATAACCCCAAGTGATGAAAAAGGCCTTGAAAGCCATCGATCTAAGCAGAAGAGTCAAAAATCTGACTCAAATAGCTATGGCTGGCTGGAGAAAGGTCAGAGACGACTGGAGAACAGTCATCAAGCAAAGACTGGACAAAACCCTTTTTGGATCTAGTCATGAGACCACAGGAACGAACACGTAGGGGCCATGATAGGTTGATACAGGTCTCCGATGACCTTGGAAAGCCATGGATTAGAGCGAATTAGGGTGGTAGCGGCTAAGGTTTGATGTGGTTGTAGAGATAATTTGGGAGAGAAGGGGTTTCAGATGTGGCGGATTATGAAGAATGATAAGGGTTTGGGGGGGGGGTCTTTGGGTTTAATTAGGAAATGATTAATGGGAGTCGTTGATCTAAACGATCAACGGCTGGGATTATATGGGAGTTCGGGTGGGTCATTTAAATAGGTTGTGGGTCGATTTGAATGGGAATTGGGTTAGGGTAATTGAGCTTCAAATTGGGTTCAATTGGGGTTCAAAATCGAGCTATAATTGAAATAAAATGGGGCTAATATTTAAATAGCCAATATTTCCTATTTGATTTATAAAAATAGTAAAATAATTTATGTAAATAAATTATAGGTACTAAAATTATTTATAGTACATAATTATCAAATAAAAAATACTGGACTTAATTTTTTTATAGATATAAACGTAATTAAATCTAAAAGAGGCTAACAATGCAATTACATGTAATTTAGTTTTAAAAATTCTAAATAAATTTGTAAAAATATGAAAAAATTATCTTAGCTATATTTTAGCAAAAATATGAGGATCCAACAAACGAATCACCAAAAATGATAATTTTGGGAATTATTATTGATTTTGTATGAGTAAAATAGGGGAATAAATTGGTTTAAAAATCTTTGAAAAAATAGGAAAAAATAATAAAACATTTGGACATACTTATACATGCATATTTATGCTATTTTGAAAGTACTTTGTATATATAAATATACAGGGAAAAATTGGGTATCAACAACTGCACATCTTTACCCGGGAAGGATGAAAGAGTTGTTGGGTAAAGATATGATGACCAATTTTGACCAAGCGAAACGGTTTGAAGAGGTTTAGGTTGCGGAGACTTTCAAGAACGGACGCAATATCCAGGACGGGGTGAATGGCGAAGGTCTAATAGGGCTGCGGGAATTGGAACAGGATCGCTCCTGCCGAGATGGCTATTGCTCGCCAGTTTACCTGCAAATAAGCAATACAAGA
Organism: Nicotiana sylvestris; assembly: GCF_000393655.2. NCBI lineage: Eukaryota > Viridiplantae > Streptophyta > Magnoliopsida > Solanales > Solanaceae > Nicotiana > Nicotiana sylvestris. The sequence goes on from NC_091058.1 coordinate 60,972,429, forward strand.
ATATATCGTGCATAGATTTAAATACGATGCAAATTCCCGTCGGACCATGAATGTCGTCTTCAGACGATGAGAATGATGTCCTTAGACCATGATGTCCTGGGCCATGAAGCATGCAATAAAGGATTTGCAGGCCATGAAATGATACTCTCGGGCTATAAGGATGGTGCCTCCGAGCTATGATTCCTTTGAATAATGATACGCGAGAAAATTAAAAGGGATCCTCAAGCCATGACATGGTGTTCTTGGGCTATAAAAATGGTGCCTCTGGACGATGACGCCTTTGGATAATTTGGCGATCTTTCAGCCCATGATATGCAGTATGTGGCAATCTTTCAGCCCATAAGATGCAGTATGAGGCGATCTTTCAGCCTATGAGATGTAGTATGTGGCGATCTTCCAGCCCATGCAGATGTAGTATGAGGCAATCTTTCAGCCATGCAGATGTAGTAGGTGGCGATCTTTCAGCCATACAACATAGTAGGTGGCGATCTTTCAGCCATGCAAATATAGATGAGGTGGCGATCTTTCAGCCATGCAATGTAGATGAGGTGGCAATCTTTCAGCCATGCAAATGTAGATGATGTGGCGATCTTTCAGCCATGCATATGTAGATGAGGCGGTGATCTTTCAGCCATGCAAATGTAGTAGGTGGCGATCTTTCAGCCATGTAGATGATGTGGCGATCTTTTAGCCATGCAATTGTAATAGGTGGCGATCTTTCAGCAATGCAGATGCAGATGGAGGTAGAGTTTAACCTTGGAAGGCAGAATGGTAGCCTTATGCAATGCAGAAAATGCAGATGGACACAGCGTTTAGTCTTGGAAGGCAGAATGGTAGCCTTATGCAATGCAGAAAATGTAGATGGAGACAACATTTAGTCTCAGAAGGCAGAATGGTAGCCTTATGCAATGCAAAAATAGAGATAAAGACATCGCTTAGTATCGGAAGGCAGAATGGTGGCCTTATGCAATGCAGAAAATGCAGATGGAGATAGCGTTTAGTCTCGGAAGGCAGAATGGTATCATTATGCAAGAAATCAAATGACAAGTGGCAATAGAACTTTCTTAGCTGATATGAGGTTGCGATATTGTGACTGCTGGGGACATTGTGACACACGGAATGTCATTGGTGTGTATGGATAGCAAATGTGGGTAAGTGCAACGGTTCTGAGAGTTGTATTACTGAAATGTTCGTCTCGTGAGTGTATGATATGTTTGATGATTGCACAATCCAAGTGCCTGCATCCAAAGAAAAATCGTGAGTTTTGTAAAGGGGAAGGTTAGTCCCTGTTGTCTCTGCTTGACCTGCTCGGCTTTGATCTGGTGATACTGTATGTATCATTGGGGTAGCATTGCTAAACAAAGCAATTTCAGTAGTAAACATGCATGATTTCGTAAAAATATGACATAATAATAATAATAATAATAATAATTTTTTAGATGAACCGATGACTGTGACATGGTTCGGGACATTGCAACCTCTCTTGCTACGGAATTTTGAGGGCCTTCTTCAAAATTTTGCCCCAGTTTAATGGGTCGATGCTTCTGACTGTTTCCTGCGAAGATCGGCTAAAATTACTTCAGAATTTTGAGGGTTATCTACTCAAAATTCTGCCCCATTTTCCAACTGCGGGGGAAATAAATTTTTTATTAAATTGTGACTGAACCCATAGGGCTACCTACGTATCCCCTCTTAAACGAGAATCAAGTTAGGTGTAGTTCAAATTATATCATATAAGAAAAGCATAAAGATCACACATAGTAATGCTTGACTGAATCTGAATTGATCGGCTTTGGCTAGACTTCTGCCTTCCGAGACTAAACGTTGTCTCCATTTCTAATGATACCATTCTGAATCTATAAGGGCTAGTTGCTCGTAACGTCTTTTCACCCACTCTGCGTCGTCGAGCTCAACTTCCTGCATGATCCTTAGGGAGGAAATTTCTACCTCAACGGGAATGACGCCTCTATACCGTAAACCAGCATATAGGGGGTTGTCCCGATTGATGTGCGGACTGAGGTGCGATAACCCAGTAAAGCAAATGATAACTTCTCGTGCCACTGTTTATGCTTCTCTATCATTTTCCTCAATATCTTCTTGATATTCTTGTTGGCGGCTTCTATGGCCCCGTTCATTTGAGGTCTGTAGGTTGTGAAATTCTTGTGTTTGATCTTGAAGGTTTCACACATAGCTTTCATCAAGTTGTTGTTGAGTTTGGAGCCATTATCAGTAATGATCGACTCTGGAATCCCGAATCGACAAACAATGCAGTCGCGGACAAAGTTTGCCACGACTTTCTTGGTTACTGCTCCATAAGATGCTGCTTCGACCCATTTGGTGAAATAGTAGATTGCTACCAAGATAAATCTGTGTCCATTGGAAGCGGCGGGCTCGATTGGTCCAATAACATCCATCCCCCAGGCGGCGAACGACCTAGGTGAACTTGTTGCATTAAGCTCATTTGGAGGTACCTTTATCATGTCTGCATGTATCTGACAGCGGTGGCATTTCCGGACATACTGGATGCAGACCGTTTCTATAGTCATCCAAAAGTAACCAGCCTAGAGTATCTTCTTGGCTAAGACAAAACCGTTCATATGTGGACCGCAGGTCTCGACATGAATTTCCTCTAGTAGCTTGGATGCCTCCTTTGAGTCGACACACCTTAATAGTCCCAAATCGGGAGTCCTCCTATACAGGATTCCTCTGTTGTGAAAGAAATTATAGGACAATCTCCGAAGTGTGCATTTCTGAGTGGGGTTTGCAAATTCTGGGCACTCGCCTTTTGCCAAATATTCCTTGATATCATGAAACCAAGGCTTTCCATCTGCTTCTTCTTCGACGTGGGCATAGTAAGCTGGCTGATCATGGATCTTTATTGGAATGGGATCAATGAAGTTTTTGTCTGGATGCTGTATCATGGATGATAGGCTAGCCAACACATCGGTGAACTCATTCTGGATTATGGGAACATGCTGGAATTCAGTCTTTGTGAACCTTTTCCTCAATTCCTGTACATGATGCAGGTACGGGAGTATCTTGGAGTTCTTGGTTGCCCATTCTTCACGCACCTGATGTACGAGTAGGTCCAAATCTCCAATCACTAGCAATTTTTTAATGTTCATGTCAAAGGCCATTTTGAGCCCTAGAATGCAAGCTTCATACTCGGCCATGTTGTTGGTGCATGGGAACCTGAGTTTGGCAGACACCGGATAATGCTGACCGATTTCTGATACTAGGAATGCTCCTAGGCCAACTCCTTTGAAATTTGATGCTCCATCGAAATACATTCTCCAACCGTCATAGGATTCTGCAATATCTTCTCCTATGAATGATACCTCTTCGTCAGGAAAATACATTTTTAGCGGTTCGTATTCTCCATCCACGGGATTCTCAGCAAGGTGGTCTGCTAGTGCTTGTCCCTTGACCGCTTTCTGAGTTACATAAACAATGTCGAACTCACTCAACAGGATTTGCCACTTGGCTAGCTTGTCAGTGGGCATGGACTTCTAAAAGATGCACTTCAAAGGATCCATCCTTGATATGAGATATGTGGTATAGGCACAGAAATAGTGCCTCAGCTTCTGAGCTACCCAAGTCAAAGCACAAAAGGTGCGCTCTACCAGAGAGTACCGGGCCTCGTACAGGGTAAACTTCTTACTGAAGTAATAGATGGCATGATCTTTCCTCGCCGTCATCATGCTTCCCTAGAACACAACCGAACGCTCCATCTAATACTGCAAGGTAGAGTAATAGAGGTCTACCTGGCTCGGGCGGGACCAAGACTGGTGGTGTTGACAGGTATTTCTTGATTCTGTCAAAAGCTTTCTGGAAGTCAGTAGTCCATTTGGTAGGAGCGTCCTTCCTCAACATCTTAAAGATTGGCTCACAGATAATTGTAGATTGCGCTATGAACCGGCTGATGTAGTTAAGCCTTCCCAAGAAACTCATCACATCCTTCTTGTTCTTTGGCGATGGCAATTATTGAATAGCTTTGACTTTTAATGGATCCAGTTCTATTCCTCGACGACTCCCAATAAACCCAAGTAATTTTAAAGCAAGAACCCCAAATGCACACTTTATGGGATCCAGTTTTAGGTTGTACCTTTGCAGTCTATTGAAGAACTTCCTCAAATCTTCTATGTTATCGGTGGATTTCTTAGACTTGATGATGACATCATCTACAATACCTCAATCTCCTTGTGTATTTTATTGTAGAAATTGGTGGTCATGGCCCTCATGTAGATGGCCCCTGCATTCTTTAACCCAAATGGAATCATCTTGTAACAATACATTCCCCACGGCGTAATGAAAACCGTTTTATCAGCATCTTCTTCATTCATCCAGATCTGATGATAACAAGCGAAACAATTTACAAACGATTGCAACTCATGCTTGGCGCAATTGTCGATCAGGATGTGTATGTTTGGCAAAGGGAAGTCATCTTTCGGACTGGCACGGTTGAGATCCCGGTAGTCGACACAGACTCTGACTTTCTTGTCCTTCTTCGGTACTGGTACGATGTTGGCTAATCATATTGGGCATTCTACTACCCTGAGAACCTTAGCTTTGCCCTGCTTAGTGACTTCTTCCTTGATTTTTAGACTCATATCAGGCTTGAACTTTCTGAGCTTTTGCTTTACTGGTGGACATGTTGGATCGGTTGGCAGTTTGCGAGCCACAATAGATGTACTCAGACCAGTCATGTCATCATACGACCAGGCGAATATGTCTCCATATTCTCTTAGAAATTCTTGTATTCCTTATTTTCTGACGACGATAAGTGAATGCTGATTCACGTTTCTTTGACGTTTTCTGCATCTCCCAGGTTTACAACTTCTGTCTCATCCAGGTTGGACTTAGGTCTGTTCTCAAAATTCTCAACTTCCTTAACAATCTCTTCTGGTATGTCATCTTTCTTTGAATCTATGTCTATTTTTTGCATTGTCTCATTGTATGTCACAGTCATTGGCTCATCAAGGTAAGACATAGTAACGTTGTATGAGTAAAGTAATAAGAGAAAAATAATAATAAGCGTCGAATTATAAGAAAAGTTAAAATTCTTGGATAAATTGCATAATTGTTTTGGAACATTGGAGCTCTTATTGTGGGAATTAAAATGCGAAAGAAAATCATTTAGTAAATAAAATAGTGCATGATTCTTGTTTTAGCCTTGCTACCCCGAGGCTCGTCTGGCTCTGGTTGTCCTGATCGTCCAGTTATTGAGGCGTGCTCCTCTGCTTACAACCTATATGGAAGGGCCTTCCTTCCCCTCCTCCTCGAGAACAACACAACAGTCCATGTCATTGTCTTCTAAGAATAAGTTATTCATCGTTGCTAGTGCTTCTTCTTCATCTGTCCCATAAATAATATCGGCCAGTTTGAAAGTCTACTCCAGATATGGTATCGGCTGCTCCAGTGGATAGTAACGACCACACCATAGTGGCGACCAGTTGTTGAATTCTTCCCAGGTGTACTCACATCCCAAACCGAAAGTGGTGTCATGCTTCTTGAGTTTTATGGGCTTAGTGATTCCTTGGAGGTTCTTGCCGAGCCCTTTGTCAGATTCGTACCCACTCCAATTCAGTATACTCTTGATTTTTTTATCCCACCATTTGTCTTTGTCAGCAGCATTTACCGTTCGATGTGATGTTAAGTCTATCCACCTAGCTTCTTTCTTCCTTCGATTGACGGAATGGTCTGGCGACTATATATAGGGTTGCTACCGTCGCCTTGAATGATCACCTCCTGGTGATTCCATTCAAACTTTACCGCCTGATAAAGTATTGATGCTACGGCCCCAAAAGCATGAATCCACATCCGTCTCAACAACAAATGGTAAGATGCTGGCACGTCTATCACTTGGAAATCAACATCGAACCAAGTTGGCCCCATTTGCAAACACAGACTAATCTCCCCAATGGTGGACCTTTGGGAGCCATCCAAAGCTTTCACATTGATAGCTCTGTCCTTTATTTAATGCAGTCCCTTACCCAACTTCTTGAGTGTTACCAACGGACAAATGTTGAGACTCGACCCTCAATCGATTAGGATTCTGGTGATAAAATTGTCTTCGCATTGCACGGTGATGTACAGTGCCTTGTTGTGACCCAAACCTTCAGGTGGTAGCTCGTCCTCATGAACTATGATCTTATGATGTTCCAATACCTGTCCTACCATGTTAGTAATTTCTCTTCCAATGATGTTGCTTGGTACGTATGCTTCACTCAGCACCTTCAATAGAGCATTCTTGTGCGCCTCAGAATTTTGTAGCAAAGTAAGAATGGAGATTTGCGCCGGTGTTTTGTTCAACTGGTCGATGACCGAGTACTCCATGGCCTGTATCTTTCTCCAAAGATCGTCTGGACCTATCTCAATAATGGGTGTCCGGTTGGAGGCCTGCTTACTTGACTCAACTAGATGTTTCGGGGTATAAACCCTACCAGTTCTCGTCATACCCTGTGCCGCAATAGTTTCCTCAAACCTAACCTTGCCTTTCCCTTGCCTAGACTGTATAGTCTCATGGTATAGCCTTTGTATGGAATGGCGTAATGTTTGACGTCGCCACTGGGATTGGCATGGCTATCTTTACTCCGAATGGAGCATGTGCCTTGGGTGGTAAAACTACAACTTCAAATGGTACGGGTACATTTGCTGGAGACACGAATTCGACCTCAATTGGTGTTGGTGTCTTTGCAGATGACGTTGCTTCAAACTCAACTGGCATAGACATATTTACCTCGGCATCCCCAGAGGGCTGAATCTGGACCACGATCGGATTAAGAGTAACTATTGGCTTCTTTGGGTCATCACCTTTTGCTATCAATCCGATTGATCCCTCGGGATCCCAATCATCCTCTATTTCAATCATGTGGATACCTCCATCCTTATGGTCTGGCAAAGGGTTGTTGTGGACATTTGGAGCGGGTTCCTTTGCCACAATAATCTTACTATCAATCATAGACTGGATCTTATCTTTCAGAGAACGACATCCATCGATGGTGTGTCCCTTCATGCCGGAATGGTATGCACAGGATTTGTTCGGATTAACCCACTAAGAAGGGTTCTCAAGAATTGCAGCAGGGATGTGGGTGACATAACCAACAGCTTTGAGTCTCTCGTACAATTGGTCAATAGGTTCAGCAATGGCTTTATATTGTTTTGGAGGTTTGCGATCAAAATTTGGTTGAGGTCCGGGGAAGTTTTGGCGAGTAGGAGGTGATTGATAGTGGGATAGTTGAGCATTGTAGGTTTGGTAAACATGTGCGGGTTGGGAATATCTGGGTGAAGTAGGCTGATATGCGAGAGGTGGAGGTGATTGATAAGTGGGTGGTGGAGTTTGGTAGGAGGGTGAGGGTGCTTGGTAGTTCGGAGTTGGTTGATATGTGAGTGGAGGTGTTGGGTAAATTTGGTATTTGACAGGAGATTTGGTTCTCTCTGCAACTATTACGACTCTTACGTCCCTTTTCTTGGACACACCACCTGACTGCAAGGCCTTATTTGTAGCTTGCAAGGCCTCGAAGTTTGTAACCATTCCGCTTTTGATGCCCTCTTCAATACTTTCACCCAACTTGATAATGTCAGAAAATTTGTGGCTCTCGATCATCATTAGTCGTTCATAATAATGCGGGTCCTAAGCCCAGACAACGAATTTGTTCATTTGTTCCTCCTCTAAGGTGGGTCTGACCTTAGCAACTTCGGACCTCTAGCGAGTAGTATACTCGCGAAATGTTTCTGTAGGCTTCTTCTTTAGATTATGAATATAGAACACATCTGGCGCATTTTCTGTATTAAACCCAAACCTGTCCATAAAATCGCACGCCATGCTTACCCAGCTTGACCATTTCTTTGGATCTTGGCCTATGTACCAAGACAAAGCATCTCCCTTCAAGTTCCTCATGAAAAGCTTCATACAAATTCTCTCGTCTTTCCCTGCTCCAACCAGCTTGTCAAAGTACATTCATAAACGGACCCTTGGATCCCCTGTACCATCAAATATTTCGAACTTCGGAGGTTTATACCCCTCGGGCAGTTCGACATCGGGCTGTATGCAAAGATCCTTGTAGTTCATCCCTTCAATCCCCTTACTTCCTTCAACGCCTTGAATTCGGCTAGTCAATTTCTTAAGTTCTTCAGCCAAATTCCTGATGAGCAAATCCTTGTCATTAGACTCGGGTGTGCTTGAGATGGGTTAGGTAGACTGTGGCATAGTCTCCACGTAGATAGGGGTGTTATGGTGGGTGTGAAAGTGGTCATTTGTGGGGTTTTGGAGTTCTGGGATAAGTAACGGGGTGTTGTTTGAGGTATGGCAGGTGTTGTAGTGATGGTGAGACGCGGGATGGTTTTGTTGCTTTGGGATATTCTGTGGAGGTGTGGGGTTCTGAGCATTTGGGAAATTGATATCTGGAGTGGTGAGGGAAAATGACAAATTTGCCAGATTCCGAACCTGATCAAGTTCTTCTTAGAATTTCATCAGCTTTTGTTGCTTTAGAATTTCAGCAGCTTTTCGGTGACTCTCTTCTTCACTTTTCCTTCCAATTCCAGCAGACTGTATTCCAGATATTCCAACTTTTCGCTAGCTTTGGCGGCCCTCTCTTTCAACTCATTGATTTGGTCACTTGATGGAAGACTCCTCCACCATTCTAGCAAGAGTGGGGGCGTGCTAATCATACCGAAACTGGGGACCTCGTGCCTCATTTTCTGTAAAACAAAAGGGTTAGACCCTACCCCCACCAGACTCGACTATTTATCATCAACAATTAGCATGAAGCATTTAGTTCTCCAAATAAATGCACAGAAAGTGAGGATGTTCGTTTGGGTTTAGGAAAACCCAGTGGACTTTGGACAAGGCTATCTTAAAGAGTCATTATGCGGACAACATAACTGACTCGTCTAGGTTTGACCATGATGCACACACAGTTTAAATAGAGTGAGGTTTCTATGGAGTTTTAGACTAGTACCCTTGAGCAAAAAACTCAAGGGGGAAAGGCACGAAACCATCGACTACACCGTTGATCGACTGGTTTTACCGCAAATATGCCTTTTCCGAATTTAGGGGTAATAATATAGGAAGAGCGCAACCACTGATTATAAGCATTGCTATGGTATTTATTTGTCACAAGTGGAGTATGATGTTGATCATGATTATGCAATAATTAAAATCATGTTGGCACATATTTGCACGTTAAGAAAGCAGTAAATATAGCAGTTTTCATAATTTAAAGCAGTAGTAAAGGAAAGAAACAAAGAAGACACGTCAGCTTTGCAATTAAAAAGGGAATTGAATGCTTAAAGAAATTAAACAAGTAATTGCCACATAAAGAGGTATAAATTCACAATAACAGTCTGAAATGGTAAAAGCCTAAAGTCCCCAACAGAGTCGTCATGCTGTCGCGCCCCCTTTTTCTCACGAAATCGGATTTATGACATTTGGTATGGGACAACTCGTTCCTTTTGGGAGCTGGGTTTTGAAATTTTGAAGAGTCACCGCCTAATGATTTAAGGTGCATTAGAACACTAATGAGGTTCAATTCTAAGTTTCGTTTGAATAACCAGAGATAGGGTAAGGGCTTGAAATTATCCCAAGGGGAAGGTGTTAGGCACCCCTCGAGATCCACTAGTGTGGTTCCCGGCCAGACAATTTATTGCGAATTTAGCAAATAGACAAGTATGGGCTCAAATTAGGAGATTTAAATGCATAAAAAGAAAGAACAATTAAAAGAAGAGCTTTGAAAAGGAGTTTACAAATAAAGGGAAAGGGGTTCCTAGGTTTATATTTAATATGGATCACATCAATGCGATACCCAGTATGACACTCCTCAAAAGAGGGGATACACGTGGTATTAGCACACCGATCATCATATCCATATCTACCCTTCCCACCCCATTAAGGTATTAAAGTGCGGATTGGTCTCGATTACTATTGTATGCTATTACCCGTCCCATTCCTATCAGCCCCGGAGGAGCTTAGGACTACTATTCCTAAAGGGGAGGGAAATTAGGCTGATTGGTTTCAAAGGGTAAAAATCTAAGGCGACATACAAAACACATATTGCATGTTGTAGAATGCATATAAACAGATAAAGGCCCATATACACCTCCTTAAACAAAAGCACATAACTAGCATGACTTGCACATACTTTTTAGGTCTAATTAAAATATTAAAAACGAGAGGGGTTTGATTATTGAAGCAGATCTGTTTATTACATAACTTAGATAAGAAGTCTAAGTTCGGCCTGCCTGCTGGTTGTAGCAACTAACAAAGGCGGATTCAGTTTTTTTATGGGTATTACTCTAAGGCTTGCCTAAGTGCTTCGATGGGATCATATAGGCATGATATCTAATTGATTCAAAATGTCACGAAAAAGTAATAACTCAAAATGAATTGTTTGAAATCCTATAAGCATGCTTACTAAACCTCGTTAAAGAAGGGAATTAGATTATTTAAAACTGATTCCGAATAGATTGATCTTAAATTGAACTAGTTTCAAATTCTGCAGGCAATGGTATCTACTATTGCTGATTTTAAACCCTATGGACACGATATCTAATGTTGAATATGAATGGAAACGAACCAGATTTACTTGGGAATCCTTATAGGCATGATTTCCATATATTACTGATTTCGATATTATGAACATGACACTTATTTGTAGCTGTTTAGAACCTAAAGCATGATATCTAAGTGGTATGCAGTATGTAAATAAGTCCTATAGGTAGGTTGTCTAGGTGTGACATTGACCATGAAGAATTGAGATGAACCTTACAAGACATGGTGTCTGAAAAAATGTAGAATTGAACTCGTAGGATTTAAAATAGTCCTATAGGCATGCTTTCTACCCTTGAGCATACATAGTTACCCTTTTCACTAGCCAGCCCCCAAATGTTTATTACAAATTATTACAAACCAGAAATAATGAATTACATCAGAAAAGTACAAAGAAAAGTTACAACCAGAGGAAGCCTGATTCTTGACTTCTTCTCTGAGTTATGGAATAAACCACCTCAAAAATGCCATTAATCCAAATCCTTTCTCGGACTTGAGTGTGTCAGAGTTCCCTAAGGGTCTCAATAGGACCCCGTCAATGATCACACCCAAGTTACATAACCAGAATTGGGATGAGTGCAGTATGGAAATGCCAGCCCTTATGTGTCCAAGTTCAGAGGGAGCTCATGGGTCCAAAGGCAGGGCTCACATAAGGTGGGCAGAACATAAGTCTAAGAAGATAGTGAAAGTGCAGAAACAGAGTTTCAAGAATTGAGGGAATAGAGGAGGGGAAAGGATGATAGGGAGATAGCCATTAGCATTTTACAGAGTTAACAATTTCATACAAAGGGGTCAGGGGATTGGGAGTCCATTGCAATGAGCCTATACACTTAGGTATGGGTTAGCATTAAGAATGCACAACAATGGAAAGTGCTGACATGCCTGTAATCGAATCACATCATATGAGATAAACATGGAGGTTATGATCTCAGGGGAATCAGGTTTGGGTCATGCACAACAATGTCCAATATTGTCATGCCACAAACCAACCACAAGTATTAAACACATTGGGGTAGGGATTTATGATTCACAAGTCATGATACATTAATTCAGAATAGGAAAAAAGTGAAGTTACAACATGCTTTAATAATGGTACTGGGTTAAATACAAACATCAGACAAGCAAGGATGCAAGAAACAATAAATAAGAATGTTGTTGTTGGTACAGAAGCTTAATTAGAACATACCAGTAAGAAATGCAAATGCAGCAAAAAATAGGCAAGTTTTCCATAGCCTAGCCTTGGCTTTCAGCCGTCTAGGTAAGGTAGCAATATAGTAGTAACAGAAAAAAAGAGATTTAGTGGAGTGTGTGTTTGAACTCAAGTGTTTTATGCCTTGTGTTCGTGACCTTGAAAGAAAAGAAGTACATGGTATTTATAGTTTTTGAAAATGAGTAAGAGAGAGGTAATAAGCTACAAACATGTAAACAATCATGATTCAGAATCAATTATACAAATGATTGCCTTTAACTAAGGGATCACTTGCTTAACAGGCAGTGATAGGTTCAAAATAAGGAAGGAAATCAATTTGTCAGCAGGCTGATAGTTGCCATAAAAGAAGTAGTACAACATTAAGTAAGCAATCGAGTCTAGGTACAGAAATGCTCTAATTTTGGAAAGGATTCAGTACGGCAAAACAGGAAAAGAAATCAGCTAACCTTAACAGGCGAGTGAAATCAGAATTTCACAAAGGAAAAGTTTGAAATCAGTCACAATTTTTAAGATCAGTCAAAGAAGGAAACTCATCATATAAATAAGGTGCATAAACATTATACATGTGAGGCCAAGCCTATTGGCAAAAGAAAATAACATATAATAGTAGCACAAAATTCAGTAGATAGCAACATTCGAAGCATGATAGTCTAGTAGATCAAGTCACATTGAATTAGTAGCGAAGAAAACATAGAATATCAAAGGCATGCAAAGATCATACAGTAGCAGGTGAGGAAAACCCCCTTTTAAAAATTAGGGTTTCGAGCATAATCGAGTTTTAGAGATGATAGAAAACTAGAGTCAGAAGAATTACACAAAGGAATAAAAGGTTTTGAAATAAAGAACTTGAAATCGAGTCATGCACTTAAACGAACAATCTCAGACTCAATACCATAGGATTTTCAACAACAGTAGAGTTTTAAAAGAGGATAAACAAACAAATCGGACAAAACTCAAGCAAACAAGCATTCGTCTAATAAACAGTCAAAAGAAATTAGGGCTTTAACATGCAAACTCGTGTAGAAGAACGATATGAGAAAACATAGCAAAACATGTCAAAAATAAGAGAAAAGTTTTGAAATAACTTAACAAGAACCCTAATCGGAAAAGATAAGGGGTTTTGAAAGAAGAGTTTTAAAAAAGAAACTTCGAGAAAAATGCTTAGAAGTCCAAAGCAAACATATATCTGAAGCACATCTAAGAGAAATCGAAAAAACCTTAGAGGTTAAGGTTTCAGAAGTACCCCAAGTGATGAGAAAGGCCTTGAAAATCATCGATCTAAGCAGAAGAGTCAAAAGTCTGACTCGAATAGCCATGGCTGGCCGGAGAAAGGTTAGAGATGACCGGAGAATAGTCATCGAGCAAAGACTGGACAAAACCCTTTTAGGATCTAGTCATGAGACCACATGAACGAACACGTAGGGCCCATGATAGGTTAATACAGGTCTTTGATGACCTTGGAAGGTTATGGATTAGAGCGGATTAGGGTGGCGGCGTTTAGGGTTTGATTTGGTTGTAGAGAGGATTTGGGAGAGGAGGGGTTTCAGAGGCGGAGATTGTGAGGAATGAAAAGGCTTTAGGGGGGTCTTTGGTTTTAATTAGGAAAGGATTAATGGGAGTCGCTGATCTAAATGATCAACGGCTGGGATTAGATGCGAGTTCGGGTGGGTCATTTAAATGGGTTGTGGGTCGGTTTGAATGGGAATTGGGTTAGGGTAATTGGACTTCAAATTGGGTTCAATTGGGGTTCAAAACGGGCTATAATTGAAATAAAATGGGGTTAATATTTAAATATCCAATTTTTCCTATTTGATTTATAATAAATAGTAAAATAACTTATGTAAATAAATTAAAGGTACTAAAATGATTTATAGTATATAATTATCAAATTAAAAATACTGGACTTAATATTTTATAGATATAAACGTAATTAAATCTAAAGGAGGCCAACATTGCAATTACATGTAATTTAGTTTTAAAAATACTAAATAAATTTGTAAAAATATACAAAAATTATCTTAGCTATATTTTAGTAAAAATATGAGGATCCAATGAATGAATCACCAAAAATGATAATTTTGGGAATTATTATTGGTTTTTAAAGAGTAAAATAGGGGAATAAATTGGTTTTAAAATCTTTAAAAAAATAGGAAAAATGATAAAACATTTGGACATACTTATACATGCATAGTTATGCTATTTTGAAAGTACTTTGTATATAAAAATATACAGGATAAAATTGGGTATCAACAATGAGACACCATAGCGGTACTCAGTAATTGTCAAGCCTAACCTCGGTTGTGTAGTGACGAGGAAGGTCAGGGCCCTACTGAGGTTAAATAAAATATAAAGATGACAGGATAAGATAAGAAGTGCAATTGAGAATCTACAGTAAGAATCTATACAGGATAATAAGAGTACAATAACGGAAACAGAGATGAAGGCAAACGACAAGGAAGTACCACTCACAACAAGGATGATAATCGGGGATATCTTGGTATCCCAAGGATATCTTAGTACCTCAATATATACCAGAGATCTCTTGGTATCCCGAGGATCTCTCGGTATCCTCAATGTATGCTAGGGATCTCTTGGTATCCCGAAGATCTCTCGGTATCCTCAATATATGTTAGGGATCTCTTGGTACGCCGAGGATCTCTTGGTATCCTCAATATATGCTATGGATCTCTTGTTATCCCGAGGATCTCTTGGTATCCTCAATATATGCTAGGGATATCTTGGTATCCCGAGAATCTCTTGGTATCCTCAATATCTCAGTCCAGATCATAAATACATACAGGGGATCTCCCGGGATGCCATCCCGTAGTCCCAAAGTAAAACACACAAAAATGGCACAAGGAATACTCAAATAAACTCTACTTCATAACAGGGTAACACAGACAATTCTAACCTAGAATGCTTCACGTAATACAAATAAGGCAGTTAAAGCAAATAAAGCAATTAAGTCAATTAGACATGCTTCTCCAACTAACAACAGGTTTAAAGGTGCAAGTAACATAAATAGAAAGGGGAAAACACAATTAAAGTCACTTAATGAAAATCGGATTTTCAATAATTAGCACAAGTACACACTCGTCACCTCATGTACAAGGCATTTCAATTATCACAATACCAATCCTTAGGGGAAAGTCTCCCACACAAGGTTAGACAAGCCACTTACCTCGAACCGGCTCAAAAATCAATCTGAAACCACGCTCTTGCCACGAGTACTCGACTCCAAATGGCCCAAATCTAATCAATTCAATTTCATAATGTAAATAACACTTCAAGTAACTGATTCTACAATTTAAGTCTAAGCTAATATGTGAAATTATATAAAATGACCAAAACGCCCCTCGGGCCCACGTCTCAGAATCGGGTGAAATTTAAATTTTAAAGACCTCGTACTCTCACGAGTCTATACATCATAAGAAAACTGAAATCGGAGTCCAAATGACCCCTCAAATCCTCAATTAAAGGCCTCTTAAACTCAAGCCCTAATTACCCATTTTTCCCAAACTTCTCACCACTAATTAGGTCTTTAATCACATAAAAACGAGTTATGAAGTCAAGGACAATACCTCTAATTGATTCCCCTTTGTTTTCCTCGAAAATCTCTCTCAAAAGATTCAAACCCGGATGAAAATGGTGAAAGAATCCCTCAAATTCGCGAAGGCAACTATTTATATGTTCTGCCCAGCGATTTCCACATTTGCGACCAATGCGGTCCCACTTCTGTGGAAACTTCGTCACATCTGCGATTATATTTTCGCAGATGCGACACCGCTTATGCGGTGTCCCTTTTGCATCTGTGGAACCTGAAGGAAAGGCCAAAATCCGCTTCTGCGGCGCCGCATCTGCGGTCCCCAAACCGCAGATGCAAAAATACCAGAAACAGCAAAAATACAACAGCTGCAACATTTTCTAAATTTTCTCGTTAACTATCCGAAATCATCCTGAGGTCCCTGGGACCTCAACCAAAGGCATCCACATATCCTAAAACCTTATTCAAACTTGTACAAATCCTTAAAACACCTCAAACAACATCAAAACAACCAAAACACATCGGATTCAAGTCTAAGTTTCTAAAATCTTTCGAATTCCGCTTTCGATCAAAAACCCATCCAAAACACGTCCGAATGACCTGAAATTTTGCACACACATCCCAAATGACGCAACGGAACTACTGAAACTCTTGGAATTCCATTCTGGCCCTCGGATCAAAATCTCACTATCGAACCGGAAACTTCCCAAATTCAACTTTCGGCATTTCAAGCCTAAATTAGCTATGGACCTTCAAAACACAATCTGAACACTCTCCTAACCCCGAAATCACCCAACATAGCTAACGGAACCATCGAATTTTTGCTCCGAGGCCGTTTCCATACTGTTCCGACTACGGTCACTTTTACAACACTAAGGCTCTCATTTAGGGACTAAGTGTCCCAAAACTCTTCGAAACTCAAAACCGAACATCCCGGCAAATCAAAATAGTAGAATAAACTTAGGAAAAATAGTTAATAGGGGATCAGAGCGTTAATTCTTAAGATGACCGGCCGTGTCGTCACAAGCTTGGTGGTGAAAACCCTATGGGCACTACAAGTCGAGTAAGGACCGTGAATCAGATGGGATAATCGGAGCATTGAATCCCGGTTTCACGACTCAGAGTTACAACAAGAGTTAAATATTAGACTTGCTTGACAGATTAGGACACTTCCTAGGAGACTTTCTAGTCTGGTTCATTTAAGTTCATTCATAGGAGACACACTTCCTAGCTTTGGTCATTTAAATTCATTCATAGGAAACACACTTCCTAGTTCGAGTCATTGAAGTTTCACCCATAGGAGACACACTTCCTAAATTGAGAGTTCATTCATAGGAGACACACTTCCTAATTTGAGTCATTGAAGTTTCATCCTTAGGAGACGCACTTTCTAAATTGAGATTTTACCACTAGGAGATGCACTTCCTATTTGGTTCATTTAAGCTCATTCTTAGGAGACGCACTTCCTAGTTTGAGTAATTGATGTTTTACCCCTAGGAGACGCACTTCCTAGTTTGGGTTTTTCAGGTTATATTTTTGTTTTAGGAGACGTACTTCCTAAATTGAGAGTTCAATCATAGGAAACGTACTTCCTAGTTTGGTTCATTCAAGTTTCACCTCTAGGAGATGCACTTTCTAGTTTGGTTCATTTAGGTTTTATTTTTAGCAGATGCATTTTCTAGTCAAAATTTTTGGTTTTACTCATAGGAGATGCACATCCTAGTCTAGTCTTTAGTTTACTCTCATCATTGCATCAATAGTATAAGTGGTTTACAATATTGCTAACAACTCACAAATCTTCCTAGTGCAAACTGGTGCAGAATTTTTTTTTTGTTTTATCTGTTTTGTTGTAATCAGGAGCCCACCTGGAGAACAAGGGAAAAAGCAGTTAAAATTTCAAGGAAAAGCTGTGCAAGTATTGGAAATCGGGCACCCACTTGGAGAACAAATGGAAAACATGTTCAAAGGAAGACAATTCAGGTCCAGCAATCAGAAGCCCACCTGGAGAACAAGGGAAACAAGTCAAGTTTCGAGGGAAAAGCAGGGCTAGTGTTGGAAATGAGGCACCCACCTATAGAACAAGGAGGAGCAGTTCAAGTCTCAAGGAAAAACAGTGCAAGTGTTGGAAATCAGGCGCCCACCCCGAGAACAAGGAGAAGCGGTTCAAGTTTTGAGGAAAACAATTCAAGTTTCAAAGAAAGGAATACAATTCAAATATTGGTAATCAGGCACCCACCTGGAGAACAAAGGGAAAGCAACAATGTTCAAAGGAAGACGGTTCAAGTTTAGCAATCAGGCGCCCACTTGGAAAATAAAGGAAAAACAAGTCAAGCTTCGGATGAAAGGAAGCTAATTCAAATGTTGGTAATCAGGAGCCCAGTTGGAGAACAAAAGGAAAGAAACAATGTTCAAAAGAAGACGGTTCAAGTTCATCAATCAGGCGCCCTCCTGGAAAACAAAGGGAAAACAAGTCAAGTTTCGGAGGAAAGGAAGATAATTCAAATGTTGGAACTCAGGCGCTCACCTGGAGAACAACGGGAAAGTAGCAATGTTCAAAGGAAGACGATTCAAGTTCAGCAATTAGGCACCCATCTGGAAAACAAAGGGAAAACAGTTCAAGTTTTAAGGGAATACAATTTAAGTTTTGGCAATCAGGCGCCCACCTGAAGAACAAGAAAAACAGTTCAAGTTTCAAAGGAAGACAACACAGGTTTCAAGGGAAACAGTTTAAGGTAACAAAGGGAATACAATTCATGTTTTGATAATTAGGCGCCTGCCTAGAGAACAAGGGAATACAGTTCAAATATTGGCAATCAGGAGCCATCTGGAGAATAAGGGAAGTCATTTCAGAATACAATTCAAGTCAGCAACAAAAGAAGCTTGCGACAAGAATGCGAGTTAATAGTCCGAGATGATCAACGGAAGCTAGTCACAATCCAGAATTTAAAAAAAAAGGAAAGGCAAGAAGTGAATCCAGATGTAGACGTTGATGAAAATGTGAGCTGCTCAAGACATGACTGAATTCAAAAGCATGGTATGTCCGGTTTTAGTTCGAAAAACTGAAGAAGTATGAACTAGCACCTGCAACTAGCAAGCGCTAAGGTTCAAATCCAAAGTCTACGAGAAGAACCATTCAAGACACAAGATCAAGTTTCAGAAGACTTATAGATAGGAATCTTGTAACTCATAGTTGACAAGTTTAGTTAGTCTTTTTTTTATTTTTAATTTTTGATGTAATAACAGGACCGCGAACCGGAACCTCGGCAGAACGACTCCTCGACCGGCTCTCCACCTCAGTATACTCCATCATCTCATTCACTTCTGAACTACACGTGGCCTGATTCCTTTATAGCCAAGGATATGTAGGCAACTCAAATACCAGGGCTCGATCACATTCTCCTTCCTCTTAGTTTTAGTCTCCTAAATAAGGGTCGGGTCAAAAAACTTGTCTAGTCGTTCTTTGTCTGAAAATATTTCGTATTTCCAGTCAAAGAGGGACAGTTGTAGACATGTGGATTTTGACCTTCCCCAAGATTTTTTATATTTAGGACGTAAATATTTAATTTAGGCCTAATATCGCTATTTCAACTAATTTTGACTCTCTTACTTTATTTTATCACAAAAATAAAAATTACAAAAAATATTTTCTTTCATTTTAGCTAATTGATATTTTATCTAGTTACTTTTAGTTTATCTCACTTTTCATAAAATTGAAAAATACAAAAAAAAATAGTGTTGGTATTTTATTTTCCAAAAGATAAGAAGAAAAGCTTTACAAAAATACATCTCACTCAGTTTAATATAATATTTAAGGTGTAGATTTTAGTTAATTATGCTTCTTTTTATAAATTATTTGAATTATTAAAAGTAGCAATCTAAATAGCTTCCTTTATATCTAACTACTTAGTTTTGTTACTTAATAATATTTACCAAAAGAAAGAACAAACAAACAAAAAAAAGAAGAAAAAAGAAAAAAAAGAAAAGATGAAGAGGAAAAGAACGAGAAAGGCAAAAGCAAAAATGAAAAGGAAACCAAATTAAAAACTGTGGACCCCTCCATAACAAACTACACACACACCTCACGTTTCTTTCCTTTCTTTTAGGGATTTTCTTACTTTTTATTCAAGAATAAAAACTCTCACGTGACTGGAGCACAAGGGGGACGCTACCCGTATTTGATTTTCTTTTTCTCTAAGCATTTGAGGAAGGATCTGGAACTATTTAAAAGGGAGGGGTACACACAAACAAAAAAATCAGGGAATAGTAGCGGAAAAATGACAAAAACCTAGCGCCGCAATTCACAAGGAGACCCCCCCCCCCATCGTTTCTCCCTTCTTCTTCATAGCAAATCCGCCGTTGTAACACCAGACAACAAACCCCTCCGCAGATCTTCATCTTCTTCAAGAGACCCCCATTCCCTTCAAAAGAGATCAATTGAAATCTACACAAAAAAGAATAAGAGGAACCACACACACAAAAGAGAAAAATGGCAGAGAGAACGCTTTCTGTTTCTTCTTAAAATAAATCGGCCATACACACAGAAGACAGAATACGAGATCTGAAAGAAGAGCACAAAAAAAGAGAACGTTTGAAAAAAAGAGAAAAAATCTTCATCTTCTTCATTTGGAAAATCCACCATCAAAGCTCCATAGCTATGGCAACAACTTAACCCACCGTACAGCACAGTAACGCCACCTTAGCTCCTCCTTAAACCACTGGCTGAAACTGACCCAAACGCTAGAATAAAATAGCTTTAGTCAAGGTTTGAAGTTCCATTCGATGTTTTCGGCACGAGTCTTGGTCATGGTTTGTTTGTACGAGAGCTTAACAGTCCTTTATTCTTTATGTATTGAAGATTATATTTGAGCTATTTAAAAGGTCCATTCCTTTCCCTCTCTGCTTTTTGTTGTTGATGAGAAATGAATCAAACCTAAGACTAAATTGTTTTTCATTCAAGTTAATAGGCTAGCTCGTTCATAAGAAATTAGCGTGTTTATCGGTTTTGTGGGTGAATTCATTGATTGTGCTTGATCTTTATGTGTGACGACCCAAAGGGTCATCACCGTAATTATTCATTGTTCCATGCTTCTGAGGCCTTGAAAACCTTGCTGTTAGTTGCCTCGATTTGCGTGTGCAATCCGGGCACGTAGCCGGAAAGCTTTTATGTTGAAATATGTGAATTATGTGAAAAATTTGATGAATTTTGATATTAATATGCATAATATTGACTTCGGTCAACATTTTGGGTAAACGGACCCGGACCTGTGATTCAATGGTCTTGGAGGGTCCGTAGAAAATTATGGGACTTGGGCGTGTGCCCGGAATCAAATTACGAGGTCCCAAGCTCGAGAAATGAATTTTTGTGTGAAATTGTTCTCTGAAATTAATTAAGGAAAAGGAAGAAGAAAATTGATCAGAAAACTGTGGTATCGGGCTCGTATTTTGGTTCCGACGCCTGGTACGAGTCTTAAATATGTTTTAAGCACTATCTGTAAAGTTTGGCTAAAAACGGACGTCATATGACGTGTTTCGGACTTAAAATGGGGAATTTGAGTTTTATGAAAGTTGAAAGAAAATGATGTGTTTCGAGGCTTGATCCTATGTGTATGATGCCGTTTTGGCGATTTGATCGCACGAGTAAGATCTGTAAGGTGTTTTCGAGATCATATGAATGTTTGGTTTGGAGCCGCGAGGGCTCGGGTGAGTTTTGAGTGGGGCTAGAGAGGTATTAGACATTAAAAATGCAGGTTTAGATATTGCAGGCCCCAGTGCGGCCGCGGCGGCTGTGCGCTCCGCGTGGTGGGGTTCAGAGGGTCGACCAACGCGGCCGCGCACCAAATCAGTGCGGTCCGCGCTGGGTGGGTTAAGAGAAAGCCCACTTCTTCCCTCCTTCGGCGCGGTAGCGGTACATTTCTGCGCGGTCCACGCCAACCCCCAGCAAAGTATATAAACTCGGTATTTTCAGTCATTTTTCCACTTTTCAAAAACCCAAAACCTAAGAGGCGATTTTCCAAACAACTTTTCTTCTCCAAAATGATTGGTAAGTGATTTCTAACTTAATTTCTTTATTCTTTGACATCTTTTAACATGATTTCAACTTCAAATCAAAGATTTTTATGGGTGAAATTGGGTGTTTTGGGTAGAACCTATGTTTATTTTAAAAATTGAGAAGTTGGACCTCAATTTGGGGTTCGATTTCAAAACAAATCATATATTTGGATTCGTGGGAGAATGAGTAACCGGGTTTTGGTTCGAACCTCGAGTTTCGACCACGTGGGTCTGGGGGTATTTTTGACCTTTTTGAAAAAAAAACCTTGTAAAATTTATATTCAAG
The DNA here is from genome assembly GCF_000393655.2 of Nicotiana sylvestris. Classification (NCBI taxonomy): domain Eukaryota; kingdom Viridiplantae; phylum Streptophyta; class Magnoliopsida; order Solanales; family Solanaceae; genus Nicotiana; species Nicotiana sylvestris. The sequence continues at coordinate 60,994,063 of NC_091058.1, forward strand.
CATTGGGATTGATTTATTTAGAAACTATTAATGTGATCAAGTAACTTATGACTAGATTAGAGCGGATTGGTGGTAGAATCAAGAGGTAAAGCTATACTAGAAGTGCGAGTTGAGTTTGGAGCACTCGAGGTAAGTGTTTGTTCTAACTTTGGCTTGAGGGAATAAGATTAGGATGTTATTTGCTACTTGCTAATGTGAAGTACGGTGTATAGGTATGGTGACGATTATCTATGCACTGGAGTCTAGCATGACCGTGAGTCTTAATTGCTTTTCATTCAAATGACGTGATACAACTGTCTTGGTTAACAGATGAGTTTCATATAATGTGAACGGTTGAGGTAGAATTGTGATTGGTGTATTTTTGGAGCGTTAGGTCGAACAGGAATGTGTTAGTTGAGGAAGAAGTTATTTAAAAAGAGAATGTGTTGTGATTACTCCCTTGCCGGGATGTGTAGACTGATATATACTCTCCCTTGTCGGGATATTTTGGGATGTTAGTTGTACCCTTGCTGGGTTAAAAGTATTGAGTTGTTATTCTCCCCTGAAGGGGTCTACTATATGAAGTCAGATATTATAAACTATATTATGGGATCGTGTGGCACGTCATCCACTTGTACATCATTAAAAAGGGATCGTGTGGCACGCCGTCCCCGTATGATTTTACGAAATTGGATCGAGTGGTACGCCTACCACAAATTAGAGTGATTATTGGTTATTGGCCTCCGTTGCCGGTGACATATGGTGCACTGTGATAAATATGAAATGGGAACGAGTGGTACGCCTACCACGTGGTATATGAAAATTGGGATCGTGTGGCACGCCGTCCACTTATATATGATATAAATTGGGATCGGGTGGCACGCCGTCCACTTATATATGATATTATGGGATCGTGTGGCACGTCGTGTACTATATATATATATATATATATATATATATATATATATATATATATATATATATATATATATATATATCATGGAAACCGGAGTTTCTTCTATTTTTCTCCGATATTTTTTTTTATCTGTTACTCCCCGATAGCATGTCCCCTCCCAGCTTTACTTTGTATTATCTTGTTATTGTTTTCTTGCACTTGTTATATATATCCGTACAGGATGATTGTGGTAGGTCCTGTATAGCCTCGTCACTACTTTGTCGGGGTTAGGCCAGGCACTTACCAACACATGGGGTCGGTTGTGCTGATGCTACACTCTGTGCATTTTTGTGCACAGATCAGGGAGTGGCTTACGGACCGCAGCAATAGGACTTCTGGGAGCTATCTTCAGTCTAGGGACTCTCGAGGTAGCCTAGCTGGCGTTCGCAGGCCGAAGTCCCTTTCCATTGTTTTTTCTTTTTCGTTTGTTTATCTTGTAACGGACAAACATGAGGTATTTTCCTTTCATACATTGTTTGTAGTATTCTATAGTAGTCCGTGAGCTAGTGGCACCAGACTCTGGGTAGCATTTTGGTTCAAACTTCCGCACTTTTGGTTCTCAGTTGCTTTAGATTTAAAGTCTTCCGCTTAAATTTTGTCTCATTTATTTTATTGATGGAAGAAAGCAGGAAAAGTGTTTTATATATTTGGCTTGCCTAGCTCCGATAGTAGGCGCCATCACGACACCCGATGGTGGGAAATCCGGGTCGTGACAAGTTCGTATCAGAGCACTAGGTTACTTAGGTCTCACAACTCACGGACAAGCCCGGTAGAGTCTGAGGGATCGGTACAGAGACGTCTGTATTTATCCCGCAGAGTCTACTGAGTTAGGAAAACTTCACTTTGTTCATTCTTGTCGTGCGATTCTGTTTCTCAAGTACTGATTGTCTTCCTACTATATTCTTTCGCAGATGGCGAGACCACGTGCTTCCTCTTCTACCGCGCAGCAGCCCGAGCCCCTAGCAGTAGCTCCTATTAGGGGCAGCAGGCGAGGCCGAGGTCGGGACAGAGCTCAGCCCCGAGCAACAGTCCTAGAGGTGGAGCCTCATATTGACTATGACTAGGAGGTTCCAGCTCCAGTAGGCCCAGCTCAGGTCCCAGAGGGTTTCATAGCCACTCCAGTGCTTCAGGACGCTTTGGTCCGATTGGTAGGCTTTATGGAGGGCATTTCTCGGGCGGTTTTGCTTCCTGTAACACCAGCCAAGTGTCAGGCTGGGGGAGTAGTTCAGACTCCCGCTACTCATACTCTAGAGCCGGTAGCTCCCCGGGCCCAGGCTCCAGCAGTTCAGCCAACTATGGCAGTTCAGCCAGTTGCAGCGGTCCAGCCAGGTATTGCGACTCAGTCCAATGATGGTGCGGCTATGTCCGCGGATGCTTTATGGAGGCTAGATCGGTTCACCAGGCTCTTCACTACCACATATAGTGGCACACCTTCAGAGGATGCCCAGAATTCCATATGCAGCTGTTATGAGGTTCTTCGGACTATGGGTATTTTAGAGACCAATGGGGTCGACTTCGCCACTTTTCGCCTAGCATGATCCGCCAAGACTTGGTGGAGAGATTTCTGTTTAGCCAGGCCAACAGGGTCGCCATCATTGACCTGGGATCAGTTTTCGGAGTTATTTATGGGGAAGTTTCTCCCAGTTACTCAGCGGGATGCCCTTCACAGGCAGTTTGACCATCTCCAGTAGGGTTCGATGTCAGTTACCCAGTATGAGACACAGTTTGTTGATCTTACATGCCATGCCATTGTGATACTCCCTACCGAGAGAGAGATGGTGTGGAGGTTTGTTGATGGGTTGGTTCAGCCAATCCGTGTTCAGATGGCCATGAGTGCCGGGAGTGAGATTACATTTCAGGAGGCGGCAGATGGTGCCCGCCAGATAGAGCTGGCACTTTCTCAGGGAGGTGGTCATGGGTCTGATAAGAGGCCCCGTCATTCTGGTAGATTCAGCGGTACCTCTTCTGGAGGTAGGGATTCTTATGGTAGAGTCCATCCTCCGAGCTCCTTTAAGTTAGCTCTCCAGACTTCTCATGGTTCACCAGTAAGTCGTGGTTCTCAACCGCAGTATTCTGACCAGCAGCTCTTCAGTTCTCCATCAGCACCTATTAGTGCCCCGCCACTTCGTTACTCTTAGCAGCCGAGGGCTTGTTTCACTTGCGGCGATGTGAGGCACATTTCCAGGTATTGCCCTCGAGCTTCCGGAAGCTCTCAGCAGCAGGGACCTCGCCCTATGACTCAGGCACCAGTTGCCCCACAGCCTACCTAGCCAGCTAGAGGCGGGGGTAGAGGACATAGAGGTGGAGGCAGAGGTCTTAGAGGTGGAGCTCAGACCGCCAGAGGTAGGGGTCAATCAGCAGCGGATTATCCCAAGGATGTGATTCAGGGAGGTGGGCCCCAGACCCGTTGCTATGCTTTGCCAGCCAGGCCAGAGGCTGAGTCATCAGATGCTGTGATTACAGGTACCATTCAGGTCTGTGATAGGGATGCTTCTGTACTATTTGATCCCGGATCTATGTATTCATATGTGTCGTCCTATTTTGCACCCTATTTGGTTATGCCTAGTTAGACCTTGAGTATTCCTGTATATGTGTCTACACCAGTGGGGGATTCTATAGTGGTGGACCGGGTTCATCGTTCCTGTGTTGTGGTATTTAGGGGTCTTGAGACCCGTGTTGACTTATTGCTCTTGGATATGGTGGATTTCGATGTCATATTAGGGATGGATTGGTTGTCCCCGTATCATGCGATCTTGGATTGCCATGCCAAAACCGTGACCTTGACATTGATAGATTTACCCCGACTAGAGTGGAGTGGGACCCCAAGTCATGCCACTCGCAGCGTTATTTCTTCTATGAAGGCTCGACGCATGGTCAAAAAGGGGTGTCTAGCTTATCTGGCTTATGTTCGCGACTCTAGTGCTGAGGTCCAGTCTATTGATTTTGTTCCTATTGTTCGGGAGTTTCCCGAGGTTTTCCCTTCAGACCTGTCGGGCATGCCGCCCGATAGGGATATCAATTTTTGCATTGATTTGGCGCCGGGCACTCAGCCCATTTCCGTTCCGTCGTATCGTATGGCGCCGCCCGAGTTGAAAGAGTTAAAGGACCACCTTCAGGATTTGCTTGAGAAAGGTTTCATTAGACCCAGTGTTTCGTCGTGGGGTGCACCAGTGCAATTTGTGAAGAAAGAAAGATGGCTCGATGAGGATGTGCATTGATTTCCGGCAATTGAACAAGGTGACGATTAAGAACAAGTATCCACTGCCGAGGATCGATGATTTATTCGACCAGCTTCAGGGTGCGAGGGTGTTTCCAAAGATAGATTTGAGATCTGGCTACCACCAACTGAGGATTAGGGCGTCTGATGTCCCTAAGACAGCATTTTGCACTCGGTATGGGCACTATGAGTTTTCGGTTATGTCATTTGGATTGACTAATGCCCCAGCATCATTCATGGAGTTGATGAACCGAGTGTTCAGACCTTATTTGGACTTGTTCGTGATAGTCTTCGTTGACAATATTCTTATATACTCCTGCAGTTAGGAGGAGCATGAGCAGCACCTCAGAGCGGTTCTTCAGACCCTAAAGGATAGTCAGTTGTATGCCAAGTTCTCAAAGTGCGAGTTGAGTTCGGTCGCATTCTTGGGTCATGTCGTATCAGTAGAGGGTATTCAGGTAGACCCGAAGAAGATAGAGGCAGTCAAGAACTGGCCTCGACCAGCTTCAGCTACAGAGATTCGGAGTTTCCTGGGGTTAGCAGGTTACTACCGTCGGTTCGTGAAGGGGTTTTCATCCATTGCAGCCCCTATGACCAGATTGACCCAGAAAGGTGCCCAATTCAGGTGGTCAGACGAGTGTGAGGCGAGCTTTCAGAAGCTCAAGACGGCTCTGACTACGGTACCGGTATTGATTTTGCCCACAAGTTCAGGGCCTTATACAGTCTATTGTGATGCATCTCGCATTGGACTTGGTGCAGTGTTGATGCAGGATGGAAAAGTCATTGCCTATGCTTCGAGGCAGTTGAAGATCCACGAGAAGAATTATCCGGTGTTTGATCTTGAGTTAGAAGCCATCGTTCATGCCTTGAAGATCTGGAGGCATTACTTATATGGTGTGACGTGTGAGGTGTTCACGGATCATAAGAGTCTTCAGTATTTGTTCAAGCAGAAGGAGTTGAATTTGAGGCAGAGGAGGTGGTTGGAATTGTTGAAATATTATGACATCACTATCTTATATCACCCAGGAAAGGCCAATGTGGTGGCCGATGCCTTGAGTAGGAAGTTAGCCAATATGGGCAGTCTTTCTTATCTCCCGGTCGGTGAGAGACCGCTTGCTTTGGACGTTCAGGCTTTGGCAAATCAGTTTGTGACGTTGGACATTTCTAAGCCTAGTCGAGTATTAGCTTGCACGGTCGCTCGTTCTTCGTTATTGGAGCATATCCGTGATCGGAAGTTCGATGATCCCCATTTGTGTGTCTTGAGAAACACGGTACAACGTGGAGATGCCAAGAAAGTGACCTTGGTAGATGATGGTGTATTGAGATTGTAGGGTCGAGTTTGTGTGCCTAACGTGGATGGACTTCGGGAATTGATTTTAGAGGAGGCCCATAGCTCCCGGTACTCTATTCATCCGGGCGCTGCGAAGATGTATCAGGATTTGCGTCAGCATTATTGGTGGCATAGAATGAAGAAAGATATTGTGGCATATGTGGCACGGTGTTTGAATTGTCAGCAGGTTAAGTATGAGCATCAGAGACCTGGTGGGTTGTTTCAGAGGATTGAGCTTCCCGAGTGGAAGTGGGAGCGAATAACTATGGACTTCGTTACTGGACTTCCGTTGACTCGGAAGAAGTTTGACGCGGTTTGGGTTAGTGTTGATAGGCTGACCAAGTCAGCGCATTTTATTCCCGTTGCAGCCACCTATTCATCCGAGAGATTAGCTGAGATTTACATTAGGGAGATCGTCCGCCTTCATGGGGTGCCCATATCCATCATTTCGGACCGGGGTCCGCAGTTTAACTCGCATTTCTGGAGAGCAGTTCAGCGAGAGTTAGGCACCCAGGTGCAGTTGAGCAGAGCTTTTCATCCCCAGACGGACGGTCAGTCCAAGAGGACTATTCAGATTCTTGAAGATATGCTCCGAGCCTGTGTTATTGATTTTGGAGGCTCGTGGGACTAGTTTTTGCCTTTGTAGAGTTCGCCTACAACAACAGCTACCCGTCCAGCATCCAGATGGCTCCGTATGAGGCATTGTATGGTAGGCAATGTCGGTCTCCAGTTGGGTGGTTTGAGCAGGGAGAGGCTCGATTATTGGGTACTGATTTGGTTCAGGAGACCTTGGATAAAGTCCGGATTATTCAGGATAGACTTCGTACAGCTCAGTCCAGACAGAAGAGTTATGCAGACCGCAAGGTCAGAGATGTTGCTTTCATGGTTGGTGAGCGGGTACTGCTCCGTGTATCACCTATGAAGGGCGTGATGAGATTTGGGAAGAAAGGCAAGCTCAGCCCTAGGTTCATCGGTCCATTTGAGATTCTTGATCGTGTGGGAGATGTGGCTTATAGACTTGCCTTGCCACCTAACTTGTCAGTTGTGCATCCCGTGTTTCATGTATCTATGCTCCGAAAGTATCACGGCGATCCATCGCACGTGTTGGATATCAGCACTGTCCAATTGGACAAGGATCTGTCATATGAGAAGGAGCCGGTGGCTATTCTAGATCGGCAGGTTTGACAGTTGAGGTCGAAGAGTTTTCCTTTAATGCGTGTTTAGTGGAGAGGTCAGCCTCCTAAGGCATCGACCTGGGAGTCTGAGTCTGATATGTAGAGCCGTTATCCTCATTTATTTCCCGACTCAGGTACTTCTTTCTTTTGCCCGTTCGAGGACGAACGGTTGTTTTAGAGGTGGAGAATGTGATGACCCACAGGGTCGTCACAGTAATTCTTCCTTGTTCCGTGCTTCCGAGGCCTTGAAAATCTCGCTGCTAGTTGCCTCAATTTGCGTGCGCAGTCCGGGCGCGTAGCCGGAAAGCTTTTATGTTGAAATATGCTAATTGTGTGAAAATTTTGATGAATTTTGATATTAATATGCATAATATTGACTTCGGTCAATATTTTGGATAAACGAACCCGGACCTGTGATTCGACAGTCCCGGAGGGTCCGTAGAAAAATATGGGACTTGGGCGTGTGCCCGAAATCATATTCCGAGGTCCCAAGCCTGAGAAATGAATTTTTGTGTGAAATTGTTCTCTGAAATTAATTAAGGAAAAGAAAGAAGAAAATTGATCAGAAAACTGTGGTATCGGGCACGTATTTTGGTTCCGACGCCCGGTACGAGTCTTAAATATGTTTTAAGCATTATTTGTAAAGTTTGGCTAAAACGGACGTCATATGACGTGTTTCGGACTTAAACTGGGGAATTTGAGTTTTATGAAAGTTGAAAGAAAATCATGTGTTTCGAGGCTTGATCCTATGTGTATGATGTCGTTTTGGCGATTTGATCGCACGAGTAAGTCCGTAAGGTGTTTTCGAGATCATATGAATGTTTGGTTTGGAGCCCCGAGGGCTCGAGTGAGTTTTGAGTGGGGACCGAGAGGTATTAGACATTAAAAATGCAGGTTTAGATATTGCAGGCCCCAGTGCGGCCGCGGCCATTTCCGCGCGGTCCGAGCTAGCAGCCACGCGGCCGTGGTGCTTTTCTGTGCGGCCCGCGTGGTGGGGTTCAGAGGGTCGACCAGCGCGGCCGCGCACCAAATCAGTGCGGTCCGCGCTGGGTGGGTTCAGAGAAAGCCCACTTCTTCCCTTCTTCGGCGCGGCCGTGGTACATTTCTGCGCGGTCCACGCCAGCCCCCAGCAAAGTATATAAACTCGGGATTTTCAGTCATTTTTCCACTTTTCAAAAACCCAAAAACTAAGAGGCGATTTTCCAAACAACGTTTCTTCTCCAAAACGATTGGTAAGTGATTTCAAACTTAATTTCTTTATTCTTTGACATCTTTTAACATGATTTCAACTTCAAATCAAAGATTTTCATGAGGGAAATTTGGTGTTTTGGGTAGAACCTAGGTTTATTTTACAAATTGAGAAGTTGGACCTCAATTTGTGGTCCGATTTCAAAACAAATCATATATTTGGATTTGTGGGAGAATGGGTAACCGGGTTTTGGTTCGAAACTCGAGTTTCGACCACGTGGGTCCGGGGGTATTTTTGACCTTTTTGGGAAAAAAAAACTTGTAAAATTTATTTTGATGCATTGGGATTGATTCATTTAGCAACTATTAATGTGATCAAGTAACTTATGACTGGATTCAAGCGGATTGGTGGTGGAATCAAGAGGTAAAGCTATACTAGAAGCGTGAGTTGAGTTTGGAGCATTCGAGGTAAGTGTTTGTTCTAACTTTGGCTTGAGAGAATAGGATTAGGATGTTATTTGCTACTTGCTAATGCGAAGTACGGTTTATAGGTATGGTGACAGTTATCTATGCACCGGAGTCTAGCATGATTGTGAGTCTTAATTGCTTTTAATTCAAATGACGTGATACAACTGTCTTGGTTAACTGATGAGTTTCATATAATGTGAACGGTTGAGGTAGAATTGTGATTGGTGTATTTTTGGAGCGTTAGGTCGAACAGGAATGTGTTAGTTGAGGAAGAAGTGATTTAAAAAGAGAATGTGTTGTGATTACTCCCTTGCCGGGATGTGTAGACTGATACATATTCTCCCTTGTCGAGATATTTTGGGCTGTTAGATGTACCCTTGCCGGGTTAAAAGTATTGAGTTGTTATTCTCCCTTCAAGGGTTCTACTATATGAAGTCAGATATTATGAACTATATTATGGGATCGTGTGGCATGCCGTCCACTTGTACATCATTAAAAAGGGATCGTGTGGCATGCCGTCCACGTATGATTTTATGAAATGGTATCGAGTGGTACGCCTACCACAAATTAGAGTGATTATTGGTTATTGGCCTCCGTTGCCGGTGACATATTGTGCACTGTGATAAAGATGAAATGGGAACGAGTTGTACGCCTACCACGTGGTATATAAAAATTGGGATCGTGTGGCGCGCCGTCCACTTATATATGATATGAATTGGGATTGTGTGGCACGCCATCTTTTTATATATGATATTATGGGGTCGTGTAGCACGTCGTCTACTATATATATATATATATATATATATATATATATATATATATATATATATATATATATCATGGAAACCAGAGTTTCTTCTGTTTATCTCCGATATTTCATTTTTTTATTTGTTACTCCCCGATAGCATGTTCCCTCCCAGCTTTACTTTGTATTATCTTGTTATTGTTTTCTTGCACTTGTTATATATATCCGTACAGGATGATTGTGGTAGGTCCTGTCTAGCCTCGTCACTACTTCGTCGGGGTTAGGCCAGGCACTTACCAGCACTTGGGGTCGGTTGTGCTGATGCTACACTCTGTGCATTTTTGTGCACAGATCAGGGAGCAGCTTACAGACCACAGCAGTAGGACTTTTGGGAGCTATCTTCAGTCCAGGGACTCTCGAGGTAGCCTAGCTGGCGTTCGCAGGCCGAAGTCCCTTTACATTTCTTTTCTTTTTCGTTTGTTTATCTTGTAACGGACAAACATGATGTATTTTCCTTTCATACATTGTTTGTAGTATTCTGTAGTAGTCCGTGAGCTAGTGGCACCAGACTCTGGGTAGCATTTTGGTTCAAACTTCCGCACTTTTGTTTCTTAGTTGCTTTAGATTTAATGTCTTCCGCTTAAATTTTGTCTCATTTATTTTATTGATGGAAGAAAGAAGGAAAAGTGTTTTATATATTTGGCTTGCCTAGATCCGATAGTAGGAGCCATCACGACACCCGATGGTGGGAAATCCGGGTCGTGACATTATGTGTATCATGTCTTAATTGAATTATATTACTCCTGAAATGTGCCACTATTTTTGGGTAAAATGTTGAAGGATATTTGTGTGTATATAGAGTGAAAGCGAGACAATTGCACATATAAGGCAAATAGAAATTTTATAGCATATTGTGTCTTCATGATTGCTCAACGTTGGTGCCAGAAATAATTAGTACTGTATGGATTTCCAAAGTAGATAAATGAACTAGAGTTATCTGGATACGATTAATGGGTACCTAATTTGCTTGGTTTGGTTTGTGCGACTAAGGAGGAGTTTTTGAAAGATGAGGTGATATTGCAAGACTTCTGTCATATTTTCAATCCACTGATTTTTGCCTTGACTTGTTTTACTTTTATTCGTCACTTTTCACTATGTCAGTTCATTTAGTTCATGCCTTCTGGATAACTACCAATTAGGTGTTTATTTGTTTAATTTGTATGTCTCTATGTTTACAATTTGATCTTTTGATTTAGCTAAATTGGATCGTGTTTACTACTGTTTACATGTTTATTTGAATGGAATGGTCAGGGATTTTGGGAGTTAATTGTTAAGAAGGATATGAGTATGAAATCTCTTTTAGCAAAAGTGCTCCATAATCACAGGCCTTTCAGCCGTAATCTCAAAGTAGTTTAGAAAACAATTCATAAATATCGTAGCTTGCTTTAGGCGCGATTAATTAAATAATTATCATGGCTACGGGTATGGTTCCCGTGACATAGTTGTGATTTGTAATTACTAAAATCCGGGGGTGCATTTCATGTGATCCGATTATAATTTCCAACAAGGTTAAATAGAACGTGTCGTGAACCACGGGTGCATTTCATGTAGTGTGGCTTGCGATATGTTTTAAATAATCTTGAATTAATTCTTTAAATAATTAAAAGCGGCTAAAAGGTTAAAAAATACACATAGGTTTAAAAGTGTTTCAAAATTAGATAAATAGGCCAATAATAATAGTTGAGCAACCGTGTTAGAACCACGGAACACGGGAATGCCTAACACTTTCTCCCGGATTAACAGAATTCCTTACACAGATTTCTGTGTTCACGAACCATAAATAGAGTCAAATTTCCTCAATTCGGGATTTTTAACCGGTGACTTGGGACACCATAAATTATCCCAAGTGGCGACTTTAATTTTAATATAAATAATCCCGTTTCGATTGTCACTTAAATTGGAAAAACTCCCTTATACCCTTCGGGGGTAGAAAAAAGGAGGTGTGACAATATGTTTACTAGAATCCCCTAAATTGTTTAAATATTAAAATTTTCACGGGTTACACATAAAAATAATTTAAGAAAATCCCTTTCTACTAATTTATCACCAAATATGTCTTTAACTATCATTAAAAAAAATAAACTATGATAAAGAAAGGAACGAGAATTGGCAGAACAAAGGAACAAAGAATTAGAGTTAAAATTACATTAGGAGAAAAAAAGCAACAAAAAAATGCAAAACTTATACCTTTTACGTTGGAGTTGGAAGCGGTAGAAGTTCTGGAAAAAAGGGGATTAAGAAAAAGTAGGTTATATGTTGATGATTTGGAGTTAAAATAAAAAAAGGTAAAGGGTAAAATAGAATTATGGAGTAATATGTTAGTGCATAATTGAAAATAAAAATAGAAAATAATTCTACCACACTAAATCGATTGTTTCAAAAAAGGGGACTGTTCATTGTTCCGGAACAATGAATTTAACAATTTACAATACAACCAATTTTAATGAATCAATCAAAACAAAAATTGTTTTAGGATAACAATACAATACGATACAATGGGTAACAACCATCCAAACAAGCGGTTACTGGTACTTTATGCAGAGTGTCAGAGCTATTTTGTATTTTTTGGTAAATTATGGTGAACAATCATTTTCTAATAGTTCACTTAAGCTGAATTTAATTGTGTTTCTAGTTCTTGAAGAATTGATGATTCTAAAATCTCGATTATTAGTGTCTTAAACATCACTAATTTGTGCAAAAATGTTGGAGTTTTAGTTGAATTTTATTTGTTTGTTGGTTTTCTAAGACGGGTTTACTAGTGTATTTTTAGAATCTTGAGCTGTAGAAGACTGTTTCAAGTGTTTGCTATAAATTGTGATGATCCGACCCGTTGTCTCGTGAGTTACCACCCCGTTTTCCCCACTACCTATTTTGTTATGCTTAATTATCAATGTCTTGTGTGGACGAGTTGAATTGGAGTGGTTGTGATAAGAAATGAGACACTTAGTCTCTTTAAGGAAGGTTTGTGTTGGAAAAGTCAACCGGACGTTGACTTATGTATTAGAGGGCTCGGATTTGAATTCCGATGATTCAGTTAGCTTCAGGTGATGATTTTTGACTTAGGAGTGTGATCGGAAGTTATTTATGGAGGTCCGGTGTAGAATTAGGCTTGAATTGGCGAAGTTAATATTTTGGCGATTTCCGGTTGATAGGTAAGATTTTGATCCGAGAGTCGAAATGGAATTCCGAGAGTTGTTGTAGCTCCGTCAAGTGATTTGGGATACGTGTGCAAATATTCAGTCATTCGGACGTGGTTTGGTTGGATTTTCGGTCGGATGGGTGTTTTAGAAGTTTTAAAAGAACTTAGGCTTGAATTCGATGTGATTCGATGATTTTAGTGTTAGTTGAGGTGTATGATGATTGGAGAAAGTTTGGATGATGTTTTAAGATATGTTGGTGCGTTTGGTTGAGGTCCCGGGGGCCTCGGGGTGATTTCGGATGGCTAACGGGAATTTTTGAAGTTGGAAAATGCTGTAGAAATGCAGCAATTAGTGCAGAGCAATTTTGCTCTATGCGATCGCATAGAAGGTGTTGCGATCGCATAAGGTTAGCTACAGTGCCCTGGAATTTTGTTCTATGCGATCGCATAGGGTTAGCTACAGTGCCCGAGAATTTTGTTCTATGCGATCGCAGGAGCTCTAATGCGATCGCATAGGCTTAGCTACAGTGCTCGGACAGAATGTTAAAAGCATTTCATCCGCGAACCAAACCCATTTTTCCACCATTTTTGAGCAACCTTGAGAGCTTTTGGACGGGAATTGAAGGGGTTTTGACGGGAAGTGATTGGAGGTAAGTCCTATGAACTAAATACATGATTATATTGTGAAATCATCCTTGAAATTCATGAAAATACAGCCAAATTGTAAGAAATTAGGGCTTGAAATTGAAATTCTAAATTTGGGATTTGAGGGGCCATTTGTGGTCCGATTTGAGAGATTTTTGTATATATAGACTCGTGGAGAGATAAGGAACCCGATGACGTAAAAATTTCTAAGTTTCGAGACGTGGGCCTGGGGCTCGGGTTTTGTCAAATTCGTTAATTTTGATATTTTTCGAGTGTTTTCGATTGGGTATTGTCTCTTTAGCATAATGCGACATATTCGTTGTGATTTTGAGCAGATTCGTCACACGAGGAGGCTAATTTGAGAGCCAAGGGCATTGCGAGCTAGACTTTGACCGTCTTGAGGTGAGTAATGGTTATAAATGATGTTCTGAAGGTTTGAAACCCCGGATCTGCACAACGTGGTGCTATGTTGAGATGAGACACACGCTGTATGATGAGCGTGGGGTCTGTTACTACTGGGGATTTGGACTCGGTCTATCCCGTTTGATGACTCTACTGTACTTTTGACTGAGACTTAATTAATATCATTATATTATGGGCTAGTTGCCATGTTTGGGGCCTTGTGCCGATCTGTAGAACCCTTATGGGGCATTTGTATTGGTTGACCTCACTTTTCTTGTCGAAATCATACCCTCAGTCATGTTCTTAACTGATAAACATAATATGAACCGGCTTTATAAATTATTAAATCTTAATGAGAGTAACGTGTGGGTTGAGATCCCCGTCTTATCTTAGTGTGCACGAGAGGCCAAGTCTATATTGACTGAGAGGGGTCGAGAACCCCATTGTGAGGGTATTTGATATGCTATGGATCGGGCTGCACGCCGTAGCAGTATATATATTTATGTGGATTGGACTGCACACCGCAGTAGTATATTATATGGATCAGACTGCACACCGCAGTGTATATTATATGGATCGGACTGCATGCCGAAGTAGTATATTATATGGGTCGGACTGCACGCCGCAGTTGTATAGTGCTTGGGCTGAAGGAGCCCCTCCGGAGTCTGCACACCCCCAGCGAGCGCAGTCGACTATTCTTGGATCGGGCTGCACGCTGCAGCAGTATATATATATATATATATATATATATATATATATATATATATATATATATGGATCGGGCTGCGCACCGCAGCAGTACACTATATGGATCGGGCTGCACGCCGCAGCAGTACAAATATGAATTCGGTTATCGTGAGGAGTAAATGAAATGAATACTAGCTTAAAGGACTTTTAACTGACTTCTTCATTCAGTTGTTGTTTTTTATATTCTCACTGTTTTAATATAGAACTGCGTAGTGTTTTACAAGTTTTCTTTCCGTCAGTCATTATTTATTGCTATTACTCACTGAGTTGGAGTACTTATTTTACTCCCTGCATCATGTGTGCAGATACAGGTATCCCGGAGGCATAGTTTGAGCTTTCTGGTGCTGTTCAGCTTATTCCGAAGTCATCGAGGTAGCTGTGGTCAAACTTAGCCAAGTCAGTTATGTTTCCCGCATAATGACTCTTTAAGATAGCATTGTACAAAGTCCACTAGGTTTTCCTAAACCCAAACGGATATCCTCACGTTTTGTGCATTTATTTGGAGAACTAAATGTTTCATGCTATTGTAGATGATAAATAGTCGAGTCTGGTGGGAGTAGGGTCTAACCCTTTTGTTTTGCAGAAAATGAGGCACGAGGTCCCCAATTTCGGTATGTTTAGCACACTCCCACTCTTGCTAGACTGGTGGAGGAGTCTTCCATCAAGTGACCAAATCAATGAGTTGAAAGAGAGGGCCGCCAAAGCTAGCGAAAAGTTGGAATATCTGGAATACAGTCTGCTGGAATTGGAAGGAAAAGTGAGGAAGAGAGTCACCGACTGCTAGAACGCTGAAGGAAACGAATGAGAACATCTGGCAAAGGCATTTTTACTGGTGAACCTACACAAACTGGAGGATCTAATCAACGAGAGCATTCAACCTGAGGAAGGTCCTTCTGGGACCAAATAGATAGGAGTTTATCTTTTTGCTTTATGAAATGTAATAAGGCCAATGGCCATTAGTGACTTTTTATTTCCCGTTTATTTAGTGCCAATTTAAGGTTCGTCTATTTTTTCTCAACAAAATGAGGCATTTAGCATCCTAAGTTCTCCAAGTCAATTTGTTGCTAGGACTACCTCAGGCATAAGGAGGTCCCCAAATTAGAACACGATCTAAATTCCTGCAATATGTGTTTAAATACTGCAATACTTTTTATGATCCTCACTAACTTGTTACCTTTTTATTTTTACTTTTTGTTTTATTATTCCCGTCCCTAAAGGTTAGTTCGTGTACTCTGGCAACATCATCCTATTCCAGAGATTCAGGTGCCCTCCACCCACTCCTCCTCTTAGTCCTATCAAAAACAAGAACGAAGGAAAGATGGAAGATTGGAATAATGTCAGCAAGGAGAACTCAGCTGAACGGGTAGAGGTCATTCATGGTCATGGTACTCAGGTTTCCAAAGAAAATGATCCCAACTCTAACAAAAGCTGTTGAAATTCTAGGAAGAACTTGATCAGGTTCGGAATCTGGCAAATTTGTCGTTTTCCCTCATCACTCCAGATATCAATTTCCCAAATGCTCAGAACCCCACACCTCCACAGAATATCCCAAAGCAACAAAACAATCCCGCGCCTCACCATCACTGCAACACCTGCCATACCTTAAACAACACCCTGTTACTCATCGCAGAACTCCAAAACCCCACAAATGACCACTTTCACACCCACCATAACACCCCTATCTATGTGGAGACTATGCCACAGTCTACCCAACCCATCTCAAGCACACCCGAGTCTAATGACAAGGACTTGCTCATCAGGAATTTGGCTGAAGAACTTAAGAAATTGACTAGCCGAATTTAAGACATTGAAGGAAGTAAGGGGATTGAAGGGTTGAACTACAAGGATCTTTGCATACAGCTCGATGTCGAACTACCCGAGGCGTACAAACCTCCGAAGTTCGAAATGTTTGATGGTACAAGGGATCCAAGGGTCCATTTGAGAACGTACTGTGACAAGCTGGTTGGAGTAGGGAAAGACGATAGAATCCGTATGAAGCTTTTCATAAGGAGCTTGAAGGAAGATGCTTTGTCTTAGTACATAGGCCAAGATCCAAAGAAATGGTCAATCTGGGTAAGCATGGCATCCGATTTTATGGACAGGTTCGGGTTTAATACAGAAAATGCGCCGGATGTGTTCTATATTCAGAATCTAAAGAAGAAGCCTACAGAAATCTTTCGCGAGTATGCTACTCATTGTAGGTCTGAAGCTGCTAAGGTCAGACCCGCCTTAGAGGAGGAACATATGAACAAATTCTTTGTTCGGGCTCAGGACCCGCAATATTATGAACAACTAATGATGATCGAGAGCCACAAATTTTCTGACATTATCAAGTTGGGTGAAAGGATTGAAGAGGGCATCAAAAGCAGAATGGTTACAAACTTCGAGGCCTTGCAAGCTACAAATAAGGCCTTGTAGTCAGGTGGTGTGTCCAAGTAAAGGGACGTAGGAGCCGTAATGGTTGCATAGAGAACCAAATCTCCTGTCAAATACCAAATTTACCCAACACTTCCACTCACATATCAACCAACTATGAACTTCCAAGCACCCTCACCCTCCTACCAAACTCCACCACCCACTTATCAATCACCTTCACCTCCCGCATATCAGCCTACTTCACCTAGATATTCCCAACCTGCACATGTTTACCAAACCTACAATGCTCAACCATCCCACTATCAATCACCTCCCACATGCCAAAAATTCCCCAGACCTCGACCAAATTTTGATCGCAGACCTCCAAAACAATATACAGCCATTGTTGAACCTATTGACCAATTGTACGAGAGACTCAAAACTGCTGGTTATGTCACCCACATCCCTGCTGCAATTCCTGAGAACCCTTCTTATTGGGTTAATCTGAACAAATCCTGTGCATACCATTCCAGCATGAAGGGACACACCATCAACGAATGTCATGCTCTGAAAGACAAGATCCAATCTCTGATTGATAGTAAGATTATTATGGCAAAGGAACCCGCTCTAAATGTCCGCAACAACCCTTTGCCAGACCATAAGGATGGAGGCATCCACATGATTGAAATAGAGGATGATTGGGATCCCGAGGGATCAATCGGATTGATAGCAGAAGGTGATGACCCAAAGAAGCCAATAGGTACTCTTAATCCGATCGTGGCCCAGATTCAGCCCTCTAGGAATGCCAAGGTAAATATGTCTGTACCACTTGAGTTTGAAGCAACGTCATCTGCAAAGACACCAACACCAATTGAGGTCGAAGTTTTGTCTCCAGCAAATGCACCCGAACCATTTGAAGTTGCAGTTTTACCACCCAAGGCACATGCTCCATTCGGAGTAAAGATATCCACACCAATCCCAATGACGATGTTGACCATGATGCCATTCCATAATAAGGCTATACCATGGGACTATACAACCGAGTCAAGGAGGAAAGGCAAGGTTAGGTTTGAGGAAACTATTGCGGCACAGGGTATGATGAGAACTGGTAGGGTTTATACCCCGGGACATCTAGCTGAGTCAAGTAAGCAGGCCTTCAACTGGCCACCCATTATTGAGACAGGTTCAGACGATCTTTGGAGAAAGATACAAGCCATGGAGTACTCGTTCATCGACCTGTTGAACAAAACACCGGCGTAAATCTCCATTCTTGCTTTGCTACAAAATTTTGAGACGCACAAGAACACTCTATTGAAGGTGCTGAGTGAAGCATACGTACCCAGCAACATCACTGGCGGAGAAATGGCTAATATGGTCGGACGGGTATTGTAATATCATAAGATCACATTTCATGAGGACAAGCTACCACCTGAAGGTTTGGGTCACAACAAGGCACTGCACATCACCGTGCAATGCGTTTATCACAAGAATCCTGATCGATGGAGGGTCCAGTCTCAACATTTGTCTGTTGGTAACACTCACGAAGTTGGGTAAGGGACTATATGAAATAAGGACGGACCTATCAATGTGAAAGCTTTCGACGACTCCCAAAGGTCCACCATTGGGGAGATTAGTCTATGTTTGCAAATGGGGCCAACTTGGTTCGATGTTGATTTCCAAGTGATAAACGTGCCAGCATATTACAATTACTGTTGGGACGGCCATGGATTCATGCTGCTGGGGCCGTAGCATATACACTGCATCAGGCGGTAAAGTTTGAATGGAATCACCAGGAGGTGATCATTCAAGGCGACGGTAGCAACCCTATATATAGTCGCCAGACCATTCCGTCAATCGAAGGAAAAAGAAGCTAGGTGGAGAGACTTACCATCGCATCGAATGGGTAAATGTTGTTGACAAAGACAAATGGTGGGATAACAAGATCGAGAGTATACTGAATTGGAGTGGGTACGAACCTGGCAAAGGGCTCGGCAAGAACCTCCAAGGAATCACTAAGCCCATAAAACTCAAGAAGCATGGCACCAATTTTGGTCTGGGATATGAGTACACCTGGGAAGAATTCAACAACTGGTCGCCACTATGGCGCGGTCCTTACTATCCACTGGAGCAGCCGATACCACATCTGGACTAAGCTTTCCAACCTACCGATATTATTTATGGGACAGATGAAGAAGAAGCACTAGCAACGATGAATAACTTTTTCTTAGAAGATAATGACATGGACTGTTGTGTTGTTCTCGAGGAGAAGGGGAGGAAGGCCCTTCCATACAGGCTATAAGCAGAGGAGCACGCCTCAATAATTGGACCATCAGGACAACCAGAGCCGGACGAGACTCGGGGTAGCAAGGCTAAAACAAGTATCATGCACTATTTTATTTACTAAATGATTTTCTTTCGCATTTTAATTCCCGCAATAAGAGCTCCAATGTTCCAAAACAATTATGCAATTTATCCAAGCATTTTAACTTTTCTTATAATTCGACGTTTATTATTATTTTTCTCTCATTACTTTACTTATACAGTGTTACTATTACTTACCTTGATGAGCCAATGACTGTGACATGTAATGAGACAATTCAACAAACGGACATAGATTCAGAGAAAGATGACATACCAGAAGAGATTGTTAAGGAAGTTAAGAATTTTGAGAACGAGCCTAAGTCCAACCTGGACGAGACAAAAGTTATTAACCTAGGAGATGCAGAAAACGTCAAAGAAACATGAATCAGCATTCACTTATTGCCATCAGAAAAGAAGGAATACACAGAATTTCTAAGAGAATATGGGGACATATTTGCCTGGTCGTATGATGACACGACTGGTCTGAGTACATCTATTGTGGCTCACAAACTGCCAACTAATCCAACATGTCCACCAGTAAAGCAAAAGCTCAGAAAGTTCAAGCCTGATATGAGTCTAAAAATCAAGGAAGAAGTCACTAAGCAGGTCAAAGCTAAGGTTCTCAGGGTAGTAGAATACCCGATATGATTAGCCAACATCGTACCAGTACCGAAGAAGGATGGGAAGGCCAGAGTCTGTGTCGACTACCGGGATTTCAACCGGGCCAGTCCGAAGGATGATTTCCCTTTGCCAAACATACACATCCTGATCGACAATTGCGCCAAGAATGAGTTGCAATCGTTTGTAGATTGTTTTGATGGTTATCATCAGATCTGGATAGATGAAGAAAATGCTGAGAAAATGGTTTTCATTACGCCGTGGGGAATGTATTGTTACAAGATGATGCCATTTGGGTTAAAGAATGCAGGGGCCACCTACATGAGGGCCATGACCACCATTTTCCACGATATGATACACAAGGAGATTGAGGTATATGTAGATGATGTCATTATCAAGTCCAAGAAAGCCACCGATAACATGAAAGATTTGAGGAAGTTCTTCAATAGACTGCAAAGGTACAACCTGAAACTGAATCTCATAAAGTGTACATTTGGGGTTCCTGCTGAAAAATTACTTGGGTTTATTTTGAGTCGCCGAGGAATAGAACTGGATCCATTAAAAGTCAAAGCTATTCAAGAATTGTCACCGCCAAAGAACAAGAAGGATATGATGAGTTTCTTGTGAAGGCTTAACTACATTAGCCGGTTTATAGCGCAATCTACAGTTATCTGTAAGCCAATATTTAAGATGTTGAGGAAGGACGCCGCTACCAAATGGACTAATGAGTGCCAAAAAGCTTTCGACAGAATCAAGAAATACCTGTGAACACCACCAGTCTTGGTCCCGCCCGAGCCAGGTAGACCTCTATTACTCTACCTTGCAGTATTGGATGGAGCGTTCGGTTGTGTTCTAGGGCAGCATGATGAAACGGGGAGGAAAGAGCAGGCCATCTATTACCTCAGTAAGAAGTTCACCTTGTACGAGGCCCTGTACTCTCTGGTAGAGCGCACCTTTTATGCTTTGACTTGGGTAGCTCAGAAGCTGAGGCACTACTTCTGTGCCTATACCACATATCTTATATCAAGGATGGATCCTTTAAAGTACATCTTTCAGAAATCCATGCCCACTAGCAAGTAAGCCAAGTGGCAAATCCTGTTGAGTGAGTTCGACATTGTTTATGTAACTCAGAAATCGGTCAAGGGACAAGCACTAGCAGATCACCTTGCTGAGAATCCAGTGGATGGAGAATAAGAACCCATAAAAATGTATTTTCCTGATGAAGAGGTATCATTCATAGGAGAAGATATTGCAGAATCCTATGACGGTTGGAGAATGTTTTTCGATGGAGCAGCAAATTTCAAAGTAGTTGGCATAGGAACAGTCCTAGTATCAGAAATCGGTCAGCATTATTCGGTGTCTACTAAACTTAGGTTCCCGTGCACCAACAACATGGCCGAGTATGAAGCTTGCATCTTAGGGCACAAAATGGACATTGACATGAACATTCAAGAATTGCTAGTGATTGGAGATTTGGACCTACTCATACATCAGGTGCATGAAGAATGGGCAACCAAGAACTCCAAGATACTCCCCTACCTGCATCATGTACATGAATTGAGGAAAAGGTTTACAAATACGAAATTCCAGCATGTTCCCATAATCCAGAATGAGTTCACCGATGCGTTGGATGCCCTATCATCCATGATACAACATCCAAACAAAAACTTTATTGATCCCATTCCAATAAAGATCCATGATCAGCCAACTTACTGTGCCCACGTCGAAAAAGAAGCAGATGGAAAGCCTTGGTTTCATGATATCAAGGAATATTTGGCAAAAGGCGAGTGCCCAGAATTTGCAAACCCCATTCAAAAATGCACACTTCAGAGATTGTCCAACAATTTCTTTCACAACGGAGGAATCCTGTATAGAAGGACTCCCGATTTAAGACTATTAAGGTGTGTCGACTAAAAGGAAGCATCCAAGCTACTAGAGGAAATTCATGTCGGGACCTGCGGTCCATATATGAACGGTTTTGTCTTAGCCAAGAAGATACTCTAGGCTGGTTACCTTTGGATGACTATGGAAACGGACTGCATCCAGTATGTCCAGAAATGCCACTGCTGTCAGATACATGCAGACATGATAAAGGTACCTCCAAATGAGCTTAATGCAACAAGTTCACCTTGGTCGTTCGCCGCTTGGGGGATGGATGTTATTGGACCAATCGAGCCTGCCACTTCCACTAGACACAGATTTATCCTGGTAGCAATTGACTATTTCACCAAATGTGTCGAAGCAGTATCTTATAGAGCAGTAACCAAGAAAGTCGTGGCAGACTTTGTCCGCGACCGCATTGTTTGTCGATTCGGGGTTCCAGAGTCGATCATTACTGATAATGGCTCCAACATTAACAGTGACTTGATGAAAGCTATGTGTGAAACCTTCAATATCAAACACAAGAATTTCACAACCTACAAACCTCAGATGAACGGGGCCGTAGAAGCCGCCAACAAGAATATCAAGAAGATATTGAGGAAAATGATAGAGAAGCAAAAATAGTGGCACGAGAAATTATCATTTGCTTTACTGGGGTATTGCACCTCAGTCCGCACATCAACAGGGACAACCCCCTATATGCTGGTTTACGGTACAAAGGCGTCATTTCCGTTGAGGTAGAAATTCCCTCCCTAAGGATCATGCAGGAAGCTGAGCTCGACGATGCAGAGTGGGTGAAAAGTCGTTACGAGCAACTAGCACTTATAGATGGAAAAAAATGAATGTAGTTTGCCATGGTCAACTTTATCAGAAAGAATGTCTAGAGCCTTCAACAAAAGAGTCAAGCCGAGACAGTTCACATCGGGATAGCTGGTGTTAAAGAAACTTTTTCCACATCAGGATGAAGCCAAAGGGAAGTTCTCTTCCAACTGGCAGGGTCCATACATGGTTCACCGGGTTCTGACAGGAGGAGCCCTCATACTCGTAGAAATGGACGAAGAAGTCTAGCCAAAGCCGATCAATTCAGATGCAGTCAAGAGTTATTATGTGTGATCTTTATGCTTTTCTTATATGATGTAATTTGAACTACACCTGACTTGATTTCCGTTTAAGAGGGGATACGTGGGCATCCCTATGGGTTCGGTCACAATTTAATAAAATTTTCATTTCCCCCGCAGTTGGAAACTGCGGCAGAATTTTGAGGAGGACCCTCAAAATTCCGAAGTAATTTTAGTCGATCATCGCAGGCAATAGTCAGAAGCATCGACCAATTAAACTGGGCAGAATTTTGAGGAGGACCCTCAAACTTCTGTAGCAAGAGAGGTTGCAATGTCCCGAACCACGTCACAGTCATCGGTTCATCTAAAAAATTATTATTATTATTATTGTTATTATTATGTCATATTTTTACGAAATCATACATGTTTACTATTAAAATTGCTTTGTTTAGCAACGCTACCCCAATGATACATACAGTATTACCAGATCAAAGCCGAGAAGGTCAAGTAGAGCCAGCGGGGATACGAACTAACCTCCCCTTTTACAAAATTTACGATTTTTCTTTGGATGCAGGCACTTAGATTGTGCAATCATCAAACATATCATACACTCGCGAGACAAACATTGTTCAGGAATACAACTCTCAGAACCGTTGCACTTACCTACATTTGCTATCCATGCACACCAATGGCATTCCGTGTGTCACAATGTCCCCAGCAGTCACAATATCTCAACCTGATACCAGCTAAGAAAGCTCTATTACCACTTGCCATTTTATTTCTTGCATAAGAATACCATTCTGCCTTCCGAGACTAAACCATGTCTCCATCTGTATTTTCTGTATTGCATAAGGCTACCATTCTGCCTTCCGAGACTAAATGTTGTCTCCATCTACATTTTCTACATTGCATAAGGCTACCATTCTGCCTTCCGAGACTAAACGCTGTCTCCATCTGCATTTTCTGTATTGCATAAGGCTACAATTCTGCCTTCCGAGGTTAAGCTCTACCTCCATATGCATCTGCATGGCTGAAAGATTGCCACCTATTATTTCATGGCTGAAAGATCGCCATATCATCTACGTCTGCATGGATGAAAGATCGCCACCTACTACATTTGCATGGCTGAAAGATCGTCGCTTCATCTAAATTTGCATGGCTGAAAGATCGCCACATCATCTATATTTGCATGGCTGAAAGATTGCCACCCCATCTACAATTGCATGGCTGAAATATTGCCACTTTCTACGTTGTATGGCTGAAAGATCGCCACCTACTATGTTGCATGGCTGAAAGATCGCCACCTACTGCATCCGCATGGCTGAAAGATCGCCTCATATTGCATTCATATAGGCTGAAAGATCGCCACATACTGCATCTCATAGGCTGAAAGATCGCCTCATACTGTATCTCATGGGCTCAAATATTGCCACATACTGCATCTTAGGGGCTGAAAGATTGCCAAATTATCCAAAGGTGTCATCGTTTGGAGGTACCATTTTCATAGCTCTAGAACACCATGTCATGGCTTGAGGATACCTTTTAATTTTCTCGCGTATCATTATTCAAAGGCATCATAGCTCGTAGGCACCATCCTCATAGCCCGAGAGCATCATTTCATGGCCTGCGAATCCTTTATTACATGTTTCATGGCCCAGGACATCATGGTCTAAGGACATCATTCTCATCGTCCGAAGATGACATTCATGGTCCGATGGGAATTTGCATAGTATTTAAATCTATGCACGATATATTCTTGTATTGCATATTTGCAGGTAAACCGGCGAGCAACGGCCATCTCGGTAGGAGCGATCTCATTCCAGTTCCCGCAGCCCTATCAGACCTTCGCCATTCACCCCGTCTTGGATATTGTGTCCATTCTCGAACGTCTCCGCAGCCTAAACTTCTTCAAACCATTTCGCTCGGTTAAAATTGGACATCATATCTTTACCGGACAACTCTTCCATCCTTTCCGGGTAAAGAGGAGCAGTTGTTGATACCCAATTTTTTCTGTATATTTTTATATACAAAGTACTTTCAAAATAGCATAAATATGCATGTATAAGTATGTCCAAATGTTTTATCACTTTTTCCTATTTTTTTAAACATTTTTAAACCAATTTATTCCTTTATTTTACTCATAAAAAATCAATAATAATTCCAAAAATTATCATTTTTGGTGATTCATTTGTTGTATCCTCATATTTTAACTAAAATATAGCAAAGATAATTTTTTCATATTTTCACAAATTTATTTAGTATTTTTAAAACTAAGTTACATGCAATTGCAATGTTAGCCTCTTTTAGATTTAATTACATTTATATCTATAAAAATTTAAGTCCAGTATTTTTAATTTGATAATTATGTACTATAAATCATTTTAGTACCTATAATTTATTTACATAAATATTTTACTATTTTTTATAAATCAAATAGGAAAAATTGGCTATTTAAATTTTAGCCCCATTTTATTTCAATTATAGCTCGATTTTGAACCCCAATTGAACCCAATTTGAAGCTCAATTACCCTAACCCAATTCCCATTCAAACCGACCCACAACCCATTTAAATGACCCACCCGGATTCCCATATAATCCCAGCCATTGAATGTTTAGATCAACGGCTCCTATTAATCATTTCCTAATTAAAACCAAAGACCCCCCAAACCCTTTTAATTCTTCATAATTCGCCGCATTTGAAACCCCTCCTCTCCCAAATCCTATCTACAACCACATCAAACCCTCGCCGCCGCCACCCTAATTCGCTCTACTCCATGGCTTTCCAAGGCCATCGGAGACTTGTATCAACCTCTCATGGCCCCTACGTGTTCGTTCATGTGGTCTCATGACTAGATCCCAAAATGGCTTTGTCCAGTCTTTGCTCGATGACTTTTTTCCGGTTGTCTCTGACCTTTCTCCGGCCAGCCATGGCTATTTGAGTCAGACTTTTGACTCTCCTGCTTAGATCGATGGTTTTCAAGGCCTTTCTCATCACCTGGGTTCTTCTGAAACCCTAACCTCTATGGTTTTTTCGATTTCTCTTAGATCTGCTTCAGATCTATGTTTGCTTTGGACTTCTAAGCATTTTTCTCGAAGTTTCTTTTTTAAAACTCTGCTGTCAAAACCCCTTATCTTTTCCGGTTAGGGTTCTTGTTAAATTATTTCAAAAATTTTCTCTGATTTTTGACATGTTTTGCTATGTTTGCTCATATCGTTCTTCTACATGAGTTTGCATGTTAAAAGCCCTAATTTCTTCTGACAGTTTATTAGATGAATGCTTGTTTGCTTGAGTTTTGTCTGATTTGTTTGTTTATCCTCATTTAAAACTCTACTGTTGTTGAAAATCCTATGGCTTTGAGTCTAAGATTGTTCGTTTAAGTGCATGACTCGATTTGAAGTTCTTTATTTCAAAACTTTTTATTCCTTTGTGTGATTCTTCTGACTCTGGTTTTCTATCATCTCTAAAACTTGATTCTCGAAACCCTAATTTTTAAAAGAGGGTTTTCCTCACCTGCTACTGTGAGATCTTCGCATGCCTTGATATTCGATATTTTCTTCACTACTGATTCAATGTGACTTGACCTACTAGACTATCATGCTTCGAATGTTGCTATCTACTGAATTTTGTGCTACTATTGTATGCTATTTCCTTTTGCCAACAGGCTTGGCCTCGCATGTATAGTGTTTATGCACCTTATTTATATGTTGAGTTTCCTTCTTTGACTGATCTTCAAACTTGTGACTGATTTCAAACTTTCCCTTTGTGAAATTCTGATTTCACTCGCCTGTTAAGGTTAACTAATTTCTTTTCCTGTTTTGCCTTACTGAATCCTTTCCAAAATTTGAGAATTTCTATACCTAGACTTGATTGCTTACTTATTATTTTACTGCCTCTTTTATGGCAACTGTCAACATGCTGACAAATTGATTTCCTTCCTTATTTTGAACCTGTCACTACCCGTTAAGCAAGTGATCCCTTAATTAAAGGCAATCAGTTGAATAATTGATTCTGAATCATGATTGTTTCCATATTTGTAGCTTATTACCTCTCTCTTACTCGTTTTCAAAAACTATAAATACCCTGAACTTCTTTTATTTCAAGGACACGAACACAAGGCATAAAACACTTGAGTTCAAACACACTCCACTAAATCTCCCTCTTTTTCTGTTACTACTATATTGCTGCCTTACCTAGCCGGCTGAAAGCCAAGGCTAGGCTTTGGGAAACTTGCTTATTTTTCTCCGTATTTGCATTTCTTACTGGTATGTTCTAATTAAGCTTCTGCACCAACAACAACATGCTTATTTACTGTTTCTTCCATCCTTGCTTGTCTACTGTTTGTATTTAACCCAGTACCATTATTAAAGCATATTGTAACTTCCCCTTTTTCCTATTCTGAATTAATGTATCATGACTTGTGAATCCTAAATACCTATCCCAATATGTTTAATACTTGTGGTTGGTTGGGGCATGACAGCATTGGACATTGTTGTGCATGATCCAAACCTGATTCCCCTGGGATCAATAACCTCCATGTTTATCTCATATGTTGTGATTGGGTTACCGACATTTTAGTACTTCCCATTGCTGTGCATGCCCAATGCTAACCCATACGTAAGTGTATAGGCTCATTGCAATGGACTCATAATCCCCTGACCCCTTTTTATGAAATTTTTAACTCTGAAAAGGCTAATGGTTGTCTCCCTATCATACTTTACCCTCCTCTATTCCCTCAGTTCTTGAAACTCTATTTATGCACTTTCACTATATTCTTAGACTTAAGTTTTGCCCCCCTTATGTGAGCCCTGCCTTGGGACCCATGAGCTCCCTCTGAACTTGGACACATAAGGGCTGGCATTTCCACACTGCACTCATCCCTATTCTGGTTATGTAACTTGGGTGTGAGCATTGCCCGAGGTCCTATTGAGACCCTTAGGGAACTCTGACACACTCAAGTCCGAGAAAGGCTTTGGATCAATGGCATTTTTGAGGTGGTTTATTCCATAACTCAGGGAGGAAGTCAAGAATCAGGTTTCTTCTGGTTGTAACTTTTCTTTGTACTTTTCTGATGTAATTCATTATTTCTGGTTTGTAATAATTTGTAAAAAACATTTGGGGGTTGGCTAGTGAAAAGGGTAACTATGTATGCTCAAGGGTAGAAAGCATGCCTATAGGACTGTTTTAAATCCTGCGTGTTCAATTTTGCATTTTTTTAGACACCATGTCTTGTAGGGTTTATCTCAATTTCTTCATGGTCAATGTCACACCTAGGTAACCTGCCTATATGACTTATGCCATTTAGATATCATGCTTTAGGTTCTAAATGGCTATAAATAAGTGTCATGTTCATAATATCGAAATCAGTAATATGTAGAAATCATGCCTATAGGGATTCCTAAGTAAATCTGGTTCGTTTCCATTCACATTCAACATTAGATATCATGTCCATAGGGTTTAAAATCAACAATAGTAGATACCATCGCTACCTAATCTGAAACTAGTTCAATTTAAGATCAGTCTATTCTGACTCAATTTTAAATAATCTAATTCCCTTTTTTAACGAGGTTTAGCAAGCATGCCTATAGGATTTCAAACAATTCATTTTGAGTTATTACTTTTTCGCCACATTCTGAATCAATTAGATATCATGCCTATAGGATCCAATCGAAACACATAGGCAAGCCTTAGAGTAATAACCATAAAAAACTGAATCTGCCTTTGTTAATTGCTATAACCAGCAGGCAGGCCTGATTTGGAATTCTTATCTGTATAAACAGATCTGCTTCAATAATCAAACTCCTCTCGCCTTTAGTATTTTAATCAGACCTAAAAAGTATGTGCAAGTCATGCTAGTTATGTGCTTTTGTTTAAGGAGGTGTATATGGGCCTTTATCTAATTATATGCTTTCCACAACATGCAGTATGTGTTTTGTATGTCACCTTAGATTTTTACTCTTTGAAACTAATCAGCCTAATATCCCTCCCCTTTAGGAATAGTAGTCCTAAGCTCCCCCGGGACTGATAGGAATATGACGGTAATAGAATGCAATAGTAATCGAGACCAATCCGCGTTTTAATATCTCAACGAGGTAGGAAGGGTAGATATGGATATGATGACCGGTGCACTAATACCACGTGTATCCCCTCTTTTGAGGAGTGTCATACCGGGTATCGCATTGATGTGATCCATATTAAATATAAACCTAGGACCCACTTTCCCTTTATTTGCAAACTCATTTTCAAAACTCTTTTTTTAATTGTTCTTTCTTTTTATGTGTTTAAATCCCCTAATATTTGAGCCCATACTTGTCTATTTGCTAAATTCATAATAAATTGTCTAGTCGGGCACCACACTAGAGGATCCCGAGGGGTGCCTAACACCTTGCCCTTGGGATAATTTCAAGATCTTACCCTATCTCTGGTTATTCAAACGAAACTTAAAATTGAACCTCATTGGTGTCCTAATGCACCTTAAATCATTAGGTGGCGACTCTTCAAAATTGCAAATCCCAGCTCCTAAAAGGAACGAGTTGTCCCATACCAAATGTCATAAACCCGATTTCGCAAGAAAAAGGGAGGCGGCGCTCATGTCTCTTCTGCGCATGTTTTTCATGTACAGATCCAGGTACTTCTACTCAGCCCTACCATCCTTGAGGGAGGCGACTACTTAGAGACTTTGAGATACATCTACCACGTCCATAGACCGAGGAGTCCCTTTCTATTCCTGCATTTTTTTTGTATTAATCCCTTCTGTACTTTCTGTTCTTATTAGACAAATTCCGGAGTTAGAGCTATGTAGTATTTCCTTTTCTTAGCTTGTGATTTGTGGGTTTCCAGGTCTTGGATTTGGATATTGGTTTTGAGGTTAATATATGGTGTATGCCGACGCTTACCTAGTCGTAGAGACTAGGTGCCATCACGATAGTTCGCGGAGGGCGAACCGGGGTTGTGATATTACATCTCGCATTTTCGTACGTTAAAAATTTCGTTTTTAGTTAACCGACGTAGACTCGGGGATGAGATCATCTTGATGTTAACGTACTTACGTTATTATAACAAGTGATAAATAAGTGTTATGAAGGATAAAGGGGTATACGGATTAAAGAAAACAAGTTTTGTTGAAAGCGGTCAATTTGGAATAAAATACGGGTCGAGCAATAATACTTGATAATTATGAACTAGTACCATGCAAAGTGCCATATAACCACGGTAGTATAATATATAAAGTATATATGAAGTATTTTAAAAACAAATAGAATTTTAAGTAATTCGTGGTAATTTGTAAATTATGCGAGTAATTGATTAATTATCGAGTAATAGGACATTATTCGGTTAACTAATAAGTGGATAAAACTTAATTAACTATATCCACAAAGATACGTGGCAGTAAACCACAATTTAAGCTTATGACTAAGAGTCATATGTGCTTCGTATGATAGAAACGTGTAAATCATTTGGTCTTAGACAAAGTTAGTCACATACATTAGAAAGCAAATTCAGTCCCTTCGTCAATTCCAAAAACGCTAAAGAGCATAAGCAATTCTTAAAATTCAAATGTGTTTGGAACAAAATCAATTCCTTTTTAAGTTCAAATAAGTTGAAAGCAGAAACATTTTCGAGCCATTCACACGTTCAAACCTCACCCCAAAAATCAGATCAACTCAACGTTAAACATAAAGCCAAAACTTCGTTCATCCAGTTCAAAAAAATACAGATTCTTAAATTCAATTTTTGGGTGTAAGTTCAATCCATGAAGGTTTCCAACGGGATAATTATACAGAGTTGTTCCTACTCTAGGTATGTTAAGTCTCTCCCTTCTTTCTTTTGGCATGGTCCAAATTATAATGAAAAAACGAACAAATACACGGTTTCTATAAATTATTCTATTCATAGAAATAGTAGGGGTGTCTATATTCTTGATTCCCCATGAGAATTATTATTTTC
The DNA here is from genome assembly GCF_000393655.2 of Nicotiana sylvestris. NCBI lineage: Eukaryota > Viridiplantae > Streptophyta > Magnoliopsida > Solanales > Solanaceae > Nicotiana > Nicotiana sylvestris. The sequence continues at coordinate 61,024,331 of NC_091058.1, forward strand.
TTCTGTTCATGGGTCTCAGAATAATACGCAGTTGGAAAAATTTATCCGGAAGGAATATTGAGATTATTACGTATTTTTCATGCATTTCATACATGTGCATTGACCCATGACCAGATGGCGTTATATACGCGTATATATGTATATGGGATATGGGAAAAGGTTACGGCGTTATATACGCACCACCACCTGATCAGTTGGTATATGATGATGATATTGCCCACAGTGGCAAAAATATGATTCAAACGGCGTTATATACGCATATATATGTATGTATTCGAACGGCATTATATACGCGTATATATGTATGTATATATATGTACATGCGATATGGGAAAGATTATGGCGTTATATACGCACCACCACCTGATCAGCTGGTATATGTTGATGATATTGCCCACAGTGGCCGAGATGATATGATGGGATACCCTCAGTGGCTTGATGATATTATGTACACCATACCTATGCATGGCATGACATTTACATGCACGTGCATGACGTTATAAATGTTTCAGTATTTACAAAGTTATTCAAATTTAAAAATGTGTTTTAGTATTTCATGTTTCATCTATGTCTTTTACGTACTAATTTCCATGTCTTACATACTCAGTACTAATTTCCATGTCTTACATACTCACGGGGCCTGCGTTTCATGCCCGCAGGTACAGGTAGGCAAGTTGACGGTCCCCCTTCTTAGGATCCCTGATCATCGAGAGTTGGCATGCTCCATTTGATCCGGAGCTGCTTTCGATATTGGTACGATACGTTTGTACATATATATGAATATGAGTATGACTTGGCTCAGTCCAGTCTTTGTATAGTTATGTTTCTATTAGAGGTTTGTAGACAGTATGTCTAGTTGGGTTGTATGTGGCCTTGTTGACTTTCAGTTTTTGATGTATAATTGTCTATAGCAGCCTTGCCGGCTCACCCACTGTATTCTACCTGTATACGTACATATGCCTTGATGGCAAGCTTCTTTCACGTATGTTAATTTTTAATGCAGCAGATGTTATTCAGGTTTATATTTTAGACGCATGCTTAGGGGTGTTTGACAGGTAAGACTCAGACGCCCATCATAGCCCATCTGTTTGGGTCGTGACAAAAGTGGTATCAGAGCAGTTCTATCCTAGGGTTGTCTATAGACCGTGTCTAGTAGAGTCTTGTTTATGGGTGTGTCGTGCACCACACTTATAAATAGGAGGCTACAGGACATATAGGATGTTATCCTCTCTTTTTATCTAATGATCGTGCAATACAAGAATTCTTGTTCCTAACGATACTTTATATTTTCAGCAATGCCTCCAAAGAGTACGGCCACCCAGAAGGGAAAGTCCGTGGCTGGTGAGACTACTAGTCGAGCACCATGAGTTACCAGGGTCGGGGAAAATCTCATGGTGAGGTTCCATCTCAGACTTCACATACCCCGCCTTTTCCAGAAGAGTTTCGAAGGGCACCAGTTCTAGCACCAGCCCCTATACATTCAGCACCTCAGTAGGATACGTCGGGTCAGGAGATGAGAGATGATGTTTAGTTATTTACCTGATTAGTAGCCGCACATGCTCGGCGTCAGGAAGCAGGTATTGGTCACGCAGATAGGTCCGTGAGCATGAGGGTTCGTGACTTTATTAATTTGGACCCTCCAGTATTCACTGGAGCAGACCGGAATGAGGACCCTCAGGTATTTATTGATAGAGTACAGAGGACGTTACGTGTAATGAAGGCCACTGAGACTGAGTCAGTTGAGCTAGCTTCCTATAGACTCTGATATGTTGCCGTTAATTTGTACGAGTTTTGGGAATTGTCCAGAGGTGAGAATGCCCCTCCAGTGGTATGGTAGAAGTTTACAGAAGCTTTTCTTCGTCATTATCTACAACTAGAGCTTAGGCGAGCCAGAATTAATAGGTTCTTGACACTTCGGCAGGGAAACATGAGTGTTTGGGAGTATTGTCTTCAGTTTGATTCGTTGTCTAGGTATGCTCCCACTATTGTATCTAAGATGGAGGATTGGATTCACCGGTTCGTGATGGGATTAGAGCCTTACTTGTTTAACGATTGTATGTTGGTTTCACTTTATCCAGACACGAATATTTCTTGTATTCAGGTGTACGCTTAGGGTGTAGAGGAGCGTAAACAGAAATAGAGGGCCAATTGTGAGCATGATAGGGCCCAGAATAAAAGAGCGAGGTCTTCGGGTCCTTCTGGTGAGTTTTGAGATGGTCACAGGCAGCAGTATTTGAGATATCCATCCCAGCCCTCGGCTAGTGCGCCCCCTCAGTTTGGAGGAAAGAGATTTGATCGTTCTACATATTCAAGGTCTGGTCAGAATTTTAGGGCCTTAGGTTCTCTGTATAGGGGTGAGTCAAATCAGATGAGGCCACCCTTGCCACGATGTACTCAATGTGGTAAGCAGCATACTGGGCAGTGCCGTATAGGACTAGATGTTTGTTATACTTGTGGTTATCCGGGCCACATTGTGAGGGATTGTCTGATAAGAGGTGATGCAAGCATAGCTCAGCCAGCGGGATCTGTGGCTGGATTGTCATCATCAGTACGCCCCCCTAGGCAAAGTCCCCAAGCACCAATGAGTCGTGGTAGAGGCAGAAGCGGAGCATCTAGCTTGAGCAGCCCTCAAAATCGTATTTATGAATTGGCAGGACGACAAGACCAAAGTCATCGCCTGATGTTGTTACAGGTATATTATCAGTCTCCTCCTACGATGTATATGCACTAATTGATCCAGGTTCCACCTTATCATACGTTACTCCGTTGATTGTTAGTAAGTTTGAAATAAAACCTGAATTGGTTAAACCTTTTGAGGTATCTACACCTGTTGGGGACTCGGTGATAGCTAAGCAAGTATATAGGGGTTGTATAATAATAGTTCATGGTCGACCTACCGTAGCAGACTTAATCGAGTTAGATATGGTAGAATTTGATGTTATAATGGGTATGGATTGGTTGGCTTCTTGTCATGCCAATGTTGATTGTAGATCGAAGATAGTCCGATTTCAATTTCCGGGGGAGCCTATTTTGGAGTGGAAAGGTAACACGGCATCGCCGAGAGGTAGATTTATTTCCTATCTCAAGGCAAGGAAGATAATCAGAAAGGGATGTATTTATCACTTAGTTCGGGTTCAGGATATGGAAGTAGAGTCACCAACCATTCAGTCCATCCCTGTGGTAAATGAGTTTCCAGATACCTTCGCTGATGAACTTTCGGGTCTCCCGCCAGAGCAAGAAATTGAGTTTTCTATTGACCTACTACCAGATACTCACCCAATATCTATTCCTCCCTATACAATGGCCCCCGCAGAGCTGAAAGAGTTGAAAGAACAACTAAAGGACTTGCTTGAAAAAGGTTTTATCAGACCTAGTACGTCACCGTGGGGAGCACCTGTGCTGTTTGTAAGGAAGAAAGATGGTTCCTTAAGAATGTGTATTGATTATAGGCAACTGAATAATGAATAAGGTGGCGATCAAGAATAAGTACCCGCTCCCGAGGATTGACGACTTATTTAATCAGTTGCAAGGTGCCAAGTGGTTTTCAAAGATAGACTTGAGGTTTGGGTACCATCAAGTAAGGGTTAAGGATGAAGATATTTCGAAGACAGCCTTCAGGACTAGATATGGGCATTTTGAGTGTCGGGTTATATCATTCGGTCTGACCAATGCCCCAACAGTATTTATGGATTTGATGAACCGTGTGTTCAGGCCTTTCTTAGCTCTGTTTGTAATTGTATTTATTGACGATATATTGGTATATTCGCGTTCAGAGGATGAGCATGCTGGTCATCTGTGTACGGTGCTCAGAGTTCTACAAGAAAGGAAGTTGTATGCAAAATTTTCTAAGTGTGAATTCTGGTTGAACTCTGTAACTTTCCTTGGGCATATCATTTCGGGTGAAGGCATCCTGGTGGATACACAAAAGATTAAGGTAGTAAAGACTTGGCCTAGGCCCACAACACCAACAGAGGTTCGCAACTTTCTTGGGTTGGCAGGATATTACAGGAGATTTGTGGAAGGATTTTCTTCCCTTTCAACACCTTTAACAAAGTTGACTCAGAAAGGAGCAAAGTTTCAATGGATTGATGCTTGTGAACGGAGTTTCCAGGCATTAAAGGACAGGTTAACTTCAGCACCGGTTCTAACGCTTCCAAAAGGGACCGATGGTTATGTTATCTATTGCGATACTTCAGGCGTTGGATTGGGTTGTGTGCTGATGCAGCATGGTAAGGTTGTGGCTTATGCTTCTAGACAACTAAGAAAGCACGAGAAGAACTACCCGACCCACGATTTAGAGTTAGTTGCGGTGATTCATGCACTAAAGATGTGGAGGCACTACTTGTATGACATTCATGTTGATATCTATACGGATCATAAGAGCATCCAGTACATCTTCAAGCAAAAGGAATTGAATCTTTGTCAAAGAAGATGGTTGGAGCTACTTAAAGACTATGACGTTAATATTTTATACCATTCGGGGAAGGCAAACGTAGTTGCCGATGCTCTCAACTGTAGATCTATGGATAGCTTGTCGTATTTGCAGCCAGAAAAGAGGGGAATAGCCTATGAGGTTCATCAGCTAACTAGTCTTGGAATTCAGTTACTGGACTCAGGTGAAATTGGAATTACTCTTCAGGATACGGCAACATCATCTTTAGTAACTGAAGTAAAGGAACGCCAGTACGAGGATCCTGTGCTAATTCATTATAGAGATACCACTCTTCAGAAGGAGAAGACACCGTTTGTAATTACCGAAGATGGGGTCCTCAGATATCAAGGGCGATTATGTGTGCCTAATGTTGCAGGGTTGCATCGGCAGATTATGGGAGAAACTCACTATTCCCGTTATTCTATCCATCCAGGAACGACAAAGATGTATCATAACATCAAGGAAATATATTGGTGGGACAGAATGAAAAAGGATATAGCATAATTTGTTTCTCAGTGCCCTAACTGTCAGCAATTAAGATCGAGCATCAAAAACCCGGTGGATTACTGCAGGTTATGGAAATTCCGACTTGAAAATGGGAAATAATCAATATGGACTTCATCATAGGCTTACCTCGTACCCAGTGTAAGTTCGATTCAATATGGGTGATCGTTGATAGGCTCACAAAGTCAACCCATTTTCTGCTTGTTAGAACTACGTATTCCTCAGAAGATTATGCGAGGCTTTATATTAAGGAGATAGTACGACTGTATGGTGTGCCTGTATCTATTATCTCAGATAGAGGAGCTCAATTTACAGCTAACTTTTGGAGGTCCTTCCAAAAGGGATTGGGGACTCAAGTAAGTCTTAGTACAATATTTCATCCCCAGACAGAAGGACAAGCTGAGCGTACTATTCAAACACTGGAGGATATGTTGCAAGCTTGTGTAATAGACTTCAAAGGTAGCTGGGATGGTCATCTGCCGCTTATTGAGTTCGCATATAATAATAGCTACCATTCCAGCATTCAGATGGCTCCATACGAAGCACTTTATGGACGAAAGTGTAGGTCTCCTATAGGGTGGTTCGACATTGGAGAATCTGGATTACACGGGCCAGACCTGGTTCAGCAAGCCATAGAAAAAGTAAAGCTTATCCGGGATCGACTATTGACAGCTCAGAGTCGTCAGAAGTCATATTCAGATGTGCGATGTCGAGATTTAGAGTTTGGGGCTGATGACTGGGTATTCTTGAAGGTATCGCCTATGAAGGGTGTGATGAGATTTGGCAAAAAGGGTAAACTTAGCCCACGGTATATTGGGCCTTATAGGATCATTCAGAGAGTGGGACGAGTAGCTTATGAGTTAAAATTGCCCTTGGAATTGGAGTCTGTCCATCCAGTTTTTCACGTATCTATGTTACGAAAGTGCATTGGCAATCCTACCCGAGTAGTGCCCACGAATGATGTACAGATTACAGAGGACTTGTCATACGAGGAAATTCTTGTTACCATTCTAGACCGACAAATCCGCAAGCTGCGAAATAAGAAGGTAGCCTCCGTGAAAGTGCTTTGGAGGAACAACAATGTAGAATAAATGACTTGGGAGGCCGAGAAAGACATGAAGTCTAGATATCCCTACCTATTTCCTCTTCCAAAGAAGGGTCTAACTGAGACGTCATAAACTCAAGGAGCGTGTATAAATTTTTCTGTTAATAATTTTTGTTGTCCTGTGTATCGTTGAATTATTAAGCTTTTATAGGGAGAATTGCTAGTAGTGCTATGAACAAGCCGACCTTGCCAAAGTTATGCAGATTACGGGGAGTTGAACATTCGAGGACGAATGTTTCTAAGGGGGGAAGGATGTTACATCTCGCATTTTCGTACGTTAAAAATTTCATTTTTAGTTAACTGACGTAGACTCGGAGATGAGATCATCTTGACGTTAACGTACTTACGTTATTATAACAAACGATAAATAAGTGTTATGAAGGATAAAGGGGTATATGGATTAAAGAAAACAAGTTTTGTTGAAAGCGAACAATTTGGAATAAAATACGGGTCGAGCGATAATACCCGATAATTATGAACTAGTACCATGCAAGGTACCATATAACCACGGTAGTATAATATATAAAGTATATATGAAGTATTTTAAAAACAAATAGAATTTTAAGTAATTCGTGGTAATTTTTAAATTATGCGAGTAATTGATTATTATCGAGTAACAGGACATTATCCGGTTAACTAATAAGTGGATAAAACTTAATTAACTATATCCACAAAGAGACGTGGCAGTAAACCACAATTTAATCTTATGACTAAGAGTAATATGTGCTTGGTATGATAGAAACATGTAAATCATTTGGTCTTAGACAAAGTTAGTCACATACATTAGAAAGCAAATTCAATCCCTTCTTCAAGTCCAAAAACGCTAAAGAGCATAAGCAATTCTTAAAATTCAAATGCGTTTGGAACAAAATCAATTCCTTTTTAAGTTCAAATAAGTTGAAAGAAGAAACATTTTCGAGCCATTCACACGTTCAAACCTCACCCCAAAAATCAGATCAACTCAACGTTAAACATAAAGCCAAAACTTTGTTCATCCAGTTCAAAAAAAAATACAGATTCTTAAATTCAATTTTTGGGTGTAATTTCAATCCACGAAAGTTTCCAACGGGATAATTATACAGAGTTGTTCCTACTCCAGGTATGTTAAGGCTCTCCCTTCTTTCTTTTGGCATGGTCCAAATTATACTGAAGAAACGAACAAATACACGATTTCTATAAATTATTCTATTCATAGAAATAGTAGAGGAGTCTATATTCTTGATTCCCCATGAGAATTATTATTTTCTTCTGTTCATGGGTCTCAGAATAATACGCAGTTGGAAAAATTTGTCCGAAAGGAATATTGAGATTATTACGTATTTTTCATACATGTGCATTGACCCATGACCAAATGGCATTATATACGTGTATATATGTATATGGGATATGAGAAAAGGTTACGGCGTTATATACGCACCACCACCTGATCAGTTGGTATATGAGGATGATATTGCCCACAATGGCTAAAATATGATTCAAACGGCGTTATATACGCGTATATATGTATGTATTCGAACGGCGATATATACGCGTATATATGTATGTATATATATGTATATGGGATATGGGAAAAGTTATGACATTAAATACGCACCACCACCTGATCAGCTGGTATATGTTGATGATATTGCCCATAGTGGCCGAGATGATATGATGGGATGCCCTCAGTGGCTTGATGATATTATGTACACCATACCTATGCATGGCATGACATTTACACGCACGTGCATGGCGTTATAAACGTTTCAGTATTTACAAAGTTATTCAAATTAAAAAATGTGTTTCAGTATTCCATGTTTCATCTATGTCTTTTACGTACTAATTTCCATGCCTTACATACTCAGTACATTTTTCGTACTGACGCCCTATTTCATGGGGCCTGCATTTCATGCCCGCAGGTGCAGGTATGCAAGCTGACGGTCCCCCTTCTTAGGATCCCTGATTAGAGAGAGTTGGCGTGATCCATTTGATCCGGAGCTGCTTTCGATATTGGTACGATACGTTTGTACATATATATGTATATGAGTATGACTTGGCTCAGTCCAGTCTTTGTATAGTTATGTTTCTGTTAGAGGTCTGTAGACAGTATGTCTAGTTGGGTTGTATGTGGCCTTGTCGGCTTTCAGTTTTTGATGTATAATTGTCTATAGTAGCCTTGCCGGCTCGCCCACTGTATTCTGCTTGTATACGTACATATGCCTTGATGGCAAGCTTCTTTCACGTATGTTAATTTTGTAATGCAGCAGATGTTACTCAGGTTCATATTTTAGACGCATGCTTAAGGGTGTTTGACAGGTAAGACTCAGACGCCCATCGTGGCCCATCGGTTTGGGTCGTGACATGTGATAAAGCCTCTCTCATTTTCTTCTTTTTCTCAACTTACCTCGCCTTATGGTTCTTGTGAAGATTTTCACCAATAAGACTCTCTCATTTTTGTTTTCCTTGTGCAGAATGAAGTGTTGCCCCTAATGTGAATCATACCTCTAACTCGATGGTCTTGGCACTACTCAAAGATTGATCGGAAGGTCTTTCTTTGGACTGTAATGTGGGCTTTTGGATGGGGTTAGAAAGAGAGGATAAAGGCTCAAAACGGCTTAAAAGGGCTCAAAATTACAACTTTTGGAATTAGATCTCTTACAACAACCATAACTTCTGGCCCAGTTTCTTTGCTTGGGGACTTTTGAATTTTTATTTTGATGGGACCGAACCGTGAGACTGCCTACGTATCCTTAAAAGGAATCAGGTCAAACGTAGTTCATGACATAGGAATTGCTTTGTTTTGTATTTTTCTCTCTCTCTCTCTCTTTTTCTTTTCTTTTCTTTTCTTTACTCCTTTTCCATTTTTCTTTATCTTTTTCTCTTTTTTTTCTTTTCTCTCCTTTTTTCTGTATCATATTTCTAAACTCTACTTCTGATTTCAAAAGCGGGATATGAAAGAAAATAAATAAGGCTCAAAGGGGTAACAAAGGATAGAATGTTTAGATAGCAGAATAAAATGTCTTCATCATTCCAATTTTCAAAGCATGCCAAATACAAACAACAAAATTAAACAAACCAAAGAAATCATACATAATATCTTATGACTGCATCAGAATTGATAACCATATCCACACATTTGCCTTCTACATCTGTTAAATACAAAGCACCATTTGATGACACTCTTATTACCATGAACGGCCCCTGCCAGTTTGGGGAAAACTTGCCTTTAGCTTCAACCTGATGTGGTAGGATGCGTTTCAATAGTGTTTCTTTATGTTCTATTTGCCCCAGATTCACACAATTACGGCTTGAAGTGATCTCAAAATGCCTTACTTATTTCCCTCAAATGTCCCTATCATCTTCAAAATTATTTCATTGCTTCATGATTAAACTAACTTTTAAGACCAGGCTGAGAATTGCGCATGCATGTCATGTCACTCGAGTCAGCAGGAAAAGAACTATAAAAGGGAAAGAGAACTAAACAAACACTGGCTAGAAATAACAGAAAATAGGAAATTGCATTAGAGAGATGGTAAAAGGGTTTGAACAATAAAACAAGCAAACTAAACTGGGGTTTCAACCCTGGAACGAACCAGACAACACTAAACGGGCTACTACGACTAAACAAACTAGGTAAAATAAAAGGAAAGAAAGGTTTGAGTCACAAGACAATATCCGGATTACAACCGTGAAAATAACCCGGACAACAGAAATGACAACAAAATAAACCACCAAGACTCCTCCCCAGCTAGCCAAGAGATGGAGCGTATTTCCAATTACCAAGCATAGCATCTTAGCCACTGGGTTCCACATCAATATGACCAAGACCATTACCAACTTCAACATCATTAACTTCAGTCAGCAAGTTCCCAAGAGGATTCGCATGCTCCCTGTCACTGTCCTTGATCACAATTGCCCCTTCTTGAATCATTCTTTCTATTTCCCTTTTCAAAGCATGACAATCTTCAATGCTATGCCCTTGGACGTTAGAGTGGTACATGCATCGTACAGTAGGATCAAAACTTTTTGCATATGGGTCTGGAGTATAGCCAAGGAGTGGCTCAACCAGGCCAGAATGCTTTAACTTTTCAAACAAGCTTGTGTAGGACTCCCTGATTGGCGTGAAACTATTTCTTTGTCTTTGTTCCCCTCCCTGCCCCTATTTTCTAGGGTTGTTGGGTGCTCGAAAATAGTGTGAAGGCAAGAATGCATTATGCGGTGTTGGCGCTCGCCTTAGGGAGTGACCTGGTGGTTGGACAGATGACCGGACATTGTTCGGAGGATAATATTGAGGTGGATTATGTGGAGCTCGGGGATAGTTTTGGGGCTGGAGTTGAGGCTGGGTATATTGGCGAGGCAGACCCTTTGGACCATGTCGTGATTCTAAAACAACCATGGCAACATCATCATGTTCCTTCTGACCCAGCAAGCTTCTTGTGTCGTTCTGAATTGCTTGTGTTGTTCTTTTAAAGTAGAATAGCTCATGATCTTGCTCGACTTCAACCCATCTTCTACCGTTTCTCCCATTTTTACCACATCATTAAAATGCCTACCCACAGCCGTGATCAAATGCCCAAAGTAAGTTGGCTCTTGAGCTTGAAGAAAGTACTCGACCGTCTCTTTTTCTTCCATCGGGGGATTGACTCTAGCAGCATGCTCTCTCCATCAGAGCTCGTATTCCCTAAAGCTTTCATTAGGCTTTTTTCCATCTTTGTGAGTTACATGCGATCTGGGACAATTTCTATGTTGTACTAAAAGTGTCGGGCAAAGGCCAGAGCCATATCATCCCATGTGTACCACTTGCTAACGTCTCGACTGGTGTACCACTACAGAGCTGCCCCACTCAGACTCTAACTGAAATATGCCATCAATAATTTGTCATTCCCATAGGCGCCTCTCATCTTACTGCATTAGCCTCTCAAATGGGACACAAGATCTCCATGTCCATCATACAAATCAAACTTCGGCATCTTTAAACCAGCAGGCGATTGGATGTCAGGAAACAAGCACAAGTCTTTGTAAGCCATGCTTATCTGGCTCCCTATCCCTTGCATGTTTCTTAAAGACTGCTTTAAGATTTTCACCTTCCTGGATATCTCATCTTGCTCCACTATCTTAGCAGGCTTTTCAGCTTCACCGGGAGGCTCAAAATGAGGAGCGTGAGAGTAGGGATCCGAAACCTTGGAAGTTGGTTCTGGAGCATAGTGTTAGACATCGGGACTTTGAACACAATCTCGTTAGAGGATCGAGAAAAAATAGCTAGAGGAGGAGCTACAAGAGCATGAGTGGCCAAAGGTGCGGGATATGATGCGCTTTTGAGGGGTGGAGTTTGAAAAGGTTGTGGGGAGATATCAATAGCAGTGGGAACCTGGGTTTGTGATATTGATGGGATAGTTGCAGGATTTTCAGTGTAGTTAGTGGGGAATGAAGGTGGAGGATGCCCCTTGATCCAAGACTGATACATTTCTGTCATCTGCTGTTTCACCCTTTGGACCTCTTCTTTCGACTCAGATTCTGATTCAATAATTCCCTTAGACAGATCAATAACCCTTCTATCCAACTCTTTTCCAGCCATGGCTACCTTGCTCTTTGACCTTGTGTTATATGGACGAGTTACTTAAAAAACCACAAACCAACCACCCTTCTGCTCAATGAAGATAACAAAAGGAACAAAATGGGACATCCTGTTAGCATTAGGGAATTTAACAACTAAAAATATCACATTGCGTGCAATGCACCTAGCAACAATTAACGGTTCTAGAATGACTTTTAGGGTCACAAGGTCACTTGGCATCATCCCAATTTGTTCATTTCAATCTTCTCTTTTCTTTCTTTTCTAGCACTTCTTAGCTTGCTCATTTTTTTTCCTTTTTTCTTGTTCTTTTTCTAGTTATCACTCTTTTCTTTCCTCTCATTTCTCACATTTCATAATTTCATCTCTTTTTTTTCTTTTTTTCTTTTAATAATAAAATGATTCGATCGAACCCAATGTAGGTTGCCTACGTTTCATGACGCCGCATGAATCAGATCTTTGCGTAGCTCGGGAAAATCGGAAATAAATTAAACAAACTAACATTTTCTTTTTCTTTTTCTTTTTTTCTTTTTTTTTACCTTAATGACTACTATGATGAGAAAAGAGAAATAAAAGAAACAAATCCTTTTTTTTTTGAATTTTCTAGAATTAATGTTCTATAACCTAGTCCAAACTCAAGCTTAACGAGCATTCATTTTTTTTTGAAACAAATACTCTATGGAAAATTATTAAGGAAAAAACCCTACAAGAGAAAAATATTTTTTTGATTCTTTTTTTAGGAAGGAAATCTAAAGAATAAACCAAAGAAAATATTTTGAATTTTCATTTGATATCCCTGAAGAAAGATTTCGAAACGAGAAATGAACAAGATAAAAAAATATTTTTGGATTTCAGCTTTTGATTACCTAAGGAAGAAACTTTAAAGATAAAAAAAAGATAAAGTATGTTTTTTTCTTCTTCTATGTATAATGTCCTAAAGTTCTAGTGAAAATAAAAAGAATAATGTTTTCCTGGTTTTTATTGATTTCCCAAAGAAGAAACTCAAAAGAAAATATTTTTGGATTTTTGGAATTAATATCTTAATGAAAGCTTTTAAAGAAGTACTAAAAGAAAATTCTTTTTTTTTTGAATTTTTAATCTTAATGTACCAAAAGGAAGTATAAAAGCAATTTTTTTATTTTGAGTTCTAGATATTAATTTCCTAAGGAAAACCCCAAAAGATTTTTGAATTTCTAGAGTTAGTATTCTAAAGAAAACATCTATTAGAAATATAAAAACGCAAAATCTTTTTTTTTTGATTTATTACACTTTTTTTTTTTCAAATACAAAATAGGAAATACCATAACGAAAGACTCAACAAACTTAACTAGCCTATGACAGACTCTAATGTCACCTAAAAGACTTGGTATTATTATACAAAACTAGAAGGTAAAGACGACATAAAAAAACTCAAAACATAACATTAAAAAAAATCCTTAAACAAACTCCTGAATGAGCGTTCTTGACTGGATGGTCCTAAGGCGTCTGTCATGCCCAAACTCCGGTAAGTAGATCCACACCTGTATGAGAAAATTAAAACCAAATAAGTTAAAGACCTAGAACGCTATGTGAGACAATAGCCCTTTCTGCAAGACATGATTGTGACTATTTTTCTAAAATTAACCTATGTGAACTCTTTTTGGATTTTCTTTTCCCTTTTTTTTTTGATTTTCGGAAAATGATGAAAAAGTGCAAAATCCTTTTTTGAATTTTTCGTGTCTTTTTTTTTTCTTAACAAAAATGCGACAGAAACATAATTGGGCCCTACTTGCTTTATTTTCACACTTCACACTTCACCCTCTCTTTTTTCTTTTTTTTTTCTTTTTTCATTTGTCCTCAACTATTATTGGTCTGCCAAATGACCCTTTTACCCTTGAAGAAATTTAACATGAAGCACAAAGGAAGCATCAAGATAGTCTGTTATTTTGGGTACACCTGTCCTAGACGGACCCAACTCCTGTGTTGAGTCCCCAAAGTCAAATGCACATGATGCAAACAAGCGTTCTTATTAGGAATCCGGCATGAGGCTATGTTATTCTAGGTATAAAAACCTGGGTTTATTTGTTCTAGACCAGGCTTACCCGAGTGGACAGCTCGAGCCGAGATGGGCAGCGTATCGGGAATATAGAAGCTTCACCGGCTTTGCAACTTATCCGAACCTTGTTCTAAAATTGGAATATGACTCTAACAGAAGAGAAGTCACACGAAGTGTACACTTCCCAGATGATTTAGAAGACTCAGAGAGAGGAGGGTTTCACAACAATTTATATATAGTTCAATAATATCAAAGCGGCAAAAAGCAGCATTTAGCACATTGGATCCAAACATGTAATAAAAATCAGATAATAAATAATGCCAACTATAACATATATTCTAAGCTCGAATTCTGAACCCTAAACCAGAAGTTCTAGGTTCTTATCCCCAGCAGAGTCGTCAGAGCTGTCACACCTCCTTTTTCCTACCCCCGAAGGGTATATGGGAGTTTTTTCTAATTTAAGTGACAATCGAAACAGGATTATTTATATTAAAATTAGAGTCGCAACTTGGGATAATTTATAGTGTCCCAAGTCACAGGTTAAAAATCCCAAATCGAGAAAATTTGACTCTATTTACGGTCCGCGAACACAAAAATCCGGGTAAGGAATTTCTGTCAACCCGGGAGAAAGTGTTAGGCATTCCCGATTCCGTGGTTCTAGCACAGTTGTTCAACTATTATTATTAGCCTATTTATCTGATTTTAAAACACTTTTAAACCTATGTATATTTTTTAACCGTTTAGCCACTTTTAATTATTTAAAGAATTAATTCAAGGTTATTTAAAACATATCGCAAGTCACGCTACATGAAATGCAGCCGCGGTTCGCAACACGTTCTATTTAACCTTGTTGGAAATTAGAATCGGGTCACATGAAATGCACCCCCGGATTTTAGTAATTACAAATCACAATTATGTAACAGGAACCATACCCATAATCATGATAATTATTTAATTAATCGCGCCTAAAGCAATCTACGATATTTATGAATTGTTTTCTAAACTACTTTGAGATTACGGGTGAAAGGCCTGTGATTATGGAACACTTTTGCTAAAAGAGATTTTATGATCATATCCTTCTTAACAATTAACTCCCAAAATCCCTGACCATTCCATTCAAATAAACATGTAAACAGTAGTAAACACGATCCAATTAAGCTAAATCAAAAGATCAAATTGTAAACATAGAGACATATACAAATTAAACAAATAAACACCTAATTGGTAGTTATCCAGAAGGCATGAACTAAATGAACTGACATAGTGAAAAGTGACGAATAAAAGTAAAACAAGCCAAGGCAAAAATCAGTGGATTGAAAATATGACAGAAGCCTTGCAATATCACCTCATCTTTCTAAAACTCCTCCTTAGTCGCACAAACCAAACCAAGCAAATTAGGTACCCATTAATCATATCGATAACTCTAATTCATTTATCTACTTTGGAAATCCATATAGTACTAATTATTTCTGGCACCAACGTTGAGCAATCATAGACACAATATGCTATAAAATTTCTATTTGCCTTATATCTGCAACTGTCTCTCTTTCACTCTCTATGCACACAAAAATCCTTCAACATTTTACCCAAAAATAGTGGCACATTTCAGGAGTAATATACCTCAATTAAGACATGAACAACAAAAAACAGAGAGGGAAAGGAACGGACCTTTTAAATAGCTCAAATATAATCTTCAATACATAAAGAATGAAGGACTGCTAAGCTCTCGCACAAACAAATCATGACCAAGACTCGTGCCGAAAACATAGAATGAAATTTCATACCTTGACTAAAGCTCTTTTATTCTAGTTGGGTCAGTTTCAGCCAGTGGTTTAAGGAGGAGATAAGGTGGCGTTACTGTGTTGTATGGTGGGTTAAGTTGTTGCCATAGCTATGGAGCTTTGATGGTGGATTTTCCTATTGAAGAAGATGAAGATTTTTGCTCTTTTTTTCAAACGTTCTCTTTTTTTGTGCTCTTCTTTCAGTTCTCGTATTCTGTCTTCAGTGTCTGTATGGCCGATATTTTTTTGAAGAAGAAACAAAAAGCGTTCTCTCTACCATTTTTCTCTTTTGTGTGTGTGGTTCCTCTTATTCTTTTTTGTGTAGATTTTGATTGATCTCTTTTGAAGGGAATGGGGGTCTCTTGAAGAAGATAAAGATCTGGGGAGGGGTTTGCTGACTGATGTTACAGCAGCGGATTTGCTGTGAAGAAGAAGGGAGAAACGATGGGGGGGGGGGGGGGGTCTCCTTGTGAATTGCGATGTTAAGTTTTTGTCATTTTTCCGCTACTGTTCCCTAATTTTTTTGTTTGTGTGTACCCCTCCCTTTTAAACAGTTCCAGATCCTTCCTCAAATGCTTAGAGAAGAAGAAAATCAAATACGGGTAGCATCTCCCTCCAGTCACGTGAGAGTTTTTATTCTTGAATAAAAGCAAGAAAATCCCTAAAAGAAAGGAAAGAAACATGAGGTGTGTGTAGTTTGTTATGGACGGGTCCACATTTTTTAATTTGGTTTACTTTGCATTTTGCTTTTGCCTTTCTCGTTCTTTTCCTCTTCTTCGTTTCTTCTTTTTCTTTTTTCTTCTTTTTTTTGTTTGTTTGTTCTTTCTTTTGGTAAATATTATTAAGTAACAAAACTAAGTAGTTAGATATAAATGAAGATAATTAGATTGCTACTTTTAATAATTCAAATAATTTATAAAAAGAAGCATAATTAACTAAAATCTACACCTTAAATATCATATTAAACTAAGTGAGATGTATTTTTTGTAAAGCTTTTCTTCTTATCTTTTTGAAAATACAATATCAACACTATTTTTTTTTGTATTTTTCTATTTTATGAAAAGTGAGATAAACTAAAAGTAACTAGATAAAATATCAATTAGCTAAAATGAAAGAAAATATTTTTTGTAATTTTATTTTTGTGATAAAATAAAGTAAGAGAGTCAAAATTAGTTGAAATAACGATATTAGGCCTAAATTAAATATTTACGTGCTAAATATAAAAAATCTTGGGGAGGGTCAAAAATCACATGTCTACAACTATCCCTCTTTGAATGGAAATACGAAGTATTTTCAGACAAAGAACGACTAGACAAGTTTTTTGACCCGACCCTTATTTAGGAGACTAAAACTAAGAGGAAGGAGAATGTGACCGAGCCCTGGTATCTGAGCTGCCTACATATCCTTGGCTATAAAAGAATCAGGCCACGTATAGTTCAGAAGTGAATGAGATGATGGAGTATACTGAGGTGGAGTGCCGGTCGAGGTGCCGTTCTGCCGAGGTTCTGATCTGCGGTCCTGTTATTACATCAAAAATCAAAAATAAAAAAGACTAACTAAACCTGTCAACTATTAGTTACAAGATTCCTATCTATAAGTCTTCTGAAAATTGATCTTGAGTCTTGAATGGTTCTTCACGTAGACTTTGGATTTGAACCTTAACGCTTGCTAGTTGCAGGTGCTAGTTCATTCTTCTTCAGCTTTTCGGACCAAAACCGGACATACCATGCTTTTGAATTCAGTCATGTCTTGAGCAGCTCACATTTTCATCAACGTCTGTATCTGGATTCACTTCTTGCCTTTCCCTTTTTTTTAATTCTGGATTGTGACTAATTTTTGTTGATCATCTCGCACTATTGACTCACATTCTTGTCGCAAGCTTCTTTTGTTGCTGACTTGAATTGCATTCTGAAATGACTTCCCTTATTCTCTAGGTGGCGCCTGATTGCCAATAGTTGAACTGTATTCCCTTGTTCTCCAGGCGGGCACCTGATTACCAAAACATGAATTGTATTCCCTTTGTTACCTTAAACTGTTTCCCTTGAAACCTGTGTTGTCTTCCTTTGAAACATGAACTGCTTTCCTTGTTCTTCAGGTGGGCACCTGATTGCCAAAACTTAAACTGTATTCCCTTAAAACTTGAACTGTTTTCCCTTTGATTTCCAGGTGGGCGCCTGATTGCTGAACTTGAATCGTCTTCCTTTGAACATTGTTGCTTTCCCTTTGTTCTCCAGGTGGACGCCTGCGTACCAACATTTGAGTTATCTTCCTTTCCTCCGAAACTTGACTTGTTTTCCCTTTGTTTTCCAGGTGGGCGCCTGATTGCTGAACTTGAACCGTCTTCCTTTGAACATTGTTGCTTTCCTTTTGTTCTCCAGGTGGGCACCTGATTACCAACATTTGAATTATCTTCATTTCCTCCGAAGCTTGACTTGATTTCCCTTTGTTTTCTAGGTGGGCGCCTGATTGCTGAACTTGAACCGTCTTCCTTTGAACATTGCTGCTTTCCCTTTGTTCTCCAGGTGGGTGCCTGATTACCAATATTTGAATTGTATTCCTTTCCTCTGAAACTTGAATTGTTTTCCCTCAAAACTTGAACCGCTTCTCCTTGTTCTCCAGGTGGGCGCCTGATTGCCAACACTTGCACTGTTTTTCCTTGAGACTTGAACTGCTCCTCCTTGTTCTCCAGGTGGGTGCCTCATTTCCAACACTTGCCCCACTTTTCCCTCAAAACTTGACTTGTTTCCCTTGTTTTATAGGTGGGCTCCTGAATGCTGGACCTAAATTATCTTTCTTTGAACATGCTTTCCCTTTGTTCTCTAAGTGGGTGCCCGATTTCCAATACTTGCACTGCTTTTCCTTGAAATTTGAACTGCTTATTCCCTTGTTCTCCAGGTGGGCTCCTGATTACAACAAAACAGACAAAACAAAAACAATTTCTGCCCCAGTTTGTACTAGGAAGATTTGTGTGTTGTTAGCAATATTGTAAACCACTTATACTATTGATGCAATGATGAGAGTAAACTAAATACTAGACAAGGATGTGTGTCTCCTATGAGTAAAACCAAAAATTTTGACTAGCAAATGCGTTTGCTAAAAATAAAACCTAAATGAACCACACTAGGAAGTGCATCTCGTAGGGGTGAAACTTGAATGAACCAAACTAGGAAGTGTGTCTCCTATGACTGAACTCTCAATTTAGGGAGTACGTCATCTAAAACAAAAATATAACCTGAAAAACCCATACTATGAAGTACGTCTCCTAGGGGTGAAACATCAATGACTCAAACTAGGAAGTGCATCTCCTAGGAATGAGCTTAAATGAACCAAATAAGAAGTGCATCTCCTAGTGGTAAAATCTCAATTTAGGAAGTGTGTCTCCTTTGGGTTGAAACTTTAATGACTCAAACTAGGAAGTGCGTCTCCTATGAATGAATTTAAATGACCAAAGCTAGGAAGTGCGTCTCCTATGAATGAACTTAAATGAACCAGATTAGGAAGTGCGTCTCCTAGGGGAAAATCTCAATTTAGGAAGTGCGTCTCCTAAAACAAAAATATAACCCGAAAGACCCATACTAGGAAGTGCGTCTCCTAGGGGTGAAACATCAATGACTCAAACTAGGAAGTGCATCTCCTAGGAATGAACTTAAATGAACCAAATAGGAAGTGCGTCTCCTAGTGGTAAAATCTCAATTTAGGAAGTGTGTCTCCTACAACAAAATATAACTTGGAAACCCAGACTAGGAAGTGTTTCTCCTAGGGGTGATGTGTGATCTTCCCAATAGCCTTTGCGTAAGCAGAATTGGGGCATTACACCTGAAAATTTCAAGCTTCCAAGGTTTGATATGAACATATCTTCCATCCCTGTTTCAGACAAAGAAAACTTGTGAGTTTAAACATGGTGGTTGGTTGTGGCCTTGACTTTGCGGCGATTACTCTTCACTTGCCATGATAACTTTGATTCAACTTGAAAGACATTGCTTGTTCATTGACTAAACACTTTCTCTGTCACTCTTATCACAAAAAACACCTTTGATTCGTTCAAACCCAATAATCTTTATCTGTTGCATTATGCTCATGAATTGCCATTCACCGAACTTTTGCATCTCTCATGAATCCCAAAGCATGCCGATTGTTATCCATTTAGTGCGTATACTGCTCTTTCCTAACTTATACCACTTTGATGTGCAAGAAAGATTCTGTTTTGTGCAATTGGAAAGCTGGTAGCAACTTTTGAAGTAATTTCTCACTTTTTTTGACTAAATAGACTCAAGAAGAGGAAGTAAACAAGACAAAAGGAATAGAGTAAGTGACAATAGAAAGAGATGATACATAACAAAAAAATTACAAAGTAAAAACTTATCAGGTGTGGACACCAACTCTAATGACCATGACATGCACCTTTGGATTAAGTGACCAAATCTGTCAAGCAAGTCTAATATTCACCTCTTGTTGTACCTCTGAGTCATGAAACCGAGATTCAATGCTCCGATTATCCCATCTGATTCACAGTCCTTATTCGACTTGTAGTGCCCGAAGGGTTTTCACCATCAAGCCTGTGATGACCCGACCGGTCATCTTAAGAATTAACGCCCTGATCCACTATTAACTGTTTTTCCTAAGATTATTCTGCTATTTTGATTTACCGGGATGTTTGGTTTTGAGTTTCGAAGAGTTTTGGGACACTTAGTCCCTAAATGAGAGCCTAAGTGTTGGAAAAGTGATCGTAGTCGAAACAGTGTGGAGATGGCCTCGGAACGGAAATTGATGGTTCCGTTAGCTCCGTTGGGTGATTTCGGGGTTTGGAGCGTGTTCAGATTGTGTTATGGGGGTCCGTAGCTAATTTAGGCTTGAAATGCCGAAAGTTGAATTTTGGAAGTTTCCGGTTCGATAGTGAGATTTTGATCCGAGGGCCAGAATGGAATTCCGAGAGTTGCAGTAGTTCCGTTGCGTTATTTGGGATATGTGTGCAAAATTTTAGGTCATTTGAACGTGTTTTGGTTGGGTTTTTGATCGAAAGCGAAATTCGGAAGATTTTACAAACTTAGACTTGAATCCGATGTGTTTTGCTTGTTTTGATGTTGTTTGAGGTGTTTTGAAGATTTGTACAAGTTTGAATAAGGCTTTACGATATGTTGATGCCTTTGGTTGTGGTCCCGTAGACCTCGGGATGATTTTGGATAGTTTACGAGAAAATTTAGAAAATGTTGCAGTGGTTGTATTTTTGCTGCTTCTGGTATTTTTGCATCTGCGGTTTGGGGACTGCAGATGCGGCGCCACAGAAGCAGATTTTGGCCTTTCCTTCAGGTTTCGCAGATGCGAAAGGGACACCGTAGAAGCAGTATCATATCTGCGAAAATATAGTTGCAGATGTGACGAAGTTTCCGCAGAAACGGGACCACATTGGTCGCAAATGTGGAAATCGCTGGGCAGAACATATAAATAGTTGTCTTCGCGAATTTGAGGGATTCTTTCACCATTTTCATCCGGGTTTGAAGCTTTTGAGAGAGATTTTCGAGGAAAACAAAGGGGAATCACTTGGAGGTAACGTCCTTGACTTCATAACTCATTTTTATGTGATTAAAGATCTAATTAGTGGTGCAAAATTTGGGAAAAATGGGTAATTAGGGCTTGAGTTTAAGACGCCTTTAATTGAGGATTTGAGGGGTCATTTGGACTCCGATTTCAGTGTTCTTATGATGTGTAGACTCGTGAGAGTACAAGGTCTCTGAAAATATAAATTTCACCTGATTCCGAGATGTGGGCCCGAGGGGCATTTTGGTCATTTTACATAATTTCACGTATTAGCTTAGACTTTAATTG
Organism: Nicotiana sylvestris; assembly: GCF_000393655.2. Classification (NCBI taxonomy): domain Eukaryota; kingdom Viridiplantae; phylum Streptophyta; class Magnoliopsida; order Solanales; family Solanaceae; genus Nicotiana; species Nicotiana sylvestris. Next base: position 61,045,562 of record NC_091058.1, read on the forward strand.
TAGAATCAGTTACTTAAAGTGTTATTTACATTATGAAATTGAATTGAATAGATTTGGTCCATTTGGAGTCGAGTACCCATGGCAAGAGCGTGGTTTCAGATTGATTTTTGAACCGGTTCGAGGTAAGTGGCTTGTCTAACCTTGTGTGGGGGACTTTCCCCTAAGGATTGGTATTGTGATAATTGAAATGCCTTGTACGTGAGGTGACGAGTGCGTACTTGTGCTAATTGTTGAAAATTCGATTTTCATTAAGTAACTTTAATTGTGTTTTCCCCTTTCTATTTATGTTACTTGCACCTTTAAACCTGTTGTTAGTTGGAGAAGCATGTCTAATTGACTTAATTGCTTTATTTGCTTTAACTACCTTATTTGTATTACGTGAAGCATAATAGGTTAGAATTGTCTGTGTTCCCTTGTTATGAAGTTGAGTTTATTTGAGTATTCCTTATGCCATTGTTGTGTGTTTTACTTTGGGACTACGGGACGGCATCCCGGGAGATCCCCTGTATGTATTTATGATCTGGACTGAGATATTGAGGATACCAAGAGATTCTCGGGATACAAAGAGATCCCTAGCATATATTGAGGATACCAAGAGATCCTCGAGAAAACAAGAGATCCGTAGAATATATTGAGGATACCGAGAGATCCTCGGGATACCAAGAGATCCCTATCATATATTGAGGATACCAAGAGATCCCTATCACATATTGAGGATACCGAGAGATCCTCGGGATACCAAGAGATCCCTAGCATACATTGAGGATACCGAGAGATCCTCGGGATACCAAGAGATCCCTGGTATATATTGAGAGTACTAAGAGATCTTCGGGATACCAAGAGATCCCCGGTTATCATCCTTGTTATGAGTGGTACTTCCTTGTGGTTTGCCTTCATCTCTGTTTCCGTTATTGTACTCTTATTATCTTGTATAGATTCTTACTGTAGATTCCTAATTGCATTGCTTATCTTATACAATCATCTTTATATTTTATTTCATCTCAGTAGGGCCTTGACCTTCCTCGTCACTCCCCAACCGAGGTTAGGCTTGATAATTACTAAGTACCGCTGTGGTGTACTCATTGTTGATACCTAATTTTTCCCTGTATATTTTTATATATAAAGTACGTTCAAAATAGCATAAATATGCTTGTATAAGTATGTCCAAATGTTTTATCATTTTTCCTATTTTTTTTAAAGATTTTAAAACCAATTTATTCCCCTATTTTACTTATTAAAAACCAATAATAATTCCCAAAATTATCATTTTTGGTGATTCATTTGTTGTATCCTCATATTTTTACTAAATTATAGCTAAGAAATTTTTTGCATATTTTTACAAATTTATTTAGTATTTTTAAAACTAAATTACATGTAATTGCAATGTTAGCCTCTTTTAGATTTAATTACGTTTATAACTATAAAAAATAAAGTACAGTATTTTTAATTTGATAATTATGTATTATAAATCATTTTAGTACCTTTAATTTATTTACATAAATTATTTTACTATTTTTTATAAAACAAATAGGAAATATTAGCTATTTAAATGTTAGCCCCATTTTATTTAAATTATAGCCCGATTTTGAACCCCAATTGAACCCAATTTGAAGACCAATTACCCTAACCCAATTCCCATTCAAACCGACCCACAACCCATTTAAATGACCCACCCGGACTCCCATCTAATCCCAGTCGTTGATCGTTTAGATCAACGGCTCCCATTATTCATTTCCTAATTAAACCCAAAGACCCCCCCCCCACCCAAACCCTTTTCATTTTTCATAATCTCCGCCTCTGAAACCCCTCCTCTCTCAAATCCTCTCTACAACTACATCAAATCCTAGCCGCCGCCACCCGAATCCGCTCTAATCCATGGCCTTCCAAGATCATCGAAGACATGTATAAACCTCTCATGGCCCCTACGTGTTCGTTCCTGTGGTCTCATGATTACATCCTAAAATGGTTTTGTCCAGTCTTTGCTCGATGACTTTTCTCCGGTCGTCTCTGACCTTTTGTCCGGCCATCCATGGCTATTCGAGTCAGACTTTTGACTCTCCTGCTTAGATCGATGATTTTCAAGGCCTTTCTCATCACTTGGGGTTCTTCTAAACCCTAACCTCTAAGGTTTTTTCGATTTCTCTTAGATCTACTTCAGATCTATATTTTCTTTGGACTTCTAAGCGTTTTTCTCGAAGTTTCTTTTTTAAAACTCTGCTGTCAAAACCCCTTATCTTTTCTGATTAGGGTTCTTGTTAAGTTATTTCAAAACTTTTCTCTGATTTTTGACATGTTTTGCTATGTTTGCTCATATCGTTCTTCTACCTAAGTTTGCATGTTAAAAGCCCTAATTTCTTTTTACTGTTTATTAGACGAATGCTTGTTTTCTTGAGTTTTGTCTGATTTGTTTGTTTATCCTCTTTTAAAACTCTACTGTTGTTGAAAATCCTATGGCTTTGAGTCTGAGATTGTTCGTTTAAGTGCATGACTCGATTTGAAGTTCTTTATTTCAAAACCTTTTATTCCTTTGTATGATTGTTCTGACTCTAGTTTTCCATCATCTCTAAAACTCGATTATGCTCGAAACCCTAATTTTTAAAAGGGGGTTTTCCTCACCTGCTACTATGAGATCTTCGCATGCCTTTGATATTCTATGTTTTCTTCGCTACTGATTCAATGTGACTTGACCTACTAGACTATCATGCTTCAAATGTTGCTATCTACTGAATTTTGTGCTACTATTGTATGTTATTTCCTTTTGCCAACAGGCTTGGCCTCACATGTATAGTGTTTATGCACCTTATTTATATCTTGAGTTTTCTTCTTTGACTGATCTTCAAAATTGTGGCTGATTTCAAACTTTTCCTTTGTGAAATTCTAATTTCACTTGCCTGTTAAGGTTAACTGATTTCTTTTCCTATTTTTCCGTACTGAATCCTTTCCAAAATTAGAGTATTTCTGTACCTAGACTCGATTGCTTACTTAATGTTTTACTGCTTCTTTTATGGCAACTGTCAGCCTACTGACAAATTGATTTCCTTCCTTATTTTGAATCTGTCACTGTCCGTTAAGCAAGTGATCCCTTAATTAAAGGCAATCATTTGTATAATTGATTCTAAATCATGATTGTTTCCATGTTTGTAGCTTATTACCTCTCTCTTACTCGTATTCAAAAACTATAAATTCCATGTACTTCTTTTCTTTCAAGGACACGTACACAAGGCATAAAACACTTGAGTTCAAACACACACTCCACTAAATCTTTTTTTTTTTATGTTACTACTATATTGCTGCCTTACCTAGCCGGCTGAAAGCCAAGGCTAGGCTGTGGAAAACTTGCTTATTTTTCTCTGCATTTGCATTTCTTACTGGTATGTTCTAATTAAGCTTCTGCACCAACAACAACATGCTTATTTACTGTTTCTTGCACCATTGCTTGTCTACTGTTTGTATTTAACCCAGTACCATTATTAATGCATTCTATAACTTCCCCTTTTTCCTGTTCTGAATTAATGTATCATGACTTGTGAATCCTAAATCACTACCCCAATGTGTTTAATACTTGTGGTTGGTTTGGGGCATGAAAATATTGGACATTATTTGTGCATGACCCAAACCTGATTCCCCTGGGATCATAACCTCCATGTTTATCTCATATGTTGTGATTAGATTACAGGCATGTCAGCACTTCCCATTGTTGTGCATGCCCAATATTAAGCCATACCTAAGTGTATAGGCTCATTGCAATGGACTCCCAATCCCCTGACCCCTTTGTATGAAATTGTTAACTCTGTAAAATGCTAATGTCTATCTCCTTATCATCCTTTCCCCTCCTCTATTCCCTCAGTTCTTGAAACTCTGTTTCTGCACTTTTACCATCTTCTTAGACTTAAGTTCTGTCCCCTTTATGTGAGCCCTGCCTTGGGATCCATGAGCTCCGTCTGAACTTGGACACATAAGGGCTGGCATTTCCATACTGCACTCACCCCTATTCTGGTTATGTAACTTGGGTGTGAGCATTGCCCGGGATCCTATTGAGACCCTTAGGGAACTTTGACACACTCAAGTCCGAGAAAGGCTTTGGATCAATGGCATTTTTGAGGTGGTTTATTCCATAACTCAGAGAGGAAGTCAAAAATCAGGCTTCCTCTGGTTGGAACTTTTCTTTGTACTTTTCTGATGTAATTCATTATTTCTGGTTTGTAATAATTTGTAATAAATATTTGGGGGGCTGGCTAGTGAAAAGGGTAACTATGTATGCTCAAGGGTAGAAAGCATGCCTATAGGACTGTTTTAAATCCTGTGTGTCCAATTCTACATTTTTTCAGACACCGTGTCTTGTAGGGTTTATCTCAATTTCTTCATGGTAAATGTCACACCTAGATAACCCGTATGTAGGACTTATTTACATACTGCATGCCACTTAGATATCATGTTTTAGGTTCTAAACGATTATAAATAAGTGTCATGATCATAATATGGAAATCAGTAATATATAGAAATCATGCCTATAGGGATTCCCAAGTAAATCTGGTACGTTTTCATTCACATACAACATTAGATATCATGTCCATAGGGTTTAAAATCAGCAATAGTAGATATCATCGCCTGCAGAATCTGAAACTAGTTCAATTTAAGATCAGTCTATTCTGAATCAGTTTTAAATAATCTAATTCCCTTCTTTAACGAGGTTTAGCAAGCATGCCTATAGGATTTCAAACAATTCATTTTGAGTTATTACTTTTTCGCCACATTCTGAATCAATTAGATATCATGCCTATATGATCCCATTGAAACACTTAGGCAAGCCTTAGAGTAATAACCATAAAAAAACTGAATCTGCCTTTGTTAGTTGCTACAACCAGCAGGCAGACCTGATTCAGACTTCTTATTTGAGTTATATAATAAACAGATCTATTTCAATAATCAAACTCCTCTCATCTTTAATATTTTAATCAGACCTAAAAAGTATGTGCAAGTCATGCTAGTTATGTGCTTTTGTTTAAGGTAGTGTATATGAGCCTTTATCTGTTTATATGCTTTCCACAACATGAAATGTGTGTTTTGTATGTCGCCTGAGATTTTTATCCTTTGAAACCAATCAGCCTAATATCCCTCCCCTTTAGGAATAGTAGTCCTAAGCTCCTCCGGGGCTGATATGAATGGGACGGTTAATAGTATGAAATAGTAATCGAGACCAATCCGCGCTTTAATACCTTAATAGGGTGGGAAGGGTAGATATGGATATGATGAACGGTGCGCTAATACCACGTGTATCCCCTCTTTTGAGGAGTGTCATACTGAGTATCGCATTGATGTGATCCATATTAAATATAAACCTAGGACCCCCTTTCCCTTTATTTGCAAACTCCTTTTCAAAACTCTTGTTTTAATTGTTCTTTCTTTTTATGCGTTTAAATCCCCTAATATTTGAGCCCATAATTATCTATTTGCTAAATTCATAATAAACTATCTGGCCGGGAACCACACTAGTGGATCCCGAGGTGTGCCTAACACCTTCCAGTTGGGATAATTTCAAGCCCTTACCCTATCTCTGGTTATTCAAATGAAACTTAGAATTGAACCTCATTGGTGTCCTAATGCACCTTAAATCATTAGGCGATGACTTTTCAAAATTGCAAAACCAAGCTCCCAAAAGGAACAAGTTGTCCCATACCAAATGTCATAAATCCGATTTCGCGAGAAAAAAGGGGCGCGACAGCATGACTCTGCTGGGGACTTTATGCTTTTATCATTTCAGGCTGTTATTGTGAATTTATACCTCTTTATGTGGAAATTTCTTGTTCAATTTCTTTAAGCATTCAATTCCCATTTCAATTGCAAAACTGACGTGTCTTCTTTGTTTCTTTCCTTTACTACTGCTTTAAATTATGAAACTGCTGTATTTACTGCTTTCTTCACGTGTAAATATGTGCCAACATGCTTTTAATTATTGCATAATCATGATCGACATCATACTCCACTCGTGCCAAACAAATACCATAGCAACGCTTATAATGAGTGGTTGCACTCTTCCTATATTATTACCCCCTAAATCTAGAAAAGGCATATTTGCGGTAAAACCAGTCGATCAACGGTGTAGTCGACGGTTACGTGCCTTTCCCCCTTGAGTTTTCCGCTCAAGGGTACCAGTCTGAAACCCCATAGAAACTTCACTCTGTTTAAACTGTGCGTGTATCATGGTCAAACCTAGCCGAGTCAGTTATGTTGTCCGTATAATGACTCTTTAAGATAGCCTTGTCCAAAGTCCACTGAGTTTTTCTAAACTCAAAGGGACATCCTCACGTTCTGTGTATTTATTTGGAGAACTAAATGCTTCATGTTAATTGTTGATGATAAATAGTCGAGTCTGGTAGGGGTAGGGTCTAACCCTTTTGTTTTGCAGAAAATGAGGCACGAGGTCCCCAATTTCGGTATGATTAGCACGCCCCCACTCTTGCTAGACTGGTGGAGGAGTCTTCCATCAAGTGACCAAATCAATGAGTTGAAAGAGAGGGACGCCAAAGCTAGCGAAAAGTTGGAATAATGTCTACTGGAATTGGAAGGAAAAGTGAGGAAGAGAGTCACCGACTGCTAGAACGCCGAGGGAAATGAAGGAGAACACCTAGCAAAAGCATTTTTACTGGTGAACCTACACGAACTGGAGGATCTAATCAACGAGAGCATTCAACCTGAGGAAGGTCCTTCTGGGACCAAATAGATAAGCATTTATCTTTTTGCTTTATGAAATGTAAGAAGACCAATAGCCATTAGTGACTTTTTATTTCCTGTTTATTTAGTGTCAATTTGGGATTCGTCTATTTTTTATCAACAAAATAAGGCATTTAGCATCCTAAGTTCTCCAAGTCAATTTGTTGCTAGGCCTACCTCAGGCATAAGGAGGTCCCCAAATTAGGACACGATCTAAATTCCTGCAATATGTGTTTAAATACTGCAATACTTTTTATGATCTCACTAACTTGTTACCTTTTTGTTTTTACTTTTTGTTTTATTTTTCCCATCCCCAAAGGTTAGTTCGTGCACTCTGGCAACATCATCATATTCCATGAGATCTAGGGGCCCTCCACCTACTCCTCCACTTAGTCATGTCAAAAACAAGAACAAAGGAAAGATGGAAGATTTGAACAATGTCAGCAAGGAGAACTCAGCTGAATGGGTAGAGGTCACTCATGGTCATGGTACTCAGGTTTCTAAAGAAAATGCATCCCAACTCAAACAAAAGCTGTTGAAATTCTAAGAAAAACTTGATCAGGTTCGGAATCTAGAAAATTTGTCATTTTCCCTCACCACTCCAGATATCAATTTCCCAAATGCTCAGAACCCCACACCTCCATAGAATATCCCAAAGCAACAAAACCATCTCGCGCCTCACTATCACTGCAACACCTGCCATACCTCAAACAACACCCTGTTACTCATCCCAAAACTCCAAAACCCGACAAATGACCACTTTCACACCCACCATAACACCCTTATCTATGTGGAGACTATACCACAGTCTACCCAACCCATCTCAAGCACACCCGAGTCTAATGACAAGGATTTGCTCATTAGGAATTTGGCTGAAGAACTTAAGAAATTGAATAGCTGAATTCAAGGCATTGAAGGAAGTAAGGGGATTGAAGGGCTGAACTACAAGGATCATTGAATACAACCTGATGTCGAACTGCCTGAGGGGTACAAACCTCTGAAGTTTGAAATGTTTGATGGTACAGGGGATCCAAGGGTCCATTTGAGAACGTAGTGTGACAAGCTGGTTGGAGTAGGGAAAGAGGAGAGAATCCGTATGAAGCTTTTCATGAGGAGATTTAAGGGAGATGCTTTGTCTTGGTACATAGGCTAAGATCCAAAGAAATGGTAAATCTGGGTAAGCATGACATCCAATTTTATGGACAAGTTCGGGTTTAATACAAAAAATGCGCCGGATGTGTTCTATATTCAGAATATAAAGAAGAAGCCTACAGAAACATTTCGCGAGTATGCTACTCGCTGGAAGTCAGAAGCTGCTAAGGTCAGACCCGCCTTAGAGGAGAATAGATGAACAAATTCTTTGTCCGGGCACAGGATTCGCAGTATTATGAACGACTAATGATGATCGAGAGCCACAAATTTCTGACATTATCAAGTTGGGTGAAAGGATTGAAGAGGGCATCAAAAGCGGAATAGTTACAAACTTCAAGGCCTTGCAAGTTACAAATAAGGCCTTGCAGTCAGGTGGTGTGTCCAAGAAAAGGGACGTAGGAGCCGTAATGGTTGCATAGAGAATCAAATCTCCTGTCAAATACCAAATTTACCCAACACCTCCACTCACATATCAACCAACTCCGAACTACCAAGCACCCTCACCCTTCTACCAAACTCTACCACCCACTTATCAATCACCTCCACCTCCCGCATATCAGCCTACTTCACCCAGATATTCCCAACCCGTACATGTTTACCAAACCTACAATGTTCAATCATCCCACTATCAATCACCTCCTACAGCCCAAAAATTCCCCAGACCTCGACCAAATTTTGATCGTAGACCTCCAAAAAATATACAGCCATTGCTGAACCTATTGACCAATTGTACGAGAGACTCAAAGCTATTGGTTATGTCACCCACATCCCTGCTGCAATTTCTGAGAACCCTTCTTAGTGGGTTAATCCGAACAAGTCCTGTGCATACCATTCCGGCATAAAGGGACACACCATCAACAAATGTCATTCTCTGAAAGACAAGATCCAATCTCTGATTGATAGTAAGATTATTGTGGCAAAAGGAACTCGCTCCAAATATCCGCAACAACCCTTTGCCAGACCATAAGGATGGAGGAATCCACATGATTGAAATAGATGATGATTGGGATCAATCGGATTGATAGCAGAAGGTGATGACCCAAAGAAGCCAATAGTTACTCTTAATCTGATCGTGGTCCAGATTCAGCCCTCTAGGGATGCCGAGGTAAATATGTCTGTGCCACTTGAGTTTGAGGCAACGTCATCTGCAAAGACACCAACACCAATTGAGGTCGAATTCGTGTCTCCAGCAAATGCACCCGCACCATTTGAAGTTGCAGTTTTACCACCCAAGGCACATGCTCCATTCGGAGTAAAGATAGCCACGCTAATCCCAGTGGCGATGTCGACCATGACGCCATTCCATACGAAGGCTATACCATGGGACTATACAACCGAGTCAAGGAGGAAAGGCAAGGTTAGGTTTGAGGAAACTATTGTAGAACATGGTATGACAAGAACTGGTAGGGTTTATACCTTGGAACATCTAGCTGAGTCAAGTAAGTAGGCCTCTAACCGGCCACCCATTATTGAGACAGATCCAGATGATATTTGGAGAAAGATACAGGCCATGGAGTACTCGGTCATCGACCAGTTGAACAAAACACTGGCGCAAATCTCCATTCTTGCTTTGCTACAAAATTCTGAGGCGCACAAGAACGCTCTATTGAAGGTGCTGAGTGCAGCATATGTACCAAGCAACATCACTGGCAGAGAAATGGCTAACATGGTAGGACAGGTATTGGAACATCATAAGATCACATTTCATGAGGACGAGCTACCACCTGAAGGTTTGGGTCACAACAAGGCACTGCACATCACCGTACAATACGAAGACTATTTTATAACCAGAATCCTGATCGATGGAGGGTCCAGTCTCAACATTTGCCCATTGGTAACACTTAAGAAGTTGGGTAAGGGACTGCATGAAATAAAGGATGGAGCTATCAATGTGAAAGCTTTCAACGGCTCCCAAAGGTCCACCATTGGGGAGATTAGTCTGTGTTTGCAAATGGGGCCAACTTGGTTTGATGTTGATTTCCAAGTGATAGACGTGCCAGCATCTTACAATTTACTATTGGGACGGTCATGGATTCATGCTGCTAGGGCCATAGCATCAACACTGCATCAGGCGGTAAAGTTTGATGGAATCACCAGTAGGTGATCATTCAAGGTGAAGGTAGCAACCCTATATATAGTCGCCAGACCATTCCGTCAATCGAAGGAAGAAAGAAGCTAGGTGGAGAGACTTACCATCGCATCGAACGGGTAAATGTTGTTGACAAAGACAAATGGCAGGATAACAAGATCGAGAGTATATTAAATTGGAGTGGTTACGAACCTGGCAAAGGGCTCGGCAAGAACCTCCAAGGAATCACTAAGCCCATAAAACTCAAGAAGCATGGCACCACTTTCGGTCCGGGATATGAGTACACCTGGGAAAAATTCAACAACTGGTCGCCACTATGGCGCGGTCCTTACTATCCACTGGAGCAGCCTATACCACATCTGGAGTAGACTTTCCAACCGGCCGATATTATGTATGGGACAGATGAAGAAAAAGCACTAGCAACGATGAATAACTTGTTCTTAGAAGACAATGACATGGACTGTTGTGATGTTCTCGAGGAGGAGGGGGAGGAAGGCCCATCCATACAGGCTATAAGCAGAGGAGCAAGCCTCAATAACTGGACCATCAGGACAACCAGAGCCCGACGAACCTCGAGGTAGAAAGGCTAAAACAAGCATCATGCACTATTTTATTTACTAAATGATTTTCTTTCGCATTTTAATTCCCGCAATAAGAGCTCCAATGTTCCAAAACAATTATGCAATTTATCCAAGCATTTTAACTTTTCTTATAATTCGACGCTTATTATTATTTTTCTCTCATTACTTTACTTATACATCGTTATTATTACTTACTTGATGAGCGAATGACTGTGACATGCAATGAGACAATGCAACAAACGGACATAGATTCAGAGAAAGATGACATACTAGAAGAGATTGTTAAGGAAGTTGAGAATTTTGAGAATAGACCTAAGTCCAACCTGGACGAGACAGAAGTTGTTAACCTGGGAGATGCATAAAACATCAAAAAAACATGAATCAGCATTCACTTATCGCCGTTAGAAAAGAAGGAATACACAGAATTTCTAAGAGAATATGGGGACATATTTGCCTAGTCGTATGATGACATGACTGGTCTGAGTAAATCTATTGTGGCTCACAAACTGCCAACCGATCCAACATGTCCACCAGTAAAGGAAAAGTTCATAAAGTTCAAGCCTGATATGAGTCTAAAAATCAAGGAAGGAGTCACTAAGCAGGTCAAAGCTAAGGTTCTCAAGGTAGTAGAATACCCGATATGATTAACCAACATCATACCAGTACTGAAGAAGAACGGGAAAGTCAGAGTCTGTGTCGACTACCGGGATTTCAACCGGGCCAGTCCGAAAGACGACTTCCCTTTGCCAAACGTACACATCCTGATCGACAATTGCGCCAAGCATGAGTTGCAATCGTTTGTAGATTGGTTTACTGGTTATCATCAGATCTGGATGGATGAAGAAGATGCTGAGAAAATGGTTTTCATTACGCCGTAGGGAATGTATTGTTACAAGATGATGCCATTAGGGTTAAAGAATGCAGGGGCCACCTACATGAGGGCCATGACCACCATTTTCCACGATATGATACACAAGGAGATTGAGGTATATGTAGATGATGTCATCATCAAGTCCAAGAAAGCCACCAATAACATGGAAGATTTGAGGACGTTTTTCAATAGACTGCAAAGGTACAACCTAAAACTGAATCCCATAAAGTGTGCATTTGGGGTTCCTGCTGGAAAATTACTTGGGTTTATTCTGAGTCGCCGAGGAATATAACTGGATCCATTAAAAGTCAAAGCTATTCAAGAATTGCCACCACCAAAGAACAAGAAGGATGTGATGAGTTTCTTGGGAAGGCTTAACTACATCACTCGGTTCATAGCGCAATCTATAGTTATCTGTGAGCCAATCTTTAAGATGTTGAAGAAGGACGCCGCTACCAAATGGACTAATGACTGCCAGAAAGATTTCGACAGCATCAAGAAATACCTGTCAACACCACCAGTCTTGGTCCCGCCCGAGCTAGGTAGGCCTCTATTACTCTACCTTGCAGTATTGGATGGAGTGTTCGGTTGTGTTCTAGGGCAGCATGATGAAACGGGGAGGAAAGAGCAGGCCATCTATTACTTTAGTACGAATTTCACCCCATACGAGGCCCGATACTCTCTGGTAGAACGTACATTTTGTGCTTTGACTTGGGTAGCTCAGAAGCTGAGGCATTATTTCTGTGCCTATACCACATATCTCGTATCAAGGATGGATCTTTTGAAGTACATCTTTCAGAAGCCCAAGCCCACTGGCAAGCTAGCCAAGTGGCATATCCTGTTGAGTGAGCTTGACATTGCTTATGTAACTCAGAAAGCGGTCAAGGGACAAGCACTGGCAGACGACTTTGCTAAGAATCCCGTGGATGGAGAATACGATCCTCTAAAGATGTATTTTCGTGATAAAGAGGTATCATTCATATGAGAAGATATTGCAGAATCCTATGACGGTTGGAGAATGTTTTTCGATGGAGCAGCAAATTTCAAAGGAGTTGGCATGGGAGCAGTCCTAGTATTAGAAACTGGTCAGCATTATCCGGTGCCTGCCAAACTCAGGTTCCCGTGCACCAACAACATGGCCGAGTATGAAGCTTGCATCCTAGGGCTCAAAATGGCCATTGACATGAACATTCAAGAATTGCTAGTGATTGGAGATTCGGACCTACTCGTACATCAAGTGCATGAAGAATGGGCAACCAAGAACTCCAAGATACTCCCGTACCTGCATTATGTACAGGAATTGAGGAAAAGGTTCACAAAGACGGAATTCCAGCATGTTCCCATACTCTAGAATGAGTTCACCGATGCGTTGTCTACCCTATCATCCATGATACAACATCCAGACAAAAACTTCATTGATCCCATTCCAAAAAAGATCCATGATCAGCCAGCTTACTGTGCCCACATCGAAGAAGAAGCAGATGGAAAGCCTTGGTTTCATGATATCAAGGAATATTTAGCAAAAGGCGAGTGCCCAGAATTTGCAAGCCCCACTCAGAAACACACACTTTGGAGATTGTCCAACAATTTCTTTTACAACGTAGGAATCCTGTATAGGAGGACTCCCGATTTGGGACTATTAAGGTGTGTCGACTCAAAGGAAACATCCAAGCTACTAGTGGAAATTCATGCCGGGACCTGCGGTCCACATATGAACGGTTTTGTCTTAGCCAAGAAGATACTCTGGGCTGGTTACTTTTGGATAACTATGGAAACGGATTGCATCCAGTATGTCCTGAAATGCCACCGCTGTCAGATACATGCAGACATGATAAAGGTACCTCCAAATGAGCTTAATGCAACAAATTCACCTTGGTCGTTCGCCGCCTGGGGGATGGATGTTATTGGACCAATCGAGCCCGCCTCTTCCAATGGACACAGATTTATCCTGGTAGCAATCGACTATTTTACCAAATGGGTCGAAGCAGCATCTTATAGAGTAGTAACCAAGAAAGTCATGGAAGACTTTGTCTGCGACCGTATTGTTTGTCGATTCGGGATTCCAGAGTCGATCATTACTGATAATAGCTCCAACTCAACAGCGACTTGATAAAAGCTATGTGTAAAACCTTCAAGATCAAACACAAGAATTTCACAACCTACAAACCTCAGATGAACGGGGCCATAGAAGCCGCCAACAAGAATATCAAGAAGATATTGAGGAAAATGATAGAGAACCATAAACAGTGGCAAGAGAAGTTATCATTTGCTTTACTGGGGTATCGCACCTCAGTCCACACATCAACCAGGACAACCCCCTATATGCTAGTTTACGGTACAGAGGCAGTCATTCCCGTTGAGGTAGAAATTCCCTCCCTAAGGATCATGCAGGAAGCTAAGCTCGACGACGCAGAGTGGGTGAAAAGTCATTACGAGCAACTAGCCCTTATAGATGGGAAAAAATGAATGTAGTTTGCCATGGTCAACTTTATCAGAACAGAATGTCCAGAGCCTTCAACAAAAGAGTCAAACCGAAACAGTTCACACCGGGACAGTTGGTGTTAAAGAAAATTTTTCCACATCAGGATGAAGCCAAAGGGAAGTTCTCTTCCAACTGGCAGGGTCCATACATGGTTCGCCGGTTCTGACAGGAGGAGCCCTCATACTCATAGAAATGGACGAAGAAGTCTGGCTAAAGCCGATCAATTCAGATGCAGTCAAGTGTTACTATGTGTGATCTTTATGCTTTTCTTATATGATGTAATTTGAACTACACCTGACTTGATTCCCATTTAAGAGGATACGTAGGCAACGTTATGGGTTCGGCCACAATTTAATAAAATTTTCATTTCCCCCGTAGTTGGAAACTGGGGCAGAATTTTGAGGAGGACCCTCAAAATTCCATAGCAAGAGAGGTTGCAATGTCCCGAACCACGTCACAGTCATCGGTTCATCTAAAAAATTATTATTATTATTATTATTATTATTATTAATATTATTATTATTATGTCATATTTTTATGAAATCATGCATGTTTACTACTGAAATTGCTTTGTTTAGCAACGCTACCCCAATGATACATACAGTATCACCAGATCAAAGCCGAGTAGGTCAAGTAGAGCCAGCGGGGACTAACCTCACCCTTTACAAAACTCACGATTTTTCTTTGGATGCAGGCACTTGGATTGCGCAATCATCAAACATATCATACACTCAGGAGACGAACATTGTTCAGGAATACAACTCTCAGAACCGTTGCACTTACCCATATTTGCTATCCATACACACCAATGACATTCCGTGTGTCACAATGTCCCCAGCAGTCACAATATCGCAACCTGATATCAGCTAAGAAAGCTCTATTACCACTTGCCATTTTATTTCTTGCATAACGATACCATTCTGCCTTCCGAGACTAAACGCTGTCTCCATCTGCATTTTTTGCATTGCATAAGGCTACCATTCTGCCTTCTGAGACTAAACGCTGTCTCTATCTGTATTTTCTGCATTGCATAAGGCTACCATTCTGCCTTCCGAGACGAAATATTGTCTCCAACTGCATTTTTTGCATTGCATAAGGCTACCATTCTGCCTTCCGAGACTAAATGTTGTCTCCATCTGCATTTTCTACATTGCATAAGGCTATCATTCTGCCTTCCAAGGTTAAGCTCTACCTCCATCTGCATCTACATGGCTGAAAGATCGCCACCTATTACAATTGCATGGCTGAAAGATCGCCGCATCATCTACGTCTGCATGGCTGAAAGATCGCCACCTACTACATTTGCATGGCTAAAAGATCGCTGCCTCATCTACATTTGCATGGCTGAAAGATCGCCACCTCATCTACATTTGCATAGCTAAAAAATCGCCACCTACTATGTTGCATGGCTGAAAGATCGTCACCTCATCTACATTTACATGGCCGAAAGATCACCACCTACTACGTTGCATGGCTGAAAGATCGCCACCTACTATGTTGCATGGCTGAAGATCACCACCTATTGTATCTGCATGGCTGAAAGATCGCCTCATACTACATCCGCATGGGCTGAAAGATCGCCACATACTACATCTCATAGGCTGAAAGATCACCTCATCCTGCATCTCATGGGCTGAAAGATTGCCACATACTGCATCTCATGGGCTGAAAGATCGCCAAATTATCCAATAGAAGAGAAGTCACACGAAGTGTACACTTCCCAGATGATTTAGAAAACTCAGAGAGAGGAGGGTTTCACAATAATTTATATATAGTTCAACAATATCAAAGCGGCAAAAGCAACATTTAACACATTAGGCCCAAACATGTAATAAAAATCAGATAATAAATAAAGCCAACTATAACATATATTCTAAGCTCGAATTCTGAACCCTAAACCAGAAGTTTTGGGTTCTTATCCCCAGCAGAGTCGTCAGAGCTGTCACACCTCCTTTTTCCTACCCCCAAAGGGTATAAGGGAGTTTTTTCTAATTTAAATGACAATCAAAATGGAATTATTTATATTAAAATTAGAGTCGTCACTTGGGATAATTTATGGTGTCCCAAGTCACCAGTTAAAAATCCCGAATCAAGAAAATTTGACTCTATTTACGGTCCGCGAACACAAAAATCCGGGTAAGGAATTCTGTTAACTCGGGAGAAGGTGTTAGGCATTTCCGGATTCCGTGGTTCTAGCACGGTCGTTCAACTATTATTATTGGCCTATTTATCTGATTTTAAAACACTTTTAAACCTATGTGTATTTTTAACCTTTTAGCCTCTTTTAGTTATTTAAAGAATTAATTCAAGGTTATTTAAAACATATCGCAAGCCACGCTACATGAAATGCACTCGCGGTTCACAACATGTTCTATTTAACCTTGTTGGAAATTAGAATCGGGTCACATGAAATGCACCCCCGGATTTTAATAATTACAAATCACAACTACGTCATGAAAACCGTACTCGTAGCCATGATAATTATTTAATTAATCGCGCATAAAGCAAGCTATGATATTTATGAATTGTTTTCTAAACTACTTTGAGGTTACAGGAGAAAGGTTTGTGATTATGGAGCACTTTTGCTAAAAGAGATTTCATGCTCATAGCCTTCTTAACAATTAACTCCCAAAATCCCTGATCATTCCATTCAAATAAACATGTAAACAGTAGTAAACACGATCTAATTAAGCTAAATCAAAAGATCAAATTGTAAACATAGAGACATATACAAATTAAACAAATAAACACCTAATTGGTAGTTATCCAGAAGGCATGAACTAAATGAACTGACATAGTGAAAAGTGACGAATAAAAGTAAAACAAGCCAAGGCAAAAATCAGTGGATTGAAAATATGACAGAAGCCTTGCAATATCACCTCATCTTTCTAAAACACCTCCTTAGTCGCACAAACCAAACCAAGCAAATTAGGTACCCATTAATCATATCCAAATAACTCTAATTCATTTACCTGCTTTGGAAATCTATATAGTACTAATTATTTCTGGCACCAACGTTGAGCAATCACGAAGACACAATATGCTATAAAATTTCTATTTGCCTTATATGTGCAATTGTCTCGCTTTCACTCTCTATACACACAAAAATCCTTCAATATTTTACCCAAAAATAGTGGCACATTTCAGGAGTAATATACCTCAATTAAGACATGATACACATAAAGATCAAGCACAATCAATGAATTCACCCACAAAACCGATAAACACGCTAATTTCTTATGAACGAGCTAGCCTTTTAACTTGAATGACAAACAATTTAGTCTTAGGTTTGATTCATTTCTCATCAACAACAAAAAGCAGAGAGGGAAAGGAACGGACCTTTTAAATAGCTCAAATATAATCTACAATACATAAAGAATAAAGGACTGCTAAGCTCTCGTACAAACAAACCATGACCGAGACTCGTGCCGAAAATATCGAATGGAACTTTAAACCTTGACTAAAGCTCTTTTATTCTAGTGTTTGGGTCAGTTTCAGCCAGTGGTTTAAGGAGGAGCTAAGGTGGCGTTACTGTGTTGTACGGTGGGTTAAGTTGTTGCCATGGCTATGGAGCTTTGATGGTGGATTTTCCTAATGAAGAAGATGAAGATTTTTGCTCTTTTTTTTAAACGATCTCTTTTTTTTTGTGCTCTTCTTTCAGATCTCGTATTCTGTCTTCAGTGTGTGTATGGCCGATTTTTTTTTGAAGAAGAAACAGAAAGCGTACCCCTCCCTTTTAAACAGTTCCAGATCCTTCCTCAAATGCTTAGAGAAGAAGAAAATCAAATACGGGTAGCGTCCCCCTTGTGCTCCAGTCAGGTGAGAGTTTTTATTCTTGAATAAAAAGAAAGAAAAACCCTAAAAGAAAGGAAAGAAACGTGAGGTGTGTGTAGTTTGTTATGGAGGGGTCCACATTTTTTAATTTGGTTTCCTTTGCATTTCTGCTTTTGCCTTTCTCGTTCTTTTCCTCTTCTTCGTTTCTTCTTTTTCTTTTTTCTTCTTTTGTTTGTTTGTTTGTTCTTTCTTTTGGTAAATATTATTAAGTAACAAAACTAATTAGTTAGATATAAAGGAAGATAATCAGATTGCTACTTTTAATAATTCAAATAATTTATAAAAAGAAGCATAATTAACTAAAATCTACACCTTAAATATTATATTAAACTAAGTGAGATGTATTTTTTGTAAAGATTTTCTTCTTATCTTTTGGAAAATACAATACCAACACTACTTTTTTGTATTTTTCAATTTTATGAAAAGTGAGATAAACTAAAAGTAACTAGATAAAATATCAATTAGCTAAAATGAAAGAAAATATTTTTTGTAAATTTTATTTTTGTAATAAAATAAAGTAAGAGAGTCAAAATTAGTTGAAATAGCGATATTAGGCCTAAATTAAATATTTACGTGCTAAAATATAAAAAATCTTGGGGAGGGTCAAAAAGTACATGTCTACACGTATCAGTTACAGTACAATATGATACAGTCAAACGAGATAGCAAAATGTTATTTAACAACAACAAACAATACAATTTATCCAAAAATTATATTCATAAAACGATACAATACAATACAATATAATACAACAATACATTATAAAACGATGAGTAACAACCATCCAAATGGGTGATGTGTCATGTGAGTAGTTTTGATTTTTACAGTGATAGCCGAGATGGAAGAGAAGTGTATCTGAAAAGACTATATTACCCTCAAGTTAATAGATTATTGGGGGAAGAGAGGTAGAAATGATTGTGTCGAGTTGAGGGTAAATTAGTACTTTCAAAAGCATTTCAAACTATCTTTAGAGTCCCCGAGGCCGATCATGTGCATGGCAGGGACGGGTTATTAATAGTGTAAAATCAAGGTCGTTTAAGGCCTCATTTATTTTTTTAAGATTAAGACGTGTGAATCTGAATACACATCTGAATATCAAGATGTGTATTAAGATTAAGACATACGAGTCCGAATACACATCTGAATATATTAAGATGCGTACTAAGATATGAATTGAAAAAATTAAGACTGTTTGATTTTTAACATCTGAATGTGAAAAATTTATCTTTATTTGAAAATTAATAAACATAAATTTAAATGAAATAACTAATATAATATTCTTTCAATAAAATATATAGTTTTTTAAAATATGGTATTTGTTGGTAGTGATGGCTAACGAGTGAATACCGATCAGAGGCAGTGTTTGGTGGTAGTTTTGGTTGATGATGGTGGTTTCATGCTAATAACTAGTAGTGATTGGTAGTAGTGACGATTATGATTGAGGATGGTGGTGTTGTTCGGTGATAGTTAATAATGGTGGGTGGTAGTAGTTGTTGTGATTGAGGAAAGTGGTGGGTGGGTGGTGGTAGGTTATAATGATGGGCAGTGCCGGCTGTAGTTATTGATGGTGATGGGGTAGTCAGTTGGGGTAGTTGAGGTGGATGAGTGTTGATTATGGGTGAGAATGATGGTGGTCGGAGTGGTAGGGATAGTAGGTGGTGATGGTCGATAATGGTGTTGGGTATGATTGAGGATGATGATGGAGTGGTGGTGGTGGTGGAGGTGGTGGCGGCAACAACATGGTGGTAGTTGATAATGATAGGTGGTGGCGGCAGTTAATAATGAATATGTGATAGCATCTTGATGAAATTAACTCTCTGTTATTAATCTTAATCATACAGACTTATCCACACCCATTAAGTGGTTGTGAAGTAAAAAAATAAATACACTTAATGATTAAGACCTGAATAAGTAAGATTCAGACTTTAAAAATAAACGCACTTAATGTCTAAGATCTGAATGATTAAAATTCAGACTCCATTAAATGCAAACAAATGAGGTCGAAGGTCGTTTAAGCTCCTTTCTCTTTTTTCTTTTTCTTTTTTTTTTCTTCTATTTAAGCTTTTGTTTTTCATTCTAATTACTAATTATAGAAGAAGAAAGTTTGCACCATTAGGAATGAAAGAAGTAAACTTAGGTAGAGACATACAACTACACAAGACAATGAGAAAAAAATTTTACTTCCTCCGTTCCAGTTTATTTGAACTTATTTCCTTTTTTTTCATTCCAAAAAGAATGACCTATTATTTAAATTTGGAAATAATTAGGTTAATCTTCTAATTCTATCCTTAATGAGAAACTTTTATAATTACATAAATACTCTGGACTCCTTTTTGATTTTTTTAAGACCACGAATTCCAAAAATCTTTATTTTTTCTTAAATTTCGTGCTCAGTCAAACAGGTTCACATAAATCGGAATGGAGAGAAAACCTCATTTATGGCTTAAGTATGTTCCTGGACATGCTTGATGCGAGTGAAGTTCAACTATACATCTTTTCTTTTTTAGGGTTCTTTTACCCTTTAAACTTGTTATCCCCATAATCATTTGCACCTTATGCCTGGACCATACGTAAGAACATCTCCTTTAAATGCGTAAGAACTTAAAAGAAAAAAGCTCTAACCTATACAAAATAGCCAACTGCCAGTCTCAAAGTTGATTTTCAAGAGCCCTTCGTCCAAAATGCACTTGGCTTCATGAACATTTTATCACCTAGCTATTTTCAAGAGGTTCAAATCTGATTTGGGAACTTAGCTAAATTCGTACATTCAAGCTCAAGTTTCAACTATAACTTCGCAGCAACATCACTATCAAACCCCAGCAATGAATTTAGCCAACAACCAAGAGTGACAACAAATTCATTTATTTGTTCTTCAAGATTTTTGAAGGTTCAACAATGATGGATTCGAAATTCTTTTTCAATTTTCAAAAAGATTTATAATGAGTTTAGCACTTAGAATCTCAATTTCATTACTTCAACAACCTTGGAATCTGCTCAACACCTCCAATTCTTTTTCAAATTCATGTAAGAACAATAACAATATTGTCCTTTTTTCCCACTATATTTTGAAATTAAAAAGAAAACAAAAAGATAGAAAATGAAATAGATTATAAAAATTTATAATAAAAAAA
The DNA here is from genome assembly GCF_000393655.2 of Nicotiana sylvestris. Lineage (NCBI taxonomy): Eukaryota > Viridiplantae > Streptophyta > Magnoliopsida > Solanales > Solanaceae > Nicotiana > Nicotiana sylvestris. The sequence goes on from NC_091058.1 coordinate 61,066,413, forward strand.
TTGCTAAAGCGTGTGTATTTGTCTACCTAGAGTTTGGGTATTTATGTCATGTCAACACTTGGGGTTTTACACTTCAGGGGATAATAGGACCCTCCAAAAGGAAAAAAAGTACAGTTGGAACTTCAATAATAGGGCAGAATTTCTAACAAAACTTTCCACCTCTTGCTTTCATAGAAAAAAGAATTTAGGAGGCTTATAGACATCGGCATGTCCTCCATAATAACCACGCCGAATGAAGCGTTCTTGGTTTCGAGTTGGTATATGGATGGATACTTATGCATTTTCCCAGGGAAAAAAATATCCCCAAGTAGGAGGGTTTAGTGTTAACGGAGTATATATCATACTATAACTAAATCATTTCTTTTTTATTTTTTCGTATTGCAATTACCTGAAGGCTTTTGGTTCACTGACAGTATAAAGGTAGAATACAATTCAACATGGATTATGAAGTGGAGATTGGTAATGAGAAGATCGTGATGGGATATAGTTGAAAGGATTTCTAGTGAAGAAATTCAACATAACATTTGATCTTCGTACCATGCATGCTTGTTCATGAATTAGGTAAAAAGTTGTAGCAGTTGAGAAAAAGACTATAGTAACACGAAGCAAAAGAGTTTAACTATAACTATGGCATGCATGCATGCAATGATTGATTCAATACATGGATTGATTTCATTTGAAAGTCTTCCCAAATCCAAAGGCAAAATATGGGTCATTGTTGGTCGATTAAGTATGGTCAGTTTATAGCTGGATCTCACCTCACACTCTTCGTGTAACGATCCGACTAGTCGTTTTGCTTTCTAGAACTCCGTTCCCCTAAATAAGACTTCCTGTACTTGCTTTAACTAATTTACGACTTGCGAGGATGGTTGGTTCGGGATTTAGAAGAGTTTGGATTAAAATCGGAACACTTGATTCCTTAAGGTTGGCTTAAAAGGCCAAGTTTTACTTTGGTGATCATTTTTAGTAAACAGATCCGGACTTGTGATTTAACGGTCCCGGAGGGTCCGTAGTAAAATATGAGACCTGGGTGTACGCCCGGAATCGAATTCCGAGGTCTCTAGCCCGAGTAATGAATTTTTGTTAAAATTTGTTAAACTGAAAATCTAAGGATTTAAAAAAATCGAATAATGTTTGAACATGTTGATATCGGGACTGTATATTGGTTCCGAAGCGCGGTATAGGTCCAATATAATATTTAAGTCTGTTCAGTGAAATTTGGTGAGAAACGAGACTGATTTGACGTGATTCGGACGTCCGATTGTAAAAATAGAAATTTTAAATATTCTTAAAGATTTCATGTGTCTTGGTGTTAAATCCATACTTGCAGATGTTATTTCGGTGATTTGATCACTCGAACAAGTTTGTACAATATTGTTGGACTTGTGTGAGTATTCAGAGTAAAGGTGCGAGGGCTCGGGTGAGTTTCGGACGTGGGTTGGGGTGAAAAACACCCCAGTTTTCTGGTGTTTCTGGGCAAAGTTGAAGGTCTCACAAATACGACAAAATGTTCGTAATTGTGAACCCGCATTTGCGAGGAAAGCATCGCATTTGAGATGAAACCTGGCTGGGGCAGTGGTCGCATTTGCGACCTTTTCTTCGCATTTGCGAACCCAGCAGGGTTTGCATTTGCGACCCCTCTGTCGCATTTGCGATCAAGGCAGGGGAAGGCCTAGTTCGCATTTACGATCGTTTTGTTGCAATTGCGACTTCACATTTGCGAACCTGATGTCGCTAATGCGACATCAGAGGCTTGGACACAGCTTTTAAAAACGGGACTTAGGCCGTTTATTTCATTTCACTTCTATACTTGGGCGATTTGGGAGCTTTAAAAGAGGGGATTTCAACCTAGAATTGTGAGGTAACTTATTTCTACTTAATGTAAGTTTAATACTTGGGTTTTGGGTAGATTAACACACAAAAATTAGTAAAAATTATGGGGTTTGAGTAAAACCTAGGTTTTGATAAAAACAAGATTTAACCACGAAATTTGTTATGGAATGGAGTAAAAATTATATATTTTTGATCCTTAGGCTATGGGTAAAAACTTTCTTCCAAAATTTTTGGAATCCGGGCACGTGGGCCCGGGGTCGAATTTTAGGAATCTTGTAATTTGGATTGGGGAATCTCCCTAATGGTTGGGATATGAACTTTTAAGCCTATATTGATTGGTTTCTATGCTATTTGGATAGTTTTGGAGTTTTTGGCACCAAATTTAGGGTTTGGGCTTAAGTTTGGACCGGAAAGTAGGCCATGAAGTGAGGTAATTCTCTTTTCTAACCTTATAAGAGGGAAATCTCCCCATAGGTAAACTTAATTAATACGTGATTTGATTGTGGGGGGTCACTTACGCACGAAGTGACGAGAGCCTGTACATGGCTACTATTCATATTATGTCCGGGTAGTTCTAGGCTTACACCATGCTTTGTGGGTATTGTTATGTGATTATAAATTGTGAAATTGCATTGATTGAAACCTCGTTGGGAAGGTTATGATTTCAAGGATTTCAAGTAAATAATTATTTTGAAAAGAATTAAAGAAGCATTTAAGTTGTATTTATACTTAACTGCGTCGCAAGTATATTCCGCGAGCGGCGTGATTATTTTCACTACTCTCATGGGTGCAGGCCGTTCACCTCGGCAGATGGGTAATTGAATATATAAATAGTTTGGCCCGCTCGACCCTCGACAGTGCACAATTTATTTTTATGTTGGATCGGGTCAAACGTCCTTGGCGGAATTTGTGTGATAATGGAACCGGGACCTCTTATAATCCGTATGATTTATTGTTTGAAAGACTACTTGCTATAAAAGAAGGAAATGCCTAGACTTATTAATTGATGAGAAGGTTTTCAGTATAATTTCTTATTTGAACTTGTTTCTACCTATGTACATTGTGAACTGAAATATTGAACCTCATATTATCATATTATTAAGGCGGAATACATCTGGAGACACTTAAAGTTGGCACCATTTTTTATTTAGACACCTAAAATGAAGGTTGTTCCTATTTAGCACTTATACTACACTAAACTTGTTCCAATTAGGCATTTTTTTGACAATTAGCCAAACTTACAAAGTGTGTGCAATTCACTCGCGGCTGACGTGGCGAATGACAAATAAAAAAAAAGGATATATTTCATTTTGAGTTAAAATAAAAAAAGAAAAAACTATTTAAAATCTATTTAGTAAACAAAATAAAATAACATACTCAAAAAGAAAAAAAAAACTTAATTTATACCCAATCAGAAAACGACACATCATTAACAAAAGAAAAGACAAAAAAAGGACACATTGGTGTTCTTAAAATCATTGTTCTTAGTGCTCTTCACTATCTTCATGTCTATTCTTGTTCCAACCACGATTTTAATCCAAAATTTTAAGAGAAACTCCTCCAAATTTGTTATAACTTCAACTAAAGATTCCCTACCAAGACTCGAAGACAACCCCAATATTAATTTCTCAATTTTTCATCAAATCAGGTAACCCATTTTAAACCATCAAGCTTTATAAAGATCCAATTAATAGTGTTTCGATTTATTTTTTTAAACCATGGAAATTATAACATTCGATTTCTTTGATGGGTGAAAACCATTTAGTACTGCAAAAATCTGAGCAATAATTCTTACTAAGACAAAGCCCTTGGATATTCAAAAACTTGATGAAAAACCAACAAAACGAGAACTGTTAACTACTTAGCAACCATTTATCAGCGCAGTTCACCATCGCCGCCACCGGCAGACCCAGTGACATTCTGAACTTGTTCCCAGCGGAACCTCCTCGTCCTCCCTTCGACATTGCGGACGGTGTCGATCTTCACGGCCGGCTCTCTATCCACCGAAAACTGAATGGTGTTTCGATTTGAAATGAAGAAGAAGGGTTGGTTCAAACTTTCGATCTAAATCAATGGTGGAGGCATAACAATGGTGAAAGTGGAGGAGGCAATGGTGGAAATGGTAGTGGACATAAAGAAGAAGAAGAAGGAAATAAAAAAGATAAAAAAAAACAAAAAAAAATCTGTTTTATGGGCTCTTCACGCACCTATATTGGGTGAAACTCACTCTATGTGCCAACTCAGCAAGAAATGTCTAATTGGAAAGAAGTTTATGTAATGTACGTGCTCATTAGGAACACCCCTAAGTTCAGGTGTCTAAATGAAAAATTGTGCCAACTTTAAGTGTCTCCGTATGTATTCAGCCTATTATTAACCCTAGTGAGTGTCAAGTCGACCCCTCGTCACTACTTCTTCAGGTTAGACTAGATACTTACTAGGTACATATTGTTTATGTACTCATACTACGCTTCTGTACTTAATTGTACAGGTTCTGAGGCAGGTGCATCTGGCTATCCGTCTGTTGTGCATTCTTGATAATTGGCCGAGATTCCACGGTGAGTTGCTCCCTTCCTATGCTGTTCAACAGCATGAAAGAGTCTTTCTTTTGTTTTTGACTGCCTATTCCATTTCAGACAGTAGGGTAGATGTATTCTTTTGTATATTCTACTAGATGTCCATATACTTGCGACACCAGGTCTTGGCACACACATTAGAAGATTGTTCTTTTGGGATGTAATCACTTAATTATGACATTATTTGGTCACTTCAGCTTTACATTTTCCTAAACTATTTATTATTAGTGATTGTTTTAGATTTAATCTAAGAAAATGTCAGAAATGTTTTGGTGACATAAATAGAATCCATTAGTTGGTTAAGTTTGGCTTTCCTAACCTCAGTGTTGGTCGCCATCGCGACCTAGATTGGAAATTGGGTCGTGACAACATAGTACCAGAGCACTAGGTTTACGTAGGTCTCACAAGTCATGGGCAAACATAATAGAGTCTTGCGGATCTGTACGGAGACGTCTATATCTATCTTTGAGAGGCTATATGGTGTTAGGAAAACTACTATTTATTCATCTCGTATCGTGCAATTGATGGTATACTAAATTCCCTTCTCCTATTGTCTCACAGATGGTGAGGATGCACACGACATATGTTCCAGACCCGGGAGGAGCTGCTCCCTCTGTTGCTAGAGGCTGAGGCAAATGCCAAGGGAGGGCACTAGCCCGAGGAAGGGGACGAGGGTGTCCCAGAGCTGTCCCAGTTGCACCACCGACAGATCTTGTGGGGGAACCTATCATAGAGGAGCAGGGCGAGGTGCCCTCAGCTGAGCCTACCCTGACGGACTTCATGACAGCACCAGGTTTCCAGGAGGTCATGGGTTGTATGTTGCGGTTCATGGACACCATGACTCAGGCTGGTTTATTTCCAGCGGACCCAGCCACATCTCAGGCGGTAAAGGGAGCACAAACCCCTACCGCCCAGACTCCTAGTCATGCAGTGGCAGTGTATCAGACTTCGGGTGCACTACCAGTGGATGGGGCTCAGCCAGTTTCTGTAGTGGTACCCGAGCCCAGACCGGTTGTGGACGCCGATCCGCAAAAGTTTCTGGATAGATGGACTAGGCTACATCCTCCCATCTTCGGAGGTGAGCGTCATGAGTATGCTCAGGATTTTATTGATAGGTGCAAGGACAAGCTGCACAACATGAGGATATTGGAGTCTCATGGGTTGACTTCACTACATTCCAGCTGGAGGGCAGGGCCCATAGATGGTGGCACTCTTATATCCTTGGCAGGCCAGTGGGTTCTCCTCCCATTACTTGGGGTCAGTTCACACAACTTTTCCTGGATAGGTATATCCCACCCTCTTAGAGGGAAGAGATGCGGTGCCAGTTCGAGCACCTCTAGTAGGGTCAGATGTCTGTAACCGACTATGAGGCGAGATTCTCTGAGTTGTCTCGCCATGCACTCATGATACTCCCTATGGACGCATAGAGAGTGTGGAGATTTGTTGCGGGGTTACACCTCGGTATTTCAGCTAGCATGGATCGAGAGGTGGAGATGGGTACTGAGTATTAGATAGTAGTAGATATTGCTCGCAGGGTTGAGGGCTATCGCTAGAGGGGTAGAGAGCAGATCCAATAGGACAAGAGGGCCCGGTTTTCTGGAGAGTTCAGAGGTGCCTCAGTTAGGGGCAGAGGTCACTACGTGGGGGTCAGCCCAGTAGGCCCCCATATTTAGCACAACCTCCTCGAGGTACTCTAGTGAGGCCTTATTTTAGTGTGATGCCGGAGGGTTCTTACCGTTCTCCGGCGGGTATTTTGGTTATTCGGGTTCTTCCAGTACTTACTTCAGTGCTATGACAGAGAGTTCATATCGCCCACCAGCCATTCAGGGTTCTTTTAGTGGGTATTCAGGTCAGTAGGCTCAGGCTTTAGGACAACAGTCTATGGCACCGCGAGGTTGTTATGAGTGTGGGGATCTAGGTCACATAAAGAGATTTTGTCTCAGACTTCGGGGCAAGGCAGTACAGCAGGGTTATCAGCCCATGATTGTAGCACTGGTTGCCCAGTCTCCTAGAGGCGAGGGACAGAATGGTAGAGGCTATCCTAGAGGTGGAGGCCAAACGGGGAGAGGTCAGCCAGCTACTGCTCAGTCAGGTGGAGGCCATCCAGCCGGTGCTCCAGCCAGATTCTATGCCATTCAAGCCAGAACAGATGCATTGGCCTCATATGCAGTTATCACTGGTATTATTTCTGTCTGCAGTAGGGAAACTTCAGTGCTATTTGATCCAGGGTCTACATATTCATATGTGTCATCTCTGTTTTCTCATTTCCTGGATATTCCTCGTGAGTCCTTGGGTACTCCTATTTATGTGTCCACTTATGTGGGCGATTCTGTGGTTGTGGATCGGATATACCGATCTTGTGTGGTCACATTCTGTGGTGTCGAGACTAGAGCAGATCTCCTGTTGCTTGATATGACCAACTTTGAGGTCATCTTGGGTATGGATTGGTTATCCCTATATCACGCCGTCCTAGATTGCTATGCCAAGACTGTTACATTAGCAATGCCAGAGTTGCCAAGGTTGGAGTGCAAGGGTTCCTCAGTAAATACATCTAGTCGGGTTATCTCTTTTCTGAAGGCTAGACATATGGTCGGGAAGGGTTGTTTGGCTTATCTAGTATATTTTTGAGACACCACCACGAGTCTCCGACAATTGATTCAGTTCCAGTGGTCCTGGAGTTTGCTGATGTGTTTCCTTCTGACCTTCTTGGCATGCCACTGAATCGTGATATTGATTTTTGTATAGATTTGGCTCCAGCTACCTAGCCTATATATATTCCATCGTACCTTATGGCCCCTAAAGGATTGAAGGAGCAACTTGATGAATTATTAGCAAAGGGGTTTATTAGACCAAGTGTGTCACCTTGGGGTGCACCAATGTTGTTTGTAAAGAAGAAGGATGGGACCATGCGGATGTGCATTGATTACCGCCAGTTGAATAAGGCTACCATCAAGAACAAATAGCCGTTGTCGCACATAAATGATTTGTTTGACCAGTTGTAGGGTTCTAGGGTGTTTTCTAAGATCGGCTTGAGATCAGGGTATCATCAGCTAAAGATTCGGGACTCAGATGTCACGACCCAAACCGATGGGCCGCGACGGGCACCCGGTACCTTACTCAACCGAGTACCAACGTAACGTATCTTTCTTATTACATTATCATATACACGTGACATACAGGCCTAATAGACCAACATAATTATTTATAACTCAAAACATAGGCCGACAAGGCCTTACAATCTTTCACGTACACGACATGTCTATAAGCCACTAGAAGTACATAAATGTCATAAAGGTCGGGACAGAGTCCCGCCATACCAAACAATACACGTCTAAATCATACCAGCCAAACAAGCAACTCCGAAGCAAATGAAGCGCACCAACATCTTCCGCTGAGCTGATAGCCTACTTGGAGGGTTCTTGACATGTCTATCAGGACCTGCGAGCATGAAACGCAGCGTCCCCATGCAAAAGGGATGTCAGTACAAAAAATGTACCGAGTATGTAAGGCACATAAATAAGTACATAACAGACATGGAAGAAATATAGAGTACTTGACTCAACCTGTAAGTCTAAATAGCTTTGTAAATCATGAAATACTTTTAGCACCATGCATATGTGTATAAATGTCATGTTGTGCATAGGTACATGTCTCATAACATCATCAGCCTCTAAGGGCATCCCATCATATCATATCGTCCATTGTGGGCAATATCAGCATCATATACCAACTGATCAGGTGGTGGTGCGTATATAATGGCATAACTTTTCCCATATCCCATATACATATATACATATATATATACATATACGCGTGTATATAACAGACCATTTTGCCTTTGGGCAATATCATAAAGTAAACTCTTTTCAACTTTCGTATTTTTCTGAGATCCATGAACAAATGATAAAATATTATGGCACACAAAAATTCAAGAACATAGATATCTCTAATACTTCTATGAATAGAGCCATTCATGGAATTTGTGCATTTGCACGTTTTGTTCGTATCATATGGATCATGCCAAAAGAAAGAAGGGATAGACTTAACATACCTAGAGAAGGAAAAACTCCGTATAATATTCTTGGAGAAGATTGCACCGTACTCTTTTAGAACAACAAAATTTTATGTTGCTATTATTCCAACAAATTCTCGTTGGAAGCATTTGTGAATCAAAATTTGCTCCTGCTCCTAGCGTAATTGAACTGAGAAAGGACGATAGATGAACAATGACTACTGAACGTCCTAATCCTTTTATCCAAATGAACAAATGAGTTCTAATCCTTCTTGTCCAAAATCAACAATGAGATAAGACTTAAAACAAGTCTTATTTTATTTAAATTCCAATTTTACCTTAAGTAGCCACATGTAATAAATGACTAATAGTCATCTTTAGTCCTTGTGGATTTGTGACACGTTTCTTTGTGGGTTAATTCATTAAAAACAATTATCCACTTATTAGTTAACTGGGTAACGTCTTGTTATCCGGTAATTAATCAGTTACCCGCATAATTTAAAAATTATCTCAAATTACTTAAAAAAATTCTTATTTTTAATATACTTTATACATTATACTACCGTGGTCATATGGTACCTTGCGTGATATTAGTCCATAAGTATCGGGTATTAACGCTCGACCAGTATTTTATCCCAAAACGCCAAATTTAGACGAAAATTTATTTTCTTTGACTTGCTTCTCATATCACCTTCACGAATTTACTCATCACTTGTTTGAAATAGCATAATCCTTATAATCTCCAAATAATATTTTCCTTGGACTGTTGTCCATTACCTTACGACAAATTCAACGTACAATACTACAGGGTGCAACATTTTCGTAATTTAATACTACGAAGCATAACATCATCGTAATATAATAATGCGGGATGAAATATCGGCATAATATTATGGGGCATAACATCAATATCCCAAAGACTACTTTACGTACCAGATATGGTCATTATGAGTTTCTAGTGATGTCCTTTGGCTTGACTAATGCTCCAGCGACGTTTATGGACTTGATGGATAGGGTTTTTTGGCCTTACATTAATGACATCTTGATTTACTCACTTAGCCTGGGGGAGCACGAGCAACATTTGAGAGTAGTGCTTCAGACCTTGCTAGAGCAGAAGCTATATGCTAAGTTCTCTAAGTGTGAGTTTTGGCTAGAGTCAGTGGCATTCTTGGGGCATATTGTGTCAGTAGAGGGTATTAAGGTGGATCCCAACAAGATTGAGGCAGTTCAGAGTTGGCCACGTCCTACTTTAGTGACCGAGATCAGGAGTTTCCCGGGGTTAGCAAGTATTAGCGTCGATTCGTGCAGGGCTTTTCATCTATTGCATCACCTCTAACTAGATTGACTCAGAAGGGTGCTCCTTTCCGTTGGTCCGATAATTGTGAGGCAAGCTTTCAGAAGCTCAAGACGGCTTTGACTACACCACTAGTTCTAGTGTTGCCTTCCGATTAGGGGATGTATACGGTATATTGTGACGCTTCACGCATTGGCTTGGGATGTATATTGATGCAGAAGGGTAGAGTTATTGCATATGCTTCAAGTCAGTTGAAGATTCATGAGAAGAATTACCTTACGCACGACCTAGAGATAGTAGTGATTGTTCATGCTCTTAAGATATGGAGGCATTATTTGTATGGGGTGTCGTGTGAGGTTTATACTGATCACCGCAGCTTACAACATTTGTTCAAACAAAGGGATCTTAATTCGAGGCAGCGTAGGTGATTTGAGTTACTAAAGGATTATGGCATTACCATTTTTTTTCATCCGGGCAAGGCAAATATGGTCGCAGATGCCTTGAGTAGGAAAGTAGAGAGTATGGGTAGCTTGGCATTCATTTTAGTGGAGGAGAGGCCACTAGCTTTGGACATTCAGTCCTTGGCTAACAGACTTTTGAGATTGGACGTTTCAGAGCCCAGTTGAGTCCTTGCGTGTGTTGTTGCTCAGTCTTCCTTGTTGGAGCAGATCAAGGCCAGGCAGTTCAATGATCAACATTTGGCATTTCTCAGAGAGACGATGCTACAAGGTTGTAACACTCCTCAAATTTATAAAAGTTTCAAGATAAGCTAATTATAGAACTGAATTATTATTATTACTATTATTTTATCTTGCCTATAGTAAAATATGTATGTATATATATATACATGTGTGTGTATATATATATACACTTAAATAATTGGATATACAATTAGGAAAAATATTAATAATTTTTAATATTATTAATTATTAAAAGTGGATATTAGTAATTATTAGTTAAGAAAAAAAGAAGAAAAAAAGAAGAAGAAGTAAACTTAAAGCCCATAAAAGGGGCTATTGTCAACAAAAGGCTTAAAGCCTTATAATGAGAATGACGTATTTCTCATTCAGATAGGCGAAACGGCATAAGCTTGTTTCGAACAAACAAAACAAGAAGAATAAAAAAGGAGGCGGAGAACACAGACGTTCGAAGCAGAGGCAACCTGAAATTGCTCGAAAATCCTAGGGTTCTTTACAAACCACTAATCCTTGAACTTGGAATCGATTATTTGACTTGTGTCAGTTGGACTGGGGCCTACGTATTGGCTCGAGAAGTTTTGAGGTGAGTTGATATAACCCTTTACTAAAGTGGTTTAACTCACAAAAGCACACATACAAGGTGTTTGATGAATTGCTTAAAAGAGTTTATCTCTATTTAATTAGAGCGAGTGAGTACCCATTAATTTAGAATTGTTCTAGCAAAAGTTTAGATGATCTATTATGCTATATGTGCTTAAATTTTCAGATTTTTGTGTTATTCTTATATGCTATTTTCATGTTGAAGATTATGAAGAAGAAAGAGTGTTTAGAAATATTTTTATATGTTTATTTCATTCTTATGTCATGCTTTACATTTAAGGGCACCAATATGAGCATGTACATAATGTTCTATAAAGAAAATATTTAGACTTGAAAAAGTCACAAGGAAGAAGTTTTAGAAAGAAAAGATTTTTGGGGAGTATCCGTTATTCTGAGAAGGGGTCATCGTCCAGGCCGAGGGTCCTGACCAAGGCGTTGACTTCCTGAAACTACTTGTGCCAAAGTAGGGAGCACACGAGCCGAGGGTCTCGTTGCTGAGAATTTACTTAGCCATGCTAAGGTATGATACATGAGCGCTGAGAACCATGAAGCGAGTGGCACCTCGTGGATTGGACCTATTCGATCAGGTTGGGATCGAACCCGTGCCGATCACACGGTGACTGAGACAGAATTAAATCAGGATAGTCGGAACTCCCAAAGTATAAAGTGAAGTAATTTTTTGTAAAGAAAGAAAAAGAAAAGAATTTCTTTTAGAATATTCGTAAATTGCTATTATGCAATTATTTTAGAATTACTCTTATAAGCTTAATGTTTTACATGCATTTAGAACATTTGCTTGTAATGTATATGTTACTAAAGTTTCTCCTCCTGTTGTTGAGACTCACTGAGTACAATGGATGGTACTGGCGTTCTCTTTTGGGAACCTACGTTGGTCTGCGGTACAACGTAGGAACCAGATTTGCAGGCGAGCAGGTTACGAGTTAGGACTTCCTTCCCTTCCAGTGATATTGGTAAGCTCCGATTTTGTTCGTGGAGTATTCTTAGAGTCATTTTCATTTAGCTATTTCTTTGTTTATCTAGAGAACTGACCAGGAAATCTCATGTCCTGAGCAGTGCGTCAGTTTATCAGTAGAGGCTTCATAGACATAGTCATTGGGTTGAGATTCATATGTTATTTTATAATAACTTAGCAATAATTCAGTAGTTACTATGAATAAAGTTTTAGAGTTGATTTATTTAAATATTTGAATTAATCAAGAGTATTTGGTTAGAGTATTGCTTTGTTGCATATAAAGTGTGGAGCTATAATAGATTGAATAAGCAGAGATGGTTCACTCGATCAGGTTTAGTGATCGAGTGTCGGTCTCGGCTTGTTTAGAAAATGGGTCGTGACAATGGTAGTGCCAAGGAGGTTTCTGTGGGTGAGGATGGAGTTCTGCGACTCCAGGGTCGCCTATGTGCTCCCAATGTTGATGGCTTGAGAGAGAGGATTCTGGAAGAGGCACATAGCTCACGGTATTATATCTATCCAGGTGCTACGAAGATGTATCGTGACTTGAGGCAGCATTATTGGTGGCGACGGATGAAGAAGGACATCGTCGAGTACGTGGCTATGTGTTTGAATTGACAGCAGGTTAAGTATGAGTACCAGAGGCCAGGTGCCCTACTACAGCAGATGCCTATACCAAAGTGGAAGTGGGAGCACATTACTATGGACTTCATAGTTGGGTTGTCGCGGACATTGTGGAAGTTTGATGCAGTTTGTGTCATTATCGACAGGTTGACCAACTCGGCACACTTCATTCTGATAGGGACTATTTATACTTCAAAGAGGTTCGCACAGATCTACATTCGGGAGATAGTTCGGTTGCACGGTGTGCCCATTTCCATCATATCAGATAGAGGCCCTCAGTTCACTTTGCATTTTTGGAGAGCTGTTCAGAGTGAGTTGGGGACCTGTGTGGAGCTCAGAACAACATTCCATACTCAGACCGACGGACAGTCGGAGCGAACAGTTCAGATTTTGGAAGACATGCTTAGAGCCTGTGTTATTGACTTTGGAGAATAATGGGATTAGTTCTTGCCTTTGGCCGAGTTTGCTTACAACAACAGTTACCAATCCAGCATCGAGATGGCCCCATTTAAGGCTTTATATGGTTGGCGATGTCGTTCTCCTATCGGGTGGTTTGATCCTAGAGAGGCTAAGTTGTATGGTACAATTTTGGTTAGAGATGCCTTAGAGAAGGTAAAGTTGATTCAAGAAAGACTTCACATAGCTCAGTCTAGACAGAAGAGTTACGCGGATCAGAAGGCACGTGATGTATCATTCATGGTCGGCAAGAAGGTCCTCTTGAAAGTTTCGTCGATGAAGGGTATCATGAGATTCGGGAAGAAGGGCAAGTTGAGCCCAAGGTTTATTGGCCCATGTGAGGTGTAGAGGAGAGTTGGGGAGGTTGTTTATGAGCTTGCTTTACCTCTCAGCTTATCGGGAGTTCATCCAGTTTTTCACGTGTCTATGCTTGGAGGTATCATGCCGACTTGTCTCATATGTTAGACTTCAGTACTATTCAGCTGGATGAGAGTTTGGGTTATGAGGAGGAGCCAGGTGCCATTATTGATAGGCAGGATGCCCAGTTGAGATCCAAGAGGAATTCCGCGGTAAAGGTCCGGTGGAGGGGCCAACCAGTCGAGAAGGCGACCTGGGAGTCTGAGGAGGATATGGGGACAGATATCCCCATCTTTTTCCTAGCTCAGGTACTTTTCTATGTTCGTTCGAGGACGAACAATTGTTTAAGAGGTGGAGAATGTAACGACCCGACTGGTCGTTTTGCTTTCTAGAACCCCATTCCCCTAAATAAGACTTCTCGTACTTGCTTTAACTGATTTATGACTTGCGGGGATGGTTGGTTCGGGATTTGGAAGAGTTTGGATTGAAATCGGAACACTTGATTCCTTAAGGTTGCTTAAAAGGCCAAGTTTGACTTTGGTCAACATTTTTAGTAAACGGACCCGGACTTGTGTTGACGGTCCTGGAGGGTCCATAATATAACATGGGACCTGGGCGTATACCCTGAATTGAATTTCGAGGTCCCTAGCCCAAGTAATAAATATTTGTTAAAAATTGTTAAACTGAAAATCTATGGATTTAAAGAAATTTAATAATGTTTGATCATGTTGGTATTGGTCCCATATGTTGGTTTCAGATCCCGGTACAGGTCCAACATAACATTTAAGTCTTATCGGTGAAATTTGGTGAGAAGCGGGACTGATTTGATGTGATTCAGACGTCCGGTTGTAAAAATAGGAATTTTAAATGTTCTTAAGGATTTCATGCATTTTGGTGTTAAATCTGTAGTTGTAGATGTTATTTCGGCGATTTTATTGCTTGAACAAGTTTGTACAATGTTGTTAGACTTGTGTGAGTATTCAGAGTAGAGCCCCGAGGGCTCGGGTGATTTTCGAACGTGGGTTGGGGGTGAAAAACACCCTAGTTTTTTGGTGTTTCTGGGAAAAGTTGCAGGTCTCGCAAATGCGACGAAATGTTGCAATTGCGAACCCGCATTTGTGAGGAAAGCATCGCATTTGTGATGAAGCCTGGCTGGGGGCAGTGGTCGCATTTGCGAACCCAGCAGGATCCACATTTGCGACCCCTCTGTCGCATTTGCGATCAAGGAAGGGGAAGGCCTAGTTCGCATTTGCGATCATTTTGTCGCAATTGCGAATTCTCATTTGCGAACCTGATGTCACAAATGCGAATGCGGATCCTGGACACAACTTTTAAAAATGGGACTTAGGCCATCTATTTCATTTCACTTCTACACTTGGGCGATTTAGGAGCATTCAAAGAGGAGATTTTACCCTAGCATTGTGAGGTAAGTTATTTCTACTTAATGTGATTTTAATACTTGTGTTTTGGGTAGATTAACACACAAAATTTATTAAAAATCATGGTGTTTGAGTAAAACCTAGGAATTTGATAAAAACAAGATTTAACCACGAAATTTGTTATGGAATGGAGTAAAAATCATATATTCTCGATCCTTAGGCTATGGGTAACAACTTTCTTCCAAAATTTTCGGAATCCAGGCATGTAGGCCTGGGGTCAAATTTTAGGAATCTTGTAATTTGGATTGGGAATCAGCCTAATGGTTGCGATATGAACTTTTGAGCCTATATTGATTGGTTTTTATGCTATTTGGATAGTTTTGGAGTTTCACCGCGCTCGAACAACGACGGGCTGTTATTTTGATAAGTTCAAAATAACACCCTTTAAGGCTATGAGCCTCCGCCAAATAACATCCTTTAAGGATGTTAGCCTTAAAGTTTAAGGCCGATCTCTTCTTTTCATTTAACGAAGGCTCTTAGCCTTAAAGGATGTTATTTCGAATTTATCGAAATAATAGCCCGTCGTCGTTCGAGCGAGGTCGAACACTTCTTCTTTTGGCAAAGGCTCTTAGCGTTAAAGGATGTTATTTCGAACTTATCGAAATAATAGTCCGTCGTCGTTCGAGCGAGGTCGATCTCTTCTTTTCATTTGGCGAAGGCTCTTAGCCTTAAAGGGTGTTATTTCGAACTTATCGAAATAACAGCCCGTCATTATTCAAGCGAGGCCGAACTCTTATTTTAATTTGGCGGGGGTTCTTATCCTAAAAGGGTGTTATTTCAAACTTATTGAAATAACAACCCGTCATCGTTCGAGCAAGGTCAAACTATTCTTTTCATTTGGCGGAGGCTCTTAGCCTTAAAGGGTATTATTTCGAATTTATCGAAATAACAACCTGTCGTCGTTCGAGCGAGGTTGAACTCTTCTTCCCTTTTGGTGAAGGCTCTTAGCCTTAAAGGGTGTTATTTTTAACATATTAAAATAACAGCCCGTCGTCGTTCGAGCGCGGTTGAACTCTTCTTCTTTTGGCAAAGGCTCTTAGCCTTAAAGGGTGTTATTTCAAACTTATCGAAAGAACAGCCCATCGTCGTTCGAGTGAGGTCGATCTCTTCTTTTTATTTGGCGAAGGCTCTTAGCCTTAAAGGGTGTTATTTCGAACTTATCAAAATAACAGCCCATCATCGTTCGAGCGAGGTTGATCTCTTCTTTTCATTTGGCGGAGGCTCTTAGCCTTAAAGGGTGCTATTTCGAACTTATCGAAATAACAACCCGCCGTCGTTCGAGCGAGGTCAAACTCTTCTTTTCTTTTGGCGGAGGCTCAGAGCCTTAAAGGGTGTTATTTTGAACTTATCGAAATAACAGCCCATCGTCGTTCGAGCGCAGACAAACTCTTCTTCTTTTGGCAAAGGCTCTTAGCCTTAAAGGGTGTTATTTTGAACTTATCGAAATAACAGCTCGTCGTCGTTCGAGCGAGGTCAAACTCTTCTTTTCATTTAGCGAAGGCTATTAGCCTTAAAGGGTGTTATTTCGAACTTATCGAAATAACAGCTCGTCGTCGTTCAAGCGAGGTCGATCTCTTCTTTTCATTTGGCGAAGGCTCTTAGACTTAAAGGGTGTTATTTCGAACTTATCGAAATAATAGCCCGTCGTCGTTCGAGCGAGGTCGAACACTTATTTTAATTTGGCGGAGGTTCTTAGCCTAAAAGGCTGTTATTTTAAACTTATTGAAATAATAGCCCGTCGTCGTTCGAGCTAAGTCAAACTCTTCTTTTCATTTGGCGGAGGCTCTTAGCCTTAAAAGGTATTATTTCGAATTTATTGAAATAACAACCCGTCATCATTCGAGCGAGGTCGAACTCTTCTTCCCTTTTGGCGAAGGCGCTTAGCCTTAAAGGGTCTTATTTTTAACATATGGAATAACAGCCCGTCATCGTTCGAGCGCGGTTGAACTTTTCTTCTTTTGGCAAAGGCTCTTAGCCTTAAAGGGTGTTATTTCAAACATATCGAAATAACAGCCTGTCGTCGTTCGAGTGAGGTCGATCTCTTCTTTTCTTTTGGCGAAGGCTCATAACCTTAAAGGGTGTTATTTTGATCTTATCGAAATAATAGCCCGTCGTCGATCGAGCGAGGTCGAACACTTCTTCTTTTGGCAAAGGCTCTTAGCCTTAAAGGATGTTATTTCGAACTTATCGAAATAATAGTCTGTCGTCGTTCGAGCAAGGACGATTTCTTATTTCATTTGGCGAAGTCTCTTAGCCTTAAAGGGTGTTATTTCGAACTTATCGAAATAACAGCCCATCGTCGTTCAAGCGAGGTCGAACTCTTCTTTTAATTTGGCGGAGGTTCTTAGCCTAAAAGGATGTTATTTCAAACTTATCGAAATAACAGCCCATCGTCGTTTAAGCAGGGTCAAAGTCTTCTTTTCATTTGGCGGAGGCTCTTAGCCTTAAAGGGTATTATTTCGAGCTTATCGAAATAACAACCCATCGTCGTTCGAGCGAGGTCAAACTTTCTTCCCTTTTGGCGAAGGCTCTTTGACTTAAAGGGTGTTATTTTTAACATATCGAAATAACAGTCCGTCGTCGTTCGAGCATGGTTGAACTCTTCTTCTTTTGGCAAAGGCTTTTAGCCTTAAAGGATGTTATTTCGAATATATCGAAATAACAGCCCGTCGTCGTTCTAGTGAGGTCGATCTTTTCTTTTCATTTGGCGAAGGCTCTTACCCTTAAAGGGTGTTATTTCAAACTTATCAAAATAACAGCCTGTCATCGTTCGAGCTAGGTCGATCTCTTCTTTTCATTTGGCGAAGGCTCTTAGCCTTAAAGGGTGTTATTTCGAACTTATCGAAATAACAACCCGTTGTCGTTCGAGCGAGGTCAAACTCTTCTTTTCTTTTGGCGAAGGCTCATAACCTTAAAGGGTGTTATTTTGAACTTATCGAAATAACAGCCCGTCGTCGATCGAGCGAGGTCGAACACTTCTTCTTTTGGCAAAGGCTCTTAGCCTTAAAGGATGTTATTTCGAACTTATCGAAATAATAGTCTGTCGTCGTTCGAGCAAGGTTGATTTCTTATTTTCATATGGCGAAGGCTCTTAGCCTTAAAGGGTGTTATTTCGAACTTATCGAAATAACAACCCGTCATCGTTCGAGCGAGGCCGATCTCTTCTTTACATTTGGCAAAGGCTCTTAGCCTTAAAGGGTGTTATTTCGAACTTATCGAAATAACAGCTCGTTGTCGTTCGAGCGAGGCCGATCTCTTCTTTTCATTGGCGAAGGCTCTTAGCCTTAAAGGATGTTATTTCGAATTTATCGAAATTATAGCCCGTCGTCGTTCGTGCGAGGTCGAGCACTTCTTATTTTGGCGAAGGCTCTTAGCCTTAAAGGATGTTATTTCGAACTTATCGAAATAATAGCCCGTCGTCGTTCGAGCGAGGTTGTTCTCTTCTTTTCATTTGGCGAAGGCTCTTAGCCTTATAGGCTGTTATTTCGAACTTACCGAAATAACAACCCATCGTCGTTCAAGCGAGGTCAAACTCTTATTTTTATTTGGCGGAGGTTCTTAGCCTAAAAGGCTGTTATTTCAAACCTATTGAAATAACAGCCCGTCGTTGTTCGAGCAAGGTCAAACTCTTCTTTTCGTTTGGCGGAGGCTCTTAGCCTTAAAGGCTATTGTTTCAAATTTTTCGAAATAACAACCCGTCATCGTTCGAGCGAGGTCGAACTCTCCTTCCCATTGGGCGAAGGCGCTTAGCCTTAAAGGGTCTTATTTTTAAAATATGGAATAACAGCCCGTCATCGTTCGAGTGCGGTTGAACTCTTCTTCTTTTGGCAAAGGCTCTTAGCCTTAAAGGGTGTTATTTCGAACATATCGAAATAACAGCCCGTCGTCGTTCGAGTGAGGTCGATCTCTTCTTTTCATTTGGCGAAGGCTCTTACCCTTAAAGGGTGTTATTTCGAACTTATCAAAATAATAGCCCATCATCGTTCGAGCGAGGTCGATCTCTTCTTTTCATTTGGCGGAGTCTCTTAGCCTTAAAGGTTGTTATTTAGAACTTATCGAAATAACAACCCATTGTCGTTCGAGCGAGGTCAAACTCTTCTTTTCTTTTGGCGAAGGCTCATAACCTTAAAGGGTGTTATTTTGAACTTATCAAAATAACAGCCCGTCGTCGTTCGAGCGCGGTCAAAGTCCTCTTCTTTTGGCAAAGGCTCTTAGCCTTAAATGGTGTTATTTTGAACTTATCGAAATAACAGCCCGTCGTCGTTCGAGCGAGGTTGAACACTTCTTCTTTTGGCAAAGGCTCTTAGCCTTAAAGGGTGTTATTTTGAACTTATCGAAGTAGCAACCCATCATCGTTCAAACGAGGCCGATCTCTTCTTTACATTTGGCAAAGGCTCTTAGCCTGAAAGGGTGTTATTTCAAACTTATCGAAATAACAGCTCATCGTTGTCCGAGCGAGGCCGATCTCTTCTTTTCATTTGGCGAAGGATCTTACCTTAAAGGGTGTTATTTCGAACTTATCAAAATAATAGCCCGTCGTCATTCGTGCGAGGTCGAACTCTTCTTTTCATTTGGCGGAGGCTCTTAGCCTTAAAGGGTGTTATTTTGAACTTATAGAAATAACAGCCCATCGTCGTTCGAGCGCGGACAAACTCTTCTTCTTTTGGCAAAGGCTCTTAGCCTTAAAGGGTGTTATTTTGAACTTATCGAAATAACAGCTCGTCGTCGTTCGAGCGAGGTCAAACTCTTCATTTCATTTAGCGAAGGCTATTAGACTTAAAGGGTGTTATTTCGAACTTATCGAAATAATAGCCCGTCGTCGTTCGAGCGAGGTTGTTCTCTTCTTTTCATTTGGCGAAGGCTCTTAGCCTTATAGGCTGTTATTTCGAACTTACCGAAATAACAACCCATCGTCGTTCAAGCGAGGTCAAACTCTTATTTTTATTTGGCGGAGGTTCTTAGCCTAAAAGGCTGTTATTTCAAACCTATTGAAATAACAGCCCGTCGTTGTTCGAGCAAGGTCAAACTCTTCTTTTCGTTTGGCGGAGGCTCTTAGCCTTAAAGGCTATTGTTTCAAATTTTTTGAAATAACAACCCGTCATCGTTCGAGCGAGGTCGAACTCTCCTTCCCATTGGGCGAAGGCGCTTAGCCTTAAAGGGTCTTATTTTTAAAATATGGAATAACAGCCCGTCATCGTTCGAGTGCGGTTGAACTCTTCTTCTTTTGGCAAAGGCTCTTATCCTTAAAGGGTGTTATTTCGAACATATCGAAATAACAGCCCGTCGTCGTTCGAGTGAGGTCGATCTCTTCTTTTCATTTGGCGAAGGCTCTTACCCTTAAAGGGTGTTATTTCGAACTTATCAAAATAATAGCCCATCATCGTTCGAGCGAGGTCGATCTCTTCTTTTCATTTGGCGGAGTCTCTTAGCCTTAAAGGTTGTTATTTAGAACTTATCGAAATAACAACCCATTGTCGTTCGAGCGAGGTCAAACTCTTCTTTTCTTTTGGCGAATGCTCATAACCTTAAAGGGTGTTATTTTGAACTTATCAAAATAACAGCCCGTCGTCGTTCGAGCGCGGTCAAAGTCCTCTTCTTTTGGCAAAGGCTCTTAGCCTTAAATGGTGTTATTTTGAACTTATCGAAATAACATCCCGTCGTCGTTCGAGCGAGGTTGAACACTTCTTCTTTTGGCAAAGGCTCTTAGCCTTAAAGGGTGTTATTTTGAACTTATCGAAGTAACAACCCATCATCGTTCAAACGAGGCCGATCTCTTCTTTACATTTGGCAAAGGCTCTTAGCCTGAAAGGGTGTTATTTCGAACTTATCGAAATAACAGCTCATCGTTGTCCGAGCGAGGCCGATCTCTTCTTTTCATTTGGCGAAGGATCTTACCTTAAAGGGTGTTATTTCGAACTTATCAAAATAATAGCCCGTCGTCATTCGTGCGAGGTCGAACTCTTCTTTTCATTTGGCGGAGGCTCTTAGCCTTAAAGGGTGTTATTTTGAACTTATAGAAATAACAGCCCATCGTCGTTCGAGCGCGGACAAACTCTTCTTCTTTTGGCAAAGGCTCTTAGCCTTAAAGGGTGTTATTTTGAACTTATCGAAATAACAGCTCGTCGTCGTTCGAGCGAGGTCAAACTCTTCATTTCATTTAGCGAAGGCTATTAGACTTAAAGGGTGTTATTTCGAACTTATCGAAATAATAGCCCGTCGTCGTTCGAGCGAGGTTGTTCTCTTCTTTTCATTTGGCGAAGGCTATTAGACTTAAAGGGTGTTATTTCGAACTTACCGAAATAACAACCCATCGTCGTTCGAGCGAGGTCGAACTCTTATTTTAATTTGGCGGAGGTTCTTAGCCTAAAAGGCTGTTATTTCAAACCTATTGAAATAACAGCCTGTCGTTGTTCGAGCAAGGTCAAATTCTTCTTTTCGTTTGGCGGAGGCTCTTAGCCTTAAAGGCTATTGTTTCAAATTTTTCGAAATAACAACCCGTCATCGTTCGAGCGAGTTCGAACTCTCCTTCCCATTGGGCGAAGGCGCTTAGCCTTAAAGGGTCTTATTTTTAACATATGGAATAACAGCCCGTCATCGTTCGAGTGCGGTTGAACTTTTCTTCTTTTGGCAAAGGCTCTTAGCCTTAAAGGGTGTTATTTCGAACATATCGAAATAACAGCCTGTCGTTGTTCGAGTGAGGTCGATCTCTTCTTTTCATTTGGCGAAGGCTCTTACCCTTAAAAGGTGTTATTTCAAACTTATCAAAATAACAGCCCGTCATCGTTCGAGCGAGGTCGATCTATTCTTTTCATTTGGCGAAGGCTCTTAGCCTTAAAGGGTGTTATTTCGAACTTATCGAAATAATAGCCCGTCGTCGTTCGAGCGAGGTCGAACACTTATTTTTATTTAGCGGAGGTTCTTAGCCTAAAAGGCTGTTATTTCAAACTTATTGAAATAATAGCCCGTCGTTGTTCGAGCTAAGTCAAACTCTTCTTTTCATTTGGCGGAGGCTCTTAGCCTTAAAGGGTGTTATTTTGAAGTTATAGAAATAACAGCCCATCGTCGTTCGAGCGCGGACAAACTCTTCTTCTTTTGGCAAAGGCTCTTAGCCTTAAAGGGTGTTATTTTGAACTTATCGAAATAACAGCTCGTCGTCGTTCGAGCGAGGTCAAACTCTTCATTTCATTTAGCGAAGGCTAGTAGACTTAAAGGGTGTTATTTCGAACTTATCGAAATAACAGCTCATCGTCGTTCAAGCGAGGTCGATCTCTTCTTTTCATTTGGCGAAGGCTCTTAGACTTAAAGGGTGTTATTTCGAACTTATCGAAATAATAGCCCGTCGTCGTTCGAGCGAGGTCGAACACTTATTTTAATTTAGCGGAGGTTCTTAGCCTAAAAGGCTGTTATTTCAAACTTATTGAAATAATAGCCCGTCGTCGTTCGAGCTAAGTCAAACTCTTATTTTCATTTGGCGGAGGCTCTTAGCCTTAAAAGGTATTATTTCGAATTTTTCGAAATAACAACCCGTCATCATTCGAGCGAGGTCGAACTCTTCTTCCCTTTTGGCGAAGGCGCTTAGCCTTAAAGGGTCTTATTTTTAACATATGAAATAACAGCCCGTCATCGTTCGAGCGCGGTTGAACTTTTCTTCTTTTGGCAAATGTTCTTAGCCTTAAAGGGTGTTATTTCGAACATATCGAAATAACAGCCTGTCGTTGTTCGAGTGAGGTCGATCTCTTCTTTTCATTTGGCGAAGGCTCTTACCCTTAAATGGTGTTATTTCAAACTTATCAAAATAACAGCCCGTCATCGTTCGAGCGAGGTCGATCTCTTCTTTTCATTTGGCGAAGGCTCTTAGCCTTAAAGGGTGTTATTTCGAACTTATCGAAATAACAACCCGTTGTCGTTCGAGCGAGGTCAAACTCTTCTTTTCTTTTGGCGAAGGCTCATAACCTTAAAGGGTGTTATTTTGAACTTATCGAAATAACAGCCCGTCGTCGATCGAGCGAGGTCGAACACTTCTTCTTTTGGCAAAGGCTCTTAGCCTTAAAGGATGTTATTTCGAACTTATCGAAATAATAGTCTGTCGTCGTTCGAGCAAGGACGATTTCTTATTTCATTTGGCGAAGTCTCTTAGCCTTAAAGGGTGTTATTTCGAACTTATCAAAATAACAGCCCATCGTCGTTCAAGCGAGGTCGAACTCTTCTTTTAATTTGGCGGAGGTTCTTAGCCTAAAAGGATGTTATTTCAAACTTATCGAAATAACAGCCCATCGTCGTTTGATCAGGGTCAAAGTCTTCTTTTCATTTGGCGGAGGCTCTTAGCCTTAAAGGGTATTATTTCGAGCTTATCGAAATAACAACCCGTCGTTGTTCGAGCGAGGTCAAACTTTCTTCCCTTTTGGCGAAGGCTCTTTGCCTTAAAGGGTGTTATTTTTAACATATCGAAATAACAGCCCGTCGTCGTTCGAGCATGGTTGAACTCTTCTTCTTTTGGCAAAGGCTTTTAGCCTTAAAGGGTGTTATTTCGAACATATCGAAATAACAGCCCGTCGTCGTTCTAGTGAGGTCGATCTCTTCTTTTCATTTGGCGAAGGCTCTTACCCTTAAAGGGTGTTATTTCAAACTTATCAAAATAACAGCCTGTCATCGTTCGAGCGAGGTCGATCTCTTCTTTTCATTTGGCGAAGGCTCTTAGCCTTAAAGGGTGTTATTTTGAACTTATCGAAATAACAACCCGTTGTCGTTCGAGCGAGGTCAAACTCTTATTTTCTTTTGGCGAAGGCTCATAACCTTAAAGGGTGTTATTTTGAACTTATCGAAATAACAGCCCGTCGTCGATCGAGCGAGGTCGAACACTTCTTCTTTTGGCAAAGGCTCTTAGCCTTAAAGGATGTTATTTCGAACTTATCGAAATAATAGTCTGTCGTCGTTCGAGCAAGGTTGATTTCTTATTTTCATATGGCGAAGGCTCTTAGCCTTAAAGGGTGTTATTTCGAACTTATCGAAATAACAACCCGTCGTCGTTCGAGCGAGGCCGATCTCTTCTTTACATTTGGCAAAGGCTCTTAGCCTTAAAGGGTGTTATTTCGAACTTATCGAAATAACAGCTCGTTGTCGTTCGAGCGAGGCCGATCTCTTCTTTTCATTGGCGAAGGCTTTTAGCCTTAAAGGATGTTATTTCGAATTTATCGAAATAATAGCCCGTCGTCGTTCGTGCGAGGTCGAACACTTCTTATTTTGGCGAAGGCTCTTAGCCTTAAAGGATGTTATTTCGAACTTATCGAAATAATAGCCCGTCGTCGTTCGAGCGAGGTTGTTCTCTTCTTTTCATTTGGCGGAGGCTCTTAGCCTTAAAGGGTGTTATTTTGAAGTTATAGAAATAACAGCCCATCGTCGTTCGAGCGCGGACAAACTCTTCTTCTTTTGGCAAAGGCTCTTAGCCTTAAAGGGTGTTATTTTGAACTTATCGAAATAACAGCTCGTCGTCGTTCGAGCGAGGTCAAACTCTTCATTTCATTTAGCGAAGGCTAGTAGACTTAAAGGGTGTTATTTCGAACTTATCGAAATAACAGCTCATCGTCGTTCAAGCGAGGTCGATCTCTTCTTTTCATTTGGCGAAGGCTCTTAGACTTAAAGGGTGTTATTTCGAACTTATCGAAATAATAGCCCGTCGTCGTTCGAGCGAGGTCGAACACTTATTTTAATTTAGCGGAGGTTCTTAGCCTAAAAGGCTGTTATTTCAAACTTATTGAAATAATAGCCCGTCGTCGTTCGAGCTAAGTCAAACTCTTATTTTCATTTGGCGGAGGCTCTTAGCCTTAAAAGGTATTATTTCGAATTTTTCGAAATAACAACCCGTCATCATTCGAGCGAGGTCGAACTCTTCTTCCCTTTTGGCGAAGGCGCTTAGCCTTAAAGGGTCTTATTTTTAACATATGAAATAACAGCCCGTCATCGTTCGAGCGCGGTTGAACTTTTCTTCTTTTGGCAAATGTTCTTAGCCTTAAAGGGTGTTATTTCGAACATATCGAAATAACAGCCTGTCGTTGTTCGAGTGAGGTCGATCTCTTCTTTTCATTTGGCGAAGGCTCTTACCCTTAAATGGTGTTATTTCAAACTTATCAAAATAACAGCCCGTCATCGTTCGAGCGAGGTCGATCTCTTCTTTTCATTTGGCGAAGGCTCTTAGCCTTAAAGGGTGTTATTTCGAACTTATCGAAATAACAACCCGTTGTCGTTCGAGCGAGGTCAAACTCTTCTTTTCTTTTGGCGAAGGCTCATAACCTTAAAGGGTGTTATTTTGAACTTATCGAAATAACAGCCCGTCGTCGATCGAGCGAGGTCGAACACTTCTTCTTTTGGCAAAGGCTCTTAGCCTTAAAGGATGTTATTTCGAACTTATCGAAATAATAGTCTGTCGTCGTTCGAGCAAGGACGATTTCTTATTTCATTTGGCGAAGTCTCTTA
Source organism: Nicotiana sylvestris (assembly GCF_000393655.2). Lineage (NCBI taxonomy): Eukaryota > Viridiplantae > Streptophyta > Magnoliopsida > Solanales > Solanaceae > Nicotiana > Nicotiana sylvestris. The sequence goes on from NC_091058.1 coordinate 61,091,739, forward strand.
GCCTTAAAGGGTGTTATTTCGAACTTATCAAAATAACAGCCCATCGTCGTTCAAGCGAGGTCGAACTCTTCTTTTAATTTGGCGGAGGTTCTTAGCCTAAAAGGATGTTATTTCAAACTTATCGAAATAACAGCCCATCGTCGTTTGATCAGGGTCAAAGTCTTCTTTTCATTTGGCGGAGGCTCTTAGCCTTAAAGGGTATTATTTCGAGCTTATCGAAATAACAACCCGTCGTTGTTCGAGCGAGGTCAAACTTTCTTCCCTTTTGGCGAAGGCTCTTTGCCTTAAAGGGTGTTATTTTTAACATATCGAAATAACAGCCCGTCGTCGTTCGAGCATGGTTGAACTCTTCTTCTTTTGGCAAAGGCTTTTAGCCTTAAAGGGTGTTATTTCGAACATATCGAAATAACAGCCCGTCGTCGTTCTAGTGAGGTCGATCTCTTCTTTTCATTTGGCGAAGGCTCTTACCCTTAAAGGGTGTTATTTCAAACTTATCAAAATAACAGCCTGTCATCGTTCGAGCGAGGTCGATCTCTTCTTTTCATTTGGCGAAGGCTCTTAGCCTTAAAGGGTGTTATTTTGAACTTATCGAAATAACAACCCGTTGTCGTTCGAGCGAGGTCAAACTCTTATTTTCTTTTGGCGAAGGCTCATAACCTTAAAGGGTGTTATTTTGAACTTATCGAAATAACAGCCCGTCGTCGATCGAGCGAGGTCGAACACTTCTTCTTTTGGCAAAGGCTCTTAGCCTTAAAGGATGTTATTTCGAACTTATCGAAATAATAGTCTGTCGTCGTTCGAGCAAGGTTGATTTCTTATTTTCATATGGCGAAGGCTCTTAGCCTTAAAGGGTGTTATTTCGAACTTATCGAAATAACAACCCGTCGTCGTTCGAGCGAGGCCGATCTCTTCTTTACATTTGGCAAAGGCTCTTAGCCTTAAAGGGTGTTATTTCGAACTTATCGAAATAACAGCTCGTTGTCGTTCGAGCGAGGCCGATCTCTTCTTTTCATTGGCGAAGGCTTTTAGCCTTAAAGGATGTTATTTCGAATTTATCGAAATAATAGCCCGTCGTCGTTCGTGCGAGGTCGAACACTTCTTATTTTGGCGAAGGCTCTTAGCCTTAAAGGATGTTATTTCGAACTTATCGAAATAATAGCCCGTCGTCGTTCGAGCGAGGTTGTTCTCTTCTTTTCATTTGGCGAAGGCTCTTAGCCTTATAGGCTTTTATTTCGAACTTACCGAAATAACAACCCACATCGTTCAAGCGAGGTCAAACTCTTATTTTTATTTGGCGGAGGTTCTTAGCCTAAAAGGCTATTATTTCAAACCTATTGAAATAACAGCCCGTCGTTGTTCGAGCAAGGTCAAACTCTTCTTTTCATTTGGCGGAGGCTCTTAGCCTTAAAGGGTATTGTTTCAAATTTATCGAAATAACAACCCGTCATCGTTCGAGCGAGGTCGAACTCTCCTTCCCATTTGGCGAAGGCTCTTAGCCTTAAAGGGTCTTATTTTTAAAATATGGAATAACAGCCCGTCATCGTTCGAGTGCGGTTGAACTCTTCTTCTTTTGGCAAAGGCTCTTAGCCTTAAAGGGTGTTATTTCGAACATATCGAAATAACAGCCCGTCGTCGTTCGAGTGAGGTCGATCTCTTCTTTTCATTTGGCGAAGGCTCTTACCCTTAAAGGGTGTTATTTCGAACTTATCAAAATAATAGCCCATCATCGTTCGAGCGAGGTCAATCTCTTCTTTTCATTTGGCGGAGTCTCTTAGCCTTAAAGGTTGTTATTTAGAACTTATCGAAATAACAACCCATTGTCGTTCGAGCGAGGTCAAACTCTTCTTTTCTTTAGGCGAAGGCTCATAACCTTAAAGGGTGTTATTTTGAACTTATCGAAATAACAGCCCGTCGTCGTTCGAGCGCGGTCAAAGTCTTCTTCTTTTGGCAAAGGCTCTTAGCCTTAAATAGTGTTATTTTGAACTTATCGAAATAACAGTCCGTCGTCGTTCGAGCGAGGTTGAACACTTCTTCTTTTGGCAAAGGCTCTTAGCCTTAAAGGGTGTTATTTTGAACTTATCGAAGTAACAACCCATCGTCGTTCAAACGAGGCCGATCTCTTCTTTACATTTGGCAAAGGCTCTTAGCCTGAAAGGGTGTTATTTCGAACTTATCGAAATAACAGCTCATCGTTGTCCGAGCGAGGCCGATCTCTTCTTTTCATTTGGCGAAGGATCTTACCTTAAAGGGTGTAATTTCGAACTTATCAAAATAATAGCCCGTCGTCATTCGTGCGAGGTCGAACTCTTCTTTTCATTTGGCGGAGGCTCTTAGCCTTAAAGGGTATTAATTCGAACTTATCGAAATAACAACCCGTCGTCGTTCGAGCGAGGTTGAACTCTTCTTCCCTTTTGGCGAAGACTCTTAGCCTTAAAGGGTGTTATTTTTAACATATCGAAATAACAGCCCGTCGTCGTTCGAGCGCGGTTGAACTCTTCTTCTTTTGGAAAAGTCTCTTAGCCTTAAAGGGTGTTATTTCAAACTTATCGAAATAACAGCCCGTCGTCGTTCAAGCGAGTCATTCGAGTGAGGTTGATCTCTTCTTTTCATTTGGTGAAGGCTCTTAGCCTTAAAGGGTGTTATTTCGAACTTATCAAAATAATAACTCGTCGTCATTCAAGCAAGGTCGATCTCTTCTTTTCATTTGGCGGAGGCTCGTAGTAAAGGGTGTTACTTCAAACTTAACAAAATAACAGCCCGTCGTCATTCGAGCAAGGTCAAACTCTTCTTTTCATTTGGCGGAGGCTCTTAGCGTTAAAGGATATTATTTCAAACTTATCCAAATAACAACCCGTCCTCGTTCGAGTGAGGTTGAACGGTTTTGAGAGGGCTCTTAGCCTTAAAGGGTGTTATTTTGAACATATCGAAATAACAGCTCGTCGTCGTTCGAGCGAGGTTGAACACTTTTTATTTTGGCAAAGGCTCTTAGCCTTAAAGGGTGTTATTTCGAATTTATCGAAATAACAACCCGTCTTCGTTCGAGCGAGGCCGATCTCTTCTTTACATTTGGCAAAGGCTCTTAGCCTTAAAGGGTGTTATATTGAACTTATCGAAATAAGAGCTCGTCGTCGAGCGAGCGAGGCCGATCTCTTCTTTTCATTTGGCTAAGGCTCTTAGCCTTAAAGGATGTTATTTCGAATTTATCGAAATAATAGCCCGTCATCGTTCGAGCGAGGTCGAACACTTCTTCTTTTGGCGAAGGCTCTTAGCCTTAAAGGATGTTATTTCGAACTTATCGAAATAATAGCCCGTCGTCGTTCAAGCGAGGTCGATCTCTTCTTTTCATTTGGCAAAGGCTCATAGCCTTAAAGGGTGTTATTTCGAACTTATCGAAATAACAGCCCATCGTCGTTCAAGCGAGGTCGAACTCTTCTTTTAATTTGGCGGAGGTTCTAAGCCTAAAAGGGTGTTATTTCAAACTTATCGAAATAACAGCTCGTCATCGTTCGAGCAAGATCAAACTCTTCTTTTCATTTGGCGGAGGCTCTTAGTCATAAAGGGTATTATTTCGAATTTATCGAAATAACAACCCGTCGTCGTTCGAGCGAGGTCGAACTCTTCTTCCCTTTTGGCGAAGGCTCTTAGCCTTAAAGGGTGTTATTTTTAACATATCGAAATAACAGCCCGTTGTCGTTCGAGCACGGTTGAACTCTTCTTCTTTTGGCAAAGGCTCTTAGCCTTAAAGGGTGTTATTTCGAACTTATCGAAATAACAGCCCGTCATCGTTCGAGTGAGGTCGGTCTCTTCTTTTCATTTGGCGAAGGCTCTTAGCCTTAAAGGGTGTTATTTCGAACTTATCAAAATAATAGCCCATCATCGTTCGAGCGAGGTCGATCTCTTCTTTTCATTTGGCGGAGGCTCTTAGCCTTAAATGGTGTTATTTTGAACTTTTCGAAATAACAACCCATCGTCGTTCGAGCGAGGTCAAACTCTTCTTTTCTTTTGGCAGAGGCTCATAGCCTTAAAGGGTGTTAATTCATTAAAAACAAAGTATCCACTTATTAGTTAACTGGGTAATATCTTGTTATCCAGTAATTAATCAGTTACCCGCATAATTTAAAAATTATCTCAAATTACTTATAAAAATTCTTATTTATAATATACTTTATACATTATACTACCGTCGTCATATGGTGCCTTGCGGGATATTAGTCCATAAATATCGGGTATTAACGTTCGACCCGTATTTTATCCCAATATGCCAAATTTAGATGAAAATTCATTTTCTTTGACTTGCTTCCCATATCACCTTCATGAATTTACTCATCATTTGTTTGAAATAGCATAATTCTTATAATCTCCAAATAGTATTTTCCTTGGACTGTTGTCCATTACCTTACGACTAATTCAACGCACAACACTACAGGGTGCAACATTGTCGTAATTTAATACTACGAAGCGTAACATCATCATAATAGAATAATGCGTGATGAAATATCGACGTAATATTATGGGGCATAACATTAGATATCCCAAAGACTACCTTACATACCAGATATGGTCATTATGAGTTTCTGGTGATGTCCTTTGGCTTGACTAATGCTCCAGCGGCGTTTATGGACTTGATGAACAGGGTTTTTTGGCCTTACATTGATGATATCTTGATATACTCACTTAGCCTGGGGGAGCACGAGCAACATTTGAGAGTAGTGCTTCAGACCTTGCTAGAGCAGAAGCTATATGCTAAGTTCTCCAAGTGTGAGTTTTGGCTAGAGTCAGTGGCATTCTTGGGGAATATTGTGACAGTAGAGGGTATTAAGGTGGATACCAACAAGATTGAGGCAGTTCAGAGTTGGCCATGTCCTACTTTAGTGATCGAGATCAGGAGTTTCCCGGGTTTAGCAGGTTATTAGCGTCGATTCGTGTAGAGCGTTTCATCTATTGCATCACCTCTAACTAGATTGACCTAGAGGGTGCTCCTTTCCATTGGTCCGATAATTGTGAGGCAAGTTTTCAGAAGCTCAAGACGGCTTTGACTACACCATCGGTTCTAGTGTTGCCTTCTGATTAGGGGATGTATACGGTATATTGCGACGCTTCACGCATTGGCTTGAGATATATATTGATGCAGGAGGGTAGAGTTATTGCATATACTTCAAGTTAGTTGAAGATTCATGAGAAGAATTGCCTTGCGCACGACTTAGAGATAGTAGTGATTGTTCATGCTCTTAAGATATGGAGGAATTTTTTGTATGGGGTGTCGTGTGAGGTTTATACTGATCACCACAGCTTACAACATTTGTTCAAACAAAGGGATCTTAATTCGAGGCAGCGTAGGTGGCTTGAGTTTCTAAAGGATTATGACATCACCATTTTTTATCATCCGGGCAAGGCAAATATGGTCGTAGATGCCTTGAGTAGGAAAGTAGAGAGTATGGGTAGCTTGGCATTCATTTTAGTGGAGGAGAGGCCACTTGATTTGGACATTCAGTCCTTGGCTAACAGACTTGTGAGGTTGGACGTTTCATAACCCAGTCGAGTCCTTGCGTGTGTTGTTGCTCAGTCTTCCTTGCTGGGGCAGATCAAGGCCAGGAAGTTCGATGATCAGCATTTGGCATTTCTCAGAGAGACGATGCTACAAGGTAGTGCCAAAGAGGTTTCTATGGGCGAGGATGGAGTTCTGCGACTCCAGGGTCGCCTATGTGTTCCCAATGTCGATGGCTTGATAGAGAGGATTCTGGAAGACGCACATAGCTAACGGTATTCTATCCATCCAGGTTCTACGAAGATGTATTGTGACTTGAGGCAGCATTATTTGTGGCAGCGGATGAAGAAGGGCATCGTCGAGTACGTGGTTAGGTATTTGAATTGTTAGTAGGTTAAGTATGAGCACCAGAGGCCAGGTGGCCTACTACATCAGATGCCTATACCAAAGTGGAAGTGGGAGCACATTACTATGGACTTCATAGTTGGGTTGTCGCGGACACTGTGGTAGTTTGATGCAGTTTGAGTCATTGTCGACAGGTTGACCAAGTCGGCACACTTCATTCCGATAGGGACTACTTATACTTCAAAGAGGTTGGCACAGATCTATATTCGGGAGATAGTTTGATTGCACGGTGTGCCCATTTCCATCATATCAGATAGAGGACCTCAGTTCACTTCGCATTTCTGGAGAGTTGTTCAGAGTGAGTTGGGGACCTGTGTGGAGCTCAGCACAACATTCCATACTCAGACCGATGGACAGCCGGAGCGTACACTTCATATTTTGTAGGACATGCTTAGAGCATGTGTGATTGACTTTGGAGGACAATGGGATCAGTTCTTGCCTTTGGCCGAGTTTGCTTACAACAACAGTTACCAATCCAGCATCGAGATGGCCCCATTTAAGGCTTTATACAGTCGGTGATGTCGTTCTCCTATCGGGTGGTTTGATCCCAGGGAGGCTAAGTTGTATGGTACAACTTTGGTTAGAGATGCCTTAGAGAAGGTAAAGTTGATTCAAGAAATACATCACATAGCTCAGTCTAGACAGAAGAGTTACGCGGATCAGAAGGCACGTGATGTATCATTCATGGTCGGCAAGAAGGTCCTCTTGAAAGTTTCGCCGATGAAGGGTATCATGAGATTCGGGAAGAAGGGCAAGTTGAGCCCAAGGTTAATTTGCCCATTTGATGTGTAGAGGATAGTTGGGGAGGTTATTTATGAGCTTGCTTTACCTCTCAGCTTATCGGGAGTTCATCCAGTTTTTCACGTGTCAATGCTTGGAGGTATCATGCCGACATGTCTCATGTGTTAGACTTCAGTTCTATTCAGCTGGATGAGAGTTTGGGTTATAAGGAGGAGCCAGTTGCCATTATTGATAGGCGGGATGCCCAATTGAGATCCAAGAGGAATTCCGCGGTAAAGGTCCGGTGGAGGGGCCAACCAGTCGAGAAGGCAACCTGGGAGTCCGAGGAGGATAGGCGGAGCAGATATCCCCATCTTTTTCCTAGCTCAGGTACTTTTCTATATTCGTTCGAGGACGAACGTTTGTTTAAGAGGTGGAGAATGTAACGACCCGACTGGTCGTTTTACTTTCTAGAACACCGTTCCCCTAAATAAGACTTCTCGTACTTGTTTTAATTGATTTATGACTTGCGGGGATGGTTGGTTCGGGATTTGGAAGAGTTTGGATTGAAATCGGAACACTTGATTCCTTAAAGTTGCTTAAAAGGCCAAGTTTGACTTTGGTCAATATTTTTAGTAAATGGACCCGGACTTGTATTGACGGTCCCGGAGGGTCCATAGTAAAACATGGGACCTGGGCGTATACCCCGAATTTAATTCCGAGGTCCCTAGCCTGAGTAATGAATATTTGTTAAAAATTGTTAAATTGAAAATCTAAGGATTTAAAGAAATTTAATAATGTTTGATCATGTTGGTATCGAGCCCATATATTGGTTTCGGATCCCTGTACAGGTCCAACATAACATTTAAGTCTTGTCGGTGAAATTTGGTGAGAAGCGGGACTGATTTGACGTGATTCAGACGTCCGGTTGTAAAAATAGGAATTTTAAATGTTCTTAAGGATTTCATGCATTTTGTTGTTAAATCCGTAGTTGTAGATGTTATTTCGGCGATTTGATTGCTTGAGCAAGTTTGTACAATGTTGTTGGACTTGTGTGAGTATTCGGAGTAGAGCCCCGAGGGCTCAGGTGAGTTTCGAACGTGGGTTGGGGGTGAAAAACATCCTATTTTTCTGGTGTTTCTGGGCAAAGTTGCAGGTCTCGCAAATGTGACGAAATGTTGCAATTGCGAACCTGCATTTGCGAGGAAAGCATCGCATTTGTGATGAAGCCTGGCTGGGGGCAGTGGTCGCATTTGCGAACCCAGCAGGATCCGCATTTGCGACCCCTCTGTCGCATTTGCGATCAAGGCAGGGGAAGGCCTAGTTCGCATTTGCGGTGGTTTTGTCGCAATTGCGACTTCTCATTTGCGAACCTGATGTCGCTATTGCGAGATCAGAGCCTGGACACAGCTTTTAAAAATGGGACTTAGGCCATCTATTTCATTTCACTTCTACACTTGGCCGATTTGGGAGCTTTCAAAGAGGGGATTTTACCCTAGCATTGTGAGGTAAGTTATTTCTACTTAATGTGATTTTAATACTTGGGTTTTTGGTAGATTAACACACAAAAATTAGTAAAAATCATGGTGTTTGAGTAAAACCTAGGGTTTTGATAAAAACAAGATTTAACCACGAAATTTGTTATGGAATGGAGTAAAAATTATATATTCTCGATCTTTAGGCTATGGGTAACAACTTTTTTCCAAAATTTTCGGAATCCGGGCATGTAGGCCTGGGGTCAAATTTTAGAAATCTTGTAATTTGGATTGGGGAATCAGCCTAATGGTTGGGATATGAACTTTTGAGCCTATATTGATTGGTTTCTATGCTATTTGGATAGTTTTGGAGTATTTGGCACCAAATTGAGGGTTTAGGCTTAAGCTTGGACCGGAAAGTAGGTTATGGAGTGAGGTAAGTCTCTTTTCTAACCTTGTAAGAGGGAAATCTCCCCATAGGTAAACTTAATTAATACGTGATTTGATTGTGGGGGGTCACATACGCACGAAGTGACGAGAGTCCGTATGTGGCTACTATTTCTATTATGTCCGGGTAGTTATAGGCTTACACCATACTTTGTGGGTATTGTTATGTGATTATAAATTGTGGAATTGCATTGATTGAAACCTCGTTGGGAAGGTTATGATTTCAAGTAAATAATTATTTTGAAAAGAATTAAAGAAGAATTTAAGTTGTATTTATAAGTTACTGCATCGCAAGTATATTCCGCATGCAGGGTGATTATTTCCATCCTCTCATGGGAGCGGGTCGTTCGCCTCGGCAGATTGGTAATTGAATATATAAATGGTTCGGGCTGTTAGACTCTCGGCAGTGCACAATTTACTTTTATGTTGTATCGGGCCGAACGAGCTCAACGGAATTTGTGTGATAATGGAACCGGGACATCTTATAATCCGTATGATTTATTTTTTTAAAGACTACTTGCTATAAAAGAGGAAATGCCTAGACTTATGAATTAATGAGAAGGTTTTTAGTATTATTTCTTATTTGAACTTGTTTCTACCTATGTACGTTGTGAATTGAAATATTGAACCTTATATTATCATATTATTGACCCTAGTGAGTGTCAAGTCGACCCCTCGTCACTACTTTTTCGAGGTTAGACTGGATACTTATTGGGTACATATTGTTTATGTACTCATACTGCGCTTCTGTACTTAATTGTACAGGTTCTATGGCAGGTGCATCTGGCTACCCGTCTGGTGCACATTCTTGATAGTTGGCCGAGATTCCACGGTGAGCTGCTCCCTTCCTATGCCGTTCAGCAGCATGATGGAGTCTCTCTTTTGTCTTTGACTGTCTATTCCATTTCAGACAGTAGGGTAGATGTATTCTTTTGTATATTCTACTAGATGCCCATATACTTGTGACACCAGGTCTTGGCACACACATTAGTAGACTATTCTTTTGGGATGTAATCACTTAATTATGATATCATTTGGTCACTTCGGCTTTAAATTTGCCTAAACTATTTATTATCACTGAATGTTTTAGATTTAATCTAAGAAAATGTCGGAAATGTTTTGATGACATAAATTGAATCCATTAGTTGGTTGAGTTCAGCTTGCCTAACCTTGTTGTTGGGCGCCATCGCGACCTAGATTGGAAATTGGGTCGTGACACTTCACTCTTCACTCTTTGGCTCAGTTATTTGTAGACAATATATTTAAACTCTCTGGCCAGTGGCCTCCCCTCAATTATTTTTAGTGGTACTATTTACCCATAAAACGGTACCGTTAAATTTATACGTAATTTCTAGACAAGTGAATTAATTCGATCATGAAATAATAAAATAATTGAAGACAAATGATGGAGGTGTAACTGTGAGCATAAATGACAAATTCTTTGTAACGGACAGTACACACAATGCTGTAGAATATTCTTCATTAATGCCACCGGACAGAGGGTATTTATTACCTCTTTATGAGTATCATTCCTTCAGGTGCCAAACAGGATAATTGCCTTCGGTTCTACGTGTCATTCTGTTAAGAGGCCACCTATCATAACATATTTTACCCTATACAGGTACGTAGACCCAATGTTGTCAATAAATTTTAACAAGAATCTTTTCCAATCAATGAGTCCATATACACACTTGTTCGTCCTACTATCTTCAAACGAGAGTCCATTAGTCAAATGATCACTCAGCTATCTCAAATTATCTACTAAAGTTACTTTTCTTTCGTTTGCAACAACAAAGTCATTTAACTATGTCTATAGCACTCAGAAAGTCACTCAACTAAATTTTTCAAATTTTGGATTGCCAAATACCTATTTTACCCTCTAAATTATAAACATTTATCTTCTTTTTTAACTTTTTTAACTTTTAATTTTATGATTTTTTCCGTTTTAATTTATAATTTTATATTATGGACTTACCTATAGAATAAATAAATTTTATTTGTAAATTAAAAAATAAAAAGTAATTAATCATATATAATGTCGGAATAACAAAATAATGAGCATAGTAAAAACAACTAATTAGAATAATTTATTCGTAATAATAATTTTAGTATTAACAATAAAAATTCAAAAATTTATTTACACAATTGAGAATGAAAGAAAATAAAAGTTGTAAAATATATATTCCATGAACATAATAAAAATAGTTATTTAAATAAAGGTATTTCTATAATATACACAATATATTCTTGAAAATTATGCTCAATTATATTATTATTCAGTCATTATATGAGCTGAAAACTAATTTTCTATTTTTTATTTTATAAATAAAATATATTTATTCTATAGGTAAGTCTGCAATGTAAATTCAAAGAAGGGAAAAATTATAAAATTTAAAAAGTTAAAAAATTTGATAATTTGGAGGGTAAAATAGGTATTTGACAATCAAAATTTGGCAAATCTAATTGAGTGACCTTCTGAGTGTTATATTCATAGTTAAGTAACTTTGTTGTTATAAACGAAAGAAAAGTGACTTTCAAACGAACTTGAGTAATTGACTCCTTCAAACGAACGTCAAATCAAGGTCTTAAATTGTTGTCTATAAACATGCATACCTTCATTGCTTTTGTTCTGGATCACATCATGCCTCTTTGGCCGAGTTGTGGTATACCACATATCTATGTTACCATTTCAAGCCCTGTTTACCTGGAAAAAGGTAATTATAATTATATTTGATTTTGTTGTTCTAAAAATACGTGTTGTATTTTTATACTAGTTGTTAGGCAATAGGTGCTAAGTATAAGTAAAGAATATAAGAAATGCAAACCAAAGCTATCACAGAATCGAGCCTCACGCTGGCTAGAACAGAGGCTTCGAGGCATGTTTAGGGCTGTTGGTAGTGAGCTATTGATGAAGAAACAATGAAAATGGAGGCCTCAAAGATGGCCTTTTGTGCTTAATAATGAGCAATAAATGAAGAACGATAAATGGACAATGAGAGAATAACCAATAAATGTGTAGAACAATTATTTAAGCGAAGAGAAGAGAATGTTGTATTGTATTCCATATATTCCTTACAAAATGACAAGGGTCCCCTTTATATATGAGGGGTGAATCCCAACACAGTACATATCTAATAAATGACGAAGAAACGCTAATAGTACAGATGTATAACGGCTCAGCACGGATTTATACTATTCTCACAGACTTTGTCTGTCCTCATCGCATGCCCTGGGGGGTTTCCGGCCTTCCTATGACGGTCGTCAATTTTCATACTGCCTTGAGGTATATCGTGGTGAGTCTTCAACGTACCTTGCCGAGGCGAGTGTTCCGAGGAAGGGCCTCGGACCATGCTTTGATCCCATCGAGGCCAGGCTTGAATTGCCACAAAAGTCTCAAATCGGTCTTTCCTGATTTTGACCGTATACAGATAGTCCCCGCATTTTAGAATGAAAAAAATAAGAAATGATCTTGACCTCAACTTTCTCGAACCTCACGCGATGATGTCATGTTGGCGACGTAGGCGCTCGAAATGATCAAAACATCCCGTCGGTTCATTCCCCTAGAAGTATTGAATGCACCGCGAGTCAGTTTCCCATAAAACATTAAATGCACTGCCGGTCTGTTTCCCCAAAAACATTGAATGCGCCGTCAGTTTCGTCGCCATTTCTCTATAAATAAGGTATTTCTGAACCTAAAGCTCCATTCGTTCCTTCTTCAACAATCTTTAGCCTTTCCCTTTCTATGTATCCTCTTCTAATCTCTGATTCTTATGGTCCAAACCAGTGACCATAAGGTCATAAGGAAGCAACCTTATCAGTTATGCCATGGCTCTTTTTCGAAGCCTTTCCCTTCTAAGAGGAATTATACTAAGTTGTTGTTGTTGGCTCGAATCGATGAGAAGAGGGCATCGGATTCTTCCCGTATCAGAAGATATGTGGACTTTAAACTGCTGCTCATCTCTCTTAACTTCAACCCGGTTTAGCACTTCATTCCTTTTCCTTTCCATGGAGTGAGGTGGCACTATCTACTAACTTTTGCATCTCACACCGGTGCAACGTCTCAAGAAATGGCTTCATAATAGTAGTGCTGACGAGGCCCATACTCGCCAAGCTTTTCACCAGGCCACAATTTTCTTTGCTTATCAAAAGTTTTTGCTCTTTGATAGGCTATAGCCTTTTCTTCATCTATTGCTGCTTCTGAGGAGGTTCTCGAAGACAACGTTCTAAAGATCAAAATGGAGTCCCCGAGAAAAGGGTTCTCGAGGATGTTGCCCTTGAGGACAATCCCTCGAAAGTAGATTAGGCTTTTCAGCTATTGTTTTCTGCTTCTTTGTTTCTGTGTAAGGACCCCTCGTGGGATTTTGTAATCATTTTTCATTAATATAAGAGTTTCTTCATTTTGCCTTCGACTTGTGTTGAACTCCATTTTTCCTTTGTTTGTGAAAAATCCAAGTGTATGACACTATCAATCGGTCTGAATATCGGACCCGGACATAATAAACCCTTAGGTTTTTAATTGGTTAATATGATGTTCCTTGAAGCTCTTTGTTATCCCTTAGACTTAGTCTGGATTGATTTGATGCGAACTTAGGTGCCGGGACTTCTGGGACCGAATTGAGTTAGAGCAGGGTCTCGATTTTTTAAATAAAGCTTAGCCTTTTTAGGCCTCGTTGATAGTCCTCGTGTGGTAAGCTCCTCGAGCTAAAGCAACCTTTAGATTTTGCAGCAGGGTGGGTGCTTGCTCGATCATCTGAAAATAAAGATAGCCCTTAGGCTTTCACAGATAATCCCCGAGTGAGAGTTTACTCGAACTTGGGAAGCCCGTAATTGAGTGAAAATTTGCTTTGAACTTAAAATAAAAATATCCCTACAGCGTTATAGATAGTCCCTGAGCGAGGACATACTCGAACTCGGGTAGACCTCAGGCTAAAATAATCGATAGAGCATTTTCTTGAACTTGGGATGAATATAGCCCTGAGGCCTTATTAACAGTCCCCGAGCGAGAACTGGCTCGAACATGGGTAGCCTTAAGCTTAATAGTCGAGTGAGATTTTGCTCGAACTTGAAGTAAAGATAGCCCTAAGGCTTTATGAATAGTCCCCGAGTGAGAACCGGCTCGAACTCGAGTAGCCCTTGGGCTTGATATTCAAGCGAGTTTTTGCTCGAACTCAAAGTAAGATAGCCCTCAGGCTCTATGAATAGTCCTTGAGTGAGAACCGGCTCGAACTCAGGTAGCCCTTGGGCTTAATAGTCGAGCGAGATTTTGCTCGAACTCGAAGTAAAGATTGCCCTGAGGCTTTATAGTCCCCGAGGGAGCACTGGCGCAAACTCGAGTAGCCCTTGGGCATACTAGTGAGCGAGTGACTACTCGAGCCCAACTCGTAAATTTTTCTTGAAAATTTCCGACAATCCAATTCCCGATGCTTTGGTCCTGACATTAACATCATGACATAAGCGGTTGAAGTGACTTGAAGGGTTGCTTTTGTACGATTTTCAAAATAATTAATTGTAGGAAGCCAATGATCGACCTTTAGGCTTCCTCAGCACGTTCAAACAACCTTTATAAATAGACAAAACCCCATAACTCTGCCGATATTGCCCTCTTAGTGCTTCCAAGATTTCATTTATCCTCTTTCAATTTCCTTGAACTCTCCCTTCTCTTTTCTAACGACATTTTCCATGTTCTCGGATCTTTCACTTTTAGAGATGACTAAAACTTCTAAATCCGTTCCTCAAAAGTAAAAAGCTTCATCATCTTCTCGAACGACAAAAGGAAAACTGGTAGTTCTTCCTAGCATCGAGGAGTGTACCCCTGGGCCTTGTGATACATTTTCTGATTTCCAGGTCTAAACCCCTTCCTCTGTTCTGGGACGATGCAAACCCATGTCTTGATACATCAGCCTAATAACTAAAAATGAGAAAGTGAAGGTCGACTGCCATTGGGGGGAGGCGGTGCAAGTAGAGATTCCTTCACGTGGCGAAGACATAACCAAGCACAAAGTCGGTTTCCTTAGTGTATACACATATCCTTTCACCTTAGGACCGGTAGGAGCCTCTTCTCCATCGATAGACCCAGCGATCCTTGATTTCTGCATACAATATCGGGTGACGCTTGGACAAATCTATCCATCGTTCTGGCATATTGTTTATCTGATTAGGCATTTCTCGAACATGGTCGAGGGGATGCCTTTTACTCTTGATCATCTGATCAGATTGTATAACCCCCGAATTTATTGAGGCGGCCTGATTAAGTTAAAATGTCGATCCCCGAAGGCCTTTTTTGCTAGCATCTATGAAGATAAGGACCGAGGATGGATGAGCCGCTTTGTCCGAGTTAGGACCCAAGACCTGATCCTTGCTGAAAGAATGCCATTCCCTGAGGAATGGAATATGAATCGTAAGTAAAACATGTTTAGCTAATCAGGTATCTTTTCCTGCCTTCGAATTAACTCCTTTTGATAAATTAACTCCTTCCGATAAATTAACTCTTTTCGATGATACAGCTGTCGAGTGGTACCCCGGTGTCGTCGAGGATCTCCCGGGCTGGGTCCGACGACTCAATTCGATCTGCTTGTATGCTAAGTGCGTGTGGCACAATCTGGCTAAGACCCTTTGGGAGGCCAAAAATTATGGTGAGTTTTTATCTCTATTAATATTTGAGCTCTTTAGAGAAGATATCTCTCATTAGTATTCTCATCCTTAGTGCCTATGCAGGCCTTAAAGAGGCCGTTTTGATGAGGGAACACCCACCTGGGGAAGAGGATACCCCGGAGCCTGCCAAGGAGAGAAAGAGAAAAAAGAAATCACCGACTGGGTCCCCAAAGCCAAAAAAGGCTAAAGTTCACAAGCCCGAGGACGGTTTAGTGGCCTCAACTCGAGAAGCGACCGAAAGTCTTTGTGCCTAGGGTGAAGAGAGTGATGACTGCCTGCTGGTACTTAGGGGGAGAAGAAGTGTCATTGCGTTGAAGTCTACTAAGATTAAGGTTGTTGAGCCTGAGGATACTAGAACGGAGGTCGCCAAGATAGTCCCGACCCGAACTGAGAAAATTGTTAAAGGGGGCTTAGACGAAGTCCTCGGGCCGTCCAATGAACAAAACACATTGGTTGCCAAGGGGCACCTGGTTGGTGAACCCGAAGAAACCAATGATGAAGCCCCTCGAAGGGCCTCTGTAAATGAGCCTCTGTCGGGCCCATCATTCTCTTCTGGGCAAATACGGGATGTGCAAGGTATGAAAATTCCCATTGTGGGGGCATCCCGGAGAGAACAAAATGTTTGAAGGATATTTTTTTGGGGTTGAGGAAGGCCCCGATATCGACGCCTCATTGATCTTTGAAGAATCCGAGAAGCTTCGAAAACAGGTAATCATGTCTTGGCCGTTGTATTTTGAGTTTTTATTCTTGATTTTTCAACTCCCTTCTTCTGTGTTTTGAAGCCTTGAAGCTCTTCAACCAAGCTTTTTCCAAGTCACAAGCTGATCTGGCTCGTTGTGAGAAAGAATTTAGGAAGCTCGTTTCTGAATTGGATGAACTTAAGGCCCTTCATGCCCAAAAGGAGGGGGGGCTAGGTGACCTTAGAGCTCATTTGGAGAGGATGTCTCGAGAATGGGTCGATCTCGATGAGCAGGTAATATGACCTTCGTGGGCTTATATTTATGCTTCAGTTAGTTGAGTGTTTGATACCTTAATTTGACTTTTCCAGCTCAAGCAAAAATATGATCTAATGGAGAGGAGCTTAGAGTCAGAGATACCAAAATCCTTGGGCTGAAGCAGTGCATGGATGAGGTGTCCTCCGATAAATAAATTCTTTGAGAGAAACTGACCTCGGTCAAGATCCAACTCTAAGGGGCGAGGGGAGAAAGTCGTAAGTACAAAGATCTCCATGTCGAATTAGTTACTGAGCTAATCTGCAGCTAAGTCCGAAGCCGCCACACTCATGTCCTCCTACCGAAAAGATGTTGTTGCTGCTAAAATGCTCGAGCTAGGAAGATATCTGAAGAGGCCGAGCTTAAACTCTCTCGTGCTTTGGAATATGCCCGATTAATATCTCGAAGACAAGATCTCGAGGATGTATATACAGGGGGCATCGATTTGTCTGCCGAGATTGAGAAGGTGAAGGTCCTAGAGGAAGAATCAGCAACTCTGCTTTCTCCCGATGATGGTTCAGCCAGTGGTTCGACTAGCGGCTCGGAGGATGATGAAGACGAAGGTGAAGTCCTTGAGGGGAATGAGGTCTTCGATGTTTCGGGGGTCGAGGGCCAGGCCGTTGAAGGCACAACTTTTGAGGGAGCTCCGTCTAGTCAAGTAACCCCGGTGGTAGATTAGGTTTTCATTTATTCCTTTTTTGTGTAAGGGCTCTAGGCGTGAGCCTTGTAAATATGTCTTCGTGAAAATTTATCATATATATATGGGTCTTTTCTTTCCATCATTTCTTGTTTTCCTTTTGCCTTTTTGGAATAAATTTCGATGTTTGTCGATAACCAGTTCGGTGTGTCGGTCTTATGATATAAACCCCTCCGATTTTCATGCTCGTTGAATGATGGTTGACCGTTTGGGGTCTGATCCTCGAGTCAAATTTCAACCCGAAGCTATTGTCCCTTATGTTTTTAATCATGTTGGACCTTAATCTCTTTAGATCGGCCCTTGGGCACTTTGGGCTGGCCTTTAGGCTCTTACGCATTGGCCCTTAAGCTCTTTAGATCGGCCCTTGGGCACTTTGGGCTGGCCTTTAGGATCTTACGCATTGGTCCTTAGGATCTTTTAGGTTGGCCCTTAGGCTCTTACACATTGGCCCTTAGGCTCTTTTAGACTGGCCCTTAGGCTCTTAGGCATTGGCCCTTAGGCTCTTTTAGGCTGGCCCTTAGGCTCTTTAAGGCTAGCCCTTAGGCTCTTACGCATTGGCCCTTAGGCTCTTTTAGGTTGGCCCTAAGGCTCTTATGCATTGGCCCTTAGGCTCTTTTAGGCTGGACCTTAGGCTTTTACGTATTGGCCATTAGGCTCTTTTAGGTAGGGCCTTAGGCTCTTACGTATTGGCCCTTAGGCTCTTTTTAGATTAGGTCGATGCGACCTCTAATATAGTTATAGTTTTTCCTAATTTTGGCTAAAGACTTTTTGAAGTTTTGATTATGCCTTGGCATGTTTTATGTTCGTCTAAATCTTCGACGGCTCAAATGAGAACCTCGATTATTAGTCGATATGTGACGATAGCTGAGTGCCTCGGGAGGTTCACTCGAAGGTTGAATTTTCGAAACCTTTTCATAGGAGGCCGATTGTTTTCGAAGCCTCTTTATCGTTCGGAGCTGATATTATCGAAGCTCCTTTGCTTATGCCGAGGGTAGCCTGATTAACCGATTCTTTTCGAAGTATTTTCGAAATATTTTGAGGCCTTTAATTTTATGGCGGCGATCGAATGTCTCTGATCTACGTTATTTTTGTCAGAGCCTTTTTATATGATCTTAGTCTTTTTGTTCGGCCGTAGCCTTTAATCCCCGGGTGCGGTGACCTTGGAGTCCATATCGAGGGTATACCTTTTTAGGGGTCTTACAAGTTCAAATATATAGCCTTGGCCTTCATATTGGGGTTATGCCTTTTTAAGGTCTTATAAATTTGAGTACGCCTCATTGAGGTCTTATAAGCTCGGTATTGCCTTATTGAGGTCTTATAAGTTCGGGCATGCCTTGTTGATGTCTTAGAGATTTAGTGCAGTCTCACTGAGGTCTTACGAGCTCAAAATTGCCTTATTGAGGTCTTAAAAATTCGAGTTTTTGATGGCTTTGATAAGCTGGTTGTTGATGACAGTCCCCGAGTGTTCGAGGATCTTTAGCCCTTGAGCCGTTTTACGTGAAAGTATTGAATTTCTTCGAGTGTTTTGACAAGCAAAGAGTCCTCCTCAATTATTTGATATATGCGTACATGTTTTTTGCCTTTGGAGGCCCAATTATTCTACATGGTCACAGTTCATTCGACTGTTTGGCCCAATACATCATTCTCCTATTGAGGCCCTCCTAGGCATAGTTTAAGTTCATTGAAGAGGTGACCTCTCGGGGCGATGCCCCCCAGTATTTGAGTTATATTGAAGAGAAGCCTTGGATACTTGATGAGTTCTCCTTAGGTAGCACATGGATGTTGCCTTGTTAAAAACCTCACCGGTAAAACCCGTTTGGAATAAAACTGGGTCTAAGGAAAAAAGAGTGCATCACATGCTTTAAAACATGAGGTCTTCGAACTGGAGAGCACCTCGATTCCTCTCAATCGAACGCCTGCAACAAGTTAGTATAAAACATAATGTATACGGGTGAAATCGGGACGATCATTATGTCTTTTCCTTAGCTTTGCCTAAAAAGGCCTCGAAGGCCCGGGGGCGCAGTTCGAGGTTTCTACCTCGAGGGTCCTTAACACCCAACCTCGGTGCAGCATGAGTCGATGGTTATCATGGATAAACGGGTAGTTCCCTAGGCACGTAGTTCAAACTGACAACACCTACAAGAATAGTACCAGTCTATACCAGACCGCTAAGTAGCTGTACCGGCTATTTTACTTTGTAAAAATACACATGTACTATGTTGGGATCCCCTCCTCCTATATAAAGGGGACCTTTACTCTTTTTTTTTGCACACACAACAATACATATTACTCATAATATTCAATAGAAGAACATTCTCTCTACTCTCTAACTTAAGCATATTCTCTTGATTTCACTATTTATTGCTTACATTTATTGTATTCTATTTATTGTTCTTCATTTATTTCTCATTATTGACCATAAAGAGCCTTCATCAAAGCTCTTAATATTGTTAGCCCTTCATCGGCTGTCCATAGCTCAGTATCGAGCTCGACCTCGAGGCCCCATATAACCAGGCTCGAGGCCCCGATTTCTAGCCGCTCGGTTTGCCTAAACACACTATTTTCAAGTTTTTACCTTATTTCCTAGTCTCATAATTAGCATCTACTGCCTAACAACTAGCAGAAAAATAGATCACGTATTTTTAGAACCACAAAATCAAATATAATTGTAATTACCATTTTCAAGGTAAATAGTTTGACGCCGACCGTGGGGCTAAAAATAATAGTGATAGTTTTCTTGTTGGTTTACTACATAACGCAAGTTATCTTTTCACATTTTTTCTTGTCCAAGGATCTTTGATTTCAGGTTAAAATGTCTAACTCAGTGAGCACACATGAAAACAACTGTTTTCAAGACCATGGAGAGAACAGTGTAGTTGTTCCAGGTACTGGTGTACCACCACCAAACTCCGAGAGTACGCCAGAGCCGATCCCCGTGGGTAATGTCTCACATAATGCCTAACATGTTGACACCAGCACCCATATTAACGGGAATACCCGCCAATAAAGTCAACAGGAAAATCGGGAAAACCCCACCCAGGAAGAAAGAAAGACGGATAGGGGAAGTAGAGCGGGAAAACCTCAGTATGTCATTCATATGATCATCAGGGGGACCGACATTCCCCAAGGACCCCCGATCAAACGGGTGAAAGTGTCCCCTGCAATGGAAAGGTTAATTCGGGGCCGCATGCCCCAAGACATCCTCGTGTTCAGCGAGGAAGATTTTGAGACCTTGACTCAACCATATAACGATGCACTGGTAATTTCGTTTCTCTTGACTAATGTTAAAAAATGTGTACTCATGGATCTGTAGCTCGGCCAACGTGATCAGGTCAAAGGTGGTAGAACAACTTGGGCTGCTCGATCAGTTCGTGCCTACCTCCCGAGTCCTCAACGACTTCAACATGGCCGGTGAAGCTACGAAGGGGGAGATAACCCTCTCGGTCAATGTGTCCGAGGCAGTTCAGGATGCTAAATTCCATATCATCGACGGTGACATTAGGTACAACGCATTTCTTGGGAGGCCGTGGATACACAGCATGAGGGCAGTACCATCAACTCTGCATCAGATGATGAAATTTCCAATGAAGGACGGTATAAAAAAAGTATATTGAGAACAACATGCGGCGAAAGAAATGTTCGCGGTCCAATGGGAAACGTCAGATTCTATACACTCTACCTCGGAAGAGCTGGGAGACAAACATACCCCCGAAGATGAAGAAGACGATTTCCTCGCTCCTCGAACCTTCGTTTCCCCCGAAGAGTCGGACGCAACAAAGTCGACTATTGAAGAACTAGAGCAAGTTGTTTTGGTCGAACATCTCCCAGATCGGAAGGTATACCTGGGAACGGAGCTAACCCCCAAAGGAGAAAACTCATTCAATTTCTTATTAATAACATCGATTGTTTCACTTGGTCCCACTTAGATATGACAGGGATCCACCGGAAATAACCATCCATCGACTAAGTGTCGACCCTAGATTTAAATCGGTGAAGTAAAAAAGAAGACCCCGGTCCGAAGTAAAACACGCATTCATCAAGGACGAGGTAACAAAACTCCTCAAAATAGGGTCTATTAGGGAGGTAAAGTATCCCGAATGGCTGGCCAATGTGGTGGTAGTTACCACAAAGGGAAATAAGTTAAGAATATGCATAGATAAACACTTAAATAAAGCGTGCCCCAAGGATTTATTCCCGTTGGCTAACATCGACTGTTTGATCAATGCCATGGCCGGTCATGAGACCCTCACTTTTCTCGATGCCTACCCGGGTTATAATCAAATTCAGATGAACCCCGAAGACAGGGAAAAGACTTTGTTCATCAAGAAGTATGGTATATACTGTTACAATGTAATGCCCTTCGAGCTGAAAAATGCGGGAGCCATATACCAGCGCCTACTTAATAAAATATTCGAACATCAAATAGGCAAATCCATGGAGGTTTATATTAATGACATTCTATTTAAGTCCCTGCGCACAGAGGACCATTTGACTCATTTGCAGGAGACATTCGACATCCTCAGAAGCTACAACATGAAACTCAATCCCGAGAAATGTGCCTTCGAAGAGGGTTCGGGAAAATTCCTAGGCTTCATGGTGTCAAACAGGGGAATCGAGATCAACCCCATCAAAATCAAGGTTATCGAAGAAATCACGGTGGTAAACAATGTGAAGGTCGTGCAATGGCTGACGGGGCGGATAACACCCTTGGGCCAATTCATATCGAGGTCATCAGACAGGAGTCATCATTTATTCTCCTTACTCAAAAAGAAAAACAACTTCGAATGGACTCCAGAATGCCAACGCGCCTTGGAGGAGTTGAAGCGATATCTACCTAGCCCGCCTTTACTCCACACACCAAAGGAGGATGAAACACTGTATTTATACCTGGTTGTATCCGAGATAGCAGTAAGTGGCATGCTAGTTCGAGAATAGAAAGGTACGGAATTCCCTATTTATTATGTAATTCATACCCTGGGAGATACCGAAACCAGGTATCCGCACCTAGAAAAATTAGCCCTTGCATTAATAAGCGCATCACGAAAGTTGAAACCTTACTTTAAATGCCATCATATTTGTGTTTTAACGACATATCCTCTTTGAAGAATATTGCATAAGCCTAAATTATCGGGCCGATTGGCCAAATGGGCCATCAAACTCGGGGGATATGATATCGAGTATCAATCTCGAACAGCTATCAAGTCCTAAATTCTGGCGGATTTTGTGGCCAACTTTTCGCCCTCCCTCGTGCCTGAGGTAGAGAAAGAACTCTTACTAAAAACAGGCACATCTTCCGGGGTATGGACCATGTCCACTGACGGCACCTCGAATGTAAGAGGATCCGGGTTCGACATAGTTCTGAAGCTGCCTACGAGCGGCATAATTAGGTAATCTATAAAAACTACAAGGTTGACTAACAACGAAGCCGAATATGAGGCTATGATTACAGGTCTGGAATTGGCCAAGGGCCTAGGTGCTGAAGTCATCGAAGCGAGATGTGATTCCCTCTTAGTAGTAAATCAGGTAAATGGGAGCTTCGAGGTTCGAGAAGACATGATGCAAAGATACTTAGATAAAATTCAAGTTACATTGCACCGCTTCAAAGAATGGACTCTGGTCTACATACCTCGAGAGCAGAATAGTGAGGTCGATGCCCTTGCAAACCTAGGATCATCTATTGAAGAAGATGACCTACTCCCCGGGGCCGTTGTTCAGCTATGCAAATCAGTGATCGAGGAAGGTCATGCCGAGATCAACTCCACTAGCCTAACATGGGACTGGAGAAATAAATACATCGATTATTTGGAAAGTGGGAAACTACCCGTGGATCCAAAAGAGTCGAGGGCCTTATGAACTAAAGCAGCCCGATTGTCGCTCGATGAAAACAAAACTCTGTATGGAAGAACCTTTGATGGGCCCATAGCAGTATGTCTGGGACCGTAGGACACTGATTATGTACTCCGAAAAAATTCACGAGGGCACCTGCGGAAATCACTCAGGTGTTGATTCCTTAGTCCGGAAGGTGATCAGAGTAGGCTACTATTGGGAAAACATGGAAAAGGATACGAAAGAATTCGTTCGTAAATGCGACAAATGCTAGGGATTTGCCCCGATGATTCACCAACATGCTGAACAGCTGCATTCGGTCTTGTCGCTATGGCCATTCATGAAATGGGGGATGGACATCGTCGGGCCTCTACCAACGGTACCAGGTAAAGCTAGATTTATTTTATTGATGACTGATTACTTATCAAAGTGGGTGGAAGCACAGGCTTTCGAAAAGATATATAAAAAAAAAGTCATTAACTTCATCTAGGACCACATCATGTGCCGATTCGGAATCCCTTCCGAGATAACATATGATAATGGGAAGCAGTTCATCATAGGCAAAGTAACGCAGTTCCTCGAGGATTATAAAATCAAAAGAATCTTGTCGACACCCTAGAACCCGTGTGCTAACGGTTAGGCCAAATCTACAAACAAGACCATCATTCAACACTTAAAGAAGAAGTTGGAAAGTGCTAAGGGAAAATAGAGAGAAATATTACCCGAAGTGCTATGGGCATATTGAACAATTCCAAAATAAAGCACATGAGAAACACCTTTCTCTCTGGTATATGGTGCCGAGGCTTTGATACCGGTAGAAGTCAGAGAGCCAAGCGCCAGATTCCGACACACCACCGAGAGCTCGAACAATGAGGCCATGACTGCAGCCCTCGAACTATTAGATGAAAAGCGAGAAGCTTCACTGGTCCGAATGGTCGCCCAAAAACAAAGGATTGAAAGGTATTATAACAGGAGAACAAATTTTTGACATTTCAGAGTCGGGGACTTAGTCCTAAGGAAAGTCACCCTTAACACTCGAAACCCTAATGAAGGAAATCTAGGCAAAAACTAGGAAGGACCGTACCGCCTCCTCAGAGTGATCGGCAAAGGGTCCTACAAGCTCGGTACCATGGAAGGCTAACAACTTCCAAGAAATTGGAACATATCAATGCTCAAACATTATTAATGCTAAGGTGTTCGATGGAAGACGCCGAAAACCCCGGGCTCAAAGACCTTGGGTTTTTAAAGCATGTGTTGTACTCTTTTCCTTCGATCGGATTTTGTCCCAAGAAGGGTTTTACCGGCAAGGTTTTTAACGAGGCAACATCTATATGCTACCTAAGGAAAATTTCACAAAGTATTCAAGGCTTCTCTTCAATCAACCTCTAACACTGGGGGGCATCCCCCCGGAAGATCACCTTCTCGAAGAAGCCAAGATGAACCAAAAAGGGTCTCAGTAGAAAAATGATGTATCGGGCCAAACGGTCGAATGAACCATGTCCGCATAGAATAATTGAGCCCCAGATGGCAAAAACATGTATACTTGTGCCATGTAATCAAAGAATATCTTCTCCTCCACCAAAACGCTCTACATTTCAAAGAAGTACGCCATGTCAACAAAAAACGGCTTTAGAGCCAGAAATTTCTCGAACACACGGGGACTAACATCAAAAACTGGAGGCCACATGACCTCTGGGTTGGAAACTCCAAACTCGTAAACTCTCAATGAGGAAGTACCAAGTTTACAAAAATAACGGCTGCAGAGCCAAAAATCTATCGACGTCTCAGGGACTGTCATCAACTGTCTTCCCTTCGAGAAATAAGTAACTCATCTGTAAGACCTCAAGCAAGGCATGAACCATACTTGTACCAAGTACCACATATGTAAGACCTCAAGCAAGGCATGAACCATACTTGTACCAAGTGACTTATCTGTAAGACCTCAAATAAGGCATGTTAAAATTTGTAAGACCTTACAAAAGGCATAATCCCAATCTTAAAGTTAAGGCTATACATCCAAACTTATAAGACCCCTAAAAAGTCATACCCTCAATATAGACGCCAAAACTATTTCACTTGGGGACTGAAAGGCTCCGGCCAAACATAATGAATACAGTCACAAGGCTGTACCAGCCAAACTAACAAGACTCGGGGATGCCCGACCGTCGTTATAAAATCACAGGCCTTCAATTACATCGAAAAAACTCGAAAAGAACCGGTTAATCAAGCTACCCTCGGCATAAGAAAAAAAGCTTTGATCATATCAGCTCCAAGCAATAGGCTTCGAAACAATTCATCCATCAAGTGAAACCTCCCGATGTGCTAATTCATTGCTACAGAACGACCTACAATCGAGGTTCTTATCGAGCCGTCGATGAGCCAGGCGAGCACAAAACTTCAAAAAGTCTTTAGCTAGGGAAAAATAAAGCCTATATAAGAGGTTGTACCGACCCAATGTGTAAGAGCCAATGTCGCCAGCTTAAAATTAAAGGTCGTACCGACCTAATGCGTAAGAGCCACTGTTGCCAACCTATATTGAGAGGTCATTCCGACCCAACGTGTAAGAGCCTAAGAGCCAGCTTAAATTTTTTACAAAAAACTTAAGGGTCAATGAGCTCGAGTCGAAATCCAACTCGGAGACCAAACCCAAAACAATTAACTAAAAAAACCTAAGGGCAAATACGTAAGAGCCACTGTTGCCAGCCTAATCCAAAAGGTCGTACCGAACAAATGCGTAAGAGCCATTGTCGCTAGCCAAAAATCTCAGCACCGGTTTCTAGACCTAAGGGTCGGTAAACCCGAGTCGAGAACTCGACACGGGGACTGAGCCTGGAACGGTCGACCTTCGACCATTACGAATCGCTCAGCAATAGAAAAAACCCAAGGGTCTAACCCGAGGTCCAAAATCTCAGACCAATTGTCAAAAAACATCGTAGATTATTCCTAAAAGGCAAAGAAAAAATATAAGTGATGAAAAACGAAAGGCCTTCTATATATATTGCTCACAAGGGTACGTTTACAAGGCCTTTAAAAGCCCTTACAAGAAAGAGATCAAATAGAACCCTAATCTACTGTCGGGTCTATGCCTTCGACACCTCCCTAGGAGTATGTTCCCAAACGGTTCTGTCCACAGTCCCAGGGCCTTCAACGGCCTCTTTCCCTGTGGGGATTCCGCCTTTATTCTCAACATCTCCTGAGCCACTGCTCGACACACCTTCAGAAGCAAGCAGAGCAGCAGCTTTCATCTTTAGGTTCTTCACCCTCTCGAGCTCCGCAGATAGATTAATGCCCCTTGCGTGTGTATCCTCAAGAACCCGCCTCCAAGATTCTAACTGAGCTTGTTCCATGGCTCGAGTCAATTTCAGTTCTGCCCCCTCGGGCACTCTCCTGTCTTGAGCATTTATTACAACAGCATCCTCTTTATGCAAGGATATGAGCGCCTCGATTTCAGTTTTGATCTCAGATAATGCAGCAACTAACTCAGTATGAAGGCATCTATACTTGTCACTATCCGCCTTCGCATCATGAAGTTGATGCCCGACTAAGGCCATCTTTACCTGGAGGGTATCCCTCTCTGAAGCTATCTCTCTCATGTGTCGTCTGAGTTTGAGAATTTCGGAGTCTCTAGATCGGAGCTTCTCCCTCAGTAGGGCATCATTCTTCTCAAACTGCGCAAATCAGATCAAAGGTGTCAAAACACTGAGATCTGGTAAAAATGCAGGCAAAAGCAAAAGAAAACTACATAACCTGTTCAGCGAGATGAGTCTTCTCATGCTCGTGGTGAGTCACCTCAGCTTGAAATCGGGCGAAGGTCTGCTTATAAAGCACCCTGTGTTGGAGCTATGAAAGAGACAAGTTAGAAAGATGAAGATTAGGACGATAGGACGAATTTACAAAAACTACCTGCTCACAAAGCCTATCCATCTCACTGAAAATGAGTGAGGCATCGAACTCAAGGATTTTCTTGGGTGCAGCTAAAGGCCTTTCAAATGCATCTTTATCTCTGATGGGCACCCACACATCAGAAGGTTCTTTATTCTGGGCATCCTGCGTTTCCTTAGGAGGTAAGGTCAGTCCCGGAGCAGAATCACTCACGTCAATAACACCGACAGGAACAATCGGGGCTGTCTCTTATCCCCGAAGAGCTTCAGAACTAGGTTTCTCCGAACCGCCTACCAAATGTGCCTCTGCTCGAGGAATATTTTGGCCGTCAACCGGATCAGGGACATTACCCAATACCTTCTCGATGGCCTCTTCAACCCGAGGTTAGACAAAGACATCACCAAGTTTCGACTTGGAAGCCACTATCTCTACGGTATAAGGGGCGATCAGGTTTTCCCCTCCCTCGGATGCTATCGAGGAATCAGTTTTCTCCTCACCTTCAGCTCGGGGACTCCCCACTACTCCTAAAATTAAGGCTATTGAGTCAACCTTAGGTTCTTCCACTTTGGTCCTCTTGGATTCTAAAGGCTCAATCGACAATTCCCTTCGTCTTTTCTTTTCTTAGTCGGGTTTTGGGGTATCCGTTTCACCAAGCTGTGCTCCCCTCATTAGAGGGACCTCTCCCAGACCTGCATAAATACAAAATATAAACATAGGGAGTAAGGACACTATCAGCAGTAGTTCTGTTAAGAGGTACAATTACAACAGAAGTAAAAGCTCACCGTGGTCCTTGGCTTCCCATCGAGCTTGGGACAGATCACGCCACACGTGCTCAACGTATGGGAAAATCGAATCGAGCTGGTTGACCCAGCCCGAGAGGTCCTTAACCGCATTGGGGTACACGGCGATGGCTGTATCAGCGGAAGAAGTCAGTTCGTGGGAAGATGTACCCAAAGAGAAGCAAGGGAATATTTTATTAACATATCTACTTATGTTTCATGTTCCACTTTTCGGGGAACGACATCCTCTCTGCTGGAATCAGGTCCGAAGTCCTAACTAGGACAAAACGGCTCATCCACCCTCTGTTCCTAACCTCGTCAGTGCAAGTAAAAAGGGCTCTCGAGGCCCGACAGTGGAGCTTTATTAGGCTCCCATAGAAGAGTCGGGGGATATACATTTTGATCAGGTGGTCCAGAGTGAAGGACATCTTCTTAACCATGTTCGCATAATATCTGGTCATGTAAACAATACGCCAGAACAAAGGATGAATCTGGCCAAGGGTTACTCGGTATCATTTGCATAAGTCGAGGATCACGGGGTCTATTAGAGATGAGGATGCCTCCACCGGGTCAAGGGTAAACGGATAAGTATACACACTGAGGAAGCCATCCTTGTATGTCTTTATGTCCTCCTGAGAAGGAATTTCCACGAGCACCGCATCCCCCCAGCGGTAGTCGGCCTTCACCCTTTCAACGTCAGCTATTGAACTAACATATTGGGACACGGGTTCGCATTGCCCCGGCTTCGAAGAAGGTTTTTCGGTCTTAAAAATGGAGATCGTTTCAAAAGCCCCTGGAATGCATTCCCCAGCGTAGGGGGCATTGTTGCTTTACCCTTAGACGAGCATGAGGAAGAAGAAGGCATATCTTCCTAAGGAATAGAGGTGTAAGTTTGTGCCATTCTTGTTAAAAGGTTTTAGAGGAGAAATAAAAATTGTGTTTCAAAAAGAGAACACAAGGGAGAGGTAGGAAGAACTCTTTTGAGGGCTTGGTGGTGCAGTGGAAAATAAGGAGCGAAAGAAGAAGTATTTATAGAGGTCTAACACACATGTTGGAGCAGGCCAAATGACGGCCAACCACTGTAATTAATTCGAAGGCTTTTCAGGGCTGTGTCGATGCGACCTTTAGACACATCATTTTGTCGTATCAATCGTTTGACAGGGTGTGATTACCATTATGATGGAAGTAACGAAGGGGAAGGAATTTGATATAGTTTCTTATCGTTTTACTCTAAGAAACATGGGGACTATCTGTATACGGGTGAAATCGAGAAGCCCAATTTCACGATAATTGTGTATTTTCCTTAGCTTCGCCTTAGAAAGGCCTCGAAGGCCCGGGGTGCAGTTTGAGGTTTCGACCTCGAGGGTCCTTCACACCCAACCTTAGTGCAGCATGAGTTGATGGTTATCATGGATAAACGGGAAGTTCCCTGGCACGTGGTTCGAACTAACAACACCTACAAGAATAGTACCAGTTTGTACCAGACTGTTAAGTAGTTGTACCAGCTATTTTACTTTGTAATAAATATACATATACTATGTTGGGATCCCCTCCTCCGATATAAAGGGGACCTTTACTGCTTTTGTACACACGATAATACATATTACTCACAACATTCAATATAAGAACATTCTCTCTACTCTCTAAATTAAGCATATTCTCTTGATTTCATTGTTTATTGCTTACATTTATTGTGTTCTATTTATTGTTCTTCAATAATTGCTCATTATTGACCATAAAGAGCCTTCATCAAAGCTCTCAATATTGTTAGCCCTCCATCGGCTGTCCATAGCTCAGTATCAAGCTCGACCTTGAGGCTACCATATACCCTGGCTCGAGGCCCTGATTTCCAGCCGCTCGGTTTGCCTAAATACACTATTTTCAAGTTCTTACCTTATTTTCTAGTCTTGTAATTAGCATCTACTGGCTAACAACTAGCATAAAAACAGATCACGTAGTTTTAGAACCATAAAATCAAATCTAATTGTAATTACCATTTTCAAGGTAAATACATAAATGTAAAAGGGAGAGGGTTTTACCTTAGCAATGATAGCGATTGAGCCTTGGTACGTTATCATTTCTTGCTCCGAGGACGCGACACGATCCTTTATTCACCCATTTGGATGTAGCCGAGAATGTCAGCTATTTTTTAGCGTCGGTGTCGGTGCCACATCGTGCACCATGAACATTTCTTTTGCTACATGTTGCTCCCCGTATACTTCTTTTACTCCATCCTTTGTTGGAAATTTCATCATTAGATGAAGGGTTGGTGGTACTGCCCTCATACTGTGTATCCACGGCCTTCCAAGTAAGTCATTGTATCTCATGTCACCTTCAATGATATGAAACTTGGTATCTTGGGTTGTACCGGCCATGTCGACCGGGAGGATGATCTCCCCTTTCGTTGTCTCGCTTGACATGTTGAATCCATTGAGGACTCGAGAGGCGGGTACGATATGGTCGAGGAATCCAAACTGCTCCACCACCCTCGACTTGATTATGTTGGCCGAGCTACCTGGATCCATGGGCACACATTTAATTTGAAATTTGTTCAAAAGAAAAGAAATTATCAGTTCATCATTATGAGGTTGAGACAAGGTCTCGATGTCCTCTTCGTTGAAGGTGAGAGCATCCTCTGGTATGTAACTCCGAGTTTGATTTTCCCTAGTGATGGATATTTTCATCCGCTTGATAACGGGTCTATGTGGGGTGTCGACCCCTCCAATGATCATGTGGATGACGTGTTTTTGTTCTTCTGGTTCGTTCTTTCCATTCGCCTCTCTTTCTTAAAAGTGGTTCTTGGCTCGATTGCTGAGGAATTCTCGAAGGTGCCCTTCGTTGACTAGCCGAGCTACCTCCTCTCAGCTACAATCCTCGGTCCTATGACTATGGATGCTATGGTACTCGCACATCAGGTTGGGGTTCCTTTTGGAAGGATCTGACTGTGCGGGTTTTGGCCATCTAGTATCCCTAATTCTACCCATGGCTGATATTATGTCCGAGACATCGATGTTAAAGTTGTATTCTGACAACCGGGGTGCCTCCACTGGCCTCGAATGCCTATCGAACCCGGTCTTGATCATACAGGATTTTTGGCCTCGCTCTACTCCTTGATCATTTCGAGGTACATTTCGCCTCAAAATGTTTCTTTGATCTTTGAAGTATGGCTGCTACCTTTCTTTGCCTGATCTCGACTCCCTTTCTACAGACTTTGATTCCTTTGCTAGGAGCATTTTGGATATATTGAGCTAGAGAGGGCTCCTAATTGGTCGTCCTCGACCTGATCTTCGATTGATATCTGTTGTGTACATCTGCCCAAGTCACTGCGGGATGTTCAACCAAGTTCTACTTTAGTTGCTTCGAAGCTACCGAGCTTCATTCGTTCAAACCTTGAGTGAAGGACTACACTACCTAGTCATTGGAGACTGGTGGCAATTCCATTCACTCCATCTGGAATGAGATACAAATTCCCTCAGCATCTCATTCTCCTTTTGTTTGATCTTGAAGACGTCGGACTTCCTTGTAGCAACCTTGATAGCACCGGCATGCGCCTTCACAAAAGAATCTGCTAACATGGCAAACGAATCTATCGAGTTCGGGGGTAGGTTATGATACCACATCATGGCCCCCTTCGACGGTGTTTCTCAAAATTTCTTCAGCAAGACGGATTCGATCTTGTCATCATTTAAGTCATTCCCTTTTACAGCACAAATATTCGGGATGGGTTTCAGAGCCGCGCTCGATGGGAATGGTCTCTACATGAACTTCTTTGAACCTACACCCTTTAGAATCGGGGGTGCGCCTGGGATCTGATCGACCCTCGAGTTATAAGTCTCCACCTTTTTATTGTTAGCTTCTATCTTCCTTTCTCTTGATTCAATCCTTTTAGTGAGGTTCTCGAGCATCTTCATAATAGTGGGGTCCCTTGCTGACCCGTTGTTATTTGATCTCCCTGGTGCCTGCTCGACTCGAGGAGTTGTTTCCGGTGTTGCCGTGCTTGGAGTTTTTTGTTGACTTTGCAGCTGAGCAATAGCCGCTTGTTGTGCTTGCAGCATTTCAAAAATGACTTGGAGGCTGACTCCTCCTTCTTCCATCCTTCGTGCTTCTTGGCCTCCAGCCTGGACTTTCCTGTGTCCGTTCCTTACGGGGTCTGCGCCTGCTTCCGTGTTTAGGACTTTGTGGGAGTTGATATCAACTGGCTCCATATTTGGTGCTCCCTCAGGGTTTACAGGTGGTACACCCAGCCCTATGCCGCTATTTTCTCCAAGTTCTTCAGGGTTTACAGGTGTGAATAGTAACGTGTGTTATCAGAAAACTAGCACCAAAACAATCACTATTATTTTTAGGCCCACGGTGGGCGCCAAACTGTTTACCTGAAAAATGGTAATTATAATTATATTTGATTTTGTGGTTCTAAAATACGTGATTTATTTTTATACTAGTTGTTAGGTAATAGGTGCTAAGTGTAAGTAAAGAAAATAAGAAATACAAACCAAAGCTATTCACAGAATCGAGCCCCGAGCTGGCTGGAACAAAGGCTTCGGGCCTGTTTAGGGAGGTTAGTAGTGAGCTATTGATGAAGAAACAATGATAATGGAGGCCTCAAAGATGGCCTTTTGCGGTTAATAATGAGCAATAAATGAAGAACGATAAATGAACAATGAGAGAATAAGCAATAAATGTGTAGAACAATTATTGAAACAAAGAGCAGAGAATATTGTATTGTATTTCATATATTCCTTACAAAATGACAAGGGTCCCCTTTATATATGAGGGGTGAATCCCAACACAGTACATGTCTAATAAATGACGAAGAAACCCATTTGAATCAACTAATGTTGACTTGGATTCATTTGAATAGAATAAACCCATATCAGTGGTCTCTCGCAAGTATCTGAATATATGCTTAATACCATTCCATTGTCTTTGTGTTGATGAAGAACTAAATCTTGCTAACAAGCTTACTGAGAAAGCTATATCTGGTCGAGAATTGTTGGCAAGATACATTAACTCCCCAATTACACTAAGATATGGTATTTCGGAACCAGGAAGCTCTTTATCATTTTCATAAGGTCGGAATGGATATTTATTTATATCAAGTGATCTTACAACCATCGGCTACTCAATGGATGTGCTTTATCCCTATATAATCGCTTTAGATCTTTTCAGTGTATGTTGATTGATGGACAAAAATTCCATCTTTCATATACTCAATTTATAGACCAAGACAAAATCTCGTCTTTCCAAGATCTTTCATTTCAAATTCTTTCTTCAAACAGTCTACTGCTTGTGGAAGCTCCCCTGGAGTTCCAATGATATTCAAATCATCAATATACACAGTGATTATAATAAATTCAGATCCAGACCTTTTTATAAAGGACAAATTGGATCATTCTGGTACCCTTCTTTCAATAGGAACTCACATAGGCGATTATACCACATGCAACCTGATTGTTTCAATCCGTATAAGAATTTTTGAAGCTTTATTGAACAAGTTTCTCGAAAACTTTTATATGCTTCGGGCACTTTAAATCCTTCAGGAATTTTCTAAAGATTTCATTGTCTAATGAGCCATACAAATAGGCTGTGACAACATCCATAAGATGCATATCAAGTTTTCATGAGCTGCCAGATTTATAAGATATCTGAATGTTATAGCATCCACCACAGGAGAATATGTCTCTATACAATCAATGCCAGGTCTTTGCGAAAATCCTTGTGCCACAAGTCGTGCTTTATATCTAACGACTTCATCTTTATCAATTCATTTTCGTACAAAAACCCATTTCTACCCTACTGGCTTTATCCCTTCAGGTGTTCGAACTATACGTCTGAAGACTTCACATTTTTCAAGTGAATTTAATTCGGCCTGGATAGTGTCTTTCCATTTTGGCCAATCATTTCTCTGTTTACATTCATCAACAGATTTTGGTTCAAGATCCTCATCTTGTTGCATTATTACAACAACAACATTATAAGCAAAAATGTAATCGATAACAATATTATTTCGGTTCCATCTTTTTCCCGTTGAGGCATAACTTATTAATATCTCTTCATTCTCAATATTTTCAGGTACTTGGACCTCCTCTAAGTTCTTATCATTTGTTATGTCTTGGGGCTCTTCTTGAGCCACTATCTCCGTGTTATGATCACTTTGATCATTTGCTCATTTTCTTCTTCGAGGATTTTTATCTTTAGAACCGACTGGTCTACCACGTTTCAAGCGTGACTTAGACTCATTTGCTTTAATTCATTCTCCTACCAGGATATCAACTCGAATTGGAGCATTAGCAGCTGGAATATGTGACTTAGTCATCCTTGGTAGGTCAGTGAATGCATCTAGCAATTGATTTGCAATATTTTGCAAATGAATAATCTTTTGAACCTCTTGTTCATATTGATTTGTTCGAGGATCTAAATGAGACATGATAATGCATTCCAATCTATCTCCTTTTTCAGTTGTTTATTTTCTCTCCCTAATGTTGTGTCACGATCCTAAAATTGACCCGGTCGTGATGGCGCCTATCGTAAAACTAGGACAACCGACAAAATTCCCAAATCAACCAGTATTTCATAAAAATCATTTTAAGCTATTAATTAACAAAATCTCATAATGTAAGTCTAAATAACCAATGCGAAAGAAAATAACACAAGCCCGACATCGAGGTGTCACAAGTCACGAGCAACTAAAAGATTTGTCTAACTACAAGAAAGGCTATCATAGTTCGGAAATAAAATACTAAGAACAGTCTGAGTATGGTAAGAAGGAGAAGTGCAGGGCTGCGAACGCGAAGCAGCTACCTTGCCAACTCCGAAGACTTGCTAAAAGAACGATCAGCACTCACTATCGCGACCCGCAACTCCTGGATCTGCACACAAGGTGCAGGGAGTAATGTGAGTACGCTAACTCAGTAAGTAATAAAAGTAAATGAAAGCTGAGCAGTAAGTAAACAGATAATTCCACTTCATAGCACTTCAGCAAATACATTACATTCCCAAAATAGCACAGAAATCGATTATCTCGTAAAACAAACTCAGTTTCAGTAAAAACCTTTTCTTTTAAAACATCTTTCAATAGTTTTAAACAAGTGGTTAAACAGTGAGTAAAAATGATAGAAACGTAAATAGCCCCTCGGACAAGACATATACTATAAATCGCCCCTCCGGCAAAATATCAACAAAACTAGTCCTTCGAGCTACCTCACAATCACTCGTAATAAGCCCCTCGGGCAACAGCATAAATCCAAAACATACCCCTTGGGCAACATTACATCACTCACACAGGGTACCCGTGCTCATTGGGGGCGTTCAAACTCCGGAAGGGCTCCTACAACCCAAGCGTTATCACAAGCCATCTCATAGCATAATAAATCAGGCCCTCGGCCTCTCATATATCACAAAACAGTACAACATGTTGTAGCGCACAGCCCAATCCCATGATATCCTTACAACACAGGCCCTCGGCCTTACTTAGTAAGAAACCTCTCAAGCCACTCATGCTAACAGTAAAACAGGGTGCTCAGCCAAAATATCATTTATGTATCAAATCAGAATAAATAAGACAGAGTTATGAAAATAGTAAAACGAAGCATGACTAAGTACAGTTATTAAATCAAAACAGTCAGGAATTTCAGTAAAGAAACCCCTAAGGTTCTAAACAGTTAGCACGAGGCCCAAATATGGTATTCCGCTCAATTCTAACATAAGATAATTTCAAGTAGTTTCAGCCAAATACGCAACTTAATAGTTGCTACGAGGCGGACCAAGTCACAATCTCCAATGATGCACGCCCCTCACGCTCGTCATCTAGCATGTGTGTCACCTTCAAAATAGTATAACGATGTGAAATTTGGGTTTTCATACCCTCAGGACAATATTTACATTCATTACTTACCTCAAATCGGTCCAAACTCTAACCCACGATGCCTTTTCCTCTCGACTCGGCCTCCGAATGCTCCAAATCTAAACAAAATCAGTATTGCATCATTAATACATGCTAAAGGAACAAAGCCCAAGCAAAAATAATCAAATTAACTCAAAAAATCCCAAAATTGGCCAAACCCAACCCCTGGGCCCATGTCTCAAAATCCGATAAAAATCACATCACTAGAATCCTTATCCTCCCACGAGTCTATACATACCAAAAACATCGAAACCGGACCTCAAATGGCCCCTCAAATCCCCACTGAAAGCTCTCCAAAAACTCAAGCTCTAGCCTTCAATTTTAACTCTTAAATCCCACTAAATTCATGTCTTATCAGTTAGAAATCACCATAGATGACGAAGAAATGCTATTATTATAGCTGTATAACGGCTCAGCACGAATTTGTACTATTCTTGCAGACTCTGTCAGTCCTCATCGCATTCCCTCGGGAATTTCCCGCTTTCCCATGACGGTCGTCGATTTTTATGCTGCCTCGAGGTACATCGTGGTGAGTCTTCGATGTACCTTTCCGAGGCGAGTGTTCCAGGGAAGGGCCTTGGACCGTGCTTTGATCCCATCAAGACCGGGCTTGAATTGCCACAGAAGTCTCAAATCGGTATTCCGTGATTTTGACTGTATACAAGCCCTTTATAACCAATCGCTTCAACCCCTACCAGTTATACTTCCTGATTTTGCTGCTGAGGCTTCTAAGTCATTCTCTGGACATATTCTTAGCTATCAGGAATATCATACTGTTACTTCTTCGCTTTCACTAAGCAAGCCGGCAACATTAACAACAATAAATTCAGTGTAATCTCACAATGTATAAAAATGTCAGTAATTAACTTTCAAGTTTAGGATTGTATTTATGACAAAAATTCGAAATTAATACAGTACTCTTTCCAAGTCTCCCTTTTATTTTTAGAGTTTTGTCCCGACCACGTTTCTGAAAAGATTGGGGTATTGGTTGCATGTATAGAGTCTTTAATTTGTTTCTACTATCTAGAGGACCAGCTTTACCCAACCTTTCATGTCTCAATTAAAAGTTTGTTACTCCATTTAATATCACTCACCCTCCTCTTCCTTTCCTCTTTGTCCCATCCACATACAAGACGATTCTAGAGATACTGAATGATTTAAAAGAGAATAAAGGAGTGTTTCAAGACCTTTGTCAAATTGTCTGGAATTTCAGCTGAAATATTGGGAAACTCTTTCTGAACTTAAAACTCCTTCTCTGCTTTCAGCTCTTGGAGCTACATACAGAGTTATTCATAATAATACATGAAAAAGAGGTGGTTTAGCAATCATATAATGGCCGTTCTTAACTTCAAACATGACAGCTTGTGCATGAGGTGGGGGAAATTTGACCACATCGATGTTTGGCAAACATTAATAACATGGATTGAGACATGTGTCACTTTCAGTTTTAAGCAAATAAAGTTAACTGACTTTAGATAATTACAAGCTTTAATAGTAATTAATATCGTATAAGACCACGTATTGTGTCTCCTCTTCGACGCCACTATAATACTTCCTTGAACTTGAGCTCCATATCCTCGAGTTATTTTTACTTCCAGCGACTAGGTCAACACGTACGTTCTACAAAATGATAAAGACAGAGGATTATTCCTTTGAAATAAGATAGATGGTATAAAATAAAAAGCAATTTAGTAAAATGTAAATAAGAAATAGAGATAGAAAGGAGTATTTAACTTCCTTTTTGGTGTATCTTTCCACTGCAATTACATAGCCTTTTATAGGCATAAAAAGTAAAGATTATTATAGTAAAATAGTGTAAGGGATGGACATAAAGTGGAAATCAATCCACAAACTATTCTTACATAGACTTCATCTACATATTATTTACAACATTCCCTATTGGATGGCCATGTAAAAAAATGCATCATTAAGAGCTTAATAGGAAAAATATGGGGATATACATATTTATTGTAATACTCATTACTTGTTGCCTCACTAAACATTACTAGGAAAATCCAATGGAACAAAACCTTAGCTAAGGAAAAAAGAGTACAACGCGTATTTTTACTTCCCCTGATTAAAATATCACTTAAGGTCTCGGAGACGCCGCATTTGTTTATTAACTTCTCAAATGTTGAGGTTGGCAATGACTTAGTAAATAGATCCACCAAATTATCACTTGAACGAACTTGTTGAACATCTATCTCACTATTCTTTTTGAAGATCATGAGTGAAGAAGAATTTTGGTGAAATATGTTTTGTTATGTCTCCTCTAATGTATCCTCCTTTCAGTAGAGATATACATTCAACATTGTCTTCATATAATGTTGTTGGAATATTTTCTTTCAAAGAAAGACCACATATTTCTTGAATATGTTGAGTTATTGATCTTAACCAAATGCATTCTCGACTTGCTTCATGAATGGCTATTATCTCTACATGATTTAAAGAAGTAGAAATCATAGTCTGTTTTGTTGAACGCCATGATATAGTTGTACCTCCACATGTAAATAAGTATCCTGTCTGAGATCGCGTTTTATGTGGATCAAATAAATATCCTGCATCTGCATAATCAACTAATGTTGATTTGGATTCATTGGAATAGAATAAACTCATATCAGTGGTCTCTCGCAAGTATCTGAATATATGCTTAATACCATTCCATTGTCTTTGTGTTGGTGAAGAACTAAATCTTGCTAACAAGCTTACTGAGAGAGCTATATCTGGTCGAGAATTGTTGGCAAGATACATTAACGCCCCAATTACACTAAGATATGGTATTTCGGAACCAAGAAGCTCTTCATCATTTTCATAAGGTCGGAATGGATCTTTATTTATATCAAGTGACCTTACAACCGTCGGGCTACTCAATAGATGTGCTTTATCCCTATATAATCGCTTTAGATCTTTTCTGTGTATGTTGATTGATGGACAAAAATTCCATCTTTCATATACTCAATTTATAGACCAAGACAAAATCTCATCTTTCCAAGATCTTTCATTTCAAATTCTTTCTTCAAACAGTCTACAGCTTGTGGAAGCTCCCCTGGAGTTCCAATGATATTCAAATCATCAATATACACAATAATTATAATAAATTCAGATCCAGACCTTTTTATAAAGGACAAATTGGATCATTCTTGTACCCTTCTATCAATAGGTACTCACTTAGGCGATTATACCACATATGCCCTGATTGTTTCAATCCGTCTAAGAATTTTTGAAACTTTATTGAACAAATTTCTCGAAAACTTTTATATGCTTCGGGAACTTTAAATCCTTCAGGAATTTTCTAAAGATTTAAATGTCTAATGAGCCATACAAATAGGCTGTGACAACATCCATAAGATGCATATCAAGTTTTCATGAACTGCGAGATTTATAAGATATCTGAATGTTATAGCATCCACCACAGGAGAATATGTATCTATATAATCAATGTCAGGTCTTTGCGAAAATCCTTGTGCCACAAGTCGTGCTTTATATCTAACGACTTCATCTTTATCATTTCGTTTTCGCACAAAAACCCATTTCTACCCTACTGGCTTTATCCCTTCAGGTGTTCGAACTATACGTCTGAAGACTTCACGTTTTTCAAGTGAAGTTAATTCTGCCTGGATAGTGTCTTTCCATTTTGACCAATCATTTCTCTGTTTACATTCATCAACAGATTTTGGTTCAAGATCCTCATCTTGTTGCATTATTACAACAACAACATTATAAGCAAAAATGTAATCGATAACAATATTATTTCGGTTCCATCTTTTTCCCGTTGAGGCATAACTTATTAATATCTCTTCATTCTCAATATTTTCAGGTACCTGGACCTCCTCTAAGTTCTTATCATTTGTTATGTCTTGGGGCTCTTCTTGAGCCACTATCTCCGTGTTATGATCACTTTGATCATTTGCTCATTTTCTTCTTCGAGGATTTTTATCTTTAGAACCGACTGGTCTACCACGTTTCAAGCGTGACTTAGACTCATTTGCTTTAATTCATTCTCCTACCAGGATATCAACTCGAATTGGAGCATTAGCAGCTGGAATATGTGACTTAGTCATCCTTGGTAGGTCAGTGAATGCATCTAGCAATTAATTTGCAATATTTTGCAAATGAATAATCTTTTGAACTCTTGTTCACATTGATTTGTTTGAGGATCTAAATGAGACATGATAATGCATTCCAATCTATCTCCTTTTTCAGCTGCTTATTTCCTCCCCCTAATGTTGTGTCACGATCCTAAAACTGACCCGGTCGTGATGGCGCCTATCGTAAAACTAGGCCAACCGAAAAAATTCCCAAATCAACCAGTATTTCATAAAAATCATTTTAAGCGATTAATTAACAAAATCTCATAATGTAAGTCTAAATAACCAATGCAAAAGAAAATAACACAAGCCCTACATCGAGGTGTCACAAGTCACGAGCAACCAAAAGATTTGTCTAAGTACAACAAAGGCTATCATACTCCTAAAATAAAATACTAAGAACTGTCTGAGTATGGTGAGAAGGAGAAGTGCAGGGTTGTGAACGCGAAGCAGCTACCTTGCCAACTCTGAAGACCTACTGGAAGAACGATCAGCGCTCACTATCGCGACCCGCAACTCATGGATCTGCACACAAGGTGCAGGGAGTAATGTGAGTACGCCAATTCAGTAAGTAATAAAAGTAAATGAAAGTTGAGCAGTAAGAAAACAGATAATTCCACTTCATAGCACTACATCAAATATATTATATTCCCAAAATAGTACAGAAATCGATTATCTCGTAAAACAAACTCAGTTTCAGTAAAAACCTTTTCTTTTAAAACATCTTTCAATAGTTTCAAACAAGTGGTTAAACAGTGAGTAAAAATGATAGAAACGTAAACAGCCCCTCGGGCAAGACATGTACTATAAATCGCCCCTCCGGCAAAATATCAACAAAACTAGTCCTTCGAGCTACCTCACAATCACTGGTAATCAGCCCCTCGAGCAACAGCATAAATCCAAAACATACCCCTTGGGCAACATTACATCACTCACATAGGGTACTCGTGCTCATTGGGGGTGTTCAAACTCTGGAAAGGCTCCTACAACCCAAGTGTTATCACAAGCCATCTCATGGCATAATAAATCAGGCTCTTGGCCTCTCATATATCACAAAATAGTACAACATGCTGCAACGCACAGCCCAATCCCATGATATCCTTACAACACAGGCCCTCGGCCTTACTTAGTCAGAAACCTCTCAAGCCACTCATGCTAACAGTAAAACAGGGTGCTCACCCAAAATATCATTTATGTATCAAATCAGAATAAATAATACCGATTTATGAAAATAGTAAAATGTAGCATGACTAAGTACAGTTATTAATCAAAACAGTCAGGAATTTCAGTAAAGAAACCTCTAAGGGTCTAAACAGTTGGCACGAGGCCCAAATATGGTATTCCGCCCAATTCTAACATAAGATAATTTCAAGTAGTTTCAGCCAAATACACAACTTAATAGTTGCTACGAGGGGGACCAAGTCACAATCCCCAACGATGCACGCCCCTCACGCTCGTCATCTAGCGTGTGTGTCACCTTCAAAATAGTACAACGATGTGAAATTTGGATTTTCATACCCTCAGGACAATATTTACAATCATTACTTACCTCAAATCGGTCCAAACTCTAACCCGCGATGCCTTTTCCTCTCGACTCGGCCTCCGAATGCTCCTAATCTAAACAAAATCAGTATTGCATCATTAATGCACGCTAAAGGAACAAAGCCCAAGCAAAAATAATCAAATTAACTCAAAAATCCCAAAATTAGCCAAACCCAAACCCCGGGCCCATGTCTCAAAATCCGATAAAAATCACATCACTAGAATCCTTATCCTCCCACGCGTCTATACATACCAAAAACATCGAAACCGGACCTCAAATGGCCCCTCAAATCCCCACTCAAAGCTCTCCAAAAACTCAAGCTATAGCCTTCAATTTTAACTCTTAAATCCCACTAAATTCATGTCTTATCAATTAGAAATCATTATAGAATCGAGTATTGAGTTCAAAAACCTTACCTCCAAGTGTTACCCCTCGAATCTCTCTTCAATTCCTCTCAAAAAGATCCAAGTTCAAACACAAATGGTGGAAAAATGACCAAATTTTGCGAAGGCAAGAATCTATATGTTCTGCCCAGGGGTTCCGCATCTGCGGTCCAAATACAGCATCTGCGGCCCCCACTCTTGCGACCAAACCCCTGCATCTGCGGACTTCACTTAAATCTCCTCTCTGCATCTGTGATGCATCCCCAGCCAACCAACCTCCGCTCCTGTGATCAAATATTGCTTCTGTGGCTCACACCTACGGTCCCCCAATCTGTAGGTGCAGTTATGACATAAAACGGCAGCTTCAGCTGCAACTCCACTTTTCCAACTCTCCAATAACTCGTTGAAATCATCCCGAGGACCTCGGGACCTCAACCAAACCTACCAACAAGTCATATACCACTATTAAAACTTATTCCAAACTTCGTAACACTTAAAACAACATCGAAAAACCAAAATCACCCTCGGATTCAAGCCTAAGGATTTCCAAACTTCCGAATTCCGCAACCGATCTAAAAACATATCAAACCTCATTCGAATGACCTAAAATTTTGCACAAACATCACAAATGACACAACAGACCTACTCTATTTCCGGAATTCCATCCCGACCCCGATATCAAGATTTCCAATGCCGACCGAAAAATGCCAAATTTCCAATTTCGCCAATTCAAGCCTAAATCTACCACGGACCTCCAAATTACATTCCAAATACGTTCCTAAGTCTCAAATCACTCAACGAATATATCCGAACCATAAAATCCACATTTCGAGATCATTTACTCACAAGTCAACTTTCGGTTGACTTTTCCAACTAAAGCTTCCAAATAAGAGACTAAGTGTCTCATTCAACTCTTAGATCACTCCGAACACAACACAACCAACATGATATGATGAAATACCCCTGAACAACACATAAAGAAGTAGAAGTTAGGGAAACAGAGCGGTAACTCATGAAACGACCGACCGGGTCGTTACATGTTGTGTATATTGATTCATCAAAATGGCAATCAGAAAATCTTGCCGTAAACAAATCTCAAGTCATCGGATCTAGATACTTTATAATAGAAGGAGATTCATATCCAACATATATCCCCAACCTTCTTGGGGGACCCATCTTTGTGCATTGTGGTGGAGCAATTGGAACATATATCGCACAACCAAAGATTCTAAGATGAGAAATATTTGGCTCATGACCAAAAGCCAATTGCAATAGGGAGACTTTATGATAACTTGTGGGTCTTATCTACACAAGTTCTACTGCATGTAAAATAGTATAACCTTATACTGAAATGGAAAGTTTTGTTCTCATAAGCATTTGTCTAGCAATTAATTGGAGGCGTTTGATCAATGATTCCGCTAGACCATTTTGTGTATGAACATGAGCAATCAGATGCTCAATTGTTATCCCAGTTGATATACAATAATCATTAAAGGCTTGGTATGTAAACTCACTACATTATCAAGACAAATTATCTTAATTGCATAATCTGGAAATTGTGCTCTTAGCTTTATTATTTAAGCCAACAATCTCGCAAATGCCATATTGCGAATTGATAGTAAGCACACATGTGACCATCTTATAGATGCATCTACTAAAATCATATAATATCTTAATGGTCCACATGAAGGGTGAATGGGCCTATATATATCAGCATGTATACGTTCGAGAAATGCAGGGGATTCCATCATAACTTTAATAGTTGATGGTCTAATAAATACTTTGCCTTGAGAACATGCAGCACAAGAGAATTACTTAAATTGAAGAATCTTCCGATTCTTCATTGAATGTCCATGTGAATTCTCAATTATTTACGCATCATATTGCAACCAGGATGGCCCAATCAGTCATGCCAAATAATAAAATTATCTTGATTAGTAAACTTCTCGTTTACTATGGCATGTGTTTCAATCCTGTTAATACTTGTGTAGTATAATCCGGAGGAAAGAGCATGTAATATTTCAAGCACATATTTCTTACCAAATATTTTTGTAGTGATATAAAGATATTCAATCTTTTCATCATTAGTAGTCTCAGTATGGTAGCCATTTTGGCGAATATCTTTAAAACTTAATAAGTTTCTTTGAGATTTACTACAATATAGTGCTTCATTAATAGCCAAATTTGTTCCACTGATAGTAATAAATTGGCTCTTCCAAAACCTTCAATTAATCTTGTACTATCGGATATTGTATTAACATTGTCTTCTTTCATTACCAAATAAGAGAAATATCTCTTATCTCTTAAA
This sequence comes from Nicotiana sylvestris, assembly GCF_000393655.2. Taxonomy (NCBI): domain Eukaryota; kingdom Viridiplantae; phylum Streptophyta; class Magnoliopsida; order Solanales; family Solanaceae; genus Nicotiana; species Nicotiana sylvestris. Next base: position 61,135,323 of record NC_091058.1, read on the forward strand.
ATAATGTGTGTTGTAGCACTATCCAGAAGACATATATCATCTTTATTAATCTTGAGTCCAACTGAAGACTGGGGAATTTTCATATTCTTTATAAAAAATCAAAAAAAGTACATTATAAGAAATATGAAAGACAAACAGAATAAGAACATTAAGAAACACAATAGAAATGTAGAAACTAGCAATACATAATACATTAGGAAAATACACTCAAGAAAAATAAACTAGTTGCAAACATGAAATGACAACTTTTATTATAGCTTCATTCCCCAGTAAGATGATTAGTTCTTCAATCAATATCCTCAAAGAAGTCTCTAGCTTCTAAATGAGTAATATTTGCTAAGCCTCCAAAATCATCATCTTTGTATGCAAGATGTGCCTCAGAATAATATTTGTTTGAGGGACATACTTCATCATCATTATTTGAAAAGGCCAAGTGTGCCTCCACATTACTTTTTTTCTTTGTGGGAGGCTTGATAAAGTTTGACAAAATGATCTGGTGTACGACAAATGCGTGGCCAATAACTTTTCATACCACATCGGTGACACATACTAATTTTACCTTTTGAAGGATTGATTTGAGAACCCTTATTGTTCTCCAGTTTATTTATACCATAATGACGATAATTATTTTGTCCCCTACCACGTCCACATTTATGATCATGTCCATGACCACGGTAATTATTTTATTTTCTTTCAAACTTATAATATGTTGCTACAGCATTCACTTCCGGGAATGGAGCTGACCCAGTGGGACGGGCTTCATGATTTTTCATTAATAGAGTATTATTCTGCTCTACCACAAGTAGGCATGTGATTAACTCAGAATATTTCTTAAAACCTTTTTCACGGTATTGCTGTTATAGTACCACATTTGAAGTGTGAAAAGTAGAAAATATTTTTTCCAATAAGTCTTCATCTGTGATAGTGTCTCCACATAATTTTGATAGAGAACTTACTTTAAAGATAGCATAATTATACTCACTTACGGTTTTAAAGTCTTGCAACCTTAAATGTATCCACTCATACCGAGCTTTCGGTAATACCGTAAGTTTTAGGTGGTCATATCGATCCTTCAAATTAATCCATAATTCAAGTGGATCTTTTACGGTTAAATATTCAGTTTTTAACCCTTCATGTAGATGATGATGAAGGAAAATCATGGCCTTCGCTTTATCCTGATTTGATGCTTCATTTCCTTGTATAATAGTATTTCTAAGACCTTTAGCGTCAAGGTGAATTTCAGCATCAAGGACCCATGATAAATAGTTCTTTCCGGTGATGTCAAGTGCCACAAATTCAAGTTTTGATAAGTTTTACATAGTGAAAACTATCATAAAAGATAAATAAGTTAGAGAAATAATTATATTAATAAACAATTAATGAAATAAATGAGTAAGGAAAAAAAGAACGGAAATAGAGCTATATCATTTTATTCTGCCATAAATTGAAAACAACATAATGTTTCATTTCACTTTATATTATTGATATATATGTGTTAATAGAATTGAACGTGATTAACATTATTTATATGTTCCAATCCAATAAATATAAAGTAATTAAACTAATGTGAAATTATTACTTATCAATTTATTTCTCACGGTTCTTCAAAATTCCTTAAAGATATGTTTTGATCCGGGAAGTCCATGTATGTTTGTAACGATCTGACTGGTCGTTTTGAGCAATTACGCTCGGTTCGATAGTTTGAGGTCTCGATCATCTTCATAATATGTGTATCGACTTGTGTGCATGGTTGAATTCAGTTAACGGATGATTCATAGTCAAATTGGAAGAAAGAAACTAGTTTTGGAAGATTAAACGGTGAGAATTTGACCGAAATTGGACATTTGATTAAACGACCCCGGAATGGGTTGTGGGTGATATCAGTAGATTTGTATGGTGGTTTTGGACTTAGGCTCGCGTCCAGATTCAGATTCGTAGGTCGGTAGGGTAATTTGAGGCATTTGGGTGAAAGTTGGAAAAGTTGAAATTTGGAAAATTGAGAAGTTTGACTTATGGTTGACTTTTGTGATATCGGGATCGGAATGCAATTTCGAGAGTTGGAATAACTCTGTCTTGTCATTTGGTACTTGTCTGCAAAATATACGTCATTCACGGTTGATTTGATAGGTTTCGGCACGAGTTTTGGAAGTTGGAAGGTTTGAAAATTCCTAAGTTCGATTCTTGGTGTGATTCATTATTTCGGTATAGTTTGATGTGATTTGAGACCACGAGCGAGTCTGTGTTAGGTTATATGACTTGTTTGTATGTTTAGATGGGGTCCCGGGGGCATCGGATGTGTTCCGGGTGGGCTACGGGTCATTTTCCCATTGTTTGGACTGCGTTGTGTTGTTGCTTGTCGCCTCATTTTCCTTCTTTGCGTTCGCGAAGCTCTACCTTATCCTTCACCGCATCTGCGTCCCCCTCACGCATTCACGTAGTTATGTCGTTCCACTCTTCGCGTTCACGTACTAGTTCACGTGTTCGTGAAGAGCAATCTCTGGGCCATAATAGTTTCCTTCTTCGCGTTCGCGTGCGTGCTATCGCGTTTGTGAAGCACAACTGGAAAACCTTCATTTTTCGTCTTTGCGAATGCGATACTTCCTCCGCATTCGCGATTCTTTAGGACCTGGGCAGAATAAATAGTACTCTATTCTGAGAGTTTGCCATTTTTACCATTTTTGGAGTCTAGAGCTCGGTTTTGGGCAATTCCTTGTGGATTTTTTCAAGCAAAACGATTGGGTAAGTGTTATTCACCTAGAATTGATTATATTCCATGAATTTGTCTTCATTTTTATTATTTAATTTGTGATTTGAGTTGAGGAAAATGTTGGTTGTTGAAGAAAATTCCTAAAATGAAAAATCATGATTTGAGGGGCCACATGATATCAGAATTTAATAAATTTTGTATGGTCGAACTCATATTGGAATGGGTATTCGGTTTTTGTAAAATTTGTCGGTTTCCGAGGCACAGTCCCGGGGGTCGACCTTTGGACCGATTTTTGGATTTTATTAAAGATTGAGACTTTATGGTCCGCAATAGTTTCTTATGTGTTTTATTTGTGCTTTAAAGTTAATTTGGTTAGATTTGAGCCATCCGGAGGTTTTTTCACCCGAGAAGTGCATTTTAGAGTATCGGTTTATCGTCTTTGAAGTAAGTATCTTGCCTAACCTTGTGTAGGGGACTTCCCCTTATGATTTTAGTGTTCTATGCTAATTGTAGTCCGTGCACGCGAGGTGACTAGTGTGTGCTACTTATTTGTGGGAAATTTGCCTCTAAGGTTCTTAGGTCCTTATGTTCATTATGTGGAAAGTATTCCGGTATGATTAAGTTTCCTAATTGCTTAAATTACCTCTATATGCTCCATATGACGTTGTTAGCTTTCCTTTAATTCTTACGTGTTACATTGACCCTTAATTGCCTTAATTGAAGTGATTGCCTTCCTTATTGTTTTGATACTTCTTAATTGTGAGTTCCTCTATGACTTCGTGTGAATATGTTACATGTTCAAGTGTTGTGGTTACTGGTGTAGTTATCACGTGCTTATTATGTCTTGTTGTTTGTTGAGGTTATTGTGCTTCTTGATTTTTCTATGACCCTTATTGTGTACTTGTGGATTCCCTTGCGGGGATGTTATCGTTTATGATATTGTTTCCCTTGCCGGGATGTTATTGCTTATGATATTGTTTCCCTTTTCGGGATGTTACTGCTTATGATATTGTATTCCCTTGCCGAGATATTGTTGTTATACTATTGTTCCCTTGCCGGGACTTTTTGGTGATTGGTGTTGATTTGTATATTGGGATCGGGTTGCACGCCGTAACATTATTATATGTTGCACGCCGCAACAATATTATATGGGATTGGGTTGTACGCTGTAACAAGGAGTAATAAGGGTGGACAGTTGGGGTTGGGTTGCACACCGCAACATCATTATATGATTTGGATCGGGTTTCATGCCGCAACAATATTACATGATTTGGATCGGGTTGCACACCGCCACATCATTATATGATTTGGATCGGGTTGCACGCCGCAACAGTATTATATGATTGGGATCGTGTTGCACGCCGCAACAAGAAAGAATAAAAGTGGATATTGATTCTTATGGTGAGAACGAGAGTATAAGCACGAAGGGTGATGCCATGCACTTTCTGCTGCTGTGTTTATTTGTTGTTATCAATTCAAGTATCTTAATTGTTTAAATTCCTTTACAGATGTGATCCTTTGTGTTAGAACCTACAGTGTTTTCAATACCTCCCCGTATTTATACATATATATACTTTCCAATACTTCAAACTTCAATAATTGTAATATCTTTAATTCAATTAGTTTCATAATTATATCTCCTTAAACCGTCTGAGGTTGTATTTTACTTAAAAAATAATTCCTACTAAGTTTTAAGTTATTAACTCTCATGTTAAAGGTAATAATCCATTCGATGTTGTATTTAACTGAAAGGGGTACTTTCTTTACTCAAATAATTTCAAAAGAAACAACTTCATCTTTTCTCGCTGGCTTTCCTAATTAGTTTAGAAATGCTAATTTTACTTATATTAGGTAAATGAAACTTCTTGGACATCTTGAGTGCATTTGTACGGATATTATGTATTGTATAGCATGTGGATTTTATTGTTAAAAGTGACATAGAAAATATGGGGGCACAAGGTGCCATGTGTGCTGAAGGTTCGGAAGTTGAGATTATGATATGAGAAACCGAGGGTTGAGATGGTCGGGATTATGTACTAGACATGATGTGATTGATTGAGTTGGCATTGCCTTCTCTATTTGAATACATTATTAATTGTCTCTTTTCCAGTTATGTCAGTGTTGATTTACTTGGTTATCCGATTTACTTGGTTATCTGATTTACTTGGTTATCGTTCGTTACTACCAGTGTTCTCCCTTTATTGTTCCTACTGTTTGTAGTTTGATTTCTCTCCGCTAATTGTCACACCTCCTTTTTGCGCGCCCGCCCCGAAGGGTTGAATGCGCGAGGGAGTTTTTTCCAATTTAAGTGACAATATTCGAAATGGGATTATTTATTTAATTCAGAGTCGCCACTTGGGAAAGGTTTGGCTTTTGGTGTCCCAAGTCACCGGTTTATCTTAAATCCCAAATCGAGGAAAATATTCGACTTTCCAAATGAAGTCTGCGAACCAGAAATTCTAAGTAAGGAATTCTGTTGACCCGAGGGAAGGTGTTAGGCACCCTCGAATCCCGTGGTTCTAGCACGGTCGCTTAAATTGTTATAATGGCTAGATATCTGATTTATTACATGTTATTACTTATGTGCTTTCATTAAGTTTAAAACCGCTTTTATTATTATTTATTTTTTATGGAATTGCAACATTGTAAAAATGCATTTCGAACCATGTCACAATCAATGCGCCCATGGTTGTTAATACATTCCGACTCCGTTGAGATTTGGATTTGGGTCACATAAATGCGCACCCGAATTTAAGAAGGTAAGATTATTAAAATGCACGCCTGAAGCAATTATCGTATTATTATTTCTGGGTAAGGCCGTGGAATTTTGCTAAACGGCTCATCCCGAAGTCTAAGTAATTTTAATTAAACATTTATCGAGGGCCCCGCAATTTGTGCGTTTTATTTGGCGAGGCTCATCTCATTTATTTTTATCAGGATAATCCTAAAGTGCCTACATTTTCTATTAAAATTGTCTCTACGAAAATGAAAGAGAAAAGAGTCTTAATTTATTTACATGCTTGAGTTGTTATAGTTGAGTTTCGAATATGATTCGTAAATTCTAAAAAATGATGCAAGCAAAGCAGTCCGTTGCCAATACGGGCACAGGCTCACGTATTACTACCTAATTATATTATACTAGGCATGTTCTCAGTTTGTCAAATTAAAAAAAAAACTTGGCAATCTAATTTTAATCCTAAAACAATTACATGCTGGAATTAACCAATATTATTTAACTAAACAATTTTCTTACAAGTTCTGAAATGGTCTATTCGTTAGATTTTTAACTTAGACGGAGTTACTACACCATTTATTTATTTACTTGGCAATCTAATTTTAATCTAAAACAATTACATGCTGGAATTAACCAATATTATTTAACTAAACAATTTTCTTACAAGTTCCGAAATGGTCTATTCGTTTGATTTTTAACTTAGACGGAGTTACTACACCATTTATTTATTTACTTGGCAATCTAATTTTAATCCTAAAACAATTACATGCTGGAATTAACCAATATTATTTAACTAAACAATTTTCTTACAAGTTCCGAAATGGTCTATTCGTTTGATTTTTAACTTAGACGGAGTTACTACACCATTTATTTATTTTTAAGCAATATATAGATAGTTCATCCGTTAAGCTATCGTTGGATGTTCCACTATATATACATTAAATAGCTACATGATTCCGATTTTTGTAAGCTAAATAATTTATATATACAAATAAAATTAAGAATATAATTCAAAATAAATTTAGAACTTCAATTCTTCATTTTTTGTATTCATGCTTCCTGTTTCAGTTTACAATAATCAGCGTGTCAGTTGTGTACCTGATATTGGAAGCAAAAGAAAAGTGAGAGATCAGCAGAAATTCAGTAGCATACAACAACAGCAATCCCAGCAACTAGTAACAACCAGCGACGAGAAACTTAGTGACAGATTTTAAAATCAAGACAAAATCCGGAAACAACAACAACCAACGGACAGAAGCAAAGGGAAACTTTTTCAGATTTTTGAAAGACTAGTTAGTGTTTAACCCTTAATTTCTCAATCCGTATCTCAGAATATTTGGACTATATATCAGGTGTATATTCTTCTTCTTTTGAATTTCCAGAATGTTTTTCTTTTTGTTTTTCTAAAGTCTTAGTATTTTTTTCGGAATTTTTTCTCTTAAATTTTTTCTCTCCCCCAAAATCTGATTCAAGACCTCTCTATATATCCCCCAACCCATAAATTTTTTAATCAATTAAAATCAACCCATTTTCTCTACCAAACCCATTATCTTCCACTCATCCCCATTACATTAAATAAATATATCACACCACCCCATTATATTTTGTCCCCCATGCCTATCATAAATAAATGCAAGATTCCCCCCACTAAATGTTATCTTGTCCCCCCTTTATATTAAACAACTATATCACAACCTACCCCATTTCATTTTGTCCCCCATGCTTCATATAAACAATTACAAAATGTATAATTCCTAAACTACCCCTCCGACCCTATTACAAATTACTATTTTACCCCCGAAAGTACTATGAATTACCAAACTACCCATCAGCTATAACACATCAATTAATCAAACTTAACCAAAATATAGACAATATGATTAATTTCTAACAATGTTCAAACAACAAATTTCATGAACATGATTTCTTCAACATTTCAACAACAAATCACATGAACATGATTTCAATCCACAAATCATATGAACACAAATTGAACAACCAAGAACAACTAAAATTTGATTGAACAACATTTTTAGCAACAACAAACCTATTTTCGGATTTAAACAACAACAACAATCAAACAAGTATATTTAGATTTCTAAATTCAATAATATTGAACTCAAAATCAACCATAACAACATTACAACCAACAATTCCTATATCAAACTTAAACAAGATTATGAGACAAATTCAAGAGATAATCATAAATGATAAACAAAAAATCAAACTATACAAATTTCGGATTCAAGATCAACAAACATAATATGAACATGAATTAAATCTAAAAATAAAAACGACGGATTCAAATGATTAAAACCAACATACTTCCCTTATTACAACTAAATTCTTTTAGGCAAATGACAAAACAAAACCTAAGAAGAAACAATTATGAATTTAAACTTGAACTTAACAATATTAACAATTTCCGGAAAATACATAAAATACATTAAACAAATTGAAGAAACAATTAATTAAACTTCAATTTGTATCTAACTAATATTAAACTAACAAATATTCACTTAAACAATAATACAAACATGAAATAAACATGAAAACAATTAATTAATCTTTCATTTGAAATCTGAAAAATTAATTTAACAAACAACACATGAACATGAACTCAAGATTAATTCAAACGATAAACAAAACAAACATTTGCCAATTTTAGATTCGAAAATATCAAAACAAAATACGGACAAAATAAAACTCAAAAAAAACTACTAACCGGATCAAAACGACGAACAACGACCAAACAAACAACGAACTTGACGAGCCTCGACCAAAGCTCAAATCAACGATGGCGAACACGAGCAGACGACGACGAACATGAACCTACGAAGCAATATCGGCGGTTGATAACTGAAAACCACGCCGAAGCTAAACCGGCAGTTGGCGCGGTAGAAGTGAAGCAGTAAAAGCATCCGTGGACGACGAGGTTTCAGTACAAACCCATATGAGAGGTCGACGGACAGCGGAGACGCGACAGCTGGGGACGGGGCTTCAAACTGGACGACGAGCTTGGCCAATGGAAACAGCAGAGACGCGACAGAACTGGGTCGTGACGATGACGGGGAGGCAGCTGGAGGTGACGGGTTCTTGTTCGTTTTCTGGGTTTTTGCCGGAGAAGAACGTGACGCAGCAGCAGCATCAACAGCTGCTACTCGACAGGGGGGGTCCGATGGTTCGAGCATTAGGGGTACGAGGGTTCGTCTGGGCAGTGGCGTTTGGTGGTTGTTTGGTCGTCGACTGGACAGTGACGACGAGGGGGAAGCTGGTGGTTGACGAAGGCAATGGCGGACTGCTTGGTGGAGCTGGGCAGCCATGGATGTCGAGCTCAAGCTCGAGCTTGACGAAGGACGAAGAAGATGAAGTGACGACACAGAGACAGCTACGCGGACAGCAGTAGCTATGGTTCTTGGGGTCGTTTGGTCATGACGAACTGTTTGTTGATGGTGTTTGGACGAGAGGGAGTGGGGTCAAGGGCAGCCATGGTTGTGCTTTGGAGTTTTGAGGAAGAAGAAGGAGAATAGGGGGGGGGGGCGGATGCTTTAGGCATTTTTAGGGTCTTCTTACTTTTTTTTTTGTTTTATTTTGTTTGTACAATAATAGGGGTGTTGGGTTATGGACTGGGTCGACCCAGTTCGAAATGGACTGGGTCATAGGGAAGGTTGGGCCATTTTTTGGGCCTGTGGCTTGAAATCGAAGAAGAGGCCCAATTCCTACTTTCTTTATATTTTCGCTCTCTTTTCTTCTTTTATTTTTCTAAAACTAAATTATAAAAATACTTAAACTATTATTAAGAACTAAATTAAGTTATAAAAGCGCAAATTAACTCCCAATATCAATTAACGCACAATTAAATAATAATTAAGCATAAAATTGTATATTTGGACATTAAATGCTAAAAATGCAAACGATGCCTATTTTTTGTAATTTTTTTAATTTTTGTAAAACACATCTAATTACTAACAATTGTAGAATTAAATCTTATATGCAAAATGCGATATATTTTTGTATTTTTATTAATTTACCAAATAAACACGCACAGACAAATACAAATAATTATTCAAAATATCACAAAATTGCACGCCAAAGAAAAATCATTTTATTTTTGAATTTTTTGGAGTAATTCTCATATAGGGCAAAAATCATGTGCTTACAGCTGCCCCTCTTTGCCCGGAGACACGAAGGGTTTTCGTGCAAAGATAAAGCGAGCGATTTTTGCCCATCCGAGTACTCCGTGTGAAGCATTTTTTTTTTGAAAAATATTTGACCGAACCTTTGCTTCAAAGGTTTCCTACATATCCTGGGCTAAACAGGAATCAGGTCAATGAGTTCGGGAAATTTTGGTAGCTGGGACTACCATGGGATTGCAATGCTTGCTGTTACTGCTGTTGCTGTTGCCACTACTGCTTTACTGACCTCCTTATTACAACCAAAGGAAATTGAAACTGAACTAACTACTTATGCCTGTCAACCGCTAGTTACAAGATTCCTATCTATAATTCTTTTGCAACTTGATCTTGGGTCTCAGCTAATTCTGCTTGTAGACTTCGATCCGAATCTTGATGCTCGCAAGTTGTAGGCGTTTGTTTATTTCTGCAGTATTGAATGAAACGGGATTGGCGGAGCTCGGGAATTTGATCCAATTTTTGAGCGACCTGCCCTTTGTTTGTTCCAATATGTGGGAACATCTTCTTTTTTTTTTGTTCTTTTGTTCTTTTCTTTATTCTGGATTGAGACTCACCCCGTAGGTCGTCTCGATCCATGCACCTCGGGGTCAGACCTGCTGAGACAACAAAACAAACAAACGAAATTTCTGCCCCAGTTTCACTAGGAAAATTTCGTGAGTTAATTGTCATGAAAATTTACAGCACTGATGAGGGGATTGGAAAAAACCCTAGTCTACAAAGCGCAACTCAAGGATTGGAGCCCTAATGTCGCAAAAGGTAAAAGTGCACAACTCAGGGATTGGATCCCTAATGTTGGCTAGAGGAAGGTTGCTCAACTCAGGGATTGGAGCCCTAATGTCGGCTAACAGAAAAAAAACGCTCAGTTCAGGGATTAGAGCCCTAATGCTGACTAAATAGAAACCTGTTCAACTTAGGGATCGGAGCCCTAAATTGGAAGAATTGCCAGGTTATGCTGGAAAGGGTCCACGGGTTATGCCGGGAAGATTCATTGGGTTATGCCGGAAAAGAGGTCCTTGGGTTATGCCAGGGAGGTCCACGGGTTATGCCGGAAAATTCAAAGAGGTCCCTAGGTTATGCCAGGGAGGTCCACGGGTTATGCCGGGGAAGTCATCGGGTTATGCCGGGAAAGGAAAAGAGTACTCGGGTTATGCCGGGGAAGTCATCGGGTTATACCGGAAAAGGAAAAGAGGTTCCTGGGTTATGCCAGGGAGGTCCACGGGTTTTGCCGGGGAAGTCATCGGGTTATGCCGGGAAAGGAAAAGAGTCCTCGGGTTATGCCGGGGAAGTCATCGGGTTATGCCGGAAAAGGGAGAGAGTCCTCGGGTTATGCCGGGGAAGTCATCGGGTTATGCCGGGAAAGGAAAAGAGTTCTCGGGTTATACCGGGGAAATCATCGGGTTATGCCGAAAAAGGGAAAGAGGTCCCTGGGTTATGCCAGGGAGGTTCACGGGTTATGCCGGGAAAGGGACAGAGTCCTCGGGTTATGCCGGGGAAGTCATCAGGTTATGCCGGAAAAGGGAGAAAGTCCTCGGGTTATGCCGGGGAAATCATCGGGTTATGCCGAAAAAGGGAAAGAGGTCCCTGGGTTATGCCAGGGAGGTCCACGGGTTATGCCGGGAAATTCAAAGAGGTTCCTGGGTTATGCCAGGGAAATCATCGGGTTATGCCGAAAAAGGGAAAGAGGTCCCTGGGTTATGCCAGGGAGGTCCACGGGTTATGCCGAAAAAGGGAAAGAGTCCTCGGGTTATGCCGGGGAAGTCATCGGGTTATGCCGGAAAAGGGAGAAAGTTCTCGGGTTATGCCGGGGAAATTATCGGGTTATACCGAAAAAGGGAAAGAGGTCCCTGGGTTATGCCAGGCAGGTCCACGGGTTATGCCGGGAAATTCAAAAAGGTTCCTGGGTTATGCCAGGGAAATCATCGGGTTATGCCGAAAAAGGGAAAGAGGTCCCTGGGTTATGCCAGGGAGGTCCACGGGTTATGCCCTTTTATTTATCAAAATGTATGAAAGAATTCTGGGTAAACTTCCTTTTGGTCGTTTTCTTGCTGCAAAGTTGTTTCAACGCTCGTGCACTTCATTTCTTTTTTGGGCTACACCTGCTTCTTGCACGGTTGCTTTGGATCGCACCTGTCTCAATTTTCCTTAACAAAGAAAAATTGTCAGTTTGAAATTGTGGTCGGTTTTGTGGCCTTCATTGTTTTTCTTGGTCCCAAGCTTCATTTCTGTTTTGAGAAAATTCGCCATTGATTGGCTTCCAAGGCAACCTCCTTTCAAACTGATAAGACTCAATATTTCAGGATTTCACGCTGATTTGTGCGTGTACGGCTCTGTTTCTTCCGTCTCACTCTGCTTGGGGATTTTGAGGTAATCAAACGCCATGATCAGTCGGGATTGGACTGACGCATCACTGAGGCCGGGTATGTTCTCCACCTCTTGCCAAACAGAGCCCTGTGAAACCGGTCCTGCCACCTTTTCTTTCTAGCATGTTTTGGGGCTTAGGGTTAAACCGAAAAGGAATCCAAAGAAAAGTAAACAAAGAACGAGAAAAAAAATGAATTTTTTTTATAAAAAAAAAAAAAAAGCGTCTTTTTGGGAAAAGAAAGACTTATCTTGGTCCATGCTGGCTTTAAATTGACATAACCTGCTTTTTGGACTGGATGCCCGACTCTCACGAACCTACATTTTCTCAGGAACCAAACGGATCTATGTTTCCAAACCAGGGAACCTTGCCAGAACCTTCTGTGGTGAAATCCTCTTTCGGCCGACAGCGCTCTTTGTGATTTTTCACTAGCCGACCTCTCTCATTTCTTTTCTCACCGTTGCCTTATAGTGCTCGTCATGAGTTTTCACTAACAAGACTCTCTCATTTTGATTTCTCTGCTCGCCATCGCCTTATGGTGCCCATAGGTTTTCACCAATAAGACTCTCTCATTTTGATTCTCTCATCCTGACTGTGTCGGATCTGAGCAACTGCGCCTTTTTGATTTTGAAGAAACTTTTGCCGATTGATCAGAAGGACTTGTAACATGTTTGGGGTCAAAAGAACTTGGATCGAATTACAACTTTGGAACCGTCCAGGCGGGATTATCGCCGAATTATTATAACGGCTGCCCCAGTTTAACTTTTTTGGGGAGAATTATATTTTGGTTTTGGTGTGACTGAACCCCATAGAGAGGTTGCCTACGTATCCTTTCGGAATCAAGTCAAACGTAGTTCAAGAAATTTCGGTTTTTTTTTTAGAACTTCATTTCCGGGTTCCAAAGAGGGTAATGAAAGAAAGGTAAATGGCTCAAAGGGTTAGCAAAGGATTTGAGTGTTTGGGTAGCGGGAATGAAAGCCTTCGTCCTCTCAAATGTGCAAAAACATCGTCAGAGCAAGTTCAAACATAGTATCTTTTTACTGCATCTGCATTCACGGCTGTGTTGGGATCTTTTCCTTCAATATCACCTAGATATAATGCTCCCCTGGGCAATATCTTCCTGATGATGTATGGACCTTTCCAATTAGGAGCACATTTTCCTTTCGCTTCCTGGTGATGTGGAAGAATGCGCCTGAATACCAGTTGACCTACTTCAAAATTCCTGGGTCGCACTTTCTTGTTGTAAGCACGAGCCATTCTTTGTTGGTACAATTGCCCGTGACAAACCGCAGCCATTCGCTTTTCATCGATCAGCATTAACTGTTCCAAATGGGTTTTGACCCACTCACTGTCTTCAATTTCAGCTTCAACAATGATCCGGAGAGAAGGGATTTCTACCTCTGTCGGTATTACAGCCTCGGTCCCGTAAACCAACAAGTATGGGGTTGCCCCTACTGAGGTGCGTACTGTAGTGCGATATCCAAGCAGGGCGAAAGGTAACTGCTCATGCCATTGTCTGGAACTCTGGGTTGTCTTCCTCAAAATCTTTTTGATGTTTTTGTTCGCTGCTTCAACAGCGCCGTTGGCTTTGGGCCGATAAGGAGTGGAATTCCTATGCGTTATTTTGAATTGTTCACACACATCCTCCATCAAATGACTATTCAGGTTTGCTGCATTATCTGTGATTATAGTTGCAGGAATACCGAAACGACAGATAAGATTTGAATGTATGAAATCCACCACGGCTTTCTTAGTGACTGATTTGAGAGTAACGGCCTCGACCCATTTTGTGAAGTAGTCGATAGCGACCAATATGAATCTGTGTCCATTTGAAGCTTTGGGCTCAATCGGACCAATGACATCTATACCCCAGGCAACAAATGGCCAAGGTGCAGACATGGGATGCAGTTCTGTGGGAGGTGCGTGAATCAGATCTCCATGCACCTGACATTGATGACACTTTCGAACGAAGCTCAAACAGTCATTTTCCATGGTCATCCAATAATATCCGGCCCGCAAGATTTTCTTTGCCAAAATGTACCCGTTCATATGAGGTCCACACACCCCTGCATGTACTTCATGCATGATCCTGCCTGCTTCTTCGGCGTCAACACATCTTAATAAGTTGAGATCAGGGGCTCTTTTATACAATATCTCACCGCTCAAAAAGAATCCACTTGCCTGCCGCCTAATAGTTCTCTTCTGATCTCCAGTAGCATGTTCAGGGTATTCTTGTGTTTTTAAGAACCTCTTAACATCCTGGTACCATGGCTGGATACTTGGTCCTGCCTCGATGGCGTTGCAGTAACCATGTCTTTCCCTGATTTGGATTTCCAAGGGATCGATGTGGGCGTTGCCTGGATAAGGTAACATTGAAGCTAAAGTGGCAAGTGCATCGGCTAATTCATTGTGACATCGCGGAATATACCTGAACTCTACTGATCTGAACCGCTTGTTGAGATCCTCTACGTGCTGCCGGTAAGGAATAAGCTTGACATCTCGAGTTTCCCATTCACCCTGGGCTTGCCTGATAATCAAATCAGAATCCCCCATAATCAACAAATCCCCAACATCTTGATCAATCGCCATATTCATGCCCATGATGCAGGCTTCATATTCAGCTGTATTGTTCGTGCAAAAGAAACGAAGCCTAGTTGTAGCCGGATAATGTTGACCAGCAGGTGAGATCAAGATTGCCCCTATTCCTACACCTTTGGCATTTACGGCCCCATCAAAGAACATCTTCCAAACGTGAGCATTTTTCGAGACCACTTCTATGGTATTTATTTCTTCATCTGGAAAATAAGTACTCAATGGCTGGTATTCCTCATCAACCGGATTTTCGGCCAAATGATCTGCTAATGCCTGGGCTTTCATTGCCGTACGGGTGACATAGACTATGTCAAATTCAGTAAGCAAGATTTGCCACTTGGCCAGTCTTCCAGTAGGCATTGGTTTCTGAAATATATACTTCAAAGGATCCAGCCTGCTTATGAGGTAAGTAGTGTGAGTTTGAAGATAATGTCTCAATTTTTGGGCAACCCACGTTAAAGCACAACACGTTCTTTCCAGCAGAGTGTACTTGGCCTCGTAGCCGGTAAATTTCTTGCTCAAGTAGTAGATCGCCTGCTCCTTCTTCCCGGTTATGTCATGTTGTCCGAGGACGCAACCGAAAGAATTTTCCAAGACTGTCAGATACAAGAACAGGGGTCTCTCTGGCTCTGGCGGGACCAAAACTGGGGGATTTAAAAGATATTCTTTGATCTTGTCAAAGGCTTCTTGACATTCAGCCGTCCATTTGATCACTGCATCCTTCCTTAATAGCTTAAATATGGGCTCACACGTGCTAGTTAGCTGGGCAATGAATCGACTGATATAGTTTAACCTGCCCAACAGACTCATCACGTCTTTCTTCGTTCTTGGGGGAGGTAGATCTCTGATAGATTTTATCTTTGTTGGATCTAACTCTATACCTCTCCTACTTACTATGAAACCCAAAAGCTTGCCTGATGGGACTCCGAAGGCGCATTTGGCCGGGTTCAGCTTCAAGTCATACTTTCTCAGTCTCTCGAAGAATTTCCTCAAGTCTTGGATATGATTGTCTCGAGTCCTGGACTTGATTATCACGTCATCCACATACACCTCTATTTCTTGATGCATCATGTCATGAAAAATGGCAGTCATGGCTCTCATGTAAGTTGCCCCAGCATTCTTCAGACCGAATGGCATAACCCGATAACAGTAAGTGCCCCATGGTGTAGTGAATGCAGTCTTCTCAGCGTCTTCTTCATCCATCAAAACCTGATGATATCCAGCGTAACAATCTACGAAAGACTGGATCTCATGTTTGGCGCAATTATCAACAAGGATGTAAATGTTGGGCAATGGGAAATTGTCTTTGGGACTCGCTCTGTTCAAATCTCGATAATCCACACAGACCCGAGTTTTCCCATCTTTTTTCGGCACTGGAACTACATTCTCTAACCACGTGGTGTACTGGATTACCCGAATTACTCCCGTTTTCAGCTGCTTGGTGATTTCTTCTTTAATCTTGTCACTGACATCAGTTTTGAACTTTCTTTGCTTTTGTTGAACTGGAAGACAATCAGGGTGAATTGGCAATTTATGCACCACTAGATCAACGCTTAATCCTGGCATGTCATCGTATGACCAAGCAAACACATCTTTAAATTCAACAAGGAGTTGAACTATCTCGTTTCGCGTTCTCTCGTCCGTGTGAATACTTATTTTGGTCTCTCGGATTTCTTCAGGAGTTCCCAAATTAACTGGTTCGGTGTCATTCAGATTCGGCTTAGGTTTGTTCTCAAAGTGTTCCAATTCTCGATTTATTTCCTTAAAAGCCTCTTCTTCGTCGTATTCCATTTCTTGGTTCATTATTTCGCAGTTAGATCGCATGTTCGAATCCGGGCATGAAGTCCGCAAGCATGTCATGTTATTTAAAGCCGCATTATTTGAACTGAAAGAAATAAAACAGAAAAATAAAAAAAATCAGAGAGAATAAATAAGATAAAAGATGAAATATTTATTTCATTTCATTGAATTTTGAAGATAATAGGGTTTACATCAGAATTTAAGGACAGGAAACTAAAAGGAAATCATTCGAGTTACACCCCAAAATAACTCGTGATGCAGAAAAGGTGGCAAGACTGGTCTACCAGGATTCCCGCTTGATCGGAAACGGAGTAGCCTTCCAGTTTTGCAATTTGGCACCAGGCCCCATGTAAAGCACCTCAGCGGTGCTCGAGCCTTCTCCCGGCTGAACCATATGGGTTTCGTACATCATTTGCCTCATAACCTCACAGATTTCTTCAATTTCCTCGGTCGTGAAGGTCTCATCCTCTCTTTCTTCATTGTACTTGGGTTTGACGAATGTTTTGTAAAGATGGGGAATTGGCTGAGATAATACCCAACCATTGCTCTTCCGTTGGTTTGCCCACATTACGTCAGCTTCTTCGGCGTAAAAACCAATACCGAAGAACTTTTCGGTGGCAGGTAATGTGATAGGTTCGGTGATACCTTGCAATGATGCCCCGAGTCCCTTTCCCAGTTTATAACCATGCCTGATCATTTCCTTGGCAACCATAACTGACGCTTTTGAGAGAAAAGGTTGAGGGTAGGGGCTTCCTTCTTCGCATTGGTCTGCGACCACAACCTCGAAAACTTGATAGACTATGTGTTCACTACCCTCCTTAGCTTCGAGGCATGGAACCGACGGGTCTCGATAAATTGAATGCTCATCCTCTCCGTGGACTATAATCTCTTGATTTTCATGTACAAATTTTACCATCTGGTGGAGAGTAGAAGGTATGGCTTCCGTCGCATGAATCCAGGGCCTTCCTAGAAGGAAATTGTAAGAAGTATTCATATCTAGGACCTGAAAGGTCACCTCAAACTCCACAGGTCCAATAGTCAAAATCAAATCGATCTCGCCTAGGGTGTCCCTTTTGATGTCGTCAAAGGCACGAACACATACGTTGTTGGGCCTGATTCTCCCTGTTTCGATCTCCATTCTTTGCAGAGTCGAAAGGGGACAGATATCCACTCCGGACCCGCCATCCAGCATGACCCTCTTCACATAGTACCCTTCACATTTAACTGTTAGGTGGAGGGCCTTGTTGTGAGCGGCCCCTTCCGGGGGCAGATCATTTTTGCTGAAGGAAATTTGATTGATCATGAAAAATCTTTCTGCCATCCTCTCTAGCTGTTCCACGGTAGTTTCAATTGGGACGTAAGCTTCATTGAGGGTCTTGATCAACACTTTTTGATGCTCAGTTGAATTCATCAATAGAGACCACAACGAGACCTGAGCGGGAGAGTTTCGGAGTTGATCAATTATCTCGTAGTCTGCAGTTTTCATTTTCCTGAAAAACTCTTCCGCTTCCTCGGCGCTAACCGGTTTCTTGAGTGGGAAACGCTTCTTTGTAGAATCATTCAACTCCTCCAGGTTGAGGTATTTCTCAGTTGGGTTAGTTTCATTCACTTCTCCCAGGATTTCTTTTCCTTTGTAGGTTACTACCGCCTTGTTATAATTCCATGGGACGGTAGTAGGATCCGTCATGGGCCTCTGCGGCGCGCGTCCAATAATCACGGGCTCATTCAGCCTTGGTGAAATTATTGGCCCCCGTTCCGCATAGGTCCCTTTGGGCACATACATCTTAGATCCTTTGTTCAGCTCAAACCTTCTTGGAGGGCTCAATGTCACTTGTCCTTTCTTCGAACCTCGGGGGACATAAAGGACAGTATCTTTCGAGGGTACTACCTCAATTTTTGTTTTCACTGCTTTTTCTGTGTTTTGAGGGGGGTTTTACTCTTCTTGTCCACCTTTTCTTGCTTTGCATACGTCTTGGGCTCTTTCTCAAAGTCGGCGATTGCAATGATGGCTTTCAAGACAGGATCAAACTCTTTATCTTCGCAGATCATCCCAATAATCGGTCCATTGTTGTGAGCCGGTAACGGATTGTTGGTCACATTAGGAATGTCTTCGTCCTTTAACACTATTCGCTTTTGTTCTATGAGGTTTTCAACAACCCTTTTCAAAGTCCAACAGCTCTCAGTGTCATGTCCTTCCACTCCAGAATGATAGGCACATCGGGCACCAGGTTGGTAAGAGGGTGACTCTGGGTTTTGCCTATTTGGGGGTACGGGTTGTAACAAACCCATTTGGACCAATTTGGGGAAAAGGTTGGAATATGATTCACCAATAGGTGTGAAGTCCATTTTCCTGGGCGGCTCTCGAGTGCGGGCGTTGTAGGGGAGATTATTTTGTAGAGGTCGGGGATTATACTGAGCTTGGTGAGGAGGTTGATTTCTTGGAAATTGAGCTCGTTTTTGGTAAAATTGTTGTTGTGGCCTAATATATGGTTGTGCATTCATTACTGTGTAGGGCTGAAGGTTCATAGCATAGGCCGCATCTTGATGGGGGTAGTAGTGTTGCGGGGGTCTTTCAGAGAAATGAAATCTGGACGGATGGGGTTTTCTTACACTCGAAGTTGCCATTGTTGCTTCTTCCTTCTTCTTTCGGTTTGCTCCTCCTCCAGACCCGCCTTGGATTGCTTGGGAGGTGGCCCTTATAGCAGACTGACTCAAGATTCGCCCTGTTTTTAAACCATTTTCCACCATTTCACCGATTTTGATGGCTTCAGCAAACGGCTTTCCCATTGCAGACATCATGTTTTGATAATAATCAGCCTCTTGAGCTTGAAGGAAAACGCTGACCATTTCTATTTCATCCATGGGAGGTTTGACTCTGGATGCTTGTTCGCGCCATTTGACAGCATATTCTCGGAAGCTCTCCGAAGGCTTCTTCTTTAGATTTGACAATGAATTCCTGTCGGGGGCAATGTCGATGTTATATTGAAACTGCCTGACAAAATCCCTAGCCAAGTCGTCCCAAATGTGCAAACGAGATACTTCCTGATCCGTATACCATTCAGAAGCAATACCAGTCAAAGTTTCTCCAAAGTAAGCCATAAGAAGTTCTTCTTTTCCGCCCGCTCCCTGCAACTGGTTACAGTACCTTTTGAGGTGGGCTATGGGGTCCCCATGCCCGTCATATTTCTCAAACTTTGGGGTTTTGAAACCCGTACGTGTGGGAACATGCACAGGTCAGCGTAAGATACGCTTTTTTGCCCGCTCAGACCCTGTATATTTTTGAGAGTTTGCTCCATGCTTCTCATTTTTCTGGTCATTTCCTCTTGTTCAGGCATTTTCTCGGCTTTCTCCTGTCCTGCGATAAACTCGTACCGAGACGGCTGAGGGTAAGCATTGGTAGTGAACTGACTAGGTTCCAATGGAAGAGGTGGTGCTTGAAATGTGAAGGATGATGAATCGAAGTTAGGCCTGGGTAAGACAGGTTGTGCCGTGGATGAACAAAGGTGGAGCAGTGAATATGTTTGAAACCGCTCCGGCAGCTAACACCTGGGGGCGAGACTCAGAAGGTGTTCCAGTAAAGTAGGTTGAGATGGTAGGAAATCCCAATGGGGTATTTGGATAATTGGTGGGGATGTTGGAGGTCCCACTTGCCCTAGGAAAAAGCTCAGGGAATCCAGGGATCGCACTTGGTGGCTCTTTTCCATTGGCCCAGGCGTCCCACATTTCCATCATGCGGAGACGCAGAATCCTATTTTCCTCGACAGTTGCTGACTCAGAAGTTGGGATGACTGAGATTGAACTTTCCTCCGAAATAGGAATCGTTGGCAGAGGAATTTCTGAAGACATTTCGACACTTCCCTTCGACCTTGTGAAATATGTATGAGCAATTCCTCTTGATTTAGCAAAGGGTGGTTGAACGTTTCCTTTTGATCTCGTGAAGTATGTATGATAGGCCAGATTACCACAAAACCAAACCACTTTTCTAGGAACCTGAACTTATCAGCAAACATGACGGTTAGTGTAAAACAAATAACATACAGGTAATCTCACATTGGGGTGTGATGCACCTATACAGTCAAGGGAGTTTCTACATGCTTGCAACAAAGACATGTGTCATTCCGGCTTCTCCTTAGGCTTTTCTTTTATTTATCACCATTTTTCTTTCTTTGTTTTTTTATTTTATTTTATTATTTGCAGTTAAAAATGTGACTGGATCCGATGAGGATTGCCTACGTATCACGATGCCGCGTGAATCAGATCTTGCGTAGTTCGGAATAGAGGAGTGTAAAAGAAGCACACATTTTATTACTTAAAGCAATCTATTACAACCAACATTTGAAAAGGGGGAAAATAAACAAACCTTGAAAACAAATGCAGACTCAAACAAACTAATGCACCCTGATGCGAAAAGATAGACAGAAGATGCTAAGATACAGACTCGACCTATGAATAAATCAAGGTTTCGAGAATTGGCGCCCGCGGGGCATCGTTCGGCCTCGCCGCGGTCTTAGGTGTGATATCCCTTTCAAGTTGTTCCAGCTCATGCATGGTTTGCTTGACATACACCATCACTGCCGAGAGAACGGAAATGGTGGTCATGTTTTCACACCGTAGACATCTTCTGATGATGGCATGGGCAATGGTCTTGATCTTATACCTGGTTCGCCTCTTCTCTTTGAGTAAGTGCTCTATTTGATCATTACGGGCTGTCATAACCCGAGAATCCTGGAGGCATTGATTTTGCCACTGCCGAATTTCTACTTCCATCTGGGCTAAAAGCTTGCGGCAATGTCTATTTTCAACTCCTAGGGTTCGGGTTTGCTCAAACGCTCTGTCCACCTTTTCCTTCAAATTAGCAATGGTTCGCTCGTGATCCCTTTCCAACTGCTGTAAGTGCCAATTACATTTTTCTGTCCTTCTTGCCCAGTGTGCCTCGAGCCCTGCTATGGTATTTTCTGACTCAGTCCGGCGCTCCCCAATTTCCGTCCTTAGAGCTTTTATCAATCGTTCATCCGACCGACTCCTTTGTTGGTTATCAGCATCTAACCTCATTTGTTTTATCCGAGCCTTGAGCATCTCGTTTTCCTGAGCCAACCTGTTCTTTTCTCCCAGATCGGCAGAAACTTGCACGTTGTGCTCATATTTTAGACCTTCCACTTGTTGCTTCAACTTGCTGATTTCGGTACGATAACCTCTTTCTTTTGCTAACCAATCCCACTGCTTTTGCGATGACTCGGCGAAATTCAAGATGTGGGGTCTTTTAGCCGGCCTTTCATGTTCGAGTTCTCTTATGTACCATGCAAGGTAACCTGGCACCATTTCACTTTTGGCCGGATCTTGCACACAAGTATCTGCTTTCAAATATTGACATTCGTTCCAGATCTGGCGGATTTTTGCTTCAGGAAATTGTCCGTCAGGGCTTATCTCAATTGTTTGAGCACTAAGATCTTCCTCGTGTGGCACTATCTGATATCTTCCGAGTTGTCTCAAGACTCGGCAGGGCGCGTAAGGTTGAATGCTCTTAAGTCCCATCAGTAGGAAATGAGTTCTAGTTGCTGGCATATACATGATCTCATCAACAGGCAACCATCCCAGTGTCCACTGTATTTGGCTGGCAGTAAGAGCTTGAAAGAATGAAGTCCATGCCATAACTCCTTTGGGTAGACTGATCTCTTTGGTTCTCGTGTAAAACTCTTCTATGCAAGTCTTTTCCGGGGAACCATGGCTCAAAATCTTGGAACGATGGCAGAGGTGCTCGGTCATCCACATTTGTAGGAGCAAGTTACAACCTTCGAAGAAATTTCCCCCAGCTTTACAAGCTGTGAGAGCTCGAAAAATGTCAGATACCACCATAGGCGCGAGAGTACTGTCACTTTGTGTGAGCAAAGTACTGACGACCCCGGATATTTTCAGATCAATATTCCCATCTTTCCTCGGAAATACCAGAAGGCCCAAAAATGTTATCATGAAAGCCACCCGTCTGTGCTTATCCCACTTCTGACGACTTCCTTTGCTGCATAGCTTGTTAATCGGATTGTTGAATCCTCCTACATGACCATACCTGTCGTATATGAAGCATGGATTACAGAAACCGGCGGCCAAATCTGGGTTATGGACCGTCTTGGGTATTTTTAGTGAGTCTAAAAATCGATGCACCGTGACAGCTCTTGGGGCGACCAGGTATCTTTGCCTTAATGGAAGTTCAGCATTTCCGATGTACCCAGCCATTTCCTCCAGAGTTGGGGTGAGTTCAAAATCGGAGAAGTGGAAAACATTGTGCGCTGGGTCCCAGTAAGTGACCAAAGCTCTTATGATATCTCCCCGAGGCTGGATTTCCACTAAACCCGTGAGACCTTTCAGATATTTCTTGACTTCATCTTGTCCTTCAAGACCTAGATCATTCCACCATAGTCGTAACTTGACAGAGATTTTAGTCATTATCGAAAAGTGCTCATTTTGCATTGTGCTCATCCTGCACATTTATTAAGGTGATTATGCCAACGAAAAACTTTTATTAGACTCAAAAAAAATAAAACTATCTATATTTTTTTTTTTTAAAAAAAAAAATTGTATTCAAAATAATGGACTCGGTTTTCAAATGCGGCCTTTTAGTACTTCGGGAATGAAGATTTTAAGGCTGCGAGGATCAACCGGTCAAAAATAAAAACGATGACCAAAGATGACCGTTTATGCAATGTCAGCCTTCCGACGTCCCTTTCGGGAACATTCGGCTGTTTTTGACAACAAAAACATCACTTGATTTTTTTTAGAATGGTGACACGACATTGGGAACATGGCCTCACAGAGCCTCGGGGACGAGGATTCCGAGGCTGTCAGGCAAATTGATCAAAGTTCAAAATGACAAAAAATGGCTGTTTGTGCAAAGTCAGCCTTCCGGCGTCCCTTTCGGGAATATTCGGCTATTCTTGACAAAACAGCATCACCCTACTCATTTATGATGAAGTTAAAAAAATCCAGACATTTTGGCTATTTCTGAAAAAGGGAAGGTTGGACCCGATGAGGGTTGCCTACGTATCTCACACCCTGTGAGAATCAAACCGGCGTAGTTCGGTCAATCAGGCGTAGAGTACAAATAAATTAAACCTCTTCTGACTACAATCTTTTTTAAAGGAAAAAAAAGTATTTTTCCTGGAATTCTTTTTATTTATACTTCGTTTTTTTTTTAAAGGAAATATTTATGAATTTTAAACTTCTTTTCACCCTTTTTTTTTAAATTTCGAAAATCTTTTTTTTTTTAAAAACAAACGGAACAAATACCCTTTTTTTTTTTTTTTGATTTTTCTCCCCTTTTTTTTTTACTTTTAAATAAATACCCGTTTTTGGATTTTGAAAGTGATTAAAAGGAATTTTTTTTTTTTATACATAAATCAAACTAAAAGACAAATTTTTGTTTTCATTTTTTTTAAGAAAATTCCGGTGAGGTTTTGACACTACTTGGACATTAGTTTTATTTTTTCCAAAATAAGTAATTATCTCCCTACGCTGCTATTTTTCTCTTTCCTCTTTTTTTTTATTTTTTGAATTTTTTTTTAGAAACCGGTCAACATGCAGATCTGAAGCAAATAAATGCGCCAACCAACGGGATGCAACAGGATGGTCTTTTCATTTCAGGTTGCCTGTCCTAGACGGACTCAACCCCTGTATTGAGTCCCTACGTCAAATGCAACATGATGCAAATAATCGTTCCTACTAGGGATCCAGCATGAGGTTTCGTTATGCTAGGTTTATAACCTGTGTATATGTTTTAGACTGTGTACCCGAGCGGACAACTCGAGTCAAGGAGGGGGCTACGTACCGGGGACCCGCGAGATCGTCCGGCTTTGTAACTTGTCCGGCCTCTTTCTTATTTAAGGTATTGACACTAACAGAATGGGGAGTCTCGACCAGCGAGCTTCTCCCCGGAGGTAAGAAGAGAAGGGTTTCGGCACAGTTTATATACAGTTCAGATAATATCAAAGCGGTAAAAGACAACATTTAGCACGTTATGCAAAAACATGTAATAAAGATCAGATAATAAAGCCAAATATAACAATTATTCTAAGCTCGAATTCTTGAACCCTGAACCAGTGGTTCTGGGTTAAAATTCCCCAGCAGAGTCGCCAGAGCTGTCACACCTCCTTTTTGCGCGCCCGCCCCGAAGGGTTGAATGCGCGAGGGAGTTTTTTCCAATTTAAGTGACAATATTCGAAATGGGATTATTTATTTAATTCAGAGTCGTCACTTGGGAAAGGTTTGGCTTTTGGTGTCCCAAGTCACCGGTTTATCTTAAATCCCAAATCGAGGAAAATATTCGACTTTCCAAATGAAGTCTGCGAACCAGAAATTCTAAGTAAGGAATTCTGTTGACCCGAGGGAAGGTGTTAGGCACCCTCGAATCCCGTGGTTCTAGCACGGTCGCTTAAATTGTTATAATGGCTAGATATCTGATTTATTACATGTTATTACTTATGTGCTTTCATTAAGTTTAAAACCGCTTTTATTATTATTTATTTTTTATGGAATTGCAACATTGTAAAAATGCATTTCGAACCATGTCACAATCAATGCGCCCATGGTTGTTAATACATTCCGACTCCGTTGAGATTTGGATTTGGGTCACATAAATGCGCACCCGAATTTAAGAAGGTAAGATTATTAAAATGCACGCCTGAAGCAATTATCGTATTATTATTTCTGGGTAAGGCCGTGGAATTTTGCTAAACGGCTCATCCCGAAGTCTAAGTAATTTTAATTAAACATTTATCGAGGGCCCCGCAATTTGTGCGTTTTATTTGGCGAGGCTCATCTCATTTATTTTTATCAGGATAATCCTAAAGTGCCTACATTTTCTATTAAAATTGTCTCTACGAAAATGAAAGAGAAAAGGGTCTTAATTTATTTACATGCTTGAGTTGTTATAGTTGAGTTTCGAATATGATTCGTAAATTCTAAAAAATGATACAAGCAAAGCAGTCCGTTGCCAATACAGGCACAGGCTCACGTATTACTACCTAATTATATTATACTAGGCATGTTCTCAGTTTGTCAAATTAAAAAAAAAACTTGGCAATCTAATTTTAATCCTAAAACAATTACATGCTGGAATTAACCAATATTATTTAACTAAACAATTTTCTTACAAGTTCCGAAATGGTCTATTCGTTTGATTTTTAACTTAGACGGAGTTACTACACCATTTATTTATTTACTTGGCAATCTAATTTTAATCTAAAACAATTACATGCTGGAATTAACCAATATTATTTAACTAAACAATTTTCTTACAAGTTCCGAAATGGTCTATTCGTTTGATTTTTAACTTAGACGGAGTTACTACACCATTTATTTATTTACTTGGCAATCTAATTTTAATCCTAAAACAATTACATGCTGGAATTAACCAATATTATTTAACTAAACAATTTTCTTACAAGTTCCGAAATGGTCTATTCGTTTGATTTTTAACTTAGACGGAGTTACTACACCATTTATTTATTTTTAAGCAATATATAGATAGTTCATCCGTTAAGCTATCGTTGGATGTTCCACTATATATACATTAAATAGCTACATGATTCCGATTTTTGTAAGCTAAATAATTTATATATACAAATAAAATTAAGAATATAATTCAAAATAAATTTAGAACTTCAATTCTTCATTTTTTGTATTCATGCTTCCTGTTTCAGTTTACAATAATCAGCGTGTCAGTTGTGTACCTGATATTGGAAGCAAAAGAAAAGTGAGAGATCAGCAGAAATTCAGTAGCATACAACAACAGCAATCCCAGCAACTAGTAACAACCAGCGACGAGAAACTTAGTGACAGATTTTAAAATCAAGACAAAATCCGGAAACAACAACAACCAACGGACAGAAGCAAAGGGAAACTTTTTCAGATTTTTGAAAGACTAGTTAGTGTTTAACCCTTAATTTCTCAATCCGTATCTCAGAATATTTGGACTATATATCAGGTGTATATTCTTCTTCTTTTGAATTTCCAGAATGTTTTTCTTTTTGTTTTTCTAAAGTCTTAGTATTTTTTTCGGAATTTTTTCTCTTAAATTTTTTCTCTCCCCCCAAAATCTGATTCAAGACCTCTCTATATATCCCCCAACCCATAAATCTTTTAATCAATTAAAATCAACTCATTTTCTCTACCAAACCCATTATCTTCCACTCATCCACATTACGTTAAATAAATATATCACACCACCCCATTGTATTTTGTCCCCCATGCCTAACATAAATAAATGCAAGATTCCCCCACTAAATTTTATCTTGTCCCCCCTTTATATTAAACAACTATATCACAACCTACCCCATTTCATTTTGTCCCCCATGCTTCATATAAACAATTACAAAATGTATAATTCCTAAACTACCCCTCCGACCCTATTACAAATTACTATTTTACCCCCGAAAGTACTATGAATTACCAAACTACCCATCAGCTATAACACATCAATTAATCAAACTTAACCAAAATATAGACAATATGATTAATTTCTAACAATGTTCAAACAACAAATTTCATGAACATGATTTCTTCAACATTTCAACAACAAATCACATGAACATGATTTCAATCCACAAATCATATGAACACAAATTGAACAACCAAGAACAACTAAAATTTGATTGAACAACATTTTTAGCAACAACAAACCTATTTTCGGATTTAAACAACAACAACAATCAAACAAGTATATTTAGATTTCTAAATTCAATAATATTGAACTCAAAATCAACCATAACAACATTACAACCAACAATTCCTATATCAAACTTAAACAAGATTATGAGACAAATTCAAGAGATAATCATAAATGATAAACAAAAAATCAAACTATACAAATTTCGGATTCAAGATCAACAAACATAATATGAACATGAATTAAATCTAAAAATAAAAACGACGGATTCAAATGATTAAAACCAACATACTTCCCTTATTACAACTAAATTCTTTTAGGCAAATGACAAAACAAAACCTAAGAAGAAACAATTATGAATTTAAACTTGAACTTAACAATATTAACAATTTCCGGAAAATACATAAAATACATTAAACAAATTGAAGAAACAATTAATTAAACTTCAATTTGTATCTAACTAATATTAAACTAACAAATATTCACTTAAACAATAATACAAACATGAAATAAACATGAAAACAATTAATTAATCTTTCATTTGAAATCTGAAAAATTAATTTAACAAACAACACATGAACATGAACTAAAGATTAATTCAAACGATAAACAAAACAAACATTTGTCGATTTTAGATTCGAAAATATCAAAACAAAATACGGACAAAATAAAACTCAAAAAAACTACTAACCGGATCGAAACGACGAACAACGACCAAACAAACAACGAACTTGACGAGCCTCGACCAAAGCTCAAACCAACGATGGCGAACACGAGCAGACGACGACGAACATGAACCTACGAAGCAATATCGGCGGTTGACAACTGAAAACCACGCCGAAGCTAAACCGGCAGTTGGCGCGGCAGAAGTGAAGCAGTAAAAGCATCCGTGGACGACGAGGTTTCAGTACAAACCCATATGAGAGGTCGACGGACAGCGGAGACGCGACAGCTGGGGACGGGGCTTCAAACTGGACGATGAGCTTGGCCAATGGAAACAGCAGAGACGCGACAGAACTGGGTCGTGACGATGACGGGGAGGCAGCTGGAGGCGACGGGTTCTTGTTCGTTTTCTGGGTTTTTGCCGGAGAAGAACGTGACGCAGCAGCAGCATCAACAGCTGCTACTCGACAGGGGGGTCCGATGGTTCGAGCATTGGGGGTGCGAGGGTTCGTCAGGGCAGTGGCGTTTGGTGGTTGTTTGGTCGTCGACTGGACAGTGACGACGAGGGGGAAGCTGGTGGTTGACGAAGGCAATGGCGGACTGCTTGGTGGAGCTGGGCAGCCATGGATGTCGAGCTCAAGCTCGAGCTTGACGAAGGACGAAGAAGATGAAGTGACGACGCAGAGACAGCTACGCGGACAGCAGTAGCTATGGTTCTTGGGGTCGTTTGGTCATGACGAACTGTTTGTTGATGGTGTTTGGACGAGAGGGAGTGGGGTCAAGGGCAGCCATGGTTGTGCTTTGGAGTTTTGAGGAAGAAGAAGGAGAATAGGGGGGCGGATGCTTTAGGCATTTTTAGGGTTTTCTTACTTCTTTTTTTTTTGTTTTATTTTGTTTGTACAATAATAGGGGTGTTGGGTTATGGACTGGGTCGACCCAGTTCGAAATGGACTGGGTCATAGGGAAGGTTGGGCCATTTTTTGGGCCTGTGGCTTGAAATCGAAGAAGAGGCCCAATTCCTACTTTCTTTATATTTTCGCTCTCTTTTCTTCTTTTATTTTTCTAAAACTAAATTATAAAAATACTTAAACTATTATTAAGAACTAAATTAAGTTATAAAAGCGCAAATTAACTCCCAATATCAATTAACGCACAATTAAATAATAATTAAGCATAAAATTGTATATTTGGACATTAAATGCTAAAAATGCAAACGATGCCTATTTTTTGTAATTTTTTTAATTTTTGTAAAACACATCTAATTACTAACAATTGTAGAATTAAATCCTATATGCAAAATGCGACATATTTTTGTATTTTTATTAATTTAGCAAATAAACACGCACAGACAAATACAAATAATTATTCAAAATATCACAAAATTGCACGCCAAAGAAAAATCATTTTATTTTTGAATTTTTGGGAGTAATTCTCATATAGGGCAAAAATCACGTGCTTACAGCTGCCCCTCTTTGCCCGGAGACACGAAGGGTTTTCGTGCAAAGATAAAGCGAGCGATTTTTGCCCATCCGAGTACTCCGTTGAAGCATTTTTTGAAAAAGATTTGACCGAACCTTTGCTTCAAAGGTTTCCTACATATCCTGGGCTAAACAGGAATCAGGTCAATGTAGTTCGAGAAATTTTGGTAGCTGGGACTACCGTTGGACTGCAATGTTACTGTTGTTGCATGTTATTACTACTGCTTACCGATCTCCTTGTTACACCGTGCTTAAAAAAACAAGAAGCTAGGCTAGAGTACAATTTGTTTTTGTTGCCTTGCTTCCTTGTCTGCTTGCATTTCTTTCGGTGCTTTACTTCTTTTGACACTAGGTGCCATCACGACTCCTTCGAAGGGATTTTGGGTCGTGACAATATTATATGTATGTCATTAGTGGGTAGCTAGTTTGATGACTTTGTGGTCATATAAGAGCTGAGCACTGAAGGAAACAGTTATTTTATCACGGCAATGTACTTAAACTATTTAAGATGCCCAAGAGCACAAGTAATCTGCAAACAGTAAGCATAGGATATGTACTACCATAAATAAAATGAATATAGTGATACATACCTTAATAAAATATGATTCAACTTAGCGGGGGTTAAGAATAAAATTAAAGCTTAGTGTTGATTACGTGTTATAAAATAAAAATAATTTAGTAAAATATAAAGAAGAAATAGAGATAGAAAGAAGGAGTATTTCCCTTCCTTTTTGGTGTATCTTTCCACTGCAATTACATAGCCTTGTATAGGCATAAAAAGTAAAGATTATTATAATAAAATATTGTAAGGGATAGACATAAAGTGGAAATCAATACACAAACTATTCATACATAGACTTCATCCACATACTATTTACAATAATAGAACCAATATTACTTGAGGAGAGAATAGTAATTTCAAGCAATAAGCTTTCCTAAAGGAGTTAAGGTCCACGATTGTGATGAAATAAATTGGGTCTCATAGGAGGTTCAAGTATAAGATATTTCAGTTGCCCAAAAATGGAAATCAAGAAATTAAATCACTAGAAAACTATTCTCTCCGGTCCATAGGTACACCCACTAAGGAAATACAAACTCCTAAAAAAAGATATATTTACTAAATTAACTAAAATAATCTGTAATGTGCTAGTTGAAATTCAGGAACAGAAGAAAGAAGAACATGAAAGATGAAGATGAACGAGAGAGAAAGCGAGAGATAGAGAGAACTAATAATTGTCAGAAGTGTTATTAATCTGTTAAGCTTCAATGAGTACAAACATGGTATTTATATACTAACTAATTTCTGGAATTCACTAACTAATTAACCATCTTAACTACCGCTAAACTAACTTAGTGTGGAATGTCCATAACATCCTTTCATTACAACAGTTCATTTCTCAACATTCCCCCTTAATCTAGGTAGTGCTAAAATAATGTAAACTCGTAGCTTGGAACTCAAGTAGTTATGTTGAACTTTGCATAATCCTTTAGTAAGGAGGTCTGCAGGTTGATCTCTGGTATTGATGTATTTAGTAGTTATCAAACCTTGAGTGATTTTCTCCCTTAGAAAATGGCAATCTATCTCAATGTATTTGGTTCGTTCAAGATAAAAAGGATTAGCTCATGTCACGACCCCAGTTCGCCCTCCATAAACTATCGTGACGGCACCTAGTCTCTACAACTAGGTAAGCCTAACAAATACGAAAAAAGAACAATTGCGGAAAGAAAATAATTAAAAACCGAGATAATAAAATGAAACAGTGTTTAAGTTGTTGTCTGGCATATAACAGTACAAGAATCTCAACCTAAGCACTCCCAAAATCCGGAACCCCATGAATCACAAGCTAAGAGATAGATAAAAAGCTCTATCTCCAGAGTGTATATCAAAAGGAAAATACATAAGGGCTATACTAGTACAGAAAATAGAAAAGGACTCCTCGGTCTACGGACGCGGCAGATATACCTCGAAGTCTCTACAAAAGCGCCTCGCCTCAAGGATGATAAGACTGAGTGGAAGTACCTGGATCTGCACATGAAAAACATGCATAGAAAGGGCATGAGTACACCACAGCGGTGCTTAGTAAGTGCCAAGCCTAACCTCGGTCGGGTAGTGATGAGGAAGGTCAGGGCCCTACTGAGGTTAAGTGAAATACAAGGTATAACAGTGTAGAATAAGACATTATAATAAGTCCAACAGTAAGAAGTAATACAGGATGGAAAGAACAACAACAAATGTAATAGAGACGAAATAATCACGGAAAGGAATACAGCTCAACACAGAGATAACAACCGGGAATTTCCCAGGATACCGTCTTATAGTCCCAAATATAAATATCCAGTGGATCTCCCACGATACCATCCTGTAGTCGGACTCATAATGTGCGGGGATCTCCCGGAATACCGATCCATAGTCCCAAATGTAAATACTCAGTACTGGGGAATGTACCGTGTGCAATCCCGTAGTTCTAATATAGAAGTGCAGGGGGATATCCCGGAATACCGATCTGTAGTCCCAAAGTAAACATGCAGGGGGGTCTCCCCGGATATCGTCCCGTAGTTCCAAAGTAAACACACAGCAACAACACGAAGAATACACAATTCAATTCAAATTCCATACCAAGGTAGAACAGGTATTTCTAGCCTAGCATGCTGCACATAATCCAAATAAGGCAGTTTGAGCAAGTAGAGCAATTAAGTCAATTAGACATGCTTCCCTAAGCTAACAACAAGCTTAAATTACAAGTAGTAAAAACAGAAAAGGGAACACAGTTAAAGTTACTTAATGAAAACAGGATTTTCAACAATTAGCACAAGTACGCACTCGTCACCTCACGTACAAGGCATTTCAAATATCAATAATACCAAATCCTAAGGAGAGTTCCCCCACACAAGGTTAGGCAAGCTACTTACCTCGAACCGGCTTAAAATCAATCCAAAACCACGTTCTTTCCACGAGTACTCGACTCCATACGGCCCAAATCTATTCAATTAAATTGCATAATGTAAATAACACTTCAAGTAACTCATTCTACAAATAAATTCTAAGCTAATACGCGAAATTCGGAAAAAAATAACCAAAACGCCCTCCTAGCCCATGTCTCGGAATCAGGTAAAATTTATATTTTTAGAATCCTCATACTCTCACGAGTCTAACCATACCAAAATTTTCGAAATCCAATATCAAATTCCCAATCAAAACACAAAATTTCGGTATAAGAACTTTCTCCAAATTTTTTCCCAATTTTCATCCCCAATCCGAAACTAAATGACAAAACTAAGATTAGATTATAGGAATACAACTAGAAAAGGATTAGGAATCATTACCCACTAATTTCCTCTTCAAAATCGCCCTCTCCCGAGCTCCAAATCAATTTTCTTACTTTTGATTTCAAACCCTCGAAATATCTTATTTCTGTCCACCAAATCTACTTCTGCGACCATGGGACTGCACCTGCGATCTCGCTTCTGTGGAAAAAGGGCCGCACCAGCAAAGATTCATTAAACCTCAAGCTTCTGCACCTGCGATCGACATACCGCACCTACGACTCTAGTCCTCTACGCGCCTGGCCGCATCTGCGGCTTGATTCTGCATCTGCGGGAGTCGAACCTGCGGCCTCTCAACCGCAGATGCGGTTATGATAGCAGCCATAAACTTCAGCTGCAACTCCAAATTCCTAACTTTTCGTCAATCACCCGAAATCACCCCGAGGCCCCGGGGACCTCAACCAAAAGCACAAACAAGTTTAATACCATTGTTCAAACTTATACGAATCTTCATCTCAAACAATATCGAATCAACCAATTAGCATCGGATTCAAGCTTAAGAACTTTAAAAACTCTCAAATCACGCTTTCGATCAAAAAGTCTATCAAACCTCGCTCGGATGACCTGAAATTTTGCAAGCATGTCACATTCAACACTATGGAGCTACTTCAACTTTCAGAATTCCATTCCGACCCTGATATCAAAATATCACTATCGAAATGGAAACTTCAAAAAATTCAACTTTCGGCATTTCAAGCCTAAATTAGCTACGGACCTCCAAAACACAATCCGAACACACCCATAAGCCCAAAATCACTCAACGGAGCTAACAGAATTGTCGGAATTCCATTTCGAGGTCGTCTTCACAATGCTCTGACTACGGCCCAAATTCTACAACTTAAACTCTCATTTATGGACTAAGTGTCCCAAAACTCTCCGAAACTCCAAATAAATCCTCCCGGCAACTCACACTAGAAGAAACAAACACGGGGAATGCAATTAATAGGGGATTGGGGTGTTAATTATTAAAATGATCGGCCGGATCGTTACAGCTGCAATCTACATTGCAGATTTGCTATCACTGTAGATTTAACTAGAAGGTTGAATTTTATTCCAATTTCCTTAAGCAATCCTTGCAGCCAAATTATCTCAGCAACAGTGGTTGCAATACTTCTATATTTAGCTTCAACAGAGCTTCTAGACATAGTAGTTTGTTTCTTGGATTTCCAAGAGACTAAGAAATCTCCTAGTTTGATAAGATAACTAGTTATAGATCTTCTGGAGTATGGGCATGAAGCCTAGTCTGTATCACAGTAGGCAGTGATGGTATTATTATTATTGCTACTTAGTAGAATACCTTGTCCTAGTTTATTCTTCGCATATCTGACAATCCTAATAGCTGCCTCCATATGGGACTTTTTAGGTTATTGAAGGAATTGACTCAAGGTTTGAACACTAAATGACATATCTAGTCGAGTCATAGTTAAATAGAGTAACTTTCCCAGTAACCTTTGATAAGTCTTCTGATCTTCTAAGGGCTCACTTTCAGATTGTTCTGATTTGTCACAGTGGTCATCATATTCCTTCGTAGTTGTCACGACCCGAACTTCCCACTCTCGGGAGTCGTGATGGCACCTACTCGTAAAAGCTAGGCAAGCCGGGTATTGCAGATTCATTAACCTTTTTACTTAGCCTTTTTAACAGCTCAATTAATAGGTGATCAACAGCGGAATAATTATAATAAACAGAAATATAGAAGACGAAAACTAATAGTTTAACCATAACTAGTACAGAATCCAACATATAATTCTACATAGAATTTGGTGTCACAATATCACGGACTATCTACGAACATTACAACTAGTGGTCTGAAGGAAAATAATACAAATATGTCTCTGAAATACATAAAAACAGAAGGAAAATATAGAAGGGGACGCCAAGGCCTGCGAGACTACCTCAGGTCTCCTGATGGACTGAAGGCAGCAACCTCTCTCTACGGTCCAAATGCTCCAGCACCGGAATCTACACACAGTACAGAGTGTAGTATCAACACAACCGATCCCATGTGCTGGTAAGTGTCGAGCCTAACCTCGGCGAAGTAGTGACGAGGCTAGGACAAGACTACCAAATAAACCTGTGCAGTTAAAGCATATACGGTAAGTAATAATAACGGAAACTAATAGTTAAAGATGGGAAAGGGAACATGCTGCGGGGAAATATCAAGTACCAACAGTAACTCAGGAGAAAAGCATAAAGAACATTTTAAAGTTCACATCAATAAGAATAAGGAAATAGTAACAAATCAATATCCACTTTTATTCTTTATTGTTGTGGGATCCAACTCATATATTACTGTTGCGGAGTGCAACACGATCCAATCATATATCACTGTTGCGACGTGCAACCCGATCCAGTCATATATCGTTGTTGCGGCGTGCAACCCGATCCAATCATATATCATTATTGCAGCATACAACCCAACCCCTCATGTCCTCCCTTATTACTCTATGTTGCAGCGTGCAACCCGATCCCATATAATATTGTTGCGGCGTGCAACCCGATCCCAATATATAATACAATACTAATCACAAAATAATCCCGACAAGGGAACAATAAAGAAGCAACAATATCGCGGCAAGGGAATCAACAATGAGAATAAGCATATACTGGCAAGGGAACTAACAGTGAGAATTAACTACGTCCCAGCAAGAGAATCAGCTATAACAAATTTGTTCCAACATTTAAGTTCACAATGAAACCTCATCTGGAACTAATACTCAACAATAAACAAATACCACGAGAATAATCATAATTCTTGCCCAACACGGAGAATCAACAACTTAGACATTTGTAGTACTTATTAAGAAACACAATGATTACAATTTAAGACTCACGGTCATGCTTGACAACGACGTATAGATACTCGTCACCACACCTATACGTCGTACAATACACTAACACATAGCAAATAAAGCACAATACCTATTCCCTCAAGCTAAGGTTAGACCAAACACTTACCTCGAACTTCCACGGCCAACTCAAGCCTCAAACACAGCTTTTCCTTTAGAATTTGCCTCCAATTTACTCGTACCTAGCCCAAATTAGTTTAACAACATCAATAAATGCTAATGAATTCAACCCCAAATGCTAAATTATAGGTTTTCTATCATTCTTCCTAAAAAGTCAAGAATCGAACCCGAGCCCGCTTGGTCAAAACTCGAGGTTTGGAACAAAACTCGATCTCCCATTCACCCACGAGCCCAAATATGCAATTAAATGGGTTTAGGCCTTAGGAGGTTTAGGCCTTAGGAGTTCGAAAATATGGAGTAAATGGGTTCTTCCCGATTTTTGGTTTTGTTTTAAAATGATTGGGTAGGACTTCATCACGTTCGTGATGGGTCAGGCCCAGATGGACTTCGTGTTCACGGTCAAGTGGCCGCATTAGCGTAGAACAGAATCCCTTCCCTCAGTCACCGGCCAAAAGGCCTTCGCGTTCGCGATAGCAGGTCCGCGTTCGCGAAGGGTAACTTCCCCCCAAGCTTCGCATTCGCGTCCTAAGCTCTGCGTTCGCGATGAACAAACTGAACCTGAGGAACTTGCCTAACGCGTTCGCCAGTGAAGCCACGCGAATGCGAAGAACGAAATCACTGAGCAGCTGAGACAGCAAAACCTGTAACCTTTCTAAGTGTAAAAACATCCTGTGGCCTATCCAAAACTCACCCGAGCTCTTAGAGCTCCAAACCAAACATGCACACTAACTCAAAAATATCATATGGACTTACTCGTGTGATCAAATCGCCAAGTTAACACCTTTAACAATGAATTTAGCATCAAAATCAAGGAAGAATCTCAAGAACTCTTAAGTTCAAATTTTAACAACCGAGGGTCCGATTCACGTCATATCAAGTCCATTTCATACCAAATTTTACAGGATAAACCTAAATACCATATAAGACCTGTACCGGGCTCCAGAACCAAAATACGAGCCCAACACCATCAAGTTCAAATACATTTAATTTCCAAAAACTCTTAAAATTTCAGTTAAACAATTTTCTTCAAAACTTCATTTCTCGGGCTTGGGACCTCGGAATTCAATTCCGGGCATACGCCTAAGTCCCATATTTTTCTACGGACCCTTCGGGACCGTCAAATCACGGGTCCGGGTCCATTTACCCAAAATGTTGACCGAAGTCAACTTAAATTCATTTTTAAAAGCTAAATTAGCATTTTTATCAAATTTTCACATAAAAGCGTTACGTTCGGATCGCGCACGCAAATTGAGGTAAGATAAAAGGAGGCTTTTAAGGCCTCGGAACACAAAATTCACTAGTATATCAAGTGATGACCTTTTGGGTCATCACATCATCCACCTATAAGACAATTGTTCGTCCTTGAACGGACATAGAAAAGAAGTACTTGAGTCGGGGAAAAGATGGGGATATCGGCTTCGCATATCGTACTGGACTCCCAGGTAGCTGCCTCGGCAGGCTGACCTCTCCACCGAACACTAACAGAAGTGTAACTCTTCAATCTCAACTGACGAACCTCTTGGTCTAGAATAGCTACCAGCTCCTCCTCATAAGTCAAATCCTTGACCAATTGGACAGTGCTGAAGTCTAACACATGGGATGGATCACCATGATACTTTCGAAGCATGGACACATGAAACACCGGGTGCACAGCTGATAAACTCGGCGGCAACGCAAGCCTGTAAGCCATCTCTCCCACTCGATCAAGAATCTCAAAAGGACCAATAAACCTAGGGCTTAGCTTGCCCTTATTCCCAAATATCACCACGCCCTTCATGGGCAACACCCGGAGCAGCACTCGCTCTCCGACCATATATGCCACATCACAAACCTTGCGGTCGGCATAACTCTTCTGCCTGGACTTAGCTGTACAAAGCCTATCCTGAATGATCTGCACCTTGTCCAAGGCATCCTGTACAAGATTTGTACCTAACAACTGAGCCTCTTCCGGCTCAAACCATCCAACCGGCTACCGACACCGCCTACTATATAAAACCTCATAGGGAGCCATCTGGATGCTCGACTGGTAGCTGTTGTTGTAGGCAAACTCTGCTAAAGGCAAGAACTGATCCCACGAACCTTCAAAGTCCATAACACAAGATCGGAGCATATCCTCTGATGAGTGGTGATTTTACCACTCATTCTTTTCTTTAGCTTTTATGTCCTTTACCTATAATATGAGGTCATTTATGGTGTGTATTATTAGATTTTCATGTAAATGATGCCATGAAGTGATTTGAATTCAACTGGAGTGGAATTGAGCAAAAAAGGGTGAAAATCAGGCAAAATTCCCTTGTGATTTCGCATCTGCGGAAGGTTGGTCGCAAAAGCGACTCCGCTTATACATGAGAAGTCCCGCATCTGTAAAAATGGGCGACCTTGTAAGATATCGCATCTACGATTGGATTATCGCTTCTGCGTTGCGCATCTGTGCTGGGAAGACCGCATCTGCGGTGGAAAAGATTATTTGACATTTCGCTTTTGTGATAGGATTTTCGCATCTGCGAAACCGCACCTGTGAGTATTCTTCCGCAGGTGTGGTCAACGGGCATCAAACCTAGCCTAATTAGGCATTTCACATGTTCTCATTTCCAAACCCACAAATACTCGACCTAGTAGATTTTTGGTAAATCTTTGGCTTATTTTTACTTCCAAGATACTAGAGAGAACAAGGTTGGAAGCTAGGGCTTTGCACACACACTTTAGTCTTGAAGATTTAAAGCTTTTGATTGAGATTTTCTTACCCATTTATGTTGCTTTCTTCATTTCCTTGCTTTGTATTGTATATTTAAGTGTGTAGTATTTTATTCAACACTTGAATCTTGTTTATGGAAATATTCATTGTTAAAGTGTGGATTAAATACCTTGTTGTGCTTATGTATTGAATGATTTTTATCCTTTTATGAAGTAAGTTGTTGTTTCTTTAATTATTCTTGTTCTTTAATGTTTACAAAGGGATTAGCTAACCGTAGGACTCGTCCATTAACTCTGAATTAATTTTGGAAAAGATAATTTGGGATTGGGAAAGATTAATTAACAAGAACTTGAGGTTTTAACCCTCATTTTATAGATTCTACCTAGGGATAGGATTGAACTACTTGTAGTCATTCTGGGTGTCCTTAATCTCTTAATTGTTTTAGGGATAATTCAATTAGGAAGTCTTGTTAGTCTTTGGAAGAAGCTAATTAAGAATTATTATCCGTGGCTAATTAACATAAACTCGCTCATATTTGTAAAATTGTGAAATACATTGGATCGTTACTTGAGTGTAATTTTCGATGCATCCATCCTTGTAGCCATTGATCATTTTACTTGCTTTCTAGGTTAGTTTACATTTCCGCATTTAGATAGAAATATTTTCAAAAACCAATTCTAAGTGTTTGGTATTGCATAACAAGTGATAATTCTCTTACATTCCTAATCGCTTACATATTGTTCTCTATGGGATTCGACCCCGACTCATAGTTGGATAAATTATATTGCATGCGACCGTGTCCATTTACTTTTTAGTAGAGGATTTTGACATCATCATCCTCCAAAATATAAATAGTACACTCAGACTGTCCGTCCGTCTGGGGATGAAATGTTGTGCTCAACTCGACCCGTGTGCCCAACTCACGCTGAACTGCCCTCCAGAAATGCGAGGTAAACTGCGTACCTCGATCAGAAATGATAGACATGGGCACACCATGAAGACAAACAATATCTCAGATATAGATCTCAGCTAACCTCTCGGGCGAATAGGATACTGCCACAGGAATGAAATGTGCTAACTTAGTCAGCCTATCAACAATAACCCACACTACATCAAACTTCCTCTGAGTTTGTGGGAGTCAAACAATAAAGTCCATAGTGATACGCTCCCACTTTTACTCATGAAGCTCAATCCTCTTAAACAAACCACCATGACCTATGATGCTCGTACTTTAACTACTGATAGTTCAAACACCGAGCTACATAGGAAACAATGTCCTTCTTCATCCTATTCCACCAATAATGCTGCCGCAAATCCTGGTACATCTTAGCGGCGCTCGGATGAATAGAATACCGGGAACTATGAGCCTCTTCTAGAATCAACTCATGCAGTCCATCAACATTAGGCATACAAATACGATCCTGCATCCTCAGAACTCCATCATCTCCAACTGTAACCTGCTTGGCACCATCGTGTCGCACTATGTCTCTAAGGACAAGCAAATGAGGATCATCATACTGCCGATCTCGGATACTCTAAAATAACGAAGAACGAGCGACCGTGCAAGCTAAAACACGGCTGGGCTCAGAAACATCCAACCTCATGAACTGATTGGCCAAAGCCTGACATCCAAAGCAAGCGGTCTCTCACCGATTGGGATATACGCAAGGCTGCCCATACTGGCTGACTTCCTACTCAATGCATCGGCCACCACATTGGCCTTTCCCGGATGATACAAGATGGTGATATCATAGTCTTTCAACAGCTCCAACCACCTCCTCTGCCTCAAATTTAGCTCCTTCTACTTGAACAAATATTGCAAACTCTTGTGATCTGTGAACACCTCACATGACATGCCATATAAATAATGCCTCCAAATCTTCAGCGCGTGAACAATGGCTGCTAACTCCAAATCATGAACTGGATAATTCTTCATGTGGGTCTTCAACTGTCGCGAAGCATATGCAATAACCTTGTCATTCTACATTAACATTGAACCAAGTACAATACGCGATGCATCACAATATACTGTATATGGTCCTAAACCTGTGGGCAAAACCAACACTAGCGCCATAGTCAAAGCTGTCTTGAGCTTCTGAAAGCTCGTCTCACACTCATCCAAACACCTGAACTGAGCACCCTTCTGGGTCAACCTGGTCATCGGGGCTGCAATAGATGAAAACCCCTCTACAAACCGACGGTAATAACCCGCCAAACCCAAGAAACTCCGGATCTATGTAGCTGATGTGGGTCTAAGCCAGTCCTTGACTGCCGCAATCTTCTTAGGATCCACCTGAATACCCTCTGTTGATACGACATGACCCAAGAATGCAACCAAAACTCACACTTCGAAAACTTGGCATACAACTAACTATTCCTCAGAGTCTGAAGAATGACTCGAAGATGTTGCTCGTGCTCCTCCCGGTTGCGGGAATAGATCAAAATATCATCAATGAAGAAAATCATGAAGGAATCCAAAAAAGGCTTGAACACTCAATTAATCAAGTCCATGAAAGTTGCTCGGGCATTTGTCAACCCAAATGACATTACTAAGAACTTATAATGCCCGTACTGAGTGCAAAAAGCTGTCTTAGGGACATCAGACGCCCTAATCCTCAATTGATGGTACCAGATCTCAAATCAATCTTCGAAAACACCTTGGCACCCTGAAGCTAATCAAACAAATCATCAATCCTTGGCAATGGATACTTATTCTTGATTGTGACATTGTTCAACTACCGATAATCTATACACATCTTCATCGATCCGTCCTTCTACTTAACAAACAATACTGGTGCACCCCAAGGTGAGACACTAGGCCTAATGAAGCCCTTATAAAGCAATTCTTGCAACTGTTCTTTCAGTTCTTTCAACTCTGGCAGGGCCATACGATACAGCGGAATAGAGTTGGGCTGAATGCCCAGAGCCAGATCAATGCAAAAGTCAATATCCCTATTGGGCGGCATACCCGGCAGGTCTACAAGAAATACCTCTGGAACTCATGTACAACAGGCACAGAATCCATAGGAGGAACCTTGACACTAGAATCATGAACATACGCCAAATAGGCCAAACATCCATTTTCAACCATACGCCGAGCCTTCATATATGAGATAACCCTACTGGTGGAATAACTAGGAGTCACTCTCTACTCTAAATGAGGTAGACCCGGCAAGGCTAAGGTCACAGTCTTGGCATGACAGTCCAAGATAGCGTGGTAAGGTGATAACCAGTCCATCTCCAATATGACATCAAAATCAACCATATCCAAAAGTAACAGATCTAGTAGAGTCTCAAAACCCCAATCATAGATATACATGAACGATGGACACTACCCACCGCAATAGAATCACCCACCCGTGTAGACACATATACAAGAGAACTCAAAGAATCACTAGGCATGACCACATACAGGGCAAAATAAGATGACACATAGGAGTATGTAGACCCTGGGTCAAATAATACTGAAGCATCTCTACTACAGACCAAAATGGTACCTGTGATAACTACATCGGAGGCCTCAGCCTCGGGCCTGGATGGAAGAGCATAACATCGGGGCTGGGCCCCACCACTCTGAGCTACGTCCCTGATATGGCCTCCTGCTAACTAGCCTCCACCTCTAGCGGTCTGACCTCCACCTCTAATACCACTACCTCCACCTCTATTACCTCTACCCCCACCCCTAGCTGGCGGAGCGGGCGGTGGAACACCCGGTGCCTAAACTATAGCACAGGAACCCTGCTGCTGCGACTAAATACCCACTAATCTCGGACAGGCCCTCCGGATATGACCATACTTACCGCACTCAAAGCATCCACCTGAGTGCTACGGCTGAGGGAACTGAGACAAAACCTAGCAGGCTGGCTGACCATGAGAATAGCTCTAAATAGGAGGTTCTCTGATAGGAGCTGATGGTGCACGATAGGATTGCTGATCAGAATACTGCATATGAGAACCACAGCCACTTGAAGCACCATGAGAAGTCTGAAGTGCTGGATGAAACAACCTGGGATGATGGCCTCTACCAAAAGAATCCCTGCCTCCATATGATACACCACTAAACCTGCTTGAATGACGGGGCCTCTTGTCAGACCCCTGACTACTACCCTGTGATAGAACCATCTCAACTCTCCTAGCCATATTGGCGGCATCCTGAAAAGAAATCTCGCTCCCAGTCTCCTTAGCCATCTGCAATTGAATCGGCTGAGCGAGTCCCTCGATGAACCTCCTTACCCTCTCTCTCTTGGTGGGAAGTATGATAAGAGCATGACGGGCCAACACAATGAATCTAGTCTCGTACTGAGTGACAGTTATAGAACCATGCCGGAGATGCTGAAACTGCCTCCGATAGTCCTCACTCTGAGTATTAGGAAGAAACTTCTCTAAAAATAGCTGAGAGAACTGATCCCAAGTCAAGGTAGGCGACCCAGCTAGCCTAGCCAAACAATAATCCCTCCACCAAGTCTTGGAAGAACCTGACAGGCGAAAAGCAGCAAAGTCGACCCCATTGGTCTCCATTATCCCCATGTTCCGAAAAACCTCATGACAGCTGTCTAAATAATCCTGGGGATCCTCTATAGATGTACCACAATAATTAGTAGTGAACAGCTTGGTGAACCTGTCTAATCTCCACAAAGCATCAGCAGACATAGCTGCTCCATCACCGGTCTGAGCTACTACACCCGGCTGAACTGCTCCAACTGGCTGAGTTATTGGAGTCTAAAACTGGGGAACCATCTGCTCCAGAGTGCGGGTAGCGGGAGTCTGCGCTCCTCCCTCAGCCTGAGAAACGGCTGGTGCTACAAGAAGTAAGCCTTCCCGGGTGACACTCTCCATAAGGCCCACTACACGGACCAGAGCATCTTGGAGTACTAGGGTAGTAATGAACCCCTTTGGGACTAGAGCTGGGCCTACCGAAACTGTCTGGGTCGGAACCCCATCATCAAACTCTACCTGAGGTTCCACCGCTGGTGCTGCTACTCTAGGCTGAGCTCTGCCCCTGCCTCGGCCCCTAGCACGGCATCGGCCTCGTCCTCTGCCCCTCGTGGGAACTGCTGCTGGGGGCTCGTGCTAGTCACTAGATGAAGAAGCACGTATTCTCTCCATCTGCGAAAGAACAGAGTAGAAATTCAATTAGCATTGAGAAACCAAACCGCACGACAGAGATGAATAGAAGTGAAATTGTTCATAACTCTGCAACCTCTAGAGGAATAAGCACAGACGTCTCCGTACTGATCCCTTAGACTCTACCAAGCTTGTCCGTGAATTGTGAGACCTAAGCAAGCTAGAGCTCTGATACCAACTTGTCTCGACCCAGACTTCCCACCCTCGGAATTCGTGATGGCGCCTACTCGTGAAAGCTAGGCAAGTTGAGTATTATAGATTCATTAAACCTTTTACTTAGCCTTTTTAACAGTTCAATATAACAGGTGATCAACAGCGGAATAATTATAATAAACAGAAATGTGGAAGACGAAAACTAATAGTTTAACCATATACTAGTACAAAATCCAATATAAAACTCTACCCAGAATTTGGTGTCACAATGTCACGGACTATCTACGAATACTACAACCAGTGGTCTGAAGGAAAATAATACAAATTTGTCTCTGAAATACATAAAAACAGAAGAAAAAGATAGAAGGGGATGCCAAGGCCTGCAGGACTACCTCGGGTCTTCTGATGGAATGAAGGCAGCAACCTATCTCTACGGTCCAAATGCTCCAGCACCGGGATCTACACACAGTGCAGAGTGTAGTATCAGCAGAACCTACCCCATGTGCTGATAAGTGTCAAGCCTAACCTCGGTGAAGTAGTGACGAGGCTAG
This sequence comes from Nicotiana sylvestris, assembly GCF_000393655.2. Taxonomy (NCBI): domain Eukaryota; kingdom Viridiplantae; phylum Streptophyta; class Magnoliopsida; order Solanales; family Solanaceae; genus Nicotiana; species Nicotiana sylvestris. The sequence continues at coordinate 61,179,319 of NC_091058.1, forward strand.
GACAAGACTACCAAATAAACCTGTGCAGTTAAAGCATATATGGCAAGTAATAATAACGAAAACTAACAGTTAAAGATAGGAAGGGGAACATGCTACGGGGGAATATCAAGTACCAACAGTAACTCAGGAGAAAAGCACAAAGAACATTTTAAATTTCGCATCAGTAAGAATAAGGAAACAGTAACAAATTAATATCCACTTTTATTCTTTATTGTTGCGGTGCGCAACCCGATCCAACTCATATATTACTGTTGCGTCGTGCAACCCGATCCAATCATATATCAATGTTGCGGCATGCAACTCGATCCAGTCATATATCGTTGTTGCGGCGTGCAACCCGATCCAATCATATCTCACTGTTGCGGCGTGCAACCCGACCCCTCCTATCCTCCCTTATTACTCCATGTTGCGGCGTACATCCCGATCTCACATAATATTATTGTGGCATGCAACCTGATCCCAATATACAATTCAACACCAAGAATCCCAACAAGGGAACAATAAGAAAGCAACAATATCCCGACAAGGGAATCAACAATGAGAATAAGCACATCCTGGCAAGGGAACTAACAGTAAGAATTAACTACGTCCCGGTAAGGGAATCAGCTATAACCAAATTTGTACCAATATTTAAGTTCACAATGAAACCTCATCTGGAACCAATACTCAACAATAAACAAATACCACGAGAATAACCAAAATTCTTGCCCAACACGGAGAATCAACAACTTAGACATTTGTAGTACTTATTAAGAAACACAACAATTACAATTTAATACTCACGGGCATACTGGACAATGACGTATAGATACTCGTCACCATATCTATACGACATACACTATACTAGCACATAGCAAATAAAGCACAATACTGATTCCCTCAAGCTAAGGTTATACCAAACACTTACCTCGAACTTCCACGACCAACTCAAGCATCAAAAACCGCTTTTCCTTTAGAATTTGCCTCCAATTTACTCGTATCTAGCCCAAATTAGTTTAACAACATCAATAAATGCTAAAGAATTCAACCCCAAAATGCTAAATTATAGGTTTTCTATTATTCTTTCCAAAAAGTCAAGAATCGACCTCGGGCCCGCTTGGTCAAAACTCGAGGTTCGAACCAAAACCCAATCACTCATTCACCCACGAGCCCAAATATGCAATTAGTTTCGAAATATAACCCCAAAACGAGGTCGAAACTCCAATTATTCAAAAAGCCCTAACTCTACCTAAATTCCTAATTTCTACCATGAAAACTCTTGAATTTTGATTAAAAAGTGATGAAAAATATTGGGTAATTGAAAGAGTAAAGCTTAGAATTGATTACTAACACTTTGGGTATGAATTTACGTGAAGAAAATCGCCTCTAGGCCTTAGGAGTTCGAAAATATGGAGTAAATGGGTTCTGCCCAATTTTTGGTTCTGTTTTAAAATGATTGGGCAGGCCTTCATCGCGTTCGCGATGGGCCTGTCACATTCGCGATGGGTCAGGCCCAGATGGCCTTCGCGTTCGTGGTCAAGTGGCCGCGTTCGCGTAGAACAAAATCCCTTTCTCCCAGTCCCTGGCCAAAAGGCATTCGCTTTCGCGATAGCAGGTCTGCGTTCACGAAGGGTAACTCCCCCCCCCCCCAAGCTTCGTGTTCGCATCCTCAGCTTCGTGCTCGCGATGAAAAAACTGACACCTGAGGAACTTGCCTTATGCGTTCGAAAGTGAAGCCACGCGAACGCGAAGAACAAAATTACTGAGCACCTGAGACAGCAAAACCTGCAACTTTTCTGAGTTTAAAAACATCCTGTGGCCTGTCTAAAACTCACCCGAGCCCTCGGGGTTCCAAACCAAACATGCACACTAACTCAAAAATATCATATGGACTTACTCGTGCAATCAAATCGCCAAATTAACACCTTTAACAGCGAATTTAGCATCAAAATCAAGGAAGAATCTCAAGAACTCTTAAGTTCAAATTTTAACAACCAAGGTCCGATTCACGTCATATCAAGCCCGTTTCTTACCAAATTTTACAGGCTAAACCTAAATACCATATAAGACCTGTAGCGAGATCTGAAACCAAGATACGGGCTCGATACCATCGATTTCAAATACATTTAAATTTTCAAAAACTCTTAAAATTTCAGTTAAACAATTTTCTTCAAAAATTCATTTCTCGGGCTTGGGACTTCAGAATTCAATTCCAGGCATACGTTCAAGTCCCATATTTTACTATGAACCCTCTGGGATCGTCAAATCATGGGTCCATTTACCCAAAATGTTGACCGAAGTCAACTTAAATTTAATTTAAAGGCCAAATTAATATTTTTATCAAATTTTCATAAAAAGCATTTTGGATATACGTTCGGACCGCACACACAAATCGAGGTGAGATAAAATGAGGATTTTAAGTCATCAGAATACAGAATTCACTAGTATATCAAGTGATGACCCAACACAATAGTAAGTTTAATGTTAGTATCCAAAGGAGTAATAGCAGGTTTTGCAGCTGATAGTCCAACCTCTGATATAAGCTCTAATACATACTTTCTTTGATGCATTAGGACACCTTTCTTGGATCTAGTAAATTCTATTCCCAAAAAATACTTCATATCTCCAAGATCTTTCATTTTAAATGTTTGTTGTAGTATTGTTTTTGTTTCAACAATCAGTTTTAAGTTGTCCCCTATTATTGCCATATCATCTACATAAACTAGCACTATAATGACTTTTTCTGAAGTTCTTTTGATGAATAGTGAGTGATCTAATTGGCTTTGTTGAAACTGATTCCTTAAAAGTGCTTCAGTTAATTTTGCATTCCACTGTCTAGAGGCTTCTTTCAGCCCATAAAGGGATTTAATGAGTCTGCATACAGGTTTGTTCTTCCCTTGACTCTTAAAATCCCTGTGAAAGTTTCATGTAGATTTCATCATAGAGGTCACCTTGAAGAAATTAATTATAAACATCCATTTGATGTATATTCCAGTTTCTTGCAACAGCAATAACTAAAACTATTCTCACTGTTTTCATTTTTACCACATGACAAAAGGTTTCTTGATAGTCAGTCCCTTCCGTTTGGCTATATCCTTTTGCTACTAACCTTTCTATATATCTTTAAACTTCTCCTATAGCTTTGTATTTGATTTTGTATATCCATTTGCATCCAATGGGCATCTTTCCTTATAGCAATAACACAATGTCCCGGGTATAATTTGTTTGTAATGCATCAATTTCTGCTTTCATTGTCTCTATCCATCTAGGATCTCTGATATCTTCTTTATAGGATGTGAGTTTTGTTTCAATTGAAGTCGTAGCTATATAGGCTTGATAAGTAGAAGATAGTTGTTCATATGAAACATATTTTGAGATGGCATATGGAACTTCTTGATGAACATTTAAGCATACAAAATCTTTCATCCAAATTGGAGGTTGTTTGTCCCTGCTAGACCTTTTGTATTCTGGTTGTGTTAAATTGGTATAGGAAGATTTTGTGACTAAATGTGTATCTACTGAGCTGCATTTGGTAGTGAAGTGTCAGTTGTATGTTCTTGCAATTTCTGTGAAGAAAGATCATTACCTTGATATATATCATCAATTTGAGCAGTTGAGTCTTCCATGTCTGCATTAGTATAGGAGTATGTATTTTCCAAGTTATTGTCATTGACCATGAGTTGTCCGTATTGAGTGATGACTGTGTTTATTGAGAGTTTAAATACCAGCTGTGTTGAAGATCTAGTGGCACATGGTTAGGGAATAAAGGTTGATTGCATGTTTTCTGATGTTTGAAAGGAAATACATCTTCTTTAAATACCATATCTTTGTTGACAAAGAAGATTTTGTCTGTTAAATCATATAGCACATATCCTTTTGAACCTCTGCATACCCCATGTGAATTGCTAGCTTTCTTCTTGTCATTAACTTGTGATGTTGGTGAATGATCTTGGCATAAGACATATATCCCAGAATTTTTAAGTATTTATATGATGGTTTTCTATGATATAACCTTTCATATGGAGTTTGGTTGTTAGTCACTGGACTTGGAAGTCAATTTATAAGATATACAGTAGCTAAAATACATTTTCCTTAGAATTTAATTGGTATACTAGCTTGGAATTTGATAGCTCTTGTAACTTCTAGGATTTGTCTGTGCTTTCTTTTTGCCATTCTGTTGGGGAGTATAAGCAAATATTCTTTAATGAACAATTCCTAGATTTTGAAATAAATTACTGCAGACTGAGTTTAGAAACTCAGTTCCATTATCTTCTCACTACTTTTACCATCTTGTCATGTTGAGTTTTGATAAAGGTAATAAAATATTGTAAAATACTACACACGTCTGATTTCAGCTTTAGTAGAAAAACCCAAGTCATTCTGGAGTAATCAGTCACTATTGTTAAGAAGTACTTATTTCCATCATAAGTAGCAATTCTGTAAGGATCCCACAAATCCATATGAATCAAATCAAAACAATCAGAGGACTTTATGCTTGTGGGGAATGGAAGTCTTGTCTGCTTTGCACATGGACAGACAATACACTTATCCAACTTGCTAGCTATAATATCTGCATTTACATGAATGGGTTTCTTAAGCACTTTAGTAGACACATGACCAAATCTCTTGTGCAACGGCGCTACATCAGCCATGTTTAGATTCATTTGTGAGTCTTCACTTCTAGCAGCTAACATGATGTCTTCTTTCCTCTTAGTTTCTGAGCATTCAAAGATGTAGAGCCCACAGCTTTCTCTACCAATCTCCTTCATTTTCCCACTAAAGAGCTCCTGAAAAATACAGAAATTAGGAAAGAAAGTAGTTGAGCACTATAATTCTTTGGTTAACTTAGCAACTGACAACAAGTTATATTTAAACTCTAGAATGTGAAACATATTTGAAACTGAAATACTATCAGATAATGTGCTAATTCCAGTATGAGTGACATATACCAGGTCCCCATTTGTCATATATACTTTCTTAGGATGTTGAGGTTGTCGAGCTGTGGAACTGTCTATCATATCTATATCTGCTACCATATGACTAGTAGCTTCTATGTCTATTATCCATTTTGAAGAGCTAGAAGCTAATAAAGCATTGTATATACCTGCCACATTTGCTGAAGAACTGGCACAGTGGCACTTGTGTTGACAGAGGAAATTTTGTTGAGCAACTATAGTATCTGATCATATTGTTCTTTGCTGAGAATACAAGTTCCAAGATTGCCTAGCTGACTTAAGTTGGCACTTTGAGGATGCCCTGAGGCCTGCTGATCTCTAGATTAACTATAAGTTGTAGGTTTTTGTGATTTGTTGAGTTTTATAGTGTTATCAATACACTCATTGTACCCTAGCTGATCAGTTTGTGTAGCACCATGATCAGTAACCACATTGTAGGCTGCATTGTTACCATTGTTAACAGTTCCTCTTCTCATCTTTGGCTTAAAATCTTGAGGATATCCCACTAGTTTATAATAATTCTCTTTGGTGTGACCTTTAAGCTTGCAATAGTCACAGTACAGATTATAGCTCTTCTTAAATTTTTCAGTGGTTCTTGTATATAATGTAGTGTCATATGTTCCTACATTTGTACCTGGATTTGAACCTAGTATTCCAGCATTTGCTGCCATTGATTTTTGGCTTCCATCACTAACAATTGTGGCATATGCTTGGTTCATAGTGGAAGAGGACTTCTCACAAGAATCTAACTCCTAGTCGAGCATACGACTCATTAATACCCATCAAGAACTGATACAGCTTCAGGTTCTGTAAGTATGCCATAAAATCTCTGGATTTTGGGCAATCATGGCCTGGAGATGGCACTAGTGCCTCAAATTCTTCCCACATATCTTTGAGTCTTGAGTAATATACAGACATAGACGAAGTTCCTTGGTTCAAATTGGCAATTTCTCTATGAAGATTAAAAGATCTTGACATCAATTTTGTTAAATCTTTCAGACAGATCATCCCAAACTACTTGTGCACTAGATGCATACATGATTCCTCCTAGTAAACCTTTGGAAACAGAATTCATTATCCAAGACAATACAATGGCATTTACACGTTCCCAATGATTTCACATTGTCAAATGGGTGTTTTCTTTTTTACATATTCAATCTACTAGGCCTAATTTGTTTCGAACTACCAAAGCAACACGCATAGACCTATGCCAAATAGTGTAATTTTTAATGCCGGTTAACTGAAAAGAGATAATCGGAAACAAGAATAGAGGATGATTGTAATCAACTCCGATGACTGGATTCACTCCATTCATCGTGTTCCCATTAATCTGAGTTACACGCTCCCCTGAACCAAGACCAGTTGTGGCTCCTAATTGTTCTTCAGTTGAACCTATTTTTTGAATTCCCAAATCGAAACTTTCAGAGAAAGGATTTAATCAATAATTTGGTTTTCCAGCTTCGAATTTTTCGAGCAAAAGCTCTGATACCATGAAATAATCTATAGTGTGCTAGCTGAAAGATTCAAGAACAGAAGAAAGAAGAAGATGAAAGACGAAGATGAACGAGAGAGATAGAGAGAAATGATAATTGTCAAAAGTTTTATTAATCTGTTAAGCTTCAATGAGTACAAATGGGGTATTTCTATATTAACTAATATCTAAAATTCACTAACTAATTAACCATCTTAACTACCGTTAAACTAACTTAGTGTGGAATGTACATAACACCCTTTCATTACAATAGTTCATTTCTCAACATTAACCTTAATTAATTGTTACCTTGACACATTGGAATATATAAATAAGGGCAAATTTTGGAAAATAAAATTAATTCCTTCTTGATTATGTAAATAAACATTTATTTTGGACTAAAATACAAAGATAAAATAGTCACTTATTGTAAATCGGAGGAATTAGTATCTAGTAAACATCGAACATGCATGAAGAGTAATGTTATGATTTGAGTTCTAGGAAAGACGGTTGAAGATAGTATTGAATAATTAAGACCGTTCCCAAAACTTTTTATAACAAAGTGGTAGCTCAGAATGATAATACTAATAATACTGTTTAGTACTCAGTTAGTCAGTTAATATCGCAATTTCACATAAAGCTTCTAAACATCATGTTTAAAGGAAATATCTGACTAATTATAAGTACTCCATCTCATTTTAGCTTTCGTTTTAAGTTTTTTCGCGTACATTAAGACTATTAAGTTCATTAAGTTATCCATATTAAAGGTTTATTGAGAAGTGAACAATATTAAAAAGAACTACAATATTTCTTTAATATTAAGAATATAGTTGGAAACACCAAATAAATTTAATCTTGAAATTCTAAAATAACAACTATATAGGAATAATTTTTTTTTGAACTGTTAATTTAGGACAGACCAAGTACACCGTGCTACAAGATACAAACACCAAGTGTCCAACTAAAAGTTCAAAGGCATATGGAGGTATTAGAAAAAATAATACTGGCATTAGTTTTGTGTATTACTAATTTTTTGTTTGATACTATATTTTTCAACCTATTTGATATTATCCTATGTATAACTAGTTAACACGTAGCAAACCATAGTATTAATAATGCAAGAGTTTTTAATAAGTACATAAACATGATTAAAGGCATAATTACCCCTCAAATCCCTCAAAGTCTATTCCAAAATACTTTCGCAATATTTTATACATTTTTATATTATGATATTTTAGTTTGTTTTTCCCTTTTAGCATTCTACTATAATAAAAATAATATTATGTTTAATACTTAATTTGATTTTGAATTCATTCAATGTGTAAACTAAAGTTTTCTTTATTTGTTAAAAATTAACTCATTTTTTTAATAATTGGTATTTTGTATTATATATCACAGCAGTTAAACTTTTCTTCTCTTTTAACTTTATTATTTGAATTAGTTTTCTCTTTTAATATTTTTCCCTTGTAAAAAAATTCACTTTAGAGTGAAACAAAAAATGTAAAGGATAATAAAAAATTTGCAATAAAAAGTGTACAAAGTTAAAGAATGTGGGGGATATTTTGTAAACAACCAATTATTTTTATTGAAATTATGCAATTTTTTAATACACCAAATCAAACAGTTTAAAGAAGTAATCTTAGCATAATTAATCCGAACATTACTAATACAAGTATTAATACATTCTATTTAATATTATTCTTATACTCCCTCTTTTTCAACTTAGATATGAACTAGCTTGACTCGGCACGGAGTTTAAAGGGAAAAAAAAACTTTTGAAATTTATGGTCTTAAAGGTTTAAGGTGGTAAAAGCTTTATTGGGTCATGACATTTGTGTGGTTATAAAAGATTCTCATTAATGATAAATGAGTAAAATAAAAACTTTAAAGTTGAAGTATTTTCTAAATTTAAAAATATGTTATTTATTTTGGAACAAAACTAAAAAAGAAAGTAACTCATCTAATTTGAAACGGAGGAAAAAGCTCTTACCAAACAACTCCGTAACTTGCATCGCTCTCTTCCATTCTTTATTAGTACCAATAAGTATAGTATAACATTCAGTGCCCAGTAAATGATTTAAATTGGTTCTTGGGTCAAAGTCAGTTATTTATTGCCTTCAACATAAATGACAAGCAAAACGGACCCCCCACGTCACGTGACCTCGAGAGGCAATATTATTGTTTTGTTGTTTTCCTTTCTCTAGTTTAATTAATGTTCTACCAACCCGTTACAGCTTCCAAAGGAAAAATCAGAAGAAATAATGGAAATTCATTTATGCAATGCCAATCGAATTTCCCTCTTGCAAAACTTGGCCTTTATTTTGCCATAACTACTTAGTTGGCTACTACTAAAGTTTCAAAAATATCTAGACTTAAAAATGTAGTATTCAAATTTAGGACGTCATGTAATAATATGATGGGTAACATGGAAAAATATACTAATTCATTTTGTCTTGAACTTCGAAAATGATAAATAATTCGAGCTAACTATTTTTAGAATGTATGACTGTTATTTGAGACGAGGAGTACATATTTCGCTCTTTTGGATCATTAATTTTCTAATAGGGAACTCTGCCATGGGATGTACACCATAGGCACACACCAACAATTTTTACCAAAATAAAACTCATAATTTTAGAAATGCCTCAATCATCTTTCTTTTGGTTTTTAGTAACGGTGTCAGACTGTCAGTGAACAAAGATCCATTGAAGTGAAAATATTGAAGACAGAAAAGGATTGAAAATACTCCTAAATTATCGAATATAACTCGCAAATGCCTTCTGTTATCTTTTACCCTATAAATGCTTTTAATGTTTTTCTGGGATCAAATATGACCCTAAAACTAACAGACCAAGGATAGTAATACTTGGATCTTTAAAATAATTTGTGACATTTTGTAAGCTTGCCACGTGTATTTCTTATAATTTATAAATAAAATTAAAACCCACTCATTTCTTTAAAAATAACCTACCCATGTCTTCTTGCTTGTTGAAACGCACAAGTACTATTTCCCAAGTCGAACCAAATTTATTGGCGTATCAGCTTTTTATAAGTAACATGACTGAGACGTAACCTAAAGCTACATTTTCGTTTGTCGAAGCAACAACAAATAGTGGTTTTTGATTATTATTTTTTTCCTTTTGGCGTTTTGAACACCTATGTTTAGATCAGGGGCGAAGCTACATTAAAGGTGTTCAATTAATTATCCTTCGTCGTAAAATTATACTAGATATATATGTAAATTATTAGGTTTTAGCGATATATAACATATACTGAACACCCTTTATCGAAAAAAAAATTTCCACTTCTTTCAAGTTTGAATATCCTTGAGAAAATTTCTGACTTCGCCATTGATTTAGACAGATAGTTATTTTCTACCTTCCCTCTTTAATTGCCCATGATCTTATTATACATATCCATGGCCTATGTAACCAAATACGTAAATTAAAATTCAACTCAATTAAATATAACATATTATGGAATTGGTGAGAGACCTTCAATGTTCTTAGTGAAGAAATGATACCATAATTAATAAGGTTATATCTAACTGACAAGAGAAGTTAGCTCAGATGGTTAGCACCCGCATACAATTACAGTATCGTGGGTTCGAGTTATCAGAAAGAGCCATTGTTCCAACTAAGGCTGCTTGGTGGGCCGGGTCTGAACCGGACCGGTCCCGTGGTCCTAACGGGCCTGGTGGGCCGGTCCTGGTAGTCCTGAGAAGCCCGTGACGGGCCGGTCTTGTAGTATTAGCCCACGAGCCCTGGACCGTTTAGCCCGGGACCGTCATACGGGCCTGGGCCGGTCCTGGCGGGCCTAACGGGCCCAACGGCTATTTTTTTTTTTTTTTAAAAAAAATTAAAATTCTCCAACGGCCATATTTAAAATCTAGCCGTTTGGGCTGAAAATATGACCGTTTTTAAGTTTAAAAAATGGTCATTTGGCCCCCAAACTTTATATAATTACACTTTTTCCCATTTCTCAACTATAAATACCCCCTCATTCTTTCATTTTTATTCACCAATTCATCAATATCTCTCAATATCTCTCAATCTCTCTCAATCTCTCTACTACAATTACTTAATTTATTGTTGAAATTTCGTGAAAAATTGTGAAGTTGTTGAATTGAAGTTTTCAAGTGTTCAACGATTTTCAATTTTCAAGAAGTTGTTCGGCAATCCGGTAAACTCGTTTCAACTCTTACGTTTTAAGAATATATTTTTGTGTGGTTTAGTTTGCATAATTATAATTAATATGGCATTTACTTTGAAAAAAATGTTTGGTAAAGGAAAAGATAAAACCGGTGAAAGTAGTGGCCAACCAACTACCCTTCCCCCGGCTCCCCGACCTAGAAAAGATAAGCAAGTTGAAAGTAGTCGTCAACCTAGACGTCCTCCTCCTTCCGTAATTCTTGATAGTGATCACCCTTGTTTTCAATTTACCGATAGTGAATTTTATCATAATGTTGCACCAGGTGATAGATTAGATGATGAAATTATGAATGCTCTTTATCCTAATGAAACCATCTTAGAAAATAATGAGGAAAATGAGGATGATGATGAAACCCAAGCACCGGATTTAGATGATACACCTACTAGTCCTCTTAATAACCCAACTGATGCACCGGTCGACCCACCTGTAGAAACTCCTACTTTTAATAGAGAACCTGCTAAACGCCTAGAAACATCATTAGTTTGGAATTTTTTTACTCAAGTAAGAGAACAAAATAAGGCTAAGTGTAAAACTTGTGGGAAATTAATGGTGCATAAATATACTGGAGACCGTAGCGGCACGGGTAGTTTGACTAGGCACATAAAAACACACCCTAGAGATAAGGCTAGATTTTTTCAAATGAAAGCGCAACTAGAGGGGACAAGTGTAGATTCTGCGGTTAACCCTAGTACAGGTTCAAATCTAGTTCAACCAGGAATTAACACTGTCACCGGAGGTATTTTATATTACGATCCAAATAGAGATCGTGAAGAATTAGCAAAGATGATTACTGTTATGTGCTTACCTTATACTTTTGCATCTAATCCTAATTGGGTTCATTATATTAGAAGAGTTTTTAATCCTACTTATAAAGGTTGGCCTCGCGCAACAGTTAAGAGTGATATTTATAAATTCAAACATGAATATGAACAATATTTGCGGTATTTATTTACTCATATACCTAATCGGATTTCTATTACTACTGATATTGGTAGAAGTGGTAATGATTGTGATTATCTAACTGTTACAAGTCATTGGATAGATGAGGAATGGATAATGCAAAAACGCATAATTGCATATAGAATAATTAATTCGCGTCACACAGGTAAGTTTATAGCTAACACTGTTGCAGATATTTGTAGATATTTTTGCTTTAGCGATAAAATAATGGCAATTTCAATGGATAATGCTTCTAGTAACACTAGTGCTATAGGCATGCTTACAACAACACTAAATCCTGCATTTACTAATATTTTCCATGTTAGATGTATTTGTCATATTTATCATTTAATTGTCGGTGATGGTATGCGAATATTAAACATAGAAATTGAAAAGGTTAGAATGGCTCTTAATTGGCTTTTTTATTCAAACCGTAGAAGTAGACTTAGAGAGTATTTTAAAAAATGTGATGAATATGGCCTTAGAGAAAGAAAGGTTCCTAAACCTTGCCCGACTAGATGGAATTGTATGTACGAAAGTTTAGTAGTAGCATATGAATATAGAAACCCAATTAATGCAACGTTTAATTCTCGGGTAGGTGGTGAGGATGATGATGAAATGCTTACTACTCAAGATTGGACGAATGTTAAAATTCTTTTAGATTTTTTAGAACATTTTCAAATTGCTACAAATGCATTTTCTGGGCAATATTATCCTACTATTTCAAACTGTTTAGTTTATATTGCAGCACTATCTGATTTGTTTGTTGAATTTGGTGAGGGTGGGGACATTTATGAACTTGCTATAAATGAAATGAAACAAAAGTTTAAAAAATATTTTTTTCCTATCCCTCCTATTTATGGTCTTGCTGCAATGCTAAATCCTACAATGAAATTGGGAGGTCCTCATTTTTGGTATTCAAATATTTATAAGGCTTTAGATCTTTCAAATGAGGAAATTGCTACACTTGCAGATGCAAAAGCTTCAATTAAAATTAATGCTCAAACAGTTTATAATGCTTATCAACTTGCCTTAGAGCATGCTAGGCCAACTATTCCAACCCCTACTTCATCTAGCTCACAATCCTCTAAAAGAGTTGCGGGCTTAAAAGCTCTTAAATCTTGGACGGAGTTCAGGGGGTCTCAAGGTGAAAATTATGATGAAACTTCACATCTAAATGAGCTTCAAGTTTATTTGTCTCAGGGACTTGAAAAGGAGAATCCAGACGGCTCTTTTGATCTTTTGGAATGGTGGAAGGCAAGGGAAAAACATTTTCCTGTTCTTGCAAGGATGGCTCGGGATATTTTATCAATTCAAGCTTCAACTGTTGCATCAGAGAGCGCTTTCAGTCAAGCAAGACTGCAAATAGGTGATCATAGAGCGTCTATGAGGGATAGCTTGGAAAAATCAGTACTGTTTAGAGATTGGATCCGCTCGGAAAGAAGAAACTTTGGAATTGCAGAAGCACAACCGGCGATAGATGAAGCTTATGAAGAAATGATAGCGGAACTTGCGGAGGATTCGGCTTCGCCCGGAAGTGGTGATGAACAAGCTTCTTTTCCACCACCACCAACGCAACCTCCTCCGAACCTTGAAGGATTTATGAGATTTGTTAGAGATAATACATAGACTAATATGTAACTTGTATTTTGGCACATCTTCCTTAGTTTTTTTTCCTTCTAATGGTGGTATTAGTACCTTGTTGTGCTCATTCCATTGGGGGAAGGATGACTAAGAAAGATATGTCATTTTTGGTAATAAAATTTATTGCTTCTACCCTTGAATATCTTTTCGCAATATTTCTTTGTCTTTACTTAGAATTATTTATAAGCTACAATATATACATAAGATACAATATATATACTACAAGAAAATATATTATGCGAATATATATACATAAGATACAATATATATGCTACAAGAAAATATATTATGCGAATATATATACATAAGATACAATATATATACTACAAGAAAATATATAAGAGAATATATATACATAAGATACAATATATATACTACAAGACAATATATTATGCGAATATATATACATAAGATACAATATATATACTACAAGACAATATATTATGCGAATATATATACATAAGATACAATATATATACTACAAGAAAATATATTAGAGAATATATATACATAAGATACAATATATATATATATACTACAAGACAATATATTATGCGAATATATATACATAAGATACAATATATATACTACAAGAAAATATATTATGCGAATATATATACATAAGATACAATATATATACTACAAGAAAATATATAAGAGAATATATATACATAAGATACAATATATATACTACAAGACAATATATTATGCGAATATATATACATAAGATACAATATATATACTACAAGAAAATATATAAGAGAATATATATACATAAGATACAATATATATACTACAAGACAATATATTATGCGAATATATATACATAAGATACAATATATATACTACAAGACAATATATTATGCGAATATATATACATAAGATACAATATATATACTACAAGAAAATATATAAGAGAATATATATACATAAGATACAATATATATACTACAAGACAATATATTATGCATGACAATTTAGTGTTTTACTATTGTTTTGTTATTTTCTTTTTCGTCAAGCACTTTAATAATTAGATCTACATATATACTACATATATATTTTTAATATAGCCATGATACTACAAGAAATTGCCTTAAAAAATAAATAAATAAAAAACCCGCTAGGCCCGCGAAGCCCACGAGCCCGGCCCGTTAAGCACAGGACCATGTGGGCTTAGGCCCGTCACGGGCCGGTTCCACCCATTGAGCCCACGAAGCCCGGGACCGCCAGAGCCCAGGCCCACGAAGCCCGGCCCGTTTGGCCCACTAAGGCCCGGGCCCGGGCCAGAATACAGCACTAGTTCCAACAAAGTAGAATCAAACGGGAGGGAAAACCAACAAAAAAAAAGTCATGTCTAACCTTTTATAGGAGTCGCGATAGTTGATGAAATATTAGCAAGTGTTATGAATAGTTTGTACATTGGATACTACTTTGGATACTACATTGGATGCTACATTGGATGCCCATGTTGTGAATAACTTAAAGATTAAATTTCCTATTTTATGTCCATCATCTTTACTTTTTATGCCTATAAAAGGCCATGTAATTGCAATGAAAAATTACACCAAAGTGAAAGAAGAAAACACTTCTCCATTCTCTCTATCTCTTCTTGTTTACATTTTACTGCATTGCTTTTATTTTATAACACGTTATCAGCACGAAGCTCTAATTTTATTCTTAACTCCCGCTAAGTTGAGCCATATTTTATTAAGGTATGTATCATTATAATCATTTTATTTATGGCAGTACATATCATATGCTCATTGTTTGCAGATTACTTGTGCGCTTGGGCATCTTAAATAGTTTAAGTACATTGCAGTGATAAAATAACTATTTCCTTCCGTGCTCAACTCTTAGAGGACCTCAAAGTCATCAAACTAGCTATGCACTAATGTCATACTTATAATATTCATGGACTCCCTAGATCAAAACATATCTTTAAGGCATTTTGAAGAACTGTGAGAAATAAATTGACAAGCAATAATTTTATAGTTTAATTACTTTATATTTATTGGAACATATAAATAATGTTAGTCACGTTCAGTTCTATTAACACATATATATCAATAATATAAAGTGAAATGAAACAAGTATGTAATTTCTACTTTATGGCAAGAATAAAATGAAATAGTAGATTGTTAACATGATATAGCTCTATTTTCATTTCTTTTACCTTAATCGTTTTGTTTTCATTAATTGTTTATTATTATAATTATTTCTCTAACTTATTCATCTTTTATGATAGTTTTCACTATGTCAAATTTATCAAAACTTGAATTTGTGGCACTTGACATCACCGGGAGGAACTATTTATCATGGGTTCTTGATGCTGAAATTCACCTTGACGCTAAAGGTCTTGGAAATACTATTATACAAGGAAATGAAGCATCAAATCAGGATAAAGCGAAGGCCATGATTTTCCTTCGTCATCATCTACATGAAGGGTTAAAAAATGAATATTTAACAGTAAAAGATCCACTTGAATTATGGATTAATTTGAAGGATCGATATGACCACCTAAAACTTACGGTATTACCGAAAGCTCGGTATGAGTGGATACATTTAAGGTTGCAAGACTTTAAAACTGTAAGTGAGTATAATTCTGCTATCTTTAAAGTAAGTTCTCTATTAAAATTATGTGGAGACACTATCACAGATGAGGACTTATTGGAAAAAATATTTTCTACTTTTCACGCTTCAAATGTGGTGCTACAACAACAATACCGTGAAAAAGGTTTTAAGAAATATTCTGAGTTAATCACATGCCTACTTGTGGCTGAGCAGAATAATACTCTATTAATGAAAAATCATGAAGCCCGTCCCACTGGGTCAGCTCCATTTCCGGAAGTGAATGTTGTAGCAACATATGATAAGTTTGAAAGAAAACAAAATAATTACCGTGGTCGTGGACATGGTCGTAAACGTGGACGTGGCAGGGGGCGAAACAATTATCGTCATTATGGTGGAAATAAATTGGAGAACAATAAGGGTTCTCAAATTAATCATTCAAAAGGTAAAGCTAGTATGTGTCACCGATGTGGTATGAGAGGTCATTGGGCACGCATTTGTCGTACGCCAGAACATTTTGTCAAACTTTATCAAGCCTCCCTCAAGAAAAAAGAAAATAATGTGGAGGCACACTTGACCTTTCAAAATAATGATGATGAAGCAGGTCCCTCAAATAAATATGATTCTAAGGCACATCTTGCATATAAAGATGATGATTTTGAAGGCCTAACAAATATTACTCATTTAGAAGTTGGGGACTTCTTTGAGGATATTGACTGAAGAACTAATCATCTTACTGGGGAATGAAGCTATAAAAGTTGTTATGTTTATGTTTGCAACTAGTTTATTTTTCTTGAGTGTATTTTCCTAATGCATCATGTGTTGCTAGTTTCTACATTTCTAATGTATTTCTTAATGTTTTTTTCCTGCTTGTCTTTCATATTTCTTATGATGTATTATTTGTCTTTTTTATGAAGAATATGAAAATTCCCCAGTCTTCAGTTGGACTCAAGATTAATAAAGATGATATATGTCTTCTGGATAGTGCTACAACACACACTATTTTAAAAGATAAGAGATATTTCTCTTATTTGGTAATGAAAGAAGCGAATGTTAATACAATATCCGGTAGTACAAGATTAATTGAAGGTTCTGGAAGAGCCAATTTATTACTACCAGGAGGAACAAATTTGGCTATTGATGAAGCACTATATTGTAGTAAATCTCAAAGAAACTTATTAAGTTTCAAAGATATTCGCCAAAATGGCTATCATATTGAGACTACAAATGATGAAAAGATTGAATATCTTTATATTACTACAATAATGTCCGGTAAGAAATATGTGCTTGAAATGTTACCTGCTCTTTCCTCCGGCTTATACTACACAAGTATTAGCAGGATTGAAACACATGCCGTAGTAAACGAGAAGTTTACTAATCAAGATAATTTTATTATTTGGCATGACCGGTTGGGCCATCCTGGTTCTAATATGATGCGTAAAATAATTGAGAATTCACATGGACATGCAATGAAGAATCAGAAGATTCTTCAATTTAAGGAATTCTCTTGTGCTGCGTGTTCTCAAGGAAAATTAATTATTAGACCATCAACTATTAAAGTTAGGATGGAATCCCCTGCATTTCTGGAACGTATACAGGGTGATATATGTGGGCCCATTCACCCTCCATGTGGACCATTCAAATATTATATGGTTTTGGTAGATGCATCTACAAGATGGTCACATGTGTGCTTACTATCAACTCGCAATATGGCATTTGCGAGATTGTTGGCTCAAATAATAAAGCTAAGAGCACAATTTCCAGATTATGCAATTAAGACAATTCGTCTTGATAATGCCGGTGAGTTTACATCCCAAGCCTTTAATGATTATTGTATTTCAACTGGGATAACAATTGAGCATCCGGTTGCTCATGTTCATACACAAAATGGTCTAGCAGAATCATTGATCAAACGCCTCCAATTAATTGCTAGACCAATGCTTATGAGAACAAAACTTTCCATTTCAGTATGGGGTCATGCTATTTTGCACGCAGCAGCACTTGTGCGGATAAGTCCCACAAGTTATCATAAAGTCTCCCCATTGCAATTAGTTTTTGGTGAGGAGCCAAATATTTCCCATCTTAGGATCTTTGGTTGTGCGATATATGTTCCAATTGCTCCACCACAACGCACAAAAATGGGTCCTCAAAGAAGGTTGGGGATATATGTTGGATATGAATCTCCTTCTATTTTAAAATATCTAGAGCCGATGACTGGAGATTTATTTACGGCAAGATTTTATGATTGCCATTTTAATGAATCAGTATATCCAACATTAGGGGGAGAAAATAAGCAGCTGAAAAAGAAGATAGATTGGAATGCATTATCACTGTGTCATTTAGATCCTCGAACAAATCAATGTGAACAAGAGGTTCAAAAGATTATTCATTTACAAAATATTGCAAATCAATTGCCAGAAGCATTCACTAACCTACCAAGGGTGACTAAGTCACATATTCCAGCTGCTAATGCTCCAATTCGAGTTGATATCCCGACAGAACAATTAATTAAAACAAATGAGTCTAAGCCATGCTTGAAACGTGGTAGACCAATCGATTCTAAAGATAAAAATCCTCGAAGAAGAAAAGGAGCAAGTGATCAAAGTGAACATAACACAGAGGTAGTGGCTCAAGAAGAGCCCCAAGACGTAACAAATGATAAGACCTTAGGAGAGGTCCAGGTACCTAAAAATAATGAAAATGAAGAGATATCAATAAGTTACGTCTCAACCGGGAAAAGATGGAACCGAAATAATATTGTTATCGATAACATTTTTGCTTATAATGTTGCTGTTGAAATAATGCAACAAGATGAGGATCTTGAACCAAAATCTGTCAATGAATGTAGACAGAGAAATGATTGGCCAAAATGGAAAGACGCTATCCAGGCAGAGTTAACTTCACTTGGAAAACGTGAAGTCTTCGGACCCATAGTTCGAACACCTGAAGGCATAAAGCCAGTAGGGTATAAATGGGTTTTTGTGCGAAAACGAAATGATAAAAATGAAGTCGTTAGATATAAAGCACGACTTGTGGCACAAGGGTTTTCCCAAAGGCCTGGAATTGATTATATGGAGACATATTCTCCTGTAGTGGATGCTATCACCTTCAGGTATCTCATAAATATGGCAGTACAAGAAAAACTTGATATGCATCTAATGGATGTTGTTACAGCCTATTTGTATGGATCATTAGACAACGAAATTTTTATGAAAGTACCTGAGGGATTTAAAGTGCCAGAAGCATATAAAAATTTTCGAGAAACTTGTTCAATAAAGCTTCAGAAATCTTTATACGGATTGAAACAATCAGGACGTATGTGGTACAATTGCCTGAGTGAATACCTGTTGAAAGAAGGATACAAGAATGATCCAATTTGTCCCTGTGTCTTTATAAAAGGGTCTGGATCTGAATTTGTTATAATCGTCGTGTATGTTGATGATTTAAATATCATTGGAACTCCTGGGGAGCTTCCAAAAACAGTAGACTATTTGAAGAAAGAATTTGAAATGAAAGATCTTGGAAAGACAAAATTTTGTCTTGGTCTACAAATTGAGTATATGAAAGATGGAATATTTGTCCATCAATCGACATACACCGAAAAGATTTTAAAGCGATTCTATATGGATAAAGCACATCCATTGAGTACCCCGATGGTTGTGAGATCACTTGATATAAAGAAAGATCCATTCCGACCTCATGAAAATGATGAAGAGCTTCTTGGTGCCGAAGTACCATATCTTAGTGCAATTGGGGCATTAATGTATCTTGCCAATAATTCCCGACCAGATATAGCTTTCTCAGTAAGCTTATTGGCAAGATTTAGTACTTCGCCAACACAAAGACACTGGAATGGTATTAAACATATATTCAGATACCTCCAAGGGACCATTGATATGGGTTTATTTTATTCAAATGAATCCAAGCCATCATTGATTGGTTATGCAGATGCAGGATATTTGTCTGATCCACACAAAGGTCGATCTCAGATAGGCTATTTATTTACAAGTGGAGGTACAACCATATCATGGCGTTCGACAAAACAAACTATGGTTGCTACTTCTTCAAATCATGCAGAGATAATAGCCATTCACGAAGCAAGTCGAGAATGCGTTTGGTTAAGATCTATAACTCAACACATTCAGCAAACATGTGGTCTTTCTTCGAAAGAGAATATTCCAACAATATTGTATGAAGACAATGTTGCATGCATAGCTCAATTGAAAGGAGGATATATCAAAGGAGATAGAACAAAACACATTTCACCGAAATTCTTTTTCACTCATGATCTTCAGAAGAATGGTGAAATAGATGTACAACAAGTTCGTTCAAGTGATAATTTGGTTGATCTGTTCACTAAGGCATTACCAACCTCAATATTTGAAAAGCTGATATATAAGATTGGAATGCGTCGTCTTCGAGACATTAAGTGATTTTTCATCAGGGGGAGTAACTACACACTGCACTCTTTTCTTTAACCAAGGTTTTGTCCCACTGGGTTTTCCTGGTAAGGTTTTTAATGAGGCAGCAAGCAATGCATATTATAAATAACTATGTACATCCCAATATTTTTTTTGTAAGTTTTTAATGAGGCACATTATCTTACATGGACATCCAAGGGGGAGTGTTATGAATAGTTTGTACATTGGATACTACTTTGGATACTACATTGGATGCTACATTGGATGCCCATGTTGTGAATAACTTAAAGATTAAATTTCCTATTTTATGTCCATCATCTTTACTTTTTATGCCTATAAAAGGCCATGTAATTGCAATGAAAAATTACACCAAAGTGAAAGAAGAAAACACTTCTCCATTCTCTCTATCTCTTCTTGTTTACATTTTACTGCATTGCTTTTATTTTATAACACGTTATCAGCACGAAGCTCTAATTTTATTCTTAACTCCCGCTAAGTTGAGCCATATTTTATTAAGGTATGTATCATTATAATCATTTTATTTATGGCAGTACATATCATATGCTCATTATAATGTGAAAACTTAAAAATCCCTAACTTAAAATAAAGCCAAAACGTGTTTAAGGAATTCCGTGAGGTAGGTACCGTTTTGTTCCCTAAATGCCCCTACTTTTGTAAACTCACTCTATAAAGCACATTGTCAGCCTTTTTACAATCATCTCTCTCAGTACACTGTGCACTCTATTTACAGGTATTTCTTCTCTCTCTATATATATCTCTCATTATTTCTCGGTGGGATCGTTACTTTTTCGAATGTAAATAGAAATTTGAAGCTATTTATTCTTGAAAATCGTATGAAATGTTGAGATTTTGCAGAAATTTGGGTCAATTATGTGTTGAATGAGAAGCCCTTACCTTTTGTACCATCCATAGCATGTTTTAGAGTACAACAAATAAATTTTGCTGAATGCGTTGCTATATTGAATGCATGCCATAGTTGTGAGGTTAATTTCGCGGATAATTATCCAACTTTCAATTTGTTCGCATAAAACTAACTTTTGTAACACAAAAAAAAATGACTGAATTATACCTATGCATGACAGACTGGTATTTAACTCATGTAATTCCTTCTTTTTTTGTGTGTGTGTGTGTCTTTTTTGGTGGTTGTTTTAAAGAGTAGAAACTGGGAATTAGTAACATGCTCTTTTTGCATCATATTATTGGAGACAATGCTTTTTTGACATATGGTAATGAAATTACTGCTTTAAGGATGACGTACGTTCATAATGTGTTAAATTAACCTGAAGCATTTTTAACATGTGCTTTATTTTTTATATCGTTGTTGTTGTAGTGAAAGAGCATAATCTTATAGGTGATGCTGCAATAGTTACATGGGAAGAACATAATTTTTTTGTTTTGCATGTTAAATTTACTCAATTGTCAAAATTCATTTGTTTGTTTTGCATGTTAAAGTTAATTTTCAAAGTTCCACGAGATCTAATTTTGCTGGTCTGATCGAGTTACTCTGTTTTCGTTGACCATGTGTGGTTTCTGTTTTTTTCCTGGTCTTAAGATGGTGTTATCTGATCCTTTTGAAAGAAATAGCTGGATTGAACTAGCTTCAGGCTGTCTGTATAATTGACATTGGGAGCTTTAATTATCTTTTTCCTTCAGCACTAATCTTCATTGGGATCTTTAGTCAGTTTTACCTTGGCATTGGTTGATTTTACAATGCTGTTATGCATCACTTTCAACTTGGTTTTGAAATATAACTGAACTTCCCACTTGGCACTTTTCGCCGAATGCTGTTACTCAAGAGTCAAAATGCTAATCTGACTTGCAATAACATTATTATACCTGTGGAAGAGCTTTTGCATTATTTATATCATATATGTGCTGTTTTCCAAGGAGTGAGGTGCCTTGAGTTTCTTAAAATTCGTTTTCCTATGTTCTTTACTCATGGTATAAAGAAGGGAGGTCATTCTATTGCCAAATCCTTTTTGTTATACCCAGTCCATGTCTCTCCGGAGAAGTGCTTTTCTATTTTTTTAAAAACTTAAATGGCAATGGGACTCTACAGTAACGACACTCACATTTACTTCAAATCTTGTATTGCAAATTTCATTGCAAAGTGGCGCTCCGCTGATCTGCTTCAACGCTTCTGAATACAGAATACTTTTTGTTATACCCAGTCCATGTCTCTCCAGAGAAGCGCTTTTCTATTTTTTTTAAAACTTAAATGGCAATGGGATTCTACAGTAACGACACTCACATTTACTTCAAATCTTGTAGTGCAAATTTCATTGCAAAGTGGTGCTCAGCTGATCTGCTTCAACGCTTCTGAATACAGAATATTTGCTATATGTGATTGAAAACAGGATTGTTCTTCGTTTCGTTCCTAGTTTATTTGTCCATGACCTAAATTTCATTAGATCTGGAATTTAAAGTTGTAAACTGGATATGCGAGAAGCACAGTTTTTGTTTGTGGTTCATAACTTGGTTTCATCATTGTTACAGCTGTACTGGCCTCTTTTTCCAAGATGTCGGATGCTAAGGCCCCCCTTCATCCCAAGAGGAAGAAGCAGGTGGTGGACTTTCTTCTCCAATTCAGATGGATCATTGTTATCGTCTTTGTCCTTCCTTTTTCGTTCCTGTTTTACTTCTCCATATATCTAGGGGATGTTAAATCTGAGAGGAAATCATATGAGCAGCGTCAGAAGGAACACGATGAAAATGTTAAAGAGGTCGTGAAGCGCCTTGGGGAGAGGGATGCATCAAAGGATGGTCTCGTCTGCACAGGCAGGCCTCCGTGGGTGGTTGTCGGAATGAGAAATGTAGACTATAAGCGTGCTCGTCATTTTGAAGTTGATCTTTCTAAGTTCAGAAATATACTTGAAATTGACAAGGAAAGAATGATTGCTAGAGTTGAGCCTCTGGTCAATATGGGCCAAATCTCTAGAGTTACTGTCCCAATAAATCTTTCCCTTGCAGTTCTTGCTGAGCTTGATGATCTGACCGTTGGTGGTCTGATCAATGGCTTCGGGATTGAAGGAAGCTCTCACATCTTTGGATTGTTCTCTGACACTGTTGTGGCACTTGAGATAGTTCTAGCAGACGGACGGGTGGTTAGAGCTACAAAGGACAATGAGTATTCTGATCTTTTTTACGCTATCCCGTGGTCTCAGGGGACATTGGGTCTTCTTGTTTCAGCTGAAATCAAGCTTATACAAGTTAAGGAGTACGTGAGACTTACCTACAAACCTGTAACTGGTAATCTTAAAGAGCTTGCACAGGCTTATGCGGATTCTTTTGCACCTAGAGATGGAGACCAGGACAATCCTTCTAAAGTTCCAGAGATGGTAGAAGGCATGATTTATAGTCCCACAGAAGGTGTTATGATGACCGGTAGATATGCTTCGAAACAGGAAGCCAAGCAAAAGGGTAATGTAATCAACAATTATGGTTGGTGGTTCAAACCATGGTTTTACCAGCATGCTCAAACTGCACTGAAAAGAGGGGAATTTGTGGAGTACATTCCAACTAGGGACTACTATCACAGGCACACAAGATCCTTGTATTGGGAAGGGAAACTAATTCTTCCATTTGGTGATCAGTTCTGGTTTAGATTTCTCCTAGGATGGCTCATGCCACCCAAGATCGCTCTGCTCAAGGCCACTCAAAGTGAGGCTATCAGGAACTATTACCATGACCATCATGTCATTCAGGATCTGCTTGTTCCTCTTTACAAGGTTGGAGATTGTCTTGAGTGGGTCCACCGCGAAATGGAGGTAAAACTCTATACTCTTTGTTTTCTGTTCATGCACGAAGCACAATAAGATTGACTGTGTTCTCTATGGTTTTCATGTTTGTTCCAAGAGTGCAACGAACAGAAGAAATACTTTTCATGTCTGATTGTATTTGAATTAAATTTGTTTAGGTATATCCTATCTGGCTCTGCCCACACAGAATTTACAAGCTGCCTGTGAAACCTATGATCTATCCTGAACCAGGATTTGAGGCACACCGCAGGCAGGGTGACACTGAATATGCTCAGATGTATACTGATATTGGCGTCTACTATGTTCCTGGAGCAGTCCTCAGGGGTGAGCCCTTTGATGGTGCAGAGAAATGCCGCCAACTGGAGCTTTGGTTGATCGAAAACCACGGGTTCCAGGCTCAATACGCGGTCACTGAACTGACAGAGAAGAACTTCTGGAGGATGTTTGATAATAGCCTCTACGAGCAGTGCAGAAAAAAATATAAAGCCATCGGAACCTTCATGAGCGCGTACTATAAATCCAAGAAAGGAAGGAAGACGGAGAAGGAGGTGCAGGAAGCCGAGCAAGAGAAAGCTGAACAAGAGACTCCAGAAGTCGATGAGCAAGAGAAAGCATATTGATTTTAAATCAGTTTCATTAGATTTTCTCTGCCTTTTGTCATCCATTTAGTTGTGCTAGTCTGAACTTTCAGTTTAAATAACCATCTAAATTCAGATAATGTTCCAAATAATGGTAACTGCAGTTCGAAATTCAGATGATGGTCCAAATAATGGTTCACATGGATCCGTTTCCGTTTCGTGTTATTTAAAATTTTGTGGTAGCTTTCAAGAAGGAATCAATTGTTTTCTTTAGATGTTTCTAGTGTCCAGTTCAACAGATGGTTTTTACTTTATTGAAAAAGTTCCAGCAGATAATACACATCCAGTACTGAAGATTCACTTTAACAAAACCATGAAATGGTTTGTCTATTTACTGAAAATAATTGCAACAACTTTCAGCTAGCCTATCTGTCACAACATTTCCCAATTTATTCAGTATAGGTAAAACAAAAACTCAAATGTAAGGCGCACCAAAAGGGATTGTACGAACAGAACATAAAATACTCCATAGCATAACCTTTACAATCAAAACCAAATATTTAGAATAGACATTATTTCTTAGAATAAATTTTACCCTCCACACTCCTAGCTACCATTTGACCATAGATTTTGGCTTCATTTTTTCCAAAAAAAAAAAAAATGAAAATATTGTTTGTTTATGAAATATGATCATGTTTTGGGAGGAAAAAATTCAAAAAATTTTGAGTTCCCAAAATCTGCTCAGTTTTTTGGGTGAAATTTTTTTTTCCACTCAGAAAACTTTAACTTTTCTTCAAATAAAATGCATGTCCAAACACTATCTTGGTTAGTGGAGCTCGAAAAGTATGAAGTATGTTCAGGCCAACTTATTAATACAGATAAGAATTGCTTTATCAATTGCCTCCAGTGAAGACATTCAGAGAATAAATGATATCACAGGATACAAGTATAAAGAATTTCCTATGACTTACTTGGGGTGTCCATTGTATGCGGGAAGGAAGAGGATTTCTTTTTTTAATGATATGATCACAAAGATTGTGAGAAAAACATCTGCCAACAAATTTAGGCACTTGTTCCTACTTTTGAAACTACTATTGTTAGATGGATTAAACCAGTTGCAAATTGGGTTAAGCTTAACACAGATGGTAGTAGGGATGGAGAAGGGTATATGGGATCAGGGCGAATCATTAGAAATTCTAATGGTGTTTTGATTATGGCATTTGCACAACCACTGGGAAGGGGTAGTAGTAACTTACCTGAGACTAAAGCGGCATTGATTGGAGTTAAATGGTGCATCGACCAGGGATATCGCAGTTTGATTTTAGAATGTGACTCTTTGATCTTGGTTAACATGTTGAAAGGCTTGTACAATCATTCTTGGCAAATTAAGGATATTCTACAACTCTTGTAATCTTGCGAGTTTTCAATCCAGCATTGCAATCGTGAAGCTAATCAAGTAGCAGATGCATTGGCTAAATGGAGCATCGTTCATGGGGAATTCTATCTTTTATAGTTGGAAGGATCTTCCCAATCAAGCTACATGCCCATATGTAATGGACAAGATACAAATGGCTACATGTAGACACAGTGGAAAAAGGAAATTTGTTACTGAATTTATGTAATTTTCTGCATAACCACTTTTTGGGGACTCCTTACATACATAGGTAGACTTCCTTACGTAATATTGGTAAGAAAGCTGCTCTATCCTTGTATTTGTTCTATTAGCAGAGGTAAGGTGAAGTCACCCTCTGTTAGGTGCTTTTTTTGCTGGGATTAATATAAAAGGAAGGCACCATGTAAAGGTGTAAAATTTTATTTAAAAAAAAAAAAAACTAGTGGAGCTAAGATAAATCTTTTTGTCCAAAGAAAGTAAACAAAATTCCTCTAAGCTGTCAGCATATTCCATCTCTCTCTCTCTATGGAAAAATGAAGTGGCCAATAAACAAGAAGTATCCGTTAGAAGCTTGAACGTTAAGCCTACCGTTAGAATCCAGCTCACCCAACTCTTTAAAACATCAATTCTACACATAGAATCTTCCATAGACAGAATCTAGACCTTCCTTCCTCCATATTCTCTGCATTCCGTCACCAACCACAAACTCCATAGAAGCAAATTAAGAAGAAAAAAAGAAAGCAAGAGATGGGTATGGTAGTGGTTATATCACTTCCATTTATAATATTCACAATATTTATTGGATTTGGGTGTTATTTTGTTGGGAGAGCTAAAGGTAGACAAGATCTCAGAACCAATCCCCAAGTTTTTGGGGTACCCACTCCACCTCCCGGTACTTGTCCTACTGCTGCTGCTGCTCCTCCTCCTTTGCCTTCAACTCATTTCAAGCATGACAACACTTCCAATGTGTAAAGAAATTACTGATGAATTATGAAGTTGTACTGCGAATTACGGATGGATTATGTTTTATCATATTAATTAGTAAAGAAATTGTAACAAGTGAATGTGAAGTTTGCTTTCATATCTACATTAAAATTTAAATTCTATTACTTTGATTTCCTCAACTATCATTTCAACACTTTTAGAGCACATTTGATGAAGATGAGCTTCAAACATCCGACTTGTGTAGTAAATTCGAATTAAATGAGTATTTTGTAGTTAGTAAAGCTTACCGCATCTAGTTAGGAGTTTCACCCCCCCCCCCCCCGGGTTTGTTTGCACAACGTAAAGGAAATGGAACTTGATGTTTTTGTTTTAATCCCCGGTCGACAAGATGCTTTCGCCCCCTAAACTTTTGTTAAAATTGGTTTTGCCTCCTATCCTTTTGATTTAGGTCTCCTTCCTCTCAAAAGTTAGGATCTGCAGTTGAGTTGGGGGGAGGGGATACAGAAGGATTTTGTGAAAAAAACTATACAATAGCTAACAAGACATTTGAGAGCCCCTTATTACTTTTGTAAAGGGGACAAGTGAGGTTGCTGAGTTGGTTAAGCACCTTCACCAACGATCATTAGGTATTGGATTCGAGTCACGCTGGAAGGGAAGCGTGGAAACACCATAGATCTTCCTAATTTGAGAGGAAAAAAAAATTAAAGGAACAGAAACATCCCAAAGTTAAGGTAAGAGTTGAAAAATGAGTTATTATTAATTAAGAGTCATTATGCATCCAAATATTAATATCAACACTGTGTTAGGGATTGCGAATGTATTGGCATTTTTTGCGCCATACTGTTAAACTTGTTCCATCAAGAGGTTCAAAGTACTGTTAATTTTCAGAATTGTTAAACTATGCGAATATTCATGTTTTATGCTATGATAAGATTTTAATAACTTATTTAAACTTAAAAATCTATTAAGTTTGTCAAGTAGAAGGACTAAATAAACACCACTCACTAATTGTAAGTTTTATCTTACTTGAACATCCACATTACTAAGGTTAGAATTTACAAATAACTGCAACTACAACAACAATCCAGTGTATTCTTACAAGTGGGGTCTGGGGGAGGGTAGGATGTACACAGCCTTATCCCTACCCGGAAGGACAGAGACACTATTTCCGGTAGACCTTTGACTAGAGAAAAGATGGAAAAAGCACTGATAGCAAGTAATAACAATACAAGATAATTAGAAAATTAAATCCAAGATAGCAAAGAAAAGATGAAATAAGTACTGATAGCAAGTAATAATAGTGCAAGATATGTAGTAATAGCAAACTAAGAGAGTACTGATGGCAAGTAATAACAGTACAAAATATGTGGTACTAGCAAACTAAGGATAAAAGTGATACCATACTAACACTAATACTATTGCACTAAGGAAGACAACAAGAAACGCTCAACTACATACTAACATTCTACACTAATTTTCAACATTCACATCCTCCTATCAAGGGTCATGTCCTCGATTAGCTCAAGTTGCGCTATGTCCCGCCTAATCACCTGTCCCCAAGACTTCTTTGACCTACCTATACCCTTCCTCTTACCCCTAAGTCCAACCTCTCACACCTCCTGTCTGGGGCATCTGTGCTTCTCCTGTTAACATGTCTGAACCATCTTAGCCTCGCATCTTGCATCTTTTCCTCCAAAAGGGTCACTCCCACCTTTTTTCAAATAACTCCATTCCTAATTCTATCTAACCTACTATACCCACACATCCATCTCAATATCCTCATTTCAGCTACATTTATCTGTTGGACATGGGATTTCTTGACTGGCCATCACTCTGTCGCATACAACATAGTCGGTCAAACACTACCTTGTAGAACTTATCTTTAAGTTTCAACGGCACATTCTTATCGCACAAGACATCGGAAGTGAGCCTCCACTTCATCCACCCTGCTCTGATACAGTGTGTGACATCCACGTCAATCTCCCCATCACTCTGAATCACAGACCCAAGGTACTTAAAGCTCTCCCTCATGGGAATGACTTGCGTATCAAGCCTCACATCCCCGTTCGCTTCCTAGGTAACACCTCTGTCTTGGTCCTGCTTAACTTGAAACCTTTAGACTTAAGGGTATGTCTCCAGAATTCCAATATTTCGTTAACACCACCTCGCGTCTCATCAATTAGAACTATGTCATAGGCAAATAACATGCACCAAGGCACCTCCCCTTGAATGTGTCGCGTCAATGCATCCATTGCCAAGGAAAACAAAAATGGGCTAAGTGGTGATCCCTTATGTACCCCATATCAATCGAAAAGTAATCAGAGTCTCCTCCTACGGTCGTTACCCGTGTCTTAGCTCCATCATACATGTCATGGACCATACGAATGTACGCTACTGGTACTCTCGTAGCCTCCAAACATCTCCATAAAACCTCTCTCGGGACTGTCATAAGCTTTTTCTAGGTCAATGAATACCATATGCAGGTCCTTCTTTATTGCCTAATATTTCTCCACCAATCTCCTCACAAGGTTAATGACTTCCCTAGTCGACCGCCCCGATATAAAACCAAACTAGTTCTCGAAAATGGATACACTTCTCCTCATCCTCCCCTCAATCACCCCCTCCCAAACTTTCATCGTATGGCTCAACAACTTGATACCCCTATAGTTATTGTAGTTTTGGATATCCCCTTGTTCTTGTACAACGGAATTATCATACTCCACCTCCACTCTTCAAGCATTTTCTTCGTCCTAAAAATTACATTAAACAACCTAGAGAGCCATTCCAAGCCCGCCTTACCCTCTTCCAGAATTTCACAAGGATCTCGTTTGGACCGGTCGCTTTATCCCTACTCATCTTGCGCATAGCCCCTTCAACATCCCCCACTCTTATGCATCTACAATACCCAAAATCTCGACGTCACTCAAAGTACTCCAACTCACCCAGCATATGACGAGCGCAAAACACACACTTAAATTGTGCTCATTAGTTAAAGATAGTATAGTATAATATCGTGTCCACAGGGATTAGATTTAAACAACATTCTCGTAGTTTGTATATTGATTGCTATCTGGGAGGATCAACAGTTGAGATTTATACGATTAATAATAAGATTTAACTAAGAATCTAAAATCTACAACTATTGACTACTGACTATCGAAACAAGGAATATGCAATTAAGGATATCTGTGGGAGAGGATAGGGTTTTGACGGAATAAGTGCAAGATAATTATTCGGGATCTAACTCTAGATAATTCACTTCCAATATTCAAGTGATTGTCTCGAATTCACTCTATTATTATTTCAAACACTCAGCAAAAACTCCTCTCTCGATTAAGTCTTAACCTCACGAGATGGACCAGTTTAAGTTCTGTGAAGATATGCAAGAATGCGTAGTGGATCGGTCTTTAGAAAAACCTTTTTTGATTATTTTCCTAATTACATTTAATCAATGATTCAACTAACCTCTTTCGATTACTTAGAAGAATCTATGAACTCAACCAACAATATAATGTAATGATATCACAAGTTATTCCTCTTTCGATTACAAGAACAAGTGAATATAGATGCAACAATTAAATCTTCCAAAAACGATTCAAATACATAAAAAGAGAGTAATAATTCACAGACAATCACCAATACACCAAATCTATCAAAATCCAAAAGGAACTACTTCATAGACATGGAAACTAAAGTATAAGAAAACATAAATTCAAGGGGAAAAGGTCAAAATATCCCTCTACTATTGTTTATTGTTTACTTGTGCCACCCGTTATACTTTTCGTACATTCTTGTCCCTATTGTTAACAAAATTTGCAAAATTACCCCTAAACCTAACGTCCCTCCTCTGTGGCAGCTGACCCCTCTAATATTTTGTCCATGTCAGCTTCCATGTTAGCTACCATGTCATGACCCCACCAAATTAAAACCCTAACATAAACAACCCATCACTTCTCACCTCTCCACTCTTTCTCTCATTTTCTCTCCCTCACGTCATACCAAAATCGCCGAAACCATAACATTTCACCGGAAATTTTTAGCAGGCAGAACTAACCTCCACGGTACTGGCTCCGCTCTTCGTCTCTTTTCTCCTTCTTCATGTTTCGTCATTCAAACAACAACCCCGTTCATTTTCTTCTACTGATCATTTTCTCTTTCTTCTTTGCAGAATTTTTTTTCGAAATTTGATGTATCTCAAATTTGACGACTCTAACCATTCAAATTTGGAACCAAATCATAAGTTCCAAGAGCGTAAATAATAAAAAATTTATAATTTTCTTAAACATTTTACTACGCGACAAAAGGGGATAGAAGACGAAAAAAGAATAACTATCAAAACCAGACTATGTATTCGAAAAAATTGAGCCAATCCATAAAAAGATACAGCCAATAAACCGCCCAAAATGTAACTTGTAAGATCTAAAATAGTAAGGAAACAATTTTTATAGTACAAAGATGAATTTTAAGAGTTTTTCATCAGAAATAGGGAGAAAATCGGTGATAGTATCAAAATTTGAACATTGAAAAAAATCAGCTCAAAATTTCCATTCATTCGATTTTCTCTGAGAGAATACAGGAACAAGTGTTCATTTCAATATGTGCAATTAGTTCAAAATGAGCATATGAAATCGCTGGGAAAAGATAATACAAAAAAAAAAGGAAAAAACCCTTCAATTTTATTTGAGGATTAAATTACTTCCAATGCTGACATAACATTTTATTTGGTGGGACTTGCTGACTTGGCTGCTGACATGGACAAAATATTAGAGGGGTCAGCTGCCACAGTGGAGGGACATTAGGGTTAGGGGTAATTTTGCAAACTTTATTAACGGTAGGGACAAGAATGGACGAAAAGTATAACGGGTGGCACAAGTAAACAATAAACAATAGTAGAGGGATATTTTTTACCCTTTTCCCTAAATTCAATCCAAACCCGGATCTTGAGTGCGGAAGGAATAATGAAATTTGTGTGCTTATGTTCTTCCCAAGCTTCTTTAGCCTCCTTAGCTCAAAAATGTGTCAAAAGTCTCGAAAATGGTGATTTTTGTGTATGTAAGCCAACCCCCAATAAACCCTGGATGAAATTACCCTTTTTAGCGAAAATAGAAAGTCACTCTAACATTTTTGTGTCACCTTCTTGCGCCTCGCGCCCAACGCTGTGGCATGCAGAGTGCTTGTGGCCAATTCCAGAACATTTTGCAATTTCATTTCTGGGCATAATTTGCATTGTCGCGCCGCCTGGCTGTGCATTTTTCGTAGAGTGAGTTCGTTTCTTCCTTTGGGCCTCGACCCCCGCATGCGATCCCGATTTAATCCTTTGGGTTTCTACTCAGACATCAGAGCTCCAAATAGCTCGAATTTGCTTCGCAGTATCTAAATAACTTGGAATCACTCATACACGGCATAAAACATAAAATAAGTGCAAACCACTACTAATTAAAGCTCAACACAAGTAAATTGCAGTGAATTATAGTGCAATAAGCGACTAAAATACGGGATTATAGCCTACCATCAACACCCCACACTTAAACCATTGCTCGTCCTCGAGAATCAAACTACACTTCATATAGGCACGACCTTTTTAAACAACTCTCCTAACTCATCCCACCAAGAATATTCGAAACAGGTTAAGCACAATACCATAACATCCTCGCCTCAAGGTTTGACTCAAAAGCACCACACATTTTTCACAATCCGCTCACTTACTCTAACACGAAGGTCAAAGACATTACCTTTTCTTCGTGAATCAAGTGCCCTCACACAACAATAAAAAGTAGTTCCACACGTATTAAAGTTTAAGAACAATTAGGAACTCAAGATAGAAAGAATTCACTCACTCTTAGAAGTGACATTCATGTGACACAAAAGACGTACCATAAACTTGCCCGTAGTGTACTACTCTACTAATTGATCTCATTCAGTCAAGGATCAAGTATGACTTTATTTGGTTGTAATGTAGGCTGCGGGATGGGTAGGATACATTTTGACATATTGACTACACCTCCCTAAGAACTTTAATACATACAATTGGCTGTCCAAAACCCTACTCTTATGTCAAACCAAGACTTCACCTTTACATCAATATATGTTAGTTCAAGTGGCTCTTACTTTTTTCCACATTTCTCTTTATTTCAATAGTTCCACTCAAAAGCCAAACCAACACCCCACCCTTTAACTTTTACAAAATTTATAATAAATTCAAGTGCTCGTGAGAGGTAAAAAGGTTCGAATAGATGGTCAATTTAAACAAATGGGTAAGGCTTGTAATGTAGATGCCAAAGAAACATGATTACAGGCTCCCAAAGGGTTAACTAAAATACATAACAATTTGGTGGGTACAACATATAACTGGCTCAACAAAAAAGTGCCTATATCACTTCCAAGACTGAATAAAACTACTATTTCTCTTTGCAAACACACGGGGTAAGTTCTAGACATCAAATGCAATGCACAGAATACACAAAACCTCACACACACATGGCACATAACTTACTCATAATCGGACTCATCGAGGCACTCTAGTCAAAACAGTTAAGAAAAGTTAAGATCATACAATTTAAAGTACTTACACAAGAGTCACAAACTGAGCCTAAGGGTCACAACTAAAGCACTTACTATTCTCAAGGCATAATAAAGCCAAGAGATATTACTTTCATTTCAAATCACAACACAAGGTTTCCAACTTCTAAAGAAATAAAAACTAACTACACCCGGTTCAAACAAAACCCTTGAGAAAGAACCACGGCATAAAGAAAAACCAAGGGGGGTTTTCTTCAACTTTAATCCGTCAAGAAGACAACTGAGGAAATCCATCGTCGGGAAAAGTCAAAATTGTCAAAATTTCCAATCAATTGAATTACAAAAACACACATATACATCTATACATTCTATACATATATACATCCTATATCCCACACTTAACCCTATGACACACAAATAAAAAGCAAGAGGTAAGGAAAACTTCCCTAAACATCTAGTCGGGGTTTGAGTCGAGGTTGGGCTCCATCCCATGCGCCCGAACTAGTGCACACATCCATGCAGATAGCTTCTTCTCAGCCTTCTTGGGGTACACCCCACACTTATCTTTCTCACTCACTGCAGCCTTCTCTTTCATGCCCTTCACTTTCCACACAGCACTAACAACTAGCTTCTCAGTTTTCACCCCCGTTTCGACATTTATCTCAAAAGTTACAGTCTCATCACCCACTCTAAACATGAGTTTTCTCTCATGTATATCTAATATTGCTCTACCCATTGCTAGGAATGGTCTTCCTAGGATGAGGGGGACCTCCTTGTTCTCCTCCATTGTCACGACCCAAAAACCGGCCCGGTCGTGATGGCGCCTATCGTGAAACTAGGCCAGCCAACCTTTTTCCAAATACTCCATATTTCTTTTAAAAACTTAAGAAAACAACATTTTTAACAGAAATCTCATAAAAGGTAAAAGTAGAAATCAAAACAAGCGGAAAGAAAGTACAAGCCCGACCTCGGGTGTCACTGAGTCATGAGCAAAATACTACAACTAATCGAAATAAACAAGACTACATAGTCTAAGAATATCCAACAAAAGTACTACAAGGAAGATAAGGAAGGAGATGGGGGAATTGCCGTCGCCAGGAAGCTATCTCGCAATCTCCAAAGAAGAGTCTCCAACTGGTATGATCAGCAACCGCTATCGTGCCCCGAGATACCTGAATCTGCATACAGGGGTGTAGAGGGTAACGTGAGTACACCAACTCAGTAAGTAACAAGTCCAAACTATGGACTAACAGTAGTGACGAACCAAACCTCAATAGGTATACAAATAAAATGTACAGAAAAGTAGGCGTGCTTGTAGTTCAAGTAAAAGTTCGGCAGTAAGTAAATACAACATGACTAGTACACAGTATAAAGCTCAGGAAATATCTAAGTACCAATGCACAAATAGTATGATCAATGTTTCGTATTCCTCCACTCATAAGTGCTCAACCACTCGGTACTGTATATGGCCATTCGGCCCAGGGAAGATCTATCCCGGAATATATACACATCACTGACCGTAGTCATCCAGTACCAAGAAAGGCCATCCAGCCCCATGAAGAATATCCATCTCTAGGTATCAATACTTCGGACAAGATCCATGTTCAGGGAAGATCCATCCCCCAATATTATCAAATGTGCTCACTAGGGGTGTAAAGACTCCGTATGAGCTTCTTTTAGCCCAAACGCTATATCAATCCAACGAAGGCATGATCAATATCTCGCTGCGGCGTGCAGCCCAATCCCATACTGTCACTCAATAGCAGGCTCTCAGCCTCACTCAGTCATTACTCTCCAGTATCACACACACGGGCTCAAAATGTCATGATACTAGCTCGAATAATGATATGATATGTCAAATAGCAATAATCGAGACTGAGGCATGATATCATATGCATGAACAGGACTGAGTACAAAATATAGATGAATCTAATGACATGACAGCAAGAAATGACCTCTCGGGCTCAACAGTGTTGGCGTGAAGCCTTAACATGATAATTAGCATGATTTGCAGCTCATTAACTTAATCACATAATTTCAACATAGATATCAGCATGAAAGAGTCACAAAGTGGTGCCATGGAATGACCCAGGCCGCAATTCTCACGGTGCACGCTCACACTCTTGTCACTTGGCATTTGTGTCACCTCAATAGTAATCATAGAACACATAGTTCGGGGTTTCAAACCCTCAGAACCAAGTTTGGAAGCGTTACTTAGCTCAAGTCAAGCCAAACT
The DNA here is from genome assembly GCF_000393655.2 of Nicotiana sylvestris. NCBI lineage: Eukaryota > Viridiplantae > Streptophyta > Magnoliopsida > Solanales > Solanaceae > Nicotiana > Nicotiana sylvestris. The sequence continues at coordinate 61,214,958 of NC_091058.1, forward strand.
CTAGCCCGCGACGCCCTTGCCTCTCGATTCGGCCTCCAAATGCCCTGAATCTAACCAAAATCAGTATATAACAATCAATATACGCTAAAGGAATGAAACACATACGAAAATTATCAATTTAACTCAAAAATCCCGAAATTGGCCAAACCCGACCCTGGGCCCACGTCTCGAATTCCGATAAAATTCACAAAACTAGAATCCTTACTCTCTCATGAGTTCATACATACCAAATACACCAAAATTCGACCACAAACGACCCCTCAAATCCCTAAATCAAAGTCTCCAATTCCAAGCCCTAATCTCCCAATTTTCTTCCCTAATTTTTCACCAATACCATGATTAAAAAATGGAAAAATGGTCATAAACACAAGTAATAAAGCTTAAGTAGCTTACCCAACTGAAAATTTTTTATTCTCTTGAAAAATCACTGCCTTAGCTCTCTTCCCGTCTTCAAAAATGGAGAAACCTAGCAAATATTCGCGAAGGCATCTATTTATATGTTCTGCCCAGCGATACTGCACCTGCGACCTTTTACTCGCACCTGCGGAAGTCACTTATCCGCCCAAAACCACATCTGCACTCAAATACCCGCACCTGGGCCATCACAGGTGCGCTCAGCTCTGTGCATCTGCGACTCCTGCCCTTCACAACCTTGGCCACATCTGCGGCTCTTTCTATGTTTCTGTGGGCCCGCACCTGTAGTCCCCAATCTGCAGGTGCGGTTATGACAGGAACTCAGCAACTTCAACTGAAAACTCAAACTTATAACTTCCCGATAATCATCCGAAATCATCCTGAGGGCCCCGAGACCCCAACCAAAAGTACGAACAAGTCATATAACACTATTCAAACTTGTATCAATCTTTGGAACACTCAAAACAACATCGAATCATCAAAACACCCTCGGATTCAAGACTAAGAGTTCCAAAAACTTTTGAATTCCTCAAACGATCAAAAAGTCTATCAAATCACCTCCGAATGACCCGAAATTTTGCACACACGTCACAAATGATACAACAGACCTACTCCAATTTCCGAAATTCCATTCCGACCCCAATATCAAAATTTTCACTACCAATCGGATAGCTCTAAAATTCCAATTTCGCCAATTCAAGCCTAAACCTACCACGGACCTCTAAATTACATTACGAACACGCTCCTAAGTCACAAATCACCTCATGAAGTTATCTGAATCATAAAAAAACAAATTCCGAGATCGATTACTCACAAGTCAACTTTCGGTTGTCTTTTCCATCTAAATGGTCAACTTAAGAGACTAAGTATCTTATTTCTCTACAAAATCACTCTGAACCCGAACCAACCAGCCTGATACCACATAATACAACTAAACAACACATAAAGAAGAAGAAATGGAGAAAACAGAGCGGTAACTTATGAAACGACCGGCCAGATCGTTACATCCTCCCCCTCTTAAAAAAACGTTCGTCCTCGAACGAGTCAAGAAACATGCCTGAAGCCTCAAATAGGTGAGGATATCTGCTCCGTATCTCCCGTTCGGTCTCCTAGGTAGCCTCCTCTACGGGTCGACCTATCCACTGCACTTTCACTAAAGTTATATCCTTTAATCTCAACTTTCGAACCTGACGCTCCAAAATAACCACTGGCTCCACATCATAAGTCAAATCACCGTCCAACTGGCAGTGGTGAAATTCAAAACATGAGACGGATCGCCAATATACTTCCGGAGCATAGAAACATGAAATACCGGAGGCACACTCGATAAGCTGGGTGGCAAAGCAAGCTCATAAGCCGCCTCCCCAATCGTTCGAAGCACCTCAAAAGGCCCAATGAACCGAGGACTCAATTCACCCTTCTTCTCAAATCTCATAACACCCTTCATGGGTAAGACCTTCAGTAAAACCTTCTCCCCAACAGTGTAAGACACATAACGGACCTTCCTATCATCATAACTTTTTGCCTAGACTGCGCTGTACGAAGCCGCTCCTGAATCACCTTCACCTTGTCCAAAGCATCCTGCACTAAGTTTGTACCCAAAAGCCTAGCCTCACCCCGCTCAAACCAACTAACTGGAGATCTATATCGTCTCCTATACAAAGCCTCATCTGGAGAAATCTGAATACTCGACTGATAACTGTTGTTGTAAGCAAACTCTGCGAGCGGTAGAAATTAATCCCATGACCCTCCAAAATCGATGATACAAGCGTGCAACATGTCATCTAATATCTGAATAGTGCGCTCGGACTGCCCGTCCATCTGAGGGTGAAAAGTTATCTCAACTTGAGCACCTAACTTTTGTTGCACGGCTCTCCAAAACTGCGAAGTAAACTGAGTACCTCTATCTGAAATGATGGAAACTGGAACACCATGGAAGCGAACAATCTCTCGGATATAGATCTCTGCCAACCGCTCTGAAGAATAGGTAGTACACACCGGAATGAAGTGCGCGGACTTGGTCAGCCGATCCACAATCACCCAAATGGCATCGAACTTCTTCAAAGTCTGTGGGAGTCCAACTACAAAGTCCATGGTGATCTGCTCCCACTTCTACTCTAGAATATCTATCTGCTGAAGCAAGCCACTCGGTGTCTGATGCTCATATTTCACCTGCTGACAATTGAGACACCGAGCTACAAATTACATGATGTCCTTCTTCATTCTCCTCCACCAGTAATGCTACCTCAAATCCCGGTACATTTTCGCGGCACCCGGATGGATGGAATACCGCGAACTATGGGCCTCCTCTACAATCAACTCCCGAAGCCCATGTACATTGGGCACACATATCTGGCCATGCATCCTCAAAACTCCATCATCACCAATAGTCACATCCCTGGCATCGTCGTGCTAAACCTTGTCCTTAAAGACAAGCAAATGAGAATCATCACACTGGCGCTCTCTGATGAGATCAATTAAGGAAGACCGAGAAATCACACAAGCTAATACTCGACTGGGTTCCGAAATATCCAACCTCACGAACCGATTGGCCAAGGCCTGAATGTCAACTGCAAGAGGTCTCTCCCTAACAGGAATATACGCCAAACTCCCCATACTCACCGCCTTCCTACTTAAGGCATCGACCACCACATTGGCCTTTTTCGGATGGTACAAGATAGTGATATCATAATCTTTTAGCAACTCCAACCATCTTCGTTGCCTCAAATTGAGATCCTTCTGCTTGAACAAGTGCTGGAGGCTACGATGATCAGTAAACACCCCACAAGACACACCATAGAGATAATGTCTCCAAATTTTCAACGCATGAACAATGGTAACCAACTCCAAATTATGAACAGGGTAGTTCTTCTCATAGGGCTTCAATTTACGAGAAGCATAAGCAATCACTCTACCCTCCTATATCAACACACACCCAATACCAACTCTCGAAGCATCACAATACACTATATATGAACCTGAAGCTGATGGCAAAACTAACACTAGAGTTGTGGTCAAAGCAGTCTTGAGCTTCTGAAAGCTCGCCTCACACTCATCCGACCACATGAATGGAGCACCCTTCTAAGTCAATTTGGTCCAGGGTAATGCTATAGATGAAAATCACTGAACAAACCAGTGGTAATAACCCACCAAATCAAGAAAGCTGCGAATATCTGTGGCTGAGGACAGTCTGGGCCAACTCTGAATTGCCTCTATCTTCTTCGGATAAACCTGAATACCCTCACTGGACACCATGTGCCCCAAGAAAGCCACTGAACTAAGCCAAAACTCACACTTGGAGAACTTTGCATAATGTTTCTCCTCCTCAATCTCTGCAACACAACTCTCAAATGTTCCACGTGCTCCTCTTGACTACGCGAGTACACCAGAATATCATCAATGAACACAATGAAAAACGAGTCGAGATAAGGCCAAAACATGTTGTTCATCAAATGCATGAACGTGTTGTGGTATTGGTCAGCCCAAAAGATATCACAAGAAACTCACAATGACCATATCGAGTCCTGAAAGTTGTCTTAAGAATGTTTGAGTCCCTAATCTTCAACTGGTGATACCCTGAACGGAGATTAATCTTGGAGAACACCCTCGCTCCCTGAAGCTGGTCAAATAAATCATTAATACGAGGCAAATGATACTTGTTCTTAATTGTGACCTTGTCCAACTGCTTGTAATCAATGCACATCCTCATAAAGCCATCCTTCTTTTTCACAAATAGGACAGGCGCACCCCACGATGACACACTAGGCCGAATAAACCCCTTATCAAGGAGTTCCTGAAGCTGCTCCTTCAACTCCTTCAACTTCGTCAGTGCCATACGATACGGTAGAATAGAAATGGGCTAAGTGCCCAGCACCAGATCAATACCAAAATCAATATCCCTGTCCAGTGGCATACTCGAGAGGTCTACAGGAAACACATCCGAAAAGTCCCTCACTACCGGGACTAAATCAATGGTAGGGATCTCTGCACTAACATCCCTCAGGAAGGCCAGATAAGAAAGACAACCTTTCCCAACCATCCGTTGGGACTTCAAAAATGAAATCACTCTACTGGGTACATAATCTATCAAACCTCGCCACTCAATCCGTGGTAATCCTGGCATAGCCAATGTCATTGTCTTAGCATGACAATCCAAAATCGCACGGCACGGTGATAACTAATCAATGCCCAATATCACGTCAAAATCAACCATACTAAGCAACAAGAGATCCATTCGGGTATCTAAACCCCTAATAGTCACTACACACAGCTGATATACATTGTCCACAATAATAGTATCGCCCACCAGAGTAGATACATGAATAGATGAAACAAGAGACTCGCGGGGCGTATCTAAATAATGGACAAAATATGATGACACATATGAAAAAGTGGAACCAAGATCAAATAATACAGAGACATCTCTGTGGTCTGAGATAACACCTGTAATCATAGCATCTCAAGCAATAACATCTGGTCTGGCTGGGAGGGCATAGAAATGGGCCTGGCCACCACCTGATCGACCTTACCCTCTAGGGAGACCCCTAGCTGACTAACCTCTACCCTAAGATAACTGAGCGGGTGGGGAAGTAATTGGTACTGAAGCCGAATGATGGCTTCTCTGTTGGGATGAACCTCCTGTAAGATGGAAACGGAACCTCTTAATATGACCCAAATCTCCACACTCGAAGAAACCTCTCCCTGCAAATGGCGGTGAGGACTGAAGGGAGCCCCGCGCACTGGGATGCCCACTAGAAGAACCAAGCTTAGATGAGCCCTGAACTGATGGTCCATGTGAGCTGGAAGGGCACTGAGAGACGAGTGACCCTGATGTGAACTTTGAGAACCATGGCCAGATGACCCACCATAGTAACCCGAATGGGTTGACTAAGCATGTTTGAATGGACGACCTCTGTTGTGCTGAGACTGACCTCCTGAAGGAACACCACTAAAGCTACCAGATCCTCGAAACATCTTGGCTTCCCTCTCATCCCACTCCTAGCGGTGAACTGACTCTATCTCTCTAACAATGTCAACCACCTCCTCAAAAGGAGCGTCAGATACTCTCTCTGGTCAGAAAAATTCGTAGCTTATAGTTGAGGCCATCAACAAACCTCCTAATCCTCTCCCTATCCGTGGGAACAAAGCTAGATAGCATGACGGGCCAATTCGGAGAATCTCATCTCATACTGCGACATGGTCATATCCCCCTGACATAGCTGCTCGAACTGTCTGCGCAACTCCTCTCTGTGGGAATACGGTACATACTTCCTTAAGAAGAGAATAGAGAATTGATGTCAGGTAAGAGGCGGTGCACCAACAGGACTACGCCTCTCATAAGCCTCCCACCAAGTAAAGGCAGCTCTAGAAAACTGAAAAGTAGTAAATGAGACCCCACTAGTCTCTAGAATACCCGTTGTACGCAACATCCTCTGATATTTATCTAAGAAACCCTGGGCATCCTCGCCCTCTGCGCCATTGAAAGTCGGAGGCTGAAGTCTACCAAACCTCTCCAATCGACGTTGCTTGTCATCAGCCATAACTGGAACCATAAAATCCTGAGCAGGTGCAACCAATTGGGCTGGTGGTGCCTTCGGTGTCTGGAGTCCCTAAAGAACCTACTCGGGTGTACGTGCGGTGGGAGTCTGAATGTCTTCCCGGCCTGAGAAGTAGCTGGTGGTAGAAACTGCGACTGCTTGAGCAAGGCTAGTGCACACGGTCAAGATCTGAGTCAAGGTCTCCTGAAGGCCCGGAATAACAATAGGCACAATCGGTGTTTGGCTGGTACTGCTAGAGCATCCCCCGTTGGAGCTTGATAATGAACTGGGGTGGCTGGTGGATCTGCAAGTGCTGCCCTAGCTGCTGTGCGGGCTACACCCCTACCTCTACCACGGCCTCGACCGTGACCTCGGCCTCTAGTGGACGCAACTGGTGGTACTGGAGGCCGTCCATCCTAACTAGTAGCACGTGTCCTCACCATCTGTGAGAGAATAGAATAACAGAAGTTTAGTACCAGAATCAACAGATTCGCACGACAAGAATTCAAGAATGTGAAGTTTTTCCTAAAGGTTCTGCAGCCTCCTGAGGATAAGTACAGACATCTCAGTACCGATCCGTGAGACTCTACTAAACCCGCTCATGACCCGTAAGACCTATGTAACCTAGGCTCTGATACCAACATGTCACGACCCAAAAACCGTCTCAGTCGTGATGGCACCTATCGTGAAACTAGGCCATCAAACATTTTTCCAAATACTCCACATTTCTTTTAAAACTTATGAAACAACATTTTTAACAAAAAATCGATAAAAGGTAAAAGTAGAAATCAAAACAAGCGGAAAGAAAGTACAAGCCCGACCGCGGGTGTAACTAAGTCATGATATAAATACTACAAATGTTCGAAATAAACAAGACTACATAGTCTGAGAATATCCAACAAAAATACTACAAGGAAGATAAGGAAGGAGAAGGCGGAACTGCAGTCGCCAGGCAGCTACCTCACAATCTCCAAAGAAGAGCCTCCAACTAGTATGATTAGCAACCGCTATCGGGCCCCGAGATACCTGGATCTGCACACAGGGGTGCAGGGGGTAACGTGAGTACACCAACTCAGTAAGTAACAAGTCCAAACTATGGACTGACGGTAGTGACGAACCAAACCTAAATAGATATACAAATAAACTGTACAGAAAAGTAGGCATGCTTGTAGTTCAAGTAAAAGTTTGGCAGTAAGTAAATACAACATGACCAGTACAGAGTATAAAGCTTAGGAAATCTCTAAGTACCAATGCACAAATAGTATGATCAATGTTTTGTATACCTCCACTCATAAGTGCTCAACCACTCAGTACTCTATATGGCCACTCGGCACAGGAAAGATCTATCCCGGAATATATACACATCACTGACCGTAGTCATCTAGTACCGAGGAAGGATATCCATCCCCATGGAGAAGATCCATCTCCAGGTATCAATACTTCGGACAAGATCCACGTCCAGGGAAGATCCATCCCTCAATATCTTCAATTGCGCTCACTAGGGGTGTAAAGACTCCAGAGGGGCTTCTCTTAGCCCAAGCTCTATATCAAGCCAACAAAGGTATGATCAATATCACGCTGCGGTGTGCAACCCGATCCCATACTGTCATTCAATATCAGGCTCTCAGCCTCACTCAGTCATTACTCTCCAGTCTCAGACACACGGGCTCAAAATGTCATGATACTAGCCCGAACAAAGATATTATATGTCAAATAGCAATAATCGAGACTAAGGAATGATATAATGTGCATAAACAGGACTGAGTATAGAATATATACGAATCTATTGACATGACAGCAAGAAACGACCTCTCGGGTCTCAACAGTGTTGGCGTGAAGCCTTAACATGATAATTAGCATGATTTGCAGCTCATTAACTTAATCATATAATTTCAACATAGATATCAGCATGAAAGAGTCACTAAGCAGTGCTATGGTATGACCTAGGCCGTAATTCTCACGGTGCACGCCTACACGCCCGTCACTTGATATTTGTGTCACCTCAATAGTAATCATAGAACACATAGGTCAGGGTTTCGAACCCTCAGAACCAAGTTTGAAAGTGTTACTTACCTCAAGCCAAGCCAAACTCTAGCCCGCAACGCCCTTGCCTCTCGATTCAGCCTCCAAATGCCCCAAATCTAACCAAAATCAGTATATAACCATCAATATACGCTAAAGGAATGAACCGCACACGAAAATTATCAATTTAACTCAAAAATCCCAAAATTGGCCAAACCCGACCCTCGGGCCAACGTCTCGAATTCCGATAAAATTCTCAAAACTAGAATCCTTACACTCTCACGAGTTCATACATACCAAATACACCAAAATTCGACCACAAATGACCCCTCAAATCCCTAAATTAAAGTCTCCAATTACAAGCCCTAATCTCCCAACTTTCTTCCCTAAATTTCCACCAATACCATGATTAACAATGAAAAAATGGTTATAAACACAAGTAATAAAGCTTAAGTAGCTTACCCAACTGAAAACCTTTGATCCCCTGAAAAATTCCTGCCTAGCTCTCTTCCCATCTTCAAAAATGGAGAAACTTAGGAAACATTGTCACACCTCCTTTTGCCGCGCCCGAGGGCGCAGGGGAGTTTTTTCCAATTAAAGGACAATCGAAACGGGATTCGTTTAATTATTTCAGAGTCGCCACTTGGGAGATTTAGGGTGTCCCAAGTCACCAATTTTAATCCCGCATCGAGGAAAAGAATGACTCTATATTACAGTCTGCGTACCAGAAATCCGGATAAGGAATTCTGTTAACCCGGGAGAAGGTGTTAGGCGTTCCCGAGTTCCGTGGTTCTAGCACGGTCGCTCAACTGTTATATTTGGCTTGATTATCTGATTTTATACAAGTGTGAACTTACGTGCAAAATTTAACTTTTTACCGCTTTTATCATTCACTGTTATTTTATAGGACTTGCAACGTCGTGAAAACATGTCTCGAACCCCGTTACATCAATGTACCCGTGGTTATTGACATATCTCGACTCGGTTGAGATTTGGATTTGGGTTACATAAATGTGCACCCGAATTAAGAAAAAAATAAATTATTAAGACGCGCCTAAAGAGACTATCGTGTTATTATTTTGGGAAGGCCGCGAAATTCGCTAAACGGCCCTCCTGAAGTCTAAGTAATTTTAAACAAATATTTACTGAGGGCCCCGCAATTTGTATTTTTATTCGGCGAGGCTCATCTCATCCTTATTTTAAAATGAATTTGCAACGTCATGGACAGGCATCTCGAACCACGTCACAGTCAATGTACCCATGATTAGAAACACATTTTCGATTCCGTTGAGATTTGGATTTGGGTCACATCAATGTGCACCCGAGTTTACGAAGGTAAGATTTATTAAGGCGCGTCCTAAGAGTCTAACGTATTGTTATTTTTAGGGAGGTTGTGAGATTGGCTAAACAACCCGTCCTGGAAACTAAATGCTTCACTAATATGCATTTAACAAGGGCCCCGTATCTGCGTTTTGTTTATTTTTATCGAGGCTCATCTCGTTGTTATTTTTAAGGGATATCCTATAGCAACTATGTTTCTCGTCGTGTTTGTCTCTATCAATTGAAAGCAGTAAATAGCCTTAGTTGATTATAAAACCGTATTTAAAGTGCTACTACAGAATAATAAAATGTGACTGCATTTATGGCCAACTAGTCGCAAATTATGGGCCCAAATCCAGCTCATGCGAGATGGCCCGACTTGGGCCCTGTTTTTCCGATACAGGCCTAGCTGACTTTCGATTTGGGCTCGGCCTTCCTGGGGTGGAGGCCTAGAACCGATTCTTTGTTCTTTATCAATTTATATGTGACAAACTAGCAAAAGGGGAAAGAACTATACTAGCAGTGGATAGTTTACATGCCTGGCCTACATTAAAGAGTATGTTACACAATTTAAACCTAAGTCTGGGATACAACCTACTGCATTAGGAATATTCATCTAACAGCCTACATATACAACTAACATTCAATCCCCATACATTGATATTTACTATGCGTGCAAGTTGCCTTCAGTATCCAAACAAATGTAAACTATCATGCATTACATGATATTCAATACAACAGCCTATGCTTAAAGTAAACAATCTTCAATTCTTCTCTTTTGCATTCATACTCAACTTCAAGTTACATTGACAGTATTAGTCGTGTACCTGGATATTTGCACAATAAGAAGAGGAAGAGAGAGAGTATCAGCAGCAAGTAATCAACAGCAACAACAGATAGCAACAACGCAGCAACACAACCAACAGCAACTATGTAGCCCACAGGTGCTTGAGCATCAGACAGACAAATCCCAGAAAAAGAACAATGAACCAACCGAAAACCCAAGATACCAAATGTAACAGCAACAGAAGATCCAATAATCACAAAACTCAGCAAGTACTCAGTACAGTTCCAACAATCAAGAAGGCTAAAACTCAATCCACAGCTCACAGAAAACTCAGTATAGTAACAATCACAGCAGAAAACACACAGCCTTCTCTTAACGGAACAGTGATGACCCTAGTTAGAATAACTGACTTGGCCAGAACAGCTCAACCAACTTAGTTCCTTGTGCAGTTTTGGGCAATGTTTTAGTCAAAGTATTCTGAAAATTTTCACTTTGTTTTTCTCTTTTCTCCAGACTAAAATCTCTACCCCTGTTTAAGTTATCAAATGGCCTATTTATAGGCCAAATGAACCAGTACAGCTGAGCTGCCTGCCCTGCCAATTGGCAGAATGCCCATACCCTATAAGCCCATGCCTAAGCATCTTTGGTACCAGCCCCTTTGTTCCCCACGCCTGGTCTTTGTTTAATCAAGGGTTATGGGCTCGTTTTATTTATTCATTTTAAGCCCCATACTCTTATGTCTTGCTCCCCATGGGTATTAGTTTAATCCTAAATTAGTACCCTACTTGTCAGCTCATTTAAACTAATCATTTTTGTCCTTTTCAAACCCCAGACTACCCCTGTTAAACCCTGGTTATCACTGTCTTGACCCTTTGCAGCATCAGGGCATTTTTGAACTGATGAAAGTTCAAATTCAGGACTGCCTAGACTGAACCTTTCAGTCATTTTTCAATGCAAACAAACTATTTCAAACAATGCTGGGGCCTTCAATCAGTGGCAAAGTATCAATTAGTCATGCGACATTATTAGCTCGTTTGATTCATTAGTTATAGAAACTAATCAACGACATTTATCGAGTCGACTATACTAATTATAGCAGGTAATAATCAGTCGCTCACATAAACAATATGTTCAGGGACCTAAAGGGCATCAGACAATTTTGTGTTCAATTACTGGGAACCTATATAAGTTTATTCATTTGACGACTAATCTAATCGAACATGTTCATCACAGAATACATTCAAATCATACACAGAAAACAATTGACCAAATAAAAGGTCTTTACAGAGATGAAAGAAATCCAAAAAAAATAACAAAATAACAACCAAACACAAAGAGATATGCTGACAACTTATTTAGAAATAAAACAAAAGAAAGGAAAACTTACCAAAATGTTTAAATCAAACAGACCCAAATCTGATTCAACTTCGACCTTCTGAGGCCGAACAAACTTTAATCAGGGTGTTCTCACATGAGAACACCTTGATTAAGGTCTATTAGACCTCAAACCCATGTCAAAACTGGCCGGGTTCCCCAGGTGCATGTGTTTCAAGTTCTGGATTTCCAGATCTGGATTTTTAGGAGTTGTGGGTAGATTCGGACCAAACCAAGCTTGGTTTGGTCACGAGGAAGGTCAGGGGAGTGTCTGGTATGAAGATGGGATGGTTTGGCATAGATCCGGGTTCGACTCAAATCTTCAAATGAAGATTCGAGACGAGGGAAGGTGATTCGAGGCAAGAGGGTAACAGATCCCTGTTCAGGAGAGTGAGGGGGTCTTAGGGTGTTCAGGAGGTGGTCACCGGCGTTCGTGCCGCCGGCTTTAATGGCGAGGGAGACGAGGGCGGCTAGGGTTTCTAATGGGAGGTCCGGGTTCGACTTGGGGACGAAGGGGTGGGGTGTTGGTATAGGGGGCGTGGGTATAAGGGAAGGTTTATATATGGTCTATGGGATTGGATCTGAGCCGTTAGATCAGATGATCTCAACGGCTTGGATCTGATGCTGAGAAATGAGACGGGGTCGTTTGGCAGTTAAACGGGGTCGTTTGGTTTAAGTGAGGGATTGGGTCAGGCTGGTTATTTGGGTCGGGTTTGAACGTGGGTCGCTGAAAGAAGTCCTGAATCGTTAGATCGGCTGGGACGGACGGCTCAGATTGATTTGCCTGAAACGACGTCGTTTCAGGAGGTGCCTGGGCAGGCCTGGTTCGGACCGGGTCAGATCGTTGGTTTGGGCCTATTTTTGGTTTATTTCCTTGGCCCAAACCGCTTCCTTCATTCTTTTCTCCCTTTCTTTTTTCCTTTTTCCTTTCTTCTTTTTTTTTTTCTAATCTTAAAACTAAAAAATAAAAATGAAATTCAAACAAACATAATTATCAAAATATTTAAATAGGTTAAATCGCACCCTAGAATATTTTTGTGAATTTTTCTTTTACTGAATGAATTATGGTCTAATTACCAGGACATACACATTTTGTATTTTGTTTAATAATGTAAAAATGGACAAAATGGACAGAACCACACATGACTAACAGCACATGTTACGGAAACTTGAAAATTGTACAGCGAGGTCCTTTGTTACTATTTCTTTTGGAGTGACTGTCCGTGAAGCAAAAATCACGTGCTTACAAGCTGCCCCTCTTTGCACGAAGACACGAAGGGTTTTCGCGCAAAGATAAAGCGAGCGATTTTTGCCCGTCCGAATACTCCGTGTGAAGCATTTTTTGAAAGAGATTTGACCGAACCTTTGCTTCAGAGGTTTCCTACATATCCTGGGCTGAACAGGAATCAGGTCAATGTAGTTCGGGAAATTTTGGTAGCTGGGACTACCGTGTGACTGTATTGCTTGCTGTTGTTGTGCGCTGTTGTATGCTGCTGTAGGATGCTACTGCTCAACCGATCTCCCTGTTACATTGCTCTAAAAGGAAAACAAGAAGCTAAGCTAAACTGAGGATCCTGAAATCTCATCCATTCTTCGACTTGTTCTTGTTGCCTTGCTTTCTTGTCGGCTATCGCTTTCCTCCGATGCCTCTATTTTGTGAACTTGGAGATGATGCTGGTCCTTCACCTTTTCTGAATGTCAGTTCTCATCACTTTGCTTGATTTGCTGGGGACACGACTTTCTTCTTTAAATCTTCCAATGGTTTCTTCAGTGGTATGGCTTTCCATCAGAATTGTTATACTGGGCATGCTACAACGTTCCCAAACTACTTCTTTTGAGACGCGTTCATTTTTCCTTTTGAATTGCGCGCTTGCCTCTGCAGTTGCCTGCTTCTTGGTGCTGGGGATTTTATTGTTTTTCCTGCTTGGGGCTCTCTGTTGTAACCTTCCGTCTTCAGGTGGGGCTACTGATTCCAAACTCTAGAGCTAAAAGTATTCCCGCATTGTACTGGTGGGCGACCTAGAACTTAAATGTATTCCCGCATTATACTGGTGGGCGACCTAGAACTTAAAATGTATTCCCGCATTATACTGGTGGGCGACCTAGAACTTAAATGTATTCCCGCATTATACTGGTGGGCGACCTAGAACTTAAAATGTATTCCCGCATTATACTGGTGGGCGACCTAGAACTTAAATGTATTCCCGCATTATACTGGTGGGCGACCTAGAACTTAAAATGTATTCCCGCATTATACTGGTGGGCGACCTAGAACTTAAAATGTATTCCCGCATTATACTGGTGGGCGACCTAGAACTTAAAATGTATTCCCGCATTATACTGGTGGGCGACCTAGAACTTAAAATGTATTCCCGCATTATACTGGTGGGCGACCTAGAACTTAAAATGTATTCCCGCATTATACTGGTGGGCGACCTAGAACTTAAAATGTATTCCCGCATTATACTGGTGGGCGACCTAGAACTTAAAATGTATTCCCGCATTATACTGGTGGGCGACCTAGAACTTAAAATGTATTCCCGCATTATACTGGTGGGCGACCTAGAACTTAAAATGTATTCCCGCATTATACTGGTGGGCGACCTAGAACTTAAAATGTATTCCCGCATTATACTGGTGGGCGACCTAGAACTTAAAATGTATTCCCGCATTATACTGGTGGGCGACCTAGAACTTAAAATGTATTCCAATTGTTTCCCCGTTCTTCCGAGAAAATTTTCGACAATCGGCAGAAAATTTTCTGCCCCGGTTTTTGGTGACTTCCATGGCGGTGCATCTTGCTGCCATCATCAATCCTTTGTTTTCCTGCAGCAGACAAAAGGATTTAATCAGTTTTAATCGTGGTGGTAGAGGGTGCCTTTCTGGCGAGCAATTTTTCTCTCTTCCCATTTTCTTGCTCTTTGTCCCCATAATTGGTTGGCGGGCAAAGTTGCCTGTTGGGGGTCTCTAGCCTGCTGGGGATTGGTTTTCAATTTATCCCCTTTTCTGCTTTCTTTTAAAACACATGATGTGGGAGTCTGCTTCTAACTCCCGAAACCACTCCCTTTTGGAGCTTACTTCTTCCAACATTTCCGAGCACAATCCCTGCATTGCCTGGGGCCAGCCTTTAAGACTGTTTGTATTATCCTGCATTGGATGAATTCCCCTTCGGTTTCTGGTAGTAAGCTTTGACAAATCCTTCAAAGACACATTTTTAGGAAAAGAAATAAAGATATGGAAAAGAGAAAATCTTTCTGAACCAATATTTTGTGGGAGGAGACAATCAAAAGAACTTATCTGGAGGACACAACTGGTCCCCGTGATCATGACGTGCACCATAGATTCCCGACCCAGTCTATTTGTATCAATCGATTTGCCGAATGGTCTGACTTGCTGGGGATGATAAGTGACTGTCCATGCTGTTGCAAATGTGGTAGCTTTTGTTGATTCGTCTTGTCGCCTCATAGTGCCCTTCGAGGGGTTTTCACTAATGAGACTCTCTCTTTTCTCTCATCTCCCGGCGCCTTATGGTGCCTGCGAAGGTTTTCACCAATAAGACTCTCTCATTTCATATCCCTCATCTTACATCGCCTTTCGGTGCCTGTGAAGGTTTTCACCGATAAGACTCTCTCATTTTATTTCTTTCGAGAATCCGGTGTGTTGTAGATACGACCCTCTCTTCCGGGGATTCTTTTGACTATCAACTCATTCCCAGTCTTACGATCCTTTTCTTTGCTGGGGATCAGTGTATTATTCTCGGCCTTATTTGCCGGATTTGGCATCTCTCGAACATTGATCGGGAGGTCTTTTGGATGTCGATGTTGGTTTTGGTGTGGGATTGAAGAAAGGCTATAAAATGAAAACAACTTGAAGGGTGATGTGCTACAACTTTTGGAATCAAACCTTTGTTGGAACTTAAAACATAACCTCTGCCCCAGTTTTCTTGCTTGGGGGATTTATTTTTTTACGCTTATGTTGAGTTACGTGCGTTACGCACATTGTGCTACATTGTGCACACTATGTACATTATGCATCCTATATTTGCTATGATGCACACTATGACCGAGCCGTGAGGCGCCTACGTATCCTCTTTGAGGAATCAGGTCAAACGTAGTTCCCACGGTTTTATATTCCTTGATTTTTCTTTTCTTTCTTTTCATTTTCTTTTCCTTTTCTTTTTCTTTTTCTTTTCTTTTCCTTTCTTTTCTTTTCTTTTTTTTTCTTTTTTTTCGTATCTTTCCCATTAGTGATTCCAAAAGAGGGGTATTGAAAGAATTTGCTTAAGGCTCAAAGGGGGAAGCAAGGGTTAAACAGTGTTTGGGTAGAAGAAAGAATTGCCTCCGTCATCTCATTATCCAATAAATGCCAAATACAAACAAACAAACCGAATAATTGCCATAATTAAAGAAATTACGCATAATATCTCTTGACTGCATCTGAATTGATAGCCATGTCGACACATCTACCTTCGACATCTGTCAAACACAAAGCACCGTTGGACAATATTCTGGTCACGATATAAGGCCCTTGCCAATTTGGGGCGAATTTGCCTTTTGCCTCGACCTGATGTGGGAGGATCTTCTTTAATACCAACTGTCCTACTTCAAACTTCCTGGGGCGCACCTTCTTATTATACGCTCTTGCCATTCTCTTCTGATACAGTTGACCATGGCACACTGCTGCCAATCTTTTCTCATCTATCAGGCTCAACTGTTCCAAGCGAGCTTTGATCCATTCATCATCATCAATTCCGGCTTCAGCGACAATTCGGAGGGACGGAATTTCGACCTCCGCTGGTATCACGGCCTCAGTTCCATACACCAACAAATAAGGAGTTGTGCCTATGGAAGTCCGGATGGTAGTGCGGTAACCCAACAAAGCAAAGGGTAATTTCTCGTGCCATTGTCTGGACCCTTCCACCATTTTTCGCAGTATCTTC
Organism: Nicotiana sylvestris; assembly: GCF_000393655.2. Lineage (NCBI taxonomy): Eukaryota > Viridiplantae > Streptophyta > Magnoliopsida > Solanales > Solanaceae > Nicotiana > Nicotiana sylvestris. Next base: position 61,231,351 of record NC_091058.1, read on the forward strand.
TTGATATTCTTATTGGCTGCTTCGACTGCTCCATTTGCCTTAGGACGATATGGGGTGGAATTGTGGTGTATAATCTTGAATTGTTGGCATACCTCTCTCATCAAGCTGCTATTAAGATTCGCACCGTTATCCGTGATGATCACTTTTGGGATCCCAAATCTACAGATGATATGGGAGTGAACAAAGTCCACCACTGCCTTCTTAGTTACTGATTTGAAGGTTTTAGCCTCAACCCATTTGGTGAAGTAATCAATGGTCACTAGAATGAACCTATGACCGTTGGACGCTGCTGGCTCGATGGGCCCAATGACATCCATGCCCCATGCTACAAACGGCCAGGGTGCTGACATCGTATGCAACTCTGTTGGCGGAGAGTGAATCAAGTCTCCATGTATTTGGCACTGATGGCATTTCCTCACGAAAGTGATACAGTCGTGTTCCATGGTGAGCCAATAACACCCTGTTCGAAGGATTTTTCTTGCCAATACATATCCACTCATGTGTGGCCCACAAACTCCAGCATGTACTTCTGCCATAACTGTCGTTGCCTGCCCGGCATCTATGCATCTCAACAATCCCAAATCCGGGGTTCTTTTGTACAATACCCCTCCACTGAGGAAGAAACCATTCGACAACCGCCGAAGGGCTCTTTTTTGGTCTCCAGAGGCATGTTCTGGATATATCCCCATCCTGAGGTATTCTTTGATATCATGAAACCAGGGTTCGCCATCCGCTTCTTCTTCTATGGCATTGCAGTAGGCGTGCTGATCACGGACTTGGATGTGCAGAGGATCAACATACATTTTGTCAGGGTGGTGCAGCATTGATGCTAAGGTGGCTAAGGCATCCGCAACCTCATTGTGAACTCTCGGGATGTGTTTGAACTTTACCGATCGAAATTGCTTGCTCAGATCATGCAAGCATTGTCGGTATGGTACGAGTTTTAGATCTCGTGTTTCCCATTCTCCCTGAATTTGATGTATCAAGAGGTCCGAGTCTCCCAAGACCAAGACGTCTTGGACATCCATGTCGGCAGCCAGGCGCAGACCCAGAATGCAAGCCTCATATTCGGCCATATTGTTGGTGCAATAGAAGCGCAGTTGAGCCGTAACAGGATAATGCCGTCCTGTTTCAGAAATGAGTACTGCTCCTATTCCAACCCCTTTTGCATTTGCAGCTCCATCGAAGAAAAGCTTCCAACCTGGTTCCTCGGGTAATTCCAACTCATTCGTATGCATCACCTCTTCGTCAGGAAAATACGTTCTTAAGGGCTCGTATTTTTCATCAACGGGATTCTCGGCCAAATGGTCTGCCAGCGCCTGGGCTTTCATGGCCGTCCTCGTCACATAGATGATATCAAACTCTGTGAGCAGAATTTGCCATTTTGCCAACCTTCCCGTGGGCATAGGTTTCTGAAAGATATACTTCAATGGGTCCAAGCGGGATATGAGATAAGTAGTATATGAAGACAGGTAGTGTTTCAACTTCTGAGCTACCCAAGTTAGGGCGCAGCACGTTTTCTCGAGTTGAGTGTACTTGACCTCATGTACTGTGAATTTCTTGCTAAGATAGTAGATGGCCTGCTCCTTCCTTCCTGTGTCATCATGTTGCCCCAGTACACAACCAAATGAATTTTCCAAGACCGTCAGGTAAAGGATTAGGGGTTTCCCGGGCTTAGGCGGGACCAATACGGGTGGATTAGACAGATACCCTTTGATTTGGTCGAAAGCCTCCTGACACTCTGTCGTCCAACCTACTGCAGCATCCTTTCTCAGTAGCCGAAATATGGGCTCACAAGTTGCTGTGAGTTGAGCGATGAACCTGCTGATGTAATTGAGTCTACCCAGCAAACTCATTACCTCTGTTTTGTTCCTTGGCGGTGGCAAGTCTCGGATGGATTCAATTTTGGATGGGTCTAACTCAATCCCCCGTCGACTGACGATGAATCCTAGCAACTTTCCTGATGGAACCCCGAATGCGCATTTGGCCGGGTTAAGCTTGATATCATACCTCCGGAGTCTTTGGAAAAATCTCCTTAGGTCTGCCACATGGTCCTCCTGACGCCAAGATTTGATGATCACATCATCGACGTACACCTCTATTTCTTTGTGTATCATGTCATGAAACACAGCAGTCATTGCTCGCATGTACGTTGCCCCAGCGTTCTTTAACCCGAACGGCATTACCCGATAGCAGTAGGTTCCCCATGGCGTAATAAACGCTGTCTTCTCAGCATCCTCCTCATCCATTAGGATCTGATGATAACCTGCATAGCAATCCACAAAGGATCCGATCTCGCGCCCAGCGCAATTATCGATCAGGATATGAATGTTGGGTAACGGGAAATTGTCCTTGGGACTTGCTTTGTTGAGGTTGCGGTAGTCGACGCACACCCTGATTTTTCCATCCTTCTTTGGGACTGGTACCACATTGGCCAACCACTCGGGATACCGAGTGACCCGAATGACCTTCGATTGTAATTGCTTAATCACTTCTTCTTTGATCTTTACACTCATTTCTGTTTTAAATTTCCTTAGTTTTTGCTTGACCGGAGGGTATGCCGGGTCAGTGGGCAATTTGTGAACCACTAAATCGGTGCTCAATCCAGGCATATCATCATATGACCATGCAAAAACATCTTTGAATTCCCTGAGAGTTTCGATCAATTCTGCTTTGACATTCGGCTCAATGTGGATGCTAATTTTGGTCTCTTGGATGTTATCAGCGTCTCCTAGGTTCACAGCCTCAGTGTCATTTAGGTTAGGCTTGGGTTTCTCTTCAAATTGGCACAGTTCTCGATTTATTTCTTCGAAGGCTTCCCCTTCGTCACATTCGGATTCATTATCACAAACGACCTCTTGCATCATTGAGTCAGATTCAGATTGATTTATTAGACTAGGTCGAAGATCCGCTGTGCATGCCATGTCATTAGGACCAGTAAAAAGAGAACTGTTCAGAAAGAAAAAGAACAAAACAAGAAATTAAAACGGGACAAAAGAAAAGAACTTTATTAAATTTGCAGGATAAAAGGGTTCACACTTTTACAAAACGAAAGTAAAATTGGGATTACACCCTTGAATAATCCGATCAAACAAACAAACAAACAAAACATTAATCAAAGCCTACTACCAAGACTCCCCTCGGACAGGAAGAGGAGTAACCGTCCAATTGTTGGTCTTGGCCTCAGGCCCCACAAATTGTATCTCTGCTCTGCTGGAACCCTCTCCAGCTTCCACCATACTGACATCCGCGAATAGTCTCTCAAAACTCTGATTCAGGTCTTCACTTATGCCGATCAAAGGTCCTCGAATCTTTGGGATCGCTGACCCCTTGGCACTAGCTTTAACAAAAGACCTTGAGAGGCGTGGCACTGGTTTAGGCAGAGACCAGACCCTCTTTTTCATTTTTCGCGCTTGCTTCCTGTCTGCTGCGGTTGGTTTGAACCCCAACCCGAAAGTTTCCAGATTCTTAGGAAGGGAGGCAGGTTGGACTATCCCTTGAAGTTCAACTCCCAGGCCTTTTCCCGGCACAAACCCATTACCCAGCATTTCTGATACCATCATGACTGTTGCGGCAGCCACCCTAGGGTACGGGATGATTTCTCCTTCAGAAATTTTGTTGGCCGACCCTGTATCGAGAATCTGGTAGACCCAGGGACCCTTGTCATCAGTGGTCTCTATGAAAGGCACGATGGTTCCGCCCATGGTGCATGTTGTATCCTCGCCGTGCAACACGACCTCTTGTCTTTCCCACTCGAACTTCACTGTCTGATGTAGGGTGGAAGGCACCGCTTTAGCTGCATGAATCCAAGGTCGTCCTAACAGCAAGTTGTAAGATACCGTGGCGTCCAACACCTGGAATTCCATGGTAAATAGGACCGGGCCAATGGTCAGTTCAAGTACGACATCCCCCATAGTGGTTGTTCCGTTTCCATCAAACCCCCGGACACAGATGCTATTCTCCCGGATTCTTCCACGGTCAATCTTTAACTGGTCCAGGGTGGATAATGGACAAATATTGGCGCTTGAGCCGTTATCCACCAATACTCGAGTTACCACCGAGTCTTCACATTTGACAGCTAGGTATAGAGCTTTGTTATGCTCCGTACCTTCCACCGGCAGGTCATCATCTGAGAATGTTACCCTGTTCACCTCGAAAATCTTGCTGGCAATGGTTTCCAGGTGGTTTACAGAAATCTCACTGGGTACATGGGCCTCGTTCAATATCTTTAACAGGGCCCGGCGATGTTCCTCGGAATGGAGGAGTAATGACAATAGTGAGATCTGGGCAGGTGTTTTTCTCAGCTGCTCAACCACAGAATAGTCTTGCACTTTCATCTTCCTCAGGAAGTCTTCAGCCTCTTCTTCTGACACTGGCTTCTTGGTTGCCACTGGGTTGGTTTTCCTTAACTCCACCGGAGCAAAACATCGACCTGATCGAGTCAGCCCTTGCGCTTCACAACTGACTTCTTCCACCTGTTTTCCTTGGTACGTCACCACTGCTTTTTCATATTTCCAGGGCACAGCCCTGCTGTCAAGCATTGGCAGTTGGACCACCGGCTTTATGGTCACCCGTTCTCCACATACCCCTTTCAACATGACTGCCGGTGTGGGCAGGATCCCTGGTATTACCAACTTGCTTGGCTCGGGTTTGCTTGCTATGACGGACGGGCTCTTCCCCCATATTACTACCGGCTTGACGCCTTCTTCCTGCGACTGTACATTTGTTCCTCCACTGGTTAAGACTTCTTTTGGGGCAGCCTGGATCATCATCACTGTTTGTGAGGGTTTTCTTAATTCTCCTCCCTCACACACCAACTCAATCATGTGAGTTTCGTGGTGCGCTGGCAGTGGGTTTTGGTTGATGTTAGGAGCCTCCGGTGTCTGGACCTCGATCTTATTGGTGTCAATAAGATCCTGTATGGCATGCCTTAACTTCCAGCACTTCTCGGTGTCGTGCCCGAGCATCCCTGAACAGTATTCACAACTGATTGAACGATCCAAATTCTGAGGCGGGGGATTTGGTTCCCGAGTATGGACAGGACTAACCAAACCTAATTGCCGCAGCTTGTGGAACACAGCGGTGTAGGTTTCTCCCAGTTCGGTGAAGGTTCTTTGCTTCCGCAACCTGTCATTTCTGGCATCTGGATTTCCCCGGAAACCTGCCCCTGAAGGATTTCTATATGCCCTTGGTGGAGGGTAAGTGTTTTGTGGTGGTGCATATATGTTCTGGGGAGCCGGTGCGCGCCATTGTGGGCGAACCGGAGGCTGAGTGTATACCTGGGCTTGGTGTACGGAACAATGTGGTTCTCGAGGTGGATAGAAATTTTGTGGTGGGTTGTATGGGTAGTTTGACCTGTGAGGCCTGGGTTGGTTGTAGTGTGGCCTGCCAGCCCTGGACCAACTGCCTGCCTCGATCGTGGCAACCTCTTCTTTCTTTCTTCTTAACGCACCTCCCGTGCCGCTTTGAATAGCCTGGGTTGTGGCCTTAAGTGCCGAATAGTTTAAGATCTTGTCCGACCTCAAACCTTCTTCTATCATGACCCCTATTTTGACCACCTCGTTGAAAGATTTTCCAACCGTTGTCACCAAGTGACCAAAGTAGGTTGGATCCAATGTCTGCAAAAAGTAGTCTACCATCTCTCCCTCTCTCATGGGAGGATCGACCCTAGCTGCTTGTTCTCTCCAGCGGAATCCGAACTCGCGAAAACTTTCCCCGGGTTTCTTCCCAGTTCTCAATAACGTGAGACGGTCAGGGACTATCTCTAGATTGTACTGGAAATGACCTGCAAAAGCCTGTGCCAGATCATCCCACGTGTACCACCTGCTGAAATCCTGCCTGGTATACCATTCCAGTGCAGATCCGCTCAGACTTTGGCCGAAATAAGCTATCAAAAGCTCATCCTTGCCTCCTGCCCCTCTCATTTTGCTACAGAATCCCCGCAAATGTGCCATGGGATCACCGTGCCCTTCATATAAATCAAACTTGGGCATCTTGAACCCAGCCGGGAGTTGGACATCTGGGAAAGGGCACAGATCTTTGTATGCCACGCTGACTTGATTGCCCAGCCCGTGTAAGTTCCTGAAGGATTGCTCCAGGCTTTTGAACTTTCTCAACACTTCATCCTGTTCAGGGGCCTTAACCGGCTTCTCAACCTCTGCCGGTACTTCCAAATGGGGATTGTAAGCCTGTGGTTCGGGTGCATGGAATGTAGGCTCAGGGGGATAGTATTGTGTATCATGAGCCTGAAACAATGGCTCACTGGTCGTTCGCTGCAAAGGGGCTGATGCAGGTCCCACAAAAATGGGAATATTGGGTGTTGGGAGAGGTTGATGGGGTGGTGGAGCTTGGGAATCATGAGGGCTTCTTTCTTGATGATAGAGGGGATTTGGGCGGCTTGTGGAAGGGCCAGAGTGAGGGTACTCCGGCACGTGTCCCAGTGTCTCAGGGCTCTTTTGCGTTTTGGCCAGGGCTAGCTGCATTGCATGCATCTCTAGTCCCATCCTTTCAATCTTTTCCATTGCCTCTTTTAGCAACTGGCTCATCGGCCTTTCTTCCTCATTACTATTCTCAGAAGTAGTCATGCTTGTTGCTACCGGTCCTTTGGATCTGGTTTGGTATGAATGTGTTGCCAGAATTCTTTAACAACTAACTGTCTGGTATCAGACAACAACAAACTTTGTTAGTGTTAGAGCTTAACAGATTTGATCATAACACATACAGGATGCAATGCACCTAGGCAGTTAACCGTTTCTACATGCTTTGCTTCAAACCACATGCGTCATCCCGGTTTGTTCATTCGTTTCTTTTTAAAGTATTTTGCGAAACCCCGCGTTTTATTTTATTTACATTTTTTCTTTATTTATTAAAAGCGGTCGAATCTTATGGGGATTGCCTACGTATCACGTCCCCGCGTGAATCAGACCAGGCGTAGTTCTGCCTCAAAGCAAAGACACATAGAAATTCTTCCGGAGTCACTTAATTTCATTAACAAAATAGCAACAGTACAGACTCCAGGGTTTTAAACTTGGTTTGAGGAAAAGAAAACAACATTGGGGAAACAACAAACAAAACAACCAGGACTCGATCAACAACTAATTTTCCAACTTAGGGACCCACGAGGCATCTTTCGGCCCTTTCGCGGCCCTAGGTGTAAGGTCTCTTTGCAAGCCCTTCAACTCGTTCATAATCCGATGGACGCAGCCCATGATGGAAGCAATGAGGTTTTCCCGAGGTGTCTGCTCGCATGCCAAACATTTTAGGTAGATGTAATGCCCGACTTCGTCAATTCTTGCCCGAATGTTGTCCCTTTCTGCGAACAATTGCCTTATCTGTCGGTTCTTTAACCCTAGCGTTTGTGCATTGGCGGCGAGCTGATCCTGGAATATATCCATTTGCCTTTCCATCCTTGTCATTGCATTGTAATAGCGTCTCCGGTCGGCCTGGGCATCTTGTGTTTGCTTGAAGATCCGCTCTTGCAAAGCGGAATTTGTTTCCTTTGCTGCTTTGACGCTCAGTTCACAATTCCTCATGACTTGCTGTAGGCGCTTTCTCCGGGCCATTGTACCTTCTGCCCATTTGACCCTCATCCTTGCTATGCAAGCCTCTGATAGGTCTAATTCTACCTGGCTCTGGATGACCTGATTTCTCAAACTGGCTATCAATCTTTCGTCGGAGCAACGCCTCTGTCGGTCGATGTTATTCTTACTGGCTTGGCGAAGCCGGGCCCTCAGGGTTTGGTTTTCTTGGGCTAACTTGTCTTTTCCAGCCTGCTCTTGGGCGACTTGTATGTTGTTTTCGAATACCATCCTCTCCATTTGTCGCTTCAGCTTCCTAATTTCAACCAGGTAACCTTCCTCTTTTGCGAGCCAGTCCCATTGTTCTTGCGATGACTCAACAAAATTTCGGAGGTGAGGCCGTTTGGTTGGCCGTTTTACGATGTTCTTCTTGTTCTGCCAAGTGATATAGGCCGGCGAGACTTCACCCCTAGACAAATCATTTACTCGGGTATTCGCCGTTAAGTACTGGCATTCACTCCATATGCAACGAACTGTCTTTTCAGGAAATTGGCCGTCACTGCTGACCTCGACTGCATAAGTGCTGAGATCTTCGTCCGGGTGTAGTACTTGACATCTTCCCAACTGCCTCATTACCCTGTAAGGGGCATAAGGTTGAATACCCCTGAGTCCCATCAAGAGGAAGTGAGGACCAGTGGCGGGCATGTATATGATTTCTTCCACAGAAAGCCAACCCAAAGTCCAGTTTATTTGGTCTGCGGTGATGATCCGGAGATAGGATATCCATTCTTCAAACCCTCCCGGTGATCGGAAACCTGAAACCCTTAGGCTATAACCCTCGATGCAGCCCCCATTTGTAGACATGTAGCGCATATACTGAGGGTGGTGACACAAGTGTTCGATCATCCACATCTGTAACAACAAGTTGCACCCTTCGAAGAAGTCTGCTCCAGCCTTACAAGCCGTGAGGGCTCGGTATATTTCTGACATTATCATGGGAGCAAGGATGCTTTTATCGTTGGTAATCAGGATTTTGACGATTCCAGCCACCTTTAGGTCGATATTTCTATCTTTTCGGGGAAACACCACAAGGCCCAAAAATGCCACCATAAAAGCGAACCGCCTATGCTCATTCCATTTTACCAGATTTCCCCTGCTGCAAACACCACTTTCTGGATCATTGAATCCTCCTATGCTCCCGTACCTCTGGTATATGAATTGTAGGGTAGAAAAACCTCTATCCAGTTCAGCGTATGGGACTCCTTTGCTTATCTTCAACAGATCCATGAATTTGTGTGAATTCACAGCCCTTGGAGCGATCAGGTATTTGTGTCTCAAACCTTCAGTGACGTCCATGTAACCCGCCATTTCCTCTAAGGTTGGGGTGAGTTCAAAATCTGAGAAACGGAACACGTTGTGGGCCGGATCCCAGAATGTAACCAAAGCCTTTATGATGTCGCACCGAGGCCTGACTTTCAACAAATCAACCAAACCCCCCAGGTGCAGTTTGACCTTGTCTTGCTCTGGCCTTTCCAAATCCTCCCACCATAATCGCACTTCCAGGGGGATTTTGCTTCTAACTGTCATCGGCAAACTTGGACTCATGCTCATTCTGCATGTTTATTGGGGTGATTAAGCGAAGATCCAGACTCATTAGACTCAAATACACAAATCGACACACTATTTTCTAGAAAAACGAAATTTTGGTTGTTTCTGAAAAGTACGATGTTACCTTAAAACTTTCGTTATTTGGTTTGTACCTCTATTTTGAAAGAACAAGTTGAGCCCGATGGGGGTTGCCTACGTATCCCGCACCATGCGAGAATCAAACTGACGTAGTTCGGGCATAAATCGAATTTTGGGGACACCCTATTTTTCTCTTAAAAATGAATCAAAGACTCCTTTTTTTCTTTTAAAACAAATTAATAAGACACACATTTTTTTTTCTTTTCAAAATTTTGGCAGAGCTTTGACCATTTTTGTGACTTTTCAAGAATAAGTAACCCCTTAACCGTTATTCCTCTTCCCTTTCCAAACATTCTCGATATTCAGAAACCGGTCAGCATGCAAGCCTTGAAACAAGTAAAAGCAAACAGGATGTAGTAGGATGGCCTTTATTCTCAGGTTGCCTGTCCTAGACGGACCCAAGCCCCTGTGCTGAGTCCCCTAAGTCAAATGCACATGATGCAAATAAGCGTTCCTACTAGGGATCCGGCATGAAGCTATGTTATGCTAAGCTGTAAAACCTAGGTGTTTGTTCTAGACCTGGCTTACCCGAGCGGACAACTCGAGCCGAGGATGGGAGCTGTGTACCGGTAACCAAAAGGCCATCCGATTTTGCAACTCCTCCGAATCCTCGTTCTATTTTGGCATATGACACTAACAGAAAGAAGCCACGACCAGCGTGCGCTCCTCAAGAGAGAAGAGAAGGGTTTCGGCACAGTTTATATATACAGTCCAAATAATATCAAAGCAGTAAAAGCAGCATTTAGTACATTAGGATCAAACACGTAAAAAGAAAACCAGATAATAAATAAAGCCAAATAATAACAATTATTTCAAGCTCGAATTCTTAACCCTGAACCAGTGGTTCTGGGTTACAGATCCCCAGCAGAGTCGCCAGAGCTGTCACACCTCCTTTTGCCGCGCCCGAGGGCGCAGGGGAGTTTTTTCCAATTAAAGGACAATCGAAACGGGATTCGTTTAATTATTTCAGAGTCGCCACTTGGGAGATTTAGGGTGTCCCAAGTCACCAATTTTAATCCCGCATCGAGGAAAAGAATGACTCTATATTACAGTCTGCGTACCAGAAATCCGGATAAGGAATTCTGTTAACCCGGGAGAAGGTGTTAGGCGTTCCCGAGTTCCGTGGTTCTAGCACGGTCGCTCAACTGTTATATTTGGCTTGATTATCTGATTTTATACAAGTGTGAACTTACGTGCAAAATTTAACTTTTTACCGCTTTTATCATTCACTGTTATTTTATAGGACTTGCAACGTCGTGAAAACATGTCTCGAACCCCGTTACATCAATGTACCCGTGGTTATTGACATATCTCGACTCGGTTGAGATTTGGATTTGGGTTACATAAATGTGCACCCGAATTAAGAAAAAAATAAATTATTAAGACGCGCCTAAAGAGACTATCGTGTTATTATTTTGGGAAGGCCGCGAAATTCGCTAAACGGCCCTCCTGAAGTCTAAGTAATTTTAAACAAATATTTACTGAGGGCCCCGCAATTTGTATTTTTATTCGGCGAGGCTCATCTCATCCTTATTTTAAAATGAATTTGCAACGTCATGGACACGCATCTCGAACCACGTCACAGTCAATGTACCCGTGATTAGAAACACATTTTCGATTCCGTTGAGATTTGGATTTGGGTCACATCAATGTGCACCCGAGTTTACGAAGGTAAGATTTATTAAGGCGCGTCCTAAGAGTCTAACGTATTGTTATTTTTAGGGAGGTTGTGAGATTGGCTAAACAACCCGTCCTGGAAACTAAATGCTTCACTAATATGCATTTAACAAGGGCCCCGTATCTGCGTTTTGTTTATTTTTATCGAGGCTCATCTCGTTGTTATTTTTAAGGGATATCCTATAGCAACTATGTTTCTCGTCGTGTTTGTCTCTATCAATTGAAAGCAGTAAATAGCCTTAGTTGATTATAAAACCGTATTTAAAGTGCTACTACAGAATAATAAAATGTGACTGCATTTATGGCCAACTAGTCGCAAATTATGGGCCCAAATCCAGCTCATGCGAGATGGCCCGACTTGGGCCCTGTTTTTCCGATACAGGCCTAGCTGACTTTCGATTTGGGCTCGGCCTTCCTGGGGTGGAGGCCTAGAACCGATTCTTTGTTCTTTATCAGTTTATATGTGACAAACTAGCAAAAGGGGAAAGAACTATACTAGCAGTGGATAGTTTACATGCCTGGCCTACATTAAAGAGTATGTTACACAATTTAAACCTAAATCTGGGATACAACCTACTGCATTAGGAATATTCATCTAACAGCCTACATATACAACTAACATTCAATCCCCATACATTGATATTTACTATGCGTGCAAGTTGCCTTCAGTATCCAAACAAATGTAAACTATCATGCATTACATGATATTCAATACAACAGCCTATGCTTAAAGTAAACAATCTTCAATTCTTCTCTTTTGCATTCATACTCAACTTCAAGTTACATTGACAGTATTAGTCGTGTACCTGGATATTTGCACAATAAGAAGAGGAAGAGAGAGAGTATCAGCAGCAAGTAATCAACAGCAACAACAGATAGCAACAACGCAGCAACACAACCAACAGCAACTATGTAGCCCACAGGTGCTTGAGCATCAGACAGACAAATCCCAGAAAAAGAACAATGAACCAACCGAAAACCCAAGATACCAAATGTAACAGCAACAGAAGATCCAATAATCACAAAACTCAGCAAGTACTCAGTACAGTTCCAACAATCAAGAAGGCTAAAACTCAATCCACAGCTCACAGAAAACTCAGTATAGTAACAATCACAGCAGAAAACACACAGCCTTCTCTTAACGGAACAGTGATGACCCTAGTTAGAATAACTGACTTGGCCAGAACAGCTCAACCAACTTAGTTCCTTGTGCAGTTTTGGGCAATGTTTTAGTCAAAGTATTCTGAAAATTTTCACTTTGTTTTTCTCTTTTCTCCAGACTAAAATCTCTACCCCTGTTTAAGTTATCAAATGGCCTATTTATAGGCCAAATGAACCAGTACAGCTGAGCTGCCTGCCCTGCCAATTGGCAGAATGCCCATACCCTATAAGCCCATGCCTAAGCATCTTTGGTACCAGCCCCTTTGTTCCCCACGCCTGGTCTTTGTTTAATCAAGGGTTATGGGCTCGTTTTATTTATTCATTTTAAGCCTCATACTCTTATGTCTTGCTCCCCATGGGTATTAGTTTAATCCTAAATTAGTACCCTACTTGTCAGCTCATTTAAACTAATCATTTTTGTCCTTTTCAAACCCCAGACTACCCCTGTTAAACCCTGGTTATCACTGTCTTGACCCTTTGCAGCATCAGGGCATTTTTGAACTGATGAAAGTTCAAATTCAGGACTGCCTAGACTGAACCTTTCAGTCATTTTTCAATGCAAACAAACTATTTCAAACAATGCTGGGGCCTTCAATCAGTGGCAAAGTATCAATTAGTCATGCGACATTATTAGCTCGTTTGATTCATTAGTTATAGAAACTAATCAACGACATTTATCGAGTCGACTATACTAATTATAGCAGGTAATAATCAGTCGCTCACATAAACAATATGTTCAGGGACCTAAAGGGCATCAGACAATTTTGTGTTCAATTACTGGGAACCTATATAAGTTTATTCATTTGACGACTAATCTAATCGAACATGTTCATCACAGAATACATTCAAATCATACACAGAAAACAATTGACCAAATAAAAGGTCTTTACAGAGATGAAAGAAATCCAAAAAAAATAACAAAATAACAACCAAACACAAAGAGATATGCTGACAACTTATTTAGAAATAAAACAAAAGAAAGGAAAACTTACCAAAATGTTTAAATCAAACAGACCCAAATCTGATTCAACTTCGACCTTCTGAGGCCGAACAAACTTTAATCAGGGTGTTCTCACATGAGAACACCTTGATTAAGGTCTATTAGACCTCAAACCCATGTCAAAACTGGCCGGGTTCCCCAGGTGCATGTGTTTCAAGTTCTGGATTTCCAGATCTGGATTTTTAGGAGTTGTGGGTAGATTCGGACCAAACCAAGCTTGGTTTGGTCACGAGGAAGGTCAGGGGAATGTCTGGTATGAAGATGGGGTGGTTTGGCATAGGTCCGGGTTCGACTCAAATCTTCAAACGAAGATTCGAGACGAGGGAAGGTGATTCGAGGCAAGAGGGTAACAGATCCCTGTTCAGGAGAGTGAGGGGGTCTTAGGGTGTTCAGGAGGTGGTCACCGGCGTTCGTGCCGCCGGCTTTAATGGCGAGGGAGACGAGGGCGGCTAGGGTTTCTAATGGGAGGTCCGGGTTCGACTTGGGGACGAAGGGGTGGGGTGTTGGTATAGGGGGCGTGGGTATAAGGGAAGGTTTATATATGGTCTATGGGATTGGATCTGAGCCGTTAGATCAGATGATCTCAACGGCTTGGATCTGATGCTGAGAAATGAGACGGGGTCGTTTGGCAGTTAAACGGGGTCGTTTGGTTTAAGTGAGGGATTGGGTCAGGCTGGTTATTTGGGTCGGGTTTGAACGTGGGTCGCTGAAAGAAGTCCTGAATCGTTAGATCGGCTGGGACGGACGGCTCAGATTGATTTGCCTGAAACGACGTCGTTTCAGGAGGTGCCTGGGCAGGCCTGGTTCGGACCGGGTCAGATCGTTGGTTTGGGCCTATTTTTGGTTTATTTCCTTGGCCCAAACCGCTTCCTTCATTCTTTTCTCCCTTTCTTTTTTCCTTTTTCCTTTCTTTTTTTTTTTCTAATCTTAAAACTAAAAAATAAAAATGAAATTCAAACAAACATAATTATCAAAATATTTAAATAGGTTAAATCGCACCCTAGAATATTTTTGTGAATTTTTCTTTTACTGAATGAATTATGGTCTAATTACCAGGACATACACATTTTGTATTTTGTTTAATAATGTAAAAATGGACAAAATGGACAGAACCACACATGACTAACAACACATGTTACGGAAACTTGAAAATTGTACAGCGAGGTCCTTTGTTACTATTTCTTTTGGAGTGACTGTCCGTGAAGCAAAAATCACGTGCTTACAAACATTCGTGAAGGCATCTATTTATATGTTCTGCTCAGCAATACCGCACCTTCGGCCTTTTACTCGCAGCTGCGAAAGTCACTTATCCGCCCAAAATTGCATCTGCGCTCAAATACTCGCACCTGCGCCATCACAGGTGTGCTCAGCTCTCCGCATCTGCGGCTCCTGCCTTTCACACCCTTGGCCACATCTGTGGCTCTTTCTACGCTTCTGCGGGCCCGCACATGCGGTCCCCAATCCGCAGGTGCGGTTATGACAGGAACTCAGCAGCTTCAGCTACAAACTCAAACTTCCAACTTCCCGATAACCATCCGAAATCATCTTGAGGCCCTCAGGACCCCAACCAAAAGTACGAACAAGTCATATAACACTATTCAAACTTGTACCTATCTTCGGAACACTCAAAACAACATCGAATCATCAAAACACCCTCGGATTCAAGCCTAAGGATTCCAAAAACTTCCGAATTCTGCAAAAGATCAAAAAGTCTATCAAACCACCACTGAATGACCTAAAATTTTTCTCACATGTCAAAAATGACACAACGGACCTACTCCAATTTCTGGAATTCCATTCCGACCCCGATACAAAAAATTTCACTACCAACCGAAAAGCGCCAAAATTCCAATTTCGCTAATTCAAGCTTAAACCTACCATGGACCTTCAAATTGCATTCCAAACACGCTACTGAGTCACAAATCATCTCACGAAGCTATCCGAATAATAAAAAATCAAATTTTGAGATTGATTTTTCACAAGTCAACTTCCGGTTGACTTTTCCAACTAAATGGCCAATTTAAGAGACTAAGTATCTCATTTCTCTACAAAATCACTCCGAACCCGAACCAACCAACCCGATACCACATAATACAACTAAACAACACATAAAGAAGTAGAAATGGGGAAAATGAAGCAGTAACTTATGAAACGATCAGTCGGGTCGTTACATCCAACTTTACCACTATAAAATCTACAAAAAATACAAACTTATCTACCTGAATTAAGATATTTTCAACTATTCCCTCGGGTATTAGAGTCGTTTGGTCTACTATGTGAAAAGATATTGGTGCAGACCTTATCTCTCCAATCTCCTTCTCCAGTTCCTTGTTAATAGAGTGAGGCATTAGATTAATTGAGGCACCAGAATCACATAGAGACTTGTCAAAATTAAGTAGTGCCTAAAGAGCAAGGTAGGGTAAAACTCCTTGGATCTCCATACTTTTGTAGGAGTTTGTTTTGCAATATTGCACTGCAATGCTCTGTGAGCTTGACCACTGAGATCTCTTCTATTTTCCTCTTATTTGTTAGGATCTCTTTCAAGAACTTGGCATAAGTCGACATTTGTGAGAGCACTTCTATGAATGGTAGGTTTACATGAACTTATTTCAGCACATCTAGAAATCTCTCGAACTGCTTGCCTGGCTTTTCTCTACTTATCTTTTGGGGAAAAGATAGCGCAGGCATATGCTTGCTCATATCAAGTTCCTCCCTTCTCGATTTTCCTTCTTTCCTCTTTTCGATAGCATTCTTCAGCTACTCCCCGCTTTCTTTTTCATGTTTCATATCTTTTTGGATTGGGGTGAGATCTTTCAAATCTTTCTCACTTCTCAAAGTTACAACATTTACTATTTCTTTGGGATTTATTTCTGTATCATCCGGGAGTGTTCCTGGGACTCTCTTAGATATTAGAGTAGCTAAGTACCCAACCTATCTTTCTAGGCTACGAAAATATGTACTCAATTCTTTGATAGTTGCATCATGGGCATCAAGCCTCTCATCTGTCTTGATAATGAATGTCTTCATAAGATCTTCTATGCTAGATTGATTTGATAGTGGAGACTGATACTGCTGCCTCTGCTAATTTTGAAAACTTGGAGCTCCTTGTTCCTGGAATCTAGGGTTGTTTTGTTGCCATGCACTTGCAGTACCCCCAGGTGAACTCCATGAAAAGTCGGGGTGCCTCTGACCCATTACATTAAAATTATAGTTTCCTACAACATTCACTTCCTCAGTTGAGGCTTCACACTCATGAGTAAGGTATCCTCTTCCACATATATCACAAGCTGTGTGGTGTACATTTTGCATCGAAGATACAATTAGCTTTTGTATTTCTTTATCCATAGCATCAAATTGTACTTGCACAGATGTAGTAGCCTCAACTTGGTGAACACCAGTTGATTTTCTTCTTTCCACTCTTTCAAGGGGCCACTGATTAGCATCTTCGGATAACTCATCAAGAATTGTAACTATCTCATCTAGAGTCTTCTTCATAAAACGGCCTCCAATTATATTGCTCAATGTTTTATGCGAGGCCGGTGTCAATCCATCCCAAAATCCTGGAGTTGCATCCAAAGTTCAATTCCGCTATGTTGACACCTTCTAACTATCCTTAAACCTCTCACTTGCTTCAAAAATAGTTTCAGTCTTTTTCTAGCAGAAGTTATGGATTTCTCTTCTAAACTTTCCCGTCTTAGCCGAGGATATATATTTATCAAGAAATTTTTTGGTCATTTCCTCCCATGTTCTAATTGATCCATTTGGCAAGCTTCGAAGCCACAGCTTCGCATCATCTTTAAGTGAAAAGGGGAATGCCCTTAAATACACTGTATCTAGTGACACCCTATTGTATTGAAAGGTGTTCATAATCTCCTCGAAGTCCATCAAATGCGTGTTTGGACCTTCATTCATCTTCCCTATGAAAAAGCAGTTGTTTTGAATGGTTTGAAGCAAACCTTGCTTCAACTAGAAATTATTTGCTACAATTGGAGGTGGTCTAACACTTGACAATCCTTGAATATAGACTCGTCTGGCATAATCACCCAATGCTGTACCAGGCCTGGGTACCGCATTCTCGAACTGATCTTCAATCAAGAGTCGATTTAGATTGAATCTTCGACCCCTATTATCTTCGACAGTTTTCTCAGCAGCTCTACGGGCTGCCTCAACTGCTATCCTTGCAACTTCTTCTCTATGTTGCATTGCCTCTACCTCGTTGTCAACACTATTAACCATGTGTTCTTGGGTTGAAGGTTGCCCTACGAACTTTACGGTGAACTCTTTCTCCTTCCTCAGTTGCCGCAAGTGTTTTTCCAATTTTGGTTTGAGGGTATTACTTCTTTACAAGAAGATCGTATCATACACCATGGACTTATCTTGTTGCCTGCACACAGATGAGAAACCCATGAAGAATAAAATAAAATAAAAATAAAATAAATTACTGAATAAGCACTACAAACTATTTCAAACACTGTTGATTGCCAATCCCAGGCAACGAAGCCAAAATTTGACGAGCACAAAACACTCACTTAAATTGTGCTCGCTAGTCAAAGATAGTATAATATAATATCGTATTCACAAGAATTAGATTTAAACAGTATTCTCGTAGTTTGTATCTTGATTGCTATCTATGAGGATCAATAGTTGATATTTATACGATTAATAAGATTTAACTAAGAATATAAAATCTACAGCTATTAACTAGTACTATCAAAATAAGGAATAAATAATTAAGGTTATCGGTGGGAGATGATAGTGTTTTGACGGAATAAGTGCAAGATAATTGTTCGGGATCTAACTCTAGATAGTTCACTTCCAATGTTCGAGTGAATCTCTCGAATTCACTCTATTATTAGTTCAAACACTCAGCAAAAACTTCTCTCTCGATTAAGTCTTAACCTCACGAGATGAACCAATTTAAGCACTGTAAAGATATGCAAGAATGCGTAGTGTATCGATCTTTAGGAAAACCACTTTCGATTATTTTCCTAATTAGGTTTAATTAACAATTCAACTAGCCTCTTTCGATTACTTAGAAGAATCTATGAACTCAACCAACAAAATAGTGCAAAGATATCACAAGTTATGCCTCTTTCAATTACAAGAACAAGTGAATATAGATGCAACAATTAAATCTTCCAAAAATGATTCAAATACATAAATATAGAGTTATAATCCACAAACAATCATCAATACACCAAATCCATCAAAACTCAAAAGGAACTACTCCATAGACATGGAGAAGTTCTTCACAAATGTAACTAAAATATAGGAAAACATAAATTCAATCCAAACCCGGATCTTGAGTGAGGAAGGAATGATGAAATCCTTGTGCTTGTGTTCTTCCCAAGCCTTCTTAGCTAAAAAAATGTTGTCAAAAGTCCCAAAAATGGTGTTTTTTGTGTGTATTTAAGTTAACCCCCAATAAACCCCGAACGAAATTACCCTTTTTAGCAGAAATGGGAAGTCAACCTAATATTTTTGTGCTACCACGCCGCGCCGCACCCCGCGGCATGCGGCGTGCTTGTGGACAATTCCAGAATGTTTTGCAATTTCATTTCTGGGCATAATTTGCACTGTCGCGCTGCCTGCCGTGCATTTTTTGTAGAGTGAGTTTGTTTCTTCAATTTTTGAGTCGGCGCGACCGTGCATTTTTTGTAGAGTGAGTTCGTTTCTTCAATTTTTGACATCCTGACTTGGTCCTTGACCCCCGAAGACGATCCCGGTTTAATCCCTTGGGCTTCTACTTAGACTTCAAAGCTCCAAATAAATCGAATTTGTTCCGCAACATCTAAATAACTCGGAATCACTCCTACACGGCATATAATACAAAATAAGTGCAAAACACTACTAATTAAAGCTCAACACAAGTAAAGTGCAGTGAATTATAGTGCAATAAGAGACTAAAATACGGGATTATAGTCTACCATCAGCACAATGCTCATATCTTCCTCTTCATTCAAGAGTTTATAGAAATAAGGCTGTCATCTCTTCCAAATTTGAGCCTCCTCCGACAAAATTTTACCCTCTTCATCTTTTATATACCTCACTTGGTCCAGATCACGAGTCTTCCTCTCTCTCACCTTCGCCAGCATGTACAACTTCTTGTCCCCGTCCCCGCCTCCGTCCCCAGGTTCTTCATATAAATGACCAAACGTAGCGGTCTTAGCCGTAGTAACTGCTAACTTTGCCTCCTGCTTAGCCTTCTTATACCACTCCCTGTTAGCCCTCTTCTCCCCCTCGCATATGCTTTCTACTAGCTTCAAATAAGCTATTTTCTTAGCTTCCAATTTTCCTTGAACCTCTTCGTTCCACTATCGGTCCCCTTTGTGTCCACCAGAGAAATCCTTCGAGACCCCTATCACATCTCTCGTCGCTCTCTAATACAATTCGCTATCATAGTCCACATACAGCTTGCATCCCCACTACTCCTCCAAGCTCCCATAGCCATCAATCTCTCCCCCAACTCCTGTGCTTTGTCCTTAGTCAACACACCCCACCTAACCCTAGATAGACCAGACAAAACCCTCCACATCCTCGTCTACCTGATATCTAAGTTCATAACCAAAAGCTTATGCTGAGTTGTAAGATGCTCACTCGAGATGACCTTGTATCCGTACATAATCCCCTATCACATTTCTTTAGGAGTGATCAGATGATCAGGTGCTCCGCCTTTTCAGGAAACACGAATTAGCATTTACCAGAATTTACAAATAATTGATAGTTTGATTCATGCGATAGAGAAAAATAGTCTTTGAATAAAATATGGGATTATCTAGTCATGTATTTGGCTGAATTAATTTTTCGGCATAAGCAATCATTGATTAGTTATACAAAATTTTGATATTGTTCTTATACATTCAATGCCGTATAATAATCCTAGCTACTCCGAATAAAAAATAACGTTAGGGGCATTTGATTATTGGGATTAGGTATTATAATCTCGGGAGGTCGGGATTAATTTTTAGATTGTATTTGTCCTATGTTTAGTTATTGGTATTAGCTAATATCGGTACAAAATTTATATCAAAATGGTTATATAACTATCCCATATTGGATGTGGAATAGTAATCTTAGAATTATAATCCTAAATTTTTAATTATAATTTTAAGATTGTTAATCTCTAAATATCCCGCTTTGCAATCAAATGACACCATACTAAATATTTAGTTCCCGTATTCTAGTCTCGGTAACACTTGTTTGCGGACCTAACCGCGAGAATTGTAAATTACCAAAAAGTCAGCTATAAGGATCTAGACAATTAAAATATGAAGATATATTACAATAAATGAAATTGAAAGTTGCCCAAAATTACTCCCCTCTTCCCTCTCTTACTTTATTTATTACTATTATTACTGAAAATGGTAACATGCAGTTTTATTCTCTCACCCATACAATTACTCCTTGCTAAAATGAAAAGCCCTTCCGTTTTTGGAACCAAATCAAAAGAGAGAGAAGAAGGGCGAATAATTAATTAGATCAAATCAGATACACTTTGCCGTATCACACAAACAAAATTCTTGTCACTATTTTAAAATCCAAATTGTCTTTCTTTTTTCTCTCTTCTTCTCCAATTTCACGTTTGTTATTTTTTCCCATACAAACCCAAACCCTAAAATCCATTATATTCCTTTTTCTTGCTCTATAGAAAGAGCTAAAACGAGAAGAATGTCAGGGACATGGAGCAAACTGCAGAAGACGCTGTCGTTTAGGCAACAGCCTAAGTCTCCTACCGATAATGGTGCATCCTCCGGTTCCAATTCCAAATCACCACCACCTCCTCGGCCGCCCTCCGCCCCTTCTTCCTCCTCTTTCTCCCGTTTCTCCCGAAGTTTCAGCTCCACCTCCCGATCCTCTAAGGTCCGCTTTTCTCTTTTCTTTTAAATAATTTTGTCCTCTTTTTCTTTTTCTTTTTTTTTGTTGAGTTTTTCGGTTGTTTCTTCCTTGTTTTTCGCCGGTAGTATTTGATTTGTTATCCATTTTGATTCGCCGGAAAGTCGGTTTTTGCTTCACCGGTGATGACAACTGCTATTTTACCATCGCGAAAATGGAGCAGAATTTTGTGCTTTTCCTAAACTGGAGGGAGAATTGATTTTGGACAAAAATACATTCGTTATTTTGCGAAATTTACTGGATTCTTCCGTTTTGGGGGATCTGAGCCGGGGTACTATTGGGAATTCACTTTTTAATTTATCACGTTTGTTTGGTTTATTTGAATCAATGAATAAACTAAAAGGAAAGCCAGCTTTACAAGGCATTAGATGACGAATGCATAGATGATTACTATACTGCCCTCCGCTCTACTTTGGTATCAACGCCCTTTTGTAAAGGTCAAAAAGGTCATTTCGTTGTCTAAATAGGAGTAGTTGAGAACTAAAAGTTGACCTTTCTTGGGTTTCCGTGCCAGGCTTTTTCTGAGTTTGTCTTTGTGAAAATACCTTTTCTACTCTTAAAATTGATGCTAGTGTACAACCACTATTAATGAAGGTACAACCAATATCCTACGCATTAGAACAACCAAAACTATTTATTACCGACTCATTTCATTTTTTAAATAAGATAAGAGGTAGATTATTTATTGGGTAGCTGAGAATTTTGATGATTTCAGGTTTGGACAAATGGGGGATCTGGCTGAGATCTTTTTGACAACTTCTTACGCCAGCTATGTGTGTGTGCCCATGTCTAGTAAAAGAAGTTGGATTGAATGAAGCTGGACCAGTTCTAAAAATATAGGATTATAATTGGCAATAGCTTAGACGTAACAACAATTGACTTTGCCACCTAGAAAAGGACGGACTTTTTTTTTATGCCACTACGTGTTTGCTTCACATGGAGTATATTAGATGTGGGCAAGATGCAGTTAGTTTTTCATATTGAAATGCTAATTTGCTAGAATTGGTTAGTAGTAGCAATTGCCACTACTAATGAAATGTTTTTTTTGTTCCAGTCAAAGATTGTCACGTGGCCCAATTAAAAATCGTCACGTCATTAAATAAAAGATCCACAAGTTTTGCCGTTAATCGCGGGGTATTTTTGTTAATAGAATTAACTTCGTGTGTTTTTTTGAACGGATAAATGGGCGGAGTGTATTTTTTTGAACGGATAGATAGACGGAGGGTATTTATAAACCATTTAGCAAACGATAGGGATAGTTTGACCCTTTTCAGATATTTCATTAGTTTTGTCAGTACTTGGTTTAGGTAACTAGATGTCCTCATGTATATTTTATTGGAGTATATTTTATCGAAAAGTCCTTACTGCTTAAACAAATGACTTCATTTTGATCGATATTTCATAAAGTTAATACTTATATACCTAATGATTCCAAAAGCTTATTTCATCAATGATTTAAGTTATTGAATGAGTCGGTAACTGGGTCCGAGTGACTTATCTATTCCCGGAAAAAAGCCCAAAGGTTCCAGAACCTTTTTATTATTGAAAATACTTACCGTGAATGTACAGTCGAAGCAGTTTTACTGTTTTAACCATGAATGTCACACTGGGGGCAAAGGTTGCAAGTAAGGGCTTATGTCATGAAAGTCTTTGCATGATTGCTTAGTAACTTCTTTTTTCTTTTTCTTTTTTATAATGATAAGAGTCCGAGTTAACTTGCGTGAACCTCGATTATTCCACCGAATAGCCACTAGTGCCGGCATATAGTAACTCTGCCCACTAAGGCTTAGGCAGACAAGAAGAATCATCTATTATTTTTTGCCTTCGTTAGGATTTGAACCTTTACACCACTTCATTGATCATTGGACCGCACCCTCGGGTGCGATTGCTTGGTGACTTCATCAGTTTGTTTGGTCAGAAAATTGGTATTGCTGCTCTTTTACTTAGCTTTTCTTTGCCCTTGTCCCATGTATACCTTATGATAGATTCAAATTTCTGTGCTTTGGTTAACCTGCTGTTCAACAGAGTCCACTACAATTTTTTTTGAGTGGATATATAAACTATAGCTTCATCAATGTTTCTTAAGTTAATTGAGGAATTGACTAGGGACATGTGGTTACATACGGATATATTTATTGGCTGATTACAGTATTCTCACTATACTTGCCACTTTGTCTATTTTATTGTGATTGCAGCGAACATGTGCCATTTGCCTTGGGAGTATGAAACCTGGGAATGGTCAGGCCATATTCACTGCTGAATGCTCCCACTCCTTCCACTTCAGCTGCATTGCCAACAGTGTTAAGCATGGAAACTACCTCTGCCCTATCTGCAGATGCAAATGGAAAGAGATTCCTCTCATGTCGTCCTTCAGTACTGATGCAACCATTAACAGTGCAGGACGGACTCGTGTCTCTCCACTTGAAGATCATTACCCTGACAATGTTTCTCGTGTTCCACCACCGGTATCTCTCCCCCTTCCTGAGCCCCTTCACTTCTCTGATGATGAACCTCTTCCCAGCATTACCGTGGACCAGACCTCCTCCCCTTCCACTGTTCATTCAGAGAGTGTAGTCTTGAGAGCTTTTCCAGAATATTCTGCAGTTGCGGCTTCCGAAGCTGTGTCAAGATTTGCTGTTCTTGTTGGAGTAAGGGCACCCCCACTTGCTGATGATGCTCGGCACCGAGAGCGTGCGCGTATTGACCTAGTCACAGTTCTAGATGTTAGTGGCAGCATGGCTGGATCAAAATTGTCACTCCTGAAGCAAGCAGTTTGTTTTGTCATAGATAACTTGGGGCCTTCTGACCGTCTAGCTATTGTTACGTTTTCATCCGGAGCTCAAAGAAACTTTCCCTTGCGAAGGATGACAGAGCAAGGGCGTCGAGAGGCTGCACAGGCTGTCAATGCCATTTCAGCAAATGGTGGGACAAATATCGTGGAAGGGCTCAAAAAGGGGGTCCGAGTTCTTGAAGAAAGGCGTGAAAGGAATCCAGTTGCTAGCATTGTTCTCTTGTCAGATGGGAGAGACACCTATAACGGGGATAATGCCAACCAACGGCATAGTCCTAGGAACCGCAGATCCTCAAATGCAACATCAGGCCCAGAATATCTGAATCTATTGCCTTCTTCCATTTGTCCTCGCAATAGAGAAGCACTAGCAGCAGACCAGCTTCCAACTTTTCATGTGCATACATTTGGGTTTGGTTTAGACCATGATTCCTCTGCTATGCATGCTATCTCAGATGCATCAGGTGGTACATTTTCATTCATTGAGACTGTTGGTACTGTCCAAGATGCCTTTGCAATGTGTATTGGTGGTCTCCTCAGTGTTGTAGCCCAGGAGCTAAAACTTACTGTTAGGTCAGCATCTCGTGGAGTGGATATTGGATCCATCCCTTCAGGAAGATATACAAGTGAAATTTCTGTACAGGGAAAGCAAGGTGTAATAAACATTGGGAACCTGTATGCAGATGAGGAAAAAGAATTCCTTGTCTACTTGTCTGTTCCCTCAGCTGAAATTGAAGGAAGCGCAACAAAGACATCTCTGTTGCAAATTACATGTGGTTACAAAAATGCCACATCCGAAGAGATGGTCAGTGTGGAGGGTGAGACAGTTGAGATACGTAGGCCACCAGTACTGTCTCCTACAGATGTGCTAGTAAGTCGTGAGGTTGATAGACAGATAAACAGGCTGGCGGTAGCAGAAACCATTGCAGAGGCACAACAGATGGCAGAAATGGGAAATCTTGAGGGTGCTCAAGCTGTTCTAGCTAATAGAAGATCCTCTCTTCTATCTTCTGTATCTGCGCAAGCAGGTGATGCTCTTTGTAACTGGCTTGACACTGAACTCACCGAAATCAGAGAGAGGATGGCGAGCAGGGAACGCTATGAACAAACAGGACGAGCCTATGTTCTCTCGGGTTTGAGCTCACATTCTTGGCAAAGAGCCACAACTAGAGGAGACACAACAACACAAATAATATCGCAAGGTGGTAGCTCAAGCAATAGTGGCGCCATTGGCTATGAGACTCCATCTATGATCAACATGGTCTCAAAGTCACAGAACCTAAGTCTTGCCAATCGTGTTGAACAAGTTCCTCGTCCCAACAAGACATGCAACTTAACTCCAAGATCTTAGTAAACATTTCTAACCCCATTCGTTCTCAGCGTGATAGGCAACTGAACAACAGCACTCTTCTCGTGATATAATTCTGTGGTATATTTGACCCTACTATACTTTTTTTTTTTGCTCCATTTGTTTTTTCTTTTAGTTCTCCATAGTTGAATCATTTTCAAATTAGATTCTTTTGGATTGACGTCTCTACATTTCGGAATAATATGTTAGAGCTGATAACCGTTTTTCTGCTGAGATCGTCCTCTTATTAGAGAATACTATACTCGTCCCTTTTCGATTCTGTAAGGATTTCAAAGAGGTTTTAAATGATCATGGGCTACTCTAAACATAGCCTTAAGGTTTAGAATTGGATGCTCAGATTCTTTTCAAAAATTAGAAACATAAATCCCTAAGAATGGGTAGTGTTTAATATGCGAACAGCCATTGGTCGAATATGACGTTTCTATTAAGAAAAGATGTTTGTGCTTTTGCATTTAAGCTGGCGATCACGAAATAGATACTCCTCCCGTTCACAATAAGTGATCAATTTATTTTTTCAATTTGGTTCAAAATAAGTGTCCAGCTATGTAATCAAGAAAGAATTCAATTTGTTTTTACAAAATAACCCCTATATACATATCCCTAAAAAGTTTTCTTTCTCCTTACATTAATGTTTAATTAGGGGTAGTTTAGTCATAGTAGGTATTTTTGTATAAAATTTAATATTTTCTTAATGGGCGTGTAGGGAGTTCTTGGAGGGAAGGATGCCGAGGGTCTATTGGAAACAACCTCTTTACCCCAGGGTAGAGATAATATCTGCGTACACACTACCCTTCCCAGACCCCACTAGTGGAATTATGTTGGATTATTGTTGATGCGTGCTAAAAGCAAATTTGTTGAATCGGATGAAGTAGTGTAATAAGTAATCTTCTAAGAGTTAGTTACGTCAATATACTAGTTAGTAGTTACATGTCGTAGCATCAGAAGATATGACATTAATAATATTAGAAGGGGACGCTCACATTGAAACGTCCGTCAATGAGCTCATTTTGGCTACTTCCACATATCAATCCTAATCAATTTTTAGGGTGTGGTTGGTACGAAGAAAAATATTTTTCGGAAAATGTTTTTTAATTTTTTTATGTTTGGTTGGCTTAAATGCTTTGGAAATATTTTTCTCTAATTGGAGAAAAATATTTTTCCTATCAAAAGAAGGTAAAACATTTTCCAAAATTCTTTTTTAACATTCTCCACCCTATTTTCTAAGCACACCAACCCACCCTCACCCACCCTACCCCAAACCACCCTCCCCCAGAACCGACACCCCCACCTCGCCCATCACCAACCTAAATAGAACTATTATTAAGAGTATTTTTTATGTTGTAGATAGAGTATTTTT
Source organism: Nicotiana sylvestris (assembly GCF_000393655.2). Taxonomy (NCBI): domain Eukaryota; kingdom Viridiplantae; phylum Streptophyta; class Magnoliopsida; order Solanales; family Solanaceae; genus Nicotiana; species Nicotiana sylvestris. The sequence goes on from NC_091058.1 coordinate 61,257,859, forward strand.
TTTTATTTCAACAAAATGAGTATATTCTTTTCGTAAAAGCATTTTCTTTCATTCAACAAAATGAGTAATTTTCTTTCATGATGTAGAAAAGATACTTTCTTTTTCAATAAAATAAAGCTTGGGATAATTTAATTTCACATAAGTGCAGCCCACATAGGTGCTCTTCATTTGCGTACCCACCATTTTAAGTTTTCATCCGTATAGCCAATGAAGCCCTCTAACATCATTGTTTGACTGACATTATCGTCTGACATCAATCTCATAATGATCTCTTTCCTTCTTCTTTTTTCTATTTCTCCTATTTGTTTTTTTCTCTTCCAGATTAATGTGACTATCTCACAAAAAGTCAAGTCATCACGTGATTTTAAATCCTTACTTTTTCCCCCTCTCTTTGCCTTATTTTTGTCCGAACTTTACCAAAAAAGGATTATATTGTCATTTTATATATATATATATATATATATATATATATATATATATATATATATATATATTTCTACACAATTGTACATTGGAATGCAATGTAAATACTTTATTATATGCTCGTATATATATAATTATACACTCTTATATACATATTTATACAATATATATATAATACATATGTATGAGTATACAACATATGCATTGAATGTACATAAATTCAACATGCATATTTTACATTAGAAAAAAACTTTCCAGCCATCATTAAACCTTTATTTCAACACAATATTTACCATATAAAAAAAAGTGTCAAACTTTCATGAAGACCTCTTGTACAATAATAATGTATATACACCCTTATACATTGAAAAAAAATATAATTATACATCATTATACACAAATCTATACACTTATACCTATTTTATACATAATTATATAATATTTGTATAAGTGTGTATAAACACCAATTATACGGCATATGCACTGAAAAATACCTTATGTTCATCACTACACCTCTGTTTTAACACCAATATTATCAAAAAGAACAAGAAAAAAGAAGAAGAAGAACCAATCAGCTCAAGATAGGTCTAGATGAATCCCAAATTCTTAAATTTTGTCTCACCCGATCAATAATACTATTATTAGTCAATACCCATCTGAATTGAAGCACCAATTCACAATGAAAACTTCTAGATCTGAAAACTTTAGCTTCGTTAGTGGCAGAATTATGATTTTTGGGACTTGTATTTCGATACTAAATGCTCACAGTAAGAGACTCGAGATTTATCAATCAAAATTACTTAAATCATTAATGGGTCAAATGTTTTCTTCCTCAATCCTTTCAAATGAACAACTAACTTCATATTCTTCATCTTACTCTAGACTTTCATCTTTTTGCATTAGAAAAGTTTGAGAGAATTAAAAAAAGTTAAGAAAAATTAGATCTGGAAATTAGAGAGGAGAAAAGATAGGATGAAATATAGATTTAAAAATTCTAGAAGATAAAAAATGAATATGGGAGATAGATCAAAAAAATACAGAGGATAGAAGATGATGGCCTGTAGAGAATGAAGAGGCACATGGAGAGAGAGCATTTTGGGCGTGTAGGAAAAAAGAGAACTAGGTTAGTGATTGAAATCTTTCCTTCAAATTCTATACAAACTGGACTATAGCGGGTAAACTTTAAAAACATGGCCCATTTTTTGTTGTGGTGTAAAATCATGTGTATTTTCTTGTAATTGTTTTTTTTGTTTTTGTTTTGTTATCAAACTCAAATTTTAACGTTATTCTTGTGTGATAAAAGTAAAGTAACACATTAATTACTTTGAGTTTGTGTGAATTTGAAATGAATAATTAAATTCTTGAAGAAAATAGAGTTCGGGGTTTGAGGGGAGGGGGGAAGGAGTACAAAAAATATGGGGATTTTGGGGAAGGTGGGTTGAGGAGAGTAACATAAAAATTATTTTCCTAAAATTATTTTTTACTATCTAACCAAACACTAGAAAATATTTTTCCCCGAAAAAAAAATTGCACTCACCAAACTAACAAAGAAAAATAAATGATAAAACCACTTAATTTTCAGAAAAATATTTTTCTTTGTACCAAACACACCATTAATGTCAAAGAATTTTCATTGGGTAAATATCACGAGTTGTCTCAAAACTTAAAGAATAATAATTGCACTAATAAGTAGTACTCAATGACTTTGCTAAACCTAGTCAGTGAGGCACATCTTGTGTTTATCACTTCGCAGGAGCACTTGCCACTATATTATGATTCAAGTGCACGCACTGTTAGTAAACTATTTCCCATTTGTTTATTCACCAAACATGTCTTAAATAATTTAATTGGTTTTTAGTTTTTTCTAGGGGTGTCAATAGTTCGGTTCGGCCGGTTATTTTATAAAATTTATACCATATAAATTTTTCGGTTATTCTATTATGTATAACCAAAATTAGACTTTTCGAAACCGTCTCAATCATGTCGGTTTCTCTTTGGTATCGATACGGTTCAGTTAATTTTCGGTATTTTTTTTATATCATGTAAAATTCACCAGTAGAAGTAGAATGCAATAACATACATTATTTTATTGGACTTAGCAAAATTATCTAGACATTTTTACTGTTTAAAGGGTGATGAATTAAAAAAAAAAAGATGGCTAGAGTATAGATCCATCAACTATTCTAGAACAGCGTAAAAGAAATCAAACAAAGGCAAAGAAAATATAAATCACACGAGTTGAAAGATATACCAAGCTGGGACTCAAGAATAAAATCTATAGAAGATTAAATATTCAAAAAAATAAATCCAAATTATATGAATGGAAACATATTCAATACATTGTAGTTTGCTACTCATAATCGCTAGAATACTTTGTGTCTTGGTAATAAAGATACTTGAAATAACTTAGTTTAAGTAGAAGTAGCATAATTGGTTTTAAGAATTAGTATTTTGAGTTTAATTACTTGTTGGCTTGTAATAGTTTTCATAATTCCAAGGCCCAAAGAAAATTTAATGCATTATTACTTTTAAACTTACTAAATAAATATATTTTCTACATGTAAAATTTATTTGGTACGGTTCGGTATTTTTTCGGTTTATTTTTATAAAATAAAAAACCTACCCTAATTATCGGTGCGGTTACAGATTTATATAAAAACCTACGGTTTCTTAAAAAGAAACATAAAAATCGGTTCGGTGCGGTACGGTTCGGTCGATTTAGAAGGTTTTCGAATATCCATTGACACCCCTAGTTTTTTCCCAGCACAAGCTTTTAATGTTACCTACGTTTTGTTACGTGAAATAAAAATAATATCACAACTGAATACCATTATAGGAAGACTAGAAAAATACAATTTGTTCAATTTATTTAAAAGTAAATTCTGTGTTCCAAGGCCTTAAAAACCTCTTTCAGCATCACCTCAATTTGCGTGCGCAATCCGGACGCGTAGCCGGAAAGCCGTTATGTGAAAATCTGTGAAAAATAATGAATTTTGACTTTAAAATGAATTTAAGTTGACCGAAACTTCGGTCAACATTTTGGGTAAGCAAACCCGGACCCATGATTTGACGGTCTCGGAGGGTCCGTAGGAAAATGTGGGACTTGGGCGTATGCCCGGAATCGAATTCCGAGGTCCCAGGCCCGAGAAATGAATTTTTAAGAAAATTATTTTCTGGAATTATTTATGAGTTTTGGAAATGAAATGTGTTTAAAATTTGATGGTATCGGGCCCGTATTATGGTTTCGGAACCCGGTACAGGTCTTATATGTGATTTAAGTCGAGTCTGTGAAATTTGGTAAGAAACAGACTTGAAATGATATGAATCGGACCTTATTTGAGGAAATTGGAAAATTTGAAGTTCTTACGAAATTTCATGATTTTGATGTTAAATTCATAGTTGTTGATGTTATTTTAGTGATTTGAATGCACGAGCGAGTCCGTATGATATTTTTAGATTGGTGTACATATTTGGTTTGGAGCCCCGAGGGCTCGGGTGAGTTTTGGATAGGCCACGGGGTGGATTTGGACTTGAGAAATTGCAGGCTTCAGCTGTTTCATTGCAGGCCTGCAGGCTTCGCAAATGCGAAGGCTAAGTCGAAAATACGAAACAGCCGAGGCCAGCCCTTCCTCGTAAATGCGAGATTTTTCCTTCGCAAATGCGATACTCCCCATTTAGGCCTGTTATCACAAATGCGATTGTATGTTCGCAATTCCGACCTCGCAAATGTGAGAGTCACTTTGCAAATGCGAGCTTAGCAGAAGTCTGGGTTCGCAATTGCGAACCCTGGTCGAAATTATGACATCTGCGACTTGCAATTTTATAACTTAGCCGAAAATCTTTCATTTTTCACACTCTTTCAAAACCAAAACACTCTTGGGCGATTTTTCAAAGACAACTCTTCTTCCAAATCGATTGTAAGTGAATTTTACCTCGTTTTCTTCAATCATTGATATCTTTTCATATGATTTAAACTCAAAATCAATGATTTTCATGAGGAAATTGGGTGTTTTGGGTAGAACATAGGTTTTTCAAAAATTGGGGATTTGGACTTCGATTTGATGTCCGATTTCAAAACAAATTATATATTTGGATTCGTGGGGGAATGAGTAATCGGGTTTTAGTTCGAACCTCAGGTTTTGACCATGTGGGCCCGGGGGCGATTTTTGACTTTTGGGTAAAACTTTAGAAAACTCATTTTCATGCATTAGAATTGATTCATTTAGCGTTTATTGATGTAATTAAGTAACTTATGGCTAGATACGAGCGAATTGGTGGTGGAATCAAGAGGTAAAGCGATAATTGAGACTTGAATTGTGTTCGTGGCATCGAGGTAAGTGTTTGGTCTAACCTTAACTTGAGGTATTAGGAGTCGTGTCTTACTTGCTACGTGTTAATTGTGGAGTACGGCGTATAGGCATGGTGATGAGTATCTATACGTCGGTGTTAAGCATGCCCGTGAGTCTTGTATTGTAATTGTTATGACTCCGTTGTGGTTTACTGCGCTTCACATTTTATTATCATTATTGTTCCCTTGTCGGGATGTTATTATCATTATTGTTCCCTTATCGGGATATTATTATCATTATTGTTCCCTTGCTGAGATGTTATTGTCATATTATTGTTCTCTTGCCGGGATGTTTGTTTGATATTATTGATCCCTTGCCGGGACCCTTTTTTTTGATTGGTGTTGACAAAAGAAATGGGAGCGGGTTGCACGCCTGTAACGGTAATATGTGAAATAGGAGCGGGTTGCACACCTGCAACGGTAATATGTAAAATGGGAGCAGGTTGCACGCCTGTAACAGTAATATGTGAAATGGGAGCGGGTTGCACGCATGCAATGGTAATATATGAGATGGGATCGGGTTGCGCGCCTGCAACGGTATTACGTGTGTGCCTGTTTCTTCTATTTCTTTATTTTTGCTGGTAACTGATTTATGACATTCCTTATGTTTCTCTACTGTCGTTCTGTTGTTACCTGTTACACCCCGCAACATGTTTTCCCCGCCCAATTTTAATTGTAATTATCTGCTTCTATTTCCGTTGTATATGATTTAATTGCACAGGTTTATTTGGTAGTCTGGTCCTAGCCTCGTCACTACTTCGCCGAGGTTAGGCTAGGCACTTACCAACACATGGGGTCGGTTGTGCTGATACTACACTCTGCACTCTTTTGTGCAGATTCCAGTGTTGTAGACTTCGGACCGCAGTGAGATTGTTGTTTCTTGTTCATCAGGCGGCCCGAGGTAGTCCTGCAGGTGTCCGCAGGCCTTGGCGTCTCCTTTTATCTACTATTCCTGTTTCTTTCATGTATTTCCAGAGACAATGTTGTATTTATTTCTTTCAGACCTTTATTTGTAGTACTCCTAGACAGAGTGTGAAGTTGTGACACCAGTCTTGAGTAGATTTGTTATGGATTGGTATTAGCAGTATTATTAAAACTTTGCAATGCAACCTTCCGCTTATTCAATTCTGTTGTTATCTAATTGTTGGCTCTAAACTGTTATCGGATTAAAAATAGAAACACAGTATATAGTTCAGTTGGTTGACTTGCCTAACTTTCACTAGTAGACGTCATAAGGACTCCCAAGGGTTGAAAATCCGGATCGTGACAAATTTAATTTATAGTACAGCAGTTTTCACGAAAATTAAGTTCCGAGTTTACCCTTGCAAAATAAATTCCAAAACCTCAAGACACGTGGAGGCCACACCATAGGAGGCGTATCTATATCTGTGATCCCTGGTTCTTGCTCTTCACATATAATCTCACAGATAAAAATTTCAGAAAATCTCCAAAGCTCACAAAATCTTACTCAATTATCCAATCAAACCCCTCCACGTAAGCTCTCTTCTACTCCATTTCCCTACCTTATCCTCTTCCTTCATCACTAATATTCCTTTTTCTAAAAACCATCCCTTCACTCTCCACACTCCATCTCCAAACTCTCCTTCTTAATTCTACCAATTTTCTTGAAAATAATACCTTAAAAAAAGTAGAAAAAAACACCATGTCTCTCACTATTCCTACAAACCTTTCAAAATCCATAACAACACCTAGGTTTAGCTCTCAATTTAGCACAAAACCAAGAACTTCAACCATTGTTTGCTCTTCAAACCAAACCCCTTCATCTAATTCAACAGAGGATACTTCTTCTTCATTAAAGGCTTTTTCTGCTGCACTTGCTTTGTCTTCTATTCTATTGTCAGCACCAGTGCTTCCAGCTTCTGCTGACATCTCGGGGCTCACTCCATGCAAGGAATCAAAGCAGTTTGCTAAGCGTGAGAAGCAACAGATCAAGAAACTTGAGAGTTCTCTCAAACTTTATGAGCCTGATAGTGCTCCTGCCCTGGCTATTAAGGCTACTGTTGAGAAAACCAAGCGCAGGTTTGTCTTCAATTTCCCTCATTCTTCAAGTTTTTCGTTGTTAGGTGATTCTTACGTCGACAAAATACGAAAGAAATTGCTGAGTATATAAGTAAACAAGTCTTAGGCCGTAGTGACGTGTTTTAAAGATGTGTCAGCCTTGGCCCAAAATGGATAATATTACTAGTGGTGGGGTAGGCTGTTACATTCGGTGGCGGACGCACGTGGTGGCAAACAGGTTCAATTGAACCCGCTTCATCAAAAGATAATACTGTGTATATGTATAAATTATGATTAAAGTTGCGTAAATATTTTATAATATTTTATTTGAACCCACTTGACAACTACTATTTGACGATTAAAGTTATGTACTTCTAAAATTGAACCCGCGTGCAAAAAATCCTGGGTCGGCCACTGGTTACATTCTAGGAATATCATGGAATTTTCCTAATTATGTATTTTTTCCTTACCAAGGGAACCTTGACATAACTAGTAAAGTTGTTGCCATGTGATTAGGAGGTCACGGATTTGAGCCGTGGAGACAGTCTCTTGCAGAAATGTAGAGTTCTCGGTCCTTCCATGACTCCGCATATATCGGGAGCTCAGTGCACGGGCAGCCCTTTGTATACTTTTTCCATACATAATAATGAATGATAAATTGGGTTTGCAGATTTGACAACTATGGGAAACAAGGACTGTTGTGTGGATCAGATGGATTGCCACATTTGATAGTGAGTGGAGACCAAAGGCACTGGGGAGAGTTTATCACACCAGGGATTCTCTTCTTGTACATTGCTGGTTGGATTGGGTGGGTTGGAAGGAGTTACTTGATTGCTGTAAGAGATGACAAGAAACCAACTATGAAGGAAATCATCATTGATGTTCCTTTGGCTAATAAGCTCATCTGGAGAGGCTTCAGCTGGCCTGTTGCTGCTTATAGAGAGTTGTTGAATGGAGAGCTCACTGACCCTAATTTCTGATTTCATTCATTTTTCTCTTGTTGGAGTATTGTACTCTCACTTGTTTATATTTAATGAAAGAATGTGAATTCCCTATATTAATTATGTGTTGATCTTGTGGATCTTCATTAACGTTTGTAAAAATGTGTGTTTAGACGATTTTATCACGATTCAAGCTCATGACAATACGAAAAAAAAAGTCAAATATGTGACGGACAATTCTGTCGCAATTCATTGTTTGTGACGGAATCACAAATGCCTCATAATCTTTGGTCGTAAATCGTTTATCGACGGAATTGCATTCCATCACAAATTTTGTGACTAATTTAATGGTTAGTAAAATATTTGTGACTAACTAAATCTATCACAAATTTAGCTTTTAAACTTTCAAATTTAATAAATTATAATTATATTTAATTATCTAAAAGCATAAAATAATTAAAAATGGCAATCAAAATATAACAAACATAATGTTAAATATATTATTCAAAAGTTTGAAGTTAAATATGCAAACTTCAGGGGTAAATTTCACAAATGGTCATATAACTATGACACTTTGTCACTAAAGTCATATAACTTTGTTTTCTCATACAAAAGTCATAAAACTTTCACTACTTTACTCAAAAAGTCATAGTTAACCGGCAAAGACAGTTCTTCGGTAATTTTTTTGTATTTTACCATTTTTTTATTTTTTAAATTCAATCTAATAAATTATGACTCAATTAAAATAGAAAATTTTACCTCCTATATCAAAGGCATACACTCTATTCAGAAGCGGATCCGGGATTTGATTCTTATGAGTTCCTACCGTAATTTCAAATTTATATGCAATAATAACTGGGTTCACAGTTAGATATTTAATTATAAAAAGAGTAGAGATGCTGTTTCGAAAAGACACTCAGCTCAACATAATAAAAGGACAAAAGAAGAGAATATTAGTTTCGCCACAGAGTATATTAGGACTTCTAATATAATTCAAATAATTAAGGAAAAATTTAATAATCAAAATTTTAGTTGATTTTATATCCTAAGTATTATAAATATAATTAAATTATAACCTTGTCTAGTATGTAATCCTTTTATAAATGGTAAAAAAAGGTGAACGCTATTTAGCATGCTTTGCGTGTGTACCTCGTCCGAATAAGTAAAAAAATTTATAAATCTTATATTTATTACATTAAAAATTGTATGAGACTCATAAATAGAAGTACGTAAAAGTAAAAAGTATAAATTTCTAAAATTTATCATTATTAATTTTATTTATTTAACTCAATGAAGGAAGATGTTAAGTGACTTCAAAAGCCTAAATGTTATGAAACTGATTAAATTTATAATTTTTTCTAATATAAAATTTATATTTAAAAGATATGATAGAAAGACTTTTATTGGATCAAATTTTCTAGCTAAAAATATAAATTATCAGTGAAGTTCTTACTGAAGTATTTACGAATTAAATTTTATGAATAACGAAATATACTTCTAAACCTAGTAGTAAATATACTTCTAAATCTTATGATTTTTATTTATTAGATTGAATTTAAAAAATAAAAAAAATGGTAAAATACAAAAAAAATTACTGGAGAATTGTCTTTGTTGGTTAACTATGACTTTTTGAGTAAAGTAGTAAAAGTTTTATGATTTTTGTGTGAGAAAAAAAAGTTATATGACTTTAGTGAAAAAATGTCATAGTTATATGACCATCTGTGAAATTTACCCCAAACTTCACCTATTCAGCTAACAAAAGTTAGCAACATTACACTTAAACAATTGACATAAGTTTTATAATATTCAACAGTTAAGCATCAACTAAGTAGGACCCACAGATGGGCGGGATGATACGTCATCTCGCTCTTCATGCTCTTACATTGCTCCTCTATAGAACGAAATCGATCGTCACTTTGTTGCCTCAAAAGTACAACCTCCTGCTCGACGCGTTGCTGCACCTCTTGCTCGATGCGTTGCTGCACCTCCTCTTCTGAACGTTGTTGAAGAATCCTCTCTTGAGTTTCTCTCTTACACAACACCTCCTCCTCAAGAACTTTAATGCGTTCTTTAGCAGCATCCGGTATCAGATGTAAAGTGCGTGAAGTGATAGAGTTGGAGTCTGGATACAAAGTCAAAGATTGAGATCCTAAACCATACACACGCCGTTACTTTTCTCCACCCACAACCTTAAAGTTGTCACAATCCAATTTCTCCCATAGGCCGTGATAGCGCCCAACACTACCATTAGGCAAGCCAATAGTGAACTAACCACATGATTGTTTATTTTAATATTTTTAAAATAGCTGATTTTTAATTAGTGCATAAATAGGAAGTAAAAATTTTATAAGATGAGAGATAACAATTTTTAAGATCAAATGAGATAAGTAAAATAATCCAAAAGTCATCATATGTCTACTACATAATTTTCAAGACATGGTATCACAAATGTATGAAATACTAGCAGACTATACAAAAAGAATACTACACTACTGTCTGAAGTGAAATAGACAAAAATATAAGAAAAAAGAAGATTTCATCTGCTGCAGAACAGGCTCAGAATGTAGCTCACCACAAAGTCTCGCGAAATCAAGGATGCGCACCGGACTGATATCCAGATGCACCTGCCTCTGATCCTGCACATTTAGTGTAGAAGTATAGCGTGAGTACATAAACAATATGTACCCAGTAAGTATCTAGTCTAACCTCGAAGAAGCAGTGACGAGGGGTCGACTTTGACACTTATTATGGGCTAACAATAAAATACTGAAATTATAATTAAGCATGAATTACATAAATATAACTAAAAACTCAATAACAGAAAATAAATAAATAAATAAATAATTCTTTCACTAAAGGTAAATCCCAAATTAATTTTCATCATTTAACAAATTAATCTCTCAAGCCAATTGATCACGCCCAACTATGCCTTATAAAAAGGACTAAACGATCGTTGTAAATATAATCTGGTTTACAAGTCCGAAGTCGAATCCCACAGGGAATTACCCTACTAATGACAACTGCTAGTTTCACAAGAATTTAAGTAATCAACTTTCAGAAATATTGAATAATGAGTTGAGTGTTTACTAACTAAAAATAAGGTAATTAAAAGTTGTAATCTTATTACTAACAAAGCAAATGTTGTAGATAAGATTGGAAAGATCTAGGGTTACGATTTTTGCACTTATCGGAATCCTCCCTATTACGTCTCCTATAGATTTGCCTAAATACTCTTTACCGATCGTGAGCACTTTAGGTGTATTAATTCTCTGCCGAGCAATTACAACAATTTACTAGACGTATTCTTCCGAACTACGCTGGCTAACACTAGTTTACCGCTCACTAAGATCGCACCAAGGTTTCGTTATTCTTAATCCCACCTTTAAACCCTCTGTATTGATCCCTCATATACGTTAGGAGTGATGTTATTCAACAACTACCTAAATATGTACCCTTTTCCAAGTAATACACACTAAATAGGCATGGCCGAATGAGGACCCATCAATCAACCACAATAATCACGTAGTTGAACAAGCAGAGAAAATTCAACGGCAAATTTATATTAAACACAATAAAAATTGATCCTTTAAAAGGTTCCATCAAACCCTAGAATAAAGATTTTAGTTACTCATAATTGTTTTCACAACTACAATATAAGAATTCATCACCAATAATAGAAAAAGAGAAGAAGAAAGATAAAAACTCGTTTTCGAATCTTCCGTCTTGCTCCTTGCTTGTTCTTGCCTTCAAAGATGTTGTGTAGCCCTTACAAAATCATTCTTTGATGTATTTATATCACTTAGGGTTGCTAAAAGGCGGAATTTTCCAATCCAACTTCGGCTGGGAGAAGCTGGAATCCGAGTCTGCCTTCGCGCGTTGTGCGGCTTTGACGCGGATTCAGCTTTTGAAATTCTTCCATTTCGCGAAGTGATCCATGACTTTGCTTCGCTTCGCTGTTGTCACACCTCCTTTTTCACCTGGCACCAAGAAAAGGCGTAGGGGGAGTTTTTCCAATTAAAGGACAATCGAAACGAGATTTATTATTTAATTCAGAGTCGCCACTTGGGAGATTTATGGTGTCACAAGTCACCGGTTGAATCCCAAATCGAGAAAAAGATTGACTCTGTACTACAGTCCGCGAACTAGAAATCCGGATAAGGAATTCTGTTAACCTGAGAGAAGGTGTTAGGCATTCCCGAGTTCCGTAGTTCTAGTACGGTCGCTCAACTATCATATTTGGCTTGTTTATCTGATTTTAATACATGTTGAACCTATGGGCAATTTTTTTTACTGTTTACCGCTTTTATTATTGTTATTTTTAACGAGAATTGCAACGTCGTGAAAATACATCTCAAACCGCGTCACATCAATGCACCCGTGGTTATTGACACATTTCAGCTCTGTTGAGATTTGGATTTGAGTCACATAAATGTGCACCCGAGTTTAAGAAAGTAAATTATTAAAGGCGCGCCTAAAGCGACTAGCGTATCATTATTTTAGGTAAGGCCGTGCAACTTTGCTAAATGGCCCATCCCGAAGTCTAAGTAATTTTACCAACATGTATAGAGGGCCCCGCAGCTCGTGTATTTCGTTTGTCGAGGCTCGTCTCATTCATTATTTTTTAAAAAGGAATTTGCAACGTTGTGGAAATGTATCTCGAACCATGTCACAATCAATGTACCCGTGATTAGCGACACATTTCGACTTCGTTGAGATTTGGATTTGGGTCACATAAATGTGCACCCGGGTTTAAAAAGGTAATGTTATTTAAAGTACGCGCCTAAAGAGACTAATGCGGGGTTATTTTGGGAAATGGCCATGAAGTTCGTTAAGCGGCCGATCCCGAGTTCTAAGTAATTAATACATACATTTGTGAGGGCCCCGCAATTTGTAATTTATTCGGCGAGGCACGCCTCACTTATTTTTAAAAGGGTAAGCCTAAAGCAACTATAATTTTGATATTTTTTTTGTCTCTAAAGTAAAAAAAATAAGTCCTAATTAATTTGTTTTAAGAGCCACTTCCCCATTTAAGAAAGAAACTTATAATTAATCCACATCGGGCCTCCGAGGCCTACCCGTGGGACAGCCGGCTTTCATCTCCAAGTCCAAGCACAACTTTCCTGATCGGTTAACTAATTAACAATAATTACAATTATTAGCTTAATAACACATTACCATTAATTTCCAATCTCGTTTTAACTATTGACAATGGCCTATTAATAACAGATTGAAAACATGTACCATAACATTATTATTACAACTAAAATATATTACTTGTCTAAACTACAACACTCACCAATGACAACATTGTCTAAAACTTACATAGATATACGCATTATAAAATATATAAAAGAGAATTTTATAAGAATCCATAGATACAAGTTTGATTCTTAACAAAATATGAATAACGAATGCACTCTTAATCAATAACCACATCTAAACCCATACTTACTGATTTCAGCTCAATTTTATTAGTACAAGTGAAATTCATGAATTCCCAAAAACACTTTCCTGTTTCAGCTTGCAGCTTGCTTCTAATTTCAACAATTATACTACAAAAACAAAACTAAACCTATATGACTATTACATAATCACATTCCAAAGTCCAAACAGTCCCGGAATCAAACAACCCAAACAACTTATAAATAGTCCTAATTATACAGTCGTCTATTATTCATGCAACAGGAAACACATAACTAATATCAAATAGAATACAAGCATTCTATAGTTTGAACAATAAATCCTATGGCCATTTCATTTCAGCTTCAATGAGCATACACCAAGATGATTCAAAGTAGTGTACCTGGAATCGAGAATAGCAGAAGAAGAAGAAGATGAAAGGCAGGTCAGCAGCAGCAGTAGTATACAATACAGCAACACCACAGCAAAGAACAGAGCAACAACCAGCAGAAATACACCCAGCACAAGCAGTCCAAAACCCAGGAGTGAAACTAGAAAATACCAAGCAATTCACAGACAGGAACAAAATGTATTCAGAAATGAGACAGGAGAGTAGATTTTCTGATTTCTGTTCTTCAAATTTTCAAATAAAGACACTCAGAACCTCAATTAAACAGTAACAAACTGATTCTGATTTTCAGTAGTAAAGAAGACCTCACTTTTCAGTATTTAGCTCTCAACCTATTGAACTCTTTAGGGTAAAAACTCAGCTTGTATTTCACTCTTAAACTCTGAATTTCTGATGTCAAAATCCAGCCTAGACTCTCTAAAAAAAACTGAAAGATAACTGATTTTTCTTCTCCAAAAAAACCAGCCCTTTTTCTGTTTTGAATGAACCTATATATAACCAAACCTCAGCCTCTTTCCAGCTCTAAGGAGCACTTAGCTAATTAGGAAAGTATTTCTCCCCACTACTATATGTTTTGTTCTCTGTTTAATTCACTTGTTCCCCACTAGAGTATGTTTTTCCCATTATCCCTTGTCCTTCCCTTTATTTAAATTCAAATAGGTATGGGCACCTATTTCTTAATCTATTTCCTTTCAATCTTCCCCCCACCATTATGTTTTGTTCCCCATTAGCATTTAAACAATTCATTAGTTTAATGGTACTTTAGTACCCTACTGTCAGAACATTCAACTTAAACCAATTTCAAACCTTTTAATCCCAAAATACCCTCATAAAGTCCCTAAAATTACTGAAATTACCATTCTACCCCATCAGCTATATCCAATCCTCCTAATCAATTAACCAAACTATAACAGCTATAACCAATTTTAAGTGAGAAATCCTAACAATTGACTAATCAAATCATATGAGACTAACTCCCAATTGACAACACTTAGGAATCAGTTCATCATGGTCAGATTCATATCAACATTCAAGATCAGATTCATATCAGAACAACATTAAGATTCATCAAACTCAAATCACAATTTAAGCTTGAAACTCAATTCAGACCAAAGAGTCAGAGAGATGTCCGGTATGAGTTTGGGACTGGTTGGGGTAGGTTTAGGTTATGCTCGAATCTTCGATTGAAGATTCGAGAAGCTGGAGGTTGATTCGAGGCAAACGGTTAGCGGATCTGTAACGAGGGTGGTCAGATGGCTTAGGGGTGCTAATTTGGTGACCGGCGGCATTTTTGCTGCCGGGTTTCAGGCGGAGGTGTAACAATGGCGGCTAGGGTTTGGGTCTGGTACGTCTCTGAGCTTGAGAGAGACGATAGGGTGGGGGGGTTTGGTTTGGGGCGTGAGGTAAGGGATTAGGGTTATATACGGAGGGGGTGGTTTAATCTTGGCCGTTGGATCAAGCACGATCAACGGCCTAGATCAATTCACTTAAAGGAAACAGTGATGTTTGGTCATGCATCGAGACTGGGTCGACCTAGGTTGAAATGGACCGGGTTATGGGGGAAGGCTTGGACCGTTAGATCATTGGGAACGGACGGCTCAGATCAACTTGCCTAAAACAGCGTCGTTTCAAATAATGCTGGGTTGAACTGAGCCGTCTGATGGAAACAAATCAACGGCTTAGATCTAAGGCGCCGAAACGGCGTCGTTTGGACTGTCTGAGAGACCAGGCCTATTGGATTGGATCGTTTGATATGATTTGGGCCTGATTTTGCATTGGAATTGGCCCAGTTCTGATTTGGCCCAATTTCACTCTTTTTTTTTCCTTTCATTTTCTTTTAATTCCTAAAAACCAAAATTCCTAAATTAAATTGTAAAACCAAGATTATTTTAAAAAGATATTAATTAACCCTTAACAATAATTAACACACAAGATCAAATATTGATTAAAATAAAATCACACAATTAAACAATAAAAATGACAAAGCTACCAAAAATTCATATTTTTGTGATTTTCATTCTTTAAAATAGGACATGATTTAATTAATTCAAAAATGCATAATTAAATCCTAAATATGCACACAACAGGTATTTTGATATTTTTCAATTAATTAAAACAAGGTAAACATTCACAGACAAAAATAATTATCCAAAATGTCACGCAAAATTCTCAAAATTGTACCCAAAGGCAATTTGTTTTATTTTTCGATTTCTTTTGGAGTAGTTTTCGTGAAGAAAAAATCACGTGCTCACAGCTGCCCCTCTTTGTCCGAAAACACAAAGAGTTTTCGTGCAAAGATAAAGTGAGCAGATACGAGCGATTTTTGCCCGTTGGAATACTCCGTGTGAAGCATTTTTGAAAAGATTTAACCGAACCTTTGCTTCACAGGTTTCCTACATATCCCTGGCTAAAAGGGAATCAGGTTAATGTAGTTCGGGAAGTTTTGGTAGCTGAGACTACCATGGGACTGCAACATTGCTATTACTGTTGTTGCATGCTGTTACTACTGCTTTCCGACCTCCTTATTACACCATTGCTAGAAAGAAAACAAAAAACTAGAATAAACTAATGATTACAGAATCTTATCTATCTTCGACTTGCTCTTGTAGTCTTCTTTCTGATTTCTGAAATGGGATTC
Source organism: Nicotiana sylvestris (assembly GCF_000393655.2). Classification (NCBI taxonomy): domain Eukaryota; kingdom Viridiplantae; phylum Streptophyta; class Magnoliopsida; order Solanales; family Solanaceae; genus Nicotiana; species Nicotiana sylvestris. The sequence continues at coordinate 61,274,037 of NC_091058.1, forward strand.
ATGCTGAGGGTATTTTTGTTGTAACCCTCCGCATTACTGACTTCTGACTTGATCTTGAAATGTATTCCTCTGTTTTGCAGGCGGGCTCCTGACTTCAACTTGAATGTGTACTCCTTTGTTCTACAGGCGGGCTCCTGACTCCAATAGCGACCTTGCAAATAAATCAGCCTCTATTCTCCAGGCGGGCTCCTGACTTCAACAACAACTTTAAAGTAAACACCTCCATTCTACAGGAGGGCTCCTGACCCCTTCAACTTAAAATATGACAACCTCCATTCTACAGGCGGGCTCCTGACTTCAGCTACTTCTTAAAAATATAATACATCCATTCTCCCGGCGGGCTCTTGACTTCGTCTGCAACTTGCAATGATAACAACCTCCATTCTTCAGGCGGGCTCCTGACTTCCAACACAACTTAAAAATATAACACCTCCATTCTCCAGGCAGGCTCCTGACTTCAACAATGACTTAAAAATATAACACCTCCATTCTCCAGGCAGGCTCCTAACTTCATCAACTTCAAATATAACAACCTCCGTTCTAACAGGCGGGCTCCTGACTTCTTCAACTTAAAATATAACAACCTCCGTTCTACAGGCGGGCTCCTGACTTCTTCAACTTAAAATATAGCAACCTCCGTTCTACAGGCGGGCTCCTGACTTCAACTACAACTCAGAATGTAATACCTCCATTCTCCATACGGGCTCCTGACTTCACTACTTCCCAAAACATAATACCTCCATTCTCCAGGCGGGCTCCTGACTTCAACTACTTAAAAATATAGCACCTACATTCTCCAGCGGGTTCCTGACTTCAACTTCAACTTGAAATGACAACAATCTCCATTCTCCAGGCGGGCTCCTGACTTCCAACACAACTTAAAAATATAACACCTCCATTCTCCAGGCAGGCTCCTGACTTCAACAATGACTTAAAAATATAACACCTCCATTCTCCAGGCGGGATCCTGACTTCAACTACTTCTTAAAATATAGCACCTCCATTTTCCAGGCGGGCTCCTATCTTCGACTACAACTCAAAAATATAACACCTCCATTTTTCAGGTGGGCTCCTGACTTCGACTGTTTCTTAAAGACATAACACCTCCATTCTCCAGGCGGGCTCCTGACTTCAACAACTTCTTAAAAATATAATACCTCCATTCTCCAGGCGGGCTCCTGACTTCAACAAACAATTTAGAGATAATACCTCCATTTTCCAGGCGGGCTCCTGACTTCGACAATTTCTTAAAAATGTAACACCTCCATTCTCCAGGCGGGCTCCTGACTTCAACCTTCTCAAGAAATATAACACCTCCATTTTTTAGGTGGGCTCCTGACTTCAATTATGACTTAAAAAATATAACACCTCCATTCTCCAGGCGGGTTCCTGACTTCAACTTCTTCTTAAAATGACAACAACCTCCATTCTCCAAGCGGGCTCCTGACTTCAACTACAACTCAAAATGTAATACCTCCATTCTCCAGGCGGGCTCTTGACTTCACTACTTCCCAAAACATAATACCTTCATTTTCCAAGCGGGCTCCTGACTTCAACTACTTCTTAAAAAATGTGTTTTATTGTTGTTGCTCCTTCCTGCCTCCTGGATCATTTTCCTTCTAACTTGAAATTATCTTCTTTCAGAACTGCTTCCCTCAAAACTGGTGTTTCATTCCTCTGAAAACTGCTGGGGATAACACCAGTGTTTTATTCAAAATATGTTATTTTCCTCCTTCAAAAACTACTTCCTTTAAAGTTGGTGCTTTCCTTCCACTGGAACTACTTCCCTTAAGACTTGTGTTATCTTCCTTTCGAAATTGCTTCCTTTAAAACTTGTTTGGCCTTCTTCCGAAAACTGTTGGGGATACCATTTTTCCCAAAACTTGTGTTATCTTGCTTCTTCCCCAAGTGGGTATCAGACTTCCAGAAAATTTTCAAAATGAAAGAAAATTTTCTGCCCCAGTTTGACAATCTTTCTTGTATCATGATGTCTTTTCATCATCTATAACATTTCCTGTCCCTGCTTCAAATCAAAGAAAAAAAATTGTTAGTTTAAAATGTGGCGAATGGTCGTGCCACTCCTGCTGGGGATGGTTTTCTCTTTCTTCTTTCCCAGCTTTGTGTTCCATTACATCACCAAAGCTTGCTGGGGATGAGATTATTTGTTGAGGATGATATTCCTGCTAGCGATCATATTCCTGCTGGGGATGGTTTTCCCCCTCTTCTTTCCCTGCTCCGTGTTGTCCGACCCTCTTGGAACTTGGTCGATAATCTGCCAGGGAAGCTCTTGTTTTTTGACGATTCTTTATTCACCAATTGTTGCTTCCCACTTTTCTCCATACCCTCCCCGAAATCCTAGACCAATCCATCATTTGGTCTTGCAACGAACGTCTTTCTCGTTCCATTGCATTATCTTTGGCCCGTCCTATCCACATTGTGTTTTTGCACCATCTTGGCAACTAGTAGTAAGCTCTGAAAATCCTTTTCAAAAACAAACTGCTGGGGAGATAAAGACTTTAAACCGAGAAATGAAAAAGTGATGATTTCAAAAGATAGAAAAAGAAGAAGTCTTTCTTAACAAATGTTGGGGAAAAAGAAAGAAAAGAACTTATATGAATGATATAACCGATCCCAACGATCATGTCGTGCATTCCGGATTAATCAACCCAGTCTATTTGTATCAATCAATCTTTCGGATGACCTCATCTTGCTGGGGATAAACAGGCACTCAACTCTTTGCCAAATGCGGATCCTTTCCACCAATCTTGTCTTGTCGCCTCATAGTGCCCTTCGAGGGGTTTTCACTAATAAGACTCTCTCATTTCTCTCAACTCCCGTCGCCTTATGGTGCTTATGAAGGTTTTCACCGATAAGACTCTCTCGTTTTATTTCTCTCAACTTACGTCGCCTTATGGTGCCTGTGGATGTTTTCACCGATAAGACTCTCTTATTTTATTTTATTTTTCCCAGCTAGGGATTGGAGTGTTACCGATATGACTCTCTATGCTGGGGATTCTATCGGCTACCAATTCATTTTCAGCTTATGATCCTCTTCTCTGCCGGGGATCAGAGTTTTATTCTCGACTTCCGTTTGCATGACTTGGCACTTCTTGTATACTAATCGGGAGGTCTTTTTTGGACATCAATATGGGTTTTTGTGTATGGCTAAAAGAAAAAAGGGGTATCAAAAGGTTCAAAATAATTTTGATGAGTAAAACATTACAACTCTTGGAATCAAACTTCCTTCCCAAAATTACAAACACACCTTCTGCCCCAGTTTCTTGCTTGAGGATTTTTATTTTTGTTACACTATGACCGAGCCGTGAGGCGCCTACGTATCCTTTTTGAGGAATCAGGTCAAACGTAGTTCCCAATTCCTTTGTTTTTCTTGTGACTTTTCTTTTGTCTTTATTATCATTATTTTTCTCTTCTCTTTTTCTTTCATTTTCATTACTGATTCCAAAAGAGGGGTATGAAAGAATAAATAAGGCTCAAAAGGGGAAGCAAAAGTTGAAGTGTTTGGATGGAAGAACAAATTGCCTCCGTCATTTCATTCTCCCATGCCAAATGCAAACAAACAACAATTACAATTAAAAGAAATCATACATAGTATCTCTTAACTGCGTCAGAATTGATAGCCATATCGGCGCATTTCCCTTCGATATCTGTTAAACATAAAGCGCCATTGGACAACACTCTGGTTACAATGAATGGCCCTTGCCAATTCGGGGTGAACTTGCCTTTTGCTTCGGCCTGATGTGGCAGGATTCGTTTCAACACCTACTGCCCCACTTCAAATTTTCTGGGGTGCACCTTCTTGTTGTAGGCTTTTTCCATTCTCCTTTGATACAATTGGCCATGTCATACTGCTGCCAATCTCTTTTCATCAATCAAGCTCAACTGCTCCAATCGGGATTTGACTCATTCATCGTCATCAATCCCAGCCTCAGCGACAATCCGGAGGGACAGGATTTCAACTTCTACTGGTATCACTGCTTCAGTTCCGTATACCAACGAATAAGGAGTTGCACCTACTGAAGTGCGAACAGTAATGCGATATCCCAACAATGTAAATGGTAGCTTTTCATGCCATTGTCTGGACCCTTCAACCATTTTCCTCAATATCTTCTTTATATTTTTGTTGGTTGCCTCAACCGCTCCATTTGCCTTGGGACGATATGGGGTGAAATTGCGGTGTGTAATCTTAAACTGTTGACATACCTCTTTCATCAAATTTCTGTTAAGATTAGCACCATTATCCGTGATAATCACTTTTGGGATCCTAAATCTACAGATGATATGGGAATGAACAAAATCCACCACCGCCTTCTTGGTTACCGACTTGAAAGTTTTAGCTTCAACCGACTTAGTGAAATAATCGATGGTCACCAGAATGAACCTATAACCGTTGGTAGCTGCCGGCTCAATAGGTCCAATGACATCCATGCCCCAGGCAATAAATGGCCATGGTGCTAACATTGTATGCAATTCTGTCGCGGAGAATGAATCAGATCTCCATGTATCTAACACTGATGGCATTTACACACGAAACTAATACAATCACACTCCATAGTGAGCCAATAGTACCCTGCTCGAAGAATTTTCTTCGCCAATACATATCCGCTCATATGTGGCCCACAAACTCCAACATGTACCTCTGTCATAACTGTCGTGGCTTGACTAGCATCTATACATCTCAGCAATCCCAAATCTGGTGTTCTTTTGTACAACACTCCTCCATTGAGGAAAAATCCATTTGCCAGTCGCCGAATGGCTCTCTTTTGATCTCCGGTGGCTTGTTCCGGCTATATCCCCATCCTGAGGTATTCCTTGATATCATACAACCATGGTTCGCCATCCAGTTCTTCCTCTAACATGTTGCAATAAGCATGCTGATCACGAACCTGAATATGCAACGGGTCAACATGAATTTTGTTTGGGTGGTGCAACATTGATGCTAAGGTGGCCAAAGCATCGGCAATCTCATTATGAACTCTTGTGATGTGTCTGAACTCCACTGATCGAAATCGCTTGCTCAAATCATGCAAACATTGTCGATATGGTATGAGCTTCAAATCCCTTATTTCCCATTCACCCTGAATCTGATGCACCAGGAGGTTCGAGTCTCCCAAGACCAAGACGTCCTAGACATCCATGTCTGCAGCTAGTCGTAGACCCAAAATGCATGCCTCATACTCAGCCATGTTGTTGGTACAATAGAACCGCAGCTGATCCGTAACAGGATAATGATGTCATATTTCAAAAATAAGTACCACTCCTATTCCAACTCCCTTTGCATTTGTGGCTCCATCGAAAAAAAAGCTTTCATCCTGGTTCCTTGGTCATTTCCAACTCATTTATATGCATTACTTCTTCATCAAGAAAATACATTCTCAAGGGCTCGTATTCTTCATCAACAGGATTCTCGGCCAAGTGATCAGTCAATGCTTGGGCCTTCATGGCCGTCCTCGTCACATAGACGATGTCGAATTCTGTGAGTAATATCTGCCATTTCGCCAATCTCCCTGTGGGCATAGGCTTCTGGAAAAATATACTTCAGTGGATCCAAGCGTGAAATGAGATAAGTAGTATATGATGACAAATAATGCTTCAATTTCTGGGCCACCCAAGTTAGGGCGCAACATGTCTTCTCGAGTTGAGTGTACTTAACCTCATAGCTTGTAAACTTCTTGCTGAGATAATAGATGGCTTGCTCCTTCCTTCCTGTAATGTCGTGTTGCCCCAATATGCAGCCAAACGAATTCTCCAGGACCATTAGATAAAGAATTAACGGTTTTCCTGGCTCAGGTGGAACCAACATAGGTGGATTTGATAAATATCCTTTGATTTGGTCAAATGCTTCCTGACATTCTGCCATCCATTCTACCACAACATCTTTCTTCAGTAGCCGAAAAATGGGTTCACAAGTTGCCGTGAGTTGAGCAATAAACCTGCTAATATAATTCAATCTTCCCAACAGACTCATTACTTTTGTCTTGTTCTTCGGTGGTGGCAAATCTTGGATGGATTTAATCTTTGACGGGTCCAACTCAATGCCTCGCCGACTGACGATGAATCCCAATGGCTTTCCATATGGAACACCAAATGCACATTTGGCCGGGTTGAGCTTAATATCATACCTTTGAAGTCTTTGGAAAAACTTCCTTAGGTCTGTTACGTGGTCTTCCTGATGCTTGGATTTTATGATCACATCGTCCACGTATACCTCAATCTCTTTGTGTATCATGTCATGAAACACAGTAGTCATTGCTCTCACATACGTTTCCCCAGCATTCTTCAAACCAAATGGCATTACCCGGTAGCAATAAGTCCCTCATGGCGTAATGAAAGCCGTCTTTTCCGTATCTTCTTCATCCATCAGAATCTGATGATACCCAACATAGCAATCCATAAAAGACCTGATCTCACGTCCGGCACAATTATCGATCAAGATATGGATGTTGGGTAATGGAAAGTTATCCTTTGGGCTTGCCCTGTTCAGATTGCGGTAATCGACACACACCCTGATCTTCCCATCTTTCTTCGGCACTGGCACCACATTAGCCAACCAATCAGGATATCGAGTGACCCGAATAACCTTTGCTTGCAGCTGCTTGGTTACTTCCTCTTTAATCTTCACACTCATGTCTGTTTTGAACTTCCTCAATTTCTGCTTGACGGGAGGGCATGCCGGGTTAATGGGCAATTTGTGAACCCCTAAATCCGTGCTTAACCCCGGCATGTCATCATACGACCATGCAAAAACGTCTTTGAACTCAATAAGTGCTTTGATTAGTTCTTCCCTAATATTCCGTGCAATGTGGATGCTTATTTTAGTTTCCCTGATATCATCTGCATCCCTTAAATTGATGGCTTCTGTGTCATTTAAGTTGGGCTTGGATTTCTCTTCAAATTGGCTTAACTCTCTGTTTATCTCTTCGAAGGCTTTGTCCTCATCGTATTCCAATTCATCATCATAATCGACCTCTTGTACAATTAGTTCGGAATCAGATTGATTTTTTAGACTGGGTTGAAGATCTGTTGTGCATGCCATGTCATTAGAACTATTCAGAAAGAGAAAAGAAGAAAACAAAATTAAAACAAAATAAGAAGAGAAAAGCTTTCACTTTTTTTTTTAAAATACGGGATAAAAGAGTTTCACACTTTGCCGAATACAAAACAAAACTGGATTACAACCCTGGAATAATCCAAAAAAAACAAGAAAGAAAAATCAGAGCCCATTACCAAGACTCCCTCCGGGTAGGAAGGGGAGTAGCCATCCAATTGTTGATATTTGCCCTGGGCCCCACAAACTGTACATCTAACCTACTGGGCCCTTCTCCAGCTTCTATCATGTTGACATCGGCGAACAGCCTTTCAAGTCCCTCATTCAAATCTCCATCTGGCCCAATTAGTGGTCCGAGAACTTTCGGGACCGACAACTCTCTGATACCTGCTCTGACAAATGATCTGGATAGGCGCGTGATTGGCTTGGGAAGGACCCAAACTCTTTTCTTCAACTTGCGGGCGCGTCTCACATCCGCCGTTGTAGGCTTGAACCCCAACCCAAAGGCATCCAGATTTTTGGGCAAAGAAACCGGCTAAACAATACCCTGAAGATCAGCCCCTAAACCTTTGCCTGGCACAAACCCGTTCTTCAACATCTCCGAGGCTACCATGACAGTTGCAACTGCTATTTTGGGAAGTGGGACGCTTTCACCTTCAGGAACTTTGTCCACTAAAACTGTATCGAAAACCTGGTAAACCCACGGTCCCTTATCATCATCAGTCTCTATGAAGGGTACGATGGCATCACTTACGACGCTTGCATTGTCTTCCCCATGTACTACGATCTCTTGCCTATCCCACTCAAATTTGACCATCTGATGTAATGTAGAAGGCACTGCTTTGGCGACGTGGATCCAGGGTCGCCCCAACAGAAGATTATATGACACTACCACGTCTAACACTTGAAACTCCATGATGAACTCGACTGGACCAATTGTTAATTCAAGTATGATGTCACCCACTGTGTCTGTACCACCCCATCAAACCCTAGAACATAGATGTAGTTCTTGTGAATCCTGTCACCATCGACCTTCAGTTTGTTCAATGTGGTCAAAGGACAGATATTGGCACTGGACCCATTATCAATCAGTACTCGAGTGACTACCGAGTCTTCGTACTTCACGGTCAAATAAAGGGCTCTATTATGTTCTATACCCTCCACGGGCAACTCGTCGTCTGAAAAAGTGACCTTGTTGACCTCAAAAATCTTGTTTGTTATTTTCTCTAGATGGTTCACAGACATCTTATCTGGAACATGGGCTTCGTTCAGAATTCTCATCAATATCCGGCGGTGCTCGTCTGAATGGATCAACAACGATAACAATGAGATTTGTGCCGGGGTCTTCCTCAACTGCTCCACAATGGAGTAATCTTGCGCCTTCATTTTCTTTAAAAATTCTTCCACCTATTCCTCGGTAACTGGATTCTTTGTCGCTACTGGATTGGCCCTTCTTAACTCTGCGGGAGCAAAACACCTTCCCGAATGAGTTAACCCATGTGCCTCACATATTTCCTCCACAACTTCCTTCCCCTTATGCATTACCATTACTTGACTGTAGCTCCATAGCACAGCTTTCTCGTTGATTATCGGCAACTGCATTACTGGCCTGATAACAAGTGGTCCTATGCATGCCCCCTTTATGGCTACTGGCTTGCTTGATATCCCTTTCACCGTTACTTTGACCGGCTCTGGATTCTTGGCAACATCAGACGAACTCTTCCCCATCACCACCACTGGCTTGCCTTCTACCCTTTCCGACTACACTACCGCTTTTCCACTGATCGCCTTTTCTTTCGGACTGGCATGGATCATCATTGCCGTTTGTGAGGGTTTCTTGAGCTTCCCTCCTTCGTGCACTAGTTCGATCATGTGGGCTTCATGGTGTGCCGGCAACGGGTTCTGATTGATGTTAGGTGCCTCTAGCTCCTGGACCTCGATCCTATTTGTGTCAATAAGATCTTGGACGGCAGTCTTCAACTTCCAACACTTCTCAGTATCATGCACGGGAGCCCCCGAACAATATTCACAGCTTACCGAGTGGTCCAGATTTTTGGGAAGGGGATTTGGCAATTTGGGCTCCACGGGACTCAATAGGCCTAACTGCCTCAATTTGTGGAACAGAGTAGTATAGGTTTCTCCCAACGGAGTGAATGCTCTCTTCCTCTTCACCCTTTCATTCCTGAAAGTCTGATTCCCACAGAAACCTGGTCCCAAAGGATTCCTGTAGGCCCTTGGTGGTGGATATGTATTTTGTGGAGGTGGATATGTGTTTTGTGGAGGTGGATATATATTTTGTGGAGGTGGATATGTATTCTGGGGAGGTGGCACACGCCATTGCAGGCGAGCCGGAGGCTGGGTGTAAGTTTGGGCATGATGGACAGAGAAATGTGGCTCTTGTGATGGGTAGTAGGGCTGTGGAGGACAGTATGGAATGTGTGGGTAATTTGAGTGATGGGGTCTAGGTTGGTAGTGAGGGGGGACCTCTGGATCTGGACCAAGTACCTGCCTCGATTGTTGCGACATCTTCCCTTTTCTTCTTTCTGAGCGCACCTCCCGTGCCGTTCTGGATGGCCTGAGTGGTTGCTTTAATCATCGAATAGCTCAGGATTTTGTTGGACTTAAGTCCCTCTTCAATCATACCGCCCAATTTTACTACTTCGTTGAAATATTTGCCAACTGACGTCACCAAGTGACCGAAGTAAGTTGGCTCCAGAGTCTGCAGAAAATAGTCCACCATTTCCCTCTCTCTCATCGGATGATAAACTCTTGCCGCCTGCTCTCTCCAGCGGAACCCAAATTCTCGGAATCTTTCCCCGGGCTTCTTCTCAAGTGGCCTGCAAAGGCTTGTGCCAGATCGTCCCATGTGTACCACCTGCTAGGATCCTATCTTGTGTACTATTCCAGTGTAGATCCGCTTAGACTTTGACCAAAATGAGCTATCAACAACTCGTATTTTCCCCCGTCCCCTCTCATCTTACTGCAAAAACCTCGCAGATGTGCCATTGGATCACCGTGACCCTCGTATAGATCAAACTTTGGCATCTTGAATCCTACCAGCAATTGAATGTCAGGGAATGGGCACATATCTTCGTAGGCCACACTGACTTGGTTGCCTAAACCATGGATATTCCTGAAGGACTGCTCCAGGCTTTTAAACTTTCGAAGTACTTCGTCTTGCTCTGGGCTCTTAGCCGACTTTTCAGTCTCTACCGGGATCTCGAAGTAGGTATTATAAGTATGAGGCTCGGGTGCTTTGAAGGTTGGTTTAGGGGGGTAATATTGGTTATCGTGAGCCTGAAACAATGGCTCGCTGGGTGATCTTTGCAGCGTGGCTGGTGGGGGTGCCACGAAAACAGGAACATTTGGTGGAGGAGGGTTCTGATTGGGTTGTGAAGCTTGGGGATCATAGGCATTTCTTCCCTGATAGTATTGGTGACTGGGGAAGCTTGTCGAAGGGCCGGTTGGAGGGTATTCCAGCGAGTGTCCTGGTGGGAGAGTGGGAGTAACGGGAGGGTTAGGCACTTTTGTACCCTAGCTAAGGCCAGCTACATTTCTTTCATCTCCTGTCTCATCTTATCCATTTCTTCCTTCAGCATTTGATTCTCCATCCTTTCATCCTCGACACTTTGGTCTGAACTAGTCATGCATTTTAGTATGGGCCCTTTGGATCTTGTTTGGTAATGGTAATCTGCCAGAATGTTCTAACAAACTAACTAGTTCGAAATCTCTGGAAGGACAACAAACTTGTTAGCGTTAGAGTTTAACACATATTGCAATTTCACATTGGGGGATGCAATGTTCCTAGGCAGTTTAACCATTTCTAACAGGTCTTTGCTTCGATCGCATGCGTCATTCCGGCTTACTTTGTTTGTGCCTCGTTTAAGTGTTTCTGAAACTTTCTTTATCTCTCTTTTTATTTCCTTCTTTTCCTTTCTTTTATTCACTTTGCCTTTTCTCTTTTTTTTTGTGGTGGTCGAATCTTATGTGGATTGCCTACGTATCATGTCCCCGCATGAATCAGACCGCACGTAGTTCTGCGACAAGTGCGGAGAATAAAGACATCATTTTTGAATTTTTCAACCTTTAGTAGCAAAACGTTTTATTACAAGGCAAAACATTTTTGAAAGGAAATTGACAGACTTGATACAGACTATAGACTTTATGCCAAAAAGGGAAATACAAACTTCGACGGACAACAGACTCAAACTATGAGGAAAATACAGACTCAAACTATGAATGTTTTAGAGTTTTGAATTTTGGCACCTGCGGGGCGTCGTTCGGCCTCGCCGCGGGCTTTGGTGCAAGGCCCCTTTGCAAATCTTTCAAATCTTCTATGATCTGGTGGACATAAATCATTATTAAAGCACAGAAGGTGGTACGAGACATATCCTCACAAGCTAGGCACTTTATGGTGATGTAGTGCCCGATATCGTCGATTCTTCCATTGATTCTGTCCCTTTCCATAAGCAATTGCTCTATTTGTTGATTCCGCGTCCCTAGCATTTGAGCGTTGTAAAGGAGTTGATCATGAAACTCATTCATCTGTTTCTCCACTCGGGCCATTAGATCATAGTAGCGCTTCCTATCTGCTCTGGCATCTCGGGCTTGTCTGAAAATCCGCTCTTTGAGAGTGGATATTGTTTCTCTCAATATAGCGATGTTCCTTTCGTAGTCCCCCTTCATTTGTTGCATAGATCGTGCTCGCTCTTCTGCCTTCTTTATCCATTTCACCTGGATTCTCGCTAGACCAGCTTTAGATTTTTCCCGGTCTTCTTGATACTCGAGGACTTTCTTCTTTAGACCGTTTATGAGCCTTTCATTAGCCCGGCTTCTCTTCGGGTTTCTGGTAGCTATTTTCATTTCCTGGATTTGAGTTTTGAGGACCTCGTTTTCCTGATCTAGTTTTCTCTTTTCTCCCTCATCTGCAGCGATATGCAAATCTTTATCAAATTTCAAATCTATAACTTGCTTCTCCAACTTGCCAATTGTAACCCTGTACTCGTGCTCTTTAGCCAACCAATCCCACTGTTCTTGCGACGCCTTGACGAATTCCTGGAGATGGGGTCTTTTAGCCGGCCTTTCGTGATCGAGTTCTCTCATGTACCAAGCGAGGTTTCCTGGCGCCACTTCGCCTTTGGCCTGATCCTGTATGCAAGTATCTACTTTTAAATATTGGCATTCACTCCAGATCTGACGGACTCTTGCTTTAGGGAACTGTCCATCAGGGCTAATCTCAATCACTTGAGCACTAAGATCTTCCTCCTGTGGCACTGTTTGGCATCTCCCGAGTTGTATCAAAACCCGATATGGCGCGTAAGGCTGAATGCTCTTGAGCCCCATCAATAGAAAGTGGGTCCTAGCTGCCAGCATATGGATGACCTCGTCAACGGGCAACCATCCTAGTGTCCACTGTAATTGGATGGCGGTGAGGGTCCGAAAGAATGATGTCCACGTCGTAACTCCTTCGGGTAGACTGACCCCCTTGATTCTTGTGTAGAACTCTTCTATGCAAGTTTTCTTCGAGGAACCATAACTCAAGAGCTGGGAACGGTGGCAGAGATGCTCAGTCATCCATATTTGTAGCAACAAGTTACACCCCTCGAAAAAGTTCCCTCTGGCTTTGCAGGCTGTGAGATCTCGGAAGATATCAGATACTATCATAGGCGCAAGAGTGCTTTCATCTTGAGTGAGCAAGGTACTGACAACCCCGACTATTTTCAGATCAATGTTTATGTCTTTCCTTGGAAATACAAAAAGGCCCAAAAAGGTTATCATAAAATCCACTTGTCTATGCTCGTCCCATTTCTGACGGTTACTTTTGCTGCATAACTTGTTACCCGGGTTGTTGAATCCTCCGACATGACCGTATCTGTCGTATATGAAGCGCAGATTACAAAAACATGCGGCCAAATCTGGGTTATGGACCGTCCTGGGTATCTTTAACAAATCTAAAAACCAATGCACAGTGACAGCTCTTGGAGCAACCACATATTTTTGCCTCAACGGAACTTCAGCATTTCTGATGTACCCGACTATTTCCTCCAAAGTCGGAGTGAGATCAAAATCGGAGAAGTGGAAAACATTGTGTGCCGGGTCCCAGCAGGTGACCAAAGCTCTTATGATATCCCCCCGAGGTTGGATTTCCAATAAACCCGTAAGACCTTTTAGATATTTCTTGACCTCATCTTGCCTTACACCACCTAAATCATCCCACCATAGCCGCAACTTGAAAGGAATTTTAGTCATTATTGAAAAAGGTTCATTTTGCATCGTGCTCATCCTGCACATTTTTAAGGTGATTAAGCAAAAAATAAAATTTATTTGACTCAACCAATTGGCTTTTTTTTTAATTTTTCACAGATTAAAAGAAAGATCTGATTCCGAACACGACCTTTCAGCACTTCGGGAACGAAGATTTTGAGGCTGGGTGAGTCAACTGGTCAACAATCCAAAAAATGACTACAAGCGGCCGTTTATGCAAAGTCAGCCTTCCGGCGTCCCTTTTGGGAACATTCGGCTATTTTGACAAAAACGACGTCACCCGACTTATTTATGACGAAAATTAAAATTTTGACATTTTTGTAAAGGGGAGGTTGGACCCGATGAGGGTTGCCTACGTATCCTGCACCCTGTGAGAATCAAACCGGCGTTGTTCGGGTAGATAAAACAAACTTCTTTTGAAAACAAGACTCTTTTCAATGGCAAATAAAACCATTTTTCATAAACAAAACCCTTTTTTTCATTTTCTCAAAAATCCGACAGAGCTTCGACGCTATTTGGACATTGATTTTTTTCAAAACAGGCGATTAACTACCTCTATCTCTCTTTCCTCAAAGTATTTAAAAGCCGGTCAGCATGCAAGTCTGAAGCAAACAAATGCACAGGTAGCAAGTTGGATGCATCAGGATGGTCTTTTGTCGTTTTGGTACACCTGTCCTAGACAGACCCAACCCCTGTGTTGAGCCTCCAAAGTCAAATGCACATGATGCAAACAAACGTTCCTACTAGGGATCCGGCATGAAGCTGAGTTATTCTAGGTTCGTAACCTGGGTATTTGTTCTAGAATGTGTACCCGAGCGGACAACTCGAGTCGAGGAGGGGGCTACGTACCGGGGACCCGCGAGATCGTCTGGATTTGTAACTTGTCCGGCCTCTTTCTTATTTCAGGGTGTGACACTAACAGAATAGGGAGTCTCAACCAGCAAGCACATCCCCGAAGGTGAGAAGAGAATGGTTTCGTAGCAGTTTATATACAGTTCATATAAAATCAAAGCGATAAAAGCTACATTTTGCACATTTAGGCCAAAACATGTAATAAGATCAAATAATAAATGAATCCAAATAATAACAATTATTCCAGGCTCGAATTCTTGAACCCTGAACTAGAGATTCTGGGTTATCTCCCCAGCAGAGTCGCCAGAGCTGTCACACCTCCTTTTTCACCTGGCACCCCGCAAAGGCGTAGGGGGAGTTTTTCCAATTAAAGGACAATCAAAACAAGATTTATTATTTAATTCAGAGTCGCCACTTGGGAGATTTATGGTGTCCCAAGTCACCGGTTGAATCCCGAATCAAGGAAAAGATTGACTCTGTATTACAGTCCGCGAACCAGAAATCCAGATAAGGAATTCTGTTAACCCGAGAGAAGGTGTTAGGCATTCCCGAGTTCCGTGGTTCTAGCACGGTCGCTCAACTGTCATATTTGGCTTGTTTATCTGATTTTAATACATGTTGAACCTATGTGCAATTTTTTTACTGTTTACCGCTTTTATTATTGTTATTTTTAACGAGAATTGCAACGTCATGAAAATACATCTCGAACACCCGTGGTTATTGACACATTTCAGCTCTGTTGAGATTTGGATTTGGGTCACATAAATGTGCACCCGAGTTTAAGAAAGTAAATTATTAAAGGCGCGCCTAAAGCGACTAGCGTATTATTATTTTCGGTAAGGCCGTGAAACTTTGCTAAACGGCTCATCCCGAAGTCTAAGTAATTTTACCAACACATATAGAGGGCCCCGCAGCTCGTGTATTTCGTTTGTCGAGGCTCGTCTCATTCATTATTTTTTTAAAAGGAATTTGCAACGTTGTGGAAATGCATCTCGAACCACGTCACAATCAATGTACCCATGATTAGCAACACATTTCGACTTCGTTGAGATTTGGATTTGGGTCACATAAATGTGCACCTGGGTTTAAGAAGGTAATGTTATTTAAAGTACGCGCCTAAAGAAACTAATGCGGTGTTATTTTGGGAAATGGACATGAAGTTCGCTAAGCGGCCGATCCCGAGTTCTAAGTAATTAATACATACATTTGTGAGGGCCGCGCAATTTGTAATTTATTCGGCGAGGCACGCCTCACTTATTTTTAAAATGGTAAGCCTAAAGCAACTATAATTTTGATATTTTTATTGTCTCTAAAGTTAGAAAATGTCTTAATTAATTTGTTTTAAGAGCCACTTCCCCATTTAAGAAAGAAACTTATAATTAATCCGCATCGGGCCTCCGAGGCCTACCCGTGGGACAGCCGACTTTCATCTCCAAATACAAGCACAACTTTCCTGATCGGTTAACTAATTAACAATGATTACAATTATTAGCTTAATAACACATTACCATTAATTTCCAATCTCGTTTTAACTATTGACAATGGCCTATTACTATCAGATTGAAAACATGTACCATAACATTATTATTACAACTAAAATATATTACTTGTCTAAACTACAACACTCACCAATGACAACATTGTCTAAAACTTACATAGATATTGTGAGCACGTGATTTTTGTTTACGCGACAATCACTCCAAAAGAAATCAATAATAATAACAAATGGTCTTGCTGTACAATTTTTGGAATTTACGTGACATTTTTGGTAGTTATTTGTGGTTTTGCCCATTCTTATTTAGTCTTATCAAACAAAAATACAAAAAATATGTCGTGTGTAATTAAACCATATTTCGGTTATTAAAAGGAAAATCATAAAATATGCAGATGTTATTCTATTTGTCGTCCTTGAGTGATTTTATTTTTTATTGAATATTAATGTGTGTGATAGTTGTTTAATAATTGTATAGTTTTGTTTTACAATTTAGGTGGGATTTTTTTAGAAATTAAAGAAGAAAAGAAAGGGGTTTTCGGATTGGGCCAGTTGGAACTAAATAAGAACATGCCCAAACCAAAATAACCCAGTCCAAATCCCCTTTTGCCCGGTCCAATTAAGCTGGCCACACGACCGCCAAACGATGTCGTTGTGTCACCTTCAATTTGGACCGTTAATCTCACTAGATTGACGGTCCAGATCACTCACCCATAACACCATACTCGACCCGTTATCCGGACCAACCCCGACCCCAATACTAAACCAAACGACACCGTTTGATTAACCCTTGGATCCAGGCCATTGATCTCGACTGATCTAACGGCCAAGATCAAACCATCCACCCCGTATATAAGACCTCATCTCGTACCCCGCCCCCTATCCAAGCACCCCTCCCTCATCTTCGTCTCCCTCACCAGACCCAAACCCCACGAAACCCTAGCGCCTCCCCCCTTTCCCCTCACCATAAACCCGGCGGCAAGGACGCCGGTGACCACCATCTTAACACCCTAGGACCACATCGACCCCCTGAACACAGATCCACTAGCCGTGGGTCTAGAATCTTCATTTGAAGATTCGAGCCAAACCCCAACCTACACCAAACCCCCCCCCCTCCCCCAAATCCATGCCAGGCACTCCCCTGACCTTCCTCATGACCAAACCAGGCTTGGTTTGGTCCGAATCCAACCAGGAAAACCTGAATCCCAAATCTACTTTAGGAACCCTAGAAGTCCTGAGTCCGATTTTTGTCCATTTGAACCAGAAGATTAGGGTCTAATGGACCTTAATCGAAGTGTTCTCAGTTGAGAACACTTCGATTAAAGTCCGTTCAACCCCAAGAAAGGTCGATTCAAATCCGAGACAGGGTCTTCTGATTTTTTCAAACCTTTAAGGTATTTCTGCTTTCCTTTTTCTTGTCAGTTCATTTTGTTGTTATAGTTAAATAACTGTTCACATGTGCCTAAATGTTAGTTGATTTGTTTTGTGTCGACTGTTCTATCCACCTTTCCAGGACCTCTGTATTTGGTCGAGTCTTTCTTTATTTACTGATCGTGTGTATGTGTGTAAACTATACAATCGACTGAAATTGAATTTGGTCGATTAATTAGTTTCCAGGGTAACCTTTGTTTGGTCAGTACAATTTGAATCACATGTTAATACTGTTGGATTCTGATCATTGGCTTCGATTGTATGTGTTGTGATTCGCGTAGTTGATTCTATATATGTCGTCAATTAGTTTCAGTTGGAATGATAGTAATTCGACTCATGCTATTTAATCTGATTTATTGAAGCATTGTGAATCAGCTTAGTTGTTTATTGTCACTGTGTATTAGTCTGTTAGCTAAATCAGAAAACATTTAACGATTGATTTATAGCTGCAGTCTAGGATAGGTCTCAGATTTTAGTTTAATTGATGGCATTGTCTACTCATTTTCGACCTTGGGCAGCATGTGCATTGTAGTATAATGGACAGCATGTGCTGTCAGGATATGCCCACACTGCCCATATTTGTTTAATTTAACAAAGACAGGCCACTTTAGCAGTAAAGAAAGGGCCCGTCAGGAGAATCTCATGGGAGGGGGCTTTATTTTAATTTGTTGAGTGGAAAGAACAGTAGGAGAACATGGGAGGGAATTGAGTTTGTCTAACAGGCTGTTGAATGGGCTGATGCTAGGCTATAAATAGAGAAGTTTTCCACTGGTTCAAGGAGATATAGAGACAGAAGCTAAAAACTAGGCAGAGAGTAGGGAGTTAAAAAGGGAGAGAGTTCTGAAAATCAAAGGGAGTTTCTGAAAATCAAAAAGAGTTCTGAAAAATCAGAAAGAAGGAAGACAGACATAGCACACATAGAGAAAGAGGGAACAAATAGAAAAACAGAGAGAGTTGAAGGAAGAACATATACACACAGACACAGAAACAGTTCTGAATTAGAAAGGAGAGGATTCAGAAATCAGGGAGGGAGATAGGGAAAGGAATTTCTGCTGTTTGATTGAAACTAAAAACTTTGCCTTTCCTCACCATTTTCCGTTTGGAAAATCAGCATTAATCTGCCATTTGTTCTGTCAAGCTTAGGGTCCTTCCTTGAGTGTTTGAAAAATCAGAAAACTGTTTCCTTTATAGTGGCAGGATTCACCTATTTCTGTCTATCTGAATGACATTGGTATCCCCTAGTCCTAACCGAGTCTGTTGAGTGTGATTGTTTGGTTACTGGGTATTGTTTCATTGGGTTGTTTCTGGTTTGTCCATCGGGGTTTGATTCTGCCATTCTTGTACTATTGCTTTGCTGCTGCCACTGCTGTTGTATTGGTTATTGGTTTTGCTAGTCTTGTTGCACTGCTGCTTTGCTGACTTCTTTTCTCTTCAATTGTAAACGTTTCCAGGTACACACTTCTGAAACTATGGTTTGATGTAAGCTTGAACTGGAAGTTGAGTTGAAATAAACAAAGAAACGAAACATCCACCTGTTTTTTTACAATATCTGTGTTTAAGATGTAGCAATAGGATAAAAATGATTCAATTAGTTCATATTTGTTTGGGCTCATGCTAATCGTATTCGTTTTGTGTAAATTGGGGCGTATTCGAACCAATGTGGACTGTTAAGTAGTATGTTGTTATACTGATAGACGTATACCATGTATTTAGCAATTTAGTTTAACTTAGCTGATACAGGCGGTATAACGCATAATCTAATAGGTATCAGTATGTACCATGTCGGACCTTTGGATTGTTTATGTTTGCTATGGCCCGGTTCAGTTCGCTTTTAAGAAATATGTATCTCACATAAATTTTCGTATTGTGTTAGTTAATACCAATTGTTTAGCAATATATGTCAACTCTCTTGTCTGAATTCTCTGTTTCAATGTAGGTCTAATAGTATAGATTAATGATTAATAGCATCGACTCACCACTTAAATGAAGCGGCTAGCAATTTTAGGGAATCGGTAGGCTTTACAGGTTTGGAAGTACGAATCAACGCTATAGGGTTAAGAGCTTTTATCTAAAAGGCATGAATCTAGCAAGACGGTTTAACGTTTAGATCTAATGAACTTTCGGATAAGCACTAAGAATTAAGGTTAATGTTATTTTGAGTAGTCGAAAATAATTGTTGGTCTATTCACATAATTATGCGAAGTCAACCTAGTTATAGGATAACTAATCTTCTTTGAATATATTATTTTGTCGATTATGTATTCACTTATAATTTCATATTTTAAGTAATATTCTTTTCTGTTAACATTCGTCCTAATCTAGTATGTAAAATGATGTGCTTGTAGCATGTAACTAAATAAGATCTTCCTTTTGCTCTCTCTTATTTTTAGAAACAAAACTAATGGAAATGTAGTCACTTTAGGATACCCTTAAAATAAATGAGATGAGCCTCGTTAAATAAAAAATGCACAAACCACGGGGCCCTCATAAATGTACATATTAAATACTTAGAATCCGGGATGGTCATTTAGCGAATTTCATGACCCTCCCCAAAAAATAACGTGATAGTCTCTTTAGGCGCATTTCAATAATGTTATTTTCTTAAATTCGGGTGCGCATTTATGTGATCCAACTTCAAATCTCAACGGAGTCGAAATATGTTAACAATTACGGGTGCATTGATTGTGACGTGGTTCGAGATGCATTTTCACGGCGTTGCAAGTCTATAAAAATAATAATAAAGCGGTTTAAACTCAATAAAAGCATATAAGTCACAACATGTATTTAAATCAGATATTTAGCCATTACGACAATTTAAGCGACCGTGCTAGAACCACGGGATTCGAGGGTGCCTAACACCTTCCCTCGGGTCAACAAAATTTCTTACTTAGAATTTCTGGTTCACAGACTTCATTTGGAAAGTCGAAATTTCCTCGATTTGGGATTCAAGATAAACCGGTGACTTGGGACACCAAAAGCCAAACTTTTCCCAAGTGGCGACTCTGAATTAAATAAATAATTCCATTTCGAATATTGTCACTTAAATTGGAAAAACTCCCTTGCGCGTTCTACCCTCCGGGGCGGGCGCGCAAAAAGGAGGTGTGACAGCTCTAGCGACTCCGCTGGGGATCAGAACCCAGAACGTTAGTTCAGGGTTCAGAATTCGAGCTTAGATAAATTGTTATATTTGGCTTTATCTGATTTTTACATGTTTGAGCCTAATGTGCTAAATGTTGCTTTTACCGCTTTGATATTATTTGACTGTATATATAAACTGTGTCGAACCCTTCTCTCTTCACCTCCGGGGATGTGCTTACTGGTTGAGACTCCCTATTGTGTTAGTGTCATACCCTAAAATAAAAAGAGACTCGGACAAGTTACGGAGCCGGATGGCCTTTTGGTTCCCGGTAAGTTGCCCCTCCTCGACTTGAGTTGTCCGCTCGGGTACACAGTCTAGAACACCGACTTAGGTTTTGAACGTAAAATAACATGACTTCATGTCGGATCCCTAGTAGGAACGCTTATTTGCATCCTGTTGCATTTGACATAGGGGACTCAACACAGGGGTTGGGTCCGTCTAGGACAAGCAACCTGAAATGAAAAGACCATCCTGCTGCATCCCGTTTGTTTTGCGCATTTATTTGCTTCAGTTCTGCATGCCGACCGGTTTCTAAAAAAAAAAGAAAATAGCCGCGTAGGGAGACAATTACTTATTTTTGGAAAATAAAACCAATGTCCAAGTAGTGTCAAAACCTCGCCGGAATTTTTAAAAAAAAATGAAAACAAAATTTGTCTTTTAGTTTTTTTTTATTAAAAAAACATATATATATATATATATATATATATATAAAAGAAATTTCCTTTTAATCACTTTCAAAATTAAAAAAAAGTATTTATTTAAAAGTAAAAAAAAGGGGGGGGGGAAATTCAAAGGAAAAAAATTTATTTATTTGGTAGTATCTCTTTTATAAATTCAGATTAATAGTCCAAATACTTCCTCAAAAAGATTCTTCTTTAGTTTTTATCTCTTTTCGAAAAATAATATAAAAAAATCCAGAAAAATATTCTTGCTTTTTCTTTTAAAGATTGTATTCAGAAGGGGTTTAATTGATTTACTCTATTCACGATTCACCGAACTACGCCGGTTTGATTCACACAGGGTGTGAGATACGTAGGCAACTCTCATCGGGTCCAACCTCCCATTTTGCAAAAAACGACCAGAAAAAAAAAATGACAAATGTTTCCACTTTTATAAAGAGTCGGATGATGCCGTTTTTGTAAACAATAGCCGAATGTTCCCAAGCGGGACGCCGGAAGGCTGACATTGCATAAACGACCATCTTTGGTCATCATTTTTGATCGGTTGATCCTCGCAGCCTTAAAGTCTTCGTTCTCAAAGTGCTAAAAGGCCGCATTTGAAAACCGAGTTCGTCATTTTGAAAAACAAATCTTAGAAAAGAACATAGATAGTTTTATTTTGAGTCTAATAAAAGTTTTTTCGTTAGCATAATCACCCTAATAAATGTGCAGGATGAGCAAGATACAAAACGAACCCTTTTCAATAATGACCAAGATCCCTTTTGAGTTGCGATTATGGTGGAATGACTTAGGCAAGGAGGGGCAAGACAAAGTAAAGAAGTATCTGAAAGATCTCCCGGATTTACTAGACATTCAGCCTCGGGGTGATATTATCAGATCATTGGTCACTTGCTGGGATTCAGCACACAATGTATTTCATTTCTCGGACTTTGAGCTCACCCCGACATTGGAAGAAATAGCGGGATACATAGGAGGTGATGAAGCTCCGTTAAGGTTCAAGTACTTGATTGCACCTAGGGCCGTCACGGTACACCGGTTTCTGGATTTCCTAAAAATACCCCGAACATTTCACCATCCAGATCTTGCCAAAGGTTTCTGCAGTCTCCACCTCATATATGCTAGATACGGCCACGTGGGCGGGTTCAATAAGCCAGACTTCAAACTATGCAGTAGAGGTAACCGACAAAAGTGGGACGATCACAGGCTGGTAGCTTTTATGACAGCTTTTTTGGGTCTTTTAGTGTTCCCAAGGAAAGACGGAAACATCGATCTAAAAGTAATTGCGGTCGTCAGTACCTTGCTCACCCAAGATAAAAGTACTCTGGCGCCTATGATTATGGCTGACATCTTCCGGGCTCTCACTGCTTGCCGAGCCAGGGGTGACTTTTTCGAATGATGTAACCTATTGTTGCAAATGTGGATGACCGATCATTTATGCCACCGCTCCCCGCTCTTGGGTTACGGTTCGCCCGAGAAAACTTGCATTGGAGAATTCTACACCAGAATCAAAGGGTTTAGTCTACACGAGGGAGTCACAGCTTGGACGTCATTTTTCCGAACTCTCACTGCCAACCAAATCTAGTGGACGCTCGGATGGTTGCATGTTGAGGAAACCATATACATGCCAGCAACCAGGCCCCACTTTCTGTTGATGGGACTTAAAAGCATCCAACCCTATGCACCGTATCGGGTTTTGAGGCAACTTGGGAGGTATCAAGTAGTGCCGAAAGATGAAGACTTGAGTACCCAAGTGATTGAAATCAGTCCGGACGGTCGTTTCCCCGAGGAAGAAGTTCGCCAAATCTGGAGTGAGTGCCAACACCTGACAGCAAACACTTGTGTGATGGATACGGCTAAAGGGGAAGTTGCCCCGGGGTATCACGCTTGGTTTAAAGGTGACATATCCTGAGAGAGACCAGCTAAAAGACCTCATCTCAAAGATTTCGTTGAGTCATCCCAAGAGCAATGGAACTGGTTAGCAAAAGAAAAGGGGTATCGGGCAGTGATCGGTGATTTGAAGCAACAGGTTGACAGTCTGAAATTCAATAACAATATGCAAATCGCTGCGGATTGAGGCGAAAATAATAGATTGGCCCAAGAAAATGAAGAACTTAGGGCCCAAATCCAGAAATTGAGATTGGCTCTTGATAAACAACCAAGGAGTCGATCAGACGAGCAGTTGATAAAAGGGCTGAAAAGTGAAGTCAGGGAATGGCGAGATGGTTTAGAAGAGTCTGAAAACGTCATGGCAGAGCTCAAGGTACAATGGGGTACAAGAGCAAATAAGCATCGCCGATACTTGAATCAATTGAAACGCGACCACGAGAAAACTGTTGCCAAAATGAAGAGAGAGATGGCTACACTTGAGGTTAAAGCAGTTAAGCAGGCCGAGGATTTCCAAATTGAGAGCAGATACTGTTACGACTTGTTGGCCCAAATGAAGGTAGAAGTGCGGCAACTGAAGAATCAGCATATGCAGGATTTTCAGGTTTTGAAAACGTGTAGTGATCAGATAAAACGCCTGCTCATAGAGAAGGAGCAAACCAGAGATAAGATCAGGACCATTGCCCACGCCATCATCAGACGGTGTCTACGGTGTGAAAACATGACTAGCATTACCGTTCTCTCGGCAGTGATGGGTTATGTCAAGCAGACCATGCATGAGCTGGAACAACTTGAAAGGGATCTCACACTTAGGACCGCGGCGAGGCCGAACGATGCCCCACGGGCGCCGGTTCTTAGAACCTTAATGTATTCATAGGTTGAGTCTGTCCGTCTTTTGCATCAAGGTGTATTTAGTCTGTTGAGTCTGTATTATTTTCAATGCTTGTTATTTTCCTTTTTCAAGAATGTTAGTTTGTAATAGATTGTTTAGTAATAAAATGTGTGCTTCTTTTACACTCATCTGTTTTGAACTACGTAATGATCTGATTCACACGGCATCGTGATACGTAGGCAATCCTCATCGGATCCGGTCACATTTTAACTGCAAATATTGAAAACAGTAATAAAAAAGAGAAAGAAAGAAAAAGAAAAAAAAAATATATATATATATAATAAAGGGGAAGCCTAAAAAGAAGCCGGAATGACGCACGCCTTCGTTGCAAACATGTAGGAATTTACTTAACTGTATAGGTGCACCACGCCCCAACGTGAGATTACCTATCTGTTATTTGTTTCGAACTAACCGTTTGTCTGCTGCTGAGTCTTCCAGGTTTTTAGAAAGGTGGTTGGTTTGGTGGAGGTCTGGCCTCATATTCATACTTCACGAGGTCGAAAAGGAGTGTTCAGTTACCCGTTGTTAAGTCAAGAGGGAGTATTCACACTTACTTCACAAGATCGAAGGGGAGTATAGCGATGTCTTCGGAAATTCCTTTGCCGGCAATTCCCGTCTCTGAGGAGAGTTCAATCTCGGCCGTCCCGACTTCCGAGTCAGCAACTGCTGAGGAAAACAGAATCCTGAGGCTCCGCGTGATGGAGATGTTGGATGACGGGAATAATGGAAAGGAGCCACCGAGTGTAATCCCTGGGTTCCCTGAGTTGTTCTACAGAACAAGTGGGACTTCCCATATCCCCATAAGCTATCCAACTACCCCATTCGGGTACCCGGCCATTTCGGCCCACTCCGCAGGATCACCCTCTGAGTCTTGCCCTTGGATGTCAATGACGGATGTCGCTACAAGCATATTCACCGCACTGCCTTGTCCAATCATGGTACAACCCACTACACATAGGCCCGATTTTGATTCTTCCTCATTCACCTTTCAAGCACCATCCTTCTCACTGGAACCAACTCGGTTCACCACCAGCACTCATCCTCAACAAACTCAATACGAGTTTGCACCTGGGCAGGATCAAAACCACAAAACTGCTGAACATGATGAGATGGCCAAAAGAATGAGGAGCCTTGAGTAGAGTTTGAAAACCATGCAAGGTTTGAGCGGGCAGAAGAGTGTCTCCTATACCGATCTATGCATGTTCCCTCACATGCACTTACCCGTAGGTTTCAAAACCCCAAAGTTTGAGAAGTATGACGGACACGGCGACCCCATTGCTCATCTCAAAAAGTATTGCAACCAACTGCGGGGAGCCGGAGGCAAAGAAGAATTATTGATGGCATACTTCGGGGAAAGTCTGGTAGGAATCGCCTCAGAGTGGTATATGGACCAGGACATATCTCGATGGCATGTATGGGATGATCTTGCCAGAGATTTCGTAGGGCAGTTTCAATATAATATTGACATCGCACCGGACAGAAATGCCTTGTCAAACTTGAAGAAGAAACCCTCGGAGAGTTTCAGAGAATACGCCATCAAATTGCGCGAGCAAGCGTCAAGGGTAAAACCTCCCATGGACGAGATAGAAATGGTCACTACTTTCCTCCAGGCTCAAGAGTCTGACTATTTCCAAAACATGATGTCAGCCATGGGAAAGCCTTTCGCAGAAGCGATTAAGATTGGGGAGATGGTGGAGAATGATCTGAAAACGGGTAGAATTTTGAGTCAGGCAGCCATAAGGGCAACCTCCCAAGCCGTCCAAAGCGGGACCGGAGGAATGGCAAGAGGAAAGAAAAAGGAAGAGACATCCATGGCGGCATCAGAGGCAGGAGAATATCATAATCCCAGGCTTTGTTCTTCAGAAAGAACCCCGCAACATTATTTCCCCCACCAAAATGTGACCTATGCTCCTCAGCCCTACATGGTCATGAGCACCCAGCCTTACGTCCAGCGGCCGCAGCCAGCCAATCGGGGCCAAGCTCCATATCCCAGAAATCAGCCTCCTCACCAAAACCACTACAATCCTCGACCTTTCCAGAACAATTTCCGTTCTCGCGAACCACCCAGGAGACCCAATTATACGCCGATCAGTGAACCCTACTCCACCCTATTCCCTAAGCTTGTCCAGATGAATTTGTTGCAGCCCATACCACCAAACGGGCAGAACCCGGGATCACCATCATATCAGCGGGGTGTCAGGTGTGCATACCATTCAGGGGTAGAAGGGCACGACACCAACAACTGTTGGACATTGAAACAAGCTGTAGAGAATCTGTTAGATCAAGGGAAGATTGTATTGAAAGACGAGGATGTCCCAAATGTGACCAATAATCCGCTGCCCGCCCACAACAACGGGCCGATAATTGGGATGATTTGTGAAGACAAGGAATTTGATCCGGCGCTTAAGGCCATAATTGCTATTGCTAATACAGAAAGGAAGCCCAAGGCAACCCCGGAGCAAGAAAAAGGAAAAATTGGTGTATCCAAGCAGGCCTACATAGTATGGGGGACGATCAAACCACCTCGGTTGAACGAGCCAGTGGTTGTTGGACGCATACCACGGAAGCCAAAATACAGTAAAAAGGAAGATGATAAGGTGTTCACGCTCGAAGAGAGTGAGGGAACATGTGAGGCGATGAGGAATAAGCTATGCGAAACACACATGGTCCAGCCAGGAAAGGGCACTAGCACCGCTGAGGTATCGTACATGGGACCAAGCGCCAAACTTCAAAACTGGAAGGCTACGCCATTCTTGATCAAACGGAAGTCCTAATGGACCAGTCCTGCCACTTTCTCTGCATCACGAGCTACCCCAGGGTGTAACTCAGATGTTTTCTTTAGTTTCCTGTTTTTAATTTCCTGAATGTCAACCTTTTTTTATCTTCCCAAAATTCCAAGAAATGAAATCATGTTTCATCGCTCACTTTCTATTTTAGAGATCTGCTATATTTTCTTTGTTAGTTCTCTTCAATTTTGATGATGCAGCTTTAAATAACATGACATGCTTGCGGACTTCATGCCCAGATCCCGAGAACTCCGTCAGACTTCAAATGATGGGTCAAAATTTGAAATATAAAGAATTTGAGAAAATAGGGACAACTAAAGAAAATTGGTTCATGGTTTGGAAAATGTTCGTCACTGAAGCAGAGTTTGAGGACAGTAAATGGGTTTAGACCCGTACGGAATGTTAACCTTAATGACTACGGTTTGTCACGAGCAATTATACCGACAAAGAAGGGTCCATACGTCATTGGAAAATATTGCCAAGAGGAGCATTTGTATCTGGGCGACGTCGAAAGAAATGACGTCGACCCCGCTTTGAAAACAGATGCAGTACTATGTCTAAATCGCTCTGGCGATGTCTTTGCACAGTTTGAGATGACGAAGGCTTTCATTCTCGCTACCCAAACACTATGTACCCTTTGCAAACCCATTTGATCCGGTTACTCTTCTTTGATTACCCTCTTTGGAACTTGAAAGTATTATTGAAAATAAAATGAAAATAAAATAATAATAAAAAAAAGAAAGAGAAATTGGAATGAAAGACAAATAGAAAAAAAAAAGGAGAAGAAAAAAAAAAGATACAATGAAAATGAGAAAAGGAAAAGGAAGTGAAAAACAAAGTAAAGCAGAAAAAAAAAAATCCAAAAACAAAAATCCAAGAAGTCCCCCAAAAGTGAAAGTGGGACAGAAGTTATAATGGTTCGGCAATAATCCCGCCCAAAAGGTTCCAAAGTTGTAGTTCAATCCCAATTTTTTTCACCCCAAACCTTGTCCAAGTCCTTTTGATCAATCGGCAAAGACAGGAAAGTGGAAAACATCATTATTGTAATCTGATAGAAATCGAATTGAGAAGAATAAAGTGAGAGAGTCTTATCGGTGAAAACCTTCGGGCACCACGAGGCGATAAGAGTAGAGAAATAAAAAATGAGAGAGGTCGATTAGCGAAAACCCGCAAAGGGCGTGGTCGACTGGAAAAAGGATACTTCATCACTGAAAGTCCTGGAAAGGTTCTCCGGTTTGGAAACATAGATCAATAGGTTCATGAGAAGCTGGAGTTTGATACTTGATACGGATCGGACATCCAGTCCAAAAGGCATGTTATGTCAGTTTGAAGCCAGCATGCACTCCAGATAAGTCCTTCTTTTCTCCCCGAAAGGGACGCTTCTCTTTAAACTCATATGCTTTCCTTTTGCATAGTTTTCTTTGAATCCCTTTCGATCTAACTCTGATTCCATAACAATTACAAAGAAAAGGTGGCAGGACCGGTTTCACAGGGCCCCGCCTGGCAAGAGTCAAAGAAAATACACGGCCTCAGTGGTGCGTCAGTCCCATCCCGACTGACCATAGTAGTTGATTTGCTTCCAAAGTAAAGACGTTCGAAAGAAAAGAAAAGCCTACGAAGGCAAAATAAAGTTGGAAAGGTTAAGTCCCACACGGTTAGCCACTGCAGTTTAGGTTTGAGGATCAAAATCCCTGACACAAAAAAAAATCGACGAATCCACACAGGGTCTCCCTTGGTACAAATCCCCACAGGGTCTCCCTTTGTAAGAATCCCCACAGAGTCTCCCCTTGTAAAAATCCCCCAAAGAGTCTGCCCAGCAAATCCCCAACAAGTCTGCCTTGTGAAAATCCCCATAGAGTCTCCCCATTAAAAAATCCCCACTGAGTTGGCCTCGTAAAGAATCCCCAAGCAGAATGGGATGAAAGAACCAAAGCCTTACACGAACAAATCATCACAAATCCGGAAATGCGAGTCTAATCAGTTTAAAACGGGTCGCCTGTAAATCCAATCAAGGGCAAAGTTTCTCAACAGGAATTAGTCCAAGACCAAGCAATTGGAACGATCAAGGCCACCGAATCAACCACCGTTTTCAAAATGACAATTTTTCTTTGTTTAGGATATTGAGACAGGTGTAATCCAAGCAACCATGCAAGAAGCAGGTGTAGCCCAAAAAGAAATGAAATGCGCGAGCGTTGAAACAACTTTGCAGCAAGAAAACGACCAAAAGGAAGTTTCCCCAGAATTCTTTTATGCATTTTGATAAATAAAAGGAAATAAAAAAAGGAAAACCAAAGAAAAGAAAGAAGACAAGAAAGAAAAATGAAAATCCCCAAAAGAAAAACAAATCATGGTAACATAGGACCTCATTCCTCAACTATCCCGACAAAATCCGATGACTTCCCCGGCATAACCCGATGAATCTTACGGCACAACCCGATGAATCTTCCGGTTGACAAGACCCAAGATCAAGTTGAAAAAGAATTATAGATAGGAATCTTGTAACTAGCGGTTGACAGGCATAAATAGTTAGTTCAGTTTCAATTTCCTTTGGTTGTAATAAGGCGTTCGGTAAGCAGTAGTGGCAACAGCAACGGCAGTAACGACAAGCATTGCAAATCCCATGATAGTCCCAGCTACCAAAGTTTCCCGAACTACATTGACCTGATTCCTATTTAGCCCAGGATATGTAGGAAATCTTTGAAGCGAAGATTCGGTCAAATCTTTCAAAATGTGCTTCACAGGGAGTATTCCAATATGCAAAAATCGCTCATATCCGCTCACTTTATCTTTGCACGAAAACTCTTCGTGTTTTCAGACAAAGAGGGGCAGTTGTGATCACGTGATTTTTGTTTACGCGACAATCACTCAAAAAGAAATCAAAAACAAAAATAAATGGTCTTATTGTACAATTTTTGGAATTTACGTGACATTTTTGGTAGTTATTTGTGGTTTTGCCCATTCTTATTTAGTCTTATCAAACAAAAATACAAAAACATATGTCGTGTGTAATTAAACCATATTTCGGTTATTAAAAGGAAAATCATAAAATATGCAGCTGTTATTCTATCTGTCGTCCTTGAGTGATTTTATTTTTTATTGAATATTAATGTGTGTGATAGTTGTTTAATAATTGTATAGTTTTGTTTTACAATTTAGGTGGGATTTTTAGAAATTAAAGAAGAAAAGAAAGGGGTTTTCGGATTGGGCCAGTTTGAACTAAATAAGAACAGGCCCAAACCAAAATAACCCAGTCCAAATCCCCTTTTGCCCGGTCCAATTAAGCTGGCCACACGACCGTCCAAACAACGTCGTTGTGTCACCTTCAATTTGGACCGTTAATCTCACTAGATTGACGGTCCAGATCACTCACCCATAACCCCATACCCAACCCGTTACCCGAACCAACCCCGACCCCAATACTAAACCAAACGACACCGTTTGATTAACCCTTGGATCCAGGCCGTCGATCTCGACTGATCTAATGGCCAAGATCAAACCATCCACCCCGTATATAAGCCCTCTTCTCGTACCCCGCCCCTATCCAAGCACACCTCCCTCATCTCCGTCTCCCTCACCAAACCCAAACCCCACGAAACCCTAGAACCGCCCCCTTTCCCCTCACCATAAACCCAGCGGCAAGGACGCCGGGGACCACCATCTTAACACCCTAGGGCCACCTCGACCCCCTGAACACAGATCCACTAGCCGTGGGTCTCGAATCTTCCCTCGCCATCTCAAATCTTCATTTGAAGATTCGAGCCATACCCCAACCTACACCAAACTCCCCCCAAATCCATGCCAACCACTCCCCTGACCTCCCTCATGACCAAACCAGGCTTGGTTTGGTCCGAATCCAACCAGGAAACCTGAATCCCAAATCTACTTTAGGAACCTTAGAAGTCCTGAGTCCGATTTTTGTCCATTTGAACCAGAAGATTAGGGTCTAATGGACCTTAATCGAAGTGTTCTCAGTTGAGAACACTTCGATTAAAGTCCGTTCAACCCCAAGAAAGGTCGATTCAAATCCGAGACAGGGTCTTCTGATTTTTTCAAACCTTTAAGGTATTTATGCTTTCCTTTTTCTTGTTAGTTCATTTTGTTGTTATAGTTAAATGACTGTTCACATGTGCCTAAATGTTAGTTGATTTGTTTTGTGTCGACTATTCTGTCCACCTTGTCAGGACCTCTGTATTTGGTTGAGTCTTTCTTCATTTACTGATCGTGTGTATGTGTGTAAACTATACAATCGACTGAAATTGAATTTGGTCGATTAATTAGTTTCCAGGGAAACCTTTGTTTGGTTAGTACAATTTGAATCACATGTTAATACTGTTGGATTCTGATCATTGGCTTCGATTGTATGTGTTGTGATTCGCGTAGTTGATTCGATATATGTCGTCAATTAGTTTCAGTTGGAATGATAGTAATTCGACTCATGCTATTTAATTTGATTTATTGAAGCATTGTGAATCAGCTTAGTTGTTTATTGTCATTGTGTATTAGTCTGTTAGCTAAATCAGAAAACATTTAAGGATTGATTTATAGCTGCAGTCTAGGATAGGTCTCAGATTTTAGTTTAATTGATGGCATTGTCTACTCATTTTCGACCTTGGGCAGCATGTGCATTGTAGTATAATGGACAGCATGTGCTGTCAGGACATGCCCACACTGCCCATATTTGTTTAATTTAACAAAGACAGGCCACTTTAGCAGTAAAGAAAGGGCCCGTCAGGAGAATCTCATGGGAGGGGGCTTTATTTTAATTTGTTGAGTGGAAAGAACAGTAGGAGAACATGGGAGGGAATTGAGTTTGTCTAACAGGCTGTTGAATGGGCTGATGCTAGGCTATAAATAGAGAAGTTTTCCACTGGTTCAAGGAGATATAGAGACAGAAGCTAAAAACTAGGCAGAGAGTAGGGAGTTAAAAAGGGAGAGAGTTCTGAAAATCAAAGGGAGTTTCTGAAAATCAAAAAGAGTTCTGAAAAATCAGAAAGAAGGAAGACAGACATAGCACACATAGAGAAAGAGGGAACAAATAGAAAAACAGAGAGAGTTGAAGGAAGAACATATACACACAGACACAAAAACAGTTCTGAATTAGAAAGGAGAGGATTCAGAAATCAGGGAGGGAGATAGGGAAAGGAATTTCTGCTGTTTGATTGAAACTAAAAACTTTTGCCTTTCCTCACCATTTTCTGTTTGGAAAATCAGCATTATTCTGCCATTTGTTCTGTCAAGCTTAGGGTCCTTCCTTGAGTGTTTGAAAAATCATAAAACTATTTCCTTTATTGTGTCAGGATTCACCTATTTCTGTCTATCTGAATGACATTGGTATCCCCTAGTCCTAACCGAGACTGTTGAGTGTGATTGTTTGGTTACTGGGTATTTTTTCATTGGGTTGTTTATGGTTTGTCCATCGGGGTTTGATTCTGCCATTCTTGTACTATTGCTTTGTTGCTGCCACTGCTGTTGTATTGGTTATTGGTTTTGCTAGTCCTGCTGCACTGCTGCTTTGCTGACTTCTTTTCTCTTCAATTGTAAACGTTTCCAGGTACACACTTCTGAAACTATGGTTTGATGTAAGCTTGAACTGGAAGTTGAGTTGAAATAAACAAAGAAACGAAACATCCACCTGTTTTTTTACAATATCTGTGTTTAAGATGTAGCAATAGGATAAAAATGATTCAATTAGTTCATATTTGTTTGGGCTCATGCTAATCGTATTCGTTTTGTGTAAATTGGGGCGTATTCGAACCAATGTGGATTGTTAAGTAGTATGTTGTTATACTGATAGACGTATTCCATGTATTTAGCAATTTAGTTTAACTTAGCTGATACAGGCGGTATAACACATAATCTAATAGGTATCAGTATGTACCCTGTCGGACCTTTGGATTGTTTAAGTTTGCTATTGCCCGGTTCAGTTCGCTTTTAAGAAATATGTATCTCAAATAAATTTTCGTATTGTGTTAGTTAATACCAATTGTTTAGCAATATATGTCAACTCTCTTGTCTGAATTCTCTGTTTCAATGTAGGTCTAATAGTATAGATTAATGATTAATAGCATCGACTCACCACTTAAAAGAAGCGGCTAGCAATTTTAGGGAATCGGTAGGCTTTACAGGTTTGGGAGTACGAATCAACGCTATAGGGTTAAGAGCTTTAATCTAAAAGGCGTGAATCTAGCAAGACGGTTTAACGTTTAGATCTAATGAACTTTCGGATAAGCACTAAGAATTAAGGTTAATGTTATTTTGAGTAGTCGAAAATAATTGTTGGTCTATTCACATAATTATTCGGAGTCAACCTAGTTATAGGAGAACTAATCTTCTTTGAATATATTATTTTGTCGATTTTGTATTCACTTATAATTTCAAATTTTAAGTAATATTCTTTTCTATTAACATTCGTCCTAATCTAGTATGTAAAATGATGTGCTTGTAGCATGTAACTAAATAAGATCTTCCTTTTGCTCTCTCTTATTTTTACAAACAAAATTAATGAAAATGTAGTCATTTTAGGATACCCTTAAAATAAATGAGATGAGCCTCGTTAAATAAAAAATGCACAAATCGCGGGGCCCTCATAAATGTACATATCAAATACTTAGAATCCGGGATGGTCATTTAGCGAATTTCATGACCCTCCCCAAAAAATAACGTGATAGTCTCTTTAGGCGCATTTCAATAATGTTACTTTCTTAAATTCGGGTGCGCATTTATGTGACCCAACTTCAAATCTCAACGGAGTCGAAATGTGTTAACAATTACGGGTGCATTGATTGTGACGTGGTTCGAGATGCATTTTCACGGCGTTGCAAGTCTATAAAAATAATAATAAAGCGGTTTAAACTCAATAAAAGCATATAAGTCACAACATGTATTTAAATCAGATATTTAGCCATTACGACAATTTAAGCGACCGTGCTAGAACCACGGGATTCGAGGGTGCCTAACACCTTCCCTCGGGTCAACAAAATTCCTTACTTAGAATTTCTGGTTCGCAGACTTCATTTGGAAAGTCGAAATTTCCTCGATTTGGGATTCAAGATAAACCGGTGACTTGGGACACCAAAAGCCAAACTTTTCCCAAGTGGCGACTCTGAATTAAATAAATAATCTCATTTCGAATATTGTCACTTAAATTGGAAAAACTCCCTCGCGCGTTCTACCCTCCGAGGCGGGCGCGCAAAAAGGAGGTGTGACAGATATACGCATTATAAAATATATAAAAGAGAATTTTATAAGAATCCATTGATACAAGTTTGATTCTTAACAAAATATGAATAACGAATGCACTCTTAATCAATAACCACATCTAAACCCATACTTCTAATTTCAATAATTATACTACAAAAACAAAACTAAACCCATATGACTATTACATAATCACATTCCAAAGTCCAAACAGTCCCGGAATCAAACAACCCAAACAACTTATAAAAAGTCTTAATTATATAGTCGTCTATTATTCATATAACAGGAAACACATAACTAATATCAAATAGAATACAAGCATTCTATAGTTTGAACAATAAATCCTCTGGCCATTTCATTTCAGCTTCAATGAGCATACACCAAGATGATTCAAAGTAGTGTACCTGGAATCGAGAATAGCAGAAGAAGAAGATGAAAGGCAGGTCAGCAGCAGCAGTAGTATACAATACAGCAACACCACAACAAAGAACAGAGCAACAACCAGCAGAAATACACCCAGCACAAGCAGTCCAAAACCCAGGAGTGAAACCAGAAAATACCAAGCAATTCACAGACAGGAACAAAATGTATTCAGAAATGAGACAGGAGAGTAGATTTTCTGATTTCTGTTCTTCAAATTTTCAAATAAAGACACTCAGAACCTCAATTAAACAGTAACAAACTGATTCTGATTTTCAGTAGTAAAGAAGACCTCACTTTTCAGTATTTAGCTCTCAACCTATTGAACTCTTTAGGGTAAAAACTCAGCTTGTATTTCCCTCTTAAACTCTGAATTTCTGATGTCAAAATCCAGCCTAGACTCTCTAAAAAAACTGAAAGAGAACTGATTTTTCTTCTCCAAAAAAACCAGCCCCTTTTCTGTTTTGAATGACCCTATTTATAACCAAACCTCAGCCCCTTTCCAGCTCTAAGGAGCACTTAGCTAATTAGGAAAGTATTTCTCCCCACTACTACATGTTTTGTTCTCCTTTTAATTCACTTGTTCCCCACTAGAGTATGTTTTTCCCATTATCCCTTGTCCTTCCTTTTATTTAAATTCAAATAGGTATGGGCACCTATTTCTTAATCTATTTCCTTTCAACCTTCCCCCCACCATTATGTTTTGTTCCCCATTAGCATTTAAACAATTCATTAGTTTAATGGTACTTTAGTACCCTACTATCAGAACATTCAACTTAAACCAATTTCAAACCTTTTAATCCCAAAATACCCTCCTAAAGTCCCTGAAATTACTGAAATTACCATTCTACCCGATCAGCTATATCCAATCCTCCTAATCAATTAACCAAACTATAGAAGCTATAACCAATCTTAAGTGAGAAATCCTAACAATTGACTAATCAAATCATATGAGACTAACTCCCAATTGACAACACTTAGGAATCAGTTTATCATGGTCAGATTCATATCAACATTCAAGATCAGATTCATATCAGAACAACATTAAGATTCATCAAACTCAAATCATAATTTAAGCTTGAAACTCAATTCAGACCAAATATCATCAAAATAAAGATTCAGTGATTAAACTAACACACTTCTAGATTAAACCTAAACAAGAACAAATGAACACTGTCAACATATTGAATGAAAACAAACTGACTTATATGAAAAAAACATGGTAAATAACAATGAGAAAGGGAAATTGGAACAATTTGAAACAAATGATACCAACAGGCTTATTTCAACACAAAATTAGAACAGAAAATAAACAGGAGGGTAAACCTACTGGAATGAACCAAAAATTAAACTATTATCATGCTAATCTAACATTCAAGCATACCAGACTAATCGACGACACTTATTCAATCGACTAGACAAATTATAACATATAACAATCGACAACAAACAGAAGCAATGATAAGAATAGACCAAATAAAAGGTCTAACTGGAGAAAGAAAAGAGTAATCGATAAAAGACGAATTTGAACTCATCTTAACAAACAAACAACGAAACATAAAAAACAAACAGGGAAACAGAAGAAATACCTCCGAACCCTGACTTGGACTCTGACTCAGACCTTTAATTGAGGTCGAACGGACCTTAATCGAGTGTTCTCAACTGAGAACACTTCGACTAAGGTCCACCCAACTTCCTTTAATTTGGACAGATTTCAACCTTTGGTTTTCTAGGGTTCTTGGGGGTTCAATTTGGGGTTTGAACGGTTCTGGTCTGATTCGAACCAAACCAACGGTGGTTTGGTGATGAGGGAGGTCAGGGAGATGTCCGGTATGAGTTTGGGACTGGTTGGGGTAGGTTTAGGTTCTGCTCGAATCTTCGATTGAAGATTCGAGAAGCTGGAGGTTGATTCGAGGAAAACGGTTAGCGGATCTGTAATGAGGGTGGTCATATGGCTTATGGGTGTTAATTTGGTGACCGGCGGCGTTGTTGCCACCGGGTTTCAGGCGGAGGTGTAACAATGGCGGCTAGGGTTTGGGTCTGGTCCGTATCTGAGATTGAGAGAGACGATGGGGTGAGGGGGGTTTGGTTTGGGGCGTGGGGTAAGGGATTAGGGTTATATACGGAGGGGTGGTTTAATCTTGGCCGTTGGATCAAGCACGATCAACGGCCCGGATCAATTCACTTAAAGGAAACAGTGACGTTTGGTCATGCATTGAGACTGGGTCGACCCGGGTTGAAATGGACTGGGTTATGGGGGAAGGCTGGGACCGTTAGATCATTGGGAACGGATGGCTCGGATCAACTTGCCTAAAACGGCGTCGTTTCAAATAATGCTGGGTTGAACTGAGTCGTCTGATGGAAACAAATCAACGGTTTAGATCTGAGGCGCCGAAACGACGTCGTTTGGACTGTCTGAGAGACCAGGCCTATTGGATTGGATCGTTTGATATGATTTGGGCCTGATTTTGCATTGAAATTGGCCCAGTTCCGATTTGGCCCAATTTCACTCTTTTCTTTTTTCCTTTCATTTTCTTTTAATTCCTAAAAACCAAAATTCCTAAATTAAATTGTAAAACCAAGATTATTTTAAAAATATATTAATTAACCCTTAACAATAATTAACACACAAGATCAAATATTGATTAAAATAAAATCACACAATTAAACAATAAAAATGACAAAGCTACCAAAAATTCATATTTTTGTGATTTTCATTCTTTAAAATAGGACATGGTTTAATTAATTCAAAAATGCATAATTAAATCTTAAATATGCACGCAATAGGTATTTTGATATTTTTCAATTATTTAAAACAAGGTAAACATTCACAAACAAAAATAATTATCCAAAATGTCACGCAAAATTCTCAAAATTGTACCCAAAGGCAATTTGTTTTATTTTTCGATTTCTTTTGGAGTAGTTTTCGTGAAGCAAAAATCACGTGCTCACAGCTGTTTTGTGCCTTCACTTTTCTCCTTTTTTGCATCCGTTTTCGTGCCACGAACAAGAATGACGAGCTCCCAATTGTTCAATTTTTTCTCTTTTTTGCAATAATTTGATTTTGTTTTGCTCCATTATCATTCAAGCTCACTCCTACAAATCAGAAATACATAATGAGTATAATTCACTTCAAATATCATGTAATCTCCTGCAACTCACACGACAAATGAGATAAAAATACGCTCAAAATCATATACCTTTGGCCATTTATCACCACCCCACACTTAGACTTTCGCTCGTCCTCGAGCGAATAAAATTAAGAGCATAGGCAAGAAATACATTTCAAAACATACTCAAGTATCACATCAATGACAATGGTTTATATCAACACTTAGAACCTAGTATAAGCATTATTCATACTTTTCCTCAAGCTTTACGTCATGCCAAGACTAATTAAAATAATTGTGTGACTCTCTCTAACACCGTAGCCTCAAAAATTGACTCCAATACATTCCAAACTAAGACTCGCTTCTTGTGTCAACTCAAAAATTAAGGCTTTTACCAAATATTACAAATCATGCGCCCTCACCAATAAACCAAAGAGAGAAAGTAGTCCACACACTCAAACATAATTTTAAGTATATTTTAAGGACTCTCCATTCGAAAGAATTCGCTCACTCTCGCAAAAATAACTCATATGCCACCCAAGTTCGTACCATAGGCTTGCCCATAGTGTAAGACTTGACTAATTTAAGTTCGCATAGACTTGGATCAAGCATGACTTCATAGGTTGTAATGTAAGCTAAGGGACGGGTAGGATATATTTGGAAAAATAGTGATTATCCCTCTTAAGCACTTTAATGCACTACATTTCACTTTCAAACACCATCTCATCACGATCAAGTCAATATCATGACACGAACCAATACATGATTAACCCTTCTTCTTTAAGCATATCATCACGTAGATGCTTACTAGTAATTTATTTAAACACAACGCACCTTCTCGGCCTTCCTATGGTTCCACTCAAAAGTTACCTGGTCTCTCTCTTTACTCTTATAGCGACTTAAGTACTTTTGGAGGTAAAGGGTGACAAGATTTGATTAAGAACAAGGGGAATTTAGCTTGTAATGTGGGTGCCAAAGAAAAGGTCTACAGACTCAAAAGGATTGACTAGGGATAATATTAGCACTGGTGGACAAAAGTGGCTCAATGGTCAATCAAAGAAATGCCTATATCATCTCCTATTCTAACGATACTTAATCATTTCGTTTCGACTCACACACGGAGCAAGTTCTAGACTAGCTCGGGATGGCACATAGTACAACTCAAACTTCTCACCTCGCACAATGTACATGACCTATTTAAGACAGCTCAGACCCGGCTCTCAAGTTAAAGCAGCTAAGCACAGTCATCATATAACTAAACCATATAGGAAATACATAACAAGAGTCAAAAGATGAATCCAAAATTCAGAGTAAAGTCACATATACTCTCAAGTCATATAGTCACAATACTCAAGAAGAAAGTACTCACCACAAATGCTCCAGCTCTAAGCCCCAACATAAAACATGTAAAAAACAATAGATACTCAAGTTCTTCCCATTCTATTATCAGTTGAAAAAAGGGGGGAAAATCTTTTTGTATTTTTCTTTGGACTTTATACCCTTAAGAAAACTGTCTAGGCAATCCATCGTCAGGCAAAGTCCACAAATTCTTTTACAAAGTTTGAGAAAGAAAAACTACCTAAGACTACCCGGTTCAAGAAAATGGCATCCTCGGGAAAGAACCATGGTTTAAAGAAAACCCGGGATTACGCCAATAAAAATCTAACTACAATTATACAATTACAATGGCCTTAAGTGTGATCATGACAAAATGTATCACTAGCAATTAAACACATGCCACAAAATCAAATTCTGACACCCTCACCCCACACTTAAGAGAGTGCATTGTCTCCAGTTGCACAATATCACAGAAAACAATAAATGATCAATAGTAGAGTGGCTGTCAAAAACTCCCTCATCATATCTTAGGCTGCTCAGTGCTCAGATTGGTGGCCTTAGTGTCCACCTCAGAAATTCCAGTCTTTTCCTTAGCATGCCTAGCCTTTGTTTGTGCTCTTATAGTACCTTTCTCCGCTACATTCATGTTAGTTGGTGGTTTCTTTGGAGGTGGCTTACCACTACCACTAGATTTATGGTTTCTAGTTGGTGTTTACGAGATGGACATATCACCTGCAAAAGATACAAAACACATATTAGTATAAAATGTAACATTAAGTCATAGCGTTATACATCACACCCCACACTTAGCCCGAAAGCATAAGTGTGAAACCAGGGTACAAGTGTCTACTACAACTTAATTACATTGATATAAGGTTACTTAACATTATTGAAAAATCAAGTGGTAGGACGGCGTACACGTCATGCACGAGTCATGCCTAAGTTGGTCGTGGGTGGACATTCATTCTAAAAGGAATGCAATTTAAGTGCAAAGACCCCCAAACGGTTAGCCCACACTCAAGAGATATTCATATTACCAAAACAATGAGTCTTACTACTCAAACTTTGCAAAACTTATCAAAATTCTCATTCGGGCAAATTTTCGAACACCTTATATGCATAATATTTACCATCATATTTCAATGCAAGTAACATGTGTTTTGCTCTCCTAATTTGAGTGAGGTGGTGGGAATTGTAGTTTCCCACCTCACTGTGCACAACAACTAACAAAATTTTGAGCAAACTATGCTCTAAAATTCAAAATTCAATTATTCTACCAAAATAAATCATAACAAGAAAAAAGGAGAAAAACAAGATATAAACCTAAGGGAAAGGGGAGGGGATAGGAATGAGTAGAAGGGAGATCTGACCAGGTCGTATGAGGGATTAGGGTGGATCTTGGTGTGAGAGGGAGAGGCAGAAAAGGGCGTGAGGTTATGGAATGGAGGGAACGGTGGATTTGACAGGGTCTATTACGTAAGGGAGATGGAACATGGGTTGGGGTGGTGGAAATAACATATCTGGGAACTAATATTAGCCTTGAAGAAGAGGAAAAAAGAAAAAAACATTCGCGAAGTGCGGCACATTATGCCCCCACTTTACTGTTTTCTGCTTGTTTGGCTGGCCTGGGCCGCATCTGCCTTCGCGCGAGGCGCGGATTTAGATGAGCTCAGTGCTGGCCATTTTTTCAGCTTTTCAATTTTAGCCACTTTTGACCTTTAGTCATGATTTCTTCACCCCGAATCATTCATTTAACATTGATAAACATGTCAATACTTTCACAATTCAAAATCAAATATGAAAAATAAAGAAAAACACAAAAATTGGGTTGGCTCCCAATAAGTGCTTGATTTAACGTCGCGGCATGATGAATTACAACAAAACCATGGGTTGCCTCCCAAGAAGCACCTGATTTAACGTCGCGAGACGAATCAAGCTATCCCTTATCAAGGAATTTTCAAGTACAAGGTCGAGATCACTTTATCTTCCTCAATCATGCCTTGATAATGTTTTAGTCTTTGCCCATTAACTTTGAAATTGCGGGAGCCATCTTCTGATGTAATCTCGACGTCTCCAGTTGAATGCATCTCTACCATACGAATCTTGACTTCAACTTTATCGGAAACAACTTCAATCTTGAATTGTATAGCAATACCATATCTCCATGTTTAAAACTCCGCTCAAGAATATTTTTGTCATGCATCATCTTCATTCTCTCCTTGTATAGTCTTGTGCTCTTAAAAGCATGGTATCGAAACTCATCAAGCTCGTGCAACTTTGTGACACTACTTGTACTCGTAGCTTCTATATCGAGATTCAGCTGCTGCAATGCCCATAAAGCTTTATGCTCTAACTTCACTGGTAAGTGACACACTTTCCCAAATACCAATTTATATGATGACATGCCAATCGGAGTTTTGAAAGCGGAACGATAGGCCCAGAGTGCATCATCTAACTTTCTTGTCCAATACGTTCTTGTAGCATTCATGGTCTTTGTCAAAATGCTCTTTATCTCTCTGTTCGAAACTTCCACTTACCCACTCGTTTGTGGGTAATATGGGGTGGAAACCTTGTGGCGCACACCATAGTTTTCTAACAACTTTGTGAAGGCTCGATTGCAGAAGTAAGTGCCTCCGTCACTGATTATTGCCCTTGGAGTGCCAAACTGGGTGAATATATTCTTTCTCAAAAAACCAATGACCCCCTTTGCATCATTTACAAGGAGCGGCGTAGCCTCCACCCATTTTGACACACAATCCATAACTATGAGTATGTACTTGTTGCCATATGAGCTGACAAAAGACCCCATAAAATCTATTCCCCATACATCAAACACTTCTACCTCCTAAATTGGGTTCATGGGCATCTCATATCGGAGGGAAATATTCCCGGTTCATTGGCATTTATCACAACCCTTCACCCATAAATGTGCATATTTGAACAATGTCGGCCAGTAAAAGTCCGACTCCAACATTTTTGCAGTTGTCCTTACTCCCCCGAAATGGCCACTATATGGGGATGCGTGACAAGCCTACAAAATAAAAAGATTGGTCTATCTCAGGGATACATCTTTGGATCATGTTATCAACACAAACTCTGAACAGTAAGCTCATGCCAATAATACATGCAACAGTCACGAAAGAACTTTTTCTTTTGGACATAAGAAAGGTCATAGGGGACACTACTGCTCGCAAAGTAGTTTGCAATTTCTGTATACCATGGCACTACCTCAAGGCTCGTGGCCAACAGTTGTTCATCTGGTAAAGTCTCAATAATCTCTTCTAGCTCAACCTTCTTCTCTACTCCTTCTAGCCTAGACAAATGATCAGCCACTTGGTTCTCTATTCTTTTTCGGTCACAAATTTCCAAGTCAAATTCTTGCAGCAGCAGTACTTGAGAGCAGCATGGTCAGTATAAATAATTACCTTCGAGCCTATCAGGTATGACCTGAATTTGCGAACAACACTACTAGCATCTCCTTCCCGATCACTGTGTAATTTAGTGGTTACCACTCAAGGTTCTACTTGCGTAGTAGATTGGATGCATGACTTTATCTTTTTGCTGCCCAGGAACTGCTCCCGCAACATAGTCATTTGCATCACACATCAGCTCAAAAGATTGCTCCCAGTCAAGTGCCACTATGATTGGTGCAGTCACCAACCTCTTCTTCAACTCCTCAAAAGCTAACCTATAATCATCAGAAAACACAAAGGGGTGATCTTTTTCCAGCAATTTACATAAAGGGTTAGCAATTTTTGAAAATCTTTTATAAACCACCTGTAGAAGCCGGCATGACCAAGGAAACTTCTTATGGCTTTTACGGAAGTAGGCGGAGGTAACTTTTCAAACATCAACCTTAGCACGGTCCACCTCAATGCACTTACTTGACACTAGGTGTCCCAAGACTATACCTTTTTGTACCATGAAATGACATTTTTCCCAGTTCAGTGCCAGATTAGTCTTTATACACCTCTTTAATACTCTTTTCAAATTTATTAGGCACTCATCGAATGAGTTCCCCACCACTAAGAAGTCATTCATGAAAACCTCCATTATGTCTTCTACCATATCTGTGAAGATGGCCATTATACACCTTTTGAATGTGGCGGGTGCATTGAATAGGCCAAACGGCATTCTCCGAAAGGCATAGATGCCATACGGACAGGTGAACAATGTTTTCTCTCTATCCTCCGGGGCAATAGAGATCTGGTTATACCCCCAGTATCCATCTAAGAAGCAAAAGTGGGACTTCCCCGCCAATCTATCTTATATCTGAAATGAATAATGTGGGAAATGGTCTTTTTGGGTGGCCTTGTTCAGCCTTCTGTAATCCATACAAATTCTTCATCCTATGACAGTTCTTGTTGAGATCAACTCATTGTTCTCATTTTGCACTACAGGCATTCCACCCTTCTTTGGAACATACTGAACTGGGCTGACCTAGTTATTGTCAGATATGGGGAAGATGATTCTCGTATCTAACCATTTGATCACTTCTTTCTTCACCACTTCTTTCATGTTTGGGTTCATCCTTCTTTGATGTTCTCTGGAAGGTTTGTGCCCATCTTCCAATAGAATCTTATGCATACAAAATGTTTGGTTGATACCCTTTATGTCTGTAATGGTCCACCCAATTACAGTCTTACACTCCTTCAGAACCTGCAAAAGTTGTTCTACCTGCATATCTAACAAACTAGATGAGAGAATAACAGGTAATGTCGAACTAGGTCCAAAGAAAACATACCTTAGGTGAGACGGTAACGGTTTTAGCTCCAACTATGGTAGCTCTACGATTGATGGCTTAGCTGGAGGAGTCTTTCTTTCTTCTAAGTGTAAAGGCTCGCATTCGAGCTCCCTTTTCCAGTACCCTTGGCCTTCAAGAGCCAAAACCCACTCCGCCAAGTTCTTACCATCTATCTTTTCTAGGTTCATCAGGCAGGCCGATAGGGGGTGTTTTGCATTCAGTGCCTCATCTTCCTCTTCCAAAATTACATCCACAGCTTCTATCAGAGAGCAGTTAGTAAATTCACTTGGTCGCCACATAGACTTCTGCACAGTGAATGTTATCTTTTTATCGTTCGGTCTCATAATTAGCTCCCCAGTTTCACAATCAATTAGAGCTCTCCCAGTGGCTAAGAATGCTCTTCCCAAAATTATGGGAATCTCCTCGTCAACCCGGCGGTCCAGAATGACAAAATCTTCCAGAAACACAAATTTTCCAACCCGCACTAGTATATAATCAAATATACCTGATGGCCTCTTCACTGTTCGGTCGGCTAGTTGTAGTAACATGAATGTAGGTCTTGCTCTTCCAATGCCTAACCTTTTATAGATAGCCAAGGGCATTAAGTTTATGCTCGCCCCAAAGTCACATATTTCTTTAGCAAAAGCATAGCTGCCTATTGTGCATAGTATTTTGAAACTCCCTGGGTCAGACAACTTCTCAGCTATAGGTCTCATCATGACAGCACTACATGTTTGAGTTAGTGTAACAATGTCCAAATCTTGAAAGTCGAACTTACGAGACATCAAGTCCTTCATCATTTTTGCATACCCATGTATCTCCCTCAAGGCGTCAATCAATGGAATGTTCACCTGGATTTGCTTTAATGTCTCCATGAATTTCTTATAATGCTCGTCCTTCTTATATTTGGCCAATCTCTATGGGAAGGGTGCTGGAGGTTGCTTTTTTTCCTGTGACTTGAATTTGATCCTGCTCGGGCACTTTTTATAATGCCTTCTCTTGCATTTCCCCAACCCCCTTTTCAACCTCTTTTTTCTTGTTTATTTCCTCCTGGGCTTGTTGGATTCTTACTTCTGTCAGCTTAGTTGACTCATCTACCTCAATCGGTACTAGCACGAGTATCTCAGTTGGTCGACTATCGCGAGCAATTTCTTGCTCTAGATCAAGGTCTCTACCATTTCTTAGACTCACTGCCATAAGCTGCTTCGGGCCCTGCTCTTTTGGATTGGCATGTGTGTTTATAGGTAAAGTCCCTTGGGAACGATTATTCAGAGCCATAGATATCTGCCCTAATTGAATCTCAATGCCTTTTATCGCTGAGTCATGTGCTGCCACCTTCTCTTGCATTTTTCCATTGGACCCAATCAGTTGTTGCAGCATTCTTTTAATTTCAGACAACCCATCATCTTATCTCACTATTTGTTGTTGTTGAGGCTGTTGATAAGCTAGATATTGATTTTGTTGATTGTATCCTCGTTGCCTTTGGTAAGGCACAACTTGACCCTATGGTCGCATAGCCCCAGGATTGTTTTTATTATTGTATTGTTGTTGTGTTGGTCTATACTGCGG
This sequence comes from Nicotiana sylvestris, assembly GCF_000393655.2. Lineage (NCBI taxonomy): Eukaryota > Viridiplantae > Streptophyta > Magnoliopsida > Solanales > Solanaceae > Nicotiana > Nicotiana sylvestris. The sequence continues at coordinate 61,318,901 of NC_091058.1, forward strand.
GTTCTACTGACCCCGATTCTGACCACCTTGCCTCTGTCCTTCATAGTTTCCCACATAGTTCATATTTTCCTGATAGTTCTGGTTTTCACTTTCACCACTCTACGAGCACACATATGGTTGGTTAATACATGGTGTACATAAGCCTCCATTAGTCGTGTCAACTATGTGTACCTGCTTCTGGCTTGATTCGTCAATCTTCTTGGTGAGGATATGTATTTGCATTATCAGAGTGGCCATATTCTCGGCTATGGAGTTGTTTGGGTCCAAAGCTACTGAGTGAACTACAGGAGTGATTGTAATGTCTCTTGTCATCCATCCTGAGTTTTGAGCCATTTTACCTAGCAGGACTTTACCCTCTCTAAATGATTTCTCAAAAATGCTCCACCTGTTGAAGCATCAACGTTGGCCTTCAAGCTATCTGCCAATCCCATGTAAAACCTTTGTCCCAACATCTCATCTGGAGTGCTATGATGTGGACACTTAACCAGCATACCTTTGAACCTCTCCCACGTTTCTTACAATGTTTCAGCTGGTTTTTGCCTGAAGCTCAATATCTCATCAACTTGATTGGCAGTCTTATTGGGTTGATAGAACTTGTTCAAAAACTGCTTGACTAATTTCTCCCAAGTGGTAATGGAGTTTATGGGGAGTGAATTGAGCCAAGTCTGAGCCTCTCCCGTCATTGAGAATCAAAATATCGACAGACTTATTGCTTCCGGTGTCATATTTTGTTGCCTTTGCGTGACACATATCAACAAAAAATGTTTCAAATACTGTTGAGGATCTTCAATGTAAGACCCCGAGAACTGTCCCTTGTTCTACAACAAATGTAGCATGTTGTTTGTGACTTTAAATGATTATGTTTGTATCTGAGGGACTGCAATTGCGATTGCTAGATTTTCAATGGTGGGTTGTGCTCAATCATATAAGGCTGCTTCTGGCACAAGAGGTGCTACACCCTGGTAGTTCGGGTCATTCTTATTGTTTATGTTGTTTAGGTTGTCTATTACGTCACCCATGTCTAGTTTGATTCGTTTTGTTGTTGTTTGTCTTTCTTGTTTGCTCGATTTAGTTGCTTGAAAGCTTTCTCAGGGTCCGCTAATGCTTCGTACAATTCACCAGTTCTTGAGGAGTTTATAGGCATGCACCTGTAACACACAAGACTACAAACGTTAGAGTTTCAATATAATGAATTTTAAGTCTAGAAAGGTGACTAAACTATGAATTCTAGTTATTCTTCTAGTTGTAATTAATAACACCATTAATTCTCTGGCAATAGTGCCAAAATTTGATCACGTCCAACTATGCCTTATAAAAAGAACTAAGCAGTCGTTGCAAATATAATCCCGTTTACAACTCCGGAGTCGAATCCACGAATTAACCTACTAATGACAACTGCTAGTTTCGCAAGAATTCAAGTAATCAACTTTCAGAAATATTGAATAATGAGTTGAGTGTTTACTAACTAAAAACAAGGTAACTAAAAAGCTGTAATTTTATTACTAACAAAGAAAATGTTGTAGAAAGGATTGGAAATGTCTAGGGTTACGATTTCCCCTCTTATTAGAATCCTCCCCGTTACGTCTCCTATAAATTCGGCTAGATACTCTTTACCGATCATGAGCACTTTAGCTGTCGTAATTCTCTTCCGATCAATTACAATAATTTACTAGACATATTCTTCTGAACTACGCTAGCTAGCACTAGTTTATCGCTCACTAAGAACGCACCAAGGTTTCGTTATTCTTAATCCCACCTTTAAACCCTCGGTATTGATCCCTCATATATGTTAGGAGTGATATTTTTCAACAACTACCTAAATATGTATTTTTTTTTCAAGTAATACACACTAAACAGGCATAGCCGAATGAGAGCCCTTTAATCAACCACAATAATCATGTAGTTAAACAAGTAGAGAAAATCCAATGGCAAATTTATATTAAACACAACAAAAATCCATCCTTCAAGAGGTTCCATCAAACCCTAGAATAAAGAGTTTAGCTATCATAATTATTTTCACAACTACAATATAAGAATTCATCACCAATACTCCCTCCGTTCTAGTTTAGGTAAACCTATTTTCTTTTTGGTTCGTTCCAAAAAGAATGACCCCTTTCTAAATTTGGAAATAATTTAGTTTAAACTTACAATTCTACCCTTAATGAGAAGCTTTTATAACTATACAAATACTTTGGGCCCCTTTTTGACTTGTTGGGGACCAAAAATTCCAAAAGTCTTCATTTTTTTAAACTTCGTGCTCAGTCAAATAGGTTCACATAAATTGGAACGGAGGGAGTAACAGAAAAAGGGAAGAAGAAAGATAAAAACTTGTTTCCAAATCTTCCGTCTGGCTCTTGCTTGTTCTTGCCTTCAAAGATGTTGTGTTACCCTTAAAAAGTCATTCTTTGATGTATTTATATCACTTAGAGTTGCTAAGGTGCGGAATTTTCCAATCCAACTACGATTGCGAGAAGCTAGAATCCGCGTTTGCCTTCGAGCGTCGCGAGCCCTTTGACGCGAATTCAGCTTTTGAAATTCTTCCATTTCGCGAAGCGATCTATGCCTTTGCTTCGCTTCGCTGTTTTGTTGCTTCACTTTTCTCCTTTTTCGCGTCCGTTTTCGTGCCACGCACGAGAATAGACGACCTCCCAATCCTTCAATTTTTTCTCCTTTTTGCAATAATTTGATTTCTTTTGCTCCATTATCATTCAAGCTCACTCCTACAAATAAGAAATACGTAATGAAGATAATTCACTTCAAATATCATGTAATCTCACGCAACTCATACGACAAATGATATGAGAATACATTCAAAATCATACACTTTTGGCCATTTATCTCCAATGAAACAATATCAATTATAATTGGGCTCCAAGAATTTATTACGCACGAATTATGCCGAGGTCGTATGGTCTGGTCCAACATACAAATATATAAACTGTGCACTGCCGAGGGTCGAATGGAACGAACCATGGATGCATCTTTTCTATTACCGAGGCATTTGGTTCATTCCTCAAGAAGAGAAAATACTTTATAAATAGCCGATTCAAAGATTATTAAGAGACTAGTATTCAAGTAAACATCAATTCTCATTAACGGTCAAGTAACCCGTCCAAAACTCAAATAAATAAAATTCGACCCTTTATAATTCCTTTATCAAGTTTCAATATAATTTAAGCGTTTAAAATAGTAAGCAGGGTGCAAATATCACAAGTATCACATGATTTGGGTCCTCAAGTACCCGGACATAAACATAATTAGTAGCTACGTACGGACTCTCGTCACCTCGTATATATAAAGCTCCCACAAATAGAAGTTCATACTAAATCAATTCACCTATGGGGTTAATTGTCTCTTACAAGGTCAGAAAAAAGACTTACCTCATCTCAAAGCTTATTTTCTGGGCCAAATTATGCTTTAAACCCTCAACTCGGTGCCAAACGAGTCGAAACTAGTCAAATGCCATATAAAATAGTCAATACATGTTCAAAAGTTCATATCCTAACTATTAAAGTGATTCCCAACCCTAATTGAAGAATTCCTAAAATTTACCCCCGGGCCACTTGCCCGGATTCTGAAAATTTTCAAAGAAAGGTGTTACTCATAACTTCATGACTCAAATATATGATTTTCACTAAATTCCATAATCATTTTCGCGGTTAAATCTCATTGTTATCAAAACCTAGGTTTTTTATCTACACTCATAAATTCCACAAATTTACATATTAAAATGTACCCATAATCTTTGTATTAAACTCACATTAGGTAGAAATTAATTACCATCAATAGCTAGGCTGAAATTCTCTTTTTTGAAGCTCCAAAATAGCCTAAGAGTGCAATAAATGAGACCAAAAATGGCTAAGTCCCGAGTTTTAAAACTCTCTACCCAGCTGCCCTCTTTTCTCGAACACGGAAGATGCCTCGCGTTCGCGAAGGAAAACGGCCTAGGCCCCAGAATAGACTCATCGCGAACGCGACAGAGCCTCGCGAACACGGAGGCTGGCTTGGCCTACCCTTCGCGAACGCGAGGGCTCCTTCACGAACGCGAAGAATAACAGCGGCCCAGCCCAGCCTAGGCTCCTCTATGCGAACACGAGTCACCTCACACGAAGGTCATAGGTCCTTGACCTTCGCGAACGCTAGCTGCCTATCACGGATGCGTAGAATAGAACCCCCACCCCCACCCCCCACCCCCAATTCCTTCTTCACAAACGCGATAGTCCTTCCGCGTTCGCGAAGAAAGAAACCGGAACTGGAAAATCTGGTTTCCTCAACTTGGCTCCGGGTGGTCCAAAACACACTCGAACCCCTCGGGCCCTGTCCAACTATACCAACAAGTCTATAAATATAATACAGACCTTCTCGAACTCTCGAAACGCGTAAAACAACAACAAAACCAAGATCACACCCCGAAACCAAATTGAATCAAGTTATGAACTTCAAGTTTCCAAATCGCTCTGAACGCGCCGAATCATACTTAGACTATTCGGAATGACACCAAATTTTGCGTGCAAGTCTTAAATTATCATACGGAACTATTTTCAATTTCAGAATCCCAATTGGACTTCGATAGCACCAAAACCTACTCCAAATCAAATTTAACGAACTTTAAAACCTTTAAAGAGCCAACTTTCACTATTAGGCGCTGAAACACTCTTGGATCATCCAAAACCCGTTCCGAACATACGCTCAAGTCCGAAATCATCATACGAACCCATCTATACCGTCAAATACCGATTCCGAGGTTGTTTACTCAAAACGTTGACCAAAGTCAAACTTGTCCCCTTTTGCCAACTTTAAGGTACCAAGTATTCCGATTTCAACCTTAACCCTTCCAAATCCCGAACTAACCATCCTCGCAAGTTATAAAATAGTAAAAGTACGTAGGGAACATGGTTCTAGAAAGTAAACGACCGAGTTACAAAAGTACAGGCTATTCACATCGACTTCTTCTGTCTCATCCGATAGGTTTGAATTAGCAGCAGCCACCACAACCTCCATTTTTTCCTGCATTCAATTATTAGAATAAAAAAGATTAACCTAAATAAAGAATGTGATAAATTCTCTCCTACATCAAAACTGCCAAAGTTTTGACTAGAGCAAATGTAATATATAGCAGAAATTATAATCAACGGTGACAAAACAAATATAGTAGCTCTTGAATGACCCAAAGATCCATCCGCCATTCAACTACTAAAAGGGGAGGAAGAATAAAAAATTTCAAATCCATGATACTTAATCCACTGTTCTAAACTTTGTTTCACAAAATTTGACATAGAAATGAATCAAAATGAACTACAATATATACCAAAAGATATATGAGTTGATCATATGTCAGTTGCTTTTCCAAAATACAACTATTTTTAACCTTTTCAATTTAAAGATAAACAATGGAAAGATGAATCTTAAGTCAGCTAAGAGCAAGTCATGAAGCACACTTGTTATGACCTTATACTCACTTTTTCTCATACAACAAGTAAAGTAGTATTCTAAACATCAATCTTCTTCGGATTAGTAGTACAGAAAAATATAACTTTTTGCTATAATAAAGTTTCTTTATTAAGAATCCACAGAAGTTAATATTTGTAGGAGTTTTCCCTTAGTTTATTTCTTTTCGTTACTCTGTAGCTCCACCTGGGCTGCATATGCCCTTATCCGGTTTGATATTTACATTCTGGTAATTATTGCTCCACAGCCTTCTCACCTTCAACTTTGTTTCTTGTTCATTTCTTAAAATTCAGTTATTTGCCCAGATATCATCTATAATTGGAATGTTGCTCGGCCTCAATCAATTACTGCTCTATGCTATGTATTACAAGTCTACGAAGAGACAAATAGCAGAAAGAAAAGCTCTGGGAGGACAAGAGCTGACTGAGAGGAGTACAAGCAATAATTGTACCTCTACTTAACTTAGATTGAGGCCATTCTGTCGTAAAATTGTGCTTTTAGCTTAGAATTAGGTAATAAAATTTTGCTTTAACTTACATATGAAATGTACTCTTGTAGCATCATCCAGCATCATGAAACTTATTTGATGTGCCCATACCACATTCAGAGCCCGTTTGGATTGGCTTAAAAGAAGTGACTTTTAAGTACAAGTGCTTAAAAACACTTTTTAAGTGCTGAAGCTGATTTTATAAATAAGCAGTTACGTGTTTGGATAAAAGCATTGGAGTCAGGAAAAAAACTATTGAAGTGATTAGTAAACAAGTGTTAGTAAGCATTTTTATTAAAATTACTGAAATATCCTTAAAGTTGTTAACCCTATAAAGAAGTTTATTTCTATAATATTTTATTCAAAATAATATAAATACATAATAATTAATATTTTAATTCACTTTCAATTTAAAAAACTAAAAGTAGTATAAAGAAAGCAAACGAAATTAAGCCAATTTCCGTATGAAGAAAGCAAACGAAAATAATAATTAATATTTTAAACAAAATTAGTAAAAAACAAAAAATGAGAAGCAAACAAATCGTTACTTGATAACACGGTAATCACATAGACTAAAGTAAAGGTCCTTTTTAGAGGAGAAAACCAGTTGACAGATTAGGGGTGTGCATTCGAATCGGTTTATCGATAAATCGAATCGATTATTTGTTATCGGTTTATCGATTTATCGATTTCGATTTCAAAATTTTCCTTATCGAGTTATCGATTTCGATTTTGTCCTCTTCGGTTATCGGTTTATCGATAAACTGATAAGATATACTAAAAAGACAAATATACCCTTATTCTATAATATATTTTCCTTTACCCTAAGTCCCTAACCCTATTATTTCCTCTACCCATTCTTCAGCGTCGCTTTTACCTTTCTCCCTCTCTCCCGCGAACTGCAAACCCAGTAGAGAAAGTGAACTTCGGCGAACTCCGGCGTACTCTGGCGACTTCAATAGTACGTTTCTCCCTCTCTCTCTCCGTGCCTTTGTTACAATTTCAAGCATCAGCAGATTTCACCTCCATATCCATTTCAAGAGACCTTCCCTCTCTGTCATTGACTTCTTCAGGTACAATTTTTTCTCTGTCATTCACCTCCGTATCCATTTCACCTGCATTCGTCGCTTTTTTTATACCGTTGGAGTGTTGCTGACATACATTTGATCCCTTACTTTAGTTTCGTTGCATGGGCTTGTTGACACAATTTTTATGTTATAAATGGTGTTCGTTTTATTTTAGCTTCCTTTTGTCCATATTAATTAGGCGTGTTTATAGCGATATACTTTCCGTGGAATCCCGCAAATTTTTTTATTGGTGTAATTGATAAGCCTCAAAATCGATAAATCGAAATCGAAAAAATCGAAACCTTATTGAAACGATAACGATAAGCATATGTACAAATCGATAATCGATAAGTAATTATCGATAAGGGGCAAAATTGAATCGATAAATCGAATGCACACCCTAGTTGAGAGTCAAATTTAGAGATAATATAATAATCAGACGGCAAAAACTTTTCTCAAATTGTGTCTGATTCGAAGCAGACTTAAATCCTTTTGAGATAGCAGACGAAATAGCTACATCTTTTGGCGAAGTGAAAAAGATAATATCAGATACACGACCTTCTGGTAGCAAACCAAAGAGCAGAATGGGAAAGAAAAAGAGTAAAATGAAGAAAGTAGATGCTGCAATTTCGGGAGGAAAAAGACAGCAGAGGCTGCAATTTCAAGTTTTGTATTGAGGTGTAATTCGAGATTAGGAAAAATTATAAGGGATAAGAATATAATATTCTTGGTCAGAGCAATATGGCTTTTACGCCAATATAGAAAAAGATAGGTTAAAAACAAGTTGAGTAACACTTTCAAAAAGTTAAAAAGTGCTTAAAAGAGTAAGGACTTAAAAGGCATGTATGGACACAGACAACTTAATTCGCATACATACATAGTATCTCCAAGCCTAGTACTTCAACTTAAAAGGCATGTATGGACATATACAACTCAATTCGCATGCATGCATACATACATAGTATTTAAAGGGCATCGCTCGATAAGTAACTTACCGAACAAAACACATTTGTTCCTTCCAATTCTTACTGAAGCTGTAGTTATTTAGCAGTATAATTCACCTTTTCTTTTTTCATATAAACTCCCGATGTCATGTGAAAAATAAACCTATACAATACAAGGAACTCACTTGAGCGCTCGTAGATTTAGCATCAAGCACCAAAAGCGGATTTCTCTTTTGGGCTACGACGCCCCAAGCACCAAAAGCGCGCGTACCATGTGTACTTGTATCATGCCTTGTAAAGCATTTTACTTTCCTCTCTCATTCTGTTGTAGTATTTGCTTAAGGTGACATGCACCCCTTTTTCACAAGTCTGTCAGTCCTGCTTGACTGCCCGAAATCTTGATCCATTCTTGGCCAAATTGATATTTTATGATATTTAATGGTAGTTGAGTGAATTTTTATGTTACAGATATTAGTTGATGATTTTCCTGCAATTTGTACTATAAGGTCGATTATCTTCTGTGTAATTAATCCTAGATTTTAAAGAAGTTATTCCAGCAAATCATTTTTTGGCCAAGTTGATATTCTAGGATAATTAATCATAGTTTAGTGATTCCTTTTTGTTATAAATATTATTTTGATGATTCTTATGCAATTAGACTACAAGTTCGATGATCTTCTGTTAATTAATGATGGAGTTTAAAGATGGTTTCACCACAAGATTAAGACTGGAAGACAAAATCAACATATATAGGGTATTTTCATCCAACAAATTTGGGCCAAAAGCCCAAATCTTCAAGAAAATTTTCATAATGCTTACATATATACACAAGCATAAAGATAATAATCTTTTCTAATACACCCTTAGAAGGGTTTGATTTCACTCTAACACACTCATTAGCAGTATCTAATCATCACCTTTGCTCTCATAAGAAAAAAATTATATAGAGGCAAAAGGACACGAAACTTTGAACTTAAAATAGGCAAAAGTCATCTAACATGGCCACATGGGATCATTGAAGCCATTGTTGGACTGGTCTACATCCAAATCCATATGGAAATATCCTTTGGGCTGATGAGAGCCCATTATGTGGGAAGAGGGAGACCCACTATTTGTTGGGCTATTGGTAATGCCTGCAGATTGTCTTAGCCTTAAATGGACCACCTCAGCTTGGGCCATAGCTAGTTGGGTCCGAAGCATATCGATCTGTTGTTGAAGAGATGAAATGGCTCCAACACATCCGTATACTGGATCTCTAACTCTAGCATTTGCTTCATACACCATGCTACTCACTGCATCTCCTCTCTTGTGCTCTGGCAATTCCTGCATTTGACTTTACGTTGATTAACTCAATCCGAATTTCACTAGAAATGTGGGCGAAGTGCAGCAATAGCCACTTTCAAGCCCGCTATTTAAAATATATCCACAATTTATAATGTATTTAAAGATTAGTCAATTTACCCAAACTTCAGCACTAAGCATTCTGAATTTGGAAATTCAGGACTCAGTGTCATGAATTTTTGAGCTGCTAATTTGAAATTCAGGAATAAGTGTCATCAATTTCTGAACTTCTAATTTAAAATTCAGAACATAAGATTCGAACTTCTGGATACAATTTTTGAACTTTAGGACATGATGTCTTGAAGTTTGAACGCTGACGTTTAAACTCTAGGACGCCATGTCCTGAAGTTTGAGCGAAATGGTTAGTCTTTAAATATATTGTAAACTGTGGATATATTTGAAACAACATGCTTAAAAGTGGCTACCTGATATCATTTCCGCAATTTAGACCATAAAATTACATAACACCAGGCCGGCTCAATGGTGAATTTAACGATTTACCTAACCGAGATATATATATAATTTTAAATTTAAGTGGTTAGATGGGCGAATATTTGGTTAATACTTCTTAAACATTATTGGAGGTAGAATACTTATAGGCTTACTAATAAGACTGGCAGGCTAATTAATGGGCCTGGGTTGTACCATGAGGACCTAAGAGGTGCAAGAGTATGTCATATTGACATCAATTTTGTGTCATAAAATTTTCTGAGAATAACAACTAATGGGCGTGTTAGTCAAAAAGGATGAAAAGAAAAAAGAAAAAGAGAAGTCGTCACCCTTTTCTGAGGTCAACCCAGAGGAGTCTTTAATTATGTCTGAGAGGAGATTTTCTAATATCTAAAAATCTCTTTTTGTGGGCGAAAGAAGAAGGAAATGTGTTGCTTTCTTGAGGTTAGTTGATTATTTTGGCCTTTAATAGTTAAAATAGGAGACCAATTAACAACCCAAGAAATTTTATGAGAAATGCCGACAGGAAAAGCTTCACGTGTCCACCTTGAGAAGTTAAGTTCTATAAGTATACATATTATGATAGTGACCATAATCACATATTGAATGAATAAGATGACTTTCAAATCCTTCACAATAAATAAATAAATAGATAAATTTCAGGAAAAAAGAACAGTTGCTAATCCTTATTTAATAGTCAAAATTTCTTGGATTATGTGTGGGACCATAAACATAGACTACTAAAATACTTTTCACTGTTGACACATATGAAACGGTTTTCAACTAACAAACGTAGCACTTTGTTTCCCGTCGAACGCCCCCACAAATAGAAGAAAATGGTAATGGATCATGTAGTTTAATTACATGTCTTTTCGATTAATTTTTGGGGACTAAGTCAAAAAAATTAACTTGAAAATCTGAGCAAAAGAAGTGGTCAAAAAAGTTCCCCTCCAGGTACATTTTGATGATTGTTGTCTCCCTATATATACTCTTTTTAGCAAAGTTTTTCCCTTGCAATATAAGGTAGTTCATTAATTAACTAAAGCCTCATTCTTTATATAAAGTACTTCTTGCTTCTTCTCTTTCCACTGCCCAAATAGGGTTTGGAAAAGTTGAAACTTGAAAAATAAAAGGTCGTATATATATTTTAAACTTAAATGAAGAAGCCACTTCAAAAAGATTATAACAAAAGAAAATTAAGTATGACCAGATTACTTTAAAATGGGAGAATTTTAACTTGAAAAGAAATAGTAGAATTAAGTAGTACATTGGTTTCCTTATGTGAATGTTTAGACTTTAGAGACAAACCATGAAGATTATAGATAATAAATTTGGCACATTTGATCAGATCAAGAGGGACAAATATGGTTAGAATTAATTTCTACTTCTTATACCGTGCATTTTAAGAAATACTCCAATGTTGTGTTTGTTAGTTGAAAACCTATTGTAAGCGAATTAGGATTTAGGGTCAACAAAAAATAGACTTATCCTATACTTGAAAAAAATGAATTAGCATAGTTCAGAAGAAAAAAACTTGTATATTCGTCTCTGTTATATTATATTTACTCCTACTTTTGGATTTTGTTGCATGTGGTCACACGTTAAAATACATTATCTTTTCTGTATTATCATGTTCAGACCAAGTGCATATAACTTCTGTGTGCAATATTAATTAAACGAGTCTTTAGATCCATCTCATGTAGACTAGTTATACTTCATATAATGCAAAATCGTGTTAAAACAGTATTTTAACTGGAAAAAACAGGGGCATTATGATATTTCAGACGCTAAAATTTAAACAGGTTTACACCCTTCCACACCCAAAAACCAAAAAGAAAAAAAAGGAGTTAAATTGGGAAGATATATTGTGCATGAAGAAGCATGTAAGTAGAGATCAAGATCTTCCATTTTATTCTGAAAAATCTTTTTATATTTAAAAAAAACATAAACGAAAAGAAAAAGTAAGTGGGAAAATAAAAGAAGAAATTAAAGTGGAATTACGTACGTACCTGTAACATCTTGCTGACATTACTAGCACCAAAGACCTTATGAACATTGGCAAACTTGTGGGGTTCATCAGCTGGGAAATAAGGTGCAAATACACAGTCTTCACCACATCTTCTTCTCAATAGCTTGCAACCTGCACATGGTGAGTTGCTATTCTTCCCACAATCCTTCATTATCTTGATGATCGATGGCGATACCCTTTCGTTTAGTTTAATACTAGAGGTATAAAGGTTAATGAAAGAACTAGGTTGGGTTTGTTGTGTGTATATATAGAAAAAGAATAAAAGAGAATTGGTAACTAGGAAAATCTAGACAAAAGTGTGGGAGTGGAAAAGGGCAGGATATATTTTTTATGCACTTTAAAGGGAACGTAACAATGCAAGTTGATGAGCGTTTACTTTAATTTACAATAGAATAGCCTGCCTTATATAAAACAAATTACCCTTTATTATTTATATAGATGAATCAAAACAGTCCATCATTCCAGGGTTTTTACTTTTTAGTAATGAAATGTATTCGCTTTTAACACTTCTCTTCTTCTTCTTCAATTTTTTTCTTTCTATATATATATAAGATTATTTTATATGCATATATATGAAAAATTAAAGTTTAATCTATTCTATCTGGACTAAATTTACAAAAAAATATAATTTCTAAAGTCACTAATGTCTTTAACAACCGCGCGAAGCGCGATAATTCACTAATTTATCATATATCAGGGTGGAATTAGAATAGAACATTATATATATGGTAAGAGACAATTCTTATAATCCGCTTATACGCAATTCTTTTGAAGGTGATATTGAGGCGGTTGGGGGAGAGAAAGATGAGGGCCCCACTGTTGGAAGTGTGCAGATTTTGGTCTAACTAAAGCAATTTCTCCTGATAAGACAACTTTTGGCGCCATACTAACTTTTTTCCCCTTTTCTTTTTCGTTTGAATTGTTAACAATCTAGTACGCTCATTTTGATTATTTATTGGATTGAGCGTAAATATCGATTTTGTTATAAAATAAAGACTTTAAAGTAAAGAAATCAAAGATAAGTAGAGAGAGATTTATTACTCAACTTCAAATTCATGTGCATAATGAATTGAAACCTCCTTTATTTATAGAAGAAAGGAAGCTGTTGTGTAAGTTGCTACTGCAAGCTGCTACTGCAAGCTGCTGTGTAAGTTGCTACTGTACCCGATATAGATAATCTTTTGTCGGGGGTAATATTTATCCATAACGGAGTACCGAAATGATAAGCTTCTTCAACTTATTTTCAATAGAGTACTAAACAGATAACCATATTTACGGCGGAGTGTCATATGGATAAACTTCTTCAGGAAGCTTATTTACAATGGAGTACTAAATGAACATCCATAATATAATATATATTTATAACACTCCCCCTTGGATGTTCACTAAAAGATAATGTGCCTCATTAAAACTTTACTAGGAAAAACCCTGTGAGAAAAAATTCTAGTGAAGGAAAAAGAGTACACATATTTAGTAATACGCATTGCCAGGTGCCTCATTAAAAACCTTATAAGGAAAACCCCGTGGGAAAAAACCTTAGTAAGGAAAAAAGAGTGCATCGCGTATTTTACTCCCCCTGATGAAAACCTTGTTTCAAATATTCAAGTCTCCGCATTCCAATCTTGTAGACCATCGCCTCAAAAGTTGAATTTGTAGAGAATATTATCCACCACTATTTCAGATCGATTTAAATTAATCTCATCAAAACTAAGAAGCTGCTACAAGTCATTTCATTGAGTTGTTTGCAACCTGTCTATATCAGCTGCATGCTTGTAGAAAACTTCAATGGAGTACTAAATGGGAAGATTATCTACAACGGAGTAATAAATGGACATCCACAAAAATATTTTCAAAATACTCCTCCTTGGATATTCATTATTATGTACCTCGTTAAAACTTTACTAGGAAAAATTTCGTGGGAAAAAATCCTAGTCAACGAAAAAGAGTACACCAATAATATACATTGCAAGCAGCCTCATTAAAAACCTTACCAGGAAAAACCCAGTGGAAAAAAATTCGAGCAAGGGAAAACGAGCACAGTGCAGAGACTTGGGTATATTTGGACCAAGGAGTTCATCATTCTCTTCTGGAGGTAAGAACGGATCCTTAATCCGTGTAGGAGAAGAACTATATCTTGCTAGTAAATTAACAGAAAATGATATGTCAGGCATTGTAGCATTAGCACGATACATTAGTGCACCAATTGCACTGAGATATGGTACTTCGGGACCAAGGAGTTCCTCATCCTCTTCCGGAGGTCAGAACAAATCCTTATCCACTTCAAGTGATCGAACAACCATTGGTGTACTCAATGGGTGCGCTTTGTCCATGTAAAAGTGTTTTAAGACCCTTGCTGTATAGGTAGATTGATGGATAAAGATCCCGTATGCTAAATGTTCAATTTGCAGACCAAGACAAAGTTTTGCCTTTCCAAGATCTTTCATCACAAATTCTTTCTTAAGATATTCAGTTGCTTTTTGGAGCTCTTCTGGAGTTTCAACAAGATTTATGTCATCAACATAAACAGCAAGTATATCAAATTCTGAATACATGGACAAATAACATTATATATGTAACTTTCTTTCAGCAAATATTCACTGAGGCGATAATACCACATACGCCCAGATTGCTTTAAACCGTACAAAAATCTTTATAATTAGATCGAGTACATTTTCTGAGACTTTGAACTATATGCTTCAAGCATTTTAAATCCTTCAGGGATCTTTATAGGGATTTAATCAAATTAGTCATATAGGTTATGACTTGCATTTAAATGGCATGACATTTTCAGGTGTCTGAACTACAGGTCTGATCCTCACAATCTTTTACAATATTGTGCACTATATTGTATCAAATATATCGTCGACGATTAATTTGTATCGGTTCGCAAGCGACATAACTTGTTGAGATCTCATCACTTTCTTTATTTCAGGTACCTGAACTTCTTCTGGAGTTTCATGAAATGTTATGTCGTGGGCTCTTCTAGAAATCATTTCCTCCTCATTATGATTATTTTGATCATTAGCTCCTTATCTTTTTTCAAGGATTGTTACCTTTGGAACCGATTGGTCTACCACGCTTCATGCGTACAATAAACTCTATCCTTCAGGGACTTTAAATTTTAGTAGGAGCATTTGCAGCTGAAATATAATATTTATTTTTGGATCAGCAAATGCTTCTGGCATTTTACTTGAATTATCTTCTAAGTGAGGATCATATTAATGATAATTCGATTCATATAGCATATTTTTCAGGTGTATATTCCATCCCCCAAATGTTAGGAAAACTAACATATATCCCTAATCTTCTTTGGGAAACATATATTTGTGCATTGTGGTAGAGAAATTAATCATATACCACACATCAAAAGATAATAAAAATATTTGGTTTTTGATCCTAAACCAATTGTGAAGGGAGGACTTATCATATTGTTGGTCTGATGCATACAAGTGCTGCTATATGCAATTTAGAAAATCTTAGACCAACACATGAAGCTTTGTTCTCATAAGCAATGGTTTAACCATTAATAGGAGGTATTCAATGTTAAACCAGTTTGGATATAAACCAGCATCATCAAGATGAACTATCTTGATTTAATAATCTGAAAATTATTCTCATAACTGAGAAAAACAATTTCACATGCCAAAGTGCAGGTTGACAATAATCGCACATGTAACCATCTCATATATGCATCTATAAGTGGTTCACATGATAGGTGAATGGGCCTATACTCACCTTTTGTATATTTCAGAATTAAGGATATTAGTCCCAATTTTAGCTGGTATAATCAATTTATTATGAGAACAAACAACACAAGAGAATTCTTGAAGAATCTTCTAGTTCTTCAGTATATGCTTATCTGAATTCGCAAATAGCTCAAAAAATGGCAAATGAAAACTTCAAGTTTATCATGGCATGTGCTATCTCTTAGTAAACTTCTAGTTTACTATGGCATAAACTTTTGTATTAGTAAACTTCTGGTTTACTATGATATATGATGTAGTACAAATTGAAGATATAAGGCGGGTAACTTCTCATATACATATTATTTTACCCCTTATGATTGTGGAAACGTGAAGATTTTCAATCTTCCAATCATTTGTCGTCTCAATATGATAGCCAGTTGTATTAGTAAACTTCGGGTTTACTACAACATATGTTTTTGGCCACAATCATATAATATGAATGGCAAATTTGCATATAAGCTCTTTGGGAGCCTTCAATTTATTTTTCACAATCAAATATTTATCAGACACTACTGGTGTCATGTGTCTTCTAGACAAACGGTTAGCTCTTCAAGAGTTGTTAATATATTTTGTACTATCAAATATTGCTCACACACTTCTGGTATCATGAGAGAAAATCATAATAAAATGAACATTATAAAGACAATTCTAAATTTATAAATGTAAGAAATTAAGAATTTCAGTATTTTTACCACCAACTTTGTGACAAATATCTCCTTTAGGGAGAAACGCTATTAACATCTGAATATTTTATATCAAAGCGGGAACCACATAACCATTACATCCTTCAGGGAAAGATACACGAGTTGTTATTTCCTTCGGGGAACTCGATAACTAACTATAACATATTAATGTGGTTGTAGTACAAAGCACTCTGCAAGAATGCTTTTTGCCTTAGAATGATATTTAATAAAATTATTCAAGATATTTTACGTACAACGGGTACGTGCGGCAATGATCTTTATGCCACAAAAACAAGATTTATATCATTTGTTATTCTACCTCTTAAGGAGGTGGGGTGTGGTATTTCTTCATTCACTCCAGAGAATGAAAATGTGCTTCAAAAATAACTTTGAATAGCTTATTATTTTGTTTAAGCACATAAAGACACAGTTTCATAATATTTTCCTGCTTCAGGAGAAAATTTCAATTGTGTTACTTCTTCAGGAGTAAATTTAAAATACGAAAAAATGAGTATATATTCCCTCAATCATATTACCTCTTCTGAAGGCGAATTGTAATATATTCACATCAAAAGCGCGTTCATATTTACGAGCTTTATTAATATTATCACATTCACTTCAGGAATGGATTAATATTTATCAAAAGTTCCCATCCTTCAGGGAACGGAACATAATTATTTGAGCGTGCATTAATCACACCAAATTGTGTGACGGCTTAGAACCTCTTTTAAGATATTGCTGCTTTAGGAGCAAATCGAGGCATGCAAGTAATATAGAGAAATTTTTTTCTCTAGCTTATCTTCAATTGTAATCATAGAAAGCCTAAATTATCACTTCTGGTGGCCATAGGCATATACCACTTCTGGTGGTTAACAAAAATTTAGTTACAATGAGATATACGAAACATAATCACTTCTGGTGGTTGTATATTTCTTGCAAACTCTGCTGGAGTATAAGTGGATCTAACAATGTTATCCACTTTATAATCCTTTATTATGATAATTAGGATGAAGGAAATAAATACCAAAATAGGTATTGTATACGTAGCATATAACCAAGCAAGCGATGATAAAGATATTAAACCAAATATAAGCAAAAGGCTCAAATTACTTCACACAAATTTGGCCACTCCAGACGTAAGTGATATCCACATCTCTATCGCCAAGAAGAAAAGCTCACCACATCAAGGATATAATCTGCCTTATGATGCTCGGAATGAACAAGATCTACCACGGATGTAAGAACGTCGTCATATATCGGAGATGAACACTGAAATAGAAATTAAATTTGAAGTAAGTGCTCAAAATGGCAGAGTCTCGTACTGATAACGTGTTATAAAATAAAGACTTTAAAGTAAAGAAATCAAAGACAAATATATATATATATATATATATATATATATATATATATATATATATATATAGAGAGAGAGAGAGAGAGAGAGAGATTTATTATTCAACTTCAAATTCATGTACATAATGAATTGAAATCTTCTCTATTTATAGAAGAAAGAAGTTGTTGTGAAGTTGCTGCTGCAAGCTGTTGTATAAGCTGCTACTGCAAGCTGCTGTGTAAGTTACTTGTAAGCTGCTACTGTACCAGATATAGATAATCTTCTGCCGAGGGTAATATTTATCCATAACGGAGTACCGAAATGATAAGCTTCTTCGGGAAGCTTATTTCCAATAGAGTACTAAATAAATAACCATATTTACGACGGAGTATCATATGGATAAATTTCTTGAGGAAGCTTATTTACAATGGAGTACTAAATGAACATCCATAATATGATATATATTTATAATAGATTTATCAATAGTAAACTATTGCGCTAAAGGAAAGAAGAGGGAAAGTTTCCAAAGTTTCCCCTTTTTCTTGTTTCGTTTGCAAAGTGAAAAAGAAAAGTAATTACTCCTGTAGTTGAACGAAAAGAAAAATATTAGGTATTTCATTTCACACCTCACAGGCTCACATTCGTTTCAGTCCTTCCTTTGGCGTTCCTTTCCCGACAAAAGGACTAGTATAAATATGAAACTAATGGTTCCTTCGAAGAAAAATAAATCGAGTATCATGCCTATTTTAGAGGAATCTTATTAAGTCAGATAAATAATAGTAGTACCAAGACCAGGCGTATATAGTGTTATACTATTGGATTCACATAAACTCAGTATTTTCGATACAAAGTATAATTTTAGTGTAAAAATTTACTAAAATTGTAATATATAGTGGGTCTCACCCCCAACAACAACAATATACCTAGTGTAGTTCCATAAGTCTTACCTCATAGATTTAAAATTATAATAAATTCAATACTAAGAATCATAAATGCTGAACCCATAAAATTAAAATTCTGGATCTGCTCTTGGCCAAGACTAATAATGCACTACATACTATAATTAAGTTGATTGATACCTTTTGCATGCTTACAAGTGGAGTATTACATAAGGTGATATGTGTTCTCAATTTGCATTTGTAGAAGAAAAAATAAAAGAAAATAGTAATGGCATCTTTGTTTGTCTTTGTTGAATGAATGTATGACTTTTAATAATAATGTGGACTCATTGGTTATAGATCCAATGCAAAGTTTAATAATTAAGTAACAAAGAAGCATGCTATCTCCTTTAATTTGTGTTTCACGCTTGTGTGTCTTTTGTTCTCAATTGAATAATAACAAAAAGAGAAAAACGGATATCTCCATAAATATTGAAATTTTACCAAATACATTGAACTTTACAAAAAGAATTCAGGATTACATTTCCATACATTCAGATTACAAAAATTCTAGAAAGTTTAGTTTTAATGTTCTGCGCTCACAATTTATAACATTGATTTATGTCTTTTATCCTTTTTTCATTAGTATTATATTGATCAAATGATACAAATTGAATCATTCTTTAAAAACAATAGTTATAAGATTATAAGAAAAACACCTCAAGCTATCTTTTTTTTTAAACAAAAACCAACAAGTCTTTAGTTCATTTTCCTTTACCGTCAAGAACTATAGTAAAATAATCCACAAAGAATAGAACAAGAGTAGTTGAAGTGTTTAAAAAAGCAGTTTGGTGCACGAAGTATTCGGCATTCACGCAGGGTTCGGGGAAGGACTATACCCTAAAGATGTGATGTAGGCAATCTACCATGATTCAAGTATCAGTGATTCTACAATGCGAATCGATAACCTTTATAAGTCACACGGAGCTCGAATGATATATATATATATATATATATATATATATATAGTACTAGCAGTACATAGAATGCTTATGTGCAGTACTATCTGTAAAGTTAATAAAAATACAGATAGATATCTCATCATTAAGAGAAATCTGCAAATTAGGATAAGCATTAAAATAAACAGGGTCATAGGCCAAACTGGTTTGCACTTTCCCTATAAGAGACTTTTTCCAGTTCTGATTTCTGCCATCTCTGAGAGCTGCTATAAAGCTTTCAGGTAAGCCTCTTAATATAAGTGGCTTAAAGGCTACTTGTATCAAGCCTATATGTATAAATCTATGTGAATCCTTATAAGGGACTAAATCACTTTCAGATAATAATCTGAATGTAGCATGGTCACTTTCAGATTAGTCATAAATTATAAACCCCTTAATAAGGTGTTAAAATGGATTAGATATCCTATTAGGATTTTCATAAAGGAAAGTTTTATTAAAACTCTCTACATAGTCCCAATAATTAAATTTGACCGAAATTTTTTGGTCAGGATGTGTATATTCACGATCTTTGAGGGTACCGATACCCCATTCGTCAGAAGGTACAACCTTTTTAATAATGATCTTCGAAAAACTATAAGTTTTTCTGGTATTAGCAGGATAAAAGTGCTGAATTTCAGCGGATCCTGTTGTTGAGAGTATAATCTCATAGTGCATCCCATATTATAAGTCTTCCTTATGAAGAAGACTTCTCTGAGGATAATATTCCAACCAAGGCTCGACCTTGTTAAAAGAACTCTGATTATTTGGAGTTATGTAAAAAGAAAATTGATTCCTTACAGCAAAAGGGTTTAATTAGACCCTCAAAGTCCAAATGTCTTGTACTGGTTTCTATGTTAATAAGCATGTCCATTTCGGATGCAGTAGGTTCAACATCTGTAGTATTATTAATCTTGACAATATTATCTCTGTTGATACTAACATCATTAATTCTATTATTTTCTCTAATTTGAGATGTGGAGGTTCTAGATGGAAAGTCTACCACATAATCAATTGGAGAAATATATGAAGAATTTGATCTAGCTAGTCTGGATGATAAACTGACATTATCAGTTTGATCGGGTTCATTGAACCTGATTTTAACAGTGCCATCTGAGGTTTGTTCTATTTCTGTAACCTCAGTATTACCAGTGGGCAACAGCTTCCTCCCTGACCCATTCTTTAGGGAAATCAATTTCATCCCATTTGATAGGTCTTCTGGTGGTTACTTTGGATTTGCCAAAGTTGGTTTCTATAAGAATAGTTTCAGGCTAAATCACTTTCAGATAATAATCTGAACGTAGCATGGTCACTATCTACACTGATAGTCTCTTCAGTAGTTTTAACTACTTATTTTAAACTTATTCTTTCAAAGGTACCTAACTGGTATATTAACTTAGGCTTGACTAATGGTATCGTCCACTTATTAAACAGATCTAATTGTTGAAGCAATTCATATTCTTCTTTTCTACTGTTTTTAACAGTAGTCTTCTTCCTAATGGTATTCATTAAGAAAATAGTGTTAAACTTAGCTTCTAAGGTTTAACACTATAGATAGTTTATAACTATATTTCTATTTTAGAAAGAGATTATACGCTCACAAATGGAAATATTGTTAATTCTATTTTCCTATCCCAACAATCTTTTCATATAAGGGAAAAATATAAAAGCATTTACTGCACTGCTTTTCAAAAATATTTGAAAATGATGTTGCTACTATAACTGCTAAGAATTTAAATACCATGCTTACTTAGAATAATTATTCCAATATATATGTGAGTATTCTGGGTGAACAGGTTATTAAGATCCATGAGAAATTGGACAAGCTTATAGCTGAGGTCCAAAAAATCAAACAGAAAGATACTAAAGGTAAAGAGAAAATCACTACTGCTAGTATCCAACCACCTCCTGAGGTAAAAAACTTTAAATTGAAAAGTCTGGATGACGTAAGTCTAGAAAAATATTGAAGAACTTCTTGCTAAGAAGTTAGGTGAATTTAGAGTTAGTCCTCTAAATTTAGAGCATGCATTTACTAACAATCTGAAAGTAGATGACGAGATTAATAAAATCTCTGAAAAGTATGCTTGAAAACCATACCAAAGAATATTTTTCTATCCTAGACCAACCCCTCAAGATGTTCTAATAGAAGAACAGGACAATGACCACTATCATCAAGGTTATAGTGGGTCAGATATCTATGAATGGAACATAGATGGTCTTGCTGAAAGGCAAATATATACAACAGTACATAGAATGCTTATGTACAGTACTATCTGTAAAGTTAATAAAAATACAAATAGAGCAATAGCAGAAATGATTATTGTTGGATTTACTGGTCAGCTGAAAGACTGGTGGGATAATTATCTCACTAATGAGCAACGCTTTCAAATAATGAATGCAACCAAGACTGAAGATGAAAAGACTGTTCAAAACTCAGTCTATTTTTTAGTCATGAATATTATCGAACACTTTTCTGGAAGATGGTCTAATAATAGTGAGACCATTAGAACAATGCTCCAGAATTTGAGGTGTAAAACCCTCACATCTTTTAGATGATATAAAGATATTTTCTTGTCCAGAGTGATGGAACTGCCAGAGAGTAATAGTACTCATTGGAAGTCCAAATTCATAGATGGACTCCCTCCCTTATTTGCTGAAAGGATTAGAAAAGTCCTTAGAGGCACAGGGATGAGTATCGATTATAATAATTACTCATATGGTAAACTATTTAGTGTATGTACTCAGGAAGGTTTAGCCCTATGTAATGAGATCAAGCTAAACCAACAAATTAAGAAACATCGTCTCACTGAGAGACAACAATTAGGTGAATTCTGTGAACATTTCGCCATAGATATTCCTTCCAAGATAAAGAAATCCCATAAGAAGGATTTCAAAAGGAAGAAAGGTTCGCCGGAGAAACGGCATGAAAAAACCCAAAGGAGGAAGGTTTTCCATAAAGCCAGAAAGGGTTTTGTTAAATCCAAAAACCCTCAGGCCTGTTATAAATATGGTAGAGTAGGCCATTACGCTAAGGATTGTAAAATCAAGGACAAGATCAAGGAACTTGATTTAGATGATCATATCAAAGATTCTTTATGTAAGATTTTTTTAAATTCCTCTCCAGAATGTCTGACACTGATGAAGGTAATTCATCAACAAGTGAAGACCTAAGGGTCATTCATGAAGAAAGTTATACTTCATCTTTTTTGGGTTGTATAAAATTCATGAATTCCTTGTATAACGGATGTTCGGTATTACCTTGTGTCAGATTAGCGGCTATTAACCTTTGATTTCCAATTTGGACGAGAATATTACTCTCTCTATTATTAGTAGATGCCCTTCCTTTTCCTCGTTGCCGAGGAGGTCTGTATTCAGGCCTCATAATCTGTAGAGACAAATAGAGAACTATTAGTTCAAATATTCTCTTGTAAGAAAATCAGGAAGGATATTATCAGACCATTTTTTGTATATAAGTTCAAAATCAAAAGGAGCTAATAAAGCTTGCCACCTTGCAAACATTTGTTTAGAAACATCATGTTTAAAATCTTTATTAAAGATAAACTTTGCTGCTTGACAATCCGTCTTAATCAGAAATTTTTGATTATATAAATCAATCTGAAATTTCATAACACATTTGACAATAGCAAGAATTTCTTTAGCTACAGTCGCATAATTTTTCTGGGAGTTATTCTATTTACCAGAATAAATCTGAACAAGGTATTCTTGTTTATCTACTGGAGAACATTGTTTTAATATCCCGCCATAACCAATATCCGAGGCATCAGTTTCCACAATCTTTTCCTAGGTGGGATTGGCGAGAGTTAAGCAGGGAAGGTTATTAACCTTTTGTTTAATTCTCTTGACTGCTTCAGTATGACTGTTAGTCCAAGCTTTGGGGTTCTTCTTTAGTCTTTCATAAAGAAGAGCAGTATCTTTAGCAAGGTCTTTTATAAAAGGAGAAATATAATTTAAGCTTCCTAGAAATCTCTGAAGCTGGGTTTTATCAGTAATTATATCAGGGAACTTAGAAGCAAATTCAATACTTCTACTTATAGGAATAATCTTACCCTTCTCAATGTTATGACCCAAAAATCTAACAGAAGTTTGGAAAATCATCATTTTTGATTTTGATATAACCAATCCATTCTGGATGATAATCTTTTTAAATAATCTAAATGTTTGAAATGAGATTCTATATTTTTTGAAAATACTAGAATATCGTCAATATAAACAATTATGAAGTCTGTATAAGGAAGGAAAATATCATTCATAATTTTTTGAAATTCAGAGGGAGCATTTTTCAAACCAAAGGGCATAACATTCCATTCATATTGACCCATTGGCACATTGAAAGCAGTTTTATATTTATCTGATTTAGATATCTGAATCTGCCAATATCCTGATTTTAAATCAAATTTTGAAAATATAATGGCACCATGAAGTCTATCTAATAAATCCTTTTTTATTAGGAATAGGATATCTAATCCATTTTAACACCTTATTAAGGGGTTTATAGTTAATAACAAATCTAGGAACTCCTCGTTCCTGTTCAGCATGTTTATTAACATAAAAGGCAGTACAAGACCATTTGGACTTGGAAGGTCTAATTAAACCCTTCTGTTGTAAGGAATCAATTTCCTTTTTGCATAACTCCAAATAATCAGAGTTCATTTGACAAGGTCGAGCCTTGGTTGGAATATTATCCTCAGAGAAGTCTTCTTCATAAGGAATACTTATAATATGCTTTTTTCTGCTCCAAAATTGGTTTGGATGGTCACCACAAATAGAAGCAGAAAATCGTTTTTTGAGAAAATTAATTTTTTCTACTAACTTAGGATTCTTTAAATCCTATTCAATTGTAATGGAACAAATTTCATTTTTCAAAAACTCAATTTGATTGATTTTTGAAGAAATATTATTAGAAATAATCTCGTTCAAAAATCTTTGAACTGGCTCAGTTATAAACTCGAAAGTGATACTTTTACCATTGTAAGTACCAGTAAATTTTTTTGTATCCCAATATAAAAAAGACATTAATTTAATAAAAAATGGGACATCAAGTATTACTTCCCTATCAATATCTTTTACTAATACAAAACTTTCAGGAATACATATATCATGTTGGCACATATAAGCCCTAGATAATTTATATGAAATACTCATTGCACCATCACTAACATTTTTTAAACGATGAGTGGTTTTATGAAAATATCTGGAGGGTATTACCCCTTCTTTTACACAATTTAAATCTACTCCACTATCAAATAAAGCAACAAACTCTTTTTTGAAATTGTAGTCAATTGAAAGAATTATTTTTATTAAAAACCTTTGGGTGATAAAATATTATAATTTTTCTAGAAATTCATCTTCAGGAAAATCCATTACTGCCAGTAAAGTATTAGTAGTTTTTTCTTCTGAAGAACTAGCAATATTATCTATCTCAGTAATCTTAATACTGGGATCTATATTAATCACCCCAGAATTTTCTAATTTGAAAATTCTTTCATCTAAAGCTACATTTGAAGCTTTTAATTCCGAAATTTCTTTCTTGAGATAACTTATCTCAGTACTTAAATCTTGGACAGTAGCAAGCCTTTCAGGCTGAGACTTATTTTTCACCAATATTCTGATTTCAGACATGGTGTAAGGTCCTTTTTGAGATGGAATTTCTTCCACCTCTGTTCCTACTTCTGAACTCGTAGGAATTTTATCTATTAGTTGGGACCTTAATTCAGAGTCTTTAATAACCCTTAGTAAATCAATCAAATTATCATTAGACAGGACATTGATCTTTAAGTCCCTAAATTGGGAGTAAATATTAAAAAGTTCATCGTCAGTATTACAACAATTATTTGAGCATTGTCCCTTATTACAGGACTCTCGCTCTTCTTCAGAAGATAGAAGTATAACCTCTGCCTTCTCTCTAGTCTCTCGCTCTACTTGTAAAGAACCCCTTCTGTAATATTTTTCATTTTGAAATAAAATCAAAAAGGTCGCTTGGCCACAACTAAGGGTCTCTGGTCTGGTATTGTTCTTCTCCTTCCCTTTTCCATTCCTGCAGTACTGTTAGCCTAACTGATAGGCTAAACAGGTAAGTGTTAAACTTGGTTCTCGAAGGTTATTTACTATGCATGTTTGGTAGTTAGGAGTTTACTGTGTCAACCCGATGGGGTTTTGGGTTAAGAATTATATAGACCAGACAGTTACCAATCTCGACAGTAGACCTTGGTTGTAATACTGACGATGAACTTTTTAATATTTACTCCCAATTTAGAGACTTGAAGATCAATGTTCTATCTAATAATAATTTGATTGATCTTCTAAGAGTTATTAAAGACCCTGAATTAAGGTCCCAACTAATAGATAAGATTCCTACTAGTGAAGAAGTAGGAACAGAGGTGGAAGATATTCCATCTCAAAAAGGACCTTACACCATGTCTGAAATCAGAAAAATGGTGAAAAATAAGTCTCAACCTGAAAGGTTGGCTACTGTCCAAGATTTAAATACTGAGATAAGTTATCTCAAGAAAGAAATCTCGGAATTAAAGGCTTCAAATGTAGCCTTAGATGAAAGGATTTTCAGATTAGAAAATTCTGTGGTGATTAATACAGATCCTAGTGTTAAAATTACTGTGTTGGATAATATCGCTAGTTCTTCAGAAGAAAAAACTGTTAATACTTTACTCGCAGTAATGAATTTTCCTGAAGATGAATTTTTAGAAATATTACAATATTTTATCACCCAAAAGTTTTTAGTAAAAATAACTCTTTTAATTGACTACAATTTCAAAAAAGAGTTCGTTGCTTTATTTGTTAATGGAGCAAATTTAAATTGTATAAAAGAAGGGGTAATACCCTCCAGATATTTTTATAAAATCACTCATCGTTTAAAAAATACTAGTAGTGGTGCAATGGGTATTCCGCCATTGGAAGCACTTCAAATGATGAAGTATGTGTGGTAGGTGAAGCCCAGAGCCCCTCGGACACAGAAATCAATATTGAAGAAATTGAAGATTTCCTTACAAAGCTGAAGAAAAATGCCGAAGAATCTTCGGAAAAAAACGATAAAGAGAAAAGCAAAATCTGAATTATTGAAGGCCCCATCAGATAAATTATTGGGGTAATAAAGACAACTCATACATATATATATATATATATATATATATATATATATATATATATATATATATATACCTACACTGTATAAATTGAGCAAAAGATTTCTGCTGTTTGAGAATAACCATTGGATATAGTCAATATGGCCGAAATTGACCATTAAACAAGATAAGAAGGCATCTTCTTCTGCAAATCGAGAAGGGTAACAAATTTCAAATTGTTGCAGCAAAATTTGTAAATATTTCAAAGCATATGCTTTTAGTATCCTATGCACATTTTCCAGCATGGGATATCATGTATGCTGAACTTCTCATATTTATCCGTCCACTACCTAACATTTGGTACTGACTACTAATTGTCTGGTTTGAATTGTGATATACAAGATATAGAGATTATGATACACTATGTCTTTAAGGAGTCAATTATTCAAGTGGTCACTCTAAAGTTATTTTTTTTTGTTTATAACAATAAAATCATTGAACTATATTTATTATACTTAAAAGGTCACTTAATTAGATTTTCCAAATTTTGAATTGTCAAATACCTATTTTACTCTCTAAATTATAAACATTTATTTTCTTTTTATTTTTTTAAACTTTTTAATATTATGACTTTCCCTTTTTAATTTATATTATGGACTTACCTATAGAATAAATAAATATTATTTATAAATTAAAAAAATTAAAAGTATTTAAGCATCTATAATGCTGGAATAACAAAATAATGAGCACAGTAAAAAAAATTAATTAGAATAATTTGTTCATGATAATAATTTTAGTATTAACAACAAAAATTCAAAAATTTATTTACACAATTCAGAATAAAAGAAAATAAAGGTTGTAAAATATATATGTCATGCACATAATATAAGAATAATTATTTAAATAAAGGTATTATTATAATATATATATATATATATATATATATATATATATGGTCGTGGATTTATACCACTATGCTAAGACAATTTTAATAATTGGAGTTTGTGAATTAGTTATGGATGAGATTCTCTAAATTTTCTTCGAAATTAAACGATCATATATAATGGTAGAGATTATTTTTCCTTTTTCTCTACACTTTGTTTGAAATTAAACGACCATATATAATGGTGGAAGAAGATGTCCCCTCCCCCTTCCCTATTTGTATTTTGTTTGAAAATAAGTAAAAGTTATGTTGTTCGAATCCTTAAAAATAATATTGTGTTTGTGTTAGATCTTTCAAGTTTTTGGACACACACTCAAACTGCATTTTTAAGGATCTGAACAACGTGAGAAAGGAAGAGAAGAATATAAAAATCACTTTGCTTCTTTATTTTCTCTTACATTCTCCCAAAACCAAATAATAATGGAGAAAAATATCATGTCTCGATATTATTTTTTGTCAAGCGATGGTGAAAAAGTTAGTTTTTGCACCATTAAGACTCTTGAAACTTCCTTTCTCATCTTCTCTCTTTTTATTTATACCATTACTTTATTTTCTTTTCCCTTTCCACGTTTCTTAACTAATGGTTGAAGAAAAAGGAGATACAAAATATCTTTAAAAAAGAATATTTTAACTTATAATGGGGACAAGAAAATTATAATCTTTCAATCATTTCTTGGTCTTTGTAAGATCTCGTGAACTCCAAATTTATATTTGTGACCCAAATTTGGAAGTCAAAAAGGTTGAGGAATTATCTTTGACAATGGCATAATGACTTTGACTTTTGGGCAAAAAACATTCTTTAGTTAGTGCTCTTCTCATTCTCCCCCACAAGGTTTCCACTCTTCCCCATCTTTTTTCTCATGTTGATTTCTCCTTAAGCAAAGAATAATAATGTGAGAAACATTATATTTCCTTTTTGAATGAGCTCATTAATTTAGTAAAAGAGGCATTTTAATTTACTGCCTATTATTCTACAGAGGATAAAATTAATAATTCTAAGAAAAGCTAACCTCAAGTGATTTTCTAAGAACAAAATTGGAGAAGATTTTGAAGTTATGAAATAACTAATGATGGTACAAAATAGGGATAACAATGGAGGTTTAAAAACGACTAAATCAATTGAACCGTACCAAGGTTTTAAATTTTATGAAAATGAATTAAAAAAATATCGAATCATACCGAATAAATTTACATGTGAAGAATATATTTATATATTAAGCTTAAAAATAATGAAGCATTAAATTTTTCCTCGTACCTTGGATTTATGAAAATGGTTACAAGCCAACAAGTAATTAAAACTCAAAATCCTAATCCCAAATCTATTGTGCTTCTCCTATTGAAACTAAATTATTTTCAGCATATTCACTAGCAAGATACAAGGTATTCTAGCGATTATGAGAAGCAAATATAAGGTATTGTGTTTCCTTTCATATGATTTAGATATATCTTTTTAAATATTCAATCTTCTATAGACTAACTTTATTCTTGAGTCCCAACTTGGTTAATATCTTCTACTCGTGTGATTTACATTCTCTTTGTCTTTGCTTGGTTTCTTTTACGCTACTGTAGAATAATTGATGGATTTATACTTTGGACATCTTTCATGTTTAATTCATCACTCTTTAAACCGAAAAAATGTCTTGAGAGTTTTGTTAAATCCTATAAAAGTATGTATGTTATTGCATTCTACCTCTACTAGTGACTTTTACATAATATTTAAAAAATACCGAAAATTAACCAAATTGTAACGATACCGAGGAGAAACCTACATGATTAGGACGGTTTTGAAAAATTTAATTTTGGTTATACATAATATAATAACCAAAAAAAATTAATATGATACAATTTTACAAAATAACTGGCCGAACCAAACCATTAACACCCCTACTACAAAAGGTCCACTGTCATGTATTCCTCGTTCAAGCATGCCGATATTTTATCAAAATGTTTATACTAAATAAGCTTTACCCCCCTTGAACCTTGAATGGTTTTCTTCGAGTGGTGAAATCAGAAATTTTATAAAGAGTATTCAAGGTATATATATAATATTTAGTAATTTTTAATTTATACATATAGTATAATTTTTTATATACTTAGTATAATTTTTCCGATAAAAAGTGTACAATTAAACACCTTCACTCTATGTGCCTACGCCACTTTTCGCCCCTTCGGTCGATCCAATAAAATTTACTTATCACGATATCAGATCTTCAAAATTACATTTTAGTAGTACAGGTTTATACTATCAAATGACATCAATATAGTGTTGAACATGAATGTAGTAACTTAACTCATCCAAGGTGTCTATCCAGAGTAAGCTTTAAATTTTAAATAAGAAAAAGTTAATATATGTATACGGTAGACATCGAAATTTTAAGGGATCAAGCCAAATCCTAAATTAGACTACACGACTCTTGAAATCCTAGGAGTCTATTTGGGTTTCTTGGAGGTTACTCTACCCTAAAGCCCTAACTCACACCTATATAAAGGGATACATATTTCCTTGAATAGGTAATCTCAAAATCCCATAAAATCTTGGGATATGTACAAAGAGATCAAAATATGGCCGGATACTTCTTGATAATCAAATAGTTCATGAAGCTGGAGATCAAATACATCCCCAGAAGGTCTGTATCATCCTACATTCGAGAAATACGTGATTCACCCCTCGAATCACGAAGATAATCAGGAGAGAAGAATCAAGGGAAACACAGAATTGTACTCATAATTGATTAGTAAAAATATTTTTCTCTTATTTTGTGATTGCAGTTTATTTTTCATATGTTGAAAATTAGTTGCAAAATTGGCATGTCAAGTCAAACGGAAGAGCCAATAGGATCATGCCACGTGTCAAAATGACAAGGCATGCCAAGTCACACTAAAAGACTAATGAAATCGCGCCATGTGTGCAAGTGACATGTTCTGGCCAATCAAATGCGGACATGTCACACTTTAATTTGATTGGTCGGAAAGAGTTTGTTCTTATCACAACTCCTCCCTTCCACAACTATAAATAGGGGTCTTCATAACTCAGAAAAGACACCAGAAGTTATAACAAGAAGCAAGAGAGAGTTCGTGGATCAAACACCGCAAATTTCTCTACAAGTTCAAGCTTCAAGCAATCAAGTTCAAGTTCAAGAAATCAAGTTCAAGCTCAAGAACGAAGAACAAATCAAGGTCAAGTTCAAGCAATCAAGCTAAAGCTCAAGAACAAGATCATCGTTCGTGGCAACAACTACATATTCAAGATCAAGCTCAAAGGCCCTTGAATTTATTTATTATTGAAAAGAAGAATCAGAGGATTCATAGAGATTGTACACTCAAATATTCGAAATAAAATACTACAATTGTTACGATATTTTAGGTCTTGATTTTATTTTTTTGACGCAATTTATTGTCTACAAATTCTTGCAATATTTTATATGTCCCACTTGCGCATAAGGCTTAGTGAATTTTTATATGTCCCAATGGGCGTGCCAATTTATTTGCAACTAATTTTCAACATATGAAAAATAAACTACAATCACAAAATAAGAGAAAAATATTTTTACTAATTAATTATGAGTACAAATTCTGGCACTCCCAGTGGGACTAGTTCTGCCCTTCATCTCTTCCTCCTGCAAATCGAAACTACATGCTTCAAAATTTTCTATTGTGATGATCGGGTATTTCAAGTCTCGTCTTCAAGTTTCGCTAAGGCTCGACAAACCTTGAAGTAGGGAGCATTTATAGAGATCGAAAACTTAATGGATCGAGTTAAATCCTAATTTCAAGATACTACAAGACATATTGAAATTCTAGGAGTCTGTCAGTGTTGCTTGGAGGCTACTCTACCAAAACCCTAGGTCACTCTTATAAAAAGGGTTATATAATCCTTTAAAAAATATCTCAAAAATGGATATCATTTCAAAATCTCATAAACTCTTAGGATATGCATAAAGAGATCAAAATATGGCCGGATACTTCTTGATAATCAAATAGTTCAAGAAGCTGGAGATCAAATACATCCCCAGAAGGTCTGCATCATCCAACATTCGAGAAATACGCGGCTTCAGTCCTCGAATCACGAAGATAATCAGGAGAGAAGAATCAAGGGAGACACAAAATTATACTCATAATTAATTAGTAAAAATATTTTTCTCTTACTTTGTGATTGCAGTTTATTTTTCATATGTTTGAAAATTAATTGCAAACATATACCATTTGAACTTGTACAATTTAGCTTTTCAAGAATTTCAAAACTTACCACTACATGATTTTCTTGGATATTTAAAGCAAGCAATTCTTTTGGCGTAACCCAACTAACAAGTGAACTATCTATAGGTAGGTATATATAGCCTTTTGCCTATCCACATATTTTTCGAGCTAACCTATTTTATTTTATTTATATAGAAATAAAAAATGAAGCGTTAAGAAATAAAGGCACCAAAAAAGTGGGAGTACCAAATAAGAAGAGCAGTTGGGGGGGGGGGGGGGTCCGTACTACTCTTTCTTGTAAGTGTTTTTGTAACAAAAGCAAACAAAAAGATGATTTTATTGTCAGCACTCTAAGAAAGTAGACAATTGGTATTGATAATGTTTGATCTTAATATATATTTGAAAGAAGGGGAGACAAACATTTTCTTTTTTGTCTCTCAGGTTGTGTACATTTTGTATGCAAAATTATTACCGATAAGCCTACTGTACTCATTTTGTTTACAAGAAGTGATGATATTCTACACTTTATCAAAGTGACTTAGTATGTTTAGGAAAATTTAGTACTTTTGGTAAGACCATGTTTACACTTTGGAAGTAGTAGCGATATGGTAATCTTTGCTGTGGGAAAAAAATATTTTTTTAAATAAAATACTTAATCCTTTTTTAAGGGAAGCCTTGAAGCAATGGTTAATTTATCTCTGTAGTCTGACCAATAGGTCATGAGTTCGAGCTACGGAAAGCTGTCAACATCACTCCTTGGAGTGCGGCCCTTAACTCTGCATGAACGTGAGATGCCTTGTGCACTGGACTGCCTTTTCTACTTATTCGTTTGCAAAAATGGGTTGAGTCAAGTTGGGTTGAAATTTGGGTCATGGTCCAACCCGTCCAACTCTTACCAAGATATAATTAATGTATATTATTTTCTTATGAATTGTTTTAATTATCAAATAAGACTTTTTATTTTATTATGGTCATATATAACATATCAAACTAAAAAAATTATTTTAAAGATATTTTAGCAAATTTATTTATGGACCAATTTGTGCTAAAAAGTAACCCAACTTTAGATAGGTTGAAATGAGTTGGGTCAAGATGGGTTGAGTTCAACAGATGGGCAAGTCAATGACGAGCCCAACTTTGGACGAGTTAGGCGGGTCAAATGAGTTTCGGCTCAAATTGCCACCCATAGGTTTAAACCAAAAAAGTTTGGGGTATTATTATTTTTAGCCCACGCCAGAAATATTTATATTCAGTAGCCGAAAAAGTATATAAAATTTGTATAATTTTGTATATAACATACAGAATGTATATTTATACAAAAATTATACATCTTTTCGACTATTATTTTGAGAGCGGCTA
The DNA here is from genome assembly GCF_000393655.2 of Nicotiana sylvestris. NCBI lineage: Eukaryota > Viridiplantae > Streptophyta > Magnoliopsida > Solanales > Solanaceae > Nicotiana > Nicotiana sylvestris. The sequence goes on from NC_091058.1 coordinate 61,351,898, forward strand.
TACAATGTCATTCTCCCAAAAAGTTTACCGGAATAGTCTGCTCATGCAAAGCTTTGTCTCAGAGAAGGGGTGTGAGCCCTGCTAAAAATGCAGCTAAGCCCACCATTTTATTCATGTTTCATCTCCATTTTTTTTTTTTTTTTGGGTGGGGGGGGGGGTGGGGAACATTTGGAATACAAAAATTACATGTATAGCAAAGCATATATCTCTAAATTTACACTAAACCCCTGTCTATCATCAGTTTAGAGCTTGCTAAATAATTTGAAGTCCTCAATGGAACTAAGAACCTGTATTTAAGACTATACTCAGAGTTGATTTCCACTGATTTATAATTTTGTAACATGACTTATAGATTGATGTTTTTCTTCCTGTGCAACTGTTCCTTCAACTGTCTAATCTTGGCATCAACTCTAGCAGAAAATCCAACTTTAGTCTTCTCCTTGGATTTCTGCTGCTCTTTCAACCACATCGGACCATCGATAATATCCATTCTAAAATGCTCCATTTCTTGGATCAAATGATCATCCATAGGAAAGAATGATCTCTGAATAATAATGTGAATGAAATATGGAAGTAGTGATGTTACAACAGCTAGCAATGTGACAATCCAGTATACTGCTGCAGGGCCTATGGCTTCAGTTAAGAGGTGAAATCCAGTTTTAGAGTGCTGTGGTGGTAGCACACCATACAAGAACAAGAATATGTACCAGCAAATGATGCTACCCCATATGAGTAAATGGCTTATCCAAGTGAAATGGTTGATTATTAGCGCGATTTGGCAGTTTACTGTCCATATTATGCAAGTGTAGATAATTGCACCAATATGTCCAATATCTGCCACTTCTCCCCTTTCTGTGAATGCAGCTGGGGAAAGTGCATATATGTTGATTGCTAAGATTGCTAGTGATGTAAGTGAGGCATTTAGTATCCATCCGATGATTCGTTTCCAGCTGAAACAGATATTCTTTGGTCCTTGCTGATAAAGGGTTGGAAACTTCTCCAATGACAAACATCAAAAGAGACTGATTAGAATGTTGATGAAAAGCCATATGGAAGGCATTATAGTACCTATATTACGTGCAGCCTAAGTAGCACGGACACGAATACATCATGTTGGATTTTCAAATGTGTGATATAATGTATTCTTAGTGTCCGAATTGCATATGAAGTTTTTGTTTCCTAGGGGTGCAACTAAGTTAAGACTTTCATAATGCATAATGGTAATAGTTAGGAGGGGTCAGGGGGCGGATCGGGTAAGTTCTTGATTTTTCTTACCTTAAGACAGACTTCAGATGAAACATCCTGTTCCAGCACACCCAAGGAGATCACAGGCAAGGATGTCAAAAAGACGTTGAAGATGACGATGTACCAATCATCAAACAGAACCTGGCCTGAGGAAGTAGTGAGGATGTCATAGAAGAACAATGTGAGGCCAAAAGCGATGTTCTTGTAGACAAAATATAGAATCTGCAGCATCAGAATGAGGAACAAAATTCTTATTAGTACACTGAGATCTAAGGATGGAGAAAATTTGTCTGTCTTGGATTAAAAGTAAGATTATTTTCTCACCAGCTTGGATATCCTCTTGTAACACCAGTGACCGTGGACTATAAGTAAGCGCTCCAGGAAACGAAATTGAGGCATTGAGAAGTCACTTGCCATAACAGCCTGCAAATCTCAGTGATCAACAGAATTAGAAGTTAGAAAATAAGGCTTCAATAGCTGTAGAAACTAAGGATAGAAAGCATTAACCTGCATTCCTTCCATGCCACTGATCCCAATGCCAATATCTGCTTCTTGAATCATGCCTACATCATTTGCTCCATCGCCTATAGCCAATGTTGTCTTGCCGGTGTGTTGCTTAACCAACCTCGTGATCTAGAAAATCTAGTCAGAAACTTATATAAAATTGTGTATTAAAGCATGAATATGAGAAAAAGGCATTAGGCTGCCCTAAGCATAAAAAACAGTGACATACAAGAGCTTTTTGTTTGGGAGAAACTCTGCAGCATATGGCAGAATCACATCTAACAGCTAGTTTTAGAAACTGGTCCTTTATGTCATCACTCAGGGCGATTTCAAGAGCTTTTCCATCCACTATCAAGGCGAAAGGTTGATCCTTTCTGTCTTCTTGCATGACCATTTGGTAGTATCTTTCGATCTGACACAATATATCTTCTCTCATGACCTGAAAAACTAGAAAAAAAAAAGTTGACTACCTTAATTCCGGTTCAATTTTTTAACCCTATTCAATGCATCATTCTTTTTTCAGCTTCAAGCAAATGATATTTGTTTTCACCTTCACAATATTTTTCGACTCAGCTTCTTTGCTTAGAGTCAAATGAACTTGGTTCATGTCATGCCGAAGCAAGCTGCAAGCAAACCTGCAAGATCCATTTAGCTAGTGAGTGACCTTTCTCTGTGCCGCCTTTAGATTCTTTTGATAGTAATGGATAATATTTCAAAAGCTGCATACTTTTGCTATCTGAAGAAGAAAGTAATTTCTCACCCAATGTTAACTGCTGTTTCTTTTTTATCTCCTGTTAGAAGCCAGATCTTCAATCCAGCTTGTGCAAGTTTGTCTATGCACTCAGGAACCTGAAAGAAGTCAGTGCAGAATCATTTTCCAGCTCTAAGCTAAGTTTACTTTTCAAGGGACACATTATTGTCTTTTAATCTTCAATGCAGCATATCAAGAGGATATAGCGTCTTTGTCCAAAATTTTGCACGCGAAAAGGACAAATTGCAACATGGATTGCTAATCAAGAAAGCACCAAACACGATTTGTGTAATTAGCTCAGCGTTTATGGGATATGAATAAAGGAATAGAGAGCTCACCCCTTTTTGAAGCTTATCTTCTATTGCAACTGCACCTAGCAGGAGCATATCTTTCTCAATCATTTCGGAGGCATTTTCTAGTAGCTCCTCTCTTTCTGGACCTATTGTGGCCTTGGCTTTTGTAAATACTGAGTTCCACTTCTCATACTCATCTGACTTGATTTTCTTGTATGCAAAAAGCAAGGTTCTCAAGCCATCTTCTGCATAGTTTGAAAGATGCATACTCGTCGCTTGCTGGTATGTCCTACCATTATCTGTAAGTCTATCAAAAATAACACTGCAGAACAATGGACAGACTTAGAAATATACTAGAAAAAGTAATAACAATCTGAAGTAATGTATGCAATTACATCTTACTTGTCAGCCCCTTTACAAAGGAGAAAGATGTCTCCATTTTGATTTCTCACTATCACAGACATCCTCTTCCTAGAGCTGTTGAACTCTAACAGATTCAAAAGCTTGTATTCCCTATAAGCGATTAGCACAAGGAATGAGAAAAAAAGAATGGAGAATTGAAAGAAGAGGAGATGAAATTGAATTAAAATAGTTGAAAGTCACCTCTTAACATCCATTCCAGAAGAGGGGTCAAGTTCTTGAACAGCCATCACAGACTGAGTTCTATGACAGAACTTGAATCCAAACTCTTGTGCAGCTATCAGAAAGGCTACTTCCTCCGGTGATTCTGCCTCGTATTTCAGTCTATCACTTTTCTCATCTTCAACAGGAATACCGGTGTGACATAAAGCCATGACGCGAAAAAACATCATCATATCTGATACATTTGATCGATTAATCCACATTTTGTCCATTAGTCGATCATCCTTGAAATTGAATCCCTTAATAACCGAGTCTCTTTCTTGAACAGAATTTCTTGATGTTATAGTATTTGGTTTCTCCATTCCTTGATCCAAACCAAGGACCATCTTCTCTGCTGCTGGATCAGCCATTGAAAACTCAAACATCTCTAAGCTTCGAGTATTGGACTCATATCCACCTAGACTGAACCGATATCTCTCCACCTCAATGTCCATTCTTCTCGAAGCTGCAAGATCAATTTCGGTGACTTCACCACCATATGAAATCCCTTCAATTGAACATTTCCTGAATTCCATCTGGTTACAAGTTAATGTGCCTGTTTTGTCAGTCAGAATCATTTCCACCTGTCCAAGCTCCTCATTTAAATTCGACGTTCTAGCCTCAACTGCTTTATCTGTTACCTCATCATACATCTTCTGGTCCTTATTGATGAGCATAGCTTGTAAAACTTTAACAACTTCTATCGACACATATAAAGAAATCGGTATCAAGTAGCCATACAACACTAAAGCCCTTATGAATTGTAACGAGCACGATACAACCGGCTTTGATGGATCAAAAGATGAATCAGAAGCTCTTTTCAACTCAAGGTAATACCATTTAACGGCCTCAGAGTTTGTGAATATAGTTGAACCGATAGAGGATATTATCGATATCAAAATGAGAATGGTAAAAAGGACATAAATTACATGATCCATCTTCCTCTCTACTCGACTACGTTTAGATGGTGACCTTGTGGAGTTCCTCACAGCCTTTGTATCCGGTCCACTAAAGACCACAACCCCATAGATATAATCAGTGTTTCGGAGCTTTGAATCTCTTAGAAGAATTTGAGATGGAGACAAAGGATGAGATTCATTTTCAAACTCCAAATTTCCTACAAATGTATACAGGTTTGGATTTGGATCCTCGCAACGAACTGTGGCTAAAAACTTATTGAATCGTTCATCTGAATCTAAGCTAAGTGTGGCTTCCAAACTTCTCTTAACTTTCAGATTTGTCTCACCATCTAGATTCATAGTCTCAACATAACAAAGACCATCTTCATAGCTTGAAGAAAGCAACAGAAGATCACTTGGAAAATACTCATTCTTGTTAACTTTAATTACATCTCCCACATATACTTCTTTCCAGGCTCTTTCCATGAATTCACCATTTCCTATGTGAGCCTTAACTTTTCTTGCATTCACCTTCAAGTCCTGAAATATCATTTTCATCAACAAAAGATATGAAAATATAAATAAACATTAGTAGTACTTATTATATAGAAGTTTGAGTTACCTGCAAGAATCTATTCCAATCCTCCATTGCCTCCTTGAGCATACTAATGCCGACGACGAAAACAAGGGGAGAAATGACACTAACAGGAGTAAAGGGAGCCAAAGAAGTGACAGAGAGAACAGCAGCTAACAAGAAATACAGATTGGCAACACGACGAAACTGCTCGAAAAGTGCTATAGGAAAGAAGGTGACAGCGTTGTATTTAGTTGTGGCAACATAGTTGTTAGGATAGTTGTATGGTTTGAGCTTGTGGCAATGTGATTCATTGCAGAAAACCACCCTGGAAAAACCTGGCTGCCCAATAAAACTTTGAGCTGATGGTGCACCAGCAAAAGAAGAAGGATCACCTTCATTAGTTTGAGGATGCAAACATGAGAATGTGTAGAGTTTGCTCCATTTCACTTTCTGTTTCTTTCTTCCTGCAGCCATTTTAGGAAATGGAGAAAAATGTACTAGAGATTTGAAACTCCAATGTTTGATATTCAACTAGAACACATGAACTTTAACTAAAATCTGTATGGGAAAATTGCCTTCTTAATCCTTGAAATATTTCTTATCCTTCTTATTTACCTTTTCTCTAATTTTTTTAATGTTGTACCTGGAAAATTAAGACTTGGTCAAGCTTTTTTATTTTTATAAATACAGACGGCAATCTCAAGAAATGAAGTTTCTTTCACTTGTCTGTTGCTTAAGGTATTTTGTATAGACCACGTTGTTGCTTCAGCATTCCCCGGCTTCTCACTTAGGATTAGGAAAAGACAATCTTCAACTGCCAAATGACTTAAAATTATTAACTCATTGCTTTGGATCAAGCAGGCCTTTAATAAAAAAATAATTTCTACTTTAAAACTTAGTATTTGCAGTTTTGGACTCAGATGGTTGATGATATTCCCTAAGTAAATTTTCTTTTTCTTTTTTTTCTTCTTTCTGTTTTGTTTTAAAGATAATCTTAGAAGGAAACACAGATTCCTATTGTCAGCGTGAGCAATGATTTTATATGTTCCTCCTTTTATGTTTTGGTTAGATATGTAAAAAGTTGTTGAGAATTGATAAGCAACCGTTTAAACTTTTAGATGAAATAGTAACACAATTTAGATTATTTAATTTGAATTGATTTGCAAAATATTAACCTATGGCTTTAAAAAAACTCGTCTAATGAAAATTTTGCTTGATCAGCATCATTCTGCTTTTAAAGAGATACTTCACTTCGAAATGGTACATAAGGGTGTGACCTAGTGGTCAATGAAGTGACTGGAAAATTATGAGGTTTAAATTCAAATTTCAACGGAGACAAAAAATCATTAAGTGATTTCTTCTTATATAAGCCTTAATGGATAAGTTGATGATACATGTGTTGCTGAGAGGTAGCAAGGCTCAAGAAAAAAATAGATATTTCACTTCAAAATGTGCAAGGGTGGTCGAGTTGGTTGAGCAGGAGATCCTCAAATGGGAGATCACACGTTCGAAACCCTCTGCATACTTTCTCGGTTGAGTTCATCGCACGGGGCTTGCCTACTGTATTGGTCAAAATTTGGATTAGACTTAATAGCTGCAAATGGACGTGGTCGAGGATTAAACCGACCACGGCATAAGGGCGAGGAGTCGCCTTAAGAGAGATTAGCGCCCACGTCGAGCAACCGGCGTATGAAAGTAACGGTAGAATAAGTTAGAATAGAAAGAAAGAATATTCAATGGAATATTCTTCCAGTTGTACTTTTTTAGAGTTTTTTTAGGGATATTCCCTATAAATAGTAAGAGATAATTTGATAAGAGCACATTGTAAAGGGTTGACTAAAGAGAATATATCAAAGCTGGATCACTGATTACACTGTTCGATTTATGTTGTTCATTCACAAGATCCAAAGATTCCTTACCCATCTTCATTTCATAACATCCCACATTGTCGTCTGGCAAGAAAATCGTCCAATTCATGTAACATTTGGGTGATAAATCCCTTCTTATTACATTTATTGGCATTCTCTACATTTATTGCATGCTTCTATTACTATATTCATTGACAATCATTGGTCATATACTTGATATTTATTGTTCTTGAACACGATCTCATCCCATTGATATTTTTCAATTTTGGATCTAGAATTTATTACGTTTAACTAGGATCCACTCTTTATTTCCTCATTAATTGGTTTAACAAAAAGCTCAACACTTTTTGGTCAAACACCTAGTTTATTTTTTCGGTGTGATTTACAAGCTATTGCACTGGAGCGATGTTTATCCATAGTGGATCTGAAGGATAGCGGTTGTGGATTCCCTAGTTACAAAAATGTATATTCAAGAAGTGAAAATAATTAAATTACATTAGAAAAGTCGGACGACATTTATTTCTTAAAGGAGAAAAACTGAATCTTCAATACATTATTAGGATTTCAAAATTCAGACAGCTACTTGAGTCGTTATGCATTGCAGAAGCCATAATTCACGGATCTACAAATTAAAGAAATGTTATTTTTTTAACTCAACTGTCAGTGCATCTAGATTTAAAACGTGAAAATTGATGGTTTTAAGTTTTAAGTGATGAGATTAATACTAGGTTTTAGAAGACAAACAAAAATTTAATTAAGTGAACTGCTATAAACATATATAGTTCCCAGTTTAGTGAACTAAAATATAAACAGCTACTCTTAAGTTATCATTTCTTTGTTCCTCTTATTTAGGGGTGGACATAAAATCCGAAAAATCGAATTCCAAACCAGATCGAATTAATTTAGTATTTCGGAATCGATTTATTCAGTATTTCGACATTCTTTGTTATGGATTTTTTGATATTTTGGTATTTTGATACGGTACTCGGTAGGGGTGTACAAAGGAAACCGACAAACCGTACCAATCCGATAATCCGAGTCAAACCGAGAAAAAACAATCCGACTATGGTATGGTTTGGTGTTGGAAAAAAAAATCCGACCATAATTGGTTTGGTTTGGTTTTAACTAAAAAAAGTCAAACCGAAACCAAACCAACTCAACATTACATATGCAGAAATTTTAGATATATTTAATATATAAATATACTTATTGTAATGTAATTTATAAATATTTCTTAAACTTTTTCATAATTTTATCTTTTAAGATATTATTTTAAGGTTGGACTTAGAACTTTTGAATGTTCCAATAATTAAGTTTTATAGCCATTAACATTAGTAACTTAAATAATGCTAACAAAAGCCCAAATCAAAATCAAATCAATATTAATGCTAACAAAAGATATTCAATTCAATACTACGAACGACAATGTAATGAATATCTAATTTTTTGTTTTGCAATAATTTAGATAAAAATGCATAATCTATTTTTATTTTTCTTTAGCGTTTAGTCATGTAATTAATACTCCCTTATTAATCTACTTATTTTAGCATGACTTAAAACTTTTAGATTATGTTTATTTTTATTATGGATTTTTAGTTAGCAATATTTATATTACATAATTTTAATATGTTTATTGTTGAATATTGTAAAATAATGTCATGGCACATCTCATATTTTGTATTATTTTCTTGAAAAATACCTTATATAGTTGTATCTTACTAGGATTAAAGAAATACTTTGAGTACAAGTTATATGTTTTGTGCTACGAAGATTTTAACGGAAAAAAAACTCAAAAAAACCCGAATAACCCGAAAACCCGAGAAAAATCGAGACTGAAAAACCCGAGTTTTATTGGTTTGGTTTAGTCTTTAGATTTAATAACCCGACACAATTGGTTTTGTTTGGTAATTGCAAAATCCGAACCAATCTGACTTATGTACACCCCTAGTACTTGGTATTAAGTTTTCGATATTTCGGTATACCGACATACCAAAATATTTCCTAGAGTCTAGCCCTACGGGCCAGCCACCTCTACTCTATAATTATATTTTCCAGCCTAATAAACTAAGCCCAACAGCCGAAGAGAATGTTAAACCATTTTCTTTCTCTGTGTTTAACCATTTTCTTTCTCGTTTTGGGGGATTGCCTTTCTATGATCAACTGCTGCTTAGAATGACTTTGAGGCTCCAATTAGAATGTGTAATTGGAGTGGATTTTGTGAGCTGGAGCACGTAACTCGCTAGTTGCTGCTGCTGTTCGTTAGTTGATGTTGCAATTGGCGATTAGAGTAACTGCTACTCCTTAATTGCTGCTGCAATTGGCAAGTGTTTGGTGTTCATTCTTGATTTTTTTTTTGGTCAAGCTTGAATGTATGTTACTCGTCAATGAGGACAGTATGATCTCCTTTTAAAAGATACATTCCGTTAATGTATCAAACTGAAATCGTACCGAACCAAAATAAAAATATTGAACCGTATCGAACTACTTTGGTACGTTATTTGGTATACACAAATAATAAATCGAATACCGAACCAAAATTTTTAAATACCGAATCGAAGTATCGAATGCACACCCCTACTCTTATTACTATTGATGTGCATGAACATTATAGAGAAACAACATATTATACAAAAGGCTAAACTACCGCTGTAACTATAGTTTTAAATTTTAAACATGGGGTATTTTATTTTAGGTTAAATAAAACTTTTTTTGTGTTTTTCTCTGTCATTTTTGAGAATCCATTTTTTCCGGCCAGCTACGTAACAAAATTGATCATAATTTATTTCTTTTGAGCTAGATCCAATGATCTAAACAAATAAGAAGAACAAAGAAATGAGAGAAACAAAAAAAAAACATTAAAAATTAAAAACATAGTCCTCACAAATATCATTATATATGATCATGTTTTAAGTTGATGAGAAGAAAAAAACAACTGAAATCACAAAGCATAGAAAGAGAGAATTGAGATCTCAGCTCACTTTCATTTTGTATCAAAAAGGAACTCTACTCAATACAGAGATGAAAAAGTCGATTATATACAGTAACCTAACTAACTTTCTAACTATGGTCAACTAACTACAAATCTAACAACTTGGATTAAGTTAAAATAATAGTGCAACTTCTAAAGCACCTTAGTGCAAGTGTCTAATACTTCTACACCTCCCCCTGTGAGCACGTGATTTTTGCTTCACGAAAACTGCTCCAAAAGAAATCGAAAAATAAAACAAATGTCATTTTGGGTACAAGTTTAAGAATTTCGCGTGACATTTTTCGTAATTATTTTGTATGTGCATGTCTATTTTTTTTTATTAATAAGAAAATACAAAAATATGTCGCATTTGCATTTAGGATTTAATTCTACAATTAGGAGTAATTAAGTTTGTTTTACAAAAATGAAAAAGTCACAAAAAATAATGTATTTTGCGTTTTTAGCATTTAATGTCCAAGTTGTATGATTTTATTTAATCGTGTGTGTTAATTGTTATTAAAAGTTAATTAGTACTTTTATAAATTAATCTAGTCCTATAAGTTAATTTATGATTTTTGGAATTTTTAATTTTATTAGTTTCAGAAAAGAAAAGCAAAATAAAAGAGTGCTAAGTCATATTTGGGCCAAATCAATTTAAAGTCCATCATCCCAAACAATCTTCTTCCCCTTGAAATTGAAACTCCCAGATACCCAGCCCATACCCCATCCCCGACCCGGTCTGCCCCATAGCCCAAACGACCACCCCCCCCCCTTTTCCATTTTTCATTTCCTTAACAAAAAACCCTAAACCACCCGCCCCCTCTTCGCTTCATCTTCTCCCTCGACCCCCATGGCTGCCCTCTTCTCTTCATCAGTTCCAAACGGCCCCTCCAGCTCCAAACGACCTCCATGGCTGCCTTCCTTCTTCTTCTTCAAACCAACGACCACCGGCGACTCCATCAACTCGTCGACAGCCCGCCTCACGTCCACCGCGACCCTCCAGTCGCGAGCTCCAGCCAGTCCGCCAGTCGCGATCTCCAGCCTTCTCCATCGACGTCCAATGCCATCAGACCCAACGTCGTCACTCGTCGACCACCTGAAACAGCCCGCCTCACGTCCACCACAACCACGTCCAGCAGACGAACGACCAGCTTCGTCCAAACGACCCCCAACCCATCAACTCACCTTCTCCATAACCACCCTCCAATCCAAAACGAGACCAGCCATCCGAGGTCGGGCTCAGTCGTACGTCGAGGCAGTGCGTCGAGGTTCCATCTGAGTCCGTGTTTGTTAGTCAAGCGTCAAAACAGTGTTGTGAACGAAGTTGTGTTTCATCGGAAGTTCAGCATTGTTCGACGTCGGATCATTAGCATAAAGGTCAGCCATAGCTCGTTCATGGATTTTTGCTTTTTCTTTGGAGTTTCGTTTTCACTATGCGTAACGGAGCAAGAAAGTGCAGTAGTAAAGGTCATATCTCTTACCTCGAATCTATGTTATTCACGGATCTATTTGTGGTTTCGTTTTAATGTGGGTTCATTTTGATAAAGTTTTCGCATGAAGTATCCTACTTCATATTCGTTGAAATTATATGTGTATGCGTTTTGACGACTTTCCTACTGTTTTGAGTTCAATTGATGATTGTGTTTAGTGATTTGGATATACTTGTTTGTTCTGTTAAGTTTGTTCTGATATGAATCTGGCCTTGTTGAATTGTCCTAATGTTGTTGATTGGGAGTTAGTTTCATGTGTTTAATTAGTCAATTGTTAGGATTTCTCAATTAAGATTGGTTATAGCTGCTATAGTTTGGTTAATTGATTAGGAGGATTGGATATAGCTGATGGGGTAGAATGGTAATTTCAATAGTTTCAGGGGTATTTTGGGATTTAAAGTTTTAAAATAATTAATTTGAGTGTTTTGTCCACTAAGCACTAATAATATTAAAATAAGGCATTGTTTAATACATAGTGGGGGACAAGACATTTGCTAGTGGGGAACAAGACATTTGCTAGTGGGGAACAAGGCATGCAAGTGTGGGGAACAAAACATAATGGTATGAAAAGCTTAAAAGTGATTGATTAAAATATGTTGCTCATACCTGTTTGAACAATTAAATAGGGAACAAGGCATGCAAGTGTGAAAAACAAAAAATAACTTTAAACAAGAAGACATGAGGTGATGGGATTCAAAGGGGGATGGGGGTTAGAATCTGATGGTTTTTCAAGGCAGAGATAAGATGCCTGTTTTTGGGTTATAAATATGGTCATTCAAAACAGAAAAGGGGCTGGTTTTTTTGGAAGGAAAAAATGAGTTCTCTTTCAGTTTTTTTCCAGAGAGTTTAGGCTGGATTTTTAACATTTAAAAGTTCAGTAATTTGAGAGTAAAAACAGGCTGGTTTTTAATCCTAAAAGGTTCAGTGTTTGGAGAGCTAAGAAACTGAAAAGTGAGTCTTTTCCTTGACCGCTGAATATCAAAACTAGTACTGTCGTTGTTTCATTGGTGTTGTTGTTTGGTATTTCTGGGGTTTCAATTGGTTCTTCCTGAGTTTGCTATTGGTTATTGGCTACTGTTTTCATTGGGTGTTGCTGGAACTCTGCTGGTTCCTTCCTTTTTAATCTGTCACTGGGTTGTTCTGTCACTGCGTTGCTGTGTTATTACTGTTGCTGACTGCTCCTTCATCTTCTTGTATTTCCATTATCCAGGTACACGTTCTAAAGCTCTCAAATTTAATGGAAAGGAAGTAAAGAGTTGTTGGAATAGATTTCTGAATTTCCCTTGTTTCTTTGTGTTTAATTTGATGTATAAGCAGTAGTTCACTTAATATTTCATAGTATGTATTGGAATGACTTTGGAATGCATAAGCTGGACTGATTGAATCTATTTCTACAAACATGGAATATCAATTGTACTTAATCTTAGTTGGTGATTACTAGTTATGAAATATACTGTATTTAATTCTTTTTTTTAGTGGTCGCGAAATAGTTTCAAATAGTTTATGTCACAAAACCGGTTCAAATAGTTTATGAAAATCAGCATGTTGGTTTAATAGGTCTAATTCTGAAATTGCGAGTTCACTTGAGTAAATAACATCATTTTAAATAGCAATGTAAATAATGTTGGTAACTAATGTTAGTTCTCAAATGTTAGTGATTAATGTTAGCTTGATGTCAATTTTTAAGCATTGATGCATTTTTCAACAAATCGTAAAAAGAGCTCAAAAATGGCTTTGTATTCCACATAGTTAATTCCAATAGTCCAATTCATATAATAAAGCTAAAGTTGAACTGGATCGAAATGGTAGTTGGTTTGTTAATATTTACAACGGCAGGCGGCGGATCTTAAGTTAGGTAGCGGGTTCAAACTAGAAGGGGTTTCCTTTTATTTGGACCCGGACTTGAACTTGAAACCCAAACTTTTAATGCTAATTGATTAGGATTTTTCTTTATTCTTAGAGACAAATAAATATAAAATCATAGTCGCTTTAGGATATCCTTGAATAAAAATGAGATGAGCCTCGCAGAATAAAAAATACAAAATTGCGGGGCCCTCAATAAATATTTGTTTTAAAATACTTAGATTTAGGGACGAGCCGTTTAGCGAATTTCACGACCTTCCCCAAAAGATAATAACGCGCAAGTCACTTCCGACGCGCTTTAAATAATTTACTCTCTTAAACTCGGGTGCGCATTTATGTGACCCAAATCCAAATCTCCACGAAGTCGAATTGTGTCGCTAATCACGGGTACATTGATTGTGACGTGGTTCGAGATGCATTTCCACGACGTTGCAAATTCTTTTTTTTTTTAAAAATATGAATGAGACGAGCCTCGACAAACAAAAAAATACACAAGCTGCAGGGCCCTCTATACGTGTTGGTAAAATTACTTAGACTTCGGGATGGGCCGTTTAGCAAAATTTCACGGCCCTACCCAAAATAATGATACGCTAGTCGCTTAGGCGCGCCTTTAATAAATTACTTTCTTAAACTCGGATGCACATTTATGTGACCCAAATCTAAATCTCAACAGAGTTGAAATGTGTCAATAACCACGGGTGCATTGATGGGACGTGGTTCGAGGTGTATTTTCACGACGTTGCAATTATCGTTAAAAATAATAGTAATAAAAGCGGTAAACAGTTAAAATTTGCACATAGGTTCAACATATATTAAAACCAGATAAATAAGCCAAATATGACAGTTGAGCGACCGTGCTAGAACCACGAAACTCGGGAATGCCTAACACCTTCTCCCGGGTTAACAAAATTCCTTACTCGGATTTCTGGTTCGCGGACTGTAATACAGAGTTAATCTTTTCCTCGATTCGGGATTCAACCGGTGACTTGGGACATCATAAATCTCCCAAGTGGCGACTCTGAATTAAATAATAAATCCCGTTTCGATTGTCCTTTAATTGGAAAAACTCCCTTTTACGCCCCTTTGCAGGCGCGGATGAAAAAGGAGGTGTGACAGCTCTGGCGACTCTGTTGGGGAGATAAGAGCCCCGAACTTCTGGTTCAGGGTTCGAGAATTTGAGCTTGGAATAATTGTTATAATTGGCTTTGTTTATTATCTGATTTTTACATGTTTGGGCCTAATGTGCTAAATGCTGCTTTTACCGCTTTGATATTATCTGAACTGTATATAAACTGTGTCGAAACCCTTCTCTTCTTACCTCCAGGGATGTGCTTGCTGGTCGAGACTCCCTATTCTGTTAGTGTCATACCTTGGAATAAGAAAGAGGCCAGACAAGTTACAAAGCCGGACGATCTCGCGGGTCCCCGGTACGTAGCCCCCTCCTCGACTCGAGTTGTCCGCTCGGGTACACAGTCTAGAACAAATACCCAGGTTACGAACCTAGAATAACTCAGCTTCATGCCGGATCCCTAGTAGGAACGTTTGTTTGCATCATGTGCATTTGACTTTGGAGGCTCAACACAGGGGTTGGGTCTGTCTAGGACAGGTGTACCAAAACGACAAAAGACCATCCTGATGCATCCTACTTGCTACTTGTGCATTTGTTTACTTCAGACTTGCATGCTGACCGACTTTTGAATACTTTGAGGAAAGAGAGATAGAGGTAGTTAATCGCCTGTTTTGGGGGAAAAAAATCAATGTCCAAATAGCGTTGAAACTCTATCAAATTTTTGAGAAAATGAAAAAAGAAAGGGGGTTTTGTTTATGAAAAATAGTTTTTATTGGCCATTGAAAAGAGTCTTGTTTTCAAAAGAAGTTTGTTTTATCTACCCGAACTACACAGGTTTGATTCTCACAGGGTGCGGGATACGTAGGCAACCCTCATCGGGTCCAACCTCCCCTTTACAAAAATGTCAAAATTTTAATTTTTGTCATAAATAAGTCGGGTGACGCCGTTTTTGTCGAAATAGCCGAATGTTCCCAAAAGGGACACCGGAAGGCTGACTTTGCATAAACAGCCACTCATAGTCGTTTTTTGGATTTTTGACCGGTTAACTTACCCAGCTTTAAAATCTTCGTTCCCGAAGTGCTGAAAAGCCGTGTGCGGAACCGGATCTTCCTTTTAATCTGTGAAAAATTAAAAATAGTCAATTTGCTGAGTCAAATAAATTTTATTTCTTAATCACCTTAATAAATGTACAAGATGAGCACGATGCAAAATGAACATTTTTCAATAATGACTAAAATCCCTTTCAAGTTGCGGCTATGGTGGGATGATTTAGGTGGTGAAGGGCAAGATGAGGTCAAGAAATATCTAAAAGGTCTTACGGGTTTATTGGAAATCCAGCCTCGGGGGATATCATAAGAGCTTTGGTCACCTGCTGGGACCCGGCACACAATGTCTTCCACTTCTCCGATTTTGAACTCACCCCGACTTTGGAGGAAATAGCCGGGTACATCGAAAATACTGAAGTTCCGTTGAGGCAAAAATACCTGGTTGCTCCAAGAGCTGTCACTGTGCATCAGTTTTTAGATTCGTTAAAGATACCCAGGACGGTCCATAACCCAGATTTGGCCGCAGGTTTTTGTAATCTGCGCTTCATATACGACAGATACAGTCATGTCAGAGGATTCAACAACCCGGGTAACAAGTAATGCAGCAAAAGTAACCGTCAGAAATGGGACGAGCATAGACGAGTGGCTTTTATGATAACCTTTTTGGGCCTTTTGGTATTTCCAAGAAAAGACGGAAACATTGATCTGAAAATAGCCGGGGTCGTCAGTACCTTGCTCACTTAAGATAAAAGCACTCTTGCGCCTATGATAGTATCTGATATCTTCCGAGCTCTCACAGCCTGCAAAACCAGAGGGAACTTTTTCGAGGGGTGTAACTTGTTGCTACAAATATGGATGACTGAGCATCTCTGCCACCGTTCCCAGCTCTGGAGTTATGGCTCCTCGAAGAAAACTTGCATAGAAGAGTTCTACACAAGAATCAAGGGGTCAGTCTACCCGAGGGAGTTACGGCGTGGACATCATTCTTTCGGACCCTCACCGCCAGTCAAATACAATGGACACTAAGATGGTTGCCCGTTGACGAGGTCATCCATACGTCGGCAGCTAGGACCCACTTCCTATTGATGGGGCTTAAGAGCATTCAGCCTTACGCACCATATCGAGTTTTGAGATAACTCGGGAGATGCCAACAGTGCCACAGGAGGAAGATCTTAGTGCTCAAGTAATTGAGATTCGCCCTGACGGACAGTTCCCTGAAGCAAGAGTCCGTCAGATCTGGAGTGAATGCCAATATTTAAAAGCAGATACATGCGTGCAGGATCGGGCCAAAGGCGAAGTGGCGCCAGGATACCTTGCTTGGTACATGAGAGAACTTGAGCACGAAAGGCCGGCTAAAAGACCCCATCTCCAGGAATTCGTCAAGGCGTCGCAAGAACAGTGGGATTAGTTGGTTAAAGAGCACGGGTACAGGGTTACAATAGGCAAGTTGGAGAAGCAAGTTATAGATTTGAAATTTGAGAAAGATTTGCATATCGCTGCAGATGAGGGAGAAAAGAGAAAACTAGCTCAGGAAAATGAGGTCCTCAAAGCTCAAATCCAGGAAATGAAAATAGCTACCAGAAACCCAAAGAGAAGCCGGGCTAATGAAAGGCTCATAAACGGTCTAAAGAAGAAAGTCCTCGAGTATCAAGAAGACCTGGAAAAATCTAAAGTTGGTCTAGCAAGAATCCAGGTAAAATGGATAAAGAAGGCAGAAGAGCGAGCACGATCTATGCAACAAATGAAGAGGGACTACGAAAGGAACATCGCTATATTGAGAGAAACAATATCCATTCTCAAAGAGCGGATCTTCAGACAAGCCCGAGATGCCAAAGCGGATAGGAAGCACTACTATGATCTAATAGCCCGAATGGAGAAACAGATGAATGAGTTTCAGGATCAACTCCTTTACAACGCACAAATGTTGGGGACGCGGAATCAACAAATAGAGCGATTGCTTATGGAAAGGGACAGAATCAAGGGAAGAATCGACGCTATCGGGAACTACATCACCATAAAGTGCCTAGCTTGTGAGGATATGTCTAGTACCACCTTCTTTGCTTCAATATTGATTTATGTCCACCAAATCATGGAAGATTTGAAAGATCTGCAAAGGGGCCTTGCACCAAAACCCGCGGCGAGGCCGAATGACGCCCCGCGGGCGCCCAAATTTAAAACTTTAATGTGTTCATAATTTGAATCTGCATTTTCTTTTTCTTAGAGTCTGTTGCCCGTTAGAGTCCGTCTTTATTTCGCATCAGAGTATGTCAGTAGTTATTGAGTTCGTACTTGGTTTGGTTTCGAGTCTGATATTTTCCTTTCCAAAAAAGCGTCTGGTTTGTAATAGAATGTTTATTAATGAAAAATCGAAAATTTCCAAAAATTATCTTTTTGCTTTTCGTACTTATAGGGCAGAACTATGCCCGGTCTGATTCATGCGGGGACATGATACATAGGCAATTCACATAAGATTCGACCACCACTAAAAAGAAAAAGAGAAAAGACAAAGTGAATAAAAGAAAGGAAAAGAAAGAAATAAAAAGAGAGATACAGAAAGTTTCAGAAACACTTAAACGAGGCACAAACAAAGTAAGTCGGAATGACGCATGCGGTCGAAGCAAAGACATGTTAGAAATGGTTAAACTGCCTAGGAACATTGCATCCCCCAACGTGAAATTTCAATATGTGTTAAATTTTAACGCTAACAAGTTTGTTGTTTATCCAGAGATTTCGAACCAGTTAGTTTGTTAGAACGTTCTGGCAGATTACCATTACCAAACAAGATCCAAAGGGCCCGTACTAAAAAGCATGACTAGTTCAGACCAAAGTGTCGAGGATGAAAGGACGGAGAATCAAATGTTGAAGGAGGAAATGGATAAGATGAGATAAGAGATTAAAGAAATGCAGTTGGCGTTAGCTAGGGTACAAAAAGTGCCTAACCCTCCCGTTATTCCCACTCTCCCACCAGGACACATGCCGGAATACCCTCCCCGGCCCTTTGACAAGCTTCCCCAGTCACCAATACTATCAGGGAAGAAATGCCTATGATCCCCAAGCTTCACAACCCAATCAGAACCCTCATCCACCAAATGTTCCAGTTTTCGTGGCACCCCCACCAGCCACGCTGCAAAGATCATCCAGCGAGCCGTTGTTTCAGGCTCACGATAACCAATATTACCCTCCTGAACCAACCTTCAAAGCACCCGAGCCTTATACTTATAATACTCACTTCGAGATCCCGGTAGAGACTGAAAAGCCAGCTAAGAGCCCAGAGCAAGACGAAGTGCTTCGAAAGTTTAAAAGCCTGGAGCAGTCCTTCAGGAATATCCATGGGTTAGGCAACCAAGTCAGTGTGGCCTACAAAGATTTGTGCCCATTCCCCGATATTCAATTGCCGGCAAGGTTCAAGATGCCAAAGTTTGATCTATACGAGGGGCACAGTGATCCAGTGGCCCATCTGCGAGGTTTTTGCAGTAAGATGAGAGGGGCCGGGGGAAAGGACGAGCTATTGATAGCTCATTTTGGTCAAAGTCTAAGCGGGTCTGTACTGGAATGGTACACAAGACAGGATCCTAGCAGGTGGTACACCTGGGACGATCTGGCACAAGCCTTTGCAGGCCACTTCCAGTACAACCTTGAGATCGTCCCCGACCGTCTCACATTGCTGAAACTTGAGAAGAAGCCCGGGGAAAGCTTCTGAGAATTTGGATTCCGTTGGAGAGAGCAGGCGGCAAGAGTCGATCCTCCGATGAGAGAGGGGGAAATGGTGGACTACTTTTGCAGACTCTGGAGCCAACTTACTTCGGTCACCTGGTAACGTCAGTTGGCAAATCTTTCAATGAAGTAGTAAAGATGGGCGGTATGATCGAAGAGGGACTTAGGTCCAACAAAATCCTAAGCTATTCGGCGATTAAAGCAACCACTCAGGCCATCCAGAGCGGCACGGGAGGTGCGCTCGGAAAGAAGAAAAGGGAAGATGTCGCAACAATCGAGGCAGGTACTTGGTTCAGATCCAGAGGTCCCCTCCTCACTACCAACCTAGACCCCATCACTCAAATTACCCACACATTCCATATGGCCCTCCACAGCCCTACTACCCACCACAAGAGCCACATTTCTCTATCCATCATGCCCAAACTTACACCCAGCCTCCGGCTCGCCCGCAATGGCGTGCGCTGGCTCCCCAGAATACATATCCACCTCCACAAAACACATATCCACCTCCACAAAATACATATCCACCTCCACAAAACACATATCCACCACCAAGGGCCTACAGGAATCCTTCGGGACCAGGTTTCCGTGGGAATCAGACTTTCAGGAATGAAAGGGTGCAGAGGCAGAGAACATTCACTCTGCTGGGAGAAACCTATACTACTTTGTTCCACAAATTGAGGCAGTTAGGCCTATTGAGTCCTGTGGAGCCCAAATTGCCAAATCCCCTTCCCAAAAATCTGGACCACTCTGTAAGCTGTGAATATTGTTTGAGGGCTCCCGGGCATGATACTGAGAAGTGTTGGAAGTTGAAGACTGCCGTACAAGATCTTATTGACACAAATAGGATCGAGGTCCAAGAGCCAGAGGCACCTAACATCAATCAAAACCCGTTGACGGCATACCATGAAGCCCACATGATCGAACTAGTGCACGAAGGAGGGAAGCTCAAGAAACCCTCACAAACGGTAATGATGATCCATGCCAGTCCGAAAGAAAAGTCGATCAGTGGAGAGGCGATAGTACAGTCGGAGAGGGAAGAAGGCAAGCCAGTGGTGGTGATGGGGAAGAGTTCGTCTGATGTTGCCAAGAATCCAGAGCTGGTCAAAGTAACGGTGCAAGGGATATCAAGCAAGCCAGTAGTCGTGAAGGGGGCATGCATAGGACTAGTTGTTATCAGGCCAGTAATGCAGTTGCCGATAATCAGCGAGAAAGGTGTGCCGTGGAGCTACAGTCAAGTAATGGTAATGCATAAGGGGAAGGAGGTTGTGGAAGAAATATGTGAGGCACAGTGGTTAACTCGTTTCGGAAGGTGTTTCGCTCCCGCAGAGTTAAGAAGGGCCAATCCAGTAGCGACAAAGAATCCAGTTACCGAGGAAGAGGCGGAAGAATTTTTAGAGAAAATAAAGGCACAAGATTACTCCATTGTGGAGTAGTTGAGGAAGACCCCGGCACAGATCTCATTGTTATCATTGTTGATCCATTCAGACGAGCACCGCCGGGTATTGATGAAAATTCTGAATGAAGCCCATGTTCCGGATAAGATCTCTGCGAACCATCTGGAGAAAATAGCAGACAAGATTTTCGAGGTCAACAGGGTCACTTTTTCAGACGATGAGTTGCCCGTGGAGGGTACAGAACATAATAGAGCCCTTTATTTGACTGTGAAGTGTGAAGACTCGGTAGTCACTCGAGTACTGATTGATAATGGGTCCAGTGCCAATATCTGTCCTTTGGCCACATTGAACAAACTGAAGGTCGATGGTGACAGGATTCACAAGAACAACATCTATGTTCGAGGGTTTGATGGTGGTGGTACAGACACAGTGGGTGACATCATACTTGAATTAATAATTGGTCCAGTCGAGTTCACCATGGAGTTTCAAGTGTTAGACGTGGTAGTGTCATATAATCTTCTGTTGGGGCGACCCTGGATCCACGCCGCCAAAGCAGTGCCTTCTACATTACATCAAATGGTCAAATTCGAGTGAGATAGGCAAGAGATTGTAGTACATGGGGAAGACAATACAAGCGCCGTAAGTGATGTCATCGTACCCTTCATAGAGACTAACGATGACAAGGGGCCGTGGGTTTACCAGATTTTCGATACGGTTTTAGTGGACAAAGTTCCCGAAGGTGAAAGCATCCCACTTCCCAAAATAGCAACTGCAACTGTCATGGTAGCCTCGGAGATGTTGAAGAACGGGTTTGTGCCAGGCAAAAGGTTTAGGGGTTGATCTTCAGGGTATTGTTCAGCCGGTTTCTTTGCCCAAAAATCTGGATACCTTTGGGTTGGGATTCAAGCCTACAGCGGCGGATGTGAGATGGGCCCGCAAGTTGAAGAAAAGAGTCTGGGTCCTTCTCAAGCCAATCCTGCGCCTATCCAGATCATTTGTCAGAGCAGGTATCAGAAAGTTGTCGGTCCCGAAAGTTCTCGGACCACTGATTGGGTCAGATGGAGATTTGAATGAGGGATTTGAAAGGCTGTTCGCCGATGTCAACATGATAGAAGCTGGAGAAGGGTCCAATAGGTTAGATGTACAGTTTGTGGGGCCTAGGGCAAATATCAACAATTGGATGGATAATCCCCTTCCTACCCGGAGGGAGTCTTGGTAGTGGGCTCTGATTTTTCTTTCTTGTCTTTTTGGATTATTCCAGGGTTGTAATCTAGTTTTGTTTTGTATTCGGCAAAGTGTGAAACTCTATTATCCCGTATTTTAATAAAGTGAAAGCTTTTGTTCTTCTTATTTTGTTTTAACTTTGTTTTCTTCTTTTCTCTTTCTGAATAGTTCTCTTTATATTAGTTCTAATGACATGACATGCACAACGGATCTTCAACCCAGTCTAAGAAATCAATCTGATTCTGGACTAATTGTACAAGAGGTCGATTATGATGATGAATCGGAATACGATGAGGATGAAGCCTTCGAAGAGATAAACAGAGAGTTAAGCCAGTTTGAGGAGAAATCCAAACCCAACTTAAATGACACCGAAGCCATCAATTTAAGGGATGCAGATGATATCAGGTAAACTAAAATAAGCATCCACATTGCACCAAATATCAGGGAAGAACTAATCAAAGCACTTATTGAGTTCAAAGATGTTTTTGCATGGTCGTATGATGACATGCCGGGGTTAAGCACGGATTTAGTGGTTCACAAATTGCCCATTAACCCGGCATGCCCTCCCGTCAAGCAGAAATTAAGGAAGTTCAAAACAGACATGAGTGTGAAGATTAAAGAGGAAGTAACCAAGCAGCTGCAAGCAAAGATTATTCGGGTCACTCGATATCCTGATTGGTTGGCTAACGTGGTGCCAGTGCCGAAGAAAGATGGGAAGATCAGGGTGTGTGTCGATTACCGCAATCTGAACAGGGCAATCCCAAAGGATAACTTTCCATTACCCAACATCCATATCTTGGTCGATAATTGCGCCGGACGTGAGATCGGGTCTTTTGTGGATTGCTATGCTGGGTATCATCAGATTTTGATGGATGAAGAAGATGCGGAAAAAACGGCTTTCATTACGCCGTTGGGGACTTATTGCTACCGGGTAATGCCATTTGGTTTGAAGAATATTGGGGCAACGTACATGAGGGCAATGACTACTGTGTTTCATGACATGATACACAAAGATATTGAGGTAAACATGGACGATGTGATCATAAAATCTAAGCATCAGGAGGACCACGTAGCAGACCTAAGGAAGTTTTTCCAAAGACTTCGAAGGTACGATATTAAGCTCAACCCGGCCAAATGTGCATTTGGTGTTCCATCTGGAAAGCTGTTGGGATTCATCGTCAGTCGGCGAGGCATTGAGTTGGACCCGTCAAAGATCAAATCCATCCAAGATTTTCCACCGCCGAAGAACAAGATAGAAGTAATGAGTCTGTTGGGAAGGTTGAATTATATCAGCAGGTTTATTGCTCAACTCACAGCAACTTATGAACCCATTTTTCGGCTACCGAAGAAAGATGCTGCGGTAGAATGGACGGTAGAATGTCAGGAAGCATTTGACCAAATCAAAGGATATTTATCAAATCCACCTGTGTTGGTTCCACCTGAGTCGGGAAGACCGTTAATTCTTTACCTGGAGAATTCGTTTGGCTGCATACTGGGGCAACACGACATTACAGGAAGGAAGGAGCAAGCCATCTATTATCTCATCAAGAAGTTTACAGGCTATGAGGTTAAGTACACTCAACTCGAGAAGATATGTTGCGCCCTAACTTGGGTGGCCTAGAAATTGAAGCATTATCTGTCATCATATACTACTTATCTCATTTCACGCTTGGATCCACTGAAGTATATTTTCCAGAAGCCTATGCCCACAGGGAGATTGGCGAAATGGCAGATATTACTCACAGAATTCGACATCGTCTATGTGACGAGGACGGCCATGAAGGCCCAAGCATTGGCTGATCACTTGGCTGAGAATCCTGTTGATGAAGAATACGACCCCTTGAGGACGTATTTTCCTGATGAAGAAGTGATGTATATAGATGAGTTGGAAATAACCAAAGAACCATGATGGAAGCTTTTTTTCGATGGAGCCGCAAATGCGAAGGGAGTTGGAATAGGAGCGATACTTATTTCTGAAATAGGACATCATTATCCTGTTACCGCTCAATTGCGTTTCTATTGTACCAACAATATGGCTGAGTATGAGGCATGCATTTTGGGTCTACGGCTAGCTGCAGACATGGATGTCCAGGACGTCTTGGTCTTGGGAGACTCAGACCTCCTGGTACATCAGATTCAGGGTGAATGGGAAACAAGGGATTTGAAGCTCATACCATATCGACAATGTTTACACGATCTGAGCAAGCGATTTCGATCAGTAGAGTTCAGACACATCCAAAGAGTTCATAATGAGGTTGTTGATGCTTTGGCCACCTTAGCATCGATGTTGCACCTCCCAGACAAAATTCATGTTGACCCGTTGCATATCCAGGATCGTGACCAGCATGCTTATTGCAACATGATAGAGGAAGAAATGGATGGAGAGCCATGGTTTTATGATGTCAAGGAATACCTCAGGATGGGGATATACCCGGAGTAGGCCACCGGAGATCAAAAGAGAGCCATTCGGCGATTGGCAAAGGGATTTTTCCTTAGTGGGGGAGTGTTGTACAAAAGAACACCAGATTTGGAATTGCTGAGATGTATAGATGCTAGTCAAGCCGCAACAGTTATGACAGA
This sequence comes from Nicotiana sylvestris, assembly GCF_000393655.2. Classification (NCBI taxonomy): domain Eukaryota; kingdom Viridiplantae; phylum Streptophyta; class Magnoliopsida; order Solanales; family Solanaceae; genus Nicotiana; species Nicotiana sylvestris. The sequence goes on from NC_091058.1 coordinate 61,376,007, forward strand.
GGTACATGCTGGAGTTTGTAGGCCACATATGAACAGATATGTATTGGCGAAGAAGATTCTTAGAGCAGGGTACTATTGGCTCACTATGGAGCGTGATTGTATCAGTTTCGTGCGGAAATGTCATCAGTGTCAAATACACGGAGATATGATTCATTCTCCGCCAACAGAATTGCATACAATGTCACCACCATGGCCATTTGTTGCATGGGGCATGAATGTCATTGGACCGATTCAGCCGGCAGCTTCCAATGGTCATAGGTTCATTCTAGTCACCATCGATTATTTCACTAAGTGGGTTGAAGCTAAGACTTTCAAGTCGGTAACCAAGAAGGCAGTGGTAGATTTTGTTCACTCCCATATCATCTATAGATTTGGAATCCCAAAGGTGATCATCACGGATAATGGTGCTAATCTTAACAGCAATTTGATGAAAGAGGTATGTCAACAGTTTAAGATTACACACCGCAATTCCACCCCATATCGTCCCAAGGCGAATGGAGCAGTTGAGGCAGCCAACAAAAACATAAAGAAAATACTTCGGAAGATGGTAGAAGGTTCGAGGCAATGACATGAAAAATTACCATTTGCATTGTTGGGTTATCGCACTACTGTCCGTACTTCAGTAGGGGTAACTCCTTATTTGTTGGTATACGAAACTGAAGCAGTAATACCTGCAAAAGTTGAAATTCCATCCCTTCGGATTATCGCTGAGGCTGGGATTAATGATGATGAATGGGTCAAAACCCGATTGGAGCAGTTGAACTTGATTGATGAAAAGAGATTGACAGCAGTATGCCATGGCCAATTGTATCAAAGGAGAATGGCAAGAGCCTACAACAAGAAGGTGCGCCCCAGAAAATTTGAAGTGGGGCAGCAGGTGTTGAAACGAATCCTGCCACATCAGGCCGAAGCAAAAGGCAAGTTCGCCCCGAATTGGCAAGGGCCATTCATTGTAACCAGAGTGTTGTCCAATGGCGCTCTGTGTTTAACAGATATCGAAAGGAAATGCGTCGACATGGCTATCAATTCTGACGCAGTTAAGAGATATTATGTATGATTTCTTTTGATTGTAATTGTTGTTTGTTTGCACTTGGCATGGTTTCGGATAATGAAATGACGGAGGCAATTTGTTCTTCCATACAAACACTTCAACCTTTGCTTCCCCTTTTGAGCCTTATTTATTCTTTCATACCCCTCTTTTGGAATCAGTAATGAAAATGAAAGAAAAAGAGAAGAGAAAAATAATAAAGACAAAAGAAAAGTCACAAGAAAAACAAAGGAATTGGGAACTACGTTTGACCTGATTCCTCAAAGAAGGATACGTAGACACCTCACGGCTCGGTCATAGTGTAACATAGTGTAACAAAAACAAAAAAAATCCCCAAGCAAGAAAAACTGGGGCAGAAGTTGTGTTTATAATTTTGAGAAGGAAGTTTGATTCCAAGAGTTGTAATATTTTACCTATCAAAATTATTTTGAACCTTTTGATACCCTTTTTTCTTTTAGCCATACACAAAAACCCATATTGGTGTCCAAAAAAGACCTCCCGATCAGTATCCGAGAAGTGCCAAGTCATGCATACGGAAGTCGGGAATAACACTCTGATCCCCAGCAGAGAAGAGGATCATAAGCTGGAAATGAATTGATAGACGAAAGAATCCCCAGCAGAGAGAGTCATATAGGTAACACTCCAATCCCCAACTAGAAAAAATAAAATAAAATGAGAGAGTCTTATCGGTGAAAACCTCCACAAGCACCATAAGGCGACGTAAGTTGAGAGAAATAAAACGAGAGAGTCTTATCGGTGAAAACCTTCACAGGCACCATAAGGCGACGGGAGTTGAGAGAAATGAGAGATTCTTATTAGTGAAAACCCCTCGAAGGGCACTATGAGGCGACAAGACAAGATTGGCGGAAAGGATCCGCATTTGGCAAAGAGTTGAGTGCCTGTTTATCCCCAGCAAGATGAGGCCGTCCGAAAGATTGATTGATACAAATAGAGTTGATTAATCTGGAATACATGACATGATCATTGGGATCGGTTATATCATTCAGATAAGTTCTTTTCTTTCCTTTTCCCCAGCATTTGTTCAGAAAGACTTCTTCTTTTTCTATCTTTTGAAATCATCACTTTTTCATTCCTTGGTTTAAAGACTTTATCTCCCCAGCAGTTTGTTTTTGAAAAGGATTTCAGAGCTTATTACCAGTTGCCAAGATGGTACAAAAACACAATGTGGATAGGACGGGCCAAAGATAATGCAATGGAACGAGAGAGACGTTCGTTGCAAAACCAAATGATGGATTGGTCTAGGATTTCGGGGAGAGTATGGAGAAAAGTGGGAAGCACCATTGGTGAATAAAGAATCGTCAAGAAACAAGAGCATCCCTAGCAAATTATCGACCAAGTTCCAAGAGGGTTGGACAACACGAAGCAGGGAAAGAAGAGGGGGAAAACCATCACCAGCGGGAATATGATCGCCAGCATGAATATCATCCCTAACAAATAATCGCATCCCCAGCAAGCTTTGGTGATGTAATGGAACACAAAGCTGGGAAAGGAGAAAGAGAAAACCATCCCTGGCAGGAGTGGCACGACCATTCACCACGTTTTAAACTAACAAAATTTTTCTTTGATTTAAAGCAGGGACAGGAAATGTTATAGATGATGAAAAGACATCATGATACAAGAAAGATTGTCAAGCTGGGGCAGAAAATTTTCTTTCATTTTGAAATTTTTTCTGGAAGTCCGGTACCCACTTGGGGAAGAAGCAAGATAACACAAGTTTGGGGAAAAATGGTATCCCCAGCAGTTTTCAGAAGAAGGCCAAACAAGTCTTAAGGGAAGTAGTTCCAGTGGAAGGAAAGCACCAGCGTTAAGGGAAGTAGTCTTTGAAGGAGGAAAATAACATATTTTTGAATAAAACACTGGTGTTATCCCCAACAGTTTTCAGAGGAATGAAACACCAGTTTAGAGGGAAACAGTTCTAAAAAAAGATAATTTCAAGTTAGAAGGAAAATGGTTCAGAAGGCAGGATGGAGCAACAGCAATAAAACGCATTTTTAAAAAGTAGTAAAGTCAGAAGCCCGCCTGGAGAATGGAGGTGTTATGTTTTTAAGAAATTGTCGAAGTCAGGAGTCCGCCTGGAAAATGGAGGTATTATCTCTAAATTGTTTATTGAAGTCAGGAGCACGCCTGTAAAATGGAGGTATTATATTTCTTGAGAAGGTTGAAGTCAGGAGCCCGCTTGGAGAATGGAAGTGTTATGTTTTTAAGAAATTGTCGAAGTTAGGAGCCCGCCTGGAAAATGGAGGTATTACCTCTAAATTGTTTATTGAAGTCAGGAGCCCGCCTGGAGAATGGAGGTATTATATCTTTAAGAAGTTGTTGAAGTCAGGAGCCCGCCTGGAGAATGGAGGTGTTATATCTTTAAGAAGTTGTTGAAGTCAGGAGCCCGCCTGGAGAATGGAGGTGTTATATTTTTTAAGTCATAATTAAAGTCAGGAGCCCGCTTGGAGAATGGAGGTGTTATATTTTTAAATCATTGTTGAAGTCAGGAGCCCGCTTGGAGAATAGAGGTGTTATATTTTTTATGTCATAATTGAAGTCAGGAGCCCGCCTGGAGAATGGAGGTGTTATATTTTTTAAGTCATAATTGAAGTCAGGAGCCCGCTTGGAGAATGGAGGTGTTATATTTTTAAGTCATTGTTGAAGTGAGGAGCCCGCCTAGAGAATGGAGGTGTTATATTTTTTAAGTCATAATTGAAGTCAGGAACCCGCCTGGAGAATGGAGGCCGTATTATCTTTTTTAAAGTCAAGTTGGAGTCAGGAGCCCGCCTGTAGAACAGAGGAATAAATTTCAAGATTGAGGTCAGGAGCCCGCCTGTAGAACGGAGGTTGTTATAATTTTAAGTCGAAGAAGTCAGGAACCCGCCTGGAGAATGGAGGCCGTATTATCTTTTTTAAAGTCAAGTTGGAGTCAGGAGCCTGCTTGTAGAACAGAGGAATAAATTTCAAGATTGAGGTCAGGAGCCCGCCTGTAGAACGGAAGTTGTTATAATTTTAAGTCGAAGAAGTCAGGAGCCCGCCTGTAGAATGGAGGTTGTTAAATTTTAAGTTGATGAAGTCAGGAGTCCGCCTGTAGAATGGAGATTGTTAAAATTTAAAGTTGTTGCATTCAGGAGCCCACCCATAGAACGGAGGCGTTACTTTTTAAGTTGTTAAAGTCAGGAGACCGCCTGCAGAACAGAGGAATACATTTCAAGATCAAATCAGAGGTCAGTAATGCGGAGGGTTACAACAAAATACCCCCAGCATGAATCCCATCGCAGAAGTCAGAAAGAAGACTACAAGAACAAGTCGGAGATAGATAAGATTTTGTAATTCCTAGTTTAAGTCTAGCTTCTTGTTTTCTGTTGGCACGGTGTAATAAGGAGATCGAAAAGTAGTAGCAACAGCATGCAACAGCAGTAACAGCAAAAATGCAGTCCCATGGTAGTCCCAGCTACCAAAACTTCCCGAACTACATTAACCTGATTCCCTTTTAGCCAGGGATATGTAGGAAACCTTCGAAGCAAAGGTTCGGTTAAGTCTTTCAAAAAATGCTTTAAACGGAGTAGTCCCACGGGCAAAAATCGCTCGTATCCGCTCACTTTATCTTTGCACGAAAACTCTTTGTGTTTTCGGACAAAGAGGGGCAACTGTGAGCATGTAATTTTTGCTTCACGAAAACTGCTCCAAAAGAAATCGAAAAATAAAACAAATGTCATTTTGGGTGAAATTTTTCGTAATTATTTTGTCTGTGCATGTTTATTTTTTATATTAATAAGAAAATACAAAAATATGTCACATTTGCATTTAGGATTTAATTCTACAATTAGGAGTAATTAAGTTTGTTTTACAAAAATAAAAAAATCACAAAAAATAATGTATTTTGCGTTTTTAGAATTTAATGTCCAAGTTGTGTGATTTTATTTAATCGTGTGTGTTAATTGTTATTAAAAGTTAATTAGTACTTTTATAAATTAATCTAGTCCTATAAGTTAATTTATGATTTTTAGAATTTTTAGTTTTATTAGTTTCAGAAAAGAAAAGCAAAATAAAAGAGTGTTAAGTCATATTTGGGCCAAATCAATTTAAAGTCCATCATCCCAAACAATCTTCTTCCCCTTGAAATTGAAACCCGTCCAAGACAGCCCAAATACCTAGACCATACCCCATCCCCGACCCGGTCTGCCCCATAGCCCAAACGACCCCCCTTTTTTCCATTTTTCATTTCCTTAACAAAAAACCCTAAACTACCCGCCCCTCTTCGCTTCATCTTCTCCCTCGACCCCCATGGATGCCCTCTTCTCTTCATCAGTTCCAAACAACCCCTCCAGCTCCAAACGACCTCCATGGCTGCCTTCCTTCTTCTTCTTCGAACCAACGACCACCGGCGACTCCATCAACTCGTCGACAGCCCGCCTTACGTCCACCGCGACCCTCCAGTCGCGAGCTCCAGCCAGTCCGCCAGTCGCGAGCTCCATCCTTCTCCATCAACGTCCAATTCCATCAGACCCAACGTCGTCACTAGTCGACCACCTGAAACAGCCCGCCTCACGTCCACCACAACCACGTCCAGCAGACGAACGACCAGCTTCGTCCAAACAACCCCCAGCCCATCGACTCACCTTCTCCATAACCACCATCTAGTCCAAAACGAGACCAGCCATCCGAGGTCGTGCTCAGTTGTACGTCGAGGTAGTGCGTCGAGGTTCCGTCCGAGTCCGTGTTTGTTAGTCAAGAGTCGAAATAGTGTTGTGAACGAAGCTGTGTTTCATCGGAAGTTCAGCATTGTTCGACGTCGGATCATTAGCATAAAGATCAGCCATAGCTCGTTCATGGATTTTTGCTTTTTCTTTGGAGTTTCGTTTTCACTGTGCGTAACGGAGCAAGAAAGTGCAGTAGTAAAGGTCATATCTCTTACCTCGAATCTATGTTATTCACGGATCTATTTGTGGTTTCGTTTTAATGTGGGTTCATTTTGATAAAGTTTTCGCATGAAGTATCCTACTGCATATTCGTTGAAATTATATGTGTATGCGTTTTGACGACTTTCCTACTGTTTTGAGTTCAATTGATGATTGTGTTTAATGATTTGGATATACTTGTTTGTTCTGTTAAGTTTGTTCTGATATGAATCTGGCCTTGTTGAATTGTCCTAATGTTGTTGATTGGGAGTTAGTTTCATGTGTTTAATTAGTCAATTGTTAGGATTTCTCAATTAAGATTGGTTATAGCTGCTATAGTTTGGTTAATTGATTAGGAGGATTGGATATAACTGATGGGGTAGAATGATAATTTCAATAGTTTCAGAGGTATTTTGGGATTTAAAGTTTTAAAAATGATTAATTTGAGTGCTCTGTCCACTAAGCACTAATAATATTAAAATAAGGCATTGTTTAATACATAGTGAGGGACAAGACATTTGCTAGTGGGGAACAAGACATTTGCTAGTGGGGAACAAGGCATGCAAGTGTGGGGAACAAAGCATAATGGTATGAAAAGCTTAAAAGGGATTGATTAAAATATGTTGTCCATACTTGTTTGAACAATTAAATAGGGAACAAGGCATGCAAGTGTGAAAAACAAAAAATAACTTTAAACAAGAAGACATGAGGTGATGGGATTCAAAGGGGGATGGGGGGTTAGAATCTGATGGTTTTTCAAGGCAGAGATAAGAGGCCTGTTTTTGGGTTATAAATAGGGTCATTCAAAACAGAAAAGGGGTTGGTTTTTTTGGAAGGAAAAAATGAGTTCTCTTTCAGTTTTTTTTTCCAGAGAGTTTAGGCTGGATTTTTAACATTTAAAAGTTCAGTAATTTGAGAGTAAAAAACAGGCTGGTTTTTAATCCTAAAAGGTTCAGTCTTTGGAGAGCTAAGAAACTGAAAAGTGAGTCTTTTCTTTGACCGCTGAATATCAAAACTAGTACTGTCGCTGTTTCATTGGTGTTGTTGTTTGGTATTTCTGGGGTTTCAATTGGTTCTTCCTGAGTTTGCTATTGGTTATTGGCTACTGTTTTCATTGGGTGTTGCTGGAACTCTGCTGGTTCCTTCCTTTTTAATCTGTCACTGGGTTGTTCTGTCACTACGTTGCTGTGTTATTACTGTTGCTGACTGCTCCTTCATCTTCTTGTGATTTCCATTATCCAGGTACACGTTCTAAAGCTCTCAAATTTAATGGAAAGGAAGTAAAGAGTTGTTGGAATAGATTTCTGAATTTCCCTTGTTTCTTTGTGTTTAATTTGATGTATAAGCAGTAGTTCACTTGATATTTCATAGTATGTATTGGAATGACTTTGGAATGCATAAGCTGGGCTAATTGAATCTATTTCTACAAACATGGAATATCAATTGTACTTAATCTTAGTTTGTGATTACTAGTTATGAAATATACTGTATTTAATTCTTTTTTTCAGTGGTCGCGAAATAGTTTCAAATAGTTTATGTCACAAAACCGGTTCAAATAGTTTATGGAAATCAGCATGTTGGTTTAATAGGTCTAATTCTGAAATTGCGAGTTCACTTGAGTAAATAACATCATTTTAAATAGCAATGTAAATAATGTTGGTAACTAATGTTAGTTCTCAAATGTTAGTGATTAATGTTAGCTTGATGTCAATTTTTAAGCATTGATGCATTTTTCAACAAATCGTAAAAAGAGCTCAAAAATGGCTTTGTATTCCACATAGTTAATTCCAATAGTCCAATTCATATAATAAAGTTAAAGTTGAACTGGATCGAAATGGTAGCTGGTTTGTTAATATTTACAACGGCAGGCGGCGGATCTTAAGTTAGGTAGCGGGTTCAAACTAGAAGGGGTTTCCTTTTGTTTGGACCCGGAATTGAACTTGAAACCCAAACTTTTAATGCCAATTGATTAGGATTTTTCTTTATTCTTAGAGACAAATAAATAGAAAATCATAGTCGCTTTAGGATATCCTTGAATAAAAATGAGATGAGCCTCGCCGAATAAAAAATACAAAATTGCGGGGCCCTTAATAAATATTTGTTTTAAAATACTTAGATTTAGGGACGGGCCGTTTAGCGAATTTCACGACCTTCCCCAAAAGATAATAACGCGCAAGTCACTTCCGACGCGCTTTAAATAATTTACTCTCTTAAACTCGGGTGCGCATTTATGTGACCCAAATCCAAATCTCCACGAAGTCGAATTGTGTCGCTAATCACGAGTACATTGATTGTGACGTGGTTCGAGATGCATTTCCACGACGTTGCAAATTCTTTTTTAAAAAAAAAATATTAATGAGACGAGCCTCGACAAACAAAAAATACACAAGCTGTGGGGCTCTCTATACGTGTTGGTAAAATTACTTAGACTTCCGGATGGGCCGTTTAGCAAAATTTCACGGCCCTACCCAAAATAATGATACGCTAGTCGCTTAGGCGCGCCTTTAATAAATTACTTTCTTAAACTCGGGTGCACATTTATGTAACCCAAATCTAAATCTCAACAGAGTTGAAATGTGTCAATAACCACGGGTGCATTGATGAGACGTGGTTCGAGGTGTATTTTCACGACGTTGCAATTCTCGTTAAAAATAATAGTAATAAAAGTGGTAAACAGTTAAAATTTGCACATAGGTTCAACATGTATTAAAACCTGATAAATAAGCCGAATATGACAGTTGAGCGACCGTGCTAGAACCACGGAACTCGGGAATGCCTAACACCTTCTCCCGGGTTAACAAAATTCCTTACTCGGATTTTTGGTTCGCGGACTGTAATACAGAGTCAATCTTTTTCTCGATTCGGGATTCAACCGGTGACTTGGGACACCATAAATCTCTCAAGTGGCGACTCTGAATTAAATAATAAATCCCGTTTTTATTGTCCTTTAATTGAAAAAACTCCCTTTTACGCCCCTTTGTGGGCACGGGTGAAAAAGGAGGTGTGACACCCCTCCCCGAAGCTAGGAGAAATGAATATGTTTTTCATCCCTAGCTTGGACACCAAATAGTGATGTTGAAGTCTGCTAAGACCTTTGTTTAGAAGATCAGCATGCTGCTCAGAAGAAGCTAAGTAGACAGTTTTCACGAGACCTTGAAAAATCTTCTTAAGAATGAAGTGGCAATCGATGTCGATGTGTTTGGTACGTTCATGAAAAATAGGGTTAACAGCAATTTGTATGACTTATTTACTATCACAGTACAAAGGTACTGGCAAGGAGAGTGGGGCATTGAGTTCTTTGGACAGGCCAGCAAGCCACACAATCTCAGCAACAGTGGAGGCCAAACTTTTGTACTTTGCCTCAGCAGAGCTGCGAGACACAGTAGGTTGCTTCTTGGATTTTCATGAAATAAGGGAGTCTCCATATTTGATCACATAACCTGTAACGGACTCCCTACTAACTGGACATATGGCATCTTATTTCCAAGTAATGAAGATGACACTCGATTGATGATGTAAATTGCAGTCTCAATACAATCTCCCCAGAATCTAATTGGTAGATGACCTTGAAATCTAAGTGCTCGAGCAGTTTCAAGGATGTGCCTATGTCTCCTCTCCACTACCCCATTTTGTTGGGGTGTATGTGGACATGAACTTTGGTGAATTATTCCATGTTGTTTGAATAACTCTGTGCAGTTTTGGTTAAAGAATTCAGTTCCATTATCCGACCTGAAAGTTTTAACCTATTTTCCAACCTGTGTGTGAACTAAACTAAGGAAATTTTTAAGTATAGTAACTACATCAGATTTTAAATGCATCAAGAACATCCATGTCCATCTAGAAAAATCATCAATCACAGTAAGGAAATACCTCATTCTATTATATGTAGGCACTTTATAAGGACCCCAAACATCCATATATAACAAGTTGAAAGTTTCAACAGATTTATTATCACTAGTAGGAAATGGCATTCTAGTTTGCCTAGCTATTGGACATACATCATAATGATTAATGCTGGAGCTAGCTTTATTCCTAAACTCAGTAATCTTCCCCAATACAGAATAGGAACATGTCCCATCATTTTATGCCAGGTATCTGCATCTACTGTCTTTGTCACGGCCATAGACCTCTTACCAACTGGTATACTTCCTTTCCTCCGAAAATTTAGAACATACAAGCATTCTTTTGCCCTACCAATCTCATTCACCTTCCTAGTGAAGAGATCTTGAAATATGAAGAAATTAGGAATAAAAGTAGCATAACAGTTCAAGCTCTTTGTCAACTTTGAAACAGACAAGAGGTTAAACTTAAATGCTGGCACACACAACACATTCTCAAGTAGATCACCTCTAGTTAAATGATAATTACCTATTTGAGTTATGGCTGCAACCTCTCCATTTGGAAGTTGCAGATTTCCAGAAATTCCTACCATCGAGCCATCACATAAAGCATTTTTATCACTAATCATGTGATTTGTTGTCCATGTATCCACTATCCATTTTAAGTCAGACTCATTGATTGAAGGAACCATACTTGCCATATTTGCACTATGTTCAGTCATTGGAGATTTGCTCAGCATATTTTGGATTTGTTGATACCGCTCATGTGTAAAGTTTGGCGATTGTGCCTATGGTCTGTTTTCAGTGTGCTGAGGTATGGTGATTTCACCACTTCTCCAGTTTCCTCCTACTGCATTAGCTTTTTTTTCCCCTTAAAATATCATATGATCTTGTAGCAGTTCTCTTTGAGGTGCCCCTTCATATGATAGAACTCACATTGCATTAGCTTGAAACAGTTATCCTTCGTATGTCCTTTCATGTTGCAAAACTCACAATACATAGGTGGCTTTCTCTGCTTCTACAATCCATTCCTTCCAGTGAAAAGAGCAGTTGGCTCCATATGATCATTTGGATTGTAAGCTCCACCTGCAACTAGTTTTTGACTTTCACCTTGCACAACTAGTGCATAAGCTTGTTTGACAGAGGGTATAGGTGATATCATGAGAATTTGTCTTCGAGACTGACAGTATCCATCGTTCAAGCCCATGAGGAACTGAAACCGTCTTTGTCTCCTTAAATGAGTTACAAAATCCTTCGATTTATCACAATAAGAAGGTATAGTCATAATATAGTCGACCTCATCCCATAAGTCTTTCATTTTCGAATAGTAGATCGAAACAGAGGAAACAACGTGTGTCATTGTTTGCAATTTCCTTATGGAGATGATAAACCCTAGACAAATTCACCTTATCAACTCTATTTCAAATCATCCCACACAGCATGTGCATAAGTGTGGAACAGTACTCCACTAAGCAAATCCTTGCTCAGGTTAATCATAATCCACGATTTGACCAATGCATTACAGTGATCCCACTGTTTTTCAAGTCCTTTATCCACATCTGCCCTCCGAACTAAGCCATCTATAAAATCTAATTTGTTCTTACACTATAGGGCTAATTTCATTGCTCTGCTCCAAACACTATAATTTTCCTACCTATAAGGATAATTCCAGTTTGAATTACACCTGGCGAATCTGATGGCTGAAGGTAAAGTGGATAATTGTGATCGATCGTGCTTGAAATTGAAGTTCCGGCGTTAGAATTCACCATCTCTCCAAATTAGGTTTTCAATTTGACGAAGAAATTATGTGATCTTCGAAGAAGAATCTCTCGATTTCCTTACCAACTATCAGAAGCGAAATCCCTAGATCCTTTCAATTACTGCTCTGATACCATGTTAAGTTGATGAGAAAAAGAAAACAACTATAATCACAAAGCATAGAGAGAGAGAGAGAGAGAATTGAGAGCTCGGCTCACTTTCATTTTGTATTGAAAAGGAACTCTATTCAATATAGAGATGAAAAAGTCGGTTATATACAGTAACATAACTAACTTCCTAACTATGGTCAACTACAAATCTAACAACCTGGGTTAAGTTAAAATAATAGTACAACTTATAAGGCACCTTAGTGCAAATGTCTAATACTTTTACATCATGTTACAATTAGTGGGTGTTTGGACATAAGAATTGTGAAATTTTAGAAAAAGTGAAAAATATCAAGTGAAAATTAAAGTTGTGTTGGGACATGAATACAATTTGGAGCTGTTTTTGAATTTTTGTGAGTGAGTTGGAGTGAAAATTTTGGAAAATAGTTTTTTGGAGTTTTTCAATTCTCGAAAAATTCTGTAATTCAACTTCAAGTGAAATTAAAAAATTTTATTGTCAAACATTGATTTCGAAAAAAGTAAAAAAATAATTATGGCCAAACGGGACCTTAGTTGTTGGAACAAAAAGTTACGTGTAAGCTTATTTTTGTTATGAAATAAAGACTGTAAAGTAAAGACAAGTATAGAGAGAAACCGATATATTATTCGAATTCAAACTGATGTACATAATGAACTGAAATCTCTTCTATTTATAGAAGAAAGGAAGCTGTTGTGTAAGCTGCTACTGCAAGCTGCTACTACAAGTTGTTGTGTAAGCTGCTACTATACCAGATATGGATAATCTTCTACTGAAAGCAACGTTTATCCATAACGGAGTACTGAATGGATAAGCTCATTGTACCCAGTATGGATAATCTTCTACTAGGGGTAATGATTATCTATAATAGAGTACTGAAAGGATAAGCTCATTGTACCCGGTATGGATAATCTTCTATCGGGGGTAATGTTTAGCCATAACCGGGTATCGAAGTGATAAGCTTCTTCAGGAAACGTATTTCCAATAGGGTACTAAATAGGTAAATATATTTACGGTGGATTCCCATATGGATAAGCTTCTTCAGGAAGCTTATTTACAATGGAGTATTAAATGAACATCCATAATATAATATATTTATAACACTCTCCCTTGGATGTTCATTAAAAGATAATGTGCCTCACTAAAATCTTACTGGAAAAAATCACGTGGGAAAAAATTCTAGTGAAGGAAAAAGAGTACACATATTTAGTAATACACATTGCTATGTGCCTCATTAAAAATCTTATAAAGAAAACCTCATGGGAAAAAACCTTAGTAAGGAAAAAAAAGAGTGCATCGCGTATTTTACTCCCCCTGATGAAAACCTTGTTTTAAATATTTGAGTCTCCGCATTCCAATCTTGTATACCATCTTCTCAAAAGTTGAAGTTGGCAAGGATTTAGTGAATAAATCTGCTGGATTATCACTTGAACGGATTTGTTACACATCAATGTCACCACTTTTCTGAAGATCGTGTGTGTAGAATAATTTTGGTGAAATGTGCTTCGTTCTATCTCTTTTTATAAATCCTCCCTTCAATTGGGCTATGCATGCAGCATTGTCTTCGTATAAAATTGTGGGGTTTTTCTCACATTCCAAACCACATTTTTCTCGAATAAAATGAATTATTGATCTCAACCATACGCATTCCCTACTTGCTTCATGAATAGCTATTATCTCGGCATGATTTGAAGAAGTAATAGATTGTTTTGTGGAGCGCCATGATATGACAGTACCTCTATATGTAAATACGTACCTGGCTTGAGATTGAGCTTTATGGGGATCAGATAAATAACCTACATCTGCATAGCCAACAAGATCTGCAATATCTTTGTTAGCATAAAACAAACCCATATCAAGAGTTCCCTTTAAATATTGCAATATATGCTTAATCCCGTTCCAATGTCTCCGTATAGGAGAAGAACTATATCTTGCTAGTAAATTAACAGAAAATGCTATGTCAGGCCTTATAGCATTAGGAAGATACATTAGTGCACCAATTGCATTGAGATAGGGTACTTCGGGACCAAGGAGTTCCTCGTCCTCTTCTGGAGGTCGAAACAAATCCTTATTCACTTCAAGTGATCGAATAACCATTGGTGTACTCAATGGGTGCGCTTTGTCCATGTAAAAGCGTTTTAAGACCCTTTCTATATAGATAGATTGATGGATAAAGATCTCGTTTGCTAAATGTTCAATTTGCAGACCAAGACAAAGTTTTGTCTTTCCAAGATCTTTCATCTCAAATTCTTTCTTAAGATATTCAATTGCCTTTTGGAGCTCTTCTGAAGTTCCAACCAGATTTATGTCATCAACATAAACAACAAGTATAACAAACTCTTATGTCATTTTCTTTATAAAAATACATGGACAAATAACATCATTTATGTAACCTTCTTTCAGCAAATATTCACTAAGGCGATTATACCACATGCACCCAGATTGCTTTAAACCGTACAAAGATCTTTGTAATCTTATTGAATAAATTTCCTGAGATTTTGAATTTGCTTCAGGCATTTTAAATCCTTTAGGGATTTTCATATAAATTTCATTATCAAGTGAACCATATAGATAAGTTGTAACTACATCCATTAGATGTATTTCAAGCTTTTCATGCAGTGCTAAACTGATGAGATATCGAAATGTTATGGCATCCATAACAGGTGAATATGTTTCATCAAAATCGACTCCAGGTCGTTGTGAGAATCCTTGTGCGACAAGGCGAGCTTTGTATCTTTTAACTTCATTTTTATCATTTCTTTTTCGCACAAAAACCCATTTATGACCAACTGATTTTATACCAGCAGGTGTTTGGACTACTAGTCCAAAGACCTCTCTTTTAGCAAGTGACTTTAATTCCGATTGAATTGCCTTTTGCCATTTTGGCCAATCAGATCTTTGTCGACATTTTTCGATAGATCGAGGTTCAAGATCCTCACTATCTTGCATAATATTAAGTGCAACATTATATGCAAAAATATTATCCACCACTATTTCAGATCGATTTAAATTAATCCCATCATCGGTCGAACTTATTAAAAGTTCTTCACTCACATGAGCTTCAGGTTCATTGATTTCTTCAGAAATCTCAGAACTAGTTAGATCTTGGGTCTCCTTAGGAGATCTCTTCATAGTAGCATTTTGATCATTTGTCGATTTTCTTTTTCGAGGATTTCGATCCTTAGAACCCAAATGCCTACCACGCTTCCGGAGTGCTTTAGGTTCACTAGCTCTCATGCTAGTAAAAGGTCCTACTGGGACATCAATTCGGATAGGCACATTCTCTGTTGGGATATGTGACTTAGTTATCCTTTTCAAATCAGTAAATGCATCTGGTATTTGATTTGTTATATTCTGTAAATGGATGATCTTCTGGACCTCCTGATTACATATAGGGGTACGAGGATCAAAGTGAGATAATGATGAAACTTTTCACACAATTTCTCTTTTGATTTCCTTTCTCTCTCCCCCTAATTGTGGAAAATTTGTTTCATCAAACCGACAATCTGCAAATCGAGCAGTAAATAAATCTCTTGTCGATGGTTCAAGATAGCGAATAATAGAGGGTGATTCAAACCCAACATATATTCATATCCTTCTTTGTGGTCCCGTTTTACTGCGCTGTGGTGGTGCTACTGGCACATATACAACACATCCGAAAATTCATAGATGAGCAATATTTGGTTCATGACCAAAAATTATTTACGGCGGAGAATATTTATTATAATGTGTCGGTCTGAGATGGATAAGTGATGCTGCATGCAAGATAGTATGGCCCCAAACAGTAGTGGGCAATGTTGTTTCCATAAGAAGTGGTCTTGCTATCAATTACAGGCGTTTAATAAATGACTCTGCAAGAACATTTTGAGTATGAACATAAGCTACAGGATGTTCAACTTTTATCCCAACTGATAGACAATAATTATCAAAAGCTTGAGATGAGAATTCTCCAACATTATCAAGGCGAATAGCCTTCATAGGATAATGTGGGAATTGTGCCCTTAATCGAATTATTTGGGCTAATAGCTTTGCAAATACTAGGTTGCGAGATGATAGTAGACACACATAAGACCATCTTGAAGATGCATCTATTAGGACCATAAAATATCTAAACAACCCACTTGGTGGGTGAATAAGTCTACATATATCCCCATGTATACGCTCTAAAAAGGCAGGGGATTCAATGCCAACCTTCATTGGTGATGGTCTAGTGATCATTTTGCCTTGATAAGAAGCATCACAAGAAAATTCGTCATTTATAAGAATCTTCAGGTTCTTTAATGGATGCCCACTCAAATTTTCAGTAATTCGTCTCATCATTATTGATCCAGGATGGACCAAACGGCCATGACAAAGCATAAGAGTATTTGAATTTTTCCTTATGCAAATAAGAAAAGTATTTCTGATCCTTGAATATGGCATGAGTTGTTCCACTATCAATAACACAAATATCTTCATGATTTGTCTTTGATCCAAACATAATTTGAGGATTATCCATATTCTTCAAAATGACATAAATAAAATATATTATAGTAAACATCATTATCAAAGCATAACTTTTATTTATGTACAACAATTACATAACCATACTATCTATTACAAACAACAAAAATTAAAATATTTACATTTCTACAGATTCACTACCAATTATATGACTTGTTTCTCCTTCTGGGAGTGCAAAGTAATCAACTACATCCAAATGCATGAAGTCTAAATATCTTCAGAAATAAAATTTGCTTCAGCATTTTCCTCTGTCTTCTTCAGGGAGGCTTGATAAAGCTCAACCAGGTGCTTTGGCGTACGACAGGTACGTGACCAGTGCCCTTTTTCTCCACATTTATAGCATGCATTTTCTGCATTTGGTGCTTGCAACGCTTCATGCTTTTGTTCCTTCCTTTTCCACTGCTGGTGGTGAGGAGAGTTCTTTGGTGCATTATTATTACCATGATTAGAGTTTCTTCCCCGACCATGGTCATGACCACGACTGGGGCCACGAATTCTTCCACGTTTAACTTGGTGGAAGTTCGTCTCATTCACTTCAGGGAATGGACAAGAACCAGTAGGTCGGCTTTCATGGTTTTTCATTAATAACCCATTATGTTGCTTGACTACAAGAAGATGTGAGATAAATTCAGAATACTTTTTAAATCCCATCTCTCGATATAGCTGTTGCAAGAGCATATTCGAGGCATGAAAAGTAGCGAACGTTTTCTCCAACATATCATGATCAATAATATTATCAACACATAATTTTAATTGGGAAATAATTCTGAACATAGTAGAATTATACTCACTGATAGATTTAAAATCTTGTAGCCTTAGATGAGTCCAATCATATCGTGCATGTGGAAGAACGATCATCTTAAGGTGGTCATATCTATCCTTAAATTATTCCACAGTATGACTGGATCTTTAACAGTAAGATATTCCATTTTCAGGCCTTTATCAAGGTGATGACGTAGGAATATCATTGCTTTGGCACAGTCTTGGTTTGATGCCTGATTTTTGTCTTTGAAGGTGTCTGCTAGACCCATCGCATCAAGATGAATTTCAGCATCAAGCACCCAAGATATGTAGCTTTTGCCCGATATATCCAGGGCTACAAATTCAAGTTTAGAAAGATTTGACATTATTTAGGAAAAGAAAGTTCGTACCTCTAATACTTTCAAAGTATTTGCTCGAGATGACAGAGTCTCGTACTAATAACGTGTTATGAAATAAAGACTGTAAGGTAAAGACAAGTATAGAGAGAAACTGATATATTATTTGATTTCAAACTGATGTACATAATGAACTGAAATCTCTTCTATTTATATAAGAAAGGTAGTTGTTGTGTAAGTTGCTACTGCAAGCTGCTGTGTAAGATGCTACTGCAAGCTGCTGTGTAAGATGCTACTATACCAGATATGGATAATCTTCTACTGAGAGCAATGTTTATCCATAACGGAGTACTAAATGGATAAGCTCATTGTACCCAATATAGATAATCTTCTACTAGGGGTAATGATTATCCATAACGGAGTACTGAAAGGATAAGTTCATTGTACCCGGTATGAATAATCTTCTATCGGGGGTAATGTTTATCTATAACCGGGTACCGAAGTGATAAGCTTCTTCAGGAAGCTTATTTCCAATAGAGTACTAAATAGATAAACATATTTACGGTGAATTCCCATATGGATAAGCTTCTTCAGGAAGCTTATTTACAACGAAGTATTAAATGAACATCCATAATATAATATATTTATAACAATTTTCACTTTTTATTTGTTCTCACGTAACAACAAGGAGCTGAAACCACTCTCCTTGCCACCACTTGACACGAGAGTGATAATAGATGTAAAAAATCGAGAATAATACAAAAATAATAGTATATAGTCAAACCTCTTAGTAACAACGTTATTTGTTTCGAATATTTTTGGATGTTACAACGAAGTGCTGTTATAGAGAATATATATTATAACATAATATGAAAATTGGTTTCGAAAAAGCTTGGCTTTTATAGTGAAGTGTTGTTATATAGGGATGCTCTTATAGAGTGGTGTGACTGTTATTGAAGTATAAAAGTGGAAAATTCAACCAAATTTAGGAAAGTTTTTTTTTAATACCCCGTCTTTACAAGTGTTATTGTACTTTTAATGCACCCAAAAAAAATTGTATCAAATTGCTTGCTTTTATTTCTTTTTGTTATTCACTAATTGTATCAAAAATATCTTTTACTATCATTGATAATTTTTTATAACTATTTTCAATGACTAATTGTTAATATATCTTCTATTTGGAGCTATTTCTGTAGTTTCCTAAAAAAAAAAAAAAAAGGATAGAGAAAGTGAAGGAGGAGAAAAATCTAGTTGGACTGTTGGGCCGGTTTATTAGAAAAAACTTGCACATGCGATCTCAGTGTAGTGTAGTGTAGTGGTGAATGTGGCTATGGAAACAGCTTCATGTCCCATTCTCAACACTTTCCGTTTCAGCACCAACAACTCTTCCAAACTGTACAACATTCCAACAAAATCCCTCTCCTTTTTGCCTCCAAAAAACTACTTGAGCACTACTTCTAGCATTGGCAAGTTGTACAGTGATGGGTGTTCTGTCAATTCCTCAAGCTCATTCTCCAGCAGTACCCAAGATACACCGCCTCAGCAACTCGCTCTTCTCCTTGAAGTTGAAGGGTACACATTCTTTATGTAATTTAAAGTAATTACTGTCATTTTGCCTGTCTGTCGTGTGAAGTTTTGAAATTTAATTGTGACAAAAGTTGAAAGTTTGACATTTGGAAGTCAAATGTGAGAAGAAAAAGAAGAGTTAAGGGACAGATTTTAAGTGTACGGAAAAGCTGAACTGGATAGTTAAGTTTTCTATTAAGTATGCCTGATTATTGCATAATTTAGTTTCTGAATTATATAAATTGACTGAAATGAAAAATATGCTCAAATCCCTCCCCCCAAGAAAAAAGAAAAGAAGAATCCAACAAATATTTAATTGAAATTATGCTGAATCTGGAAGGTTTATATGATCTATTTTGAGGTTTATCATCAACTTGTTGCTGTTCTTGACTTTGGTAGAACCACATAGGAAATAAGCGTAGGAGAGAATGTGTGTGCGCGCATTTCACTATTGTATTCCAGTGTAAGCTTGCTTACATTGCCGATCCCACATCCGAAAAAAGGAGGGGGGTTGTGGTAGGCTGACAGCCAGCCACAGTAAAACTAGCCAATTCATGATGAATCCTCATGGATCATTTTTTTTACATAGGAACATGATATGTGAGGATTCATATAGCCGACACAACTGGTTTATGGGGTTGAGGCTTAGTTGTTGTATTCCACATTTTGCTAGTCCTTTTTATTGCCTATGAACTGGTTTCTGTATGTTGCGGATTCCTTAATGTTTAAGCAAGGTCATTTAAATGAGAAAAACTGCATTATAAGAAAGTTCATTTAGAGTTTCGAATCACAAAGGTTTTCTTAATCTGGAAGCTAGAATTATCCAGAATATTATGGCAAATTGGAGGGGTGAAAACCAGAATTGTAGAAAGGTTCAGTTTTAGAGTTTCCAAATCCCAGAGGTTTTATGTTCAAGGTTTTTGTCTGCTTATTTCTTTGTATTTTATTTTCAGCAACATTTTCTGCTTTCATCTTCTAATGGTAACTATTTCCTTTTTACTTTCTTTCCTTGACAACTTTTATTTGCTTAGGGTATTAATGGATGTGTATCGCTTGGGCAACCGTCAAGCCTTCAATGCAGGTTGGGAAAATTTCTTTGTTATTTTATCAAATAAATTCTAGATGTCTTAAGGGGAAAGTTTTTCCTGATATGATCTTTATTCCTTGATGATTAAGAAAGTCAATCTTAATGACTGAATGCACCAGTATAGTGCACAAGCTAATGTATAACAAATAAAAACAAGTCTACCTTGGATAATCCAAAGGTCTTTTTCCTTCTACTAATGTCAGCATTCCGGAAGCTTGGATTGGACTGTGCAAATTGGAGCCAGCCAGTTTATCAGGATCTTGTAAGGTGTGTTGTCGAGGTGATTTCGTGATTTAGCTGAGGCATGCATATATCGTTTCTGAATAAGAGTATTATTACATAGTTGATTTCTTCTCTTAAATAAATTTTAACTTTTCCGGAATTTGTAACCTTCTTAGTTTCATATTTGACCTCAGTCCACGATATCTTAGATTGTCCTTCTGACTAAATGAGCATTGACATAAACATACGGTGCTTGCTTTCCCCAGGAAGAGCATGGGTGATGAAGAAAGGATGTTGGTCTTGTTTTTTAACGGAGTAAGCTCACATGGAAAAGTTCATAGATGTGTTCTTGTATACATTCTAAAAAATTTTTCAAGTACACCCCCCCCCTCCAGTTAAAATAAGCTTGTTTTTTGTTCAGATTGGTTGGCCCACATCACTGCCCACAAGTGAGAAGGAGACATTTATGAAAAGTGTTCTGCGTGAAAAGGTATGCATTCAAAAGTAAATTTTAATAGTTTTTTTAACATATGATGATATGATATCGTGCCCCTTGTTAGATATATTCAGAATATCAGTAGTAATACACAGCTGCCAACATGTTATCTGCAAACTCTAGTCCTGCGGCTCCTGCCCCACATCTCTAGTTATAAAGGGCTAACCTAGAGCTTCAAATTGAATGTAAGCCAAACACAAGACAGTAGGCTCATTATCGGAATAAGAACCCAAAAAGACATTCAGGAAAAGGTAATTTCATATAGCTGTTGACACGCGTAGCTCTGCTCCATTGACTAAAATCAAATTGCTTTTTTGTTTTCATGTACATATATGGACTGTTATATCCAATCTGATAGTTCTTGTTTCCTGCGCCTTTCTTTTGTTTTCTTTTGCACTGGTTTAATAGTTTCCGCTTTTACTCAAATCAATTTGCTATTGTGTTTTCTCACTTGTACTAACTGTTATATCCAGTGTGGTACTTGTTATCTTCCGGCTCCTTTATTTTTTACTTTATTGGAACTTGTTATGCAGTAGTTTGATATTTTTTTAACTTAACATAATATTGCTCACTTGATCTTCGTTGGTTGAATAATCTGAACGATGGGTTCATTGCTTGCAGAAAATTGCATTGGATGAACTGGTCATGTCAAAATCTTTACCTTTAAGACCTGGTGTTGAAGAGTGAGTAGTCTTTCTAGACAAAAGTCATTTGTCCATGTGTTACATGTATAATGTATTCTCCTCAGACGATCTTCTATTACATGATGAAGTAATATCTTAGTCTGGATACATATCAAAAAAAAAAAAAAAATCTTATTCTGAAGATCAGTGATTTATGAGACATGCTGATGATTTCTCCTTTTACCTTGTATCAGAGTGAGGTTTCTTATGGTTATTCCATTCTTTTCTATAAGCAGTTTTTGGGTAATGCTGTGCGCGGTAAGTGTAAAAAAATGAGAAATATTTCCATCCATGCGGTTGAAGCTCTGAATCATGTTCCATATTTTGTTTAAAGATTTATATGTTGATTTTAATATTGCTGTCAGGTTTTAAGTTTATTTTCATTAAAAATTGAGGCTATTGGGGTTTTTCTCCTATTATTTTCAGAAACTGTTAGAGAGAACCCACTCAAAAGCATAGGTTATTTAATGTTATTCAATTTGAGTTGGTGTCCTACTCATCTTAAAATTTCAAGTTGCTGTCCTCAATGTTTGGTGGTAGTCTGTATCAGAATGGAGTCGTGGCATGCATCTTGCAAAATACTCAGTTATTCTTTCAATCAATTGCGGAGATTTGTGAGTAAATTTCTAGGAATTTGTCATAAGTTTTTGATATTTTCGTAATTATGTGTTGCTCCGTTGGTGCTTTTTGTAGCCTTCCATAGTAGGTTATTCCTAAGGTCCTCCTCCTTTCGTGACAAGTATATTGCATTTTTCACTTGCTATGTGTACCATGAACAACCCCATATCTGTAGCCAAAGAAGCCCTCATAACAATTCTTTGACCTTCATCTTTTCCATTTCTCATTCAATAAACTTTGGAATTCGGAGCCTCTGTTAAGAGTATCTAATTCTTCAACTATATGATTAAGGTGTACATGTGTTTTCTCTTTTCTTATCTTTGTTACCTAGCTTTTTATATTTCCAAAGTTCAACAGTATTTGTCATACGCTATGCTGGTATAGTAGCTAAGCATCCTTATCATGTCCTAGGAATGTTAGGTGCCATATACAGATATACTCATCCACCTTCATGCAAGATAGTGTTTTTATTTATTTTTTCCATTCATAGATTTAATGGACGCGGAGTTTATTTAAAAATGAGTGTAGCATCATTTGAATTATTGGAAGTGGTTGCACTCCAACTACAATTATTAAATTTATAACAATAGTGAACTTAAGAAATCAGAAGAGATTTAGTGTATACAAGCATGTGTGTCTTGCCTCTATGTATCTGGTTGTACGCCAATGCATTCGACTATTCCTCAATATGATGTAGTTCATGAGTGAAATAAAGTTTATCACATTATTGATTCATAGATTTAGTTGTATCATTTTCAAATGCCATAAGAGTTTACTTTTCAAAGATAATTCTCATTATTTTCCGAAGGAGGAGTTTAAGGTAAGAATATTTGGCGTTACGTTATCAGGATAACTCTCTAGCTTACCTCCTCGATTACCAGTGTAAAAGATGGTTTTATGCCATGGTCTATTTTTATTAATTTGTTAGGTTGATCTTCCTTATTTTTGTTATATTTCTCATAATAATTCTCCTATGCAATTTGCAGATTTATTGATGAGGCTTATGAAGAAGGAGTCCCAGTAGTGATGCTGACATCATACTGTAAATGTGGGGAAAAACCAGCCAGGTTTAATGCTAATTACAACTCAGTTTTGCATTTCAAATTTGAATCTGTAAGAAACATATTATTTTAGGCGGAATACATAAGCGTCTACTTAAACTTGTCCAATATTTTTATCTAGCTACCTCAACTGAGGCTTGTTCCTATTAGATACTTTAACCTTATAGAATATGTGTCTATTTAACACAAAAAGTTAATCAGTAAATAAAATATGGTGCGTGATTTTCAAACGCATTGACTTGACAAAAATTATCAATGAAAAAAAGCCACATGGCTTTTGACATTAATAAAACTTAAAATAACTTCTTAGCTAAAAAAGAAAAAGAAAAAATCTATTTAAAAGAGAAAAAGAAATCCCTGCCAACCCCTCTATGGTCGCCGGCGCGCCGCAAGCCCTTTTACGGTCGCACCAAATCCCCCTCCCCGTCCTACCTTTCTTCTTCCTCCTACCTTTCCTTTCTTCTTCCTGACACCCAGTTCCCTCCCTTTCTTCTTTTATTTTCAGAAAATTCCTTTCTTCCCCCTCCCCTCCCACTCTCACTCCCTTTAAAGGATTCTGGTAGTGTTTTAAGGAGGAGATCCGATGGTGCGCTCATGGTGGTGATTTAAAGAGAAGAGAAAATGGACGATGGCTAGAGGTACTGTGATGGTCGGATTTCATTAATTGACGGCTGAATTTCTTGTGGTGGCAGTGGTAACAAAGTAGTGGTGTTTAAAATAGAATGCTGGCTAGAAGTGTTTGTGGTGGTTGGGTTTTTGTGATGGTCGAATTTTGTTGGTGGCTAAATTTTTTGTAGTGGTGGCTATGGCGGAGCAATGATTTCTGAAAAATTAGTTCTTTTCAAAAAGAAAAGAAAAGAAAAAAAATGAGAATTTTGAACTTCTCACACGCCTAGAATTAGTGAGAAATAGTTTTTTGGCCATGTCAGCTTGTTGTGTTTAATAGGCACATATTCAATAATATTAGGGTATCTAATAGAAACAAGTCTCAGTTGAGGTATCTAGATGAAAATATTTGACAAGTTTAAGTAGCCGCCTATGTATTGCGCCTTTATTTTAACTCTTAAGTTCCTTTACGAATAAAACTGAAAAAGTGAAGTCTAACATCTAAAGACTGAAATTACTCTTGCTGAACACTTAAAATTGTTGGATTTCCGAAGATGCCAGTGTCAAATTTCCTTTCCTTGAAGCACCCAAGGGTGTGGCTTAGTAGTCACCCCTAGTAGATGAAAACAATGGGAGACCAAGGTTCAAACCTCAGCAAGACAAAAAAACACTAGGTGATTCTCATTTAGCTAAGCCTTGGTAGATAGAGTTACCTGATACATGTGCTAGTGAGAAGTAGTGGATCCCCAGTGGAAGGTGCTCGCAAGTTGGCTTTGATACCACCTTTAAAACAAAAAGGGGGGAGGGGGAGTTCATATTTACCCCTGAAGCATCCAATTTACCGTACATTTTCCAGACTATCAGTCCATGAAAGCTCTCACTGTTATCGTTCATCTCAACTATGCTCCTCCAACTAGCATTTGTCCAGTTTGGCTCTGACATTTGTCACGATGAAGTGATGAAGCCATATGGACAAACAAAAGATCCAGTTTTATCCCTAAACTATCAAATATGTTTATACATATCCTCTTATATAATTTAAGCATGCCCCTGAACAACATAAGGTCCAAATATACCCCCAAGCAATAGATAAATGTCCAAATGATACCCATATGTGGCTTCATGTCACGCTTTGAACCTGGGCCTGGACGTAACACGACACCCGATGCTTGACTATGTGGGACCGAGCGAACCAACTGGCTGGCTGAACCAACATGTGATATCATAACATACTGAATGAGGAAGATAAACTAACACATGTTGATATACTGAAAGTCTGAATGATATAAATCAAAGTGCGAAAATACTAATATAAGTTTGAAACATATATGTAGCTAACATTGCTTAACATGAAAAGCATGTGACTTTGTGTTACTGTTACTCTAGTCTATAAAGCCTCTAATGAAGTATTGAATACACAACTGTTTGTAAATACTGAAAGACTGCAAAGTAATGATAATGCTCCGAAAGAACTGGGGCTAACCAATTAGCTGGTACGAGAATCTTAGCGCTCTGAATCATCAACCTGTAAATCATTACCTACATCATGAGATGCAGGCCACGGGCGAAAGGGACGTCAGTACATTTGAATTGCACTGGTATGTAAACAACTGAAAGAAAGAATTGTAAATACTGAAACTGAACTGATAACTGATAACTCAAAACTGAGAACTGATAACTGAATAATGGAGCAAAGATATGAATACTCCCTGTCTTGAATGATGAACCATCCGTTTATCTGAATGAATAATCTACAGTCTTAGACCCAATATATATGTGCACAAACTACGCCCTCGAGCCCAAGTATACATATACAGAACTACGGCCTCAGGCCCAAAGATGCATAAAGCGTAAACTACAACCTCAAGCCCAAATATAGGTGTTCAACATTCATGGATTTAAATTCAGGAACTGAGAATCATACTGCAATACATGATGTTGAAATATTGAATCATATTGAGTTACATGACACTGGAACGCTGAATAGGGCTAGACTAAGACATGTATTCATGATAAACTGATTTATTATAACTGAAGCTTTAACTGTTTATGACATGTTGATTAATCTAGACCGAGACTTATGAGCATCAAACCCAAGTCTATATTGATTACGCACTGAGCTCACAACATTCATAATGAAAGTCATGAACGAGTTACGAAGCTAGAGAATAGAAGCTCTGTAACTATTCAAAGAACTAGGCTTAACTATTTCTGAGGCAGTTAGTAACATTGTAAAAGAAATGTAGTGTAGGGAGAATCATCAACATTCCTAAATATAGAGAGTTAGCCGCAGATACCTTAACTCTGGCCTTTTAAGCATATCACAATGTTCGTCGCCTCTTTCAACGATAATCTATGGCAATGTATATCAAGAGGAACCAATATTAGCACTATGCTCATGTTTTAGTCATTTATGCATTTTATCTAACACCTTATGGGCATAAAGCTTCATAGCCCTTATTAATGGTGTTTTTTTCATCCAATTCTCATTCTACTACTTCTAGGTGCTTCTACAATCCCAAATAGATGTAACTAACCCAATTTCTCGTCACCCAGATGATTACAACAATCTTAAGTCAATCAACCCAAAACCCTAGCATAGTTCGTATGTTTCTCTTTATCAAACATATATACTATTCTCGCAAGAACTCATCAATTCATGACTGTAAATGATTTGGGATTAGAAGCATTACCTTTTTGAAGTTCAATCCTCTTGATTTCGAAGTCTAGGGTTTCTTTTCTCAGCAATGATGCCCCAATCGAATATCTAATGATTTGAAGGGTTCACCCATGTTAATAAGGTGTTGGAGAATTGAAATTAACTTAAAATCATCATTAGAACTTCCCTGGGATGATGGATCGACCTTGGAGGAAGTTGGGTTCTTGAGAGCTTCCCTTTCTAGAGCAAATTTACGTGTTTAGGGTGTAGGGAACGAGGTAAGGCTTTTAAAATTGACTTCCCAGGTGCGCCTCTACGCAGCTGAAGGCCCAACCGCGCACCTGAATGCGCAGCAAGGGCAATGGCACTGCCAAGAAGCGCACATTATGGTTGAGCGCGCAGATTGCGCATTGTCCAGTAAAACGCACATAACTCTTTGCGCAGAGATCGACTCCACAATATATCATTGGAAAGGTATTTCAAAGGACTACAACTTTCATATTTTAAGTTTTCTCAAATTCCTAACGTATTTCTCTAAATCAGGTTGGAAAACAGACATTCCATAAACTTAGTCGCTTTTATCGAATCTTATGCACCTCACTCTCCGTTCTGATTCCATAACAACTATTTTTACCCATACTCATCCCGATAGGACTTCACATGTCTAAAATGTCATATCAATACTCATAACACATCCACACTTAATCCGAATTTACGGAGAGGTACACTTCCATTGTATTAGCCAAATCAGACCAAGTTTTCCACGATCGAAAATCGTCAGTCGTAGGAGGCATATTTGAGACAAAAAATAATGGTGGGGGCTTTCATGGATGGATAGGTGAACGGAGGGAAAATGTAAGACAAATCGCAAACGTTTAGGGGTATATTTGAACCTTATCCCAAAAGAAAAATTTCCATTCTTGAATCTGGTACATAACAATTATGTGGTCTTATTATGGACGTTGTTGTTTGTATGTGTTATAGAAACTTAAACAATTTTTACATAATGTTGGTTATGGGAAAATTATTTTTTATGTAATGTTATGAAATATAAGAAAATAATTAAGTCTCCAAAATAAGTAACAAAATTATATAAGTGTTTGATTGTTGAACATGCTTTAGTTTTCAATATTTAGTCAGTTCTTATTATGCTACTATGCTTACTAATCTTCTTTTGGCCAACACGTCTATATCAACCATTAGCTTTAGATAATTTTGGGTGAAAGCTCATCGTCGAGCTGACGGAAGCGGGATTGGACGTGAGGCCTGAATCACAGGTAATCCCCAAGAGGGAAAATTTCAAGCACCTTGGGTCGGTTATACAGGGGGTGGAGAGATCGACAAGGATGTCGCACACCGTATAGGGGTGGGGTGGATGAAGTGGAGGTTAGCGTCTGGAGTCCTGTGTGACAAGAAAGTGCCACCGATTCTCTAAGGTAAATTTTATAGAGTGGTGGTTAGACCGGTCATGTTGTATGGAGGCTGAGTGTTGGCCAATTAAGAACCCACATATCCAGAAGATGAAAGTAGCTGAAATAAGGATGTTGAGGTGGAGGTGCAGGCACACTAAGATGGATAAGATTAGGAATGCAGATATTCGGAAGAAGGTGAGCATGACCCCCATGGATGACAAGCTGCGGGAAGCAATGCTCAAATGGTTCGGGCACGTTCAGAGGAGAAGCCCAGATGCACCGGTGAGGACGTGTGAGCGGTTGCGTTTGGTGGGTACGAAGAGAGGTAGAGGGCGGCCTAAGAAGTATTGGGGAAAGGTGATCAGGCAGGACATGGTGTGACTTGAGATTACCGAGGACATGACCCTAGACAGGAAGTTGTGGAGGTCGAGCATTAAGGTTGTAGGTTAGGAGGTAGTTGTGCATATTTCTATGGCGCACCTGAGTGGGGCTAGTCTATTAGGACTTAGTCTTAAACTGTTAGTGTCACGACCCGAAATTCACTAGTCGTAAATCGTGATGACACCTAACCCAACCCGCTAGATAAGCCAAATAACAATAAACCATAATATAATGATAATGATAAGAGCAAAAAATGAAATAACTGAATTTTATACAACTCCCAAAAGACTGGCAGTACAAATCATGAGCTTCTAAGATTTAGAGTTTACAAAGCTAGTATGAAAGAAATAGATCATCTGTTCGAAGTATACATAAACAGATTTATAAATCTAAAGCTACCAAGAACAAGAGGCAGCCATAGCTGAAACGTAGGTACATCTTCAATGCCAGCTTCGCCATACACACCAACATCACCTCCTAAATTTGCATGCAAGATGCGGAAGTGTAGTATGAGTACAACCAACCCATATACTCAATAAGTAACAAACCTAACCTTAGGTTGAAAGTAGCGACGAGCTCAGGAGAAAGTCAGAGTTCAACACCAAAGGCCAAGAACAACTTCTAACAATATAATAAAAATAATGCAAGTAATAACTCAAAGATATTATGTTCAGCTCGTTCACAATTACAGAAAGCAGGCATGCTTTTTAGGTATAACAGTAAAACCCAAATCTTTTACCGAAATTACCAAAATATGAGTATATCAGGAAACTCTAATTTTCCCCAAAACTTTCAACAACCGATTTAGTTGTTTAGAAATTGAAAAAAAAATTGAGACGAGAAAGTAATGATACGTATTATGTGAAGTTTTGGGATCATAGAGAAGAAAGAAAAAAAATAACAAAACAAAAACGCCTTTCGTGCGGGTCGGAACTTACCCGACAAAGAATTTCGCTGCCTTAGGACCGTTATAGTTACGACCGTCGTTCACCGGGGCTTCGATCGTCGGCTCCCCTGTCATTAGGTCACCAACTTCCTTGACCTTCCAGCACAGGGTAGGCGTCAGCCCCCATACATGGTCATACGACTTTGCGGAGACCTGTGTTTTTGGTAAACAGTCGCCTGGGCCTGGCCACTGCTTATCAGATAGCATGAGGAAAGTACATCTCTATGCCTGCATGTCAAGTCATGAATGTCACAATACCTCATAGCATGAGGAAATACATCTTTATACCTACATGCCAAGTATGCATGTCAAATGTAATGCATCACATTGATAAACCCATGTACTCACACTCTCAGAGTACTCAATCTCACTGTCTCACACTCTCACCCATCACACTCAATCACTAGGCACTTAGTCACTCCGCACTCGGTACCTGCGCTCATTGCTGGTATGTCACACTCCGGAGGGGCGGATCCTGCCCAAGCGCTAATGTAAAGCCAATATGGCCAGCTGTGGCGTGCAGTCCGATTCCATAATAATAAAGTATAAGGCCTGTTGCGACGTGCAACCCGATCCATATTATAACAATATATATAAAGTCAATATGGCATGCTGCGGCGTGCAGCCCAATCCACAATATCACTCATAGCACGACCCTCAGGCCCTAACTCAGTTACAAATCTCTCTAGTCTCACGGGCTCACATATCTCATACCACTCAAATACTGAATGATGTTACAATGAATGATGAACAGAAACTGAGATATGATATGCAAATGAGGAATCATGACTTAGTATATAAATACAGTTTGTGCAGATAACTCAAAACAACAGAAATGACCTCATTAGGTCTCAACCGAATAAGCACATGGCCTAAACATGATTTCTAACATGGTTCACAGCTCATATAATCAAACAAGTAGGGAGAACATGGATGTAACAAGATATGACAGCAAAACAAATCCGGTCATAGTCTAATAGTCATCTAGAATCATGATTTTCCCGGTGCACGCCACACGCTCGTTACCTAGCATGTGCGTCACCTTAATACATCTCTTGTAACATAGTTCCGAGGATTAAATACCCTCAAATCCAAGTTTAGATTTGTTACTTACCTTGAACGAGCCAAATCCAACACCGAGCAAGCCAAACAAAAGTTTAGAAATGCCATCCCGCGCGTATCAACCTCCAAGCGGCTCGAAACTAGCCAAAAGCAACTCAAATACATCAAATAATGCGTAAGGAAATAATCCCAAATGATAAAGGTTGAATCTTTACACATTTACTCAAAGTCAACCAAAAAGTCAAACCCGGGCCAGCACCTCGAAACCCAATAAAACTCACAAAATCCGACAACCCATTCAATTACGAGTCCAACCATACTAATTTCACTCAAATACGACTCTGAATCGATGTTCAAACCTCAAAAATTCACTTTGGGAAAGTTTAGACAAAATCTCCCAATTTCTCTTTAAAATTCGTAATCCAAATGCCACAATCGAATATAGATTCATGAAATATACACAAAACCGAGTATAAAACACTTAGGGGTCATTTGGTAGGATGCATTAGATAAAATAATGCATGCATTAGCTTTGTGTATTAATAATACATTGTTTGGTACACATCTTGAACATATGCATTAGTTATGCAAGCATTAGTTATACATCCTATTTGGTATTATCCTATGCATAACTAATGCATAGAAAACAATGGTATTAGCAATGCAATGAGTTTTAATGCATGCATTAGCTTAGTTAAAGACAAAATTGTCCTTCAAAATTTATGCTTGATTAAAATATGCTAGTTAGTATATTAATGCAAGTCCAAAATAATCCAAATAGTGAGAAATAAAATTATATCCCTAGTAAATAAAGAAATACTTAGCATATTTTCTTTTTTATAAATAAATATTTAATTTTATTTTACAATATAGGTAGACAAATCAAATGATTTTTTGTAAACTTTTCATATAAAAATATTTCTCAACATATGTTTCTTTTAAAAAGTACTAGTTTTGAGGGAATTTTTATAAACAAACAATTCTTTTAGAAATTGTGCAATACTTTAATACATCAAACCAAACAATGAATAAGAAATATGTCAGCATAACTAATACCAGCATAACTAATGCAAGCATAACTAATACCAGCATTACTAATACACCCTATTCATCATTATTCTTATGCACCCTACCAAACGACCCCTTACTCCAATCCATGTGGTGAAATTTGCTTCCAAAATCTCTCAAACCGAATTCCATAGCTCAAAATATGATACAATGACCAAGACCTTCGAAATAGAGTAGTTTAAACACTGTTCCAGAGGTACTATTCATGATCGCGGTCACCAACCTCACGATCGCGATTCAAAAATTTTCTAGCACACATTTTACCCTTCGCGATCATGGCCATTTGCCCCCGACCGCGATGAACAAATTTCCACACCTTCCCAAACTCTTCTCAAACAGCTTGTAGTGTATCAGCCATAACTTGTTGTACAAAACTCCAAATGACAAACGGTTTGATTTTCTGAAAACTAGACACAAAGGACTATAACTTTTATTTTTGGATCATCTCCAAATTCCATATAGATTGCAAGATATAAGCTTCCAAAGTCGGGTCAGTGGCAACAAGATTTTCTTCTACGCGATCGCGAAAATGCTTCCGCGATCGCGATTCACAATACCCAAAAAAGCAAATTGCTCTTCACGAACGCGACCCATAGTCAGTGATCGCGATGCACACCCCTGTGACCAAAAACTAACAACTAAAAGTGGCCTAGAAATGGTCCGAAACCACCCCGAAATTTACCCGAGTCCCTCGGGACCCCGTCCGAACATACCAGTAAGTCTCAAAACATATTACGGACCTACTCGAGGCCTCAAATCACATATATTAACATCAAAACCACGAATCGTCAATCAATATCATTCTCTTAAGTTCATAAACTTCAAATTTCGAACCAAGCGTCCGATTCAAGCCTAACCAATCCAGAATGAATCCAAATTTTGCATACAAGTTCCAAATGACATAACGAACCTATTCCAACTCCCGGAACAACAATCCAAACCCGATAACATCGAAGTCAACTCCCGGTCAAAGTTATGAACATTTCAAACCTTTAAATTTTCAACTTTCGCCAAATAGTGCCGAAACCTTCTAGAAACACCCGAAATAAAATTCGGCCATACGCCCAAGTCCAAAATAGCCATCTGGACCTAACGGAACCGTCAAAACTCCATTCTGGGGTCAAGTACATAAAAGTCAAACTTGGTCAACTATTCCAACTTAAAGCTTCAAGCATGAAATTCATTCTTCCAAACTAATTCCGAATCACCCGAAAACCAAAACCGACGATACACATAAGTCATAATTCATCGTATAGAGCTACTCATGACCTCAAACCACCAAGCGAAGTGCAAATGCTCAAAACGACTAGTCGGATCTTTACAATTAGTGGTTAATGTTGGGTTCACACTACTCTTTTGTCCCTCTTAGAGGGTGTTTGGCTAAGCTTATAAGTTGGTCAAATTAGCTTATAAGCACTTTTCGGCTTATCTACGCATTTGGCAAAGTTGAAAGTGCTTATAAGTCAAAAATAAGCCAAAAGCCATAAGTTGGTCACCCCCAGCTTATGAATTTTTAGCTTATAAGCACTTTAAGTTTGATCAAGATTTTTGCCTCAAGTGTTGTTTCAACCAATCCCCCCCTCTCTTTAAGTCTGCAATGCTCATTGGCTCTTTAAGATAGGCAAATCTCTATTCCTTTGCATATTTGTATCTATGTGATTGTGTATTAATCTTTGAACTGTTGTAATAAGGACATATTAATTTTTTTTGTGTATTGCTTTCTAAGTGTTGAGGTGATGAAGACAATGTTTGTTTCTTTTCAAATATTTTGTCCTATTTAGGTTTATTTTTTGCTGAGAAACTTTTGTCAATTTATTAATTATTACAATAACTTATGATTATATGCTTATCATAAAATAAATTATATTTATCATAAAAGTTATCTTATCTAAGCACAGTTGTATTTAAAATAAACTGACAAATAGAATATTTTGTATTCGGATCGATTTAGAATCTAAAATTTTGAAGAAATTACGCCCTTATAAGTGTAAACAGTTCTAAGGTTATTTAAGTCATTTTAAGAGAAAAAGAGTTTCTCAGCACTTTTTTATCAAATGTTGCAGCAACTTATTATCAATTTCAGCACCTGTATCCAAACACTTAATTGCTTATTTATTAAATTAGTTTCAGCACTTGAAAGTGCTTTTCAGCACAATGCTTATCAGCTACTTCAAATCAGCCAATCCAAACGGGCTCTTAGTGTCGGGCTTTATCTACCGGTTATTGTTTTACTTTTCATCTATTTTCTGGTTCTAGTAATGCTGTTATTTGTTCTATGGTTTCTATTGATGGTACTGATATATTGCTTCTTTTCGTCTTTTTGAGCCGAGGGTCTTTCGGAAACAGCCTCTCTACCCCTCGGGGTAGGGGTAAGGTCTGCATACACGTTACCCTCCCCAGACCCGACTAATGGGATTTCACTGGGTCGTTGTTGTTGTTGTTGTTGTAATAAAGAAATAACCTATAGCATGTTCTTTGTGCATAAACTGAATTTCGTTCATCCAAATAGTTAAAAATGTGGCAGGGAAGCGAGAATTGTAACTGCATTAGCATTCGTCTGAATGGTAGAAGATGAATGAAGTTTCAAGTTTGAATCATTTGTTGCTAAAGACCTCTAACCTCTGGCAGACACTAGGAATAACTTGAGAAGTGCTATCACCTTAGCATCTGGCCTTTTCCTAGGTGAAGCTAGTTTTGTAACAGATAATTGAAATGACTGTAGTTGGCATGTGTAGTAATTCCATAACAGTGTTCCTACTGCATTCTTTCTTACAATTAATGAAAAGAGTAACCAGTTGGTTGATTCACTACAGATCCATCATTGAGAAGCTTGGAAATGATAAAATGGCAAGGATAAAAATACTTGGAATGGAGGAGGTAAAGCAAAGTTTCTATGGCCAACTTGTATTTGGTGAAGGAGTGGCATCTGACCTAGGCGAGCAACTGGCTAAAGAAGCAAGAAAAGCAGGTAAATTGCCTCGGACAATCTGGTGAATTTTCATTGCATAAGCTGGTTGTCTCTATTTTACCATATCTCATTATAAGAAAGTACATACCTCTATATTGTTTTGGCCCAGTTTCTGCAGAGGAGCAAAGAATTGCTAAGGAGGTTGCTTCCATGCTAAAGTTGAGTGTGGACATTGATACTACTTCAAGTGAAGAGTTAGTCCTATCATTCTCTTCATTGTTGGTTTTTCTTTTTTTGGGTTGTTTTGATGGATACATCTTCAGTTTTACACCATATGACATCATATTACCTGGATGAAGATGCTTGATGGAACTTATCAAAAATCAATAAATCAACCACATTTAAATCTTTGACGTAGTTTGAGATATGCCAAAGGGAGAAAACAAATTATTTTCTATGAATTAACTCATCTAATCAGAGTTGTCAGGAAAAAAAAAACCTCTGGTGTAAAGAGATTCTTCTCCTTTTTTACTGGTAGATCATTTTAAACACGTAACAGGTTAGCTTCTTATTGATAACATTTGTGCTATTACAACCTTGTTACATGGACTAAGATACAAATATTGGCTGAAGGTTTTTATCTGATAGATGTAAGATCAGTTTTATGCAAGTTTTTACAGTGTATTCTGAAGGATCATGCCAAATCGTTGGTTTCGAAATCACATTGGCCAAACTAGTAGGTGATCTTTCTATTTGTTAAAGAGCATCTTTAAATCATAAGAACAACTGCTGAATCATTGGGGTTACACGGAATTGAATGCAACTACTAGATATTATTGTGGATTCATATGCTGACCTCCTTTCAGTGTATCATGAATTCACATGCTGACCTCCTTTCAGTGTATCGGGAATTCATATACTGACGGGGTACCTACTGCTGGTGGGACGTAGCAGGTATCATGTGAAATTAGTCGAGGTGCGCATAAGCTGGCCCGGACACCACGATTTTCCAAAAAAAAAAAAAAGAATCTGTTGTGAAATAGCCATATACCGATGTTGTACCTGTTGGACACCTGTATATCAAAGGAAAAATAAGAGTCCATGCAACATACTGGATCATATTGCTCGCGTTTGGAGCTATATGTAGTTCAAGCCAGAGTATTCAGAAATATTTGGGGACAATTAATCTGCAAATTCATGCATATTTGTATTGAGTGCATCGTGCAATTTGGCACACAGCAAGTCTGCAACAGTTTAGCTATTTAGTGGCTGGTAAATGTGGTCAAGTCTAATACTTTATCTTCATCTAATGTAGAATGAAGAATGTCGTGGCTGCACTACGGGCAGGGGCAGAATATGCCAATGTACCTGTGGATAATTGTGTGCTTGTTGCCGGAAGTCAATCTGGGGTTGCTGGAGCAGAGCGAATTGGCATGCCTTGCGTTGTGGTCCGGAGCAGGTAGATATTTCAATCAAAAATTTAAATACCAAAATCTTGAATGCAGTAGAAATACGTTCTGTCTTTAGCAGTAGGCAATTAACTCCCTCTATCCCAAACAAGTTGGGATCGGCTATATAAATCCTATGTAACCATTATGCTCTTTATCGGTTCATTTCATATCAGGACTAATTAATTTGTTCTTTTAAGGGAAATTAAGGGTTCCTAGTACTAGAGTTTCTCTAAATTTTGCCCTTATCCAACACAAACATACAAGTCTCTACCCAGAATAAAAGGACTCTTAAGAAAAACAGTGGACCTAACATAAGTTAACAACAACAAATAGTACTTAATTCCATGTTAGCTCATTTACTTTCTGATAATTTGCTTTCTAAATGTGCTGTTTAAATGTTATATTAGCATGAACGTTGATGGACATCTTTTTTGAAAAATAACATCCTTTTTGTTGATGTGTAAAAGTTCGACCGCCCGAGCTGAGTTTCCTGGAGCTAAAGCAATAATGGATGGATTTGGTGGTGGAGATCTATCGATTTCTAGGCTACGGCAAATACAGGGTCTTGATGTTTGATTCAAAAGCTAATTGCTTCAAAATTTTCAAGCGAGTGTAATTGTGATGCTGTAAAATTAGGTATATGAGATATGTACTATAAGTAAAATGCATTGCTCTAGCGGCCATTTACTTTCTATAGTGTACCATTTATTGAAATACTTCGCAATTTTGAGCTTCATTTTACCTCTAGAGTTTTTTCAAACACTCGGGTGTTATTCTTAATCTGAATTTGAGACCTTATGGTTTTCTAAGCCGACTTCATTGACCACTAGGCCACATCATTGGGTGCTTATCCATAGGTAGCAATGAAGTTATGAGTTTAAATTTTGACCTATAAAAAGTGTAATGCGTCTATCGATGGCTTAAAATGGGCACAACTCAAATCAACCCATAAAAAAGGTTGGGTGAATTGTTAGCTCAAATCATTCTATAAGAGAGCTTTGTTAATAAATAAAGGGAGGAAAAGCCAAATCATTTTGATTACATGATACAATTTTACTTTGCAGTGCAATTAAGCATTTTGGCAACTTAATTATACAGTTACAGGTTAAAGAAAACCAAAGGAAAAGTACTTAGCTAGTTCTAAGTCGAGACTTATGAGTTATTGCTTGTTACTCAACTATTCACACAATCAACGAGGGGGGAAAAAGGTGCTCTTACAACTAGGATATGCTTTCTGAACAAATCTCCTATACAGATATAATTTGCTAAGCATATCTACGAAAGTCATCCTTCATGAAATTACTCAAGGTTGAAGTATATGAATCTCCTACTACTCTGCAATACTCTTTCCACCACCGCATGAAGCTGCTTTGAGGCAAGAAAATCTCAGGAGATACCAAGAAGTTATTAATCATGTCCACTACATACTGCTCAAATTTGATCAGGTTTTCTCTAGCTGATTCTTGGTCTTGTGAGCTACTTGGTCCATCCCTCAACACTTCACAAGAAATCACAGCTTCCTCAACATAAGCCCAAAAGCAAGAATCAACCGTAAGACTAGAGGCTTGACTTCTCTGGTATGCATGAAGATTTTCATCAGTTAACCATTCCTCCAATAGTTTATAGTGTTCCGATCTTCCATGACTTGTATAATCTTTCTTCCCCCTACAGTAATACTCTGCTATGTCGAGTGGTTCAACCATCCTTCGGTAGTTTGTTCCTGCATAAAGCCAACGCTTTCGGAGATTTCTCCCCTCTTTCCAAGGCATCGTTTCTACTTCAACTACCATTCTTTTCCAGAACAGTTTCAAAGTTCTGTGATGCTTGATAAGCTGTTCTGTGCTTTCAATCTCGTCTCTGCTTCTAGAACGTCTGAGCTTATATTTGTCATAATACCCAGCCTCTTCCAAAGAGTTCTTCATGTACCATTCCAGGTAAGACATGGACTTTTTAAGTGTACTTAGTTTCTTGGAAGGATCAAAAATATTTTGCCTGTGTTTAGCCTGAACCTCTGCCCTTTTCGCAATATCCGTTGCAAGATAGCTCATGTCAACATCTTCCTGCTGCAGTTGCAGTTAGAGGCAAAAATATGAAGTATGGAGACCAGGAAAAAAAAAAAAGAGGACACTACAAAAGGAATAAACTATTCTGGAGTAATATAGCCCATTTAATCAAGAAACACAATTTTTTGCCTTGAGTTAATTTCATGTCCACAGCTTTCCTAGCCCACCAACAAACATAGCCTTATACTCCCATCAATGCTTCAACAGAATTCTTTCTTCACAACTTGTATATGCACCTGAATGACTAACTGTTTTTATCTTTCCCCAATTCATACTGTACTTCAGTAGGATGTTAATACTCATGCTCGTGATCCATCAAAGTGGAACAACACAATTTGAACAATTAGCAATTGAGTGTATTTACCTGTAACTTTCCAACTCCAGCTGCTTCTAGCAATAGGTAGGTTCCTGCTTGAAGTGGATTGCCTATTGAGTCAGGCAGTTCTACGATTCCCCTGCAAATAGCTTTGCTCCTTAGATGTTCCAAGATATGTCCATAATCAATAACCTGAGAGCAGTTGCTTGGGTTTTGACTTTCAGCACATCTTGAGCTCATTATCATCAACAACTCCAGAATCGATTGTGGTTCCTCGAAGCAAGAGAAACCTGATTCGGAGCAGAAGAGATAGATACCGAATGGCATGTAACAGGTCGGAGTAGTCAAGGTAGCAGCGGAGGCATTATGGTCTGACTCTGGGATCAGAAAACCTGGAATTGGATCTTTGTCTGAGACCACGTGCAAGAAGCACGAACTCCAGGCGGAACGCTCTGATATGGCTTTTTGAAAGCCATTGTTACCAAGAAGTGGAGAGCCAAAAGTAATGCAGAGGAGACGCTGCACGCCATATCTGGGAAGGCTATCAAGCAGCCACAAAGTGAATAGAGACGCAACAGATCCTCCCACAGAATGTCCAGTTACAATTAGAGGCTGGTGGCTGGTGAACTACATCGAAGCAAACAAAGCAAAAACGCCAAAATCAGTTACACATTTAAGAGACAATCCAGCCGACAGTATTACACTTCATTTGAAAATACAAACTGAAGAGGAATCATTATTATCTTTCCTCCATAACTGGTGTTTCGTTACTATTATTGTTGGTCCTCCCTACTAAAGAGGGATAATTAAACTTTAGCTACTTGTCTATTGAATACATTAGCGACCCCATTAGCAAGCTGAAGCGCATGTAGCCACACGCTAATATGGGTATAAACTCAAACAATTGATCTGCATTATGGTCTCAACGTGGACCCAAAACACGAGATAATTTTTTTTTATTTCCTATCTAACAGTTCTCTGGTTATCCATCGTTTCTAATCTCATTAAACTGTCTCCTCATAAACCTTCTCATAAAAATTCAAACCTTATAAAAATCATACCTTTTAAATGATTCCTTAATAACTTTAATCTGTATATTCTCTACATTAACACAAATTAAATGATCAAGTCAAGATTACATTTTCAATTGACTCCAGCTGACAAACAAATTGTTCCATTTCGGAAACACAGAGAATATATATTCAAAATTTCAAGTATGCGAATGCGCTAAGGCTCAATATACATGAAAGAAAAAAGGGAAATTATAACAATTTAAGGCAGCGTACCTGCTGTTTGAGAAGAGAGAGCTCATTCTCAAGAGAAGCAAAAAGGGTAAAAGCAGCTTTATGAAGGGAAACGGAACTGTTACTTTTAGTGCAGAGAAAATCAAAAGACGTAATTGCATCAGAAGAAACAAGCTCTCTAAACTCTTCTTCTTGCAACTGATTTACATCACAATTGGGTGAGCATACAAAAGCGATAATAGAACCCTTTGCTGGTGGATATTCATGAACTTGGTATTTAACAGAAAAGGGAAGAGATGGGTTCTGATCCACATCTTTTTGAAGCTTTGAAATTGCATCCCATGAATGATTTAATAGGTCTGATCCTACCAATAGATTGCCCAATTCCAATCCAGTGCTATACCTGGAATTGAAGATGGAGATCTAATCAATTAGAATAATTTACTGAAGACTATAAGTATAATTAATAGTGCTGATGGGCTTACAAGGACACCATTGGAGAGCAGCTTCACATGAAAACTGGGTTTCTAATTTCAGCTCTTGTCAACAACGCGTGGGAATAAGTTAACTAATTCCTCAATTTACATGGCCATAATTCTATTCAAAAAACCTACGAATTACTTTAATATATGTCTTATAATATTAATCTCGTATATAATTATTCAAAACCATCAAAGAATATGATTTTCTTTTTTATCATTTTAGGAGCAAAGTGTAAGACGATGTTAGAAATATTAAATAACGTGATAGAATCATTAACAATAACATGATAACTACAAAATTATGCACAATAAATACGAGGTTGATAGCTAGCTCACTTAATAAAATATCTGTCTTTTACATTGAGGCATGGAGGATAACTTCATCATGTTCTTTTCCTTTAAAAAAGAAAGAAAAATATATATGATAAATATACAATTATTCACATTTGGAATATTGTTTTTTTCTAGTAGTTTTTATTCTTGACGAATTTATTCTTATGTTATCAAGTTATTCTTATGTTAGTGGACTTGTGTCAACCATTCAAGAGTTGCTACCCAAGTGTGAACACAGAATGTAACACTTGGTTAAATTAATGTCATGAATGGAGAGGCGAGGAAATAGAAGAAAGACAATTTTACCCCTACATTAGTAGCACCTAGTAAGCTCTATCGTTTTTGGGTTTGAGCTCTGGATATGAAGTCGTGTTTGTTAGGGAGCATTTTACCTCAATGTGAAATTTTTCAGTGCGAATTTAAAGCTAATCGGGTTCGATGCAGATACCGAATACCGAATGGAAAAAAAAACAAAAAAGTAAGCTCTATGACTATCTCTGATTTCACCAATGTCAATAGAAAAAAGGCCAACATGTCCCTCAGATTTTTAACATTCTTTTATTTATTTATTTTAATGTCCTTACTTTCTTAGTCAAGTTCTCGCATAATTATATATGAGTTATTTCACATTTAATGCAAAATGTTTCTCACCATTCTTTTTGTTAAAGAAATTTATATAGGATGCTAAAAGAAACATGGGAAAAAAAAAGTAGTAGAATTGTTGTTCATGCGTAAACAAGTCGACTTCACAACTCTCTCTTTGGTCTGTGACTGATTAGTCAATACGAATTTTTTGTAGGAAACTCCTTAACACTCTTTTACTTGCTAGTCTCGTTTTACATAATCTATAATAATAAAAGCAAAACCATATTCAGGTTAAGATACTTGCATGCACTAGAAGTGTGCATACTTAGATGAAAGGAAGATTAGGTCAAGCATTACCTTTTGACTAGTAGAATAGAGAATGGTAGATGAGAGCATTATATATTTAGTAACTTAATACCTATATATATATATATATATAGTTCCAGCTCAAGATTGAAAGTAAACTAAAGCTGTTCCAACATTGTGATTGTTAGTATAAGGGATTTGGTTAGGTTTGGTTAATCTAGCCTAAGTGAAATTATGAGACCAGGAGGACCGGGGCTAGGACCAGGACCCGGATGGGGTCCTCCTCTAGGTCTCGGAGGACCCCCAATGCCAGGACCTTGTGGCTTCTTTGGTGGTTTATGTGATTTTATAGGTTCTTGGTAAGTCATTTGGAACCAATAGTTTTCTTCTATATTTCAAAAATTTTGATGTGTTTCGAATTGTTTTTGAATCTTTGAGGAGAAAAAATAAAAATAAAATCTTTGGACTAGAAAACAATTTGGTTTTGCTTTGTTTTTATTTGGCTATTCTTCTATAAGCTTGTGTTTCTTGAATATTTAAATATTATTCACCATCAAATTATTGATGCTTAAGCTTATTGTTATTGAACTTAACTTAATGTTTTGAAATGTTTAAATTTGTACAGCCTGAGCTTCTTCTGCTGTTGCTGGCTATTACAAGACTGTTTTAAGGGCCCAATGGGCTTTTACGGGCCTCCAGGACCTTTTGGGCCGCCTCTGCCATGATCCAGTTGGTTGATCCAATAAAGAAGTATAGAAAGACATGTCACATTATGGGATGAAGGATGCCTTTATTGATTTGTTAAACTACAAATAGGATTGTTTACAAAATATATCCAATCATATCTCTTTTGTAATTGGCTTGAAAGCTTATTCCAATTTATAATATCATGATTGTTAATTAGAAAAATGTCTCTATCATATACCTTGCAATTGACTCTTAGAGTATATTTCCAACCATACAGAGTGATGTAACTAAGAACAAAGATTTCGAAACTTCGATTTACGTTTTATTTTTCCAACATATAGACTTATGAAATTACTCACACATTTAACCTTTTAATGAATAATACTTTCTTTATTTCACTTTGTGTGGCATGTTCGAGTATGAAATGCAAATTAAATAAATTTTGATGTGTATTTAGACAAAAATATTTTATTTTTTGAAATAATAATAATATTTTTAAAATAATATATTTCAATAATTAATAATTTAAAATATAGTACTTGAAAAATGATAGTCAAACAAAAAATTCTAACCTTCCAATTAGTAATAGTGTTCCATGAAATTAGTGGTGTATCTATGTGGAGCACGAGGCATGCGAACTCATGCTCCTGTCCCTATATATATATGAATGCACCTTTACAAATAAAATTGGGGGTTCTGCATCCGCCTTTACATGAAACGAAACGAATGAGTACTTTTAGCCTTTTTTCCTTTTTATGAATTACTCCTATAAAAAATGTGCAAAATAGTCTTGGTGTTATTATGGCTAGTTGTTGGCTTATAGCCCGTTTGACCAAGTTGCAAAAATCAGCTTATTTTGAGAAGTGTTTTTTTCAAAAGTGCTTTTCTCAAAAGTACTTTTGGTGAGAAGCAGTTTATGTTTGGCTAATTAATTTGAAAAA
Organism: Nicotiana sylvestris; assembly: GCF_000393655.2. Taxonomy (NCBI): domain Eukaryota; kingdom Viridiplantae; phylum Streptophyta; class Magnoliopsida; order Solanales; family Solanaceae; genus Nicotiana; species Nicotiana sylvestris. The sequence goes on from NC_091058.1 coordinate 61,418,480, forward strand.
CACTTCTGAGCAGCAATTAGTGTTTGATCAATCTTTAAAAAACTGCTTCTAAGTGTATTTTTATCAAAAGTGCTTTTCAAAAAAATGCTTTTAAAGAGAAGCTACTTTTTTCTGCTTCTCCAAAACTGCTTCTGCTTCTCTCTAAAAGCATTTTTTTCCTTTCAAAAGCTTGGCCAAACACCTTAATTTTAGAAAAAAAGTATTTTTGACCCCAAAAAAGTGCTTTTGCCTCAAAAAAAACTTGGCCAAACAAGCTATTAACCACGTGGTGACGTATGTGTTTATGCTCATCAAATTACATGCAGCAAATGACTAGTTAGCCCCAGAAGCCTTCTTCCTAGTCCCCACCCCCGACCCACACCGAACCCCCTATACCCCACTTCACAGTCCACCCCTCCCTCCCTCTCGCTGAGTGAATTCTTTTTGGGGGTTGTGGATATGTCAGTTTGAATGGATTTCTTTGGCCTTTTCTTATAATGGACACACTTTCTTCATTACGGAGTAGTAGTTTTCTTCTCTCTTTCTCCATTAAGTAGTCTTTCCTTCCAAGCCCCTCCCAATCTCTTAGATTAACTCCTCTCTATCACCTCTTTTCTCATATCTTTATGGCCATACATATTTGCTTGAATCACTTAGTCTTGGGTTTGAAACTTACACTTTTCAAGATTAAGTTTTTGAGCTAGGGGGAGCTAGCTATAATAAAGATAGTTAAATATGCAGTAAGAAAAGAAGAAAGAGATTGCTCTTCACTACTTCTCATCATTTCCATTTCCAAATTTCAAAACCATACATAAACCATCATATACCCCAAAATACCATACTTCTTCTTTTCAAATATATTGCAAAAACAAGCTAAACAAAAAACACCCTTTTCTTCTTTTTGCTGTTATATATTTTTGCATGGATAACATCTTGGTGGGTGATCAAGGCGGGAGTAGTATGTTGAGAGACTATAGGAAAGGGAATTGGACAGTACAAGAAACTATGGTACTTATAGAAGCGAAGAAAATGGACGATGAAAGGAGAAACAAAAGGCAAGGGTATATTAATGAAAGGGGAAAACCAACAGAGCTAAGATGGAAATGGGTAGAGGACTATTGTTGGAGAAATTCTTGTTTGAGGAGCCAAAATCAGTGTAATGACAAATGGGATAATCTCATGAGAGATTTCAAGAAAGTTAGAGAATATGAAAGAAGAGAGGCTGAAAAAGCAGCAGAAGGTGGAGAAGAAATTATAAGATCTTATTGGAAGATTGAGAAGAATGAAAGGAAAGAAAAAAGTTTGCCTACTAATATGTTGCCTGAGATTTATGAGGCATTAGTTGAAGTTGTGGACAGAAAAGGTCAAAGAATGTTGCCTGCTTCTTTGCCTCCTACATTGCAACAACAATCTACTCAACCTCAAATTGCAGCTTTGCCACTTCCTCCACTACCATTACCATTACCACCAACAACAGTAGTAGCACAAACAGCAGCCCATCAACTTTCTGATGTTGCTTACACTGATCAATATCCTTTTCCCACAGTAGCTACTCTTATCTCCAACTTTTCTTATTCATTACAATACACTGTAAATGGTCCTATTTAACTAGCTACTATACTATACTGTTTTAAAGTCCGTCCACTCTCATTTGCTTTGTTTGTTGCTTTCTGAACCCCATGACTTGGATATAAAGTAGTAAACTATATTATTTGACTTTGGTTGAGAGAAATAAAAGTTCTTTTGCCCCGTTACATTTTGAATCTTGATTTTAATTTGCTTGATATCCTTCTAGGTTTTCCCATAATTATTCTGACCTTTTTTTAAATCCTTTTTCCTACTTTGACAACATACTTTCATGCTATTGAGCAAAATTTCTTAGCACTTTCCAAGAACAAACTATTTTTTTTTTCTTGAAATATAGAGTAGCTTATTAATCAAGAGTGTTTTCAAGATTAATTTCATCCATTTCAGCTGTTCTTGCACTGCCTATACAAAACCATTCTTGAATGCCTCTTTAAAGTTTTTATCTTTTTTTTTCTTCTCTCTCTCTCCTCTTTGTATGTTCCCTTTTGGTAGGAGGGGAGGATAGGGACGTTTTAATGCTTGCTAGATATGGATCTTATATATTTGCATTTAATTTATTTCAATCTAACACATCAATCTAGGAAGACATTGACAGTTTTGACTGTTTCAATCACTCAAGATTCTTATAGTGATATTTCATTTATCCAATATTTACTAGTATATTAATGGAGTTTCATTTATGATATGTTTATGTATTGGAGATGTGTGATAGCTCAGATCCTGATACAAGTGATCAGCGTTCAGATTCACCAGCCAAGAAAAGAAGAATGAGTGGTGAAGGAACCAGTAGTGGCACAGCAAAAGGTAACATTAACAACTCATCACAAGAAGTTGGCTCTGCTATCTCCAAAAGTGCTGCTATTATAGCAGAAGCAATTCAGTCTTGTGAAGAGAGAGAAGAGAGAAGGCACAGAGAACTCTTAACTTTGCATGAGAGAAGGCTGCAAATTGAGGAGTCAAAAGCTGAGATCAATAGAGAAGGAATCAATGGACTTGTGGATTCTATCAACAAACTTGCTAATTCCATCCTTGCTTTGGCTGGTAACAAGAACCAATCAGCTCCCTAAATTATGTTGCTATATTGTCATTAATTCTTCTTACTCATTTGGTGAACAAGTACTTTAGGAAAATATTAAAGGTATAACAGGAGAGACTATAATTATTAAATTCCAATTTATTGTACAGTGCTGATGAATATTTGATTGTCATCATGTATCTTAGCGAGGGTTTTGGAATCAACCTCCCTGCCTTCCTAAGGTATAGGAGTAAGGTCCGCATACGCACTACCTTTCTCGTACTTCACTTGTGGGAATTCACTAATTTTATTGTTGTTATTATTGTATTTTTGCCAATCTTGTGGATAGTATTCCACCTAAATTATGCTTGTCGTTTCATACTATATATTCTCTCATATAATTCCAGGTTGAAGGGCTGATTGTAACATAATAAATTCATTGAATGCAATTTAAGCCATTTCCTTTGCACACTTCCCTTTGGTTCTCACAATCTCTAATTTTTGCAAGACAATTACTTTTTTTGGTTTAAAAAATAATTTATCTTTGGTTCACTAATCAAGAGTGTGGGAGGTAGCATATATCCACTCGAATAGTCGAAATGTGTACAATCAAACTGATAGAAAAATAAATAGGTGAAGCCACCAGTTTAGTGAGAGCCATGAATAGATTTATAGGGTAGTTTATGGGGGCACATAAACTCATTCTTTTAGCCAAACTAGATATATTATGTATGTATTTGTCGTAGGACACGACAAATTGCAAAAGGGGTGAATAAATATACTACTACTAATTGAGATGAATTGTCCCAAGAGCTACTGTGCTTACTGGTTTTTGTACACAAGTTGTGTTATTTTCTACACCTCTCAGAAATGTGAGAAAAAAAATAGAGCACTGGGAAAGACTGACTAAAAAAGTTCTGAGCAAACATGTGTAGGGCATGGCAAAAGGACTGGTCAAAGGTACGTTCCAGTCAATGATCTCTGGTATGGTCTTGACTAGCATCGCAAAATGGCCATTTATGTGCTATTATTGGTGTCAGTCTTTGTGAAAGGCTGTAGGTGATGGAAAGGTTGGACTTTCCCTTTCCCATCACAGGACTGAAAGAGTTATTATTGGCTATATGTGTAAGCCTTTTTGAACTTTTCTGACATAAAGCATACACTTTATTTTATCTTTTTCTTCTTTCCTTTAGGGAGACATTAAAAAGAGCTGCAATGTGTTATTATTCCAGCATTTTTTTCTTCATTTGTTAGGGACTGAGTATCACTTTATCTAACCATTTCTCTAAATATAAATAATTACTTCTATAAGTTACAGTATTCTAACAATTGTAAAATAATAAATATAAGTTAACATGATAGAGAAAACAGTATGATATCATAATTATAACTTATAGTGTCCGGAACCAAAACGTGATTCTTTTGGACTCAAACAATAAAAATATATGAAAAAAAAACTTAGTGACCAAAATATATATAGTATTTTTTTAAAAAACGCTATACTTTAACGGCCGTTTGGTCAGTTAAATATAGTGTTTTTCAAAAAAAAGAAGAAGCTATATTTATAGCGTTCTTTACTAAAACACTATTCATATTAAGTGGGCCCACAAATAATTCTTCTTTGCTTAATTGACATAACAATAATTCAACTGGGTATAGCGAATAAGCTAGGACGCTATAACTCAAATAAGTGAATCCCCGGACTAATATTTGCCTTATTTATAGAGGTGAAGGATTTTGTAACAATCCATTCATAAATATTTTCAAGTCTTCTGAAATTTTTCTTTGATAAGTTGTTTTGCATTTTGTCATAATGTCTAAGAGCGAAGAATTAAAGTTTTATTATATGGGGGGGGGGGGAGGTTGTGGTGGCGAATAACTTAGTAAGCTATAGTTTATCTCCACAGTCTCATGTTAAGTTGCCACTTACAATGGAATACGATAACAAACGTTCGGTGAATCTTAAAATAACCGAAAGATATTCGTATTCTGTGACTCCGCAAGGGGTTGCTTGTTATGGTGAGTTTAACATTGAAGATGAAACTCTAAGAGATTTTTTGGGGACTCCGGATGAATACTGGGAATTTATTGTGATAAAACTGTTGGAAATGTACGTCAAGGCTGAAGACGTTTGCAATAATGAGGTTGCGCAAAGTAGGAAAATCCCTCAATCATCGGGTGGTTATTTTGGAGCAGTTTTAGCCGAACAGGTTCCGACTGAAAGATTTTGGCCGGATCTAAACTTATCTCCACGAGCGAATGAGGAGCGAGGAAATAATTTCTCCTCTAGTATACATAATCCACAAACCGAGTAGTAAACTTCAATTTTTTTTTGTGTTACAATGTATATTTTTGTGTATTGTATTTGTATTAACACTCATATATTCCACAGGGGGTACCGACCATATATGAATTTTACAAGTTATGAACCAACGGCCAGTTGGAATATGCCTAGTTTTGGTGTGTTGGGTCATGGTAGTCCATTCGGGAGTGAGCATCAACAAGATAATGTGCATCATGGGATATCAACACATTATGATTTGTAAGTGAATATATAAAGTTATATGTATTATTTTGACCAATTTTAGTAACTCATTATTTCTTTTGGTTGTGCAGTGAAAATGAGCAACTTGATGGTCCTGTCCTTACTCAATTGCTCGAAGACGGCGTATTTACTCAGGATCTGGCAGATGCGCAGATTCAGGAAGAGAATAGTGATTGTGAAAACTATGCCAATGAGTTTAGAGATGACACAACCTTCCCTGACGAGGGTGATAAGGAGGAGGAAGAGAATGTCCAACCTGATTTGACGAGGGAGCATGCTCCACCTCCCGTTAGACCAAGAATATGCGAGTCCCATGTGCCGTTTCATTCAAGGCATATTCCCGACATTGATCATTTGCCAAGTATGCCAGATGTGGATGCCCTCACAAGGGATATTGACGAAATTCGGACAACAATATGGGATGAATCTAGACCAACGGTGGTGTCAAAGGGCATGCTTTTTCCTTATAAGGGGCACCTAATCAGGGTAGTGAAAATGTACTGCGTAAAAGAGTGCCGTGAGATAATGGTATGAGAGTCATCTTCGGATGTATACAAGGCTGTTTGCTGTGTATGGTTTACGGGTTGTAATTGGATGCTCCGTGCGATAAAGAAGAAAATAAATATGTGGAAAGTGGGTAAATACATTGACACCTATAATTGTGAAATGGACACATTCAGTGTGAATTACTTCAACGTAGATGTTGACTTGATTTCTCTTGTCTTGATTCCACACATTGAAGTGTCCATAAGGTACAAGATCAAAAAGTGTATTACACCTGTCCACTAGGAATATGAGTGTACCATTACCAAAAGAAAGACATATCTAGGGCACAAACGTGCGTTTGAAATTGTTTATGGTGATTGGGATAAATCATTTGCATCTCTACCCAGGTACATGGCCGCATTGCAACACTTTAACTCCGGGACTGTTGTTGAATGGAAGCTTGAGCGGAGTGTGTGAATACCAGAATATATATTCAGATACGTGTTCTGGGCATTTAAACCAGCAATTGATGGTTCTGTGCATTGTCGGCCAGTAATATCCATAGACAGTACTCATGTATATGGAAAATATGATATTAAGGTGATGATCGCCATTGCAGTAGATGCTAATGGACAAATATTTCCCCTAGCTTTTGCCATCTGTGCCAATGAAAGCCAAGAGTCGTGGACGCTATTTTTGAACCACTTGAAGGAGCACGTTGTCAAACAACGTTAAGGTATTTGTCTAATATCTAATCGGTATGGTGGTATTTTATGGTGGTATTTGTCTAATATCTAATCGGCATGGTGGTATATTAAGTTATGTACAACATTTGCCTGAATGGCAGGAATCGTATGCATACCACCATTACTGTGTGAGGCACCTTAAGGCCAATTTCCGGAAGAAATATCTCAACAAGGACTTGCATAATTTAATGTGGATGGCTGCAAATGATCATTAGGAGTGCAAATTCAGGAGGCGCATGGAATCGATCAGGCGGTAAAATGAAAGAGCCTATCATTGGTTGATGCAACATGACCTTGATAAGTGGACATTGCTGCGGATGGTGGCAGACGATGGAGATCCCTGACTACAAATATGTTAGAGTCTTTCAATGGGTTATTGAAGTCTGCACGTGGATTGTCTGTCACTGCCATAGTGCATATGTCATTCAAACAGATGGCGGAGATGTTTATTGAAAGGCATAGAGGTGCATCAAAATTGATGGAGAGGGGTGTTAAATTTATGCCAAATCCAATGAAAAGATTTGAGAAATACAGGAGGCGAGCATATTGGCATTCATTTTTATAGTATTGCAACGAGCGAAACATTTTTGAAGTTCCATTTTCCCCAAGAAAACAACATACAGGTTTAGGGCCAACCTACTATGTTGATAAGTGATGTTTTAAGTGTCAATACCACACAAGAGGGGGGGGGTGATTTGTGTGGTACTCAATTTTTGCTTAACTAAACTATAGAAGGACCTGGTTCTTCTAGGTGTTCCAACTACTACTATTTGCGGAATAATAAATATAGAAAATAAAGAACACAAAGATTTTTACGTGGAAAACACCTTGCTCAAAAGGTGAAAAAACCACGACCTACTACTCAGTAGGATTTTCCCAAACTTCCACTAAAATCACTGAGCCAAAACAGCATTTACAAAACTCTTTGTAAACCTAAGGATTAACTCTAATCCCGTTGTGGAACACAACCTCAACTGTTGCGACAACTTCAGATTAACTCTAACTTGAACACTCTAGGTACCTAATACAATTGTTTCTATGAAAGCTGAAAGGTACAATGTAAAATCACCTACTACAATTGAACTAGAATAAAAGATAGACACATGGAACTAGTTCTTCTATCTCGTTCGAGTAGCTTCAAGATTGCACACTCAAATCACACATAAATTGCTTGTAAAATTGCCTTGCTCTTTTGCTCTCAATTTAAGTTTAACTTCTGCTTATGTGCATTACCTGTAAAAGAGAACAACATTGACATTTAATAAGTTAGTAATCAGAGTTTGACTGGGATTCAATTGCTACTCTTCTATCATAGAAGAGTTCATGATGATCTCAAACTCTAACACTATCTAATTCCTAAATTGTGTTCTCTTTATGTAAGGAGTCTTTTCCTCCTTATCCAATATGCAATCTTTTCGATCAGATCAGGAGATATTGCTTCTTGATCAGTTAGATTTATCTCCTTCACGTGCATCCCACATGTATAGATTGATCATGACTGTGCTTCACAAGATGGACCTGGTCCATGTCTGAGTTCTTTTGTAAATATTCAAAACTTCACCTGTTCTTGGGCCAACAAATTCTCCCTTTTTTATGATGACAAACTCTGTGCTTTTTACTTACTTGGATCCTGTAAGAACTCAGCTGAACCATCAATTCAAAGTTTAGAAAATTCACTTATTATCAAGGACCAAGTTAATTAGGTTATAAATATCACTTAATTCAGAATATGTAAAGCACAATATCTCTTCCCCCTTTTGGCATCATCGCAAAGTTGCATATAAAGTGTGATTCCCAGATTTTAATAAGTACTCATGGCTACTGGGGCAACTGCAAGTGCAATCATGGTTTAATCATCAGTAATCAAGCAAACATATTTAAACTATCAAGGAAAGATTAACATAGAACAAGAGCAAAAACAGTAGATATCATTGATAGAGGATATGTTGTTATCATAATCCATAACCAGAAAAACAAAAAAAATTTAAACCATGAGCAAAAAGATAGAAAAACCCCTAATCTGGATCACTGAAGATACTAGAAAGCTAGAATTCCTAAGGCTTGGGGAGCTAGAGGATTGGTTTTGGGCTTGGAGAAGATTCAAAATATTATGAAGAATTTCATCATTCGTCTCATTTTCCTTGGCAAGCTCAGTTCTGAGAGTGTCCCTCTCAGATTCCACCTCTGCCACACGAGTCTTGAGCCTAGCTATCTCAGCATCCTTGGCTTCACATTCCTGAACAAGAGCCCTGACTTTACTGTTAATAGGAGTCTTCTTGGATGAACCAGGTTCATTTGGGATGGCATTGACCAAATAGTCACAAGCAATCAGAGTGTAATGCCAAAGTGATCCTTGCTTGAAGCCATTTCCCATTTCTTCAAAGGCACATTGCACCTATCCAAAATTGTAGTCAGAATAAAGCCATAGGGGGTAGCATGAGCCTTTGATCCATTGATGACCCTGTCCAATAGCTTGATGATAAAGGCAGTCCAATTAATTTGCCTTCCACTTTCTAGGCACTCCATAAGAACTAGGTCCATATAATTTACAATATGCCTTCTCTCTTGTCTGGACAATAGGCACTTATTGACAAATTCAAACAAGACCTTGTGCTAATGCCTCATTCCAATTTTCTGAACAGCCCTAGCCTCATTCACATCTTCAGCATCACAGAACCTCCTGGTAATGTCAAGTGCAGTAGGAAGGGAGTCCAGACAAGGCCACCTTTGCCTTGTATAGTCATCAAACCCTTCAGAGGGTATATCAAGGATCTCTCCCAGTTTTTCTGCATCAAAGGACACTTGAACTCCTTTTACCAGGCTGCTAACCTTGCCATCCTTAACCTCTACATTTGTCATAAACTCAATGATCTCATTCCTGGCTAGCCTACCATCCATCTGAAGGACCATGTCCTTCCACCCCTGAGCAGCTAAGGCATCCACCATTCTCATCATTCCCGGTTCCACCAGGTCTTTCAGCAGTATACCCTTCAAAATATTTCTTTTACCAAACATGGCAAGCTTGTCTTGTTCACCATCAGAATCATCTTCTACTTCTTCTCCACTTCATACCTCATCTTCGGAAATTCTTACTTGTTTACTTTTCACTGCAGACCTTGTCCTCTAGGGTAATGAAGGTTCAGTAGCCTCAGACACAGGAAGACTTCTTGGAAGAAGTCTTGGGCTTTTTGGGCTTAGGGGTCTGAACCTCCACTGTTTGAACTTCCTCCTGATGGACCTGATACATCTCCTCAACCTCCACAGACTATGAGGACTCTGCAACCTTCCCTTTTCCTTTAGCCAGCTTTTTCTTTTTACTCTCAGCTAGAGCCTTTTGAAGATCACTCTCACTCTGCTTCACCCTGCTTCTTGTAGCTCTTCCCTTTGGCAATGAAATTTCAGTAGTTGTTGGGGATGAAGCCTTTCTTTTCTTGGAGGGTTTAGGAGCAATAGAGGAATTTGGTGTGAGAGTTCTTCGTTTCTTAGGATCATAACTCGCCCTAACCTTTTTCAACAGGTCAAATAGGGTCTCTTCAGTAGATAAACCAGGTTCATCTCTTTGTGTGCTTAGATGAAATAACTCTTCAGCAACTTCACCAGAACCACTTCCCCCCTGACTTCTGGCCACTCTCTTCTACCTTTTCTTGTTCAACCCCATAGATAGCAGGCATAGGCAAATCAGCAGTGGGTGAATGATCAACCACTCTTTTCCCATTTTCTCTCTCTTCACCATATGCATCCTTTTTTTTTCTTTTTCTGATTTTTTTTACCTCCACTCCTTCGTAACTTAGGTAATTCTACATCCTTAACAGGCCAACCAGAACAAACCTAGTTTCTAGATTTTTAGACAAAGAAGAACTTACCTTAGAAGGGATTCTTGATCCTTTTCAGAGTCAGAAGACCCAGGTCCTTCCCCCTCACTGGAGGATTTGTATGACTCATAATTAGAGTTGGAGTTAGAGTCTTGGACCTGGATTTCCTTTAATTTCTCATTTAATTTCTTTTTGAGAGCCCTAGACGCTACTATTTTTCGAGCAAGCATTTTCACCCTTCTCAGCTTAGATTTGGGAGATGTACTGGGTGGAGGAGGGGTAGATGAATCAGAGGGTGTGGGTTATGGTGGAGTTCCAGGATTGTGTTGTGGGTTTGTCATGATCGCTGTTTTCTTGAGAGAATTGACGAGTTAGAATTTTGGAGAAGAAGGCAAATGAAATTGAAGAGGGATTTTTGACGGTTTAGAATTATGGAGATGGCAGAAGGTAATAATATGTATTTAAAGAGAAATAAACATTTAATGTATAATGACAGCTTTAGCAGTGGTCAATTAGAGGTCGAATCAACCTGAAATTGCAGGCTTGAATGATCGGTTAAGCTTCCCTAGATTTTAGGCAATTTTTGTGGTTTAAAGTTCTAAGGCAGTCGGAACTGGTTCAAAGCTAACAGATAGTATTTTATAAGGAATTGAATCATTTGTAGGACTTCTGCTCATGATTTAAATATTTATATTTCTAATTGTGCAGAGTATAGAAAACATACCTTAGCTTTCAGATGAACTCATACTGATGAACCAGGTTCTTCATTTAGAATTCTCTTGAACATGGCTCAATTTGCCATAATAGATAAAATTTTGTAAGATATCAGTGAGTCATATTAACATATGTCATAGGAGTATACTAATTACAGTATGAAGCCTGAGTAAAAATTAATCTAGATATTTACACAAGTTCAGATTTCCTAGCCAAAAAATTATTTTTTTTTCAATTTTTTTCATTTATTTTTCATTTTGCATTCTGAGCTGGTCCTATTAGGTGATCTTAATCATCCCTAATTCCAATCCGTTCCTCTCAAAGTTTTCTCTACTCAGTGCTTTAGTGAAGATGTCAGCAATTTGTTTATCAGTAGCACAGAATTCTATGGAGATTAATCCTTTCTCATAGTTATCTCTTAAGAAGTGGTGTCTAACATCTATGTGCTTAGTCCTGTTATGATGAACAGGGTTATTTGTCATACTTATAGCACTAGTGTTATCACAGAGGATAGGAATGCAACCAACTTCAATGCCAAAATCTACCAACTGCTGTTTGATCCACAACAATTGAGCACAACAAGAGGCAGCAGTAACATATTCAGCCTCAGCAGTGGATAAGGCCAATGAATTTTGCTTTTTAGTGGCCCATGATACAAGACATGAACCAAGAAAATGAGCCATACCTGAGGTACTTTTCCTATCCACAAGGAAACCTGCATAATCAGCATCAACATACCCTACTAGATTGAAATTACTACTTTTAGGGTACCAAATACACAAATCAGCAGTGCCTTTCAAATATCTCAGTATCCTCTTGACAGCAGTCAAGTGATATTTCTTTGGATTAGCCTGAAAGCGAGCACAAATCCCTACACTAAAAACTATGTCAGGTCTGTTGGCAGTTGTAAGCACGTGATTTTTGCTTCACGGACAATCGCTCCAAAAGAAAATAAAAATAGTGGCAAATGGATTCGCTATACAATTTTTCGATCTTTCCGTAACATGTGTTGTTGGTCATTTGTGGGTCTGTCCATTTTGCATCTAGACATTATCAAACAAAAATACAAAAATGCCTGTCGTTAAAAGAAAATTCAAAAAATACATATGTATATGTGCATCGTTCGTTCTAGGCTTTTAGTTCACTTACTTAAATATTTTGTGATAATTGTGTTAAAATGTTGCATTATTGTTTAGTTTTAATTTCGTTATTTTTTTTGTTTTAAAAGAAAAATGAAATTAGAAAACAAAGAGGGAAGGAAATCGGTTGGGCCCAAAAGAAATGAAACAAAAACTGGCCCAACCAGCACTGATCCAGTCCAAAATCGGCTGCCTAAGCAGCAATTCAAACGACGCCGTATGAGGGCGTTCGATCTGAGCCATCCGTCCAGGCCAATCCAACGGCTCAGGACCTCTATCAGTAACCCGTTTCAAAACCCGACCCAAATAACCATTTTAACCGACCCCCTCACTTAAACCAAACGACCCTGTTTAACTACCAAACGACCCCGTCTCATTTCTCAGCTTCAGATCTAAGCCGTTGAGATCATCTGATCTAACGGCTCAGATCCAATCAGCCTCCCCATATATAAACTCAACCCTTCACCCCACGCCCCCTATCCGAACCCCACCCCTCACTCGTCTCCTTCCCCGAGCTGAAACCCCAAACCCTAGCAAGCCGCCCTAGCTTCCCTTCCACCAAAACCCGGCGGCATGAACGCCGGTGGCCACCTCCCGAACACCCTAAGACCCCCTCACTCCCCTGAACACGAATCCACTAACCACGAACCTCGAATCATCTCCTATCGTCTCGAATCTGGATTTGAAGATTCGAGACAAAACTCGATCTACACCAAACCTCACCATCTTTGTATCAGCCACTCCCCTGACCTTCCTCGTGACCAAACCAAGCTTGGTTTGGTCTGAATCTACCCACAACTCCCTAAATATCGGATCTGGAAATCCAGACCTTAGAACACATGCACCTGGGGAATCCGGCCGGCCTTGACAAGGGTTTGAGGTCTAATAGACCTTAATCAAGGTGTTCTCATGTGAGAACACCCTGATTAAAATTTGTTCGGCCTCAAGAGTTCGAAGTTGAGTCTGATTTGGGGTCCATTTTTGATTTCAAACTTTGTCGGTAAGTTTTTCTTTCCCTTTTTCGTTTATATCAACTGCTGATTAAGTCATTAGCATGCTTCGTGTTAATTGTTTGTTGTTTTCTGATAGCTTCTTAATTTCTTTCATCTCTGTAAAGACCTTTTATTTGGTCGATTGGTTTCTGTGTATGATTTAAATGTATCCTATGATAAGCATGTCCGATTAGTATAGTCGTCGCATGAATAAACTTATATAGGTTCCTAGTGACTGACCAAGTTGTCCGAAGCCCTTTAGGTCCCTGTATGTGTTGTTTATTTGAACGACTGATTATTACCTGTTATAATTAGTATAGTCGACTCGATAAATGTCGTCGATCAGTTTTCTATAACTAATGAATCGAATGAGCTAATAATGTCGCATGACTAATTGAACCTTGCCACTGACTGAATGCCCCAGCATTGTTTGAAATGGTTTGTTTGCATTGTGAAACTGACTGAAAAGGTTCAGTCCAGGCAGTCTTGAATTTGAACTTTCATCAGTTCAAAAATGCCCTGATGCTGCAATAGGCAGGGCAGTAATAGTCCAGGGTTAACAAGGGCATTCTGGGGTGTTAAAAGGGGCAGAAGATTAGTTTAAATGAGCTGACAAGTAGGGTACTAATTTAGGATTAAACTAATACCAATGGGGAGCAAGACATAAAAGTATGAGGCTTGAAATGAATAATAAAATGATGCCCATAACTCTTGATTAAACAAAAGACCAGGCGTGGGGAACAAAGGGGCTGGCACCAAAGATGCTTAGGCATGGGCTTAAAGGGTATGGGTATTCTGCCAATTGGCAGGGCAGGCAGCTCAGCTGCACTAGTGCATTTGGCCTATAAAGAGGCCATTTGAGAACTTAAATAGGGCTGGACATTTTAGTCTTCAGAAAAGAGAAAACAAAGTGAAAATTTTCAGAATACTTTAACTAAACACTGCCCAAAACTGCACAAGGAACTAAGTTGGTTGAGCTGTTCTGGCCAAGTCAGTTATTCTAACTAGGGTCATTACTGTTCCGTTAAGAGAAGGCTGTGTGTTTTCTGCTGTGATTGTTACTATACTGAGTTTTTCTGTGTGCTGTGGATTGAGTTTTAGCCTTCTTGATTGTTGGAACTGTACTGGGTATTTGCTGAGTTTTGTGGTTATTGGGTCTTCTGTTGCTGTTACATTTGGTATCTTGGGTTTTCGGTTGGTTCATTGCTCTTTTTCTGGGATTTGTCTGTCTGATGCTCAAGCACCTGTGGGCTACATAGTTGCTGCTGGTTGTGTTGCTGTGTTGTTGCTATCTGTTGTTGCTGTTGATTACTTACTGCTGATACTCTTTCTCTTCCTCTTCTTATTGTGCAAACATCCAGGTACACGACTAATACTGTCAATGTAACTTGAAGTTGAGTATGAATGCAAAAAGAGAAGAATTGAAGATTGTTTACTTTAAGCATAGGCTGTTGTATTGAATATCATGTAATGCATGATAGTTTACATTTTGTTTGGATACTGAAGGCAACTTGCACGCCTAGTAAATATCAATGTATGGGGATTGAATGTTAGTTGTATATGTAGGCTGTTAGATGAATATTCCTAATGCAGTAGGTTGTATCCCAGACTTAGGTTTAAATTGTGTAACATACTCTTTAATGTAGGCCAGGCATGTAAACTATCCACTACTAGTATAGTTCTTTCCCCTTTTGCTAGTTTGTCACATATAAATTGATAAAGAACAAAGAATCAGTTCTAGGCCTCCACCCCAGGAAGGCCGAGCCCAAATCGAAAATCAGCTAGGCCTGTATCGGAAAAACAGGGCCCAAGTCGGGCCATCTCGCATGAGCTGGGTTTGGGCCCATAATTTGCGACTAGTTGTCCATAAATGCAGTCACGTTTTATTATTCTGTAGTAGCACTTTAAATCCGGTTTTATAATCAACTAAGGCTATTTACTGCTTTCAATTGATAGAGACAAACACGACGAGAAACATAGTTGCTATAGGATATCCCTTAAAAATAACAACGAGATGAGCCTCGATAAAAATAAACAAAACGCAGATACGGGGCCCTTGTTAAATGCATATTAGTGAAGCATTTAGTTTCCAGGACGGGTTGTTTAGCCAATCTCACAACCTCCCTAAAATAACAATACGTTAGACTCTTAGGACGCGCCTTAATAAATCTTACCTTCGTAAACTCGGGTGCACATTGATGTGACCCAAATCCAAATCTCAACGGAATCGAAATGTGTTTCTAATCACGGGTACATTGATTGTGACGTGGTTCGAGATGCGTGTCCATGACGTTGCAAATTCATTTTAAAATAAGGATGAGATGAGCCTCGCCGAATAAAAATACAAATTGCGGGGCCCTCAGTAAATATTTGTTTAAAATTACTTAGACTTCAGGAGGGCCGTTTAGCGAATTTCGCGGCCTTCCCAAAATAATAACACGATAGTCTCTTTAGGCGCGTCTTAATAATTTATTTTTCTTAATTCGGGTGCACATTTATATGACCCAAATCCAAATCTCAACCGAGTCGAGATATGTCAATAACCACGGGTGCATTGATGTAACGGGGTTCGAGACATGTTTTCACGACGTTGCAAGTCCTATAAAATAACAGTGAATGATAAAAGCGGTTAAAAGATAAAAGTGCACGTTTGTATAAAATCAGATAATCAAGCCAAGTATAACAATTGAGCGACCGTGCTAGAACAACGGGACTCGAGAATGCCTAACACCTTCTCCCGGGTTAACAGAATTCCTTATCCGGATTTCTGGTACGCAGACTGTAATATAGAGTCATTCATTCCCTCGATTCGGGATTAAAATTGGTGACTTGGGACACCCTAAATCTCCCAAGTGGCGACTCTGAAATAATTAAACCAATCCCATTTCGATTGTCCTTTAATTGGGAAAAACTCCCCCTGCGCCCCTCGGGCGCGTAAAAAGGAGGTGTGACAGCTTTGGCGACTCTGCTGGGGACGGCTAACCCAGAACCACTGGTTCAGGGTTAAGAGTTCGAGCTTAGAATAATTGTTATTATTTGGCTTTATTTGTTATCCGATTATTATGTTCTGAGCCTAATGTGCTAAATGCTGCTTTTACCGTTTTGATATTATTTGAACTGTATATAAACTGTGCCGAAACCTTTCTCTTCTTACCTCCGGGGATGTGCTCACTGGTTGAGACTCCTTATTCTGTTAGTGTCATACCCTAAATAAAAGAGGCTCGGAAAGTTTCTAAGCCGGTTGGCCTTTTGGTTCCCGGAAAGGAGCTCCTTCCTCAACTCGAGTTGTCCGCTCGGGTACACTGTCTAGAACACCGACCCAGGTTTTGAACATAGAATAACGTGACTTCATGCCGGATCCCTAGTAGGAACGCTTATTTGCATCATGTTGCATATGACTTAGGGGACTCAACACAGGGGTTGGGTCCGTCTAGGACTAGCAACCTGATATGAAAAGACCATTCTGATGCATCCTATTGTTTTCCGTGCATTTATTTGTCTCATGCCCGCATGCTGACCGGTGTTTGAATATTTGGGAAAATTGTGGAAAAAAAGAAATAACGGTTAGGGAATTGATTGATTATTTTTGAAAAAAATAAATGCACGGAATTTATAGTTTGTCAAAACCCTGCCGAAATTTCGAAAAGCCATTATTCTGTTTTGTTTTTTTTTAAAATATAAATAGAAATATATAGTTTGTCTTGCCATAAAAATTTAAAAAATTAAAATGGTTTTTATGAAAATTCGAAAATAATAATAAATAAAAAAAAAGAGAAAAAAGGAGAGTCTTATTTTGCCTTTACTTCTATTATTTGTTGCAAATATATGTATATATATATGAAAAATTCAAAAAAAAAAGTCTTTCTTTACTTCAAAAAATGTGTATATATCTTTATTTGTTGCAAAAGTATTTGTCTTGCCAAGGGTCTAGAGAGTTCTTTTAGGCTCCCAGTTTTCGAAACAAAAATCAAAAATATTTTCCGTTATTGACTTCTTTAGAAAGTTTTTTTTATATATACGAGAATTCAAAATTCAAAAAATCGCATATACTTTTGTTTTATCAGAATAAGTGTCGTTTGTTAAAATCTTATTAATAAATGTGCAGAATGAGCATGACTCCGAATGAACCCTTTTCAATCATGAGTAAAATCCCCCTCCAATTGCGGCTCTGGTGGAATGATTTAGGCAAAGAAGGGCATGACGAAATCAAGAAGTATCTGAAAGGCCTCACGAGTTTGTTGGATATCAGGCCACGAGGAGATATCATAAGGGCACTAGTTCCCCACTGGGATCCTGCGCACAATGTCTTCCGTTTCTCAGATTTTGAACTTACCCCAACTTTAGAAGAAATAGCAGGGTATATCGGCAGCGCTGAGACTCCTTTGAGGCACAAATATCTGATTGCTCCAAGAGCTGTAGCAATACACCGGTTTCTGGACTCCTTAAAGATAGTCAGAACAATTCATAACCCTGACTTGGCAAAAGGTTTTTGCAGCATGAGTTTCATATATCAAAGATATGGTCACATAGGAGGATTCGACAAGCCAGAAAACCAGTTGTGCAGCAAAGGTAATCGCCAAAAGTGGGAAGAACATAGACGGATTGCTTTCATGATGACTTTTTTTAGGACTACTAGTATTCCCAAGAAAAGACGAGAATATTGACATAAAGATAGCAGGGGTCGTCAGTACATTTCTCACACAGAGTGATAGTATGTTGGTGCCTATGATAGTGTCTGATATGTTCCGGGCTCTCACATCTTGCAAAGCCGGAGGAAGCTTTTTTGAGGGTTGCAATTTGTTGTTGCAAATGTGGATGACCGAGCACCTATGTCACCGAGCCCAGTTTCTGAGCCATGGATCCGCTGGAAAAACCTGCATAGAGGAATTCTATACCAGAGTTAATAAGACATACCTACCAGAAGGAGTCGTAGCATGGACCTCATATTTCCGTACCCTCAACTCCAGTCAAATACAGTGGGCGCTAGGATGGTTACCGATCGACGAAGTCATATACATGCCAGCAGCCAGACCCCATTTTCTCTTAATGGGACTCAAGAGCATTCAACCATACGCGCCGCATCGGGTTTTAAGGCAACTGGGAAGGTATCAGATAGTGCCGAAGGATGAGGATCTAAGCACCCAGGTGATCGAGATCAGTCCCGACGGCCAGTTTCCCGAAGCAAGGGTGCGTCAAATTTGGAGCCAATGTTAATACTTAGAAGCAAATACTTGTGTAATGAATCGGGCAAAGGGGGAAGTTTCGCCCGGGTATCAGGCCTGGTACAAAGGAGAGACATCATCTGGAAGACCGACCAAAAGACCTCACCTGCAAGAATTTGCCAAATCTTCACAAGAGCAATGGGGCTGGCTAGCCAAAGAGCGGGAATACCTTGCCGAAGCAGGCAAACTGAAGCAACAACTTCAGCATATGAGGTTTGAGTGCCAATTACAGTCTGCCGCCCACAAGGGAGAAAAGAACAGATTAATCAGAGAAGGCGAAATCCTCAAAGCTCCGATCCGGAGAATGAAAAAGGAGGCCAATAGCCAGCTGAGAAGCCGGGCAGATAAAAGATTGATAGCAGGGTTAAAGGATCAGGTTGCGGAATGCCAGGAAAATTTGGAAAGAGCCAAGGCCAGCACAGCAAGATTGCGGACCAAGTGGGCAAAGGGTACGATAGCTCGGAGGCAGCGCCTGCAACGAGTCATAAGGGATTATGAACTGAGCATCGGGACATTAAGGGAAACGAATGCCTCTCTTCAAGAGAGGATCTTCAAGCAAACACGAGATGCCCAAGCCGACAGAAGGCGATGTTACGAGGCAATGACCAGAATGGAAAGGCAGATGGAGATGTTCCAGGACCAGCTTGCCAGCAATGCACAAACACTAGGATTGAAGAACCGACAGATAAGGCAGTTGTTCGCGGAAAGGGACAACATTCGGGGAAAGATCGACGAGATTGGGCATTACATCTACATGAGATGCCTGGCATGCGAGCAAAAGCCTCGAAAGACCCTCCTTGTTTCCATCATGGGTTGCGTCCACCGAATCATGAATGAGCTGAAAAACCTGCAGAGGGACCTCACACCAAGGGCCGCGGAAAGGCCGAATGATGCCTCGCGGGTCCATAAGTTGGAAAATTAATCTTTGGTTGAGTCCTGTTTATTTGGCTTTGTCGCTTTTCCATATGTTGTTTTCCTTTCTTCAAAACGGGTTAAGAACTGTGGAGTCTGTACTATTGCTATTCCTTGCTTGAAGTAATTTGTAATAGCAAAATTTTGAGAATGAATTTAATGATTTCACAAGAATTGTGTGTTTCTTTACTTTAAGGCAGAACTACGCCTGGTCTGATTCACGCGGGGACGTGATACGTAGGCAATCCCCATAAGATTCGACCGCTTTTAATAAATAAAGAAAAGAAAATGTAAATAAAATAAAACGTAGGGTTTCGCAAAATACTTTAAAAGAGACGAATGAACAAGCCGGGATGACGCATGTGGTTTGAAGCAAAGCATGTAGAAACGGTTAACTGCCTAGGTGCATTGCATCCTCTATGTGTTATGATCAAATCTGTTAAGCTCTAACACTAACAAAGTTTGTTGTTGTCTGATACCAGACAGTTAGTTGTTAAAGAATTCTGGCAACACATTCATACCAAACCAGATCCAAAGGACCGGTAGCAACAAGCATGACTACTTCAGAGAATAGTAATGAGGAAGAAAGGCCGATGAGCCAGTTGCTAAAAGAGGCAATGGAAAAGATTGAAAGGATGGGACTAGAGATGCATGCAATGCAGCTAGCCCTGGCCAAAACACAAAAGAGCCCTGAGACACTGGGACACATGCCGGAATACCCTCACTCTGGCCCTTCCACAAGCCGCCCAAATCCCCTCTATCATCAAGAAAGAAGCCCTCACGATTCCCAAGCTCCACCACCCCATCAACCTCTCCCAACACCCAACATTCCCATTTTTGTGGGACCTACATCAGCCCCTTTGCAGCGAACGACTAGTGAGCCATTGTTTCAGGCTCACGATACCCAATACTATCCCCCTGAGCCTACATTCCATGCACCCGAACCACAGGCTTACAATCCCCATTTGGAAGTACCGGCAGAGGTTGAGAAGCCGGTTAAGGCCCCTGAACAGGATGAAGTGTTGAGAAAGTTCAAAAGCCTGGAGCAATCCTTCAGGAACTTGCACGGGCTGGGCAATCAAGTCAGCGTGGCATACAAAGATCTGTGCCCTTTCCCAGATGTCCAACTCCCGGCTGGGTTCAAGATGCCCAAGTTTGATTTATATGAAGGGCACGGTGATCCCATGGCACATTTGCGGGGATTCTGTAGCAAAATGAGAGGGGCAGGAGGCAAGGATGAGCTTTTGATAGCTTATTTCGGCCAAAGTCTGAGCGGATCTGCACTGGAATGGTATACCAGGCAGGATTTCAGCAGGTGGTACACGTGGGATGATCTGGCACAGGCTTTTGCAGGTCATTTCCAGTACAATCTAGAGATAGTCCCTGACCGTCTCACGTTATTGAGAACTGGGAAGAAACCCGGGGAAAGTTTTCGCGAGTTCGGGTTCCGCTGGAGAGAACAAGCAGCTAGGGTCGATCCTCCCATGAGAGAGGGAGAGATGGTAGACTATTTTTTGCAGACATTGGATCCAACCTACTTTGGTCACTTGGTGACAACGGTTGGAAAATCTTTCAACGAGGTGGTCAAAATAGGGGTCATGATAGAAGAAGGTTTGAGGTCGGACAAGATCTTAAACTATTCGGCACTTAAGGCCACAACCCAGGCTATTCAAAGCGGCACGGGAGGTGCGCTAAGAAGAAAGAAAGAAGAGGTTGCCACGATCGAGGCAGGCAGTTGGTCCAGGGCTGGCAGGCCGCACTACAACCAACCCAGGCCTCACAGGTCAAACTACCCATACAACCCACCACAAAATTTCTATCCACCTCGAGAACCACATTGTTCCGTACACCAAGCCCAGGTATACACTCAGCCTCCGGTTCGCCCACAATGGCGCGCACCGGCTCCCCAGAACATATATGCACCACCACAAAACACCTACCCTCCACCAAGGGCATATAGAAACCCTTCAGGGGCAGGTTTCCGGGGAAATCCAGATGCTAGGAATGACAGGTTGCGGAAGCAAAGAACCTTCACCGAACTGGGAGAAACCTACACCGCTGTGTTCCACAAGCTGCGGCAATTGGGTTTGGTTAGTCCTGTCCATACTCGGGAACCAAATCCCCCGCCTCAGAATTTGGATCGTTCAATCAGTTGTGAATACTGTTCAGGGATGCTCGGGCACGATACCGAGAAGTGCTGGAAGTTAAGGCATGCCATACAGGATCTTATTGACACCAATAAGATCGAGGTCCAGACACCGGAGGCTCCTAACATCAACCAAAACCCACTGCCAGCGCACCACGAAACTCACATGATTGAGTTGGTGTGTGAGGGAGGAGAATTAAGAAAACCCTCACAAACAGTGATGATGATCCAAGCCGCCCCGAGAGAAGTCTTAACCAGTGGAGGAACGAGTATACAGCCGCAGGGTGAAGGCGTCAAGCCGGTAGTAATATTGGGGAAGAGCCCGTCCGTCATAGCAAGCAAACCCGAGCCAAGCAAGTCGGTAATACCAGGGATCCTGCCCACACCGGCAGTCAGGTTGAAAGGGGTATGTAGAGAACGGGTGACCATAAAGCCGGTGGTCCAACTGCCGATGATTGACAGCAGGGCTGTGCCCTGGAAATATGAAAAGGCAGTGGTGACGTACCAAGGAAAACAGGTGGAAGAAGTCAGTTGTGAAGCGCAAGGGCTGACTCGATCAGGTCGATGTTTTGCTCCGGTGGAGTTAAGAAAAACCAACCCAGTGGCAACCAAGAAGCCAGTGTCAGAAGAAGAGGCTGAAGAATTCCTGAGGAAGATGAAAGTACAAGACTATTCTGTGGTTGAGCAGCTGAGAAAAACACCTGCCCAGATCTCACTATTGTCATTACTCCTCCATTCCGAGGAACATCGTCGGGCCCTGTTAAAGATATTGAACGAGGCCCATGTACCCAGTGAGATTTCTGTAAACCACCTGGAAACCATTGCCAGCAAGATTTTCGAGGTGAACAGAGTGACATTCTCAGATGATGACCTGCCGGTGGAAGGAACGGAGCACAATAAAGCTCTATACCTAGCTGTCAAATGTGAAGACTCGGTGGTAACCCGAGTATTGGTGGATAACGGCTCAAGCGCCAATATTTGTCCATTATCCACCCTGGACCAGTTAAAGATTGACCGTGGAAGAATCCGGGAGAATAGCATCTGTGTCCGGGGGTTTGACGGAAACGGAACAGCCACTGTGGGGGATGTTGTACTTGAACTGACCATTGGTCCGGTCCTGTTTACCATGGAATTCCAGGTATTGGACGCCACGGTATCTTACAACTTGCTGTTAGGACGACCCTGGATTCATGCAGCTAAAGCGGTGCCTTCCACCCTACATCAGACAGTGAAGTTCGAGTGGGAAAGACAAGAGGTCGTGTTGCACGGCGAGGATACAACATGCACCATGAGCGGAACCATTGTGCCTTTCATAGAGACCACTGATGACAAGGGTCCCTGGGTCTACCAGATTCTCGATACAGGGTCGGCCAACAAAATTTCTGAAGGAGAAATCATCCCGCACCCTAGGGTAGCTGCCGCAACAGTCATGATGGTATCAGAAATGCTGGGTAATGGATTTGTGCCGGGAAAAGGCCTGGGAGTTGAACTTCAAGGGATAGTCCAACCTGTTTCCCTTCCTAAGAATCTGGAAACCTTCGGGTTGGGGTTCAAACCAACCGCAGCAGACAGGAAGGAGGCGCGAAGAATGAAGAAGAGGGTCTGGTTTCTGCCTAAACCAGTGCCACGCCTCTCAAGGTCTTTTGTTAAAGCAAGTGCCAAGGGGTCAGCGATCCCAAAGATTCGAGGACCTTTGATCGGTATAAATGAAGACCTGAATCAGAGTTTTGAGAGGCTATTCACGGATGTCAGTATGGTGGAAGCTGGAGAAGGTTCCAGCAGAGCAGAGATACAATTTGTGGGGCCTGAGGCCAAGACCAACAATTGGACGGTTACTCCTCTTCCTGTCCGAGGGGAGTCTTGGTAGTAGGCTTTGATTAATGTTTTGTTTGTTTGTTTGTTTGATCGGATTATTCAAGGGTGTAATCCAAATTTTACTTTCGTTTTTGTAAAAGTGTGAACCCTTTTTATCCCGCAAATTTAATAAAGTTCTCCTCTTTTGTCTCATTTTAATTTTTGTCTTGTTCTTTTTCTTTCTGAACAGTTCTCTTTTTACTGGTTCTAATGACATGGCATGCACAGCGGATCTGCGACCTAGTCTAATAAATCAATCTGAAACCGACTCAATGATGCAAAAGGTCGTTTGTGACGATGAATCTGAATGTGACGAAGGTGAAGCCTTCGAAGAAATAAACAGAGAACTGTGCCAATTTGAAGAGAAACCCAAGCCTAACTTAAATGACACCGAGGCTGTGAATCTAGGAGACGCTGATAACGTCCAAGAGACCAAAATTAGCATCCACATTGAGCCGAATGTCAGAGCAGAATTGATCAAAACTCTCAGGGAATTCAAAGACGTTTTTGCCTGGTCATATGATGATATGCCTGGATTAAGCACCAATTTAGTGGTTCACAAATTACCCACTGACCCGGCATACCCTCCGGTCAAGCAAAAACTAAGGAAATTTAAAACAGAAATGAGTGTAAAGATCAAGGAAGAAGTGATTAAGCAGTTACAAGCGAAGGTCATTCGGGTCACTCGATATCCCGAGTGGTTGGCCAATGTGGTACCAGTCCCAAAGAAGGATGGAAAAATCAGGGTGTGCGTTGACTACCGCAACCTCAACAAAGCAAGTCCCAAGGACAATTTTCCTCTACCCAACATTCATATCTTGATCGACAATTGCGCAGGGCGCGAGATCGGATCCTTTGTGGATTGCTATGCGGGTTATCATCAGATCCTAATGGACGAGGAGGATGCTGAGAAGACAGCGTTTATCATGCCATGGGGAACCTACTGCTATCGGGTAATGCCATTCGGATTAAAGAACGCCAGGGCAACGTACATGCGGGCAATGACTGCCGTGTTTCATGACATGATACACAAGGAAATTGAGGTGTACGTCGATGATGTGATCATCAAATCTTGGCATCAGGAGGACCATGTAGCAGACCTAAGGAGATTTTTCCAAAGACTCCGAAGGTATGATATCAAGATTAATCCGGCCAAATGCGCATTCGGGGTTCCATCAGGAAAGTTGCTAGGATTCATCGTCAGTCGACGGGGGATTGAGTTAGACCCATCCAAAATTGGATCCATCCGAGATTTCCACCGCCAAGGAACAAAACAGAGGTAATGAGTTTGCTGTGTAGACTCAATTATATCAGCAGGTTCATCGCTCAACTCACAGCAACTTGTGAGCCCATATTTTGGCTGCTGAGAAAGGACGCTGCAGTAGGTTGGACAACAGAGTGTCAGGAAGCTTTCGACCAAATCAAAGGGTATCTGTCTAATCCACCCGTATTGGTCCCACCTAAGCCCGGGAAACCCCTAATCCTTTACCTGACGGTCTTGGAAAATTCATTTGGTTGTGTGTTGGGGCAACATGACGACACAGGGAAGGAAGGAGCAAGCCATCTACTATCTTAGCAAGAAATTCACAGTGCATGAGGTCAAGTACACTCAACTCGAGAAAACGTGCTGCGCCCTAACTTGGGTAGCTCAGAAGTTGAAGCACTACCTGTCTTCATATACTACTTATCTCATATCCCGCTTGGACCCATTGAAGTATATCTTTCAGAAACCTATGCCCACGGGAAGGTTGGCAAAGTGGCAAATTCTGCTCACAGAGTTTGATATCATCTACGTAACGAGGACGGCCATGAAAGCCCAGGCACTGGCAGACCATTTGGCAGAGAATCCCGTTGATGAAAAATACGAGCCCTTAAGAACGTATTTTCCTGACGAAGAGGTGATGCATACGAATGAGTTGGAATTACCTGAGGAACCAGGTTGGAAGCTTTTCTTCGATGGAGCTGCAAACGCAAAAGGGGTTGGAATAGGAGCAGTACTCATTTCTGAAACAGGACGGCATTATCCTGTTACGGCTCAACTACGCTTCTATTGCACCAACAATATGGCCGAGTATGAGGCTTGCATTCTGGGTCTGCGCTTGGCTGCTGACATGGATGTCCAAGACGTCTTGGTCTTGGGAGACTCGGACCTCTTGGTACATCAAATTCAGGGTGAATGGGAAACACGAGATCTAAAGCTCATACCATACCGACAATGCTTGCATGATCTGAGCAAGCAATTTCGATCGGTAAAGTTCAAACACATCCCGAGAGTTCACAATGAGGTTGCGGATGCCTTGGCCACCTTGGCATCAATGCTGCACCACCCTGACAAAATGTATGTTGATCCTCTACACATCCAGGTCCGTGATCAGCACGCCTACTGCAATGCCATAGAAGAAGAAGCAGATGGCGAACCCTGGTTTCATGATATCAAGGAATACCTCAGGATGGGGATATATCCAGAACATGCCTCTGGAGACCAAAAAAGAGCCCTTCGGCGTTTGTCGAATGGTTTCTTCCTCAGTGGAGGAGTATTGTACAAAAGAACCCCGGATTTGGGATTGTTGAGATGCATAGATGCCGGGCAGGCAACGACGGTTATGGCGGAAGTACATGCCGGAGTTTGTGGGCCGCACATGAGCGGATATGTATTGGCAAGAAAGATCCTTCGAACAGGGTGTTATTGGCTAACCATGGAACACGACTGTATCACTTTCGTAAGGAAATGCCATCAGTGCCAGATACATGGAGATTTGATTCATTCTCCGCCAACAGAGTTACATACGATGTCAGCACCCTGGCCGTTTGTAGCATGGGGCATGGATGTCATTGGGCCCATCGAGCCAGCAGCGTCCAACGGTCATAGGTTCATTCTAGTGACCATTGATTACTTCACCAAATGGGTTGAGGCTAAAACCTTCAAATCAGTAACCAAGAAGGCAGTGGTGGACTTTGTTCACTCCCATATCATCTGCAGATTTGGGATCCCAAAAGTGATCATCACGGATAACGGTGCGAATCTTAATAGCAGCTTGATGAGAGAGGTATGCCAACAATTCAAGATTACACACCGCAATTCCACCCCATATCGTCCTAAGGCAAATGGAGCAGTCGAAGCAGCCAATAAGAATATCAAGAAGATACTGCGAAAAATGGTGGAAGGGTCCAGACAATGGCACGAGAAATTACCCTTTGCCTTGTTGGGTTACCGCACTACCGTCCGGACTTCCATAGGCACAACTCCTTATTTGTTGGTGTATGGAACTGAGGCCGTGATACCAGCGGAGGTCGAAATTCCGTCCCTCCGAATTGTCGCTGAAGCCGGAATTGATGATGATGAATGGATCAAAGCTCGCTTGGAACAGTTGAGCCTGATAGATGAGAAAAGATTGGCAGCAGTGTGCCATGGTCAGCTGTACCAGAAGAGAATGGCAAGAGCGTATAATAAGAAGGTGCGCCCTAGGAAATTTGAAGTAGGGCAGCAGGTATTAAAGAAGATCCTCCCACATCAGGTCGAGGCAAAAGGCAAATTCGCCCCAAATTGGCAAGGGCCTTATATCGTGACCAGAATATTGTCCAACAGTGCTTTGTGTTTGACAGATGTCGAAGGTAGATGCGTCGACATGGCTATCAATTCAGATGCAGTCAAGAGATATTATGCGTAACTTCTTCAATTATGGCAATTTTTGGTTTATTTGTTTGTATTTGGCATTTGTTGAATAATGAGATGACGGAGACAATTCTTTCTTCTATCCAAACACTTTTAACCCTCGCTTCCCCCTTTGAGCCTTAAGCAATTTTTTCAATACCCCTCTTTTGGAATCACTAATGGGAAAGATATGAAAAAAGAAAAGAAAAGAAAAAGAAAAGAAAAGAAAAAGACATGAAAAAAATGAAAAGAAAGAAAGAAAAAGGAAGAAGATAAAATCACAAATACAAAACCGTGGGAACTACGTTTGACCTAATTCCTCAAAGAGGATACGTAGGCGCCTCACGGCTCGGTCATAGTATGCATCATAGTGAATATAGGATGCATAATGTACATAGTGTGCACAATATAGCACAATGTGCGTAACACACGTAGCTCAACATAAGCAAAATAAATGCCCCAAGCAAGAAAACTGGGGCAGAGGTTATGTTTTAAGTTCCAACAAAGGTTTGATTCCAAAAGTTGTAGCACATCACCACTCAAATTGTTTTCATTTTTATAGCCTTTCTTCAAACCCACACCAAAACCAACATCAGCATCCAAAAGACCTCCCGATCAATGTTCGAGAGATGTCAAGTCCGGCGAATAAGACCGAGAATAATACACTGACCCCCAGCAAAGAAGAGGATCATAAGACTAGGAATGAATTGATAGTCAAAGGAATCTCCAGAAGAGAGGGTCGTATCTACAACGCCCCGATTCCTCGAAAGAAATAAAATGAGAGAGCCTCATCGGTGAAAACCTTCGCAGGCACCGAGAGGCGATGTAAGATGAGGGATATGAAATGAGAGAGTCTTCTTGGTGAAAACCTTCACAAGCACCATAAGGCGATGTGAGATGAGAGAAACGAGAGAGTCTTATTGGTGAAAACCTTCACAGGCGCCATAAGGCGCCGGGAGATGAGAGAAACGAGAGAGTCTTATTAGTGAAAACCCCTCGAAGGGCACTATGAGACGACAAGACAGATTAGCAAAAGCTACAAGATCCGAAACAGACACCCCTTTTCATCCCCAGCAAGTCAGACCATCGGGCAAAGCGATTGATACAAATAGACTGGGTCGGGAATCTATGGTGCACGTCATGATCACGGGGACCAGTTGTGTCCTCCAGATAAGTTCTTTGATTGTCTCCTCCCACAAAAAATATTGGTTCAGAAAGATTTTCTCCTTTCCATATCTTTTATTCTTTTCCTAAAATGTGTCTTGAAAGGATTTTTCAAAGCTTACTACCAGAAACCGAAGGGGAATTCATCCCAATGCAGGATAATACAAACAGTCTTAAAGGCCGGTCCCAGGCAATGCAGTGATTGTGCCCGGACAATGTCGGAGGAAGTAAGCTCATAAAGGGAGTGGTTTCAGGAGTTAAAAACAGACTCCCACAGCATGTGCTTAAAGAGAAAGCAGAAAGGGGAATTAATTGAAAGCCAATCCCCAGCAAGCTAGAGACCCCCCCAGCAGGCAACTCTGCCCGTTAATCGATTATGGGGACATAGAGCAAGAAAAGGGGAAGAGAGAAAAATCGCTCGCCGGAAAGGCACCCTCTACCACCACGATTAAAACTGACTAAATCCTTTTGTCTATTGCAGGAGAACAAAGAATTGACAATGGCAGCAAGATGCAACGCCAGGGAAGTCATCAAAAACCGGGGCAGAAAATTTTCTGCCAATTGTCGAAAATTTTCTCGAAAAAACGGGAAGCAATTTCAATACATTTAAGTTCTAGGTCGCCCACCAGTATAATGCGGGAATACATTTAAGTTCAAGGTCGCCCACCAGTATAATGCGGGAATACATTTAAGTTCTAGGTCGCCCACCAGTATAATGCGGGAATACTTTTAAGTTCTAGGTCGCCCACCAGTATAATGCGAGAATACATTTAAGTTCTAGGTCGCCCACCAGTATAATGCGGGAATACATTTAAGTTCTAGGTCGCCCACCAGTATAATGCGGGAATACATTTAAGTTCTAGGTCGCCCACCAGTATAATGCGGGAATACATTTAAGTTCTAGGTCGCCCACCAGTATAATGCGGGAATACATTTAAGTTCTAGGTCGCCCACCAGTATAATGCGGGAATACATTTAAGTTCTAGGTCGCCCACCAGTATAATGCGGGAATACTTTTAAGTTCTAGGTCGCCCACCAGTATAATGCGGGAATACATTTAAGTTCTAGGTCGCCCACCAGTATAATGCGGGAATACATTTAAGTTCTAGGTCGCCCACCAGTATAATGCGGGAATACTTTTAAGTTCTAGGTCGCCCACCAGTATAATGCGGGAATACTTTTAAGTTCTAGGTCGCCCACCAGTATAATGCGGGAATACATTTAAGTTCTAGGTCGCCCACCAGTATAATGAGGGAATACTTTTAAGTTCTAGGTCGCCCACCAGTATAATGCGGGAATACATTTAAGTTCTAGGTCGCCCACCAGTATAATGCGGGAATACATTTAAGTTCTAGGTCTCCCACCAGTATAATGCGGGAATACATTTAAGTTCTAGGTCGCCCACCAGTATAATGCGGGAATACATTTAAGTTCTAGGTCGCCCACCAGTATAATGCGGGAATACTTTTAAGTTCTAGGTCGCCCACCAGCATAATGCGGGAATACATTTAAGTTCTAGGTCGCCCACCTGTATAATGCGGGAATACATTTAAGTTCTAGGTCGCCCACCAGTATAATGCGGGAATACATTTAAGTTCTAGGTCGCCCACCAGTATAATGCGGGAATACTTTTAAGTTCTAGGTCGCCCACCAGCATAATGCGGGAATACATTTAAGTTCTAGGTCGCCCACCAGTATAATGCGGGAATACATTTAAGTTCTAGGTCGCCCACCAGTATAAAGCGGGAATACATTTAAGTTCAAGGTCGCCCACCAGTATAATGCGGGAATACATTTAAGTTCTAGGTCGCCCACCAGTATAATGCGGGAATACATTTAAGTTCTAGGTCGCCCACCAGTATAATGCGGGAATACTTTTAAGTTCTAGGTCGCCCACCAGTATAATGCGGGAATACATTTAAGTTCTAGGTCGCCCACCAGTATAATGCGGGAATACATTTAAGTTCTAGGTCGCCCACCAGTATAATGCGGGAATACATTCAAGTTCTAGGTCGCCCACCAGTATAATGCGGGAATACATTTAAGTTCTAGGTTGCCCACCAGTATAATGCGAGAATACATTTAAGTTCTAGGTCGCCCACCAGTATAATGCGGGAATACATTTAAGTTCTAGGTCGCCCACCAGTATAATGCGGGAATACATTTAAGTTCTAGGTCGCCCACCAGTATAATGCGGGAATACATTTAAGTTCTAGGTCGCCCACCAGTATAATGCAGGAATACATTTAAGTTCTAGGTCGCCCACCAGTATAATGCGGGAATACTTTTAAGTTCTAGGTCGCCCACCAGCATAATGCGGGAATACATTTAAGTTCTAGGTCGCCCACCAGTATAATGCGGGAATACTTTTAAGTTCTAGGTCGCCCACCAGCATAATGCGGGAATACATTTAAGTTCTAGGTCGCCCACCAGTATAATGCGGGAATACATTTAAGTTCTAGGTCGCCCACCAGTATAATGCGGGAATACTTTTAAGTTCTAGGTCGCCCACCAGTATAATGCGGGAATACATTTAAGTTCTAGGTCACCCACCAGTATAATGCGGGAATACATTTAAGTTCTAGGTCGCCCACCAGTATAATGCGGGAATACTTTTAAGTTCTAGGTCGCCCACCAGTATAATGCGGGAATACTTTTAAGTTCTAGGTCGCCCACCAGTATAATGCGGGAATACATTTAAGTTCTAGGTCGCCCACCAGTATAATGAGGGAATACTTTTAAGTTCTAGGTCGCCCACCAGTATAATGCGGGAATACATTTAAGTTCTAGGTCGCCCACCAGTATAATGCGGGAATACATTTAAGTTCTAGGTCGCCCACCAGTATAATGCGGGAATACATTTAAGTTCTAGGTCGCCCACCAGTATAATGCGGGAATACTTTTAAGTTCTAGGTCGCCCACCAGCATAATGCGGGAATACATTTAAGTTCTAGGTCGCCCACCAGTATAATGCGGGAATACATTTAAGTTCTAGGTCGCCCACCAGTATAATGCGGGAATACATTTAAGTTCTAGGTCGCCCACCAGTATAATGCGGGAATACATTTAAGTTCTAGGTCGCCCACCAGTATAATGCGGGAATACATTTAAGTTCTAGGTCGCCCACCAGTATAATGCGGGAATACATTTAAGTTCTAGGTCGCCCACCAGTATAATGCGGGAATACTTTTAAGTTCTAGGTCGCCCACCAGCATAATGCGGGAATACATTTAAGTTCTAGGTCGCCCACCAGTATAATGCGGGAATACATTTAAGTTCTAGGTCGCCCACCAGTATAATGCGGGAATACATTTAAGTTCTAGGTCGCCCACCAGTATAATGCGGGAATACATTTAAGTTCTAGGTCGCCCACCAGTATAATGCGAGAATACATTTATGTTCTAGGTCGCCCACCAGTATAATGCGGGAATACATTTAAGTTCTAGGTCGCCCACCAGTATAATGCGGGAATACATTTAAGTTCTAGGTCGCCCACCAGTATAATGCGGGAATACATTTAAGTTCTAGGTCGCCCACCAGTATAATGCGGGAATACTTTTAAGTTCTAGGTCGCCCACCAGTATAATGCGGGAATACATTTAAGTTCTAGGTCGCCCACCAGTATAATGCGGGAATACTTTTAAGTTCTAGGTCGCCCACCAGCATAATGCGGGAATACATTTAAGTTCTAGGTCGCCCACCAGTATAATGCGGGAATACATTTAAGTTCTAGGTCGCCCACCAGTATAATGCGGGAATACTTTTAAGTTCTAGGTCGCCCACCAGTATAATGCGGGAATACATTTAAGTTCTAGGTCGCCCACCAGTATAATGCGGGAATACATTTAAGTTCTAGGTCGCCCACCAGTATAATGCGGGAATACATTTAAGTTCTAGGTCGCCCACCAGTATAATGCGGGAATACATTTTAAGTTCTAGGTCGCCCACCAGTATAATGCGGGAATACTTTTAAGTTCTAGGTCGCCCACCAGTATAATGCGGGAATACTTTTAAGTTCTAGGTCGCCCACCAGTATAATGCGGGAATACTTTTAAGTTCTAGGTCACCCACCAGTATAATGCGGGAATACTTTTTAGCTCTAGATTTTGGAATCAGTCACCCCACCTGAAGACGGAAGGGTACAACAAAGATCCCCAAGCAGGAAACAATAAAATCCCCAGCACCGAGAAGTAGACAACTGCAGAGGCAAGCGCGCAATTCAAAGGGAAAAAGGAACGCGTCTCAGAAGAAGAAGTTCGGAAACATTATAACATGCCCAACATAACAATTTTGATGAAAAGTCATACCACCAAAGAAACAATGGAAAGGCTTGAAGAAGAGGGCATGTTCCCCGCGGATCAAGCAAAGTGATGAAAACTGGCATTCAGAAAAGGTGAAGGGTCAGCATCATCTCCAAGTTCACAAAATAAAGGCGTCAGAAGAAAGCGTTAGCCGACAAGAAAGCAAGACAACAAGAACAAGTTGGAGATGGATGAGATCTCATACTCTAGCTTAACTTCTTGTTTTTCCTTTTAGAGCAATGTAACAGGGAGATCGGTTGAGCAGTAGCATCCTACAGCAGCATGCGACAGCGCACAACAGCAGCAAGCAATACAGTCACACGGTAGTCCCAGCTACCAAAATTTCCCGAACTACATTGACCTGATTCCTGTTTCAGCCCAGGATATGTAGGAAACCTCTGAAGCAAAGGTTCGGTCAAATCTTTTTCAAAAATGCTTCACACGGAGTATTCGGACGGGCAAAAATCGCTCGCTTTATCTTTGCGCGAAAACCCTTCGTGTCTTCATGCAAAGAGGGGCAGCTGTAAGCACGTGATTTTTGCTTCACGGACAATCGCTCCAAAAGAAAATAAAAATAGTGGCAAATGGCTTCGCTATACAATTTTTCGATCTTTCCGTAACATGTGTTGTTGGTCATTTGTGGGTCTGTCCATTTTGCATCTAGACATTATCAAACAAAAATACAAAAATGCCTGTCGTTAAAAGAAAATTCAAAAAATACATATGTATATGTGCATCGTTCGTTCTAGGCTTTTAGTTCACTTACTTAAATATTTTGTGATAATTGTGTTAAATGTTGCATTATTGTTTAGTTTTAATTTCGTAATTTTTTTTTTGTTTTAAAAGAAAAATGAAATTAGAAAACAAAGAGGGAAGGAAATCGGTTGGGCCCAAAAGAAATGAAACGAAAACAGGCCCAACCAGCACTGATCCAGTCCAAAACCGGCTGCCTAAGCAGCAATTCAAACGACGCCGTATGAGGGCGTTCGATCTGAGCCATCCGTCCAGGCCAATCCAACGGCTCAGGACCTCTATCAGTAACCCGTTTCAAAACCCGACCCAAATAACCATTTTAACCGACCCCCTCACTTAAACCAAACGACCCCGTTTAACTACCAAACGACCCCGTCTCATTTCTCAGCATCAGATCCAAGCCGTTGAGATCATCTGATCTAACGGCTCAGATCCAATCAGCCTCCCCATATATAAACTCAACCCTTCACCCCACGCCCCCTATCCGAACCCCACCCCTCACTCGTCTCCTTCCCCGAGCTGAAACCCCAAACCCTAGCAAGCCGCCCTAGTTTCCCTTCCACCAAAACCCGGCGGCATGAACGCCGGTGGCCACCTCCCGAACACCCTAAGACCCCCTCACTCCCCTGAACACGAATCCACTAACCACGAACCTCGAATCATCTCCTATCGTCTCGAATCTGGATTTGAAGATTCGAGACAAAACTCGATCTACACCAAACCTCACCATCTTTGTATCAGCCACTCCCCTGACCTCCCTCGTGACCAAACCAAGCTTGGTTTGGTCCGAATCTACCCACAACTCCCTAAAAATCGGATCTGGAAATCCAGACCTTAGAACACATGCACCTGGGGAATCCGGCCGGCCTTGACAAGGGTTTGAGGTCTAATAGAGCTTAATCAAGGTGTTCTCATGTGAGAACACCCTGATTAAAGTTTGTTCGGACTCAAGAGTTCGAAGTTGAGTCTGATTTGGGGTCCATTTTTGATTTCAAACTTTGTCGGTAAGTTTTTCTTTCCCTTTTTCGTTTATATCAACTGCTGATTAAGTCATTAGCATGCTTCGTGTTAATTGTTTGTTGTTTTCTGATAGCTTCTTAATTTCTTTCATCTCTGTAAAGACCTTTTATTTGGTCGATTGGTTTCTGTGTATGATTTAAATGTATCCTATGATAAGCATGTCCGATTAGTATAGTCGTCGCATGAATAAACTTATATAGGTTCCTAGTGACTGACCAAGTTGTCCGAAGCCCTTTAGGTCCCTGTATGTGTTGTTTATTTGAACGACTGATTATTACCTGTTATAATTAGTATAGTCGACTCGATAAATGTCGTCGATCAGTTTTCTATAACTAATGAATCGAATGAGCTAATAATGTCGCATGACTAATTGAACCTTGCCACTGACTGAATGCCCCAGCATTGTTTGAAATGGTTTGTTTGCATTGTGAAACTGACTGAAAAGGTTCAGTCCAGGCAGTCTTGAATTTGAACTTTCATCAGTTCAAAAATGCCCTGATGCTGCAATAGGCAGGGCAGTAATAGTCCAGGGTTAACAAGGGCATTCTGGGGTGTTAAAAGGGCAGAAAGATTAGTTTAAATGAGCTGACAAGTAGGGTACTAATTTAGGATTAAACTAATACCAATTGGGAGCAAGACATAAGAGTATGGGGCTTGAAATGAATAATAAAATGATGCTCATAACTCTTGATTAAACAAAAGACCAGGCGTGGGGAACGAAGGGGCTGGCACCAAAGATGCTTAGGCATGGGCTTAAAGGGTATGGGTATTCTGCCAATTGGCAAGGCAGGCAGCTCAGCTGCACTAGTGCATTTGTCCTATAAAGAGGCCATTTGAGAACTTAAACAGGGCTGGACATTTTAGTCTTGAGAAAAGAGAAAAACAAAGTGAAAATTTTCAGAATACTTTGACTAAAACACTGCCCAAAACTGCATAAGGAACTAAGTTGGTTGAGCTGTTCTGGCCAAGTCAGTTATTCTAACTAGGGTCATTACTGTTCCGTTAAGAGAAGGCTGTGTGTTTTCTGCTGTGATTGTTACTATACTGAGTTTTTCTGTGTGCTGTGGATTGACTTTTAGCCTTCTTGATTGTTGGAACTGTACTGGGTATTTGCTGAGTTTTGTGGTTATTGGGTCTTCTGTTGCTGTTACATTTGGTATCTTGGGTTTTCGGTTGGTTCATTGCTCTTTTTCTGGGATTTGTCTGTCTGATGCTCAAGCACCTGTGGGCTACATAGTTGCTGCTGGTTGTGTTGCTGTGTTGTTGCTATCTGTTGTTGCTGTTGATTACTTGCTGCTGATACTCTTTCTCTTCCTCTTCTTATTGTGCAAACATCCAGGTACACGACTAATACTGTCAATGTAACTTGAAGTTGAGTATGAATGCAAAAAGAGAAGAATTGAAGATTGTTTACTTTAAGCATAGACTGTTATATTGAATATCCTGTAATGCATGATAGTTTACATTTTGTTTGGATACTGAAGGCAACTTGCACGCCTAGTAAATATCAATGTATGGGGATTGAATGTTAGTTGTATATGTAGGCTGTTAGATGAATATTCCTAATGCAGTAGGTTGTATCCCAGACTTAGGTTTAAATTGTGTAACATACTCTTTAATGTAGGCCAGGCATGTAAACTATCCACTACTAGTATAGTTCTTTCCCCTTTTGCTAGTTTGTCACATATAAATTGATAAAGAACAAAGAATCAGTTCTAGGCCTCCACCCCAGGAAGGCCGAGCCCAAATCGAAAATCAGCTAGGCCTGTATCGGAAAAACAGGGCCCAAGTCGGGCCATCTCGCATGAGCTGGGTTTGGGCCCATAATTTGCGACTAGTTGTCCATAAATGCAGTCACGTTTTATTATTCTGTAGTAGCACTTTAAATCCGGTTTTATAATCAACTAAGGCTATTTACTGCTTTCAATTGATAGAGACAAACACGACGAGAAACATAGTTGCTATAGGATATCCCTTAAAAATAACAACGAGATGAGCCTCGATAAAAATAAACAAAACGCAGATACGGGGCCCTTGTTAAATGCATATTAGTGAAGCATTTAGTTTCCAGGACGGGTTGTTTAGCCAATCTCACAACCTCCCTAAAATAACAATACGTTAGACTCTTAGGACGCGCCTTAATAAATCTTACCTTCGTAAACTCGGGTGCACATTGATGTGACCCAAATCCAAATCTCAACGGAATCGAAATGTGTTTCTAATCACGGGTACATTGATTGTGACGTGGTTCGAGATGCGTGTCCATGACGTTGCAAATTCATTTTAAAATAAGGATGAGATGAGCCTCGCCGAATAAAAATACAAATTGCGGGGCCCTCAGTAAATATTTGTTTAAAATTACTTAGACTTCAGGAGGGCCGTTTAGCGAATTTCGCGGCCTTCCCCAAAATAACAATACGTTAGTTGCTTTAGGCGCGTCTTAATAATTTATTTTTCTTAATTCGGGTGCACATTTATGTGACCCAAATCCAAATCTCAACCGAGTCGAGATATGTCAATAACCACGGGTGCATTGATGTAACGGGGTTCGAGACATGTTTTCACGACGTTGCAAGTCCTATAAAATAACAGTGAATGATAAAAGCGGTTAAAAGATAAAAGTGCACGTTTGTATAAAATCAGATAATCAAGCCAAGTATAACAATTGAGCGACCGTGCTAGAACCATGGGACTCGGGAATGCCTAACACCTTCTCCCGGGTTAACAGAATTCCTTATCCGGATTTCTGGTACGCAGACTGTAATATATAGTCATTCATTCCATCGATTCGGGATTAAAATTGGTGACTTGGGACACCCTAAATCTCCCAAGTGGCGACTCTGAAATAATTAAACCAATCCCGTTTCGATTGTCCTTTAATTGGGAAAAACTCCCCTGCGCCCCTCGGGCGCGTAAAAAGGAGGTGTGACAGCAGTTAGATACAAAAGTGAACCAATCATACCCCTATACAACTTCTAATCAACTGATGAATCAGGTTCATCTATGTCTAATTTAATGGCAGTTGCAATGGGGGTGTCTATTTCCTTTGATTCATCTATTTTAAACTTTTTGATCAGTTCCTTTGCATATTTCTGCCGATGGATCATGGTTCCAATTGGACTTTGTTTGATCTGTAAGCCTAAGAAAAAGTTAAGTTCACCCATCATACTCATTTCAAACTCACTCCCCATTAATTTGGCAAAATCCTTACTCAGTTTGTTAGTGGTTGCCCCAAAAATTATGTCATCAACATATACTTGTACCACAAGAAGATCCTTACCTTTTTCCCTCAAGAATAGAGTACTATCAATTTTACCTCTTTTGTAGCCATGCTCAAGTAGGAATTTTTACAATCGTTCATACCATGCTCTAGGAGCCTTCTTGAGTCAATAGAGAGCCTTGTCTAATTTGTACACATGTTCAGGACACTCCTTGCTCTCAAACCCTGGAGGTTGTTTAACAAACACTTATTCTTTTAGGTAGCCATTCAGGAAGGCACTCTTGACATTTATCTGATGAAGAGTGAACTCCATGTGTGCTGCAAAAGCTATGAGAAGTCTTATTGCCTCCAGTCTTGCAACTAGAGCAAAAGTCTCATCATAATCTATACCCTCCTCTTGGCTCTAACCTTGGACCACCAGTCTTGCCTTGTTTTTTATAACTGTTCTATCTTCATCAAGCTTGTTTCTGAAGACCCATTTTGTGCCAATCACTGATTTGTCCTTGGGTCTTGGAACTAGATGCCAAACTTGACTTCTCTCGAACTGATTGAGTT
The DNA here is from genome assembly GCF_000393655.2 of Nicotiana sylvestris. Lineage (NCBI taxonomy): Eukaryota > Viridiplantae > Streptophyta > Magnoliopsida > Solanales > Solanaceae > Nicotiana > Nicotiana sylvestris. Next base: position 61,456,294 of record NC_091058.1, read on the forward strand.
CATCTTGCATCGCATTTAGCCAGTCTGCATCCTGCAAAGCCTCAACAATATTTTTAGGTTCAATAAGAGATAGGAAAGCATCAAAAGCACACAGATTCTTTAATTGTGATCTAGTTTTGACTCCAGAGGTTGGATCAGTAATTATGTTCTCAATAGGATGAGAACTTTGATACTTGTGAGGTTTCACAACCAACTGATTTTTCTTTGATGTTTCTCCCATGTTCTGCTGCTGAGGAACAGGTTCATGAACAGGTTCCTTTAGGGGTTTGGTTTCAGTTCCTCTTTGATCAGTTCCCCCTGTCAGGTTGCTTTGGGTGGAAGAACATGTTCCATCACCCGTTCCTTCTTTTGGTACCACTTTAGCTTGAGCTGAGACTTCACTCAAATCTTTTACCAGTCCAATAGCTTCATCTTCATGTTCCTGTTTCTCAGAAAGAATGTTAGTTTCATCAAACACTACATGCACACTTTCTTCTACACACAAAGTTCTTTTATTAAACACTTTATATGCTTTTCTATGTGAAGAATATCTCAAGAATACTCCCTCATCACTTCTGGGATTAAACTTACCTAGGGAGTCCTTTTCATTATTGTGCACAAAGCACTTGCATCCAAATGCCCTAAGATGGGATATATTTGGTTTTCTCCCTTTAAGTAACTCATAGGGAGTCTTCTCTACAAGAGGTCTAGTCATGCATCTATTTATGATATAAAATGCAATGTTGACAGCCTCTGCCCAGAAGCTATAAGGCAGTTTACTAGAAAGAAGCATAGTCCTAGCCATATCTTCAAGAGTCATATTCTTCCTTTCAACTACTCCATTTTGTTGAGGAGTCCTAGGGGCAGAGAAGTTATGATCTATACCATGCTCATCACAAAATCCAGCAAACTTAGCATTTTTAAATTCAGTTCCATGATCAGACCTGATGGATGCAAGTTGATTACCTAGTTGTTTATGAGTTTTTCTAAAAAAGGCAGTAAATATGTCAAATGCCTCATCCTTAGATGTTAAGAATAGTACCCAGGTAAACCTAGAATAATCATCAACAAGTACCATCACATATTTCTTGCCACATTTTCTCAATGTTCTCATTGGACCACAGAGATCCATATGAACCAGTTCCAACGTCCTGGTTATGCTTACCAATTTCTTGCTTTTAAATGATGATCTTACCTGCTTCCCTCTTACACAGGCCTCACAGACTTTGTCTTCCTTGAACTTGATGTTAGGTAACCCTATCACCAAGTCCTTGGAGACTAATTTGTTGAGTTGTTTTAGACTTGCATGACCAAGTTTTTTGTGCCATAAGAGGGGATTATTGTCCAACACACTCAAGCAAGTGAGTTTATTTTTTGAAAGAGTGGACAAATCTACAATGTAAATATTGTTAACTCTTTTTCCCTGCAAAACAATCTTGTCAGTGGTAAGGTTAATCACAAAACATTTGGCAGAGGTAAATGCTACAAGGTTACCTCCGTCACACAGTTGTGATACGCTGATTAGGCTATATTTCAAGCCATCTATCAAGTAGACATTCTTAATAGAGTGTGAGTCTGTATTACCTACCTTTCCAACCCCAATAATCTCATCTTTCTTCCCATTTCCAAATGAGACATTACCTCCTTTTAAGTCCTCAAGTGAAAGGAACTGGTTCTTGCTTCCAGTCATATATTTTGAGCAGCCACTATCCATGTACCATATTTGGCTACTTCCCTTCACTTGGACCTGCAAAAAGAAATTAGGGGTTAGTCTTAGGAACCCAAACTAGTTTGGGTCCCTTTCTATAGGCAAACGGATAAATCAAATTCCTTTTAGCCCACCCAAGCAGCCTATTTTTTCTTGAACAAAAGCTTTGTTCTTTTGACTGGCCTTTTCTTTTGCATTACATTCATTTTTGTAATGACCAGTCTTGCTACAGTGTGTGTAGATTTTGTTTTCAGGAAGAGTGAGGTACTTGCTTTTGGGTTTCCACTTAGGTGTTTGTGCCCCATAACCAAGTCCTCTCTTCTTGCTACTGTGATGTTCTTGTAGCCAGGATAGTGCATCAGAAGCCTTATTCCATTTGCAAGTTCTGTCTAGTTCATGCTTTAGCTTCCCTAAGTCTTCTTTTAAGGCTCTTATCTGCTCATCCTTTATGTACAACTCATCCTTCATTTTTTCTAGGTTTTCTTCTAAGGTGAGATGTGTGTGATCAGCTTTCTTCTTACCTGTTCCTAATTTTAGTTTTAAACTATCAGACCTAAGTTTTAAGATACTGGTGTCAAGTTCAAGAACTTGGTTCTTCAACTCAGCATTTTTACTATCACTCTAATTAGCCCTAGATTCTAGATTTTTGCACTTGGCTTTTAAGATCACACACTCCCTAGATAGCTCTTCCTTCTCATTGTTGATTATTTTAGACTCTTCGATGAAGTCTAGCAATAGTTCAGACAACCTTTCTTTAGACAGAAATTGTAAGGCCCAGGAAAAATTTCGCTAAGTAAACTAGGATTTTGTGGTGCCACGTAGGCTAATTATAATATTTTATGTGCTATTAACATAGTGGACATCAATTTCACTTGGTAAATAAGGGTACAAGTCTTGTGGTAAGTAATTTGGGGCCCAAGAAAAGGCCTAAGGCTAAGTCAAATTGTAAAACTTCATGATAGGCTAAGATTTCAAATGAGTTCGCACAAGTCCCCACTTTGAACGAGCATATCTAAATATATAAGGTTTTATGTGATGAACAATAATATGAAAGGTATTTGAGTCTAGTTTCCAACACTTCAAACCGTTTGTCATTTGGACATTCCTACACAAAGTTATGATCAAATTACCAAAGGCTGGAAAAATGTGATCCTGTGTCAGATATGCGATCGCAAAAACTATTATGCGGTCCGCATACTTGATTTGCGATCGCAAATCTGGTTGAAAACTGGACCAGTGTAGCCCAGTTTTGGACACCAAGTTTTGCGACATGTTTGCGGCCAGCATACCCGTTCTGCGGTCTATTATGCGATCGCAGACCCGACTTTGGAAGGTTAATCTTCCTATTTTTATAACCCGACCCCATTTCAATATATAGGATTTGGGGTTCATTTTGGGGTCATTTCTTACTGGTTTTAGAGAGAGATGAGAGCATATAGAGAGATAAAGGAGAGGCCTAGCTTCAAAATCATCCAAATCTTGCTCAAGTCTTCAAGAATCAAAGAACTCAATCACATGTTCTTCATCTAAGAGGTAAGTTTCTATACATTAGACTTTAATTTCGAGTTTGGGGTATAAGATGGGTTATTGAGGTATGATTCTTGGGTGTATTAGTATTATGTATACATGCATGTACAAATTAGGTTTATAGGAAGATTATTGAACATAAATAAGTAAAGATTGGGTTGGGAAATGAAGAAAACCTTGTAAAAGAGATTTGAAATCAAGATGCTCAACTAGTATTTGATAAATTGCTCAACTGAGCTGAAACCATGAATACCTTCCTAATTTGTGTTTAATTTTGTTATGTCTCAAAGTAGATTGGGATTGCTAGAATTTTCGGAACGTTGTAGTAACTTAAGGAAAGCTTTAACATGGTATGTATGACTAAAATCCCATCTTTTAGAAATTGAGCTCTATTGATGCTTGTGTAAATGTGGTAAGACTGAACTTTGGATTCTTGCTTTGATTGATACTTTACATGAATTGGTGTTGTGACCCTATATTTGTGAAAGATGCATTCCAATATGATTAGTGTGCTATTCTTGATAACTTAAAAAGGGTGCAAGGAATATGATTCATATATTGAAATGTAAGACCTTAAATTGAGATTTGAGCTGCATATATTATGCCAAACTATGTGAAATCCTCTAAGTATAGAGATGTTTGAAGTAATCAAATGAATTTGGGAAATAGAGTGTGGCCAATTTGCCGAGAACTTGAATTATAATTGTACTCGGTGATGCCTATGACATGAGAAAATATGAAACAGATTATGAAATGAGCCTTGACTTTGCTTTCCATAAATGACTTCAATAATAAAGTGCCCTAAAGGCTTTGTACACAATTTATGTCATAAGTGACTGTTCGAGATAATGTTTTGCCTTATGAGTACATCCAATGTGATCCGAGTTGTTACATACTTCGATGTTGAAATTGTATATTGTCATGATTGGAAAAGAGTAATTCAAGAACAATTGGTGTAATTGCTTGTTTATGCCTCTGATGTGTGTTTTTATTGTGGTTTGGTGTGTCCCCTCCTTTTTGGGAGAATTCGTTGTGTTTAAAGTTCCATTGTTAATAAACTTGAGGTGTATGATTTCTAAAATATTGTATATGCCCATGATTCATGATTCCTCTCATGTGTACTTGACATCTTGAATTGAATGACTTATTTTTGAAAATGATATTGATGTGAAATATGTGGAAATGATGTGAAATATGGGAAAGAAGAGATTGAGTTATGAAATGCGGCCTAGTGCCAAGAATGATGTGAAGAGTTGTGGCCCCAAGTGCCAATGAAATGATATATGTGAAACGAAATGATTAATGAGAAGGGAACAATGCCTTGGTACGGTGGCCTAGCCGATCGGGCCGAGATCGGACTCAGCTCACGATAGCGGTGGTATTGTGAATGAATTTCGGAAAAAGGGAAAATGAGATTGTGATTGAGGTATATGTCTCAAATGAGGCAACCTAGCCGATCGGGTCATGATCGGACTCCGCTCAGAAAAGTGGTGGTATTATGAATGATGATGAACAATATTAAATGCCCCAACCTAAAGCTATGGGAATTATTTAAAAGTCATATGATTCTTCGATTTGATGATGTGGTGATTGTTAAAGCTTTTGATTGACCTTTATGATTTCTTTATTCTTGTTTGATAGTTCTTTCTAATGAGAAGGTGTTTATGATTTCTTTGCTCTTGTATGATAGTTCTTTCTAACTAGATAGTGTTTAGTTAAACATAATAGTGCTATTCGATGGCACTAACGTCCCTTTTGCCAGGGGCGCTATATCTTTAAATGGATGTAGGTGGTTCCATAAAAGGTAGTGTTGGTCGCAGCTAGTGACGCATCTTCCTTTCAGCTGATTTGGTGAGCCCCGCTTCATTTCGGGGTCATGTACCGTTGTTTATCATGTACTTTGTATTTAGAGGTATAGCCGGAGCCTTGTTGCCGGCATTTCCATATTATTCTTTGTGAGCACGTGATTTTTGCCCTACGAGAACTACTCCCAGAAAATTCAAAATAAGATAGTTTTGTGTTGTTTGTGATTTATTTGTATTTGTCTGTGCATGATTATTTTTACTTTAATTAAAAAAAAAAAAAATATTTGTGCATTTAGGATTTAACTTTACAAGTAGGAATTAATTAAACAATATTTGAATTTATAAGAATGAAAATCACAAAAAATATGTACTTTGCATTTTTAATTTAATCTCCAATTGTGTGATTTTATTTTGGTTGGTATTTGATTGTGCATGATAATTGTTATTAGAAGATAATTAGTATTTTTTAATTTTGGTTGGTAATCTAATCTAAATTTTAGATAGGAAATAAGAAGAAAAAGAAGAAACAAATAAGAAAGATGGGAAATTCGGACCAGGCCCATACCAAAAATCAGCCCAATACCCGCCCCAATCCAGTCCGTCTCAGAGACAAACCAAACGACGTCGTTTAGTAACGCTCAATCTGGGCAGTTGATCTCAGCTGATCAACGGTCCAGATCAACTCCTCCGTCACTCGACCCATTCCCATCCAAGACCGATTCGGTCTCAAGGGTAAACGAAGCGACGTCGTTTCCGTTTATGAATGGATCCAAGCCATTGATCTCATCAGATCGAATGGCCTGGATTCATCCCACCCTTTCATATATATACTTCAAACCATACCCCACCCCCAAACCAAACCCCCATCGCCCCATCGTCTCTCTCAGACCCTTCAGAGACGACCCTCCTCCAAACCCTAGCCGCCCTCGTTCCCTTCGCCTGAAAACCCGGCAGCGCCGGCTTCGATGACCATAAAAATAACACCCGTGAACTACCCTGCTCCCCCCTCTTCGATTCCACACTCCATTAACCTCGAATCATACTACAACTTCTCGAATATTCGATCAAAGATCCCCGTCCCAAACCCTAGCCTGTCCACTTAACCCCAAAATCACACCCAATAATCCCCTTGACCTCCTCGTCGCTAATCCCTAACCAAATTGGCTTGAATCTGAGTAAAACTCATCGAATGACGGATCTAGGGTTCAAACGGTTCGGGACTGTATCAAAGCTGTCAGGATCAAATGGGTTCTAGTTAGTATTATAAGCCTATTTCTGACGAAATAGACATGTAATACTAACTGGAACTCAAGTTCGAAAAGGCATGTTGGTGGGATTCGAGAAAAGAACAGTAAGTTCTTCTTAGCTTCTTCTTTTCCTTTTTCTATATGTTGATTGTCTGTGCTAGGTTGTAATCAGTCGTTTCTTTGGGTTTTCAGTTTAAGATAATTTTTAACCTAGTAAATACTCCGCTTCTTTTTCTGATTCTGGTGTAGTTCAATCGATTATTCGTTTGCCTAAATTAGGTTCGTTGTAATTCGTCTTTTGTCCGTTATTTTCTCCCTTCTCCATCAGACCTTTTTCTTGGTCCAAATTTTCCGTTGTTGATTATATGTTATAAATTGTTTGATCAATTGAATAAGTTTCGTCGATTAGTCCGGTAGGTTTGAGTGTTAGTTTAACATGATAGTAGTTTAATTTTGGTCTTGATTTCATAGTTCATTCCAGTCTATTTCCCTTCCTGCTTCGTTTCTGTTCTAAATTTTGTGTTGAAATGAGCCTGTTGGTATATTTGAACTTAGAACTGAGCCTGTTGGTATATTCAGTTCATCACATTGAACTGAATTCCTTGGTCATTTGTTATCCTAAATCTGTCAGTCCCCTTAAAGCTCTTCTGGTTGTTTCTTCTTTTGTGTTCCAATTTAATTAAGCGTATGCTCGTCTAGTTGATTTCAGTTCATTTGTTTCTGAGCTAAATATGATTGGTTCTCCAATATAGTTAGTTCAATATGTGCTGCCCTGAACCCTTAGTCTTCATTTTTTATGCCATTTGATTTGATATGAGTTTCTATCTTGAATTACTGACTGATTTGACAAGTTGAATTGGTTATAGCTATTGTAGTTTGTTGGTTAATTAGGATTCAGCTTAGTTAGTTGGTAGGTTTGGATAGGTTAGAGCTGAAAGGTTTAATACAGATTAAAAAGGATTGGGTAAGACAGTAATTTCAGGGACTTTAAGAGGGTATTTTGGGATTTAAATGGTTTGAAAATGGTTTAAGTTGAATGTTCTGTCCACTAAGTTTATGCATTAGTGGGGAACACAACATAATGGTACGGGGGGTAATGATAAAAAGTTAAAGGATACACATAGTAAAGGAATATTACAAGCTGGAAAGAAAAAGAAACATGTGGGGTAATAATAAAAGATCCTTCTTACAGCTGTAAAGAAAGGAGGAGGGCTGAAAAGGGTTGAAGAGTTGGGTTTAAATATAGAGATGAGTAGAGACATAAGGGGGGACTGGAACGGGCAGTAAAGGGGGAGAGAGTGAAAACACAGAGAAAAAAAATCCAAAGATATAGAGAGAAGACTGAGAGTTAAAAGATTAAGTGAGAAGAGATAGAGAGATAGGCATTGGGAGACCTGGGGAGAGGAAAAGTCAATCTGAGAGAACTTATCCAAGCTCAGTTTATTCTATTTGGGCGTCCGTATTGCTGTTTGGTTCTACAAATCAGTGTGATTTTTGGTTTGAGTGTATTTCTGATTTGGAGAGTGGTATTGCTGTGTTGGTTTTTGTTATAACTATTCCATTACTGTTGGTGATTTGCTGTTGGTGTTGTTGTGTCATCTGCTGCTGCTGACTGCTCTTCCTTCTTTTGTTCTGTTTTTCCAATCCAGGTACATGCCTGAAACTGGTCCAATGTAGCCGTTTGAATTGAAAGCTTAAATGAAATGGTCTTCTTTGGAATTTATGTGTTTAAGCTGTTAGTAGAGTAGTAGTAGATAATTTGTATTTGTTTAAACTCATTTTGGTTTTATGGTGTATAACTGAACTGATAGAACTATTATAGTATTGATTTAATTTCGTTTTGTGTGGTATAATTCCGGAATTAAAAGCAGGCTGAAAAGGAAAATGGTTTAGAAGTTCATGGATTTCACTTGTATTAACAACATTGAGTTGAAACCAGTAGGCAGGCATTGCATCCAGTAGTGTGTTAAAGTCTTAAGCATGTGTGTGATGAGGGTGGTCTCTTAGCTAATATGAGATGTATGAAAATCGTTCATGGTGTCTATATCGTTGCTTGAGCCCTGTTAATGTTCAGATATTTAGGTTAACACTTGTTTTGGAATTATGTAGCCTTGTCTAGCCTCACTATTATTAATTAAACGTTGCATGAATATGAATGTCGAACTGGAACCGGAAAAACATGATTCATAGTTAGTTTAGTGTATTTACCTGATTTGAGTAAACTATTAGACTAATCTTGATGGATATTTCCTTTTGGTCCTACTTAATTCAATTTTGGTTCTGAGCAACTTAGCTAGAGAAATCAGAAGGTTTTGAGTTAATAACACTTTGTTCCTGGCCTCTTAGCCTGTTTGGATTGTTTTGCCCACGCCAAGATTCGATATTGGTATGGGGGGCTACGGTTGTTTGGGCCTGTTTTACTCCCCATAGGCCCAAGTAACTCCCCTTTCCAAAGCTGGGAACGATTCCCATTCACTGCAGCTTTCAAGTAGGCCCGTTTAGTGCGTAGATTTGGATCTGTTTTAAAATTCAAAGTATAGTTTAGCTTGGTATAATTCAGTTCTTAATTAATTAGGGAAATTTTTTAGGGACAAACAAATAGAAAATCATAGTCACTTTTAGGTTGGCCTTTTAATAAAATGATGAGACGAGCCTCGTCAAACAAAAATACAAAATGCGGGGCCCTCAATAAATATTATATGAAAATACTTAGAATTCGGGAGGTCCGTTTAGCGAATTTCACGACCTTTCCCAAATAATAACGCGTTAAACTCTTTAGGCGCGATTTTAATGAAATTACATTCCTAAACTCGGGTGCGCATTTATGCGACCCAAATCCAAATCTCAACGGAGTCGAAATGTGTTGACCACCACGGGTGCATTGATTGCGACGTGGTTCGAGATGCGTTTTTACGACGTTGTAATCCTTTTAAAATAAATATAATAATAAAAGCGGTTTTAAAGCGAATAAATAGCACATAAGCTAGAGCATGTTTTGAAGTCATATAAAATCAAATACGACAGTTGAGCGACCGTGCTAGAACCACGGAATCTGGGAATGCCTAATACCTTCTTCCAGGTTAACAGAATTTCTTACTCGGATTTCTGGTTCGCGGACTGTTAACAGAGTCATATTTTCCTCGGTTTGGGATTCAACCGGTGACTTGGGACACCATTAATCTCCCAAGTGGCGACTCTAAATCTCAATAATAAATCCCGTTCCGATTGTCCTTTAAGTGGAAAAACTCCTTTATGCCTCTGCGGGCACGGGTAAAAAGGAGGTGTGACAGCTCTGGCGACTCTACTGGGGACAACACCCAGAACTTCTGGTTTAGGGTTCCAGAATTTGAGCTTAGAATAATTGTTATAATTGGCTTTATTTATTATCTGATTTTATTACCTGTTTGGGCTTAATGTGCTAAACGTTGCTTTTACCGCTTTGATATTATTTGAACTGTATATATAAACTGCTACGTAACCCCTCTCTTCTCTCTCCTGAGGAGTGCACGCTGGTCGTGACTTCTTTCTGTTAGTGTCATATCCCAAAATAGAACGAGGATTCGGAGGAGTTGCAAAACCGGATGATCTTTTGGTTACCGGTACACAGCTCTCATCCTCGGCTCGAGTTGTCCGCTCGGGTAAGCCAGGTCTAGAACAATACACTCAGACATTAAACCTAGTATAACAAAACCTCATGCCGGATCCCTAATAGGAACGTTTGTGTGCATCATATGCATTTTTTTGACTTAGGGGACTCAACACAGGGGTTGAGTCCGTCTAGGACAAGCAACCTGAAATGAAATGACCATCCTGTTGCATCCTATTTGTTTTACGCATTTATTTGCTTCATGCTGACCGGCTTCTGAAAATACGGGAATATCGGAAAAAGTGGGAAAAAGAGAAAAAGAAAAATAGCAGTGTAGAGAGATAATTACCTATTTTTAGAAAGAAAAAAAACCAGTGCCCAAATAGCGTCGAAACTCTGCCAAAATTTTGAGAAAATGAAAAAAAAATGTTTTTAGTGTGATTTACTTGAAAAAGAAAACAAAAAAAACAAAAGAAAGAAGTCTTGTTTTCCAAATTAGTTTATTTTCTTTGCCCGAACTACGCCAGTTTGATTCTCACAGGGTGTGAGATACATAGGCAACCCTCATCGGGTCCAACTTCCTTTTCGCAAAAATAACCAAAAGAACAAAATTTTACTTTTGTTTGAAAAATAGTTAGAGTGATGTCATTCTTGTCAGAAATAGCCGAATGTCCTTAAAAAGGGCGTCGGAAGGCCGTTTTTGCAAAAACAGCCACCTGTGGTCATTTGTTTTGCAAGGCTTTCACCAGTGAGCCAACACAGCCTTAAAATCTTCGTTCTCGAAGTACTGAAATGTCCTATTTGCGAAATCGGGTTTTATTTTATTTTTGAAAAAATGTGTGTTAATTTTATTTTGAGTCAAATAAGTCTTAAATTTTAAACACCCCAATAAACATGCAGAATGAGCACGAGTCAAAATTTGCCGGTAATAGTTATGAACAAAATCCCTTTGGAGTTACGTATGTGGTGGGAAGATCTGGGCAAGTCAGAGCAGGATAAGGTCAATCAACATTTGGGGGGTCTCACCGGGTTATTAAAGATCAGACCTAGAGGAGACATTATAAAGGCTTTGGTTACGTTCTGGGACCCGGCCCATAATGTATTTCACTTCTCGGATTTTAAACTCACCCCGACCTTGGAAGAGATAGCAGGTTATATGAAAAGTACTGCAGGTTTGAGGCATAAGTATCTGATCGCTCCAAGGGCCATTAACTCTCACAAATTCATGGATTTGCTAAAGATAAGCAAGGGAATCCCATATTCCGAGTTGGAAGGGGGGGTTTTCCACTCTACGTTTTATATACCAAAAGTACGGGCATGTATGAGGGTTCAATGATCCAGAAAGTGGGGTTTGCAGTAAAGGGAACCGAACAAAATGGGACGAGCATAGGCGTTTCGCTTACATGGTAGCATTCTTAGGCCTTGTGATGTTTCCCCGAAAAGACGGGAATATCGATTTGCGAGTGGCTGGAGTCGTCAAGGTCCTGGTTACCAACGCCAAGAGCACTCTTGCCCCTATGATAGTGGCTGAGATATACCGAGCTCTCACAGCTTGTAAAGCTGGGGCAGACTTCTTCGAGGGATGCAATTTGCTATTACAAATGTGGATGATCGAGCACTTGTTCCACCACCCTCAGTATATGAGTTATGGATCCGCAAAGAAAAGCTACATTGAAGAATTCAACACAAGGGTTTCAGGGTTCAAGTTACCGGAAGGGTTTGGAGAATGGATAGCCCGCCTTCGCGCCATCACTACAGGACAAATAGAATGGACACTAGGTTGGCTTCCTGTTGAAGAAATTATGTATATACCCGCCACAGGTCCTTATTTCCTCCTAATGGGTCTTCGAGGTATTCAGCCTTACGTTCCCTACAGAGTGATGAGACAATTAGGAAGGTGTCAAGTGATGCATCCAGATGAAGATCTCAGTATCCACGCGGTTGAGATTAGTTCCGACGGCCAATTTCACGAAGAAACAGTTCGTTCTGTTTGGAATGAGTGCCAGTATTTGACGGCAAGCACCCGAGTGCGGAACCTATCTAAAGGCGAGGTCTCACCCGCCTACCTTGCCTGGTATAGAAAGAAAAATGCTGCAAGGGCCGAATCAGAAAGACCGGCCAAAAAATCACACATTCAGGAATTCGTTGAGGTATCGCAAGAACCGTGGGCTTGGTTGGCCAAAGAAAACGAGTACAGGGCCACAATAGGAAAGCTGGAAAAGCAAGTCAAAGACCTGCAATTTGAGAATGGCTTACAAGCAGTGGCGGATGAGGGCGAAAAGAAAAGGCTAGCCAAAGAAAATGAGGCCCTCCGAGCTCAAATTCAGAAACTGAAAGTAGCGGCAGAAAATCCAGTCCGAAGTAACAGAGATGAAAAGCTCGTAGCTAACCTACGACAGAAAGTGAGTAACTATAGTTTCTATTTGAACAAAGCAGAAAGTGAACTGGTCGGGGCTAAAAAACAATTGACTAAAAATGTAGACGAACGATTATGCCTGGTTAAGCAGTTGAGAGAAAGGTACGACGATGAGGTCGCGAGGTTGAAGAAAAGGGTTATCGCCACGAGAAACAAAATGATCAAGCAGGCAAAAGACTTCAAGGTTGAAAGAGAACATTGTTACACGACGTTGGCGCAGTTAGAAATAGACTTGCAACAACTTCAGGAACAAAACTATGCATCCAAGCAAACTTTGGAGGCCAGGGCCCAGCAGATTGGGCGTTTGTTACAAGAAAAGGGCGTCATAAGAGAGAGGATTAGAAACATCGCTAACTACATCGTTATGAAGTGCCACACTTGTGAGGATATGACTCGCACTACATTCTTTGCAGCGGTGATGACCTTTGTTAAGCAAATAATGAACAGTTTGGACCGACTTCAAAGGGATCTTGCACATAGGCCTGTGGCGAGACCGAACGATGTCCCATGGACACCAGGAACATTGATGTACTCATAACTTTCCGTTTGAATCTGTATTTCTTTTTCTGTCAGAGTCTGTGAGTCATATTGGGTTTGCATTTTCTTTCTGTTCCGAGTCTGCATTTCTTTAGAGTGTGATATCTTGATTTCGGAGTCTGTTTGTTGTCTTTGCGTCAGAGTCTGTTGGTCTTTTTAAATTTGTTGATATTGAGTCTGTGTAATCGAAGCATCTGTTTTACAAAAGCTAAAAATTCCAAAAATGTTTTATTTACTTGCACACTTATCTGACAGTACTACGCACAGTCTGATTCATGCGGGGACATGATACGTAGGCAATCTCTATAGGATTCGACCACCACTAAAAAAGAAAAAAGGGGAATAAATAAAGAAGGATAGAATAAAGGAAGCTTTAAAAAAGGGCACAATTATGAGAGGCCGGAATGACGCACGCAACCGAAGCAAATGCATGATATAAATGGTTAATTGCCTAGGTGCATTGCATCCAAACGTCTAATTGCATATGTGTTAAACTCTAAAAACTAACAAGTTTGTTGATTTCCAGAGAATTCAAGCAGTTAGTATTTAGAGGATACTAGCACATTATCATTACCAAACCAGATCAAAGGGACCAATACCGGAAATCATGTCTATCCCAGATGTCGACACTAGTGTTGAGGTAGAGGAGTTGGACGTCTATAAAATGAAAGAGGAGATGCTCAAGCTTAAGCAACAGATGGCCGAAATGTACCAGGCCTAGTCCAAAGGGCGATCACCGCCAGCTTAACCAGCCAACCCAACTTTTACCCCACCATTAGCTCAGTCTCAGGATCATCCTGCCACCGATCCAGGTTTTCCCATTTATCAACACTACCATGGCACTACTTCTCATACACCACAAGCTCCACCACCAAAATCAATTCCATACCCTCCTCCGCCAGTCACCCCTGTATTTGTGGCATCTCCACCAACTGCACTTCATAAATCCCCGAGTGAACCTGTGTTCCAAGCTCAGGACAACTAGTATTATCCCCCGGATCTTACCTTCAAAGCGCCCGAAACCTATCCATATGATCCACATTCTGACCTACTGGGGAAAATAGAAAAACCGGCCAGAAATACTGAACAGGAAGAGATGTTCAGAAAAATGAAAAGCATAAAACAATCCTTCAGGGATATGAGAGGGTTAGGAGGTCAGGTAAGTGTAGCTTACAAAGACTTGTGTTTTTTCCCAGATGTACAACTACCGGTGGGGTTCAAAATGCCCAAATTCGACTTGTACAATGGACACGGTGATCCGGTGGCTCATCTGAGAGGTTTTTGTAGCAAGATGAGGGGAGCAGGCGGAAGAGATGAATTACTGATGGCGTATTTCAGCCAAAGTTTGAGTGGATCGGCGTTAGAATGGTACACCAGACAGGATCATAGCAGGTGGTACACATGGGACGATTTGGCCCAAGCATTCGCTTGTCACTTTCAATATAATCTTGAGATCATTCTGGACCGACTATCCCTGACCAAACTGGAAAAGAAGCAAAGGGAAAGCTTTAGAGAATATGGTTTCCAGTGGAGGGAGCAAGCAGCAAGGGTAAATCCCCCAATGAAAGAAAGCGAGATGGTCGATTACTTTTTGCAGGCTTTGGAGCCAACTTACTTTGGTCATTTGGTGTCCGCAATTGACAAGTCTTTTAATGAGGTTTAAAAATAGGAGGCATGTTCGAGGAGGGGCTTAAGTCCAACAAAATCATGAGTTATTCAGCGATCAAGGTGACCACTCAGGCCATCCAAAGCGGCACCGGGGGTGTACTTGGGAAAAAGAAGAAAGAAGATGTCACGACTGTTGAGTCCAGAGCCTGGTTCGGATCTAGAGGCCCGTCACCCTACTATAGCCAATCACGACCCTACCACCAAAATTACCCCCACACTTTATATAGCCCTCCACAGCAGCACTACCCACCGCCAGATTCCCATTTTTCCGTCCATCATGCACAAGCCTATACCCAAACCCCGGCACACACACAATGGCGTGCGCCAGCTCCAAAAAATCCATACCTAGCTCCACAAAACACATATTCACCCCCAAGGGCCTACAAAAATCCCCCCCGGGACGGGTTTTCGACCAAGCCAAGCCCTTAAGAATGAGAGGTCACAGAAGCGAAAGACTTTCACTCCATTGGGGGAATCATATACCAGTCTTTTCCATAGATTGAGGCAGTTGGGCATGTTGAATCCAATTGAGCATAAAATGCCAAATCCTCCCCCTAGAAATCTTGACCATTCGGTAAGTTGTGAGTACTGTTTAGGGGCCCCAGGGCATGATACAGAGAAATGTTGGAAGCTAAAAACAGTTGTGCAAGAGCTTATCGATACTCATCGGATCGAGGTTCAAGCCCCAGAAGCACCAAATATTAATCAGAATCCACTGTCAGCTCACCATGAGACACACATGATTGAGTTGATACACAAAGAAGGGGAGCCCAGGAAGCCCTCACAGACGGTAATGATGATCCGTTACAGTGAAACCATCTCAAAGGAAAAAGTAACCAGTGGGAAATCAGTGGTCCAGCTGAGAGGGGTAGATGATAAGCCAGTTGTGGTAGCCGAGAGAGGGTCGTCGAGCCTTGTTGCAGTGAAACCCGAGAAAGCTAAAGTGGTAGTGCCAGGGGTTGCAAGTAAACCTGTTGTGGTCGTGAAGGGTGCTCGCACAGAGCCTGCTATTATAAAATCGGTAACTCAGCTTCCAGTGCTCAACAGCAAGGCTGTTCCTTGGAATTATGAACGGGTGACGGTGATTTACAAAGGGAAAGAAGTCAAAGAAGAAGTGTGTGAAGCCCAAGGTGTAACTCGTTCGGGAAGGTGTTTTGCTCCCGCAAAGTTAAGAAGGGCCAATCCAGTAGCGACAAAGAATCCAGTTACCGAGGAAGAGGCGGAAGAATTTTTAAAGAAAATGAAGGCGCAAGATTACTCCATTTTGGAGCAGTTGAGGAAGACCCCGGCACAGATCTCATTATTATCCTTGTTGATCCATTCAGATGAGCACCGCCGGGTATTGATGAAAATTCTGAACGAAGCCCATGTTCCGGATAAGATCTCTGTGAACCATCTAGAGAAAATAGCAAATAAAATTTTCGAGGTCAAAAGGGTCACTTCTTCAGACGATGAGTTGCCCGTGGAGGGTACAGAAAAAATAGAGCCCTCTATTTGACCGTGAAGTGTGAAGACTCGGTAGTCACTCAAGTACTGATTGATAATGGGTCTAGTGCCAATATCTGTCCTTTGACCAAGTTGAACAAACTGAAGGTCGATGGTGACAGAATTCACAAGAACAACATCTATGTTCGAGGGTTTGATGTAGGTGGTACAGAAACAGTGGGTGACATCGTACTTGAATTAACAATTGGTCCGGTCGAGTTCACCATGGAGTTTCAAGTGTTGGACGTGGCAGTGTCATATAATCTTCTGTTGGGGCGACTCTGGATCCACGCCACCAAAGCAATGCCTTCTACATTACATCAGATGGTCAAATTCGAGTGGGATAGGCAAGAGATCGTAGTACATGGAGAAGACAATGCAAGCGCCGTAAGTGATGCCATCGTACCTTTCATAGAGACTGACGATGACAAGGGGCCCTGGGTTTACCAGGTCCTCGATACGGTTTCAGTGGACAAAGTTCCTGAGGGCGAAAGCATCCCACTTCCCAAAATAGCAGCCGCAACTGTCATGGTAGCCTCGGAGATGTTGAAAAACGGGTTTGTGCCATGCAAAGGTTTAGGGGTTGATCTTCAAGGTATTGTTCAACCGGTTTCTTTGCCCAAAAATCTGGATACCTTTGGGTTGGGTTTCAAGCCTACAATGGAGGATGTGAGACGGGCCCGCAAGTTGAAGAAAAGAGTCTGGGTCCTTCCCAAGCCAATCCCGCGCCTGTCCAAATCTTTTGTCAGGCCGAGCATCAAAAAGCAATTGCTGTCCAAGGTTACAGGGCCATTGATTGGTGAAGATGGAGACTTAAATAAAGGCTTTGAAAGATTATTCACCGAAATCAGCATGGTAGAAGTTGGGGAGGGGTCCAGCAAGGCGGATGTGCAGTTTGTGGGGCCAAAGGCAAAAATCAACAATTGGATGGCTACTCCTTTTCCCATTCGGAGGGAGTCTTGGTAGTTGGCTCTGATTTTCCTTCCTGTTTTCTGGATTATTCCAGGGTTGTAGTCTAGATTTCTTTTATTTTTGTTGTGTTCATCAAAGTGTGAAACCTTGTTATCCCGTAATTCAATAAAATAAAAAAGTTTCTTCTTCATTCCTTATTTTATTTTAATTTTGTTTTCTTCTTTTCTTTTTCTGTACAGTTCTCTTTATACTGGTCTTAATGACATGGCGTGCATAAGGAATCCTCAGCCCAGTCTTAAAAATCAATCTGATTCCGAAATGATAGTTCAAGAAGTAGATTGTGATTACGAATCAGAATATGATGATGAGGATGAAGCCTTCGAAGAAATTAGTAAGGAGTTAATTCACTTCGAAGAAAAACCCAAACCCAATTTGAATGACATAGAAGCCATCAATTTAGGGGACATAGACAACATCCGAGAAACTAAAATAAGTGTCCACCTCGAGCCAAAAATTCTGGAGGAGTTAATCAAAGCACTCATTGAGTACAAAGATGTTTTTGCGTGGTCATATGACGACATGCCAGGTTTAAGCACTGATTTAGTGGTCCACAAATTGCCCACTGATCCAGCGTTCCCACCCGTCAAACAAAAGTTGAGGAAATTCAAAACTTATATGAGTGTGAAGATTAAAGAAGAAGTTACCAAGCAGTTGGATGCAAAGGTTATTCGGGTCACTCGATATCCTGTCTGGTTGGCTAATGTCGTGCTTGTACCGAAGAAGGATGACAAGATCAGAGTATGCGTCGATTACCGCAATCTCAACAAAGCAAGTCCGAAGGGTAACTTCCCACTACCCAATATCCACATTTTGATCGATAATTGTGCCAAGCGTGAGAGCGGATCTTTTGTGGATTGCTATGTCGGGTATCATCAGATTCTAATGGATGAAGAAGATGCAGAAAAGACGGTATTCATTACACCCTGGGGAACTTATTGCTACTAGGTAATGCCATTTGGTTTGAAGAATGCTGGGGAAACTTATATGAGGGCAATGACTACTGTATTTCATGATATGATACACAAGGAGATTGAGCTATATGTAGATGATGTGATCATAAAATCAAAGCATCAGGCCGACCACGTCAATGATTTGAGGAAATTCTTCCAGAGGCTTCGCAGGTACAACCTCAAGCTTAACCCCGCCATGTGTGCATTTGGTGTTCCATACGGAAAACTGTTGGGATTCATAGTCAGCCGGCGAGGCATCGAGTTGGACCCATCAAAGATCAAAGTCATACAAGAATTGCCACCTCCGAGGAACAAGACTGAAGTGATGAGTCTGTTAGGAAGGTTGAACTATATCAGCAGGTTTATCGCTCAGCTCACGACAACTTGCGAGCCTATTTTCAAGTTGCTGAAGAAGGACGCTGCAGTCAAGTGGATTGATGAGTGTCAGGAAGCATTCTACGAGATAAAGGGATACTTGTCTAACCCGCCTGTGCTGGTACCACCAGAACCGGGGAGACCTTTGATTCTTTACTTGACTGTCCTGGAAAATTCATTTGGCTGTGTACTGGGGCAGCATGACGCCACCGGCAGAAAAGAACAAGCCATCTACTATCTTAGCAAGAAGTTCACAACTTATGAGGTTAAGTATACTCACTTGGAAAAGACATGTTGCGCCCTAACTTGGGTGGCACAGAAGTTGAAACATTATTTGTCATCCTACACTACTTACCTCATTTAACGCTTGGATCCATTGAAGTATATCTTTCAAAAGCCTATGCCGACAAGAAGACTTGCAAAATGGCAGATTTTGGTCACAGAGTTTGACATAATCTATGTGACTCGGACTGCGATGAAAGCCCAAGCATTGGTCGATCATTTGGCCGAGAACCCGGTCGATGAAGAGTATGAGCCACTGAGGACTTATTTTCCTGATGAAGAGGTGATGCATATTGATGAACTAGAACAGGCCGAAAAACCAAGCTGGAAACTTTTCTTTGATGGGGCTGCTAACATGAAAGGAGTCGAAATAGGAGTTGTGCTTATTTCTGAAACAGGGCATCACTATCCTGTTACGGCTCAGCTTCGTTTTTATTGTACCAACAATATGGCTGAGTACGAAGCATGCATTTTGAGTTTAAGGTTAGCTGCGGACATGGATGTCCAGGAAGTCTTGGTCTTGGGAGACTCGGACCTTCTAGTACATCAAATTCAAGGACAATGGGAAATGCGAGATCTGAAGCTCATACCATACCGACAATTCTTACATGATCTTTGCCAATGGTTTAGATCAATGGAGTTCAGGCATATTCCAAGGGTCCATAATGAGGTCGCCGATGCTTTGGCTACCCTAGCATCAATGTTGCACCTTTCGGACAAAGCTTATGTCGATCCTTTGCATATTCAAGTCCGAGATCAGCATGCTTATTGTAACATGATTGAAGAAGAACTGGATGGCGAACCATGGTTCCACGATATCAAGGAATACATCAGAATGGGGATATACCCAGTGCAAGCCACGGGAGATCAAAAGAGAACAATTCGACGGTTGGCAAGTGGATTTTTCTTGAGTGGAGGAGTTCTTTATAAAAGAACACCAGACCTGGGATTGTTAAGATGCATAGATACTAGACAGACTACGACTGTCATGTCCGAAGTACATTCAGGAGTCTACGGACCACATATGAGCGGATATGTGCTGGCGAAGAAAATTCTCCGAGCAGGTTATTATTGGCTCACCATGGAGCGAGATTGTATTAGTTTTGTGCGCAAAAGTCATCAGTGCCAGATACACGGAGATTTTATTCATTCTCCACCATCGGAATTGCAATGTCAGCGCCATGGCCTTTCGTCGCTTAGGGCATGAATATTATTGGACCAATTGAGCCAGCAACATCCAACGAGCATAGGTTCATTCTGGTAGCCATTGATTATTTCACCAAATGGGTTGAGGCCAAAACTTTCAAGTCTGTGACCAAGAAAGCAGTGGTCGATTTTGTTCACTCAAATATCATCTGTCGATTTGGAATCCCAAAGGTGATCCTCACGGATAATGGTGCTAATCTTAACAACAATTTGATGAAAGAGGTATGTCAACAGTTTAAGATTACACACCGCAATTCCACCCCATATCTTCCCAAGGCGAATGGAGCAGTTGAGGCAGCCAACAAAAACATAAAGAAGATACTTCGGAAAATGGTAGAAGGTTCGAGGCAATGGCATGAAAAATTACCATTTGCATTGTTGGGTTATCGCACCACTTTCCGTACTTCAGTAGGTGTAACTCCTTATTTGTTGGTATATAGAACTGAAGCCGTAATACATGCGGAAGTTGAAATCCTGTCCCTTCGGATTGTCGCTGAAGTTGAGATTGATGATGATGAGTGGGTCAAAACTCGTCTGGAGCAGTTGAACTTGATTTATGAAAAAAGATTGGCAGTTGTGTGTCATGGCCAGTTATATCAAAAGAGAATGTAAAGAGCATACAACAAAAAGGTGTGTCCCCGGAAGTTTGAAGTGGGCCAGCAAGTGCTGAAACGCATCCTTCCACATCAGGCTGAGGCAAAAGGCAAGTTCGCCCCGAATTGGCAAGGGCCATTCATTGTAACCAGAGTGTTGTCCAATGGTGCTTTATGTTTAACAAATATCGAAGAAAAATGCATTGACATGGCTATCAATTCTGACGCAGTTAAGAGATATTATGTATGATTTCTTTTAATTGTAATTGTTGTTTGTTTGCATTTGGCATGATATCGGAGAATGAAATGACGGAGGCAATTTGTTCTTCCATCCAAACACTTTAACCTTTGCTTCCCCTTTTGAGCCTTATTTATTCTTTCACATCCCTCTTTTGGAATCAGTAATGAAAATGAAAAAAGGGAGAAAAGAAAAATAATGATAATAAAGACAAAAGAAAAGTCACAAGAAAAACAAAGGAAATGGGAACTACGTTTGACCTGATTCCTCAAAAAGGATACGTAGGTGCCTCACGGCTCGGTCATAGTGTAATAAGAATAAAAAATCCCCAAGCAAGAAAAACTGGGGCAGAAGTTGTGTTTATAGTTTTGGGAAAAAAAGTTGATTCCAAGAGTTGTAATGTTTTACCCATCAAAATTATTTTAAATTTTTTCTTTAGCCATACACCAGAAACCCATATTGATGTCCAAAAGACCTCCCGATCAGTATCCGAGAAGTGCCAAGTCGGGTAAATGGAAGTCTGGAGTAACACTCTGGTCCCCAGCAGAAAAGAAATGAAATGAGAGAATCCCCAGTAGAAAAGAAATGAAATGAGAGAATCTTATCAGTAACACCCCAATCCCCAGCTGAAAAGAAATAAAATGAGAGAGTCTTATTGGTGAAAACCTTCACAGGAACCATAAGGCGACGGAAATTGAGAGAAATAAAATGAGAGAGTCTTATTGGTGAAAACCTTCACATGCACCATAAGGCGACGGAAGTTGAGAGAAATAAAGTGAGAGAGTCTTATTGGTGAAAACCTTCACAGGCACCATAAGGCAACGAGAGTTGAGAGAAACGAGAGAGTCTTATTAGTGAAAACCCCTCGAAGGGCACTATAAGGCGACAATGAATTAAAAGGGGGCAAACGAGATAAGCTTGATAGAAAGGATCTGTCGAGACATCAAGCAGAATAAAGATGTTGTTTCGGCAAAAGAAGATGGGTTGCGGGACCTTTGAAATGCAAAGTAGGGACATCAGAAAGATTGATTGATGTAAACAGACTGGGTTGATTAATCCAAAAATGCGCGACATGACCATTGGGATCGGTTATACCATTCAGATAAGTTATTTTCTCTTCAAACAGTTGTTTAGAAAGATTTTTCTTGTTCTATCTTTCGAAGTCATCATTTTCCATTCTCTTTTTGATCAATAGTAGTTTGTTTTTAAGAAGGATTTTTCAAAGCTAACTACCAGTTACCAACATGGTGCAAGGTAAATGGGGATAAGACATGTAAGGATAATGTGATGGGACGAGAAAGACGTCGCTGTAAGACCAAATGATGAATTGGTCTAAGTTTTCGGGACAATATGGAGCAAAGGTGGAAAACAACGATCGAGAAGTTGGGCAATACAGAATCATCAAGAAGGTCGGAAGTTATTGTAAGCACGTGATTTTTGCTTCACGGACAGTCACTCCAAAAGAAATAGTAACAAAGGACCTCGCTGTACAATTTTCAATTTTCCGTAACGTGTGCTGCTAGTCATGTGTGGGTCTGTCCATTTTGTCCATTTTTTTTACATTATTAAACAAAGTACAAAATGTGTATGATCTGGTAATTAGACCATAATTCATTCAGTAAAAGAAAAATTCACAAAAATATTCTAGGGTGCGATTTAACCTATTTAAATATTTTGATAATTATGTTTGTTTGAATTTCATTTTTTATTTTTAGTTTTAAGATTAGAAAAAGAAAAAAAAAGAAAAAAGAAAGGGAGAAAAGAATGAAGAAAACGGTTTGGGCCAAGGAAATAAACCAAAAATAGGCCCAAACCAATTCGATCAGGTCCAGTCCAAAACCGGCTACCCAGGCATCTCCTGAAACGACGTCGTTTCAGGCAAATTAATCTGGGCCGTTCATTTCCATTGATCCGATGGCCCTTATTAGCCCTCATGACCCGACCCATTCCCGTTTTTGACCGACCCCTTGATTAACCAAACGGCACCGTATGGTCTAGCCTCCCCAATCCTAGCCATCAATTTTAATCGATCCAACAGCCAGGATTGAATCAGCCTCCCCGTATATAAGCCTCCTATCACACCCCACGCCCCTATTCTAACCCCCCCCACTCATCGTCTTCATCCAAACACTGAAGCCCCCCCCAAACCCTAGCAGCCGCCCTAGCTTCCCTTTCACCAGAACCCGGCGGCATGGACGCCGGTGGCCACCTCCTGAACACCCTAGGACCACCTCACTGTCCTGAACACAAATCCACTAACCACGAGCCTCGAATCACTTCCGTTCGTCTCGAATCTTCATTTGAAGATTTGAGTCGAACCCGGATCTATGCCAAACCATCCCATCTTCATACCAGACACTCCCCTGACCTTCCTCGTGACCAAACCAAGCTTGGTTTGGTCCGAATCTACCCACAACTCCTAAAAATCCAGATCTGGAAATCCAGAACTTGAAACACATGCACCTGGGGAACCCGGCCGGTTTTGACATGGGTTTGAGGTCTAATAGACCTTAATCAAGGTGTTCTCATGTGAGAACACCCTGATTAAAGTTTGTTCGGCCTCAAAAGTTCGAAGTTGAATCAGATTTGGGTCTGTTTGATTTAAGCATTTTCGGTAAGTTTTCCTTTCTTTTGTGTTAGTTTTGATTAAGTGGTCAGCATGTTTCGTTGTGTTTGTTTGTTATTTTTTGTTATTTTTTCATTCGGATTTCTTCATCTCTGTAAAGACCTTTTATTTGGTCGATTGGTTTCTGTGTATGATTTAAATGTATCCTATGATAAGCATGTCCGATTAGTATAGTCGTCGCATGAATAAACTTATATAGGTTCCTAGTGACTGACCAAGTTGTCCGAAGCCCTTTAGGTCCCTGAACATATTGTTTGTGTGAGCGACTGATTATTACCTGCTATAATTAGTATAGTCGACTCGATAAATGTCGTTGATTAGTTTCTATAACTAATGAATCAAACGAGCTAATAATGTCGCATGACTAATTGATACTTTGCCACTGATTGAAGGCCCCAACATTGTTTGAAATAGTTTGTTTGCATTGAAAAATGACTGAAAGGTTCAGTCTAGGCAGTCCTGAATTTGAAACTTTCATCAGTTCAAAAATGCCCTGATGCGGCAAAGGGTCAAGACAGTGGTAACCAGGGTTTAACAGGGGTAGTCTGGGGTTTGCAAAGAACAAAAATGATTAGTTTAAATGAGCTGACAAGTAGGGTACTAATTTGGGATTAAATTAATGCCAATGGGGAACAAGACATAAGAGTATGGGACTTAAATTGAATAAAAAATGATGCCCATAACTCCTGATTAAACAAAACCAGGCGTGGGAATAAAGGGGGCTGACACCAAAAGATGCTTAGGCATGGGCTTTAAAGAGTATGGGCAGGCTGCAAGTTGCAGCAAAAAAGAGGGCAGCTTAACTGCACTGGTTTTTGGCTTATAAATAAGCCATTTTGAGAACTTAAACGGGGCTGGAGTTTTTTGAGTCTTAGGCTGGACATTTGGTCTTCAGAAAAAAAAGAAGAAAACAAAAGGGGAAATTTTCAGAACACTTTAACCAATCACTGCCCAAAACTGCAGGAGAAGCTAAATTGGTTGGGCTATTCTAGCCAAGCCAGTTATTCTAATAAGGATCATTACTGTTCCATTAAGAGAAAGGCTGTGTATTTCTGCTGCGATTGTTACTATACTGAGTTTTCTGTGTGCTGTGGTTCGAGTCTTAGTCTTCCTGATTGCTGAAACTGTATCGGGTATTAGCTGAGCTTTGTGGTTATTGGGTTTTCTGTTGCTGTCACATTTGGTATCTTGGATTTTCTACTGGTTCATTACTCTTTTTCTGGGATTGTTTGTTTGGGCCTCGACCATCTGTGGTTTCTGTTGTTCTGGAAACTGTTGCTATTTGTCTGTTGGACTGTGGAGAGCATTTGTGGCTGTTGGTTTGTTGTTGAGTTGTTACTGTTTGGTTGTTGTTGCTGTGTTTGTTGCATACCACTCAGCTGATCATTTTCTCCCTCCTGTTGTCCTCTATACCAGGTACACAAATATATTACCAATGTAACTTGAAAAGTTTGAGCATGAATGGAGAAGATCTGCAGATGTCTATATATACATAGGATATTATGTTAGACCTTATATAATGTATAATAGTTTACCTTCTTGTTTTGGATACTAAAGTTAGCTTACAGTCCTAGTAAACTGTCAATGAATGGTAGTTGAATGTTAGATCGTGTATATAGGATGGTGATAAGAGTATGCCCAAGGCAGTGGGTTGTATCTCAGATTTAATGCAATAGTGTAGTATAAACAAGTAATGTATGCGAAGCATGAAAATCGTACACTATAAGTTAATTTCTTTCCTTTCCAATACATGTTCCGTATATAACTGCTAAAACCTTTTTTTAGATAAAGAACACGGTTTACAATCTCAACCCCACGAGAAGTCGAGCCCGGGTCAAAACAGACCCGGCGGGCTCGCATCGAACAAGCAGTGGCCCGGGTTTGGCCAATCATGCTTGGGCTGGATTTGGGCCCGTGGTTACTGGATCGGCTGACTGTTTATGCAGCCCCGTTTCGGATTTTTTTTAAGCCTTTCTGAATGTTGTTACAACATCTTCAAACATGTAATCAATTAGGAGATTTTTCTTTTATTTTAGAGACGAACTTAATAGAAAATGTAGTCGCTATAGGTTTATCCTTTTAAAATAAAAATGAGACGAGCCTCGCCAAATAAATCACAAACCGCCGGGGCCCTCAATAAAATACATAACCATTGACTAGACTTTGGATTTGGCCGTTTAATGAACCTTCACGGCCTCTTCCCAAAATAACAATACGTTAGACTCTTTAGGACGCGCCTTAATAAATTTTACCTTCTTAAACTCGGGTGCACATTTATGTGACCCAAATCCAATTCTCAACGGAGTCGAAATGTGTTTCTAATCACGGGTACATTGATTGTGACGTGGTTCGAGATGCGTGTCCATGACGTTGCAATTTCATTTAAAAAAAAATTGAGATGAGCCTCGCCAAATAAAATGTACACAGCTACGGGGCCCTCCAACGGTATATATATGTTAAAACACTTAGAATTCGGGACAGGTCGTTTAGCGAATTTTTCGGCCTTACCCAAAACAACAAATACGCTAGTTGCTTTAGGCACGTCTTAATAATTTACTCTCCTTAATTCGGGTGCACATTTATGTGACCCAAATCCAAATCTCAACCGAGTCAAAATACGTCAACAATCACGGGTGCATTGATGCAACGTGATTCGAGATATGTTTTCACAACGTTGCAATTCTTGATAAAAACAGTAAATGATAAAAGCGGTTAAAAGTTAAATTTTGCACATAAGTTCACACTTGTATAAGATCAGATAATCAAGCCGAATATAACAGTTGAGCGACCGTGCTAGAACCACGGAACTCGGGAATGCCTAACACCTTCTCCCGGGTTAACAGAATTCCTTATCCGGATTTCTGGTACGCAGACCATAATATAGAGTCATTATTTTCCTCGATTCGGGATTAAAATTGGTGACTTGGGACACCCTAAATCTCCCAAGTGGCGACTCTGAAATAATTAAACGAATCCCGTTTCGATTGTCCTTTAATTGGAAAAACTCCCCTGCGCCCCGCGGGCGCGGAAAAAGGAGGTGTGACAGCTCTGGCGACTCTGCTGGGGATCTTATACCCAGAACCACTGGTTCAGGGTTAAGAATTCGAGCTTAGAATAATTGTTATTATTTGGCTTTATTTATTATCTGATTATTACATGTTCTGAGCCTAATGTGCTAAATGCTGCTTTTACCGCTTTGATATTATTTGAACTGTATATAAACTGTGCCGAAACCTTTCTCTTCTTACCTCCGGGGATGTGCTCACTGGTTGAGACTCCCTATTCTGTTAGTGTCATACCCTAAATAAAAGAGGCTCGGAAAGTTTCTAAGCCGGCTGGCCTTTTGGTTCCCGGAAAGGAGCTCCTTCCTCAACTCGAGTTGTCCGCTCGGGTACACTGTCTAGAACACCGACCCAGGTTTTGAACATAGAATAACGTGACTTCATGCCGGATCCCTAGTAGGAACGCTTATTTGCATCATGTTGCATATGACTTAGGGGACTCAACACAGGGGTTGGGTCCGTCTAGGACTAGCAACCTGATATGAAAAGACCATTCGGATGCATCCTATTGTTTTCCGTGCATTTATTTGTCTTATACCCGCATGCTGACCGGTGTTTGGAATATTGTGAAAAAAAGGGGAAATAACGGTTAGGAATTGATTGTTTATTGTTGAAAAAAAAAAGAAAAACAAATACTGTCAAAACTCTGCCAAAATTTTGAAAAAAAGTCGTTGTTCTGTTTTTCAAAAAAAATAAAATATCAATAGAAATATAGAGTTTGTCTTGTCATAAAAATTAATAAAAAAAAAAAAAGATCTTATTTTTAAAATGGTTTTTTTTATGAAAATAATAATAAAAAGAGTCTTGTGTTGTCTTTACTTTTATTATTTGTTGCAAATATATGTATATATATATATATATATCAAAAATTCAAAAGTTTTGCTTTACTTCAAAATGTATATATATCTTTATTTGTGGCAAAAGTATTTGTCTTGCTAAAGGTCTAGAAAAGTCCTTTCAGGCTCCCAGTTTTCGAAACAAAAATCCAAAATATTTTCCGTTATTGACTTCTTTAGAAAGTTTTTATATATATATACGAAAATTCACAAAAAATCGCATATATTTTTGTTTTATCAGGATAAGTGTCGTTTGTTAAAATCTTATTAATAAATGTGCAGAATGAGCACGATTCCGAATGAACCCTTTTCAATCATGAATAAAATTCCCCTCCAATTGCGGCTCTGGTGGAATGATTTGGGCAAAGAAGGGCATGACGAAATCAAGAAGTATCTGAAAGGCCTCACGAGTTTGTTGGATATCAGGCCACGAGGAGATATCATAAGGGCACTAGTCCCCCACTGGGATCCTGCGCACAATGTCTTTCGTTTCTCAGATTTTGAACTCACCCCAACTTTAGAAGAAATAGCAGGGTATATCGGCAGCACTGAGACTCCTTTGAGGCACAAATATCTGATTGCTCCAAGAGCTGTAGCAATACACCGGTTCCTGGACTCCTTAAAGATAGTCAGAACAATTCATAACCCTGACTTGGCAAAAGGTTTTTGCAGCATGAGTTTCATATATCAAAGATATGGTCACATAGGAGGATTCGACAAGCCAGAAAACCAGTTGTGCAGCAAAGGTAATCGCCAAAAGTGGGAAGAACATAGACGAATTGCTTTCATGATAACTTTCTTAGGACTACTAGTATTCCCAAGAAAAGATGGGAATATTGACATAAAGATAGCAGGGGTCGTCAGTACGTTGCTCACACAGAGTGATAGTACGTTGGCGCCCATGATAGTATCTGATATATTCCGGGCACTCACTTCTTGCAAAGCCGGAGGAAGCTTTTTCGAGGGTTGCAATTTGTTGTTGCAAATGTGGATGACCGAACACCTATGTCACCGAGCCCCGTTTCTGAGCCATGGATCCGCAGGAAAGACCTGCATAGAGGAGTTCTATACCAGAGTTAATGAAACCTACCTACCAGAAGGAGTCACAGCATGGACCTCATATTTCCATACCCTCAACGCCAGTCAAATACAATGGGCGCTAGGATGGTTATCGATCGACGAAGTCATATACATGCCAGCAGCTAGGCCCCATTTTCTCTTAATGGGACTTAAGAGCATTCAACCATACGCACCGCATCGGGTTTTAAGGCAACTTGGGAGGTATCAGATAGTGCCGAAAGATGAGGATCTGAGCATCCAGGTAATCGAGATCAGTCCCGACGGCCAGTTTCCTGAAGCAAGGGTTCGTCAAATTTGGAGCCAATGTCAATACTTAGAAGCAAATACTTGTGTAATGAATCGGGCAAAAGGGGAAGTTTCGCCCGGGTATCAGGCCTGGTACAAAGGGGAGACATCATCTGGAAGACCGACCAAAAGACCTCACCTGCAAGAATTTGCCAAATCTTCACAAGAACAGTGGGGCTGGTTGGCCAAAGAGCAGGAATATCTTGTCAAAGCAGGCAAACTGAAGCAACAAGTTCAGGATATGAGGTTTGAGTGCCAATTACAGTCTGCCGCCCACGAGGGAGAAAAGAACAGGTTAATCAGAGAAGGCGAGGTCCTCAAAGCTCAGATCCGGAGAATGAAGAAAGAGGCTAATAGCCAGCTGAGAAGCCGGGCAGATAAAAGATTGATAGCAGGGTTAAAGGGTCAGGTTGCGGAATGCCAGAAAGATTTGGAAAAAGCCAGGGCCAGCACGGCAAAATTGCGAACCAAGTGGGCAAAAGGTGCGATGGCTCGGAGGCAGCACCTGCAACGAGTCATAAGGGAGTATGAACTGAGCGTCGGAACATTAAGGGAAACGAATGCCTCTCTTCGAGAAAGGATCCTCAAGCGAACACGAGATGCCCAAGCCGACAGAAGGCAATGTTACGATGCAATGACCAGAATGGAAAGGCAAATGGAGATGTTCCAGGATCAGCTTGCCAACAATGCGCAAACACTGGGATTGAAGAACCAACAGATAAGGCATTTGTTCACAGAAAGGGACAACATCCGGGGAAAGATCGACGAGATTGGGCATTACATCTACATGAGATGCCTGGCATGCGAGCAAAAGCCTCGAAAGACCCTCCTCGTTTCCATCATGGGTTGCGTCCACCGAATCATGAATGAGTTGAAAAACCTGCAGAGGGACCTCACACCAAGGGCCGCGGAAAGGCCGAATGATGCCTCGCGGGTCCCTAAGTTGGAAAATTAATCTTTGGTTGAGTCCTGTTTATTTGGCTTTGTCGTTTTTCCATATGTTATTTTCCTTTCTTTTAGTCAAAACGGGTTAAGAACTGTGGAGTCTGTACTATTGCTATTCCTTGCTTGATGTAATTTGTAATAGCAAAATTTTGAGAATGAATTTAATGATTTCACAAGAATTGTGTGTTTCTTTACTTTAAGGCAGAACTACGCCTGGTCTGATTCACGCGGGGACGTGATACGTAGGCAATCCCCATAAGATTCGACCGCTTTTAATAAATAAAAATAAAAATACAAAATAAAACACAGGGTTTCCCAAAGTACTTTAAAAAGGGATGAATGAGCAAACCGGGATGACGTATGTTGTTTGAGGCAAAGCATGTAGAAACGATTAACTGCCTAGGTGCATTGCATCCTCTATGTGTTATGATCAAATCTGTTAAGCTCTAACACTAACAAAGTTTGTTGTTGTCTGATACCAGACAGTTAGTTGTTAAAGAATTCTGGCAACACATTCATACCAAACCAGATCCAAAGGACCGGTAGCAACAAGCATGACCACTTCAGAGAATAGTAATGAGGAAGAAAGGCCGATGAGCCAGTTGCTAAAAGAGGCAATGGAAAAGATTGAAAGGATGGGACTAGAGATGCATGCAATGCAGCTAGCCCTGGCCAAAACGCAAAAGAGCCCTGAGACAGTGGGACACGTGCCGGAGTACCCTCACTCTGGCCCTTCCACAAGCCGCCCAAATCCCCTCTATCATCAAGAAAGAAGCCCTCATGATTCCCAAGCTCCACCACCCCATCAACCTCTCCCAACACCCAATATCCCCATTTTTGTGGGACCTGCATCAGCCCCTTTGCAGCGAACGACCAGTGAGCCATTGTTTCAGGCTCACGATACACAATACTATCCCCCTGAGCCTACATTCCACGCACCGGAACCACAGGCTTACAATCCCCATTTGGAAGTACCGGCAGAGGTTGAGAAGCCGGTTAAGGCCCCTGAACAGGATGAAGTGTTAAGAAAGTTCAAAAGCCTGGAGCAATCCTTCAGGAACTTGCACGGGCTGGGCAATCAAGTCAGCGTGGCATACAAAGATCTGTGCCCTTTCCCAGATGTCCAACTCCCGGCTGGGTTCAAGATGCCCAAGTTTGATTTATATGAAGGGCACGGTGATCCCATGGCACATTTGCGGGGATTCTGTAGCAAAATGAGAGGGGCAGGAGGCAAGGATGAGCTTTTGATAGCTTATTTCGGCCAAAGTCTGAGTGGATCTGCACTGGAATGGTATACCAGGCAAGATTTCAGCAGGTGGTACACGTGGGATGATCTGGCGCAGGCTTTTACAGGTCATTTCCAGTACAACCTGGAGATAGTCCCTGACCGTCTCACGTTATTGAGAACTGGGAAGAAACCCGGGGAAAGTTTTCGCGAGTTCGGGTTCCGCTGGAGAGAACAAGCAGCTAGGGTCGATCCTCCCATGAGAGAGGGAGAGATGGTAGACTACTTTTTGCAGACATTGGATCCAACCTACTTTGGTCACTTGGTGACAACGGTTGGAAAATCTTTCAACGAGGTGGTCAAAATAGGGGTCATGATAGAAGAAGGTTTGAGGTCGGACAAGATCTTAAACTATTCGGCACTTAAGGCCACAACCCAGGCTATTCAAAGCGGCACGGGAGGTGCGTTAAGAAGAAAGAAAGAAGAGGTTGCCACGATCGAGGCAGGCAGTTGGTCCAGGGCTGGCAGGCCACACTACAACCAACCCAGGCCTCACAGGTCAAACTACCCATACAACCCACCACAAAATTTCTATCCACCTCGAGAACCACATTGTTCCGTACACCAAGCCCAGGTATACACTCAGCCTCCGGTTCGCCCACAATGGCGCGCACCGGCTCCCCAGAACATATATGCACCACCACAAAACACTTACCCTCCACCAAGGGCATATAGAAATCCTTCAGGGGCAGGTTTCCGGGGAAATCCAGATGCCAGAAATGACAGGTTGCGGAAGCAAAGAACCTTCACCGAACTGGGAGAAACCTACACCGCTGTGTTCCACAAGCTGCGGCAATTGGGTTTGGTTAGTCCCGTCCATACTCGGGAACCAAATCCCCCGCCTCAGAATTTGGATCGTTCAATCAGTTGTGAATACTGTTCAGGGATGCTCGGGCACGATACCGAGAAGTGCTGGAAGTTAAGGCATGCCATACAGGATCTTATTGACACCAATAAGATCGAGGTCCAGACACCAGAGGCTCCTAACATCAACCAAAACCCACTGCCAGCGCACCACGAAACTCACATGATTGAGTTGGTGTGTGAGGGGAGGAGAATTAAGAAAACCCTCACAAACAGTGATGATGATCCAAGCTGCCCCAAAAGAAGTCTTAACCGGTGGAGGAACAAAGGTACAGTCGCAGGGAGAAGGCGTCAAGCCGGTAGTAATATGGGGGAAGAACCCGTCCGTCATAACAAGCAAACCCGAGCCAAGCAAATTGGTAATACCAGGGATCCTGCCCACACCGACAGTCATGTTGAAAGGGGTATGTAGAGAACGGGTGACCATAAAGCCGGTGGTCCAACTGCCTATGCTTGACAGCAGGGCTGTGCCCTGGAAATATGAAAAAGCAGTGGTGACGTACCAAGGAAAACAGGTGGAAGAAGTCAGTTGTGAAGCGCAAGGGCTGACTCGATCAGGTCGATGTTTTGCTCCGGTGGAGTTAAGAAAAACCAACCCAGTGGCAACCAAGAAGCCAGTGTCAGAAGAAGAGGCTGAAGACTTCCTGAGGAAGATGAAAGTGCAAGACTATTCTGTGGTTGAGCAGCTGAGAAAAACACCTGCCCAGATCTCACTATTGTCATTACTCCTCCATTCCGAGGAACATCGCCGGGCCCTGTTAAAGATATTGAACGAGGCCCATGTACCCAGTGAGATTTCTGTAAACCACCTGGAAACCATTGCTAGCAAGATTTTTGAGGTGAACAGAGTGACATTCTCCGATGATGACCTGCCGGTGGAAGGTACGGAGCATAACAAAGCTCTATACCTAGCTGTCAAATGTGAAGACTCGGTGGTAACCCGAGTATTGGTGGATAACGGCTAAAGCGCCAATATTTGTCCATTATCCACCCTGGACCAGTTAAAGATTGACCGTGGAAGGATCCGGGAGAATAGCATCTGTGTCCGGGGGTTTGACGGAAACGGAACAGCCACTGTGGGGGACGTTGTACTTGAACTAACCATTGGCCCGGTCCTGTTTACCATGGAATTCCAGGTATTGGACGCCACAGTATCTTACAACTTGCTGTTAGGACGACCCTGGATTCACGCAGCTAAAGCGGTGCCTTCCACCCTACATCAGACAGTGAAGTTCGAGTGGGAAAGACAAGAGGTCGTGTTGCACGGCGAGGATACAACATGCACCATGGGCGGAACCATTGTGCCTTTCATAAAGACCACTGATGACAAGGGTCCCTGGGTCTACCAGATTCTCGATACAGGGTCGGCCAACAAAATTTCTGAAGGAGAAATCATCCCGCACCCTAGGGTAGCTGCCGCAACAGTCATGATGATATCAGAAATGCTGGGTAATGGGTTTGTGCCGGGAAAAGGCCTGGGAGTTGAACTTCAAGGGATAGTCCAACCTGTCTCCCTTCCTAAGAATCTGGAAACTTTCGGGTTGGGGTTCAAACCAACCACAGCAGACAGGAAGCAAGCGCGAAAAATGAAGAAGAGAGTCTGGTCTCTGCCTAAACCAGTACCACGCCTCTCAAGGTCTTTTGTTAAAGCTAGTGCCAAGGGGTCAGCGATCCCAAAGATTCGAGGACCTTTGATCGGCATAAGTGAAGACCTGAATCAGAGTCGTGAGAGGCTATTTGCGGATGTCAGTATGGTGGAAGCTGGAGAAGGTTCCAGCAGAGCAGAGATACAATTTGTGGGGCCTGAGGCCAAGACCAACAATTGGACGGTTACTCCTCTTCCTGTCCGAGGGGAGTCTTGGTAGTAGGCTTTGATTAATGTTTTGTTTGTTTATTTGTTTGATCGGATTATTCAAGGGTGTAATCCAAATTTTACTCCCGTTTTGTAAAAGTGTGAACCCTTTTTATCCTGCAAATTTAATAAAGTTCTTTTCTTTTGTCCCATTTTAATTTCTTGTTTTGTTCTTTTTCTTTCTGAACAGTTCTCTTTTTACTGGTCCTAATGACATGGCATGCACAGCGGATCTTCGACCTAGTCTAATAAATCAATCTGAATCTGACTCAATGATGCAAGAGGTCGTTTGTGATAATGAATCCGAATGTGACGAAGGGGAAGCCTTCGAAGAAATAAACCGAGAACTGTGCCAATTTGAAGAGAAACCCAAGCCTAACCTAAATGACACTGAGGCTGTAAACCTAGGAGACGCTGATAACATCCAAGAGACCAAAATTAGCATCCACATTGAGCCGAATGTCAAAGCAGAATTGATCGAAACTCTCAGGGAATTCAAAGATGTTTTTGCATGGTCCTATGATGATATGCCTGGATTGAGCACCAATTTAGTGGTTCACAAACTACCCACTGACCCGGCATACCCTCCGGTCAAGCAAAAACTAAGGAAATTTAAAACAGAAATGAGTGTGAAAATCAAAGAAGAAGTGATCAAGCAGTTGCAATCGAAGGTCATTCGGGTCACTCGGTATCCCGAATGGTTGGCCAATGTGGTACCAGTCCCAAAAAAGGATGGAAAAATCAGGGTGTGCGTGGATTACCGCAACCTCAACAAAGCAAGTCCCAAGGACAATTTTCCGCTACCCAACATTCATATCTTAATCGACAATTGCGCAGGGCGCGAGATTGGATCCTTTGTGGATTGCTATGCAGGTTATCATCAGATCCTAATGGACGAAGAGGATGCTGAGAAGACAGCGTTTATTACGCCATGGGGAACCTACTGCTATCGGGTAATGCCGTTCGGGTTAAAGAACGCTGGGGCAACGTACATGCGAGCAATGACTGCTGTGTTTCATGACATGATACACAAAGAAATAGAGGTGTACGTCGATGATGTGATCATCAAATCTTGGCGTCAGGAGGACCATGTGGCAGACCTAAGGAGATTTTTCCAAAGACTCCGGAGGTATGATATCAAGCTTAACCCGGCCAAATGCGCATTCGGGGTTCCATCAGGAAAGTTGCTAGGATTCATCGTCAGTCGACGGGGGATTGAGTTAGACCCATCCAAAATTGAATCCATCCGAGACTTGCCACCGCCAAGGAACAAAACAGAGGTAATGAGTTTGCTGGGTAGACTCAATTACATCAGCAGGTTCATCGCTCAACTCACAGCAACTTGTGAGCCCATATTTCGGCTACTGAGAAAGGATGCTGCAGTAGGTTGGACGGCAGAGTGTCAGGAGGCTTTCGACCAAATCAAAGGGTATCTGTCTAATCCACCCGTATTGGTCCCGCCTAAGCCCGGGAAACCTCTAATCCTTTACCTGACGGTTTTAGAAAATTCATTTGGTTGTGTACTGGGGCAACATGATGACACAGGAAGGAAGGAGCAGGCCATCTACTATCTTAGCAAGAAATTCACAGTGCATGAGGTCAAGTACACTCAACTCGAGAAAACGTGTTGCGCCCTAACTTGGGTAGCTCAGAAATTGAAGCACTACCTGTCTTCGTATACTACTTATCTCATATCCCGTTTGGACCCGTTGAAGTATATCTTTCAGAAACCTATGCCCACGGGAAGGTTGGCAAAATGGCAAATTCTGCTCACAGAATTTGATATCATCTACGTAACGAGGACGGCCATGAAAGCCCAGGCACTGGCAGACCATTTGGCAGAGAATCCCGTTGATGAAAAATACGAGCCCTTAAGAACGTATTTTCCTGACGAAGAGGTGATGCATACGAATGAGTTGGAATTACCTGAGGAACCGGGTTGGAAGCTTTTCTTCGATGGAGCTGCGAACGCAAAAGGGGTTGGAATAGGAGCAGTACTCATTTCTGAAACAGGACGGCATTATCCTGTTACGGCTCAACTGCGCTTCTATTGCACCAACAATATGGCCGAATATGAGGCTTGCATTCTGGGTCTGCGCCTGGCTGCCGACATGGATGTCCAAGACGTCTTGGTCTTGGGAGACTCGGACCTCTTGGTACATCAAATTCAGGGTGAATGGGAAACACGAGATCTAAAGCTCATACCATACCGACAATGCTTGCATGATCTGAGCAAGAAATTTCGATCGGTAAAGTTCAAACATATCCCGAGAGTTCACAATGAGGTTGCGGATTGCCTTGGCCACCTTGGCATCAATGCTGCACCACCCTGACAAAATGTATGTTGATCCTCTACACATCCAGGTCCGTGATCAGCACGCCTACTGCAACGCCATAGAAGAAGAAGCAGATGGCGAACCCTGGTTTCATGATATCAAGGAATACCTCAGGATGGGGATATATCCAGAACATACCTCTGGAGACCAAAAAAGAGCCCTCCGGCGTTTGTCGAATGGTTTCTTCCTCAGTGGGGGAATATTGTACAAAAGAACCCCGGATCTGGGATTGTTGAGATGCATAGATGCCAGGCAGGCAACAACGGTTATGGCAGAAGTACATGCTGGAGTTTGTGGGCCACACATGAGTGGATATGTATTGGCAAGAAAAATCCTTCGAACAGGGTGTTATTGGCTCACCATGGAACACGACTGTATCACTTTCGTGAGGAAATGCCATCAGTGCCAGATACATGGAGACTTGATTCACTCTCCGCCAACAGAGTTACATACGATGTCAGCACCCTGGCCGTTTGTAGCATGGGGCATGGATGTCATTGGGCCCATTGAGCCAGCAGCGTCCAACGGTCATAGGTTCATTCTAGTGACCATTGATTACTTCACCAAATGGGTTGAGGCTAAAACCTTCAAATCAGTAACTAAGAAGGCAGTGGTGGACTTTGTTCACTCCCATATCATCTGCAGATTTGGGATCCCAAAAGTGATCATCACGGATAACGGTGCGAATCTTAATAGCAGCTTGATGAGAGAGGTATGCCAACAATTCAAGATTACACACCGCAATTCCACCCCATATCGTCCTAAGGCAAATGGAGCAGTCGAAGCAGCCAATAAGAATATCAAGAAGATACTGCGAAAAATGGTGGAAGGGTCCAGACAGTGGCACGAGAAATTACCCTTTGCTTTATTGGGGTACCGCACTACCGTCCGGACCTCCATAGGCACAACTCCTTACTTGTTGGTATACGGAACTGAGGCCGTGATACCAGCGGAGGTCGAAATTCCGTCCCTCCGAATTGTCACTGAAGCCGGGATTGATGATGATGAATGGGTAAAAGCTCGATTGGAACAGTTGAGCCTGATAGATGAGAAAAGATTGGCAGCAGTGTGCCATGGTCAACTGTATCAGAAGAGAATGGCAAGAGCATATAACAAGAAGGTGCGCCCCAGGAAGTTTGAGGTAGGGCAGCAGGTGTTAAAGAAGATCCTCCCACATCAGGTCGAAGCAAAAGGCAAATTCGCCCCAAATTGGCAAGGGCCTTATATCGTGACCAGAGTATTGTCCAACGGCGCTCTGTGTTTGACAGATATCGAGGGTAGATGTGTCGACATGGCTATCAATTCAGATGCAGTCAAGAGATATTATGTGTAATTTCTTTAAATTATGGCAATTTTGGTTTATTCGTTTGTATTTGGCATTTATTGAATAATGAGATGACGGAGGCAATTCTTTCTTCTATCCAAACACTTTTAACCCTCGCTTCCCCCTTTGAGCCTTAAGCAAATTCTTTCAATACCCCTCTTTTGGAATCACTAATGGGAAAGATATGAAAAAAAAGAGAAAGAAAAGAAAAGAAAAGAAAAAAGACATGAAAAATGAAAAGAAGGAAAAGAAAAAGGAAGAAGATAAAATCACAAATGACAAAACCGTGGGAACTACGTTTGACCTGATTCCTCAAAGAGGATACGTAGGCGCCTCACGGCTCGGTCATAGTATGCATCATAGCAAATATAGGATGCATAATGTCATAGTATGCATCATAGTAAATATAGGATGCATAATGTACATAGTGTGCATAATAGGCACAGCGTGCGTAACGCACATAGCACAACATAAGAGTAAAAAATAAATTCCCCAAGCAAGAAAACTGGGGCAGAAGTTATGTTTTAAAATTCCAACAAAGGTTTGATTCCAAAAGTTGTAGCACATCACCCATCAAATTATTTTCATTTTTCATAGCCTTTCTTTAGCTCCACACCAAAACCAACGTCAACATCCAAAAGACCTCCCGATCAATGTTCGAGAGATGCCAAATCCGGCAAATAAGACCGAGAATGATACACTGATCCCCAGCAAAGAAGAGGATCGTGAGACTGGGAATGAATTGATAGTCAAAGGAATCTCCAGAAGAGAGGGTCGTATCTACAACGCCCCGATTCATCGAAAGAAATAAAATGAGAGAGTCTCATCGGTGAAAACCTTCGCAGGCACCGAGAGGCGACGTAAGACGAGGGATATGAAATGAGAGAGTCTTATTGGTGAAAACCTTCACAGGCACCATAAGGCGCCGGGAGATGAGAGAAAAGAGAGAGTCTCATTAGTGAAAACCCCTCGAAGGGCACTATGAGGCGACAAGATAGAGCAGCAAAAGCTACCACATTCGCAACAAGATGAACATCCATTTATCATCCCCAGCAAGTCAGACCGTCGGACAAATCGATTGATACAAATAGACTGGGTCGGGAATCTATGGTGCACGTCATGATCACGGGGACCAGTTGTGTCCTCCAGATAAGTTCTTTGGATTGTCTCCTCCCACAAAATATTGGTTCAGAAAGTGTTTCTTTTTTTTCATATCTTTATTTCTTTTCCTAAAATGTGTCTTGAAAGGATTTTTCAAAGCTTACTACCAGGAACCAAAGGGGAATTCATCCAATGCAGGATAATACAAACAGTCTTAAAGTCCGGTCCCGGGCAATGCAGTGATTGTGCCCGGAAATTTTTGAAGAAGTAAGCTCCAAAAGGGAGTGGTTTCGGGAGTTAGAAGCAGACTCCCACATCATGTGTTTAAAGAGAAAGCAGAAAAGGGGATAAATTGAAAACCAATCCCCAGCAGGCTAGAAACCCCCCCAACAGGCAACTTTGCCCGCCAACCAATTATGGGGACAAAGAGCAAGAGAAGGGGAAGAGAGAAAAATGGCTCGCCAGAAAGGCACCCTCTACCACCACGATTAAAACTGATTAAATCCTTTTGTCTGCTGCAGGAAAACAAAGGATTGATGATGGCAGCAAGATGCACCGCCATGGAAGTCACCAAAAACCGGGGCAGAAAATTTCCTGCCAATTGTCGAAAATTTTCTCGGAAGAACGGGAAAGCAATTTCAATACATTTAAGTTCTAGGTCGCCCACCAGTATAATGCGGGAATACTTTTAAGTTCTAGGTCGCCCACCAGTATAATGCGGGAATACTTTTAAGTTCTAGGTCGCCCACCAGTATAATGCGGGAATACATTTAAGTTCTAGGTCGCCCACCAGTATAATGCGGGAATACATTTAAGTTCTAGGTCGCCCACCAGTATAATGCGGGAATACATTTAAGTTCTAGGTCGCCCACCAGTATAATGCGGGAATACATTTAAGTTCTAGGTCGCCCACCAGTATAATGCGGGAATACATTTAAGTTCTAGGTCGCCCACCAGTATAATGCGGGAATACATTTAAGTTCTAGGTCGCCCACCAGTATAATGCGGGAATACATTTAAGTTCTAGGTCGCCCACCAGTATAATGCGGGAATACTTTTAAGTTCTAGGTCGCCCACCAGTATAATGCGGGAATACTTTTAAGTTCTAGGTCGCCCACCAGTATAATGCGGGAATACATTTAAGTTCTAGGTCACCCACCAGTATAATGCGGGAATACATTTTAAGTTCTAGGTCGCCCACCAGTATAATGCGGGAATACATTTAAGTTCTAGGTCGCCCACCAGTATAATGCGGGAATACATTTAAAAGCCCCAAGAAGGAAAAACAATAAAACCCGCAGCACCAAGAAGCAGACAACTGCAGAGGCAAGTGTGCAATTCAAAAGGAAAAAGGAACGCATCTCAAAAGAAGCAGTTTGGAAACATTGTAGCATGCCCAGCATGACGATGCTGATGAAGAAACATACCACTGAAGAAGCCATTGGAAGATTTAAAGAAGAAAGCCGTGTCCCCAGCGGATCAAGCAAAGTAATGTAAACTGGCATTCAAACGTCAGCAAAGGACCAGCATCATCTCCCAAAGTCACAAGATAAAGGCATCGGAGGAGAGTGTTAGCCGACAAGAAAGCAAAGCAACAAGAACAAGTTGAAGATGGATAAGATTTCAGGATCCTCAATTTAGCTTAGCTTCTTGTTTTCCTTTTAGAGCAATGTAATAGGGAGATCGTTTGAGCAGTAGCATCCTACAGCAGTATACAACAGCGCACAACAACAACAGCAAGCAATACAGTCACACGGTAGTCCCAGCTACCAAAATTTCCCGAACTACATTGACCTGATTCCTGTTCAGCCCAGGATATGTAGGAAACCTCTGAAGCAAAGGTTCGGTCAAATCTCTTTCAAAAAATGCTTCACACGGAGTATTCGGACGGGCAAAAATCGCTCGCTTTATCTTTGCGCGAAAACCCTTCGTGTCTTCGTGCAAAGAGGGGCAGCTGTAAGCACGTGATTTTTGCTTCACGGACAGTCACTCCAAAAGAAATAGTAACAAAGGACCTCGCTGTACAATTTTCAATTTTCCGTAACGTGTGCTGCTAGTCATGTGTGGGTCTGTCCATTTTGTCCATTTTTTTACATTATTAAACAAAGTACAAAATGTGTATGATCTGGTAATTAGACCATAATTCATTCAGTAAAAGAAAAATTCACAAAAATATTCTAGGGTGCGATTTAACCTATTTAAATATTTTGATAATTATGTTTGTTTGAATTTCATTTTTTATTTTTAGTTTTAAGATTAGAAAAAGAAAAAAAAAGAAAAAAGAAAGGGAGAAAAGAATGAAGAAAACGGTTTGGGCCAAGGAAATAAACCAAAAATAGGCCCAAACCAATTCGATCAGGTCCAGTCCAAAACCGGCTACCCAGGCATCTCCTGAAACGACGTCGTTTCAGGCAAATTAATCTGGGCCGTTCATTTCCATTGATCCGATGGCCCTTATTAGCCCTCATGACCCGACCCATTCCCGTTTTTGACCGACGCCCTTGATTAACCAAACGGCACCGTATGGTCTAGCCTCCCCAATCCTGGCCATCAATTTTAATCGATCCAACGGCCAGGATTGAATCAGCCTCCCCGTATATAAGCCTCCTATCACACCCCACGCCCCCTATTCTAACCCCCCCACTCATCGTCTTCATCCAAACACTGAAGCCCCCCCCAAACCCTAGCAGCCGCCCTAGCTTCCCTTTCACCAGAACCCGGCGGCATGGACGCCGGTGGCCACCTCCTGAACACCCTAGGACCACCTCACTGTCCTGAACACAAATCCACTAACCACGAGCCTCGAATCACTTCCGTTCGTCTCGAATCTTCATTTGAAGATTTGAGTCGAACCCGGATCTATGCCAAACCATCCCATCTTCATACCAGACACTCCCCTGACCTTCCTCGTGACCAAACCAAGCTTGGTTTGGTCCGAATCTACCCACAACTCCTAAAAATCCAGATCTGGAAATCCAGAACTTGAAACACATGCACCTGGGGAACCCGGCCGGTTTTGACATGGGTTTGAGGTCTAATAGACCTTAATCAAGGTGTTCTCATGTGAGAACACCCTGATTAAAGTTTGTTCGGCCTCAAAAGTTCGAAGTTGAATCAGATTTGGGTCTGTTTGATTTAAGCATTTTCGGTAAGTTTTCCTTTCTTTTGTGTTAGTTTTGATTAAGTGGTCAGCATGTTTCGTTGTGTTTGTTTGTTATTTTTTGTTATTTTTTCATTCGGATTTCTTCATCTCTGTAAAGACCTTTTATTTGGTCGATTGGTTTCTGTGTATGATTTAAATGTATCCTATGATAAGCATGTCCGATTAGTATAGTCGTCGCATGAATAAACTTATATAGGTTCCTAGTGACTGACCAAGTTGTCCGAAGCCCTTTAGGTCCCTGAACATATTGTTTGTGTGAGCGACTGATTATTACCTGCTATAATTAGTATAGTCGACTCGATAAATGTCGTTGATTAGTTTCTATAACTAATGAATCAAACGAGCTAATAATGTCGCATGACTAATTGATACTTTGCCACTGATTGAAGGCCCCAACATTGTTTGAAATAGTTTGTTTGCATTGAAAAATGACTGAAAGGTTCAGTCTAGGCAGTCCTGAATTTGAAACTTTCATCAGTTCAAAAATGCCCTGATGCGGCAAAGGGTCAAGACAGTGGTAACCAGGGTTTAACAGGGGTAGTCTGGGGTTTGCAAAGAACAAAAATGATTAGTTTAAATGAGCTGACAAGTAGGGTACTAATTTGGGATTAAATTAATGCCAATGGGGAACAAGACATAAGAGTATGGGACTTAAATTGAATAAAAAATGAGGCCCATAACTCCTGATTAAACAAAACCAGGCGTGGGAATAAAGGGGGCTGACACCAAAAGATGCTTAGGCATGGGCTTTAAAGAGTATGGGCAGGCTGCAAGTTGCAGCAAAAAAGAGGGCAGCTTAACTGCACTGGTTTTTGGCTTATAAATAAGCCATTTTGAGAACTTAAACGGGGCTGGAGTTTTTTGAGTCTTAGGCTGGACATTTGGTCTTCAGAAAAAAAAGAAGAAAACAAAAGGGGAAATTTTCAGAACACTTTAACCAATCACTGCCCAAAACTGCAGGAGAAGCTAAATTGGTTGGGCTATTCTAGCCAAGCCAGTTATTCTAATAAGGATCATTACTGTTCCATTAAGAGAAAGGCTGTGTATTTCTGCTGCGATTGTTACTATACTGAGTTTTCTGTGTGCTGTGGTTCGAGTCTTAGTCTTCCTGATTGCTGAAACTGTATCGGGTATTAGCTGAGCTTTGTGGTTATTGGGTTTTCTGTTGCTGTCACATTTGGTATCTTGGATTTTCTACTGGTTCATTACTCTTTTTCTGGGATTGTTTGTTTGGGCCTCGACCATCT
Source organism: Nicotiana sylvestris (assembly GCF_000393655.2). Lineage (NCBI taxonomy): Eukaryota > Viridiplantae > Streptophyta > Magnoliopsida > Solanales > Solanaceae > Nicotiana > Nicotiana sylvestris. The sequence continues at coordinate 61,498,874 of NC_091058.1, forward strand.
GTGGTTTCTGTTGTTCTGGAAACTGTTGCTATTTGTCTGTTGGACTGTGGAGAGCATTTGTGGCTGTTGGTTTGTTGTTGAGTTGTTACTGTTTGGTTGTTGTTGCTGTGTTTGTTGCATACCACTCAGCTGATCATTTTCTCCCTCCTGTTGTCCTCTATACCAGGTACACAAATATATTACCAATGTAACTTGAAAAGTTTGAGCATGAATGGAGAAGATCTGCAGATGTCTATATATACATAGAATATTATGTTAGACCTCATATAATGTATAATAGTTTACCTTCTTGTTTTGGATACTAAAGTTAGCTTACAGTCCTAGTAAACTGTCAATGAATGGTAGTTGAATGTTAGATCGTGTATATAGGATGGTGATAAGAGTATGCCCAAGGCAGTGGGTTGTATCTCAGATTTAATGCAATAGTGTAGTATAAACAAGTAATGTATGCGAAGCATGAAAATCGTACACTATAAGTTAATTTCTTTCCTTTCCAATACATGTTCCGTATATAACTGCTAAAACCTTTTTTTAGATAAAGAACACGGTTTACAATCTCAACCCCACGAGAAGTCGAGCCCGGGTCAAAACAGACCCGGCGGGCTCGCATCGAACAAGCAGTGGCCCGGGTCTGGCCAATCATGCTTGGGCTGGATTTGGGCCCGTGGTTACTGGATCGGCTGACTGTTTATGCAGCCCCGTTTCGGATTTTTTTTAAGCCTTTCTGAATGTTGTTACAACATCTTCAAACATGTAATCAATTAGGAGATTTTTCTTTTATTTTAGAGACGAACTTAATAGAAAATGTAGTCGCTATAGGTTTATCCTTTTAAAATAAAAATGAGACGAGCCTCGCCAAATAAATCACAAACCGCCGGGGCCCTCAATAAAATACATAACCATTGACTAGACTTTGGATTTGGCCGTTTAATGAACCTTCACGGCCTCTTCCCAAAATAACAATACGTTAGACTCTTTAGGACGCGCCTTAATAAATTTTACCTTCTTAAACTCGGGTGCACATTTATGTGACCCAAATCCAATTCTCAACGGAGTCGAAATGTGTTTCTAATCACGGGTACATTGATTGTGACGTGGTTCGAGATGCGTGTCCATGACGTTGCAATTTCATTTAAAAAAAATTGAGATGAGCCTCGCCAAATAAAATGTACACAGCTACGGGGCCCTCCAACGGTATATATATGTTAAAACACTTAGAATTCGGGACAGGTCGTTTAGCGAATTTTTCGGCCTTACCCAAAACAACAAATACGCTAGTTGCTTTAGGCACGTCTTAATAATTTACTCTCCTTAATTCGGGTGCACATTTATGTGACCCAAATCCAAATCTCAACCGAGTCAAAATACGTCAACAATCACGGGTGCATTGATGCAACGTGATTCGAGATATGTTTTCACAACGTTGCAATTCTTGATAAAAACAGTAAATGATAAAAGCGGTTAAAAGTTAAATTTTGCACATAAGTTCACACTTGTATAAGATCAGATAATCAAGCCGAATATAACAGTTGAGCGACCGTGCTAGAACCACGGAACTCGGGAATGCCTAACACCTTCTCCCGGGTTAACAGAATTCCTTATCCGGATTTCTGGTACGCAGACCATAATATAGAGTCATTATTTTCCTCGATTCGGGATTAAAATTGGTGACTTGGGACACCCTAAATCTCCCAAGTGGCGACTCTGAAATAATTAAACGAATCCCGTTTCGATTGTCCTTTAATTGGAAAAAACTCCCCCTGCGCCCCGCGGGCGCGGAAAAAGGAGGTGTGACAGTTATCAGCCAAGTTTCAAGATGGTCGAACAACGCAGAGCATGGAAAAGAGCGAAAGGGAAAACCGTCCCTAGCAAGAGCATCCCCACGTTTTAAACTAACAAATTCTCTTTGATTTTAAGCAGGGACAGGAAATGTTATTGATGACAAAAAGACATGCCGCAAGAAAGATTGTCAAACTGGGGCAGAAAATTTTCTTTCATTTTTGAAAATTTTCTGAAAGTCAGGTACCTTGGGGAAGAAGGAAGATAACACAAGTTTGGAGAAAGTGGTATCCCCAGCAGTTTACGGAAGAAGGCAAAACAAGTTTTAAAGAAAGCAATTTCGGGAGGAAGATAACACAAGTCTTAAGGGAAGTAGTTCCAGAGGAAGGAAAACACCAACATTAAGGGAAGTAGTCTTTGAAGGAGGAAAATAATATATTTTTTGAAACACCGACGTTATCCCCAGCAGTTCTCAGAGGAATGAAACACCAGTTTTGAGGGAAGCAGTTCTGAAAGAAGATAATTCAAGTTAGAAGGAAAATGGTTCAAGAGGCAAGAAGGAACAACGGCGATAGAACGCATTTTTAAGTCGTTGTTGAAGTCGGGAGCCCGCCTGGAGAATGGAGGTGTTATATTTTTAAGTTGTGTTGGAAGTCAGGAGCCCGCCTGGAGAATGGAGGTGTTATATTTTTAAGTTGTGTTGGAAGTCAGGAGCCCGCCTGGAGAATGGAGGTTGTTATCATTTCAAGTTGTAGACGAAGTTAGGAGCCCGCCTGGAGAATGGAGGTATTATCTTTTTAAGTCATAATTGAAGTCAGGAGCCCGCCTGGAGAATGGAGGTATTATATTTTTAAGAAGTAGTTGAAGTTAGGAGCCCGCCTGGAGAATGGAGGTGTTATATTTTTAAGTCGTAGTAGAATTCAGAAGCCCGCCTGGAGAACGGAGGTGTTACATTTTAAGAAGTTGTTGAAGTCAGGAGCCCGCCTGGAGAATGGAGGTGTTATATTTTTAAGTCATCGTTGAAGTCAGGAGCCCGCCTGGAGAATGGAGGTGTTATATTTTTAAGTTGTGTTGGAAGTTAGGAGCCCGCTTGGAGAATGGAGGTTGTTATCATTTCAAGTTGTAGACGAAGTCAGGAGCCAGCCTGGAGAATGGAGGTATTATCTTTTTAAGTCGTAGTAAAAGTCAAGAACCCGCCCGGAGAAAAGAGGGTTACAACAAAAATCCCCAGCATAAATTAAAGTCCAGAAGTCGGAAGGAAGGCAACACTAGTCAGAAGAAGGCAGTTTAAGCTTTGAAGGAAAAATAATATGAAGCTCACAAAAAGGAAATAAGCAGTTCAAGTTCGGCAATCAAGAGAGAATACAAGTCAAGTCAGAAGTAAAGAAACATCGGAGGAAACACAAGGCAACAAGACAGTGAGGCAATAAGGCAACAACAGTCACATGACCAAGTTAGAGAATAAATCTTTATAATTCATAGACTATAGTTTAGTTTAACTTCTTGTTCTCTTTTAGCATGGTGTAATAAGGAAGTCAGTAAGTAGCGGCAACGACAGCAACAACAGTACCAGTAAATCCACAGCTCCATGGTAGTCTCAGCTACCAAAACTTCCCGAACTACATGGACCTGATTCCCTTTTAGCCAGGGATATGTAGGAAACCTTTGAAGCAGAGGTTCAGTCAAATCTTTCAAAAATGCTTCACACGGAGTAGCCAAACGGGCAAAAATCGCTCGTATCTGCTCACTTTATCTTTGCACGAAAACCCTTCGTGTTTTCGGACAAAGAGGGGCAGCTGTGAGCACGTGATTTTTACCCTACGAGAACTACTCCCAGAAAATTCAAAATAAGATAGTTTTGTGTTGTTTGTGATTTATTTGTATTTGACTGTGCATGATTATTTTTACTTTAATTAAGAAAAAAAATACAAAAATAAATAAATAAATATATGTGCATTTGGGATTTAACTTTACAAGTAGGAATTAATTAAACAATATTTGAATTTATAAGAATGAAAATCACAAAAAATATGTACTTTGCATTTTTAATTTAATCTCCAATTGTGTGATTTTATTTTGGTTGGTATTTGATTGTGCATGATAATTGTTATTAGAAGATAATTAGTATTTTTTTAATTTTGATTGGTAATTTAATCTAAATTTTAGATAGGAAATACGAAAAAAAAGAATAACCAAATAAGAAAGATGGGAAATTCGGACCAGGCCTATACCAAAAATAGCCCAATACATGCCACAATCCAGTCTGTCTCAGAGACAAACCAAACGACATCGTTTAGTAACGCTCAATCTGGGCCGTTGATCTCAGCTGATCAACTCCTCCGTCACCCGACCCATTCCCATCCAAGACTGATTCGGTCTCAAGGGTAAACGAAGCGACGCCGTTTTCGTTTATGAATGGATCCAAGCCATTGATCTCATCAGATTGAACGGCCTGGATTCATCCCACCCTTTCATATATATACTTCAAACCATACCCCACCCCCCAAACCAAACCCCCCTCGCCCCATCGTCTCTCTCAGACCCTTCAGAGACGATCCCCCCAAACCCTAGCCGCCCTCGTTCCCTTCGCCTGAAAACCCGCCGGTGCCGGCTCCGATGGCCGTGAAAATAACACCCCTGAACTACCCTGCTCCCCCCTCTCCGATTCCACACTCCATTAACCTCGAATCGTACTACAACTTCTCAAATCTTTGATCAAAGATCCCCGTCCCAAACCCTAGCCTATCCACTTAACCCCAAAATCACACCCAATAATTCCCTTGACCTCTTCGTCGCTAATCCCTAACCAAATTAGCTTGAATCTGAGTAAAACTCGTCGAATGACGGATCGAGGGTTCAAACAGTTCGGGACTGTATCAAAGTTGTCAGGGTCGAATGGGTTCTAGTTAGTATTATAAGCCTAATTCTGATGAAATAGACATATAATACTAACTGGAACTCAAATTCGAAAAGGCATGTTGGTGGGATTCGAGAAAAGAACAGTAAGTTCTTCTTTGCTTCTTCTTTTCTTTTTTCTATATGTTGATTTATTTGTGCTAGGTTGTAATCAGTCGTTTCTTTGGGTTTTCAGTTTAAGATAATTCTTAACCCAGTAAATACTCCGCTTCTTTTTCTAATTCTGGTGTAGTTCAATCGATTATTCGTTTGCCTAAATTAGGTTCGTTGTAATTCGTCTTTTGTCCGTTATTTTCTCCCTTCTCCATTAGACCTTTTTCTTGGTCCAAATTTTCTATTGTTGATTATATGTTATAAATTATTTGATCAATTGAATAAGTTTTATCGATTAGTCTGGTAGGTTTGAGTGTTAGTTTAACATGATAGTAGTTTAATTTTGGTCTTGATTTCATAGTTCATTCCAGTCTGTTTCCCCTCCTGCTTCGTTTCTGTTCTAAATTTTGTGTTGAAATGAGCCTGTTGGTATATTTGAACTTAGAATTTAGCCTGTTGGTATATTCAGTTCATCACATTGAACTGAATTCCTTGGTCATTTGTTATTCTGAATCTGTCAATCCCCTTAAAGCTCTTCTGGCTGTTTCTTCTTTTGTGTTCCAATTTAATTAAGCGTATGCTCGTCTAGTTTATTTCAGTTCATTTGTTTCTGAGCTAAATATGATTGGTTCCCCAATATAGTTAGTTCAATATGTGCTGCCCTGAACCCTTAGTCTTCATTTTTGATGCCATTTGATTTGATATGAGTTTCTATCTTGAATTACTGACTGATTTGACAAGTTGAATTGGTTATAGCTATTGTAGTTTGTTGGTTAATTAGGATTCAGCTTAGTTAGTTGGTAGGTTTGAATAGGTTAGATCTGAAAGGTTTAATACAGATTAAAAGTGATTGGGTAGGACAGTAATTTCAGGGACTTTAAGAGGGTATTTTGGGATTTAAAAGTTTTGAAAATTGTTTAAGTTGAATGTTCTGTCCACTAAGTACTAATGTACCATTAAAATAATGCATTAGTGGGGAACACAACATAATGGTATGGGGGTAGTGATAAAAAGTAAAATGATACACATAGTAGAGGAATATTACAAGCTGGAAAGAAAAAGAAACATGGGGGGTAATAATAAAAGATCCTTCTTACAGCTGTAAAGAAAGGAGGAGGGCTGAAAAGGGTTGAAAAATTGGGTTTAAATATAGACATGAGTAGAGACATAAGGGAGGGACTGGAACGGGCAGTAAGGGGGGAGAGAGTGAAAACACAGAGAAAAAAAATCCAAAGATATAGAGAGAAGACAGAGAGTTAAAAGATTAAGTGAGAAGAGATAGAGAGATAGGCATTGAGAGACCTGGGGAGAGGAAAAGTCAATATGAGAGAACTTATCCGAGCTCAGTTTGTTCTGTTTGGGCGTCCGTATTGCTGTTTGGTTCTACAAATTAGTGTGGTTTTTGGTTTGAGTGTATTTCTGATTTGGAGAGTGGTATTGATGTGTTGGTTTTTGTTTTAACTATTCCATTACTGCTGGTAATTTGCTATTGGTGTTGTTGTGTCATCCGCTATTGCTGACTGCTCTTCCTTCTTTTGTTCTGTTTTTCCAATCCAGGTACACGCCTGAAACTGGCCCAATGTAGCCGTTTGAATTGAAAGCTGAAATGAAATGGTCTTCTTTGGAATTTATGTGTTTAAGCTGTTAGTAGAGTAGTAGTAGATAATTTGTATTTGTTTAAACTCATTTTGGTTTTATGGTGTATAACTGAACTGATAGAACTATTATAGTATTGATTTAATTTCGTTTTGTATGGTATAATTCCGGAATTAAAAGCAGGCTGAAATGGAAAATGGTTTAGAAGTTCATGGATTTCACTTGTATTAACAACATTGAGTTGAAACCAGTAGGCAGGCATTGCATCCAGTAGTGTGTTAAAGTCTTAAGCATGTGTGTGATGAGGGTGGTCTCTTAGCTAATCTGAGATGTATGAAAATCGTTCATGGTGTCTATATCGTTGCTTGAGCCCTGTTAATGTTTAGATATTTAGGTTAACACTTGTTTTGGAATTATGTAGCATTGTCTAGCCTCACTATTATTAATTAAACGTTGCATGAATTTGAATGTCGAACTGGAACCGGAAAAGCATGATTAATAGTTAGTTTAGTGTATTTACCTAATTTGAGTAAACTATTAGACTAATCTTGATGGATATTTCCTCTTGGTCCTAGTTAATTCAATTTTGGTTCTGAGCAACTTAGCTAGAGAAATCAGAAGGTTTTGAGTTAATAATACTTTGTTCCTGGCCTCTTAGCCTGTTTGGATTGTTTTGCCCACGCCAGGATTCGATATTGGTATGGGGGGGGGGGGCTACGGCTTTTTGGGCCTGTTTTACTCCCCATAGGCCCCAGTAGCTCCCCTTTCCAAAGCTGGGAACGATTCCCATTCACTACAGCTTTCAAGTAGGCCCGTTTAGTGCGTAGATTTGGATCTGTTTTAAAATTCAATGTATAGTTTAGCTTGGTATAATTCAGTTCTTAATTAATTAGGGAAATTTTTTAGGGACAAACAAATAGAAAATCATAGTCACTTTTAGGTTGGCCTTTTAATAAAATGATGAGACGAGCCTCGCCAAACAAAAATACAAAATGCGGGGCCCTCAATAAATATTATATGAAAATACTTAGAATTCGGGAGGGCCGTTTAGCGAATTTCACGACCTTCCCCAAATAATAACGCGTTAGACTCTTTAGGCGCAATTTTAATGAAATTACATTCCTAAACTCGGGTGCGCATTTATGCGACCCAAATCCAAATCTTAACGGAGTCGAAATGTGTTGACCACCACGGGTGCATTGATTGCGACGTGGTTCGAGATGCGTTTTCACGATGTTGTAATCCTTTTAAAATAAATATAATAATAAAAGCGGGTTTAAAGCGAATAAACAGCACATAAGCTAGAGCATCTTTTGAAGTCATATAAAATCAAATATGACAGTTGAGCGACCATGCTAGAACCACGGAATCTGGGAATGCCTAATACCTTCTCCCAAGTTAACAGAATTCCTTACTCGAATTTCTGGTTCGCGGACTGTTAACAGAGTCATATTTTCCTCGGTTCGGGATGCAACCGGTGACTTGGGACACCATTAATCTCCCAAGTGGTGACTCTGAATCTCAATAATAAATCTCGTTCCGATTGTCCTTTAAGTGGAAAAACTCTTTTATGCCTCTGCGGGCACGGGTAAAAAGGAGGTGTGACATTCTTCAGCTATATTTAGAGGCTCCGTAGATAGGTTATGGGTGGTGTTTGGTATTGGGAATTAAATTAGAAATATTGGTATTTGGCAAATATGTTTTCCTCCATATCTATAAAAATTTTCACCTTTTGGATACTATGGTTGAAATGGCTAATGAAAACAAAATGGAAGTTGTTAATGAAATATTTTATAAAGTATGATTAATGGAGTCCATCTCCTCCTTATTTATAAATTAGTTTGGGTAGGATGAAACCTAACAGGCTTGCTCAGTCGGGTTTACTCGGTTGAGCGTCGGTCGCGCTGCTCGGATTTTGGGGCATGACAGAAATTTAATCTTGTCTTTGAGATGAAGGACACTTACCTCATGTTCATCATCTGATTATCCGATGGCCATAAGTGTTTGTTCATCTCCAGCTTCATTTTCTGAATCCTCATCTGATGTTTCTCCCCAAGCAGCAGCTATAGCCTTTGTTGATCCTTTGTTCCTTTTGGGTTGAACCTGTTTCTTCTTCCTGTTCCTTCGTTCAGCCCTTTCCTTCTTCCATTCAATTTCCCATTGAGGACAGTTCTTGATCATTTGATCAATCTTGCCACATTTGTAACAACCCTCGTTGGTCTATTTCTCGGGAGCCCTTGGTTTGTTGAAGGTTATACCTCTTGAAGAACTCTTTCTTCTCATTAGGTACTTTTTGAAATCCCTTGTGATCATGGCCATTTCATCATCCTCCAGATCTGCACCTTCAGCTATTCTGAGAGCCAGACTCCTCTCCTTCTTGGGTGCATCCATTTTCATGGTTTGCCTTCTCAATTCATAGGCAGTAAGGTTTCCAATCAGTTCATCCAACTTGAGAGTAGCAATGTTCTTTGATTCTTGAATAACAGTGATTTTGCTTTCCCAAGTCACTAGTAAGACCCTTGTCAAGATTTTCTCAACCTTGTCTTCTTCAAGGATAATTCTCCCAAGAGATTTAAGTTCATTTATTAGTGTTGTGAACCTTGTGTACATCTCCTGGATAGTTTCTCGTTCCTTCATAGTGAAATTCTCATATTGAGAATATAGTAGTGTTCCTATTGATTTTTTTACTTGAGGAGTTCTTTCATGAGCCACTTGTAAAGTGTCCCATATCTCCTTAATAGTGGTACAACTTTGAATCCTGTTGTACTCATCTGGACCCAGTCCACACACAAGCCATTTCTTGTCTTTGGTATTCTTCTCCCATTTCTTCAAGTCTTCAGCAGTGTAGTCAGCTCTTGTCTTTGACACATCCACTCCTTCAACATTCTTCTTTGTAGTCGCCAGGGGACCATCAGTGACTATGTCCCAGAGTTCATAGTCTTCTCCTATGATATGATCTCTCATCCTGTTCTTCCACCAAGAGTAGTACTGGCCATTAAAGAGTGGAGGCCTAGCAGTGGATTGCCCTTCCCAGTTTCCAGGTGGTGCACTCATCTTGATCTTTTCCTAAGGTATTAACCTCTTCAAGAATAACCCGCTCTGATACCAATTGATGCTTTAAGAGTCAATACCACACAAGAGGGGGGTGATTTGTGTGGTACCCAATTTTCGCTTAACTAAACTATAGAAGGACCTGGTTCTTCTAGGTGTTCCAACTACTACTGTTTGCGGAATAATAAATACAGAAAATAAAGAACACAGAGATTTTTACATGGAAAACACCTAGCTCAAGAGGTGAAAAAACCACGACCTACTACTCAGTAGGATTTTTCAAAGCTTCTGCTAAAATCACTGAGCCAAAACTGCATTTACAAAACTCTTTGTAAACATAAGGATTACCTCTAATCCCGTTGTGGCACACAACCTCAACTGTTGCGACAACTTCAAGTTAACTCTAACTTGAGTACTCTAGGTACCTAATACAATTGCTTCTATGAAAGCTGAAAGGTACAATGTAAAATCACCTACAACAATTGAACTAGAATAAAAGATAGACATATGGAACTGGTTCTTCTATCCCGTTCGAGTAGCTTCAGGATTGCACACTTAAATTACACATAAATTGCTTGAAAAATCGCCTTGCTCTTTTGCTCTCAATTTATGTTTAACTTCTGCTTGTGTGCATTTCCTTTAAAAGAGAACAACACTGACATTTAATAGGTTAGTAATCATAGTTTGACTGGGAATCAATTGCTACTCTTCTATCGTAGAAGAGTTCATGATGATCTTAAACTCTAACACTATCTTCTTCCTAAACTATGTTCTCTTTATGTAAGGAGTCCTTCCATCCTTATCCAATATGCAATCTTTTCGATCAGATCAGGAGATATTGCTTCTTGATTAGTTAGGTTTATCTCCTTCATGTGCATTCCACATGTATAGATTGATCATGACTGTGCTTCACAAGATGGACCTGGTCCATGTCTGAGTTCTTTTGTCAATCTTCAAAACTTCACCTGTTATTGGGCAAACAATAAGCAATACAGTGTTGCTGTATACTTAAACACATATAGTGGGCAGTTGCAGCCAGTGGGTGCTAAGCAATATTTGGCCGCCAGAACCATTTAAAAGGGTGTATAACTAGGACTATTTGCATAAGCTACAAATGCCAAAAAGAAGGCGTATACATAACCAAACGGCTGTTGGTGATACCATTTATACGTGTAAATGTGGCATATACTCGCAAATAGGACACGAACGTCGTAAATGTCCTTCAACTGGTTTGGGTGGCGGTTGTAATCCAGCTCCTGGAGAAAGTTCATCTAATGTGCCCAACTATCAAGGATATACGTAGTGTTTTGTTTCCACAATGTGGTTGTAATAAGTGTATGTACTTATTTATCTTGCAGAATGTATGAAAGAAAATTATGTGTCCATTGATGTTATATCCTTTTGATATTTAACATTAAAACTTCAGTACAACAATCTAACATAAACCCATTTAAACAAAAAAAAATTGTCATTCGTTATTATCGTCGCTGTCTGGCACTATTTCATTGTCACTGTCTTTAACTTCTTCTTCAACATCGTGTATGTACCCTTCGGGACTGAAGGCATCGTAATCTAGGCCCAGTTGACACACATTTCTCGCATTTCATCGCTATCATCAAGAAGACCACTTGCCTGATTTCTACAACAATATGGGGCACCTACGTCCAATGTTTGTGGTAGAAACTAAGGTAGTCCCTCCCACTTGACAACTGTTGGGAAAACTGGATAATCATTGTCTCTATGCAATTTATCATTTTCTAATAAATCCCAATACTGATCCTCCATTCCTCTCAAGAAGTTAAGATCATCCATTGCATGATGAACAACAAGTGCCTTTTCCATCTCTAGAATCTCCTTCATCAGATGCCTTATAACTTCTGGTTCATCTTTGTGTGTGTTTGTTTGGAAGGCTGCAGACAGTGCTTGTGGCACAACAAGCTCATGCTAGTGACATAGTACTTCATAATCACACCAACGCCAGATCTCTGAAATGCAACAACAAATTGCGGTATCGCAAGAGAAACTAAAAGAGGCGGAAGAAGAAAAAAATCAATTGGAAGAGAAATTTAAGTGGTTGGAGCAGAGAATAATGGGTGGTAGTGACTAAACAAACACATGTATGTGTTGAGTGTGGTATTTTATCTTTATATTTTCGGTGTCATGTATTTTCATTAGTTGTATCGAATTTAAATTATGTTAAGTTATTATATTTGTTTTGCCCAGTTGTAGTATTAAAATAACAAAGAAACCGATAAATAAAAGCATAATGCACATATAACACTAAACCATAGATAAAGTTCCTATTATTTACTCATTGTCATATATGCATAAAATTAAAAAAAAATCAATGTGTCCCACAACTTTTATGCTTTAAAGCAGCCGCTGGCCTCAGGCGCACCCCATCCCGCCTGGCTACACTATCAGGATTATCCTCATCACATTGTCTCTTTATAGGAGGATGAGTTGCGGCATGATCGTCAGTAAGGCTGGCAACCTCGGTAGAAGGGGTCGTCGGTGCAGCAGTAACCTACAGAATAATGAGATATTTTAGTATATGAAATCTATACCAGTAACGTACGTGTTAGCTGAAAAAATTAAAATGTCTTACCATGGTCTCAACGGGCTCCTGAATATAATCACCCGTCTCAGGCATGTCAGTGTCGCACATAGTGGCCTCCGTGACGGGCGAGGATGATGGCTTCAACAAAAAAAAACTTTAGATATTTATGACTAATCAATTATATAAACATAAATATAAGAAATAGTAATACAAACTAACCAAATCCGGTGGAAGATCCTCAGCATCCCTTAGTGATTAGCTATAACTAAGTCGTCGCCCCTATCCACATCTCGTATCGGACGAGCATCAACAACCGTCGATGCCTCTGTACGGTCAGGAAAATACGCATCCCAGTCCGGTGAGGTAAAGGTCATGCCCGCGATCGACAATGGAGCTGGCGGGGTCACCTGCGAACCCTTGGAGTAAGCCCCAGGCTAAATGATGGGATATTACTAGGATCAGGGTGGTCACCCGGTTGATCAACTCCAAAATCCTCAATAGGTGCCTCAACGCTCCCTTGTTGGGGACCACCTTCTTGCCGATCCCCACGACCTCGTGGCACACCCTCGCCTCGTGGTACACCCCTGCCATGTCGACCACGTTCAGGCTGCATTGCTGGCCCACGATGGTACTACTCTAGCACCATATAATCATCCCCATGTCCTAAGCACTCATCACCCCGGGTTCGCTACAATGTCCGGGAAGCCAAATCTATAACCTGTCGGCCATAGTCATGCAAAGCGGTTGTTCCCTCGCTGGTATGTTGTTGCATCTACAATCCTAACTGGTGGAACATTGTAGTCGAATAACCTGCACAACATGTAAAATATTAATTGTGAAACGGTAATGTTAACGTTATAACTAAGTATACCAAATAACATACCAGCGCCTCATGCCTCCCGGCGTATGGAACGAACTGACCGCCAGCGCGATGAACGGGATTCCCGATGATAAGTCAGGTAATGTTGCGGTACCAGCCCATATAAGCATTCTCACCATCCATAAGATTGGGTGGAGGGGGTGGAAAAATCCGGTCATGCCTCTGGTCCCAAGTCTCGATCTGCTCCTCTAGCCATGCCTCATATGCCTGGTCAACCCTCGAATGATCATCCCGCTAGTAATGTATCTTAACCTAAGCGGGCGGTGGAGGTACAAACTGCGGTCGACCAAACTGGTAAAGGACTTGCTCGGTAGCATGATGTTCGACAATATCAATATCAATACACATTAACGGGATGGAAGAGCTCCAGATAAGTCGCCTGATCGAGCAATAATCGGGAAACCAGCAATTAGCTTGTCGTTGTATGGCCTCCAAATGGACTATTATGTAAAAATAGGAACCGTGAGTATACGTAACATATATAAATCCAGGCCAAGTAAACTTAAGCATAGAATTATCTGCGCGTCCTCCAGCAATATCCCCGCCTTGTAAAGCCCCAGAAAAAAAATTGCTTAGTAATTTAAGATTTCGTGGTGCCAAGGTAGGCCAAATATTTTATCTTGCATGCAAATGAGGATTAAGGATATTATGGATATCAATTGGATATGTTAAGAAGTGTATAAGTCATATTAGAGGTGAATTGGGGTCTAAGGAGAGGCCTAAGTCTAAGTCAAGTTAGAAAGGTTTCATATTAGACGAAATCTGTAAATGAGTGCGCACAAGACCTCACTTTGAATGATCATATCTCCAGCTATATAAAGAGTTGTATGATGCATAACCTATCAAATTAAATCCCTTTGAGTTTAGTTTCCAACGCAACAAACCTTTTGTCATTTGGAGGTATATACGGAAAGTTATGACCATTTTACTAGGAAGGTGTCTCTAGTGCGAACATTAGCGCGAAGTCGCGCATTATGCTGAGTATTCTGCCTCCTGCGCGAACATAGCGCGAGCTCGCGCACCTGGAAAGTTTTTAAATATCCTAAAGACCGAAAATAAGAGAATTTGAGCCATTTCTCAAGCTTAGGTCTTCCTCTACACCCCCAACTCGACCAAGGCATCCAATTGCACACCTAAGGTGAGTTTTTAAGTGTGTTTTCATGGTGATTTCACTTCTCAATCACTAGTTACAACATGATTTTGATTGGGTTTCATAGGGTTTCTTCAAAATCTCAAGAACACCCCAAATTTGTCTTTCAAGATTTGGTCTACAAGAGGTAATCCTACACCTTAGACTTACATATATGGAGTTATTATGGAAATATGAGTATGGATTAAGTATTGTAACTCATGGGATGGGGATTGGAAGTCATAGGTGCCTAACCTAGGTTGTGTTGGTATTGTAGAGATTGTGAGGTGGGTTATTGGGGTATGATTCTTGGGGTAATAGTATTATGTATACATGCATGTACAAATTAGGTTTGTGGGGAGATTGATAAATATAAATAAGTAAAGATTGGGCTGGGGAAAGAAGAAAATCTTGTAAAAGGAATTTACAATCAAGATGCTCAACTAGTGTTTGATAAAATGCTCAAATGAGCTGAAACCATGAATACCTTCCTAATTTGTTTTAATTTTGTTATGTCTCAAGTAGATTGGGATTGTTAGAATTTTTGAAACGTCGTAGTAACTTAAGGAAAGCTCAAAAGGTATGTATGGCTAACTTTGACCTTTGTAAAGTCACTTTGTTTGGTGTACGAATATTTGGTATGTGATATCTACGTGGATTATTTGTGGAATTCTTGTGATTGGTATGATTTGATTGTTCGTGGTTAAGTCTCCCGATATAATGGTGTACGTAATTGGCAATAAACCAAATGTGTGATTGTGAATGTGTTATGTGGTAAGAGTTGAGAAACAAATGATGGAAGGAAATCGTAAATGATGCAGTTGGAACAACTGTGGTAATAACATATATGGCTTGTATTGGCAATTATCGCGGTGACATAAAATGCATATGAGTTGTTGAATATGATGGAAATAGTATTGATGGCTATAGAAATTCTTTGAGAATTGTTGTTGTTGTTCTTTGTGAATTGTTGTTGTTCGGTGGGATCCGGTTGCGCGCCGCAACATGAAGTAATAAGGTGTGGGTTGTGGTGATAAGGGTGGTCGAGGTAATAAGGGTGGCCGAGGTAATAAGGGTGGAAAAGTGATCGAAATCACTATTGAAATGAAAATATGAGAAAGTTGTGAAATCATTGATGTGAAAATGTTGAAGGGGAAATGGAGAGATTGTAACTTGTTTGGCTTGATGGTTTTCTTTCATGTGTATTTGATTGTTGGTTCCATTACCACTTGTTACTTGTGTATGGTTTGAGTTTACTTAGGGCAAGTTTGTTCGTACATACCAGTACAATTCAAATGTGCTGACGTCCCTTTTGTTGGGGGGCGCTACATTCGTGTTATGATTGTAGGTGGATCCATAGCAAGTACTCCAGTCCACCGACCGTAGCTCCCCTTCACTTTACGCTAGAAGCATTGGTGAGTCTTTTTCCTCCCGGGACCTTGTGTGGCTCATGCCGCTTTTTATTTCGGAGTCTTGTTTTGGTTTTTGGTGTAAGGTATAGCCGGAGCCTTGTTACCGGCAAGTATTGTATCACTCTTTTGTATCCCTAGAGGCTCCGTAGACAGGAAATGTGGGTTATGTACTTATGTATTTTGGGCAGTATAACTTGTAAATCACGCTAAGTAACTATGTATGTTATGTAAATCTCGTAAGAATGTGTTTAAATTTATAAATGGCTATTTCACTTGGTTAATGGGAAATGGAAATGTGGGGTAACACGTGGAATAGGAAAGGCACCCAGGTCCGCTTGGCTAGGGCTGCCCGATCGAGCGTCAGTCGCGCCCCTCGGTTTTGGGGCGTGACAAACTTGGTATCAGAGCCTAAGGTTTTAAAAGGGTCCTAGGATGTCTCGGAGCCGCGTCTAGTAGAGTCCTTCTTATCGGTGTGTTGTCGACCACATATATAAGTTGGAGGCTACATGGGCATTTAGGAAATTACCTTCTTCTTTGTTACTCTATATCGTGCGGTGAAGTGAAAAGTGGAAGTATTTACCTCTAACTCGTGCTCTATTCCAAATTTTCAGTAATGGCACCTAAGAAGAGAGCTAGACTCGGCCTCGGGGCCAATGCCACCCCAAATGTGGCTATGAATTATGTACCTGATGCCGTGGGTGAGAGTGACTCCCCGGTCTTGAATCTGCCTGGCCCATTTATTTCAGATCCAAGTATTCCTGTTCCAGCTGCGGCAGAGGGTGCTACCATCCCTCCCGCTGATATTCCAGATCCTGATGCAGTTCCAGCTTTCGGTTCCGGTGTTTCTAATGGGGACCTTAGAGGATCCATCCATATGTTGACCCAGTTAGTGGCCGCTCAGGCCCAGAGATCCCATGATGCCCCTACGTCCTCCAGCGGACATGGAGATTCCGCCAACTCCAGAGTCAACCAGTTTCTGCGGTTGGCCCCTCCAGAGTTCACAGGCACAGACCCAGAGGCCGATCCACAGGATTTCCCTGATGAAATGTATAAGACCCTTCGAGTGATGAAGGCTACAAAGACGGAGGGGGTTGAGTTGGCTTCATACAGGTTGAGGGGAGCAGCGTATTCATGGTTCGAGATGTGGGAGGATTCCCGTGGGGAGGAAAGACCTCCAGCTAGATGGGATGAGTTTGTAGATGCATTCATGGACCACTTCTTGCCTACCGAGACAATGGCGGCCCGTGCCACTGAGTTTGAGGTCCTCAAGCAGGGCAGTATGAGTGTTTGGGAGTACCATATGGAGTTTGTGAGATTTTCCAAGTATGCTCCCCAGTTAGTGTCGACCATGGTGATCGAGTTCGGCGATTTGTTCAGGGTCTTAGTCCCTTGGTGATGAACGAGGCTGCTACAGCGGCCTTACACTCAGATATGAATTATGGGAAGATTGTGGGATTCGCTCAGGCCACAGAGGCTGGGAAGTTGAAAATACAGGCAGAAAGGGAGAGTAACAGCAGGGCCCGATCAGTGGGTCACTCAGGGAGACCAGTTCAGAGAAGGGGGCCATCCGGGTCATCCCAGTCATATGCTCAGTCCTCAGCGAGCGTACCGCTATCTATGCACAGTTATCAGCAGAGCAGTCACTTGAGACCAGGTTCAGATAGCAGGAGACCTCATCAGTCCGATTGTCCAGAAGGGGGATCACAACAACAGGGGGGAGCTCTATGCCCCAAGTGTGGGAGATTCCATACGGAGGCTTGTTATTTGGATATCCCGGTGTGATATAGATGCGGGGTGAGAAGTCATATCCAGCGGAGCTGTCATGCGCCCAGACAGGGCATGGGTAGGGGATTTTCTCAGCCATCTGTTTCTTCAGCTACTACATCATCCGCGCGCCCTCCAGCTCCAGCAGGGCGTGGTGCAATTAGGGGTGGAACTCGTGGTAGAAGTGGACCTAGCCGATTTTATGCTTTGAGTGGTCGCCAGAGTGCAGAGGCTTCTCTAGATGTTATCACAGGTATCTTGTCTGTTCAAGCCATTGATTGTTATGCTCTTATTGATCCAGGGTCCTCTTTGTCTTATGTCAACCCATTCATTGCTTCAAGTTTTGGGGTAGAACCCGAACAGCTTCATGAGTCGTTCTCTGTATCAACTCCGGTTGGTGATTCTATCACAGCCGCGCGAGTTTATTGGAATTGTGTTGTCACGGTATGTGGTCGTGCTACCATGGCCGATCTTATTGAGCTTGGAATGGTGGATTTTGATGTGATTATGGGAATGGACTGGCTTTATTCGTGCTTTGATAAACTTGACTGCCGAACGAGAGTCATGAGGCTTGAGTTCCCTAATGAGCCGGTGATTGAGTGGAAGGGAAATGGTGTGGTGCCGAAAGGTAGGTTTATTTCCTACCTTAAGGCTTCAAAGATGATTAGGAAGGGGTGTATCTACCATTTGGTCCGGGTGGCGGACACCACTTCAGAAGTGTCTGCCCCCAAGTCTGTGCCAGTCGTGAATGAGTTTCTTAAAGTGTTTCCGGACGAGCTTCCAGGGATCCCACCAGATAGGGAGATTGATTTCAGGATTGATGTATTGCCAAACACGCAGCCAATATCTATTCCACCATACAGGATGGCGCCAACGGAGTTAAGGGAGTTAAATGAGCAGCTGAAGGATTTATTAGAAAAGGGGTTCATACGGCCAAGTGTGTCGCCGTGGGGTGCTCCGGTTCTTTTTGTCAGGAAGAAGGATGGGTCACTCCGGATGTGTATTGATTATCGGCAGCTTAACAAGGTCACCATCAAGAATAAATATCCTTTTCCTCGGATAGATGATTTGTTCGACCAATTGCAAGGTGCAAGGTTCTTCTCCAAAATTGATCGACGGTCTGGGTATCACCAATTGAAGATCAGAGAGCACGATATTCCTAAGACCGCTTTCAGAACTCGCTATGGTTACTTTGAATTCTTGGTCATGTCTTTTGGGCTAACCAACGCCCCGACAGCTTTCATGGATCTTATGAATCGGGTCTTCAAGCCATTTCTAGACTCCTTTGTGATTGTTTTCATTGATGACATCCTCGTTTATTCGCAGAGCTGGGAGGATCATGCCGATCACCTCAGGGAAGTTCTGCAGACTCTTTATTAGCACCAGTTGTATGCTAAATTTTCAAAATGTGAATTTTGGTTGGAGTCTGTTACCTTTCTGGGTCATGTTGTTTCCAGTGAAGGGATTCAGGTGGATCCCCAGAAGATTGCAGCAGTGAGAGATTGGCCTAGGCCCACGACCCCGACGGAGATCCGTAGCTTCTTGGGTTTAGCGGGGTATTATCGGAGGTTTGTGGAGGGATTCTCTAGCCTCGCCTCCCCTTTGACTAAGTTGACGCAGAAAGCAGTTAAGTTCCAATGGTCCGACGCTTGTGAGAAAAGTTTTCAGGAATTGAAGTCGAGATTGACCTCGGCGCCGATATTGACCTTACCGGAGGGCACAGAAGGATTTGTGGTTTATTGCGATGCCTCCAGGGTCGGTTTGGGGTGTGTGTTGATGCAACAAGGGAAGATTATAGCATATGCGTCAAGGCAACTCAAGAAACATGAGAAGAATTATCTGACGCATGATTTGGAGCTTGCGGCAGTTGTATTTGCCTTGAAAATATGGCGGCATTATCTTTATGGGGTCCATGTGGATATGTTTTCGGACCACAAGAGTCTCCAATATTTGTTCAAGCAGAAGGAGTTGAATTTAAGGCAGCGACGGTGGTTAGAGTTGATCAAGGATTATGATATGGATATTTTATACCATCCAGGGAAGGCGAATGTGGTGGCCGATGCTCTCAGTCGGAAGTCCATGGGTAGTTTGGCTCATTTGGGAGCGGATCAGAGGTCGTTGGCTCGGGAGGTTTATCAATTATCCAGTCTGGGGGTTTGTATTTCGACCTCAGATGAGGGGAAGGTTGTGGTGCGTAATGGAGCAGAATCGTCACTGGTTGCGGAAATCAAGGAAAAGCAGTTCATTGATCCAACATTGGCACAGATGAAAGAGGCAGTTTTGAATAACAAGACTTCGGACTTTTCACTCGGTGACGAGGATGGTGTATTACAATGTCAAGGTAGGCTATGTGTTCCAGATGTGGATAATCTTCGGGAGAGGGTAATGGCGGAGGCTCATAATTCCAGGTATTCGGTGCACCCAGGTTCTACAAAAATGTATCATGATCTCAAGGAAATTTATTGGTGGAACGGTATGAAGAGGGGTGTGGAGGACTTTGTGACTAGATGTCCGAACTGTCAGCAAGTGAAGGCCGAACATCAAAGACCTGGTGGATTGACTCAAAGCATAGAAATTCCAATGTGGAAATGGGAGATGATCAATATGGATTTTGTAGTGGGGTTGCCGCGCACTCCACGCAGGTTTGACTCAATTTGGGTGATCGTTGACCGACTCACAAAATCAGCGCACTTCTTGCCAGTTAAATCTTCCGACACAGCGGAACAATATGCCCAGTTGTATATCAAAGAAATAGTCAGGTTGCATGGCACTCCAGTCTCAATCATTTCAGGTCGAGGGGTTCAGTTCACGGCCAACTTTTGGAAGAAATTTCAGCAGGGCTTGGGCACTCAGGTAAATCTCAGCACAACTTTCCATCCTCAAACTGACGGGCAAGCAGAGCGGACTATTCAGACGCTTGAGGACATGTTGCGAGCTTGTACTCTTGATTTCAAAGGTAGTTGGGATGACCATTTGCCACTCATAGAATTTGCTTACAACAACAGCTTCCATGCTAGTATCCAGATGGCACCATTCGAGGCACTGTATGGTAGGAGATGCAGGTCTCCCATTGGGTGGTTCGAGGTTGGAGAAGCAGAATTTATAGGGCCGGACCTCGTGCATCAGGCCTTGGAGAAGGTCAAAGTTATTAAGGAGAGGTTGAAAACTGCTCAAAGTTGCCAAAAGTCTTATTCGTACATTCGTCGTAGAGATTTGGAGTTCAAAGAAGATGATTGGGTATTTTTGAAGGTTTCCCCAATGAAGGGAATCATGCGATTTGGGAAGAAAGGAAAATTAAGTCCGAGGTATGTCGGACCATACAGAATCATTCAGAGGATCGGTCAAGTGGCATACAAGCTTGAACTACCACCCGAGATGTCGTTGGTACATCCGGTCTTCCATGTGTCTATGTTGCAGAAGGTAGTGGGAGATCTGTCCGTTATTGTGCCAATTGAAGCTATTGAGGTTAATGAAGAACTATCTTATGAAGAAATTCCAGTTGTCATTCTTGATAGGCAAGTCCGGAAATTGAGAACTAAGGAAATTGCCTCTGTAAAAGTGTTATGGCGGAACCAGCAGGTTGAGGAAGCCACTTGGGAAACCGAGGAAGAAATGAGAAAGAAGTACCCACATTTGTTTGAATAGTTATGTAATAGCTTTCATGCATTTGGTTCCTGTAAACTCTTATCTTTTGATTTGATCTATGTTAAACTATTCCATTTTGACTATGTATGTTGCCTATGTGGCCATAGTTGGTGTTGAACAAGTTATGTTATGTCTATGGAACATGTATATACTGTTAAGATATGTATCTGGGGCCCTCTGACAGGTGGATAGTCCTAGTTACAAAGGAAACTCTGGCGAAATTCTCGGAAATTTAAGGAGTTAGCCAAATTTGGGGTTGATGATATATTTCATAATGTGAAAAAGCAGAAGTTACATAAGTATGGCTAATGGATGAAACTTGATCCTCATTCGAGGACGAATGATCTTAAGCGGGGGAGAATGTAAAACCCCAGGAAAAAAAATTTGCTTAGTAATTTAAGATTTTGTGGTGCCAAGGTAGGCCAAATATTTTATCTTCCGTGCAAATGAGGATTAAGGATATTATGGATATCAATTGGATATGTTAAGAAGTGTATAAGTCATATTAGAGGTGAATTGGGGTCTAAGGAGAGGCCTAAGTCTAAGTCAAGTTAGAAAGGTTTCATATTAGACGAAATCTGTAAATGAGTGCGCACAAGACCTCACTTTGAATGATCATATCTCCAGCTATATAAAGAGTTGTATGATGCATAACCTATCAAATTAAATCCCTTTGAGTTTAGTTTCCAACGCAACAAACCTTTTGTCATTTGGAGGTATATACGGAAAGTTATGACCATTTTACTAGGAAGGTGTCTCTAGTGCGAACATTAGCGCGAAGTCGCGCATTATGCTGAGTATTCTGCCTCCTGCGCGAACATAGCGCGAGCTCGCGCACCTGGAAAGTTTTTAAATATCCTAAAGACCGAAAATAAGAGAATTTGAGCCATTTCTCAAGCTTAGGGCTTCCTCTACACCCCCAACTCGACCAAGGCATCCAATTGCACACCTAAGGTGAGTTTTTAAGTGTGTTTTCATGGTGATTTCACTTCTCAATCACTAGTTACAACATGATTTTGATTGGGTTTCATAGGGTTTCTTCAAAATCTCAAGAACACCCCAAATTTGTCTTTCAAGATTTGGTCTACAAGAGGTAATCCTACACCTTAGACTTACATATATGGAGTTATTATGGAAATATGAGTATGGATTAAGTATTGTAACTCATGGGATGGGGATTGGAAGTCATAGGTGCCTAACCTAGGTTGTGTTGGTATTGTAGAGATTGTGAGGTGGGTTATTGGGGTATGATTCTTGGGGTAATAGTATTATGTATACATGCATGTACAAATTAGGTTTGTGGGAAGATTGATGAATATAAATAAGTAAAGATTGGGTTGGGGAAAGAAGAAAATCTTGTAAAAGGAATTTAAAATCAAGATGCTCAACTAGTGTTTGATAAAATGCTCAAATGAGCTGAAACCATGAATACCTTCCTAATTTGTGTTAATTTTGTTATGTCTCAAGTAGATTGGGATTGTTAGAATTTTTGAAACGTCATAGTAACTTAAGGAAAGCTCAAACGAGGTATGTATGGCTAACTTTGACCTTTGTAAAGTCACTTTGTTTGGTGTACGAATATTTGGTATGTGATATCTACGTGGATTATTTGTGGAATTCTTGTGATTGGTATGATTTGATTGTTCGTGGTTAAGTCTCCCGATATAATGGTGTACGTAATTGGCAATAAACCAAATGTGTGATTGTGAATGTGTTATGTGGTAAGAGTTGAGAAACAAATGATGGAAGGAAATCGTAAATGATGCAGTTGGAACAACTGTGGTAATAACATATATGGCTTGTATTGGCAATTATCGCGGTGACATAAAATGCATATGAGTTGTTGAATATGATGGAAATAGTATTGATGGCTATAGAAATTCTTTGAGAATTGTTGTTGTGAGAATTGTTGTTGTTGTTGTTGTTGTGTTGTATGTGAATTGTGATTGTTCGGTGGAATCGGGTTGCGCGCCGCAACACGAAGTAATAAGGTGTAGGTTGTGGTGATAAGGGTGGCCGAGGTAATAAGGGTGGAAAAGTGATCGAAATCACTGTTGAAATGAAAATATGAGAAAGTTGTGAAATCATTGATGTGAAAATGTTGAAGGGGAAATGGAGAGATTGTAACTTGTTTGGCTTGATGGTTTTCTTTCATGTGTATTTGATTGTTGGTTCCATTACCACTTGTTACTTGTGTATGGTTTGAATTTACTTAGGGCAAGTTTGTTCATACATACTAGTACAATTCAAATGTGCTGACGTCCCTTTTGCCGGGAGACGCTACATTCGTGTTATGATTGTAGGTGGATCCATAGCAGGTACTCCAGTCCACCGACCGTAGCTCCCCTTCACTTTTTGCCAGAAGCATTGATGAGCCCTTTTCCTCCCGGGGCCTTGCGTGGCTCATACTGCTTTTTATTTCAGAGTCTTGTTTTGGTTTTTGGTGTAAGGTATAGCCGGAGCCTTGTTACCGGCAAGTATTGTATCACTCTTTTGTATCCCTAGAGGCTTTGTAGACAGGAAATGTGGGTTATGTGCTTATGTATTTTGGGCAGTATAACTTGTAAACCATGCTAAGTAACTATGTATGCTATGTAAATCTCGTAAGAATGTGTTTAAATTTATAAATGACTATTTCACTTGGTTAATGGGAAATGGAAACGCGGGGTAACACGTGGAATAGGAAAGGTACCCAGGTCTGCTTGGCTGGGGCTGCCCGGTCGAGCGCCGGTCGGCCCCTCGATTTTGGGGCGTGACACGCCTATCAACCCACCTCCTAGCCAAAGGGAGAAACGACAGAGGTGGTGCATCCTGATCTATGGGTGGTAAAGGTGGCTAAAACTGCGGGAGCCGCTCCCAGGCCCAAACCTAATATACAATTTGGATGTAAAATTTAAGGTTTATTTTTATGATGTATGTTATAATGAAGAGAATATTTGATTATGTTTTCACCTGCAGCAGCGACATAAATCCTGCATCCTCTTGCTGGGTGCCCATGTATGCCTGACACATCTGTCGGTACAAGTAACCAAGAACAACAGCACCCCAGATGATGAAGAAATCTCAAGCTGACTAGGTTTCCTGAAGTGTTCGAAAATAATATGCCTCCAAACATAAGCAGCAGCAGCGACCTCGTGTACCGGTTAATATGAAGCTCCGGTGTATCATAAGTAATCTCATCATGCATGGCCTCCAAATGCAGCCGGATGGTTGTCAATGCAAGACGATTAGCCCCAACCAATACACCCTCAACCTCTAGACGAAAACCGGTGAGCCGCTGCAACGTATCCAGGTACTAAGCTCCCGTATAATATCTCATGGGTTGTGGCAAAGCAACATGAAGTCTATCAACCGGCAGCCCATACAGAACCTCCACATCCTGTAGCGTGATAGTGGCCTCACCAATGGGCAAATGGAATGTATGCGTCTCTAGTCGCCACCGCTCTATCAAAGTCATGATCAACGACCAATCCAGCTACAGCCGGCCAATCTCAATGATCCTATAAAAACATGTATCCTGCAGGCATCTGACTATACGGGGATGGAGCTGACGGTCTGATAACTAGGGATTCTAGCCTATTTTATGCTCCTTTTTGCTTAAGTTTTGGATTAAAAGTACGTACAAGTATTTCCAAAAGCTAACTCAGTATACTTGTTTGCAATGTTTGGTCAAAAAGAGACAATGAAGTCATAACCAGCTCAAAAAGGAGTGAAACCTGTACAAGTTCAAAGTTGAAAGCAAAGGGGCGCTGACAGCGAGAAATAGCAAGTGACGCGAGGGGCTTACCGCTGAGGCGGTCCTGATACCGCTCTCAGCGGATTGAGGAATCAGAGAAGTATTTCTGAAGCTTAACAAGTTACCGCTGCCCGTGGTGAAATTGCATGACAGTAGTGTCTCTGACGCGGCAATGGTCAAGTTCTCATCCTCAGCGGAAGTGAGAATCAAAGAACTAAGTCTGGAGCTCAAATTGAAGACCGCGGTCCGCGCTCTTATTTCGCGACCGCGATTGGAGGAGCGTTGAGGTGGTAGTTTTTCCGTTCCCAACGAACTCAAGTTCAGAACCATCTAAAAAGAGAAGAACTACGGTCCGCGCTTGCTTTTGCGCGGCCGTGGAAGTCCAAGCGCCGAGGCGACTCATTTTTCGCTATCAGCGGAATCTCCGTAGGGGCAATTTTGTCCGAAAAATTTAGCTGTGTAAAAATAGTTCTTTTTCAGATTTTTAGGGCATCTGTTGTTTGGTAGAGGATGTGAACAACCGTTTTTAGCCTTTTTGAGTAATTTTAGAACATCTTTAGCACTTAATCTTAGATTTTAATCTTGTAATTACTTTTTATGGCTTATATTTCATCTCCATTTTTGATTTCTTCTTTGATTATGAGTAGTTAAACCCATTAGCTAGGGTTGTGACCCAACCCTAGTGTGAGTATTTAATAGGTCTTCAATTTTAGGGCTTAAATGTTTATGGGTTAATGATATTTAGCATGATTTATACTTTAATTGTTGAATTGGTGGTTGCAAACACTGATTTGTGCCTTTTTGACTTAGGCTTTTCTTGAAAAAGAGAGACTAATTTTAGGAAATTAAGGCTAACAAGGAATTGGGGTGCATTCAAGAGATTGATAGCCCCAATTAAAGGGTTAAACCTAGAGATAGTAATACCCGACTTGAGCCAATTTTGCTTGCATTGTTTAAACACCCAATTAGGCTTGAGAAAGCCATACAAGGAGGTATAGAGTGAGTAACTATGTACACTGGTTATATCATGATCCCAATTATAACAAGTTTGTCCTAAGTTTTAGACCCTGTTAGATACCCACCTAGTTGTAAGTCACTTCCCTAGTCCCTTTTTACCAATTGAGAAAACCTTACAATAATATCATACTTAGCTTATTTTCATTCTTCATTAGTATTAAAAGTAGAATAGTAACCAAACAAAGCATGATTGGAAGTGCAATTAAGAACATCACACATAGCTAGATTAGATAGAAACCCAATTCCAAATCAATATTAGCTCTCTGTGGATTCAATCCCGACCTTTTGGGTAAAAGCTGCATCGACCACTCTTGCCATTCTATAGTGGTATAGGGTTGGAGCCGATCACGGTCCTTAAGAAAGTCCCACATTTCGTCTATTCTCCTAGAACGTAAAGTCTGAGCCAATAAATCTCCCTCCCATATGTAGGAAGACCTATGCTCGGCCTGTAGCTGTAGTAACTCTAGGGAGGCAGGTCCGGGATGCAACAGCGGAACCTCCATGATGACTACTATAAATTGAACAAAATTGATTGAATTATTTTTGCTTTTCCATTGCTTAAATATATTACAATACCTTGAATATTAAATTTTATTCAATATCTTTACTATATTGTTAAGTAGGTTGACACATTTTCAAATATTATAATTTTATATTTTATACATTAGTTTATTATGTTAGTTTTATTATTTTATATGTTAGTTTTATTATTTTATGTGTTTGTTAGTTATTCACCTATTTTTTACTATACATTATTTAATTATTAAATATTTATATTTTGGTTTCGGACACAATATTTGAGGCCCAGTAGCACCAATGTATCCTGAATTCTTATGTTCATGATGAATTTTTTTTTTCAATTTTTCACTCAGCATGTCTGTTATTTTATATGTTAGTTTATTATTGTATATGTTAGTTTTATTAATATGTTAGTTTTATTATTTAATATTGTCACGACCCAAAATCCACTAAGGGCCGTGATGGCGTCGGACACCGCTGTCAGGCAAGCCAACCAAAATACTTAATTAATTTCTCATTTTAAATATTTCCGAAATCACTTCTTTTATACGTTTAAACAGTACATCGTAAATTCCTCTAAATAAATAATGAAACATTTAACAACTTTTAAAAATTCTGAATAAACCCATAGACATCCCAGAACCCGGTATCACAAGTGCATGAGCAATTTCTAAGAAATAATGTAATACAACAACTGTCCGGAATACAATATTGAACAGGAAATAAATACAGTAATCTGAAAGAGACTCGCTGGCTGCAGGTCATCTCGGGAAATGCAGCTCACCTAAATCTTCATATCAACTATGCTACTACGCTCATTAGGCCACTAGAGATGCATGTGCATATGCAACAAAAATGCACAGAAGTGTAGTATGAGTACGAAAACAACGCGTACCCAATGAATATCCCGTCTAATCTCGAAGAAGTAGAGACGAGAGGTCGACTTTGACATTTACTAGTGGTCCAATAATAATATAGTGAAAGTGTGAGGAAATCATGGATTTTTATAAAGCAATTATAAACTCGTAAAACCAGATAGCAGGTAAACAACATCTCAAATAAATACGGATTTCCAAGGTTTACTTTTCATTATGCTTATCAACTATGTCTGGCCAGAGAAGGGAAATATTATCACATAACATTCTCAGGCAAGCAATACAAGCATGCACATATCATGCCGAGGTCGTATGGCTCGATCCAATAATATTTAAACTGTGCACTGCCGAGGGTCGAACGGCACGAACCATAGATGCATCTATTACCCCGCTCGCAAATCATCCATGCGACGCGGTCAACATAAAATAAACAAACACCTTGCTCGCGAATCATACATGCGACGCAGGTACACATGGAATCACATATTCAAACAGTTAATCAAGACTTCATCAGGGAACAACCATCCAAGGAAAATCCAATTCTCCTTTTACAATTTAAGAAAATGAAGCTCAATCTTTTAGAAATTCACTTACTAATCCGATGTGATTTAAGCAATCCAAACCGTCAATAGGATTACAAATATTTCCAAGTACAACATGTTTTTGGGTCCTAAACTACCCGGACAGTAGCATGATAGTAGCTACGCACGGACTCTCGTTACCTCGTGCGTACGTAGCCCCCACAATTAAGAGCACATAACCAATTAACTCACCTATGGGGACAATTCCCTCTTACAAGTTTAGAAAGGAGACTCACCTCGCTCCGAAGCCTATATTCCGATTCAAGAACGCGCTCAAACCTACAATTTGGAGCCGAGTGATCCAAAACTATTCAAATAGGGTAAGAACTAGTCAATACATGCTCAAAAGTTCATATTCTAATTATTAAACCCATTTCCCAACCCTAAATGCAAGGTTCCTAAAATTCATCCCCGGGCCCACGTGCCCAGATTCCGAAATTTCCCAAAGGAAGTTGTTCTCTATAACCTAAGGATCAATAATATATGATTTCTAATCCATTTCATAACCAATTTCGTGGTAAAATCTAAGTTTTATTAAAACCCTAGGTCTAGCTCTAACCCCTTGATTTCTCCAAATCTTTAGGTGTTAATCTACCCAAAACTTGAGTGTTAAACTTAGAAATAAGGGGGATAAACTTACCTCACGATGCTATGTGGAAATCCATTCTCAAGAGCTCCAAAATCGCTCAATACCCGAGTGCCAAATGGTCAAAAATGGCTGGGGCTCGACTTAAATGAAGCTGACTGCTTCAGCAGTTTCAACATCTGCTGTCCCGCATCTATGGAATTGGCTAAAAGGGTTGGGATCGCTTCTGCAGTCTTGAAGCCGCATCTGCGAAGCCGCTTATACGGCTAAGGAGCCGCTTCCGCGGTTTGGCCTGGCCAGCTCTGGGCCGCATCTGCGAGGCTACGACCGATTCTGCGGTCTCGCACCTATGGTCGACCAACCGCAGGCGCGGTTATGATAGAAGCAGATGCTTCAGCACTTCTCCAAGTTCCATCTTCATTCCGTTAACCACCCGGAATCCATTACGGACTTGATCGAGGCCTCAAATCATATCAAACCACGCTAAAACCACGAATCGACCTCCAATCCAAGCTTTATGAACTTTAGAATTTCAAACTTCTACTTTCGAGGTTTAAACCTATCAAATCACGTCCGATTGACCTCAAATTCTGCACGCAAGTCATATTCGACATTACGGACCTACTCCAAATTTTGGAATCGGAATCCGGCCCCGATATCAAAAAGTCAACTCTCGGTCAAACTTCTCAAAAACCTTAAAATTTCTATCTTTAGCCAAATGACTCCAAAATGACCCATGGACCTCCGAATTCACTTCCGATCACGCTCTCAATTCCAGAATTACCATATGGAGCTACTCCCTGACTTGAAATCCCAAATGGACATCGATTACACCGAAATGCACTTCAACCCAAACTTATGAAATTTCTTCCAAAATGCTAACTTCCACAGTAGGTGCCAAATCGCTCCTGGGTCATCCAAAACCCGATCCGGACATACGCCCAAGTTAGAAATCATCATACGAACCTGCTGGAACCTTCGAATCCCGATTCCGAGGTCATTTACTCAAAAATCCAACCTTAGCTAATTCTTTCAACTCAAAGCTTCCGAAATGAGAATTCTCTTTCCAAATCAACTCCGAACTTCTCGGAATTCAATTCTGACCGTGCGTACAAGTCATAGTACCTGAAGTGAAGCTGCTCATGGCCTCAAATTGCTGAACGACGTGCTAGAGCTCAAAACTATGGGTCGGGTCGTTACATTCTCTCCTACTTAAACATACGTTCGTCGTCGAACGTGCTAAGAACTGCGCTGGAGTTACCCCAAATCACTGTTTAACACCTCGAACACCTATCCGTGCTACCACAACTCAGTTGGGCACCCTAGCTTGATCAATCTGAAGGTACCCTTTTTCACTTAGGCAAATAAGCCTTAGAGCCCAATTCCAACATCCGGAATTCTCTGCCATGCATGTCCCAACATACACTCACCGAATCGATAACTACATGCGGTACCAAAACATGACTGCACACCTTAGCTGAATTCACACCTTGCACTACTTTACTCACAAGACCACAATAACATTCTCTGATCAATTTAGTCGAAATTCCATGAATCTGATGCTCCCATTGCACCTCATGACATATATAGGTCTTGCTCTAACTCTTACAATACCGCCACGACGGAAGAGATGTGTAGAAATTCATAACCAACTACTGAATCAATAATTCATTGGGTCTATACTCCTGACAAGAACCATCACCTCATTCTGAACAAAATAATGGTCTTAGCTCATTAATATACGTCATATAATCAGATTGCACTAACCCTAAATCCAATGATCTCGTCTTAACCAGTACGAACTGCTCAGGCAATAAGCCATCCCGGACACGATCAAAAGTCTCATATGATGCCACAATGTGCCAATAAGCTACCAATTCGAACGTGATACAAAGGAAAACGAACTTTGAAAAGGAAATCCAACTGCCCCGCTCGCGAATCATATATGCGACGCAGTCAACATAATTAAACAAACACCCCGCTCGTGAATCATACATGCGACGCGGGCACACAGCTAATATGAGTTTTCCTCAGAAAGATAGGAAACAAAACACATAAAAACAGGTATAGGAATCTGTACTTAACATCACACTATTGCAGCGCGCAACCCGATCCAAACAACATACTTATGGCGGCGTGCCACCCGATCCACACATAAAATTCACAAAAGAGTTACACACCGAGCCAGATTGCTCATTACAACAAAATACCGAATATCGGTCACAAGCACATTAAGTGCATAATACCATCCCTGGGGAGACATATAGCGCCATAGGCTAAAAAACTCAAGCACAACTGAGGTGCGATATACGATCTGAATCTCGATAGCTATCTTGCTCATATAACATCATCTCTACGCGGAACCTCAACATATAAAAAATTCACCAAGCCATATCTCCACTCATACGATGCAATATATCATTACATGAAATAGCTGACGACGAAATAGTACCCCGACTACTCTTTTATAAGGAGCGCATTGCTGAAATGAACACATCTGGCCTGATATAGAGCCCATATTCACATTTAGATTCATCCACAGACCTCAAGCTAATTCTGATCACACTAAACTAGTCTAATAACCTTTCAAAGGTCCATAATAACTCCTCATTTTCTCATAACACCCGAGAACTACTATCATGACCGGAGTAATCCTCCACAGTCCACAACCCAATAAACCAAATGCCCTCTAGGCATCAATTCTCAATTCAACGACATCACTACAATCTTCATACTTGGTTTAACTCTTCAATCAATCAAGTGACTACCTGCCACACTTATATAACCTTCTCGTGGGGCACGCTCCCACAACCTTCCGTAACATATAACAGGTCTGTACATCCAAACCACCGGTCGTACTAACGCTGAAAAGTGATCAAGAATCCTTAACCAGGATGCAAAGCCTTTTTCACAAAGCACCAATCTCAGGTGATGCCGAGGACAATACCAACCTACTTTAAACATCGAAACTCCTTTCCTGCTCATCTGAGCCCGTGACATCCTTGTCAACACTGAACTGCAACTTTGATCCTTACTTCAATTTCCATACCACTTACTGCACCCATCATGCCAATATGCGATAGAACACGATTTTCATCATAACTCCGAAACCACTAATAGATTACGCTTTATTATATAAAAACTCTTTACCTAACTCACTTCAGGAGAACCATAGTAACACATAGGTGAATTCTCATAACCGTAGAATATGCAAATCTCTAAGTAGTGGTCTAAGCCACTATAGCCCTTCCAGGATCCGCCTATACATAATAGGCCATAACACTAGAATACTTCAGAATAAAATCAATTACGGCGGCCAACAAGCCTTATAGGTGCCCTCACAAATCACATGCATAACTTGATCACGCTGAAGGAACTGATCACTACCACCAATATGTCAACTCAACTATGGCTAACCAACCTATCTTCTTTCAATTTATCCTTGATTGCCTTAGAAATAATAAGAACTCCATTCAACACATACACACTCCATCTGCACTCATCCTGAGTGACCTTGCGAGACCATGCTGTCTCAAATCCCACGAACCATTTCATACCTCCCAAATGCTACATTGCAAGTCAAAACATCATATAACATTCTAGGCCTCTTCTTATAAGCTGCTACCAAGCTTGATTCTTAACCGAACCTATAGGCTCGAAATCAGTAGGCACCATACTTTACCCCTTTGAATCCACTAGGACCGTTGTTGAGAGCCACCCGCTTTGACTTGGCCCCGGATATAAACGAATTCATGAATCTTCTAGCATATGAATACCCTCTCGACGAAGCACCCGACAAAATCACTTCCCTTGAAACCCGCATCTATACAAGGCATAAATCCTGAATCCTTCCCCAAGTTTGAATGTGAGCTAATATGGCCAACCATAGCACACCTTTAACAATTCTTTTGCTCAAATTACCACTTATATTATTTTCCCGTAGATGAAATAACCCATCAATATGCTAATAACCAGAAACCTCGCAAGTAGTTAACCATGCAACCCAATCATAGGCGGTGGAACTCTCCCATTTAGCTCGAAGCCACTATTACACAACTCTGGAATTCACCAGGATTCTTTATCTCTTATTGACATAACCTTGCACAATCAACCGCCAAAATTCTCAGACTCTTCCTGTAATACTCCTTTTATACTCTGAATCATCAACCACATTCGCACAACCGATCTCTTTGCTGTACAACCAATAGAATTCTTCGCAGAAACCTCGCCAACCATGTGACCGCTAACCTGCTCGCAGGGAATAACCCACATGTGGAAATCACTTCCCGACATCTTCCGACGCTGCTGCACGAGGTACAATCACTACGACATCAATAACCCATCTTGAGTCCGGGCTCACTCTCTAGCTGCACAAGTCCATTCACCCCTCATGGACATCAATTAAATGTGCGGCAACATCCTTCTAATTCAAAGTTATGTTGTATCCTTCCTCATTTCAAGCAGCTCCTTCCCGTTATATCAAATCTCCTGTTGCATAATAGCCCATGCTTCAAATTAAATCCGTAGGCCCCAATCACCAATCACTAAAATTCCCAAATCATTCCAAACTCTCCTTAAGGTGCGTAGTCATCCTACCACAAATCCCACACGCAACTCTGCCACTCTCCCACTTTGGCGGAACTCACCCCTTTAATCGACTACTTGACCTTTGCTTCTTATAACTGGCCTTCTAGAAATTTTAACCACCGCCTGACGCTCCCCACATGTCCTTCCTCATTCTTTGCTGCTCAGTTGTTGCCTTAAATAAAACTATCTTCGTAGCGCTTGAACCCACGAACTGCTACTAACTTTAAATCTCCCTGATGTCATCTTTCTTGGGCCATCAACACTAGATATACTAATTCAATCCTGAACCACCGCTCATCACGATCCCTGACAGTAGTCCCTCCATTATTATTTCACAATATCCTACCCCAAAGGCGAATTGAAGAAAATCATAACACCGGCGAACTCAACATATTCAATCGAGGACGACGATACCACGTCATAGATGAAAATTCCACCACGCTCGAAAATATTAAGTCGCGTTACTCCATCAAACCAAACTGGAACATTTATAGCCCGATTGCCTCTCTTCCGCCAAGAAATAAAATTCTAAATCTCTGAATCTTGCATTGAGTAAACATCCTTCCAAGTCATTCACTACTTCAACGCATAGACAAACACTCTACCAGTACACCAATATTGTGCAATAACAACGCACGAATCGTTATTACAATTAATGCCAAATCTCAAAACCTTAGGTAATACTGAAACTGAGCTGAAACGACAGAACGACCTTCCGCAAGGCGACGACAATAGCCCGATCAAATATGTAGGGAGGAACATCCCGCACCACATCTGTAGCACCATTAAATTTCTCAATTCCCGATTTATAATAAGTGTTTCACGTTGCATGAGATTGAGTAGGAAAGAAACAAAGGCATAAGCCACAAAGGAATCAAACCGCACGATGAGAAATCAATAAGGGAGGTGCTCCTAACAGTGTTGTAGCCTCTCGAAGATAAGTATAGATGTCTCCGTACCGATCCGCAAGACTCTACTAGACTTGCTCATGACTCGTGAGACCTAAGGGAATCTAGTGCTCTGATACCATGTTGTCACGACCCAAAATCCACTAAGGGCCGTGATGGCGCCAGACACCGCTGTCAGGCAAGCCGACCAAAATACTTAATTAATTTCTTATTTTAAATATTTCCGAAATCACTTCTTTTATACGTTTAAACAATACATAGTAAATTCCTCTGAATAAATAATGAAACATTTAACAACTTTTAAAAATTCTGAATAAACCCATAGATATCCCAGAACCCGGTGTCACAAGTGCATGAGCAATTTCTAAGAAATAATGTAATACAACAACAGTCAGGAATACAATATTAGACAGGAAATAAATACAATAATCTGAAAGAGACCCGCTAGTTGCAGGTCATCTCGGGAAATGCAGCTCACCTAAGTCTCCATATTAACCATGCTACTACGCTCACTAGGCCACTAGAGATGCATGTGCATGTGCAACAAAATGCACAGAAGTGTAGTATGAGTACGAAAACAACGTGTACCCAATGAGTATCCCGTCTAATCTCGAAGAAATAGAGACGAGAGGTCGACTTTGACATTTACTAGTGGTCCAATAATAATATAGTGAAAGTGTGAGGAAATTATGGATTTTTATAAAGCAATTATAAACTCGTAAAACCAAATAGCAGGTAAATAACATCTCAAATAAATACGAATTTCCAAGGTTTACTTTTCATTATGCTTATCAACTATGTCTGGCCAAGGAAGGCAAATATTATCACATAACATTCTCAGGCAAGCAATACAAGCATGCACATATCATGCCGAGGTCGTACTGCCCGATCCAACAATATTTAAACTGTGCACTGCCGAGGGTCGAACGACACGAACCATAGATGCATCTATTACCCCGCTCGCAAATCATCCATGCGACGCGGTCAACATAAAATAAACAAACACCCTACTCGCGAATCATACATGCGACACATGTACACATGGAATCACATATTCAAACAGTTAATCAGGACTTCATCAGGGAACAACTATCCAAGGAAAATCCAATTCTCTTTTTACAATTTAAGAAAATGAAGCTCAATCTTTTAGAAATTCACTTACTAATCCGATATGATTTAACAATCCAAACCGTCAATAGGATTACAAATATTTCCAAGTACAACATGCTTTTGGGGTTCTAGACTACCCGGATAGTAGCATGATAGTAGCTATGCACGGACTCTCGTCACCTCATGCATACGTAGCCCCCACAATTAGGAGCACATAACCAATTAACTCACATATGGGGACAATTCCCTCTTACAAGGTTAGAAAGGAGACTCACCTCGCTCCGAAGCCTATATTCCGATTCAAGAATGCGCTCAAACCTCCAATTTGGAGCCGAACGATCCAAAACTATTCAAATAGGGTAAGAACTAGTCAATACATGCTCAAAAGTTCATATTCTAATTATTAAACCCATTTCTCAACCCTAAATGCAAGGTTCCTAAAATTCATCCCCGGGCCCACGTGCCCAGATTCCGAAATTTTCCGAAGGAAGTTGTTCTCTATAACCTAAGGATCAATAATATATGATTTCTAATCCATTTCATAACCAATTTTGTGGTAAAATCTAAGTTTTATTAAAACCCTAGGTCTAGCTCTAACCCCTTGATTTCTCCAAATCTTTAGGTGTTAATCTACCCAAAACTTGAGTGTTAAACTTAGAAATAAGGGGGATAAACTTACCTCACGATGCTATGTGGAAATCCCCTCTCAAGAGCTCCAAAATCGCTCAATACCCGAGTGCCAAATGGTCAAAATTGGCTGGGGCTCGACTTAAATGAAGCTGACTGCTTCAGCAGTTTCCGCATCTGCGGTCCCGCATCTGCGGAATTGGCTAAAAGGGATGGGACCGCTTTTGTAGTCTTGAAGCCGCATCTGCGAAGCCACTTATGCGGCTAAGGAGCCGCTTCTACGGTTTGGCCTAGCCAGCTCTGGGCCGCATCTGCGAGGCTACGACCGCTTCTGCGGTCTCGCACCTGCGGTCGACCAACCGCAGGTGCGGTTATGACAGAAGCAGATGCTTCAGCACTTCTCCAAGTTCCATCTTCATTCCGTTAACCACCCGGAATCCACCTGAGGCCCCCGGGACCCCAACCAATCATACCAACCAGACCTAAAACACAGTACAGACTTGCTCGAGGCCTCAAACCATATCAAACCACCCTAAAACCACGAATCGACCTCCAATCCAAGCTTTATGAACTTTAGAATTTCAAACTTCTACTTCCGAGGTTTAAACCTATCAAATCACGTCCGATTGACCTCAAATTCTGCATGCAAGTCATATTCGACATTACGTACATGCTCCAACTTTCGGAATCGAAATCCGACCCTGATATCAAAAAGTCAACTCTCGGTCAAACTTCTCAAAAACCTTAAAATTTCTATCTTTAGCCAAATGACTCCAAAATAACTCACGGACCTCTGAATTCACTTCCGATCGCGCTCTCAATTCCAGAATCACCATACGGAGCTACTCCCAGACTCAGAATTCCAAACGGACATCGATTACACCGAAATGCACTTCAACCCAAACTTATGAAATTTCTTCCAAAATGCTAACTTCCACAATAGGTGCCAAATCGCTCCCGGGTCATCCAAAACCCGATTCGAACATACGCCCAAGTCCGAAATCATCATACGAACCTGCTGGAACCTTGGAATCCCGATTCTGAGATTGTTTACTCAAAAATCCAATCTTAGCTAATTCTTTCAACTCAAAGCTTCCGAAATGAGAATTCTCTTTCCAAATCAACTCCGAACTTCCCGGAATTCAATTCCGACCGTGCGTACATGTCATAATACCTGAAGTGAAGCTGCTCATGGCCTCAAACTGCTGAAAGACGTGCTAGAGGTCAAAACGACCGGTCAGGTCGTTACAAATATGTTAGGTTTATTAATTTATATGTTTATTTGTTTGTTACTAACTTAATTTTTACTATACTAAAATTAAATAATTAATTTTCATACCTATACAAGATTTAACTATTAAATATTTGCATTTTGGTTTCGGGCACAATATTTGAGGCCCGGTAGTACCAATGTATCTTGAATTCTTATATTCTTACATTTGTTGACTATAATTGGAGATAGTTTGTGTTTGAACTATCAGCTTTTTGACATATTTTTTGGAATAATATATACTTAAATATTAATTTCTATAACTACAAGGATACTACGCTAAATGACACTATATTTTACTACCTAAAAGGTCACTACATTAAATACGAGCACTACATTAGACCACAAGATACCACTACAGGAAACCAAAGTAAAAATTTGTTTAGTTTACTAGTCTTTTAGTAAATTAATAATCTTAACCGGATAAAAATAATAAATTAATTTAATCATAAAATAATCATGAAATTGCATATACTACAGTAAAAAGTAACTAATTAAAAAAAATTAACAACTAATAACAATTTCTCTATTTTACAAATATTTTTAACACACTAATACTATAGTCCGGATAAAAAGCAATAAGTTAGTTAAATCGCAAAACAATCACAAAATAATATATATATAACATATAAAAAATAATTAATATGCATTTTTTTATACAAGTTTTAACAAAAACTAAGTCGAAATACCTCGATTTAAGGTTTTTAGAAAGTCGAAGATTTTGTGATTTGGAGCCGAAACAAGCAACAACGTCCGAGATAACACATTAGCTAGCACGTGAGACCGAGAATCTTTACTTTTTGTGGGAATGGTGGGCTCCACTCAAGCTTTTTTGGATAAAAATGGGGGGGGGGGGTGTTTCTGTTTTGGAGAAGATGAAGACCGTTCTTTATTATATATATAACGTCTTTTGTTAAGATTATTTTCTATATTACACCCACCCACTCCCCCATGTCAAACAAACCCAATAGAGAGCGATCCACCCACCCCCACTTCCCCCAACCCCTTCTCATGCCGTGAACAACTTATGAGAACAAAAATTTCATCTCAACGCCATTACACATAGTGGAATAGAAGCGTCGCAAAATGCATGAATTTTTTTATCTTGATTGACTGGTTATGGGATTAAGTTGGATTTGTTGTTGTTGTTATTGTTATATTGATCGTCTATGACACTGTTAAAAAAGAGAGAGGACAAAACGAACCTTATGAATCTTAAGGAAAGAGTTTGTAAACTAAAAATTGGTCACATTTTAAGGAGGATGACAGGGAGTGAGGTTATATTTTTCAATCGTCGAACATCTCTTTCGATCGCTAGATATTTTTCCAGTCAGATTCCTTTCTCTCCCCACTTCAGTGTATTATTTGGGAACTAACTTTGGTTTAAAATCTGATAGAGTTTCTTGTTATTGTTTAATTTTTTTAGGATTTTTAATTTATGAAATTGAAGTGAGCTCTATTATATTAATCTCCATTGTTTCAAGTGAGGAGTAAGCGAAGAAGAAGATAGAAGAAGTAAAAAGAAACGAAAAACTTGGAGAAAAACTATAATAAAATAAGTAGGAAAATACATTTTTTAAAAAGGTATCGGAATTAAATTTTTAACCTGTGTTCTTTGTCTCTCACTCTCCTCAAGAGAAACAATAGCTTTGAAGGTGAAACATTTTATGTATTTATACTAAATTAAAAACACGAAAACTCTTAGGAAAATATCGTTCGCCTGTTTTACCATTTAAAACTAGAGCTCACATTGAATAAAATAGTCATTTTATTATATTTTTAATTCTAAAATTTTGAAATCAACTAAAACTTTATTTATTATAGTAGAAAATGCCAATATTTAGGACATTTAAATCAAGTAGAATTTTCCTTTTATAATTCAAAATCCTAATATTTAGGAATCAAATATAAGAACTATTTTTTATGTTAAAATACATTTTAGGAATTCAAATTTCAAAGTTCAAATATCTCACCACTAAACGTCAGATTTGGGTTCAAGACATACTATTTTTAATTTAAAGTATTGATTCGTCCATTTTTTTTGTCCAGTACTATTAATTATTCTAAAGTAAAGCTAGACGAGGAATTAGAGTTAAAATAAGCCAATATACGACTAAGATAAGGGAATTAATTTCTACTTTCTTCGTCTCAAATATTTATCTTAATTCCTAAAAATAGATAATTCAAATTATTTGTCATTTTAGAAGTTCAAGACAAAATTAATTAATTTTCCATTTTATCCTTAGTAGTAATTGTTCTTAAAGATGGAGATGACACATAAATAAAGTTAATATTCAATGAAGAGAGATTATATTAAACACATAAATAAAGGTAAAATAGTCAAAATTCCTTCTAACTAATGTTTTTTTAAGGACATATCAAATAGAAATACGATAAATAATTTGAGATGGATGAAATATTTATTAGTAATCAAGAGCCTTTAAATAGGTAGAAAGATGGTGAATTTGTTTATGTTATGAAACATTTATATTAACAACAAGAACATAACTCCAACCAAATAAATAATTGGTCACTGAAAGAAACTCATCAATTGATAATGATGATGAACGATTACAATTATAGATTTATTAGTATAGAAGTTGCACTAATCTACAGTGTCATTCGTCTTTTTTACCCTTTAAAAATAGATTTAGCATTGGACAACTATGTAATTTAAGTTACTTTCCCAATATTTAAGACTTTAAAATCAAGTCATATTTTATTATTACATAATATTTAGGAGTTCGAGATCAACTAAATAAGGATAAAATATATTAAGAAAAAAGAGGAAACTATAAAAAGTAAAAATGAAAGTTTCTTTTCAATGAAGGACAAAAAATATTATATATTCGTGTAAATTTTTGTGCCTATATCGTACAAGGAAAATTTTATCGTATAAGATCAATTTTGATCCTTTATTTTCCTTTCCATACAAAAATATTTTCTTGACTGTTTAAATTATATTTTATTATATTATTTCACATCTATAATTATTGCATGTGTTAATTTTCCTAATATTGACCTATTTAAGATTTTCAAATCAGTTTTATTTATCGAATATGTGTTATTTGAACCATGTCAGAAGTCTTAATATGTAAAATTTAAAATTAATTAAAATTTTAATCATCTTTGATATAAATTTTTATTTTTTAATAATTTGTTCTTCTTACATATAAACATATTTATTAATTGACGTGGTAATCACGTGCAACGCATATAGGGGTTAATTAAGTACAACCCTATTGAGGTAATTGTGTATTATCTTTATTATTAAATTAAATATGGGAAGCTTTTAAGTTTACAAGTACATATTTACCCTTTCTTAAAAATTAACCCTAATTTGGAAAAAAAAATGCCTACACTTCCGATAAAATATAAAAAAGGAAAAAAAAGAAGACAAGCCAACTAGCAAAGGAAGAGATCTATCGCCATATTAATTAGTTCTCTCTTTGTAGAAGATTGAAGTTCACACTGGTAAATTGCTTTCCTCTCATGTACATACACATTTCAAGCAAGTATAGTATGAGCAAATATGTTTGTTCATATGGGTAAACTGTTTTGCTTCTGCATCGCGTTTCAGTATAATAACATTTTTTTATCACTACTATTGATGGAGTAAATTATGCCTTCTTAAGAGAACTATTTTCGTGTGGGGCAAACGAGGCTACAATTTAATTTTCTCTACGATTTCCGTTTTGTGATTCTCAAATGAAAGGAACATGCACTAGGAATTCGGCTCCCACTAGGGTCAATTGGGCGGAGTGGTAACTCATTTGAGGCCCTTCCGTTTTTTCCCCAATTTAAGTACTGGAGGTAGTGAATTGTATGCATTCAAGTGGGTTCTTTTTCATTTGATTGATCCATTGTGCATTCGTAATCTACTGAAGTTGATTATAATCTGTTTCAGTTATTACTTGGTTTTGAATTAGAAATACTATGAATATGTGATTATTTGGGCAATTGAAGTAGGAAAAAGAGGAACTGTTTAACTAGGACTATGTACACTTCTTTTTAGTTCATAATTTGAAAATTTGGAGAATATGGCTAGAAGTGCATGATAGAGGTAGACTGAAAATTGTATATATCTAAAAAGAACCTGTTGTGATGAGTAGAAAGTTGGCATATTGTTGTACATTTTTCACTCGAAAACAGACCGAGTCTGAAAGATTGACTTTCTTGATTCTATTGTCAAAAAGTTTTTTAGAGGGTGTCATGGGTTTGAGCAAAACTGAAGTGAACTTGAAGAGATTGCTTGTAACTGCACCACAACAGCAAAATCAAGCAAAGCTTATACATGTAAGTGCATATATCATTCAAGTTCGATTTTTTATAAAGGAATGATGGTTGCATTTTCTCATTTTTCTTTTCATTCTTCGAAATAGCTTCGGTGCTTTTTGTTGCATTTATGTGAGACTGGTCGTGAATATGATGAGTTTATATATATATAAAGATATTATATTCTTGTACAGATGATTCTAGTCCTTAAAGGTTTAAACTTTCTGATCACTATGACATGCCTATA
The DNA here is from genome assembly GCF_000393655.2 of Nicotiana sylvestris. Classification (NCBI taxonomy): domain Eukaryota; kingdom Viridiplantae; phylum Streptophyta; class Magnoliopsida; order Solanales; family Solanaceae; genus Nicotiana; species Nicotiana sylvestris. The sequence continues at coordinate 61,540,037 of NC_091058.1, forward strand.
CTCTAATATGGATTTTTGTAATTTAATTTCATGTTTTGGTGTTTGAGTGTGGGTACATCTGGTTATCTCATTTGGAAAAGTGTTTTTAGACCTAAATCACATGTTATAAATTCACAAAAAGGATGTTTGGTCATCTTGATTTCCTGAGCTATTAAGAGGCTTATTTCTGTGACTTTGATGATATGCTTTAAGAAGCTTACTTTGAAACACTAGGCTTGTGTAAAAGAACCTAATAGGTTTCTTTGACTAACAGTAGATCAGTAGCTATATGTTTTTTTTTTTTTTTTAATTTAAAATTTTATTTTCATCTTGTTGATTATTTTGCTAGAGGTTTTTAAGAATTTAAACAATGTGCTATTTAATGGAGCTCATATTATCTGTGTGGGCTGTGAGCATTTAAGAGTAAGGCTTCTTTGTATTTTGGGAGCTTTAAATATTTGGGCAGCTTCGAGTGAACTAGTAGCTCTGTTGATTCACTAACACAATGGAGGATGCTGGGGATTTCCATTGTCCAATCCCCATATGAATTCATCCTTAAAAAAGGCTACGTATTTTCATCCTACTTTGGGTTAATATCAGATAAAGGCATAATGCTACTGATTAAGTGGTCTTTCCTCAAGTAATTTTATATGGACCGTTTGGAAAGAGATGAACCATTGTGCATTTGACGGACAGAGAGGACTAATGGTTAACTTTGCCCGCTTGTTAAATATACTTCCTCCTATTTTAGTTAGTGTTGGTAAGAGTGATAGTGTTCTAGGGGTTCAATATTGGGACTGGAGTGCACTGGTATAAAACACTTGCCTTCTCTAAGGATACATCTTTTCGGACTTTAACAACAACAAACAACGACAAAAAACCCAGTGAGTTCCCACTAGTGGGGTCTGGTAAGGGTAAGATGTACGCGGACTTTCCATACAAATTTTGTATACAATGTTGCACCCCACTTGCATGCCTTCAACACATTTTACCTGTAAAAAGTTCTGTTTGGAGCAAAAGTACTTTTTCCTGATCTCTACATGGTGATTAAGATCAGTAATACTGCAATATCATCATATCCAGGATAAACATAAACATGGCTTAGGATGACTCATCCATCTACTGTTTTAAAAAAAAAATCTGATATAGGATAAGAGATAGAGAGTCATAGTAATACCTCCCTGTCTTCCCAAACCTTTGGACTTAACATGCATCAAACTGGTTTTTTGATGTCTCTGGTAGATACTATTTGTTTCAGGAATCTGATCTTTTCCCTTGCAGTTGTATATTCTCTGACATAGTTGTTAATTGTGAAAGTTAATAATTCAACGTGCACGCAGCTGCAAATTGTGACATAGGTTGTTTCTATGAAAAACTTTTCAGAAAATCATGGCATAGGCAATTTGCTAATGTGGGGAATTGTGCAATTCTTGTCATCTCGATTTTTCTTTCAACAGGGATATGTATTTATTATTTCTATTTGTTACATCTTTCACAGTATGTTGCTACTTTGCGTGAACTGCTGGAGCAGGTGGCTGAAGAGAGGAATCCAGACGGATTACCAAGGTCTATATGCTTTATTCTTTTCCAATTATATAATTTGAAGAAAATTACATGTTGCTACACAAATTTCCAGCACTTTTGGCTTCCTTACCTTCTGTGATTTTTTTAATAAAGTTCCTGCGTTCTGTTTCTTTAGTTGGAGTTATCATTAAAATTTAAATGTATGCTGCCTAGCCATTTCACTCTACCTAAGTAATAAATTGGAAACCCTCTCAGGGTCGATTAAAAGGAAATTACCCTCTTTCACTCTCAACTCCCCCTACCCTTCTCCAAATTTGGACATATTACAGTTATATTTTTGAGTTAGTGGACAAATATCCTGCCTATAATGAAAATTCCGCATCCTGAGCATGACTAATAGCCTAGTAATGTGACACTGGAAGTCATGATGCTGGGATTAGTAATCTTTGTGCTGACCATTTGGCAGTGTGCAGCACCATACCACAGGAGGACAATAATTCCTTTCATGTATCCCTGGTCATTCCACAGATAACTCTACTTTTTCTTAATCTACTGCACAAGGAGAATGTTTTAAATGTTTATTAGCTTGGCTTGACGGGGTATATATTCTTAATGGGTCTCTTATTTATTTTTTTAGTTACCAGATGCTTTTTTCCTGATGTGTGTTCAATTTTCATGTTGATTCCCAAAACAGAGTTTCAAAAGCTAAGGTGAACGAATATGCAGAGAACATTGAAGCCATTGCTGCCAAGTTAGCTGTGCCCATGGTATGCGCAAGCTAGTTTCATTTTTTGTGATTTATCATTCTGATTTCACCTTGAATTCTTATACGAAAACATATCATATGGAGGTATTTTACGGAATATGAAAGAGCTGGCATTTTTTTATCAATAGGCTGTCACTGAAGTTTAGTGCATTATTTGCGCTGTTAGTCCATAGTGCTCAGCATTTCAGACTTCACCATTCTTTTGGCCTTACTGCTACTGTTGTTTCCATAACTCCGTTCTTTTGATGTCTTTGAACGTGGTTCAATCTTCTCTTCTGGAGTCTATCTTTCAACTTATATTAGATCAACTTGTTATAGTCATATGCAAGTAGTCTGTCGAAAATGTTTTTGCTTCTATTTGTATTATTAACATATCAATGATCTGCTATTGTTGTTTAACCAAATCCAGTCTGATGTGCAAACACCTGAGGAACCTGTGGCTGAGACTTCAAGCAGCGGAACTCCCAAAGCAGAAGACAGTGTGAGTTCTGCTTCTGAAGGACTGAGAAGAAGAGTCGGGTACCTGCATGGCTCTTTTGTCATTTATAGCCATTGTAATGTGCCGTTTATCAGTATCTCGCTTGAACGTGATTATTTTTGGGAGTGAAACAGGGTCCATTCAAACAATGAGGAGAGATCTCAAGACTCCATCGATTCTGATCAATCAGCTGCAGTCAAACTGGATGATGCTGCACGGACACATATTGAGAAGCACAGGTGCTCTATCTGTACTTCTTTTCCATATTGATACTTGTAGACAGTTTTTATGTGTTGGCATCTGTTCCACCAAGGGATTTCTGGTGTGTATTTGTTCCTGTAAAGAAGCAGCTTTCCATGTGTGATTAAAAGTGATAGTGGATATGCGCTCTTCTTTAGTTATTAGAAAAAATAGTTGATATGCTATTAAATATAACCAGAAAAGTCCCGGCATGAAGGAAGCATGATACTCCATATCTTTTTTTTTTCTCTCTTTTATTTACCAAGTAGAAGAGATGGAACACACCGAGTAAGCCTTTATGAGCTACGTACAATTCTGTCACTTTGTTGGCTAATCAGGTATATGCTCTATGGCTAACAGCTTGCCTTTCTGAAGTTTTCTTAGATGATGTAGGTTGGCAGTTTTGACATTCTAGTTAAGGTAGCATTTCAAATTGATTGAGCTGAAGAGAAGCATCTTTTAACTAACTGTTCATCTTCATTTGTGTAAGTTTTAGAATTTCTTTTTGTGCTTTGAGTGCTCTGAAATTGCATCAATTTGACATACTAAACTAATCTTAGCTCTGAGGTTATATGCACCCCAATTCCCAGTTATGTTTGATAGACTTGGCTACACAGGCAAATTTTTTTTGCTAATTTATGGTGTATTTTGAAGAATCCACATGAAATGCCCACTTGCAGTAGGCACTGTTTGACACACATTTCTGACACAATAAGTAAATAAATAAATGATCAATGTAATATAGAGCCTATCAAGCTCCAACACTTTTTGCTTAAACTATAGTTGGAGTCTTCAGACTGAGGGGCTACTCTGAAATCTGGCTTGATCAACATCATAGGAAGGAGCTTTAATACTTCTTTCATAGAGTTAATGCAAAAAAGAATGGGCGTTGCAATTAGAAGATTATATTTCCATGAGTTTTATATATGTTTTATGGATAACATGCTGACAAAGCTAGCTGAAAGGTTGAAATTAGCATTTACTAAATTAGTCTAATACTCAATATGCTTTTGTGAATGGAGGCAGATAATAGACTTACAGCTGCATTTTGCTGCAACGCATATGTTTGTCCAATCTTTTCCGTTGTAGGAGAAAAGTTACAAGAAAAATTAATCACTTATTTGTGCAACTTTTCTTTTCTCTGGAGAGGGGTGAGGGTAGTTAGGGAGAGTCCCCTGATCATTTATCAGATGTTCTCATCTTTTGCAGGAAACTTCAGGAGGACTTGACTGACGAAATGGTTATTTTGGCACGGCAGCTCAAAGAGAGTAGTCTCATGATGAATCAATCTATCAAAAATACTGAGAAAGTAAGTTTTATATTTCTTTTCACTCTGCTTAAATTGTTGGGAACCATCTCTAGCAATTTTTGCTTCGAGATGATTTTGCTGTCTCCAAAACATTTTACTATTTTGCCTGTAGGAGGCAATTGAGACTATTTGGTAGCTGATAGCCTGATACTATCTTTTCTGGCACACAACATTATTTATTAGTCTTAACTCTGGCATTACTACACGTTTGATGATTCTTTACTAGTTCTGTGTGATAAGAAATGGAATGCTTCAGCGTTCAATCTGTTTGGATTCACTCGGATTCTGAGTTATCTTGTCAAGTTATGGTCTTTTCCTTTTATCTCTTGTTAAACTTGGTTACTTTGTGTACATTGGCCTCATAATTGTCACATATAATGTGGATGCAGATACTTGATTCAACTGAGAAAGCAGTTGAGCATAGCCTAGCAAGTACAGGGCATGCAACTTCCAGGGCTATGGATGTGTATTCCCGGAGTTTCAAGACTACATGCTTCCAGTGGCTCTTGATCTTTGTCATGACATTAGTTTTTGTCATGGTTGTATTACTTATTCGAGTGACTTAGCAGCCGACCCCTTTGTTAGTGGAGATTTGACAAAATGTTTGGTTTTATTGTTACCGTGTATAGTAATGTAATCTGTAATTTTAGTTTAACAAAGTTAAAAGTTATTTGTGGGGGGGGGGGGGGCGGAGGTTATACAATGCTTGCTGAAGGCGAAGTGTGAAAAACACCTGCATTACTCAATTTTTTTTAAAAGAGTTTTTTAAGCTTAATTCAATATGCTTTGTTGATATAATACTGATTGTCAAGGAGTAGAATTTTTAGTTGCTTTTCTCCTACTTAGGGTGGTTTGGTAGGATGTATAAGAATAATGCGGAATAAGGTGTATTAGTAATGCATGGATTAGTAATGCATATGTTACTAATGCAAACATTAGTTATGCATATATTATTTCTTATATACTGTTGGTGTGGTGTATTAAAATTATAATGTATTGCATAATTTTTAAGAAAAATAGTTGGTTACAAAAATGCTCTTCATATTCTCTAGCTTTAAAGGACTTTAAGGACAATTTTGTCTTTAAACATACTAATGCATGCATTAATAGCCTTGGTATTACTAATGTCATGGTTTTCTATGCTTTACTAATGTATAGGATAATACCAAGTATGATGTATAACTAATACAAATATTAGTTATACACATTGAAAAAATCTACCAAACAAGGTATTAGTAATGTATAAAACTAATGCTTGCATTATTTTTTCAAATGCCTCCTACAAACGATACCTAATACTGTTTGTTGTTGATCAAGAGCCGACACTAAAGCTGGGAAGGTTCCAACAGAGGTCAAACTGGTACGAAGCCACGGCGTCTTCTTCCACACCCCCAAAACAAAAAGGCAAAAAGGAAAGGTCCTGGTTAAATACGTGCTTCTCCCTCTACTTTGTAATTTAATTCCACCCAAATTAAAAAAACAAGTACAAAAGATATAAGAAAAGTTTAAATTGTCACGTAATTTTTTGACACAAATAATATTATAGATATTTTTTCATGTTTTCCTTTATCAAAGGTCTAACTTGTTTATAACAATTCATAAAGACAATTTTTTCATTTCTTCAGATGAAACTTTTGTTATGACAAAATTAAGCCAATTTAGAGGGAAGATTTATGGTTCAACTCAAATACTCCAATTTCCAGAGCAACTTTTTTTAAAAAAAAAAACAGAAAACTTTTCATCAAAACTATATATATTTTTTATTGCATATTCCCGATGGGACCACCAAAACTATATGAATATACTGAATATTGGACCGTCAGTTCAATATGAAACATTAAAGAAACATTAGACCAAATTAAAGTTTAAGCGAAAAGATAGGCACCACACAAATTTTTTTTCTTTTTAGATTATTTTACATAGGGGGAGATGGACTGGACGGTGGAAAAATAATTCGCACAATTTGCATTATTTTCTTAGAAAATTCCAAATTAATACGTAGAAGAAAAAAAAAAGTTGGAAAATTCCAGATAAAAATAAAGGAATCTTCTCACCATCAACAAGAGAGAGGAACTTTGGTTGAGTGTCCCTTTTTTTTGCTATTTCTTGACGTCAACCTCTCTTCTTCCTCTTCCTTCTTTCAAGTCCTAATTCTAATCAAAACCCTAATTGAACGATCACAAAAATCTCCATCACAACCAAATAATCACTTCTCTTTTGCAAATTTTGATCAATTAACAACTATGGCAACCAGTGGAAACAAGAATATGAACGCCAAATTGGTTTGTTCTCGCATCTTTGATTTATCAATTTTGCTTATGGGTTGAGCTTTAATTCCATAAAGATTCCTTCTTTTTGTCTTATATGATCTGGGTCTTCTTTAATTCTTCAGAAATTTGATTCTTGACTTAGAATTTTTAATTTTATTTTTGGGTTTGATAACGAAAAGTCCTTCAATTTGGATTTCTATTGCTCCTTGTTTCCTTATTTGTAAAATTTAGATATGGTATTTCTCTTAGTTTTGTGCTTTGCCAGTAAGTTTATTATTCATGTATACCTTGATATGCTGAATTTGATCTTTCACTTGGTTACTATTTGCTGATGCTATGTTGTCAAAGTAAAATTGTTTATGGTTTGAGTTGGTTTGTATATTAATATGCTAAATTTGATCTTTCACTATTTGTTAATGCTATCTTGTCAAAGTAAACCTGGTGATGGTTTTTTCCGCCGTAGCTATTATGATATTTTTTTATTTTTATGCCTTTTGCGGTTGTACTGAAGTTTGGATAAAGTATTGAAGCGTTTTTGGTTTTAGGTGCTTCTTGGAGATGTTGGAGCTGGAAAATCTAGTCTAGTTCTGCGTTTTGTTAAAGGACAATTTATTGAATTTCAGGTAGGTGCTTAGCTCACCATTTGATATGTGTAGCTGGAAAGTCTAGTCTAATTCTGCACCTCCTATTTGACATTTTTACTTAATTCGGCTTTCTTATTTTAGGAATCAACTATTGGTGCCGCATTTTTCTCCCAAACAGTAGCAGTAAATGATGCAACTGTAAAATTTGAAATATGGGACACAGCAGGCCAAGAGAGATACCACAGTCTTGCTCCAATGTACTATAGAGGAGCTGCGGCTGCTATAATTGTTTTTGATATCACAAATCAAGTAATTCTCCCACTTGATTCCATCTAGTCGTCATAATTCACTCGATACTGATCCCGTAATGTTTGCCAGCATGAACTTGCTAACTTAGTTTCTCAATTATTTATTTATAGGCATCATTTGATAGAGCAAAAAAGTGGGTTCAGGAGCTTCAGGCACAAGGTACCTTTGACATCTTAAGTTGCATCATTGTCTGACTTTATTCCTGTAAGGCCGTACTGAAATATTCCTAACTTAAATTAGTATGTCTAAAATACTTGGTGATGTATGATTAGGAGGGTTTTAGCTGCTTAGAGCAAGGTAGAATTTTTTGGCAAAATATGATGAAATATTCTAACATTCAATTAGTGGGTAATATGAGGGGATCGGTTGGAGTTATTGCTTCGCATATGGGTGAGTTGAAAGTTGAACATCGTCGCACAATGAAGCCAGAATGGAAGGAAATAAGCACTGTTTCCTTTTCATGGATGGTGCATACAACAGTGTTCTTTCAATAACACATATTGTCTTTTCATATATCTTACTTTTCTCTACCTCAAACTACGTCCCAGGTAATCCAAATATGGTGATGGCACTTGCGGGGAATAAGGCAGATTTGTTAGATGCAAGAAAAGTGGCTGCAGAGGTTAGTGTTTTTGTACCTGTGACTCAACACTGCTTTCCATACGATAGATAGTGATGTGCAAAAGCACCACAAAAAGCTTAGCCGGAGATATGGGTGTCAATTTACACATGATGTTGTTATTCGCCCAAGTATTTATGAATTGCGTGAATGATAATTTAAACTACATGGCCGGCATGACCAGTTATTCAGGGTTTGCAAGGTTATAGCGGATACCCTAAGGTATTGAGGTGTTCTTCAGTGCTATTTTCTCAACCTCATGTTACTGCCTACACCTGAAAATTAGAAATTTACAACATGCATGTGCTTAAAGCTCCATTCTTGGCTATCAAAAAAGCTTCATTCTTGGTCTACGCTGTTGTTTTTTTTTTTTTTTTTCCCTTTCCCACTTTCCTATTCTTGGGTTGCTTTTTTATTGGAAAAAATTGGTCTCTCTCTCTCTCAGAGAGAGAAACACACACACACAGACACACACACACAGAGTAATGTTAGAATTGTTTAAAAAAAAATTAATGTGCAATCTTTAATTTTGAGAAAGGCAACGATATATTCATCAGCACAAAGAAAGTGCTGGCAGGCATTTTTACTTGGTGGGAACTGGAAAGAGAGAGAGTAACAAAGCTAGTTACAGGTTTTCTGGAAAACTAGACTTCCCAAAAGAAAATTAAAATAGGTGAGCTTAATCCTTCAAACTTTGGCTTCACATCTTTTTAGACCAAGTTTGATCTGGATGCTGTCGAAGTAAACAATGATGCACACTGGGAGGAAATACGTCCAGATAATGCCACTTTGGATCACATTTGGAAACACCCCACCCCAAAAAGATTAAAGAAAAAAAAATGTTTTTTTTTGTCGCCAAAATAGGATTAGTGGCTCCCACTAAATCCAGATCAAGAAAATTCTGTAACAGGCACTTATACAGTTTCCTTTTCTTTCTTTCTTTTGTTCTTTTTTCTTTTCCTTTTTTCTGATTTTGATAATGGTGGTGAGATTTGTACAGCAGTAGAAAATATATAAAACTTTATTCTGTTGGAGAGCCTATATGATTGGATATTGGAATGAAACGGTTAAAAACAAAGCAAAATGGGCAATCAGTATTCATAACCTCAACTGTAGTTGTTGATAACAGTGGTATCACGGCTAGTTTGTGCAGATCGACTAGTTTATCGGGTACCTACTACTTCCACCAACATAGTCATCGAGTAACTCCAATCTGTAAGGTTTTGACAAATGAGAAGACATACCTAGTGTCCTTTTGGTTGGATACGGAACCTTGGTTCCCAAGATTGTTACTCCAGTTCTCGTACTGGTAGGCCACTTCTTGGGGCCTAAACTCATATACATGTCTTCTGACCCAGCTATGGCAAAAGAGGTTCTATATGGCTGAAAACCTATGAGTTTGTGAAACTTGCAATCTAGATGTTTCTGTAGAAAACATTAAACGACAGGTTTTCGATTTTTTTTCTAAACTGGGTTGGTAGTTAAAGATAGCAGCACGATCCAAAACTCAATTGGTTAGTGAATGCGTCTGGATGCCTGTGACCCTTTTTACAAAAATTTCGTCTCTATGAGTTTTAGTCTATTTATTCACTTACTTAAATACACATCCAAAGGATCTCAAAGTCCTCAAGGCATTAGCATTATATCGGAATTGATATTCTACTTAACAGTTTTTTCACTGGAATTGCATCATTACTGATACGTTACTAATGCTGTTTCAGGAAGCACAAACATATGCCCAGGAGAATGGTCTTTTCTTCATGGAAACATCTGCAAAAACTGCATCTAATGTTAATGACATTTTCTATGAAATAGGTAATTACTTGCATTCATTTTCTGTGTTTATGGGCTGCCAGCTTTTGTGGTATGAGGTCATTTGCATATGAAGTCAATGTTCTGCTCTTGTTGGCTATGCATATCATTATCGTGCGCTATCGGTTTTGAACCACTACTTATATGCATTTTGTATGACATGACATTACTGGGAACCAAATTGAGTAATTACTTTGGTACGTGTTAATATAGTAGAGGAAAAGGAATTTATTAACTTATTAAGAAACCTTGTTTCTTTATGTTGCAATTGACATGCTGATGCGGAATAATAATACTTGTTGCAGCAATACATATAAAAGAAGTAACATAAGAAGTTAGTTTTTAGTTAATCATCTCTTACCTATGATCTCTCATTTGCGTTTAGTAATGTTTATAGTATTTTTTATTTAGTTATGAGAAGAGTTACTGTCTGGAGAGCAGAGTGTTACTCATTCATCCATGTTTTAGTAATCTCATATTTCTTTTAGTTAGTATTCTAGTATATCTAAATCTTACTCTTCCTCTTAGTGATGTTCTTAATTTGATATAATCAAAAATGGATAACTGTAAATTTTATATAATTAACAATATTACACTAATTATATTTATTCAACTATGATAATAAAACGAATACTGGAGTGTAAAAAGTGATTTAATATGGGTTGAGGATATCATTGGTGGCAAATCTCTCTTTGATTTAAGAATAGACACGTTTATATGACACTACATATCCAGATTTTAATACAATGAACCAAAACTCCAATGACAAATACAAAGTATCTCTGCAATACAATGTCCAAGTCGAATTTTGTCTTCTTGAGCCGAGGGTCTGTCGGAAACAACCTCTCTACCCTCTTGGGATAGGGGTAAAGTCTGCGTACACTCTATCCTCCCCAGACCCCACTTGTGGGATTTGGGATTTTACTGGGTTGTTGTTTGTTGTTGTCGTGCATATAACTGGCGACTTGTTATTTTTATCAATCTGAATATATAGTTCTTAAACTGTTTATTCACTTGCAGCAAATAGACTGCCTCGGCTTCAGCCAGCACAAAATCCATCTGGGATGGTTCTTATGGATAGGCCTGCTCAAACACCGGCTAGTGCTTCTTGTTGCTCTTAAATGTCTATTAGTGCTTCTCATTACAATGCTGTTTTTTGTTTAATGTGTTTGTGCTGATTGTTAAGAGTTTGTTGTGCCATTTCTCCATCATTGTACAGATATTTCATGAAAAATTCTTCAAGATGATTTGACTCTTTTCTTTGAATCCTCCCTATGTAATGAGATTCTATATATGACATGCTTGAGTGGTGCTATTAAACAATATATAATATGTGCTCTTTCTTATGGGTTCCAATTATAATGAGATTGGGATCGTTAATAGGGTCGCCCATGGGTAGTGCAAGATAAAGCTAATTAACAACTCTTCCCGTACCAACTCTCTTAATTCGTACTGACCCGAGTCTGGCCACTATGAAACATTAAAACATTGTTAAAAACGAGATGTCAAACAAGAAGTTAGTTTTTGCTTTCATTTTTCTGGTTTCACCTGTCTACAGCAAAGCAGTTTACTTCATGTCTCACTCTGGCGAGTCCTGCTGGTGGTAAGGCGTGTATGTAGTGGGCGTGTTTGGATGTATGAATTGTGAAATTTTGAAAAAAAAGTAATAAAAATAATTCAAGTTGAAAATGGTATTTGGAGCTGTTTTTGAATTCTTGTGAGTGCTTTCAAGTGAATTTTGAAAAATAACTTTTTGGAGTTTTTAAAATTTCAAAAAAAAATCGAAATTTAACTCAGGTGAAATTTGAAATTTTAAGGCCAAACACTCATTCCGAAAAAAAGTGAAAAAAGTTTCGGAAAAAAAGATTCTTTTTTTATGGCCAAATGGGCAAGTAAATCAGCCATTATTGATGTTATCACTTGGTCGAGCTGTCCTCATCTTGACCAAACTATAATCACATATACACTAACCTCATATCACTATTTGGTATTCAGGCCAGAAATTGGTAACTTGGGATTGAAGTAATAGTTGTTGGCGGTTCGATTGAAGGGTAACAGTCATTGTATTGGAGCAACCATCAGTCAGCAATCAATAATCGATATTTGCTGAGCTAAACAATCTGAATTCTAGATCTCAACGAGCACTGTTTGTTTTGGATTATGTGAATGCTTTTTTTTTTTTTAATGCAGAATAATCACTGTCACTGAAATAATAGAATACCACCAACTACGCGAAAGTGACTGATTTAATTAAGATTAAGAACAAACCTTATGAGAATGGAAAACTGGAAATTCTAGAAAGATTATATCAGAGGACAAGACCTCAAAATCGCCGAAAATTAAAGAAGGTTCCAAATTCCAATAATAACACAATACAAACAAATTATGCTAGCCCCCTTTAACTCTTCTCAATGCGACTTTATAATATCTGTTCTATTCCTTAACAAAAGATAATATTTGTTCGTCATCTGTCCAGTGAAAGGCTAAGAGATCAACTTTTTTTAATATTCTTCTTAATAACTGTTCAAAGCCAAAATTAAATAAGATGTCTCTGATATTACAAGAGCTATAATAGTGTTTGAATCTCCTTAGTATAAAAGGATCACATCAATCGTTTTCTATCAGGTGACACACATAATCCTATACTTATATATTATTTATTATCATTGCTAAGTTATAAAACTGAAGCAAATCTTACAGTGATAAGGATGTAACATTTTGATCCCATCTTTGCAGCTATACAAGAATATCACTAATAACATCTCTTCCAAAGTAAAATTTTAACAATAATCATTTCCTCGTGAAGAAATTGAATAAGAAGATACATTTAATTTCAATATGCTTCTTTATTTCCAAGCAACTAGCTACAATATACGGGAAGGTGCACGTGGCTCCCATTGATGATATTGGGGAGAAGGTGCACGTGGCTCCCATTGATGACAAGATGCGGGAAGCGAGACTCAGATGGTTCGGGCATGTACAGAGGAGAAGCCCAGATGCTCAAGTAAGGAGGTGTGAGCGGCTGGTTATGGAAGGCACGAGAAGAGGTAGAGGGCGGCCTAAAAAGTATTGGGGAGAGGTGATCAGGTAGGATATGGCGAGGCTTCAGATTTTCGAGGATATGACACTTGATAGGAAGTTGTGGAGGTCGAGTATTACGGTTGTAGGCTAGGAGGTAGTTGAGTCCTGCGTTACTTTGTACCTTTGTAAGCCTAGTCCGGTGGGGTTTTGTCTAAGATAGCTAGGGGCAATGTCGTGTCTTACTATTTTCTATTTTCGACGCAGGATCCATTTACTAGCCATCGTTTTTGCTTTGCATTTTTCTTCTGCATTTTATGTTCCTTTTTCCCTCCGTGGTGAATCTAATATTCTCTCCTTTTGTCTTTTTATTATCTTGAGCCGAGGGTCTTCCGGAAACAGCCTCTCTATCTTTTCGGGGTAGGGGTAAGGTCTGCGTACACACTACCCTCCCCAGACCCCACTTGAGGGATTTTACTGGGTTGTTGTTGTTGTAGCTACAATATACATCCAGCTCAATCCTTCGGATTGAACGAGAATCATTTTTGCTTGTGCTTTTTAAAATAAGAAAACTTTCTTCATCGATACATAAACGCATCATTAAACGAAACAAAAAAAAACACTAAATTCAAAATTACAATTTCAAGCTGAGATCCACATATAGTGTTTTTGGACAAAAGCAGGTAGCAGAATCCAATTTTTTCATTATTTATTTCTTGTGAAGTCCATGAGAAGCTGCAGCTGCGGCACAATCAGTGTTTTGAAATCCAATCCTTTCCTTCTCCAAGTCATACACAACTTCCACATTTTGCTGTTGGAAGCTTCCAAAAATCCCAGCTGGCCCCTCTTCAGAATCTTCCATGCTTTGGAACAACAAGCATTTCACCACTGTTGAATTTCTTGGTGCACCCATTGCATAGAAATTATTCCCATTGGGCAAAACAAGACTCACATTGTTCAAGAAATGGAATGTAATTAAAGGGAAATCATCGGTAGCTAGAGTATTAATGTTGTTACTAGGGCATGGGAGCTTGTAACAAAGATCAAATCCTGTTCGTGCCTCGACTTCCTCTGCTCGTGGGTAATTTATCGATGATTCAAGAGCGGTGAGAAGATTCGAGTAGAATGGCTCAGGTAAGTGAGTATAAGTGGTTCCAGAATCAATCAACATTCCCCCATTGCCTAAAGAATCAACTTCTCTCAAGGCTAAGGGTACTTGTGCAGTGGCACCACCATTCCCCACAGTTATGGCCTCTAGGCCAATGTAATAGAAGTTAGGGTACATAGAGCTTTTCAACATAGGAGTAAATTGGAAATTTTCTTTAGAAGAAATAGCTTGTTGACCTACAACTAGAGGGCTTGACATATTAGGGTTATTTGCAAACTTGAAAGGCAAGAAGCAATGTGAAAAACCCTTTTGAAGAAACCCTAATTGAGAAGGTAAAGAAAGTGGACCTTTCCCAAACCCTACAATCCCAATAGGCTCTCTATAAGTTGTTCCAACACATCCAAAGACAAACTTTTGGACTTCCCTAATATTAGAATTAGGGTTTGAATGTACTCTTAGGGTATCCCTAGTTAGGGTTCCAGTTACAACACCTTCACCATAGGTGTAAGCAAAAGAAGGACATGGTCTTGAGCAAGTGCCCTTAAGTAGGCTACTTAAAGAGCATCCTGCAACTGTGCATTGATCGAACGCGTTATCGGAGCTATGGATATTAATACAAGAGTGGCTATCACAAAAATCCCTAGAGGAAGAAGATGAAAATGAAGGAGAGAAGCTTGACATTAACTTGTGATTCTTATAATCATCACAATCTATACAATCGAAGGATAGGTTTCCACAAGGTACCCAAGTAAGGTCACTCCCTGTATCCATATACACTTGGATAATTTGTGGGGGTGTTCCCAAATTCAAAGTTATCAAATAACCATCCCTCACTTCTCTCAATGGCTCCATTATGTCGTCCAATGTCTCAAAGGTTTTTTTCACCGAGTTATACGAAGACTTGGGAATCGAAAGGCTATTTTTCGAACGAGTTAAACTTAACACCAACGAAGAAGAAGGGGTTCTTTCCTTAGCATAGCATTGGTTGAAATGAAGCAATGCACTAGAAAGAAAAAAGAAGATCAAGAAGAAAGTTATGAGGCGGAAAGGTGTTTTCATTTTCCTTAAAAATGATTTCTTCCCATGAAATAAGGCAAAGGGGAAGCTGGTATTTATAGCCATTTCTAGTGTTAATGGTGGAAATTAGGGTTTCTGAACTTCTACTTAGGCTTTTCTGTGCTAACAGATGTTGCATGGTGAAGAATAATTAAGTTTTCCTTTTTATTTTCTTTTGTCTTTTTGGTTAAATTTCAGACTTATTATTTTTGTGTTAGGAAAGAAAATAAGATAGTATACACCGGATTCTTATTCCACAGATATTATTTTAAGTTCAATATTTGTTTTCTTTCTTCAGATGTTTGCGGCAGTGAAAAGTATGACTCAGCTTTGCATGGCTTATATACTCATTCTAGAAAGGGATAGTAGGCAGCATTACCTGAATAGATCGATTCCGTACGTACCAATGTATTAAAAAACTGCTAAGGCGTGCTGTTATTTTATTTCTATCAATTATTTATCTATTATTATTGCTAGTATCTCTTTTATTTAGGACATTTAACTGTTATTATCATTAGTTGTTAATAAAGTGAAGAGGGTATCATGTTTGAGTCTAGAGGCTGCCTTGTGGAAGCAAATGAGATGAACGAGTGGTTGGCACGAGCAATGCACACAAAAAATGCTAGTATTAACAAATCGTTTTGCTAATTCACACTAGCACATGATGACGCGAGAAGCTGCGCATCTGACAGAGATTTATATGAGATTTGGACCACTTTTCGAACAATTGTAGTTTTGGATTTCAAAAGTAGGCACGAATTCACAGAATGTAGTAACTAGCAAGTTAGGTTACAGCATTAAAAGACGATTTCTCGTTGAGCCTAATCAGGGTAGTATGAAGGCTAGCTAGTTCTGGGGTCGGTCAGTTGAACCCACGGATGCATGTGCTATTTTTTATCATTGTTCAAAGCATGAGTTATAAGTTACGTGTTCAAAGTCATAGAAACAGTCATCGATATTTCCATTAAGATATGCTGCCTATGTAATATCTTATTGGTACGGCCCTTTCGCAAACCCTGCATAAATACGGGATGCTTTGTGCACTGACATGCCCAATAGTTGAGATTGTTAACCTTGATGATGACATTAAACTAATTCCTCTTATTTTCAATTAAACTACTCACAAATGCAATTGGGCTATTTGAATTGATTTTAATTCCTGCAAGTATTCGAGTTAGAGATGAGTAGAAACCTACCCGTAATTGTTTTTTCATAACTAGGATGATTTCTATTGAAATATGCATTTATTCAGACGAAGAAAGATGAGTTTTTTGGCTAATGCAGTTTTAAGTGCTTAGATTATTGCTATTATGCTATGATACGATGCATAATGTGTGTTCTTATCTATATTTTCAAAAGCATGTTTCAGAATTTCCTACGTAGACTTCCTAATATGACTCTTTTAAACTTAGTAAAGGCGGCCATAAGTATGAGCTTTCGGTATCAAGTGTACGCAATGAGATTTGCGCATAAGTTCTGTACCTTGGAAAATCAATTCAAAGTTGTAATGGAAACTATATTGTTTAGGATTTATTAATTATTAGTTTATTTAATTCATGTCTAGTTAAGATTTATTTATCAAATTCATGTTCGAATAGTGTTGGGAAATGTGTAAGGCTAATAGAAGGGAAAAAATATTTAAAAGAGAAAAATAATGGGCAGAATGTCTGTTGAAAGAAAATTTTCAGGGAATGTGAATACGAAGAGGACGACACCGCAAAATGCACGCCGAATTCTTCTTTCACATTTGCAGCTTGCCTTTTGACTCTTATGTCTTTCTATCTTTCCTTTCTTTCTTTTTCTTTGACTTTTTTCATTTTGCTCACATACGTTTTTCTTTTTTTCTTTTTTTTCACATACACCAAGGTTTGATTCCATCAATCTCCCCCTCAAATCTATGTTACATCAAGAAAGAAATTTGAAAAAAAGAAATTGTTATTCTCTGGTGGCGCCTTCATATTATCAGTCTTGAATGCTAACTGATGTAGTGCACAGCCTCAGTTTGTCAACACCGACAACTTTGGTCAACATGTCTAACGGGTTCTTCGATCCCGGTATCTTTCGTAGGCAAAAAGTTTCTTCACTTATCAACTCTCAGATATGATGATACCTCAACTGGATATACTTCGATCTTGCATGAAACATTGGATTCTTGGCAACATGGATTGCAATCTAGCTATCACTGAAAAGCTCATAATTGTCCTGCTCTTTAAGAAAATTCTCGAGCCAAATCATCTCTTTACCAGCTTCTGAGATTGCCATGTACTCTGCTTCAATGGTAGATAGAGAAACACTTTTCTGAAGTCTGGACATTCAGCTAACATCAACCAAATTTGAACACGTAGCCTGCGGTACTTTTTCGACTATCCAGATCGCCGCCTAAATTTGCATCAGCGAAACCTTATAAGATAATATTGTTCTTTTTAAAACAAAGTGTCATACTTGAGGTGCCTTTGAGATGTCTCAATATCCATTTTACACCTTCCCAATGCTCCTTTCCTAGGTCTGACATGTATCTACTGACAACTCCAACCGCATGGGCTGTCAGTTCTAGTGTAAACCATAACATACATCAAACTTCCTACTACTGAAGCATATGGATCTTTGGACATGTACTTCCTTGCTTCATCCGTCTTAGGTGATTGGTCCTTCGAGAGATTAAGATGGATTCCGAGTTGAGTGCTTTGGTCTTTGCATCATGAAGACTGAACTTGCTTAGTACTTTCTGTATGTACTTTTCTTCAGACAATTTTAAGATTCCTTCAAACATGTTTCTGCTAACCCTCATCCCAAGCATTTGCTTAGCTGGTCCTAAGTCTTTCCTTTCAAACTCCTCCGCCAGTTATTGCTTAACCATGTTGCTCTTATTTATGCTAAATCCAACAATTAGCATATTATCAACGTACAACAGTAAAATGGAATAGGATTCATCAAGATTTTTGATATAACAGCAATAGTCCATCTCAAATCGTGTGAATACATTGTTATGCATAAATCCATCAAATTTCTTGTACCATTGTCGGGGAGCTTGTTTCAAATCATATAAACTCTTCTTTAACTTACACACAAGGATTTCTTTACCAGAAACTTGCAAACCTTCAGGTTGCTCCATGTAGATGTCTTCTTCAAGGTCATTATACAAGAAAGCAACATCTAACTGCTCCAAATGCAAATTTTCTGCAGATACGATACTTAGCACCAACATGATAGTAGTTAATTTGACTACAAGAGAAAGATCTCGGTGTAGTCAATTCCTTCCTTCTGCTGAAAGCCTTTTACTACTAATCGTGTTTTGTATCTCTTTTTACCATCATGATATTCATTGACTCTGTACACCCACTTGTTCTGCAATACAATTGGTGGAGAAAAATGAAGAAAGATATAGTTTGGTTTGTAGCTCGGTGTTTAAATTGTCAACAGGTGAAGTACAAGTATAAGATACCGGGCAAAATGCTTTAGATACTTGAAATTCCAGAGTGGAAGTGGGAGTGTATTACCATGGACTTCGTAGTTGGACTCTCACAGACTTTGAGGAAGTTTGATGTTGTTTGGGTGATTATAGATCGGTTGACCAAGTCCGCACATTTTATTCCAGTCGGTACTACTTATTCTGCAGAGTGGTTGGCTAAGATTTATATTCGCGAGTTGCCATCATGGTATGCCGGTGTCCATCATTTCAGATTGGAGCATCTTCATTACCTCGAAAGTTTCCCCAGGCTTGAATTAACCCTATTCCACGACAACTTGTTCATCCCTCCGAGTATTTTCCCGGGACTGTTCGGGCTCGACCTTGTTAGGGACATGGCTTTAGTTCTGCAATTGTGCTATCACCGCCTGTTGAGCCTGCAACATTTCGAAAATCAACTGCATGCTCACCCCATCACCTTCACTTTCATCTTGCAGCACTTCTCAAGCAACTGGTTGGGGTCCCCCACGACCGTTATTTTCGGAATCAATTGGTAAATTGATGTTGATGGCCACCTGTGAGTTAGCATTGACCAGTTCGGCGGCTGGAACACTATTGGGATCGACCGCAGGCACATCATTGGTAGGCATCGCGTTATTATTCTCACCATGATGGCCTAAATCAGCATCAACGTCCAAGTGAACAAACTAAGAATTGAACATCCTTAGGCTAACCTGAAATCAAATTTTAAAGAACAAGCGTAAAATATGGTATGTTATGGAGATTCATATCAAATCACCACTATTATCCTTAGTCCACGGTAGGCGGTAAACTGTTTACCCCAAAAAATGAGTAATAATTAAATTTGTACGCGGTTTTAAGGATATGTGATTTAATTCAATACTAATAATAAGAATAACAAGTAAATTGGTTAAAGATAAAATAAATGATCAAACCAATCACAATATGATGACCAAGCCTGATCTTAGGTTGAACAATGGAATTCATCCTCGATCGGACCTTCGTTACAAGCTCGATCGCGAATAAATAAGAGAACAAATGAAAAACACTTTGAACAATAACTAGAAGATAAAAATAAACTTTATTACTTTAAACTATGTATCACAATGTGTCAGAACAAAGAAAATCTTTCCCTTTATATAGTAGGGGAATTTCAGTTCTAGTACAAGTCTAAATAAGGTATAAATCTTCTTTTTTCGATAAATGTCGATCCGCAGTTGAGATCGGACGAGATCGAAAGGTAATATCCGGTTGAGGGTGAATACTAAGGCCTCGTACTCGTCATGCATAACCATTCTCCGCGTTTCCAAAGGTCCAAAAACTAGGTCGTAGTATGTTATTTCACCGTTTTCGATCTCAAGTACATCGTTCATTCCTCTCAGCTTTCGATATCAGAGGTCCTTGGGACTCGATTATAATTACGTCAATTCATGTTTCCCCTTTGTTTTCTCATTGGGGAATTGGGGAAAACTCTGCCCCTAATTTTACCCGTACACAATTTTAACATGAAGATCTACCATGGAATAAACTATGAAGAAAAATAATATATATAATGACGAAAAAGTAGAAGGCATGATTCTCAAATTATCATGAATAAGAGAAAGTGGCCACTAAGTTACCTGTGTTGATTCTTTTTGTTGTATTTGAAAACAAAGTGTGAGCACGTGATTTGTGCCTCACACGAATTACTCCAAAAGAATTCCCAAAATTAGGTCTTTTGTTTAATTATGTGTTATTTTTAGGAATTATTGTGTGATTTTCCTAATTGTTTGCATATATTTGTGTGTTGTTGTTGTTATTTAATTTTATTAATCCATTAAAAATACAAAAAATATAGCCTTTGCATTTAAGACTTGATTTTTACATTTTTTAGAATTAGTTAATAATTAGGTGTTTTACAAAAATGAAAATTCACAAAAAATAACATATTTTTGTATTTTTTGTCAAATTGTGTGATTTTCTTTTAATTTAAGTGTTTAATTGTTTGTGATAGGTATTATTTAAAGTTAATTAATATTTTTAAGCTAATTTAGGTCTTCTATAATTTAATTTAAGATCTTTAAGTTTAATTTTTGAAAGAAAAAGAGTTAATAAAAGAGAGGAAATCAAATTTGGGCCAAAAGATCCCCAAGCCCAAACGAAACTCGTCCAAACCCACCCCAAACCAGCCCAGACCCGTCTACCATACCCGGTCCACCCCCAACAGAACCATACAACGTCGTTTGGACACGTTTTGATTAGGGCCGTCAATTTCATTAGATCGAACGACCCAAAGCTTTGACCATTACCCGAACCCGACCCATTTCATCTGAGATCGATCCAGTCTTTAAATCACTGAAACGACGTCGTTCCCATTAGTCAGATGATCCACGCCGTTGATCTCGTTTGATCGAACGGCCTGGATCCAATTTCACCCCAATATATATTTGTCCAAACAGACCCCCACCCCCTCATAACCCCCCCAACTCATTTCTTATCCCCTCAGACACCAAATATAACGCCGCCCCACACCACTTTCCTCAGCCTCACCAAAAATCGCCTTACGACGGTTCTGATGACCCAAACCGCCCCAAAAATACACCCCATAACCCCCTCCATCCCCTTTTCCCGGATCTGTAACATGTTACCTTCGAACATGCCTGAATCCCTTCGAATATCGATTCAAAAGGATGAACCCTAGCGCCGCCCTAACTTTCTCCGGTGGCGGCGCCGACTCCAATCCCTCCCAAATTAACACCACACAACCTCCACAACCCCCTCATGCCCAATATCATTAGTTTCCCTCGAATGTATCCAGAACTCCTCGAATATCGAATCTGAGTTCGAGCCTTAGAACCCTAAAATTTTGACCAGTGCATGAAAGATCGTTTGGTTGGATTTCTGGGCTTATTCAAGCTTGTTTCATCACAAAATAATAACTCTGGTTTGTTCTGCATTAGGAACAAACGTTTGGTATTATTTTGGGCTGATTCAGAGTGCCAAATCCAAGTTCGAGCCTATCCAGTGAGTTCTTTCCTAGTTTTTGTTTATTTTCATTAATGTTATTCTAATATTCGTCTTCCTCGTCTCTTTTTCTTTTTCTGGTCAATTTCAATTGAAATTCGATCAGTTCTTTGGTATAAATTATTTATGTTCACTATTGTTTCTTTAAGATTTGGTTTTATAGATTTGTTTCGTATAATTAGGATATCAGCTTGTTTTAAGACTGTGAAATTGTATCTCGTTAATCAATTAGTCAAAATAATTAGGATTAGTTCAATAGGTTTGGTATTAACCTCTTGTCTAATTATGTCGATAAGAACTGATTAATATAAGTAATTCAAGTGTTTACCTACTTAAGAAGTTTCTAGTGGATAGTAGGGTAGTATTTGCACTAATGGATTAAATAATTGAGGGGATAATTGAGTGGACAATTGAGTGGATGATTAAAGAAATGAAAAATTGAATTGGTAGTGGAAAATGCACTAATGGAATGCCCATTTAAGAGGGCTGAAAATCATAATAGAGAGAGGACATTCTGAGAGAGATTCTAAGGGAGATAGAGCTTAAGATATAGAGAGAGGACATTCTGAGAGAGATTGGAAGAGGTACAGATAGAGAAGAGAGCTAAGAGATAGAATTTTTAAAAAAAAATCAGAAACAGTTGCAGAATTTTAGGAAAATACACTGTTTCATTGAACATTTGGTATTTTCTGAAGTTTTCATCTAGTATGGAAGCAATTTCTGGTTAGCTGATACTAAAAAGGGTTTAATTCGAGTCTGGTTTGGGCTCTGCTGATTCATTGAGACTGAAATTAGGCTCTAGACTATTGCATCTCATCTTTTGGTTTCAAAACTAGTCTGCTGGTTCATTTTCTGGTGATGAATGCTACTGCTGCTGTTGTTTACTGTGATCACCACTTTTTCCTTTTGTAATATCCAGGTACGCTATCAAAACTTATCATGGAATTGAGAATTGATTAGCATGTAGGGAGCTTTGGAAGTTCAAGTTGAAATTTGAATAGACTTTTTAAAGTTCTGATGTGGCTATTGTTAATTCTTACCATTATATGTGAATCAGATGATTTATCTCGTTTGATTTAACTTCTGGTTTGTGTTAAGTGTTGGTTCATGCTAATAACTTAGTGTGATGTAGTTATTTAGATCTAGTGCATAATTTCATAATACTGGGGTTATAATATTGTTTGAACTCTATGTAAATGAATGGACTGTTTCAAGCTTTAATCGATATTGTTCAAAGCATGTCGAGTCTGCTTTTTGAGTTGTTAATAATACCTTAAGTATGAAATATTATTCCTTAATTTCAGATTGGTTATATGTTCAATTGGTAGAGACCCTCCTCTGTTTTCAGTTAATTCTTAAGTTTAATGTTGATTGGGAACTCGAGTCTTTCTAGCAGTTAATTTTCCTGGATCTGTCTAGTTAAAGGTTGGTTACTTAGTTCAAGGGTTGAGGTTTCGTGATTGTTGTTATAATTGGGGCAAATATATGGATACGTAGCATGAATGAGCCTGTATGTCTATTGTAATTTGGTTTAATCACTCACGAATTATCCGGTTAAAAGAGGAATCCCGGCATGAGCTATGTATTATTCAAATAGGAGTCAACGTTTGCTTTAAATTAATTTAAAGTCGTGTGAATGGTATAATAAGAGTTACCTTTGGTTGAGGCATTGTGATCTAAATTATAAGCATTATGTATCGTTTGGGTCAAATGGTATGATAAAAAAGGGATCAAAGTGTGTTCTAGATTAATTTTATATAGGATTGGGAATTGGATTCATTTTATTTGCTTCAAAATAATCTGATACTTGCAAGTTTAGGAACTCGATGTTGGGTCTCTTGCTCAAATGCATTGAGCTCTCAAACTTGGGCTCATTCGTAGGCCCAAATGAAATTACCTCTTTCAAATAAGACTTGGACCCTCTCCCTTCATTGGGCTTTTGGTTTGTTGCGCTAAACTGGTCCATCCCTCTTTAAAATAATCGCCTCAGGCTAGAAATGGAAATTCATTCATGTGTGCGCATGTTTTGGGCCTAGTGTAACTGTTTTCTTGCAAATTGAATAATGGATCTTTAATTTTCAGAATTTGTCGATCTTTTCCCGTTAGTTGGGAGATGTATAATCTTTCATGTTAATTCTAATTGGACTAGTTCGAATGACTGTTTGTAATCTCACCTAGATTTCATATGCTCAAAGGAAAGAGATGAATGAACTTATATTAATATGTTAAGTTACGTCCCTATTTGGGTAATTCGAGCGGCCACTGGATTTGCACTGTATTTGACTATTTTGCATTGCCTATGGCAATTAAGAAATGAATGTTGGAAGTAGATGTGATCAAACTTTCAATGCGTGAATTAATATGTATATAATTTTCTTTAAGAGTTGAATTGTCTAATGATTTAGACGCGATTTAAGGTATTAAAGTGATTATGTACATGTTCGCGTGACATAATTACGATTCTAAGAATCAATTCGGAGTATGCGTTCGCGCAACTTCGAACCAACTTTCTCAATAATAAAATGATTGCTAATAGGACGCTAAATTAATTTTAGTTCAAATAGCTTGAGGTGTGCCATCAATAATTTAATCATACATAGCCCTCGTATTAATTTTGACATAAAATGACAAATGTTCGTAGTTTGCTTTAGGCACGTTTAATATACTATTGTGGTTGTGGACACGTTCACGTGACATAATTACGATTTCTAAAAAAAATAAAATTAAAGTATACGTTCGTGCAACTTTGGTCGAATTTTTTTATAACAATAAAACGTTACTAATTGGGGACACATCCGCGTGATTTTTGACGCACCAAACAAACGGGTGCACGTGCGCGTGACCCGTTTCAAGATAATTTTCTTAATTAAAAATCGTTTAAAGTTAAAATTGCACATAGGTTCAAACTGTTCTAAATCAGATAATTAAGCCGGATATAACAGTTACGCGACCGTGCTAGAACCACAGAATTAGGGAATGCCTAACACCTTCTCCCGAGTTAACAGAATTCCTTACTCGGTTTTTTCGTTCGCGGACTGTTAAACAGAGTCAATCCTTTCCTCGATTCGGGATTTGAACCAGTGACTTGGGACACCATAAATTATCCCATGTGGCGACTCTGAATCTTTAAATAATTAATCCCGTTTCGATTGTCCTTTAATTGGAAAAACTCCACTTACACTCCTTCTCGGGGGTATAGGAAAAAGGAGGTGTGACAACTCTGGCGACTCTGCTGGGGACCGAACCCAGAATCTCTGGTTCAAAGTTCAAGAATTTGAGCTTAGAATAATTGTTATATTTGGCTTTATTTTTTTTGATCTAGTTTTGTTCACATGTTTGTTCCTAATGTGCGAAATTTTGTTTTTTACCGCTTTGATATTATCTGAACTGTATATATAAACTGTTACGAAACCCCTCTTCTTTCTGAGTCTTCTGAATTTATGGTGCACACATGCGCGTGGCCCACATTTCTATTAGAAGTCATACCAAATAGAACGAAGTTGGGCTAAGTAACTAGGCCGGGTAGACTTTCGTACTCCCGGTACGTTGTCCCCACTTCGGCTCAAGTTGTCCGCTTGGGTAAGCCAGGTCTAGAACAATATACCCCAGGTTTTACACTTAGAATAACTCAGCTTTATGTCGGATCCCTAGTAGGAACGTTTGTTTGCATCATGTGCATTTGACTTCGGAGACTCAACACAGGGGTTGGGTCTGTCTAGGATAGGTGCACCCGAAATGAAAAGACCATCCTGATGCATCTTACTTGCTACTTGTGCATTTATTTGTTTCGGATTTGCATGTTGACCAGCTTATAGGAAAAGTTAGAAAAGGAAAATCAACGTGAGAATCGAGAAAGAAAATTGGCTGTTTTCGAAAAAATAATTTCCAAAATATGTTGAAATTCTTACGAAAGTTTGAAAAAACAAAAGAAGGAAATTTTGTGTTTCTTTTAAAAATAATTTTATTATTACGAACTACGTAAGTTTGATTCTCATCGGATGTGAGATACGTAGGCAACCCACATCGGGCCCAACTATTAAAAAAATATAAATAAATAAATAAATAAATAGATAATTAAAAATGTGGGTACATAAATGTCATTGTGTTGTCACAAGTAAGGCGATGTCATTCTTGTCCAAAATATGCCGAATGTCCCCAAAAGGGCACCGGAAGGCTATTTTTTGCAAGAACAGCCGCCTTTGGTCATTTTTTAAAAAAAAAAATCGCCGGTTAGCAAACACAGCCTTTAAACCTTCTTCATCAAAGTATTTTTTATATATATGAATATTAATGATTTTTTTAGTCTTGATTATGGTTTTTTTTAAAAAGAATTAAAATCACTCACAGGTACAAAATGAGCACCATCCAAAACCCATCGTTCACAGATGTAGATGAGTTTCTGTTTCGGCTTCAGGTGTGGTGGTATGAGTTGGGAGGAGATGGTCAGAAATGGGTCATTAAGTATTTGGGAGCTCTCACAGATATTATGAAAGTTAAACCGCACAATAATTTGATTACGGCACTAGTGACTTTTTGGGACCCTATTCACAATGTCTTTCGCTTCTTTGATTTCGAGCTTACTCCCACATTAGAGGAAATAGCTGGATATTCTGGTTTTGACGGAGATTTGAGAAACCAGAATCTTATATTCCCAAAGGCTCCCTCAGTACACCGATTCTTTGATCTTCTGAATATCAGTAATCAAATCAGAAAAAGCAACGTTGTCAAAGGGTGTTGTTCTTTCAACTTCCTATATTCAAGGTTTGGAAAGCCGGATGGATTTGAAATTCATGAAAAGGGCCTTACTAACAAACAAAACAAGGACACCTTGCAGATTCACTGACGCTTCGTTTTCATGGTAGCTTTTCTAGGAATCATGATCTTCCCAAACAAAGAGCGGACGATTGATATTCGCATAGCCAGAGTCGTACAAGTCCTCACTACCAAGGAACATCACACTCTTGCCCCGATCATTCTCTCAGACATTTATCGGGCATTGACTTTGTGTAAGTCCGGGGCGAAATTCTTTGAATGTTGCAATATTTTGTTACAAATGTGGTTGACTGAACATCTCCGACATCACCCCAAGTTCATGCAGTATGGTCCAAGCAAGGACAATTTCATCGAGAGTTATGAAGAAAGAATAAAAGATTATAAATCTCCAGAAGGGGTGGAAGCCTGGATATCCCATTTAAGATCTTTAATGGCGAGTCAAATTGAGTGGACTTTGGGATGGCTCCCGGTAAGAGAGGTGATACACATGTCAACCTTAAAGAGTTATTTGCTGTTGTTAGGTTTAAGAAGTGTCCAGCCGTATGCGCCATAGAGAGTTCTAAGACAGTTAGGGAGATACCAAGTGGTGCCTGATGATGAAGATTTGAGTGTACAAGTGATTGAGCTACACCCCGAAGCCACTCTCCCTGAGGCTTTAATCCAGCAGAGATCCTGCAAAAGGTGAGATAAATTCGGGCTATGCTAGGTGGTTTGAGAAAAGATCCCATGTGGATAATGCACCAGAACCTGATCCTAGAAGGCCCATAAAAAGACCGCATGTTCAAGTCTTTGATGACAAAGTCCAAGAACGGTTGGCTTGGGGTGAAAAGGAAAAGGGGTACAAAGCAACTATTCATGCCTTAGAAGAAAGCCTGAGGAACCTCAATTTGGAGAAAGACTTACAGGCACAAGAAGAAGAAGGTGAAAAGAAGAGTCTGATTAGCGAGAATAAAACTCTCCGCGCTCAATTTCAACAGATGAAGAAAGCCTCTGAAGCGTCATTCAGAAGTTGGAAAGATCAGAAAATTATTGCCAATCTGATGGAAAAAATGCAAGATTATGACTCCATCTAGACAAAGACTGAAAAGGCGTTAGACAAAGCTAAGGAAAAAATCATACAGTTAAATGAGGATGCCAAATCTAGTGAGGAACGCCAAGTAATGAGATTTGAAGAAAAAATGGCTCAATTCGAGAGAGAGAAGGACCATTGGATACATTCAGAAGCTCAACTCCATGCATAGTTGGAAGAAATGAGAAGGTACAATAGAGAACATCAGCACACAGATATTGATAGGGAGAGAGCCCAGGCAAGACTCGATCAGGCCAGACTTCGAGCTCAATTGGAGTCAGCTTTAGATCGCGAAGACCACATAAGAGATATAGCCACCACTCGCCAACAGCGTTTGCAAAACCAAGACCAGAATCTCCAGGACTTCAGAGCACAAATCCATGATTTGGCTGTTTACACCTCTCAAAGTTATGTGAACTCCCAAGGGATGGATTATGAGAGGTTTCTAGAGCATGAACCTACTTTTACCCATCATCTTGTAATGGAGTTAGAGAGGATGTACCGTACACTAAGAGGTCAGCCGGGTCAAGCTCCACCGTGAGCAGATGTTCCAGTGATTAAAAGCAAAAGATTGTGGAGTGAAGCGTGGTCATAGTTGTTGGAACTTTTCATATAATAGTCATGTTTTAGTTTAAGTCCATGTTTAGTCTTTTAAACCATTTTTTAAAAGTATTTTCCAAATGTAATGTCATTTTTGTCTTTGTACTGTTTCGTTCGTTAAAAATAAATAAAAGTAATAATAATTGTTTTCGTCAGAACTACGCCCGGTCTGATTCATGCGGGGTCATGATACGTAGGCAATCTCCATAGGATTAGACCGCAACCAAAAGAATAGAATAAAATGAATAAAGGGGGAGAGGAATAAAAGATAGGTGTGAGTGACAACCGAGCAAATACATGATAGAAAATGGTTAATTGCCTAGGTGCATTGCATCCCAACGTGCAATTACATATGTGTTAAACTCTAAAAACTAACAAGTTTGTTGTTTTCTAGAGAATTCAAGCAGTTAGGTTATCTAGAGTATACTGGCACATTATCATTACCAAACCAAGTCAAAAGGACCAATACCAGAAATCATGTCTATCCCGGATGTCGACACAAGTGTTGAGGTAGAGGAGTTGGATGTCAGTAAAATGAAAGAGGAGATGCTCAAACTTAAGCAACAGATGGCCGAGATGTATCAGGCCTGGTCTAAAGGACAATCACCCCCAACTTACCCTGCTAACCCTGCTTCCACCCCCCACCGGCTCAAACTCAAGATCATCCTACCACCAATCTATCCCCGAGTTTTCCCATTTACCAGCACTACCGGGGCACCACTTCTCATACACCACAATCTCCACCCTCTAAACCAATTCCATACCCTCCTCCACCAGTAACTCCTGTCTTCGTAGCACCTCCACCAGCTACACTCCACAAATCTCCTAGCAAGCCTATGTTCCAGGCCCAGGACAACCAATACTACCCCTCGGAGCCCACTTTCAAAGCTCTAGAAACTCATTCCTATACTCTTCACTTTGACCTCCCGATAGAAGCTGATAAACCAGTCAAAAATACCGAACAGGAGGAGGTGTTCAAGAAAGTTAAAAGCTTAGAACAATTATTCAGAGACATGCGGGGGTTAGGAGGGCAAGTCAGCGTGGCCTACAAGGACCTATGTCTGTTCTCAAATGTGAAATTTCCAGCAGGTTTCAAGATGCCCAAGTTCGATCTATACAATGGGCACGGCGATCCAATATCCCACTTGAGGGGTTTTGCAGCACGATGAGGGGAGATGGAGGAAAAGATGAATTGTTAATGGCTTACTTCAGTCAGAGTTTGAGTGGATCAGCATTGGAATGGTACACCCGCCAAGACCATGGGAGATGGTACACATGGGATGATCTGGCGCAAGCATTTTCTTGTCACTTCCAATACAATCTTGAGATCATTCCAGATCGATTGTCCTTGACTAAACTTGAGAAGAAGCACGGTGAAAGTGTCAGAGAATATGGTTTCAGATGGAGGGAGCAAGCAACAAGAGTAGATCCCCCAATGAAGGAAAGTGAGATGGTAGATTACTTCCTACAGGCTTTGGAACCTACTTACTATGGCCATTTGGTCTCAGCTGTGGGAAAGTCATTCAACGAAATAGTAAAAATGGGGGGCATGGTAGAAGAAGGCCTCAAGTCGAATAAAATCATGAGTTATTCAGTTATCAAAGCAACTACTCAGGCTATTCAGGGCGGCATAGGAGGGATTGAGAAGAAGAAGAGAGAGGAAGCAGCAATGGTTGATTCAGGAACTTGGTCCGGATCCAGAGGTTCACCTTACCACTACAATCAACCTCGACCCCACCAACAAACTTATCACCACAATCCACTCCAACACTACTATCCCTCACCAGAACCTCCTTTTTCCGTCCACGATGCATAAGCATACAACCAACCTTCTGCCCACACTCAATGGCGGGCTCCTGTCCTACCAAATACTTATCCACATCCACGAGCTTACCAAAATACTCCCGGACCAAGTTTCAGGCCTAGTGAAGCACTCAAGGGTGAAAGGTTGCAGAAAAAGAAAACCTTTACTCCGTTGGGAGAATCATACATCAGTTTGTTCCACAGGCTAAAAAAACTAGATATGCTAAGACCGATACAGTCCAAACTGTCAAATCCTCCTCCAAAGAATCTTGACTATACTGTCAGTTGTGAGTATTGTTCTGGTACTCCGGGTCATGATACAGAAAAGTGCTGGCACTTGAAAAGTGAAATACAGGAGCTTATTGATACTAATAGAATTGAAGTTCAAGCTCCCGAAGCACCCAATATCAACAGGAATCTGATGCCAGCCCATCAGGAGGCAAATATGATCGAAATAGTGCTTACGGAAGGAGAACCCAAGAAGCCATCACAGACCATCATGATGATTCAATTTAGTGGAGTCAAGACAAATAAACCATCAGCAGATGAGAATTTGGTTCTCAAGCAGAGCAAAAAGAGTGTTGAGCCATCTGTGGGTTATTATCAATTCAGTAACCCAGTTAGCAATAATCAACAGCAAGGCTATTCCATGGAATTACGAACGGGTAACGGTGATGTACAAAGGGAAGGACTTCAAAGAATAAATATGTGAAGTACAAGGTTTAACTCGCTCGGGAAGGTGTTTTACTCCCGGGGAATTAAGAAGAGCTAAAAATAATCCAGCACTAATAAAGAAAGCCGTAACTGAAGAAGAAGCAGAAGAATTCTTGAGGAAAATGAAGCTGCATGACTACTCTATCGTGGAACAATTAAGAAAGACGCCCGCTCAAATTTCCCTATTGTCATTATTGATCCATTCGGATGAGCACCGTCAAGCTTTAATGAAGATCTTGAATGAGGCGCACGTTCCCGATAAGATCTTCGTGAATCGCTTGGAAAAAATAGCCAACAAAATCTTCGAAGTAAACAGAGTCACATTTTCTGATGATGAGTTGCCTGTAGAAGGTACTGAGCACAACAGAGCTCTTTACCTCACATTAAAATGTAAGAACTCTGTGGTAACTCGGGTATTGGTTGATAATCAAGCGCAAACATCTGTCCTCTCTCCACTCTAAGCAAGTTGAAAATAGAAAATGAGAGGATCCATAAGAACAGTATTTGCGTACGGGGATTTGACGGTGGAGGTAAAGATTTGGTTGGGAACATAATGTTGGAGCTGACGATAGGGCCAGTCGAGTTCACAATGGAGTTTCAAGTGCTGGATATAACTGTTTCCTATAACTTACTGTTGGGTCGACCATGGATCCACGCTGCTAAAGCAGTCCCATCAACACTACACCAGGTAGTCAAATTTGAATGGAATAGATAAGAAATAGTTGTGCATGGGGAAGACAGTGTATGTGCTCGCAACAATGCCATTATACCAGTTATAGAAGTGGAAGATGACCAGGGACCATGGGTCTACCAGGTTTCAGACACGATGTTGGTAGAGAAAGTTCCGGAGGGGAAATACATTCAAAATCCAAAGATAACCGCCGCATCAGTCATGGTAGCCTATGAGATATTGAAGAATGGTTTTGTACTAGGTAAATGATTGGGCTCATCTTTGAAAAAGTATCATACAGCCGGTGTCTCTTCCCGAAAACTTGGGAACATTTGGTTTAGGATTCAAGCCCACTGCCGCAGATATAAGAAAGGCCAGAAAGCTAAAACAGAAGGCATGGGTCCTTCCAAAGCCAGTCCTATATCTTTCCAAATCATTTGTCAAGTCCGGTACCAGAAGTCGCCTGGTAACAATAATTCCCAGTTCTATGATTAATCCTGATGAGGAGTTAATTGAAAGATTTAAAAAGTTGTTTGATAGTGTGAACATGGTGGAAAGTGGTGAAGGTCCTAGCAACGCAGAAATTCAATTCGTTGGGCCAGAAACAATGCTTAATAATTGGAAAGCCACTCCTCTCCCCATTCGAAAGGAGTCGTGGTAGTTTATTTTGATTTTCCTTCAGTTTGTCTGGATTATTCCAGGGTTGTAATCTAGATTTTTATCTTCCAGTCTGTTTGAAGTTTGCAAACCTTGTTTCATTCAATGAAATGTAGTTTCCCTTTCTTTATTATTCCTGATAGTTTTTCTTTTGTTTTTCTTTTCTGTACAGTTCTTTTTACGCTGGCTCTAGTGATATGGCATGCATATGGAATCCTTAGCCCAGTCTTAAAAATCAATTTGATTCTGAAATAATAGTTCAAGAAGTAGGTTGTGATTACGAATCAGAATACGATGAGGATGAGGCCTTCGAAGAGATTAGTAAGGATTTAATTCACTTCGAAGAAAAACCCAAACCCAACCTGAATGATACAGAAGCCGTCAATTTAGGAGACATAGATAATATCTGAGAGACTAAAATAAGTGTCCACCTCGAGCCAAAGATCCGGGAGGAGTTAATCAAAGCACTCATCGAATTCAAATATGTTTTTGCATGGTCATATGATGACATACCGGGTTTGAGCACTGATTTAGTGGTCCACAAATTGCCCACCGATCCAGTATTCCCTCCCGTCAAGCAAAAGTTGAGGAAATTCTAAATTGATATGAGTGTGAAAATTAAAGAAGAAATCACCAAACAGTTGGATGCAAAGGTCATTCGGGTCACTCGATATCCCGTTTGGTTGGCTAATCGGGTCACTCGATATCCTGTTTGGTTGGCTAATGTCGTGCCTATGCCAAAGAAAGACGGCAAGATCAGAGTATACGTCGATTACCGCAATCTCAACAAAGCAAGTCCGAAGGATAACTTCCCACTACCCAATATCCACATTTTGATCGATAATTGTGCCAAGCATGAGATAGGATCTTTTGTGGATTGCTATACCGGGTATCATCAGATTCTAATGGATGAAGAAGATGTAGAAAAGACGGCATTCATCACGCCGTGGGGAACTTATTTCTACCGGGTAATGCCATTTGGTTTGAAGAACGCCGGGGCAACTTACATGAGAGCAATGACTACGGTGTTTCATGATATGATACATAAGGAGATTGAGGTATACGTGGATGATGTGATCATAAAATCAAAGCATCAGGCCGACCACATTGGGGATTTGAGGAAATTCTTCTTGAGACTTTGCAGGTACAACCTCAAGCTTAACCCTGCCAAGTGCGCATTTGGTGTTCCATCCGAAAAGCTGTTGGGATTCATAGTCAGCCGGCGAGGCATCGAGTTGGACCCATCAAAGATCAAAGCAATCCAAGAATTGCCACCTCCGAGGAACAAGACTGAAGTGATGAGTCTGTTAGGGAGGTTGAACTACATCAGCTGGTTTATTGCTCAGCTCACGACAACTTGTGAGCCTATTTTCAAATTGTTGAAGAAGGATGTTGCGGTCAAGTGGACTGATGAGTGCCAAGAGGCGTTTGATAAGATAAAAGGATACTTGTTAAACCAGCCCGTGCTGGTTCCGCCAGAACCAGGAAGACCTTTGATTCTTTACTTGACAGTCTTGGAAAATTCATTTGGTTGTGTACTAAGGCAGCATGACATCACCGGCAGGAAAGAACAAGCCATCTACTATCTTAGCAAGAAGTTCACGGCTTATGAGGTTAAGTACACTCACCTGGAAAGGACATGTTGCGCCCTAACTTGGGTGGCACAGAAATTGAAATATTATTTGTCATCCTACACTACTTACCTCATTTTACGCTTGGATCCATTGAAGTATATCTTTCAAAAGCCTATGCCGATAGGAAAACTTGCGAAGTGGCAGATTTTGCTCACAGAATTTGACATCATCTATGTGACTCGGACTGCGATGAAAGCCCAAGCATTGGCCGATCATTTGGCCGAGAACCCGGTCGATGAAGAGTATGAGCCACTGAGGACTTATTTTCCTGATGAAGAGGTGATACATATTGACGAGTTAGAGCAGGCTGAAAAACCAGGCTGGAAACTTTTCTTTGATTGGGCTGCTAATATGAAAGGAGTAAGAATAGGAGTTATGCTTATTTATGAAACAGGGCATCACTATCCTGTTACGGCTCAGCTTCGATTTTATTGTATTAACAATATGGCCGAGTACGAAGCATGCATTTTGGGTTTAAGGCTAGCTGCATACATGGATGTCCAGGAAGTCTTGGTCTTGGGAGACTCGGATCTTTTGGTACATCAAATTCAAGGAGAATAGTAAACACGTGATTTGAAGCTCATACCATATCGACAATGTTTGCATTATCTTTGTCAACGGTTTCGATCAGTGGAGTTCTGGCATATTCCAAGGGTCCATAATGAGGTCGTCGATGCTTTGGCTACCCTGGCACCAATGTTGCACCATCTGGACAAAGCTTATGTCGATCCTCTGCATATTCAAGTCCGAGATCAGCATACTTACTGTAACATGATTGAAGAAGAACTTGATGGCGAACCATGGTTCCACGATATCAAGGAGTACATCAGAATGGGGGTATATCTAGTGCAAGACACGGGGGATCAAAAGAGAACAATTCGACGGTTGGCAAATGGATTCTTCTTAAGTGGAGGAGTTTTGTATAAGAGAACACCAGACCTTGGATTATTAATATGCATAGATGCTAGACAAGCTACGCCTGTCATGTCCGAAGTACATTCGGGAGTCTGCGGACCACATATGAGCGGATATGTGTTGGCAAAGAAAATTCTCCGAGAAGGCTACTATTGGCTTACCATGGAGCGAGATTGTATCAATTTTGTGCGCAAATGTCATCAGTGCCAGATACACAAAGATTTGATTCACTCTCCACCATAGGAATTGCACACAATGTCAGCACCATGGCCCTTCGTTGCCTGGGGCGTGGATGTCATTGGACCAATTGAGCCAGCAGCATCCAACGGGCACTGGTTCATTCTAGTAGCCATTGATTATTTCACCAAGTGGGTTGAGGCCAAAACTTTCAAATCGGTAACCAAGAAAGCAGTGGTCGATTTTGTTCACTCAAATATCATCTGTCAATTTAGAATCCCAAAGGTGATCATCACAGATAATGGTGCTAATCTTAACAATAACTTAATGGAAGAGGTATGTCAACAGTTTAAGATTACACGTCACAATTCTACCCCATATCGTCCCAAGGCGAATGGAGCAGTCGAGGCAGCCAACAAAAACATAAAGAATATACTTCGGAAAATTGTAGAAGGTTCGAGGCAATGGCATGAAAAATTACCATTTGTGTTATTGGGATATCGCACTACTGTTCGCACTTCAGTAGGTGCAACTCCTTATTTGTTGGTATATGACACTGAAGCAATAATACCTGCAGAAGTTGAAATCTCTTCCCTTTGGATTGTCGTTGAGGCTAAGATTGATGATGATGAGTGGTTCAAAACCCGTTTGGAGCAGTTGAACTTGATTGATGAAAAACGATTGGCAGCAGTATGTCATGGCCAGTTATATCAAAAGAGAATGGCAAGAGCGTACAACAAAAGGGTGCGTCCCCGAAAGTTTGAAGTGGGTCAGCAAGTGCTGAAACGTATCCTTCCACATCAGGTTGAAGCAAAAGGCAAGTTCGCCCCGAATTGGCAAGGGTCATTCATTGTGACCAGAGTATTGTCCAATGGTGCTTTATGTTTAACTGATATTGAAGGAAAATGCATAGACATGGCTATCAATTCTGATGCAGTAAAGAGATGTTATACATGATTTTCTTTGGTATAATTGTTGATTGTTTGTATTTGGCATTGTTTCGAAGATTGAAATGACGAAGGCAATTTGTTCTTCTATCTAAACATTTTACCCTTTGTTCCCCCTTTTGAACCGCATTTGTTTCTTTTATACCCCTCTTTTGGAATCAATAACAAAAAGAAAAGGAAAGAAAGAAAAAGGGAAAAGGAAAAGAAAGAAAAAGAGAAAAGAAAAGAAGTGAAAAGAGAAAGTATAACAACAAGGAAATTCAGGTGTTAACTATGTTTGACCTGATTTCTGTTAAGGATACGTAGGCAGCCTCACGGCTCGGTCATAGTAAAATAAAATATCAAAAGATCCCCAAGCAAGAAACTGGGGCAGAAGTTATACTTGTAATAAGAAATGTGATTCCAAGAGTTTTAATTTTAAAACCCATGTCAAAATGTTTTGAGCCTTTGATACCCTTTCTTTTTAGCTCCATCCAAAAGCCCACATTACGATCCAAAGAAAGACCTTCCGATCAGTCTTCGAGATATGCCAAGTCGAGCAATGTAAAGAGAATTCATAGCAGGGGCAACACTCCGGCTTAAGCAAGAAAAATAAAAAATGAGAGAGTCTTATTAGTGAAAACCCTCATGGGCACCATGAGGCGACGAAAGCTGAGAGAAAACAAATGAGAAAGGTTTGTCGGTGAAAACCCTTCAGGGCACTACAAGTCGAACAAGGTCCATAAGATTGGCGGAAAGTAAAATTGGGTTGTGGAAATCTTGGAGCACGGAGTAAAACAATTGGAAAGGAGATTGGTTAAATAGACTGGGCTGATTAATCCAAAATGCATACCATGATCATTAGTGCCAGTGACTCCGCTTAGATAATTTCCTTTTTTCTATCTCCAACAGTCATCCAAATCTGGATTTTCTTCTTTATTCTTAATTCTCAAAATC
Organism: Nicotiana sylvestris; assembly: GCF_000393655.2. Lineage (NCBI taxonomy): Eukaryota > Viridiplantae > Streptophyta > Magnoliopsida > Solanales > Solanaceae > Nicotiana > Nicotiana sylvestris. Next base: position 61,576,434 of record NC_091058.1, read on the forward strand.
GTCGCATTTCATTGCTGTTAATTTTTACTCCCCTAAAGCTCTTCCAAGGTTAGCCTTGTTTCGACAAATAAGAAGGAATGTCAAAGTATACTACCAAGATTCAAAATTACACAGAGCAAAACATGGCTAGGACATGTTGGAGATAATATGATGAAAATGAGACATAGGGTGTAAGCAAAAGTGGAATCGGTGGAATGGTTCAGTAATGTTATGGGATATATACAATTTCAGACAGAAGGTTCAGAAGTGAAAACAACAGTTGGGGATCCTGCAGTTGAGGATCAATCATGAGGTCAAAATAGTCCTTTCGACCAGTTCAAGGCAGTCTGTTGAAGGAAAGCAGGGTAAAGAGAAAACCCTCCCCAGCAAGGATGCCACAACTAACCACCACGTTTTGAACTGACAAGATTTTCTTTGATTTGAAACAGGGGCAAAGATGGCATTTGTTTCAGGAAGCACCCTGTGAGGGAACCAAGTACCATGCAGGTTTGATCGTATAAATTTTCAGGACCCTCCTGGAAAAAATGGGACTTAGTTTAAAATTTAAAACAATCATGAGTAGAAAGATCTAGCATAAATGTACCCCCAAAAGAATATAAGTTGGCTTTAAAGCTTTTATTGCTGGGATAGGATTTAATTTGAAGTTTTCATGACCCACTTGGAAAATGGGACCTAGGTTAAACCCTAAAACAATCATAGGTAGTAAATATAGGACAAATGTGCACCAAAAGGAATATAAGTTGGCTTCAAAGTTCGCGTAAGAGTTATCAGGACCCTCCTGGATAATGGGACATAGTTTAAACCTGGTTTAGATAACAAGACTTAGAAGAAGTCATGCCTTTAAAAGATATAACTTAGATTTAAAATTGTTATTTAGTTAAGAGTTGTCAGGACCCCCCTGGATAATGGGACTTAGCTTTCAAATTCATATTAATATTTGGTAATATGCTTCAGTTTAACACTCACAGATGCGCCCACCTACCAAACTGGGGAAGAAAACCTTCTTTTGTTTTGTCTATTTTTGTTGAAGTCAGGCGTCCACTTGGAGAACAAGGAACAACAGTTGAAGTATCAGCAGTCAGGCGTCCACCTGGAGAACAAGGAACAAAAGTTGAAGTATCAGCAATCAGGCATCCACCTGGAGAACAAGGAACAACAATTCAAGTTTTAGCAATCAGGCACCCACCTGGAGAACAAGGGAGTACAATTCAAGTTTCCGCTTTCAAGTTCTTACTGATGTTTGGTAACAGGATTTAGTTTACACTCATATATATACCCAGCTACCAAACTGGGGCAGAAATTTTCTTTGCTTTTGTCTATTTTGTTGAAATCAGGAGCCCACCTGGAGAACAAGGGAATACAGTTCAAGTTTCAACAATTAGGAGCCCACCTAGAGAACAAGGGAATACAGTTCAAGTTTCAGCAATCAGGAGCCCACCTGGAGAACAAAGGAATACATTTCGAGTCTCAGCAATCAGGAGCCCACCTGGAGAACAAAGGAATACAATTCAAATTTCAAGTAGTCAGGAGCCCGCCTGGAGAACGAAGGGAAGAAGCAATTCAAATTTTAAATAATCAGGAGCCCGCCTGGAGAACAGAGGAAAGGAAACAATAGTCAAAGAAAGACATTTAAAGGGGTTCAACAGTCAGGTGCCCGCCCGGGGAAGAAGGGAAAGCATTTCAAAGAATACCATTCAAGTCATCCACAAAGGAACTTCTGAGGAGAATACAAGTCAATGAGGCAACATCAGTCACAAGATCAAGTTTGAAAATAAATCTTTGTAAAGCATAGATTATAGCTTAGTCTAGCTTCTTTATTTTGTCATGGTGCAGTAAGGAGGTCAGTAGGCAGTATCAGCAACAGCAATAGCAGTAACAGTAAAACAGCAGCTTCATGGTGGTCCCAGCTACCAAAACTTCCCGAACTACATTGACCTGATTCCTTTATAGCCAAGGATATGTAGGAAACCTTTGAAGCAGAGGTTCGGTTAAATCTTTCAAAAAATGCTTCCCACGGAGTGTTCAAATAGGCAAAAATTGCACGTATCTGCTCACTTTATCTTTGCACGAAAACTCTTCGTGTTTCCGGACAAAGAGGGGCAACTGTAAGCACGTGATTTGTGCCTCACACGAATTACTCCAAAAAAATCCCCAAAATTAGGTCTTATCTTTAATTATGTGTTATTTTTAGGAATTATTGTGTAATTTTTCTGATTGTTTGCATATATTTGTGTGCATGTTTAATTTTATTAATGTATCAAAAATACAAAAAATATAGCCTTTGCATTTAAGACTTGATTTTTACATTTTTTAGAATTAGTTAATAATTAGGTGTTTTACAAAAATGAAAATTCACAAAAAATAACATATTTTTGTATTTTTGGTCAAATTGTGTGATTTTCTTTTAATTTAAGTGTTTAATTGTTTGTGATAGGTGTTATTTAAAGTTAATTAATATTTTTAAGCTAATTTAGGTCTTCTATAATTTAATTTAGGATCTTTAAGTTTAATTTTTGAAAGAAAAAAAAAAGAAAAGAAAAGAAAAGGAGTTAATAAAAGAGAGGAAATCAAATTTGGGCCAAAAGATCCCCAAGCCCAAACAAAACCCGTCCAAACCCACCCCAAACCAGCCCAGACCCGTCTACCATACCCGGTCCACCCCCACCAGAACCAAACGACGTCGTTTGGACACGTTTTGATCAGGTTCGTCAATTTCATTTGATCGAACGGCCCAAAGCTTTGCCCATTACCCGACCCCGACCCATTTCATCTGAGACCGATCTGGTATTTAAATCACTCAAACGACGTCGTTCCCATTAGTTAAATGATCCAAGTCACTGATCTCGTTTGATCGAACGGCCTGGATCCAATTTCACCTTAGTATATATTTTTCCAAACAGACCCCACCCCTTCATACCCCCCCCAGCTCATTTCTCATCCCCTCAGATACCAAATATAACTCCACCCCACACCACCATCCTCAGCCTCACCGAAAATCGCCTTACGGCGGTTCTGATGACTCAAACCGCCCCAAAAATACACCTCAGAATCCCCTCGATCCCCTCTTCCCGGATCCGTAACCCGTTACCTTCGAACATGCCTGAATCCCTTCGAATATCAATTCAAAAGGATGAACCCTAGCACCGCCCTAACTTTCTCCGGTGGCGGCGCCGACTCCAATCCCTCCCAAATTAACACCACACAACCTCCACAACCCACGCATGCCCAATATATCATTAGTTTCCCTCGAATATATCCAGAACTCCTCGAATATCGAATCTGAGTTCGAGCCTTAGAACCCTAAAATTCCGACAGTGCATGAAAGATCGTTTGGTTGGATTTTTGGGCTTATTCAAGCTTGTTTCATCACAAAATAATAACGCTCGTTTGTTCTACATCAGGAACAAACGTTTGGTATTATTTTGGGCTGATTCAGAGTGCCAAATCCAAGTTCGAGCCTATCCAGTGAGTTCTTTCCTAGTTTTTGTATATTTTCATTAGTTTTATTCTAATATTCGTCTTCCTTGTCTCTTTTTCTTTTTCTGGTCAATTTCAATTGAAATTCGATCAGTTCTTTGGTATAAATTATTTATGTTCACTGTTGTTTCTTTAAGATTTGGTTTTGTAGATTTGTTTCGTGTAATTAGGATATCAGCTTGTTTTAAGACTGTGAAATTTTATCTCATTAATCAATTAGTCAAAATAATTAGGATTAATTCAATAAGTTTGGTATTAACCTCTTGTCTAATTATGTCGATAAGAACTGATTAATATAAGTAATTCAAGTGTTTACCTACTTAAGAAGTTTCTAGTGGATAGTAGGGTAGTATTTGCACTAATGGATTAAATAATTGAGTGGATGATTAAAGAAATGTAAAGTTGAATTGGTAGTGAAAAATGCACTAATGGAATGCCCATTTAAGAGGGCTGAAAATCAGAATAGAGAGAGGACATTCTGAGAGAGATTCTAAGGGGGATAGAGCTTAATATATAGAGAGAGGACATTCTGAGAGAGATTGGAAGAGGGACAGATAGAGAAGAGAGCTAAGAGATAGAAATTAAAAAAAATCAGAAACAGTTGCAGAATTTTAGGAAAATACACTGTTTCATTCAGCATTTGGTATTTTCCGAAGTTTTCCTCTAGTATGGAAGCAATTTCTGGTTAGCTGATACTAAAAAGGGTTTAATTCGAGTCTGGTTTGGGGTCTGCTGATTCATTGAGACTGAAATTTTGCATCTCATCTTTTGGTTTCAAAACTAGTCTGCTGGTTCATTTTCTGGTGATGAATGCTACTGCTGCTGTTGTTTACTGTGATCACCCATTTTTCATTTTGTAATATCCAGGTACGCTATCAAAACTTATCATGGAATTGAGCATTGATTAGCATGTAGGTAGCTTCGGAAGTTCAAGTTGAAATTTAAATATACTTCTTAAAGTTCTGATGTGGCTATTGTTAATTCTTACCATAATGTGAATCAGATGCTTCAACTCGTTTGATTTAACTTCTGGTTTGTGTTAAGTGTTGATTCATGCTAATAACCTAGAGTGATGTAGTTATTTAGATCTAGTGCATAATTCAGAATACTGGGGTTATAATATTGTTTGAACTCTATGTAAATGAATGGACTGTTTCAAGCTTTTAATCGATATTGTTCAAAGCATGTCGAGTCTGCTTTTTGAGTTGTTAACAATACTTTAAGTATGAAATATCATTCCTTAATTTCAGATTGGTTATATGTTCAATTGGTAGAGACCCAACTCTATTTTAAGTTAATTCTTAAGTTTAATGCTGATTGGGAGCTCGAGTCTTTCTAGTAGTTAATTTTCATGGATCTGTCTAGTTAAAGGTTGGTTACTTAGTTAAAGGGTTGAGGTTTCGTGATTGTTGTCATAATTGGGGCAAATATATGGATACGTAGCATGAATGAGCATGTATGTCTGTTGGAATTTGGTTTAATCACTCACGAATTATCCGATTAAAAGAGGAATCCCGGCATGAGCTATGTATTATTCAAATAGGAGTCAACGTTTGCTTTAAATTAATTTAAAGTCGTGTGATTGGTATAATAAGCGTTACCTTTGGTTGAGGCATTGTGATCTAAATTATAAGCATTCTGTATCGTTTGGGTCAAATGGTATGATCAAAAAGGGATCCAAGTGTGTTCCAGATTAATTTTATATAGGATTGGGAATTGGATTCATTTTATTTGCTTTAAAATAATCTGATACTTGCAAGTTTAGGAACTCGATGTTGGGTCTCTTTGCTCAAATGCATTGATCTCTCAAACTTGGGCTCATTCGTAGGCCCAAATGAAATTACCTCTTTCAAATAAGACTTGGACCCTCTCCCTTCATTGGGCTTTTGGTTTGTTGCGCTAAACTGGGTCATCCCTCTTTAAAATAATCGCCTCAGGATAGAATTGGAAATTCATTCACGTGTGTGCATCTTTTGGGCCTAGTGTAACTGTTTTCTTGCAAATTGAATAATGGATCTTTAATTTTCAGAATTTGTCGATCTTTTCCCGTTAGTTGGTTGGGAGATGTATAATCTTTCATGTTAATTCTAGTTGGACTAGTTCGAATGATTGTTTGTAATCTCACCTAGATTTCATTTGATCAAAGGAAAGAGATGAATGAACTCATATTAATATGTTAAGTTACGTCCCTATTCGGTAATTCGAGCGGCCACTAGATTTGCACTGTATTTGACTATTTTGCATTGCCTATGGCAATTAAGAAATGAATGTTAGAAGTAGATGTGATCTAACTTTCAATGCGTGAATTAATATGTATATAATTTTCTTTAAGAGTTGAATTGTCTAATGATTTAGACGCGATTTAAGGTATTAAAGTGATTATGTACACGTTCGTGTGACATAATTACGATTCTAAAAATCAATTCGGAGTATGTGTTCGCGCAACTTCGAACCAACTTTCTCAATAATAAAATGATTGCTAATAGGCCGCTAAATTAATTTTAGTTCATATAGCTTGAGGTGTGCCGTCAATAATTTAATCATACATAGCCCTCGTATTAATTTTGACATAAAATGACAAATGTTCGTAGTTTGCTTTAGGCACGTTTAATATACTATTGTGGTTGTGGACACGTTCGCGTGACATAATTACGATTTCTAAAAAATATAAAATTAAAGTATGCATTCGTGCAACTTTGGTCGAATTTTTTTATAAAAATAAAGCGTTACTAATTAGGGAAATATCCGCGTGACATGATTTTCGACGCACCAAACAAACGGGTGCACGTGCGCGTGACCCGTTTCAAGATAATTTTCTTAATTAAAAAGCGTTTAAAGTTAAAATTGCACATAGGTTCAAACTGTTCTAAATCAGATAATTAAGCCGGATATAACAGTTAAGCGACCGTGCTAGAACTACGGAATTCGGGAATGCCTAACACCTTCTCCCGGGTTAACAGAATTCCTTACTCGGATTTCTGGTTTGCGGACTGTTAAACAGAGTCAATCCTTTCCTCGATTCGGGATTTGAACCGGTGACTTGGGACACCATAAATTATCTCAAGTAGTGACTCTGAATCTTTAAATAATTAATCTCATTTCGATTATTCTTTAATTGGAAAAACTCCACTTACACTCCTTCTCGGGAGTGTAGGAAAAAGGAGGTGTGACACAAAGACGCCATAATTAAATCAAAGTACGATGGCAGTTGCATCCTCTAGATAGATCATAATGCAGCAAGTTTGATCTGATGTGGACATGACGCTAAATTCCTTAAACTGCCATCTTGTCGTCATCTCTTCTTCTTTTTCTTTCTTTTAACAAAAAAAAAGTGCTTTGATACCCTTTGTAATTCTGCTTTTGCATTTCGCGCTCCTACAGTTAGAAGAAAAAAAACACTTAATACACCTATAGTTTGAAATTTTTTGTCATTAGCTTACTAGTTACAAAAACAAAATTATAGGGTAAAAACCTTATTGTAAGAAATTATTATTTCCTTATTTCCCAACCCAGGTATTGTTGCGGAAGCCAAATGTATATAGTGTGAATAAGTCACAACTACTATACCAAAAATTATGACAGCCACCAAATAATAAATAAGACAATAAAGCAACAATAAAGGGAATACCAGAATTTACGAGGTTCGGCTAATTTTGTCTACTCCTCGGACACAACCAATATTTTATTCCACTCCAAAAATATAAGTGAAATAATACTAAAGAGAGAAGATACAAATGCCTTAAATAGATGAGAAGGCAAATGAGAGGTGTGTTTAAATCCTAAACATTAAGCCTTCTTTTATAGGGGGAAAATCCGCCCAACTTTTGTTTTCCCACCGATGTGGGACAAACATTTTGCCAATTTCAACAAATCTCCACCTTGGCAAAATTCCACATCTTCAATTTTCTCTCAATAACAAATTTTGGTTGTGTCTTCATCTTCAATCTTCAGTGTTCAACAATGTTGATCAAATCCAAACAATGTTGAAACTTGACCGCAGTCACCACCTTTGTCAGCATATCAGCAGGATTCTCCGTAGTATGAATTTTCTTCACCGTGACTCCACCTTCTTCTATGATTTCTCGTACGAAATGATACCGAACATCAATGTGCTTCGTCCTTGCATGATAAACTTGGTTCTTCGCTAATTGAATAGCACTTTGACTATCACAAAAAATTGTGATACCTTTTTGTTCAACACCAAGCTCCTTTAGCAATCCTTGAAGCCAAATTGCCTCTTTCACAGCCTCTGTAATAGCCATGTACTCTGCCTCTGTTGTAGACAAAGCAACTGTTGACTGCAAAGTAGACTTCCAACTAACTGGTGCCTTTGCAAAAGTAAACACATAACCAGTAGTTGATCTTCGTTTGTCCATATCACCCGCAAAATCTGAGTCACAATATCCAACTACAAACTGATTGTCTTCCTGCTCAAAAACTAACCCGACATCTACAGTATTATGAATATACCGTAGAATCCACTTCACAGCTTGCCAATGCTCCTTCCCTGGATTGTGCATATATCTGCTAATAACTCCAACAACTTGTGAAATGTCAGGCCTTGTGCAAACCATTGCATACATCAAGCTACCAACAGCATTTGCGTATGGTACCTTTGACATATACTCTCGTTCAGCTTCATCCATTGGCGACATAGTAGTACTTAGCTTAAAATGGGGAGCAAGTGGAGTACTAACTGGCTTAGTCTTGTCATCTATGCCAAAACGTTGTAGTACTCTCTTCAAATATTCTTTCTGAGATAAACAGAGTTTCTTTGAACGTCTATCTCTAATTATCTCCATGCCAAGAATTTTCTTTGCCTCACCCAGATCCTTCATCTCGAACTCCTTCTTTAGTTGAATCTTCAACTTATCAATTTCTTCCGAATTCTTGGAAGCTATCAACATATCATCAACATATAGGAGAAGATATACAAAGGAACCATCTTTAAGCTTGTGCAAATACACACAATGATCGTATTTGCTTCTCTTGTACCCTTGCCGCAACATAAACTCGTCAAATCGCTTGTACCATTGTCTAGAAGATTGTTTCAATCCGTACAACGATTTTTCAAGTTTGCACACCATATTTTCTTTTCCAGCAACTTTGAATCCTTCTGGCTGAGTCATGTAGATTTCCTCCTCCAAGTTTCCATGTAAAAACGCAGTTTTTACATCCATCTGAACTAGTTCCAAATCCAATTGTGCTACCAAAGCCAACATAATTCTAATGGAGGAATGTTTTACAACTGGAGAAAACACTTCATTGTAATCAATTCCCTCCTTTTGAGCATATCCTTTGGCCACCAATCTTGCTTTGTAGCGAACATCTACTTGGTTAGGAAATCCTTCTTTCTTTGCAAATACCCATTTGCACCCAATTGCTTTCTTTCCCTTCGGGAGATTGGCCAATCTCCATGTATGATTCTGATGAAGGGACTGTATTTCATCATTCATGGCAATCCTCCACTTATCTTCTTCTGAACTTTGGACAGCGTCTTTATAAGTGGTAGGAACATCATCAGCTACAATTGAGGTTGCACAAGCAACCGTCTCAATGAGACGAACAGGTTTCGTTATTGTTCTTTTTGGCCTGCTGGTTGCTATTGATTCAAGTTGTTGTTGAGGTTCCTGAGTTGGAATCTCCTCTACTGGCTCTCCTTCCAGAGGGTAATCTTCATTTGTTTCCTCCTCTGCTTCTTGTGTAGGAAAAATAAATTTTCCCTCAAACTCCACCTGCTTAGAAGCACCTTCATTTTGTTTGGTATCTTCTGTTACCTTATTTACCATAGCAGATTCATCAAAGGTAACGTCCCTGCTGAATATTACTTTCTTTGTCATAGGACACCATAAACGATATCCTTTGACTCCAGAAGTAATTCCCATAAAAATAGCCTTCTTTGCCCTTGGATCCAATTTTGACTCCGTCACATGATAATATGCAGTTGAGCCAAACACGTGCAAGGAGTCATAATCTACAGCAGACTTTCCATACCATTTTTCAAATGGTGTCTTGCCATCAATAGCAGCAGATGGTAAGCGATTAATGAGGTGGCATGCATATGTAATTGCCTCAGCCCAAAATTCTTTGCCCATGATCATTTTTGTATTCACCTCCATTGTCTGTGCGAATACACTTGATCCTCTTGCCTGTTTGATTCTCCACCATCGTCTTCCATTTGAGAAAAATTCCCAACACTTCATCTTTGCTCTTCATTGTATACACCCATACTCTTCGGGAAAAATCATCAACAAAGGTTACAAAATAGTGCTTCCCACCCAATGAAGGTGTTTTGGAAGGACCCCAAACATCAGAGTGTACATAATCCAAAATGCCTTTAGTATTATGGATCGCTGTACCAAATTTAACCCTTGTCTGTTTCCCTTTGACACAATGCTCACAAAACTCCAAGTTGCAAGCCTTTACTCCTTTTAACAATCCTTGATCTGATAGAGTTTTCAAGGATTTTCCTCCAGCATGTCCCAAGCGCATGTGCCATAGCTTGGTTGCTTCTGCCTCTTTGTCGTCACTGGATGTCACTGTCGCTGTCCCAATAACTGTACTGCCACGATAGCGGTACATATTATTATTCTTCCGATTAGCCTTCATTACCACTAGTGCACCGGAGCATACTCTCATCACTCCATTTTCTGCAATGATTTTGAACCCTTTTGATTCCAGGGCTCCCACAGAGATGAGATTCTTCTTCAAATCCGGTACATATCGAACATCTGTTAATGTTCTGATTCATTCCATCATGGTTCCTTAATCGTATTGAACCAATGTCATATGAGGTAAGAGGGTTGTTATCCGCTGTGTGGATGACTCCATATTCTCCTTCTTGAAATTCCACAAACCAGTCCCTGTTGGGACACATATGATGGCTACAAGCCGAGTCCATCAACCATATGTCTGATGATGTTGATGACTCTGTTGTAACTAATGAGAAGTCTGAATCATCACAATCAGCTACATTTGAATCCATAATGGCCTTTCCATTATTATATTTGGCCTTATTCTTCAACTTCGGACAGTCTTTCTTCCAGTGCCCTTTTTCTCGACAAAAGGCACATTCATCTTTGCTGGGTCTGGATTTTGACTTGGATCTTCCCTTCTTTGTCCTCGTTTGATTTTGAGGACGACCCCTCACAAATAGTGCTTCTCCTTCTCCGCCCTTCTGTTTTTCTCGCTTTCTTTGTTCATAGCTGTACAAAGCCGAACAAACTTCTCTGAGAGAAATTTCGTCATTTCCATGGAGTAGAGTAGTTTCAAGGTGCTCGTACTCATCAGGAAGTGACGCCAACAACATTAAGGCCAAGTCACCATCATCATAAGTTGTATCCATATTTTGCAAATCTGTGACCAACTTATTGAAACTGGTGATATGTTCATTCATCGTGGTACCAGGAACATAGGTGAAGTGAAACAGTCTCTTCTTCATGTACAATTTATTTTGACTGTTTTTCTTCAAAAATTTATCCTCCAGTGCTTTCCATAATTTACTTGCAGAAGTTTCCTTTGTGTATGGATATTTCTGCTCTCTAGCAAGGTAGGATCGAATGGTACCGCAAGCAACACGGTTGAGAATCTTCCAATCTTCTTCTCCAATAACATCTGGTTTCTTTTCTTCAATGGCCAGATCTAGCCCTTGTTGAAAAAGGACATCTAGAACCTCGCCTTGCCACATCCCAAAATGCCCGGACCCGTCAAAAATTTCTACCGCAAATTTCGCATTTGACACAATTCTTGTCATAAGCGAAGATGCCAATGATGACGTATTGTTGACACTTGATGTAGATTCTTCTTGTTTATTGTCTCCCATATTTGACACAAATATTATTTAATAGCTGACGACACAAATCAAGATTATTTCCTTTCTGATGTAGAAGATCAGACTAAGCTGCAACCACAGAGCATACTCAGACAGAACCTTGACTCAGTTACCAAGATAAATCTTTTCTGATGTGGAAGATCAGACTATGCTGCAACCACAGAGCATACTTAGACAGTACCTTGGCTCTGATACCAATTGTTGCGGAAGCCAAATGTATATAGTGTGAATAAGTCACAACTACTATACCAAAAATTATGACAGCCACCAAATAATAAATAAGACAATAAAGCAACAATAAAGGGAACACCAGAATTTACGAGGTTCGGCTAATTTTGCCTACTCCTCGGACACAACCAATATTTTATTCCACTCCAAAAATACAAGTGAAATAATACTAAAGAGAGAAGATACAAATGCCTTAAACAGATGAGAAGGCAAATGAGAGGTGTGTTTAAATCCTAAACATTAAGCCTTCTTTTATAGGGGGAAAATCCCCCCAACTTTTGTTTTCCCACCGATGTGGGACAAACATTTTGCCAATTTCAACAAATCTCCACCTTGGCAAAATTCCACATCTTCAATTTTCTCTCAATAACAAATTTTGGTTGTGTCTTCATCTCAAGTTTATTAAGATTTTGAGTTCAAATTTCCTAAATAATGGTGTAATTAAGTTTTATTCTTCTAAAATATAATTCTCTCCTTGTATTAGTGTGTGTATTGGATTTGTTATAATTATTGGGAGAGGAAGTTGTAATCTCTATGATAATAGGTGAACCATGCTTTCATCACTCTACTTATAAGATAAATGAGCATTTGTTTGAAGAAATCATGTTTAATTTCAACATTCCCAACTATTTCAGATATTGATATGTGCGTACTGAATGGTCTGCATTCTAGAATAACAAGTGGGCTAAATGCCCAAGACCTAACTACATGGGGCTAACGCACAAAACTTGAAAATGAAAGGGGTTAGATAGTATTTTTCAATAAATTTTGAAAAAGAAAAAAGAAAAGAGGAATCAGAGGGAAATATTATTAACTATGCAGCATGTCTTTTTCTATTTGTAGAAAAACGCCACTGATTTGACTGCTTTATACTAATTTTGATTAAATAATGAGTTAGTCACTTTCAAGAATATGGTGTATACAACCCATGAATTGTACTTCCTAATATTTATTAAATAAAAAGGTGGCTGTAAACTTAGGATATTGGAAAATGACATGAACTATTGGAAATTGGAGAATCAAAGTTAAGGTATGTAACTGCCTGCACTTGTTCTTGTCTAACTAGATAGAACATGTCTATTTTAAAATACATTAGATTTTTGTCACTTTGCATTATAAAATTTAACATAATTATTTGGATATGCTATAGGTCAGCCAAAAGCCAACTAGTATTGAATTATCTAGAACAACCTTTTTGTGTTATCTGTAAATTATAATATTGTTAGGGCATGGAAAGATTCGACGGATTTTAGCTTCCTCATTTTCCTTGGCGCAAATTCGCATACCTCTGGCTCTAGTCTTGCAAATTCAATAGAGCTCATTTGGATGGGAGAGTTAGGTCTATTTATGTTAAATTCATAAGCTTAAATTTTTGTATTTGCATACCGAAGAAATTTTTTGAGTTGAAACCCAAAACGGAATAACACTCGAATAAAAGTTCATTGCCACCCTTAGGGGTAGCGTACCGGGAATACAGAAGCTTCACCGGCTTAGCAACTTGTCCGAACCTCGTTCTAAATTGGGATTTGACACTATACAGAAAAGAAGTCGTACGAAGTACACCCTTCTTCATGATTTAGAAGACTCAGAGAGGAGATGGGTTTCGGCACAGTTTATACACAGTTCACGTAATATCAAAGCGGTAAAAGCAGCATTTAGCACATTAGGCTCAATCATGTAAAAATCAGATAAAACCAAATATAACAATTTATATGAGCTCGAATTTCTAACCCTGAACCACTGGTTCTGGGTTAAGTCCCCAGCAGAGTCGCCAGAGCTGTCACACCTCCTTTTTCCGGCACCGCGAGGTGCGTAGGGAGTTTTTTCCAATTAAAGGACAGTCGAAACGGGATTGGTTTAATTATTTCAGAGTCGCCACTTGGGAGATTTAGGGTGTCCCAAGTCACCAATTTTAATCCCGAATCGAGGAAAAGAATGACTCTATATTACAGTCTGCGTACCAGAAATCCGGATAAGGAATTCTGTTAACCCGGGAGAAGGTGTTAGGCATTCCCGAGTTCCGTGGTTCTAGCACGGTCGCTCAACTGTTATATTCGGCTTGATTATCTGATTTTTATACAAATTGAACATATGTGCAAATTTTTAACTTTTAACCGCTTTTGTCGTTATTATTATTTTATAAGAATTGCAACGTCGTGAAAACATATCTCGAACCACGTTACATCAATGCACCCGTGGTTATCGACATATCTCGACTCGGTTGAGATTTGGATTTGGGTCACATAAATGTGCACCCGAATTAAGGAACATAAATTGTTAAAGGCGCGCCTAAAGCACTAGCGTCTTGTTATTTTGGGGAAGGTCGTGAAAATTTGTTAAACGGCACATCCCGAATTCTAAATACTTTAATATATACATACATTTAGAGGGCCCCGCAGCTTTGTACATTTTTGTTTGTCGAGGCTCGTCTCATTCTTATTTTTAAAAGGAATTTGCGACGTCATGGACACGCATCTCGAACCACGTCACAATCAATGTACCCGTGATTAGAAACACATCTCGAATCCGTCGAGATTTGGATTTGGGTCACATAAATGTGCACCCGAATTTAAGAAGGTAAAATTATTAAATACGCGCTTAAAGAGGCTATCGTGTTATTATTCCGGGAGGGTCGTGAGATTTGCTAAACGACCCACCTTGGAAACTGAATGCTTCGATATATACACTTAACGAGGGCCCCGCAACTTGTGTTTTTTTTTTTTTTTTGTCGAGGCTCATCTCGTCCTTATTTTAAAAGGATATCGTATAGCAACTACTTTTCTTGTCGCGTTTGTCTCTACTAATTGAAAACAGAGATAGTCCTAGTTAATTACATGCTTGCGGGTTATTTATAGCTGGATTCCAAATGCTTGCGCAAAATCAGAAGCACGGCCACGTACATAGTTAGCCGATCAAATATTAAGGGCCCAAACCCAACCCACACAGTATCGGCTGGGCCTGGGCCACTGTTTTTCCGATGAGAGCCTGCTTGGTTCGCTCGACTTGGGCTCAACCTTCGTGATGTTGAGATTGTAAGCTTTGTGTTCTTTTTCTTAAAGTATGGTTTACCAATTACATGAAACAATTTATCAGAAGAGAAAGAGCTTAACTAGTAGTGTACAGTTTTTATGCTTGGCATACATTAAAGAATATACTACACAATCAAACTAAATCTAAGATACAACCTACTGCATTGTGAATACTTTTATCTACCAGCCTGCATATACAAACCAACATTTAATCACCCTACATTGATATCTACTAGGCATGCAAGCTATCTTCAGTATCCAAACAAAACTGCACACTATCATACGTTACATGAGGTTAAACATAACAATATATGTATGAAAAAAAAAACATCTTCAGATCTTCTCTTTTGTATTCATGCTCAGCTTTCAAGTTACATTGACAATGTACTAATCGTGTACCTGGTATAGCCAAGCAAAAGAAGAAGGGGAATGATCAACTGAGTAGTATGCAACAAACACAGCAACAGCAGATACACAGCAACAACAAAGCAACAAAAACCAACCAACAATGATGAAGCTCCCGAGTAGTCGAGCAACAAACAACATACCCAGAAACAGAGTAATGAACCAGCAGAAACAGCAGAGTATTCAACGTAAACACACCAGCAGTTCAACAATCACAAGCAGCTCAAACAGGCAACCAACAGCAATTGGCCAAGACAGCTAGACCAACATAAACTCTTATGTAATTTTCAGACAGTGTTTGGTTACAATATTCTGAGACTTTATGTTTCTTGTTTTTCTTCTCTGAAGACTAAAAATGTCCAGCCCCTTTTAAGTTCTGAAAATAGCTTATTTATAAGCCAAACAAACCAGTGCAGTCAAGCTGCCTGGATTCTGCCAATTGCAGACTGCCCATACCTATTAAACCCCATGCCTAAGCATCTTCTTGATGCCAGCCATTTTGTTCCCCACGCCTGGCTTATTCCTTTTGTTCAAGAGTTATGGGTTCATTTAAGTATTCATTTTAATTCTCATGCTCTTATGTCTTGTTCCCCATTGACATTAATTTAATCCTAATTCAGTACCCTACTTGTCAGCTCACTTAAACTAAGCTTTTTCTGTTCTTTTCGAACCCCACACTAACCTTGTTAAACCTTGATTATTACTGCCCTAAACCTATTGCAGCATCAGGGCATTTTGAACTTCTCAAAGTTCAAATTCAGAACTACCCTGGACTGAATCTTTTCAGTCGTTTTGCAATGCAAACAAACCCATTTCAAGCAATGTCGGGCATTCAGTCAGTGACAGGGCTCAATTAGTCATGTGAAATTATCAATCCATTTGATCATTTAGTCATAGAAAACTAATCGACGACGCTTATCGAGTCGACTATACTAAATACAACAGGTAATAATCAATCGTTCACATAAACAATACGTACAGGGACCCAAAGGGCTTCAGTCAACTTTTGTTCAATTACTAGGAACCTATATGAATTATTTATGCGACGACTATCCTAATCGAACATGTTTATCACAGGATACGTTCAAAGCATACCCAGAAAACAATCGACCAAATAAAAGGTCTTTAACAGAGATGGAAGAAATTAAGAAAAATACCAGACAATAACAAACAATCACAACAAAGCATGCTAACAACTTAATTATCACTCGAATAAAACAGAAAGGCAAAGAAAAACTTACCGAAAAATGTTTAAACCAAACTGACCCAAGTCTGACTCAGCTTTGACCATTCGAGGCCAAACAAACTTTAATCAGGGTGTTCTCACACGAAAACACCTTGATTAAGATCTATTAGACCTCAAACCCCTGTTAAGACTGGCCGGTTTCCAAGGCTATTCTAGTTCTAGGGTTTGGATCTTCAGATCTGGTTTTTAGGAGTTGTGGGTAGATTCGGACCAAACCAAGCCTGGTTTGGTCACGAGGGAGGTCAGGGGAGTGTCTGGTATGAAGATGGTGAGGTTTGGTATAGGTCAGAGTTCGACTCGAATCTTCAAATGAAGATTCGAGATGAAGAAAGGTGATTCGAGGCAAAGGGATGGCAGATCCATGTTCAGGACAGCGAGGTGGTCCTAGGGTGTTCGGGAGGTGGCCACCGGCGTTCATGCCGCCGGGTTCTGGTGAAAGGGAAACTAGGGCGGCTGCTAGGGTTTCGGAGGGTTCAGGGCTTGGTGAAGGAGATGAGTGAAGGGGGGGTTCAGATAGGGGCGTGGGGTACGATAGAAGGTTTATATACGATCTAGGGGTTTAGATCCTGGCCGTTGGATCAAATGAGATCTATGGCCAGGATCCATTCACTTAGGGAAGATGATGTCATTTGGGTGTGATGGTGGGTGAGACCGGGTAAGGCCGGATCGGGTCAAAATTTGACGGGTTTAGGGGGAAGGCCTGGGTCCGTTGGATCAAGGGGTTGGACGGCTCAGATCAAGTGCCTAAGACGACGTCGTTTGGGGTTGAATGAGTGGATTGATCGGGACCGTTCATTCGAATCAAATCAACGGCTCCAATAAGGACGCTGATACGGCGTCGTTTGAATTAATGTTTGGGCAGGCCGGACTTGGACTGGACTTGTGTGCCGGTTTTGGGCCTATTTTTGTTTCATTTCTTGGGCCCAAACCGATTTTCATCACTCTTTTCTTTTGTTTTCCTAATTTTAAAACAAAAATGAAATAATATAAAATAAAAAAAATAAAAACAAATAACAATGTAACACTTCAACACAATTATCACACCATATTAAAATGTTTAAGTAAGTTAAATCACAACCTAGAACGAACGATGCATATATACATATTTTTTGAATTTTCTTTCAACGACCGAATTACGGTTTGATTACCATGACAGACATACTTTGTATTTTGATTGATAAGATTAAATGCAAAATGGGCCGAACCACAAATGCCTAACAGCACATGTCATGAAAAATTGAAAATTTGTACAGCGAGGTCACTGGTCACTATTTTTGTTTTCTTTTGGAGCGATTGTCCGTGAAGCAAAAATCATGTGCTTACAGCTGCCCCTCTTTGCACGAAGACACGAAGGGTTTTTGCGCAAAGATAAAGCGAGCGATTTTTGCCCGTCCGAGTACTCCGTGTGAAACATTTTTTGAAAAAGATTTGACCGAACCTTTGCTTCAGAGGTTTCCTACATATCCTGGGCTGAACAGGAATCAGGTCAATGTAGTTCGGGAAATTTTGGTAGCTGGGACTATCGTGTGACTGTAGTGCTTGTTGTTGTTATGCGATGTTGCATGCTGCTGTAGGATGCTACCGCTCGCCGATCTCCTTGTTACATTGTTCCGAAAGGAAAAACAAGAAGCTAAGCTAGACTATGGATCATGAGATCTCATCTATCTTCAACTTGTTCTTGTTGCCTTGCTTTCTTGTCGGCTAGCACTTTCCTCCGATGCCTTTATTTTGTGAACTTGGGGGATGATACTGGTCCTTTGCCTTTTCTGAATGCCTGTTTTCATCACTTCGCTTGATCTGCTGGGAACATGGCCCTCTTCTTTAAGCCTTTCAATGGTTTCTTCAGTGGTATGGCTTTCTTCATCAAAATTGTTATGCTGGGCATGCTATAACGTTCCCAAGCTGCTTCTTTCGAGACGCGTTCCTTCTTCCTTTCGAATCGCGCGCTTGCCTTTGCAGCCTTCTGCTTTTTGGTGCTGGGGATTTTATTGTTTCCTGCTTGGGGATCTCTGTTGTAACCTTCCGCCTTCAGGTGGGGTTACTGATTCAAAAATCTGTAATATAAGACCAAAAGTTGCTTAAATGCAAAATTATGAAATGTATTCCCGCATTTTACTGGTGGGCGACCTAGAACTTAAAAGTATTCCCGTATTTTACTGGTGGGCGACCTAGAGCTAAAAGTATTCCCGCATTTTACTGGTGGACGACCTAGAACTTAAAAGTATTCCCGCATTATACTGGTGGGTGACCTAGAACTTAAATGTATTCCCGCATTTTACTGGTGGGCGACCTAGAACTTAAATGTATTCCCGCATTTTACTGGTGGGCGACCTAGAACTTAAATGTATTCCCGCATTTTACTGGTGGGCGACCTAGAACTTAAAAGTATTCCCGCATTTTACTGGTGGGCGACCTAGAACTTAAATGTATTCCCGCATTTTACTGGTGGGCGACCTAGAACTTAAATGTATTCCCGCATTTTACTGGTGGGCGACCTAGAACTTAAATGTATTCCCGCATTTTACTGGTGGGCGACCTAGAACTTAAATGTATTCCCGCATTTTACTGGTGGGCGACCTAGAACTTAAAAGTATTCCCGCATTTTACTGGTGGGCGACCTAGAACTTAAATGTATTCCCGCATTTTACTGGTGGGCGACCTAGAACTTAAATGTATTCCCGCATTTTACTGGTGGGCGACCTAGAACTTAAATGTATTCCCGCATTTTACTGGTGGGCGACCTAGAACTTAAAAGTATTCCCGCATTTTACTGGTGGGCGACCTAGAACTTAAATGTATTCCCGCATTTTACTGGTGGGCGACCTAGAACTTAAATGTATTCCCGCATTTTACTGGTGGGCGACCTAGAACTTAAAAGTATTCCCGCATTTTACTGGTGGGCGACCTAGAACTTAAATGTATTCCCGCATTTTACTGGTGGGCGACCTAGAACTTAAATGTATTCCCGTATTTTACTGGTGGGTGACCTAGAACTTAAATGTATTCCCGCATTTTACTGGTGGGCAACCTAGAACTTAAAAGTATTCCCGCATTTTACTGGTGGGCGACCTAGAACTTAAAGTATTCCCGCATTTTACTGGTGGGCGACCTAGAGCTGAAAAGTATTCCCGCATTATACTGGTGGGTGACCTAGAACTTAAATGTATTCCCGCATTCTACTGGTGGGCGACCTAGAACTTAAATGTATTGAAATTATTTCCTCGTTCTTCCGAGAAAATTTTTTGACAATCGGCAGAATATTTTCTGCCCCGGTTTTGGTGATTTCTCTGGCATCGCGTCCTGCTGCCATCATCAATCCTTTGTGTTCCTGCAGCAGACAAAAAGTATTGAGTTAGTTTTAAACATGGTGGGAGGAGGTGCCTTTCCGGTGGATGATTTTTCCTCTCTTTCCCTTTTCTTGCTTTGTGCCTTCATAACTGGTTGGTGGACAGAATTGCTTGCTGGGGGTTTCCGTCCTGCTGGGGATTGGTTTTCAATTTATCCCCTTTTCTGCTTTCTCTTTATAGTACATGTTGTGGGAGTCTGCTTTTACTCCCGAAAACACTCCCTTTAGGAGTTTACTTCCTCCAAAACTGCAGGGCACAATCATTGCATTGCCTGGGGCCAGCCTTTAGGACTGTTGGTGTTATCCTGCATTGGATGAATCCCTCTTCGGTCTCTGGTAGTAAGCTTTGAAAAATCCTTTTCAAGACAAATTTTAGAAAGAGAAATAAAAAGGAGCAAATCTTTCTGAACCAATACTTGGTGGGAAAAGAAATTCAGAAGAACTTATCTGGGCGACATGACTGGTCCCCGTGATCATGACATATACCATAGATTTCCGACCCAGTCTATTTGTATCAATCGACTTGCCCGATGGTCTGATTTGCTGGGGATACATGAGTGTCCATTTCTTTGCGAATGTGGACGCTTTTGTTGATCTGTCTTGTCGCCTCATAGTGCCCTTCGAGGGGTTTTCACTAATGAGACTCTCTCTCTTTTCTCTCAACTCCTGGCGCCTTATGGTGCCTGTGAAGGTTTTCACCAATAAGACTCTCTCATTTTATATCTCTCATCTTACGTCGCCTTTCGGTGCCTGTGAAGGTTTTCACCGATGAGACTCTCTCATTTTATTTCTTTATCGAGGAATCGGAGGGTTGTCGATACGACCCTCTCTTCTGGAGATTCCTTTGACCATCAATTCATTCTCAGTCTTATGATCCTCTTCTTTGCTGGGGATCCGTGTATTATTCTCGGCTTTTTTTGCCTGACTTGGCATCTCTTGGATATTGATCGGGAGGTCTTTTTGGACGTCGATGTTGGTTTTGGTGTGGGGCTAGAAGAAAGGCTTATGAAATAATTTCGACGGGTGACTTGCTACAACTTTTGGAATCAAACCTTTGTTGGAATTTTAAAACATAGCCTCTGCCCCATTTTTCTTGCTTGGGGGATTCTACTTTCACTTTATGTTGAGCTATGTGCGTTATGTACATTGTGCCTTATTATGCGTATTTATGTACACTATGCATCCTATGTACACTACGATGCACACTATGACCGAGCCGCGAGGCGCCTACGTATCCTCTTTGAGGAATCAGGTCAAACGTAGTTCCCACGGTTTTGTATTTCTTATGATTTTATCTTCTTTTTCTTTTCTTTATCCTTCTTTTTCATTTTCCTTTAAAGATTTTTTTTCTTTTCTTTTCTTTTCTCTTTTTTTTTCTTTCTTTTTTTTCCATGTCTTTTCCATTAGTGATTCCAAAAGAGGGGTATGAAAGAATAACTTAAGGCTCAAAAGGGGAAACAAGGGTAAAAAGTGTTTGGATAGAAGAAAGAATTGCCTATGTCATCTCATTATCCAATAAATACCAGATACAAACAAACGAACCAAAAATTGCCATAATTAAAGAAATTACGCATAATATCTCTTGACTGCATCAGAATTGATAGCCATGTCGACACATCTCCCCTCGATATCTGTCAAACACAAAGCACCGTTGGACAATACTCTGGTCACGATATAAGGCCCTTGCCAATTTGGGGCGAATTTGCCTTTTGCCTCGACCTGATGTGGGAGGATCTTCTTCAATACCTGCTGCCCTACTTCAAACTTCCTGGGGCGCACCTTCTTATTATATGTTCTTGCCATTCTCTTCTGGTACAGCTGACCATGGCACACTGCTGCCAATCTTTTCTCATCTATCAGGCTCAACTGTTCCAATCGAGCTTTGACCCATTCATCATCATCAATCTCGGCTTCAACGACAATCCGGAGGGATGGAATTTCGACCTCCGCTGGTATTACGGCCTCAGTTCCGTACACCAACAAATAAGGAGTTGTACCTATAGAAGTCCGGACGGTAGTGCGGTAACCCAACAAAGCAAAGGGTAATCTCTCGTGCCATTGTCTGGATCCTTCCACCATCTTTCGCAGTATCTTCTTGATGTTCTTATTGGCTGCTTCGACCGCTCCATTCGCCTTGGGACGATATGGGGTGGAATTGCGGTGTGTAATCTTGAATTGTTGGCATACCTCTCTCATCAGGCTGCTGTTAAGATTCGCACCGTTATCCGTGATGATTACTTTTGGGATCCCAAATCTGCAGATGATATGGGAGTGCACAAAATCCACCACTGCCTTTTTAGTTACCGACTTGAAGGTTTTAGCCTCAACCCATTTGGTGAAGTAATCAATGGTTACTAGAATGAACCTATGACCGTTGGATGCTGCCGGCTCGATAGGTCCAATGACATCCATGCCCCATGCCACAAATGGCCAGGGTGCTGACATCGTATGTAACTCTGTTGGCGGAGAATGAATCAGATCTCCATGTACCTGGCACTGATGGCATTTCCTCACGAAAGTGATACAGTCGTGTTACATGGTGAGCCAATAACACCCTGTTCGAAGGATCTTCCTTGCCAATATATATCCGCTCATGTGTGGCCCACAAACTCCAACATGTACCTCTGCCACAACCGTCGTGGCTTGACCGGCATCTATACATCTCAACAATCCCAAATCCGGGGTTCTTTTGTACAACACTCCTCCGCTGAGGAAGAAACCATTCGACAAACGCCGAAGGGCTCTTTTTTGGTCTCCAGAGGCCTGTTCTGGATATATCCCCATTATGAGGTATTCCTTGATATCATGAAACCAGGGTTCGCCATCTGCTTCTTCTTCTATGGTGTTGTAGTAAGCGTGCTGATCACGGACCTGGATGTGCAGAGGATCAACATACATTTTGTCAGGGTGGTGCAACATTGATGCTAAGGTGGCCAATGCATCTGCAACCTCGTTATGAACTCTCGGGATATGTTTGAACTTCGCTGATCGAAATCGCTTGCTCAGATCATGCAAGCATTGTCGGTATGGTATGAGCTTTAGATCTCGCGTTTCCCATTCACCCTGAATTTGATGTACCAAGAGGTCCGAGTCTCCCAAGACCAAGACGTCTTGGACATCCATGTCCGCAGCCAATCGTAGACCCAAAATGCAAGCTTCATACTCGGCCATATTGTTGGTGCAATAGAAGCGTAGTTGAGCCGTAACAGGATAATGGCGTCCTGTTTCAGAAATGAGTACTGCTCCTATTCCAACCCCTTTCGCGTTTGCAGCTCCATCGAAGAAAAGCTTCCAACCCGGTTCCTCGGGTAACTCCAGCTCATTTGTATGCATTACCTCTTCGTCAGGAAAATACGTTCTTAAGGGCTCGTATTTTTCATCAACGGGATTCTCTGCCAAATGGTCTGCCAGCGCCTGGGCTTTCATGGCCGTCCTCGTTACATAGACGATATCAAACTCTGTGAGCAGAATTTGCCATTTTGCCAACCTTCCCGTGGGCATAGGTTTCTGAAAGATATACTTCAATGGGTCCAAACGGGATATGAGATAAGTAGTATACGAAGACAGGTAGTGCTTCAACTTCTGAGCTACCCAAGTTAGGGCGCAACATGTTTTCTCGAGTTGAGTGTACTTGACCTCATGTACTGTGAATTTCTTGCTAAGATAGTAGATGGCCTGCTCCTTCCTTCCTGTGTCATCATGTTGCCCCAGTACACAACCAAATGAATTTTCCAAGACCGTCAGGTAAAGGATTAGGGGTTTCCCGGGCTTAGGCGGGACCAATACGGGTGGATTAGACAGATACCCTTTGATTTGGTCGAAGGCCTCCTGACACTCTGCTGTCCAACCTACTGCAGCGTCCTTTCTCAGCAGCCGAAATATGGGCTCACAAGTTGCTGTGAGTTGAGCGATGAACCTGCTGATATAATTGAGTCTACCCAGCAAACTCATTACCTCAGTTTTGTTCTTTGGCGGTGGCAAATCTCGGATGGATTCAATCTTGGATGGGTCTAATTCAATCCCCCGTCGACTGACGATGAATCCCAACAACTTTCCTGATGGAACCCCGAATGCGCATTTGGCCGGGTTAAGCTTGATATCATACCTTCGGAGTCTTTGGAAGAATCTCCTTAGGTCTGCTACATGGTCTTCCTGACGCCAAGACTTTATGATCACATCATCTACGTACACCTCAATTTCTTTGTGTATCATGTCGTGAAACACAGCAGTCATTGCTCGCATGTACGTTGCCCCAACATTCTTCAGTCCGAACGGCATTACCCGATAGCAGTAAGTTCCCCATGGCATGATAAATGCTGTCTTTTCCGCGTCTTCCTCATCCATTAGGATCTGATGATAACCCGCATAGCAATCCACAAATGATCTGATCTCGCGCCCAGCGCAATTATCGATCAGGATATGAATGTTGGGCAACGGAAAATTGTCCTTGGGACTTGCTTTGTTGAGATTGCGGTAGTCGACGCAAACCCTGATTTTCCCGTCCTTCTTCGGGACTGGTACCACATTGGCCAACCACTCGGGATATCGAGTGACCCGAATGACCTTCGCCTGCAACTGCTTAATCACATCTTCTTTGATCTTTACACTCATTTCTGTTTTAAATTTCCTTAGTTTTTGCTTGACCGGAGGGTATGCCGGGTCAGTGGGCAATTTGTGAACCACTAAATTGGTGCTTAATCCCGGCATATCGTCATATGACCATGCAAAAACATCTTTGAATTCCATGAGGGTTTTGATCAATTCTTCCCTGACATTCGGCT
Source organism: Nicotiana sylvestris (assembly GCF_000393655.2). NCBI lineage: Eukaryota > Viridiplantae > Streptophyta > Magnoliopsida > Solanales > Solanaceae > Nicotiana > Nicotiana sylvestris. Next base: position 61,600,777 of record NC_091058.1, read on the forward strand.
CAATGTGGATGCTAATTTTGGTCTCTTGGACGTTATCAGCGTCTCCTAGATTCACAGCCTCAGTGTCATTTAGGTTAGGCTTGGGTTTCTCTTCAAATTGGCACAGTTCTCGGTTTATCTCTTCGAAGGCTTCACCTTCGTCACATTCAGATTCATCGTCACAAACGACCTCTTGCATCATTGAGTCGGATTCAGATTGATTTATTAGACTAGGTCGAAGATCCGCTGTGCATGCCATGTCATTAGAACCAGTAAAAAGAGAACTGTTCAGAAAGGAAAAAGAACAAAACAAAATTAAAATGGGCAAAAGAAGAGAACTTTATTAAACTTGCGGGATAAAAGGGTTCACACTTTTACAAAACAAAAGTAAAATTTGGATTACACCCTGGAATAATCCGAACAAAACAAAACAAACAAAACATAAATCAAAGCCTACTACCAAGACTCCCCTCGGACAGGAAGAGGAGTAACTGTCCAATTGTTGGTTTTGGCCTCAGGCCCCACAAACTGTATCTCTGCTCTGCTGGAACCTTCTCCAGCTTCTACCATACTGACATCAGCGAATAGCCTCTCGAAACTCCGATTCAGGTCCCCATCCATATCAATCAATGGTCCTAGAATCTTTGGGACTGGCGACCCCTTGGCACTTGCTTTGACAAAAGACCTTGAGAGACGTGGCACCGGTTTGGGCAGAAACCAAACCCTCTTCTTCATTTTTCGCGCCTGCTTCCTATCTGCTGCGGTTGGTTTGAACCCCAATCCGAAAGTTTCCAGATTTTTAGGAAGGGAGACAGGTTGGACAATCCCTTGAAGCTCGACTCCCAGGCCTTTTCCTGGCACAAATCCATTACCCAGCATTTCTGAGACCATCATGACTGTTGCGGCAGCTACCCTAGGGTGCGGGATGATTTCTCCTTCAGAAATTTTGTTGGCCGACCCTGTATCGAAAATCTGGTAGACCCAAGGACCTTTGTCATCAGCGGTCTCTATGAAAGGTACAATGGCTCCGCCCATGGTGCACGTTGTGTCCTCGCCGTGTAACACGACCTCTTGTCTTTCCCACTCGAACTTCACCATCTGATGTAGGGTGGAGGGCACTGCTTTGGCTGCATGAATCCATGGTCGTCCTAACAGCAGGTTATAAGATACTGTGGCGTCTAACACCTGGAACTCCATGGTAAACAAGACTGGACCGATGGTCAGTTCAAGTACAACATCCCCCACAGTGGCTGTTCCGTTTCCGTCGAACCCTCGGACACAGATGTTATTCTTGTGGATTCTTCCGTGGTCGATCTTTAACTGGTTCAGGGTAGATAGTGGACAAATATTGGAACTTGAGCCGTTATCCACCAATACTCGAGTTACCACCGAGTTTTCACATTTGACAGCTAGGTATAGAGATTTATTATGCTCCGTACCTTCCACCGGCAGATCATCATCTGAGAACGTTACCCTGTTCACCTCGAAAATCTTGTTGGCAATGGTTTCCAGGTGGTTTACAGAAATCTCATTGGGTACATGAGCTTCGTTCAATATCTTCATCAAAGCCCGTCGATGCTCCTCAGAATGGATCAGTAATGACAGCAACGAGATCTGGGCCGGTGTTTTTCTCAGCTGTTCGACCACGGAGTAGTCCTGCACTTTCATCTTCCTCAGGAACTCCTCAGCCTCTTCTTCGGACACAGGTTTCTTGGTTGCAACTGGGTTGGTTCTTCTTAGCTCCACCGGAGCAAAACATCGACCTGATCGAGTCAGCCCTTGCGCTTCACAACTAACTTCTTCCACCTGTTTTCCTTTGTACATCACCACCGCCTTTTCATATTTCCAAGGCACAGCCTTGCTATCAATCATCGGCAGCTGGACTACAGGCTTTATGGTGACCAGTTCTTTATATACCCCTTTCAATACGACTGCGGGTGTGGGCGGAAATCCTGATATTACCAACTTGTTTGGCTCGGGTTTGCTCGTTATGGCGGACGGGCTCTTTCCAAATATCACTATTGGCTTGACGCCTTCCCCCCACGACTGTACCCTCGTTCCCCCACTGGTTGAGACTTCTTTTGGGGCGGCCTGGATCATCATCACTGTTTGTGAGGGTTTTCTCAACTCTCCACCCTCATACACTAACTCAATCATGTGAGTCTCGTGGTGCGCTGGCAGTGGGTTCTGGTTGATGTTAGGAGCTTCCGGTGTCTGGACCTCGATCTTATTGGTGTCAATAAGATCCTGTATGGCATGCCTCAATTTCCAACACTTCTCGGTATCATGCCCGAGCATCCTTGAGCAGTATTCACAACTTATTGATCGATCCAAATTCTGAGGTGGGGGATTTGGTTCTCGAGTCTAGACAGGACTAACCAAACCCAATTGCCTCAGCTTGTGGAACAAAGCGGTGTAGGTTTCTCCTAACTCCGTGAAAGTTCTTTGTTTCCGAAACCTGTCATTCCTAGCATCTGGATTTCCCCAAAAGCCTGCCCCTGAAGGGTTTCTATACGCCCTCGGTGGAGGGTAGGTGTTTTGTGGTGGTGCATATATGTTCTGGGGAGCCGGCGCGCGCCATTGCGGGCGGACCGGAGGCGGAGTGTATGCCTGGGCCTGGTGTACGGAACAATGTGGTTCTCGAGGTGGATAGAAATTTTGTGGTGGATTGTATGGGTAGTTTGACCTGTGAGGTCTGGGTTGGTTGTAGTGTGGCCTGCCAGCCCTGGCCCAACTGCCTGCCTCGATCGTGGCAACCTCTTCTTTCTTTCTTCTCAGCGCACCTCCCGTGCCGCTCTGAATAGCCTGAGTTGTGGCCTTGAGTGCCGAGTAGTTCAAGATTTTGTCAGACCTCAGACCCTCTTCTATCATGACCCCTATCTTGACCACCTCGTTGAAGGATTTTCCAACCGTTGTCACCAAGTGACCAAAGTAGGTTGGATCCAATGTTTGCAAGAAATAGTCCACCATCTCTCCCTCTCTCATGGGAGGATCGACTCTAGCTGCTTGTTCTCTCCAGCGGAACCCGAACTCGCGAAAACTTTCCCCGGGTTTCTTCCCAGTTCTTAATAATGTGAGACGGTCAGGGACTATCTCGAGATTGTACTGAAAATGACCTGCAAAAGCCTACACCAGATCATCCCAAGTATACCACCTACTGGAATCCTGCCTGGTATACCACTCTAGCACAGATCCGCTCAGACTTTGGCCGAAATAAGCTATTAGCAGCTCATCCTTACCGCCTGCCCCTCTCATTTTGCTACAGAATCCCCGCAAATGTGCCATGGGATCACCGTGCCCTTCATATAAATCAAACTAAGGCATCTTGAACCCAGCTGGGAGTTGGACGTCTGGGAAAGGGCATAGATCTTTGTATGCTACGCTGACCTGGTTGCCCAAACCGTGCAGGTTCCTGAAGGACTGCTCCAGGCTTTTGAACTTTCTCAATACCTCATCCTGTTCAGGGGCTTTAACCGGCTTTTCAATCTCTGCCGGTGCTTCCAAGAGCGGATTGTAGGCCTGTGGGTCGGGGGCATGGAATGTGGGCTCAGGGGGATAGTATTGCGTATCGTGAGCCTGAAACAATGGCTCACTGGTCGTTCTTTGCAAGGGGGCTGATGTGGGTCCCACAAAAGTGGGAATATTGGGTATTGGGAGAGGTTGATGGGGTGGTGGAGCTTGGGAATCATGAGGGCTTCTTTCTTGATGATAACGGGGATTTGGGAGGCTTGTGGAAGGGCCGGAGTGAGGGTATTCCGGCATGTGCCCCAGTGGCTCAGGGCTCTTTTGTGCTTTGGCTAGGGCTAGCTGCATTGCATTCATCTCTAGCCCCATCCTTTCAATCTTTTCCATCGCTTCTTTTAACAACTGGCTCATCGGCCTTTCTTCCTCATTACTATTCTCTGAAGTAGTCATGTTTGTTGCTACCGGTCCTTTGGATCTGGTTTGGTAGGAGTGTGTTGCCAGAGTTCTTTAACAACTAACTTGTCTGGATTCAGACAACAACAAACTTTGTTAGCGTTAGAGCTTAACAGATTTGATCATAACACATAGAGGATGCAATGCTCCTAGGCAGTTAACCGTTTCTACATGCTTTGCTTCGAACAACATGCGTCATCCCGGCTTGCTCATTTATCCCCTTTTTTAAAGTACTTTGGGAAACCCTGCGTTTTTATTTTATTTTTGTATTTTCTTTCTTTCTTTATTAAAAATGGTCGAATCTTATGGGGATTGCCTATGTATCACGTCCCCGCGCGAATCAGACCAGGCGTAGTTCTGCCATAAAGTAAAGAAACGCAAAAATTCTTTTGGGATCATTAAATTCATTCTCAAAGTTTTTGCTATTACAAATTACTTCAAACAAAGAATAGCAATAGTACAGACTCCTCAGTTCTTAATCTGATTTGACTAAAGGAAAAGAAAACACCATATGGGAAAACATCAAAGCCTAAATAAACAAGACTCGACCAAAGGCTAATTTCCCAACTTAAGGACCCGCGAGGCATCATTCGGCCTTTTCGCGGTTCTAGGTGCGAGATCCCTTTCGAGCTGCTCCAACTCGTGCATGGTCTGTTTGACATAACCCATCACTGCTGAGAGAACGGTAACGCTGGTCATGTTCTCACACTGCCGACACCGTCTGATGATGGCGTGGGCAATGGCCCTGATCTTATCTCTGGTTTGTTTCTTCTCTATGAGTAGGTGTCTTATCTGATCACTGCACGTCTTGAATACCTGTGAATCCTGTATATGCTGATTCTTCAGCTGCCGCACTTCTGTCTTCATTTGGTCCAACAAGTCGTAACGGTATCTACTCTCCAATTGGAAATCCTTGGCCTGCTTAACTGCTTTAAAATCGAGTGTAGCCATCTCTCTCTTTATTTTGGCAACAGTCTTCTCGTGGTCACGTTTCAATTGGTTCAAGTATCGGCGATGCTTATCTACTCTTGTTCCCCACTGTGCCTTGAGCTCTGCCATGACCTTTTCGGATTCTTCTAACCCATCTCGCCATTCCGTGATTTCTCTTTTCAAACCCTTTATCAACTGCTGGTCTGATCGACTTCTGGGCTGCTCATCAAGAGACAATCTCAATTTTTGGATTTGGGCCTTAAGTTCTTCATTCTCTTGGATCAATCTATTCTTTTTGCTTCGATCCGCCGCGATTTGTACGCTGTTATCGAATTTCAGACTGTCCATTTGTAGCTTCAAATCACCGATCTCTGCTCGATAACCCTTCTCTTTTGCTAACCAGTTCCATTGCCCTTGGGACGATTCTACGAAATCTTTGAGATGCGGTCTCTTAGCCGGTCTTTCGTAGGACAGGCTACCTCTAAACCAAGCGTGATATCCCGGGGCGACTTCCCCTTTTATTGTATCAATCACACAAGTGTTTGCTGTCAGATGTTGGCACTCACTCCAGATTTGGCGAACTTCTTCTTCAGGGAAATGACCGTTCGGACTGATTTCAATCACTTGGGTACTCAAATCTTCATCTTTCGGCACCACTTGATACCTCCCAAGTTGCCTCAAAACCCGATACGGTGCATAGGGTTGGATGCTTTTCAGTCCCATCAACAGAAAGTGAGGCCGGGTTGCCGGCATGTATATGATTTCCTCAATAGGTGACCATCCGAGCGTCCACTGGATTTGGCTGGCAGTGAGAGTTCGGAGAAATGAGGTCCATGATGTGACTCCCTCAGGTAAATTGAGCCCTTTGATTCTCGTGTAGAATTCTCCAATACAAGTTTTCTCGGGCGAACCATAACCCAAGAGCGAGGAGCGATGGCATAAATGATCGGTCATCCACATTTGCAACAGTAGGTTACATCCTTCGAAAAAGTCGCCCCTGGCTCGACAAGCAGTGAGAGCCCGGAAAATGTCAGCCATAATCATAGGCGCCAGAGTACTTTTATCTTGGGTAAGCAAAGTATTGACGACCCCGGTTACCTTTAGATCAATGTTTCCATCTTTCCTAGGGAACACTATAAGACCCAGAAAGGCTGTCATAAAAGCAACTAGCTTGTGTTTGTCCCACTTTTGTCGGTTGCCTCTACTGCACAGTTTGAAATCCGGCTTATTGAATCCGCCCACGTGGCCGTATCCAGCATATATGAGGTGGAGACTGCAGAATCCTTTGGCAAGATCTGGATGGTGGAACGTTCGAGGTATTTTTAGGAAATCCAGAAACCGGTGTACCGTGACAGCTCTAGGTGCAATCAAGTATTTGAACCTTAAAGGGGCTTCATCACTTCCGATGTACCCTGCTATTTCTTCCAATGTCGGGGTGAGCTCGAAGTCCGAAAAATGGAACACGTTGTGTGCGGAATCCCAACAAGTGACCAATGATCTGATAATATCACCCTGAGGCTGAACGTTTAGTAGGTCCGGGAGACCTTTCAGATATTTCCTTACTTTGTCTTGCCCTTCTTTGCCTAAGTCGTTCCACCATAATCGCAACTCAAAAGGGATCTTGGTCATTACTGAAAAAGGTTCGTTTTGTATCGTGCTCATCCTGCACATTTATTAGGGTGATTATGCCAAGTGAATACAATAAAAAAACTTTATTTAGATTTTTTTTTTCTTAAAAAAAAAATTTATGAAAGGACTACTTTAAAGGAGAAAGGAGGTCTTTTCAAGACTTTTGGCAAGACAAATATTTTTGCAACAAATAAAGACATATATATATATATATATATATATATATATATATGTTTTTTTTTATTATTATTTTATTATTATTCGGATTTTCATAAAAATAAATAAAAAAAATTTGAAAAATAAGACTCTTTTCATCTTCATTTTTATGACAAGACAAACTATATATTTTTTTTAAAAAACAAAACAGAAAAACGACCCTTTTTTCTCTTCTTTTTTTCTATTTTTCCTTTACTTTTAATAAAACAAACTAATAAGACGTTTTTTTTTCTCAAAATTTCGACAGAGTTTTGACAGTATTTTGGCATTGGTTTTTCCCAAAAATAAACAATTAGCTCCTTAACCGCTATTTCTTCTTCTTCTTTTTTTTGTTTCCAATTTTATTCAATATTCAAACACCGGTCAGCATGCGGGCGCGAGACAAATAAATGCACGGAAAACAAATAGGATGCATTAGGATGGTCCTTTCATATCAGGTTGCTAGTCCTAGACGGACCCAACCCCTGTGTTGAGTCCCCTAAGTCAAATGCAACGTGATGCAAATAAGCGTTCCTACTAGGGATCCGGCATGGAGTTTCGTTATACTAGGTTTATAACCTGGGTATATGTTCTAGACTGTGTACCCGAGCGGACAACTCGAGTCGAGGAGGGGCAACTTACCGGGAACCAAAAGGCCGTCCGGCTTCGTAACTTATCCGTCCTCTTTCTTATTTTGGGTATTGACACTAACAGAATAGGGAGCCTCGACCAGCGAGCTTCTCCCCGGAGGTGAGAAGAGAGAGGTTTCGGCACAGTTTATATACAGTTCAAATAATATCGAAGCGGTAAAAGCGACATTTAGCACATTGAGCCCAAACATATAATAAAATCAGATAATAAGTAAAGCCAAATAATAACAATTATTCTAAGCTCAAATTCTTAACCCTGAACCAGTGGTTCTGGGTAAACCAATCCCCAGCAGAGTCGCCAGAGCTGTCACACCTCCTTTTTACGCACCCGTGGGGTGCAAGGGAGTTTTTCCAATTAAAGGATAATCGAAACGGGATTAGTTTAGTTACTTCAGAGTCGCCACTTGGGAGATTTAGGGTGTCCCAAGTCACCAATTTTAATCCCAAATTGAGGAAAAGAGTGACTCTATATTACAGTCTGCGTACCAGAAATCCGGATAAGGAATTCTGTTAACCCGGGAGAAGGTGTTAGGCATTCTCGAGTTCCGTGGTTCTAGCACGGTCGCTCAACTGTTATATTCGGCTTGATTATCTGATTTTATACAAATGTGAACTTATGTGCCAATTTTATCTTTTAACCGCTTTTGTCGTAATTATTATTTTACAAGAATTGCAACGTCGTGAAAACATATCTCGAACCACGTTACATCAATGCACCCGTGGTTATCGACATATCTCGACTCGGTTGAGATTTGGATTTGGGTCACATAAATGTGCACCCGAATTAAGGAAAATAAATTGTTAAAGGCGCGCCTAAAGCACTAGCGTCTTGTTATTTTGGGGAAGGTCGTAAAAATTCGTTAAACGGCACATCCCGAATTCTAAATACTTTAATATATACATACATTTAGAGGGCCCCGCAGCTTTGTACATTTTTGTTTGTCGAGGCTCGTCTCATTCTTATTTTTAAAAGGAATTTGCGACGTCATGGACACGCATCTCGAACCACGTCACAATCAATGTACCCGTGATTAGAAACACATCTCGAATCCGTCGAGATTTGGATTTGGGTCACATAAATGTGCACCCGAATTTAAGAAGGTAAAATTATTAAATACGCGCTTAAAGAGGCTATCGCGTTATTATTCTGGGAGGGTCGTGAGATTTGCTAAACGACCCACCTTGGAAACTGAATGCTTCGATATATACACTTAACGAGGGCCCCGCAGCTTGTGCATTTTTTTTTTGTTTTTTTTTTATTTTGTCGAGGCTCATCTCGTCCTTATTTTAAAAGGATATCCTATAGCAACTACGTTTCTTGTCGCGTTTGTCTCTACTAATTGAAAACAGAGATAGTCCTAGTTAATTACATGCTTGCGGGTTATTTATAGCTGGATTCCAAATGCTTGCGCAAAATCAGAAGCACGGCCACGTACACAGTTAGCCGATCAAATATTAAGGGCCCAAACCCAACCCACACAGTATCGGCTGGGCCTGGGCCACTGTTTTTCCGATGAGAGCCTGCTTGGTTCGCTCGACTTGGGCTCAACCTTCGTGAAGTTGAGATTGTAAGCTTTGTGTTCTTTTTCTTAAAGTATGGTTTACCAATTACATGAAATAATTTATCAGAAGAGAAAGAGCTTAACTAGTAGTGTACAGTTTTCATGCTTGGCATACATTAAAGAATATACTACACAATCAAACTAAATCTAAGATACAACCTACTGCATTGGGAATACTTTTATCTACCAGCCTGCATATACAAACCAACATTTAATCACCCTACATTGATATCTACTAGGCATGCAAGCTATCTTCAGTATCCAAACAAAATTGCACACTATCATACGTTACATGAGGTTAAACATAACAGTATATGTATGAAAAAAAAACATCTTCAAATCTTCTCTTTTGTATTCATGCTCAGCTTTCAAGTTACATTGACAATGTACTAATCGTGTACCTGGTATAGCCAAGCAAAAGAAGAAGGGGAATGATCAACTGAGTAGTATGCAACAAACACAGCAACAGCAGATACACAGCAACAACACAGCAACAAAAATCAACCAACAATGATGAAGCTCCCGAGTAGTCGAGCAACAAACAACAATCCCAGAAACAGAGTAATGAACCAGCAGAAATAGCAGAGTATTCAATGTAAACACACCAGCAGTTCAACAATCACAAGCAGCTCAAACAGGCAACCAACAGCAATTGGCCAAGACAGCTAGACCAACATAAACTCTTATGTAATTTTCAGACAGTGTTTGGTTACAATATTCTGAGACTTTATGTTTCTTGTTTTTCTTCTCTGAAGACTAAAAATGTCCAGCCCCTTTTAAGTTCTGAAAATAGCTTATTTATAAGCCAAACAAATCAGTGCAGTCAAGCTGCCTGGATTCTGCCAATTGCAGACTGCCCATACCTATTAAACCCCATGCCTAAGCATCTTCTTGATGCCAGCCATTTTGTTCCCCACGCCTGGCTTATTCCTTTTGTTCAAGAGTTATGGGTTCATTTAAGTATTCATTTTAATTCCCATGCTCTTATGTCTTGTTCCCCATTGACATTAATTTAATCCTAATTCAGTACCCTACTTGTCAGCTCACTTAAACTAAGCTTTTTCTGTTCTTTTCGAACCCCAGACTAACCTTGTTAAACCTTGATTATTACTGCCCTAAACCTATTGCAGCATCAGGGCATTTTGAACTTCTGAAAGTTCTAATTCAGAACTACCCTGGACTGAATCTTTTCAGTCGTTTTGCAATGCAAACAAACCCATTTCAAGCAATGTTGGGCATTCAGTCAGTGACAGGGCTCAATTAGTCATGTGAAATTATCAATCCATTTGATCATTTAGTCATAGAAAACTAATCGACGACGCTTATCGAGTCGACTATACTAAATACAACAGGTAATAATCAATCGTTCACATAAACAATACGTACAGGGACCCAAAGGGCTTCAGTCAACTTTTGTTCAATTACTAGGAACCTATATGAATTATTTATGCGACGACTATCCTAATCAAACATGTTTATCACAGGATACGTTCAAAGCATACACAGAAAAAAATCGACCAAATAAAAGGTCTTTGACAGAGATGGAAGAAATTAAGAAAAATACCAGACAATAACAAAAAATCACAACAAAGCATGCTAACAACTTAATTATCACTCGAATAAAACAGAAAGGCAAAGAAAAACTTACCGAAAAATGTTTAGACCAAACTGACCCAAGTCTGACTCAGCTTTGACCATTCGAGGCCGAACAAACTTTAATCAGGGTGTTCTCACACGAGAACACCTTGATTAAGGTCTATTAGACCTCAAACCCCAGTTAAGACTGGCCGGTTTCCAAGGCTATTCGTGTTCTAGGGTTTGGATCTTCAGATCTGGTTTTTAGGAGTTGTGGGTAGATTCGGACCAAACCAAGCCTGGTTTGGTCATGATGGGGGTCGGGGGAGTGTCTGGTATGAAGATGGTGAGGTTTGGTATAGGTCAGAGTTCGACTCGAATCTTCAAATGAAGATTCGAGACGAAGGAAGGTGATTCGAGGCAAAGCGATGGCAGATCCATGTTCAGGACAGTGAGGTGGTCCTAGGGTGTTCGGGAGGTGGCCATCGGCGTTCATGCCGCCGGGTTCTGGTGAAAGGGAAACTAGGGCGGCTGCTAGGGTTTCGGGGGTTCAGGGCTTGGTGAAGGAGATGAGTGAAGGGGGGTTCGGATAGGGGGCGTGGGGTACGATAGAAGGTTTATATACGATCTAGGGGTTTAGATCCTGGCCGTTGGATCAAATGAGATCTATGGCCAGGATCCATTCACTTAGGGAAGACGGTGTCGTTTGGGTATGATGGTGGGTGAGACCGGGTAAGGCCGGATCGGGTCAGAATTTGACGGGTTTAGGGGGAAGTCCTGGGTCCATTGGATCAAGGGGTTGGATGGCTCAGATCAATTTCCTAAGACGACGTCGTTTGGGGTCGAATGAGTGGCTTGATCGGGACCGTTCATTCGAATCAAATCAAAGGCTCCAATAAGGACGCTGATACGGCGTCGTTTGAATTAATGTTTGGGCAGGCCGGACTTGGACTGGACTTGTGTGCCGGTTTTGGGCCTATTTTTGTTTCATTTCTTGGGCCCAAACCGATTTTCATCACTCTTTTCTTTTGTTTTCCTAATTTTAAAACAAAAATGAAATAATATAAAATAAAATGAAAAATAAAAACAAACAACAATGTAACACTTCAACACAATTATCACACCATATTAAAATGTTTAAGTAAGTTAAATCACAACCTAGAACGAACGATGCATATATACATATTTTTTGAATTTTCTTTCAACGACCGAATTACGGTTTGATTACCATGACAGACATACTTTGTATTTTGATTGATAAGATTAAATGCAAAATGGGCCGAACCACAAATGACTAACAGCACATGTCATGAAAAATTGAAAATTTGTACAGCGAGGTCACTGGTCACTATTTTTGTTTTCTTTTGGAGCGATTGTCCGTGAAGCAAAAATCACGTGCTTACAGACCAAGTCCGCACATTTTATTCCAATCGGTACTATTTATTCTGCGGAGCGGTTGGCTGAGATTTATATTGGCGAGTTGCCTTCATGCTGTGCCGGTGTCCATCATTTCAAATCGGAGCATCTTCATTAACTTGAAAGTTTCCCTGGGCTTGAATTAACCCGGTTCCACGACAACCTATTCATCCCTCCGAGTATTTTCCTGGGACTATTCGGGCTCGACCCTGTTAGGGACGTGGCTTTAGTTCTGCAACTGTGCTATCACCTCTTGTTGAGCCTGTAACATTCCGAAAATCAACTGCAGGCTCACCCCATCACTTTCACCTTCATCTTGCAGCACTTCGCAAGCAATTGGTTGGGGTCCCCCACGACCGTTGTTTTCAGAATCAGTTGGTAAATTGATGTTGATGGCCACCTGTGAGTTAGCATTGACCAGTTCGGCGGCTAGGACACTATTGGGATCGACCGGAGGCACATCATTGGCAGGCATCACGTTATTATTTTCACCATGATGGCCTGAATCAGCATCAACGTTCAAGTGAACAAACTGAGAATTGGACATCATTAGGCTAGCCTGAAATCAAATTTTAAAGAACAAGCGTAAAATATGGTGTGTTATGGAGATTCGTATCAAATCACTACTATTATCCTTAGTCCACGGTCGACGCCAAACTGTTTACCCCAAGAATGAGTAATAATTAAATTTGTACGCGGTTTTAAGGATATGTGATTTAATTCAATACTAATAATAAGAATAACAGGTAAATTGGTTAAAGATAAAATAAATGATCAAACCAATCACAATATGATGACCAAGCCTGATCTTAGGTTGAACAATGAAATTCGTCCTCAATCGGACCTTCGGTACAAGCTCGATCGCGAATAAATAAGAGAACAAATGAAGAACACTTTGAACAATAACTAGAAGGTAAAAACAAACTTTATTACTTTAAACTGTGTATCACAATGTATCAGAATAAAGAAAATCTTTCCCTTTATATAATAGGGGAATTTCAGTTCTAGTACAAGTCTAAATAAGGTATAAATCTTCTTTTTCCGATAAATGTTGATCCGCAGTTGAGATCGGACGGGATTCGCACCGTAATATCCGGTTGATGGTGAATATTAAGGCCTCGTACTTGTCATGCATAACCATTCTCCGCGTTTCCAGAGTTTCAAAACTAGGTCTGAGTATGTTATTTCACCGTTTTCGATCTCAAGTACATCGTTCATTCCTCTCGGATTTCGATATCAGAGGTCCTTGGGACTCGATTATAATTACGTTAAGTCGTGTTTCCCTTTGTTTTCTCATTGGGGAATTGGGGAAAACTCTGCCCCTAATTTTATCCGTACACAGTTTTAACATGAAGATCTACCATGGAATAAACTATGAAGAAAAAAATAATATATATATTACTACTATATATAAGAGGGAATGTGTGGAGCTTCTAGTCAAAGTGAATTGACAAAAAAACCAAGTCATTCTATTTATTCCCTAAAATACTCTTCCAACCAATATACGCATTCACAGGGTTATTATTGCCTTTCATTCGGCCGCAATTTTGCAAACATGGGCCCATCAAACCTCCATTCACATACTGTAAACTCAAGCGTATAATAGAACGTGGTCCCACATAAACTTTTCACACAGTTTTAATAGCCTATGTTATGCGTGGTAAGGTTATTGAGCAATTTACTGTGTAATCTCAATGTATTCACTAAGCCATTAATGGGTTGCCTCATTTTGTAAGGTGAAAAAAGTTAAAGTTTCATACGTTAGTAGAAGATTATTTTATAGCTAAAGTACTTTGGCTATAGTATGTGCTGCTTTAAAAAAGAAAACACTTAATTATACTTTTTGAAATCTATCCTTAACCAATAAATGATCTATAAAATATGAGGACATATAAAGAGTAATTTGAGAATGTATAAAAGGTAAGTTAGTTAAATAACTATTATTCCCTCCGTCTCAAATTATCTGTCGTAACTTTTAAAAATAGTTATCTCAAATTCTTTATCATTTTAAAAGTTCATGACAAACTTAATTATTTTTTTCTCATTTTACTTTTAGTGTAATTATTCTTGAAGATTGAGATGGCATATAAAAAGAATAAATATTTAATGAAGATAGATTATAGCTTAAGACATAAATAAAGGTAAAATACTAAAAAACAAAACTACAAATTAATATTCCTTAAAAGCTGTGTAAAAGAGAAATATGACAGGTAAATTGAGACGGAGGGAGTACAATACTATTAAATGATTAAGATGTGCCAAAATATTAAAGAACACTTATTTTTGAACGGAAATATGGCATTGCTTGAGAACCTATTTATAACTGTTTCAAGTAACTTCACATTGTAAGTAAAACTTTATATTATCAGTACGTATAAGTTGAGCAGAAGATTTACTCATGCTAATTAGCACACCACGATAATAAAGAAAGCATCTTTTAAAATTAGATTTGAAGCAATTGATCCTGTCACAACTCCTTTTTGCGCGCCCGTCCCGAAGGCTAAAATGCGCGGGTGGAGTTTTTCCAATTTAAGTGACAATATTCGAAATGGGATTATTTATTTAATTCAGAGTCGCCACTTGGGAAAGGTTTGGTTTTTGGTGTCCCAAGTCACCGGTTTATCTTGAATCCCAAATCGAGGAAATTTTCGACTTTTCCAAATGAAGTCTGCGAACCAGAAATTCTAAGTAAGGAATTCTGTTGACCCGAGGGAAGGTGTTAGGCACCCTCGAATCCCGTGGTTCTAGCACGGTCGCTTAAATTGTTATAATGGCTAAATATCTGATTTAAATACATGTTGTGACTTATGTGCTTTTATTAAGTTTAAACCGCTTTTATTATTATCATTTATTTTTTATAGAATTGCAACGTCGTGAAAATGCATCTCGAACCACGTCACAATCAATGCACCCGTAGTTGTTAACACATTTCGACTCCGTTGAGATTTGAATTTGGGTCACATAAATGCGCACCCGAATTTAAGAATGTAATTTAATTAAGTCGCACCTAGAGAGTCTAACGCGTTATTATCTTTGGGGAAGGCCATGAAATTCACTAAACAGCCTGTCCTGAATTCTAAATATTTATTTATGGTTAGTTATTGAGGGCCCCGCAATTTGCATTTTTATTTGGCGAGGCTCGTCTCATTATTTTAGAAAAGGATGTCCTAAAGCGACTACATTTCTATTACATTTGTCTCTAAAAATAAAAGAGAAAGACCAAACTTACTTGTTTAAGCAACCACATACTAAATATCTACTATGTTTGACGAATCCGAATTTTGTTTGATTACCTAATTGGTTGTTTATGAGATGAGAATTACCTCATGCCTTGTCTTCAAGGAGTGAATGAACTTTGTTAATTTGCTAAGGGGGATTGCAAGCAAACTAATAACGTACACTAAATTTACATTAAACGACCTTCCAGTTTGAATTTTAAAACTAGCTCATTTGGGCTTGATAAATGAGATCAGTTGTTTATTAGGAAAACTACTATTAACCTAAAGGGGTTTGGGTCGGTTCGGGTGGAATGGGTCGGGTTTTGTTTAGGGTTATGGGGAAGTGATCTTGGCCGTTGATCAATCTGAGATCAACGGCCCAGATCAGGCACGACCCAAACGACGCCGTTTGAGATAGTTAGGGGCTGAACTGGACTGGACCGGGTAATTTTGGTTTGGGATTGGGTTGTTTGGGCTTGTTTGTTTTAAAATCGGACTGGCCCAAGTCCGAAACTCTTTTTTTTTTTTTAATTCCTTAAATTAATTTGCCAAATAATACCATGTAAAACATTGGACAACAATTATCACACAATTAACATTTAATTATACTAAACACTTAATGACAAAATACAATGAAGGATGCACACATTTTATTTTTCTTTTAATAAACGGATTACGGTTCACACGACATATAGACATATATATTTTTTTTTATGTTTTTTTTTTTGAATAAAATAACCACGGGCAAAATCACAAATAACTAGCAAAAAAAATGCCACATAAAAATCCAGGAAATGTACAGCAAGACCAATTGCTATTATTTTGTTTCTTTTGGAGTGATTGTCGCGTAAAACAAAAATCACGTGCTCACAGATCCTAATACTCTTCTGTAAATATATATCTAGAGAATTTTTACATGGCTAAAAAAGGGTCATGAGCATGCTGGACCATGTGCTGCGTGGGCAAACTATGATCTCTTTGGATGACATAGAACAATTTAATTGGTTAACAGATAGAGCCGTCAAAATGGGCTTAGCCCGTAAGGCCAGTCCAATCTAGTCCGCTACTTGGGTAGGGTTGAGCTCGAATTTTTTGAACCCATTTAAAACGAAGACTTATAAGCCCGGGCCAAGTCTGTCCGCTAGCCCTTGAGGCTTGACCGAGGCTGGGCCTGGGCCAACCCGTGGGATAAAAATTATCAAATATCAAGCTTTTTTTACGCTCTAAGCAAACAGAAGTTATTTACATGATTAATCGATTATGTCACGAAAAAATATTTAAGGATTTAAAACAAAATCTTTTTTCTTAAAAAAAAATCGAAGGGCCGGTCCGCCCTAGCCCGCGGCCCTCTTAGGGATGGGTTGTGCTGGCCATTTTAAGGCCCGTTCATGTGGCGGGTCGGCCCGTCCTAACCCACCAAATTTAAAAGCCCGCGAGACTTGGACTGAGCTGGCTCGTTAACAGATAATTTTACAATAGCTCCTTACCCAATAGTTTCGCCTTGACTATTATGCTTTTCTACTTTGGACTAATTAAGTTGTGTCAGGTTTGTTGCTTATATATCATTTCATTGGCGTTGCCTTTTTTCAAAAGTTAAGTCTACATATACCAGGCTTTTTATCATACTGGGTCCACTTGAATTTCCATTGCACGCCAAGCAGTCGACTTGAGTTGCTTAAATCCAAATAAAATAAAACTTATTTATTTGGGAGTATTTATATTACCGTTTGAATTTTCACGTAATTAATTAGATAACTAATAATAGTTCCTTTGTCAAGGGCTCTAACAGTGCTACTAAGATAAACCAAAAAACAAAAATAATAAGAGATCTTAACCAATATTTATTTATTTGACTCTTGGATAGTTATGGTTATTTTTTTATTTTTTTTTGGGGGGGGGGGGGGGACGAGGGGTTGTATTAATGAAGTATTTGAGAATATAAGTGGCATTTCAGTATAAGTGGGGTTAAGCTTGAAAGCGTAATTAAAGGAGTACATGTAATTAGATAATCATAAAAGAAATTGACTATTTTTCTGGAATTGAAATTTGGACATCAATGGATAAATAACTAACACATAACTAATTGGATAAACATGATAGAATTTCATAATTTTCCTTGTAATTAGGACTATGCTGAACTACATACAAAAGTTTAAACCATTATAAAATGAGAATTGCATTCGAAAGTTTTAAAGAAAATTTTACTTTTTCTTAGGATTTAGTTTAAACACTTTTTGTAGAACCCAATTTTTTACTCTGTCTCCATAATTGTATTTAATTTTTTTTTTTAATTGTCTTATATATAAGCAAGAATAAATTTATGGTAGACTCAAAATCAAGTTGAGAAGACGGTAGAATTTTGTAGAAGACACTGTATAATGGCAACTTTCTAATATGCTGATAAGACATATCTTTATTACATGACCAATATAAAAACGTATGCCATAAATAATTACATAAAAAAAATTAGATGAACTAAATTCTGATTTTACATATGTCAATAAAAATGGAGTTGAAATGGTAAGATACAATAAATTAATTAAGACTAACAATGAATGGGATAAGTCACCTTGTGACTCACGCTTTGCTTGATGTTTTTTATCAGCGCATACTGATTTTCAACCTTTAAATTTGAAATTTTAATTGGGTTACTACCAACTACGGGTAGCTCCAAAAATATATTTTCATATGGCGTTTGCACCAGATTAATGCTATACTTTAATTCTAAGTATAAAGTTAGAAAAAGTTTGAAACAATATTTACGCTTTGCAGAACAGAGAACTTAATGTTTTCACTCTTAGAAGCTATTCTTAATTTTATATATATAATGACGAAAAAGTAGAAGACATGATTCTCAAATGATTATGAATAAGAGAAAGTGGCCACTAAGTTACCAATGTTGATTTTTTTTTGTTGTATTTGAAAACAAAGACGCCATAATTAAATCAAAGTACGATGGCAGCTGCAGCCTCTAGATAGATCATAATGCAGCAAGTTTGATCTGATGTGGACATGACGCTAAATTCCTTAAACTGCGCCATCTTGTCGTCATCTCTTCTTCTTTTTCTTTCTTTTAACAAAAAAAAAAAGTGCTTTGATACCCTTTGTAATTCTGCTTTTGCACTTCACGCTCCTACAGTTCGAAGAAAAAAAACACTTAACACACCTATAGTTTGAAATTTTTTGTCATTAGCTTCCTAACTTACTAGCTACAAAAACAAAATTATAGGGGAAAAACCTTATTGTAAGAAATTATTATTTCCTTATTTCCCATCCGAGGTATATTCAAAGTACTAATAGAATATTTTATATTAACCAGTGAGACCTTATTTGAGTTGAATGTTACGATCTCAAGTTTATTGAAATTTTGAGTTCAAATTTCCTAAATAATGGTGTAATTAAGTTTTATTCTTCTAAAATATAATTATCTCCCTGTATTAGTGTGTGTATTGGATTTGTTATAATTATTGGGAAAGGAAGTTGTAATCTCTATGATAATAGGTGAACCATGCTTTCATCACTCTACTTGAAAGATAAATGAGCATTTGTTTGAAAAAATCATGTTTAATTTCAACATTCCCAACTATTTCAGATATTGATATGTGCGTACTGAATGGTCTACATTATAGAATAACAAGTGGGCTAAATGCCCAAGACCTAACTACATGGGGCTAACGCACAAAACTTGAAAATGAAAGGGGTTAGATAGTATTTTTCAATAAAGTTTGAAAAAGAAAAAAGAAAAAAGAAATCAGAGGGAAATATTATTAACTATGCAGCATGTCTTTTTCTATTTGTAGAAAAACGCCACTGATTTGACTGCTTTATACTAATTTTGATTAAATAATGAGTTAGTCACTTTCAAGAATATGGTGTATACAACCCATGAATTGTACTTCCTAATATTTATTAAATAAAAAGGTGGCTGTAAACTTAGGATATTGGAAAATGACATGAACTATTGGAAATTGGAGAATCAAAGTTAAGGTATGTAACTGCCTGCACTTGTTCTTGTCTAACTAGATAGAACATGTCTATTTTAAAATACATTAGATTTTTGTCACTTTGCATTATAAAATTTAACATAATTATTTGGATATGCTATAGGTCAGCCAAAAGCCAACTAGTATTGAATTATCTAGAACAACCTTTTTGTGTTATCTGTAAATTATAATATTGTTAGGGCATGGAAAGATTCGACGGATTTTAGCTACCTCATTTGCCTTGGCGCAAATTCGCATACCTCTGGCTCTAGTCTTGCAAATTCAATAGAGCTCATTTGGATGGGAGAGTTAGGTCTATATATGTTAAATTCATAAGCTTAAATTTTTGTATTTGCATACCGAAGAAATTTTTTGAGTTGAAACCCAAAACGGAATAACACTCGAATAAAAGTTCATTGCCACCCTTATTTTTACTTCATTTGAGAAACTATAAGTTATGGGCTCGAGCCATGAAACAACCACTAATGTTTGTATTAGAATAGGTTGTCTACATCACATCCCTTGTGTGGTCCTTCCTCGAACCCTGTGTGAACACAGAATGTCTTGTGCATCAGACTGCCCATTTTTTTCCAGATGACATCTAAATGTCATTTTACAGTTTTTATATTTTGAAAGGGATTTTTACCTAGCTATAATATAATAGAAACATATTTACCTCCTTTATTTAGGTTCCTTATTAATTATTTTATATATCTATATTTACAAGTTATATACAAAACCATTAAAAAGAAGAAAATTCAAGACCCCTTAAATTTAGCCTATCAGTTATATGACACCTATCCCCATTTCCAATAACCCCTACATTTAAGATTCTGTTCCTTTTCTCAAGAATTTCAAAAATATTTTCTCTCTCTTGATAATCATCCAAAATCTCTCTTAATTTTTTGTACTCATTGTTATCCCCTCAAAATTGTCGATTCTTTTCCTTTTCCAAAACTTTTCAAACCCAATTTTCCTCTTTCTTACTACTCACCCAAAATCTCTCTTTCTTATTGATACAATGCAGACGAAATTCGAAATATTGCTTTAGAATCAAGTTGTGGGTAAGTTTTGAATTTTGTTTTCTTTCTTTCTAAAGTTTTTATTGTATGTGATTGTATATGATACATCAATACCCTACATAATACTTGATACAATACTAATATAATTATAATACGATTATATTAGATTTTTAGTATAGAGTTGTGATTGAAACTTGAAGATCACAATTGTATCACAATTTTTCAGAAATGTATCGCGATTGTACTATAATTGTATACGTATCATAATTGTTAAAGGATTGTTTTACAAATGCATGATAATTGTATGTTCGTTGTATATTTTTATGATCGAGCAGTTGTGAGTTCGTGACTAATTTCACATTTTGTTTCACAAATATATGATAATTATATATTAATTTATTAGTATTGTATCAGGTATTATTTTGGGTACTAATGTACCATATTGATACAATTGTGATACAAGAATGATATAATTATGTTTTAAGCATTGATGTATCTTATACAATTCAAATACAATTATGATACAGTTATCATACAATTCCTAAATATTTCTTCATTTTCAGTGTTGTCCAGTCTCCCAGCAAAAGAACGATGCAATTGCCAATTTTTTAATAATATAAAGTTGTCGCCAATGGTGGAAAGAGAGAAGATGGAGATTCTGGGCATAGATTAAGGGATTTTGATGTAAAAAAAAAATGAGAGAAGAGGAGAGGGAAAAAAGAAGAAAGAATGTAATTGAATCCCTTAATTGAAGGCACTAATAATGGGGTGGGAGCCTTTTAAGGAGCAACCTACATAATTTGTAAGAAAAACCTAGATATTTATTAAAAACTACAAAACATAGAGAACATAGGTAAATAAGCTTCTAATATATAGTATAGCTAGGTAAAAATCCCATTTTGAAATCTCCTCTTAAATCCACATTCTTACCTGTTTGGATGGAGGGATTTTGCCTTACGTATTCCACATTCACTAGTGTAAATCCACTATACTTGTTTGGTTTTATATTCAAAAAAATTAGATGTAAAATACAAAGTCAAATTATAGATAAAATGGTTGAAACGTGGAATCCAAGTCCATTCCTGCCAATATAAGTGTTTGGTCTTGGAAGTTACACTAGAAGGGAAGCAAAAGAGGGAAAACTAACACTTGCATCTTTTGCTTTCCATTGGGAAGAAACTTTATGCCCGAAATTAACATGCCAAACCAGAGGGGGAAATTTACAAATTTCTTTTCCTTTCCCTCTTTTCAAGGTAATTGGAAACATGCCAATATTCTGGCACATTCTTCCTTACCATAACAATAGCTAAAGATATGGATATTTAGCTAAACATGAGGACATCTTTAACTTCAATCTATCTCCAACATAATTTATTTCATCAGTATGTACAGTTAGCAGTACTATCAGGCATTTTCTATGAAACAAAAACTCTTGAGTCTCTGACCAATGCAACATTAAGCAAATACTCACATGAGAATCCAAAGTTCATATCTTTCACTTTTGAACACTTATATCTTTTTACAAATAAATGAAAATCCTGGTAGTTGACAAAAAATTTCCACGCCTTCAAGAGGTGAAGCCAAACAAAGATAGAATAAAATCAAATAATAGGAGTAGAATATGGAACTAAATAAGATGGCCCGTATACGAGTAAATGAAAGTTGAAGGAAACAACAAATATTATATGAACACGCTAACATGCAAGTGGAGATACTGGCTCTGGCATGTTTATCGCATGGAAACAACTGTATCATTTGAACAGATCACATATACAGGGCTCATGTATTACTTACTTCCCGTGGTGTTTCTCATTGCATTGTTATACTTTCCTTCTCAAAACAGATATAGGACATGTGAACTTCTTGAACATGCTTTGCCAGTAGCCAATTACATGTGTTGATTCTACTAACCCTCTATTCTTCCGACGTCTTTAACCCTTCTCTCTTCCCCTTGCAGCTACCCTATAACCTATTTGTACAGTATAGAGGAGTTCGTGGGAAAAATGCATCAATGGGAACTGATCATACTGACATCTTGTCACAGCCTTTTTGCAAGATTCTTTTTCAACCCCTTAATGATTTTGCCGAACCACATCAGGTTCATCACACCAAGAGCTGAGGGGACTCCAAAAACCAAAAGAATACCGAAAATGTGCATGTGAATGACCTGCAATTATTTATTCATATTTCAAAAAAAGAAATTTTTTAGTAATTAAATTAGAAATCATTTGATACTAGCACATAATAAGAGAAGATAAATAGAATGCACTTCTTGGCAAAGAAAGGAAATGAAGCTAGATTCTGGAATTCCAGATACTGCCCTAAACTCCTTGAAGTATGCAAAAGGAAAGGAAAAAGGAGGGGAAAGAAAAAGAATATTAAAAGAAGATCCTCGTATACTATTTCCAAACCCCCTCTTCTATTTCCAAACCTCGTACACCATTGCAGAGATATTCATGTTGATCCATGTGTCAGAAATAATAGAGTGATAAAACCCCTTGATCAATTTCAGGAACAGCATTACACACCAGCCAATAACTTTTTTGCAGTAAGCACATACTTTTACCAGCAAAAGGTTTGTCTCATCTACTGTGTAATCTATACAAACTATAAGTGAAGAACATGGTTTGCACTGAGCCAAAATTTCAACAAGGGAGATAGACAATCTTAAAATTACAGGGTTAAGCATTAGCTTACTCCTTCACGTGAATTTTCTATAGATCCATACAGTTCTCTTTACTAGTATATCAACTGTTTAAACCGTATATCTTTACTTCGAATTTTCTCAGTTAATAAAAGATTAGATTGTCTACTGCTGTTTTTGGTTGATCTGCATTTGTAACTATGCATATATTTTATTTTCTATTAGTGTTGAATAATAACAATTTTAAAACTTAGGTGTTATACAAACTTGCATTATGATGTATTTACAATTTATATTTTGTGCAACTACAGCCCCACGATTTATTCGTTCAAAACTAAACAACATTAAAATAGAAATGGAAGGCACGTATTCTGAAAGAAAAGGTAATGTAACAAATAGTCATCATAAGTGAAGGATTGACAGCATTCTAAAAGTAATCACAATGATAGACTTTTTGATGATAAAACTATATTGTTATCGGAGGGAAGAGGCTTTACTTATAATAAAATCCATATCAATGAAGTTCGTGGATATATGGGAAATCACCACAGAATCTTGCCTAGAGAATACTTTTAAGAATATAATGTGTTTTTGAACAATTTCTTCAAAATCCTTTACTGCAAATAACGGCCATTTTAATTCAAACTAACGATAATTACGCCTCAATTCCAAGCTAATTGATGTCAGCCATATGGATCCTAACTATCCATTTCAATAAGGACCTATTTCATTCCAATATTAAATAGTTTGGGATTTTATAACCCTACAAGTTCTGTACATAATCGACAGACATATAAATATGTAAAGGATTAAAAGAAAACCACCAAAAGATGGAGATAATGTAAGCATACCATTATGTCTAAGTCTTCATCCAAGCTAATGGGAATAACCTATATGAATCTTTTGCTTCCGTTATGTTTTACTTTTCCCAAGTATGCTTGGGTTCCAAGAGATTGTAGGTCTTTTAAGACAACAGACAACTCTGTTCCATGTGATTTTAGTCTACCCCGTCCGCTTACAACGCCTTCAATCAACATGGTTTCACTTCCACGGACGGCGCATTTGGAGGTCCACGTAAGACATGACCAACTATCTCAAGCAACCTCTCAATTTATCGTCTATGTAACCTTGTATTATTGCACATCCATCTTAATATTTGCATTTCTAGGACACTCATTTTAAGGATGTGTTGAACCATAGAGGATTCACTCTCATATAATATTGTTGGTCATACAATTCAGGCCATAAAATTCTTAAGATCAAAACTTTAATGGCTTTTTCCGTCAAATAAAGTTAACCAAAATAGTTGGATTTTAATTATGGGAATTTCTTTGGGCATTTAAAGAGGGTTAGTAAAACATATTTCAGAATAGCCGAATTCCTCAGGAAGAAAAAGTTAAGACCTTGTTGAGAGAGAGAGAGAGAGAGTTGGCGATAAACAAAGAATCACCTGATCATAGTGCAAATAAACATGGTAAAACATGTAAATGAACAGCAAAATTCTTGCAACCTGCATTTAGTAACAGAATTCAGTTAGCAAATACTAAATAGGAATCAATGAAATGGTTAAATGTCTCAAAGACAATGGAATCATGGCATGTGTCAATGATAAGGAGCAATCATTCCAAGTCACTACAAATCACCTCTATTCCTCACCGCCTCCCCACTCTTATCTAGAATAGAAAATTTTGGATGAGAGAGGGGTAGCAATGCACTGCAAAGTGTAACGGTCCCTTCTATATGTCATGCAGCTTATGTTAAATGGACTCTTCATTTGCTTTGACATACCCATGTTAAACGGTTATGACATGATTCAGGGTACATGAGGCGGATTCTTCAGCATATAACAAAACCTGCTAAAAATAGTGTACCCCAGATAATACCCGTTCCTACATCCACGTAACAAACCATGCTACAAATCCTTCATGTAAAATGACATTGTATCTACCACATGAAGAATTGAAGACATCACTTACCAGCCATGCAAAAAATATCACCACGCCATTAATCAGATATGCACTAGATCTTTTCAGTCCAGCTGTATCAAGAAACCTGAAAGAAAGCCATAAAGAGACATAAGTTCATAGGGTGCTGCAACATGGATGCTGCCGAACTTCACCAACATGTCTTCTTCTTAGCACCTACCATCTCATGTTGATCTCTGGTGTTGTCACCTCAGATATCAGTACCATGAATGTATAAAGCTGTCCTTCTCCAGAGTACATGGAGTATGCTACAGCAATTGCTGAAAGAGAATGATGGACAACCTGAAATCCAACAGTTAAAATTTGACATACTACACATAAATCTGCACATCGTATTTCCAGAGATTTAATGGCCACTCTTCCAATTATACTAACGAAACACAAGACATGACTGTTTTTCAGTTCCAATCAAAACGGAAAAGTCCAGGGAAAACTAGTTGCCATAAGCTGCATTATACATCAGAACTACATTGAATTGGTCACTGCAAACTGGTAAATATTATTTACCTCCAATCCACTAAATGCATTTTCTCTCCCTTTTTTCCTTCCCATAAGAAGCCCCTCATCATTTTTTCTGATCTGTCCGACAGTACTCTCGGCATATGAAACAAATACAAGTAGGTATATTATCTAAAATAGACCTCCATAGTGTATTTTTTTCCCCTTTAAGCATATATGTCTCTTTCAACTGTTCAACCTCTTAAAATTATCAATTACCTGTTGTTAGAAATCTTTTGAGTTCTTTTCTGAGTGGTAATCACAGATAAATGATCTGTGATGTTGTTGTCCTACAACCACAAAATACTCGCCTGTGTGAATATTTTGCAAATCTCACATCTCTACCAACTCAGACTTCTGTGTGTTAGTATATAGTCCTAATTCGGCTGCAAACCGAATCAAGTTCTACACAAATATTATAAGTTTCTGCATTATGGCCCACAAAAATTAAGGCATCATTCAGGGAATAGCAAAAGATAGAAACCCATAATCCATTTCCTTTCAATCCCCACTTCAAACCCCTTTAATATACAACAGAAACTCCTAATAGAATATGATATGCCTTTTCAATATCTAACTTGCATAATACTCCCCGAGGTACTTCACTATTTAATCTCGAGTCCACAAATTAACTTGGTGATTAATCATCACTGCACCTGAAATTTGTCTTCTCAACAAAAACATTCAGCGAGACTAAATTTAGATTCTCCATTACCAACTTAAGTCTCCAGCAAGTAACTTAACAATTATTGTCCTCTAAAGTCCTACATATGAAACACTTCTTGAACATTGTTAATCACCAAGTCAATAAGGAGTGGTCAATCTTCTTTTCTATCTTTTTCCCAGTTTCCACTAGAAGTGCACCAGAACTCGTTAAACGAGCCTAAGATTAGAACAAGGAGATAAATGTCATCCCTTTGTCACTTTACAGAAACTACACCCTGCCAAAATAATTTGTCATTCCTAAACTTTTTCCAAAAGAATATTTCGAGATGGAAATCAATGTGGAGTACCCAGAATCCAAAACATAATCAAATTTGTGAATTTACTGGTGATTTGCAAGCTGATTGGCAGAAGCATTCATTGAGAAACAGATGTGGTAGGTTAAACGTTAAATTTTGTAACCCACCACCCAACACGTCTGATTTTAATTAAATTATCTGGTTAGTACTTCCATCTTACGACCATATTATTTAGTCCATATAACAACAAAATAAAAAGATCCCTTTTACTTTTCTTTCCACTGTACAAATGTTTAAAAACCAACCATGGCTGTCTATGGGTCAATATTTCCAGCATACAACACAGCATCTACTTTAAAGGTATGAACTTTTTAAACTTTTCTAGTGGTTGTTGAAGATCAAATGCTGAAGTCTTCATCAAGTGAAGTTCCTTGTGTTTCTTACTTGTACAACAAGCTAAAAAACTAGCATGTATCACAAACACGTTCATATCTACCTAATATTACGTAAATATTAACACTCAACAGTATTTACAGGTATTTATGTTTATTTTTCATTTCCACACCTAGACCCAAGATCCAAACAGTATGGCATCTATCCTTAAATTCAAGCATTTAGCCTAGCAACAGAAAGATCCTATCAGAGAGCAGGGAACAAAGGGGATCACTTGCCACATAACACAGATAACCACTTTGTGATGCACCGCAACAGGGAAAAGAAAGAAAAAGAAAGAAAAAATGAATGAGATAGATTGGTGGAGATATCTGCCTGGCTGATTTCAGGAAACACAACTATTGCTTGTTCAAAACTAAGAAAATAATTTCTATGTTAAGTGAAGTGTCTTCCACTTGAGAATATATACTTACATACTCTAATCCGCCCAAAGAAGGATAAAACCAGCAAATCATTCCAAGGTCTGAAAGGAAGTACCCAGCTGATACCTGACAATGTCACAAGCTGAGGATTAAAATAGCCAGATGACAAATTTGACATCTAATTTACTTACTGACACATGAAAATAAGAAAGGTAAATCAAGTTCTAAGCTAATTAGGTTAGCAAGTCCTGACCAGCATGCCTGCTATATTGACTCTATCATGTTAAGCAAGATAATGCAACATGACCACATAGCCCAATCCACAAAACCAAATGATATAGTGCAAATACCATGGTATAAAGCTAATGAGCCACATAATGGAATTCTAAGAGACATAATACCAGCTTAAAGAAATAATAACCAACTTTTGGACCGATTTATTTGTTGCTGAAGCTATATATCTTTCAGGAAACTGTTGCAATAGGATAACAAGGAAACAAAAGAAACAATACGTTTTTGTATTTTGTATTTATAGAAAACATTTTAAGAAAAAGGAAAGACTTTTAGTTCTCGGCTATCTTAATATTTTTTTTGTGTGTGTGCGTGGTGCTGGTGGTGGGGTGGGGGGGCTGGTTGTAAATAGAAAAGTCCATCCCTTGAGATGCCAAGCTGGTGTGGACAATATGTAAAAAAGTGAGAGTGACTCAACCACAGTTCATTTGATCTGTCCTAATCATTTATAATGCTGATATTTTCTACCCACACCAATAAATTACATGAAACAAAAGATATCCTTTTCCCCTACTTCTGTTCCTCTAAATATTAAAGTAAATAAGGCAAAAAAGTTCATCTTATACTACTTCTGTTCCTGCACTACTGTAGAACAATCTCCTATTTCTTTCATCTCTCATTAGCTTAAATTAAAACATAGTTCTTCATACTGTCTCTCTTTGCTGATATTTAGATACCTCCAGCTCATGATGGTTTCTTTTGTTGTTGTTGGTGCTAACCAAGCAAACATTGACAGAGAACTGGCAGAATACCACAACTGTGTAGTGAATATAAAATGTAACAGGAATTGGTCGGTGTTTTCACCAATTTCCTTACACAAGCAGCATTAAATCACCACAATTCTTCTCCTCCTCTTCCTTATGTTGTCCACCTTCAATATTACGTTGTCCACCAAAGTGAAAATTACAACCTTCTTACGTGCTTTGGTGTCATACACGTTCTTCCACACCTTCCTCCTCTCTCGATATATCTTCCAATTATATGATTTCACCAACATCTTCATTCCTTTGACCCTCAGGCCTCAACAACATCACATCCTTCTTGAATTCCCTCCGGACCAGTTAGAGCTTCCAAAATAGTTCCTTATCTTCTCTTTTTCTCAATCTTGACTAACCTCCTTAAAGTAACATCCCGAACCATGCAATTAAACCGTGCATAAATCAACTATGCCTCATTCTGAATTACTTAGTTCATCATATGAATCATCTACATCCATTTCGCTCTATCAAGTCCATTTTATTCCAATTCTGCAACACCACATATCTTCCAAACTCAAACCCTCACCCCATTACACAAGGTGTTGATACTCCAAAAACTGGTTTTTCATCTTCATTATTCCCTTCTCACTCAATCCTGTGTGAATCTAATATATCCCTGTATGAGACCAACATTTTCATGTAGGTTATAAATCTTTATATATTATCGTATAACCGATTTATTGATGTATTATTTCACTTCAATAAGTGGCTGGTTTACCCGGGGGGAAAAACAAAAGTGCTAGACAATTTGAGATGGTTAATAATAGACTATTTTAAGCTTATTTCGAAGGTAATTAGTCAGTGTCAAATATCGTCCCCCAATTCCAAATATAAGTGTCCATATAGAAATATGTGTGTGTGTGTGTGGTGTGTGCATGTATGTGTTCTGTCCTGGAAGGCCAGGCCACAGGCAGTGGTGGAGACAGGATATTTGTGAAGGGGATTCAAAAATTTAAAAGGATAAGAACTGTGCTCAATGGGAATTAAACCTGCAAACTTTTAGCAAAATTTGGACCCCTTGACCATTGATCTAAGTTTTTTACTTGTGTCAAGCGGATTCTGCATATTATATATATATATATATATATATATATATATATATATATATATATATATATATATATATATATATATATATATATACATAAAAAAGAAAATTAACCCTATATACATAGTACAGTTTTCCGACAAAGGGGGTACGAACCCCCTTCCGCCGCCCTAAATCTGCCCCTGGCCACGGGGATTGCGGTCCAAATATGAGACTCAGCAAATGTCTATATAACAATGCGGGTCTTCAGAATTGGGATATTGCTAAGAATTTTAATATGTTCAACTCAAAAGATGATTTTAGTCCGTATAATTGGGTTTTTTTCTTTGGTTAATATTTCAGTATCAAATAGTTGATGCAAGGAAAGTTATTCGAGTTGAAATCAGAGAACAGTCTTAAAAGGAAATGTCGCCATATTTCAAATAACATGCATCAAGGCTCTACCACTGCACCCTCACCTCCTGGTTTGCCCACAAAAAAAGGCAAGGGAAAAAGAAACAAAAGAAGAACATAAAAGACACATAAGAAAACAAGCCTTAGCTTAGCTGGCACCAAAGGGATTCTACCCCGTGCAAAGTGTAAATTTGAATCCCTTTAAACCCAAAGCTCAATTGTTTTCCCCTAAGAGTAATAGGTCCATACAGGAAACAACAAACCAATAACGTTTTTGCCAAAGAAAAACTGAGCCCTAACTTTTTCTAGTTAAGAAGCATACATAGAGGTGAATTCAGCTATTACATAATTAATTATTTATAATTGAAGTTCCATCTACATTAGCATTACAAGGATCAATACCAGAGTCATCTTTTTTCTACAACCAGAGAGATACGTCACTGGATTTTGAATGCCTGAATCAAGACCTTTCAAGGAAACCCAAAAGGGGAAGGGGTATAACAAGACAATACTCAGCATATACAGTTGAAGATTACTTACCCCTAACGTAAAAGTTGATAGCGGTGAACTTCTGGTGATTAAAAGGCCATCAGGATTGTGATCGGAGAAAAGATTGGACCAGAAGGCAAAATACGTGGACACAGCAGATATGAAAATGGCATGGACTGTTGACATGCCACTGCAGAAAAATAAGTCTCACAAACATGAGTAGTGAATTAATAAAACCTTGGGAAGTATAAAGATAGAATATTTACCGGTTGTTCCACTCAATCCTTTGAATTTTTGTTAGGGTAGTGTACGTCCTGAAGTAAAAACTGCTGATCAGCTGACATAGATCATAGACCTGTGAAGAGCCAAAACAGTTTTACAAGGAATGAAAGTACAGGGGAAAAATTGTGCAGCAAATGAAAGTAACTTATGTAGGACATGCTCTATACTTCTATTATTTTCTGAAAAACCAATTAGAAATATTATAATTTTCTCCAAATCTTTACATTTTCTTTCTTTTTCTTTTGTATGTTTCATCACTACTGTGACAAAGAAGATCAAGAACATGTAAAGTTTCTTCATCAAATATGTGTCAGCTTTGAATCAAAAAAGGGAAGTCCTTTCTTCAATAGTCACAAGAAAGATAAAAGATATATGATCGATAAACATTACCATTTTGCAAGCAAATATGCCAGCAAAGACGGAAGTGTAAGGTATAAAAGGATCTGCTAACAAATAAGTTTTAACCAATGTCTCAGCCCGACTCTGATAAGATCTAAATGCAACTATATTCCGTGCAGGAGCTGCCTTTCTACCCATTGCAGTTGCCATGTCTTTAGCTCTCTTTTTAACTACTATCTCCGATTATAAAATGAACATCACCTACACATGTACACTGCAAATACATCCCCCAGCTTCCTGAAATGGAAAATTTAGCAATATATCTATCAGCCTGCAGAGTTATTTGATATAGTATGAGCATTATAAATATCAGTTTAGTGAGGAGTTTGAGCATAATAAATGTATTGGATGTGCGTTGTGAAAAAGACTTGGAGTGAAACTTTCAAAATCTTTCAAATAAAATGAGTAACTGCAAATATCTTACAGATCAAACCACATACAGGCAGTATCCCAAATGGATTTCAACTAAACTAATGACAAACTCAAATATAAGCAACAAACATCATTTACTATACTTTGCCTTATATTCCCTCCTTTTTTTGCCTCCTAAACTGTTGGAGGGCCCGAGCCTCCAAAATCACAATTTACAATCATGATCCAACTTGACTCGATCTTTTTGACCCCTTACTGGAAGTAAAAGAGCTCATGGTAAGGATCATGCACAACTTAAAATTACTTGTCTGCGAAGACTCCTAAGCCACTTGGTAATACTAACTCAAAAACAACAAGTAGTCCTGCAAACTATCATACCACTAAAATCACTAGAAATTCCAGCTCAAAGAAACCTTCAGATAAATAGAGAACAAATTGTACCTAAATAACCCAAACCACAGCATTATGACATTATGGACAGTGAATTAATAGCAAAGTAATTTAACCTTCTTTCCACACAAAACCTCCCCACCCCCTTCCCTGGTCAAAAAACAACGGCACTAGTTGCTATATTCACGGACCCCATTTTAAAGATTGTGTTTTTATGACCACTAGATGCTGCCAAATCAAAGGTCAAATCTTGAATAATGCAAAGGTCAGATCAATACCCAGAAAAATAAAGCAAAGATACATAAGCAATATACATATAAAAGCTTGTAGATCAAAATTAAAAACAAACACACACATTGCTTCTTACCCCGCGAAAATATGCAGATTTCAGAAATCAACAGCATGCAGCCCACCACATTACAGAAAACCCAGGGGGGGAAAAACGGATAAGAATGCCAAATAAAAAAAGAGTATTTGGAGAAAGATTTGTTGCGAAATGGGGTGTAGAAGAAAGTGACCGAAAGGAAAATGATGAAGAAAAGGCAAAGAACCCGTGAAAGGGGGGCAAAAACGTGAGATACAATCAATATGTTATGATTTCGTGATTGTTAGTATTATTTTGCACTGTAAAATGGAATCTGACAACCGAAGCAATGAATGAAAAAGAAGGGCGAATATGAAAATGTAATTAGTTACTCATATGTGGGAAATGGTGAAATATGCAATCAATTAAAGTATTACTAGTATGTTAAAAAATAATAATAATAATAATAATAATAATTGAAGTGCCATGATAGCTGTATCTTTGGTTCTTAGGATTTACGTGTGGGCTTGTGTTTGGCTGTTATTTGACTGTTTTGTGTGGATGCAATTGTATCTTATTTTTCTTTCAGTTCCCTTTTTCTGCTATAAAAGATAAAGATACATGAGAAACAACCCAAAAATAAAAGGAACAACGAAAAGCTAATGAAATACAGTACTAACTTAGTACTACTTCTGGATGAAAAGATTCAGGAGGATTTAGGAAGAAAAAAAGAAGATTAGACAAATATTGGCATCCATTTCCT
Organism: Nicotiana sylvestris; assembly: GCF_000393655.2. NCBI lineage: Eukaryota > Viridiplantae > Streptophyta > Magnoliopsida > Solanales > Solanaceae > Nicotiana > Nicotiana sylvestris. The sequence continues at coordinate 61,633,247 of NC_091058.1, forward strand.
TCCTCTTTCTTTTTATTTCGGATTTAAATAAAAGGGTCAACGCATTAATTTTGAAGGTCAGAAATTTTGTGACCTCGTTTGATAGGAATATAAAAATAATACTGAATATAGCGTATTAGTAATAGTTGGTTAATAATGGCATATTAAAGATAACATGCATTGCATAAAAATTACTATATTTGTTTACAAAAATACTCTCGCATTTTTTGGAAAGAATTTGGAAAAGGTTTTGAAAGGATAATTTTATTTTTATACATGTTTATCGATGTATTAAAACTCATGATATTGCTAATGACATGATTTGTTATGTATAAGAATATAATTGTATTAGTTATATATAAATTAAAAAATACTACTAAACAAAAGATTAATAATACCAAAGTTAATATATATATAATTTTTTCTAATATATCCTAAGATCCCTTATTGTTTGTCGTCTGATTAAAATTTTATTGACAACTCGATATGGAAAAAAATAAATATTAAAATAACAGAGTTGATGGTCCATCTTTTTGAGTATTCAAGAAAATTGGACGATTGACCAAATGCATTTTTTTTTTTTTATTAAAAATTACCTGTCTTGTTTTAGAATGGGAGGTAGGACTGCGAAGCTTCTCTGTCTTACCGAATTTGTAATTAAAAAATGACTTCCAAATTGAAAGAACCTTTCAAAAGGAATAAACAAAGGTCAGTAGGACAAGCCGGTGGGTACTAAACCTACCGGCAAATTAAACTAGTAGAATATTCGGTTGATTCCAATAAGTATATCTAAAATATTTTGAAAAAGATTAGGTTTATAGAAATCTAATTAATCTAATTGTATCTTAAGAAATGGCTGTCGCATCAACAATCCATGTAAGATAATATTATATCAACTATTTTAACAGGTTTCTAGGGGAAGTATAGTCCATGTTATAAAATAAAAGAAATATAGCAATAACCATGTAATTAACTAGAACTAATAATAGAAGAGAATGATAACATTAGAAGAGAAAATTTATTCCTTTGTTTTAGAGTGTGGAAAATAAGTTCATTAGTGAACCTATTTATAGAACTATTTCGTTGTTACAAAACCAATCCAAAACATGTTATGAATACATAACCAATCTAAAACTTGTTATGGATACATAACCAATCCAAAACATGTTATGGATACATAACCAATCCAAAACCTGTTATGGAAGACATCCATCGTTGCAAGTGGATGGATCCATTTGCAGGATTTATAACACTCCCCCTTGGATGTCCACTAACAGATAATGTGCATCGTTAAAACCTTACTAAGAAAATCCAGTGGAAAAATCTTAGTGAAGGAAAAAGAGTACACATATCTTGTAATACGCATTAAGAGTTGCCTCATTAAAAACCTTACCAGGAAAATCCAAATGGGACAAAACCTTGGTTAAGGAAAAAAGAGTACAACGCGTATTTCTCCCCCTGATAAAAACCTTATTTGATATATTGGAGACAGCGCATTCCAATCTTGTATCTTAACTTCTCAAATGTTGATGTTGGCAATGCCTTAGTGAACAAATCTGTCAAATTATCACTTGAACGAATTTGTTGAATTCTAATTCACCATTCTTTTGAATACTGTGCGTGAAAAAGAATTTTGATGAAATATGTTTTGTTCTATCCCCGTTAATATATCTCCCTTTTAGTTGAGTTATTAATGTAGCATTGTCTTCATATAATGTATTGGGATATCCTTTCCCCATGAAAGACCACATATCTCCTGGATATGTTGAGTTATTGATCTTAACCAAATGCACTCTCGACTCGCTTTATGACTGGCTATTATCTCTGCATGATTTGAAGAAGTAGCAATCATAGTTTGTTTGTTGAATGCCATGATATGGCAGTACCTCCACATGTAAATAAATAGACTGTTGAGATCGACCTTTATTTGGGTCAAACAAATATCCTGCATCTGCATAACCAATCAGTTTTGACCTAGATCCATTTGAATAAAATACTCCCATATTAGTAGTCCCTCGTAGATATCTGAATAGATGCTTAACACCATTCTAGTGTCTTTGTGTGGGGAAGAATTAAATCTTGCTAACAAGCTTACAGAAAAAGCTATATCTGGTCTAGAATTATTAGCAAGGTTCATTAATGCCCTAATTCTACTAAGATATGGTATTTCAGTTGTCACACCTCTTTTTTTCCTACACCCCGGAAAGGGTATAAGAGAGTTTTTTTCAACTTAAAGTGACAACGAAATGGGATTCATTTATTATTAAAAATTCAGAGTTGCCACTTGGGATAATTTACGGTGTCCCAAGTCACCGGTTCAAATCCTGAATCGAGGAAAAGATTGACTCTGTTTTACAGTTCGCGAACACAGAAATCCGGGTAAGGAATTCTGTTAACCCGGGAGAAGGTGTTAGGCATTCCCCGGTTCAGTGGTTCTAGCACGGTCGCTCAACTGTTATAATTGGCCTATTATCTGATTTTAATACATGTTTTAGCCTATGGTTAAATTTTAACTTATTAACCGCTCTTATTCATTTTTTAGGAAGATTGCAACGTCATTTAAAATATGTCTTGAACCACGTCACATAAATGCACCCGCGGTCCACGACACATTTTATTTAACGTTGTTCGGATTTGGATTTGGATCACATGAAATGCACACCCGAGTTTAGGAAGGTAATTTTAAATTACGCGCCTAAAGCAACTACACATTTTTCAACTTTGCGAGGGCCATAGAAAATACGCTAAATAGTATGCCTCGAATTCTATAAATTTAAAATTAATTAAATGAGGGTCATGCGTTTTGAGGTTTTATTGTGGATGGAGTAGTATAATTGATAAGTACAAAAGACCTAAAGAAATGAGTTAGCTACATGTATATCACTGGAGCCTTTTGTTATAGCATACTACAATTCAGAAAGGTAGAGTTGGCATTTATGTGAAAATAACAAAAGACAGGTGCCAGCTTTGGGTTCATCTCCATATCATCTTCAAAAGACCGACTTTCGATTTCAAATTCTAGAAAGAAACTAACAAAATTTTATAGCAAAATAATGAATCTTAAATGACCATATGAGCACAAAAAGAAAAAGAAATCATGCTGAGAACTATTCGGATGAACCAGAAGGAACAAAACAAACATGGACATACAAAAATGCATTTTAAACTTGATTATAACAAAGAACACGTAAAGTAATTAATTTATTTAACAATATGCTAAAGAGAAAGTTGTAGTATCACCACCATAACTTCTACAGTACCATTTTGAAGAAGAAGAAGTTGAATCTTCACATGGTTAATTTAAGAAAATATGCAGCCAATAACATAAATTGAAGATTAGATCATTCCACTAACGCAATCTATTTTTTTTTATCTTAACTTTCTTCACATACTTTTTTAAATTTCAAAATATGAACATGGTGCTACATGATCTTGAAATCTAAATATAAACAAAACAATACCTGCTAGTTACAAGTCATGAGTCAAGAAAAATAAAATAAAGAAAAAAAAAACGAGACAGTGTCATGAACATACTAAAATAACGTTAACATTTGCAAATCTCAATTCACTCAATCAAAGAAACATCATTCATGCGAACAGATCCAATACGAAAGAAACTTTATCAAAAGAACCAAATCAATTTACTTCTGCTTCAATAAAGATGCTCCGACATTTTTTAACTCAAGAGCTTGAATTACATACCTACAAGAGAGTGAATTCAAATGAATAAAATCTGAAAGTTGTAGAGTCAATACAGCAGCAACAACAAAATCTCTATCAACTCTTCTTCAAACCCAAGATTCAAGGCCCGAAATGTTGAAAGAAATATTTAATGAAAACATTCAACCTAAATTTCTCTCCTCCCCCTCTCTTCTTCTTTTTTTTTTCTTCTCAAATTTTCTCTTCTATTTATAGCAAAATTTTCTAAATTTTTTCAGATTTTTTTTTAAAAAATATTTTATTATTTTTTAATTAAAAGAAATCCCACTTACAAATTGCTTTTATTATTTTTTATAAAAATAAATCCCACATTTCTTTACTTTTATTTTTTAAATTCCAACTTTAATTACTTTTATCTTATTTAAAAATCTCACTTTTTTTACTTTTTAAAAGAGAATTCCACTTATTTAACTTTTCTTTAAAAAATAATCCACTTTCTTTTGCTTTTCTTTTAAAAATGCTACTTTCTTTTACTTTAAATTTTTTAATTTTCAGATACCTTTATATTTTTTTTTAATTCCAACTTTCTTTTACTTTTTATTTTTTTAAAAATTTCCACAAAACTTTACTTTTATTTTTTTAATTTTCTACTTTCTTTTACTTTTTAAAAGAGAATTCCACCTACTTTTACTTTTGTTTTTTTTTATTCAATACTTTCCTTCTTCTTATTTTTTAAATCACTCCTGAAAATTAAAAAAAAAAAATTTTTCGGATTGTTTTTATTATTTTAAAATAAAAATAAAATAATATTAATAGTAATAATTCACCTTTTAAAATTTTGTATTTTTACTCTATAATAAAAAAGTATAACAAAGCTAAAAATTGTAGGTTAAAACCACTAAAATATTTACATAGAAGAAGTGATAAAAAATTAAATATTGTCAAAAATTAGGTGCTCACAGCTGCCCCTCTTTGCTTGGAAACATGAAGAATTTTCAAGTAAAGATAAGGTGGGTCATGTGACTAATTTTTATTCAAAAAGGAAGAAATAAGGATAAGAAAAAAGAGAAAGGGTGCAACCGAGTCTTGGTTTTGGACAACCTACATATTTCGGGTTATAGGGGAATCAGGTCGCGTGTAGTTCAAGAAGTTTTGGTAGCTGGTACTACCGAAGAGCTGTAATTTTGCTGCTATTTCTGCTTACTGAACTCCTTATTACATCGTGACAAAATAAAAGAAACCAGACTAAACTATGATATACGAATTACAAGAATCTTATCTATATCTTCAAACTTGAACTTGCAGTTTCTGCTGCCCTGCTGACTTGTACTCTCTGAGTGAGATTCCTTTGTTGCTGACTTGAATTACATCCTGAGATGCTTTCCCTTTGTTCTTCAAGTGGGCTTCTGATTGTTGTCTTCCTTTGAACCTTGCTGCTTCCCTTCGTTCTCTAGGTGGGCTCCTAATTACCAACACTTGCGCTGCTTTTTCTCGAAACTTGAACTGCTTCCCTTCGTTTTTCAGGTGGGTTCCTGATTGCTGAACTCCTTTGAACCTTGTTGCTTCCCTTCGTTCTCCAGGTGGGCTCCTGATTGCCAATACTTGCACTGCTTTTTCTCGAAACTTGAACTGCTTCCCTTCGTTCTTTAGGTGGGCTCCTAATTACCAATACTTGAATTGTATTCCCTTGCTCTCCAGGTGGGCGTCTGATTGCTAAAACTTGAATTGTATTCTCTTGCTCTCCAGGTGGCGCCTGATTGCCAAAACTTGAATTGTATTCCCTTGCTCTCCAGGTGGGCGCCTGATTGCCAAAATTGGAATTGTATTTCCTTGCCCTCCAGGTAGGCGCCTGATTGCCAAAACTAGAATTGTATTCCCTTGCTCTTCAGGTGGGCTCCTGATTTCAACAAAATAGACAAAAACAAAGAAAAATTTCGGCCCCAGTTTGGTAGTTGGGCACATATGTGAGTGTAAACTGAATCATGTTACCAAATATCAATAAGAACTTGAAAGCTGAAACTTGAACTGTACTCCCTTGCTCTCCAGGTGGGCGCCTGATTGTTGAAACTTGAATTGTATTCCCTTGCTCTCCAGGTGGGCGCCTGATTGCTGAACTTGAACTGTATTCCCTTGCTCTCCAGGTGGGCGCCTGATTACTGAACTTGAATTGTATTCCCCTGTTCTCCAAGCGGGTCCCTGATTTCAACAAAAATAGACAAAACAAAGAAAATTTTCTGCCCCAGTTTGGTAGCTGGGCGCATATGTGAGTGTTAAACTGAATCATATTACCAAATATTACTAAGAACTTGAAAGCTGAAACCTGAACTGTACTTCCTTGCTCTCCAGGTGGGCGCATGATTGCTGAAACTTGAATTGTATTCCCTTGCTCTCCAGGTGGGCGCTTGATTGCTGAAACTTGAATTGTTGTTCCTTGTTATCCAGGTGGACGCCTGATTACTGAATCTTCAACTGCTTTTCCTTGTTCTCCAGGTGGACGCCTGATTGCTGATACTTCAACTGTTGTTCCTTGTTCTCCAGGTGGACGCCTGATTGCTAGTACTTGGTCACGCTCTTATCTTTAACATCCGTGTTGCTCTCCCTGTTCTTCAGATAGGCACCTGATTTCAACAAAAATAGACAAAACAAAAGAAAATTTTCTGGCCCAGTTTGGTAGCTGGGCGCATCTGTGAGTGTTAAACTGAATCATATTTCTAAGAATTTGAAAGTTAGGTCCCATTATCCAGGGGGTCCTGACAACTCTTAACTAAACGACAATTTTAAGTCTAAGCTCTATCTTTTAAAGGTATGACTTCCGCTAAATCTTGTTATCTAAGAGGGTCTTAAACTACTCCCCATTATCTAGGAGGGTCCTGACAACTCTTAACTAAACGATAATTTTAAATCTAAGTTATATCTTCTAAAGGTGTTACTTCTACTAAATCTTGTTATGCAAGCCAGTTTTAAACTACGTCCTATTATCTAGGAGGGTCCTGACAATCAAAAATCAAGTCTTATCTTAAGAGTGACAATTTTACGGCTAAATTATATTACCATACAACAAAACTTATGCTAAACCTTGTTAATGGAAATCTTAAAGTTAGGTCCCATTATTCAGGAGGGTCCTGAAAACTCCTAATTGAATCATATCTCAAACATGCAAACTTTGAAACCAACTTATATTCCTTGGGATACATTTATGCTAGATTTTGCTACTTATGATTGTTTCGATTTTTCAACTAGGTCCCATTTTCCAGGAGGGTCCTGAAAATTGCAAATTAAATCCTATCCTAACAATAAAAGCTTTAAAGCCAACTTATATTCTTTTGGGGTACATTTATACTAGATCTTGCTACTCATGATTATTTTGAATTTTAAACTAGGTCCCATTTTCCAGGAGGGTCCTGAAAATTTCAAAATAAATCTCACCTTAAGAGTGACAATTTCAAATCTAAATCTAATTTCCTAAAGGTAAAACTTATGCTAAATCTTATTTTCTATGAAGGTCTTAGAACTAAATCCCATTGTCCAGGAGGGTCCTGAAAAGCCGAGAATGAACTTACCTGAGCCATGCTTTCTTTCTGGAGGATCTCTGCAGAACGAACAAAATTCTTTGCCTATGAACCATGCTTTTCCTCATGGAGGGTTCCTACAGATCGAACAAATTTTCCTTTCCCATTCTCAAACTGCCTTTGGGCTGGCAAAATTTTGGCATGACACTTGAAAAAAATCAAACTTCCAAGCTTTGATTTGGACACAATTTTTGTCCCTGTTTCAAACAAAGAAAACTTGTGAGTTTATAAATATGGTGGTTGGTTTGTGGCATTGACTTTGAGGGCGATTGATCCTTCACTTCCTATGATAACTTTGGTTTCAACTTGAAAGACCTTGCCTGTTTATTGACTGGCTACTTTCTCTGTCACCCTTATCATAGAAAATACCTCTGATCCGTTCAGACCCAATACTTTCTATCTGTTGCATTGCTCATGAATCGACATCTACCAAACCTTTGTGTTTCACATGATCCCCACGGTATATTGATTGTTACCAACTTCAATGCGCACGTTGTTCTTTCCTGATTTAAATCACTTGCATTGGTCTTGAGGTCTATTGCTCCATCACTTGCCATGATAGCTTTGATTTATGCATGGAAGATCTTGTTTGTCACTGGTTTACCACCTTTTTTGTCCCTTGTATTTCACATGGATCCTAACGCATGTTGATTGTTACCAACTCAGTGCGCTTGTTGTTCTTTCCTGACTTATGATGCTTTGATGTGCTAGCCAGATCTCATTTTGTGCACTTGGAAAGCTGGTGGAAAATTTTGAAGTCATTTCTCACTTGTTTTGACCAAACAGACTCAGAAAACACGACAAAAGAAACAGAGTAAAGGACAAGGGAAAGAGATGATTCCTAACAAGAAAATTACAAAGGAGAAACCTATCAGATTGGATACCAACTCTAACGACCATGACATGCACATGTGGCCTATTCTGTCAAGCAAGTCTGATGTTCAACTATTGTTGTACCCTCTAAGTCGTGAAACTGGGCTTCAATGCTCTGATTATCCAATCTGATTTACAATCCTTATTCGACTTGTAGTGCCCAAAGGGTTTTCACCATCAAGCCTCTCTCATTTGATTTTTTCTCTCAACTTTCGTCGCCTCAAGGTGCCCGTGAAGGTTTTCACCAATAAGACTCTCTCATTTTTATTTCTCTCAACTCTCGTTGCCTTACGATGTCTATGAGGGTTTTCACCGATAAGACTCTCTCATTTTCATTACTTTTCCTGCTTGGACCAGAGTGTTACCCTGATATGAATCACCTCTATTTGCTCGACTTGGCATCTCTCGAACACTGGTCGGAAGGTCTTTCTTTGGACCGTAATGTGGGCTTTTGGATAGGGTTAGAAAGAAAGGGTATCAAAGGCTCAAAACAATTTCGACATGGGTTTAAAATTACAACTTTTGGAATCAGATTTCTTACTGCAAACACAACTTCTGCCCCAGTTTCTTTGCTTGGGGACTTTTGGATTTTTATTTTGATGAGACCGAACCGTGAGGCTGCCTACATATCCTTAAAAGGAATCAGGTCGAATGTAGTTCATGTCATAGAAATTACTTTGTTGTTGTTGTTTTTTTTTCTTTTCTCTTTCTTCTCTCTTTTTTTCTCTTTTTCTTTTTATTCTTTTTCTTCTTCTTTTTTCTTCTTTTTTTCTTTTTCTTTCTTTCTTTCTTTCTCTTTCCTTTTCTTTCTCTTTTTCTTTCTTCCTTTTCTTGTCTTTCATGCTTGTGTTTCTGATATTCGCTACTGATTCTGAAAGAGGGGTATGAAAGAAAATAAATAAGGCTCAAAAGGGGTGACGAGGGATAAAATGTTTAGATAGCAGAACAAAATGTCTTTATCATTCCAACCTTCAAAACATGCAAAGTACAAACAACATAATTAAACAAACCAAGGAAAACATTCGTAACATCTTTTGGTTGCGGCAGACTTGATGATCGTACCCACACATTCGCTTCTACATTTGTTATATACAAAGCACCATTGGATAACACTCTCACTCTCATTAACGGCCCCTTCTAATTTGGGGCAAACTTGCCTTTAGCTTCGACCTGATGCGGCATGATGCGTTTCAATAGTATTTCTTTTTGTTCTATCTTCCCTAGTTTTACATGGTTCGGGTTTCAAATGATCTCAAAGTGTCCAAATCTATTCTTATTTCCACCAAGTGCCCCTGTCATCTTCAAAATTGTTTCATTCATTGCTTTATGACTAAACTGACTTTTTAAGATCAGGCCGAGAATTACGCATACATGTCATGTCACTAGAGTCAATCAAGAAAAGAACTATAAAAAGAAAAAGAACTAAATGAAAATGACTAGAAATTACAGAAAACAGAAAATTGCATTAGACAGATGGTGAAAGGGATTGAACAACAAAACAAACAAACTAAACTAGGGACACAAACCTAGAACAAACTTAGACGATGCTAGACGGGCTACTATGACTAAACAAACTAGGCAAAATAAAACGATAGAAGGGTTTGAGCCACAAGATAATGTCTGGCTTACAACCCTGAAATAACTCGGACAACAAAAATGACAACAAAATAAACCACCAAAACTCCTCCCTGGCTAACCAAGAAAGGAGCATCTCTCCAATTGTCAAGCTCGGCATCTTAGCCACTGAATTCCGCATCAATATTACTAGGACATTCACAGATTTCCATCACATTGTTCTTAACAAATTGCTTTTGGGTTCCCTTTGCTGGCTCGTTCTTAAGATCAACCTCTGATAGCACTGAAAGCTTAGTAGCACGTGGACCTCCGAAGCTCCCAGAAGAATTCTCACATTCCTTTTCAAAATAAACCATACCCACCATATGTGTCTCATTATGCACAGACGATGGACTTTAGCTAGTGTCTGCTGCATCTGGATTTTGTACGACAATGTCGCCTGCATCAATAAGCTTCTAAATCGCATTCTTCAGATTCCAACACTTCTCTATGTCATGCCCCGGGGCATCTGAGCAATATGCGCACCTTTGAGAAAAATCAAACTTCTTTGACAGAGGGTTTGGCATTTTTATATGAATCGACTTCAACATGTCCAATTGCTTCAACTTTTGGAACAAACTGGCATATGATTCTCCAATAGGGGTGAAAGCCTTTTCTTTTTTCAGCAACCTCTCATTCTTAAATGTTTGATTGGGCCAGAAACCTGATTCAGGGGTTTTCGGTAGGCTCGTGGGGGTGGATAGGCATTTTGTGGAGCTGGGTACTGGGAAAGTGATGTACGATTTTGGGAGTTCCGTGGAGAGAAGTGGCATTAGGGAGGATCATCTGGCGCACAAGGATATCCACGGGGACGATGTCGAGGCTGGAAGTGTTGATCGAGAAAGCCCATCGAATCATCTTTTCTGTTTCTCTTTCTTCCACCCAAGCTTACTGGGATGTTCTGAATGTTTTTCGAACAACTCATGATTTTGCATGACTTGATTCCCTCTTCTACTAGCTCCCCCAGTTTTAACATATCATTGAAAGGCTTCCCCATGGTCGGGATCAAATGACTGAAGTAGGTGGGCCCCTAGGCTTGTAGGAAAAGCTCAACCATTTCTTCTTCACCAATCGGGATATTGACTCGAGCCGCTTGCTCCCTCCACCTGAGCCCTAACTCCCTAAAGCTTTCCTCTGACTTCTTTTCCATTTTAGATAGGGAGGAGTGGTCTGGGGTAACACCTGATCTATATTAAAAGTATCGAACAAAATCTTGAGCCATGTCACCCAATGTAGGTCACTTACCAACATCTTGACGATTATGCCATTCCAAAGCTGCCCTAGTCAGGCTCTCACTGAAGTACGTCATCAACAAATCATCTTTCTCGTCAACACTTCTCATTTCACTACAATAATCCCTCAAATGGGCTACCGGATCCCCACACCCATCATACAAGTTAAACTTTGGCACTTTAAACCCCGCAGGCAAACGAACGTCGGGGGACATAGACAATTCTTTGTAAGACATGCTACCCTGGTCTCTCATTCCTTTCTTGTTCTTTAGGGACTGTTCTATGCCTTTCAGCCTCCTGGGCATCCCGTCTCGCCCTTTTCTTCCTGTGAACTCTTCATTTACAACATGAGGCCCATCCCGCGGACCCTGCTTGTATGAGTTGGGAACCTTGTGGGCAACCTCTGAGGGGTAATATTGGGCATCATGAGCTTTGAGTGGGTGTTCATTATTGGGGATGGTGAATAAGGCCGGAGGGCAATTTTTGGGAAAAGTAATTGGAAGATGAGTGATGGAGCTACTAGGGTGGTTGGGAAAGCCATGATAAACGGGTGGATTTGGAGAGTATGGGAGATCATCTGGCACTGTGACCGGTATATGGGTAAGGGTAGTATTTATAAAGCTAGGTAGTGACGGGGGTGGTGCCTTCCCAGTCATCCAAGCCTGATACATGCCCGCTATGTGTTGTCTTAACATCCTCACCTCTTCAACCAACTCATTGTCCTGTTCAACCAATTGTTTTTGGGCACCTGTATCAACCAACTCAGTTTTGTTGTTGTCTGCCATTGCCTTTTGACTTTATGTTGTGGAGAGGAGTTACTACTTCGAGGACCACAAATCAACCACCTTTCTGCTATGAAGATATCAAAAGGAACAAAATGGGGTCATCCTGGCAGCGTTAGGGCATTTAACAGCAAAAATATCACATTGCGTGCAATGCACCTAGCAACAATTAATAGTTCTAGAATGACTTCGAGGGTCATAAGGTCACTTGGCATCATCCCAATTTGTCCATTTGAATCTTCTCTTTTCTTTTCTTTCCTCGCACTTCTTATCTCACTCATTTTCTTTCCCTTTTTTTCTTTCTTATTATCGCTTTTTTTCTTCCTTCTCATTTCTTACATCCCATAATTTCACCATTTTTTTTCCTTTTTTTTTTCTTTTAACAGTAAAAAAATGATTCGATCGAACCCTATTTAGGTTGCCTACGTATCATGACGCCGCATGAATCAGATCTTTGCTTAGTTCTGAAAAATCGGGAATAAAGGAAACAAACTGACGTTCTCTGTTTCTTTTTCTTTTACCTTAATGACTACTCTGCTGAGAAAAGAGAAATAAATGAAGCAAATCTTTTTTTTTTTTGAATTTTCTAAACTTAATGTTCTATAACCTATTTTAAACTCAAGCTTAACGGATTTTTTTTCTTTTCTTTGAAACAAATACTCTATTAAGAAAAAACTCTAGAAGAGAAAGATATTTTTTTATTCCTTTTTTTTAGGAAGAAAATCTAAAGAGTGAACCATAGAAAAATATTTAGAATTTTCATTTGATATTCTGATGCAAGGTTTCGAAACAAGCAATGAAAAAGATAAAACAAAATATTTTTTGGATTTCAATTTTGATTGCCTAAAGAAGAATTTCTAATGATAAACAAAGGATAAAGTATGTTTTTTTCTATGTACAATATCCTAAAGTTCTAATAAAAATAAAAAGAATATTTTTTCATTTTTCACTAATTTCCCCAAGAAACACCTCAAAAGAAAATCTTTTTGAATTTTGGAATTAATACCTTAAAGAAGTACTAAAAGAAAATTCTCTTTTTTTTGAATTTTGGTCCTAATATAGTAGAAGAAATATAAAAATAATTTATTTTAAGTCCTAGATATTAATTGCCTAAAGGAAAAACAATCTCAAAGGAGAATTTTTTTTATTTCTTATAACAAAAATGCAATTTTTTTTTCTGGATTTTCGACTTGTAACACATTTCCACATATAAAATAAGAAATACCATAACAAAAGACTCGGCAAACTTAACCTGACTATTAAAAACTCTAACATCACCTAAAAGACTAAATACTACTATACAAGACTGGAAAACAAAACAAAAATAATTGACTCAAAAACATAAAATGGCTCCTCGAGCAGCTCCTGAATGCAATGATCCTGGGATATCTGTCATGCTCAAAATCCAGTAAGTAGATCCACACCTGTATGAGAAAACTTAAACTAGCACTATGTGAGACAATAATATTCCCTAAGACACATGCAAGACATGATTGAGGCTATTTTTGCAAAATGACTTATTTGACCAAAAGGTGGCTAGAAGTGCAAAATTTGGCTATGACCCTGCAAAACCAAGAACCTAAGATTTACTAGAAAGACCGGACCCTATGTGGGTTGCCTACGTATCACGCCCCGAAAGAGGAGAATCAGGTATGCGTAGTTCGGGCAAATTGGATACGGGCAAGAAATAAAAATAACAACTAATATAGAGAAAATATTTGTTTCTTCTTTTGCTTCTTTCTTTTTTTTGAAAAATGATGAAACATGTAAACTCTTCTTCTTTTTTATTTTCTTTTTCCCTTTTTTTTTGATTTTTTATTTTTGAAAAAATGATAAAAAGTGCAAAATCTTTTTGAAGTTTCCATGCTTTTTTTTTCTTAATAAAATGTAACAAAAATATAATTGGGCCCTACTCGCTTCATCCTCATACTTCACCCTCTCTTTTTTTTATTTGCCCTCAACTATCATTGGTCCTCCAAATGACCCTTTTACCCTTGAATAAATGCAACATGTAGCACATAGGATGCATCAAGATGGTCTTTTCATTTCAGGTACACCTGTCCTAGACAGACTCAACCCCAGTGTTAAGTCTCTAAAGTCAAATGCACATGATGCAAACAAACGTTCTTACTAGGAATCCGACATGAGGCTGAGTTATTCTAGGTTCAAAAACTGGGTATTTGTTCTAGACTTGTGTACCCGAGCGGACAACTCGAGCCGAGGAGGGGGCTACGTACCGGGAACCAAAAGGCCATCTGGCTTAGTAACTTATCCGAGTCTCTTTCTTATTTCAAGATATGATACTAACAGAATAGGGAGTCTCAACCAGCGAGCACATCCCCGAAGATGAGAAGAGAAGGGTTTCGTAGCAGTTTATATACAGTTCAGATAATATCAAAGCGGTAAAAGCAACATTTAGCACATTAGGCCCAAACATGTAATAAAATCAGATAATAAATAAAGCCAAATAATAACAATTATACTAAGCTCGAATTCTGAACCCTGAACCAGAGATTCTGGGTTCTTTTCTCTAGCAGAGTCGCCAGAGCTGTCACACCTCTTTTTTTCCTACACCCCGGAAAGGGTATAAGGGAGTTTTTTCCAACTTAAAGTGACAATCGAAACGAGATTCATTTATTATTAAAAATTCAGAGTCGCCACTTGGGATAATTTACGGTGTCCCAAGTCACTGGTTCAAATCCCGAATTGAGGAAAAGATTGACTCTGTTTTACAGTCCGCGAACACAAAAATTCGGGTAAGGAATTTTGTTAACCCGGGAGAAGGTGTTAGGCATTCCCTGGTTCCGTGGTTCTAGCACGGTCGCTCAACTGTTATAATTGGCCTATTATCTGATTTTAATACATGTTTTAGCCTATGGTTAAATTTTAACTTATTAACCGCTCTTATTCATTTTTTAGGAAGATTGCAACGTCATTTAAAATATGTCTTGAACCACGTCACATAAATGCACCCGCGGTCCACGACACATTTTATTTAACGTTGTTGGGATTTGGATTTGGGTCACATGAAATGCACACCCGAGTTTAGGAAGGTAATTTTAAACTACGCGCCTAAAACAACTACGCCTTTTTCAACTTTGCGAGGGCCATAGAAAATACGCTAAATAGCATGCCTCGAATTCTATGGATTTAAAATTAATTAAATGAGGGTCATGCGTTTTGAGGTTTTATTGTGGATGGAGTGGTATAATTGATAAGTACAAAAGACCTAAAGAAATGGGTTAGCTACATGTATATCACTGGAGCCTTTTGTTATAGCATACTACAATTCAGAAAGGTGGAGTTGACATTTATGTGAAAATAACAAAAGACAGGTGCCAGCTTTGGGTCCATCTCCATATCATCTTTAAAAGACCGACTTTCGATTTCAAATTCTAGAAAGAAACTAACAAAATTTTATAGCAAAATAATGAATCTTAAATGACCATATGAGCACAAAAAGAAAAAGAAATCATGCTGAGAACTATTCGGATGAACCAGAAGGAACAAAACAAACATGGACATACAAAAATGCATTTTAAACTTGATTATTACAAAGAACACGTAAAATAATTTATTTATTTAACAATATGCTAAAGAGAAAGTTGTAGTATCACTACTATAACTTCTACAGTACCATTTTGAAGAAGAAGAAGTTGAATCTTCACATGGTTAATTTAAGAAAATATGCAGTCAATAACATAAATTGAAGATTAGATCATTCCACTAACGCAATCTATTTTTTTTATCTTAACGTTGACAAATTGTTCAACTTCACATACTTCTTTAAATTTCAAAATATGAACATGGTGCTACATGATCTTGAAATCTAAATATAAACAAAATAATACCTGCTAGTTACAAGTCATGAGCCAAGAAAAATAAAATAAAGAAAAAAAACAAAAACGAGACAGAGTCATGAACATACTAAAATAACGTTAACATTTGCAAATCTCAATTCACTCAATCAAAGAAACATCATTCATGCGAACAGATCCAATACGAAAGAAACTTTATCAAAAGAACCAAATCAATTTACTTCTACTTCAATAAAGATGCTCCGATATTTTTTAACTCAAGAGCTTGAATTACATACCTACAAGAGAGTGAATTCAAATGAATAAAATCTGAAAGTTGAAGAGTCAATACAGCAGCAACAACAAAATCTCTATCAACTCTTCTTCAAACCCAAGATTCAAGGCCCGAAATGTTGAAAGAAATATTTAATGAAAACCTTCAACCTAAATTTCTCTCCTCCCCCTCTCTTCTTCTTTTTTTTCTTCTCAAATTTTCTCTTCTATTTATAGCAAAATTTTCGAAATTTTTTCAGATTTCTTTTTTAAAAAATATTTTATTATTTTATTATTTTTTAATTAAAAGAAATCCCACTTACAAATTGCTTTTATTATTTTTTATAAAAAGAAATCCCACATTTCTTTACTTTATTTTTAAAATTCCAACTTTAATTACTTTTATCTTATTAAAAATCCCACTTTTTGTTTACTTTTTAAAAGAGAATTCCACTTATTTAACTTTTCTTAAAAAAACAATCCACTTTCTTTTGATTTTCTTTTAAAAATTCTACTTTCTTTTACTTTAATTTTTTTTTAATTTTCAGATACCTTTATATTTATTTTTTAATTCCAACTTTCTTTTACTTTTTTTTTTTAAAATTTCCACAAAACTTTACTTTTATTTTTTAAATTTTTTACTTTCTTTTACTTTTTAAAAGAGAATTCCACCTACTTTTACTTTTATTTATTTTTTATTCAATACTTCCCTTTTTCTTATTTTTTAAATCACTCCTGAAAATTAAAAAAAATAATATTTTTTGGAATTTTTTTATTATTTTAAAATAAAAATAAAAATAAAAATAATACTAATAATAATAATTCACTTTTTAAAATTTTGTATTTTTACCCTATAATAAAAAGTATAACAAAGCTAAAAATTGTAGGTTAAAACCCCTAAAATATTTACATAGAAGAAGTGATAAAAAATTAAATATTGTCAAAAATTAGGTGCTCACATCAGTATCTAGAAGTTCTTCATTATTTTTATGAGGACGAAATGGATCTTTATTTATATCAAGCGATCTCACAACCATCGGGGTACTCAATGGATGTGCTTTATCCATATAAAAGCGCTTCAAAATATTTTCGGTGTACGTTGATTGATGGATAAATATTCCATTTTTCAAATGCTCAATTTGTATGCCAAGACAAAATTTTGTCTTTCCAAGATCTTTCATTTCAAATTCTTTCTTCAAGCATTCTACTGCCTTTGGAAGCTTTTCAAGAGTTCCAATGATATTCAACTCATCAACATTCACAACTATTATGACAAATTCAGATCCAGATCTTTTTATAAAGACACAAGGACAAATTGGGTCATTCTTGTACCCTTCTTTCAAGAGGTATTCGTTGAGGCGATTATACCACATGCGCCCTGATTACTTCAATCCATACAAGGATTTCTGAAGCTTTATTGAACAAGTATCCCGGGAAGCTTTGTATGTTTCAGGTACTTTGAATCCTTCAGGAATTTTCATAAAAATTTCATTGTACAGTAAGCCATATAAATAGGCCGTGACAACATCCATAAGATGCATATCAAGTTTTTCATGAATTGCTAGACTGATAAGATACCTGAATGTGATTGCATCCACCACAGGAGAATACGTCTCTATATAATCAATGCCAGGATGTACGAAAAAAACTTATGCCACAAGTTGTCTTTATATCTATAGACTTGATTTTGCATTTTACTTTTGCACAAGAAAATATGTTTACCTCCACTGGGCTTTATACTTTCAGGTGTTGAGACTATATGTCCAATTTCACCTTTTTCAGGTGAAGTCAATCTTGATTGTGTATTTTTATTTTGGCCAATCATTTATCTGTCCACATTCTATGATAGATTTGAGCTCAAGATCCTCGTCAATATTAATATTGAGCGCTACATTATATCAATAATATCGTCGATGATCATTTTATATCGGTTCTATCATCACTCAATAAAGACACAACTTATCGAGATCTCATTATTTTCAGGTACCTGAGCCTCTTTTATGAGGTCTTATAAAGTGTTATGTCGTGGTGCTCTTATAGAGCACCTGCCTCCTTATTATGACCATCTTGATCATTTGCTCCTCTCCTTCTTCAAGAACTTTTATTTTTGAAATCGATTAGTCAATTATACTTCATGTGTGCTATAGACTCTGTCCTTCATGGACTTTATCCCTTTTTTTGGAGCACTAGCAGCTGAAATATGATTTTTAGCTTTGGGTCAACAAATGTGCCTAGCAATATTTTGCAAATGAATTATCACTTGAACTTCAAGTTCATATTTTCTTGTGTGAGGATCTAGATGTACTCAAATTAATTCATGTCATGTAATATTTTTTCAGTTGCACATTTTCTCCCCCTAATGTTAGATCACCAAGACATATCCCCATTATTCTTTATGGACTCATCTTTATGAGTTATGGTGGAGCAATTAAATCATACAGCACATTCATATTTCTAGATGAGATTTATTTGGTTCCTGACCATAAACCAATTGTGATAGGGGAGAATTTATTAATAATTTATTGGCTAGATGCGTACAAGTACTGCTATATATTAAATAATACATCTCATACCAAATTTTATTTTTGGGAGTTTATTCTCATAACCAATTGGTGAGCTATAGTTGGAGGGATATAATTTCTACTAAACCAACTTGGATTTAAACCAGCATTATCAAGATAAATCATCATAATTTACGTTCTGGAACTGTGCTCTAATAATTTGAGCAAGTAACCTTACAAAAATCAAATTGCAAGTTGATAACAAACGCACATGTGACTATACAATAGATGCATCTAATAAAATCATATAATAGTAAATGATCCGCATGGCATGTGACTAGGTCCATATATATATATATATCACCTTTTATTCGTTCTAGAAATCAAGAGATTCAGTCTCTACTTTAGCTGGTATATCATGAGAATAAGCAGCATAAGAGAATTCTTGAATAATATTCTATTTCTTCAATATATGCCAATGAATTCTCAATCATTTGCGCATCATAATTGAACCGGGATGGCCTACCAGTCATGCCAACTAATATTTGTTTCAGTAAACCTCTAGTTTACATGTGGCATGTGATTGCATCATCATACTTATACTTGTGTAGTATAAATAGAAGGAAAGTCGGGTAACCTTTTATATTTACCCGGTATGATTATAGTAATAAGAATATATTCAACCTTCCTTTCATTTATAGTCGCAATATGCCAACCACTTTGGCTTGTACATTTGAAACTCAAAAAGTTTCTTTTGAGACTTACTACAATATAAATGTCATGAACAATTTTATTCATCCGGGTAATAATAAATTAATTCTTCCGGAGCTCTTAATTAATTTTATACTACAAGATCTTTTGTCACACCATTCATATGGTGAATGTCTCTTTCACAAAGAAAGTTATAGTATAATAAATTGTCATGGTCAAAGTCATCATAAGAAAAATTATTTCTTACTTGAATTTGGTCTTTAATAACCTTTTATAAGGCATGTCAAAATATTTTTGACATACCACATGTACGCGAGACATATTCATGTAACCACAGTAATATTCATTATCTTTCTTCCTCTTAAACCTCCCTTAAAGGTGAGTTGTGGTATGTATCCAATACGTTTTTATTCATTACACACATATTGCTACATTCACCTTTAGGAATGAGTATGTATTCTAAATGTTTATCACAAGTCATGTTCTCTTCAAAGAATGGAGTATAATCATTGCGACGTACTTTATTATTTTTCCATACCAATTTGATGGTAAACATTGCCTTCACCTTTTGAAGGATATATTGAGAACCCTTATTGTTCTCCCTTTTATAATTACTACCATGATGACGATTATTATTTCGTTTCTTGCCACGACCGTGCCAATTCATATGGCCATCATAAATATATTGTCTTCTTTCAGAATCATCATCAATATGGTGTATTGGGACTCAAATCAAAGTCTTATCCATATAAAGGCATATCAGGCCATAATACGTTGGGACTCGCTCTTGAGCCTTTAAAATTGTTAAGTACCACTTATCATAGACATACACATAAATAATTTTTCGTCATGATAAGACTTATAATGTATAACTATTTTATAGAGATGTATAACTAAAGTTTATAAAGCAGTGTACACAAACATGATGTTGGTAAATTTTGGTTGATTCTGTATAATAGTGCTTAAAGAAAACTAAATGCATGTATCTTTTGATTAGGAAGTACCATATCTAATGTTGTATGGTGGGTCGGGCTGGGACCGGGACTAGACCGGGCCCGCGGTCCTAACAGGCTAAACGGGTCTGGCCTGGTGTGCCGGTCCTTAATGGTGCAAAAAGCCTGTGGCGGGCCGGGTCACATTAAATAGCCCACGAGCCCGGGACCGGCTGGCGGGCCTGGGCCGGTCTTACCGGGCCTAATGGGCCTATAACGGCTATTTTTAATTTTTTTTTTTAAAAAAAAAAATAACAACGGTCAAAAATTTTAAAAGTAGCCGTTGGGCTGCAATTTTGACCGTTTGGAACTTTCAAAAATAGCCATTTGGCCCCCAAACTTTATTTTAACCTCAAACTTTATATAATTACACTTTTCCCAATTCTCAATTATAAATACCCCCTCATTCTTTCATTTTTACTCACCAATTCATCAATCTCTCTCAATCTCTCTACTATAATTGCTTATTTTATTGTTGAAATTTCGTGAAAAATTGTGAAGTTGGTGAATTGAAGTATTCAAGTCTTCAACGATTTTCAATTTTCAAGAAGTTGTTCGGCAATTCGGTAAACGCGTTCCAACTCTTAAGTTTTAAGAATATATTTTTGTGTGTTTTAGTTTGCATAATTGTAATTAATATGACATCTTTGATAAAAATGTTTGGTGGTAAGGGAAAAGCTAAAACTGGTGAAAGTAGTGGCCAACCTACTACCCTTCCCCCGGCTCCCCGACCCAGACCTGGTAGACGTCCTGCTGCTCCTATTATTCTTGATAGTGATAACCCCTGTTTTCAATTTTCCGATAGTCAATTTTGCCATAATGTTGCACCAGGTGAAAATTTAGATGATGAAACTATGAATGCTCTTTATCCTAATCAAACTATCTTTGAAAATGATGAGGAAAATGAGGATGAAGATGAAACCCAACCGAATTTAGATGATACACCTACTGGTCCTTTTAATAACCCAACTGATGTACCGCCCGACCCACCTGTAGAAACCCCTAGTTTTAATAGACAACCTCCTAAACGCCTAGAAACAACATTAGTTTGTGCTCATTCCATTTGGGGGGGAGGAAAACTAAGAAAGATATGCCATTTTTGGTAATAAAAATTATAAGACATGCCCTTAAATATCTTTTTGCAATATTTTTTTGTCTTTAACTTGCAATTGTTTATAAGCTATAATATATATACATAACATACAATATATACTACAAGAAAATATATAAGGGAATATATATACATAACATACAATATATACTACAAGAAAATATATAAGGGAATATATATACATAACATACAATATATACTACAAGAAAATATATAAGGTAATATATATACATAACATAACATACTATATATATAGTATACTAGTATATATATACTATACTAGTATACTATATATACTACAAAACAAGATTTTTCAAAATTCAAAATGAGGGCCCCACCCCCAATCCATATTGCACAAATAGCCATTTTTTTCAATTTACAAAACTAACCTTCTCTAACACTATAAATACCCCCTCCCTCTTCTTCATTCCAATACTCAATACTCATTTCTCAATCTAAATTTCTCTCAATCTCTCAATCTCCAATTTTCAAGACTTGAAGTCTCAATCTTAATTTTCAAGTTACATCATGCCTCGTTCGGAAAGAGTGCGCTTATTTGTTTCGCATTACTATGAAGTGCTTGAAGAAAATGAAGAAGGCCAAATATTAAAGTGCAAGAACTGTGGAAGTCTTAAATTTTCGTTCAGGGTGTACCACAGGCATTTTAAGGAGGCATATAACGTATTGTGTTGATGGTATTTATCCGCAAATTCGTCTTTAAGATTTTTCAACAATTTGTGTTATTTTAAAATTATTAGACGTATTTATGCTTCATGTTGTACTTTCTTATTAATTTATTATTATGCATGGCAATTTAGTTTTACTATTGTTTTGTTATTTTACTTTTTCGTCAAGCACTTTAATAATTAGATTTCTACATATATATTTTTTATATAGCCATGATATGGTTTACAAGAAATTACCTTAAACAAAAAAAATTAAAAAAAAAAAAAGCCCGGAAATAAAAAAGCCCGTTAGGCCCGCTAAGCCCACGAGCCCAGCCCGTTTAGTCCAGGACCATATGGGCTTAGGCCCGTCACGGGCTGGTTCTACCCGTTGAGCCCACGAAGCCCGGGACCGCCAGAGCCCAGGCCCGCTAAGCCCGGCCCGTTTGGCCCATTTAGGCACGGGCCCGGCCCAGAATACAACATTAACCATATCTTTTAAAATCTCTTTAACAATATGGCTACTGCTTGTGAGATTAAAGAAGTAGTATATCTTTAGGAGTAGTACCAATTTCGATGACATACTCGTTGTGCAAAATTGAAGAATCAGTAAACAGTACCCTTGGAATTGATCACCGTAGGATGTTATCATTATTATATATGCATGTAATATATGTGCCAGTAAACTGTAGTATATTTTTACAATACATGAATTTGACATCTCATTTTTTTGCTTGCTTAACATCAATCGTAATAATTTATTAAATTTTCAAGAATTTTGCAACACACCATCACGTATATATTTGAAATACTCATACTTCTCTTTTGTGCTTGAGACTATAGAAAACGCACATGTACCATAAATTTGCTTTTCTTTCAGTTTCATGGAAAAATAAGTATTATAATAATATTCACTCCAGGTCATGCATGTAGTTACTTATAACATTGAGTTGTAGGTCAGAAACATGAGAAAGTTAATAAAACTGTATAAACAAATTGATGTATACCTGAATCGGAAAGAAGACTAGCTCCTTTAGGAAAAAGATTAGATGAGCTGATTGAATCATTTGGCTAGAGATTCGTGTTGATCACGTATTATAAAATAAAAGCAATATAGCAAGAACTACGTAATTAACTAGGACTAATAATATAAGAGAATGATAACATTAGAAGAGAGAATTTATTTCTTTGTTTTAGAGTGTGGAAAATAGGTTCATATTTATAGAAATATTTCATTGTTACAAAACCAATCGAAAACTTGTTATTAATACATAACCAATCCAAAACATGTTATGGATACATAACCAATCCAAAACATATTATGGAAGACATCCATCGTTGCAAGTGGATGGATCCATTTACAGGATTTATAACAGTCCACCAAATATAGACAATTTAAAAGGAAAACAAGTAAAATGCTAGGACCTTTTAATATTTCATGTAATATTAGTACTCCCCCGTCTCATATTAACAATCGTGATTATTAAAAATAGTTGTCTCAAATTATTTGTTATTTTAAAAGTTAAAGACAAAATTAATTATTTTTTCCTTTTTTAGACTTAGTAATAATTGTTCTTGAAGATGGAGTAAATAAAATAATATATTCAATGATGATTACTGGGTTGATGATGATTCAATGAAGAGAAATTATATCTTAAGACATAAATAAGGGTAGAATAGTCCGATCTCTTTCTTAAGGGAATGTAAAAGAGAAACATGACACATGATATGAGACCGAAGGATTAATATTAATGTTAATATTTAATAAAGGTTACATTGCAAAATTTCATGCTTGCTTTTCACAGCACACACTCATTACAACTAGCGACCACATCAAAATTGGAGCCTGTGACACATCGTGCTTGAATTCTCACTCTAAAGTCAAAACCACCCATTGATGAATTGAAGCCATTCGATCCAAACTGTCACTCTAAACCACCACATTATGCTATATCTTTATCATGATACTTTTCTGGATAAATTCTGAAATCCAGAGCCAAGACACATCATAGTGACAGTTCCCGTCGAGGCATCAGGTTTCATGACAAACTTAACATCCAAAAAGTCTCTTATGTGCCTTAGTGCTTCTATTCCATAGGGTGACAGCTTCCCAACCCGAACTTCTGAAACATCTTTTGGACACAAAGCACATAGAAGAAACAGCAGTCCCTGTTAATATACACACAACCAAGAGATTGGTAAGACGAGGAGCTTGAGGGAAGTATGATCAGCTAGAACTCACAAAGAGATTAATGTTGTCAGTAAGTTATACACACCTGATGTGTTGAATCTACTACTCCCCCCTGTTTAATTTCCGTAAGTAGTGCAGAAGCAATTTGCTCGCCAACTTCCTCAGCAGGGATCAAATCTTTCCTATCATCCTCTAAGTCTGCATCATCTTCTCCTCTTGCATAAGAAACTGTAGTATCAGCAGATATAACACAACCAGAGGTAGTCTCTGCAACTAGAGAAATTCCATAGCCAGGTGACCTGCAATCAATTCAGATATAGTCAGCAGAGCCCAAATTAAACATGTTCTGGATGGTTACTACATAAAAAGACAGCAAGTGCGAGATATCCACAAAATGATCATACATTCCAGCTTGTGCTCCAGCTTTATGATCTGTAAAGATGTGAACATCTGAAAGAAAAGGATTCAAGATTCCTCGAGCAGCATGTATAATGGTATTCTCAAACTGAACAGATACCCTAGTTGAAAAGGAAACACCTCTAATTCTCTTCACCAGACCTTCATCAACCCATTTAATAGCCTGTATAATAGCGGTCGCCAAAAAAATTGGTCAAAAGAATCATTTATAGTTTTCTGACTGACTGTCATTTGGCTGCCCGCAGAATACAAAACAACGAAGTGAAGGAGAAAAAACTCACTTTCAAACTATTCGGAACCATAGGAACTGAAAGAAGTACTTCTCCACCACCTTTAGGAGCAACTCCCCGACTCTCAATTTTCAGGTCCAATCCTTCTGCAGGGACTCCGAACTGCTTCAGTATAGGCAAAGTAGTTGATCGAAAAGTATCAATAGATGGGTCCTTCGAATCATTTGTTATCCCTGAAAATGTTGTTTCAAACTTTGAGATAATAACCAAATTCTTAAAATAATTGCGGCATTTACTATCACATTCAGTTACAAGGAAATCAATGATTTGAACCGCTAACCTGTTAGACGTTATCAAAGCACTGAATTAGTGGATCCTAAGTCATAACTAAAGAGGCCAACACAATACAATTTTTAAATTGGAGGGACGTTGTTGCTTCCTTTGAAATTTTTTTTGTTGGTTGTTTTTTAAAATATGATATTATATTTATTTTTTCACGTCTAAGGTGACACCGCTTACAAAAATTCATGCGTACGCCACTGAGGATTGGAGTGCCAAAGGTAAAATTTGGAGCACAAAACTGCCCTTTAACTCATCCTAGTTGCAAAATTGTGAAAACATGTGATAGAAATTGTAGCAATTATGGTATGAAACTGACACAAAGAGATAAGATGTCATAGTCGACATTCCAGACTGATTAATCCAGTTAAGTGTTAGTTTGGACAAATCTTAGCTATAAAATGATACCTCAATTCAAGCGTCCTCTTAGTACTTAATCTCCTTCCATATACTTATCCCGAGTTTTAATGCACTATCCTTTACAAGAGTAAACAAAATTAAAAAAAAAAATATGGCCATCTGAACATTCTTTTTTTCTGCTGTTGACGCTTCATGAATTTTAAATCATGGGAATTGAATTGATATCACAACATGTATTCACTTTTAAATGGGTCATCATTACATCCATTCCTGAGCAAAAGATACATAAAACAGAAGATAATGCTGTTAGTTACCCTGTGAAATGAGTTATTTTCAATATCCAGCGAACTCAAGGAACTCCACATAGAACATAATCTAGATATTTTCTTTTGTATAAGGAGAACATAATATTGTTTTACCAAATACACCTCATGTACATCTCAAAGAACAGTTGGACTTTCCCTTTTCAATCAAGACGAACGCGTTACACTCTGCTTGCTACTGTTTTGCAAATTAGACTAAATTGTGATGATTTCCCGGATATAAATTAGTAAGTTACTGCCTGGCGGATAAAAGAGGGTAAAGGGCATACCTTTGAGCCTAATGGTGAGTGGTTTCTTCCCAAACATACCAAGCACAATCAACGGTTCCAAAAAGTAGCCGATGGAGCGACTTACACCACAATCATGAACTAAATGCCTTCCTCCCATTATAATTCCTGGTTTATACTTTAGTTTTGTTCCTGCCCAAAAATAGCACAACAGGTTCAAAGAATCAATTTTAGAACACGATATACGCAAAAAATGGTATGGTGGGGGGCTGAATAATTTTTACCAGTTTCATTGATTTCAACGACACAATCATCGCAGATTTTTTCAAGGAGGCGGAGGAAAGAGACCTCGTGAGGACGAAGGCCAGGCCAAGTAGCCTCAGAACGAATATCCTCAATAACAATCGATTTGGATGAAAGGGTCGCTAGTAAAAGACGGAGTCTCAAGTTCTGGCTTCCTTTCAGCTTCATGTATGATACTTTCCCCATCTTCTTCGTCTCTGTCTCTAGGTAGGTAGCGGCAAGGTTCAGAGCTGAAAGATGTTTAGGTTTCTTGCTGCTCTTTTCAAAAGGGATGTACCCTCGTATGAATAAAAACAAAATTTTAAAAATAATATAAAATTTATTCAAGATATTTTTGTGTTATAATACAAAAATCAACAAAAAAATATAAGCTCTAAAATAATAAAATATAATTTGTGTTATGAAAATAATTATATTGTGGATGTTCATTTAATACTCCGTTATAGATACATTTAATACTCCATTGACGTTTATCTACAAGCAGCTGATGAAGGCAAATTGCAAGCAACTTAATGAAATGATTTGCAGCAGCTTCTTATTAAACAAGCATGTTACAAGTGGCTCATGCAGACAGCTTACAAGCAGCTCAAGAAAAGCCTTGCAGCTGCTTCCGGAAAAAACTCGCAACTGCTTCATTTCTTCTATAAATAGAGGAATTTTTAGTTCATTATGTACATCAGCTT
Source organism: Nicotiana sylvestris (assembly GCF_000393655.2). NCBI lineage: Eukaryota > Viridiplantae > Streptophyta > Magnoliopsida > Solanales > Solanaceae > Nicotiana > Nicotiana sylvestris. The sequence goes on from NC_091058.1 coordinate 61,660,079, forward strand.
GAAGTTGAATAATATATCAATCTCTCCTTATACTTGCCTTCGATTTATTTACTTAGTAGTCTTTATTTTATAACACGTTATCAGCACGAGACTCTGCCATTTTGAGCACTTACTTTGAATTTAATTTCTATTTCAGTGTCCATCTCCGATGTAAAGCGACACTCTTACGTCCGTGGTTAGATCTTGTTCATTCCGAGCATCATAAGGTAGATTATACCCTTGAGGTGATGAGTTTTTCTTCTTGGCAGTAGTGATGTAAATATTACTTACATCTGGAGTGGCCAAATTTGCGTAAATTAAATTGAGCATTTTGCTTATATTTTAATATTGCTTGGTTATATGTTACGTATGCAATACCTATTTTGGTATTTGTTTTCTTCCTAATTATTTTGATAAAGGATTACAAAGTGGATAACATTGTTAGATCCACTTATACTCCAACAGAGTTTGCAAGAAATATACAACCACCAGAAGTGGTTATGTTTCGTATATCTCATTGTAACTAATTTTTTGTTAACAACCAGAAGTGGTATATGCCTATGACCACCAGAAGTGACAATTTCGGCTTTCTATGGTTACAATTTCAGATAAGCTAGAGAAAATTTCTCTATATAACTTGCATGCCTCGATTTGCTCATGAAGTAGCATTATCTTAAAAGAGGTTGAAGCATCACACGATGTGGTGTGATTAATGCACGTTCAAATAATTATGTTCTGTTCCCTGAAGGATGAGAACTTTTGATAAATATTAATTCATTCCCTAGAGTGAATGTGACAATATTAGTAAAGCTCATAAATATGAACGCGCTCTTGATGTAAATATATTACAATTCACCTCCAGAATAGGTAATATGATTAAGAGAATATATACTCAATATTTCGTATTTTAATTTGTTGTTGAAGTAGTAAAACAATTGAAATTTACTCCTGAAGCAGAAAAATATTATGAAACTATGTCTTTTTGTGCTTAAATAAATAATGAACTATTCAAAGTTATTTTTGAAGCACATTTTTATTCCATGGAGTAAATAAAGAAATACCACAACTCACTTCGTGAAGAGGTAGAATAACAAAGGATATAAATATCATTTTTGTGGCATAAAGATCATTGCTGCACGTACCTGTTGTAAGTAAAACATCTTGGGTAATTTATTAAGTATCATTCTAAGGCAAAAACATTCTTGTAGAATATTTTCTACTACAACCATATTAATATGTTATGATTAGTTATCGAGTTCCCCGAAGGAAATAACAACTCATGTATCTTTCCCCGAAGTATATAATGACTATGTGGTTGCCGATTTGATATAAAATTTTCAGATGTTAATGGCGTCTATCCCTAAATGAGATATTTGTCACAAAGTTGGTGGTAAAAATACTGAAACTCTTAATTTCTTACATTTACAAATTTAGAATTGTTTTTATAGTATTCATTTGATTATGATTTTCTCTCATGATACCAGAAGTTTCTGAGAAATATTTGGTAGTACAAAATATATCAACAACTCCTGAAGAGCTAACTGTTTGTCTAGAAATATATGACATTAGTAGTGTCCGATAAATATTAGATTGTGGATAATGAATGAAGGCTCTTGAAGTGTGATGAATTTGGGTCATTACTTGTTTTTAAAATGAATTTTGCATTTCGAGGCCTTAAAAACCTCTTTCAGCATCACCTCGATTTGCGTGCGTAGTCCGGACGCATAGTCGGAAGCTATTATGTGAAAATCTGTGAAAAATATTGTAATTTTGACTTAAAATGCATTTAAGTTGACTTCGGTCAATATTTTGGGTAAATAGACCCGGACTTGTGATTTGACGGTCTCGGAGGGTCCGTAGAAAAATATGGGACTTGGGCGTATGCGCGGAATCAAATTCTGAGGTCCCAAGCCCGAGAAATGAATTTTTAGAGAAAATTGTTTTCTAGAAATTTCTATGAGTTTTAGAAATGAAATGCATTTAGAATTTGATAGTATCGGGCCCGTATTCTGGTTTCGGAGCCCGATACAGGTCTTATATGTGAAATAAGATGAGTCAGTGAAATTTGGTAAGAAACGGAAGTCGTTTGAGGGGATTCAGACCCGTAGTTGTGAAAATTCCTACTTTGAAAGTTTTGAGATTTTTCTTAGATTTCTATGCTAAATTTGTTGTTTAAAGGTTATTTTGGCGATTTGATCCCACGGATAAGTTCATATGATATTTTTGAGTTAGTACGTATGCTTGGTTTGGAGCCCCGAGGGCTCGGGTGAGTTTCGGATGGGTTTTGAACTTATGAAAGTTGCAGGTTTTTGTTGTTCGGTGCACATGGATTTTGTTCTTCGCGTTCGCGTAGTCCCACTCGCGAACGCGTAAGGCAAATTTCTCACGTGCCAGTTTTCTTCTTCGTGAACGCGAAGCCTGCGACGCGAACGCGAGGCTAAGGGGGGAGTACCCTTCGCGAACGCGTCCAGGCACTCGCGAACGCGTAAGGCAATTGGCCTGGGGGAGGGGGGTTCTCACTTGTTTTACGCGAACGCGGCCACTGGCCCGCGAATACGAAGGCTCGAGGGGTCAAAGCTCCGCGAACGCGACCCCAAGGTCGCGAACGCGAAGGTCACCTAGGCCTAATTCATCGCGAACGCGACAGGCCTATCGCGAACGTGATGAAAGCCTGTCTAGTGATTTTAAAACAGAAGCAAAACATGACTTAAACAAAATTTCATAACTTCTTCTTCCAAACTTCAAATTGGGCAATTTTGAAAAGGGATTTCACCACCAATTTCATAGGTATGTAATCTTAGACTCATTTTCTTCAATTTTCATTTACACCCATTAGATTTCTAGGCCTAAATCATGTTTTTAATGGTAGAAAATTAGAGATTTGGGTAGAGTTAGGGTTTTTTGTATAATTGGGATTTAGACCACGTTTTGGGGTTGAATTTTGGAACTAATTATGTTTTCGGGCTCGTGGGTGAATGGGTGACGGGTTTTGGTCCGAACCTTGTATTTTGACCAAGCGGGCCTGGGGTCAATTTTTCACTTTTTGGGAAGAATGATAGGAAAGCCATAATTAAATTGGAATTGGATTGTTTAGCGTTTATTGATGTTATTAAGTCAATTATGTATAGATACAATTGATTTGGAGCCAAATTCAAAAGGAAAAGCAGTGTTTGAGGCTTGAGTTGGCCGTGGAAGTTCGAGGTAAGTGTTTGGTCTAACCTTAGTTTGAGGGATTAGGAGTTGTGTTCTATTTGCTACTTGTTTCTTGTTGAGTACGACGTATAGACATGGTGATGAGTATCTATACATTGGTGTCGAGCATGACCGTGAGTCTTAAATTGAAATTTATTGTGTTCTTAAATAATACTACGGATGCTTAATTTGATGATTCTTTGTATTACGCAAGGATTATGATTATTCTCGTGGAAATTACTTATGATTGAGTATTGGTGTTAGTTGAGGTAGTTAGATGTTGGAACAAGTTTGGTTATAGCTGTTTCTCCCCTGCCGGGATATATTTACTTATACTGTCGATTTTCTTGCCGGGATAGCGTTGTTTCTTTATTGATCCTTTGTCGGGACTCTATTTGTGAATTGGTATTGAATTGTATACGTGGATCGGGTTGCACGACGCAATAGTGATAATGAATATGGATCGGGTTGCACGCCGCAACAGTGATAAATGATATGGTTCGGGTTGCACGCCGCAACAGTGATAAATGATATGGATCGGGTTGCACGCCGCAACAGTGATAAATGATACGGATCGGGTTGCACTCCGCAACAGTGATAAATGATACGGATCGGGTTGCACGCCGCAATAGTGTTATTATGTTTTGGATCGGGTTGCACGCCGCAATAATAGAAAATACGAATTGTTTATAGATTGGCTGCGAGTTCTTCATTGATTTGTTGTAGATTCTAAATTGTTCCTTATGCTTTTCTCTTAATTTACTGTTGGTATTGATATTCCCCCGCAGCATGTACCCCCTCCCATCTTTACTTGTGTATTTCTGTTTTATTTTCCGTTATATATTATATAATTGCACATGTTTATTTGGTAGGTCCTAGCCTCGTCACTACTTCGCCGAGGTTAGGCTAGGCACTTACCAGCACATGGGGTCGGTTGTGCTGATGATACACTCTGTACTATGTGCAGATCCTGGAGCAGCTTTTGGACCGTAGCTTTGGGTGGTTGCCTTCAGTCCAGCTAGAGATCCCGAGGTAGTCCTACAGGCATCCGCATGCCCGACGTTCTCTTCTATCTTTTTATGTATTCTGTTTTCATTTACTTCCGAGATAGGTTGTACTTCTCCTTTCGGACACTTGTATGTAGTATTCATAGACAGTTCGTGATATTGTGATACCGGATTTCGGGTAAAGACATATGTTGGCATCGTCATGTAGGCTTTGGTTATTTTATCAGATTAAGTCTTCCGCTTGTTTTATTTATTGTTAATGTTTTACTGTTGATCACATGTTAGTTTAAATTGTTAAAAGGGGCTAATAAATGAGTTAGTAATTATACAATACGCGGCTTGCCTAGCTTTCATGAGTAGGCGTCATCACGACTCCCGAGGGTAGGAAATCTGGGTCGTGACATGAAGAGCTTATATACAAATATATCATTCATATGATATGATTATGATCAAAACATATGTTGTAGTAAACTTGAAGTTTACTAATACAAATGACAATCATACTGAGACTACAAATGATTGAAAGATTGAATCTTCATGTTTCCACAATCATAGGGGGTAAATATGTATGTGAGAAGTTACTCCCTTATTCTTCAATTTATACTACATCATGTATCACAGTAAACCAGAAGTTTACTAATGCAAAAACAGCTACAGTAAATCAGAAATTTGCTTATAGAAAAGTAGCCACAGCAAAACAGAAGTTTACTAATGCAAAAGCAGCTACAGTAAATCAGAAATTTACTTATGCAAAAGTAGCCACGGTAAATTAGAAGTTTACTAATGCAAAAGTTTGTGCCATAGTAAACCAGAAATTTACTAAGAGATAACACATGTCATGGTAAACTTGAAGTTTTCATTTGTCATTTTAAATGAGCTATTTGAGAATTCAGGTAAGCATATACTGAAGAACTAGGAGATTATTCAAGTGTTCTCTTGTGTTGCTTGTTCTCATAATAAATTGATTATACCAACTAAAGTTGGGATTAAAACCCCTGATTCTGAAATATATAAAAGGTAAATATGGGCGCATTCACCTGTCATGTGAACCACTTATAGATGCATATATAAGATGGTTACATGTATGTTTATTGTCAACTTGTAGTTTGACATTTGAGATTGTTTTCTCAATTAAGAGCATAACTTTCAGATTATGCAAGACAGTTCATCTTGATAATGCTGGTTTATATCCAAGTTGGTTTAGCATTGAATACCTCCTACTAATGGATAAACTATTGCTTATGAGAACAAAGCTTCATGTGTTGGTCTAAGATTTTCTAAATTGCATATAGCAGCACTTATATGCATCAGACCAGCAATATATGATAAGTCCTCCCCTCACAATTGGTTTAAGATCAGAAACCAAATATTTCTACTATCTTTTGATGTGTGGTATATGATTAATTTCTCTACCACAATACACAAAGATATGTTTCTCAAAGAAGATTGGAGATATATGTTAGTTTTTCTAACATTAGGGGATGGAATAAATAGTTGAAAAATATGCTATATGAATCGAATTATCATTAATATGATCCTCACTTAGAAGATAATTCAAGTCAAATTCCAGAAGCATTTGTTAATCTAAAATTAAATATCATATTTCAGCTCCAAATGCTCCTATTAAAATTAAAGTCCCTAAAGGATAGAGTTTACTGTACGCATGAAGCGTGGTAGACCAATCGATTCCAAATGTAACAATCCTTGAAAAATGATAGGAGTTAATGATCATAATGAGGAGGAAATGAGCTCTAGAAGAGCCCACGACATAACATTTCATGAAACTCCAAAAGAAGTTCAGATACCTGAAAATAAAGAAAGTGATGAGATCTCAACAAGTTATTTCACTTAGGAAATGATACAAATTATCATCGACGATATATTTGATGCAATATAGTGCACAATATTATAAAAGATTGTAAGGATCAGACCTATAGTCCAGACACCTGAAGATGTCATGTCATTTAAATGCAAGTCATAACCTATATGAATATCCCTGAAGGATTTAAAATGCATGAAACATATAGTTCAAAGTCTCGAGAAATGTACTCGATCAAATTATAAAGGTCATTGTACCGTTTAAAGTAATTTGGGCGCATGTAGTATAATCGCCTCAATGAATATTTGCTAAAAGAAGGTTACAAGAGCTCCAGAAGGCAATTGAATATCTTAAGAAAGAATTTGAGATAAAAAATCTTGGAAAGACAAAACTTTGTCTTGGTCTACAAATTGAACATTTAGCAGATGTGATCTTTATCTATCAATATGCCTATACAGAAAGGGTCTTAAAATGCTTTTACATGGACAAAGCGCACCCATTGAGTACACCAATAGTTGTTCTATCACTTGAAGTGAATAAGGATATGTTCCAACCTCCAGAAGAGGATGAACAACTCTTTGGTCCCGAAATACCTTATGTTAGTGCAATTGGTGCACTTATGTATCTTGCTAATGCTACAAGGCCTAACATAGCATTTTTTGTTAATTTACTAGCAAGATATAGCTCTTCTCCTACACGGAGATATTGAAACGAGATTAAGCATATATTGTGATATTTAAAGGGAACTCTTAATATAGGGTTTGGTTTATGCTAACAAAGGTAATGCAGATCTTGTTGGTTATGCATATGTGGGTTATTTATCTAATCTCTATAAAGTTCGATCTCAAACCAAATACGGTTTACATGTGGAGGTACTGTCATATCATGGCACTCCACAAAGCAATATATTGTTGTTACTTCTACAAATCATGCTGAGACAATAGTTATTTATAGAGCAAGTAGGGAATGCATATGGTGGATATCGATGATTCATTTTATTCGAGAAAAATGTGGTTTAGAATGTGATAAAAGATTAACAATTTTATACGACGACAATATTGCATGCATAACCCAATTGACGGGAGGATTTATAAAAGGAGATAGAACGAAACACATTTCACCAAAATCATTCTACACACATGACCTTCAGAAAAATGGTGACATTGTTGTGCAACAAATCTGTTCAAGTGAAAATCAGGCAGATTTGTTCACTAAATCTTTGCCAACTTCAACTTTTGAGAAATGGTATACAAGTTTGGAATGCAGAGACTCAAATATTTGAAACAAGGTTTTCATTAGGGGGAGTGAAATATGCGTTGTACTCTTTTTCTCTTACTAAGGTTTTTCTCGTAAAATTTTTAATGAAGCAGCCAGAAATGCGTATTACTAAATATGTGTACTCTTTTTCCTTCACTAGGATTTTTTCCACTGGATTTTTCCTAGTAAGGTTTTAACGAGGCACAATATCTTTTTAATGAACATTCAAGGGGAGTGTTATGAAAATAATTATATTGTGGATGTTCATTTAATATTCCGTTATAGATAATCTTCCTGAAGAAGGTTATCTATTTAGTAATCCATTGAAGCTTATCTACAAGCAACTCAATGAAATAATTTGCAGTAGCTTCTTATTAACACATGCAGGTTGCAAGCAGCTCATGCAGATAGCTTACAAGCAGCTCAAGAAAAGCCTTGCAGCTGCTTCCTGAAAAGCCTCACAGCTAGAGCTGTCAAAACGGGCCAGCCCAGCCCACCCCAAGCCTCGCGGGCTTTTAAATTTGGTGGGCTAGGACGGGCTGACCCGCCACATGAACGGGCCTTAAATGGCCAGCCCAACCCATCCCTAAGAGGGCCGTGGGATAGGGCGGGCCGACCCTTCAATTTTTTTTAAGAAAAAGAATTTCTTTATATTCTTAAATATTTTTTTGAGACATAGTCGATTAATCATTTAAATAACTTTTGTTTACTTAGAGCGTAAAAAAAACTTGATATTTGATGAGGAATCTCGTAATTGAAATGCAAATTCTCTATATCTCTAATTCTTCCTTTTTAAAGTTACATGAATATTTTCATAATGCTTTTCTTTTATTTTCCTCAGATTCAAGGATTGCTTCAATGAGTTTAAATGCTGGGGTTTTTTAATTTAGGATTAATATCATTTGCTGATTTCATCATTATAGTCCATAAAATTTTTAAAATTCCTGAAATTTGCTAGTGATCATTTTTTTTTGTATTCAAAATTGATTTTTTTCTATACTAAAGAGCAGTTTAAACATTAATAGTATATTAAAGTAATCTAAACTGATCATTGGCCACTTAAAGTAATATTTTCTTTTGAAAAATAATTATTATTGACCAACTAAAACTTTCCGAGTTCGTTATTAATTAAGCAAAAGAAAAACTAATTTTGTCAAATTACATGCATGTCAAAAATGTAAATTCTAGTTGATATGGAAGGGTGAATGAGCAATCTAGACTTGGGGAATGAGGTTTATAATTAATAGTTTTTTTTAATTTTTACTTTTTTAAAAGTATTAAATATTTAGTAGTTAATTATTTTGTTAATTTTTAGCCAACGGGTCGGCCCAGGCCCAGCCTCGGTCAAGCCTCAAGGGCCAGCGGGCTGACTTGGGCCGGGATTATAAGTCTCAACTTTAAATGAGCTCAAAAAATTCTAGCCCAACCCTACCCAAGTAGTGGGCTGGGTTGGGCTAGCCTCACGGGCTAAGCCCATTTTGACGGCTTTACTCGCAGCTGCTTTCTTTCTTCTATAAATAGAGGGGTTTTCAGTTCATTATGTACATCAGCTTGAAGTTGAATAAATATCAATCTCTCTATATTTGCCTTCGATTTATTTACTTAGTAGTCTTTATTTTATAACAATTTGTACCTACATGCCTTGCTAAGTTTTATATTTATAATAATTTTATACAAAAAGAAAGTTTTTCGAAAGGTAAAAAGGTAATTTTTCAAGGCACATGTCCCTACGTGCCTTGGAGTCTTAATGTGAATTTGCAAAACCTAAATATATGATTTTCTTTTAAAAATATAATATATTACAAAATTTAAATAATTTTTTTTACATAGAATGTAGTTTATTTTAAAGTTCTAAATAATACCAAAATAATGAAAGTCCTAAATATTAAAAAATAATCAAATAATTAATTTGTCCAGTGTAAACTTTATTTTAAAGGAGTAAAAAAGATAAATGACAGTTTACTTTTAATATAATATAGAGTATCATAAATAACATTATTTTTGGTTCACTTCAAAAATAATAGATTATATATATATACTAGTCTTTCGGCATGCGCGTTGCGCGTGTACTGCAATACAATAGATGTATTTTTCTTAGAAAATTAATTTTAAACTCAAAATAATCATTTAATTATTTTTCTAATTTTTTAGGACTTTAACATTAGCTAAAATTTTACTTATTAACTTTTTTTTATTTAAACTATATAAAAACTTACGTAACACATTAACTTACGTGTAACATATTTATTAAATCAAAACTAACGTAACTTTTCCATTAAAAACAAAGCTAAACTGCTACATGAATTCAAAAGTTTTAAATATCATCTGGATCATCAATGAAGAAGCATTTAGTTAAGTTAGTTAAACATTTTTAATTACATTAATCTATCCCATAAGATACAAATATAAAATAGTCATATCTTACTTAATAGTCTTGGTGTATGTTTTTTTGTACCAATGTGGTTGTACCGTTTGTTAGTATCAAATTAAGTTAGTACTCTTTGATTCTTTAATCACAAGAACTTAACTAAATAGAATGAGTGAATGAAAGAATTACAAGGAGCAAAAAAGAATGACAAAATGTGGAAATTTAGAATTGCTTTAATCTCTAAAGTAAAATGTTTGGCTTTTGGAGAATAGCCAAAATATAATTAAGGTTGTGTTTTTAGATTAACCAGCGGTTATTCAAAAATTCAATTGGGATAGTTACTAAGAAGAAACACACCCTTTAGTGAACTTACTTCAAATGGTTCCTTCTTTTCCTTTTAAGAAAAATACTATTATTAAATATCTTTCTAGTTTTTATGAAATTATTATTATTATTAAATATAAATATACATTATTAAAAGGGTATTTTGGTTCTTTTTAATTTTTCAAATATTTTCTTATTTAAATTCAAGAATTAACAATAAGTTCCTACAAGATGAAGAATCGATTCAGTATGTTTACAAATTATGTTTATATAATCCAGTTCATGATAATGTAATTAAAACATTGATAATAAAAATTTAAGCATAATGCAATGCTAATAAAATAATTAAACCTAAAGTCATATAAATCCTTTTAATCATAATGCTATACTTTTTTGGTAACTTAATTTAATTCAAGCCTTTTTAATTTTCATATGATTGTTATAAGCTTGCAGAAACTTTTATACTTTGTATTTGTTTAATAGTTGATGATGTTTGACTATACTTTATCCTTTATGAGGATCTTCATAATTAAAACTATTTTCATCGAATACATCAAAATGATAAATTACAATAGTAACAACACAAATACCTAATCGCAATATATATATTCTAATTTCGAATTATACTCTGAAATCCTTCTAAATATTTGGATCCTTATAAAAAAATTGTGATATTTTTCTTCTTCATCCTCGATCACATTTGAATACATTTAAAAAAGCGAATTTAGTTACTTAAATGAAAAGACACCGCCTTTTAGAAAAGATACTTCAAAATAAATTAGTTTTTATTTTTTTATTTTTATAAATAATTACTTTTTTAAAAGGGTATTTTAGTAATTTAACTTTCTAGTTTAGGGCTTTTCACTTTTAATATAGTATAGATAAATTTTTTTAAAAGGATATTTTAGTAATTTAACTTTCTAGTTTAGGACTTTCCACTTTTAATATAGTATTAAGTTTTTAAAATTAAATAAATCTTATTAAACATATATGAGTTATAAACTAAAAAATTTTAAAAAAAGCACGAGTTCTTTAAAATGTTGGATGATAATCCCATATGGTTAATTCGGTAAAGAGAGCTATTGTTTGTTGGAATAAATGCAAGATTTAGTTATTTGTTTCAACATAAGAGGAAGTAGTTTACTTTTATCGATTCATTGTTAATATTAGGTCATCCAATATTTAAATATTATTCTGATGGTAAAATTCTTTCTTTCTCTTTTATATTTTCAAATATCTTTTTGTTACTTGTTGAAGTTATCGAGTGTAGTATTTAAATATTATACCAAAAGAATGATTGATGAATAAAAAACAATGTTTGAATAGAAAAGTAGTTCAAATATTATATGAAAATATATTATAGTTCATATATATATATATATATATATATATATATAATTTAAAGGTAATACGAAAGGAATTACACTAATGTTATATTGTTCAAATATAAGAAAATGATTTGTATAAATAATTAAAATCTTAATTTGATTTTAGATTCCTAGATATTGACACTTTTTCCATAGGTCAAACAATTTTATTTCACAAAATATCTTATTTTAACTATATTAAATATTCGTCCAATTAACAGTAAAAAGTTGCAGAACTCTAATAAGAATCAACTTGAAAAAATAACTTCTTTATTAGAGGAACAAATATTATTCTAGACAAACTGTATTCTTTCGATTTTACCATTATGGATTTGAATATGAATTGAATTTAGTCCATCACTAGCTAACTTACATAAATTCAAAGTGGATATAATTTTAGTTGAAGTTAAAGTTTATAAGCCAGTGTCTAAATATTGTAGTATATAATTTATATATAAGGTAAATTTTAATTTATTGTAAAGTTTTAAATATAGGATCGTTTACTTAATTCAGATAAGGAAAGTTATGTCAATTCAAATAAGAAAATATCTAATAATCAAAATTTTAGTAGATTTAAATCCTAAATATTAGGAAAATAATTTGAATTACGATTTTGTCCAATGTGAACTCTATTTTAAAAGGGTAAAAAAAGTGAATGATATTTTGCTAAGGGTCTTCGTGCTTTTAATATAGTATAGATATATATAGATATAGATATAAATAATAGAGGGCCCTAAGGCCAGTGACGTGTCACTCCCATTCAACAACAAATCCATTTCTTCCCTCTATGCTTATTTGTCGTTTCAAAAGAGATACTCCCCGCGAATAACAAAAAAAACTCAAAATATACAAACCCCTTCAGGTGGAACCGCTTCTTCCCCGCCTATTCTCTACTCTCTATTTTCTTACACTTTTTCTCTACTTTTTTTTTTGTTATGAATAGAATTCTATTTAGAGTGAATGTCTATCTTGTAGAGAGTTTTACTTTGTGGCTAAGTCATTTTTCCCCTATAAATAGAGAGATCTTACTCCATTGTAAATCATCCAAAATTCAATAAGAATTTCCTCTCTCTCTTTCTCTGTAATATTGTTCTTCTTCTTTTATTATTTTATAACATATTATCAGCACGAAACTCTACCGTCTCAAGAAGATTAAGGTACAACTTTTCTCCTCTTTTAATTATGACTGATATTATGAAAAGAAAGTTCGTTGCCCTTGAAATTTCGGGCAAGAACTATATGACATGGGTGTTCGATGCTGAAATCCATTTAGATGCAATGGATCTTGGAGACGCCATTAAAGACAAAACTAAAGCATCCACCCAAGACTGTGCTAACGCCTTGATTTTCTTGCGCCATCACCTGATGAAGGGTTGAAAATAGAATATCTCACAGTCAAAGATTCACTTGTTTTGTGGAATGACTTAAAAGAAAGATATGACAACTTAAAGTTGGTCACTCTTCCACAAGCACGATATGATTGGGCTCATCTGAGGCTCTAAGACTTTAAGTCTGTTTCTGAATATAATTTTGCAATGTTCAGAATTACTTTTAAATTGAAACTCTGTAGAGATACTATCACTGATTATGATATGCTTGAAAAATGTTTACAACGTTTCATGCCTCCAATATGGTCCTGCAACAGTAGTACAGAGAGAAAGGTTTCAAGAAGTACTCTGAGCTGATTTCTCTTCTCCTTGTGGCTGAACGAAACAACGAATTGCTCATAAAAAATCACGAAAATCGACCCACTGGATCTGCACCATTGCCTAAAATGGATGAGGCGTATTCTCATTATGCTAAGCGTGGAAAAGGTCGTGGCCTTATTCGTGGTCGTGGTCATCGTCTTGGCCGTGGCCGTGGACAAGGAAGAAATTTTCCTGGTATAAATCACCCCCCAAAGAAAAATAATCACCAAAAGTGGAAAGGGAAAGATGAGAAGCCAAAGGCAAATGGTTCAGAAACTGAATGTTATCGTTGCGGTGGAAAAGGCCATTGGGCAAATATTTGTCGTACACCAAGACATTTGGTTGAGCTTTATCAAGCATCTCTAAAGAATAAAGGCTCTGAAGCTAATTTTGTCTCTGACAATGATTTTGACATACCCACTTGGATGTGGCAGACTTCTTTGAGCACCCTGATGGAAAAATAGATCACCTGATCGGTGATGGATCCTTGGTTAAAGATGATTGAGTAGTTCAACTTTTATGTTTGCCTATTTTTAATAGTTAGTAAATAAACATCATGTAATTACAATTCTTTACATGAGTAGTAGTCATTAGTATAAAACAATATTATTTATTTTATAAATCTCGCCGCAGAAATACACATACATTTCATGCGATTTTATAAATAATTGCTTCCTATAAAATTCCATTTCTGAGAGGGCGAGCATTTATTGTCTTTTACTAATTTTGGGATAGAGGGAGAATTGTAACTAGAAAGGAATTGAATGAATTTTTTTTGAAAGAGTAGCAGTGAAGTGTGACATAACCCAGGGAAGTACCCGTTTTTATTTCTTTTTTACAATCATTAAATTTGTAATTTTTAGTTACTATCTATTAACATGATCTTTGAAAATTAAACTGCGGATAATACAAAAACACATTCAGTAATTAGATCTTTTTAAAATGTATTACTGTTTACGAGCCATCTAGATCGAATGAAGCTTTACTTAACAAGATTTTAGTAGTATATGACTGCATTATTTTTCTACGTAATTGTTTGTATCAAAATCAAAAATTGCTTGAAATTGCTTTAAAAGTCATTATTGAATCATTGACTTAACTTTGTTTTCTTTTCCTTTTCTTTGAAAATACTAATGTTTATTCGTATATTTCTTTTGTATGTGAAACCATGTGAAGCAAATATGGATCTCTCTCAAAGCAAACTTGAATCAAATTTCAATTGCAAAAATATTTGTTTAGTTGATTCATGTACGACACATACAATATTCAAAGAAAAGAGATATTCCTCTCATTTAAATATGTGTAAGGCAGATGTTACTATAATTTCTGGTAGTAGTAAATTAATTGAAGACTCTGGAAGAGCTACTATAACTCTGCCTAAGGGATATCATAGAGAATGCAATGTTCTCCTCCAAGTCCAAGAGGAATTTGTTGAGTTTTAAAGATATCCACCGAAATGGATATCATATTGAGACAATAGATGAGAATAATCTTGAATATCTCATCATTACCAAAAATGTCTCTGGCCAGAAAAGGGCTATTGAGAAGTTCCCATCTTTGTCTTGTGGCCTGTATTGGACAAGAATTAGTGCGATTGAGGCACATTCTATTGTAAACCAAAAGGTTACTGATTCCAATACTTTTACTTTGGCATGATCGATTGGAACACCCTGGATCAATTATGATGAGGCGAATTATAGAAAACTCAAATGGGCATTCATTAAAGAATTTAAAGATTCTTTTAAATAATGAATTTTCTCGCACTTCTTGTTATCAAGGCGAGTTAAGTATTAGACCATCACCAACAAAGATTGAAATTGAGTCCTCTGCGTTTTTGGAATGTATACAAGGGGACATTTGTGGACCTATTCACCCATCTAGTGGGTCGTTTAGATATTATATGGTCTTAATAGACGCATCTTCTAGATGGTCCCATGTGTGCCTATTGTCATCTCGCAACCTCGCGTTTGCAAAATTAATGACACAAATAATTCGATTACGGGCACAATTTCCCGATAATCCAATTAAGTCTATTAGACTTGATAATGCTGCTGAGTTTTCATCCCAAACATTTAATGATTATTACTTATCAATTGGGATAAAAGTGGAACATCCTGTAGCTCATGTTCACACTCAAAATGGTCTAGCAGAGTCTTTAATAAAATGTCTGCAATTGATAGCAAGACCGTTACTCATGAAAACGAGGCTGCCCACTTCTGTTTGGGGTCATGCCATTTTGCATGCAGCAATGCTAGTTCGTCTCCAACCGATAAATTATCATAAATATTCCCCGTTGCAACTAGTTTTGGGTCATGAACCTAATATATCCCATTTAAGAATTTTTGGATGCGCAGTATATGTGCCTGTAGCATCGCCATATCGCACCAAAATGGGTCCGCAAAGAAGGTTAGGAATATATGTTGGGTTTGAATCGCCCTCCATCATTCGCTACCTAGAAACATTGACGGGGGATTTGTTTACTGCACGATTTGCAGACTGTCGATTCGATGAGACACTTTTCCCAAAATTAGGGGGGGAAGTTGGTGAAACCAAACAGAAAATTTTGTGGAAAAATCCATCATTATCTCATCTTGATCCACGTGCCTCTATTTGTGAAAAAGAGGTGCAAAAGATTATCCATCTGCAGAGAATAGAAAATCAAATGCCATACACATTTACGGATCTGAAAAGAATAACAAAATCACATATCCTTGCAGAGAATGTTCCAATCCGTATTGATGTCCCTGTTGGACAATCTTCTAGTGTAATAGCTAATGAGTCAAAAACACGCTTAAAACGTGACAGACCATTAGGTTCCAAAGATCGAAATCCTAGAAAAAAGAAAACAAATGATCAAAATGACACTACGAAAGAATCTCATGAAGAAATCCATAATTTAATAAATTCTGAGATTCATGAGGAATCCACTGAGCCCGAGACTCAAGAAAATAAGGAACTATCAATAAATCCAATCGATATTGAGACAAATTTGAATCGAGTAGATATAGTGGTGGATTATGTCTTTGCATATAATGTTGCATCTAGCATTATGCAAGAAAGTGAGGATGTTGAACTTCAATCTGTTGGAGAATGTCGACAAAGACTTGATTGGCCAAAATGGCAAGAAGCAATCCAATTAGAGTTAAATTCACTTGCAAAACGTGAAGTTTTTGGGCCTGTAGTCCAAACACCTAATGGTGTTAAGCTTGTTGGCTATAAATGGGTCTTTGTACGCAAGAGAAATGAGAAAAACGAGGTATAAAGATATAAGGCACGCCTTGTTGCACAAGGATTTTCACAAAGGCCTGGTGTCGATTATAAAGAGACATATTCACCCGTTATGGATGCTATAATGTTCCGTTATCTCATTAGTTTTGCTGTCCATAAAAAGCTTGACATGCATTTAATGGATGTGGTTACCGCCTACCTTTATGGCTCTCTTGATAATGAGATATACATGAAAATTCCCGAGGAATTTAAAATGCCTAAAGCAAATAATTCAAAGTTCCGGAAAATGTTTTCAATCAAATTGCAAAGATCGTTGTATGGTCTAAAGCAATCAGGACGAATGTGGTATAATCGTCTTAGTGAGTATTTATTAAAGGAAGGCTATATAAATGATGTCATTTACCCATGTGTTTTTATAAAGAAAACAACATCGGAATTTGTTGTACTTGCCGTATATGTTGATGACATAAACCTTATTGGAACTCCTATAGAACTCCAAAAGGCAATTGATTATTTAAAGAAGGAATGCGAGATGAAAGATCTCGGAAAGACAAAATTATGTCTTGGGTTGCAAATTGAACATTTGGCAAACGGAATTTTTGTTCATCAATCTGCCTACATAGAAAAGGTATTGAAACGGTTTTACATGGATGGAGCACATCCATTAAGTACTCCGATGGTTGTTCGATTCACTTGATGTGAATAAGGATCCATTCCGGCCTCAAGAAGAGAATGAAGAGCTACTTGGTCCTGAAGTACCATATCTTAGTGCAATTGGTGCACTAATGTATCTTGCCAATACTACAAGGCCTGACATAACTTTTTCACTTAATGTCTTAGCAAGATATAGCTCTGCTCCCACAAGGAGACATTGAAATGGAATCAAACACATATTGCGGTATCTAAAAGGGACTACCGATATGGGCTTATTTTATGACAATAATTGCAGTCCTGATCTTGTTGGTTATGACGATGGTGGGTATTTATCCGATCCACACAAGGCTCGATCTCAAACAGGTTATGTGTTTACCTGTGGAGGCACTGCCATATCTTGTCGATCGACTAAGCAATCAATTGTGGCTACTTCATCTAATCATGTTGAGATAATTGCTATTCATGAAGCAAGTCGAGGGTGTGTGTGGTTGAGGTCTATAATACATCTTATTCGAGACAAATGTTGTTTGAAATGTGACAAACTACCCACGATTTTGTATGAAGACAATGCAACATACATAGCCCAATTGAAGGGAGGATTCATAAAAGGAGATAGGACAAAACACATTTCACCAAAGTTATTTTTCACACATGATCTTCACAAGAATGGTGATATCAATGTGCAACAGATTCGTTCAAGTGATAATATGGCTGATTTGTTCACAAGATCTCTACCAACGTCAACCTTCAAGAAGCTAGTGTACAAGATCGGGATGCGAAGGCTCAAGGATGTGAATTGATACTCTCATCAGGGGGAGTTAATGCGCGTTGCACTCTTTTCCCCTTACAAGGTTTTGTTCCACTGGGTTTTCCTTGCAAGGTTTTTAACGAGGCAACCAAAAGGCATATTATTAGAGATGTGTACTCTTTTTCCTTTTCTAGATTTTTTTTGGAGTGTTATGAATAGAATTCTATTTAGAGTGAATGTCTATCTTGTAGAGAGTTTTACTTTGTGGCTAAGTCATTTTCGAGCCCTGACTAATTCCAGGGGTGCACAGGCCCTCGGCAAAGAGTTTCCGCAAGTGCACTACGGTTAATTCAGATTTTATCCAATCCGATGACCATCTTTAATTGTTTGCATCCAGTGGGTTTCGAACTTGAAACCTTGAAAGGAAGCAAACCCAAGGCTCTAAGTCAATTGCCACCGGCCAAGCCTGATGCTTCACTTTTTCTCTATTCCTTCGTCTCTTTCACTTCTCTGTACTCCTCCGTCTCTTTCTGTGTACTCCTCCATCTCTTTTGTACCCTTCTCTCCCTTCTTATTTTTACGCCCATGAACTGTTTGAAAAAATGCTGTACTGGCACCCGGAATTTGCAACTAGTTCTGTTCGATCAACAAATACCGGTATGTACTTCGTTCAAACAAATTTTTACCCATTATGCTAAGCAATTCTAATCTAATAAATGATATATTTGCCTACTCTAATTCTATTGAAAGAGCATAATTGGGATTGGGTTCGTGATTCTATATGCAACCAATTAATGTTTGTGGTCTATGTTGTGTGTGAATGAGTATTCTCTTCTATGCGAAGTGCCAATGTGCGGACTGCTGTATTTTGTTATTTTTTCCCATCATTTTAATTTTCCCCCCTCTTTCTGTGTGTTTGCAGGATTGCAGAGTAATCTTATTTACCTACTCTATTCTAAAAAAAAATATCACGACATAATTTTGACAATTCCGAATACTAATCTATCTTCTCTCTCTTTCATGAAAAGTTCTGTAATTAGTGCTGAACCTATGAAAAATTAAGGAGAATTTGAATAATATATTATCAGTAATAATGATTATGCTAAAATTAAATTATTCAACTCCTTCACAAGCAATTTTAATTAGCAAAAACCAATCTTTCATCGAGCACAAATGTATATACTTCGTTCTGAAATTGAAGGCATAGTAACGTTCATCATTATTATTGAATAGCAAAGGAGAACCTGAAAAGGAACAGCAACAGCAACAGCAAAAAGGCACAATTCGGTTTCACCATGGCTCCTTTAGTGGATTTGGAAAAGGTACACCCTTTTTCTATTTCCGCGTTTCATGCTATACACATTGCGCAAAGGATACTCTTTTCACTAACTATCATGTTTTGACAATTTGTGTATTGGTTTAAGTTGGATTTCCCGTGACACCACCCGTGAGATTATACTGAGTATGTTGTTGTTATTGTTTAAGTTGGATTTCTCAGAACCAAGTATATATATATTTGTGCTCGATGAAAGATTGGATTTTGCTAATTAAATTGCTTGTGAAAGAGTTGAATAATTTTATTTTAGCATAATCATTATTACTGATAATATATTATTCAGTTCTTCTGTGGTCCCCATTTAGCTTTCCTTTGAAATATTTTTTGTCAGGTCAGCGACAAACGTGCCGTAAGTTATATTTTGTAAACCTTGCAGTATGGTCGATAAAGCTAAGGAGTTGGAAGGAAGGTTATCGGCAATGGGAGCTTGGAGGAGTGGTGGGGACGTGAACACAATGTGGTCGACGACGGCGGACTGTATAAGAAAGGCGGCGAGAGAGGTGTTAGGGATATCTACGGGCCGCAATGGTGGTCACAAAGGAGATTGGTGGTGGAATGCAGTTGTCCAAGGTAAAGTGGAAGCGAAGAAGGCGGCTTACCTGCGGTTAGTAGGGAGCACTAACGAGGAGGAGAAGAGAGAGAACAATCAAAGGTATAAGGTAGCTAGGAAGGAGGCAAAAGATGGCAGTGACGGAGGCTAAGACGACAGCTTTTGCTCGTCTGTATGAGGAACTAAGGAACAAAGGTGGGGAGAAGAAGTTATTCCGATTCGCTAAGGCGAGAGAGAGGACAACTCGAGATCTAGACCAGGTGAGGTGCATAAAAGATGACGACGACAAAGTTTTGATGGGAGATGACCAGATTAAGAGGAGGTAGCAGACCTACTTTCATAAACTTCTAAGTGAAGAAGGAGATCAAGATATTAGACCTGGGGAATCGAGGAATGCCGACAGTCACCATGAATTAAGTAATTGTAGGGACATTGAGATCGATGAAGTCATGGAGGCAATGCGTAAGATGAGAAGGGGCAGAGCTACCGGGCCAGACGAAATTCCGGTGGAACTGTGGAGGTGTGTGGGTAGAGCAGGCTTGGAATGGCTTACTGCATTGTTTAGTGTTATATTCAAGACTAATAGGATGCCGGAAGAGTGGAGGTGGAGTACAATGGTCCCATTGTATAAGAACAAAGGTGATGTCCAGAGCTGTAACAACTATAGGGACATCAAATTACTAAGTCATACCATGAAAGTTTGGGAGAGAGTGGTAGAAATGAGAGTGCGAAGGACAGTGTCTATTTCAGACAACCAGTTCGCGTTCATGCCGGGGCGATCTACCACAGAAGCTATCCACCTTATTAGGAGGTTGGTGGAACAGTACAGGGATAGGAAGAAGGACCTTCACATGGTGTTTATTGATCTGGAGAAAGCGTACGATAGGGTTCCTAGGGAGGTCTTATGGAGCTGCTTAGAGGATAAAGGGGTCCCGGTTGACTATATTAGGGTGATTAAAGACATGTATGCTGGAGCTAAGACTCGGGTTAGGACAGTAGGAGGCGACTCTGAACACTTTCCAGTTATTACGGGGTTGCACCAAGGGTCTGCGCTCAGCCCATTCCTATTTGCCCTGGTGATGGATGCACTGACTCATCATATTCAAGGGGAGGTGCCATGGTGCATGCTATTTGCTGATGACATTATTCTAATTGACGAGACACGAGGCGGCGTCAACGAGAGGCTAGAGATTTGGAGACATGCTCTTGAGTCTAAAGGTTTCAAGTTGAGCAGGACGAAGACGGAATACCTCGAGTGCAAATTTGGAGTTGAGCCGACGGAAGCGGGAGTTGAAGTGAGGCTTGACTCTCAAGTCATTCCCAAGAGGGGTAGTTTCAAGTACCTTGGATCGGTTATTCAGGGGATCGGGGAGATTGACGAGGATGTCACACACCGTATAGGGGTGGGGTGGATGAAGTGGAGGTTAGCGTCGGGAGTCTTGTGTGACAAGAAAGTGCCACCGTTACTAAAAGGTAAGTTTTATAGAGCAGTGGTTAGGCCTGCCATGTTATATGGAACTGAATGTTGGCCGGTAAAGAACTCACACATCCAGAAGATGAAAGTAGCAGAGATGAGGATGTTGAGGTGGATGTGCGGGCATACAAGAATGGATAAGATTAGGAATGAAGATATTCGAGAGAAGGTGGGCGTGGCCCCCATGGAGGACAAGATGCGGGAAACAAGACTCAGATGGTTCGGGCACATTCAGAGGAGGAGCACTGATGCACCGGTGAGGAGGTGTGAGCGACTGGCTATAGTGGGCACGCGGAGAGGTAGAGGACGACATAAGAAGTATTGGGGAGAGGTGATCAGACAGGACATGACGCGACTTAGGATTACTGAGGACATGGCCCTTGACAGGGAATTATGGAGGTCGAGTATTAAGGTTGTAGGTTAGGGGAGAGTTGTGAATATTTTTACAGCACAATAGAGTGAGACTAACCAATTAGGAGTTGAACTAAGAATGTCATTGGTCGTCTATTGATGCAGGGCTTTACCTGCTAGTTTTACTATACCAGCCATCTTTTTCGTATTTCGTATTCTGTATTTCATATCTATTATATTGCTGTTATTTTATTATGCATTTTTATTATGCATTTTTATGGTACTAATATATCGGCTTCTGTTGCTTTTGAGCCGAGGGTCTCCTGGAAACAGCCTCTCTACCCTTCGGGGTAGGGGTAAGGTATGCGTACATATTACCCTCCCCAGACCCCACTTGTGGGATTATACTGGGTTGTTGTTGTTGTTGTTGCAGTATGGTCGATCTGGAATAGTGATTGAATTAATGGCATCTTTTACCCTATAATTTGTTAATCAGACTTTTGTTATGTTTTGTGAAATTAAAGTCACTATTTGTTATTATCCGAAAATAAAGTCACTGTTTGTTCGTTTGAACATCCAGAATGTCATTTGAATTGGAATTCAATTAGTTGACAATCAAGCGGTAACTTAAAAGGGGGGGGGGGGGGGCGGCTGGATTTTTTTTTTTAAAAAATCGATTAACAACTAAAAAGTCTATTTAATCTGAAATTTCTAATCCAAATATCTGCTTCAAATATAATATTCTTTACTCTTTGCTCTCTTGATATTCTTTAATAGGGAAAATGATTTTGGACTGTTTTTCACTACATGTCGTCACCAAGTTTTCAAGCTTTTGGTCATTTGGCTTCACTTTATTGCAGATTTGATCATAAATTGGAAGAGAATCATTTTTCTGGGTAATTGGACCAAAACATCAACCACTATCATCAGTAGTTGGTAATGTCTTCTTCTCCCCTCTTTCTTTTTAGTTGACTTTTTGTATCGAGATCTACTTCTACTTAATTACTTTCGGTACTATCGAAGTTATATATATGGCTCCATTAGTTTTTATTCTGGCAGATGACGAGGGTTCTGTCTCGCATTTTCTAACTTATGTTTTCGTTTACGGTATCGTTATTGGATACTTCTCTTTCACTAGATCATTCTCAGCTTCTGCTGTTCAAGGGCATTAATTATGATGCCATATAATGCTAAGCTAAATATAATGAGTCAATCTTCAACATTTCATTAGCCTTTTTTGTTTTCCTATGGACCTTCAAAGAATATTTTCATTTGTTGGCATATGAAACAACTGATTTAACGCTTGAATTTAATTTTTCAATAAATTCATGCAGTCTATCTCATAATCATGTTGTATAATCCTGTCCTTAGCTTCCTAAATAGAGAATTTGCACTGAAGTTCATTTCTACTAGAGTTTTTTCCATCTTTGGTTTTCCTTTATATTTTTTCCACAAGTCTTGCTTTTCCTCGTAGAACTTCATTCTTCATACTACTCAATTGCCTATTCTGCAACATTTCAAAACAAAAATTGATTATCACTATCCAGCTTATTTACTCTGAATAATTGGGGAATAGTATGGAGTTTATTCTGAAAAATATCGCTTGATAATGTCATGATGTCCTGGGGTCATGATTACCATATGTACTAGGTTTGTAATTTTTTGTTCCAAAAATTCTGTTAGGTGGCGCAGTTAAATAAATGGAGTATTCTGTCTTACTTTTTCTGCCATTATGCATGAGGCTAAGAAAAACATCTACTCTGCCATCAGCTGCACTATTCATTATCTGATACCATTCCCTGTATCACAAGCAGTCCATAATTAACTGTTAGAATAATAATAGCGGGGCGAGAACAACATTAGTGTACCTGTCAACGCAACGGAAGAATTGTTGAACTCACCATCCAAACAATTGCCCCAAACCGAACTTTGAATCGCTAGGAAACAAAGTTAATCTTCCACCAATTAGATGCCCTTACTTGTGTGTATTTTTCGTTGGGAGAAAAAGAGATTCAGAGAAAATTCTTACTGTACATAGTTCTATATTTTCTCCTTCACATAAATAGGCAGAGAAATAGCGGTTAAGGAAGATAACCCACCACTCACCCCTTTTTGCACGTTCAGTTTAGTGGGTGTTTGTGGTCTAGTGGTAACTTCCCTTAACCTCTCTCCCTTATCTCTCCTAACCGGGTCGGGTCAGCCCACATGGAGAGACCCATGACCCATAATCCAACATCTCCCACTTCGCTCATAGTGGGCTAGACCGATGTCTTTGACACACTTTTCATACTGGCAAATAGTTGGTGTGACCTGCGAGCACAAAGAGCTGTAAAATTCCAAAACCAATTAAAGGTTGTACTAAAGCTCTATGTAGAAATCCAATCACATATGGAAAGGATTCACTACTAGCATGAGGATATTATTACTCGCAATACTCCAGACATCATTCGCTATTGCAGTAGCTACTTATTCAATCCCTCATCCTCAAAAGAGGCAAACTCGAGTTCTCATATAACATTGTATCCATAATTAGACCCAATACCCTCATGGTAAGTGTAATGGTCGACCTATGAATACAAGTTAAATTACTAAATTTTAGTCGTCTAAACCTTTCTACTCGAATCTTTCCATTCCAAATCAACTACTTTCCTAGACATGCACTGCATTGCTGAATCAATCATGGCTATTAGTGCACTTCAAGAGACAGTAAAAGGTCAAATGGTATTTCAATAAAAGTTACTCTAACTGCTTTGGGATCTTACAAAATGAAGAAGTAGGGATTCATTCTTCCATTATCCCATGGTCGATAGCACACGTGGTATGAAACACATGTTACGGTGTTCTCACCTTATATTAGCGTATGTGCCTTATTCTTTTAATTATTCAACACCGTATAGATCTTGGTCTAGACACCTCTAAATGTCTAACCCAAGTTCCTCACTTCAATAATCCTCAAACCATCTTCTTAGATAAACTTCCATCTGGCTTACAAAACAAGTCAAAATCGAATTGTAAAATTCGTAAGTCTGATTAGTTGTCAAGACCGACCTCTACAAGTGAATATAACCTCACATTATCCAAGGTTCTATAAGGTTTCATCTCTTCACGATTCTTAATGTAAGAGGCGATTGCTCGTGTGAGAGAGCCAATCTCGCGACTTGTTCGACACACTTTATCAACAAAACATTCATCACATACATACGAGATATAAGCATAATTCAAGAGTCAAATATTGATGAGCATATTATAATACTTAAGTCATTTACAATACATAAATATATTCATATCCTTCGCAAACCTAGAGCCATAAAATGTTTCTCAAACAGGTCTCCAGATATCGCCTTTGTAAAAGGATCAGCTATCATGCTTCGCGTAGGAATGTACTATAAATTTATCTTTCCACTTGCTACCATGTCTCTTACAAAGTTATACTTGATGTCAATGTGTTTGGTCTTGCTGTGATACTTAGGATCTTTTGTATATGCCATAGCCGCTTGACTATCACAATATAGAGTCATGGGACCTTGAGAGTTCTTTGTAATATTCAAATGCTCAGAGAATCTCTTCAACCAAACAACTTCTTGTACTGCAGACGCACAAGCCACGAACTCAACTTCCATTGTTGAAAGGGCTGTACAAGTTTGTTTCTTACTTTTCCATGATATAGCACCAGCATTAAGTAAGAAGGCATAACTGGATGTTGATTTTCTATCATTCCGATCACCAGCCCAAATCAACATTTGTATATCCTCTCAAGTATAAATCATTTTCACTATAACATAATGAATAATCTGCAGTTCCCTTCAGGTATCTGAAAATTCTCTTTACAATTTTCCAATGATCTCTTCAAGGATCGGATTGATACCTGCTAACCAGACCTACGACATAACAAATGGCTGGGCGAGTACACATCATAGCGTACATCAAGCTCGCGACAACACTTGAATACAGAACTCGAGACATGTCTTCCTTTTCATTTTCAGTCTTGGGACACATTTCAAGGCTTAAAGTTTCACCTTTCGCTATAGGAGTATCCATGGATTTGCAACTGTTCATGCGAAAACGCTCCAAAATTTTCTTTATATAAGTTTCTTGAGATAGACTCAATAACTTTTTGGAACGGTCTCTTTGGATCTTAACTCCAAGGATATAGCCTCGCCCATATCTTTCATATCAAATGACTTTGAAAGTCATGCCTTGATCGTTTTCACACACTCCAAATTGTTTCCGGCTAATAAAATATCGTCCACATAAATAGAAAGAATTACAAACATCCCATTGGACTTCCTCACATAAATGCAATGGTCTTCATTGATCATGGTGAAATCATATGAGATCACGTCCTTGTGAAATCTCAAATACCATTGCCTTGAAGATTGCTTCAGACCATAAATAGATCTTTTCAATTTACAGACCTTCTTTTCTTGGCCTTTAACGATGAAGCCTACTGGCTGTTCCATGTAGATTTCTTCGTTCAGTTCTCCATTGAGAAAAGCTGTCTTCACGTCCATTTGATGTAATTCCAAATCCAAATGTGTAACAATAGCCAAAAGTAAGCGAATTGAGGTAAACTTCACAACTGGTAAAAATGTTTCCTTATAATCTATTCCAGCTTCTTGAGTAAAGCCTTTTGCCACCAATCGTGCCTTGTATCTTTCTATTGACCCATCCGCTTTGCGTTTAACTTTGAGAATCCATTTGTTCCCAATGGCTCTACGCCCAGGCGGAAGGTCAACTAGATCCTAGACTTTGTTGGTTTTCATGGACTCTAATTCTTCTTTCATTGCTTTCATCCACTCATCTTTTTCGGGGCTCGATAAAGCCTCAGTCACAGACTTTGGCTCATCCATTTCTGTGGGAGATACCAAGAAAATATAATCTTCAATTTCATAAGTACGTTTGAGTATATTTTTCCTGGCACTCTTTCTTAGTTGAAATTCAGGTTCGTCAGAAGGATTTTGGGATTGAGAGTTCCCACTCCCACTCCCACTCGGATCAAGAATAAGATTTTGATCAATATGATTATCAACTGTGTCAGAAGACACTTGCTGACTATCTGAGTTCAACATTTCATAAAGAGGCTCTCCATTCTTTACCTCGCCCTTCTTTGGAAAATTATTTTTCAAAAATGTGACATCTCGCGATTCAATTTCAGTAACACTTCCATCCTCTAATTCACCAATGAACATATAACCTTTGGAGTGTTCTGAATATCTTATAAAGATACATTTCTTGCCTTTTGGACCTAATTTACCAAACTTGCTAAAAGAATCTTTTACGTATGCAGCACAACCCCAAGGTCGTAAATCCTTTAAGTTTGGTTTATGACCAGTCCATAGCTCATAAAGAGTGGAAGAAGCTGATTTAGAAGGCACTTTGTTCAATATGTAAGTTGCAGTCAATAACGCATCTCCCCAAAAGAAGATAGGTAAATTTGCCTGCGCCATCATGGACCTTATCATGTCCAATAATGTTCTATTCCTTCTTTCTGCTACACCATTTTGTTGAGGTGTGTATGGAATAGTTAACTGTCTGGTGATTCCCTTTTCATTGCACAATTCTTCAAATTCTTTTGAAAGATATTCACGCCCTCTATCGGTTTTTAAGGTCTTAATCCTTTTGTCTAATTGATTTTCAACTTCATTCACATATTTCTTAGAGCATTCAAGTGCTTCAGATTTATGAGAGATCAAATAGACATAACCAAAGCATGTGAAATCATCAATGAACGTAATGAAATATAAAGCACCAGACCTAGCCCTCACATTCATTGGACCACAGATATCAGAATGGATTAATTGCAATGGAAAATCAACTCTCTTAGCCTTTCCAAATGGTTTACGTGTAATCTTTCCAGCAAGACAATTTTCACAAGTTGACATTTCAATTTTAGAGAAAGGACCTAGATGTCCTTCCTTAGCCAATCTATTCATTCGGTCGTGCCCTATGTGACCTAATCTTGCATGCCATGTAATAACATCAACATCATTGTTACTAGAATAACATGCCATAACACAACAATCAACATAATAGTTATACGTAGAAGGATTACAATCTAACACAATAAAACCATCATAACGATGTTCAAAACCATAAAAAACATTGTCTTGAGTAATTCTAAGACCAATGCGACTAAAGTTCAAATTGAAATCTAAATCTAGAAGAACAAACACATATACTAAGTTTCGTCGAATCTCTGGAACATATAGGACGTCATGCAATATCAAAGATCGGCCACCACACATATCTATACTGCAAGTGCCTATCCCTTTGACTTCAAGCTTTGCATTGTTTCCCACATATACATGCTTTGATCCAGGTGGAACTCGACGAAACTCTATAAACGCTTCTCTATCGCGACTCACATGGTCGGTGGCCCTTGAGTCTACAATCCACACAGGATAAGATTCAGTTAGTAAAACAATGCTAGAAACATATACAACACTAAGAGATGCGCTTTGAAATGCTACCTTTTTCGGCTCAGTGCACTCACGAGCAAAATGCCCTTGGACTTGGCAATTGTAACACTTCATCTTGCTCTTGTCTTTCTTCTTGTAGAACTGTTTTCCTTTCTTGGAATTTGGCTTGTTTCTTTTCTTGGAGGGTCCTTTTTCGGTCTCCTTACCCTTTCCATCATTTTTCCAGTTTCTCTTGCGCTTGAAGCTTGATTTCTTTGTACCACTTGATTTCTCCATAAAGGCATTAGGTACAGCTTTAGCAGCACCAAGCCACTCGTCTTCAAGCTCCACATGGCGGGAAACATCAGCAAAAGTTTTGATGCTATCATTGTGGGTCAAATTAACCTTCGAATGTTCCCAATTATTGGGAAGAGACCGAATCACTGCCTGCACCTGCTGCTCATCAGAGAGAACATGGCCAACACTTTTGAGTTGAGCAATCATATTCAACATCACCCTTAGATGTTGCTTAACACCATGATCATGATGTTTTTTGTACGTGTCCAACTTGATTGTCAGCTGTCGAAGGCGAGTCGCAGTCGTACCCCCATATGCCTCTCTTAAATGTGCCCACATGGCTTGAGCAGTAGGATATTGCTCACATTTGTGGATGAGATCATCAGCAACTGAACTTACAATAATTCCACGTGCAGTGGAATCTTTTTTTTTTCCAAACATTGTAAGTTTCCAGATCCCTCCTGTGTTGGGCCGTGTTACTCGCGGGGAAGGAAAAACGAGCAGTTTACGCTTTAGTAGCTACCGTTTCACTGGCTCTAGTATTCACAAGCTTTCAAGGAATGGAGTATTATCAAGGACCTTTGGCTAATAGTTTAGTTGTTCCCAGAGGAATTCAATCTGGGCAGCTAGAAAAGGAGAGGGGCGGTGTGTACAAGGCCCTGGAAGGAATTCACCGCCCTATGGCTGACCGGCGATTACTAGCGATTCAGGCTTCATGCAGGCGAGTTGCAGCCTGAAATCCGAACTGTGGACGGGTTTTTTGGAGTTAGCTCACCCTAGCAGCGGAATTGAATCAGAAAGCAAGACAGAATAGGCTCTTACTGCTCTAGAAAGAACTTCCCTTGAATCTACTGCTATTGATATTAGCTCAGGGACTTCGGTGCCTTAAGCGGAAGAGTTATTAGACCAACTATCTCACGCTCTCTCTCTCAAACCCAGCCAAAGGAGCACATCTAGTTGAAAGACTCTCATTCTTATTTAGAATGGGAAGATCTTTCAGTTCGTAAAAGCTTAAGCTTAAGAGCTTTATCCATAAGTAATGAGAGGAGACTTTTAGAAAACCCTCATGCCTTCTCTGGAGACAGAGATCTTACTGCTACCTCCGAGTCTGACAATATAGTCTTCTAGGCTTTTCGCTTTAGATCTTCCTTCAGCCTTGAAAGTATGCTGCTGCTTTAGCGCGAATGAAATCATTTCTCAAAATAAAAAGGAATCCTCCTCTTGAGGTTGGTAACCTAGCCCAAAACCATGCTCATGGGAAAAAAGCTTAACCGCACAAGCCTGGGCTGGGCCTACCTCCATCCCTAGAGGAGCCATATGAGGCGGAAGCTCCACGTACGGTTTTGAGTGTTACCCTCCTCTGGGTGACTCATAACATGGTTAATACTTTCAAGAGCATCTTGCTCTTCGAGTACATACCACATCTTACGACTCCAGATATCGTAGTTTTCACCATTCAGTTTGTCACCCTTGTTCCAGTCGGCAATGATACTTTTTGATGCCATGTCTGTTATTAGAGACAATTTTACAAGTTTAACTCATCAATATATACTTCAGTTAATTTATGCATGTGATTACACACTCAAGTAAATTAATTATAATATTAATTCTACATTTAGTATAGAAGAGAACAGTCACTACGTTTCCATTTATCATCTATATCTAAATATTTTTAATTAATATTAAAATCATTTCTTAGTGTGTACTTTATTTCAAGTCTCAATCCATTACAAAAAAATATAATAAACAATGTATGTAACTGGTGAGACAAATAACATAATATAAATTTCATTAAGATAAAACAAATAATAACAATTTACGTGTTTGCTAGGACATCCATATACCAATCGAACACTAACTCTTGCTCATATACGCTAAAAGGTGCACTAGGCCAAACATCATGATAAATCTCAGTTAAAATTTCACCCCAAGGCTCTCGAAGAGAGTCTGCTAAAATAGCTAATGCTTCCCAATCAGTAATTTCTACGTAATTAGCCAATTCAACTATTTTTATCTTAAAAAGGTGTACATGTTCAAGAACGGAAACATCAGGGCCCATTTTAAATTCCTTAAACTCCCTAAATTTCTTTTCTCTTTCCCTTCGTTCAGCTCTTCGATCCTTTAACTCATTTTGTCTCGCCCTTGGGACATTCCTGATGACTTCAGGCTCCGAGTCTGAATCATTATAGAAAAAAGTCATGCGACGATGTATCCTTCTACGTTGTCCCCTTCCTTGACTTCGAGAACTCTCACTTGGAGTAATTCGAATTTGTCCCTGTTCAGCCATATCTGAAATTGAATCAAGGAAACAATAAGAATGGCTACAACCACTCAATGTGACAACATATGTCACAATAACTCGTAGAAGTATATCAATATAAGGGATAAGGGCTAAACTAATTTTCTATATTAAGTAGATAGTGAGTTTAATTAAGGCCTGATTTCTAGCAATCACATGATATCATGAATAAACAAGTGTGATAAAGACCTTGACTTGGTGAAACTAAAATTGTGTTGGTCCACAGCCACCGTTTTCCAGTTTCAACAAGTAAAAGCATATAATGAGAACAGAATGCTTATGAACCAGCATTCCAGAACGGAATAACCTTACTTTTGAGTCTTGTATCTCGCTCCTCACATGAAAACAGATGGGCACATATATATATTTGTCAAAATCTCCACACACACCTCGTCTATTGAACATGATAGAAGCTAGAGTCAAGGCAGTGATCCATAGAGGTACAATTGTTCATATTGAAAAATAAAAGGACTTTTAAAAGTGTAACAACCCATTAGAATTGCTGATTGTACTTCACTGTACTACCCACCGTTCTTTGCTAACTTAAAAGTTGTTTACTATATCATCTTGTTATAGATTTGGTCCATCATAGCTATAGTAGGATATATTTATCAAGTCATAGTACCGCAATAAGCAAAACCTAAAACATGCCAAGTTATATGCCCTTATCTGTAGGCCGAGTAATTATGCATAAAGACGCATTGAGAACTCGGGAAATAACATATGCATAAAAATCTACATCTTCAAACATTTTTCTTAATCAGGTTATTCACAAAAAATCTACATCTCATGTGTTTTACTTAATCAAGTCATCAATGTGTCGATCCATGACCATCGAAACAGATTGCAAGAATGCTGCCTCACTTGTTTCTGGGAGCACACCCTCTTGTTATAGATAGATGAGAGTTCAAAATAATTGATGGCCAGAGACTTGATGGCCACATAGATATCATCTTGTTCGAAGAGCAAGAATTGATGGTCACAGACTCCTCAAGCAAAGATAGAATGCAAACTTTTCTTTATAAGGATAAAAATTGCAGCGGAGAACACGGAGTACGGATACAACCATGCTCTGATATCATTGTTAGAATAATAATAACGGGGCGAGAACAACATTAGCGTACCTGTCAACGCAGCGGAAGAATTGTTGAACTCACCACCGAAACAATTGCCCCAAACCGAACTTTGAATCACTAGGAAACACAGTTAATCTTCCACCAATTAGATGCCCTTACTTGTGTGTATTTTTCGTTGGGAGAAGAAGAGATTCATAGAAATTTTTTACTGTATGTAGTTCTATATTTTCTCCTTCACATAAATAGGCAGAGAAATAACGGTTAAGGAAGATAACCCACCACTCACCCCTTTTTGCACGTTCAATTTAGTGGGTGTTTGTGGTCTAGTGATAAACCTCTCTCCCTTATCGCTCCTAACCGGGTCGGGTCAGCCCACATGGAGCGACCCATGACCCATAATCCAACATTAACTATTTATGTTCCTTTTCTTTCTTGAAAAATGTTTTGTGATTTTATGGATATAGTATTTATTCCTAATCCTGAATCATTGAAATGCAGCTTTGCACATATCAGGACACGAGATGAATGAAGAGGATCACAAAAAATCTGAAATGGTTTTGAGTATCTCTTCCATGCATTAATTGTCATTAGGCTGCAGGGTATGTGTTCTCATGATCATTCAATTAGAAGTTTTAGCTTCATTTTGATGCTGAAGAGGAGTATTTTTGTGTGTAGACCTTTTCCGAGGGCACATACCTCCAAAAGTTTTAGTATAATTGGAAGTGTTGATGAAGGTGTGACTGAGGTTTACCAAGCAAAATGCAAATTTAATTTGGAGGAGTTCGATGAACGACTACTAAGTTATATTTCAAATGGAAGTTGAAAGTCATGTTGAATGCTAACAATGGGATTACAAGATCAACCGTCAAAGGATTGGCTTGTATTGGGAAACAATGTTACATGCTTTTATCCTACTTTCTTGGGTAAATATATTTGAAGCACACGTTACTTTGATAATAGTAATGAGGACTACGGATTACTACAAGACTAATATCATATAGAAGGTTTCCGGATGAAACAGAAGGAAATCAAGAGGAATATAGGGAAGATTTATTCTGCTTGAAAATGAGCATTTTCTTTTCTTTCTGCACCTTAAAAACTGAAGGCTGTCCTGTGAACATCTGGAATGAGCTAAAGCTGGAAAGTATTTAATTCTACATTTAATTTCTTAAATCTCATTCTCAGTGTTCTTTTGATTTTCATTTACAGTCCTCTACATTTGCTTTTATTAAGTTCTGCAGGTTCAAATTTGTTTTTGAATATAGTGTATCTCTTCTTTTTGTTCTTTCTAGATTTTAAATTGTAGGAGTGTTCATGTATTCATTTACAAACAATATTTCTTTCTAAAATTTTACATAGAATCAATGCACAACCACGAGAATACTGCAATACTCAATAACTAATGTATACCATTTTTGAGTTTTACAGACTTTGACTATATAATATTTACTGTTTTATTTATAATACAATTTTGTTAATTTTTTTGGTGATATTGTGAGTTTTGTACCTAACAGGAGGAAAAATTTATATGTGTATAATGCATGAAAATCGTATATCTTCTATCTCAATTAAGTTTATAACAGGATCACATTATATTTGTACTATTTTGTTTCGCGGAAAAATGCACTAGTGATAATAATAAATATAGATAGCGTTGATAAATCCTTGACGACAAGACCACATTTTTTGTGTCTTCGATATAAGTTTTATCCAATTAATCACCAACAACTTCCACCCGGGGAATTTAGTAATCCCTGAATCCAGAAAATTTGAATATACTCCAAAAGTTTACGGGTTATTCATCAGTAGTAGGAGAGCTTGACGATGACACTAAGAAGCCATTGAGACCCCAAGTGGAACCTTTTTTTTTTCACTCTGCCACAAGACTTCGTCTTCTTCCCCAGACTTTGTCAAACAGTGGAAAATTCTCATTAATTTTTTTAGTTGTCATTGAACAATGCTCATAAAAACCAATTGGAATTGTAAACATCAAATTTATTATTATATTTTTAAGGCATTTTTGCAAGAGGTGTCAACGGTTCGAACTCGTGACCTCCTGGTCATTGGCAGCAACTTTACCGGTTATGTCAACGCTCCCTTGTTCCACACGTCCAATAAATTAAAAATAATATGTGCGCCACATTTGGGCTATATTCTATAAGTTTGTCTATATCTGCTTTTAATAATTGAAAACAATTAAAAGAAGGGATTATTACCTAGCTACACTCTATTAAAAACTTATTTTACCAATGTTCTCTATGTTTTGTAACTTTTAATAAGTATCTAGGTTTTTCTTACAAATTGTGTAGATTGCTCCTTAAAAGGCTCTCACCTCATTATTAGTACCTTCAATTAAGGGATCTAATTATATCCTTTCCTTTTTTCCCCTCTCCTCTTCTCTCTCCTTTTTTTACAACCAAATCCCTTCATCTACGCTCAGAATCTCCATCTTCTCTCTTCCTACCATTGCCGATAGCTTTATATTATTAAATCATCAATTGTATCGTTCTTCTGTTGGGAGACCAGACAACACTGAAAATGAAGAAATATTCAGCAATTGTATGATAACTATATCATAATTGTATTTAAATTGTATCAGATACATCAATACGTAAAACATAATTGTATCATACATGTATCACAATTGTATATAACTAGTAGATGGTACCTTAATATCCAAAAATAATACCTGATACAGTACTAATAAATTAATCTATAACTATCATATATTTGTTATACAAATTGTGAAATTCGTCACGAACTCACAACTGCTAATAATTAAGATACAATTCCAAAACTTCTTCTTCCTCGAGTTTCAATCTGAAATTCAACCTAAAACCAACTTTAAACTTACACAATCTCCCTTCAAATTAAGATATAAACTCTAAAGGATATTTTCAATCGTTTTCAAGAACACTCAATCCAAAGAAATCACAAATTCGTAAAATCCGAATATCTAATTCAAAGTTTCGAACCTTTTTAATGGTATGTCAATGGCAGACCTCTCTACCTGCCGATGGATTTGTCAATAGTTGAAGCTTTTTAATGGTTGTTGGTGGAATTGGTTCAGCGAAATATATGATGCTACAATTTTAGAGAGATAATAGTTTGATTTGTATGAGAGAGATATTGGTGGATTTGTATGAAAGAGAGAATGACTTTAATTTTTTTTGAAATTAGGAAGAAAATCGTGATTTTAGGAGGCTAAAGCTGATAGATGGGAATGAGAGATACGTTACAAATTAATTTCTATATTTAAGGGATCCTTCTTTTATTATATTTTGTACATAAATAGTAAATATAGATACACAATGTAATTCTTAAGGAACCTAAAGAAAAGTGGTTAATAAGTTTGTAAAAATCCCATTAAAGAAATGGAAACTAACGACCCATTATTAAGGTGGAAAGAGAGGAGGAAGGTGCATAACGGGACTAAAATTGAGAAAAAGAAACATACGACGATATTTAAAAGTGCAGAAACACAAATCATGCCACTATTTGACTGTCTATAAAAATTAAATTCCCATTTTAAATTCCTTAATGTACATTATAAATAATCTTCTTCAGAAGTTCAGATTTGTGTTAAACTTCGACCCCAATTCCCCTCTTCTACGTCTCTGATTTGAAACCAAGCACATAAACAATATGTTCAGCTCCTCACAATGGCTAGTGTCATTGTCTTTCAATCCATTTTTGTCCTCTTTTTTAGCCCTTTCACTCATTTCCTTCCTTTTTATGAGGCTCCTTATGACTAAAACTAAAACCAAAAATCTTCCCCCTTCTCCCCCAAAATTACCATTTATTGGTCACATGCACAAACTAGGCTCATCACTCTCTACACAATTTAGCTCAACAATATGGACCCTTAATGTTTCTTAAACAGGGAAGTGTGAATACACTTGTTGTTTCCTCAGCTGAGGCAGCTTCCGAAATAATGAAAACTCATGACCTTATTTTCTGTGACAGGCCTAAATCCAACATCAACAAGAAACTTCTTTACGACTATAAGGATGTTTCTGTCGCGCCTTATGGCGAGTAGTACTGGAGACAAATGAGAAGCATTTGTGTCCTTCAGTTGCTTAGTACGTAATCTTTTCGCGTTATGAGGGAAGAAGAGACAGCTCTTTTACTAAAGAAAATCAGTGAGTGTTCTCCAGAGGCAGTGAATTTGAGTGAATTGTTTATGACACTTACAAATGATATAGTGAGTAGAGCAGCTTTTGGGAGGAAATATAGTGGAGGGGAGAGTGGAGAGAAGTGTAGGAAGCTAATGAAGGAATTTGTGGGAATATTAGGTGGATTTGATTTTGGGACATTTCTGCCTTCATTTGCATGGATTGATAGAGTAAGTGATTTAGAAGCAAAAGTGGAGAGAGTTGCAGTGGAGATGGATGAGTTTCTTGAGGGAGTAGTGGAAGAACATTTAGATAATCATAAAAGGGTGAGTAACTTATTGGGTGGAAGAGTGGAAAATGAAGGTAGAGAGGACTTTGTTGATGTTTTGCTTGGGATTTACAAGCAAAATATGGATGGCTTTTCCATTGATAGAGTGTTGGACTTTAAGCCATTGGGCTTTAAAAGAGAAGAAGTGTGAATTGGAAATGGAGGGAAATAAAATGGAGGGAAAATGAAAATTTGAAGAAGTGAACTTTTGTCTTGCACTTTGTCCCTCATTGGTGAGGGACAATCACATTTATGTGCTTATATATAGATTCACTTCTTAAAGCTCTTAAAAGGAGTTGAAGAGAATGAACCCTCGCGCCGTCGTCGCTCGGCTTTGGATTTGGATAAGATTATTTTTGGACAAAATTTATTTAATTATTTAATAATTAATTAAATGCCAAATCACTGCTGAACGTTCAGAGAAGCTCTCTGGCCGCGGTTCGGCCGCGATCGCGGTAGAACCGCGGCAGGCCGCGTATTTTCTGAAAAGGCACCTTTCCAGACACCTCTTCTGATATTTGCCTATAAATTATGAGGCAAGGCTGCATCTTCAAGATACGAAAAAGACTCTACAACTTCTTTCTTTCTGAATATACTGCATCCTAATTCGCAGTCTCTCTCTCTCAAATTCGTAAGTGTGATTTTGCTCCGTTCTTTGAGTTCGTTGGTATCCTGCAGTTTGTAT
Organism: Nicotiana sylvestris; assembly: GCF_000393655.2. Taxonomy (NCBI): domain Eukaryota; kingdom Viridiplantae; phylum Streptophyta; class Magnoliopsida; order Solanales; family Solanaceae; genus Nicotiana; species Nicotiana sylvestris. The sequence continues at coordinate 61,696,619 of NC_091058.1, forward strand.
TGCCACTGTTGCAGGAAGGTTTATTCCATTTTATCCTGGGAGGATTTAATCCAATACCTTGGCAACGTGTGAGGGGATTAAAATTCCTTAAGGACGCACAAGAAAATTGTGGACTCGGAATATTTCTGATTCTTTACTATTTTATATATTTCTTTATTCTTCTAACAGTTTCCTGAATTTTGTTTTAACTCAGTGACCTTCACATAGAGATGGTATCAAAGCTCTTATTGTGGTAAGTTCTTTCTCTGTACGCGCTCTAGCATTGTATTGTATGGTCATCTTATCTAAAAATTGATGAGATGATCATATTTTAGAAAGAACAACACACCTTTTATTTGCTTCAATTATACCTAAATTGGAATTGGATCGGGAGTTGGTTATAGACTATATAGACTAGACTAAATGAAAGATGGACTAATGCTTTAGAAAGAAATGTATTTTATCCTAATAATATTGCATCTTAGAGCAAGACAAATAATTACGTTCTAGAGAACTACTTAATAGCTAAAATAGCAATATTGTAGGAAAAGAAAGAAGTTAGCAGAATTAGACATCAGATATTTCATGCATGCATCAGATAGTTAGCACTTTGCTTTTGTTTCTCTTTTTCCCCATATGAATAACATTAGCAGTCAGGTAGAGTTGCAACTACTACAGATAAGGCACTCATGATCAGAGATTAATAACTCCAAATATATTGTTTTATCGCAAATTGAGCATGATGTCATCCTAACGCTATCTAACCATTCCTCACAATATGTTGATGCTGGTTAGCGTTGTTCAATAAATAAAATTACTTTTATCCATTCCCACTTTGGAATTCTTTCGCTAATTCAGTTTACATTAATATCTGAGTCCCATGTTTGTTGGGCTCTTTTTTTGTTTTTGTTTTTGTTTAAAGAAGTTCACAAAGTTTAAAACTTCCGATTCAGTTTACATCTACATAGAGTCTCACGTTTGTTGGGATTTTTTTTAATTGTTAAACCTGAAAATTCAATAAATAAAATTACTTTGATCCACGTCTGGAATTGGCTCCCATATTTGGAATTAGTCGGTTTTAAACAATATAAGATAGATTTCAAAAAGAAACAGGTAGAAAGATTTTTAAAAAAGTCACGATCATCTTCCCAAACGTGTGCATCCTACCCTAACTTCATAACTTATCCACTTTCTCCATAACTACAAATAATGTTTATGCGGCTCCTCTTTTAATTTCTTTTTCTCTTTGCTCAGAATATAGAACTTTGCAAATATGGCTACAAAACTTCATGATATCAGATAAATTTCAAGCAATTCGATGCAGGAATTTGAAAGTTGTATTTCGAATATGGGAAATCCCGGATTGCTTCAAGCCAGAAATACCATATTCTATGGAGTTGATTTTACAAGATGTAAATGTAACATATTTATAATTGCTTTTATTTTAATATACTTCCTCTTTTCTGCTGCTATAGTTCATAAATTTTCCAAATGTTTCAAGTACATGAGATTTTACAAGATGCAAAAGTAACTTACTTAGGATTGCTTTTATTTTTATATACTTCCTCTTCTCTGTTGCTATGGTTCATAAATTTTCAAAACTTTTCAAGTACATGAAAATGCAAGTGTGAAAGTATTTGCTTCGTACCCTTATTTCTCTTACGTCACTTTCGCAATTGTTTATTAATTTCTGGCAATCCTCAAATAGGTGGAACTATCTAATTGAAGTGATTATCTATTGTAGTCTTATTTCTATTTCTGTTTTTGAACGTCTGGTTGATAATTGTTTACTAAATTCCAGCACTAATAAATTATTACCAATATAATACATCCTAATAATTTATCTAAGAAAAAAATATTATGTTCCTCCTATATGTATGTAAATTAAACTGCTGCAAATTCTAAAAATATGCATGTTCAGCCAAAAAAGATTTACAGTATTTGCTGACAGTTGTTTAGTTTCTGAAATTACTGCAAATTCTGAAAATATGCATATTCATCCTAAAAAATTTACACTTTTTGTTGACAATTTTTTACTAATTTCCAGCACTAACAACTTATTATCAATATAATACATCCTAATAATTAATTCAGTCTGTTTCTTTAAAGAAATAGAAGCAACAAACAGTCAACCAATATGTGGTAGTACTAACTGTTGCACCTTCTTAATGATATAGGTTGATGTGAATGGTGGTAATGTTGCTCCACTCTATAAATTTATGAAATAAAGCAAAGGTAGCAACCAATCCCTTTGCTATAGTTGCTTTCCTTGAGCATATAGCTGACAAATCTTTCTCTCCATGTATCCCTGTAGAAGGACATCTAGAAATTATTCCCGATTGCTTAAGCTCTAGATTGGCCTGGTTCTGCACTTTTTGCTGGAAACAATGAATAAAATCCATACCAGTTATAGTTCTTTTTGAAGTTTTTGGTGATGCTTATGTGTTCTTGACCGTGTGTATTCATTTGAATCTCAGAAGTCATAAGGTTCAATTTAAGATGTTTAGCAGACTCGATCATAAAGCATGCATTTAGTCCAGAACTCTGTTGGTGATGTTTGTTTTGTCCCTTAGTTATCCTGATTGGTACGCATTTCACTCCACCTTCTAGAGGTAAATCATGATTTTGACTCCATGCATTCTGTTTCATATACGTTCTATATTGGAATATTTTTCAGGTCTGTTTGATTCTATACTTGACACTGCATCTTTATATTTTATTGCTAGCTTGGGTCAGTTTTAATACTTGAAGCATGTATCTGTGATTCCTCAATGCATGGTTATAAAGCCAACATGTAGTATTCCTTTTAAATAAATACTAATAATAAAAAAAAAAAACACAAACAACGTTAAAGTGCATCTTTAAATGACAAAACATGTGGTCAAGTTGCTTCTTTGTTGCCTCACATGAAAACTCCAAAGAATCTGTCAAATCTCTGTTCATCCTGTGAAGCACATCTTAGTTTTGTTTAGTCCACGTTACATATCATAGGTTTTGTGCTGTAATCCATGCAGTATTTATATGATTTCAGTTATATTATGCAGTTCTCATTGGATGCAAAGTGGCTTATTGGCAGGAGGTTTACTATACATCTGTACAGGGTGACATGAAATTGAGGTCTATTAAGGTTATTCCTGAACCTGGTAATAAGCTAATGATTGTTGTAAACAACAAGAGTGCAGAGAAGCAGTTTGCGGCTGAAAAAATCTCTTCTATGGTGCTGACAAAGATGAAGGAAATTGTTGAGGCCTACCTTGGCTCAACTGTCAAGAATCCGTGGTGAATGACTGCATACTTCACATATCTATACATTATGACATGGAGATATTTACGTCTAATTATTTAATAGGAGTTTAAGTATTTGCCCAGGTACGAGTTAGCCTTTGGAGCTGTTGATGAATCTATACTACTATTTATAATTACGGCATCTGCTACTACTGTTGATGCCAAGAATTCAAATTATATTTGAAAGCTCTACCTTTGTTCTTGCTGATCTTATAATTCCTTCCAATTGTCAATGTATAGGCTCAATAGTCAATACTAAAAAATTACAAATAATATTTTCTTTTCAAATATTATATTTTATATTTGTTGTAGTATATTTCAAAGTTTTCAACATAAACATGATGCATAAATTAAAGGATCAGTTTTCTTTTTATTAATCTATTCTCCTTTTATCTCTTCATTATACAAACTATCCATATCAATCCATTTTAGAGAGAGAGAGAGATTTACACTCTCAGTCACCTCGTCCAAGCTTCTAACCAAAATAAGTTTTGACTTTTAGCCCTTACCTCGATTGGTCCATATAGTATATAATTTGAAGATTTTGAAACCTATGTCACTTCCCATATTTCTCTTCTTCAATGAAGCCCAGTAGCCGAAGCCGAGAACTTTATCTAGGGTGTTCAAACTTAAAAATACTAAATAAAAAAAATCCGATAAAAGGGTGTTCAATATTATATACCTCTAAAATCTAACATTGCTGTTAATTGACGAACCCCATTTATTGATGTGTTTAGAGCTTAAAGAGTAATTAAATTACTTACTTTGTATAATTTGAGTAAGGTAAATCGTCATTATTGGACAAGCTTGAAGAAGTGGTATGAATTTTGGATTTGATTTTTGTAAAAATTGTGGAGTGCGTGATATTTACACTTGTTGGAAATACTCTAACGAGATTGGTTGTCTACAATATTTGAAGTTATTTAATGGATATTTGAATTCATTTTGAACAAAAATTGTAATTGAATATTGCACAAAAAGTTAGTCTCTATAGCTAATGACGTATTATATATTTTACTATATTGTTATAAACTTTTATGTACTATTATACACTTTTATATAATGTAAATATATTATTTATATTGTATAATAATATAAGTATGTTCTAATAATATTGCAAAAATATTGAATGTGCGAGTGTAAACTACAATATATCTATGAGGGTGTAAAATGTTATGTTAAGATACGTATTATTTTTTTTATTCCGGAATGGACGGTTTGAAACTTTCTCAGTGCACATTAGCCTAAACGTACACCGCCATGGGAAGGAGAGCAAAACTGCAACTCCGACGATGAATTTGGGTGCGACCAACGCAGGAAGGGTGGGAACCAAGGCGGTGGCCAAGGGAAAAGGATTCCTGAAGTTTCCAATCCAAAACTTAATGCAACCAATGATTGAAACAACTAGCGGTAAATTGGTTAATTTGACAGAATTTCAACAAAATTTAGCTGAATTGGTGATACGGGAGACTAATTTCGATGGAGAGGGGAGCAAAATGAACCCATAAATTCAGAGGAGTACACCGGTGAAGGAGCGAGTGGAGAATTGGAATGAAGCAACAAAAACCTTGGGTATAGGGGGAACACGATCAAGGGCTGACGAGGTCGAACTTGCTAAGAAGAATGCAGGTAAGGAATCTGAATCTAGGGCATCCGTTTGGGATAATTTTGATATATCAAAAATAATGAGTGTTGGCTTTAAGCTGGAGTTCGTTAACCCTACTACTATAGGGGAATAGAGGATATTGGAAATTAAAGATGACGATATTGTTATAGAGATTGAGTACTGGAGAAATTTTATAGTGTGTTATGTATTAGGAGCACATCCTCCATTTGCAATCCTAAATGGGTACATACAGCGAAACTGGGGGAAGTTAGGCATAAACAAAATAGTAATGATGAAGAATGGTATAGTCCTGGTCCGATTTGAGAATGAAGAGGGGAATAATGAAGTCATTCAAGGAGGAATATATCATTTTGATAACAAGCCATTCATAGTAAAGGCTTGGAATGCAGACATGGAATTTACTCGAGAGGAACTATTTTCAGCTCCTATTTGGGTCAAATTACTGGGTTAGACTTTACGTACTGGAGTGTAAAGAGTCTGAGCAAAATTGGTAGCTTAATTGGGAAACCTCTCATGGTGAACAAGAACACTGAAAAGAAACTTGTATTGAACTTTGCAAAGTTGTTGGTTGAAGTGAAAGTTGGTAAAAATTACCAGAGCTGATTTACTTTAGAAATGAGAAAGGTGTTATGATTGAACAAAGAGTAACATATGAGTGGAAGCCCTCTATATGCTCAAGTTGTAACAAATATGGACATACAGAAGATATTTGTAGGATAAACAAGGCAATAATGGAAGTTAAGGAACAAGAAGGAAGCAAGCAACTAGAGATGGTTACTCAACAAAGTGCTACCAATGAGGAGAATACAGTGAAAACATAGAAGGATAAGGGGGTCAAAGAAATGGGGAAGGAGAATATGCAAGGCATATGACAAAGATAGAATCCCAGGAGGGGGCATCAGGGATGGGTGCAACCTTATAAAATTAGTCAATGTTGTCAATAAGACACATTCAGTAGTGCATGTGGCTAATACATTTCAGAACTTGGAGAAGGATAAGACAGAAACAAATACTGCTAATGGAGGAGGGAAAAAAGGGAGTGGTATCATCTTCCCTATAGGGGATGGTTAAACAAATGAGTTGGAATACAAGAGGTCTAAATGGCCTCAGTAAGCAGAAAGAAGTTAAACTCTTCTGCAATGAACAGAATGTTGGATAAGTTGGGCTACTAGAAACTAGATTAAAAAGTACTAAGGTGGAGAATATTATTAATTCTATCTATATTTGTAGGGTGGTAATACTATAGTAATCATATCTCACATTATAGTCGTAGAATTGTGGTAGTGCGGAAACCAGAATGGTATGAGGTGAGGATCATTAATGAAATTGCACATGCAATATCTTGCCAAGGAAAGTATATTTCTATGCAAGTCACATTCATAGTCACATTTTTGTATGCACATAATCTCATAGATGAGAGGAATGCATTGTGGGACTATGTGCACCCGACGAGTGTTGGTGTCAACTTCCATGGATAATCATGGGAGACTTCAATGCAGTACTGCAGCAGAAAAACAGAATTGGAGGGAACCAAGTAGCACTCAGTGAGGTGGTATACTTTCAAGAATGTATAGATAAATGCATACTTATGGAGTTACCAAATAATGGATACAAGTACTCATGGAATGACAAGCAGGGGGCTAATAGAATCTGCTAAAAAATAAATTGGGTATTTGTTAATAGGGAATGGATAGATTTAATGTAACAATGTAAAACTCATGCACTTTCAGAAGGGGTGAGTGATCACTGTCCATTAGTGGTAGAGATGATCCATACACAGACAAGGAAAGGGAGAGCTTTCACATATTGCAATATGTGGAGTAAACATTCTGAGTTCATACACATTGTTGAAGAGGTATGAGCAATGCAAGTGGAAGGGCATAAAATGTATCAGATAGTAAAGAACTTAAAGGCTTTGAAACAAAAACTCAGAACATTACACAAGAGAAACTTTAGAAATGTTATAAATGAAGCTAATAAAGTTAGGGAGGAAGTGCAGGAAGCAAGCTGTCACGACTCAAACCCCGATCCGGTCGTGATGGCGCCTCTCGTGAAGATAAGGCCAACCAACCAACCCATTTTGCCTTTTCAAAATAGTTAATATTAATAAATAGTTTTAGCATAATTAAATAACCACAGTCTAAACAAAAGCTTTCTGTATTAAGTGCGGAATACAACCCAAACATAGCCCAAACTGGGGTGTCACAAGTCACGAGCGTCTATTAGGGTATAAATATAACTGCAAGGCCTGAAACATATAAAATAGGACTGATAAACAAAAGGAAGAAGTGCGGTGCTGCGAACGCTGACAGTCACCTCACTAAACTCCAGTAACTTAGCCTCCGACCAACTCAAAACCCGCTACCAGGTGAACAAATACCTGCATCTGCACACGAGGTATCGGGAGTAAAGTGAGTACTCCAACTCAGTGAGTAATAAAGGTAAATAATAACTGAGTAGTAAGAAATCACGTAAAACAAACCATCATGCTGTATAAAGTAGTCTAAAACCCTTCGAGTAAAAGCAGTGAAACTATAAAATCCTTGGAAAACATCTTAGCTCAGTTTAAACCTCTTTTAAAAATGACTTTTTCAACGGTTACGGAAATGAGTGCAAAACAAATAGTGCGGATAAGTACAGAAATTCGCCCCTCGGGCGTAACACTCAACTAACAGATAATGCCAGGCAATCAGATAGATATCACATGAAGTAGCACAAACAACAGATAATAAAAGACAAATAAAATAAAGTAAACACATAGAACAGTACCAGCACCGCTGCGGCGTGCAACCCGATCCATATATCGCTGCGGCGTGCAGCCCGATCCATATATCTCATCGACGACGCTCATTGAGGGTGTGCAGACTCCGGGAGGGCCCCCTTACGGCCCAAGCGCAATATCAATCCATATCGTGCCATCAAAATTTAGGCCCTCGGCCTCATATCAGTATTAGTATGACACTGTTGCGGCACACAACCCGATCCTTTAGTATCCTCACATCTGGCCCTCGACCATACTCAGTCCAGAAATCACATAAGCCCCTCAGGCTTAGTCAAAACAGTAGTTCTCAGCCCAAAACATCATTTATTATATCATTTTAGTTTCAAAACCGAATAAGAGTGGCTGAGTTGTAAAACAGTGGAAAACAGTACGACTGAGTTCAATATGTAGGTCAAAACAGTGAGGAAATAGTGATAAAAATCCCCGGAGGGTTCAAATAGTTGGCTCGAAACCCAAATATGACAATCAATCCAAATAATGATGATAACAAATAAGTTTCAATCAAATATGCGGTAAAAGCGTCAATCGGGACAGACCAAGTCACAATCCCAAGAGTAAACGACCCCACGCTCATCATCAAGCGCGTGTCTCACCTCAATATAGCACTACGATGTGCGAATTCGGGGTTTCAAACCCTCATGATATCATTTACAATCATTACTCACCTCGAACCGGCGAAATCTCTAGCTTGAGATGCCTTTGCCCCTTAAATCGGCCTCCACGCACGTCGAATCTATCCAAAATCAGAATGAATGCATCACAATATGCTAAGGGAGCAAAGCCCAAGCGAAAACAATCGAAAATATCAAAAATCCAGAAATTAGCAAAACTCGAGCCCCGGACCCACTTCTCGAAACTCATAAATTTTCACATTATTAGATTCCTTATCACCCACGAGTTCATATATACCAAAAGTTCTCAATTCCGACCTCAAATGGTCCTTCAAATCCCAATTCAAAAGTTCAAAAATCTCAAGCCCTAGTTCTTCCATTTTTAGCTTAGTTTCCATGAATTTCTAGGTGGATTTCATAATAGATTCGAGTTTTAGGTTCGAAAATCTTACCTCCAAACATTTCTCATTGAACCCCTCTTCGATTTCCTTCAAATAAGCTCTCAAAAGGCCAACTATGGAGTAAATGAGCTTCAAATCGCGGATGAAACGAATTAAAATATTCTGCCCAGGGGTTTTCGCATATGCGACTCCACCACCGCTCCTGCGGTACCGCTTCTGCGGTAATTCCTCTGCATCTGCGGAAATCACTTAGGGGAGGGGGGCCAGGTTCCGCATCTGCGGAAATCACTTAGGGGGGCCAGGTTCCGCATCTGCGGTCTACAAGCCGTATTTGCGACTCTGCAGGTGCGGTCCATATGCCGCATCTGCGGTCCCTGGCTATTCTTCCCAAATTGCTTCTGCGGCTCCCCTTCCGCATGTGCGGCACCGCACCTGCGGTCCCCCAATCCGCAGGTGCGGAAATACCAGAAGCAGCAATCTCCTGAAATCTCTTAAGTTCAAAATCTTCCCGTTAATCATCCGAATTCACCCCGAGGCCCCCGGGGCCTCAACCAAAAACACCAACATGACCCAATACCTTATTCGAACTTGTTCCAATCATCAAAACACCTCAAACAACATTAAATTAACCAAAACTCATCGAATTCAAGCCTAAGTTTTCCAAAAACTTCCGAAACACGCTTTTGATCATAAACCCAACCAAACCACGTCCAAATGACCTGAAATTTTGCACACACATCCCAAATGACCCAACGAAGCTACTATAACTCTCGGAATTCCATTCCGACCCCCGGATCAAAATCTCACCTACCAACCAGAAATCGCCAAAATCTCAACTTCGCCAATTCAAGCCTAGTTCTACTCTGGACCTCCAAAACCAATTCTGATCACACACCTAAGTCATAAATCACCCAACAGAGCTAACCAAATCATAGAATTCCGATCCGAGCTCATATTCAAATAAGTCAAATCTTGGTTAAACCTTCAAATTTTTAAGCTACAACTGAGAACTATTTTTTAATTTCATTCCGATTTTTGTGAAAACCAAAACCAATGATTTACATCAGTCATAATACGTCACACGGGGCAAGTCATGCCCGAGAACTGGCGATCAAAGTACAAAAGCTCAAAACGACCGGTGGGGTCGTTACATCCTACCCCACTTAAACACACGTTCATCCTCGAACGTAACCAGAGTTGTTCTAGAAGCCAACCGATAGCTGAATAACTTTACCATGCATATACCCGGGGGTGATCCCACGTCACCCTATCTCATATAGGTCCGATAACACATTGCAACTGAAATTACACAATCCAGTCTGGCCCCTAAGCCATAGAACCACATTTCCACTTCTGAAACCATCAATACGATCAAAACCTCACACCTATACTCTAAATAGACCCTAACCCGCTGTAATAACCCATGCCTGTAACCTCGGGATCCATCCCATGATATACCACACAACTTAAACACTCGTAGTGATAACTTCTATTCACAACAGCTGTCTACAACAATCGAATACTGGTAGAAATCCTCTTATCAGCCAAATTCTCATTCCAACACTTCCATATACTGCCAACGATAAATGAAAGACGCACTAAACCACGACCATTTCTTAGGTCAACCATTCATGAAGTTACTTCTCCCTTGACAAATACCATAGCAAATTTCTGAGCTAAACCTCGATCTTATCCTTACAACATGTTAAAATCGAATCCGTTTGTATTTATTAATGATTCCAACGATCTCTTCTAATCCAACACACCACTTTCGTGACATGACGCATAAATAGAGGCCTAAGCCACAACTGGCATAATACGCGCACCAATAAGCAACAGTCTTAACATACTCAAATCATGAAAATGACTCAATGAAAGAGAAGCTCACCCGTACCACCACAACAAAAGACTGAGGAGCCGTCTCACATCATAGAAATAGAAAACCCGAATCTAACTCGCAAAGTCATATCTCCACATAGCTTCGCTGCAAAATGCACAATCCTATCCAAACACCGTTCCACATGAAACACATAAAGTCACTATGCTCGAAATTAACAACCACGCACAGTTTGACGCCTAGAACCAAAGCAAATAACTACACCCATGGTGAAATAAGGAACATATACCACGCAGACCCGATAGGACGTAACCGATACGCCATCCATCGAGCAACACCCAATTACTTTTCCAGCTCGACTTCCACTATGAACCCTAATAGAACCGCACTATATGTGCCTATAACCAACAAATCATAACGTCTCGCAACACAGAAAGGCAACTCAGAGATCTCCCAAATCACTAGTAATCTTAATAACGGTCGAATCAACCTGTCCCTCAACAATACAGTTTGGGGCCAACTAAGTCGACTCAGCTAGAACACGCATCCACATTGACCTGCCAATGAACTCCTTATCAAGGAAGCCTGAAGCTGCTCCTTCCACTACTATAACTCCTGTCGGAGCCATATGATACGGTGCCCCAACACCAAATCAATACCGCAATCAACAACCCTACCCGGCGACATGCCCGGCCACAAGAAACACATCCGGAGAATCCCTCAACACTGAAACTGAATCAGTGGTAGAATCCTCTGCACTGACATCCATCACGAAGGCTCAATTAAGAAAGGCAATCCTTCCCAACGTTCGCTGGGTCTTTGAAATATAAACCACTCTACTAGAACATAATCTGCCGCACCTCGCCACTCAACCCGTGGCATTTTCAGCATAGCCCATAGCGTAATAGTCCAGAATAACCCAACACTGAGACAACCAGTCTGAACTCCAACATCACATCCAACATCTAACATACCAACAAAGAAAGATCCACTCAGGCCTCCAAATCCCGATAGTCGCTAAACAGTGCCGATACACATGATCCACAACCACAACATAGCCTGAATATCAGAACTTCCATCTCAAAATCCATATGGACCATGAATCACCATATCCGATCCCAATTTTGCCATCCGAATACATGCTACGCCTCAAATACCCAATCATTCCACGATAGATACTCAAAAATTTCCCTGTGCCACCAAGCAAACTCGAATATCACCAGTCGATCTAACAAGAAAGTGCCGCAATACTACCGAAGTACCATCAACTTAATCACATTGTCTTTTCTGAAACATATACCCTCGTCAAATCACCCCAATTAGCACTACACTTCCTTAATCATTTGAAACTGCCCATGCTACCTAAGAATTCATGACTTTCTGTTCAGAACTGAACCGTAACCTTCCACACGCAATTGTCAATCCTCTACAACCTACCACATATACCATACCATCTCAGGATAACATGAGAACTTCATCTTCCTTCTGAGCCACAAACATCTACGTACTCAATTGGTCAAGAACTTTCCATTGGTACCTATCTAGAAGAAAAATCACTATACATCCCATGCTCCGCATGCCCATAGAAAATATATATCTCCAAGCTGTGGTAAAAACCATCAAGAACTTTCCGAGTTCCCTTTGCACAAATCAGACATGTCAGGACTAAATCCTTCTAACTCGATCAAGCTAAGCAAGCCATCAAAACCTAAGAGCATCGCCGCAAAATACCTGAAAGAACTCATTACCTCGAACACACACAAGGAATTAATCATATCCTTACCATACCGATTCGGTCTACTCTCAAACTATTCTATCTATCTAAATTTCCTTCTGATTCATTTTCAACTTGATATTCTCTCTTGCTGTAGCACCACAATTCCTCAACCCAGGCTCACCACACGAGACCCAAGCACAAGACCATACTGTCTAAGACCTATAACCTGTTGAATGCTCACTCAATTACTCCCAGAAACACCACATTCCAGAACACTTTACTCTGAGGAACTTCCTGCGAATCTAAATCTGTTACCTTTGCTTTCCTGTTACTGATACATAGAATCCTATAATCAATATAGAAATATCACAAGTCTTGACCTCTTCCAATGAAAGCACAATTTCTAACCCCATATACAACTTTAAGATACCCAATTGGTACATGTAGAACCTCAAACACATTAGAACCATTCTCGAGAGTCACTCACTCTCTTCAAACTGCAATTAGCCTGATCAAACGAACAGAACCACCCGTGCCTCATTAGCACTCTGACACCGCAGAATGAAATCCTCATCCCAACACATCCAAGCAACTTCCCGCTCTATGCACCGAGCATTCTTTACCAATAACAACATAAGACATCCCGTGATTTTTTTCTTACTCTATGAAGCATAATATAACCTTTGTCAAAATGTTTCCTCTACTCGAGTCATCCTCGGTCTCAATTTCCGCAAGCCATAACTGATTCGCCCACACGCCTCAAACTGGAACCAACATAGCGCCTAGCCGTGCAACCAACTACTCACAGCAGACTCCCCCACTTGGCTCAGAGCCATAGATCAAAATACACTCGATAACTCATAACACTTATACTCTATTGATCCCACAATACCATAGTGAGATTAAGCTCAAATTCTTTTGTAAGCTTGTGAAAACACAAATCATCTAGTACTTTAAATCTTCTGCAAATCTCGCATTCATCCCCGCAACAGTTAAGCCCACTCTCTTAAGCGACCCGAAATTTCAAATTTCAACACGTACTTTTCACTTACACATGAGATCTTCTAACATACACATAAGGATCACACTACTTCAGAACACTCCGTAGGAGATAACCCACCTGCTTCACCTCAATCTAACATTTCTGTATACCTTCCACCGTCATACATATTACACAGTCACTTAGTCTTCTTGAGTCTGAACTCGTATCGCAACATAAAATTTACTTCACTCTCAACTGGAAAACATGAAAAGATCCTTCACGCGCCCATAACTCAGGGCTATACTTCGAATCAAGATGGAATTCAAGCACCTAATAGTTCTTCTATCCCCCAGCCGGCCTTCCTCGTTACTTCCAAGTTGTATAGATACATCTCACAGTACTAACATACTCACCACACAGTTATCCAGCCGTCACTTCCACTAATAGGGACAATAATGAACATATAAGTGCGACACACTTGCTCACACAATCAGCACCTCGGTGCTCAAGCCATAAGTAAAGATCCAGCCTCTAGTTCTCCAGACTAGCCCAACATCAAACTCATAGAGATCACATCTCGCCCCTCGATTAGGGAATCACAAGCCATCAAGGCACATCTGATACTGAGCGCTCATACGCGCATGCAAACGCGTGGAAGGAATTGCAAGAGTTACTTTTCAAGTTGAATCAAGGACGCACAATAAGAATTCAAGAATGTAAAGTTTTCCTAAAGGTTCTGCAGCCTCTCGAGGATAAATACAGATGCCTCCGTACCGATCCGCAAGACTCTACTAAACCTGCTCATGACTCATGAGACCTATATAACCTAGGCTTTGATACCAACTTGTCGCGACCCAAACCCGATCTGGTCGTCATGGCGCCTCTCGTGAAGACAAGGCTAGCCAACCAACCTATTTTGCCTTTTCAGAATAGTTAATATTAATAAATAGTTTTAGCATAATTAAATAACCACAGTCTAAACAAAAGTTTTCTGTATTAAGTGTGGAATACAACCCAAACATAGCCCAAACCGGGGTGTCACAAGTCACGAGCATCTATTAGGGTATAAATACAACTGCAAGGCCTGAAACATATAAAATAGGACTGATAAACAAAAGGAAGAAGTGCGGTGCTGCGAACGCTGGCAGTCACCTCACTAAACTCCAGTAACTTAGCCTCCGACCAGCTCAAAACCCGCTACGGGGTGAACAAATACCTGCATTTGCACATGAGGTGTCGGGAGTAGAGTGAGTACTCCAACTCAGTGAGTAATAAAGGTAAATAATAATTGAGCAGTAAGAAATCACGTAAAACAAACCATCATGCTGTATAGAGCAGTCTAAAACCCTTCGAGTAAAAGCAGTGAAACTATGAAATCCTAGGAAAACATCTTAGCTCAGTTTAAGCCTCTTTTAAAAATGACTTTTTCAACGGTTACGCAAATGAGTGCAAATCAAATAGTCGGATAAGCACGGAAATCCACCCCTCGGGCGCAACACTCAACTAACAGATAATGCCAGGCAATCAGATAGATATTACATGAAGTAGCACAAACAACAGATAATAAAAGACAAATAAAATAAAGTAAACACATAGAATAGTACCAGCACCGCTGCGGCGTGCAGCCCGATCCATATATCGCTGCGGCGTGTAGCCCGATCCATATATCTCGTCGACGGCGCTCACTGGGGGTGTGCAGACTTCGGGAGGGGCCCCTTACGACCCAAGCGCAATATCAATCCATATCGTGTCATCAAAATCTAGGCCCTCGGTCTCATATCAGTATCAGTATGACACTGCTGCGGCGCGCAACCCGATCCCTTAGTATCCTCACATTTGGCCCTCGGCCATACTCAGTCCAGAAATCACTTAAGCCCCTCAGACATTAGTAAAAACAGTAGTTCTCAGCCCAAAACATCATTTACTATATCATTTTAGTTTCAAAACCGAATAAGAGTGGCTGAGTTGTAAAACAGTGGAAAATAGTACGACTGAGTTCAAGTAGTAGGTCAAAACAGTGAGGAAATAGTGATAAAAATCCCCGGAGGGTTCAAATAGTTGGCTCGAAGCCCAAATATGGCAATCAGTCCAAATAATGATGATAACAAATAAGTTTCAATCAAATACGCGATAAAAGCGTCAATCGAGATGGACCAAGTCATAATTCCCAAGAGTAAACGACCCCACGCTCATCATCAAGTGCGTGTCTCACCTCAATATAGCACTACAATGTGCGAATCCGGGGTTTCAAACCCTCAGGCTATCATTTACAATCATTACTCACCTCGAACCGGCAAAATCTCTAGCTTGCGACGCCTTTGCCCCTTAAATCGGCCTCCACGCGCGTCGAATCTATCCAAAATCAGAACGAATACATCACAATATGCTAAGGGAGCAAAGCCCCAGCGAAAACAGTCGAAAAATATCAAAAATCCCGAAATTAGCAAAATTCGAGCCCCGGGCCCACTTCTCAAAACTCAAAAATTTTCACATCATTAGATTCTTTACCACCCCACGAGTTCATACATACCAAAAGTTCTCAATTCCGACCTCAAATGGTCCTTCAAATCCCAATTCAAAAGTTCAAAAATCCCAAGCCCTAGTTCTTCCATTTTTAGCTTAGTTTCCATAAATTTCTAGGTGGATTTCACAATAGATTCGAGTTTTAAGTTCGAAATTCTTACCTCCAAACGTTTCTCCTTGAACCCCTCTTCGATTTCCTTCAAAAAAGCTCTCAAAAGGCTAACTATGGAGTAAATGAGCTTCAAATCATGGATGAAATGATTTAAAACATTCTGCCCAGGGGTTTTCGCATATGCGTCGCCACCACCACTCCTGTGGTAATTCCTCTGGATCTGCGGAAATCACTTTGGGGGGGGGGGGGTAGGTTCCGCATCTGCTGTCCACAAGCCGCATTTGCGACTCCACAGGTGCGGTCCATATGCCGCATCTGCGGTCCTTGGCTATTCTTCCCAAACCATTTCTGCGGCTCCCCTTCTGCATGTGCGGCACCGCACCTGCGGTCCCCTAATCCGTAGGTGCGGAAATACCAGAAGCAGCAATCTTCTGAAATCTCTTAAGTTCAAAATCTTTCCGTTAACCATCCGAATTCACCCCTAAGCCCCCGGGGCCTCAACCAAAAATACCAACATGACCCAATACCTTATTTGAACTTGTTCCAATCATCAAAACACCTCAAATAACATCAAATTACCCAAAACTCATCGTATTCAAGCCTAAGTTTTCCAAAAACTTCCGAAACACGCTTTTGATCATAAACCCAACCAAACCACATCCAAATAACCTAAAATTTTGCACACACATCCCAAATGACCCAACGAAGCTTCTGCAACTCTCGGAATTCCATTCCGACCCCCGGATCAAAATCTCACTTACCAACCGAAAATCGCCAAAATCTCAACTTTGCCAATTCAAGCCTAATTCTACTCTGGACCTCCAAAACCAATTTCGATCACACACCTAAGTCATAAATCACCCAACGGAGCTAACCAAATCATAAAATTTTGATCCGAACTCATATACAAATAAGTCAAATCTTGGTCAAACCTTCAAATATTTAAGCTACAACTGAGAACTATTCTTTTAATTTCATTCCGATTTCCGTGAAAACCAAAACCAACGATTTACATCAGTCATAATACATCACACGAGGTAAGTCATACCCGAGAACTGGCGATCACAGTGCAAAAGCTCAAAACAACCGGTCGAGTTGTTACACAAGCTATGCTACAAGAAATACCACTATATCAGAACCTGTAACAGAAAGAGCAAGATGCAAGGGATAAGTTCAGAGAGTTACTTATGGCAAAAAATTTCTTGATGTGGAGAAGTAAGGCCACATGAATTAAACTTGGGGATGATAATACTAAGTATTTCTTCTCCATTATTAAACAGAGAAGATTAGTGCAATCAGTGACTCAAATCATTGATGATATGAATCAACTGCAAACTGATCCTGAGAAGATTGTTGATGTGTTTGTCAAACTACCATAAGATCAATTGGGGTTCTTAAAACGAGGACATGTATCATTTGTACAACATCAATTGGGGTTGATAAACAATGTTCAATTGTAACTCAATTGTAACTGCACAAGAGGTCAAGAAAGCAATGTTCAGTATCAATGCCAATAAGAGTCCTGGGCCAGATGGGTATGGAGAAGGGTTGTATAAAGATACATGGAAAGTAGGTTGCAAAGATATCACTGATGTTGTGATAGAATTCTTCAGCAATGGACAAATGCTCAATAAGCTTAATGCCACTATGATACCTAAGGTGACTAATCCAATAGAAGCTAGCCAATTTTTACCTATATCTTCTTGCAATGTGCTCTATAAGTGTATAAAAGTTATGTGTAACATGCGTGCTTCCTATCATAGTAAGTGAAAATCAAGCAGCATTTGTGAAGGGAAGATGTCACGACCCAATTCTCGAACATGGTCGTGATGGCGCCTCTCATGAAGACAAGGCCAACCATTCAACCCAATTCATCCTTTTAAGATAATTAATTAACATAATTATAGTATATACATGGTTTAATAATATCCAATAGCGGAAAGTATAGATAAAATAAGGAAATCCAACCCAACTCAGCCCTAACCGGGGTGTCACAAGTCATGAGCTACTACAGAGTTTACTAAAATTCTACAAAGTATGGAATTAGGAACGACATCTGAAGATATCATAAATACAGAAGATAAGGGAGAAAATGGGTCTGCGAATGCCATGCAGCTACCTCGGTAACTCCGATGAAAACTGAACAGCAGAAAACTTGCTCTATGCCTTAAGAATACCTGTACCTGCACACATGGTGCATGTAGTAATGTGAGTACTCCAACCCAGTGAGTAATAAATATAAATAATAACTGAAGGTAAGAAAACACGTTAAGGCACACAACACTCTATACAGAAGCAGTGAAATCATTTAAAATAATAATTCAGTGAAACATCATGTGAAATTTCTTTTAAACCAGTAAAAATAGGTAATTTGGCAGTAAAATGATGAGTAGAAATCTGCCTCTCGGGCTCAATATCAAAACAACAAGTAGAAATCTGCCCCTCGGGCTCAGTATCAAAATAATAAGTAGAAATCTGCCCCTCGGGCTCAGTATCAAAATAATAAGTAGAAATCTGCCCCTCGAGCTCAGTATCTTAGAACAGTATCAGCCCATTGGGCTTAGTATCTCATAACAGTATCAGCCCCTCGGGCTCAGTATCTCAGAACAGTATCAGCCCCTCGGGCTCAATATCTCAGAAAAGTATCAGCCCCTCGGGCTCAGTATCTCAGAAAAGTATCAACCCCTCGGGCTCAGTATCTCAGAAAAGTATCAGCCCATCGGGCTCAGTATCTCAGAACAGTATCAACCCCTCAGGTTCAGAACAGTATGAAGTAACCAGTCAATGAAATAAGAGCACATAATTATTATGGAGGATAATGCAGATGACGAATAAATGCATGAGTGCAATGCAATGCATATGACGGTACCCTCTGGTACCCACTGCGGTGCAGCCCGAGCCATCCATATTTATTTATCGTCGACGACGCTCACTGGGGTTGTGTACAGACTCCGAAGGGACTCCTACAACCCAAGCGCAATAACAAGCCATCTCGTGGCATCAATCAAGTCCTGGTCAGTCATTGTTACCTGACCAATTTATATCACACAGTGCCATTGTTACCATTGTTTCTAGTCACATCATACAGTGTCATTGTTACCACTATTTAAAATCACTGCTGCAGCATGCAGCCCGATCCATGCTCAGTCCAGAAATCATAATAAGCCCCTTGGGCATTTGTAAAACAGTAGTTCTCAGCCCGAAATATCATTTAGAAATATCATTTAAGTTTTCAAATCTTAGAAAGATGGCTGAGTTTGCAAAACAGTATTTAAAACCTTGGACTGAGATCAAATGATATGCATGTATGCGAAAACAGTGATGTCAATCCCTGAAGGATTCAAATAATTGGCAAGAAGCCCAAATGTAATAATTAAATCCAAGTAAGGATGATTTTCAATTTAGTTCAAGTAGAAAACACGGTAAAAACATCTCTCGGGACGGACTAAGTCACAATCCCCAATGGTGCTCTACCCCACGCCCGTTATCCGGCGTGCAAGTTTCCTCAATATAGCGTTACGATGTGAAATTCCGGGGTTTCAAACTCTCAGGATATCATTTACAAGCATTACTCACCTCGAACCGGTGAAATCTCTAGCCCGTGAAGCCTTTGCTCTTCAAATCGGCCTTCACGCGCGTCGAATCTATCCAAAATTAGAGCGAATACATCACAATATGATAAGGGAACAATACCCAATCAAAAACAATCGAGAAATAGCAAAAAATCTCGAAACTAGCAAAACCCGAGCCCCGGGCCCGCTTCTCGAAAAATTACAAAACTCACATTACCGGATACCTCATCTCGCCACGAGTCCATACATACCAAGAACTCCCAAATCCGAGCTCAAATGACCAATCAAATACCAATTTGAAATATCAAAAACTCAAGCCATAGTTCATCAATTTTAGGCTTAATTTCAATGAATTTCTAGACCAATTTCACAATATAATCGAGTTTTAAGTTCAAAGATCTTACCTCCAATCGATCCTCTTCATTTGCTCCCAAAAAGCTCTCAAGATGCTCAAAAATGGAGGAAAATGACGCAAAAATCGCGGATATAAACTCACTGCCCAGATTTTTCGGAATTACTGTTCGCCCGCGCGGTTACTGTTCACGCGTGGGGTCACTGTTCACCCGCACGGTTACTGTTCACGCACGGGGTTACTGTTCACGCTGCTAAAAAAATACAGCAGCAGCCACAGAAAATTGCAGCACTTTTATTTTTCATTAAAATGGCTCTAACTCCATCATACGAACTCGGAATTCGATGATTCTTGTTCCTATGAGTCACAAATAATAATACGAACATAGTCCTTCAATCGAAACTCAATTCGAAGCTCGATTTCCCAGTTCAATACCCATTTCGCTCGTTAAACAATTAACTCATGTTTCGCATAAAAAACCCAATCGCGACTTGATGAAATTAGACCAAAATTTCCAGATCAGTCCTATAATTCATTATCAAAATTTCGGAAGTCTCGAAATCAAATTTGGATCTCTAGAACTAAAAATGAACCTTTAGATCATTACATGCTTATGCTTAAAACGGTAAAAATCTTCCAAAAACTCTTCCAAAACTTATCCGATCCTCATGGGATACCAACAAAGTAGACTAACAAGTCCCATAATATGACACAAACTTAGTTGTTCCTTCGAATCACCAAAAACAACGCAAAAATACTAAATTCACCTCGGATTCAAGCCTATGAACTTTTAAACTTCTAACTTTCACATGCGATGCCGAAACACGTCAAAACTAGTCCGAATGACCTCAAATTTTGCAGACAAGTCCAAAATGACATAACGAAGCTACAACAACTCTCGGAATTCCATTCCGACCCTCGGATCAAAATCTCACCTATCAACCGGAATTCGCCAAAATACTAACTTTGCCAATTCAAGCTTAATTCTACACCGGTCATCACAAAAATATTCCGGACACACTCCTAAGTCCCAAATCACCTAACGAAGCTATCCGAACCATAAAATTCGCATTTCGAGTGCTCTAACACATAATTCAATATCCGGTTGAGTTTTCCAACTTAAGCTTCCTTAAAAGAGACTAAGTGTCTCAAACCTTACCAAAATCATTCCGGAATGACTTCAAATTTTGCACACAAGTCACATTCAACATTACGGACTTGCCCCATCTTTCGGAACCGCATTCCGACCCAGATATCAAAATTTTCACTTCCGGTCGTATTTTCTCAAAAACCTTCAAATTTCTATATTTAGCCAAATGACTTCAAAATGACCTCCGGACATCCGAATTCACTTCCGATCGCGCTCCCAACTCCAGAATCACCATACGGAGCTATTCCCGCACTCGGAATCCCAAACGGATATCTATAACACTGAAATGCCTTCCAACCCAAATTTATGCAATTCTTCTAAAATACTAACTTCCACAATATACGCCGAAATGCTCACGGGTTATCCAAAATCAAATCCGGACATACGCCCAAGTCTGAAATCATCATACGAACATGCTGGAACTTTCAGATCCCAATTCTGAGGTCGTTTACTCAAAATTCCAATCTTAGCCATTTTCTTCAACTTAAGGTTACCGCAATGGAAAGTTTTTTCCAATTTGACTCCGAATTTCCCGAAATTGAACTCTGACCATACGTACAAGTCAATATACCTGAAATGAAACTGTTCATGACTTTCAACTGCTGAATGACGCGCTAGAGCTCAAAACGACCGGTCGGGTCGTTACATTCTCCCCCACTTAAATAGACGTTCATCCTCAAACGTTCCAAGAACTACTCTTAAGTTATCTGAAATCACTGTTTAACACCTCGTGCACCTGCCCGTGCTACCACAACTTATATGGACACATTAGTTTGATCAAATCTGTAGATATCATCTTTTATCCATACAATAAACTCAGAACCCAATTCCAACACCTGAAATTCTCTGCCAGACCTGTTCCCCGTATATAAACACTGTATCAACTGCCACACGAGGTAACAGAACACGACTGCGTACCTTTATTGAATTAGCACCATGCATCGCATAATTCACCATCTAACCACAATGACACTCCATGAACCTTAATAGCCAAAATTCTACGACTCTGATGCTCCCAATGCATATGATGATATACATATACATTCTGTTATAATGCTGACGATATAACCACAACGGAGGAGATGTGCAGAAATTTCTAACCAATTGCAGAGTTAACCAAACATTAATTCTCTCTTTTTTGACTAAAATCATCACCTCATTACTACCCAAATACTGGTAACTGCCCTGTAATATACCTCACATAATCCCATTGCAATGGACCCCAATACCAATAGTCTCGCCTCACCTAGTACGAGTTGCTCAGACAACCAATCACCACAGACAATGATCAATGGTCTCATATGATGCAAAAATGTGCCAATAGGCCATAATGTGAACAAGATACATAAGGAAATGATCCAGGAATGGACTGCTCAACTCACACAACTAATATGGACTTTTCCCCCGAGAATAGGAATTTATCAAGCCGTTTCACAGCACACATGGCACAATCACAATATTACATGAGTTGACGAACATGGAACAACATATGATATTCCAACACCCCTCCTTGAGGAGCGCTATACTAAAATGAACACATCTGACTCACATGAAGCCCATAATCCTATTTAAATCCATTCACCCACTTCAGGTCGATTCTGCTCGCACTGAACTAGGCTGATAGCCTTTCCTGGGCCCGTAATAAGTCATTTCTTCTCATAACATGAAAGAACTACCACCATAGCCGGGACAACACCCCACAATCCACAACCAAATGAACTGAATGACTTCATATAGATCTTAGATATTCTTCCAACATTTCAACTTTCTTAAGTCCCCAAAATTTGACTAACTCCCAGATTTTTCAAATATTTCGGCAGAGTCTCCCTTGTAATTAGGCCTATCCACCTGTCAGAGTAACACCAAAACAACTCCTAACAGCATGTCCACAACCCAACAAGTACCACAAGTATATCAATAACACTAATCTCCGCATTACAAGCCCGACATTATCACAATGATATTTTGACATGAAACGCATCATTTGTATGATCATAACCACATTTCTGGTCTTAATAGTTGTTCATAAATAACTCCATCATTATCAATAAATCTCATATTAACCACCACCTCATTTCAAATTTTTACAATACTAACAACAGAATGTGAGGCATGAAGACCTCATTATTACTTACTCGGATTAATTAGTCACATTTAACGCCACCTGAGAACTCATCTCATAAGCTAAAACTCAATGTTTACAGTACAAAAATGCCTGAATATGAACATAAAATATACAAGAATTATCAAATCAACCTAACTAGCATGACTCCCTTTAATATTATCGTACGAATTAAACTTTACAAAGGAAAACTTTAAACTCATAATTATTTACCACAAGGACCATGTCCTTACATAACCTCCACTGCGGCTTGCAGCCCAGTTTAAATATTTCACATTGTGCCAACTGCAGTTTTCAATTTCCTTTCTTTCTTCTTCTTTATAAATTTCGTAAACATTTTTTTCATAGCACATAACGAACCCTCATACCGGTAGGGCATATAATTCATAAAAAAAGTTGGAACCAATTATTCCGAAACACATTAAACCCATTGTAGTGAATAATAAACATTACTTTAACCTTACCCCAAATCCTTGGAGCCCAATTTCTAACATCCAGAATTCTTTTCAAGACCCGAATCTCACATACACACACTGTATAAGTCCGAACAAACTGTGTCAAGCCATAACAATAACCCTAGATATAATCGCATAATATACTACACAACTCGTATACTCGCAACACCATTCTCGATCACCATAACCACTCAAACCAACCAAGTACCAGTAGGAAACCCCACATTAAACAGAACCTCGCTCCAAAACCTTCGTACCCCATCAATAATGAAGAAATATATAGGAACTCACAATACACAACACGTTCCCCATACCTGTAGAAAGTATCTATTTTAAACCATGGTAGAAACCATCAAGAACACTTGGAAATCCATTTTCTCCTAATCAAGCTATCAGAACTAAATTCCTCTAATTCAACCAGGCCACGCAGGTCATCAAACTCAGAAATATTGCCATATTACTACAGCTAGTTCAACAAAAATTCTTCACAAGCTTAGGTAACACAGACTTTAAAATACCTCAATTCCACTACTAAGATCACCTTCATTCTCGTGACAATCAACTCAAATTTCTCAATTAGAGTCAAATTCAAATCTCAACACACACCCTGTTAGTAGAAAAGAAACTCTCTACTCAACATTATAAGGAACACACCTACGTAGATTATTACGCATGAGATAACCCACCTACTTTGCCTCCAATTAACATTTTTGTATACCTTCCACCGTCGTACACATTACACAATCACTTAGTCTTCCTGGGTCTAAACTTATGCTGTAACATGATATTTACTTCACTCCAAACAGGAGACTTGAAAAGATTCTTCACGCCCATAACTCGGAGCTACACCTCTAATCACAATGGAAATCATACACTTAATAGTTCACCTATCATCCAGCAGATCTTCCTCGACACTTCCAAGTCATATAGAAACATCTCGCAGTACTAACATACCCATCACATTGCTACCCAGCCGTCATTCCCACTAATAGGGGCAATACCGTTCATATAAGTTCAAAACACTTGCTCACACAATCAGCACCTCGGTGCTCAAGCCGTAGGAAAAGATCTGGCCTCAAGTCCTTCAGACTGGCCCAACATCAACTCATAGAGATCACGTCTCGCCCCTCAATCAGGGAATCACAAGCCATCAAGGCACATCTGATACTGAGCGCTCATGCGCGCATGCGAACGCGTCAAAAGAATTTCAAGAGTTACTTTTCAAGCTGAATCAAGAATGCACGATAAGAATTCAAGAATGTGAAGTTTTCCTAAAGGTTCTGCAGCCTCTCGAGGATAAATACAAACGTCTCCGTACCGATCCGCGAGACTCTACTAAACCTGCTCATGACTCGTGAGACCTGTGTAACCTAGGCTCTAATACCAACTTATCACGACCCAATTCCCGAACCTGGTCGTGATGGCGCCTCTCATGAAGACAAGGCCAGCCATTCAACCCAATTCATCCTTTTAAGACAATTAATTAACACAATTATAGTATAAACATGGTTTAATAATATCCAATAGCGGAAAGTATAGATAAAATACGGAAATCCAACCCAACTCAGCCCTAACCGGGGTGTCACAAGTCATGAGCTACTACAGAGTTTACTAAAATTCTACAAAGTATGGAATTAGGAACAAAGTCTGAAGATATCATAAATAACAGAAGATAAGGGAGAAAACGGGTCTGCGAACGCCATGCAACTACCTTGATAACTCCGATGAAAACTGAACAGCAGAAAACTTGCTCTATGCCTCAAGAATACCTATACCTGCACATATGGTGCAGGGAGTAGTGTGAGTACTCCGACCCAGTGAGTAATAAAAATAAATAATAACTGAAGGTAAGAAAACACGTTAAGGCACACAACACTCTATACAGAAGCAGTGAAATCATTTAAAATAACAATTCAGTGAAACATCATGTGAAATTTCTTTTAAACCAGTAAAAACAGGTAATTTGGCAGTAAAATGACGAGTAGAAATCTGCCTCTCGGGCTCAATATCAAAACAACAAGTAAAAATCTGCCCCTCGGGCTCAGTATCTCAGAACAGTATCAGCCCCTCGGGCTCAGTATCAAAATAATAAGTAGAAATCTGCCCCTCGGGCTCAGTATCTCAGAACAGTATCAGCCCCTCGGGCTCAGTATCTCATAACAGTATCAGCCCCTCGGGTTCAGTATCTCAGAACAGTATCAGCCCCTCGGGCTCAGTATCTCAGAAAAGTATCAGCCCCTCGGGCTCAGTATCTCAGAAAAGTATCAGCCCCTCGGGCTCAGTATCTCAGAACAGTATTAGCCCCTCAGGTTCAGAACAGTATGAAGCAACCAGTCAATGAAATAAGAGCACATAATTATTATGGCGGATAATGCAGATGAGGAATAAATGCATGAGTGCAATGCAATGCATATGACGGTACCCTCTGGTACCCACTGCGGCGTGCAGCCCGAGCCATCCATATTTATTTATCGTCGACGACGCTCACTGGGGGTGTGTACAGACTCCGGAGGGGCTCCTACAGCCCAAGCGCAATAACAAGCCATCTCGTGGCATCAATCAAGTCCTGGTCAGTCATTGTTACCTGACCAATTTATATCACACAGTGCCATTGTTACCACTGTTTCAAGTCACATCATATAGTGTCATTGTTACCACTATTTCAAATCACTGCTGCGGCGTGCAACCCGATCCATACTCAGTCCAGAAATCATAAATAGCCCCTTGGACATTTGTAAAACAGTAGTTCTCAGCCCGAAATATCATTTAGAAATATCATTTAAGTTTTCAAATCTTAGAAAGATGGCTGAGTTTGCAAAACAGTATTTAAAACCTTGGACTGAGATCAAATGATATGCATGTATGCGAAAACAGTGATGTCAATCCCTGAAGGATTCAAATAATTGGCAAGAAGCCCAAATGTAATAATTAAATCCAAGTAAGGATGATTTTCAATTTAGTTCAAGTAGAAAACACGGTAAAAACATCTCTCGGGACGGACTAAGTCACAATCCCTAATGGTGCTCTACCCCACGCCCGTTATCCGGCGTGCAAGTCACCTCAATATAGCTTTACGATGTAAAATTCCGGGGTTTCAAACTCTCAGGATATCATTTACAAGCATTACTCACCTCGAACCGGTGAAATCTCTAGCCCGCGACGCCTTTGCTCTTCAAATCGGCCTCCACGCGCGTCAAATCTATCCAAAATTAGAGCGAATACATCACATTATGATAAGGGAACAATACCCAATCGAAAACAATCGAGAAATATCAAAAAATCTCGAAACTAGCAAAACCCGAGCCCCAGGCCCGCTTCTTAAAAAATTACAAAACTCACATTACCGGATTCCTCGTCTCGCCACGAGTCCATACATACTAAGAACTCCCAAATCCGAGCTTAAATGACCTATCAAATACCAATTTGAAATTTCAAAAACTCAAGCCCTAGTTCATCAATTTTATGCTTAATTTCCATAAATTTCTAGACCAATTTCACAATATAATCGAGTTTTAAGTTCAAAGATCTTACCTCCAATCGATCCTCTTCGAAACCCTCTTCATTTGCTCCCAAAAAGCTCTCAAGATGCTCAAAAATGGAGGAAAATGACGCAAAAATCGCGGATATAAACTCACTGCCCAGATTTTTCGGAATTACTGTTCGCCCGTGCGGTTACTGTTCACGCGCGGGGTCACTGTTCACCCGCACGGTTACTGTTCACGTGCGGGGTTACTGTTCATGGTGCTAAAAAAATACAGTAGCAGCCACAAAAAATTGCAGCACTTTTATTTTTCATTAAAATGGCTCTAACTCCATCATACGAACTCGGAATTCGATGATTCTTGTTCCTATAAGTCACAAATAATAATACGAACATAGTCCTTCAATCGAAACTTAATTCGAAGCTCGTTTGCCTAGTTCAATATCCATTTCGCTCGTTAAACAATTAACTCATGTTTCGCGTCAAAAACCCAATCGCGACTTGATGAAATTAGACTAAAATTTCCAGATCAGTCCTATAATTCATTATTAAAATTTTGGAAGTCTCGAAATCAAATTTGGATCTCTAGAACTAAAAATGAACCTTTAGATCATCACATGCTTATGCTTAAAACGGTAAAAATCTTCCAAAAACTCTTCCAAAACTTATCCGAGCCTCATGGGATCCCAACAAAGTAGACTAACAAGTCCCATAATATGACACAAACTTAGTTGTTCCTTCGAATCACCAAAATCAACGCAAAAATACTAAATTCACCTCGGATTCAAGCCTATGAACTTTGAAACTTCTAACTTTCACATGCGATGCCGAAACACGTCAAAACTAGTCCGAATGACCTCAAATTTTGCAGACAAGTCCAAAATGATATAACGAAGCTACAACAACTCTCGGAATTCTATTTCGACCCTCGGATCAAAATCTCACCTATCAACCGGAATTCGCCAAAATACTAACTTTGCCAATTCAAGCTTAATTCTACACCGGTCATCACAAAAATATTCCGGACACACTCCTAAGTCCCAAATCACCTAACGAAGCTACCCGAACCATAAAATTTGCATTTCAAGTGCTCTAACACATAAGTCAATATCCGGTTGACTTTTCCAACTTAAGCTTCCTTAAAAGAGACTAAGTGTCTCAAACCTTACCAAAATCATTCCTGAATGACTTCAAATTTTGTACACAAGTCACATTCGACATTATAGTCTTGCCCCATCTTTCGAAACCGCATTCCGACCCCGATATCAAAATTTTCACTTCCGGTCGTATTTTCTCAAAAACCTTCAAATTTCTATATTTAGCCAAATGACTTCAAAATGACCTCGGACATCCGAATTCACTTCCGATCGCGCTCTCAACTCCAGAATCACCATACGGAGCTGTTCGCAAACTCGGAATCCCAAACGGATATCTATAACACTGAAATGCCTTCCAACCCAAATTTATGCAATTCTTCTAAAATACTAACTTCCACAATATACGCCGAAATGCTCACGGGTTATCCAAAACCAAATACGGACATACGCCCAAGTCCGAAATCATCATACGAACATGCTGGAACTTTCAGATCCCAATTCTGAGGTCGTTTACTCAAAATTCCAATCTTAGCCATTTTCTTCAACTTAAGGTTGCCGCAATGAAATGTTTCTTTCCAATTTGACTCCGAATTTTCCGAAATTCAACTCTGACCATACGTACAAGTCAATATACCTGAAATGAAACTGTTCATGACTTCCAACTGCTGAACGACGCGCTAGAGCTCAAAACGACTGGTCGGGTCGTTACAGAAGGTCATTAGCTCATAATGTTCTTATGTGCAGTGACCTACTTAGACACTATAAAAGAAAAACTACTCCTAGATGTCTAATAAAGATTGACATAAGGAACACATATGATATGATACAATAGGAGTTTATTGCAGAAATGTTAAAGGGATATGGTTTTCCTCCAAAGTTTATTCAATTGATCATGGCATGTGTAACAATAACAAAGTTCTTAATAAAGGTTAATAGAGAGGGGTATGATTATTTTGAGGGAAAGATGGGTCTAAGACAAGGAGATCCAATATCCCCATTGATCTTTGTTATGATGATGGAATATCTATTAAGGATACTAAAGAGGATGAGCCAACTGCCAGTTTTTAAATACCACTCAATGTGCAAGGAACAACATCTCACTTACCTAACATTTGCAGATGATTTAATGATGTTTTGTAAAGGGAATGAAGCAGCTGTAAGGAGAATAATGGAAGCACTTAGGCACCTTTCAGTGACTACAGGTCTGGAGGAAAATACAGACAAGTCAAACATGTATATTGCATGGATGGATGATGAGCTAAAACAGAAATTGCTGGACATCACAGGCTACTCGTGTGGCACATTTCCTATTAGATATCTTGGTCTCCCATTATCCCCAAAGAGGTGGAGTAAAATGGATTGTCACCAACTATGTGTGAAGATCACTGAGAAGCTGAGGACAATATCAAAATAGGCACCTATCTTATGTAGAGAGGCTACAAGTGGTTGTTTATATCCTATTCTCACTATATATTTTTTGGGGGCAGTGTTCATCCTCCTACAAAGTGTGCTGAAGGGAATAGATAAGAAATATAGAGATTTCTTACGGGGAAGCACTATAGAGAAGAAAATGATTCCTTTAGTATCCTGGGAGAAAACATGTCGACCTAAAAACCAAGGTGGGCTGAATATCAAGAAGTGCAAATTGTTGAACATAGCTTCTATTGGAAAGTTAGTATGGCTACTGATTAATAAGAAGGAACTACTATGGGCGAAATGGATACATGACATTTACATGAGAGCAAATGATGATTTTTGGACATGCCAACCAACACAGGATAGCAGTTGGTATTGGAGGAAGCTAAATGGTATAAAGCAACAAATGAAAGGGTGGTACAGGAATGATAGCTACTGCTTCACTAGTAATGGGAGATACTCGGTCTTAATGGGGTACAACCAACTAGTGGGAGAAAGCCTAGAGTGGAATATTACTTATTTGATTTGAAACAGAGTCGTGCAGCCCAAGAACAGGTTTATACTATGGATGGCAGTGCAGAAGAAGCTATTAACAAATGATAGAATCATTAGCATGGGAATTCCGTGTGCAGATGGAGCATATGGGCTATGTGAGCTGAATAGTCTTGAAGATGTGCATCGCTTTCTTTTACAGTGTACATGGGCAACAAGGGCTTGGGAAGAAGTGAAGGAATGGATTGGAGTGTGCATAACACAACATGATCTCACAACAACATTGCTGACAATCAAGCGCAGAAGATGGAGTAAATTCGGGAAGGAAGTGATAGCTGCAGTGGTAGGGGCTGTGATATACAATATTTGGAAGAGTAGGAACTTACTATTCGTTAGAAAATAAAAAGTTAGTAGGGATTTTGTAATACAACAAATAAAGAGTATAGTTATAGAGATGATTCAAATGTATAAAGAGGGAAAGCTAGCTAGGAGATGCATAGATTTCATTGAACAAATTTGTAAATAGACTGCGAGACCTACTGTTGCCAGGGATGATACTGGTGCTTGGGTGCTCTTTTAGGCGTATGTGTTAGTGCGATTTGGAAATGATAATATTCACAGTTATTACCAAAAAAATATACATATTTTATTATTCTCTTTGAAAAAAATACTTCATAGTAATAAATAGGAAACAATTTCAGTTATTTAAGGTTGCAGATTTCCAACATTCTTAAAAGTCGTTTCCCCTTTTGGTTTTTGCCATATAAAAAATTTAAGAAAATCTTGTGAGCACCTAATTTTTATCTAATATATAAATTACTCCTAAAAATCTTAAAGAAATAGTTTTTAATTGTTTTATAGAATTTTAGGAATTTTTCTATATTTTTACTTGATTTATTTCATGCGTATTTGTATTTGGTGCATTTTAGTAGCATTTTAAAAATAACAAAAATATTTAAATTTTTATATTTTTTTAGATTTTAATTGCATAATTAACTGCATTTGTAAAATATTAAAATACCAAAAATTCATTAGTCATATTACATGCATGGTTAGTTAAATGAATTAGTTAATTGATAAAAAATAATAAGTAGGTTAATTTTGCAAAATAAGATTAATTTAGAATGTTGAGTAAAGTGGCTACAATTTGAACTCGATTGATTGTTGAAGAAAGAAGTGAAAAAGCGGCTGTTTTGAGTTTAAAGTCGGACTGGGCCCAGAACTTCATTGGCCCAAACTCCCCACAATCCACTCCTTTTTAGCCCCAAACCCGGTCCAACCTCTCCTAACCAAAATAGATCCCCCTATTGTTAAAAGACTCCCTCCCATAATCCCTAAAAGAACAGAACACCCCAAACTATACAAAACCCTAGTTGAGCCACCGCTCCCTAATCCCCAATCCTCTCAAAAAAGATCATATCCTCTCCCCCTCTAGAGGACAAACCCTAGCAGCGTTTCCTAGTTCCCATCTCTCTGAAGAAGATCCAAACCTAGCCACCACCTCTCCTCCATCACTCTTCTCTTCCTACTCACATTCTTAAACACACACGAATCTATCATCCGTCATTCTCACAAACACGCACGAAATGGCTGAAAAAATAGGTCAGAAATTCAAAAATTAAACAAAGCGGTCTAAAAACATAAACAAAATCAGTGGATTTTAACGAATTTTACATGGGAAATGATTCAAAGGGATGGAGTTTTTTCTTTTATTTTCGGCTGATTTGAGAGAGTTTTCCATTTGTTGATGGGTTTGCAAATCTAGAGTAAGTCTGCAACTTGTTGCGGTTGTTGATGTCGAGTAGCTAAACTCTAGCTTTGAAGTTGATGCTTTTATTTAGTCCACTAATTATTGTTTTTATGCCTTTAGGTGTGTCCGCTTACTTCTGTTATTTTCTATTTGAAAAATGAATGAATTTGAGTTGCTAACTCTATGAACATGCCGAATCTGTTGGAATCCTGATGTTTAACTACAAATCTGTTTGCTTTGTGTGTATGCCAATATTTGTTCATGGTTGATGACTTAAACTTGAATGTTTAAACTAGAATCACTCATTAATTAATCTAGACGCTACCAATGGTATGATATGAGGGCAACATTAAAATTTGCTAGTAAGCCGTCCTATGATGACCTAAAATGTCATCTTTAAATTAAATAATTATCTCGGTATTTTAATACCTTGAAAAGCGCTATAAATAATTTTTTGACTTGCGTGCACAATCTGTATAATTTTCCGGAAGGTTTTTATGTGAAAAATAAATTAAATTGTGAATTAGAGCTTCAAAGCTCAACTGAGTTGACTTTGGTCAACATTTTGAGCAAACGAACCCGGATCCAAGTTTTGACTATTCCGGTAGTTCCGTATCATGATTTGGGACTTGGTCATACCCAAAATCGAATTCGGAGGTCCCTAGATCAAATTATTGTCATTTAACGGAATCTAGAAATCTAAGGCTAAAGATTTCTTAAGTTTGACCAGAGATTTGACTTTTGAGCGAATGACCCCGGAATGGAATTTTGATGATTCCAATAGTTTCGTATGACGATTTTGGACTTAGGAGCATTTTCGGATTTGGAAGTCCGTAGGACAATTCGGCGCATGTTGGCAAAAGTTGGAAAATAGAAGATTTTTGAAAAAGTTTGACCGAGAGTTCACTTTTTGATATCTGGGCCGAAATCTAATTCTGAAAATTTTTATAGCTTCGTTATGTCATTTATGACTTCTGTGCAAAATTTAAAGTCAATCGGATTTGATGTGATAGGTTTCTATATCGAATATAGAAGTTGGACGTTCCTAGTTTCATTAGGCTTGAATTGGGGTGTGGTTCGCGGTTTTAGCGTTATTTGATGTGATTTGAGGATTCAACTAAGTTTGTATGATGTTTTAGGACTGGTTGATGCATTTTGTTGAGGTCTCGAGGGCCTCAGGTGGATTTCGGAAGGTTAACGGATAGAAAAGCTGCTGAAATTCTCTTTGGGCAGCTGCTGCATTTTTTTCACAGTAGCATGAACAGTAGCCGTGCAAAGTCCATGCACAGTACTTTGAATAGTAGCAGTGTACAGTAGCGTGAACAGTAACACACGTGAACAGTACCGTAAAAATTCTGGACAGTTTTAAGTCCAGCAATGAACAGTTTGGGTTTTTGCTTTTATTTATTTTCAAGCTCGGATTTTGGGCAATTTTGAGCGAGAAATCATGAGAATTCTTGAGGTAATTCCTTGTGATCATTATTATTCAATATTATTGAATTATCATTGAATATTTCGGCTAGATTACGTATTTTTGAGGTGTAAATCGGGAATTTGGCCTTGGGATTTGAAAAAAAGATTTGATGATTTGGAGGTCGAATTGTTGTCGGATTTTGGTAAAATTTGTATGGTTAGACTCATGGCTAGATGGGGGTTCATATTCTGTGATTTTTGTCGGGTTCCGAGACGTGGTCCCCTCGAGCAAATTTTTAGTGCAATTTCGAATTTTTAATGAAAAATGTAGAATTTCATATGGAATTAATTCCTATAATTTTTATTGATTGAATCGAATTATTGTGGTTAGATTCGAGCATTCGGAGGTCGATTTGAGAGGAAAAGGCATTACAGAGTAGGATTTTGCTCGGATTGAGGTAAGTAACGGTTATAAATATGGTCCTGAGGGTATGAAACCCCTGACATTGTGTCATATGAATATTTTGGAGGTGACGCACATGCTAGGTGATGGGCGTGTGGGTGTGCACCATAAGGATTGTGACTTGGTCCGTCTCGCGAGACTGTGGAATCAATTGACCTACTGTTTAATACATGTTCCCTCCGTTTTCATAGAAATTGACTGTACTTCATGTTAGAAATCATGTTTAGGCCTTATGTGATCACTGTGGAGCCTGAGAGGTTGTGTACTTGCTGAATTAGCTGCTAAATTACTGTTTGTACTCGGTCATAGCTTTTCTTGCTTATTATGCCTTTGTCTCTTACTGTTTATTGTTGATACATGATATTACTTCTGTTTGGGCTGTTTATATGATTTCTGAAAGTCCGAGAGACTGGAGAGATTGATGACTGAGTAAGGCTGAGGGCCTAGTTGTGAGGTTATTTATACTATAACACGTGAGTTGTCCGTGCATCACATGAGTTGCCTGTGCGGATCCAGGTATTGATACTATAGCACGTGAGTTATCCATGCGGATCTAGATATTGATACTATAGCATGTGAGTTGTCCATGCGGATCCAGATATTGATACTATAGCACATGAGTTGTCCGTGTGGATCCAGAAATTATATTATAGCACGTGAGTTGTCCGTGCATCACGTGAGTTATCCATGCAGATTATAGCGCTTGGGCTGAAGGAGCCCCTCTAGGAGTCTGCACACCCCCAGTGAGCGCAGGTATATGATAGCATGTGAGTTGTCCGTGCAGCACGTGAGTTGTCACTGTAGTTTATAGCGCTTGGGCTGAAGGAGCCCCTCCAGAGTCTGCACACCCTATTGAGTATGATTATTGAGGGCTGAGAGCCGAGTGATTAAGCTGTTGAGATGAGCTGAGTGACTGTTGCCTTGAGAGGCCATATTTGTTTTCAGTTAATTGCTACACTTAGTTGCTATTTGTCCATGTTGTACGTATTTCTGGAATATTTGATATCTAGTTTATTTAAGTACGCACTGATGAGACTTAAACTGTTAAATCGAAAGTATGACTACTCTTATTTGAATGTTATTGAGATAACTGTATTTGCATAGCTCGTCACTACTTCTCAGTTCCTTATTTATTTCTGTTACTTACTGAGTTGGTGTACTCACGTTACCCCCTGTACCTCGTGTACAGATCCAGACACTTCTGGTCACGGCGGTTGCTGATTGAGGAGCCGACTCAGGAGACTATTGAGGTAGCTGCATGTTGTTCGTTGACCTTGACTCTCCTTTCCTTTCATGTTGTATTGTTATATATTTTCAGACAGTGTTTTATCAGTCGGATGTTGTTATCATTTAGATGCTCATGCACTTAGTGACACCAGGTTTTGGGGATGGATTGTATAGTAATTTTGGAGTTATATTCTATTTTTAAAAGAATTTCTTTAATATTAATTGCTTCCGCCTTTATTTAAAAGTTCTACTGTATTGAGATGTCGAGTTGAGGCTTGCCAAATTCCATGATAGGCGCCATCACGACAGGTGAGATTTTGGGCCGTGACAAGTTGGTATCAGAGCACTAGGTTACATAGGTCTCACGAGTCATGAACATGTTTAGTAGAGTCTTGCGGATCGGTACAGAGACGTCTGTACTTATATTCGAGAGGTTGCAGAACCCTTAGGAACATTTCACTTTCTTGTATTCGGTCGTGCGAACTTGATAATTTCGGAAACTAAAATTTCTGTTATTTCATTCTCTCACAGATGGTGAGGACACATACTTTTGAATCAGACGGCCAGCCACAAGTACCACCAGTCAGGGCTGCGAGAGGCCGGGTCTGTGGTAAAGACCGGGGCCGTGGTAGAGGTTAAGGTGTGGCTCGTTCAACAGTTGGAGTAGCACCTGTAGTACCACCAGTTGCTCCAACTCAGTAGCAGATTCTAGATATGGCTGAGCCAATATAGCAAGCTCAGGCACCAGCTGTGCCTATTGTGATTCTA
Source organism: Nicotiana sylvestris (assembly GCF_000393655.2). Lineage (NCBI taxonomy): Eukaryota > Viridiplantae > Streptophyta > Magnoliopsida > Solanales > Solanaceae > Nicotiana > Nicotiana sylvestris. Next base: position 61,732,233 of record NC_091058.1, read on the forward strand.
GGCCTTTAGAAGACTTTGGCCCAGATACTAAATGTTTGCACTAGTCTTGCCCAGGTGGCTTCGGCTCAGGCCACACCTGCCATTTCTCAAGCCGAGGGAGGTACTCATACCGCTGTTGCCCGTACTACAAATTAGGTAGTGCAAGGACTTCAGACACTGGGGGTACCAACAACCCAGCCGGTTCCACCTGTTCAGGACTATGTGGTTCCTGTCATACCTGATGATGAGCATCATAGATTGGAGAGATTTGGTAAACTTCAGCCTTCGACTTTCAGCGGTGCAGAGTGCGAGGATGCCCAGGGTTTCTTGGATAAGTGTTAGAGGATTCTTCGTACATCAGGTATTCTGGAGGCTAGTGGGGTCTCGTTCACTACTTTCCAGTTCTCTCGAGCTGCCTTCACTTGGTGGGAGGCTTATGAGAGGCGTAGGCCAGTTGGTGCAGCGCCCCTTACATGACAACAGTTCTCCATTATCTTCCTGGAGAAGTATGTACCGCAGTCCCACAGAGAGGAGCTGCGCAGACAGTTCAAGCAGTTGCGTCAGGATGATATAACTGTGATACAGTATGAAATGAGATTTTATGAGTTTGCCCACCATGTTGTTTGTTGGTTCCCACAGATAGAGAGAGGATCAGGAGGTTCATTAATGGCCTCACATATCATATGCAGATTCTTATGACTAGAGAGAGGGTAACTGGGGCTTCTTTTGAGGAGGTTATCGACATTGCTCGAGACATAGAGTCAGTTCGCAATCAGTAGCAGGTAGAGAGGGTGTCACGCTCCAAACCTGGGGAGGCGTGGCTGGCACCCAGTGCTGCACTGGCCCGAGCGAACCACTCTGCAACTTTTTTCTTCTTTGTAACTATCATGGCCAACATGGTCACAACTCGTGATGTATAACTTGTAAGTGGGAAAACACTGTATCACTAAACCATTTCTCTTAAAACATGAATACATATGGGCGGTTAAGGCCTCTGACATACTGTACAAAATGATCCTTTGTCTACAAAGCCTCTAAGATTATTTGACATCAAATGAGACAGGGTACCGGCCTACCCACAAGTCTGTAGAAAAACTCTGACACGATGACTCATAGACTCGGCTGCACTCCAAATGAGGTGGAGTCTTACCGATACTTTGCTGAATGCAAACCTCGTTTACTGTGAGGGCTCGTCAATGTGTTTATCTATACCTGCAGGCATGAATGCAACGTCCCCAATAAAAGGACGTCAGTACGAATAATGTACTAAGTATGTAAAACATGTAAATAAGTATATAAAGGACATGGAGTAAAGGACTCAAACTGTAAGTCTGGATAGCTCTGTAAATCATGAAATATTTATAATGCCATGCATATGCGTGTAAATGTCATGTAATGCATAGGTCTGTACGTACATAATATCATCAAGCCTCTGAGGGCATCCCTTCATATTATCTCAGCCAATGTGGGCAGAATCATTAACGTATACCAGCTGATCAGGTGGTGGTGCGTATATAACGCCATAACCTTTCCCATATATATATATATACTAGTATCTATGAACGTGTGTCGCACGTTAATAATGGCACGTGAAGAGTTAAATATTTATTTATATGAAGGAATAATAAAATTTAATTAGTGAGAGAGATTTATGTTTAATAACACAACAATCATCAAAATGCCGAAAAATATTATTACATTAGCATAATACATGAATTTAAAATAAAATAACAGCATCAAAACTTACACAAATAATCAATTTTCTCCTGTTAGTTAGATAATTATGTATTATAGTTTAAAAGTATTTAATGTGATGACATTTTAACGAATACTTCTTTGTGGATAATTTTTTTTTCCGTATATGTTTCCTCCTAATGCTTTGGTTGCTCTGCCTTAACCAGAACTCTTGTTGCTGATCTTGATATCCCTCTTGAAAGTGCAACATATAGCTATTCGTGTAAGAAAATATATTGCGGTAAATATAATCCAATATTTAAGATGTTTGTCCTTGTGCTTTATTTATTATATTTGAAAAACATAAACATATTAAAAATTATTTTCACATAAATTTAAAAGGATATTCCTTAGTTTCGGAAGACAAAAGTTGAATTCAGTGATAAGAATATACTTAGAAGCACATTGACCAGTATCATAATTTTTGCCTGTATGAAGTTATTGTCAAAACTTCTATATACCATCTGTGTGCTATTACATAAGTTATTCAGCGTATCTAAGTTTTTCAGTAGCATGATGGGCATATTTTTCTTCAAATTAACCTATATACAATGGAAGATCAATTTTTAATTTTTAACTTAGTCTATTATATATATATATATATATGGTGACACTAACAAAAGTAAGAAATAATAAACTTGACAACAAACATGTATGGTAGAAGGCCATTTGGTATTAAAGTATTTAAGTATTCCTCTTGGTAGTAATTATTGATATCATTTTCTGTTGGTTCAAAAGCGGAAAAACATTTTATTTTTATTATAAAATTTTGCAGTTGACCTTTTATTTAGTTGATCAATATATTCATTTCTGCTAGCTAAGATATCTTTTAAATTCTATCTTGCAATTTGCACAAATTGCGTTTTAATCTAACGATAAAAATATTTCTCTTATTAAATGCACTACCATTACCATTGGGATTGATAATTGTGACGACCCGACCCGTTGTTTCATGAGTTACCGCCCCGTTTCCCCCATTTTTATGCTTCTTCATGTTTCATTATCGGTATTCGGTGTTAGAGTTAAATCGGATTGACTTTGATAGGAAATGATACACTTAGTCTCTTTAAGGAAGGCTTGTTTTGGAAAAAGTCAACCGGATGTTGACTATTGAGTTAGAGGGCTCGGATGTGATTTCCGGTGATTCGGTTAGCTTCAGGGGATAATATGTGGCTTAGGAGTGTGATCGGAATTTATTTTGGAGGCCCGGAGTAGAATTAGGCTTGAATTGGCGAAGTTAGTATTTTGGCGAATTCCGGTTGGCAGGTGAGATTTTGATATGGGGGTTGGAATGGAATTATGAGAGTTGCAGTATCTTCATTAGATGATTTTGGACGTGTGTGCAAAATTTCAGATCATTCGGAGGTGTTTTGGTCGGGTTTTTGATCAAATGCGTATTTCGGAAGTTTTTAAGAAATTAGGCTTGAATTCGATGAGTTTTGGGTAATTTAATATTGTTTGAGGTATTTTGATGATTGGAAAAGTTTTGAATAATGTTATGAATAATGTTGGCATGTTTGCTCGGGGTCCCATGAGGCTCAGATAAGCTTTGGAAGAGTTTTGGAAGTTTTTTGCCGTTTGAGCATAAACATGTAATGATCCAAAGGTCCATTTTTAGTTCTAGAGATCGAAATTTTATTTCGAGATTTCCAGAATTTAAATAATGAATTATAGGAGTGATCTGAAAAGTTTGGTCTAATTTCATCAAGTCGCGATTGGGTTTTTTGACACGAAACATGAGTTAATTGTTTAACGAGCGAAATGGATATCGCACTGAGCAAACGAGCTCCGAATTGAGTTTCGATTGAAGGACTATGTTTGTATCATTATTTCTGACTCATAGGAACAAGAATCATCAAATTTCGAGTTTGTATGATGGAGTTAGAGCTATTTTAGTAAAAAGAAAAGTGTTGCAATTTCTTTGGCTGCTGCTGTATTTTTTTAGCAGCGTGAACAGTAACCGCGTGGGTGAATAGTGACCACACGCATGAATAGTAACCGCACGCGTGAACAGTACTTCTGAAAAATTCTGGGCAGTGAGTTTATAAAACAGTTTATCCGCGGTTTTGGATCATTTTTCCTCCATGGTTGATCATTTCGAGAGCTTCTTGGTGGAGATTAAAGAGGGATTCAAGGGGGAACGACTTGAGGTAAGTTTCTTGGACTTAGAACTCATTTTTATTGTGAATTCCACCTAGAGACTCATGAAATATAAGCCCACAAATCAAGAACTAGGGCTTGAATTTTGAAACTAAACAATTAGGATTTGATGGGTCATTTGAACTCGGATTTGGGAGTTCTTGGTATGTATAGACTCGTGGAGAGACTAGGAATCCGATGATGTTAATTTTCTGATTTTTCGAGATGTGGGCCTGGGGCTCGGGTTTTGTCAAATTCGTGAATTTTGATATTTTTCGATTGCTTTCGATTGGGTATTGTCTCTTTAGCATAATGCGACATATTCGTTGTGATTTTGGGCAGATTCGTCGCACGAGGAGGGTAATTTGAGAGGCAAAGGCATAGCGAGCTAGACTTTGACCGTCTTGAGGTGAGTACTTGATGTAAATGATGTCCTAAGGGTTTGAAACCCCAGAATTTTACATCGTAATGCTATATTGAGGTGACTTGCACGCCGGATAACGGGCGTGAGGTAGAGCACCATTGGGGATTGTGACTTGGTCCATCCCGAGAGATATTTGTACCGTGTTTTCTACTTGAACTAAATTGAGAATCATCCTTACTTAGATTTAATTGTTACATTTGGGCTTCTTGCCAATTATTTGAATCCTTCAGGGATTGATATCACTGCTTTCGCATATTTTGCATATCATTTGACCTCAGTCCAAGGTTTTAAATATTGTTTTGCAAACTCAGCCATCTTTCTAAGATTTAAAAACTTAAATGATATTTCTAAATGATATTTCGGGCTGAGAACTACTGTTTTACAAATGCCCAAGGGGCTTATGATGGTTTCTGGACTGAGCATGGATCGGGCTACGCGCTGCAGCAGTATTACATTGATATTGAGGCCGAGAGCCTGGTTAAGTACATTGATATTGAGGCCGAGAGCCTGGTTGATTATACTGAGATTGATATGAGGCCAAAGGCCTAGATTTGATGCCACGAGATGGCTTAATATTGCGCTTAGGATGTAGGAGCCCCTCCGGAGTCTGCACACACCCCAGTGAGCGCCGTCGACGATAAATAAATGGATGGCTCGGGCTGTACGCTGCAGTGGGTACTAAAGTGTACCATCATACGCATTGCATTGCACTCATGCATTTGTTTTTATCGATTATACCTATCTCAATATTTGGTACTCTGATTTAATTGACTTGTTGCTTCACTATTTGTTGTTCTAAATTGTCAGTTATAGTTTACTTTATATTTTTCCATGATTTCTTATTCTCAGCCTTTATTTATGTTTATAACTCACTGGATCGAAGTACTCACATTACTCCCTGCACCTTGCATGCAGATCCAGGTACACCACAGGCTGAGTGAAGATTTGTTTAGCTGAACAGCAGTATCCGGGAGTATTGAGATAGCTGCATGACATTCGCAGCCTTGATCTCTACCCTCTATCTCTATCTTTTATTCCGCATTTTCCTAGACAGACTTGTAATAGGTGTATATTCTGTATTAGAGGCTCATATTCGTGACACCGGATTCTATTAGGCTATGGTATGGTATTTTAATTGAACTTCCACAGATTTTATTATTAATTATACACTTGAATATAATGACGTAGTAAATTCTCGGTGATATTTATCTATAATCTGAATAAGAATTTGGGTTAATGTTGTTGAATGGTCGGGCTTGCCTAGCAGTGTGTTGGGCGCCATCATGACCAGGGTTGGGGTCGTGACAAATTGGTATCAGAGCCTAGGTTAATTGGTCTCACGAGTTATGAGCCGATTTAGTAGAGTCTCGTGGATCGGTATGGAGACGTCTGTATTTATCCTCAAGAGGCTGCAGAACCTTTAGGAAAACTTCATATTCTTGAAATTCTTGTCGTGCCACTTTGTTGATCCGAACACTAAAAATTTCTATCATTCTATTCTCTCGCAGATGGCGAGGACTCGTGCTACTGGACGGGGCGGACGACCACCAGTGCCACCCACTGATGCCACCATAGGCCGTGGACGCGGTCGTGGGCATGGCAGAGGTAGAGTAGCGTGGGCAGCACCTGTTAATCCACCAGCTGCCCCAGTTCCAGATCAGGCTCCAGCAGCTGTACCAGTTCAAGCACCAACTATGCCTATTGTGATTTTGGGTCTTCAGGAGACCTTGGCTCAGATTTTGACAGTTTGCATTGGCCTAGTCAGGCGGTCTCAGCAACTACAGCCGCAGCTATTTCACAGGCCAGGGAAGGCACCCAGACTCCTGTTAATCGCACAACTGAGAAGGTTGTGCAGGGATTGTAGACACCGAAAGCTATTCTAGCTCAGCCGGTTGCACCAGTTCAGAACCTTGTGGTCCCAGCTATGCCAGACGATGAGCAGCATCGTCTCGAGAGATTTGGTAGGCTCCAGCCTCCGACATTCAGTGGTGCAGAGGGTGAGGATGCCCAAGGTTTTCTCGACAAGTGTCAGCGTATGCTTCGCACCGCAGAGATTTTGGAGTCGAGTGGTGTATCTTTTACTACATTTCAGTTCTAGGGAGTTGCATTTACTTGGTGGGAAGATTTTGAGAGGCGTAGACCTGTTGGTGCAGCGCCCCTTACTTGGCAGCAGTTCTCCACTCTATTTCTGGAGAAGTATGTACCTTAGTCTCGCAGAGAGGAGCTGCGTAGGCAGTTTGAGTGGTTGACTCAGGGAGATATGTCCGTGACCCAGTAAGAGATGAGATTTTCACAGTTGGCTCGTCATGCTACTTGGATGATTCCGACGGATCGTGAGAGGATCCGGAGATTCGTGGATGGTTTTAACTACTCTCTCCGCATTTTGATGACTAGAGAGAGAGTATTGGGTGTTTCGTTCGAGGGTGTGGTTGACATTGCTCGTGATATTGAGATAGTTCACCGCAGAGAGAGAGAGAGAGAGAGAGAGAGAGAGAGAGGAGAGGGAGGCCAAGAGGCCCAGAGGTTCAGGCAGTTTTAGTGGTGCTCCGTCTAGGGGCCAGTTCCAGCGTGGTAGAGGTCGTTCCTTCAGACCTCCTCAGCCGGCCCGTCCAGAGTATAGTAGGACATCTTTAGACCGTGGTCATCAGGGATTTCAGCAGGGCCAGTCTCTACTTAACGCTCTCCCAGCTCAGAGCTCATCCTATGCCCCTTCAGTTCAGGGTTCATCTGCGCCGAGTGCATCGGCTAGTCATTCAGGTGCGAGGGGTTCCCTCCAGTTCCCTTCTCTAGTACCTGGTAGTTGCTACGAGTGCGGAGAGTTTGGTCATATAAAGAGGCGGTGTCCTCGACTTCGTGGTGGTCAGTTTCAGCAGAGGGGCCAACCTTCGTCTTCTGCTCTAGTTTCTTCAGCACCAGCCCAGTCAGCTAGGGGTGGAGGTCAGGCATCCAGGGGTCGCCCTAGAGGGGGAGGTCGATCAGGTGGTGGCCAGGCTCGTTTCTATGCTATTCCAGGCAGGACAGATGCTATTGCTTCAGATGCTATCATTACAGGTAATGTTCCAGTCTGCCACAGAAATGCCTCTGTATTATTCGATCCCGGATCCACCTATTCTTATGTGTCCTCATATTTTTCTCATTATTTGGGTACGACCCGAGGGTGTCTTGCTTTACCTGTGCACGTATCTACCCCGGTGGGCGATACTATTATTGTAGACCATGTGTATCGGTTTTGTATTGTTACTATTGGGGGTCTGGAGACCCGAGTTGATTTATTGCTATTGAACATGGTAGATTTTGATGTTATTCTGGGCATGGATTGGCTATCTCCGTGTCATGCTTCTAGACTGTCATGCTAAGACAGTTACTTTGGCTATTCCAGGTGTTCCGAGGATCGAGTGGCATGGTATGACTGATTATGTTCCTAGCAGAGTAATTTCCTTCTTGAAAGCCTATCGTATAGTTAGGAAGGGTTGTCTATCATATCAAGCTTTTGTGCGAGATGTTGGAGCTGAGACTCCTAGTATTGATTCTGTCCCAGTTGTGAGGGATTTTCCTGATGTATTTCCTGCAGACCTACCGGGCATGCCGCCGGACAGGGATATCGATTTTGGCATTGACTTGGTGCCGGGCACCCAGCCCATTTCTATTCTGCCATATCATATGGCACCAGCAGAGTTGAAAGAATTGAAGGAGCAACTTCAGGAGCTACTAGACAATGGGTTCATTCGGCGTAATGTGTCACCGTGGGGTGCGCCAGTTCTGTTTGTGAAGAAGAAAGATGGCACAATGAGAATGTGCATTGACTACATGCAATTAAATAAGGTAACAATGAAGAACAAATATCCTTTGCCTCGCATTGATGACTTATTTGATCAACTTCAGGGAGTGAGGGTGTTTTCAAAAATTGATCTCCGTTCGGGCTATCACCAGTTAAAAAATCAGGGACTCGGATATTCTTAAGACAACTTTCAGGACTAGATATGGTCACTATGAGTTTCTAGTCATGTCTTTCGGGCTGACCAATGCCCCAGCAGCGTTCATGCATTTGATGAACAGTGTATTTAGACCTTATCTGGATTCTTTTGTTATTGTATTTATTGATGACATTCTGGTGTACTCGCGTAGCTAGGAGGAGCACTCCAAGCATTTGCGTGTAGTGTTGCAGAGATTGAGGGAGGAGAAGCTTTATGCAAAATTCTCCAAGTGTGAATTTTGGCTAAGTTCTGTGGTATTCTTGGTACATATAGTGTCCAGCGAGGGTATTCAGGTTGATCCAAAGAAGATAGAAGTAGTGCAGAGTTGGTCTCGACCATCCTCAACTACAGAGATCCGTAGTTTTCTCGGATTAGCAGGCTATTATTGCCGGTTTGTTCAGGGGTTTTCATCCATTGTGTCGCCCTTGACCAAGTTGACTCAGGAAAGGACTATGTTTGTATCATTATTTGTGACTCATAGGAACAAGAATCATCAAATTCCGAGTTCGTATGATGGAGTTAGAGCCATTTTAGTAAAAAGAAAAGTGCTGCAATTTCTTTGGTTGCTGCTGTATTTTTTAGCAGCGTGAATAGTAACCACGCGTGAACAGTAACCGCGCGGGTGAACAGTGACCATGCGCGTGAACAGTACTTCCGAAAAATTCTGGACAGTGAGTTTATAAAACACGTCATCCGCGATTTTGGGTCATTTTTCCTCCATGGTTGATCATTTTGAGAGCTTCTTGGTGGAGATTAAAGAGGGATTCAAAGGGGAACGACTTGAGGTAAGTTTCTTGGACTTAGAATCGTTTTTATTGTGAATTCCACCTAGAGATTCATGAAATATAAGCCTACAAATCAAGAACTAGGGCTTGAATTTTGAAACCAAACAATTAGGATTTGATAGGTCATTTGAACTCGGATTTGGGAGTTCTTGGTATATATAGACTCGTGGCAAGACAAGAAATCCGGTGATGTTAATTTTTTGATTTTTTGAGATGTGGGCCCGGGGCTCGGGTTTTGTCAAAATCGTGAATTTTGATATTTTTCGATTGCTTTCTATTGGGTATTGTCTCTTTAGCATAATGCGATATATTCGTTGTGATTTTGGGCAGATTCATCGCACGAGGAGGGTAATTTGAGAGGCAAGCGCATAACGAGCTAGACTTTGACCGTCTTGAGGTGAGTAATTGATGTAAATGATGTCCTGAGGGTTTGAAACCCCGGAATTTCACATCGTAACGCTATATTGAGGTGACTTGCACGCCGGATAACGGGCGTGGGGTAGAGCACCATTGGGGATTGTGACTTGGTCCGTCCCGAGAGATGTTTTTACCGTGTTTTCTACTTGAACTAAATTGAGAATCATCCTTACTTAGATTTAATTGTTACATTTGGGCTTCTTGCCAATTATTTGAATCCTTCAGGGATTGATATCACTGCTTTCGCATATTTTGCATATCATTTGACCTCAGTCCAAGGTTTTATATATTGTTTTGCAAACTCAGCCATCTTTCTAAGATTTAAAAACTTAAATGATATTTCTAAATGATATTTCGGGCTGAGAACTACTGTTTTACAAATGGCCAATGGGCTTATGATGGTTTCTAGACTGAGCATGGATCGGGCTGCGCGCCGCAGCAATATTACATTGATATTGAGGCCGAGATCCTGGTTGAGTACATTGATATTGAGGCCGAGAGCCTGGTTGATTATACTGAGATTGATATGAGGCCGAGGGCCTAGATTTGATGCCACGAGATGGCTTGATATTGCACTTAGGCTGTAGGAGCCCCTCTGGAGTCTGCACACACCCCAGTGAGCGCTGTCGACGATAAATAAATGGATGGCTCGGGCTGCACGCCGCAGTGGGTACTAGAGTGTACCATCATACGCATTGCATTGCACTCATGCATTTGTTTTTATCGATTATACCTGTCTTAATATTTGGTACTCTAATTTAATTGACTTGTTGCTTCACTATTTGTTGTTCTAAACTGTCAGTTATAGTTTACTTTATATTTTTCCATGATTTCTTATTCTCAGCCTTTATTTATGTTTATTACTCACTGGGTCGGAGTACTCACATTACTCCCTGCACCTTGCATGCAGATCCAGGTACACCACAGGCTGAGTGAGGATTTGTTTAGCTGAACTGCAGTATCCGGGAGTATTGAGGTAGCTGCATGACATTTGCAGCCTTGATCTCTCCCCTCTATCTCTATCTTTTATTCCGCATTTTTCCTAGACATAACTTGTAATAGGTAGATATTCTGTATTAGAGGCTTATATTAGTGACACCGGATTCTATTGGGCTATGGTGTGGTATTTTAATTGAACTTCCGCAGATTTTATTATTAATTATACACTTGAATGTAATGACTTAGTAAATTCTCTGTGATATTTATCTATAGTCTGAATAAGAATTTGGGTTAATGTTGTTGCATGGTCGGGCTTGCCTAGCAGTGTGTTGGGCGCCATCATGACCGGGGTTGGGGTCGTGACAATAGTCAAGTATTAAGGAAGAACCAAATCATCTTTTATTGGATGCTCTTCTTCATTTCTGACATGAAACAAAAAGACATTAAATACTGGATCTGTTCTTGCTTTATATTTCTTGTCAGTTGAATCTTTTTCATTTGAGGCCAGAAGTATAACTTTGGCAAGATAGCTTTTACAGTCTCAGCTTTTGTCAATTTTGAAACTACTGGTAGTACTTGATAGAAATCACCTCCCAAATCGTTAATTTTCCACCAAACGGTTCATTAATATCCAATATATCTTTAGAACTCGAGGCAATTATTTCGATCGTTTGACACTTAGCCACAAGTGCTTCATCCCATATTATCGATTTTGCTTTCCTTATAAATTTAGCACCATTGCTCTGCTTTGATATATTTGTGATGGTTATTTAAGTTGTTTGAAAAGTTATTTCAAATCTAAAGTGGGTGGTCTCACAATAAAATTGTTGTTGGTACAACACTTGCTATTATTGTTAATAGTGTCATGTCTCTTAATATGATATTTGCAAGTATTACATTCGATTCCGCCAGTAGCGTCTACAAAAAATAATCTCGTTATACCAGAGTCGACTCTTTATAATATAGTCTTGAAATCTTATTCTTGATTAGAATTTAGCTTTGATTATGCTTCCTCAGATACTTATATAGTATATATTTTGATTCTTAATAATATATAGTATATATTTTGATTCTTAATAATACATAGTATATATTTTGATTCTTAATAGTATATATAGATACATATATATAGTATATATTTTGATTCTTAATAATATACTATTCTTTTACTTTGTGTTCTAATGTTCTTTTTATGGAATAAATTTATGTACCCTAAGATTTTATTTAAATTTGAATAAGAATTTTACTCATATGATGAATTTAAAATAATAGGACCTTATAATACGTTTTTAAATTAAATTAGTAATAGGAATTTTTAAGATGTATATCCTAAAAGTAATAGGATTACATGACTAAAAATATTTAATTGTATAATCTTTGATTTTATAATTGACCTATATTACGTTATACATGCAAAAACATTATGTGCCATATATATGACTTAACACATGAAAAGATATTCCGAAATTTAGGTCAATGAAAGGATTTTGTTTGTTCAATTTTATATGAATTAGACATTCCGAAAGTAATTAAACTAATAGTATTTCTAATGTTAATCATGTAGGATTCCTAACGTGTAGTATTATGTCCTAAAACTAATAGGATTATAAGGCTAATATCTAGAATTCTGGTTGTGCCCTTTTATTATGATTATTATACTTAATATATTAAGGTTATTTTTGTAAACCGACATTGTATTCATGTTTTTATATATATACATACATACATATATATATATACGTGTATATAACGTCATCTAGTCATGGGTCACGTGCATGTATAAATGCATGGAATGCATATGAAATACGTTAATAAAATCTCTCGGTACGTCATAAAACTATTATGTCTCTGATTAATATCATGAAATAAATTTTACCAACTTACGTATTTTTTTTGAGACCCATGAACAGATGATAGAATAATAAGACTTATGGGAAAACAAGAATATACACATTTCTAGCATTTCTACGAATAGAATAATTTATGGAAGTTGTTCATTTGCTCGTTTCGTTAGTGTCGTATAGATCATGCCAAAAAGAAAGAAGGGATAGCCTTAACATACCTGAACCGATTTTCTTGACAATCCCTCTAATACACGTCAAACGCGACAAAGCATGTAACGGCGGATTGAAGTAGAAAAAAATCCGTATAATATTCTTGAGAAAGATTGTACCGTACTCCTCTCTATTGAAGCATAGAATTGGAATTAGAGTAAAGTCTGGTCACACTCAATCTAGGTTTTCTGGTCAGCTTTATGATTATGTTTGCATGTTCGAATTTCTTAACTATCAATGAATTATTTAAATTCCACTCAAAAACAATTATGAAATATGAAATATCTTTTTTTTGTACAATTTAAAGCTGTACCATTCATCTGACGGAGCAAAATACAGTACTTAAGAACTCATTAAGAATAGAGCATAACCTATTGAATGCACACTTCTTTTCTTCTTTTTTTCTTGGGGTTTTGACACATTTACCCACAAAAACAAAACTATTTACCCTTGTCTATCAATTTATTTTCCTACCCATAAACTAATTATATTTTCTACCCATAATAGATTTTGTGGGGAATTTTTTCTTTATTCTCCAATTCTTTTTTATTTCTATGCTTCTTTTTTTTTTTCTTCTCATTTTCTTCTTATTTTTTTCTTTTTTCCTTTTCTAATTTCATTAAACTTCTGTTTTTTATATTCTTTTTCTCTTCATATTCTAATTTCATTTACTATTTTTATTATTATTGTTTTTATATTATTACTAAAGAAAAATCAAATTGTGTACCAATTAAATGTAGTTAATACAACCAAAAAACTATTAACTAACATATGGTACCAGTATAGTATATAACTATACCAACATGGTATACAATTGTACGCAAAGAGTTAAATTTCTTTTAATTCAATTATTAAAATAAAATAATATCAGTTGTCAAAAAAAATTTAAAAAATTCAAAAAGGATCTAATTGTAAGAGTATACCATTACATCATATAGCATACTATATATTTTTTTTTTTGCATTTTCAATTTGCCCCTCACGCTTGGTAAAAGCATAAAATAAATTAAAAGGGAAAAAACAAGTGAATTTACGGGTAATAAGTATACTATTATAGTATATTGTATACTATTACAGCATATTGTTACAGTATCTTGCATATTATTACAGTATACCATAACAATATATTGTATACTATAATAATATATTGTTGCAGTGTAACTATATAATCCTATAGTATATTAGTATACTGTAACGGTATACTGCTTTGTAAACTATAATAGTATAGTGTTGAAGTATAGCTATATACTCCTATATCATATTGTATACCATAGCGGTATATTATAGCTATGTTTTTCGATTTTCAACTGAATATTTCGATCTCAATCACCTCAAATCAGCTTCAAACGCTATCAAATTTCAGTATGAACTTCCAGAAGGTACTTGGCACGACCCAGATTTCTCACCCTCGGGAGTCGTGATGGCGCTTACTCATAGAAGCTAGGCAAGCCACGAAATACGGAAAATTCAACCTATTTCATCCTTTTTAACCAATTAAATTAGCAGGTAATCAGCATTTAAATAATGACGAAAGATGAAATTTAAGCGGAAGACTTAGATAAATATGATATCAAAACCGATACGAATAAAAATCCAGCATATATCTCTACCCAGAAACTACTGTTACAACATTCACAGACTGTTTAGGAATGCTACATACAAGTGTCTGAAAAAAGGAAATATAGTTTGTCTCGGATACAAAAGAAAACATAACATCTAAATGGATAGAAGAGACGCCGGGCCTGCGGACGCCTGCAGGGCTACCTCGGTGTCTCGGTGGATTGAAGGCTGGCTCTCCTACCGTTGCTGACCAAGAGCTGCTCCTGTATCTGCACATAAGTGCAGAGTGTAGCATCAGCACAACCGACCCCATGTGCTGGTAAGTGTCTGGCCTAACCCCGGTGAGGTAGTGACGATGCTAGGACCAGACTCCAAATAAATCTGTGCAGTTATGTATATATATACAGTGGAAAGATAGATGGAAACAATAAATTAAAACTGGGGAGGGGAAACATGCTTCGGGGAATAACAGATAAGGTAGGATCTCAATAAAATTATAAGGAAACCAAAATTTAACTTCTAATAAGGATAAGGAAAATAAAGGCAAATTTCACTTTCAGTTTACATCTTGTTGCAGGCGTGCAACCCGATCCCATTTCTCATATCTTGTGGTAGGCGTACCACCCGCTCCCATTTCATTAAATATCGTGGTAGGAGTACCACCCGCTCCCATTTCATCAAACCTCGTGGTAGGCATACCACTCGCTCCCATTTCATCTTATCTTGTGGTAGGCGTACCACACACTCCCATTTCGTCATATCTTGTGGTAGGCGTACCAGCTACTCCCATTTCATCATATCTTGTGGTAGGCGTACCACCCGCTCCTATTTCATCATATCTTGTGGTAGGAGTACCACACGCTCCTATTTCCAAGCCAGCACAAAATCACAAGGAATCCCGACAAGGGAACAAAAGCAATATAATAACTTCCCGGCAAGGGAGCAACAATATCGGAACAATCATTCCAACAAGGGAGAAACAGCTATAACCAATCCTAACTCAACTTCTACTCAGCTCAATTAATACCAATACTCAATCATAAATAAAATCCACGAGAACAAACTAAATTTTGGCCCAATATCGAGAATCATCAATTAAAGCATCCGTAGTAACATTTAAGAACACAACAAATATCAATTTAAGACTCACGGTCATGCTCGACTCCAACGTATACCCGTCACCATGCCTATATGTCGTACTCAACAAGAAGAAATTAACAAATAGGATACAACTCCTAATCCCTCAAGCTAATGTTAGACTGAACACTTACCTCGATTCCTCGAACACAACTCAAGTTTCAATTATAGCTTTACCCCTCGATTCCTCCGCCAGTTCGCTCGTATCTAGCCATAAGTTACTTGAATACATCAATAAATTCAAAATGAATCAATTTGAATACATGAGAATGAGTTTTCCAAAGTTTTACCCATAAAGTCAAAATCGCCACGGGCCCACGTGGTCAAAACCCGAGGTTCGAACCAAAACCCGATTACCCATTCCCCCACGAGTTCAAATATGTAATTTATTTTGAAATCGGACCTCAAATCGAGGCCAAATCCTCAATTTTTGAAAAACCTAGGTTCTACCCAAAACACCCAATTTCCCCCATGAAAATCATTGATTTGAAGTTGAAATCATGTTAAAAGATGTTAATGATTGAAGAAAACTAGTTAAAAACGACTTACAATTGATTTGGAGAAGAAAGGTTGTTTGAAAAATCGCTCTTATATTTTTGGGGTCTTAAAAAATGAAAAATAAATGAAACTCCCATCTAAATATACTGCCCTCAGATGCCTTGTGCGGACCGCACAAAATCAACCGTGGTCGCACAAGCCTCCCTATGTTCTGCAGTGATAGGTCTTAGTATTTTGGCCATACCTTTCTCTATATATGTCCAAATTGTAATTTCTTTATCTTTCTGGAAACTAGACACGAAGTGCTACAACTTTTATTTTTGAATAATCTCAAAATGCCTTATGGATCAAATGATATAGGCTTCCGAAGTCGGACTAGTGAAGTGTTCTTCATCGTGGACCGCACCAAAACTAGTGCGGCCGCACAGGCCCTCACCGCGGTCCGCACAAAATCTAGTGCAGCCACACAAGCCCCTCCGCGGCAGCATTCCTTTTTGTGCGGACCGCACTGGTCGGTTCAGAGGCCTTCCACCTCTCTGAACCTGCAACACCTATGTTTTTAAGCCTAAGACATCCCGGAACCTACCCAAAACTCAGCCAAGCCCTCAGAACCCCAAACCAAGTGTGCATACTAATTCAAAAATATCATAGGGACCTACTCGTGCGATCACATCATTAAAATAACATGTAAAATTATGAATTAAACCTCAAAACTCAACATTTTCATCAAGAATTCTCAAAGTTCATAACTCTTCAACCGGAAGTCTAACTCACGTCAAATAAACTCCAATTTTCACTGAATTTCATAGTTATCTTTCAAATACTACAACAAGTTTGTACTGGGCTCCGGAACCACAATACGGGCTCGGTAACAATGGTTTCAAACATTAATTCTTTTCTTTATTCCTTAGATAATTCAGTAAAACAATTTCTTTCAAAAATTGATTTTTAAGGCTTGGGACCTCGGAATTCATTTCCGGGCTTATGCCCAAGTCCCACATTTTACTGCGGACCTCCCAGGATTGTCGGAACACAGATCCGAGTCCGTTTGCTGAAAATGTTGATCAAAGTCAACCATAATCAAAATTTTAACTCTAAAATTCCTATTTCTCTTATTTTCATATAGAAGGCTTTCCGAATATAGGTCCGGACCATGCACGTAAATCAAGGTGGGGTAAAAAGGGATGTTTTTAGGCCTTGGAACACTGAATGCACTTGCAACACCAGTGATGGCTTTTTGGGTCATCACATTCTCCACCTCTAAAACAACCGTTCTTCCTCAAACGGACATAAGAAGGAAGTACCTGAGTCGGGAAAAAGACGGGGATAACGGCTTCGCATATCGGACTCGGACTCCCAGGTCGATGCCTCAGCGGGCTGACCTCTCCACTGAACACGAACATAAGGAAAACTCTTCGACCTCAATTGACGAACCTGCCGGTCTAGAATAGCTACCGGCTCCTCTTCATAAGACAAGTCCTTGTCCAACTGGACAGTGCTGAAATCTAACACGTGGGATGGATCGCCATGATACTTCCGAAACATGGACACATGAAACACTGGATGTACGGCTGATAAGCTCGGCGGCAAAGCAAGTCTATAAGCCACATCTCCCACTCGATCAAGAATCTCAAACGGGCCAATGAACCTAGGACTAAGCTTGCCCTTCTTCCCAAATCTCATCACGCCCTTCATAGGCGACACTCGAAGCAATACCCGCTCACCGACCATAAAAGCCACATCTCGAACCTTGCGGTCTGCATGACTCTTTTGCCTGAACTGAGCTGTACGAAGCCTATCCTGAATAATCCTGACCTTGTCCAAGGCCTGCTGAACCAGATCCGTACCCAATAACCGAGCCTCTCTCGGCTCAAACCATCTAACCGGAGATCGACACCGCCTACCATATAAAGCCTCAAAAGGAGCCATCTAGATACTCGACTGGTAGCTATTGTTGTACGCAAACTCTGTTAAAGACAAGAACTGATCCTCCGAACCCCCAAAGTCAATGACATAAGATCGGAGCATATCCTCCAAAATTTGAATAGTCCGCTCGGACTGCCCGTCCGTCTGAGGATGAAATGCTGTACTCAACTCAACCTGAGTGCCCAACTCTCGCAGAACCGCTCTCTAGAAACGCGAGGTAAACTGCGTACCTCGGTCCGAAATGATAGACACAGGCACACCATGAAGACGAACAATCTCCCGGATATAGATCTCAGCTAACCTCTCGGATGAATATGAGACTGCCACAGGAATGAAATGCACTGACTTGGTCAGCCTATCAACAATGACCCATACTGCATCGAACTTCCTCCGAGTCTGCGGGAGTCCAACAACTAAGTCCATAGTGATCCGTTACCACTTCCACTTGGGAAGATCAATCCTTTGAAATAAACTACCAGGCCTCTGATGCTCGTACTTAACCTACTGACAATTTAAACACCGAGCCACATATGCAACAATATCCTTCTTCATTCTGCGCCACCAATAATGTTGCCGCAAATCCTGATACATCTTCGCGGCGCCCAGATGAATAGAGTACCGAGAGCTATGGGCCTCCTCTAAAATCAATTCCCGAAGCCCATCCACATTTGGTACACACACTCGACCCTGCAATCTCAAAACTCCATCATCATCTAAGGTAACCTGCTTGTCACCTCCGCGCTGCACCGTGTCTTTAAGGACACACAAATGGGAATCATCATACTGCCGATCACGAATACGCTCCAATAAAGAAGAGCGAGCGACCGTGCAAGCTAATACTCGACTGGGCTCAGAAACATCCAACCTCACGAACTGATTGGCCAAATCCTGAGCATCCAATTCGAGCGGTCTCTCACCAACCGGAATATAAGCAAGACTGCCTATACTGGCTGACTTTCTACTTAAAGCATTGGCCACCACATTGGCCTTTCCCGGATGATATAAAATAGTGATATCATAATCTTTCAACAACTCCAACCACCTCCTTTGCCTCAAATTCAAATCCTTTTGCTTGAACAAATATTGAAGACTCTTGTGGTCCGTGAACACCTCATATGCCATGCCATATAGATAATGCCTCCAAATCTTCAACGCGTGAACAATGACTGCCAACTCCAAATCATGAGCTGGATAGTTCTTCTCATGAATCTTCAACTACCGCAAAGCATAGGCAATGACCTTGCCATCCTGCATCAACACCGCACCGAGTCCAATACGAGATGCATCACAATAGACTGTATAAGGCCCTGAACCTGTGGGCAAAACCAACACCGGTGCTGTAGTCAGAGCTGTCTTGAGCTTTTGAATGCTCACCTTACACTCGTCCGACCATCTGAACTGGGCACCCTTCTGGGTCAACCTGGTCATCGGGGCTACGATAGATGAGAACCCCTTCACGAACCGACGATAGTAGCCTGCCAATCCCAAGAAACTCTGAATCTCTGTAGCTGATGCTGGTCTAGGCCAGTTCTTGACTACCTCAATCTTCTTCGGATCAACCTGAATACCCTCTACTAACACAACATGACCCAGGAATGCAACTGAACTCAACCAGAACTCACACTTCAAGAATTTAATATATAACTGACTATCCCTCAGAGTTTGAAGAACCACTTTGAGATGCTGCTCGTGCTCCTCCTGGTTGCGGGAATATATCAAAATATCATCAATGAAGACTATCACGAATGAATCCAAATAAGTCCTGAACACTCGGTTCATCAAATCCATAAAAGTTGCTGGGGCATTTGTCAACCCCAATGACATAACCAAGAACTCATAATGCCCGTACCGAGTGCAGAAAGCTGTCTTAGGGACATCAGATGCCCTAATCCTCAACTGATGGTAGCCAGATCTCAAGTCAATCTTTGAAAATACCTTGGCACCCTGAAGCTGATCAAACAAATCATCAATCCTCGGCAATGGATACTTATTCTTGATCGTAACCTTGTTCAACTGCCGGTA
Organism: Nicotiana sylvestris; assembly: GCF_000393655.2. NCBI lineage: Eukaryota > Viridiplantae > Streptophyta > Magnoliopsida > Solanales > Solanaceae > Nicotiana > Nicotiana sylvestris. Next base: position 61,751,820 of record NC_091058.1, read on the forward strand.
ATCAATACACATTCTCATCGACCCATCCTTCTTCTTAACAAACAATACCAGCGCACTCCAAGGTGAAACACTGGGTCTAATGAAACCCTTCTCAAGCAAGTCTTGCAACTGTTCCTTTTTTATGCCTAGTGATTCATTGAGTGTTCTTGTTTATTTGTCTACACCGGTGGGTGATTCTATCATAGTTTATCAAGTCAATTAGAATAAGATGCAAAATAAGATGACACATACGAGTATGTAGACCCTGGATCAAACAACACTGAAGCATCTCTATCACAAACCAGAGTCGTACCTGTAATAACTGCATCTAAAGCCTCAGCCTCGGGCCTGGCCGGGAGAGCATAACATCGGGGCTGGCCCCACCACCCTAAACTACATCTCTAGGATGGCCTGCAGCTGGCTGGCCTCCACCTCTAGCGGCCAGAGCTCCACATCTACCTTCACCTCTAGCACCTCTACCCCCACCTCTAGCTGGCTGGGCGACCTGTGGGACACCTGGTACCTGAACCATAGCACGGGAACCCTGATGCGGAGAACTGCTCGAGGCTCGAGGGCAATACCTAGTAATGTGCCTCGTGTCACCACAAGTAAAATAAGCCCTCAGCTGCTGGGGCTAATGACCCTAGAAACTCTGAAGCGGTGGTGCATTGATAGGTGCTGGTGGTGCACTGTAGGACTGCTGATCAGAATACTGCATCTGAGGACCACGACTACCTGAAGCATTGTGAGAAACCTGAAGTGCTGACTGGAAAGGCCTAGGGGGATGGCCTCTACCATATAAATATCTACCTCCAGACGAGGTACCACTGAAACTGCCTGAATGACGGGGCCTCTTATCCGACCTATGACCACCTCCCTATGATAGAACCATCTACACTCTCCTGGCCATATTGGCCGCCTCTTGGAAAGATATCTCACTCTCAGTCTCCCTAGCCATCTAAAGACAAATCAACTGAATAAGACCATCAATAAACCTCCTCACCCTCTCTCTCTCAGTAGGAAGTATGACAAGAGCATGGCAAGCTAAGTTGATGAACCTGGTCTCATACTGGGTAACAGTTATGGAACCTTGCTGGAGGCGCTCAAACTGCCTCCGATAGGCCTCTCTCTGAGTAATGGGGAGAAACTTCTCCAGAAATAGATGTGTAAACTGCTCCCAAGTCAAGGCTGGCGATCCGACTGGTCTGGCCAAACAGAAATCCCTCCACCAAGTCTTGGCGGATCCTGACAAGCGAAATGTAGCAAAATCGACCCCATTGGTCCCAACAATCCCCATGTTTCTGAGAACCTCGTGGCAGCTGTATAGATAATCCTGGGGATCCTCAGAAGAAGCACCACTGAAAGTAGTAGTGAAGATCTTAGTGAACCTATCCAACCTCCACAAAGCATCGACAAAATAACTGCTCCATCGCCGGTCTGAGCTACCACACCCGGCTGAACAGCTCCAACTGGCTGAACTGCTGGAGTCTGAATCTAGGGAGCTACCTGCTCCGGAGTGCGAGTAGCAGGAGTCTGGGCCCCTCCTCCAGCCTGAGAGACTACTGGTGCTACAAGAAGCAAGCCTGCCCGGGTGACACTCTCCATGAAGCCCACTAATCGGACCAGAGCATCCTGAAGAACTAGGGTAGCAATAAACCCCTCTAGGACCTGAGCTGGGCCCACTGGAACTGCTGGGGCCGGAATTTACTCATCAAACTCAACCTGAGGTTCCGTCACTGGTGCTGCTGCTCAAGGCCGAGCTCTGCCCCAACCTCAGCCTTTAGCATGGCCTCAACCTCGCCCTCTGCCCCTCGTGGAAGTTGCTACTGGGGGCTCGGGTTGCTGAACGGTGGATGAGGAAGTGTGTGTTCTCGCCATCTGCGAAAGAATAGAGTATAAATTTAATTAGCATTGAGAAACAAACCGCACGACAAGAAAGAACGAATGTGAAGTTTTTCCTAACCCTGTAGCCTCTGGGGGATAAATACAAACGTTTCCGTACCGATCTCTCAGACTCTACTGAGCTTGTCCGTGAATTGTGAGACCTATGTAACCTAGAGCTCTGATACCAACTTGTCACGACCCGGATTTCCCACCCTCGGGAGTCGTGATGGTGCCTACTCATAGAAGCTAGGCAAGCCACAAAATGCAGAAAATTCAACCTCTTTCATTTTAGCCTTTTTAACCAATTAAAATAGCAGGTAATTAGCATTTAAATAATGACGAAAGATGAAATTTAAGTAGAAGACTTAGATAAATATGATATCAAAACTGATACGAATAAAAATCCAGCATATATCTCTACCCAGAAACTGGTGTCACAACATTCACGGACTGTCTAGGAATGCTACATCCAAGTGACTGAAAAAGAAAAAATACAGTCTGTCTTAGATACAAAAGAAAATAGAACATCTAAATGGATAGAAGAGACGCCGGGCCTGCGGACGCCTGCAGGGCTACCTCGGTGTCTCGGTGGACTGAAGGCTGGCTCCCCTACCGCTGCTGACCAAGCGCTTCTCCTGTATATGCACATAAGTACAGAGTGTAGCATCAGCACAACCGACCCTATGTGCTGGTAAGTGTCTGGCCTAACCCCGGTGAGGTAGTGACGAGGCTAGGACCAGACTCCAGATAAACCTGTGCAGTTATGTATATATATACAGCGGAAAGATCGACGAAAACAATCAATTAATACCGGGGAGGGGAAACATGCTTCGGGGAATAACAGATAAGGCATGATCTCAATAAAATTATAAGGAAACCAAAATTTAACTTCTAACAAGGATAAGGAACATAAAGGCAAATTTCACTTTTAGTTTACATCTTGTTGCAGGCGTGCAACACGATCCCATTTCTCATATCTTGTGGTAGGCGTACCACCCGCTCCCATTTCATTAAATCTCGTGGTAGGTGTTCCACCCGCTCCCATTTCATCAAACCTCGTGGTAGGCGTACCACCCGCTCCCATTTCGTCATATCTTGTGGTAGGCGTACCACCCGCTCCCATTTCATCATATCTTATGGTAAGCATACCACCCGCTCCCATTTCATCATATCTTGTGGTAGGCGTACCACCCGCTCCCATTTCATCATATCTTGTGGTAGGCGTACCAGCTGCTCACATTTCCAAGCCAGCATAAAATCACAAAGAATCCCGGCAAGGGAACAAAAACAATATAATAACTTCCTGGCAAGGGAGCAACAATATCGGAACAATCATCCTGGCAAGGGAGAATCAGCTATAACCAATCCTAACTCAACTTCTACTCAGCTCAATTAATACCAATACTCAATCATAAATAAAAACCACGAGAATAAACTAAATCTTTGCCCAATATCGAGAATCATCAATTACAGCATCCGTAGTAACATTTAAGAACACAACAACTATCAATTTAAGACTCACGGTCATGCTCGACTCCATCGTATAGATACCCATCACCATGCCTAAACGTCGTAATCAACAAGAAACAATTAACAAATATGACTCAACTCCTAATCTCTCAGGCTAAGGTTAGACCGAACACTTACCTCGATGCCTCGAACACAACTCAAGTTTCAATTATAGCTTTACCCCTCGATTCCTCCGCCAATTCGCTCGTATCTAGCCACAAGTTACTTAATTACATCAATAAATGCTAAATGAATCAATTTGAATGCATGAAAAATGAGTTTTTCAAAGTTTTACCCAAAAAGCCAAAATCACCCCCGGGCCCATATGGTCAAAACCCGAGGTTCGAACCAAAACCCGATTACCCATTCCCCTACGAGATCAAATATGTAATTTGTTTTGAAATCGGACCTCAAATTGAGGTCCAAATCCCCAATTTTTGAAAAACCTAGGTTCTACCTAAAACACCCAATTTCCCCCATGAAAATCATTGATTTGAAGTTAAAATCATGTTAAAAGATGTTAATGATTGAAGAAAACTAGTTAAAAACGACTTACAATTGATTTGGAGAAGAAAGGTTGTTTGAAAAATCGCCTCTTGTGTTTTTAGGGTCTTAAAAAAAGAAAAATAACTGAAAATCCCATCTAAATATATTGCCCTCAGATGCCCTGTGCGGACCGCACAAAATCAACTGCGACCGCACAGGCCTCCCTGTGTTCTGCAGTGACAGGTTTTAGTATTTTGGCTGTACCTTTCTCTACATATGTCCAAATTGTGATTTCTTTACTTTTCGAAAAACTAGACACGAAGGGCTACAACCTTCGTTTTTGAATCATTGCAGAATTCCTTATGGATCAAAAGATATAGGCTTCCGAAGTCGGACCAGTGAAGTGTTCTTCACCGTGGACCATACCAAAACTAGTGCGACCGGACATGCCCTCACCGCGGTCCGCACAAAATCCAGTGCGGCCGCACCAGCCCCTCCGTAGAAGCATTCCTTTTTATGCGGACCACAGTGGTCGGTTCAGAGGCCTTCCACCTCTCTGAACCTGTAACACCTATGTTTTTAAGCCTAAGACATCCAGGAACCTACCCGAAGCTCACCCGAACCCTCGGAACTCCAAACTAAGTGTGCATACTAACTTAAAAATATCATATGTACCTACTCGTGCGATCATATCATCAAAATAACATGTAAAATTATGAATTAAACCTCAAAACTCAACATTTTCATCAAGAACTCTCAAAGTTCATAACTCTTCAACCGGAAGTCTAACTCACGTCAAATAAACTCCGTTTACACCAAATTTCACAGTTATCTTTTAAATACTATAACAAGTTTGTACCAGGCTCCGGAACCAAAATACGGGCCCGGTAACAATGGTTTCAAACATTAATTATTTTCTTTATTCCTTAAATAATTCAGTAAAACAATTTCTTTCAAAAATTGATTTCTAAGGCTTGGGACCTCCAAATTCATTTCCGGGCATACGCTCAAGTTTCATATTTTATTGCGGACCTTCAGGGATCGTCAGAACATGGATCCGAATTTGTTTGCTAAAAATATTGACCAAAGTCAACCATAATCAAAATTTTAACTCTAAAATTCTATTTCTCATATTTTCACATAGAAGGCTTTCCGAATATAGATCCGGACCACGCACGTAAATCAAGGTGGGGTAAAAAGGGAGGTTTTTAGGCCTCGAAACACTGAATGCACTTGCAACACGAGTGATGACCTTTTGGGTCATCACAGTACTATAAGCAATATTTAACAGAACCCACTTTGAATCAAACAAGAAATCTTCAAAAATAAAATTGAGCTTCAAGCCCAACAATGGTGGATATTCAAATACACATAAAAATTTAGATCTGGAAAACTTACTCGAAGATACTATAAGCAATATTTTATAGCACCCACATCAAATCAAACAATAAATCTTCAAAATAATAATAATAATAATAATAATAATATATTTTTGTGCTCTCCATGTTCATATATTTTTATAACTTTATATATTATTTAATAAATATTATATTATAGTATTTTTAATTAGTATTATTATGAGAAGGTATAAAACATATTAGGAAAATATGGTGCACTTACAAGATACAACAAATGTGCATATGAATCTAACAATATGAAGTTTCATGCTAAGCAATGGCAAAGATAAGAATGGGTAGAGCATGTAAAATAAATGTGCCGCATAGGTATAAAATGTAATAGAAATGAACATGGGTAGATACAGGTAAATATTTTGTTTTTTATGGGTATATAACATAATTTTCTCTTTTTTCTAGACTTAATAATGACTGATTAAGACTATTTATCGAAATCTTTCGTAGTGTCCTCAAAAGAGAACATCCCTTGAAAATCAATTGCCCGTTTGATAAAAGAAAATTGAAAATCAATTGTTTCTACTAAAAGAATATAACCTGTCTTTCATGCTAATTTTTTAAATGAACCCGTAAAAGGGCGAAAATACAATGGGCGAGGGAAAAATAAGATGGAACATTTTATTGCAAAGAAGCGTTTGTATTTAGTTAAATATCCTTGCACACATACTTATATCTCGTTTGGCCAAGCTTCTAAAATCTACTTATTTTGAGAAGTGCTTTTCTCAAAAGTACTTTTTAAAAAAGTGCTTTTGGTGAGAAACAGTTTGTGTTTGACTAATTAATTTGAAAAGCACTTTTGAGCAGTAATTAGTGTTTGGCCAAGCTTTTGAAAACTGCTTCTAAGTGTATTTTTTTCAAAAGTGCTTCTCAAAAAAGTGCTTTTAGAGAGAAGCTTTTTTTTTTGCTTCTCCAAAACTGCTTCTTCTTCTCCTCAAAACCACTTTTTATCCTTCCAAAAGCTTGGCCAAACACATCAATTTTTGGCCAAAAAAGTACTTTTGGCCCAAAAAAAAGCTTGGCCAAACAGGCTATTAGAGAGAGACCTATGAATATTTCGTGTAACTTGTCACACCTCCTTTTTACCTACACCCCCGGAAGGGTGTATAAGGGAGTTTTTTCCTACTTAAAGTGACAATCGAAACGAGATTATTTCATTTAAAGATTCAGAGTCGCCACTTGGGATAATTTTATGGTGTCCCAAGCTACCGGTTCAAATCCCGAATCGAGGAACTCTGTTTTACAGTCCGCGAATACAGAAATCCAGGTAAGGAATTCACTTAACCCGGGAGAAGGTGTTAGGTATTCTCGAGTTCCGTGGTTCTAGCACGGTCGCTCAACTGTTATTTTTGGCTCAATTATTTGATTTTAAAAACACTTTATACCTATGTGCATTTTAGCTTTAAACCGCTTTTAATTATTTTAAGGAAGATTCAACGTCACATAAAACGCGTCTTGAACCACGTCACATAAATGCACCCGCAGTCCACAACATATTTTATCTAACGTTGTTGAGATTCATATTTGGGTCACATAAATGCGCACTCGAGTTTAGGAAGGTAAATTATTAAAATGACGCGCCTAAAGCAAATACACGTTTGCAACTTCGCGAGGGCCATGAAAATTCAATTAGATGGCATGCCTCGAATTCTAAGGATTAAAACAAGGCGCACCCCAATTCTAATTTTTAAACAAAAAGAAAGAATTCAAATTACCTTTGGAGGGCCATAACTATTTATGTTATTTGAATGGCTCACCTCAATTTATTTAAAAATAAAATCTAATTAATCTCGGGAGGGCCATGATTGGTTTTACTAATTAACATGGCACAACCCAAATGGCTACAAAGACTTTGCTAAAAAAATAAACCAATGAAACCAAATTTGAAATTAACCGGGAGTTTAAAATTATGACTAAGTGAGGTCCAATGACGTAGTGGAATCACCATGGCACAAAGTGCTGGGCCCTGCAACAAATTTTGTTTGAGCCCAAGCGGAGAGCCCAGATCTCATGAGGCATGCTCAAGTCGGAGCTCGAATGGTCTCGTTTCGAGCCCGGGTACTAGTAGTTAGCAAATTTGATTTGAAATATAAAGTGACAAGAAAGTCCAAACATCACAGATCCAAGAATTCAATATTGAACAACCCCAAAAGCCGAACTAACAATTACTAGACATCGAAACATTGATGATAATTAAACAGACAATTGTTCCAAGTCATTTTTTAGTTCCAACACATTCATGTGCTAATCCATGAAATACTATGAATTAGCTATTACTGAAACTTGTAAGACTAAAATAAACATGCTCATTTATGAATTTCCACATTCAAGCCAATTGATTAAACATTTCAAACTTCTACACCATTTCTAAACTAAAATCACTCACATGCTATTTGACAATACATTAATATCCTGATTACCCTTAGCATTTTTAACCCCCACTCACACATGAGATTAACACCCAAAACAACGATTACTCATCTTTAGCCAAGGATGAAACAACCTCACTACATTTTTAACCTACTCGAAGCACTTAATGCAACATTCCAACAGTCCAAAATTTAATTACAACATGAACACTTGGCTAATCAAACAGACACCAACTAAATGACATTATGAATAGATGACTAAACACATAAATCATGAAAGATCAACACTGCCTTTATTCCATCCTCAAATTGAAATCTACATCATGAAGGATTCAGAATTTGTACCTGGAGATTAAAAGGAAAGTGGTGAAGAAACAGTAACAGTAACAGAACAACAGCTTCAGCAAACCAGTTCAAACCAGGAATTTGCGATGAAACAGTAACAAAAGTAACCCCAATCGAGCTGGGGCTACAACAACTTCAAACTAAGCTTTATAAAATCCAAATTCAAACCATTTCCATATCAACTGAATCAAAATTATCTAAGAAACTGAACAAATCAAAGCCTCGAACAGTACAAGCGCTCAGCCGTTTGTATTTTTCAGATTTTTTTCCTCTCTCCAGTCCTGCCTTGAAAGGCAAGACAAGGTACCTTTATAGGCAAGGGAATAGGGCAGCATTCAGGAATTAGTTTTTACCCCTTAGTCCCTTTTCAATTTTATTTTTTAACTCAGAAATCCTTAGCTAATTTTCCTTTTTGCTTAACTACCCCTAAGGTAATTAGCAAACTATCAACACAACCCCCCTCCCTGCTTCATGGAAGCTTCCTAGTTAGTTACAAAGAGATTCCCCTGCCCAATTACCCCAAATTACCCCCTAATCCTTCATTATTTACCCCTGGACCTCAAATGGGTCATGGGTCACTGACCCAAAGGCTTAGGTCCAAGTGAATATATCAGATGGACCTAAAGCCCAAACCAAAGGGGTCAGGAATCAAGCTAAATCACTGACAAAAAGAAAAATTCAAGTGATTTCAACACTCAGATATGGACCAAAAGGTAATGAATTTCAAATTAAGCCCAATCATACTAAATCGAAGTGAGAATTTAACTGCAGTCCATCTTAAGCTACTTAACAAAAAATGTTCATGATTAACTGAAGGAAACAAAGACAACAGAAAAACTTTGCAAAGAAAAACTGAAAATCCAGCCAACTAAACGAGCACTAATATAACCAGAAAACTGAAACCAAAAGTGGAGAATTCCTAACAACTTCCTAGTCAAGAACATAAAGACAAAGAAAGGGGGGAAACAGAACGTCACATGCAACTAAACAAATCGAAAAAGAAGAGCAACGATGCATTAAAAGGAAAATAAAGAAACCGGAACAATACCTAAACTGATCAAATGCAGACTTGAAAAAACCCTCGACGGATCTTTTGATTTATTGACCGGAATAGATCCTAACCGTGTGTTTTTATGCAAAAACACACGATTATCGTCTATTACAATCCTGAATCTTCAAATAGGCACGCTGATTTGGACTTGGGATTTTAGGGTTGTCTCTTCAAATCAAGATTCGAGGACTTCCATGGTGATTCGAGGGAAGTGAAGTGGATATTTGGAATGAGGGGAGGAAGGGGGTTTAGGGTGTTAATTTGGTGGCATTTGGGGTAGGCGCCGCCACCAAATGGTGGTTGGATTTCAGGGCGGCTGGCTAGGGTTCTTGGAGTGGTCTCTGAGATACAGGGGAGTGAGAGAGACGATATAGGGGGGGGGGTAGTGGAGTTCAGACACTTTTATTTTTAATAGCCCCCACTCTGAGCCGTTAGATCTCAAAACCTCAACGGCTGAGATTAAGTTTGCATGAAACAGGGTCGTTTGGTCTTGAGGGGAGACAGATCGGGTCAGGGGATGGGTATTGGGCTAGGACAGGCGGGTTTGGACGGATATTTGATGGGTAACATTTGGGCTCCGAATCAACGGCCCAAATCTGATTCTCCTATCATTTTAATTCCTTTTCTTTTCATCATTTTTTCACAAATTCTTTTTTCTTCCTTTTCCAAAATTAAATTAAAATCTAAATTAATTCCTAGAATCTAATTAACCTAAAAAACACTAATTAGACCTAAATGATAATTAACACAACTAACGAATTAAAAGGAAAACAACTAAAATCAAAATTAACATTAAAGATGCGAAATAACTATTTTTTGTGATTTTTCCATTTTTATAAAATAAATAAATAAATAATTAATTAATTCTTAAATGTTAAATTAAATCCTAAATGCAAATGCACCTATTTTGTATTTTTCATTAATTAAACAAAAATAAAAATGCACAGACAAATGCAAATAATTATCAGAAAATGCCACAAAATCCACAAAAATTGTAAATAATGAAAAGAAATTATTTTGTTTTGAATTTATACGAGTAATTCATATAGGAAAAAACACACGTGATCACAGCTGCCCCTCTTTGCCCGGAAACACGAAGAGTTTTCGTGCAAAGATAAAGTGAGTGGATACGAGCGTTTTTTGCCCGTTTGAATACTCCGTGGGAAGCATTTTGAAAGATTTGACCGCACCCTGTTTCCGGGATTGCCTACATATCCTTGGTTATAGAGGAATCAGGTCAGTGTAGTTTGGGAAGTTTTGGTAGCTGGGACTACCATGAAGCTGTGATTTCACTGTTGTTGTTGCTGCTGCTCCTTACTGAACCCCCTTATTACACCATGATAAAAATGAAAATAAGCTAGACTAGACTATGATCTATGCATTACAAAAATCCTATCTATATCTTCAAATTTGATCTTGTAGTTCTTGTTGCCTTATTGACTGGGATTCTCCTGGCGGAGCCCCCATGTTGCCGCCTTGAATTGTAATCTGAGATGTTTTCCATTTCTCTAGGTGGATACCTGACTGCCAACTACACTTGAGATGTTTTTCCTCTCTCCAAGTGGACACTTGATTGTTGAACTTGAATGTATTCCCTGCTCTCGAGGCGGGCTCCTGATTGCTGAACTTGGAATGTATTCCCTGCTCTCCAAGCGGGCTCCTGACTTCAACAAAATAGACAAAACAAAGAAAATTTTCTGCCCCCGTTTGGGTATTTGGGCACACATGTAAGTGTAAAACAGATCACATTACCAAATGTCAATAAGAATTTGAAAACTAAAACTTGAATTGTAGTCCCTTGTTCTCCAGGCGGGCTCCTGATTGCTGGACTTGAAATGTATTCCCTGCTCTTCAGGTGGGCTCCTGACTGCTGACTTGAAATGTATTCTCTACTCTCCAGGCGGGCTCCTGACTGCTAACTTGAAATGTATTCCCTCCTCTCCAAGCGGGCTTCTGACTGTTAAACTTGAATGTATTCCCTGCTCTCCAGGCGGGCTCCTGACTTCAGCGAAATAGTCAAAAACAAAGAAAATATTTCTGCCCCAGTTTGGTGGCTGGGCACAGATGTGAGTGTAAAACTACATCATGTTATCAAGTATTACTAAGAATTTGAAAGCTAGGTCTCATTATCCAGGAGGGTCCTGAAAACTCCTAGCTAAATGATGGCTTTTAAAAATCTAAATTGTATCTTCTAAAGGTGTGGCTCCTGCTAAATCGTGTTATCTAAGAAGGTCTTAAAACTACATCCCATTATCCAGGGGGGTCCTGAAAGTCAAACATCAAGTCTTATCTTAAGAGTGACAACTTTTACAGCTGAATTATACTACCCTGCATCAGAACTTACGCTAAATGTTGTTATCTAATTGAAATCTTAAAGCTAAGTCCCATTATTCAGGAGGGTCCTGGAAACTCCTAATTGAATCTTATCTCGAACATGCAAACTTCTAAACTTGTTTATATTCCTTTGGGATACATTTATGCTAGATTACGCTATTTCTGAACTTTACGCTAGGTCCCATTTTCCAGGAGGGTCCTGAAAATCAAACAAGCCTGTTTGGTGACTGCCTTTCTCCACGGAGGGTTTCTCCGAAACAACCGAAATTTCCTGCCCCTATTTTAATCAAAGAAAAATTTTGTCAGTTTAAAATGTGGTGGTTAGTTGATGACATTCTTGCTGAAGGTCTCTCCGCTGCATTGTTTTGTTTTGACTGGCTTCCCCGAACTGGACCTGAACCGCTTGACTTTCCGACTGACTTTCCAAACCCCCATGACTTTGGATGACCCGAGTGTTCTATACTCGAACCGTTGTTTTACACCTCTTACCCCTTTAACTGAACCTCTGTATCTCCCATGAAATTACTAAATCATTCAACCGATGGAACTTTTGCTGGCACTTTATCCCACTTTACATCATGCAATCTTTGGTATGCTCTGGCCACACTGTGCTTTGCCATCTTGAAGCTGATAGTGAGCTTTAAAATTCCTTCTTATTTGCTTAAATATAACTGACATCAGGAACATCTTAGAGAAATAAACCCAAAAGAAATGAAATGCAATGACTTTCAGAGTTAAGGATAAGAAAATCCAAAACTGGAAGACTATCTGAAGAGGAAAAGGAAAAGAGACTTATCTGAGTGGAGCAGCTGACATCAATGATCATGACATGCATTTCGGATTAATCAGTCCAATCTGTCCCACCAATCAGCTTTCAGTTTCCATACTTTGTTGCCCCAGAATTTCCATAACCTGATTTCTTCACCCAAATCCTGACCTTGTTCATCCTGCGATGCCTTGAAAGGTTTTCACCAATAGACCTCTCTCATTTGTTCATCTGTCAACTCACGCTCGCCTTAAGGTGCCCGTGAGGATTTTCACCAATAAGCCTCTCTCATTTTTTATTTCTCTCTGCTCCCATCACCTTACGGTGCCCATGAGGGTTTTTACCAGTAAGACTCTCATTTTTATTTCTCTCAGCTCTCGTTGCCTTATGGTGCCTGTGAGGGTTTTCACCAATAAGACTCTCTCATTTTTGATTTCTTTTCCTGTTTGGACCAGAGTGTTGCCCCTGATATGAATCACCTCCACCTGCTCGACTCGGCATTTCTCAAAGACTGATCGGAAGGTCTTTCTTTGGACCGTAATGTGGGCTTTTGGATGGGGTTATAAAGAAAGGGTACAAAAGGCTCAAAACAATTTGAATGGGTTCAAAATTACAACTTTCGGAATCAGATTTCTTACAACAACCGCAACTTCTGCCCCAGTTTCTTGTTTGGGGACTTTTGGATTTTTATTTTGATGGGACCGAACCGTGAGGCTGCCTACGTATCCTTAAAAGGAATCAGGTCGAACGTAGTTCATGTCATAGAAATTACTTTATTGTTGTGATTTTCTCTTTTCTCTTTTTTTCTTTCTCTTTTTGCTTTCTTTTTCTCTTTTTGTTGTTTTTCTTTTTTTTTTCTTTTTTTTCCTTTCATTCTTTTCTTTCTCTTTTCATTCTTTTCTTTTTCTTTCTCTTTTTCTTCTTCCTTTACTCATCTTTCACGCTTGTGTTTCTGATATTCGCTACTGATTCCAAAAGATTAGTATGAAAGAAAACAAATAAGGCTCAAAGGGGGTAACAAAGGATAAAGTATTTAGATAGCAGAACAAAATGCCTTCGTCATTCCAAATCTTCAAGAATATGCCAAGAACAAACAAATATAAATTAACCAAAGAAAATCATACATAGTATCTCTTGACCGCATCAGAGGTTATGGCCATTTCTACACACTTGCCTTCTATATCTGTTAAAGATAAAGTGCCATGTGACAACACTCTAGTTACGATGTATGGCCCCTGCCAGTTCGGGGTGAACTTTCCTTTGGCTTTAGCCTGATGAGGAAGAATGCGTTTCAATACTAACTGACCCACTTCAATCTTCCGTGGACGCACCTTCTTATTGTATGCTCTTGCCATTCTTTGTTGATACAATTGGTCATGACACACTGCTGCCAATCTTTTCTCATCGATCAAACTCAATTATTCCAAGCGGGTTTTGACCCACTCATCATCATCGATCTCAGCCTCCGCGACAATTCGAAGGGATGGAATTTCCACTTCCGCGGGTATCACTGCTTCGGTGCCATACACCAACAAATAAGGAGTCGCCCCTACTGAAGTACAGACAGTAGTGCGATAACCCAATAATGCAAACTGCAACTTCTCATGCCATTGCCTGGACCCTTCCACCATTTTCCGAAGTATCTTCTTTATGTTCTTGTTGGTTGCCTCAACTGCTCCATTTGCCTTAGGGCGATATGGGGTGGAATTGCGATGTGTAATCTTAAACTGTTGACACACCTCTTTCATCAGATGACTATTGAGATTAGCCCCATTGTCTGTAATGATCACCTTTGGTATCCCAAACCGACAAATGATATTTGAGTGCACAAAATCAACCACCGCCTTCTTGGTTACCAACTTGAATGTTTTAGCCTCTACCCACTTGGTGAAATAGTCTATGGCCACCAGAATGAACCTGTGCCTGTTTGATGCTGATGGCTCAATTGGCCCAATGACATCCATGCCCCACACGACAAAAGGCCACAGTGCAAACATCGTGTGTAATTCAGATGTTGGAGAATGAATCAAATCTCCATGCACTTGGCACTGATGACATTTACGCACGAAACTGATACAATTTCGCTCCATAGTGAGCCAATAATAACCTGCTCGGAGAATCTTCTTTGCCAACACGTACCCGCTCATGTGCGGTCCACAGACTCCAGAATGTACTTCGGTCATAATAGTTGTAGCCTGCCTAGCATCTATGCATCTCAGCAGCCCAAGGTCTGGACTCCTTTTGTACAGAACCCCTCCGCTGAAGAAAAACCCGCTTTCCAACCGCCTAATTGTTCTCTTTTGATCACCTGTGGCTTGTACTGGATACACCCCCATCCTGATGTACTCCCTAATATCGTGAAACCAAGGCTCCCCATCGAGCTCTTTTTCTACCAGGTTACAATAAGCATGCTGGTCGTGGACTTGGATATGCAAAGGGTCTACATAAGCCTTATCTGGATGATGTAACATTGACGCCAGAGTAGCCAAAGCATCATCGACCTCATTATGAATCCTTGGGATATGCCTGAACTCTATTGATTGGAAACATTGACAAAGATCATGCAAACATTGCCGGTATAGTATGAGTTTTAAATCCCGTGTTTCCCATTCTTCCTGAATCTGGTGCACCAGAAGGTCCGAGTCTCCCAAGATCAAGACTTCCTGGACACCCATATCCACAACCATCCTCAAACCCAAAATGCATGCCTCGTACTCAGCCATGTTGTTAGTACAGTAGAATCGAAGCTGAGCCGTAACAAGGTAGTGATGCCCTGTTTTAGAAACAAGTACCACTCCTATCCCAACGCCTTTCATGTTAGCGGCCCCATCAAAGAAAAGTTTCCATCCTGGCCTTTCACTCTGTTCCAACTCCTCCATGTGCATTACCTCTTCATCAGGGAAATACGTCTTCAAAGTTTCGTATTCTTCATCCACAGGATTCTCAGCCAAATGGTCGGCCAACGCTTGTGCTTTCATCTCAGTCTGGGTCATGTAGACAATGTCAAATTCTATGAGCAAGATCTGCCACTTTGTGAGCCTTCCCATGGGCATAAACTTCTGGAAGATATACTTCAACGGATCCAAGCGAAAGATGAGGTAAGTAGTATAAGATGACAAATAATGTTTCAATTTCTGGGCTACCCAAGTTAGGGCGCAACACGTCCTCTCAAGATGAGTGTACTTAACCTCGTAAGATATGAACTTCTTGCTGAGATAATAGATGGCCTGCTCCTTCCTGCCAGTGATGTCATGCTATCCCAACAAACATCCAAATGAATTGTCCAAGACCGTCAAATACAGAATCAAAGGTCTCCTGGTTCTGGCGGGACCAACACAGGTGGGTTTGATAAGTACCCCTTTATCTTATCAAATGCTTCCTGACATTCATCTATCCACTTAACCACAACATTTTTCTTTAATAGTTTGAAGATGGGCTCACAAGTTGTCGTGAGCTGAGCAATAAACCTGCTGATGTAATTCAATCTCCCCAATAGACTCATCACCTCAGTCTTGTTCTTTGGGGATGGCAACTCCTGGGTAACTTTGATATTTGACATGTCTAATTCAATACCTTGGCGGTTGACTATGAATCCCAACAACTTTCCAGACGGGACACCGAATGTGCATTTTGCAGGATTGAGTTTGAGATTGTACCTGCGAAGCCTTTGGAAGAACTTTCTCAGATCTCTGACATGGTCAGACTGCTTTCTAGACTTTACAATCACATCATCCACAAAAACCTCGATCTCCCTGTGTATCATGTCATGGAATATGGTCGTCATTGCCCTCATGTAGGTTGCCCCAACATTTTTCAGACCGAACGACATGACTCGATAACAATACGTTCCCCAAGGCGTGATGAATGCCATTTTTTTTGCGTCCTCCTCATCCATTAAGATCTGATGGTAGCCCGCATAACTATCCATAAAAGAACCAATCTCGTGTTTGGCACAATTATAGATTAATATATGGATGTTCGGCAATGAAAAGTTATCCTTGGGACTTGCCTTGTTGAGATATCGATAATCAACACACACCCTGGTCTTGCCATCCTTCTTCGGCATAGGTACAACATTGGCTAACCGGGTGGGATACCGGGTGACTCGAATAATTTTGGCCTCAAACTGTTTTGTGACCTCTTCCTTAATCTTCTTCACACTCATATCAGTTTTAAATTTCCTCAACTTCTGCTTGACAGGGGGAAATGCCGGGTCAGTGGGCAATTTGTGAACCACCAAGTCAGTGCTTAAACCTGGCATATCGTCATAGGACCATGCAAAAATATCTTTGAATTCAATCAATGCTTTGATTATCTCTTCCCTCATTTGTGGTTCCAGATGAACACTTATCTTAGTTTCTCGGATATTATCTTGGTCCTCTAAATTGACTGCTTCTGTATCACTCAGGTTAGGCTTGGGTTTTTCTTCAAAATGGCTTAGTTCTTTACTAATCTCTTCAAAGGCTTCATCCTCATAATATTCCGATTCAACATCACATTCTATTTCTTGAATTACTATTTCAGAATTAGATTGACTTTTAAGACAGGGTCGGAGATTCCTCATGCATGTCATATCATTAAAGCCAGCATAAAAAGAACTGTACAAGGAAGAAAAGAAAAACAAAATAAAACTATCAGGAAGGAAGAAAAAAGGAAAATTGCATTTCATTGAAATTAAAGATAACAAGGTTTATACATCCAAACGGACGGAACATAGAATCTGAATTACAACCCTGGAATAATCCAGATAAACTAAAAGAAAATCAAAGCAAACTACCAAAACTCCTTCCTAGTGGGGAGAGGAGTAGCTTCCCAATTGTTAATCTTTACACTGGGCCCAACAAATTGCACATCCGCCTCGCTAGAACCCTCTCCAGCTTCCACCATGTTCACTTCGTCAAATATCCTCTCGAAATTTTCCATCAATTCTCCATCCATATCAACCACCAAACTGGGAACCGTCGTCACGGGGCATTTTCTGGTACCAGACCTGACATATGATCTGGAAAGACGCGGGACTAGCTTTGAAAAGGCTCATGCTCTCTATTTCATTTTTTGGCTCTTCTCACGTCTGCGACTGTGGGCTTGAACCCCAGACCAAATGTATCCAAGTTTTTAGGAAGAGAAACCGGCTGTACAATACCTTGCAGAGATGCACCCAAACCCTTGCCCGGTACAAAACAATTTTTCAACATTTCAACGGCTACCATGACTGATGCAGTAGCTACCCTCGGAGTTGGAACGCACCTCCCATCTAGAATTTTCTCTACCGATACTGTGTCAAAAACCTGATAAACCCATGGACTCTTGTCATCTTCAAACTCTATGTACGGAAGAATGGCATCACTGGGAACACACAAATTATCTTCACCGTGCACAACAATTTCCTGTCTATCCCATTCAAACTTGACCATTTGATGCAGAGTAGATGGAACCGCTTTGGCAGCATGAATCCAGGGGCGCCCCAGCAAAAGATTATAAGAGACTACCACATCCAACACTTGAAATTCCATAGTGAACTCAACGGGCCCTATGGTTAACTCTAGTATTATATCACCCACTGAATCTTTGCCCCCGCCGTCGAAACCCCGAACACAAATGCTGTTCTTGTGAATTCTATCATCGTCCACTTTTAGCTTGTTCAACGTGGAGAGAGGACAAATGCTCGCACTAGACCCATTGTCGACTAGAACTCGGGTGACCACAAAATCTTCGCATTTCACCGTCAAATATAGGGCCCTATTATACTCAGTGCCCTCCACGGGCAACTCATCGTCAGAGAAGGTAACCCTGTTCACCTCAAATATCTTGTTAGCTATCCTTTCCATGTGGTTTACTGAGATTTTGTCAGGAACGTGGGCCTCATTCAAGATCTTCATCAAAGCCCGACGGTGCTCATCTAAATGGATCAATAATGACAATAGCGAGATCTAAGCCGGTGTCTTCCTTAACTGCTCCACAATGGAATAGTCATGCACTTTCATCTTTCTCAGGAATTCCTCTGCTTCTTCCTCAGTCACACCTTTCTTCACCAACACTGGGTTATCTTTGGAGGTCTTAGCTTTTCTCAACTCTTCGGGGGCAAAGCATCTCCCTGATCGAGTCAAACCATGGGTCTCACACACTTCTTCTTTAATCTCTTTCCCCTTGTAAGCCACTGTCACTCGTTCATAATTCCACGGGACTACCTTGTTGTTTACTATCGGTAATTGAGTTACCGATTTGATAATGACAGGATCTGTGCGGGCACCCTTCACAATTACCACAAGCTTGTTTATCACTGCTAGCACAACCACTTTCGCTCTTTCATGTTTTTCTGCAACGTCACTTGAGGACCCTTTCTTGACTCCCACAGATGGTTCATTATTTGCCCCGTTCAACTTGATCACAGACTTCTCACTTGTTGACTTTTCAAACGGCTTGGTTTCACTAGCCTGAATCATCATGACAGTTTGCGAAGGCTTCTTAGGCTCCCCTCCCTTATGCACTATCTCAATCATATTTGTCTAATAATGGGCCGGTAGCGGGTTCTGGTTGATATTGGGTGCCTCCGGAGCTTGGACCTCAATCCGATTAGTATCAATGAGCTCTTGAATAGCTATTTTCAATTTCCAGCATTTCTCTGTGTCATGCCCTGGGGCCCCTGAACAATACTCACAACTCACCGAGTGGTCAAGATTTCTGGGAGGGGGATTTGGCAGTTTAGCCTCGATTGGATTCAACATACCCAACTGTCTCAATCTGTGGAATAGACTAGTATATGATTCTCCCAATGAAGTGAAAGTCTTCTGCTTCTGTAACCTCTCATTCTTAAAGGCTTGATTTGGCCGGAAACCTATTCTAGGGGGATTTCTAAAGGCTCTTGGGGGTGGATAGATATTTTGTGGAGATGGGTATGGATTTTGTGGAGCTGGCGCACGTCATTATACGTGAACAGGAGGTTGGGTATAGGTTTGTGCGTGATGGACGGAAAAATGGGGATCTGGCGGTGGGTAGTAGTGTTGTGGTGGGCTATATGTAGTGTGAGGGTAAGTTTGATGATAGGGTCGAGGCTGGTTGTAGTAACGTGAAGGTACCCTGGATCCGACCCAAGCTCCCGACTCAATTATCGCAACATTCTCTTTCTTCTTCTTCCCGAGTACACCCCCAGTCCCGTTTTGGATGGCTTGGGTGGTTGCTTTAATTGCTGAGTAGCTCATGATTTTATTAGACTTGAGTCCCTCTTCTACCATGCCTCCCATTTTTACAACCTCATTAAAGGACTTGCCCACTGCTGACACCAAATGACCAAAATAAGTGGGCTTCAAAGCCTGCAAGAAATAATCAACCATCTCACTTTCTTTCATCGGAGGGTCAACCCTCGCTGCTTGCTCCCTCCAACGGAATCCATATTCCCTGAACTCTCACCGGGCTTTTTCTCAATCTTTGTCAATGACAGACGGTCTGGGATAATTTCAAGATTGTACTGAAAATGGCAGGCGAAGGCTTGGGTCAATTCGTCCCATGTGTACCACCTGCTGTGATCTTGCCTGGTATACCATTCTAATGCCGATCCACTCAGACTTTGGCTGAAATATGCCATCAGTAATTCATCTCTTCCGCCTGCCCCTCTCATCTTGCTACAAAATCCTCTTAAGTGTGCTACTGGGTCACCATGCCTATCATACAAATAAAACTTGGGCATTTTGAACCCTGCTGGTAACTGAACATCTGGGAATAGACATAAATCCTTATAGGCCACACTTACTTGACCTCCCAACCCCCTCATATCTCTGAATGATTGTTCTAAGCTTTTGACCTTTCTGATCATCTCCTTATGCTCGGGATTTTTGGGTGGCTTCTCGGTCTTTGCCGAGAGATCAAGATGAGGGGTGTAAGAATATGGTTATGGAACTTTGAAGGTGGGTTCATGGGAATAATACTGGTTGTCGTGAGTTTGGAACAGAGGTTCACTGGAAAATTGGTGTAATGCAGCAGGTGGAGGTGCCACAAAAACGGGAGTGACTGGTATGGGACTTGTTTGGGTGGTGGAGCTTGAGAAGTATGAGAAGTGGTGCCATAACATTGTTGGTAGAGGGGAAAGGCTGGAGATAAGTTCATAGTGGGAGGCTCCTGAGGTTGGGCTGATTGTGGGATATACGCAGGGTTAGCGGGATAAACCGGTGGTGGATGACCCTTTGCCCAGGCCTGGTACATTTCAACCATTTGCTGCTTTAACTTATACATTTCTTCCTTCATCGCATTAACATCCAATTCTTCCGCCTCTTTTGATGGATCAACAATACTTGTCTCCGGTTCTTGGTTGGCCATGTTCAGCTTGTCTTTTGATCGGGTGTTGTAGGAGTGAGTTGCCAGAATGCCAATCAACTAACTACCTGCCTGAACTCAATATATCAACAACAACCTTGTTAGCGATTAGGGCTTTAACAGATTGGTAACCGCACATTTGGGGAATGAATGCACCTAAGCAGTTAACCGTTTCTATTATGCATTTGATTGGATGCTTGCGTCATCCCGACGTTTCTTTTCTCTTTTTTTTTCTTTTCATGTTTTCACTCTTGCCCTTGCTTCCTCTTTGTTTTTATCCTCTCATTTCCCTCTTGTTTCGCTTATTTCTCTTGATTTTCTTATTCTTCTCTCTTTTCTTTTTTTTTCTCTCTTGTTTTTCCTCTCTCTTTTTCGTTTTATTTTTTTTTCTTTTGGTTGTGGTCGAATCCTATGGAGATTGCCTACGTATCATGACCCCGCATGAATCGGACTGAGCGTAGTTCTGGGGGATAAGTGCGAAAGTAAATAATAAAACATTTTGAGATTTTCAATTTTCATAAAAAGCAAATGCTTTGATTACAAAGACTCAAAACTAACAGACTCCAGAGGAAACTAATAGACGTTGATGAAAAGACGAAATACAGACTCCAAAAATAAACTATCATATTCTAACAAAAGAAAATACAGACTCGAAAACAATTGACAAACTCCAGCAGAAAGAAAAATACAAACTCAAAAAAACTAACAGACTCTAACGGAAAAGAAAATACAGACTCAAATGAAAAATCATGAATACATTAATGCTCCTGGTGCCCGCGGGACATCATTTGGTCTCGCCGCGGGCTTATATGCAAGATCCCTTTGAAGTCGGTCCAAGTCACTCATTGTCTGTTTAACAAATGTCATCACTGCCGCGAAGAAGGTGGTGCGAGTCATATCCTCAAAGACTTGGCACTTCACAACAATGTAATCGGCGATGTTTCTAATTCTCTCTCTTATGACGCCTTTTTCTTGTAACAAACGCCCGATCTGCTGGGCCCTGGCTTCTAAATTTTGCTCAGCCACATGATTCTGCTCCTGAAGTTGTTGCAAATCTATTTCTAATTGTGCCAATGCTATATAACAATGTTCCCTTTCAACCTTGAAGTCTTTCGCCTACTTGATTATTTTGTTTTCCGTGGCGATGACCCTTTTCTTTAATCCCGCGACCTCATTGTCGTATTTTTCTTTCAACTGCTTAACCAGGCGTGCTCGTTCATCTGCATTTTTAGCCAATAGCTTTCGAACTCTGGCTAGTTCACTTTCTATTTTGTTCAAATCAAAACTATAGTCACTCACTTTCTGCCTCAGGTTATTTATGAGTTTTTCATCTTTGGCACTTCGGGCGGGGTTCTCTGCCTCTATTTTCATTTTTTGAGTTTGGGCTCGAAGGGCCTCATTTTCTTTGGCTAGCTTTTTTCTTTTCACCTTCATCTGCCGCTGCTTGCAAGCTATTATCGAATTGAAGTTCTTTGACTTATTTTTCCAACCTTCCTATTGTGGCCCTGTACTCATTCTTCTTAGGCAACAAAGCCCATTGTTCTTGTGACGCCTCGACGAATTCCTGAAGATGGGGTCTTTTGGCCGGCCTCCCAAACTTAATTTCTCTCATATACCAAGCAAGTTACCCTGGTGAAACCTCACCTTTGGATCGATCACGTACACAAGTATTGGCTGTTAAGTATTGACATTCGCTCCAAATTTGGCGGACTGCTGCTTTATGAAACTGGCCGTTAAGTCCGATCTCGACTACTTGAGCAGTAAGATCTTCATCTCTCAGAACTATCTGGCATCTCCCCAACTGCCTCAAAACTCGATATGGCGTATAAGGCTGGATACTCCTGAGTCCCATCAAGAGGAAATGAGGCCCGGTGGCTGGCATGTATATGACCTCATCCACAAGCAGCCATCCAAATGTCCACTCTATTTGGTTTGCAGTGACGGAACGGAGGCGCGCTACCCACTCTATGGCCCCCTTTGGCAAGCTGATCCCGTCAACCCTCGTGTAAAATTCTTCTATGCATGTTTTCTCTATCGACCCATAACTCATAAATTGAGGACGATGGCATAAGTGTTCGATCATCCACATCTGCAACAACACGTTGCACCCCTCGAAAAAGTCTCATCCGGCTTTGCAGGCTGTGAGAGCGCGGAAGATTTCAGCTACTATCATGGGTACGAGGGTGTTGTTGGCCTGAGTGAGCAAAGTGCTGACAACCCCGGCTACTCGTATGTCAATATTCCCATCTTTTCTAGAAAACACCAAAAGTCCCAAAAAGACCACCATAAATGCAAAACACATGTGTTCTTCCCACTTAAGGCGGTTTCTTTTGCTGCAGATTTTGTTTTCTGGCTTGTTGAACCCCCCTATATGACCATATCTGTTGTATATAAACTGCAAAGTATAAAAACCAACTGCCAAGTCTGGGTTGTGGAACCCCTGCTTATTTTCAAAGAGTCTAGGAACCTGTGTACGGCTATGGCCCTTGGAGCAATCAGGTACTGGTGTCTCAGAGGAACTTTGGGACCCCCAATATCTCCGGCTATTTCTTCCAATGTTGGGGTAAGTTAAAAATCTGAGTAGTGAAATACGTTATGGGCTGGATCCCAGAATGTAACCAACGCCTTTATGATGTCTCCCCTAGGATTAATCTTCAGCAACCCAGTGAGGCCTCCCAGGTATAGATTGACCGTGTCTTGTCCCGATTGACCCAAATCATCCCACCACATATGCAATTCAAAAGGGATCTTTTTCAAGACTGTTATTGGCAAATTCTGACTCGTGCTCATTCTACACATTTATTAGGGTGGTTAAGCAAAAAATCACGATTCAATTGACTCAAAAACAAAGCTGACACTTTTCAGAATTTTTATTTCAAAAGTAAAAACTCAGCTTTGCAAATACGGCCTTTCAGCACTTCCAGGGAAAGATTTTAAGGCTGTGCTCGCTAACCGGCTAAAATTTTGAAAAGGACCAAAGGCGGATGTTCTTGCATAAATACCCTTCCGGCATCCTTTTGGGGACATTCGGCTATTTTGACAAGAATGACATCACCCTACTTATTTATTACTTAAATAAAATAAGATTTTTGTTCTTTTTGGGCTAATTTGCAAAAGGAAAGTTGGACCCCATGAGAGTTGTCTACGTATCTCACATCCGGTGAGAATCAAACTGGCGTAGTTCGGGCAATTTTTTTTTAAAAAAAATAAAAATAAACCAACTTCTTTTTTCTTTTCCAAAAACACCAAAATTTTCCTTCCTTTTTTTCTTCCTTTAAAAACCATAAAATTTCTCTTTTTTTTTTCAAAATTTCGGCAGAGTTCCAGTATGTTTTGGGACATTGATTTTTCAAAACAGGCACTTATCCCTCTCAACCATCTCATTAACCTTTCTAAATTTCCTTATAAGCCGGTCAACATACAAATCCGAAGCAAATGAATGCACAAATAGTAAGTAAGATGCATCATAATGGTCTTTACGTTTCGGGTGCACCTGTCCTAGACAGACCCAACCCCTGTGTTGAGCCTCCAAAGTCAAATACACATGATGCAAACAAATGTGCCTACTCGGGATCCGGCATGAGGCTGAGTTATTTTAGGTTCAAAAACCTGGGTATATGTTCTAGACTGTGTACTCGAGCGGACAACTCGAGCCGAGGAGAGGGCTAAGTACTGGGAACCAAAAGGTCATCCGGCTTAGTAACTTGTCCGAGCCTCTTTCTTATTTCAAGGTATGACACTAATAGAATAGGGAGTCTCGACCAGCGAGCACATCCCCGAAGATGAGAAGAGAAGGGTTTCGTAGCAGTTTATATACAGTTCAGATAATATCAAAGCGGTAAAAGCATCATTTAACACATTAGGCCCAAGCGTGTAATCAGATAACAAATGAATCCAAATACAACAATTCATCTAAGATCGAATTCTGCACCCTGAACCCGAGATTCTGGGTTCGGTCCCCAGCAGAGTCGCCAGAGCTGTCACACCTCCTTTTTACCTACACCCCCGGAAGGGTGTATAAGGGAGTTTTTTCCAACTTAAAGTGACAATCAAAATGAGATTATTTCATTTAAAGATTCAGAGTCGCCACTTGGGATAATTTTATGGTGTCCCAATCTACCGGTTCAAATTCCGAATCGAGGAAAGGATTGACTCTGTTTTACAATCCGCGAACACAGAAATCCAGGTAAGGAATTCTGTTAACGCGGGAGAAGGTGTTAGGTATTCTCGAGTTCCGTGGTTCTAGCACGGTCGCTCAACTGTTATTTTTGGCTCAATTATTTGATTTTAAAAACACTTTAGACCTATGTGCATTTTAGCTTTAAACCGCTTTTAATTATTTTAAGGAAGATTCAATGTCACATAAAATGCATCTTGAACCACGTCACATAAATGCACCCGCAGTCCACAACATATTTTATCTAACGTTGTTGAGATTTGGATTTGGTCACATAAATGCGCACCCGAGTTTAGGAAGGTAAATTATTAAAATGACGCGCCTAAAGCAAATACAGGTTTGCAACTTCATGAGGGCCATGAAAATTCAATTAGATGGCACGCCTCGAATTCTAAGGATTAAAACAAAATTAATTAAGCGAGGGCCATGTAATTGTCAAATTGTTTGGCACGACGCACCCCAATTCTAATTTTTAAACAAAATGAAAGAATTCAAATTACCTTTGGAGGGCTACAACTATTTATGTTATTTGAATGGCTCACCTCAATTTAATTAAAAATAAAATCTAATTAAGCTCGGGAGGGCCATGATTGGTTTTACTAATTAACACGACACAACCCAAATGACTACAAAGACTTTGCTAAAAAAACACAATGAAACCAAAGTTGAAATTAACCGGGAGTTTAAAATTATGACTAAGTGAGGTCCAATGACGTAGTGGAATCACCATGGCACAAAGTGCTAGGCCCTGCAACAAATTTTGTTTGAGCCCAAGAGGAGAGCCCAGATCTCATGAGGCATGCTCAAGTCAGAGCTCGAATGGTCTCGTTTTGAGCCCGGGTACTAGCAGTAAATAATTTAGATTTGAAATATAGAGTGACAAGAAAGTCCAAACATCACAGATCCAAGAATTCGATATTGAACAACCCCAAAAGCCGAACTAACAATTACTAGACATCAAAACATTGATGATAATTAAACAGACAATTGTTCCAAGCCATTTTTTAGTTCCAACACATTCATGTGCTAATCCATGAAATACTATGAATTAGCTATTACTGAAACTTGTAAGACTAAAATAAACATGCTCATTTCTGAATTTCCACATTCAAGCCAATTGACTAAACATTTCAAACTTCTATACTATTTCTAAACTAAAATCACTCACATGCTATTTGACAATACATCAGCAATATCTTGATTACCCTTAGCATTATTAACCCCCACTCAAACATGAGACTAACACCCAAAATAACGATTACTCATCTTTAGCCAAGGATGAAACAACCTCACTATATTTTTAACCTACTCGAAGCCCTTAATGCAACATTCCAACAGTCCAAAATTTAATTACAACATGAACACTTGGCTAATCAAACAGAGACCAACTAAACGACATTATGAACAAATGACTAAACACATAAACATCATGAAAGATCAGCACTGCCTTATTCCATCCTCAAATTGAAATCTACATCATGAAGGATTCAGAATTTGTACCTGGAGATTAAAAGGAAAGAGGTGAAGAAATAGCAACAGCAACAGAATAACAGCTTCAACAAACCAGTTCAAACCAGGAATTTGCTATGAAACAGTAACAAAAGTAACCCCAATCGAGCTGGGACTACAACAACTTCAAACCAAACTTTTTAAAATCCAAATTCAAACTATTTCCATATCAACTGAATCAAAATTATCTCAGAAACTAAACAAATCAAAGCCTACTAAAAAATGCAATCGAACAGTACAAGCACTCAGCCGTTTGTATTTTTCAGATTTTTTTCCCCTCTCCAGTCCTTCCTTGAAAGGCAAGAAAAGGTACCTTTATAGGCAAGGGAATAAGGCAGCATTCAGGAATTAGTTTTTACCCATTATTCCCTTTCCAATTTTATTTTTTTAACTCTGAAATCCTTAGTTAATTTTCCTTTTTGCTTAACTACCCCTAAGGTAATTATCAAACTATCAACACAGCCCCCCACCCTGCTTCATGGAAGCTTCCTAGTTAGTTACAAAGAGATTCCCCTGCCCAATTACCCCAAATTACCCCCTAATCCTTCATTATTTACCCCTGGACCTCAAATGGGTCATGGGTCAATGACCCAAAGGCTCAGGTCCAAGTGAATATATCAGATGGACCTAAAGCCCAAACCAAAGGAGTCAGGAATCAAGCTAAATACTAACAAAAAGAAAAATTTAAGTGATTTCAACACTCAGATATGGACCAACAGGTAATGAATTTCAAATTAAGCCCAATCATGCTAAATCGAAATGAGAATTTAACCACAGTCCATCTTAAGCTACTTAACAAAAAATGTTCATGATTAACTGAAGGAAACAAAGACAACAGAAAAACTTCGCAAAGAAAAACTGAAAATCCAGTCAACTAAACAAACACTAATATAAACTAACCAAAAGAAGAGAATTCCTAACAACTTCCTAGTCAAGAACAGAAAGACAAAGAAAGGGGGGAAACAGAACGTCACATGCAACTAAACAAATCGAAAAAGAAGTGCAATGATGCATTAAAAAGAAAATAAAGAAACCAGAACAATACCTAAACTGATCAAATGTAGACTTGAAAAAACCCTCGACGGATCTTTCGATTTCTTGACCGGAATAGATCCTAACCGTGTGTTTTTATGCAAAGACACACGATTATCATCTATTACGATCCTGAATCTTCAAATAGGCACGCTGATTTGGACTTGGGATTTTAGGGTTGTCTCTTCAAATCAAGATTCGAGGACTTTCAGGGTGATTCGAGGGAAGTGAAGTGGATATTTGGAATGAGGGGAGGAAGGGGGGTTTTAGGGTGTTAATTTGGTGGCATTTGGGGTAGGCGCCGCCACCGGATAGTGGTGGGATTTCAGGGCGGCTGGCTAGGGTTCTTGGAGTGGTCTTTGAGATACAGGGGAGTGAGGGAGACGATATAGGGGGGTAGTGGAGTTCAGACACTTTTATATTTAATAGCCCCCACTTCTGAGCCGTTAGATCTCAAAACCTCGACGGCTAAGATTAAGTTTGCACGGAATGGGGTCGTTTGGTCTTGAGGGGAGACGGATCGGGTCAGGGGACGGGTATTGGGCTGGGACAGGCGGGTTTGGACGGATATTTGATGGGTAACATTTGGGCTCCGAATCAACGGCCCAAATCTGATTCTCCTATCATTTTAATTCCTTTTCTTTTCATTATTTTTTCACAAATTCTTTTTTCTTCCTTTTCCAAAAATAAATTAAAATCTAAATTAATTCCTAGAATCTAATTAACCTAAAAAATACTAATTAGACCTAAATGATAATTAACACAACTAACAAATTAAAAGGAAAATAACTAAAATCAAAATTAACATTAAAAGGTGCGAAATAACTATTTTTTGTGATTTTTCTATTTTTATAAATTAATTAATTAATTAATTAATCCTTAAATGTTAAATTAAATCCTAAATGTAAATGCACCTATTTTGTATTTTTCATTAATTAAACAAAAATAAAAATACACAGACAAATGCAAACAATTATCAGAAAATGCCACAAAATCCATAAAAATTGCAAATAATGAAAAAAAAATATTTTGTTTTGAATTTATGAGAGTAATTCATATAGGGTAAAAATCACGTGCTCACATAACTTATGATTTATCTTACCGTGGATATCTAAATATAGATTACTAACACCAGCTACAACAAGAGATCTGAAGCCATCTAATGGGTAATATTCAGCGATTTGAGTGCAATTCTTTTAACCCGATTTTCCCTTTCTTCCCTCCAATTCACTAATACAATGGAAATCTTTTGAAAAATGAACCTACTTTCTTTCGAACTAGACCAACTTTTTAATCCTTGAATACGCAAATTCGCTCCCCATATATATATATATATATATATATATATATATATATATATATATATATATATATATATATATATATATATATATATATATATATATTGTTAAGAGGCTAGGGTACTTCCACAACTTTGCCACATTTCATATGACTTTAAGAGTCATCAATATGTTAAGGGAGGGGCTGCCGGCTGCCACGTTCTTGCCTCTTGGTCTTATCCAAGATGGTTAATTAATTACTCCCTAAGTTTCATTAACTAGTTAATTTCCTCATTAATTAATAATTAATTAATTTTTCACATAATTAAAAATTATCTCAAATTACTTAAAATACTACTCACTTTTAATACACTTTATTCGTCATACTATCATGGTCATATGGTACCATATAAAATTAATACATACACTATTTTTTTTATTAAAATATCCATGTTTAAAAAAATACATATTTTCTTAACTTTTAATTTTTCTTAATCTCATATAAAGAGTAAAAAAATTTGTACGCTTAATTCATAAAATGGTAAAAAGATAACCTTCTTTTTCATGCGAGAAAATAATTTATATTTTTACAATATAGAAAATCTCATAAACTTTCTCATAGTATGAGTACAATTTAAAACATATTCGAAAGTAAACATATAGAAGGTTTTTCAACAAAGTAAAATAATCCGATTACATAGCATCATTAAAATTGGATTGGATCAAAATTTTAGTTCCGACTTTTTAAAGTCAAGTACAAATATTTTAAGTTTAAATTTATAATTTTTTTCTAGCATTTGATAGTAGTATAAATAAAAATAGAAAGATAATATAGTTTCCTATAATGTTTGAACTCCCTTCATATTCAAATAATATATTCTCTTTTTTTTTGTATTTTTTTTAAAAAAAAATATATTTATTAATGCGAGATACACGCACAACGCGCATACACTAAGACTAGTATTAATAAAAATATAAAATCATATTTTCCAAACTACTCTTTTTTTTCTTACAAAAAAGAATTCCACTCAATATATATATATATATATATATATATATATATATGACGATACCAAGATTGTTAAACTTATAGGGTGTAACAGAGGGAGGCCAAGAGGCCTCGTGGATCTGGTAGTTTTGGTGGCATCCCTTCTGGAGGTCAGTCTCATCACGGCTGGGGTTGTCACAACCCAAAATCCACTAAGGATTGTGATGGCGCCGGACACCACTATCAGGCAAGCCAATCACAATTTACTAGCAATTTCTCATTTTAATTATTTTGAAATTATTTCCTTTAAACAAATAAATAATAAATAATGAACTCTGCTGGATAAATGAGGATGTCTTTACAAAATTTAACTACTGAAAAATCCTGTGCTCATCTCAGAACCCGGTGTCACAAGTACATGAGCAATTTCTAGGAAATAATATAGTACAACAACTGTCCGAAATACAATATTGGACAGAAAGTAAATACAGTAATTCGAAAGAGACACCGCTGGCTGCGGGTTATCTCGGGAAGTGCAGCTCACCTAAGTCTCTGAATCAACCGTGCCGCTACGCCCACTAGGCCACTAGAGATGCATGTGCCTGTGCAACAAAAATGCACAGCAAGTGTAGTATGAGTACGAAAACAACGTGTACCCAATGAGTATCCCGTCTAATCTCGAAGAAGTAGAGACGAGAGATCGACTTTGACATTCACTAGTGGTCCAATAATAATATAGTGAAAATGTGAGGAAATCATGAATTTTTATAAACAATTATAAACTCGTAAAACCATATAGTAGGTAAACAACATCTCAAATAAATATGGATTTTCAAGGTTTACTTTTCATTATGCTTATCAACTATGTCTGGCCAGGGAAGGCAAATTATCACATAACATCCTCAGACAAGCAATACAAGCATGCGCATATCATGCCGAGGTCGTACGACCCGATCCAATAATATTTAAACTGTGTACTGCCGAGGGTCGAATAACACGAACCATAGATGCATCTATTTAATCTACCGAGGCGTTCGGCCCGTTCCAAAAATAAACACACACAGAGAGTCAATCAAGAAGTCAACATGGAACAGTTGTCCAAAGAAAAGCCAATTCTTTTTTTTTTAACAATTTAAGAAAATGAAGTTTAATTCTTTTTAGAAATTCATTTACTAATTCGATGTGATTTAAGCAATTCAAGTTGTCACTAAGATTACAAATAGTCCAAGTACAGCATGCTTTTGGGTCCTAGACTACCCGTACTTAAATATAATAGTAGCTACGCACGGACTCTCGTCACCTCGTGCGTACGTAGCCCCCACAAATAGAAGCACATAACCAATTATATCACCTATGGGGACAATTCCCTCTTACAAGGTTAGAAAGGAGACTCACCTCGCTCCGAAGCTCCAAAACTGGCTCCAAGCTCCAAAACTGGCTCCAAGCCCTTCTGGCGACTCAAACCGATGCGTCAATGCTCCAAAACTAGCAAATAATTATATAAACCACTTAATATATACTAAGGTACTCATTATAATCCAATTTATAACAATTCCTAACCCTGATCGAAAAGTTAACAAAAACGCCTCGGGCCCATGTGCCTAGATTCCAAAATTTCTTGAAGATAAAGATTACCCATGAACTCACGAACTCAAATATATGATTTTCTCTTAATTCCATACCCAAAATCATTGTCAAAATCCAAGAATACGAATTTTCTAGGTCTTCCCTCAAACCCCTAGTTTCTACCAATTTCCATGTCCAAATCCGTATATAATCATGTATCTAACTAAAAACTAGCATACATTACTTACCTCATGCTTGGTGATGAAAATGGCACCTCAAAGTTGCTCCAAAATCGGCTCCAATGAAAGAAATGGGGTTGAAATGAACCCAACCCCTGATTTAAAAGAACCTCACTGCCTCTAGCATTTCCGCACCTGCGGTCTCGCAGGTGCGAACCAAACACCGCTTCTGCGGTCTAGGGCTCCCAGCCCATTTCGCTTCTGCGCCCTCTCCTCTGCAGATGTGGTCCCATCCTAGCCGTCCATTTCCGCTTCTGCGGCTCCGCACCCGCGGCCCTAGTCTCGCAGGTGCGGTTACACCAGCAACCAGCAACTTCAGCCCTTTCCAAAATTCCATTTTCGCTCCGTTAACCACCCGAAATCCACCTGAGGCCCCCAGGACCCCGTCCAATTATACCAACTAGTCCCATAACACATTACAAACTTGCTCGAGGTCTCAAATCACATCAAACATCGCTAAAACCACGAATCGACCTCCAATCCAAGCTTTATGAACTTTAGAATTTCAAACGTCTACATTCGATGTTGAAACCTATTAGATAACGTCCGATTGACTTTAAATTTTGCACACAAGTCATATTCGACATTACAGACCTACTCCAACTTTCGGAATTGGATTCCGACCCCGATATCAAAAAGTCCACTTCCGGTCAAACTTCTCAAAAACCTTCAAATTTCTATCTTTAGCCAAATGACTCCAAAATGACCCACTGACCTCTGAATTCACTTCCGATCGCGCTCCCAACTCCAGAATCACCATACGGAGCTACTCGGAGACTTGTAATCCTAAATGGATATCGATTACAATGAAATGCACTTCAACCCAAACTTATGAAATTTCTTCCAAAATGCTAACTTCCACAATAGGCGCCAAATCGCTCCCAGGTCATCCAAAACCTGATCCGGACATACGCCCAAGTCCGAAATTATTATATGAACCTGCTGGAACATTCAAATCCCGATTCCAAGGTCGTTTACTCAAAAATCCAATCTTAGCTAATTCTTTCAACTTAAAGCTTCCGAAATGAGAATTCTCTTTCCAAATCAACTCCGAACTTCCTAGAAATCAATTTCGATTGTGCGCACAAGTCATAATACCTGGCGTGAAGCTGCTCATGGCCTCAAAGTACTGAACAATGCAATAGAGCTCAAAATAACCAGTCGGGTCGTTACAGGGGTCGTCATTTCAGACATGCCCAGACGACTCGACCAACTCATCGTGGGGCATCAGTCAGCCACGGTTCTCACATTGCTCGTTCAGGCTAGTCTTCATTCTGTGCACTACTAGCGCAGAGTTCTTGTCATACTTTGTCTGCTCAAGTTTTGACGGGTAACTCCGCGGCGTATCAGGAGCAGTAGTTCCGTTAGAGGAGGGGTTGTTTCGAGTGCAGGGATCTCGACCATTTCAAGAGAGATTGCCCTAGGTTGTTAAGTGGGATCACACAACAGAGTTCTCGACCGATGGCACCAGCTCCAGCAGATGCACCACCCGCTCAGCCAGCTCAGGATGCAACCCAATCAGCTAGAGGCCTCCTTAGAGGGGGAGGTCGATCAGGTGGCAGTCAGGCCCGATTCTATGCCCTTCCTGCCAGACCGGATGCCATTGCTTCAGATGAAGTAATCACATGTATTATCTCAGTGTGCCACATGTAAAATTCTATATTATTTGACCCTAGTATCATGTATTCCTAGTTTTAAATCATATTTTGCTCGTTATTTAGGTATGCCACCAGATAGAGATATTATTTTCGGTATCGATTTAGTATCGTGTACTCAACCCATTTCTATTCCACCATATCAGATGACCCCATCAGAATTGAAAGAATTAAAGGAGCAGTTGTAAGAGCTGCTTGACAAAGGCTTCATTCGGTCTAATGTATCACCAAAGGGGTGTCCCAGTCTTGTTTGTAAAGAAGAAATTAGCCGCCGGTGTTTGTGGCAAGCCTATGAAGAGGGCAGACTAGCCAATGCAACACCACCTACTCATCTCAGTTCTCAGAAATATTTTTGAAGGAATTTGTATCCTGAATTCTCTGTAATATGTGTCATATGGGGTCTGAACGGTTGTGTTAGGTCACCATTGTAAGCACGTGATTTTTGCCCTATGAAAGAATTACTCCCAAAAATTCAAAATAAAATTATTTTCCTTGGTGTGCAATTTTGAGAATTTTTGTGACATTTTTGGATAATTATTTATATTTGTCTGTGCATGTTTATTTGTTAAATTAATAAAAATATAAAAAAATATATCGCATTTTGCATGTAGGTTTTAATTCTACAATTGCTAGTAATTAAGTTTGTTTTACAAAAATTGAAAATTACAAAAATAGGCATCTTTTGCATTTTTAGCATTTAATGTCCAATTGTACAATTTTATGCTTAATTATTACTTAATTGTGTGTTAATTGTTATTGGGAGTTAATTTGCACTTTTATAACTTAATTTAGTTCTTAATAATAATTTAAGGATTTTTAGAATTTAGTTTTAGAAAAATAAAAGAAGAAAAGAGAGCAAAAATACAAAAAAATCGGAATTGGGTCATTTCTTCAATTGTAAACCACAAGCCCAAAAATGCCCAACCTTCCCCTACGACCCGGTCCATCTCCACACGGGTCGACCCGGTCCGCCCCATAATCTCAATACCCAACCCCTCTTCATTTTTCATTTTTCCCAAAATAAAACAAAAAACAGAAAAAGAAAACAAAACCCTAAAAACCTAAGAAATCCATCCGCCCCCTCCTCCCTATCATCTTCTCAAAAACTCCAAAACACACATCCATGGCTTCCCAAACCCCGCTTCTGCTTCATCTCCTGATTCGACCACCATGAACGATCCCCCTGCTTCATCTTCGTCATCGTCGTCAACCCGTCGCCATGGCTACCATGGCTAAGCTCCATACTGCTTCATCTTCAGCTGCTTCGTCAAACTCGAGCATGAACTCACATGGCTGTTGGTCGCTGGGTCTTCAGCTTCACATGCTTCTCCCCCGTCATCACTGCCCCTCGACCCTACTGTCACTCACCAGCAAAAGCCACCGGAAAACCACGACCACTGCTCCAGTCCAGCGAGCAGTTGCTGCTGCATTACGGCGTTGCCGAGCAGTTGTTGTTACGTTTCTTCTCCTTAGTCGCCAACACTACTCCTTCAGACCGAAGAACCACCAGCCATGAACACCCACCATGCTCCACTGTCGCTCCGCCATGAACGACCTTCGACGAGCAGCTGCTCCCAGCCAAACGACCCTACTGTGCACGTCGAGCAGCTGAGGCTAAAACAAACCTCCACTACTGCGTCATCTGCTTCATCTCCTTCGTTTCGTCTGAGCTCAAGTTGAGTGGTCGAGTTCCCAAGCTCCGATCATGGACGTGGGGCTTCGCTTCACCTGTCTCCGTCCAGACAGACCCCGTCGTTGTTGCTTCACGTTTGCTTCACCTCTTTCAATTGCTTCTTAGGATCGTCTCCGTCGTTTGTTCGAGTTTTGGTTGGGCTCGTCAAAACAGTCCATACCTAGTTCGAGTTCGTCGTTTCGATCCGGTTAGTGGGTTTGGAGTTTCATTTTTGTCCGTAATTTGTTTTTGATATTCTCAAATCTAAAATCGGCAAATGTTTGTTTTGTTTCGTAATTTTTCAGTTTGTTCATGTGAAATTGTTAGTTTAAATGTTTGTTAGAATCAAATTGAAGTTTAATTAATTATTTCTTCAGTTTGTTTCATGTGTTATTGAATCCGTCATGTTTGTTATTGAATATGGATTTAATGCATGTTTATTCTTTGTTTGAAGTTCGTCCAGTAATTTAATTTGAGTTTGTTTTGGTTTTTGATTTGTTGATTTAGTTTGAATCATGTATTTGTGTTGTTAATACTGTTGTTTCCTTGCTCATTCATTTTTGGTCTAAGTTAACCAGGATTGGTTCCCAATATGGTTAATTCATTCACATTAATTTGATGTTGTTCATCTGTGTTCATAT
This sequence comes from Nicotiana sylvestris, assembly GCF_000393655.2. Taxonomy (NCBI): domain Eukaryota; kingdom Viridiplantae; phylum Streptophyta; class Magnoliopsida; order Solanales; family Solanaceae; genus Nicotiana; species Nicotiana sylvestris. Next base: position 61,787,018 of record NC_091058.1, read on the forward strand.
GAGTTGTTGTTGAAATTGTTTAGAATTTGGTCATATCGGCTATATTTTGGTTAAGATTGATTAGTTGAATCGGTTATAGCTAATGGGGTAGTTTGGTAAATTGTAGTACCTTTAGGGGTAAAATGGTAATTGCAATAAGGTCGGAGGGGTAGTTTGGTAATTGAACATTTCGAATAATTCTTTATGTTAAGCATGGGGGACAAAATGAAATGGGGTGTGGTTAGATATAATTGTTTAATTTAATGGGGGACAAGACATAATGTAGTGGGGGGGGGGGGGAATATTGTAATTGCTTATGTTAGGCATGGGGGACAAAATGTAATGGGTTGGGGTTGATATATTTATTTAATGTAGTGGAGGACAAAGCATGTAGGGATGGGGCACAAAGGTTTAAAATAAAGAAAACATTAATTAGTGGGGACAAAGCATGCCATTGGGGGAATATTTTGGGTTAGAGGTTCAAGACAAGAGTCTTGCTATAAATAAGAGTCATTCTTGACATAATAGGGAGGAGGAGGATTATTTTCTAGAGAGATTTTTTGGGGAGAATATTTTTTTAGAGTAATACATTCTGAAAATCTGAAGAAGTGTGGTAGAGTTTTGAAAAGAGAAAGACAATTTGAACTTTCACTTGAATAATTTCCGTTTGCCTTTCCTCGAGTGTTATTCAAAATCAGTAAACTACTGCATCTTGTATCCGTCTCTCTTCTGCTTTGACTGCGATTGCACTTTGGTATTGCTGATTTTTCAATCCGTTGCTGGGTTATTCTACTGGTCGTTACTGGTTTTGCGGTGTTGCTGAATCTGTTGTTGCTGTGTTACTACTGCTCCTGACTTCTCCTTCTTTTGTTCTTGTACTGCCATTTTCAGGTACACATTTGTACACTCTTGACTTGAAGCGAAATGAAATATTAATCAGGCTTTGTTCCTGTTGAATTCCTCCTGTTTAGATTTGTGTTTGAATATAATTTTCCTTTCTTTGTATAAAAATGTAGTTGATTGATTAATGAGTAATGATGTTGCATATGTATAACTTCTTCATCTAATAATGTTAGTTTAAATTAATCAAAGAATAGTTAATCTGTTTTGATATTATTGTGTGTCAATCTCATGTTCCAGTGTTATTAAATAATAGAATATAGAACGGAAGCAATCTCTCTTTGTACAAACTCGATTGCAATTTTCCATTTGCATTAGCCGTAAATTAATAACTAATAAGTTTGACTTTTTCAGCATGTAATTAATTGAGGGATTTCCTTTTATTTTTAGAGACGAACTTAATAGAAAAATGTAGTCACTATAGTTTTATCCTTTAAAATAAAAATGAGACGAGCCTCGCCAAATAAATCACACATCGTCGGGGCCCTCAATAAATACATAACCATTGACTAGACTTTGGATTTGGCCGTTTAATGAACCTTCACGGCCTCTTCCTAAAATAACAATACGTTAGTCTCTTTAGGACGCGCCTTAATAAATCTTACCTTCTTAAACTCGGGTGCACATTTATGTGACCCAAATCCAAATCTCAACGGAGTCGAAATGTATCTCTAATCACGGGTACATTGATTGTGACGTGGTTCGAGATGCGTGTCCATGACGTTGCAAATTCCTTTCAAAAAATAAGAATGAGATGAGCCTCGCCAAATAAAAATACAAAATTGCGGGGCCCTCAAGTAAATATTTGCTTTAAAATTGCTTAGACTTCGGGATGGACCGTTTAGTAAAATTCCACGGCCCTACCCAAAGTAAATGATACGCTAGTCACTTTAGGCGCGTATTTAATAATGTTATCTTCCTAAACTCGGGTGCACATTTATGTGACCTAAATCCCAATCTCAACAGAGTTGAAATGTAGCTCTAACCACGGGTACATTGATTGTGATGTGGTTCGAGATGTGTTTCCACGATGTTGCAATTCTTGATAAAATAACAGTAAATGATAAAAGCGGTTAAAAGTTTAATTTTGCACATAGGTTCAACATGTATTAAATCAGATAATCAAGTCAAATATGACAGTTGAGCGACCGTGCTAGAACCACGGAACTCGGGAATGCCTAACACCTTCTCCCGGGTTAACAGAATTCCTTATCCGGATTTCTAGTACGCAGACTGTAATATGGAGTCATTCTTTTCCTCGATTCGGGATTAAAATTGGTGACTTGGGACACCCTAAATCTCCCAAGTGGCGACTCTGAAATAAACAAACAAATCCCGTTTCGATTGTCCTTTAATTGGAAAAAACTCCCTAAGCCCCTCGCGGGGGCGGAAAAAGGAGGTGTGACAGCTCTGGCGACTCTGCTGGGGACCTATAACCTAGAACCACTAGTTCAGGGTTAGAAATTCGAGCTTAGATAAATTGTTATATTTGGCTTTATTTGATTTTTACATGTTTTGAGCCTAATGTGCTAAATGCTGCTTTTACCGCTTTGATATTATCTGAACTGTATATAAATTGTGCCGAAACCTTTCTCTTCTTACCTCCGGGGATGTGCTTACTGGTTGAGACTCCCTATTCTGTTAGTGTCATACCCTAAATAAAAGAGGCTCGGAAAGTTTCTAAGCCGGCTGGCCTTTTGGTTCCCGGAAAGGAGCTCCTTCCTCAACTCGAGTTGTCCGCTCGGGTACACTGTCTAGAACACCGACCCAGGTTTTTGAACATAGAATAACGTGACTTCATGCCGGATCCCTAGTAGGAACGCTTATTTGCATCACGTTGCATTTGACTTAGGGGACTCAACACAGGGGTTGGGTCCGTCTAGGACTAGCAACCTGATATGAAAAGACCATCCTGATGCATCCTATTTGTTTTCCGTGCATTTATTTGTCTCGCGCCCGCATGCTGACCGGTGTTTGAATATTAGGAATATTGTGAAATTGAAAAAAAAGAGAAAAAAAGAAATAGCGGTTAAGGAATTGATTGTTTATCTTTGAAAAACCCCAATACCCAAATACTGTCAAAACTCTGCCGAAATTTTGAGAAAATGAGAAAAAAAATGTCTTATTAGTTTGTTTTATTGAAAGCAAAGGAAAAATAGAGAAAAAAAAGTCGTTGTTCTGTCTTGTTTTCAAAAGTAGAAAAGGAAAACAGTTTGTCTTCCCATGGAAAATGAAAATGAAAAAGAGTCTTGTTTTTAAAATGTATTTTTTATTTATTTGTTTATGAAAATGTCAAAATGAAAAAAGAAGGGTCTTGCGTTGAACGTAGTTTTATTATATATATATATATAAATAAATCCAAAAAGTATTTTTCTTTATTTCCTTTCTAGAAAAGTTTTTTAGACCCCCAATTTTCAAGAAACAAATCCAAAAAAAAATATTTTTCATTATTAATGTCTTTAGAAAGTCGTTTTGATTGTTTTAAATGAATAAAAAAAAATATTTTCTTTTAATTTCTTCCAAATATCCGAAAATATTTTCATTCTTCTTTCAAAATTTAATTTTAGAAGCATTTCTTTCATTGAAAATAAAATTCCAAAAATATTTTCTTTCTTCTTTAGAAGTTTCTCTTTCAAAATTCAAAAAAATAAAAAAATAAAAACTCTTCTTTATAAGTCTTTCCTTAAAAAATAATTAATAATAATAATAATAAAAAAAAAGGTTAGTTTATTTACTTTATTCATGATCTGCCCGAACTACGCGGGTTTAATTCTCACCGGATGTGAGATACGTAGGCAACCCTCATCGGGTCCAACCTCCCATTTTGCTAAAATAGCCAAAAACAAATAATAATTAATAATAAAAAAAACATGTCAAAATTTTAATTTTGTCATAAATAAGTCGGGTGATGCTGTTTTGTCAAAAATAGCCGAATGTTCCCGAAAGGGACGCCGGAAGGCTAACATTGCATAAACAGGCACTTGTTGGGTCATGTTTAAGATTTGGTCCAGTTGACCCCCACAGCCTTAAAAATCTTCGTCCCCGAGACGTTGAATGGCCGTGTTTGCAATATTGAGTTTTCTAATTTGAAAAATGATAAAAAGAGTCATAAATAAGTCAGGTGATGTTGTTTTATCATAAATAGCCGAATGTTCCCGAAAGGGACGCCGGAAGGCTGACTTTGCATAAACAACCACCTTTTGGGTCATGTTTAGGATTTTTGGTCCAGTTGACCCACACAGCCTTCAAAATCTTCGTCCCCGAGGCGCTGAGGGGCCGTGTTTGCAACACCAGGTTTTATTGTAATTTGAAAAAAAAAAGAGTCAGCGGTCAGGTGAACACCGTCTGGATTTTTAGTCAAAAATAAGCCAAGCCATCTTCGGCCGCGTCTTAAACCGTTCTTGCCGAAATAGCCTTAGAGTATCTTTCTATTGTCGAAAGGTTATTTTCGTAAAAGAACAAACAAGGTTAAAGTGTCATAAAATAATCCTCACCGGCCTCAAAATTCATGTGAAATTAGGAAGGGGTCACATTTGCAAAAATAACCGTTTGGTTGCATTTTGTCGAACAGAGAAAGGGAGCTGGGCGTTTGTTTTTGAGTTTGTAAAACTTTTGACTAGAATATGTGGGTCGTTTGATTTTCAAGTTTGTAGGTCATCTTTAAACCTTTGAAACCCAGTTTGTTTTATTATGAAAATTGTTCAAAAAAAAATGTTTCATGATTGTTACCTTTTAGTGGTCCGAACTACGCAAGGTCTGATTCATGCGGGGTCATGATACGTAGGCAATCTCCATAAGATTCAACCACCACTGAAAAAGAAAAAAAAAGAGATAGAAAAACAAAGGAAAGCGCGAGTGCATCGCATCTCTGATAGAACGGTTTAACTGCTAAGGTGCATTGCATCTCTGATATATGATTGTCTGTCAAATGCCCTAACACTAACGTGATGGCTTCCTTTTGCTGTGTTCATATATAGAAAAGTGGTTGGTTGTGGTAACTCCTCCCTGCAAAGCAAATGACACAGAACCTCAGAACAGAGTGGGTCGGTACTGATGACCGACAACAATTGGTCGAACGGAACAACGGGTTGGTAGAAGAAGTGAAAATGCTGAGACAACATGTGGCAGACATGTATCAGGCATGGATAACTGGGAAAACACCGCCCCCTCCACCGCCAAGCCTCTTGAACTCTGTCATTTCCCAAGCACCCAACACCATAACGGAAGATCCCCCATACTCTCCATCCCAACCCACTTATGGCAGCTTTCCCAGCTACCCGAGTAGCTCCATCACTCATCAACACTACTCCCCTCCCCAACGCTACTATTCTCCACGAGATTCCCAAGGACGGACTTCACTGTCCAAATACCCAGCTCCACAGAAGGCCTATCCACCCTCACAAGCCTACTGGAAGCCCCCTGGATCAGGTTTCCGGCCCAATCAAGCATTTAGGAACGAGAGGTTGCTGAAACGAGGAAAGGCTCTCACCCCTATCGGAGTATCTTATGCCAGTCTGTTTGAAAGGCTAAGGCATACTGGCTTGATTGAGCCACTCCCCGCATGTACTCCAAATCCACGTGCAAGGAACTTTGATCCGGCAGCACGATGCGCATACCACTCCAATGTCAGAGGACATAGCATTGAAGACTGTCATTCCTTGAAAAAGGAAATAGAAAGAATGATTCAGGGAGGGGCAATTGTGATTAATGACAGTGACATGGAACACGCGAATCCTCTTGAGAGCTCGTTGACCAAGGTTGATGATGTTGAAGCTGGTAATGGTTTTGGCAGTATTGACGCAAAGCTCAGTGGCTAAGATGCCAGGTTTGATAATTGGGAAGGCGCTTCGTTCCTTGGTTATCAAAAGAGAAGTTTTTGATGGTTTATTTTGTTGTCATTTCTGTTGACCGGATTATTCTTAGGGTTGTGTCAAACTTTCTTATCTTTCCATTTGTCATAGCGGTTTGTTTAAGTTTTGTCCAGTTTGTTTTTAGGGTTTTGTTCTGGTTTGTTTTGTTTTGTTATTCAAACCATTTCACCGGTAGTCTAATGCAAAATCTGGTCTTTTATTATTTCCAGTCATCTTTTTTTGTTTAGTCCTTTTATCATTTTTGTTCAATGCCGATTCTAGTGACATGACATGCGCACACAGTTCGGGCCCAATCTTAAAAGTTAATTATAAAACCCTGGAGAGGTGATCAGAACATTTAAAGAAAATAAGGACGGTTTGAGATTATTCAGAGCTCGAGCCATATGGAACTGGGGCAAGTAAAACATAAAGAAAACCGTTAAAAGCAAGATTCGCCAAATTGACATAAGGGTCTTCAGGATAATGAGAAGTGAGAGTGTCGCCCAACGGTGCTTTAGAAATGACAAATGAAAAAGCAAATGTGTGAATATAATTGTCAAGTCCAGCACCATCAGAAGAGGCTACAAATCTTTGTTTAATTGTGTCGTTTGCACTTGGCATGTTTTGAAGACTGGAATGACGAAGGCATTTTGTTCTGCTACCTAAACACTTTATCCTTCGTTACCCCTCTTGATCCTTATTTATTTTCTTTCATACCCCTCGTTCGGAATCAGTAGCAACGACTAGAAAACGCAAGCATGGCAGGGAAACAAAAGAAAAGAAAAAGAGAGAAAAAAAGAAAAAGAGAAAAGAAGAGAATAATGATAACAAAAAAAAAACAAAAGAAAGTCAGAAGAAAACGGAGGAATTGGGAACTACGTTTGACCTGATTCCTCGAAGAGGATACGTAGGCGCTTCACGACTCGGTCATAGGCTGCATAATGTGCATAGTGTGCATAGTGTAACATGATAATAATAAATAAATAATCCCCAAGCAAGAAATTGGGGCAAGGGTTGCGCTTGTTGTAAACAAATACGATTTCGAAGGTTGTAATTTTGAACCCCAAATTTATTTTGTTTTTGTCGAGCCTTTAATACCCTTTCTTTCTAGCCCTATCCAAAAACCCACATTACAGTCCAAAGAAAGACCTTCTGATCGGTCTTCAAAAGATGCCAAGTCAGACAAATGAGAGTCTTACCGGTGAACATAACACTCTGTTCCACAATAGAAAGGACTCTAATCTCCAGCAGAGAGAGTCATACCGGCAACACTCCAAATCCTCAGCTGGAAAGTGATACAAATGAGAGAGTCTTATCGGTGAAAATCTTTACGGACACCATAAAGCGATGAAAGCTGAGAGAAAAACCAAAATGAGAGAGGCTTGATAGTTAAAAACCCTTCGGGCACTACAAGTCGAATAAGATTGAGAATCAAATGGGGAATTGCCAATTGAAGGTCTTGAAAGACGATTGACGGCGGAGGATAGGCCACATGCGCATGTCATGACTTAGAGTCGGTATTTGCGTTTGATAGGTTTTTATTTATAGTTTCTTTTGTTAAAGAGTCATCTTTTTCCTTTGTCTTTTTATTCTGTTCCCTTTTATTTTTTCTTTCGTAGAAAAATTCCCCAGTAGAGTCTGTTTGGTCAGAACAAGTGAAAATTGACTTCAAAATATGCCATCAGCTTTACAATTATGCAAGATGAGATCTGGCTAGTACATCCAAGTGGTATAGTCAGCAAGGAACAAGCGCGAGGCCAGTGTCAAGAAAGATATCCCTAGCAAAAGGGAATTGACAAAAGGATTGACGAGTGTCAAGAGGGATACCCTTGCTGAAATCAAAGGTTATAAACCTCAAGGCCAAGGCCCGTGAATAAAGCAAGGAAAGCAGTGAGCATGATTTGGGAAATTCATACTAGACTAAAAGGTCGGGGAAATGCCAGTTTCCGAGCTATGCCATAAAAGAAGAGGAATATCCCCAGCAGGAAGGGATTGTCCCCAGCAAATAATATCATCCCCAACAAGTTGTGGAACGCAGAGCAAGGAAGGAGAAAGGGAAAAAGCCATCCCAGTAGGAGTATCATAACCAACCACCATGTTTTAAACTAACAAATTTTGTTTGATTTGAAACAGGTAAAGGAAATGGCATTGATGCCAGAAATGCATGCCACAAGGGATATTATCAAACTGGGGCAGAAAATTTTCCTTCCATTTAGAAAATTTTCTGGAAGTCAGGTACCCATTCGGGGAAGAATAAAGATAACGCCAGTCTCAAGGGAAGTGGTCTTAGAACCAGTGTTGCCCCCAACATAATAAGTTTCAATGGAGGAAGTTGTTCCCCAGCAAAGGGATGAAACTTGAGCTCAGAAAAAGCAAGAGACCAACATCATTCCCAACAGCCTTCCGAAGAATGAAGCACTAGTTCTGAAGGAATCAGAATCCCCCAGCAGTGTTATCCTCGACAGAGTTATCCCCAGCTGATAACATTCTATCCCCCAACAGGTAAGTAAATAGTTCCCCAACAGTATTATCCCCAGCAGTTTCGAGGAGTCCAACACAAGTTTGGTGAAAATCGGTATCCTCAGTGGTTCCTTTCGGGGAAAGGCAAAACGAGTCTAAAGGGAGTTAGTCTTCGAAGGAAGAAGCTATAAAAAAAAGAGAGAAAAAAAGAGAAAAAAAAAAGAAAAAGAAAAAAGGGGAAGTAGTTTGCAGAGGAATGAAACATCCTACTTAAAAGGAAGTAATTTTGGAAGGAGTAAGATAACATATTATCCTCAGCAGAGTTATCCTCAGCAGTGTTATCCCCAGCGGATCATCGAGATGTAGAAGCATCCTCGACAGAGTTTCGACCAAGTTTCAAGAGGGTCGTACAACCCAGAGTGGGTAAGGAAGAAAAGGAAAATTCATCCCTAGCAAAATCGAGGGAAGACAACACAGGTAAGTAAATAATTCAGGAATAAGGAAATGGTTCACGCATAGGAGATGCATTTCCTCCTAAGTTTGTTTTTACCCATAGGAGATGCATTTCCTCCTAAGTTTGTTTTTACCCATAGGAGAGGCATTTCCTCCTAAGTTTGTTTTTCCTCCTAAGTTTGTTTTTACCCATAGGAGATGCATTTCCTCCTAAGTTTATTTTTACCCATAGGAGATGCATTTCCTCCTAAGTTTGTTTTTCCCATAGGAGATGCATTTCCTCCTAAGTTTGTTTTTACCCATAGGAGATGCATTTCCTCCTAAGTTTGTTTTTCCCATAGGAGATGCATTTCCTCCTAAGTTTGTTTTTACCCATAGGAGATGCATTTCCTCCTAAGTTTGTTTTTACCCATAGGCGCCCACCTGTATAATGAGAAGAATATTTTCAGTGTCTTAGTTAAATAGGCGCCCACCTGTATAACGAGAGGAATATTTTCATGTCCTAGTTTAAATAGACGCTCACTTGTATAACGAGAGGAATATTTTCATGTCTTAGTTTAAATAGGCGTCCACCTGTATAACGAGAGGAATATTTTCATGTCTTAGTTTAAATAGGCGCCCACCTGTATAACGAGAGGAATATTTTCATGTCCTAGTTTAAATAGGCGCCCACCTGTATAATGAGAGGAATATTTTCATGTCTTAGTTAAATAGGCGCCCACCTGTATAACGAGAGGAATATTTTTATGTCTTAGTTAAATAGGCGCCCACCTGTATAATGAGAGGAATATTTTCATGTCTTAGTTAAATAGGCGCCCACCTGCATAACGAGAGGAATATTTTCATGTCTTAGTTTAAACAGACGCCCACCTGTATAATGAGAGGAATATTTTCATGTCTTAGTTAAATAGGCGCCCACCTATATAATGAGAGGAATATTTTCAGTGTCTTAGTTAAATAGGCGCCCACCTGCATAATGAGAGGAATATTTTCATGTCTTAGTTAAATAGGCGCCCACCTGTATAATGAGAGGAATACTTTTCAGTCTTTACATTTTATGTCTTAGGCGCCCACCTGTATAACGAGATGAATACTTTTCAGTCTTTACATTTTATGTTTCAGGCGCCCACCTGTATAACGAGAGAAATACTTTTTAGTCTTATACTTCAGATTTTGAAATCAGTAACCCACTAGATGGCAGAAGGTTACAACAGGAATCCCCAGCAGGAAACAATAAAAATCCCCAGCACCGGGAAGCAGAAGGTTGCAACAAGAGGTCCCAACACAAATTCAAGGGCCTGTGCCAAAAGGAAGAAAAGACGCGTCTTGAAAGAAGCGGCTTGTCAACATTAAATTATGCCCAGCATAACAAATCTGATGAAGAAAGCCGTATCCCTAGAGGAACCGCCGAAAAGCTTGATGAAGAAAGCCATGTCCCCAGCGGACCGAACAAAATAATGAAAACTGGTATTCAGAAAAGCAAAGGGCCAGTGTCATCCCCAAATTCACGGAAGAAAAGCACCGGAGGAAACACAAGCCGACAAGAAAGCAAGGCAACAAGAACAAGTTGCAGTCTAGCCTAGCTTCTTGTTTTCTTTTAAGCACGGTGTAACAAGGAGATCGGTAAGCAGTGGTAATAGTCATGCAACAGCAGTAACATCGCAGTCCCACGGTAGTCCCAGCTACCAAAACTTCCCGAACTACATTAACCTGATTCCCCTTTAGCCAGGGATATGTAGGAAACCTTTGAAGCAAAGGTTCGGTTAAATCTTTTTCAAAAAATGCTTCACACGGAGTACTCGGACGGGCAAAAATCGCTCGCTTTATCTTTGCACGAAAACCCTTCGTGTCTTCGGGCAAAGAGGGGCAGCTGTAAGCACGTGATTTTTGCCCTATGAAAGAATTACTCCCAAAAATTCAAAATAAAATGATTTTCCTTGGTGTGCAATTTTGAGAATTTTTGTGACATTTTTGGATAATTATTTGTATTTGTCTGTGCATGTTTATTTGTTAAATTAATAAAAAATATAAAAAATATGTCGCATTTTGCATGTAGATTTTAATTCTACAATTGCTAGTAATTAAGTTTGTTTTACAAAAATTGAAAATTACAAAAATAGGCATCTTTTGCATTTTTAGCATTTAATGTCCAATTGTACAATTTTATGCTTAATTATTACTTAATTGTGCGTTAATTGTTATTGGGAGTTAATTTGCGCTTTTATAACTTAATTTAGTTCTTAATAATAATTTAAGTACTTTTATAATTTAGTTTTAGAAAAATAAAAGAAGAAAAGAGAACAAAAATACAAAGAAAAATCGGATTGGGCCACTTCTTCAATTTCAAACCACAGGCCCAAATAATTGCCCAACTTTCCCCATGACCCGGTCCACTTCAAACCGGGCCGACCCGGTCCTCCCCATAATCTCAATACCCAACCCTCTTCATTTTTCATTTTTCCCAAAACAAAACAAAAAACAGAAAAAGAAAACAAAACCCTAAAAACCTAAGAAATCCATCCGCCCCCTCCGCCCTCTCATCTTCTCAAAAACTCCAAAACACACATCCATGGCTGACCAAACCCCGCTTCTGCTTCATCTCCTGATTCGACCACCATGAACGATCCCCCTGCTTCATCTTCGTCATCGTCGTCAACCCGTCGCCATGGCTACCATGGCTAAGCTCCATACTGCTTCATCTTCAGCTGCTTCGTCAAACTCGAGCATGAGCTCGCATGGCTGTTGGTCGCCGGGTCTTCAGCTTCGCATGCTTCTCCCCCGTCGTCACTGCCCCTCGACCCTACTGTCACTCACCAGCAAACGCTACCGGAAAACCACGACCACTGCTCCAGTCCAGAGAGCAGCTGCTGCTGCATTACGGCGTTGCCGAGCAGCTGTTGCTGCGTTTCTTCTCCTTCGTCGCCAACACTACTCCTTCAGTCCGAAGAACCACCAGCCATGAACACCCACCATGCTCCACTGTTGCTCCGCCATGAACGACCTTCGACGAGCAGCTGCTCCCAGCCAAACGACCCTACTGTGCACGTCGAGCAGCTGAGGCTAAAACAAACCTCCACTACTGCGTCGTCTGCTTCATCTCCTTCATTTTGTCTGAGCTCAAGTTGAGTGGTCGAGTTCCCGAGCTCCGGTCATGGACGTGGGGCTTCGCTTCACCTGTCTCCGTCCAGACAGACCCCATCGTTGTTGCTTCACGTTTGCTTCACCTCTTTCAATTGCTTCTTAGGATCGTCTCCGTCGTTTGTTCGAGTTTTGGTTGGGCTCGTCAAAACAGTCCATACCTAGTTCGAGTTCGTCGTTTTGATCCGGTTAGTGGGTTTGGAGTTTCATTTTTGTCCGTAATTTGTTTTTGATATTCTCAAATCTAAAATCGGCAAATGTTTATTTTGTTTCGTAATTTTTCAGTTTGTTCATGTGAAATTGTTAGTTTAAATGTTTGTTAGAATCAAATTGAAGTTTAATTAATTATTTCTTCAGTTTGTTTCATGTGTTATTGAATCCGTCATGTTTATTATTGAATATGGATTTAATGCATGTTTATTCTTTGTTTGAAGTTCGTCCAGTAATTTAATTTGAGTTTGTTTTGGTTTTTGATTTGTTGATTTAGTTTGAATCATGTATTAGTGTTGTTAATATTGTTGTTTCCTTGCTCATTCATTTTTGGTCTAAGTTAACCAGGATTGGTTCCCAATATGGTTAATTCATTCACATTAATTTGATGTTGTTCATCTGTGTTCATATGAGTTGTTGTTGAAATTGTTTAGAATTTGGTCATATCGGCTATATTTTGGTTAAGACTGATTAGTTGAATTGGTTATAGCTGATTGGGTAGTTTGATAAATTGCAGTACGTTCAGGGGTAAAATGGTAATTGCAATAAGGTCGGAGGGGTAGTTTGGTAATTGAACATTTTGAATAATTCTTTATGTTAAGCATGGGGGACAAAATGAAATGGGGTGGGGTTTGATATAATTGTTTAATTTAATGAGGGACAAGACATAATCTAGTGGGGGGAATATTGTAATTGTTTATGTTAGGCATGGGGGACAAAATGTAATGGGTTGGGGTTGATATATTTATTTAATGTAGTGGGGGACAAATCATGTAGGGATGGGGGACAAAGGTTTAAAATAAAGAAAACATTAATTAGTGGGGACAAAACATGTCATTGGGGGAATATTTTGGGTTAGAGGTTCAAGACAAGAGTCTTGCTATAAATAAGAGTCATTCTTGACATAATAGGGAGGAGGAGGAGGAGGATTATTTTCTAGAGAGATTTTTTGGGGAGAATATTTTTTGAGAGTAATACATTCTGAAAATTTGAAGAAGTGTGGTAGAGTTTTGAAAAGAGAAAGACAATTTGAACTTTCACTTGAATAATTTCCGTTTGCCTTTCCTCGAGTGTTATTCAAAATCAGTAAACTACTGCATCTTGTATCCGTCTCTCTTCTGCTTTGACTGCGATTGCACTTTGGTATTGCTGATTTTTCAATCTGTTTCTGGGTTATTCTACTGGTCGTTACTGGTTTTGCGGTGTTGCTGAATCTGCTGTTGCTGTGTTATTACTGCTGCTGACTTCTCCTTCTTTTGTTCTTGTACTGCCATTTTCAGGTACACATTTGTACACTCTCGGCTTGAAGCGAAATGAAATATTAATCAGGCTTTGTTCCTGTTGAATTCCTCCTGTTTAGATTTGTGTTTGAATATAATTTTCCTTTCTTTGTATAAAAATGTAGTTGATTGATTAATGAGTAATGATGTTGCATATGTATAACTTCTTCATCTAATAATGTTAGTTTAAATTAATCAAAGAATAGTTAATCTGTTTTGATATTATTGTGCGTCAATCTCATGTTCCAGTGTTATTAAATAATAGAATATAGAACGGAAGCAATCTCTCTTTGTACAAACTCGATTGCAATTTTCCATTTGCATTAGCCGTAAATTAATAACTAATAAGTTTGACTTTTTCAGCATGTAATTAATTGAGGGATTTCCTTTTATTTTTAGAGACGAACTTAATAGAAAAATGTAGTCACTATAGTTTTATCCTTTAAAATAAAAATGAGACGAGCCTCGCCAAATAAATCACACATCGTCGGGGCCCTCAATAAATACATAACCATTGACTAGACTTTGGATTTGGCCGTTTAATGAACCTTCACGGCCTCTTCCTAAAATAACAATACGTTAGTCTCTTTAGGACGCGCCTTAATAAATCTTACCTTCTTAAACACGGGTGCACATTTATGTGACCCAAATCCAAATCTCAACGGAGTCGAAATGTGTCTCTAATCACGGGTACATTGATTGTGACGTGGTTCGAGATGCGTGTCCATGACGTTGCAAATTCCTTTCAAAAAATAAGAATGAGATGAGCCTCGCCAAATAGAAATACAAAATTATGGGGCCCTCAGTAAATATTTGCTTTAAAATTGCTTAGACTTCGGGATGGACCGTTTAGTAAAATTCCACGGCCCTACCCAAAGTAAATGATACGCTAGTCACTTTAGGCGCGTATTTAATAATGTTATCTTCCTAAACTCGGGTGCACATTTATGTGACCTAAATCCCAATCTCAACAGAGTTGAAATGTAGCTCTAACCACGGGTACATTGATTGTGACGTGGTTCGAGATGTGTTTCCACGATGTTGCAATTCTTGATAAAATAACAGTAAATGATAGAAGCGGTTAAAAGTTTAATTTTGCACATAGGTTCAACATGTATTAAATCAGATAATCAAGTCAAATATGACAGTTGAGCGACCGTGCTAGAACCACGGAACTCGGGAATGCCTAACACCTTCTCCCGGGTTAACAGAATTCCTTATCCGGATTTCTAGTACGCAGACTGTAATATGGAGTCATTCTTTTCCTCGATTCGAGATTAAAATTGGTGACTTGGGACACCCTAAATCTCCCAAGTGGCGACTCTGAAATAAACAAACAAATCCCGTTTCGATTGTCCTTTAATTGGAAAAAAACTCCCTACGCCCCTCGCGGGGGCGGAAAAAGGAGGTGTGACAGCTCTGGCGACTCTGCTGAGGACCTATAACCCAGAACCACTAGTTCAGGGTTAGAAATTCGAGCTTAGATAAATTGTTATATTTGGCTTTATTTGATTTTTACATGTTTTGAGCCTAGTGTGCTAAATGCTGCTTTTACCGCTTTGATATTATCTGAACTGTATATAAATTGTGCCGAAACCTTTCTCTTCTTACCTCCGGGAATGTGCTTACTGGTTGAGACTCCCTATTCAGTTAGTGTCATACCCTAAATAAAAGAGGCTCGGAAAGTTTCTAAGCCGGCTGGCCTTTTGGTTCCCGGAAAGGAGCTCCTTCCTCAACTCGAGTTGTCCGCTCGGGTCCACTGTCTAGAACACTGACCCAGGTTTTTGAACATAGAATAACGTGACTTCATGCCGGATCCCTAGTAGGAACGCTTATTTGCATCACGTTGCATTTGACTTAGGGGACTCAACACAGGGGTTGGGTCCGTCTAGGACTAGCAACCTGATATGAAAAGACCATCCTGATGCATCCTATTTGTTTTCCGTGCATTTATTTGTCTCGCGCCCGCATGCTGACCGGTGTTTGAATATTAGGAATATTGTGAAATTGAAAAAAAAAAGAGAAAAAAAGAAATAGCGGTTAAGGAATTGATTGTTTATCTTTGAAAAACCCCAATACCCAAATACTGTCAAAACTCTGCCGAAATTTTGAGAAAATGAGAAAAAAAATGTCTTATTAGTTTGTTTTATTAAAAGCAAAGGAAAAATAGAGAAAAAAAAGTCGTTGTTCTATCTTGTTTTCAAAAGTAGAAAAGGAAAACAGTTTGTCTTCCCATGGAAAATGAAAATGAAAAAGAGTCTTGTTTTTAAAATGTGTTTTTTATTTATTTGTTTATGAAAATGTCAAAATGAAAAAAGAAGGGTCTTGCGTTGAACGTAGTTTTATTATATATATATATATATATATATATATATATATATATATATATATATAAATCCAAAAAGTATTTTTCTTTATTTTCTTTCTAGAAAAGTTTTTTAGACCCCCAATTTTCAAGAAACAAATCCAAAAAATAAAATAATTTTCATTATTAATGTCTTTCGAAAGTCTTTTTGATTGTTTTAAATGAATAAGAAAAAAATATTTTCTTTTAATATCTTCCAAATATCCGAAAATATTTTCATTCTTCTTTCAAAATTGAAAAGAAAAGTCAAAATTCAAAAATATTTTTTAGAAGCATTTCTTTCATTGAAAATAAAATTCCAAAAATATTTTCTTTCTTCTTTAGAAGTTTCTCTTTCAAAATTCAAAAAAAAAAAAAAAAAACTCTTCTTTATAAGTCTTTCCTTAAAAAATAATTAAAAATAATAATAATAAAAAAAAGGTTAGTTTATTTACTTTATTCATGATCTGCCCTAACTACGCGAGTTTAATTCTCACCGGATGTGACATACGTAGGCAACCCTCATCGGGTCCAACCTCCCATTTTGCTAAAATAGCCAAAAACAAATAATAATTAATAAAAAAAATATGTCACAATTTTAATTTTGTCATAAATAAGTCGGGTGATGCTGTTTTGTCAAAAATAGCCGAATGTTCCCGAAAGGGACGCCGGAAGGCTGACATTGCATAAACAGCCACTTGTTGGGTCATGTTTAAGATTTGGTCCAGTTGACCCCCACAGCCTTAAAAATCTTCGTCTCCGAGACGTTGAAAGGCCGTGTTTGCAATATTGAGTTTTCTAATTTGAAAAACGATAAAAAGAGTCATAAATAAGTCAGGTGATGTTGTTTTGTCATAAATAGCCGATGTTCCCGAAAGGGACGCCGGAAGGCTGACTTTGCATAAACAACCACCTTTTGGGTCATGTTTAGGATTTTTGGTCCAGTTGACCCACACAGCCTTAAAAATCTTCGTCCCCGAGGCGCTGAGGGGCCGTGTTTGCAACACCAGGTTTTATTGTAATTTGAAAAAAAAAAGAGTCAGCGGTCAGGTGAACACCGTCTGGATTTTTAGTCAAAAATAAGCCAAGCCATCTTCGGCCGCGTCTTAAACCGTTCTTGCCGAAATAGCCTTAGAGTATCTTTTAGTTGTCGAAAGGCTATTTTCGTAAAAGAACGAACAAGGTTAAAGTGTCATAAAATAATCCTCACCGGCCTCAAAATTCATGTAAAATTTGGAAGGGGCCACATTTGCAAAAATAACCGTTTGGTTGCATTTTGTCGAACAGAGAAAGGGAGCTGGCCGTTTGTTTTTGAGTTTGTAAAACTTTTGACTAGAATATGTGGGTCGTTTGATTTTCAAGTTTGTAGGTCATCTTTAAACCTTTGAAACCCAGTTTGTTTTATTATAAAAATTGTTCAAAAAAAATGTTTCATTATTGTTACCTTTCAGTGGTCCGAACTACGCAAGGTCTGATTCATGCGGGGTCATGATACGTAGGCAATCTCTATAAGATTCGACCACCACTGAAAAAGAAAAAAAAAGAGAAAGTAAAATAAAGGAAAGCGCGAGTGCATCGCATCTCTGATAGAACGGTTTAACTGCTAAGGTGCATTGCATCTCTGATATATGATTGTCTGTCAAATGCCCTAACACTAACGTGATGGCTTCCCTTTGCTGTGTTCATATATAGAAAAGTGGTTGTTTGTGGTAACTCCTCCCTGCAAAGCAAATGACACAGAACATCAGAACAGAGTGGGTCGGTACTGATGACCGACAACAATTGGTCGAACGGAACAACGGGTTAGTAGAAGAAGTGAAAATGTTGAGACAGCATGTGGCAGACATGTATCAGGCATGGATAATTGGGAAAACACCGCCCCCTCCACCGCCAAGCCTCTTGAACTCTGTCATTTCCCAAGAACCCAACACCATAACGGAAGATCCCCCATACTCTCCATCCCAACCCACTTATGGCAGCTTTCCCAGCTACCCGAGTAGCTCCATCACTCATCAACACTACTCCCCTCCCCAACGCTACTATTCTCCACGAGATTCCCAAGGACGGACTTCACTGTCCAAATACCCAGCTCCACAGAAGGCCTATCCACCCTCACAAGCCTACTGGAAGCCCCCTGGATCAGGTTTCCGGCCCAATCAAGCATTTAGGAACGAGAGGTTGCTGAAACGAGGAAAGGCTCTCACCCCTATCGGAGTATCTTATGCCAGTCTGTTTGAAAGGCTAAGGCATGCTGGCTTGATTGAGCCACTCCCCGCATGTACTCCAAATCCACGTGCAAGGAACTTTGATCCGGCAGCACGATGCGCATACCACTCCAATGTCAGAGGACATAGCATTGAAGACTGTCATTCCTTGAAAAAGGAAATAGAAAGAATGATTCAGGGAGGGGCAATTGTGATCAATGACAGTGACATGGAACACGCGAATCCTCTTGAGAGCTCGCTGACCAAGGTTGATGATGTTGAAGCTGGTAATGGTTTTGGCAGTATTGACGCAAAGCTCAGTGGCTAAGATGCCAGGTTTGATAATTGGGAAGGCGCTTCGTTCCTTGGTTATCAAAAGAGAAGTTTTTGATGGTTTATTTTGTTGTCATTTCTGTTGACCGGATTATTCTTAGGGTTGTGTCAAACTTTCTTATCTTTCCATTTGTCATAGCGGTTTGTTTAAGTTTTGTCCAGTTTGTTTTTTGGGTTTTGTTCTGGTTTGTTTTGTTTTGTTATTCAAACCATTTCACCGGTAGTCTAATGCAAAATCTGGTCTTTTATTATTTCCAGTCATCTTTTTTTGTTTAGTCCTTTTATAATTTTTGTTCAATGCCGATTCTAGTGACATGACATGCGCACACAGTTCGGGCCCAATCTTAAAAGTTAATCATAAAACCCTGGAGAGGTGATCAGAACATTTAAAGAAAATAAGGACGGTTTGAGATTATTCAGAGCTCGAGCCATATGGAACTGGGGCAAGTAAAACATAAAGAAAACCGTTAAAAGCAAGATTCGCCAAATTGACATAAGGGTCTTCAGGATAATGAGAAGTGAGAGTGTCGCCCAACGGTGCTTTAGAAATGACAAATGAAAAAGCAAATGTGTGAATATAATTGTCAAGTCCAGCACCATCAGAAGAGGCTACAAATCTTTGTTTAATTGTGTCGTTTGCACTTGGCATGTTTTGAAGACTGGAATGACGAAGGCATTTTGTTCTGCTACCTAAACACTTTATCCTTCGTTACCCCTTTTGATCCTTATTTATTTTCTTTCATACCCCTCGTTCGGAATCAGTAGCAACGACTAGAAAACGCAAGCATGGCAGGGAAACAAAAGAAAAAAAAAAGAGAGAGAAAAAAAGAAAAAGAGAAAAGAAGAGAATAATGATAACAAAAAAAAACAAAAGAAAGTCAGAAGAAAACGGAGGAATTGGGAACTACGTTTGACCTGATTCCTCAAAGAGGATACGTAGGCGCTTCACGGCTCGGTCATAGGCTACATAATGTGCATAGTGTGCATAGTGTAACATGATAATAATAAATAAATAATCCCCAAGCAAGAAATTGGGGCAAGGGTTGCGCTTGTTGTAAACAAATACGATTTCGAAGGTTGTAATTTTGAACCCCAAATTTATTTCGTTTTTGTCGAGCCTTTAATACCCTTTCTTTCTAGCCCTATCCAAAAACCCACATTACAGTCCAAAGAAAGACCTTCTGATCGGTCTTCAAAAGATGCCAAGTCAGACAAATGAGAGTCTTACCGGTGAACATAACACTCTGTTCCACAATAGAAAGGACTCTAATCTCCAGCAGAGAGAGTCATACCGGCAACACTCCAAATCCTCAGCTGGAAAGTGATACAAATGAGAGAGTCTTATCGGTGAAAATCTTCACGGACACCATAAAGCGATGAAAGCTGAGAGAAAAACCAAAATGAGAGAGGCTTGATAGTTAAAAACCCTTCGGGCACTACAAGTCGAATAAGATTGAGAATCAAATGGGGAATTGCCAATTGAAGGTCTTGAAAGATGATTGACGGCGGAGGATAGGCCACATGCGCATGTCATGACTTAGAGTCGGTATTTGCGTTTGATAGGTTTTTATTTATAGTTTCTTTTGTTAAAGAGTCATCTTTTTCCTTTGTCTTTTTATTCTGTTCCCTTTTATTTTTTCTTTCGTAGAAAAATTCCCTAGTAGAGTCTGTTTGGTCAGAACAAGTGAAAATTGACTTCAAAATATGCCATCAGCTTTACAATTATGCAAGATGAGATCTGGCTAGTACATCCAAGTGGTATAGTCAGCAAGGAACAAGCGCGATGCTAGTGTCAAAAAGATATCCCCAGCAAAAGGGAATTGACAAAAGGATTGACGAGTGTCAAGAGGGATACCCTTGCCGAAATCAAAGGTTATAAACCTCAAGGCCAAGGACCGTGAACAAAGCAAGGAAAGAAGTGAGCATGATTTGGGAAATTCATACTAGACTAAAAGGTCGGGGAAATGCCAGTTTCCGAGCTATGCCACAAAAGAAGAGGAATATCCCCAGCAGGAAGGGATTATCCCCAGCAAATAATATCATCCCCAACAAGTTGTGGAACGCAGAGCAAGGAAGGAGAAAGGGAAAAAGCCATCCCAGTAGGAGTATCATAACCAACCACCATGTTTTAAACTAACAAATTTTGTTTGATTTGAAACAGGTAAAGGAAATGGCATTGATGCCAGAAATGCATGCCACAAGGGATATTATCAAACTGGGGCAGAAAATTTTCCTTCCATTTAGAAAATTTTCTGGAAGTCAGGTACCCATTCGGGGAAGATTAAAGATAACGCCAGTCTCAAGGGAAGTGGTCTTAGAACCAGTGTTGCCCCCAACATAATAAGTTTCAATGGAGGAAGTCGTTCCCCAGCAAAGGGATGAAACTTGAGCTCAGAAAAAGCAAGAGACCAGCATCATTCCCAACAGCCTTCCGAAGAATGAAGCACTAGTTCTGAAGGAATCAGAATCCCCCAGCAGTGTTATCCTCGACAGCGTTATCCCCAGCTGATAACATTCTATCCCCCAACAGGTAAGTAAATAGTTCCCCAACAGTATTATCCCCAGCAGTTTCGAGGAGTCCAACACAAGTTTGGTGAAAATCGGTATCCTCAGCGGTTCCTTTCGGGGAAAGGCAAAACGAGTCTTAAGGGAGTTAGTCTTCGAAGGAAGAAGCTATAAAAAAAGAGAAAAAAAGAGAAAAAAAGAAAAAGAAAAAAGGGGAAGTAGTTTGCAGAGGAATGAAACATCCTACTTAAAAGGAAGTAATTTTGGAAGGAGTAAGATAACATATTATCCTCAGCAGAGTTATCCTCAGCAGTGTTATCCCCAGCGGATCATCGAGATGTAGAAGCATCCTCGACAGAGTTTCGACCAAGTTTCAAGAGGGTCGTACAACCCAGAGTGGGTAAGGAAGAAAAGGAAAATTCATCCCCAGCAAAATCGAGGGAAGACAACACAGGTAAGTAAATAATTCAGGAATAAGGAAATGGTTCACGCATAGGAGATGCATTTCCTCCTAAGTTTGTTTTTACCCATAGGAGATGCATTTCCTCCTAAGTTTGTTTTTACCCATAGGAGAGACATTTCCTCCTAAGTTTGTTTTTCCCATAGGAGATGCATTTCCTCCTAAGTTTGTTTTTACCCATAGGAGATGCATTTCCTCCTAAGTTTATTTTTACCCATAGGAGATGCATTTCCTCCTAAGTTTGTTTTTCCCATAGGAGATGCATTTCCTCCTAAGTTTGTTTTTACCCATAGGAGATGCATTTCCTCCTAAGTTTGTTTTTCCCATAGGAGATGCATTTCCTCCTAAGTTTGTTTTTACCCATAGGAGATGCATTTCCTCCTAAGTTTGTTTTTACCCATAGGCGCCCACCTGTATAATGAGAAGAATATTTTCAGTGTCTTAGTTAAATAGGCGCCCACCTGTATAACGAGAGGAATATTTTCATGTCCTAGTTTAAATAGACGCTCACTTGTATAACGAGAGGAATATTTTCATGTCTTAGTTTAAATAGGCGTCCACCTGTATAACGAGAGGAATATTTTCATGTCTTAGTTTAAATAGGCTCCCACCTGTATAACGATTGGAATATTTTCATGTCCTAGTTTAAATAGGCGCCCACCTGTATAATGAGAGGAATATTTTCATGTCTTAGTTAAATAGGCGCCCACCTGTATAACGAGAGGAATATTTTTATGTCTTAGTTAAATAGGCGCCCACCTGTATAATGAGAGAAATATTTTCATGTCTTAGTTAAATAGGCGCCCACCTGCATAACGAGAGGAATATTTTCATGTCTTAGTTTAAACAGGCGCCCACCTGTATAATGAGAGGAATATTTTCATGTCTTAGTTAAATAGGCGCCCACCTGTATAATGAGAGGAATATTTTCAGTGTCTTAGTTAAATAGGCGCCCACCTACATAATGAGAGGAATATTTTCATGTCTTAGTTAAATAGGCGCCCACCTGTATAATGAGAGGAATACTTTTCAGTCTTTACATTTTATGTCTTAGGCGCCCACCTGTATAACGAGATGAATACTTTTCAGTCTTTACATTTTATGTTTCAGGCGCCCACCTGTATAACGAGAGAAATACTTTTTAGTCTTATACTTCAGATTTTGAAATCAGTAACCCACTAGAAGGCAGAAGGTTACAACAGGAATCCCCAGCAGGAAACAATAAAAATCCCCAGCACCGGGAAGCAGAAGGTTGCAACAAGAGGTCCCAGCACAAATTCAAGGGCCTGAGCCAAAAGGAAGAAAAGACGCGTCTTGAAAGAAGCGGCTTGTCAACATTAAATTATGCCCAGCATAACAAATCTGATGAAGAAAGCCGTATCCCTAGAGGAACCGCCGAAAAGCTTGATGAAGAAAGCCATGTCCCCAGCGGACCGAACAAAATGATGAAAACTGGTATTTAGAAAAGCAAAGGGCCGGTGTCATCCCCAAATTCACGGAAGAAAAGCACCGGAGGAAACACAAGCCGACAAGAAAGCAAGGCAACAAGAACAAGTTGCAGTCTAGCCTAGCTTCTTGTTTTCTTTTAAGCACGGTGTAACAAGGAGATCGGTAAGCAGTGGTAATAGTATGCAACAGCAGTAACATCGCAGTCCCATGGTAGTCCCAGCTACCAAAACTTCCCGAACTACATTAACCTGATTCCCCATTAGCCAGGGATATGTAGGAAACCTTTGAAGCAAAGGTTCGGTTAAATCTTTTTCAAAAAATGCTTCACACGGAGTACTCGGACGGGCAAAAATCTCTCACTTTATCTTTGCCCGAAAACCCTTCGTGTCTTCGGGCAAAGAGGGGCAGCTGTAAGCACATGATTTTTGCCCTATGAAAGAATTACTCCCAAAAATTCAAAATAAAATGATTTTCCTTGGTGTGCAATTTTGAGAATTTTTGTGACATTTTTGGATAATTATTTGTATTTGTCTGTACATGTTTATTTGTTAAATTAATAAAAATATAAAAAATATGTCGCATTTTGCATGTAGATTTTAATTATACAATTGCTAGTAATTAAGTTTGTTTTACAAAAATTGAAAATTACAAAAATAGGCATCTTTTGCATTTTTAGCATTTAATGTCCAATTGTACAATTTTATGCTTAATTATTACTTAATTGTGCGTTAATTGTTATTGGGAGTTAATTTGTACTTTTATAACTTAATTTAATTCTTAATAATAATTTAAGGATTTTTAGAATTTAGTTTTAGAAAAATAAAAGAAGAAAAGAGAGCAAAAATACAAAAAAATCGGAATTGGGCCATTTCTTCAATTGTAAACCACAAGCCCAAAAATGCCCAACCTTCCCCTACGACCCGGTCCATCTCCACACGGGCCGACCCGGTCCTCCCCATAATCTCAATACCCAACCCCTCTTCATTTTTCCTTTTTCCCAAAACAAAACAAAAAACAGAAAAAGAAAACAAAACCCTAAAAACCTAAGAAATCCATCCGCCCCCTCCGCCCTCTCATCTTCTCAAAAACTCCAAAACACACATCCATGGCTGACCAAACCCCGCTTCTGCTTCATCTCCTGATTCGACCACCATGAACGATCCCCCTGCTTCATCTTCGTTATCGTCGTCAACCCGTCGCCATGGCTACCATGGCTAAGATCCATACTGCTTCATCTTCAGCTGCTTCGTCAAACTCGAGCATGAGCTCGCATGGCTGCTGGTCGCCGGGTCTTCAGCTTCACATACTTCTCCCCCGTCGTCACTGCCCCTCGACCCTACTGTCACTCACCAGCAAACGCTACCGGAAAACCACGACCACTGCTCCAGTCCAGAGAGTAGCTGCTGCTGCATTACGGCGTTGCCGAGCAGCTGTTGCTGCGTTTCTTCTCCTTCGTCGCCAACACTACTCCTTCAGTCCGAAGAACCACCAGCCATGAACACCCACCATGCTCCACTGTCGCTTCGCCATGAACGACCTTCGACGAGCAGCTGCTCCCAGCCAAACGACCCTACTGTGCACGTCGAGCAGCTGAGGCTAAAACAAACCTCCACTACTGCGTCGTCTGCTTCATCTCCTTCGTTTCGTCTGAGCTCAAGTTGAGTGGTCGAGTTCCCGAGCTCCGGTCATGGACGTGGGGCTTCGCTTCACCTGTCACCGTCCAGACAGACCCCATCGTTGTTGCTTCACGTTTGCTTCACCTCTTTCAATTGCTTCTTAGGATCGTCTCCGTCGTTTGTTCGAGTTTTGGTTGGGCTCGTCAAAACAGTCCATACCTAGTTCGAGTTCGTCGTTTTGATCCGGTTAGTGGGTTTGGAGTTTCATTTTTGTCCGTAATTTGTTTTTGATATTCTCAAATCTAAAATCGGCAAATGTTTATTTTGTTTCGTAATTTTTCAGTTTGTTCATGTGAAATTGTTAGTTTAAATGTTTGTTAGAATCAAATTGAAGTTTAATTAATTATTTCTTCAGTTTGTTTCATGTATTATTGAATCCGTCATGTTTATTATTGAATATGGATTTAATGCATGTTTATTCTTTGTTTGAAGTTCGTCCAGTAATTTAATTTGAGTTTGTTTTGGTTTTTGATTTGTTGATTTAGTTTGAATCATGTATTTGTGTTGTTAATATTGTTGTTTCCTTGCTCATTAATATTTGGTCTAAGTTAACCAGGATTGGTTCCCAATATGGTTAATTCATTCACATTAATTTGATGTTGTTCATCTGTGTTCATATGAGTTGTTGTTGAAATTGTTTAGAATTTTGTCATATCGGCTATATTTTGGTTAAGATTGATTAGTTGAATTGGTTATAGCTGATGGGGTAGTTTGGTAAATTGCAGTACGTTCAGGGGTAAAATGGTAATTGCAATAAGGTCGGAGGGATAGTTTGGTAATTGAACATTTTGAATAATTCTTTATGTTAAGCATGGGGGATAAAATGAAATGGGGTGGGGTTTGATATAATTGTTTAATTTAATGGGGGACAAGACATAATCTAGTGGGGGGGGGGGAATATTGTAATTGTTTATGTTAGGAATGGGGGACAAAATGTAATGGGTTGGGGTTGATATATTTATTTAATGTAGTGGGGGACAAAGCATGTAGGGATGGGGGACAAAGGTTTAAAATAAAGAAAACATTAATTAGTGGGGACAAAGCATGCCATTGGGGGAATATTTTGGGTTAGAGGTTCAAGACAAGAGTCTTGCTATAAATAAGAGTCATTCTTGACATAATAGGGAGGAGGAGGAGGATTATTTTCTAGAGAGATTTTTTGGGGAGAATATTTTTTGAGAGTAATACATTCTGAAAATCTGAAGAAGTGTGGTAGAGTTTTGAAAAGAGAAAGACAATTTGAACTTTCACTTGAATAATTTCCGTTTGCCTTTCCTCGAGTGTTATTCAAAATCAGTAAACTACTGCATCTTGTATCCATCTCTCTTCTGCTTTGACTGCGATTGCACTTTGGTATTGCTGATTTTTCAATCTGTTACTGGGTTATTCTACTGGTCGTTACTGGTTTTGCGGTGTTGCTGAATCTGCTGTTGCTGTGTTATTACTGCTGCTGACTTCTCCTTCTTTTGTTCTTGTACTACCATTTTCAGGTACACATTTGTACACTCTCGGCTTGAAGCGAAATGAAATATTAATCAGGCTTTGTTCCTGTTGAATTCCTCCTGTTTAGATTTGTGTTTGAATATAATTTTCCTTTCTTTGTATAAAAATGTAGTTGATTGATTAATGAGTAATGATGTTGCATATGTATAACTTCTTCATCTAATAATGTTAGTTTAAATTAATCAAAGAATAGTTAATCTGTTTTGATATTATTGTGCGTCAATCTCATGTTCCAGTGTTATTAAATAATAGAATATAGAACGGAAGCAATCTCTCTTTGTACAAACTCGATTGCAATTTTCCATTTGCATTAGCCGTAAATTAATAACTAATAAGTTTGACTTTTTCAGCATGTAATTAATTGAGGGATTTCCTTTTATTTTTAGAGGCGAACTTA
Source organism: Nicotiana sylvestris (assembly GCF_000393655.2). Lineage (NCBI taxonomy): Eukaryota > Viridiplantae > Streptophyta > Magnoliopsida > Solanales > Solanaceae > Nicotiana > Nicotiana sylvestris. The sequence continues at coordinate 61,813,159 of NC_091058.1, forward strand.
ATAGAAAAATGTAGTCACTATAGTTTTATCCTTTAAAATAAAAATGAGACGAGCCTCGCCAAATAAATCACACATCGTCGGGGCCCTCAATAAATACATAACCATTGACTAGACTTTGGATTTGGCCGTTTAATGAACCTTCACGGCCTCTTCCTAAAATAACAATACGTTAGTCTCTTTAGGACGCGCCTTAATAAATCTTACCTTCTTAAACACGGGTGCACATTTATGTGACCCAAATCCAAATCTCAACGGAGTCGAAATGTGTCTCTAATCACGGGTACATTGATTGTGACGTGGTTCGAGATGCGTGTCCATGACGTTGCAAATTCCTTTCAAAAAATAAGAATGAGATGAGCCTCGCCAAATAGAAATACAAAATTATGGGGCCCTCAGTAAATATTTGCTTTAAAATTGCTTAGACTTCGGGATGGACCGTTTAGTAAAATTCCACGGCCCTACCCAAAGTAAATGATACGCTAGTCACTTTAGGCGCGTATTTAATAATGTTATCTTCCTAAACTCGGGTGCACATTTATGTGACCTAAATCCCAATCTCAACAGAGTTGAAATGTAGCTCTAACCACGGGTACATTGATTGTGACGTGGTTCGAGATGTGTTTCCACGATGTTGCAATTCTTGATAAAATAACAGTAAATGATAGAAGCGGTTAAAAGTTTAATTTTGCACATAGGTTCAACATGTATTAAATCAGATAATCAAGTCAAATATGACAGTTGAGCGACCGTGCTAGAACCACGGAACTCGGGAATGCCTAACACCTTCTCCCGGGTTAACAGAATTCCTTATCCGGATTTCTAGTACGCAGACTGTAATATGGAGTCATTCTTTTCCTCGATTCGAGATTAAAATTGGTGACTTGGGACACCCTAAATCTCCCAAGTGGCGACTCTGAAATAAACAAACAAATCCCGTTTCGATTGTCCTTTAATTGGAAAAAAACTCCCTACGCCCCTCGCGGGGGCGGAAAAAGGAGGTGTGACAGCTCTGGCGACTCTGCTGAGGACCTATAACCCAGAACCACTAGTTCAGGGTTAGAAATTCGAGCTTAGATAAATTGTTATATTTGGCTTTATTTGATTTTTACATGTTTTGAGCCTAGTGTGCTAAATGCTGCTTTTACCGCTTTGATATTATCTGAACTGTATATAAATTGTGCCGAAACCTTTCTCTTCTTACCTCCGGGGATGTGCTTACTGGTTGAGACTCCCTATTCAGTTAGTGTCATACCCTAAATAAAAGAGGCTCGGAAAGTTTCTAAGCCGGCTGGCCTTTTGGTTCCCGGAAAGGAGCTCCTTCCTCAGCTCGAGTTGTCCGCTCGGGTACACTGTCTAGAACACCGACCCAGGTTTTTGAACATAGAATAACGTGACTTCATGCCGGATCCCTAGTAGGAACGCTTATTTGCATCACGTTGCATTTGACTTAGGGGACTCAACACAGGGGTTGGGTCCGTCTAGGACTAGCAACCTGATATGAAAAGACCATCCTGATGCATCCTATTTGTTTTCCGTGCATTTATTTGTCTCGCGCCCGCATGCTGACCGGTGTTTGAATATTAGGAATATTGTGAAATTGAAAAAAAAAAGAGAAAAAAAGAAATAGCGGTTAAGGAATTGATTGTTTATCTTTGAAAAACCCCAATACCCAAATACTGTCAAAACTCTGCCGAAATTTTGAGAAAATGAGAAAAAAAATGTCTTATTAATTTGTTTTATTAAAAGCAAAGGAAAAATAGAGAAAAAAAAGTCGTTGTTCTGTCTTGTTTTCAAAAGTAGAAAAGGAAAACAGTTTGTCTTCCCATGGAAAATGAAAATGAAAAAGAGTCTTGTTTTTAAAATGTGTTTTTTATTTATTTGTTTATGAAAATGTCAAAATGAAAAAAGAAGGGTCTTGCGTTGAACGTAGTTTTATTATATATATATATATATATATATATATAAATCCAAAAAGTATTTTTCTTTATTTCCTTTCTAGAAAAGTTTTTTAGACCCCCAATTTTCAAGAAACAAATCCAAAAAAAAAAAATCATTATTAATGTCTTTCGAAAGTCTTTTTGATTGTTTTAATTGAATAAGAAAAAATATTTTCTTTTAATTTCTTCCAAATATCCGAAAATATTTTCATTCTTCTTTCAAAATTGAAAAGAAAAGTAAAAATTCAAAAATATTTTTTAGAAGCATTTCTTTCATTGAAAATAAAATTCCAAAAATATTTTCTTTCTTCTTTAGAAGTTTCTCTTTCAAAATTCAAAAAAATAAAAAAATAAAAACTCTTCTTTATAAGTCTTTCCTTAAAAAATAATTAAAAATAATAATAATAAAAAAAAGGTTAGTTTATTTACTTTATTCATGATCTGCCCGAACTACGCGGGTTTAATTCTCACCGGATGTGAGATACGTAGGCAACCCTCATCGGGTCCAACCTCCCATTTTGCTAAAATAGCCAAAATCAAATAATAATTAATAAAAAAAAATATGTCAAAATTTTAATTTTGTCATAAATAAGTCGGGTGATGCTGTTTTGTCAAAAATAGCCGAATGTTCCCGAAAGGGACGCCGGAAGGCTGACATTGCATAAACAGCCACTTGTTGGGTCATGTTTAAGATTTGGTCCAGTTGACCCCCACAGCCTTAAAAATCTTCGTCTCCGAGACGTTGAAAGGCCGTGTTTGCAATATTGAGTTTTCTAATTTGAAAAACGATAAAAAGAGTCATAAATAAGTCAGGTGATGTTGTTTTGTCATAAATAGCCGAATGTTCCCGAAAGGGACGCCGGAAGGCTGACTTTGCATAAACAACCACCTTTTGGGTCATGTTTAGGATTTTTGGTCCAGTTGACCCACACAGCCTTAAAAATCTTCGTCCCCGAGGCGCTGAGGGGCCGTGTTTGCAACACAGGGTTTTATTGTAATTTGAAAAAAAAAAGAGTCAGCGGTCAGGTGAACACCGTCTGGATTTTTAGTCAAAAATAAGCCAAGCCATCTTCGGCCGCGTCTTAAACCGTTCTTGCCAAAATAGCCTTAGAGTATCTTTCAGTTGTCGAAAGGCTATTTTCGTAAAAGAACGAACAAGGTTAAAGTGTCATAAAATAATCCTCACCGGCCTCAAAATTCATGTGAAATTTGGAAGGGGCCACATTTGCAAAAATAACCGTTTGGTTGCATTTTGTCGAACAGAGAAAGGGAGCTGGCCGTTTGTTTTTGAGTTTGTAAAACTTTTGACTAGAATATGTGGGTCGTTTGATTTTCAAGTTTGTAGGTCATCTTTAAACCTTTGAAACCCAGTTTGTTTTATTATGAAAATTGTTCAAAAAAAATGTTTCATTATTGTTACCTTTCAGTGGTCCGAACTACGCAAGGTCTGATTCATGCGGGGTCATGATACGTAGGCAATCTCCATAAGATTCGACCACCACTGAAAAAGAAAAAAAAAGAGAAAGTAAAATAAAGGAAAGCGCGAGTGCATCGCATCTCTGATAGAACGGTTTAACTGCTAAGGTGCATTGCATCTCTGATATATGATTGTCTGTCAAATGCCCTAACACTAACGTGATGGCTTCCCTTTGCTGTGTTCATATATAGAAAAGTGGTTGGTTGTGGTAACTCCTCCCTGCAAAGCAAATGACACAGAACCTCAGAACAGAGTGGGTCGGTACTGATGACCGACAACAATTGGTCGAACGGAACAACGGGTTGGTAGAAGAAGTGAAAATGTTGAGACAGCATGTGGCAGACATGTATCAGGCATGGATAACTGGGAAAACACCGCCCCCTCCACCGCCAAGCCTCTTGAACTCTGTCATTTCCCAAGAACCCAACACCATAACGGAAGATCCCCCATACTCTCCATCCCAACCCACTTATGGCAGCTTTCCCAGCTACCCGAGTAGCTCCATCACTCATCAACACTACTCCCCTCCCCAACGCTACTATTCTCCACGAGATTCCCAAGGACGGACTTCACTGTCCAAATACCCAGCTCCACAGAAGGCCTATCCACCCTCACAAGCCTACTGGAAGCCCCCTGGATCAGGTTTCCGGCCCAATCAAGCATTTAGGAACGAGAGGTTGCTGAAACGAGGAAAGGCTCTCACCCCTATCGGAGTATCTTATGCCAGTCTGTTTGAAAGGCTAAGGCATGCTAGCTTGATTGAGCCACTCCCCGCCTGTACTCCAAATCTATGTGCAAGGAACTTTGATCCAGCAGCACGATGCGCATACCACTCCAATGTCAGAGGACATAGCATTGAAGACTGTCATTCCTTGAAAAAGGAAATAGAAAGAATGATTCAGGGAGGGGCAATTGTGATCAATGACAGTGACATGGAACACGCGAATCCTCTTGAGAGCTCGCTGACCAAGGTTGATGATGTTGAAGCTGGTAATGGTTTTGGCAGTATTGACGCAAAGCTCAGTGGCTAAGATGCCAGGTTTGATAATTGGGAAGGCGCTTCGTTCCTTGGTTATCAAAAGAGAAGTTTTTGATGGTTTATTTTGTTGTCATTTCTGTTGACCGGATTATTCTTAGGGTTGTGTCAAACTTTCTTATCTTTCCATTTGTCATAGCGGTTTGTTTAAGTTTTGTCCAGTTTGTTTTTTGGGTTTTGTTCTGGTTTGTTTTGTTTTGTTATTCAAACCATTTCACCGGTAGTCTAATGCAAAATCCGGTCTTTTATTATTTCCAGTCATCTTTTTTTGTTTAGTCCTTTTATCATTTTTGTTCAATGCCGATTCTAGTGACATGACATGCGCACACAGTTCGGGCCCAATCTTAAAAGTTAATCATAAAACCCTGGAGAGGTGATCAGAACATTTAAAGAAAATAAGGACGGTTTGAGATTATTCAGAGCTCGAGTCATATGGAACTGGGGCAAGTAAAACATAAAGAAAACCGTTAAAAGCAAGATTCGCCAAATTGACATAAGGTTCTTCAGGATAATGAGAAGTGAGAGTGTCGCCCAACGGTGCTTTAGAAATGACAAATGAAAAAGCAAATGTGTGAATATAATTGTCAAGTCCAGCACCATCAGAAGAGGCTACAAATCTTTGTTTAATTGTGTTGTTTGCACTTGGCATGTTTTGAAGACTGGAATGACGAAGGCATTTTGTTCTGCTACCTAAACACTTTATCCTTCGTTACCCCTTTTGAGCCTTATTTATTTTCTTTCATACCCCTCGTTCAAAATCAGTAGCAACGACTAGAAAACGCAAGCATGGCAAGGAAACAAAAGAAAAAAAAAGAGAGAGAAAAAAAAAAGAAAAAGAGAAAAGAAGAGAAAAATGATAACAAAAAAGAACAAAAGAAAGTCAGAAGAAAACGGAGGAATTGGGAACTACGTTTGACCTGATTCCTCAAAGAGGATACGTAGGTGTTTCACGGCTCGGTCATAGTCTGAATAATGTGCATAGTGTTCATAGTGTAACATGATAATAATAAATAAATAATCCCCAAGCAAGAAACTGGGGCAAGGGTTGCGCTTGTTGTAAACAAATACGATTTCGAAGGTTGTAATTTTGAACCCCAAATTTATTTTGTTTTTGTCGAGCCTTTAATACCCTTTCTTTCTAGCCCTATCCAAAAACCCACATTACAGTCCAAAGAAAGACCTTCTGATCGGTCTTCAAAAGATGCCAAGTCAGACAAATGAGAGTCTTACCGGTGAACATAACACTCTGTTCCACAATAGAAAGGACTCTAATCTCCAGCAGAGAGAGTCATACCGGCAACACTCCAAATCCTCAGCTGGAAAGTGATACAAATGAGAGAGTCTTATCGGTGAAAATCTTCACGGACATCATAAGGCAATGAAAGCTGAGAGAAAAACCAAAATGAGAGAGGCTTGATAGTGAAAACCCTTCGGGCACTACAAGTCGAATAAGATTGAGAATCAACTGGGGAATTGCCAATTGAAGGTCTTGAAAGACGATTGACGGCGGAGGATAGGCCACATGCGCATGTCATGACTTAGAGTTGGTATTTGCGTTTGATAGGTTTTTATTTATAGTTTCTTTTGTTAAAGATTCATCTTTTTCCTTTGTCTTTTTATTCTGTTCCCTTTTATTTTTTCTTTCGTAGAAAAATTCCCTAGTAGAGTCTGTTTGGTCAGAACAAGTGAAAATTGACTTCAAAATATGCCATCAGCTTTACAATTATGCAAGATGAGATCTGGCTAGTACATCCAAGTGGTATAGTCAGCAAGGAACAAGCGCGATGCCAGTGTCAAAAAGATATCCCCAGCAAAAGGGAATTGACAAAAGGATTGACGAGTGTCAAGAGGGATACCCTTGCCGAAATCAAAGGTTATAAACCTCAAGGCCAAGGACCGTGAACAAAGCAAGGAAAGAAGTGAGCATGATTTGGGAAATTCATACTAGACTAAAAGGTCGGGGAAATGCCAGTTTCCGAGCTATGCCACAAAAGAAGAGGAATATCCTCAGCAGGAAGGGATTATCACCAGCAAATAATATCATCCCCAACAAGTTGTGGAACGCAGAGCAAGGAAGGAGAAAGGGAAAAAGCCATCCCAGTAGGAGTATCATAACCAACCACCATGTTTTAAACTAACAAATTTTGTTTGATTTGAAACAGGTAAAGGAAATGGCATTGAGGCCAGAAATGCATGCCACAAGGGATATTATCAAACTGGGGCAGAAAATTTTCCTTCCATTTAGAAAATTTTCTGGAAGTCAGGTACCCATTCGGGGAAGAATAAAGATAACGCCAGTCTCAAGGGAAGTGGTCTTAGAACCAGTGTTGCCCCCAACATAATAAGTTTCAATGGAGGAAGTCGTTCCCCAGCAAAGGGATGAAACTTGAGCTCAGAAAAAGCAAGAGACCAGCATCATTCCCAACAGCCTTCCGAAGAGTGAAGCACTAGTTCTGAAGGAATCAGAATCCCCCAGCAGTGTTATCCTTGACAGCGTTATCCCCAGCTGATAACATTCTATCCCCCAACAGGTAAGTAAATAGTTCCCTAACAGTATTATCCCCAGCAGTTTCGAGGAGTCCAACACAAGTTTGGTGAAAATCAGTATCCTCAGCGGTTCCTTTCGGGGAAAGGCAAAACGAGTCTTAAGGGAGTTAGTCTTCGAAGGAAGAAGCTATAAAAAAAGAGAAAAAAAGAGAAAAAAAGAAAAAGAAAAAGGGGGAAGTAGTTTGCAGAGGAATGAAACATCATACTTAAAAGGAAGTAATTTTGGAAGGAGTAAGATAACATATTTACTCAGCAGTGTTAACCCCAGTAGATCATCGAGATGTAGAAGCATCCTCGACAGAGTTTCGACCAAGTTTCAAGAGGGTCGTACAACCCAGAGTGGGTAAGGAAGAAAAAGAAAATTCATCCCCAGCAAAATCGAGGGAAGACAACACAGGTAAGTAAATAATTTAGGAATAAGGAAATGGTTCACGCATAGGAGATGCATTTCCTCCTAAGTTTGTTTTTCCCATAGGAGATGCATTTCCTCCTAAGTTTGTTTTTACCCATAGGAGATGCATTTCCTCCTAAGTTTGTTTTTCCCATAGGAGATGCATTTCCTCCTAAGTTTGTTTTTACCCATATGAGATGCATTTCCTCCTAAGTTTGTTTTTACCCGTAGGCGCCCACCTGTATATGAGAAGAATATTTTCAGTGTCATAGTTAAATAGGCGCCCACCTGTATAACGAGAGGAATATTTTCATGTCCTAGTTTAAATAGGCGCCCACCTGTATAACGAGAGGAATATTTTCATGTCTTAGTTTAAATAGGCGTCCACCTGTATAACGAGAGGAATATTTTCATGTCTTAGTTTAAATTGGCGCCCACCTGTATAACGAGAGGAATATTTTCATGTCCTAGTTTAAATAGGCGCCCACCTGTATAATGAGAGGATTATTTTCATGTCTTAGTTAAATAGGCGCCCACCTGTATAATGAGAGGAATATTTTCATGTCTTAGTTAAATAGGCGCCCACCTGCATAACGAGAGGAATATTTTCATGTCTTAGTTTAAACAGGCGCCCACCTGTATAATGAGAGGAATATTTTCATGTCTTAGTTAAATAGGCGCCCACCTGTATAATGAGAGGAATATTTTCAGTGTCTTAGTTAAATAGGCGCCCACCTGCATAATGAGAGGAATATTTTCATGTCTTAGTTAAATAGGCGCCCACCTGTATAATGAGAGGAATACTTTTCAGTCTTTACATTTTATGTCTTAGGCGCCCACCTGTATAACGAGATGAATACTTTTCAGTCTTTACATTTTATGTTTCAGGCGCCCACCTGTATAACGAGAGAAATACTTTTTAGTCTTATACTTCAGATTTTGAAATCAGTAACCCACCAGAAGGCAGAAGGTTACAACAGGAATCCCCAGCAGGAAACAATAAAAATCCCCAGCACCGGGAAGCAGAAGGTTGCAACAAGAGGTCCCAGCACAAATTCAAGGGCCTGAGCCAAAAGGAAGAAAAGACGCGTCTTGAAAGAAGCGGCTTGTCACCATTAAATTATGCCCAGCATAACAAATCTGATGAAGAAAGTCGTATCCCTAGAGGAACCGCCGAAAAGCTTGATGAAGAAAGCCATGTCCCCAGCGGACCGAACAAAATGATGAAAACTGGTATTCAGAAAAGCAAAGGGCCAGTGTCATCCCCAAATTCACGGAAGAAAAGCACCGGAGGAAACACAAGCCGACAAGAAAGGAAGGCAACAAGAACAAGTTGCAGTCTAGCCTAGCTTCTTGTTTTCTTTTAAGCACGGTGTAACAAAGAGATCGGTAAGCAGTGGTAATAGCATGCAACAACAGTAACATTGCAGTCCCACGGTAGTCCCAGCTACCAAAACTTCCCGAACTACATTAACCTGATTCCCCTTTAGCAAGGGATATGTAGGAAACCTTTGAAGCAAAGGTTCGGTTAAATCTTTTTCAAAAAATGCTTCACACGGAGTACTCGGACGGGCAAAAATCTCTCACTTTATCTTTGCCCGAAAACCCTTCGTGTCTTCGGGCAAAGAGGGTAGCTGTAAGCACGTGATTTTTGCCCTATGAAAGAATTACTCCCAAAAATTCAAAATAAAATGATTTTCCTTGGTGTGCAATTTTGAGAATTTTTGTGACATTTTTGGATAATTATTTGTATTTGTCTGTGCATGTTTATTTGTTAAATTAATAAAAAATACAAAAATATGTCGCATTTTGCATGTAGATTTTAATTCTACAATTGCTAGTAATTAAGTTTGTTTTACAAAAATTGAAAATTACAAAAATAGGCATCTTTTGCATTTTTAGCATTTAATGTCCAATTGTACAATTTTATGCTTAATTATTACTTAATTGTGCGTTAATTATTATTGGAAGTTAATTTGCACTTTTATAACTTAATTTAATTCTTAATAATAATTTAAGGATTTTTAGAATTTAGTTTTAGAAAAATAAAAGAAGAAAAGAGAGCAAAAATACAAAAAAATCGGAATTGGGCCATTTCTTCAATTGTAAACCACAAGCCAAAAAATGCCCAACCTTCCCCTACGACCCGGTCCATCTCCACACGGGCCGACCCGGTCCGCCCCATAATCTCAATACCCAACCCCTCTTCATTTTTCATTTTTCCCAAAACAAAACAAAAAACAGAAAAAGAAAACAAAACCCTAAAAACCTAAGAAATCCATCCGCCCCCTCCGCCCTCTCATCTTCTCAAAAACTCCAAAACACACATCCATGGCTGACCAAACCCCGCTTCTGCTTCATCTCCTGATTCGACCACCATGAACGATCCCCCTGCTTCATCTTCGTCATCGTCGTCAACCCGTCGCCATGACTACCATGGCTAAGCTCCATACTGCTTCATCTTCAGCTGCTTCGTCAAACTCGAGCATGAGCTCGCATGGCTGTTGGTCGTCGGGTCTTCAGCTTCACATGCTTCTCCCCCATCGTCACTGCCCCTCGACCCTACTGTCACTCACCAGCAAACGCCACCGGAAAACCACGACCACTGCTCCAGTCCAGAGAGCAGCTGCTGCTGCATTACGGCGTTGCCGAGCAGCTGTTGCTGCGTTTCTTCTCCTTCGTCGCCAACACTACTCCTTCAGTCCGAAGAACCACCAGCCATGAACACCCACCATGCTCCACTGTCGCTCCGCCATGAACGACCTTCGACGAGCAGCTGCTCCCAGCCAAACGACCCTACTGTGGACGTCGAGCAGCTGAGGCTAAAACAAACCTCCACTACTGCGTCATCTGCTTCATCTCCTTCGTTTCGTCGGAGCTCAAGTTGAGTGGTCGAGTTCCCGAGCTCCGCTCATGGACGTGGGGCTTCGCTTCACCTGTCTCCGTCCAGACAGACCCCATCGTTGTTGCTTCACGTTTGCTTCACCTCTTTCAATTGCTTCTTAGGATCGTCTCCGTCGTTTGTTCGAGTTTTGGTTGGACTCGTCAAAACAGTCCATACCTAGTTCGAGTTCGTCGTTTCGATCCGGTTAGTGGGTTTGGAGTTTCATTTTTGTCCGTAATTTATTTTTGATATTCTCAAATCTAAAATCGGCAAATGTTTATTTTGTTTCGTAATTTTTCAGTTTGTTCATGTGAAATTGTTAGTTTAAATGTTTGTTAGAATCAAATTGAAGTTTAATTAATTGTTTCTTCAGTTTGTTTTATGTGTTATTGAATCCGTCATGTTTATTATTGAATATGGATTTAATGCATGTTTATTCTTTGTTTGAAGTTCGTCCAGTAATTTAATTTGAGTTTGTTTTGGTTTTTGATTTGTTGATTTAGTTTGAATCATGTATTTGTGTTGTTAATATTGTTGTTTCCTTGCTCATTCATTTTTGGTCTAAGTTAACCAGGATTGGTTCCCAATATGGTTAATTCATTCACATTAATTTGATGTTGTTCATCTGTGTTCATATGAGTTGTTGTTGAAATTGTTTAGAATTTGGTCATATCGGCTATATTTTGGTTAAGATTGATTAGTTGAATTGGTTATAGCTGATGGGGTAGTTTGGTAAATTGCAGTACGTTCAGGGGTAAAATGGTAATTGCAATAATGTCGGAGGGTTAGTTTGGTAATTGAACATTTTGAATAATTCTTTATGTTAAGCATGGGGGACAAAATGAAATGGGGTGGGGTTTGATATAATTGTTTAATTTAATGGGGGACAAGACATAATCTAGTGGGGGGGGGGGAATATTGTAATTGTTTATGTTAGGAATGGGGGACAAAATGTAATGGGTTGGGGTTGATATATTTATTTAATGTAGTGGGGGACAAAGCATGTAGGGATGGGGGACAAAGGTTTAAAATAAAGAAAACATTAATTAGTGGGGACAAAGCATGCCATTGGGGGAATATTTTGGGTTAGAGGTTCAAGACAAGAGTCTTGCTATAAATAAGAGTCATTCTTGACATAATAGGGAGGAGGAGGAGGATTATTTTCTAGAGAGATTTTTTGGGGAGAATATTTTTTGAGAGTAATACATTCTGAAAATCTGAAGAAGTGTGGTAGAGTTTTGAAAAGAGAAAGACAATTTGAACTTTCACTTGAATAATTTCCGTTTGCCTTTCCTCGAGTGTTATTCAAAATCAGTAAACTACTGCATCTTGTATCCATCTCTCTTCTGCTTTGACTGCGATTGCACTTTGGTATTGCTGATTTTTCAATCTGTTACTGGGTTATTCTACTGGTCGTTACTGGTTTTGCGGTGTTGCTGAATCTGCTGTTGCTGTGTTATTACTGCTGCTGACTTCTCCTTCTTTTGTTCTTGTACTACCATTTTCAGGTACACATTTGTACACTCTCGGCTTGAAGCGAAATGAAATATTAATCAGGCTTTGTTCCTGTTGAATTCCTCCTGTTTAGATTTGTGTTTGAATATAATTTTCCTTTCTTTGTATAAAAATGTAGTTGATTGATTAATGAGTAATGATGTTGCATATGTATAACTTCTTCATCTAATAATGTTAGTTTAAATTAATCAAAGAATAGTTAATCTGTTTTGATATTATTGTGCGTCAATCTCATGTTCCAGTGTTATTAAATAATAGAATATAGAACGGAAGCAATCTCTCTTTGTACAAACTCGATTGCAATTTTCCATTTGCATTAGCCGTAAATTAATAACTAATAAGTTTGACTTTTTTAGCATGTAATTAATTGAGGGATTTCATTTTATTTTTAGAGACGAACTTAATAGAAAAATGTAGTCACTATAGTTTTATCCTTTAAAATAAAAATGAGACGAGCCTCGCCAAATAAATCACACATCGTCGGGGCCCTCAATAAATACATAACCATTGACTAGACTTTGGATTTGGCCGTTTAATGAACCTTCACGGCCTCTTCCTAAAATAACAATACGTTAGTCTCTTTAGGACGCGCCTTAATAAATCTTACCTTCTTAAACTTCGGGTGCACATTTATGTGACCCAAATCCAAATCTCAACGGAGTCGAAATGTGTCTCTAATCACGGGTACATTGATTGTGACGTGGTTCGAGATGCGTGTCCATGGCGTTGCAAATTCCTTTCAAAAAATAAGTATGAGATGAGCCTCGCCAAATAAAAATACAAAATTACGGGGCCCTCAGTAAATATTTGCTTTAAAATTGCTTAGACTTCGGGATGGACCGTTTAGTAAAATTCCACGGCCCTACCCAAAGTAAATGATACGCTAGTCACTTTAGGCGCGTATTTAATAATGTTATCTTCCTAAACTCGGGTGCACATTTATGTGACCTAAATCCCAATCTCAACAGAGTTGAAATGTAGCTCTAACCACGGGTACATTGATTGTGACGTGGTTCGAGATGTGTTTCCACGATGTTGCAATTCTTGATAAAATAACAGTAAATGATAAAAGCGGTTAAAAGTTAAATTTTGCACATAGGTTCAACATGTATTAAATCAGATAATCAAGTCAAATATGACAGTTGAGCGACCGTGCTAGAACCACGGAACTCGGGAATGCCTAACACCTTCTCCCGGGTTAACAGAATTCCTTATCCGGATTTCTAGTACGCAGACTGTAATATGGAGTCATTCTTTTCCTTGATTCGGGATTAAAATTGGTGACTTGGGACACCCTAAATCTCCCAAGTGGCGACTCTGAAATAAACAAACAAATCCCGTTTCGATTGTCCTTTAATTGGAAAAAACTCCCTACGCCCCTCGCGGAGGCGGAAAAAGGAGGTGTGACAACCATGACTATGTTAGAATATGTCATCAGGTTCAATAAGTTAGCTGTCATACTCCTACTTTGGTTCCTAAGCCATAGATCAAGTCTACAAACTCATTAAAGGACTCAATTATTATCTTGAAATTTAGTAAAACCCAGGAAGTTACAGGTTGATACTTCATTTCGGCTAATGGTAGAAATTGCCAAAATGTTATAATGTGTTCTGGATGAGGAAAAGAGGAAGCTAAGAAGACCAAGAGGTCTCGAGGTTTTAAAGGATTCAGCGGATTCTACTCTATAACTACAAATCATTATGACAGGGGCTCGGGTAGCCGGCCAACCCAATCAATATATCTGATTACTTGGGGTGCTCCAGTAAGTTCTTTTAATGCACTACCAACACGAGGTTCATATAATGGTTGTTCCAATTATCTAGCATAGACTCAGTATGAGCAGCTGAACCCTCAAAGGGATTGTTATGAATGTGGTAGTACCACGCACATCATGGGAAAATTGTCCTACACTTGAGAGAAACATATTTTTTTAAAAGTACTCAGGTTGCATGCCCTATTGTAGTTACTATTCCACTTATATGACCAACCAGAGATAGGGGTCAGGATGTTCGAGGTGGAGGTGAGACTCCAAGAGGTGGAGACCCAGCCGTTGATATATTTTCTATGGTATGGCTGAGGTCGAAACACCAGATGGTGTCATTACAAGTATGGTATCGAATTATTATAAAGTAACAATTTTCTTAACTTGATTCGGTTCTGAGTATCGAGGCAAGTCCTCCTATTGTGCTCCACTTATGAGTGAGCTTCGTAATTCTAAAATCTACTTATGTGTATACTCCTGTTGGGAGATTCGATGAAGATAGTTATGTCTATCATTATGTGTTGTGATTTTGTTAAACGGAAAATATTTTGAAAGAAGAAAATGAAATATTTCGATTGTCACGATGTGCATAATACTTGTGATTCAGAACTGATGACGTGATCCTTGCATTTTAATATAACGAAAAATATTTAAACCGGGCTACAAGCTACGGTAGATGTTATATAAGGACGAGGTCCTTGCGGTGAAAGAAAAAAAATTATGTGTTTAAATGCTCCCTTTGTGAAATTAAAATTTGTACTATAGTATAGGGAGTCCTGCCTATTAGACTTATTTGAAAAATATTCTTGTATGAATATCTTTGTGCATAATTTGCCAGATTTGTATTGTAATTATTGAGTTTTAGACTACGTGGTGAGTGCCGAGGGGATGTAAATTGTTACTCGTTAATTCGGGTAAGTAATTATGAGATCGTCATGCTTTATTATTAGTAAACTGGAGGTTTGAAATGAGATTTTATTAACATGAGGTTAATTGGCGATGTTGTAATCTATTATGAACAACTATTAAGACAAGAGATGTGGTTATGGTCATACATATAATGCGTTTTATGTCAAGATATCATTGTGATAATGACGTGTTTGTAATGAGGAGATTAGTGTTATTTATATATACTTTGTGTCACTTTGTTGGGTTGTGGACATGTTGTTAGGAGTTATTTTGGTGTTACTCTGACAGGTGGATAGACCCAATTACAGAGGGAGACTCTGCCGAAATTTCTGAAAAATTTGGGATATTGAGATGTGCAAAGAAAGAGATAAGTTACATTATGTGTTTGAGGACAGAACTTCTCATTTGAGGATGAATGGCCCTAAGTGGGGGAGAATGTAATACCCCGTATTTGATGAGTTTGTAGGCACGAGTTGCTATAGCCAGTCGAGACTAATATCGTGTGTTGACGTGAAAATCGGACGTTTCTGGAAATGATTGGAGTGTAAGAAATTGGTCTTAAAGTTTACAAATATGGATAAAGGAAATAATATCAATTGAAATGGTGTTATCGGACTTGTGTCGAATGTGGTAATGTGGGATCAATTGCGAATATTTTTGTAAAAATAAAATCATCAATTTGGTAACCTGAGAATAATTCTTAGTACGTTCGAGGGCGATAGTTTGGTTTAGAGGTAGAGAATGTGATGACCCAAAATGTCATCTTTAAATTAAATAATTATCTCGGTATTTTAAGACCTTTAAAGGTGCTATCAATAATTCCTTGACTTGCGTGTGCAGTCCGTATAATTTTTCGGAATGTTTTTATGTGAAAAATGGATTAAATTGTGAATTAGAGCTTTAAAACTCAACTGAGTTGACTTCAGTCAACATATTGAGAAAACGAACCCGGATCCAAGTTTTGACCATTCCGGTAGTTCAGTATCGTGATTTGGGACTTGGTCATATGCCCGAAATCGAATTCGGAGGTCCCTATATCAAATTATCGCCATTTAACGGAATCTAGAAATCTAGGGCTAAAGATTTCTTAAGTTTGACCGGAGATTTGATTTTTGAGCAAACGACCCCGGGATGGAATTTTGATGATTCCAATAGTTTTGTATGGTGAATTTGGACTTAGGAGCATGTTCGGATTTGGTTTTGGAAGTCCATAGGACAATTCGGCGCATTTTGCGAAAGTTGGAAAATAAAAGATTTTTGGAATAGTTTGACCGAGATTTGACTTTTTGATATCGGGGTCGGAATCCAGTTCTAAAAATTTTCATAGCTTCTTTATGTCATTTATGACTTGTGTGAAAAATTTGAAGTCAATCGGATTTGATGTGATAGGTTTTTGCATCGAATATAGAAGTTGGACGTTCCTAGTTTCATTAGGCTTGAATTGGGGTATGGTTCGCGGTTTTAGCGTTATTTGATGTGATTTGAGGATTCGACTAAGTTTGTATGATGTTTTAGGACTGGTTGACGCATTTTGTTGAGGTCCCAAGGGCCTCGGGTGGATTTCGGAAGGTTAACAAATAGAAAAGCTGCTGAAATTCTCTTTGGGCAGCTGCTGCATTTTTTTCATAGCAGCATGAACAGTAGCCATGAACAGTCCATGCACAGCAACCTTGAACAGTAGACATGAACAGTAGCGTGAACTGTAACACGCATGAATAGCAATACGCGTGAACAGTACCGTAAATATTCTGGACAGTTTTAAGTCCAGCAGTGAACAGTTCGGGTTTTTGCCATTGTTTTTTACTTTCAAGCTCGGATTTTGGGCAATTTTGAGCGAAAAAGCATGGGAATTCTTGAGGTAAGTCCCTTGTGATCATTATTAGTCAATATTATTGAATTATCATTGAGGGTCCGTCCCGCGAGACTGTGGAATCAATTGGCCTACTATTTAATACATGTTCCCTCTGTTTTCATAGAAATTGATTGTACTTCATGTTAGAAATCATGTTTAGGCCTTATGTGATTATTGTGGAGACCTGAGAGGTCGTGTACTTGCTGAATTAGCTGCTAAATTACTGTTTTTACTCAGTCTTAGCTTTTCTTGCTTATTATGCCTTTGTCCCTTACTTTTTATTGTTGATACATGATATTACTTCTGTTTGAGCTGTTTATATGATTTCTGACAGTCCGAGAGACTGGAGAGATTGATGGCTGAGTAATGCCGAAGGCCTAGTTGTAAGGTTATTTATACTATAGCACATGAGTTGTCTGTGTAGCACGTGAGTTGCCCGTGCGGATCCAGATATTGATACTATAGCACATGAGTTGTCCATCCGGATCCATATATTGATACTATAGCATGTGAGTTGTCCGTGTGGATCCAGATATTGATACTATAGCACGTGAGTTGTCCGTGCAGATTCAGATATTATATTATAGCACGTGAGTTTTTCGTGCACCATGTGAGTTATCCGTACAGATTATAGCGCTTGGGCTGAAGGAGCCCCTCCAAGAGTGTGCACACCCCTAGTGAGCGCAGGTATATGATAGCATGTGAGTTGTCCATGCAGCACGTGAGTTGTCCATGCAGCACGTGAGTTGTCCTTGCAGTTTATAGCGCTTGGGTTGAAGGAGCCCTTCCAGAGTCTGCATACCCCCAGTGAGCGCAGGTACCTATTGAGTATAATCATTGAGGGCTGAGAGTCGAGTGATTAAGCTGTTGAGATGAGCTAAGTGACTGTTGCCTTGAGAGGCCATATTTGTTTTCAGTTAATTTCTACACTTAGTTGCTATTTGTCCCTGTCGTATGTATTTCTGGAATATTTGATATCTAGTTTATTTGAGTACGCACTGATGAGACTTAAACTGTTAAATCGAAAGTATGACTACCCTTATTTGAAAGTTATTGAGAAAACTGTATTTGTATAGCTCGTCACTACTTCTCAGTTCCTTATTTATTTCTGTTACTTACTGAGTTGGTGTACTCATGTTACCCCATGTACCTCGTGTACAGATCCAGACACTTCTGGTCATGGCGGTTGTTGATTGAGGAGTCAGACTCAGGAGACTATTGAGGTAGCTGCATGGCGTTCGCTGACCTTGACTATCCTTTCCTTTCATGTTGTATTGTTCTAAATTTTCAGACAGTGTTTTATCAGTCGGATGTTGTTATCATTTAGATGATCATGCACTCAGTGACACCAGGTTTTGGGGATGGATTGTATAGTAATTTTGGAGTTATATTCTACTTTTAAAAGAATTTCTTTAATAAACTACTTCTGCTTTTATTTAAAAGTTCTACTGTGTTGAGATGTCGAGTTGCGGCTTGGCTAATTCCACGATAAGCACCATCACGACAGATAAGATTTTGGGTCATGACACGTCCAAGGAACATGTTTTTTACCATTGCTGCCTGAAATTTTTTCTTTTGAAGGAGGAACCTATTTGTTTAAGATGCTTCAGACTGGTTGGCTTGTATACTACTACTAGTTTAAGTTGCTAATATGTTGGCTTTGTAAAGCCTCTAGAGTAAATGACATTGAGTTTTGTGATTTGCAAGTGTTTAACCAGCACTGGTTTCTCTGATATCCAAGCTGAAATGCCAAGATTTCCAAAAAATGGTCGTATCTTTCTTTTAGCAAGAAGTCCATCCAGAAGTTGATTTTAAATAATTTTCAAATCATGTTCTCCCCAATATTGCATTCCATAATTAGTGACCTCACAATAATCTCAAATTAGATTAGAAAATAAGTCACAAATATCGTAGTTCGCTTTAGGTACATTTAAAAAATCATCGTGACTATTGGTACGGTTTCCGTGGCATAGTCATGATACATAATTTCAATTTGAGTGTGCGTCTCACGTGACTCGATCTTAACTTCAAATAATAATAAAATCAACATGTTGGATGTCGCGGGTGCGTTTCACGTAACACGATTCACAATATGTACAAAAAAAACAAGCAAGTGCGCATCATCACAACTTGTTCAAAATAAATTCTGTAAATACTAAAAGTGGTTAAATAAATAATTAAAAAGCAATTAGAAAATTAAAAATGCACAATAGGTTCTAAGTATGTAATTAATCATATAATTAGACCAATCATTAATGGTTGAGCGACCGTGCTAAAACCACGAAATTCGGGAGTGCCTCACACCTTCTCACGGGTTAACATAATTTCTTACCCGGTCTTCTGGTTTTCGCAGACTTTAAACAGAGTGAAATTTTCTCGATTTAAGGTTTAAAATAAACTGGTGACTTGGGACACCATAAATATTGCAAGTGGCGATTCGGAATTAAATAAATAATCCCATTTCGAATAATGTCACTTTAATTGAAAAATCTCCATATTCCCTCG
This sequence comes from Nicotiana sylvestris, assembly GCF_000393655.2. NCBI lineage: Eukaryota > Viridiplantae > Streptophyta > Magnoliopsida > Solanales > Solanaceae > Nicotiana > Nicotiana sylvestris. The sequence continues at coordinate 61,831,974 of NC_091058.1, forward strand.
GGAAAAAGGAGGTGTGACAGCTTTGGGGACTATGCTGGGGATCGAACCCAGAATCTCTGGTTCAGGGTTCAAAATTCGAACTTAGAATAACTGTTATACTTGGCTTTTGTGATTGTCTGATATTACATATTTGGGCCTAATGTGCTAATTGCTGCTCATTTACCGCTTTGATATTCTGTGAACTATATATAAACTGTTATGAAGCCCTTCTTCTCTCCTAGTCTTCTAAATCTTCTGTGGAGCGTGCGCTTCGCGTGGCTTCTTTTTTGTTAGAGTCATACCCTAATATTAGAACGAGGTTTGGACAAGTTGTAAATCCGGCGAAGCTTCTGTATTCCCGGTACGTTGGCCCTCCTCGGCTCGAGTTGTCCGCTCGGGTAAGCCAGGTCTAGAACAATACACCCAGGTTTTAAACTTAGAATAATATAGCCTCATGCTGAATCCTTAGTAGGAAAGTTTGTTTGCATCACGTGCATTTGACTTTGAGGACTCAACAAAGATGTTGGATCCGTCTAGGACAGGTGTACCCAAATTACAAGACCATCCTGATGCATCTTACGTAATGCTTGCATATTTGTTTGTTTTGGCTTGCATGTTGACCGATTTCTAGAATAGAGGAAGGATAAAAAAGAAAAAAAATCAAAAGAAAAACCAAGAATGAGAGGTAGGTATTTGAAAAATTCTGAAACTCTGCCGAAATTTTGAAAAATAAAAGAGAAAGAAAATAAGCCAATGTTTTCAAAAAGTCATGTTTCCTCTGTTCCGTCAAAACTGACCGAATTACGTGAGTTTGATTCTCACCGGATGTGAGATACGTAGGTAAACCTCATCGGTTCCGATCCCAATTTTTTAAAAATCCAAACATATTTTCCTCTAATTCCTTCTTTAGAAGTCTTTCCTTAGAAAATTAAAAAAAGGGTTTTTAAACCCAAAAAATATTTTCCTTCTTTCCGTAGTCTTTTATATGAAAAAAGAAAAGAAAGAAAAAGAAAATAAATCAAAATCCAAAATACGGGTTTCCTTTATTTTGAAATATTTTTCCAAGAAATTCCAAAAAGCCTTAGAAACAAAAATCCAAAGATATTCTTTCTCTTCTTTAGAATTCCTTCTTTCGTAAATGTCATAAAAAAATTAAAGTTCAAAAATATTTTTGCTTTTCTTTAGAAGTACTTTTCTAAATTAAAAAAAATACTCAAAAATCCAAAATATTTTCTTGAAAGTCCCTCTTTTGAAAATTTAGAGGCAACGTTCAAAATCCAAGAAAATATTTTATTTCTTCTTTAGAAAAAGAGAAAACGAATGAAAATTCAAACAAAATATTTTCTTTCTACTTTTGGAATTCCCAAAGATTCAAAACAAAAGAAAATGAATTTTTAGAAGTCTTTCTTTTTAAGAAAAAGAAAAAAAAAATCAAAATCCAAAATCCAAATTATTTTCTCATGATTAGAAGCCATTTGTTTCCTGAACTACATAATGATCTTATTCATGTGGCGTCATGATACGTAGAAAATCTCCATCGGATTCAATCATAGCCATAAAATTAATTGAGTGAAAAATAAACTGAATAAAAAAGAGGAGGAAAAAAATTGAGTGAAAAAATAAAGAAAAGAGCAACAAAATAAAAGAAAAAAAAATAGCGACAAAAAAACAAAAGAGTGACAAAAACAAAAAGAGAAAAAGAGAGTGCTAAAAATAAAAGAGCGACAAAAATAAAATTTGAAAATAAAGATTGATTAAAGAAAGATGGAAATGAAAGAAAAGAGGTACAAAGTGAAAAGGGACATTTAGAGGTCGGTATGAAACACACAACCGTTCAAACACATGGTAGAAGCATTTAGTTATTAGGTGCATTGCATCCTAACATGCGATTTCTTATATGTTAAATGCTAACAAGGTTGTGGTGTGCGCAAATTAGCTAGGTTATGTTCAGGTGTTTGGTTTTGTTGGTAATTTGGCTTCCCATCCTTACTTCACAAGATCCAAAGGAAAGGTTCCTATGGCCTCCGAAAGTCATCTACCAATTATCAATCTTGAGGATAGCCCAGTACCGGCTATTCCACAACCAGAATCAGCAGTTGCTGAAGAGAATAGGATATTGCGTCTCCGCATATTGAAAATGTGGGACGCCTAATCTAATGGTAGGGGACCTCCAAGTGCAATCCCTGGGTTCCCTAAGTTGATCCCGAGATCAGGTGGGGCTGCCAACATCCCTATGTCCAACATGTTTACCTCATGCGGGTTCCCTCCAATGTCATTTAACGGTCCCCGAATGCCTTTTGTGGTTCGTACCCAGGCGCCAGCCCCAAAGGCATCGCCATCCCCAAAGGCACCGCCATCAATGTTCTCTACAGCACCAGTCTGCACCATATTACAACCAACTTTACCATAGTTGTATGTTGAACCTCCAATGTTCACCTTTCAGGGTCCACAACTTCAACCAGAAATAACATATGTGACCCCGTACTCCTTTACTCAACCTCCGCAATATGATCTCTCGGTGGAGCAAGGAAAGGTTGTCAAGAATCTCAAGCAAGAGGAATTGACTCGGAAGATGAAAAGCCTAGAACAAAGCCTGAAAAACATGCAAGGCCTAAGTGGCCAAAAGAGTGTCATACTCTGACTTGTGCATGTTTCCCCATGTCCACTTGTCAGCTGGCTTCAAGATGCCAAAATTTTTAAAGTAGAATGGGCACGGAGATCTGATCGCCCATTTAAAAAAATATTGGAACTTCTGATGGCCTATTTCGATGAAAGCCTATCAGAAATCGCTTTTGAATGGTACATAGATCAAGAAATTACCCATTGTCACGTGTGGGGTGATTTGGCTCGAGATTTTGTTCGCTAGTTTCAGTATAATGTGGACATTACTCCCGACAAAAACTCTTTGTCCAATTTGAAAAAGAAAACAGTAGAAAGCTTCCGTGCATATGCTGTCAAATGGATCGAGCAAACCGCCAGGGTAAAGCCTTCAATGGACGAAGATGAGATGGTTACGATCTTCATACAAGCCCAAGAAACGGATTATTTCCAGAACATAATGTCTGCTACGGGTAAGCGGTTCGCTGAGGCTATCAAAATTGGGGAAATTGTTGAAAGCGGTTTAAAAACAGGTCGAATCTTGAGTCATGCTGCTTTTAAGGCCACATCACATGTTGCTCAGAATGGTTCGGAGGGTTTGATGAATAGAAATGGGAGAGAAGAGGGATCCATGATGGCTTCGAGCTCGAGGGGGACCCGCACGTCATCCAGCTAATCATATGTGCTTCCTAAGGTCCCACCATACTATTATCCTCTTTAAAATACTGCTTATGATGTGACATCGCCTCTTTATGCAGTGATGAACGTGCAACCTTACACGCAACCACAATATTATACACAAAATGGAGCTCCACATCCCAGAAATGCTCATCCTTACCAAGCTCAATATAATACCCAACCAAATGTTCCCCAATACAATCCTCGCCCAAGTGAGTCTCTCAGAAGTAATCAATTCACCCATATTGGTGAATCGTAGTCAAGCTTATTCCAAAGGCCAATCAGGCTAGGTCTGCTACAGACAGTGGCCCTAAACTGGCCGAACCTCGAGTCCCCCTTGCATTGAGCTGATGCTAGATGTGAATACCACTCTAGAGCAGTAAGACACAGTACAGAGGACTGTTTGTAACGACCCGACCGGTCGTTTTGAGAATTAATGCCCTGATACCCTATTATGGATTGCTGGGATGGTTCATCTTAAGTTTCAGAGTGTTTTGGGTCCCCTAATGATAATTTAAGCTTTAGAATTTGGATCGTAGTTAGAGTAGTGTGAAGATGCCTCTGGAATAGAATTCTGTCGATTCTGTTAGCTCCGTTGGGTGATTTCGAGCTAAGGGGCATGTCCGGATTGTATTTTGGAGGTCCGTAGCTTATTTAGGCTTGAAATGCCGAAAGTTCAATATTTGGAGTTTTCGGACCGATAGTGAAATTTTGATATCGGGGTCGGAATCAGATTCCGAAAGTTGGAATATGTCTGTAGTGTTGAATATGACTTGTGGGACAAATTTTGGGGTCAATCGGACATGGTTTGGTTGGTTTTGGCATTAGCTGTAGAATTCTTGAGATTTCAAGTTCATAAGGCTTGGATTGGAGGGTGATTTGTGGTTTTAGCGTTGTTTGATGTGATTTGAGGGTTCGACTGAGTCCGTATGATATTTTAGGATTGGTTGGTATGTTTGGTTGAGGTCCCGGTGGCCTCGGGTGAGTTTCAGATGCTTAACGGAATTGGAATTGGACTTAGGCAAATTTCTGATGTGTTGAACCTATTGGTTTCGCACCTACAGAGTTTGGACCGCAGGTGCAGCACCGCAAAAGTGGTTTAGTGACCACAGATGCGGTCTGAGGCTTGGAGATCAATTTTCGCAGATGCGGCTCAAGGACCGTAGAGGCGGAACCGCATCTGCGAAGAGAGGAGCGCAAGTACGAAATTCGGAGGCTTAATGAATTTTCGCAGGTGTGGAACTTGAGCCGCAGAAGCGGGACCGTAGGCGCGATTGTCCCCTCTCAGAAGCGGAAATCGCTGGGTAGAAAAGATTGAAATCGAGGGTTTGAGTTCATAACTTCTAAAATTGATTTAGAGCTCGGTAGGAGGTGATTTCGTGAGAGATTTTGAAGGAAAACTATTGGGTAACAAATTCTCTAATTTGATTCTAATACATTAATCTATTATTATATACCTCATCTAATTAAGGAATTTGAGGGTAGAAGTTTGGAAATGGGGGAAAAAGTTCCCCAATGAGAAATCTGAGTTTTGAACAAGAATTTGACGTCGGATTGGGATGATGTGAACTCGTGAGTGAATGGGTGATCATAATCCGTAATTTTTACCCGATTTCGAGTCGTGGACCCGGGGAGGATTTTTGGGTGTTTTTCTTATTTCTCTTTGTAGATTTAAATTCATTAGTTAAATTAGTTGCTTGCAGTTTTATTTATGTTACGTAATTGATTTGATTAGATTTGGGCCACTCGGAGTTGGATACTCGTGGAAAGAGCGTGATTTCAGATTGATTTTGAGTTGGTTCGAGGTAAGTGGCTTGCCTAATCTTATGGGGGGAAATCCCCTTAGGATTTTGGTACTATTGTTATATGAATGCCGTGTACGTGAGGTGACGAGTGCGTACACGTGCTAATTGTTTAAAAACCTTGTTTTCACTAAATACTTATCTATGTTTGTCCTTTAATTGAGCAATACTAGTATGTGAAACGTCCTGTTTAGCTTAGGAAAGCATGCTTATGTGACTTAACTGTCTTATCTGCTTTAACTGCTTAATTGGATTCTGTGTAGCATGTTTAGAGTAGAAAGTTCCTCTTTTCTCGATATGAACTTGAATAGAACTGTCGATTTCCTTCTTGAGACTGTTGTGTATTTACTTTGGGACTACGGAACATTATTTCGGGAGATCCACCTGCATGTTTACTTTGGGACTACGGATCGGTATTCTGGGAGATCCCCCTGCATTTTTGTATTTGGGACTACGGGATGTTATCTCGGGAGATCCCCTCGTACTGGATATTTACTTTGGGACCGGATCGGTATTCCGAGAGATCCCCCTACACATTTATGATTTGGACTACGGGACGGTATCCCGGGAGCTCCTTTGCACATTTACATTTGGGAATACGGGACGTTATCCTGGGAGATGCCCTGTTGCTATCTCTGTACTGAGTTATTTCTTTCTGTGATTTCATCTTTATTGTCTGTTAGTATTTTAATTATACTGTTACCTTTCATACCGTTTTACCTTGTTATATATATATTTAACTAGTAGGGACCTGACCTTCCTCGTCACTACTCGACCAAGGTTATGCTTGACACTTACTGGGTACCGCTATGGTGTACTCATGCCCTTTCCTACACATGTTTTTCGTGTACAAATCCAGGTTCTTCTGCTCAGCCATACTACCCATGAGGCAAGGCGATCCAGAGACTTCGAGTTATATCTTCTGCGTTCGTAGACTTAGAAGTCCCTCTCTATTCTCCCTTCAGTATAGACTTCTCATATTTTTCCTTCGTTTAGACTTCTGGAGTTAGAACACTATATATTTTTTCTTTAGCTTGTAATTCATGAGATTCCGAGTTTTGGGAGTGTTTTGTTCAGTCTGAGAGAGTGATATTGTATATGCCGAGCGGCATTTTAAACTTCTTTATTATGTTACTGTAAATTCGTATCTTTATTCCCTTTTTACGCAAATTGTTTGGCTTACCTAGTTGTAGAGACTAGGTGCCGTCACGACAGTTCACAGAGGGAGAACTTGGGTAGTGACACTGTTGGACCTCAAAAGGGCCGTTGAAGACTTGATTGAAGCTGAAAGAATCATTCTTCGGGACGAAGAGGCTCCTGATATGACGAACAATCCATTGACTGCTTAGAACACCGGGCCAATAGTCTGAATGATTTGTGAAGATAAGGAATTTTATCCAGAACGGAAGGCCATTGCAGCCATTGCCGAGAAGTCCGTTCTGCATCCGAATTATCTCAGGACATGATCCGGATATTTTACTTTATATTCTTACTTTCTGGTATAAACCCTTCTATCTTTAAAATTCTAAAACAAAAAATCAATAAAAAAATCAAATAAAATTAATATTTCATTGTCTAGGAATGCAGATTTCAATAACATGACATGTTTGTGGACTTTATGCCCAGATTCTAAAATGTTGTCAGACTTTGAAATTATGAATCAAGAATCGGAATTCAATGTAAATAGGTTTAAGGAAATAAAACAAAGAATCGGAACAGCTAAAGGAAAATTGGCTCCAGATTGGAGAGATTCATACATGGTAACGAGAGTACCAATGTACCTGGGAAACATCAAAGGAAATATCCCTGAAACAACTGTCAACGCATGTGCAATCAAAAGGTACTATATTTGATCCTCTATATAACATTAATGCTCCGATTGGGATGACGAAGACATTCATTCTCGCTACTCAAACTCCATTAACCTTTTTGTAAACCCTTTGAGTCGGTTACTTTCCTTTGATTACCCTCTTTGGAACCTAAAAGTGTTACTGGAAAAAAAACAAAAAAATGAAAAAAAGACACTGATATGAAAAAGGGAAAAATAAAAGGAAAAAGAAAGAGAAAAGAAAAGAAAACAAAAGAAAAACAAAAGAAAAAAAAACAAAGTTCCTTTAACTACGTTCGACTTGATTCCGAAAGGATATGTAGGCAGTCTCTCTCTAGCGTTCAGTTACACCAAAAAAAATCCAAATTCTCCCAAAAGTGAAACTAGGGCAGATGTTATAATGGTTCACGATGGTTTCTCCTGAAATGTTCCAAAGTTGTAATTCAATCCAAATTCTTTTTACCCAAATCCTTTTTAAGTCATTCGGGTCAATCAGCAAGAATGTTCAAGAAATGAAAGATACAGTTACTTGGATTTGATGCAACCAAATGAGAGAAATAAAATGAGAGAGTCTTATCGGTGAAAACCCTTACGGGCACCGTAAGACGATGGTAAGCAGAGAAATTGAAAATGAGAGAGTCTTGTTAGTGAAAAACTCACAAAGAGCATTATAAGGCGATTATGAGAATAGAATGAGAGAGGTCAGTTGGTGAAAACCCACAAAGGGCGCCGCTGATTGAAAAAAGGATCCTCACAACCAATGGCATCGACATAGTCCTGGGCAAGGTTTCTTGGTTTCGAGGTAAAAATTGTGATGAATTTCGGAGAGTCGGACGATTTACATGGATCAGGCATCCAGTCCATAAGGCATGTCATGTTCATTGAAGTCTGCATATACTCCAGATAAGTCCTTCTTTCTTTCCCCCGAAAGGGATACCTCTTGTCTAAATTCATTGTCCATTCCATTGTTTGTTTTTGTTTGAATCCCTTTTGGTCTAATCTGTTCTAAAACTAAGACAAAGAAGTAATGGTAAGACTGATTTACAGGGTTCTCATTTGATACAAGCCAATATGCAAAAAAAGCACCCAGCCTCGGCAGGGGAATCAAGTCGACCTTGAAGAGCCATGGCAGCTGATGCTTCGAAATCAAAACTCTTGGAAGGAGAAAATCAAATTGATTTGCCTATTAAGGCAAATAAAGTTGAAATTGAGTCCCACGTGTCTAACTGTCTCGGCAAGGTTTGAAAAGCCAAGGTAGACCAAATGCTCTTAAATAAAAATCGGAAGAAAGAAGCCAGAAATGAAAAGCATACGAAGGCGAAATAAAGTTGGAAAAGGTTAAGTCCCACGTGACTAGCCATTGCGGCAAAAGTTTGAGGAGCCAAAAGTTTTCCAATTCTCCAAAGTTAAAAATTGGAAAACAAAAGTCAGAAGTGAAAGGCCTACAAAGGCAAAATAAAGTCGAAAAAGGTTAAGCCCCATGCATCAAACTGTCATGGAAAAATTTGGAAAAGCCAGAGGTTCTCCGGGCTCAAAAATGCATTCGGTATTCAGGAAACAATCAGTTGCAGTTGAAAGTATCATCAAAGAAGTCAGGCCAAGATCAAGTGACTGAAACAAGCAAGGCCACAAAACCAACCATCGTTTCAAACTGAAAAATTATTCTTTCTTTGAAAAACAGGAAGCAGGTGCAATCCAAAGCAACCTTGCAAGAAATATGTGCAACCAAAAAGAAACTGCGCGGAGACTAAAATAGCTTTGCGGCAACAACCAATCCAAGGAAAGGGAAGTCTTCTCCAAATTCTTCCCTGCATTTTACTCATTTTTCTTAATAAAAGAAAAAGAAAAAGAAAGAAAGTTCAAAATCATGGTAGTATAGGTTCTCCAATCCCTAGCTGCATTTTCAACATAGGGCCTCCACTCCCTAGCTGCTTTTTATTTTAGACATAGGGTCTCTGCTCCCTAGTCGCTTTTCCAACATAGGGTCTCCACTCCTTAGTTGAAGTTATTTTAGACATAGGATCTCCACTCCCTAGTCTCCTTTTCGAACATAGGGTCTCCATTCCCTAGTTGATGCTTTTATTTTAGACATAGGGTCTCCACTCCCTAGTCGACGTTATTTCAGACATAGAGTCTCCAATCCCTAGCTCTTTTCCAACATAGGGTCTCCACTCCCTGGTTAATTTTGTTTTAGACATAGGGTCTCCTCTCCCTAGTTGATTTTATTTTGGACATAAGGTATCCACTCCCTGATCGCTTTTCCAACATATGGTCTCCACTCCCTAGTCGCTTTTCCAACATAGGGTCTCCACTCCCTAGTTGATTTTATTTTGGGCATAGGGTCTCCACTCCCTTGTCGCTTTTCCAACATAGGTTCTTCACTCCCTAGTTGATTTTATTTTAGGTATAGGGTCTTCATTCCTTAGTCACTTTCTCAACATAGGGTCTCTATTCCCTAGTTGATTTTGTTTTAGACATAGGGTCTCCACTCCCTAGTCGCTTTCCAACATAGGGTCTCTACTCCCTAGTTGATTTTGTTTTAGACATAGGGTCTCCATTCCCTAGTTGCTTTTCCAACATAGGGTGTCTACTCCCTAGTTGCTTTTATTTTAGACATAGGGTATCCACTCCCTAGTCTCTGTTTTCTCAGAGTACACCAATCCCAACTTTTATTGCTTTCAACAATGAAGTAGTATAGAGCTTTGTTACAAATAACTCACGAAATTTTCCTAGTAAAAACTGGGGCAGAAAAATTTCGTTTGTTCGTTTGTTTTGGTGTCTGACCAGGTTGTTACCTCGAGGCAGAGGGTTCGAGATGACCAAAAAGAGATTCAATCCAAAATAAAGAAAAGAAAAGGAAAAGAAGCGAATCCAAAATGCATAAGCGGAGAAAAGATATGGACTGCTCAAGACATGACTGAAATCACGAGCTTTGCATGTCCCGTTTTGATTCGAAGAAACCATAGAAGAATAAACCAGCACCTTCAGCTAACAAGCATCTAGATTCAGATCAGAGTCTGCGTGAATAACAAACTAAGACTTAAGACCAAGCTTCAAAATATCTATAGATAGGAATTTTGTAACTCATTGTTGATATGCTTATTTAGTTTATTTTTTATTTTGATTTTGGTGTAATAAGGAGCTCAGCAAGCAGCAACAACAGTGAAATCACAACTTCTCGGTAGTCCTAGCTACCAAAATTCCCAGAACTACACTGACCTGATTCCTTTATAACCAAGGATATGTAGTCAACCTGCGAAGCAAGGTTCGATCAAACTTATTCAAAATGCTTCCAAAATGAGTATCAAACGGGCAAAATTATTCATGATTGCTCATTTTATCTTTGCCCGAAAACTCTTCATGTTCTCAAGCAAAGAGGGGCACTTATGAGCACCGAATTTTTGCCCAATATATAAATTACTCCTAAAAATATCAAAGAAATAGCTTTTAATTGTTTTATAGAAATTTAGGAATTTTTCTATATTTTTACTTGATTTGTTTCATGCGTATTTGTGTTTGGTGCATTTTTAGTAGCATTATAAATCTTAAAAAATAACAAAAATATTTTAACTTTTACATTTTTTAGATTTTAATTGCATAGTTAATTGCATTTGTAAAATATTAAAATGCCAAAAATACATTAGTCACATTACATGTATTGTTAGCTAAATGAATTATTAATTGATAAAAAAATAATAGGTTAATTTTACAAAATATGATTAATTTAGAATGTTGAGTAAAATGACTACAATTTGAACTTGATTGATTGTTGAAGAAAGAAGTGAAAAAGGGGCTGTTTTGAGTTTAAAGTCGGATTAAGCCCAGAACTTCATTGGTCCAAACTCCCAACAATCCGTCCCATTTTAGCCCCAAACCGGGTCCAACCCCTCCTAACCAAAACAGATCCCCTCTTTCACTAAAAGACTCCCTCCCCTAATCCCTAAAAGAACATAACACCCTCAACTATACAAAACCCTAGCTGAGTCGCCGCCCCCTAATCCCCAATCCTCTCAAAAAAGACAGATCCTCTCCCCCTCTAAAGGACGAACTCTAGCAGTGTTCCCTAGTTCCCATATCTCTGAAGAAGACCCAAACCTAGCTGCCCCCTAATCCCCAATCCTCTAAAAAAGATCAGATCCTCTCCCCCTCTATAGGACGAACCCTAGTAGTGTTCACTAGTTCCCATATCTCTGAAAAAGACCCAAACCTAGCCGCCACCTCTCCTCCATCACTCTTCTCTTCCTACTCACATTCTTAAACACACACGAATCTATCATCCGTCATTCTCACAAACACACACGAAATGGTTGGCTTTTTAAATTTGCTAGTAAGTCGTCCAAGGAACGTGTTTTTTACCATTGCTGCCTGCAATTTTTTCTTTTGGAGGAGGAACCTATCTGTTTAAGATGCTTCACATTGGTTGGCTTGAATACTTTTACTAGTTTAAGTTTCTAATATGCTGGCTTTGTAAAGCCTCTAGAGTAAATGACATTGAGTTTTGTGATATGCAAGTGTTTAACCAACACTGGTTTCTCTGATATCCAAGATGAAATGCCAAGATTTCCAAAAAATGACCGTATCTTTCTTTTAGCAAGAAGTCCATCCAAAAGTTAGGTTTTAAATAATTTTCAAATCATGTTCTCCCCAATATTGTATTCAATAATTAATGACCTCATAATAATCTCAAATTAGATTAGGAAATAAGTCACAAATATCGTAGTTCGCATTAGACACGTTTAAATAATCATCGTGATTATGGGTACGATTCTCGTGGCATAGTCATGATACATAATACCAATTCGAGTGTGAGTCTTACGTGACTCGACCTTAACTTCAAATAATAATAAAATCAACATGTTGTGGATCGCGGGTGCGTTTCACGTGACGCGATTCGCAATATGTACAAGAAATAAGCAAGTGCGCGACATCGCAACTTGTTCAAAATAAATTCTGTAAATACTAAAAGAGGTTAAATAAATATTAAAAAGCAGTTAGAAAGTTAAAAATGCACAATATGTTCTAAATGTATAATTAATTAGATAATTAGGTCAATCATTAATAGTTGAGCGACCGTGCTAAAATCACGGAATTTGGGAGTGCCTCACACCTTCTCCCGGAACATAATTTCTTACCCGGTCATCTGGTTTTCACAGACTTTAAACAGAGTCAAATTTCCTCGATTTGGGATTTAAAATAAATTGGTGACTTAGGACACCATAAATATTTCAAGTGATGACTCTAAATTAAATAAATAATCTCATTTCGAATAATGTCATTTTAATTGAAAAAATTTCCTATTCACTCGGGAAAAAGAAGGTGTGTCAAATCTCACCCAGTTTTTTCGTCATTTTCCCCTCCTTTCGTGAAGTTTGGCCTAACAATCCCAAACTTCAAGCATTTTTGTCTTAAGTTAAGGCATTGTAGTACCTTAACTTCAGGCATATTTGTATGAAGTTTCTCAATATTCTACAATTATACATATTCATTGTCACGACTCAAAATCCAACTAGTCGTGATGACACCTAACATATCCCGCTAGGTAAGTCAACTCATCAAGTCCAATACAAATATAACATACTGAAGAAAAATAAATGATCTCTTATACACCTCCCAAGGACTGGTAGTACAAATCATGAGATTCTAAGAGTAGAATTTACAAAACTGATATGAAACAAATACATCTTCTGTTTGAAAAGTTACATAAACAGAGTTCAATAAATCTATGGATACCATGAACAAGAGACAGTTACAATAGGGATGCCGGTACATTTTCCAAGTCAGCTCACATCGAACACAGCAACGTCGACATCCGAAATCTGCACGCAATGTGCAGGAAGTGTAATATGAGTACAACCGAACCCATATACTCAAAAAGTAACAAACCTAAACTTAGGTTGAAAGTAGTGACGAGCTTGTACCAAGGTCAGAGTCCACCCCAATATCCAGTAACATCTCATAACGATATAATTAAAGCATCACAAGGAATAACTCAATAATAAAATGCTCAACTCGTTCACAGTTCCAAAAAAAAATTTCTTTTCAAGTATAATAGTAAAACTCAATTCTTTTCACTGAAATCACCAAAATATGAGTAAGTCTGAAAACTATGATCTTTCCGATAAAACTTTCTTTCAAAATAGGAGATTTCATTTTTCAAATGGCATGAGGAAAGTACATCTCTATGCCTATATTTTCAAGTGCATGCCAATGCAATGCAAAATAGTGACCAAAACCATATGCATACTCTTAGAGTATCAATTCACCCAGTCCTCCCTGTCACTCAATCCTCTTAGTCATTCAGTCCTCCCAGTCACTCAATCCACACAGTCAATCATGCCTCACAATCACTCAATCCTCCGAAGTCACTTGGCACTCTCACTCGGTACCTACGCTCAATGGGGGTGTATACAGACTCCAGAGGGGCTCTTTCAGCCCAAGCGCTATAACAAGCCATCTCGTGGCATAAATCAATCAGGACTTCGGCCTCACTCAATCATAAATTAGTAACAACATGATGCGGCGTGCAACCCGATCCCATAATCATCCTCACAGTTAGGCCCTCGGCCTCACTCAGTCATCAATCTCTCCAGTCTCTCGGGCTCAAAATGTCATGAAAATCATCCCAAAATGATGATATAATTTATCAATAATAACAACTGAGACTGAGATATTATATGAATAAATGAATATGACTAAGTATTAAATATCAATGAAATCGGTGAGAGGACATCAATAAACGACCACTATGGGTCCCAACAATATTGGCATAAAGCCTAAACATGATATCTAGCATGATATACAACTCAATTTACTTATCACATGGTGAAAACACAGATATCAACAAAGTAGGACCACTATACAGTGTCCTGGAAACAACAGAGTCACCATTCACAGAGTACTCGCCCATACGCCCGTCACGTAGCATGTGCGTCACCTCAACATCAATCACATAACACATAATTTGGGGTTTCATACCCTCAGCACTAAGTTTAAAGAGTTACTTATCTTGAACAAGCCGACTCCAATGCCGAGTAAGCTAACAATACTCCGGAAATTCCATTATATGGGTATCAACCTTTGAACGCCTTCCAATCTCCTCAATTCCAAGCCAAACGATTCAAAACTAGTCAACCAACGTGCAAATTAATCAAAACATACTCCAATTCTTACAATTTAACAATTTATAAAAATTTCCAACTCTGCTCAAAAATTTGACAGTGGGGCCTACGTCTCGGAATCCGATGAAACTTATAAAATCCGACCATACTAATTTTACTCAAATCCGACTCCGGATCGATGATCAAATCTTGAAAATTCATTTTTATGGAATTCTAGAAAATTCCTCAATTTCTCTTGAAATATCAATAATCTAACCCCAAAAATGAAGATTAATTCATGGAATATAATCACAAGGGAGTTAGGAACACTTACCCCAAGTTTTGTGGTGAAGTTTGCCTATGAAAATCGCCCAAGCCGAGCTCCATAGCTCCAAATACGTAAAAATGGCCGAAACCCCCGTTTTATAGCATTTTACCATTCGAGCACCACAGGTGGCGCCGGGCGCTTCCTGTGGCACTGGTTCCAGTAGCTAAAAACAATATCGGCGCCGGGGATAGCGCCCATCGCTACCCTAAGCGCTGGCGATGGGAAATTATTTTTTCCCGACACGAAAATGGGCATAACTCTCTCATAGGATGTTCGAATTCGACGATTCTTTTTGGTATGGCTCCGAAATTTCGATACAGATCTAATGCTTCAGTCAAAACAGAATTTGGAGCTCGTTTGCTTAATATTATACCACTTATTCTTGAAGAAATGCTTTGAAACGTTCTTGAAATGTCCAAATCCAACTCCGATACCCATCCGAAATTCACCCGAGGCCCTCGGGACGTCAACCAATTATATCAACAATTCCTAAAACATCGTACAAACTTAGTTTATGTTTCAAATCAGATCAAACCCCAATTCAATACAAGTCACACCCCAATTCAAGCTTCACGACAACTAACGAATTCCAAATTATACATTCGATGCCGAAACCTATCCAATTAATCCGGGGTGACTTTAAATTTTGCACACAAGTCATAAATAACATAAAGAAGCTATTCCAATTTCTGAAATTGAATTTCGACTCCGATATCAAAAAGTCAACTTTCGGTCAAACTTCCGTATTCCATTTTTTCCAACTTTTGTCAAAATGCTTCAATTTATTCTACGGTCTTCGAAATAAATATCCAAACACACTCCTAAGTCCAAAATAATCATATAGAGCCATTGAAACCCCATTCTGGAGTCGTTTGCACAAAAGTCAATCCCCGGTCAACTCTTTAAACTTAAGCTTTGAACCTTAAATTTCATTCTTTCAAACTAACTCCGAAAAAACTGAAAATCAATAACAACAATTCACACAAGTCATAATACATCGTATGAAGCTATTCAAGACTTTAAATAGTAGAACGAAGCATAAGTGCCCAAAACGACCGGTTGGGTCGTTATATTCTCCCTCACTTAAACATACGTTCGTCCTCGAACGTGCTAAGAATTGTTCCTAAGCTTTTAAATTTCCATTCCATCTTATCACACACATACCCGAGGGTAATCCCATGTCACCCTATTCAATTTAGGCCTGAAGACATCATATAACAGAAAGTCACTAATTTAACATTAGTCCATATACATTGGAATCCAATTTCCATATCAAATAAATAAATAATAAATCTTTTGAAGACCAAAATATCACATCTACACTTTGTATAAGTCTAAACAAGTTGTACCAAGTCGAACTATAACTCAAATACAGCTAATTATTTAAGCCGAATTCTAAATTATTCTTTTAACATGTTGTAATCAAACCTGATAGTATCCATTCTAGGTCCAATGACCTTATATAACCAAACACAACTACTCTAGATATTTCGATGTAATCCTGCCTTTCCTGCACATAACATTATTTAAACCAACTCCTCAAACTCCGTGAGAAGAACATACTTGTGTTCATGTGTACAATTTCCTCAAATTGCTCTGTAGAGGAAGGAAACAATTAATCATATAACGATCGAGGAATCATGAATCTCACATGCTACACGGATAACTCATGTGCTAACAATAATACCCGCACAGATAGCTCACGTGCTAATAATATCAATATATATCTGCACGGACAACTCACGTGCTAATAATATCAAAATATGGATTTGCACGGACAACTCACGTGCTAATAACGTAATCCGCCTGGCATGGTCACAAACCTCCAGTCCCAGCATATCATATCGGAGCAATCCAATGAGTACACCCGTATAGGCTAAATAAAATAAGATTCACATGCTCCTGGAGTGGCATAAATAACACATTATACTGTATGCATGAGCAATTTGTGCTATCACACCTCAATCGGTAAGTTAACGCAGAATTAGTAACTACCAAGTTTGTTCGGGAATTAGTCTCTTTGTAATCTCAAGTATAGTCCAGATAGTTCTCAACAAAGTTACGTATACGAGTAACATTATACCCTTAAGCGGAATATTCCACTCTAGGCATATCATAGCCTAAGCATTTTTCCGAGTATGAATAATTACCCCGGTGTTCTCTCATAGGTTCAAGCCTCGCATATATGCGCACTCATAGTGCATAGTTATCACAATCAATTAGTGCAACTAGTGCCTCCACTGAGTTTAAATAAAATAGTCACCTCAAATATGCTACCATCTCGAAATAGTATACTTTTTGAGAACTCCCAATCTCCAAATTCATAAATCACCGTAACTGATCACAACCTCAACACTCAAATGACTAACACATCCATCAAGCACGATCATCCCATGATAAATATTTTCAAAACTCTCTCATGCCACATAGCAATAGTTTGTATATCAGTAGTCTATCAACCAAGTGAGTACTACAATACCAATGAGACATCTGTAAGTCAAAACACAATGTCCCTTCTGAAATGTACACCTTTTCTCGTGAAATACCAGGTTGTAATAACATTGATCTAAATATCTTAAATTGGCCATGTTGTCCAAAATTTGTGTGTTTTCTTCAAAACTAAACTGGCACCTTATACATGAAATTCTTAATCCCACAAGGCACACCACCTCTATTAGACTATCATACGAAAAGTACGAGCATTTTATATCTACTCTGAGTCATCAGTAGAATACATACTCGATTAGTTAGAAATATTCCATCTGCTTCCTTCCAAAAAAAAATCACAATACACCCTGTGTTCCCCATACCGGTAGAAAATATCCGGCTCAAACATTTTGAAATGTGCTTGCACATAATCAAAATATCAAAAATGAATTCCTCTAACTCGACCAAGCCACATAGGTTACCAAACCCAAGAATATTGCCACCAAAACATTTGTAAAGCATCACCACATCATTATTATAGAAAAGAATTGATCATATTCATTATCGTGTTGATCCAACTTACTACCAAGCTATTCTATTTCTTTGATTCCTTTCCGAATTACCCTCAAGTCGACACTCTTACTTGACGTACACCATGAACGTTACCCAAAGCTCACTACTAGAATTCCCAGCATAAAACCACACGGCCCTAAGGCCCATAAGCCATTGTATTCTTCTTAAGCACCCCGTAAGTATCGCAACTGAAACGCCCACTCTGAAAGTACCTTATGTGAATTTAAAATCGTTCTCTTACCTCCCTTACATTGGAATGTAGAACCCGAAGTCATATAGAATTACCGCAAGTTTCAATACTATCCAATGCAAATAATTTATTCTAGCGGTTTACGAGTCCGAAAAATTTTCCATTGCTACATATACATTTCTGAATCCATAAGAATTCTTTCAAGAATCATCTACTATGACCAACTCTAAATTGCACCGTCCAAACAAGCCAAATGACACATTCCCCATTAACACAACAATACTCAAAGAAGTAACCCTGCCTTAACACCACCGGTCGAATTTATGTCCCATGAGCACTACATTCTTCGCAATTAGTAACTTAATTGTTCCATGATTTTTCATATACTCATAAAGTGCAATATAATCCGTATCCAGGAATTTAATTATTCTAGTTTTCTCAATCTCAATGTCCGCAAGTCATAACTTACCCACAAGTATGTCTCGAACCAAAATCTAAATTTAACATATAACCATCAAAATCGAATTGTCAATAGCAAGCTCCCCCACTTGGCTCAAAGCCATAGATCAAAACATTAAATAATTTTCTATACTCATATTCAGTTACTGCCATGACACTTAGTGAGATTTGACTAAATTTTTCACAAGCTCATGCAACACAACCTATATGGTTTCTCAAATCGTCCACAAAGCTCACCTTCATTCTCGTGATAGTCAGGTCAACTTTCTTGACTAATTCAAATTCAAATCCCAATACCACTACCCTACCAGTAGTAAAGAAAAAAATTCTCCACACAATATTGTAAGGATCACACATCTTAGTTTACCTCGCAGGTGATAACCCACATGTTTAGCTTCAAACTGGCATCTCACTATGACCTTTCACAGCCACAAATATTAGGCCATCAATTAATCTTTCTGAGTTTGGACTCATCAACAAGACATGAAAATTTTAATTTGTCCCACAATTTCACAACATGAAAGATCCTTCAACACATTCATAACTCGAGACTCTACATCAAAATCGAGACAGGAGTCATATACTCAAAATTCCCTTTTTCACTTTCAAACCATCTAAATACATCCTGCAGTCATCTCATACTCATCATATCACCATCCGACCGCTCATCGAGCCACATATTTCAACTCATAAGGTCACTACCAGACATATAAGTTCAATACACATGTTGTTACAACTGAAACTATCGAGCGTAAGCTGCGGTCTACACCTGGCCTCAAGTCCTCCAAACTGGCCCATTACCGAAACACAAATTACACATCTCGAATCTCGTTCATGGAATTACAAGCCTTCAATGCACAACTGATACTGAGCGCTCACATGCACACACACATGTGTGTAAGGAATTCAAAGAGTTATATTTCAAAGTTGAATCAATTACGCACGATAAGGAAAGAAAGATGGGAAGTTTATCCTAAATGCCCTATAGCCTCTCGAAGATAAGTATGGACGACATCATACCGATCCACAAGACTCTACTAGACACTTTCTCACGACTTGTAGAACCTATGAACCTAGAGCTCTAATACCAATTTGTCATGACCCAAAATTCAACTAGTCGTGATGGCACCTAACCCATCCCGCTAGGTAAGCCAACTCATCAAGTCCAATACAAATATAACATACTGAAGAAAAATAAATGATCTCTTATACACCTCCCAAGGACTGGTAGTACAAATCATGAGCTTCTAAGAGTAGAATTTACAAAACTGATATGAAACAAATACATCTTCTGTTCGAAAAGTTACATAAACAGAGTTTAATGAATCTAAGGATACCATGAACAAGAGGTAGCTACAACAGGGACACCGATACATTTTCCAAGTCAGCTCCCATCGAACATAGCAACGTTGACATCCGAAAACCTGCATAAAATGTGAAGTAAGTGTAGTATGAGTACAACCGAGCACATGTACTCAAAAGGTAATAAGCTTAAACTTAGGTTGAAAGTAGTGACGAGCTTGTACCAATGTCAGAGTCCACACCAATATCCAGTAACATCTCATAACAATATAATTAAAGCATCACAAGGAATAACTCAATAATAAAATGCTCAACTCGTTCACAGTTCCAATTTTTTCTTTTCTTTTCAAGTATAATAGTAAAACTCAATTCTTTCACTGAAATCACCAAAATATGAGTAAGTCTGAAAACTATGATCTTTCCCATAAAACTTTCTTTCAAAATAGGAGATTTCATTTTTCAAATGGCATGAGAAAAGTACATCTCTATGCCTATATTTTCAATGTGCATGCCAATGCAATGCAAAATAGTGACCAAAACCATATGCATACTCTCAGAGTATCAATTCACTCAGTCCTCCCTGTCACTCAATCCTCTCAGTCACTCGGTCCTCCCAATCACTCAATCCTCTCAGTCACTCAGTCCTCCCAATCACTCAATCCTCACAGTCACTCATGCCTCACAATCACTCAATCCTCCGAAGTCACTCGTCACTCGCACTCAGTAGGTACCTGCGCTCGATGGGGGTGTGTACAGACTCCGGAGGAGCTCTTTCAGCCCAAGCGCTATAACAAGCCATCTCGTGGCATAAATCAATCAGGACCTCGGCATCACTCAATCATAAATCAGTAACAACATGATGCGGCGTGCAGCTCGATCCCATAATCATCCTCACAATTAGGCCCTCGGCCTTACTCAGTCATCAATCTTTCCAGTCTCTCGGGCTCAAAATGTCATGAAAATCAGCCCAAAAATGATGATATAATGTATCAATAATAACAACTGAGACTGAGATGTTATATGAATAAATGAATATGACTGAGTATGAAATATCAATGAAATCGGTGAGATGACATCAATAAACGACCACTACAGTGTCCTAGAAACAACAGAGTCACCATTCACAGGGTGCACGCCCACACGCCCATCACATAGCATGTGTGTCACCTCAACATCAATCACATAACACATAATTCGGTGTTTCATACCCTCAACACTAAGTTTAAAAGAGTTACTTATCTTGAACAAGCCGACTCCAATGCCGAGTAAGCTAACAATACTCCAGAAATTCCATTATATGCGTATCAACCTTTGAATACCTTCCAATATCTTCCAAGCAAAACGATTCAAAACTAGTCAACCAACGTGCAAATTAATCAAAACATACTCCAATTCTTACAATTTAACAATTTATAAAAATTCCCAACTCTGCTCAAAAATTTGACAGTAGGGCCCACGTCTTGGAATCCGATGAAACTTACAAAATCCAATAACCCATTCAATTACGAGTTCAACCATACTAATTTTACTCAAATCCGACTCCGGATCGATGTTCAAATCTTGAAAATTCATTTTTATGGAATTCTAGAAAATTCCTCCATTTCTCTTGAAATATCAATAATCTAACCCCAAAAATGAAGATTAATTCATTGAATATAATCACAAGGGAGTTAGGAACACTTACCCCAAGTTTTGTGGTGAAGTTTGCCTCTGAAAATCACCAAAACCGAGCTCCATAGCTCCAAATATGTAAAAATGGCCGAAACCCCCTTTTATAGAATTTTACCATTCGAGCGCCACAGGTGGCACCGGGCGCTATCTGTTGCGCTGGTTCCAGCAGCTAAAAACAATCTCGGCGCCAGGGATAGCGCCCAGCGCTACCCTGAGTGCTGGCGGTGGGAAATTATTTTTCCCCGACACAAAAATGGGCATAACTCTCTCATATGATATCCGAATTCGACGATTCTTCTTGGTATGGCTCCGAAATTTCGATACGGATATGATTCTTCAGTGAAAACAGAATTTGGAGCTCGTTTGCTTAATATTACACCACTTATTCTTAAAGAAACACGTTGAAACGTTCTTGAAATGCCCAAATCCAACTCCGTTACCCATCCGAAATTCACCCGAGGCCCTCGGGACGTCAACCAATTATATCAACATGTCCTAAAACATCGTACAAACTTAGTTGATGTTTCAAATCAGATCAAACCCCAATAAAATACAAATCACACCCCAATTCAAGCTTCACGGCAACGAATGAATTTCAAATTCTACATTCGATGTCGAAACCTATCCAATCAATCCGGAATGACTTTAAATTTTGCACACAAGTCATAAATAACATAAAGAAGCTATTCCAATTTCTGAAATTGAATTTCGACCCCAATATCAAAAAGTCAACTCTCGGTCAAACTTCCGTATTCCATTTTTTTCCAACTTTTGTCATAATGCTTCTATTTATTCTACGGTCTTCGAAATAAATATCCGAACACACTCCTAAGTCCAAAATCATCATATAGAGGCATTGAAACCATTAAAACTCCATCTCGGAGTCGTTTGCACAAAAGTCAAACTCCGTTCAACTCTTTAAACTTAAGTTTTGAACCTTAAATTTTATTTTTTCAAACTAACTCCGAAATAACTGAAAATCAAAAACAACAATTCACACAAGTCATAATACATCATATGAAGCTATTCAAGACTTCAAATAGTAAAAAGGTGCATAAGTGCCCAAAACGACCGGTTGGATCGTTATATTCAATTCAAACCCTCAAGCAATATTTAATAAAGATGCCCAGTTTACAAAAACAAAGCACATAATCTCAAGCAGGAGAAGGAAGAGAAGAACAGGATCACGTTTACCAATATTAAGCACAAATCAAATCATTTTTAAAAAGTGAATGAAGTATATGTTAAATGGCGGCACGTCGTAAAATCAATATCTATATATTTATTTATCTATAATTGAGGGGGCATTAGGTATCTATATGGCAGCGTCCATCAACTAGGAATTCCATTGATCTTTTTTGTCCTTTTTTTTTTTTTGCTTTTTACTCCTATTTTTAATTTTTAATTATTATTATTATTATGAAAACCCAATAGTCACTTAAAAGATCATGTCCAATTTTATCGGAGGTGGCGAAGGCCTCATTTGTTTTTTTTAATATTAAGATGTCTGAATCTGAATACACATCTGAATATCAAGATGTATATTAAAATTAAGACATCTGAATCTGAATACACATCTGAATATATTAAGATGTGTATTAAGATCTGAATACTAAATAGTTAGGACTGTTTGATTTTTAACATCTGAATGTATAAAATTTATCGTAATTTGAAAATTAATAAATATAAAAGTCAAATGAAATACTAACTAATCTAATATTCTATCAATAAAATATATAATTTTATAATATAAGATAGTTGTTGGTAGTGATGGCTAACGGGCGAATGCCGACTAGAGGCGGTGGTTGGGGGTAGTTTTGGTTGATGATGGTGGTTCATGCTAGTAGCTAGTAGTGATTGATAGTGGTGGCGATTATGATTGAGGATGATGGTGGTGGGTGATGATAGTTAATAATGGCTGGTGCTGGTAGTAGTTGTGATTGAGAAATGTGGCAGGTGAGTGGTGGTAGGTTTTAATGATGGGCAGTGCCAGGTGTGGTTGTTGATGATGATGGGGTGATCAGTTGTGGTAGTTGAGGTGGACGAGTATTGATTGTGGGTGAGAATGATGGTGGTCGGAGTGGTGGAGATAGTGGGTGGTGATGGTCGATAATGGTGGTGTGGTGGTGGTAGAGATGGTGGTGGTTGAGTATGGTGGTAGTTGATAATGGTAGGCGGTGACGGCAATTACTAATGAATATGCGATATCATCTTAATGAAAGTAAGTCTCTGTTAAGATCTTCATCATACAGACCTATTCAGACCCATTAAGTAGATGTGAAGTAAAAAAACAAACACACTTAATATTTAAGATCTGAATAATTAAGATTCAGATTTTAAAAATAAACGCACTTGATATCTGAGATCTGAATGATTAAGATTCAGACATCCATCAAGTGCAATGAGGCCGAAGCGACGTTTCAAAAGAAACCGTAAAGAAAGCAGTGGTTCCCTTCTATTAAAGGTGTAGGGCTTTTCTATCAACCAACTCCGCCGCCAAAAGTGAGAGATGAAAATCATAATCGAACGCTTCGATCGGTCAGCATTACTCAACCTATATGCATTGGATGCCCGTCACTAATCTTCTTGGTAAACCGCTGTAAAATTATAGCTTAAGCTCACTTTGGTCCGTATGTTTTCTAGAAGAAAGCCACAAATTAATAAACTGGCTTGCTTTCATTACAAATAACTCTCTGAAAAGCAAGTGAAGATCGAATCTTTTGATGTTTGATGTTCTTTCTATATTTCACTAATGAATAAATTTGTAGCATGGTTCTTTCAAAAAAAAAAAAAAACTTGCTTCAGCATTTGTCTTTTGCATGTATCTATGCTTTTGATTTTACAAAAATATGATATTAGGATTAAGTCTTTTGCTTAGATGCAATTTAGTACATATATATTAGCGAGGACGAGGAGACAATGGTCGGCATAAAGTGTGTTTGTTTACTTCGAAAATACGAGTAACAATTAAATTTGATTTGTGATTTTAAAGATATTTGATATAGTTCAATACCAATTAGTAATCAAGAAATATGAAGTATAAATGAAAGAAACAAGTGAATCAAACTAATGTTACTCAGCAGTAATGACCTCGAGCTTAGTGGCCTCGAGATGGATTAAGAGCAATAAAGTAAGAACAATAAATGTAAAGGACAATTCTGATGAACAGTAGAAAAAAAGTAGAGAGTATATTCTTTTCTCTATGATTAGATGATCTTACAAATGATTGGAGTCCCCTTTATATAATAGGGGAACCCTAAATAAGGTATATCTCTATTTACAGTAAGGAATATTCTTGATACAACTGTCTAACCGCCTAGTACGGAATCGTACAATCTTATTTCAGAATTTGTGCCATGATCTTGGGGACGTGGCAGGAATCTAGCTCATTCTGTTACAAATCCATAACGGTACAATTTCGGGGTCGAGCATACTTAACTTTGGTATTCCTTGCACTCCTATCTTCGGGCATTGCATTCCGTCCTTGAGCTCGAGTCTAGTGCGGCGACCTCAAAGTCGAGCTTGCTTGAACTTGGACCTAAGGCGATCCCGGGCTTTGGACGATCTCTCAAGCCTATAGATTGAAGGCATACGATCTCGGCCCCATATATATATAGTCCCCGCATTTCTTAAAGTAGGTCGATAAGAAATGATTTGACCTTTAACGCCCCGATGCCTTGGTCTCAATATCAATCTCGTGATGTCAGTTGCTGAAGTGACTGAAATGTCGCTTTCGTGCAGTTCCCAAAGTCATTAATTAGAGGCGACTGACAATTGCCTATTTGGCTTCCCCAACATGCTTGAGTAACCTTTATAAATAGGCCAACTTCATCCTTTGACAAATTTTACTTCTCTAAACGTTTTCCAAAATTTTATTAGCTCCTTCTCTGAGTTCATCCTTTTCTTTAGTTTGTCTTTACTTCATCATCAACCCTTTCTCTTTGAATCTCTTCACCATAATGGCTAAAACATCTAAATCCGTTCCTCAAAAAGAAAAAATTTCTTCATCATCACGATCGGCCAAAAGTAAAGCGGTAGTGCCACCTCGTATTGAGGAGTGTATTCCTCCACCGTATGAAATAATATCTGATTTCAAAATCAAAAAACATGCATCGACACCAGGTCGATGTGAGCCCATGTCTCGATACCTCTGTTTAATAACCGAGGATGAGCTTGAGCAGGTAAAAAAGGACTGCAACTGGGAGAACAAAGACGTAGTGATCCCTTCTCCCGAGGAGGACATCACCATATATAAAGCATTTACGTAAGTGTGTATACCTACCCATTCACGTTGGGCCCCGCAAATCCAGCTCTGGGTCCCATAGATCCAGTTATTCTTGACTTTTGCCAACGATACCAAGTAACGCTTGGCCAGATCTACCCTTCATTCTGGCGAATCGTTTATTTGATCAGATTCTTTTCGAGTCAGGTCGAGGGGATTCCTTTCACCCTCGACCATCTGATCAGACTATACAGTCCTCGACTTTATCGAGGTGGCTTGATAAAACTGCAATGCCGATCCTCAAAATCTCTCTTCTCCAGTATCGATGAGGACAAAGACCGAGGGTGGATGGGCAGGTTTGTCCGAGTCAGGACCTCCGACCTGATTCCTACTGAGAGCATGTCGTTCCCCTAAGAGTGGAACATGAAACGTAAGTACATGTTTATTGATGATCACTTTATACCCTGCTTCCCTTATTCTCTCCCGATTTTATCTTTTTCTCGACCTAACCTCTTTCTGATGGTGCAACTATTGCTTGGTTTCCTGATGTGGTCCCAGACCTTGAAGGCTGGGTTCAAAAACTAGCCTCTACTTCCTCATACTCGGAGCGCTACTGGCGTGACCTGGCCAAGGGCCGATGGGAGGCTAAAAACCATAGTGAGTTCTTTTGTCTGTTTACTTGTGTTTCTCAGTGAAATACTTACTTTGTTTACATGCAGGCCTTGGAGACACCGTTGCTATATGTCCATCCCCGGCCGGCGAAGAAGAGATCCCAAAAGCCTCCAAAAGAAAATAAGAGAAAGAGGGGGTCGCCTGTAACTACATCGAAGCCGAAGAAAAGCATGGTTCGAAAGCCTAAGACCGAGCTTATCAAAAAGGTGATATACCCTTTGAAATTTTGTTATGCATTTTCCCGGTTGATCGGCTAACCATTTTGACTATGCAGGCTCAACAAAAGAGCGAGCTGGTGGAGCAGCTCCGAGAGGAGCTCAAGCTGAAGGAGGCTGAGACCTTGGGGTGGAGGCAAGGCATGGAAGAAAGATACTCTTTGAGAGCAGCTGACTTCGATCGAACGCCAGTTTCAAAGTATGAAGGAGGAGAGCTTGGCTCGGGGCCGCAAAATCTTTGCTCAAAATCTCTCTTCTCCATTATCGATGATGATAATTACCGAGGGCGGATGAGCCGATTTGTCCGAGTCAGGACCTTCGACCTGATTCTTGCGGAGAGGATGTCGTTCCTCGAGGAGTGGAACATGAAACGAAAGCACATGTTTATCGATGATCATTTAATACACTATTTCCCTTTTTCTCGACCTAACCTCTTTCCGATGGTGTAGTTATTGCTTGGTTTCTTGGTGTGGTCTCGGACCTTGAAGGCTAGGTCCGAAAACTGGCCTCTACTTTCTCATACTCAGAGCACTGTTGGCATGACCTGGCCAAGGGCCGATGGGAGGCTAAAAACCATGGTGAGTTCTTTTGTCTGTTTACTTGTGTTTCTCAGCGAAATGCTTACTTTGTTTATATGCAGGCCTTGGAGACACCGTTGCTATGCGTCCATCCCCGGCCGGCGAAGAAGAGATCCCAAAAGCCTCCAAAAGAAAATAAGAGAAAGAGGGGGTCGCCTGTAATTACATCGAAGCCGAAGAAAAGCATGGTTCGAAAGCCTAAGACCGAGCTTATCGAAAAGGTGATATACCCTTTGAAATTTTGTTATGCATTTTCCCGGTTGATCGGCTAACCATTTTGACTATGCAGGCTCAACAAAAGAGCGAGTTGGTGGAGCAGCTCCAAGAGGAGCTCAAGTTGAAGGAGGCTGAGACCTTGGGGTGGAGGCAAGGCATGGATCGCCTTGCCTCGAAGAATGATACTCTTCGAGAGCAGTTGGCTTCGATCAAACGCTAGTTTCAAAGTGTGAAGGAGGAGAGCTTGGCTCGGGGCAGCAAAATCAAGGAGCTTGGCTCGAAATCTCTCTTCTCCATTATCGATGAGGACAAAGACCAAGGGTGGATGAGCCGGTTTGTCAGAGTCAGGACCTCCGACCTGATTCCTGCTGAGAGGATGTCGTTCCCCGAGGAATGGAACATGAAACGTAAGCACATGTTTATCGATGATCATTTTATACACTACTTCCCTTTTTCTCGACCTAACCTTTTTCGGATGGTGTAGCTATTGCTTGGTTTCTTGGTGCAGTCTCAGACCTCGAAGACTGGGTCCGAAAACTGGCCTCTACTTTCTCATACTCGGAGTGCTGCTGATGTGACCTGGCCAAGGGCTGATGGGAGGCTAAAAACCATGGTGAGTTCTTTTGTCTATTTGCTTGTGTTTCTCAGCAAAATGCTTACTTTGTTAATATGCAGGCCTTGGAGACGTCGTTGCTATGCGGCCGCCCCCGGCCGGCGAAGAAGAGATCCCAAAGCCTCCCAAAGAAAAGAAGAGAATGATGGAGTCGCCTGTAACTACACCGAAGCCGAAGAAAAGTATAGTTTGAAAGCCTAAGACCGAGCTTATCAAAAAGGTGATATACCATTTGAAATTTTGTTATGCATTTGCCCGGTTGGTCGGCTAACCATTTTGACTATGTAGGCTCAACAAAAGGGCAAGCTGGTGGAGCAGCTCTGAGACGAGCTCAAGATAAAGGAGGCTGAGACCCTGGGGTGGAGGCAATGCATGGATCGCCTTGCCTCGGAGAAAGCTACTCTTTGAGAGTAGCTGGCTTCGATCGAACACTAGTTTCAAAATGTGAAGGAGGAGAGCTTGGCTCGGGGCCGCAAAATCGAGGAGCTTGAAGCTGAGTCTGCTGCCGAAGGTGCCAAGGCCAAATCTAAAGCAGAGGCCCTTTATATCTTCGTATCAAGTTGACGCTGAAGCAGCCAACACCCGGGCAAAGGAGATCTCCGTTGTGGCTGAAGTTAAGTTATCATGTGCACTTGACCATGCCAGGTGACAGTCCCGGAGAGAAACCCTCGAGGAGGTGCATGCTCGCAGCTTCGATCATTCCGCTGATATTGAAAAGGCAAAGACTTTGGAAGAATAGGCTGCCACTTTGCTTTCAGATGACGAGGATTCAGCCAGTGGCTCTGAGAGCGGGGGAGATGAAGTCCCCGAGGGGGAGGTTCCCGAGGACAAAGCTCCCTAAGGTGTAGCTTCCGAAGATGTATCCCCGGAGTAGATTTAAGTTTCTTTGTTTTTGTGCAAGTATCTCTTGTGTAAATATCTTTTGTAATCATCTTCTGAAAATACAAAAGGACCTTTTATCTCTTTTTTGACTTGTGTTGAATTTCATTTTTTTTTAATTTTTGATTTTTTCATTGTACAACCCAAATGATCAGTCCGAGTATTGGTTTGGACTCAGAACATAATAAGCCCTTAGGGTTTTT
Source organism: Nicotiana sylvestris (assembly GCF_000393655.2). Taxonomy (NCBI): domain Eukaryota; kingdom Viridiplantae; phylum Streptophyta; class Magnoliopsida; order Solanales; family Solanaceae; genus Nicotiana; species Nicotiana sylvestris. Next base: position 61,860,504 of record NC_091058.1, read on the forward strand.
ACTGATCAACATAATGCCTCTTGAGGTCTTAAGTAATTCTCGAGCTTAAATCAACTGGATGTGAGCTCGTAACAATGGAACTCTTGGGTCCAGATCGAGTGAGAACGAGGCTTTATACTCTACATGTTTTAGTCCTTAAGCTCCTTTTAAGTTGGCCTTAGAATCTTATAGCCCTTAGGCTCTTGCATATCGGCCCTTATGCTCTTTAAGTTGGCCCTTAGGCTCTTATATATCGGCCCTTAGGCTCTTTAAGTTGGGATGACTCGGCCTCTAAAGTAGCTATATAATATTTTCCTCTTTTCGGTTAAAAGACTTAGTGAAAATTTAACTATGCCTTGTCATGTGTTTTGTACCCGTGTGGGTTTTTTGAAGGTTCGGCGTATCGGAATCTTATTAGTTTGTGTAAACATGATCGGATACCTCTTGAGGTTTTTTTGAAGGCTGATGTTATCGAAGCCTTCAAGTTATTCGAGGGCTGAATTTATTGAAGCCCTTTATATTTCCCTTTTGCCGAGGGTAGCCTGATTTAACCGGTTTTTACATAGTGTTTGAATGCCTTTAATTTATAGAGGAATTCGGACGTCTTCGAGCCGCATTACTTCGGTCGTAGCCTTTATGTAACCGTAGTCTTTAATATGGTCTTAGCCTTCGGGTATGTCGCTTGGACTTGTTTTCCCGATAACCTTTCGAACTTGTTCAAAAATTAGTCCCTCAGTATATTAGCCTTGGCCTTTGTTTCGAGGGGATGTCTCTTTGAGGTCTTATGAATCCAAGTTTTTGATAACTCAAATGTGCTGACATCTGATGACAGTCCCCGAGTATCTCGGGGTTGTATTCATGCTTTGACTTTTGAGTTGTTTCCCGTAGGATCATAAGTGTAGAGCTCGTATAATAGTAGACTTCTTTGAGACACAAAGTATTTTTTGATATAAACAAAATGCTTCTTCAAATAATTGATACATGCGTACATGTTTTTCAGTTGAGGTTCAACTATTCTATATGGACACGGTTCATCTGACCATTTGGCCCATTACAAAATTTTCTTATCGAGGCCCTCTTAGGCGTGAAGTATTTTCCTCGAAAATATGACCTCCGAGGGTGATGCCCCCCAGTATCGAGGTTGATTGAAAAAGAAGCCTTGGGTACTGTTGAGTTCTCCTTAGGTAGCATATAGTTGTTGCCTCGTTAAAAACCTTGCCAGTAAAACCCATTTGGGACAAAATCCGATCTAAGGGAAAAAGAGTGCAACACATGCTTTAAAACCTAAGGCCTTCATGCAAAAAGGTGCCTTCAATAGCTTCGATCGAACATCTACAATAAGTTAGTTCCAAATTTGAATGGACAGAAAAGATACATTCATATCTTAGTAATATTATCGTTTGAGTAATAATACGTTCCAATTGTTCGGCAGTTGTTCACCTTCCATTGTGCTAAGTTTGTAAGATCCTTTACCGACAACTATGAGGACTCGGTACGGTCCTTCCCAATTCGGGCTTAGTTTTCCTTCATTCGGGTCTCGAGTATTAAGGGTAACTTTCCGTAGAACTAAGTCCCCAACTCCGAAGTGTCGAAGGTTGGTCCTTCTATTGTAGTATCTTTTGATACTTTGCTTCTGCGCGGCCATCCAAATAAGCGTCGCTTCTTGTTATTCATCTAGTAGCTCGAGGGTAGTATTCATGGCCTCGTAATTTGACTCCTCTGATGTATGTCGAAACCTGGCGTTGAGTTCTCTGACTTCGACAGGGATGAGGGCCTTAGAGCCATATACTAGAGAGAATGGAGTGGTCCCCGTGTTGGTCTTTGATGTTGTTCGATATGCGCAATGGACCTCGGGTAGGACCTCTTTCCATTTCCCTTTCACATCGTCCAGTCTCTTCTTCAAATTTTGAATGATATTTTTATTTGTTGATTCGGGCTGTCCATTTCCAATTGGGTGGTATAGTGTCGATAAAATCCTCTTTATTTTATGTGCTTCAAGGAACTCTGTCACCTTTCTACCGATGAATTCTTTTCCATTATCACACATAATCTCGGCAGGTATCCCGAATCGGCATATGATATGGTCCCAGATGAAGTCAATGACCTCTTTCTCTCGGACCTTCTCGAAGGCCTGTGCTTCCACCCATTTAGAAAAATAATCAGTCATAAACAAAATAAACTTGGCTTTACCTGGGGCCGTTGGTAAGGCTCCGACTACATCCATCCCACATTTCATGAAAGGCCACGGGGATGGGACTGAATGGAGTTGTTCTCTGGGCTGATTGATCGTCGATGGAAATCGTTAGCACTTATCACATTTCTTGAATAATTCTTTAGTATATTTTTCCATGCTATCCTAGTAATACCCTGCTCTAATAATTTTACGAACCAAAGACTCAGCGTTGGAGTGGTTTCCATAAGTGCCTTCGTGGGTTTCTCGTAGAACATAATTTGTGTCCCCTGGCCCCAAACATACCGCCAATAGACCATCGAATGTTCTCCGGCACAACGTTCCATCTTCATATAATGCGAGCCTAGCAGCCTTGGTCCGTAGGGCCCTTGATTCTTTGTGGTTCGATGGGAGTTTACCACTCTTCAAATAGTCGATATACTTATTCCTTCAGTCCCACGTCAAACTTATTGAATTTATCTCGGCGTGACCCTCTTCAACCATAACCTCAATAATTGGATGACAGTCCCCGGGATGTTGTCATCATATTCGATCGAGGATCCCAGATTAGCAAGTGCATCAGCCTCGTTGTTTTGTTCTCGAGGCACATGATCCAGAGTCCATTCATTGAAGCGGTGCAAAGCTACCTATAGCTTATCCAAGTATCGTTGCATTCTATCCTCTCGAAATTCAAAGCTTTTGAATACTTGGTTCACCACCAACAGAGAAACGCACTTGGCTTCGATGACTTCTGCTCCCAAGCTTTTAGTTAGTTCGAGACCTGAAATCATGGCCTCATACTCGGCCTCATTGTTACTCAATCTAGAAGTTTTGATAGATTGCCTAATGGTATCACCTGTGGGTGGTTTTAAAATAATGCCAAGCCCGGACTTTTTTACATTCGAGGTACCATCCGTGAAAAGGGTCCATACCCCCGATGATGTACCTGAACTCAGCAGGAGTTCTATTTCCACTTCGTGTACGAGGGTCGGTGTAAAATTGGCCACGAGGTCAGCTAGATTTGAGACTTGATGGCCGTTCGGGGTTGATATTCGATATCGCACCCGCTAAGCTCGACGGCCCATTTGGCCAATTGGCCCAATAGCTCGGGCTTATGTAAAACATTTCGAAGGGGGTAAGTGGTTAATAAACATATAGGATGGGATTGAAATTATGGTTTTACCTTTATAGAAGCGCTTATCAATGCAAGTGCTAATTTTTCTAAGTGAGGGTACCTAGTCTCAGCATCTCCTAGAGTTAGGCTTACATAATAAACAGGGAATTACGTACCTTGCTCTTCTCGAACCAGTACCCCACTTACCGCTATCTCGGATACTGCCAAATATAGGTAAAGTTTTTCTTCTACCTTCGGGGTGTGAAGCAAATGCGGGCTCGATAAATATCGCTTCAATTCTTCCAAGGGTTGTTGGCATTCTGGGGTCCATGCGAAATCTTTTTTCTTTTTGAGCAAGGAAAAAAACTGGTGACTCCAATCCGACGACTTCGAAATGAATCGACCCAAAGCTATTCGCCCTATTAGCCTTTGCATGGCCTTCACACTATCTATGATCGTGATATCCTCGATAACCTTGATCTTATCGGGGTTGATTTCGATACCCTGATTTGACACCATGAAGCCGAGGAACTTACTCGAGCCAACTCCAAAAGCATATTTCTTTGGGTTAAGATTCATGTTGTATTTTCTCAAAATTGCAAATGTTTCCTGCAAATGAACTAAATGGTCCTCTGTGCGCAGGGACTTAACCAACATATCATCAATATAGACTTCCATTATTTTACCTATCTGTTCTTCGAACATTTTGTTAACTAGGCGTTGGTATGTTGCTCCTGCATTTTTTAGCACGAAAGGCATTACATTGTAACAATAAGTTCCAAATTTAGTAATAAATGAAGTATTTTCCTAGTCCTCCGGGTTCATCTGAATCTGATTGTACCTAGAGTAGGCATCGAGAAAAGTTAGGGTCTGTGGCCAGCTGTGGCATCGATCATACGATCGATGTTTGGCAAGGGAAAAGAATCTTTTGGACATGCTTTATTTAGGTCCTTATAATCTACGCACATTTTAAGTTTGTTTCCTTTTTTAGGAACTACAACTACGTTGTCTAACCACTTGGGGTACTTTACCTCCCGAATAGATCCTATTTTAAGAAGTTTGGTTACCTTGTCTTTTATGAAAGCATGTTTTACCTCAGACTGAGGCCTCCTTTTTTACTTTACCGATTTGAACCTGGGTCTATGCTTAGCCGATGTGTGGTAATTTCCATTGGAATCCCTATCATATCTAAATGGGACCAAGCAAAGCAATCCATATTATCAATAAGAAATTGAATGAGTTTTTTCTTGAGTTTGGGGGTCAATCCCATTCCCAGGTATACCTTTCTCTCGGGCAACTATTCGATAAGTATGACCTACTCCAGTTCCTCGACAGTTGACTTGGTTGCACCGGACTCTTGGGGAACGACGAAGGTTCGAGGAGTAAGGAAATCCTCTTCTTCGTCTTTGATTACCTGTTGCTCCGACTCCATCGAGGCTGAGGGCTGTGATTGCTATTTAGCCGCATGCTTACCTTTGTTTCTCGATTTCTCTAAGATCAAAGGTTATGGTATTGGCACCACTTCCTCGATTGCAAACATCTCTTTTGCAGCATGTTTCTCTCCGTAGACTATTTCCACTTCTTCCTCTGTCGGGAACTTCATCATCTGGTGAAGAGTTGAAGGCACTACCCTCATGTTGTGTATCCATGGTCTCCCGAGGAGTTCGTTATACCTCATGTCACCTTCGATGACATGGAATTTGGTATCTTGTATGGTCCCAGCTACGTTTACTAGCAATATAATCTCTCCCTTTGTTGTTTCACTTGCCATGTTGAAGCCATTTAGCACCCGGGATGCAGGTACAATCTGATCTTGTAGGCCGAGTTGTTCTACGACCCTTGATCTGATTATGTTCGTCGAGCTACCTGGATCCACTAAAACATGTTTAACTTGAATTTTATTTAAAAGGATAGAGATTACCAGGGCGTCGTTGTGAGGCTGAGATATGACTTCTGCTTCCTCGTCACAGAATGACAAGACGTCCTCGGGCGCATAGCTCCGAGTTCGTTTTCTCTTGTGATCGACACCTTAGTGCGTTTGAACACAGGTCTTTGTGGGATATTGGCACCGCCAACGATCATGTGGATAACATGTTGTGTTTCTTTCTGCTTATTTTTTCTTGCATCTCTCTCCCTAAAGTGGTTTTTAGCCCTATCACTTAGGAATTCTCGAAGGTGGCCCTCGTTGAACAACCGAGCCACTTCTTCCCTTAGATGCCTGCAATCTATTGTTCTATGACCATGTGTGCCATGATACTTGCACATCAAGTTCGGTTTTCTTTGAGAAGGATCAGTCTGTATAGTCCTGGGCCATTTGGTGTCTTTGATTCTCCCAATAGTTGACACAATCCCTGATGCATCTACGCTAAAGTTGTACTCCTTTAGTCGAGGTGCCTCTGCGGGATTAGCATGCTTATCGAATATGCTTTTACTCATGAGTCCCTGAGAACTTTGACCTCAATCGTTTCTCCAATCATTATGAGGAGTGTTTCGACCTGAACCGTTGTTCCTTAGATCGACATATGGCTGATATCGTTCCCTGTTCGATCTTGATTCCCTATCTGTATCTATTGGGGGCTTGGCTGCGAATCTATTAGGATGAACTGAACTCGAGGGGTTCCTAATTGGTCATCCTTGACCCTAATTTTTGACTAGTAGCGATTGTGCACATCTGACCATGTCACCGCTAGATATTCGATCAAGTTTTGCTTTAACTATCAAGAAGCAATGGAACTCTACTCGTTCAAACCCTGCATAAAGGCCTATACTGCCCAGTCATCAGAGACCAGTGGTAATTCCATTCTTTCCATCTGAAACCTGGACACGAACTCCCTTAACATCTCGTCGTTCCTTTGTTTTATCTTGAAGACGTTCGATTTCCTCGTGGCCACCTTTATGGCTCCGACGTGTGCTTTCAAAAGGCATCTGCTAACATAGCAAACGAGTTAATAGAGTTAGGAGCTAAGTTGTGATACCTGTGAGCACGTGATTTTTGCCCTACGAGAACTACTCCCAGAAAATTCAAAATAAGATAGTTTTGTGTTGTTTGTGATTTATTTGTATTTGTCTGTGCATGATTATTTTTAATTTAATTAAGGAAAAAAATACAAAAAAATAAATATATGTGCATTTAGGATTTAACTTTACAAGTAGGAATTAATTAAACAATATTTGAATTTATAAGAATGAAAATAACAAAAAATATGTACTTTGCATTTTTAATTTAATCTCCAATTGTGTGATTTTATTTTGGTTGGTATTTGATTGTGCATGATAATTGTTATTAGAAGATAATTAGTATTTTTTAATTTTGGTTGGTAATTTAATCTAAATTTTAGATAGGAAATAAGAAGAAAAAGAAGAAACAAATAAGAAAGATGGGAAATTCGGACCAGGCCCATACCAAAAATCAGCCCAATACCCGCCCCAATCCAGTCCGTCTCAGAGACAAACCAAACGGCGTCGTTTAGTAACGCTCAATCTGGGTCGTTGATCTCAGCTGATCAACGGTCCAGATCAACTCCTCCGTCACCCGACCCATTCCCATCCAAGACCGAATCCGGTCTCAAGGGTAAACGAAGCGACGTCGTTTTCGTTTATGAATGGATCCAAGCCATTGATCTCATCAGATTGAACGGCCTGGATTCATCCCACCCTTTCATATATATACTTCAAATAATACCCCACCCCCCAAACCAAACCCCCCTCGCCCCATCGTCTCTCTCAGACCCTTCAGAGACGACCCCCCCCCCAAACCCTAGCCGCCCTCGTTCCCTTCGCCTGAAAACCCGGCGGCGACGGCTCTGATGGCTATGAAAATAACACCCCTGAACTACCCTGCTCCCCCCTCTCCGATTCCACACTCCATTAACCTCGAATCATACTACAACTTCTCGAATCTTCGATAGAAGATCCCCGTCCCAAACCCTAGCATGTCCATTTAACCCCAAAATCACACCCAATAATCCCCTTGACCTCCTCGTCGCTAATCCCTAACCAAATTGGCTCGAATCTGAGTAAAACTTGTCGAATGAAGGATCTAGGGTTCAAACGGTTCGGGACTGTACCAAAGCTGTCAGGGTCGAATGGGTTCTAGTTAGTATTATAAGCCTATTTCTGACGAAATAGACATATAATACTAACTGGAACTCAAGTTCGAAAAGGCATGTTGGTGGGATCCGAGAAAAGAATAGTAAGTTCTTCTTAGCTTCTTCTTTTCCTTTTTCTATATGTTGATTTGTCTGTGCTAGGTTGTAATCAGTCGTTTCTTTGGGTTTTCAGTTTAAGATAATTCTTAACCCAGTAAATACTCCGCTTCTTTTTCTGATTTTGGTGTAGTTCAATCGATTATTCGTTTGCCTAAATTAGGTTCGTTGTAATTCATCTTTTGTCCGTTATTTTCTCCCTTCTCCATCAGACCTTTTTCTTGGTCCAAATTTTCTATTGTTGATTATATGTTATAAATTGTTTGATCAATTGAATAAGTTTCGTCGATTAGTCCGGTAGGTTTGAGTGTTAGTTTAACATGATAGTAGTTTAATTTTGGTCTTGATTTCATAGTTCATTCCAGTCTGTTGGTCTTGGTCTTGAAATGAGCATGTTGGTATATTTGAACTTAGAACTAAGCCTGTTGGTATATTCAGTTCATCACATTGAACTGTTCCTTGGTCATTTGTTATCCTGAATCTGTCAATCCCCTTAAAGCTCTTCTGGTTGTTTCTTCTTTTGTGTTCCAATTTAATTAAGCGTATGCTCGTCTAGTTGATTTCATTTCATTTGTTTCTGAGCTAAATATGATTGGTTCCCCAATATAGTTAGTTCAATATGTGCTGCCCTGAACCCTTAGTCTTCATTTTCTATGCCATTTGATTTGATATGAGTTTCTATCTTGAATTACTGACTGATTTGACAAGTTGAATTGGTTATAGCTATTGTAGTTTGTTGGTTAATTAGGATTCAGCTTAGTTAGTTGGTAGGTTTGAATAGGTTAGAGCTGAAAGGTTTAATACAGATTAAAAGGGATTGGGTAGGACAGTAATTTCAGGGACTTTAAGAGGGTATTTTGGGATTTAAAAGGTTTGAAAATGGTTTAAGTTGAATGTTCTATCCACTAAGTACTAATGTACCATTAAAATAATGCATTAGTGGGGAACACAACATAATGGTATGGGGGTAATGATAAAAAGTTAAAGGATACACATAGTAGAGAAATATTACAAGCTGGAAAGAAAAAGAAACATGAGGGGTAATAATAAAAGATCTTTCTTACAGCTGTAAAGAAAAGAGGAGGGCTAAAAAGGGTTGAAGAGTTTGAGTTTAAATATAGAGATGAGTAGAGACATAAGGGGGGACTGGAACATGCAGTAAGAGGGGAGAGAGTGAAAACACAACGAGAAAAATCCAAAGATATAGAGAGAAGACAGAGAGTTAAAAGATTAAGTGAGAAGAGATAGAGAGATAGGCATTGGGAGACCTGGAGAGAGGAAAAGTCAATCTGAGAGAACATTTTTGAGTCTTGAATCAGTTTTGAGAGATAGTTTAAAAGAAAGGGTATTGTTCCATTGAGTTCTAGGCAGAATTTAGATTCCAAGCACTGGTTTTTGCCCCCTTTTGATTGTTGATTTGGCAGTCTATTGATTCTTTTTCTGAACTTATCCGAGCTCAGTTTGTTCTGTTTGGGCGTCCGTATTGTTGTTTGGTTCTACAAATTAGTGTGGTTTTTGGTTTGAGTGTATTTCTGATTTGGAGAGTGGTATTGTTGTGTTGGTTTTTGTTTTAACTATTCCATTACTGCTGGTGATTTGCTGTTGGTGTTGTTGTGTCATCCGCTGCTGCTGACTGCTCTTCCTTCTTTTGTTCTGTTTTTCCAATCCAGGTACACGCCTGAAACTGGCCCAATGTAGCCGTTTGAATTGAAAGCTGAAATGAAATGGTCTTCTTTGGAATTTATGTGTTTAAGCTGTTAGTAGAGTAGTAGTAGATAATTTGTATTTGTTTAAACTCATTTTGGTTTTTATGGTGTATAACTGAACTGATAGAACTATTATAGTATTGATTTAATTTCGTTTTGTGTGGTATAATTCCGGAATTAAAAGCAGGCTGAAATGGAAAATGGTTTAGAAGTTCATGGATTTCACTGTATTAACAACATTGAGTTGAAAACAGTAGGCAGGCATTGAATCCAGTAGTATGTTAAAGTCTTAAGCATGTGTGTGATGAGGGTGGTCTCTTAGCTAATCTGAGATGTATGAAAATCGTTCATGGTGTCTATATCATTGCTTGAGCCCTGTTAATGTTAAGATATTTAGATTAACACTTGTTTTGGAATTATGTAGCCTTGTCTAGCCTCACTATTATTAATTAAATGTTGCATGAATTTGAATGTCGAACTGGAACCGGAAAAGCATGATTCATAGTTAGTTTAGTGTATTTACCTGATTTGAGTAAACTATTAGACTAATCTTGATGGATATTTCCTTTTGGTCCTAGTTAATTCAATTTTGGTTATGAGCAACTTAGCTAGAGAAATCAGAAGGTTTTGAGTTAATAACACTTTGTTCCTGGCATCTTAGCCTGTTTGGATTGTTTTGCCCACGCCAGGATTCGATATTGGTATGGGGGGCTACGGCTGTTTAGGCCTGTTTACTACCCATAGGCCCAAGTAGCTCCCCTTTCTAAAGCTGGGAACGATTCCCATTCACTGCAGCTTTCAAGTAGGCCCGTTTAGTGCGTAGATTTGGATCTGTTTTAAAATTCAATGTATAGTTTATCTTGGTATAATTCAGTTCTTAATTAATTAGGGAAATTTTTTTTAGAGACAAACAAATAGAAAATCATAATCACTTTTAGGTTGTCCTTTTAATAAAATGATGAGACGAGCCTCGCCAAAGAAAAATACAAAATGCGGGGCCCTCAATAAATATTATATGAAAATACTTAGAATTCGGGATGGCCGTTTAGCGAATTTCACGACCTTCCCCAAATAATAACGCGTTAGACTCTTTAGGCGCAATTTTAATGAAATTACATTCCTAAACTCGGGTGCGCATTTATGCGACCCAAATCCAAATCTCAACGGAGTCGAAATGTGTTGACCACCACGAGTGCATTGATTGCGACGTGGTTCGAGATGCGTACTCACGACGTTATAATCCTTTTAAAATAAATATAATAATAAAAGCGGTTTTAAAGCGAATAAAAAGCACATAAGCTAGAGCATGTTTTGAAATCAGATAAAATCAAATACGACAATTGAGCGACCGTGCTAGAACCACGGAATCCGGGAATGCCTAATACCTTCTCCCAGGTTAACAGAATTTCTTACTCGGATTTCTGGTTCGCGGACTGTTAACAGAGTCATATTTTTCTCGGTTTGGGATTCAACCGGTGACTTGGGATACCATTAATCTCCCAAGTGGCGACTCTGAATCTCAATAATAAATCCCGTTCCGATTGTCCTTCAAGTGGAAAAACTCCTTTATGCCTCTGTGGGCACGGGTAAAAAGGAGGTGTGACAATACCAAATCATAGTTCCTTTCGACAACGTTTCTCCAAAAAAATTTAACAAGACCGATTCGATCTCATCGTCATTCAAATCATTCCCTTTGATCTCGCAAGTGTATGAAGTAATATCCTCGTTGGGGTAAGTTGTTCCTTTATATTTGGGTATATCGGGCATGGGAAATTTTTTAGGAATGGGCATCGAAGCTGCTCTCTGAGGGAATAGTTTTTGTATGAACTTTTTGGCATCTAAACCTTTCAAAACTGGAGTTGCCCCCGGTATCTGGTCTACACGGGAGTTATAAGTTTCCACCTTCTTATCATTGTCTTCAATTTTCTTTTCTCCGGACTCAATCCTCTTAGTAAGCTCTTCGAGCATTCTCATAATCGTGGGGTGAGTCCCTGAGCCGCTTTCATCTGGCCTTTCCAGTGTCGGTTCAGCACATCGAGTGTTTACTGCTTCGACTGTATTTGGAGTTTTATTCTAACTCTGAAGTTGAGCGATGGCAATTTTCTGAGCTTGCAACATCTCGAATATCACTTGGAGGCTAACTCCCCCATCTCCCATTCCTTGTGTTCTTTGGCCTCCAGATAGGGCTTCCCCGCGTATATTTCCTTCGAGGTCCGTGCCTAGATCTGCATTCAAAATAATGTGCGAACTAACATCAATAGTTCCACATTTGGCACTTCCCCTGGGTTTGTCGGTGGTACACCGACCCCTGCATTGTTGTTTTATCCAAGACCTTCGTTGTCATGAATGGGTGCATTTTGTGAGTTAGACATGTTTCAGCGTGAGAATAAAAAATCTTGACAAGAAAAAGTATAAAACAACGTGTGTAACGAGAATCAGTAAAGAAATAACCACTATTATCTTTAGCTCCACGGTGGACGCCAAACTGTTTACCTTGAAAATACGAGTAACAACTAAATTTGATTTGTGGTTTTAAAGATATGTGATTTAGTTCAATACCAATTAGTAATCAAGAAATATGAAGTAGGAATGAAAGAAACAAGTGAATCAAACCAATGTTACTCAACAGTAGTGACCTCGAACTTAGTGGCCTCGAGATGGATTAAGAGCAATAAAGTAAGACCAATAAATGTGAAGGACAATTCTGATGAACAATAGGCAAAAGGTAGAGAGTATATTCTTTTCTCAATGATTATATGATCTTACAAATGATTGGGGTCCCTTTTATATAATAGGGGAACCCTAAATAAGGTATGTTTCTATTTATAGTAAGGAATATTCTCGATACATTTGTCTAACCGCCTAGTACGAAATCGTACAATCTTATTTTGGGATTTGCGCCATGATTTTGGGGACGTGGCAGGAATCTAGCTCATTCTGTTACAAACCCATAATGGTACAATTTCGGGATCGAGCATACTTATCTTCGCTATTCCTTGAACTCCTATCTTTGGGCATTGCATTCTGTTCTTGAGCTCAAGTCTAGTGCGTCGACCTCGAACTCGAGCTTGCTTGAATTCGGGCCTAAGGCGATCCCGGGCTTTGGACGACCTCTCGAGCCTATAGATCGAAGGCATACGATCTCGACCGTATAAAATGTTAATTTGATATAGCATTTTAATCTATTTTCATTTAACTCTTTTTTGTTTCTCTTGTAGTAATTTTATTGTATTGGACAAGCGTTGTGTTTTCCTTTTTTCTTTTTTTGGCACGTATAATAATGGTCATGTATTTTCATGTAGATAATTGTTCTTAATTGAGATAATAGTGAACCTTTTTAGTTTTTACTGGTCATGTAGATAATAGTGCTTAATTGAGGGGAATATTCTCTTTCTGATGCGTTGAAGGGCTTTGATATACTACTAACCTTGGAGAAAACTGAAAAAGGAGTATTTTAGTTATATTATAGGCCAACTATGTTTTGGAAAACAAAAGAAAGAAATGAAGAAAAGAAGAAAGAAGGGAAAGAGAAAAATAAATAAGAAAAATAGTGACAACAATTGCAATTTGATTCCATCCTCGAATATTAGTGCGCGAATTGGTGCCATGATTTGTTATTTTCATTCGACTGTCCTTCATCGTTATTCCAAGTTCTGCATAATTATTTTGTAAAAAATTATATTTTCATCTAAGATCTCTCTATTTTGTTGAAAATGTCAAAAGTCCCACCTCGGTGGGTGACATATTTGGTTGAGATTTTTTCCCTATAAAAGAAGGCCTAATGTTTAGGATTTAAACACACCTCTCATTTGCCTTCTTATCTTCTTAAGGCATTTGTATCTTCTCTCTTTAGCATTATTTCACTTGTATTTTTGGAATGGAATAAAATATTGGTTGTGCCCGAGGAAGTAGGCAAAATTGGCCGAACCTCGTAAATTCGGGTGTTCCTTTTATTGTTGCTTTATTATCTTATTTATTATTTGGTGGTTATCATAATTTTTGGTATAGTAGTTGTGACTCATTCACACTATATACATTTGGCTTCCGCAACAATTAGTATCAGAGACAATGTACTGTCTAAGTATGCTCTGTTGTTGCAGCATAGTCTGATCTTCCACATCAGAAAAGATTTATCTTGGTAACTGAGTCAAGGTTCTGTCTGAGTATACTCTGTGGTTGCAGCTTAGTCTGATCTTCCACACCAGAAAGGAAATAATCTTGATTTATGTCATCAGCTATTAAATAACATTTGTGTCAAAGATGGGAGACAATAAACAAGAACAATCTACATCAAGTGTCAACAATACGTCATCATTGGCATCTTCACTTATGACAAGAATTATGTCAAATGCGAAATTTGCGGTAGAAATGCCGACGGGTCAGGACATTTTGGGATGTGGTAAGGCGAGGTTCTAAATGTCCTTTTTCAACAAGGGCTAGATCTTGCCATTGAAGAAAAAAAAACAGATATTATTGGAGAAGAAGATTGGAAAATTATCAACTGTGTTGCTTGCGGTACCATTCGATCCTACCTTGCTAGAGAGCTGAAATATCCATACACAAAGGAAACTTCTGCAAGTAAATTATGGAAAGCACTGGAGGATAAATTTTTGAAGAAAAACAGTTAAAATAAATTGTACATGAAGAAGAGACTATTTCGCTCCACCTATGCTCATGGTACCACGATGAATGAACATATCACCGGTTTCAATAAGTTGGTCACAGATTTGCAAAATGTGGATGCAACTTTTGATGATGGTGACTTGGCCTTGATGTTGTTGGGGTCACTTCCTGATGAGTACGAGCACCTTGAAACTACTCTACTCCATGGAAATGATGAAATTTCTCTTAGAGAAGTTTGTTCGGTTTTGTATAGCTATAAACAAAGAAAGGGAGAAAAATAAAAGGGCGGAGAACGAGAAGCACTGGTTGTGAGGGGTCGTCCTCAAAATCAAACGAGAACAAGGAAGGGAAGATCCAAGTCAAGGACTAGACCTAACAAAGATGAATGTGCCTTTTGTCGAAAAAAGGGGCACTGGAAGAAAGACTGTCCGAAGTTGAAGAATAAGGCCAAACACAACAATGGAAAGGCCATTATGGATTTAAATGTAGCTGATTGTGATGATTCAGACTTCTCATTAGTTACAATAGAGATATCAATATCATCAGACATATGGTTGATGGACTCGGCTTGTAGCTATCATATGTGTCCCAACAGGGACTGGTTCGTGTATTTTCAAGAAGGGGAATATGGAGTCATCCACATAGCGGATAACAACCCTCTTACCTCATATGTCATTGGTTCAATATGATTAAGGAACCATGATGGAATGATCAGAACATTAACAGATGTTCGATATGTATCGAGTTTGAAGAAAAATCTCATCTCCGTGGGAGCCCTAGAATCAAAAGGGTTCAAAATCATTGCAAAAAATGGAGTGATGAGAGTATGCTTCGGTGCACTAGTGGTAATAAAGGCTAATCGGAAGAACAATAATATGTACCGCTATCGTGGCAGTACAGTTATTGGGACAGAGACAGTGACATCCAGTGACGACAAAGAGGCAGAAGCAACCAAGCTATGGCACATGCGCTTGGGACATGCTGGAGGAAAATCCTTGAAAACTCTATCATATCAAGGATTGTTAAAAGGAGTAAAGGCTTGCAACTTAGAGTTTTGCGAGCATTGTGTCAAAGGAAAACAGACAAGGGTTAAATTTGGTATAACGATCCATAATACTAAAGGCATTTTGGATTATGTACACTCTGATGTTTGGGGTCCTTCCAAAACACCTTCATTGGGTGGGAAGAACTATTTTGTAACCTTTGTTGATGATTTTTTCCGAAGAGTGTGGGTGTATACAATGAAGAGCAAAGATGAAGTGTTGGAAATTTTTCTCAAATGGAAAATGATGGTGGAGAATCAAACAGGCAGGAGGATCAAGTGTATTCGCACAAACAATAGAGGTGAATAAAAAAATGATCATTTTAATAAGGTCTATGAAAATGATGGCATCGTCCGACACTTCACTGTCAGACATACACACCACAGAATGGAGTAGAAGAACGTATGAATCGGACCTTACTGGAGAAGGTACGGTGTATGTTGTCCAATACTGGCTTGGGCAAAGAATTTTTGACTGAGGCAATTACATATACATTCCACCTCATTAATCGTCTACCATCTGCTGTTATTGATGGCAAGAAACCATTTGAAAAATGGTATGGAAAGCCTACTGTAGATTATGACTCTTTGCACGTATTTGGCTCAACTGTGTATTATCATGTGATAGAGTCAAAATTGGATCCAAGGGCAAAGAAGGCTATTTTTATGGGGATTACTTTTGGAGTCAAAGGATATCTCTTATGGTGTCCTATGACAAAGAAAGTAATTTTCAGCAGGGATGTTACCTTTGATGAATCTGCTATGGTAAATAAGGTAATAGAAGATACCAAACAAAATAAGGGTGCTTCTAAGCAGGTGGAGTTTGAGGGAAAATTTATTTTTCCTACACAAGAAGCAGAGGAGGAAACAAATGAAGATTATCCTCTGGAAGAAGAGCCAGGAGAGAGAGAGATTCCAACTTAAGAACCTCAACAACAACTTGAATCAATAGCAACTAGCAGGCCAAAAAGGACAATAACAAAACATGTTCATCTCATAGAGACGATTGCTTGTACCGCCTCAATTGTAGCTGATGATGTTCCTACCACTTATAAAGACGCAGTCCAAAGTTCAGAAGAAGATAAGTGGAGGATTGTCATGAATGATGAAATGCAATCCCTTTATCAAAATCATACATGGAGATTGACCAATCTCTCGAAGGGAAAGAAAGCAATTGGGTGCAAATGGGTATTTACAAAGAAAGAAGGATTTCCTAACCAACAAGATGTTCGCTACAAAGCAAGATTGGTGGCCAAAGGATATGCTCAAAAGAAGGGAATTGATTAAATGAAGTATTTTTTCCAGTTGTAAAACATTCCTCCATTAGAATTATGTTGGCTTTGGTAGCACAGTTGGATTTGGAACTAGTTCAGATGGATGTAAAAACTGCGTTTTTACATGGAAACTTGGAGGAGGAAATCTACATGACGCAGCCAGAAGGATTCAAAGTTGTTGGAAAGTAACATATGGTGTGCAAACTTGAAAAATCATTGTACGGGTTGAAACAATCTTCTAAAAAATGATACAAATGATTTGACAAGTTTATGTTGCGGCAAGGGTACAAGAGAAGCAAATACGATCATTGTGTGTATTTGCGCAAGCTTAAAGATGGTTTCTTTGTATATCTTCTCCTATATGTTGATGATTTGTTGATAGCTTCCAAGAATTCGGAAGAAATTAATAAGTTGAAGATTTAACTGAACAAGGAGTTCGAGATGAAGGATCTGGTGAGGCAAAGAAAATTCTTGGCATGGAGATAATAAGAGATAGACGTTCAAAGAAACTCTGTTTATCTCAGAAAGAATATTTGAAAAGAGTACTACAACGTTTTGGCATAGATGAGAAGACTAAGCCAGTTAGTACTCCACTTGCTCCCCATTTTAAGCTAAGTACTACTATGTCGTCAAAAGATGAAGCTGAACGAGAGTATATGTCAAAGGTACCATATGCAAATATTGTTGGTAGCTTGCTGTATGCAATGGTCTGTACGAGACCTGACATTTCACAACTTGTTGGCGTTATTAACAGATATATGCATAATCCAGGAAAGGAGCATTGGCAAGCTGTGAAGTGGATTCTACGGTATATTCATAATACTGTAGATGTTGGGTTAGTTTTTGAGCAGGAATGCAATCAGTCCGTAGTTGGATATTGTGACTCAGGTTTTGCGGGTGATCTGATAAACGAAGATCAACTACTGGTTATGTGTTTACTTTTGCAAAGACACCAGTTAGTTGGAAGTCTACTTTGCAGTCAACAGTTATTTTGTCTACAACAGTGGCAGAGTACATGTCTATTACAGAGGCTGTGAAGGAGGCAATTTGACTTCAGGGATTGCTAAAAGAGCTTGGTATTGGACAAAAAAAGTATCACAATTTTTTGTGATAGTCAAAGTGCTGTTCAATTAGCGAAGAATCAAGTTTATCATGCAAGGACGAAACACATTGATGTTCGGTATCATTTCGTACGAGAAATCATAGAAGAAGGTGGAGTCACGGTGAAGAAAATTTGTACTACAGAGAATCCTGCTGATATGCTGACAAAAGTGATGACTGCGGTCAAGTTTTAGCATTGTTTGGATTTGATCAACATTGTTGAACACTGAAGATTGAAGATCAAGACACAACCAAAATTTATTATTGAGAGAAAATTGAAGATGTGGAATTTTGCCAAGGTGGAAATTTGTTGAAAATGTCAAAAGTCCCACATCGGTGGGTGACATATTTGGTTGGGGTTTTTTCCCTATAAAAGAAGGCCTAATATTTAGGATTTAAACACACATCTCATTTGCCTTCTTATCTTCTTAAGGCATTTGTATCTTCTCTCGTTAGTATTATTTCACTTGTACTTTTGGAGTGGAATAAAATATTGGTTGTGTCCGAGGAAGTAGGCAAAATTGGCCGAACCTCGTAAATTCTGGTGTTCCTTTTATTGCTGTTTTATTGTCTTATTTATTATTTGGTGGCTATCATAATTTTTAGTATAATAATTATGATTCATTCACACTATATATATTTGGCTTCCGCAACACATTTGCTCCCAATTTTAGTGAAATATTTTAATGCGGAGAAGAGTTTAAAATGATACATTTATTTGCTGATAAAAGTAGAGAATGTTTACAAAAGAGTTGTTTCGGTCTGTCTATCTTAATAGTTAATCCTATTGAGAAATATTAGTTCGTTTTTCAAAAACTTTACCCAATTAAAATTCAAGCTGCTCTTCATTTTTTGGTATGGGCCATATGAACACATTTATTGATCAGGCGTATCTTAACATTATTCTTGCACTATCAAATTTGATCTGTTATATTTTTTGCTTATTCTCTTAATTAATCGTCTCTGTTTAAAATAAGATGAGTTCAGGGGATATTGAAAAACAAAGTAACAATTATTTGAAATCGTCTATAACATTGACAGAAGAAAATAGAGATTCGTAAGCATAAAGAAGGGGGGGACATATTTTTCTTTTTTCAAAATAATGTACGAGAGGGAGAAAATTAAAGGAAGGGAACAAAAAAATGTCATATAAGAAATAGCAGTAGGGAAAGAATGAAAATAATAATAATAATAATAATAATAATAATAATAATAATAATAATAATAATCTATATTATCTATCTATATTATATTAAAAGGAGAGTAGTATGCATTGTGGTTAAGCCAAGTGGCAAGCTAAAATGAAGCCACTTGGCAATTTTAAGACAACATTAATAATTAAAAATTATAAATGGAAACATAATTAATGAAAGTAGTTTACTAAATCTTATACATAATCCAAATAGATCTTAGACAAATCCAATCTTTATATCTATATTTATATTTATATGTATATTTGTATCAATAGCTATATCTATATTTATATCTATATATTGATCCACTCATAGATTTTCTTCTATATTAGCTAGAAATATGGATGTGAAAAATTAATTAAAAACTATAATAGAAATATATATATAAAGACGTAAATTGAGATAACTTATAGGTCCATTTATATAGGTCCACATAACTCAAGTCTAATAGTAAAATAAAAAACTAAAAATATTGAACAATAAAAATAAATTAGGGATAATGTAAGGACACTTATAAATCATAAGTTTAGAAAATAAAATAAAGTAAATATACAATACTTAAAAATATTAGTAAATTTTAAATAATTTAAAATTTTCGAGCAATATTTTTGAAACAAAATAAATATTTATTTTATAATTTAAAAATTATATATTTATCTTATATTATTAAAGAAAAGTAGTTGAGAATGATATTAAATAAAGTTACGAATTAATGAAAAACCACATAAAACGTAATAAGACTATATATTAGATTAAAAAAATAGGAAAATTATGTTAACTTATTAGAAATTTACTATTAGAAATAAAAAGAAAAGACTATTTGAATTTAAGATTAGAAAATTCTTAAAACTACGATGTGAATGCTCAAATTATGAATAATACCACGAAATTGAAGTCTTATTTATTTAAAATAAAATAATAATAATAATAATAAAAAACAAAATTTTCAATTATAAAATAAATTTCTAATATAGGTAATTTTACAAAAATTAAATTTGTATCTTAAAACTAAAAAAGAAAAAAGAATTATGTAAAGAAGTAAAATGACAGTTAAAATATTACTACAACATTTAGATATAATATGTTCAAACAATTAAGACAATATTTTTCTGTGATTAATATCTGAATCGAGTGCAGTTAGTTTGAGTTTGAATGCATAGCATAATTATTTAAAAATGCGGTCCAGTTTAGAAAATAAAATGATAAGAATTATTTGAATTTGAGATGAGATTTTTGTTTGAAAATATTACGTAAAGAATTAAAATGATAGTAAAAATATTATTATAATATTTAGAAATAATGTGATCAAAAAATTAAGAATATTTTTTTCTATGATTAAATAAATTTTTAAAAATACAAAATAAATTTATAATATTGGTAATATTAATAATGAAAATTAATTAAATTTTATCTTATAGCTAAAAAAGAACAAATAACTGCATCTAATACAAAATTAATTATAAGAGAACTCAATACATATGGAACATGATAATCAAATAACTTATGTATTAATATTTTAGACTTATGATTAATATCTGAATCGAGTGCAGTTAGTTTGAGTTTGAATGCATGGCATAATTTTTTGAAAATGCGGTCCAGTTTAGAAAATAAAATGATAAAAATTATTTGAGTTTGAGATGATTTTTTTTTAAAAAACAATATTACGTAAAGAATTAAAATGATAGTAAAAATATTATTACAATATTTAGAAATAATGTGTTCATAAAATTAAGAATTTTTTTTCTATGATTAAATAAATTTTTAAAAATACAAAATAAATTTCTAATATTGGTAATCTTAATAATTAAAATTAAATTTTATCTTATAGCTAAAAAGAAAGAAAATTTAACTGCATCTAATACAAAATTAATTATAACAGAACTCAATACATTTAGAACATGATAATCAAATAACTTATGTATCAATATTTTAGAGTAATTAAAAGTTACAATTTAAAATAAAATATGACATTATTTTGGTTATAGGTAAAATATTAATATAAAACTAATTAACATTTATAGTAGGAAAGAGAATGTATATTAAAAAGAAAATAGAGGTAGTGTGAGGATACTTATACTTTAAATTAATTTTAATATAGATAAAATAAAATAATTAACTATATTTAAAAATATTACTGACAAATTTAAATGATTAAAATATTATGAATAAGAGGATAAAAGCATAAAAATATATCAAATTTTGAGAATAAAATATTTATTTTTATCACATACTATTAAAAGGATAATAAGCAAGACATTTATTTAATTATAAGCTAACAAAAAATTATATGATGATATAATAATATGAAATATTAAATAATACAATAACTATAAGAAAAGAACAAACAAAAAAAGAAGTTACGTAAAAATGATGTGATGAATAAGACATATTTGACTTCCTAATAAAAATAAAGTGATTGTAAGAATTTTGTTAAAATAATATGATCTAATGTGCTCGAACAAGACAGATCACAATATGACATGTTTAGTATTCTTTAATATCGACAACGGAACAAAATGCAAGTACTAAAATCAAGGGGTTAAGTTGCTACAAATATATGTTAAAAAGATTGGTTTCTACTACGAGATTTGATCAATAATTTCATATCCTGCTTCATAATTAAATTTTCATGTTATATAATTTTATCGGAGAGATATATATTTTAAGGTTATTTGTACATAATTCAAACAACATACATCGCAATTTGAAATGATTTATCCGTGCATCGCGCGGGTACTAATACTAGTTTATATTAAAAGCACGAAGGCCCTTAGCGAAATATCATTCGCCTTTTTTATCCTTTAAAAACAGATTTTACAATGGACAAAATTGTAATTTATGTTATTTTCCTAATATTTAGGATTTCAAAATCAATTTATATTTTTGGTTATTAAATATTTCCTAATTGAGCTAGGTAGAAAGTCATAATATTTAAGGCTTTAAAAGTTTTACCTTATATAAATTTATATTTTATTTAAATTATGTAATATAATTATAATTCCTTTCATCTTAACTTTTTAAATATAGAAGACTTTAAGATAAACTAATAGTTAAATTATTAAGGTTTGTAAAAGACACAAAAGATCCATTACCATATTAACATGCTTCTGTTACAGTTAGTTCATATTTTCATACGAATTTTTTTTAACAGCTCTTTTATTTATAAAACAACAATTAACCAAGGTGTTTGCATAGTTCCTAACGTGATGATTTAGTTGTATGCATAATAAGACAAAAACAAATGATGATAGTCTAATTTGTTTGACTTTGTAAAAAAACAAATAGCAGATGCTATGAGGCAATTTAATGATTATAGTTATGCTACGTAGTTAGCAATTTTTATATAAGATAAAATCTTAATTTATTTTAAATACAAAATTTAATAACCGGAATATAAATTAATTTAGAGTCTTAAATATTAAATTATAGTTTTTCCAATGTAAATCTATTTTCAAAAAACGAAAAGGTTTACCGATATTTAGGTTATAATACCTTCCATGTTGTTTTTTTAATATTAGCATTTACTAAAATTTTATTTACTAAATATTTTCTTATTAGGTAGGAAGTCGTTAAAATCAATTAGAATTTCAAATAACTTATCCAAATCATTTCATCAATTGAACAATGTAACATAACTGTTTGGAAAGAGTCAAAAACACTTATGATTTACAAATAAAAAGATCCAAATATATACTTTTTCACTCTTTGAAAATATAATTCTTACTGGATAAAGTTATAATTACAGTTAAATATTTAAAACATGGAATAAGATACTATTAGAAATTTAATTTAGTAAATTATTTCCTTTAGTTTTGAAAATAACTAATTAATTCTTTGAATTAGCTAATCAGCAAAGCATCCAATTCATTACTTTTCCAAAATTAATCATTCATAAGACGAACCAAAAAATAGACGACCCGATTATAAAATATTAGTTCAACATTAATTTTTTAGACTTTGTATTGTCAATGTCAAATCTTTATGGAGTATATGATCAACCTTTTCATACTCAAATCTTTTAAAGACCAAAAGATTCAATTTTCAATTTGTGTTATTTGACAAATCTTTAAAGAATCGTAATAAAAAAATATCTTGTTTTATTTTCACTATTAGGTTAGAGAAATAATAATAACTGTCATAAGATATTTTTACATAAGTTCTCAAAAAATTACAATAAGGCATTTGAAAACTTATGTAGAACAATATATCTTAATTTATTGAGCTTGCTAAATGGAAGCAACTTTGATCATTTTCAGAAAGCTTTCTTTAATTTTTATCTTTATAGAACTTAACCAAATTGTCTAATAATATTTACGTGATTTTAAAAAAATTGTATACTCATTGACATTGACATGTATACACGCGCAAAGCACGTACCCTAAGACTAGTAATAATAATAATAATAATAATAGAGGATCAAGGGAAAGTGGGTAATTAATAGGGTTTTATTTAGAGGATAAAAATGAAAAGAATCATATGTTAATTAATCCCCCCCCCCCCCGCACACATGTAGTGTTTTATTTGAGCTCTAACTTTACTAAATGCATGTATATTCGTTAGTTCATTTGTTAGGGATATATATACTGAAAAAAATATCTACTCAATTTCACATTAGACAAAATTATCATTTAAATAAATTTTCTAATATTTAAGATTTTTAAAATTAATTAAATTTTTCTTATTTGAACTATATTGTAGGAACGCTTAATATTAAAAATTGAAAATTGGGTAAGATTTAGTTACACAAAAAATTTCCTTATTTTTTTCTTGCAAAATAATTAAAAATACTTCATCATTTCAATTTAAGCGAAGGAGGCCTATACAAGGGCGTATCTATGTCAAGGGGTATGGTTTCGCACGAACCCATACTCCTTTCCTTGCATCATATATAATAATATTATATGTCTTTAAAATTACTTAAATATATATATCTGTACACTCATGCTTAAACATTCCTATGGTGCAATAATTATTGGGTGCACCTCAACTAAGGCTGCTTGGTGGGCCGGGCCTGAATCGGACCGGGCCCGCGGTCCTAACGGGTCTGGTGGGCCTGGTGGGTCGGGCCTAGTGGGCCGGTCCTTGTGGTCCTGAGAAGCCCGTGACGGGCCGGTCTTGTAGTATTAGCCCACGAGCCCGGGACCGTTTAGCCCGGGACCGTCAGCCGGGCCTGGGCCGGGCCTGGCGGGCCTAACGGGCCCAACAGCTATTTTTTTTTAAAAAAAATTAAAATTCTCCAACGGCCATATTTAAAATCTAGCCGTTTGGGCTGAAAATATGACCGTTTCTAAGTTTAAAAAATGGTCATTTGGCCCCCAAACTTTATTTTAACCCCAAACTTTATATAATTACACTTTTCCCCATTTCTCAACTATAAATACCCCCTCATTCTTTCATTTTTATTCACCAATTCATCAATATCTCTCAATCTCTCTCAATCTCTCTACTACAATTACTTAATTTATTGTTGAAATTTCGTGAAAAATTGTGAAGTTGTTGAATTGAAGTTTTCAAGTGTTCAACGATTTTCAATTTTCAAGAAGTTGTTCGGCAATCCGGTAAACTCGTTTCAACTCTTACGTTTTAAGAATATATTTTTGTGTGGTTTAGTTTGCATAATTATAATTAATATGGCATTTACTTTGAAAAAAATGTTTGGTAAAGGAAAAGATAAAACCGGTGAAAGTAGTGGCCAACCAACTACCCTTCCCCCGGCTCCCCGACCTAGAAAAGATAAGCAAGTTGAAAGTAGTCGCCAACCTAGACGTCCTCCTCCTTCCGTAATTCTTGATAGTGATCACCCTTGTTTTCAATTTACCGATAGTGAATTTTATCATAATGTTGCACCAGGTGAAAGATTAGATGATGAAATTATGAATGCTCTTTATCCTAATGAAACCATCTTAGAAAATAATGAGGAAAATGAGGATGATGATGAAACCCAAGCACCGGATTTAGATGATACACCTACTAGTCCTCTTAATAACCCAACTGATGCACCGGTCGACCCACCTGTAGAAACTCCTACTTTTAATAGAGAACCTGCTAAACGCCTAGAAACATCATTAGTTTGGAATTTTTTTACTCAAGTAAGAGAACAAAATAAGGCTAAGTGTAAAACTTGTGGGAAATTAATGGTGCATAAATATACTGGAGACCGTAGCGGCACGGGTAGTTTGACTAGGCACATAAAAACACACCCTAGAGATAAGGCTAGATTTTTTCAAATGAAAGCGCACTAAATCCTGCATTTACTAATATTTTCCATGTTAGATGTATTTGTCATATTTATCATTTAATTGTCGGTGATGGTATGCGAATATTAAACATAGAAATTGAAAAGGTTAGAATGGCTCTTAATTGGCTTTTTTATTCAAACCGTAGAAGTAGACTTAGAGAGTATTTTAAAAAATGTGATGAATATGGCCTTAGAGAAAGAAAGGTTCCTAAACCTTGCCCGACTAGATGGAATTGTATGTACGAAAGTTTAGTAGTAGCATATGAATATAGAAACCCAATTAATGCAACGTTTAATTCTCGGGTAGGTGGTGAGGATGATGATGAAATGCTTACTACTCAAGATTGGACGAATGTTAAAATTCTTTTAGATTTTTTAGAACATTTTCAAATTGCTACAAATGCATTTTCTGGGCAATATTATCCTACTATTTCAAACTGTTTAGTTTATATTGCAGCACTATCTGATTTGTTTGTTGAATTTGGTGAGGGTGGGGACATTTATGAACTTGCTATAAATGAAATGAAACAAAAGTTTAAAAAATATTTTTTTCCTATCCCTCCTATTTATGGTCTTGCTGCAATGCTAAATCCTACAATGAAATTGGGAGGTCCTCATTTTTGGTATTCAAATATTTATAAGGCTTTAGATCTTTCAAATGAGGAAATTGCTACACTTGCAGATGCAAAAGCTTCAATTAAAATTAATGCTCAAACAGTTTATAATGCTTATCAACTTGCCTTAGAGCATGCTAGGCCAACTATTCCAACCCCTACTTCGTCTAGCTCACAATCGTCTAAAAGAGTTGCGGGCTTAAAAGCTCTTAAATCTTGGACGGAGTTCAGGGGTTCTCAAGGTGAAAATTATGATGAAACTTCACATCTAAATGAGCTTCAAGTTTATTTGTCTCAGGGACTTGAAAAGGAGAATCCAGACGGCTCTTTTGATCTTTTGGAATGGTGGAAGGCAAGGGAAAAACATTTTCCTGTTCTTGCAAGGATGGCTCGGGATATTTTATCAATTCAAGCTTCAACTGTTGCATCAGAGAGCGCTTTCAGTCAAGCAAGACTGCAAATAGGTGATCATAGAGCGTCTATGAGGGATAGCTTGGAAAAATCAGTACTGTTTAGAGATTGGATCCGCTCGGAAAGAAGAAACTTTGGAATTGCAGAAGCACAACCGGCGATAGATGAAGCTTATGAAGAAATGATAGCGGAACTTGCGGAGGATTCGGCTTCGCCCGGAAGTGGTGATGAACAAGCTTCTTTTCCACCACCACCAACGCAACCTCCTCCGAACCTTGAAGGATTTATGAGATTTGTTAGAGATAATACATAGACTAATATGTAACTTGTATTTTGGCACATCTTCCTTAGTTTTTTTTCCTTCTAATGGTGGTATTAGTACCTTGTTGTGCTCATTCCATTGGGGGAAGGATGACTAAGAAAGATATGCCATTTTTGGTAATAAAATTTATTGCTTCTACCCTTGAATATCTTTTCGCAATATTTCTTTGTCTTTACTTAGAATTATTTATAAGCTACAATATATACATAAGATACAATATATATACTACAAGAAAATATATTATGCGAATATATATACATAAGATACAATATATATACTACAAGAAAATATATAAGAGAATATATATACATAATATACAATATATATACTATAAGAAAATATATAAGAGAATATATATACATAAGATTCAATATATATACTACAAGAAAATATATTATGCGAATATATATACATAAGATACAATATATATACTACAAGAGAATATATTAGAGAATATATATACATAAGATACAATATATATATAGGTCCACATAACTCAAGTCTAATAGTAAAATAAAAAACTAAAAATATTGAACAATAAAAATAAATTAGGGATAATGTAAGGACACTTATAAATCATAAGTTTAGAAAATAAAATAAAGTAAATATACAATACTTAAAAATATTAGTAAATTTTAAATAATTTAAAATTTTCGAGCAATATTTTCGAAACAAAATAAATATTTATTTTATAATTTAAAAATTATATATTTATCTTATATTATTAAAGAAAAGTAGTTGAGAATGATATTAAATAAAGTTACGAATTAATGAAAAACCACATAAAACGTAATAAGACTATATATTAGATTAAAAAAATAGGAAAATTATGTTAACTTATTAGAAATTTACTATTAGAAATAAAAAGAAAAGACTATTTGAATTTAAGATTAGAAAATTCTTAAAACTACGATGTGAATGCTCAAATTATGAATAATACCACGAAATTGAAGTCTTATTTATTTAAAATAAAATAATAATAATAATAATAATAAAAAACAAAATTTTCAATTATAAAATAAATTTCTAATATAGGTAATTTTACAAAAATTAAATTTGTATCTTAAAACTAAAAAAGAAAAAAGAATTATGTAAAGAAGTAAAATGACAGTTAAAATATTACTACAACATTTAGATATAATATGTTCAAACAATTAAGACAATATTTTTCTGTGATTAATATCTGAATCGAGTGCAGTTAGTTTGAGTTTGAATGCATAGCATAATTATTTAAAAATGCGGTCCAGTTTAGAAAATAAAATGATAAGAATTATTTGAATTTGAGATGAGATTTTTGTTTGAAAATATTACGTAAAGAATTAAAATGATAGTAAAAATATTATTATAATATTTAGAAATAATGTGATCAAAAAATTAAGAATATTTTTTTCTATGATTAAATAAATTTTTAAAAATACAAAATAAATTTATAATATTGGTAATATTAATAATGAAAATTAATTAAATTTTATCTTATAGCTAAAAAAGAACAAATAACTGCATCTAATACAAAATTAATTATAAGAGAACTCAATACATATGGAACATGATAATCAAATAACTTATGTATTAATATTTTAGACTTATGATTAATATCTGAATCGAGTGCAGTTAGTTTGAGTTTGAATGCATGGCATAATTTTTTGAAAATGCGGTCCAGTTTAGAAAATAAAATGATAAAAATTATTTGAGTTTGAGATGATTTTTTTTTAAAAAACAATATTACGTAAAGAATTAAAATGATAGTAAAAATATTATTACAATATTTAGAAATAATGTGTTCATAAAATTAAGAATTTTTTTTCTATGATTAAATAAATTTTTAAAAATACAAAATAAATTTCTAATATTGGTAATCTTAATAATTAAAATTAAATTTTATCTTATAGCTAAAAAGAAAGAAAATTTAACTGCATCTAATACAAAATTAATTATAACAGAACTCAATACATTTAGAACATGATAATCAAATAACTTATGTATCAATATTTTAGAGTAATTAAAAGTTACAATTTAAAATAAAATATGACATTATTTTGGTTATAGGTAAAATATTAATATAAAACTAATTAACATTTATAGTAGGAAAGAGAATGTATATTAAAAAGAAAATAGAGGTAGTGTGAGGATACTTATACTTTAAATTAATTTTAATATAGATAAAATAAAATAATTAACTATATTTAAAAATATTACTGACAAATTTAAATGATTAAAATATTATGAATAAGAGGATAAAAGCATAAAAATATATCAAATTTTGAGAATAAAATATTTATTTTTATCACATACTATTAAAAGGATAATAAGCAAGACATTTATTTAATTATAAGCTAACAAAAAACTATATGATGATATAATAATATGAAATATTAAATAATACAATAACTATAAGAAAAGAACAAACAAAAAAAGAAGTTACGTAAAAATGATGTGATGAATAAGACATATTTGACTTCCTAATAAAAATAAAGTGATTGTAAGAATTTTGTTAAAATAATATGATCTAATGTGCTCGAACAAGACAGATCACAATATGACATGTTTAGTATTCTTTAATATCGACAACGGAACAAAATGCAAGTACTAAAATCAAGGGGTTAAGTTGCTACAAATATATGTTAAAAAGATTGGTTTCTACTACGAGATTTGATCAATAATTTCATATCCTGCTTCATAATTAAATTTTCATGTTATATAATTTTATCGGAGAGATATATATTTTAAGGTTATTTGTACATAATTCAAACAACATACATCGCAATTTGAAATGATTTATCCGTGCATCGCGCGGGTACTAATACTAGTTTATATTAAAAGCACGAAGGCCCTTAGCGAAATATCATTCGCCTTTTTTATCCTTTAAAAACAGATTTTACAATGGACAAAATTGTAATTTATGTTATTTTCCTAATATTTAGGATTTCAAAATCAATTTATATTTTTGGTTATTAAATATTTCCTAATTGAGCTAGGTAGAAAGTCATAATATTTAAGGCTTTAAAAGTTTTACCTTATATAAATTTATATTTTATTTAAATTATGTAATATAATTATAATTCCTTTCATCTTAACTTTTTAAATATAGAAGACTTTAAGATAAACTAATAGTTAAATTATTAAGGTTTGTAAAAGACACAAAAGATCCATTACCATATTAACATGCTTCTGTTACAGTTAGTTCATATTTTCATACGAATTTTTTTTAACAGCTCTTTTATTTATAAAACAACAATTAACCAAGGTGTTTGCATAGTTCCTAACGTGATGATTTAGTTGTATGCATAATAAGACAAAAACAAATGATGATAGTCTAATTTGTTTGACTTTGTAAAAAAACAAATAGCAGATGCTATGAGGCAATTTAATGATTATAGTTATGCTACGTAGTTAGCAATTTTTATATAAGATAAAATCTTAATTTATTTTAAATACAAAATTTAATAACCGGAATATAAATTAATTTAGAGTCTTAAATATTAAATTATAGTTTTTCCAATGTAAATCTATTTTCAAAAAACGAAAAGGTTTACCGATATTTAGGTTATAATACCTTCCATGTTGTTTTTTTAATATTAGCATTTACTAAAATTTTATTTACTAAATATTTTCTTATTAGGTAGGAAGTCGTTAAAATCAATTAGAATTTCAAATAACTTATCCAAATCATTTCATCAATTGAACAATGTAACATAACTGTTTGGAAAGAGTCAAAAACACTTATGATTTACAAATAAAAAGATCCAAATATATACTTTTTCACTCTTTGAAAATATAATTCTTACTGGATAAAGTTATAATTACAGTTAAATATTTAAAACATGGAATAAGATACTATTAGAAATTTAATTTAGTAAATTATTTCCTTTAGTTTTGAAAATAACTAATTAATTCTTTGAATTAGCTAATCAGCAAAGCATCCAATTCATTACTTTTCCAAAATTAATCATTCATAAGACGAACCAAAAAATAGACGACCCGATTATAAAATATTAGTTCAACATTAATTTTTTAGACTTTGTATTGTCAATGTCAAATCTTTATGGAGTATATGATCAACCTTTTCATACTCAAATCTTTTAAAGACCAAAAGATTCAATTTTCAATTTGTGTTATTTGACAAATCTTTAAAGAATCGTAATAAAAAAATATCTTGTTTTATTTTCACTATTAGGTTAGAGAAATAATAATAACTGTCATAAGATATTTTTACATAAGTTCTCAAAAAATTACAATAAGGCATTTGAAAACTTATGTAGAACAATATATCTTAATTTATTGAGCTTGCTAAATGGAAGCAACTTTGATCATTTTCAGAAAGCTTTCTTTAATTTTTATCTTTATAGAACTTAACCAAATTGTCTAATAATATTTACGTGATTTTAAAAAAATTGTATACTCATTGACATTGACATGTATACACGCGCAAAGCACGTACCCTAAGACTAGTAATAATAATAATAATAATAATAGAGGATCAAGGGAAAGTGGGTAATTAATAGGGTTTTATTTAGAGGATAAAAATGAAAAGAATCATATGTTAATTAATCCCCCCCCCCCCCCCCGCACACATGTAGTGTTTTATTTGAGCTCTAACTTTACTAAATGCATGTATATTCGTTAGTTCATTTGTTAGGGATATATATACTGAAAAAAATATCTACTCAATTTCACATTAGACAAAATTATCATTTAAATAAATTTTCTAATATTTAAGATTTTTAAAATTAATTAAATTTTTCTTATTTGAACTATATTGTAGGAACGCTTAATATTAAAAATTGAAAATTGGGTAAGATTTAGTTACACAAAAAATTTCCTTATTTTTTTCTTGCAAAATAACTAAAAATACTTCATCATTTCAATTTAAGCGAAGGAGGCCTATACAAGGGCGTATCTATGTCAAGGGGTATGGTTTCGCACGAACCCATACTCCTTTCCTTGCATCATATATAATAATATTATATGTCTTTAAAATTACTTAAATATATATATCTGTACACTCATGCTTAAACATTCCTATGGTGCAATAATTATTGGGTGCACCTCAACTAAGGCTGCTTGGTGGGCCGGGCCTGAATCGGACCGGGCCCGCGGTCCTAACGGGTTTGGTGGGCCTGGTGGGTCGGGCCTAGTGGGCCGGTCCTTGTGGTCCTGAGAAGCCCGTGACGGGCCGGTCTTGTAGTATTAGCCCACGAGCCCGGGACCGTTTAGCCCGGGACCGTCAGCCGGGCCTGGGCCGGGCCTGGCGGGCCTAACGGGCCCAACAGCTATTTTTTTTTAAAAAAAATTAAAATTCTCCAACGGCCATATTTAAAATCTAGCCGTTTGGGCTGAAAATATGACCGTTTCTAAGTTTAAAAAATGGTCATTTGGCCCCCAAACTTTATTTTAACCCCAAACTTTATATAATTACACTTTTCCCCATTTCTCAACTATAAATACCCCCTCATTCTTTCATTTTTATTCACCAATTCATCAATATCTCTCAATCTCTCTCAATCTCTCTACTACAATTACTTAATTTATTGTTGAAATTTCGTGAAAAATTGTGAAGTTGTTGAATTGAAGTTTTCAAGTGTTCAACGATTTTCAATTTTCAAGAAGTTGTTCGGCAATCCGGTAAACTCGTTTCAACTCTTACGTTTTAAGAATATATTTTTGTGTGGTTTAGTTTGCATAATTATAATTAATATGGCATTTACTTTGAAAAAAATGTTTGGTAAAGGAAAAGATAAAACCGGTGAAAGTAGTGGCCAACCAACTACCCTTCCCCCGGCTCCCCGACCTAGAAAAGATAAGCAAGTTGAAAGTAGTCGCCAACCTAGACGTCCTCCTCCTTCCGTAATTCTTGATAGTGATCACCCTTGTTTTCAATTTACCGATAGTGAATTTTATCATAATGTTGCACCAGGTGAAAGATTAGATGATGAAATTATGAATGCTCTTTATCCTAATGAAACCATCTTAGAAAATAATGAGGAAAATGAGGATGATGATGAAACCCAAGCACCGGATTTAGATGATACACCTACTAGTCCTCTTAATAACCCAACTGATGCACCGGTCGACCCACCTGTAGAAACTCCTACTTTTAATAGAGAACCTGCTAAACGCCTAGAAACATCATTAGTTTGGAATTTTTTTACTCAAGTAAGAGAACAAAATAAGGCTAAGTGTAAAACTTGTGGGAAATTAATGGTGCATAAATATACTGGAGACCGTAGCGGCACGGGTAGTTTGACTAGGCACATAAAAACACACCCTAGAGATAAGGCTAGATTTTTTCAAATGAAAGCGCACTAAATCCTGCATTTACTAATATTTTCCATGTTAGATGTATTTGTCATATTTATCATTTAATTGTCGGTGATGGTATGCGAATATTAAACATAGAAATTGAAAAGGTTAGAATGGCTCTTAATTGGCTTTTTTATTCAAACCGTAGAAGTAGACTTAGAGAGTATTTTAAAAAATGTGATGAATATGGCCTTAGAGAAAGAAAGGTTCCTAAACCTTGCCCGACTAGATGGAATTGTATGTACGAAAGTTTAGTAGTAGCATATGAATATAGAAACCCAATTAATGCAACGTTTAATTCTCGGGTAGGTGGTGAGGATGATGATGAAATGCTTACTACTCAAGATTGGACGAATGTTAAAATTCTTTTAGATTTTTTAGAACATTTTCAAATTGCTACAAATGCATTTTCTGGGCAATATTATCCTACTATTT
Organism: Nicotiana sylvestris; assembly: GCF_000393655.2. Lineage (NCBI taxonomy): Eukaryota > Viridiplantae > Streptophyta > Magnoliopsida > Solanales > Solanaceae > Nicotiana > Nicotiana sylvestris. The sequence goes on from NC_091058.1 coordinate 61,893,231, forward strand.
CAAACTGTTTAGTTTATATTGCAGCACTATCTGATTTGTTTGTTGAATTTGGTGAGGGTGGGGACATTTATGAACTTGCTATAAATGAAATGAAACAAAAGTTTAAAAAATATTTTTTTCCTATCCCTCCTATTTATGGTCTTGCTGCAATGCTAAATCCTACAATGAAATTGGGAGGTCCTCATTTTTGGTATTCAAATATTTATAAGGCTTTAGATCTTTCAAATGAGGAAATTGCTACACTTGCAGATGCAAAAGCTTCAATTAAAATTAATGCTCAAACAGTTTATAATGCTTATCAACTTGCCTTAGAGCATGCTAGGCCAACTATTCCAACCCCTACTTCGTCTAGCTCACAATCGTCTAAAAGAGTTGCGGGCTTAAAAGCTCTTAAATCTTGGACGGAGTTCAGGGGTTCTCAAGGTGAAAATTATGATGAAACTTCACATCTAAATGAGCTTCAAGTTTATTTGTCTCAGGGACTTGAAAAGGAGAATCCAGACGGCTCTTTTGATCTTTTGGAATGGTGGAAGGCAAGGGAAAAACATTTTCCTGTTCTTGCAAGGATGGCTCGGGATATTTTATCAATTCAAGCTTCAACTGTTGCATCAGAGAGCGCTTTCAGTCAAGCAAGACTGCAAATAGGTGATCATAGAGCGTCTATGAGGGATAGCTTGGAAAAATCAGTACTGTTTAGAGATTGGATCCGCTCGGAAAGAAGAAACTTTGGAATTGCAGAAGCACAACCGGCGATAGATGAAGCTTATGAAGAAATGATAGCGGAACTTGCGGAGGATTCGGCTTCGCCCGGAAGTGGTGATGAACAAGCTTCTTTTCCACCACCACCAACGCAACCTCCTCCGAACCTTGAAGGATTTATGAGATTTGTTAGAGATAATACATAGACTAATATGTAACTTGTATTTTGGCACATCTTCCTTAGTTTTTTTTCCTTCTAATGGTGGTATTAGTACCTTGTTGTGCTCATTCCATTGGGGGAAGGATGACTAAGAAAGATATGCCATTTTTGGTAATAAAATTTATTGCTTCTACCCTTGAATATCTTTTCGCAATATTTCTTTGTCTTTACTTAGAATTATTTATAAGCTACAATATATACATAAGATACAATATATATACTACAAGAAAATATATTATGCGAATATATATACATAAGATACAATATATATACTACAAGAAAATATATAAGAGAATATATATACATAATATACAATATATATACTATAAGAAAATATATAAGAGAATATATATACATAAGATTCAATATATATACTACAAGAAAATATATTATGCGAATATATATACATAAGATACAATATATATACTACAAGAAAATATATTAGAGAATATATATACATAAGATACAATATATATACTACAAGACAATATATTATGCGAATATATATACATAAGATACAATATATATACTACAAGAAAATATATTATGCGAATATATATACATAAGATACAATATATATACTACAAGAAAATATATAAGAGAATATATATACATAAGATACAATATATATACTACAAGACAATATATTATGCGAATATATATACATAAGATACAATATATATACTACAAGAAAATATATAAGAGAATATATATACATAAGATACAATATATATACTACAAGACAATATATTATGCGAATATATATACATAAGATACAATATATATACTACAAGAAAATATATAAGAGAATATATATACATAAGATACAATATATATACTACAAGACAATATATTATGCATGACAATTTAGTGTTTTACTATTGTTTTGTTATTTTCTTTTTCGTCAAGCACTTTAATAATTAGATCTACATATATACTACATATATATTTTTAATATAGCCATGATACTACAAGAAATTGCCTTTAAAAAAAAACCCGCTAGGCCCGCGAAGCCCACGAGCCCGGCCCGTTAAGCACAGGACCATGTGGGCTTAGGCCCGTCACGGGCCGGTTCCACCCATTGAGCCCACGAAGCCCGGGACCGCCAGGCCCGGGACCGCCAGAGCCCAGACCCAAGAAGCCCAGGCCCACGAAGGCCCGGGCCCGGGCCAGAATACAGCACTAATCTCAACAAGTAAAATTGGCGATTCAAATCCCGCTTCGCATGATCTTGTTTTCGGCACAAAGCATTATATATATATGTGTGTGTGTGAGAAAATCAATAAATTTCAAAAAACAAAAATAGAACCTATAATGTTAAAAGTGTAATGGGTTTATAGTAAGAGATTAAAATTAAACCCGTCAAATATAAATTTTAGATCCATCTCTTCACAAAAATACACAATCCTAGATTCGCTTCAACTTTTGAAGATGATCAATGCTCTTACGTGAAGTTTTGCTCCAACAGGAGTCCTCTTTTGAAGTGTCTCTTAAATGATTTCGGTATAGGAGGCTTCCACGTGTGGTTCTACGAGCAATATAATGTGAAGTTATGAACTTAAAAAACACAAAGATTGGGAAATTTTATGTCTATTAAACATGTTGACCGCATATTTTCTTAATTATTGATGCTCTTTTGCACCGGCGGCGGCAAAAGGCTAAATATATCCCTCTATTCTTAAATATTATTTATCTGTATCCTTCGTTATACTGTTGGGCTATCTATATCCCTACCGTTATACTATTGGGTTATCTATATCCATACTGTCATACTTTGAAACAAAAATACCCCTATTTTGGATGAAGTGACACGTGACAACACCAGATTAAAGCGGCCCATATTTTCAGCATCTACTCAGTTTTAAAAAAAGAAAATGCTTTGCAATTTTTTTTAAAGTGTTACAAAAAGAAAATTCTTTAAAAAAGCTGAAAAATGAAAATATGGTTCAGGTTGTGGGTTTTTTGTAATATGGGTTGGGTAAAAAAAAATGGGCCATTTTAATCTGGTGCTGTCACGTGACACTCCATCCAAAATAGGGGTATATAACGAAAGGTACATGTAAACAATATTTGAAAGTAGAGGGGTATATTTGGCGCTGGAGGCGAGGGTGATCTAATTTTCATTTAACTTACTTTTCTTCTTGTCTTCCTTTTTGCTGGAAATAACAAATATATCTCATAAATCTATTGAGAAGATTCTAGATCTATCAAGAAGTTCGAGAAATCAATAGTAAAGAAGAATCTCTATTCCTTAACATCTCAGATTAATGCTTAAGACCAAAAGAATGTATTCAATATTACATGATAGCTTATAATGCACTATTTAGAGTTTGAGAACTTTATACATTGAAAGATAAAATTAACTTGTAATACTAAGTCAGATTATGGGTTTTGTCTTATTATTTAGATTATATCAAAGTCAAAAATAAAATATTTCAGCAGATAAAAAGTTTGAATGTTTTACTGGAAACGAATAGCAGTAAATTTGAGCATAATAGAAGAAGTTGAATTTTAAGCTATGCTTTTTTTGATGTTCATATTAAAATATTGTTACCGTAGAAGTCGTGATTTAAGATAAAATATAAAATATTCTTGGAGTAAAAAAAAATTCTTATAAAATATTGATTATTAGACGTCATTAAAAGTTTTCAGTGCTAAAACATATGTTTTACAACAGAAGAAGTAATTCGATGTCTTTTTCTTCTTCTTTATCTTTTTTTGCTTTCCCAAGTCGCTTTTACTATTTTATCTAGCAACTAGCAATTTAACTTATAAACAGAAGTAAAAATAATTTTATGGCAAGACATTTGAGCTACTCAAGAAAATGCAAAAATACCTAAAATACTCTTTTTCTGACATAATTTGTTTGTTTGTTTGTTAAGTTGGTTAAATATGATTAATATTCATTATTGTCAAGCGCTTGAAATTTTTTAAATTTAATTTGATAACCCAATCACATAGTTTAATTATATTTTTATGATTCTTAAAAATATACTCATTAATATAAAGTATACGTATAACGTACCCGGTGGTGCTTAAATCTCGTAATCACAAAGTACATGGTGTAATCCACTAGACAAGGATAACTATAGAAAAAAAAGAAATTAATACTATTTAAATTTCTTTAAAAAATAACTTATTTTGGACAAAACTAATTTAGAAAGGCTAGAAATTTACTTTAAAAGGGAATGGAGTGAGCATTAATCACAATTATTGTCTGTTTCTTACAATTTAAATTTCTATAGAAAAAAAAGAAATTAATACTATTTAAATTTCTTTAAAAAATCACTTATTTTGGACAAAACTAATTTAAAAAGGCTAGAAATTTACTTTAAAAGAGAATGGAGTGGCTGAAATACTCTTTTTCTGACATAATTTGTCTGTTTGTTAAGTTGGTTAAATATGATCAATATTCATTATTGTCAAGCGCTTGAATTTTTTAAATTTAATTTGATAACCCAATCACATAGTTTAATTGTGACGACCCAAAGGGTCATCACCTGTTTTCTTATCCATTCTGTACTTTCGAGGCCTTGAAAACCTCATTTAGAGTCGCCTCGATTTGCGTGTGCAATCCGGGCGCGTAGCTGGAAAGCTTAAATATGAAATTTTGTAAAAAATGGTAAGTTTTGATGTTAAAATGAATAAGTTTGACTTTGGTCAACATTTTGGGCAAACGGACTCGAACCCATGATTTGACGGTCCCGGAGGGTCTGTAGGAAAATATGGGACGTGGGCGTATGTCCGGAATCAAATTCTGAGGTCCCAAGCACGAGAAATGAATTTCTAAGTAAAAATTGTTTTCTGAAAATGTTTAAGGAAATTGGAAATGAAAATTGATTAGAAAGCGATGGTATCGGGCCCGTATTTTGGTTCTGGCGCCCTGTACAGGTCTTATATATGTTTTAAGTTCTTCCTGTAAAATTTGGTTGAAATCGGACGTCGTTTGACGCATTTCGGACTTAAATTTCTAAATTGGAAACTTGATGAAGTTTGAGGAAAATATTCTTGATTTTGAGGTTTGATTCATTGATTTTGAGGTTATTTAGGCGATTTGATCGCACGGATAAGTTCGTATGATGTTGTTGAGTTAGTGCATGTGTTTGGTTAGGAGCCCCGAGGGCTCGAGAGTGTTTCGGAATGGTTTTTGGCTTTAGAAGTGTTGCAGATTTTCTGCTGTTGTGCCCGGGGATTTTGTTCTTCGCGTTCGCGTGGTCTCACTCGCGAACGCGTAAGGCAAAGATCCCATGTGCCCAGTTTCTTCTTCGCGAACACGGAGGTTGAGACGCGAATGCGAAGCTCAGGGGGGAGACCGTTCGCGAACGCGTCCTTCCACTCGCGAACGCGTAGGGTTCAGGGGAGGGGCCACCATTTTGTTCTACGCGAACGCGGCCACTGGCCCGCGAACGCGAGGACTCGAGGTGCTAAAGCATCGTGAACGCGAGCCCAGTGTCGCGAACGCGAAGAAGGATTTTGCTTAGTTATTTTAAAGTCCCAAAACAGAACCCATTACGGGATTTCACCAAAATTTCACAAACTCTTTCTTCTCCAAAGTTCTAGGGCAAATTTTGAAGTATCTTTTCCCCATAAACTCTTGGGTTAGTAATCTTTAACTTATATCCTTCCATTTTCATCGACATCTATTGAATTTCTAGGCCTAAAACATGTAATTATGGGTAGAAATTAGGAAATTGGGTAGAGTTAGGGCTTTTTAATTAATTGTGATTTAGACCTCGTTTTGGGGTCGAATTCTGGAAATAATTATATATTCGGGCTCGCGGATGAATGGGTTATCGGATTTTGATTCGAACCTAGTGTTTTCACCAAGCAGGTCTGTGGTCGATTTTTGGGATTTGGGAAGAATACTTGGGAAGCTATAATTAGGCATTGGATTCGAATTGTTTAGCATTTACTGATGTTATGAAGTCATGTGTGTATAAATAGAATCGATTTGGAGCCGAATTCGAGAGGAAAAACGGTAATTGAGGATTGAATTAGCCGTGGAAGTTTGAGGTAAGTGTTTGGTCTAACCTTAGATTGAGGGATTAGGAGTTGAGTCCTATTTGCAATGTAATAATTATTGAGTACTACGTATAGGCATGGTGAAGAGTATCTATATGTTGGTGTCTAGCATGACATTGAGTCTTTATGTTGTGAATATCCTGATTTTGTTGTGCCTTTTATGCCTTAGTGATGATTTCTTTATGTTATGAATAGCTCATGAAAGAAATTATGACCTTTGAACTTTGAGGAGCATTAACTCGAGTTATATTACAAAGTGTGAAAGTATATAAGATGATTGAACCCTTTGGAGCATTGGCTCAAATGGTAAAGTGAGTTATGAAGTAACAGTGAAAGAAAGAGAAAGAGTTATTAAATTGTTCCTTTGCCGGGATGTTTGTTGCTTTTTTGATTATCTCCCTTGCCGGGATGCTGAGATTATTGACATTGTCCCCTTGCCGGGATTTAACTGTTTAATTGTGTTCCCTTTCTGGGATTTCTATTGTTATTTGTTTACTCCCTTGCCCCTTTGTTTGTGATTGTTGTTTGGGTGAGGAAGAGCGTTAAAGCACGAAAGGTGATACCGTGCATCTTCTGCTATAGTGAGGAAAGAGTGTAAAGCACGAAGGGTGATGTCGTGCCATATGATGTGCCATTCCGTACAGATTATCATTGGCTATATGGTGAGGAAGGAGAGTAAAAGCATGAAGGGTGATGCCGTGCGCACTTTTATTATAAAATATTGTTTGGTGAGGACGAGAGTAAAAGCACGAAGGGTGATGTCGTGCACGTTGTTATTATATGGTTGATTTGGTGAGAACGAGAGTAAAAGCACGAAGGGTGATGCCGTGCAAATTGTTGATTTCTGATTCTTGATGATATTCTAGTTATGTTGTTACTTTCCTTACTTGATGCTTTTTATTCGGAACCTTTATCCCCCCACAACATGTTTTCCCCTTCCCACATTTACTAGTTATTTCTGCATTTTCCTTTCCGTTGTACATACTTAAATTGCACATGTTTATTTGGTAGTCTGGTCCTAGCCTCGTCACTACTTCGCCGAGATTAGGCTAGACACTTACCAGTATATGGGGTCGGTTGTGCTGATACTACACTCTGCACTGTGTGCAGATCCCGGAGCAGCTTACGGACAGTAGTTGAAGGCCTTCCTTCAGTCCACCTGGAGACCCAAGGTAGACCTGTAGGCATTCGCGGGCCTTGGCATCTCCCTCTATCTCTATTCCCTATTTCATTTTCTTTCGTTCAGAAACAGTGATTGTATTTTCTTGAGGCCTTGTTTGTAGTGACTCTTAGACAGTCTGTGATGTGACACCAGGTTTTGGGTATTGAGGTTTTGAAAGTTGTAATAGACGTAGTCTTGAGTTATAAAAATTGTTGACTTCCGCTTATTTATTTAATTCCGCTATTTTCATGTTATCGTTGGTAATTGAAAAAAAAATTGTTAATGAAAAAGGTAGTTAAGGGTTGGCTTGCCTATCTCTCATTAGTAGGCGCCATCACGACTCCTGAGGGTGGGAAATCCGGATCGTGACAAGTTGGTATCAGAGCTATAGGTTACATAGGTCTCACAGTTCACAGACAAGCTTAGTAGAGTCTGAGGGATCGGTATAGAGACGTCTGTATTTATCCCTCAGGGGCTACAGAGTTAGGAAAAAACTTCACATTCATTCTTTCCTGTCGTGCACTTTAGTTTTTCAATGTTAATTGAACTTCTACTCTGTTCTTTCGCAGATGGCGAGTACACGGGCTTCCTCATCCTCCGCTCAGCAGCCCGAGCCCCCAACGGTAGCTTCCAGTAGGGGCAGAGGGCGAGGCCATGCTAGAGGCCGAGGTAGGGGCAGAGCTCGCCCCGAGCAACAGCACCAGTGGCAGAGCTTCAGATTGTTTTGAGGAGGAGATTCCGGCCCCAACAGTTCCGGTGGGCCCAGCTCAGGTCCCAGAGGGGTTCATTGCCACCCCAGTTCTTCAGGACGCTCTAATCTGATTGGTGGGCCTCATGGAGAGTGTCACCCAAGCATGTTTGCTTCTTGTAGCACCAGCCACTTCTCAGGCTGGAGGAGGGGCTCAGACTCCTTCTACTCGCACTCCGGAGCAGGTGGCTCCCCAGATTCAGATTCCAGCGGTTCAATCGGGTGTAGTAGCTCAGACTGACGATGGAGCGGCTATGTACGTCGATGCTTTGTGGAGGCTGGATAGGTTCACCAAGCTCTTCACTTCTACATTCAGCGGTGAATCTACTGAGGATCCCCAGGATTATCTAGATAATTGTCACGAGGTTCTTCGGAACATGGGGATCGTTGAGACCAAAGGAGTTGATTTTGCTACCTTTCGTCTGTCGGGATCCGCAAAGACTTGGTGGATGGATTAATGCTTGGCCAGGCCATCCGGGTTGCTATCTTTGATATAGAAGCAGTTTACAGTGTTATTTCTGGAGAAGTTTCTCCCCGTTACTCAGAGAGAGGCCTATCAGAGATAGTTTGAGTGCCTCCAACAGGGTTCCATGACGGTCACCCAGTATGAGACCAGATTCATCGATCTAGCTCACCATGCTTTTGTCATACTTCCCACTGAGAGAGAGGGTAAAGAGGTTTATTGGTGTTCTTATTCAGCCGATTCGTCTTCAAATGGCCAAGGAGGCCGGGAGTGAGATCATCTTTCAGGAGGCGGCCAATGTGGCCCGTAGAGTTGAGATGGTTCTGTCACAGGGAGGTGGTCATGGGTCGGATAAGAGGCCCCGTCATTCAGGCAGATTCAGTGGTACCTCGTCTGGAGGTAGAGATTCACATGGTAGAGGCCATCCTCCTAGGCCCTTTCAGTCAGCTCTCCAGGTCTCACATGGTACTTCAGGTGGTCGTGGTTCTCAGACGCATTATTCTGATCAGCAGCCTTATAGTGCACCACCAGCTCCCATCAGTGCACCGCCTCTTTAGAGTTTCTGAGGTGGTCATTCTGGTCGATAGGGCCAGCAGTCTCAGCAGCCGAGGGCTTGTTACACTTGTGGTGATTTGGATCACATTGCTAGGTTTTGCCCTCGAGCACCGGGTAGCTCTTAGCATCAGGGTTCTCGTGCTATAGTACAGGCACCAGGTGTTCCACAGCCCACCCAGCCAGTTAGAGGTGGGGGTAGAGGTGGAGGTAGAGGTCCTAGAGGTAGAGCTCAGGCCGCTAGAGGTGGAGGCCAGCCAACAGCAAGTCGTCCCAAAGAGGTAGTTCAGGGTGGTAGGGCCTAACCCCGATGTTATGCCCTTCCAGCTAGGCCCGAGGCTGAGGCTTCAGATGCAGTCATTACAGGTACCATTCTGGTTTGTTATAAAGATGCTTCAGTGCTATTTAATCCAGGATCTACGTATTCGTATGTGTCATCTTATTTTGCACCGTACCTGGTCATGCCTAGTGATTCATTGAATATTCCTATTTATGTGTCTATACCGGTGGGTGATTCTATTGTGGTCAATCGAGTCCATCGTCCTTGTATTGTGGTGATTGGGGGTCTTGAGACTCGCATTGATTTGTTGCTTCTAGACATGGTCTACTTCGATGTTATATTGGGGATGGACTAGTTATCCCCATACCACGCTATCTTGGATTGCCATGCCAAGTCTGTGACCTTAGCCTTACTGAATTTGCCCCATTTAGAGTGGAGAGGGACTCCTGGTCATTCTACCTGCAGTGTTATTTCGTGTGTGAAGGCTCGGTGTATGGTCGAGAAGGGGTATTTGGCCTATTTGGCTTATGTTCGTGATTCCAGTGCTGAGATTCCCTCTATTGATTCTATGCCCGTGGTTCGTGAGTTTCCTGAGGTTTTCCCTTCAGACCTGCCGGGGATGCCACCCGACAGGGATGTTGATTTCTGCATCGATTTGGCTCCGGGCACTCAGCCCATTTCTATTTTGCCATATTGCATGGCCCCGCCAGAGTTGAAAGGGTTGAAGGAGTAGTTGCAAGACTTGCTTAAGAAGGGTTTCATTAGGCCCAACGTTTCACCTTGGGGTGCGCCGGTGCTGTTCGTTAAGAAAAAGGATGGTTCGATGAGAATGTGCATTGATTACCGGCAGTTGAACAAGGTTACAATCAAGAATAAGTATCCACTACCGAGGATTGATGATTTGTTCGATCAGCTTCAGGGTTCCAAGGTATTTTCAAAGATTGACTTAAGATCTGGCTACCATCAGTTGAGGATTAGGGCATCTGATGTCCCTAAGATAGCATTCTGCACTCGGTACGGGCATTATGAGTTATTGGTTATGTCATTCGGGTTGACAAATGCCCCAACAGCTTTTATGGATTTGATGAACCAAGTGTTCAAGCCTTATTTGGACTCGTTCGTGATAGTCTTCATTGATGATATTCTGATATATTCCCGCAGCCAGGAGGAGCACGAGCAGCATCTCAGGGTGGTTCTTCAGACTCTGAAGGATAGTCAGCTATATGCGAAGTTTTCGAAGTGTGAGTTCTGGTTGAGTTCAGTTGCATTCCTGGGTCATGTCGTATCAACATAGGGTATTCAGGTTGACCCGAAGAAGATTGAGGCAGTCAAGAACTGGCCTAGACCAGCATCAACTACAAAGATTTGGAGTTTCTTGGGATTAGCAGGCTACTATCATCGGTTTGTGGAGGGGTTCTCATCTATCGCAACCCCGATGACCAGGTTGATCCAGAAGGATGCCCAGTTTAGATGGTCGGACAAGTGTGAGGTGAGCTTTCAGAGGCTCAAGACAGCTCTAACTACGACATCTGTGTTAGTTTTGCCCATAGGTTCAAGGCCTTATACCGTTTATTGTGATGCATCTCGCATTGGGCTTGGTGCAGTGTTGATGCAGGATGGCAAGGTCATTGCCTATGCTTTGCAATAGTTAAAGATTCATGAGAAGAACTATCCGGTGCATGATTTAGAGTTGGCAGCCATTGTTCATGCACTGAAGATTTAGAGGCATTATCTGTATGGCATGGCATGTGAGGTATTCACTGATCACAAGAGTCTTCAGTATTTGTTCAAGCAAAAAGAGTTGAATTTGAGGCAGAGGAGGTGGTTGGAATTGTTGAAGGATTATGATATCACTATCTTATATCACCCGGGAAAGGCCAATGTGGTGGCCGATGCTTTGAGTAGAAAGACAACCAGTATGGGTAGTCTTGCTTATATTCCAATCGGTGAGAGGTCGCTTGCTTTGGATGTTCAGGCTTTGGCCAATCGATTTGTGAGGTTGGATATTTCTGAGCCTAGTCGAGTATTATCTTGCACGGTCGCTCGTTCTTCGTTATTGGAGCGTATCCGTGATCGGCGGTTTGATGATCCCCATTTGTGTGTCCTTAGAGACACGGTGCAACGTGGAGGTGCCAAGTAGGTTACCTTAGATGTTGATGGAGTTTTGAGATTGTAGGGTCGAGTTTGTGTGCCTAATGTGGATGGGCTTCGGGAGTTGATTTTAGAGGAGGCCCATAGTTCCCGGTACTCTATTCATCCGGGCACCGCGAAGATGTATCAGGATTTACGGCAGCATTATTGGTGGCATAGAATGAAGAAGGAAATTGTAGCATATGTAGCTCGGTGTTTGAATTGTCAGCAGGTTAAGTATGAGCATCAGAGGCCTGGTGGATTGTTTCAGAGGATTGAGCTTCCCGAGTAGAAATGGGAGCGGATCACTATGGACTTTGTTACTGGACTTCCACTGACTCGGAAGAAGTTCGACGTAGTTTAGGTCATTGTTGATAGGCTGACCAAGTCAGCGTATTTCATTCCTGTGATAGTCTCCTATTCATCCGAGAGGTTAGCTGAGATCTATATCCGGGAGATTGTTCGCCTTCATGGTGTGCCAGTATCTATCATTTCGGATCGAGGTACGCAGTTTACTTCGCGTTTTTGGAGAGCAGTTCAGCGAGAGTTGGGCACCCAGGTTGAGTTGAGTACAACATTTCATCCTCAGACGAACGGGCAGTCCGAGCGGACTATTCAGAGGCTCGGTTGTTGGTACGGATCTGGTTTAGGAGGCCTTGGACAAGGTCATGATCATTCAGGATAGGCTTCGTACAGCTCAGTCCAGGCAAAAGAGCTATGCAGATTGTAAGGTTCGAGATGTGGCTTTTATGGTTGGTGAGCGGATATTGCTTCGAGTGTCGCCTATGAAGGGCGTGATGAGATTTGGGAAGAAGGGCAAGCTTAGCCCTGTGTTCATTGGTCCGTTTGACATTCTTGATCGAGTGGGAGAGGTGGCTTATAGACTTGCATTGCCACCGAGCTTATCAGTCATGCATCCAGTGTTCCATGTGTCCATGTTTCGGAAGTATCACAGCGATCCATCCTACGTGTTAGATTTCAGCACTGTCCAGTTGGACAAGGACATGTCCTATGAGGAGGAACCGATAGCTATTCTAGACCGGCAGGTTTGTCAGTTGAGATCCAAGAGTTTCCCTTTTGTTCATGTTCAGTGGAGAGGTCAGCCTCCTGAGGCATCGACCTGGAGTTTGAGTCTGATATGCGGAGCCGTTATCCTCATCTATTCCCCGACTCAGGTACTTCCTTCTTCTGTCCGTTCGAGGACGAACGATTGTTTTCTTATCCATTCTGTGCTTCTGAGGCCTTGAAAACCTCATTTAGCGTTATCTCGATTTGCGTGCGCAGTCCAAGCGCGTAACCGGAAAGCTTAAATATATTTTTTTGTGAAAAATGCTAGTTTTGATGTTAAAATGAATAAGTTTGACTTTGGTCAACATTTTGGTTAAACGGAACCGGACCCGTGATTTGATGTTCCCGGAGGGTCCGTAGGAAAATATGGGACGTGGGCGTATGTCCGGAATCGAATTCCGAGGTCCCAAGCCCGAGAAATAAATTTTTTAAGTAAAACTTGTTTTCTGAAAATGTTTAAGGAGACTGGAAATGAAATCTGATTAGAAAGCTATGGCATGGGCCCGTATTTTGGTTCTGGCGCCCGGTACAGGTCTTATATATGTTTTAAGTTATTCCTGTAAAATTTGGTTGAAATCGGACGTCGTTTGACATGTTTCAGACTTAAATTTCTAAATTGGAAACTTGATGAAGTTTGAGGAAAAAATCTTGATTTTGAGGTTTGATTCATTGATTTTGTGGTTATTTAGGCGATTTGATCGCACAGATAAGTCCGTATGATGTTGTTGAGTTAGTGTATGTGTTTGGTTAGGAGCCCCAAGGGCTCGGAAGTGTTTCAGAATGGTTTTTGGCTTTAGAAGTGTTGCAGATTTTCTACTGTTGTGCCCAGGGTTTTTGTTCTTCGCGTTCGCATGGTCTCACTCGCGAACGCGAAAGGCAAAGATCCCAGGTGTCCAGTTTGTTCTTCGCGAACGCGGAGGTTGAGACGCGAACGCGAAGCTCAGGGGGGAGACCCTTCGCGAATGCGTCCTTCCACTCGCGAACGTGTAGGGTTCAGGAGAGGGGCCACCAGTTTGTTCTACGTGAACACGGCCACTGGCCCGCGAACGCGAGGACTCGAGGTGCTAAAGCATCGCAAACACGAGCCCAGTGTCGCGAACATGACGATCTTCAGACCTGACTCATCGCGAACGCGTCGAGCTTATCGCGAACGCGAAGAAGGATTTTGCTTAGTTATTTTAAAGTCCCAAAATAGAACCCATTACGGGATTTCACCAAAATTTTACAAACTCTTTCTTCTCCAAAGTTCTAGGGCGACCTTTGAAGCATCCTTTCCCCATAAACTCTTGAGTTAGTAATCTTTAAATTATTTCCTTCCGTTTTCATCAATATCTATTGAATTTCTAGGTCTAAAACACGTAATTAAGGGTAGAAATTAGGGAATTGGGTAGAGTTAAGGCTTTTTAATTAGTTGTGATTTAGACCTCGTTTTGGGGTCGAATTCTGGAAATAATTATATATTCGGGCTCGTGGATGAATGTGTTATCATATTTTGGTTCGAACCTAGTGTTCTGACCAAGCGGGCCCATGGTCGATTTTTGGGATTTTGGGAAGAATACTTGGGAAGCTATAATTAGGCATTGGATTCGAATTGTTTAGCATTTACTGATGTTATGAAGTCATTTGTGTATAGATACAATTGATTTGGAGCCGAATTAGAGAGGAAAAGCGGTAATTGAGGATTGAATTAGCCGTGGAAGTTTGAGGTAAGTGTTTGGTCTAACCTTAGCTTGAGGGATTAGGAGTTGAGTCCTATTTGGTATGTGATAATTGTTGAGTACGATGTAGGCATGGTGACGAGTATCTATATGTTGGTGTCTAGCATGACCGTGAGTTCTTATGTTGTGAATATTCTGATTTTGTTGTGCCTTTCATGCCTTAGTGATGATTTCTTTATGTTAAGAAAAGCTTGTGAAAGAAATTATGACCTTTGAACTTTGAGGAGCATTGGCTCGAGTTATATTATAAAGTGTGAAAGTATATGAGATGATTAAACCCTTTGGAGCATTGGCTCAAAGGGTAAAGTGAGTTATGAAGTAACAGTGAACGAAAGAGAAAGAGTTATTAAATTGTTCCCTTGCCGGGATGTTTGTTGCTTTGTTGATTATCTCCCTTGCCGGGATGCTGAGATTATTGACATTGTTCCCTTGCCGAGATTTAACTATTTAATTGTGTTCCCTTTCCGAGATTTCTATTGTTATTTGTTTACTCTCTTGCTCCTTTGTTTGTGATTGTTGTTTGGGTGAGGAAGAGCATTAAAGCACGAAGGATGATGCCGTGAATTGTTTGCTATGGTGAGGAAAGAGTGTAAAGCACGAAGGGTGATGTCGTGTCGTACGATGTGCTATTCCGTACAGATTATCATTGACTATATGGTAAGGAAGGAGAGTAAAAGCACAAAGGGTGATGCCGTGCACACTTTTGTTATAAAATATTGTTTGGTGAGGACGAGAGTAAAAGCACGAAGGGTGATGCCGTGCACATTGTTATTATATGATTGATTTGGTGAGAATGATAGTAAAAGCACGAAGGGTGATGTCGTGCAAATTGTTGATTTCTGATTCTTGATGATATTCTAGTTATGTTGTTACTTTCCTTACTTGATGCTTTCTATTCGGAACCGTTATCCCCCCCCCCCCCCCCACAACATGTTTTTCCCTTCCCATATTTACTAGTTATTTCTACATTTTCCTTTCCGTTGTACATACTTAAATTGCACAAGTTTATTTGGTAGTTTGTTTCTAGCCTCGTCACTACTTCGCCGAGGTTAGTCTAGACACTTACTAGCACATGAGGTCAGTTGTGCTGATACTACACTCTGCACTATGTGCAGATCCCGAAGCAGCTTACGGACAGTAGTTGAAGGGCTTCCTTCAGTCCACCCGGAGACCCAAGGTAGACCTGCAGGCGTTCGCGGGCCCTGACGTCTCCCTCTATCTCTATTCCCTGTTTCATTTTCTTTCGTTCAGAAACAGTGATTGTATTTTCTTCAAGCCTTGTTTGTAGTGACTCTTAGGCAGTCTGTGACACTGTGACACCAGGTTTTGGGTATTGAGGTTTTGAAAGTTATAATAGACGTAGTCTTGAGTTATAAAAATTGTTGACTTCCGCTTATTTATTTAATTTCGTTGTTTTCATGTTATCGCTGGTAATTGAAAAAAAAAATTGTTAATGAAAAAGGTAGTTAAGGGTTGGCTTGCCTAGCTCTCATTAGTAGGCGCCATCACGACTCCCGAGGGTGGAAAATCCGGATCGTGACATTAATCATATTTGTATGATTCCTAAAAATATACTCATTAATATAAAGTATACGTATAACGTATCTGGTGGTGCTTAAATCTCTTAATCACAAAGTACATGGTGTAATCCACTAGACAAGGATAACTATAAAAAAAAAAGAAATTAATACTATTTAAATTTCTTTAAAAAATCACTTATTTTGGACAAAACTAATTTAAAAAGGGTAGAAATTTACTTTAAAAGGGAATGGAGTGAGCATTAATCACAATTATTGTCTGTTTTTCATACTATTTAAATTTCTATAGAAAAAAAGAAATTAATACTATTTAAATTTCTTTAAAAAATCACATATTTTGGACAAAACTAATTTAGAAAGGCTAGAAATTTACTTTAAAAGGGAATGGAGTGGCTAAAATACTTCTTTTTCTTACATAATTTGTCTGTTTGTTAAGTTGGTTAAATATGATCAATATTCATTATTGCCAAGCGCTTGAAATTTTTTAAATTTAATTTGATAACTCAATCACATAGTTTAATCATATTTGTATGATTCTTAAAAATATACTCATTAATATAAAGTATACGTATAACGTACCCGGTGGTACTTAAATCTCGTAATCACAAAGTACATGGTGTAATCCATCTAGACAAGGATAACTATAGAAAAAAAGAAATTAATACTATTTAAATTTCTTTAAAAAATCACTTATTTTGGACAAAACTAATTTAGAAAGGCTAGAAATTTACTTTAAAAGGGAATGGAGTGAGCATTAATCACAAAGTACAAGAGATACTCTATTGGACAAGGATACTTTTAAGAAAAAGGATGAAAAATAATAGGAAAAAGAAACTAAAACTTTCTTGACTTCCTATAAACTCACTTATATATGTTGGACCAAACTAAAAATGCAAAAAAAATCACTTAAAAGGGAATGGATGGAGAACTTTTTTAGCTACCAATTGAATGAAAAAAAACTACTATGTTTCATGAATTTAATCAACTAAGAATAATGATGATGTTTAAATCTATTAATCACAAAGTACATAATGTAATCTACTAATACACCATACGTATGTAAAATTACGTTTTAATTTTATTAAAATGACAATTTTACAAATGAAATTTTAATATAATACAAAATTATGACAAATAAGAAGTTACTTATAGAAGAATCTACTTAAATAGAAATATATTACAATTCTTGATTTTTTCATTAAAAAAGGCAGATTCTCTAAATATTGTGTGGTTTAATTTTTCTCCTATAAATATGCTACTCCCACTTAAATTATGAGAAATTCTAATTGAAGTGCAATTAAGGTGTGAGGAGAGCACATACAAAATAATTATTTAAAAAAAAAAAAAAAAAGAGGAGGAGGATTATAGAAAAATGAACCACGCAGCATGGAGAGTGATTTTCCTTATTTTCTTCTATATCCTCCACACATCAGCAGATGATATAGATGTTGTTTGTAAAACAACAGAAGATTATGATCTTTGTGCCCAATCTCTCAGATCAGATCCTAGTAGCTATACGGCAGACGCCAAAGGTATGGCACTTATCATGATTCAACTGGCATTATACAAAGCCACCCACAATATTGTTTTTATCAAGCAACAAATGATTATGCAACCACAAGATCCAACTTCTCAACAATGCCTTCAAGTTTGCTATCAAGAATATAAATTTATTATAAATTATTTTATCCTAGATTGCATTCAAGATATGAGCTTGAACAGATATCATGATGCATCATTTGCCATTGCACTGTCTGGCTTAAATGTTTCAACTTGTACAGATGCTTGTGTGAACTGCCCCTCATCATACAATTTAACAGGTAGGAGTAAGGAATATGCATATTTTGTTCAAGTAGTGGCGGATGTAATAGATTTTTTGTATTGAAAGGATTATGTTTCTACTATTTTAAATGTCATAAAAAATTCTATATTGATATGTGTGCTTGTAATTAATAAAATCTGTTTTAAGAGCATTTTGGTCCTTTCAGAAATTCTATCTTGTAGCAGTCCGGTGTACTAAGCTCCCGCTATCTCGGACCTCGCTACCTTGTAATTGTCTTATAATGAAGCAATCCTATTGGATGCAAACACATTTTAATTGTTTTCATATTAGTATAGTGAAACAAAATATCTTAGTTCTTGAGTAATAATTTTTAGAAAAATGTAAAATCTGAATTGTCTGATTATAAACAAAATTGTCACAAAATAACTACAAAAAGCATTAAAAGAAAACTACAAGTAGCATTCGCTTCTACAATAGTGTTTAACCAAAAATAAGGACTTTGGTCCAAGTTTATATTAGAAGAACTAGGGTTACTGATAATCAAATTGAAATAGGAATAATTGAGAAATAATAATTGAATGCAAAGTAAATCAATATATTCCAATAGTATTTCGTGTCCTTATAAATAATCAGTCTTCTCCTTTTATAGCTATTTTTAGGTAATACGTTTTGTCTCTACCATAATTGAGCCATTATTGTCAATTAGTGGCATTTAATGACATTTAATGTAACGTTACAATCAACAATCATATTTGATTCAATACAGATTCCTTAACGTTTTCCGTATTTAATGCTCAATAGTACGTATCTATACCTTATTTACTATCAGATTCATTCCCTTCCATCATAAAGAGGTTCGAGCGCCTATCTTCCTTGCTTTTTCTCTGAACATCTGCCTGTGCCTATTGAAGCTCGTGCCTCTTTGATTATTCTGCATCACCTATCCTTCTTTGACTGGTCCACGTGTCATGACGTGTCATCTTATAATGAATTCCATATATAAGCTTAATTTTTCCCAATACAGATAGTCCCCCCACTTGCCATTTATTCATCAATAGAATATTTGGGAAGTGGACCTCATTAAAGCGGGAATATTTGCCGCCATTAATTCTTCCCTGGAACTGATGCTTCATCTAGTCTCTTCCATTTAATGTCCATGACATGTGGCATCTCCTAGTTGGCTCTGCAACCCTTCAACGCCTTTTAAGGCTTTTTTACGGCTTCATCAATTATGAATCGACAGTTCTCATTATGATGTTTCCATCATTGCACATTTTCCTTTGACGGTTGCTTCTGACTATAAATATAACTTTTTACCTTTGTCTTTTTCACAAAAGTTTAGAGTATTCAATTCTAATTTTCTTCTTCCTCGTACTACTATGTCTTCTTCAAATCCTAACCCTCGGAGAGTCCCCATTGTTGACAACCTTTCTCTTGCTCCTATTAGAAGTAGAAGAGGAGGAAGGCTTCGTAGTTTAGGGTCTTCTTCATCACGAGGCTCCTCTATTCTTTCATCGAGTTCTACTCCACCTCCCAAAACTAGGGGTTCACTTTCTCAAAGATCTTCATCTAGGACTAAAGAACCCACCGAATCTCTTCGTGAACCTTTAGTGGATGAAATTATTCCTGCGGAACTATCCTTCTACAATGATAGAGAATCCATCAGAAACCAACTGTCTTCATTAGATCGTGCTGACATCTACCCGACTCAAATTGTTGAAGGTTTGATTTCTACAGTACGTAGAGATTTCCATTGGAGCCATGACTTCCCCATTATAATCCCCAATGCGAACCAAAGAATCACCTCTTATTTAACTGGGTTTTCTTTTGTTTATACATATCCTTTCACGTTGGGTTTCAAACCTGCTATTGACCCTATTATTCTCGAGTTCTGTCGCTTTTTCGACGTTTGTTTAGGACAAATCGACCCTATTATGTGGAGGGCTATTGCTTGTTTGAGGCATTTGGCCAACACGACAGGTATACCTTTTACATTTTTTCATTTAATCCATCTCTATTCTCCCAAACTTTTTCGCCAAGGAATCTTTACTCTAGTGGGAAGGAGCAAAAGAGTTCTAGTCAGTCCTGAAGATAATAGAGACTGTGGCTGGTACGCCAGGTTTGTTGCTGCCCCCACTGTTGATTTAGTGGGTGATGGAAATGTTCCCTTTCCCGAGAAGTGGAATTTTGCACGTGAGTTTTCTTTTTAATAACTTTCTCGTACCTTTTTCTCAATTTTGATGATCATCATTTAATTTCCTTTTTCTTTTTCAGCAACCATGGAAGCTGTTGATGAAATTCCCAACTTCCGTGGTTGGGTAAGAAAGCTATTAAGTGTTGCTCCAATGGACGATAGGTCTTGGAAAAACCTCTCTCATCGATTTGATTGGAAAGTGAAAACTCACGGTAAGAGTTTTTTTTAATTTTACTTATTGCTTCCACCAGAAATTATTTTGATCCTTCTTTTGTCAGGATTTTCCATTCGAGGCATAAGTGCTGAAACCGTCGCAACTTCCAGAATTTCTTTGGATAGGGCCCAAGAGATAATTTTGGGTTTCTCATTGAAAAGGAAAGCTACTGTTGAACAAGACTCTGAATAGGAAGAAGAACAAGATGGGGGTTCTTTGATAAAAAGGCCACAAGCTAGAAGACGAATTATTTCAGGTGATGAAGCATCTCCGCCTCATTCTATTCCTCCCACCGAGCCTGTTGAAGCCTCTTTGGTGATTTCTGATGATGATACTCCCGCTGCTTTTCATGATTCTGCTGAACAGCTTTTTGCCCGCGGGTTTGGTAGTGAAAGTTTAGGACCAGTTTCTGATGAAGCACCCCTTGCTTATTTTTCTATAACCACTCTTGTGATACCTTCTTTGCCAGTCGTGACTGTTGCTGTTGTTGCTCCTTCCCAGACTGTTTTGACTCCTTCTACAGTTCCTTCTACAACTGTTCAACAAACTGAGGTTGGTCCCTCAAGTGGAAGTGGTGCCATGAAACAGGTTATCATCGAGGTCCCTGCCGATGATAATCTTTTGAGAAAGTCAGGTGGGACTGACGTGTGGTTGAAACCCCTAATTGGTCCAATCGAAAAAGGCAAGATTGAGAGCCACAACTCCTTAACTTGGATGAACGACATAATACAATCATCATTAAAGGTATTCCTTTTTAATGATTTGCTACTCCTTTTTTATTAAGGTTCTTTACCTTTTCCTTTTTTTAGATCAACCTCGTTGGTACAGAATTGATGAAGAGGGTTTTACACACGGAGCAATTAATGCATGAGTATCAAGTTGAAGTAGATAACTGGAGAGAACAATATGAAAGCCTTCAAATTGATATGGAAGCGTTAGAAGAGAACAAGTGCACCTTAGAGCATCAGCTGAGGGCTTTAACTTCGAAATTGGCGGATGAAAAAGCTTCCTCAAATCAAGCCGGTAAAGACAAGAATCTTCTCGAAACTTCTTTTTCTGAGCAACTCTCCAAGGCTAGTGAAGAAATCAGAGAGTTGAAGGCTATCTTATGTGAGAAAGAAGCATATTCCGGTGAACTTGTGCAAACTCTGACCTAGACTCAAGAAGACCTCCGAGAATCTTCTGATAAGGTCCGTTCCTTAGAAAGTTCACATGCTTCTCTTCAAGCTTCTTATGATTCTGCCTTGGTTGAGAATGAGAAGCTTAAAAGTGAGATTACTGAGTGGGAGAAAGATTACGATATTCTTGAGGACAAAACTGCAATTGAAGTGAGTTGGGCGTTTTTAAATACTCGCCATGATACCCTTGTGGAAGTTAGCCAAGAGAATTTTAACTTGGAAGCTGAGTTGGTTAAAATAAGAGAAACCATTGAAAAGACTCAACAGAGCCAAGACTTTCCCTCTCCCATGGCTGAAACTTCTGAAAATATCGAAGATGATATGGGTTCGGTGAGTGCTCTAATTCCTTCAAGTGAAATTGAGCCTGCTGCTGCTGATATCCCTGCTTCGGTTCCTTCTTCAACTCCTTAGTGACAAGTCTATGATATGTGACTCCTTTTTTTTTTCTTTTTGGTGGAATGTGGTTATAACCCTTGGTCCTTTTTGAGGGTTTGTATAAAACATCAAGTCCCCAGACCTTTTTCGGGGCGTTTTGTACTAAGTTCATACTTAGTCTAAACTTTTCAATGTTAAGAAGTTTTCGTAGCTATTTTTGAACTTCTGTCTTACCTTTATATTTAAAAACTTATTCAATAATTTGCACTTTTATTTTGTAAAATGCTTTTTTAACTCCATGAATGTTTAAATAAATCATGAATTTTATAAAAGAGGGACCTTTTATATTCGACACTTAATGAAGAAGACGTCTCAACTTCATAATGGTGTTAATATACGACAAAAGAAATAGGAATACACATGTTTTTTGAAATAAATTTGACAAGTTTTTATTTGAACTTTGTCAAGTTTTAAATAACACCTTACATGTATTTAAATAACTTCTATAACATTTTCGTAACTGTTTTCCTTACAACAGATTTCGAAAAAGAAAATAAAACACCAGATTTTTATTTATAACCCATTTCAGTACATTGCCTTTAACCTAACTATGATAAGGTTTTTCACTGGCTTCTTTAGCTCGTAACTTTGCTCTGCACTTGACTCATTCAATGAGTAAAATTTCCAGGCTTGAACTTTGCCTTCTTCATACATATGTCTATGTATATTATATAGTCCCCCAAGTGTTTGAGCTTTGAAGTATGAAGTCTCGAGCACTTGATTACTCCTCTTATTTGGTCCTTTTCTTGTAAAGGAATAAAACATACGGGACTCGGAGATACGATTATAGATGAAGACTGCTTAACCCATCTCAATTTCTATCAGAATAGTTGTAACCCTAGACCGGAAATTTTAATCTATTCCACGTGTCTTGCAGGTCGTGATTCATCATTTAGTACGGGCTAGCTTTTTGCCTATCATCTAAAATCGTTAGTAAAATTTTAACAATTCAAAAATAAAATTTTAAAATGAGGATACCTGACCGTGGGTACTCCTTAAAAATAGTATCTCTTCAGGTGAACAACATTCCAATGTGAAGGTAATATCTTGCCATCCATTGTTTCCAGCTCGTATGCTCCTTTTCCTACGATACCATGAATCTTGTAAAGTCCTTCCCAGGTTGGACTTAATTTTCCCGCATTAGCCGACTTCGTGGATTGAAAAACTTTCTTGAGTACGAAGTCCCCAATCTTGAAGTATCTTAGACGCGCTTTTCGATTGTAGTATCGTTCCATGACTTGTTTTTGTGCTACCATTCTTATTAGTGCAGCTTCCCTTTTTCCTTCAAGTAAATCAAGGTTTATGCGTATTTCTTCTTCATTGGATTCTTCTGACGCTTGCGTGTACCTCGGGCTTGGCTCCCCTATCTCAACTGGAATTAAGGCTTCAGCTCTGTATACCAATGAGAATGGTGTTTCACTCATACTTGTTTTTGCTGTCGTACGGTTCGCCCATAAAACACAAAGTAACAATTCTGACTAATTGCCTTTAGATTCTTCCAATCGTTTCTTCAAATTATTGACAATGACTTTATTTGTTGATTCAGCTTGTCCATTACCCACCGGATGGTAAGGTGTGGATGTAATCCTTTTGATCTGCCAAGTTTGAAAAAATTATGTGATTTGTGCGCCTATAAATTGCGGGCCATTATCACACACGATTTCCTTTGGTACACCGAATCGACATATGATATTTCACCAAATGAAGTCTCTGAATTCTTTTTCTCGCACCTGTTTAAATGCTCCTGCTTCTACCCATTTATTAAAGTAGCCAGTGAGTATAAGCAAGAATTTTACCTTTCCTTTTGCTTGTGGTAGTGGACCCACAATATCCATCCCCCATTTCATAAAAGGCCATGGTGCAATGACCGGATGTAGCAACTCCACAGGTCTATGCATGTTATTACCGTATCTTTGGCATTTATCACATATAGCTTCCGCTTCTTCCTCCATTTTAGGCCAATAATATCCTACTCTAATCATGGTTCTTACCAGTGATCTTCCTCCCGTGTGATTTCCACAATACCCCTCGTGTATTTCTCTCATTACATATTCCATTTGAGAAGGCCCGAGCCATCTTGCTAAGGAACCACTGAACATTTTTCGATAACGATTGTCTTGCTTTAAACAATACCGAGCATCCTTTTTACGAAGCGCGTGAGCCTTTTTCTTGTCTTCAAGGACGGTTCCATACTGCAAAAAAGCAACAATCGTGTTCCTCCAATCCCAGGTTAAGTTATTGAAATTTACCTCATTTTTGTCTGGATCGAGTATTGAATGAAACAAATGAATTGCAGAAGCATTTTCGTTGCTCGTCACATCTGCCGCAGATGCGAGATTAGCTAGGGCATCTGCTTCGACATTTTCATCTCTTAGTATATGCGTAACTTTCCAGGTTTGGAATTGCCTAATCAAATCTCGTACCTTCTCTAAGTACTGCTGCATTTGTGCTTCCCTGGTTGTATAAGTCCCTAGCATTTGATTAACTACGAGCTGCGAATCGCTTTTGATTACAATCTGATCAATGCCAAGTTCACGTGCCAGTTCTAAACCTGCAATCATAGCTTCATACTATGCCTCATTGTTAGTTATAGAATGTCATTTGATGGCTTGTCGAATGGTTTCACCCATAGGTGGTACCAAAACAATTCCTAAACCTGCCCCCTTCACATTAGATGAGCCATCAGTAAACAAGATCTAAGTTCCCGAATTAGATCCATTAAACACTTGTAGTTCCTTTTCAGCTTCTAGTTGTATATTGTGGCTAACATTAGCCAAAATATTAGCTAACACCTGAGATTTTATTGCGGTTCTAGGTTGGTATGTGATATCGTATTCACTCAATTCTACGACCCACTTGGCTAACCTACCTGATAACTCGTGTTTATGTAATATATTACGCAATGGATAAGCAGTTACTACGAAAATAGGGTGGCATTGAAAATAAGGCCTTAGTTTTCTAGATGCCATGATTAGTGCAAGTGCGAGTTTTTCTAATTGAGGATACCGCGTCTCCGCATCTAATAATGATTTGCTAGCATAATAAATTGGAGATTGTTTACCTTGGTCTTCACGAACTAAAATAGCACTCACGGCTACTTCTAAAATAGCCAGATAGATGAGCAATCTTTCCACATCCTTTGGTTTTGCGAGCAACGGTGGATTTGACAGGTATGTCTTCAGGTTTCTAAGTGATTGTTGACATTCTTCGGACCATTCGAACTGGTATTGATTTTTAAGAGCCAAAAAGAATTTAAAATATTTTTCTGATGACTTGGAAATAAATCTTCCCAAGGCTGCAATTATTCCCGTTAGTATCTGCACCTATTTCTTATTTGTAAGCATGTCAGGAATTTCTTCAATGGCTTTAATCTGCGCGGGATTTACTTCAATACCACGGTTAGAAACAAGAAAACCCAAAAACTTACCTGATGAAATGTCGAATGTACATTTCTCGGGATTTAGCTTCATATTGAATTTTCGTAAGATCTTAAATGTATCAGTCAAATGCGATATATGATCTCCTGATTGCTGAGATTTGACAAGCATATAATCTATGTAGACTTCCATATTTTTTCCTAAATGTTGTTGGAACATTTTGGTCACCAATCTTTGATATGCAGCACCAACATTTTTGAGACGAAAGAGCATTACTTTATACCAGTAAGGCCCCCTATCTGTTATAAATGAAGTTTTTTCTTCATCTAGGGGATCTATTTTGATCTGATTGTACCCTGAATACGCATCTAAATAACTTAACAATTCATGTCCTGCAGTAGCATCAATCAGTTGATCTATATGTGGTAATAGAAAAAAATCTTTAGGACATGCTTTGTTAAGGTTGGTGTAAACACAAACTCGCCATTTGCCATTCTTTTTCGGTACTACTATAGTGTTGGCTAATCAATTAAATACTTTACCTCGCGGATAGACCCAATTTTTAATAGTTTTTGAACCTCATCTTGAATTACCTGATTTTTTAAAGTCCCCTGCTTTCTCTTCTTTTGTATGATAGGTGGATACGAGAGGTCTTCATTTAACTTGTGAGTCATTACTTTCGGGGGTATTCCTGTCATATCAGAATTGGACCAAACAAAACAATCTACGTTAGTTTTTAAAAATTCAATCAATTTACCTTTCATGTGGTGGCTTAAGTTGGCCCCGATATAGACTTTCCTTTCAAGCCATTGCGCAAATAACTCTACAGCCTCCAGTTCTTTAATCGTCGTTTTGATATTTTCATTTTTTCTGGTTCTTGAATGGAATCGAGCCTTAAGTCCACATTTGTTCGCCCTTGTTTAGTTGAGGCTTGTGTCGTGATATCCCAAACTAGATTCTGTAATTGCCATTTTTCTTCATTTTTCATACTTGAATCTGCTAGAGAGTTGATGCTCCTGGATGTTTGTTGATCATGTAAGGTAGATGGAACGACATCCATCTCATGGATCCATGGTCTTTTGAGAATCATATTGTGAGCCATTTCCATTTCTATCACCTGAAATTTTGTAATTTTGACAACCCCTTCTGCGAATGTGGTAAGTGTTACCTCCCCTTTTGTCACAACGCTTGAATTGTCAAATCCAGACAAGGCATTTACCTTTGGTACTAGCTTATCTTCAGCTTGCATCTTGTTTAGTACTCTTAGCAAAATAATGTTCATAGAACTACCTGGATCAATCAAAACTCGTTTCACATTAGTATCATGTACAAGTAGAGATATTACCAGTGCATCGTTATATGGAGTTAACACGCCATCCGTATCTGCATCATCAAATGTTATACTTTCTTCCTCCAAAATATGTCGGACCCGCTTCCCGTGGGTAATTGTAACTTTAGAAATTTTATTGGCCGCTGTATATGTCATGTTATTGATTTCTTCGCCCCCGCTTATAACATTAACGGTCTTTTTGGGAGAAGGAGGTTTAGGGGGCTACTGCCTGTTTTTCATGTATGCTAGCTTACCTTTTTCACTAAATAATTAGGTGAGATACCCTTGTTTTAATAGATGGTCGACTTCCCCTTGTAGCAATCTACAATCTGCTGTTTGTCGCGCCCCCTTTTTATCGCGAAATTGGATTTATGACATTTGGGAGTACAACTCGTTCCCTTTTGGAAATTGGGTTTTTTGATTTGAAGAGTCGCCACCTAATGATTAAGTGCATTAGGGCACTAGGAAGAATTTGTTTAGAAAAACCAGAGTTTGGGTAAGGGCTAGAAATTATTTCGAGGGGAAGGTGTTAGGCACCCCTCAAGATCTACTAGTGTGGTTCCCGGCCATGCTACAATTGTGACTTAAGTACAAACAATAAATAAGCAAATTAAGAGTTTCAAATATGAGGGGTTGTAACATTGTGATTGCAAATAAGTTAAAGTTTGAAGAAATAAGGAAGTTGAAATTTGAGAAAAAGGAGTTTGAAATTTTGAAAGTAATAAAATAAACAAGTAAAGGGAAGGGGGTCCTAAGTTTATAAATAATATGGATCACATCAATGCAATACCCGGTAATCACTCCTCAGAAGAGGGGTTACACGTGGTATTAGCGCACCGGTCATCATATCCACATATACCCTTTCCCACCCCGTTGAGGTATTTAAATGCGGAATGGTTTCGTTACTTATTGCATGCTAGTACCCGCCCCAATCCTATCAGTCCCGGAGGCATTTGGGACTACTAGTCCTAAAGGGAAGGGAAATGTGGGTTTTGTGTGGTTTAAAAGGATAAAATTCTAAAGCGACAAACAAAAACACATAAGGCAGATTATGGGAAACACATAACAATTTAAAAGATTCAGATGGGCCTCCTCACTTAAAGACAGATTGTTTAGCATGTCTTGCAGATACTGGTTATGGTCTGAATTAAACTTAAATGTTAAGGAGGCAGACTGGTCTATTACACATTTCAGATAAGAAACCGGAATCAGACTTGCCTGCTGGTTGGAATTAATAGTCTGATTCAATTAGCTAATTTTACCTTATAGCTTGCCTAAGTGAAACCTACAGGCATGACATCTAATAATATAGAAGTGTACTGATTTTTACAAGAAGAAGGCCTGTTGATTATAGAAAACATAAGTTCTACAGATATTGAGTAACGTTACTACTGATTTTAGACTTGTAAACGATTCAGATCAGTTGGTTACTCCTATAGACATGCTTTCTAAGCGTTATTGAGTTTAACCTTTACGAAAATGCAGAAATCCTATAGGCATGGTGTTTAAAATGCTGATTTTTATTTTTTAAGCCTATAAATGTGTTTGCCTAGTGATAGATGCATATGAAGAATTCAGGAAACTCTATAGATATGTTCTCTATGTGATAGGTAGAGACGCAGAAACCTATAGACATGGTCTCTATGTATGAAATGCAGAAGCTATAGACATGGTATCTATGTATGAAATGCAGAGGCTATAGACATGGTATCTACGTATGAAATGCAGAACCTATAGACAAGATTTCTATATGAAATGCAGACCCCTGTAGGCATGGTTTCTATATGAAAAACGCAGAAAGGCAGAACTTGTAAACATGATTTCTATATGAAAAATGCAGAAGTGAAAACAGGACATGATTGCAGCAGTAAATACCTATGAACATGATATCTTCCCTTATGCATACATGAGTGACCCTCCCCTTTTCACTAAAACCCCATAAGTTATTACAAATTATTACAGCCCAGAATGAATAAAGAAAGTAAAATAAAATTACATCAGAAAGCTAAAAATCTCAACCAAGGAGAGCCTGATTCATACTTCTGTCTGAAGCATGAAGTAAACCAACTCCAAAGATCAAATTCCAAAGCCTTTCTCCTATTTGGGATGTGTTAGAGTTCCCTAAGAGTCTCAAGTAGACTCCGGGCAATGCTTACACCCAAATATAT
Organism: Nicotiana sylvestris; assembly: GCF_000393655.2. Lineage (NCBI taxonomy): Eukaryota > Viridiplantae > Streptophyta > Magnoliopsida > Solanales > Solanaceae > Nicotiana > Nicotiana sylvestris. Next base: position 61,921,510 of record NC_091058.1, read on the forward strand.
TGCAGAATTGGATTATAGTGCAGTGTGGAAGGGCCAACCCTCAAATGTCCAAGTTCAGAGGGAGATCAAGGTCCCAAAGCAAGGCTCATAGGAGGGGGCAGAACTTAGAATCTAAGAGAGAGTGCAAGTGCATAGAGGGGATTTTAGGGAAAGCCAAGACAGGCAGGTGATCATACCCAGCAATTGGAAGTGTTGGCACACCCCAACCAGCTTGTTAGCCACATTGTTTGGGAATTAGGATCCATTAAAGGATCAAGTCCAGACATGAGCAACAATTTGGATGTTTCCATGCTTTGAACTTTAACTCAAACATATAGAATGGAATAAGGGTATGGGGAATTCACACAGCAACATATGCAAAGAGACAACATATTCAATACATAACATAAACAGTAAAGTAGACAAAATTGTTGAAACTGTAAAGCAAACACATAGGGATGAAGCTGAAAGTTAAATTAGAACATACCAGTTTTAGGGAAATAAGAAGAGAAGAGCAGTAGTAAAGCCAAATTGCAAACACACAGCTAGAAGATTTCATAAAAGAGTAGAGTATTGAATTGGGAATGTAAGAGTATTGAATTGAAAGTGTTCAATAAGTGTTGTCAGAGTATTGAACTCAAGGTCTTAAAGAGTATTGAATTATAAATGTGTAAAAGAGCAGAAGGTTCGTGCCCTTTATAGTGCAGAAAGCATGTAAGAAAAGGTAAGAAAATACTTTCGAAATCACATAAGGTCTCCTTTCAATTAAGGGATTCTAATTTCAAACAGGCAAGATAATTAATAAAGAGTTTGATCAAAATCATTTCCAAAGTAGCACAAGAAGGGTAAATACATAGAAGTAATTTAAGGCAAAAGTCCAGTGGTACATGGTTTGGGAAAATAAGGAAAGGCGATCACTCAACAGCCATTAAAATCAAAATTGTAGGCTTTGTTCGAATGTACCAAGTCAGGAAAAATGAGGAAAGGGTTTTACTTAAGGAAAATCAGTAACAATCAACCAAACCTTATTAAGAGATATTCCGAGTCAATCACAAGTTGACAAAACCTTTTGAAGGAAAAATTCCTCATATATAAAGCATACAGACATATCGAACAAGAAAGAACTATCATGCGAAAAAGCCTAGTATAGAAGAGTTCCGGGTCATAACAAAGAGGCTCAAATCCAATACATAGACTCATAATGAGTTTGAGAGTGTCCAGGGTCCCAAATAGAACCCTACTCCAAAACACATGATCAAACTCGCCAAGACCCCCCCAAATCCCAGGGTTTTCAACTCGAGTCAGATACAGAGAAGAGAATACAAATAATTGAATCAGGCTCAGAGGTCTCTTTCAGGGATTCATGTGAAAACAAACAGATAAAATAGCAGGTTCAAGGCAAATAGAATGAAGAACTGATTTGAAGCATAAAGAACACGTTTTAGGAAAGCTTGGAACTTAAACAAGTTTCAGAAGAGAAACGAGATAGTATAGCACTTAAGAGAACAGTAGAGGAAACATGTTTAACAAAGAACTCAAACAAAATCCAGAAGAAGGCAACTAAAGACCTAAAAGCTTAGTAGAAAATACAGTAAAGGAACATAGGGGTAAACGAACACATAAGATAAACATGTGAAAGCATGATATAGAAACCAGTAGAAGAAAGAACGGAGCACAATAGAAGGACATGCAAAATAAGGCAAACATAAGAACACAGGAGAAGGACATGCGAGGTAGAAAAGAGAACATAAAAACATAGCATAGACAGATTCACACAAAGAGAAGAAGAAGAGGAGTCAGAAAACATTTTAAAACCTTTTTAGAGACCCTAAATCAAAGAGAAAGGCTTGGAAGAAGGTCCGATCTTGAGTCGGAGAGGTCAGAAATAGGCTTCTGATGCTTGAATATGCCGGAGCCAGGCCGGAGAGGCCATAGAACCTTGGATCTGCGGATATCTGAAAGGGAACCATCAAGGTTGGACCTCAAAACTTCGAACACCTAGGGTTTAATGGTGGATGAGGGTGAGTACAGGCCATCCATGGCCTGAGAAGCCATGGGTTCCGGTGAGATTGCAGTTGAAGGGGGGGTGAGAGAGGCTAGGGTTTCAGGAACCTTTGAGAGAATTTGAGAGAGGGAGAGTATTCAAAGGTGGCTGAGAGTTGAAATGAGGGGATTAGGGTAGGGTTAGTGAATTAAAAAAGGTAAGGGGTAATTGTGGCCGTTGATCTAAATGATCAACTGCCTGGATTGAAAGAAAGGGTCAGGCGGGTTAATTTGTTGGGTCGGGGTCAGGTTAGATTAGAATTGGATCTGTCCAATTGGGTTTCAAAATTGGGTCAATTAGGGGGGTCAATTTGGCTATGATTGAAATAAAAATGGGCCAGATTTTAAATAGCCAGTTTTTTCCTTTTTATTTTATAAAAAATAGTAATATGATTTTGAAAGTAAATTAAGAGTACTGGATTAGTTAATAATATATAAATATTGATTAAAATGTTGGAAACAATTTTATAATTAAAAATGCTATTAAATCTTAAAGTAGGCTAGAATTGCAATTATATGCAATTTAGCTTTGAAAATACCAAATAAATTTGTAAAAATATATTAAAATTACTTTAACTATATTTTGGTATAAATATGGGAAATAAAACAAATTATCTCCCAAAATGATAATTTTGGGAATAATTATTGGTTCTTATACTGCTAAAATGAGCAATAAATTAATTAAAAAAATCTTTAAAAATTAGAAAAAAATACTAAAACACTTGGGCATGATTATATATGCATACATATATTATTTTGAAAGTATTTTGTATATGAAAAATACATAGGAAAAAATTGGGTATCAACAACTGTCCTCTTTACCCTAGAAGGATGAAAGAGTTGTCGGGTAAAGATATGATGGCCAATTTTGATCGAACGAGATGGTTTGAAGAATTTGACTGTGCTCTGGTTTTACAGGAATCCCTAATCTTACAGGAATCATGCCATATGTAGTTCAAGATCCATCAGCGGAATATGCTAACGAAGGTTTTACAAGAACGGACGCGGTATTCAGGTCAGGAAGGATAGTTAAGGTCTAATCTGGGCTGCGGGAACTGGAGCGGGATCGCTCCTACTGAGACGACCGTTTCTAGTAGGTTTACCTGTAAATGATCAATACGAACATATATTGTGCATAATTTAAATGTGATGCAAGTTCCGTTGGACCATGAATGTTGTCTTTGGACGGTTAAGATGATGTCCTCGGACCATGACGTCCTGGGCCATGAAGCGTATAATAAAGGATTTGCAGGCCATGAAATGATGCTCTCGGGATATGAAGATGATGCCTCTAAGCTATGATGCCTTTGAATAATGATATGCAAAAGATAAAATGGGGTCCTCAGGCCATGGCATGGCGTTCTCGGGCTATGAAAATGGGGCCTCCGAACAATGATGCCTTCAGATAATTTGGCAATCTTTCAGCCCATGAGATGCATAAGGAGGCGATCTTTCAGCCAATGCAAAAAATGTAAATGTGGTGGTGGTATTTCAGCCGATGCAAGATGTAAATAGAAAGTGACGATATTTCAGCCATGCAGGTGGAGACAGGGCTTAGTCTCGAAAGGCAGAATGGTAGCCTTATGCGATGCAACGAAATGCAGATGGAGGTAGAGCTTAACCTCGGAAGGCAGAATGGTAGCCTTATGCAATGCGGAGAATGCAGATGGAGACAGAACTTAGTCTCGGAAGGTAGAATGGTAGCCTTATGCAATGCGGTGAAATGCAGATGGAGGTAGAGCTTAACCTCGAAAGGCAGAATGGTAGCCTCATGCAATGCAGACAAAATGCAGATGGAGGTAGAGCTTAACCTCGGAAGGCAGAATGGTAGCCTTATGCAATGCAAAGAATGTAGATGGAGACAGAGCTTAGTCTCGGAAGGTAGAATGGTAGCCTTATGCAATGCAAAAAATGCAGATGGAGACAGTGCTTTGTCTCGGAAGGCAGAATGGTAGCCTTATGCATTGCAAATAATGCAGATGGAGACAGAGCTTAGTCTTGGAAGGCAGAATGGTAGCCTTATGCAATGCAAAGAATGCAGATGGAGATAATGTTTAGTCTCGAAAGGCAGAATGGTAGCCTTATGCAAGAAATAAAAGAAAGGTGGCAGTAGAGTTTTCTTAGCTGATATCTGATTTCGATATTGTGGCTGTTGGGGATATTGTGTGCGTATAGCAACTGTGAGTAGGTGACGGTTCTGAGAGTTGTATTCCTGATCAGTATGAGTGTATAGTATATTTGATGATTTTCCAACTCAGGTGCCTGCATCTAAAGAAAAATCGTGAGTTTTGTAAAGGGGAAAGGTTAGTTCGTATCCCCACTAACTTTGCTTGACCTGCTCGGCTCTGTTTCGGTGATACTGTGTGTATCATTGGGGTAGCATTGCTAAACAAAGTAATTTTGGTAAAAGACATGCATGATTTAGTAAAAGCATAATATAAGTGCATAATTAAGAATAATTTTCTTTAGATGAACCGACGACTGCGACGTGGTTCAAAACATTGCAACTTCGCTTGCTCCAGAATTTTGATGGTTTTGCTGCTGCTCCTGACGGCTGTTAATGATAATTGGCTGGAATTGACTTCGGAATTTTGAGGGTCCTCCTCAAAATTCTGCCCTAGTTTCCAATAGCGGGGAAAATGGAAATTTTATTGAATTGTGACCGAACCCATAGGGATGCCTACGTATCCCCTCTTAAACGGGAATCAGGTCAGGCGTAGTTCAAATTACATTATAGAAGAAAGCATAAAGGTTACATATAGTATCGCTTGACTGCGTCTGAACTGATCAGCTTTGGTCAAACTTCTCCGTCCATTTCTGCAAGTATGAGGGCTCTTCCTGTCAGAACCCGGTGAACCATGTACGAACCCTGCCTGTTGGGAGAGAATTTCCCTTTGGCATCCTCTTGATGCGGAAAAATTTTCTTTAACACCAGCTGCCCCGGTGTGAATTGTCTCGGCTTGACTCTTTTGTTGAAGGCTCTGGACATTCTGTTCTGATAGAGCTGACCGTGGCAAACTGCATTCATTCTTTTTCCGTCTATAAGAGCTAGTTGCTTGTAACGACTCTTCACCCATTCTGCGTCGTCGAGCTCTGCTTCCTGTTTGATCCTTAAGGAAGGAATTTCTACCTCAGCGGGTATGACTGCTTCTGTACCATATACCAACATATAGGGAGTTGCCCCAGTTGATGTGCGGACTGTGGTGCGGTATCCCAATAAAGCAAAGGAGAGCTTCTCGTGCCACTGCTTATGCTTCTCTATCATTTTCCTTAGTATCTTCTTGATATTCTTGTTGGTAGCTTCTACGGCTCCATTCGTCTAAGGTCTGTAAGTTGTAGAATTCTTGTGTTTGATCTTGAAGGTTTCACACATGGCCTTCATCAAGTCACTGTTGAAATTGGAACCATTATCAGTAATGATTGATTATGGGATCTCGAATCGACAAATGATGCGGTAACAGACACAACTTTCTTAGTCACTGCTTTGTATGATGTTGCTTCAACCCATTTGGTAAAATAATCAATTGCCACTAGAATGAACTTGTGCCCGTTTGATGCGGTGGGCTCGATAGGTCCGATGACATCCATTCCCCAAGCGGCTAACGACCACGGTGAGCTTGTTGCATTAAGCTCATTTGGGGGCACCTTTATCATGCCTACATGTATCCGACAACGATGGCACTTTCGGACATACTGGACGTAATCTGTTTCCATAGTCATCCAAAAATAACCAGCCCGAAGTATTTTCTTGGCTAAGACAAAACCGTTCATATGTGGTCCGCAGGTTCCAGCATGGATTTCCTCTAGTAGCCTGGCTGATCATGAATCTTCACCGGAATAGGATCAATGAAGTTCTTATCTGGATGTTGTATCATAGAGGACATGGTATCCAATGCATCGACATACTCATTCTAGACTCTGGGAACATGCTGGAATTTTGTCTTTGTGAATCTCTTTCTCAACTCCTGTATATGATATAGATAAGGGAGTATCTTGGAGTTCTTGGTTGCCCATTCTTCTCGGACCTGATGTATAAGCAAGTCTGAATCCCCGATTACTAGCAACTCTTGGATGTTCATGTCAATGGCCATCTTGAGTCCCAAGATGCAAGCTTCGTACTCGGCCATGTTGTTGGTGTACGAGAACCTGAGTTTGGCGGACACCGGATAATACTGACCGGTTTCTGATACTAGAACTGCTCCTATGCCAACTCCTTTGAAATTTGCTGCTCCATCGAAAAACATTCTCCAACCATCATAGGATTCTGCAATATCTTCTCCTATGAAGGATACCTCCTCGTCAGGAAAATACGTCTTTAAGGATTCATATTCTCTGTTCACAGGATTCTTGGCAAGATGATCTGCCAAAGCCTATCCCTTGATCGCTTTCTGAGTCATGTAGACAATGTCGAATTCACTCAGCAGGATTTGCCACTTGGCTAGCTTTCCAGTGGGCATGGGCTTCTGAAAAATATACTTCAACGGATCCATCCTTGATATGAGATACGTAGTATAGGCACAGAAATAGTGCCTTAACTTCTGAGCTACCCAAGTCAGAGCACAACAGGTGCGTTCCAACAGAGAATACTCGGCCTCGTATGGGGTGAACTTCTTGCTGAGATAATAGATGGCCTGATCCTTCCTTCCCGTTTCATCATGTTGTCCCAGAACACAACCAAATGCTCCATCCAATAATGCAAGGTAGAGCAATAGAGGTCTGCCCAGCTCGGGCGGAACCAAGACTGGCGGTGTGGACAGGTACTCCTTGATTCTATCGAAGGCTTTTTGACAGTCATTAGTCCATTTGGCAGCGACGTCCTTCTTTAACATCTTAAAGATTGGCTCACAGATAACAGTAGATTGAGCTATGAACCGACTGATGTAGTTGAGTCTTTCCAAGAAACTCATTACGTCCTTCTTGTTCTTTGGCGGTGGCAACTCTTGAATGGCTTTGACCTTTGACGGATCCAGTTCTATTCCTCGACGACTCACAATGAACCCAAGTAGTTTTCCGGCAGGAACCCCGAATGCACATTTTGCGGGATTCAACTTCAAATTGTACTTTCTTAGTTTATTAAAGAACTTCCTCAAATCTTCCATGTGATCAATGGCTTTCTTGGACTTGATGATGACGTCATCTACATATACCTCGATCTCCTCGTGTATCATATCATGGAAAATGGTAGTCATGGCCCTCATGTAGGTGGCCCCAACATTCTTTAATCCAAACGGCATCATCTTGTAATAATACATACCCCACGACGTAATGAAGGCCATTTTCTCAGCATCTTCGTCATCCATCTAGATCTGATGATACCCAGCAAAACAATCAACAAACGACTGCAGCTCGTGCTTGGCGTAGTTGTCAATTAGAATGTGTATGTTTGGCAAGGGAAGTCATCTTTGGGACTGGCCCGGTTGAGGTCCTGGTAGTCGACACAGACTTTGACCTTCACGTCCTTCTTTGGTACTAGCACGATGTTGGCTAACCATGTTGGATACTCTACTATTCTGAGAACCTTAACTTTGACTTGCTTGGTGACTTCTTCTTTGATTTTCAAACTTATGTCAGGCTTGAACTTCCTGAGCTTCTACTTTACCGGTAGGCATGTCGGATCAGTTGGAAGCTTGTGCGCCATAATAGATGTACTCAAACCAGTCATGTCATCATACGACCAGGCGAATATGTCCTCATATTACTTCAGAAATCTGTGTATTCTTCCTTTTCTGTCGGTGGCAAATGAACGTTGATCCAAGTTGTTTTGACATTTTCTGCATCTCCCAGGTTAACAATCTCGGTCTCGTCCAAGTTGGACTTAGGTCTATTCTCAAAATCCTCAACCTCTTTAACAACCTCTTCTGGTATATCATCTTCCTATGAGTCCGTTTGTCACGTTGTCTCGTTACATGTCACAGTCATTGGTTCATCAAGATAAGTAATAGTAATACTATAAATAAAGTAAATGAGAGAAAGTAATAAGAGTAAGATTCATAAGAAAAATCGAAATGCTTTGAAAAATTCCATAATTGTTTTGAACATTGAAGATTTTATTGCAAAATTAAAAGGCAAAAGGAAAGTCAACTAGTAAAAAATGAAAAAATAGTGCATGATGCTTGTTCAGCCTTGCTACCCCGAGGCTTTCCGGGCTCTGGTGGTTCTGATGGACCAATTGTTGAGGCGCGCTCCTTGTCTCACGGCTTGTATGGAAGGGCCTCCTCCCCCTCCTCCTCGAAAATGACACAGCAATCCATGTCATCCTTTTCCAAAAACAAATCCCTTATCGCTGCCAGTGCTTCCTTTTCTTTTGACCCATATATAACATCAGCTAGCTGGAAAATCTGCTCCAAGTGAGGTATCGGGTGCTCTAGTGGATAATAAGACCCGCGCCATGGCGGCGACCATTCATTGAACTCTTTCCAGATGTACTCGTATCCCAGACCAAAGGTGGTACCATGTTTCTTCAGTTTGACAGGCTTAGCGATCCCTTGTAGGTTCTTGCCAAGTCCCTTGCCTGGCTCATATCCGCACCAGTTCAATATGATTTCGATTTTGTTGTCCCACCATTTATCTTTGTCAACGGCGTTGACTCGCTCTATGTGGTGATAGGTTTCTCTGCCTATCTTCCTTCTTCCTCCGATCGTTGGGATGGTCTGGCGACTGTATATGGGATTGCTACCGTCGCCGTGGATGATCACCTCTTGGTGATTCCACTCAAATTTCACTGCCTGATGTATTGTTGATGCTACAGCTCCAACGGCATGAATCCATGGTCATCCCAAGAGCAAGTTGAAAGATGCCGGCACGTCTATTACTTGAAAGTCGACATCAAACCAAGTAGGCTTTATCTGTAAACACAGGCCGATTTCCCCAATAGTGGACCTTTGGGAATTGTCGAAGGCTTTGATGTTAATGGCCCCGTCTTTGATCTCATGCAGCCTTTTCCCTAATGTTCTGAGTGTTACCAGCAGACAAATGTTGAGGCTGGACGCTCCATCGATCAGGACCCTGGTGATAAAATAATCCTCGCATTGCACGGTGATGTGCAATGCCTTGTTGTGGCTCAGCCCTTCTGGTGGTAACTCATTTTCATGAAAAGTGATTTTGTGACTATCCAATACCTGTCCCACCATATTTTCCATTTCTCCTCTGGTGACGTTGCTTGGTACATACGCCTCACTCAGCACCTTCAATAAGGCATTCGTATGTGCGTATAGCTTTGTAGTAGAGCTAAGATAGAGATCTGGGCTGGTGTTTTGTTCAATTGATCAATGACTGAATACTCTTTGGCCCGTATCTTCCTCCAGAGGTCGTTGGGACCAACTTCTGTGATGGCTGGCCGTCCAGATGCCTGCTTACTTGACTCAGCCAAGTGTTCTGGAGTATAAACCCTGTCGTCCCTTGTCATACCCTATGCCGCAACTACTTCTCCGAACTTGGTTTTCCCTTTCCTTCTTGCCTCGGCTGTGTAATCCCATGGTATGGCTTTTGTGTGGAACAGTGTTATGGCTGTCATTGCTACTAGAATGGGCACCCTTGATTTGGAAGGTAATACAACAACCTCAAATGGTACAGGTGCCTTTGGGGACCCAAACTCAACCTCAATTGGTGTTAGCGTCTTTGTAGGGGTGGTGTTTCAAACTCAAGTGGTATAGACATATTCACCTCGGCATCCCCAAAAGGCTGAATCTGGACCACAATCGGGTTAAGGGTGACTGTTGATTTCTTTGGCTCATCACCCTCTACGATTAATCCGATAGATCCTTTGGGGTCCCAATCATCCTCTGTCTCAATCATGTGAAAGCCTCCACCCTTGTGGTCTGGTGGAGGGTTGCTGCGGACGTTTGGAGCAGGCTCTTTTGCCATGATGATCTTTTTGTCAATCAAAACTTGGATCTTATCCTTCAGAGAGCGACACTCATCAATGGTATGCCCTTTCATGCCGGAATGGTATGCACAAGTTTTGTTTGGGTTGACCCATTGGGAGGGGTTTTCGGGGGTTATGTTAGGATAGGGGTGACATAACCAGCAGCTTTGAGCCTTTCATACAGCTGGTCAATTGGTTCGGCAATGGCAGTATACTGTTTGGGAGGTCCGCGGTCGAAATTTGGTCGGGGTCTATGAAAGTTTTGGCTAGGGGGAGGTGATTGATAGTGGGCTTGTTGGGTGTTGTAGGCTTGGTAGACGTGTGCGGGGTGGGAGTATCTGGGTGAAGTAGGTTGATATGTGGGTGGTGGAGGTGATTGGTAAGTAGGTGGTAGAGCTTGGTAAGAGGGCGAGGATGCTTGGTAATTTAGGGTATGTTGATATGTGAGTGAAGGTATTGGGTAGGTTCGGTATTTGATTGGGGATTTTGTTCTCTATGCAACCATCATGGCACTCACGTCTCTTTTCTTAAACATGCCACCAGACTATAGAGCCTTGTTGGTAGCCTGCAAAGCTTCAAGGTTTGTGACCATGCCACTTTTGATACCTTCCTCGATCCTCTCCCCTAGCTTGATGATGTCGGAAAATTTTTGGCTTTAAATAAGCATCAACCTTTTGTAGTACTGTGGGTCTTGAGCTCAGACAAAAAACCTGTTCATTTGTTCTTCTTCTAAGGCTGGTCTGACCTTAGCAGCCTCTTATCTCCAACGAATGGCATACTCGCGGAAAGTTTCTGTGGGTTTCTTATTTAAGTTCTGGATGTAGAACACATCTGGTGCATTCTCCGTGTTGAACCTGAACCTGTCCATGAAATCGGACGCCATACTTACCCAATTCGACCACTTCTTTGGGTCTTGGCTAATGTACCAAGAAAGAGCATCTCCTTTCAGACTTCTCATAAAAAGCTTCATGCGAATCTTTTCGTCCTTCCTTACTCCGACCAGTTTGTCGCAGTATGTCCTTAAATGGACTCTGAGATCCCATGTACCATCAAACATTTCGAACTTAGGAGGTTTGTACCCCTCGGGCAGTTTGACATTTGGTTGTATGCAGAGGTCTTCGTAGTTCAATCCCTCGATTCCCTTGCTTCCTTCAACACCCTGAACTCGGCTAGTCAACTTCTTCAGTTCTGCGGCCAGGTTCCTGATAAGGGAGTCTTTATCATTAGACACAGGTGTGCTTGAGACAGTTGGGAGGAGGGTGGCATGGTTTCCACATAGATGGGGGTGTTATAGTGAGTGTGGAGATGATCATTTGCGGAGTTCAGTGGTTCAGGGATGAGTAGCGGGGTGTTGTTGGAAGTATGGCAAGTGTTACAGTGGCGATGGGGAGCAGGATGGTTTTGTGGTTTCGGGAAGTTTTATGGAGGTGTGGGGTTTTGAGTGTTAGGAAAGTTGACATCTTGGGTGGTGAGGGAAAACGACAAGCTTGCCAAATTCCGGACTCGATCAAGTTCCTCCTGAAATTTCAGTAGTTTCTGCTCGAGTTGGGATGCACCTTCTTTGGAGACATGAGTACCCTGAGTGATTTCTACACGTTCAACCGAGTTTTCCTTTCTGATATTGCTCAAATCTTCCATTTTTTTCCTTGTTCCTGTTTCTGACGGGACTAGAAGGAGGAGTGGGTGGAGGACGCTTGGATCTTGTGGAGTATGATGACGATGCCAGAGTACACGAACTAACCTTTGGGGAGGGTAATAAAACAAAAATAAAAACAATAAGGTAGCAAGTTAGTGCGGAATATAAGAAAAGATGTTGCGATATTTAAACACATAGTGCGAGAATATAAACCGTGTCCTAATTTGAGAGCCTCGTTGTGCCCGAGGTAGGCCTAGCGACAAATTGATTTGGAGAACTTAGAATGCTAAATGCCTCATTTTATTGATAAAAAGCAGATGAATCCTAAAACGACACTAAATAACAAGGAATAAAATGTCACTAGTGGCCATTGGCCTTATTACATTTCATAAAGTAAAAGAAAACTCCTATCTATTTGATCCCACAAGGACCTTCCTCAGTTTGAATGTTCTCGTTAATCAAATCCTCCAGCTTGCGTAGGTTCACCAGTAGAAATGCCTTTGCCATGTGTTCTCCTTCGTTTCCTTTAGCGTTCTGGTAGTCGGCGACTCTCTTCCTCATTTTCCCTTCCAATTCTAGCATACTGTACTCCAGATATTCCAACTTTTCGCTAGCTTGGGTGACCCTCTCTTTCCACTCGTTGATTTGGTCATTTGATGGAAGACTCCTCCACCAGTCCAGCAAGAGTGAGGGTGTGCTAACCATACCGAAGTTGGGGACCTCGTGCCTCATTTTTCTGCAAGACAAAAGGGTTAGGCCCTTACCCCTGCCGGACTCGACTATTTAACTATCAATAATTGGCATAAGCAACATTTAGTTCTCCAAATAAATGCACAGAATGTGGTAATGTCCGTTTGGGTTCCAAGGAAACCTAGTGGACTTTGGACAAGACTATCTTAAAGAGTCATTATGTGCACAACATAACTGACTCGACTAGGTTTTGACAGTGATGCATGCACAATTAAACAGAGTAGGGTTTCTATGGGGTATTAGACTGGTACCCTTGAGTGGACAACTCAAGAGGAAAAGACACGGAACCGTTGACTACACCATTGATCGACTGGTTTTACTGCAAATACGCCTTTGCCAAATTTAGGGGGTAATAATATCGGAAGGGCGCAACCACTCATTATAAGCGTAGCTATGGTATTTTGTTTGGCACGAGTGGAATATTATGTTGAATATGTAGTTACAATAATTAAACAAATTTTCATATATTTGCACATTCATAAGGTAATAATTACAATAATTGCTCAAAATTACAACAGTATTAAAGGAAAACGATAAAAGAAAGCATTAAGAGAAATAAAGAGAAACAACGAAGAGCCAAGTCAGTTTTCGAAGTAGGAGAGCAAAATAAATACTTAAAGGAATTAAAGACATTCAAGGAAGCATAAAGTCACAAATAACATGAAATGGTAAAAGCCTTAAAGAAATCCCCAACAGAGTCGCCACGCTGTCGCGCCCCATTTTTTCTCGCGAAATCGGGTTTATGACATTTGGGAGGACAACTCGTTCCCTTTTGGGAATTGGGTTTTTTGATTTGAAGATTCGCCACCTAATGATTAAGTGCATTAGGACACTAGGAAGAATTTGTTTAGAAAAACCAGAGTTTGGGTAAGGGCTAGAAATTATCTCGAGGGGAAGGTGTTAGGCACCCCTCAAGATCCTCTAGTGTGGTTCCCGGCCATGCTACAATTGTGACTTAAGTACAAACAATAAATAAGCAATTAAGGGTTTCAAATATGAGGGGTTGTCACATTGTGATTGCAAATAAGTTAAAGTTTGAAGAAACAAGGAAGTTGAAATTTGAGAAAAAGGAGTTTGAAATTTTGAAAGTAATAAAATAAACAAGTAAAGGAAAGGGGGTCCTAGATTTATAAATAATATGGATCACATCAATGCAATACCCGGTAATCACTCCTCAGAAGAGGGGTTACACGTGGTATTAGCGCACCGGTCATCATATCCATATCTACCCTTTCCCACCCCGTTGAGGTATTTAAATGCGGAATGGTTTCATTACTTATTGCATACTAGTACCCACCTCAATCCTATCAATCCCGGTGGCATTTGGGACTACTAGTCTTAAAGGGAAGGGAAATGTAGGTTTTGTGTGGTTTAAAAGGATAAAGCGACAAACAAAAACACATAAGGCAGATTATGGAAAACACATAACAATTTAAAATGCTCAGATGGGCCTCCTCACTTAAAGACAGATTATTTAGCATGTCTTGCAGATACTGGTTATGGTCTGAATTAAACTTAAACGTTAAGGAGGCAGACTGGTCTATTACACATTTTAGATAAGAAACCGGAATCAGACCTGCCTACTGGTTGGAATTAACAGAGTCTGATTCAATTAGCTAATTTTACCTTATAGCTTGCCTAAGTGAAACCTACAAGCATGACATCTAATAATGCAGAAGTGTATTGATTTTTACAAGAAGAAGGCCTGTTGATTATAGAAAACATAAGTTCTGCAGGCATTGAGTAACGTTACTATTGATTTTAGACTTGTTAACGATTTAGATCAGTTGGTTACTCCTATAGACATGCTTTCGAAGCGTTATTGAGTTTAACATTTACGAAAATGCAGAAATCCTATAGGCATGGTGTTTAAAACGCTGATTTTTATTATTTAAGCCTATAAATGTGTTTGCCTAGTGATAGATGCATATGCAGACTTCAGGAAACTCTATAGACATGTTCTCTATGTGATAGGCAGAAACGCAGAAACCTATAGACATGGTCTCTATGTATGAAATGCAGAAGCTATAGACATGGTATCTATGTATGAAATGCAGAGGCTACAGACATGGTATCTATGTATGAAATGACCTATAGACAGGATTTCTATATGAAATGCAGAACCTGTAGGCATGGTTTCTATATGAAAAACGCAAAAGGGCAGGACTTGTAAACATGATTTCTATATGAAAAATGCAAAAGTGAAAACAGGACATGATTGCTGCAATAAATACCTATGAACATGATATCTACCCTTATGCATACATTAGTGACCCTCCCCTTTTCACTAAAACCCCATAAGTTATTACAAATTATTACAATCCAGAATGAATAAAGAAAAGTAAAATAAAATTACATCAGAAAGCTAAAAATCCCAACCAAAGAGAGCCTAATTCAGACTTCTGTCTGAAGCATGAAGTAAACCAACTCCAAAGATCAAATTCCAAAGCCTTTATCCTATTCGGGATGTGTCAGAGTTCCTTAAGAGTCTCAAGTGGACTCCGGAAAGTGCTTATACCCAAATATATTGCAGAATTAGATCATAGTGCAGTGTGGAAGGGCCAACCCTCAAATGTCCAAGTTTAGAGGGAGCTCAAGGTACCAAAGCAAGGCTCATAGGAGGGGGGCAGAACTTAGAATCTAAGAGAGAGTGCAAGTGCATAGAGGGGATTTTGGGGAAAGCCAAGACAGGCTGGTGGTCATACCCAGCAATTGGAAGTGCTGGCACACCCCAACCAGCCTGTTAGCCACATTGTTTGGGAGTTAGGATCCATTAAAGGATCAAGTCCAGACATGAGCAACAATTTGGATGTTGCCATGTTTTGAACTTTAACTCAAACACATAGAATGGAATAAGGATATGGGGAATTCACACAACAACATATGCAAAGAGACAGCATATTCAATACAGAACATAAACAACAAAGTAGACAAGATTGTTGAACCTGTAAAGCAAACACATAGGGATGAAGCTGAAAGTTAAATTAGAACATACCAGTTTCAGGGAAATAAAAAGAGAAGAGCAGTAGTAAAGCCAAATTGCAAACACACAGCCAGAAGACTTCAGAAGAGAGTAGAGTGTTGAATTGAGAATGTAGGAGTATTGAAATTGAAAGTGTTTAATAAGTGTTGTCAGAGTATTGAACTCAAGGTCTTAAAGAGTATTGAATTGGAAGTGTGTAAAAGTGCAGAAGGGTCGTGCCCTTTATAGTGCAGAAAGCAAGTAAGAAAAGGTAAGAAAATAGTTTCGAAACCACATAAGATCTCCCTTCAATTAAGGGATTCTGATTTCAAACGGGCAAGATAATTAAGGAAAAAGTTTGATCAAAATCTTTTCCAAAGTAGCACAAGAAGGGTAAATACATAGAAGTCATTTAAGGTAAAAGTCCAGTGATATATGGTTTGTGAAAATAAGGAAAGACGATCACTCAACAACCATTAAAATCAAAATTATAGGCTTTGTTCGAATGAACCAAGTTAGGAAAAATGAGGAAAGGGTTTTACTTAAGGAAAATCAGTAACAATCAATCAAACCTTATTAAGAGGAATTCCGAGTCAATCACAAGTTGACAAAACCTTTTGAAGGCAAAATTCCTCATATATAAAACATACAGACATATTGAACAAGAAAGAACTATCATGCGAAAAAGCCTAGTATAGAAGAGTTCTGGGTCATAACAAAGAGGCTCAAATCCAGTACATAGACTCAGAATGAGTTTGAGAAGTGTCCAAGGTCCCAAATAGAACCCTAGTCCAAGACACAAGATCAAACTTGCCAAAAACTCCCCAAATCTCAGGGTTTTCAACTCGAGTCAGATACAGAGAAGAGAAGACAAATAACTGAAACAGGCTCAGAGGTCTCTTTCAGGGATTCATGTGAAAACAAACAGATAAAATAGCAGGTTCAAGGCAAATAAAATGAAGAACTGATTTGAAGCATAAAGAACACGTTTTAAGAAAGTTTGGAACTTAAACAAGTTTCAGAAGAGAAACGAGATAGTATAGCACTTAAGAGAACAGTAGAGGAAACATGTTTAACAAAGAACTCAAACAAAATCTAGAAGAAGGCAACTAAATACCTAAAAGCTTAGTAGAAAATAAAGTAAAGGAACATAGGGGTAAACGAACACATAAGATAAACATGTGAAAGCATGATATAGAAACCAGTAGAAGAAAGAACGGAGCACAATAGAAGGACATGCAAAATAAGGCAAACATAAGAACACAGGAGAAGGACATGCGAGGTAGAAAAGAGAACATAAAAACATAACATAGATAGATTCACACAAAGAGAAGAAGAAGAGGAGTCAGAAAACATTTTAAACCTTTTCTGAGACACTAAATCGAAGAGAAGTACTTTTTGAAAGAAAATTAGGGAAAACGTTTTAGAACTCAAGTAGAGCACAGACATAGCATAGATATAAGAAAACAACCAGAGAAAAACTTCGAATAGCTTAGGGTTTCAGAGAAACCCTAGAAATGAGAAAGGCTTGGAAGAAAGTCTGATCTTGAGTCGGAGAGGTCAGAAATAGGCTTCTGATGCTTAAATATGCCGGAGCCAGGACGGAGAGGCCATAGAACCTTGGATCTGTAGAGATATGAAAGGACACCATCGTGGTCGGACCTCAAAAGTTCGAACACCCGGGGTTTAATGGTGGAGGAGGGTGAGTACAGGCCATCCATGGCCTGAGAAGCCATGGGTTCCGGTGAGATTGCGGTTGAAGGGGGTGAGAGAGGCTAGGGTTTCAGGAACCTTCGAGAGAGTTTGAGAGAGGGAGAGTATTCAAAGGCAGCTTAGAGTTGGAAATGAGGGGATTAGGGTAGGGTTAGTGAATTAAAAAAAGGTAAGGGGTAATCGTGGTCGTTGATCTAAATGATCAACGGCCTGGATTGAAAGAAAGGGCTAGGCGGGTTAATGGTTGGTTTGGGGGTCGGGTTAGATTAGAATTAGGCCGGTCCAATTGGGTTTCAAAATTGGGTCAATTAGGGGGGTCAATTTGGCTATGATTGAAATAAAAATGGGCCGGATTTTAAATAGCCAGTTTTTCACTTTTTATTTTATTAAAAATAATAAAATGATTTTGAAAGTAAATTAAAAGTACTAGATCAGTTAATAATATATAAATATTGATTAAAAATATTGGAACCAATTTTATAATTATAAAAATGCTATTAAATCTTAAAGTAGGCTAGAATTGCAATTATATGCAATTTAGCTTTAAAAATACCAAATAAATTTGTAAAATAAAATAAAATTACCTTAACTATATTTTGGTATAAATATGGGAAATAAAATAAATTATCCACCAAAATAATATTTTTGGGAATAATTATTGGTTTTTATACTGCTAAAATGAGCAATAAATTGATTAAAAAAAATTTAAAAATTGGGAAAAATACTAAAACACTTGGGCATGCTTATATATGCGTACATATATTATTTTGAAAGTATTTTGTATATGAAAAATACATAGGAAAAAATTGGGTATCAACACTGTTTTATGACCATGATTGTTGTGAAATTCGCACCAATGGTCAAGATTACGTCTATTTGGATTTGATCTCATTTCTTTTGGCCATCGCACTTTGTCACCCATGCTTCTTAATACGACTACTAATTCTGAAGTGCTGACATTAAAATTGTATCCGCCAAATCTTGCCTTCAAGTTCCTATCATCATCTCGCGTCTCTCGTGTGTTTTGATCGTTTCCAAACCTTGATGATGAACCCGACTCTCTATTCCTAGATCTATGATCATACCTTGAATTATACTACTTTGATCATGAGTCTTTTCCTGTTGGGCCCATGTATGGTTCGTATTTATTTTTACCGGACCTTTTTTCGGTTTCTGCTCGTCTCGAACTTACTTTCTCCTCTTTTTGGGATCGGGAGATAGTATCTTCTTATATCCTTAGCTTCGTGTTGTATCTGTTGTAAACGTCATTCCATGTTGCTGCTGAGAATTCACGTGGACTTTTCTTGAGTCGTCTTGTGGCTTCTGAACTTTTCTCATTCAAATTACTGGCGAAAGCCATAGCTGCCCAGTTAGCAGGTACGCGTGGTAACGTCATTCTTTCACGCCGGAATCTATCCGTGAACTCTCTCTAAGCAACTCTGAATCTCCTTGCTTGATTTTGAAAATATCTTCCATTCTTTTTTCAACTTTTTGAGCTCCCGGATGTGCTTTGATAAATGAATCTACAAGCTCAGCAAAAGAATTTATAGAATTTTCAGGTAAAAGAGAATACCATGTCAATGCTCCCTTGGTGAGTGTTTCACCAAATTTCTTGACCAAAACTGATTCAATTTCTTGCTTGGTTAAATCGTTGCCTTTCACACTAGTTGTGAATGCAGTCACGTGGTCTTGTGGATCCGTTATGCCATCATACTTTGGAATGTCAGGCATTTTAAACTTCTTCGGGATCGGCACCGGAGCAGCACTAGGCTTTCATGGTTGTTGTGAGTATTTATCCATGTCTATTCCTTTGATTACAGGTGGTACTCCAGGTATTTGCTCTATGCGATCGCTTTGTTCCTTGAGCTGCTTCTGCAAGGTTAGAACTAAATTTTGTAAATCAGAATTAACTATGTTACCTAGTTCACCATCGCGAGATTCGCTTGGAGTTCCACCAGTGCCTGAGTTAACGAGCCCAGAACGTGGGTTTTCCAAAGTATTCTGATTCAGAGTTGGTGTTGGTGGTGCAACTGGCAATTGGCTGGTAAAAGCTCGAAGAGCATTGCTGACTTGTTGAGCAATGAGATTTTTTAAGGTATCATCGAGTGCTTGTTCATTCGCAACTCCAGCATTTTGATTTGCCTCGAATCCGTTTTGATTTGCAACCCCATTATTTGTTTCAGAGCCATCTGGAGTTCCTTCTCGTGATTGACGTTGTGAATCACGCAGTGAGGGAAGTGGGGTCCTGTCACCCGCATCATTCTCCTGATGTTAAGGATCTTGTTGGTTGTTGTCGTTGTTATTCGACATGGTAAGTTTTTTTATGAAAGAATTGGTTAAGAAAGTAAACGATTATCAGATTCCCGGTAATGGAACCAATTTGTTTAACCAAAAATAAGGACTTTGGTCAAAACTTATATTAGAAGAACTCGTGTTACTGATAATCAAATTGAAATAGGAATAATTAAGAAATAATGACTGAATGCAAAGTAAATCAATGTATTCCAATAGTATTTCGTGTCCTTACAAATGATTAGTCTTCTCCTTTTATAGTTATTTCTAGGTAATACGTTTTGTCTCAACCATAATTGAGCCATTATTGTCAATTAATGATATTTAATGTAACGTTACAATCACTGATCATATTTGATTCAATACAGATTCCTTAACATTTTCCGTATTTAATGCCCAATAGTACGTATTTATACCTTATTTATTATCAGATTCATTCCCTTCCATCATAAAGAGGTTCCAGCGCCTATCTTCCTTGCTTTTTCTCTGAATATCTGCCCGTGCCTATTGAAGCTCGTACTTCTTTGATTATTCTTCATCACCTATCCTTCTTTGACTGGTCCACGTGTCATGACGTGTCATTATCCTTCTTTGACTGGTCCACGTGTCATGACGTGTCATCTTATAATGAATTTCATATATAAGCTTAATTTTTCCCAATACAAATAGTTGGTTTGTTAGTTTTTGCGCCGACCTTTTTTACCCATTCATAACTATTTAGTCGGTATTAATAAATATTTAAAGACTTGATTGGTATTAATAGAAAATATGACTGCTTCTGAAACTTTCTTTTTAAGATTTTTAACTTCTTATCTAATTCTGGGTTAATCAATGTTCTTGTATTCTAGCCAAATATTGATATAACTGTAGTAACTAACTATTAAGGATATCTTTGGATTAAAGAAATCTATCGTAATTTAAGTTTTATTTGTTGGGCTTTTTAATTAAAATAAAAGAGGTGTGAATTGAAAATGGAGGGAAATAAAATTTTGAATTAGTCCCATTTGCAAAGGAACTTTGTCCCTCATTGGATAGGAAGAGGAAAATTCTTGTTCTTATATATAGAAGCACTTCTTCTTTCTCTTAAAGAGTTGAGAAGAGAGCAAGCCTTACGCCATCGTCGTTGCTTTGGCTTTGGCTTTTCAATCATTTAATATTTCCTTCCCTCTATCTTCTGCATTCTGTATTGTTTTCCAAAGCAAAAATGTAAGCATTTTGTGTGATTTTCTCCGCCATTTGAGTTCGCCAAAGTTCTGTAATTTGAAGTACCACATAGAATAGTTATTCTGTTCTATCCCGGAGGAATTAATCCGAAACCTTGGGCAACTATGAGGGGATTAAATTCCTTAAGGACAAACAAAAAAATTATGGGCTCGGAATTTTTCTGTTTTGTTTTCTTAAACTAATATTTTTCTAGTTTTCTGGTTTTGAATACAGAGAAATAACATTACTGAGAGTCCGTTTGGATTAGCTGATTTGAAGTAGTTGATAAGCATTACGTGCTGAAAAGCACCTTTAAGTGCTGAAACTGATTAAATAAATAAGTTGTTACGTGTTTGGATACAAGTGCTGAAATTGATAATAAGCTGCTTCAATGTTTGATAAAAAAGTGTTGATAAGCTCTTTTTCTGTTAAAATGACTTAAAATAACCTTAGAACTATTTACGTATAAGGATGTAATTTTTTTCAAAATTTTAGATTCGAGTTCGATTCAAATACCAAAGATTCTAATTTGTCATTTTATTTTAAATATAACCGTGAATAGATAAGATAATTTTTATGATAAGCATATAATAATAATTAATAAATTGACAAAAAAAATTCAATAAACAAATAAACCTAAATAGGACAAATATTTGAAGACAAAAAACAAACACTTAATGCGTACTTTATAGGATTCATCATGGAGGATACTAGTGTTTACATAAATACAAATATGTAAAGAAATAGAGAATTTGCTTACCTCAAATATTAGTGAGAATTGCCGACTTGAAGAGGTAGAGGGTTTAGGTTTGAATCAATACATGAGGCAGTGAAGAAATAGGTTTGCAGTGAAGAAATAGGTTTGACGTAGGGATACATGAGTTTTGTTTTAAAAAGGAATATTTTAGGGATAAAATAGTAAAAATCTTGGTCAAACTTAAGTGTTTATAAGCAAAAATATCATAAGTTAGGATGACCGGCTTATGATTTTTGGCTTATTTTTGACGTATAAGCACTCTTAACTTTGTCAAACGCATAAGTAAGCCGAAAAGTGTTTATAAGCTGGTTTGACCAATTTATAAGCTTAGTCAAACACCCTGAACGAAGTAAATGGAATAAATTTGATAACTTGCATTTTTTAAAAGCGAATGAAAGTTTAGAGAGAGAATGAAACTATTTTCCTTACACTTTCAAATATTTTTGTACATTCGGTTTAACTTGGAAAAAAGTCTATATGCAGTCATTATTTTGTAGAATGGAATTTGAATTTCTAACTTCGAATATTACTTTTGTGTATAAATTAATTTCTTTACTAAGTACATCATTGTATGAAAGTATGCATTAGTTAACAATAAAAATATATTTTTGAAACATATAGCATAGACATTTATTGGTTTGATCTGAGTGTTAAACGTGGATAAATAATTAAAAAGATAAAGATTAAGGAACAAGTTGAAAAGAGAAAATATGGCCAGATCGAAAACTAAACTACGTGTGTGTAGAGAAACACATTAAAGAAAAGAAAGGTTTCGTTTCAAAACAAAACAAAAGTTCTCTCTTTCTTGAGGCTCTCGGCGCATGTTAGCTAACATACGCCACTGTGTTCTGCCATGGGAGGAGGAGGACGAGGTCGCGGAAGAAGACAAGGAAAAACAAAGCAACAACCCATCATTACTTTCGGAAGCTCAGTTGGAGCTCACCAACAAACAGGAGTAAACAAGGAGCAAGTTTCAACACCAGATAACCAAATTGAACAATCTGGACTGAGGAAGGAAAGAATCTCAATACGCGAGACTGGATCTACATCAACAGCTACGAAGAAATTGGATTTGAGCCCCTCACCGACAAATTCCCCAGAATAGCTGATGGAAACCAATGAAACAGTAACAGAGGTCAATCCAACAGTAACACTACCCACTGAAGCAGCTATTGGTCCATCAATTGCCAATAACAAGGGCAAGGAGCTACTAAATGAAGTCACAGAGGATGATTGAGCGAAGAAGCATACTGCATGGGTAAGTTTGTTTCAAAAGAATAGATATGCAAAAAAGGTTATGGCTCTGACCTATATACCACCTCAAATTGTTAATGGCTTACCAGTAGTACAATTAGAGAAATCGGAGGTAGATAGGGAAACAGAGAAGTGGTGTTGTACCCTAATTGCTTATTTTATCGGAGAAGTACCAAGATTCAACGCAATGAAGAGGTACATAAGCCTACATTGAGCAAAAATTAGTGAGCCAGACCTATTCCTACATGAAGAAGGTTACTATGTCATTAAATTTCAGTCCATGTCAAATAGGGATGTAATTTATTATGCAGGCCCTTACTCAATCAACAACAAACCTATCATCTTAAAGCCTTGGACCCCAGATTTTGATTTCAGTGAAGAATTTCCAACTGAGATCCCTCTTTGGGTTAAATTTCCAAAACCGCTGATGAATTGTTGGGGTAGTAATTCTCTGAGTCGAATAGCAAGTGCTATTGGCACCCCTATTTTTTGCTGATGAGTGCACAAATAAGCAGACTAGAATTTCATGTACAAGAATGCTTATTGAATTAGATGTGACCAGGACACTACCTACAGAAATAACTGTGATGGATCCTAATGGGAGGCAATTTCAACAACTGGTAACCTAGGATTGGAAGCCAGAATTTTGTGAAAAGTGTCAAGTAGTTGAACACAAATGCCAACCACCAAGGAGAATTAAGAATAATCAGCCGAGAAAAGGGAGGATTGTCCAACAATGGCAATTCGAAGGCCCAATCAAAAAAGATGCAACTAAGGAGGCTACAGAAGAGCAGAACATAGCCCATGAGGTTCATCCTAAAAGCCCCCAGAATCAGAAGAATCAGCAGCAGGCCTTAACTGAAACATATGTTAGGAGGGAGCAACAAAGTGTGAGAGGAAGAACCCCAACTAGCCCTATGCAGATCATCAGATAGAAACCAGCAGAAGCTAGCCCTGAGTTTAATCTGAGCAACTTCCCTGTGCTATCTGCTATACAAACTAGAAATGGTTTTGAGGCTTTGCAAAAGAGGAACTGTGATGAGATCAACCTACCTCTAGATAGAGGTGGAGGACTTAATAACTGAATCATGCATTGGCTATTTTGGAATGTGAGAGGAGTAAACAAGAGATACAAGCAGAAGGAATTGAAAAATTACATCAAGAGCAGAGATATCAAATTAGCTGGTATTATTGAAACAAGAGTCAATGAACATAATATTGCTAGAGTAATTCATAACATAGTGCCTAACTGGGGAATACTGACAAACTACCAGCATGCAGTTAATAGAAGAGTTTGGTTGATTTGGGACATGAATTGGTATACAGTAAGGTTAGGTTACTAAGGGAAGAAGCCCAACTTATTCATTGCCATATTCAGAGCAGGACGGGAGATATTGATGGTCTCCTTAATGTAGTTTATGGCTATAATGTGTTAGAGCAAAAGAAAAATTTATGGGAGAACTTACATGATATCTCACAAGGGGTTAATGTACATTGGCTAATTGCTGGAGACTTCAATGCAGTTCTTCATCCAGCTGATAGACAAATGGGTAATCCAGTTATTCAAGATGAAATCCAAGGCTTCTCAAACTGTGTACATGATCTATTACTTAATGAATTTCCTTGGAAAGGAGAATACTATACATGATCTAATAAATAGCAAGGGAGTGACCGGGTATGTAGCAGGATTGATAGATGCTTTGGAAATTATGAATGAATGATGAAATGGGGACATGTACTCACGGAATATGATGTTCCAAACATCTCTAATCATGCCCCTATGATATTATCCCTCAGTTCATCAGAATGGTAAAGTACCCTTGAAGTTCTTTAACATGTGGGCAAATCATGGGGATTTTCTAGACATTGTGCAAAGCATATGGGTGCAACCACTTGCAAAGTGCAAAATGAGGAACATATGGATGAAGTTGAAAGCTTTTAAACCATTTCTGAAGAAACTAAGTAATGAGGAATTCAAGTTCATTAGCAATAAGATTGAAAAGGCTCGACAAGATTTATCTACCATACAACATCAACTATACACCTCCTACACAGATGACCTCATGGAGGTGGAGAAGAGGAC
This sequence comes from Nicotiana sylvestris, assembly GCF_000393655.2. Classification (NCBI taxonomy): domain Eukaryota; kingdom Viridiplantae; phylum Streptophyta; class Magnoliopsida; order Solanales; family Solanaceae; genus Nicotiana; species Nicotiana sylvestris. The sequence goes on from NC_091058.1 coordinate 61,946,046, forward strand.
ATTACAAAATCTGGAAAGATGGTCGTTGTTAGAGGAAAGTGCTCTTAAGCAAAATCAAGAGCTACTTGGATAAAGTTGGGTAAATCAAATACTAAGTACTTCTCGGCAATTATTAAGGAGAGAAACAGCAGGAAAAACATAGCTGAGATCACCTCTCTAACAGGCAGCAGATTGACAGATCCTAAAGCCATTAAAAGTGAGATTATAAGCTTCTATAAAGGGCTGATGCAATCAACCACTCACACCCTCCCAGCAGTCAACAGGAGAATTCTAAACAAGGGACCTAAGCTAAATCATCAGCAGAAGCTAGATCTTTGTGCTCTCATTTCTGACCAGGAAATATATGCTGGATTATGTTCTGTTGGTGATGATAGCGCACTTGGAATTAATGGTTATAATGCTATCTTTTTTAAAAAGACTTGGCACATAGTCAAAGAAAAAGTAACAGATATAGTGAAGGAGCTTTTCACTACTGGTAAAATGCTGAAGGCTGTGAATTGCACTACTATAACTTTAGTCCCTAAAGTTACTAATCCTGCCACGGTGAAGAAATTCATACCAATAGCTTTCTTCTCTGTCCTCTACACGATTTCAAAGATGCTTGCTGCTAGAATTCAAAAAGTAATTGGAAGCCTCATTTGTGAAGCACAGGCTAGGTTTATACCACGAAGGAGAATTTGCTGACAACATTATCTTAGCCCGTGAATTAGTGAAATCGTATACTAGGAAGCATATCTCTCCAAGATGCATGATTAAAATAGATCTACAGAAAGCTTATGACTTTGTAGAATGGATCTACCTGAAGCAAGTCCTAGAAGGATTAAATTTTCCATCAAAGTTCTTAGCATGGATCATGGAATGTATTCAAACAGTTAACTACTCTATCTTGATTTATGGGAAAACTACTAAGCCTTTTGATGTTGTTAGGGGTCTATGGCAAGGTGATCCTATGTCTCCATTCATGTTTTCTATTTCAATGGAATACTTAAGCAGGAGCCTCAATACACTTAAAGAGAACAAGCAATTCAAATTTCATCCTAGATGTGCTAAGCTAGGAATAACTCATCTGAGCTTTGCAGATGACTTGCTACTATTCTCAAGAGGTGATGTGGTGTTAATTTCTGCTATATAATAATGTTTTCAGGACTTTTCAAATGTAACGACCCGACAGGTCGTTTTGAGCTTTAGAGCATCGTTCGGCGATTTGAGACCTTGAGTAGCTTCGCTTAAGGTATTATGACTTGTACGCGTGGCCGGAACTGGAATTTCGGAAGTTCAGAGTTGATTTGGAAAGAGAATTCTCATTTCGTAAGCTTTAAGTTGGAAGAATTGACTAAGGTTGGACTTTTGAGTAAACGGCATCAGAATCAAGATTTGAAGGTTCCAACATGTTCGTATGATTATTTTGGACTTGGGCGTATGTCCGGATCGGGATTTTGATGACCCGAGAGCGTTTCGACGCTTATTGTGGAAGTTAGCATTTTTGGAAGAATTTCATAAGTTTGGGTTGAAGTGCATTTCAGTGTTATCGATGTTCGTTTGAAATTTTGAGTTTGGAAATAGCTCTATATGGTGATTCTGGTATTGGGGGGCACGTCCGGAAGTGGATTCAGAGGTCCGTAAGTCATTTTGGAGTCATTTGGCTAAAGTTAGAAATTTGAAGGTTTTTGAGAAGTTTAACCGGGAGTAGATTTTTTGATATCGGGGTTGGAATCCGATTCCGAAAGTTTGAGTAGGTCCGTAATGTCGAATGTGACTTGTGTGCAAAATTTGAAGTCAATCGGATGTGATTTGATAGGTTTCAACATCGAATGTAGAAGTTTGAAGTTCTAAAGTTCATTAAGCTTGAATTGGGATGCGATTCATGATTTTGATGTTGTTTGATGTGATTTAAGGTCTCGAGCAGGTTCATGTTATGTTATGGGACTGGTTTGTGTGATTGGACGGGGCACCAAGGGCCTCGGGTGTCTTTCGGGGTGGTTTCGGATCATTTCGGGCTGTTTTGTTATAGCTGATGCTAGCGTCTGGTGTTGTTCTTCGCGTTCGTGAGGATCCTCTCGCGTTTGTGAAGAAGAAAATCTCTGTTACGCAGGTCTGACTTTGGAGGCTCATATCTCGTAATCTATAAGGAATTTGGAGATGATCAAAAAATAAAAATTGTTGTCTAATTTTCATAAAAATAAACCATTTAACATTTGAATTTATGTACAAAAAGTTATGGCTGGTACACTACAGGCTGTCCGGGAAGATGAAGAAGAAATTTGTGTTGCACGGGGCTGACTTTGGCAGCTTATATCTTAAAATCTATAAGGAATTGGGAGATAACCAAAACATGAAAGTTGTAGATCTTAGTGTCTAATTTTCAAAACATTAAACTATATGTCATTTGGAGTTTTGTACAAAACGTTATGGCCATTATACTAGAGGCTATCTGAGAATAGTTTGGAAATGACTTTCGAGAATTTTGTTCATCGCTAACGCGATGGGGGACTCGCGAACGCGAAGAAGGATTCCCTGGGTAGTGTATAAGTTTGAAAAAATTAGTTTGGCTCATTTAATCTCATTTCATCCATGGGAGACGACCTAGAAGCAATTTTGGAGCTCCATCTTCATCATGTATGTCAAGGTAAGTGATTCCCATCTATTGCAAGTTAATTACTTGGATTATATCTAGATTTTAACACGGAAAATCATGGGAAATTAGTGGAAATTGGGGATTTTGAAGAAAACTTTAGAAATTTATATTTTTGGATTTTGACCACGAAATTGGACATGGAACTTGGAATAAATTATATATTTGAGTTCGTGATGTTATGGGTAAAGTTTTTCTTCAAAAAATTTCGGAATCCGGACACGCGGGCCCGAGGATAATTTTATCGACTTTTCAAGCGGAGTTGAAAATTATTGTAAATAGGATTATAATGGGTATTTGAATATATATTAATGGGTTTGCATAATTATTGACTAGTTTTGGAGCGTTAGGCATCAGTTTGAGTCATCAGAAGGACTTGGGAGCCGGTTATGGAACTTCGGAGCGAGGTAAGTCTCCTTTCTAACCTTGTAAGAGAGAATAAACCCCATAGGTGAACTAAATTATTATGTGCTTTTATTTGTGGGGGCTACGTACGTACGAGGTGATGAGAGTCCGTACGTAGTTACTAGCTATGCTTATTTTCGGGTAGTTTTAGGCTTACATCATGCCTTGTTGATATTGTTGTTGATTTATGTTTATTGTTTGCCTTGAGAAGAAACGAGATTGAGTTACCTTACTAAATATTTTTGAAAGGAGTCGAAATTGAGGAAAAGTTGGAAACTTAAAAGTTTTCATTTGAAATTCGTAATTTAAAAAGAATTGAGGAATACTTTAATAACTTAAGAAATCTATGTGTAACTGTGTCGCACGTATGATTCGCGAGCAGGGTAATTCCTTAAACTTATATTTGACCGCGTCGCAAGCATGTTTCGGGAGCGGGGAAATCCCTTAAAATTATATTTGACTGAGTCGCAAGTACGATTCGCGAGCGGGGTAACTCCTTCTACTACTCTCATGGGAGCGGTCGATCGCCTCGGCAGGTTAATAGATGCATCTATGGTTCGTGTCGTTCGATCCTCGGCAGTGCACAATTTACTTTTATGTTGGATCGGGTCGTACGCCTCGGCATTTCCTATATATATATTATCCCCATGGAATCGTGCGTAATATTTGGCAAGAAGTTAGTGTATTTGAGGGTTTTTCCCTGATTTGAATTATGACAACCTTTTTGATGAAATCCACTGTATCTATATATATGCTCCAGTTACGGAAGGAACTTGCTAGTTGAGAGCTTGAGTAAATTGTAAAGAGAGGAATTATACCACGTATTTTATAATTGTTTGTTTCATATAATTACTCTATTAATATTTATTCACTTCCTTACTGCACTGATATTATTGGACCACTAGTAAGTGTCGAAGTCGACCCCTCGTCACTACTTTTTCGAGGTTAGACTGGATATTTACTGGGTACGCGTTATTTTCGTACTCATATTACACTTGCTGTATATTTTGTTGTACAGCCACATGTATGTCTAGTGGCCTCGTGGGCGCGACGACATGGTTGATATGGAGACTTAGGTGAGCTGCATCTTATGAGATGATCCGCAGCCAGCCGAATCTTCTTCAGAGTATTTGTATTTTCTTTTCTGTCCAATTCGTATTCCGGGCAGTTGTTGTATTTCATTTGTGATACCGAGTTCTGGGATGATGATGGGATATTCAGTAATGAAATGGTAAACATTTTTATTTATTTTGTAAAATTCATCTTTTACTAGTGAAATTGAAGGAAACTTTATGATTTCAAAAATATAAAAAGAGAATTTAATTAACTATTTAGTGTTGGAGCCTGACAGCATATCCGGCACCATCGCGATCTTTTATGAATTTTGGGTCGTGACATCAAATGCCTCGGGGTTGCAAGCAAACATGGGAAAGAGTTCAGTCTACTTTGGGGGTGTCACACAACATCCTAAAGAGGATATTCTAAAGCAACTGGGATATGCACAACGCGAATTGCCATTCAAGTACCTGGAGAGAGATCTTACCTTTAACGACTGTCCACCCAAAATGATAAATCCTATATTTATCAAGAAAGGAAAGAAACACATGGTGTGCAAATTGAGAATAGCATAAAAATTATTTTCTCTAGGATTTCTGTGAATAGTGCCGTCGCCACTATTCACGCCTCATAACTCCGGCGTCCGGCAAGGTAAGATCATAAGATTGGTCTCAAAAGAACCCCCTTCTATTAGAGAACAATCCCCATTTGGTTTCATCCTCAAATCCATAACCAATTTTTATAGATCTTAATTTTGGTCTCGAGTTTACTGTAGCATCCAGAATTTTTTCCGAATTTTTGCTTCATTTGATGTTCTTCGCGTCAATTATGTGATAGAAGCCATGGAAGCTGTCGTCTCTCCCCAGCTCCAAGCTGTGGGAGAGCAACCTCCAGTCCCTGTAAAGAATTTTCAAAATGATAGCACATCTTACGCTGCCCAGTTGTCTCAACCAAAATTAGCAGCAACATCGAATCTAAAAAACTTGAAACATATTGAAGTAATTCATGGAGTTCCAACAATTCAATTTTCAGTGGAAGAAAGGATGGAATTTGCAAAGGAGGAAGGTTTGCATCAAGCTATTGTAGTGAAACTTTCGTCGAATGCTCCAGATTTATCCGCATTGAGGAGTTTACTGCCGAAAGTTTTCGGCATCAAGGGACATGCTTTAATCGGGCAACTTGCACCTAGACAGTTGCTCATTAGAGTCGATCAACATGACGACTTCGTCAATTCACTTGCAAGGTCAGTTAACTATTTTAAATACAATGGTAGGGAGCACCAAATCAGGACATTCCCATGGTCTATTGGATTCAAAACAAATGAGGAAACAACAAAGGCAGTGATTTGGATTTCCTTGCCTAATCTGCCAACTGAGTTATTTGCAATGAAGGCTTTGTTGTCTATCGCTTCAGCTGTTGGCAAACCAATAGCCATCGACAAAGCAACTCAGACCAAGTCGCGTCCTAGTACTGCAAGGGTGAAGTTTATCCTTGATTTAATGGATAAACTTCCTGATAAAATAAAGTTACAATTTCTAGACAAACAAACGGGCAGAATGGTTGAAGTTTTTCAAGAGTTTGTTTATGATAATTTGCCCTTATATTGCAACCATTGTAAACATCAAGGACATGATGAAAAAACATGTCGACGTTTGAATGAAATGGCAGTAGGAAGCAGGGCAGGTGAAGGAGCTGCTGTCGTGCAAAGTGAAGATCAGATAATGGATAATGAAGGTCAATCAGTTGAGAAATTTCAAAGGGATTTGAGGCAATTGCTTGATGAAAAAAGAAGAATACAAGTTGTGATTGTGGCACCTGGTGTGCAAAATATTGTAACTGGAAGTGATAAAATACCAGTTAAAACACATAGAATTTCAGAGGATGTGCAAAATGTTGTGCAGTCTAATAATGATAAAATTGCTAATTGTGTTGCAATTGTGCAAACTACTAATAATGATGTGAATTCAGCTGGCTTGCATGGGAAATCAACTGAATGTGTTCAAAGACAGAAGGTTCGACTTTCAGCTACACATGGTATAGACCAGCAAGGTATGCAAAATAAAGGAGGCAATCAGGTTTTTACTGGAATTTCAAAGAGTGTTGAAGGGGTTGAGGTTGAAGATGTTGATCGAGATGGTGAGTCTGTGCAATTTAAAGCATGTGGTGGCCCAATTATACAGGCTTCTAACTATGCAACTGTCTTGCCAAATGATACATGCCAAAAGGCTACTGGTGATCGATTTGGTGCATCTGCACAAATAGATGGGCTTAGGGATGCTGAAGTCCAGACCTTAAGCTTTAAATGGACTGGGCAAAAGGATGTGCAGTTGAAAGTTAAAGATGGTAATGAAGAGGTGGTTGATCAGTGTGATGAGAAAAACGAAAAAGGTGAAAAATGGAACATAATTTCTGCTAGAAAATCACCTGCTAAGAAGGTTGTATCGCCCAGGCAAAAATCTGCAGGCGATCGACAAAATATTTCGAACTGTGTCTCCAACTCAAATAACTTTGAAGTTCTGGCAGTTGTGGATGATGAGAAACTAATTTCAACAGATGGGGCTACAATGAATGACTCAAAAGATAGTCATTTTAGCCAGCAAATAGTCCCAGTTGCAAGAAGTAACAAGGAAGGCAGAACCAGCACTCCTACGCTGCATTTTTCCAATCCTCAAGTGGAGAAAATTATCAAAGAATCACAGATTGAAATGATGTTGAATGTCAACCCTATGTTCAAGCAACCGTTGGTCACCTTGAACACATCGATGTATGATATTCCCTCTCAATCTTTTGGTGATCATGGGGGTGAATCTGGGCAACCATCAATCTCCACTGGCAATAACAAAGAAATAATTCAAGCAAAGGTGAGGGAGATGGTTATTAACTCAAAACTGTGGAACGGCCAACGAGAGTATGATAATGAGGAGGGCTGGGGTGACGAAATTGTTGGTTTTTCATCTGAAGAAGATGACCAAGAGGATGATCAGGATAGTGCAGGAGAGTACATTGATGCTCCAGTCAAGCCAAAGTTTCAGGGGAAATCTGCATCACCCAAGAACAATTTGAATTGTCATGCACTTGCGGCACCTGCAGCAAGTCCCAACAGCAAGTTGAACCATAATGCTCCAGCTTTTGTTCCAAGAATTTCTGCAAATGCAGAAGCAACAAACTTGGGTCAAAAGGCAACAGGAGATAATGTGCAACAACAACAATGCTCAGGCGAATATTCTGCTGGTGATCGAAAAGCAACAGTAGTGCCAAAATCTGGGCAGAATCAAATTGTAACAACTGAGCCACTCATTTCATTGGAGGAGAGGAAACTTTTGGATGCAATGGTAAGATCTACTCCTCTAAAATCCTTAAATCTTGCTACGCTTAGCACTGGTCCTGTAAGTAAGAGCAAGAAAAAAATGCAAAACATAGGACAACAACAAAGTAAGACAATCGTGACAACGACACAAGGAGGAGATGCCTTAGTGACACTAGATATCGTTCAAGTTTCTCCACAACCTGTTAATTTGGGGAGTGAATTTTTTGAACAAGGAGAAGAAGATGCAATGTTACAAGAATGTCGTGCACAGGCATCAAGAAAAGGGGATCTATCACCAAGGCATAGCGGCAAAGGTAAAAAGACTCATACAAGGAAAAATAGTTGGGACAACAAGGTAAGTGATTTTTTAAATGTTAGGCGACCTCCAATGAGAAATGCCAAACAAAAGCAGGTCGCCCCAACTACATCAACAAGGTCCAATCGTTCTAAAAATAAATCATGAATTTTGAATACTTCTTGAAGAATTGGGAGTGTGATGAAAAAGAATTACAAATTGAAGAAATTACAAGTTTGAACAAGAAGGGACAACATTTTAATTCCTTCATCATTTTATTCTACCATTATGTTAGTATTCTGATTTGTAATATCATCACAGAGTATGTTATAAACTCTGTGGTGATCATGGAATATTTGATTGTAGCTAGTTCTTTCTTTTTACATGCTTGCTAGTGAGGCTATTTTATGCCTCAATAGGATTAGTAAGGTAAGGTTTAGCCCGGTTTGTGTTATATGGGTAACAATACCGGTGCTATTGTCCCCCCTTATTTCTACTTTTCCTAATTATTGTATTTTTCTTTTCTGTTATTAATAAAAAACTAGCCATAGGCGCTTGCCTAGCGGATTGCCAAAAAAAAAGTACCTGGAGATTCCATTATCAACTAAAAAGCTCTCCCTGATTCAATGACAACCTCTAGTGGAGAAGATCATAGCCAAAATTTCTTCCTGAACAACAAAAAGACTTTCATATGCTGGCAGAGCTCAATTAATCCAATTTGTGTTGTTTGGCATATAAATATACTGGGCACAACTCTTCACCTTGCTCATGAAAGTGATTAAGCTCATTGATGCCCATTGTAGGAGCTACCTTTGGCCGGGCAATAACCAACTAACCAAAAGAGCTCTAATAGCTTGGGAGAGAGTATGCACACCTAAGGCTGCATGGGGTTTGAACTTAACCAACATCCAACTTCGGAATAAAGCAGCTATAACCAAAACTTGTTGAGACTTAGCTCATAAACAAGATAGGTTGTGGATGAAGTGGATTCATGAATACTACATCAAGAAGCAACAATTTCAAGACATTCGAGTGCCCCCACAAGCGTGTTGGATGGTGAGACAAAATTTGCGTACTGTTGGGAGCTTACAACAATTACAATACAACTTTTCTCCAGGTAAAAGTGCAATCAGGAGCATATATATGAAACTATTGGGAGATTACACTAGAGGTCCATGGAAATGTTTAGTATTCAACAATGATGCAAGGCCAAAGGAAAAATTTATTATGTGGTTGCAGTTACATAGGAAGTTACTAACAACTAATCGGTTGCTTAGCTGGGGATTACAAGTAGACTCATGTTGTGTCCTTTTCCAAAGCTATAATAAGTCAAGGGATCACTTGTTTGTGCACTATGATTATACAAAATAATTATGGAAGGAGTTCATGAGATGGATAAAACATTATCACATGCAAGCAGGTACTTGGGAAAGCCACTTGGATTGGATCATCAGCAATGCCAAAGGCAAGTCAAATGCTGCTCATATATATTCAAAAATAGTGTACGCTGAAAGTATCTATGCAATATGGATGGAGAGAAATCAGAGAGTATTTGAGAAGAAGAACTAAGGATGTAAATGCAAAGAAGATTGCATATAGTTGTTGTGTTCGTGCTTTACCTAGCTGTCACGACCCGGATTTCTCACCGTCGGGATCGTGATGGCTCCTACTAGTGAAAATTAGGCGAGCCAACTACTCCGATTAATTTACTCTTTTCATTTTTATCCTTTAACAATTTACAAGTTAACATAATATAAGCAGCGGTATAATAATGTGGAAGAACGGAATTTAACAAGTCAGCTTAATACAAATACGAATCTATAGTAAAACTCTACCCAGAACTGGTGTCACAAAGTTACGGACTGTCTACGAATACTACAAATAGTGGTCTGAACAAGGAAAATATACATCTGTCTCTGAAATAAGTAAAAACAAAATGGAAATATGATGGAAGGGATGCCAAGGCCTGCGGACGCCCGTAGGACAACCTCGGGTCTCCACTGGACTGAAGGCAGCAACCTCGAATTACGGTTCGTAGGGTCCAGTACTGGGATATCCACAAAAGAGTGCAGAGTGAAATATCAGTACAACCGACCCCATGTACTGAGTAAGTGTCGATCCTAACCTCGACGAAGTAGTGACGAGGCTAGGACGCGACAACCACATAAACTTGTGCAATTAAATCATATTCGAGAAGCAATAATAACAAGAATGAAACATAATAAGATGGAAAAAGGGAGAACATGCTGAGGGGAATATCAGGTTATGACAATGATAAAGTAAAGCGACAAGGTAAATATCAAACTTGAAGCAATAGAAATAATAACACAGAAACAAGTGCACGACATCACCCTTCGTGCTTTTACTCTCGTCCTCACCATAGAAATATAGAAACGGCACGGCATCGCCCTTCGTGCTTTTACTCTCTCATAATCATGGCATGGCATCACCCTTCGTGCTTTTAATTTTATTTATATGGCACGACATCACCATTCGTGCATTAACACTCACAATATCGGCACAACATCACCCTTCGTGCATTAACACTCACTCACAATCTCATGCACGACATCACTCTTCGTGCTTTACACTCTTCCTCACCCAAACAAATACAATAATAACATCCCGACAAGGGAACCAATAATAGAAATAATACTGTCCGGCAAGGGAGTCAACAATAGAAAACAATATCATTCCGGCAAGGGAATCAGCTATAACCAATCTAGTTCAACAGTTACTTCACAAAATAATTCCCAACTTGAACCAATACTCGACAATGGTCAATTACCAAGAATTTATCATAAGTTTTGTTCCACAGTGCTAATCATCAATCTAAGTATGAACAAGACATAATAAAATCACAACAATCTTAATATAAGACTCACGAGCATGCTTGACACCAACGTATAGATACTCACCACCTCACCTATACGTCGTACTCGATACTAATACATAGCAATTAAGACACAACACCTATTCCCTCAAGCTAAGGTTAGACCAAACACTAACCTCGAATTCCACGGCCAAACTCAAGCCTCAAATACCATTTTTACTTTTGATTCCACTTCCAATTCAATTGTATCTAGTCAATATTAACTTATTAACATTACTTGAAGCTCAAGAAACCAATTCAAATGGAAAATTACAGATTTTCCAACATTCTTTCAAAAAGTCAAAACCCGACCTCGGGCCCGCTTAGTCAAAACTCGAGGTTCGAACCAAAACCCGTTTACCCACGAGCCCAAATATGTAATTAGTTTCGGAATCTGACCCCAAATCGAGGTCTAAATCCCCAAATTTGTGAAATCCTCAATTCTCCTAAAATCCCTAATTTCTACCATTGAAGAACAAGATTTAGGCCTAGAAATCTAATGGGTGTTGATGGAAAATGAAAAAAATGAGTTCAAGAACACATACCTATGATTTGGTGTTGAATTTTCTCTTCAAAAATCGCCCTAGGTCTGATTCTATGGAAAGAGATATGAAAATATGGCTTAATCTCGTTCTGCCTCTATTTTTAAATCGTTGGACAGACCTTCTTCGCGTTCGCGAAGCTTATGGCCAGAAGGGCCTACGCATTCGTGATGAGCTGCTCGTGTTCGCGATGGTCTGTCCCCCCTGATCATTACGTTCGCGGGCCTGGGACCACGTTCGCGAAGAACAACCCAAAGACTCCCCCCAGCCACCTCCTTTGCACTACGCGTTAGCGTGTGGCCTGTCGCGTTCGCGAAGAGCAATCCCTCCAGTGCTCCGCGTTCGCGACCAAGGCCTCGCGTTCGCGTAGAAGAAATTCCTCCCTAGCCCAGCTTGAGCTTCGCGTTCGCGAGAGCTATATCACGAACGCGAAGAACAAAATATCAGCATACCAGAAGCAGCAAAACAGCAAAATTCCTTAAGTCCAAAACATCCTGAAACTCACCCGAGCCCTCGGGGCTCCAAACCAAACATGCACACAAACCTAAAAGTATCATACGGACTTACTCGTGCAATCAAATCGCCAAAATATCACATACAACTACGAGTTTAGCATCAAAATCAAAGAAAAATCTCAAGAACTCTTAAAGTTCCATTTTCACAATCGAGGGTCCGATTCACATCATATGAATTCCGTTTCTTACCAAATTTTTACATGCACAACTTAAATACCATATTAAACCTGTATCGGGCTCCGGAATCATAATACGGACTTGATACCATCAAATTCAAACATCTTTAAATTTCCAAAAACTCTTATAATTTCAGTTAAATAAGTTCTTTTAAAAATTCATTTCTCGGGTTAGGGACCTCGGAATTCAATTTCGGGCATACGCCCAAGTCCATATTTTCCTACGGACCCTCCGGGACCGCCGAATCACGGGTTCGGGTCCGTTTACCCAAAATGTTGACCGAAGTCAACCTAAATTCAATTTTAAAGGTAAAATTAGCATTTTCTCGAATTTTTCAGATAAAAGCTTTCCGGATATACGCTCGGGCTGCGCACGCAAATCGAGGTGAGATAAAAATAAGGTTTTTAAGGCCTTTGAACACAAAATTGATTTTTAAAACAAGTGATGACCCAAAGATCATCACACTAGATACCTTATTAGACAAAATTTAAATACTAAGGAGTAGCTTATGAAATAGTTAGATTTGGTTTTCCTTTTATTGTAATTCCTACTTATAACAAGCTGAGTATGCTTGGCTATAGCTTTGTAATGTTTATAAGTGATAACTAATAAAAAGTTCAGTTAATTACCAAAAGAAAGAAAACTAAACTAGCATCCTAAGAATTCAGAGAAAATAATTGAAAGACGGTGTTTTTTGCATTTGCTTATCGCGGAAATTGAAAAATAATTAATAAATCTTAGGTCACAAGTCACAATTCACTCGGTACCAATTCTCTTTATATTTTACAATTTATTATATTTCTCGTGAAATGGCAACAAACATCTAACATGTTTTCATAACAAAAAGAAAGCTCATGGTTCAAACTTCAAGGTATAACAATAACTGAATTAAGTTGTTGCCATTTAGTGAAAGTAGCCAACAATATTATGGTCGTGGTAAAGAATTGTTGCCAAATTATTTATATTTAAATGTTATTATATTAACCGTAAAATATGTCAATTAGATATGAAAAGTATACTAATAAAAAGTATATGAATAGCAAAACTTAAATTAAATTATTACTTTTATTGAATTAGTCAAAGGTATTGTTGGTAAAAAGTTGTTCCAAATTTCATACTTTGGTGTAGTGTTCATAAAAAAATTCAGTTAATTACCATATGGAAGTTCGAGATGGGAAAATTGGTATCCCTTCTGATTTTTTTTATTTTTTTGTACTGGGTAGCTTTAATTAATTTTCATTTTCAAATATCAGCTTAACAAGAAAATTTACTTCATGAACAATGTAATTCGATTTATCATTTGGTGATATCACCAATTACAAGGAATCAAGATAAAATTTCAACGTAATTAATTAAATAAATTACATACTAGAATGTTATAAGAAAAAGATGACGGGAATGAAATGTGAAATTATCTCGTAATGAAATGGCCGATGTGTTTTAGATGATACATGACCATATGAATTTTTCTGTGAAGGCTGTGAACTATTTAGTATTTGGTCCTGTTAATTATTGAAATATTATCACTTTAAGTCTATTAATTTTGTTTATATGGTATTATTTAAGGCGGGAATAAATATGAAAAAAAATACTTACTTTAAAGTAAATGATTATCATTTAGGGAACGAGTTTAATTAAATTTGCCTTTGAACTATGCAGAATAAGTTTTTTCCATTCCGTTTATAGTTGAGGACTTGAGGTCATGCTATTTCCAGGGATCTATACCCGCTTTTTGGGTCACGTTTTAACTTATACCTGCTTTGTAAAAGAAATTGCAAGCGTACCCGTTTTTAGGGTAAACTTCAGACATATGAGCCTGAAGTAGCAAAGGCAATCACACAAACTTCAGCATTCTAGTAGACGGGCCTGAAATTGTTTGTAATTCCTGAACTTAAGCATTCTACTAGCTGAAGTTTTGTTCTCTATTTGCTGAACTTCAGGATGTTTTAGCTCAAGTTTTGTCCTGGATTCAATAGTTTTATCGTAAAGCTTTTTCAAAAACTTCAGCAGAAGATGCCGAAGTTATTTAGTTCATTTGAAAAACTTCAGCACTAAATAAGTTGAAGTTTTATCCTGGATTCATTAGTTTTGTCATAAATCTTTTTCAAAAACTTCAGCAGAAGATGCTGAAGTTATTTAGTTCATTTGTAAAAATCTTCAGCACTAAATAAGTTGGAGTTTTTGTCCTACAGTCGTACTAACTTAAATTTTGTCTTCTTCCCAACTAAAAAGGTTCATGCCAATAAGCTTGTTGCAGGGCAACAGTTTACTAGTTATAATGTTGATCGATCAGTTACTAGCCCTGGGATTGGCCATTAACAATTAGCTTCCTATATTGGCTACTTTTAACTTTGCAATGGCTGCATAGATATATACAGGATTATGAAGTGCAAATATACCCCATTCAACAATTTTGAAACAGATAATTGATCAATTAACATATAACTTTATGACGAACATCAACCAAATCTTGATTTTTATTTGTCGAAACATCGACACCAAGAAGACACAAGTTCTTCCGCAACAAATCCGCATTCTTGAATTGAAGGCCTTTGAGTCCTATTTCAACTGCAGCTTCAACATTTCTCATCCAGGACAAAGAGTAGAAAAGAAAGGAGGAAGAAAGGAGCGTACAAGTAGCAGGAAGAAGGAGGCACCTAAGTTGTAAAAATTAGGATATAGGTTAAATAATTTTAAAAATATGAGTATATGCTAAATGGGGGCGACCATTTTCTTGCTATTTCCCCCATTTAGAGTAATTTATTAAAAATGGTAAACTACACTAAACACCTCTACGATGGTAGATATATTCCTATATTTTGTAATCAAACACTTGCATCTCCTATACAAATATAATATGTTATTATCCATATTTTTAAAAATCAAACACCTAAAACCTTATATACAAAGTACAAATCAGGGGAACTCTCGTGTAACTAAGTGAATTTAAATAATACGAAGCAAAACAACAAACAACTAAAACAAAAAATGAAAAATTCATGCACATTAATTAAATATTTTATATTTTAAAAATATAAACCGCTCACATGTTTAATGCAAGAAACAATCCACGTATTCGATGTAGATTATAAATTAGTTTGTGGCCATTTTCTATTTAAGAGTTCAAAATGTACATATTTTACAAAATGTTTAATATATTTTTTTAGCAAAGGGATGAATTATAATTTTTAAAAAAGATATTGTTTCTCTTTCGTACATCTCATAAAAACTGAATATAAAGGAACTTCCCATTCGAATTTTCATATATCTTTAATTATTTTTAATCTATATAGTTATATATATCCCTCTTGATTTTTAAATTTAATACGTAACACCCTTGTGAAATAGAATATTATTCAAACTAACGTATAAAGGGGGTTAAGTGTAGATTTCAAATATAGTAAGTGTATTTACAACTATTTCAAAATATAATGAGTGTATTTATGACTAAGCCCCCGTTTGTCCATAATTTTTTTTTTTAATTTTTTCAATTTTTTTCTTTTCAAAAATGTGAGTCCGTGAAATTTTGCAAATTTTTGGAAAAAAATTCAAAATTTTCGGATTTTTTTCCCACTCACAAAAGTGCAATATTTTTTCGAGAGAAATTTGTGTCCAAATTCTAAATATCATTTTTCAACTTAACTTCAAATACTATTTTATTTTTCAAAAATTATAATTTTTATGTCCAAGCGCCTACTAAGTCATATTACAGTGAGTTTAACGTAATTTACAATGTGAAAAGTACCGATTGTTCCCTCTGTCTCGAAATTTTTATTGTGTTTCTCTTTTAAGAGAGGTTTGGACTATTTTATCTTTATTTGTATCTTAAGATATAATTTTTCTTTATTGAATATTTACTCTACTTACGTGTTATGTCACACCCCAAACTTAGAAAGTGCGAACGGTGCTCAACCGATTGAACCCGGTCAAGCAAACCTGTTGAACACTTTCTACCCAACTCACCCATGATTTAAAGAGAATGCATAACTTGAAAATTGACCAACAAGGAGATCATGTAGACAATATCAAATACCTAACCATTAGTTACTTCATTTAATAAGCCTCTAAAATAGTGTGTTTAACAATCATAGTTTACAAATAGGAGCATGTGATACAATTAGGGCATTCTTAGTTCAACTTTTCCAACACCAATACACGACCCACACTATGTCTACGGAGTCTCTACAAATACCAAAGAGTACAATTGTAGTGCCGGCAACAAGGCCCCGGCTATACATCAAAACATGATAATACATATGAAATAAAAGATGCACAACCCCGGAATGAGATGGGGCTCACCAAGTCAGCTGGGAAGAATGATCACCGCTATTACTGGTCAATGTCCTCCGTTGTGGAACTACCTGCATCCATTAAAGGTACAGCGCCCCCCGGCAAAAGGGACGTTACTACATATCGAATAGTACTAGTATAAAAACCAAACACCTAATCAACAACTTGAAAATACAATATGAATATGATGAATCAAGGTGACAATAGAATAACGTAGATGGCCATTGAAGCCAAAACAAGTTTATCAAGAGCTGCCAATAACATTTATAAAATATAAGACAAGATCCTTTGTAACCATCTTTACACAAAGCGGCCCCGCCGCCTCATCCCAAAGTATGCATGAGGAGGTGCAAGCACAATACCACAACTCTACTCAAGCGGCCCTGCCATACCACCCCAATGTATGCGGTTGGAGGTGTGACCACAATACCAAAACCTACACAAACTCACCCCAATATGTATGCGGGTGACGGTGTAATAACAATACCCAAAATTTCACACAAAGCGACCCTTCCATCTCACCCCAATGTATATGCGGGTGGAGGTATAACAACAATACCCAAAATTCTACATAAAGCAGCCATGTCGCCTCACCCCAATGTGTATGCGGGTGGAAGTGTAACAACAATATCCAAAATTCCACACAAAGCGGCCCCGCCGCTTACCCCAATGTGCATGCGAGTGGAGGTGTGATCCCAATCACAATCTCTACACAATTTGGCATATTATCTTTTATATGAAACACGACTTGGAGTTACAATATTTAGATACACAATCCATAATTTGGAACACATCCTCAATTAATAGTACAACATAACAAGGGCATTTGAAACACGAATTGAACATACATCTTTATCACAAGGCTTATTCGGAATAATCGGTTCATAATGAACATCTTGGAACTTACAAGAGTAATGTGGGGTTCAATTCTTAAAGAAGAGTTTAGCCAACAAACCTCAATTGAGCTTCCTTAAACTCTAAAATGTTCCGGAAATCTTAGCCAACTTCAATCTATTTTAGAAATGTAACAAATTGAACCACAATTAGGAAGATGATCATGGTTCTAGCTCATTTGAGCATTTTATCAAACACTAGGTGTACATTAAGGTTTTAAGGTCCTCCTATGGTGGGTTCCATCATTCCAAACCCATTATCTATTATTTTTAGCTCAACAATCTTTTTACACCCTTAGATAACACATGCATACAAGATGAACAACTGACATACCCATGAATTATCTTACTAATTACCCATTTCTAGTTAAATTTCGAAATTAAGAGTTAGAGTGTAGAATCTTACCTTTAGGATGAAGACCTAGTGTGCTTTCCTTGTTAATCTTCCAAGATTTGAGTAAGAATTGGTGGATAAAGCTTAGGAACTCCCTTTCTCACTCTATGTCACTCCCTCTCTCAAGAAGTATATGTTTTCCCCTTTAAAATGATCCCCAAGGGTGTTTTATTAGAAAGGAGTCGGGTTCAAACTTAGAAAAATAAGAGCCCTAACACAGGTCTGCAGTTGCATATGCGACCGCATAATGCTTCTATAGTTTGCGAAATGGGCTGCGAAATGGCCCTCCGAAACTGGGCAGGTCTGCCCTACTCTGCGGCCATTATGTGGTCCGCAAACCTGTTCTGCGGTCGTATAATGCACCGCAGAACCTCCCTCAGAAGAAATTTTCATGTTGGATCTGCGATCGGTATGCAACCTGCGAAATCATTTTGCGGTCACATAATTGGCCGCGTAATGACATCCAAAAGTTTTCCAGTTGACTGCCTCACTCTACAGCCCGCAGAGTGATTCTACGACCGTATAGTGGGCCGCAGAAATGTCTTTTTCTGCCAAGCATTTTCCTTCAACTCCCCAGCGTACATTTTGACCCAAAAATCTCGCCGCGAAGAATCTCTACTATCATTAACACATATGCCTACCTCTACACCACAAAACCTCGAGTTTTTAGGTAAAATTTTATGGGGCCTTACATCCTCCCCCACTAAAGATCATTCATCCTCGAATGAGGGTCAAAGTTCAATATGAGCATCTAATGCGGCTCAACTGCCATACCACACACCAGCAGTTCCAAATTTGACTAACTCCCTAAATTTTCAAAAATTTCGCCAGAGTTTCCCCTGTAACTGGGCCTATTCATCTGCCAAAGAATCCCAGAAACAACATATACATAATCCAATAATGTAACATAATACAAAAAATACCAACCGTGGCCTCATAAGCAATACATTACTAGAAAGGAAACACCCTGAGCATAAACAGTACAAGTGATACGTAGTTCATAAGAAGTAATTTCATAGAAACTATTACATATTTGTTCAAACAAATGAGGGTACTTCTTTTTCATTTCTTCCTCGCCTCCCAGGTGGCCTCTTCAACCTGCTGGTTTTGCCATAACACTTTCACGGAGGCAATTCCTTTATTTCTTAGCTTTTGAACTTGCCTATCAAGAATGGCAACTGGAGTTCTTCATTAACCTCAATAGTCTCAACTGGCACAATAGCCGACGGATCTTCAACCACCTTCTTCAATATAGACACATGGAATACCGGGTGAACTAATGACATTTTAGGTGGTAGCTCAAACTTGTATGCCACCTGGCCAATCCTCTAAATGATTTTATACGGCTCGACATACCTCAGACTCAACTTCTCTTTCTTTCCAAACCGCATTATACCCTTCATGGGGGAAACCTTCAAGAATACCCAATCATCTTCTCTGAAATCCAAATCTCTACGACGAACATCCGAATAAGTCTTTTGACGACTCTAAGCTGTTTTCAACCGATCCTTAATGACCTTAACCTTCTCCATAGCCTGATGCACGAGGTCTGGTCCTATCAATTACGCTTCTCCAATCTCGAACCACCCAATGTGTGATAACTTGATAGGTCATCTAGAGTTTTAGAACCTAATTCTGTGTTTCGAAGCCTCCGATAGCTTTTTTAAGCCTTCCTCAATCTGCGTGCGCAATCTGAGTGTCTTTTCGAAAGGCTTTTATGTTAAAAACTAATAAATATAAAATTTTACTTCAAAAATCCATTTGAGTTGACTTCGGTCAATATTTTAAGCAAACAGATCCATATCCATGTTTTGACAGTTCTGGTGGGTTTGTATCATGATTTAAGACCTGGGCGTATGCCCGAAATTGAATTCGGAGGTCCCTAGCTCGAGTTATTAATTTTTGTCGAAAATTAAAAGTTTAAAGGTTTAATGATTTTTAAGAATTGACTGATATTTGATTTTGTTGATACCGGGTCCATATTTTTGGTTTCAGAGCCTAGTACAGGTCAATTACTATATTTATGACTTATTTGTCAAATTTGGTGAGAAACAGAGTTAGTTTGACATGATTCGGACGTTCGATCATTAAAATATAAGTTTTAAAGTTTTCTTAAAAATTTCATTTGATTCGGTGTCTGATTCGTAGTTCTTGGCGTTATTTTGGCATTTTGATCATACGAGTGAGTTTGTATGAGGTTTTTGGACTTATGTGCATAATTGGTTTAGAGCCCCGAGGGCTTGGGTGAATTTCGGATATGCTACAAATGGTTTTAGACTTAGAAATTCTGGTGTTTTTCCTCAGTTTAGTTGTCATCTGGTTTCTTTCTTCGTGATCGTGAAGGCACTCTCGCGAAGAGTGAACTGGGCTGGGTAGGCTTTTCTTTTATGCGAACGCGAGACACCGGATGCGAACGTGGAGCACTGAGGGGTCTGCTCCACGCGAATGCGGCCAGTCACACGCGAACGCGTAGTGTATTGAGGTGGGGGTAGGGAATCTTGGGTGACTCTATGAAAACGCGAGTCGAGTCTCACAAACGCGAAGGTTAGGCGGGCTATACCTTCACAAATGCGTGGAGTCTCCCGCAATCACGTAGGCCTAACAGTCTGTACTCTTCGCGAACGCGTCAGGGTTCACGCGAACGCGATGAACTCTCGGACTATGTGTTGTGTGAATTTCATGTGTTGCGGTGTATATGCAAAGTGACGAGTGCTTATACGCTGCTGAATTACTTGTTTTCCCTAATTTTTCGCTTTTCCTTAATTACCTTTTTCCATGTCTTAAATGTTATATGCTCTAAATGCCTTTCATACTTAATTGCTAGCTGTTAATCCGTGTTTCCTTTTGTTAATAATTTTAGATCCTTTCATATTTTCATAATTCGTTGCTACTTGCCTTAACTGACTTACTTGCACCTTCTAATTGTCATTTATCGGACTTGACTTACTGTGTAGTATTACCTATATAAATTCCCACGTTGTACAAGGTTTCCTTTTAGGTTCAGTTTGGTATTTATTGATCGTAAAGGTTTTCGTGATTTGAATTATTGATTTGACTCTGCACTTTGAGTATTTGGTACTGATATGGTGGGATCGGGTTGCACACTGCAACAGATGAAATAAGGGTGGATTGATATGGTGGAATAAGGGTGAATTTGTACTGATATAGTGGGATCGGTTTTCCCGCCGCAACAGGTAGAATAAGGGTGTATTGATACGGTGAAATAAGGGTGAATAATAATACTGATATTAATATATGGTGGGATCGGGTTGCGCGTTGTAACATATATATTATTTATTATTGTTGATGTTGTTACGATAAAACAAGGGAGGATTCTATGTTGTATAGTGAGAACGGGTTGTGTGCCGTAACAACCTATGTGTTTCTATTTCCTTGAGTTGTGTTGGTTTTCGGTATTCTCACTTAAAACTCTAAGGATTGGTAATTCTGATCGCCACTGGCTTATTTCTTGAGACTGCAGCTATTATTTTCAGTTGACTGTCTTATTTCGTTCTGTGTTTTCTTTTCTGTCTTTATTATATACTGTGTACAGGTTGTAGTATAGCTGACCTGCCTTAGCCTTGTCAGTACTTAGTCGAGGTTAGGCTCGACACATATAGAGTACATAAGGTCGGTTGTACTCATACTATACTCTGCACTTCTGGTGCAAATTTTGGAGTCGGTCCTAGTGGCGGTTATTAGCAAGCTCGGATTGGACAGCTTGCGAAGACTTGAGGTACAGTTGCTCAGCGCCCGTAGCTCCTAAGGTCCCCTTCCCTTTTTATTTAGCTGTGTACCTTCTTTCCAGATAGCTTTATGTTATTTCAGACCCTTATTTGTACTATTCTAGTAACTCGTGCACTTGTGACACCAGGTCCAGGGTTGTATCAGACATTTGGTTGTTTTAGTTTCCATATTATTACTTTGGATTATTTCAGTTAATTTAGTTCTTTCTCATTATTTAATTTAATTTAAACTATTAAAAATGGATAAACTGTTCTAACATTGGCTTGCCTAACAAGTGAAATGTTAGGCACCATCACGGTCCCGATGGTGGGAATTCCGGGTTGTGACACAATGGGAGATCTATATCTCCTACCATATAAAGCCTCAAATGGTGTCATCTGAATACTAGCATGGTAACTGTTGTTGTAGGCAAATTCCATGAGTGGAAAATGATCGTCCCAACTACCCTTGAAGTCAAGAACACAAGCGTGCAGCATATCCTCAAGCGTCTGAATAGTCCGCTCCACTTGCCCATCAGTCTATGGATGAAAGGTTGTACTAAGATTCACTGAGTACCCAACCTTTGCTGAAATTTCTTCCAAATATTAGCCATGAACTGTGTCCATCGATCAAAAATGATAGAAACTGGAGCGCCATGCAACCTGACTATTTCCTTAATATACAACTGAGCATATTGTTCCGCTGTGTCAGTAGATTTAACTGGCAAGAAGTGTGCTGATTTCGTGAGTCGATCCACAATCACCAAAATTGAGTCAAATTTGTGCGGTGTGCGCAATAGTCCTACCACAAAGTCCATATTAATTATTTCTCACTTCCACATTTGAATTTCTATGTTCTATGCCAATCCATCGGGCCTTTAATGCTCGGTCTTCACTTGCAGACAATTGGGACATTTTTTCCACAAAGTCCGCTACATTCCTCTTCATGTCATTCCACCAGTAGACTTCCTTAAGGTCGTGATACATCTTTGTAGAACCTGGGTGCATGGGATATCTAGAAGTGTAAGCCTCGGTCATGATTCTTTCCCGGAGACTATCTACATTTAGAACACATAACCGCCCGTGGTACCTAAGTGTACCATCATCCATGCCGCATAGTCTTATGTTTATGAATCCCCTCCTTCAGTTGTGCCAATAATGGATCATTGCATTGCTTCTCTTTGACTTCCACAACAAGCGATGGTTCAACACTATTTTGCACAATTACCCCTCCTTTACTAGATTCCGCAAGACGAACTCTCAAACTAGCCAACCGATGAACCTCATTGGCCAACGGACTTTGATATGCCTCCAAGTGAGCCAAACTACCCATGTATTTCCGGCTAAGAGCATCTGCCACAATATTGGCCTTTCCTGGGTGATACAGATATCAATGTCATAATCTTTGAGTAACTCAAGCCATCTTCTTTGCCTCAGATTCAGCTCCTTCTATTTGAAAATGTATTAAAGGCTCTTATGGTCTGTGAATATATCCATATGGACCCCATACAGATAATGACGCCAAATCTTCAATGCAAATACCACCACTATAAGTTCTAAGTCATGTGTTGGATAGTTCTTTTCGTGAATCTTAAGTTGCCTAGAAGCATAAGCTATCACCTTGTTGTGTTGTATCAATACACATCCAATCCTGATCCTTAAAGCGTCGCAATACACCACAAACCCATATGTCCCCTCTAGTAGGGTCAACACCGGCGCCATAGTCAATCTTGATTTCAGCTCCTGGAATCTCCTTTCACAAGTATCAGACCATTGAAACTTAATTGCATTCTGCGTTAATTTAGTCAACGGAGAGTCAAGAGTAGACAATCCTCCACAAACTTCCTATAATACCCTGCTAAGCCCAAGAAACTGCAAATCTTTGTTGGAGTTGTAGGTCTAGGCCAACTTTACTACTGCAATCTTTTGAGGATCAACCATAATTCCTTCTTTGGAGACGACATGACCCAAGAATGTGACAGATTCAAGCCAAAATTCACATTTTGAAAACTTCACGTACAACTGGTGCTGATGAAGAGTTTGCAGAACTGCCCTGAGATGATCGGCGTGGTCCTCTCAACTTTGTGATATACAAGAATATAGTCAATGAACACTATCACAAAGGAGTCAAGAAAAGACTTGAAAACCCGATTCATAAGATCCATGAAAGCCATTGGGGCATTTGTTAGCCCAAAAACGTCACCAGAAATTCAAAGTGCCCATACCGGGTCCTGAAAGCTATTTTCGGAATATCCTGCTCCCTGATCTTCAATTGGTGGTACCCGGATCTTAAATAAATTTTAGAGAAGTACCTAGCACCCTGCAATTGATCAAACAAATCATCTATCCTTAGTAGTGGGTACTTATTTTTGATTGTGACTTTCTTGAGTTACTGGTAGTCAATACACATCCGTAGCGACCCATGTTTCTTTCTTACAAAGAGAATTGGTGCACCCCAAGGCGACACACTCGGTCGAATGAAGCCTTTCTCTAGCAAATCCTTCAATGGTTCCTTCAGCTCTTTTAATTCTGCCGGTGCCATTCTGTAAGGTGAAATAGATACAGGTTGTGTGCCTGGCATCACATCAATCCCAAAATCAATCTCCCTGTCTGGTGGGATCCAAGGGAGCTCATCCGAAAAGGCATCCGAAAATTCATTCACAACAGACACAAACTCAAGTGTATGTGCCTCAGTATCGATGTCCATAACTCGGACTAACTGGTAGATACATCCCTTGTTAATCATCTTCATGGCCTTAAGGTAAGAAATAAACCTACCATTCGGAACCACGTTACCCTCTTCCATTTAATCACTGAATCACTTAGAAGTTCAAACCTCATAGTTCTAATTCGATAATCAAGCTTGGAAAAACATGAATAAAGCTAGTCCATCCCCATTATTACATCAAAATCAACCATCCCCAATTCAATGAGATCGGCTATGGTGTCTTGACCACGCGCCTTGACAACACAATCCCTATAAGCCCGTGCAACCACAATAAACTCACCAACAGGAGTAGATATAGAGAATGACTCATGAAGTTGTTCCGGTTCTATCCCAAATTCCATTGCAACATAAGGAGTGACATAGGACAAAGTGGAACCGAGATAAATAAGAGCATACACATCATGAGATTGGAAAGCCAATATACATGTGACAACATCTGGAGAAGCCTCTGAATTCCGACGCCTTCGTATAGCATAAATTCTACTGGGCCCTCTTGAGTTTTGGTTACCACCCCTAGTTGCACCATGCCCTGCGGGTACTGGAGTGTCTCGAGCTGGAAGAGGTGTTGCGGATGTAGTAGTTGCAGAACTAGCTGGTTGTGCCTCACCCCCGACCATGGTCTGGCGAGATGAGCGCAATCCCTCTGAATTTAACCCCTCATACCGCACTTATAGAATATAGGTAGGTCTAGGAAACAGGCCCCAAACTGCTTTCTCCCACCCTTGGGACATGGGGGCCTCCGCTGCTGCTGGAATCTCCCTCTAGATCGACCCTGCTGGTGGGGTCCCATGTTGCCATGACTGGGCTTGAAATGACTCAACTGCTGCTGAATAGGCCCTGATGGTTGCGCAGTCTTGAAGACTGAGCGAAATATTGAGATGGCCCTGATGACCCTCCCCTAAATGCCGACCTACTACCACCACCGGAAGGCCACCAAATTTGCCCGCGGACCGGGCCTTGCTTCTACCTTCACGCTCCATTCTATTTTTCAGTTTAGAGTTCTATGTAGCTTGAGCTAATGCCATCATCTTACCATAGTTCATATCATAATTCAAGGCAATTGTCACAGCCTCATTGATAACCTAGGGGCTAAGGCCCAGCGCAAACCGTCTCACTCTATCCTCCATAGTGGGCAACATGTGAATAAAATACTTAGACAGGTGCGCGAACTCCATATGGTAATCCAACACACCTATGCTCCCCTGCTTCAGGTTCTCAAACTCAGTGGCACAAGCCACGTTGGCCTCGGGAGGTAAGAAATGATCCATGAAGGCATTGGTGAACTCACTACACTTTGCCGGAGGTCTCCCCTCCTCGCGGGACTCTTCTCACAACTCAAACTAAGAATAGGCCACCCCTTTTAAGCGGTAGGAGGCCAACTCCACTCCATCTGTCTTAGTGGCATGCATAACCCAGAGAGTGTTGTGCATCTCATCAATGAAGTCCTGGAGGTCTTCCTCGGGATTAGTACCCATGAACATTGGAGGATCTAACTGAAGAAACTTGTTCACCCTGGAACTAGAAGATTCCTCTTACTGACTGGAAGAAGTAGGCCCAACACTCGATCTCTAGGATGGAGAAGCCACTAACTGTGCCAACATATGTATGGCTTCCCTAAGATCCCCATCGGAAACACCAGGACCAGAAGCTGGGGCTGGAGGTGGAACTAGAATATCAGTTGGAGGATTTGTTGCACCCTCATCAGGTGTAGGAACTGGTGCACCCTGAGTAGGAATAGTAAAATCAGGCACGCTAGTAATTGGGGGAATATCCTCACCCCTTGGGTGTTCACCCGCATCATCAATTATAGAATCAACCGCCACTCCTGGGGTAGCATTGGCTCATTGGCCAGTTCTTGCCTTCTTCCTGGATACCATTTACTAAAAGTTAGAGCAATGCAAGAGTTAAAGGAGGAACAATCTTTCAATCAGCTTTATTGCACGATCAAGAACATCAAAGAAGGGTATTATTCCTAAATGTTCAAGTAGCCTCCTAATTATAGATGTGGTCGACAACACACCGATAAAAAGGACTCTACTAGACACGACTCCGAGACATCCTAGGACACTTTAAAACCTTAGGCTCTGATACCAAGTTTGTCACGCCCAACTCACCCATGATTTAAAGAGAATGCATAACTTGAAAATTGACCAACAAAGAGATTATATAGACAATACCAAATACCTAACCATTAGTTACTTCATTTAATAAGCCTCTAAAATAGTGTGTTTCACGACCATAGCTTACAAATAGGAGCATGTGATACGATTAGGACATTCTTAGTTCAACTTTTCCCATACCAATACACGACCCATACTATGTCTACAGAGCCTCTAAAAATACCAAAGAGTACAATTGTAGTACCGGCAACAAGGCTCCGGTTATACCTCAAAACATGATAATAAATATGAAACAAAAGATGCACAATCCCGGAATGAGATGGGGCTCACCAAGTCACCTGGGAAGAATGATCACCGCTATCACTAGTCAATGTCCTCCGTTGTGGAACCACCTGCATCCATTAAAGGTACAACACCCCCGGCAAAAAGGACGTTAGTACATATCGAATAGTACTAGTATGAAAACCAAACACCAAATCAACAACTTGAAAATACAACATGAATATGATGAATTAGGGTGACAATAGAATAGCATAGATGGCCATTGAAGCTAAAGGAAGTTTATCAAGAGCTGCCAATAACATTTATGAAATATAAGACGAGATCCTTTATAACCATCTTTACACAAAGCGGCCCCGCCGCCTCACCCCCAAAGTATGTGGGTGGAGGTGCAAACACAATACCACAACTCTACTCAAGCGGCCCTGTGTCACGACCCAAATTTCCCACCGTCGGGACCGTGATGGCGCCTAATATTGTACCCGCTAGGCAAGCCAACCTTACTGATTATTTTACCTTTTTCCTTTATCCTTTATCCTTTAACCATTTAATAGTTGATATAAGAAAATCAGCGGAAACAAAATGCAGAAGAACATAATTTAACAGTTTAACTTAATACAAATACGAAATTCATAATAAAACTCCACCCAGAATTGGTGTCACAATTTCACGGAGTGTCTAAGAATACTACAAGTAGTGGTCTGAACAAAGAAATACAAATCTGTCTCAGAAATAGATAAAACAGAAAAGAAGCAGGGTAGAAGGGGACACCAAGGCCTGCAGACGCCTGCAGGACTACCTCGGGTCTCCACTGGACTAAAGGCAGCAACCTCGAACTACAATCCGTATGGTCCAGTATCGGGATCTGCACAAAAATGCAGAGTATAGCATCAGCATAACCGACCCCATGTACTGGTAAGTGCCGAGCATAACCTCGGCGAAGTAGTGACGAGGCTAGGACACGACCAACGCCATAAACTTGTACAGTTAAACAATATGTAACAGAATAACAATAATAGAAGCTATCAGAAATTCACGGGAATGGGCAACATGCTATGGGGGATACTAGAATAAGGAAACATAAAGATAACAGAGAAGAAATAATTAAGGCACTTGAACCGATAACACCAAATAATCACAGTACAAAAAAATAGATGCACGGCATCACCCTTCGTGCTTTTACTCTCAATCCTTACCATGCAATCAATAATGAAAATGTGCACGACATCACCCTTCGTGCTTTATCACACTTCCTTACCATGTGAATAATAGGAATGTGCACCGAATCACCCTTCGTGCTTTATCTCTCTTCCTCACCATATGCATCAATATAAATGTAAATGTGTACGTGCTTTATCACTCTTTCCTCACCTTATGCATAAGTATGAATGTGCACGGTATCACCATTCGTGCTTTATCACTCTTTCCTCACCCAAATGGTAGAAACAATAACATCCCAGCAAGGGAATCAACAATAGAAACAACTACATCCCGGCAAGGGAATCAACTAAAACCAATCTTGTTTCAATAGTTAACTTCGCAAAACAAATCTCAACATGAGCCAATACTCAACAATGGTTAATTACCAAGAAAATACCATCAACATGGATAATCATCAAGTTAAGCATTAATAGTACATAATAAGAATCACAACGGCCACAGTTTAAGACTCACAAGCATGCTCGACACCAACGCATAGATACTCGTCACAAGACCTATACGTCGTACACAACACTAACACGTAGCAAATAAGACACAACACCTATTCCCTCAAGCTAAGGTTAGGCCAAATACTTACCTCGATTCCACGGCCACCAATCAAGCCTTAAATACCACTTTCCCTCTAGATTTCACCTTCAATTCACTTATATCTAGTTATAATTAGCTTAATAACATCAATAAATGCTAAAGAACTCCAACCCAATGCTTAATTATAGTTTTTCCAACAATTTCCCCAAAAAACAAAAATTGACCCCGGGCCCGCTTGGTCAAACCCCGAAGTTCGGACCAAAACTCAATTACCCATTCACCCTCAAGCCCGAATATACAATTAGTTTTAGAATCTGACCTCAATTTGAGGTCTAAATCCCCAAATTTTGAAATTCTCAAATTTCACCCAAAAACATCCAATTTCCCATGAAAATCCCTAGATTTTGTGATGAAATCTTGTAAAAAGATGAAGTAGATTGAAAGAAATGAGTTAAAAGTTGTTTACCTATAATTTGGGGAATAACTTTTCTTTGAAAAATCGCCTATGGGATCTTAGAGTTTGAAAATTTAAAAGAATGAGTTCAAATCCCGTCTAAGTTGTAATTTACATAGTCGCAGATATCGCATTTGCGATAACAAATTCGCAAATGCGACCAAAGCATCGCAAATGCGAAGTTTGGCCTGGGCTGCTGACTTCGCAAATGCGAACTATTGTTCGCAAATGCGGTGACTGCTGGAGTTGCAATTGCGACATTGAACTTCGAAAATGCGAAGGTCCCCCTCCCTGCCCTCTGATTGCAATTGCGATGTATCTTCGCAAATGCGAGCAGACTTCACAAATGCGATGCTCGCATTTGCGACTCAGACTTCGCAAATGCGAAGTCTGCAGATTTGCAACACAACAGCTATTTCCCTTAAGTCTCAAAATACTCCGCGGCCTATCCAAAACTCACTCGAGCCCTCGGGGCTCTAAACCAAACATGCACACAAGTCTAAAAACGTCATACGGACTTGCTCGTACGATCAAATCGCCCAAATAACATCTTAAACAATGAATTTAGCACCAAAATCAATGAAAATCTCAAGAACTCTTAAAGTTACCATTTTCACAACCGAGGGTTCGAATTATATCATATGAATTTCGTTTCTTACCAAATTTTACAGACATAATTTATATAACATACCTGTACCGGGCTCCAGAACCAAAATACGGGCCCGATACCATCAAATTCAATCATTATTTAATTTCTAAATTCCTTATATTTTTCAGTTAAATAATTTTCTTCACAAATTTATTTCTCGATCTAGGGACCTCGGAATTCAATTCCGGGCATACGCCCAAGTCCCATATTTTCTTATGGACCCTTCGGTACTGTCAAATCACGGGTCTGGGTCCGTTTACCCAAAATATTGACCAAAGTCAACTAAATTCAATTTTGAAAGGCAAAATTTAGCATTTTCTCAAATTTTTACATAAGGGCTTTCCGGATATACGCCCAGACTGCGCACGCAAATTGAGGTGAGATAAAAGGATTTTGTAAGGCCTTAAAACACAGATTTGATTTCTAAAACAAGAGATGATCTTTCGGGTCATCACATTCTCCATCTCTATAACAACCGTTCATCCTTGAATGGACATAGAAAAGTACCTGAGTCGGTGAAAAGATGGGGATATCGGCTTCGCGTATTGGACTCGGACTCCTAGGTAGCTGCCTCGACAGGCTGACCTCTCCACTAAACATGAACCGAAGGGTAACTCTTCGATCTCAACTGACAAACCTACCGGTCTAGAATAGCTACCGGCTCCTCCTCATAGGTCAAGTCCTTGTCCAACTGGACAGTGCTGAAGTCTAACACGTGGGATGGATCGCCGTGATACTTTCGAAGCATGGACACATGAAACACTGGATGCACAACTGATAAACCCGGTGGTAATGCAAGTCTGTAAGCCACTTCTCCCACTCGATCAAGGATCTCAAAAGGTCATATGAATTCAGGGCTTAGCTTGCCCTTCTTACCAAATCTCATTACGTCCTTCATGGGCGACACCCGAAGAAACACTCGCTCTCCGACCATAAATGACACATCACGAACTTTACGGTCGGCTTTAACCTTGACTGAGTTGTACGAAGCCTATCCTGAATGATCTTAACCTTCTCCAAGGCATCCTGAACTAAATCTGTACACAACAACCGAGCCTCTCCCAGCTCAAACCACTCAACCGGTGACCAACACCGCCTACCATATAATGCCTCAAGGGAGCCATCTGGATGCTAGACTAGTAATTATTGTTGTAGACAAACTCTGCTAATGGCAAAAACTGATCCCACGAATCTTCAAAGTCAATAACACATGCTCGGGGCATATCCTTCAAAATCTGAATAGTACGCTCAGACTGTCCGTCTTTCTAGGGATAAAAGGTTGTGCTCAAATTGACCCGTGTACCCAACTCATGTTGAACTGCCCTCCAAAAATGCAAGGTAAATTGTGTACCACAGTCAGAAATAATAGACACAGGCACACCATGAAGACGAACAATCTCTCGAATATAGATCTCAGCTAACCTCTCTGAAAAATAAGAGACTGCCACAAGAATGAAATGCGCTAACTTAGTCAGCCTATCAACAATAACACATATCGCATCGAACTTACTCTAAGTCCGTGGGAGTCCAACAACGAAGTCCATAGTGATATGCTTCCACTTCCACTCAGGAATTTCAATCTTCTGAAGCAAACCACCAGGTCTCTAATGCTCATACTCTACCTGTTGACAATTCAAACACCGAGCTACATACGCAACAATATCCTTCTTCATCCTCCTCCACTAATAATGCTGCTGCAAGTCCTGATACATCTTAGTGGCACCCGAATGAATAGAATACCAGGAACTATGGGCCTCCTCTAGAATCAACTCACAAAGTCCATTCACATTAGGCACACAAACTCGACCCTGCATCCCCAAACCTTCGTCATCTCCAACTGTAACCTGCTTGGCACCTTCGTGCCGCACTGTGTCTCTAAGGATAAGCAAATGAGGATCATCATACTGTTGATCTATGATACACTCAAATAGTAAAGAACGAGCGACTGTGCAAGCTAGAACGCGGCTGGGCTCAGAAACATCCAACCTCACAAACTGATGGGCTAATGCCTGAACATCAAAAGCAAGCGGTCTCTCACCAACTGGAATATAAGCAAGGGTGCCCATACTGGCTGACTTCCTACTCAAAGCATCGGCCACTACATTGGCCTTCCCTGGATGATACAAGATGGTGATATCATAATCTTTCAATAGCTCCAACCACCTCCTCTGCCTCAAATTAGCTCCTTCTGCTTGAACAAGTATTGCAAACTCTTGTGATCCGTGAACACCTCGCACGACACGCCATATAAATAATGCCTCCAAATCTTCAGCGCATGATCAATGGCTGCTAGCTCTAAATCATGAACTGGATAATTCTTCTCGTGGATCTTCAGCTATCGCGAAGCACATGCAATAACCTTGCCATTCTGCATCAACACCGTACCAAGTCCAATATGAGATGCGTCACAATAAATTGTATATGGCCATGAACCTGTGGGCAAAACCAACACCGGTGCCGTAGTCAAAGCTGTCTTAAGCTTCTAAAAGCTTGCCTCACACTTGTCTGACCACCTGAACTGGGCACCCTTCTGGTTCAACCTAGTCACCGGGGCTGTTATAGATGAAAACCCCTCCACAACCGACGGTAATAACCTGCCAAGCACAAGAAACTCCACATCTCTATAACTAATGTGGGCCTAGGTCAGTCCTTAACTGCCTCGATCTTCTTAGGATCCACCTGAATACCCTCTGTTGATACGACATGACCCAGGAATGCTACCGAACTCAACCAAAACTCATATTTTGAAAACTTAGCATACAACTGACTATCTCTCAGAGTCTGAAGAACGACTCGAAGATGTTGCTCATGCTCCTCTCAGTTGCGGGAGTAGATCAAAATATCATCAATAAAGACAATCCCAAAGGAACCCAAATAAGGCTTGAACACTCGGTTCATCAAATCTATGAATGCTTCTGGGGTATTTGTCAACCCAAATGACATCACTATGAACTCATAATGCACGTACCGAGTGCGGAAAGCTGTCTTAGGGACATCGGATACCCTAATCCTCAACTTATGGTAGCTAGACCTCAAATCAGTCTTTGAAAATACCTTGGCACCCTGAAGCTGATCAAACAAATCATCAATCCTTGGCAATGTATACTTGTTCTTGATGGTGACTTTGTTCAACTGCCGATAATCTATACACATCCTCATTGATCCATCCTTTTTCTTAACAAACAACACTGATGCACTCTAAGGCGAGATACTAGATCTAATAAAGCCTTTATCAAGCAAGTCTTGCAACTATTATTTCAATTCCTTCAACTCTGGCGGGGCCATACGATATGGCGGAATAGAAATGGGCTGAGTGCCCGGAGCCAAATTAATGCAAAAGTCAATATCCCTATCGGGTGGCATACCCGGCAGATCTACAGGAAATACCTCTGAAAACTCACGAACAACGGGCACAAAATCCATGGAAGGGACCTCAGCACTAGAATCACAAACATACACCAATTAGGCCAAATATCCCTTTCCAACCATATGTCGAGCCTTCATATAAGAAATAATTCTACTAACAGACTGACCAGGAGTCCCTCTCCACTCCAATCGAGGCAACCCTGGAAATGCTAAGGTCACGGCCTTGGCATGATAGTCCAATATAGCATGATAAGAGGATAACAAATCCATCCCCAAAATGACACCGAAATCCACCATATCGAGAAGTAGGAGATCTACGCTAGTCTGAAGACCCCCAATAACAACCACACACGAATGATAGACACAATCTACCATAATAGAATCACCCACTAGTGTAGACACATATACAGGAGCACTCAAAGAATCACAAGGCACAACCAGATAAGGGGCAAAATTAGATGACACATAGGAGTATATGGACCCTAGATCAAATAGAATTGAAGCATCTCTACTGCAAACAGAAACCGTACCTGCAATAACTGTATCGGAGGACTCAGCCTCAAGTCTGGCTGGAATGGCATAACATCGGTGTTGGGCCCCACCACTTTGAACTACATCCTTAGGATGGCCTCCTAGTGGTTAGCCTTCACCTCTAGTTGTCTGACCTCCACCTCTAACGGCATGACCTCCACCTCTAACACATCAACCCCTACCTCTAGCTGGGTGAGCGGGCAGTAGAATACTCAATGCTGAAACCATGGCACGAGAACCCTAGTGTTGAGAACTGCTCGAGGCTTGAGGGCAAAATCTAGCAATGTGCCTCGTGTCGGCACAAGTATAACAAGACTTCGGCTGCTGAGACTGCTGACCTTGAAACTGACCCTAACGGCCTGAGTAACCACCCTGAAAACTCTAGAGTAAAGGTGCACTAATAGGAGCTAGTGGTGCACTGTAGGGTAATTGATCAGAATACTGCATATGAGATCCACGGCCACCTAGAGCACCATGAGAAGCCTGAAGTGCTGAATAGAATGGCCTGGGAGGATGGCCTCCACCAAAAGAATCCATACCTCCAGACGAGGCACCGTTGAATTTGTCAGAATGACGAGGCCTCTTGTCAGAACCCTGACCGCTCCCCTAAGCTAGAACTATCTCAACCCGCCTAGCCACATTGGCCGCATCCTGGAAAGAAATCTCGCTCCCTGTCTCCTTGCCATCTGCAATCTAATAGGCTAAGCGAGTCCCTCAATAAACCTCTTCACCCTCTCTCTTTCTCTCTCTCTCTCAGTGGGGAGTATAAGAAGAGCATGGCGATCCAAATCAATAAACCTCATCTCTTACTGGGTGACAGTCATAGAACCCTGATGAAGACGCTCGAACCACCAACGGTACTCCTCTCTATGAGTGATAGGAAGGAACTTCTCGAGGAATAGCTGCGAGAATTGGTCCTAAGTGAGAGCTGGTGACCCAGCTAATCTGGCCAAAAAATAATCTCTCCACCATTTCTTGGCGGAACCTGATAGACAAAAAGAAGCAAAGTTAACCCCATTGTTCCCAACTATCCCCATGTTCTGAAGAACCTCATGACAACTGTTCAAATAATTTTGGGGATCCTCTGAAGATGTACCGCCATAGGTAGTAGTGAAGAGCTTGGTGAACCTATCTAATCTCCACAAAACATTTGAAGACATAGCTTACCCGTCACCGGTCTGAACTGCAACACCTGATGGGACTACCCCAACTGGCTGAGCTGCTGGAGTCTGAAGTGGGGAGCCATCTGCTCCGGAGTGCGAGTAGCGGGAGTCTGTGCTCCTCCCCCAGCCTGAGAGACAGCTGGTGCTACAGGAAGTATGCTTTCCTGAGTGACACTCTCCATAAGGCCCACTAGACAGACCAGAGCATCCTGGAGTACCGGGGTAGCAATGAACCCCTCTGGGACCTGAGCTGGGCCCACTGGAACTGTCTAGGCCAGAACCTCATCATCAAACTCTACCTGAGGCTCTACCGCTGGTGCTGCTCCTCTACCCCTCGTAGGAGCTGTTTTTGGGGGCTTGGACTGTTGATCAGCTGATGAAGTGGTACGTGTTCTCACCATCTACGAAAGAATAGAGTAGAAGTTCAATTAGCATTGAGAAATCAACCGCACGACAGGGATGAATAGAAGTGAAACTGTTCCTACCTCTATAGCCTCTAGGGGATAAGCACAGACGTCTCTGTACCGATCCCTCAGACTCTACTAATCTTGTCCATGAATTGTGAGACCTAAGCAACCTAGAGCTCTGATACCAACTTGTCACGACCTGAATTTTCCACCGTCGGGACTGTGATGGCGCCTTAAATTGTACCCGCTAGGCAAGCCAACGTTATTGATTATTTTACCTTTTTCCTTTATCCTTTAACTATTTACCAGTTGTTATAAGAAAATTAGTATAAACAAAATGCGGAAGAACAGAATTCAATAGTTTAACTTAATACAAATACGAAATCCATAATAAAATTTCACCCAGAACTGGTGTCACAATTTCACGGGCTGTCTAGAATACTACAAATAGTAGTCTAAACAAAAAAATATAAATTTATTTCAGAAATAGACTAAACAGAAAAGAAGCAGAGTAGAAGGAGGCGCCAAGGTCTGCGGACGCCTGTAGGATTACCTTGGGTCTCCACTTGACTGAAGGTAGCAGCCTCGAACTACGATCTGTATGGTCTAGTATCGGGATCTGCACAAAATTGCAGAGTATAGCATCAGTACAACCGACCCCATGTACTGGTAAGTGCCGAACCTAACCTCGGCGAAGTAGTGACGAGGCTAGGACACGACTAACACTATAAACCTGTGCAGTTAAACAATATCTAACAGAATAACAATAATAGAAGCTATCAGAAATTTACCAGAAGGGGCAACATGCTCTGGGGGATACTAGAATAAGTAAACACAGAGATAACAGAAAAGAAACAATTAAGGCACTTGAACCGATAACACCAAATAATCACAGTACAAAAAAATAGATGCACGGCATCACCCTTCATGCTTTTACTCTCAATCCTCACCATGCAATCAATAATATGTGCATGGCATCACCCTTCGTGCTTTATCACTCTTCCTCACCATGTGAATAATAGGAATGTGCACGGCATCACCCTTCGTGCTTTATCTCTCTTCCTCACCATATGCATCAATATAAATGTAAATGTGCACGACATCACCCTTCGTGCTTTATCACTCTTTCCTCACCTAAACAGTAGAAATAATAACATCCCGGCAAGGAAATCAACAATAGAAACAACTACATCCCGGCAAGAGAATCAGCTATAACCAATCTCGTTTCAACAGTTAACTTCGTAAAACAAATCTCAACTTGAGCCAATACTCAACAATGGTCAATTACCAAAACAATACCATCAACATGGATAATCATCAAGTTAAGCATGAATAGTGCATAATAAGAATCACAACAGCCACAGTTTAAGACTCATGGACATGTTCGACACCAACGTATATATACTCGTCACCACACCTATACGTCATACACAACACTAACACGTAGCAAATAAGACACAACACCTATTCCCTCAAGTTAAGGTTAGGCTAAACACTTACCTCGATTCCACGACCACCAATCAAGCCTCAAATACCGCTTTCCCTCTAGATTTCACCTCCAATTCACTTGTATCTAGTCATAATTAGCTTAATAACATCAATAAATGCTAACGAACTCCAACCCAATGCTTAATTATAGTTTTTCTAACATTTTCCCCAAAAAGTCAAAAATTGACCCCGGGCCCGCTTGGTCAAAACCCGAAGTTCAAACTAAAACCTGATTACCAATTCACCCCGAGCCCGAATATGCAATTGGTTTTTGAATCCGACCTCAATTTGAGGTCTAAATCTCCAAATTTTAAAATTCTCAAATTTCACCCAAAAACACCCAATTTCCCATAAAAATCCCTAGATTTTGTCATAAAATCTTGTAGAAAGATGAAGTAGATTGAAAGAAATGAGTTAAATGTTATTTACCTGTGATTTGGGGAAGAACTTTTCTTTGGAAAATTGCCTATGAGAGCTTAGGGTTTGAAAATTTGAATGAATGAGTTGAAATCCCGTCTAAGTTATAATTTACACAGTCGTAGATATCGCATTTGTGATAACAGGTTCGCAGATGCAACTAAAGCATCGCAAATGTGAAGCTTGGCATGGCTGCTGACTTTGCAAATGCGAACTATTATTTGCAAATGCGGTGACTGCTGGAGTCACAATTGCGACATTGAACTTCGCAAATGCGAAGGTCCCCCTCCCTGCCCTCTGATCGCAATTGCGATGTATCTTCGCAAATGCGATGCTCGCATTTGCGAGCCAGACTTCGCATAGATCTGCAACACAACAACTATTTCCCTTAAGTCTCAAAACACTCCGCGGCCTATCCAAAACTCACCCGAGCCCTCGGGAATCTAACCAAACATGCACACAAGTTTAAAAATATCATACGGACTTTCTCGTGTGATCAGATCGCCCAAATAACATCTTAAACAATGAATTTAGCACAAAAATAAATGAAAATCTCAAGAACTCTTAAAGTTACCATTTTCACAACCGACGGTCCGAATCACGTCATATGAATTCAGTTTCTTATCAAATTTTACAAACATAACTTATATACCATATTAAACCTGTACCGGGCTCCAAAACTAAAATACGGTTCCAATACCATCGAATTCAATCATTATTCAATTTCTAAACTCCTTATATTTTTCAGTTAAACAATTTTCTTCAAAAATTCATTTCTCGAGCTAGGGACCTCGAAATTCAATTTCGGACATACGCCCAAGTCCCATATTTTCCTACGGTCTGTTTATCCAAAATATTGGCCGAAGTCAACTAAATTTAATTTTTAAAGGCAAAATTTAGCATTTTTCTCAAATTTTCACTTAAGGGCTTTCCGGATATATGTCCGGACTGTGTATGCAAATCGAGGTGAGACAAATGGGGGGTTTTAAGGTCTCGAAACACAGATTTGACTTCTAAAACAAGAGATGACCTTTCGATACATCACACTCTCCCGCCCACCCCCAATATATGTGGGTGGAAGTATGACCACAGTACCAAAACCTACACAAAGCGGCCCTGCCGCCTCACCCCAATATGTATACGGGTGATGGTGTAATAACAATACCCAAAATTCCACAAAAAGCGACCATGCTGTCTCACCCCAATATGTATGCGGGTGGAGG
This sequence comes from Nicotiana sylvestris, assembly GCF_000393655.2. Classification (NCBI taxonomy): domain Eukaryota; kingdom Viridiplantae; phylum Streptophyta; class Magnoliopsida; order Solanales; family Solanaceae; genus Nicotiana; species Nicotiana sylvestris. The sequence goes on from NC_091058.1 coordinate 61,983,723, forward strand.
TGTAACAACAATACCCAAAATTTAACACAAAGTGGCCCTGCCGCCTCACCCCAATGTGTATGTGGGTGGAGGTGTAATAACAATATCCAAAATTCCACACAAAGCGGCCCCGCCGCCTCACCCCAATGTGTATGCGAGTGGAGGTGTAATCCCAATCATAATCTCTACACAATTTGGCATATTAACTTTCATATGAAACACGACTTGGAGTTACAATATTTAGATACACAATCCATAAATTGGAACACATCCTCAATTAATAGTACAACATAACAAGTGCATTTGAAACACGAATTGAACATACATCTTTATCACAAGGCTTATTCAAAATAATCGGTTCATAGTGAACATCTTGGAACTTACAAGAGTAATGTGGGGTTCAATTCTTAAGGAAGAGTTTAGCCAACATACCTCAATTGAGCTTCCTTAAATTCTAAAATATTCCGAAAATCTTAACAACTTCAATCTATTTTAGAAATATAGCAATTGAACCGCAATTAGGAAAATGATCATGGTTCTAGCTCATTTGATCATTTTATCAAGCACTAGGTGTGCATTAAGGTTTCAAGATCCTCCTATGGTGGGTTCCAAAATCTCAAACCTATTATCTACCATTTTTAGCTCACATAATCTTCTTACACTCTTTGATAACATATGCATGCAAGATGAACAAGTCCCATACCCATGAATTACCTTACTAATTGCCCATTTCTAGTTATATTTTAAAATTATGAGTTAGGGTGTAGAATCTTATCTCTAGGATGAAGACCTAGTGTGCTTTCCTTGTTAATCTTCCAAGATTTGAGTAAGAATTGGCAGATGAAGCTTAGGAACTTTCTTTCTCACTCTATGACACTCCCTCTCTCTAGAAGTATATATTTTTCCCCTTTAAAATGATCCCCAAGGTTGTTTTATTAGAATGAGCTAGGGTTCAAAAATTAGAAAAATAGGAGCTCCGACACAGGTTTGCGGTCGCATATATGACCACATAATACTTCTGCAGTTCGCGAAATGGGCCGCGAAATGTCCCTCCGGAACTGGGCAGGTCTGCCCCACTCTGGGCCCATTATGCGGTCCGCAGAACCTCCGTCAGAAAAATTTCCATGCTGGATCTATGATCGGTGTGCGGCCCGCGAAATCATTTTGCAATTGCATACTTGGCCGCGAAATGACATCCAAAAGTTTCCAGTTGACGGCCTCACTCCGCGGCCATTCTACGGCCCGCAGAGTGATTCTGTGGCTGCATAGTGGGCTGCAGAAATGTTTTTTCTGCCAAACATTTTTCTTCAACTCCCCAACGTACAGTTCGACCCAAAAATTACGTATCGTATCATTGACACATACGCCTACCTCGGCACTACGAAACTTCGGATTTTTAGGTAAAATTTATGGGACCTTACATGTTATTTCAATCTTTAAGAATAATTAATATTAAGGGTAAAATGAGAAAAAATAATTAATTTTGTCTTAAACTTATAAAGTAATAAATAATTTGAGACAGTTATTTTTAGAAATTAGGAAGGAGTAAAAATAAAAGACAGAAATAGCAGGAGGTTTGTACGGTTGGGGTTTGAACTTCTAAACTCTAGACCAAAAACCAAACCTTTTCTCCTCCTTGTAGGAGAAGTTTTATTTTGTGGCTCATACAACTGACACTAATTGTGTGAAACTCCTTTTTGTCTCACAAATTAGTGGACCCCAATTTTACACTTTTGGGTCCACAGACTAGTGTTAGTTGTATGAGACACAAAATAAAATTTTGCTCCTTCTAGGGTTTTAGAATTTTAAAGTACTCCCTCTTTGTATCCAACGCTTAGCTAAAACCCTATTATCTTCTTTGTTTCTAAGGCGTATTTAAAATACCTGTCATAAGAAGCCATCGTTTCTTCGCTAACTACGGAGAAAGGAACAAAGCAGCTCCAAACTACAATCAGAGGTATCAATTCCACAACCTGCTCTGTACAGCTCTAATTGCACCATAATCAAACCATGTTTTGCTGAAGAATTGTTCATTGATGTGATCCTTCCAATGTATTTGTGCAAAAAATGAAAGACCAATGAAATTTTCTTGGACACTTGTTCATTTGCATAAGCTTTATAAGCTAAAAATCATATTTCTTTTTGTCCTTTGGTCCAGAAATCAGAATCTTTGTTTGCTAATTTGAGATGCTAATTCGAAAAATCCGCAAAAGTGTATCTTGGAAAATGATATCTCAGCTCAACCACCTATTTATTTCTCCTATTTATGAAAAGGGTTCTAATTCTCATAGCCCCCAGAATTTTTCATCTTTGAATATTAGATGCTTTCGTAGTTCACATAATCCTAAGGTATCTGTCCCCGAATCGACAACTCAGACACCCATTTCCGTTGCTGTCAATAAAATGTCGCGGGTTACAAGAACTGATGCACAAGCAGCTCTCTTTGATTACTTACATTGTACAAGAGGGTTTAATTATGTGGATGCCGAACATATTAGCAAGAACTCGCCTCATTTTCTTCAAAGCTTGCTATCCAAGGTTGATAATGATCAAGACATAACAAGGGCATTGACTCGTTTCTTTAGATACCATCCGATTAATGAGTTCGAGCCGTTCTTGGAAAGCTTGGGGTTGTGCTCATCCGAGCTTACATCTTTGCTTCCGCGAAATTTGATCTTTTTGAGTGATGACAGTGTCTTGCTTGATAATTATCATGTTCTTTGTGATTACGGCATTCCTCGTGTTAAAATGGGGAAGATTTATAAGGAAGCGACTGAGATATTCGGATATGACTATGGAGTATTGGATATGAAATTGAGGGCTTATGAGAAATTGGGTTTGAGCAGATCAACAGTTATAAAGTTGGTGACATGTTCACCTACTGTTTTGCTTGGTGAGATGAATAGTGAACTTATTAAGGTTCTTGAGAAATTGAAAATCTTAGGGTTTGAAAATGATTGGATTGGAGGATACTTATCCAATAGGCACTCCTACAATTGGGGTAGAATGCTTCATACGTTGCATTTTCTCAATGAAGTAGGATATAGTGATGAAAAGATGGCGGCTTTGTTTAAGATGAACCCTGCATTCTTATTTGAAGGCTCTGGGAAACGGATTTATGTGTTGGTTGGGCAGTTACTGAAGTTGGGTCTTAAAATGAATGACATATACTCACTATTCTGTCAAAATCCTAATATCCTATCTCTGAAGTGTGCTAAAAATCTCTGGCAGGCATTGTACTTCTTGTTGGAGATAGGATTAGAGACCGAAATTATTGCAAATATTGTATCTACACATATACAACTTCTGGGGTCACATTCTCTGAAGGGACCAAAGACCGTTTTGAGGTGCTTCAAGGGCGACAAATGTCGTTTATGTGAAACTATAAAAGAGGATCCTTTGAATTTATTCAGATTAGCCTCAAAATCAAAAGTTAGCTTGGAGCAGATGACTTCCCAGAACCCAGGAAAATTATTTGAGAAAACTGCTTTCTTGTTGAGATTAGGTTACTTAGAAAATTCAGATGAGATGGCAAAAGCTTTAAAGCAGTTCCGTGGACGAGGAGACCAGTTACAAGAGAGGTTTGATTGTCTAGTAAATGCTGGTCTGGACTGCAATGTTGTAATTAATATGATTAAACAGGCCCCCACGGCGCTGAACCAGAGCAAAAATGTGCTTGAGAAGAAAATTGATCTACTGAAAACATATTTAGGTTATCCAGTGGAATCTATTGTGTCATTTCCATCTTACCTCTGCTATGATGTTGACAGAGTCCATCTTCGGTTTTCAATGTATGCATGGCTGAAGCAAAAGGGTGCTGCAAAACCAACATTGTCAGTGAGCACTCTTCTTGCTTGTTCAGATGCCCGCTTTGTAAAATATTTTGTTGACATACATCCAGAAGGTCCAGCAATGTGGGAAAATTTAAAAAGTTCACTTCAATCCAGCTAAGATTGATTTTCCATATCAGTTTTGATGAGTAGAGTTACCATTTTTACCTCAAGCTGCTATAAGTTTCTGGTTCTAATTGATTATTTTAATTTTCCACCTTTAATTGGTTTGTCTATGCTCTTTTTTTCTTTAATATGTCTCTTGTTAGGAGACACATATCACTCAACTATACTTTGAAGCGTCAGAAGGGGGGATTGCTTGATTTTAGTCTGCTCTCGTTCTATTGAAGAACTTTTCATCCCACTTGCTACTCCCATCACAGCCCCTTCTCTTCATGCTTTCGACGAGGGAACTCTGGATATTTAGGTACTTTCTGACCGGACAAGGAGGTGTAATGTACTCATTAGACTAGTAAAATAATAGATCTGACCTACGTACACTCTAGCTATCCTTCTGATAAGCCATAGTAGGTAGAGTTACCTGTGCTGGTGGGAGATAGTGGGGGCCCAGTGGATTAGTTAAGGTGCAGACAAGTCTGGCTTGGACAACAAAGTTGTTCAAAAAATCCAAGTCGCCCCTGAAGAAAAGTATGACTATGATTTTGGGTGCAATCCCTTGTCGTCCATCAGAGGGCAAGTCAAAAGACCTGTATAAGAGGTTTTTCGATTTTCTCAATTTTTTTTTTTCTGGTCAAGTTTCTTATCCTGAATAAGGCTCAAGAATCTCTTTCCCAAGTGGAGAGGGGAGGCTCTTAAGAATAAAGAAGACAATCTACTCTGTTACTATCAGAAGTGTACTATTTTTTTGGTGTGTGTATCAGCAGTGTTCCTTTTCGTTATTTCTTTATGCTAGTACGTTTTCAGTTCTGCCTCTGTTACTTCTCTTTCTGCTGGTATGCCCCTGATTTTCATAACAGATTGGGACATTGCTTGTTGAATACCAATTTTCTCATTCTACATATGTGCTTTTTCCCCCCTATTGTTGCTCCAAAAATAAACAAACTGTTCATGATGTTTTGCTATGTCATTATGAAACAATATTGTATTGGCCCCAAACTCCTTTGTCTTGAACTGGCCATGATTTGTGCGCCTGCGCTCTTTTCCTGTTGTATCTTGTTTGCTTATGAGGATGTTATATACTATTTCATATTGTAACATGAACAACCAATTGGCGTATATTGGTGAATATTACTGCCTTCTATGCAATTTTAGAGCATCATTATCTCTATCCTCAAATTTATTAGTATTCAAGGAATAAATTCCAGAGAATATCGTTATCAAGCTGTGCTGGTGGAATAATTTTATGAATAAAATGCTAGATCACTTCTTCTCATCGGTATAAGCCTTGCTGAACAGAGTTACTCGGTACTTGTACTAGTGGGAGGTGGTAGGTACCCAGTGGACAGATCCAGGTGCACGCACACTTGCCTAGACACCACCGTCATATAAAAAGCATCTAGAGACACATGTTTTGTTATGTCTCAGAATGCTCATTAATGAGTTTAGTGTTCTTTTGTTATTTTTTTATGAGGTAAATTTCATTGCTATGCATCAAGTTGGTGCCAAATATGTACAGCAGGAAAGGGATTTCTATCCTCTCATGTCTGTGGAGAGTTAAGAAAATCCACAAAAACGTGAACCACAAATACAGAAGCTGTAATGCTTTGAATTTTTACACATGGGAAGGCCTAGGGTATTTTTAAAACACCTACAATTTTTTTCTTTCCAAACTGTCCAAAAAATGCATGAAGGAACTGTATGTCAAATATATTTGATTTTCTTGTCAAACCTCTGGCTGCATCAGCCCTTTACTGCGTCTTTAACAGATGAGAGAGCCACCAGATTCACTCCAAAGACATTAAGGAACACTGTCCACACCTCCCGCGAAAATCTGCAGTGTATCAGTAAGTTTTCAGGAGATTCTGCTTGTAACTTGCATAGGCAGCAATACTGTGTACTCTTTTTTGTAGACTGTCCTGCGCGAGGCATGCCCCGTTCATGGCAATCCAGCCAAAAACTTCAGCTCCTTCATATTACTCTCCTTTGTTAAATAAATCTATCCTTTTCCCCTTCCCAAACCAATTTATCCTGTTTATAATGTATCAAATCACCAATTTACTTTTATTGACTCACTCTTTCATAGGGGACCCCTTGTCTACAATGAGCAATGGTTGCAGTATAGATATGTATACTAGTTTAGAGAACTACTCCTATAGAAGCTAATGTTTTTCCATAATGAGTCGGTGGTTTGTCTTGTGCACCAATTCCTTTGCATACCGCTCTTGGCTAAGATAACTTTTCTCCATAGGGCCGCTTCTTCTATAGCCATTTAAGTTAAAGGCGACCCATGGAAAGTCCTTGCGCTGTTAATTAGTCTCTTCACCACATTGATTGTTCTAGACTTACTTACCTATTACTTTGAAGTTAAGCCTATTTGGTGGCGGATATAGGCTTTGCCAATATGTAGCAGAACAATCCAACATAATGCCATTTGTAACCATATTTTTTTGAGTCTGCACTAACGCTTCATTTAGGTCATTGTGTTCAGGTTAAGGCTTGCCCAGCACTTATATGGGGCACCATTTATGTAGTCCTGTCTTCGATTTAGTGTTACTAATTACCCCCCGGCTAGCTTTGCCCATTCGAACTTGAGGCATATGTATGATCGCTTCGGCAAAGCCATCATACATGTAAATCGAAGATGCTTAATGTTCTATTCATTAACATATGTGCCTTTTTCAAGGGGAAGTAATTATTAAGAGAAAGAGTTGTACTGATAAATTGCTTAAGATTTGTTGAGAAACTTGTGGGATCGTATTTAACTTAGCGTTGTATTCTAGAAGAACCGAAAAGGCGATAAAGTAGCACTGAGATTAGGCAAAATAAGTTCCACTATTTTTCTTTTTCAAGGACGAGGTTTTGTTAACAGGAAAATGATCTGCAACTCAACATAAACTCCGTCTTCTGCAACAAGAAATGACTATATATTATTCTCATTAGTTTATCTAGTGCAAAAAGTGATGATCTAGATGTCTCTACATCGCGGTAGGATACAATCAATTTTCCATATAAGCTATTCCAAAAGCTTGTTCCTAAGCAAATTTCTTTCTACTGTAAACATGGAAGTTTAACAAGCTGAATAGGGAAATGGATAGCGACAAAGCAGGCGCTCTAATGAAGGTTGTACAAGACAAGTCTTTATAAAAACTATTAATCTTACATTCAAAACTGAGATGGTAGAGAAACTATAGGACAAAACCCTATTTACTCATAGTTTCCTAAGTTTGACACTTGCACCATCTTTAAAAGAAGAGGAACATGATGATGAGGACAAGCGGGAGCAATGAAGTTCAGCTTTGTCTTTGTTAAATGCCCGTTGAACGTCATCTTTGAGCTCCTTAAATCGCTTCCTCTTGATCTTTTGCTCCTCTGGAGTGCCCATCTCAAGGAAAATTAAGTCGGGTAAGTCATCCTCCATAAACTTGTCCAGAACTTGAGAGCAATGTGGAAAATAGCGCTTGCCAAGTTCAACTGCAACCATAAAACAGATCAATTAAGAATAATGACAAGAGGAAACTTGAAAATACAATTCTTAAGGCATTCTTAGTCCATGATGGAATCTATATGTGCAAATCAAGAATATGTTAAATGAAAATATATACCTGCTTAAGGAACATATTTGGTCATTCTTTCAAGTCACGAAGGGTATTTGATGAAAAGGAAAATTGGACATAAAATGACGTACTAATAGTCATCTAGTAGGTTATCAAAACCCTCTACACACACATTTATAATTCCATTTCTCCTGGATATTTTGGGGATTAACATCAGTTATTAATGCTACAGACTTAGACCAATACTGTTAATTTGCATTCTTTGTTTTTCCTTCTTCTCCTCTTTTTGGAGAATAAGGAGGGAGGATGGTGGAGCAAAAAGTGGGTTCAGGTCTAGATGCTCTTCATGTCACTTAAGTTGCTACTGATTAGATGATGATGAAATTGGAAATAATAGGAGACCTGGTACATGTAGGACGATCTTAATAAATATACTGGCTATCAGTGGATACCTGTCTTCGAGAGGGCTTGCATCCTTGAAAGAAGTCTTTCTTTCTGCTTTATGGGTGTCTCATTCAAATCAACCTCCCTCAAGTTCCCAGATGTACTTTTAGATGCCAAACGGACTGCTACTTCAGCTGCAGTCTCAGCATTTGCAATTTGCATGGCTAGTCTGGCTTCAAGAGGGAACAGTAACCGTGCAAATGCCACTGTAATACAAAAGCCATCACGAAATTATTTGCTCAGCGTCATACTTAATTCATGCGAGGGCCACAACAGACTCAACAAAATTGAGTGCGAAACCAAATCAAAATTTGACAGATGAGATATTGCACATAACAAAAACAAACAACCTGATAAATGATAACATCATCGCTGCATCCCAAGTCATCATATAATGCAGAAGTTACTCTGTGTGTGTGTGTGTGTTTTATTTGTTCTTTTATTTTTCTTTTGGCTGGATTAGTCAATATACCCTAGATTTCCTCATAATCTTTGTGTGGGCATCAACTAGTATTGTGATCAGCCTGATTGTCCAAGAAATGGTACAACTGTAGTTCATGTACCAAGACTTGGCCCCACTGAGATCTTCCCCTAGATGTTAGAGAAATAATGAACTAATATAAATGACTTCTAACAGGAGGTGAGTACCTATTAGTCAACAATGTATCCTGGTGCAGATAGGCCAACACTTTCATTATGTGCGCCAAGCTTACCATGCTTTCAACATTAACTGTCAAGGTCAAAATTTAAAGGCTACTCTCTCCATAGATTTCCAAATTTGAGATCATGATCAAATGATATGAAACACTTAAATCTTAGTCTTGTAACTACTATCAATGAACAAGGCCCAGTAGGACTACTAATCTTGCTTAGTATTAACTCTCGGCCAAGGAAGCCTGGCTTCCAGATCTGCAAGACTAGAAGTTGCTTGGGCCTTGGTTGGTAAAAAGTGGAAACCCAAGATTACCGTATTTTAAATGGTACCTCTATTTTCCAGGTAGTGCAGTTTCATGTGCAGATCATCGGCCAACATTGGGGAAGAAAACAATGCATCTCCAGCCATTGGGTTGCGACGCATCTCTCTCTCCAAAACATCAATACATACCCGATCTTTGTTTGCTTCCTGGCCTTGTTCTGTTTTTGCATGGTACTCCTTAGGCCTAGTCAGCCTCCTACAGATACTAACAGCACTCTGCCCATCCAATGTAGTCTCTGATGCACGAGCTCCCTTAGTCAAAAGCGATACAATTACTGCTGGCTCCTTACGCATGGAAGCAATGTGAAGCACAGTGTAACCACGAGTATTACGTAGGTTGACATCCGCAACACCCAGTCCAAGAACCTCAGTCACAACCTTGGGATCACAATATGCCACAGCATAATGAAGAGCGTAGGCTTCATCTAAGCTTATGTTAGACTCACTCAGTAGAAGCTTGACAAGTTCAACATCATCCGAATCCAATGCCTTGTATATCCTATTTTTTCTCTTTTCATGCAAGGGATCCACAGGTAGAACCTTACTTTCATCAACCTGACATTTCGGCCACAATAATTTAATATTCTCTGCAACTTCAAAGGGAACCTCTTTCTCAATGCATGTGATTTCAAGATCTGATCGTGCTACTCTATCAACGGAATGAGTGAGAAGCTCGCTCAATTGGCAATGAAAAGCAACTCTAAGTATTGGGATAACATCTTCCACAAGAGCCTTCCCAACAAAATTGATAAGGCGTCTCTGCAATTATACGAGCTAGTGTTAGCAGACTGTACTCTTGATTGTTGCCAGTAGGGAAAAATTCTCTATATATTTTTGACAAATGCATCAACTTTTATGTAACTGGCAGCAGCCGTAGATTATTCATTGTGTTTATTATAATTAGGCAGAGCTGGAACAGTTACTGCAAAGACCACTACCCTCAAAACTTAAAACTGACAATGATGTCCAACTGCCTAACACAAATTATTAGATATGCATGCTAAACTCAAACATATCCATAAATTCCAACAAAGGCAATTCAAATTTAGTGCATATATCCATCAATGGCTTGGGGATATTCCATGTCAACTTGACAAGGTCCTTATTGCAATGACTAGCTTCTTCTGTTTGAAACAAATTTAGAACTACTTTTTTCCCAACAACCAATATCGGACACTGAAAAGAATATCATGATACAAGTAGCGAGAAATTGGATTCACAACACAATGGCATTGCTATGTATGATTATGCACAAAATCATGACATTGCAGAATATTCCTTAACTGGATACCACTTTAATATGATTAACGTATTGACCATACACTTTCTTTGACAAATTGACAGAAGTTCAGAAGAAAAAATCATTTCAAATGAAAACCTACAGTTCATACAGAGATTTCATAATACAACCTAATTATCAGTGGTCAAGCTAGACAAGCATAATCTTTTGTATTTGGCCTTGTTAGCTTGAATCACAACAAACACCACAAAATCACTTGAAATGTACATTAATCAGCAGAAAGCATGTTAGTTACCAGGAAAAGTGATACTAGCTCTGGAACCTGAAACATGGAAGAGGCATACATCAACTCCACACTAAAATTAATTGCTGGTCTGCAAGAGTCATGAGCACATATAGTGTCCATACATGTTGATACCTCCGGAGGGAAATGCTTCAATTTTCCTGAGTACAAATAGCTTAGGAAGGTAACGAAAGCCTCATATCCAACCTTACCATAAGGCAAAATATCGGTCATAGAATATCTTGGTTTACCTTCCTTTCCACAACTTCCCTTCTCTTTCCTAAAAAGATCCTGAAAAAATTTACTCCTGGCAGCTAATATACAACGGTGAACACCAAGTGAAACACCCTCAACAACAATCTCAGCATCAGTAAAATCAGAGCTGGAATCTGACAAGAGTTGCTCTAAATTGTTACTGAGTTTACTCAAGCTGATGATTTCATAACTACTCCCTGTCTCAGAGCCGCCATAAGCATGAGTGTTTTGGCCAACGCCAATCGACCCATTCGATGTAATGGAAGATGAAGTAAAGCTTATAGATGATGATGGTTCAGCAGAACAAGCCATTTCCCAATTCTAATGGTCTAAAAACATATACAAAATTTATCTACATCTAAGATAGTCAAAGTCCAGAAAATCTAATGTTTTTAACCATGTATAATATTCTCCGCACAGGCTCTATGCAAAAAAAAAAGAACCTCTCCAAGACCATAACCAATCACCAATACAAGAAATTCTTCTCAAAGGACAAAAGTTTGACCAAAACTTTCCATAAGTTTTCTAATAACATTCAACTATGCAGACCAAGAAAAGAAGCAAATTCCAAAACTACAAGTCATATTCTCCCTATTTCAGGTAAAACCAAATCAACCCTTTAAAACTTTAGAAGAAATTAACAATTCCACCCCATCTATAATCAACAAAACTGCAATTTCACAGTAAGAATACAAAGTGCAAATCTTCAACTGCTTGATCACAACTTACCCAAATGAAAAATTTACCAACTTCACAAAAAGTCAAGATAACTGGCAAATTTTGCAACAAAAAACTTCAACTGCTTGATCACAGCTTACCCAATTGGAATAACATTCACTTCGGCTAAAAAAACGAGAAAATTTGCAATTGCAGAGCTAAAAATACTGTTTTTTTTCCTGAGTTAGATCCGAAATGCAACCAAAAAAAGATTAAAAGGGTTAGAGTTTGTCCCTGGTTGCTTTGGCCTTTGAGGAGACAGCGAATTGGACCCACGTGTCTCAGGGAAGTTTCGTAAGAAAATAACGCTAAGTTATTTTATTTTTTGGCTGCGTGTGGCTATGCAGAAGAATCCATGTTCCTAATCGGTATAGTATAGACTATATACTTAGACCCGATTCATGAGATATCTCATTATTTGGTATCGACCCGATTGGGATTTTTTCCCATTTGTTTTGTTGATTATTTTGAGAAGCTTTTTAACATAGAAAAATAAATTGTTTATAATTGCATGTGATGTTATTAGAAAATAGTTACTCTCTTTATCCTAGATTAACTTTTTGATTAAGTTTATAAGGGACAAATTGAGTAATGTTTTCCTTGTCCCAGACATTCAATTCATCCTTTTACATTAAACATATAATTGTATAAGATTTTTTTTAAAATTTAAATTTCCATTTTTAGGTTTTATTTTGGTAGAAGAACAATGCTAATTTTCTCTCTATCATTACAGTCTTATCAAATAATCAGTTCTGTAATTTCATGTGGTTCCTAATTAAATATTAGTGTTTTTTTGGGTAATAAATGTGATTAAATATTAGTGTTAATATGGAGTATTTGATAAGGAGGAAACAAAGAAAATTTATATTATAATAGAAAGGAGCTATTTGGCCCGACCCTTATTAGTATATGATACTCGACCCGTTTTGTGTTCTGCGGGTCCAGTGGCTCTTCGGTTGTATAAAAGTGTTTATTTATGTAAGGTGTTGGTTAGCGGGTGAAGTCGTTAAGCTGACGCAGCAGATGCTGTCACCTCTCTTTGTTGGCTCCTATACACGTCATTGGTATCGTCATTCTTCTTTTACGTTTTATTTCCCTTTCCTTATGCATATAGTAGCATACTATTTCCTTTAGGGGTCGTTTGCTTGGGTGTATAAGAATAGTGCTCATTAAAATGCATGCATAAGTTAGTTATGTAGAGATTATTTTTTATCTATTATTTGATGTGGTGTATTAAAAATTAAAATGCATTGTATAATTTTTAAGAAAACTAGTTGTTTACAAAAATGCACTCCATATTCTTTATTTTTAAGGGACTTTAAGGATAATTTTGTCTTTAATCATGCTAATGCATTCATTAATACCCTTGGTATTGCTAATACCACGATTTGTCATGTATTAGTTATACATAGGATAATACCAAATATGGTGTATAACTAATGTTTGTATTAGTTATACATAGGTTGAAGAAGTGTACCAAACAAGGTATTACTAAGGGGTCGTTTGGTAAGGTGTATAAGAACAATGCGGAATAAGATGTATTAGTAATGCATGGATTAGTAATGCATGGTTTAGTAATGCAAGCATTAGTTATGCATATATTATTTCTTATCTATTGTTTGGTGTTATGTATTAAAATTATAACGCATTGCATAATTTTTAAGAAAAATATTATTTACAAAAATGCCCTCCATATTCTCTAGCTTTAAGGTACTTTAAGGATAATTTTGTCTTTAACCATACTAGTGCATGTATTAAGGGTTTGCTTGGTAGGAGGTATTAGAAAAAATAATACAAGCATTAGCTCCATGTACTACTAATACCTTATTTGGTATATTTTTTCAACATGTGTATAACTAATACCTATATTAGTTATACATCATACTTGGTATTATCCTATGTATAAGTAATGCATAGAAAACCATGGCATTAGTGATACCAAGGCTATTAATGCATGCATTAGTATGGTTAAAGACAAAATTATCCTTAAAGTCCCTTAAAACTAGAGAATATAGAGGTGATTAGGCAGGATATGGCGAGATTTCAAATTTTCGAGGACATGAATGTTGATAAGAAGTTGTAGAGGTCGAGGATTAGGGTTGTAGGTTAGGAGGCAGTTGAGTCTTTCCTTATTTCGTACCTTCGTGAGGCTAGTGGCAATGTATTGTCTTATTACTCTTTCGTTTCTTATAATGCCGAGTTTATTTATTGTTTATCGATTTTGCTTTGCGTCTACCTTATCTATCTTCTAGTTTCCATGTTGTTATTATTTTTTCTACGATTTCTGGGGTGATACTAATTTTGTCTTTTTGTCTTTTTGCCTTTTTGTCTTCTCGAGCTGAGGATCTTTTGAAAACAGTCTCTCTACTCCATCGAGGTAGGGGTAAGGTTTGCGTACACACTACCCTCTTCAGAACCTGCTCTTGAGATTTTACTGGGTCGTTGTTGTTGTTGTTGTTGTTGTTGTTGTTGTTGTTGTTGTTGTTGTTGCATTATTAATCCATGTATTACTAATACATCTTATTCCGCACTATTCTCATACACCCTACCAAACGACCCCTAATAACCTAGGTATTCCTAATGCCATAATTTTCTATGCATTACTTATACATAGGATAATACCAAGTATGATGTATTAGTTATACACAGGTTGAAAAAATATACCAAACAAGGTATTCGTAATGCATAGAGCTAGTGCTTGCATCATTTTTTCTAATACCTCCTACCAAATGACCCCTAATACACAAAGCTAATGTATGCATTATTTTTTCTAATGCACTTTACCAAATAACCTCTTAAAGGGTATATAAGAATAATGTTGAATATAGTGTATTAGTAATGCAAGGATTAATAATACAAGCACTAGTTATGTAGAGATTATTTTGTATACATTGTTCGGTATGATGTATTAAAAATTAAAATGCATTGCATAATTTTTAAATAAATTAGTTGCTTTCATAAATACCCTTATTATTCTTTAGCTTTAGGGATTTTAAGGATAATTTTATCTTTAATCATGCTAATGCATGCATTAATACCCTTGGTATTACTAATACCATAATTTTTTATGCATTAGCTATTCATAGGATAATACCAAGTAGAGTGTATAACTAATGCTTGTATTAGTTACACATAGGTTGAAAAGTGTACCAAATTAAGTATTACTAATACACAAAGCTAATGCATGCATTATTTTTTTTCTAATACACTTTACCAAACGACCTCTTAGTCTCTTAAAAAAGATGTCATATTTATATATTTTTAAAAAATTTAATATTAAACCTTTTATTTTAGTCACTTTATTTTTATTATAAAATTTTTATAGCCACACAAATATAAATATAATGGTTATAAACTTATACTCTTAAGCTTTTTGTACAGAGTCAAATGACCTTATATGAATAAAATGAGAGGAATCGATCTACCTCGTATTATTTTATTAAAACTTTGTTTATAAAAGGAAGATACCAGCGTTAGTGGAATTGAGAATCTTGACTTTTATAATGAGTGTTTTATCGATTATTTTCTTTCTTTATACCTACCTTCTAGTTTTATACTATTGACGTCTTCCTTAGGACGTGTAGTTGTTTGCCGTTTTTATATTAAATCATTTTAGGAGAAGAAATGATAATATTCTCTTTTGCCGTCAAATCAAAGTGACAAAGTCTTTGTCGTCAAGACATAGAACTGTCAATATAAGCGGGGCCGCAGCCCAGGCTTTACAGCTTGTTTGGATGGTTGCTGTCCTTTGTATTGTATTGTATTATTACTTTAAATATGATATTTGTTTTGATTGTTACTTAAATTTTATTGTATCGTATCGTTAAATCCGTCGTTACATAACAACGAAATGTGCCACTTTATGTAACAATCGATTTGGTGTGGTCGTGTCGTTACCTTGTCTTTTTCTCTCAATCTCACTCTTTATTATTATTAAATAATTTTATTTTATCATTTACCCTACTTTTTTATATAATAATTTTACCATGTATCATAATTTTTTTTATAATATTGCAAATTTATTCTTCATATTACTAGTGCGTGATATCATGAAACGATGGCAAAAGACACAATCTATCCAAGCATTGTATTTATCAAACGATACAATACAACACAATACAGTACGATACGATACATTATGAAAAGACATGTAACAACCATCCAAACAAGTTGTTAGTAATTGACGGGCTGGATTGGGCTAGCCCACTATTTTGATGAGCCTTATAATAATCAGCCCACTTCAGCTTTATGTAGGTTGCGGGCCCTACGGGCTGGCCCTCGTTTTTAAAATATAATTTTATATTTTTCTTTAAGTTCTAACCTAAAAAAAATATTTAAAAGTTAAAAAAATCTTATTAGAAAAAAATTATAAAACTTAATAACTTTTTATATTATTCTAATATATCATAATAAACATTAAAAAGGTAAAAGACAAGACTATATTTCTTTCACTAAAAGTCAAAACTTAAAACAAGCTATCCAAGAGAACGTCCATGACGTTTATAGGATATCCAACACATCATCTTCACAAATACATTTGAATCCACTTGTGAGAAGGTTATCTTAAGATCTTCACTTTCATCTACATCTACAATTCATATGCAATAATAATTAATTAAATATTAAATTTTAAAAACAAATTAATGTTTTAAGACGTTGATCTTTTAATATGATGAGCTTAATAAATTTTAAGCTTGGGATACTCTTCTTGTTATTTTTAGTGTCATATACTTTTTATATTTATATTTTTTAAATACATATTTTTATTAGGCCCACGGGCTGGCCCGACCCAGCCTCAATCAAGCCACAAGTTTATTCGGGCCGAGCTTAAAAGCCTAATTTTTAAATGGGTTCCAAAAATTCTAGCCTAATCCTGCTAAATCAAGGGCTGAGCTTAAGCTTAAAAGACTCGTTTTTAAATGGACTCCAAAAATTATAGCCCAGTTCTGCTAAATTACGGGCTGAGTTGGACTAGCCGAACGGACCAAACCCATATTGACCGCTCTATCAAGATATCAAAATTTGCATACGAAAAGAGAAAGAGAAATTTAGAGCAAAACCTCTTTGATCTTATTTAGATATGAATTTAAAACTTTGCCCCCTAAACTTGTGAAGAATAAAAGTTTTAAATAACAGAAATGCTTCCTTGATTACCAAAACAAATTATTTTCTAAAATTTTAAAAATTGAAAAAACAAAAGAAGAAGCCAGAATTTCAGAATAACCCACCGTCGTTTACCGCCGGATGACCATCTTTTTCTTTTTGCCTTCAAGTTTGAATATCTTTTCTTCCACGTCCGTTTCCTTGTATTTTAGCCATTTTTTCTCCCTACAATTATGTAAAAAAAGGTTCCGCTATAATCACTTTCATCTTTTATTGTTTTCTTTTCACTATATATATATATATATATATATATATATATATAAATATATAATTGTTTTCGGCCTTTTCTTACTGTCATTTGTTGTTTAATGTTACAGAGTTAATATTAACATAAAATGTGTTTGCAGTGTTGTTATAACGTTTACACCGTGTTAGTGAAATCAATATTGTATTGGTCGAAATCTGACCGCCACGGTCGATCTGTTCGACATCCCATCCAAGCGGCAAGGTAGCGAAAACCGACATGTTTTATTCTAAATCTCGTACTCATAATACCTGTCAAGTTAGAAAAGACGACGTCTAGGGGACGACAAAGACGGACGTAGTATGAAAAAGCATCAAACCAAGTACATAGCAGAGATTCCATAACTATATATAGAGGGGCTGGGGGATAAAAGAGGAGGCGATCTCCAAGAAAATATGTAAAAGTCTCTCCTCCGTTGATTAAGATGAGCCACAATGAAAAGTATCAATAAGATTGGTTACCTTCATTTTATCTTATGCATGATTTTTTCCCAATTAGTTTACAGGTTTGGAATTTATTATGTTTAACTAAGATTTACCCCTTCACTCTCTTTAATTGATTTATTCAAAAAGGTTCAAATATCTTTGAGTCAAACAATTTGGCGCAGTCTGTGGAGATTTCTTAGTAAAATTTCCTAGTTTCTTCCAGATCAAGAACCGGAAACACGATTATCCACCGAAAAGGGCGCTAAGGAAAAGCCCAACCCACGCAGGGCAAAAGCACAACATAGAAGGAGAAAGAGAGCTGAATACAGTCACCGAATTTAGAAACCATCGCCCCATCAACCATTGAAACACCAGGCAAAATGAGCAACGTTATAAATCCACCCTCATTCGCCGGCTCATCGGATCTGGGTAAGGAAAATATCATTTTGACTCACCTTCTGTTCTTTACTCAAACAGGAACACAAGCGCTGCGCAGGCGAGCGAGCAAAGAAACACCTCAACCGGAGAATGGGAAACTACTACAAAACAACCGAAATATCACCCACCAATGACATCTCCAGACCGGAAAGCGAAAAGATTAGACAAGGAAACTCCAATGTATATATGAAACAAACGTGAGCAAAACAACAACGTTTCGTGCTCTCCGATGTTACACTCTCCAATGAGAACAAAATTAAGCGAACCGGGACTCCCCCAGAGGATACCTGATTCTTCAAAAAACTGGGACTAACGATGGGTTAATATTTCGACAAGTTCGAAATAACACCCTAAAGGCCAAAGGCCTTCGCCAAAGAGAAGAGTTCGACCTCAATCGAACGACGACGGTTAACATTTCGACAAGTTCGAAATAACAACCTAAAGGCCAAAGGCCTTCGCCAAAAAGAAGAGTTCGACCTCGTTCGAGTAATATTTCGACAAGTTCGAAATAACAACCTAAAGGCCAAAGGCCTTCGGCAAAAATAAGAGTTCGACCTCGTTCGAACGACAACAGGTTAATATTTCGACAAGTTCGAAGTAACAACCTAAAAGCCAAGGGCCTTCGCCAAAGAGAAGAGTTCGACCTCAATCGAACGACGACGGTTAACCTTTCGGCAAGTTCGAAATAACAACCTAAAGGCCAAGGGCCTTCGCCAAAAAGAAGAGTTCGACCTGAATCGAACGACGACGGCTAATATTTCGACAAGTTCAAAATAACAACCTAAAGGCCAAAGGCCTTCGCCAAAAATAAGAGTTCTACCTCGTTCGAATGACGACGAAGAAATATTTCGACAAGTTCGAAATAACAACCTAAAGCCCAAGGGCCTTCGCCAAAGAGAAGAGTTCGACCTCAATCGAATGACGACGGTTAACATTTCGGCAAGTTCGAAATAACAACCTAAAGGCCAAGGGCATTCGCTAAAGAAAAGAGTTTGACCTCAATCGAAAGACGACGGCTACTATTTTGATAAGTTCGAAATAACACCCTAAAGGCCAAGGGTCATCGCCAAAAAGAAGAGTTCGACCTCGTTCGAACGACGACGGATAATATTTAGACAAGTTCGAAATAACACCCTAAAGACCAAAGGTCGTCACCAAAAAAAAGAGTTCGACCTCGTTCGAACAACGATGGGTTAATATTTCGACAAGTTCGAAATAACAACCTAAAGGCCAAGGGCCTTCGCCAAAGAGAAGAGTTCGACCTCAATCGAACGACGACGGTTAACATTTTGACAAGTTCGAAATAACACCCTAAAGGCCAAGGGCCTTCGCCAACAAGAAGATTTCGACCTCGTTAGAACGACGACGGCTAATATTTCGACAAGTTCGAAATAACACCCTAAAGGCCAAAGGTCGTCACCAAAAAGAAGAGTTCGACCTCGTTCGAACAACGATGGGTTAATATTTCGACAAGTTCGAAATAACAACCTAAAGGCCAAGGGCCTTCGCCAAAGAGAAGAGTTTGACCTCAATCGAACGACGACGGTTAACATTTTGACAAGTTCGAAATAACAACCTAAAGGCCAAGGGCCTTCGCCAAAAAGAAGATTTCGACCTCAATTGAACGGCGAAAGCTAATATTTCGACAAGTTCGAAATAACAACCTAAAGGCCAAAGGCCTTCGCCAAAAAGAAGAGTTCAACCTCGTTCGAACGACGACGGAGTAATATTTCGACAAGTTCGAAATAACAACCTAAAGGCCAAGGTCCTTCACCAAAGAGAAGAGTTCGACCTCAATCGAATGATGACGGTTAACATTTCAACAAGTTCGTAATAACAACCTAAAGGCCAATGGCCTTCGCTAAAGAAAAGAGTTCGACCTCAATCGAACGACGATGACTAATATTTCGACAAGTTCGAAATAACACCCTAAAGGCAAAGGGCCGTCGCCAAAAAGAAGAGTTCGACCTCGTTCGAACGACGACGGCTAATATTTTGACAAGTTCGAAATAACACCCTTAAGGCCAAGGGCCGTCGCCAAAAAGAAGAGTTCGACCTCGTTCGAACAACGATGGGTTAATATTTTGACAAATGTTCGAAATCGCACCCTTAAGGCCAAAAGTCATCGCCTAAGAGAAAATTCGAAACATATCTAAGGCCAAGGGCCATCAGAAAAGAGAAAGGGAAAAGAAAGACTGGGACTCACGACGGGATATTGTTCGATATAAGCCCGAAAGTAACATTCCTACAGTTAAGATGGTTAAAAAAAAGAAAAAAAAGAGTTCGATATCATTCGGGCAATGATGGGATGGCATCTCGACACACATTCGAAAACACCGTCCCGCCAGCGAAAGCCGACATCAAGACCCCATTCAATCCGAATAGCACTAGATTCCCAAAGAGTAGGGAACTTGCCACGCAAGAATCTACTTCGCATCGAAGTCACGAAAAGCAAAACGGAGAAAAAGTACAGAGGGCATATTACAATAAAAAATTGCTCTTTATACAAAGTCATTGCACAAACAGTCGCAGATTACATATGGCTTGAACCAACAGTCTAAAAAAAAGAAGAGAAACAACAACAACTAACAAAAAATAAAGAGAAACAATGACAACAAACAAAAGGGGGGGGGGGACAGGAAACGGACAAAGATAGCAATTATTTCACTCGGCGCCATCATCGCCACCCTCTCCATCACCATCTCCAAGAAGTCCTCCCTCGCCATCTGTGCCCTCATCAGCTTCCGGCATCGCGGTGTCATATCCACAATTAACACGAGCCTCTCATGACTTCGCCCGTGCTCCTTCATATACAGCCTTGGTAACATTGCCCGCCTCCCACAAACTCTTATATATATCCCGCTAGGCTTCAACATGAACCCAAAGCTCGTGCAAGCGGCAGGGAACAACGGTGGAAGAAGACTCAATTTGGGCCAACAGTTGCTCCTTTTTGGCCTCCAGAGCAGCGACCCAATCTCCCAAGATCGATGTTTCCCGGTCATCTCACCAATGCGTTCCTCAAGCCTCGCCTCTATTAGTGTGGCAGTCGCCCTCTTCGATTCCTGCTCGGACTGGAGGACGCGGATAGTGTTCACCAGGGGTCACCGCCCTTGCTGAAGCCGAAGACCAGGCACTTTCGATACTCTCCAAACCGGCAACCTTTCTCTCTAACTCAGCCAATTTTTCCATCCACTCTACGCTCATCGCCTCGACCCAGATAAGGTTCAAATCCATCTTGGATTGCATTGACCTCAGTCTCCTCTGAAGATAGTCATACTCTACGGCTACCCACTTGCCTAACTCAAGCTCTTCGTTCTTCACACGAAGTTGCTCCTCGAGCACACTATTTCTGCGAATGTCTTCCATCAATTGCTGGTCTCTCTTCTCCAATTCCTCGCTAAGAGATCGAGCACTAGGATTCTCCCTCAGCCGCTCGTGCATCTCACGACACTTATTGCGATAGCGCCGATATTTCTCCAAAACCTTCAGAAAAATCTTAGTCTGAATGTCAGCCCTACGAGCGCTCTCAATCCTCAACATGTATGTCTGAAAAACGAAAAGACGGGTCAAGATTGTATCATCTAGAAAAATAAAAGAAACATGAAAAAGGCGAAATGTACCCTCAGGCCCATAGCGGCCATTTCATGCATCAAGTCGATATCAGGAATGTCCCGAAGAGCCTCGTTCTTAGCAGCGGAGCAAAATGTCGAACTACGGCACCAGATCCCCCATGTCCCCTAGGAGATTAATATCCGATGAGATCTCGAGAATACGGGACGAGCCTCCCGCATGAACCACCAAGTGAGTAAGACCCTCTTCAAACATCCTAACATTATCAGGATCGAGGTCTGACTTGAATTCATAGTCATCGACCACGACGCCCTTTCCTCTTTCAGCAGTCGAGAAGGAAGCACGACTAGGTATAGAGGACGAAGGCCCGTCCAAAACCACAACGGCGGCCTCAGAAGTCTGGCCCCCCATCACAGCAGGTTGCTGATCAACTACAGTGGCAAGAATCCCTGTTGACGGGGCAGATACAATGGCTGGCTCTATCTCTATAGGCGGAGTGGTATCAACTCTCTCCCCAGATCGCGTCAAGGGAAAGTCTTTTTTCAGATGTATTACGGTCGGAGGTGCTATCCCAAACTCTACTCGTCGCCTCTTGGATGGCCCCTCTCCTTCTTAAACATGGGGAGATTTACCCGTCAAATAAGCGGCACGGGTCGGAGCCTCAGTCTGAGGAGTGGCCTCCGTAGGTATAACCACAACCTTAGACTCAACTGAAGCAGCCCTCGACGAAGATCGAGCAGCAGACACTGCAGCAGGGCGAGCAGACGATGCAGGCTGACAAAAAGCTAATGGAGGAGAACTCACTCTCCACACTCTCCCTGACATCGACAAACAACATATAAGAAACCAAGTAAAAAGAGAGGAAAAATAGCAAATAGAAACGACATCTCACCTGTAAGGGGACTGCGTCCATAATTTTCATAAAAACCTGACCATGTGCGAACCCCCACCGTATGAGGAAGGATAGCACTCACCCACTCGTGGATACCTTTGACAGATGGTGGGGTAGTTTCGCAACTGCAGAAACATAACAGGGTTTAGTACAACGGAAAACGATTGGGCATCTCTCCGACTAAAAATATAAAAACTTACATGCAAAGTTCCACTTCTCAAGGAACCCCGTAGGATCCGCCACAAGGTGCTCTGCCCGCACATAAAAGTAATTCTCGTAGAAGCGACGGTTAGCCCTATCATCCATCTTCACCACCAGACTCTTCGACCCCCGATGACACATGTGAATCATCGTGCCGTGAATAAGCCAAGGGGAGAAGATATTGAGCATGTGCTCCAAAGTGATTTCACGACCGACGAGCTCTACAAACTTGATCAACATAAGGAACAGTTTATACAGGTACAACAAAAGTTGAGCGGGGCATACCTCAAAAAAGCGGTAGAAATCTACCACCAGGAGAGGAAGGGGAAACGTATACCCAATAAGAAAGGGGTAGGCGTAGAACATGCAGTACCCGGGCGGTCAAAATAGACTATGTCGTCCCCTACCGCCGGCCGCATTTCAACATAACGGGGAATTTGCTACCTAGCTTTCAGTTCTGCGATTTCCTCCTCTTTTATAACAGAGGGGACAGGTTCCGGCTCCTCCTCGGCGGGACTGCAGAAGTCGGTCCATGCTTTCCTGGGACGAGGCAAGATCTCGGCGATCGACGGGACCTTCTCATTCTCTACCACTTCTACTCCTCCGGTGACCAGAACATCATTTTCCGGCGCTGGAATTGTGACAAGGAGGTCAACATGAGAAGAATCATCAGCCATTGTGTCAATTTGGTAAAGCAAAAAGATAAAGAAAAGGAAGGATGGAGTTTTCAGTTAATTGGGGTCAAGTAAAAATTTGAAGTATCAGAAATAAAGTATATTCGCAAAGTTCTTCCAAGCAAAGGGTAAGGAAGTGTGTCAATCGAATGATGTGTTCCTTATATTTATAAGAGATATAAATCCCCCGCGCACGAAACTCAAGAGTCGCCAACCGAATTTGATAGGGCACGAAACGTTTCAATTCCCTGGGAACGTGTGTCATAATGGCGGCAGCCACGAACAACGTTTCAATTCAAATAAGGTTTCGGTTCCAAAACAGCCGCAACGATCCAAGGATATCAAAAGAGTACCGTCACCTCATTCGAGTCTAAGGATCATACACAAGGGGTAGGTAGTCAGATTTCTCAGAAATGTGGTAATCATAATCCGTCTGCCTGGCCTGACAGGGGACGACCCTGGCAGACGGAGGGACTAACTGTATTGGTCAAAATCTGACCGCTACGATCGATCTGATCGACATCTCATCCATGCGGTGAGGCAGCGAAAGACGACATGTTTTATTCTAAATCCCGTACTCATAATACCCGTCAAGTCAGAAAAGACGACGTCTAGGGGACGACAAAGGCGGACGTAATATGAAAAGGCATCAAACTAAGTACATAACAGAGATTCCATAACTATATATAGGAGGCTGGGGATAGAAGAGGAGGGCGATCTCCCCGAAAATATGTAAAAGTCTCTCCTCCATTGATTAAGAGGAGCCACAATGAAAAGTATCAATAAGATTAGTTACCTTTATCTCATCTTATGCATGATCTTTTTCCAATTAGTTTACAGGTCTGGAATTTATTATGTTTAACTAAGATTTACCCTTCACTCTCTTTAATTGATTTATTCAAAAAAGTTCCAATATCTTTTGAGTCAAACAGATATTATATATTTGAATAGGGGTGTCAATGGGTGGTTGGACTCATTTTGAGCGGGTGAAAATGGAATGGGTCAATGAATGAGTGGGTCATTGATGGACTAAAGTTTGGGTTATATCCCAACTCACCCACCTCTTACTAAACTTTAATTAATATCTTTATTTTTTTAATGAATTGTTTAATTACTAAATAAGTTTTTTTAATTATGGTCATATATAACATATGAAACGAAAAAATAATCATTTTAAATATATTTTGGCAAAGTTACTCATGGATTAGTTTGGGCTAAAAATCAGTCCAACTTTAGATAGGAGAAATTCAAAAATAGCTAGATTTACAAGTGGTCTTTAAAAAATAGCCACAATTTCAAAAATAATCGAAATTTAGTCACTTTTCATGTAAAGATAAATCTGAACGAAAACACTGTTCAAAATCCGAAAAATACTCCAACATAATATAATGAAGTTCCAAAATAAGTATATTGGAACTCCAACATATTATAGTGGAATTCCATCATAAGTATACTAGAACTCCAACATATTATAATGGAGTTCCAACAGTCTCCAGTATAATATACTGGTCCAACATAATATGCTGGAAGTTCATACACATGTGCTCCAATCTCTAGTATATTATGCTGGAACTTTCCGCGTGTTGGAGTTCCAGCATAATATGCTGGAAGTTCATATACAGGTGCACCGATCTCCAGTATATTATGTTGGACCGGTCACTGTTGCAGCAAAATAGTGGCTATTTTTCAATAACTTTACAAACATTGGCTATTTTTGAATGACCAGTCCGAAAACTGGCTAGTCCGTGCTATTGGGCCACTTTAGATGGGTTGAGATTAAAAAAAAAAATGGACGGGTCATGTTTTTCTGGCCAATTTTGACACCTCTATATTTGATTGGTAGTGTATTCAAAGTAAAATATTGGTAATGTTGTTAGTCTGTGGAAAGTACTAAATCCAAACGCAATTATAAACTATTCCTCAGTGTATAAAAAATTAAATCTAAGGCAATAAATCCAAAACATGAACCGTCTTTTATGGAAAGAAGTGGTCAAACGTACATTGTGGCTATTGAAGCGGGCTTGACTAATATGCAAGAAAACAAATTTAAGCTGTTAGTACTAATTAATAGAAATGCTTTCATTCCGGAAATTGAAAATAATGCAGGCCGTAGGCTTCAGACTTCCACTCAATTTCCGTTCAAAACAGACTCATATATACTTTTACCAATCTCTATCATTGAAACTAGCCCAGAGAAGACCATATCCAAGAGAGAAAAGTGACAACAAAAACACAAAAAAAGACAAAAAATATAACTACGTATCTCAAGAAAAAATTTAAAAATAAATAAAAGATAAAAATGGCTGTTAGAAATGGGGTTGCTTTCTCATTGGTCTCTCTGGCCTTAACTTTTCTTCTATTTGCATCCATTGCAAATGCACAACCTGGTGTAAATATCAATCCCTTTTGTGTAAAAGCCTTAGACAAGGCATTTTGTTCAGAGGTTGTAAAGCCGGCTGACACGTGGCAAGAAGCAATCACTGAAGTTTTATCAGAGACAATAATGCAAGCCAAAATGGCAGAGCCGATTATGGCTAACTTATTAACAACATTGCCTTCTACATTGGATGCAAAATTTAAAGACAACATTGGATTAGCTTGCAGAAAGTCGTATGATGATGTTCTTGATTTTCTCAAAGAGGTTGAAGAGGCATTAAAAACTGGTGACAAGACTAAGGTTGCTAATATCAAGTTATCTGCAGCCTATACAAGATTGGAAGATTGCGCAGATGAATTCAGCAAAACACAAATGCCAGCTGAATTTTCAACCTTTTATGAAGGAAGTAAGAAATTGCTTAGCACTTGTTTGGCTGTTGAAAGAACCAGGCCTGATATTATTTAAAATCTTTTTGAGGAGGAAAAAAGTTGGTAAGGTGAAAATTGATTTTCTAATTTTATTATTGTAACCATTTCTTTTTTTAATATGGTGAATGGAGCTAGCATTTTTTTGGTATCCGAAACTTCATTTGTTGAAATCTGATCTATTATGTAATTTCATCACTGATGATGAATAAATGCTTTTTTTCACCCTTAAACAATGAGGTGGTGCTATTGTCAAAGCACAATTAATCCTTATTATTGGAATTTTTTTTGTTTCATTTATGTACCTCTGTTTTGACAGCGTTGTTAATAGATAATTGTTGTAAATTCTCATTTACTTTACCTTTCCTTGGCAACTGCAAATTAAAGTAGAATATGTGCTTCTTGTTTCCCTGTTATACAAGAGGATATTTGAATTACATACTAACATTGTCGACAATATCAAGAGGCAAAGGCATATACAAGCATATAACCCTATGGTATTAGTTAATAGTTATAAATGTTAGTACAATATACCTATTTGGCGCAATTGGTAATTTGGTAATTCGATTGTATTGTAATGTAAACCTAATTAACTTGTGCATCTTAACAAAGACATCTGAAATATCTAATATACTTTAAAATTAGCTCACAATGATAAGTCGTTCTAACACCAGTAGGTATGGTGGAATGACAAAGGTCCTTTCTTCATTAACTAGAGGTCTCAGATGCGACCCTTAAAAATAGAGTCATTTTCGATAGGAAGCTTTAAAACTCGCACCGTGGGCAATCTAGGTGCAAAGTTAAGTTAGCCGGGGCAATGAGTTCTGCAGATCGGATGCCAAAAAGAGAAAAAATAGTTAGGCAAGTAGATTCTAGATACCGGATGTTTGAAGTCAAATGGGGAAAGAAAAAAAATGAAAAATCAGGAGTTGTTTTATTACTATTTCTAGTAAAACCATTGTTATTTCTATGAATGTGGGAAGCATTTGCTTTTAACAATACTATGACAATTATACACACGAAACAAACATGTTTTTTTTTTTCCTTTTCATATGAGCTGCAGTAAGAGGTAATTTTCAGCGTTATATCCACGTTAGAGAGAACTTCCCCAAAGTTGTCCAACTGTCCCAATAGGATTTATTGAGCCAATAAAATCTCATCAGAAATGGAGATAGAAAGCGCAATAATTTGAAACGGAGACATATCAATAAATTTCGGAAATTTTACCTTATATAGCAAAGGTTAACACTTTATTTATTTTAAATGAATATCATTTAAAAAAAATATATTCTATAAATACCTTTTAATGTTTATAACAAAATATCTAATTTTGGTTACTTCCTACCCCTAAGCCACTAAATACGCTATTCAGATACATTATTTTCTTTCTCTCTACTTTGATACATGCCATTCTCTTCCCCCATTCCCTGAAAACACAATGCTCAATCTCAATCCAACGAGAAACCCTAGCTCTTCCTTGGTGGTAAGACCTAGTTGTGTTTCTGGAATTAGAGAATCGTTTGATGGAAGTTGCAGTAGTCCTATGGTGAGCAGCAGATGTGTGTCTCCGTGGTTGATGCTATCGCCGGAGTTTGAGGAGGAAAGCACCCTTTTGAAATTCTACAGACTTGCCGAAGGGGATGTCATACTCATACGGGTACAGGCTGATGAGCACCAAGTGATGATCCCTGATGTCGATTCCGTTTGTGTGGGATCATTATCCAAGGGATGGATTGCTTGCATACAGCCTAAAGATTGTTATCTCTTCCTCTATCACCCATTTTCTGGGAAAATTATCCAGCTTCTATCCATTGAAACCTTTCCCTGTGTTAACGACGTCATCCGTAACTTTTCAATCAAATTAGAGGCCCTGGTATTCAATTAATCGCGATGAAGAAGAAGATTTCTGTTAATATATTTTAATATATTTTCAACGTATCACGCTATATTTTCATGTATTTTATTATATTCATTGTCTTTTTTTCATTGTAATTCAATGTATCTCGCTGTATTCCATGTATTTCATTGTATTAATGTCTTTTTTTCATTGTATTTCAATGTATCCCACTATATTTTATGTATTTCATTGTATTCACTGTCTCGTTGCCATGAATATATTCATATGTTTTTTTTAATTAATATAATTTATGTATTCAGATGTATTATATAATTTCTCTAAAAACTGCTATGTTTTTGGGGTATTTTTCGGTTGAGAATCTTTTTTATATCCGGAAATAGAAAATTTGTGTGTTATAATTGAGTTTGTTGAATTATATTAGGAGTCTATTATGTTAATTGATTCATTTTCCGTTTAAAAATAAGGTAATCCCCTATTTCACGCCGTGAATACAGTCGAATACAATCATCTGTCTAGCTGTAATCCCATGTTTCACGCCATGAATATAGTCGAATACACTCGAATACAACAACTGATTAGCTGGACTTCCCTGATTCACACCTATTTTTGCTATTGTATTCATGAATACAATAGCTTAAATACATCTAATACATCTTATAACAGAAAACGTGTCTACAATTCGTAATATAGCAAATGGTATCTATAGATAGCTAATTACCACTAAAAGATAGTGCTTTATGAAAATTTGCGCAATTTGACCAAGCTGAAGGCCCAAATATGGGCAAATGGTCTATTAAATGCTGAAGAATGGGCCTCTTTCTTTTTTCTTTCTTTTTCGTAAAAATTGCATGGGGCACTCTATTTGGTCGTCCCTTTTTAACCTGTAGCCGCTTTGTTTTTCTGTTTGCACCCGCACCCGTTTTTTTGTTAAAAACCTTTTAAAAAAACTATTTTTCCCTTCTTTATTAAAAGACTACTTTCTCTCCACGCATACGCTAGTCCTCTACTGTTTCTCTCTCTCTCTCTCTCTCTCTCTCTCCCGTTATTCGCGTTATTTTATTTGTTCTTCTCTGAAATCAAACGATTTTCGTCGTTGTTTTTGATTTTTCAACCGTTTGTTCCCCAATAACATTACGTATAATCACAGGTACATTGCATTAACTTTTTGGGTTTTATTTTAGTATTAATTTTTACGATTTAATTTCTAGTTTTGGTTTTGATAGTCATGTATTTATGATAAGATAGTTTCCTAGGGTTTAGTTTGATAAGTGTATTAATTTTACTTTTACGATTGTGTTTTTAGGTTTTTTGAACGTGTGCTTGTGTTTTTGATAAAAATTCAATAAATTCTTCAGTGATTTTTGGAGATGTCGAAATTTTTAAAAATTTTGAGAGTTAAATAGATGATACTATTAAAGTGTGAAGTTTATAATACTTCAATGATACCTTAGTTTTAGGAGCTGAAGTTTTATTTCGTATTTTGTGTTTTTTCTTATATTTTTTTTTATGAACTTTAGCATTATTTTGGAGTTGAATTTGTGTTTTGTTTTTTGTAAAAACTACAACATATTTTTGCTGAATGTTTTGTTTCGTAAGTGGTGAACTTCAGCTCTAGGAGCTGAAGTTTTTATTTTGTAACTGGTGAACTTCAGCTCCAGGAGCTGAAGTTTTTGTTTTGTAATTGGTGAATTTCAGCCTTCTTAGAGCTGATGTTTTAACTGATTTTTTTGATAATGTTCTGATGTTATTTTTTGTATCTTTTACTTTTTTTGAACAGATGCAACCTAAAGATCCTAAACCAGCTAAAGCACGTAAAGCAACTAATGCAACTAAAGATCCTAAAGCACCTAAAGCACCAGTTCACGGCGGACTTGAATTGTTTTTCTCATTTCCCCGAAGAACCAAATGTATGCCTCATTGTTTTCTGAATTTGCTACACCAAAGATAGAGGAAAGATTTGATTGTTTGCATCCTTTGATACAACAACAAATAGAACACCACAATATTTTGACTTTAAAAATGTTTCATCTATTGAAATAACGGGTCTACAGTAAGACCAACCAGCTATTGATGCTGCAGGAGCAAAGAATATGTAAGCAAATCTG
This sequence comes from Nicotiana sylvestris, assembly GCF_000393655.2. Classification (NCBI taxonomy): domain Eukaryota; kingdom Viridiplantae; phylum Streptophyta; class Magnoliopsida; order Solanales; family Solanaceae; genus Nicotiana; species Nicotiana sylvestris. The sequence goes on from NC_091058.1 coordinate 62,013,493, forward strand.
TACAGTGAAACACAAAAAAACAAATCATAAGGTGTGAAGTTTTTCAAATAGGAACATTTGAAACTTCAGGCTGATGGTTAGTATTGTTTTGCTTACCTATCATGCTCATCTCTTTTTATGCTTGTGTACGTTCCTAGGTTTCTGTACACCATCATGTGTAGGTATGAAGAAAGAATCTGGTAGTTCTCTTCCGATGTTCCCCTTATGCAAGCAATAGCTTTTTGAATAGCGCGTCATGCCTTGTGATAACCAATGTCAATTCTAAATTTCTTTTTTATTTTATTTTCTACAAAGGCTGGTGTAACCTCTATCTTTTTGTCTCGAACATGTTCTATAATTTGTTCACTTATAAAATTTGATGTAGCATGCTTCTGATCTCATTTTCTTGCATCAACCGAGCATTCATGGTTGTTATGATATTTTATCACCCTGAAAAGTGTAAAATTTTTTATTCTGGTAGTACGTACATTCCAACCACATTTCTCCACGATGTATTTCAGCTCGTATCTCTTTGAACATGATCTAACAGCAGTGAATTCAACTTTCTGGTTTATCTTCAAGCTGCAGAAAAATTAGTCATGTTTTGTTTGTTCTCAAAAATTGATCCTACTCTTACTTCCTCAGGCAACGCATCGTGCCTAAGTATTTTACATGGTGAAGATTCTTTCAGCTTTCTCCTCACTCTTTTTCTTGATTTCTGAGAAGCACTAGAAGTTTCAGCAATTTCTTCAATTCTATCTGATTTTATCGGTATAAGCTCCATGTTTACTTCATCTTCGTTGTTGCTTATCATTACAGAAGGTAACAAAAATTTTTGTTGGATTGTGTGTTGGTTGTCAATTTGCATTATTAGATGTCCTTCTTCTTCTTGGTCATTGACAAACTGGTATGAATTTATTGGAGAAGCGGGTAATTGTTGCAGCATGATGTAACGACCCGACCGGTCGTTTTAAGCCTTTTGCACATTTCTCGCCAGTTCTTGGGCATGACTTTTCTCGTGTAATGTATTATGACTTATGTAAATCGTGGTTTTGGTTTTCAGGGTAATCGGAATGAACTTGGAAGAACAGTTTTCAATTTGAAGCTTGAAATTTGAAAAGTTTGATCAAGATTTGACTTGTTGGTATATGGTCTCGGATTGGAATTTTTATGATTTGGTTAGCTCCGTTAGGTGATTTGGAACTTAGGAGTGTGATCGGAATGCACTTTGGAGGTCCGTAGAAGGTTTAGGCATGAATTGGCGAGATTGAGATTTTAGCATTTTTCGGTTGATAGGTAAGATTTTGATATAGGGATCGAAATGGAATTTCTGGGAGTTGCAGTAGTTCCGTTATGTCATTTTGGATGTGTGTGCAAAATTTCAGGTCATTCGGACGTGATTTGGTTGGGTTTTTATCAAAAACGGAATTCGGAATTTTTTTAGAAAGTTTGGCTTGAATTCAGTGTGTTTTGGTTGATTTGATGTTATTTGAGGTGTTTTGAAGATTGGAACAAGTTTGGATAAGATATTGGGATATGTTTATGCTTTTGGTTGAGGTCCCGGGGGCCACGGGGTGATTTCGGAAGGTTGACAGAGGGATTTGGAATTTGACTTGCAGCTGAAGCTTTTGGTTCTGTCATAACCGCACCTGCGGTTGGGAGGCCGCAGGTGCGATGATCGCAGATGCGTAAAGCAGCCGTAGATGCGGCCAATGTGAATGTCTTCAGGAACAACAGAAGCAGTGTCGTGGGCGCACCTGCGGTAGCGCAGGTGCGAGTGTTTAAACGCAAATGCGAAGATTTGTCATTTTAATGAAGACCACAGATGAGGTGGAAAAGTTGCAGAAGCGGGACCGCAAAAACGGTAATGAGACCGCAGGTGCGGAAATACCTGGGTCAGAAAGTATATAGTGTCCCTTTGTGAAATTTTGCTAAAGTTCTCCATGTTTGAAGACGGGAAGCGAGCTAGGGCAGTGAATTCAAGGGAGAACCGAAGAGAATCATTTGGGTAAGTTCCCTAAGGCTCATTACTCATGTTTATGATCATTTTTTCCATTATTTAATCATGGTATTAGTGGAAATTAAGGAAGAAAATTGAGATATTAGGGCTTAAGATTAAGAGACCATTGAGTGGGGTTTGAGGGGCCATTTGAGGTCCGATTTTGATGTTCTTGATATGTATAGACTCGTGAGAGGATGAAGATTCCATTGATGTTAATTTTATCGAGTTCCAAGACGTGGGCCCGAGGGCTGAGTTTGAGCAATTTCGGGATTTTTGATGTAAATTGGATATTTTCGAGTGGGCCTTGTTCCCTTAGCATATTTTAATAGTTATGTACTGGTTGTGGCTAGATTTGGAGCATCCGAAGATCGATTCGTGAGGGCAAAGGCATCGCGGGCTAGAGTTTGGACCGGACGAGGTAAGTAATGATTGTAAATACTGTCTTGAGGGTTTGAAACCCTGGATTACACATCGTTGTGTTACTTTGAGGTGACGCACACGCTAGATGACGAGTGTGGAGTTGTGCACCATTCAGGATCATGACTTGGTCCATCCCGTACGACTGTTTAGTCGCGTATTTGATTTGAAATCTTATGATATTCCATGTTCTAGATATTTATATTATATTTTGGGATGTATGCCATGTTTGGGGCCTTGTGCCGACCTGCTGAGACCCTTAGGGGCACCTTCATTATTTTTCCTCACTCTATTTGTTTTGAAAGCATATCCTCAGTCATGTTTTATCTGTTTATTGTTTGAATCTGGTTTTATCCCTTTATTTCTTAAAATGTGAAAAACTGGTTGGGCTGAGTTCTCTATTTTACTGATGGTCGAGTGATCGTGAGGTTGATGACTGAGATAGACCGAGGGTCGGATTGTGAGGTTAATGATTGAGATAGACCGAGGGTCTGATTGTGAGGTTGATGACTGAGATAGACCGAGAGTCTAATTATGAGGTTAATGACTAAGTGAGGCCGAGGGCCTGGTAGTGAGGATTATATATTTATGGATGGGGTTGCGCGCTGCATCAATATATATATATATATGGATCGGTCTGCACGCCGCAGCAATATAACGCTTGGATTGTAGGAGCCCCTCCGGAGTCTGCACACCCCGGTGAGCGCAGTTGACTATATATATAGATCGGGCTGCATGCCGCAGCGATATATGGATCGGGATGCACGTCGCAGCGGTTACTATATGGTACCTATTGAGTGTGAGTGTTGAGTGTGAGCATTGATTGATAAGAGTTGAGTCACGAGTAACTGAGAGGCTTTCCCGAGGGGCTATATATATATACAGATACATGAGTGATGCTTTGCGTGAGGGGCTGGTTATGAACTTACTATTTTTCACTCCTCCTTAAAGTGAGTTTTTATCGAATATGTGGATTTAATTACTGCTTTCACTCATCTTTAAACCGAGCCTCTATTGAAAATGTTGAACAAACGTTTTAAATAATCTTTCATTAAACTGAAGTTTCTAAGTTATGAAAAGGGTTGTGAAATTTCTGTTTTGCTCGAGGGGCTGTATGCGAACTATGTTTTGCCCGAGAGGCCGATTAGGTTCAGGGTTCAAGAATTTGAGCTTAGAATAATTGTTATATTTGGCTTTATTTATTGTCTGGTTTTATTTACATGGTTTGGCCTAATGTGCTAAATGCTGCTTTTACCGCTTTGATATTTGGTTGGAATGTATATAAATTGTTACGAAACCCTCCTCTCTTTGAGTTTTCTAAATCATCTGGGAAGTGTGCACTTCGTGTGACTTCTTTTCTGTTAGAGTCATATCCCAATTTTAGAACGAGGTTCGGACAAGTTGCAAAGCCGGTGAAGCTTCTGTATTCCTGGTACGCTGCCCCCCCCCCCCCCCCGGCTCGAGTTGTCCGCTCGGGTAAGCCAAGTCTAGAACAAACAAACCCAAGTTTTTAAACCTAGTATAACAATACCTCATGCCGGATCCCTAGTAGGAACGCTTGTTTGCATCATGTGCATTTTGACTTTGGGGACTCAACACAGGGGTTGGGTCCGTTCTAGGACAGGTGTACCCAAAATAACAGACCATCTTGATGCATCCTATGTGCTACATGTTGCATTTCTTCGAGGGTAAAAGGGTCATTTGGCGGACTAATGATAGTTGAGGGCAAATGAAAAAAAAAATTAAAAAAAGAAAAAAAAGAGAGGGTGAAGTGTGAAGATAAAGTGAGTGGGGCCTAATTATGTTTTATGTTACATTTTGTTAAGAGAAAAGAAAAAAAAGAGCTTGGAAAATTCAAAAGATTTTTATACTTTTTCATCATTTTTCAAAAACCAAAAATCAAAAAAAGGGAAAAAGAAAATAAAAAAAGAGTTTACATGTTTCATCATTTTTTCAAAAAAAAGAGAAAGAAAAAAAAACATATTTTCTCTAAATTAGTTGTTATTTTTACTTCTCGCCCGTATCCTATCAGCCCGAACTACGCGAACCTGATTCTCGTCTCTCGGGGCGGGATACGTAGGCAACCCACATAGGGTCCGGTCTTCCTAGTAAATCTAAGGTTCTTGGCTTTGCGGGTCTTAGCCAAATTTTGCACTTCTAGCCACCTTTTGGCCAAATAAGTTATTTTGCAAAAATAGCCTCAATCATGTCTTGCATGTGTCCAGTAGGGAGTGCTATTGTCTCACATAGTGTTGGTTTAAAGTTTTCTCATACATGTGTGGATTTATTTACCGGAGTTTGAGCATGACAGACACCCCGTGACCATCCAGTCAGGATCGCTCAATCAGGAGTTGCTTAAGGAGATTTGTTTTATTTTTATGTTTTGAGTCCGTTCTTCATTTTATGTCTGTCTTTTACTTTCTAGTTTTGTACAATAATGTCAAGTCTTTTGTTATTGTATTTTCTTCTTTATATTTGAAAAACATGTGTTGTAACTCAAAAATCCAGAAAAAAAGAGATATTGCATTTTATATTTCCGTTATAAGTTTTCTTTAGATTACTAATTCTAGAAATGGGAAAAAGAAAAATTTTTGAGGTTGTTTTTCCTTTAGGCAATCAATATCTAGGACTTAAAATGAATTGTTTTTATGTTTCCTTTAAGTATATTAGGACCAAAATTCCAAAACAAAAAGAGAATTTTCTTTTAGTACTTCTTTAAAAGCTTTATTTAAGGTGTTAATTCAAAATCTAAAAAGATTTCTTTTGAGAAGTTTCTTTGGGAAATTAGTGAAAAATAATTTTTTTTTTTTAGGATATTGTACATAGAAGAGAAAAAAAGACAACATACTTTACCTTTGATTTATTTTCGGAGTTTCTCTTTTAGGCAATCAAAACTGAAATCAAAAATATTTTTTTTTGCTTGTTTCGAAATCTTGCGCCAAGATATCAAATGAAAATTCAAAATATTTTTCTGTGGTTTATTCTTTAGATTTTCTTCCTAAAAAAATAAAAAATAAAAAGAATAAAAAAAAATATTTTTCTCTTCTACGTTTTTCCCTTAATAATTCCCATAGAGTATTTGTTTCCAAAAGAGAGAAAAAATATGTGTTCGTTAAGCTTGAGTTTGGAATAGGTTATAGAAAATTCAGTTTAGAAAATTCAAATTCTTTTAGTTCTTTTTCTCATCAGAGTAGTCATTAAGGTAAAAAAAAATGTCAGTTTGTTTACATTATTCCCGATCTTCCAGAACTACGCAAAGATCTGATTCATGCGGCGTTATGATACGTAGGCAACCTACATAGGGTTCGATCGAATCATTTTATTTTTTTTAAAAGAAAAAAAGAAGGAAAAAAGGGAAAAAAGAAAAGAAAAAAGGGTGAAATTATGGGACGTGAGAAATGAGAGGAAAGAAAAGAGTGATAATTAAAAAAAAAAAAAAGAGGAAGGAAAATGATCAAGCAAGTGCTAGAAAATCAAAGAAAAGGGAGGTTGAAATGAACAAATTGGGATGATGCCAAGTGACCTTATGACCCTCGAAGTCATTCTAGAACCGTTAATTGTGGCTAGGTCCATTGCACGCAATATGATATTTTTGTTGTTAAATGCCCTAACGCTAACGTGATGGCCTAATTTTGTTATATTCATAGCAGAAGGGTGGTTGGTTTGTGGTTTTTAAAGTGGTAACTCTTCTCTACAACACAAAGTCAAAAGGCAATGGCAGACAACAACAGAACTGAGTTGGTTGATACCGGTGCCTGAAAGCAGTTGGTTGAACAAGACAATGGGTTGGTTGAAGAGGTAGAGATATTAAGACAACACATGACGGACATGTATCAGGCTTGGATTACTGGGAAGGCACCACCCCCGCCACCACCTAGCTTCCTAGATGCTGCCCTTACCCAAACTCCGGACACAATGCCAGATGATCCTCCATACTCTCCAGATCTACCCGCTTATCACAACTTTCCCAACCACCCTAGTAGCTCCATCACTCGTCCTCCAACTATCTTTTCCCAAAAGTACCCTCCTGTCATATCCACTATTCCCAACAATGAATATCTACTCAAAGCTCATGACCAAAACTACCCCGTAGAGGTTGCCTACAAGGTTCCTGACTCACATAAGAAGAGCCCTCGGGATAAGCTTCATGTTGAAAATGAAAGGTTCACAGGAAGAGAAGGGAAAGAAGGGATACCTAGGAGGCTGAAAGGCATAGAAAAATCCTTGAAGAACAAACAAGGAAGGGAAGACCAGGGTAGCATGGCTTACAAAGAACTGTCTGTGTCCCCTGACGTTCGCCTGCCCGCGGGGTTCAAAGTGCCAAAATTTAACTTGTATGATGGGTGTGGAGATCCGGTAGCCCACCTGAGGGTCTATTGCAGTGAAATGAGAAGCGTTGGAGAGAAAGATGTCCTGTTGAGGGCATATTTCAGTAAGAGCCTAACTGGGGCAGCTTTGGACTGGCATATTCGTCAAGATGTTGGTAAGTGGCCTACATTGGGAGACATGTCTCAAGATTTTGTTCGACACTTTCAGTACAGGTCAGGCGTTACCCCAGATCGCTCCTCCCTATCTAGAATGGAAAAGAAGCCGGAGGAAAGCTTTAGAGAGTTTGGGCTCAGATGGAGGGAATAGGCTTCTCGAGTCAATACCCCGATTGGTGAAGAAGAAATGGTTGAGCTTTTCCTACGAGCCCAAGGGCCCACCTACTTCAGTCATTTGATCCCGGCCTTGGGAAATCCTTTCAAAGATGTGTTAAAAATAGGGGAGCTAGTAGAAGAGGGAATCAAGTCAGGCAAAATCATGAGTTGTTCGAAAGACATTCAGAACATCCCAGTAAGCTTGGGTGGAAGAAAGAGAAACAGAAAAGATGATCCGATGGGCTTTCCCGATCAAAACTTCCAGCCTCGACATCGTCCCCATGGATATCCTGATGCACATGGTGATCCTCCCCAATGGCACTTCTCTCCACGGAACTCGCAAAATCGTACATCACTCTCTCAGTACCCAGCTCCACAAAATGCCTATTCACCCCCACGAGCCTATCGAAAACCCCCTGGATCAGGTTTCCGGCCCAATCAAGCATTTAAGAATGAGAGATTGCTGAAAAAAGAAAAGGCTTTCACCCCATTGGGAGTGTCATACACCAGTTTGTTCCAAAGGTTGAAGCAATTGGACATGTTGAAGCCGATCCAGATAAAAATGCCAAACCCTCTTCCAAAGAAGTTTGATTTTTCTCAAAGGTGCGCATATTGCTCAGATGCCCCGGGGAATGACATAGAGAAGTGTTGGAATCTGAAAAATGCGAGTCAAAAGCTTATTGATGCAGGCGACATTGTCGTGCAAATCTAGATGCAGCAGACACCAGCCAAAGTCCATTGCCTGTGCATAATGAGACGCATATGGTGGGTATGATTTATTTTGAAAAGGAATGTGAGAATTCTTCTGGGAGCCTCGGAAGTTCACATGCTACTAATCTTTCAGCGCTGTCAGAGGTTGATCTTAAGAACGAGCCGGCGGAAGGAACCCAAAAGCAATCTGTTAAGAACAATGTGCTGAAGACGTGTGAAGTTCCTAGTATTGTTGATGCAGAAGTCAGTGGCTAAGATGTTGAGTTTGAGGATTGGAAAAATGCTCTTTTCTTGGTGAGCCAGGGAGGAGCTTTGGTGGCTTAGTTTGTTGTCATTTCTGTTGTCCGGGTTATTTCAGGGTTGTAATCCGGATATTATCTTGTGACTTAAACCCTTCTATCCTTTTATTTTGTCTAGTTCCTTTAGTCGTAATATCTCATTTAGTGCTATCTAGGTTTGTTCCAGGGTTGTATCCCACTTTGTTTTACTTGTTTTGTTATTCGAACCGTTTCACCGTCTGTCTAATGCAATGTCCTGTCTTTTGTTATTTCCAGTCGTTTTCTTTGTTTAGTTCTTTTCTATCCTTTCATTTTGTCTTTTGTCTAATGCTGGTACTAATGAGATGACATGCATGCAAAATTCTAGGCATGGTCTTAAAGTCAGTTTAGTTATGAAGCAATGGAACAATTTTGAAGATGATAGGGACATTTGAGGGAAATAAGTAAATGCATTTTGAGATCACTTCCAGCCCGAATTGTGTGAAACTGGGGCAGGTATAACGTAAAGAAAACCCTACTAAAATACATCATGCCGCATCGGGTTGAAGCTAAAGGCAAGTTTGCCCAAATTGATAGGAGTCGTTCATAGTAATGAGGGTAAGAGTGTTGTCCAATGGTGCTTTTATATTTAACAGATGTAGAAGGCGAATGTGTAGATATGGTTTTCAAGTCTGGTACAATCAAAAGATGTTACGATTGTTTTCCTTGGTTTGTTTAATTGTGTTGTTTGTACTTGGCATGTTTTGAAGATTGGAATGACGAAGGCATTTTGTTTTGCTATCTAAACACCTTATCCTTCGTTACCCCTTTGTGCCTCATTTATTTTCTTTCATACCCCTCTTTCAGAATCAGTAGCAAAGATCAGAAACACAAGCGTGAAAGATAAGTAAAGGAAAAGGAGAAAAGAATAGAACGAAAAGGGAGAGAAGAAAAATGAAAATTGAACAAAAAAAAAAGAAGAGAAAAGAAGAAAAAGAAAAAAAAAGAGGAAAAAGAAGAAAGAAAAAAACAACAAAACAACAAAAAAAAGGAACAAAGAAAAGAAAAGAAAAGAAAAGAGAAAAGAAAAATCACAACAACAGAACAATTCCTATGACATGAACTACGTTCGACCTGATTCCTTTTAAGGATACGTAGGCAGCCTCACGGTTCGGTCTCATCAAAATAAAAATCCAAAAGTCCCCAAGCAAAGAAATTGGGGCAGAAGTGGTGGTTGTGGTAGGAAATCTGATTCCGAAAGTTGTAATTTTGAACCCATTCAAATTGTTTTGAGCCTTTGATATCCTTTCTTCCTAACCCCATCCAAAGCCCACATTACGGTCCAAAGAAAGACCTTCCGACCAGTTTTCGAGAGATGCCAAGTCAAGCGAGTAGAGGGGAATCATATCAGGGGCAGCACTCTGGTCCAAGCAGAGAAATAAAATGAGAGTCTTAGAGGTGAAAACCTTCACGGGCAACGTAAGGCGATGAGAGCTGAGAGAAATAAAAATGAGAGAATCTTATTGGTGAAAACCCTCGCGGGCACCGTAAGGCGACAATAAGTTGAGATAAAGAACAAAATGAGAGAGGCTTGATGGTGAAAACCCTTCGGGCATTACAAGTCGAATAAGGACCGTGAATCGGATTGGATAATCAGAGCATTGAAGCCCAGTTTCACGGTTTAGGAGTATAACAGGAGTTGAACATTAAACTTGCTCAACAGAATAGGCCACAGGTGCATGTCATGGTCATTAGAGTTGGTATCCACATCTAATAGGTTTCTACTTTGTAATTTTCTTGTTAGGAACCATCTCTTTCCTTTGTCCTTTACTCTGTTCCTCTTGTCTTATTTACTTCCTCTTCCTGAGTCTGTTGGGTCAAAATAAGTGAGAAATGACTTCAAAATTTGCCACTGGCTATCCAATTGCACAAAACGGGGTCTGGCTAACACATCGAAATGTCATAAGTCAGAAAAGAACAACAAGCGCATTGAGCTGGTAATAATCAACATGCTTTGGGATCCTTATGAAATACAAAGGTTTGGTACATATCAATTCATGGACAATGCAACAGATGGAGGGTGTTAGGTGAATAGATTAAGGGTATTTTTTCCGCCCCCGCGAGGGGCGTAGGAGTTTTTCCAATTAAAGGTCAATCAAAACGGGATTTGTTTATTTATTTCAGAGTCGCCACTTGGGAGATTTAGGGTATCCCAAGTCACCAATTTAATCCCGAATCGAGGAAAAGAATGACTCCATATTACAGTCTGCGAACCAGAAATCCGGATAAGGAATTCTGTTAACCCGGGAGAAGGTGTTAGGCATTCTCGAATTCCGTGGTTCTAGCACGGTCGCTCAACTGTCATATTCGGCTTGTTTATATGATTTTATACAATTATGCGCTCTTGTGCAAGTTTTAACTCTTTACCGCTTTTATTATTATATTTCAAAAAGAATGTGAACATCGTTTAAAAACATGTCTTTGGATGGCGTCACATGAAATGCACCCGCAATCCGGAACACAGTTTTATTCAATGTTTTGGGATTTGGATTTGGGTCGCATGAAATGCGCACCCGAGTTTAAGAAGGTAAGATTAATTAAATCGCGCCTAAAGAGTCTAACGCGTTATTGTCTTTGGGGAAGGCAGTGAAATTCACTAAACAGTCCATCCCAAATTCTAAGTATTTATTATGACCAATTATTGAGGGCCCCGCAGCTTGCTTTTCTATTTGGCGAGGCTCGTCTCCTTATTTTTAAAAGGATAATCTTAACATGACTATATTTTCTATTTTTCGTTTCCTAAAATAAATGAAGATAAGGTCCTACTTTATTTACATACTTTCGGGTTATTATAGTTAAGTTTCGAAAGTGAGTTGTTTAAAGAGTTTACATGGCAATGCATAGAACATTCTACATACAGACAGTAAAAGAAAGAAAAGACTACATTAAATTACAACTTCAAATCTTTCTCATTTTTGCATTCATGCTTCGAGTGGCTTACAAGATGAACCAGTGTATCAGTTTGTGTACCTGGTATTTGGAAAGCAAGGAAAGAAGATGAAGATTAGTAGAAGCAGCAGTAGTGTAAATACACAGCAACAGCAGCAACCCAACAACAACAAATTCGAACCAGATTCAAGGCCCAGAAAACTTTGAAGAAAAACCGAACAACTCAATAGAACAAACCCAAAAGTTTGTAAACAAACTAAACAGCAACAACTCACGCGTGTATTAAACTTGAAAACTAAACACGACTCTCACTTTGTTTTTGTTTTCTCTTTTTAAACTCTCCAACACTCTCTTAGGATTTTCAGAATGTCTTCCTCTCTTTCTAAGTAAGTCTTTTTAGTTCAAGTCTTTTCTCTCAAGTCTAAAAGCCCTTTTTTTTTCTCTGTCTCCTTTTTTCTGCCTCTCTTCAATATTCAGCTCTCTCTTTTTATCTCTCCCCTCCTTTAAATCTGTCCAAGCCCCCTCTATTTATTACCATCTTTCAGCATTTTTTAAACATAAAACCCACTATCTTCCCACTCATTCCCCTTTTAATCCCACTACCTAATATTTTATCCCCCACTATATTAAACAAATACCCCATTATATCTTGTCCCCCATGCTTATATTAAACAATTGCATTATTCCCCACCATTATATCTTGTCCCCCCATTATTGACTATTTTAATATTATCTTAATCTTAATGGACAGAACACTCAAAATAAATAATTGTTCAGATTTTTAATTCCAAAAATACCCATCCGCCCTTACTGAAATTACCACTTTACCCCTGAACGTACTACAATTTACCAGTCTACCCCGTCAGCTATAACAATTCAGCTAATCAATTCTAACCAAAATATAGCAGCTATAACCAATTCCTAATCAAATTTTATGAACAAATTCAAACTAAATGATGAACAACAAAGAAACAACTTGAATTATTTTGATTGAACAATCTTTAAACAACGAATCTACTTTCAGATTCAACAACAATAACAAACAAGTATATTCAAATCATGAGCTCAAATTCAAATTAAACTTAAACAAAAATAAATAAACAGATTCAAATCACTAAACTCAAACAATCAATTGATCTTCAAATTAAATCCAACAAAATTACAGCAAAGATACATGATTCAAACTAAAATCAAAAATTAAAAAACTAAAATATAAACTCACATTAAATCACTGAATTAACATGAACTTCAAACAAAAAATGAATTATCATGTCTTAATTAAACAACAAACATGTCAGATTCAAACGATTTAAACTAACCTTTTCTATATTAAAATTAAATCCTTTTAAATTAATAAAACAAACTGAAAAAAATAATTAATTGAACTTCAACTTAAATCTAACAATATTATAAATAAACTATAAAAAATGAATTATCATGTCTTAATTAAACAACAAACATGTCAGATTCAAACGATTTAAACTAACCTCTTCTATATTAAAATTAAATCCTTTTAAATTAATAAAACAAACTGAAAAAAATAATTAATTGAACTTCAACTTAAATCTAACAAAATTATAATTAAACTACAAAAAATGAATTATCATGTCTTAATTAAACAACAAACATATCAGATTCAAATGATTTAAGCTAACCTCTTCTATATTAAAATTAAATCCTTTTAAATTAATAAAACAAACTGAAAAAAATAATTAATTGAACTTCAACTTAAATCTAACAACATTATAATTAAACTAATAATTTCTTCCCTAAAAAACAAGAAAAAAAATGAGACAAACTGAAAAAAAAAACGATAAATATGAAATTAATATCAAACATATCTAATTTTAAATCCGAAAATATAAAACAAATTACGGACAAAACATGAAACTTAAACCAACTAACCGAAAATGGACAACGATCGAAGAAGATGGTCGTTTGGCGTCGTTTGAAGACGACGCAGTGATGTGAAGAAGACGCAGCGGGCAGTAGCAGGTGGACGCAGCCATGGAAGCAGTGGTACGTCGGAGCAGCAGCAGGTGGACGTAGCGGGCAGCAGTGGTACGTCGGAGCAGCAACGAAGAAGATGCAGCGGGCAGCAGCAGTGACGGATGAAGAAGACGCAACAACAACACGAAGAAGAAGATGCAGCAGCAGCAGGAAGAAGAAGACGACGCAGCAGCAGGAAGAAAAAGACGACGCAGCAACAGCACGAAGCTGCCATGGCCGCGGCCAACAGCGACGTGAAGCTGAAGGAGAAGAAGCAACCAGCAGCGACGGGGTGGAGCTGGGTTTCGACGAAGGTTTTCCGGTGATGTGACGACGACAAAGAAAGTGAAGACGAAGAAAATGAAGATGGGGCAGCCATGGAAGCTGCTTCACGTCGTCTATGGCCGAGCTTCGAGGGTGTTGGAGAAGATGAAGCTGAAAGGGAGGCCGTTCATGGCGTGGGCTTAGTGGGTATTGGAGGACGATGGTGGACTGCTGGTGGATGATGGGTGAGGAGGGCAGGAACAACGAGGGAAGCCATGGAAGGGGATCTTGGGGTGTTTTTCTTGGAGAAGAAGAAGATGAGGAAGAGGGGGGGGCGGATGGTATTTTCAACAGTGAAAGAGAAAATACAATTTTAGGGTTTTGTTTTTTTGAAATATAGGGAAATAGGGGTGTTGGGTTATGGACTGGGTCGACCCGGTTTGGAATGGACCGGGTCGTAGAGGAAGGTTGGGTATATTTGGGCCTGTGGTTCAAAATTGAAGAAGAGGCCTAATTCCGATTTTCTTTTATATTCTTGCTTTCTTTTCTTTTACTTCTTTATTAATAAAACTAAAATTCTAAATTAACTTATAAACTAAATTAACTTATAAAAAATACTAATTAATTCCAAATAACTATTATCACACATTTAAATAGCAATTAACGATAAAATCGCACAATTTAGACGTTAAATGCTAAAAATACAACGTACATTATTTTTTATGATTTTCTCATTTTTTGTAAAACAAACTTAAATAAATACTAAATGAAAATGCGACATATTTTATATTTTTATTAATTTAAATAAATAAACATGCACAGATAAAATACAAATAATTATACAAAAATACCACAAAAATATAAACATTGCACACAAAGGAAAATTATTTTATTTTGAATTTTTGAGAGTGATTCTCATATAGGGCAAAAATCACGTGCTCACAAATAGATTAAGGGTATTTTCTGTGATAAGATTCACAAAAAGTGGTTAACCAGTGGCAAGCGAGGTCTTCCATGCAAAAATCAAAGTTATCATGGCAAGCGAGGGAGCAATAGACTTCAAAGCCAAGGCCATTGGTTTAAGTCAAGGAAGAACTACATACACACTGAGTTGGTAACAATCAACATGCGTTGGGATCCATGTGAAATACAAGGGACAAAAAAGGTGGTAAACCAGTGACAAGCAAGATCTTCCATGCATAAATCAAAGCTATCATGGTAAGTGATGGAGCAATAGACCTCAAGACCAAGGCTGGTGATTTAAATCAGGAAAGAACAACGTGCGCATTGAAGTTGGTAATAATCAATATACCGTGGGGATCATGTGAAACACAAAGGTTTGGTAGATGTCGGTTCATGAGCAATGCAACAGATAGAAGGTATTGGGTCTGAATGGAAGAGGTATTTTCTGTGGTAAGGATGACAAAGAAAGTGATTAGTCAAGGAACAAGCAAGGTCTTCGAGTGGAAATCGATTATCATGAGAAGTGAAGGAGCAACCGCCCTCAAAGTCAAGGCCACAAACCAACCACCACATTTTAAACTAACAAGATTTTTCTTTGATTAAAACAGGGGCAGGAAAAGTTCGTTTGTTTCGGAGAAACCCTCCGTGGAGAAAGGCAGTCACCAAACAGGTTTGATTTTTAATTTTCAGGACTCTCCTGGATAATGGGATTTAGTTTTAAGTATTCAGGACCCTCTTGGACAATGAGATTTAGTTCTAAGACCTTCATAGAAAATAAGATTTAGCGTAAGTTTTACCTTTAGGAAATATGATTTAGCTTTGAAGTTGTCACTCTTAAGGTGAGATTTAATTTGAAATTTCCAGGACCCTCCTGGAAAATGGGACTTAGTTTAAAATTCAAAACAATCATGAGTAGTAACATCTAGCATAAATATACCCCAAAAGAATATAAGTTGGTTTCAAAATATTTTTTCTGTAGATAGAATTCAGCTAGGAGTTATTAGGACCCTCCTAGAAAATCGGACCTAGTTTAAAAAAAACGAAACAATCATAAATAGAAAAATCTAGCATAAATGTACCCGAAAGGAATATAAGTTGGTTTCAAAGATTGCATGTTTAAGATAGGATTCAATTAGGAGTTTTCAGGACCGTCCTGAATAATGGGACCTAGGTTTAAGATTTCCATTAGATAACAAGATTTAACATAAGTTCTGTTGTAGGGTAATATAGTTTAGCCGTAAAATTATCACTCTTAAGATAAGACTTGATTTTTGATTGTCAGGACCCTCCTAGATAATAGGACGTAGTTTAAAACTAGCTTGGATAACAAGATTTAGCATAAGACATACCTTCAGTAGATATAATTCAGCTTTAAAATTGTCGTTTATAAGAGTTGTCAGGACCCTCCTAGATAATGGGGAATAGTTTAAGACCGACCCTTTTAGATAACAAGATTTAGCGGAAGTAACACCTTTAGAAGATACAACTTAGATTTAAAATTGTCGTTTAGTTAAGAGTTGTCAGCACCCTCCTGGATAATGGGGAGTAGTTTAAGACCCTCTTAGATAACAAGATTTAGCGGAAGTCATACCTTTAAAAGATATAGCTTAGATTTAAAATTGTTGTTTAGTTAAGAGTTGTCCGTACCCCCTGGATAATGGGACATAGCTTTCAAATTCTTAGTAATATTTGGTAATATGATTCAGTTTAACACTCACATATGCGCCCAACTACCAAACTGGGGAAGAAAATTTTCTTTGTTTTGTCTATTTTTGTTGAAATCAGGGACCCGCTTGGAGAACAGGGAGAAGCAAGTCAATTTTCAGCAATCAGGCGCTCACCTGGAGAGCAAGGGAATACAATTCAAGTTTCAGCAATCAGGCGCCCACCTGGAGAGCAAGGGAATACGATTCAAGTTTCAGCAATCAGGCGCCCACCTGGAGAGCAAGGGAATACAATTAAAGTTTTGGCAATCAGGCGTCCACCTGGAGAACAAGGAGTAACAATTCAAGTTAACAGTCAGGAGCCCGCCTGGAGAGTAGAGAATACATTCAAGTTCAGCAGTCAGGAGCCCGCCTGGAGAACAAGGGAGTACAATTCAAGTTTTAGTTTTCAAGTTATTATTGATATTTGGTAATGTGATTCGTTTTACACTTACATATGTTCCCAGATACCCAAACTGGGCCAGAAAAATTTCCTTTGTTTTCGTCTATTTTGGTTGAATTCAGGAGCCCGACTGAAGAGCAGGGAATACATTTCAAGTTAGCACTCAGGAGCCTGCCTGGAGAGCAAGGAATACATTTCAAGTCTAGCAATCAGGTACCCGCTTGGAGAACAGGGAGAAGCAGTTCATGTTTAGCAGTCAGGAGCCTGTCTGGAGAGCAGGGAATATATTTCAGTCTTTACATTTTTCAAGTTTTGAAATTGGGAGCCCGCCCATATAACAGAAGAATACATTGAAGTTTGAAGTCAGTAAAGCGGAGGGTTACAACAAAAATCCCTAGCAGAAATCAGAAGGAAGATACAAGTCGAGCCAGAAGTAAAGAAACAATGGAGGAAGCACAAATCAACAAGGCAACATCAGTCACAAGATCAAGTTTGGAAATAAATCTTTGTAAAGCATAAATTATAGCTTAGTCTAGCTTATTCATTTTTCTCATGGTGTAATAAGGAGGTCAGTAGGCAGTATCAGCAGCAGCAACAACAGTAACAGTAAAACCGCAGCTTCATGGTAGTCCCAGCTACCAAACTTCTTGAACTACACGCAACCTGATTCCCCTATAACCCGGGATATGTAGGCTGTCCCAAACCAAGACTCGGTTGCACCCTTTCTCTTTTCTCTTATCCTTATTTCTTCCCTTTTGAATAAAAATATGTTCAAAAATTAGTCACCTGACTCACCTTATCTTTGCTTGAAAACTCTTCATGTTTCCAAACAAAGAGGGGCAGCTGTGAGCACCTAATTTTTAATAATATTTAATTTTTTTATCACTTCTTCTATGTAAATATTTTAGGGGTTTTAACCTACAATTTTTAGCTTTGTTACACTTTTTATTATAAGGTAAAAATACAAAATTCAAAAAGTGAATTATTATTGTTAATATTATTTTATTTTTATTTTTATTATTAAAATAATAAAAAAAATTCCGAAAAAATATTATTTTATTTAATTTTCGGGAGTGATTTAAAAAATAAGAAAAAGGGAAGTATTGAATAAAAAAATAAAAGTAAAAGTAGGTGGAATTCTCTTTTAAAAATTAAAAGAAAGTAGAAAATTAAAAAAAATAAAAGTAAAGTTTTGTGGAAATTTTAAAAAAAATAAAAAGGAAAAGAAAGTTGGAATTAAAAAACAAATATAAAGGTATCTGAAAATTAAAAAAAAATTAAAGTAAAAGAAAGTAGCATTTTTAAAAGAAAAGCAAAAGAAAGTGGATTGTTTTTTAAGAAAAGTTAAATAAAGTGGAATTCTCTTTTAAAAAGTAAAAAAAGTGAGATTTTAAATAAGATAAAAGTAATTAAAGTTGGAATTTAAAAAAATAAAAGTAAAGAAAGGTGGGATTTCTTTTTATAAAAAAATAAAAGTAATTTGTAAGTGAGATTTTTTTTAATTAAAAAATAATAAAATAATAAAATATTTTTTAAAAAAATCTGAAAAATCTCGAAAATTTTGCTATAAATAGGAGGAAAAAAAAAGGAGAGGAGAAGAGAAAAGAAGGGGGCGGAGAGAGCGGTATACACTCGATATACACTCTGGATATAATGGATATACAGGGGCAGAATTCATTTTGGAGAGAGTAAAAAAGATAGAACCAAATTTTCTGAAATATTGAGAGCGGAAGAACACTAGAGAGAGTTCAAAGCTAGAAAGAGAAAACAAAGAGAGATTTTCGGACTATTTTTCTTCTCCAATTTTACTGGTTTTCTCCGTGTTGCTGGAAATTCTGGATTGAGGTGTTGAAGCTACTGTGTTGGGCTTTCTGCTGCTGTATTCTGCTGTTTGCTGTTGCTGATTGCTTACCCCATTTTTCTGCTCTACATACCAGGTACATGTCCTGAAACTCGATGTATGTAAATATCCAGTTGAAAATGAATGAAGTGGAGGCCTATTGTTGTTGAAGTGGAGGCCTATTGTTGATTTACTGCTTTCATTATACTGTGATAGCCGTACTGATGGACTGTTAATCATAAGTTTGTGCATTTAAACCGTTAAGTGTGTGTTAGATATTTAGAAATGCATATGAGTTTAGTTGAGTATTCGCTGTAATAATTCCATGCTGGACTAACAGAATAATTTCTATTAGTTTAGTTAATTTCTGGTTTTCCTAGATCTGTAGAAATGGTGTTTTCAAGCTGTGATTAATTAGGCTGTAGACTGTTAAAGTAGTGTGATACTTCTTCTGATCATGGGAGCTTTATATTTAGTAGTGATGATGTGAGTTAATCTATAATTCTGAGTTTGAGTGGTTGTGTGTGGGTTCGAAATCAGAAAGTTAAAAGTAGATATGAGATATGTAATTCGTAAGGTTAATTTAGGCAATCCATTTTCGTCCAGCATCCTTAATTCTCGAGTTTCAATTCTCATATGTGGTCACGTTAGTGTTTAATCAAAGTTCATGAGTCAGCATTTTAATAAAAATGAGTCATAGTAGGGAATTTGAAATTTGAACTAGTATGCACCATGTTTGAAATTGTGATCATAGGCAGTTTACGTGGGTCATGAAATCTGAAATCAGTTGCTTTCCAACTCATGTTTAATGTTGCATTGAATTTATTTTACTGGCTAGTTAATTTTAGTAGTAGATTCATCAGATTTGTGTTCTTAATTAAATTGAAATTCCATTTAGTGTAAAAGACAAGGCTTAATAGGCTAGTCCCTAAACGTTTGGGCCTGAGGATAATTGATGCACGGCCCAGGCCAATTTTGGCCCCTTTCTCATTTAGGCCTGGGCCAAGGTCTATTTTGGCCGATTTTATGGTGTATATCTGGTTTTAAATTCCCTCTGCTGGGCTCACATCGGAGCCCAATGGTCGGATGTTGGTGCAAAAATATTACTTAGTTTGCATCAGTCCAGTAACAAATTAATTAGGGCCTTTCTTTTATTTTAGAGACAAATTAAGTAGAAAACTATAGATTGCTCTAGGTTTGCACTTTAAAATAATAAAACGGGATGAGCCTCGCTAAACAAAACACATAAATTGCGGGGCCCTCGATAATTGTATATATTAAAATACTTAGATTTCGGGACGGGCCGTTTAGCGAATTTCACGGCCTTCCCCAAAATAATAACGCGTTAGTCTCTTTAGGCGCGTATTTTAATAACATTACCTCCCTAAACTCGGGTGCGCATTTATGTGACCCAAATCCAAATCCCAACGATGTTAAAGTATGTCCAAAAACCACGGGTGCATTTATGTGACGTGGTTCAAGACTTGTTTTAATGACGTTGCAATTTTCTTTAAAAATGAATAAAAGCGGTTAAGATTAAAATTTGCACATAGGTTCATAATTTTTAAAATCAGATAACTTAAGCCAAATATTACAGTTGAGCGATTGTGCTAGAACCACGGAACTCGGGAATGCCTAACACCTTCTCCCGGGTTAACAGAATTCCTTATTCAGATTTCTGGTTCGCGGACTGTAATACAGAGTCAATCTTTTCCTTGATTCGGGATTCAACCGGTGACTTGGGACACCATAAATCTCCCAAGTGGAGACTCTAAATCTTTAATAATAAATCCCATTTTCGATTGTCCTTTAATTGGAAAAACTCTCTTATACCCTTGCCGGTGTAGGTAAAAAGGAGGTGTGACATTACTTACTGGGTTGGAGTACTCATATTACTCCCTACACCTCGTGTGAAGATTCAGGTATTTCGGAACCTGGTAGCGAGTGTTGATTGCTCAGACACAGAGTCATCAGAGTAAGCAAGGTGGCTGCACGACGTTCGCAGCACTGCTTCCTTCCTCTCATTTTCATTACTGTACTTAGTACACTTTTGACTATTTTTGTTGTATTCAGACCTTGGTAGTTGCTCATGACTGTGACACCCCGATATTGGGTTGTGTTTGGGATGTATTCTGCACATTATAAAATCTTTTCCTTAGTATTTGGTTTATTTACTCATGCTTAGACTGATTGTTAATGTTTAACTGTTTAAATTACGAAATTAGGACTAGTTGGCTGGCCTTTTCTTCACGAGAGGCGCCATCACGACCGTGTCTGGGTTTAAGGTTGTGAAAAGTTGGTATCAGAGCCTAAGTTACATAGGTCTCCCGAGTCATGACCAGGTTTAGTAGAGTCTCGCGGATTGGTACAGAGACGTCTGTATTTATCCTCGGGAGGCTACAAAACCTTTAGGAAAAACTTTACGTTCTTGAATTCTTATCGTGCGTCCTTGATTGAGCTTGAAAAGTAACTTTTTGAATTCCTTCCACGCGTCTGTATGTGCGCATGAGCGCTCAGTATCAGATGTGCATTGATGGCTTGTGATTCCCCGATCAAGGGGCGAGACGTGATCTCTGTAAGTTGATGTTGGGCCAGTCTGGAGGACTTGAGGCCGGATCTTTGCCTATAGCTTGAGCACCGACGTGCTGATTGTGTGAGCAAGTGTCTTCGAACTGATATGTTCGGTAGTGTCCCTATTAGTGGAAGTGACGGCTGCATGGCTATGTAATGAGTATATTGTGACTGCGAGATGTATTCTGATGAATTGGAAGCGACGAGGAGGCTCTGCTGGAGGATAGAAGAACTATTAGGTGCTTGATTTTCATCTTGATTTGAGGTATAGCACCAAGTTATGGTTGTGCAAAGAGTCTTTTCATGTGTCCTAGTTGGGAGTGAAGTAAATTTCATGTTGCGGTATGAGTTCAGACTTAGGAAGGCTAAGTGACTGCGTAATGTTTCTAACGGTGGAAGGTATACAGAAATGTTAGTTGAAGACAAGGCAGGTGGGTTATCTCATGCGAAGTGTTCCGAGGTTGTGTGATCCTTATGTGTCTTTTAGAAGGTCTCATTTACAAGTGAAATATAAGTGTTGAAATTTGAATTTTGAGTCACTTAAAAGAGTGGGATTGACTGTTGCAAGGATGAATGCGAGATTTGTAGAATATTAGAGGTACTGGATGGTCTGTGTTTCATGAGCTTATGAAGGTTTGAGTTTAATCTCACTATGGTATTGTGGCAGCAATAGAGTATATGCGTTATGAGTTATTGTGCGTGTTTAGGTCTACGGCTCCGAGCTAAGTGGGGGAGTCTACTATTGATTAAGCGATTGCACGGTTATGTGCTATGTTGGTTCCAGTTTGAGACATTCAGGTAAATAGTTATGGTCTACGGAGGTTGAGACCGAGGATGGATCGGGTAAAGGAAAATTTTGACAAAGATTATATTATGCTTCATAGGTGTGTGAGAATCATGGGATGTCTTGAGTTGTTATTGGCAAGAATGCTTGGTGCATAGAGTAGGAAGTTGCTTGGTTGTATTGGGATGATGTTACATTCTGCGGTGTCGGAGTGTCAATGAGGCACGGGTTGTTCGGTTCATTTGATCAGACTAACTGCAGTTTGAATAGAGTGAATGACTCTCGAGAATGGTTCTAATGTGTTCAAGATTCTACATGTAACAATTGGGTATTTTAAAGTTGTATATGTGGTTAGGAACTGAGTTTTCATTTGGAAGATGTCAAGACTTGTGGTACTTTCTACATTAACTATAGGATTCTATATATCAGTATTAGGAAGGTAATGGTTCCAGATTCACAGGAAGTCCCTTCGGGGTAGGTATTTTGAACATGATGCTTTTGGAAACATTTAAGAGAGCACTCAACGGCTTATAAGCCTTAGACAGTGTGGTTTTATAATTGGGTCTCGTGTGGTAAGTCTAGGTTGAGGAATTGTGGTGCTACAGCAAGAGGGGATATCAAATTGAAGGTAAATCAGAAGGAAACTCGGATAGATGGGATAACTGGGTAGTAGGCCGGATCGATATGGTAAAGATATGATTAGTTCCTTGGGTGTGTACGGGGTAATGAGTTCATACAGGTATTTTGCGGCAATGCTCTTAGGTTTTGATGGCTTGTGTAGCTTGGTCGAGTTAGAAGGATTCAGTCCTGGTAGGTCTGGTTTGTGCAAGGGGAACTCAGAGAGTTCTTGATGGTTTCTACCTCAGTTGGAGATGTATATTTTCTATGGGCATGGGGAGCATGGGATGCATAGTGATTTCCTTCTAGATGGGATCAATGGAAAGTCCTTCTAGTCAAGGCAGAACTTAGCGATTCTAGCTAACACCAGATTTAGAGCTCAAATTTCTGCGTTCTTAATATATAAATCTTCTGCAGAAGTTAAAAAAAAAGACAGCTCGGAATGCTCCTATAGCTATACTACTATTAGTAACATATTTATTAACTAGAATGAAGCCAAAAGTAAAATCTTGAGGTACTGTAATTTATAGTCATTTGCTTACCTCATTCGATATAAAAGAACTGGAATGTGTATATGGATGCAAAAAAGAATAAAAGAAAAGGTCCTTAATAATACATACAATCCGATCCGAAAATCCGATCACCAAATCGATCCGAACTTTAAAAATCCGATCCAATCCGATATAATTCGGATCAGATTCGGATTGCAATTTGTGGAATCCGAAATCCGAAATTTTAATCCGAAATATGCTAAATCCGATCCGATCCGATCCGTGCACAACATTACTTAGTGGCACAAAATAAGTATAAGTGTACCCCTCATGGGTGATTGAGTATTAGAGGTGTGTTATATATTCGAGCTACGAAATTGGATCAGTTATGGTAATTCGTATGCTTTATGGGCTTGGAGACTGGAAGTTCTCATATACAGGTTAGCTCCTGGTCGTGGACGGCAAAGATGCGGGTAAGTTAGTCAGGTGATAGTATGTGCTACGATTCATTCATTGTGAACCTTCGGAGGGTTATTTATCTGTTGTGGGTAACTAGAGTTGATGTGTAGTTCATTGGTAGACCCATAGGGATATATGTTCTGCATCGAGACGAGTTTGTTAACTACGAGTTGCCATTGGTGAGGGATGTGTGGATTCAATTATTATAGGGCTATTATATGTCACACCTGCTTTTTACGAGCCCGAAGGTAGTACAAGGGAGTTTTTTCCAATTTTAGTGACATTATTCGAAATGAGATTATTTATTCATTTTTTGTTCAGAGTCACCACTTGGGATGGTTTGTTTATGGTGTCCCAAGTCGCCGGTTCATTTTAAAATCCCAAATCGAGGAAAATTCGACTTTCCTTTTGAAGTCTGCGAACCAGAAATTCTGAATAAGGAATTCTGTTAACCCGTGGGAAGGTGCTAGGCACCCCCGGGTTCCGTGGTTCTAGCACGGTCGCTTAAACTATCACAATTGACCCATTATCTGATTTTAATATATGTTTTAGCCTATGGTATATTTTAAACTAATTAAACCGCTTTTAATTATTTTTTAAGGAAGATTGCAACGCCATCTAAAATGCGTCTTTGGGACACGCCACATGAAATGCACCCGCAGTCTGAGACACATTTATTTAACGTTGTTGAGATTTGGATTTGGGTCACATGAAATGCACACCCGAGTTTAGGAAAGTAATTTTTAAAATAGCGTGCCTAAAGCAACTACGCACTTTCAACTTTGCGAGGGCCATGAAAAATTCAACTAAATGGCGCACCTCGATTTCTAAGGATTAAAATTAATTAAATGAGGGCCATGCATTTTGAGATTTTATTTGGCACGGCACACTTTGATCCCAATTTTAAAGGAAACTCGAAACTAAGCTTTTGAGGGCCATAAATTGTACATTTGGTTAATATCACATACCTCAAACTAATTTTAAGAGGCTAATTAAGTAATTAATGAGGATTGAAACATTCTAATTATTTTAGCTAAAGGTTTGACCTTACTTGTTAACCAATAGGTGTTGTACTAGAGACCAATTATCTAAAGGAGATTACAAAGCTGCATCTGATGAAACAGAAGACAGGCCCAAGCAGCAGAAAGGGTAAACGATCTATTACAAATGACCTCAGGTTTGGGCCCAAATGAGCCCAAATTGGTGAAGCAATGAACACCTCATGGGGTGCATAATTGAATCTAAATTTGACCGTTCTTCAGCTGGGCCAACGTTAGGCTCAATTTTCGTGATCCAAATGATTCATACCCAAATCACATAAGGCAAATCAACTGATGTTAACATGGAACATGAAGTCAAATTAACAAACTTAAACTCTGATTTTAAACATTTGACCCAAATTAACTAAGCTAAATTTCTAATTTTATCTTTCATGCATCCTTGAGTCACATCTGCTATCAGAACAATTCAGTAGCCAAAAATGAGCTGCTAGGCTCAAGAAACGAGCCCAAAGAGCAACAACATGCCATCTTCCCTTGCAAATGACTTCAGAATTCAAGGCTCGATGAGCCCAAACACTATAACGAACAAGATTGAGGATTCCAGACTCAACATCGAGTCTATACTAAAACAAAACGACCCTTTGCACTCAAACACAAACTGTTAAATCTCATCA
This sequence comes from Nicotiana sylvestris, assembly GCF_000393655.2. Lineage (NCBI taxonomy): Eukaryota > Viridiplantae > Streptophyta > Magnoliopsida > Solanales > Solanaceae > Nicotiana > Nicotiana sylvestris. The sequence continues at coordinate 62,038,208 of NC_091058.1, forward strand.
CTACCCAATAACTAATACACCAGGAAAACTTTGAATACTACTAAGAATATACATGCTTGACTTCAAACTGACAAATATTCATGCTTAAACTAAACTTACAAACATAGCATGAAAGGCTACAGGAATAGAAGAAGCAAGGAAGCAAAGCTTAAAACAATTTCGTATTCAATCAAATTTCCACTCGAAGAGGCATGTTTTCAGTCACTAGCCATCCATAGTTTATAGAAATACCTGGAAATGGAAAGGAAAACAAAAAAGTGAAGATTCAGTAGGATAACAACAGTAGGAAACTCAACCAAAAGAAGCAGCAGCAGAGTCAGCTAAACCCAGCAATAAAATCGTAAAACCAAAAACCAAACAGCTTCTAAACCAAGCCTTTAAATCCCCAAAATCAAACCATTTTTTCAACCAGGTGCAGGAATTTGAAGTGCTTAAGAAATTCTAGCTAATAGGGAGGATCAAAAAATCTAAACTAAATAGAATTTGAGCTATTTTAAACCGAGAAATGTAATGAATTCAGTGTTAATTCAGAGTTCTTCTTCAGGTCCTAGCCATTTCAATTTTTTAGTATTTTTGGTCTTTAAAATCTTCTGCCTTGTTAATGAAAAAAAGGTGCCTTTATAAGCAAGGTTTTACGGCTACAGAAATAAGTTAAGTTTTTCACCCAAATCCTTTTGAAATTTTCATTTTTGCTGAAACACCCTTAGTGTAAAAATCAGACTTTCAAAATAACCCCAATCCCCAGCTTCCTAGAAGTTTTCCTAGTCTGTTACAAATGATTCCCCACCTAAATTTCCTAAATTAACCTCTAGACCTACTGTTTTTACTTTAGGACCAAATGGGTCGAATTGACCCAATAGCTCAGCCAGACATGGGTTTAGACCCGACCCAAGAACCCAACAAAACCCTTGGAGTGGGGTCTAAATTAGGCTCAAGGCCCAAGCAACAAAGGCGACCCAAACTGAATCAGTAATTCAATGCAAACAAGGGAAAACACTTAAATGATATCAATAGCTAAAACCTAAACAAATGACTAATTATTGAACATAACTAAGCAAGGAGTTAATTAAGTCATTAAATAGAGATAAACCAAGCTATAGACTGAGAGAAAAAGAAACAAAAGGGAAAATCAGAAATTTAAGATCTAAAACTAAATAAAAATGGATCAACAAAAGCGGACACAGTTTTAAAAAATTGAAAAGAGGAACTGAAAATGAAACAGAAATAAATACAAACAAACAAATTGACCTAAGGTACGAACTAAGTTCGAAACTAATTTCAGTCAGAGGGCAGGCTCAAATAAACGGAGAAAAGAAGAAGAAGACGAAGAAGAAGAAGAAGAAGAAGAAGAGGCGAGGCAAAAGAATGAACAAAAAGGCGAAAAAGAAAACTCACTGATCAAAGCTCGAACTCGAGACTGATATTCTGATTTAAACCCCCAAATAATGTCAATCGCTTGTTCTTTGTTAAGAACAAGCGAATAACATTATTTTGTGATAAGCCGGCCCTGAATACTCATGAGAACTGGAGAAACAAACTTGCATGTATAGATTTGGCTTTGGGCTTTTAGGGCTCGAACTTTAGATTTAAGATTCGAGGAGCTCTAGCAAGATTCGAGGGAAACCAATTGTAGATTAAGGGAGAGGGAGCCATGGGGGTTCTATGGTGTTAATTTGGGGTGGTTTGAAGGTGGCGCCGCCGACCGGAAATGGCAAGGATTTTAGGGTGGCGGTTTAGGGTTTCGTTTGAGTCTCTAAAGAGAGGGGAGATGAGAAAGACGATGGGGGGGGGGGGTAAGGGTTCAGACAGTTAAATAGTGAAGGGGTCCTTAGTTCCGGACCGTTTGATCAACTGAGATCAACGGTTCAGATAATGAGCGACTAAACAGTGTCGTTTGGTCAATGACAAAGGCGGACCAGGTAGGGAACATGTATCTGGGCCAATTCGTCGGGTTTGGGAGGAATAACGACTTGGGCCTGGGGAATTTGGTGAACTTGGCCCAAAAATATGGTTCTTTCAATTCTTTTCCCCTTTTCCTTTTCAATTTTCTTAATTCCTTTTCTTTTAAAAACAAAAACAAAAACAAAATCTAACTTAATTCCTAACTCAAATCATCCTACCAAATTAAATTAATTAACTCTAATAATTACCACAACTAATTAAAAACCAAATTAAAGGAAAACTAACAAAATTCAAAGATAAAAATTAAACAATGCAAAACAAATCATTTTTGTGATTTGATTTTTTTTATATTTTTGTAAAAAACTAATTACTAATTAGTCTAAAAAATGTAAAATTAAACCTAAATGCAAATGTAACATATTTTTTGTATTTTTATGAATTAAATAAAACATGCACACAAACAAGAAAATTCTACAATAATTCCTAAATAACAAATAATTAAAAGAAAAAAAAAATCTAATTTTGGAATTCTGTAGGAGTAATTCATGTGAGGCAAAAATCACGTGCTCACAACTGCCCCTCTTTTCTCGGAGAAACGAAGGGTTTTCGGGCAAAGATAAAATGAGCAATCATGAGGGATTTTTGCCCGTTTGACACTCCATGAGAAGCATTTTTGAAAAGAGTCTGACCAAACCTTGCTTCAAAGGTTGCCTACATATCCTTGGCTATAAAGGAATCAAGTCAGTGTAGTTTTGGAAGTTTTGGTAGCTAGGACTAGCGGGAAGCTATGATTTCACTGTTACTGCTGCTGCTACTGCTTGTTGAACTCCTTATTATACCAAAATGGAAAATAAAAAGCTAAGCTAGCTAAGCCTATCAACTACGAGTTACAAGATTCCTATCTATAAATCTCTTGAAGCTTTATCTTGAGTCTTAGCTGGTTCTTGCTGTGGACTCCGATCTAAATCTTGATGCTCGTTAGCTGAAACCGCTGGTTCATTCTTCAGTTTTTGGATCAAGGCGGGACATGCGAAGTTTTTGACTTCAATCCAGTTTTGAGCAGTCCGCATCCTTCTCCACTTCAGCACTTTGAGTTCACTTCTTTTTATTCCTTTCCCTCTTTTCTTTATTCTGAATTGAGACTCATTCTTTTGGTCATCTCGAATCCTGTTCCACGAGGTCAAACCTACTCAGACACCAAAACAAACAAACAAACAAAATTTTTCCTGCCCCAGTTTTCACTAGGAAAATTTTGTGTGTTATTTGCAACTAAGATCTAAACTACTCCTTTATTGAAAGCAATAAAAGTCAGGCTTGAGTATCCTTAGGAGTAGGGAGTGAAGCCTTAAATTGGAAAGATTGCCAGGTTATACCGGAAAAGAAAAAGGGTCCTCGGGTTATGCCGGAAGAAAATAAAAAGGTCCTCGGGTTATGTCGGGGAAGTCCACGGGTTATGCCGAGAGAAAAGAAAAAAAGGTCCTTGGGTTATGCCAGGGAGGTCCACGGGTTATGCCGGGAGTAAAGAAAAAAGGTCCTTGGGTTATGCCAGGAAGGTCCACGGGTTATGCTAGGAGAAAAGGAAAAAGGTCCCTGGGTTATGCTAGGGAAGTCCACGGGTTATGCCAGAAGAAAAAGAAAAAGTTCCCTGGGTTATGCCAGGGAGATCCACGGGTTATGCCAGGAGAAAAGAAATAAGGTCCTTGGGTTATGCCAAGAAGGTCCACGGGTTATGCCGAGAGACAAGAAAAAAGGTCCTTGGGTTATGCCAGGGAGGTCCACGGGTTATGTCGGGAGAAAAGGAAAAAGGTCCCTGGGTTATGCTAGGGAGGTTCACGGGTTATGCCGGGGATAACTAGGGAATGGGGCCCTATGTTGGAAGGATGCAGCTAGAGATTGGAGGCCCTATACTACCATGATTTTGAACTTTCCTTCCTCTTTTTTTTTGAGTTTAAGAAAATGAGTAAAAATGCAGGAAAGAATTTGAAGGAGACTTCCTTTTTGGATTGATTATTGCGGCAGAGTTGTTTCTAGCTCTTTCACATTTTCCTTTTGGTTGTACCTGCTTCTTGCATGGTTGCTTTGGATTGTACCTGTTTCAATTTTTTCAAACAAAGAACAATTGTTAGTTTGAAACGGTGGTTGGTTTTGTGGCCTTGATTGTTTTGATTACTTGATCTCGGCCCAACTTTTTTTTTGTGAGAACCTCTGCTGCTTGCTAGCTTTTCTGAAGATTGATCTCTCTCCTAAAACCGAGGAACTCAACCTTTCAAAATTTACATGACGGCTCGCCCGTATGGGGCTTTGGTCCTTTCACTTTATTCTGCCTCTAAGGGCTTTTTCCTTTGGCTTTCTTTTCCTTTTCAATAACTTTGGGTTTCAGAGCATCGACCATCATGGCCAGTCGGGGTCGACTTGATGCACTCGTTGAGGCTGGGTACTTTCTTTGGATTTGGCTTTTATTAAGCGGGACCCTGTAAAACCAATCTTGCCAACTTTTCTTTGTATTAGTTTCGGAAACAGAGTTAGACCGAAAAGGATTCAAGGAAAACTAAACAAAGGACAAGAAAATGAATTTAAAGAGAAGTGTCCCTTTCGGGGAGGAAAGAAGGACTTATCTGGGGTGCATGCAGACTTCAATAGACATGACATGCTTCTTGGATTGGGTGCCCGATCCGCACAAACTAACCCAACTTCTCATAAACCCATTGCGACCCTTGTTTCAAAACCGAGAAACCTTGCCAGGACTCTTTCAATACCAATGGTATTGAGGGGTTTCTTTTTTTTGATCAACGACGCCTTTTGTGGGTTTTCGCCAATTGACCTCTCTTATTTCTCTTCTTACTATCGCCTTATAGTGCTCTTTTACGAGTTTTCACTAACAAGACTCTCTCATTTTCAATTTCTCTGTTCACCATCACCTCACAGTGCCCGTAGGTTTTCACCAATAAGACTCTCTCATTTTAACTGCATCGGATCCAACCAGCTACGTTCTTCGATTTTTTTGAAAACCTTTCGTCGATTGATCGGAAGGACTTGAACAAGGTTTCGGTAAAAAGAAATGGGATATAATTACAACTTTGGAACCATCCAGACGGGATCATCGCCGAACTATTATAACATCTGCCCCAGTTTCACTTTCGGGGGAAAACTGGATTTTTATTTTGTCGTGACTGAACCCCAGAGAGAGGCTGCCTACATATCCTTTCGGAATCAAGTCGAATGTAGTTTAGGGGAAACATTTGTTTTTCCTTTTTTTTCAAATTACAAACATCTTCAAGTTCCAAAGAGGGTAATGAAAGAAAGGTAACCGACTCAAAGGGTTTGCAAATGATTGGAGTATTGAGGGTAGCGAGAATAAAAAGCCTTTGCCATCCCAATCTGATAATGCTTTTGCTGCCGAAGGATTAGACGTAATACCTTTTGATTGCATCCGCATTCACAGCTGTTTCAGGGTCACTCCCTTCAATGTCTCCCAGATACAATGCCCCTTTTGGCAAAAACTTTCGGATAATATATGGACCTTTCCAGTTAGGAGCAAATTTTCCTTTTGCTTTCTGATGATGGGGGAGAATGCGCCTCAAAACGAGTTGTCCTACTTCAAAATTTCTAGGCCGCACTTTCTTGTTGTAGGCACGAGCCATTCTTTGTTGATACAACTGCCCGTGGCAGACCGCGGCCATTCACTTTTCATTGATCAGGGTTAACTGTTCCAAATAGGTTTTGACCTACTCACTGTCTTTAATTTCAGCCTCAACAATAATCCGGAGAGAAGGTATTTCTACTTCCGCGGGTATTGCGGCTTCAGAGCCATAAACCAATAGGTACAGGGTTGCTCCGACCAATGTGTGCACCATAGTGCGATACCCCAACAACGCAAAAGTCAACTTTTCATGCCACTGTCAGGAACTTTGAATCATCTTTCTCAAAATCTTTTTGATGTTCTTATTTGCTGCTTCGACGGCACCATTGGCTTTAGGCCGATAAGGAGTAGAGTTCTAATGCATTATTTTGAACTGTTCGCATATCTCTCCCATCAAATGATAATTCAAATTTGTAGCATTATCTGTGATGATAGTTGCAGGGATACCGAAACGACAGATAAGATTAGAGTGAACGAAATCTACCACAGCTTTCTTGGTGACAGATTTGAGCGTGATTGCTTCAACCCACTTCGTGAAATAGTCGATGGCGACTAGTATGAATCTGTGTCCATTTGAAGTTTTTGGCTCAATTGGCCCAATGACATCCATGCCCCAAGCAACAAACGACCAAGGTGCTGACATGGGATGCAGTTTTGTAGGCGGTGCATGAATCAAATCACCGTGCACCTGACATTGATGATATTTCTGGACGAAACTGAAACAGTCCTTTTCCATAGTCATCCAGTAATAACCCGCTCTAAGGATTTTCTTTGCCAAAACATACCCGTTCATGTGGGGTCCGCACACTCCTGTGTGCACTTCATACATGATTCTTCCGGCTTCTTCGGCGTCCACACATCTTAACAAGTTGAGGTCTGGGGTCCTTTTGTACAAGACATCACCACTCAAGAAGAAACCACTTGTGTGCCATCTAATGGTTCTCCTTTGGTCTCCACCGGCTTGCTCGGGGTATTCTTTAGTTTTCAAAAATCTTTTGACGTCATGATACCATGACTGAACATTTGGTTCTGCCTCAACCGTATTACAGTAACCGTGCCTTTCCCTGATTTGGATTTCCAAGGGATCAATGTGGGCATTGCCTGGGTATGGCAGCATCGAGACTAAAGTGGCAAGCGTATCAGCTAGTTCATTGTGGCAACGAGGTATGTACCTGAACTCTATTGACTTGAATCGCTTGCCAAGATCTTCCACTTGTTGCCTATAAGAAATAAGCTTGACATCTCGGGTTTCCCATTCTCCTTGAGCTTGTCAGATAATTAGATCCGAGTCTCCCATGATTAACAGTTCTTCGACATCTTGGTCGATTGCCATGTTCATACTTATAATGCAGGCTTCGTAGTCGACAGTGTTGTTCGTGCAGAAGATATGAAGCTGGGCTGTGGATGGATAATGCTGACCAGAGGGTGAGATCAAGATTGCCCCAATTCCAACACCTTTTGCGTTTACTGCCCCATCAAAGAATATTTTCCAAGCATTGGTGTCTTCGGATATTACCTCAACTGAATTTACCTCTTCATCCGTGAAGTAGGTTCTCAAAGGTTGGTATTCATCATCAACCGGGTTTTCAGCCAGGTGATCTGCTAACGCATGGGCTTTCATTGTCGTGCGAGTGACATAGACTATGTCAAATTCAGTGAGCAGGATCTGCCACTTTGCTAACCTTCCAGTGGGCATTGGCTTCTGGAATATGTATTTTAAGGGATCCAACCTGGTTATGAGGTAAGTGGTGTAGGCTTGGAGATAAAGCCTCAGCTTCTGAACGACCCAAGTTAAAGCGCAACAAGTTCTTTCCAATAAAGTGTACTTGGCTTCATAACTGGTAAACTTCTTACTCAGATAGTAATTGGCCTGCTCTTTCTTTCCAGTCACATCATGTTGCCCGAGGACACAACCAAAAGAATTTTCCAAGACTGTCAGATGCAAGAACAGAGGCCTCCCTAGCTCATGTGGGACCAAGATTGGCGGATTTGACAGATATTCCTTGATTTTGTCAAAAGTTTCTTGACATTCGTCTGTCCATTTAATTGCTGCATCTTTCTTTAACAACTTGAAGATGGGTTCACATGTAGATGTTAGCTGGGCAATGAACCGGCTGATGTAGTTCAATCTTGCCAACAGGCTCATAACATCTTTCTTGGTTCTTGGAGGAGTAAAAACCCGAATAGACTTTATCTTTGTTGGGTCTAACTCGATGCCTCTCCGATTGACTATGAATCCCAAGAGTTTGCCGGACGGTACCCCAAATGCACACTTGGCTGGGTTAAGCTTCAGATCATATTTACGTAGTCGCTCAAAGAATTTTCTCAAATCCCGAACATGGTCATCATGGGTCCTGGACTTGATGATCACTTCGTCCACATACACCTCTATCTCTTGATGTATCATATCATGAAAAATTGCAGTCATGGCCCTCATGTAGGTTGCCCCGACGTTCTTCAGACCAAATGGCATGACCCTGTAACAGTATGTGCCCCAGGGTGTGGTAAAAGCTTCCTTTTTTACATCCTCTTCATCCATCAACACCTGGTGATATCCTGCGTAACAATCCACAAAAGAACTGTATTTCATGTTTGGCGTAGTTATCAACAAGGATGTGGATGTTCGGCAAAGGGAATTTATCCTTAGGACTTGCTTTGTTCAAATCTCTGTAATCCACACACACTCGGGTTTTTCCGTCTTTCTTTGGCACTAGAACGACATTGGCTAGCCATGTGGTGTATCGAACCACTCGGATCACCCCCGCTTTCAACTATTTCATGACTTCTTCTTTGATCTTGTCACTGATATCAGTTTTAAACTTTCTTTGCTTTTGCTTGACAGGGGGATAATCGGGGTAAGTCGGCAACTTATGAACCACCAAATCAACACTTAGCCCTGGCATGTCATCATATGACCAAGAAAACACATCTTTGAACTCAAACAAGAGTTGGATTAATGCGTCCCGAGTTTTTCCATCTGTATGAATGCTTATCTTGGTTTCCCTGATTTCTTCAGAACTACCCAAATTAACCGGCTCAGTATCATTTAAGTTCGGCTAAGGTTTATTCTCAAATTGTTCCAATTCTTGATTTATTCCCCTAAAAGCTTCTTCTTCATCATATTCCGGTTCTTGGTTCATTATTTTACAGTTAGACAGCGTGTTTGAATCTGGGCAGGAAGTCCGCAAGCATGTCATATTATTTAAATCCGCATTATTAGAAATGAAAGAAGAAATAAAAGAGAAATAACAAAAATCAGAAGGAATAAAGAAAGATGAACGATGAAATATTGATTTCATTTCATTGAATTTGAAGATAACAGGGTTTACATTGAAAATTAAAAGACAGGAAACTAAATAAAATATCCGAGTTACACCCTGGAATAACTCGTGATGCATAAAAAGTGGAAGGACGGGTCTACCAGGACTCCAGCCTGATTGGGAATGGCATAGCCTTCCAATTTTGCAGCTTGGCATTAAGTCTCATGTATAGCACCTCAGCGGTGCTTGAGCCTTCCCCTGGTTGGACCATGTGGGTTTCATACAGTATCTTCCTCATAGCCCCACAGTTCTCTTCAATTTCTTCAGCCGTAAAGGCCTCATCTTCCTCTTCCTCATTGTATTTAGGCTTGACAAATGTTCTATACAGATGCAGAATCGGCTGAGGTAAGACCCAACCGTTGTTCTTTCTTTCATCTGCCCATTTTATATCAGCTGACGTGGGTCAGAAGCCTACCCCAAAGAACTTCTCGCTGGCAGTCAGGGTGATAGGTTCGGCTATTCCTTACAATGATTTCCCGAGCCCCTTCCCAGGTTTGTACCCATGCCTGATCATTTCTTTGGCAAGCATGATTGATGCATTTGAAAGGAAGAGTTGAGGGCAAGGGTTTCCTTCTTCAAACTGGTCTGCGATCACAATCTTAAAAGCCTGATAGACTATGTATTCACTCCCCTCTCTTGCTTCAAGACACGGGACTGATGGGTCCCAATAAATCGATTGCTCATCTTCCCCGTGAACTACAATCTCGTGATCCTCATATTCTAACTTCACCATCTGGTGGAGAGTAGAAAGCACAGCCCCCGCTGCGTGAATCCACGGCCTTCCAAAAGAAAATTGTAGGAAGTATCCATGTCCAAAACCTAGAAGGTCACTTCGAAGTCTACCGGGCCGATAGTCAGGATCAGATCAATCTCTCCTATTGTATCCCTCTTTATTCCATCAAAGGAACACACACAGACGTTGTTGGATCTGATTCTCTCAGTACTGATTTCCATACGTTGCAGAGTGGAGAGTGGGAAAATATCTACCCCAGAACCACTATCTAATATGACCCTTTTTCACATAATACCCCTCGCATTTAACTGTCAGGTGAAGGGCTTTGTTGCGTGCAGCCCCCTCCGAGGGAAGATCATTTTTGCTAAAGGAGATTTGGTTGATTTCAAAAACCCTCTCTGCCATCCTCTCCAACTGTTCTACAGTGGTTTCGATGGGTACATATGCTTCGTTGAGAGTTTTGATCAATACCTTTTGATGTTCAGTGGAGTTCATCAACAGAGATAACAGAGAGACTTGAGCAGGAGACTTTCGAAGTTGGTTGATTATCTCATAATCTGCCATTTTCATTTCTTGAAAGAACGCCTCTACTTCTTCAGCACTCACCGACTTCTTAGGTGGGAAGTGTCACACCTCCTTTTTCCTACACCCGAAGGTATATAAGGGAGTTTTTCCAATTAAAGGACAATCGAAATGGGATTATTTTTATTTAAAAATTCAGAGTTGCCGCTTGGGAATATTTTATGGTGTCCCAAGTCACCGGTTCAAACCCGAATCGAGGAAAAGATTGACTCTATTTTACAGTCCGCGAACACAGAAATCCGAGTAAGGAGTTCTGTTAACCCGGGAGAAGGTATTAGGCATTCCCGAGTTCCGTGGTTCTAGCACGGTCGCTCAACTATTATTATTGGCTTAATTGTCTAATTTAATCACATGTTTTAAAACCTATGTGCAATTTTTAATACTTTAAAACCGCATTTATTCAAATTTTAAAGAAGATTGAACGTCGTTTTAAAATACGTCTTTGGATCGCGCCACATGAAATGCACCCGCAGTCCTAAACGTATTTTATTCAACGTTGTTGAGAATTAAAATTTGTCGCATGAAATGCACACACGAGTTTAGGAAGGTAACATTATTAAAGTAACGTGCCTAAAGAAACTATACATTTGCAGCTTTGCGAGGACCGTGGTAATTTTGCTAAACGGCGCGCCTCGAATTCTAAGGATAAAACAGAACTTAATTAAAATAAGGGCTATGCAATTGTCATTTTTGTTTGGCATGATGCATCTTGATTCTAATTTAAAAGGGTTCTCAAATTACATTTGGAGGGTCATGGACTATTTATTATCTACTACGGTTCACCCCAAAGCTACTTTGAAAAGAAAACCAATTAATTAGATAAAGAAAGAAAATTAGAGAACCTCTATTCGTTCGACATAAAATTTCAATCTACTGGATAATTAGAAAAACATTGAATTAAGGGAATATTTAATTCAAGAATCTAATTCACAACTGCTTTCAAACTTGACCCAACGAGCCTACTTAGCCTTCCAATTTCCAATTATCCCATTTCCTACCTACTTAGCCTTCCAATTTTAATCATCTTATCCCGTCATGAATAACACAACTCAGCATTATACAATCAGGTAAGCATGCTTGATTCAGCTTTTACTAATTTTAACATGACTCTGAACCTTAGCTTCACTAATGGGCATGTTTACAAGGCAGAATATGAGTGAATCGATACAAGCCAATATTTAGCAATTCACTGGAATCAAATGGTTACCCAAGCTAAGACAACTGGTCTACAGTATAAGCTAAACAAGAATCTATAACCCAAAGCATTACACTAAACCTTTATACAAAACCTTAATAAGTCTTTTAACTAGCACCCACTTAGATTCGTTAAAAGAAAAATAAGTAAATGGAATCCATAGTTCATACATCAATACAAATGCGAACTTACTACTGCAGACTACTCTTCACGCACGAATTCAGAAAACCTAACTGACATTTGTAATTCAAGGCCTAACTACGTAATATTGAAATAACAAGAGAAACATGGGAGGTCAAATTCAAATGCAACTTCTATTCAACCAGAATTTCGTTAGAATTACATGTCCAGCAGTCGTACTGTACTCATAAGCTAAAGAAAAGTACCTGAAATTCGAAAACAACACGGAAAATGAGGAAGCAGCAGCAGAACAGTAGCAATAACAGTGATCAGCAAAAGAAACCACCAGCTAAACCAGTTTTAAACCAGGAAACGAAGTGCAACACTCACGAGAACGCAGCCAGAACTTTAAAAACCAAAATTTCTAAAATACCAAACTCAAATCATTTCAGCCTAGATAGCCCGGAAACTATTTCAGAAATTGAAAACTTTAGAAATCAAATCAAAGCTCAATGGAACAGTAGCCAATTTTTTAGCAGTTTCAGTTTTTCTTTTTTTAGTCCTTCCCTCTTCCCTTAGGTCTATCCCTTCTCTTAAGTTGGTATCTCTCTCAGAAAGTTTTTCTTCCTAATCTCCTCAGCCCTCCCTTGTCTCTGTGTGTGTCTATCCTTGTGTGTCTATTTAAAGACTAGAGCCAACTCCCTTTTTATTCAATTTTTTTCCTTTTCCAGCTTGTATATTCCCTTACCATGTGTATCCCTTAGCCTTTTAATCACCCCCCATGTTCTTTTGATTTCCAGCTCTTAAAAGGGTCCTTAAACGAGTGTAGTTTCCACTATCAATGCCCTTTTCTATTTTTTAATTCATTCCACTAACCTAGTACTTTTAATTAATTCATTAATGCAATTTCTACCCTACCACTACTTCCTAAGTTAGGTAAACAATCTCCTTTTATTGAATAATTCCCAGACTAACCCTTTAAGCTCATATTATTCAATTATAATCTCTGAAAGTTATAAACATTTACAGAACTGCTAGGCAACAAAACCAAAGGGCATCAGTTTCTGAAACCTAAATAGGTTTAGCATTGAAACAGAGTCAAAAATAACCCTTCGTATGAACAATCAGAACTGACATTAACAAGAAACGAAAATTGAAGAGCCTATTTGAGATTCGACCTTTAACATAATCATCTTAACAAGGAATCAAAACATCACGAGGATACTAATATGATGCCTATTAGAATAATATAAACCTAAATTGAAAATTGACAACCTATCGATTCAAAGGCAAATCCATGAACTTTAAACAACTATTCACAGAATCTGTAAAACAAACCTACAATCAGAAATCAAAACAAACCGGACCAAATAAATTTAAAAGGAAAATTGAAATTAATAGAAATAAATATGAATAAATAAACTAACCTAAAGCAAAGAAATCAGGTTCGAAGCTAGTCGTAACTTTACTCAGAAAAATTGACCAATCAAAAACATATGTAGAAGAGAAGAAGAAGAGGCAGAGGTTAAATGGATTTAAAGAGGAACAGAAAACAATAAAGGGAACTCACCGGCTAGACTTGAAATTACCCTTGATACTTCGATTCACCCGAAACTGATGTTACTCATTTGTTCTTGACAAAGAACAAATGAGTAACATCGGTTTTGTAGTGAATCGACCTTCTAATCATAGAAAACTAGAGGCTTGACTCGATGCATGTCATCAGGTTCAATGGAAATTGATTTTGAACTTTTAGGGTTAAAAATTGGATTTAAAATTCGACGAGTCTTGGTTAGATTCGAAGGAAACTAATGATGGATTTGGTAAGAGGGGCTCGGGGTGGTTCTATGGTGTAAAGATGAGAGTGATTGGATAGGCTAGGGTTTTTGACTGAACTTCGATTGAAGATTCGAGGCGCTTGGCTATGATTCGAAGAGAGGTGTTTGGATATTTGGAATGGGGAGGTCGAGGGGGTTATGGGGTGTATTTTTGGGGTTGTTTGGCCACCGTCCGCCGCAGTGGGCGATTTCCGGCGGGCGGAAGGCGGTGGTGTGTGGTGGTATGTGTTTTGGTCTCTAAAGAGACGAATGGGGGGGGGGTGTTTGGCATATTAAAATGAAGAATTAACCGGGGCCATTGGATTAGAGGAGATCGACGGCCCAGATCAGTTAGGAAAGGAAAAACGGGGTCGTTTGGAGTTCTATCGGGCGGTCAAGGTATGGGAATGGGTCGGGTTGTGGGAAGGCTTGGGACCGTTTGATCAAAGGAGATCAACGGTCCTGATCAAAGCGTGTCCAAACGACGTCGTTTGGTTCTGGCAGGGACTGGACCGGTTGGGCTTTGGTTTTGGGTAATCGTTTGGGCTTCTTGAATTAAACTGAATTTGGCCCATTTCCGACTTCCTTTTCTTTTACTTAATTCTTTTCCTTTTCTTTTCTTCCCTTTTTTCAAAAATTAAAACTAAAATCCTAAATTAAATTATAAAAACCCAAATTAATTTTAAAATACTAATTAACTCTAAATGATAATTATCACGAATAATTACATACTAAATTAAAAGAAAATCACACAATTTGATTAAAAATACAAAAATATGTTATTATTTTTGAACTTTCATTTTTTGTAAAACACCTAATCATTTAATTAATCCGAAAAAATGTAAAAAACAAATCCTAAATGCAGATACTATATTTTTTGTATTTTCAATGCATTAATAAAATTAAACATGTACACAAATATATGCAAACAATCAGGAAAATTGCACAGTAATTCCTAGAATAATGCATAATTAAAGAAAAAGACCTAATTTTGAGAATTCTATTGGAATAATTCATGTGAGGCAAAAATCACGTGCTCACAGCTGCCCCTCTTTGCCCGGAAACATGAAAAGTTTTCGTGCAAAGATAAAGTGAGCGGATACGAGCAATTTTTGCCCGTTTGAAAACTCCGTGGGAAGCATTTTTGAAAGAATTTGACCGAACCTCTGCTTCAAAGGTTTCCTACATATCCTTGGTTATAAAGGAATCAGGTCACTGTAGTTCGGGAAGTTTCGGTAGCTGGGACTACCATGAGTTGTGGTTTCACTGTTACTGCTGTTGCTGCTGATATTGCTTACTGATATCCTTATTACACCATGACAAAAATCAAAAAGCTAGACTAAGCCATAATCTATGCTTTACAGTGATTTATTTTCAAACTTGGTCTTGTGACTGTTGTTGCCTTGTTGATTTGTATTTCCCTCAGTTGTTCCTTTGCTGCTGACTCGAATTGTATTCTTGATATGCTTTCCCTCTCCTCCAGGCGAGTGCCTGATTGTTGAACCTCAAAACGTCTTCCTTTGACCGTTGTTGCCTATCCTCTGTTATATAGGCAGGCTCCTGATTACTCGAACTTGAATTGCTTTTCTCTTCGTTCTCCATTTGGACACCTGATTACTGAAACTTGAATTGTATTCCCTTGTTCTCCAGGTGGACGGCTGATTGCTGAATCTTCAACTGCTTTTCTTCATTCTCCAGGTGGACGCCTGATTTCCTGAACTTGAATTGTATCCCCTTGTTCTCCAAGTGGACGCCTGACCATTGAAACTTGAATTGTTGTTCCTCGTTCTCCAGGTGGACGCCTGATTACTAAATCTTTAACTGCTTTTCCTCGTTCTCCAAGTGGATGCCTGATTTGCCTGAACTTGAATCGTTGTTCCTTGTTCTCTAGGTGGATGCCTGATTACTAAATCTTCAACTGCTTTTCATCGTTCTCCAGGTGGATGCCTGATTTTCCTGAACTTGAATCGCTTCTTCCCTTCATTTTCCAGGCGGGTTCCTAATTATTTGAAATTTGAATTGTATTCCCTTGTTCTCCAGTGGGGTTCCTGACTGTCGAGTGTATTCCCTGCTCTCCAGGCGGGCTTCTGACTTCAAAATGAACAAAGAGAAGAATTTGAAAGCTAAAATTTAAATTGTAATCCCTTGTTCTCCAAGCGGGCTCCTGATTGCTGAAACTCGAACCGTTGTTCCTTGTTCTCCAGGTGGACGCCTGATTGCTGATACTCCAACAGAAATAGACAAAACAAAGAAAATTTTTTGCCCCAGTTTGGTGTTTGGGCACAAATGTAAGTGTAAAATGGATCACATAACCAAATATCAATAAGAACTTGAAAGCTAGGTCCCATTTTCCAGGAGGGTCCTAAGAACTCTTAATTAAATGACAATTTTAAATCTAAGTTGTGTCTTCTAAAGGTGTGACTTCTACTAAATCTTGTTATCTAAGAGGGTCTTAAACTACTCCCCACTATCCAGGAGGGTCCTGAAAACTCCTCATTGAATCCTATCTTAAGCATGCAAACTTTGAAATCGACTTATATTCCTTTGGGGTACACTTATGCTAGATCTTGCTTTTTACGATTGTTTCGATTTTTAAACTAGGTCCCATTTTCCAGGAGGGTCCTGAGAATTTCCGATTAAATTGGGGAAAAGGTGGAAAAATATGGTGTTTTCTGCTGGGGAAAAAGTTGAGGAAGAAGAAAATCATAATCATTAATCTGGGAAAGAAGAGAAGTCAGAATCTTTGTTCTCATGGGGTAATGTCCAAAATGTATCTCAAACATACAAACTTCGGAGCTCCACTTATGATCCTCTATGGTGCATTTATGCCAAATTCTGCATGGTTATGTTGAATTTTAAACTAGGTCCCATTTTCTAGGGGGGTCCTGAGAATTTCCGCGATCAAATCTACCTAGTACTTACTCTCCCTACGGATGATTTCCCAAAACAAATGCCATTTTTGCCCTTGTTTCAAATCAAAAAAAATTTTGTCAGTTTAAAACGTGGTGGTTCGTTGTGGCATTCTTGCTTGAGGTGGTTTTCTCTTTGCCATTCTTTGCTTTGTCCAACTGCCTTGAACTGATCGAAAAGATTGTGTTGACCTTCTGACTGATCCTTAACTGCAAGATCCCCAACTGCTATTTTCCCCTCCTGACCTTTCTGCCTGAAACCGTACATCTCCCACGACATTACTGAACCATTCAACCGTTTTGACTTTTGCTTACACCATAGGTCCCATTTTTCATCATATCATCTTTGGCACGTTCTAGCTGCATTTTGCTTTGTGCAATTCCGAAACTGGTAGTAAACTTTGAAATTTCTTCTTACAAGGCTAAACTTGGAAGAGCTTTAAAGAAGTAAAATTAACAGCAATGAAATGCAAGGATTTTAAGAATAAAGAAAAGAATCCAAATTTGGATGACTGTTGGAGATAGGAAAAGGGACTTATCTGAGTAGAATCACCGGCGCCAGTGATCATAGTATGCATTTGGATTAATCAGCTCAGTCTATTTAACCAACCTTTTTTCCAATTGTTTTGATTTGTGCTCCAAGATCTTCCATAACCCAAATTTACTTTCCGCTAACTTTACGAACCTTGTTCGACTTGCGGTGCCCCGAAGGGTTTTCACCGACAAACCTCTCTCATTTGTTGATTCCTCAATTATTTGTCGCCTGATGGTGCCCGTGAAGGTTTTCACCAATAAGACTCTCTCATTTTTATTTTCTCTCAGCTTTCATCGCCTCATGGTGCCCATGAGGGTTTTCACCAATAAGACTCTCTCATGTTAATTACTTTCCCTGCTTGGACCAGAGTATTATCTGATATGAATCACCTCTATTTGCTCGACTTGGCATCTCTCGAAAACTGATCGGAAGGTCTTTCTTTGGACCGTAATGTGGGATTTTGGATGGGGTTAGAAAGAAAGGGTATCAAAGGCTCAAAATAATTTTGACATGGGTTTAAAATTACAACTTTTGGAATCACATTTCTTATTACAAATATAACCTCTGCCCCAGTTCCTTGCTTGGGGATCTTTGAATATTTTATTTCACTTTGACCGAGCCGTGAAGCTGCCTACGTATCCTTAACATGAATTAGGTCAAACGTAGTTCACACATGAATTTCCTTGTTATTATACTTTTTACTTCTTTTTTTTCTCTTTTCTTTTTATTTCTTTTTCTCTCTTTTTCGTTATTGATTCCAAAAGAGGGGTATGAAAGAAAGAAATAAGGCTCAAAAGGGGGAACAAAAGGGTAAAGTATTTAGATAGCAGAACAAATTGCCTTCGTCATTTCAATCTTCGAAATAACGCCAAATACAAACAATCAACAATTATACCAAAGAAATCATACATAATATCTTTTTACTGCATCAGCATTGATAGCCATGTCTATGCATTTTCCTTCGATATTTGTTAAACATAAAGCACCATTGGACAATACTCTGGTCACAATGAATGGCCCTTGCCAATTTGGGGCGAACTTGCCTTTCGCTTCAGCCTGGTGTGGAAGGATACGTTTCAGCACCTGTTGGCCCACTTCAAACTTTCGGGGACGTACTTTTTTGTTGTATGCTATTGCCATTCTCTTTTGATATAACTGGCCATGACACACTGCTGCCAATCTTTTTTCATAAATCAAATTCAACTGCTCCAAACGGGTTTTGACCCACTCATTATCATCAATTTTCAGCCTCAGCGACAATCCGAAGGGACGGGATTTCAACTTCCGCAGGAATCACTGCTTCAGTTTCATATACCAACAAATAAGGAGTTGCACCTACTGAAGTACGGACAGTAGTGCGATAACCCAACAACGCAAACGGTAATTTTTCATGCCATTGCCTAGAACTTTCTACCATTTTTCGAAGTATCTTCTTTATATTTTTGTTGGCTGCCTCAACTGCTCCATTCGCCTTGGGACGGTATGGGGTAGAATTGTGATGTGTAATCTTAAACTGTTGATATACCTCTTCCATCAATTTACTGTTAAGATTAGCACCATTATCCGTGATGATCACCTTTTGGATTCCGAATCGACAGATGATATTTGATTGAACAAAATCGACCACTGCTTTCTTGGTCACTGATTTGAAAGTTTTGGCCTCAACCCACTTGGTGAAATAATCAATGGCTACCAGAATGAATCTATGCCTGTTGGATGCTGCTGGCTCAATTGGTCCAATGATATCCATGCCCCAAACAACAAAGGGCCATGGTGCCGACATCATATGCAATTTCGATGGTAGAGAATGAATCAAATCTCTGTGTATCTGGCATTGATGACATTTGCGCACAAAACTGATACAATCTCGCTCCATGGTGAGCCAATAATAACCTGCTTGGAGAATTTTCTTTGCCAGCACATATCCGCTCATATGTGGTCTGCAGACTCCCGAATGTACTTCGGACATGATAACCGTAGCTTGTCTAGCATCTATGCATCTTAATAATCCCCATTTTGATGTACTCCTTGATATCATGAAACCACGGTTTGCCATCAAGTTCTTCTTCAATCATGTTGCAGTAAGCATGCTGATCTCGTACTTGAATGTGCAAAAGATCGACATAGGCTTTAATGGAAGGTGCAACATTGACGCTAGGGTAGCTAAAGCATCGGCGACCTCATTATGGACCCTAGGAATATGCCTAAACTCCACTGATCGAAACCGTTGACAAAGATTATGCAAACATTGTCGGTATGGTATGAGCTTCAAATCTCGTGTTTCCCATTCTCCTTGAATTTGATATACCAGAAGATCCGAGTCTCCCCAGACCAAAACCTCCTGGACATCCATGTCTGCAGCTAGCCTCAAACCCAAAATGCATGCCTCGTACTCAGCCATATTGTTAGTACAATAAAAACGAAGTTGAGTCGTGATAGGATAGTGATGCCCTGTTTCAGAAATAAGCACTACTGCTATTCCGACTCCTTTCATGTTATCCGCCCCATCAAAGAAAAGTTTTCAGCCTGGTTTTTCAATTTGCTCCAGTTCATCGATATGCATCACCTCTTCATCGGGAAAGTAAGTTTTCAATGGCTCGTAGTCATCATCAACCGGATTCTCGGCCAAATGATCGGCCAATGCTTGGGCTTTCATCGCAGTCCGAGTCACATAGATTATTTCAAACTCTGTGAGCAAAATTTGTCACTTCGCAAGTCTTCCTGTCAGCATTGGCTTTTGAAAGATATACTTCAATGGATCCAAGCGTGAAATAAGGTAAGTAGTGTAGGATGACAAATAATGTTTCAATTTCTATGCCACCCAAGTTAGGGCGCAACATGTCCTTTCCAGGTGAGTGTACTTAACCTCATAAGTCGTGAACTTCTTGCTAAGATAGTAGATGGCCTGTTCTTTCTTGACGGTGACGTCATGCTACCCCAGTACACAGCCAAATAAATTTTCCAGGACAGTTAAGTAAAGAATCAAAGGTCTCTCTGGTTCTGGTGGTACCAGCACAGGCGGGTTAGACAAGTATCCCTTTATCTCATTGAATGCTTCTTGACACTCATCAGTCCACTTAATCGCAGCGTCCTTCTTCAGCAGCTTGAAAATAGGCTCACAAGTTGTCGTGAGCTGAGCAATAAATCTGCTGATATAGTTCAACCTTCCTAACAGACTCATCACTTCAGTCTTGTTCCTCGGAGGGGGCAATTCTTGTATGGCTTTGATCTTTGATGGGTCCAACTCGATGCCCCGCCGGCTGACTATGAATCCCAACAGTTTTCTGGATGGAACACCAAATGCACACTTGGTGGGGTTCAGCTTGAGGTTGTACCTGTGAAGCCTCTGGAAGAATTTCCTCAAATCCCCAACATGGTCGACCTGATGCTTTGAATTTATGATCACATCATCTACATATACCTCAATCTCCTTGTGTATCATATCATGAAACACAGTAGTCATTGCCCTCATATAAGTTGCCCCAGCATTCTTCAAACCAAATGGCATTACCCGGTAGCAATAAGTTCCCAATGACGTGATGAATGTTGTCTTTTCTACATCTTCTTCATCCATCAAAATCTGATGATACCCGGCATGGCAATCCACAAAAGATCCAATCTCATGCTTGGCACAATTATCGATCAAAATATGGATATTAGGTAGTGGGAAGTTATCCTTTGGACTTGCTTTGTTGAGATTGCGGTAATCGACATATACTCTGATCTTTCCGTCCTTCTTCGGTACATGCATGACATTAGCCAACCAAACAGGATATCGAGTGACCCGAATAACCTTTACATCCAACTGCTTGGTAACTTCTTCTTTAATCTTCACACTCATATCAGTTTTGAATTTCCTCAACTTTTGCTTGACGGGAGGGAATGCTAGATCAGTGGGCAATTTGTGGACCACTAAATCAGTTCTTAAACCCGGCATGTCATCATATGACCACACAAAAACATCTTGGTACTCGATAAGTGTTTTGATTAACTCCTCCCGGATTTTTGGCTCGAGGAGGACACTTATTTTAGTCTCTCGGACATTGTCTGTGTCCCCTAAATTGACGGCTTCTGTGTCATTCAGGTTGGGTTTGGGTTTTTCTTCGAAGTGAATTAACTCCTTACTAATCTCTTCGAAGGCTTCATCCTCATCATCGTATTCTGATTCGTAATCACAATCTACTTCTTGAACTAATATTTTGGAATCAGATTGATTTTTAAGACTGGGCTGAGGATTCCTTATGCATGTCATGTCATTAGAACCAGCGTAAAAAGAACTGTATAGAAAAGAAAACAAAACAAAAGGAAAACCATCAGGAATGATGAAGAAAGGGAAATTGTATTTTATTGAATGATAAAAGATAACAAGGTTTGCACACTTAAACAAACTGAAAAAATGAAATCTGGATTACAACCCTAGAATAATCCGTACAAACTTAAAGGAAAATCAAGGCAAACTACCAAGGCTCCTTCCAAGTAGGGAGAGGAGTAGCCTTCCAATTATTAAGCTTTGTTGTTGGCCCGACAAATTGCACTTCCGCGTTGCTAGAACCTTCTCCAATTTCCACCATGTTCACACTGTCGAACAACTTCTCAAATATTTCAATCAACTCCTTGTCCGGATCAATCACAGAATTGGGAATTGCTGTTACTGGGCGACTCCTCGTACCGGACTTGACAAATGATCTGGAAAGACGTGGGACCAGCTTTGGAAGGACCTATGCCCTCTGTTTCAATTTCCTGGCTCTTTTTATGTCTGCGGCTGTGGGCTTGAATCCCAGACCAAATGTTCCCAAGTTTTTAGGAAGAGACACGGGCTGTATGATGCCTTACAGATCTGATCCCAAACCCTTTCCTGGTACAAAACCATTCTTCAGCATTTCATACGCTACCATGACTGATGCGGCGGTTATCTTCGGATTTGGGATACACTTCCCTTCTGGAACTTTCTCGACTGACATTGCGTCAGAAACTTGGTAGACCCATGGTCCCTTATCATCTTCCACTTCAATAAATGGCACAATGGTGTTGCTGTGAGCGCACAAATTATCTTCGCCGTGCACAACTATTTCCTGTCTGTCCCATTCAAACTTGACCATCTGATGGAGTGTTGATGGTACTGCTTTAGCAGCGTGGATCCATGGTGGCCCTAATAGCAAATTGTAGGAAACAGCTATATCCAGCACTTGGAATTCCATTGTGAATTCTACTGGACCTATAGTCAGCTCTAACATTATGTCCCTGACTGAGTCTTTGCCTCCGCCGTCAAATCCTCACACACAGATACTGTTTTTATGGATCCTCTCATCTTCTACTTTCAGCTTGCTTAGAGTGGAGAGAGGACATATGTTCGCACTTGAACTATTGTCAACCAATACTTGGGTAACCACAGAATCCTCGCATTTTACTATCAGGTAAAGGGCTTTGTTATGCTCAGTACCATCTACGGGAAATTCATCATCGGAAAAAGTGACTCTGTTTACTTCAAAAATCTTGTTGGCTATCTTTTCCAGATGGTTTACCGAGATCTTGTCGGGGATATAGGCCTCATTCAAGATTTTCATCAGTGACTGACGGTGCTCATCTAAATGGATTAGCAATGAGAGCAATGAGATCTGAGCGGGCGTTTTCCTCAACTGTTCTACAACACAATAGTCATGCACTTTCATTTTCCTCAAAAATTCCTATGCCTCTTCTTTAGTTACAACTTTCTTTACCAGTGTTGGATTATCTTTAGTTCTTCTTAACTCCTCGGGAGTAAAACACCTTCCTAAGCGAGTCAAACCTTGTGCTTCACAAACTTCTTCTTTGATTTCTTTCCCTTTGTAAATCACTGTCACTCGTTCATAATTCCAAGGAACAGCCTTGCTGTTGATCACTGGAAGCTGAGATACTGGTTTTATAATAATAGGCTCTATGCGAGCACCCTTCACGACCACAACAGGTTTACTTGCAACCCCTGGCACTACCACTTTAGCTTTCTCTGGTTTCACTGCAACAATGCTTGACGACCCTCTCTCGGCTACCACCGCGGGCTTATCGACTACCCCTTTCAATTGGACCATTGATTTCTCACTAGTTACCTTTTCCTTTGAGCTGGTTTGGCTGGAACGGATCATCATTACTGTCTGCGAGGGCTTCCTAGGATCCCCTCCTTTGTGTATCAACTCAATCATATGGGTCTCATGGTGAGCTGGCAGTGGATTTTGATTGATATTTGGTGCTTCTGGGCCTAAACCTAGATCCGATGACTATCAATAAGCTCTTGCACAACTGTTTTCAGTTTCCAACACTTCTCTGTATCATGCCCCGGGGCTCCTGAACAGTACTCACAACTCACCGAGTGGTCAAGATTTCTATGAGGGGGATTTGGCATTTTAGGCTCAATTGGATTCAGCATGCCCAACTACCTCAACCTGTGGAAAAGACTGGTATATGATTCCCCTAGTGGAGTGAAAGTTTTTTGCTTCTGTAACCTCTCATTCTTGAAGGTTTGGTCGGAAACCTGTTCCGGGGGGATTTCTGTAGGCTCTTGGGGGTGGATATGTGTTTTGTGGAGCTGAGTATGGATTTTGTGGAGCCGACGTACGCCATCGTGCGTGTTCCGGGGTTTGGGTATAGGTTTGTGCATGATGGACAGAAAAATGGGGATCTAGCGGTGGGTAGTAATTCTGTAGAGGGATATATAGAGTGTGGGGGTAATTTTGGTGGTAGGGTCGG
The DNA here is from genome assembly GCF_000393655.2 of Nicotiana sylvestris. Lineage (NCBI taxonomy): Eukaryota > Viridiplantae > Streptophyta > Magnoliopsida > Solanales > Solanaceae > Nicotiana > Nicotiana sylvestris. Next base: position 62,061,681 of record NC_091058.1, read on the forward strand.
GGTTGGTTATAGTAGGGTGATGGGCCTTTAGATCCGAACCAGGCTCTGGACTCAATTGTCGCGACATCTTCTTTCTTCTTTTTCCCAAGCACACCCCCAGTGCCGTTTTGAATGGCCTGGGTGGTTGCCTTGATTGCTGAATAACTCGTGATTTCGTTGGACTTAAACCCCTCCTCGACCATGCCTCCCATTTTTACAACCTCATTAAAAGACTTGCCAATTGCGGACACCAAATGACCAAAGTAAGTCGGCTCCAAAGCTTGCAAAAAGTAATCAACCATCTCGCTTTCTTTCATTGGGGGATCTACCCTTGCTACTTGCTCCCTCCACCGGAAACCATACTCTCTAAAGCTTTCACTGTGCTTCTTCTCCAGTTTAGTCAAAGATAGTCGGTCTGGAATGATTTCAAGATTATACTAAAAGTGACAAGCGAATGCTTATGCCAGATCATCCCACGTGTACCATCTTCCGTGATCTTGGCGGGTGTACCACTCCAATGCTGATCCGCTCAAGCTCTGACTGAAGTAAGCCATTAGCAATTCATCCTTTCCTCCGGCTCCCCTCATCTTACTGCAAAAACCTCTCAAATGAGCCACCGGATCACCGTGTCCGTTGTACAAGTCAAATTTGGGCATTTTGAACCCTGCCGGTAGTTGTACATTTGGGAATAAACACAGGTCTTTGTAAGCCACACTTACATGACCTCTTAGCCCTCTCATATCCCTGAAGGATTGTTCTATGCTTTTCATTTTTCTGAACATCTCTTCATGTTCGGGATTTTTGGCTGGTCTCTCAGCTACTCTCGGGAGATCAGAGCGTGGATCATAGGGGTAGGTTTCGGGAACGTTGAGGGTGGGATCCGGGGGATAATACTGATTGTCCTAAGCTTGGAACATAGGTTCGCTCGAGGATATATGGAGTGCAGCTGGTGGAGATTCCACAAAGACAGGGGTGACTGGCGGAGGGGGGGTATGGAATTGATTTTGGTGGTGGAGCTTGTGACATATGAGAAGTAGTGCCATGGTAATGTTGGTAAATGGGAAAACCTGGATCGATGGAAGGATGATCCTAAGACTGAGCTAATGGTGGGGTAAAATTCGGGTTAGCCGAGTAAGACGGGGGTGATAGCCCTTTGGACCAGGCCTGATACATTTCGTCCATCTGTTGCTTAAGTTTGAGCATCTCCTCCTTTATTTTATTGACATCCAACTCCTCCACCTCAACACTAGTGTCGGCATCCGGGATAGACATGATTTCTGGTATTGGTCCTTTCAATCTGGTTTGGTAATGATAATGTGCCAGTATCCTCTAGATAAACTAACTGCTTGAATTCTCTGAAAAATAATAAAATTGTTAATTCTCAGAGTTTAACACATATGCAATTACATGTTGGGATGCAATGCACCTAGGCAATTAACCATTTTCTATCATGCATTTTCTTCGGTTGCGTGCGTCATTCCGACCTCTCATAATTGTGCCCCTTCTTTTAAGCTTCTTTTATTCTATCCTTCTTTATTTCCCCTTTTCCTTTTTAGTGGTGGTCGAATCCTATAGAGATTGCCTACGTATCATGTCCCCGTATGAATCAGACTGTGCGTAGTTCTATCAGATAAGTGTGAAAGTAAATAAAACATTTTTGGGATTTTCAGCTTTTATAAAAATAGATGCTTCGATCACAAAGACTCAATACTAAAAAATTTCAAAAGACTAACAAACTCTGATGCAAAAGACAAAATACAGACTCCGAAATTAAGCTATCATACTTTAAAGAAATACAGACTAACAGAAAGAAAATATAAACCCAATATGACTTACGGACTCCGACAGAAAAGGAAATACCGACTCAAACAGAAAATCATGAGTATATCAATGCTCCTGGTGCCCGCGGGACATCATTCGGTCTCGTCGCGGGCCTATGTGCAAGATCCCTTTGAAGTCGGTCCAAGTTGTTCATTATTTGTTTAACAAAGGTCATCACCGCTGCAAAGAACGTAGTGCGAGTCATATCCTCACAAATGTGGCCTTTCATAACGATGTAGTTGGTGATGTTTCTAATTCTCTCTCTTATGACGCCCTTTTCTTGTAACAAACACCCAATCTGCTGGGCCCTGGCCTCCAAAGTTTGCTTGGCTGCATAATTTTGTTCCTGAAGTTGTTGCAAGTCTATTTCTAACTGCGCCAATGTCGTATAACAGCATTCCCTTTCAACCTTGAAGTCTTTTGCCTACTTGATCATTTTGTTTTCCATGGCGATAACCCTTTTCTTCAACCCCGCGACCTCATCGTCATACCTTTTTCTTAACTGCTTAACCAGGCATACCCGTTCATCTGCATTTTTAGCCAATTCTTTTTGAGCCCTGGCCAGTTCACTTTCTGCCTTAGGTTAGCTACGAGCTTTTCATCTCTGTTACTTCGGACTGGATTTTCTGCCGCTACTTTCAGTTTCTGAATTTGAGCTCGAAGGGCCTCATTTTCTTTGGCTAGCCTTTTCTTTTCACCCTCATCCGCCGCTGCTTGTAAGCCATTCTCGAATTGAAGGTCTTTGACTTGCTTTTCCAGATTTCCTATTTTGGCCCTGTACTCATTTTCTTTGGCCAACCAAGCCCACGGTTCTTGCGATGCCTCGACGAATTCCTGAATGTGCGGTTTTTTGGCCGATCTTTCTAGTTCGGCCCTTGCAGTGTTCTTCTTTCTATACCAGGCAAGGTAGGCGGGTGAGACCTCGCCTTTAGATAGGTTCCGCACTCGGGTGCTTTCCATCAAATACTGGCACTCGTTCCAAATATAACGGACTATTTGTTCGTGAAATTGGCCGTCAGAGCTAATCTCAACCGTGTGGATACTGAGATCTTCATCTGGATGCATCACCTGACACCTTCCTAATTGTCTCATCACTCGGTAGGGAGCGTGATGCTGAATACCTCGAAGACCCATTAGGAGGAAGTAAGGACCTGTGGCGGGTATATACCCAATTTCTTCAACAGGAAGCCAACCTAGTGTCCATTATATTTGTCCCGTAGTGATGGCGCGAATGCGGGCTATCCATTCTCCAAACCCCTCCGGTAACTTGAACCCTGAAACCCTTGTGTTGAATTCTTCAACCCAGCTTTTCTCTGCGGATCCATAACTCATATACTAAGGGAGGTGGAACAAGTGCTCGATCATCCACATTTGTCATAGCAAATTGCATCCCTCGAAGAAGTCTGCCCCAGCTTTACAAGCTGTGAGAGCTCGGTATATCTCAGACACTATCATAGGGGCGAGAGTGCTCTTGCCGTTGGTAACCAGGACCTTGATGACTCCAGCCACCCGCAAATCGATATTCCCGTCTTTTCGGGGAAACACCACAAGGCCTAAGAATGCTACCATAAAAGCGAAACGCCTATGCACGTCCCATTTTGTTCGGTTCCCTTTACTGCAAACCCCGCTTTCCGGATCATTGAACCCTCCTACATGCCCGTACTTCTGGTATATAAAACGTAGAGTGGAAAAAACCCCTTCCAACTCGGAATATGGGATTCCCTTGCTTATTTTTAGCAAATCCATGAATTTGTGAGAGTTAACGACCCTTGGAGCGATCGGATACTTATGCCTCAAACCTGCAGTACTTTTCATATAACATGCTATCTCTTCCAAGGTCGGGGTGAGTTCAAAATTCGAGAAGTGAAATACGTTATGGGTCGGGTCCCAGAACGTAACCAAAGCCTTTATGATGTGTCCTCTAGGTCTGATCTTTAATAACCCGGTGAGACCCCCCAAATGCAGATTGACCTTATCTTGCTCTGACCTGCCCAGATCTTCCCACCACATACACAACTCCAAAGAGATTTTGTTCATAACTGTTACCGGCAAATTCTGACTCGTGCTCATTCTGCATGTTTATTGGGGTGTTTAGGTAAAATTTAAGACTTATTTGACTCAAAATAAAATTAACACACATTTTTTCAAAAATAAAATAAAAACCCGGTTTCGCAAATATGGCCTTTCAGCACTTCGAGAACGAAGATTTTAAGGCTGTGTTGGCTCACTAGTGAAAACATTGAGAAAAAAAAATGACCACAGGTGGCTGTTCTTGCAAAAACAGCCTTCCGGTGCCCTTTTTAAGGACATTTGGCTATTTCTGACAAGAATGACATCACCCTAACTATTTTTCAAATAATAGTAAAATTTTGTTCTTTTAACTATTTTTGCGAAAAGGAAGTTGACCCGATGAGGGTTGCCTACGTATCTCACACCCTGTGAGAATCAAACTGGCGTAGTTCGGGCAATTTTGACAACACAAAAACCAACTTTTTTTTGGTTTTTTTTAAACAATAAAATTCTCTTCTTTTTTTTTTCAAAATTTCGGCAGAGTTTCGGTATATATAGGTTTTCAAAACAGGTAATTACCTCCCTTAGCCCTCACACTGCTATTTCTTTTCCAAACTCTTTTATTTTATTCAAAAACCGGTCAACATGCAAATCCAAAGCAAATAAATGCACAAGTAAGATGCATCAGGATGATATTTTCATTTTTTGTACACATGTCCTAGACAGACCCAACCCCTGTGTTGAGTCTCCAAAGTTAAAATGCACGTGATGCAGATAAACATTCCTACTAGGGATCCGGCATGAGGTCTTGTTATACTAGGTTAAAAACCTGGGTTTATTTGTTCTAGACCTGGCTTACCCGAGTGGACAACTCGAGCCGAGGGGGGGCTGCGTATCGGTAACCAAAAGATCATCCGGTTTTGCAACTTGTCTGAACCTTGTTCTATTTGGAATAGGACTCTAACAGAAAGAAGTCACGACCAGCGTGCACTCCTCGGGAGAGAGAAGAGAGGGGTTTCGTAGTAATTTATATACAGTTCAGATAATATCAAAGCGGTAAAAAACAACTTTTAGCACATTAGGCCCAAACATGTAAATAAGACCAGATAATAAATAAAGCCAAATATAACAACTATCCTAAGCTCGAATTCTTGAACCCTGAACCAGAGATTCTGGGTTCATTCCCTAGCAGAGTCGCCAGAGCTGTCACACCTCCCTTTTTACCTACACTCCCGTAAAGGGTGTATAAGGGAGTTTTTCCAATTAAAGGACAATCAAAACGGGATTATTTTATTTAAATTTTCAGAGTCGCCACTTGGGATAATTTATGATGTCCCAAGTCACCGGTTCAAATCCCGAATCGAGGAAAAGATTGACTCTGTATTACAGTCCGCGAACCAGAAATCCGGGTAAGGAATTCTGTTAACCCGGGAGAAGGTGTTAGGCACTCCCGAGTTCCGTGGTTCTAGCACGGTCGCTCAAATGTTATATTTGGCTTAATTATTTGATTTTAGTACATGTTTCAGCCTATGGTGCAATTTTAACTTTCTAATCGCTTTTGTTCAATTAATTTTAAGAAAAATTCAACGTTATCAAAAATACGTCTTGAACCACGTCACATAAATGCACTCATGGTCCGCAATATATTTTATCTAACATTGTTGAGATTTGGATTTGGGTCATATAAATGCGCACCCGAATTTAGGAAGGTAATATTATTAAAATAATGGGCCTAAAGCAACTACGCGCTTTTAACTTTGTGAGGGCCATGAAAATTCGACTAAATGGCACGCCTCGATTTCTAAGGATTTAGATATTTAGGATCAATTAAATGAGGGTCATGCATTTTGAGATTTTATTTGGCACGGCACACCTCAATTTATCCTTAAAGAATCGTAATTATGTCAAGCGAACGTGTACATAATCACAAGTGTTCATTATTCTTGCTAGTTATTCTTAGGAAGGCCGAGTTCTGAAAATCAATTATACAGTAAATAGGTGCAGTTAACAGTTCCTATTATGAGCCGTTTGTGACTGGTTGCATATTTCCTTAAAAAGTGCGAGAAAGATGAGCACATGTAGTTAATGCTAATAGATTACTTGTCAACTACATTTTTAGGATTCCCCTCCAAGATATGAGACATAAATCAAAAGGCACAGATGGTCAAAGTAATTGTTCTTCCACTGTTTTGCTGAATACTAAGTCATAAAATGAATGCTTGAGTGGATATTCTAACTTTTGAGTTGTGCCATCAAATGCAGATCAAATTTTGGAGAGGCACGAAAGCAGGAGCCTCGGATTAGAGGATAAAGTCTGCTGTTAAAGTTATTAATCTAATTTCTCGCAAATTTCAGCAAAAACCAAACCTTATTCTCACTTAAAACCCCAAAAAATCCGCTCATTAACAACTGTAATTTCCAGATTCCCCAAAAACTCTTTGAACTTTTATGAACAAAATAAGACAGCAACAAACCCAAACCATAATCTCGAGAAATAGAGAAATTATCAGATTCAAAGATCTAAGCTCCATAAAATGTACTAGAATTTCATGCCATAGAATAATTACACAAAAACTAATTAATACAGTCAATGGATGAACAAAAAGTGAAGAGGAGAAAAAGAGAACCTGAATTACTTTCAAATTTTCAAAGAACCTCCTGCCCGTGAAACTTAGGCCGACGAAGCTAAACACGGACAGAACGACTAGAAACCTCAACGAAACAATAGCAGTCGATTCAGCGATCGAACAACACTTCTACAACTCAAATGCCACTCGAATTTTAGAAAAAAAAGCTTAAGTAGAAGAGTGGAAGTTCGGACAGCTTTCAAATCCTCTTTTTGTCTCTCTTTTTGTCTCTCTTTTTTTTTTAAAAAAAAACTTTGTTTGAGTTTCAGATCTGACTTGATTTCCAGAAATAGTTCTAGTTGTTGGTTGGATAAAGTGAGATGTGCATGAATGAGTATCGTGTGTGTATGTGTGGTCGTGGTGGTGATGGAGCTCCACAACTATTGGTTTGGTGATTGAAAGGTGAAGGAGATGAAGTTCAGGAGTGGTCGTTTGGAGAAGACGGTCGGGGGGTGGGGTCTGCGGAGAAGATAAGGTCAGGGGGGTGGGTCTCGTGTATTTTTGCTGCGCAACTCTTGTCTATTTTTCTTCAGCCTTTTTCTTTTTTTGCTTTTTTAAGCATTAATTTATAGGTAAAGTCTAGGTTTAGGTGTATTTTTGTGTGTTTTGCACATTAGTCCCTAGGTCTTTTTTGTTAAGTCCTTAGGATCCTCTTTATTTGTTTTTTTATTCCAAAGAAGAGTCTAAAAGGGTCCCTAGGCTTAATGGACTAATCCGAATTGGGCCAAGAATTGGATTCTAAAACTCTTAAAATTATGATCCAACACCTTAATTGACTCATTTTAAAGTAAGATAAAAATACTACCCCATGCCAAAGGCTAACATGAAACTATTATATATTTTTTATTTTCAAAATTATATAAAGATAAAAATAAGTATTATTTTGTATATTTTAATTTAAATTTATGAAAGACACGTAAGTTAAAAATATATTTTTTCGTAATTTTCCATTTTTATGACGAAAATAAAGTAAAGAAGTTAAAAATAGATGAAATAGCTATATTAGGCCTAAATTAAATATTTACATGCTAAAATATAAAAAATCTTGGGGAGAGTCAAAAATCACATGTCTACAGGAAGCACTTTTTCGTGGCATTATTCACCTCCTCCAAATTGAAGTACCTCTCGGCCGGGCTATTTTCCTGAACTTCTACCGATATCTGTTTGCCTTTGTAAGTCACTACTGATTTGTTATAGTTCCATGGCACATCGGTGGGATCCGTCATGAGCTTTTGTGGCGCGACCAGTAACCACGGGCTCACTCAGTCTTGGTGGAATTATGGTCTCCCGCATCATGTAGGTCCCCTTGGGCACATATATTTGAGCTGCCCTATTTAACTCAAACCTTCTGGGAGGGCTCTACGACATCTGTTCTTTCTTACGGCCTTGAGGGACATAGAGAACGACATCCTTGGAGGGCGCTGCCCCAATTTCAACTTCCACTTTCTTTTCCGTCTTCTGAGGGGTGGTTTTGCTCTTTTTCTCCCCGTTGTCTTGTTTCACGACCACTTTTGGATTCTTTTCCACATCGGCTATAGCAATGATGGATTTCAGGGCTGGGTCAAACTCCTTATCTTCACAAATCATTCCAATAACCGGCCCGTTGTTGTGAGCCGGTAGTGGATTGTTGGTTACATTAGAAATATCTTCGTCCCTTAGCACTATTCGCTTTTGTTCTATCAGACCTTCTACAGCCCTCTTCAAGGTCCAACAATTTTCTATATCATGTCCCTCTGCCCCTGAATGATAGGCACACCGAGTGCCATGTTGGTAAGAGGGTGATTCTGGGTTTTGCCTATTCAGGGGTACAGGTTGTAGCAAACCCATTTGGACAAATTTTGGGAATAGGCTAGAATAGGACTCACCAATGGGTGTGAAGTTTGTTTTCCTTAGCAGCTCCCGAGCATCGAAGTTGTTTTGTGGAGGTCGGGGATTATAGTGAGCTTGGTAAGGAGGTTGATTTCTAGGAAGTGGAGCTCTGTTCTGGTTAAATTGTTGTTGTGGCCTGACATAGGGTTGGGCATTCATTACTATGTATGGCTAAGGAGCATAAGCTACATCTTGGTGGGGATAGTAGTGCTGCAGGATTCTTGCAGAGAAAAGAGATCTGGGTGGATGGGGTTTTCTTGCACTCGAAGTTGCCATTGATGTTTCTTCCTTTTTCTTTCGATTTGCTACTCCTCCACACCCACCCTGTATGGCTTGGGAGGTAGCCCTTATAGCAGACTGACTCAAGATTCGCCTAGTTTTCAACCCATTTTCAACCATTTCACCAATTTTGATGGCTTCGGCAAACGGCTTACCCATCACAGACATCTTGTTTTGATAATAATCGGCCTCTTGGGCTTGGAGGAAGACCGTGACCATTTCAATTTTGTCCATGGGAGGCTTTACCCTGGAGTCTTGCTCACGCCACTTGACAGCGTACTCTCAGAAGCTTTCAGAGTACTTCTTTTTTAGATTTGTCAATGAGTTTTTGTCCGAGGCAATGTCAATGTTGTATTGAAACTGCCTGAGAAAGTCTCGAACCAGGTCATCCCAGATATGCCAACGGGATATATCTTGGTCCATATACCATTCAGACGCGATGCCAACCAAACTCTCTCCGAAGTAGGCCATGAGGAGCTCTTCTTTTCCGCCCGCTCCCTGCAACTAGTTGCAATACCTTTTGAGGTGGGCAAGGGGATCCCCATGCCCGTCATATTTCTCAAACTTCAGGGCTTTGAAACCCAAGGGTAGATGTACGTGTGGGAACATGCATAGGTCAGCGTAAGATACGCTCTTTTGCCCACTCAGACCTTGTATATTCTTGAGGCTCTGCTCCATACTTCTCATTTTTCTTGTAATCTCCTCATGTTCAGGAGTTTTTGCAATTTTCTCCTGCTCTACGGTAAACTCGTACCGAGGCGGCTGAGGATAAGCACTAGTAGCAAACTAGGTTGGTTCCATTGGGAAAGATGATGCTTGAAAGGTGAAAGAGGATGGATCGAAGCTAGGCCTGGGAAAGGTAGATTGTGCCGTAGTTGAGCAAGGTGGCGCATATGTTTGAAGCTGCACATGAAGCTAACACCTGAGGGCAAGCCTCAGAAGGTGTTCCCACAAAGTTGACAGAAATGGTAGGATATCTCAGTGGGGTGTGTGGATAGCTTATGGGAATGTTGGAGGTCCCACTTGCCCTGGGAAAAATCTCGGGAAATCCAGGGATTGCACTTGGTGGTTCTTTTCCTTTTGCCCAGGCGTCCCATATTTCCATCATGCGGAGACGAAGAAATCTATTTTCCTAGGCAGCTGCCGATTCTAAAATTGGGATGCCTGATATCGGACTCTCATCCGCAATAGGAACTGTTGGCAGAGTCATTTCCGAAGACATTTCAACGCTTCCTTTCGACCTCGTGAAGTATGGATGCGAAGCTAGACTACCACAAAACCGACCACCTTACTATAAAACCTGGACTTAACAGTAGACAACAAACCGGTCAGTTTGAAGCAAATACCACATAGGTAATTGTACGTTAGGGGTGTGATGCATCTATACAATTAAATGTGTTTCTACGTGTTTCGCAACGGTTGCATGTTTTATCCCAGGTTTACTTATTTTTTCCCGATTTTCTCTTCTTTCCACTTTCCAATTTTCCACTCTTTTCTTTCCATCCCTTTTCTTGCTTTTTTTTTCTCATTTTTCTTTTGACTTTTCTTCGGCTCTCTTTTCTTTCTTTTTTGGGTTTTTCTTCTGGGTTCTTCTTTTCACATCACTCTCTTATTTGGGTTATTTACAAAAATTATGACCGGATCCAATGAGGATTGCCTACGTATCACGACTCCACGTGAATCAGATCATAACGTAGTTCAAGAAAATAAATGCGGAAAATAAAGAAATAATTTTTTGGGATTTTTTGATTTTCATTAATAAAAACTCCTAAACGTTCTATTACAAAAGACTTCAAAATACTCATTTTCTTGGAATATAAAACTACGAACAGACTCAAAATAAACCGAAATACAGACTCGATAAATGAAAAATCAGGAATACATCAAGGCCTTGACTCCTGGGGCCTATGGAATATTATGCAGTCTCGCCACGACCCTACGTGCGAGATCTCCTTGAAGCCGCTCCAAATCACTCATTATCTGGCGGATAAATGTCATCACTGCAGCAAAGAAAGTGGTTCGAGTCATGTCTTCAAATGTTTGCCATTTCATGACGATGTAGTCGGCAGTGGCTCTAACCCTCTCTCGGACAATACCCTTTTCCAGAAGCAAGCGCCCGATTTGCTGATTCCGAGCTTCTAGCACCTGAGTGTCATGCTGGCTTTGATTCTGCAATTGTTGCATATCTTCCTCCATCTGGGCCATCAAAGCATAACAATGTTCCCTATCGGCTTTAAAGTTCCTAGCCTGTTTGTCCGCCTCATTTTCAAGGGTAGTTAGCTTTCTCTTCAAATTGGTAATTGTCCCCTCATATTTTCTTTTCATTTGTTGCACAAACTGTGCCCGCCCTTCTGCATTCTTTGCCAATTGTGCCCGAACTTTTGCTAGGCTGGCCTCAGATTTTTCTAGGTCATCTTGACACTCAAGTACTTTCTTTCTCAGACTGCTTATAAGCCTTTCATCTGCTCGTCTCCTTTCTGGGTTTCTAGTAGCTACTCTCATTTTCTGGATTTGAGCTTTGAGGGCTTCGTTTTCCTGAGCTAGCTTTTTCTTTTCCCCTTCATCTGCATGCTATTGCCAAATTTGAGGTCCCTTATTTGTCCCTCTAATTTACTTATTTTGGCCCTATAGTTTTCTTCTTTTGCTAACCATCCCCACTGCTCCTGCGAGTCGTTAGTGAATTGTTGAACATGAGCTCCCTTAGCAGGTCTGCCAGGAGTCTGAAACCTTTTATCGAACCAAATAAAGTACTTGGGGTCTACCTCACCTCCAACTAGATCATGCACCATAGTCTTAGGTTCGAGAAATCTGCACTCATTCCACACTTGGTGAACTCTTCCTTTCGGAAATACAGCCTTCGGGCCCAATTCGATGGCATGTCCACTCAAATCTTCATCATGGGGGACGATTTGAAATTTGCCCAATTGACGCAAAACCCTATGAGGAGCATATGGCTGGATGCTCCGGATGCCTATCAGGAGGAGATAACACACTTCGGTTGACATGTATACAACTTCGGTGGGGGGGAGACATCTGAATGTCCACTCAATTTTATCGGCAGTCAAAGAGCTCAAGTGTGCAAACCAAGCCTCAATACCCTTGAGAAATTCAACACCCACCACTCGGCTTTCAAATTCTTTGATGCAATTCAAATCGGTCATCCCGTTATTATAAAGACCATACCCGCCTTGCCTCTCATTTATCTTTATTTCCGGCATGGGTCAGACCAGTATTCAGTGCTTCGAAGCCTTGGGGGTTGCCATAGCGTTGATACAAGAACTAGAAAGTGCAATACCCTTCAGACAAATTCCCATCCTGAATGTCCTGGCTAATACTCAACATGTCGAGGAATTTGTAGGGAGATACCGGTCTTGGTGACACAGGGTAACGACTTCTAAGGTTTCCACTGAGGTCAGCGTAACCCGCAATTTCCTCTAACGTGGGTGTGAGATCAAAGTCAGAAAAGCGGAACACATTGCGAGTTGGATCCCAAAAAGGTATCAAGGATTCAATCACGTCCAATCTTGGCTTGATGTTCAAAAGTCCGATAAGGCCACCCAAAACCTTTACCACGGTTCCTCTACTGCCTTTTCCTAAATCGTCCCACCATATGTGGAGCTGTAAGGGGATCTCTTTAAGAGTTGCGAAGGGTTAATTTTCATATGTGCTCATTCTGCATATTTATTAGGGTGATTTAATTAAAAGAAAAATTATGACTCATTTTGACTCAAGAAAAAGTTATCACTATTTTTTCAAAATTTTCATAAGAATATCCGGCTTTGCACATACGACCTTTCAGCACTTCCAGGAAAAATATTTTAAGGCTGTGTTTGCTAATAGGCCAAAACCTTGAAAGAAAACAACCAAAGGTGGCTGTTCTTGCAAAAAAGGCCTTTCGGCTCCCTTTTGGGGACATTCGACTATTTTAGACAAGGAATGGTATCACCCTGCTTATTTACAATAAAAATAAATTTTTTTGTTCTTTTTGGGCTATTTTTGCAAAAAAGGGAAGTTGGACCCGATGGGGGTTGCCTATGTATCCCACATCCGGTGAGAATCAAACTGGCATAGTTCGGGCAGATTTGAAAAAAATAAAAACTAACTATTATTTTATTTTAAAAAAAAATAGAATTTTCTTTCTTTTTTTTTTCCTTTTATCTTCTTTCAGAATTTTGGCAGATTTTAAGTATATTTTTGGACACTGATTTTTCAAAAACAAGTAATTATCTCTCTTAGCCCTCACAATGACTTTTCTTTTCCAACTTTCCTCTTATTATTCATAAACCGGTCAACATGCAAATCCGAGTCAAATAAATGCACAAGTAGCAAGTATGATGCAACAGGATGGTCTTTTTATTTTGGGTACACCTGTCCTAGATAAACCCAACCCCTGTGTTGAGTCTCCAAAGTCAAATGCACATGACGCAAACAAACGTTCCTACTAGGGATCCGGCATGATATTTTGTTATGCTAGGTTTAAAACCTGGGTTTATTGTTCTAGACCTGGCTTACCTGAGCGGACAGCTCGAGCCGAGGGGGGCAGCGTACCGGGAATACAGAAGTTTCACCGACTTTGCAACTTGTTCGAACCTCATTCTAAAATTGGATAAGACTCTAGACAAAAGAGAAGTCACACGAAGTGCACACTCCCCAAATGATTTAGAAGACTCAGAGAGAAGAAGGGTTTCGTAGCAGTTTATATACAGTTCATATAATACCAAAGCGGTAAAAGCGACACTTAGCATATTAGGCTCAAACATGTACAATAATCAGATAATAGATAAATCCAACTACAACATTTATTCTAAGCTCGAATTCTTAAACCCTGAACCAAAGTTCTGGGTCTGGATCCCCAGCGGAGTCGCCAGAGCTGACACGCCTCCTGTTTACGCACCCGAAGGTAGTACAAGGGAGTTTTTTCCAATTTAAGTGACATTATTCAAAATGAGATTATTTATTCATTTTTTGTTCAGAGTCTCCACTTGGGATGGTTTGTTTCTGGTGTCTCAAGTCACCAGTTCATTTTAAAATCCCAAATCGAGGAAAATTCGACTTTCCTTTTGAAGTCTGCGACCCATAAATTCTGAATAAGGAATTCTATTAACCCGAGGGAAGGTGCTAGGCACCCCCGGATTCCGTGGTTCTAGCACAGTCTCTTAAACTATCACAATTGACCCATTATCTGATTTTAATACATGTTTAGCCTATGGTATATTTTAAACTAATTAAATCGCTTTTAATTATTTTTTAAGGAAGATTGCAACGCCATCTAAAACGCGTCTTTGGGCCACGCCACATAAAATGCACCCGCAGTCCGAGACACATTTATTTAACGTTGTTGAGATTTAGATTTGGGTCACATGAAATGCACAGCCGAATTTAGAAAAGTAATTTTTAATAGCGCGCCTAAAGTAACTACGCACTTTCAACTTTGCGAGGGCCATGGAAAATTTAACTAAATGGCGCACCTCGATTTCTAAGGATTAAAATTAATTAAATGAGGGCCATGCGTTTTGAGATTTTATTTGGCACGGCACACCTCGATCCCAATTTTAAAGGAAACTCGAAACTAAGCTTTTGAGGACCATAAATTGTACATTTGGTTAATATGGCACACCTCAAACTAATTTTAAGAGGCTAATTAAGTAATTAATGAGGATTGAAACATTCTAATTATTTTATCTAAAGGTTTAACCTTACTTGTTAACCAATAGGTGGCGTACTAGAGACCAATTATCTAAAGGAGATTGCAAAGTTGCATCTGATGAAACAGAAGATAGGCCCTAACAACAGAAATGGTAAACGATCTATTACAAATGCCCTCAGGCTTGGGCCCAAATGAGCCCAAATTGGTGAAGCAATGAACACCTCATGGGGTGCGTAATTGAATCTGAATTTGACCGTTCTTCAGCTGGGCCAACGTTAGGGCCAGTTTTCGTGATCCAAATGATTCATACCCAAATCACATAATGCAAATCAACTGATGTTAACATGGAACATGAAGTCAAATTAACAAACTTAAACTCTGATTTTAAACATTTGACCCAAATTAACTAAGCTAAATTTCTAATTTTATCTTTCATGCATCCTTGAATCACATCTGCTATCAGAACAATCCAGTAGCCAAACGAATGAGCTGCTAGGCTCAAGAAACGAACCCAAAGAGCAATAGTAGGCCATCTTCCCTTGCAAATAACTTCAGAATCCAAGGCTCAATGAGCCCAAACACTGTAACGAACAAGATTGAGGATTCCAGACTCAACATCGAGTCTATACTAAAACAAAACGACCCTTTGCACTCAAACACAAACTGTTAAATCTCATCACTACCCAAAAACTAATACACCAGGAAAACTTTGAATACTACTAAGAATACATGCTTGACTTCAAACTGAAAAATATTCATGCTTAAACTAAACTTACAAACACAACATGAAACTTCAAACCAACTGACACTTTTCAATACCAAAAAATAACAAAATCTAGAGGATTAACCAGCACCCAAACTCTTAAAGAGCACACATTCATTTGTATAGTATATTAAGAGCATGGGAAAACTAAAAATAACGTGTACAACTTTAGATTTACTGCAGAAAGGCTACAGGAATAGAAGAAGCAAAGAATCAAAGCTTAAAACATTTTCGTATTCAATCAAATTTCAACTCGAAGAGGCATGTTTTCAGTCACTAGCCATCCATAGTTTACAGAAATACCTGGAAATGGAAAGGAAAACAAAAAATTGAAGATTCAGCAGGAGAACAACAGCAGGAAACTCAACCAAAAGAAGCAGCAGCATAGTCAGCTAAAACCCAGCAATGAAATCGTAAAAAAACAAAAACCAAACAGCTTCCAAACCAAGCCTTTAAATCCCCAGAATCAAACCATTTTTCAACCAGGTGCAGGAATTTGAAGTGCTTTAGAAATTCTAGCTAATAGGGAGGATCAGAAAAACTAAACTAAATAGAATTTGAGCTATTTTAAACTGAGAAATGTAATGAATTCAGTGTTAATTCAGAGTTCTTCTTCAAGTCCTAGCCATTTCAATTTTTCAATATTTTTGGTCTATAAAATCTTCTGCCTTGTTAATGAAGAAAAGGTGCATTTATAGGCAAGGTTTTAAGGCTACAAAAATAAGTTAAGTTTTGCACCCAAATCCTATTGAAATTTTCATTTTTTCTTAAACACCCTTAGTGTAAAAATCAAACTTTCAAAATAACCCCAATCCCCAGCTTCCTAGAAGTTTCCCTAGTCTGTTACAAATGATTCCCCACCTAAATTTCCTAAATTAACCTCTAGACCTACTGTTTTTACTTTAGGACCAAATGGGTCGAATTGACCCAATAGCTCAGCCAGACATGGGCTTAGACCTGACCCAAGAACCCAACAAAACCCTTGGAGTGGGGTCTAAATTAGCCTCAAGGCCCAAGCAACAAAGGCGACCCAAACTGAATCAGTAATTCAATGCAAACAAGGGAAAACACTTAAATGTTTTCAATAGCTAAAACCTAAACAAATGACTAATTACTGAATATAACTAAGCAAGAAGTTAATTAAGTCATTAAATAGAGATAAACTAAACTATGAGACTGAGAGAAAAAGAAACAAAAGGGAAATCAGAAATTTAAGATCTAAAACTAAATAAAAATGGATCAACAAAAGCGGGCACAGTTTTAAAAAATTGAAAAGAGGAACTGAAAATGAAACGGAAATAAATACAAACAAACAAATTGACCTAAGGGACGAACTAAGTTCGAAACTAATTTCAGTCCGAGGGCAGGCTCAAATAAACGGAGAAAAGAAGAAGAAGAAGAAGAAGAAGAAGAAGAAGAAGAAGAAGAAGAAGCGAGGCAAAAGAACGAACAAAAAGGCGAAGAAGAAAACTCACCGATCAAAGCTCGAACTCGAGATTGATATTCCGATTTAACCCCCAAATAATGTCAATCGCTGGTTCTTTGTCAAGAACAAGCGAATAACGTTATTTTGTGATAAAACCGGCCCTGAATACTCATAAGAACTGGAGAAACAACCTTGCATGTATAGATTTGGCTTTGGGCTTTTAGGGCTCGAACTTTAGATTTAAGATTCGAGGAGCTCTGGCAAGATTCGAGGGAAACCAATTGTAGATTAAGGGAGAGGGAGCCATGGGGGTTCTACGGTGTTAATTTGGGGTGGTTTGGAGGTGGAGCCACCGGCCGGAAATGGCAAGGATTTTAGGGCGGCGGCTTAGGGTTTCGTTTGAGTTTCTGAAGAGATGGGAGATGAGAAAGATGATGAGAGGGGGGAGGGTAAGGGTTCGGACAGTTAAATAGTGAAGGGGTCCTTAGTTTCGGACCGTTTGATCAACTGAGATCAACGGTTCAGATGATGAGCTACTAAATGGTGTCGTTTGGTCAATGACAAAGGCGGACCGGGTAGGGAAAATGGATCTGGGCCAATTGGTCGGGTTTGGGGGAATAACGCCTTGAGCCTGGGGAATTTGGTGAACTTGGCCCAAAAATCTGGTTCTTTCAATTCTTTTCCCCATTTCCTTTTCAATTTTCTTTTTTTCTTAATTCCTTTTCTTTTTAAAACAAAATAAAAATAAAATCTAACTTAATTCCTAACCCAAATCATCCTACCAAATTAAATTAATTAACTTTATTAATTACCACAACTAATTAAAAACCAAATTAAAGGAAAACTAACAAAATTCAAAGCTAAAAATTAAATAATGCAAAATAAATCATTTTTGTGATTTGATTTTTTTTATATTTTTGTAAAACACTAATTACTCATTAGTCTAAAAAATGTAAAATTAAACCTAAATGCAAATGTAACATATTTTTTTGTATTTTTATGAATTAAATAAAACATGCACACAAAATGCAAACAAACAAGAAAATTCTACAATAATTCCTAAAATAACAAATAATTAAAAGAAAAAAAATCTAATTTTGGAATTCTGTAGGAGTAATTCATGTGAGGAAAAAATCACGTGCTCACATTAGAGTTCGGAGGTAATCTATGAGATACTTTGCTGGGTTGCGAGGCGTTATAATTTGTTGGTTATATGCACATGTGGTGCGGTTCCATTAGGGTTCATAGTGAAAGTCGAGCTGGAAGAGTACTGGGTATTGCTCGGCGGGTGGCGTATCGGTTGTGTCCCTTTGGGTATGTGTAATGTTATGTTAATTGCTTTGCGGTGGTTATGATGATTACTTTGGTTTCAGACATCATATTGCGCGTGGTTGTCGATTTTACGCATAGTGACTTGAGATGTTTCATGTGCACTAGTGTTTAGATGAGGTCGCGCATTGGAGCGAAGCTATGTGAAGATATGATCCTGCGGGTTAGATTCGTGTGTCCTATTCCTATGATGTGTGTAGGGTTCTCGTCATTGTGTGTGGTGGTACCAGTGAGCTTGCGGTACAGCTCTTTCATTTGAGTCATTTTCATGATTTGAGTATGTTTGGATTTTTGCTTATTGGTGCGCGGATCGCACAAGTTGCAACTTCATCCTGCATTGATGCGTCATGTCACCAGAGTAATTGTATTGGATTAGATGGGATCGTTGGGGTCTTTAATAAATTCAAACGGATTCGATTTCAGCATGTTGGAAGGATAATATCCAGATTCGACTTGGAAATTTGCTATGGTCTTTGCCAAAGGAGAAGTGGATTCATGAATGGTTGGTCTGAGAAATGGTTATGGCTTACTGCGTGTTTTATTTATCACTAGTAGTATATGAAAGTATAGGAATGAGACTTTAGCTGATAAAAGGTTTCCTATCGGTATTTGGTTGTTGTGTGTAGCTGTTGTGATTAGAAGTTATCGCTACAAGTGTTTGAGTTATGTGGTATATCTTTTAATTGCACCTGAGGTTGTAGGTATGAGTTACTACAGCTGGGTTGGACTTATTCAGAGTATAGATGTGCGATTCTGATCTTGTGGATGATTTCAAAAATAGAAATGTGGTTCCAAGGTTAATGGGCTAGGTTGGACTATACAATTTCAGTTACATTGTGTCATCGGACTTATACGTGATAGGGATCACCCCCGGGTATATGCATGGTAAGGTTATTCAGCGATTGGTTGGCTTTTGGAACAACTCTGGGCACGTTCGAGGACGAACGTATGTTTAAGTGGGGGAGGATGTAATGACCCGACCGGTCGTTTTGAGCCTTTTGCACATTTCTCGCCAGTTCTCAGGCATGACTTTCCCCGTGTGATATATTATGACTTATGTAAATCGTGGTTTTGGTTTTCAGGGTAATCGGAATGAACTTGGAAAAACAGTTCTCAGTTTGAAGCTTGAAATTTGAAAAGTTTGACCAAGATTTGACTTGATGGTATATGATCTCGGATGGAAATTTTTATGATTTGGTTAGCTCTGTTAGGTGATTTGGGACTTAGGAGCATGATCGGAATGCACTTTGGAGGTCCGTGGAAGGTTTAGACATGAATTGGCGAAATTGAGATTTTAGCGTTTTCCGGTTGATAGGTAAGATTTTGATAGGGGTCGGAATGGAATTTCCGAGAGTTGCAGTAGTTTTGTTATGTCATTTTCGATGTGTTGGGTTTTTGATCAAAAACAAAATTAGAATTTTTTTTAGAAAGTTTGGCTTGAATCTGGTGTGTTTTGGTTGATTTGATGTTATTTGAGGTGTTTTGAAGATTGGAACAAGTTTGGATAAGATATTGGGATATGTTTGTGCTTTTGGTTGAGGTCCTGGGGCCTCGGGGTGATTTCGGAAGGTTGATGGAGGGATTTGGAATTTGAGTTGCAGTTGAAGCTTTTGGTTCTGTCATAACCGCACCTACGGTTGGGAGGCCGCATGTGCGATGATCGCAGATGCGTAAAGCAGCCGCAGATGCGGCCAATGTGAATTTCTTCAGGAACTGAAGAAGCGGTGTCGTGGGCGCACCTACGGTAGTGCAGGTGCGAGTGTTTAACCGTAGATACATACGATAACTATTAATGAAGACCGCAGATGCGGTGAAAAAGTCGCAGAAGCGGGACCGCAGAAGCAGTAATACTTGGGTCAGAAAGTATATAGTGTTCCTTCGTGAAATTTTGCTAAAGTTCTCCATGTTTGAAGATGGGAAGCGAGCTAGGGCAGGGAATTCAAGGGAGAATCGAAGAGAATCGGTTGGGTAAATTCCCTAAGCCTCATTACTCATGTTTATGATCATTTTTTTCATTGTTTAATCATGGTATTAGTGGAAATTAAGGAAGAAAATTGAGAGATTAGGGCTTGAGATTAAGAGACCATTGAGTGGGGTTTGAGGGGCCATTTGAGGTCCGATTTTGATGTTCTTGAGATGTATAGACTCATGAGAGGATGAAGATTCCATTGATGTTAATTTTATCGAGTTCTGAGACGTGGGCCCGAGGGCTGGGTTTGAGAAATTTTGAGATTTTTTATGTAAATTGGATATTTTCGAGTGGACCTTGTTCCCTTAGCATATTTTAATAGTTATGTACTGATTGTGGCTAGATTTGGAGCATCCGGAGGTCGATTCGTAAGGGCAAAGGCATCACGGGCTAGAGTTTGGACCGGATCGAGGCAAGTAATGATTTTAAATATTGTCCTGAGAGTATGAAATCCCAGATTACACATCGTTGTGTTACTTTGAGGTGACGCACATGCTAGATGACGAGCGTGGAGTTGTGCACCATTGGGGATCATGACTTGGTCCGTCCCGTACGACTGTTAGCTCGCGTATTTGATTTGATATCTTATGATATTCCATGTTTTAGAGATTTATATTATATTTTGGGCTGTATGCCATATTTGGGGCCTTGTGCCGACCTGCTGAGACCTTTAGGGCCACCTTCACTATTTTTCCTCACTCTATTTGTTTTGAAAGCATATCCTCAGTCATATTTTATCTGTTTAATGTTTGAATCTGATTTTATTCCTTTAATTCTTAAAATGTGAAAAACTGGTTGGGCTGAGTTCCCTGTTTTACTGATGGTTCGAGTGATCGTGAGGTTGATGACTGAGATAGACCGAGGGTCGGATTGTGAGGTTAATGACTGAGATAGACCGAGAGTCTGATTGTGAGGTTGATGACTGAGATAGACCGAGAGTCTGATTGTGAGTTTAATGACTGAGAGAGGTCGAGGGCCTGGTAGTGAGGATTATATATTTATGGGTCGGGCTGCGCGCCGCAACAATATATATATATATATATATATATATATATATATATATATATATATATATATATGTATGTATATGGATCGGGCTGCACGCCACAGCGATATGTTGGATCAGGCTGCATGCCGCAGCGATATAGCGCTTGGGCTATAGGTGACCCTCCGGAGTCTGCACACCCCCAGTGAGCGCAGTCGACTATATATATGGATCGGGCTGCACGTCGCAACGATATATGGATCGGGCTGCGCGCCGCATTGGTTACTATATGGTACCTATTGAGTGTGAGTGCTGAGTGTGAGCGTTGATTGGTAAGATTTGAGTCACGGGTGACTGAGAGGCTTGCCTGAAGGGCTATATATATATATACAGGTACATGAGTGATGCTTTGCCTAAGGGGCCTGGTTATGAACTTACTGTTTTTCACTCCTTCTTAAAGTGAGTTTTTATCGAATATGTGGATTTAATTACTACTTTCACTCATCTTTAAACCGAGTCTCTATTGAAAATGTTGAACAAACATTTTAAGTAATCTTTCATTTAAACTGAAGTTTCTAAGTTATGAAAAGGGTTGTGAAATTTCTGTTTTGCTCGAGGGGCTGTATGCGAACTATGTTTTGCCCGAGGGGCCAATTATGGTTTTCATCTCTTTTATTATAAATGGTGCTGAGACTCTTGGAAGGCATTTTCAAATGATTTTTTACCGAAAGCTGGGTTTAAAATAAGACGATTGACTTGTATTCCGATTTGAAAGCATGTTGTGTTTATTGAGTTTATCATAAATGTGGATTGATAGTTTTCTACTACTCAGTCTTTATTTACTCTTATTACTTACTGGGTTGGAGTACTCACATTACTCCCTGCACCTCATGTGCAGATTCAGGTATTTCAGAACCCGATAACAGGTGTTGATTGCTCAGACACGGAGTCATCAGAGTTAGCAAGGTGGTTGCACAACGTTCACAACACTGCTTCCTTCCTCTCATTTTCATTACTTTACTTAGTACACTTTTGACTGTTTTTGTTGTATTCAGACCTTGGTAGTTGCTCATGACTTGTGACACTCCGGTATCGGGCTGTATTTGGGATGTATTCCGCACATTATAAAATCTTTTGCTTAGTCTTAGGTTTATTTACTCATGCTTAGACTGATTGTTAATGTTTAACTGTTTAAATTACGGAATTGGGACTAGTTGGCTGGCCTTGTCTTCACGAGAGGCGGCATCACGACCGGGTCCAGGTTTAGGGTCGTGACAAACATTATATATTCTGAAGTAGTTGTAATGTTAGAAGGTTGGTGCTCGTTGTCTACTTCCATTATTGGCTGTCCTAGTTTATGTTGATAATCAGCAAAAGATTCTAAATCTATTGCATATGCAAGAGATTGTTTGAACGCTGCAGATTCTGAATGTTGTATTTTTTCGACGTCGAAATGGCAATTCTTGTAGGCTTGTAAGCAAATGTATACAGATATTGAGTTCTTCATCTGAAGTTATAAGCATTCCTTTGCTTGTATTTAGTTTGATATCAAACCATACCTTTAGTGAATATCTGCTTGAATCAATATTTGTAACTTCACTAATTTTCTTCAGGAAAGTATTGAATGATACTTGTTTATTAAGCAGAACAAGTTTTGTATCATGATCCAAGAATTTGAAATCAAGAGTCCACCTCCCATTGAAAGTAATAACAACGTAAATCAAACTCATCCTACAGAAGCATATATAGTGCCAAGTATTAGGAAAGTGAACAGAAGAATTTAATTATGAAGTTCACAAAAAATGTAAGCACATTGAAGCTGAAGTTGAGCAAATGTACTAGAACATTTTAGGCTTGTTTATAGTAAAGTTTTCGAAAAAAGCTCATGAATAAGGTGATTAATGCAAGACAAGGCTTAAGCATAAACTAAATTTAACTTTAGCATGTAAGAAAAAATTACATAGTGCAGGAGGAAAACTTTTAGGTTGTTTGTCCTGAAGTTTTTATAAATGAACTAAATCACTTCAGCATCTTCTGCTGAAATTTTTGAAAAAACTGTATGACAAAATTAATGAATCTACGACAAAAATTTCAGCTTATTAAGTGATGAAGTTTTTAAAAATAAACTAAATAACTTCAGCATATTCGACTGAAGTTTTTTGAAAAAGTTGTATGACAAAAAGGACAAAAACTTCAGCTTATTAAGTGCTGAAATTTTAGAAATGAACTAAATAACTTCAGTACATTGGGCTGAAGTTTTAGCAAATGAACTAAATAAACTTCAGCATGTTTCAGCATGCAGTTTTAATGTGCATTAATTGTATAGTATACAGGAGTAAACGTAACAAACATAATTAAAGTAGTAATTTTATTGCATTAGGGGTATATGTTAGTGTAATAATTATATTGCTATCACATTCATGCACGCTTTTCATTAGACATTTAAAATTCCTCTATGCCTTTTCATATACCATGCAGATATTTTTTCCGCCTATATAAGTACTCTATGCCTTGTGAGTTTATTCACTCAAACACATGTATTTTAGCAGATAAAATACAAAAGGGAGAAAGATGGATGCTGCCATCAGGCAAATAGTTGACAAAATTAAGCAAGACATCATAGAGGCGTTTGAGTTGAAGTTGGATGAGCTGATAGAGAAGTACGACAGGGAGCTGGAAGAAATCAATAACAAGCTTGATAGGCTTGAGATGCGAGCCAAATTTGATAGTCTTGGTGATGAAGACGCTCGTCCATCTGACAGTGACAACGACGACGACAATATGGATGATTAGTTTTTTTTGGATAATCCTTTTAGTTAAAGGGTTATTATGTTATTTCTTTTTTATGTAATTTTTTTTAATATTTTTTTTATTTAATGAAAAAATTTCTATTTTTGTTTTAAGTTTTTTTGTGCATTTTTTTTAATATTAATTCTCTTTAAACTCGGAAAATAACAGAGGAAATGAACTAAATAACTTCAGTAGGAATTAACAAAACTCATCCAAAAATTACATATTGCATGACAAAATATTAAGCATGTTTTAGCAAATAAACTAAAAACTTCAGCATACTAAAAATTATATGAATTTTTTTTTACATATTCCGGAAAACTTAAGCATTTTTTGTTATGAAGTTTTACTAAAAAATTATAATAAAATACATAGTGCAGGAGGAAAACTTCAGCTCTTTTCGCTAAAGTTTTCAAGAGTGAACTAAACAAATTCATCACTTTATGCTGAAGTATTTGTGCAATATGTAATTTTAATTTATGTTTTATTTTTTACCCAGTGGAGGAGGGAACTTCAGCTCGTTTTCCTGAAGTTTTTAAATATGAACTAAACAACTTCAGCATCTCATGCTGAATTTTTTTTGCAATATGTAATTTTAATTTATGTTTTATTTTTACCCAGTGCAGAAGGAAAAATTTAGCTCATTTTGTTGAAGATTTTAAAGATGAACTAAACAACTTCAGCATCCCATGCTGAAGTTTTTGTGCAATATGTAATTTTAATTTATGTTTTAGCTCGTTTTCCTGGAGTTTTTACATATGAACTAAATAACTTCAGCTTGATTACACTATAAGACAAATACTTCAGCATATGTAAAAACTCAGCTTGTTTAGCAAATAAGCCAAAAACATCAGCATATTATGCAGTGGAAAACTTCAACATATTTGAATTTGTCGGATTAGAATGTTAGAATTCAACGTGAGACGGATTTAGAATGCAAATTCATTCGTCAGTGTAATCTATCAGTGAAAAGTTCATGTTTCATCCGTCAAACAACTTCAATCAATCAATCAGAAACATATATTTAAGTGTGAATTACGAAAATAATTATAGAAACATATATCATGAAATCAATCAGTTTCAAAAACTATTTTGAATTCTGAAGATGAATTGGAATACTTACAATATCTTTTGTAATTTTGAATTTGGAATTTGAATCTGGTTTGCGAGAGGCGATCTGAGGAGAGACAGAGTGATGGAGGAGAACCGTAAATTGATTTATGCGTGATGCATCTTTTATATGTTTTGTCAGGGGTATAATGGTCATATTATTACGAATTTTTTGTTAGCTGGCTACCAAATCAATAGTTTTTAAAAATAGGGTACATGTTAAAAGGTGACATAAACATAGGGTATGACTGCAAATCGCCCTTTTTTCCTGGGGTTTTATCCCTTTTAACCCGCGCAAGAAACTATTTACATTACTATACAATGTCATTTTTCCTTTTTTATTTTACTTCTAAGTTGTAACACTGGTCATTGTGCTAGCTAAAACAAAATCATTTTCAGTTTAGGTCGTTAATGATATTTACACTTTTGTGTCCAAGAGACTAGATGGGTAGGTACTAGGGCACGTGATGTAGACAGGTATAAGTTGTGGTACTTAGTACGCGTTGCTGACAAGAATGAGGTAGGTATTTTAGTTGACAGGGAACACAAGGAGTTAGTGGTCGAGGTTAGGAGGGTAAACTATAGGTTGATAAGTATTAAGCTTATAGTTGGAGGGTGTACTGTTCACGTAGTTAGCGTGTATGTCCCTTAAGTAGGACTAGACCAGGAGGTCAAGAGGCGATTCTGGGAGGATTTGGACGAGGTGATGCATAGTATCCCGCACTCTGAGAAGCTTTTCATCGGAGGGGACTTCAATGGCCATATTGGGGCTAATGCTAGGGGCTATGATGGCATGCATGGAGGATTCGACTTTGGGGTTAGAAATGAGGAAGGTACCTTACTGTTGGATTTTGCTAGAGCTTTTGACTTAGTGGTAGCCAACTCGAGTTTCCCGAAGAGGAAGGAGCACCTGGTCACCTTTCGGAGCTCGGTGGCCAAGATCCAGATTGATTATCTTCTTTATAGGAAATGCGATAAAGGTCTAAGCACGGATTGCAAGGTCATCCCAAGTGAGAACTTCACGACCTAGCATAGGCTCTTGGTTGTGGACCTAGAGATCAAAAGGTGTAGGAAGAAGAGGGCGGTGTGTAGGCGACCTAGTATCAAGTAGGGTAACTTGACTAAGGACAAAGCTCAAGAGTTGGGGGATATATTGTTGGCTATGAGGGCATGGAGGATGAGACTAGGATGTGGACCACGATAGCGGGTTGCATCAGGGAGTAACTAAAGAGATTTTGGGGGTCATGAAGGGTTATTCTAGGGGTCATAAAGGGGACTGGTGGTGGAATGGAGAGGTCCAAGGTAAGGTGGATGCCAAGAAAGCAACTTATTTGAAGCTCGTGGAGAGTACAGACGAGGAGGATAGAAAGATATATCGGGAGTGTTATAAGAAGGCAAAGAAAGAGGCGAAGTTAGCAGTTACGACGGTTAAGACTACGGCATTTGGACGTCTGTACGAGGAACTCGAGGGCAAGGGCAGGGACAAGAAACTATTCCGGTTGGCCAAAGTGAGGGAGAGAAAGGCCCGAGACGAGGATGGCAGAGTAATGATAGACGAGCCACATTTTAAACGAAGATGGCAAGCATACTTCCGTAAATTATTGAACGAGGAGGGGCACAAAAGCATTATGCTAGGTGAGTTGGAGCACTCTGTGAGTCAGCTGATTTTGGATATTGTAGGCGTATTAAGGTAGAAGAGGTAGAAAGGGCAATGCGTAAGATGAGCAAGGGCAGAGCAACGGGACCAAACGAAATTCTGGTGGAATTCTGGAAGAATACGGGACGATCCGGCTTGAAGTTGCTTACTGAGTTTTTTAATGTTATTTTTAAGACAAAAAGGATGCCCGAAGAGTGGAGGTAGAGTACGATAGCTCCATTGTACAAGAATAAGGGCGATATCCAAAATTGCAACAACTACATGGGTATAAAGATGTTGAGCCACACTATGAAGGCTTAGGAGATGATGGTGGAAGCCAGGGTGAGGAGGACCGTATCTATTTCTGAAAACCAGTTCGGATTCATGCCGGAGCTGTCGACGACGGAAGCTATCCATTTGGTGAGGAGACTAGTGGAACAGTATAGGGAGAGTAAGAAAGACTTGTATATGGTGTTCATTAACCCTAAAAAGTGTACGATAAAGTCCCTAGGGAGGTTCTATGGAGGTGCTTGGAGGTTAGTGGCGTCCTGGTAGCGTACACTAGGTTGATTAAGGATATGTATGAGGGTGCTAAGACTCGAGTGAGGACTGTGGGAAGAGACTCGGAACACTTTCCAGTTACGATGAGGTTGCACTAGGGATCGGCTCTTAGCCTGTTCCTATTTGCCTTGGCGATAGACGTGCTGACATGGCGCATCCAAGGGGAGGTGCCTTGGTGCATGTTATTTGCAGATGATATAGTGTTGATAGACGAGACTCAAGGCGGGGTCAACGCGAGGTTGGAGGTATGGAGACAGACCTTGGAGTCTAAAGGTTTCAAGTTGAGCAGGACCAAAACAGAGTACTTTGATGCAAATTCAGTGGCATGACCCTTAAAGATGACGTGGATATGAAGCTTGAGACTCAAGTCATTCCCGAGAGAAGTAGTTTCAAGTATCTCGGATCTATTATACAAGGTAACAAGAAGATCGACGAGGATGTCACACATCGTATTGGGGCGGAATGGATGAAGTGGAGGCAAGCCTCCAGTGTTCTTTGCGATAAGAATGTTCCGCCAAAACTTAAGAGTAATTTTACAAAGTGGTGATTCAACCTACCCTGCTATGTAAGGCGGAGTGTTGGCCAGTCAAGAGCTCCCATGTGTAGAAGATGAGAGTAGCATAAATGAGGATGTTGAGATGGATATGTAGGTGTACCAGGAGGGAAAAGATTAGGAATGAGGTTATTCGAGACAAAGTGGGAGTGGCCTCCGTAGAGGACAAGATGCGGGAGTCGAGGCTGAGATGGTTCTTGCATGTTAGGAGGAGAAGCATTGATGCTCCTATTAGGAGATGTGAGAGGTTGACCATGGCAGGTTTGAGAAGAGGTCGAGGCAGACCTAAGAAATACAGGGGAGAGGTGATTAGGCAGGACATGGCGCGGCTTCAGATCACTGATGACATGGCCCTAGATAGGAGGGTGTGGAGGTCGAGAATTAGGGTAGAAGGTTAGTTGGTAGCTGAGAGTTTTCCCCTTTCTTACCAGTAGTACTAGTAGCACGCATGTACTCTCATATCTCTCAGGATTTATATTACACCATGTTGTTTAGCTTGTTCTAGTTACCTTATTCTTCTGTTATTACTATTTTGGTGCTACTCACTCTGTTCTCCCCCTACCCTCCTCCTCCTTCTTCTTCTCCTTCTTCTTCTTATTCTTCTTCTTTTCCTCCCTATTTTTCTGAGCCGAAGGTCTATTGGAAACAGCCTCTCTATCTTCACTAGGTAGGGGGTAAGATCTGCGTACTACTACCCTCCTAGACCCCAATTATGAGAATATAATGGGTATGTTAGTTGTTGTTGTTTGAAATTTAGAAGGGGTTAAAAAAGTTAGCATGGAAATATATGTATAAAAATTTAATAATTTTTACTTTTACTCTTTCTTTTACTTTTACTCAAAATCTCACGTTTTTCGTCTTTATATAAGTTTGAGGGTTTGTTTCCTTTGTTATTAAACCTCCAAATGCAACATGGAAAAGCTAAAACAAAGGATTTTTTTTTTTTTCCGATTCCTTTGATGAAATTCTTACCTTTGCCATCACCTTTGAAGACAAATTAGTTTTTGTCTTGGGTATTTTTGACGCCTCCATAGAAATTTCATTCATTTATTAAAGTAGGATTCCTACTGTCAATTATTTGTACGACATTGCATTATCGAAAAAGATAGAAAATGAAAGAGAGAAGTCAAGATACCAAAACCACTAAATGTCAATAAGGCCACATGAACGTTAGCATCAGTGGACTGGAGATGAGTTATACATTCCTTCTTTTCCTTTGACACCTCATATTTGGTTGCTGTTTAGCTTTTTTGTTTTTTGTCCCTTCATTTTTTAAAAAGATAAATTCTCAAGTGGGCCAAACCCCTCCACTCCCAACTTTAGTTTCCTACCAGACTTTGCCGATTTAATCATTTATTCAACAATCCAATTTAATGAACATACTTATCGTTTCAATCTTTCTGTTTATTATTATTAGTATTACTATATTCGGTTTACATTATTGATCATTTACGATTGTATACGGTCCTATATTAAGAATTTAGCCCCGTTTGGCTATAGATTTTGTCAAGTTTTTTCTAAAAAAGATTTGACAAAACATGTTTGTTTATAGATTTTATTCATGTTTTGCTAAATTTTGAAAATAAAATTTTCAAATACCAAAACTAGCTCTAGATTTGTATTAGGCCCAAAATATTACTGTTTGATTTTTTAACAATCTTAAAAGTTACCCCAAACTTTTGTATTTTATAAAAAGCTCACCATCTATTATGACCCAACTAATCCACCGGCTAATTACTATCATTTTCTTTTGGACTAATGGATCTTGTAATATTATAATAAAATATCAAGTTATGATTTTAGGTTATATAGTTAATTATAAAAATGCTAATTTTGTGCCAAACTTATCTATGTTCAGGACTATGGTTTGTGATAATGATAATGAATGTCATCGATTTTGTTTGTTAATTTGATATTGTTGGGTATTTTTGATAGTTTTTAGAACTTATGGGTATAAGTCACATTTCATTTTTTTTTATTTAAAAAAAGTGAATTATGTTTTGAAAAATTATGTCCAAATATATTTTCATATTCAAATCAAACTTCAAATTCGATTAAAATAAATTTGAGAATCTATGGCTAAATATTAACATAGTAGTTTAGAGTAATTCTCGAAACTATCATTGAGCGTCTTACTCAATAGAAACAGTAAAAGTTAAATTTGATAGAAAAGTGTAATTTTTCGCCTTTTCCAGTTTTCCTTTTATCGTACTATATGCACACCCCGCCAACATGCTCATATATAAATGCACGTATACTAACGTTTACATGACGTACGTATAGAGTAGTTAAGGAAGACTTGAATAATCTCCAGATTCTCATTGTTGGTTTGATAAAATAAAGTCCACTCTTGATTAAATATATATAGGTATTCTCACCACTTCACGTGTTCTATATGTTATATCAGACAGACACTCTTGTCACAGAAACTAAGCCTATGTTATTTGCCTTGAATTAAGGAATATCCTTTCATAACTAGGAAACCTCGATAAAGCAGTTTCACAAGATAATCTAAACTGACATCTTGGAATTTTACGAATTTATCAACATTAAGTACTACTCATTCCGTCTTAAATTATCTTACGTAATTTGTAGAAACAGTTATCTCAAATTAT
Source organism: Nicotiana sylvestris (assembly GCF_000393655.2). NCBI lineage: Eukaryota > Viridiplantae > Streptophyta > Magnoliopsida > Solanales > Solanaceae > Nicotiana > Nicotiana sylvestris. The sequence continues at coordinate 62,091,650 of NC_091058.1, forward strand.
TTGTTATTTTAGAAGTTCAACACAAATTATTTTTTTTATTTTACACTTAGTAGTAATTGTTCTTGAAGGTAAAGATGACACATAAATCTTCAATAAAGAGATATTATACCTTAAGACATAAATAAGAGTAAAATAGTCAAAAATTCTTTCTAATTAATGTTTCTTAACTGTTGTGTAAAAAAATATATATAATTTGAGACGGAGTAAGTGACAAAACGATCTTTTTCATCCAAACTGAACTTTTAGTAATATCTTCCTATGACAATAAATAATAGTAATAAAATAAAGAGCTTAAAACTTTTCAGGTAAATATTTTTGGACTTGAATATGCTATACTAATTAATAGACAACTTTCTTTTTAGGTATCAATCATTCCAGGCAATTTTGTGTATCTTTTTTTATTTTATTTTTCATTTGGGGGGATGGGGTAGGAGATTGATTGAAGCAGTCAACATTTCCAGGCAGACATTCTCTTGTATGGTCCCAAAGTTTACCCTTTTAAAACTAATAATTTTTCTGATGATGAATTTTCTTTTCTTCTCTTAGTTTTGCCCTTTATAAATTTCCCTATTATAAAAGGACTACTGGAGATATATTTAAAGAGGACCCCATTGAACAATGCAGCTCATGTGCTCTCTCAGCTTCAAAACAAGCTGTAATTTTGTCTCATACTTTGACAACTACATCAATGCTTTTACTTATTTAATGAACCTTAAATATGTTTTTTCATCCATACCTCCAAGATTTCCAACCACATGTTTAACTTACACATCTTTTTTCCTTTTCCAAATCAAGAGGCTTCTCTGTTTTAGGGAAATGGAATTTTTACTATACTAACACGAGCGATGGTAAAGTTGTTGTCACGTGAATAGGAGGTCACAGATTCGAGCCGTGAAAATAACTTATTGCAGAAATATAGTGTAAGACTGCATACAATAGACCCTTGTGGTCCAGCCGTTCCCGAAATTCCGCGCATGGTGAAGCTTAATGCACCGGACTACCTCTGTTTTAACAAGTAGTGACGAAGACATGTAATTTTCAAGATTAACACAGTAACTGTTATTTATCTCCAAGACGTGATTTTCACACAACTGTTAGAAGTTAACAAAGTTATTGGAAAACCAGCCCATTGATTCTTGTCTTCATTTTTGTGGCTTTTATCAACCAGTCATAATCTTTTTGGCTCTCTCTTGTTCTCTCTGTCTCTCTCTCTCTCTGTTTATCTTGTACAATTAAGAAAGAATGTCACAACACCCTTTGTTCACAATCCAATATCATCTTTATTCCAATGGCTTCTCTTCAAGAATTGCTAACTGAAGAAGGTTTTGAGAGTACAAAAAGAACACCTACAAAAACTCACAGAAAAGTCAAGTTCAAAGACAGAACAACTTTTCAAGAAGATTCCAACATTGCTTTACCTATTTACATTTGCCATGACAGAAGATCATCCTTGGATTTCTCCAAGAACAAATCCAGAAGACCCTTTTCCAGTTCTAGTTCTTCGGTCCACTCATCGAAAAGATCAAATGTAAAGTCCATTGTTGAAGTCGATATTCCAAGAAGAGATGAGCCTGCTATTGATGAAGTTGCTATTAGAGCTGTCATTTCTATACTTAGTGGCTTTGTAGGACAATATTTGAGGGACAAAGATTTTCGCGAAACCATTAAGGAGAAATGCTATGCTTGTTTTGTGAGAAAGAAGAACCATAATTCAGATAATGGGATTTTTGCAGATATGGAATTGGCTATTGAGAGTATAGAGAGACTAGTTGAGAGCATTGATGATACACAGAGGGAAGTAAAAGTTAAGTCTTTGCAATACTCTATTAGGCTATTAACAATTGTGTCATCTTTGAATTCCAACAACACTGGAAATGTCTCAACTTGTGGAATTCCCAATTCCAATCTCTCTGCTTGTGCACAGCTCTACTTATCTGTTGTTTACAAGCTAGAAAAAAATGATAGAATTGCAGCTAGGCATTTGCTGCAGGTATTCGTTGATTCGCCATTTCTTGCTCGGACACACTTGCTTCCTGAACTTTGGGAGCATTTGTTTCTTCCTCACCTTCTTCATCTCAAGATTTGGCATACACAAGAAGTAGAAGTTTTTTCAACTTTGGATTGTGTTGACAAGGAGAAGCAGATGAAAGCCTTAAACAAGGTTTATAATGACCACATAGATATTGGTACAACAAAGTTTGCTCTTTACTATAAACAATGGCTCAAGGTTGGTTCCCAAGCCCCTGCTGTTCCTTCTGTACCTTTGCCTTATAAAGTGGGTCACTCGCCTTCAAGAAGACGATCTTTGGATTCTTTCACCTCCAATTCCTCCATCAAGAATAACTCACTGTAAGTTAGGATGTTCTTAATTACATAAGTTACACTCCAAAATCATGGTAAAACTGTTCTTTTTATGTACTATGTTTCTTAGGATAGGTTTGAGTTTGAATGTTTTTTGTTATCCTGAAGATATCGAGCTGTTTTTGGACCGATTATGGAGAGGAAATCCATGGATGTTGCAAGAAATGGAATTTGGGATTATAAGGAGGAAGAAGAAGAGAAGATTTCATCCATTGGAGATGGCAATTATGTTCCAGTAAGTGACCAAGAATCCTTTACATGTTGCTTTCTATTGATTCTTATAAGGGTATAATCAGAACTCTACCCAAATTCTTGATTTTGACAGAAGAAAGCAGTGGTTCATCGAAGATCACCGAGTCAAAGTTACAGAACCCCAAAACATGATCTGTGGGCTCAGACTCATAAAAAATCAGACTACTTCCGGTTTTTCAATTGTCAAAGTGAGCCTGTAGAGTTCTTGAGAGAAGGAAACAATAAGATTGGCAGTGTTTCCATCAGAAAGGAAGAAAAAACCACTCCTTCTGTTTCAAGTGATCTAAGTAGAGCTATCTTCGCGATTTGCTCCTCAGATAGCTTAAGTGACTGTGAACTGGCAATCCGTTTGGTAGCAAAATCTTGGCTTGATTCTCGTGGAGATCCCGAGACTGTAAAGACATTGTCAACTGCACCAGTGATTGAAGGAATAATGAACGTTTTGTTTGCATCCGAAGATGATGAGATCTTGGAACTAGCAATCTCAATCTTAGCAGAACTAGTCACTAAGAAGGAGATGAATGGGCAAATCATTCGCAACTCGGATCCACAGCTTGATATCTTCTTGAGACTATTGAGAAGTAGCAGCCTGTTTCTTAAGGCTGCAATTCTACTTTACCTAGTGCAGCCTAAGGCTAAACAGATGATATCTATTGAGTGGATTCCATTAGTACTTCGAGTTTTGGAATTTGCAGATCAGTTGCAGACGTTATTCACGGTTCAACGTAGTCCTCAAGAGGCTGCATATTACTTGCTTGATCAACTACTTACTGGTTTTGATGAAGACAAGAATTTTGAAAATTGTAGGCAAGTCATTTCACTAGGGGGGTTGGGGTTGTTGCTGAGAAGAGTTGAAATGGGAGATGTCTCAGAAAAGAGTAAGGTGGTTTCTGTTATGTACTATTGTATTCAATCTGATGGAAGCTGCAGGCATTACCTGGCCAACAACTTGAATAAAGATTATCTTCTTCCTCTTCTTTTGCTTCAAAACCAGCAAAACGCTCGCGGACACATTTTTGCATTTCTCACAGAGCTTCTCTGCATTGACAAGTAAGATTTTCTTCTAGCACTACTCATATGACATCTCCTTATTCTTGCATTCAAATGAAAAAGTAGTACTAATTTTGTATGAAACAACAGGCAAATTCAAAGAATAGAATTCTTACGTGGTCTACTAAGTGGATGGGGAATGGTGAACACCTTGCACATTTTTCTAGTTTATCTCCAAAGAGCTCAACCAGAAGAACGCCCCGTTATCTCTGTCATATTGTTACAGCTTGATCTTTTGGTAAGTCCGTTTCCATTATAGTCTTGCCCGATTCAAAGAATCATCCCCTGAAGAGAAAACCCCGCTTTTTATAAAAAGAGATCCTCATTTAGTTGCAGTCATGCTGCAGGGAGATCCGAATGAGTGCAGCGTATATAGAGAAGAAGTAATAGATGAAATAATAAAAGCATTGGACTGTCAAGTATTCAATGAGAAAGTCCAAGTACAATCAGCTAAAGCTCTACATATACTAGGGAGTTGTTTTTCCTATACTGGAGTGCCAATAGTGGAGCAATTGCTATTAAAAGAAGCAGGCTACGACGAAAACACTGGGGATTCATATCATGGCAAGAACATCATCCTTAACAGTTATATGAACCTGGTAATTACCCCTTTTCATGACCCTTTTTTCCTATTGAACTTTAACGAAAACTCCGTATTCACCTAGTCCTTCAACTAAATTTCAGAATGAAGAGGAAGAGGCAACAAGAAATTGGCAAAGGAAAACAGCAAGAGTGTTGCTTAACAGTGGAAGCAAGAGGCTATTGGCTTCTCTTGTAGATACAATAGCCAATGGAATTCCCTGTTTAGGGAGAGCAAGCCTAGTTACTGTTTCCTGGATGAGCAATTTTTTCTGTTCCATCGAGGATAAAGGGGTTCGGTCTGTAGTATGTTCGGAGCTAATTCCAGAGCTGATCAAGCTATTGAAGTACAATAATGCTATAGAGGAAAGAGTTCTTGCTTCACTTTCATTACTCAAACTGGCTAACAATTCAGGTATGGTATTTTGCAAGATATACTAATCTAACTTTATCACACAACATAGTACATGAAACTACTTGGACACTTTTTAAACAGAGTTTTGGTCTTTGTGATTTTCAGATTATTTGGCGAAATTGTCTCCATTAGATAAGGAGCTCATAAGTGACCTGCATAAACTCTCAGAAGTAACATGGACAGCAAAGGAGCTTATTTCAATTATTTCGAGCAGCTTTAGGCATCAGCAACTTAATGTACCTTAACAATTTGTTTTTCTTCAGCAAATTAATCATTCTACCTTGTACATGGTATGAAGCACAGGATGTCTATATTTTAGTCCTTGGTGGGAGATAATTTTAGTAATAAATGAGGCTATTTTTCAATCCCAACACTTGTTGTTCTTTCTTGAGTCATTCATAAATAACTACAGTTGATTGCAAAACGAGTATTGCCAAAGAAACAATTGAGTGATCAGCTGGGTGAGAGCATACTTAAGAATTTAACCAGATTTGAGATGACATATAATCATCCATATAAACTGAAAGAAGATCAGAAAGAAACAATTGTGGTCTTGGCTTTTTACTTGCTATATAAATTACCTAATACTTTCATAGGTGCTATAATCATCATTCAAGCCAGATGCTTTGGAATATGACACAGGTTGTTCCTCTTCTACGATATTACAGTGTATAGCAGCAATGACTATGTCACAATAACATTTGTTGCAGAACCTGCAAATAACATTGCAAACTGAGGCTGTCAAGATTTTTGCCACATAGCCACTACTATATTGAGGGAATATAGTAGTGCAGTGGAAATAAAACATTGAACTTGGAGTGTGTGTATGTAAGTATATAATAAGTAAAGAAATATTAAAGAAAGCAACAATTACCTTTATTCCCAGTTAAAAGTAAATTAAAAATAACAACCGGAAGCTCTTAGAGCCCAATTGTAATTTGATAAATTATGCAAAAAAAGAATCGCTTTTAATGTTGCCATATTGTGTAGATATGGTGTATATAATTTTGATTTCTTTCTTAGTTTAGAACAGGTGTCTATCATACTTCAATCTGATCCTCTTTGCATCCTGTCATATCCTTTAGTTTTATCATTGAAACCTGCTCATCATTGAAGAATGTGTGATTTCTACATAATGTTTCGAGCTAGGGTTTTTTTTCCCTGGGTAAATGTGCATATTTATGTTATTACACATGCTTCCTACTCTATTGTTTGTCGATTTATTGTTATTTTGTCGTGCATGTGCATCTTTTGAGGTGGTCCTTTAATTTCTGATTTCTGATGGTCTATTATTGGTTTGAGTTGTGTGTTTTTGCTCGTGTATAATCGAATGGGGTCCAAATATCCCTTATGCATGTGATTAAGTACATTGGAAAGTGGTAGTTCTGCATTCTTTATTGTAATGTTTTGCATTCTTTACTGTTTTTCCCATTCTTTATTGTTTGATTTTTTATTTCTTTATTAAGTGAGGTCCATTTTGTATAAAGTATTACTGGTTGTTTACCTCGAAAATACGAGTAACAATTAAATTTGATTTGTGGTTTTAAAGATATGTGATTTAGTTCAATACCAATTAATAACAAAGAAATATGAAGTAGAAATAAGAGAATCAAACCAATATTACTCAGCAGTAGTGACCTCGAGCTTAGTGACCTCGAAGTGGGCTTAGGATAATAAGAACAATAAAGCAAGAAAAGTAAAGTAAGTAAGAGCAGTAGAGCTAAGGACAATTCTGATGAACAATAGGCAAAAAGTAGAGAGTATATTCTGATTAGATGATGTTATAAATGATTGAGGTCCCCTTTATATAATAGGAGAATTTCTAAATAAGGCATATTTCTATTTACAGTAAGGAATATTCTTGGTACAGTTGTCTAACTGTCTAGTACGGAATTGTACAATCTTATTTCGGGATTTGCGCCATGATCTTGGGGACATGGCAGGAATATAGCCCATTCTGTTACAAGTCCATAACGGTGCTATTCCGAGGTCAAGCGTGTATCATGCTCTGCCTTCGAACTCTGGTCTGGACCCTCGAGCTCGAGCTCGAGCTCGAACTCGATCTTGCCTGGATTCGGACTTCAGACGACCTCTCGAGTATATGGATCGGAGGCATACGATCTTGACCGTATACAATGGTCATAACGTTTTTTACATTGTCTTATTTATGTTTGTAGATAGTTCTTGTTGACCTAGTATTCAATTATTGGGGTTACTGAATTGTAGAGTCACACCTAATCTATTCAAAGAAGTTGGTTCATATCTGGAAAGATAAAGATTCTGACCTATTGTCCTTTAAAGATATAGTGGATGAGTACATTCTTCAATTATGGTATATAGGGGTACAACAATTAATAATTACTGGCTCATCTGGTAAGTGGTATGAAGTTGAAGGAGATATAGGGATTAGACATCTTTCATGCCTTGTCTGTGATGAATTTAAGGTACTAAATGTCTATGTTGTAGATAAGTGTGAAGAAAATGTTTGTGTCTCAAACATTATCAACCATACTGAGGCTTACTGCCCAGTTTTTGTGTATAATTATGTATCCTTTGGATTATTATATATTACTTGGAGGAAAATAATATTATATGTTACTTTTTATTTATTTAGTTATATAAATACAGCATAAAAAATTCTGTATACGCCTCTGATCTTTGTGTTGAAGAATTTCTTTCTCCATCTAATTACATAAAATGAAGAATTTCTTTCTCCAAGACTTAGTAGAGTATCACCTGCGCGACAGATATACAATAGTTGAGCATTCGAACTTTATGCTTATTGTCTAACTTTAAAAGTATCACATGATATCACATGCCCATGCTGCAAACTCTTACTTGTCAATACCATAATCTATACTATATTAAAAGCATGAAGGTCCTTAGCGAAATGTCGTTCGCCTTTTTTATCCTTCATAAACAGATTTTACACTGGATAAAATTGTCATTCAATTATTTTTTCTATAAATTAGGAGTTTAAAATCAACTAAAATTTTGGTCATTAAATATTTTTCTATTTGAACTCTCTAGCAATTCCTAATATTTAAGAGTTTAAAATCTATTATATTATTCTTTATAAAAAAAATTCCTTATTTTAAAACTTTTACTTATTAGAAAAGCTGCATTTATAAAATTACAAAACCTTAAATAGTTGGAAGTGCGTAATGTAGAATACAATTCCTTCACTATATTATGTTATTAGAATACTTTTAGTTGGGGCCGAGAAAAAATTGTTTATATTTGGTTAATTTTTAATTCTCTTCTTTTAATTTTTTGTTACCTTTGTATTAAATATGTGAAATTTACACACACACACATACATACATATATATATATATATATATGTTCACATATTTACATTATATTGAAGTCATGTCATCGGTAATCTGTAAAATATTTTAATACTTAGCTCATCAATTAGAATAACAAAGAAAATACTTAGAATATAAATGAGAAAGAAAGTGAGCGAAAATTAGTCCACGAACATTAAATAACACTAGCGGTCCAATAACATAAAGATCCAAAAATAAAGTACTCATTGATTCTTTACTATTTTAGAATAAATTTTTATTTAAAAATTAAATTTTGTAATGTATTTGATAAAAGTGTAATTACAATTAATATTTTAGATTTGTGACGAGCTATATCTCTTACACTTTTATATCTTACACTTAGATTATATCAAAGTACAAAAAATATTGCAGCTAAAAATTCATAATCTATTTATTTACATTTACATATTTTGCACTTTTATTATAACTCAAGCACACATTTTAATATAATATTAATGAAATCTTATTTTAAAATAGTTAATTATTTTGACAGGGTACACGCGTAACGCGCGTACGCTAAAACTAGTAGTATTTAATTTTCTTTAGTGTCTTCCTCACATTCATTAGTCGTCGTATGTACAAGAGCCCTTTCTTTCTTATTTCTGTATAATTATGTATCCTTTGGATTATTATCCGAAATGTTCGAAATTTCATTGATGATTAAATGTATAACCACCCTATGAAACAAAAAGTCCTCTTGTGATATCCTGTACATCAACGAGATACACCCTTTTAATCCTTATTGAGAATTTGAAGATATCATGATATACACCTACAGGAGCGTACGCAGAATTTTTCGTAAGCGGTATCGATATTGAAACAGTAAATATATGAATAAATTATTTTAATAATATTGTATTTTAAAAAATAATTCAGAACATATTATTAAAACATATAATGCAAATATATTACGACAACTCGCCTCGACGGATTTACACTTTTTAAAATATATTTATAATAGCCTATTTGGAGTAACTTTTGTAGATGGAAGGCACGAAAAGCAGTAGTACTTCAGTGGTTTTGTTCATACTTGCTTTAAAATAGGTGTTGGGTTCAATCCTTCCGAGCATTACTTTTTAAACAACGGAAGTTCGAAAAAAATATATATTAAACTACATGTCAAAATTGAGACTCGAACTCACGATCTGAGCTCGGGAGAAGAAGCGCTCGACCAATGAAGTAAAACGTAACTAAAAATATATATTCAATGTTGTCATTTTATTTTATATAACTAAAGTTTCATACTATTATTTATATGTGTATTTAATAAAACAATTCGACCAAACGGTGTCGAATGACACCGCTTGGATGAAGGTAAATCCGCCCCTGATTACTGAGTGGTCACCAAGGTCTATTGAATAAACTATATCCATAGAAAAAGAAACATCTATCTATTAATATAGAAAAGGAGAGGCAAATCAATGATATTATGCCAAGAGTCAAAACGAAATATTAACACATGTCATATTTTAAGACAAAACTCCAATAAATTTGGAGATTCAAAAAAAAAATGAAAATAGAAAAAAACTTACAAAATTTTAAACCATTAATTTGGCCAGTTATTCACATCCCACGTCTGGGAAGATCTATTCACACCATGCCCAAGTTTTTTGGGCATATCTTTTTTAAACCTGAAAACTAAAAAAATATAATTACTCACGTCATTTTTTTTAAAGAGAATTTTACATAAAAATATTAATAATGGAAAAAAATACTCCACGATCGTTAATTAAAAAGATGGACTCCCATGTTTTTTCTTTAATTTTTTATTTATTTTATTATAAACCTAAATATTCGACTACAAACCTAAATATTCGACTACAAAAATTATTTGTAAATAATTTTACATAGAATAGGAAGAAAGGAAAAAAAACACTCCACGATGCTCTTCCCAAACGTGGGCATCAAAACCTAACTCCATAACTTAGAAACTGTCTCCTATGCTAATAATGTCTCAAACAGTCTGCTACTTCTTTTCTTTTCTTTTACACTCCCTTTTTTCTCTGCTCAAAATACATAACTTTGCAAATATGGCTACAACACTTCATGAAATCAGTCAAATTTCAAGCAACTTGATGAAATTGAATCTCAAAGTTAGAGTCGTTCGAATGTGGGAATCCCGGATCGTTTGAATCCTGAAATATCATATGCCATTGAGTTGATTTTACAAGATGCAAAAGTAACATAGTCAACTTTAATAGTTCTAAATTTCTTTCTTTTCTACTTTTATGATAAATTTTTCACAATAAACTGTACTAAATAAACGATTATGTGTAGTACCAGTATTCTGTTTCTGTTTCTGAAAGGTTATCATCGAAAAGTTTGTTATTAATTTCTTTAGGGTGAACTTACGTCAATTTTGATTATTCAACTTTACTTAGTTTTAAAGTTCTCTTCTTTTTTGGTTTAACGGATAAAATTTCCGCAATAAACTTTACTAATTAAATGATTATACCAGTATTCTTTTTCTGTTTCTGAAAGTTTATCATTAAAAAATTTGTTATTACTTTCTTTAGAACGAACATACCAAATTTTTTCTTATATATGAAACGATTATGTGTAGTATGATTATTTCTCTATCTGTTTGTTAAAGTTGTATTCACAATTGTGTTTCTCAATTGTCTAAGAAAAATGCAGGTAATTCAAATTATGTATAAAATATTCTTTAATTGATATGGAGTTCACTATAAAAATTATTATAATTCATCTATACTGAATCTTTGTACGGTTTAACTTCTATTGTGTTCAAAATAAATCTCTGTCAGATATCAGCTATGCTCGCCTCGGTTAAACTATTATCGACAAGTTTGTTATTAAGTTTGTTATAATGGACATACTGAAACTTGGCTCATATATAGATGATTCTATTTTTTTTGTACTATGGTGGAGGGTTGGGTGTGGTAATAGTGTGAATACTTAATCGTGTTTAAACAGCCCTTTATCTATTGACATGGTCCAATTAGTAGAGGTTTTTGAATTTGTTCTATTTTGTTTTTTTCTTGAACAAGGACAACTATCAGCCACAACCACAGGCGCAGCTACAGACACACGTGCAGAAGCAGGAACAAAAAGAGGTGGACAGTCTTAAAGACGAACTCTCAAGGCTCAACATAAAACAGTTGTATGTCTCTGTTAATTATGCAAATCATTGATTAAAGATATTTACTACTTGAACATGGTTTAAATCTACGTATGTGATTGACTGTTATTTCAGGCGGTTGTTCGGCAAGGACCTTAATGGTTTGGGTTTGAATGAACTACGACTGCTTGAACATCAACTAAATGAAGGACTATTAGCCATAAAGGATATGAAGGTGTGATGATTGCTTTGATTATTCAGTTATTAGTGCCACAAGGTGTAGTCAAATTTTTCGAGAATATCTATTTTGTTGAATCTTGAAATCTGAGCTATAATATTCTACATTCTAGGAATAATTGTTGATACAACAACTAGAGAACTCAAGGAGGCAGGTAAACCACATCAGAAAGTTGAAATATTTATATTTTTTATTCCAGCAAAAAAAAGATTAGAAGTAAGAATGAGCATTTCTCATGTTCTGCTCATGTTTCTTTTTGGATGATACCTATCTAGGAGGAGAAGGCTGTGTTGGAGAGTGAAACCTTACGCAGACAGGCAAGACAAGCCTTTATTTTTGTTTCTATTGATTTACAGTCTATAACTCCCCCCTTTAGCTTCCCGGTGGTTACTGACTGACCATATTTTTTTAGAAGGTAACAACTTAACTGCATCAAAAATTCTACTCATGAATGATGAAATTTTCTGGAAACAGTGTGTCTTGACTAAAAAAGTTATATCTCTCTGTAGACACCTCAAAACCATGATTCACTTGTGTCGTTGAAAAGAGCACTTCTATAACTAAAACATATACAAAAAACAAATCTACATTCTTTGTATATTTATAAAGATATACTTTTGAATTTATTTTTGAAATATTGGTATTCTGATTTTCACATCTTTACGTGTCCTCACTAATAAAATCATATCTTTCTACAGACACGTCAAAACTATCATTTGCTTGTGCTGTTGGAGTTAGAACTTCTGGAACAATGATATATAAAAAAAAAATAGGTCCACAATCTTTGAATATTTATACAAATAATCTTTTGATCTCAGTTTAAAATTTTGTCCTTATAATTTTAAGCTTTGTGCATCCTGACTAAAAAATAATACATCTCGCTGCAGGCATGTCGAAACCATGATCCACCTATGCCGTTAGAGAGAGGACTTCTTCAACTACATTACATACAAAAAATTTGGTTAAAACTCTATGTAAATTCATACAAATATTTTTTTGAACTCAATTTTGATTTTCTATCATTGTGCTTTTAACAGCTTTGCGCATTCTGGCAGTAAAAATTATATTGCTGGTGCATCGTCTTTTTTTTGATATCGTATTATTTTTTATTTTAATGCTTCCATTTTCTTTCGCTCGCACTTCTATAGAGTTACAGTTTGAGTTTACTTGAAATATCAAGTTCCAATATCCATATCCATATCATAGAATTGCAGATGATAAAAAGTATCCAATGCCAAAGTATTCAATTGAAAGTTAATTTTTCAGTGATTGGTGGTTTCCCTGTAATGAGGTAATCCCTTGAGTCTTTGCTTCACCTTTAAGAATGATCAACAAAGGAGGCATTCAATGTTCTCGAAATTTTCTTTAGTAAGGCTACTAACATGAAGGTTCTTGAGTACAAATCATCTACTCATGATGAGATAGTTACGTCTGCTAGCACCAAAGTGAAGATCAATCCTATGAAGGCAAGTAATTTGTGAATACCAATATTTTTCATTTTCAGAGGTTTAATGAATGAAAGAAATCACGATACAAGCCGCGATGAGGTTCATATCTGTTGAGTAATTTTTATTAACTTCAAATTAACTATTTTGGTACTGTTGATTTTGTATTAAGATTATAACATATTTTCAGACCTTATAAAGTAATTTTTTGTTGTTAATCTTGACATAAAAATATTACTGCAATAATGTGAAAATTTAATTTTTTAATAAAATTATTTTTAGTAAGTTCTGAAAATATTATTGCAATACTTAATGATTGGTGCTGACCTTTGTAGCTTTACTTGCTTGATTGATGGAATTGTTACTTGATGGAGGAATCGACTTAAGAAATAATATAATAACAATGTGACATAGATTCATAGACTGTTAACAAATTGAAGAAATATGTTAATGAAGTTAAGATTTTCATATCAACGTACGTTTTCAAAGACTTAATAGCCTGTGATATATATGTTCTATTATAGATAACTAATAAATTAAAATACTATTAATTTGTAGCTACAATTTGATTGTGTTTGAACATTTATTTCTGTTTGCTTGTGCCGGTCCATGAAAACAGTCAATAATATCTCCGTGCTATTTTAACCATTACATATGGTGGCAGAACACAGACTTGATCTCCTCCATCATTTGGCAAAGCTTGCTTCTACTTTTATGGTACAATCTTCTCATATTCCTCAATAGTTATAGTTGTACATCAATTTGTGCGAGTGCAAATTACGTTGATATTACTTCTTATTTCTTATGCAGTTAAATTGGTCCTGAAGAAGCTTTGTTATTTGTCACACCTTTATATCATTACTTCTCATTTCTCAGGATCTTGAAATATGCTAAATTACTACAACACTGCATAATTTATGCTAACTTTCTGCAGAAAATGGTATGAACTATTAGCTAGAGTACTCATACGAAATAACATAATGATATGTTTTAATAATGGTTAAAAAAAATTGCAAGTGGTGAATGTGTGATGTATTTGTCTAAACAATGTTAACAACATATGAACATTATAATCTTTTTATTATTATCCAGATTTTTGTTTGTGATCGTAGGGCAACCCTTAATGGAGCATTTTCTTGATTCTATTTTTGTTTCACTTTATGATATTTCTGTTTTCGGTAGAGATATTGATACTGCAATTGCTTCAGTTTTTAAAGAGGAGATAAGTTGATTTTAGAAAATTTTTGCAATTTAAAAGAACAATGAATAGCTTTTCTAAAAATTCAAATTTTATTAGGACTATTTATGAGCATATGAATATGAATATAGGATAAACATTTTTATTCTGATAGTTTATATTTGTACAATAGAACTATAACACAAAGTTTCTTCCTTACAAGTGTGCTGAAAAATTCATAAAAAGTTTAACAACTATTATTAATATTCTCGCTTTCTTTACAGATGATTCAGAGAGTAGTTGAACAATTGAATGAAGAAGACGATTCTTATGAAAAAACAAAATCAAAGTACATTGTGACAGTGGGGTGACTTGCCATTGACTTATATTACCATACTTAGACACCATTTGAGAGACCTGTATGAAAAAAGTAAACTGCAGAAACTCCCTATGGTTGCTATAAGGCTTTGTGATGCAATTCCCTATTCCATATGTATATTGACACTGCATTTACATATTCATACAATAATAATATTTGCATGTTCCTTATTGTCTATCGTATTTTTAAAATAATATTTTTTTATGAAAAACTATATTTAATATTTTCCGCGCCGCGAGCAGATACTAGTGAAGAGAGAAAATGCAAATCACATTGAATAACTGATAAACAGACTTCAAGTAGCTCACGCACTTACATAGAAGAAATTCAGTTTCTGTCTCGGAATACTTAAATAAAAGACGTCACTCAATTTAAAACAGAGTCGCAAACTTCAAACACACTGGCAGTGGCCTCAAAGGACCAAAGTAAACACACAAAATAAAACGTCAAACCATTAACACATCACTGGACAAACTCACTCCTAGAAGTCACACCTCTAAAAGTGAGGACCACAGAAAGTAAAAGACTGAATGGCAGTAAAACAAACATGAAATGCCATTAGATTCACGCACAAACACCTTGCTAGGTCGATAGGAAGGAGGTTCAAATGCGTTTGGAAATGGGCATCTCCAAAATGTGGACAACCACCTCCTCCACCGGCGTGGGAGTGGTGAAGGAGATCAAAAAGCTGGGTTGTCTATCATCAGACAGAACACAAAAGGTGGCTTCCATCAGACAGAACAGTATGGGGTACCTGCGATCAGACAAAGAACATTATGTTCTGCAGATTGGGGTGCAAATTATAGAATCCTTGTTCAAATGAGGCAGTTGAAGAAGATGACGATGAAGCTGCGAAGGATGTAGTTGAAGACACAGGAGACTGCATCTCCATAAGCACCTCTTGGAACATCCGTCCCCGGTAGGCAACAAGGTCAGCATAGTAAACTGGTGGAACAAGTGAAACAGGTTTTGTGCACCGCGCGAAGGTGAAGCACATGTTGTATATAAGCTTCTGTAAGCGGTCAGAATTGAAGCCATTCTCATCCCACAAAACATGATAGTGAGTAGGCTTGCTAGTTCCCAATCCTCCAAAATGGCTGCAAAGATAGAAGTCAAAATCAGATGGATGAACAATTACTGTGTCCACAACAGTACCCGGAGGTACATTGCCAGGGCCACCATCAGGAAATAGTCGTGTATGGTGTCTTTTCTGAGCCACAACAAGAGTGATTGCTGGTCGATAGTGATCATCGTATATAGCCTTCATCAAATCAACCAGCTCTTCATTAAGTACCATATCAAATTGGCCCTCACTCACACCATCACGGAAAACAACAATTCTGTTTGGTTTAACCGAGTTGAGTCGAGCGTACGCATTCAGTAGGTCTGCACACATGCTCCCAAAATTTAGTATCTTCTCAGTCCTGTGGTCCTGAGGACAAACTCTAGCCGCATATCTATTAGCGGCTGGCCAGTTGACAGTGGCAACAACAGCTGCTATGGATGGACATGTCACATTCCTTGCAGCAGGATGATTAACATCAGCTCCAATGAACATGACATTGTCTTCACCTCCAAAATTAGGGAGCCTTTCCGTAAGTTCCATATTGCTACCTCCCAATTTTGCATTAATCTTAATACAAAGGTTTGCAAGATATTGATCTTGTCCCTTGTTGGCTAGAGATGACAAGCAACATTGCGTTACAACACCAATTTTTGTTTCAGAGACCCATTTAAGATATTTGTATCCATTGTGCTTTGCTGCCATAACACAAACTATCATTTGCAGTTGGCCCTTGATTTTCTTGTCAGCTGCATGAACCACACCTCTGAGGAGATCTTCAACCTTTCTAACTGCAGAGAGCTCATACATGCCAGTGAAATGTTTTATGACAGGTTCTTCCATGTTGATCCCTAACTTTTTGCACCGCTCTTTCAATCTAAAGACAAATTCATCAGCTCTTAGCCTAAAGTTGGGGCTGCGTTCCTGGGAGCTAAAATCTATCAGAGCCCATTGCTGAAGCGCCTTGCCTTCCACCACAGATTTCCCAACAAGGTTCCACTGGCATTTATTATCCAGGGGAACTCGACTTAGACCACTTAGCTTCAAATCAGGGGTAGGAAGGATACGACCCGAAACACAGGTCATGTTCCTATCAACTCCAATTTCAAAATTACGGGTGACAGCCCTGTTATAATCAAGTGAAAGTTAGGAAAAGAATCAGTAACAATAAATACTTTAATAACATATATCAATATATCACCACATTCACAAAATCATGGAAGCATTGCAAAAATGAATGGTTGCCAACTCACCACTTTATGAAATGTCTAAGCAAGGGGAAAAACCCAACACAAGATTAAACACAAGCAAACCATACAATTAACGTGAACAAAGGTTAAACAGACAGCAAAACTGACCACAACTTTGTAACAACTGTATCAAATAACAATTCAGTACTTTATGAAATGCCAAAGCAACGAGCGAAACACGATTAAAAAATACCAGCGCCATAAGTGGAATGAATAAACACGAGAAAACCATAGAATTAAAGATCAGAAGTCCAACATGCAGCTATGCAGCATAACCGGATCACAACTTTGCAACAACTAACAAGTGTATCAAAAACCAAACATTTCTTGTGGGGGAGAGCTAGAGACGGATCTAGCATTTAAACTCTATGGGTCCAGCCTTTAAAGGTCTTAGTATTGAATTCAATATAGACAGAAAGTTATGGGTTCATATCCACTATTTATTTCAATTTCATTGAATTTTTGCATATAAATTTGTACTCCGCGCCAAAAGTTATGGGTTCAATTGAACCCGTTTCTATATGACTACAAGAAGAAATTCAAGGAAGCATAAAAAAACTCATAGAAGGAAACACAAACAAACATGAAAGAAATTTAAGGAATTCACATACCCGCATGGCCCATCTTCAGCCCGTACCATTTCACATATTGCCTCCCTTCTCTCTCGCGGTGGAACTAGTGATATTTTTTTCATAAACAAGGCTGAATCCTTATCTAAATGCTCCTTAGGATACCGCTGTCCCTCGATCAAGACACAGAATTCCATTGGGACATAGTTTTTCTTATTACCTTTTCCAAGATCTAATGAAGGTAAATTTTGGTACCTAATCTCCTTCTGATATTTTTCCCTGAAGTAGTCAACAAGAAAAACTTTCTTAGGAGGATCTTTGCCTTCTGGATCTTCAAGGATAAAATGAAGGTCGCGAGTCTTCTCATCAGTCAGCTTCTTAACAACATATTTCTGACTGCTACGACGATGAGTTACTTTGACTTTCAAACCAACCAATGCATCCTCTGCATCTCTTCTTCGAGTAAAATTATTTTCATTAAACTCTCCAATATATTCCCTCAGGAAATCTAGCACAGGCACTGCTTTGCGGAATGCCAAGACTGAGTAATCTAGGCACAAGGTAAGCCCTCCAGATGTAGGCTTTAGGCTTTGCTGAAAACCTCTATATGCAGCAACTCCAAACCCAAAGTCATGTTCAGCCAAGTGCTCATTTGAGTAGAAGCTACGACCTGCAATTATCCTTAACCTAGAAGGATTTTCTTTCATAACCAAATCCATTCCTTGTAGTACATCACGAGGTATGTATGAGAGGCTTCCACTCAAATATTCTTTCAACTTGCAAAGTTTCAGTTCAGCAACAAACTTGATGGTAAAGACATACGAGCGTCCCCCGCCCTCATCCCCATCTGAGCAGTTCACAGTGAACCGCCCAGTAGGAAGTTGGACAGCACTGAAAATGTTCTTCTCACCATCATATGCAGTTTTATCTATTGGAAATTGACCAGGATTATCAGCAAACAGCTTATCTCTTATCATACGAAGATCAGACTTGTTTATTGACTTCTTCACAGCGCGGGTTTCAACAGTCATGATTTGCTTGATATCGACATCATAATGCATAATGGTAGCCTGAGGATTAAATCTAACAGGAAAATGATTAGCAAGCAGTCTAATTGACTTGACAGCAACTTTTCCCGTATCAGGTCGTGCTATAGGTACAAGCTTTCCGTTGTTACTTTCCGAAGGAGATGATGTACTCTCTTTTTCTGTAATACTCAGCGACTTCAGATCAACTTGAACAGGATCTACACAAAAAGATACAATGCATTTTAAAATTCTTGAACATAAAATGAAAGAACACACCATTTTATGGGTATAAGTTAATACCAGAAGACTGAGGAGGAGGACTAGAGCCTGAAGGTGGACCCCACTGGCGAACATTTGATGCTTCTGAGCTACTGGGTTGCTCATCCCGCTGCTGCTGGTTTCCACCACCGTGTTGTGGTAGCTGCTGCGACGGTGGCCTGACCCAAGCAGTACCACTGCCGCCACTAACATGTTGCTGCGGCGGTGGCCGGGCCCAAGCAGTACCACTGCTGCCACTACCATGTTGCTGTGGCTGCTGCGGTGGGGGCCGGGCCCAAGCAGTACCACCGCCGCCACGGCTAACCCATGTACCACCACGACCCGGATTTTGTCCAACTGGCTGCTGCTGACCCGGCTGATTATACGGAGCCCCACGAGCCTGATACTGACTCTGACCCGGACCAGATGCCCTTGGCTGATTACCCCATTGCTGTGGAGGCTGAATTGGTTGCTGGTTGAATGAACCCATCTGGGAAGGCCCACCCCTTCGGCCACCAATCTGGGATCCACCCCTTCCACCTCCACGGCCTTGCTCCTGTTCGTATTGACCACCACCGCGGTCGCGACCACGACCACGGTTACCTCCACCACCACCGCCGCGGCTGCTATCACCTCCACCACCACCACCACGATTGCTGTCACCACCACCACGTCGGTAATTTCCACGATCCATTTTCCAACTTCACTAAAGAGAGGGAAAAAAAACTTGACTGTAAATTTTCAAAATGAAAAAGCTCAGATGATCTGCAACTGCAAGGATCTAGTTATGTGTACTTATGAAGAGTAAAAAGACTGAACACCGTATATAGAGTGGAGACTAAGGAATGTAAGATGACTAAAAAGGGCTGTACTTTGTAAATAAGAAATCGAAAAGGTAAAGAGAAAATGGGAAAACTGGGAACAAGTACATAGTGGGGTCGTGGAAGTAGGAGGATTCTTGATGATTCCAGAAGGATCGATGAAATGGAGGAAAGGGTAATTGGAAGATAACGAGAAAGTGTGAGGAAATGGCGGATGATTCTATGAAATTAACCTTTTTATCCTATGGAGTTTAGATGTTTTTCTGCTAAGTGTGGGGAGTGTCCCAAGAGCATGGGCGACAAAATAGGAGCACTACTTTTGTATTTTGTCGGGATATTGAGAAAATTGGTATTTTTCTGTTTGGATAGAGTACGAAAGTATGTACGTATACCACTGTACATGGTGAATCATATGGTATAGAGTTAAATTGTTCATATTTTTTAGTATTAAAGGCTGATAAATAATATCGATATGTTGATTTAAATATGTATTAATAAGATATAAGTTATTTGTGGAAGAAAATAATTCAGTTCAGAACTAACCAAGCTATCTTACCATTTTAATAGAATAGACTTTCCTTGAGAACGTATAAATACATATGTAGTGACCATCATGACTTATAAGGTCAGTCAACCGGTTGGATTGGATGATAATTTTTCACAAAATATTTGTGAATTCAAATTTCAGTGTGTTCATTTTTTAATTTTCATTTCCTGATTCCCGCTATGATAGAAAAGAATACGTATTTGGGAGAGGGATTGGGGCGAGGACAGTTTTGATATTTAAATATTTAATTAATTAATTAATTAATTAGTAATTATACTATTGAGAATGAGATAAAGTAGCCGGGAAGGAAGAGAAGGTTATTGGTGAAGGGAATCAATCTTCTTCAACTACTACGGACTTGGCATTGACTGTTGGAAGTGGAAAAGGAATAACGACAACAAAACTGTAATTGTTATTGAGGTTATAATGGTACTATAATTTGTTTTTTTTTTATTGGATAGATTTTGTATTATAACATATTTGTATTTTAACACCACGTATTTTCAACTTATTGAACTAAACAACTCTACAAAAAATAGTATCGCAGTGAACATGGTACGATGTATAAAGCTGCAACATTTAAGGCTGAAATTAAATGAGATGAAAATGACAAAAATAATAGTTCTTAGAAAGTAACGCTAAAACTTACCTACTTTGGCATATCAACTGAAAAAATACATTTACAAAGGAGAGCATGTTCGATAGAATAAGGCAAAATACATAAGTTGGCACCCGAATAATGGATCAAATCTTTACACACTTTCTGTGAACACAAATAATATTATATACTCAACCTTTTAAAAGTGTGTCTAATACACATCGCTTTTGACCAGGACTCAGCATGTGTAAAATACCACGATAGAAGCGCGTCTACTAATAAAAATATTGTCTAATTATTTATTGTATGTCATGTGTCCGCAATCTCCTCATCTTCCCCACCCTTCCTCTATCTCTCTCTTCCGCCAACCAACACCTCCCCCCCCCCCACCAAATCCCTTCTTTTTCTTTTTCTTTCTGATTTTTTCTTAAATATACATATTTTGCATTAATCTCAAGCTTCCAATCTATTTTGAAGAGGAGGCTGAATTTTTTATTCTGAAAGTTGGTGGTGGCAATGGCAGCCATGGAAATGACAAACAAAATTTTGGAAGAGAGCTATAAATAAAAATAGTCCGTTTATGTCTTTGTTGATGTAGATAAGCTTCAATAGATATGGTACCCAAGCAGTTGTAATTTTCGATCTACCTTTACCATTGTTGCATTTTTTTAACAATGGCCTTGTTGTGGTGATGATACGGTGGTGTGAGCCATGGCTTATTGGCTTTTGATGTTTTTATTTCTTTCTGGGATTAAATCACTTGGGCTCCTAATTTTTGGGTTGAATTGTGTGTTCTAATTTTTTGGGTGGTCCGTGGAGGAGGAGATGGAGGTGGAAGAGATGGGGTTGGAGAAGATGAGGGTATATGTGTAATTTTATATTTTTTGTTTTATTTATTTATGTTAATGACACATGTCACGACCTTATTGGTGCGTGACATTACCCATATTTAGGTAAAGTGGTCAAGAAAAAAGTGGTGCGTATTAGACACACTTTTAAATGTTGAGTGTGTAATATTATTTGTGTCCACAGAAAGTGTGTAACAGGGATTTGATCCATTGTTCGAGTGTCAACTTATGTATTTTGCCCAAGAATAATGGGCAAAGACTACATGCATCTAAAAGGGATATGATTTTAACTTAAATCTATTGATGGTACCAAACAAATGTTATAGAAGTTATGTATCTTAGACCTTAGTTAATTTTAATTACCTTTAGATGATCTTAATAGTGTAAAAGAATATTACACGATATATACGGTCGAAATCAGGTGTGTCCGATTCCGTAGGCTTGAGGGATCGCTTCGAGAATAAGTTCAAAATGGACCAGGCTCGAGTTCGATGACGGAGTGCAAGACTCAAAGATCGAAGTGCTCGATAAACATCGAGGCCAAATATGACCAACCTCGAGATAATACCGTTATGGTTTTATAACAGAAAGAGCGAGATTCCCGCAGTGTCCCTAAGATCACGGCGTAAATTCCGGAACAGATTTGTACTAGGCGGTTAGATAGCTGTCCAATAAGATTCCCTACTAGAAATAGAAATGTACCTTATTTAGGACTCCCTTATTATATAAAGGGGAACCCAATCATTTGTAAGGCATCAATCGTTGACAAAAGGAATATACATTATTCTCTTTCTTGCTTGCTATTCATCATAATCGTCTTATTATTTCATTGTTCTTACTAACCTACCCGAGGTCATACCAACTCGAGGTCAAGACTTGACTTACACACTAGTATGATTTACTTTACTCTTTAATTTATACATTTGATTCCTTGTTTATCAATTAGTATTGGATTAAATCACATATCTTTAAAACCACAATACAAGTTTAATTGTTACTTGACTTTTAGGGTAAACAGTTTGGCACCCACCGTGGGGCTAAGGATAATAGTGATTGTTCCAGTGCTTATTCTGATAACACATGTTATTTTCACACTTGTTCTTGTCAAGAATTTTTGTTCGCGGGTTAAAACATGTCAAACTCGCAAAACGCACTCGTACATGGCGATGATGGTCTTGGATTTCACGGGGAAAACGATAATATAGTTGCTACAGGAGCCTGTGTACTACCGATTAACCCTAGGGAAGTGCCGGTTGTCGATGTTAGTTCGCACATTGCTTTGAACGCGGACTTAGGCGTAGATCCCGGAGGAAGTGTGCGCGAGGAAAGCCGATCTGGTGGTTAAGGAACACAGGGTGTAGGAGACGGGAGAGTTAGTCTCCAAGTAATATTCGAGATGCCACATGCTCAATAGGCCGTTATTGCTCAGCTTCATAGTCAACATAGAACTCCAAGTGTGGTCGAGCTGGAAATCACTCGCCGTACCGACCCAGTACCAAAAAGGACGAGCGGTAACGGATCAGGGACTGGTCCTACAATTATGAAAATGCTCAAGGAGCTGTTGATACCCAATTTTCCCTAGATATTTTTGTACCCAAAATACTTCCAAAATAGCATATATGTGCATACATAAGTACGCCCAAGAGTTTTGGTATTTTTTCCTAATTTTTAAAGATTTTTAAAATCAATTTATTGTCTATTTTAGCAGTGCAAAACCCATAATTATTCCCAAAATCATCAGTTTTGGTGAATAATTTATTTCATTCCCATATATATACCAGAATATAGTTAAGATAATTTTTGTATAGTTTTACAAAATTATTTGGTATGTTAAAAGCTAAATTGCATATAATTGCAATTTTAGCCTACTTTACGATTAACAGCCTTTTATGATTGTAAAATTAGGCCCAACATTTTTAAACAAATATTTATATATTATTAATTGGCTCAGTACTTTTAATTTTCTTTTAAAATCTTTTTTTTTACTATTTTTTATAATAAAAAAAAGGGAAAACTGGCTATTTAACATTTAGCCTCATTTTATTGCAATTACAGCCTATTTACATTTAAATTTTGGCCCTCAATTGACCCAATCCTAACCCCAATTGGACCAGCCCAATTTCATTTTAACCCGGCCCCCGACCTAACTGAAAAACCCGCCCAACCTTGCTTTCAATCCAGGCCGTTGATCATTTGGATCAACGGCCAGGATTGTCCCTTACCTTTTTTAGTCCCCCAACTACACCCTAATCCCTTTATTTCGTTTGGTCCGCCGCCTTTGAAACCTCTCGTCTCTCAAACGCTCTCGAGCTCTCTCGAAACCCTAATCGCTCTCTGCCACCTCCAACCCCAAATCCACCGGAATCCATGGTTGTTCTAACCATGGATGACTTATACTCAACCCCTACTACTCTCACTTGCTTGATACCTGAAGGTTCGAGGCCAGACTTCAAGAGTCTTCGCTCAGACCTTCGTCGATTCGAGGTTCTCAACCATCTCCGGCATTGGTCCAGTGTGTCTTAGCCTCCTGAGCCTGATTCTTACCTTATCAACTCCAGATCTGATCTTGTTTCTTCCAAGCCTTACTCGTTTCTAGGTTTCTCAGAAACCCTAGCCTATTCGAGGTTCTTTTCGTTTATTTGTTTGGATCTGTGCTTGATCTGTGCTATATGTGATGTTTTAAGCGTTTTCCCCAAATTTCCTTTTCAAAACCTTTTGATTTCAAACTAGGTTTTCTGAGTCTGCTTGTTAATGTTTTGTTCGATTCATCTGCTTATCATCTCTAAGTTTGATTGGTGTTGAAAACCCTAATTTTTGGAGGTTTTACTTGAGATTCTGAGACTGTTTATTTGTTTCACTTGCTTATCGCCTCTAAACTCTACCGATTTCAAAAACCCTAGTTCTTTGGGGTCTGTTCGAGGTCTTGAGTTTGTTTGTGCAACTCGACTATTTGAAATCGCTCCGTCTGGGTCCTTTACTGCAGCATCTCGTATTCTTTATGTGATTCCTTTGTTCTGAGCTCTTGCTATTTGTCAAACTCAAGGTTTTCACCTAACTTTTGCATGCTTCTGATCTTTTCTCTATTACTAAGCTAATGAAGTTTGACCTAAGTGACTATCGTGCTATTACTGTATGTTGTTTCTTCTTGCCATAGCTTGGCCTCACATGTCTATTACTTGTGTACTTCGTTTATATACTGAGTCCCTTCTGCGATTGATTTACAAACTCGTGATTGATTTTTCAAAAACTTTTCCTTGTGAAATTCTGATTTTTACTCGCCCGTTAAGGGTTAATTGGTTCTCTCTCTTTGTTTGGCCTTACCAGATCCTTTCCAAAATAAGTACACTCCTATATTTAGACTTAATCCCTTACTATATGGTTTTACTGCTCCTTTTATGGTAACAATCATTCTGATTACAAATTTATCTTCTTTCCTTATATTAATCTTGTTAGTGTCCGTTGAGCAGTAATCCATTGATTAAAGGGAAAAAGCTGTATTAATTGATTTTGACTGTGATTATTTCCATGTTTGTGTTGAAACCTTATTCGTTGCCTTGTTTTCTACTCGTTTTCAAAACTATAAATACCTGTACCTTTTTCTCTTTCAAAAAGAAGTTCTAACAGAACAAGTCACTACTTCTCTCAAATATACTTAGAATTTCTTAAACATTCGAGTTCTCTGATCTCACAAGCTTGAAGCTTTCTTGTGGTTTGGCTGAAAGAAATCCTGCTTTTCTCTTTGCTTACTTTTTCTGCAACTGGTATGTCTATCTTTGTTTAGTTTCTGCCTTTCCACTTCATGTTTATCCTTTGGCCTTTCCTCTGTTTGTCTTACTGTTTCGATGCTGTAATTTCTGCAAGTTTATTTACTTCTTTTCTCTGTGCTCACCTGAATTCCCTCCCCCAATTCCTTTTTTATGTTGAGTTATGGTCCAGAAAGCATGACAACACCTGACATTGTCGCTCATGTGTATGGGGCTGGACTCCCTGAGTCCTAAATTCTTTCCAATTCCCATTCCCATTCCCCTTTATATGTATTCTGAGTTTAAGACTATGGTCTAACAATGTCCTAATCATTGTCTAGACCATAACCTGACCTTCAACAGGTCTGTGCTCATATTTGTCGGCTGAACAGGCTTGGTCAGGGGTGTGCCAGTCTACCTTATGACTAGGTATGACCACCAGCCTGCCTTGGCACTCCCTAACCCCTCCATTGCACTTGCACTCATTCTTAGAACATTAAGTTCCGCCCCCTCTTGTGAGCCTTGCTTTGGGATCTATGAGCTCCCTCTGAACTTGGACACCTGAGGGCTAGCTCTTCCACACTGCACTATAACTTTTTCTGATTAATATCTCGGGTGTAAGCACTGCCTGGAATTTTTGAAATTCCTTGGATCTCTGAGACACCCTAGATAAGAGAAGGCTTTGGAAACCTTGATCTCAGAAGTGGTTCATCCCCAATTGTTAGACATTAAGTCTGAATTAGGTTCCTCGGATGCAGCTGTTAGTTTCTGATGTACTTTTAATTTCAGTCCGATTCACTAGTTTGTAATAATTTGTATTAAACTCATGGGGATTTAGTAAATAAGGGAGGGGGGTTTACTTTTATGCATGCAAGGGGTAGATATCATGCTTATAGGGGTTATCATTTATAAAATTTTGCATCTCATCTAGAGATCATGCCCATAGGAATTACTATGTTTTAAAGTTCTGCATTTTATAAATCATTGAAACTCTGCATTCTCACATAGATACCATGTCCATAAGATTTTCTGCATTCTCATATAGACATCATGCCTATAGGACTTTCTGTATTCTGCATATGCATCTAGCATTAGGCAAACGTGTATATAGGTTTAAATAACAATCAATATTTTAGACACCAGGCCTATAGGACTTCTGCACTTCTATAAACGTTTAAAATCAGTAACGCCTAGATATCATGTCTATAGATTCTTGCAACTGTTTAAGATCAATGACACTTAGAAACCATGCCTATAGGATCAGTTAATTGAATCAGCCTCGTTTTGAATCTAAAACCCGTCTTAAAATCTGCAGATCCCCTTTTTCCTAAAATCAGTAAAGATTTTCCTTAAAATCAGTACACTTTCCATTATTAGATATCATGCCTATAGGTTTCACCTAGGCAAGCTATAGGGTAAAAGCCATAAGTGCATTAGTCTTTGACAATTCCAACCAGCAGGCAAGTCTGATTCAGATTTCCTATCTGAAGTATGTAATAAATCAAGTCTGCCTCGCGCATTTTTTTTAAGTTTAATTCAGACCTAATCAGTACATGTAAGACATGCTAAACTCTATGCTTTTTCTGACTTGAGGAGGTTTATTTGAGCCTTTCAACTGTTATGTGTTTTCCCATACCTGCTTTATGTGTTTTGCTTGCCGCTCTAGAATTTTATCCTTTTAAAACCATAAAAGCCCCAAATCCCTTTCCCTTTAGGATTAGTAGTCCTAAATGCCTCCGGGACTGATAGGACTGGGACGGGTACTAGCATGCAATAAGTAACGACACCATCCGCGCTTTAATACCTTAACGGGGTAGGAATGGTAGAATATGGATATGATGACCGGTGCGCTAATATCACGTGCAACCCCTCTCCTGAGGAGTGATTGCTGGATATTGCATTGATGTGATCCATATTAATCACAAACCTAGGACCCCTTTTCTTTATTTGCTTCCTTTAGAACTGTTCAAATCTCTTTTTCATGAATTTCTGCCTTCTCTACTTATCTTTGAAAATTTTCAACTTGGTCGCAATCTTATGTGCGAATCCTTATTTGAGCCTTGATTGTTTACTTGTAAAGTCACAATTGCAACATGGCCGGGAACCACACTAGTGGATCTTGAGGGGTGCCTAACACCTTCCCCTCGGGATAATTTCTAGCCCTTACCCTAATCTCTGGTCTCTTCATCTCAAACCCTTCTTAAAGTGTCCTAATGCACTATAATCATTAGGTGGCGACTCTTCAACTTCTAAACCCAATTCTCGAAAGGGAATAGAGTTGTCCTCCCAATGTTGTATACCCGATTTCTAACCCCATGGTCACATAGAAAAAGGGGGCGTCAACAGCATGGCGACTCTGCTGGGGAGATTCTTTAGGCTTTTACCATTGCATGTTGCTTGTGACTTTACTATCTCATTAATTGCTTTATTTACTGTCTTTTATTCTTTCCCTACAAAACTGACTTGGCTCTTCATGTCTTTTCTTTCTTTTAATTGCTTTCCTTTACTACTTTATTTCAATATTGTTGTAATTACTGCAATTATTGTAATCATTTATCTTATGAACGTGGAAATACATGTCAATTTGTTTCATTCTTGTAAACTGCATATTCAACATCATATTCCACTCATGCCAAACAAATACCATAGCAACGCTTATAATGAGTGGTTGCGCTCTTCCAATATTATCACCCTTTAAATTCGGCAAAGGCATATTTGCGGTAAAACCAGTCGATCAGCGGTGCAGTCGACGATTCCGTGCCTTTCCCTCTTGAGTTGTCCGCTCAAGGGTACCTGTCTAATACCCCAATAGAAACCTTACTCTGTTCAATTGTGCATGCATCATGGTCAAACCTAGCCGAGTCAGTTATGTTGTCCGCATAATGACTCATTAAGATAGCCTTGTCCAAAGTCCATCGGGTTTCCCTGAAACCCAAACGGACACCTACATGTTCTGTGCATTTATTTGGAGAACTAAATTCTTTTTATGCTAATTATTGGTATTAAATAGTCGAGTCCGGTGGGGGTGAGGTCTTAACCCTTTTGTTTTGCAGAAAATGAATGACAAAGTTCCTGACTTCGGTATGGTAAACATACCTTCACTCTTGCAGACTTGGTGGAGAAACCTCCCATCGAGCAACCAAATCAACGAATGGAAAGAGAGAGTCACCAAGGCTAGTGAGAAGCTAGAATACCTAGAGTACAGCTTGCTGGAATTGAAAGGGAAAGTGAGGAAAAGAGTCATCGACTGTCAAAATGCTGAGGAAGGCAAAGGAGAACGTCTGGCGATAGCATTTTTACTAGAAAATCTGCGCGAGCTGAAGGACTTGATCAACGAGAACATTCAATCTGAAGAAGGTCCTTCTGGGACCAAGTAGTTAGGAGTCTTTTATTTCGCTTTTAATGATGTAATAAGGCCAATGGCCACTAGTGACATTTTATTTTCTTAGCATCATTGTGAATTCGTCTTATTTTATCAATAAGATGAGGCATTTAGCATTATAAGTTCTCCAAATTAACTTGTCGCTAGGCCTACCTCGGGCACAACGAGGCACCCAAATTAGGACACGATTTATATTCTTGCACAATGTGTTTAAATATTGCAACATTTTCTTCTAATAACCCGCACTAACTTGTTACCTTTTTTTTGTTTTTCTTTATTTTTATTCCCCTCCCCAAAGGTTAGTTCGTGCATTTTGGCACCATCATTATACAGTATGAGATCCAAGGGCCCTCCACCTCCTCCTCTTCCTCCGAGTCCTATCCGGAACAAGAACAAAGGTAGAATAGGAGATTCAAGCTCCAGAAAGGAAATTGAAAGAATTGAGATTCCTCAGGTTACCCCGGTTGCTAAGGAAACTGCTGCCCAACTTGAGCAGAAACTGTTGAAGTTCCAAGAAGAACTGGATCAAGTTCGGAACTTGGCAAATTTATCATTCACTTTCACCGCTCCTGATGTCAACTTTTTAAATGCTCAAAATCCCGCACCTCCACAGATCACCCCACAACCACAGATGCAACCCACTCATATTTAACATTGCAACACATACCACACTCCACTACCCATTCCTAAACCACTGAATACCACAAACGACCACCCCCACAACACTCCCATCTACGTAAATACCATACCCCACTATACTCAACCAATCTCAAGTGCACCTGAGTCTGATGACAAGGACTCTCTTATCAGAAACATGGCAGCAGAACTCAAGAAATTGACTAGCCGAGTCCAGGGCACGGAAGGAAACAAAGGCATAGAGGGGCTGAATTATGAGAACCTCTGCATTCAGCCAAATGTTGAACTTTCGGAGGGATACAAACCTCCCAAGTTCGAAATGTTCGATGGCACGGGAGATCCCAGAGTCCATTTGAGGACATATTGTGATAAGCTGGTCGGAGTCGGAAGGAATGAGAAAATCCGTATGAAACTCTTCATGAGAAGCCTGAAGGGGGATGTTTTATCATGGTACATCAGTCAGGACCCCAAGAAATGGACGAGCTGGGTAAGTATGGCATCGGATTTCATGGATAGGTTCCGATTCAATACAGAGAATGCACCGGATGTATTCTACATCCAGAATCTGAAGAAGAAGCCTACTGAGACATTCCGCGAGTATGCTACTCATTGGAGATCAGAGGCTGCTAAGGTCAGGACGACCTTAGAAGAGGAACAAATGAACAGATTCTTCGTACGGGCTCAAGACCCATAATA
The DNA here is from genome assembly GCF_000393655.2 of Nicotiana sylvestris. Taxonomy (NCBI): domain Eukaryota; kingdom Viridiplantae; phylum Streptophyta; class Magnoliopsida; order Solanales; family Solanaceae; genus Nicotiana; species Nicotiana sylvestris. The sequence continues at coordinate 62,121,396 of NC_091058.1, forward strand.
TTATGAGAGGTTGATGCTGATCGAGGGCCAGAAATTCTCCGATATCATCAAGCTGGGAGAAAAAATTGAGGAAGGCATTAAGAATGGTATGGTTACTAATCTTGAAGCATTGCAGGCCACCAACAAGGCTTTACAGTCTCGTGGCACATCCAAGAAGAAGGATGTCAATGCCGTAATGGTCGCACAGGGAGACAAATCACCACTAAAATACCACACTTACCCATCACCTCCACTTACATATCAACCTATCCCGAATTACCAAGCACCCACACCCTCTTACCAAAATCCACCACCCGTTTACCAATCATCTCCACCTCCCACATATCAACCCACTTCACCCAGATACTCTCAACTTGCACCTGTTTACCAAGCTTATAATGCCCAACCCTCTCACTACCAATCACCTCCCACTCGCCAAAATTTCCCTAGACCCAGACCAAATTTTGACCGCAGACCTCCCAGACAATATACAGCCATCGTTGAGCCAATTGACCGGCTGTATGAGAAACTTAAAGCTGCTAGTTACGTCTCCCCTATCCCTGCCATAACTCCCGAAAATCATTCCCAGTGTGTCAACCCTAATAAGACCTGTGCCTACCACTCCGGCATGAAAGGTCACACCATTGACGAATGCCACTCGTTGAAAGGTTATCATAGCAAATGAGCATGCTCCTAATATCCGCAACAACCCTCTGCCTGATCACAGAGGTGGGGACATTCACATGATCGAGATCGAAGATGACTGGGACCCCGAGGGATCGATAGGACTGATTGCTGAGGATGATGAGCCAAAGAAACCAGCAGTCACACTTAACCCGATTATTGTGCAGAACCAGCCCTCCAGGGGCGATGAAGTAAACATGTCTATGCCTCTCGAATTTGAATCACCTTCTTCTGCGAAGGTGGCCGGGCCAATTGAGGTTGAGTTTGGGGATCCAAAGGCACCTGTACTCTTTGAAGTTGCTGTGTTACCATCGAGGGTACCCATCCCTATAGCAATGTCAGACATAACACCATTCCACTCAAATGTCATACCATAGGATTACACAGCTGAAGCAAGGAGGAAAGGAAAGACGAAGATGGGAGAAGCAATTGCTGCGCAGGGTATGACCAGAACAGGCAAGGTTTACACTCCAGAGCACCTAGCTGAGTCCAGTAATCAAGCCTCGGGACGAACTACTGAAACTGGTCTCGATGATCTTTGGAGGAAAATACAAGCTAAGGAGTATTCGGTCGTTGAGCAGTTGAACAAAACACTAGCACAGATCTCTATCCTAGCTCTTCTATAGAGCTCTGACACACACAAAAAGGCCTTGATGAAGATATTGACCGAAGCTTTTGTGTCCAGCAACATAACTGGGGGAAAAATCACAAATATGATAGGACAAATACTGGAAAGCCACAAAATCACCTTCCATGAAGATGAGCTGCCGCCGGAAGGACTGAGTCACAACATGGCCCTACACATCACCGTGCAATGCGAGGATTACTTCATCACTAGAGTCTTGATCGATCGAGGCTCCAGCCTCAACATCTGTCCGTTGATAACTCTCAGGACATTGGGAAAGAGCCTGCACGAGATCAAAGATGGGGCCATCAATGTCAAAGTCTCCGATGGGTCCTAAAGGTCTACTATCGGGAAATCAACCTATGCTTGCAAATGGGGCCAACCTGGTTCGACGTTGACTTTCAAGTGATAGATGTCCCATCATCCTACAATTTGCTGTTGGGACGACCATGGATCCATACCGCTGGAGCTGTAGAATCGACCCTGCATCAGGCAGTGAAGTTCGAATGGAATCACCAAGAGGTGATCATTCATGGTGATGGTAGCAACCCCATATATAGTCACCAGACCATCCCGATGATTGGAGGAAGAAGGAGAATAGGTGGAGAAACATACCACCACATTGAAAGAGTCAACGCTGTAGACAAAGATAAATGGTGGGATAACAAGATTGAAAGTATCCTGAATTGGTGTGGATACGAAAATGGAAAGGGACTCGGCAAAAACCTCCAGGGAATCACCAAACCTATCAAGTTGAAGAAACATGGAACTATATTTGGTTTGGGGTATGAGTACACTTGGGAGGAGTTCAATCACTGGTCACCACCATGGCGCGGTCCCTACTACCCACTAGAGCATCTGATACCTCACCTAGAGCAGACTTTCTAGCCGGCAGATATTATATATGGGTCGGAGGAAGAGGAAGCATTGGCAGCCGTGAAGAATTGTTCCTAGAGAATGATGATATGGACTACTGTGTTATTTTCGAGGAGGAAGGGGAGTAAGGACCTTCTATACAAGTTGTGAACCAAGGAGAGTGCCTCAACAATTGGTCGATTAGAACCACCAGGGCCCAGAAACCTTCGGGGTAGCAAGGCTAAACAAAAGCATCATGCATCACATTTTACTTTTTACTAGCCAATTTTATTTCCGCATTGTCTTTAATTCTGAAAAGAGATCTGATATTCAAAAACAATAACGAATTTAATCGAAGCATTTCAGCTTATTATATATCTCACTCTTATTATTTTTTCTATCATTCACTTTATTTTACACAGCATTACTATTACTTGCCTTGACGATGAACCAACGATTGTGACTTGCAACGAGACGACGCAAAAAATGGATACGGACTCAGAAGAGGATGATATACCAGAAGAGGTCGTCAGAGGAGTTGAGAATTTTGAAAATAGGCCTAAGTCTAACTTGGCCGAAACTGAGGTCGTCAATCCGGAAGATACAAGGAATGTCAAAGAAACGCGCCTCAGTGTTCACTTGTCACCATCAGAAAAGAAAGAGTACACGGAGTTCCTGAATGAATATGAAGACATATTCGCCTGATCATATGATGATATGACTGGTCTCAGCACATCCATTGTAGCTCACAAACTGCCGACAGATCTAACATCCCCGCCGAGGTAGAAATTCCCTCCTTAAGGATCATACAAGAAGTAGAATTGGATGATGCAGAATGGGTAAAAGGTCGCTACGAGCAGTTAGCCCTTATAGATGGGAAAATGATGAATGCGGTTTGCCACGGTCAGTTGTATCAGAACAGAATGTTCAGAGCCTTCAACAAAAGTGTTAACCCTAGGAAGTTTACACCGGGGCAGCTGGTGTTGAAGAAAATATTCCCACATCAAGACGAAGCCAAGGGGAAGTTCTCTCCCAATTGGCAGAGTCCGTACATGGTTCACCAGGTTCTAACTAGAGGAGCCCTTATTCTTGCAGAGATGGATGGAGAAGTCTGGCCGAAGCCAATCAATTCAGATGCAGTGAAACGATATTATGTGTGACCACTTATGATTCCCTTAATGATGTAATTTGAACTATGCCTGACCTGATTCCCGTTTAAGAGGGGATACGTAGGCAGCCCTATGGGTTCGGTCATAATTTAATAAAAATTCCATTTTCCCTGCTATTGGAACCGGGGCAGAATTTTGAGGAGGACCCTCAAAATTCCGAAGTTAATTTTAGTTCATGCATCGCCAGAAGCGCCAGCCTAGTAAACTGAGGCAGAATTTTGAGGAGGACCCTAAAAATTCCGGAAAAACAGAGATTGCAATGTCTTGAACCACGTCATAGTCGTTGGTTCATCTAAAGAAAACTATTTTGATTATATATTTACTAGAGCATGCATAACTATTATCTGAATTGCTATTGTTTAGCGACACTACCCCAATAACACACAACGTCAAGGGCCCGGGGAAGATGAACTAACCTTTCCCCTTACAGAACTCACGATTTTTCTTTGGATGCAGGCACTTAATTCGCAATATCATTAGGTATATTTATGCACTCTCAAGAATGCAACTTCTCATAATCATTACTTGTCCGCAATTGCTATCCGTATACAATCTCCCCAGCAGTCATATTGTCGTAATCGGCTATCAGCTAAGAGATCTTACTACTAATCATCCTTTTACATTTTTGCACTGCATAAGGCTACCTTTCTGCCTTCCGAGGTTAAGCTATACCTCCATCTGCATCGTATAAGGCTACCTTTCTGCCTTCCGAGCTTAAGCTCTACCTCCATCTGCATCGCATAAGGCTACCTTTCTGCCTTTCGAGACTAAGCATTGTCTCCATCCTGCATTTCTCTGCATTGCATAAGGCTACCTTATCTGCCTTTCGAAACTAAGCTCTGTCTCCATCTGCATTTTGTATAAGGCTACTTTTCTGCCTTCCGAGGTTAAGCTTTACCTCCATCTACATCGCATAAGGCTACCTTTCTGCCTTTCGAGACTAAGCATTGTCTCCATCCGTATTTCTCTACATTGCATAAGGCTATCTTTCTGCATTCCGAGGTTATGCTCTACCTCCATCTGCATCACATAAGGCTACCTTTCTGCCTTCTGAGTTTAAGCTCTACCTCCATCTGCATCGCATAAGGCTACCTTTCTGCCTTCTGAGACTAAACATTATCTTCATCTTGCATTTCTCTGCATTGCATAAGGCTACCTTTTTGCCTTCCGAGACTAAGCATTGTCTCCATCCTGCATTTCTCTGCATTGCATAAGGCCACTTTTCTGCCTTCCGAGGTTAAGATCTACCTCCATCTGCATTTTTGCATTGCATAAGGCTACCTTATCTGCCTTTCGAGACTAAGCTCTATTTCCATCTGCATTTTGCATAAGGCTACTTTTCTGCCTTCCGAGGTTAAGCTCTACTTCCATCATCATCTGCATAAGGCTACTTATCTGCCTTTCGAGACTAAGCTCTATCTTCATCTGCATTCTGTATAAGACTACTTATCTGCCTTTCGAGACTAAGCTCTGTCTCCATCTGCATTTTGCATAAGGCTACCTTTCTGCCTTCCGAGGTTAAGCTCTACCTCCATCCTGCATGGCTGAAATATCGCCACTTCATCTCTCTTGCATGGCTGAAATATCGCCACTTCATCTCTCTTGGATGGCTGAAATAGCGCCATTTTATTTTGCATCGGCTGAAATACCGCCACCTTTATTTACGTCTTACATCGGCTGAAAGATCGCCACCTTCTGCATTTCATGGGCTGAAAGATCGCCAAATTGTCCAAGGGCGTCATTGTTCGGAGGTACCATTTGCATAGCCCGAGAACGCCATGCCATGGCCTGAGGACCCTATTTTACCTTTTGCATATCATTATTCAAAGGCATCATAGTTTGGAGGTATCATTATCATAGCCCGAGAACATCATTTCATAGCCGGCGAATCCTTTACCATACGCTTCATGGCCCAGGACATCATGGTTCGAGGACGTCATCCTAACTGTCTAAGGACAACATTCATGGTCCAATGGGAATTTGTATCACGTTTAAATTTACGCACAATATGCACTCGTATTGCTCACTTGCAGGTACACCGGCTGGCAACGGCCGTCTCAGCAGGAGCGATCCCGCAATCTATCGATTTTTCAGAAAGCTTCTCTCAATCTAAAACATCGCGTCCGTCCGTTTCAAATCTCCATCGGCATATTCCGCCAATGGATCCTGAACTACATATGGTCTGATTTCTGTAAGACCAGGGATATGTAGGCGGCTCAGAAACCGGAGCTCGATCAAAACTCCTTTCAAATCGCCACTTCCGGTCAAAATTGGCCATCTTGCCTTTACCCGACAACTCTTTCATCCTCCTCGGGTAAAGAGGGGCAGCTGTTGATACCCAATTTTTCCATAGGTATTTTTGTACCTAAAATACTTCCAAAATAGCATATATGTGCATACATAAGTACGCCCAAGAGTTTTGGTATTTTCCCCTAATTTTTAAAGATTTTTAAAATCAATTTATTGTCTATTTTAGTAGTGCAAAACCCATAATTATTCTCAAAATCATCAGTTTTGGTGAATAATTTATTTCATTCCAATATCTATACTAGAATATAGTTAAGATAATTTTTGTATAGTTTTACAAAATTATTTGGTATGTTAAAAGCTAAATTGCATATAATTGCAATTTTAGCCTACTTTACGATTAATAGCCTTTTATGATTGTAAAATTAGGCCCAACATTTTTAAACTAATATTTATATATTATTAATTGGCTCATTACTTTTAATTTGCTTTTAAAATCGTTTTTTTTTTACTATTTTTTATAAAATAAAAGGAAAAACTGGCTATTTAACATTAAGCCTCATTGCAATTACAGCCTATTTAAATTTAAATTTTGGCCCTCAATTGACCCAATCCTAACCCCAATTAGACCAGTCCAATTTCATTTTAACCCGGTCCCCGACCCAACTGAAAAACCCGCCCGACCTTGCTTTCAATCCAGGCCGTTAATCATTTGGATCAACGGCCAGGATTGTCCCTTACCTTTTTTAGTCCCCCAACTACACCCTAATCCCTTTATTTCGTTTGGTCCGCCGCTTTTGAAACCTCTCGTCTCTCAAACGCTATCGAGCTCTCTCGAAACCCTAATCGCTCTCTGCCACCTCCAACCCCAAATCCACCGGAATCCATGGTTGTTCTAACCATGGACAACCTATACTCAACCCCTACTACTCTCACATGCTTGATACCTGAAGGTTCGAGGCCAAACTTCAAGGGTATTCGCTCAGACCTTTGTCGATTCGAGGTTCTCAACCATCTCCGACCTTGGTCAAGTGTGTCTTAGCCTCCTGAGCCTGATTCTTACCTTATCGATTCCATATCTGATCTTGTTTCTTCCAAGCCTTACTCGTTTCTAGGGTTCTCAGAAACCCTAGACTATTCGAGGTTCTTTTCGTTTATTTGTTTGGATCTGTGCTATATGTGATGTTTTAAGCGTTTTCCCCAAATTTCCTTTTCAAAACCTTTTGATTTCAAACTAGGTTTTCTGAGTCTGTTTGTTAATGTTTTGTTCGATTCATCTGCTTATCATCTCTAAGTTTGATTGGTATTGAAAACCCTAATTTTTAGAGGTTTTACTTGAGATTCTAAGACTGTTTATTTGTTTCACTTGCTTATCGCCTCTAACTCTACTAATTTCGAAAACCCTAGTTCTTTGGGGTCTGTTCGAGGTCTTGAGTTTGTTTGTGCAACTCGCCTGTTTGAAATCGCTCTGTCTGGTTCCTTTACTGCAACATCTTGTCTTCTTTATGTGATTCCTTTGTTCTGAGCTCTTGCTATTTGTCAAACTCAAGGTTTTCACCTAACGTTTGCATGCTTCTGATCTTTTCTCTATTACTAAGCTAATGAAGTTTGACCTAAGTGACTATCGTGCTATTACTGTATGCTGTTTTTTCTTGCCATAGCTTGGCCTCACATGTCTATTACTTGTGTAATTCGTTTATTTATTGAGTCCCTTCTGCGATTGATTTTCAAACTCGTGATTGATTTTTCAAAAACTTTTCCTTGTAAAATTCTGATTTTTACTCGCCCGTTAAGGGTTAATTGGTTCTCTCTCTTTGTTTGGCCTTACCAGATCCTTTCCAAAATAAGTATACTCCTGTATTTAGACTTAATCCCTTACTATATGGTTTTACTGCTCCATTTATGGTAATAATCATTCTGATTACAAATTGATCTTTTTTCCTTATATTAATCATGTTAGTGTCCGTTGAGCAGTAATCCCTTGATTAAAGGGAAAAAACTGTATTAATTGATTTTGACTGTGATTATTTCTATGTTTGTATTGAAACCTTATTCGTTGCCTTGTTTTCTACTCATTTTCAAAGCAATAAGTACCTGTACCTTTTTCTCTTTCAAAAAGAAGTTCTAACAGAACAAGTCACTACTTCTCTCAAATATACTTAGAATTTCTTAAACATTCGAGTTCTCTGATCTTACAAGCTTGAAGCTTTCTTGTGGTTTGGCTGAAAGAAATCATGCTTTTCTCTTTGCTTACTTTTTCTGCAACTGGTATGTCTATCTGTGTTTAGTTTCTGCCTCTCCACTACATGTTTATCCTTCAGCCTTTCCTCTGTTTGTCTTACTGTTTCGATGCTGTAATTTCTGCAAGTTTATTTACTTCTTTTCTCTGTGCTCACCTGAATTCCCACCCCCAATTCCCTTTGTATGTTTAGTTATGGTCCAGAAAGCATGACAACACTTGACATTGTCGCTCATGTGTATGGGACTGGACTCCCTGAGTCCTAAATTCTTTCCAATTCCCCTTCCCCTTCCCCTTTATATGTATTCTGAGTTTAAGACTATGGTCTAACAATGTCCTAATCATTGTCTGGACCATAGCCTGACCTTTAACAGGTCTGTGCTCATATTTGTTGGCTGAACAGGCTTGGTCAGGGGTGTGCCAGTCTACCTTATGACTAGGTATGACCACCAGCCTGCCTTGGCACTCCCTAACCCCTCCATTGCACTTGCACTCATTCTTAGAACATTAAGTTTCGCCCCCCCTCTTGTGAGCCTTGCTTTGGGATCCATGAGCTCCCTCTAAACTTGGACACCTGAGGGCTGGCTCTTCCACACTGCACTATAACTCTTTCTGATTAATATCTCGGGTGTAAGCACTGCCTGGAATTTTTGAAATTCCTTGGATCTCTGAGACACCCTAGATAAGAGAAGGCTTTGGAAACCTTGAACTCGGAAGTGGTTCATCCCCAATTGTTAGACATTAAGTCTGAATTAGGTTCCTCAGATGCAGCTGTTAGTTTCTGATGTACTTTTAATTTCAGTCCGATTCACTGGTTTGTAATAATTTGTATTAAACTCATGGGGATTTAGTAAATAAGGGAGGGGGTTTACTTTTATGCATGCAAGGGATAGATATCATGCCTATAAGGATTATTATTTATAAAATTCTGCATCTCATCTAGAGATCATGCCCATAGGAATTACTATGTTTTAAAGTTCTGCATTTTATAAATCATTGAAACTCTGCATTCTCACATAAATACCATGTCCATAAGATTTTCTGCATTCTCATATAGACACCATGCCTATAGGACTTTCTGTATTCTGCATATGCATCTAGCATTAGGCAAACGTGTATATAGGTTTAAATAACAATCAGTATTTTAGACACCAGGCCTATAGGACTTCTGCACTTCTATAAACATTTAAAATCAGTAACGCCTAGATATCATGTCTATAGATTCTTGCAACTGTTTAAGATCAATGACACTTAGAAACCATGCCTATAGGATCAGTTAATTGAATCAGCCTTGTTTCGAATCTAAAACCCATCTTAAAATCTGCAGATCCCCTTTTCCTAAAATTAGTAAAGCTTTTCCTTAAAATCAGTACACTTTGCATTATTAGATATCATGCCTATAGGTTTCACCTAGGTAAGCTTTAGGGTAAAAGCCATAAGTGCATCAGTCTTTGACAATTCCAACCAGCAGGCAGGTCTGATTCGGATTTCCTATCTGAAGTATGTAATAAATCAAGTCTGCCTCGCGCATTTTTTTAAGTTTAATTCAGACCTAATCAGTACATGTAAGAAATGCTAAACTCTATGCTTTTTCTGACTTGAGGAGGTTTATTTGAGCCTTTCAACTGTTATGTGTTTTCCCATACCTGTTTTATGTGTTTTGTTTGTCGCTCTAGAATTTTATCCTTTTAAAACCATAAAAGCCCCAAATCCCTTTCCCTTTAGGATTAGTAGTCCTAAATGCCTCCGGGACTGATAGGACTGGGACGGGTACTAGCATGCAATAAGTAACGACACCATCCGCGCTTTAATACCTTAACGGGGTGGGAAGGGTAGAATATGGGTATGATGACCGGTGTGCTAATATCACGTGCGACCCCTCTTCTGAGGAGTGATTGCTGGATATTGCATTGATGTGATCCATATTAATCACAAACCTAGGACCCCTTTTCTTTATTCGCTTCCTTTAGAGTTGTTTAAACTTTTCAAATCCTTGCTCTCTTTCTACTTACTTTCATAAGTTTCAACCTAATTGCAATGTTGTATGCAAGTCCTTATTTGAGCCTTGATTGTTTACTTGTAAAGTCACAATTGTAGCATGGCCGGGAACCACACTTGTGGATCCTGAGGGGTGCCTAACACCTTTCTCTCAGGATAATTTCTAGACCTTACCCTAATCTCTGGTCTCTTCATCTCAAACCCTTCTTAAAGTGTCCTAATGCACTATAATCATTAGGTGGCGACTCTTCTACTTCTAAACCCAATTCTCGAAAGGGAATAGAGTTGTCCTCCCAATGTTGTATACCCGATTTCTGACCCCACGGTCACATAGAAAAAGGGGGCGTCGACAGGAGCTCACTAAAAGAATCGAGTCAGGAAAAAAGAAGATCGAAGATAATGACAAAAAGGTAGAAACATACAACTCTCGAGTTGATCAGATATCGGGGGCACCCCCGATCTTAAAAGGTTTGGATTCAAAAAAATTTGTGTAGAAGCCCTTTCCTTAGAGTGCAGCCCCGAAGCCCATTCCAAAGAAGTTCTGTATGCCAGATATACCTAAATACAACGGGAACACCGATCTTAATGAACATATCACTACGTAAACATATGGAATAAGGGAAATGACTTAGAAGACGATGAGATCAAGTCCGTTTTGTTGAAAAAATTTAGGGAAACTGTATCAAAGGGAGAAATTATTTGGTATCACAATTTGCCACCAAATTCCATCGATTATTTGCCATATTACCTGATTTTTTTGTAAAGGCGCACGCCGGGGCCATAAAAGTCGCAACGAGAAAATCAGACGTTTTCAAGATAAGACAAAGGGATAACAAAATGTTGATGGAGTTCGTGTCCCAATTTCATGGAGCGGATGGAGTTACCACCGGTCACAGATTATTGGGCCGTTCAAGCTTTCGCAAAGGGATTGAATGAGCGGTGTTCGATAGCATCACGATAATTAAAGCAAATCTAATCGAATATCCAGCTGTAACTTGGGCAGATGTGCACAATCGATATCAATCGAAGATCAGGGTCGCGGATGACCAGCTGAGAGCCCCTTCGGGTTAGATTCATCCAAATAGATTGTCGGTTAAAGCCCCGAGGGATACTGATAGGGAACTAAGGTTGAACAAAGAATGATATCAGCCATATATCACAGATCAGAGAAATAATGGTTCGGGCGCAATCCTTCTCTGAATGATCCAAGAAATGATCGAAGGAAAAATTCTTGGGGACTTATGAGTAAGAGTGGTTTTGATAAACATGTTGATCCCGTAGAAGCACCTCGGTTATCGAAATATAATTTCATTGTCGATGCATCGAGGATTGTATCAACTATCGGAATGATCAAAGACAACAGGTGGCCCAAACGTATGCAGACCGATCCTTCTCAAAAGAACCCAAACTTGATGCGTATATATCATGGCACACATGGCCATAGGACCGAAGACTGCAGACAGCTGAGGGAGGAGGTAGCTTGATTGTTCATCGAAGTGCCACATTTGAGAGTTCCTCAGTAATCGAGCTAAGAATCACTTCAGAGAAAGAGATGCCAACAGAAAGAATGAGCAAGAAGAACCGCAACATGTCATTCATATGATCATTGGTGGGGTTGATGTTCCACAAGGGCATGTATTTAAATGTACCAAGGTGTCGATCACCAGAGAAAAGCGGATTCGGGGTTATGTGCCCGAAGATATCCTATCGTTTAATGATGAAGAAGCGGAAGCATTTCTCAGCCACACAATGACGCCCTAGTAATTTCTATTTTGTTAAATAAAATTCAAGTTAAACGTATGCTAGTGGATCCAGGTAGCTCAGTAAACATAATCAGATTGAGGGTCGTAAAACAGCTCGGCCTGCAGGACCAAATTGTGCCTGCATCTCGAGTCCTGAACGGCTTCAACATGGCAAGTGAAACAACAAAGGGGGAGATAATCCTACCAGTAAACGTGGCCGGGACCATCCAAGATACAAAATTTCATGTCATCGAAGGCGATATGAGATATAATGCACTGCTCGAAAGGCCCTGGACCCACAACATGAGGGCAGTACGGTCGACCCTTCACCAAATTATGAAATTCTCAACAATGGACGGTGTGAAAATAGTTTATAGGGAACAATACACTGCAAAGGAAATATTTGCAGTCAACGAGGTGAGGCCGATATCAACACCTTCAACCTTAGAAAAATAGAGCATCAAAGATAAGCAGATGGCCAAATAGCAATCACTGTCTCCAGCCTCGACCGAATCAGAGAAACAGGTAATCGAAGAAGAAGAAGAAGAGGATTTCCTTACTCCTCGAACTTTCCTTGTTCCTGAAGAATCAGATTCAACCAAGTCGACGATCGAGGAGCTGGAACAGGTGATACTGATCGAGTATCTACCCGAACAAAAGGTATACCTCGTAATGGGGTTGGCCCCCGAACTCAGGAAAAAACTTATTCAATTTCTTATCGATAACATAGATTGTTTTTCTTGGTCCCATTTAGACATGACAGGGATCGCACCGGAGATAACAATACACCAGATAAGCCTCGACCTCAGGTTCAAACCGGTGAAGCAAAAGAGAAGGTCCCAGTTCGAGGTAAAGCATGCGTTCATAAAGGATGAGGTAATTAAGCTTCTTAAAATAGGATCCATTCGGGAAGTAAAATACTCAGAATGGTTAGCCAATGTAGTTGTAGTCCTTAAAAAAGGGAACAAACTTAGAATATGCGTAGATTACAAGGATTTGAACAAGATATGCCCTAAAGACTCTTTTCCACTACCTAACATCGATCGCATGATCGATGCCACGACTGGCCACGAGATCCTTACCTTTCTCGACGCCTATTCGGGGTACAATCAAATTCAGATAAACCCGGAAGACTAGGAGAATACCTCGTTTATCACCAAATATGGAACTTATTGTTACAATGTAATCCCCTTCTGAATAAAAAATGCAAGAGCTACATACCAACGCCTAGTTAACAAAATGTTCAAGGAACAGATAGGTAAATCAATGGAAGTTTACATTGACGATATGTTAGTTAAGTCCCTGCGCGTAGAGGACCATTTAACTCATTTACCGAAAATATTCGAGCTTGAGGAAGTACAACATAAAAATTAACCCCAAAAAATGTGCCTTCGGGGTCGGCTCGGGCAAATTTCTCGGCTTCATGTATCAAATCAGGGAATCGAAATCAACCCCAATAAAATTAAGGCCATCGAGTATATCACCATTGTAGACAGTGTGAAAGTTGTACAAAGGCTAATCGGATAGATAGCTGCCTTGGGCTGATTCATTTTAAGGTCATCAGATCTAAGCCACGGGTTCTTTTCCTTACTAAACAAGAAAAATAATTTCGTATGGACCCCAGAATGTCAGCAAGCATTGGAGGAATTGAAGTGCTACTTATCAAGTCCACCTCTGCTCCATACTCCAAAGGCAGATGAGAAGATGTACTTATACTTGGCAGTGTCCGAAATAGCGGTAAGTGGTGTACTAGTTCGAGAAGAGCAAGGTATGCAATTTCCTGTTTATTACGTCAGCCGGACCTTAGGAGATGCTGAAACTAGGTATCCACACTTAGAGAAATTGACACTTGCATTAATAAACACGTCTAGAAAATTAAAGCCATATTTCCAGTGTCACCCTATATGTGTGATAACCACTTATCCACTCTGAAATGTTTTGCACAAGCCCGAGTTATCGGGTCGATTGGCCAAATGTGTCGTCGAACTTGGCGGGTACGATATTGAATATCAACCCCGAATGGACATCAAATTTCAAATTTTAGCAGACTTTGTGGCCGATTTTGTGCCAGTCCTCGTACCCGAAGTGGAAAAGGAACTTCTATTAAAATCGGGTACATCATCGAGGGTATGGACCCTCTTCACTGACGGTGCCTCAAATGTGAAAGGGTCCGAGCTTGGTATTGTTTTGAAGCCGCCCACAGGTAGCACTATCAGACAATCTATCAAAACTTCTAGGTCTTGAGCTAGCTAAAATCTTTGGGGGGGGGGGGCTGAAGTCGTTGAAGCCAAGTGAGACTCTTTATTGGTGGTGAATCAAGTAAATAAAAGCTTCGAAGTTCGGGAGGATAGAATACAAATGTATTTGGACAAGTTACAGGTAATATTGCACCGCTTCAAGGAGTGGAATCTAGATCACGTACCTCTAGAACAAAATAGTGAGGCCGATGCACTTGCAAATTTGGGATCATCAGTCGAGTAGGATGATATTATCCCAGGAACTGTCATCCAATTATCAAGATCTGTGGTTGACGAGGGTCAATCCGAGATAAATTCTACAAGCCTGAGCTGGGATTAGAGGAATAAATATATTGAATATTTGAAGAACGGGAAGCTCCCATCGGACCTAAAGAGTCAAGAACCCTGCGAACCAAAGCAGCTTGATTCACACTAGATGAAGATGGAACATTATACAGGAGGACCTTCGATGGACCGTTAGCGGTATGTTTAGGGTCGGGGATACTGATTATGTTTTACGAGAAGTCTATGAAGGCACTTGTGGGAACCACTCCGGCACTGATTCTTTCATTCACAAAATCATCAGATCAAGGTACTACTGGTATAGCATGAAAAAGACACTAAGGAGTTTGTTTGAAAATGTGATAAATGCCAAAGGTTTGCACCGATGATCCATCAGCCCAGAGATCAACTTCATTCAGTATTATCCCCGTGGCCATTCATGAAATGAGGGATAGATATCTTCGTCCCTCTACCAACGACCCCAGGTAAAGCTAAATTTATTTTGTTTATGACTGACTACTTTTCTAAATGGGTGGAAGCACAGGCCTTCAAGAAGGTCAAAGAAAAAAAATTATAGACTTCATCTGGGATTACATCGTGTGTCGATTCGGGATACCTGCTGAAATCATATGTGACAATGGAAAGCAATTCATCGGTAGCAAGGTAACGAAGTTCCTCGAAGAACACAAGATAAAAAGGATCTTATCGACACCATATCACCCAAGCGCAAATGGACAGGCCGAATCGACGAACAAGACCATTATCTAAAACTTAAAGAAAAGGTTGAGCAACGCTAAGGAGAAATGGAGAGAAGTCCTACCCGAAGTCCTTTGGGCGTATCAAACGACATCAAAGTCTAGCACGGAGGCAACCCCGTTCTCCTTAGTATATGGATCCGAGGCCTTAATCCAGTCGAGATTGGGGAACCCAGCGTAGATTTCGGCATGCAACGGAGGAATCAAATTATGAGGCTATGAATACTAGCCTCGAGTTATTGGATGAAAAACGAGAAACCGTGCTTGTTAGGATGGTTGCACAGAAGCAAAGAATCAAGAAATAACAATAGAAGGGCCAACCTTCGCCACTTCGGAATCGGGGACTTAGTTCTAAGAAAAGTCACCCTCAATACTCGAGACCCAAATGAAGGGAAACTAGGACCGAATTATGAAGGATCATATTGAGTCATTGGTATCATCGCAAAGGGATCTTACAAACTTGGCACGATGGAAGGCGAACAATTGTCAAACAATTGGAACATGTCACTACTCAAACGATATTATTGCTAGGGTATGGCTTTTTTCCTTTTCCATTTGTATTCGATACTAACTTGTTGTAGGTGTTCGATCGAGGCGTCGAGAAAATTTTTTAACACGAAGATCTTAGGTTTTAAAGCACGCGTTGCACTCTTTTTTTCTTAGTTCGATTTTTATCCCAAATGGGTTGTTTCCGGAGAGGTTTTTAATGAGGCAACAACTATGTTCTACCTAAAGAGAATTCAACAGTATCCAAGGTTTCTTTTCAATCAACCTCGAATACTGGGGGAATCACCCTTGGAGGTTATATTTTCGAGAAAAATACTTCACGCCAAAGTGGGTCTCAATAGAAAAACTTTGTAATGGGCCAAATGGTCGGATGAACCTTGTCCATATAGAATAGTTGAGTCCCGATGGCAAAACATGTATGCATGTATGAATTATTCAAAGAAGCATTCTTTCTACATCAAAAACTTTGTGTCTCAAAGAAATTAGCTATTGTACGAGCTTCATACTTGCGGTTCTGTGAGAACGACTCAAGGGACAAAACGCAAATACACCTCGAATACTCGGGGACTATCATCGACAGTCAACACATTCGAGTTATCTAAACTCAGATTTATGAGACCTCAAATAGGCACCCCTCGATGTAAAGGCCAAGGCCATTATACTCGCGGACTAACATTTCGAACAAGCTTGAAATGTTATCGGGAAAGAAGTCCAAGAGGCATACCCGAAGGCTACGACATACTAAAGGCTACGGCTGAAATAAACCGGCTCGGAGACATCCGAATCCCGCAATAAAAATAGACCTTTGAATTCTCTAAAAACTAGTTAATAAAGGCTACCCTCGGAAAAATAATCAAAGGTTTTCGATAAAATCAACCCCCAAAAAACCTTAAGAGGTATCGAATTATTCGAGTACAAACTCTTGCTAAGGCACAAAAAACAAAAAGGTTTCGATCGACACTAAACCCTCAAAAAACCCAATGGGTAAAAAATGCACGCCAAGGCATAAAGAAATTTTTACTAAATCTTTTAAGCCGAAAAAGGGAATAATAGCCACCTCTTAGAGGCCATAAAGGCCCGATCTAAAATAGCCTAAGGGCCAATACACTTAGGGTTCGAGATCTTGTTCTCACCTGATCTGAACCCAAGGGTTCAATTATCCCGAGCACAAATAAACAATAACTTTATTATGGCTCGGGAACTCACCATTATCCGGCACAAGCCCTTAAGGGTCTATGCCCCAAAAGTTCAAACCTTATTTGAACTCGACCACGAAAACTTCAAGGAAGCCATTCGAGACGAATCTCGAACACACCGTTCAAAGAATGAAGTTATTGCAAGAATTTTGTAAGGCAAGAAGCATTGAGAAGACATTCAAGGAAATTTTTCTTTTATATACTTGAAAAAGGATATGTACAAAAAAATGACAAAAGATCTTACGAAATGAAAAATACAAAAAGAGAAAGAAAATTCCTATCTATGCCCGGGGCTAGTTTCTCCATCGGGAGCAGCTTCTTCTTCGGGCCCCTCTTCATTGTCGGACCCGCCTTGGCTGCCTTCATCATCATCATCATTGGAGGAGGAGACGAGAAATCTGGCATCAACTTCGAGAGCCTTTGCTTGAGCTATCTCTTCAGTGAGGTCGAAACCTCGAGCATGGATTTCTTTGAGGGTCTCCCTCCGGGATTGACACTTGGCCAAATCATTACTCTGTTTTTCTTAGTCAGAGGCTTCCCTTAGCTCCGTTTGAGCAGCCTTAGCATCCCTTAAGTCCATGGCAACAGTTTTATCAGTCGTAGCCTTCGTCTTCTCGACCTCAGCCTTGGCGTCAACAACCTCAGCCCTAGCTTCGGCAAGTTTGACCTCGAGCTCGTTGATCCTTTTAGCCTATGCCGAATTTTTCTCTGTGGCACCCCGGAGTTGGGTCTCATCTGATGCTAGCTTGGCTAAAGCAGCCTCTTTATCCATAGCAAAGTGGTCCATATTTTCCTTCTACCGGTTGCAGTCGGCCTTAACCTGATCGACCTCTCCTCGAAGCAGCCCGATCATCTCCAGTTTTTGCTGCAGTTGAGACACTGAAGTGTTAGCCTCCACAGTTTGGTTGAGTAGACCATACTCTTTCAAAATGACAGTTACCTACTTGTCTAGCTCGGCCTCATTTTTACGAGCCTTGGCCAAGTCTGCCCGAAGGTCCTTGAGCTCCTACTTCTTTTGGCTGCAAAGGAGCTTTAGGGCCTTCCCTTCATCCGAGGACTTCTTGAGCTCGGCCTCACATTGGCTCAAGTCGTCCCTAAACCTGGTAAAGGCCTATGCAGAAAAAGAGATATCAGTTAGGGTAAAGGGACAAGAAGAAATTGCAACGATAGGAATTAATGCTTATTTGAGAGAAAAGACGTTGAACCTCCTCGAAGAGAGTAGATGCATCGTTGAGATCGGTGGAATCATCGACCCTAGTAAAGCAATCCCATAAAGGATCATCCTCATTGGGGATTTTGCTTAAGTCAGGCGTTCGCAAAGCTCGGGCTTCCCTTATGGACTCCTCAGAATAAGCCGGTAGAGGTGGAGAGTGACCTATTGTCATGGCCCCGAGAAAATCGCTCGGGGCGATCTGTTTAGACCTAGAGATTTGGAACCTGTTCCCTTTGGTGTGCTTGTTGAAGGCCAAGGAACAATCTCGACCTCGGGCAATTCGGGGGCTTTGCCCGCGTCTTTTTATCGGAGCTTCCTCACCACAAGGCAGGGTCTCCGATTTGGAGGCTTGGCAGCTTCAACTAGGTTTTTGGTTCGGGTCACCAGCGCCGATTCTTTGCCCTCGTCTTCTTCGTCATCATTCAGTTGGTGGATTGAGTCTATGTCCACGTGAATGAGGTTCCTCATGCGTCTTTAAGTAGGACCCCTTCTATCGTGGGGGTCTTCGGGCTTCGAAAACCTTTTTCTTTTATTATCTTTCCCCGATTTTGGGATCGGGGACTCGGTCTCTTCCCCGAGCGGGGCTGGCCTCATTTCAGAGATATTTCCAATGCCTACATGAATGAAAATTAGGCATGAGTGAAGTGACGTCTCCAGTAAAGGGGAAAGTATCAAAAACTTGCAAGAAGAACTTACCATGGTATTTGGCTTCCTATTTTCCCCTCGCCAAGTCACGCTATCGGCGCTCGTCATAGGAGGAGGTTGCATCTAGTTTCCGAACCCAGTCTTTGAGGTCGGCGACCGCATGGGGCATCCAAGCAACCGCTGCAAAAAAGGTGAAGGCATCACACAATGCGAAAACAGAATATAAAAGGCTACTGGGAAAAAATACTTCACTTATGATGGGAGTTCCACTTCTCTGGGAACGACATTTTTTCCTCGGGGATGACATCACAGGTCCTCACTGCCACGAACCGACTCATCCAACCCCGGTCCTTATCCTCGTCATTGCTAGCAAAGAAGGCCTTGGTCGACCAACGTTGGAGTTTGATCAACCCTCAGAAAAGTTAAGGCCGATACAATCGGATAAGGTGATTGAGGGTGAACTCTAGCCCCTCGGCCTTGCTGAAGAAATAGTGAAGCATGATCACTATATGCCAGAAAGAAGGGTGGATCTGGCCGAGGGTGATCTGATACCTCTTGCAGAAGTCGATCATGATTGGATCGATGGGACCCAACATGAAGGGGTAAGTGTAAATACTTAGGAACCCCTCCACATGAGTAGTGATACTCTCCTCGGTGGCGGGGATCTATACCACGACCTCGTCCCCCCAGCCACAGTCCTTCTTCATGGCCTTGAGGTGCTTCTCCGTTATCGAGAAAATATACCCTGATACATGCTCGCATAGGTCAGGAACCGCGAGGGGATTTTCAACATTAAAATCTTTCTTTATGACACAGGGGCCGGGAATAATTTTCTGAAGGTCCAACGTTTTATCACCGGTCGGTCAGGAAGGGGAGGAGGAAGTTTTCTCCTTTTGAGGAATTGTTTTGGAGGTTTTCTCCATTGATTTGGGTTAGAGGAGGCAGAAATAGGCGGAGCTTGATATTTTTTCGGCACTAAAAGGGCGGAAGTAACAGGTAATGAGAGAGAAAGATGAAGAGGGGGAAAGATTAGGAAAGCTTGACGGTGGTATGAAGATGGAAGTAAAAGTTTTTGATTCGAATTTGAGCCTTGTATTTATAGGCAAGCGGCGACTGTTCGACGTCGCTAGTGGCCGACCACTACTGGCAATGCATTTAATGTTTTGGGGAAGCAAACCGATGGGACATTTTGGCCACTTTGAGCGCCTACGTCATGGGGATGACGTCATCATCAAGGACTCCGAAAAATTGAGGCTCAAGTCATTTCTTATCATTTTATTCTAAGAAACGCGGGGACCAGCTGTATACGGTCGAAATCAGGTGTGCCCAATTTCGTAGGCTCGAGGGATCGCTTCGAGAATAAGTTCAAAATGGACCGGGCTCGAGTCCGATGGCGGAGTGCAAGACTCGAAGATCGAAGTGCTCGATGAACATCGAGGCCAAATATGACCAACCTCGAGATAATACCGTTATGGTTTTATAACAGAAAGAGCGAGATTCTCGCAGTGGCCCTAAGATCGCGGCGTAAATTCGGAACGGATTTGTACTAGGCGGTTAGACAGCTGTCCAATAAGATTGTCTACTAGAAATAGAAATGTACCTTATTTAGGACTCCCCTATTATATAAAGAGGAGCCCAATCATTTGTAAGGCATCAATCGCTGACAAAAGGAATATACATTCTTCTCTTTCTTGCTTGCTATTCATCAGAATCGTCTTATTATTTCATTGTTCTTACTAACCTACCTCGAGGTCATACCAACTCGAGGTCAAGACTTGACTTACACACTGGTTTGATTTACTTTACTCTTTAATTTATACATTTGATTCCTTGTTTATCAATTAGTATTAGATTAAGTCACATATTTTTAAAACCACAATGCAAGTTTAATTATTACTTGAATTTTAGGGTAAACACACGATCAAGTAAAAAGTTAAATCTATCATAAAAAAAAAAAAAAAAAAGCACAGCAGATTATTGCAAGGTCAAAGAAGTATATAATATAAACTATTACTTATGACTTACTACACGTGCATATCATACTACTGTACCTGCTCTAAAGCAGTTAGATGCTAATAAATCTTAGATATTTAAAATTCTCTTTTATACAAAAGATTTTACTAAAATTATTTTTATTATACGAGATAACTGGTGCTTATTCAGATATGAGCTAATGTAAAGTGGAACAATGTGAATAACCTAAAGAGAAGAATCTGTTGTAGCGTAACAAAAATGGATAATTTTATTTTTTATCCCTTAGTTTTTTAAAATTTATGATTTTGGTACTTTTAATATTCCGTAAGCATTTTTAAATCTTTAATTAATGAAATGGTTTCACAGTTATACTTTGTTAAATTTATGTTGATGCAGAGTAGAGGGATCAAAAGTGTATATTTGATCAGTTGAAATAAGGTTAAATGCGATTAACCAGATATTACTAGGACCAAAAATAAAAATTAGTCGATATTTTAGGAAATAAAAGTGCAAAATTGTTTTCTGCATCAATTATGATGAAATTTCTTTTAATTATCCCTCTTCAAAATTTTATTTAAATTAGTAAATTCACATATGACATCAAAATAAAAAAAATACAAGTGAGAGAGTACTTCAAAATGATCACAAGCATATGGGGAGAAGTTTGGTTTTGTGCTTGGTTCGGGGGCTGTTTTGATGGTCATCAAAGTAGCAGCCGATAGTCACTGTGTCAACCACTGGTGTGTGTTCACTAGAAGGTTATGTTTGAAGAAATGGTGTAAATTGAGTTAACTGAATGTTTGCAAACATCAGTTTACCGGAGGGAATGTTAGTAGAATAAGTCAAAGATTATGTTAATTGTTTTGATTTCTTTACCTAATATCTAGGAGATTTGGTTTCTGTTACCTAGAGTCTAGCAACTAATTCCTATCTTTATGATTTTCTAGTTGTTGTAATCTATCTATAATTAAAAGCTAAAGACAAAAGCCCCTCATGAAGCCAAGTGGCAGATTCCTAAAAATAAACTTGGCACTTTAAGACATTGCTCCACATTATTAGAAAATACAATATTTGGAGTAGCCTTCAAACCGTTCATGAGTAAACCGTTCCACCTTCTCTTCAGTTTTCTTATTTTTTTTATTTTTTTTTTATATAAAACATCAGTCATCATCCCTTAACAATTCCCTTTCCATCACATCACTTTGTAAAAATTTACTCTTTCACAAATTACCTCCACTACACACGATCTCACCCACATCACACAGTGAAAAGGATTTCTTTGAGACAGTGAAATTTGAGAGAAATTTCCAGATCTTCTCTTCTTCATATTTTCTGCAATTTGCTAATATAGTTTTCAAAAAAAAAAAAAAAAACCAAAATAGTGTAGAGAATGAAAAGTTTGAATCAGCCGATTAGCTATTGTCATTGGAGTCCGACGTCGGAGTGTTCCTATTATAGTTGATCCGTACTCGCCAGGATTCCTTATTACATCAAAGGAGTTTTATTTTATTTTTGCTTTCAACCAGGTTCATATTCTTTCTTCTATTTTTTTTTGTTTAATTTTATGTTCTCCCTTTTCGTTTTTCTTTTTCTCTTTCTTTCTTTTGTGCTGCATTTGTTATCTTTATGTTTATATAAACATGTGTTGATTTTGTAATACATTTGTGTTTCTTATATTAAATATCATTCCCATGGGTTCTATTGGAAATATATTATGAATATTCCTACCGCGATGATTTAAATCATTTTATAGCTTATGTCAGTTTAGTGCATGGATGTTTTTTATATATATTTAAAGTTAAAGGAAATAGATATTGTAGTTTGATTCATTAGCCGACATTCATATTTTAATTGTTAGTTCCCTTTCAAGTGTAAGGAATATTTTAGTACTAAAATTTGCATATGTTTATATATGAATCTTTCCTGGCCCCAATCATCTTGGGGTTTAGATATCGTCACAATAATTTTTAATAAGTTCACATTTCCTCTCTTCAAATCTGCTTGTATAATTAAAAGGAGAGGATAAAGCCCTCTCCTTAAGCCAAGTGGCAGCCTAATTAATTTCTTTATTTTATTTTGTTAAATCATTTTCGTTTTTCTTTTTCAAAATAAAAGGTGTAATTATTCACTAAAATTAAATATTATTGAGAAAAATATAATAAAATTTAAATATTTAGTTAATTATTAGTTATTATTTTTGAATTTAAATATTTATAAAAAACGAAAATAATAAAAAATGAAAAAACTACAATATATATATATATATATATATATATATATATATATATATATATATATATATATATATATTGGTTACTTTATTTGAATTAATAAATATAGATCTTATAATTAGTTATAATAAAAAACGAAAAATATAAATATATAATAAAAATAACTACCCGTTCAAATTGGCGGGAGCAGTTTTAAGTTGGAGTTTTAAAATTATTTAAAAATAAAATAATTATCTTTAATAATTAAATGAAAAAAAGAAGAAGAAAAACTACCCATTCAAATCGGAGAGTAGTTTCAAGTTGGAGTTTTAAAATAATTTTAAAATAAAAAATAAAAGTAAAAAAAATAAAAATTACCAATTCAAATTGGGGAGTAATTTCAAGTTGGAATTTTAAGTTTATTTTAAATTAAAAATGAAAATAAAGCAATAAAAAACATATTATTTT
The DNA here is from genome assembly GCF_000393655.2 of Nicotiana sylvestris. Classification (NCBI taxonomy): domain Eukaryota; kingdom Viridiplantae; phylum Streptophyta; class Magnoliopsida; order Solanales; family Solanaceae; genus Nicotiana; species Nicotiana sylvestris. The sequence continues at coordinate 62,144,421 of NC_091058.1, forward strand.
TTTTACATATAAAACATCAGCCATCATCCCTTAACAATTCCCTTTCCATCACATCACTTTGTAAAAATTTACTCTTTCACAAATTACCTCCATTACACACGATCTCACCCACGTCACACAACACTAACCTGCACTTTTCTCTTTTATCCCACGTCCCAATCGCTATATCCCCTCAATCCCATATTCTCCCACTCAACTCTTTTGACACATGATCACATACCACCAAATATGCTCCTCTATAAAAGAGAGATATCACGTTGAGAAAAGAAGGTTTTTTTTTGGGGTGAATTTTGATTTTTGGGAGTGAAAAGGATTTCTTTGGGACAGTGAACTTTGAGAGAAATTTCCAGATCTTCTCTTCTTCATATTTTCTGCAATTTGCTAATATAGTTTTCAAAAAAAAAAAACCAAAATAGTGTAGAGAATGAAAAGTTTGAATCAGCCGATTAGCTATTGTCATTGGAGTCCGACGTCGGAGTGTTCCTATTGTAGTTGATCCGTACTCGCCAGGATTCCTTATTACATCAAAGGAGTTTTTTTTTTCAAAGGAGTTTTATTTTATTTTTGCTTTCAACCAGGTTCATATTCTTTCTTCTATTTTTTTTTGTTTAATTTTATGTTCTCCCTTTTCGTTTTTCTTTTTCTCTTTCTTTCTTTTGTGCTGCATTTGTTATCTTTATGTTTATATAAACATGTGTTGATTTTGTAATACATTTGTGTTTCTTATATTAAATATCATTCCCATGGGTTCTATTGGAAATATATTATGAATATTCCTACCGCGATGATTTAAATCATTTTATAGCTTATGTCAGTTTAGTGCATGGATCTTTTTTATATATATTTAAAGTTAAAGGAAATAGATATTTTAGTTTGATTCATTAGCTGACATTCATATTTTAATTGTTAGTTCCCTTTCAAGTGTAAGGAATATTTTAGTACTAAAATTTGCATATGTTTATATATGAATCTTTCCTGGCCCCAATCATCTTGGGGTTTAGATATCGTCACAATAATTTTTTAATAAGTTCAAATTTCCTCTCTTCAAATCTGCTTGTATAATTAAAAGGAGAGGATAAAGCCCTCTCCTTAAGCCAAGTGGCAGCCTAATTAATTTCTTTATTTTATTTTGTTAAATCATTTTCGTTTTTCTTTTTCAAAATAAAAAGTGTAATCTATCTATAATCCAAAGACAAAAGCCCCTCATGAAGCCAAGTGACAGATTCCTAAAAATACACTTGGCACTTTAAGACATTGCTCCACATTATTAGGAAATACAATATTTGGAGTAGCCTTTAAATCGTTCATGAGTAAACCGTTCCACCTTCTCTTCAGTTTTCTTATTTTTTTTATATATAAAACATCAGTCATCATCCCTTAACAATTCCCTTTCCATCACATCACTTTGTAAAAATTTACTCTTTCACAAATTACCTCCACTACACACGATCTCACCCACGTCACACAGCACAAACCTGCACTTTTCTCTTTTATCCCACGTCCCAACCGCTATATCCCCTCAATCCCATATTCTCCCACTCCAACTCTTTTGGCACATGATCACATACCACCTGATATGCTCCTCTATAAAAGGGAGATATCACGTTGAGAAAAAGAGGTTTTTTTTTGGGAATTTTAATTTTTGGGAGTGAAAAGGATTTCTTTGAGACAATGAACTTTGAGAGAAATTTCCAGATCTTCTCTTCTTCATATTTTCTGCAATTTGCTAATATAGTTTTAAAAAAAAAAGAACCAAAATAGTGTAGAGAATGAAAAGTTTGAATCAGCCGATTAGCTATTGTCATTGGAGTCCGACGTCGGAGTGTTCCTATTATAGTTGATCCGTACTCGCCAGGATTCCTTATTACATCAAAGGAGTTTTATTTTATTTTTGCTTTCAACCAGGTTCATATTCTTTCTTCTATTTTTTTTTGTTTAATTTTATGTTCTCCCTTTTCGTTTTTCTTTTTCTCTTTCTTTCTTTTGTGCTGCATTTGTTATCTTTATGTTTATATAAACATGTGTTGATTTTGTAATACATTTGTGTTTCTTATATTAAATATCATTCCCATGGGTTCTATTGGAAATATATTATGAATATTCCTACCGTGATGATTTAAATCATTTGATAGCTTATGTCAGTTTAGTGCATGGATCTTTTTTATATATTTTTAAAGTTAAAGGAAATAGATATTGTAGTTTGATTCATTAGCTGACATTCATATTTTAATTGTTAGTTCCCTTTCAAATGTAAGGAATATTTTAGTACTAAAATTTGCATATGTTTATATATGAATCTTTCCTGGCCCCAATTATCTTGGGGTTTAGATATCGACACAATAATTTTTTAATAAGTTCAAATTTCCTCTCTTCAAATCTGCTTGTATAATTAAAAGGAGAGGATAAAGCCCTCTCCTTAAGCCAAGTGGCAGCCTAATTAATTTCTTTATTTTATTTTGTTAAATCATTTTCGTTTTTCTTTTTCAAAATAAAAGGTGTAATTATTCACTAAAATTAAATATTATTGAGAAAAATATAATAAAATTTAAATATTTAGTTAATTATTAGTTATTATTTTTGAATTTAAATATTTATAAAAAACGAAAATAATAAAAAATGAAAAAGCTACAATAAATATATATATATATTGGTTACTTTATTTGAATTAATAAATATAGATCTTATAATTAGTTATAATAAAAAACGAAAAATACAAATATATAATAAAAATAACTACCCGTTCAAATTGGCGGGAGCAGTTTTAAGTTGGAGTTTTAAAATTATTTTAAAATAAAATAATTAGCTTTAATAATTAAATGAAAAAAAAAAGAAGAAAAACTACCCATTCAAATCGGAGAGTAGTTTCAAGTTGGAGTTTTAAAATAATTTTAAAATAAAAAATAAAAGTAAAAAAAATAAAAATTACCAATTCAAATTGGGGAGTAATTTCAAGTTGGAATTTTAAGTTTATTTTAAATTAAAAATGAAAATAAAGCAATAAAAAACATATTTTTTTTATATATATAAACATCAGCCATCATCCCTTAACAATTCCCTTTCCATCACATCACTTTGTAAAAATTTACTCTTTCACAAATTACCTCCATTACACACGATCTCACCCACGTCACACAGCACAAACCTGCACTTTTCTCTTTTATCCCACGTCCCAACCGCTATATCCCCTTAATCCCATATTCTCCCACTCAACTCTTTTGACACATGATCACATACCACCAGATATGCTCCTCTATAAAAGGGAGATATCACGTTGAGAAAAGGAGGTTTTTTTTTGGGGAATTTTAATTTTTGGGAGTGAAAATGATTTCTTTGAGACAGTGAAATTTGAGAGAAATTTCCAGATCTTCTCTTCTTCATATTTTCTGCAATTTGCTAATATAGTTTTCAAAAAAAAAAAAAAAACCAAAATAGTGTAGTGAATGAAAAGTTTGAATCAGCCGATTAGCTATTGTCATTGGAGTCCGACGTCGGAGTGTTCCTATTATAGTTGATCCGTACTCGCCAGGATTCCTTATTACATCAAAGGAGTTTTATTTTATTTTTGCTTTCAACCAGGTTCATATTCTTTCTTCTATTTTTTTTTGTTTAATTTTATGTTCTCCCTTTTCGTTTTTCTTTTTCTCTTTCTTTCTTTTGTGCTGCATTTGTTATCTTTATGTTTATATAAACATGTGTTGATTTTGTAATACATTTGTGTTTCTTATATTAAATATCATTCCCATGGGTTCTATTGGAAATATATTATGAATATTCCTACCGCGATGATTTAAATCATTTTATAGCTTATGTCAGTTTAGTGCATGGATGTTTTTTATATATATTTAAAGTTAAAGGAAATAGATATTGTAGTTTGATTCATTAGCCGACATTCATATTTTAATTGTTAGTTCCCTTTCAAGTGTAAGGAATATTTTAGTACTAAAATTTGCATATGTTTATATATGAATCTTTCCTGGCCCCAATCATCTTGGGGTTTAGATATCGTCACAATAATTTTTAATAAGTTCACATTTCCTCTCTTCAAATCTGCTTGTATAATTAAAAGGAGAGGATAAAGCCCTCTCCTTAAGCCAAGTGGCAGCCTAATTAATTTCTTTATTTTATTTTGTTAAATCATTTTCGTTTTTCTTTTTCAAAATAAAAGTGTAATTATTCACTAAAATTAAATATTATTGAGAAAAATATAATAAAATTTAAATATTTAGTTAATTATTAGTTATTATTTTTGAATTTAAATATTTATAAAAAACGAAAATAATAAAAAATGAAAAAACTACAATATATATATATATATATATATATATATATATATATATATTGGTTACTTTATTTGAATTAATAAATATAGATCTTATAATTAGTTATAATAAAAAACGAAAAATATAAATATATAATAAAAATAACTACCCGTTCAAATTAGCGGGAGTAGTTTTAAGTTGGAGTTTTAAAATTATTTTAAAATAAAATAATTAGCTTTAATAATTAAATGAAAAAAAGATGAAAAACTACCCATTCAAATCGGAGAGTAGTTTCAAGTTGGAGTTTTAAAATAATTTAAAAATAAAAAATAAAATAAAAAAAAATAAAAATTACCAATTCAAATTGGGGAGTAGTTTCAAGTTGGAATTTTAAGTTTATTTTAAATTAAAAATGAAAATAAAGCAATAAAAAACATATGGCACAATTAGTTAATAACAATTATTTATTAAAAATTAACAAAGAAATTAACTACCTGAATTAACTACTCAAACATGGTTGATGGTTGGTTTGGGTTAGTTAATTTTTTTATTTTATTTTGTTAAATCATTTTCGTTTTTCTTTTTCAAAATAAAAAGTGTAATTATTCACTAAAATTAAATATTATTGAGAAAAATATGATAAAATTTAAATATTTAGTTAATTATTAATTATTATTTTTGAATTTAAATATGTATAAAAAACGAAAATAATAAAAAATGAAAAAGCTACAATATATATATATATATATATATTGGTTATTTTATTTGAATTAATAAATATAGATCTTATAATTAGTTATAATAAAAAACGAAAAATATAAATATATAATAAAAATAACTACCCGTTCAAATTGGCGGGAGTAATTTTAAGTTGTTGTTTTAAAATTATTTTAAAATAAAATAATTAGCTTTAATAATTAAATGAAAAAAAAGAAGAAAAACTACCAATTCAAATCGGAGAGTAGTTTCAAGTTGGAGTTTTAAAATAATTTTAAAATAAAAAATAAAAGTAAAAAAAATTAAAAATTACCCATTCAAATTGGGGAGTAGTTTCAAGTTGGAATTTTATGTTTATTTTAAATTAAAAATGAAAATAAAGCAATAAAAAACATATGGCACAATTAGTTAATAACAATTATTTATTAAAAATTAACAAAGAAATTAACAACTCAAACATGGGTGATGGTTGGTTTGGGTTAGTTAATTTCTTTATTTTATTTTGTTAAATCATTTTCGTTTTTCTTTTTCAAAATAAAAAGTGTAATTATTCACTAAAATTAAATATTATTGAGAAAAATATAATAAAATTTAAATATTTAGTTAATTATTAGTTATTATTTTTGAATTTAAATATTTATAAAAAGTGAAAAAAATACAGTATATATATATATATATATATATATATATATATATATATATATATATATATATATATATATATATATTGGTTACTTTATTTGAATTAATAAATATAGATCTTATAAATAGTTATAATAAAAAACGAAAAATATAAATATATAATAAAAATAACTACCCGTTCAAATTGGCGGGAGTAGTTTTAAGTTGGAGTTTTAAAATTATTTTAAAATAAAATAATTAGCTTTAATAATTAAATGAAAAAGAAGAAGAAAAACTACCCATTCAAATCGGAGAGTAGTTTCAAGTTGGAGTTTTAAAATAATTTTAAAATAAAAAATAAAAATAAAAGTAAAAAAATAAAAATTACCAATTCAAATTGGGGAGTAATTTCAAGTTGGAATTTTAAGTTTATTTTAAATTAAAAATAAAAATAAAGCAATAAAAAACATATGGCACAATTAGTTAATAACAATTATTTATTAAAAATTAACAAAGAAATTAACTACCTGAATTAACTACATAATATTAACTACTCAAACATGAGTGATATAATAAAGATAAATACATAAAAAAAAGTTATTCGATGACTACATAAGTCCCTTTAATTTAATCGAAAATTTGTTCATTAAAGTTCAGACAATATTATTGAGCACAATAGAATAAAATTTAAAATAAAATTATTGCAAGATTAATAAAATATATATCTTCTATTATATTACAAAAATAAAGTAGCAGAGAAAAATATTAAATAAAATAATATGATAATAAAATTTTTTATTAACAATGTAATAATACTAAATATTGGATGATAAAATAAAGAAAAACTAAAAAGTTATTCGTTGCCTGTATAAGTCCCTTTAGTTTAATAGAGATTTTATTCATTAAAATTTAGATAATATTATTAAGAATAACATAATAAAATTCAAAATAAAAAAATATTTCAACAACAATTAATTATATATCTTCTCTTATATTAGAAAAAGAAAGTGAGCAGACAAAAATAGTAATCAAAGTAATATACAATAACAACATACCCAGTAATATCTCACATTGTGGGGTTTGGAGTAAACAAAGTAATATACTAATAAAAATTTCTATTAACAATGTAATAATACTAAACAATGGATAATGTAATAAAGAAAAATATAGAACAAAAAAGTTATTCGCTGACTATATAAGTATCTTTAAGTTAATAGAGATTTTATTATTGGGTATATCGTATAGACAATAAGATGACAATTTAAATTTAATAAAGCAATAAGGTCTAATAGGATCAAATAAACCCGATCATAATTTAATTTAATTAATATTTTTTTAATATTTACCGCGCATCGCACGGGTACGACTACTAGTTGCTTATAAAAGGCTTATCGTATTGAATAAATAAGATATGGGAGTAGCAGTTCATTAGACTCAAATATAGTTTTTCCTGTTCTTTGACATATCTATTTACTTTGCTTCAGCATATTCCCATTACTTTCTGCAGTTGCACCACCTTATTGATTTAATTTTATAACAGTCACTCTATATTCACTTTATAAAAATTTGAAGTATTCTCCATAGAATTTTGAAATTGGATTACAATATTATAACGATCCGGCCAGTTGTTTTAAGAGTATTATCCCCAATCCCTTATTTACTTCTCCCTATGTTTCATTTTATGGTTACTTGACTTGTCGAAGTGCTTGGTGTCGAGGTTGGGAGAGTTTCGGAGTGAAATGAGACACATAGTCCTTAAGTTTGAAGTTTAAGTTGTAAGAGTTGACCGTAGGTTGACTTGTGTGAAGACGACTCTGGAATGGAGTTTCGTCGGTTCCAATAGCTCCGTATAGTGATTTTGATCTTAGGAGCGCGTCGGGATGTTATTTTGGAGGCCCATAGATCATTTCGGCGTTGATTGGCGAAAGTTGGAAATTGGAAGGTTTTTGGAAAGTTTGACTGGGAGTGAACTTTTTGATATCGGAGTCGGATTCCAATTTCGAAAGTTGGAGTAGGTCCGTAATGTCAAATGTGACGTGTGTGCAGAATTTAAGTGTCACGACCCAAAATCCATTAAAGGTCGTGATGGCGCCGGATACTGCTGTCACGCAAGCGAACAATAAATGATTAATTTGGTTCTCTTTTTAGTATTTTTGAAATCATAGTTTCCTTCAATTAAATAGTAAAAGATGGAATTTACAGAGTAAACAATAATATTTTAACCATTTCAATACTGAACAACCCATAATCACCCCAAACCCAGTATCACAAGTGCATGAGCATCGACTAGGAAGTAAAATAAAATATAGCATCTGTCCGGAATACAATTGGACAGGACAAAATATAAATATTCTGAAGGAGACTCTGCTGGCTGTGGGTCGTAATATAAAATACAGCTCACCTAGGTCCCCGCATCATCCACGCCTCTGCGCCGCAGGGCCACTAGACATATATGCACCTGCACAAAAATGTGCATCAAGTATAGTATGAGTACGTAAATCAACGCGTACCCAGTAAGTATCCAATCTAACCTCGAAGAAGTAGTGACGAGGGGTCGACTCCGACACTTACTATGGGCTAACAATAAAATGCCAATATTATATTAAGCATGGAATACATAACATAGCTGAAAATTTAATAACCGAAAATAATCAACAATTCTTTTACTAATGGAAATTCTCAAATTTATTTTTCATCATTTAATAATTTATATCTCAAGCCAATAAAGCAATGTCAATTATTATTAGTTCCAAAGAGTTATCATGCGCAAGTCATGCCGAGGTCGTACGGCCCGATCCAACATATAAATATAAATTGTGCACTGCCGAGGGTCGAACAGCACGAACCATAGATGCATCTATTAACTTGCCGAGGCGAACTGCCCGCTCCCATGAGAGTAGTAAAAATTTACCCCGCTCGCGAAATTTATTTGCGACGCACATAGATTTCTTAAGTTATTATAATATTCTTCAATTCCTTTTTTAAAAAAATACGAAATTCAAATGAAAACTTTCAAGTCTCGAAATCCTCAATTTCAACTCTTTTCAAGGCATTTAATAAGCATACTTGATCTCAATTCATTTCAAGTCAAATAATAAACGTAATCAAATAACAGTATTAACAAGGCATGGTGTAAACCTAAAACTACCTGGACATAGGTATAACTAGTAGCTACGCACGGACTCTCGTCACCTCGTGCGTACGTAGCCCCTATAAATAGGAGCACATATTAAATCAATTCACCTATGGAGTTGATTCCCTCTTACAAGATTAAAAAGGGGACTTACCTCGCTCCGAAATTCTATAACCAGCTCCCAAGCCTTTCCAACAACTCAAACCAATGTCCCACGCTCCAAAACTAGTCAACAAATGTGCAAATCCATAAATATATACTCTAATACTCATTATAATCCAATTTACAACAATTTTTAACTCCGTTCGAAAAGTCGATAAAAATCACCCTCGGGCCACGTGCCCGGATTCCGAAAATTTTCGAAGATAAACTTTATCCATAACACCACGAACACAAATATATAATTCATTCCAAGTTTTATGTCCAATTTCGTGGTCAAAATCCAAAAATATAAATTTCTAGGTTTTTCTTCAAAACCCTAAATCCCCACTAATTTTTCATGGTTTTCCATGTTAAAATCTAGATATATTACTTAACTTACAATAGGTGGGAATCACTTACCTTGACATAGATGATGAAGATAGAGCTCTAAAATTGCTCCTAGGTCGGCTCCGATGGAGGAAATGAGCCAAATCCATTTTCGCAAACTTATGCACTGCCCAGGCAACCCTTCGTCGCGATCGCGGAAAGACTATCGCGATCGTGAAGGCCAAAAATGCACTGCTTTCAATTTCCTCTTCGCGTTTGCGTCATCATGGTCGTGTTCGTGAACCTTCATGACTACAACCCTTCGCATTCATGTTCCAGTAGCCGCGTTCGCGAAGTCCAACTGCTCCAGGACCCGCTCCCTCTCTCTTCTACGCGTTCGCGGCAGCCCTCACACGTTCGCGTCAGCTGTCCTAGGTCCTCTTCCGTGTTCGCGATCCCACAGTCGCATTCGCGATGCACAATTTCCTCCCTATCACACCTCCTTTTTCTACCCGAAAGGGTATAGGGGAGTTTTTCCAATTAAAGTAACAATAACCGAAATGGGATTATTTATTCAAATTCAGAGTCGCCACTTGGGATAGTTATGATGTCCTAAGTCACTGGTTTAAAATCCCGAATCGAGGAAGTTGACTCTTATTTATGGTCTGCGAACACAGAAATCCCAAAAATGCAAAATAAAATGATTTTCCTTGGTGTGCAATTTTGAGTATTTCTGTGATATTTTTGGATAATTATTTGTATTTTGTCTGTGTTTGCTTATTTGTTAAATTAATAAAAAATACAAAAATATGTCGCATTTTGCATGTAGGATTTAATTCTACAATTGTTAGTAATTAAATTAGTTTTACAAAAATTAAAAATTACAAAAATAGGCATCTTTTGCATTTTTAGCATTTAATGTCCAAATGAACAATTTTATGCTTAATTATTACTTAATTGTGCGTTAATTGTTATTGGGAGTTAATTTGCACTTTTATAACTTAATTTAGTTCTTAATAATAATTTAAGTATTTTTATAATTTAGTTTTAGAAAGTAAAAGAAGAAAGAATAACAAAAATACAAATAAAAATCGGATTGGGTCACTTCTTCAATTTTCAACCCCAGGCCCAAACAATTGTCCACGACCCAGTCCACTTCACACGGGTCGACCCGGTCCGCCCCATTAACCCATTAACCCAAGACCCACTCTTCATTTTTGTCATAACACAAAACAAAAAAAAAGGAAAAAAACAAAAACAAAAACCCTAAAAAACTAAGAAACCATCCGCCCCCCACACCCTTTTGCTTCTTCTTCTCCAAACCTTCCAAAACACTCCTCCCATGGCTGCCCTTCACCCTCGCCATGAACGACCACCCCCATCAATGACCCACGCGAACAGGTCACCATTGCTTCACCTTCTTCGTTCACCGTCAAGCTCGAGCTTGAGCTCGACATCCATGGCTGCCCAGCTCCACCAAGCAGTCTGCCATTGCCTTGTCGACCCTACTGCTGTTCCCGCCTTCATCTTCCCCATCCAAACGACCAGCTTTACTACTTCGACTGCAAACAGCCCAAACAGCCACTCAGCTTCATTTCCTCGACGACCATGGCTACTGTCCGTCCAGTCGAGCAAGCATCGACGACTCGGAGCTGCCTGTCCGTTTTCTTTGTCGAAAATACGGTGCTGATGCCACTTACAGGCTTCACTCCTATGGAACTTACTTGAGAAAGATGCTGGCTGCTTTTGCAGAAAACCCTAGTTCCGCAGGTAAGGGAGAAGAAGTGAACAACAATGGTGGTGCCTCTGCTTACCAAGAAGGTCGTGAAGCTGGCGCAACAATGTTTCCACGAGGAAGAGGGAAGGGATTGTTGAGCGAGCTACCCAGCTTGACGTTGTCATAACAGACAAACTTGTTTGCAGCGCGTCGTCTGCTTCATCCTGGAGATAGAGACGTAGTTCCGCCACCATGGGACCTCACCACCTCGTTTATTCGAGCTTTGGTCGATGTCGTCGATCACTGTTTGAGTTCGTCGTTGGTTTGTCGAAACAGTCCGTACATATTTCGTGTCGATCCGGTTAGTAGATTTTGAGTTTTATTTTGTCCGTATTTTATTTTGATATTTTCGAATCTAAAATCGGCAAATGTTTGTTTTGTTCATGTCTATGGTTAGATATTTGATGTTTTGTTTTGTTCATGTTCATGTGTTGTTGTTAAATTAATTTTCAGATTAATTCGTTGGTTTTCATGTTTGGATTATTGTTTAAGTGAACATGTGTTAGTTTAATGTTTGTTAGATTCAAATTGAAATTTAATTAATTATCTCTTCAATTTGTCTCATGTTGTTATGTATTTTCCAGAAATTAGTAATGTTGTTTGAATCATTGAATCTGTCATGTTTTGTTGCTTAAAATAGATTCATTCATGTTCATACTTTGTTTGGATGATCTTGAATCCGAATTTTGTATAGTTTGATTTCTTGTTTACCATTTATGATTATTTCTTGAATTGTTCTCATAATCTTGTTTAAAGTTTAATATAAGAATTGTTTGTTGTAATGTTGTTAGAATTGATTTTAAGTTCAATATGATTGAATTTAGAAATCTTCATACTTTGTTTGTTGTTGTTGTTGAATCCGAAAATAGGATTGTTTGTTGCTAAAATATTGTTCAATCAAATTTTAGTTGTTCTTTGTTGTTCAATTTGTGGTCATGTGATTTGTTGTTGAAATGTTGTTAAAATCGTGTTCATGTGATATTGTTGTTATGATGTTCATCCGTGTTCATATTGTTGTTAGAACATTGTTAGAAATTGATCATATTGTCTATATTTTGGTTAAGTTTGATTAATTGATGTGTTATAGCTGATGGGTAGTTTGGTAATTTGTAGTACGTTCAGGGGTAGTTTGGTAATTTCAGTAAGGTCGTGAGGGGTAGTTTAGGAATTGTACATTTTGAAATTGTTTATTTGAAGCATGGGGGACAAAATGAAATGGGGTGGGTTGTGATATAGTTGTTTAATATAAAGGGGGGACAAGATTTAATTTAAAGGGGGAATCTTGCATTATTTTAAATGAAGCATGAGGGACAAAATATAATGGGGTGGTGTGATATGTTTATTTAATGTAATGTGGATGAGTGAAAAGATAATGGGTTGGGTAGAGAAAAAGTATGGATTTTAATTAATTGAAAGGTTTGTGGGATGGGTTATATATGTGAAGTCTTGAACACAAGACATAAGAAATAGGGAGAGAGATACGAAAAAAAATATACACAGATAGAGAAAAAAAAAACGGACAGAGAATAGAAGAGAGAAAAATTCCGAAAAATATTTAAGCTTTCAAAATAAAATAAAACTAAAAAAAATCTACTGCTTTCTTTCTTTGTTTGAAATTAGTATTAATGGTTGTTGTTTCATTTAAAGCTTAAAGCTTTTGTTTTTGGGATTACTACTCCACCGGTCTGTTACTGGGTTGTTACTGTTGCTGGGCAGTTGTTGCTATTGTACTGTTATTACTGCTGCTGATTCTCATCATCATTTTCTTTTGCTTCCAATATCAGGTATATATTTTAAATTCATGGCATGAAAAGCTTCAACATGGCAAGTAAATGAAGTTTGGAATTATAAGGATGTCTTCTACTCATTTAAATTTTATTAGTTTAAGTTTCAGTTTTGTTTTAGTTGGTTAATATAGTATTATACTTGACATGATAAACTGTTAACTAATTAACCTTCTGGAGTAGTAAATTCCACGATAATCTTATATGTTTTGAGGACTAGTGATGACATTTACTGTTTAAATTGTTGAGATAGGGAACATTGCAGAAAATTGGCCATTAATTAAATCTTGTGATATTGTTAGCTAAGTAAAGAATAGTACGGAAATACCCAGAAATTACATTACTAGATTATTTTGTCAAATATCCAATTTTGTTTAAAGCTAGATGATGTCGTCTTATTAAATCAATTGGTAGATTAGTTCTCTTTCTTAATAACAAATGGCATAGTTATTTTAGGAACGCGATCAACTCATTTCTTTTAATGTATGAAATAATGTCGATGATTTTTTTTACAAAATATAGAGTTAGTGTTTGTAAATATTCGCATAGGCAGAGTTATTGTTTATCTCAAACTCAATCTTCGTAATCAAAAATTAACTAAATAATTATAACCTCGGACTAAAAACAAGTGGTGTAAAAGAAAGATGAGATTTATAAATTGTAACATTTTAAGTCAAAAATGTGTAAATAGCGTTTGCTACAAATAGAATAATGAAAATTCTTCAAAAATATCACTTCCTTTCTTACATCCATTCTTTCCCAATTTTTATACGTAATTTGCACGTTGTTTATTTGGGTAGGCAAATATTGTATTCACTAAATGGTAGTATTAATCACACGTTGTTTATTTTACTCCTCAAATTCGAATGGTTTGAGGAATATAATTCATACGCGAAAAAATATAAATTGCGATCAACGTCCAATAAATTGTAAATTCTTTTTAAGGAATTTAGAGACTAGAAGAATATTTATTTCTCATGACTTTCACATAAAAATGTATGGATGTAATAAACAATTTGTGGAAAATTTATACTACCATCAAGAATATTTTTGTGATTAGGGATACGTTCGCGTAACCTAATTATATTTCTAAAAGCAATTCGGATTATGCGTTCGCGTGACTTCGATCGAATATTTAATAAAAGGGATTTCTCGGAGAATATCATTATTAATTTCATAAAAACCCGAGATGTGAGGTTCACTACTTAATTATACCAAAAGGGCGAATGTTTTTGATTTTATTTAAAGCATAATTTCGAAAATGATTATTTTAATAAAAATATTATCTATATTATTGTGTACACGTGCGCGTGACACAACTCCGCATGTTTTAAAAAATATAATTTATAACACGAATATACGTACGCGTGATTCGATTCAAAGAAGGGTCTTTAAATCTAAATAGAAGCGGTAACAATAAAATCATGCAATAAAAATGTATTTAACAAATCAAAATAATCAAGCCGAATATAACAGTTGAGCGACCGTGCTAGAACCACGGAACTCGGGAATGCCTAACACCTTCTCCCGGGTTAACAGAATTCCTTATCCGGATTTCTGGTGCGCAGACTGTTAAATAGACAGAGTCATATTCTCCTCGATTCAGGGATTAAAACCGGTGACTTGGGACGCCTTAAAATTCCCAAGTGGCGACTCTGAAACAAACAAACAAATCCCGTTTCGACTGTCCTTTAATTGGAGAAAACTCCCTACGCACCCTCGCGGGCGCGGAAAAAGGAGGTGCGACAGCTCTGGCGACTCTGCTGGGGACTTAACCCAGAACCACTGGTTCAGGGTTCAAGAATTCGAGCTTAAAATAATTGTTATAGTTGGCTTTATTTATTATCTGATTTTTTTACATGATATATGCCCAATGTGCTAAATGACACTTTTACCGCTTTAATATTATTTGAATTATGAATATATACAACTGCTACGAAACCCCCTTCTTTCTGAGTCTTCTAAATTTATGGTGCACACGTGCGCGTGGCCCACCTTTCTGTTAAAGTCATACCAAATAAGACGAAGTTGGGACAAGTAACTAGGCCGGGTAGACTTTCGTGCTCCCGGTACGTTGCCCCCGCTTCGGCTCAAACTGTCCGTTTGGGTAAGCCAGGGCTAGATCAATATGCCTCAGGTTTTTTCACTTAGAATAACTCAGCTTCATGCCGGATCCCTAGTAGGAGCGATTGTTTGCATCACGTGCATTTGACTTTGGAGACTCAACACAGGGGTTGGGTCTGTCTAGGACAGGTGTACCAAAAAAAATGACCATCCTGATGCATCTTACTTGCTGCTACTTGCGCATTTATTTGATCCGGATTTGTGTGTTGACTGACTTTTGAATATCATGAATAATATTTTAAAATTGAAAAACAATAGCGGTTAGGGAATTGACTGTTTATTTTTGAAAAAAAAACCAATGCCCAAATAACTGTCAAAACTCTGCCGAAATTTTGAGAAAATGAAAAAAAAATGTTTTATTAGTTTGTTTTATTAAAAGCAAAGGAAAAATAGAAAATGAAAATAAAAAAGGAGTCTTATTTTTAAAATGGTTTTTTTATTTTATTTGCTTATGAAAATGCAAAAAATAAAAAAAATAAAATAAAAAAAGGTCTTTCATTATTTGTCGCATATATATATATATATATATATATATATATATATATATATATATCGTTTTTTTTAT
The DNA here is from genome assembly GCF_000393655.2 of Nicotiana sylvestris. Classification (NCBI taxonomy): domain Eukaryota; kingdom Viridiplantae; phylum Streptophyta; class Magnoliopsida; order Solanales; family Solanaceae; genus Nicotiana; species Nicotiana sylvestris. Next base: position 62,159,869 of record NC_091058.1, read on the forward strand.
TTCCAAAAGATATATATATATCTTTATTTGTTGCAAAGAGTATTTGTCTTGCCAAGAAAATTCAAAATAAAATTCCAAAAAAAATATGTCTTGCAAAAAATAATATAATATCTTTATTTTCCATTGTTGATAAAACAAAAATAATAAAAATGTTTTCTTTTAAGAAAAAAAAATCCGAAAATATTTTGATTCCTCTTTCAAAATTGAAAAGAAAATTCAAAATTCAAAAAATATTTTTTAGAAGCATTTCTTTTATCAAAAGTAAAATTCCAAATTTTTTTTCTTTAGAATAAAAAAAAAGACAAATGGAAATTCGAAAAAAAAACTTCCTTTTACTTTTGAAATTCTCAAAGTTCAAATCAAAAGAAAAGGAATTTTTACGAGTTTTTCTTTCAAAAAGAAATCAATCAAAAAAAATATATATACTTCCTTTGAGCAGTTCTTTCACAGTTCCAATAAAAAAAATATTAGTTCATTTACTTATTCACGAGGCCCGAACTACGCGGGTTTGATTCTCACCGGATGTGAGATACGTAGGCAACCCTCATCTTTTTGCTAAAATAGCCAAAAACCAATAAATAAATAAAAACATGTCAAAATTTTAATTTTGTCATAAATAAGTCGGGTGATGTCTAACCTCCCCTGTTGCTAAAAATAGCCGGAAAAAAAAATGTAAATTTTAATTTTGTCATAAAGAAGTCGGGTGACGCTGTTTTATCAAGACATAGCCGAATGTTCCCGAAAGGGACGCCGGAAGGCTGACTTTGCATAAACAGCCACCTTTGGGTTATTTTTTAAAATTTGGTCCAGTTGACCCACACAGCCTTAAAAAATCTTCGTCCCCGAGGCGCTGAAGGGCCGTGTTGCAACACCTGGTTTTTATTGTAATTTGAAAAAAAAAACAAAGAGTCAACGGTCAGGTGAATTTTTTTTAGTCAAAAATAAGCCGAGCTAGCTTCGACAGTGTCTTAAACCGTTCTTGCCGAAATAGCCTTAGAGTATCTTTCAGTTGTCGAAAGGTTATTTTCGTAAAAGAACAGACAAGTTTGTAAAGTGTCAAAATAATCCTCCCCGGCCTCAAAATTCATGCAAGATTTGGAAGAGGCCACATTGGCAAAAATAGCCGTTTGGTTGCATTTGTCAAACGGGGAAAGGAAGCTGGCCTTTTTGTTTTAAGGTTACAAATCTTTAATTAGAATATGTGGGTTGTTTGATTTTTCAGTTTATTTTAATATGAAAATTGAAAAAAAGAAGAAGATTAGTATTGCTTATCTTTTATTGGTCCGAACTACGCAAGGTCTGATTCATGCGGGGTCATGATACGTAGGCAATCTCCATAAGATTCGACCACAACAAATAATGAAAAAATGAATGAAAAAAATTGGAAAAAGAAAAAGAAAAAAAAGATGTTGCTAGTAATAAGAACCGACTGAGTCCATTCTAACATGTTTTATTTTGAATTGTGAAGAAAGTTGAGTTGGTCGGTTTGTTCAGAGGGTTCAACAAGAGTCTACTGTGCCGGAAAAAAATAGAATACTGAAACAGCAAATGACCGGAGTGTGTCAAGCATGGGCCAGTGGGCAAGGACAGCCTCGTCATGAGTCACAATTTGCGACACAACAAGAGCAGTACCACTCTCCTAAGTACCACCCATACTCGTTAGATCTTCCTTCAAAGATTGAAGAGCCTGCCCGAAAGATGGTACAAGAAGAAATGACCCAAAGGGTGAAAAACTTAGAACAATGGTCGAAAAACAGGCAAGGGTTGTCTGGCCAAAAGAGTGTTGCCTTCAAAGATCTATGTATGTTCCCCGATGTCCACTTGCCGCCTGGTTTCAAGACTCCCAAATTTGAAAAGTACGATGGACATGGAGATCCCATTGCCCACCTGAAAAGGTATTGCAATCAACTGAGAGGTGCGGGAAGAAATGAAGAATTATTGATGGCTTATTTTGTGGAAAGCCTTACGGGAGTAGCTTCCGAATGGTTTATGGATCAAGACACGTCTCGCTGGTATGTCTGGGACGACATGGCACAAGCATTTGTCAAACAGTTCCAATACAGCATCGACATTGCCCCAGACCGCATTTCCCTTTCAAACCTGAAGAAGAAACCAAGTGAAAGTTTCAGGGAATATGCCATTAAATGGAGAGAGCAAGCAGCTCGAGTTAAGCCACCCATGGATGACCACGAGCTAATAACTGTCTTCCTTCAAGCGCAAGAGCCAGATTACTTTCAGAACATGATGTCCGCAGTTGGCAAATCCTTTTCAGAAGCAATCAAAATGGGAGAAATAATAGAGAATGGTCTTAAGACAGGAAAAATTATAAGTCAAGCAGTTTTTAAAGCTGCAACTCACGCTGTCCGGGTTGAGTCTGATAATTTTTGCGACACAAATGAGAAGATTGAAGAAATCATGATGACATCAGGGTCAAGAAGAGGTCCTAGGAGAACATCTCGAAGGTATGAGCAGCCTCCTAAAGTTATCTATGAATCCCCTGAGCAATATTATCCCCCTCAGAACCCACAACACTCTATTGTTCCACCTCAGTATGTTGCCCGGCCACCAAAACGCCCCAGAAGGCGAGCACGAGCATCACAAAATCTCCAGAAGCCTCCACATAACTTTCAGGTGCCCTATAACCCACATCCAAGCCAGAAGTATAAAGGGGAACGAAGGTTGAAAGATAATTTTACACCAATAGGAGAGTCCTATGAAAGCTTATTTGAGAGGTTAAAGCATCACGACATGATTGCATCTATTCCTCCAAATCATCTGGACACACGTGCAAGAAGCTTTGACCCTTCTAAAAGGTGTGAATACCATTCCAATGCCCAGGGGCACAATGTTGAAAGTTGTCGGGATTTGAAAAAAGAAATAGAAAGGATGATCCAGGAAAATCTGATTGTAATCCAAGGTAATGACACCCAGAATATCGCGCAGAATCCTTTACCTGCACATCATGATGCACACTTTATGGGGAGGATGCCTGGTAACATGGGATTTTAGAGTCATCCCGGAAAGCCACTAACTGATGATAATGATATCGAAGTTGGAAATGGTCTGGACAATACTGCAAAGCTCAGTGGCTAAAGATGCCAACTTTGATAAAATGGGAGGACGCTCTGTTCCTTGGTTAGCAAGAGAGAAGCTTGTGGTGGCTTATTTTGTTGTCATTTCTGTTGTCCGGATTATTCTTAGGGTTGTAATCCGAATATTGTCTTGAGTCAAACCTTCTTATTTTTCCATTTTGTCATATCAGTTTGTTTAAGTTTTGTCAAGGCTGTGTTAGGATTTTATTCTGCTTGTTTTGTTTGTTTTATTATTCAAACCATTTCGCCAGTAGTCTAATACAAAAGCCGGTCTTTTATTATTTCCAGTTTTCTTTTGACTAGTCCTTTTATCATTTTTATTCAAGCGCCGATTCTAGTGACATGACATGCGCACACAGTTTGGGCCTAGTCTTTAAAGATAATCATAAAACCCTGGAGAGGTGATCAAAGCATTTAAGGGAAATAAGAACAGTTTGAAATTATTTGAAGCCCGAGTCATGTGGAACTGGGGCAAGTAAAACTTAAAGAAAATCGTTAAATGCAAGATTCGCCAAATTGGCATGAGGGTCGTTCATGAGAATGAGAGTGTCGCCCAACGGTGCTTTAGAAATGACAAATGAAAAAGCAAGTGTTTAACATAATTGTCAAATCCAGCACCATCGGAAGAGACTATAAATCTATGATCAATTGTGTTGTTTGCATTTGGCATGTTTTGAAGACTGGAATGACGAAGGCATTTTGTTCTGCTATCTAAACACTTTATCCTTCGTTACCCCTTTTGAGCCTTATTTTATTTTCTTTCATACCCCTCGTTCGGAATCAATTGCAACGACTAGGAAATACGAGCCTAGAAGGTAAAAAAAAAAATCAAAATCAAAAAAAACGAAAAAGAAAAAAAAGAAAATTGATAACAAAAAAAAAACAAAAGAAAGTCAGAAGAAAAAAGAGGAATTGGGAACTACGTTTGACCTGATTCCTCAAAGAGGATACGTAGGCGCCTCACGGCTCGGTCATAGGGTGCATAGTGTGCATGGTGTGCATAGTGTAACAAAAAAAAAAACTTTAAAAATTAAAAATAATAAATAAATAATCCCCAAGCAAGAAACTGGGGCAAGAGTTGTACTCGTTGTAAGCAAAATTGGTTCCGAAGGTTGTAATTTTAAAACCCCAAATTTATTTTGTTTTTGAGCCTTTTAATACCCTTTCTTTCTAGCCTATCCAAAACCCGCATTACGGTCCAAAGAAAGACCTTCTGATCAGTCTTCAAAAGATGTCAAGTCAGACAAATGAGAGTCTTACCGGCGAACATAACATTCTGTTCCACAGCAGAAATGACTCTAATCTCCAGCAGAGAGAGTCATACCGGCAACACTCCAAATCCCCAGCTAGAAAGTGATATAAATGAGAGAGTCTTATCGGTGAAAATCTTCACGGACACCATAAGGCGATGAAAGATGAGAGAAAAACCAAAATGAGAGAGACTTGATGGTGAAAACCTTTTGGGCACTACAAGTCGAATAAGATTGGGAATCAGATGGAGGATAGTCAAGGGAAGATCTTGAAAGACGATTGACGACGGAGGATAGGCCACATATGCATGTCATGACCATTAGAGTCGGTGTCTGCGTTTGATAGGTTTTTATTTATAGTTTCTTTTGTTAAAGAGTCATCTTTTTCCGTTGTCTTTTATTCTGTTCCCTTTTATCTTTTCCTTTCATAGAAATTTCCCCAGTAGAGTCTGTTTGGTCAGAACCAGTGGGAAATGACTTCAAAATAGGCCATCAGCTTTCCAAGATAAGATCTGACTAATACATCCAAGTGATATAGTCAGGAAGGAACAAGCGCGAGGCCAATGTCAAGAAAGATATCCCCAGCAAAAGGGAATTGATAAAAGGATCAACGAGTGTCAAGAGGGATATCCTTGCCAAAATCAGAGGTTATTAAAACCTCAAGGCCAAGGCCCGTGGACAAAACAAGGAGAGCAATAAGCATGACTTGGAAAATTCATGCGAGACTAAAAGGTCAGGAAAATGCAAGTCTCCGAGCCATGCCACGAAAGAAGAGGGATATCCCCAGCAGAAAAGGATTATCCCCAGCAAATAATATCATCCCTTGTGGAATGCAGAGCAAGGAAGGAAAAAGGGAAAAGCCGTCCCAGTGGAGTATCACAACCAACTACCACGCTTTAAGCTAACAAATTTTGTTTTGAAACAGGTAAAAGAAATGGCATTGATGACAGAAATGCATGCCATAAGGGAGACTGTAAAACTGGGGCAGAAAATTTTCCTTTCATTTGGAAAATTTTCTGGAAGTCAGGTACCCATTTGAGGAAGAATAAAAAGTAACACCAGTCTCAAGAGAAGTGGTCTTTGAACCAGTGTTGCCCCATTATAATAAGTTTTCAATGGAGGAAATTGATACCCAGCAGACAGAACAAAGGGATGACATTTGTGCTCAGAAAAACAAAAGCCATTATCATCCCCAGGAGCTTCCAGAAGAATGAAGCATCGATTTGAAGGGATAAAATTCCCCAGCAACGTTATCCTCAACGACGTTATCCCAAGAAGATAACACTTTTATCCCCAGCAGTGTTGAGAGAAAATAAATTCTGAAAAAAAAAAATTGAATTTGAAGGAGGGGAAGAAAGAAAACTACCGCAGTGGTATTATCCCCAGCAAGCAAGAACAAAGCAGCGCGAAGGAAGGAGAAAAGAAAAGAAGGAATTACGAAGGTAAGTTTCTCAAATCATTGATCTTTACATTTTTTTTCCTAGGATAAAAAGTCCTAGTATGATGAATTTCCTTCCCGAGTCAATATCTTGGTCTGATGAAATTGTTCTCCCAAGATAAAATCTTAGTCGGATGAATCTTTCTCCTAAGATCACAACAAAATGGACCTAGTCTGACGATTTATCTCCTAGAGTCAAAATCTTGGTCTGATGAAATTGTTCTCCCAAGATAAAATCTTAGTCGGATGAATCTTTCTCCTAAGATCACAACAAATGGACCTAGTCTGACGATTTATCTCCTAGAGTCAAAATCTTGGTCTGATGAAATTGTTCTCCCAAGATAAAATCTTAGTCGGATGAATCTTTCTCCTAAGATCACAACAAATGGACCTAGTCTGACGATTTATCTCCTAGAGTCAAAATCTTGGTCTGATGAAATTGTTCTCCCAAGATAAAATCTTAGTCGGATGAATCTTTCTCCTAAGATCACAACAAAATGGACCTAGTCTGACGATTTATCTCCTAGAGTCAAAATCTTGGTCTGATGAAATTGTTCTCCCAAGATAAAATCTTAGTCGGATGAATCTTTCTCCTAAGATCACAACAAAATGGACCTAGTCTGACGATTTATCTCCTAGAGTCAAAATCTTGGTCTGATGAAATTGTTCTCCCAAGATAAAATCTTAGTCGGATGAATCTTTCTCCTAAGATCACAACAAAATGGACCTAGTCTGACGATTTATCTCCTAGAGTCAAAATCTTGGTCTGATGAAATTGTTCTCCCAAGATAAAATCTTAGTCGGATGAATCTTTCTCCTAAGATCACAACAAAATGGACCTAGTCTGACGATTTATCTCCTAGAGTCACAATCTTAGTCTGATGAAATTTTTCTCCCAAGATAAGATATCAAATCTTAGTCCGATGAATCTTTCTCCTAAGATAAGATATCAAATCCTAGTTTGATGAATTTTCTCCTAGGATAATTTGAAAAAAGAAGAAGTTTGAATTGAAAAAAAAATGGTTGAAGTCAGGAGCCCCCTGAAGAATAGAATGGCGATTTAGTGTTTGAAATCTTGCCAACCTAAAGAAAGGAATGGCGATGTATGGTTTGAAGTCAGGAGCCCGCCTGAAGAGAGGAAAGGCATTTTTTAAAAAAAATTGTTGAAATCTTGCCAACCTAAAGAAAGGAATGGCGATATATGGTTTGAAGTCAGGAGCCCGCCTGAAGAGAGGAAAGGCGTTTTAAAGAGTTGTTGAAATCTTGCCAACCTAAAGAAAGGAATGACGATGTATTGGTTGAAGTCAGGAGCCCCCTGAAGAATAGAATGGCGATTTAGTGTTTGAAATCTTGCCAACCTAAAGAAAGGAATGACGATGTATGGTTTGAAATCAGGAGCCCGCCTGAAGAGAGGAATGGCGATTATTTTCAAAGTTGTTGTCAGGAGCCCGCCTGAAGAGAGGAAAGGCATTTTTCTTAAAAAAAAAAAAATTGTTGAAATCTTGCCAACCTAAAGAAAGGAATGGCGATTTATTGATTGAAGTCAGGAGCCCGCCTGAGGAGAGGAATGGCGATTATTTTCAAAGTTGTTGTTGAAGTCAGGAGCCCGCCTGAAGAGAGGAATGACGATTTATTTTCAAAATTGTTGTTGAAGTCAGGAGCCCGCCTGAAGAAAGGAAAGGCATTTATTTTAAAAGTTGTGTATTTGAAGTCAGGAGCCCGCCTGAAGAGAGGAATGACGCTTATTTTTAAAAGTTGTTGTTGATGTTGGGAGCCCGCCCAGATAACAGAGGCATACATTTTAGTCTTTACATTTCAGTTGATGAAGTTGGGAGCCCGCCCATAGAACAGAGGCATAAATTTCAGTCTTTACATTTCAAGCATTGAAGTTGGGAGCCCGCCCAGATAACAGAGGCATACATTTCAAGTCTTTAATTTTCAAGTATTGAAGTTGGGAGCCCGCCCATAGAACAGAGGCATAAATTTCAGTCTTTACATTTCAAGCATTGAAGTTGGGAGCCCGCCCAGATAACAGAGGCATACATTTCAAGTCTTTAATTTTCAAGTATTGAAGTTGGGAGCCCGCCCAGATAACAGAGGCATACATTTCAAGATCAAGTCAGAGGACAATAAAACAGAGGGTTACAATAGGAATCCCCAGCAGGAAACAATAAAATTCCCCGGCACCGGGAAACAGAAGGTTGCAACAAGAGGTCACAGTACAAACTCAAGTACATGTGTCAAAAGAAGAAAAGCACCGGAAGAAATGCAAGCAGACAAGGAAGCAAGGCAACAAAAACAAATTGTACTCTAGCCTAGCTTCTTGTTTTCTTTTAAGCATGGTGTAACAAGGAGATCGGTAAGCAGTGGTAATAGCATGCAACAACAGTAACAATGCAGTCCCACGGTAGTCCCAGCTACCAAAATTTCCCGAACTACATTGACCTGATTCCTGTTTAGCCCAGGATATGTAGGAAACCTTTGAAGCAAAGGTTCGGTCAAATCTTTTTCAAAAAATGCTTCAACGGAGTACTCGGATGGGCAAAAATCGCTCGCTTTATCTTTGCACGAAAACCCTTCGTGTCTTCGGGCAAAGAGGGGCAGCTGTAAGCACGTGATTTTTGCCCTATATGAGAATTACTCCCAAAAAATTCAAAAATAAAATGATTTTTCTTTGGTGTGCAATTTTGTGATATTTTTGTGATATTTTTGGATAATTATTTGTATTTTGTCTGTGTTTGCTTATTTGTTAAATTAATAAAAATATAAAAAATTGTCGCATTTTGCATGTAGGATTTAATTCTACAATTGTTAGTAATTAAATTAGTTTTACAAAAATGAAAAATTACAAAAATAGGCATCTTTTGCATTTTTAGCATTTAATGTCCAAATGAACAATTTTATGCTTAATTATTACTTAATTGTGCGTTAATTGTTATTGGGAGTTAATTTGCATTTTTATAACTTAATTTAGTTCTTAATAATAATTTAAGTATTTTTATAATTTAGTTTTAGAAAGTAAAAGAAGAAAGAATAACAAAAATACAAATAAAAATCGGATTGGGCCACTTCTTCAATTTTTAACCCCAGGCCCAAACAATTGTCCACGACCCAGTCCACTTCACACGGGTCGACCCGGTCTGCCCCATTAACCCATTAACCCAAGACCCACTCTTCATTTTGTCATAACACAAAACAAAAAAAAAAGAAGGAAAAAAACAAAAACAAAAACCCTAAAAAACTAAGAAACCATCCGCCCCCCACACCCTTTTGCTTCTTCTTCTCCAAACCTTCCAAAACACTCCTCCCATGGCTGCCCTTCACCCTCGCCATGAACGACCACCCCCATCGATGACCCACGCGAACAGGTCGCCATTGCTTCACCTTCTTCGTTCACCGTCAAGCTCGAGCTTGAGCTCGACATCCATGGCTGCCCAGCTCCACCAAGTAGTCTGCCATTGCCTTGTCGATCCTACTGCTGTTCCCGCCTTCATTTTCCCCATCCAAACGACCAGCTTTACTACTTCGACTGCAAACAGCCCAAACAACCACTCAGCTTCATTTCCTCGACGACCATGGCTACTGTCCGTCCAGTCGAGCAAGCATCGACGACTCGGAGCTGCCTGTCCGTTTTCTTTGTCGAAAATACGGTGCTGATGCCACTTACAGGCTTCACTCCTATGGAACTTACTTGAGAAAGATGCTGGCTGCTTTTGCAGAAAACCCTAGTTCCGCAGGTAAGGGAGAAGAAGTGAACAACAATGGTGGTGCCTCTGCTTACCAAGAAGGTCGTGAAGCTGGCGCAACAATGTTTCCACGAGGAAGAGGGAAGGGATTGTTGAGCGAGCTACCCAGCTTGACGTTGTCATAACAGACAAACTTGTTTGCAGCGCGTCGTCTGCTTCATCCTGGAGATAGAGACGTAGTTCCGCCACCATGGGACCTCACCACCTCGTTTATTCGAGCTTTGGTCGATGTCGTCGATCACTGTTTGAGTTCGTCGTTGGTTTGTCGAAACAGACCGTACATATTTCGTGTCGATCCGGTTAGTAGATTTTGAGTTTTATTTTGTCCGTATTTTATTTTGATATTTTCGAATCTAAAATCGGCAAATGTTTGTTTTGTTCATGTCTATGGTTAGATATTTGATGTTTTGTTTTGTTCATGTTCATGTGTTGTTGTTAAATTAATTTTCAGATTAATTCGTTGGTTTTCATGTTTGGATTATTGTTTAAGTGAACATGTGTTAGTTTAATGTTTGTTAGATTCAAATTGAAATTTAATTAATTATCTCTTCAATTTGTCTCATGTTGTTATGTATTTTCCAGAAATTAGTAATGTTGTTTGAATCATTGAATCTGTCATGTTTTGTTGCTTAAAATAGATTCATTCATGTTCATACTTTGTTTGGATGATCTTGAATCCGAATTTTGTATAGTTTGATTTCTTGTTTACCATTTATGATTATTTCTTGAATTGTTCTCATAATCTTGTTTAAAGTTTAATATAAGAATTGTTTGTTGTAATGTTGTTAGAATTGATTTTAAGTTCAATATGATTGAATTTAGAAATCTTCATACTTTGTTTGTTGTTGTTGTTGAATCCGAAAATAGGATTGTTTGTTGCTAAAATATTGTTCAATCAAATTTTAGTTGTTCTTTGTTGTTCAATTTGTGGTCATGTGATTTGTTGTTGAAATGTTGTTAAAATCGTGTTCATGTGATATTGTTGTTATGATGTTCATCCGTGTTCATATTGTTGTTAGAACATTGTTAGAAATTGATCATATTGTCTATATTTTGGTTAAGTTTGATTAATTGATGTGTTATAGCTGATGGGTAGTTTGGTAATTTGTAGTACGTTCAGGGGTAGTTTGGTAATTTCAGTAAGGTCGTGAGGGGTAGTTTAGGAATTGTACATTTTGTAATTGTTTATTTGAAGCATGGGGGACAAAATGAAATGGGGTGGGTTGTGATATGGTTATTTAATATAAAGGGGGGACAAGATTTAATTTAAAGGGGAATCTTGCATTATTTTAAATGAAGCATGGGGGACAAAATATAATGGGGTGGTGTGATATGTTTATTTAATGTAATGTGGATGAGTGGAAAGATAATGGGTTGGGTAGAGAAAAAGTATGGATTTTAATTAATTGAAAGGTTTGTGGGATGGGTTATATATGTGAAGTCTTGAACACAAGACATAAGAAATAGGGAGAGAGATACGAAAAAAAATATACACAGATAGAGAAAAAAAAAACGGACAGAGAATAGAAGAGAGAAAAATTTCGAAAAATATTTAAGCTTTCAAAATAAAATAAAACTAAAAAAAATCTACTGCTTTCTTTCTTTGTTTGAAATTAGTATTAATGGTTGTTGTTTCATTTAAAGCTTAAAGTTTTTGTTTTTGGGATTACTACTCCACCGGGCTGTTACTGGGTTGTTACTATTGCTGGGCAGTTGTTGCTATTGTACTGTTATTACTGCTGCTGATTCTCATCATCATTTTCTTTTGCTTCCAATATCAGGTATATATTTTAAATTCATGGCATGAAAAGCTTCAACATGGCAAGTAAATGAAGTTTGGAATTATAAGGATGTCTTCTACTCATTTAAATTTTATTAGTTTAAGTTTCAGTTTTGTTTTAGTTGGTTAATATAGTATTATACTTGACATGATAAACTGTTAACTAATTAACCTTCTGGAGTAGTAAATTCCACGATAATCTTATATGTTTTGAGGACTAGTGATGACATTTACTGTTTAAATTGTTGAGATAGGGAACATTGCAGAAAATTGGCCATTAATTAAATCTTGTGATATTGTTAGCTAAGTAAAGAATAGTACGGAAATACCCAGAAATTACATTACTAGATTATTTTGTCAAATATCCAATTTTGTTTAAAGCTAGATGATGTCGTCTTATTAAATCAATTGGTAGATTAGTTCTCTTTCTTAATAACAAATGGCATAGTTATTTTAGGAACGCGATCAACTCATTTCTTTTAATGTATGAAATAATGTCGATGATTTTTTTTACAAAATATAGAGTTAGTGTTTGTAAATATTCGCATAGGCAGAGTTATTGTTTATCTCAAACTCAATCTTCGTAATCAAAAATTAACTAAATAATTATAACCTCGGACTAAAAACAAGTGGTGTAAAAGAAAGATGAGATTTATAAATTGTAACATTTTAAGTCAAAAATGTGTAAATAGCGTTTGCTACAAATAGAATAATGAAAATTCTTCAAAAATATCACTTCCTTTCTTACATCCATTCTTTCCCAATTTTTATACGTAATTTGCACGTTGTTTATTTGGGTAGGCAAATATTGTATTCACTAAATGGTAGTATTAATCACACGTTGTTTATTTTACTCCTCAAATTCGAATGGTTTGAGGAATATAATTCATACGCGAAAAAATATAAATTGCGATCAACGTCCAATAAATTGTAAATTCTTTTTAAGGAATTTAGAGACTAGAAGAATATTTATTTCTCATGACTTTCACATAAAAATGTATGGATGTAATAAACAATTTGTGGAAAATTTATACTACCATCAAGAATATTTTTGTGATTAGGGATACGTTCGCGTAACCTAATTATATTTCTAAAAGCAATTCGGATTATGCGTTCGCGTGACTTCGATCGAATATTTAATAAAAGGGATTTCTCGGAGAATATCATTATTAATTTCATAAAAACCCGAGATGTGAGGTTCACTACTTAATTATACCAAAAGGGCGAATGTTTTTGATTTTATTTAAAGCATAATTTCGAAAATGATTATTTTAATAAAAATATTATCTATATTATTGTGTACACGTGCGCGTGACACAACTCCGCATGTTTTAAAAAATATAATTTATAACACGAATATACGTACGCGTGATTCGATTCAAAGAAGGGTCTTTAAATCTAAATAGAAGCGGTAACAATAAAATCATGCAATAAAAATGTATTTAACAAATCAAAATAATCAAGCCGAATATAACAGTTGAGCGACCGTGCTAGAACCACGGAACTCGGGAATGCCTAACACCTTCTCCCGGGTTAACAGAATTCCTTATCCGGATTTCTGGTGCGCAGACTGTTAAATAGACAGAGTCATATTCTCCTCGATTCAGGGATTAAAACCGGTGACTTGGGACGCCTTAAAATTCCCAAGTGGCGACTCTGAAACAAACAAACAAATCCCGTTTCGACTGTCCTTTAATTGGAGAAAACTCCCTACGCACCCTCGCGGGCGCGGAAAAAGGAGGTGCGACACTGGTAACCCGGAAGAAGGTGTTAGGCATTCCCGGGTTCCGTGGTTTTAGCACGGTCACTTAACTATTGTTAATTGGCCTAATTATCTGATTAATGACATACTTTATACCTATTGCATTTTATTCCTCCTACCACTTTTAAATAATTACTTAACCACTTTTAGGATTAATGAAAATTATTTGAACAAGTCACGATTGTCTCGCACTTGTTTGTTTTTGTACACATTGTGGATCGCGTCACGGGAACTGTACCCACGATAACATGTTTAATTTATTAAAAATTATGACCGGGTCACATAAATGTACCTCCGAATTTGGAAATTATGTATTACAATTACGTAACGGGAACCGTACCCGAGCTATGATAATTTTATTATTGTGCAGCTAAAGCAAACTACGAAGGTTCATGTTTATTAATGGCCTAAGCATGCTCCTAGTGATCCAAACAAATGAAATATAATTAAACTTAGTTTGAGCCCAATTCTATGCCTAAACTATGATCGAAGCCTAGATTTCATTTAATTTCAACTAACGAGAGTCTCATCTTTTCAAATTCTAACCTTACGGCCCAACTTACTATTCCAAAGTCAATAAAATCGAAGTGTAGTAGCCTCATTTTAGTTTAGCATGCTAGCACGGGAAATCAAACTCAACAACTAATTTAATAAAAGCAATAACTAGATTAATCCCTCTATATCAATAAAAATACCACAACAGATTCAATCAAAGTAAGCAAAGACAAACCAATTCCATTTAATCACAATTGTTCCCTACGAGCTTTTATCGTCTCCATTTGACTTATGTATCTATATGTATTCACAAGACAAGAATTCACAAATTACTTGTGCTTAAAAACTCAATCAAATATTCAGCTCAAACATATCTAAAAGGAGAATCAAAACCAGTCATGAAGCAATAACTAATGCATGGTGCGCAAACAAATTTAGACCAGCACATGAGAGAAAACAACAGGGGAAAGAATGCACCTGAAATGGATGTTTCAATTTCTCAAGGTGTTCGGCAGTTACACGAGCAAAAACTAAACCGTGGCTACAGTGGGAACTCGAATCAGACAGAAGCTCATACAGAACCTCAAAGCGACGACTTCAAATTGGCACCAGAAAACTCGAACTAGGAGTGGATTGAATTTACTTTTCCGACCAGCAAAATAAAGAACCAACAGACACCATTTCCTCCTAACAAATGTGGTCAAAATCCCAAAGAAACCAGGTATAGAAGTCACCAAAAACACATGTATATTGCTGGAAAACTGCTCCTAGTCGAATCCTTCTTCATTCCATTTTCCCAGTTTCCCTCTCACCGTATCATCCTCTAAATATGTGTCTGTGTGTGGCGATAAAAGTGAGAAAATGGGGTGAGGTACGGCTGTGTCATGTATGTGAAGTTTGCTGATGGCTGCAGTAGCTGCGATAGAGTGAAGAAGCAGAGGCAATGGGTGGTCGTCGCCGATGGAGCTCTTGAAGTCGTTGGTTTTGGTCTGTAGAAGAAGAAGCAAAGGGGTCCTGTTTTTGGTTTCTTCGATGTTGCTCTCTTCTTTTGTGTAGAAGATGATATCCAAGATCTTTTTTTTGATTAGAAACGACTGCTATCTCCTCTCTAGGTTAGGGTTTTTATTAGTTTTTCATGAAGAAGAAGAAGAAGCTTAGTTTCATTTAGGTTCTTTTTGTGTATAGATTAGGAAGATGAAGGGTCCTTCCTTTGTTCAAAAAAATGGCTGATGCTCTTAGGGATCCTTAGCATTCATCAGCTTAGGTCTAATATGTCTAGAGAAGAAGATAGATTTAGGGTTGTTTTTAAGTGTCTTTCTAGGGTTTTAGGGGTATTGGGCTTGGGTTATTATGGGCTAGATCCGAATTGGGCCACATTTACCTTTAAAAATGGCCCTTTAACTCTACTAGACTAAAAAAATATTAATTCCTAAAATAATAACTAAAAAATTATGAAATCATTTCTAATTAATTAAAGTAAAATTAAAAATTAAAAGTGAAACTATTTTATATCAATTAGCTAAATAAAAGAAAATATTTTTTTTATTCAATTGATTGACAAAATAAAGTAAAAGAGTCAAAACTAATTGAAATAGCGATATTAGGCCTAAACTAAATATTTAAATGCTAAAATATGTAAAATCTTGGAGAGAGAGAGAGTCAAAAATCACATGTTTTAACGTTGTTTGATGTGATTTGAAGGCTCGACTAAGTTCGTATGATTTTTTAGGACTTGTTGGTAGTTTTGGTTGAGGTCTCGAGGGCCTCGGGTGAATTTCAGATGGTAGAAGGATTGGAATTTGGTCTTGGAAGATGGATAAAGTTACAAATATTTGGTGCTTCTGGTTTCCTTTTACGCATTTGCAAAGGTATTCTCGCGTTCACATAGAGGAGTTGGAGATTTCTCGAAATTTTGTCTCCGCGTTCGCGATATAGGTCTCGCATTCGCGAAGCTTTATGAGTCTTGGGTCTATGCATTCGCGAGAGGGTCCACGCGTTCGCGTAGAGGAACGGTCAGTTGGGGCATCATGCTTTAAGCCTACGCGATCACATAGTTGTGCACGTGTTCGCGAAGGGTCAGGCAGGGAAGGCTTCCCGTTCGCATCAGTTGTTTCATATTCGCCTTGGCCCTTTTTGGAGGCTGAGATTTATTGTTGTTCTCGATCGCGATGTAGGTCCTGCGATCGCAATGTATAGCACCTGGGTAGCAGTATTAATTTTCAAAAATGAGGTTTTAACCTATTTTTCATATTTTGAGCTAGAGACTTTGGATTTGGGCGATTCTTGAAGGGATTTTCAAGGAGTGGATTGGGGTAAGTGATTCTTACTTAGTTTTGGTTAAATTTCATGTTTACGTCTTGATTTGATCATTTAATTAGTGATTTGGGGTTTAAATTGGGGGAAATGAAGGAAGGTTTTTAGACCGAATTTTGAAGTTTTGATTGAGATTTTGGTATCGGATTTGAGAAATTTTAGTATGGGTAGACTCGTGGCTGAATGAGTGTTCAAATTTTGTAACTTTTACCCGATTCCGAGGCGTGGTCCCGGGTTGACTTCTTGGGGCAATTTTCTAATTCTTTGCTAAACTCGTAATTTCATTATTTGGATTAGTTTCTTATAGTTATATTTATAGTATGTAATTGCTTTTAGCTAGATTTGAGCTGTTAGGAGTCGAAAAATCGAGGGAAAGGCCTTCTTATTGATTGATTGAGCGAGGTTTGAGGTAAGTGACTTGTCTAACCTTGTGTGGGAGAAATCCCCTTAGGATTTAATACTGTTGTAATGACCCGACCGGTCGTTTTGAGCTTTAGCACGTCATTCGGCTGTTTGAGTTCATGAGTAGCTTCACTTCAAGTATTACGACTTGTACCTGTGGTCGGAATTGAATTTTGGGAAGTTCGGAGCTGATTTGGAAAGAAAATTCTAATTTCGGAAGCTTTAAGTTGGAGGAATTGGCTAATATTTAAATTTTGAGTAAACAACCTCAAAATCAGAATTTAAAAGTTGCAACAGGTTTGTATGATGATTTTGGACTTGGGCATAAGTCCGTATCGGGGTTTGGACGATTCATGAGCATTTCGACGCTTATTGTGGAAAGTTGAATTTTGGAAGAATTTCATGAATTTGGGTTGAAGTGTATTTCAATGTTATCGATATCCGTTTGGGATTCTGAGTTTAGGTGTGACGATCCGGCTAGTCATCTCATGAGTTACCGCCCTGTTTCCCCCATTTCTGCTTCTTATTGCTTTGTTCAGTTGTATTATATATCATCGGGTTGATTGGCTCGGGTTCAGAAAGGTTTTGGTAAGGTTTGAGACACTTAGTCTCTTTTGAGGAAACTTAAGTTGGAAAAGTCAACTGGATGTTGACTTATGTATTAAAGGGCTCGGATGTGAGTTCTGATGGTTCGGATAGCTTCGGGAGGTGATTTGAGACTTCGGAGCATGATTGGAATGTGTTTTGGAGGTCCGGAGTAGATTTAGGCTTGAATTGGCGAAATTTGGAATTTTGGTGCTTTCCGGTTGATAGGTGCGATTTTGATATAGGGGTCGGAATGGAATTCCGGGAGTTGCAGTAGTTCTGTTGGGTCATTTGGGATGTGTGTGCAAAATTTCAGGTCATTCCGACGTGGTTTGGTATACTTTTTGACCAAAAGCGTAATTCGGAAGATTTTGGAAACTTAGGCTTGAATCCGATGCGTTTTGGTTGATTTGATGTTGTTTGAGGTGTTTTGAAGATTGGTATAAGTTGGGATGGTGGTATATGATGTGTTTGTGCTTTTGGTTGAGTTCCCGGGGTTCTCGGGGTGATTTCGGATGGTTGGCGAAAAGATTTGGATTTGGTTGTAACAGCTGAAGTTTCCCATTGCTGTCATAACCGCACCTGCGGATAGGGGACCATAGGTGTGGTCTCGCAGAAGCGAAAAGGGAGCCGCAGATGCGGCCGAGTTGAAGGCTAGCTGAAACCGCAAAAGCAGTCGAGGAGGCGCACCTGCGGTGGCGCATGTGCGGTATTTTAACCGCAGATACGGAAATTAGTCGAGTAAATGGAAACCGCAGATGCGGCGCTTGGTACCGCAGAAGCAATTGCGCAGGTGCGAGATTTGGACCGCAAGTGCGAAAAGCCCGGGTTAGAAGGTATAAATTATTTCCTTCGCGATTTTTGAGCTATTCCACCATTTCTAGGTCGGTTTTTGGAGCTTTTTGGGCGATTTGAAGGAGGATTTGAAAGGGATTTCATTGAGGTAAGGATTTTGACCTAAAACTCGTTTCTATGGTATTATTGCACGCATTAGAGCTGTAACTAATCGAATTAAGGGCTAAAAAACTGGGAATTAGGGCTTGAGATTAAGAGACTTTAAAATGAGAATTTGAGGGGTCATTTGGACTCCAATTTCAGTGTTCTTGGTATGTATGAACTCGTGGGAGGATAAGGATTCTGTTGATGTAATTTGTATAGAGTTTCGAGACGTGGTCTCGGGGGTTGGGTTTGGCCAATTTCGGGATTTTTAGTATAATATGGGTATTTCACTTGGGCTTTGATCTTTTAGCATATCCTAATGTTATGATTCTGATTTTGGGTAGATTCGGCACGAATTGAGGCTGAGGCGAGAGGCAAAGGCATCACGGAGTAGTAATTAACCCGGTTTGAGGTAAGTAACCATTGTAAATATGGAACTGAGTGTACAAAACCCAGGTATTTCGAACTGTTTTGATAAATGAGGTGACGCACATGCTAGGTGACGAGCGTGTGGTCATGCATCGGTAGGGATTGTGACTTGGTCCATCCCGTAGCGACTATTAAGCCGCGTGTTTGATTTGAAATCTTATAATATTCCGTATTTAGACATTTACACTGTATTATGGGTTGTATGCTATGTTTGGGGCCTTGCGCCAACCTGTTGAGACCCTTTGATTTTTACTGTTCTTCCTCACTCTATTTGTTTGAGAGCATATCCTCAGTCATGTTTTACTTGTTTATTGTTTAAAACTAGTTTTGTCACTCTACTTCTTAAATGTGAGGACTGTTTGGGACTGAGTTTCCCTGAATGCTACTGTTATGCCCGAGTGGCTGTGAGGTTAATGACCGAGAGAAGTTGAGGACCTAATGGTGAGGATTATAAATATTACGGATCGGGCTGCACGCCGTAGCAATATATTATATGTATATATTATGGATCGGGCTGCACGCCGCAGTTATACTTATATGGATCGGGTTGTGCGCTGCAGCGTATATATATATATATATATATATATATATATATATATATATATATATATATTAGATCGGGCTACGCGCCGCAACGATGTGACGCTTGGGCTGTAGGAGCCCCTCCAGAGTCTGTACACTCCTAGTGAGCGTAGTCGACTATAAACTATGGATCGAGCTGCACGCTACATCGGTTACTATGATTATTACTATTATGAGATATTATTGAGCCTAAATGCTGAGAGTGAGTGCTGAGTGATAAGAGCTGAGTCACGAGTGACCGAGAGGCCATATTATGAGTGATACCTTGCCCGAGGGGCCCATTTATGATGTTTTCACTGATTTCACTCTTCATTTAAAATAAGCTTCTGTTGAACAATGCTAAGTAAGTGATTTCAAGTATTTCAATTGAAATTGAAGTTTTTATGATGAAGCTGGTTTTAAACTGTGGAGTTTGATCTGTTATTCTATTGTTTACTCCATTATATGATTTTAACTGCTCGCCACTGCTTTCAGACCTAATTTACTTTAGTTACTTACTGAGTTGGCATACTCACGTTACACCTTGCACCTTGTGTGCAGATCCAGGTGCCCGAGCGGCAGAGTGAGGGTCCTCAGCATTATCAGAGTTGCCGAAAACTGCAAGGTAGCTGCATGGCGTCCCCAACCCTGCTTTCCTCCTTCCTATCTTGTTCTTTTCCGCATTTTTGACTTGTTGATGTATTAGACAGTCGATTTGTATATTTAGAGGCTCTAGACTTGTGACACCAATTGTTTGGGCTGTGTTGGTTTAATGTTTTATTGATTTCCGCACATTTTTAGCTATTTTATACATTTCTTATGAAAATTGAGATTTAAACCAGTGTTAGAAAATGGTTTTATAAAAGAAATTTGCTGTGATTAAATATTTGGGTTGGCTTGCCTAGTAATGTGATAGGCGCCATCACGACCGGGTATTGGGGTCGTGACATTGGGAATAGGTCCGTATGATAATTCTTGTCACGACCCATTTTCTGAACAAGCCGGGACCGACACTCGATCACTAAACATGACCGAGCGAACCATCTCTACTTATCAAATCTATTATAACTCCAAACTTTATATGCAACAAGGCAATACTCTAACCAATACTTTTGATTAATTTAAACATTTAAATAAATTAACTCCAAAACTTTATTCATAGTAACCAATGAAATACTGCTAAGTTATTATCAAAAACATCTGAATCTTAACCCAACGACTATGTCTATGAAGCCTCTACTAATAAACTACTGATAAACTGACGCACTGATCAGGAGATGAGATTTCCTGGCTAGTTCTCTAAGTAACAAAGAAATAACTAAATAAAGATGACTCTAAGGAATACTCCACGAATAAAAGCGGAGCTCACCAATAGCACTGGAAGAGAAAGAAGTCCTAACTCGTAGCCTGCTCGCCTGCAAATCCGGTTCTTAAGTTGTACCGCAGACCAACATAGGTTCCCAAAAGAGAACGTCAGTACCATCCATTGTACTCAGTGAGTCTCAACATAGGGGGCGAGACTTTAATAATATATACATTACGAGCAAAGGTTCTAAATGCATGTAAAACATAAAGCTTATAAGAATAATTCTATATAATTGCATAATAGCAGTTTATGAATATTCTAAAAGAAATTCTTTTCTTTTTCTTTCTTATAAAAAAACATACTTCACTTTATACTTTGGGAGTTCCAACTATCCTGACCAGTTTCTGTCTTAGTCACCGTGTGATCGGCACGGGTTCGATCCCAACCTGATCGAATAGGCCCAATCCACGAGGTGCCACTCGCTTCATGGTTCTCAGTGCTTATGTATCATACCTTAGCTTAGCTAAGAAAATTCTCAACAATGAGACCCTCGGCTCGTGTGCTCGCTACTTTGGCACAAGTAGTTTCAAGAAGTCAACGTCTTGGTCAGGACCCTCGGCCTGGACGATGGCCCCTTCTCAGAATAAAGGATACTCCCAAAAAAAATCTTTTCTTTCTAAAACTTCTTCTTGTGACTTTTCAAGTCTAAATCTTTTCTTTTTTGGAACACCATGTACATGCTCATGCTGGTATCCTTAAATGTAAATCATGGGATAAGAATGAAATAAACATCTAAAAGTATTTCTAAACATTCTTGCTTCTTCATAAATTTTCAACATGAAAATAGCATATAAGAATAACATAAAAATCTGAAAATTTATGCACATATATCATAATAAATCATCTAAACTTTTGCTAGAACAATTTTAAGTTAATAGGTACTCACTCGCTCCAATTAAGTAAATATAAACTCTTTTAAGCAATTCATAAACATCTTGTATGTGTGCTTTTGTGAGTTAAACCACTGTAGTAAAGGTTTATATCAACTCACCTCAAAATTCTTTGAGCCAATACGTAGACCCCAGTCCAATTTATACCCATCAAATAATTGATTCTACAACAACCAGTGCATTTTAATTAATTTCAAAGTTTCACACCTAAACATGAGATTTATTGGTGATATAGAGAAAGAAAGGAAACTATTTAATTGTTACCTATTACAACTGTGGGGTAATTAATAATAGAGAAATTCACATACCTAAGTTTAAGAACTAGGGATTGTAAAGAATCCTAGGATTTTTATTTTTTTTTCCTTTCCTGCATTCGCTGCATAAACAGAGCAACATTCTGTTTTTTTTGTGTGTTAGTATTCTTGCTTATTCTTTGGACCTTTTTGAGTTTTGACGTCAAATGCAAGGCTTTAAAGCCTTAAGCCTTTTTCTTTCATCAGCCCTTTACGGGCTTAAGCTTGTCCTCCAATTTTTTTTGTTATTTGTTTTTTTTGACTTAACTAATAATTAATGTTACTCACTTTTAATAATTAATAATATTAAAATTATTAATATTTCCCTAATTGGATATCTAATTATTTAAGTGTACACACACACACACACACACACACACACATATATATATATATATATATATATATATATATATATATATATATTTCACTATAGGCAAGATAAAAATAATAGTAATAATAATAATTTAGTTCTATAATTAACGTATCTTGAAACTTTTATAAATTTGAGAAGTGTTACAATTCTGGTCTTAAGAGCGCGTCCAGATATGGATTTGGAGGTCCGTAGGTCATTTCGGGGTCATTTGGCGAAAGTTGGAAATTGAAGGTTTTTGGGAAGTTTGATCGGGAGTGAAATTTTTGATATCGAGGTCAGATTCTGATTTCGAAAGTGGGAATAGGTCTATAATGTCAATTATGATTTATGTGCACAATTTAAAGTCATTCCGGATTGATTTGATACGCTTTGGCGCAAATTATAGAATTTGAAAATTTCATAACTCATAATTCGATTCGAGGCGCGATTCATAGTTTTGGCGTTGTTTGATGTGATTTGAGAGCGCGACTAAGTTCGTATCATGTTTTGGGACTTGTTGGTGTGATTTGACGGGGTCCCGAGGGGCTTGGGTGTATTTTGGATCATTGGTTGACACTAGTAAAGTTAAAAAATTTGGAGTTTGACCATGGTTAATATCGGGTCAAGACAACCTCTTTTCAGTGTTTTGTGTACGCGAGCAGGTCCGTAGAGTGTTTTAAGATTGAAATTCATATATGGTTTGTGTCCGGGAGGTTCCGGATGAGTTTCGGGGTGGTTTCGGATCATTTCAGAGAAGTTTGGATTTGTTGGTTTCTGGTGAGTTACTGTTCATTCGCAATTGCGAACATTTTTCATCGGAGTTTACTGTTCATTCGCAAATGCGAAGTTTTTGTCTGTAAATGCGAACCTGGGCAGATTGTTTTAATCGGGATTTGGCTTATTTCTCACTTGGTTTGGGCGATTTTTAGAGAGCTTCAAGGGGCGATTTTCATCATCTATTGCAAGGTAAATCATTCCCGCATATTATTATCTAACTACATGGATTCTACAAGAATTTAATCATGAAAATTAGTAGAAATTGTGAGATTTTGAAAGAAACTTAGAAATTGATATTTTTGGGCTTTTACCACAAAATTGGACATGTAATTAGGAATATATTATATATTTGAGTTCGTGGTGTTATGGGTAAAGTTTATCTTTAAAAAATTTCGGAATCCGGGCACGTGGGCCCGAGGGCGATTTTTAGCGATTTTTCGAGCGGGGTTAGAAATTATTGAAAATTGGATTATAATGAGTATTAGAGTATGTATTTATGAATTTGCACATTTATTGACTGGTTTTGGAGCGTTGAGCATCGATTTGAGTTGTTGGAAAGGCTTGGGAGTCGGTTATGGAATTTCAGAGCGAGGTAAGTCATTTTTTTAACCTTGTAAGAGGGAATTAACCCCATATGTGATTTGACTTAATATGTGATTCTATTTGTAGGGGCACAAGGTGACGAGAGTCCATACGAAGCTACTAATTGTACTTATGTCCGGATAGTCTAGGACCCAAATCATGTTAAAGTTGCGATGTTTGCATCCTTCTTGTTAATTTAACTGCTTAAAACATATTGGAACTTGATAAAGGAATTGTAAAAGGTTAACCCTCATCTACCTGAGTTTTGGACGGGTAACTTGACCGTTAATGAGAATTCATATTTCCTTGAACATTAACCCTTAATGAATTCTTGAATTGGTTGTTTTAATGTATTTTCTCTTCTTGTGGAGTGGGCCGAACGCATCGGTAGCAGATAGATGCATCTATGGTTCGTGCCCTTCGACCCTCGGTAGTTCAAAATATAAATATTTTATGTTGGTTAGGCACGTACGACCTCGGCATGGTTTGCGCATGATAAAACTTTGGAACTAATAATAATTGATATTGCTTCATTGGCTCAAAATATAAATTATTAAAGGATGAAAATAAAATTTTAAATTTCCGATTAATAAAGGAATGGTTCACTTACTTCTTGTTATTAAGCTTTCAGCTATTTATTACAACACATGCTTAATTATAATGTCGGTATTTTATTGTTAGCCCATAGTAAGTGTCGAAGTCGACCCCTCATTACTACTTCTTCGAGGTTAGACTAGATACTTACTGGGTACGCGTTGATTTACGTACTCATACTACACTTGTTGCATATATTGTGCAGGTGCATATATGTCTAGGGTTGTTTATAAGTGTCTTTCTAGGGTTTTAGGTGTATTGGGTTATTATGGGCTAGATCCGAATTGGGCCAAAATTTGGCCAAATTTACCTTTAAAAATGGCCCTTTAACTCTACTAGACTAAAAAAATATTAATTCCAAAAATAATAACTACAAAAATGATAAAATCATTTCTAATTAATTAAAGTAAAATTAAAAATTAAAAGTGAAACTATTTTATATTAATTAGCTAAATGAAAGAAAATATTTTTTAAATTTTCAATTTTGTGACAAAATAAAGTAAAAGAGTCAAAACTAATTGAAATAGCGATATTAGGCCTAAACTAAATATTTAAATGCTAAAATATGTAAAATCTTGGGGAGTGTCAAAAATCACATGTCTACAGCTGCCCCTCTTTGACTGGAAATACGAAGTATTTTCAGAAAAAGAACGATGAGACATATTTTTTGACCCGATCCTTATTTAGAGAGACCAAAAACTAAGAGATAAAAGAATGTGACCGAGCTCTGGTATCTGAGCTGCCTACATATACTTGGCTATAAAGGAATCAGGCCATATGTAGTTCAGAAGTAGGAACAGTGAGGGAATATACCGAGGTGGAGAGCTGATTGAGGTGCCGTTCCATCGAGGTTCCGGTCCGCGGTCCTATTAGTACATCAAAATCAAAAAATGAAAAAGACTAACTAAGCCTGTCAACTATGAGTTACATGATTCCTATTTATAAATCTTCTGAAGCTTGATCTTGAGTCTTGAATTGTTCTTCATGCAGACTTTAGATTTGAACCTTGACGCTTGCTAGCTGCAGGTGTTAGTTCATTCTTCTTCAGCTCTTTCGGATCTAGACCGGACATGTTGTGCTCGTGACTTCAACCATGTCTTGAGCAGTTCACATCTTTCTCTGCTTCTGCATTTTGGATTCACTTCCCTTTTTTCTTTTCTTTTTCTTTTTTTTTTCTTTTTATTCTAGATCAAGAATACTTTTGTTGGTCATCTCAGACTAACGACTCGCATTTTTGCCGCAGGCTTCTTCTTGAATTGAATTATGTAGTGACTTCCTCCATTCTCCAGGTGAGTACCTGCTACTAACTGGAAACTTGAAATAAATTCCCTTGTTCTCTAGGTGGGTGCCTGATGCTGACTTAAAATTTGAAATGAATTCTCTTGCTCTCCAGGTGGGCGGTTGCAACTTAAACTTAAAATGAATTCCCTTGTTCTCCAGGTGGGTGCCTGCAACTTAAACTTGAAAATAAATTCTCTTGTTCTCCAGGTGGGTACCTGATGCTGACTTAAAATTTGAAATAAATTCCCTTGTTCTCTAGGTGGGCGCCTGCAACTGACTTAAAATTCGAATGAATTCCCTTGTTCTCCAGGTGGGCGCCTGATGCTGACTTAAAATTTGAAATAAATTCTCTTGTTCTCCAAGTGGGCACCTGCAACTGACTTAAACCCGAATGAATTCCCTTGTTCTCTAGGTGGACGCCTGATACTGACTAAAATTTGAAATAAATTCCCTTGTTCTCCAGATGGGCGCTTGCAACTTAAACTTTGAAATGACTTCCCTCGTTCTCCAGGTGGGCGCCTGCAACTGACTTAATACTCGAATGAATTCTCTTGTTCACCAGGTGGGCGCCTGCATCTTAAACTTGAAATGAATTCTCTTATTCTCCAGGTGGGTGCCTGTTATTATCACGAAACAAAAGAAACTTTTCTGCCCCTAGTTTGGTACCGGGAACGTCTGTAGGTGTTAATCGGATCCTGTTAACCAAAAAATCTCTCAGAATTTAAAAACTAAATCCCATTATCCAGGAGGGTCCTGACAACTCGGAATTGTATCCCA
This sequence comes from Nicotiana sylvestris, assembly GCF_000393655.2. NCBI lineage: Eukaryota > Viridiplantae > Streptophyta > Magnoliopsida > Solanales > Solanaceae > Nicotiana > Nicotiana sylvestris. The sequence goes on from NC_091058.1 coordinate 62,185,576, forward strand.
TTATCTAGGAAGGTCCTGACAACTTGACTACAACCCCATTATCTAGGAGGGTCCTGACAACTTTGAAATTAAATCCCAATTTCCAGGAGGGTCCTGACAACTTGAAATTGAATCTCATTATCTAGGCGGGTCTTGACAACTTAAAACTTTATCCCAATATCCAGGTGTGTCCTAAAATATTAAAATAGATCCCATTATCTAAGTGTGACGACCAGGCCAGTCGTCTCATAAGTTTCTGCCCCGTTTCTCCCATTTCTGCTTCTTTATGCTTCGTTATCCGTGTTTTATATGGTCGAGTTGAGAAGTTTGCGTTCGGAGTGAATTTGGTAAGAAATGAGACACTTAGTCTCTTTTAAGAAGGTTTAAGTTGGAAAAGTCAACCGGATGTTGACTTATGAGTTAGAGGGCTCGAATGTGAGTTTTGATGGTTCAGTTAGCTTCGGGAGGTGATTTATGACTTAGGAGTGTGATCGGAATTGGTTTTGGAGGTCCGATGTAGAATTAGGCTTGAATTGACGAAGTTAGTATTTTGGTGATTTCCGGTTGGTAGGTTAGATTTTGATACGAGGGTCAAAATGGAATTCTGAGAGTTGGTGTAGCTTTATTATGTTATTTGTGATGTGTGTGCAAAATTTCAGGTCATTCGGACGTGGTTTGGTTGGGCTTTTGATCGAAAGCGTATTTCAGAATGTTTTTAGAAAACTTAGGCTTGAGTTCAGTGTGAATTGATGGATTTGGTGTTGTTTGAGGTGTTTTGATAATTGGAACAAGTTTGAATGAGGTTTTAGGATGTGTTGGTGCTTTTGGTTGAGGTCCCAGGGGCCTCGGGTGAGTTTTGTGGTCAATCGGACTACTTTTGAGTTTCGAAAGTTGCAAAAAATTGATCTCAGCAGTTGCAACAATTTATCTCTTCGCGTTCGCATAAGGGTCCTCGCATTCACGAAGAGTAAGCGGAGGGAGGTGTGAAATTGGCCTTCACGTTCGCAAGTCAGGCCATGTGTTCGCGAAGGGGAGTGATCTTGGTGCATCGCGTTCGCGAGGGGTACTGTCGCATTCGCATAGAAGGATTTGAGTCAGGGGATTAGAAGTGAAATTGTGCTTCGTGTTCGCAGGTGTGTTGTCGCGTTCGCGAAGGGTCGCCTAGGCAACGCATCGTGTTCGCGAGTCCTATGTCGCGATCGCGTAGAAGGAAAATCTGGTCAAGATAAGTTGTGCATCGCGAACGCGAGAGTGTGACCGTGTTCGCGAAGAATAAAGGGTCAGAACTGGGCAGTAAGTTTATAAAACATTTCATCCGCGATTTTGAGCCATTTTTCCACCATAGTTGATCATTTTGAGAGCTCTTTGAGGGAGATTGAAGAGGGATTCAAGGAGAAGTGATTGGAGGTAAGATTTATGAACCTAAAACGTGATTCTATTGTGAAATTAGCCTAAAACTTCATGAAACCTAAGCTAAAAATGGAAGAACTAGGGCTTGGGATTTTGAACTTTTAAATTGGAATTTGAAGAACCAGTTGAGGTCGGATTTGAGAACTTTTGATATGTATGAACTCGTGGGAGGATAAGGAACCCATTGATGTAAAAATTTCTAAGTTTCGAGAAGTGGGCCCGGGGCTCGGGTTTTGCTAATTTCGGAATTTTTGATATTTTTCGATTGTTTTCGCTTGGGCTTTGTTCCCTTAGCATATTGTGACGTATTACTTCTGATTTTGGATAGATTTGACGCGCGTGGAGGCCGATTCAAGGGGCAAAGGCATCGCAAGCTAGAGTTGTAGCCAGTTCGAGGTGAGTAATGATTGTAAATGATGTCCTGAGGGTTTGAAACCCCAGATTGCACATCGTAGTACTATATTGAGGAGAGACACGCGCTGGATGATAAGCATGGGGTCTTTTACTACTGGGGATTGAGACTTGGTCCGTCCTGACTGATGATTTTACCGCGTATTTGACTGAAACTTATTTGTTATCATCATGATTTGGGCTAATTGCCATATTTGGGCTTCGTGCCAACTATTTGAACCCTTCGGGGATTTTGACTGATTTTCCTCACTATACTTGTTAAAAATCTTATCCTCGGTCATGTTTCTATTTGTTTTAAACGATTCGAACCGGTTTTTATCATACTATTCCTAAATGAGAGGAATTTGTGGGCCGAGCTCCCTATCTTCTATTATTGTGCCCAAGAGGCTGTGAGGTAAATGACTGAGAGGGGTTGAGAACCCAATGGTGAGGATATTATATATGTTATGGATCGGGCTGCATGCCATAGCAATACTTATATGGATCGGGCTGCACGTCACAACAATATAGCGCTTGGGCTGTAGGAGCCCCTCCGGAGTCTGCACACCCCTAGTGAGCGCAGTCGACTATCTATATGGATCGAGCTGCACGCTGCAGCAATGTACGGATCGGGCTGCACGCCGCATCGGTTATTCTGATTTCTGTTATTATGAGAGATATATGGGTCGAGAGCTGAGAATGAGCACTAAGTAATGAGAGTGAGCCCGAGGAGCTGATACTGTTCTGAGTGATTGATACTGTGCCCGAGGGGCGGATTTCTACTTGTTATTTACCTGCTAAATTTCCTGTTTTACCTGATTTAAAGAGATTTCACTTGACTTCTTTACTGATTTACTGCTTTACGTGATTTTTTTACTGCCTTGATATAGAATTGCTTTGTGCCTTTATGTATTTTCATGCTTTCAGCCATTATTTATAATTATTACTCACTGGGTCGGAGTACTCACATTACTTCCTGCACCGTATATGCAGATTTAGACATCGCAGAGTCCGCTCCTGAGTGTTGATCTTCCCGTCCAGGCAGTGTTTCAGAGATCATGAGGTAGCTGTTGGCGTCCGCAGCCCCCGTGCCTCCCTTATCTTATCATTTTCATGTTCTTAGAACTATTGTATCGGGTTTAGTGATTAGTAGACTGTATCAAGATTTCTCTTAGTTGCTCATGACTTGTGACACCCCGGTTTGGGCTGTGTCGGGATGGCTTTTACTGTTGCTATTGTTAATTCTGCAAATTATGGATATTATATCATGCTTTAGAACTGTTTATGATATTTAACTGTTTAAAAGAGGTGTTTATTTTGGTCTGGCTGGCCTTGTCTTCACGAGAGGCGCCATAACGACTGAGTTTGGGAATTGGGTCGTGACACTAGGAGGGTCCTAAAATTTAAACTAGATCCAATTATCCAGGAGGGTCCTAAACTTTAAACTACATCTCATTATCCAGGAGGGTCCTGAAACTTTAAACTACATCCCATTATCCAAGAGGGTCATGAAACTTTAAACTAAATCCCATTATTCAGGAGAGTCCTGAAACTTTAAACTAAATTCCATTATCCAGGAGGATCTTGAACTTTAAACTAAACCCCCATTATCCAGGAGGGTCCTGAAACTTTAAACTAAATCTCATTATCCATGAGGGTCCTGAACTTTAAACTAAATCCCATTATCCAGACGGGTCCTGAAACTTTAAACTTAAATCCCATTATCCAGGAGGGTCCTGACAACTTAAAACTATATCCCATTATCTAGGAGGGTCCCGACAACTTAAAACTTTATACCATTATCTAGTCGGGTCCTGAAACTTTAAACTTAAATCCCATTATCCAGGAGGGCCTTGACAACTTGACTACATCCCCATTATCCAGGAGGGTCCTGACAACTTAATTATGTCTCATTATCCAGGAGGGTCCTAACAACTTTGAAATTAAATCCCATTATCCAGGAAGGTCCTGACAATTTGAAATTGAATCCCATTATCCAGGCGAGTCCTGACAACTTAAAACTTTATCCCGATATCCAGGCGGGTTCTGAAACTTTAAACTAGATCCCATTATCCAGGAGGGTCCTGAAATTTAAACTAGATCCCATTATCCAGGAGCGTCCTAAAAATTTTAAACTAAATCCCATTATCCAGGAGGGTCCTGAACTTTAAACTAAATCCCATTATCCAGGAAGGTCCTGAAACCTTAAACTAAATTCCATTATCTATGAGGGCCCTGAAACTTTTAAATTAACTCCCATTATCCGCAAAATTAACTCCCATTATCCAGGAGGGTCTTGAGACTTTAAACTAAATCCCATTATCCAGAAGGGTCCTGAACTTTTAAATTAACTCCCATTATCCAGGCGGGTCCTGAGACTTTAAACTAAATCCCATTATCCAGGAGGGTCCTGAACTTTTAAATTAACTCCCATTATCCGGCGGGGGGGGGGGGGGGGGGCTGAGACTTTAAACTAAATCCCATTATCTAGGAGGGTCCTGAACTTTTAAATTAACTCCCATTATCGAGGGGCTTCTGAAACTTTAAACTAAATCCCATTATCTAGGAGGGTCCTGAAAACTTAAATATATCCCATTATCCAGGAGGGTCCTGAAAATTTGAAACTATATCACATTATCCAGGAGGGTCCTGACAACTTGAAACTATATCCCATTATCCAAGAGGGTCTTGACAACTCAGAATTATATCCCATTATCTAGGAGGGTCCTGAAAACTTGAAACTACATCCCATTATCCAGGAGGGTCCTGACAACTTAAACTATATCCCAATATCCAAGAGGGTCCTGAAACTTTAAACTGAATCCCATTATCCATGAGGGTCCTGAACTTTAAACTAAATCCCATTATCCAGGAGGGTCCTGAACACTTGAAATTAAATCACATTATCCAGGAGGGCCCTGAACTTAAAGAAAGCTAAAAACTCTTCTGACTAGGGAGAATGCCTAGGAGGTACGGTTCTTTTCGACTAAGGAAAATGTGCAGGAGGTAAAAACCTTCTTAACTAGGGGAATGCCTAGAAATTAAAAACCTCCTCAAACAGCCTTTGTGTTGGCAAAATGTGGGCACGACGAAAAATTAAAGCTTCCAAGCTTTGATTTGGACATAGTCTTCGTCCCTGTTTCAAACAAAGAAAACTTGTGAGTTCAAACATGGTAGTTGGTTTGTGGCCTTGACTTTGAGGGTGATTGCTCCTTCACTTCCCATGATAACTTTGATTTCAACTCGAAAGACCTTGCTTGTTTATTGACTAACAACTTTCTCTGTCACCCTTATCACAGAAAATACCTCTGATCTGTTCAAGCCCAACACCCTCTATCTGTTACATTGTGCTCATGAATTGACATATACCGAACCTTTGTATTTCACATGAATCCTAAAGCACATTGATTGTTACCAACTCAGTGTGCATACTGTTCTTTCCTGGCTTATGCCACTTTGATGTGCAAGCCAGATTCCGTTTTGTGCAATTGAAAAGCTGGTAGCAAATTTTGAAGTCATTTCTCACTTGTTTTGACCAAACAGACTCAAGAAGAGGAAGTAAAAAAAAGGAACATAGTAAAGGATAATGGAAAAAGATGATACCTAACAAGAAAATTACAAAGTAGAAACTTATCAGATATGGATACCAACTCTAATGACCATGACACGCACCGTTGGATTAAGTGGCCTAATCTGTCAAACAGGTCTAATGTTCAACTCTTGTTGTACCTCTGAGTCATGAAACTGGGCTTCAATGCTCCGATTATCCTATATAATTCACGGTCCTAATCTCTCTCATTTTGTTCTTTCTCTCAACTTACCGTCTCCTTATGGTGTCTGTGAAGGTTTTCACTGATAAGACTCTCTCATTTTGTTCTTTTTTTTTATTTCCTTTGATTCTGTAGATGACAAGGCATTGACCAGAGTAAAAACATTATATGCTCCTGGCATGTCTAGCTCGGCACTCTCAAAGATTATATGGGAGGTCTTTTTTGGATTGTAATGTAGCTTTTGAATAGGGTTAGAAAGAAAGGATATCATAAAGGCTCGAAATAACTAAGACAACGGGGTTAACTTATTTATAACTTTTGGAATCCATTCTAAAAACTTTGTCCCAATTTCTAAAATAAGGGAATTTGAATCTCGTTTTTTCCTTTTCTTTCTTTTTTTTAAAAAAAAAATAGAATTTCAAAGGAAGACTGCCCCACTCTCGACTTCGTGGGATTATGAAATATTTTATTTGGTGCGATCGAACCTTAAGGTTTCCTACGTATCTTGTGGTGACAAGAATCAGGTCGAACGTGGTTCAAAGGAATGCCTTCTTTTTGTTGCTATTCTTCTTTTTTCTTTTTTCTTTTTTCTTTTTTCTTTTTTCTTTCTTTTTCTTTTTCTTCTTTTTCTATTTTCTCTTTTGTGTTGTTTTTTTTCTTTTTGACTTTTCTTTTAGAATGAACTTTCTAAAACAAACCTATGGGGACATGAATTTTTTTTTTTGATTTTGACTCTAAATTGATTCCAAAAGAGGGGAGGCCAATAAAATTAGCATAGGCTCAAAAGGGTTACCGAAAGGTATGAAGTGTTTAGGTAGCTGAAAGAGGGCCTCCCAATCCCTGAAAATGCCAAGTACAACACGTTCAACTTGAGAATGAAAAAAAAGATCATGTACAACATTTCTTTTGCAGCTGCGGCATTGATATCACTGATATGCCTTCCACTTTTCTTTAGCGCCTTGTCAAGTACAGAATCTCGTTGGGTAATTTCTTCTTTATAGTGGATACCCTTCGTCAGTTCAGAGCAAACTCCCTTGGCTTTATCTTGTTACTTGAGGTGCACTTGAACTCAAAACTGCTCGCTTCATTGTTTGGGATGCACTCTCCTTTAACGAATTCTTGTCATCTTATTAACTTCCCAAATTATCTGTCCTAGTTTCACATAGTTCGGGCTTCAAATGATCTCAAAATATCCAAATCTGTACTTATTTCCCTCAAGTGTCTCTATCATCTTCAAAATTATTTCATTGCTTTATGATTAAACTAACTTTTAAGATCAGGCCTAGAATTATGCGGTGTATGTCATGTCACTAGAGCCAGCATGAAAAGAACTATAAAAGGAGAAGAGAACTAAACAAAAATGACTATAAATAACAGAAAACAGAAAATTGCATTAGACAGATGGTGAAAGGGTTTGAACAACAAAACAAGCAAAATAAACTGGAGTTATAACCCTGGAACAAACCTAAACAACATTAAACGAGTTACTACGACTAAACGAACTAGGCAAAATAAAAGGATAGAAGGGTTTGACTCACAAGACAATATATGGATTACAACCCTGAAATAACCCAGACGACAGAAATAACAACAAAATAAACCACCAAGACTTATCCCCAGGTAACCAAGAAGGGAACGTCTTTCCAATTACCAAGCTCTGCATCTTAGCCACTGAGTTCCACATCAATATTACCAATACTATTACCAATTTCAATCATATTAACCTCAACAAATAGCTTTTGGGTCCCTTTTTGCCAACTCATTCTTAAGATCAACTTTTGGAACTGAGACTAATAGTACTGAAAACTTTGCGACAAGTGGCCCTCCAAGAAGCTCAGAAGAGTTCTCATATTCATTTTCAACACAAATCATGCCCACCATATGCGTCTCATTATGAACATGCAATGGACTTTGGCTAGTATCTGCCGCATCTGGATTTTGCACGGTAATGTCACCTATATTAATAAGCTTTTGGAATGATCTATTCAGATGCCAACACTTTTCTATTTTGTTCCCCGAGGCATTAGAGCAATATGCACACCTTTGAGAAAAATCAAAATTCTTTGGAATGTGGTTCGGCTTTTTTATCTGAATCGGCTTCAACCTGTCCAATTGCCTCAACCTTTAGCATATGACTCTCCAATATGAGTGAAAGATTTTTCTCTTTGCTGCTGACTTTTCATTTTTTACTCTGGCCTCGGTTAGAACCTCTTACGGGTAGGTGGTTGACATGCTTGAGGAGGTGGGTAAGATATTTGTGGAGGTGGTGCATGCCATTGCAGGTTTCGTGGGTGTGGAGCATATGACAGTGCATTGTGGATAGAGTACTGGGAAGGTGAGGTATGACCTTGGGGATTTTGTGGAGGAAAGTAGCACTAGGAAAGATTATCTAAAGTACGAGGATACTCATGGGATCGGTATTGGGCTGAAAGCATTTAGCAAGAATGCCCACTGGATCCTATTGTTGTCGGGGCTCAACAACATCTTTTCTATCAATCGGAGGACAGACCCGAGCAACTTGTTCGTTCCATCTAAACCAAAACTCCCTAAAACTTTCTTTGGGTTTCTTTTCCATCTGAGATAGGGATGAGCGGTCTGAGATAATGTCTTCATTGTGTTGATAGTGCCGAACAAAATCTTGAGCCATGTCACCCCATGCATGCCACTTACTGACATATTGATGAGTATGCCATTCCAAGGCTGCCCCAGTAAGGCTCTCACTGAAATGCGCCATCAGTACCTCATCTTTCCCGCTAACACCTCTCATTTCACTGCAATAATTCCTCAGATGAGCTACTGGATTTCCATGCCCGTCATACAAGTTAAACTTTGGTATTTTAAATCCTGCGGGCAAGTGAACGTCAGGGAACATACACATATCCTTGAAGGCAATACTCTTCTGACATGCCAACCCTTGCATGTTTCTTAAAGACTGCTCTAAGATTTTCACCTTCCTGGATATCTCATCTTGCTCCACTGTCTTAGCAGGCTTTTCAGTTTCACCGGGAGGCTCAAAATAAGGAGCGTGAGAGTATGAATCCGAGACCTTGAAAGTTGGTTCTGGAGCACAGTGCTGGGCATCGAGGATTTTGAACACAGTCTCACTAGAGGATCGAGGAAAGGTAGCTGACGGAGGAGCTACAAAAGCATGGGTGGTTAGAGGAGAGGGAGATGAGGTAGTTTTGATGGGTGGAGTGTGAAAAGGTTGTGGAAAGATATCAACAGTAGCAGGAATTTGGGTTTGTGACAGTGGTGGAATGGTGACGAGGCTCTTAGTGTAGTTAGTGGGAAACAATGGTGGAGGACACCCGTTTCAACCTTATGACCCGTTTCAACTTCGGCCATCTCCCGTTTCAACCTTATGACCTCTTCTTTCAACTCAGATTCTGATTCAACAATCTCCTTAGACGGATTGACAACACCTGTGTCCAGGTCTTTGCTAGCCATGACTACCTTTCTCTTTGATCTTGTATTGTATGGATAGTCACACCTCCTTTTTCTACCTCCGGAAGAGATATAAGGGAGTTTTTCCAATTAAAGTGACAATCGAAACAAGATTATTTATATTAAATCAGAGTCGCCACTTGGAATAATTAATGGTGTCCCAAGTCACCGATTTAAAATCCCAAATCGAGAAAGTTTGACTCTTATTTATGGTCTGCGAACACGGAAATCCAGGTAGGGAATTATGTTAACCGGGAGAAGGTGTTAGGCATTCCTGAGTTCCGTGGTTTTAGCACAGTCACTTTGATCATACTTGGCGTAATCAAATTGTGTAATTACTTATTTTAGAACCTATGTGCATTTGCCTCTTTTAATTAAGAAATTATCTTAAAACAAGTCACGCGTACGTATACCCATTTGTTTGGCGCGTTAAAATCATATCACGCGAACGTATCCACAATTAATAACGCTTTATTATTATTAAGAAAGTTTGGCCGAAGTTGCGCGAACGCATACCTCGATTTATTTTTTAGAAATCGTAATTATGTCACGCGAACGTTACACACTCACGATGATTTAATTATTAATACACTTAAAAGTATACTAGAGATGTTCCTTATTCTTCCTAAATATTGAGATTATTGTAGAGGTCATAAGTTATGGAATAATCGTGAAAAATGAAGTAAATTATTAAAGGAGTAAATAGGCGGGCATGTGCCGATACTCTATAACCCAACAGATTAATGACCCAACATACTGAGTCCAAATCCCATTACATCAAATCTATTATCACAATTCAGAAAACAAAACAATTAATATTAGAAAAATGAATAAACTAGTCAAATTAACAAGATAAATATATACCATCACAGAAGAACAACTAAAAACCCACCAACCTGCTTAATTGATTTAATCAATGATTTTCACCCTCACAACTCAAAAGAATAACCAACAGAACATTATGAAGATGAACAAAACTAAACAAGATAACAACTAAAATCATGCTGACATAAAATAGGCACAAGCTAATCAAAAATAAACACCAAAATATTATAAGCCAAGAGAAAACTAGCAGAACTAAGGGAATGTAGTAAACAGACCTTGTATAAGTTTTAAAATATCAACAAAAAAAACATCTCAACTGGTTTACAAAGAAGATCGAGCCAATGATACCGGACACCAACAGATCCGTTAACCAAAGACCACACCGGAAACTCGAACTCGACAGACCCTCGAACTCGAAAATCAAAACCTCATCATGTAATAGTTTTTGCACTAGTTTCAGGTCGCTTTTCCCCTCTGTTTTCATGGGTTTGTGACTACATATGGAGAGTAATGATTCTCTCAATCATTGAATTTTTTTTTGCTCTATTCTTGTTTGATTTTTGTGTAGACAATCCCCGTCCCTTTCCAGTGTGTTTTTGCTGTTTCACCACCCTCAATTCTATGCTCCCCTCTTTAAATTGTGTGTGTGCGTGTGTTGCTTCTATAGTTGAGAACACCAAGATGGTTAAATAAAAAAGGGGGGGGGGGTAAACATTGTGTGACGACTCGGTCAGTCGTCTCATGTGTTACCGCTCTGTTTTGCCCCATTTCTCCTTCTTTATGCCTTGTTATCCGTGTTTTGTGATATCGGGTTGGTCGGATCGAACTCAGAATGATTTTGATAAGGTTTGAGATACTTAGTCTCTTTTAAGAAAGCTTAAGTTGGAAAAGTCAATCAGATGTTGACTTATGTGTTGGAGGGCTCGGAAGTGAATTCCGAGGATTCGGTTAGCTTTGGGAGGTGATTTGTAACTTAGTAGCATGATCGAAATGTGTTTTGGAGGTTCAGAGTAGATTTAGGCTTGAATTGGCGAAGTTGATATTTTGGCGATTTCCGGTTGGTAGGCGAGATTTTGATACAGGGGTTGGAATAGAATTCCGAGTGTTGCAGTAGTTCTGTTGAGTCACTTAGGATGTGTGTGCGCAATTTTAGGTCATTCGGATGTGGTTTGGTTGGGTTTTTGTTTAAAAGCGAAATTAGGAAGATTTTAGAAAGTTTGGCTTGAATCCGATGTGTTTTGAGTGATTTGATGTTGTTTGAGGTGTCTTGATGATTGAAACAAGTTTGAATAAGGTATTAGGATATGTTAGTGCTTTTGGTTGAGGTCCCCGGGGCCTCGGGGAGATTTCAGATGGTTGACGAAAAGGTTTGAGACTTGTGAAGTTGCAGAATCTCAGCTGCTTCTAGTATTTCCGCATGTGCAGATTGGGGACCGCAGGTGCGACGCTGCACGTGCGGAAGAGGAGCCGCAGAAACGGATTTTGGAGGAATCGACAGGAACCACAGAAGCGGTTGGAGTACCGCATCTGTAATGGCACAGATGCGGAAAGTTAACCGCAGATGTGGAAAAGGGAGCTTAAGTGATTTCCGCAGAAGCGGAGGAAAAACCGCATATGCGGTACCGCAGAAGCGGCTATGGGATCGCAGATGCGAATATCCCTGGCCAGAAGGTATATATTGCTTCCTTCGCGAATTTTTGCAAAATACTCCATTTTTGAAGACGGGGAAGAGGCTAAGGCATATGATTTCGAGAGGAATCAAAGGATATCAATTGGGTAAGTTCCCTAAGCTTAATTTCTTGGGTTTAAGATCATTTTTTCATTGTTTAATCATGGTTTTAGTGGAGATTAAGGAAGAAAAATTGGGGATTAGAGCTTGAGATTAAGAGAGCTTTAAATGGGGATTTGAGGGGTCATTTGGACTCCGATTTTAGTATTCTTAATATGTATAAACTCGTGGGAGGATAGGGATTCCATTGATGTGATTTTTATCGAGTTTTGATACGTGGGCCCCGGGGTCGAGTTTTGGTAATTTCGGGATTCTTAGTATTATTTGATTGTTTTCGCTTGGGCTTCGTTCCCTAGCATATTTTGACGCCGTGATTCTGATTTTGGATAGATTCGACACGAGTGTAGGCCGATTCGAAGGGAAAAGGCATCGCGGAGTAGGTTTTTCACCGGTTTGAGGTAAGTAACCATTATAAATCTGGAATTGAGGGTACAAACCCCTTGTATTTGACTTGTTTTGATAAATGTGGTGATGCACATGCTAGGTGACGAGCGTGTGGGCGTGCACCGGTAGGGATTGTGAGTTGGTCTGTCCCGTAGCGACTATTAAGCCGCATATTTGATTTGGAAATATTATATTATTCCATATTTTGGATATTTATACTGTATTATGGGTTGTATGCCATGTTTGGGGCCTAGTGCCGACCTGTAGAAACCCTTAGGGGCATTTTGACTATTTTTCCTCACTCTACTTGCGAAAAACATATCCTCAGTCATGTTTTACCTGTTTAAATGTTTAAAACTGATTTTATCTTTCCACTTCTAATTGTGAGGACTGTTTGGGCAGAGTTCCCAAATTTCTATTGTTGTGCCCGAGAGGCTGTGAGGTAGGAGCCCCTCCGGAGTCTGTACACCCCTAGTGAGCATAGTGGACTATAAATTACGGATCAGGTTACACGCCCCAGTGGTTACTATGATTTCTATTACTATGAGATATTAATGAGCCTGAGTGCTGAGAGTGGGTATTGAGTGACGAGAGTTGAGTCATGAGTGACTGAGAAGCTGCCCGAGAGGCCATATTCTGAGTGATACCTTGTCCGAGGGGCCCAGTTATGATATTTTCACTTATATCACTCTTCTTTTAAAAATAGCCTTCGTTGGAAAAATTGCTAAGCATATGATTCAAGTTTTCACACGGAAGTTGAAAATTTTACGACGAAACTGGTTTTAAACTATGAATTGGATTTGTTATCCTGTTGTTTATTCAGTTATATGATTTTTAACTGCTCGTCACTGCTTTCAGACCTTATTTACTTTAGTTACTTACTGAGTTGGCGTACTCACGTTACTCCCTGCACCTTGTGCGCAGATCCAGGTACCCGAGTGGCAGAGTGAAGGTCCTCAGCTGATTCAGAGGTTGTCGGAGATTTCAAGGTAGCTGCATGGCGTCCCCAGCCCTGTTATCTCCTCCTTATCTTGTTCCTTTTCTGCATTTTGCTAGACTTTTGTTGTATCAGACAGTCAGTTATGTAGTAGAGGCTCTAGACTCGTAACACCAGATATTGAGGCTGTGTTGTCTTATGTTTTATTGGATTCCGCATTATTTTAGCTATTTTAAGCACTTCTTATGAAAACTGGTATTTAATCCTATATTGGAAAAATGGTTTTATAAAAAAAATTCGATGTGATTAATGGTTTGGGTTGGCTTGGCTAGTAATGTGATAGGCACCATCACGACCGGGCATTTGGGGCCATGACACGCTGCTAGCTCTAGGAATTATAGGGGGCTGCTTTTGTCTTGGGGAATTAGACTTTTTGATTTGAGGAAGTTGGAGGCTGGTTCTCGATGGGTGTTAAGCGGCGGATCTCCCGAGTGTATAGGTCTATAAAATGTGTTTTAAAGGTGAGCAAGTAGGGTTTTTTAGGATATTGGGTATAATGGGTATTGGGCCTGTTTTGCTTGGGCCAAGTCCGAATTGGGTCCTAAGACTCCAAAATTATAGTTCGAAACCATAGCCAAATTCCTTTAATATAAGATAACTATACTACATAATGCAAAACTAATTTTAATTAATTAAAGTAAACTATATTAAAACATGAAACTATTATATTTATTTTTTGTATTTTCATGATTATATAAAGATAAAAATAAGGTACTATTTTTTGTATTTTTTTTAATTTTATGAAAGGTACATAAAATAAAAATATTTTTTGTAGTTTTTATTTTATGACGAAATAAAGTAAAAGAGTCAAAATTAGTTAAAATAACTATATTAAATGCTAAAATATGTAAAATCTTGGGGAGAGTCAAAAATTACATGTCTACAACTGCCCTTCTTTGACTGAAAACACGAAGAGTTTTCAGATAAAGAACGATTAGACAAGTCTTTTGACCCGACCCTTATTTAGGGAGACCAAAAATTAAGAGTAAGGAGAATGTGACCGAGCCCTGGTATCTGAGCTCTTTACATATCCTTGGCTATAAAGGAATCAGGCCACGTGTAGTTCAGAAGTAGGAACAGTGATGGAGTATACTGAGGTGGAGAGCCGGTAGAGGTGTTCTGTCGAGGTTCCAGTCCGCGGTCATGTTATTACATCAAAATAAAAAAAATTAAAAAGACTAACTAAGCCTGTCAACTATGAGTTACAAGATTCCTATCTATAAGTCTTTTGAAGCTTGATCTTGAGTCCTGAATGGTTCTTCATGCAGACTTTAGATTTGAACCTCGTTGCTTGCTAACCGCAGTTGCTAGTTCATTATTCTCCGGATCAAGACCGGACATGCAATGCCCGTGATTTCAGCTATATCTTGAGCAGTTCACATCTTTCTCTACTTCTGCATTTTGGATTCGCGGTGACTTCTTTCTTCTTCTTTTTTATTCTAGATTGTGACTAACTTTTGTTGATCATCTCGGACTGTTGACTCGCATTCTTGCCGCGAACTTCTGCTACTTCTACCTTGAACTAAATTCTGAAATGACTTTCCTTGTTCTCCAGGTGGGTGCCTGCTACTGACTTGATACTTGGAATGTATTCCGTTGGTTTCCAGGTGGGCACCTGATTGCCAAAACTTGAACTGTATTCCCTTGTTCTCCAGGTGGGCGCCTGATTGCCGAAACTTGAACTGTATTCCCTTGTTCTCCAAGTGGGCACCTGATTGCTAAAACTTGAACTGTATTCCCTTGTTCTCCAAGTGGGCGCCTGATTGCCAAAACTTGAACTGTATTCCCTTGTTCTCAAGATGGGCGCGTGATCGCCAAAAACTTGAACTGTATTCCCTTGTTCTCTAGGTGGGCGCCTGATTGCAAAAAACATGAATTGTATTCCCTTATTCTCCAGGTGGGCGCCTGGTTGCCAAAAATTTGAACTATATTCCCTTGTTCTCCAGGTGGGCGCTTGATTGCCAAAACTTGAACTGTATTCCCTTGTTCTCCAGGTGGGCGCCTGATTGTCAAAACTTGAAATGTATTCCCTTATTCTCCAGATGGGCGACCGATTGCCAAAACTTGAACTGTATTCCCTTGTTCTCCAGGTAGGTGCCTGATTGCCGAAACTTGAATTGTATTCCCTTGTTCTCCAGGTGGGTGCCTGATTGCCGAAACTTGAACTGTATTCCCTTATTCTCCAGGTGGGCGCCTGATTGACCAAAACTTGAACTGTATTCCCTTGTTCTTCAGGTGGGCGCCTGTTTGCCAAAAACTTGAACTGTATTCCCTTGTTCTCCAGGTGGGTGCTTGATTGCCAAAAACTTGATCTGTATTCCCTTGTTCTCCAGGTGGGTGCCTGATTGCCAAAAACTGAACTGTATTACCTTGTTCTCTAGGTGGGTGCCTGATTGCCAAAACTTGAACTGTACTCCCTTGTTCTCTAGGTGGGCGCCTGACATTACAACAAAACAGACAAAACAAAAGAAACTTTTCTGCCCAGTTTGGTATCTGGGCGCATCTGTGAGTGTTAATCGAATCGTGTTACCCAAAATCTCTAAGAATTTAAAAGCTAAATCCCATTATCCATGAGGGTCCTGAAAATTTCAAATTAAATCTCATCTTAAGAGTGAAAACTTTAAAGCTAAATTATGTTTCCTAAAGGTAGAACTTATGCTAAATCTTGTTAATTATGAAGGTCTTAAAATTTAACTAAAGCCCATTATCCAGGAGGGTACTGAGGAATTTTAAAATAAAATCCCATTATCCAGGAGGGCCCTGAAGATTTTAAATTAAATTCCATTATCCAGGAGGGTCCTGACAAGCCGAGAATGAATTTACCTGAGCCATGCTTTCTTCTTGGAGGATCTCTACAGAACGAACAAAGTTCCTTGCCCCTTAACCATGCTTTTCCTCATGGAGGGTTCCTGCAGATCGAACAAATTTTTTCTTTCCCCTTTTCAAATCACCTTTGTGCTGACAAAATTTGGGCACGGCACTTGAAAAAAATTCAAACTTTCAAGCTTTGATTTGGACACAATTTTCTTCTCTGTTTCAAACAAAGAAAACTTGTGAGTTTATAAATATGGTGGCTGGTTTCTGGCCTTGCTCTTGAGGTCTATTGCTCCTTCACTTGCCATGATAACTTTGATTTTCACTTGGAAGACCTTGCTTGTTTATTGACTAACCACTTTCTCTGTCACCCTTATCACAGAAAATACCTTTGATCCGTTCAAACCCAAATACCTTATCACATGAATCCCAAAGCACGTTGATTGTTACCAACTCAGTGCGCATGCTGCTCTTTCCTAACTTATGCGACTTTGATGTGTTGGCCAGATCCCGTTTTGTGCAATTGGAAAGCTGGTAGCAAATTTTTAAGCCATTTCTCACTTGTTTTGACCAAACAGACTTAAGAAGAGGAAGTAAACAAAACAAGAGGAACAGAGTAAGGGACAATGGAAAGAGATGATACCTAACAAGAAATTACAAGATAGAAACTTATCCGATGTGGATACCAACTCTAATGACCATGACATGTACATTTGGATTAAGTGGCCTAATCTGTCAAGCAAGTCTAATGTTCAACTCTTGCTGTACCTCTTCGCCGTGAAACTGGGCTTCAATGCTCCAATTATCCAATCTGATTCACGATCCTTATTCGACTTGTAGCGCCCAAAGGATTTTCACCATCAAGCCTTTCTCATTTTGTTCTTTCTCTCAACTCACCATCGCCTTATGGTGCATGTGAAGGTTTTTACCAATAAGACTCTCTCATTTTGTTCTTTTCTTCTTATTTTCTCTTATTCTGCAGATAACAAGGCATTAACTATGGTAAAAATATCATATACTCCTGGCATGTCTAGCTCAGAACTCTTAAAGATTATCCGGGAGGTCTTTTTTCGGACTGTAATGTGGCTTTTGGACAGTGTTAGAAAGAAAGGATATCATAAAGGCTCAAAATAACAAAGACAACGGGGTTAATTTATTTACAACTTTTGGAATCCATTCTAACAACTTTGCCCCAATTTCTACAACAAGGGAATTTGATTCTTTTTTCTTCGTTTTCTTTTCGAGACGGAATTTCTAAGAAAAACTGCCCCACTCTTAACTTTGTGGGATTATGAAATATTTTATTTGGTGCGACCGAACCTTGAGGCTGTCTCGTATCTTGTGGTGACAAGAATCAGGTCGAACGTAGTACACAAGACTACTTTTTGTTACTATTTTCCTTTTCTTTTTCTTTTTTTTTCTCTTTTTTTTTCTTCTTTTTCTTTATCTCTATTTTTTCTCCTTTTTTTGAATTTTCCTTTTGGAATGAACTTTCTGAAATAAACCTTTGAGGACGTGAAATTTTGTTTTTTCGTATGACTCTAACTTGATTCCAAAAGAGAGAAGGTCAAAGAAATCAGTACAGGATCAAAAGGGTATCGAATAGTATAAGTGTTTGGGTAGCTGAAAGAGGGCCTCCCAATCCCTGAAAATGTCAAGTACAACACATGCCACTTGAAATGAAAAAGGAAGAGCACACACAACATTTCTTTTACAGCTTTGGCATTGATATCACTGATATGCTTTCCATTTTTTTTAGTGTCTTGTCAAGTACAGAACTCTCGTTGGGTGATTTCTTCTTCACATGGATACCTTCCGTCTGTTCGGAACAAAACTCTCTTGACTTTATCTTGTAAATTGAGGTGCACTTCAACTCAAAACTGCTTGCTTCAAATTGTTTGGGATACACTCTCAATTAACGAATCCCTATCATCCTATTAACTTCCCAAATTATCTGCCCCAGTTTCACACAGTTCGGGCCTCAAATGATCTCAAAATGTCCAAATCTATACTTATTGACCTCAAGTGTCCCTATCATCTTCAAAATTATTTCATGATTAAACTAACTTTTAAGACCAGGCCTAGAATTATGCGTGCATGTCATGTCACTAGAGTCATCATGAAAAGAACTATAAAAGAAAAAGAGAACTAAACAAAAATGACTAGAAATAACATAAAACAGAAAATTGCATTAGACAGATGATGAACGGGTTTGAACAACAAGACAAGCAAAATAAACCGGGGTACAACCCTAGAACAAACCTAGATAACACTAAATGAGTTACTACGACTAAAGGAGCTAGGCAAAATAAAAGGATAGAAGGGTTTGAGTCACAAGACAATATCCGGATTTCAACCCTGAAATAACTTGGACAACAGAAATGACAACAAAATAAACCACCAAGACTCCTCCCTGGCTAGGCAAGAAAGGAGTGTCTTTCCAATTACCAAGATCGACATCTTAGCCATTGAGTTCTGCATTAACACTACTAGAACCTTTACAAGTCTTCATCACATTGACCTTAGCAAATTGCTTTTGGGTCCCTTTTGTCAACTCGTTATTAAGATCAACTTTTGGAACCGAGACTGACAGCGCTGAAAACTTTGCAGCAAGTGGACTTCCAAGGAACTCAGAAGAGTTTTCATATTCATTTTCAACACAAATCATGCCCACCTTATGCGTCTCATTATGAACATGCAATGAGCTTTGGCTAGTATCCATTGCATCTGGATTTTGTACGGTAATGTCACTTGCATCGACAAGCTTCTGGACTACTCTTTTCAGATTCCAACACTTTTCTATGTTGTGCCCCGGGGCATTAAAGCAATATGCGCACCTTTGAGAATAATCAAAATTCTTTGGAAGGAGGTTCGGCATTTTTATCTGAATCGGCTTCAAAATGTCCAATTGCCTCAATATTTGGAACATACTAGCATATGATTCTCCAATAGGAGTGAGAGACTTTTCTCTTTGTTGCTGCCTTCTCATTTTGAACTCCGACCTTGGTTGGAACCTCTTTCGGGTGGGTGGTTAATATGCTTGAGGAGGCAAGTAAGATATTTGTAGAGGTGGTGCAGTCCATTGCGGGTCTCGTGGGTGCGGAGCATATGGCGGTGCATTATAGATAGAGTATTGGGAAGGTGAGGTATGACCTTGGGGGATTTTGTGGAGGAAAGTAGCATTGGTGAGGATTATCTGGAGTACAAGGATATTCATGGGGTCGGAATTGAGGCTGAAGGCGTATAGCAGGAATCCCCACCGGATCCTGTTGTTGGCGGGGCTTAGCAACATCTTTTCTACTAATCGGAGAACTGACCCGAGCAACTTGTGCATTCCATCTGGGCCAAAACTCCCTAAAACTTTCCTCGGGTTTCTTTTCCATCTGAGATAGGAAAGAGTGGTCTAGGATAATACTACATTGTACTGATAGTTCCGAACAAAATCTTGAGCCATGTCACCCCATGCATGCCACTTACTGATATCTTGACGAGTAAACCATTCCAAAGCTACCCCAGTCAGGCTCTCACTGAAATACGCCATCAACAACTCATTTTTCCCACCAACACTTCTCATTTCACTGCGATAACCCCTCAGATAGGCTACTGGATCTCCATGCCCATCATACAAATTAAACTTTGGCATCTTAAACCCTTTCAGCTTTCTAGATATCTCATCTTGCTCCACTGTCTTAGCAGGCTTTGCAGTCTTACCGGGAGGCTCAAAATGAGGAGCGTAAGAGTATGGACCTGAGACCTTGAAAATTGGTTCTGGAGCATAGTGTTGGGCATCGGGGATTTTGAACACAGTCTCGCTAGAGGATCGAGGAAAGGTAGTTGGTGGATGAGCTACAAAAATATGAGTAGTCAAAGGAACGGGATATGAGGTGGTTCTGGGGTGGAGTGTGAAGAAGTTGTGGGGAGATTCCTGGACTTGTGACAGTGGCGGAATGGTGACAAGGCTTTCAGTGTAGTTAGTGAGAACTGATGGTGGAGGACGCCCACTAATCCATGCTTGGTATGTTTCGGTCATCTGTCCTTTCAACCTTAAGACCTCCTTTCAACCTTAAGACTTCTTCTTTCAACTCAGATTCTAACTCAACCATCTCCTTAGATGGATCAGTAACACCTGTGTTCAACTCTTTGCCAGCCATGACTACCTTGCTCTTTGACGTTGTGTTGTATGGATGAGTTATCTTAAGAACCACAAACCAAACACCCTTCTACTCAATGGAGATAACAAAAAAAGGAACAAAATGAGGTCATCACGTTAGCGTTAGGGCATTTAACAACTAAAAATATCACATTCCATGCAATGCACCTCGCAACAATTAACGGTTCTAGAATGACTTCAAGGGTCACAAGGTCACTTGGCATCATCCCAATTTTGTTCATTTCAATCTTCTCTTTTCTTTTCTTTTCTAGCATTTCTTGGCTTGCTCATTTTCCTTCCCTTTTTTCTTTCTGATTATCGCTCTTTTCTTTCCCTCATTTCTCACGTCCCACGACTTCACCCTCTTTTTTCCTTTTCTCTTTTTTTTTCTATTTTTTAATAAAAAATAATTCGATCGAACCCTATTTAGGTTGCCTACGTATCATGACGCCGCATGAATCAAATCTTTGCGTAGTTCGGGAAGATCGAAAATAAAGTAAACAAACTAACGTTCTCTTTTTCTTTTCTTTTTTTTTTTTTTTACCTTAATAAATACTCTAATGAGAAGTAAAGAAAGAAATCTCTCTTCTTTTGTTTTTTTAGACTTAATGTTATATAATCTATTCTAAACTCAATCTTAAACAAACATATATATATATATATATATATATATATATATATATATTTAAACATATACTCTATGAGAAATTATTAAGGAAAAACCCCTAGAAGAGAAAAAATATTTTTGATTCTTTTTTTTTAGGAAGGAAATCTAAAGAATGAACCAAAGAAAAATATTTTGAATTTTCACTTGATGTCCTGAAGAAAGATTTCAAAACAAGCAATGAAAAAGATAAAAAATATTTTTGGATTTCAGTTTTTGATTACCTAAGGGAGAAACTTTAAAGAAAAATAAAAGATAAAGCATGTTTTTTTCTTCTATGTACAATATCCTAAAGTTATAGTGAAATAAAAAGATATATTTTTTTATATATTTCCCAAAGAAGAAACTTAAAAGAAATCTTTTGGATTTTTGGAATTAATATCTTAAAGAAAACTTCTAAAGAAGTATTAAAAGAAAATTCTCTCTTTTTTTTTTTTTGAATTTTTAGTCCTAATATCCTAAAATGAAATATCATTTTTTTTAGAATTTTAGATATTAATTTCCTAACGGAAAACGTCGATTTTTTTTTTTTTGAATTTCTAGAGCTAGCATTCTAAAGAAAACTTGTAACGGAAATATAAAAATGCAAAATCTCTTTTTTGGATTTTTGATTTATAACACATCTTTTTTCAATAAAAAATAGGAAGTACAATAACAAAAGACTCAACAAACTTAACTAGACTATGACAGGCTCTAACATCACATAAAAAGAAAAACAGACTCAAAATATTAAAAAAAATCTCCTTAAGCCACTCCTGAATGATTGATCCTGACTAGATGGTCCTGGGGCGTCTGTCATGCTTAAACTCCGGTAAGTAAATCCACACATGTATGAGAAATTAAGACCAAATAAAGTTAGAGACCTAGAACGCTATGTGAGACAATAACCCTTCCTGTTAGACACATGCAAGACATAATTGAGGCTATTTTTGCAAAACGACTTATGTGGCCAAAAGGTGGCTAGAAGTGCAAAATTTGGCTAAGACCCCGCAAAGCCAAGAACCTAAGATTTGCTAGGAAGACCGGGCCCTATGTGGATTGCCTATGTATCCCGCCCCGAGAGACGAGAATCAGGTTCGCGTAGTTCGGGCAGATTGGTTACAGGCGAGAATTAACAAAAAACAACTAATTTAAAGGAAATATATATTTTTTGTCTATTTTTTTTGGGAAAATGATGAAACATGTAAACTCTTTTTGGATTTTCTTTTATTTTTCCTTTTTCTGATTTTTTTTTAAAAAAAATGATGGGAAAGTGCAAAAACTTTTTTTTTGTTTTGAATTTTTCATTTTTTTTGTCTTTTTCTTAAAAAAATGTGGAAGAAAAACATAACTGGGCCCTACTTGCTTTATTTTCACACTTCACCCTCTGTGCTTTCTCATTTACCCTCATCCATCATTGGTCTGCCAAATGACCCTTTTACCCTTGAAGAAATGCAACATGTAGCACATAGGATACATCACAATGGTTTTTTATTTTTGGGTACACCTGTCCTAGACGGACCCAACCCCTGTGTTGAGTCCCCTAAGTCAAATGCATGTGATGCAACAAACGTTCCTACTAGGGATCCAGCATGAGGTTATGTTATTCTAAGTTTAAACCTGGGGTTGTGTTCTTGACCTGGCTTACCCGAGCGGACTACTCGAGCCGAAGAGGGGGCAACGTACCGGGAGCACAAAAGTCTACCCGGCTTTGTTGCTGGCCCATCCTCATTCTATTTGGCGTAACTTCTAATAGAAAAGTGGGCCACGCGAACGTGTGCACCTTTTTTTTTGAAGACTCAGAAGGGAGGCATAGGGAGACAGTTTAATACAGTTAAAGTAATATGAAAGCGGTAAATAAATAGTATTTAGCACATTAGGTCCACAAATACAGTGATATCAACAAACAATAAAGTCAAGCATAGATCATATTAACAAGCTCGAATTCTTGAACCCTGAACCAGAAGTTCTGGGTTCTTTTCCCCAGCAGAGTCGCCAGAGCTGTCACACCTCCTTTTTCTACCACCGGAAGGGATATAAGGGAGTTTTTCCAATTAAAGTGACAATTGAATTGAGATTATTTATATTAAATTAAAGTCGCCACTCAGGATAATTTATGGTGTCCCAAGTTACCAGTTAAAATCCCGAATCGAGGAAGTTTGACTCTTATTTACGGTTTGCGAACACAGAAATTCGGATAAGGAATTTTGTTAACCCGAGAGAAGGTGTTAGGCATTCCCAAGTTCCGTGATTTTAACACGATCGCTTTGATCATACTTGGCTTAATCAAATTGTCTAATTACTTAAATTAGAACCTATGTGCATTTGCCTCTTTTAATTAAGAAATTATCTTAAAATAGGTCACGTGTACCTGTTTGTTTGGCACGTTAAAAACATGTCACGCGAATATGTCCACAATTAATAACGCTTTATTATTATTAAGAAAGTTTGGCCAAAGTGGCACGAATGCATACCTCGATTTATCTTTTAGAAATCGTAATCATGTCACGCGAGTGTGTACACAATCACGATGATTTAATTATTAATACACTTAAAAGTATACTGGCGGTGTTCCTTATTCTTCCTAAACTTTGAGATTATTGTAGAGGTCATGAGTTATGGAATAATTGTAAAAAATAAAGTAAATTAGTTAAAGGAGTAAATAGGCAGGCATATGCCGATACTCTATAACCCAACAGATTAATGGCCCAACATACTAAGTCAGAATCCCATTACATCAAATCTATTATCACATTCAGAGAACAAAATAATTAATATTAAGAAAAATGAATAAACTAGTCATATTTGACTAAGATAAATGTATACCATCACAGAAGAACAACTAAAAATCCACCAACCTGCTTAATTGATTTAATCAACGATTTTCACCCTCACAACTCAAAGAAATAACCAACAGAACATTATGAAGATGAACAAAACTAAACAAGATAACAACTAAAATCATGCTGACATAAAATAGGCACAAGCTAATAAAAAATAAACACCAAACTATTATAAGCCAAGAGAAAACTAGCAGAACTAAGGGAATGTAGGAAACAGACCTTGCATAGGTTTCAAAATATCAGCAAAAAAAAAACATCTCAACTGGTTTACAAAGAAGATCGAGCCAATAATACCGGACACTAATAGATCCGTTAACCAAAGACCACGCCGGAAACTCGAACTCGACAGACCCTCGAACTCAAACATCAAAACTTCTTCATGTATTGGTTTTTGGATTGGATTCAGGTTGCTTCTCCCCTCTGTTTTTCGTGGGTTTGTGACTACATATGGAGAGTAATGATTCTCTCAATCATTGAATTTTTTTTGCTCTATTCTTGTTTGGTTTTTGTGCAGACAATCCCCGTCCCTTTCCGGTGTGTTTTCGCTATTTCACCACCCCCAATTTTATGCTCGCCTCTTTAAATTTATGTGTGCGTGTGTTGCTTCTCTAGTTGAGAACACCAAGAAGGTTGAATCAAAAAGGGGCTAAATGCTGCTAGCTCTAGGAATTATAGGGGCTGCTTTTGTCTTGGGGAATTAGACTTTTTGATTTGAGGAAGTTGGAGGCTGGTTCTCGATGGGTGTTAAGCGGCGGATCTCCTGTGTGTATAGGTCTACAAAATGTGTTTTAAAGGTGAGCAAGTAGGGTTTTTTAGGGTATTAGGTCTAATGGGTATTGGGCATGTTTTGTTTGGGCCAAGTCCGAATTGGATCCTAAGACTCCAAAATTATTGTTCAAAACCATAGTTAAATTCCTTTAATATAAGATAACTATACTACATAATGCAAAACTAATTTTAATTAATTAAACTAAACTATATTAAAACATGAAACTATTATATTTATTTTTTGTATTATCAAGATTATATAAAGATAAGAATAAGGTACTATTGTTTGTATTTTTTTTAATTTTTTGAAACGTACATAAAATAAAAATATTTTTTGTAGTTTTCATTTTGTGACGAAATAAAGTAAAAGAGTCAAAATTAGTTGAAATAACTATATTAGACCTAAACTTAGTATTTAAATGCTAAAATATATAAAATCTTGGGGAGGGTCAAAAATCACATGTCTACATGAATGAGTTACTTAAGAACCACAAACCAACCATCCTTCTGCTCAATGAAGATAACAAAAAGGAACAAAATGGGGTCATCATGTTAGCATTAGGGCATTTAACAACTAAAAATATCACATTGGGTGCAATGCACCTATCAAAAATTAACGGTTCTAGAATGACTTCGAGGGACACAAGGTCACTTGTCATCATCCCAATTTTGTTCATTTCAATCTTCTCTTTTCTTTCTTTTCTAGCACTTCTTGGCTTGCTCATTTTTCTTCCCCTTTTTCTTCTAATTATCACTCTTTTGTTTCCTCCCATTTCTCACATCCCATAATTTCACCTCTCTTTTTTCTTTTTCTTTTTAATTTTAATTTTTAAAAATGATTCAATCAAACCCTAAGTAGGTTGTCTACGTATCATGTTCCACATGAATCAGACCAAGCGTAGTTCTAGAAAAGTAATTGATAAATTAAACAAAAAAATTCTTTTTGGATTATTCATTACAACCTTTTTATTTTCAAATACAAAATAGAAAATATGATAACGAGAGACTCAACTCAACTATACTACGACAAACTACAAACCAACTAAAAGAATCATTACTATTGGACATAACTATAAAGTACAAGACAACATAGACTCAAAACATAAAAAATCTCCTTAAGCAACTCCTGGATGCAACGGTCCTGACCAGATGGTCTTGGGGTGTTTGTCATGCTCAAATTTTGGTAAGTAGATCCACACCTGTATGAGAAAACTAAAACCAAATAGAGTTAAAGATTTAGAACACTATGTGAGATAATAAAACTTCATATCGGACACATGCAGGACATGATTGAAGCTATTTTTGCAAAATGGCCTATGTGGCCAAAAGGTTTCTAGAAATGGAAACTCAACAAAGGTGAACTCTAAGACATGGAAAAATTACTTTATAGAAATGACCCATTTTGTAGAAATGGACTATGTGGACAAAAAGATGGCTAAGCATACAAATTTAACACAATGGACCTTAAACAAAGAGAACATCCTGTTGTGGACTTAGAACCCTAAGACATGGGTCACTGAACCACTTTTGCAAAAATATCCCTATTTTGCAAGACGGCCTATGTGGCCAAAAGCGCCTAGACACGCAAATTCGACAAGGATGGACCTTAAAGTAAAGAGACATCTAATTGTGGATTCAAGACTTATGACGATCCGGCCAGTCGTCTCATGAGTTACCGCTCCGTTTCTCCCATTTCTTCTTATTTATTATTTGTTATCAATGTTTTGTGGTATCAGGTTGGTCGGATCGAATTCGGAATAATTTTGGTAAGGTTTGAGACACTTAGTCTCTTTGGAGTGAGTTTAGATTGAAAAAGTCAACCGGATGTTGACTTGTATGTTAGAGGGATTGGATGTGAGTTCTGATGGTTTGGTTAGCTTCGAGAGGTGATTTGGGACTTAGGATCGTGATCGGAATAGGTTTTGGAGGTTTGGAGTAGATTTAGGCTCGAATTGGCGAAGTTGGTATTTTGGCGATTTCCGGTTGATAGGTGATGTGTCATTTGGGATGTGTGTGAAAAATTTCAAGTCATTTGGACATGGTTTGGTTGGGTTTTTTTATCAAAAGCGTAATTAAGAAGATTTTGGAATTCTTACGCTTGAATCCAATGCGAATTTGTTGTTTTGATATTGTTTTGAGCGTTTTGAAGGTTGGAACAAGTTTGAATGAGGTTATGGGATATGTTGGTATGTTGGTTCAGGTCCCCAGGACCTCGGGTGAGTTTCGGGTGGTCAACCGGACCATTTTATACTTTGGAGTTCGCGATCGCATAGGGGGTCTCGCGATTGCGTAGAGCTTTTGAGGGGGCAGCCCAGTTTGTTCTATGTGTTTGTGAAGGTAGAGTTGCGATTGTATAAGGTGGCAAGTTTATTGATCGCGAATGTGTGGATAAGGTCGCGTTCACATAGAGGTAAGTGGACCAGGGGTTTTGACTTGGAGTTTATTCTTTGCGAACGCGGTCCCCTGTCCGCGATTGCGTAGAGTAGGATGCTTGAGCATCGTGTTCGTGTGGGACTTTATGCATTCGCATAAGGTTAATTGTGGGTTCTGAGAATTTGTGCTTCGCGATCATGAAGGATGTCCCGCGATCGCGATGAAGGATTTCAGGCCAGGGCAAAAGGTTTAAATAGTCGTCTTGTCCGTGATTTTGAGGTTTATTTCTTCCATTGTTGGTCGTTTTTGGAGCTTTTTGAAGAGGGATTCAAGGGGAATCACTTGGAGGTAAGATTCCTGGACTTAAAACTCGATTCTAGTGTGAAAGCTACCTAATAAATCATGGAATCTAAGCCTAAAAATTGAAGAACTAGAACTTGAAATTGGAGACCTAGAAATTGGGATTTGAGGGGTCATTTGTGGATGGATTTTAATGCTTTTGGTATGTATGAACTCGTAGGTAGATGAGGAACCCATTGATGTAAAAAATTTTAAATTTCGAGACGTGGCCTCGGAGGTCGGGTTTTGCTAATTTTGGGATTTGTGTCGTATATTGATTATTTTCGCTTGGGCTTCGTTTCCTTAGCATATTTTGACGCCGTGATTCTGATTTTGGATAGATTCGACGCGAATGGAGGCTGATTCGAGGGGCAAAGGCGTCGCGGGCTAGAGATTTGATCAGTTTGAGGTGAGTAATGATTGTAAATGATATTCTAAGGGTATGAAACCCCGGACTTGCACATCGTTATGCTATATTGAGGTGATGCACACACTTGATGACGAGTGTGGGGTCGTGCACTATTGGGGATTGTGACTTAGTCCGTCCCGAATGACTATTTTTCTGCGTATTTGACTGAAATCTATTTTCCATCATCATTATTTGGGCTGAATGCCATATTTGGGCTTCGTGCCAACTATTTGAACCCTTAGGGGACTTTTAATATTTCCTCACTGTTCTGACTTTATACTTGAACTCAGTCATGTTATATTTCATTATTTTCGTACTCAGCCATGTTTACTATGTTTTAACACTTAAATGATTTTTTAAATAAAATTTTGGGCTGAGAATCATGTTTTACTATTGCCCGAGTGGCTTGTGAGGATTTTGACTGAGTAAGGCCGAGGGCCTATGTTGTGAGGAAATATTTGATATTGATTATGAGGCCGAGGGCCTGCGATATGTACGCCACGAGGTGACTTGTTGATATGAGGTCGAGGGCCTAGTGATGATGCCACGAGATGGCTTGATATTGTGCTTGGGCCGTAAGGGGCCCCTCTAGGAGTCTGCACACCCCCAGTGAGCGCGGGTACCCATTGTGATGTGAGATATAGCCCGAGGGGCTGGTATTGTTCTGAGATATTGCCCGAGGGCCGGATTTGTTGATACTATGCCCGAAGGGCAAACCTTTATGTGTTTATTTTCCTTAATTGCCTGTCATTTACCTACTTAAATTGTTGAAAAAGGTTTACGTGAAGTTTAATTCGAGTTAAGTGACTTTCACATATCTTTTACTGGTTTTACTGCTTCATTATAGTCTGCAAATATGCTTTACGTGATTTCTTGCTTTCAGTCCTTATTTATGATTATTACTCATTAAGTTGGAGTACTGACTTTACTCCCTACACCCCGTGTGCAGATTCAGGCGCGTCTGGTCCCGCTCCCGAGTGCTGATTTTCTAGCTCAAGAGGATCCGAGGAGTCTCTAGGTAGCTGTTGGCGTTCGTAGCCCGGAGCTTCTTCCTTATCTTATTCTCTATGTTCTTAGTTACTACATTAAACTCTGTATATTTCTCTGAGTATTCCAGATTGTTTAAATGCTCATGACTAGTGACACCCCGGTATCGGGCTGTGTTGGGTTGTATTCCGCAAATTATGTTGTTATCTACTTAAACTTTGGATTATTTTATCATGCTTAGATTGTTTCTTACTGTTTAACTGCTAAATACCGAAATGGGAAGTGTCAGTTGTCCTTATCTTCACGAGAGGCGCCATCACGACCGGGTCCGGGTTTAGGGTCTTGACAAGTTGGTATCAGAGCGTAGGTTACATAGGTCTCATGAGTCATGAGCAGGTTTAGTAGAGTCTTGCGGATTGGTACGGAGATGTCTGTATTTATCCTCGAGAGGCTGCAGAACCTTTAAGAAAAACTTCATATTCTTGAAATTCTTGTCGTGCGAATTTGTTGATCCAAGTTTAAAACTTCTGTTATTCTATTCTCTCACAGATGGTGAGGACACGCGCTACCGGCCAAGATGGATGACCACCAGTACCACTAGCTGTGGCCATTAGAGGCCGAGGACGTGGTGGTGGTAGGGGCAGAGGTGCGGCCCGTGCAGTAGCTAGAGCAGCACCTGCAGATCCACCAGCTGCCCCAGTTCTGGATCAGGTCCTAGTTATGGACGCTCTAGCAGCACCAGCTCAGGCACCAGCTGTGCCCATTGTGATTCCGGGTCTTCAGGAGGCCTTGGCTCAGATTCTATCAGTTTGCACTGGCCTAGCTCAGGCGGTTTTAGCTATTACAGTCGTAGCTACTTCTCAGGCTGAGGGAGGCAATCAGACTCTCGCCGCTCACACACCTAAGCAGGTTGTGCAGGGATTTTAGACGTCGGGGGCACATTCAGCCCAGCCGGTTGCAGTTGCTCAGGACTATGTAGTTCCTGCCATGCCAGAGGATGAGCAGTGTAGTTTGGACAGGTTTGGTAGGCTTCAGCCTCCAACCTTCAGTAGTACAGAGGGCGAGGATACCCCGGGCTTCTTGGATAAGTGTTAGAGGATGCTTCGTACAAAGGGTATTCTGGAGACCAGCGGGGTCGCTTTCACTACTTATCAGTTTTCTGGAGGTGCCTTCAGTTGGTGGGAGGCTTTTGAGGGGCGTAGTCCTGTTGGTGCAGCACCCCTTACCTAGCAGTAGTTCTCCATTCTCTTTTTGGAGAAGTATGTGCTACAGTCCCACAGAGAGGAGCTGCGTATGGAGTTTGAGTGGTTGTGTCAGGGATAGATGAATGTGACACAGTATGAGATGAGGTTCTCCGAGTTAGCTCGTCATGCTATTTGGTTGGTTCCGACAGATAGAAATAGGATTAGGAGGTTTGTTGATGGCCTCACTTATCAACTTCGTATTCTCATGACCAGGGAGAGGGTGATTGGTGCTACCTTTGAGAAGGTTGTAGACATTGCTCGGGAGATTGAGTCTGTTCGTCACCAGGAGCGCGAGGAGAGGGAGGCCAAGAAGCCTCGAGGATCTGGTAGTTAAAGTGGTGCTCCTTCGATAGGTCAGTTTCAGCACGGCAGAGGTCGTCCATTCAGGCATGCTCTGCTAGCTCGCCCAGGTTATCGTGGGGCGTCATTGAGTCATGGTTCTCACAGTTCTCATCAGGGTCAGTCATCACTTAGTACCCTTCCAGCTTAGAGTTCGTCCCGTGCTTCATCAGTTCAGGGCTCTTCTTTGCCAGGTGCATCTGCTAGTTACTCCGGTGCGAGGGGTTCCCTTCAGTCCCCTTCTCCAGTACCTGGGAGTTGTTGTGAGTGTGGTGAGATGGTTCATATATGGAGGCAGTGCCCTCGTCGTCTTGCGAGTTCATCTCAGCAGAGGGGTCAGTCATCGGCTTCAGCGCCAGTTACTTCACCACCACCCGCCCAGCCAGCTAGGGGTGGAGGTCAGTCAGCTAGGGGTCGCCCCAGAGGGGGAGGTCGATCAGGTGGCGGTCAAGCCCGTTTC
The DNA here is from genome assembly GCF_000393655.2 of Nicotiana sylvestris. NCBI lineage: Eukaryota > Viridiplantae > Streptophyta > Magnoliopsida > Solanales > Solanaceae > Nicotiana > Nicotiana sylvestris. The sequence continues at coordinate 62,215,933 of NC_091058.1, forward strand.
TATGCACTTCCAGGCTGAAGCGATGCTATTGCTTCAGATGTTGTTATTACAGGAAATGTTTCACTCTGCCACAGAGATGCCTTTGTATTATTTGATCCCGGTTCCACCTTTGCTTATGTGTCATCCTACTTTGCTCATTATTTGGGTTCACCCCGTGAGTTTCTTCCTTCACCTATTTATGTATCTACCCCGGTGGGTGATACTGTTGTTGTAGACCGTGTGTACCAGTCGTGTGTGGTGACTATTGGGGGTTTGGAGACCCGTGTGGATCTTTTATTATTGTGTATGGTGGATTTCGATGTCATTTTGGGCATGGATTGGCTATCTTCATGTTGTGCTATTCTAGACTGTCATGCTAAGACAGTCACATTAGTTATATCGGGTGTTCCATGGATTGAGTGGCGAGGTGTGACTGATTATGTTCCTAGTAGAGTGATCTCATTCTTGGAAGCCCAGCATATAGTTGGGAAGGGTTGTCTTTCGTATCTAGCCTTTGTGAGGGATGTCGGTGCTGAAACTCCCAGTATTGATTCTGTTCCAGTTGTGAGAGATTTTTCCGATGTGTTTCTTGCAGACCTGTTGGGCATGCCACCGGATAGGGATATTGATTTTGGTATTGACTTGGTGCTGGGCACTCAGCCCAATTTTATTCCGTCGTATCGTATGGCACCAACGTAGTTGAAGGAATTAAAGGAACAACTTCAGGAACTCCTTGATAAAGGGTTCATTCGGTCTAGTATGTCACCTTGGGGTGCGCCGATTCTATTTGTAAAGAAGAAGGATGTCACTATGAGGATGTGCATTGATTATAGGCAATTAAACAAAGTAATAGTTAAGAACAAGTATCCTTTGCCTCGTATTAATGATTTATTCAACCAGCTTTAGGGAGCGAGAGTGTTCTCCAAGATTGATCTTCGTTTAGGTTATCACCAGTTGAAGATTAGGGACTCGGATATTCATAAGATAGCATTCAGGACCCAATATGGTCATTATGAGTTCTTGGTGATGTCTTTTGGGCTGACCAATGCCCCAGCAGCGTTCATGTATCTGATGAACAATGTGTTCCGGCCTTATCTCGACTTGTTTATCATAGTTTTCATTGATGATATTCTGGTGTACTCGCGTAGCTAGGAGGAGCACGCGGAGCATTTGAGAGTTGTGTTGCAGAGATTGAGGGAGGAGAAGCTTTATGCAAAATTCTCCAAGTGTGCATTTTTGCTCAATTTAGTGGCTTTCTTGGGGCACGTGGTGTCTAGCAAGGGTATTCAGGTTGATTTGAAAAAGATAGAGGCAGTTCAGAGTTGGTACAGACCGTCCTCAGCCATAGAGATTCGTAGCTTTCTTGGTTTGGTGGGTTATTATCGCCAATTTGTTCAGGGATTTTCATCCATTGCATCGCTATTGACCAAGTTGACTCAGAAGGGTGTTTCATTTGTATAGTCGGATGAGTGTGAGGAGAGCTTTCAGAAGCTCAAGACAGCTTTGACCACAGCTCCAGTGTTAGTTTTGCCATCAGCTTCAGGTGCATATACCATGTATTGTGATGCTTCGAGAGTTGGTATTGGTTGTGTTTTGATGCAGGAGGATAGAGTTATTGCTTATGCTTCTCGTCAGTTGAAGCCCCATGAGAAGAACTACCCCATTCATAATTTAGAGTTGGCTGCCTTAGTTCACGCGTTGAAGATTTGGTGGCATTACTTGTATGGTGTGTCTTATGAGGTGTTTACTGATCATCGTAGCCTCCAGCACTTGTTCAAGCAGAAAGATCTTAATTTGAGGTAGCTAAGGTGGTTGGAGTTGCTTAAGGATTATGATATCACTATATTGTATCATCCGGGAAAGGCCAATATGGTGGTCGATGCTTTAAGTCGAAAGGCAGTAAGTATGGGGAGTTTGGCATATATCCCAGTTGGGGAGAGACCTCTTGTAGTTGATGTTCAAGCCTTGGCTAATCGGTTCATGAGGTTAGATATTTCGTAGCCCATTCGGGTATTGGCTTGTGTGGTTTCTCGGTCTTCCTTATATGATCGCATCAGAGAATGCCAGTATGATGATCCGCATTTGCTTGTCCTTAAGGATAGAGTTCAGCATAATGATGCTAGATATATGACCATTGGTGATGATGGGGTGTTGAGGATGCATGGACGGATTTGTGTGCCTCATGTAGATGGGCTTCGGGAGTTGATTCTGGAGGAGGCCCATAGCTCGCAGTATTCCATTCATCCAGGTACCGCGAAGATGGATAAGGATTTGAGGCAGCACTATTGGTGGAGGAGAATGAAGAAAGACATTGTGGGATTTGTAGCTCGGTGTCTCAATTGTCAGTAGGTGAAGTATGAGCATCAGAGACCGGGTGGCTTGCTTTAGCGGATGGATATTCCAGAGTGAAAGTGGGAGAGGATCACTATGAACTTTGTAGTTGGACTTCCACGGACTTTGAAGAAGTTCGATACTATTTGGGTGATTGTGGATCAAGTGACCAAGTCCGCACACTTCATTCCTGTGTGTACTACCTATTCTTCAGAGCGTTTGGCAGAGATCTATATCCGGAAGATTGTTCATTTGCATAGTGTCCCAGTTTCCATCATTTCAGATAGGGGCACTCAGTTTACTTTGCAGTTTTGGAGGTCTGTGCAGTGAGAGTTGGGTACTCAGGTTGATTGAGCATAGCTTTTCACCCTCAGACGGACGGGCAGTCCAAGCGCACTATTCAGATATTGGAGGACATATTGCGTGCTTGTGTCATTGAGTTCGGAGTGTCATGGGATCAGTTTCTACCGCTTGCAGAGTTTGCTTATAACAACAGCTACCAGTCGAGTATTAAGATGGCTCCATATGAGGTTTTGTATAGGAGGCAGTCTAGATCTCTAGTTGGTTGGTTCAAGCCCGATGAGTCCAGGCTATTGGGGACAGACTTGGTGCAGGATGCTTTAGAAAAGGTGAAGGTGATTCAGGAGAGGCTTTGTACAGCGCAGTTGAGGGAAAAGAGTTATGTTGACAAGAAGGTTCGGTATGTGTCCTACATGGTTGGTGAGAAGGTTCTATTGAAGGTTTCACCCATGAAGGGTGTTATGAGATTTGAGAAGAAGGGGAAATTGAGTCTTCGGTTCATTGGGCCTTTTGAGGTGCTTCGGAGGATTGGGGAGGTGGCTTATGAGCTTGTTTTGCCACCCAACTTGTCGAGTGTGCATCCGATATTTCATATTTCTATGCTCCGGAAGTATATTGGGGATCAGTCTCATGTTCTGGATTTCATCACGGTTCAGTTGGATGGTGATTTGACTTATGATGTGGAGCCAGCAGCTATTTTGGAGCGTCAGGTTCGAAAACTGAGGTCAAAGGATATAGCTTCAGTGAAAGTGCAATGGAGAGGGCGGCCCATGGAGGAGCCTACCTGGGAGACCGAGGGGGAGATGCGGAGCAGATATCCTCACCTATTTGAGGCTTCAGGTATAATTCTTGACTCATTCAAGGACGAACATTTGTTTAAGTTGGGGAGGATGTAACGACCCGACCAGTTGTCTCATGAGTTACCGCTCTATTTTCTCCCATTTCTGCTTCTTTATGCTTTGTTATCCGTGTTTTGTAGTATCGGGTTGGTCGGATTGAATCCGGAATGATTTTGGTAAGGTTTGAGACACTTAGTCTCTTTGGAGTGAGTTTAGATTGGAAAAGTCAACCGGATGTTGACTTGTGTTTTAGAGGGCTCGGATGTGAGTTTCGATGGTTTGGTTAGCTTCGAGAGGTGATTTGTGACTTAAGAGCATGATCGGAATGGGTTTTGGAGGCTTAGAGTAGATTTAGGCTCGAATTGGCGAAGTCGGTATTTTGGCGATTTCTGGTTGAGAGGTGAGATTTTGATATAGGGGTTGGAATGGAATTCCGAGAGTTGCAGTAGTTTCATTGTGTCATTTGGGATGTGTGTACAAAAATTCAGGTCATTCGGACATGGTTTGGTTTGGTTTTTGATCAAAAGCGTAATTAAGAAGATTTTGGAATTCTTAGGCGTGAATCCGATGCAAATTTGGTGTTTTGATGTTGTTTTGAGCGTTCCGAAGATTGGAAAAAGTTTGAATGAGGTTATGGGATATTTTTGTATGTTTGGTTGAGGTCCCGGGGGCCTCGGGTGAGTTTCAGGTGGTCAACCGGACCATTTCATGCTTTGGAGAGTTGCATATTTAGGAGCTTCAGTTATTGCAGAGTTTTCCTCTTCGCGATCGCATGGGGGGTCTCACGATCACGTAGAGCTTTTGAGGGGGAAGCCCAGCATGTTCTATGTATTCGCGAAGGTAGAGTTGCGATCGCATAAGGTGGCGAGTTTGTTGATCGTGAACGCGTGGATAAGATCGCGTTCACGTAGAGTTAACTGGACCGGGGGTTTTGACTTGGAGTTTGTTCTTTGCGAACATAGTCCCCTGTCCGCGATTGCATAGAGTAGGATTCTTGAGCATCGCGTTCGCGTGGGACTTTACGCGTTCGCATAGGGTTAATTATGGGTTCTGATAATTTGTGCTTCGCGATCGCGAAGGATGTCCCGCGATAGCGATGAAGGATTTCAGGCCTGGGCAGAAGATATAAATAGTCACCTTGTCCGCGATTTTGAGGTTATTTCTTCCATTGTCGGTCGTTTTTGGAGCTTTTTGAAGAGGATTGAAGAGGGATTCAAGGGAAATCACTTGGAAGTAAGATTCTTGGACTTAAAACTATTCTAGTATGAAATCTACCTAATAAATCATGGAATCTAAGCCTAAAAATTGAAGAACTAGGGCTTGAAATTGGAGACCTAAAAATTGGGATGTAAGGGGTCATTTGTGGATGGATTTTGATGCTTTTGGTATGTATGAACTCGTGGGGAGATGAGGAACCCATTGATGTAAAAAATTTCAAATTCCAAGACATGGTCCCGGGGGTCGGGTTTTGCTAATTTCGGGATTTGTGTCGTATATTGATTATTTTCGCTTGGGCTTCGTTCCCTTAGCATATTTTAACACCGTGATTCTAATTTTGGATAGATTCGATGCGAGTGGAGGCAGATTTGAGGGGCAAAGGCGTCGCGGGCTAGAGATTTGACAGGTTTGAGGTGAGCAATGATTGTAAATGATGTTCTGAGGGTATGAAACCCCGGACATGCACAACGTTGTGCTATATTGAGGTGACACACACGCTTGATGACGAGCGTGGGGTCGTGCACTGTTGAAAATTGTGACTTAGTCCGTCCCGAATGACTATTTTGCTGCGTATTTGACTGAAATCTATTTGTTATCATCATTATTTGGGTTAAATGCCATATTTGGGGTTCGTGCCAACTATTTGGACTCTTAGGGGACTTTTAATGATATTTCCTCACTGTTCTGACTTTATACTTGAACTCAGTCATGTTATATTTCACTGTTTTCGTACTCAGCCATGTTTACTCTGTTTTAACACTTAAATGATCTTTTAAATGAAATTTTGGGCTGAGAATCATGTTTTACAATTGCCCAAGTGGCTTGTGAGGATTTTGACTAAGTAAGGCCGAGGGCCTATGTTGGGAGGAAACATTTGATATTGATTATGAGGCCGAGGGACTGAGATATGTACGCCATGAGGTGGCTTGTTGATATGAGGCTGAGGGCATAGGGATGATGCCACGAGATGTCTTGATATTGCGCTTGGGCCATAAGGGGACCCTCCAGGAGTCTGCACACCCCCAGTGAGTGCGGTTACCCATTATGATATGAGATATAGCCCGATGGGTTGGTATTGTTCTGAGATATTGCCCGAGGGGCGAATTTATTGATACTGTGCCCGAGGGGCGAACCTTTGTGTGTTTATTTTCCTTAATTGGCTGTCACTTACCTGCTTAAATTGTTAAAAAAGGTTTTCGTGAAGTTTAATTCGAGTTAAGTGACTTTCACATATCTTTCACTGGTTTTACTACTTCATTATAATCTCCAAATGTGCTTTACGTGATTTCTTGCTTTCAGTCCTTATTTATGATTATTACTCATTGAGTTGGAGTACTCACTCTACTCCCTACACCCCGTGTGCAGATTTCGACGCATCTGGTCCCGCTCCCGAGTGCTGATCTTTCCAGCTTAGGCGGATCCGAGGAGTCTCTAGGTAGCTGTCGGCGTTCGCAGTCCGGAGCTTCTTCCCTATCTTATTCTCCATGTTCTTAGTTACTGTATTAAACTTTGTAGATTTCTCAGAGTATTCCAGATTGCTTAGATGCTATACCCCGATATCGGCCTGTGTTGGGTTGTATTCCATAAATTATGTTGTTATCTGCTTAAACTTTGGATTATTTTATCATGCTTATATTGTTTCTTACTGTTTAACTATTAAATACCGAAATGGGAAGTGTCGGCTGGCCTTGCCTTCACGAGAGGCGCCATCACGACCGGGGTCGGGTTTAGTGTCGTGACAAGTTGGTATCAGAGCCTAGGTTACATAGGTCTCACGAGTCATGAGCAGGTTTAGTAGAGTCTCGTGGATCGGTACAGAGACGTCTGTATTTAACCTCGAGAGGCTGCAGAACATTTAGGAAAAACTTCATATTTATGAAATTCTTGTCGTGCGAATTTGTTGATCCGAGTACTAAACTTCTGTTATTTTTTTCTCTAACAGATAGAGGACACGCGCTACCGGCCAGGATGGACGACCACCAGTACCACCAGCTGTGGCCACTAGAGGCCGAGGACGCGGTCGTGGTCGCAGTAGGGGCAGAGGTGTGGCCTGCACAGCAGCTAGGGCAACACCTAAAGATCCACCAGCCGCCCCAGTTCAGGATCAGGTCCCAGTTATGGACGATCCAGTAGCACCAGCTGCTTGTGGTTCCGGGTCTTCAGGAGGCCTTGCTTCATGTGGGCTGCCTACGTATCACGCCCCGAAAGACGAGACTCAGGTATGCGTATTTCGGGAAGATTGGATACGGACGAGAATTAAAAAAAATAACTAATTTAGAGAAAATATATTTTTGTCTTTTGTTTTGAAAAATAATGAAATATGTAAACTCTTTTTAGATTTTTTTTTCTTGTTTTTTTGATTTTTTTTTTGAAAAATGATGGGAAAGTCCAAAATCTTTTTGGATTTTTCATGTTTTTTTTCTTTTTCTTTAAAAAATATGAAAGAAAAATATAACTGGGCCCTACTTGCTTTATTTTTTTACACTTCACCCTTTTTTTCTCATTTATCCTCAAGCCTCATTGGTCCGCCAAATGACCCCTTTTACCCTTGAAAATTGCAACATGTAGCACATAGAATGCATCAGGATAGTCTTTTATTTTTGGGTACACCTGTCCTAGACGGACTCAACCCCTGTGTTGAGTCCTCAAAGTCAAATGCACATGATGCAATCAAGCGTTCCTACTAGGGATCCGGCATGAGGATATGTTATTCTAGGTTTAAAACCTGGGTGTATTGTTCTAGACCTGGCTTACCCGAGCGGACAACTCGAGCCGGAGGGGAGGGGCTACGTACTAGGAACCAAAAGGCCATTCGGCTTTGTAACTGATCCGATCCTCGTTCTAAATTAGGGTATGACACTAATAGAAAAGAAGTCACGCCAACATGCACTTCCTAGAAGATTAGAAGAGAAGGGTTTCGCAGCTGTTTATATACAGTTCAACTAATATCAAAGCGGTAAAAAGCGCATTTAGCACATTAGGACCAAACATGTAATAAAAATCAGGTAATAAATAAAAGCCAAATATAACAATTATACTAAGCTCGAATTCTTGAACCCTAAATCACAGATTCTGGGTTCGATCCCCAACAGAGTCGCCAGAGATGTCACACCTCCTTTTTCTACCCGAAAGGGTATAGGGGAGTTTTTCCAATTAAAATGACAATAACCAAAATGGGATTATTTATTCAAATTCAGAGTCGCCACTTGGGATAATTTATGGTGTCCCAAGTCACAGGTTTAAAATCCCGAATCGAGGAAGTTGACTCTTATTTATGGTCTACGAACACAAAAATCCGGGTAAGGAATTCTGGTAATCCGGAAGAAGGTGTTAGGCATTCCCAGGTTCCGTGATTTTAGCACGGTCGCTTAACTATTATTAATTGGTCTAATTATCTGATTTATTACATACTTTATACCTATTGCATTTTATTCCTCCTACTGCTTTTAAATAATTACTTAACCACTTTTAGGATTTATGAAAATTATTTGAACAAGTCACGATTGTCTCGCACTCATTTGTTTTTGTACACATTGCGGATCGCGTCACGGGAACCATACCCACGATCTATAACACATTTAATTTATTAATATTATTAAAAGTTGTGGTCGGGTCACATAAATCTACCCCCGAATTTAAAAATTATGTATCACAACTACGTCACGGGAACCGTACCCGTAGCTATGATAATTTTATTATTGCGCGGCTAAAGCAAACTATGAAGGTTCGTGTTTATTAACGGCCTAAGCATGCTCCTAGAGATCCAAACAATTGAAATATAATTAAACTTAGTTTGAGCCCAATTCTATGCCTAAACTATGATCGAAGCCTAGATTTCATTTAATTTCAACTAATGAGAGTCTCATCTTTTCAAATTCTAACCTGACGGCCCAACTTACTATTCCAAAGTCAATAAAATCGAAGTGTAGTAGCCTCATTTTAGTTTAGCATGCTAGCACGGGAAATCAAACTCAACAACTAATTTAATAGAAGCAATAACTAGATTAATCCCTCTATATCAATAAACATACCACAACAGATGCAATCAAAGTAAGAAAAGACAAACTAATCCCATTTAATCACAATTGTTCCCTACGAGCTTTTATCGTCTCCATTTGACTTATGTATCCATATGTAATAAGATAAGAATTCACAAATTACTTGTGCTTAAAAACTCAATCAAATATTCAGCTCAAATATATCTAAAAGGAGAATCAAAATCAGTCATGAAGCAATAACAAACAAATTTAGACCAGCACATGAGAGAAAACAACAGGGGAAAGAATGCACCTGAAATGGATGTTTCAATTTCTCAAGGTGTTCGGCAGTTACACGAGCAAAAACTAAACCGTGGCTACAGTGGGAACTCGAATCAGACAGAAGCTCATACGAAACCTCAAAGCGACGACTTCGAATTGGCACCAGAAAATTCGAACTAGGAGTGGATTGAATTTACTTTTTCGGCCAGCAAAATAAAGAACCAACAGATACCATTTCCTCCTAACAAATGTGGTCAAAATCCCAAAGAAATCAGGTATAGAAGTCACCAAAAACACATGTATATCGCTGGAAACCTGCTCCTAGTCGAATCCTTCTTCATTCCATTTTCCCGGTTTCCCTCTCACTGTATCATCCTCTAACTATGTGTGTGTGTGGCGATAGGAGTGAGAAAATGGGGTGAGGTGCGGCTGTGTCGTGTATGTGAAGTTTGCTGATGGCTGCTATAGTTATGATAGAGTGAAGAAGAAGCAGCGGCGATGGGTGGTCGTTGCCGATGGAGCTCTTGGAGTCGTTGGTTTTGGTCTGTAGAAGAAGAAGCAAATGGGTCCTATTTTTGGTCTCTTCGGCGTTGCTCTTTTCTTTTGTATAGAAGATGATATCCAAAATCTTTTTTTTATCACAAACAGCTACTATCTCCTCTCTAGGTTAGGGTTTTTAATTATGTTTTCATGAAGAAGAAGAAGAAGAAGAAGCTTAGTTTCATTTAGGTTCTTTTTGTGTATAGATTAGGAAGATGAAGGGTCCTTCCTTTGTTCAAAAAAACGGCTGATGCTCTTAGGGATTCTTACCGTTCAGCAGCTTAGGTATAATGTGTCTAGAGAAGAAGATAGGTTTAGGGTTGTTTTTAAGTGTCTTTCTAGGGTTTTAGGGGTGTAGACATGTGATTTTTGACCATCCCCGAGATTTCACCCATTTTAGCGTAAAATATTTAGTTTAGGCCTAATATCGCTATTTTAATTAGTTTTGACCCTTTTACATTATTTTATCACAAAAAATAAAAATTACAAAAAATATTTTTTCTTTTCAGTTGCTTTTAGTTTATATACCTTTCGTAAAAACTAAAAAAATACAAAAATAGTACATTATTTTTTATTTAATATGATATTTGAAAATACAAAAAAAAATAGGTTTGTTTTAACGGTTAGTCTTATTTTAATAGTTATTTTACTTAAGTAGGATTAATTAGTAAATGAGGTCGTATTTTCAGTCTCGTTCACGGAAGGAATAAAATTTGGGCTCAAACAATCCATTTTTACGCCTAATTTTCGGGCCTAGCTCATAACAACCCAAGCCCAATACCCAATACCCACTAACCTAACCCTACATACTCTTCATTTTAAAAAAAAAGGACCTAATTTTCAAAAGACCTTAGACCTGGACACACAACTTTTCCGCCGTTTTTCAACAGAGGACCCCCCTCCCCCTCCCCACTGATCTGTCTTCTTCTGAAAACAAAGCAGCCATTTCCATGGATTTTGGCTGAACAAAAAACAAAGCTACCATCTCACAAACAACCACCCTCAACTTTCCGTTTTCCACCCAAAAACCGTCCCCCGAACTTCGTCTCCTCCAGCGCCTAAAGACACAGTCGACCTCCTTCATCTTCTCCACACCCCAAGAACACCAAATGACTCACCCCTCTACACATATGTAGATAGAGAACGTTCAGAGAGAGTGACGATCAGGGAAGAGGACGGATGAGAAATAGAGGCTCACTGACGGCCTTTCATCAAACGAAAATCAGTTGCACCTTCTTATTCTTCAAGAGAAATTTTCTCTTTAGATTTCCATTAAAACTCAAGTCTCAATATTAAACCACAAGACAGCTCAAAGTAACATTGAAACTAGCCCTGAAAAGTTGTGAAAATCGGCCAAGAACTCCAGCTTTGAAACGCAATGAAACATCCTTAGAATCTATTGAAACACCAACTCGAGGTTCCACCCCGTGGTCGAGTTTCTGTTGCCGTTCTTGGTTCCAGTTGGGGTAATGGTTCAGTTTGATATTTTGAATTGGCTCGCTGCTGAAATTAGCACAATCGAATTCGCTTGTAGTTTTCCTAATCATCTTATCTAATATTAAAGGGAGCTCTTTCAGGTTCAATTTCTTCCCTATTATCCTTGATGCTTGTGGGTGTTAATCCAAATATTAATGATGGTTGGAGTTTATTAATTTCCATAGATTATAGTTTACAGGCTTATGCTGAATCTATGCATGAACATTTGAGTAATTTCACCAAGGCAAAGCAATATGTTTATTGGTTTTCCTTGCTAGGCTTCAAATATGAAATCCATGAGTTAAAGTCTCGGTAGGATTACTGATTAGATGTCATTTGGGAATTTTCTATGTTTAGCAAATCGAGAGGTAATATACATGTATTGGGATTAATAAAGGGCTATGGTACTTATCAGTGTTTTAATTTATTTTTGTTTATCGTTCCATTGCCCTCCTATAAGTAATTCTTGGTGCTCTATGTCTGATCGTTCATTTGCTACTAAATATTATGTGTCTTTTAAATAGTTACTTTGTCTGATGTTTCCCTCGCCTTATTTGTGTGGATAGTTTGGATACATTGCTCGAAATGGCTCATGGAATTTGGGTTTAAATAAATTAAAAGAATTTGAGCATGGTTTAAATAAGTAATCATCGTGACTATGGGTACGGTTCCCGTGGCATGGTCACAATATATAAATCCAAATTCGGGTATGTATTTCATGTAAACCGACCATAACAACTTCTAACAATAATAAATTAAACATGTTATAAATCCGGGTGTACATTTCATATAACCCGACTTCGATTTCCAATAATATTAAGTAAGATAAATATGTTGTGAACCGCGGGTGCATTTCATGTAGTGTGGTTTACAATGTGTTTTCAAAACAAATCATGAATTTTCCTAAAAACATTAAAAGAGGTTAGAAAGTTAAAAATGCACATAGGTTTAAAATGTGTAATTAATTAGATAATTAGGCCAATAATAATAGTTGAGCGACCGTGCTAAAACCACGAAACTCGGAAATGCCTACCTTCTCCCGAGTTAACAGAATTCCTTACCCGGATTTCTGTGTTCGCGGACCATAAATAAGAGTCAAAACTTTCCTCAATTCGGGATTTTAAACCGGTGACTTGGGACACCGTAAATTATCTCAAGTGGCGACTCTGATTTTAATATAAATAATCCCGTTTCGATTGTCCCTTAAATTAGAAAAAACTCCCCTTATACCCCTTTTCGGGTAGAAAAAGGAGGTGTGACAGCTCTGGCGACTTTGCTGGGGAAAAGAACTCAGAACTTCTGGTTCAGGGTTCAGAATTCGAGCTTAGAATGTCTGTTATAGTTGGCTTTATTTATTATCTGATTTTTATGTGTTTGAGCCTAATGTGCTAAATGTCGCTTTTTACCGCTTTGATGTTGTTTGAATTGTATATAAACTGTTACGAAAGCCTCCTCTCTGTGAGTCTTCTAAATCATCTGGGAAGTGTGCACTTCGTGTGACTTCTTTCTGTTAGAGTCATATCCCAATTTTAGAATGAGGTTCAGACACGTTGCAAAGCCCGTGAAGCTTCTGTATTCCTAGTACGCTGCCTCTCTCGGCTCGCGCTGTCCGCTCGGGTAAGCCAGGTCTAGAACAAATACACCCAGGTTTTGAAACCTAGAATAACATAACTTCATACCAGATCCCTAGCAGGAACGTTTGTTTGCATCATGTGCATTTGACTTAGGGGACTCAACACAAGGGTTGGGTCCGTCTAGGAAAAGTGTACCCAAAAATAAAAGACATCCTGATGCATTCTATGTTCTACTTGTTGCAATCTTCAAGGGAAAAAGGGATCATTTGGTGGACCAATGAGGGTTGAGGATAAATGAAAAAAGGGTGAAGTGTAAAAAATAAAGCAAGTAGGGCCCAATTATATTTTTCTTTCACATTTTTTTAAGAAAAAGACAAAAAAAATGAAAAATCCAAAAAGATTTTGCATTTCCCATCATTTTCCAAAAAAAAAAATCAAATCAGAAAAAGAGTAAAAAGAAAATTCAAAAAGAGTTTACGTGTTTCATCATTTTTAAAACAAAAAAAAAAGACAAAAATATATTTTCTCTAAATTAGTTGTTTATTAATTCTCGCTCATATGCAATCTTCCCGAACTACGCATACCTGATTCTCGTCTTTTGGGTCGTGATACGTAGGCAACCCACATAGGGTCCGGTCTTCCTAGTAAGTCTTAGGTTCTTGGCTTTGCAGGGTCTTAGCCAAATTTTGCACCTTCACCCACCTTTTGGCTACATAAGTCATTTTGCAAAAATAGCCTCAATCATGTCTTGCATGCGTCCAATAGGGAGGGTTATTGTCTCACAAAGTGTTCTATGTCTTTAACTTTATTTGGTCTTAATTTTTTCATACAGGTGTGGGTCTACTTACCGGAGTTTGAACATGACAGACACCCCAGGACCATCCAGTCAGGATCACTACATTCAGGAGCTGGCTAAAGGAGATTTTAATGTTTTGAGTCTGTTTTTATGTTGTCTTGTAATTTATAGTCATGTTCAGTAGTACTGATTCTGTTATAGGTGTCAGAGTTTGTCGTAGTATAGTTGAGTTTGTCAAGTTTCCCATTATCGTATTTCTTGTTTCATATTTGAAAATCGAAAAAGAGTTGTAAATGAAAAATCCAAAAAAAAAAAGATTTTTGTTTCTTAGTATATTTTTTCCATTACTTTTCCAGAACTACGCTTGGTCTGATTCATGCGGCATCATGATACGTAGGCAACCTACATAGGGTTCGATCGAATCATTTTTTTATTAAAAGAAAAAGAAAAAAAATAAGAAAAAAAAAAGAAGAAAAAGAGATGAAATTATAGAATGTGAGAAACAAGAGGAAAGAAAAGAGTGATAATTAGGAAAAAAAAAGGAAGGAAAATGAGCAAGCAAGTGCTAGAAAAGAAACGAAAAGAGAAGATTGAAGGGAACAAATTGGGATAATGCCAAGTGACCTTGTGACCCTTGAAGTCATTCTTGAACCGTTAATTTTTGCTAGGTGCACTGCACGCAATGTGATATTTTTAGCTGTTAAATACCCTAAAGCTAACAGGATAACCCTATTTTGTTCCTTTTGTTATCTTCATTAAGCAGAAGGGTGGTTGGTTTATAGTTCTTAAGTAACTCATCCATACAACACAAGGTCAAAGAGCAAGGTAGCCATGACTAAGGGAATTGTTGAATCAGAATCTGAGTTAAAAGAGGAGGTCTTGAGGTTGAAAGGACATATGGCTAAAATATACCAAGCCTGGATTAGTGGGCGTCCTCCACCATCAGTTCCCACTGACTACATTGAAAGCCTTGTTATCGTTCTGCCACTGTCACAAGTACAGGATATCTCCCCACAACCTTTTCACACTCCACCCCCCAGAACCACCTCATATCCCGCTCCTTTGACCACTCATGTTTTTTGTAGCTCACCCACCTGCTATCTTTCCTCGATCCTCTAGTGAGACTCTGTTCAAAATCCTCGATGCCCAACATTATGCTCCAGAACCAATTTTTAAGGTCTCGGGTCCATACTCTTATGCTCCTCATTTTGAGCCTCCTGGTGAGACTACAAAGCCTGCTAAGATAGTGGAGCAAGATGAGATATCCAGAAATCTAAAAGAGTTTAAGATGCCAAAGTTTAATTTATATGATAGGCGTGGAGATCCAGTAGCCCATCTGAGGGGTTATTGTAGTGAAATGAGAAGTGTTGGCGGGAAAGATGAGTTGTTGATGACATATTTCAGTGAAAGCCTGACTGGGGCAGCTTTGAAATGGCATACTCGTCAAGATGTCGGTAAGTGGCATACATGGAGTGACATGGCTCAAGATTTTGTGTGACACTTTCAGTACAATAGACATTGTCCCATACCACTCTTCCATATCTCAGATGGAAAAAAAATCCAAGGAAAGTTTTAGGGAATTTTGGCTCAGATGGAACGAACAAGTTGCTCGAGTCAGTCCTCCGATTGATAGAAAAGATGTTGATGAGTCCCGCCAACGACGGGATCCAGTGTGCATTCTTGCTAAATGCTTTCAGCCTCAATACCGACCTCATGAATATCCCCGAGCTCCACATAATTCACCCCAGTATTATCCTCTGAACAACGTCCAGCCATCTGTCCAACCACTGGGCCACTCCAAAAGGCGAGCACGAGCACCGCAAAAGCTTCACTAGCCTCCACAAAATTTTCAAGTGCCCTATAACCCACATTCAAGCCAAGGGTGTAGAAGGGAACAAAGGCTGAAAGATAATTTTACACCAATAGGAGGGTCCTATGCAAGCATATTTGAGAGATTAAAGCATTGCGACATGATTACACCTATTCCGCTAAATTATATAGACCCACGTGCGAGAAGCTTTGACCCTGCTAAAAGGTGTGAATACCATTCCAATGCCCAGGGGCACAATGTTGAAGATTGTCGTGCTTTGAAAAGGGAAATAGAAAGAATGATTCAAGAAGGAATAATTATGGTCCAAGGAAGTAATACCCCAAGTGTCACACATAATCCTCTACAGGTACATGACAACGCACAGATTGTTGGGATGGTTTGCAATGACGAAGGTTTGGTCAAAGGAGCCAATGAGCCACTTGGTGAAGTTAATGATATTGAAATTGGTAGTGGTCTTGATAATATTGATATGGAACTCAGTGGCTAAGATGCCTAGCTTGGTAATTGGAAAGACACTCTTTTCTTGGCTAGTTAGGGAGGAGTTCTGGTGGTTTATTTTGTTGTCATTTCTGTTGTCCGAGTTATTTCAGGGTTGTAATCCGGATATTGTTTTGTGACCCAAACCCTTCTATCCTTTTATTTTGTCTAGTTCGTTTAGTCGTAGTAACTCATTTAGTGTTATCTAGGTTTGTTCCAGGGTTGTACCCCAGTTTTTTGCTTGTCTTGTTGTTCATACCCTTTCACCATCTATCTAGTGCAATTTTTTGTTTTCTGTTACTTCTAGTCATTTTTTGTTTAGTTCTCTTCTCCTTTTATAGTTCTTTTCATGCTGGCTTTAGTGACGTGTCATGCACGCATAATTCTAGGCCTTGTCTTAAAAGTTAGTTTAATCATGAAGCAATGAAATAATTTTGAAAATGATAGGGACACTTGAGGGAAATAAGTTCATATTTGGACATTTAAAGCTCATTTAAAGCCCGAACTATGTGAAACTGGGGCAGGTGGTTTGGGAAGTTAAGAAGACGACAAGAATTTGTAACAAGAGAGTGCGTCCCAACAATTTGAAGTGATCAGTTTTGAGTTCAAGTACACCTCAATTTACAAGATAAAGTCAAGGGAGTTTGCTCTAAACAGACGGAGAGTATCCACTATGAATAAGAAATTACCTAACGAGAGTTCTGTACTTGACAAGGCACTAAAAAAATGGAAAGCATATCAGTGATATCAATGCCGAAGCTGTAAAAGAAATGTTGTGTATGCTCTTCTTTTTTCAATTCAAGTTGCATGTGTTGTACTTGGCATTTTCAGGGATTGAGAGGCCCTCTTTCAGCTACCCAAACACTTATACCATTCGAATACCCTTTTGAGTCTGTACCGATTTCTTTGACCTCCTCTCTTTTGGAATCAAGTTAGAATCGTAAAAAAAAATCCATGTCCCCATAGATTTATTTTAGAAAGTTCATTCCAAAAGAAAAATTCAAAAAAAGAAGAGAAAATAGAGATAAAGATAAAAAAAGAAAAAGAAAAAAAGAAATAAAAAAGAGAAAAAAAAAAGAAAAAGGGAAAACAATAACAAAAGTAGTCTTGTAAACTACGTTTGACCTGATTCTTGTCCCCACAAGATACATAGGCAGCCTTACGGTTCAGTCATACCAAATAAAATATTTCATAATCCCACGAAGTTGAAAGTGGGGTGGTCTTTCTTAGTAACTCCATCAAAAGGAAAAACAAAAAAAAAAGAGAATCAAATTCCATTGTTTTAGAAATTGGGGCAAAGTTTTTAGAATGGATTCCAAAAGTTGTAAATAAATTAACCCCATTGTCTTGGTTATTTTGAGCTTTTATGATATCCTTTCTTTCTAACCCTGTCCAAAAGCCACATTACAGTCCAAAAAAGACCTCACAGATAATCTTTGAGAGTGCTGAGTTTAGACATGCCAAGAGTATATGATGTTTTAACCATGGTTAATGCCTTGTCATCTGCAAAATCAGAGGAAATAAGAAGAAAAAAAATAAAATAAGAGAGTCTTATTGGTGAAAACCTTCACAGGTACCATAAGACGATGGTGAGTTGAGAGAAAGAATAAAATAAGAGAGGTTGATGGTGAAAACCCTTCGGGCACTACAAGTCGAATAAGGACCGTGAATCAGATTGGATAATCGGAGCATTGAAGCTTAGTTTCACGACTCAGAGGAACACCAAGAGTTGAAAATTAGACTTGCTCGATAGATTAGGCCACTTAATCCAAAGGTGCATGTCATGGTCATTAGAGTTGGTATCTACATCTGATAAGTTTCTACTTTGTAGTTTTCTCATTAGGAATCATCTCTTTCCATAATCCCTTACTCTGTTCCTTTTGTCTTGTTAACTTCCTCTTCCTGAGTCTGTTTGATCAGAAAAGTGAGAAATAACTTCAAAATATGCTACCAACTTTCCAATTGTGCAAAGCGGGGTCTGACTAGCACACCAAAGTGTTATAAGTCAATAAAGAGTAGCAAGCGCATTGAGTTGGTAACAATCAACGTGCTTTGGGATTCATGTGAAATACAAAGGTTCGATATATGTCAATTCATGAACAATACAACAGATAGAGGGTGTTGGGTTTGAACGGATTAAAGGTGTTTTCTGTGATAAGGTTGACAGAGAAAGTGGTTGACCAATAACAAGCAAGGTCTTCCAAGTGGAAATCAAAGTTATCATGGCAAGTGAAGCAGCAATAGACCTCAAGCCCAAGGCCAGTGGCATACGTTATGAAAGAACAACAAGCACACTAAATGGGTGGCAATTGACGTGCTTTGGGATTCATGTGAAACACAAAGGTTCCATATATGTCAATTCATAAATAATGCAACAGATAGAGGGCGTTGGGTTTGAACGGATCAAAGGTATTTTCTATGATAAGGTTGATAGAGAAAGTGGTTAACCAATAACAAGCAAGGTCTTTCGAGTTGAAATCAAAGTTATCATGGGAAGTGAAGGAGCAATCGCCCTCGAAGTCAAGGCCACAAACCAACCACCATGTTTAAACTCACAAGTTTTCTTTGTTTGAAATAGGGACGAAGACTATGTCCAAATCAAAGCTTGGAAGCTTGAATTTTTCAAGTGTCGTGCCCAAATTTTGTTAGCACAAAGGCGGTTTGAGAAGGGGAAAGAAAATTTGTTCGATCTGCATGAACCCTCCATGAGGAAAGCATGGTTCAGGGGCAGGGAATTTTGTTTATTCTGCAGAGATCCTCTAGGAAGAGAGCATGGCTCAGGTAAGTTCATTCTCGGCTTTTCAGGACCCTCATGGATAATGGTATTTAAATTTTAAAAACAAATTCAGGGCCCTCCTGGATAATGGGATTTAATTTTAAAAGTTCTCAGGACCCTCATGTACAAGTTGAATTCCAAGACCTTCATAGATAACAAGATTTAACATAAGTTCTACCTTTAGGAAATATAATTTAGCTTTAAAGTTGTCACTCTTAAGATGATATTTAATTTGAAGTTTTCAGGACTCTCCTGGATAATACTCCCTCCGTTTCAATTTATGTGAAGCCATTTGACTGGGCATGAAGTTTTTTAAAAAAAAAAAAGAGAAAACTTTTGATCTTGTGGTGTAAAATGAGGCACATATATTTTGTGTGGCTATAAATCATTATATAAAGGTAAATTATTTCTAAATAAGGAAAGGGGTCATTCTTTTTGGCACGGACTAAAAAGGAAATAGGTTCACATAAATTAAAATGGAGGGAGTAGGATTTAGCTTTTAAATTCGTAGAGATTTTGGGTAACATGATTCGATTAACACTCATAGATGCACCCAGATACCAAACTGGGGAAGAAAAGTTTCTTTTGTTTTGTTGTAATGTCAGGCGTCCACCTGAAGAACAAGGGAATACAGTTCAAGTTTTGGCAATCAGGCGCCCACCTAGAGAACAAGGGAATACAATTCAAGTTTTGGCAATCAGGCGCCCACCTGGAGAACAAGGGAATATAGTTCAAGATTTGGCAATCAGGCGCCCACCTGGAGAATAAGGGAATACAGTTCAAGTTTTGGCAATCAGGCGCCCACCTAGGTACAAGTTTTGGCAATCAGGCGCCCACCTGGAAAATAAGGGAATATAATTCGAGTTTTGGCAATCAGACGCCCCCCTGGAGAACAAGGGAATATTGTTCAAGTTTTTGGCAATCAGGCGCCCACCTGGAGAACAAGGGAATACAGTTCAAGTTTTTGGCAATCAGGCGCCCACCTAGAGAACAAGGGAATACAGTTCAAGTTTTTGGCAATTAGGCACCCACCTGGAGAACAAGGGAATACAGTTCAAGTTTCGGCAATCAGGCGCCCACCTGGAGAAAAAGAGAATATAGTCCAAGTTTCGGCAATTAGGTACCTACTTGGAGAACAGGGGAGTATGGTTCAAGTTTTTGGTAATCAGGCGCCCACCTGGAGAACAAGAGAATACGGTTCAAGTTCTGGCAATCAGGCGCCCACCTGGAGAACAAGGGAATACGGTTCAAGTTTTTGGCAATCAGGCGCCCACCTGGAGAATAAGGGCATACAGTTCAAGTTTTGGCAATCAGGCGCCCACCTGGAGAACAAGGGAATACATTTCAAGTTTTGGCAATCAGGCGCCCACCTGGAGAACAAAGGAATACAGTTAAAGTTTTGTCAATCAGGCGCCCACCTGGAGAACAAGGGAATACAGTTAAAGTTTTGGCATGAGGCGCCTAACTGGAGAACAAGGGAATACAGTTCAAGTTTTGGTAATCAGGCGCCCACCTGCAGAACAAGGGAAGTCATTTCAGAATTTAATTCAAGTTAGAAGTAGCAGAAGCTCGCGGCAAGAATGCGAGTCAACAGTCCGAGATGATCAACGGAAGTTAGTCACAATCCAGAATAAAAAGAAAAGAAAAGCAAGAAGTGAATCCAAATGCAGAAGTAGATGAAAGATGTGAGCTGCTCAAGACATGGCTGAGGTCACAAGCACTACATGTCCGTTCTTGATCTGAAAAGCTGAAGAAGAACAATCTAGCACCTGCAGCTAACAAGCGTCAAGGTTCAAATCTAAGGTCTGCATGAAGAACCATTCAAGACTCAAGATCAAGCTCATAAGACTTATAAATAAGAATCTTGTAACTTATAGTTAACATGCTTAGTTAGTCATTTTCATTTTTGATTATTGATGTAATAACAGGACCGCAGACCGGAACCTCGACAGAACGGCACCTCAATCGGCTCTCCGCCTTGGAATACTCCATCACTCTTCCTAATTCTGAACTACACGTGGCCTGATTTCTTTATAGCCAAGGATATGTAGGCAACTCAGATACCAGGGCTCAGTCGCATTCTCCTTCCTCTTAGTTTTGGTCTCCCTAAATAAGAGTCGGGTCAAAAAACCTTTCTAGTCGTTCTTTGTCTGAAAACCCTTCGCATTCCCAGTCAAAGATGAGCAGTTGTAGACATGTGATTTTTGACCCTCCCCGAGATTTCACCCATTTTAGCATAAAATATTTAGTTTAGGCCTAATATCGCTATTTTAATTAGTTTTGACCCTTTTACTTTATTTTATCACAAAAAATGAAAATTACAAAAAATATTTCTTCTTTTCAGTTGCTTTTAGTTTATATACCTTTCATAAAAACTAAAAAATATACAAAAATAGTTCATTATTTTTATTCTAATATGATATTTGAAAATACAAAAAAAAATAAGTTTGTTTTAATGGTTAGTCTTATTTTAATAGTTATTTTACTTAAGTGGGATTAATTAGTAAATGAGGTCGTATTTTCAGTCTCGTTCGCGGCAAGAATAAAATTTGGGCTCAAACAACCCATTTTAGGCCTAATTTTCGGACCTAACCCATAATAACCCAAGCCCAATACCCACTAACCTAACCCTACATACTCTTCATTTTAAAAGAAAAAGGACCTAATTTTCAAAAGACCTTAGACCTGGACACACAGCTTTTCCGCCATATTGCAACAGAGGACCCCCCCCCCCCCCGATCTGTCTTCTTCTAAAAACAAAGAAGCCATTTCCATGGCTTTTGGCTGAACAAAAAACAAAGCAGCCATCTCACAAACAACCACCCTCAACTTTCCATTTTCCACCCAAAAACCGTCCCCCGAACTTCGTCTTCTCCAGCACCTAAAGACACAGCCGACCTCCTTCATCTTCTTCACACCCAAGAACACCAAACGAATCACCCCTCCACACAGAAGTAGATAGAGAACGGGCAGAGAGTGACGATTAGGGAGGAGGACGGACGAGAAATAGAGGCTCATTAACAGCCTTTCATCAAACGAAAATCAGTCGCACCTTCTTCAAGAGAGAGAAATTTTCTCTTTTGATTTCTATTAAAACTCAAGTCTCAACATTAAATCACAAGACAGCTCAAAGTAACATTGAAACCAGCCATGAAAATCAGCCAAGAACTCCAGTTTTGAAACGCAATGAAACAGCCTCAGAATCTATTGAAATCACAACTCGAGATTCTATCCCGTGGTCGCGTTTCTTTTGTCGTTCGTGGTTCCAGTCGGGGTAACGGCTCAGTTTGCTATTTTGAATTGGCTCGTTGCTGAAATTAGCACAATCGAATCCGCTTATAGTTTTCCTGATCATCTTATCTAATATTAAAGGGAGCTCTTTCGGGTTCAATTTCTTCCCTATTATCCTTGATGCTTGTGGGTGTTAATCCAAATATTAATGATGGTTGGAGTTTATTAATTTTCATAGATTATAGTTTACAGGCTTATGTTGAATCTATGTGTGAACATTTGAGTAATTTCACTAAGGCAAAGCAATATGCTTATTGGTTTTCCTTGCCAGGCTTCAAATATGAAATCCATGAGTTAAAGTCTCGGTAGGATTACTAATTAGATGTCATTTGGGAATTTTCTATTATAGCAAATTGAGAGGTAATATACATGTACTGGGATTAATAAAGGGCTATGGTACTTATCAATGTTTTAATTTATTTTTGTTTATCTTTCCTTTCCCCTCCTATAAGTAATTCTTGGTGTTCTATGTTTGATCGTTCATTTGCTACTAAATATTATGTGTCTTTTAAATAGTTACTTTGTCAGATGTTTCCCTCGCCTTATTTGTGTGGATAGTTTGGATAAATTGCTCGAAATGGCTCATGGAATTTGGGTTTAAATAAATTAAAAGAATTTGAGCATGGTTTAAATAAGTAATCATCGTGACTATGGGTACGGTTCTCGTGGCATGGTCACGATATGTAAATCCAAATTCGGGTGTGTATTTCATGTAACCCGACCATAACAACTTCTAACAATAGTAAATTGAAATGTTATAAATCCGGGTGTGCATTTCATGTGACCCGACTTCGATTTTCAATAATGTTAAGTAAGATAAACATATCGTGAACCGCGGGTGCATTTCATGTAGTGTGGTTTACGATATGTTTTTAAAACAAATCATGAATTTTCCTAAAAAACATTAAAAGCGGTGAGAAAGTTAAAAATGCACGTAGGTTTAAAATGTGTAATTAATCAGATAATTAGGCCACTAATAATAGTTGAGCGACCGTGCTAAAACCACGGAACTCGGAAATGCCTAACACCATCTTCCGGGTTAACAGAATTCCTTACCCGAATTTCTGTGTTCGCAGACCATAAATAAGAGTCACAACTTTCCTCGATTCGGGATTTTAAAGTGACTTGGGACACCATAAATTATCCCAAGTGGCCACTCTGATTTTAATATAAATAATCTCGTTTCGATTGTCACTTAAATTGGAAAAAACTCCCCTTCTACCCCTTCCCGGGGTAGAAAAAGGAGGTGTGACAAGGGGTATTGGGTTTGGGTTATTGTGGGCTAGATCTGAATTGGGCCAAATTTTGGTCAAATTTACCTTTAAAAATGGCCCTTTAACTCTACTAGACTAAAAAAATATTAATTCCTAAAATAATAACTAAAAAATTATGAAATCATTTCTAATTGATTAAAGTAAAATTAAAAATTAAAAGTGAAACTATTTTATATCAATTAGCTAAATAAAAGAAAATATTTTTTAATTTTCAATTTTGTGACAAAATAAAGTAAAAGAGTCAAAACTAATTGAAATAGCGATAGTAGGCCTAAACTAAATATTTAAAAGCTAAAATATGTAAAATCTTGGGGAGGGTCAAAAATCACATGTTTTAGCGTTGTTTGATGTGTTTTGAAGGCTCGACTAACTTCGTATGATTTTTTAGGACTTGTTGGTAGGTTTGGTTGAGGTCTCGAGGGCCTCGGGTGGATTTCAAATGGTTAAAGGATTGGGATTTGGTCTTGGAAGATGGATGAAGTTACAGATATCTTGTGCTTCTGGTTTCCTTTTATGCATTCGCAAAGGTTCTCGCGTTCGCGTAGAGGAGTTGGAGATTTCTAGAAATTTTGTCTTCGCGTTCGCGATATAGGTCTCGTGTTTGCGAAGCTTTATGTGTCTTGGGCCTACGCGTTCGCGAGAAGGTCCACGTGTTCGCGTAGAGGAATGGTCAATTGGGGCATCATGCTTTAAGCCTACGCGATTGCGTAGTTGTGCACGTGTTCGCGAAGGGTCAGGCAGAGAAGGCTTCCCGTTCGCATCAGTTGTTTCGCGTTCGCCTTGGCCCTTTTTGGAGGCTGAGATTTATTGTTGTTCTCGATCGAGATGTAGGTCCTGCGATCGCAATGCATAACACCTGGGTAGCATTATTAATTTTCAAAAATGAGGGTTTGAACCTATTTTTCATATTTTGAGCTAGATACTTCGGATTTGTGCGATTCTTGAAAGGATTTTCAAGGAGTGGATTGGGGTAAGTGATTCTTACTTAGTTTCGGTTAAATTTCATGTTTACGTCTTTGATTTCATCATTTAGTTAGTGATTTGGTGTTTAAATTTGGGAAAATGAAGGAAGGTTTTTAGACCGAATTTTGAAGTTTTGATTGAGATTTTGGTATCGAATTTGAAATATTTTGGTATGGGTAGACTCGTGGCTGAATGAGTGTTCGAATTTTGTAACTTTTACCCGATTTCGAGGCGTGATCCCGGGTTGACTTCTTAGGGCGATTTTCTAATTCTTTACTAAACTCATAATTTCATTATTTGGATTAGTTTCTTATAGTTATATTTATAGTATGTAATTGCTTTTGACTAGATTTGAGTTGTTAGGAGTCGGAAAATTGAGGGAAAGGCCTTCTTATGGATTGATTGAGCGAGGTTTGAGGTAAGTGACTTGTCTAACCTTGTGTGGGGAAAATCCCCTTAGGATTTAATATTGTTGTAACGACCCGACTGGTCGTTTTGAGCTCTAGCACATCGTTCGGATGTTTGAGGCTATGAGTAGCTTCACTTCAAGTATTACGACTTGTACCTGTGGTCGGAATTGAATTTTGGGAAGTTCGGAGCTGATTTGGAAAGAAAATTCTAATTTCGGAAGCTTTAAGTTGGAGGAATTGACTAATATCTAACTTTTGAGTAAACAACTTCAAAATCAGAATTTGAAAGTTGCAACAGGTTTGTATGATGATTTTGGACTTGGGCGTAAGTCCGGATCGAGTTTTGGATGATTCGTGAGCGTTTCGGCGCCTATTGTGGAAAGTTGGCATTTTGGAAGAATTTTATAAATTTGGGTTGAAGTGTATTTCAATGTTATCGATATCCTTTTGGGATTCTGAGCTTGGGAATAGCTCCGTATGATAATAGGTCAATAATGTCAATTATGATTTATGCGCACAATTTAAAGTCATTCCGGATTGATTTGATACGCTTTGGCGCAAATTATAGAATTTGAAATTTTCATAACTCATAATTCGATTCGAGGCGCGATTCATAGTTCCAGCATTGTTTGATGTGATTTGAGAGCTCGACTAAGTTAGTATCATATTTTAGGACTTGTTGGTATGATTTGACGGGGTCCCGAGGGGCTTGGGTATATTTTGGATCATTGGTTGAGACTAGTAAAGTTTAGAAATTTGGAGTTTGACAATGGTCAATATCGGGTAAAGACAACCTCTTTTCAGTTTTTTGTGTACGCGAGAAGGTCCGTAGCGTGTTTTATGATTGAAATTCATATATGGTTTGTGTCCGACAGGTTCCGGATGAGTTTCGGGGTGATTTCGGATCATTTCGGATTTGCTGGTTTCTGGTGAGTTAGTGTTCATTCGCAATTGCGAACACTATTCATCGAAGTTTACTGTTCATTCGCAAATGCGAAGTTTTTGTCAGCAAATGCGAACCTGGGCAGATTGTTTTAATCGGGATTTGGCTCATTTCTCTCTTGGTTTGGGCGATTTTTGGAGAGCTTCAAGGGGCGATTTTCATCATCTATTACAAGGTAAATAATTCCCGCATATTATTAGCTAACTACATAGATTCTACAAGGATTTAATCATGAAAATTAGTAGAAATTGTGAGATTTTGAAAGAAACCTAGAAATTGATATTTTAGGGCTTTTACCACGAAATTGGACATGGAATTAGGAATATATTATATATTTGAGTTTGTGGTGCTATGAGTAAAGTTTATCTTTGAAAATTTTCGAAATCCGGGCACGTGGGCCCGAGGGTGTTTTTTAGCGATTTTTCGAGCGGGGTTAGAAATTATTGAAAATTGGATTATAAGGAGTATTAAAGTATGTATTTATGAATTTGCACATTTATTGACTGGTTTTGGAGCGTTGGGCATCAATGTGAGTTGTTGGAAAGGCTTGGTAGTCGGTTATGGAATTTCGGAGCGAGGTAAGTCTCTTTTCTAACCTTATAAGAGGGAATTAACCC
The DNA here is from genome assembly GCF_000393655.2 of Nicotiana sylvestris. Classification (NCBI taxonomy): domain Eukaryota; kingdom Viridiplantae; phylum Streptophyta; class Magnoliopsida; order Solanales; family Solanaceae; genus Nicotiana; species Nicotiana sylvestris. The sequence continues at coordinate 62,241,827 of NC_091058.1, forward strand.
CATAGGTGAATTGACTTAATATGTGATTCTATTTGTGGGGGCACGAGGTGACGGGAGTCCCTACGAAGCTACTAATTGTACTTATGTCCGGATAGTCTAGGACCCAAATCATGTTAAAGTTGCGATGTTTGCATCCTACTAGTTAATTTAACTGCTTAAAACATATTGGAACTTGATAAAGGAATTGTAAAATGTTAAGCCTCATCTACCTGAGTTTTGGACGGGTCATTTGACCGTTAATGAGAATTGAAATTTCTTTGAATATTAACCCTTAATGAATCTTGAATTGGTTGTTTTAATGTATTTTCTCTTCTTGTGGAGTGGGTCGAACACCTCGGTAGCAGATAGATGCATCTATGGTTCGTGCCCTTCGACCCTCACTTAAATATTTTATGTTGGATAGGGTCGTACGACCTCGGCATGATTTGCGCATAATAAATCTTTGGAACTAATAATAATTGATATTGCTTCATTGTCTCGAGATATAAATTATTAAAGGATGAAAATAAATTTTTAAATTTCCTATTAATAAAATAATTGTTCACTTACTTCTTGTTATTAAGCTTTCAACTGTTTATTACAACCCATGCTTAATCATAATATCAGCATTTTATTATTAGCCCATAGTAAGTGTCGAAGTCGACCCCTCATTACTACTTTTTCGAGGTTAGACTAGATACTTACTAGGTACGCGTTGATTTACGTACTCAAACTACACTTGATTCATATATTGTACAGGTGCGTATATGTCTAGTGGTCTTGCGGGCGCAGAGGCGCGGTTATTGCGGGGATTTAGGTGAGCTGCATCCCATGTTATGAATCCGCAACACACAGAGTCTCCATCAGAGTCATTTACACTCTCATGTCTCATTTTATTCCAGACAGATGTTATATTTTACTATATTCCCTAGTTGATGCTCATGCACTTGTGACACCGGGTTTTGGAGGTGACTATGAGTTGTTTAATATTGTAGTTATGAAAATATTATCATTCACTCTGTAAGATTCTATCTCTTACTATTTAATTGAAGGAAATTATGATTTCAAAACTACTAAAATGAGTAATTAAGTTAATCATTTATTGTTGGCTTTCCTAACAGCGGTGTTAGACGACATCACGACCTTTAAAGGATTTTGGGTTGTGACAACTGTTGTGACAATTCATGATGCGAGAGTGCCGTGTACACGAGGTGACGAGTGCGTACACGAGCTAAATATTGAAAATTCGGCTTTTGCTAAGTAGTTCCTTTTATTTCCTTAATTGAGTTACTCTAGCACACACAGTAATCATGTTTAGCCTAGTGTCATATGTCTACGTATCTTATCTTTTACTTGCAATGTACAATATGCTTAGTTGAATTACCTAAATAGTTAAATCTTTTAATTAATTATTTAGCAAGAGGATACAATTCAATTATTTTTTAAATTCATCGTATGAGTAAAATTCTTATTTAAGTAAAAAATAAATATTGGGATAAATAAATTTATTCCATAAAAATAACATTAGAACCCAAACTAAAAAGGTTAGTATATTATTAAGAATCAAAATGCTATACAAGTGACTAAGAAAGCACAATCAAAGCTAAATCCCAATCAAGAACAAGCTTTCAATATTATATTATAAAGAGTCGACTCTGCTATAATGAGATTATTCTTTGTAGATGCCTCCGGCGGAATCGAAATAATATTTCTATGTCATGCATTACTTGCAAATATCATATCAAGAGGCATGACATTGTTAGCAATAATAGCAAGTGGTGTACCAACAACAATTTTATTGTGAGGCCACCCACTTTAGATTTGATATACCACTTCAAACAACTTAAATAATCATCACAAATATATCAAAGTAGAGCAATGGTGCTAAATTTATAAGGAAAACGAAATTGATAATATGGGATGAAGCACTTATGGTAAGGTATCAAACGATCGAAATAATTGCCTGGAGTTCTTACTAATGAACTGTTTGGTGGAACAGTAATGGTTTGGGAGGTGATTTCTGTCAAGTCCTACTGTCACGACCCAGATTTCCCACACTAGAGAAAGCTAGGCAAGCCAATTGTTCCAATTACTTAACCTTTTTCATATATTTTAATCCTTTAACAATAGTGAACAAACATCATATAAACAACGGAATTAAATAAGTGGAAGAAACGAAATGTAACAGTTTAATATTAATACCAATACAATTCCATAAACTAAAAAGCTACCTAGATCTGGTGTCACAATTTCACAAACTATCTAAGAGTACTACAAATAAGGGTCCGAATGATAAATACAAGTTGTTTCAGAAATACACAAAAGAAACAGTATAGGAAGATAGAAGGAGACGCCAGGGCCTGCGGACGCCTACAAGACTAGCTCGAGTCGCCTGAATAGACTAAAGACAATACCCTTATTGCGGTCCAAAAGCTGCAGCACCGGGATCTGCACACAGTGCAGAGTGTAGTATCAGCACAACCGACCCCATATGCTGGTAAGTGCCTAGCCTAACCTCGGCAAAGTAGTGACGATGTTAGGACCAAACTACCAAATAAACCTGTGCAGTTAAATCATATACAGCGGAAAATAAAGACAGAAATGTATAGTTAAGGATAGAAGGGGGAAACATGCTACGGGGAACATCAAGTAATAACAGACTAACAACAGATAAATATAAGGAACGCCAAAGTTCAATTATCAACAAGAATCAGAAATAAAAGACAAGTGCACGGCATCACCCTTCGTGATTTTACTCTCGTCCTCACTATAAAGTCAATAAAATCAGCACGGCATCACCCTTCGTGCTTTTACCTCACATAACCATGGCACGGAATGATCCTTCGTGCATTATCACTCAAATAATGGCATAGAATTGTACATCATGTGGCATGGCATCACCCTTTGTGCTTTTACCTCACAATATCGGCACGGCATCACCCTTCGTGCAATAACACTCTCTCACAAATATCATACACGGCATTACCCTTCGTGTTTTACACTCTTACTCACCCAAGCAACAATCACAAAGCAATTTGGGCAAGCGAAATCAATAATATTTCAATAAAATCCCGGCAAGGAAAATAATATCATGAATAATAACGTCCCGGCAAGGGAGATAATATCAAAAGCAATAACATTCCGGCAAGGGAAATAATATCAAAAGCAATAACATCCCGGCAAGGGAGACAATAATATAAACCTTTTCTCTTTACCAAAATTTCTTCACAACTCATTTCTCAACTAGAGCCAACTCTCTACAATGATCAATTACCAATACTATTTTCACAAGCCTTGTTCAACCATAGAAATCATCATATAAAGCATAAATAATATGAAACGGAGTCACATTAGTCATAGCATAAGACTCACAGGCATACTTGACACCAACGTATAGATACTCATCACCATGCCTATACGTCGTACTCAACAATTAACACATAGCAAATAAGACACGACTCTTAATCCCTCAAGCTAAGGTTAGACCAAACACTTACCTCGATGCCACGAACACAATTCAAGCCTCAACTACCGATTTACCTCTTGTTTCCACCACCAAATTGCTTGTATCTAGCCACAATTTATTTAACGATATCAATAAATGCTAAATGAATCAATTCTAATGCATGAAAATAGGTTTTATTAAGATTTCCCCAAAAAGTCAAAAATTGACCCTAGGCCCACATGGTCAAACCTGAGGTTCGAATCAAAACCCGATTACTCATTCACCCACGAACCCAAATATATAATTTATTTTGAAATCGAACCTCAAATCGAGGTCCAAATCCCCAAAATTTGAAAAACCTAAGTTCTACCCAAAACACCCAATTTCCCCCATGAAAACCCTTGATTTTGAGTTGAAATCATGTGAAAAGATGTTATAGATTAAAGAAAATGAGTTAGAAATGACTTACAATCGATTTGGAGAAGAACTTTTCTTTAGAAAATCGCCCAAGAGAGTTTAGGTTTTGAGAAAGTTTGGAAAATGAAGAATTTTCGGCTAAATCATGATTTACACAGGTGCAGATATCGCAATTGCGAAGCCTGGTTCGCACATGCAAACTCGCAATTACGGCCAAAGCTTCGCAATTGCGAAGGATGGCCTATGTCTGCTTTCTTCGCAAATGCGAACAATGTTCGCAATTGAGGTGCCTGTCAAGGTCGCATTTGCGACATAAGCTTCGCAAATGCGAAGGTTCCCTATCCAGCCAGTCTTCGCAAATGCGATAGGTTTTTCATAAATGCGAGCTCGCAATTGCGAGCCAGGCTTCGCAATTGCAAAGCCTGCAGATCTGGAATATACCAGCAGTTTTTCTAAGTCAAATTTCACTCTGTGGCCTATCCAAAACTCACCCGAGCCCTCGGGGCTTCAAACCAATCATGCACGCAAGTCCAAAAATATCATACGGACTTGCTCGTGCGATCAAATCATCAAAATAACATCAATAACTATGAATTTAGCATCAAAATCAAAGAAAAATCTCATGAACTCTTAAGTTCCATTTTTATCAACCGATGGTCCGATTCATATCATATCAAGTTCGTTTCTTACCAAATTTTACAGGCTCAACTTAAATCCCATATAACACCTGTATCGGGCTCCAGAACTAAAATACGGGCCCGATAACATCAAATTCAAACATATTTAAATTTCTGAAAACTCTTATAATTTCAGTTAAATAATTTTTTTCAAAAATTCATTTCTCGGGCATGGGACCTCGGAATTTAATTCCGGACATACGTCCAAGTCCCATATTTTCGTACGGACCCTTCGGAACCATCAAATTATGGGTACGGGTCCGTTTACTCAAAATATTGACCAAAGTCAACTTAAATTTATTTTAAAAGCACAATTTATTATTTTCACAGATTTTACATAATGGCTTTCCGGATACACGCCCGGATAGCGCATACAAATCGAGGTGAGACAATAAGAGGTTTTAAGGCCTCGGAACACAGAATCGACTTGTAAAACAGGTCATCACAACTACCAGTACTTCCAAATCGGCAAAAGCAAAGACTGTAAAAGCTAACTTGCCAAAGTTATACATCCGACCTCAAATGAAAAAGATTCAACTGACAAGAAATATAAAGTAAGAACAAATCCAATATTCAGTATCTTCTTGCTTCGTGTCGAAAATGAATAAGAGCATCCAATAAAAGATGATTTGGTTTTTCCTTAACACTTGGTTATCAATCCCAATGGTAATAGTAGTGTATTTAATAAGAGAAATATTTCTATCATTAGATTAAAATGCAATTTGTGCAAATCAGATAATAGAGTTAAAAAGATATCTTAGGTAGCAAAAATAAATATATTGATCAGCTAAATAAAAGGTTGATTGCAAAATTTTATAAGAAAAATAAAATATTTTTCAGTTTTTGACTCAGTAGAGAATGATACCAATAATTACTACCAAGAAGAATACTTAAATACTTTAATACCAAAAGGCCTTCTGCCATACATGTTTGTTGTCGAGTTTATTATTTCTTACATATGTTAGTGTCACAGTATATATAATAGACTAAGTTAAAATCGATCTTCCATTGTATCTAGGTTAATTTAAAAAAAAAATGTTTGTCATGCTACTGAAAAACTTAGATACGTCGAATAGCTTATGCAATAGCATACATATGGCATATAGAATTTTTGACAATAATGTACACATGCAAAAATTATGATACTGGTCATTGTGATTCTAAGTATATTCTTATCACTGGATTCAACTTTCGTCTTCCGAAACTAAGGAATAAAATTTGTGTGAAAATAATTTTTAGTATGTTTATATTTTGCAAATATAACAAATAAAGCACGAGGACAAACATCCTAAATATTGGACTATATTTACCGCAATATATTTTCTTGCACGAATAACTGTATGTTACACTTTCAAGAGGGATATCAAAATTGACAACAAGAGTATTGGTTAAGGCAGAGCAACCAAAGCATTAGGAGGAAATATACACACACAAAAATTGTCCACAAAGAAGTGTTCGTCAAGATACTATCACATTAAATATTTTTAAACTATAATACATAATTATCTAACTAACATGACAAAATTGATCATTTGTGTAAGTTTTGATGATATCCTTTTATTTTAAATTCATGTATTATGCTAATGTAATAATATTTTTCAACATTTAGATAATTGTTGTATTATTATATATAAAATTTCTCTCACTAATTAAATTTTATTGTCCCTTCATATAAATAAATGTTTAAATGATCACGTGTCATTGTTAATAATAGATACTAGTGTGTGTGCGTTGATGTTGAGATTTTAGTCTTTATTTTATTTATTTTCGCATATTGTTAGGTTTACTTAGTCTTAGAGACTAGGTGCCGTCATGATATCCTACGGAAGAAAATTTGGGTTGTGACAAATATTTTATTATAATTATTCACATATGCATAAACTCCAGATATATGTGAAAATATATCATTAATTTTGAAAAATAAAATCAGCTTAATCTAATTTTTAAAACCAAACTCTAGGAATTTAGCAATTTGACGCGTCAAGGCGAGTTTTGGTCGACTTTTAAAACCATCTGCGCGGAACCAATAGTAAATTATAGATCAAATGGAGCCCACAAGAGTGATTCAAGAGTTGAGAAAGGGAAAAGAACAACTAGTACATTTCTGGATGTTGTTCTAGATTTTTTCTTCTTTTGCCTTTCAGCTTGTTTGGATGGTTGTTATCTAGCTTTTCATATCGTATAGTATTGTATTTTATAGTTTTGATGTATATAAATTTGAATAGATTGTATTATTTTTCGTTGTTTCATAATGTCTTGGATCAACAATACGAAGAATGAACTTACAATATTTTTTTTAAAAAGTACAGTATGTGATAATATTATTATATGAAAATGTAGGGTAAAGGATAAAATAAAATTATTTAATAATAAAAGAAGGGCAAGATGAGAGAAAAAAATAAGGTAACAATGCGACCACACCAAATCGATCGTTTCATAGAGTGACACTTTTAGTTATTACGTAACGACGGATTTAATGATACGATACAATAAAATTTAAGAAAAAATCAAAACAAATATTATATTTAAAGTAACAATACAATACAATACAATACAATACAATACAATAGGCATCCAAACAAGCTGTTAATTATCTTGAACATGAGGAGAATTTCCTCTTTGCCTAATATTGTAGAACATCTTGACCACTCTAGACGATAATTTAAAGCTAGTGATAGTAAGTTAACAACTGGTGTCAAAGAATTCATAGAAGGATTCATACGAAAGTATAAAGCTGCTTAGTGATACTATGTTGACCAAAATGATATGTGTAATGATGAAAAATAAATCCAAGCCACAAGCTAATTATTTCTAGGTTATATCTATATATATGCATAGACATTAAATTGGGAAATACCAGTTCAAATTTCTTGAGATCATTCTGATCAGTAATTAAGATATGGCTGTCTCAAGAATCATTTCGGTTTCTGAAAAGATTATTAAGGCCTCCTCTACTACACCATCTCCACTTAAAAATTACAAGCTTTCTCTTCTTGATCAAGTCATGAGTACCATGTACATTCACATTGCTTTCTTCTACCCTAGACCTCTACATCACAACATTAATAAAAGTTCCAAACAAGAATTAGCCCAAGTTCTCGAGAATTATCTATCGAAAACCTTAACCTCTTTTTATCCAGTTGCTGGGAAGTTGAAAGATAATGTAGCTATTGAATGCAATGACGACATGGGAGCTAAATTCTTAAATGTTGAACTGAATTGTTCCATGTCTGATGTCGTCAATCTTCCTGATACTGGTCCTGAATATTTGGCCTTCCCCAAAAATTTGCCTTGGAAAACTTCCTATGATAAGGGTAGTAAATTTGCTGTGGCTCAACTAAGTCATTTCAAATGCGGAGGAATAGCAGTTAGTGCATGTTTGTCACATATGCTTGGAGATGGATGTACAGTTACTAATTTCATGAATGACTGGGCAACTATTGCACGTTATAACTCTTCATCAAAAAATTACGTGACAAGTAGGCCACAATAGATTGGTTGTATTGGGAAAAATTGTATTAAAATATAAAGGTGACGTGTCGAGACACGTAGACTGATCAAAGAATTACAACTAGCCAAGAGGCACGAGTTGTAACAGATACGAGCAAATGGCAGAGGAAGAGGCACGGGCAGTTATTCAAATAACTCAGCGCCCGTACCTATCTAAGTCATTTATATCCGAGAATCAAAAGGAATGAATCTGACAATAGAAAAGAGTGCAGATACGGCATTTAATAGGCATTAAATGTGGAATACGTTAGAGAATTTGTATTGAATGTAATGATTATGTAACGTAGCATTCAATGTCTTTAATTACTCATAATAGCCTCATTATGATTTGGGCAAAACGTATATCTCCAAGATATCTATAAAAGGGAGATATCTGATCAATTGTAAGGACAAATAGTATTGGAATAAACTTTGGTTTACTTGTTTTTCTCTTGATTACTCTCTTGCTACCTAAATTACTTCCTTTTATACATTCTTTTGATTATCAGTAACCCGTGTTCTTCTAAATTCTAGCTTTGACTAAAATTTTATTTTTTGGTTAAACAAATTGGTTCCGTTACCGGAAAACTGATAATTTATTTTCTTTTCACTTAACTTTCCTTGTTGCATCTATTATGTCGAACAACATTGATAACACTCAAGGAAACCAAGAGAACCAACAAAATCAGGGAGATCCACATAATATTAACACTCAAGTTCCTACTCCACGAGACTCTCCACGACAATCTCGTGAGAGTACTCCTGATGGGTCTCAAATAAATGAGCATGCTCAATTTGAAAATGTTGAAGCTGTTGATAAAGCTTTGCAGAAATTAATTGTTGCTCAGGTCAACAAAGCTGTTGAGGCACTTGTTAACCAGTTACATGTTGCAACATCCACACCTACTCCAAATAATAACACTTTGGAAAACCCTTGTTCCGAGCTAGTTAACTCAGGCAGCGGTGGAACTCCCAGTGAATCACAGGAGAGAGAACCAGGTAATGTAATTAATTCTGATTTACAAAATTTAGTACTAACCTGGCAGAAATAGCTCAAGGAGCAAAGTGAGCGCATAGAGCAGATACCCGGGGTGCCACCCATAATCAAAGGGGTAGATATGGATAGATATTCGCAACAACCCTGGAAGCCAAGTGTTGCTCCACTCCCAATTCCAAAAAAGCTCAAAATGCCTGATATTCCAAAATATGATGGAACAACATACCCACGAGATCATATGACTGCATTCACAACGGGCGTAAAAGGCAACGATTTGACTAAGCAGGAGATTGAATCAGTATTAGTCAAAATATTTGGTGAAACAAAGGAGCGCTAACATGGTATTCTCTTTTACCCAAAAATTCTATAAATTCTTTTGCTGAGCTTGCAGATTCTTTCATCAAAGCACACTCGGGAGCTCAAAAGTAGGAAAAGAATGGAGGATATTTTCAAAATCAAGCAAGGGGACTCAGAACTGCTTAGAGAATTCGTGGACAGATTTCAACATGAAAGAATGACATTTCCACGTGTACCTGACAACTGGGCAGTTATAGCTTTCACAAGTAATTTGAATGAAAAAAGCTCGGAAGCTACGAGGAGACTCAAGGAAAGCCTTCGAAAATTCCCAGCTACAACGTGGAATGATGTTTATAACAGGTATAGCACGAAGCTGAGGATTGAGGAAGATACTGTTCCACGATTTCAAAAAGAAGAAAAGGTAAGTTCGAGACGTGCAGAGACCAAAAAACGATCCGGTAAAAATAGGTACGAGCCTTACATGGGACCTGCGGGAAAGGACTCACAGTCAAAGTAGGATAATCAAAGGTACGATCATAGATCAAGAAATAGAGAATCAGGTTCTTCATCAAGATTCAGGAACGAGCGAAACATCTATGAGTCACGAGATGATAATAGAAATTTAAAAGCGAGATTCGTGTGGTTACAACTTCAACGCCAGCACCTCCGAGCTCGTAGTTGTTTTGAGAAGCATGGGAGATAAGGTTCGATGGCCAAAGGAAATGAGATCGAATCCAAACAGGCGCAACCCTGACCATTGGTGCGAGTTTCATAATGACTACGGACATAAAACAGCAGATTGCAGATTTTTACAAAGTGAAGTTGATCATTTATTAAAACAAGGATATCTTACTGAGTTGTTCAGTGAGAAAGGCAAGCAAGCTTACATGAAGAACAGGTAGGAGCCTCCAAAATCACCTTCTCCCAAAAGAATTGTCAACGTTATAAGTGGGGGTGAAGATGTCAATGGTATATCATATACTGCAGCTAACAAAATTTCCAAAGTAACAATTACCTAAAGGAAATGGGTGCGGCATGTTTTAGAGGAAGACAACATAACATTCAATGACACAGATGCAGATGGCGTATTAACCCCTCATAACGACGCACTGGTATTATCTTTAATTGTATATGATACTAATGTGAAATGAGTTTTGATTGATCCAGGTAGTTCCGTGAACATTATTTTGCTAAGAGTATTACATGAGATGCAAGCTGAAGATAAAGTGATACCAAAGGCGCATACTCTATCTGGATTGAAGATAAAGTGATACCAAAGGCGCATACTCTATCTGGATTGAAGATAAAGTGATACCAAAGGCGCATACTCTATCTGGATTTGATAATTCTAGTGTCCTCACGAAAGGAGAGGTAACACTCACTACATTCGCTGAAGGAGTCGTCAAAGATAAAAAGTTCCAGGTGGTAGATATGGAGATGGCTTACAACATGATTCTTGGGAGATCATGGATCCATGAAATGGATGTTGTTCCTTCAACCTTACATCAAGTTATTAAATTTCCATCACCATAGGGAATCTGTCAAATTCGTGGAGATCAACATACAGCTAGGGCTATCAACTCTGTTGCAGATACAAGCACAAGAAATGAAGGTAAATAGCAATCACAGAAGGCAGTTGAGGACACCACAACACAAACCTTAACTGAACAAGGGCAAACAGATGTAGACTCAAGGCCTGATACCATTCAAGAACCAGAAGAGAATGAAAATATCAAAACAACAATAGAGGAATTAGAGTCTGTCGTGCTATTTGCTCAATGGCCTGATAAAAAAGTCTATGTTGGAGCCAATCTTAGCCAAGGTATGAGAAGTAAGTTAATTGGATTTTTGAAAACTAACGTAGATTGCTTTTCTTGGTCCCACTCTGACATGACAGGAATACCACCGGAGGTGATGACTCATAAACTAAATGAAGATCCATCATACCCTCCTGTCAAGCAAAAGAAAAGAAAGCAAGGAACTTTCAAGAATCAGGTGATTCAAGAAGAAGTCCAAAAATTGCTAAAAATTGGTTCCATTCGTGAGGTAAAGTATCCTAAATGGTTAGCTAACAATGTTGTAGTCCCAAAGAAGAACGGTAAGTGGCGGGTTTGTGTAGATTATACAGATCTTAATAAAGCCTGCCCTAAAGATTCTTTTCCACTACCACACATAGATCAATTGATTGATGTAACTGCAGGTCACGAACTATTAAGTTTTTTAGATGCATATTCAGGTTATAATCAGATTAAAATGGATCCGGGAGATGAAGAAAAAACTTCATTCATAACAGACAGGGGGACTTACTGTTATAAAGTAATGCCCTTTGGTCTAAAGAATGCAGGTGCATCGTATCAAAAGTTAGTTACCAAAATGTTTCGAGAGCATTTAGGAAAGACTATGGAGGTATATATAGATGAAATGCTTGTTGAAACTCGGTATTCAAAAGGTCATATATCACACTTATCTGACATATTTTCAATTTTGTGCAAATTTAATATGAAGTTAAATCCCGAAAAATGTGCATTTGGCATTGCATCAGGTAAATTTTTGGATTTTCTTATTTCTAACCGTGGTATTGAAGTGAATCCTACACAGATTAAGGCCATTGAAGAAATCTCTGATATACTTTCAAACAAGAAAGAAGTTCAAAAATTAACAGGGAGAATTGCAGCCTTGGGAAGATTCATTTCTAAATCATCAGAGAAGTGTTTTAAATTCTTCTCAGCCCTTAAGAAGCAGGATCATTTTGAATGGAATGAGGAATGTCAACAGGCACTCAGGAATTTGAAAACATACTTATCAAATCCATCTTTGCTGGCAAAACCAAAGGCTGGGGAAAGACTATTCATTTACCTTGTTATTTCGAAAGTTGCGGTAAGCGCTGTTTTGGTCTGAGAAGAACAAGGTAAACAATCCCCTATCTATTATGTTAGTAAATCTTTGTTAGATGCGGAGACGCGGTATCCTCAGTTAGAAAAACTTGCACTTGCATTAATCATGGCATCTAGAAAGTTAAGACCTTACTTTCAGTGGCATCCTATCGTTGTAGTAACTGCCTACCCTTTACGTAATATATTACATAAGCATGAGTTATCAGGTAGGTTAGCTAAGTGGTAAATAGAGTTAAGTGAATAAAAAATCACATACCAATCTAGAACTGCTATAAAATCACAAGTGTTAGCTGATTTCGTGGCTGATTTTAGCCAGGGGATGCAATTAGAAGCAGAAAAAGAATTACAGGTATTCAATGGAGCTAACCCGGGAACTTGGACTTTATTCACTGATGGCTCATCTAAGGTAAAAGGTGTAGGTTTAGGGATTGTCTTGGTACCACATACGGGTGAAACCATTCGACAAGCTATTAAAGGTTACTCCATAACTAACAATGAAGTGGAGTATGAGGTTGTGATTGCAGGTCTAGAATTGGCACGAGAGCTTGGCATAAATCAGATTATAATCAAGAGTGATTCGCAACTCGTGGTTAATCAAATGCTAGGGACTTATACAGCTAGGGAAGCAAGGATGCAACAATACTTAGAAAAGGTACGGGAATTGATAAAGTAATTTCAAACCTGGAAAGTTAAACAAATACCAAGGGATGAAAATGTTGAAGCGGACGCCCTAGCTAATCTCGCATCTGCAGCTGATGTGGCAAGCGATGCAAACGCCTCAGTTATACATTTATTTCATTCAGTCCTCGATCCTGATAAGAATGAAGTAAATTTTAATAATTTAACTTGGGATTGGAGGAACGAGATTGTTGCTTTTTTGCAGTATGGTACCGTCCCTGATGATAAGAAAAAATCTCATGCGCTTCGAAAGAAGGCTGCTCGGTACTACTTAAAGCAAGGCAATTTATATCGTAAAATGTTCGGTGGTCCCTTAACAAGATGCCTCAGACCTTCGCAAACGGAGTATGTAATGAAAGAAATACACGAGGGACATTGCGGGAATCACGCAGGAGGAAGGTCATTGGCAAGAACTTTAATTAGGGCAGGTTATTACTGGCCTAAAATGGAAGAAGAAGCAGAAAGTTTTGTGGCCAAATGTGATAAATGTCAAAGGTACGGTAACAATATGCATAGGCCTGCGGAGTTATTACATCCGATCATTGCGCCATGGCCATTTATGAAATGGGGAATGGATATCATGGGTCCATTACCACAAGCAAAAAGATAGGTAAAGTTTCTGCTCGTACTCACTGATTATTTTACTAAATGGGTGGAGGCAGGAGCATTTAAACAGGTGCGAGAAAAGGAAGTCAAAGATTTTATTTGGCGGAATATCATATGCCGGTTCGGTGTACCAAAGGAGATCGTGTGTGATAATGACCCTCAATTTATTGGAGCTCAAATTACAAAATTCTTTCAAAGTTGGCAAATTAAAAGGATTACGTCTACACCTTATCATCCGGTGGGTAATGGACAAGCAAAATCAACAAACAAGGTTATTATCAATAATTTAAAGAAACGATTAGAGGAATCAAAAGGTAACTAGCCTGAAGTGTTACCTGGAGTTTTATGGGAATATCGTACAACTGCAAAAACAAGTACAGGAGAAACACCGTTTTTATTGGTTTATGGAGCTAAGGCTTTAATTCCAGTAGAGATAGGGGAACCAAGTACACGGTTCATATAGGCGACACAAGAATCTAATGACGAGGAGATGCAGGTCAATCTAGATTTACTCCAGGGGAGGAGAGAAGCTGCATTAACAAGAATGGCAGCACAAAAGCAAGTCATAGAACAATATTACAACCGAAAAGCACGCCTCAGATTCTTCAAAGTGGGGGATTTCGTGCTTAAAAAGGTTTTTCAATCTACAAAGGCAGCTAACGCGGGTAAATTAAGTCCAACATGGGAAGGACCCTATAGAGTTCGTGATATTGCAGGAAAGGGAGCATATGAACTGGAGACAATGGATGGCAAGATACTACCTTCATATTGGAATGTTGTTCATTTGAAGAGATACTATTTCTAAGGAATACCCACAGTCAGGTATCACTATTTTAAATTTAATTTTTGAATTGTTAAAATTTTACTAACGATTTTAGATGATAGGCAAAAAGCTAACCCGTACTAAATGATGAGTCACGACCTGTAAGGAACACGAAATAACCAAAAATTCCTGGCCTAGGGTTACAATTATTCTGATAGAAATTCAAATGGGTTAAGCAGTCTTCATCGATAATCGCACCTCCGAGTCCCGTATGTTTTTTCTTTTCAGGAAAAGGACCAAATAAGAGAAACTATCAAGTGCTCGAGGCTTCATACTTCAATACTCAAACACTTGGGGGACTACATAATATACACAAATATGTGTATAAAGAAGGCAAAGAAGATTGAGGAAAAATCAAGCCTAAAAGAGTCAAGTGCAGAGTAAAAGTCACAAAGTCACGAGATGGAGCCACGAGCTAAGGCCAAAGAAAAACCTCACTATAGTTAGGGTAAAGGCTATGCACTAAAACGGGTTATAAGGAAAAACCCCATGTCTATTATTCTTCTTTTGTAAAAATCTGTTACAAGAAAAACAGTTATGAGAAAGTTATAGATGTAATTCAAATACATGTAAAGTATTATTCAAAACTTGTCAAAGTTATTTCAAAGAAACATGTGTTTTTCTATTTCTTTTATCGTATGATAACACCATTATGAAGTTGAGACGTCTTCTTCATTAAGTGTCGAAATATAAAAGGACCCTCTTTTATAAAAGTCATGTTTAAATTAGTTAGTCATGAGATTAACAGAAGCATTTTCGAAGAACAAAAATGCAAATTATTCTATAAGTCCTTAAAAATAAAGGCAAGAATAAAGCAGACAGAAGTTTAAGATAATAACATGAAAAACTTCTTAATACTTAAAAACTGAAGACTAAGTACGAACTTAGTCATAAAACTATGAAATTGTTTATACAAATTGCCCCATAAAAAACTTGGGGACTTGCGTTTCCAAAACCAACCCTCAAATGAAGCTAAGGGTTTGATTACAATTTTCCAAAATAAAAACAAAAACAAAATCATTCAAATGATTAAAACTGGTCACTGAGAAGTTTGTGGAACTGAAGTAGGAGCATCAATAGCAACGGGCTCAATTTGGGCAGGTGCATCAACAGATGCGGTTTCAACTTGGTTTGCAGCAACAGGCTCGATTGGGCTTGAAAGAGTTGGGATACCCGTATCAGCTTCAACATCACGGGAGCATCAACCACAAGAGAAGGAAAGTCCTGAGTTTGCTGAACTTTTTCAATGGTTTCATTGATCTTAGCTAACTCCAACTCCAGGTTGAAGTTTTCTTGGCCAGCTTCAATTAGGGTATCACGACGTGAATTCAAAAATACCCAACTTACCTTAACAATAGATTTTTCTTCAAGGATCTCATAATCCTTTTCCCAATCAGTAATCTCATTCTTTAGCTCTTCATTTTCAGCCAAGGCGGAGTTATAAAAAGCTTGAAGAGAGTCATGGGAGATCTCTAAGGCACGCACCGTATTAGCAGAGACTCGAAGGTCTTCTTGTGCTTGAGTTAAGCTTTGCACGAGCTCCCTAGCGTAAACTTCTTTTTGACTCAAAAGAGCCTTCAACTCTCTAGTCTCTTCACTGGCCTTAGATAGTTGCTCTGAGAAGGAGGATTCGACACGTTCTTTTTCTTTTTTTGTTTGGCTTGAGGAAGCTTTTACAACCGCTAACTCTGAAGTTAAAGCCTGCACCTGCTGCTCTAAGGTATTCTTGCTCTCTTGTAAATCTTCCATATCAATTTGTGCACTCTCAAATTGTTCCTTCCAATTGATCGCCTCCAACTGAGAATCACGTGTTATCTTCTCTGAATCACGTGCTACCTTCTCCAAGAGGGGGATTCTGTTCATCATTTCTGTGTCGATAAGATTGGCCTAAAAAAAGGAAGGGAAATACGAATCCCAAAGATAAAAAAATTTTACAAAGTAAATAAGGGAGAGAAGGAAAATACCTTCAAAGTGGAGTGCACGATATCATTCATTAGAGTCAGGGAACTATGGCTCTCCAGCTTTGCTTTTTCAATTGGGCCAATTAAAGGCTCCAGCCATACATCTGCCTGACCTGACTTCCTCAAAAGGCTGCTATCATCAGGAACTTCAATAGTTACCCTCCTCATAGCGACACTTCTACTTGAAGAGTCCACTTCTATATGATGAATGATAGGAGGGGGAATTATCAAAGGAGGAGCGGTAGAAGAAGTGAAAACAGTAGAAGAAGGAACAGAAACAACTGGGGCTGGTAAGGAAGGATCACAGGCACGAGAGTTGAAAAAGAAGATAAGGGTATTTCATCTAAAACAGGCCCTAAACTTCCACTACCAAAACCACTGATGAAAAGTTTATCAATAGACTCGCGGGTATCATAAGGAGTGACGTCATCGTCAGGAATTATTACTGGGGTTTCAACAGGTTCGGTAAGAGAAAAAGAAAGACGAGGGGAAACTTCAGCTTCGTCATCAGAGACGATGCGTCTCCTAGCTCGTGGCCTCATCACCAGGGAGCCCCCATCTTCCTCTTCTTCAGAGTCTTCCTTTTCAACAGCTTTCCTTTCGCAGAAGAAGAACCCAAGACTATTTCTCGGGCTCTTTCTAAAGAGATACGGGTCCTCGAAGGAGTACGGGTTCCATAAGAGACATGAGAGGCCGCAACTGCTTCAGCAGTAACTCCTCGAATAGCAAATCCTGAGAAAAAGAAGGATGGGAGTTAGAGCAATAAAGAAAAATATATATATGCGTGAAAGATGAAATAAAAACTCTTACCATGAGTCTTTACTTTCCAACCGTAACGGTTAGAAAGTGTTCTCCAAGACCTACCATCTATTGGTGCGGTCTTCAGAAATTTATCTACCCAACCACGGAAATTGGGAATATCCTCCACAACTCTCATGGTTGCTAAAAAAAGGGCAAAATTAGAGAAGTTGATAAACTTGAAGAAAAAAGGTACGAGAAGGATAAAAGACTTACGTGCAAAATTCCATTTCTTAGGGAAGGGAACATTATCCTCACCCACTAAGCCAATAGTGGGGGCAACAATAAATCGGGCATACCAGCCACGGTCCTTGTCATCTTCAGGGCTCACCAAAACCCTCTTACTCCTGGACACTAGGGTAAAAACGCCATTACGGAAAAGCCTAGGGGAGTAAAGATGAATCAGGTGAGGAAAAGTAAAGGAACGTCAGCCATATTGGTTAAATGCCTCAAACAAGCAACAGCCCTCCATATGATTGGACCAATTTGACCCAAACAGACATTAAAGAAACGACAAAATTCAAGAATGACTGGGTCAATAGCTAGTTTGAACCCTAAAGTGAAAGGGTATGTATAAACAAAAGAGAACCCGGTCAAGTAAGAAGTAATTCTCTAATTTAGATTAGGGATAATAATGGAAAAATCATTACTCCAATGACAGTCTTTGCGAACTACATGAGTCAAAACTTCTATAATTTGAGTGGGGTAAGCATCAGCACGATCTAAAGCAGAAACCTGGTTTCTAAGAGATTCCCTATCATGGTAAAAAGATAGTTATGTAGGGACTATCTCCTTTACTAAAGGCTCACATATGGTTTAGAAGGTTCTTTACCCCTAGAAGAAGATTTGTGAGAAAGGGAACCTCTGGTTCTAGAAGAAGGACTAGAACTAGGAGAAGGTATAGACGAACCACTACCACGAGTAGACCCTAAGCTACGAAGCCTACCTCCCCTTCTATGCCTAATGGGGGCATTGGGAAAGGTATCAACAATGGGAACTCTCCTAGGGTTAGGGTTTGGTGAAGACATGGCGAAGAAGAATAATGTGAGGAAGAAGTGAACTGAGATTTGAGGAATTAAGTGTTCAATAAGCTTTATGTGGTAAAATATAAGGAAAGAAGTTATATTTATATTAATAAGCAATCGCCAAAGGTAAAAGTGCAGTAATGGAAGGACCATAATAATGATAACTAGCACTTCGTGAATAGTGGAGCCGTAAAAAAGCCTTGAAAAAGGCTGCAAAACTGCAGAACCAATGGAAAAATGACACGTGTACGGAGCATTAAATGGAAGCGACAATTGAAGCGTCAATTTTATTATAGCATTAATGGTGGCAAAAATTTTCTTTTAATGAATCCACTTCCCAAATATTCAACTGATGAATAAATGGAAAGTGGGAGGACTATCTCTATTGGGAAAAATTGTATTTAAATATAAAGGTGACGTGTCGAGACACTTAGACTGGTCAAATGGCCAAAGAATTACAACTAGCCAAGAGGCACGAGTTGCAACAGATACGAGCAAATGGCAGAGGAAGAGGCACGGGCAGTTATTCAAATAACTCAGTGCTCGTACCTATCTAAGTCATTTATGTCCGAGAATCAAAAGGAATGAATCTGACCATAGAAAAGAGTGCAGATACGGCATTTAATAGGCATTAAATGTGGAATACGTTAGAGAATTTGTATTGAATGTAATGATTATGTAACGTAGCATTCAATGTCTTTAATTACTCATAATAGCCTCATTATGATTTGGGCAAAACGTATATCTCCAAGATATCTATAAAAGGGAGATATCTGATCAATTGTAAGAAAAAATACTATTGGAATAAACTTTGGTTTACTTATTTTTCTCTTGATTACTCTCATGCTACCTAAATTACTTCTTTTTATACATTTTTTTGATTATCAGTAACCCGTATTCTTCTAAATTCTAGCTTTGACTAAAATTTTATTTTTTGGTTAAACATTGGTGCATCTATATTTCCATCAACCAATAATCCTTCAGCTATATCAAGTATTACTGAAGGTATGTTTTCTCATGTTCTAAAATCAGAGCCCTAAAGGAAGTAATGACATCAGAATCAGGATTGCAAAATCTGACACGTAACGAGGTTGTGACTGCACTGCTCTATAAATGTATTATGCCTGCGTCAAGGTCGAATTCAGGAGGAATTTTTAAACCATGTGTGCTAAACCAAATGGTAAATTTACGGCCAAGACTCAACCCTCCTCTCCCTAATAACTCTGCAGGGAATATTGTTACAACAATCTCGATAAAATCTACCAACAAATGAGCAGCGCAAGAGTGATTCAAGAATTGAGAAAGGGAAAAGAACAACTCAGGAAGAAACATCATGTCAAACAAAATGGTTTGCTATCAGCATTGAGTATTTTGATGAGGCCATCTGATGCCAATGACAATATTGTGGATGTGTATTGGTTTACCAGTTTATGCAACTACCAATTATATAACGTGGATTTTGGATGGGGTAGGCCTGAAAGAGCAGTAGTAGCTAGTGGTGGTTTAAACTCATTTTTTTTGTCAGATGATAGACAAGGGGGTGGGGTTGAAGCACTTGTTAGTTTAGATAAAGGAGTCATGGCTGAATTTAACACTAACAAGGAACTTCTAGACTTCGCTTCTATTCTTCCCAATTGAAGCAAGAAACTTCATCTAGCTGCTAGCCGCACCTTATATATATAGTGTCTCGTGATTTGATTTCAATATAATTTCGTTTGATAATGGAGTGTAGAAGATGTATGAATGTAACCGTTTTTTGTTATTTTACACAAATGCATACTTTAATATTACATCTTCTGGATTATGACTATCTAATTAAGTTTATGATGTTTTATACTTCAATGCCACACAAGAAGATGGTGATTTTTGCGGTGTCCAATTTTTTGCGTGCATAGATTATAGAAGGACCTGATTCTTCTATATGTTTCTTAAATTACGGTTGCGGAATAATAAATGCAGAAAATAAATAACACAAGTATTTTACGTGAAAAACATCTGACTCAAAAGGTAAAAAAAAATCACGACCCACTACCTAGTAGGATTTTCCCCAACGCTTCACTAAATCACTGAGCCAAAAAACACCGTTTATATAACTCTTGTAAACCTAAGGATTACCTCTAATCCTTTGTGGTAACCAGCCTCAGACTGTTGCAACAATTTCAAGTTAACTCTAACTTGAACAATACACTGAGTACCTAATACAAATGTTTCTAGAGAAAGCTGAAAGATACAACTCAAAAGCCCTCCTACAATTGAACTAGAAAAAAGACAGACACTTGGAACTGGTGCTTCTATCTGGTTCATATAGTTGTAGGTTCGCAGAGAACATCCTTAAACATATAGAGTTAGTAGAATAGGAAATAACTAAAGTTCTAATGTTATACTCTTCCTTGTTGGAAGAGTTCTAGTCATCTTCAACTTCTAACTCGTCCCTTATTTAGGATAGAGTTCTCTTCGAGTAAGGAGTCCTGCTTCTTATTAATTATACAACTTTTTCATTCAGGAGATATCAGATATAAGCACTTAAGCTTATCTCCTTTACATGCATGCCTTGTACTTGAATCTGCCCTTGTCCGTATACACTGTATATGAACCTGATTGATGCTTGAGTTCCTTTAATTTGTCAGTTGTCAAAACAAACTTACTTAGTCCAACAATTTACTTCCTAGTGATTCGAGCTCATGATTTATCAAGGTATATGTGGTACGCTACACACTTCAACAACCACATTTTTTGTTCTTCTTTCTCAGCAATGCTTTTTGTGTGTGTGGAAGAATTTTCTGATGGAGAAGCTTAAGAGTTTACTTCTTAGTCAATTTATTATAAGTCTAAAGTTAGTAATTTCTTATGAATTCTCTTCAAAATACAGAGGAAAGCTCGTGATATTTTTCTCTCTCTTACTTGTCTACACTTACTCTATACAATCACTACTTAAGATTAGTTAGGAGACAAACACCAGGAAATTGAATACCAAAGGAAGTTTCCGTACAACAATCAAACAACTTCTAAATTTATATAGTGTGGAAATGAAAAGGAAATGAAGATGCATGCGGGGGTTTTTCAAAGACTCAAAGTCCTGCATATTAAGTCTTTTACATGTGCATTTTAAGTACTAACAACAAAATAAACACGAGGAAATTATCTCCTATTCACAATTTGAATAGAAAAAAAAATTATGAGCTCTTATGTATTAATTTCTTATCTCTTAGGTGTAAAAATAAAGATTTTTGGTAAAAAAATTTTTTTATAAAGACTGTAAAACCAATTATCCCAAAACGCAGTAGTTTTTGTCGAAGTCAACTGAAAAATAAATAAATTTTGCCATTTTTCTAAATGATTCAAGTTAATTTTTTTAAAAAAGTCTTAAGTTGAAAAATTCTATAAAAAAAAACAAAAAATGAAGATCGGAGGTAATGGCTAGAGGGCAGTATCGCATACATTCAATTAATAATAAATTCTTGTGAGCTTCGTGGAAAAAAAGTGACAAATCTGGCTCTTTTATTCAGCAACTTCATATGGAGTACCTAAAGTGGCTAATTCTAGATTAGATATAAGGGTGACGGGTTAGTTGAATGACATAACTAAGGAGGTCAAAGTATAAGTTAAATGTGGACTAAGAAGTGGACCCCTGGTTGATTCTCAACACGCTATTTTACACTGAAATAATTACACAATTCTCTAGCATAAAAATAAAGATTAAAGAACGAACCAAATAAATATATAAAAAGAAATAATTGTTTTAAACAACCTGTCTTTTCTTTTAATTTCCTTATATATCTAACAACTCAGCTCCCCGGAACAACTCTTATTATAATGAAGGGACTAGTATTAGTACCCGCGCGATGCGCGATAAATATTAAAGAATATTAATTATTTTAAATTATGATTTACATGTTTAGTTTACTATATCATATTTAGTTAATAGAATTCCAACTGCATCTTAATTCTTAATACAATATTTCATTAATTAAATCTATATGAAATTAAAGCAAACTAAATCATATATTCATCTTATAACTTTGTATTTCTTATTTTTTATTACAATATCTATCATTTAGTATTATTATATTATTAGTATAATATTTTATTACCACGTCACTTGGCTTAAAATCATTATCCACTACTCCTTTTAATATAGCATAAATATTTCTTACTTCTTAAAATTACTATTAAAATTTTATTCTAGTGTTCACGATTCTTTAATTTTATAAAAAAATTCAATTCTATCTTGTATATTATTGTTACTCAGTTAATTTTATTTTTAAAATTAATTTAACGTGTAAATATTCTTTATATTATCTCTATTCCCATCATGGTACATCTTTCTCTACTCTAATATTATAATTAGCTTTTTCATTTTGAATTTTACATATAATCGAAATACTTTCATATTCAAAACTAAATTGTAATTATAATTTTTCCCTAAATATAAAAAGATATGTCACTTTACTATTTTATCATAAAGCTACTGATATTCTTAATAATTGTTATTTTTATATTACATTGCCATAAGCAAATAAAACTTTAATATTTAAATTCTCACTCACTATAAATTTGAATTAAATTATAATTTTGGTTCTTCCAAAATATAAGCAGATACGTTAGTTTACTATTTTATCATTAAATTACTAATATTCTCAATTCAATTAGTGCCACTAACTGGAAAGTTTCCTTCCAAGATTCCTAGTTCCTAAACATACGAAAAATAAAACTCAAATTAAATACATTCATAAAATACCTATCTTAGATCAGATGCCCACCTTCATTTATGTAATTTTGCTCAAATTCATTTAGAAATCTCATTGATTATTATTATTTTTTTTTTTTGAAAAAATATTTTTTCTTTTCCATTATGAATTCAATTCTTTTTATATAGATTTCATTAGATTTTTCCTAATACTTATTAGGTTTTTGATTCGAAAGTGCCAAATGTTTTTTTTAAAGCACCACTTGACTTAATCACAATACTGACATTTCTCATTTCAACATAATATAAATATTAAAACCCGCTCATGCGAGATCAGTATTAAAAATTATTAATTATTTTAAACTATGATTTATCATTTAATATATTAATATCACATTAATATAGTTACAACTGTCATCCTACTTCTTAATACATTATTTTAGTAATTAAACCTATATGAAATTAAAGAAAAATAAATAGTCATCGTATAACTTATTTTTGTTTCTTACTTTGCTTTATTATAATATCTATTATTTAGTATTATTATTGTATTAATAATATAATATTTTGTTAGCACGCTTTGCTTAATATCATTATCCACTATTCCTTTAGTATAGCATAAATATTTCATACTTCTTATAAATTATTTTTAAATTTTTATTTCTTGTTCATAATTCTTTAGTTTTCTAAATTTATCAATAATATTTTTTTATTACTTACATAGATTATTATATTTATTTAAAGTATTGATATCCTCATATTATCTCTATTTCCTTTATTATATATTTTTCTATTGTAATATTACACTAAGTTTTCTCATTTTGAATTTTTCATATAATCGAAATACTTTCGTATTAAAACTAAATTGTAATTTTGAATTTTTCCTAAAGCTTACCATTTGGAAATATCGTTGATTAGTTTTAAAAAAAAACATAAGTATTTTATCTTTCCATTATCAAGTCAAAAATTTAGTATAGAGTCTCATTAGATTTTGTCTTAAATTTTGTCACGATCCGGATTTCCCGCCCTCGGGAGTCGTGATGGCGCCTACTAGTGAAAGCTAGGCAAGCCAACCTTTTGAACAAATTATATTTTCCCCATTTTAATCCTTTAACAATTGTGAATCAACAGTTTATAAACAGCGAAATTTAAACAAGCGGAAGAAACAAGTAAACCATTTAAATAATTCCAATACGATTTCTTAAATAAAGACTACCCAGAACTGGTGTCACAACTTCACAAACGGTCTACTACAAACAAGGTCTGAAGGAAAATAAATGCGACACTGTTTCTGAAATACATAAATGAAACAGGATGAAAGGATAGAGGGAAACGTCAGGGCCTGCAGACTACCTTGGATCTCCGTATGGACTGAAGGCAGCCGTCCAAGCTAAGATCCAAAAGTTGTTGCGCCGGGATCTGCACACAGTGAAGAGTGTAGTATCAGCACAACCGACCCCAAGTATTGGTAAGTGCCTAGCCTAACCTCGGCGAAGTAATGACGAGGCTAGGACCAGACTACCAATTAAACACGTGCAGTTAAATCATATACGGCGGAAAGTAAAAGCAGGAATGTTTAGTTAAGAATGGGAGGGGGAAGCATGCTGCGGGGAAACATCAATTAAAAATAGAAAGATAGCAAGTAAATGTGAGGAACGTCATGTCTCAATTATCAATAAGAATCTGAAATCAAACAAGTGCACGACATCACCCTTCGTGCTTTTACTCTCGTCCTCACCATAAGAATCAATATAAACTGCACGACATCACCCTTCGTGCTTTTACTATCGTCCTCACTATAAAATCAATATAATCGGCATGGAATTGTACATCTTGCAGCACGACATCACCCTTCGTGCTTTTACACTCTTCCTCACAAAATCATACACGACATCACCCTTCGTGCTTTAACACTCTCTCACCAAAACAATGCACGGCATCACCCTTCGTGCTTTAACACTCTTCCTCACCCAAACAACAATCACAATCAATAGGGCAAGGAAGCAAGTGAAATCACAATAAAATCTCAGCAAGGGAATAATTGTACAATAATCAAATCCCGGCAAGGGAACAATATCAAAGACATCAACATCCCGGCGAGAGAGATAGCATTGAAAGCAACAACATCCCGGCAAGGGAGACAACATAATAATCCTCTTCTCTTTTTGACACTTACTTCACAACTTGAGCCAATGCTCTATAAGGTTCAATTAGCAATTATACTTCCACAATTCATTATACAACTTGAGCCAACGCTCTTCAATATTCAAATACCACTACTACTTCCACAAGTTTTGTTCAACAATAGGAACCATCACATAAGGCATGGACAATACAAACGGAGTCATAATATAAGACTCAAGGGCATTCTTGATACCAACGTATAGATACTCGTCACCATGCCTATACGTCGTACTCAACAAATAACACATAGCAAATAGGACACAACTCATAATCCCTCAAGCTAAGGTTATACCAAACACTTACCTCGATGCCACGAACACAATTCAAGTCTCAAATATCGTGTTACCTCTTGGTTCCACTACCAATTCGCTCGTATAATCGATTTTGAAGAATACTTGTATTTGAAAAATCACCCAAAAGTGTTTTGGTTTTGAAAGGTTTGAAAAATGGTTGAAATGCGTCTAAGTTATGATTTTACAGGTTGCAGGTGTCGCAATTGCGACCAGGGTTCGCAATTGCGAACCCCTCAAACTGCTAACCTCGCATTTGCTAACAAGGATTCGTATTTGCGAACCTTGAGGAATCCAGTTCTCTTCGCATTTGCAATACTGCCTTCGCATTTGCGAGCCATGCTTCGCAATTGCGAAGCCTGCAGGCCTGCAACACACCAGAAATTCATAAGTCCAAATTCCACTCTGTGGCCTATCCAAAACTCACTAGAGCCCTCGAGGCTCCAAACCAAACATACACACCAACCTAAGAACATCATACAGACTTGCTCGTGCAACCAAATCAGTAAATAACATGTAAAACTTTGAATTAAACCTCAAAACTCATCATTTCATCAAGAACACTTTAAAGTTCATAACTCTTCGACGGGAGGTCCAAATCACGTCAAATAAACTCCATTTTTCACCAAATTTCACAATTATTATTTAAATACTTTAACAAGTTTGTACCGGGCTTCGAAAACAAAATGCGGGCCCGATACCAATGGTTTCAAACATTAATTCTTTTCTTTATTTCATGTATAACTCAGCAAAATAAATTTCTTTCAAAAATTGATTTCTAAGGCTTGGGACCTCGAAATTCATTTTTGGGCATAC
Organism: Nicotiana sylvestris; assembly: GCF_000393655.2. Taxonomy (NCBI): domain Eukaryota; kingdom Viridiplantae; phylum Streptophyta; class Magnoliopsida; order Solanales; family Solanaceae; genus Nicotiana; species Nicotiana sylvestris. The sequence goes on from NC_091058.1 coordinate 62,267,890, forward strand.
GCTCAAGTCCCATATTTTAGCGCGAACCTCCCGGGATCGTTGAAACACAGATCCGGGTCTGTTAGCTCAAAATATTGACCAAAGTCAACCAAAATCAAATTTTAACTCTCGAAATTTCTATTTCTCATATTTTCACATAAAAGGCTTTTCGGATATAGGTTCGGACCATGCACTCAAATTGAGGTAAGGTAAAAGGGAGGTTTTAAGGCCTTGGAACACAAGATTTGTTTCTAAAACAAGTGATGACCTTTTGGGTCATTACATCCTCCACCTCTAAAACAATCGTTCGTCCTCGAACGGGCATAAGAAGGAAGTACCTGAGTCGGGGAAAAGATGGGGATATCGGCTCCGCATATCGGACTCGGACTCCCAAGTCGATGCCTCAGCAGGCTGACCTCTCCACTGAACACGAACAGAAGGGAAACTCTTCGATCTCAACTAACTAACCTGCCGGTCTAGAATAGCTACCGGCTACTCCTCATAGGACAAGTCCTTGTCCAACTAGACAGTGCTGAAATCTAATACTCCCTCCGTTTCAATTTATGTGAACCCATTTGACTGGGCACGGAGTTTAAGAAAAGAGAGAAGACTTTTAAACTTGTGGTGTAAAATGAGGCACATTTATTTTGTGTGGCTATAAATCATTGCATAAAGGTAAATTGTTTCCAAATAAGGAAAGGGGTCATTCTTTTTGGCACGGACCAAAAAGGAAATAGGTTCACATAAATTGAAACGGAGGGAGTATGTGGGATGGATAGCCGTGATACTTCCAAAGCATAGACACATGAAACACTGGATGCACAGCTGATAAGCTCGGCAACAACGCAAGTCTGTAAGCCACTTCTCCCACTCGATCAAGAATCTCAAACGGGCCAATAAACCTAGGGCTAAGCCTTCCCCTCTTCCCAAATCTCATCACGCCCTTCATAGGCGACACCCAAAGCAACACCCGCTCACCGACCATGAATGCCAAATCACGAACCTTGCTGTTGGCATAACTCTTTTACCTGGACTGAGCTGTACGAAGCCTATCCTGAATGATCCTGACCTTGTCCAAGGCATCCTGTACAAGATCTGTACCCAACAACCAAGCCTCTCCCGGCTCAAACCATCCAATCAGCGACCGACACCGCCTACCATATAAAGCCTCATAAGGAGCCATCTGGATGCTCGACCGGTAGCTGTTGTTGTAGGTAAACTATGCTAAAGGCAAAAACTGATCCCACGAGCCTCCAAAGTCAATGACACAAGCTTGAAGCATATCCTCAAAAATCTGAATAGTTTGCTCAGACTGCCCGTCCGTCTGAGGATGAAACGATGTGCTCAACTCAACCCGTGTGCCCAACTCAACCCGTGTGCCTAACTTCTGATGAACTGCTCTCTAGAAATGTAAGGTAAACTGCGTACCTCGGTCCGAAATGATAGACACGGGCACACCATGAAGACGAACAATCTCCCAGATGTAGATCTCAGCTAACCTCTCGGAAGAATAGGAAACTGCCACAGGAATGAAATGTGTTGACTTGGTCAGCCTATCAATAATAACCCACACTGCATTGAACTTCTTCTAAGTCCGTGGGAGTCCAACAACGAAGTCCATAGTGATACGCTCCCACTTCCATTCAGGAATCTCAATCTTCTGGAACAAACCACCAGGCATCTGATGCTCGTACTTAACTTGCTGACAATTCAAACACCGAGCCACATATGCAATAATATCCTTCTTCATTCTCCTCCACCAATAATGTTGCCGCAAATCCTGATACATCATAGCGGCGCCTGGGTGAATAGCGTACCGGGAATTATGGGCCTCCTCTAAAATCAACTCTCGGAGTTCATCCACATTAGGCACACAAACTCGACCCTGCAGCCTTAAAACTCCATCGTCTCTTAATGTAACTTGCTTGGCACCTCCGTGTTGCACCGTGTCTCTAAGGACACACAAATGAGGATCATCATACTACCGATCTCAAATACGCTCCAATAATGAAGAATGAGCGACTATGCAAGCTAATACACGGTTGGGCTCAGAAACATCCAACCTCATGAACTGATTGGCCAAAGCCTGAACATCCAAAGCAAGCGATCTCTCACTGACCAGAATATAAGCAAGACTACCCATACTAGCTGACTTCCTACTCAATGCATCGGCCACCACATTGGCCTTTCCCGGATGATATAAGATGGTGATATCGTAGTCCTTTAATAGCTCCAACCACCTTCTCTACCTCAAATTTAGCTCCTTCTGCTTGAACAAATACTGCAGACTCTTGTGATCCGTGAATACCTCACATGACATGCCATATAGACAATGCCTCCAAATCTTCAACGTATGGCTGCTAACTCCAAATCATGGACTGGATAGTTCTTCTCATGAATCTTCAACTACCGTGAAGCGTAGGCAATGGCCTTGCCATCCTTCATCAACATCGCACTAAGTCCAATACGAGATGCATCACAATAAACTATATATGGCCCTGAACCTGTGGGCAAAACCAACATCGGCGTCGTAGTCAAAGCTGTTTTGAGCTTCTGAAAGCTCGCCTCACACTCGTCCGACCACCTGAACTGGGCACCCTTCTGGGTCAACCTGGTCATTGGGGCTGCAATAGATGAAAACCCATCCACAAACCGACGATAATAGCCTGCCAAACCCAAGAAACTCTGAATCTCTGTAGCTGATGCTGGTCTAGGCCAGTTCTTTACTGCCTCAATCTTCTTCGTATCTACCTGAATACCCTCTACTGATACAATATGACCCAAGAATGCAACTGAACTCAACTAGAACTCGCACTTCAAAAACTTCGCATACAACTGACTATCTCTCAAAGTCTGAAGAATCACTCTAAGATGATGCATGTGCTCCTCCCGGCTGTGGGATAGATCAGAATATCATTAATGAAGACTATCACGAACGAATCTAAGTAAGGCCTGAACATTCGGTTCATCAAATTCATAAAAGCTGTTGGGGCATTTGTCAACCCAAATGACATTACCAAGAACTCATAATGCATGTACCGAGTGTGAAAAGCTGTCTTAGGGACATCGGATGCCCTAATCCTCAACTAATGGTAGCCAGATCTCAAGTCAATCTTCGAAAATACCTTGGCACCCTGAAGCTGATCAAACAAATCATCAATCCTCGGCAATGGATATTTATTCTTGATTGTAACCTTGTTCAACTACCGGTAATATATACGCATTCTCATCGACCTGTCCTTCTTCTTAACAAACAACACTAGTGCACCCCAAGGTGAGACACTAGGTCTAATGAAGCCTTTTTCGAGTAAGTCTTACAACTGCTCCTTCAACTCAGGCGGGGCCATACGATATGACGGGATAGAAATAGGCTAAGTGCCCGGAGCCAAATCAATGCAGAAGTCAATTTCCCTGTCGGGTGGAATACCCGAAAGGTCTGAAGGAAATACCTCAGGAAACTCACGAACAACAGGCACAGAATCAATAGAAGGAACTTTGGCACTAGAATCACGAACATATGCCAAATAAGCTAAACACCCCTTTTCGACCATATGTCGAGCCATCATATATGAGATAACACTACGGGTAGACTGACCAGGAGTCCCTCTCCACTCTAAACGAGGTGCACCCGCCAAGGCTAAGGTCACAATCTTGGCATGACAGTCCAGGATAGCGTAGTAAGGTGATAACCAGTCCATCCCTATATGACATCAAAATCAACCATGTCCAGGAGTAACAAATCTACACGAGTCTTAAGACCCCCAATCACAACTATACATGAATGATGGACACGATCTACTATAGTAGAATCACCCACCGGTGTAGACATATATACATGAGCACTCAAAGAATCACTAGGCATGACCAGATATGGTGCAAAATAAGATGACACATAGGAGTACGTAGATCCTGGATCAAATAGAATTAAAGCATCTCTACCACAAACCAGAACCGTACCTGTGATAACTACATCGAAAGCCTCAGCCTTAGGCCTAGCTGGAAGAGCATAACATCAGAGTTGGGCCCCACCACCCTAAACTACATCTCTGGGACGGCCTGCTGCTGACTGGCCTCCACCTCTAGGAGCCTAACCTCCACCTCTAATACCTATACCTCCACCTCTAGCACTTCTACCTCCACCTCTAGCTGGCTGAGCGGGCTGTGGAACACTCGGTGCCTGAACTATGGCACGGGAACCTTGATGTTAAGAGTTGCTCGATGCTCGAGGGTAAAACCTAGAAATGTGACCCATATCACCACAAGTAGCCCTCGGCTGCTGAGACTGCTGACCCTGACGACCTAAATGACCACCCCGGAAACTCTGGAGTAGAGGTGCACTGATAGGAGCTGGTGGTGCACTGTAGGACTGCTGATCAGAATACTACATATGAGAACCACGGCCACCTGAAGCGCCGTGAGAAACCTGAAGTACTGACTAAAAAGGCCTAGGAAGATGGCCTCTACCATACGAATCCCTGCCTCCAGACGAGGTACCAATGAATTTGCCTGAATGACGAGGCCTCTTGTTAGACCCCTGACCACCTCCCTGCGATAGAACCATCTCAACTCTCCTAGCCACATTGGTCGCCTCCTGAAAAGAAATCTTACTCCCCATCTCCTTAGCCATCTGAATTAGAATAGGCTAAATGATCCCCTCAATGAACCTCCTCACTCTCTCTCTCTCTCAGTGGGGAGTATAAGTAAAGCAGGATGGGCCAAATCGATAAACTCGGTCTCGTACTGAGTAACAGTCATAGAACCTTGTTGGAGACACTCAAACTGCCTCCGATAGATCTCTCTCTGAGTGATAAGGAAAAACTTCTCCAGAAATAGCTGAGAAAACTGCTCCCAAGTCAAAGCTGGTAACCCAGCTGGTCTAGCCAAAGAATAATCTCTCCACTAAGTCTTGGCGGATCCAGACAAGCGAAAAGTAGCAAAGTCGACCCCATTGGTCTCCACTATCCCTATGTTCATGAGAACCTCATGATAACTGTCCAAATAATCCTGGGGATCCTCAAAAGATGCACCGCTGAAAGTGCTAGTGAAGAGCTTGGTGAACCTGTCCAATCTCCACAAGGCATCGGCAGACATAGCTACTCCATCATCAGTCTGAGCTACCATACCCGGCTGAACTGCTCCAACCGGCTGAGCTGCTGGAGTCTGAAACTGGGGAGCCATCTACTCTGGAGTGCGAGTAGCAGGAGTCTGGGCTCCTCCTCCAGCCTGAGAGACGACTGGTGCTACAAGAAGCAAGCTTGCCCAGGTGACACTCTCCATAAGGCCCACTAGACGGACCAGAGCATCCTAGAGTACTGGGGTAGTAATGAACCCCTCTAGGACCTGAGTTGGGCCCACCAAAACTATCTAGACTGGAACCTCAACATCAAACTCAACCTGAGGCTCCCCACTAGTGTTGCTGCTCTGGGTTGAGCTCTGCCCCTACCTCGGCCTCTAGCACGACCTCGCCCTCTGCCCCTCGTGGGAGTTGCTGCTGGGGGATCGGGTTGCTAATCAGTGGATGAGAAAGCACGTGTCCTCGCCATCTGCGAAAGAACAAAGTAGAAATTCAATTAGCATTGAGGAACCAAACCGCACGACATGAAAGAATAGATGTGAAGTTTTTCCTAACTCTGTAGCCACAAAGGGATAAATACAGACGTCTCCGCACCGATCCCTCAGACTCTACTAAGGTTGTTTGTGAATTGTGAGACCTATGTAACCTAGAGCTCTGATACCAATTTGTCACGACCCAGATTTTCCGCTCTTGGGAGTCGTGATGGCGCCTACTAGTGAAAGCTAGGCAAGCCAACCGTTTGAACAAATTACCTTTTTCCCATTTTAATCTTTTAACAATTGTGAATCAACAGTTTATAAACAACGGAATTTAAACAAGCGGAAGAAACAAATAAACTATTTAAATAAATCCAATATGATTTCTTAAACAAAGACTACCCAAGACTGGTGTCACAATTTCACAGACGGTCTAGGAATACTACAAACAAGGTCTGAAGGAAAATAAATGCGACATTGTTTCTGAAATACATAAATGAAATAAGATGAAAGAATAGAGGGAGACGCCAGAGCCTGCGGACGCCTGTAGGACTACCTTGGATCTCCGTATGGACTGAAAGCAGCCACCCAAGCTAAGGTCCAAAAGCTGCTGCGCTGGGATCTGCACATAGTGCAGAGTGTAGTATCAGCACAACCGACCCCATGTGCTGGTAAGTGCCTAGCCTAACCTCGGCGAACTAGTGACGAGGCTAGGACCAGACTACCAATTAAACATGTGTAGTTAAATCATATACGGCGGAAAGTAAAAGTAGGAATGTTCAGTTAGGAATGGGAGGGGGAAGCATGTTGCGGGGAAACATCAATTAAAAATAGAAAGACAACAAGTAAATGTGAGGAACACCATGTCTCAATTATCAACAAGAATTTGAAATCAAACAAGTGCACGACATCATCCTTCGTGCTTTTACACTCGTACTCACCATAAGAATCAATATAAACTGCACGACATTACCCTTCGTGCTTTTACTCTCGTCCTCACTATAAAATCAATATAATCAGCACGGAATTGTACATCATGCGGCACGGCATCACCCTTCGTGCTTTTACACTCTTCCTCACAAAATCATACATGGCATCACCCTTCGTGCTTTAACACTCTCTCACCAAAACAATGCACGGGATCACCCTTCGTGCTTTAACACTATTCCTCACCCAAACAACAATCACAAGCAATAGGGCAAGGAAGCAAGTGAAATCACAATAAAATCCCGGCAAGGGAACAATTGTACAACAATCAAATCCCGGCAAGGGAACAATTGTACAACAATCAAATCCCGGCAAGGGAACAATATCAAAGACATTAACATCCGAGCAAGAGAGATAGCATTGAAAGCAACAACATCCTGGCAAGGGAGACAACATAATAATCCTCTTCTCTTTTTCACACTTACTTCATAACTCACTTCACAACTTGAGCCAATGCTCTATAAGGTTCAATTGCCAATTATACTTCCACAATTCACTATACAACTTGAGCCAACGCTCTTCAATATTCAAATACCACTATTTCTTCCACAAGCTTTGTTCAACAATAGAAACCATCACATAAGGCATGGACAATACAAACGGAGTCATAATAGTCATAATATAAGACTCAAAGGCATGCTTGGACACCAACGTATAGACACTCGTCACTATGTCTATACGTCGTACTCAACAAATAACGCATAGCAAATAGGACACAACTCCTAATCCCTCAAGCTAAGGTTAGACCAAGCACTTACCTCGATGCCACGAACACAATTCAAGTCTCAACTATCGCTTTACCTCTTGATTCCACTGCCAATTTGCTCGTATAATCGATTTGGAAGAGTACTTGTCTTTGAAAAATCGTCCAAGTATTTTGGTTTTGAAAGGGTTTGAAAAATGGTTGAAATGCATCTAAGTTATGATTTTGTAGGTTGCAGGTGTCGCAATTGCGAACCCCTCAGACTGCTAACCTCGCATTTGCAAACCCTGAGGAATCCAGTCCTCTTCGCATTTGCGATACTTCCTTCGTATTTGCGATGTCACATTTGCGACAAGTACTTTGCATTTGCGACCAAGGTAGCCCAGGCCACTATTCGCATTTGCGACCCATTGCTCGTATTTGTGAAGCTTGCAGGCCTGCAACACACCAGAAATTCCTAAGTCCAAATTCCACTCTGTGGCCTATTCAAAACTCACCCGAGCCCTCAGGACTCCAAATCAAACATGCACACAAACCTAAAAATATCATACGGACTTGCTCGTGCAACCAAATCATGAAAATAACATATAAAATTATGAATTAAACCTCAAAACTCATCATTTTCATCAAGAACACTTTAAAGTTCATAACTCTTCAACCGGAGATCCAAATCACGTCAAATAAACTCCATTTTTCACCAAATTTTACAGTTATCATTTAAATACTTTAACAAGTTTGTACCGAGCTCCGGAACCAAAATACGGGCCTGATACTAATGGTTTCAAACAGTAATTCTTTTCTTTATTTCATGAATAACTCAGCAAAACAATTTCTTTCAAAAATTGATTTCTAAGGCTTGGGACCTCGGAATTCATTTTCGGGCATACGCCCAAGTCCCATATTTTACTACGGACCTCCCGAGATCGTCAGAACACATATCCGGGTCCGTTTGCTCAATATGTTGACCAAAGTCAACTAAAATCAAATTTTAACTATAGAAATCTCTATTTCTCATATTTTCACATAAAAAGGCTTTCCGGATATAGGTCCGAACCACACACGTAAATCGAGGTGAGGTAAAAAGGAGGTTTTAAGGCCTCAGAACACAGTATTTGTTTTTGGGTCATCACAATTTTTTTTAGATCTTGTCTTAAATTTATTTAGATTTTATCTTAAAGCCACCAAGTGTCATATTCTCAATACGCCACTTGGTTTAATCTCATGATTCACTACCCTCCTTTTAATATAATATAGATGGTTGAACCTTTTCGCATAAGTAACTTATTTTTGCCAAAATTTTTTATTGTTAGGATTTCCATTTTATACCAAAACGGCAAAAAGAAAGAACAAAAGTAATGAACTCTCTCCCTTTTTATTAGTTCAAATTTTACCTATGTTAACCTTCATTTTCATGTTTCTTCACAAAAAAGATGTAAGATTTAAAAATAATCATAGAAATGATCGACTTTAATTTTTTGGTTTCAACTGCAGACAACAGAGGCTTTTACAGGAAATGACTTGATTCTATAGTGGACTAATAGCCCGTTTGGCTAATTGAGAATGAGATTCTACGAAATTCATGGGTAAGTAAGAAATGCTTCCGTACTAATTACAAGAAGATTCACATACTTCTTTGTTTTATTTCTTCTCTCTTTCTTCAATAGCCTTAACAACCTTTGGGATGGTCCACCTGAAGTGGGAATGGTCAATGGGAGTCTAATTTCTACGATTCTATCATTGGTATTTCACATTGTGTGAACCAGATTTAATAACTATTTGACTTTTGACCAGAAAAGGAGTTGGTGTGACGGCTACTCTTTGTGATATTTCAGTAAGTTGTTTCTTTATTTCTCCGTTTTTTTCTTCTTGCTTTTACCCATATAAAAAGTACTATAACAAGTAGGATTTGAGATTGATCTCAACAACAACAAACCCAGTGCAATCTCATACGTGGAATTTGGGGAAGGTAATGTGTACACAGGTCTAATTATTTCTATCTTACAAAGGAAGAGAGATTATTTCCGATACACCCCCGACTTAAGAACAGTGAAAAGGACACAATAAACAAACAGTGACAATGGCAAGAAAATAAGATAACATAAACAAATAGCACAACATGTAATAGCAAAGAAACTAGGAACATGAAGCTATAAGAGAAGTGCGAAAACTACCGGCAATAATGCCACATCGTTAAAAACAAGGAACTCGGAATAGGAAAATACAAGACTAGTACTAATACTACTAGTACGACTAGAAGAGACTCTCGACTACCTGTCAACCCAAAATCAGAGGCGGATCCAGGATTTATATTTTATGGGTTCAATTTTTAAGATATTAGCATTGAACCCATTATATTTTTAAAGTTATGGGTTCATATCTACTATTTTTATAATTTTAAGGAATTTTTACATATAAATTTTTACTCCGCGTGGAAAGTTATGGGTTCAATTGAACCCGTAGTCAACCTTCTACATCCGCATGTGCTCACAACCCTAATCTTCGACCTCCACGCCTCCCTATCGAGGGCCATATCAAAGTAGGATTTGGAGATTGATCTCGCGCTAATTTTTGTTTTTCAATTTTCTGAAAATTACAATGTCAAAGATCAGAAATCAATAGTCCTATTTTCATTCGTAGTTCCAGGTTAAATTATTTCTACTATAAATATAGGGTCGCTTATAGAAAGGTGAAAGAAAAGTATACGAAATGAAAGAAATTTTTATTTATACATTGCACGGGGATTGAATTGAAATTACATACAAGGGTGTATTTTCAATTGAATGGCTGGAGAAAAAGAATAAACAAAGAAATAAAAGGACAAAATTAGAGGAGGAATCTCCGTTGGATTTCTTCATTTATCTATCTATCTATATACTATATTAAAAGCACGAAGGTCTTTAGCGAAATGTCGTTCACCTTTTTATTTTAATATTTTAAGAAGATATATATTTATTGATATAGGAAACATGCGCAAAGCGCATATCCTAAGACTAGTTAGAAAAAAAGAGTTAGTTCAGTATCTCGGTATAACAATACTTTTTGTCATTTTGTAGGATGCATTTTCTTTGAAATTAACATGGGATATTTTCAATATAAAAATGAAAGTGTACTGTTAATTGTGGGGTCAAAACCACCCTTAACAACCTAATTTTCATCTCAAACTCTAGTCAAGTTTAACACTATAAAAGGAGCTCTCTGTTGTACTCTATTCTCACTTCTCGCCACTACATCTCCGACTCTTCTCACACAAAGAAAGTAAATTCCCACCACCCAAAAGAAAAGGAAAGTTTTCATGGCTAAAACAACCCCAAACCACACTCAAGTTGTTTCAGGATGGGCAGCTCTTGATTCTTCTGGCAAGATCACACCTTACATTTTCAATAGAAGGTATTCGTGATTTTCATGTATAAATATCTTTGCTACGTAATATATAGTATTCCATTTTATATGACACTCCATTTATTTTAGTCAGTTCCACAAAGAATCATGCACTTCTATATTTATGAACTTTTTAATTGTTAACTTTTCATTTGCTCTTGATTACATGCTCTTATAGCTAGAAAAGTGTTATAAGATGTTTAACACTACAAGTTCTAAGAATATTTTTGGCATATATTAAAAGTCTTCGCAAACTTTGTACTTAGTCAAACTATAAATGCCCTCGTATGAAGCGGAAGGGACGGAGTATTATACTTATGGTACTAAAGCAACATAATTTGTGCGAGATATTTGTCATTTTGTTCTACTGAAAATTTAATTTTTACATCATGCTTACGCAGAGAGAATGGTGTAAATGATGTGACCATCAAGATTTTATACTGCGGAATCTGCCATACTGACCTTCACTATGCCAAAAATGATTGGGGTATCACTATGTATCCTGTTGTTCCTGGGTAATAATCAATTATAAACTTCTCTCTTTTTCTTTTGTCCTTTTACTTTTCATAGTAATTAATAAGTTTCTAATTTTTTATTCGTGTAATTTAGGCATGAGATTACAGGGATTGTTGTGGAAGTTGGGAGCAATGTAACCAACTTCAAAACAGGGGATAAAGTAGGAGTTGGATGCATGTCAGCATCTTGCTTAGAATGTGAATTTTGTAAAAACTCAGAAGAGAATTATTGTGACAAAGTTCAATTCACATATAATGGTGTCTTTTGGGATGGTAGCATTACCTATGGAGGCTATTCCAAAATGCTAGTTGCTGATTATAGGTAAAGTATTAAGCATTAATTAGTATCCTAAGTTCTTCTATCTCAATTTTGATAAAACTAATTTATATTCTTATTATTTTGAAGGTTTGTGGTTGCTGTACCAGACAACCTACCAATGGATAGAGCAGCACCATTGTTATGTGCAGGAGTTACTGTGTTTTGCCCAATGAAAGACAATAACTTGATTGACTCACCTAGGAAAAAAATAGGAGTTATTGGTTTAGGAGGTTTGGGACATTTGGCTATTAAATTTGCAAAAGCATTTGGGCATCATGTTACTGTCATAAGCACTTCTTTATCCAAAGAAAATGAGGCCAAATCCAAATTAGGGGCTGATGATTTCATTGCTAGCTCTAATACACATCAAATGCAGGTTTGTTATATATTTCCACTTCCTCCTTTTCTTTTTAAAATATCCATATATATGTGTAACATGTTTAAATATGTATAAACTTTTAAAAATTACTATTAAATCGGTTTTTTTTTTCTAATTTGGATATAATAATAATAATAATGACAGTCGAGGCAGAAGACATTGGACTTCATATTGGATACAGTGTCAGCAAATCACTCTCTTGGGCCATACTTAGAGCTGCTCAAAGTTAAAGGAACTTTTGTTATAGTGGGTGCACCAGACAAGCCTTTGGGCCTTCCATCATTTCCATTAATATTTGGTAAGTCAGTCATATTTAAAGATGGTCAGGTTTACAATTGTTAATTGAAAAATAGTCACGGTTTCAAAAGTAATCAAAATTTAGCCACTTTTTTATATAAAGATAAAATCTAAACAAAACACCCTTAAAATTCGAAAAAAATATTGCATAATATGCTAGAGTTCGAATTATTATACATATGAGATTTAAGAAGAATTAATCCAAATAGCCGTTCACCCAACCACTTAAACTAAAAATAGCTCGTGGAGGTATAATATATGTATAGTTTATATATTATATGTGTATAATTGTATATAATCAATGTATAAACTATGTATATGGCTAGAAAAAATAAACAATAAATATGGAAGGCTATTTATGTAAAGATCTCATTTCATAATGTGCTGTAGTTCCAACATAATATGCTTGAAGTTTGTACGCAGGAGCCCCATAATTTAGCATATCATGCTGAAAGTTTCCGTGTTTCAGCAAAACAGTGACTATTTCTCAATGACTTTACAAATATTGGCTATTTTTTAATTATCAGTTAAAAAAATGGTTAGCCAGTGATATTTTCACGAATTTTACACCAAATAACGAAATAGATCACCTAATTAGTTTGTTTGTGACAGTTGACCTAATCAATGCCTGCACATTATCTTATGCATTGTGTTTGAAATAACCCCTTAAAACTGTGAATTGCAATTTAATTTGCAGGTAAGAGAACTGTGAAAGGAAGCATGATTGGAAGCATAAAAGAAACACAAGAAATGATAGACATTTGTGGGAAGTATAATATAATGTGTGACATAGAGATAGTCACACCTGACAGGATTAATGAAGCTTATGAAAGGATTGAGAAAAACGATATTAAGTATCGGTTTGTGATTGATATTGCTGCTCAATCATCAAAACTTTAAGTACTTCAGGTTATTTTAATTGAGACCTGATAGAGAGAGAATATTGTACGCCTTTCATTCCTTTTCATGTAAAGTGTAAACTAATTTTTTTTGCTTGTTGCGTGGTATAATTTTATCAATCATAAGGATCACAAAAATATGTAGTCAGTTGTTATTCTTATTTTAACATTCGTTCTTTATGCTTTCTAGCCTTCGTTGAATGGATCATATGGTAGAATGGCTGATCTCATAAGCATTACTTAATAATTTCGCATAAGTACAGCCTAAATAGGTGCTCTTCATCTGCGTAGCCACCATTTTAAGTTTTCATCCGTATAGCCAATAAAACCCTCTGACATTATCGTCTGACTGACATCATCGCCTGACATCAATCTTATAACGATCTCTTTCCTTTTCTTTTTTTCTATTTCTCCTATTTGTTTTTTTCTCTTCCAGATTAATGTGACTATCTGACAAAAAGTCAAGTCATCACGTGGTTTTAAATCCTTATTTTTCCCCTCTCTTTGCCTTATTTTTGTCCGAAATTTACCAAAAAAGGGAGTATACTGTCATTTTATATAGTATATATATTTCTACACAATTGTACATTGTGTACAATTGCTCGTATATATATATATATATATTTGCCTTATTTTTGTCCGAAATTTACCAAAAAAGGGAGTATACTGTCATTTTATATAGTATATATATTTCTACACAATTGTACATTGTGTACAATTGCTTACATTATTATATGCTCGTATATATATATATATATATATATATATATATATATATATATATATATATATAATTATACGCACTTATACATATTTATACAATATATATAATACATATGTATGAGTATATACAGCATATGCACTGAATGTACATAAATTCAGCAGGTATATTTTACACTAGAAAAAAACTTTCCAGCCATCATTAAATCTTTATTTCAACAAAAAGAATATACCATATAGAAAAAAGTGTCAAACTTCCCTGAAGACCTCTTATACAATAATAATGTATATACACCCTTATACACTGAAAAAAATATAATTATACATCATTATACACAAATCTACACACTTATACCTATTTATACATAATTATATAATATTTGTATAAGTGTGCATAAACACCAGTGATACAGCATATGCACAGAAAATACCTTATGTGCATTACTACACCTCTGTTTTAACACCAATATTATCAAAAAGAACGAGAAGAAGAAGAAGAAGAAGAAGAAGAAGAAGAAGAAGAAGAAGAAGAAGAAGAAGAAGAAGAACCAATCAGCTCAAGATAGGTCTAGATGAATCTCAAATTCTTAAAATTTGTCTCGCTCGATTAATAATACTATTATTAGTCAATACCCATCTGGATTGAAGCACCAATTCACAATGAAAACTTCCAGATCTGAAAACTTTAGCTTCGTAAGTGGTGGAATTATGATTTTTGGGACTTATATTTCGATACCAAATGCTCAGTAAGAGACTCGAGATTTATCAATCAAAATTACTTAAATCATTAATGGGTCAAATGTTTTCTTCCTCAATCTTTTCAACCGAACAACTAACTTCATATTCTTCATCTTACTCTAGACTTTCATCTTTTTGCATTAGGAAAGTTTGAGAGAATTAAAAAAAGTTAAGGAAAATTAGATCTGAAAATTAGAGAGGAGAAAAGATAGGATGAAAGATAGATTTAAAAATTAAAGAAGATAGAAGATAAATATGGGAGATAAATCTAAAAAATATAGAGGATAGAATATGATGGCTTGTAGAGAATGAAGAGGCAAATGGGGAGAGAACATTTTGGCGTGTAGGAAAAAGGAGAACTAGTTCAGTGATTGAAATCTTTCTTTCAAATTCTATATAAACTGGGTTATACCGGGTAAACTTTAAAAACATGGGCCATTTTTTGTTATGGTGTGAAGTCATGTGTATTTTTTTGTAATTTAGCATCTATAGGGAATCTTATAGAAATGTCCCAAAAAAGTCCAAACTTACCAACCTCTAGCCATTAATCATAGGTTTACCAAAACTAGCCAAACACATATAAAAATTAAAAACACAAATAAATAAGGTTTTTTCTCTCCAAGAATCACACACAAAGATCTCCTTCCATATTTTTAAGCGTGATTAGCAACATTAGATGCAAGACGGAAAGAAAATTTCGTGGATGAGATAGCAAATAAGACGATAAAATGCAAATATATATATATATATATATATATATATATATATATATATATATATATATATATATAAGATTCCAAAAATCTAACAAAATATGACTTTTTTCTATGGGCATGATTGAGATTCATTGAAAACATATAGATGAGTCAATATATAAATTTTGAGGAAGATTGGAGGTGATTTAGATTGATTTAGTATCAAAATTCGTAGTTAAAATCGAGTTCAAAAAATTCTTCTGCGACACATGTATCAAACATGTATCTCACACACATGTATACATGGATATATATGTGATACCCATTTGATACAAATATGATACATGTTTGATACATAGTTTGATACACATATCATTTTTTTCATGTTCATCTTCTACTTCGAATTTTCAATTCAAACTACCTCAAAACTCCATCAAATCATCCCAAAATTGAGATTCAAGCTCCTTAAGATGTACCCAATCTATTCTAATAACACCCACTCAAAAGAAAGCAAAAATTTAACCTTTTTTGGCTACAAATAGCTAATTGACTAATATTGGTAATATTTTAGGAATTGACCAATTTTGTAATAAGCTATTTATAAATAGTAATTGTTGATATTTTCCCTATAATATAGGGACATAGTGTGGAGCTAATCTCTAGCTTTTATCAATTTTAATGAAAGCGTAAATGTCCGTAGGGGGTCACGGGAGTCCGTTGGCCTCTACAAAATCAAAATATATATAGGTATATACATATAGAACCCGTTAAATATTTTACTGGTGCCCTAAACTCACTAACTAAAGTTGGATGAGTGTATTTTGAAGCCCTTTCTCGCGCAGAATGTCTTGGGATCGAAACCAACTTCTCCTTTTTATAGGCCCTTTTACGTTACTGCTTCCAATGGTTGTTATACTTAGTAGTCAAGTGTTTTTTAAATATTTAAATCTTTTTAAGATTAATTATTATTTAATATTTGTATATAATAGTCAACTTAATTTAATTAATATTATTCTTTTCAAGTCCCTCCCTCAATATAAAAAGCTTGCCCTTTAACAATTACTTCGACCATCTATCGATTCGGCGGCCAAAATTTATCGTTAGTAATTAACATATTTAAAGATAGTATGACCCTGTTAGATTCAAATCTCGGGTCCGCTTCTGCGTGACGGCTTTATAACTTAAAAGTTGCCATCGGATGCAAATATTTTTTAAGCACAAGCGTGTGGTATGTATTATGTAGGCAAAAGTATTTCCTTGGCATGTAGAATATAGGCACACACAACAACCAAAAAAAAAAGAGTACAAGTGGAATTGAAAAGACTAAAACCGATTTTTTAACAAAGTGATAAACATTGAGACCAATTACACTTGCTTCATGTTTGGTTTAAATCAATTTAGTTAATTTAGATTTTATTTACCCAAACAGCAATTTATCTCTGTTCAAACTGTTAATGAAATCGTAATTATTTGCTTCCAATATTGTTTTATTGATTAATTAGTTTATGAAAAAAGAAATCCTTATTGGAAGATACTATATATAAAAATTTGGTAGGCGTGTTATGGAACTTTTGCAGAAAATCAAAAATCTTATCCAAATTACACATCAGGTTATTAAATTAAATTGAAACTAAAACAAATTACTAAATTTTAATTATTCAATTTTTACCAAACTATATATATAAGTTTTAGTAACAATTCAGACATGGAAGATATAGCACTAACCAATGAGGACAAAAGAACATATTTAAAAGGGGATTAGAAATAGAAAAATAAAAGCCGAAAAGAGGGGAAGAAGTGCTAGTATTAAAATAGAACAAAATAATTAATTAGTAGTAGCAAGTTGTTGGGAAACATGCGGGCATCTTAGGGATTGAAGAAAGCATAAATTAAACCTTCATCCATCCCTCTCTCTCTCTCTTTAAAACGAAGAAAACAAAAAGAGAAAACAAGAAAATGGAGATATAAATTATAAAGGATTGATGGAATGGTGTGCGCAAGTGCACATGCTTAGGTGATCAAGTTGTTCAAAGTCACAAGCTTCCCACTTAATTAATTTCGTCAAGTTATCCTCCAACTGTCCCAGCTAATTCAGCCACTTTCTATGGCATTTCCTCCTACAAATTATTTCCCACTAACTAAACCAACCAAAATGAATTAATACGTGCTTCTGTTAAATTGCTCGGGCATTTGTTTTTGGGTTCAAAATACAAGACCATATGACGTGGCTATCTTTGGGGAAAGACCTTCACATGAGATACTCCCTTGAATTATTATCTGTAGATAGTTCTAGGTTGTCAGATTTATTTGAATCAAATTCTGTTACAAGTAGTCTTCTCCTTTTCACTCTTTAACATTATTTTTGTCAGTTTCCCTTTTTAGTCCTTTTCCTCAATTTTTTTCATTTTCCAATGCTTACTTCAACTCCTTTGTTTGAATAACCCCCCCCTACTTCTAGTGTGGTTGTTTGTGACTTTTTGAGTTGTCCCCTCTCAATCTTTGCTCGAGTCTTCCTAAGTCCGTTTCAATTTGTGTGTCATATTTTTTTGATCTGTTTCAATAAATAAATAAATTACATTTCATAGATTTTTAACTCCAATTTTCCATATAGTATATTTAAGACCATAAAATTCAAGCACATTTTTGATATATTACGCACATTTTTAGTTTAAAATCACAGAATTTAAAAGTCTTTCATACTCTTTTATGATCGGTCAAACTATTATATATAAATTGAAATAGAGGGTGTAGTTATTGTGCTCCAACCATTTGCCATTTTCACAATATCAGATTTTGCTTACTTTATTGTAAATATCTCAAACTAGTACAGCTTTGATAACCGCGACGACAATTTCTATTTCTGGCTTGTTAATTCAATTGCTTTCCTAATCCAACTAAGTGTTGTATAGAGTATATTTTTTCTAGTGTTGTATATATTTTTTCTTTGGAGTTGGTCTTGTTCGCTGGTATTAGTTCTCCAAATGCTGTCCTAATTAGTTGCCCATCGAACGATTTTAAATGTGTAGTTACGAAAAATGACGCAAAAAAACAAAATCGATTGTGTATTGTTTGATTGCATTAAAACATGACTGTAATTGTACTTAATCGATCTTAGAATCAAGTTAAGTTGCTGGCTCAAGCTAATAGCTACTCAATGTGCTGCTTATCTTTTTTGGTCTTAACGTGGAACGGTTCATCCTGCCTATAACCTAACTTGCGAATAATCATGCTCATGCTCTTACATTTAATTTTTACATTGCAATTCTAGATTATGTAATGAGTGTATGACCAGGGGCGAACGTACATGGGCGGATCCTCTTCGTCGGGAAAAAATATTAAATATTTATATTAATATTCTAATAACACCGTTTCCTGACAAAAAGTACTTCTTGATCCATTGGTCAAGCTCGTATTTGGGCTTGTAAAGGTCGTAGATTCAAGGCTGGACCTAGATATTTTATTTCTTAAATATCTTTGAGCGAGCATTTTTCTTAAAATTGTGAGGCTAAGGATAATTGAACCTATATCTTCCTTTGCAGTGATATTCAACTACATCATTGATGCCTTAGCTTTCAACTTGTGGGAAAATAATATTAGATAATATTTATTTATTTTCTGATTTATGTAAATACGACACGAAAAATTCTATATACGCCCCCGAGTGTATCAAATTGGACGTTGAAATCATTGGATTGGAAAACTGGTTATACATGAATACACCAAAAAAAGGAAGAAAATAATCAGTATCATTGAGATGGAAAGTTTAATTTCCATTTTCCTAACATATATACAAAATTGTGTAAATATTTAATAATGGTTAGACTATAATATTTTTATCAAGCTGTAGGAATCCGTCAGATTTAATAACATATTCAGATCACTCATCTTGGTTCGATACTAAATCCAAAACATGGGGTTACTCTTACGAATGTCACACATTAAATATTTCCCTAGTTAGATTCCCTATTTTTTTAAGAAGAAAAGATAAAAGAATTTGCTAATTCGAGGAATTTTCTATGTGTTGTGAGTTGGCATGATGGTGATGCGTTGTTGGCTTTCAGTTTTGCTTTCGCTTTACGAGTTCTGAATTTCCCTTTTCTTCATTCGTCCCTTCCATGCAAAGCTCATCTTCCGTTTTGCCCTTTTTCTCTCTCTCAAAATTTTATTCTTTTTCACATTTTGGATTCATGCTTATTGTCTAAATCCCTTACGAATTTTGAGTTTCACTTTGCTCCAACACAACTCAAAGGTGAGATTTTTTTTTTTATATTAAACCTTCTTCTTCTTCCTTACTCATCCCTAACCCCACCCCCACAAACCCCACTTGGGGTAGTCCCTATTACCTCACTTTTCTTGTTTTGTTGGGATTGCATGCATCATGTTTTTGTACCATTTTGGGTTTCTGGGCTCTTCTTCTTCTTAACTTTTTTCCATTTTTGGATTTAAGGGATGTTTGACTTTCATGGTTGTTATCTCCGTGGAGTTGGGATATAGCAGGAAAAAAAGGATTTTTAACATGATTTTTAGATCAATTTCCTCTTTGATGGGGTTTTCTGGATTCTAAGAGACTGAATTATATCTGGATTCTATTCTGTGTTTGTACAAAGAAATGATTTTTGTTACACGAGATGTAAGTAATGATATTTCTTTTCTTTATTGATCGATGTAGAGATCAAATTCTCCCTTTAATGGATTTTCTTTCTGGACTTTCAGAAATTGAATCTATATTGGTCGATCGAGAGGGTTCTGCTTTCAGAATTATAGCTTCAATTGAGGTAAGTCAATAGATTCTTCTCTGATTTAGAAGTGGTTTTCACATGCAGTAGAAAAATATTTTGATTTTCCTTTTCTTTTCTCTTGTCTTTTGTTATCTACTCAGAAAAGAGAGGAATCAGGTTTGACTTCTATGACTGAACTTGAGGATTGAACAATTATGGGATGTTGTTGCTTGGTTCATTGAACATTATTGGGATGTGATAATATTTGGGATGAATTATATCTGAACTATTTGGATTGAATCTCAAATGGACTTACCAAATTGTAAGCATTTGACATTCTTTGGAGTCCATTTGAATTCCTTGGCTGGAAAATGTGTGGGGTTAGTTGTCATTGCTTTGTTCGTGGGAACTGTTCTGCTTCCAACATTCTCTGGACTTGGCGGGGTCATTCAACACAACAATGTTGTCCTTATCCACAACCGATCATTTCCATCAAATCAAGCCGTAAAACAGAAGTTTTTAGAAGTTCCTCAGATTGTTTGGGGATTGAACAATCAGAAGATTGCTTTTGCTAGAGCTTGTTTGACTGCACGCATGCTCAATCGAACACTGTTGATGCCTAAATTGAGTGCTTCGCTGTTTTATAAAGAAGTCGAACTTTTGAAGCCCATTTCCTTCGATAAGGTCTTCCAATTTGAAAGATTTAATTCCGTTTGTAAAGGGTTTGCCCAATTGAGTCGCTATTCAGACGTTTCAAATCAAAGTGATGTTATCGAACTTCAGAAAGGCAGCGGACGAAGGTGGACGTTGGAAAAAGATTTTGAGCAGTTGACTCAATTTAGTAAGCATCCATATGATGCACATGAGATTGTTCGTGTAGTCGGGAAGAACCCATTTTTGTGGCATGATCATTGGCCGGCTAAAGACTATGCGAAGGTTTTCGACTGCTTAGCTTTGGTAGAGGAGATATCTAGAGAAGCAGATAAAGTTATCTCCAAGATTAGAGAAATAGGAATGGAGGTGAGAAGTAAGGTTCTGATGTCAAGCTCTTCATCAGAGTCAGTTCCCTATGTAGCTGTGCACATGAGAATAGAAAAGGATTGGATGATTCACTGTAAGAAGCTGGAGCAGAGATTAAACATTAGTGAAATTTGTAGTAGTAAGGAAGAGATTATGGCCAGAGTGGGAAACATCCCGGGTCTTAAAACCCCTGTAGTTGTTTATCTTGCTGTCGCCGATACTCTTCTTGAAGATGATACTGTCTTGAATGGTTGGAAGGACGGATTGCTTCCTTTCGAGAAGAAAAAACTGGGTGTTTTTGAAATTTACAAGAAGCAGCCATACATATTTCAATCTGCTATCGACTATGAAGTTTGCTTAAGATCTGATGTCTTTGTAGGGAACAGTTTTTCAACGTTTTCTAGCCTTGTTGTTCTTGACAGAACCCAGAAGATGATTAACATGGGCGATACAAAGTTGTGTGTTTCGGATGTTAGGTGGCCGTCTTATGCATATAATATAAGAGGAATGGGGGATAGCCCTCATCCATGGGTAACAAACATGTCCGACACTAGCTTGACGGCAATTAGCTACGGTACCAATCACATTGCTTGCTGAGATGGCTTTCAAGGCGTGAATTACGTATTGTTTGTCAACCTTGGATATGCATGGATAAG
Organism: Nicotiana sylvestris; assembly: GCF_000393655.2. Lineage (NCBI taxonomy): Eukaryota > Viridiplantae > Streptophyta > Magnoliopsida > Solanales > Solanaceae > Nicotiana > Nicotiana sylvestris. The sequence continues at coordinate 62,289,443 of NC_091058.1, forward strand.
GATGCAAATGTTTGGCCGATGTTGTGATCGTCAAGTTTTTTTGGTTAAGGAGATAAGTTATACAAATTCTTGAGGCTTTGTGGGGATTCTGAAGAGTAGGTATACTTTGCATTTCTGTAATTACATATCTCAGATTTTGCATTCATTTTTCTTGATATGTTACAGCAACATGTTAATAGAGCTTAAACTTTTGCTGGTAGTTCTGTATGATATACTCTCTGTTTCTCATACTGAACAAAAGAACAAAGAAAAAGGGGGAAAATAGCAAGATATTTGATGAGCATCTGTGTTGTCATTTGTCTTCTGCTCTTTGCAGCCTGCAGCTGTGAGATATTTTAGGCTTTCTGTTAACAGTCTAGTAATATTTGATGTCCTCCATGAGATAGTGAGAAGCTTCCTTGTCATTGTTCCTTGAGCCGAGAGTCTATCGGAAACAACCTCTCTACCTTCACGAGGTAGGGGTAAGGTCCGCGTACGCATTACCCTCCTCAGACCTCGCTTGTGCGATTACACTGGGTTTGTTGTTGTTGTTGTTGTTGTTCATGAGATAGTGAGAAATTGAAGGCCAAATGTACTGTCTTTTCAGTACTTTATCACCATATGACAACTAAATGAAACACGAAGTACATTGTGTATGTAGACCACACTCCACAGAGATAAGGAATAAGAGATTTGATGTTTTAGGCCTCAGTGCTTCATTGTTTGCTTGAGCCTAAAATTTCCTGCCACAAATGGTCATTGGTTCCCTTGCACTAAGCTATCCAATAATTTGTGTAAAAAAATGATTGTTATTTTCAGTTTTAACTGTTTTATAATGAGACTTGCAGGTACTTCCAACGTATTCGGTATCAAATTTTGTAGAGAATTCTGGTTTTCTTGTTTCATGCTTTTTATTTAGGAATCAGAATTCTGTATCTTGTATCTTTCAAATACTAGTGTATGTTTACTTGGTGGATTTTTTTAACATCGTCAAGAGGAATTTGACCTTTAAGTTCATTTGAAACAGGCCAGTTTACATGGTTGTGAAGTTAGATTACTATACTTGTTTGCATATGGAGTTATGGACTATGTTTTTTCCTTTTTTTTTACTTGATATTTAGGTGACAAAATTTTTCATGTGCATAACATGGGGCATCAATAAAACATCATGTGTCGTGTTGTAAGATGGTTTGATATGTGGAATGGTACTATTAGAGCATGACCACATTTTTTGTGAATCGCATTATTTGTGCCTCAAATGATTGATCTGTTCATTGACAAGGTTATACATCTATGCAATATTAACTTTTAGCTCCAATTGCATCCACTTTATGTTTTTCCTCACTTGTAATTTAAGCATGTTGCAGATTTTAGATTCTGTTGAATTCCAAATCTCTGGTTGTCATCTTTTGTTTAGGTAAAGCATTTTGTTTCAAAAAAAAAAAAGGTATGCCATTAGGAAAAAGCTTTTTAGTTTTTGGAAAAAAACTGAGGAGCACTTTCGAAATAGTTTTCCATATTTTGAAAAAATCGAAGAAACTCTTCTCTAATGGTGTTTGGTTTACCTTATCAAAAAGAAAAAAATGGTGTTGATTCAAAATATTTCAGAATTTTTTTATAAAATAAAAAAAGTTAAAATAAACTCACTTGGTTCCTGCTTTTGTTCGAAACTAAAGCGATTTCCTTTGTTCTCATAAAATAATTTGAATTAAAAAGAAAAGAAAAAAAAGATAGTTCCATGTTTTTGGTGGGTCTATCGTCTAGTCTGTTAAGTGATAAAATAATTTGGTACATCATTTTACTTCTTTCGGTGCATTTTAAAATGTTATGTAATCAAACACGATCAATGGCGGAAGTCAACGTTAGGCGGCTAATTATGATACATGAATTAAATTGTCAGATAATTTTGTTCTAGCAATACCATCAGTTCAGTATATAATAAATGGCTGTAAGGGAAATATTACACTATTACCTTAGGGGGATCATGTGAAATGATGAGTGATTTATGAAAAGCTCAATTGGTATGTTAACTTTGAATTATGGTAGGGGGCAAAGAGAGTAATGTCTGCATTAGACTACCCAAAAAAAATCATTGCTCATTTTTTTCTTAACAACAACTTCACTTTCTCCCAATTAAATTTTTGAAAAGATTTATTTTTACTCCCACTCTACCACCCATGTGGGGACAGTGTTTATGTTTATGATTGTTAATAGTGAGTTTTACAAATGATTGTTGCTTGGTTGCTAATCACGCTTAAAGCTTGTTCGTTCGAGAAGCAGAAGCAGTTTTGGAGAAGCAGAAAAAAGTAGTTTATCTCCAAAAGCACTTTTTTGAGAAGTACTTTTGAGAAAAATGCACTTAGAAGCAGTTTTTTAAAGTTTGGCCAAACACTAATTGCTGCTCAGAAATGTTTTTCAAACTAATTAGCCAAACACTGCTTCTCACCAAAAGTACTTTTGAGAAAAGTACTTTTGAAAAAAAGCACTTCTCAAAATAAGCTTATTTTTGCAGGCAATTGCAGCTTGGCCAAACGGGCTATTAATTTCATGTAAGCTGAGCTTAAAGTATGTTCATCCTCTTCTATTTTTTGGTCTTCTTTTATTTATTTATTTTTTGCAATTTTCATGTCAGAGAAATGTGCAATGGTTACATCAACGTGTTTCGTGTGACTATCGGTATGTTCCACGAACATATGACAAGAACGGAGTGAAAATAAAAAGAAACACAAGAGTTACTTCAAGTGTAACCGAATATGCGATGTCTGAAATATATTAAATTAAGATTTCCTGTTACGTGAATTTATAGACGTGTAGACCTTTTGGAACTTGTCTTCAGTAAATTTTTGGTTAAAGAAAACAAATCTTTAGGTTTTAATTTTATCCAAAAATCAACAATTTATATGATAGAGGTAATAAATAAATATCCTAATATTGTAAAAATAGGCAATACGACATGTTAACAACTCGTATAAACGAATTTCACATTTCTTGATGTGGCAAGGCTCGAACAAGTTTAAAGTATATTTTGATGTCTCATTTTGATTTTCGTGACTTATTTTTTCTATAATGTTTACCAGGTTCACTATAGGTTTATTGGTCCTGTTGTATTGGGAAAAAACTGAGTCTGAATATTGAAGATGACGTGTCATGACACGTGAACTGGTCAAAAGGTCAAAACGCAATAAATAGCCAAGAGGCACGGGCGACAACAGATATGGGGAGAAGAAAGCAACATAGGTGTGGACCGTTACTCAAATGGCACGAGTCTCGTACCTATTCGAGTCATTTAAAGACCGAAGATCGGAAGAAGTTGAAGATATGAATCTGATGACGTAAAAGAGTCTAAATACAGCATTAAATATCAAATACGTTAGAAAATTTGAATTAAATAGAAATGATTGTGTAACGTTTCTTCTAATGTCATTTATTGCTCATAATTGCCTCATTAAGACAAAGGCATTACACCTTCTCCTAGAATCAACTATAAAAGGAGAAAGACTCAACATCTGTAGGGACACGAAATATTATTGAGATTACACTAAAATACAAAACTACTTATTACTTTATTATTCTCAGAAATCTTCTATTATTTTCGTCTCTAGATTATCAGTAACCCGAATTTCTCTTTATTTCTAGCTTTGACCAAAGACTCAGATTTTTGGTTAAACAAATTGGTTCTGTTATCGGGAATCTGATAATCTATTCTTTTTACGTTACATCCTACCTGTTGTTATCATCATGTCAAACAACAACGAAAACATTCATGAAAATCAAGCACATCAAGTGGATGGAGATCAACGTGATGATCTTTCCCCTCAAGGTTCTCCACGTGGATCTCGTGAGGGCACTCCTAATGATCAATCTGAGCATGTTGATGGAAGAGATGAGGTTTTACAGAAAATAATTGACGTACGGGTTGAAAAAGCTTTAGAAGCTCTAATCCGTCGATTACCTGTTGCACCGTCAACACCAAATGACAACACGTTGGAAAATCCCCGTTCTGGGCTGATTAATTCGGGTAATGGAGAAACCCCCAGTGATTCACAGGAGGGGGAACCAGGTAATTCAACTACTTCTCATTGGCAAAATTTAGTACTAACCTTGCAGAAACAGCTTAAGGAACAAAACGAACGCATAGAGCAAATCCCCGGAGTTCCACCTGTGATTAGAGGAGTGGATATGGACAAATATTCACAACAACCTTGGAAGCCAAGTGTTGCTCCCCTTCCAATTCCTAAAAAGTTCAAAATACCCGACATTCCAAAATACGATGGTATAACAGATCCACGTGACCACGTGACTGCATTTACAACAGACGTGAAAGGCAATGACTTGACCAAACAAGAAATTGAATCAGTACTGGTCAAGAAATTTGGAGAAACACTCACCAATGGCGCATTAACCTGGTATTCTCTTTTACCTGAAAATTCTATAAATTCTTTTGTTGAGCTTGCAGATTCTTTTATTAAAGCACACTCGGGAGCTCAAAAGGTTGAGAAAAGAATGAAGGATATTTTCAAAATCAAACAAGGGGACTCCGAGTTGCTCAGGGATTTTGTTGATAGATTCCAACGTGAAAGAATGACTTTGCCTCGCGTTCCTGATAATTGGGCTGCAGTAGCTTTTGCAAGCAACTTAAATGACAAAAGTTCAGAAGCCACGAGAAAGATTAAGGAAAGTCTTCGTGAATTTTCTACAACTACTTGGAATGATGTTTATAACAGGTACAATACGAAGCTGCGAATCGAGGAAGATACCGTTCCCCAATTTCATCATGAAGAAAGCAACAGTTCCAGGAGATCAGAGATCGAGAAGAGATCGGGTAAGAATAGGTATGATCCATATATGGGACCTGCAGGGAAAGACTCACGGTCAAAGCATGATAGTCAACGGTATGATAAAAAATCGAGGAACAGGGAATCTGGTTCTTCATCAAGGTTCAAAAATGACCAAAACAGACAAGAGTCACGAGATGATGACAGAAGTTTAAAGGCAAGGTTTGGTGGATATAACTTTAATGTCACTACCTCCGAGCTCGTAGCTGTTTTGAGGAGCATGGGAGATAAGGTACGATGGACAAAAGAGATGCGGTCAAATCCAAATAGACGCAATCCAGACCATTTGTGCGAATTCCATAATGATCACGGGCATAAAACTTCAGAATGTAGATTCTTACAAAGTGAAGTGGATCATCTATTGAAACAAGGGTATCTCACTGAGTTATTTAGTGAGAAAGGTAAGCAAGCCTATATGAAAAATAGGCAAGAGCCACTAAAGCCCCCTTCACCCAAGAGAACTGTGAATGTTATAAGTGGGGGAGAAGATATTCACGGTGTAACATATACAGCTTCCAACAAGGTTTCTAAAGTAACGATAACACACGGGAAACGGGTACGGCAGGATTTAGAAAATGAAAGTATTTCTTTCGATGATATAGATACCGAAGTAGTAATGACCCCACATAACGACACTCTGGTAATATCTTTACTTGTACATGATACTAATGTAAAGAGTTTTGATTGATCCAGGAAGTTCCGTAAATATTATACTATTAAGGGTATTACGTGAAATGCAAGCTGAAGACAAAATGATACCTAAGGCGCATACCTTGTCCGGGTTCGACAATTCAAGTATGGTAACAAAAGGAGAGGTAATTCTAACAACTTTTGCTGCAGGTGTTGTTAAAGAAACTAAATTTCAGGTAGTAGATATGGAAATGGCTTACAATATGATCATGGGGAGACCTTGGATCCATGATATGGATGTTGTCCCATCAACTCTACATCAAGTTATTAAATTCCCATCACCGTGGGGAATTTGCCAAATTCGTGGGGATCAGCAGACAGCCAGAAGTATCAACGCTGTAACAGATACGAGCACCGTAAATAAAGAAAAATAGCAATTATAGGAAATAGTTGAAGGCATCAAGGATCAAACCTCAACTGAACAAGAAAAGACAGATTTAGACTCGAGACCTGATACAATTCAAGAACCTGAAGAGAATGAAAATATCTAAACAACAATCGAAGAGCTCGAGGCTGTGATATTATTGGAGCAATGGCCTAAACGGAAGGTTTATGTTGGAGCCAATTTAAGCTCAGACATGCGAGGTATGTTGATTGAATTTTTAAAAGCTAACGTGGACTGTTTTGCTTGGTCCCATGCTGATATAACAGGGATACCACCAGATGTAATGACTCACAAACTAAATGAAGACCCATCCTTCACACCAGTAAAGCAAAAGAAAAGAAAGCAAGGAGCTTTCAAAAATCAGGTGATTCAAGATGAGGTCCAAAAGCTATTGAAAATTGGGTCAATCCGCGAGGTAAAGTATCCTAATTGGTTAGCAAATACAGTTGTTGTACCTAAGAAAAATGGTAAGTGGCGGGTGTGCGTGGATTATACAGATCTTAACAAAGTCTGCCCAAAAGATTCTTTCCCTTTACCGCATATAGATCAGTTAGTTGATGCAACTGCAGGACATGAACTTTTGAGTTTTTTAGATGCATATTCGGGGTACAACCAAATTAAAATGGACCCTAGTGATGAAGAAAAAACTTCTTTCATCACAGACAGGGGGACTTACTATTATAAAGTAATGCCCTTTGGTCTCAAAAATGCTGGAGCAACCTATCAAAGGTTGGTCACCAAAATGTTCCAAGAACATTTAGGAAAAACCATGGAGGTATATATAGAAGATATGCTCGTCAAAACCCAACATTCTCATGATCATATTTCTCATTTATCTGTTACATTTGAAATTTTACGAAAATTTAATATGAAACTCAATCCAGAAAAATGTGCATTTGGGGTTGCCTTAGGCAAATTTTTGGGTTTTCTCGTTTCTAACCGTGGTATTGAGGTAAATATTTCTCAGATCAAAGCAATAGAGGAGATCCTTGATATCCTTACGAGTAAAAAAGAAGTCCAAAGGCTAATGGGAAGAATTGCAGCCTTGGGGATATTTATTCCCAAATCTTCAGAAAAATGCTTTAAATTTTTCTCCGCACTCAAAAAGCAAGATCATTTTGAATGGAACGAAGATTGCCAACAAGCCCTTAGAAATTTAAAAGCTTACTTGTCAAATCCACCACTATTGGCAAAACCAAAGGAAGGAGAAAAGCTACTCATCTATTTGGTTGTGTCAGAAGTTGCGGTAAGTGTTGTCTTAGTCCGTGAGGACCAAGGTAAACAATCTTCTATCTATTATGTAAGCAAGTCTTTACTAGATGCTGAAACACGATATCCACAACTAGAAAAATTAGCATTAGCTTTGATCATGGCATCTAGAAAATTAAGACCTTATTTTCAATGTCATCCCATTGTTGTAGTTACTGCTTTTCCATTACGAAACATTTTGCATAAACATGAATTGTCAGGGAGGTTAGCAAAATGGGCTATAGAATTAAGTGAATACGAAATCATTTATCAACCTAGGACTGCTATAAAATCTCAAGTATTAGCCGATTTCGTAGCTGATTTTAACCAGGGGATGCATTTAGAAGCAGAAAAAGAATTATAAGTTTTTAATGGTGCAAACCCTGGGACTTGGATTTTATTCACTGATGGTTCGTCTAATGTAAAAGGAGCAGGCCTAGGGATAGTTCTCATACCACCTACGGGTGAGACTATTAGACAGGCTATAAAATGTCATTCTATAACTAACAATGAAGCAGAGTATGAGGCTGTAATTGCAGGTCTAGAATTGGCACGAGAACTCGGCATAACACAGATTATAATCAAGAGTGATTCTCAACTCGTGGTCAATCAAATGCTGGGGACTTATACAACCAGGGAGACACGAATGCAAGAATATCTCGAAAAGGTACGGGAACTAATAAAGGTATTCCAAACTTGGAAGGTAATGCAGATCCCAAGAGATGAGAATGTGGAGGCAGATGCTTTAGCTAATCTCGCATCTGCAGCAGACGTAGCAAACGACGCAAATGCTTCAGTTGTACATTTATTTCATTCCGTTCTCGAACCTGATAAGAACGAGGTAAATTTTAGTCATTTAATATGGGATTGGAGAAACGAAATTATTGCTTTTATACAGCGCAGAACCGTGCCTGATGACAAAAGAAAAGCTTATGCACTTCGCAAAAAAGCTGCTCGTTATTGTTTACATCAAGGAAATCTTTATCGAAAGATGTTCGGTGAACCATTAGCAAGGTGTCTCGGACCTTCCCAAACAGAATATGTGATAAGGGAAGTACATGAAGGACATTGTGGAAATCACGCAGGAGGAAGGTCGCTGGTAAAAACGCTGATTCGAGCAGGGTATTATTGGCCTAAAATGGAAGAAGAAGCAAACGGTTTCGTGTCCAAGTGTGATAAATGTCAAAGATACGGCAATAATATGCATAGACCAGCTGAGCTACTGCATCCTATCATAGCTCTGTGGCCCTTCATAAAATAGGGAATGAATATCGTAGGTCCATTACCACAAGCAAAAGGTCAGGTGAAGTTTCTACTTGTACTTACTGATTATTTCACTAAATGAGTAGAAGCAGGAGCATTTAAACAGGTACGAGAGAAAGAAGTTAAAAACTTCATTTGGAGGAATATAATATGCCGCTTTGGAGTACCAAAGGAAATCGTGTGTGATAATGGTCCACAATTCATAGGAACTCAAATTAGAGAATTTTTTCAAAGTTGGCAAATTAAAAGGATAACATCTACACCATACCATCCAGTGGGTAGTGGACAAGCGGAATCCACAAACAAGGTCATTATCAACAACTTGAAAAAAAGGTTACAGGATTCAAAAGGTAATTGGCCTGAGGTATTACCTGGAGTATTATGGGCTTATCGTACAACGACAAAAACAAGCACGAAAGAAACACCATTTTCAATAGTTTATGGCGCGGAGGCCTTAATTCTAGTTGAAATAGGAGAATCGAGCACACGGTACGTTTAAGCAACGGAGGAATCAAATGATGAAGAGATGCGGGTGAACCTTGATTTGCTCGAAGGAAGAAAAGAAGCTGCATTAATAAGGATGGCAACACAAAAGCAAGTAATTGAACGGTATTATAACAGGAAAGCACGCCTCTGAATCTTTAAAATTGAGGACTTCGTGCTTAAAAAGGTGTTCCAATCTACAAAAGCTGCTAATTCAGGAAAGCTAAGTCCAACATGGGAAGGACCCTACAGAGTTCGTGACATTGCGGGAAAAGGAGCATACGAGTTGGAGACAATGGATGGCAAGGTTCTACCCTCACATTGGAATGCTGTCCACCTAAAGAGATATTATTTCTGAGAAAGTACCTACGATCAGGTATCGCTTTATTAGAATATTTCTTTGAATTGTTAAAATTTTACTAACGATTTTAGATGCTAGGCAAAAACCCTAACTCGTGCCAAATGATGAGTCACGGCCTGCACGGCAAAATGGAATATTCTAAAATTCCCAGCCCAGGGTTACAAATTAATCTGATGGAAATGTACGCGGGTTAGACAGTCTTCATCTCTAATCGCACCTCCGAGTCCCGTATGTTTTTCTGTTTCAGGAAAAGGACCAAAATTGAGAGAAACAAACAAGTGCTCGAGGCTTCATACTTCACCGCTCAAACACTTGGGGGACTACATATACACAGATACGTGCAAAAAAAAACAGATACAAAAATCGAACAAGATTGAGCAAGATTTAAGAGAAAAATCAAGCTACAAAGTGACAAGTGTTGAGCAAAAGTTATGGAGTTTTCAGCATTCATCATAGTGTTCTTTCCCATTAGAACAAAGGGAGATTTATATCATCATAGTGTTTTTTCCCATGAGAACAACAGAGTCACCTCTCAAACTCATGAGAACAATAGAGTAACCTCTCAAAACCTTCTTAATACATAAAGATAGGGTCATGACTATGTACTGAAACGGTTTATGAGGAAAAACCTTGTTTATTTTATATTTATTTTGTAAAAATCTGTTATAAGAAAAACAGTTACGAGAAAGTTATAGATGTATTTTAATACATGTAATATTCAAAAGCTTGTCCAAGTCCATGAATAAAAACTTGTCAAAGTTGTTTCAAACAAAACATGTGTATTCCTATTTCTTTCATCGTATTGTAACACCATTATGAAGTTGAGACGTCTTCTTCATTAAGTGTCGATATATATAAAAGGGCCCTCTTTTATAAACCTCATGTTAATAAGTCATGAGAAGAATCATAAATCTTTTTCAAAGGATAAAAATGTTAAACTATTCTATAAGTCCTAAATAGATAAGGAAAAGGCAAGAATAGAACACATTAAAGTACAAACAAACTTCTTGATATAATTAAAAAGACTAAGTAGAAACTTAGTCAACAAAAAGTTTATACAAGTGCCCCATTATGATAACTGGGGACTTTCACCAAAAAATCCCTTAAAAAATAACTAAGGGATAAAACCATCATCCAACAAAGAAAGTAAAAACAAAGTCTGGAAATTTAACTGGCCACTGAAGGGGTTGGCACATCAGAAGTTGCAATATTAATTTCACTTTCAGAAACAGCCACAGGCACGGTGGCAACTTCTGAAGAAGCAGCAACATGAGCGGTTTCAGCTAGGCTTGAAGTGTTAGGTTCAACGAGGGGAGCAAGAGTCACGGAAGTTTAAGCTTCCATAGACTAAGTCGTAGAAATTTCACCCTCGGGAGCTGGAATTGCAACATCTTCAACTTCAACTGCCACAGCAACGACTTCATCATTTACAGGTTCCTTAACCACAGGAGCTTCAATTGCCGGAGAAGGAAAGTCAAGTGGTTGTTGGGTTCTTTCAATGGTTTCTAAAACTTTGGCCAACTCTGAGTTTAAGTCAAAGTTTTCTTGACTGGACTCCATTAAAGCATCACGACGAGAGTTTAAGAAAGCCCAACCCACCTCTAAATCAAACTTCTCCTCAAGAAGTTCATACTCCCTTTCCCAAATAGCAAGATCATTCTTTAACACTTGATGTTCAGCTAAATGAGAATCAAGGGAAGCTTCAAGGGAGGCATGGGAACTCTCTAAGGCACTTACTTTGCAGAGGAGATCCTTAAATCAGCTTGAAGTTGAGTCAAGTTATGCACTAATTCTCCTGCATATTCTTCTTTCTTGTCCAAGAGTGCCTTAAGTTCTCTAATTTCTTCACTTGACTTTGATAACTGTTCTGAAAAGCGACATTCAAGGCGCTCCTTGTCTTTTTCAAATTGACTTGAAGAAGCTTTGGCAACTGCTAACTCAGAAGTCAGACCTCGCTTTTGTTGCTCCAGGTGATTTCTACTCTCTTGCAATTCTTCTATAGTTCCCTGAGCATTCTCAAACTACTCTTTTCAATTAGCTGCTTCTAGCTGGGCTCTGTCACACCTCCTTTTTACGTACCCGAGAGGGTACAAGGGAGTTTTTCCAATTAAAGGACAATCGAAACGGGATTTATTTATTTATTTCAGAGTCGCCACTTGGGAGATTTAGGGTGTCCCAAGTCACCAATTTTTATCCCGAATCGAGGAAAAGAATGACCCCATATTACAGTCTGCGTACCAGAAATACGGATAAGGAATTCTGTTAACCCGGGAGAAGGTGTTAGGCATTCCGGAGTTCCGTGGTTCTAGCACGGTCGATCAACTGTTATATTCGGCTTGGTTATCTGATTTTATACAAATATGAACTTATGTGCAAAATTTTATCTTTTTACCGCTTTCTTAATTATTGTTATTATTTTACGAGAATTGCAACGTCGTGAAAACATATCTCGAACCACGTTACATCAATGCACCCGTGGTTGTTTGACATATCTCGACTCGGTTGAGATTTGGATTTAGGTCACATAAATGTGCACCCGAGTTAAGGAAAATAAATTTATTAAAACGTACTTAGAGCAACTAGCGTATTGTTATTTTGGGAAAGGCCGTAAAATTAGCTAAACGGCCTGTCCCGAATTCTAAGTATTTCAACATATACATTTAGAGGGCCTTGCAGCTTTGTACATTTTTTGTTTGTCGAGGCTCGTCTCATTTATTATTAAAAGAGTTTGCAACGTCATGGAAATGCATCTCGGATCACGCCACAGTCGATGTACCCATGATTAGAGACACATTTCGATTCCGCTGAGATTTGGATTTGGGTCACATAAATGTGCACCCGAGTTTAAGGAGATAGCGTTATTAAATACGCGCTTGAAGAGACTATCGCGTTATTATCCTGGGAGGGCCGTGAGATTTGCTAAACGACCCGCCCTGGAAACTGAATGCTTCGATATATACATTTACCGAGGGCCCCGCAGCTTGTGCATTTTTATTTGTCGAGGCTCATTTCGTCTTTATTTTAAAAGGATATCCTATAGCAACTACGTTTCTTGTCGCGTTTGTCTCTACTAATTGAAAGCAGAGATAGTCCTAGTTAAGTACATGCTTGCAGGTTATTTATAGCAGGATTCAGAATGCTTTTTACAAAATTAGAAACAGGGTCACGCCCACGGGCAAGCGATCGAATCTTATGGTCCCAAGCCCAGCTCATGCGGGATGGTCCAGGCCTGGGCCACTGTTTTTCCGATGAAGGCCTGCTTAGTTTGCTTCGACTTGGGCTCGACCTTCGTGAGGTTGAGATCGTAAACTTGTGTTCCTTGTTCTAAAGTGTGGTTTACCAGTTATACGAGACAGTTTATCAAAAGGGAAGGAACTTAACTAGTAATGGATAGTTTTCATGCTTGGCATGCATTAAAGAATATGCTAAACACAATTAGCCAAAGTCTAAGATACAACCTACTGCATTGTGAATCCTTTTATCTACTAGCCTATATACACAATCTAACATTCAATTACCATACATTGATATTTACTAGGCATGAGGGACTACCTCCAGTATCCAAACAAGAATGTAAACTATTATACATTACATGATGTTCAATATAACAGTCTATGTATGAAATAAACATCTTCAACTCTTCTCTTTTGTATTCACGCTCAACTTTCAAGTTACATTGACAGTGTATTAATCGTGTACCTGGTCTAGCAAAGCAAAATAAGAAGGAGAATGATCAGCTGAGTAGTATGCAACAAACACAGCAACAGCAAATAAACAGCACAACACAACAACAAACAATCAGCCACAATGATGAAGCTCACAAGTGGTCGAGCAACAAACAATCAATCCCAGAAACAGAATGGTGAACCAACAGAAAAACCAGAGTATTCAATGTAACAGCACCGGCAGTTCAACAATCACAAACAGCTCGGCAAATAACCAACAACAATTGGCAAAGACAGCTTGACCAACTTGAACTCTTATGCAGTTTTCAGACAGTACGCATTCACAGTATTCTGAAATTTCTTTCTGTTTTTTCCTCTCTGAAGACTAAAAACTGTCCAGCCCTCTTTATGTTTTGAGACAGCTTATTTATAAGCTAATAACCCAGTACAGTCAAGCTGTCTGGATCCTGCAAATTGCAGTCTGCCCATAGCCCTTAGCTTCCCATGCCTAAAGGCACTTTTCTTGGTAAACTTAATCAGGCCCCATGCTTTGTCCTATTGCTCTAATCAAGAGTTATGGGTTTAAAGTATTCATTTAATCCCCATGCTCTTATGTTTTGTTCCCCATTGTCATTAGGTTAATAATACTTTAATTACCACTTGACATGCTCTTAAGTTAATGACTGACCAAACTTTGTTTAATGCCAAGATTACCCTTAAACCTTGCATATTACTGTATTACCCTAACTCTTAATAGTCAGTATATAAACCTCTCTGATTTCAACTAATCACTGACTACTAATTACTTAACTTAAACTCAATGCTCACTTCAGGTGGATCTGTTAGCTTTCCATAGCTAACAATCAACTTTCAGCCTAAATTCAGCCAATGATTCCAATTCAATCAAACAGGGGTGCCAATTAAAGGGTACGAGTTGGTCATGCTGATACAAGTAATACCAAACAGAAACAGGCATAGTAATCAATACTGAAATTCAACTCCTGATTTTCTAATCTTTTAAGTGAATTTAGTTGACGACACCTATTTAAATGACTATAAGAACTATAATATACAGCAAACAATCATCAAAACTATAAAACAAACTAAATATTTAACTCAAAATTCAAATACATGGACAGATAGGTCAGAACCCAAACCAAACTAGAACATGAACGACAGATAGAATTTAGGAGGACAAAGGAAAAGGAAAAATTACCTCAGGGATATGAATTTAAGACTGACTCAAGCTCGAACTCGGACCAGGTCATTTTGGGGTCTAATGGACTTTAACCGAAGTGCTCTCAACTGAGAACACCTCGGTAAAAGTCTATTAGACCCTGATCCTGCTACTGATTCGGACAGACCCCCCATAGATCTGAGTTCTAGGGTTCTTGAGGTTCGAGTTAGGGGTTCGAGCCCCTTTGGTTAGATTTGAACGAAAACAAAGCCGTTCAGGGGGGTGAGGGAGGTCAGGAGATGCTGTGGTGTGAGTTTGGGGTCAAGGGGTGTAGATCGGGGTTTGGTCTTGAATCTTCAAATCAAGATTCGAGATGACGGAGTGTGATTCGAGGCCAGGGAGTAACCGATTTGGGTTTGGGGTGGTGAGATGCATCAGGGGTGTTATTTTGGTGGTCATCGGAACCGTGGTTGCCGGGCTTACGGTGGAAAACCTAGGGCTGCTAGGGTTTCAGAGGAAAGGGGTTCTGGGACGAAGGGTAAACAGTGGGTTAGGGGGGGTTGGTTTGGGGCGTGGGGTAAGAGGTTAGGTTTATATACGGGCTAAGGGTTTAGATCCTGGCCGTGGGATCAAATGAGATCAAAGGCCAGGATCCATTCATTTAGGAGGGACGACGTCGTTCGGGTGTGTGGTAAGACCGGGTGGGGGAATGGATCGGGTTAAATTTGACGGGTCTAGGGGAGGGCCTGGGTCCGTTGGATCAATGTGGATGAACGGTTCAGATTGAGTTTGCCTAAACGGCGTCGTTCTGACTTAGCTGGGGCTGCATTGGACCGTTTGATTGCAACCAATCAACGGCCCCGATTGAGGCGCAGATACGGTGTCGTTTGAGTTGTCCCTGGGCAGCCTGGTTTGGGCTGGGTCAATTTTAACTGGTTTGGGCCTGATTTTAGTTTCATTTCTTGGCCCAAACAGATTTTCTTTACTCTTTTCTTTTGTTTTCTAATAATAAAAAATAAAACTAAAAAATAATAAAAAAAACAAAATTAAAACAACCATTAATTTAACACTTAACACAATTATCACACAAAAATATAAAATAGGTTAAATCACACCCTAGAATAAAAGATGCACATTTTTTGTGAATTTTCTTTTACTGACCGAATTATGGTATACATGACACACATATTTTGTATTTTGTTTGATAAGATTAAATAAAATAATAATAAAAAAATGGACAGAACCACAAATGACTACCAACACGTGTTACGTAAAATTGAAAAATTGTACAGTGAGGCCATTCGTTATTATTTTTGATTTCTTTTGGAGTGATTTTCCGTGAAGCAAAAATCACGTGCTTACAGCTGCCCTTCTTTGCCCGAAGACACGAAGGGTTTTCGCGCAAAGATAAAGCGGGCGATTTTTGCTCGTCCGAATACTCCGTGTGAAGCATTTTTGAAAAATATTTGACCGAACCTTTGCCTCAGAGGTTTCCTACATATCCTGGGCTGAACAGGAATCAGGTCAATATAGTTCGGGAAGTTTTGGTAGCTGGGACTACCCTGTGACTGTAGTGTTCGCTGCTGTTGTGTGCTGTTACATGCTGCTGTAGGATGTTACCGCTTACCGATCTCCTTGTTACATTGTTCTAAAAGAAAAACATGAAGCTAGGCTAGACTATGGATCACAAGATCTCGTCCATCTTCAATTTGTTCTTGTCGTCTCGCTTTCTTGCCGGCCTGTGCTTCGTCTAGTGCTTTTCTTCCGTGAATTTGGGGATGACACTGGTCTTTTGCCTTTCTGAACGCCAGTTTTTATCATTTTGCTTGGTCCGCTGGGGACATGGCTTTTTCATTAAGCTTTTCAGCGGTTCCTCTGGTGGTACGGCTCTCTTCATCAGATTTGCTATGATGGGCATGATTTGATGTCCACCAGCCGCTTCTTTCAAGACGCGTCTTTTGACACATGCACTCGAGTTTGCAACCTTCTGCCTCCTGGTGCTGGGGATTTTTATTGTTTCCTGCTGGGTATTCCTGTTGTAACCTTCTGTCTCCTGGTGGGGTTACTGCTCTCAAAACCTGAAATATTTAAACTAAAACATGAAAATATTCCTCTCGTTATACAGTTGGGCGCCTATTTAAACTAAAACTGAAAATTATTCCTCTCGTTATACAGGTGGGCGCCTATTCAAACTAAGACATGAAATTATTCCTCTCGTTATACAGGTGGGTGCCTATCTAAACTAAGACATGAAAATTATTCCTCTCGTTATACAGGTGGGCGCCTATTTAGACTAAGACTGAAAAGTTATTCCTCTCGTTATACAGGTGGGCGCCTATTTAAACTAAGACTGAAAATTATTCCTCTCGTTATACAGGTGGGCGCCTATTTAGACTAAGACTGAAAAGTTATTCCTCTCGTTATACAGGTGGGCGCCTATCTAAACTAAGACTGAAAATTATTCCTCTCGTTATACAGGTGGACGCCTATTTAAACTAAGACATGAAAATTATTCCTCTCGTTATACAGGTGGGCGCCTATTTAAACTAAGACTGAAAATTATTCCTCTCGTTATACAGGTGGGCGCCTATCTAAACTAAGACATGAAAATTATTCCTCTCGTTATACAGGTGGGCGCCTATTTAAACTAAGACATGAAAATTATTCCTCTCGTTATACAGGTGGGCGCCTATCTAAACTAAGACATGAAAATTATTCATCTCGTTATACAGGTGGGCGCCTATTTAACTAAGACTGAAAAGTTATTCCTCTCGTTATAAGGGTGGGCACCTATTTAAACTAAGACTGAAAAGTTATTCCTCTCGTTATACAGGTGGGCGCCTATTTAAACTAAGACTGAAAATTATTCCTCTCGTTATACAGGTGGGCGCCTATTTAACTAAGACTGAAAAGTTATTCCTCTCGTTATACAGGTGGGCGCCTATTTAAACTAAGACTGAAAATTATTCCTCTCGTTATACAGGTGGGCGCCTATTCAAACTAAGACATGAAAATATTCCTCTCGTTATACAGGTGGGCGCCTATCTAAACTAAGACATGAAAATTATTCCTCTCGTTATACAGGTGGGCGCCTATTTAGACTAAGTCTGAAAAGTTATTCCTCTCGTTATACAGGTGGGTGCCTATTTAAATTAAGACTGAAAATTATTCCTCTCGTTATACAGATGGGCGCCTATCTAAACTAAGATATGAAAAATATTCCTCTCGTTATACAGGTGGGCGCCTATTTAGACTAAGACTGAAAAGTTATTCCTCTCGTTATACAGGTGGGCGCCTATTTAAAATAAGACTGAAAATTATTCCTCTCGTTATACAGGTGGGCACCTATTTAGACTAAGACTGAAAAGTTATTCCTCTCGTTATACAGGTGGGCGCCTATTTAAACTACGACTGAAAATTATTCCTCTCGTTATACAGGTGGGCGCCTATCTAAACTAAGACATGAAAATTATTCCTCTCGTTATACAGGTGGGCGCCTATTTAGACTAAGACTGAAAAGTTATTCCTCTCGTTATACAGGTGGGCGCCTATTTAAACTAAGACTGAAAATTATTCCTCTCGTTATACAGGTGGGCGCCTATTTAGACTAAGACTGAAAAGTTATTCCTCTCGTTATACAGGTGGGCGCCTATTTAAACTAAGACTGAAAATTATTCCTCTCGTTATACAGGTGGGCGCCTATTTAAACTAAGACTGAAAATTATTCCTCTCGTTATACAGGTGGGCGCCTATCTAAACTAAGACATGAAAATTATTCCTCTCGTTATACAGGTGGGCGCCTATTTAAACTAAGACATGAAAATTATTCCTCTCGTTATACAGGTGGGCGCCTATCTAAACTAAGACATGAAAATTATTCCTCTCGTTATACAGGTGGGCGCCTATTTAACTAAGACTAAAAAGTTATTCCTCTCATTATACAGGTGGGCGCCTATCTAAACTAAGACATGTTTGAATTTGTTTCCTCGTTCTTCCGAGAAAACTTTGACAACGGCAGAAAATTTTCTGCCCCCAGTTTTGGTGATTTTTCTGGCATTTGCGTCCTGCTGCCATCATCAACCTTTATTATCCTGCAGCAAACAAAAGAATTTAGTTAGTTTTAATCATGGTGGGCAGCGGTGTCCTTCCCGCTGGGGGATTGATTTTTCCTTTTCTTTTCCTTGCTCTGTGCTCCAACAACTGGTTGGCGGATGACGTTGCTTGCTGGGGGTGCCCTGCCTGCTGGGGGTGGTTTTCCATTTATCCCCTTTTCTGCTTTCTCTTTTCAGGACATGTTGTGGGAATTCGCTTTAATCCCGAAACCACTCCCTTCAGGAGTTTACTTCCTCCCAGAACTGCAAGGCATAGAATTGCATTGCCTGGGGATATCTTGCACCGGATTGATTTCCCTTTATTGCGGCATCTGACCACTTCGGATTTGGGTCCGGGATTTATAGACATTCTACGGGGAAGCCTTCTTGGAACTCGGTCCACAAATCCTTCACCCGTCATCTTCCGCTTTCTTTAAATCACCCTTCTTTCTACACAATTCGTCCTTTGGTTTTGCAACCGATGCCTTTTGTCTTATTGCCTCGGCTCTTGGCCTACCCTTTTCGTATTTTGCTTTTTTACCCTTTCGGCCTCTGGTAGTAAACTTTGAAAAATCTTTTTCAAAACGAATTCTTAGAAAGAAAAATGAAAAAGATAGAAAAGGAGGAAAATCTTTCTGAACCAATACTTGGTGAAAAAGGGAAAAGAGAAGAACTTTTCTGGATGACATGACTGGTCCTTGTGATCATGACGTGCACCATAGATTCCCGACCCAGTCTATTTGTATCAATCAACTTGCCTGATGACCTTACTTGTTGGGGATAAACGGGCGTCCATTTCTTTGTGAACGTGTATCCTTTTGTTGATCTGTCTTGTCGCCACATAGTGCCTTTCGAGGGGTTTTCACTAATGAGACTCTCTCTTTTCTTTCAGCTCCCGGCGCCTTATGGTTCCTGTGAAGGTTTTCACCGATAAGACTCTCTCGTTTTATATCTCTCATCTTTCGTCGCCTTGTGGTGCCTGCGAAGGTTTTCACCGCCAAGACTCTCTCATTTTATTTTTTCAACGGAGGATTGGAGTGCTGTCGATATGACCCTCTCTTCTGGAGACTCCTTTGGAATATCAATTCATTTCCAGTTTTATGCTCCTCTTCTTTGCCGGGGATCAGTGTATTATTCTCGGCTTTATTTGCCTGACTTGGCACTTCTTGGATATTGATCGGGAGGTCTTTTGGGACGTCGATGTTGGTTTTGGTGTGGGGCTAAAAGAAAGGCTATCAAAAAATGAAATAACTTTGATGAGTGATCCACTACAACTTTTGGAATCAAACCTTTGTTGGATCTTTAAAACATAACCTCTGCCCCAGTTTTCTTGCTTGGGGGATTTTATTTTTTTACACTATGTTGAGCTACGTGCGTTACGCACACTGTGCCTATTATGCATACTTATGGACATTATGCACACTATGACCGAGCCGTGAGGCGCCTACGTATCCTCTTTGAGGAATCATGTCAAACGTAGTTCCCACGGTTTTATTTTTCTTGTGATTTTTATCTCTCTTTTTTTTTCTCTTTTTTTTTTCTTTTAAAAATTTTCTTTTCTTTTCTTTCTCTTTTTCATATCTTTTCCATTAGTGATTCCAAAAGAGGGGTATGAAAGAATAACTTAAGGCTCAAAAAGGGGGAAACAAGGTTTAACAGTGTTTGGATAGAAGAAAGAATTGCCTCTGTCATTTCATTATCCAATAAGTACCAAGTACAAGCAAACGACCCGATAATTGCCACAATCAAAGAAATTACGCATAATATCTTTTGACTGCATCCGAATTGATAGCCATGTCAACACATCTCCCCTCGATATCCGTCAAACACAAAGCACCGTTGGACAACACTCTGGTCACGATATAAGGCCCTTGCCAATTTGGGGCGAACTTGCCTTTTGCTTCGACCTGATGCGGGAGGATCCTCTTTAATACCTGCTGCCCTACTTCAAACTTCCTGGGGCGTACCTTCTTATTATATGTTCTTGCCATTCTCTTCTGATACAGCTGACCATGGCACACTGCTGCCAATCTTTTCTCGTATATCAAGCTCAACTGTTCCAATTGAGCTTTGACCCATTCATTATCATCAATCTCGGCTTCAGCGACAATCCGGAGGGACGGAATTTTGACCTCCGCCGGTATTACGGCCTCAGTTCCGTACACCAACAAATAAGGAGTTGCACCTATGGAAGTCCGGACGGTAGTGCGATAACCCAACAGAGCAAAGGGTAATCTCTCGTGCCATTGTCTAGATCCTTCCACCATCTTTCGCAGTATCTTCTTGATGTTTTTATTGGCTGCTTCGACCGCTCCATTCGCCTTGGGGCGATATGGGGTGGAATTGCGGTGTGTAATCTTGAATTGCTGGCATGCCTCTCTCGTCAAACTGCTGTTAAGATTTGCACCATTGTCCGTAATGATCACTTTTGGGATCCCAAATCTGCAGATGATATGGGAGTGAACAAAGTCCACCACTGCCTTTTTAGTTACCGACTTGAAGGTTTTAGCCTCAACCCATTTGGTGAAGTAGTCAATGGTTACCAGAATGAACCTATGACCGTTGGATGTTGCCAGCTCGATAGGTCCAATGACATCCATGCCCCATGCCACAAACGGCCAGGGTGCTGACATCGTATGTAACTCTGTTGGCGGAGAATGAATCAGATCTCCATGTATCTGACACTGATGGAATTTCCTCACGAAAGTGATATAGTCATGCTCCATGGTAATCCAATAATACCATGCTTGAAGGATCTTCCTTGCCAATACATATCCGCTCATATGTGGCCCACAAACTCCAGCATGTACCTCTGCCATAACCGTCGTGGCTTGACCGGCGTCTATACATCTTAACAATCCCAAATCCGAGGTTCTTTTGTACAACACTCCTACGCTGAGGAAGAAACCATTTGACAGACGCCGAAGGGCTCTTTTTTGGTCTCCAGTGGCCTGTTCCGGATATATCCCCATTTTGAGGTACTCCTTGATATCATGAAACCAGGGCCCGCCATCTGCTTCCTCTTCCACCGTGTTGCAATAAGCGTGCTGATCACGAACCTGGATGTGTAGAGGGTCAACATACATTTTGTCAGGGTGGTGCAACATTGATGCTAAGGTGGCCAATGCATCCGCAACCTCGTTATGAACTCTCGGGATATGTTTGAACTTCACCGATCGAAATCGCTTGCTCAGATCATGCAAGCATTGTCGATATGGTATGAGTTTCAAATCCCGTGTTTCCCATTCACCCTGAATCTGATGTACCAAGAGGTCCGAGTCTCCCAAGACCAAAACGTCTTGGACATCCATGTCCGCAGCCAATCGCAGACCCAAAATGCAAGCTTCGTACTCGGCCATATTATTGGTGCAATAGAAGCGTAGTTGAGCCGTAACAGGATAATGGCGTCCTGTTTCAGAAATGAGTACTGCTCCTATTCCAATCCCTTTCGCGTTCGCAGCTCCATCGAAAAAAAGCTTCCAACCTGGTTCCTCGGGTAACTCCAGCTCATTCGTATGCATTACCTCTTCGTCGGGAAAATACGTTCTTAAAGGCTCGTATTTTTCATCAACGGGATTCTCTGCCAAATGGTCGGCCAGCGCCTGGGCTTTCATGGCTGTCCTCGTCACATAGACGATATCAAACTCTGTGAGCAGAATTTGCCATTTTGCCAACCTTCCTGTGGGCATAGGTTTCTGAAAGATATACTTCAATGGGTCCAAACGGGATATGAGATAAGTAGTATACGAGGACAGGTAGTGCTTCAACTTCTGAGCTACCCAAGTTAGGGCGCAACATGTTTTCTCGAGTTGAGTGTACTTGACCTCATATACTGTGAATTTCTTGCTAAGATAATAAATGGCTTGCTCCTTCCTTCCTGTGTCATCATGTTTCCCCAGTACACAACCAAACGAATTTTCCAGGACCGTCAGATAAAGAATTAAGGGCTTCCCTGGCTTAGGCGGGATCAACACGGGTGGATTAGACAGATACCCTTTGATTTGGTCGAAAGCCTCTTGACACTCTGCCGTCCAACTTACCGCAGCATCCTTTTTCAGCAGCCGAAATATGGGCTCACAAGTTGTTGTGAGTTGAGTGATAAACCTGCTGATGTAATTGAGTCTACCCAGCAAACTCATTACCTCTGTTTTGTTCTTTGGCGGTGGCAAATCTCGGATGGATTCGATCTTGGATGGGTCTAACTCAATCCCCCGTCGACTGACGATGAATCCTAACAGCTTTCCTGATGGGACCCCGAATGCGCATTTGGCCGGGTTGAGCTTGATATCATACCTTCGGAGTCTTTGGAAAAATCTCCTTAGGTCTGCTACATGGTCTTCCTGACGCCAAGATTTTATGATCACATCATCTACGTACACCTCAATTTCTTTGTGTATCATGTCGTAAAACACAGTAGTCATTGCTCGCATGTACGTTGCCCCGGTGTTCTTCAATCCGAACGGCATTACCCGATAGCAGTAAGTTCCCCATGGCGTAATAAAAGCTGTCTTTTCCGCATCTTCCTCGTCCATTAGGATCTGATGATAACCCGCATAACAATCCACAAAGGATCCGATCTCGCGCCCAGCGCAATTATCGATCAAGATATGGATGTTGGGCAATGGAAAATTGTCCTTGGGACTTGCTTTGTTGAGGTTGCGGTAGTCGACGCACACCCTGATTTTTCCATCCTTCTTTGGGACTGGTACCACATTGGCCAACCACTCGGGATATCGAGTGACCCGAATGACCTTCGCCTGCAACTGCTTAATCACCTCTTCTTTGATCTTTACACTCATTTCTGTTTTAAATTTCCTTAGCTTTTGCTTGACCGGAGGGTATGCCGGATCAGTGGGTAATTTGTGAACCACTAAATTGGTGCTTAATCCCGGCATATCATCATATGACCATGCAAAAACATCTTTGAATTCCACAAGGGTTTTGATCAATTCTTCCCTGACATTCGGCTCAATATGGATGCTGATTTTGGTTTCTCGGACATTATCAGTGTCTCCTAGATTCACAGCCTCAGTGTCATTTAGGTTAGGTTTGGGTTTTTCTTCAAATTGGCACAGTTCTCGGTTTATCTCTTCGAAGGCTTCATCTTCATCATATTCAGAGTTATCGTCACAAATGACCCCTTGTATCATTAAGTCGGATTCAGATTGATTTATTAGACTAGGTCGAAGATCCGCTGTGCATGCCATGTCATTAGAACCAGTAAAAAAGAACTGTTCAGAAAGAAAAAGAACAAAACAAAATTAAAATGAGACAAAAGAAGAGAACTTTATTAAACTTGCGGGATAAAAGGGTTCACACTTTTACAAAACAAAAGTAAAATTTGGATTACACCCTGGAATAATCCGAACAAAACAAAACAAACAAAAACATAAATCAAAGCCTACTACCAAGACTCCCCTCGGACAGGAAGAGGAGTAACTGTCCAATTGCTGGTTTTGCCCTCAGGCCCCACAAACTGTATCTCTGCTCTGCTGGAACCTTCTCCAGCTTCTACCATACTGACATCAGTGAATAGCCTCTCGAAACTCTAATTCAGGTCCCCATCCATACCAATCAATGGTCCTAGAATCTTTGGGACTGGCGGCCCCTTGGCACTTGCTCTGACAAAAGACCTTGAGAGACGTGGCACCGGCTTGGGCAGAAACCAAACCCTCTTCTTCATTTTTCGCGCTTGCTTCCTATCTGCCGCGGTTGGTTTGAACCCCAAACCGAAGTTTTCCAGGTTCTTGGGCAGGGAGACAGGTTGGACAATCCCCTGAAGCTCAACCCCAAGCCTTTTCCCGGCACAAACCCGTTGCCCAGCATCTCCGAGACCATCATGATTGTTGCGGAAGCTACCCTAGGGTACTGAAGGATCTCACCCTCAGAAATCTTATTTGCCGACATTGTATCAAAAATCTGGTAGACCCAAGGACCTTTGTCATCCTCGGTCTCTACGAAAGGCACAATGGCGCCACCCATGGTGCATGCCGTGTCCTCGTCGTGCAGGACGACCTCTTGTCTATCCCACTCGAACTTGATCATCTAATATAGGGTGGAAGGCACTGCTTTGGCTGCATGAATCCACGGTCGTCCTAACAGAAGGTTATAAGATACTGTGGCATCCAACACCTGGAACTCCATGGTGAACAGGACTGGACCGATGGTCAATTCAAGCACAACATCCCCCACAGTGGCTGTTCCGTTTCCGTCAAACCCTCGGACGCAGATGCTATTCTTGCGGATTCTTCCATGGTCGATCTTTAACTGGTTTAGGGTGGATAATGGACAAATATTGGCGCTTGAACCGTTGTCCACCAATACCCGAGTGACTACCGAGTTTTCACATTTGACAGTTAGGTAGAGAGCTTTATTATGCTCCGTACCTTCTACCGGCAGATCATCATCTGAGAAAGTTACCCTGTTCACCTCGAAAATCTTGTTGGCAATGGTTTCCAGGTGGTTTACAGAAATCTCGTTGGGCACATGAGCTTCGTTCAATATCTTCATCAGGGCCTGGCGATGTTCCTCAGAATGGATCAGTAATTACAGCAGCGAGACCTGGGCTGGTGTTTTCTTTAGCTGTTCGACCACGGAGTAGTCCTGCACTTTCATCTTCCTCAAAGAATCCTCAGCCTCTGCTTCGGACACAGGTTTCTTGGTTGTAGCGGGGTTGGTTCTTCTCAGCTCCACCGGAGCAAAACACCGACCTGATCGAGTCAGCCCTTGCGCTTCACAACTAACTTCCTCCACTTGTTTTCCTTTGTACATCACGACTGCCTTCTCGTATTTACAAGGCACAGCCTTGCTATCAATCATCGGCAGCTGGACTACAGGCTTTATAGTGACTAGTTCCCTGTACACCCCTTTCAACACAACTGCAGGCGTGGGTGGAGTCCCTGATATTACCAACTTGTTTGGCTCGAGTTTGCTTGTTATGGCGGATAGGCTCTTTCCCAATATCACTATTGTCTTGACGCATTCTCCCTGTGACTGTACCCCCGTCCCTCCATTGGTCGATCCTTCTTTCGGAGCAGCCTGGATCATCATCACTGTCTGTGAGGGCTGTCTCAACTCTCCTCCCTCATACACCAACTTGATAATGTGATCTCGTGGTGTGCTGGCAGTGGGTTCTGATTGATGTTAGGTGCCTCTGGCGTCTGGACCTCGATTTTGTTAGCATCAATGAGGTCTTGTATCGCCTGCTTCAGTCTCCAACATTTTTCAGTTTCATGTCCCAGCATTCCTGAGCAGTACTCACAGCTTATTGACCTGTTCACATTTTGGGATGGGGGGTTTTGCTCTCTAGGTTCGACAGGACTCACCAAACCCAACCGTCTCAATTTGTGGAATACGGCGGTATAAGACTCTCCCAGCTCAGTAAAGGCTCTATGTTTTTGTAGCCTATCATTCTTAGCAGCTTGACTCCCTCGAAAACCTGTCCCTGGAGGGTTC
Source organism: Nicotiana sylvestris (assembly GCF_000393655.2). Classification (NCBI taxonomy): domain Eukaryota; kingdom Viridiplantae; phylum Streptophyta; class Magnoliopsida; order Solanales; family Solanaceae; genus Nicotiana; species Nicotiana sylvestris. The sequence continues at coordinate 62,315,075 of NC_091058.1, forward strand.
CTGTATGCTCTGGGTGGAGGGTAGGTACTTTGTGGTGGTGGGTAGGTATTATGTGGAGCTGGGTATGTATTGTGGGGAGCTGGCGCACGCCATTGTGGGCGAACCGGAGGTTGGGTGTATGTCTGGGCTTGATGGACGGTGAAATGCGGTTCTTGGGGTGGATAGTAGTGATGTGGTGGGTTGTATGGGTAGTTTGGCCTGTGAGGTCTGGGTTGGTTGTAGTGTGGCTTGCCGGACCCGGACCAACTGCCTGCCTCGATCGTGGCAATTTCTTCTTTCTTTCTTCTCAGCGCACCTCCCATGTCGTTCTGAATAGCCTGGGTCGTTGCTTTGAGTGCTGAGTAATTCTGGATTTTGTCAGACCTCAGACCCTCTTCTATCATGACCCCTATCTTCACCACCTCGTTGAAGGATTTTCCAACCGTCGTCACCAAGTGACCAAAGTAGGTTGGATCCAATGTTTGCAAGAAATAGTCCACCATCTCTCCCTCTCTCATGGGAGGATCGACTCTGGGCGCTTGCTCTCTCCAGCGGAACCCGAACTCGCGAAAACTTTCCCCGGGTTTCTTCCCGGTCCTCAATTATGTGAGACGGTCAGGGACTATCTCGAGATTGTATTGAAAATGACCCGCGAAAGCCTGCGCCAGATCATCCCAAGTGTACCATCTACTGGAATCCTGCCTGGTATACCATTCCAGTGCAGATCCGCTCAGACTTTGGCCGAAATAAGCTATCAGCAGCTTATCTTTGCCGCCTACCCCTCTCATTTTGCTACATAATCCCCGCAAATGTGCCATGGGATCACCATGCCCTTCATATAAATCAAATTTGGGCATCTTGAACCCAGCCGGGAGTTGGACGTCCGGGAAAGGGCATAGATCTTTGTAAGCCACGCTGACTTGGTTGCCCAATCCGTGCAGGTTCCTGAAGGACTGCTCCAGGCTTTTGAACTTCCTCAATACCTCATCCTGTTCAGGGGCTTTAACCGGCTTTTCAATCTCTGCCGGTACCTCCAAGTGCGGATTGTAGGCCTGTGGTTCGGGGGCATGGAATGTAGGCTCAGGGGGATAGTATTGCGTATCGTGAGCCTAAAACAATGGCTCACTGGTCGTTCTTTGCAGGGTGGCTGATGTGGGTCCCATAAAAGTGGGAATATTTGGTGTTGGGAGAGGTTGATGGGGTGGTGGAGCTTGGGAATCATGGGGGCTTCTTTCCTGATGATAACGGGGATTCGGGAGGCTTGTTGAAGGACCGGAGTGAGGGTATTCCGGCATGTGCCCCAGTGGCTCAGGGCTCTTTTGTGCTTTGGCTAGAGCTAGCTGCATTGCATTCATTTCTAGTACCATCCTTTCAATCTTTTCCATCGCTTCTTTTAACAACTGGCTCATCGGCCTTTCTTCCTCGTTACTATTCTCTGAAGTAGTCATGCTTGTTGTTACTGGTCCTTTGGATCTGGTTTAATAAGAGTGTGTTGCCAGAATTTTTTAACAACTAACAGTCTGGGTTTAGACAACAACAAACTTTGTTAGCGTTAGAGTTTAACAGCTTTGATCACAACACATAGAGGATGCAATGCTCCTAGGCAGTTAACCATTTCTACATGCTTTGCTTCAAACAATATGCGTCATCCCGGCTTGCTCATTTGTCCTTTTTTAAAGTACTTTGGGAAACCCTGTATTTTATTTTATTTTTGTATTTTCTTTTTCTCTTTTTTTTTCTCTTTCTTTCTTTATTTATTAAAAGCGGTCGAATCTTATGGGGATTGCCTACGTATCACGTCCCCGCGCGAATCAGACCAGGCGTAGTTCTGCCCTAAAGTAAAGAAACACAAAATTCTTGTGAAATCATTAAATTTATTCTCAAAATTTCGCTATTACAAATTACTTCAAACAAGGAATAGCAATAGTACAGACTTCACAGTTCTTAACCCGTTTTGACTAAAAGAAAAGAAAACAACATATGGGAAAGCAACAAAGCCAAATAAACAGGACTCGACCAAAGATTAATTTTCCAACTTAGGGGCCCGCGAGGCATCATTCGGCCTTTCCGCTGTCCTTGGTATGAGGTCTCTCTGCAAGCTTTTCAACTCGTTCATAATCCGATGGACGCAGCCCATGATGGAAACAAGGAGGGTCTTCCGAGGTATTTGCTTGCATGCTAGGCATTTCGTGTAAATGTAATGCCCAATTTCGTCGATCCTTCCTCGAATGTTGTCCCTTTCAACAAACAATTGCCTGATTCGTCGGTTCTTCAACCCCAATGCCTAAGCATTGTCGGCAAGTCGATCCTGGAACATCTCCATTTGTCTTTCCATGCAGGCAATTGCATCGTAACAGCGTCTTCTGTCGGCCTGGGCATCTCGTACTTGTTTGATGATCCGATCATGAAGAGTGGAGTTCGTTTTCCTTAATGTCCCGATGCTCATTTCATAATCCCTTATGACTTGTTGCAGGCTCCGCCTCCGGGCCATTGTACCTTTTGCCCACTTGGTCCGTAATCTCGCTGTGCTAGCCTTGGATCTTTCCAACTCTTCCTGTCATTCCGCAACCTGATTTCTTAACCCTGCTATCAACCTTTTATCCGCCCGGCTTCTCAGTTAGTTGTCGGCCTCTCTTTTCATCTTTCGGATCTGGGTTTTGAGGATCTCGCCTTCTCTGATTAATCTGTTCTTTTCTCCCTCGTGGGCGACGAACTGTAGTTGGCTTTCAAACTTCATATCCTGGAGTTGTTGTTTCAGTCTTCATGTTTCGGCAAGATATTCCCGCTCTTTGGCCAACCAACCCCACTGCTCTTGTGAAGACTTGGCGAATTCTTGCAGGTGAGGTCTTTTAGTCGGCCTTCCAGATGATGTTTCCCCTTTGTACCAAGCCTGATACCCGGGCAAAACTTCCCCTCTTGCCCGATTCACTACACAAGTATTTGCTTCTAAGTATTGACATTGGCTCCAAATTTGGCGAACCCTTGCTTCAGGAAACTGGCCATCGGGACTGATCTCAATCACCTGGGTGCTTAGATCCTCGTCTTTCGGCACTATTTGACACCTCCCAAGTTGCCTTAAAACCCGATGTGGCGCATATGGTTGAATGCTCTTAAGTCCCATTAAGAGAAAATTTGGCCTGGCTGCTGGCATGTATATGACTTCGTCGATTGGTAACCATCCCAGCGTCCACTGTATTTGACTGGCGTTGAGGGTATGGAAATATGAGTTCCATGCCGAGACTCCTTCAGGTAGGTAGGCCTCATTAACTCTGGTATAGAACTCCTCTATGCAGGTCTTATCAGCGGATCCATGGCTCAGAAACTGGGCTCGGTGACATAGGTGTTCGGTCATCCACATTTGCAACAACAAGTTGCAACCCTCGAAAAAGTTTCCTCCGGCCTTGCAAGACGTGAGAGCCCGGAACATATCAGATACTATCATGGGCGCCAGCGTACTATCTTTCTATGTGAGCAAAGTACTGACGACCCCTGCTATCTTTATGTAGATATTCCCGTCTTTTCTTGGGAATACTAAGAGTCCTAAGAAAGTTATCATGAAAGCAATCCGTCTATGTTCATCCCACTTTTGACGATTACTTTTGTTGCACAACTGGTTTTCTGGCTTGTTGAATCCTCCTATGTGACCATATCTTTGGTATATGAAACTCATAGTGCAAAAACCTTTTGCCAAGTCAGGGTTATGAATTGTTCTGACTATCTTTAATGAGTCCAAAAACCGGTGTATTGCCACAGCTCTTGGAGCAACCAGGTATTTGTGCCTCAATGGAGCCTCAGCACTGCCGATATACCCTGTTATTTCTTCTAAAGTTGGGGTAAGTTCAAAGTCCGAGAAATGGAAGACGTTGTGCGCAGGATCCCAGTGGGGGACCAGTGCCCTTATGATATCTCCCCGTGTCCTGATATCCAACAAACTCGTGAGGCCTTTCAGATATTTATTGATTTTGTCATGCCCTTCTTTGCCTAAATCATTCCACCAGAGCCGCAATTGGAGGGGAATTTTATTCATGATTGAAAAGGGTTTATTTGGAGTCGTGCTCATTCTGCACATTTATTAATAAGATTTTAACAAATGAAACTTATTTTGATAAAAACAAAAACATATGCTACTTTTCTCAAAAGGATTTCTGAACACGACCTCTCAGCACTTCATGAACGAAGATTTTTAAGGTTGTGTGATAAAAAAAACAAGAGGTGGCCGTCTGTACAAAGGCAGCCTTCCGAAGTTCCTTTTAGGAACATTTGGCTATTTTTGATATAAGCGGTGTCACCCGACCCTGTGACAGGAAAATATACTTTGGCGTTTTTGCTACTTTTATCAAAAAAAAAATTTTAAAAAAAATGGGAGGTTGGACTCGACGGAGGTTGCCTACGTATCTCACACCCTATGAGAATCAAACCCGCGTAGCTCGGGCAAATTAACCGAACCATTTTAAAACAAGTCTTTTTTTTTCTTTTTTTTTTTATTTTCATTTTTCGTTGCAAGACAAACCATTTTCCTTTCCTATTTTTGAAAACAAGACAAAATAACTCTCTTTTTTCATTTTCAACAAAAATAAAACAACCTATTTTTCCAAACTAAAATAAAGACTCTTTTTCATTTTCTTTTTCAACAAACGACTTTCCAAAAATAAAAGACTTTTTTTTTCCTATTTTTTTTTCATTTTCTAAAATAATCAATTAACGCCTTAACTGTTATTTCTCTTTTTGTTTTCGACATTCCCGAGATTCATAAACCGATCAATATGCAGGTTCGAAACAAATATATATACATAGCAAGTAAGATGCGTCAGGATGGTCTTTTCTGTTTCAGGTTGCTATTCCTAGACGGACCCAACCCCTGTGTTGAGTCCCCTAAGTCAAAATGCACATGATGCAGATAAGCGTTCCTACCAGGGATCCGGCATGAAGTCACGTTATTCTATGTTCAAAACTTGGGTCGGTGTTCTAGACAGTGTACCCGAGCGGACAACTTGAGTTGAGGAATGAGCTCCTTTCCGGGAACCAAAAGGCCAGCCGGCTTAGAAAATTTCCGAGTCTCTTTTATTTAGGGTATGATACTAACAGAATAGGGAGTCTCAACCAGTAAGCACATCCCTGGAGGTAAGAAGAGAAACGTTTCGGCATAATTTATATACAGTTCAGATAATATCAAAGCGGTAAAGGCAACATTTAGCACATTAGGCTCAAAACATGTAAAAATCAGATAAAGCCAAATATAACAATTTATCTAAGCTCGAATTTCTAACCCTGAACCAGTGGTTCTGGGTCAGAAGTCCCCAGCAGAGTCGCCAGAGCTGTCACATCTCCTTTTTACGTACTCGAGAGGGTACAAGGGAGTTTTTACAATTAAAGGACAATCGAAACGGGATTTATTTATTTATTTCAGAGTCGCCACTTGGGAGATTTAGGGTATCCCAAGTCACCAATTTTTATCCCGAATCGAGGAAAAGAATGACCCCATATTACAGTCTGCGTACCAGAAATCCGGATAAGGAATTCTGTTAACCCGGGAGAAGGTGTTAGGCATTCCGGAGTTCCGTGGTTCTAGCACGGTCGATCAACTGTTATATTCGGCTTGGTTATCTGATTTTATACAAATATGAACTTATGTGCAAAATTTTATCTTTTTACCGCTTTCTTAATTATTGTTATTATATTACGAGAATTGCAACGTCGTGAAAACATATCTCGAACCACGTTACATCAATGCACCCGTGGTTGTTTGACATATCTTGACTCGGTTGAGATTTGGATTTAGGTCACATAAATGTGCACCCGAGTTAAGGAAAATAAATTTATTAAAACGTACTTAGAGCAACTAGCGTATTGTTATTTTGGGAAAGGCCGTAAAATTAGCTAAACGGCCTGTCCCGAATTCTAAGTATTTCAACATATACATTTAGAGGGCCCTGCAGCTTTGTACATTTTTTGTTTGTCGAGGCTCGTCTCATTTATTATTAAAAGAGTTTGCAACGTCATGGAAATGCATCTCGGATCACGCCACAGTCGATGTACCCATGATTAGAGACACATTTCGATTCCGCTGAGATTTGGATTTGGGTCACATAAATGTGCACCCGAGTTTAAGGAGATAGCAATATTAAATACGCGCTTGAAGAGACTATCGCGTTATTATCCTGGGAGGGCCGTGAGATTTGCTAAACGACCCGCCCTGGAAACTGAATGCTTCGATATATACATTTAACGAGGGCCCCGCAGCTTGTGCATTTTTATTTGTCGAGGCTCATCTCGTCTTTATTTTAAAAGGATATCCTATAGCAACTACGTTTCTTGTCGCGTTTGTCTCTACTAATTGAAAGCAGAGATAGTCCTAGTTAAGTACATGCTTGCATGTTATTTATAGCAGGATTCAGAATGCTTTTTACAAAATCAGAAATAGGGTCACGCCCACGGGCAAGCGATCGAATCTTATGGTCCCAAGCCCAGCTCATGCGGGTTGGGCCAGGCCTGGGCTACTGTTTTTCCGATGAAGGCCTGCTTAGTTTGCTTCGACTTGGGCTCGATCTTCGTGAGGTTGAGATCGTAAACTTGTGTTCCTTGTTCTAAAGTGTGGTTTACCAGTTATACGAGACAGTTTATCAAAAGGGAAGGAACATAACTAGTAATGGATAGTTTTCATGCTTGGCATGCATTAAAGAATATGCTAAACACAATTAGCCAAAGTCTAAGATACAACCTACTGCATTGTGAATCCTTTTATCTACTAGCCTATATACACAATCTAACATTCAATTACCATACATTGATATTTACTAGGCATGAGGGACTACCTCCAGTATCCAAACAAGAATGTAAACTATTATACATTACATGATGTTCAATATAACAGTCTATGTATGAAATAAACATCTTCAACTCTTCTCTTTTGTATTCATGCTCAACTTTCAAGTTACATTGACAGTGTATTAATCGTGTACCTGGTATAGCAAAGCAAAAGATGAAGGAGAATGATCAGCTGAGTAGTATGCAACAAACACAGCAACAGCAAATAAACAGCAACAACACAGCAACAAACAACCAGCCACAATGATGAAGCTCACAAGTGGTCGAGCAACAAACAAACAATCCCAGAAACAGAATGGTGAACCAGCAGAAAACCAGAGTATTAAATGTAACAGCACCAGCAGTTCAACAATCACAAACAGCTCGGCAAATAACCAACAACAATTGGCAAAAACAGCTTGACCAACTTGAACTCTTATGCAATTTTCAGACAGTACTCATTCACAGTATTCTGAAATTTCTTTTTGTTTTTTCCTCTCTGAAGACTAAAAACTGTCCAGTCCTCTTTATGTTTTGAGACAGCTTATTTATAAGCTAATAACCCAGTACAGTCAAGCTGCCTGGATCCTGCAAATTGCAGTCTGCCCATACCCCTTAGCTTCCCATGCATAAAGGCACTTTTCTTGGTAAACTTAATCAGCCCCCATGCTTTGTCCTATTGCTCTAATCAAGAGTTATGGGTTTAAAGTATTCATTTAATCCCCATGCTCTTATGTTTTGTTCCACATTGTCATTAGGTTAATAATACTTTAATTACCACTTGACATGCTCTTAAGTTAATGCCTGACCAAACTCTGTTTAATGCCAAGATTACCCTTAAACCTTGCATATTACTATATTACCCTAACTCTTAATAGTCAGTATATAAACTTCTCTGATTTCAACTAATCACTGACTACTAATTAATTAACTTAAACTCAATGCTCACTTCAGGTGGATCTGTTAGCTTTCCATAGCTAACAATCAACTTTCAGCCTAAATTCAGCCAATGATTCCAATTCAATCAAACAGGGGTGCCAATTAAAAGGTACGAGTTGGTCATGCTGATACAAGTAATACCAAACAGAAACAGGCATAGTAATCAATACTGAAATTCAACTCCTGATTTTCTAATCTTTTAAGTGAATTTAGTTGACGACACCTATTTAAATGACTATAAGAACTATAATATACAGCAAACAATCATCAAAACTATAAAACAAACTAAATATTTAACTCAAAATTCAAATACATGGACAGACAGGTCAGAACCCAAACCAAACCAGAACATGAACGACAGATAGAATTTAGGAGGACAAAGGAAAAGGGAAAATAACCTCAGGGATATGAATTTAAGACTGACTCAAGCTCGAACTCGGACCATGTCATTTTGGGGTCTAATGGACTTTAACCGAAGTGCTCTCAACTGAGAACACCTCGGTAAAAGTCTATTAGACCCTGATCCTGCTACTGATTCGGACAGACCCCCCATAGATCTGAGTTCTAGGGTTCTTGAGGTTCGAGTTAGGGGTTCGAGCCCCTTTGGTTAGATTTGAACGAAAACAAAGCCGTTCAGGGGGGTGAGGGAGGTCAGGAGATATTGTGGTGTGAGTTTGGGGTCAAGGGGTGTAGATCGGGGTTTGGTCTTGAATCTTCAAATCAAGATTCGAGATGACGGAGTGTAATTCGAGGCCAAGGAGTAACCGATTTGGGTTTGGGGTGGTGAGATGCATCAGGGGTGTTATTTTGGTGGTCATCGGAACCGTGGTTGTCGGGCTTACGGTGGAAAACCTAGGGCTGCTAGGGTTTGAGAGGAAAGGGGTTCTGGGACGAAGGGTGAACAGTGGGTTAGGGGGGGTTAGTTTGGGGCGTGGGGTAAGAGGTTAGGTTTATATACGGGCTAAGGGTTTAGATCCTGGCCGTGGGATCAAATGAGATCAAAGGCCAGGATCCATTCATTTAGGAGGGACGACGTCGTTCGGGTGTGTGGTGAGACCGGGTGGGGGAATGGATCGGGTTAAATTTGACGGGTCTAGGGGATGGCCTGGGTCCGTTGGATCAATGTGGATGAACGGTTCAGATTGAGTTTGCCTAAACGGCGTCGTTCTGACTTTGCTGGGGCTGCATTGGACCGTTTGATTGCAACCAATCAACGGCCCCGATTGAGGCGCAGATACGGTGTCGTTTGAGTTGTGCCTGGGCAGCCTGGTTTGGGCTGGGTCAATTTTAACTGGGTTGGGCCTGATTTTAGTTTCATTTCTTAGCCCAAACAGATTTTCTTCACTCTTTTCTTTTGTTTTCTAATAATAAAAAATAAAACTAAAAAATAATAATAAAACGAAATTAAAACAACCATTAATTTAACACTTAACACAATTATCACACAAAAATATAAAATAGGTTAAATCACACCCTAGAATAAAATATGCACATTTTTTGTGAATTTTCTTTTACTGACCGAATTATGGTATACATGACACACATATTTTGTATTTTGTTTGATAAGATTAAATAAAATAATAAAAAAAAAATGGACAGAACCACAAATGACTACCAACACGTGTTATGTAAAATCGAAAAAATGTACAGTGAGGTCATTCGTTATTATTTTTTATTTCTTTTGGAGTGATTGTCCGTGAAGCAAAAATCACATGCTTACAGGCTCCAATGGCTATTTCCTCAGCCTCGTGGATAGACTTTTCAGACTCACGAGTTTTCTTTTCCAGAAGGGAAATTCTTCCCATCAATTCTGTACCAATGAGGTTAGCCTACAGTGACAACTCATAGAAATAAGAATTTAGAGATAAAAAAAACTTGTTAGTAAGTAAAGAAAAAATACCTTCAAAGTAGAATGAACTATGTCATCCATCAGAGTTAAGCAACTGTAACTGCTCATCTTCTTCTTCTCAATATCTCCAATCAAAGGCCCAAGCCAGGCATCTGCTCCACCAGACTTCCTTAAAAGACTGTTATTAGCTGGAACTTCAAGTGTAACGCTCCTCATAGCCAAGCTTCTACTACTGGAACCCTCCTCTGCATGTTGAACAGAGGAAGGGGGAGCTATAGAAGGAGGAGCGGTAGAAGAAGTGAAAATAACAGGAGTCAAAGGACTCGAAATAGATAAGGGAGCAGGAACAGATAGAATGGGCAAGGAAGCACTTGAAACCAACGGAGGAATAGAAGGAATGGGAACAGAGGAAGAAAAAGGAACTTCATCTAAAACTGGACCTAGTTCTCCACTTTCAAAACCACCAACGAAGAGACATTGAATAGACTCATTGGTGTCCCTCGGAGTGGTTTCATCATCAGAAGGAATGTGAACAGGTTCGGTAAAAGAGGCACGGACAGGGGTAACTTCAGCTTCATCCTCGGAAACGATGTGTCTCATAACTCTTGGTCTAGCTATCAAAGAGGTGTCTTCATCTTCATCATCCTCAGAATCCTCTTCTACAACTTTCCTCTTTGATAGCGTAGCTTGAGTTCTCTCCAAAGAGAGTGAAGTACCAGAAGAGGCTCGAAGGGCAATAGCTACTTCAGCTGTCATTCCTCGAATAGCAAATCCTGACAAAAAGAAGGATAAAAAAAAGTTAGAAACAAGAAAGGACTTAACATACGAAAAAGCATAAAGACATACATACCGTGAGTTTTCACTTTCCAACCATGTAAATTGGAAATGTATTTCCAAGTTCTCGCCTCCATAGGCACGACTTTCAAGATTGAATCTACCCAACCACGAAAATTAGGAACGGGTTCCACATCTCTCATAGTTGCTACAGAAAAGAAAAAAGAGATGAAATTAGAAAAGAAATTGAACTTCTTAAAGATAGGTACGGTAAGTAAAAAAAAAACTTACGTGCAAAGTTCCACTTCTCAGGGAAGGGGATATTTGTTTCATATACCAAATCAAATGTGCGTATAGCAACATAACGAGTGTACCACCCACGATTCTTGTCATCTTCAGGGCTTACCAAGACCCTTTTACTTCTTGCAGTTAAAGTAAAAACCCCATGGCGGAATAATTTGGGGTGGTAAAGATGAATAAGGTGGGGAAAGGTAAAGCTAACATTGGCTTTTACGGACAAATACCTCAAACAAGCCATTGCTCTCCACACAAGGAGGCCAATTTGTCCCAAACAAATTTTAAAAAAGTGACAGAAATCAAGTATAACTGGGTCAATAGCAGGAATAAATCCCAAAGTGAAGGGGTAAGTATAAACAAAAGAAAATCCAATCCTAAAAGAAGATATTCTCTGGTTTGGATTAGGGATCACTATACGAAGATCACTTCACCTGTTGCAATCTTTTCGAACAATAGAAACCAAAGGTTCAGTGATTAGAGAAGGAAAAGTGTCAGCTTTCTCTAAATTAACAACTTGTTCACGAAGAGATTTTCTATCATTCTCAAAGGATAAGTCATTGGGTACTATTTCCTCAACTAAAGGCTCTTGAAGAGGCTCAGAAAGTTCTTTACCTTTAGAAGAGGATTTCTTAGTGATAGAACCTCTAGAAATAGTGCCAAAACTAGAAGAAGGAGTGATGGAACTAGAGGAACCACCACGAACGGATCCTAGGCTATGAAGTCTGTCACCTCTACCCCTTCTATGTCTTACAGGGGCGTTGGGGAAGCTATCAAGAATTGGGATTCTCTTAGGGTTAGGATTCGGAGACGCCATTGCAAAGAAAGGATGAACTAAAGGAAAAAAGGTTAAATATGTATATAATAGCAACCATCAAACAAAGAAGTGTAATGATGGAAAGCCTATAATAAAGGCAACTATCACTTCATGAATAGAGGGGATGAAGAAGCCTTGAAAAAAGGCTGCAGAATTACAGAGCCAATCAGAAGGTGACACGTGTGCAGAGCATTAAATAGAAAAGACAACTGAAGCGTCAGTACTGTTATAGCATTGATTACGGCAAAAATTCCTTTTTTGTGAAGATCCACTTCCCAAATATTTAATTGATAAATAAATGAAAAGTGGGGGGACTATCTGTATTGGGAAAAAACTGAGTCTGAATATTGAAGATGACGTGTCATAACACGTGGACTGGTCAAAAGGTCAAAACGCAATAAATAGCCAAGAGGCACGGGCGACAACAGATATGGGGAGAAGAAAGCAACATAGGTGTGGACCGTTACTCAAATGGCACGAGTCTCGTACCTATTCGAGTCATTTAAAGATCGAAGATCGGAAGAAGTTGAAGATACGAATCTGATGACGTAAAAGAGTCTAAATACAGCATTAAATATCAAATACGTTAGAAAATTTGAATTAAATAGAAATGATTGTGTAACGTTTCTTCTAATGTCATTTATTGCTCATAATTGCCTCAATAAGACAAAGGCATTACACCTTCTCCTAGAATCAACTATAAAAGGAGAAGGACTCAACATATGTAGGGACACGAAATATTATTGAGATTACACTGAAATACAAAACTACTTATTACTTTATTATTCTCAGAAATCTTCTATTATTTTCGTCTCCAGATTATCAGTAACCCGAATTTCTCTTTATTTTTAGCTTTGACCAAAGACTCAGATTTTTGGTTAAACACCTGTGTCATTGTACTCTTTATGGTGACACTTTGTTATCTATGTTGTTTAGAGTGCTGCATTTTGCCTACGAATTTTTAGGCTAAGAAAATTAATAGAGAATGCTCATGTGACTCACTGCAAATCTTCTTTCTTGTCTTTGCCATCCATAGTACAAGGTACAACACTAAAAAAATTGAAATTCCCTATGGTTGCATTTTGTTATCCGTTTCTATTGCAATTTAGTTCTCTGTCATCTTAGTAAACTTCTCAAACAAGAAACTGTCAGCTGGCTGACATCTAATTTGTTCAAAACCAAGTGAAAATTATTTTAGTGTTAGTGGGGGGGGAGTTGGGGGGGACAACACCTGTCACGATCCAAATTTTTCCTTCGTTGGATGTCGTGATGGCACCTAGTCTTAGGGACTAGGTAAGCCTAAACTTAAGTGAAACAACAACAATATTTAAATAACATCTAACAATTTGAATTTACAACCCCAAAACCGGTAGTACAAGTCATAAGCTCTATAGAGTTTGCTAGAAAACATCTAAAATACAATTGTCTCGAAATAAGAGTGAATAGTGTAAATACAAAATAAGAAGGTGACTCCGAAGCCTGCAAACGCACCAACAGGTTTACCTTGAGTCTCCACCACAAGATCTGCACAGCTAGCTAACGATCGACTGACTCCGCAATATCTGAATCTGCACAAAACTGTGCAAAAGTGTAGTATGAGTACAGCGGTACCCAGCAAGTATCAAGACTAACCTCACTGACCAGTCAAGACACCTACTGGACTAAATAACGTGAACAAGTATAAGGGTAGAAATAACAAAGTATGATATCTATATAACGGCTACGCATAATGACAAAATAATACGAAAATTTGCAGTAAGAAAAGAAAACAACATCTAGCAGTGGAACACCATAATAATGACACAATAGAATGAACGGAACACAGCTTAAATCTGGTGATCACAGAATAAGGAAAGACAAGTAACAACTTAACCAAAAACGACTGTTTTCACACCGTGTGTTAGCCAATAAACTCCACGAGGTACCGAACCTCAAAATATTCCCAACTCACGAGTCCCAATTCCTGAACCCTAACACCTGACATCATGTGCTCTCATTACAATTTAATACTCAACAATATCAAGAATCATCTTAACCGATAAGAGTGCTTAACTACGTGTATGCTTGTGCAAGTGTCCTAACATAGTTCATGCCAGCTTGTAATTATAGAAAAAAAAGAAACGAACATTGTGTAGAATGTTTTTCCATAATTTTCTACGAAATAGAACTCACACAGGTAAGTGCACCACTACACAAATATCAACAACAAGAATGCCCCCAGGTCATCACAAATCAATCCCTGACACAGCCCACCTTATCTCGCCACGTGTGCAATAATAAAGTAAGTGTCCGCCTTGTCTCGCCACACGTGCATAATGTTCTCACCTTGTCTCGCCATCTCTTCCTTCCTTGCTTTTCACTTCTTCTTATTGTCCTTTCTAAGCCGAGTGTCTATTGGATACAGTCTCTCTACCTGCATTAGGTAGGGGTAAGGTCTACGTACAGACTACCCTCCGCAGACCCCACCTGTTGGGATCAAACTGGGTTTGTTGTTGTTGTTGTTACCTTGTCTCACCACGTGTGCAATAATAAAGTAAGTGTCCGTCGTGTATCGCCACACGTGCATAATAATGTTCTCATCTTGTCTCGCCACAACGTATATATAATAACGTATATATATATATATATATATCCCGCCTTGTCACGTCGCATGTGCAAATATCAAAAGTAACTAATTTCTACCCCTTGCTTCAGTTAAGTCAAATAAGCAATGGGAGTGGATCATGAAACAATTAATTCCAATTAAAGCAGGTAAGCGTGAAACTAGTAAGTAAGAAACTTAATCATAATAAAAATAATTTCATATTCAATGAATATAAGGACCCAAGAACCCAAAACGGCCAAATTTCTACAAATAAGCCCGAGCACGTACTCGTCACATCGCGTACACGGACTACAATTAGCATAGAAGACTCAAATCCTAATGGGTAGTTCCCCCACACGAAGTTACGCAAGATACTTACCTCAAAGCAGATAGATCGATACTCTAAAATGAACTTCTCGGGTGAAAAGACCTCCGGACGGCTCAAATCTAGCCAAAACAACTTCAAAACATAAATAAAATTCATAAGAAACTATTCTGGATCATAAAGCCTCAATTTTTATCAAAATCCAAAAATCAACCCAAAAGTAGACCCCTGTGTGCGGGCCCTGGGCCCGCACCTCGGAACCCGAAAAATTTTAAAAAATTCGAACACCCATTCCGATACGAGTTCAACCATACTAAAATTATCAAATTCTGATACTAATTCGCCCCTCAAATCATCATTTTACATTTGAAAGTTTTCTTCAAAAATTCCCATTTTCCTCACTCAAAAACACTAATTAAATGATAAAATAAAGATAAAATCATGGAATATAATAAAATTCTAGGTGAAGAACACTTACCCAATCGTTTTGCTTGAAAAACCCACAAAGAATCGCTCAAAACCGAGCTCTAGAACTCCAAAAATAGTGAAAATGGCAAACCCTCGAAATAGAGTACTATTTATTCTACCCAGGTCTTAAAGCATCGGGAACGCGGAAGGATGATTGCGTTCGCGAAGAAGAAAAAGTGAAGGCTGCTAGAAGACCCTACGTGAACGCGAGCAAAGGGTCGCGAACGCGAAGAACAAGAAACAGGGACAAACGCGAACGCGCAAGGGGACTTGCGAACGCGAAGGGTAAATGACCACCAGCGCCTGGTTTCTACTACGCGAACGCGAGAAGGCAGCTGTGAACGCGAAGGAGGGAAAAGGCAGATCTTCGCGAACGCGAGAGGAAGAATGTGAACGCGAAGAAGAAATATTTCATCCTCCAAAATAACACTACGCGAACGCGATGGAAGTGACGCGAACGCGATTAAGGAAACCAGATGACAGAAAACAGCAGTCCAAAAATATAAGGTAATGGCCCGTAGCCTATCCGAAACTCACCCGAGGCCCCCGAGACCCCGTCTAAACATACTAACAAGTTCCATAACCTAACACGGACTCGCTCGAGGTCTCAAATCACATCAAACAACGTCGAAATTACGAATCGCACCATGAATCGAACTTATGAACTTTCAAATCTTCCAACTTCTAAAACTCGTACCGAAACCTATCAAATCAACCCGGAGTGATGCCAAATTTTGCATACAAGTCCCAAATGACATAACGTAGTTGTTCCAACTCTCGGAATCGCATTACGACCCCGATATCACCAAAGTCAACTATTGATCAAACTTATCCATCTTCCAAACTTCAAAATTTCCAACTTTCGCCGAAATGCTTCAAATTACCCGACGGACCTCCAAATCCGGACGCACGCCTAAATCCGAAATCACCATACGAAGCTGTTGAAATTATCCAAAACCCATTCCGGAGCCATTAACACAAAAGTCCAAATTCCGGTCAACTCTCACTGCTTAAGCTTCCAAAACTAGAATCCTTCTTTCAATTTGACTCTGAATCATCCGGTAACTGAACTCGATCACACACGCAAGTCATAACACCTAATATGAAGTTGCTCAAGACCTTATGAAGTTTCTCAAGACCTTATGCCGCCGAACGGAACTTAAATTCTGCCGGCCGTTACAACACCAAAAACGTGAGAGTTTCTTGACAGGCGACTGGCTAACAGTCAAAACATTGTTAGTATAATGTGATAATCACATGATCAGTCCAAAAAGCCGAACAGAAATCTCATTTAATCCGATTAGACTACTAAATCAAGCTCGAGATCAAGTAATGTACACCGTAGCATAATAAAAATTTAATCAGTGTAGTTTATTGGTTCTAGAAGGTTAATATTTTAATTTTAGGATTACCACATCAAACTTGATACGGAGAGTAACATGTTGTAGGTCAACTTAACTATAAAAGTTCTTTACAAACAGAACATAAACTCACAAAAAACAAAAATTAGAGGTCACAGACCATACGAAGTACATTAATTAATTAAGCAGACGACCCACCAGTCCATACAAGAATCGGTTCCCGTGCAATTCTATTTTTGTATGAATGTCTCCTTCGATTTATGCTGTTTTGCTTATCAGTGTTCTTTTAAGAGGAAGCTTCTTATAACTTCCCATACATCATACAATTGAAAAGACCAAAGGGATCTTCTAGCACGTGAACAAATGAAAGAGGACATTATGCAGGGCCTATTTGCTTAAACTATCAAGGAGTCTTGAGAGTGAGATACTCATTTATCTCCCATATCAAAGTGTTCGTCAAATGCTAAACGGTTTCAAATTGCTATACTTCACTGGATATGTTCTTCGTAGTAATTGTCGCTTATCACAGACACAAATCGTTCGAGCCATGGAAGCTGATGGAGATCCTTCATGGCATCAACATAAGAATCTGTACAACGTGGCGGGGATTGGTAAGCTTGGTGGTCCGTAAGACTAAATCCACCAGCAAGAAATCGCTGGATCAAAGCCAGCTGAGATCTCTCTTCATCTGAATATGCATCCATCATCATAGGCAGCGACTCGAATGAGTCCCACGCCCATTGCTCAAACTGCTGCGTCGGTTGAGTTACCAAATCTCGAGTATAATCCTCATCCCAGAATGCACATTGACAAGTCTGTTGGCTGTCCCTGTATTCCGCACCACAAGAATAACAGAATTCATGCCCGCACCTGCCAGTTTTCAATAAAGGCATAAAAGTTGTCAATACTTATCATTGATCCACCAACTTCCATTTCAGCAGAATATATTACCGTCTCAACGAGTTTTAAAAGACAAAATGGCATAAAATTTTAAATTAGTAAGCGTCTGCGTGGTTAAGGCAGGCAAACAGCCTTGCTGGCGCATTCAGATATGTAAGAAAGATCTATAGAAGTCGTGGACAATTGATTTTTCTTAAACTTAAGAATTTCTGTTTGACCGAGTATTTATAGATCCAATGAGAACCATCAACCTAGACCATCAGGGTATATTGGCAGAAAACTTCCCCAACTAACAAATATGTTATTTGGTTGACCCAGCTTTCCTTGAGTGTTTTTCCATCTAGTGCTGCTGGAGACAACCAATAATTTGGCCAAATTAGCGCTAATTCTTGTACTGGAATGAACAGGTCAAGCTTTATCAGTTATGATTCGAACTGCTCTCTCAAGCGATACTCCCCAGTTTTCAAAAGCTCTAATAAGCTAACTGCTGGTGCCCAAGTTACTTAAAACCTAATTTTTCATAACACTTGCAACCTAATTTTACTAACTTAGTTATTGGTTTTGGTCCCTCAGCTTCAACTACAAAAGTTGCAAAAGTTACAGTAAGACCTAATAATTAATTGATGATAGCATGAGTGTAGAAGTATTCCATCTCTAAGATTATAAAAGTAGTCTTGCCCTAAGATGACCTTGCCGTCAAGTTCGGTTAATTGCTCCATAAGTATTTCCTTAACAATAGCAGCCGCTGCCAGCACTCCGCTACCAGACAATCCATTAAAAATCTTGTCTTTCAATAGTGAAATCCTTGTTCATAAGCTTAACAAATGCAAGTTTTATATAAATGTGTGTGAAATACCAAAGTAACTATAATAGATAACATTGATATTGAAACTACTAAAGTCACTTGTAGACTAGAAGCTTCCGGCATGTTCTGGTGTAAATAGCCTTCAGAAACCTTTGAAAGCCCAAAAGTTTACACTCAGATAATAATGTTTTGCGTCAAACTAGTAGATACTTTTTCTTAAAATCATATTTGAACTACAATGCACTGAGAGGGAAATCTTTTACCTTAATCCCCAAGCTTCTCACCCAGTGTTGTAGTCTATGCCTTCAGCTATTTCAAATCAGTCACTACTTTGGGTCGTGTCTCCCCCCTCCCACCCCCTACCCCTATCGGATAAAATGGAAAGAATGACCTCTGAACAACCTAGTACTCATTTATATGATGTTTTTATTTGCTATATTGGAAACTTCAAAGCTCAAAGAAAAGGGTGATCTGGTCGGTTAGTCATGCTAGGCAAAATTGTCCATGCAAGCCTTTGAGGGTAAAATAAAGTTGCAGAAGGATGATAGACCTACTAATATACATGTATTTATACATGTATATATGTGTGTATAACATTTTCTTTTCCAATAAGTCAACTAAAGATTCAAATATTTCTATGCTAATGAAGAATAAGCTTTAATAGTGGACAATGTGTAGAAAGATTAACATCAAGGGGCAAGGAGATATCAGCTCATTGTAGATTGGGTAAGGGGTGATAAAGCAGTAATCAATTTGCACCAAAACAAGATAGACACCCTATTACATCATCTCCCACAAGCAACTTTGATTATCATATGCTTTACATTTTGCAGGCATTTGGAGGAGATGCATATAAAATGCAAGATTAAGCTTTTACGAGTACCTGCCACTTAGAGCTTGTGTTCCGAAATGTCAACATCAGTTTTTCAAGAAAATCTAATCATATAACAATCTACCCAGTATATGATAACGACAAACAAAATTTAGTTTCCAAAATCAGAATATCAGTGCATTATCTTCATAGATTCAAAAGCCCTTTATAGGACTCTGAAACATCAAAAAGTATGAAGGAACCAAATATACTCACCAGCATGTCATATGATAGCATCCATGTGCGAGCTCAATCATCCTCCGGCACTGTGAACAGCGCCTCCATCTTTTATTCTGTGCCAGGCGATGCAAAGTTATGTCGCCAGCTTCCCTCTCCTCCAAAGGGAGATTTTGGTAGACTTCACATGTCATTGAAGAATGCCATGGAACCCGACAATCCACACACATGAACCTCTGACAAACTGGGCATTCCACACAACTATCCTCTGACTGGCTTGATGAACTAGCCCGAGTTGACAAACATTCATGAGGATCCAAAAGAACAGAACAATTTGGATAGGGACAGTAAAGTTTGTCCGAGTTAAGAGCATTTGCTTCTTCAAGAGCTCTCACCAAAGATTCATAGGAGTTAAGCGGGAGAAAAGATATACATTCAGTAGCAGAGATTAAGTACTTGCATTTTAGCTGAGGGCACCTAATGGGGACTTGACCAGATTGAACTTTACCCTCAACATAAGTTCTCATGCAGTGAGAACAGAATTTGTGGGTACATTTTAATGTGCTCATCATCAGTAACAGTCTATCCTCGCAGCATATTGGACAATTCTCAGTTGATTCATCTCCTTCAAGATGGGAAGAGACAATCCCTATTGCTACTTTCGCCAAGTCCAACGCCTTTGCCAGACCAGTACTTGGGACAAGCTTCAGAACAAAAGCCTCCAGATCATCAGCATGATCCAGAATCCTTTGTCGCAATGCCATGAGAAGCGGATTATCAAGGCTCTCTTCATGCATAATCTGACCAAATTATTTACTATTAAAACAACGTAAATTAAAACAAATGCTAATACCCCAGAGAAAAAAATTAACTATTAATAGCCCGAAGCAAATTTACAGCAACTGAAATCAATGTCACACTTAATACATTTCACGTCCAGAAAGAAGTAATATCAATTGAGATTTTGTAGAAAAAGGATAGTTAGATAACCTGTTCTTCATGTAGGAAAATATTGCAATAAAACCAAAATACCCTGTAGCCGTATAAAAATTGAGCATCAAGATCAGACTCAACATCTACTTTGTAAAAGAACAACGTCTCAGTGTATTATCGGTAAAATCAATTGACATATCAAACAAAATAAAAGAAAATAGACTCGGCATCTAAATTTTTTTTGTTAAAAGAATCTAGAAACCTTGAATTTTACAGTTCATTTCCAGCTGATAAAATTCCATAAAGAAAGACCTGATTCTTCTTAGCTTCATATTAAGCATAATATGTACTATCTATCTAAAGTTTGCACATATCCAATTGCAAATTGAATGAAGCAAGAGCCAAAAAAGAGAACATTGAGATGCACGTATCTTGCAAAAAACAGACTTCTCACCTGCTGATATAATATCTCAGAGTCAGTAAAGGCATAAACTTTTCTAATCTTGTTCTTCACAGCTTCCAACAATCCATCCATCAAAGCCAAATAATCTGCCACAAATTCTTCCACATAAAAATCAAGCTTTTTCTGGATTTGAATAGGAGGAACACTTTCTGCCCTCTCCATAACCACTCCAATTCCTGATATCCTGCAACCAGAATCTCCAGGACCAGCTATAGAAATCCCTTTAAAGAACAATTTAATTGAATGTTCATCAAGATCTACCTCACAACTTTCCCTTACTAATAATTCCTTCTCCTCCTTTGTTACTTCATCCTCTTCTTCCTTCAAAGCTGTTTCCTCCAAGTCCTCCTCATCTTCACAGCAGCTACAAAAATCTTCCTCATCTTCTTCTAATTTCACTTCATTTGCTAAATTCACCAATAACCCATCACCATGAACTATTTGTTCTTCCATTTTCAGAGATTCTCAGAAGTACCCACAAATATTTTGGTCCTCCAGAAACTAATAGTACTACTAGTAATTTTTACACAATCTAATTAAAATCCATAACATAACTCTAAAAACTCCACAACTTTGCTAGAGAAAAATCCCAACTTTACCATCCAACTACTGAATCATAAACCAAGAAGAAATGATCAATTATTTACCAAAATGAGCTCAAAATCTCCAAGAGAACCAGACCAATATCATCAAAAGCTCTGATCTTTCCAAAAGTTTAAAGCTCCTGTACAAAAATTCAAGAACTACCCATTATCACTAGATCCATAAAAAAAAAGAGTAAGTGAGAAATACCCATCAACTCAAAAGGGAAAAAAGAAAGAACAATTTCTTCCTTGTACAACTCTAACTCAGAAAAGTCAAATCAATAAACCCACTAAGCTACCTAATTCAAGACCTTTCATTGTCACCAAAAAAGTTTCCATAAATAATTACTAAAACTTAAAGGGAATAAAATTATGAATAAATTAAAGTTCAAAAAAGAAGTGAAGGTTCCGTACCACAGGGTCTGGTCTGGTCTGGTCTGGTGTTTCAGCTTATATGAAAAGAATTTATCATCAGAATCATGTTATCAAGTTCTCAGAAAATGTTTATACGTATGTCAATATGTATGTATATGCAGAAGTGTATTAAAAAAACCCTAATCTGACAATGTTACAAGAGCAGAGCTTTTACTAAATTTTCTTTCTTCTTGTTCAGACTTGAGAGAGAGAGAGAGAGAGAGAGCCGGGGGGTGGAGGGGGGCATCAGTTGCGGTTATTATACGTGGTTGGCTTTAGAAGGAAGGGAAATTACTTGTTGTCTTGGATCTTTTATCGTTGATTTTATTCTCTTCACCAAAAATATAAGTTAGATTAAATTTCTGAGACATTAGAAGAAAAAAAATCTTTTTAGAGCATATTGTTGTGTATAACTAATGTATAATTTACGTATATGATTATAAGAAGTAAACAATGAATATAGCCGGCTATTCGTGTAAGAATCTCCTTTTTACCATCTTGAAAAAAAAAAAATGTTTAGTTTAGCTATACATATTAAGTAAATTTCCTAAGTGTCTTCCAACTCACCACCATTGTGGTTGGTACTAGTATTATTTAATTTTTAATCAGAATTTTTTAATATGAGATTTGAGTATAAATTTATCATTTATAAATAGCGCTTTACCATTAAAATGAAAATTTTAATATAAATTCAAATAGTCGAGCTACAAAGTGTATATTGAGAATGAAAAAAAAAAAGTTTCAATCGTTTTTATATATATTTCCAATATAAGGAGCAAATATTACAATAATACAATCCAGTAAAATTTTACTAGTGAGAAGATCGTCGGCTCTATGCAAGGAGCAAATATTAAGCTACTCAAAACACTACCACTTCAAAGCATGAAAACATTTTTGCTTTCCAATTAATTATGCAATTCCTGTATTCAAAGCAGAAAGGGGATAAATTACAAATCAAAAATATATGCGAAAGTAATTCCTATATTTAGAAGTACTAGAAGAATAATAAGTTACAATCATAAAAAATACAGACATTGGAAATTGATAAAAATTATGACGTGGCAGAAGGATAGTCTCGAATGCACAAAAGTTACATGGACAGTCATGTAGGATATATAGACCATTAGTGAATGACGTACTTAATCGATTAAGAAAGATTCTGTCAAAATTCGTTTTTATTCCTTCACGCCAATAAAACCTGAAAGCACATGGCTTTGGATTTTGTTTGCGAAAATTCACTTTGACTTTTTCAACGCTTTCCATGTATTAGTAAATAATTTCTTAATTAAATACATTATAATTTCAGGTTAAAATATAATTAGATGTTGAAATATGAGACACTCATGATTACCTCCATCTCTCACCTGCTTTATCTATTCCTCTCTTTAAGTATTGGAGATTGAGCTTGTAAATTTTTAATTTCTTTTGTCAGTGCAGGGATATTAGATAAAACAAAGTTATCCATGTTCATTTGAAACTCTTTTATTTTATTAAGTGGGCGTTTGGACATTAGAATTGTAAAATTCTGGAAAAAGGTGAAAATGGTATTTAAAAATTAGAATTGTATTTGGACATAAACATAATTTTGGATTGTTTTTGAAGTTTTGTGAGTAATCTGAGTGAAAATTTTGAAAAATAACTTTTTGGAGTTTTTCAAATTTTCGAAAATTTCCAAAATTCATTTTCAAGTGAAAATTTGAAATTTTATGGCCAAACACTAATTTCAAAAAAAACAAAATTATCGGAAAAAAGTGATAATTCTCTAAGTACGTTATGTTTGAGAAACTATAGGGAGAAAAGAGGGGGAATGGTTTCAGATTCTATTCTCTACTGCTACTTGTTAAACTTATATTCACGGGAAAATTTTAAAAAAAATAATAATCTTGAATTCGTTGATAGGAGAAAGACATATGGCTGTTCTATTTCACATGTCTATTGATTTTTTGTTTAAGTGATCGATAATTAGCTACATTAAGCTTTGACTTTTCAAAACAAACAATATTCTTCTGATTAAGAAAAATTCAATCTATATAATGTTCATATGAAAGATGTATTCAATTTCACTCCAATAAAGCACATACAAACAGTGAGAGCTAACTCAATTGATGAATTCTTAGGTATCAGTCGGTTCGGTTGGATTGTAAATATTATCGATTTAGCATATTGGTTATCGGTTTATAAATATATTAAACCAATAATCGAACCGATAAGATATCAGTTAGCCGGTTATATATCCTTATCGATCTGAATATCGGTTTACCCGATAAGAATCAAAAACATCCAAAAACACCATATTTTTATTATAGAAATTGTGATCATACTATTAAAGTGAATTTTTATTCTTAAGAAAAGAGGGATTAAATTTCAATTTTAGAAAATAAAATTTTCTTTGCATGTGAAAATCCCAAGAAATAATCTCAATTCTCAAAGTCAAAATTTAGTAGGAGTAACTAATAAGACATTCAACAATCCTATCTTACTAACTATCTCAATACAAGGGGGATATATTTACAGAAAAATAGTAAAAATTTAGTCTTGTAAATGCTCATAACTTATGCAACAAAAGAAACAAATAGAAAATTAAAAATCTGAATAAATAATCCCGTAAAGTCTAAAATTAAAAATCTTAACTGAATAATGGAGATGAGAAATTTTAAAACTTACTCTAAGGAGTGCGGTCTAAAGATGAAGAGTGACTATTGAGAGAATGAGAGAATGAAGTCGTACGACGGCTTTATTACTTAGTGGGTAAGATTATAATTTTGATAAAATTTATTAGGTTATCGGTTAGATCGTTAATAAAATGCACAAACCGAGACCCAAAACGATAACTGAATAATCAAATAATATTAAAATGCTAATGGACTATTTACCCAATAACCCGATACTGAACCCAATAGCTGTTGGGGATTTTCTTTCCTATATAATATTTTAAACTTATTTACCAAAATTATCCTAATTTTATATATTACCCACCCTAATTACTTATAAATTATATACAATCAATTATTAGTGCCTTAAATTAGGGGATTCAGCTACATCTTTTCCTATTCTCTCCATTTCTCTTTTAATAAGACTCCGTCCAGTTGTGTATTACTTATTTTAAGCCATAACAAAGGGAATTTCAGTTACAAAAAGGAAAAAGATACGTATGACAATAGCTTTGAACGCAATTGCCGGCAAAATTTATCCCTGTTTTCATCTCTATGATTGCTCTACTCTGCTTTTATTGAACAATTTCTTAACAATATTGTCAACCTACAGCACCAATCACAGTTGAATAAAAGAGGAGGTTGGAAGTTTTAGCAGATTTTAAATTAAATTCAACCACCTCCAAACTTCGGATTCAACTTTATATTACTATTTCCAAAAAGAATCTATGCTACCCAGTTAATTTCTCATACAAAATTCAAATCTCACATAAAACCCAATTTCTCTAAAGTGCGATGATGGTGATTTTAATGTGAAACTCAAAATTTCTCCACCCAAATCATTCAGTTCACATTAATATTCAAGTTTTTTCGTTCAAACAAACATGAGTCAGTGCACATTAGTCGATTTCGAATTCACTCTTTACTTTTCTTTCCTTTATAAATCAATTGAGAAAAGAACAATGTATGGTACATCAACATACAAATTAGAAATAAATTTCGTACAAATTTAATGCAAATGTAAATATCTACAACATCATACATAGTAAAAATAAATTTTATACTAATTATATAGTATACAACTTATCTACAACTTTCGTACATTATTTTTACCCAGCTAAAAATAACTACAATATCATACAACTTGAACACAATTTTTATAAAAATTTTATATAATTTGTCTTTTGTATGTATTTTTGTATTTATTTTGTAAGTGGTTTGTTCTTCTTCCCTCTGAAATTCCAGTCAAAACTTCCTCTCTTAAAATAATTTTGATACATATCAACAACTTTATGTAAAAATATAGTATTGATAACTTATACAAATTTCATACAATGATTCATACATTATATAACTGTATTTCAACTTTCATACATTATTCAAATAAAAATATATATAATTACAACAAAATACAACTTAAATACAATTTACATACAACTTTAATATAATTTTGTAAGTATATTATATGTCATGTATTTTTCTTCTTTTTCGAGTTTCAATCTGAAATTCAGCCAAAATTAAGTCTAATCTTCACCAAACACCCTCAAAATTGAGATATAAAATTCAAAGAATATTCTCAATTATTTGCAACAACACCCAATCCAAACAAACAATATTTTTTAAAAACTCAAATTCGAATTCAATGTTTTGAAACTCTTTAATGGTTGTCAATGGTGGATAATCAAACACATTCATAATTTATTGATTGAGAATTTCAATTCAAATACTAATTGTGCAATATGAAAGGAAATAGCTAAGTTAAAACTCTATATTAAAACAAGTGAAAATCATTGATAAAAAGAGAGGATAAAACACAGAGAAAAACGAAGGAAGAAAAATTGGGGAAAGAACACTGAAGAGAGAGAGAGAGAGAGAGAGAGAGAGAGAGAGAGAGAGAGAGAGAGAGAGCATGGATGCGGAAATAACTCATTCCCTATTCAATTCCTAATATAAAGGGATACTCATTAATACTAATTTATATATAATTAATAATTTGTATATGTCCATGTAATTAAGTTAAAACTGTTCAGTTTTTGTTTAAGATGAAATAGTCTTAAAATTAGAGTGAATGGGAAATGGGATTTGGATTTGGATTTGGATTCGGATTTGGTCAAATGATCGATCAATTGATTAATTTTTTGGACCAAATTTATTTGTTAATAGTGAATATTAACGTGATATAATCCGTGTTTGTAACGGATGTTTTCCAATCCGTGTATTGTGTTGCAACACTAAGCAATAAGCAGCCTAGTGTACCTCCCACAATGGTGCAAGTGCTCCTCCCACCAAGCAAGTGTACATTCCACCATGTAAGTGCTTCCTCCATGATATCCTAGTGCTTGTTGCACCATGGAGCGGGTGAATTTCTCTCAAATAACTGCTATAAATAGAGCATAAGTTGGAGAGAAAGAAGAACACATCGGAAAAACACTCGAAACACTCTGTATACACTTAATATACACTCTGTATACACTGGATATACACTCTGTATATACTGGATATACACTCTGTATACACTGCGTATACACTGGAAAAACGAATTGCAATCTGATATTCTCTTCAATAAGAATTCAACATTGGCTATACTTTGCGTTCCTTCCTCTCAGAATTTCCATTCGACTTCTGAGTTGTCCTCCTTATTCTGCATTGTTTTTAACTACAAACAAAGCATCCATAAGTGTGATTTGCTGCCGAACTTTGTGTTCGCTGAAACATTGGGGTTTGAAGTACCGCTACACCAGTGTGTAATTCGTTCTATCCTGGGAGGAAATAATCTATAATCTTGGGTACTAGGAGGGGATTAAATTCCTTAAGGAAACACTGTGAATTCAGTGGGCTCGAATTAATTTCTATATCATTTAAATTTACGTTTATAAGATAATGTTTTATTTTTTCCAGAATTATTATTTACAAATACAGGATAACCATGGATCCAACAAGCTTAAGGAATTTAAAGAATTTTAATTTCTGTATTTGTGTTATTCTTATTATTCTGGAAACTTAAAACCTTTGTGGTTTTGTGTACTCCCATTTGGAGAGTAAAGCCTTCGTGGCGTTTTGTTGGAGATTAAAATCTACGTAATTTTTCACTCCAGTTTTAAACGTTTATTAAACGTTTGTTTGTGTCATATTCTCTTCATAAAAATGGCAAATGACGGAAATCAAGCTGTTCCGATGATGACTGCCAACGCATCGACAAGTCGAACTCTGGCGTTGGCACCGGCAGAGAAACCCAGAAACTTTTTCGGGATGGATTTCAAGCGCTAGCAGGAAAAGATGTTCTTCTACTTGACTGCGTTATGTCTACAAAAGTTCATCAAGGAAGATGTTCCTGATCTTCCAGATGAAACTCCAGAGAATGATAGCTTTCTCGTGATTGAGGCGTGGAAGCATTCTAACTTCTTGTGCAGGAATTATATTCTTAGCGGACTGGAGGATAATCTGTATAATGTATACAGTGGCGTGGAGACGTCTAAAGAACTGTGGACTGCGCTTGAAAAGAAGTACAAAACTGAAGATGCCGGGATGAAGAAATTCGTCGCCGCAAAATTTTTAGACTACAAAATGGTAGATAGCAAATCTGTTATTACCCAAGTCCAGGAATTGCAAGTGAATATTCATGATCTACTTGCTGAAGGTATGTTTCAAATAAATACTGATATTGAAAGTAAAATTTTTAGTAATTTTACTAACGGAATTTTCATTGAAGGTCTTGTCATCAATGAAGCATTCCAAGTAGCAGCAATAATTGAGAAGTTGCCTCCATTGTGGAAGGACTTCAAAAATTATTTGAAACACAAACGAAAGGAGATGTCCCTTGAAGATCTCATTGTTCGATTGAGAATCGAAGAGGACAATAAAGCTGCTGAGAGAAGAGGCCGTGAAAATTCAACAATAATGGGAGCAAATATTGTTGAAGATAACAAAAGGAGAAAGAAGGCTTCAAGTTCGAAATACAACCCAAGCAAGAAGCGGTTCAGTGGAAACTGCTACAACTGTGGGAAAACCGGACACAAATCTACGGAGTGTCGTGCTCGGAAGAAAGACAAGCAAAGGGGTCAAGCAAACATGGTAGAAAAGCATGATGATGTTGATGACTTGTGCGCCATGCTTTCTGAATGCAACCTGGTAGGAAACCCAAAGGAGTGGTGGATTGATTCTGGAGCCACTCGCCATGTTTGTGCTGTGAGGGAAGCATTTTCTACATATGCTTCTGCTGGACCCGAAGAGACGCTCTCTATGGGAAATGCTGCTACAACAAAAATTGAAGGATACGGTAAGATATTTCTCAAGATGACTTCTGGCAAGGTCATGACTTTGAACAACGTCCTTCATGTTCCCGAGATTAGGAAGAACTTAGTCTCTACTGGACTTCTTGTAAAGCACGGTTTCAAGTGCGTTTTTGTATCTGACAAGGTAGTGATTAGTAAGAATGAAATGTTTGTAGGAAAAGGTTACCTTACTGAGGGCCTTTTCAAGCTGAATGTAATAGTTGTTGAAACTAATAATAAAACTTCAGCTTCTTCTTACTTACTTGAGTCAAATGATTTATGGCATGTACGTTTAGGTCATGTCAATTATAAAACCTTGCGAAAAATGATAAACTTGGAAGTATTGCCTAAGTTTGAATGCGAAAAATCAAAATGTCAAATATGTGTGGAATCTAAGTATGTTAAACATCCTTATAAGTCGGTTGAAAGGAATTCAAATCCTTTAGACTTAATTCACACAGATATTTGTGACATGAAGTCAATACCATCTCGCGGTGGAAAGAAGTATTTCATAACTTTTATTGACGATAGTACTCGATATTGCTATGTTTACTTACTTAATAGTAAAGATGAAGCAATAGACGCATTCAAGCAATACAAAAATGAAGTTGAAACGCAACTTAACAAGAAAATCAAAATGATAAGAAGTGATAGGGGTGGTGAATATGAATCTCCTTTTGAACAAATATGTTTAGAATATGGAATTATTCATCAAACAACAGCCCCTTACACGCCCCAATCCAATGGGATTGCGGAAAGAAAGAATCGTTCATTAAAGGAGATGATGAACGCATTGTTGATAAGTTCTGGTTTGCCACAGAACTTGTGGGGGGAAGTCGTTCTTACGGCTAACCGAATACTAAATCGAGTACCCCATAGCAAAACACAATCCATTCCATATGAAAAATGGAAAGGAAGGAAGCCCAACTTAAATTATTTTAAAGTGTGGGGGTGTTTAGCAAAAGTGCAAGTTCCTAAACCCAAAAGGGTAAAAATAGGACCAAAAATAGTTGATTGTGTTTTCATAGGATATGCGACTAATAGTAAAGCATATCGATTTCTGGTTCATAAATCAGAAAATCCCGACATTCATAATAATACGGTTATAGAATCAGATAATGCTGAGTTCTTTGAAAATATATATCCGTATAAAAAGGAATGCGAGTCGATTGGTGAAGGGATCTAAACGACCTCGGGAAGAAACAAAAGAAAGTACATTTAATCAGGGGGATCCAAGACGTAGTAAACGTCAAAGAACGTCTACTTCGTTTGGACCAGATTTTGTGACTTTCTTATTGGAAAATGAGCCTCGAACATTTAAAGAAGCTATGTCTTCTTCGGAATCATTGTTCTGGAAAGAGGCAGTCAATAGTGAAATAGAATCCATATTGAACAACCATACATGGGAATTGGTTGATCTTCCTCCTGGAAATAAACCTTTGGGTTCTAAATGGATTTTTAAGAGAAAAATGAAAGATGATGGCACTATTGATAAATTTAAGGCAAGACTTGTTGTCAAAGGGTATAGACAACGAGAAGGTCTTGACTACTTTGATACATACTCCCCAGTTACAAGGATTACGTCCATACGGATGTTAGTAGCATTAGCTGCAGTGTATGGTCTTGAAATTCATCAAATGGATGTTAAAACGGCCTTCTTAAATGGAGAGTTGGAGGAAGAAATTTACATGGAACAACCTGAAGGGTTTGTGGTTCCAGGTAAAGAAAATAAGGTATGTAGACTTGTTAAGTCCCTTTACGGACTAAAACAAGCACCCAAACAATGGCATGCGAAATTTGACCAAACAATATTGTCAAATGGTTTTAAGATAAATGAATGTGATAAATGTGTGTACATTAAAAATGTTCCAAATCACATAGTCATTGTTTGCCTATATGTGGATGATATGCTGATAATGAGTAATAACATTGCCAACATAAATGCTACTAAGCGTATGCTAACTAGCAAGTTTGATATGAAGGACTTGGGAATTGCGGATTTAATTCTGGGGATTAAGATCCAAAAGACTCCTCAAGGTCTGGCATTGTCACAATCTCATTATATTAAGACAGTACTTGAAAAATTCAAGCACTTGGGCTTTAAAGTTGCAAAGACTCCAATTGACGTAAATCTTGCACTAGCAAAGAATAAAGGCCAAAGCATATCACAATTGGATTATGCTCGTGTGTTGGGATGCTTAATGTACATCATGAATTGTACACGACCAGATATAGCTTGTGCTATAAGTAAACTAAGTCGATACACGAGCAATCCAGGTCAATCTCATTGGATGGCAATGAAACGAGTTTTGGGATACTTAGAACATACCCAAAACTTTGATTTGCACTACAGTAAATATCCTGCGGTGATTGAAGGATATTGTGATGCAAATTGGATCACCGGTTCAACTGATTCGAAGTCCACAAGTGGATATGTATTCACTATTGGTGGAGGAGCGGTATCTTGGAAGTCGTCCAAACAAACATGTATTGCCCGCTCTACAATGGAGGCTGAGTTCATAGCCTTAGATAAAGCCGGTGAAGAAGCTGAATGGCTCCGGAATTTCTTGGAAGATATTCCATTTTGGCCCAAACCGTTGGCACCAATATGCATACACTGTGATAGCCAAGCGGCAATTGGAAGGGCTGGGAGCGTTATGTATAACGGTAAATCTCGTCATATACGACGAAGACATAAAACCGTTAGGCAACTTCTCTCTAGAGGAATTATCACGATTGACTATGTAAAGTCAAGTGATAATGTGTCGAATCCACTTACAAAAGGCCTAACTAGAGAGGTAGTTGAGAAATCATCGAGGGGAATGTGACTATGGCCGAGAACAAGTCATTGTGGCGGTAACTCTACCTAGAAGACTGGAGATCCCAAGATCTAGGTTCAAGGATATCAAACAAAGTCATTAATGACGGTTCAACATTGTCAACAAAATTTTTTAGTCCATTCTCGTGATGAGACAATGTTCAGTACCAAGGATAAAGCATTAAGGCTTTTTAATGATTTCTAAATTTGATACAGGGTATATCAAATAGTGTATCTACGGGATGACACGTTTAGGAATCACCTATGTAAGTGTGAAGTGTTAGCCGCTTCAAGGAGAATTTTGCAAGGCCAATTCTCTACGCACTTATGAAACCAGGCAGTGTTCATGGCTGAAACGAACACAACAATGAGAACCAAAGACGGTTAAGGGATTGATTGTGTGACTTATGGTTGTCTAGGTATACACTAAAGTTCGACGGTTCAAAGATATCAAATCTACCGATTGACCGAGTATATCCGACATAAGTTCACTACGGAAAGTTCAAAGGGAAACCTACTTATCCAGATGCAATTAATTCTTGCTTGCAAATCACACAAGTTTTTCATGCATACTTCCGTGATATAGCCATTCCCCATTCATGTGGGGGATTGTTGAGTTTTTGTTTAAGATGAAATAGTCTTAAAATTAGAGTGAATGGGAAATGGGATTTGGATTTGGATTTGGATTCGGATTTGGTCAAATGATCGATCGATTGATTAATTTTTTGGACCAAATTTATTTGTTAATAGTGAATATTAACGTGATATAATCCGTGTTTGTAACAGATGTTTTCCAATCCGTGTATTGTGTTGCAACACTAAGCCATAAGCAGCCTAGTGCACCTCCCACAATGGTGCAAGTGCTCCCCTCACCAAGCAAGTGTACATTCCATCATGTAAGTGCTTCCTCCATGATAGCCTAGTGCTTGTTGCACCATGGAGGGGGCAGATTTCTCTCAAATAACTGCTATAAATAGAGCATAAGTTGGAGAGAAAGAAGAACACATCGGAAAAAACACTCGAAGCACTCTGTATACACTTAATATACACTCTGTATACACTAGATATACACTCTGTATACACTGGATATACACTCTGTATATACTGGATATACACTTTGTATACATTGTGTATACACTGAAAAAACAAATTGCAATCTGATATTCTCTTCGGTAAGAATTCAACATTGGCTATACTTTGCATTCATTCCTCTCAGAATTTTCATTCGACTTCTGAGTTGTCCTCCTTATTCTGCATTGTTTTTAACTACAAACAAAGCATTCATAAGTGTGATTTGCTGTCGAACTTTGTGTTCGCTGAAACACTGGGGTTTGAAGTACCGCTACACCAGTGTGTAATTCGTTCTATCCTGGGAGAAAATAATCTATAACCTTGGGTACTAGGAGGGGATTAAATTCCTTAAGGAAACACTATGAATTCAGTGGGCTCGAATTAATTTCTGTATCATTTAAATTTACGTTTATAAGATAACGTTTAATTTTTTCCAGAATTATTATTTACAAATACAGGATAACCACGGATCCAACAAAAACTTGATCAGGGAGGGTAAATAAGTTTCATATGCAGTATAGGAAGGCAAAAATTCCTAACTTTTTTCGGTTCGGACTATCAATTTTACCCAATATATGCCCTACCCTAAAATGGATGGTTCAAACCTTAACATTAGTTAGCGCGTACGCTCGTTTTATTTTTCTCCGTCAAAATGTAATTAAAAAAAGAAGGTATAGCGCATGATACTTAATTGTATATACAGTTGTTCAATCATCATCCATGTAGAACTTTATAATGTAAATTTTCTTTTCTATTTTAATTTTTTCACTTAACTCTTATATTCAACACGGTAAGGACATGTCAGAGGCGTATGCATCTTCAAATTGTGACACTAACTTATGAAATATCATGTGTATGTGTACGCCCGGAGAACAATCCTTTTTCAGCGCTATCATGTACGTTTGGCCAAACATCCAATCACCTATTTATTTTAGTTTTTTAAGAAACTTGGACAAAATAAAAGTGCAAGCACTAAGGGCAAGTTCGATAGATGTATTAGATAAAATAATCATGGTTTAAACTAGGCACTATATAGATTGTCTATTTAATCTTTTGTACACATTTCAAATTTATAACAATTAATACACGTATAGTTTTATCTGCCAATTTATGTATTATTTTATACCATGACCAATGTGGTATAAGTAATACCATAATTAATTATATATTAATAAAACTTTCAAAATGAAAAAACTATCCCTAAGGGTCTCCTCAATTTTTTTTCTCAAGTCCTTATATAATTTCAAACTAAATATAAGTTTAAGTTATACATCAGTTATCCAATTTCTAATATAATGAATCAAACGCCTAACAAAAAGTAATTTATACAATATTAACTTTTGTTTTATTACTCTATGTATTATAATCTATACATAATTTGTTTCTAAACCAAACAAACACATTGTTGAAATATGCAAATATATCAAAGTGGGAAAACAGCAAATAAGTTGGACAATCAGGTTGGTTGATGCCTTCTATTCGCCATTGCTTATCAAGTAATCTAACTACTGGCCAACTCACTTGGTAGTAACTCATCCCATATCCTAGTTCAATAATTTCTCTCAACTTAATTTCCCTACGCCTCTCTTCTCATATTGGGATAAGATCTTATTACAATATTTTTATTTTACTAGTTGATTATTAAAATTGTCTTATTGCATCGGTTGTAAACAAATACATAGGGTGTTTGGCTAAGCTTATAAGCTGGTTAAACTGGCTTGTAAGTATATTTTGGTTTTTCTACGCGTTTGGTAAATATCCAATGCTTATAAGCCAAGTACTTATAAGTTAAAATCAGCTGTAAGCCATAAGTTAGTCACCCTCAATTTATGACTTTTCAGCTTATAAGCACTTTTAATTTGACCAAGACTTTTACTAGTTTATCCTTAATAATATTTTTTAATTTATAATTTTTTTAATTTTCTCTTCATTCCATATTCGTTGTTTATCTTTTTTCTCTGCAAAGAAACTTTTTAATTCATAATCTTTTGTAAAAACTTTAAAGGTATTTTAATCTTTTTAACAAGAGAACAACTCATCAGCACTTTTCTACCAAACATATCAACGGCTTATTATCAGTTTTAGCAGGTTTATTCAAACACGTAAATGCTTATTTAAAAAATTAATTTCGACACTTAAAAATGTTTTTCAACACTTCAAGCTTATCAATTATTTACAATCAGTTAATCCAAACAAACTCATAGTTAAGAAATCAATAGTGTTAAGTCATAATCTAGAATCATATCGTACATTTTAATGGTTTAGGAGGTCTCGCTAATCCTCCAAAAAAAATCAATTGGTTGGCCACTTGCCGTTTCTCCCTTTTTCTTTGGCTTTCTTAGCGTATTTTAGGGATTAAGAATTAATTAAAGATTAGGTGGAATATTCTTGGTGTTGGTTGTCATTATTTGGGAGAGATGACATGTATTTCTATCAGTGAACTGTTTCCTTTTGTCCTTACTTGGAAAAAGTTAAACCTACACAACCCTTCACTTATACCGTGGTCGGTTGACCTTTTCCATATTAATTATACTCTCAAAATTTTCTTCTGTACTACTCTATGCGATTGTAGTATCTTTGCCTATGGAATAAAAGGTATTTGCGTTGTCCCAAACTCCATTATCATTTTATAAAACAACAAAGTGTTAGAACCAAATTTACTTTAAAGAAAATCCTTCATCTTTTACCTAGGAACTATCATGTCAAATCATTAAATATAAATTAAATGTGGAAGCATACCTGAATCTATGAGTGCCATAGAGTTAACTGAATCTTTCGATCTACGGTCTTCTTAATCAAGACGTGAGCCGTTTTACTCTTTCAAGCGATGGGATGTTAGAAAGAAAAACCTTACATCTAATGTATGAACCATAACCCATTTAATAGGTGTACAAGTTTATGTATTTCTAGTTTAGCCCATCATTAAACTAGAAATAACATCCGGATATCTACACATAAAACCTCATACTTTATAAGGTATTCTTTTGGCCCGTTTAACTTTAAACCGTAGTAAATCACGTTAATTTAGGCCAACCTTATGGTGGTAGTAACCACCACACAGTTATTCTTAGTACAATATATGTGCAAGTCCATAAATTCTAACAATCGCCCACTTGGACTACACACACACACACACACACACACACACACACACACACACACACATATATATATATATATATATATATATATATATATCACCTTATGAACTCAAAATATTTGCTATCACAATCTGAAATACCTCAAAACAATCTCGTCTATTAATCATGTCAATATTGGACCAAGGCGGTTTTTGGTACATTTATCGTAACTAAACCTTCCTTGATCATGAAAACCAACA
Organism: Nicotiana sylvestris; assembly: GCF_000393655.2. NCBI lineage: Eukaryota > Viridiplantae > Streptophyta > Magnoliopsida > Solanales > Solanaceae > Nicotiana > Nicotiana sylvestris. Next base: position 62,350,567 of record NC_091058.1, read on the forward strand.
TAACCAAATGACATAGATCAAATATGGATGTGTAACATGAAAAGTACATGCAACGTGATCTAAGCATGCCTATTTTCAACTAGTCCAACTGAAAAACAAGTCAGAATAAAAAATAAACTGAATACTTTATTTCTACAAAAATATCCTCAAAATATCCATAAAATTGAAACCATAAACTGAAAACTATAATGTGTCTATAACATAAGAGCATTTTAAAAAGTTACAAACTCCCACTAAAACTGAGTATCCTCAAATTACATGACACACATATGAGCAATGTGCTCGTGAAAGACCTTGGGTGGCAGTCCCTTAGTAAGCAGATCCGCAACCATGGAATTTGTTCTAGTATGCTCTATAGACACATGGCCACTCTAAACTCTTTCTTTAACAACCAGGAATTTAATGTTAATGTGGTTTGACTTTGTTGAACTCTTGTTGTTATTGGAATACATGACTACTGACTTATTATCACAAATAACTTAAGTGGTCTTTCAATACCATCCACAATCCGCAGCTCAGTAATAAAATTTCGCAGCCATATCCCATGATTAGATGTCTCATAACATGCTACAAACTTAACTGTCATGATGGAAGGAGCAACAAGTGTTTGCTTAACACTCCTCCATGATATAGCTCATCCAGCAAGCAAATATATGTAGCCCAAAGTAGATTACGTGCTATCTTGGCATCCAGCAAAGTCGACATTTGAATATCCAGTGATTTCTAACTTATCCGACTTTCTGTATGTGACCATGTGATCCTTTGTTCTTTGTAGATATTGCATAACTCGTTTGGCTGCTTTCCAATGATCAAGTCCCGGATTGCTCAAATATCTACTCAACATCCCAAAAATATACGAATATCCGGACGCGTACAAACCTGAGCATACATCAGACTCCCTATTACTGAAGTATAAGGAATCATTTGCATTTCCTTAGTCTCAAAATCATTCTTGGGGCATTGTTTAAGACTAGACTTGTCTCCTTTAGCAATAGGGGTATCACCTGATTTACAATTTTGTATGCCAAATATCTTTAGTACTTTCTCAATATACGCCTTTTATGATAATCCAAGAATATCTCGAGAGCGATCTCGGTATAACTGAATCTCTAATATAAAACTTGCATCACCAAGATCTTTCATCTCAAAATACTTTGTTAGAAATTTCGTAGTTTCATGCAATAAGCCTATATGATTTGTGGTAAGCAATATGTCATCGACATACAAAAACAGAAAAATATGCTTACTCCCACTAAACTTATGGTATATGCAGTCATCAAAAAGATTCATCTCGAAACCAAATGAGACAACAACTTGATGAAATTTGTAATACCATTGACGAGACATTTGCTTAAACCCATAGATAGATTTCTTCATTTTGCAAACTATTGACTTTGTATCACCGGATACAAAATTTTCTGGTTGTACCATATAAATTGTCTCATCAATATTACCATTGAGAAATACTGTCTTGATATCCATCTGATATAACTCAAGATCAAAATGTGTAAGTAATGCCATTATAGTCGTGAAAGAGTCTTTCATTGAAACTGGAGAGAAAGTTTTTTTATAATCGATGCCTTCTTTCTGTGTGATCCCTTTAGCAACAAGATGTGCCTTATATCTCTCCACGTTACCCATCGAATACCTCTTGATTTTAAATATACATTTACAACCAATAGGTTTTACACCTTCAGGCAATTGGACAAGGTCCCACACCTCATTGTCTTTCATGGACTTCATCTCTTCATTCATGGCAAGAATTCACTTTTAAGAGTTAGAAAATTTCATGGCTTGACGAAAGTTGATTGGATCATCTTCCATCATTCCAAAGTCAACTTCATGTTCTTGGAGAAACACAATGTAATCATCTCGAATTGCATTTCTTTTATGTCTAGTGGATCTTCTTAATGGCATTGGTTCTTGAGGCTGTATAGTTTGTTCTTCTAGAACATCTTCTTGAACAGGAGGATAGATAACATTGTCCTGATCCAAATTTGCTTCTTGAACAATGTCATGTATGGAAAGCTGTTCCGGGGCATTATCAATAGCAATTAGAGGTATTTCAGTATGTTCCTCTTCAAAGACAAAATTCTTAAATCTTTCCCCCCCCCGCAAACTCAACATCCTTAAAGAACCTTGCATTATTCGTCTAAAAAATAACCTTAGTAGTGGGATCATAAAACTTGTGACCCCTGGATCTTTCAGAGTATCCAATAAAATAGCAACTTACAGACTTAGATTCCGGTTTCTTTTCATTTGGCCTATAAGGCCTTGCCTCAGCTGGACATCCCTAAATGTGCAAATGCTTTAAACTAGGCTTTTTTCCTGTCCAAAGCTCATAAGGGGTCTTACCAGTTGCTTTAGTCGGAACTCTGTTGAGTATATGCCGCAGTCTTTAATGCTTCTCCCTAGAGTGATTCAGGCAAGGTAGAATGACTAATCATATTCCTTACCATATCCTTAAGCATTCTGTTTTGTTTTTCAGCAACACCATTCATAGTGGGCGAACCCGACATGGTGTACTGTGGGACGATACTGCATTCCTCTAGGAATTTCGCAAATGCCCTTGGACGTTGTTCACCTGATCCATCAAATCTATCGTAGTATTCACCCCATGATCAGATCTAACTTTTGCCAAGTTGGTTCTCAACTTTAGCTTTATAATTTTTGAACACACCTAGTGATTGCGATTTTTTATGAATTAGATAAAGGTAGCCATATCTTGAGAAGTCGTCTATGAATGATATAAAATATTATTGACCATTCCAAAAAGCTGTAGGGAACGGTCTGCAAATATCAGTGTATATTAGTTCTAAGACATTTGATTTTCTGTTGGCTCCAAATCTCATAATATTTGTTTGTTTCCCCTTAGCAAAATCAACACAAACATCAAAATCTAAAAAATCAAAGGAATCGAGAATACTAGTGGACATAAGCCTCTCAATACTCCTTTTGGAGATATGGCCTAATCTCTTCTGCCACAATGCAACTGAATTCTCGCTGGTTAATTTGCACTTATTACCAGTTATGTTAACATGCAAGGATTCATTGAACGAAGCAACCATATCGAGTAAATATAGATTATCGTAACCTGATAAAGAACCAGAACCAACCAATTTTGAATTATAAGGGAGACTGACTTTTCTATTTCTATAATGACTCGACTGGTCGTTTCGAGAGTTATAGCCCCATTCTTCCATTTCCTGCTTCTTTTGTGTTCTTCAGCTATATTTTGACTTACCGAGTTAGTTGGTTCGGGTCCGGAGTGGTTTTGGAGTAAATTAAGACACTTAGTCTTTTTTTGTGAAGGCTTAAATTGAAAAAATTGATCGGATGTTGACTTATATGTACACGAACTCGAATTTGAATTTTTATGGTTTTGTAGTTCCATTAGGTGGTTTTGAACTTAGGAGCACGTCTAGAATGTGATTTGGAGATTCGTGGTAGAATTAGGCATCGATTGGCGAAAGTTGAAATTTTGGCCATTTGGCCGGTAGTGAAAATTTTGATATTAGGATCGGAATGGAATTCTGGAAGTTGTAGTAGGTTCGTGGTGTCATTTCTGACTTGTGTGCAAAATTTGGGGTCATTCATATGTGATTTGGTAAGTTTTGGCGTCATTTGTGAAATTTGAAAGTTTAGAAGTTCTTAGGCTTGAATCCGAAGGTAATTTGGTATTTTGATGCTGTTTTGAGTGATTCGAAGGCTCGACTAAGTTTGTATGGGGTTATGTGACTTGTTGGTATATTTGGTAGAGGTCCCGAGGGCCTCGGGTTGATTTTGGGTGATTGACGGAACAAGCTTGTGATTGGAGGGATTGCCGAAGTTGAACTCAGTTGTCATAACCGCACCCGCGGAGTGGGAACCGCAGGTGAGAGACTGCAGAAGCGGAGAAAGAGCCGCAGATGCGGCCAAGGTAAGTTGGGCTGGAGCCACATGTGCAAAGGATTGGTCGCATCTATGAGCCCACATGTACGAGACTTGGGGCGCAGATGCGAAAGAAGGGAAATTGGCCAGTTCTGCAGAAGCGGAAGGGTGTGCGCAGGTGCACGCCCCTAGGTGTGGAACTTGGGGCACATGTGCTATTTTGAGGATTTAAGTGGTTTCCGCATGTGCGAGTACAGATGCGGTTCCGCAGGAGCGGATATATGGTTGCAGGTGCGGAAGACCTGGGCAGAAAGTATAAATAGCACACTTCGCGAATTTTGGTTCATTTCCACCATTGTGAAGTCGATTTTTGGAGCTTTTGGAGTGATTTTGAAGGGAGATTCAAGGGGTTTTTAGTGAGGTAAGTTTCTTGAGCTCTAGTACTTTTATCTATGGTGTTTTCCCGTTGTTTTATCAATTAATTAGTGAAAATTAGGGGTGAAATGAGGGGTTAGAGCTTGGGAATTTTGGAGAGTTTGATTTGAGAATTTGAGGGACCAAATGGAGTCGGATTTCGATAAATTTTGTATGTATGGACTTGTGAGTGAATGGGCTTTCTAGTTTTGTGACTTTTGTCGGATTCCAAGACGTGGGTTGGGGGCCAGATTTGAGTGAATTTCAGAATTTGTGTCCAATTAAGTAATTTTTTTGTGGAATTGGTTCCTTGGCCTATTGATTGCATTGTATTGCTTTTGGCTAGATTCGGGACTTTTAGAGGCTAATTCGAGAGGCAAGAGAATCACGGAGTAGGATTTTAGCTTGGTTTAAGGTAAGTAACGCTTCCAAATTTCGTTCTGAGGGTTCGAAACCCCGAACTATGTTTTATGTGATTAATATTGAGGTGATGCACATGTCAAGTGACTGGCGTGCGGGCATGCACCGTGAGAATCGGGACCTAGTTCATTCTATGGCACCGTTTAGTGACTCTTTCTTGCTGATATCCGTGTTTTCGTCATGTAATTAAGTAAATGAGCTGTAAATTATGTTAGGTGTCATGTTAGGGCTTTACGTCGATACTGTTGGGACACCTAGTGGTCGTTTCTTGGTATTATCTCACTAGTTTCATTGATATCATGTATTTAGTCTTATTCATGCATTTCATATCATGTCTCAATGTCAGTTGTTATTTATTGGTGTAATCACAACTTTCTTATTCTTTCTGTACCACATTGAATTCGAATTTGTCAAAAGTGTATAATTTTTCGCCTTTTCATTCTTAACAAATTCGTTTTCAATTTTGGTCATGGATTCCTAGCCATCGTAGTTTTTTCAGATATAGTGCCCCCGAATATTCCTAGAATTGGATTGATATTGGTAGTAATATTTGCAGAAGTCATTTCAACTGAATCCAGATAACAACAAACAATGAGATAAGCTCACATAATACTTAAAACCAAAATAAAAATAAATTCGAATAAAGGTAAATCCCATCTCAAGGTACCGGTCACTCCATTAATATTTTATCTTCGGACAAGCTATTACTCCATTCGTTTCAAATTAGATGAAGTACTTTTCTTTTTAGTTTGTTCCAAAATAAATAACATATTTCTAAATTTGGAAATAATTCAACTTTAAACTCTTTATTTTGTCCATTTTACCCTTAATGAGAAGTTTTTATGACACACAAATGTCATGGCCCCATAAAGCTTTTACCCCTTCAGCTTTTAAGACCACAAATTTTAAAAGTCTTTTTTTTTCTTAAACTTCATGCCGAGTCAAACTACATCATCTAAATTGAAACGGAGAGAGTAATTATAAGTGGTATCTTGGTGTAATAATCAAACACTGATAATAAAAGAACATGCCAAGTAATAAATCTTCCTTTGGACCGATTTATTATTCGCACGTAAAACCAAAAACTATCACGTATTTATTACCACAAAATTGCACATGTAATTCTGTTAAACTTTGACCTTCCTTTGGACCAAACCATATTCACATAGGTTACAACTTACAAGCACAAAACTTTTTAGAAAGGTCACTTTGGCAACATCTGGCTTTAATTGATTCATCCCAATATATATATATATATATATATATATATATATATATATATATATAAAATTGTACCAATATTCAAATTTAAGTCCACCCCAAAAAATTTATGTATATGTAAAAATTCCCAATCCAAAATACAGAATGGTGGGCCTGAATCTTGATTACACAAAACTAATGTTGCCAATATTTATTTGTCAATTGATTATAAATCAAATAAACTATAGAACCTACAATAATAATTGGGACAACAACGTGAAGTTGAGATTATAATCTCTAGAACCTTAAAAGCAACACAAAGCCGCCTAGCAAACTCTTTCCTTATTTTTTTTTTCCAAATAAATAAAATAATAATTCTTCCAAAGAAAAATAAAAGATCATAAGGCCTTTTAGAGTTGTTAATATAGGCTGGGTCGGGTTAGCCCATCCTAGCACACGGGGCTTTGGCAATTGATGAATTGGGCTGGGCTAGCCCACCATTTTGATGAACCTTATAATGGTCAGCCTATCCCAACCCTATGTGGGCCACGGATCCCTACGGGACGTCCTATCATTTTTTTAAATGTAATTTATTTTTTTCTTTAAGTTCTAACCTAAAAAGGATAAATATTTAAAAGTTAAAAGAATATCTTATTGGAAAAATTTCGCAAAACTTAATAACTTTTTATACTGTTCCAATATATCACAATAAACACTAAAAAAGTAAAGGACAAGACTATATTTCATTCACTAAAAGTCAAAACTCAAAGCAAACTATTCAATAGAACATCCATGACGCTTATGGAATATCCGACACATCATCTTTATAAAAAATATTTTGAATCAGCTTGTAACAAAGTTGTCTTAACGTCTTTATTTTCATCTACATCTACAATTTATATGCAATGTTAATTAGTTAAATCATAAGAATAATTAAATTTTAAAAACTAATAATATTCAATTCACACAAAAATATATTACCGGTTTGAGTTTGGGTAAAGTCATGCTGCTAATTTGGAGTAGTAACAAGTGGTTGGACATTTTCATGATGGATGTAATTTCTGTACTTTGTCAGAATACGCCCACCAATGCTAAATGTTGATTTCGATGCAGTATTAATAGGAATAATAAGTGCATCATGCGCCATCACTGAAAGATCGGGATATTTTCTAGAAGGTTCTTCAAATACATGACAACATTCATCACTTGAAACTTCTCAAGATCAAGCTTTGGTTCCTCTAAGTAAGATCCAATTCCGACTTTCCATTTCTAGAGGCAGTATACTTTTAATATGTTAAATAAATATTTATTAAGCCCACGTGCCGGCCCAGCACAACCTCAAAATAGTCGAGTATGTCACTACCCAAAATTCATTAAAGGTCATGATGACGCCAGACACCACTATCAGGCTAGCCAACACTAAATAGTTAATTAAATTCTCATTTTTAAATATTCGTGAAGTCATAAATTTCTTCAATTTAACTAGTAAAAGATAATCTTCACAGAATAAATAAAAATATTTACAATTTCAATACTGAATATCCCATAATCATCCCAGAATCCGGTGTCACGAGTGCGTGAGCAAATACTAGGAAATAAAATGAAATACAATAACTGTCCGGAATACGAATTGGACAGAAAAGAAAATACAATACACTGAAGGGGACTTTGCTAGTTGCGGATCGTCTCATAAGATGCAGCTTAGCTAAATCTCCGTATCAACCATGCCGACGCGCCCACTAGGCCATTAAGCATACATGTTCCTATACAATAAAAGTGTACAACAAGTGTAGTATGAGTACAAAAATAATACGTACCCAGTAAGTATCTAGTCTAACCTCGAAGAAGTAGTGACGAAGGATCGACTTCGACATTTACTAATGGTCCAATAATATCAGGTACAATAAAGAAGTGAGTAAATGTGAGACAAAATAAATATATGAACAACTAGTATAAAATACGTGGTGCAATTCCCCTCTTTACAATTTACTCAAGCTCTCAACTAACAAGTTCCCTCTGTAACCGGACCGGTCCAAGGAATTACCCCGCTCACGAATCTGTAATGATCCGACCGGTTGATTTGAGTAATTGTACTTCACTCGGTTGTTTGAGGGCATGAGTATATCCGTATGATGTATTATGACTTATGTGAATTGTTGGTTTTGATTTTTAGGTTATCCGGAATTTGATTTGGGAGAATGATTCTCAGCTAGAAGCTTTAAATTTTAAAGGTTTGACCAAGTTTTGACTTTTTAGTACTCGATCTCGGATGTGAATTTCGATGGTTTCGACAGCTCCGGTAGGTGATTTTGGACTTAGAAGCGCGTCCGGAATGTAGCTTGGAAGTCTGTGGTAGAATTAGGTTTGAATTGGCGAAACTGGAAATTTAGTGATTTTCGGTCAGAAGTGAAAAATTTGATATCGAAGTCGGAATGGAATTCCGAGAGTTGGAGAAGGTTCGTAGAGTCATTTGTGACGTGTGTGCAAAATTTGATGTCATTCGGACGAGGTGTGATAGGTTTCGATATCGGTTGGGAAAGTTTGAGGTTTCAAGTCCATTAAGCTTGAATTGGTGTGCGATTCATGTTTTTGTTATTGTTTGAGGTAATTCCAGAGCTCGATTGAATTGGTATGGTATTTTAGGACTTGATCAAATTTGGTTGAGGTTCCGGAGTCCTCGGGTGCATTTCGGATGAGTTTTGAGCGAGTTCGGGCATTACCGGAACTCATGCATGGTTCTGGTGCTTAAGTTTTGCTGAGGGCGGAGAAGGGGGAGCGAACAACGTAAATCTGGTCACGGAGGCGCTCTAGGGCAGATCTGCAAATTCGCTGGTCCGTCTTCATAAGCCTATATCTTTTGATCTACAAGGAACTTTGATATGATTCAAAAATTAAAGTTGTATCCCTTCGTGTCTAATTTCCAGAAAGGTAAAGAAATCATCATTTGGACATCTGTAGAGAAAGTTATGACCAAAATACTAAGTCCTGTCAGTGCATCCACCAGAAGCGCGAACCGCGCTACTTTTTTACGTCAGTGGTGGCTGGATTTTTCGCGGCCGCGCCTGGATTTTCGTGGTCAACGTAGTGGAGATCTGAGAGTGCAATATATAAATGGGGTTTTAGGGCATTATTGCACATTTTGGACATAAGGAGCTCGGTTTGTGGCGATTTTTTGAGGGGTTTTCAAAAAATTTATCGGGGTAAGTGATTCTAACTCGAATTTGGTTAATATACATGAATATATCACTAATTTCATCATTTGATACTTGGCGGTGGAAATTTGGGGAAAATTGTGGAAATTTCATAAAATAAATTTTTGAGATTTGAATGTCGATTTGGAGTCGGATTTGAGTGAAACTAGTATGTTTAGTCTCGTAATCGATTGGGTTATCGGATTTTTGACTTTGATCATATTTTGAGACGTGGGCCCAGGGTCCAGCTTTTGAGTTGACTTTTTGACTTTAACCTTAAGCTTAGCATTTTCTTATGGGAATGACCCCTTAGCTCGTGTTGATTGTATCGAATTGTTTGTGGCTAGATTCGAGGCATTTGGAGGGCTGTTCGAGAGGCAAGGGCATCGCGAAGTAGGATTTTGATCAGTTTGAGGTAAGTAATGATTGTAAATCTAGTCCTGAGGGTATAAAACCCTAAATTTTACATTGTTTTAATACATTGAGGTGCGCACATGCTAGGTGACGGGCGTGTGGACGTGCACTGTTAGAGATTGTGACTTGGTCCATGCTGTAGTGACTATAAAGTTGCATATTTTGATTTAAGCCGTATAATAGCTATATGTTTTAGAAAGAAATCTTATAACCCAGGCTGAATACCATGTTTGGGGCCTTGTGCATGTACTGTTTGGACCCTCAGGGGTATTTCGTTACTATCCTTACACTATTTTGATTTGAAAACATATCCTCAGTCATGACTTTACCTGTTCATTGTTTGATTCAGTTTCATTACTCTATTTTTAAATATATGAAAGTTGTTTGGGCTGAGTTTTCCTGATTTTTCACTAAAATGCCCGAGTGGCTTGCGAGGTTGATGACCGAGAGAGGCGAGGGCCTGATTGTATGGATTATATATTTATGGATCGGGCTGTACGCCGCAACAATATATATATATATATATGGATCGTGCTGCATGTCGCAACGATATATGGATCGGACTGCACACCGCAACAATATTAGATCGGGCTTCACGCCGTAGCGATATAGCACTTGGGCTGTAGGAGCCCCTCCGGAGTCTGTACACCCCCAGTGAGCGCGGGTACCTTGAGTGAGTGATATGATATTTTGCCTGAGGGGTTGTTCTTGATTTATGTTGTGCCCGAGGGGCTGTTTACAAGTGATGGTGAGGTATGCCCGAGGGGTTGTATATGAGTGATAATGATGTTTTCCCGAGGGGCTGTTTATTATTTATGTTGCCCGAGGGGCTGATTATGATTTATGTTGCCCGAGGGGCTGTATATGAGTAAGTTTTACCTAAGGGGCTGATTATGTTTTCATCATTTTTACTCATTGTTTTATCACTTCGTTTGGAAACTGTTGAAAGATGCTTTAAATGGTTTTACTAAAACTGGATTCAAATGAGCTGAGTTTAATCAAAACCCTGATTTTAAAAGCCTGTTGTATCTACTGAGATTTCATGATATGAACTGTATATGTTTTATTTCTCGTCATTACTGCTCAGTTTTTATTTACCTTTATTACTTACTGAGTTGACATACTCACATTACTCCTTGCACCTTGTGTGCAGATCCAGGTATTTCTGAACCCGGTAGCGGGTGTTGATTACTCAGTGGCAGGTCCATCGGAGTTAGCAAGGTAGCTGCCTGGCGATCGCAACCATGCTTTTCTCCCTCCTTATCCCCCCTTAGTTGTATTCGGTGATTTTCAGGCTACGTTAGTCTTGTTGTTGTTAGACGGCTATAGTATATGCTCATGACAAGTGACACCCTGATGTCGGGCTTTTTTTCCGCACTGTTGTTTTGATTTAAACTCCTTATGTAGGATTATTGTTAAATAACTTTGGTTTTGTCTTAAAAATGAAAATATTGATTGGTTTTGGTAGTGTGTCGGCTTGCCTAGTGTTGCGCTCCCCTTTTCCCTCGCGGAGTCCGGGTTTCGACATTTATTGGGAATAACTCATTTCTTTTCGGGAATTGGGTATTTGAATTTGAAGAGTCATCACCTAACGAATTAAGGTGCGTTAAGGCACCTAAAACATGTAATTCCTAAACCGGTTTGCATTACCAGAGATTGGGTAAGGGCTCAGAATAACCTTGAGGGAAAGGTGTTAGGCACCCCTCGCGGTCCACAACGGTGGGTCCCGACCGAACTCAAATTATGTGAATTTGTCTTATAAACAGATAAAGCAATTTAGACAAATAGGTATTACATTTAAAATAAAGGGTAAAAGGGGTCCTAGGTATTTTAGCCTACAGGATCACATCTATAAAATACCCGATAAACCTTCCTCAACTAGAGGGGTTACACATAGCATTAGCGCACTGGTCATCATATCCCTTTACTACCTAATTACCCTTTCCTTAACGGTTATATAAAGATGAACTCTATGCGTGCATTACCCGTCCCTTTCTTGTGGTCCCGGAGGTGTTTAAGACCTCTAATTTTAGGCAGTTCTAGACTCTCCTAAGGTGTTTAAAAGGGAAAATCTAAGCGACAACAAAGAACAAACAAGACTGTCAAGTAAGAAACAATTAAGGGGCCTCATGTTTACCTCCACAAATAAACAGACAATTAGCACGTCTCAAACAACAGATTCCAGATATTTCAGAAAGGTCCTAGAACAGGATATCTAGGTGAGCATGACAAGTAGAGAATATGCAACATTGTGTTAAGGCGAAGCGATAGAGACCTAATCAGTTTGCCTACTGATTTTAGAACCTGTTGAATCTGGGCAGTCACAAATAAGCAAAGCATAGTTTCACAATTTTTATTAGACCTTGGTTACCTATAGGCTTGCTTAGGCATGGATCTGTAATACTCTATAAACATGTTGTCTAAATGCAATCAGAATTCTGGGAATCAGTTTAAAACAGTTTGAACTTATTAAGTTCTGTAGGCATGCTGGTCTAGGTGTTGAATATTACATTACAGAACTGGTTTATACACACTTATCTCTATGACATCTAAGTGTTGGGATTGTTTTTAAGCATTTTTATAGACAAGATAGTTATTGATTTAGGCGATGTAGACATGGTTTAAAAGCAAATACAGTCCTAAAGTAGGATCTCTAATGCACAGAATGATTGGACGTTTTTATTAGGCAGAATTATAGCAATAACTTAATAACAGGATTTCTAGATGATCATGATTATTCAGAAACAAAATTTCGTAACAAATGAGGTAGTATGCCTATAACATGTTGTCCAGTATGCAAGTGATCCTAAAAGCATGGTTTCTAATGCATGTAAACATAGTATAAACCTAAAGCATGATTTCTAATGCAAGTAAATATAATATAGACCTAAAGCATCATTTCTTATGCAAGTAAATATAATATAGACCTAAAGGCGTGATTTCTACCCGGTTTCCCCACAAAAATCATATAAGAATCCTACCCTTTTACTAATTTCTCCAATATCTATTTACAAAGATTATCATTACAGACCATAAGTAAATAAATTACATAATAAATATAAGCTATGCTATAGAGAGCCTGAAATAGGCCCAAAGTGAACTTGGAAATACCAGGCCTTCGAAACAGTCCAAGATATTATAGTTCATAGTATCCAATGAGGTATCCTGGTGCATCAAAGTCCCAAGGGCCTCAAGGACCCCGGGCAATGCTCACACCAAGATCCTTATAAATAGAGAAGTAGTTATGTGCGGTGTGGAAGGGCCAGCTCCAGTGTGCTAGAGTTTGGAGAAATCTCATAGATTCCTAGGCAGTACACACACTGGAGGGGCAGAACTTAAATAATCTAAGAGTAGAAGTGAGAGTGCTTGACATAGTTGTAAGAACTTAGTAATAATAATTTAGAGGTAAAATTTTTAGGAGTGAAAAGATATTTCAGGAATGGAAACAGTTTTAAGAAAATGTTAAGAGTGAAAACAGTTTTGGAAGCAATTCTGAGAAGAACAAAGATTCAACAAACAACCACACAATCACAAAACTTAGAGTGCCCAAATTCAAAGCCATTTATTACTTGATTCTAAGTGAAGACAAACAAGTTTACAAACATGGATGGGGGGGGGGAACATAGGGAGCTTAAATCAGAAACGCATGAACATGGATAAGAGGGGAAGCATATTAATCAACAAGTACACAGAACAAACAGGGATTGATTGACAACCAGTGACCAAATTCATAGCATTAGAATACAAACTACTGATTTAGATTATTAACAAGGAAATTATACTTAAAACTAAAGTAATAATAGACATTAGATCATAGAGACAAAATGTAGGAATATCCATATTGAGGACAAGGGTCTACCACACAGAATTAGTCATACCAATTGTGGTTAATCAAATAAATTAGGAGCCTGAACTACTTAAAATGAGCATGCTAGTTGAAGGAAACAAACAAGAGCTCAAGTAAACATGCTGGCTAAAATAACAAACAAGAAGATTGAAACTTAGACATGCTGATTAAAACACTGAACAAGAGGGGGTAAAACTTAAGCATACTGATTAAAGCAGTAAACAAGAAGAACAACTAAGTACATAATCAGTTAAACTAGTGCGAAAATAAGCATGGATTTAACAACTATGGAGCATATAGATTTGACTTTCAGAATGATATTGAAATAAAAACATACCAATTATGGAAGCAAAGTGCAGAAAGTAAAGCAGGTAGAGTTCCACAGTCTAGCCTAGACTTTCAGCCGGCTAGACGAGCAATGAGCACAAGTAGCAGAAAGAGAGATGAGAGAAAGTTTGAGTGTGTGTGTGTATTTTTGAACTACTGTCCGTGTTCTTGAGAGGTAGAACGAGAGTGTATATATAGTACTTAGGGAGTAGAGCAAATAAGGTAAAGAGAGTCAGAATTCAGTCAATTAGGAGGCAATCAAGTAATCACCGAATCAATTAATGTAAAGAAGTCTGGAATAGACCTCTTAATTAGGGGTAATCACTTAACGGTCACAACAAAAGGGGGTTAATTAGGGTAAGAAATCCAAATCATACCAAATAGGGAATCAGTAAGAATCCCAAAACCATTCGGATAACTTATTAAAGCAAGTGTGATCAATTAAAGTCATAAATAAGGGTACAAATAAGATTTGTGCACACAGACTTTAATAGGGCAAAATAATAGGAAATAATCAGTAAAACCTTCAAAAGAATACTGATTTTTGGGGAAAGAATTACTCATATTCCATAAATAGAAATTAAGTAAGTAAAGCTTCATAGAAATACAAAATTCAGCAAGAAAAATAGGTTCAAACCATAAATAGAGATTAATTAGGGTAAAATCCCAAAGAAATACTGGATTTTAACAAGGAAAACATTTAAGTCCAAAAAACGGAGTAAACTAATACGACTGGTATCACATAAATAACAAAGTATCGAAACAAAATCGAAGAAACCAGTATATCGCACAGAATCAACTAGTGTTTGAACATTCATCAGTTAAGATGATGAAGAAACAACTAACTAAACACTGAGAACTTAGAAAAATCATGAAGAAAAGTTTGAGATGAACCCTAGTTTAGAAAGAGTGATTAATAATCGAAATAATCAATTAAAACAAGATATTTTTGACAGAAAACACTTAATAACATTCGAATCACCTTAGATCTATAAAGATCTAAGAAGAACCGACAGTATCGAACTAGGGTTTTCAGAAAAATAACAGAGATGAAGAGAATAGGTCAAGAACCCATAGATTCGTAATAAAACAAGGAGAGATCCTTACTTACGAATGAAAAATGGCCTGAGACAGGCCGGTAAACAAAGTTTCAAACCAGAACCAGTTGGAGTTCCTTGAGATCTTCTCAAGGACTGATGAAGTCGAAGAGCCATGGAGCGTAGGAGGCCAGGGGTGGTCGGAGAAGACATAGAAGCACCATAAGAGGGAGGTTTATGCCGATGATGGCAACTAGGGTTATGGTTAGGTTGAGAGAGAGTTGGGAGATGAGGGGAGACGATGATGGCGGATTTTGAGAGAATGAAATGGGTTTGGGGTAGGTTAGGGGTTAAATAAGGTAAGGGTGAACGTGGACCGTTGATCTAAAAGATCAACGACCAGGATTGAAGAGGGGTTATTGGGTCGGGTAGGCAGATTGGGCCTAAGGGGTTTGGGCTGGCTTTTGGGTTGATTTTAAAGGGGGTTTTGGGCTGGTAAAATTGGTTAGGTCTGAAATAAAAAGGGTTATTTGTTAAATACCCAAATAATTGATAAAATATATTTTATAAAATAATTAACTGATTATAAAAAATAATTTTCATGTATGGAATGCTTTAAAATAATTACTCAATATTTTAAAAATGCAATGAGCTATTTTCTAGTAAAATAATGCAATAATGCATGCATGGGATATAATTTCAAAGTTATTGCAATTGTAACCCAAAAATGTAGATATGGCTATTTGTGAAATAATTTGAGCTCAATATGAATATAAATAGCAAAATTAAACTGTGAAATTATTATAAAGTCCTTTGTGATGCAATTTATAATTATTTATATAAATAAAATATTGGGATAAATTAATTTGAAAAATGTAGAAATTATGGAAAAATATCAATTGGTACCAATGCATAGTTTTAAAGGTATATATGCATTTGAAAAGTATTATAGGGAAAAATTGGGTATCAACAGCTGCCCCTCTTTATCCGGGAAGACTGAAAGAGTTGTCGGGTAAAGATATGATGACCAATTTTGACCGAGCGAGATGGTTTGAGAGATTTAGGTTGCACTCTGGTTCCTGAGCTGCCTACATATCCCTGGTTTTATAGGAATCAAGTTGTGTGTAGTTCTGGATTCATCGGTGGAATATACCGATGAAGTCATCACAAGAACAGACTCGAGACTTTGGAATGGGTGGAAAGATGGTTATGGTGAGCGGTCAGATTTGAGATATTTTGAAGAACTGGAGCTGGATTGCTCCTATTGGGGTAGCGGTTGCTTATCGAGTCACCTGTAAGTAAAGAGATACTACAAGTATATATTTGTGCGGAAATTTAAACATGATGCAGATTCCCTTCAGATCATGAGAATTGTCTTTGGATAGTTGAGGATGACGTCCTTAGACCATGATGTCCTGGGCCATGAATTGTTTGGTGGGGGATTCACAGGCCATGAAATGATGTTCTCGGGCCCTGAAAATAGTGCCTCCAAACCATGACTCCTTTGAATAATGATATGCAAATTTGAGATATCCTCAGGCCATGGCATGATGTTTTCCGGCTATGAGGATGATGCCTTTAGACAATGATGCCTTTGGAAAAGTTGGCGATATTTCAGCCCATGAGATGCAATAATATGATGCTAAAATCAATAAGAAAAGGCTTAGTCTTGTGAGGTTGAGGGCAGATCTTAGCCCGAAAGAGGAGTAAATAGATAGTGCCGGAGAGACAGTGCTTAGTCTTGGCAAATAAAGGCGATGATTGAACTTATGAAAATAAGAGGCAAAACTTAGCCTCATGCAAGGTTCGAGACAGGGCTTAGTCCCATGAAGATGGGAGGCAATGCTTAGCCTTATGCGAATGGAGGCAGGACTTAGCCTCATGTAGATGGAGACAGAGCTTAGTCTCATGCAAGGTTCGGGACAGGGCTTAGTCCCATGCAGATGAGAAGCAGTGCTTAGCCTTATGCAGATGGAGGCAGGGCTTAGCCTCATGCAGATGGAGACAGAGCTTAGTCTCATGCAAGGTTTGGGACATGGTTTAGTCCCATGCAAATGTAAGGCAGTGCTTAGCCTTATGCAAAATCGAGGCAGGGTTTAGCCTTATACAGATGGAGACAGAGCTTAGTCTCATGCAAGATTCGGGACAGGGCTTAGTCCCATGCAAATGGGAGGCAGAGCTTAGCCTTATGTAGATATGGAGGCAGGGCTTAGCCTCATGCAAAATGGAGGCAGGGCTTAGCCTCATGCAGATGGAGACAGAGCTTAGTCCCATGCAAAAATAGAATAAATAGCAGGTGATAGCAGAGTTTTCTTAGCCGGTAATAGGTTTCAGTATCACGGTTGTTATGAAGATTGTGACTTGGAGGCATGTATATTCTTCGCTCCC
Source organism: Nicotiana sylvestris (assembly GCF_000393655.2). Lineage (NCBI taxonomy): Eukaryota > Viridiplantae > Streptophyta > Magnoliopsida > Solanales > Solanaceae > Nicotiana > Nicotiana sylvestris. The sequence goes on from NC_091058.1 coordinate 62,367,675, forward strand.
GCATCCAACTAAAAATTGTGAGTTCTGTAAAGGGGAGGTCGGTTCGTGCCTCCGTCGGCTTGCTTTGCTTGGTTTTGGAGTCCTTGTTTGAGTTGCCCTGGGTAACATCTGGCTGTTATAGAAATAAACTTTTTAAAAATATGCACTTATTGATAAAAGTAAAGTTATTTTAGAAAAAACAACGAAATATTAAGTAATTTTAGATAAACTAATGATCGTAACATGTTTTAGGGACATTGCAACTTTTTTGTTTTAGAATTTTGAGGATCCTCCTCAAAATTCTTCCCCAGTTTCATAAATGATCTTTCGCCATTTGCGTGCGATGAAACTTGCTGACCCTTCTCCGGAATTTTGAGAATCCTTCTCAAAATTCTGCCTCAGTTTCTTAACCAATTTCTGACTTTCTGGCTTATGATGGAGTTGGCTAGACTTGCTCCGGAATTTTGAGGGTTCTACTCAAAATTCCACCCCAGTTTCTGGTTCTGGGGGGAAAAATGAAAAGTTTATTAAGATATGACCGAACCTACAGGGTTGCCTATGTATCCCCTCTTAAACGGGAATCAGGTCAAGTGTAGTTCAGTTACATCAGATGAAGAAATGTAAATTGTCTAAACATAGTATCTCTTGACTGCTCTGAATTGACTGGGTTCAGCCAAACTTCTTTGTCCATTTCTGCAAGTATGAGTGCTCCTCCTATTAGCTCCCGATGAACCATGTAAGGACCTTGCCAGTTGGGAGAGAATTTTCCTTTGGCTTCATCTTGATGAGAGAAGATCTTCTTCAGTACCAACTGTCCTGGTGCGAATTGCCTTGGTTTGACTCTTTTGTTGAAAGCCCTGGACATTCTATTTTGATAAAGCTGACCGTGACATACTGCATTCATTCTTTTTTCATCTATAAGTGCCAATTGTTCATAGCAACTCCTTATCCATTCTACATTGCTGGGTTTGGATTCATGCATGATTCTCAAAGAAGGAATCTCTACCTCGGCTGGGATGACAGCTTCGGTACCATAAACTAGTAAATAAGGGGTTGCTCTAGTTGATATACAGACTGTAGTGCAGTACCCCAATAGGGCAAAGGGTAACTTCTCGTGCCATTGTTTGTGGTTTTCTACCATTTTCCTTAGTATCTTCTTGATGTTCTTGTTGGCGGCTTCTACGGAACCATTCATCTGAGGTCTGTATGCTATAGAGTTTTTGTGCTTGATTTTGAAGGTTTCACACATGGCTTTCATTAGGTCACTGTTGAGATTGGCGGCATTATCAGTAATAATGGACTCGGAACTCCGAGTCGGCAAACAATACGACCCTTGACAAAGTCTGCGGCGATTTTCTTGGTCACAGCTTTGTAGGATATAACCTCTACCCATTTTGTCAAGTAGTCAGTGGCCACTAAAATGAACCTATGCCCGTTTGAAGCAGTGGTCTCGATCGTACCGATGACATACATTCCCCAGGCAGCAAAAGGCCAAGGTGCACTTGTTGCGTTGAGCTCATTGGGTGGTACCCTTATCATGTCTGTATGTACCTGACATTGGTGGCATTTATTTACATATCGGATGCAATCTGTCTCCATGGTCATCCAAAAATACTCAGCTTTAAGTATTTTCCTAGCTAGAACAAAACCATTCATATATGGTCCACAAGTTCTGGCATGTATTTCTTCGAGTAGTCTAGAAGCCTCCTTTGCGTCAACATACCTTAACAACCCCATATCGGGAGTTCTTCTATACAGGGTCTCTCCACTTTGGAAGAAATGATTGGACAGCCTTCGCAGTGTGCACTTTTGAGTATGGTTCGCATGTTCCGGGTATTCTCCTTTCTCCAAATATTCCTTGATGTCGTGGAACCAAGGCTTTCCATCTGTTTCCTCTTCAACATGAGCATAGTAAGCCGGTTGATTATGGATCCTCACCGGAACGGGATCAATGAAATTCTTGTCTGGGTGTTGTATCATTGATGCCAAAGTGGCCAGTGCATCTGTGAACTCATTTTGAATTCTGGGCACATGTTTGAATTCTATCTTTGTGAATCTTTTCATCAATTTCTGTACGTGATGCAAGTATGGTAGTATTTTGGTGTTCTTTGTAGCCCATTCTCCTTGAACCTGATGTACCAAAAGATCCGAATCACCAATTACCAACAGTTCTTGTATATTCATATCGATGGCCAGATTGAACTCCATGATACAAGCCTCATATTCCTCCATGTTTTTGGTGCATGGAAACCTGAGCTTTGCAGATATAAGGTAGTGTTGACCTTTTTTTGATACAAAAACCGCTCCAATTCCCACTCCTTTGAAGTTTACAGCTCCATCGAAGAACATCCTCCAACCATCGTAAGCTTCAGTAATGCCCTCTCCTATGAATGATACTTCTTCATCAGAAAAATACATTTTCAAGGGTTCATAATCCCCTCCCACAGGATTTTCAGCAAGACGGTCTGCCAATGCTTGTCCTTTGACCACCTTCTGAGTTACATAGACGATATCGAACTCACTTAATAGTATCTACAACTGGGCTAGCTTCCTAGTCGGCATGGGCTTCTGAAAGATATACCTTAGAGGGTCCATCCTGGATATGAGGTATGTGGTATAGGCACAGAAGTAATGCCTTTATTTCTGAGCTGTCCAGGTCAAAGCACAACAAGTGCACTCTACCAGAGAATATCGTGCTTCATAGGGTGTGAACTTATTACTCAAGTAGTATATGGCTTGCTCCTTTCTACCTGTCTCGTTATGTTGTCCCAAAACACATCCGAAAGCTCCATCTAATACATATAGATAGAGTAACAAAGGTCTCCCAGGTTCTGGAGGGACTAGGACTGGCGGTGTAAACAAATATTCATTGATTTTGTCGAAAGCCTTCTGACAATCTTCGGTCTAACTTGTTTCAGCATCTTTCCTCAACATTTTGAAGATGGGTTCACATATAACTGTAGATTGTGCTATGAAGCGACTGATATAGTTGAGATGTCCTAGGAAGCTCATCATGTCCATTTTGCTCTTTGGTGGTGGTAACTCCTGGATAGCCTTAACTTTGGATGGGTCCAACTCGATTCCTCGGCGGCTGACAATGAATCCCAGCAGCTTTTCTGCGGGAACCCTGAATGTACATTTTGCAGGGTTCAGTTTTAAGTTGTACCTCCTTAACCTGTCAAAGAACTTTCTCAAGTCTGCTATGTGATATGCGGCCCTCTTGGATTTGATGATGACATCATCAACATATACCTCTATTTCCTTGTGTATCATATCATGGAAGATGATTTTCATGGCTCTTATGTTAGTAGCCACATCGTTCTTTAGACTGAATGGCATCATATTATAGTAGTATACCCCGTATGGTGTGATAAAAGCTATTTTCTCTACGTCTTCTTCATCCATCCATATCTGGTGATAACCCGCAAAATAATCTACAAAGGATTGGAGTTCATGCCCTGCACAATTGTCAATCAGGATATGTATGTTTGTCAATGGAAAGTCATCCTTGGGACTTGCTCTGTTTAATCTCGATAGTCAACACATACTCTGACTTTCCCATCTTTCTTCAGAACTGGTACAATGTTGGCTAACCAAGTTGGGTACTCAACTACCTTGAGGACTTTGGCCTTGATTTTCTTAGTGACCTCCTCCTTAATTTTTAGGCTTATGTCTGGTTTGAATTTTCTAAGTTTTTGCTTCACTGGCGGACACATTGGATTGGTAGGCAACTTGTGAGCCACTATGGATGTGCTCAGACCGGTCATGTCATCATATGACCATGCAAAGATATCCTCGTATTCCTTCAAGAAATGAACGCACTCCTCTTTCTCTGGCGGTGATAAGTGAATGATTATGCGAGTTTCCTTGATGGTCTCGGCGTCTCCCAAATTTACTGCTTCGGTTTGTCCAGGTTGGACCTTGGCTTATTCTCAAAGTTCTCAACCTCTCAGACAATTTCCTTAGATATTTCATCTTCTTCCTCCGTATTCACTATCCTTATGTTGCGTTATCTCATTACATGTCATAGTCATCGGTTCATCAAGAAAAGTAATAATAACTTTGTAGAAAGAGAGACGTGAAAGATAATAATAAATATCAATGCATTGATTAAATTTTGAAAGTATCCAAAACAAGTACGGCTCGATGAATCGAGCAATTATTTTGAAACAAAATGCATCTTTAAAACAAAATTACTGAAAACATTTGAAATACCTAACTTGGCTATAGAAATAGATTAGGCTAAATGCCAAGCTGCCCAGGGACTCGGCGGGCCCGGGATGGTGTGGCAGTCCAATTCTTGAGAATGTCTCCTTTCTCCACAGTCCGAATGGTGAGGCCTTCTTCCTCCTCCTCCTCCTCCTCAATTATCGCACTGCAATCCATATCCTCGTCCTCAAGGAACAAATTCCTCAGCCCAGCTAAAGCTTCTTCTTCTGAAGTTCCCCATATTTTATCAGCCTGGTGAAAAGTCTGACCTAGACATGGCACTGGTTGCTCGAAAGGGTAATAAGGAACATGCCATGGAGGCGACCAATCATCAAACTCTTGCCATGTATACTGGTATCCGATCCCGAAGGTTGTACCATGACGTTTCAGCTATATTGGTTTAGTAATGCCCCAGAGATTCTTCCCAAGCCCTTTGCCGGGTTCATACCTAGACCATGCCAGTATGCTTTCTATTTTGTTACTCCACCATTTATCTTTCTCAACTGCATTGACATGTTCGATGTGGTAATAAGTTTCCCCTACTAGCCTTCTTTTGTTCTCGATAGCCGGGATGGTTTGACTGGTGTAAATAGGATTACTTCCATCTCCGCGAATGATCACCTCCTGATGGTTCCATTCGAACTTCACGGCCTGGTGTAGTGTAGAAGCCACAACCCCAGCGGCATGTATCCAAGGTCGACCCAACGGAAGATTGTATGTAGCTGATATGTCAAGCACTTGGAATTCAACATCGAACCAAGTTAGGCCCATCTGTAGGCAAATGTTAATTTCCCCAATCGTAGCCCTTTGAGACCCATCAAATGCTTTCACATTCATACTTCCCACCCGTATCTCATGGAAACCTTTGCCCAATCTCTTCAGAGTATTCAACGGACAAATGTTGAGGCTTGAACCTCCATCGATCAGGACCCTGGCAATGAAATTGTCTTCAAATTGTACCATGATATGTAGTGCCTGGTTGTGATTCAACCCTTCAGATGGTAATTCATCCTCGTGGAAGGTTGATATTGTTGGGTACATAAGCTTTATTTAACACCTTCATCAAAGCATTCTTGTGTGCCTCTGAATTTTGAAATAGTGATAAGATGGATATTTGAGCGGGGTTTTTGTTCAAATGATCAATGATGGAGTATTCCCTCGCCTGTACTTTCCTCCAAAGATCATCCGGTCTAGTTTCAATGACAGGTTTTTTAGCAGCAACCTCCTTACTCGATCCTCCCAGTTGTATAGGTGTATAGATCCTTCATGTTCTGGTCATTCCTTGTGCAGCATCAGATTCTTCCATTTTTGCTTTTCCCTTTCGCCTAACTTCGGCAACGTAATCCCAAAGTATGGCCTTGGAATTGAAAGGAGGTGTGGTTGATAATGTCATAGTGAAAGATATGGCAACTTCTACCTCAAATGGAGCAGGTGTGGCTGTAGATGGAGCTACCTCAACCTCAAAAGGAACCAATGCGGTTAACTCAACCTTGACTAACGACTGCGTCTGCACCACAATATGAGTGAGTGTGACTGCATGTTTAAAATCACCGCCTTCCCGAATAAGCCCGATTGACCCCTCGGGATCTCATTCTTCGTCCGTCTCTATCACATGTACCCTATTGCCCTTATGATCTGGGAGAGGATTGTTACGGATATTGGGTGTAGCTTCCTTGGCATGTATGACCTTGTTATCAATCAATGTATGGATTTTATCTTTCAATGTTCGGTATTTGTCAATGGTGTGCCCCTTCATACCAGAATGATATGCACATGTTTTGTTTGGGTTGACCCATTGGGATTGTGAGCACGTGATTTTTGCCTCACGAAAACTACTCCAAAATAAATCATAAATAAAATAAATTTCTTTTACTGTGCAATTTTTGAATTTGCGTGGTTTTTGTTAAATATTTGTCTTATATCCGTAAATGTTTACTTTGTCATAACAAAATGAAAATAAAAATAAAAATATATGTTTCATGCATATCTAGGATTTAATTATACATTTAATAATTGATTCAAAATAAAATCACAAAATATGCATTTGTTCTATTTTAAATATTTCACTGTATGATTAATGTTTGGTCTGTGTGTTAAATAATTGTTAAAAGGTAATTAATATCTTTGGAAGGGTAATTTTTGTTTTTATAATTTTAATTAAGATTTTAATGATTAATAATAAAATTAGAAAATAAAAAAAATATAAGTTGTAAAAAGAAAATCGGACCTGGACCTAAATCCAGGCCCAAACAAAATGAGCCCCATAAGCCCAGTCCAAACAAGCCTGTCCGGTCCAATTTACACGAGCCAAAACGACAGCGTTTGGTCATGCTTCATCAAGGACCGTTGGATTGAATCAATCCAACGGCGGAGATCTCACCCCCTTACCCATAACCCTTTACCCGACCCTTTGACCCGATCCAGCCTGACCCCGAATTTCAACCAAACGACAACGTTTGGTTAAGTGGATTGATCTCAACCGTGCATCTTAATTGATCCAACGGATGAGATCAATCCACCCTATCCCTATATAAGGCCCAAACCCCTACCCCGGCCCCTAACTGAACACCCCCTCCTCTCTACTGTTCATCATCCCTTCCGAAACCAAACCCCTAACCCTAGCCGCCTTTATTCCCCACCGCCTGAAACCCGGCGGCATCAACGCCGCCGGTCACCACCTTAACACCGTAGAACCCCCTGAACACCCTCTATCCGAATATGTTAGCCGCTTGGCTCGAATCTTCCTGAAGGTTCTCGAATCTTCATTTGAAGATTCGAGCCAAACTCAGATCTAAACCAACCAGCCCCTAGTTAACACCATAGCACCCCCTAGCCTGCCTCGTTATGGATCCGGTGTTTGTTTGGCTCGAATCACCTTAGAGCTTCTCGAATCTTCATTTGAAGATTCGAGCCAAACAAGAACTCACCCAGATCTGTTCTAAACTAACACCAAATCACCCCTAGGCTTCCCTCACCCTTGTGTTATCTTTGGTTCCCCTCGAATCTAACCAGAAATGGTTAAGCCCCAAATCGAACCTTCAGGAACCCTAGAAATACCAAACTTTTGGATTCTGCCCAAATTAAATAGAAGATTGAGGTTTAATCGACCTTAGTCGAAGTATTTTCAGTGGAAAATACTTCGACTAAGGTCTGTTTGATTTCAAAAAGTCCAAATCCAAGTGGAGTTCTAGTCTGAATAAATTTGAAGGTTCAGAGGTATTTTTCTCTTTCTTTTGTGTATTCTACGTGTATTTTTGTTTGTTTTAATAACCTGTTAATTTTTCATATTTTTGTTTGATTAATTCTGTCATTTTTGTCTCATGCCCGTATGATTAGTCAAATAAATGAATTGTTTCTGTTGGTTGTGATTAATTACAATGTGTGTGATCGACTCGATTAAGTTCGTCGATTGTTTGTATTTTAAATCTTGTTTATGAAAATGTTGACTGAAACAACCTGTTTTGAATGGATTATTTTGTTGTAATCAGTTGTTTCTTATTTGATAATCAGTTTAATTAATACTCGACAATTAAAACATCTTTGTTTATAGTTCAATAAAATCCGTCAAATGGATGCTGTATGAGTGTTGATTTCTGATCATTGAGTTTCAGGGCATTGTCAGTATATTGACAATGCTCCTGTGTTTGCCTGATTCAGGTTCAATGTTGAAGTTCAGTTTGAATTGTTATAATAATTTCAGTTTAATGTTGTTATGATGTTAGTTCTGAATTCAAGTTTACAAAGGCTGGGTAAATACAATTGTATTAGGAGGTTAATCATTAGGAATTGGTTGTTAGCTGCTAAACCAGTTTAATTCAGATAACTTGGACAGTAATTGCAGTAGGATTTCAGGGACATTTCCGGGAATGAAACAGATAAAACAATGAGGGTAATATGTTAATAGTAGTGTGCTGAAAGTGGAAGTTAATAGCTATTATTTTAAAGTGATAATGGGAAACAAAGGGTAATGGAGCTGCTTAAAATCAGGATAAGATCATTTAAAGTATTCAAAAGCAGTTTTTAATGGAACTTTCTGATTTTAAAAAGAAGAAGGGGGTCCAAGAAGCACAAAAAGGAAATAGGGCAGACCTGTATAAATACATGGACTGGAATTTTGAAGAGGAGGCAATTTTTTAGAGAGTTTTTAAGAGAGGCTGATTTTTAAAGCATTAGGGAATACACACAGAAATACATATACATTTGAGAAAAACAGAAAGAAAGAAATAGAAATAGAATCAGAAACAGAAATCTGAGAGGAAGGAAGAAAAATAGCAAAAGAAACAGAAAATAGAACACTCGCATACACACAGAATCTGAAACAGATAATAGAAAAGAAAGAAGGAAAAGCTGAAACAGTGTTTCTGGAATCTGTCCTGGTTTGTTTGTCAACATTGTTTGGTTTAAATTTGGAATTCTTCTTAAATATCTGTTACTGCTCGTCTGGTTTCACGGGTTTTATTATTGCTCAAATCTGGGGAAATACTGCTATTCTGCGGATTTGGTTATTGCTGCTACTGCTAAAATCTACTTCTGCTACCTTCATTTCCAGGTACATATTTTTAAGATTCATGTTGTGAAAAGAACATTGGAAGGAAAAATGAAGTTTGGGATGATAATTATGTTTTTTTTACTCATTCAAAGTTCAGTCTAAATTTCAGCTTTGTTTTATGTTGATTAACTAGTAGTAAGTGCAATACGATGGCTATAAGTTAATTGTCTTATTTTTGAAATTCGTATAAAAGTTTTGTAATACTGTTATCCATTTTGAAATCTCATTAGTATAGTTATATTTGAATTGCCAAGATAGGAAAATATAGCATAAAGATTGGCCATTAACTAAGCCTTGTGGCGTTGTTAGTTGAATAAAGAGTAGTATGAAAATGTCAAAAACCATATTGCTAGTTTATTCTAATACCTGATTTAGTTGTGGATTGAATGATGTAAGTTGTACGTTTATATATGGCATGATAACAGGTATATATAGAACCATTAATGGATGGTGAGTTGATATATCTCATTACGATGTTAAAGTACTATGAATGTTTCAGACGTACAACTATGTTGCATGTAAGGCAATATTATTAATCAATTTGTATAATAATTCCCTTTCTTATCAATTTGATGCCTATTTACCATCGTAAATAAATTAATTTAATTTCGCCTATTAGATTAAAAACAAGTATATGAGAATGAGATGAGATGTATAAGCACGAATCGCAACATTTTATATCAAGGGTAAGTAGAAATAGAATTTGCATTAAATAAAATAATGAAAATTCTTCAAAAATATCTCTTCCCTTTATAAATCATTTTTTTTCGGTTTCACATGCAATTCATTTTTGGGTATATATATATATATATATATATATATATATATATATATATATATATATATATATATATTGTATTTACGAGAAAATGGTATTCTTAATCACACTTTGTTTATTTTACTCCTAAAATTTGAATGGCTCGAAAGAATATAATTCATATGTGGAGATATAATCAGCTGTAAACATTTAATAAATTGTGAATTCTTTTCAAGAATTCAAGGGTATCTTAAATGGAGATTTCTCATGATATAATAAACAATTGGTGGAAAATCCATAATACCATTAAAAATATTCCACGTAATTAGGGATACGTTCGCGTAACCTGATTATATCTCTAAAAGAATATTCGGATTATGCGTCCGCGCAACTTCGAACAACACTTGATAAAAATGAATTTTTTCGAAAAATATTAAATTAATTTCATAAAACCCGAGATGTGCGGTTCACTATTTAAGAAAGACGAATATTCTTGATTCGGCACAATTTTGAAAATAATTGTTTTAATAAATATATTATCAAGATTATCGTGTACATGTGCGCGTGACACAATTCCACATTTTTTTTAATTTATAACACGAATATACGTACGCGTGATTCGATTCAAAGAAGGGCCCTTAATCACAAGCAGTATAAATAAAAGCGGTAATAAAATTGGGTAATAAATATGCATTTAGATCAAAGTCAAATATATGACAATTAAGCGACCGTGCTAGAACCACGGAATTCGGAAATGCCTAACACCTTCTTCCGGATTAACAGAATTCCTTACTCAGGATTTCTGGTTCGCAGAATAACAAACAGAGTTATATTCTCCTCTATTCAGGGATTAAAAATTGGTGACTTGGGACGCCTTAAAATTCCTAGGTGGCGACTCTGAAACAAAAAATAAATAAATCCCGTTTCGACTGTCCTTAAATTGGAGAAAACTCCCTACGCACCCTCGCGGGTGCGGTAAAAAGGAGGTGCGACAGCTCTGGCGACTCTGCTGGGGATAAACTGTGTTATCTTCTGTAACCCAAAACCACTGGTTCAGGGTTTAAAGAATTCGAGCTTAAAATAACTGTTATAACCGACTTTATTTATTATCTGATTTTTACATGATATATGCCCAATATGCTAAATGAATTTTTTACTACTTTAATATTATTTGAATTGTGCATATACAATTGCTACGAAACCTCCTTCTTTCTGAGTCTTCTGAATTTATGGTGCACACGTGCGCGTGGCCCACCTTTCTGTTAAAGTCATACCTAATAAGACGAAGTTGGGACAAGTAACTAGGCCGGGTAGACTTTCGTGCTCCCGGTACGTTGCCCCCGCTTCGGCTCAAACTGTCCATTTGGGTAAGCCAGGTTTAGAACAATCAACCTCAGGTTTTTAACCTAGAATAACTCAGCCATGTACCGGATCCCTATTAGGAACGTCTACTTGCATCATGTACATTTGGCCTTGGAGACTCAACACAGGGGTTGGGTCTGTCTAGGACAGGTGAACCCGAAACAAAAAGACCATCCTGATGCATCCTACTTGCTACTTGTGCATTCATTTGCCTCGAACATGCTTGTTGACCAGCTTAAATGAAATCATGGTGAGAAGAGAGGAATAAAATGGGTTGTTTTAAAAATTTCAAAAAAAAAAATAGTTTTAAATCTTGAAATAAAGGTATTTAATAAATAAAAATTTTTTGAAAATGATTTTTTAGTGTATATTTTCAAAATGAGTCTTGACTTTATTAAATTAAATTTCAGATACAAAATGAGCACCACGCAAAACCCCCCATCCACGAATACAGAAGAGTTTCTATTTCAGCTTCAAATGTGGTGGTATGATTTAGGCGAAGATGGTCAAAAATGGGTCGTCAAGCATTTGGGAAATCTCACGGATATTATGAAAGTTAAACCCCGTGATGATCTGATTGCGGCGTTAGTAACTTTTTGGGACCCTGTTCACAATGTCTTTCGTTTCTCTGACTTCGAGCTTACTCCTACATTAGAGGAGATAGCTGGATATGCTGGTTTTGACGGAAGTCTAAGAAATCAAAGCCTGATATTCACAAAGGCTCCTTCGGTACATCGATTCTTCGGTCTTCTGAACATCAGCAGTCAAATCAGGAAAAGCAATGTCATCAATGGATGTTGTTCCTTCAACTTTTTGTATTCAAGGTTCGGAAAGTCAGATGGGTTTGAAATTCATGAGAAAGGCCTTACTAACAAGCAAAACAAAGACACTTGGCAGATTCACCGTCGCTTTGCCTTCATGGTGGCTTTTCTAGGAATCATGGTCTTCCCAAACAAAGAGCGAACAATTGATATTCGCACCGCGAAAGTTGTGCAAATCCTCACCACCAAAGAAAATCACACCCTTGTCCCCATCATTCTATCAGACATTTATCGGGCTTTGACTTTATGTAAATCAGGAGCAAAAGTCTTCGAAGGATGCAAAATTTTGTTGCAAATGTGGGTGATTGAACATCTCCAACAACAGCCCAAGATCATACAGTATGGGCCAAACAATGATAATTACATTGAGAGTTATGAGGAAAGAATAAAAAATTATCAGGCTCCAGAAGGGATAGAAGCATGGGTATCTCATCTAAGGGTTTTGACGGCAAATCAAATTGAATGGACTTTGGGATGGCTCCCGATGAGGGAAGTGATACACATGTCAACCTCAAATAGTTATCTGATACTATTGGGATTGAGAAGCATCCAGCTGTATGCGCCACTAAGAGTCCTAAGACAACTAGGGAGATATCAAGTAGTTCCTGATGATGAAGATTTGAGTATGCAAATAATCGAATTACACCCAGAAGCCACTATTCCTGAGGCTCTACTTCAGCAGATGTGGAATGGATGTCGATACTTGAAAAGTGATACTCAAGTCCCAGACACTACAAAGGGTGAGATAAATCCTGGATATGCAAGGTGGTTTGAAAAACGGTCTCGCGTGGATGATGTACCAGAGCCTGAGCTAAGAAGGCCAACAAAAAGACCCCATGTTCAAAACTTCAATGATAAAATCCAAGAGCGGTTGATCTGGGGAGAAAAGGAAAAAGGGTACAAAGCAACTATCCATGCCCTAAAAGAAAATCTGAGAAGCCTCAGTCTGGAGAAAGATTTGCAAGCACAAGAAGCCGAAGGCGAGAAGAAGAGTCTAGCTTGTGAGAATGAAAATCTTCATGCTCGATTCCAAAAAATGAAAAGAGTTTCTGAAACACCAAAGAGGAGCTGGAAGGATAAAAAAACCATCGCCAATCTTTTTGAAAAAATGCAAGATTATGATTCCATTCTTGCGGAAAACGAAAGGGCGTTGAGCAAAGCAAAAGAAAGGATCCAACAATTAAACGAAGAAGCCAGATCTAATAAGGAACGCCAAGATAGGCAATCCGAAAAAGACAGGGCACAATTCAAGAAGGAAAAAGACCATTGGATACGATCAGAAGACCAGCTTCGTGCACAACTAGAAGAGACAAGAAGATGCAACAGAGAACATCAACAAGCAGACATCGACAGGGAAAGAGCGCATGCAAGATTAGAGCAGGCCAGACTCCGAGCTCTATTAGAATCAGCTCTAGATCGTGAAAACCGTGTCAGAGATATAGCCACCACTCGTCAGTAGCAATTGCAGAACCAAGACCAACGTCTCTAAGATTTCAGGGCACAAATCCATGACCTGGCGGTCTACACCTCTCAAAGTTACGTAAACTGCCAAGGAATGGATTATGAAAGGTTTACAGAGCATGCACCCATTTTTGCCCGTCATCTAGCAATGGAGTTGGAAAGGATGTATCGTACGCTGGGAGGTCATCCAGGTCAAGCCCCACATTGAGCAAATAATCTAATAATTTACAACACAAGTGGAAAGTGGGGCACGTTGTGAGATGTTAAGAATTGTATCTTTTATTTTGATTTAAGTGTGTGTGTTTCAAGACATTTTCTTACAAAGTTTTCAAATGTAATGTCTGTTCATCTTTGTATAATGAATAAAAGTGTTTGCCTCATGTCCGAACTACGCAAGGTCTGATTCATACGGGGCATGATACGTAGGCAATCTTTATAAGATTCGACCACCACAATAAGGAATATGATAAATAAAATAAAAGTGAGTAACAATAAAAATTTCAAGAAAGCTGGGACGACACAAGCAGCCGAGCAAATGCATAATAGAAAGGGGATATTTGTCTAGGAGCATTGCATCTCAACGTGTAATTATATATGTGTTAAACTCTCAAGACTAACAAGTTTGTTCATTTCCAGAATTCAAGCAGTTAGTTTCTCTAAAGAGTATACTGGCATATTATCATTATCACACGAGATCAAAAGGACCAATACCCGAAAGTATGTCTATCCCAGATGTTGACACAGGTATTGAGCTAGAGGAGATGGATGTCGGGAAAATGAAAGAAGAGATGTTTAAACTCAAGCAGCAAATGGCTGAGATGTACCAAGCCTGGTCTACAGGACAGTTACCCCCATCTTACCCAACTAACCCTGCTCCATCAATGACCCAAACTCAGGATAATATTACCACTGAATTATCCCCAAATTTCCCCATTTACCAACACTACCGAGGAACCACCTCTCAAACACCGCAGTCTCCACCTCCAAAACCAGTTTCATACTTTCCTCCACCTGTGACTCCTGTTTTCGTAGCACCTCCCCCGGCTACATTCCACAAATCTCCTAGTGAGCCTACATTCCAGGCCCAGGACAACCAATATTACCCCCCGGAGCCCACCCTCAAAGCCTCCGAAATCCATTCAACTGCTCCTCGTTTTGATCTCCCAACCGAAATTGACAAGCCAGCCAAAAATGCTGAACAAGAAGAGATGTTCAGGAAGGTCAAGAGTCTAGAACAATCGTTCAGAGACATGCGAGGATTAGGTGGGCAAGTCAGTGTAGCATACAAAGATTTGTGCTTATTCCCCAATGTACAATTACCAGTTGGCTTCAAGATGCCCAAATTTGACCTATACAATGGGCACGACGACCCAGTAGCCCACTTAAGGGGTTTCTGCAGCAAGATGCGAGAAGCTGGGGGAAAGGACGAATTATTGATGGCTTACTTCAGTCAAAGTTTAAGCGGATCAGCTTTGGAGTGGTATACACGCCAGGACCATGGGAGATGGTACACCTGGGATGACTTGGCACAGGCATTCGCATACCATTTCCAATACAATCTGGAAATCATCCCAGATCGACTATCTTTGACAAAATTTGAGAAGAAACACAATGAAAGTTTCAGAGAGTATGGCTTTCGGTGGAGAGAACAGGCAGCAAGAGTGGATCCTCCTATGAAGGAGAGTGAAATGGTAGACTACTTCCTCCAAGCCTTGGAACCAACTTACTATGCCCATTTGGTTTCAGCGGTTGGGAAATCATTCAACGAAGTAGTAAAGATGGGAGGTATGGTGGAAGAAGGCCTCAAGACAAATAAAATCATGAGCTATTCAGCGATTAAGGCGACTACTCAAGCTATTCAAGGCGGGGTAGGAGGAATCGGAAGAAAGAAGAGGGAGGAAGCAGCGGTAGTTGGATTCAGGAATTTGGTCAGGACCCAGAGGTTCACCGCCTTACTATAATCAACAACGACCTCGCCAATCAACTTACCACCACGATTCATCCCAACACTACTATCACCCTTCGGAGCCTCATTTTTCCATTAACCATGCACAAACATACAATCAGCCACCTGTTCACACCAATTGGCGTGCTCCTGCCATACCAAGTACTTACCCACGAGCCTATCCCGGACCAGGTTTCAGGCCTAGGCCAGCATTCAGGGGAGAAAGGGAACAGAAAAAGAAAACCTACACTCCATTGGGAGAGTCTTACACTAGTCTGTTCCACAGGCTGAGACAGCTGGACATGCTAAGACCAATACAATCCAAGCTACCTAATCCTCCTCCAAAGAATCTGGATTACACAATTAGCTGTGAATATTGCTCCGGTGCACCAGGCCATGATACGGAGAAATGCTGGCATTTGAAAAATGCAATACAAGAGCTGATTGATACTAATAAAATCGAGGTTCAAACCCCCGAAGCTCCCAATATCAATAGAAATCCAATGCCAGCCCATCAAGAGGCCAATATGATAGAAATCATACAAGCTGATGGGGAGACAAAGAAGCCGTCACAAACTGTCATGATGATCAAGTCTCATGAAGCCAAGCCAGATAAGCAGTTAACAGAGGAGAAGCCGGTACCTAAGCAGAACAGAAATGGTGATGAACCATCTATGATAGTCGAGAAGGGATCATCGAGCAAAGTTGCCACAAAACAAGAAAGGCCGAAAGTGATAGTACCAGGGGTTGCCAACAAACCCATTGTATTCGTGGAAGGAGCCCGTACAGATCGGGTTATTATCACACCTGTAACCCAGCTGCCAGTGATCAACAACAAAGCCATCCCATGGAACTATGAACGGGTGACTGTAATATACAAGGGAAAAGAAGTCAAGGAAGAAGTCTGTGAGGTGCAAGGCTTGACTCGTTCAGGAAGATGTTTTACTCCCGAAGAGTTAAGAAAAACTAAAAATAATCCAACGCCAATAAAGAGAGCTGTGACGGAAGAAGAAGCGGAGGAGTTTTTAAGAAAAATGAAACTCCATGACTATTCTGTTGTGGATCAATTGAAAAAGACGCCCGCTCAAATTTCATTGTTGGCATTACTGATCCATTCAGAGGAGCACCGTCTGGCTTTGATGAAAATCCTGAATGAAGCTCATGTTCCTGAAAAAATCTCTGTAAATCATTTGGGAAGAATAGCCAACAGAATCTTTGAGGCAAACAGAATTACATTTTCTGATGATGAATTGCCTATGGAAGGTACTGAGCACAACAGAGCTCTTTACCTCACCGTGAAATGTGAAAACTCCGTAGTAACCCGGGTATTGGTTGACAACGGGTCAAGTGCAAACATCTGCCCTCTCTCCACTTTAAGCAAATTGAAAATCAAAGAGGAGAGGATCTAGAAGAATAGTATTTGCGTACAGGGGTTTGACGGTGGAAGCAGAGATTCATGTGGCGACATAGTGTTGGAACTGACAATAGGGCCAGTTGAATTCACAATGGAGTTTCAAGTACTGGACATAACTGTTTCTTATAATTTGCTGTTGGGTAGACCATGGATCCATGCTGCTAAAGCAGTCCCGTCAACACTACATCAGGCGGTCAAGTTCGAATGGGATCATCAAGAAATAGTTGTGCATAGAGAAGAAAGTTTAAATGCTCACAGCAGGGCCATTGTACCGGTCGAGGGAACAGAAAATGACCAGGGACCATGGGTCTACCAAGTATCCGACATAGTGTCGGTAGAGAAAATTCCAGAGGGGAAGTACCTTCCGAATCCAAAGATATCCTCTGCATCAGTCATGGTAGCTTATGAAATGTTAAAAAATGGTTTTATACCCGGCAAAGGTCTGGGCTCATCTTTGCAAGGAATTATACAACCAGTATCTCTCCCCGAGAACTGGGGAACATTCGGTTTGGGGTTCATACCCACTGTCAATGACGTGATAAAGGCCAGAAAGTTGAAACACAAGGCATGGGTTCTTCCAAAACCAGTCCCATGTCTGTCAAAGTCTTTTGTCAAGACCGGTGCTAAAAATCGCCCGATAACAACAATTCCTAAATCCCGGGTCAATCCTGAGGAGGAATTAATTGAAAGATTCGAGAAATTGTTTAATGATGTGAATATGTTGGAAAGCGGAGAAGGGTGTAGCAACGCAGAAGTTCAATTCGTTGGGCCAGAAACAAAGCTTAATAATTGGAAAGCCACTCCTCTCCCCATTCGAAAGGAGTCTTGGTAGTTTATTTTGATTTTCTTTCAGTTTGTTTGGGTTACTTCAGGGTTGTAATCCCAAAGCTTATCTTACAGTTTGTTTGAAGTGTGCAAAACCTTGTTATCTTTCATCATCCAATAAAAAGCAGTTTCCTTTTTATTATCATTCCTGATAGTTTTCTTTTCTTTTTCTTCTTTCCTGTACAGTTCCTTTTACGCTGGCTCTAGTGATATGGCATGCATGAGGAATCCTCAGCCCAGTCTTAAAAATCAATCTGGTTCCGAAATATTAATTCAAGAAATATATTGTGATTATGAATCAGAATATGATGAAGATGAGGTTTTTGAAGAGATTAGTAAAGAGTTAATTCACTTTGAGGAAAAAATCAAACCTAACTTGAGTGATACCGAGGACATCAATATAGGGGACATGAGTAATATCCGGGAAACTAAAATAAGTGTCCATCTCGAACCAAAGATCCGAGAAGAGTTAATTAAAGCACTCATAGAATTCAAAGATGTTTTTGCATGGTCATATGACGACATGCCGGGCCTGAGCACCGATTTAGTGGTTCACAAATTTGCCCACCGATCCAACGGTGCCTCCTGTCAAGCAGAGACTGAGAAAATTCAAGCCTGATATGAGTGTGAGAATTAAAGAAGAAATCACCAAACAGTTGGAAGCAAAGGTCATTCGAGTCACTCGATATCCTGTTTGGTTAGCTAATATCGTTCCTGTGCCAAAGAAAGACGGCAAAATTAGAGTATGCGTCGACTACCGCAATCTCAACAAAGCAAGTCCGAAGGATAATTTCCCATTACCCAATATCCATATTTTGATCGATAATTGTGCCAAGCATGATATAGGATCTTTCGTGGATTGTTATGCCGGGTATCATCAAATTCTAATGGATGAAGAAGATGCAGAAAAGACGGCATTCATCACACCATGGGGAACTTATTGCTACCGGGTAATGCCATTCGGTTTGAAGAACGCCGGAGCAACCTATATGAGAGCGATGACCACAGTGTTTCATGATATGATACACAAGGAGATTGAGGTATACGTGGACGATGTGATCATAAAATCAAAGCATCAGTCCGACCACGTTGGGGATTTGAGGAAATTCTTCTTAAGACTTCGCAGATACAACCTCAAGCTTAACCCTGCCAAATGCGCATTTGGAGTTCCATCTGGAAAGTTGCTGGGGTTCATAGTCAGTCGACGAGGCATCGAGCTAGACCCATAAAAAATCAAAGCCATCCAAGAATTGCCACCTCCAAAGAACAAAACTGAAGTAATGAGTTTGTTGGGAAGGTTGAATTACATCAGCAGGTTTATTGCTCAGCTTACAACAACCTGTGAGCCTATTTTCAAATTGTTGAAAAAGGATGCTGCGGTCGAATGGACCGACGAGTGTCAGGAGGCGTTTGACAAGATAAAAGGATACCTGTCAAACCCACGCGTGTTGGTCCCGCCAGAGCCAGGAAGACCTATGATTCTTTACTTGACGGTCTTGGAAAATTCATTTGGTTGTGTATTGGGGCAACATGACCTCACTGGCAGAAAAGAACAGGCCATCTACTACCTTAGCAAGAAATTCACAGCTTATGAGGTTAAGTATACTCATCTGGAGAAGACATGCTGCGCCCTGACTTGGGTAGCTAAAAAATTGAAACACTATTTGTCGTCCTACACTACTTACCTCATTTCGCGTTTGGATCCGTTGAAATATATTTTTCAAAAGCTTATGCCAACGGGAAGACTTGCAAAGTGGCAGATATTGCTCAAAGAATTTGACATCATCTATGTGACTCGAACTGCAATGAAAGCCCAAGCATTGGCTGATCATTTAGCTGAAAACCCGGTCGATGAGGAATACGAACCATTGAAAACCTATTTTCCTGATGAAGAAATAATGCACATCGACGAGGTGGAGCGAATTGAAAAACCTGGCTGGAAACTTTTCTTTGATGGAGCCGCTAACATGAAAGGAGTCGGGATAGGAGCTGTAATCATCTCTGAAACAGGGCATCACTATCCTGTTACGGCTCAACTGCGATTTTATTGCACCAATAATATGGCTGAATATGAAGCTTGTATTATGGGTTTAAGGCTAGCCGCAGACATGGGTATCCAAGAAATCTTAGTCATGGGAGATTCGGATCTTCTGGTACATCAAATTCAAGGAGAATGGGAAACCCGAGACTTAAAGCTCATACCATACCGACAATGTCTACATGATCTTTGTCAGCGGTTTCAATCAGTGGAATTCCGGCATATTCCAAGGATTCATAATGAGGTTGCCGATGCATTGGCTACTTTGGCATCAATGTTGCACCATCCAGACAAAGCTTATGTGGATCCACTACATATTCGAGTCCACGATCAGCACGCTTATTGCAATATGGTTGAAGAAGAATTTGATGGTGAACCATGGTTCCACGACATCAAGGAGTATATCAGGATGGGGATATATCCCGCACAAGCCACAGGAGATCAAAAGAGGACCATTAGGCGATTGGCAAATGGATTCTTCTTAAGCGGAGGAGTTTTGTATAAAAGAACACCAGATCTTGGATTATTAAGATGCATAGATGCTAGACAAGCTACAGCTGTCATGTCTGAAGTACATTCTGGAGTTTGCGGACCCCACATGAGTGGATATGTGTTGGCAAAGAAAATCCTCCGAGCTGGTTACTATTGGCTTACCATGGAGCGAGATTGTATCAGTTTTGTGCGCAAGTGTCATCAATGCCAGATACACGGAGATTTGATTCATTCTCCACCATCCGAGTTGCACACAATGTCGGCACCATGGCCCTTCGTTGCCTGGGGCATGGATGTGATTGGACCAATTGAGCCGGCAGCATCCAATGGGCACAGGTTCATTCTGGTAGCCATTGATTATTTTACCAAATGGGTTGAGGCCAAGACATTCAAATCGGTGACCAAGAAAGCTGTGGTCGATTTTGTCCACTCAAATATCATATGTCGATTCGGAATCCCAAAGGTGATCATCACAGATAACGGTGCTAATCTTAACAGCAACTTAATGAAGGAAGTATGTCAACAGTTTAAGATTACACATCGCAACTCTACCCCATATCGGCCCAAGGCGAATGGAGCAGTCGAGGCAGCCAACAAAAACATAAAGAAGATACTTCGGAAAATGGTAGAAGGTTCAAGACAATGGCATGAAAAATTACCATTTGCATTATTGGGATACCGCACTACTGTTCGCACTTCAGTAGGAGCAACTCCTTATTTGTTGGTATATGGCACTGAAGCAGTAATTCCTGCAGAAGTTGAGATTCCTTCCCTTCGGATCATCGCCGAAGCAAAGATTGATGATGATGAATGGGTCAAAACCCGTCTGGAACAGTTAAACTTGATTGATGAAAAACGATTGGTCGCAGTATGTCATGGTCAATTATATCAAAGAAGAATAGCAAGAGCATACAACAAAAAAGTGCGTCCACGGAAGTTCGAAGTGGGTCAACATGTGCTGAAACGTATTCTTCCACATCAGGTTGAGGCAAAAGGCAAATTTGCCCCGAATTGGCAAGGACCATTCATTGTGACCAGAGTATTATCGAATGGTGCACTATGCTTAACAGATATTGAAGGCAAATGCATAGATATGGCGATCAATTTTGACGCGGTAAAAAGATATTATGCATAACTTTTGAATGTTTGTATTTAGCATTATTTCGAAGATTGGAATGACAAGGCAATTTATTCTGCTATCCAAACACTATACCATTTGCTTCCCCTTCGAGCCATATTTGTTTCTTTCTTACCCTCTCTTGGAATCAATAAAAATCAAATATGAAATAATAAAAAAAAGAAAAAAAAAAGAAAATCACTATTATCTAGTGAACTACGTTTGACCTGATTCCTCAAAGAAGGATACGTAGGCGCCTCACGGCTCGGTCATAGGGTGCACAATATGCATAATGTG
Source organism: Nicotiana sylvestris (assembly GCF_000393655.2). NCBI lineage: Eukaryota > Viridiplantae > Streptophyta > Magnoliopsida > Solanales > Solanaceae > Nicotiana > Nicotiana sylvestris. The sequence goes on from NC_091058.1 coordinate 62,388,941, forward strand.
TACAAAAGAAAAATCAAGAGACCCCAATCAAGAAAACTGGGGCAGGAGTTGTATTGGAAATAAGAAAAAAATTCCAAGAGTTGTAATTTTAAACCCATACCAAAACTGTTTAGTTTTTGATACCTTTCCATTTCCCACCACATACCAAAAAGACCTTTCGACCAATCTTAGAAAAATGCCGAGTCAAACAAATGAAGATGGTTCATAACACTCTGGTACAAACAAGAAAAGAAAGTAAAAATGAGAGAGTCTTATAGGTGAAAACCCACACGGGCACCATAAGGCGACGGAAGTTGAGAGAAAGTAAAATGAGAGAGTCTTATTGGTGAAAACCTTCGTAGGCACCATAAGGCGAAAAAGAAGTAAGAAATGAACAAATGAGGAAGGTTTATCGGTGAAAACTCTTTGAGATAAAGCAAGTCCAACAGGTCTGTAAAATGAAAAATGAAGTTGGATTACGGAAATTTTGGGGAAAACAAAAATGAGACAATTGAAAGGAGATTGATTAAAGACTGGGTTGATTAATCCAAATTGCATACCATGATCATTGGCGCCAGTGACTCCAATCAGATAAGTCCTTTATTCCTTCGTCAACGATCATCCAAATTTGGATTTTTCTTTTCATTCTATAATTGTCGAAAATCAGCATGTTTCGTCACTAATAATCTTACTTTTCTAAAAGCTTTGAGATAAGTTTTATTCCAAACAAATAAGAAGGAATGTCAAGGTATACTACCAAGATTCAAGGTTACATGATGCAAAATACGGCCATGAAAGGCGGGAGATAAAAATAATAAGATATGGGTGTAAGAAAAATGGAATCAAAAGCGGATCAGCAATGTCAGGAGAACATATGATTACGGTTAAAAGGGTTTGAAGGAAAACATACAGAGGGGAATCCTATAGTTAAGGATCAATTACAAGGACAAACAGTCTTTCAACCATTTCAAGGCAACAAAACAAGACAGAGAAGCCCCACCGTCGGTGAGAATGCCCAGTTAACCCTCCTGTTTTAAAACTAACAAAGTTTTCTTTGATTTTAAAATAGGGGCAAAAACAACATTTGTGTCAGGAAAAATCCGATGAAAAGAATTGAAGAAATCAGGCGTCCACCTGGAGAATATGGATGAAGAATTAAAGAAATCAGGCGTCCACCTGGAGAATGAGGACAAAGAATTGAAGAAATCAGGCGTCCACCTGGAGAATGAGGATGAGAATTAAAGAAGTCAGGCGTCCACCTGGAAAATGAGGATGAAGAAGTTAAGAAGAAGTTAGGCGTCCACCTGGAGAATGAGGATAAGAATTAAAGAAGTCAGGCGTCCACCTGGAGAATGAGGATGAGAATTAAGGAAGTCAGGCGTCCACCTGGAGAATGAGGACAAGGAATTGAAGAAATCAGGCGTCCACCTGGAGAATGAGGACAAAGAATTGAAGAAATCAGGCGTCCACCTGGAGAATGAGGATGAGGAATTAAGAAGAAATCAGGCGTCCACCTGGAGAATGAGGATGAAGAAGTTAAGAAGAAGTCAGGCGTCCACCTGGAGAATGAGGATGAGAATTAAAGAAATCAGGCGTCCACCTGGAGAACGAGGATGAAGAATTGAAGAAGTCAGGCGTCCACCTGGAGAATGAGGATAAGAATTAAAGAAGTCAGGCGTCCACCTGGAGAATGAGGATGAGAATTAAAGAAATCAGGCGTCCACCTGGAGAATGAGGATGAGAAAAGAAGAAATCAGGCTTCCACCTGGAGAATGAGGATGAAGAATTGAAGAAATCAGGCGTCCACCTGGAGAATGAGGATGAGAATTAAAAAAGAAATCAGGCGTCCACCTGGAGAATGAGGATGAAGGATTAAAAGAAGTCAGGCGTCCACCTGGAGAATGATGACGGAGAATTGAAGAAATCAGGCATCCACCTGGAGAATGAGGATGAGAATTGAAGAAATCAGGCATCCACCTGGAGAACGAGGATGAAGAATTGAAGAAGTCAGGCGTCCACCTGGAGAATGAGGATAAGAATTAAAGAAGTCAGGCGTCCACCTGGAGAATGAGGATGAGAATTAAGGAAGTCAGGCGTCCACCTGGAGAATGAGGATGAGAATTAAAGAAATCAGGCGTCCACCTGGAGAACGAGGATGAAGAATTGAAGAAGTCAGGCGTCCACCTAGAGAATGAGGATGAGAATTAAAGAAGTCAGGCGTCCACCTGGAGAATGAGGATGAGAATTAAAGAAGTCAGGTGTCCACCTGGAGAATGAGGATGAGAATTAAAGAAATCAGGCGTCCACCTGGAGAACGAGGATGAAGAATTGAAGAAGTCAGACGTCCACCTGGAGAATGAGGATAAGAATTAAAGAAGTTAGGCGTCCACCTGGAGAACGAGGATGAGAATTTAAGAAGTCAGGCGTCCACCTGGAGAATGAGGATAAGAATTAAAGAAGTCAGGCGTCCACCTGGAGAATGAGGATGAGAATTAGAGAAGTCAGGCGTCCACCTGGAGAATGAGGATGAAGAATTAAAGAAGGAATTAGGCGTCCACCTGGAGAACAAGGTAATACAATTAAAGCAGACAGAAGTCAGGCACCCACCTGGAGAACAAGGGAATACAATTGAAGTGTTGAAATCAAAAGCCCGCTCATATGAGAAAGGAGCACATTTAGAGTCAATAAAGCAGAGGAGTCCAACAAAGTCCCCAGCAGGAAACAACAAGAATCCCAAACAGATAAAGAAAATACGGGACACAATGAAAAGGAATACGGAATAAGCCAAATGCCCAAGAGTCACCAAGATATCAAGACAACAAGAAACGCAAGGGCATGATCTAGATAAGATTTTATAATTCATGTACCATAGTCTAGTTTAGCTTTTTGTATTACCTTTGAAGTAAGGTGTAATAAGGAGGTCAGCAAGCAGTAAAAACAGCACGAAGCAGCAGTAACATCACAGTCCCACGGTAGTCCCAGCTACCCAAAACTTCCCGAACTACATTGACCTGATTCCTTTATAGCCAAGGATATGTAGGAAACCTTTGAAGCAGAGGTTCGGTCAAATCTTTCAAAAAATGCTTCCCACGGAGTATTTGAACGGGCAAAAATCGCTCGTATCCGCTCACTTTATCTTTGCACGAAAACTCTTCGAGTTTCCGCACAAAGAGGGGCAGCTGTGAGCACGTGATTTTTGCCTCACGAAAACTACTCCAAAATAAATCAAAAATAAAATAAATTTCTTTTACTGTGCAATTTTTGAATTTGCGTGGTGTTTGTTAAATATTTGTCTTATATCCGTAAATGTTTACTTTGTCATAACAAAATGAAAATAAAAATAAAAATATATGTTTCATGCATATCTAGGATTTAATTATGCATTTAATAATTGATTCAAAATAAAATCACAAAATATGCATTTGTTCTATTTTAAATATTTCACTGTGTGATTAATGTTTGGTCTGTGTGTTAAATAATTGTTAAAAGGTAATTAATATCTTTGGAAGGGTAATTTTTGTTTTTATAATTTTAATTAAGATTTTAATGATTAATAATAAAATTAGAAAATAAAAAAAAATATAAGTTGTAAAAAGAAAATCGGACCTGGACCTAAATCCAGGCCCAAACAAAATGAGCCCCATAAGCCCAGTCCAAACAAGCCTGTCCGGTCCAATTTACACGAGCCAAAACGACAGCGTTTGGTCACGCTTCATCAAGGACCGTTGGATTGAATCAATCCAACGGCGGAGATCTCACCCCCTTACCCGTAACCCTTTACCCGACCCTTTGACCCGATCCAGCCTGACCCCGAATTTCAACCAAACGACAACGTTTGGTTAAGTGGATTGATCTCAACCGTGCATCTTAATTGATCCAACGGATGAGATCAATCCACCCCACCCCTATATAAGGCCCAAACCCCTACCCCGGCCCCTAACTGAACACCCCCTCCTCTCTACTGTTCATCATCCCTTCCGAAACCAAACCCCTAACCCTAGCCGCCCTTATTCCCCACCGCCTGAAACCCGGCGGCATCAACGCCGCCGGTCACCACCTTAACACCCCAGAACCCCCTGAACACCCTCTATCCGAATATGTTAGCCGCTTGGCTCGAATCTTCCTGAAGGTTCTCGAATCTTCATTTGAAGATTCGAGCCAAACTCAGATCTAAACCAACCAGCCCCTAGTTAACACCATAGCACCCCCTAGCCTGCCTCGTTATGGATCCGGTGTTTGTTTGGCTCGAATCACCTTAGAGCTTCTCGAATCTTCATTTGAAGATTCGAGCCAAACAAGAACTCACCCAGATCTGTTCTAAACTAACACCAAATCACCCCTAGGCTTCCCTCACCCTTGTGTTATCTTTGGTTCCCCTCGAATCTAACCAGAAATGGTTAAGCCCCAAATCGAACCTTCAGGAACCCTAGAAATACCAAACTTTTGGATTCTGCCCAAATTAAATAGAAGATTGAGGTTTAATCGACCTTAGTCGAAGTATTTTCAGTGGAAAATACTTCGACTAAGGTCTGTTTGATTTCAAAAAGTCCAAATCCAAGTGGAGTTCTAGTCTGAATAAATTTGAAGGTTCAGAGGTATTTTTCTCTTTCTTTTGTGTATTCTACGTGTATTTTTGTTTGTTTTAATAACCTGTTAATTTTTCATATTTTTGTTTGATTAATTCTGTCATTTTTGTCTCATGCCCGTATGATTAGTCAAATAAATGAATTGTTTCTGTTGGTTGTGATTAATTACAATGTGTGTGATCGACTCGATTAAGTTCGTCGATTGTTTGTATTGTAAATCTTGTTTATGAAAATGTTGACTGAAACAACCTGTTTTGAATGGATTATTTTGTTGTAATCAGTTGTTTCTTATTTGATAATCAGTTTAATTAATACTCGACAATTAAAACATCTTTGTTTATAGTTCAATAAAATCCGTCAAATGGATGCTGTATGAGTGTTGATTTCTGATCATTGAGTTTCAGAGCATTGTCAGTATATTGACAATGCTCCTGTGTTTGCCTGATTCTGGTTCAATGTTGAAGTTCAGTTTGAATTGTTATAATACTTTCAGTTTAATGTTGTTATGATGTTAGTTCTGAATTCAAGTTTACAAAGGCTGGGTAAATACAATTGTATTAGGAGGTTAATCATTAGGAATTGGTTGTTAGCTGCTAAACCAGTTTAACTCAGATAACTTGGACAGTAATTGCAGTAGGATTTCAGGGACATTTCTGGGAATGAAACAGATAAAACAATGAGGGTAATATGTTAATAGTAGTGTGCTGAAAGTGGAAGTTAATAGCTATTATTTAAAAGTGATAATGGGAAACAAAGGGTAATGGGGCTGCTTAAAATCAGGATAAGATCATTTAAAGTATTCAAAAGCAGTTTTTAATGGAACTTTCTGATTTTAAAAAGAAGAAGGGGGTCCAAGAAGTACAAAAAGGAAATAGGGCAGACCTGTATAAATACAGGGATTGGAATTTTGAAGAGGAGGCAGTTTTTCAGAGAGTTTTTAAGAGAGGCTGATTTTTAAAGCATTAGGGAATACACACAGAAATACATTTACATTTGAGAAAAACAGAAAGAAAGAAATAGAAATAGAATCAGAAATAGAAATCTGAGAGGAAGGAAGAAAAATAGCAAAAGAAACAGAAAATAGAACACTCGCATACACACAGAATCTGAAACAGATAATAGAAAAGAAAGAAGGAAAAGCTGAAACAGTGTTTCTGGAATCTGTCCTGGTTTGTTTGTCAACATTGTTTGGTTTAAATTTGGAATTCTTTTTAAATTTCTGTTACTGGTCGTCTGGTTTCACGGGTTTTATTATTGCTCAAATCTGGGGAAATACTGCTATTCTGCTGATTTGGTTATTGCTGCTACTGCTAAAATCTACTTCTGCTACCTTCATTTCCAGGTACATATTTTTAAGATTCATGTTGTGAAAAGAACATTGGAAGGAAAAATGAAGTTTGGGATGATAATTATGTTTTCTTTTTTTTACTCATTCAAAGTTCAGTCTAAATTTCAGCTTTATTTTATGTTGATTAACTAGTAGTAAGTTCAATACGATGGCTATAAGTTAATTGTCTTATTTTTGAAATTCGTATAAAAGTTTTGTAATACTGTTATCCATTTTGAAATCTCATTAGTATAGTTATATTTGAATTGCCAAGATAGGAAAATATAGCATAAAGATTGGCCATTAACTAAGCCTTGTGGCGTTGTTAGTTGAATAAAGAGTAGTATGAAAATGTCAAAAACCATATTGCTAGTTTATTCTAATACCTGATTTAGTTGTGGATTGAATGATGTAAGTTGTACGTTCATATATGGCATGATAACATGTATATATAGAACCATTAATGGATGGTGAGTTGATATATCTCATTACGATGTTAAAGTGCTATGAATGTTTCAGACGTACAACTATGTTGCATGTAAGGCAATATTATTAATCGATTTGTATAATAATTCCCTTTCTTATCAATTTGATGCCTATTTACCATCGTAAATAAATTAATTTAATTTCGCCTATTAGATTAAAAACAAGTATATGAGAATGAGATGAGATGTATAAGAACGAATCGCAACATTTTATATCAAGGGTAAGTAGAAATAGAATTTGCATTAAATATAATAATGAAAATTCTTCAAAAATATCTCTTCCCTTTATAAATCATTTTTTTCCAGTTTCACATGCAATTCATTTTTGGGTATATACATATATATATATTGTATTTACGAGAAAATGGTATTCTTAATCACACTTTGTTTATTTTACTCCTAAAATTTGAATGGCTCGAAAGAATATAATTCATATGTGGAGATATAATCAGCTGTAAACATTTAATAAATTGTGAATTCTTTTCAAGAATTCAAGGGTATCTTAAATGGAGATTTCTCATGATATAATAAAAAATTGGTGGAAAATCCATAATACCATTAAAAATATTCCACGTAATTAGAGATACGTTCGCGTAACCTGATTATATCTCTAAAAGAATATTCGGATTATGCGTCCGCGCAACTTCGAACAACACTTGATAAAAATGAATTTCTTCGGAAAATATTAAATTAATTTCATAAAACCCGAGATGTGCGGTTCACTATTTAAGAAAGACGAATATTCTTGATTCGGCACAATTTCGAAAATAATTGTTTTATAAATATATTATCAAGATTATCGTGTACACATGCGCGTGACATAATTCCACATTTTTTTAATTTATAACACGAATATACGTACGCGTGATTCGATTCAAAGAAGGGCCTTTAATTATAAACAATCTAAACAGAAGCGGTAACAAAATCATGCAATAAAAATGTAAAATCGAGATAATTAAGCCAAGAATAAAAACAGTTAAGCGACCGTGCTAGAACCACGGAATTCGGAAATGCCTAACACCTTCTTCCGGATTAACAGAATTCCTTACTCAGGATTTCTGGTTCGCAGAATAACAAACAGAGTCATATTCTCCTCGATTCAGGGATTAAAAATTGGTGACTTGGGACGCCTTAAAATTCCCAGGTGGCGACTCTGAAACAAAAAATAAATAAATCCCATTTCGACTGTCCTTAAATTGGAGAAAACTCCCTACGCACCCTCCCGGGCGCGGTAAAAAGGAGGTGCGACAGGGATGAGTTCTCTACTGCCATAGCGGGAATATGAGTGACATAACCTGTGGCCTTCAACCTTTCGTACAACTGGTCGATGGGTTCAGCAATAGCAATGTATTGTCTGGGTGGTTTGCGGTCAAAGTTAGGTCGAGGTTTCTGGTAATTTGGACGAGTTGGAGGTGAATGATAGTAGGCTGGCTGGGTGTTATAAGTATGATAGGCGGTGGCGGGTTGAGAATATCTGGGAGATGAGGGTTGGTATGTGGGTTGTTGATACCCAATTTTTCCCTATAATATTTTAAAGTTCATATACTTTCAAAACTATGCATTAGCATCAATTGATATTTTTCCATAATTTTTATATTTTTAATTAATTTATTCTAGTATTTTATTTATATAAATAATGATAAAATTGCATCACAAATGGCTCTATAATATTTTATTGATTCAATTTTGCTATTTATAGCTATATTAAGTTCAAATTAATTCATAAATGGCCAGATTTACACATTTTGGTTACAATTACACTAACTTTGCAATTATAGCTCATGTATACATCACTGCATTATTTTACCAAAAATTGAACCATTATATTTTTAAAAATATTGAATAATTATTTTAAAACACTTCTATGCATGAAAATTATTTTTTCTTATTGATAATTATTTTATAAAATATTTTTTATCAATTATTTGGGTATTTAACAAATTAGCCTTTTAATTTCTCTAATTTTCGGACCTAACCCACTAAGATCAGGCCCAAACCAATCAAACCCAACTCCAATTAAACCTAACCCGACCCGGGCCCCTCCTAATCCTGGCCGTTGATCTCTGAGATCAACGACCCTTATTTGTTCTGACGTTTTTTAATCAAACGACCCCCTAAACCTTGACCATTTTCACCAAACAGCCGCCCTAGAATCCCTAATCCTCTCCGTCTATCTGAGATCCAGCCATAGCCCTATCCGCCGCCACCCAAAACCAGCCCTAATCCCTTTGATTCCTATTTTATCTATAGATTTCCATGGTTGCATAAGACTTCTACTTGCCTCCTACGTCCCCTAGTTGCTCGATTTTGTGATTTCGTGGAAGGACCTCGAAGAGATCTTGTCCAGATTTTGTTCAAAACTCTCCAAGAGTTTGTCTATGGTCTGGTTTGGTTTTTTTTGTTGTTTGTTGGTCGAACCTCTGTGTATCTGAAGTATTTTCAAATTCCCATGACTGTTCTTTAAGGTTCTTTTACTTCTCTACTACTAACCGATTTTAGCACTACGCTACTTTAGGTTTTGATTTCTCTGATTTCTGTTGTTCGAATCTCTGTATGATTGAAGTAGTTTCAAGTTTCTATGGTTGTCTTCTTTGAGGGTCCTTTGACTTCTATACTGTCAATCAACCTTAAGTGTTTTCAAATTAAGGTTCTTCCCAGACTTCTCTTCAAGAGGTTTTGCTACTTTCAATGTTTAATCTGTTCATCTCTTTACGTATTTGGTTAACCTTTGTATGTATACTCGAACCCTAGGTGTTTCTAATGGTTACAATGATTTCTTCTATTATGTTAATTTCTGTGAATCAGTTGCACTCACTGATTTATTAAGGGATTCAAATGTTTTCCCTATTAAATCCAGTATTCTTTGGGATTTTTGCCGTAATTGATGTCTATTAATGATTCGAACCACTTTTTCTTCCGGTATTTCTGTGAGGTTTTACTTAATTGATTTCTGTTTAGGGAATCTAAATAACTCTTTCGTATAAAATCAGTATTCTTTGAAAATTTTACTGATTGATTCCTTTAAATATCCTTTTAAAATCAGTATGTGCTGAAATTTTATTTGTTTCTTTATTTGTGACCTTAATTGATCATACTAGCCTTAATTAGTTATCAGTATAGTTTTGGGACTTCTACTGACTCCCTACATGGAATATTTTTGAGTCCTTACCTTAATTGGGCTCCCTATTGTGACTGTTAATTGATTGCCTCTCAATTAAGGGGTCTATTCCGGACTCCTCTATGGGAATTGATTCTGTGACTGATTAATTGCTCCTAATTGATTGAACTGTGATTCTTTTACCTTATTTTGATTCACCCCTTAAGTTCTATATATACACTCTTATTCTACCTCTCAAAGAAACGAACATTATTCAGAACACACACACATACATTCAAACTCTCTCTTCTTTCTTTGCTACTTGTACTGAATGTTGGTCTAGCCGGCTGAAAGACAAGGCTAGATAGTGGAGCTGCCCTATTTTTTACATTCTGCATTCTCTTCTTTAACTGGTATGTCTCTAGTTAAGTTTTGAAACTCAACCTTATGTGCTCCATGTCTATACCTCCATGTTTATTCCTGCATTAGTTACTCAACTTGTTTCTCTATTTGTTGTTATTAAGCATGTCTAAATTATGCCTTATGTGTAATCAGCATGTCTGACTCCACTTAGTTCTTTGATACCGGCCTAGCATGTTTACCTAGTTCCCTTACCCCTATCCCTTTAATTGGTATGACTATGTTATTTAGTTTTTTAGTGTATTCAATTGGTCTTGACTGTGCCTAATGCTGTTCAACACATCTCTATCTTTAACATGATCTTGTTACATTCCTTCTCTATGTCTCAACTGTCTATTACCATGATTAACTTGATTCAGTAAACTCCTAGTGGTTCTGTACACTTGCTGTATCAAATGTTTCACTGTTTATGTGGTTTCAGCCCTATATGTTCACAATCCCCTTCACCTCTGTTTGTAAGTCTACTTGTTAAGTGAATCTGGGTACTCTATGATCAATTGGGTTGTTTGTTGAGTATGCTTTCTTCAAAATGATTTCAAAAATGTTACTTCTAGTATTCTTCTCAAAAACTGGTCACTCCCAGTATCTTTAAAAAATCTGTTTCTGAATCTTTTCACCTCTAAGCTGTTTCATTAAGTCTTTCAACACTATGTCAAATACTCTCACCCTACTCCTAGATTATTAAGTTCTGCCCCTCTGGTATATGTACAACTTAGGGATCCTTGAGTTATTTTTGAACTCTGGCATACCAGGGCTGACCCTTCCACACTGCATATAACTAATTCCCATCTGAGAAATGGTCTTAGTGTGAGCATTGCCCGGGATCCTTGAGGTCCTTAGGGAATTCTGACACACCAAGACACACATTACTGGCTATGAGATCTTTGGTTTCTTATACTCTGCTGAAGGCCTGGCATTCCCAGGTTTACTTTGGGCCTGATTTAGGCTCCCTATAGTATAGTTTCATTTACTTATGTAGTTCATTTAATCCTGGTCTGTAATAATATTATTTATAAATAGATATTGAGGTGATTAGTAAAAGGGGAGGGTTCCTAAATGATGTTTGTGGGAAACTAGGTAAATACCATGCTTTAGGTTGATGCATAATAAATCATGCTCTTAGTTTATATGCATATTTGCAACAACAATTCTGCTTTGAGTTTATTTTATGATAGAAATCATGCTTTAGGTCCATATGTGATGCTACTTATATCAAAACATGTCATAAGTCTATAATATTTGCATTAGAAAACCTGCCTTAGGACCCTCACGTTTATATTTTGCATATTAGGAACATGTTATAAGTTCATCACTTCTTTCTCTGACTCTGCATAGGTTATTATCACCTAGAAATCATGTTGTTAAACTGCTGCTATAATCATGCTCATCTCTACGTGCATTAGAAATCCTGATTTAGGACTTTGTCTGCATTAGCTCTAAACCATGTCAGCGTCGTTTAGAATAAATAACCGTGTATAGAATGGTTTAAAATAGTCCAACACATAGATATCATGTCCTAGTGTAAACATGCCTAAAATCAGTTTTGTAATATTAATCACTTAGATCAACATGCTTATATGACAAAATAACTTCAAGTTGTCTTAACCAATTCCCAGAATTATGATCCACACCTAGGCAAGCCTTAGGTAATTAAGTAACTGTGAAATCAGGTTCTGTTTATGTGTGAAATTGTCCTGGTTTAATAGACTATAAAATCAATAGGCAAGGTGACTAAGGGTTCTGCCACTTCGCTTTAAACAAATTACTGCATATTCTGCATCTGTTATATTCATTTAGATATCATGTTCTAAGGCTTTCTAAATTTCTTTCAAAATAGTTGTGTTGAGACCTGCTATGTATCTGATTACGTGTGGAGGAAAACATAAGCCCCTAATTCATTCCATATTTGACAGTTCTATGTGTTCTTTGTTGTCACTTAGATTTTACCTTTTAAATACCTTAGGAGTGTCTAGAACTGCCTAAGTATAGAGGTCCTAAATGCCTCCGGGACCACAAGGAAGGGAGGGGTAAATCACGCTTAGAGTTCGTTAATTAAACTCGCTTATATTACCACTAAGGGGAAGGCAATGGGTAGTAAAAGGATATGATGACATGCGCGCTAATGTCACGTGTAGCCTCTCTAGTTAAGGAGAATTACCGGGCATTATATAGATTGATACAATAGGCTAATTAACTTAGGACTTCCCTTCCCCAATTTACATGTGTGTGCTTAGACTGCCTAAGCTTCCTTGGTATGTTTGGACTGTTCAAACCTCTTTAATTTATGAATGCTTAGACCATTCAAACTTTCTTGATTGTATATGTGTTTAGACTGTGTAGACTACCTTTATTTGAAAACATGTGTTGAGACTGCTTACTTGTCAAATGACTAATTCACATAACTAAGTTCGGCTGGGACCCACCGTTGTGGATCGGGAGGGGTGCCTAACACCTTCCCCTCAAGGTTATTTCGAGCCTTTAACCTAATCTCTGGTAATACAAACTGGTTGCATGAGTTAATTGCTCTAGGTGCCCTAATGCACCTTAATCTGTTAGGTGGCAACTCTTCAATCCCAAAAGAAAACGAGTTGTTACCCTATGAATATCGAAACCCAGACTCCCGCGAAGGAAAAAGGGGGCAGGACAGCATGACAACTCTGCTGGGGATATTTAGGCTCTTACCATAACGAACTTAATTTTTTGTGAATTAGTCTTAAGCATGATTTATCATGTGCACCCTCCCCCTTATTTTGATTTAATTGCTTATTTATGATCTCCTTTATTTCCTAAAACCGACTTGTCTCTTTGTTTTCTTTTTTCCTAAATGTCTTTCAATTATTTAAATACTACATTTATCATTTTTTTAACGTGCAAATACTTGACCACATGCTATTTATTGTTGCATAAATCATGCTCAACATCATATTCCACTGGTGCATAATCAGTCCTATAGCAACGCTTGATGAGTGTTTGTGCTCTTCCTATATATCACTCTTTTAAATTCAGAAAGGCGTATTTGCGGTAAAACTAGTTGATCAGCGGTGCGTTCGACGGTTTCGTGCATTTCCCCCTTAAGTTGTTCGCTTGAGGGTCCCACTCCAGACCTCTATGGAAACCTTACTCTGATTAATTGTGCATGCATCATGGTCAAACCTAGCCGGATTAATATGTTGTCCACATAATAACCCTTTAAGACAAGCCTCGTCCAAAAGTCCATCGGGTTTTCCATAATCCCAACGGACGCAACCGCGATTGTGTGCATTAATTTTGGATAAATTAGTGCAAATATGCTAATCATTGTTGTATAAATAGACGAACCTGGAGGTGGAAAGGTCCTAATCTTTTGTTTTGCAGAAAATGAGGCACGAAGTCCCCAGATTCGGTATGGTCAGTAGCATACCTCCATTTTTTCTAGATTGGTGGAGGGATCTTCCCTCAAGTGACCAAAATCATGTGAAAAGAGTCTTAGAGAATTTGCCTTCACTGATGGATCTTCAACCAAACAAATATTGATCGAGGCTGCCACTCTGTTTTGGGATAAGGAAAGGGTCGTGTTCCGCTTTGGGGATATAGAAATGACTTCCCTTCTAGAAGAAATAGGAGGATTTGTTAGGTTGCCTTGGGATAGCCCTGGTCTATTAGAACCTAAAAATCGTACCGCTAGAGGGTTCCTTAAGATTATGGGGCTGAAGAAAAATGATGATTTGGAGTGCCTGAAGAACTCCTACGTACCTTTTGACTTCCTCTACGAAAGATACCGTCACAATAGCTCTTACCGTATTTTTGATGATGAGTTCTCAATCACCTCCTTGGGCTAGGTTTATCGCAGGGTCTTCGTGTTCATTGTGTTTTTATTGGGCATGCTGGTATTCCCAATCCAAGGGGATAGAATCTATACCAAGATGGCCATGGTGGCCAAAACTTTGATGGACGGGATCGAGGGACACATATATACTATTGTCCCTATGATCTTTGTAGATATGTATCAGGCCTTGGAACGCTATCAGAAGGGGTCTAGATTCTTTGAGGGTTGCAATTTGGTGCTACAGGTTTGGTTGTTAGAGCATCTCCAAAAGGGTCAATACCGTTAGGAGTTTCCACGAAGGCCGTGGAATGACCACATAACCTTCAATCACCCTAAGATAATGACTTACATTCCGTACATGTTTGCTCAACCTAAAGATGCTATAGGATGAGTACAGTTCTTCAACAAGTTGACTAAGGACCAGGTTCAGTGGATGTTCGAGTGGTTCCCCACCGACAAGTTCATCATTAGATCCAGAGACTTCCCACATTTGGTGTTGATTGGGTTAAGGGGGATATACCCTTATGTTCCCCTCAGGGTTATGAGACAGGCAGGCAGGAGACATGTCATACCACAGGTTGCTAAAATGAGTCACTTCATAGCTAATTTCCAGGGTGACGCCATCCCATATAAGAATGAAGCGCAACACATATGTGAACTTTGAAGATTATTGTGGAGAAGGATACCATCGAGCCGGACTGATATCATGCGGTCCACTCATACTTTTATCCTTCATGTTTGGATGATAATCTATCAGGAATCTTTGAGCCAAGGGTTGGTCCAGGAAACAGGGTCATAGATGAGTATGCCGAAGTAGAGGTGAAATATAACAAGCTGCGCAAAAGAGTTCGAGAATCTGAAGCTGAGCATATGGTGCATCATAAGGCCGATATGGAAATGATTAATGAGTGGAAAGAGAAAGCTGTTAAATCCAACGAAAAGCTGGAATATCTGGAGTACAATTTAATGGAATTGGAAGGGAAGATAAGAAAGAGAGTCATTGACTGCTAGAACGCTGAGGGAAACGAAGGAGGGCATTTGGCAAGGGCATTCTTACTGCTGAACCTATGCGAGCTGGGAGAGTTGATTGACAACAGCATCCGGTCTGGATAGGGTCCTTCTGGGACCAAGTAGATTAGATTTGCTTTCCTTTCTTTTAAATATAATAAGGCCAAATGCCATTAGTAACATTATTTAGTGTCGTTTTGGGGGTGTTTGTTTTTATATTAATGAAATAAGGCAATTATTGGCACTGAATTTCGCCAAATCTGCTTGTTGTTAGGCATACCTCGGGCACAACGAGGCTCCCAGATTAGGACGCAAATTTACATTCCCGCAATATGTGTTTAAATACTATAAATATTTTAAAACCCATATTGACTCGTTTACCTTTTATTTTTCTTTATTCTTTTTTCCCATCCCCTAAGGTTGGTTCGCACATATTGGTATCATCAACATATCACACCAGATCTAGAGGCCCTCCACCCCCTCCTCCTCCAAGTAATACAAGAAGCAAAGGGAAGGCTAAAATGGACGACTTAAGTGGTATTCGAAAGGAAAATGCTGAGAATGTGGAAACTTCAGACGATCGGAGTACTCCGGTACCAAATGATTTAGTTTTGAGGTTGGAACAAAAGATATTGGAGTTACAGGGAGAGCTTGATCAGGTACGCAACTTGGCAAACCTATCCCTCACCCTGAATGTCCCTGATATCAACCAACAAAATACCAAAAACTCAGCGCCTCCCCAAAAAACACCAAACCAGCATCCACAAAACCCTCCCGCACCGCATCAATATACAACTCCACCTCAAAATCTCAATCCCTTACCGATACCAAATCTGCCACAACACCACCATCAACCAATCCAATACCTACCAACCGCTACTTATCATACTCCCCAGAACACACCACAACCTATCCCTGATCCTCAAAACTCAACCAATGACCACCACTACACCTAGGTTCCTGGCACTCACCAAAACAACCCTATATATGTGGAAACCGTACCTCACTCTACTCAACCAACCTCCTATACACCAGAATCCGCTGAAAAGGACCTACTCATCAAGAACATGGCCGAGGAACTTAAGAAATTGACAAGTCGGGTTCAGGGCGTCGAATGAGGCAAAGGGATAGAGGGTTTGAATTATGAAGACCTATGCATACAGCCGGATGTAGAATTGCCGGAGGATTACAAACCACTCAAGTTCGAGATGTTTGATGGTACAAGTGATACCAGGGTTCATCTGAAGACCTATTGTGACAAGCTTGTTGGGTTCGGAAAGGATGAAAAGATCCAGATGAAACTTTTTATGAGAAGTCTTACGGGAGATGCTTTGTCCTGGTACATCAGCCAGGATCCTAAGAAATGGTCCAACTGGGTGATTATGGCGTCTGATTTCATAGACCAATTCAAGTTCAACATAGAAAATGCATCGGATGTTTTCTACATTTAGAACCTCAAGAATAAGCCTACCGAAACTTTTCGCGAGTATGCTACCTGATGGAGGTCGGAAGCGGCCAAGGTCAGGCCAACATTGGACGAAGAACAAATGAACAAATTCTTTGTCAGAGCATAAGATCCGCAATACTATGAAAGGTTGATGGTTATTGAAAATAACAAATTCTCTGATATCATCAAACTTGGTGAAAGGATCGAAGAAGGAATCAAGAGCAGGATGGTAAGAAACTTTGAGGCACTACATGCCATAAACAAAGCACTATAATCAGGCGGCATATCAAAAAAGAAAGATGTCGGGACAGTAATAGTGGCTCAGGGCCCAAAATCTTCACTCACATACCAATATCTCCACTCACATACCAAACACCCCCACCCACATACCAAACACCTCCACCTACATATCAACCCTCATCTCCTAGATATTCCCAACCAACCACTGTCTATCACACCTATAATTCCCAACCATCTCATTTCCAGTCACCTCCAACTCGCCAAAATTATCCAAAACCACAACCCAATTTTGATCGCAAACACCCAGACAATACACCGCTATTGCTGAACCCATAGACTAGCTGTATGAAAGGTTGAAGGCCGCTAGTTACGTCACTCTTATTCCCATTGTAGCAGTGGAGAAACCGTCCCAATGGGTCAACCCAAACAAAACATGTGCATACCATTCCGGTATGAAGGGGCACACCATTGATGAGTGCCGAACATTGAAAGATAAAATCTAGATGCTGATTGACAACAAGGTCATACAGGTGAAAGAAGCTGCACCCAATGTCTGCAACAATCCTCTCCCGGATCATAAGGGCGGTGGAATACATGTGATAGAGATAGATGAAGAATGGGATCCTGAGGGGTCAATCGGACTTATTCGAGAAGGCGATGACTTTAAACCCGCAGTCACATTTACTCCTATTATAGTACAGACTCAGTCACCAGTCGAGGTAGCTGCATCGGTTCCATGTTAGGTTGAAGTAGCTCCACCTACAGCCACCCCGATTCCATTTGAAGTAGAAGTGGCCACATCTTTCACAGTGACAATATCAACCACATCTCCTTTCGATTCAAAAGCAATACCCTGGGATTACGTTGCCAAAGCTAGGCGAAAAGGAAAGGCAAAGATGGAGGAATCCGATGCTGTATAAGGAATGACTAGGACCAGAAGAATCTATACACCTGAACACTTGGGAGGACCAAGTAAGGATGCCACTACCAAGCAGCCTGTCATTGAAACATGACCGGATGACCTTTGGAGGAAATTACATTCAAAGGAATACTTTGTCATTGATCATTTGAACAAAACCCCAACTCAGATATCCATCCTATCATTATTGCAAAATTCAGAGGCACACAAGAGTGCTTTGATGAAGGTGTTAAGTGAAGCTTACGTACCCAACAATATCACCTGCGGAGAGATGGCCAACATGGTAGGGTAGGTGCTAGAATGTCATAAGATAATCTTCCACGAAGATGAACTACCACCTGAAGGGTTGAATCATAATCGAGCACTACATATCACTATACAATTTGAAGACAAATTCATTGCCAGAGTTCTGATCGATGGAGGTTCAAGCATCAACATTTGTTCGTTGGATACTATGAAAAGATTGGGCAAAGGTTTCCATGAAATATGGGCAGGAAGCATGAACGTGAAAGCCTTCGATGGGTCTCAAAGGGCCACGATTGGGGAGATGAATCTTTGTCTGCAGATGGGGCCAACTTGGTTCGACGTTGAATTCCAAGTGCTTGACATATCATACTCATACAATCTTCTGTTGGGCCGACCATGGATACATGCCGCTGGGGCTGTGGCTTCCACACTACACCAAGCTGTGAAATTCAAATGGAACCATCAGGAGGTGATCATTCACGGGGACGGGAGTAACCCCATTTACACCAGTCAAACCATCCCGATTATCAGGAATAGAGGAAGGCTAGGAGGGGAAACTTATCATCACATTGAACGTGTCAATGCTGTTGAGAAAGACAAATGGTGGAGTAACAAGATATAAAACATACTAGCATGGTCTGGGTATGAACCCGACAAAGGGCTTGGGAAGAATCTCCAGAGTATTATCAAACTGACACAACTGAAACGTCATGGTACTACCTTCGGGCTCGGATACTAGTATACATGGTAAGAGTATAATGAATGGTTGCCTCCATGGCGTGGACCTTATTACCCTCTCGAGAAACCAGTGCCACATCTGGGTCAGACTTTTCACCAAGCTGATACAATATGGGGAACTGCAGAAGAAGAAGCATTAGCTGGGCTGAGGAATCTGTTCCTGGAGAACTAAGACATGGATTTTAGTGCAATAATTGAGGAGGAGGAGGAAGAAAGCCTCACTATTCAGACTGTGAAGAAGGGAGTTGTTCTCAGAAACTGGACTGACATACCATCCCGGGCCCACCGAGTCCCTGGGTAGCTTGGTAATCAACTTAATTTTATTTCTATAGCTATGCTAGGCATCTAAGATTTTCAGTAATTTTGTTTTAAAAGACTTGATTGTTTCAAAATAATTGCTCGATTCATCGAGCCGTACTTGTTTTGGATGTTTTCGATTTTAATCAATGCATTACTATTTACTAATCATTATTATATTCCATGTTTCTCTTTCTATAACATTATTATTACTTTTCCTTATGAACTGACAACTGTGATATGTAATGAGGCAACGCAACATAAGGATAGCCACTCGGATGAGGAAGATGAAATACTTGAGGAGATTGTCAGAGAGGTTGAGAACTTTGAGAATAAGCCTAAGTCCAACCTGGACGAAACCGAAGCAATAAATTTCGGAGATGCTGAAACCATCAAGGAGACTCGCATCAACATTCACTTATCACCAATAGAGAAGGAGGAGTACATTCGTTTCTTGAAGGAGTATGATGATATCTTTTCATGGTCATATGATGACATGACCGGTTTGAGCACATCCATAGTGGCTCACAAGTTGCCTACCAATCCAATGTGTCCGCCGTGAAGCAGAAACTCAGAAAGTTCAAACTGAACCCCACAAAGTGTGCATTCAAGGTTCCTGCACGAAAGTTATTGGGATTCATTGTCAGTCGTCGAGAGATCAAGCTGGACCCGTCTAAAGTTAAGGCTATTCAGGAGTTACCGCCGCCTAGGAGCAAAAAGGACGTGATGAGCTTCCTAGGATGTCTTAACTATATCGGTTGCTTCATAGCGAAATCCACAATTATATGTGAACCCATCTTAAAAATGTTGAGGAAAGATGCCGAAACAAGCTATACCGAGGATTGTCAGAAAGCTTTCGACAAAATCAAGGAGTATCTGTCCACACCACCGGTCTTGGTCCCGCTAGAGCCAGGTCAACCTTTGCTACTCTATCTATTTGTATTAGATGGAGCCTTCAGATGTGTTCTGGGACAACATGACGAGACATGGAGAAAGGAGCAAGCCATATACTACCTGAGTAAGAAATTCACACCTTATGAAGCACGATACTCTCTGCTGGAATGCACTTGTTGTGCTTTGACCTGGACAACTCAGAAATTGAGGCATTACTTCTATGCCTACACTACATACCTTATATCCAAGATGGACCCTCTGAAGTATATATTTTAGAAACTCATGCCGTCTGGGAAGTTAGCCAAGTGGCAGATACTATTAAGTGAGTTCGATATCGTCTATGTAACTCAAAAGGCAGTCAAAGGACAAGCATTAGCAGACCATCTTGCTGAAAATCCTATGGGAGGAGAATACGAACCCTTGAAAACGTATTTTCCTGATGAAGAAGTGTCATTCATAGGAGAGGACATTACTGAAGCATACGATGGTTGGAGGATGTTCTTTGATGGAGCTGCAAATTTCAAAAGGGTGAGCATTGGAGCGGTTTTGGTATCGGGAACTGGCCAGCATTATTCGGTGTCTACTAAACTCAGATTTCCCTGCACCAACAACATGGCAGAGTATGAAGCCTTCATACTAGGGCTCAACATGGCAATCAACATGAATATTCAGGAGCTGTGGGTAATTGGAGATTTAGATTTGCTCGTGCACCAGGTACAAGGAGAGTGGGCCACCAATAATTCCAAGATATTGCCATATCTGCACCATGTGCACGAATTGAGAAAAAAGTTCATGAAGATAGAGTTTCGGCATGCGCCCAGAATTCAGAATGAGTTTGCTGATGCATTGGCCACTTTGTCATCCATGATACAGCATCCAGATAAGAATTTCATCGATCCCATCCTAGTGAGAATTCATAATCAACCGGCATATTGTGCCCATGTTGAAGAGGAGACGGACTGAAAACCTTAGTTTCACGATATCAAAGAATATTTGGCAAAAGGAGAATATCCGTAGCATGCAAACCATACACATAAATGCACACTTCGGAGATTGTCCAATCACTTCTTCCACAACGGAGGAAACTTGTACAGAAGAACCCCTGATTTGGGATTGCTAAGATGTGTCGACGCAAAAGAGGCTTCTAAGCTACTTGAGGAGATACATGCTGGGACCTGCGGCCTGCATATGAATAATTTTTTCTTGGCCAAGAAAATACTTAGGGCCGATTATTTTTGGATGACCATGGAGACAGATTGCGTCTAGTATGTTCGAAAATGCTATCAGTGTCAAGTACATGACGATATAATAAAAGTGTTGCCAAATGAGCTCAATGCCACAAGCTCACCTTGGCAATTCGCCGCTTGGGGAATAGATGTCATCAGTCCTATCGAGTCCACTGCTTCAAATGGGCATAGGTTCATTCTAGTAGCCATTGACTACTTCACAAAATGGATAGAGGCTGCATCCTACAAAGCTGTAACCAAGAAAGTTGTCGCAGACTTTGTCAAGGATCATATTATTTGCCGATTCGGAGTTCCCGAGTCCATTGTCACTGATAATGCCTCGAATCTCAATAGTGATCTGATGAAAGCCATGTGTGAAACTTTCAAAATCAAGCACAGGAACTCCACAACATACAGACCTCAGATGAATTGAGTCGTAGAAGCCGCCAACAAAAACATCAAGAAGATACTAAGGAAGATGGTAGAAAACCACAAGTAATGGCACGAGAAGCTACCCTTTACATTGTTGGGATACCACACTATAGTTCGCACATCAACCAGGGAAACTCCTTACATGCTGGTTTATGGTACCGAAATTGTCATCCCTGCCGATGTAGAGATCCTTTCTTTAAGGATCATACAAAAAGCTGAACTCAACGGTGCAGAATGGATAAGGAGCCGCTATGAGCAATTGACCCTTATAGATGGAAAAAGAATGAACGCAGTATGTCACGATCAACTTTATCAGAACAGAATGTCTAGAGCTTTCAACAAAAGGGTCAAACCAAGATAGTTTGCACTAGGACAGCTAGTGTTGAAGAAGATCTTCCCACATCAAGATGAAGCCAAAGGGAAATTCTCTTCCAACGGGCAAGGTCCTTACATGGTTCACAGGGTGCTAACAGGAGGAGCACTCATACTTGCAGAAATAGATGGAGAAATCTGGCCAAAACCGATTAATTCAAACGTAGTTAAGAGATGCTATGTTTAGACTATTTATATTTCTTCATCTGATGCAATTGAACTATGCTTGACTTGATTCCCGTTTAAGAGGGGATACGTAGGCAGCCCTGTGGGTTTGGTCATATCATAATAAAATTTCCATTTTCCCTCAGGATTAGAAACTGGGGTAGAATTTTGAGGAGGCCCTCAAAATTCCAGAGCAAGTCCAGCTAACATCATCTCATGTTAGAAAGTCAGATATTGGTTAAGAAACTTGGACAGATTTTTAAGAAGGATTCTCAAAATTCGGAAGAAGGTTAAAAAAGTTCCGTCACTCGCAAACGGCCGGAGGATCATCTACCAAAATGGGGTAGAATTTTGAGGAGGACCCTCAAAATTCTAACACAAGAAAGCTGCAATGTCTTTGAAATATGTTACAGTCACTAGTTCATCTAAAAATCACTTGATATTTCACCATGTTTCTAAAATAACTCTATTTTTTCATCAATAGTTGCATATTTTCGAAAAACACTATTTTCGTAACAGCCAGGTATTACCTAGGGAAAAACAAACAAGGCCTCCAAAACGGAGGAGCAGAACCAGCAGATGAAGACACGAACCAACCTCCCCTTACAAAACTTACAATTTTTCTTTGACTCCAGGCACATATGACATAATAGTAGCATTCGCAAATATATACATGCAGCAAAATCACTATCAATCAGGCCACCAGACACCGAATATATATCCAGCTAGAAATATTCTACTATTATTTGCTACCTATCCTTTGCATAGGACTAAGTCATGTCCCCCATATTGCATGAGACTAATATCTGTCTTTATCTGCATGAGGCTAAGCCCTGTCTCCATATCTGCATAAGGGTAAGCTCTGCCTTCTATCTGCATGGGACTAAGCCCTGTCCCGCATCTTGCATAAGGCTAAGCCCTGCCTCCATATCTGCATAAGGCTAAGCTCTGCCTTCCATCTGCATAGGACTAAGCCATGTCCCACATCTTGCATAAGGCTAAGCTCTGCCTTCCATTTGCATGGTGCTAAGCCTTGTCCCGAACCTTGCATGAGGCTAAGCCTTGCCTTCATATCTACATAAGGCTAAGCACTGCCTTCCATTTGCATGGGACTACGCCCTATCCCAAGCCTTGCATGAGGCTAAGTCCTGCCTCCATATTTGCATAAGGCTAAGCACTGCCTTCCATTTGCATGAGACTAAGCCCTGTCCCGAACCTTGCATAAGGCTAAGCCCTGCTTCCATATTAGCATAAGGCTAAGCACTGCCTTCCATTTGCATGGGACTAAGCCCTGTCCCGATCCTTGCATAAGGCTAAGCTCTGCCTCCATATTAGTATAAGGCTAAGCACTACCTTCCATTTGCATGGGACTAAGCCCTGTCCCAAACCTTACATGAAGCTAAGCCCCGCCTCCATATTTGCATAAGGCTAAGAACTTCCTTCCATTTGCATAAGACTAAGCCCTATCACGAACCTTGCATGAGGCTAAGCCATGCCTCCATATTTGCATAAGGCTAAGCTCTGCCTTCATTTTTCACAAGACTAAGCTTTGTCTCCATTCTGCATAAGGCTAAGCACTGCCTTCTAATGGGACTAAGCATTGTCCTTCCTTGCATAAATATTGCTCTATTCTGGCACTATATATTTGATCCTCTTTCGGGCTAAGCTCTGACCTCAACCTCACAAGACTAAGCCTTGTCTTGCTAATTTTAGAATCATATTATTACATCTCATGGGCTGAAATATTGTCAACTTGTCCGAAGGCGTCATTGTCCAAAAGAATCATCCTCATAGCTGGAAGACACCATGCCATGGCCTGTGGATCTCCCAAAAAATTTGCATATTATTATTCAAAAGCATCATGGTTCGGAGGCACCATTTTTATGTCCTAAGAACATCATTTCGTGGCCTGCGAAATCTCCTATCTCACGATTCATGGCCCGGGACATCATAGTCTAAGGACGTCATCCGCACCGTCCAAAGGCAATCTTTCATGGTCCAAAGGGAATTTGTATCACGTTTAAATTTTTGCAGTAATCTATGTACTTGCATGCATCGTGTTTTGAGTTTGCAGGTGATCCCGGAGGCAACCGTTTCCAAATATACGGAGGTAATCCCGGATATCTTACCTCGTGATATCCAGCTATCTGCCCTATAATACATCTGATACACTCTAGACCCATAATCATAACTCCATTAGACATTACCCCTCATAAAATAGCCTTTTGCCAAAATTGACTACCATTCCTACAACAACTCAATCGGCTTCGTTCACCGGTGGATCCGAAACTACACATGGCCTGATTCCTGTAAAACCAGGGATATGTAGGCAGCTCAAAGACTAGGGTTCGGCCCTAATTATTTCAAAACATCCAAATCGGTCAAAATTGGCCATTATTTATTTACCCGAAAACTCTTTCATCCTTTCCGGGTAAAGAGGGGAAATTGTTGATACCCATTTTACCCTATAATATTTTAAAGTGCATATATACTTTCAAAACTATACATTAGCATCAATTAATATTTTTCCATAATTTTTATATTTTTAATTAATTTATTCTAGTATTTTATTTATATAAATAATGACAAAATTGCATAAAAAATGGCTCTATAACATTTCATTGATTTAATTTTGTTATTTATAGCCATATTAAGTTCAAATTATTTCACAAATGGCCAAATTTACACTTTTGATTACAATTGCACTAACTTTGCAATTAAGCCCATGTATACATCACTACATTATTTTACCAGAAATTGGTCCATTATATTTTTAAAAATACTGAATAATTATTTTAAAGCTCTTCTATGCATGAATTTTTTTTCTTATTGATAATTATTTTATAAAATAATTTTTATCACTTATTTGGGTATTTAACAAATAGCCTTTTAATTTCTCTAATTTTTGGACCTAACCCACTAAACCAGGCCCAAACCAATCAAACCCAACCCCAATTAAACCTAACCCGACTCGAGCCCCCTAATCCTGGCCGTTGATCTCCGAGATCAACGTCCCTTATTTGTTCTTACCTTTTTTAATCAAACGACCCCCATAAA
Source organism: Nicotiana sylvestris (assembly GCF_000393655.2). Lineage (NCBI taxonomy): Eukaryota > Viridiplantae > Streptophyta > Magnoliopsida > Solanales > Solanaceae > Nicotiana > Nicotiana sylvestris. Next base: position 62,413,681 of record NC_091058.1, read on the forward strand.
CCCTAACCATTCTCGCCAAACAGCCGCCCTAGAATCCCTAATCCTCTCTGTCTCTTTGAGATCCAACCTTAACCCTATCCACTGCCACCCAAAACCAGCTCTAATCCCTTTGATTCCTATTTGATCTATTGATTTCCATGGTTGTGTGAGACTTCTACTTGCCACCTACGTCCCCTGGTTGCTTGATTTTGTGATTTCGTGGAAGGACCTCGAAGAGATCTAGTCCAGATTTTGTTCAAAACTCTCCAAGAGTTTATCTATTGTTTGGTTTGGTTTTCTTGTTGATTATTGGTCGAACCTCTATGTATCTGAAGTGTTTTCAAATTCCCATGGCTGTTATTTAAGGCTCTTTTACTTCTCTACTACTAACCGATTTTAGCACTACGCTACTTTAGGTTTTGATTTCTCTGATTTCTGTTGTTCAAATCTCTGTATGATTGAAGTAGTTTCAAGTTTCCATGGTTGTCTTCTTTGAGGGTCCTTTGACTTCTATACTGTCAATCAACCTTAAGTGTTTTCAAATTAAGGTTCTTCCCAGACTTCTCTTCAAGGGGTTTTGCTACTTTCAATGTTTAATCTGTTCATCTCTTTACGTATTTGGTTAACCTTTGTTTGTATGCTCGAACCCTAGATGTTTCTAATGGTTACACTGGTTTCTTCTATTATATTAATTTCTGTGAATCAATTGCACTCACTGATTCTATTAAGGGATTCAAATGTTTTCCCTGTTAAATCCAGTATTCTTTGGAATTTTTGCCCTAATTGATCTCTATTGATTATTCGAACAAGCTTTTCTACTGGTATTTCTGTGAGGTTTTACTTAATTGATTTCTATTTAGGGAATCTGAATAACTCTTTCTTATAAAATCAATATTTTTTGAAAATTTTACTGATTGATTCCTTTAAATATCCTGTTAAAATCAGTATGTGCTGAAATTTTATTTGTTTCATTATTTGTGATCTTTATTGATAATACTTGCCTTAATTAGTTATCAGTATGGTTTTGGGACTTCTACTGACTCCCTACATGGAATGTTTTTGAGTCCTTACCTTAATTAGACTCCCTGTTGTGACCGTTAATTGATTGCCCCCAATTAAGGGGTCTATTCCGGACTCCTCTATGGGAAGTGATTATGTGACTGATTAATTGCTCCTAACTGATTGAACTGTGATTCTTTTACCTTATTTTGATTCACCCCTTAAGTTCTATATATACACTCTTATTCTACCTCTCAAAGACACGAACATTATTCGGAACACACATACATACATTCAAACTCTATCTTCTTTCTTTGCTATTTGTGCTGACTGTTGGTCTAGCTGGCTGAAAGCCAAGGCTAGATAGTGTAACTGCCCTGTTTTTTACATTCTGCATTCTCTTCTTTAACTGGTATGTCTCTAGTTAAGTTTTGAAACTCAACCTTATGTGCTCTATGTCTATACCTCCATGTTTATTCCTGCATTAGTTACTCAACTTGTTTCTCTGTTTGCTGTTATTAAGCATGTCTAAATTATCTTATGTGTAATCAGCATGTCTGACTCCACTTAGTTCTTTGATACCGACCTATCATGTTTACCTAGTTCCCTTACCCCCTCCCTTTAGTTGGTATGACTATGTTAGTTATTTAGTTTTCTAGTGTATTCAATTGGTCCTGACTGTGCCCAATGTTGTTCAACACATCTCTATCTTTAACATTATCTTGTTACATTCCTTCTCTATGTCTCAACTGTCTATTACCATGATTAACTTGTCTCAGTAAACTCCTAGTGGTTCTGTACACTTGTTGTATCAAATGTTTCCTATTTATGTGGTTTTAGCCCTATATGTTCACAATCCCCTTCACCCCTGTTTGTAAGTCTACTTGTTTAGTGAATTTGGGTACTCTATGATCAATTGGGTTGTTTGTTGAGTATGCTTTCTTCAAAATGATTTCAAAACTGTTACTTACTCCTAGTATTCTTCTCAAAAACTGGTCACTCCTAGTATCTTTAAGATATCTATTTCTGAATCTTTTCACCTCTAAATTGTTTCACTAAGTCTTTCAACACTATGTCAAACACTCTCACCCTACTCCTAGATTATTAAGCTTTGCCCTTCTGGTATGTGTACTACTTAGGGATCCTTGAGATCTCTCTGAATTCTGGCATACCAGGGTTGGCCCTTCCACACTGCATATAACCAATTCCCATTTGAGAAATGGTCTTGGTGTGAGCACTGCCCGGGATCCTTGAGGTCCTTAGGGAACTCTGACACACCAAGGCACACATTACTGGCTGTGAGATCTTTGGTTTCTAATACTCTACTGAAGGCCTGGCATTCCCATGTTTACTTTGGGCCTGATTTAGGCTCCCTATAGTATAATTTCATTTACTTATGTAATTCATGTGATCCTAGTTTGTAATAATATTATTTGTAAACAGATGTTGGGGTGATTAGTAATAGGGGAGGGTTCATATATGATGTTTGTGGGAAACAGGGTAGATACCATGCTTTAGGTTGATGCATAATAGAAATCATGCTCTTAGTTTATATGCATATTTGCAACATCAATTTTGCTTTGAGTTTATACTATGATAGAAATCATGTTTTAGGTCCATATGCTATGCTACTTGCATGAAAACATGTCATAAGTCTATAATATTTGCATTAGAAAACCCGCCTTAGGACACTCACGTTTATATTTTGCATATTAGGAACATGTTATAAGTTCATCACTTCTTTCTCTGACTCTGCATAGGTTATTATCACCTGGAAATCATGTTGTTAAACTGTTGTTGTAATCGTGCTCATCTCTATGTGCATTAGAAATCCTGATTTAGGACTTTGTTTGCATTAGCTCTAAACCATGTCTGCGTCGTTTTGAATAAATAGCCGTCTATAGAAAGATTTAAAGCAGTCCAACACATAGATATCTTGTCCTAGTGTAAACATGTCTAAAATTAGTTGTGTTATATTAATCACTTAGATAAGCATGCCTATAGGACTAAATAACTTCAAGCTGTCTTAACCAATTTCCAGTATTATGATCCATGCCTGGGCAAGCCTTAGGTAATTAAGTAACTGTGAAATCAGGTTCCGTTTATGTGTGAAATTGTCCAGGTTAAATAGACTCTAAAATCAATAGGCAAGCTGACTAAGGGTTCTACCACTTCGCTTTAAATAAATTGCTACATATTCTGTATCTGTGATGTACATCTAGATATCATGTTCTAAGGCTTTCTTAATTTCTTTAAAAAGTTGTGTTGAGACGTGTTATGTATCTGATTACGTGTGTAGGTAAACTTGAGCCCCTAATTGATTCTATATTTGATAGTCCTACATGTTCTTTGTTGTCCCTTAGATTTTACCTTTTAAATACCTTAGAAGTGTTTAGAACTGCCTAAGTATAGAGGTCCTAAATGCCTCTAGGACCACAAGGAAGGTACGGGTAAAACACGCTTAGAGTTTGTTAATTAAACTCGCTTATATAACCACTAAGGGGAGGGTAATGGGTAGTGAAAAGATATGATGACCTGCGCGCTAATGTCACGTGTAGCCCCTCTAGTTGAGGAGGATTACCGAGCATTGCACAGATTGATCCTATAGGCTAATCAACTTAGGATTTCCCTTTCCCAATTTACATGTGTGTGCTTAGACTGCCTAAACTTCCCTAATATTCTTGGACTGTTCAAACCTCCTTAATTTACGTATGCTTAGACCATCCAAACTTTCTTGATTGTATATGCGTTTAGACTGTGTATACTACCTTTATTTGCAAATATATGTGGAGACCGCTTACTTGTCAAATGACTAATTCACATAACTAAGTTCGGCCGGGACCCACCGTTGTGGACCGCGAGTGGTGCATAACACCTTTCCCTCAAGGTTATTCGAGCCCTTACCCTAATCTCTGGTAATGCAAACTGGTTACATGAGTTAATTGCTCTAGGTGCCCTCACACACCTTAATCCATTAGGTGACGACTCTTTAAATACCCAATTCCCAAAAGGAGATGAGTTGTTCCCCCAAGAATGTCAAAAATTGGACTCCCGCAAAGGAAAAAGGGGGCGTGACATGGGTGGAGGTGTTTGGTATGTGGGTGGAGGTGTTTGGTATGTGAGTGGAGATTTTGGGCCCTGAGCCACCATTACTGGCCCACTTCTCTTTTCTTTGATATGCTGCCTGATCGTAATGCTTTGTTCATGGCCTGTAGTGCCTCGAAATTTGTCACCATCCCGCTTTTGATACCTTCTTCAATCCTTCTCCGAGTTTTATGATATTGGAGAACTTGTGATTCTCAATGACCATTAGCCTTTCATAATACTGTGGGTCTTGTGCCCTGACAAAGAACTTGTTCATTTGTTCTTCTTCTAGTGCTGGTCTAACCTTGGCTGCTTCTGACCTCCACCGAGTAGCGTACTCACGAAAGGTCTTAGTTGGTTTTTTCTTTAAGTTCTGGATATAGAATATATCCGGTGCATTTTCCGTGTTGAACCTGAACCGGTCCATAAATTCTGATGCCATGCTCACCTAGTTGGCCCACTTCTTAGGGTTCTAGCTTATGTACCAAGACAGGGCATCTCCGGTAAGACTTCTCATGAAGAGCTTCATCCGGATCTTTTCATTTTTTCTGACCCCCACGAGCTTGTCACAATAAGTTCTCAAATGAACCTTGGGATCACCTGTTCCATCAAACATTTCGAACTTAGGAGGTTTGTAACCCTCCGGCAGTTCCACGTCCGGTTGTATGCACAGATCCTCATAATTCAAACCTTCTACCCCTTTGCCTCATTCGACACCCTGAACTCGACTTATCAATTTCTTGATTTCCTCGGCCATGTTCTTGATGAGCAGGTCTTTCTCAACATATTCTGGTGTATAGGAGATCGGTTGAGTAGAGTGAGGCACAGTTTCCACATATATAGGGTTGTTTTGGTGAGTGATAGGGACTTAGGGTAGTGGTGGTCGTTGGTCGAGTTTTAAGGGTCAGAAATGAGTTGTGGTATGTTATGAGGAGTGTGATAGGTAGTGGTTCGTGGGTATTAGATTGGTTGATGATGGTGTTGTGGTGGAGTTGGTATCGGTAAGGGATTGGGGTTTTGGGGTGGAGTTGCATATTGATGTGGTGCGGCAGGGTTTTGTGGATGCTGGTTTGGTGTGTTTTGGGGAGGCGCTGGGTTTTTGGTATTTTGTTGGTTGATATCGGGGACGTTCAGGGTAAGGGATAGGTTTGCTAAGTTACAGACTTGCTCAAGTTCTCCCTGTAACTCAGTATCTTTTGTTCCAACCACAAAACCAAATCATTTGGTGCCGGAGTACTCCGACCGTTTGAAGTTTCCGCATTCTCAGCATTCTCCTTTCGAATACCACTTAAGTCATCCATCTTAGCTTTTCCTCTGCTTTTTGGATCACTTGAAGGAGGAGGAGGTGGAGGGCCTCTAGATCTAGTGTGATATGCTGATGACGCCAGTATGTGCGAACCAACCTTAGGGGATGAGAATAATAAAGAATAAAGAAAAACAAAAGGTAAACAAGTCAGTAAAGGTTCTAAAAGTTTGCTGTATTTAAAGTAAATTCACCTCCTAATTTAGGAGCCCCTTTGTGCCCGAGTTAGGCCTAGCGATAAATAGATTTGGAGAAATTTAGTGCCAATAATTGCCTCATTTCATTAATGTAAAAATAGACGGCCCAAAACGATACTAAATAAGATAATGTCACTAATGGCACTTGGCCTTATTACATTTTAAAAAGCAAGTAAACCTAGTCTATTTGGTCCCAGAAGGACCTTCTCCAGACTGGATGCTTTTGTCGATCAATTCCCCCAGTTCGCGTAGGTTCAGCAGTAAGAATGCCCTTGCCAATTGTCCTCCTTCGTTTCCCTCAGCGTTTTGGCAATCGATGACTCTCTTTCTCATTTTCGCTTCCAATTCCATCAGACTGTCTCTAGATATTCCAGCCTTTCGCTGGATTTAACAACCCTCTCTTTCCACTCATTGATCATTTCCGTGTCGGCCTTATACTGCTCCATATGCTAAGCCTCAGACTCGCGAATTCTTTTGCGCAATTTGTTGTACTTCACCTGTGCTTCGGCAACTTCGTCTATGACCCTGTTTCCTGGACCAACTCTTTGCTCGAAGATCCCTGCTATGTTATCATCTAACCATGAGGGGTAAAAGTATGTACGACATGCATGATATCGATCCAGCTCGATGGTATCCTTTTATACGATAATCTTCAAGTGCCACATGTGTTGTGCTTCATTTTTATATGGGATGGCGTCACCCTGAAAATCGGCTATGAAATGACTCATTTTAGCAACTCGCGGTATGACCTGTCTCCTATCTCATAACCCTGAGGGGAGCATAAGAGTATATGCCCCTTAATCCAATCAGCACCAAGTGTGGAACATCCTTGGATCTGATAATGAACTCGTCGGTGGGGAACCACTTGAACATCCATTGAACCTGGTCCTCAGTTAATTTGTTGAAAAACTGCACCCATCCTACAACATCCTTAGGTTGAGCAAACACATCTGGAATATAAGTCATTCTCTTGGGATGATGAAATGCTATGTGATCATTTCACGGCCTTCGTGGAAATTCTTGACGATATTGACCCTTATGGAGATGTTCTAACAGCCAAACTTGCAGCAGCAAATTGCAACCCTTGAAGAATCTGAACCCCTTCTGATCCGGTACATATCTGCAATGATCATAGGGACAATGGTATATGTATGCCCCTCGATCCCGTCCATCAAAGTTTTGGCCACCATGGCCAGCCTGGTGTGGATTATGTCCCCTTGGATGGGGAACACTAGCATTCCCAAGAAACACATGATGAACACAAAAACTCTACTGTGAATCCAACCCAAGGAGGTGATGGAGAATTCATCATCGAAAGTACGGTAAGAGCTGATGTGACCGTATCGTTCATAGAGGAAGTCGAAATGTATGTAGGAGTTTTTCAGGTACTCCAAGTCATCATTCTTTTTTAACCCCATCATCTTCAAAAATCCCCTAATGGTGTGATTTTCAGGTGCCAATAAACCAGGGCTATCCCAAGGTAGCTCGGAAAATCCCCTATTTCTTCCAGGAGGGAGGTCATTTCTATGTCTCCAAAGCGGAACACAACCCTTTTTTGTCCTAAAACATGGTGGCAGCTTCGATCAACATTTTGTTTAGCTGAAAGTCCAACAAAGAAGGCAAATTTCCTAAGACCCTTTTCACATGATTTTGGTCATTTGAAGGGAGATCCCTCCACCAATCTAGCAAAAGTGATGGTATGCTACCGACCATGCTGAACCTGGGGACTTCATGCCTCATTTTCTGCAAAACAAGATATAGTTAAGCCCTTCCCCCTCCAAGTTCGTCTACTTATACAACAATGATTAGCACATTGGCACTTATTTCTCCAAATTAATGCACACAATCGTGGTTGCGTCCATATAGATTATGGAAAACCCAATGGATTTTTGGGTGAGGCTTTTCTTAAAGGGGTATTATGTGGACAACATATTAACCCAGCTAGGTTCGACCATGATGCATGTACAATTAATTAGAGTAAGGTTGCTATTGAGGTCTAGATTGGGACCCTCAAGCGGACAACTTGAGAGGGAAAGGAACGGAACCGTCGAATACACCGTTGATCGACTAGTTTTACTGCAAATACGCCTTTCCTAATTTAAAGGGTGATATATAGGAAGAGTGCAAACACTCATCAAGAGTTGCTATAGGATTGATTACGCACAAGTGGAATATGATGTTGAGCATGATTTATGCAACAATAAATAGCATGCTGTTAAGTATTTGCACGTTTAAAAAATGATAAATGCGGTATTTTAAATTATTGAAAGACGGTTACAAAAAAGAAAATAGGGAGACAAGTCAGTTTCAAGAAATAAAGGAAATCTTAAATACTTTAGAATTAAGCAATTAAATCTAAATAAAAGGGAAAGGGAAAGGGTGTACATGTGTTAACAGAAATAAGCATGCTTAAGACTAATTCACAAAAATAAGTTCGTTATGGTAAGAGCCTAAAAATATTCCCAGCAGAGTCGCCATGCTGTCACACCCCCTTTTTCACTCGCGGATCCGGGTTTCGACATTCATTGGGAACAACTCATTTCCTTTCGGAAATTGGGTATTTGAATTTAAAGAGTCGTCACCTAACGGATTAAGGTGCGTTAGGGCACCTAAAGCAAGTAACTCATAAACCGTTTTGCATTACCAGAGATTGGGAAAGGGCTCGAAATAACCTTGAGGTGAAGGTGTTAGGCACCCCTCGCGGTCCACAATAGTGGGTCCCAGTCGAACTCAAATTATGTGAATTAGTCTTATAAACAGATAAAGCAATTTAGACAAATAGGTATTACATTTAAAACAAGGGGTAAAAGGGGTCCTAGGTTTTTTAGCCTACAGGTTCACATCTATACAATACCCGATAAACCTTTCTCAACTAGAGGGGTTACACGTGGCATTAGCGTACAGGTCATCATATCCCTTTACTACCCAATTATCCTCCCCTTCGCGGTTATACAAGCAGTTTTAATTAGACAAACTCTATCCGTGCATTACCCGTCCCTTCCTTGTGGTTCCAGAGGTGTTTAGGACCTCTAATTTTAGGCAGTTCTAGACTCTCCTAAGGTGTTTAAAAGGGAAAATCTAAGAGACAACAAAGAATAAACAAGACTGTCAAGTAAGAAAAAATTAAAGGGGCTCATGTTTACCTCCACAAATAAACAGACAATTAGCACATCTCAAACAACAGATTCCAGATATTTCAGAAAGGTCCTAGAACAGGATATCTAGGTGAGCATGACAAGCAGAGAATATACAACATTGTGTTAAGGAGAAGCGATAGAGACCTAATCAGTTTGCCTACTGATTTAGAACCTGTTGAATCTGGGCAGCCATAAATAAGCAAAGCATAGTTTCACAATTTTTATTAGACCTTGATTACCTATAGGCTTGCCTAGGTGTGGATCTGTAATACCCTATAAACATATTGTCTAAATGCAATCAGAATTCTGGGAATCAGTTTAAAACATTTTGAACTTATTAAGTCCTATAGGCATACTGGTCTAGGTGCTAAATATTACATTACAGAACTGGTTTATACACACTTATCTCTATGACATCTAAGTGTTGGGATTGTTTTTAAGAATTTTTTATAGACAAGATAGTTATTGATTTAGGCAATGTAGACATGGTTTAAAAGCAAATACAGTCCTAAAATAGGATCTCTAATGCACAGAAAGAATGGACGTTTTTATTTGGCAGAATTATTGCAGTAACTTAATAACAGGATTTCTAGATGATCATGATTATGCAGAAATAAAATTTCATAACAACTGAAGTAGTGTGCCTATAACATGTTGTCCAGTATGCTAAGTGATCCTAAAAGCATGGTTTCTAATGCAGGTAAACATAGTATAAACCTAAAGCATGATTTCTAATGCAAGTAAATATAATATAGACCTAAAGCATGATTTCTGATGCAAGTAAACATAATATAGTCCTAAGGGCATGATATCTACCCGGTTTCTCCATAAAAATCATATAAGAATCCCCCTTTTTACTAATTTTCCCAATATCTATTTACAAAGATTATCATTACAGACCATATGTAAATAAATTACATAATAAATATAAGCTATGTTATAGGGAACCTGAAATAGGCCCAAAGTGAACCTAGAAATACCAGGCCTTTGAAACAGTCAAATATTCATAGTCCATAGTATCTAATGAGGTATCCTAGTGCGTCAAAGTTTCCAAGGGCCTCAAGGACCCCGGGAAATGCTCACACCAAGATCCTTATAAATAGAGAAGTAGTTATGTGCGGTGTGGAAGGGCCAGTCGTAGTGTGCTAGAGTTTGGAGGAATATCATGGATTCCTAGGCAATACACACACTGGAGGGGCAGAACTTAAATAATCTAAGAGTAGAAGTGAGAGTGCTTGACATAGTTGGAAGAACTTAGTAAAAACAGCTTAGAGGCAAAATATTTAGGAGTGAAAAGATATTTCAGGAATGAAAATAGTTTTAAGAAAATGTTAAGAGTGAAAACAATTTTGGAAGCAATTTTGAGAAGAACAAAGATTCAACAAACAACCAAATAAACACAAAACTTAGAGTGCCCAGATTCAAAGCCATTTATTACTTGATTCTAAGTGAAGACAAACAAGTTTACTAACAGGGATCAGGGGGTTGGGAACATAGGGAGCTTAAATCAGAAACAAATGAACATGGATAAGAGGGGAAGCATATTGATCAACAAGTACACAGAACAAGTAGGGATTAATTGACAACCAGTGACCAAATTCATAGCATTAAAATACAAACTACTGATTCAGAGTATTAACAAGGAAATTATACTTAAGTCTAAAGTGCTAATAGATATTAGAGCATCGAGACAGAATGCAGGAATATCCATATTGAGGACAAGGGTCTACCATACAGAATTAGTCATACCAATTGTGGTTAATCAGATAAATTAGGAGCCTGAACTACTTAAAATGAGCATGCTAGTTGAATGAAATAGACAATACCTCAAGTAAACATGCTGGATAAAATAACAAACAAGAAGATTGAAACCTAGACATGCTAATTAAAACACTGAACAAGAGGGGGTAAAACTTAAGCATACTGATCAAAGTAGTAAACAAGAAGAACAACTAAGTATATAATCAGTTAAACTAGTGCCGAAATAAGCATGGATTTAACAACTATGGAGCACATATATTTGAATTTCAGAATGATATTGAAATAAGAACATACCAGTTAAGGAAGCAAAGTGCAGAAAGTAAAGTAGGTAGAGTTCCACAGTCTAGCCTTGGCTTTCAGCGGGCTAGACGAGCAATGAGCACAAGTAGCAGAAAGAGAGATGAGAGAAAGTTTGAGTGTGTGTGTGTATTTTTGAACTACTATCTATGTTCTTGAGAGGTAGAACGAGAGTGTATATATAGCACTTATGGAGTAGAGCAAATAAGGTAGAGAGAATCAGAAGTCAGTCAATTAGGGAGCAATCAAATAATCACAGAATCAATTCATGTAAGGGAGTCAGGAATAGACCCCTTAATTAGGGGTAATCACCTAACGATCACAGCAAAAAGGGAGTTAATTAGGGTAAGGAATCCAAATCATACCAAAGAGGGAATCAGTAAGAATCCCAAAACCATACAGATAATTTATTAAGGCAAGTGTGATCAATTAAAGTCACAAATAAGGGAACAAATAAGATCTGTGCACACAGATTTTAACAGGGCAAAATAATAGGAAATAATCAGTAAAACCTTCAAAATAATATTGATTTTTGGGGAAAGAATTACTTAGATTCCATAAATAAAAATTAAATAAGTAAAGTTCACAGAAATACAGAATTCAGCAACAAAAACAGGTTCAAACCATAAATAGAGATTAATTAGGGTAAAATCCCAAAGAAATACTTGATTTTAATAAGGAAAACATTTAAGCCCAAAAAGGGAGTAAATTACTACGACTGATATCACAGAAATAACAAAGTATCGAAACAAAATCGAAGAAACCAGTATATCGCACAGAATCAACTAGGGTTTGAACATTCATCAATTAAGATGATGAAGAAACAATTAACTAAACACTGAGAACTTAGAAAAATCGTTGAAGAAACGTTTGAGATGAACCCTAGTTTAGAAAGAGTGATTAAAAATCGAAATAATGAATTAAAATAAGAGATTTTTGACGGAAAACACTTAATAACATTCGAACCACCTCAGATCTATAAAGATCTAAGAAGAACCGATAGTATAGAACTAGAGTTTTCAGAAAAATAATAGAGGTGAAGAGAATAGGTCAAGAACCCATAGATTCGTAATAAAACAAAGAGAGATCCTTAATGACGAATGAAAATTGGCCTGAGACAGGCTGGTAAACAAAGTTTCAAACCAGAACCAGTTGGAGTTCCTTGAGATCTTCTCAAGGACTCATGAAGTCGAAGTGCCATGGAGCGTAGGAGGCCAGGGATGGTCGGAGAAGACATAGAAGCACCATATGAGGGAGGTTTACGCCGATGACGGCGACTAGGGTTAGAGTTATGTTAAGAGAGAGTTGGGAGATGAGGGGAGATGATGACGACAGGTTTTGAGAGAATGAAAAGGGTTTGGGGTAGGTTAGGGTTTAATTAAGGTAAGGGTGAACGTGGACAGTTGATCTAAAAGATCAACGACCACGATTGAAGAGAGGTTATTGGGTCGGGTAGGCAGATTGGGCCTAAGGGGTTTAGGCATGCTTTTGGGTTGATATTAAAGGGGGTTTTGGGCTGGTAAAAATTGTTAGGTCTGAAATAAAAAGGGTTATTTGTTAAATACCCAAATAATTGATAAAATATATTTTATAAAATAATTAACTGATTATAAAAAATAATTTTCATGCATGAAAATGCTTTAAAATAATTACTCAATATTTTAAAAATACAATGAGCTATTTCTGGTAAAATAATGCAATAATGCATGGGATATAATTGCAAAGTTATTGCAATTTTAACCCAAAAATGTAGATGTGGCTATTTGCGAAATAATTTGAGCTCAATATGAATATAAATAGCAATATTAAACCGTGAAATTTTTATAAAGTCCTTTGTGATACAATTTGTAATTATTTCTATAAATAAAATATTGGGATAAATTAATTTGAAAAATGTAGAAATTATGGAAAAATATCAATTGATGTTAATGCATAGTTTTGAAGGTATATATGCATTTGAAAAGTACTATAGGAAAAAATTCGGTATCAACACCTAGTACTAAGTTAGGCGCCATCACGAAAGGGTTAGTTTTGGGTCGTGACAAGTTGGTATCAGAGCCTAGGTTACATAGTTCTCACGAGTCATGAGCGGGTTTAGTAGAGTCTTGCGGATCAATATGGAGATGTCTGTATTTATCTTCGAGAGGCTGCAGAACCCCTTGGAAACTTCACATTCTTGAATTATTATCGTGCGACATTGATTGATCTTGAAATATAACTCTTTGAATTCATTCCACGTGTTCGTATGCGCGCATGAGCGCTCGGTATAAGCTGAGCATGGATGGCTTGTGATTTCCTAAACGAGGGCCGAGATGTGATTTCTGTATGTTGATGTTGGGCCAGTCTGGAGGACTTGAGGCTGGGCTTTGCCTTTAGCTTGAGCACTGAGGTGTTGATTGTGTGAGCGTATGCTTTTGGATTTATATGTTCGGTAGTGTCCCGATTAGTGGAAGCGATGGATGGATGGCTACGTGATGAGTATGATATGACTACGAGATATGTCCATATGATTTGAATGTGACGAGAAGGGTTTGCTTGATGGTAGAAAGAACTACTTGGTGCTTGATTTCCATCTTGATTTGATGTATAGCCCCGAGTTAGGGGTGTGTTGAAAGATCTTTTCATGTTTTTTAGTTGGGGATGAAGTAGATTTCATGTCGTGATATGAGTTCAGACTCAAGAAGATTAAGTGATTGCGTGATGTTTATGACGGTGGAAAGGTATAAAGAGATGTTAGTTTGAGGCGAAGCAGGTGGGTTATCTCCTACAGGGTGTCCTGAGCATGTGTGATCCTTATGTTGTTTTCTAGTGAGTCTTCTTTTTCTAGTGAATTATATGTGCTGCACTTCAAGTTTGGATCGTGTATGAGAGTTGACTTGACTATTATGAGGGTGAACGCGAGATTTGCAGATGATTTGAAGTACTAGATGGTTTGTGTTGTACGATCTTATGAATGATTTAGTTTAATCTCACTATGGCATTATGGTCGTAGTAGAGTATGGGCATTGTGAGTTCCTGTGTGTTTTGACCTATGGCTTTGATCCAAGCGGAGGAGTTTGCCGTTGATAAGTTGTTTGTGCGGCTAAGTGTCATATTAGTTTCAGTTTGAGGTATACTGGTGAATCAGTTGTGTCTTACAAGAGTTGAGATCGAGGATGACTCGAGTAAAAGAAATTTTAGATAGGGGTTGTGTTATGCTTTATGGGTGTATAAGTATCATGGAATGACTCGAGTTGTTATTGGTGAATGATGTAATGTGCGTGGAGCAGGAATTTATTTGGTTGCATTAATTACTTCCTTAGGTGTTGTTGTACTAATGGGGCACAAGTCATTTGGTTCGTTTGATCAACTTAATTGAAACATGAGTAGAGTGGATGACTCCCGAGAAAGGTTTTAATGGATTCAAGATTTATATGTAATAATTTGGGATCTTCAGGATGTATATTTGGCTAGAAACCGAGGTTTACATTAGAGGGTGTCAAGACTTGTGGCATTTCTATATCATTATAGATTCTACATATCAGTATTAGGAAGGTGAAGGTAATGGATTTGGATTCGCATGAAGTCTCTTCAGGGTGAGTATTTTGAATATGGTGTTTTTGGGATATTTAAGAGAGTATTCTGCAGTTTATGAGCCTTAGACAATGTGGTTTTATGCTTCGGTCTCGTCTGGTGAGTCTGGATTGAGGATTGCGGTATTATGGTGAGGGAAGTATTAAGTTGAAGGTAATTTAGAAGGAACTTGGATAAATAGGACAGCTGGGTAGTAGGTCGGATCGACATGGTAAGGGATATGATTAGTTATTTGGGTGCTTATGGGGTAATAAGATTCTACAGGTATTTCGTGGCAATGCTCTTGGGTTTTTGGCGATCTGCGTAGCTTGGTTGAGATAGAAGGATTCAGTCCTGATGGTTTGGTTTTGTGCAAATGGGATTCAGAGAGTCCTTGATAGTTTCTACCACAGTTAGAGATGTATATTTTCTCTTGGAGTGAGGAGCATGTGATGTATAGTGATTTTCTTTTGGATGAGATCAAATGGAAAGTTCTTGGCTAGTTGAGTACTTAGTTGCTTCTCGCTCAGAGTGGATTCTAAAGTTCTCATATTTATCATAGGATGACATGATATATGCAGTATGTTGGGTAGGGTTGAGATTTGCATGTGTGAGGTCACGATTCAGTTTTGGAAGGAAGGTCATAAATTCTTAGGCAGCATGGATAGTTTTGGATGACTAGGTAAATGATATCACTAATTGGTGTGGCTTGAAGAGAGTATTCATTTCAGAAAGGACAAATGTGTTTGAGTTAATGGTACTTCATTGGTATTGTGGCGCTCTCTTGTTAGATCGACTGCTGATATTCAAGTTGCTTGGTGGCGCAGAAGAATTAAAAGAGTATCCCTCGTGGAATGATTGAGTATTAGAGGTATGTTATATATTCGAGCGGTGGAGTTGGGATCAGATATGGTGATTCGTGCTCTTTATGGATTTCGAGACTTGGAATTCTCATAAACAGGTAATTTTGTGGTAGTGGACTGTGAAGATGCGAGCAAAGCTAGTCAGATGTTAGTATGTGCCATAATTCAGTCATTGTGAACTTTCAGAGAGTTATTTATCTATTGTGGGTGACCAGAATTGATTTGAGGTTCATTGGCAGGCCAATATTGACGTGTGTTCTACATCAAGTCAGATATGTTGACTACGAACTGCTGCTGTTGAGGGAGGTGCCCTTCGGTTGTTGATAAGCTTATTCCTGTTCCGAGATTTGTTTATGAGTTACTCTTGTGAGCTACGCGGGATTTTGATTCGTTGATTTTATGCACAAATGATATGGTTCTATTTGGGCTCTAAAGCAGAATTTAAGTGAGACGGGTATTTGGGTGTTGCATGATTGATTACGCATTGGATATGATCTTTCGGGCTAGCATGGCATTGCGTCATTTATTCTCTATGGTTATGGTGATTTACTTTTGGTACGAGGCATAAAATTGCATGTGGTTGATGATTTTGAGCATGGTGACTTGAGGTGATTCATTTGGACCAGTGTTTGGAAAGAGTCGCGCATTGCAGTGAAGTTTTGTGGAGGTATGTTCTTTCGAGTTAGATTCGTGTGTTCTGGTTTTATGGTGTGTGATGGCTTCTTAGCATTGTGATGTGGTAGTACTAGTGAGCTTACGGTACATCTCTCTCATTTGAGTCATTTTCCATGATTTGAGTACACTTGGCTTGTTGCATATTGGTGCACGGATTGCATGGGTTTTGGCTTTAGATTGTATTGATGTGGCATGTCACTAGAGTGGTTGTGATGGATGAAATAGGGTCATCGGACCTAAAATGGGTGCTATCGGATCTGATTGCAGTATATTTGGGAGGATTTTGATGTTGATCGACTTAGAAATCTGCTATAATTCCTGTTAGAGAAGAGGGAGCTCCATGACTTGTTGATATGACGAATGGTTATGAGTTTCTGCGTGTTCCTTTCATTATTTGGCAGTATATGAAGGTGTTCGAACGAGGTTTGATTTGATAAGAGGTTTATTACCAGTATTGGGTTGTTTTGAGCAACTAATGTGATTAGAAACTGTCGCTATGAGTGTTTGAATTATGTGGTATATCATGTGACTACATCTTGGGTTATGATTTTCGCTTGTTCAGACTTATATAGTGTGTGGATGCGAGATTATGATCTTATATGAAATTTCAGATGTGGAAATTGGATTCTAAGGCTTATGGGCTAGGTTGGATAAAGAAATTTCAGTCATGTTGTGTTATCAGATCAATATGGGATATGGTGGCGTTGGATCACCCCCGGGTATGTGCATAGTGAGATTATACAGAAATTTGAAGGCTTTTGGAACCACTCTAGGCACGTTCGAAGAAGAACGTATGTTTAAGTGGGGGAGAATGCAACGATCCGACCGGTCGTTTTGAGAAATTGTACTTCACTCGGTTGTTTAAGGGCATGAGTATATCCTTATGATGTATTATGACTTATGTCAATCGTTGGTTTTGATTTTCAGGTTATCCGGAATTTGATTTGGGAGAATGATTATCAGCTAGAAGCTTTAAATTTGAAAGGTTTGACCAAGTTTTGACTTTTTAGTATTCGATCTCGGATATGAATTTCGATGGTTCCGTCAGCTCCGGTAGGTTATTTTGGACTCAGGAGCACGTCCGGAATGTATCTTGGAAGTCAGTGGTTGAATTAGGCTTGAATTGGCGAAATTGGAAATTTGGTGATTTTCGGTCGGTAGTGAAAAATTTGATATCCGAGTCAGAATGGAATTCCGAGAGTTGGAATAGGTTCGTAGAGTCATTTGTGATGTGTGTGCAAAATTTGAAGTCATTCGGACGAGGTATGATAGGTTTCAGGATCGGTTGGTAAAGTTTGAGGTTCCAAGTCCATTAAGCTTGAATTGGTGTGCGATTCATGTTTTTGTTATTGTTTGAGGTTATTCGAGAGCTCGATTGAGTTGGTATGGTATTTTAGGACTTGATGACATATTTGGTTGAGGTTCCGGAGGCCTCGGGTGTGTTTCGGGTGAGTTTTGAGCGAGTCTGAGCATTACCGGAACTCAGGCATGGTTCTAGTGCTTAATTTTCGCTGAGGGCGATGAAATTTCGCTGAGTGCGGAGTAGGGGGCGCGGAAAACGTAAATCTGGTCACGGAGGCGCTCCGGGGCAGATCTGCAGATTTGTTGGTCCGTCTTCGGAAGCCTATATCGTTTGATCTACAAGAAATTTTGAGATGATTCAAAACCGAAAGTTGTAGCCCTTCGTGTCTAGTTTCCAGAAAGGTTAAGAAATCATCATTTAGACGTATGTAGAGAAGGTTATGGCTAAAATACTAAGGCCTGTCAGTGCAGCCACAAGAAGCACGAACCGCGCTACTTTTTCGCGTCTGCGATGGTTGGATTTTTTGCTGCTGCGCCTGAAATTTCGTGGTCAGCGTAGTGGAGATCTAAGAGTGCACTATATAAACGTGGTTTAGGGCATTATTTCACATTTTGGACCTAGGGAACTCGGTTTGTGGCAAATTTTTGAGGGTTTTTCAAGAAATTTATCGGGGTAAGTGATTCTAACTCGGATTTGATTAATATACATGAATATATCACCGATTTCATCATTTGATTAGTACTTGGAGGTGGAAATTTGGGAAAAATTGTGGAAATTTCATAAACTGAATTTTTGAGATTTGAATGTCGATTTGGAGTCGGATTTGAGTGAAACTAGTATGGTTAGTCTCGTAATCGAGTGGGTTGTCGGATTTCATGACT
This sequence comes from Nicotiana sylvestris, assembly GCF_000393655.2. Taxonomy (NCBI): domain Eukaryota; kingdom Viridiplantae; phylum Streptophyta; class Magnoliopsida; order Solanales; family Solanaceae; genus Nicotiana; species Nicotiana sylvestris. The sequence continues at coordinate 62,431,712 of NC_091058.1, forward strand.
TTGGCTGGATTTCAAGATGTGGGCCGCGGGACCAACTTTTGAGTTGACTTTTTGACGTTTGACCTTAGGCTTAGCATTTTCTTATGGGATTGACCCCTTAGTTCGTGTTGATTGTATCGAATTGTTTGTGGCTAGATTCGAGGCATTTGGAGGCCGGTTCGAGAGGCAATGACATCGCGGAGTAGCATTTTGATCGGTTTGAGGTAAGTAATGATTGTAAATCTAGGTCTAAGGGTATGAAACCCTGGATTTCACATTGTTTTACTATATTGAGGTGACACGCATGCTAGGTGACGAATGTGTGGGCGTGTGCCGTTAGGGATTGTGACTTGGTTCGTCCCGCAGCGACTATAGAGTTGCATATTTTGATTAAGCCGTATAATAGCTATATGTTTTAGAAAGAAATCTTATAACCTAGGCTGAATGCCATGTTTGGGGGCTTGTGCTTGTACTGTTTGGACCCTCGGGGGTATTTCGTTACTATCCTCATAGTGTTTTGATTTGAAAGCATATCCTTAGTCATGACTTTACCTGTTCATTGTTTGATTCAGTTTTATTATTCTATTTTTAAATATATGAAAGTTGTTTGGGCTGAGTTTCCCTGATTTTTCACTGAAATGCTCAAGTGGCTTGTGAGGTTGATGACTGAGAGAGCCGAGGGCCTGATTGTGAGAATTATATATTTATGGATCGGGTTGCCCGCCGCAGCAATATATATATATATATATATATATATATATAATTCTCAATGATCACTTGAAAGATTACTATAATTTCTCAGTCATCAACCTCACAAGCCACTTGAGCATTTCAGTGAAAAATTTGTTTGGGCTGAGTTTCCCTGATTTTTTACTGAAATGCTCAAGTGGCTTGTGAGGTTGATGACTGAGAGAGCCAAGGGCCTGATTGTGAGAATTATATATTTATGGATCGGGCTGCCCGCCGCAGCGATATATATATATATATATATATATGGATTGGGCTGCACGCCGCAGTGATATATGGATCAGGCTGCACACCGCAGCAGTATTGGATTGGGCTGCATGCCGTAGTGATATAGCGCTTGGGCTATAGGAGCCCCTCCATAGTCTGTACACCCCCAGTGAGCACAGGTACTGTGAGTGAGTGATATGATATTTTGCCCAGGGGCTGTATATGAATGACAGTGATGTTTGCCCGAGGGGCTATTTATGATTCATGTTGCTTGAGGGGATGTATACGAATGATGTTTGCCCGAGGGGCTGATTATGATTTATGTTGCCCGGTGGGCTGTATATGAATGAGTTTTGCCCGAGGGGCTGGTTATGTTTTCATCATTTTTACTCACTGTATTATCACTATGTTTGAAAAATGTTGAAAGACGTTTTAAGTGGTTTTACTGAAACTAGATTCAAATGAGCTGAGTTGACTCAAAACCCTAATTTTAAAAGCATGTTGTATTCTACTGATATTTCATGATATAAATTGTATATATTTTATTGCTCGTCACTGCTGCTCAGTATTTATTTACCTTTATTACTTACTGAGTTGGCATACTTACATTACTCCTGCACCTTGTGTGCAGATCCAGGTATTTCTGAACTCGGTAGCGGGTGTTGATTACTCAGTGGCAGGTCCATCGAAGTTAGCAAGGTAGCCGCCTGGCGATCGCAGTCCAGCTTTTCTCCCTCCTTATCCTCCCTTAGCTGTATTCAGTGATTTCCAGGATACGTTAATCTTGTTGTTGTTAGACGGCTATAGTAGATGCTAATGACAAGTGACACCCCAATGTCGGGATTTCTTTCCGCACTATTGTTTTGATTTAAACTCCTTATGCAGGATTAGTGTTAAATAGCTTTGGTTTTGGCTTAAAAATGAAAATATTGATTGGTTTTGGTAGTGTGTCGGCTTGCCTAGTACTAAGTTAGGCGCCATCACGACAGGGTTAGTTTTGGGTCGTGACAAGTTGGTATTAGAGCCTAGGTTACATAGGTCTCACGAGTCATGAGAGGGTTTAGTAGAGTCTTGTGGATCGGTACAGAGACGTTTGTACTTATCTTCGAGAGGCTACATAACCCTTAGGAAACTTCAAAATCTTGAATTATTATCGTGCGACATTGATTCAGCTTAAAATGTAACTCTTTGAATTCCTTCCACGCGTTCGTAGGCGCGCATGAACGCTCGGTATCAGCTATGCATCGACGACTTGTGATTCCCTAAGCGAGGGCCAAGATGTAATTTTTGTGTGTTGATGTTGGGCTAGTCTAGAGGACTTGAGGCCGGCTTTGCCTTTAGCTTGCGCACTGAGGTGTTGATTGTGTGAGCATATGCTTTTTGATTTATATGTCTGGTAGTGTCTCGGTTAGTGGAAGCGATGGCTGGATGGCTACGTGATGAGTATGATGTGACTGCGAGATGTGTTCATATGATTTAAATGTGAAGAGAAAGGTCTGCTTGAGGGTAGAAAGAACTATTTGGTACTTGATTTCCATCTCGATTTGATGTATAGCCCCGAGTTAGGGTGTGTTGAAGGATCTTTTCATGTTGTTTAGTTGGGGATGAAGTAGATTTCATGTCATGATATGAGTTCAGACTCAGGAAGATTAAGTAATTGCGTGATGTTTATGACGGTGGAAGGGTATAAAGAGATGTTAGTTTGAGGCGAAGGAGGCGGGTTATCTCATGCAGGGTGTCCTAAGGGTGTGTGATCCTTATGTTGTTTTGCAGTGAGTCTTATTTTACCAGTGAATTATATGTGTTGCAGTTCGATTTTGGATCATGTATGAGAGTTGACTTGACTGTTACGAGGGTGAATGCGAGATTTGCAGATGATTTGAAGTACTAGATGGTTTTTGTTGCACGAGCTTATGAAGGATTTAGTTTAATCTCACTATGGTATTATGACCGTAGTAAGGTATAGGCATTGTGAGTTCCTGTGTATTTTGACCTATGATTTTGAGCCAAGTGGGGGAGTCTACCGTTAATAAGTTTTTTGCGCGGCTAAATGTCGTATTAGTTTTAGCTTGAGGTATACTGGTGAATCAGTTGTGGCTTACATGGGTTGAGATCAAGGATGACTCAAGTAAAGGAAATTTTGGATAGGGGTTATGTTATGCTTTATGGGTGTATAAGAATCATGGAATGACTTGAGTTGTTATTGGTGAAGGATGTAATGTGCGTAGAGCATGAATTTAATGTGAGTAGAGTAGATGACTCCTGAGAATGGTTTTAATGGATTCAAGATTTATATGTAATAATTGGGGATCTTCAGGATGCGTATTTGGCTAGAAACTGAGGTTTACATTGGAGGGTGTCAAGACTTGTGGCATTTCTATATCATTATGGATTCTACATATCAGTATCAGGAAAGTGAAGGTAATTGCTTCGGATTCGCAGGAAGTCTCTTCAAGGTGAATATTTTGAATGTGGTGCTTTTGGGATATTTAAGAGAGTATCCAGTGGATAATGAGCCTTAGACGGTGTGATTTTATGCTTGGGTCTCGTTTGGTGAGTCTAGGTTAAGTATTGCGGTATTATGGCGAGGGGAAGTATCAAATTGAAGGTAATTTAGAAGGAACTTGGATAAATAAGACAGCTGGGTAGTAGGTCGGATCGTCATGGTAAGGGATATGATTAGTTCTTTGGGTGCTTATGGGGTAATAAGTTTCTACAGGTGTTTTGTGACAGTGCTCTTGGGTTTTTGGTGATCTGCGTAGCTTGGTTGAGATAGAAGGATTCAGTCCTGACGGTTTTGTTTTGTGCAAATGGGATTCGGAGAGTCCTTGATGATTTCTACCACGGTTAGAGATGTATATTTTCTACTGGCGTGAGGAGCATGCGATGTATAGTGATTTTCTTCTATATGGGATCAAATGGAAAGTTCTTGGCTATTTGAGGACATAGTTGCTTGTGGATCCGAATGGATTATGAAGTTCTTGTATTTATCATAGGATGACATGGTATATGCAGTATGTTGGGCAGGGTTGAGATTTGCATGTGTAAGGTCACGGTTCAGTTCTAGAAAGAATGTCATTAATTTTTAGGCAGCATGGACAGTTTCAGATGACTAGGTAACTAATATCACTAATTGGTGTGGCTTGAAGAGGGTATACATTTTAGAAAGGGCAAATGTGTTTGAGTTAAGGGTACTTCACTGGTATTGCGACGCTCTCTTGTTGGATCGACTGCTGATATTCAAGTTGCTTGGTGGTGCAGAAGAATTATAGGAGTATCCCTCATGGATGATTGAATATTAGAGGTGTGTTATATATTTGAGCGTTGGAGTTGGGATTAGATATGGTCATTCGTGCACTTTATGGATTTCGAGATTGGGAGTTCTCATAAACATGTAATTTAGTGGTTGTGGACTATGAAGATGCAAGCAAAGCTAGTCAGATGTTAGTATGTGCCATGATTCAGTCATTGTGAACTTTCAGAGAGTTATTTATCTATTGTAGGTGACTAGAGTTGATTTGGGGTTCATTGGCAGGTCAATATGGATGTGTGTTCTGCATCGAGTCGGATATGTTGACTCCGAACTGCTATTATTGAGGGAAGTTCCCTTCGGTTGTTGATAAGCTTACTCGTATTCCGAGATTTGTTTGTGAGTTACTCTTGTGAGCTAAGTGGGATTTTGATTCGTTGATTTTATGCACTAATGATATGGTTCTATTTGGTCTCTAAAGCGGAATTTGAGTGAGAGAGGTATTTGGGTGTTGCATGATTGATTACGCATTGGATATGATCTTTCGGGCTGGTATGGCATTGCGTCATTTATTTATTCGTGGTTATAGTGATTCACTTTTGGTACGAGGCATCAAATTGTGCGTGGTTGATGATTTTGAGCATGGTGACTTTAGGTGATTCATGTGGACCAGTATTTGGAAAGGGTCGTGCATTGCAGTGAAGTTAAGTGGAGGTATGATATTTCTGGTTAGATTCGTGTGTTCTGGTTTAATGGTGTGTGATGAGTTCTTAGCATCGTGTTGTGGTGGTATTGGTGTGCTTGCAGTACAGCTCTGTCATTTGAGTCATTTTTCGGCTCCATCGCCACTCTAACACTCCAAACCGATGCCCAACGCTCCAAAGCTAGATAAAAAATGCGCAAACCAATGAAAATATACTCTAATACTCATAACAATTCAATTTACAACAATTCCTAACTCTGCTTGAAAAGTCGGTAAAAATCACCCTCGGGCCTACGTGCCCGGATTCCAAATATTTTCGAAGATAAACTTTACCTATAACCCCACTAACTCAAATATATGATGTATTGTCAATTCCATTCCCAAATTCGTGGTCAAAATAAAAAAAATACCAATTTCTAGGTTTTTCTTCAAAATCCCAAATTTCTACAAATTTTCATGTCTAAATCCATACATAATTCAAGTATTTTATTTGAAATAGGTGGGAATAACTTACCTTGACATAGATGATGAAGATGGAGTTCCAAAAGCGCTCTTAGGTTGGCTCCCATGGAGGAAATGAAATGAGATGAAAATGGCCAAACTCCGTTTTTGCAAACTTATACACTGCCCAGACGACCCTTCTTCGCAATCGCGGGAATACCTGATCGTGAAGGCTAAAATGTTGCCTCCCATTATTCCTCTTCCGCGATCGCATGAGTTACTACGCAATCGCATAGCTTAACTTCCCCAACTTAGGCATGCCTCCGCAAAACGTCGCATTCGCGACTCCTCCCATGCGAACGTGAAGTACAATCTACTCCAACTCCGTTATCGCGGCTCCCCTTACGTGATCGCACTGAAGAAAAAATGCCATCAGCTCATTTAACACTTCGCGATCGCGTTATTTCCTTCACGATCGCAATGCCTTCCAAACACACCAGAAAACAACAGTCATGAAACCAAGGAAAATGACCCGAAATCATTCCAAAACACACCCGAAGCCCCTGGGACCCCGTCCAATCACACAAATCAGTCCCAAAACATGACACGAACTTTATCGAGGCCTCAAATCACATAAAACATCAAAATCATGAATCACACCCCAATTCAAACTTAATGAACTTTAGAACTTTCAACTTCCACATTCGATGTCGAAACCTATCAAATCACGTCCGATTGACCTCAAATTTTGTACACAAGTCACATTTGACATTACGAACCTATTTCCACTTCCAGAATCGAAATCCAACCCTGATATCAAAATGTTCACTTTCGGACAAACTCCTTAAAAACCTTCAAATTTCTAACTTTCGCCAAATGACCCCAAAATGACCTACAGACCCCCGAATCCACTTATGGACACGCTCCCATCAGCAGTATCTCCATACGACGCTATTCCTAGAGTCAAAATCCCAAACAGTCATCGATAACATTAAAATTCACTTCAACCCAAATTTATGAAATTCTTCCAAAATGCTAACTTCCACAATAGGTGCCGAAACGCTCCCGGATCATCCAAAACCCGATCCGGACATACACCCAAGTCCAAAATCATCATACGAACTTGTTGGAACCTTCATATCCCAATTCTGAGATCATTTACTCAAAATCCAACCTTAGTCAGAATTAGGGATGTGCATGGATCGAATCAGATCGAATTTAGCACATTTCGAATTCGGATTCTAGAAAATGTAATCTGAATCCAATCCGAATTATATTAAATCGGATCAGGTTTTAAAGTTTGGATCGGATCGAATTTCGGATCGTATTATTATACCTCAAAGTTTCAAACTAATATGTATATTTCCTTTGTAAAAGAGGCAATACATTAAGAAAATTTCATGTTTATGTAATTATGAGAGTACTATGATGCCAATATAGCTAAATCTAGCAATTGTAAAGATAATAACTTGGAGAAAAATGTAAAGGAAGTACTGACTGTTCGAAATTAAAGTGTAGTATTTATACATGCCCTAATAATTTTGGATTTCATATCGGATCGGATTAAAATATACCAATCCGAATCTGATCCGAAATTTAAAATTTTTATAAACACAATCTGAAATTCGATCCAATCCGAAGTCCGAAATTTCAAAATTGAATGGATCGGTTCGGATTTTGAATATCCGATCCAAATGAATAGCCCTAGTCAGAATCTTCGTACTTAAAGCTTCTGAAATTAGAATTCTCTTTCCAAATCAACTCTGATCTTCCCGAATTTCAATTCCGACCACGCGAACAAGTCGTAATACATGAAGTGTAGCTGCTCATGGCCTCAAACAGCCGAACGACGTGCTAGATCTCAAAATGACCGATCGGGTCGTTATAGAGTAGGTAGTGAAACTTCAACCCTTAGTTCTTTAAACAGTCTAGTTATCCATATAACCTCAGCTACAGTGGCAGCCATGCTTCGAAATTCTGCTTCAGTAGAGCTTCTGGATAATGTTCCTTGTTTTTTGGACTTCCAAGAGATTAAGGCTTCTCCAAACTTCACCATATATCCTGTGACAGACTTTCTAGTCTCTACACAAGATCCCTGGTCTAAGTCACAATAGGCAACTAACTGATGGCACTTTTCTGCTGGCATAAACAAAGCAAGTCCTGGTGCTATTTTGGTGTACCTAATTACTCTCAAGGCAAATTCCATATGGGACACTTTTGGTGCATGTATATATTGACTGAGTACTTGTACCACAAAGGCTATGTCAGGCCTTGTAGTGGTCAAGTATAATAACCTTCCAACTAGCCTCTGAAACTTTCCTTTGTCATCAAGTTCTACATCATCAGTAACACTCTTTCCACCATGTATCAGCTGGTCAAACTCAATAGAGGTGAGTTTGTGATTAAATTCTAAAGTCGTAGCTGCTGGTTTTCCCCTGTTAAGCCTGATTAGACATCAATTCTACAACATACTTCCTCTAGCACATAATTATACCCTTTTGAGATCTGGAAAACCCAATGCCTAGAAAGTATTTTTACTCTCCTAGGTCCGTTATCTTGAAACTCTCTTCCAAATCTTTCTTGACTTGCTTAATAAGAGGTAAATTTCTTCCAGTTACCAATAGATCATCAACATACACTAATATAATCAGCAACTCTTCAACCATTTTTGTAAACAAGGAGTAGTCAAAGTGGTTCTGCACAAAACCCATATCTACCAGTGCTTCAGTCAATTTTAGGTTGCATTGTCTAGGTGCCTCTTTCAAGCCATACAAGGACTTGTGGAGCCTGCAAACTTTACTATGCTCCCCCTAGCTTGAAAAACCACCAGGAACTTTCATGTAGACTTCTTCCAGCAAATCACCTTGAAGAAAGGCATTATGAACATCCATCTGAAATATAAACCAATCTGATGCAGCTACTAAAGCAATGACAGCCCTCACAGTTGACATTTTGACAACTGGTGAGAAATTTTCAGTATAATCTAGCCCCTCCTGCTAACTTTGCAACTAACCTAGCTTTGTACCTCTCCACTTCTCCTGTGGACTTGTACTTAACTTTGAACACCCACTTGTAGCATATAGGAGTTTTTCCTGGTAGAAGATCTACCACTAAACATGTGTTATTTTTCTCAAGAGCTGCAATTTCAGTCGTTATGGCCTCAATCCACTTGGGATCTTGACTGGTTCAGAGAAAGACCTAGGCTCCAAAATAGTAGAATAAGCAGTAATAGGAGCTTGATAAGCTGGAGAAAGATTGTTGTAGCCTACATTGTTCGAAATTGAATATTGACAAGCACCTCTCTGAGACTGAACCACAAAATCTTTTAGCCATACATGTGGCTTGGTGGTTCTTGAAGACTTTTTGAGTTCTACTACTGGAGTAGATGGTAAGACAGAGGGATCTTCAGAAGAGTTGAGTATAGGAACTTCAATAGGAGCTGAAGAAGGAGAGTTGTTGATTGTAGAGGCAGAAGTTGTATCTTGCTGAAGAGATGGAGATGAAGTCTCAACAAACTCCAGCATAAGAAATAGAATGGAAGAATCTGAAGTCCTGTGTTTGAAAGGAATACATACTCCTTAAATGCAATATCTCTACTAATAAAGAAAACCTTAGAGTGTAGATCATAAAGAATATACCCTTTCTGGGAGGAAGAATACCCCATATGAACTGATGGTATAGGTCTAGGACTGAATTTGTCACATTTCTTTACATTGGTTGCATAACATAGGCTACCAAAGACTTTGAGATGATGTAGAGAAGGTGACATGTGGAATAACTATTCAAAAAGAGATTTACCTTGTAGCACTACAATGGGCAATCTATTCAAGAGATATACAAAGTAGATACACAGCCCCCCCCCACACACACACAAAATTTTAAGGGCACAAAAGCTTGAAATCTCAAGGCCCTGTCCATGTCTAAAATGGACCTGTGCTTCCTTTCAACAACCCCATTCTGTTGGGGTGTATAGATACAAGAGCTTTGATGGATAACTCCATGTTCCTTCAACAAGGTGTCTATTTTTTCATTAAATAACTCTTTCCATTATCAGTTCTAAGACATTTCACTCCACTACCAAACTGAGTTTTGACCAGTATTTGGAAGTCTTTTATCACAACTATAGAATCATCTTTAGTATGCATAAGATAGATCCATGTGTATCTAGAATGATCATCAACTAGAGTTAAGAAATACCTTTTACCATCATACGTTGGTAACCTATAAGGCCTCCACACATCAACATGTACAATATCAAATATACCATTAGAACAAGTCAGACTATGAGAGAAATGTGCCTTGACTGTTTAGCAATAGGACAAATAGTACAATGATGATCTTCTAGCTTTAGACTAGGTACACCATTTAACTTTTGCAAAACTTTTAATGGAGCATGACCTAGTCTTCTGTGCCACAAAGAGGTCATAGAATAGGACTGTCCAGTAGCTAGACTACCATACTTATTAAATGCATCAGAAGTAATATTTACAGTTGGAAAAAAAATATAAATTTGCTTATGCACTTGCTGTCCAGACGTTGGTCTTCCATTTGCCTTCAGAATGTAAAGTCCAAATTCTTCTTTACCAATCCCCAACACCTTCCCACTTGAGAGATCCTGAAAAATACAAAAATCAGGATAGAAAGCTACCAGACAATGCAATTCCTTTGTGATCAGTGAAACTGAGAGTAAATTATATTTGAAATCTGGAATATGAAGAATATTTTGAACTGGATTATCCTTGAAAAATGATGCAACTCCTTTATGTGTAATATTTACTTGATCTTCAGTATGTAAATGTACATTGTTCCTATCATCTCCAATTAACTCTTCATATTCATCTAATAAATCCATACTATGAACCATATAATTAAAGGCACCTATATTTACTATCCAATTCTGATCTATAAGATGTGACATAAGTGCATGAACAATACTTGTTGTCCCTATAGTTGCAGCATTTGCTACAGATTCAGCCTCTTGCCCTTTTCTTAGTGGCTGGAGAATCTGATTGTACTACTCCTAAGTAAAGAAGTGAGCTAGTGAAGTAGGTGGAGCTGATTGATTGTGTGACTCAGAGATTGGATTTCCAGCACTTTTAACACTATTTGTATGAGTATTGGAAGGACGTCCCCTCTTTCTACTTTTGAAATCTGAAGGGTAACCATGGAACTTGTAATAGTTGTCTTTGTGTCCTCTGCCTTTGCAGTATTCACAGTAAATTCCAGACCTTCCAAATGAGTTCCTAGACTTAAAACCTCCATTGTAGTTGTTAGTATTGAATCCTCCATTATAACTACATTGTGTGGCTTATTGCTCATCATTTCTGCAACTTCATTATTATTAGATGAGGGAAAAGCACCTTTCCCCTGCATTCTTTAATCTCCACATTGACAATCATGGCATATGCCTGATTTATGTTAGTCATTAGAACCTGGTTCTTAGCATTTTCATAGGACTCATTCAAACCAGTCAAAAATTGATATAGTTTCTGCAACTGGTAACATTCAGTATGCCTCTTAGATTCAGTACATCCACATGTAGGTGGAGGATCTAGAGTTTTATACTCATCCCATAACTCTCTAAGTCTAGAGAAATATACAGAAATAGAGGAAATTCCTTGCGTTAAGGTGGTAATCTCCTTATAGAGATAGCAAGCCCTAGATGCATTGACCTTATCAAACCTTTCTCTAAGATCCTCCCATACTTTGTGAGCATCAGATGCATAGATCACTGTACTAATTAGACTAGGTGATCTGTATTCATTATCCAGACTAGAACAATAGCGTTACACCTGTCCCACTACTCATGTAGGCTAGAATCATACATCTCCCTACGACATGTTCCCAACACAAAACCTAGCTTATTTTTACCATGCAATATAATTTTTAATAATCGACTCCAAACAGAATAGTTCTCAAAACCTTGAAGTTGAACAGAGATGAGTACCGAACTTTGAGTATCAAACGGGTGGATGATTGTGATCAACTTGATTAATCGACTAAGGAATCGACTGAACATCAACTGTTTCTTCATTAATCGATATTTTGCAGCTAGAAATTAACAATTGAGGTGAGATCTCAAAACCCTATATTGTTGAAAGTAACTTGAATGAGCAATCGACACAGGAATTGACTCTAACTCTTGCTTAACAAATAATTTATGTCACAACTGAGCTAAACGAGGCTGGAAACCATGTTCTGATACCATGTTAAGGAGCTACAACTATGACATAAGAAAGCTCTAGAAGGAGATGAACACACAGAGAGAGAGGCAATATCATTTTTGTGTATCGAGAAAAAATATGTATTCAACTGATAAAGTCTGTACAACCACTACTATAACTAATGTATATATACTGTATCTAACCACTAACAGACTTCTAACCAACTAAATGTATTTGCATAAATAGTTGGGTCCCACTTCTCTTAACAAAAAAGTACAATAAACCTTTCACTTACTTTTAAATAGTCTCATAAATCATAATAATTCATTGTCATAAGATCATGCTACTAAGTATTGGTAACATATAATTAATTTTAGACTTTATTTTACACTAACATCAAGTTAAAATTATGACTAAAAAAGAACCTATAAATTGAAAATTGAATTGGAATAGAGATAATCGAATTGATTGTTGTTAACATATTGCATGATGTTCATCGCTACACAAAGTAGTTCTATTTATACACATGAAGCCAAGTGTTACTAATCTCAACTAGTATATGTACCCGCGCGATGCGCGGATTGTTTCAAAGAAAAAAAATAATATAGTAAAAACATGTCTTTATTGTTGACTAAATTTAGCGATCACATTCAAAAGAATTAAATCAAAAAACAAATATATAAATTTCATAGGATTGTATCTATGCTAGGAACCACTGATATTTATGCACAGAAACATGATTAGCGTAGAAGGTTGGATAATTGTAATAAGCCAAAAGCTAAGGTAGATTTCCCAAAATTCACTTCCACTTCATATACACATCATCCATAGTTGCAGGGAAAGTAAAACAATGATACAAAATCTCAACCAATAATCAAACATATAATCATAGTAGATATAAAATAACCGAGAGTTTTATTATAGTCAATTTGGATAAACACCAAATCCAAGAGAACATATGTGCGATAGAAGGAAGCAACGTTCAATTTTTATTATTAATTACAACATTTCTAAACGAAATTAGCAATTTCTGTGTAAATTTGGATAGCTTAGTTGTTACAATATACTGGAGTAATGCTACATAAGTACTTGGCTTTAAAAAAGATTAGTCCACCTGAAGAAGCAGAAATTTATCTCAAGTTATTATAAAAAAAACAAAGAACAATTATACATATGTGTAATTCACATTAATTAAGACATTACCTTTTGTTGCGGTGTACTTTAGATCAGAAGTATATGAGAAAAATGAGCAAGTCAGTCATGTTGGTTGATGATATAAATGACAGACTCGCATGGATAACTAAGATCTTGAAAATACCCAATCCTTGTTAGCATATTCTATATAACAGTTTTAAGTCTTAGATGAAATGCATACATTAAAAGGAGCAGATTCAGCAAATGAAAATGAAATAAGGATATCCAAATTACGAAACAATGAGGAATCCAGATACCAGATTCAGTGCAGCTACATAAAGTGCATCTGCTCCAGCAACAATTTCCAATATCTCGCCAGTAATATTCACATGCCTTTTCCGGTTATAAGCAATCGAAAGGTTTCTCTTTAAGTCAACTGCATTATCCGTGGCATTACTCTTTGCATTCATCCTAGCATCAAGCTCACTCACAAATGACTCTTAAAGTGCCCTCAAAATCTGGCTATTCAAATAGAGTAACATCAAAGCATCAAGAATCTGAGCAGGACCTTGCTCAAAGTCTAAATTACACAAATAACTTCCCCTTTTAACCCTCAAATGATCCCTCTCAACAATCATTTTCCCCTCCTTAGTAGTCAACCTAAAGAACTCATATTCACCTACATCAACACTTTTCCCATTAACATTAAGAACCTCTCCTTTCGATAAAATTGGAAGCAACGTATGTATTATTGGATCAGATTTAATCAATGAAACAAATTTAGTATACATCAGATATGGAGTAATGCTGGAGTATACTGGAGTAATGCTACAAAAGTACTTGGCTTTAAAAAGGATTAGTCCACCTAAAAAAGCAAAATTTGTCTTAAGTTATTATCAGAAAAAACAAAGAGCAATTATACATATGTGTAATTCACAGTAATTAAGACATCACATTTTGTTGTATTGTACTTTGGATCAGAAGTATATGAGAGCATGAGCAAGTTTCCGAACCAGTATATGAGAACATGAGCAAGTGAATAGGCAACTTCATGGAGAAAAAATTAGAATACATAGTTAGCTGGTCAGAAGCAAACCTTAGACATCAGAAGAATGTTCTTTGCAAAACACAGTAGATTTTCTTGAGTCTATGGTACTTTTTAAGAGTTTAACTGCAAAAGAACAAATTCAGATTTTAAAGAACTTCAAAACAAAGTAAACGGAGAACTATTAAAAACAGATGTTAACTTTTTCAGTGATTAACTACAACTATCTTCACTTTAGCGAAACTCAGGGACAACTAAAAACAAAGAACTATAACTATCCTTTTAAACTTCTCAAACCTCTCAAGTAAATGTAATAAGAGCAAAGGTGTACAGATTTAGCAATAAGCTCATTTATAATTTAAAAATCATATGTTAATGACTTTGTAATTTAAACTTAAAAGAACTTTGATGTTAATGGTTAACCTAAAGTCCTTTCAAGTTTATCAGTCCTCACATGCATATAGACACAAAGTGAACTACCCCATAAATAAGAAGGAAAAGAGATGCAGGGGAATAGATCATGTACTACTTCTTTCAATGTTGATGGTCTTATATTTCTAAGCAGTTGTATTAACCTCAAATAGAGCATCCTTTAAATCATTTGCCGACTTTTCGGTAATCTTAGTTGCTTTCCGATCTCACAACAACAAAGAAATTATACTGGTGCAATCCATCACTTTAACTTGTAGCATGTACCTGGAAAGACTTTGTATTTTTAAAATCATATTATATAATAGTAAAAAAACTATAAATTACGGTCATACCTATGAGTGGCAGATTGAATCTGCTCGCATTTTTTACAATAAAATATATTCCCCTCTTTGTCTAATTTCTTTGTGTAATTTTTGCATGCTAAATAACACCATCCACGGTCTAATCCAATGCATATAATAGTTGCTACATCCCAGAAATTTTCTGGCAGCGCATAAAAATTGTATATACAATTGTTATGTAGAGAAAGATAAGATAAACGTTGTGGTAATTAAAAAGTGAACTAAATTAAAACGTAGGTACTCACATGCTTAAAGTCACCCAAATCCTCAATATTTTTAACTTTAATACTTCCAAATGCTAGTTCATTAGCAACAAAATGAGTTTTGTGAGATGAAATTTGAGTAATTCTTTGTGAGCTTTCTCTACACAAAGAAATTATTCAGTTTCATTTTTTAACTTGAGATACATTAATAAATATTAAGACTAAAATTTAGGATGAAATAGCCTTAAATTTAGCCCAACTTATAGAGACCTGGAGCAAAAGTCAATAACTTGAGGAAGATTTGAATTGATCCAAAGTTTCGACGGGTGCCAAGTGTTCCTCACTGAATATTGTTCTGCACTCTTAAAAGTAATTTTTAAGAGTTTACTAATGATATAAAGACATTGTATTGCAAAGTAAGTAGACAATTTAATAACCTCGATATCGGTGTACTTTAATCAATTGCATGACGACGACAACAGGCTTATCATTGGATTCATTCAAATATGGCATGATCTGTTCCACAAAGTCTCCCCAAAGAGTTGCAGAAATGTTGTTGCTCCTACAATTATTATAAGGTTTAGCATAGGAATCAAAATAAAGAATTGTTGAAATATTTACTTAGTTGAATAAATTATGGCGAGCTTACTCATAATCTTGTATCTCAATGTTCATGTACATACGGATGTTATTATCTTGCTTGATAAACCGTAAGTCCTCATAACTCACAACTTCGTCAATGATATCTACAAAGCAAGAAAATATGTGCAAAATTAGTAATCATTATAGACAACAAAAATAAAGATTGTAAAAGAATTAAACACTTAGATGTATATTCCAAAGGCAGCATATATCAATTTTTATGAGTTTTGTTAAAAGGGAAGGTTTAAGAGAATGCAAAGGAAACCGTGGGCATGAACTCCATCAGCTACCTATGGAAGTAAGAGATCAAAAGCTAACCTTAGGCCTTCATAAAACTACTGAAATACTATCTACAAATACTATGTAAAATAGTACCAAGACTATACCCCTGTACTGGAGATCTTGAGAGTAATGGTACAATACTATTTTTTTTTTGGTTCCATACGCCTATAAAGGCATTCTAGAAATCATGATTTACGACAGAGGATTTAACAATATCAAAAATTTCAGCTTTAATCTAAAATTTGATCTTTGATCTTATGCACTGTAATTCGTATTAATTTAGTTCACACTTAGAACTCATAATATTGAAAACAAATAAGGCAAAGTAAAATAAAACTGCAAAAAATGAGAGAAATTTAATTACCAAATAGCTCAGTATTGTCAAATTCTTGCGGATTTGAAAGCTGCTCATAGGTTCTAAATTTGAAAATACACATGTTGAAATGTGGATCATGTATTTCGTCAACAGTGATCTTATGCGTGAACATCAACTTAAACTTGTGGTCTTTGATCTTCAGCTTCATATTATTTGGACAAACCACGCAATTCTTCATGATGTACAAACTCATTTCCTTAATTTCTTGTTTGAACCTTTGGATAAAAGACCTGCCAATACTTTGAATGCGGTCGCCCTACAAAAAACTCAATTAGTTAAAATGACTAAGTCATTCCGTATATGGAGGTAATATACTTACACATTTGTAAACAAGGATAAATAGAAAGTAATTATAAAATTTTAAACAATACATTTTCATCCACTCAATTGAAAAAGGGTTGTCAGGCCTTTGGCGATCTCCGTAAAGGAAGAAGAAGGCAAGACTAAGTCATTTAGTAGTTTTCTATTTCCATTCTGCCTTCACCATGCCTACCCTGTAAAAACGATTCTCCAACTGATGATTTTTCAGTTTCGGATGTGAAGGCTTAGGCTTCCATTTTTCGATCCGAATTTTTTCAAAGCCTAACAGTACGAACCTTTAACTTCCAATTCATTGATTTGCTGTTAATTTCACTAACGAAATTGATTTCAGCCGTCATTATATCCTTAAATAGGCAGAGGTATTTATAAATATAAGTAGAAACTAAAACTTCACGGAAATTATATGTTAAAGGAATAGAATCTCAACTGGAATAAAGCTTGTTAATGAAATACAAATCATACCAATCACCTCTTGTACTGTAGAATTGCTGTTTGATATGAATGTAACATACTTACACATTTGTAAACAAGGATAAATAGAAAGTAATTATAAAGTTTTAAATAATACATTTTCATCCACTTAATTGAAAAAGGGTTGTTAGGCCTTTGGCGATCTCCATAAAGGAAGAAGAAGGCAAGACTAAGTCATTTAGTAGTTTTCTATTTCCATTCTGCCTTCACCATGCCTACCCTGTAAAAACGATTCTCCAACTGATAATTTTTCAGTTTCAGATGTGAAGGCTTAGGCTTCCATTTTTTGATCCGAATTTTTTCAAAGCCTAACAGTACGAACCTTTAACTTCCAATTCATTGATTTGCTGTGAATTTCACTAACGAAATTGATTTCAGCCGTCATTATATCCTTAAATAGGCAGAGGTATTTATAAATATAAGTAGAAACTAAAACTTCACGGAAATTATATGTTAAAGGAATAGAATCTCAACTGGAATAAAGATTGTTAATGAAATACAAATCATACCAACCACCTCTTGTACTGTAGAATTGCTGTTTGATATGGATGTAATAGACTTACACATTTGTAAACAAGGATAAATAGAAAGTAATTATAAAGTTTTAAACAATACCTTTTCATCCACTCAATTGAAAAAGGGTTGTCAGGCCTTTGGCGATCCGAATTTTTTCAAAGCCTAACAGTACGAACCTTTAACTTCCAATTCATTGATTTGCTGTTAATTTCACTAACGAAATTGATTTCAGCCGTCATTATATCCTTAAATAGGCAGAGGTATTTGTAAATATAAGTAGAAACTAAGACTTCACGGAAATTATCTATTAAAGAAATACAATCTCAACTGGAATAAAGATTGTTCATGAAATACAAATCATACCAATCACCTCTTGTATTGTAGAATTGCTGTTTGATATGCAAACGATGGAGAAAGAACAGAAATATATACTGTAAAAGTAGAACTAATTTTACAAACTGATTCATATTGTTGGAATCCTGGGCAGAAGAGTTCCTATTATTGAAATCCTGGGCAAAAGAGTTCGTGGGTAAGAAGTTGATATCGTGGCGAGACATCGTGGGATTGAGGTGCCGAGTTTGGAGGATGAAAGTTTTAGGGCAAATAAATAGAATGCCGTTCTTTAAGGTTTCAAAATGTATCTATATACCTATTTTTATATAAAAACGTAGAAACTATTTTTTTTAAATATAGAAAAACGCAGAAACTACTTTTTTTTTTTTAAAATTATGAAAAACCTAATTAATTGTTTTCAAATTGAAAAAGAGAAACTAATTTGACCTAAAATAACTAATTTGTCCTAAAGCTGCTATATGTCATTTTGTATGCGGAACACTTGTCAAATTTTTAGGGCAGACTTCTTTCTTTCTAAGTAAATATATATATATAAATATATATAGATCACACATAATTGTGTTACTACACCCATCTCTAAGATTTAGGTACAACCGTTGATGATCTACCGTTTGCAACCACTACCTGTGTACATACTACATAGCAAGCCCAACCCCTTAACCGTCCCATTTTGGCGCTCAAATTGCAGTGAAACACTTTGGGCTCAAGTAGGAATCGACGAACCATGACGACGTCGTGTAACACAGCGTACCTGGTCTTCAAAAATCACTCGTAGAGGCAAAAATCTACAACCCATAAGGAGTTGCGATGCTTCTCGCAAGATTCCTAGCTTCCAGATCCACTTTTCTGAGTATTTCCTCATTAATTCCTACATTTTATCACTCATTTTCATCACTACCAAATTCTCAATCACACGAAACATTCTCCAGAAATTTTGATGAATCTCTTGTTCTGAATCAGCTCTCCGACCTTTTACCCATCCGTCAGACCCCTTCAACCGAAAAGCCCTTTTCTACGGACTCCTCTGCTAGGAATAATCATTGGGAACAAGTTAGGGTTTTGGATGAGTTTTTAACTCCTGAAGATAAGTTACGGGGCATTTTCCTTCAGAAACTTCAGGGGAAAATTGCAATCGACAAGGCACTGACATCCGTTGACGTAGAATTAACTGTTGATTTGGTTGCTAGTGTAGTAAACAGAGGGAATTTAGATGCTGCATCAATGGTAACATTTTTCAGTTGGGCTATCAAACAGCAAAAAATACCTATTAATAATGATACTTACAGTATAATTCTTAAAGCATTAGGCAGGAGGAAGTTTTTCGCGCACATGGTTGAAATGTTGGAGGATATGAGGAGTCGAGGTATAATCCCTAATTTAGACACACTTTACATTGTGGTTGATGGCTTTGTTCGAGCTCGACGCATTTCAAAGGTTGTAGAATTGTTTAGTCGATTAGAGGACTATGGGTTGAAATGTAATACCGAGACACTTAATGTTGTTTTACAATGTTTATGTCGTAGATCACATGTAGGTGCTGCGAGTTCTTTGCTTGTGAAAATGAAAGCGAAAGTCTCATTTGATGTTTCGACATATAATATTGTCGTTGGTGGGTGGTCGAGGTTTGGAAGAGTTAAGGAAGTTGAGAGGATCTTGAAAGAATTGGTGGATGATGGATTTGAGGCCAATAATTTGACTTACAGTTATGTTCTTGAATGTTTAGGGAGAGCTGGTCGAATTGATGAATCTGTTGAGATTTTTGAGGGGTTGGAGGAAAAAGGGTGTGTGCTTGATGCTGCGATCTACAATGCAATGATTTTGAATTTTATTTCACATGGTGAAATTGATGAATCTGTGAAATATTATGGGAGGATGTTAAATACGGGTTGTGAGCCAAATGCCGATACATATATGAAACTAATATCTGCTTTTCTCAAAGCTAGAAGAGTAGCCGATGCCATTGAAATGTTCGATGAAATGTTAAGCCGGGGGATGATTGTTACTACAGGGACTTTAACCTCTTTTCTTGAGCCTTTATGTAGCTATGGTCCCCCCCATGCAGCTTTGATTATTTATAAGAAGGCGAGACAAGCTGGATGTAGGATATCCTTGACTGCATATAAGTTGCTGCTTATGCGGCTTTCTAGGTTTGGGAAATGTGGTATGTTGTTAAATATCTGGAATGAGATGCAAGAAAGTGGTTATTCTTCTGATATGCAAGTTTATGAGTATGTCATCAATGGGCTTTGTAACATAGGGCAGCTTGAAAATGCTGTTCTGGTGATGGAGGAAGCTTTACAGAAAGGATTTTACCCTAGCAGGCTTATTTGTAGCAAATTAAATAACAAGCTACTAGCTTCAAATAAAATAGAGATTGCATACAAGCTTTTTCTAAAGATAAAAGTTGCACGTGGAAACCATAATTCGCAAACATACTGGCGTGCTAAAGGGTGGCATTTCTAATGTTTGGGGACTCAGCTGATTTATGCAACTGCTTCTAATTATCTGCTTTCAGAATGATGAACATAAGAATAATCAACCTTCACTGCCCTAAGCTGCCCCTGGTAATGAACTGAAGCTGCTCCTTTGTTTTCCTAATGGGTATCCACTGCCATGTATAGCAGGGTAAAATTTGAGAAATTATGTGAAGCAGCAGGGTCTGAAGTATTGTTTTGCATTATCATGGAGGGGGTAATATTTGAGAAATTTCTTGAAGCACCGGGGACTGAAGTATTACTCTTCTTTGCTGGAAGTTGTTCTGTGGAATCTATGGAAAATTCATTCCAATCTGAGTCACATATTTATTTTTGACCTTTGAAGTGAGTGTTGCTAGTTGGAGTCAAATTGTGTAGCTGGTAATGAATGTATTCCAACTTCTGTGGCCATGAAAAGTCATTAAAGGAATTCTCTATCTTGTTTATTATGAACAAGCATTGTAGAAAAACTAGAATCATGACTCTGGAACGTCCTTAACCATTGGTCTGGAACATAACTGCCTTTAACCCCCAGGGAGGGGATTGGTTTAATGAAATTCAACTTGTAAAGAATTAGCCTTGTGACTCTCACTCAAATGATATGGTCTGACTGATCGGTGACAGATACTAGGTTATTCAGGAAATGAAATTCTTCAAAGCTACTGGGTAACTTCTCAGTACGCATTTTTGTTGGTAGTGATGTACTTCCATGTGATATGGGGGAAGGTCTGATATTGAGTGAGGATAAAGGATGAAATGACTGCATTGCTGGGTGGGAAGTGGCAACTGAGAAGGTTGATATTATCGTGGGCGGACGGATGAAAAGGAAATTTCCCACCGTAAGAGTCCTCCTTAGACCAGCTCCAAGCTCCTATTAGTTATCCGTAAGGGTACAGGAGAGTAGGGAATGATATACTTGGAATGTGAAATATCCACAAGTTTAAAGGTACAAGAGAGATGAGAGGAGGTTTCTCAGCCTATGCTTTTATATCTGTGCTTTCACATCAATAGGTGACACCCTGATGCTATAGTTGTATAGAATATTTAGGTCATTTGAGTGCTCAGAACTTGAATATACAAACAAAGTAAATCTTTAGGTCTATTGAAGTTTTTGGTCCTCAAATTTATTTGTTTTGATTTTTTTTCCAGTTTTGGTTTACTTGGTTTAGCCCCTAACTGTGGTCTCCTTTACCAAAGCTGGAATGATTAAGGAAAAGTATCGACTTAGAAGGGTGTGACGCCGTCATCTAATACCAGAAGAAGCCTAAGTAAGAACGGATTTCAAAAGTTATACATATAACAATTATTATTAGGATAAAGTGATTCAGTGGCCCAAAGTGGTATGTGATGAGGCAAGAAGATATGAGGTCTCAATGTTGCATTCCACATCTTAATCTTGTATAAAATTCAAAGAAAGTAAGCCAAGGCTCTGAATTTTCAATAATATCCGTCATAACTACTGTACTCCTCCAAATGATTTAGCTTCTAAAAAAAAGATAACCATTATGCTATCCAGCCTTTAGCCAAGCATGCATCAATTGAACACAAGAAATTATTTCCTGCTATCCATCTGTAGTCATATGAGACTGGTTTATTTTACTTTTTTGCAGCGTGCAGCTCTTCCAACCAACACTCCTGGAATTCCATGCACTTTGATCCTCAAGGAAGAGCTGATATATGTGGCGATTGGCTACTCGGCTCAAGTTTAGAAGCTGCAGCTATAAGTGGCATAGCTCTTGCTGATCATGTAATCCCTCTAAACTTCCTTGTTCTTACCGTCTCTTTTCTTATTGGCTTACTCTAATCAGAGGCGGATCTAGGATTTCTTGAACATGGGTGCACCAATAAAAAAAGTTGAAAAAAAGTATTAAGTGAGAATCGATCCCCGTTCCTCAGGGTAAATAACCCAATATCCAACCAATTGCACCATTCAATCTTTTGAGAGCATGAGTGCCAACAGATAATATTAGATTAATTCTAGAAAATATGTTCATAAAATACCTAGTTTGATGGTGAGACCATGGGTTCACGTGTCCCATAATTAGGGCTATAACCCCCCCCCCCCCCCAATTATGATAAAGTAGAGATCAGAGTAATAATTGTTCTTGTTTGCTTCTTTTACGGGGTACTCCTATGACCGTGGAATTTACTATGATGTTTAAGGCTGAAAGGTAAGTCCCGAGCTTGTTATATATTTCTGAATGCTGACTGTAGGGCCTTCCTATAGATTGCAAATTACTTCGAACAAGGTGGACCTTGCTCATATGAGTTTGCCGTTGGTTTGCATGAGGAGTATAAGCCACTTGGAGGACATGATATAGGGGAGTTCCCAGGACTGGAATCTGTTGATCAGACCACAAAGGCCCCAGCTTTGACACTCACTACTTGAATTAATCCTGAAACAACTTTCTTTGTGAGTTCTTAAGCATTTGTAATCTGTACTTCATGTTAGTTTTTTTTTATTTTTTAATGTAGATATCTTCTTCCCTCTGCACACATTTTAATGCTCATTCTTATTTCCTATGAAGGATGATTAGTTGATAAAAGCGAGTGAACAAAATGAGACTCACTATCAGAACAAGCAATTTGCAGTGCTGATTATAGACATACTTGAGCTTATATCACTTTTACTTAGCAGCTCCCGGAAAGGTACCAAATCTTCAGCATACTGCTATCCTTCAGAATGTTAACTTTAGAATTTCAAGTTGGAGATAACCTTTTTCTGCTTTAAGGTTTCAACTCGATACGATATAAGCCTAGTGGGATTTCCTAAACCTTCATCCTTAGGTGGAAAAGAAAAATACTCAGAAGTCTATCGTCCTTTTCCTCGACCGGTATCTTCTGTTCGGCTGCCCCCATTTGAAGATGGCTTTGATGCCTCTCCACATCTTTACTATGAATTTACCCTTCTTATTTTCTCTTTCTCCTTCTGGAAGTCTACCTGAAGATCGACGTGGGCCTTGGCCATATGCTGCCTCAAGCCTGCTAACAGAATCTGCTAACTTCTCATGAGACTCTGCCTCTGCCTGTTCTTTTGTTTGGGCCTCCAGGTATGTCTTCATCTCTTCTTTAGTATAATACTCAGGTGTAGACTGGGAGTGCGAGGGTCCACTCGGGAGTTGTGATACCAAGTCACGAATGGAGACAAGCTGGGAATTCAACATCCCAAATGGTCCCTTAGGCAGTGTCACCTGCGAGGACTCTGGTCCGACAATTGTGATGACCTTCCTCTTCTTGCTTTTCACTACACTATCTTTGGTCACTCTTAACGGATGAAAGGGTTTGTCGGCTGGTAACCAATGATTGGCGCTACGCACACCAACATCTGCCCGCCGGCACAACTCTGTGATAAAGGAAGGGAACGTCAAGCCTGGATTGTCTCGTAGTAAGTACTCTTTCAGCTCCTGAATGATATAATAATCGACATTCACATGAATGCCATCAAGTATGCGTGCGATCATCAGGGCCCTGATATACGACACATCAGAAACATTGCCACAAGGTGAGACTCTATTACAGATGACGTAAAGCCACATCTTGGCCTCAGTTGTGAAGTCAATGGATTTTATACCCTTCATCTTGTTGGCCCGCTTCGCTGTCTTGTCTGAGGGATAAGGTTTAGATGCTAGCCACTCTCCGCTTGAGCATGTATCTTTTTCTCGTACCGGCTCAAGTGGATGGTTCGGAAGCCCAAAAACATTATTGATTTGCTCAGGTCCGAATCTCAATATTTTGCCCCTTATGATGAGTTGTGGGTCGTTGAAGCCCAATTTGAAGACTTTGGTTGAGATGTATTTATTCCAATACATCCGCCATTGATCATGTACTGCACAAATTTAAAACTCTTGATAGATTTGGATCAGTGTACAAACTTCAACGGCCCACAACTCATCATAAGGGGCAAAACAATGAGATTTGGACCTGAGCAGATCAATGATGTTTTTGGGCTTCCGGACCATCCACTTGAGCTGATACAAGAAAAAGATAACATGCTCAAACGAAGCGTGGCTAGCATCTAAACTTTATCCCTCAGACAAGAGAGCGAAGTGGCTGACAAGAGGAAGGATTTAAAATTCATTGACTTCACAGCTGAGGCCAAGTTGTGGCTTTACATCATCTGTAAGAGAGTCTCTTCTTGTGGCGATGTTTCTGTAGGTCAGGCCCTGATGATTGCATGCGTACTTGATGACATTCATGTGAATGTTGGTTATTATATCATTCAGGAGCTGAAAGAGTACTTGCTACGAGACAGTACAAGCTTGATGTTCCCTTCATTTATCACAGAGTTGTGTCGACGGGCAGATGTTGATGTGCGTAGCACCGGTCGTTGGTTACCGGCCAACAAATCCTTTCATCCTTTGAGAGTGACCGGTGAGGATAGTGCAGTGAAAAGCAAGAAGAGGAAGATCACCACAGTTGCCGGACCAGAGTCCTCGCAGGTGACACTGCCTAAGGGGCCATTTGGGATGCTGAATTCCCAGCTTGTCTCCGTTCGTGACTTGGTGTCACAACTCCCGAGTGGACCCTCGCACTCCCTGTCTATGCTTGAGTACTGTACTAAAAAAGAGATGAAGACATACCTGGAGGCCCAAACAAAAAACAGGCAGAGTCTCATGAGAAGTTAGCAGATTCTGTTAGCAGGCTTGAGGCAGCATATGGCCAAGGCCCACGCCGATCTTTAGGCAAACTGCAGAAAGAAAAATAAGAAGGGTAAATTCACGGTAAAGTTGTGGAGAGGCTTGGCCATCTTCAAATGGGGGCAGCCGAACAAGAAGATACAAGTTGAGGATAAGGATGTCATACGAGAAAAGATAAAGCCCTAAAGTACTTTCAGGAGGATGTTACAGGGGATTCAACCTTACTGCTTTATTGAGATTACGCTTCTAATATTGTTAGGACCAAAAAAAAAATCCTTTGAGCAGATCTTTTCATGGATTTATATTGAGGAGATGTTACTTTGGGGGGAGTGTCATGGTTGATATGTATGTTAATTTGTGTTAAGGATGTGGTTTTGTGTAACAGAGTGACACAAGTAATGCTCAAAAGGGCCTTGCAAGAGAGGCTATTGAAGCATACAACATAACGAATGACATGCCATTTAGGCGCATTGCAAGAAGGATGAGGACAGGGCATGAGATGAAGGTTGTTCTACATCTGGATGTCTTTATTATATCTTCCTCATCGACCTCTATGGAAAATGTCCAAGGCTGGAATTCCGTGTCTTTATTTTATGAGGCATCTAGGATCAATTCTATCCTTTGTAACGCGAAAATATCATCTCATGGTATCCATGGGAATGGTATGATATATATCTCTGCGATTAATTAAGGATATGCTGGAAATTTTCTCTATTGGCATAGGCCATTCAGAATCAAGTACTTTCGTGCAATGGAGCTGGAGTTGGTATTAAACCTATACTAAAGCATTTTATCTGCATGGTATTGATGGATCTGTTTGCTGGGGCGGGCTGATGACCTAGAAATGGCTTAGCATTTTATTAGAAGCATGCCTTTCGGCCCGATTCTTTGCTCTGGGGTGTTCATCTTGTTGCTTGCCGACTTTTGTGGAAATGTAGAGCTGCGTAAATTGGCTTTAGCTAATTTGTTTGAAGTCAACCCCGAGAAGTGTCGGTCTTGAATTCCTTGGATCGTGAATCGTGATATATGTATAGGATATTATTTCTTTATTTCTGTTTAAAAAAGAATATTTCATTAATTTTGTATTTTCAAAAATTTAATTTTAAACTTCTATTTTACCTTTAATAAGTATCATTTATGTTCACACAAATGTTTTGGCGTGTAAAATTATTAGTTTCAAAAGTCTTATTGCCAAATGAATTTTATGGCATATTTAAGATTTTAAGTTTTGAAAAGAATTCTTAAACTTCGTGTCGAGTCAATTATGTCACATAAATTAAAATGGAGGGAGTAGCATTTATCGCCATTTCGTAAGATTCTCTTTTTAGCTTTACACATTTTGCGAGATTTGATTTTGTAGTCTATTGCAAATAGTAGTGCAGCTATATGATCCTTTACACCGGAGATTAGTAAAAAAATAATATAAGAAATCTGTAAGTAAATATAAGATCAGAGACAATCTTTTTTTCCTTTTTCTATACAAATTCATATACATAAGTGAGTATAGAAGTTTATTTCTTCACAATTTTCTATGGCAGATTCATGCACATATAAGAGCATTAACTTCTATTTTTTGTCGTCGACATATGTTTTCTTAGTTTTCTATATAGTCCTTCCACCTACACAAGGGTCTGAAATATTCATGATACCAGCATAACTTATTGATGCTATTGCATTTACTACCAGCTCGTAGTTTTCGAGATTTGACATATACCTGTCTTTGCATGGAAATAGGCACTTAACAGCCTCACGTACGCTCTAAATTAGATCTATTGTCCATCCTCTACCTAATGTCCATGTTCTAATTAACTTATATAAAGTCAGGAACGCAACTTAATTTCCTTCATAATAGTAAAATTCTAATAGGACAAGTGTAGCTAGCCCTAGAAGCTAGATAATTTACGAGGAATCAAATCAACAATTGGGCGTGCGGTTTAATCTATCTGTCTCATCAGGTCGATAAAATAACTTTTTGTAATTACGTGCGGCAAACTTTAAAATTTGTTTCCAGTTGGCTGGCTTAGTAGATTTTAGATCTTAACCCGCTCAATTTTGAATCGATTATCAAGTAATCTGATAAATTTTAATTCCTATGTTTGTCGTTTGATTATAAGTTAAAAGGTAACAAGAAAATTACTTGTACACCAACATATCAGCTTAGCATTTAAGACCTTAGTATACTATTTTTATCCATGCACATGATATCACCAAATTCTCTGTCTATATAGTAAGTATCTCCCAGATATCATCACAGCTCACAATTACCTCAAACCAAAGCAAAATAAATTTCACTAAAACCAAGAAAAGAAGCCACCGAGAGAAAGAGGACAGTGGCTCATCAATGGCTTCTTCCAAAAATTTCAAGCTTATCTTCACCTTCTTCATACTCATCTCCATTTTCACACCTCAAGCTTTCTCAGAAGAAGATCACTCATGTGGATCAGAAACACACAACACATGCAACAACAAATCCAAAGCTTTAACCTTAAAAATCATAGCCATAGTCTCCATTTTAGTAACTAGCATGATCGGAGTATGCTTGCCTCTT
Source organism: Nicotiana sylvestris (assembly GCF_000393655.2). Taxonomy (NCBI): domain Eukaryota; kingdom Viridiplantae; phylum Streptophyta; class Magnoliopsida; order Solanales; family Solanaceae; genus Nicotiana; species Nicotiana sylvestris. Next base: position 62,458,979 of record NC_091058.1, read on the forward strand.
GTCACACGTTCAATATCGGCATTAAGCCCCGACCGGAGCCTCTTCGTTATCGTTAAGGCATTTGCTGCCGGAATTATTCTTGGTACTGGTTTCATGCATGTCTTGCCGGATTCTTTCGACATGTTGTCGTCCGGTTGTCTGAAGGAAAATCCTTGGCACAAGTTCCCTTTCACTGGATTTGTTGCTATGTTATCGGCTATAATTACGTTAGCTATTGACTCTATGGCTACTAGCTTTTATAGTCAGAAGCACAAAAATGGGGTCACTCCTGAAAATGGCGGTCATGATCAAGAAATGGGCACAATGAATAATGGACATTTCCATTCTCATCACCATGGATCATCACTCAGCTCTAAAGATGGAGACGTTCAAGGAACAAAACTACTGCGTTACCGAGTCATTGCAATGGTTAGTTTTTTTTTTCCTGTTTAATTTATGTGATATCATTTGAAATAACATTTAATATTCAACATGAGATACTAATATTTAAGCTACATGCAAACCGGAAACAGCCGAACAGGAACAAATACTTATACTTATAAGATTGCTTGTTGACAGACGGTCGTTGGTCTGAGGAAGAATAGATTCTTGACTAATTCTGGTTGACTGCTCTAAACCATTCAGAGATAGATCCAATTTTATACAGCCACATGCATGTCTTTTCGTATCAACTGCAAATTATCAGATTCTTGCCGAATCTTAGCTAGGTCGTTGCTCTAGCCCCTACTAAATTAGCTAAATACCAATTTTAGATGGTGGTCCATGTGCCTGTGTTGCCTAATATTCTAACCCCTTATGACAACATTATTTCCAATCAAACTAGTCATTTTAGTAAGTGCAACTATACATCTTATTTACGTTGCTTTCTCCAACTCAATTTACTTTTCGGAGTTAATTAGTTGTACATGTGATAGTGCAATATATATTTTGAAGAATTAACATAAATAGCCGCTCACTCAACTGCTTAATCTAAAAATTGTCGGCAAATATATTATATATGTGTGTAATTACTGTATAATCTATATATATATCGGCTAAGATAAGTACAGAACGAATCCATTTGGCTATTTTCGTAAAGATCCCTATTTTTAGCACTATGCAATTTTTATCAATTATTTACACTAAGTTATTGTTTTAAGCTCCAGTTTACTATATCACGTTTCGTATAAAACTTGTTATTACAGTAAAGTGATGAAGTAAAAAGATTATAAACTGCTAGTGCATAAACTCTTTCTGTTATGTAACTACTATTCGGTAAGGTGCCACCTTATAAGATTACAATCTGTGGAGTCACATTTTATTTTTTAAACTACGACTTCTTCAAAATTTTTGAGATATTTGTGATTTACAGTACTTCTAATGGAATTTTCATTTATAATATATGATTTCATAATGTAAATTAGAATGATTCGATCACTGTATTTCCTAGACAGGTTTTTCAGGGGGATGGATAGATTTGTAGTATTGCGGGGAGGATAATAACAAGAAAGAGTCAAACTCAAATAAAATAGGGAAAGGTAAACATAAGTATACGGAGTACGTACTTAGATGTTGGAATAAAGCCAAATTGCTGGTGAGCATGTGGCCCACTCTTTTGATAAACTTGCCGGAAAAGGATGTAGGTGAGGGATAGTCATTTATTACTTCAGGCCCATTCATAAGACACTCTTTTCAAGTTTCTCCTAAAAAGAAAAAAAGAGACATTCTTATATTTTAAAAATAATAATTTAAAATTCTAATTTTATTTTTGAGGACACGATTATATACTCACATAGACATTCACGACATGTTTTAAGCTGTAAATATGTACTTTTCAGATTTAATGCTCGGTTAAATACTTTCACTGCATGGACCAGGTTGGTTCGGTTTTTATCAAAACCAAACCAAACCAACTATATCGGTTTGGATTGGTTCGGTTTTATCGGGTTTTTCGAGTTTTCGGGATTTTTTGTTACATGAATATTATTTCAATCTTACTTTGTAAAAATTATAGATAAAGCTTTGATAAGTGAATATATGTTTAGTAAATATGAAAAAAAATTGACAAACATATGATCTATTAAAATATTCTAATGGGAGAATTTTTTTAGTAACACATGATAGTTATTTTCTTAGTCGTCTAACAATAATTTTTCGTTAATTTACGCTTTCAAGGTTAATACATGAGAGGATCCCAATTATTTCTACATTTTCTAAAGAAAATTCACTATAAAGTCTTAAAATTATAAATAAAATTTATATATTTATATGTCGGTTTGGTTCGAATTTTTTTACTCAATACCAAACCAAGTCAAAAACCTAGACGAATTTTTTAATCGATTTGGTTTGGTTTTTCGGTTTTTCGGTTCGGTTTGAACAACCCTACGGTTTCACATAAAATGGTAGGAGGGAATATAGCCGGAGAGAAGCTGCGAAGGTCAAAATATATAATAGGAGATGCAATCTCTATCCAAAACTTAATCAGCAAAAGCTATTAGTATATAAATTTTTAGTTTAAAAGTTTAGGTGTACGACTATTTGAGTTAAATCTTTTTTTTTTCTTTTCCTACAGGTGCTAGAGCTTGGTATCATTGTTCACTCAGTGGTAATAGGGCTTTCTCTAGGTGCTTCAAACAATACTTGTACAATAAAAGGACTCGTTGCTGCCCTTTGCTTTCATCAAATGTTTGAAGGAATGGGCCTTGGTGGTTGCATCCTCCAGGTAATTAGTTTAATTACATTCCACTTCTTCCATAAGATAGAAAAGAGATAATATAATGAGTTAACGACAATAAAAGTAATAAATTATAGCACATTAGTAAAAATCAAATATATAATATAGGAGTTAGTTATATGTGCCGAAGTCTGTCGAAAACAGTCTTCCTACCTTATGTAAGGGAGGATTAAGGTTTGCCTACACCCTATCCTTCCCGAACCCACATGTGGAATCACACTTGAATATTCTGTTGTTATTATTATTGTTATAAGAGTTAGTTATATTTGAAAGAAGGAAATTGCCGATTGGATAATAAGGGCAATAATTAATTCACAAAAAAAGGGATGGTCTTGACTCTTGACTACTTTACCTCTTTTATTATATTTCAAAAGTGAAAGAATTTCTGATGCTTTTCCCGTTTTTTTTTTTTCAAAACAGGCTGGGTACAAAATGGTGAAAAAGGCAGCAATGGCATTTTTCTTTTCAGTAACAACCCCATTCGGCATAGCACTTGGAATTGCATTGGCAAAAACTTATCAGGAAAACAGCCCGCGGGCACTAATAACCGTTGGATTGCTCAATGCGTCATCTGCCGGCCTTTTGATTTACATGGCTTTAGTGGATCTTCTTGCAGCAGATTTCATGGGTGACAAATTACAAGGTAGCATTAAGCTACAGATTAAGGCTTTTATTGCTGTCCTTCTAGGTGCTGGTGGGATGTCTCTAATGGCCAAATGGGCTTGAGATTTGATCCTAAACTACGTACGTAATTTCATCGTATAACTTAGGACGTTCCATGTGTCAATAAACATGACATGTCTACTTCATACGAGTAATTTTATTGCAATTTCGTCCATCTTTTTTAACTTGGTACCCATGCAGAAGCCATATATATCTTAACCTTGTAATTGTCCAGTCAAATTAAATGACACGCAAAGCTTTCTACGTGTCAAATTTACATCTTTTGACCAACCAGATACTGTCTACTTTGAATTAATAAATATATCGGTTCAATAACCAGATGTGGAGGATACGGGTTCGGATGAACCAAGTAGCTAATTTTATTTAGATCTTGTATTTATATTATAAAATCTATTAAATATGTATAGATATTTAATTGTGAATTCAGTAACTAAACAAGTTATGAGTTTGATGGCAATTTTAGAACCTATAAACTTCAAATCTTGGATCTGCCTTTGGTCCAATAGTGAGTAAAAAAGATAAAATGACGAGTTGTCTAACGGAGGTTTTCCCTAAGATCTATCACATAACAAAAGCTACAAAAGAAGCAAGAGAGCGTTCCACAGAAAAGTCGTGGTATTCCGCTACAACTTCAAGCGTCTAATCAAGCTCTAATTCGTCATGTCTGAGTATAATAATTGGTTAACTCTCAATTACAGTTCTCAGATTGTTGAATTGTTTTGATGCGTAATATAAATTCAATCAAGCTAGGGCAGGTATCGGAGGGATAGTCAAGAACTTAATGTCAGTTAGTACCACAATTTGGGCTAACTTGGACTTTATTTGCGCTGATCATAAATAGATGATTCAAAATTGAATTGTTACTTTCTTCTTGACTTTATTGATTTGAGTTGCTGGTGTAGAGTTCATGATCATTCACAAGCATATCCTTATAATCTTTTCCTTTTTCTTTTCAACCTCCTTTTCTTCTTAATTTCTTTTCTCAACAGGGCACACCTCTCTAGAGATAATTCATGTCACTACAAAACCATTTTATTTTGTCCTATAGTCAAACCTTATATTTTCTCAACTCTTTAATTAATTTATTGCTGTAAACAGATAAAACTGAGCCCGTTGAACACCTTGATTTTCCGGTGAGGCAAACAGAGCAGGGATATAACCGTAAGGAATTGGAATCAGGGTGAGGAGCCCCTCGTTTTGGGGTTCGAGCAAAAAACCTGCCCTCGGAGGCATCATGACCACGTCCTCCGGGTCCGGTTTGAGTCCCAAAACTTCAGAGAGCATTGCCAAACAACCGCACAAGACTAACAAAGGGCTGTGATATCCGTGCCCAACCGGATGTCACAACATAAATCTCGGCCCGTATCAAGGATGGATAAGTGATTGGCGAAAAAAGAAATTTTTATCCTTTTGTAGAATTGTACTTAGGGTAAAACTCCCCTACTATATAAAGGAGAAACTATTAGGGACATTGTAACACGCATACCAAAGCAATTTACCTCCATTCTCTCTCTTATTAAAAGTTCTTATCTTTGTTCATCAGTTCTTCATAAGTGTAAGCTCGGGATCAAAGGCAGGTTCTTCATTGAGCCATTAACCGAACCCGGGATTACTCTTATCATTGGTTTGTCCATTTATTACGTCTTTCATTTTCTAAATCTTACGCCATTAATCACTTATATTGAATTAATTCACATATCCTTAAAACCAAATATAAATTCAATTGTTATCCGTTTTTAAGGTAAATAGTTTGGCATCCACCATGGGGCCAAGGATAATAGTGGCAATTTGATACAAATTTACATAACACGCTTTGCTTTACGCTTTCTCTTTGGGATTTTAATTTCAGGTCAAATTAAAAATGTCAAACTCTCAATCTGCTCACTTGAACATTGATGCTGAGTCTGGCCATCATGGCGAGAACAACAATATAGTGCCCAGCAGGGAGGTTCCCCCTGCTGACCCCGACGGAGTCCCGTTCGCAAACCCAATCAATGCCAACTCGCATGTGGCCATCGACGCAAACTTGCCTACCGACCCAGAGAACAACGTTCATGGAGGATCCCGATCGGTAGCCCGGGGTACACACGACAGTGAATGCGATGTGATCAATTTGCGGGTGATTTAAGAAATATTACAAGCTCAATAGGTGGCGATAGCCCAGTTACAGAACCAAAGCCCCGCCCCCAGCAGAGCTGAGCCCGAACCATCCCGGGAGAACACCCGAAGAAGTGAACGTACCTCAGAAAGACTGGTAAGGTTGAAGCCAAAACCAACCTCGAAATAATAAAGATGCTTGAGGAACTGACAAAGCGGGTGAAATCGGGGGAAAAGAAGATCGAAGCCAACGACAAAAAATTGAAGACTTATAACTCTAGGATTGCTCAGATCCCAAGAGAACCCCCGATATTGAAAGGCGTGGATTCCAAGAAATTTATCCAAAAGCCTTTCCCTCCAAACACGACACCCAAGCCAATCCCAAAGAAGTTTTGTATGCCTGAAATTCCAAAGTATAATGGAACAACAGATCTAAATGAACATATGACCTCCTACACGTGTGCCATCAAGGGAAACAACTTAAAAGATGATGAAATCGAGTTCGTTCTGCTGAAAAAATTCAGAGAAACCTTGTCAAAAGGAGATATGATATGGTATCACAACTTACCCCCTAATTCTATTGATTCATTTGCTATGCTTACAGATGCCTTTGTAAAGGCGCACGCCAGGGCCATCAAGGTCGAGACTAGGAAGTTGGACCTTTTCAAAGTAAAGCAAAGAGACAACGAGATGCTCAGGAAATTAGTGTCGAGGTTTCAAATGGAACAAATGGATATGCCTCCGGTCGTAGACGATTGGGCTGTTCAAGCATTCACCCAAGGACTCAACCCCCAAAACCCTTTGGCTTCATAGCAGTTGAAACGGAATTTGATAGAATACCCAATAGTAACTTGGGCCAACGTCCATAACAGGTACCAATCAAAAATTAGAGTCGAAGACGATCATCTTACGGCCCCCTCCGGATCAATGTATCCCGTCAGAATTAGTGACAGGTCTAAAAGAATCGTCGATCATGAACCAAGACCGAACAAAGATCGATATCAATCATATAGCGGAGATTGAATGGGTAATGGGTCCGGATGTAGCCCTATGAGGACTGAAAAAAGGAGCAATCGAGGCCACAATAGTTGGGCACTAATGACTAAACACGACTTTGACAAAGCACTCGGGGCCAAGGAGGCACTGAGATTATCAGAATGCAATTTTAGTGTCGATGCCACCGGCATCGTATCTGCCATCGGACGCATTAAAAATTCCAAGTGGCCTTGGTCGTTGCAATCTGATCCTACCCAAAAGGATCTCAGCTGATGTATAAGTATCATGGCACTCATGGCCACAGACTGAAGACTGTCGACAATTAAGGGAAGAAGTGGGTCGGTTATATAATAACGGACACCTTCGGGAATTTTCAAGTGATAGAGCCAAAAATACTCCAGGAATAGGGATTCCAACAAGCAGGCCGAGCAAGAAAAACTCAGCACGTCATTAACATGATCATTGGTGGAGTCGACATCCCCAGTGGCCAATGCTAAAATGCATTAAGGTGTCCATTACAAGGAAAAAATGAACTCGAGATTACATACTAGAGGGAACTGTATCTTTCAATGACGAGGATGCTGAAGGCATCATACAACCACATAATGATACACTGGTAATATCCGTACTCATAAATAAATCTCGAGTTAAACATGTGTTAATTGATCCAGGTAGATCGGTCAATATTGTCAGATCGAGGGTCGTGGAACAGCTGGGTCTACAAGACCAAATAGTGCCTGCAGTTTGGGTTTTAAACGGTTTCAACATGGCATGCAAAACTACTAAAAGGGGAGATAACCCTGCCGGTGAATACCTCCGGGACCATTCAGGAAACAAAGTTCTATGTGATTGAAGGGGATATGAGATATAATGCTCTATTCGGAAGGCCATGGTTGACAGCATGAGGGAAATACCCTCAACACTACATCAGGCACTGAAGTTCCCCACACTGGGAGGGATCAAAATGGTTTACGGAGAGCAGCTGACCGTAAAAAAAATGTTTGCGATCGATGAAGTGATCCCGATTTCCACACTCTTGACATCGCCGGTTTGGAAGGAAAAAACTAAATAGCAATCATCGACACCGACCCTGACCGAACCGGAGAAGCAAGAAGTGGGTGAGATGATGATTACGGAGTTCCTAGTTCTTCATCATCCCTGACGATTCCGACGCTACCAAATTGACGGTCAAGGAGCTAGACCAAGTCATACTGATCGAACACTTTCTTGATCGGAAGGTATACCTGGGCACATGTTTAACTCCTGAGCTCAGGAAAAAACTCCTTATAACTAATGTTGATTGTTTTTCTTGGTCCTATCTAGACATGACGGGATCCCTCTAGAAATAACTACTCATAAGCTAAGCTTGGATTTGAAGTTCCAACCGGTTAAACAGAAGAGGAGGCCTCAGTCCGAAGTCAAGCATGCATTTATCAAAGACGAGGTATCCAAACTCCTTAGAATAGGTTCCATTTGGGAAGTTAATTACTCGGATTGGTTGGCTAACATAGTAGTAGTGCCTAAAAAGGGAAATAAATTAAGAATGTGCGTATATTACAAAGACTTGAACAAGGCATACCCCAAGGATTCCTTTTCTTTTCCTAACATCAATTGCATAATCGATGCAACGGCCGGGCATCTGATACTTAGCTTTCTCGATGCCTATTCCGGGTATAACCAAATCCGGATGGATCCAGGCGATCAAGAAAAACTTCTTTTATCACTAAATGTGGCACCTATTGTTATAACGTAATGCCGTTTAGACTAAAAAATGAGGTGCCACTTATCAACGCCTAGTAAACCGGGTGTTCGAAGAACAAATAGGAAAATCAATGGAAGTTTACATTGACAACATGTTAGTTAAGTCCTGCGAGTAGAGGATCATTTGAAACATTTACAGGAAACCTTCAACATACTGAAGAAATACAATATGAAGTTGAACCCGGAGAAATGCGCATTCGGAGTTGGGTCCGGGAAGTTCCTTGGATTCATGGTGTCTAATCAGGGGATCGATAAATCCCGACAAAATCAAAGCTATAGAAGATATCACCGTGGTGGATAGTGTCAAGGTTGTTCAGAGGCTAACTGGGTGCATTGCTGCCCTGGGCCAATTCATATGAAGGTCCTCTAATAAGAGCCATCAGTTCTTCTCGTTATTGAAGAAAAAGAATAATATTTTGTGGACCCCAGAGTGCCATCAAGCTTTTGAAGAACTCAAACGATACCTTTCGAGTCCACCCTTGTTCCATACTCCGAATGTGAACGAGCAGTTGTACCTGTACTTAGCGGTATCTGAGATAACAGTAAGTGAAGTCTTAGTCCGGGAGGAGAAAGGTACGTAATTTCCTGTCTATTATGTTAGTAGAACTCTAGGCGAGGCCGAAATAAGGTACCCTCACCTAGAAAAATTATATCTAGAAAGTTGAAGCCATATTTTCAATGCCATCCCATACGTGTCATAACTTCTTACCCACTAAAGAACATAATGCACAAACCCGAGCTATCAGGCCGATTGGCCAAATGGGTCGTATAAATTAGCGGGTATGATATCGAGGATCGACCTCAGACTGCCATCAAATCTCAAATTTTGGTAGACTTCCTGGCCAACTTCACACTGGCCTTAATACCCGAAGTCGAAAAGGAATTGTTGTTAACCTCGGGCACTTTCTTGGGAATCTGGACCTTTTTTACGGACGATGCCTTGAACGCAAAAGGGTCCGGACCCGACATCATGTTGAAACCGCCTATAAGTAATGTAGTTAGGTAATCCATTAGAATTGTAAAATTGACTAACATTGAGGCCGAGTATGAGGCCATGATTGCATGTCTTGAACTGGCTAAAAGCCCGTGAGCCGAAGTGGTCGAAGCTACGTCCGAATCCCTCCTTATGGTAAATCAAGTCAATGGAACATTAAAATTAAAAGAGGAACGGATGCAAAGGTACTTGGATAAATTATAGGTAACACTACATCAATTCAAGGGATGGACTCTACAACACGTGCCCCGGGATCAAAATAGCGAAGCCGATGCTCTGGCTAACTTGGGGTCATCTGTTGATGACGATGAATTCAGCTCAGGAACGGTCGTTCAGCTCATGAAATTAGTAGTAGAAGAAGACCATGCTAAAATAAACTCAACAAGTTTGACTTAGGACTGGAGAAATAAGTATATAGACTACTTGAAGACTAGGAACTTGCCTTCGGATCCTAAAGAATTGAGAATTCTACGCACGAAGGCAGCCGGGTTTAGCTTGTTAGAAGGTACCTTCTACAGAAGAATCGATGACCCACTCTCCGTATGCTTAGGGTCGGGAGATACCGAATACATCTTGAGAGAAGTTCATGAGGGCATCTGCGGAAACTATTCGGGGGCAAAGTCTTTGGTTTAGAAGATAATCAGGGCCGACTATTACTGGATCAACATGGAGAAAGATGCAAGGACTTTATATGAAGATGCGACGACTGTCAGAGGCATGCATCGATGATCCATCAGCCCGGAGAGCTACTACATTCGGTCTTCTCACCTTGAACATTCATGAAATGGGGAATGTATATTGTTGGTCCCGTGCCATGGGCACCTGGTAAGGCTCAATTTATACTATTTATGACCGACTATTTCTCTAAATAGGTTGAAGCGCAAGCGTTCGAGAAGGTAGGGGAAAAAGAGGTCATCGACTTCATTAGGACCACATAATATGCGAGTTCGGTATACCGACCAAGATAGTGTATGATAACGGGAAGCAGTTCATCGACTGTAAGGTAAGCATTTTTTTCGAGGACCATAAGATCAAAAAGATCTTGTCAACACTACCTAGTGGGAATGGACATGCATAGTCTACGAACAAGACCATACTTCAAAACCTTAAGAAAAGGTTGACCGATGCCAAAGGGAAATGCAAGGAAATTCTACCCGAAGACTTGTGGGCATATCGTAAGACCTCAAAATCTAGTACCGGGGTCACTCTGGCCTCGTTGGTCTATGGTGCCGAAGCACTAATACCGATTTGGGTGGGAGAACTGAACCTCAGGTTCCGATATACAATTAAAGAATTAAACGGTGAGGCTATGAGCATGAGCATGGAATTATTGGATGAGAGGTGTGTGGCCGCCCTAGTCTGGTTGTTACCCAGAAAAAATGGATAGAGAGATATTACAACCGAAGAGCCAGCCTTCGACACTTCAATATTGAGGACTTGGTGTTAAGAAAAGTAACACTAAACACCCAAAACCCGAATGAAGGGAAGTTGAGATTGAATTAGGAAGAACCATATCGAGTCATCGGGATTACCGGTAAAGGTTCATACAAACTCGAAGTAGGAAACGATACACAGCTACTGAACAACTAGAATGTGATGCATTAAAATGGTACTACTGCTAAGGTACGATCTCATTCATTTTTTTTGTATTACGAGTCGGACTAACACTTGTAGACAGCGACCAAAGGAGAATGTGTCTGTTAGGTTTGAATGCATGCGTTGCACTCTTTTTCCCTTGAACCAGTTTTGTCCCAAATGGGTTTTCTGGAAAGGTTTTAATGAGGCAACAGTAAATCGTGCTAACTTAGAATTGAAGATCGATTTTAAATCGGAATCAATGGTCGCATCTACAGTATCCGATCCCTCTCGAGATCGACCTCGAATACTCGGGGCTATCACTCTCGGGTCAAATTTTTCAGCAAGGAAGGAAACTTTGTGCTTGAACAGTCTAGGCTCGGTGACTAGAATTTATTGTAAGGGCCAACCGGTCAAGTAAACCATGCCCGCGTAGGCCACCATAGCCATAATACAAGTTTTTACACACTTACAATCTTCTACATTACACACAAAAATGAAAGAAAGTTTCTGCCATTCTAATATATGTTTTTGCTTTTTAAAACTATCGAGCCCAAGGGCCACCCCTATCGGAGCCCAAAGGGCTACCCCCACTCGGGTACTGTCATTCGAAATAAGTACGGGCGGCTCAGGTTATCGAAACTCAAAGGCACAAATCCTTTTAGATAGTACCTAAACCTAAAATGCTATGGCCACCCTAAAAATGGTTCAAAGATGTCCGAAGCTGGTAATCAAAACATAAGGCCTTAAAAAAAATTCTAAACCTATTCAAAGGTTGCCCTCGGCAAAGGCATAGTTTAAAAACATTTAAGCTAGCATCTTGGGAAATTTCCGGTCACCCTGAGTTTTCACAAGTTACGAGCAAAATTTGCATCAAGGACAGGTTTTGTTCGGACCTCTGAGAAATGACTTATTACTGCGTTTGATTCTGCGCTGAGGCATTAGAAATATTTGCAATTGTAAAAAGATGCTAATATAATAGACTCGAATTTGCCGAAAAGGGAAAACTTTTTATACATTCCGGAATGTATTTATAAATGCCCAACAAAAACGGCCTCTCAATAATCAAAAGATATATACAACTATACAAAAACTAAAAAAGTTCTAAGGTACTCATGTCTAATCTTCATTGAGGCCCGATTCTCCATCAGAACCATCTAAGCTTCCAGATCCTTCATAACTCTCGGAGCCCTCCGCGCCTTTGGGTTCAAACAACTTCTTCGCCTTGAACTCTAGCCTTTTGGCCTCCTCGATCTCGGCTGATAGATTGAAGCCTCAAGCATGAATCCCTTCGAGGGTCTCCCTCCGAACTAGCCGCCTCGTGTATTCTACATTGGTCTTCAAGTGGGCCTCGACTGCTTCAACATCGGCCTTATATTGGGCCACCATCTCTTCAGCATTGGCGGAGGTTGTGCACAGTTGAGACTTTATAGCGTCACATTCATTACCGAGGGTATCCCGCACTGGCAGAGCCAAGCTCAATTGTGCTCGGAGTTCATCATTCAGTTGGGACCACTTATCGTCTTTCTCTTTCGCTACCCAAAATTGAACCTCTATCGATGCCAGCTGTGCCTGGGCGGTTTCCTTCTCAGAATCCAACCAATCCATTTTTCTCTTCCAACCATCGGCCATGGCTTGGACCTCATTCATTTCAGCTCGGAGTTGGTTGATTCAGCCGATCTTCTGCTGGACTTGCGAGGTTTGATCGATAGTCGCCATGACTAAGTCCTCATTTATAACTTTAAAAACCTTTACATTTTCGACCAAATAAGCATGTTCCTGCCTCAAGGTCGAAGACTCCTTGTGAGCCCCATCTAGCTCGTCCTGAAGGTCCTTGATGGCCCCTTCTTGCTGCTCGCTAAGAAGCTTGTACATATGCCTTTTTTGGGCAAGCTCCTTAACCTCAAGCTCAAGCTGGCTGAACTCAGCCCGGTACCAAAGTAAGATCTCGTGATAAAGTACTAAGGCCTGCAAAAGTGTGAAAAGTATGAGAAATATCAAAACCCAAGTAAAAGTTCGAAGGATCATAATAATGCCTTACTCGATTCAGCGCTTGCTGCGCCTCATTGAATAGGCACGACATGTCACCTCATTCATCTTCGCCTGGTCCTCCTCAGTAATCAGGCATCGGAGGTAGCTCGCTACTCCCATGGGAGCAGAAAGAACTCGGACATCATCCGAGACAATGATGATTATCGATCTCTTACGACTAGGATCTACACTCGGGGCAGGGAACTGGTTGATCAACTTTGGGCTCAAATTCGGCTAGCCAGCTTCTGAAGATGGATCCTTCCTTGGATCTTCCAGGTCACCTGAATTGGAAAAATCTTCCAAAATGGACGAGTCCATACTGTCGAAAATGGAACGAAGGGGATCGTCTACACCATGAGCCCCTTCGTTAGACCTCTCCTTCCATGCTCGGGCCTCTTCGAGCATGGACTCGATGTAGGAGGGCGACCCTGAAATCTCTATTATATCGGGCGGAGTAGAGGCAGCGTCATGAGGGGTCTCAACCTCCGTCTACACATCGATCTACTAAGACTGAGGGAGATCAACCTATAGCATCTCTCCCTCGGCTGTTGCCTGCTCTTTGGGAGAGATCGGCCCATGGGCCACAAAAATATCATCTTCTTCCGGCTCATCCCTGAGCCGAAGAAGTGAATCTAAGTCCGGTGCTCGGGAAGTGGAGCCTCTCTTTTGCTCCAAGCTACAACCCCGAGATGCCCCAAAGCGGAGGGATCAACATACACCTCATTCCCTTCTAAAGGACTAAGTTCTTTGGTCTTAGGCAAACCTACAAAAACAAAAAAGAGGAAAGAAGATTGAGTATGATGCGGATAAGAAAGCCCCAATGTTACCTATTCGAGGAAAGGCCTTACCATGAGAATGGTCCCCCATCGGCCCTTCGAAAGTTCGCGCCATATGCGCTCAAAGTACGACATTTGAGTAAAGATGCCCTCAATCCATTCCTTTAGCTGAGGAACCACATTCGGAACTCGGGCAACAGCTGCACAATCACAAACATAAATGAGAGGAAAGAAATTGAATAAAAAGAATTTTGACACCTAAAAGGGATTGCACTTACGAGATGCATTCCACTTATTGGGAAATGACATGTATTCAGGGGGGGGGGGTCAAATCCTCGGTTTTTACTCGGACAAAGCGTCCTGCCTTCCCCGGCCTCGGTCTTCATCGATACTCGAAAATATGGCCTTGTTGGCCCGGCGAGTAAGCTTGATCATTCCCCTTCTTTACATTCAGGGACTGTATAATCGGAACAAGTGGTCGATCGTGAACTGATGAGACTCGGTCTTGTTCACAAAGTAGCCGATGAGGGTCACGATCCTCCACAACGATGGATGGATTTTCCCGATGTTGATACCCAATTTTGCCCTCATATTTTCCCAAATAGTATATGTATTTTCAAACTCTCATTTTTGCATCATTACTTAATTTACAAGATTTATACAAATATTTTATAATTTTCCATGATTTTTGGATCTTTAAAATTAATTTTCTTGCATTTAAATTACTTAAATATTTATTAATTATCCCTTTATATTATTTATCATGACTTAATCATCCAAATTTTTTATTTACACCCACATACATGTTTTAAAATATTTTTACTTCATTTAAGATAATTACATTTGTGTTTCTGAGCTATTTACATAATTTTGCAAAAATAGCCTATATTCTACAAATAATTGCGTTTATTGTATTATTTATGCCAACTTAGCATTTTTATATTTTTATAATATTTATTTATTATTTTTAAATAGTTTTACAGTATAATTTTTTTTACCACTTATTATACATTTTAATAATTTATTTTTATTAATTTTAAAGGGGTTGCAAGAGCTAGCCCAAAATAGGCTAATTTGCGGACCAAAATCATTAGCCCAACACCCTAATAACCTCTCAGCCCAATATCAGCGACCCACTACCCTATATCCGTCCACTATCCCTAGCCGTTGATCTTGGGAGATCAACGACCCATATGCTATCTCCCTTTTTAATTAACCCAACCCCAAACCCTAATCCTCATTCCCCACCAAACAGCCGCCTCTGAAACCTCTCCATCCCACTCGTCTATGAGAAACCCTAGATGCCATACCCTAAAATCCTCTCTGATTCCAACCTAAACATGGAGTCAATCCATGATTTAGTTACCTATTTTGAGGTACTGCGATGGTGTATACGCGCTTGTGGTGTTACTTAAAGTTCTTGCCTTATTTTTGGTAAGAATGATCTTCTGAGATTTGTCTTGGTTGACTCTGATTCTGTGGGAATTTGGATGATGCCTCGTCTATATACATCGTACAAGGAAGGATCTTTGATTCTTGATCCGATTCTCATACATTTGGACCCAACTAGGGTTTGAGATTTTCCTTTTCCTTTGCTGATTTTTGATTGCATGTGATATCTTTCCTTTCTTGTGTTTGACTGATGATTTTCCATTTTCGTCCACTTAATTTGAACACTATATAAATCCCTCTCCAATTTCTCCTTTGACAGACCTTAATCACTACAGTTCTTTCATTCTCACTCGTTATACTCTAAGATCTAAGACCTTGGCCGGCTTAAGACCAAGGCCATTGAATTTTACTGCATTCTTTTTGAATGCGAGCACTGCTTGGGGTTCATTCGAAACCTTTGGGAACTCTGACACATTGGGATTTTGGGGTTCTATTGCTCTTTGCTACTATTAATCGAATTACCTCTGGAAATTGTTCTTCTCATTTGTTTGCTTGTTATTTTGTAACTGGTAAGTACCTTTGGCTCTTGCAATTTTTTTTGTGTGCTTATGTTCATGATCTGTATATCTATGTTGCTTAAGCTTCAATGAACCAATATGCTACTATGTTTATGGTCCTCTTTGCTTTGAAGTTATCCTATAGCCTTATGTTTCCTAACATCAGAACTTGCCTAAATCTCTAAGTTTTGTAATGTCTTTAGCCTGCTTAACTTAGTGTGCTTTTGTATTTCTGAATGCTATTCTAATGTTTGTCATAAGTTCATCTCCCTGCTTGTTTCAGATTCTTGTGATATATTAATTCATACCTAATGTATCCTTTCCTATTGAGTCATTCCTATACCACTTGTTAACTTCTTTATGATTGATCTATGCTTATGCAATTTCTAAATGCTAGTATTGCCTGAACTTCTAAACCAGCATGACATGTTTTCTTGCTATTTGTAAAATTAGTGCATGCTCTATGACTCGTTTCTATGTTCTTAAAATATTGCTTAAGAGTACATAACTTTATTTCTATACTTGGTTAACTGATACAAGTCATGATGCCTACCTATCTTATTAATCTTTGTAATGTTTTTCTAAAATTTGGTGTTATAACTGATGCTTAGCATGTTAAGTTTTCCATATGTCTGCCTGCCAACCATTGTAGACTATGCCTATTAGCTTATTTGTCATGCTCACTAGGCTCCCATGTCAGAATTCCTATGTGTAGACTACTATTTTATTTGTTTCTATCCTTGATTCTGCTAGATCATCATGTAAAACCCTTATGTCTAAAGTTCTTTAGGATAATTTTGGATCATGCTTTACTTTGCAACTCTCTTTAAAATGGTTCATTATCCTATAGTGGTCAATTCTATCGCTCTTAAACTTTTTTTCTGGAATTACAAGCCTCAACTTGCCTCATATGTATCTTGTGTGCCTTCAATCTAGCTTAGTCCTATTTATATGTCTTAACTAGAACTACTATTAGCTATAGCTTTAAGAATTATGTGTTCAAGCTGTTTTAGTTAGATTATGTAAGTCTTTCGTCACTAGTGCGGCTGAGTTTGAAATGTGTTTGGGTAAGTAAGTGTTGGAACTCAAGTGTCTACGAAACTAATTGTCTGAGTCTGTTGTTGTGCGAAGATTGAGACCATTGAAGGCTAAGGGACATCCCTGACTTATTTCTGTATTGGGCTTCTAATTGCCTTATTGGCGTGTGCCAGTTCACACTTGTAATTTGTTACCACGTATCATTTCTTCTCGGGCTTGTAATAATTTGTAAACAAACAATTGGGGACTTAGTGAAATTGGGGAAAAATAGTATTCTAGTACTTGCATGAAAGGGTAGAGAACATGTCTATAGGATCTGTGTGCTCTATTTGTTGTTTTGTTCAACATGCTTTATTTCTGTGCACGAATAAACATCATGCTTATAGGGGTCACACACACACTTCACCTAAATTGTCAAAACATGTTAGTTCCAGTATTCGCTATACCTGTTTCTACTATTGTGCACACTTAGACAACATGCCTATAGGATGCAATAGCACATGCCTCACCAATCTAGATACCATGCCTATAGGACTTCAAATAATCAATTTATCAATTGCTTCAATTACTTCTAGTGTACTACCCATCTAGATATCATGGCTATAGGGTTCTAATACTCTAATCGATTGTTCCCGTTGTCTTCTATTACATTGTCACTTGTTTAAGATGTATGCCTATAAAACCAACATTAGTCATTCAGAACTATGATTGTTTTTACTAATTTTTTACACGAAATGATTAAATATCATGTCTATAGGACTTGAAACATTCAATTTGCCTATGTATTAATCTAGAAATTACGGCACTGCCATGTATTACTGGAATCCAGAATCACTTAGAAATTTTGCCTATAGAACTTGCAATTTTACTACACTGCCTATATAATGCTGGAAATCAGAATCACTTAGAAATAATGCCTATAGGACTTGCAATGTTTTAATTTACCTGCACTGCCCATATAGTACTGGAAATCAGAGTCATGTAGAAATCGTGCTCGCAGGACTTAACGACTCAAACACGACTGAACTTGTCTGCTGTGTAGCTTGGAACCTGTTTGTGTGCTTTGTTGTTACGTTTTGAGGCTAACATGAGCCATTTTATGATATTGTGTGCGGTCCTATTTGTTTTGAATGCACGATTAGTTTTATCATTTTGAGCAGCCTAGGTAAAAGTTTAGAACCACCCAAATAGAGATCCAAAGCTTTCTGGACCATAGGCACGGGATGGGTAGTGCACGTATAGGGTACATCATAGAAATGAATTAGAACGCTTTTAAGTAAACAACTTCAATATAGTTATCGGGTAGCCGGAGATGATAGTCTGTGCCCGCTGAATAATATGAGCAACCCCTACCGAAAGGGAGTTGCAAAGTATTATTATATTGCACGGGGTGATCTTTAGGCTAAAAAACTTAGGACCCCCTCTTCTTTATATACTTGTCATTTATGCCTAGTCATTTGACATTGAACAATGTATTTGTACCCTTATAATTGTTAAGATTCGCACCAATTCTCATGTGTTATGATAAGACTCGACTTTTATATCTCCTTTTGTTTATTTGATCACCTAGCCTAATTTCACAATCCACCGATACCCATAGTTATGGACCTCGAAAAGTGCCTAACACCTTCTCTTTGAGGTAATTTGAGCCCTTACCCGATCTTTGGTGATACAGACTAGTTAAAACAGAGTTATTTGCAAATGGGTGCCCTAACACACCTTAAAAATTATTAGGTGGAGACTCTTCTCTTTTAATACCTCCTTTAAAAGAGTTTTCACTTGTCGAAACCCACTTTCACTAGAAAACAGGGCACGATAGCATGACGACTCTGTTGGGAATTTACGCTTAGGCTCTTACCATAATGAACTTGGCTTATGTGGATTACTTTCTTTGTTACATGCACATCCCTTCCCTTCTTCACTTTTGTTTGTTTAAATTTGCTATGACATGCACATCCCTTCCTCTGCTCATCGTTATTTTTTTAAATCATCTATGACATGCACATCCCTTCCCCTACTCACCTTTATTTGTTTAAATTTGGTATGACATGCACATCCCTTCCCCTATTCACCATTATTTGCTATGACCACTCTTCATTGATCGGGTCCAAGCCTGCACTACTATTGAGTGGAGAGGATGGTCGATGCAGTTTTACCCAACATGATTGGGATCGAATTCACAAAGAGTTAATTTATTTTGGAGTTAGGTTTATATCCAAGTAGAGATGCGGGTTTTGCTCTAAATTGCACTTCCACAAATGGTTGGTTTATTTTATACGTCTACTTCTATTTCATTTATTACAATGATTTAAACTAAGTACAATATTTTTGTTGTTGATTTTCAAGGGTTTAAAGGGACTAGGGTAGTGACTTCCTCCTAGGTGGATATCTAATGGGTAGTAGAATCTAGGGCAAGCTTGTGATTAATTGGGGCCATAATATAGCTATTACACCCGGTTACTCACTCTATACCTCTCAGTAGTTTGAGTGGTTTTCCCCAATTTGGCTTTCTCAAGTCCAAATGGGTATTCATGCAATTCAAGTGAATTTAGCTCAAGTCGGGTATTACTATCTCTAGGTTTAACCCTTTAATTGAGGCTATCAATTTCTTGAGTTCACCCCAATTCCTTGTTAGCCTAGCTTTCCTAGATTGAGTCCTCTTTCTCAAGTAGAGACTAAGTCATAAAGGCATGAATCAGTGTTTGCAACCACTAATTCTAAAGTTCTAGCAATAACTAGGCTAAATATCACTAGCCCATACACATTCAAGCGCTAAAATTCAATACCCATCAAATACCCACACTAGGGTTGGGGTATAACCCTAGCTATGGGTTTAGTTACTCATGGAAATAATAGAAATCAAAGAGGAAATAAAGATAAAATGCATAATAGTAGATTAAAATATGAAAAACTAATGTTAAAATATGAATCTAGTGCAAATATTGCCAAAAACAGAAACTACAGCCATCTCACGTACTCAGCAAAAACATAACTTAACCTAAAAACGTGAAAAAGATCTATTTATAGTAGACTGAAATTTCCAGACAAAAATGCCCTGCGAAAGTTTCACGGCCGCATAATTCTAACCGCGGCCGCACACTTATTTTCACTGCCGCAAAATATTGAGCACGATCCGCATTTCTTTACATCTAAGACTGGGCTGCACCTTGTTTCGCGGACCGCATAATTTCCATCGCGACCGCATAGTGGATTTTTGCGGTCGCGTAATTCCACCGCGGACCACACTCTTGTTGTTGCTTGAATTTGTCACTTCTCTTAATCTCCTCCACCACGGTCTGCATAATTCTAACCATGGCCGCGATGAGACTTTTGAGGCCGCTTCTTTTTGATGCGGTCCGCGTCCATGTATGTGCCCAAAAACCACCTCTTTGATTCTCCAATTCGCAGTTTGCGAATTAATGACCGCGTCCATTTTGATACTTTTGCGGCCGCACTTTTCTATCGCGGTCCGCGTTCCACATCTCTTGGTCCAGTCTTGGTCTTTGTTCAAGTTTTTACTCTTTCTTGAGTTGATCATGGCTGCTTTGGCTCATTGTGAACAATCCCTACAAGCATGTATATTATGTTAGTTTTTTTTTTGGCAATCCGCTAGGCAAGCACCTAGGGATAGTTTTTTATTAATAAAAGAAAAAGAAAAATACAACAATTAGGAAAAGCATAAATAAGGGGGATAATAGCACCGTTAGTGTTACCCATATGTCTTGACTATATAATCACTCCTTTGCGCCTCATACTGCCTTATGATGACAGCCTCATGTAGAGGATTCATGGTGTAGCTGTCGGCAACGTCTCACGAGGGCATATAATCTCATAGCCGTGTGGATAATTTCCAAATGCATAAGACTAAGGCAACACAACTCGGGCTAAACCTTACCTTACTAATCCTATTGAGGCATGTTAGTTTTTGGGAATACCTTTACGCATTTAAAGACCAAAATGCAAGTAAAAACAGAGCAAATAATGGTTAAAATCCCCACTTATCAACTCCCCCAAACTTAAGCTGTCATGACCCGGATTTCCCCACCCTCGGGAGTCGTGATAGCGCCTACTAATGTGAGCTAGGCAAGCCGACTGTTTGAACCCAATTACCTATTTACCCCTTTTATATTCTTTAAAAATTATAAAGCAATAATGTGTAGACAGCGGAATTTACAATAAGCGGAAGAAAAACAATGAACTATCTGAATATGTATCCAATACAACTACTTGAACATCGACTACCTAGAACTGGTGTCATAGTTTCACAGACGATCTAAGAATACTACATACAAAGTCTGAAAGATAAAAGATACAACTTTCCTGAACTAAGTAAATGAAATAGGAGTAAAGGGATAGAGGGAGACGCCGGGGCCTGCGGACGCCTGCAGGAATACCTTGGATCTCCATGTGGACTGAAGGCAACCACCCAATCTATGGTCCAAAAGCTGCTGCTCTGAGATCTGCACACAGTGCAGAGTGTAGTATCAGCACAACCGACCCCATGTGCTAGTAAGTGCCTAGCCTAACCTTGGCGAAGTAGTGACGAGGCTAGGACCAGACTACCAAATAAACCTGTGCAATTCAACTATATACAACAGAAAAGAAGAACAGTAATATACAGTCAAGTATGGGAGGGGTAACATGCTGCGGGGGAACTATCAATTTAGAATAGAAAGAAAACAGATAATTGAAAGAAACAACATATATCAGATATCAACAAAGAATCAGAAATTAATAAGTGCACGGTACCACCCTTCATGCTTTTAATCTCGTCCTCACCAAAGCAATCAAGTAATGAAAATGTGCACGACATCACCTTTTGTGCTTTTACTCTCGTCCTCACCAAAGAAATCAAGTAATGAAAATGCGTATGGCATCACCCTTCGTGCTTTTACTCTCGTCCTCACCATATAATCAATACAATCGGCACGGAATGGTACATCGTGCGGCACGACATCACCCTTTGCGCTTTACAATCTTTCCTTACAAATCATACACGGCATCACCCTTCGTGCTTTAATACTTTTTCTCACCCATACAACAATCACAAACAATAGGGCAAGGGAATAAATGAAGTTACAATAAGAATCCATGCAAGAGAATAATAGTTCAATAATAAAGTCCCGGCAAGGGAACAACATCATAAGAAGCATCACATCCTGGCTAGGGAGATAACATTAAAAGCAACAAATTCCCAGCAAGGGAGATAATATAATGATTCTCTTCTCTTTTCCACTTTTACTTCTCAACTCACTTCACAACTTGAGCCAATGCTCTAAAAGGTTCAATTGCCACTTATACTTTCACATTTCATTATACAACTTGAGCCAACGCTCCTCAATATTCAAATGTCACAATTACTTCCACAAACATTGCCCAACAATAGAAATCATCACCAAAGCATGAATTATACAACGAAGTCATAATAACCACAATATAAGACTCACGGGTATGATTGATACCAACGTATAGATACTCATCACCATGCGTATACGTCGTACTCGACAAATACCACATAGAAAATAGGACTCGACTCCTAATCCCTCAAGCTAAGGTTAGACAAAACACTTACCTCGATGCCACGAACACAATTCAAGCCTCTACTATCGCTTTACCTTTTGATTCCACCACCAATTCACTCGTATCTAGCCACAAGTTACTTAATTACATCAATAAATGCTAAATGAATCAATTCTAATGCATGAAAATAAGTTTTCCAAAGTTTTACCCAAAAAAATCAAAAATCGCCCCCGGACCCACATGGTCAAAACTCGATGTTCGAACCAAAGCCCGATTACCCATTCCCCCACGAACCCAAATATATAATTTGTTTTGAAATTGGACCCCAAATCGAGGTCCAAATCCCCAATTTTTGAAAAACCTAGGTTCTACCCAAAACACCCAATTTCCCCAGGAAAATCATTGATTTTGAGTTGAAATCATGTGAAAAGATGTTAATAATTGAAGAAAACGAGTTAAAATTGACTTACAATCGATTTGCGAGCTAGGCTTCGCATTTGCGAAGCCTGCAGACCTGATCACACCAGCTGAAAACCTGCAATTTTCCTAAGTCCAAATTCCACCTTGTGGTCTATCCAAAACTCACCCGAGCCGTCAGGGCTCCAAGCCAAACATGCACACCAACCTAAAAACTTCATACGAACTTGCTCGTGCATTCAAATCGCTAAAATAACATCAATAACTATGAATTTAGTATCAAAGTCATGAAATTTCTTAAGAACTTCAAATTTTCCAATTTTTCTCAAATAAGGTCCGATTCACGTCATTTCAAGTTCGTTTCTTACCAATTTTTACAGGCTCGACTCAAATCATATATAAGACCTGTACCGGGTCCAGAACCAAAATACGGTCCCGATACCAATGGTTTCAAACATAAATTCTTTTCTTTACTTCATAATTAATTCAGAAAAACAATTTATTTCAAAAGTTCATTTCTCGGGTTTGGGACCTCGGAATTCGATTTCGGGCATACACCCAAGTCCCATATTTTCCTACGGACCCCCAGGGATTGTCAAATCATGGGTCCGTATCCGTTTACCCAAAATATTGTTCGTAGTCAACTCAAACTCATTTTAAAGGCAAAATTCATCATCTTTCATAGATTTTCACAAAATGGCTTTCTGGCTACGCGCCCAGACTGTGCATGCAAATCGAGGTGATGCCAAAAGAGGTTTTTAAGGCCTTGGAATGCAGAATTTACTTTGGATCATCACATCCTCCACCTCTAAAACAACTGTTCATCCTCGAACGGACAGAAGAAGGAAGTACCCGAGTCGGGGAAAAGATGGGGATAACGGCTCCGCATATCAGACTCGGACTCCCAGGTTGATGCCTCGGTAGGCTGACCTCTCCACTGAACACGAATAGAAGGAAAACTCTTCGATCTCAACTGACGAACCTACCGGTCTAGAATAGCTACCGGCTCCTCCTTATAAGACAAGTCCTTGTCCAACTGGACAGTGCTGATGGATCGCCGTGATATTTCCGAAGCATGGACACATAAAACACGTGATGCACGGCTGATAAGCTCGGCGACAACTCAAGTCTGTAAGCCACCTCTCCCACTCGATCAAGAATCTCAAACGGGCCAATGAACCTAAGGCTAAGCTTGCCCTTCTTCCCAAATCTCATCACGCCATTCATAGGCGACACTCGAAGCAATACCCGCTCACCGACCATGAATGCCAAATCATGAACCTTGTGGTTGGCATAACTCTCTTGCCTGGACTGAGCTGTACGAAGCCTATCCTGAATGATCCTGACCTTGTCCAAGCATCCTGTACTAGATCCGTACCCAACAACCGAGCCTCTCCCGGCTCAAACCATCCAATCAGTGACCAACACCTCCTACCATACAGAGCCTCATACAGAGCCATCTGGATACTCGACTGGTAGATGTTGTTGTAGGGAAACTCTGCTAAAGGCAAAAACTGATCCCACGAGCCTCCAAAGTCAATGACACAAGCTCGGAGCATATCTTCCAAAATCTGAATAATCCGCTCGGACTGCTTGTCCGTCTGAGGATAAAATGCTGTGCTTAACTCAACCCGTGTGCCCAACTCTCGTTGAACTGCTCTACAGAAATGGGAGGTAAACTGCGTACCTCGGTCCGAAATGATAGACTTGGGCACACCATAAAGGCGAACTATCTCCCGGATATAGATCTCAGCTAACCTCTCGGAAGAATAGGAGACTGCTACAGGAACGAAATGTGTTCACTTGGTCAGCCTATCAATAATAACCCACACTGCATCGAACTTCCTCTGAGTCCATGGGAGTCAACCAACGAAGTCCATAGTGATACGCTCCCACTTCCACTTAGGGATCTCAATATTCTAAAATGAACCACCGGGCATGTGATGCTCTTACTTAACTTGCTAACAATTCAAATATCAAGCCACATATGCAACGATATCCTTCTTCATTCTTCTCTACCAATAATGCTGCCGCAAATCCTAATACATCTTAGTGGTGCCCGGATGAATAGAGTACCGAGAGTTATGGGCCTCCTCTAAAATCAACTCACGAAACCCATCCGCATTAGGCAGACAAACTCGACCCTGCAATCTCAAAACTCCATCATCTCCTAAGGTAACCTGCTTGGCACCTCCGTGCTGCACCGTGTCTCGGAGGATACACAAATGAAGATCATCATACTGCCGATCTCAAATATGCTCTAATAAAGAAGAACGAGCGACTGTGCAAGCCAACACACGGCTGGGCTCAGAAACATCCAGCCTCACGAACTGATTGGCCAAAGCCTAAACATCCAAAGCAAGCGGTCTCTCACCGACCGGAATATAAGCACGACTTCCAATACTAGCTGACTTCCTACTCAAAGCATCGGCCACCACATTGGCCTTTCCTGGATGATATAAGATGGTGATATCATAGTCTTTTAATAGCTCCAACCACCTTCTCTGCCTCATACTTAGCTCATTCTACTTGAACAAATACTGCAGACTCTTGTGATCCGTGAACACCTCACATGCCACGCCATACAGATAATGCCTCCAGATCTTCAATGCGTGAACAATGGCTGCTAACTCCAAATCATGTACCAGATATTTCTTCTCATGAATCTTCAACTTCTGTGAAGCATAGGCAATGACCTTGCCATCCTGCATCAACACCGCACCAAGTCCAATACGAGATACATCATAATAAACTGTATAAGGCCCTGAACCTGTGGGCAAAACCAACACCGGTGCCATAGTCAGAGCTGTATTGAGCTTCTGAAAGCTCACCTCACACTCATCTAACCATCTAAACTAGGCACCCTTATGGGTCAACCTGGTCATCGGGGCTGCGATAGATGAAAACCCCTCCATAAACCGACGATAGTAGCCCACCAATCCCAAGAAACTTTGGATCTCTGTAGCTGATGCTGGTCTAGGACAGTTCTTGACTGCCTCAATCTTCTTTGGATCAACTTGAATACCCTCTGCTGATACAACATGACCCAGGAATGCAACTGAACTCAGCCATAACTCAGACTTCGAAAACTTAGCATACAATTGACTATCCCTCAAAGTCTAAAGAATCACTCTAAGATGCTGCTCGTGCTCCTCCCGGCTACGGGAATAGATCAAAATGTCATCAATGAAGACTATCACGAACAAATCTAGGTAAGGCCTGAACACTCAGTCCATTAAATCCATAAAAGCTGCTGGGGCATTTGTCAACTCGAATGACATCACCAAGAACTCATAAAGTCTGAACTGAGTGCGAAAAACTGTCTTAAGGACATCAGATGCCCTAATCCTCAACTGATGGTAGCTAGATCTCAAGTCAATATTCAAAAATACCTTAGCACCCGGAATGATCAAACAAATCATCAATTCTCGACAATGGATACTTATTCTTGATTGTAATCTTGTTCAACTGCTAGTAATCAATACACATTCTCATCAATTCGTCCTTCTTTTTAACAAACAACACCGGCACACCCCAAGGCGAGACACTAGGTCTAATGAAGCCTTTTTCAAGCAAGTCTTGCAATTGCTCCTTCAACTCTTTCAACTCAGGCAGGCCATACGATACGACGAGATAGAAATGGGCTTAGTGCCCGGAGGAAAATCAATGCAAAAGTCAATATCCCTATCGGTTGGCATACCCGGCAGGTCTGAAGGAAATACCTCAGGAAACTCACGAACGACAAGCACAGAATCAATAGAAGGAACCTCAGCACTAGAATCACGAACATAGGCCAAATAGGCCAAACACCCCTTCTTGACCATACATCGAGCCTTCATATAAGAGTTAACACTGCTGGTAGAATGACCAGGAGTCCCTCTCCACTCTAAACGAGGTAAACCTGACAAGGCTAAGGTCACAGTCTAGGCATGACAATCCAAAATAGCGTGATAAGGTGATAACCAGTCCATCCCCAATATGATATCAAAATCAACCATGTCTAGAAGAAGCAAATATACATGAGTCTCAAGACCTCCAATCACAACTACAGACGAACGATAGACTCGATCTACAGTAATAGAATCACCTATCGGTGTAGACACATAAACAAGAGCACTCAAAGAATTACTAGGCATGACCAAATACAGTGCAAAATAAGATGACACATAGAGGTATGTAGATCCCGGATCAAATAAAACTAAAGCATCTCTGCTACGAACTAGAACAGTACCTGTGATAACTGCATTAGAAGCCTCAGTATCGAGCCTGGCTGGAAGAGCATAACATCGAGGGTGGGCCCTACCACCCTGAACTACATCTCTAGGATAGCCTGCTATTGGCTGGCCTCCACCTCTAGCGGCCTAAGCTCCACGTCTAATACCTCTACCTCCACCTCTAGCACCTCTACCTCTACCTCTAGCTGGCTAGGCGGGCTGTGGAACATTCGGTGCCTGAACCATAGCACAGGAACCCTGATGCTGAGAGATGTTCGATGCTCGAGGGCAATACCTAACAATGTGACTCGTGTCGCCACAAGTAAAACAAGCCCTCGACTGCTGGGGCTGATGACCCTGAAAACTCTGAAGCGGCGGTGCACTGATAGGAACTGGTGGTGCACTGTAGGTCTACTGATCAGAATACTGCATATGAGGACCAAAACCACCTAAAGCATTGTGAGAAATCTGAAGTGCTGACTGAAAAGGCCTAGGAGGATGGCCTCTACCATACGAATCTCTGCCTCCGGATGAGGTACCACCGAATCGGCCTAAATGATGAGGCCTCTTGTCAGAACCTTGACCACCTCCCTACGATAGAACCATCTCAACTCTCCTGGCCACATTGGCCGCCTCCTAGAAAGAAATCTCACTCCTTGTCTCCTTGGCTATCTGAAGTCGAATCGGCTGAATAAGTACCTCAATGAACCTCCTCACCCTCTCTCTCTCAGTGGAAAGTATGATAAGATCATGACGGGGCAAGTCGATGAATCTAGTCTCATACTGAGTAACGGTCATAGAACCCTGCTGGAGATGCTCAAACTACCTCAGATAGGTCTCTCTCTGAGTGATGGGGAGAAACTTCTCCAGAAATAGCTGAGTAAACTGCTCCCAAGTCAAAACTGGTTATCCGACTAGTCTAGCCAAGAAATAATCTCTTCACCAAGTCTTGGCGGATCTAGACAAGCAAAAGTAGCAAAATCGACCCCATTGGTTTCCACTATCCCCATGTTATTGAGAACCTCATGACAGTTGTCTAGATAATCCTGGGGATCCTCAGAAGATGCACCACTGAAAGTAGTAGTGAAGAGCTTCTTGAACCTGTCCAATCTCCACAAAGAATCGGCAGACATAGCTGCTCCATCACCGGTCTGATTTACCACACTCGGCTGAACTTCTCTAACTGGTTGAGCTGCTAGAGTCTGAAACTGGGGAGCCATATGCTCCGGAGTGCGAGTAGTAGGAGTCTGGGCTCTTCCTCCAGCTTGAGAGACGGCTGATGCTACAAGAAGTAAGCCTGCCCGGGTGACACTCTCCATAAGGCCCACTAGGCGGTCTAGAGCATCCTGGAGTACTGGGGTAACAATAAACCCCTCGGGGACCTGAGCTGGGCCCACCAGAACTGCTAGGGCTAGAACCTCATCATTAAAGTCAACTTGAGGCTCCGCCGTTGGTGCTGCTGCTCTGGGCTGAGCTCTGCCCCTACCTCGACCTCTAGCACGGCCTCTGCCTCGCTCTCTACCCCTCGTAGGAGTTGCTATTGGGGGCTTGGGCTGCTGGTCAGTGGATGAGGAAGCATGTGTTCTTACCATCTGCAAACGAACATAGTAAAAATTCAATTAGCATTGAGAAACCAAGCCGCACGACAAGAAAGAATAAATGTGAAGTTTTTCCTAACTCTGTAGCCTCTGGGGGATAAATACAGACGTCTCCGTGTCGATCCCTTAGACTCTACTAAGCTTGTTTGTGAACTGTAAGACCCATGTAACCTAGAGCTCTGATACCAACTTGTCATGATCAGGATTTTCCCACCCTCGGGAGTCGTGATGGCACCTACTAATGTGAGCTAGGCAAGCCGATTGTTTGAACCCAATTACCTTTTTACCCCTTTTATATTCTTTATCAATTATAAAGCAATAACGTGTAGACAGAAGAATTTACAATAAGCGGAAGAAAAGTAATGAACTATCTGAGTATGTATCCAATACAACTGCTTGAACATCGACTACCCAAAACTGGTGTCACAGTTTCACAGACGGTCTAAGAATACTACATACAAAATCTGAAAGATGAAAGATACACTATTTCTGAACTAAATAAATGAAACAATAGTAAAGGGATAGAGGGAGACGCTAGGGCCTGCGGACACCTATAGGACTACCTTGGATCTCCACGTAGACTGAAGGTAGCCACCCAATCTACGGTCCAAAAGCTACTGCTCCGGGATCTACACACAGTGCAGAGTGTAGTATCAGCACAACCGACCCCATGTGCTGGTAAGTGCCTAGCTTAACCTCGGCGAAGTAGTGACGAGGCTAGGAGTAGACTACCAAATAAACCTGTGCAATTCAACTATATACAACGAAAAAGAAAAATAGTAATATACAGTCAAGTATGGGAGGGGTAACATGCTGCGGGGAAACTATCAATTTAGAATAGAAAGACAATAGGTAATAGAAAGAAACAACATATCTCAGATATCAACAAAGAATCAGAAATCAATAAGTGCACGACACCACCCTTCGTACTTTTACTCTCGTCCTCACCAAAGCAATCAAGTAATGAAAATGTGCACGACATTACCCTTCCTGCTTTTACTCTCATCCTCACTAAAGCAATCAAGTAATGAAAATGTGCACGACATCACCCTTTGTGCTTTTACTCTCATCCTCACCATATAATCAATATAATCGGCACAGAATGGTAGATCGTGCAGCACAGCATCACCTTTCGTGCTTTACATTCTTTCCTTACAAATCATACACGACATCACCCTTCATTCTTTAACAATCATCATCACCCAAACAACAATCACAAATAATAGGGCAAGGGAATAAATGAAGTTACAATAAGAATCCCGGCAAGGGAACAATAGTTCAACAATTAAGTCCCGGCAAGGGAACAACATCATAAGAAGCATCACATCCCGGCTAGGGAGATAACTTTAAAAGCAACAAATTCCCGGCAAGGGAGATAATATAATGATTCTCTTCTCTTTTCCACTTTTACTTCTCAACTCACTTCACAACTTGAGCAAATGCTCCAAAAGGTTCAATTACCACTTATACTTTCATATTTCATTATACAACTTGACCCAAAGCTCGTCAATATTCAAATGTCATAATTACTTCCAAAAACATTGCCCAACAATAGAAATCATCACCAAAGCATGAATTATACAACGAAGTCATAATACCCACAATATAAGACTCACGGGCATGCATGATACCAATGTATAGATACTCATCACCATGCCTATACGTCGCACTCAATAAATACCATATAGCAAATAAGATTCAACTCCTAATCCCTCATGTCACGCCCCAAACTTGGGCCTGGACGTAACACAACACTCGGTTCCTGACTAAATATGACTGAGCGAACCAATTGGCTGGCTGAATCAACATGTGTTATCATAACATACTAAATACGGAAGATAAACTAACATATGCTGATATGCTAAAAGTTTGGATGATATAAATCAAAGTGCGGAAATACTAATACAATTCTGAAACATTTTTGTAGCCAATATAGCTTAATATGAAAAGTCTGAGACTCTATCTAACTGTTACTCTAGTCTATGAAGCCTCTAATGAAGTACTGAAAACACTGACTGTCAAAAAAACTACTAAAAACCGTTAGGTAATGATAATGCTCCGGAAGAACTGGGATCACCGAATAGCTGGTACGAAAATCCTAGCGCTCGGAATCATCAACCTGTAAATCATTACCTGCATTGTGAGATGCAGGCCCCGGGCAAAAGGGACGTCAGTACATTTAAATTGTACTGGTATGTAAAGCAACTGAAAGAAAGAATTATAAATGCTGAAACTGAAACTAAGCTGATAACTGAGAATTTATAATTGATAACTGAAATGATAACTATTCAAACTGAAACTAAAATGATAACTGATAACTGATAACTGATATCTGAACTGATAACTGGTAATTGAACTGATAATTGATAACTGAACTGATAATTGGTAATTGAACTGATAACTGGTAACTGATATAATAGTTGATAACTGAACGGTAACTAATAATTGAACTGAAAGGAAGTAAGGATATGAATACTCCATCTTCTGAATAATGAACAACCTGTTTATCTGAATATTAAACTGCAACCTCAGGCCCAATATATATTTGTGCACAAACTGCGGCCTCGGGCCCAAGTATACGTATACATAACTGCGACCTCAAGTCCAAAATGCATAAAGCATAAACTACGGCATCAGGCCCAAAAATGCATAAAGCATAAACTGCGGCCCAAAGCCCAAAGATGCATAAAGCATAAACTGCGGCCTCAGGCCCAAATACAAGTGTTCAACATTCAGGGATTTAAAATCAGGAACTGAGAATCATACTGCAATATATGATAGTGAAATACTGAATCACATTGAGTTACATAATACTGGAATACTGAATAGGACTAGACTGAGACATGTATTCTTGAACTAATTATGAACACTGAAACTTCAACTATTTATGGCATACTGAGTAATCTATACTAAGACTCGGGGGAATCAAACCCAAGTCTATATTGAATATGCACTGATCTCCCACCGTTCAGAATGAAAGTCATGAACGAGTTATGAAGCTAGAGAATAGAAGCTCTACAACTATTCAAGGAATTAGGCTTAACTATATTTTTGAGGCAATTGATACGTCATAAAAGAGACGTAGTGTAGGAAGAATCATTAATATTCCCAAATATAGAGAGTTAGCCTCACATACCTTAACTTCCTACTCTTGAGCTTAATACAACATTCGCCAACCCCTTCAACTTCAATCTATATCAATACAAGTCAAAGGGATTCCGTATTAGCAATAATACTCATGTTTTAGTCACTTAGACATTTTCTCAAACACTTGGTGGCATAAAGCTTTATAGTCCTTATTAATGGTGTCTCTACACCCAATAACCCATTCTCTTGCTCCTAGATAAATTCTAAAGTCTCAAATAGTTATAATCAACATTATTCTTTATCACCCATAAGGTAAACAACACCCTTAACCAATAATCAACAATCAACAAGCCAAACCTATAATTGTTCATGCTTTTCTATCAAACCCATCAACTCATATCTCATGAACTTGAGTCAATAATCATTAATCCAATGCTAGAATCAATTAGAGGGTGAAGACATTACCTTTTTGACATTCAATCTTCTTGAATTCGAGTTGTAGGGTTTCTTCTCTCAACAATGATGCCCCAAACGAATATCTAATGATATGGAGGGTTTACCCATGTTAATAAGATATTGGGATATTGAAATTAACTTAGAATCACCATTAGAACTTACCTTGGGTGGTGGAAGGACCCTTAGGGAGTTAGGTTTTTGAGAGTTCTCCTTTCTAGAGCAAATCTTTATGTTTTGGGGCTGTGGGGACGTATAGCTATAAAACTACCTCCCACTAGCGCGCCCGAGCATCTGGAGGCCTGCCCGTGCTACTGACCGCGCTACCGGCGCATATATCGCATACTCTTCTGTAAAATGCACATAACGTTTTGCACAAAGATCCGTTCGGGCTCTATAATATATCGTTGGAAAACTATTTCAAAGTCCTACAACTTTCATGCTTTGAGTTTTCCCAAGTTCCTTATTCATTTTCACTACAATCTGCTGGAATACGAACCTTCTGTAAACTTAGTCGATTTTGTCAAATCTTATGCACCTCACTTTCCATCTTGATTTTGAAATAACTATTTTCACCCATAATCATCCCGATGGGACTTTACATGCCTAAAATATAACTTTAATACTCCTTTAACTCATTTATACCTGAGACGAATTTACAGGGTGTTACATTATCTCCCCCTTGGGATCATTCGTCCTCGAATGATTGTCCTGACTATAACTTCTGCTAACTTCGGACCTTAAACAGGTCTGGTGGAAACATGAACTTTTATTAACACTTGTATTCTAAACTGAATGAATACCTGATTACTGAACTGTTGCAATACTTAACTGAATGACTACTGCATTGACTGAATATTGGTCTACCATGGACACGTCAATACTGAACTAACATGGATATATGAATATTGAACTGGCACGAATATTTGAGTAATCTAAGTACTAAGCTGGCATGAATGTCTAAGTATTGGACTAACATGAGTAGCTGAGTATTGAGCTGACATGAGTATCTGAGTACTGAACTGACATGAATATCTAAGTACTGAACTGACATGAGTATCTGAGTACTGATTTGACATGAGTATCTGAGTACTGGAAACTTGAATGTTATAACATGACACGTGAAATACTGGCTGTACCACCACTAATTATGGTGGCAACTCCAACTCATAAGCTAATTGACTGATCCTTCGCAAGAATCTATATGGCCCAATATAGCAGAGACTAGCTTCCACTTCTTCCCAAATCTCATAACGCTTTTCATAAATGAAACTTTTAGAAACACCCAATCATCAACTTGAAACTCTAAGTCTCTATGCCGTACGCTCGAATAGGGCTTTTGGTGGCTCTGAGTTTTCTTCAAACGCTCTTGAATCAACTTAACTTTCTCCAGTTCCTAATAGATTAAATTTGGTCCAAACAATTCCTCTTCACCAACTTTGAACCAACCAATTGGCGATCTACACCTTCGCGCATACAGAGTCTCTCACAGTGCTATCTTGATACTAGAATGGTCGGTGTTATTATTAGCAAGGTCAATGACAAGTATGTGATTATCACAATTACTTTAACATCAAAGACATATCCTCAATTATTTGAATAATGTGCTCTGCCTGGCCATCTTTCCGAGGATGAAAAACTTGTGCCTAATCCTTTCTGAAAGTACTTCTAAAAGTTCATTTTAAACTGAGCACCACAATCTGGAATGACGGACAATGGAGTCCCATACATCAGACGATTTCCTGAATGTACAACTCAGTATAATCTTCTACTGAATCTGTAGTTTTTACTGGCAAGATGCATGCTAACTTGGTAAGTCGATTTACGATCATCTAATCAAATCATGCTTTTAAAATGAGCAAGATAATCCCGTTATAAATTTCCATATTTACCATCTCCACTCAAAAGTATATGTATCCTGGGATGAAAACACTAGACTTTCTACTGCTTGACTTTCACTTGCTAGCAATTCGGACAATTGGCCACAAAGTCTGCGACGTTTTTTTCATGTCGTTCAACCAATAAATCTCCTTGGTCATGATACATATTTGGGGAACCTGGATGGAAAGAATACCTGGGATTATGGGATTCTAACATGATTTTCCCTCTTTAAGTCCATCTATGTCTGGAACACACAATCTGTCTTGGTATCTCAAAGTACCATCATCTCCCCCTTATTCAAAAGCCATCGTTTTATACTTGTGAATCTAATCTTTCAACTGCAACATGTAGGGATCATCAAACCGTTTCTTCTTCACTTCGGATACTAAGGAAGAACAAATTCTGTTCTGGACGATAATTCCACCATCTTCAGAATCCAAAAGCCAAACTCTTTGCTTGGCTAAGCGGTGAACTTATTTCACCATAGTTCTCTTGTTTGTCTCAATCATGAGCTACACTTCCCATACTTGATTATCATTCTAAGAACTTCCTGAAAACACTTATAGCATTGTTGCGATCTAAGTCTTTGACTTGTACTCCACAATTAGAGTCTCGTGCAATGGCACTACCCTCATAACACATAAATATGCATGATTTTATAGAAATTCTTTGATCACTTTATAATCAATAACTAAGCTCGGTGATCATTCTACTAACTTTGTATTTCTTACACATGCCATACATAATCCCTGTGGTAATTATACAATTTTCCCTCATTACCGAACTAATTTTCTTTTTCATATCCCATGCTGACTATTTGGGTTTCAAATCACTAACTGGACTTACAAAAAAATTTCACATCACCCCTTAGACCAAAGGTCTTATACTTGCGGATCCTCCCTTTTGTTTTCGGGATTCTAACAATTTTCTTTATCTTCTGCAACTCTTTGCACTTTACGTTAATGACGACTCATCTCCCAACTTACCTCTGAGAAATCTTTCTTACTAGGAAAAACTAAATTATTTACATAAACGGAAAGCTTATGTCTTCATAACTATCCTACATAATCGTAATGATTTAACTCTGCCCATACTGTCAATCCTGGAGAAATCACATTTCGATAATTCCTAAAGGCTATTCTTCTATAGTTTGCTCTCTCACTGCTAGTTGATTTTTTTTCCATTGCCACTATACTTCGGGTTTAACTTAAACTCTTTGGGCTCTGACACATGCGTTTGGTATTTTCAAACTGCCATCCACTCACTAGAGATAACCTGGCTTAGTGGATCAAATCTCACCTCTACTAGCTCAGCTGAAATTGCTAATTCACTGTATCTACTCAAAACTTACTTAATATCCTGTTACTAACCACCTGCTAGCATCATATTTTCTTCTCCTGCTTTGAATAACTAAAATGAAGCATAAGGTTACTCCTAACTTCCCTCATTATCTGACCATATTCTTTTGCCATACACTATCATTTTTTTTGAACTATGTACATGGATCACACTTAGGGAAATTCATCTGTCTTAAACAAAATTAGAATATCTAACCCCAAACTTTCTATACAATACAAAATCATATCATACTATAAACATCCGCGGTAATCACTTAGTCACATAACCTAAGGGGGAACTGCCATATCTTTTATCTTATGTCAATAGCTACTTCTTATAGTAGCTTACTAGCATGGTACTTCTAGTTCTGATTTGAATAATTCTAAACAACTTAAAATCATTCCCTGAA
Organism: Nicotiana sylvestris; assembly: GCF_000393655.2. Lineage (NCBI taxonomy): Eukaryota > Viridiplantae > Streptophyta > Magnoliopsida > Solanales > Solanaceae > Nicotiana > Nicotiana sylvestris. The sequence goes on from NC_091058.1 coordinate 62,494,510, forward strand.
ATTCAATATTGGCTGCTGTTGGTTCTCATTTCATACATCATATATTCTTGTCATTTTCATGAGTTGTACGAATCACATCTTTGGTAATAACAAACGTTTCTGACTCCTAGGTATTTTCCCCTTAGTCTCCCCTTTTTTTTCCAAAACTATAATGACCAATTCTAGGCCATTTGCGGTCAAATTCTTAACCTGCTACACTGTACGGTCTGACATACAGATACACTACCACACACATATGATAAATCACTTCATGCACCATCTGGTGAGTTTTGGGTCTTAATCCCTAAAACATGCGAAGATTTCGCTATAATCATTGTTACTTATATTTTCTTTGAGAACCCATATGCATCACTATACACTCACAAGTCACCAAAAACTTTGATACACTGAAAATGGTTATTTGGTAACCATATAACTGAATACTGGCATAATGAATAACCATAAACTTGCTAACTGAAAGACTGTATAGCTGGAAACTGAGGTAAACTGATAAACATAAGACATGATAACTGTTTTTGTACTTTCTGATAAGCTTATGCTCTAATCTGCACTACTATCCATTGCATCCCGCTTTTAACATCCTCTCAAGTCTCATATTTACCAACCTATACTCCATAATTATACCCAATGGGTAATTATCCTCTTTAGGACCTTAGGTTTCTCCTGCGCATCGCTTGGGCATCCAATACGTTTGGAATTCGATAGGAAGAGAAAGTTAACTATTGCTCTAAGCTTCATGGCACGATCTAGAGTAGAAAGAGATGAGACAATCCTAGATGTCTTGGTAGTTAACTATTTATATGAGTAGACGACACACCCATATAAAGGAAACAACACTGGAAACGACTTCATAGACTCCCTAGGACTCTTGAACCTAGTGCTCTGATACCAAGCTTTGTCACTCCCCGAACCTGGGTCTGGACGTAACACAGCACTCGGTGCCTGACTACATGTGACCGAGCGAACCAACTGGCTGGGTGAATCAACATGTGATATCATAACATACCAAATGCGGAAGATAAACTAACATATGCTGATATACTGAAAGTGTGGATGATATAAATCAAAGTGCAGAAATACTAATACAATTCTGAAACATATTTGTAGCCAACATAGCTTAATATGAAAAGTCTGAGACTCTGTCTAATTGTTACTCTAGTCTATGAAGCCTCTAATGAAGTACTGAAAACACTGACTGTCAAAAAAACTACTAAAGACCGTAAGGTAATGATAATGCCCCGGAAGAACTGGGATCACCAAATAGCTAGTACGAGAATCCTAGCACTCGGAATCATAAACCTGTAAATTATTACCTGCATTGTGAGATGCAAACCCCGGGCAAAAGGGACGTCAGTACGTTTGAATTATACTGGTATGTAAAGCAACTGAAAGAAAGAATTATAAATGCTGAAACTGAAACTAAGCTAATAACTGAGAATTTATAATTGATAACTAAAATGATAACTATTCAAACTGAAACTGAAATGATAACTGATAACTGATAACTGAACTGATAACTGGTAATTGAACTGACAACTGATAACTGGTAATTGAACTGATAACTGATAACTGGTAACTGATATAATAGCTGATAGCTGAACGGTAACTAATAATTGAACTGAAAAGAAGTAAGGATATGAATACTCCCTCTTCTGAATGATGAACAACCTGTTTATTTGAATATTAAACTACGACCTCAGGCCCAATATATATATATATATATATATATATATATATATATATATATATATATGTGTGTGTGTGTGTGTGTGTGTGTGTGCACAAACTGCGGCCTCGGGCCCAAGTATACGTATACATAACTGCGACCTCAGGTCCAAAATGCATAAAGCATAAACTGTAGCCTCAGGACCAAAAATGCATAAAGCATAAACTGCGGCCTCAGGCCCAAATACAAGTGTTCAACATTCAGGGATTTAAAATTAGGAACTGAGAATCATACTGCAATATATGATAGTGAAATACTGAATCACATTGAGTTACATAATACTGGAATACTGGATCACATTGAGTTACATAATACTGGAATACTGAATAGGACTAGACTGAGACATGTATTCTTGAACTGATTATGAACACTGAAACTTCAACTTTTTATAGCATACTGAGTAATCTATACTAAGACTCGGGGGCATCAAACCCAAGTGTATATTGAATACGCACTGAGCTCACAACGTTCAGAATGAAAGTCATGAACGAGTTATGAAGCTAGAGAATAGAAGCTCTACAACTATTCAAGGAACTAGGCTTAACTATATTTTTTAGGCAATTGATACGTCGTACAAGAGACGTAGTGTAGGGAGAATCATTAATATTCCCAAACATAGAGAGTTAGCCTCACATACCTTAAATTCCTGCTCTTGAGCATAATACAATATTCTCCAACCCCTTCAACTTCAATCTATATCAATACAAGTCAAAGGGATTCCGTATTAGCAATAATACTCATGTTTTGGTCACTTAGGCATTTTCTCAAACACTTGGTGGCATAAAGCTTCATAGTCCTTATTAATGGTGTCTCTACACCCAATAATCCATTCTTTTGCTCCTAGATAAATTCTAAAGTCTCAAATAGTTATAATCAACATTATTCTTTATCACCCATAAGGTAAACAACACCCTTAACCAATAATCAACAATCAACAAGCCAAACCTATAATTGTTCATGCTTTTCTATCAAACCCATCAACTTATATCTCATGAACTTGAGTCAATAATCATTAATCCAATGCTAGAATCAATTAGAGGGTGAAGACATTACCTTTTTGATGTTCAATCTTCTTGAATTCGAGTTGTAGGGTTTCTTCTCTCAACAATGATGCCCCAAACGAATATCTAATGATATGGAGGGTTTACCCATGTTAATAAGATATTGGGATATTGAAATTAACTTAGAATCACCATTAGAACTTACCTTGGGTGGTGGAAGGACCCTTAGGGAGTTAGGTTTTTGAGAGTTCTCCTTTCTAGAGCAAGTCTTTATGTTTTGGGGCTGTGGGGACGTATAGCTATAAAACGACCTCCCACTAGCGCGCCCGCGCATCTGGAGGCCTGCCCGTGCTACTAACCGCGCTACCGGTGCACATATCGCATACTCTTCTGTAAAACGCGCATAACGTTTTGCACAAAGATCCATTCAGGATCCATAATAGATCGTTGGAAAGTTATTTCAAAGTCCTACAACTTTCATGCTTTGAGTTTTCCCAAATTCCTTACTCATTTTCACTAAATTCTGCTAGAATACGAACCTTCTGCAAACATAGTCGATTTTGTCAAATCTTATGCACCTCACTTTCCATCTTGATTTTAAAATAATTATTTTCACCCATAATCATACCGATGGGACTTTATATGCCCAAAATATAACCTTACTACTCCTTTAACTCATTCATAAATGAGACGAATTTACGAGGTGTTACATTATCTCCCCCTTGGGATCATTCGTCCTCGAATGATTGTCCTGACTGTAACTTCTGCTAGCTCCGGACCTTATGGGTCTGGTACATACATGAAATCATGTGAAAATATGTTAATGATTGAAGAAAATGAGTTAAAATTGACTTACAATCGATTTGGAAGAAGAGTTGTCTTTGAAAAATTGCCTAAGAGTGTTTTGGTTTTGAAAGAGTGTGAAAATATAGACTTTCGCATTTGCAAAGAAATCTATCGCATTTGCGACCACCCCTTATTTATGAGGGGTTCGCATTTGCGAAGCAGGCGTCGCATTTGCGACTGGGGCCTTCCGCATTTGCGAGCCAAATGGTCGCATTTGCGATCAGGCCTGCCCAGGTCTCTGTTTGCATTTGCGATGGAATTCTTGCTTTTGCGAGCTCGCATTTGCGAGCCAGGCTTCTCATTTGCGAAACCTGCAGACCTGATCACACCAGCTGAAAACCTGCAATTTTCCTAAGTCCAAATTCCACCTCGTGGCTTACCCAAAACTCACCCGAGCCCTCAAGGCTCCAAACCAAACATGCACACCAACCTAAAAGCTTCATACATACTTGCTCGTGCATTCAAATCACTAAAATAACATCAACAACTATGAATTTAGCATCAAAATCATGAAATTTCTTAAGAACTTCAAATTTTCCATTTTTTCTTAAATAAGGTCCGATTCATGTCATTTCAAGTCCGTTTCTTACCAATTTTTACAGGCTCGACTCAAATCATATATAAGACCTTTACCGGGATCCGGAACCAAAATACGGGGCCAATACCAATGATTTCAAATATAAATTCTTTTTTTTACTTCATAATTAATTCAGCAAAATAATTTCTTTCAAAAATTCATTTCTCGGGCTTGGGACCTCGAAATTCAATTCCGGGCATACGCCCAAGTCCTATATTTTCCTACGGACCCTCCTGGACCATCAAATCATGGGTCTGGGTCCGTTTACCTAAAATGTTGATCGAAGTCAACTCAAACTCATTTTAAAGGCAAAATTCATCATTTTTCACAGATTTTCACAAAATGGATTTTCGGCTACGTGCTCGGACTGCGCACGCAAATCAAGGTGATACCGAAAGAGGCTTTTTAAGGCCTCGGAACGTAGAATTTACTTTTAAAACAAGTGATGACCTTTTGGATCATCACATAAGCGTTTGCTTGTACTCAAGCAAATAAGGTAATTCCCACCCCACTTCGACAAAACAGAAGGATATTTCAGCTTCCCTAATGCGAATCAAACATGCATCAATTGGAACTAACAATTACCCTTAACACAAATGAATTATCAACAACATACAACCTTTTGAGTACCATAGTTCTAGTGCGACACAAGAGCATTAAGAGTTGACTTAACTCACCAAGGAAGCTCGCTCTATTACGTAGGTCATTGTGGAACCCAAACTCTTCCTCCTCTACTCTTCATAAACAAATCTCACTTTTATATTGCAACACTCAAAACAAGGATTATGGAGAAGTACACTCATCTCTCTCAAGGGAATATCACAAGTCCGGTTCTAAGTACTATAAGCTTGCCCCTTATGTAAATCACCAGTAATGTAAGTTCGCTCAACTCGATATTATATAGGGATTTTGCGAGAATGTAATGAAGGCTTTTTGATCAAGGCAGGACTTATTTATATATGATGGTTTGATCTTTCCATAAGCATTCCATTTCTCATTTTGGCTCATACTTTCTTGACTTTTTGAGTCATTTGCTTCTTCCTTAGGGGAATTAGCGAGACACACTATCACTCTTTCTTGCTTATTACGATCATTTTCTCCTTTGCTAATCATTGAATGCCTTTCATCATTGCTTTCTTTTAATCCCTTCACTTTTCTATCTTATTCACTTTCTTTTTGACATATTTCTTTTTCGCTTTTCTTTCTTTTCTTTTGACTTCCCTTTTCTTCATTTTGTACCTTTTATCACTTTCACTTCCCTCATCTCTCCCCTAAACTTATACTTTTGCCAATTGTGAATTCTAAGGAAATATCGGGTGCTAAGAGAGGGTCATTATAGAACGAATAAAGGCTTATATCATGGTTATTGGAAGAAAAAGGGCTTTGGCTAAACGGGGTTGACTAGGGATATCATCTTTTGTAGGCTATGGATGCTTTCAAGTTTTAAATTGGATCAAATAGAGCCTATAATCATTTCTCAAGTCGAGCTATACTTAGAATTTCAATTAGACAAAAATTCAGGGCAAGTTCTAGACTTATTGGCACGGGACTTGGACTTGCAATTCAATACCTCACCTCACAAGCTGTTGGATTGTCAAAGAGAGAAGAGTTGAGGGCCCACAACAACCTTATCTAAGATTGAGCATTCAAATGGCTCCATGAAGCCATTCGATGATTGTTTAGTCAACACAAGAGTCTAAAGGTCACAATTAGAACTATTCTTTGCCAATCAACTTGTTTCTAACCATAAGATCGAAGGTAAATGTGTTAGGCCCAAGTGAAGCCTACTTGAGACACTTTTATTCATTACTACTTGTATACGGGTGAAATCGAAAAGCCCGATTTCACGGTCATTATGTCTTTCCCATAGCTTCACCTCGAAAGGCCTCAAAGGCCCTGGGGCATAGTTTGAGGTTTTGACCTCGAAGGTTCTTTATACTGGATCTCGGGGCAGCACGAGTCAGCAGTATTCAAGGATAAACGGGAAGTTCCTTAGGCACGTGGCCCAAACTGACAACACCTATAAGAATTGTACCAGTCTGTACCAGACTGCTAAGTAGTTGTACCAGTTACATTTCTTTGTAATAAATGCACATGCACTATGTTGGAATTCCCTCATCCTATATAAAGGGGACCTTTATTATTTTTTGCACACATGATATCACAAGAGATACTACTCACAACATTCAATACAAGAACATTCTCTTTGCTCTCTAACTTAAACATATTCTCTTAATTTCCCTATTCATTGCTTACATTTATTGTGTTCTATTTATTGTTCTTCATTTATTGACCATAAAGAGCCTCCATCAAAGCTCTCAATACTGTTAGCCCTTTATCGGTTGCCCATAGCTCAGCATCGAGCTCGACCTCGAGGCCCCGTATAATTAGGCTCGAGGCCCTGATTCTCAGCCTCTCGGCCTGCTTAAACATATTATTTTCAAGTTTTTACTTATTTCTTAATCTCATACTTAGCATCTACATCCTAACAACTAGCATAAAAATAGATCACATATTTTTATAACCACAAAATCAAATATAATTGTAATTACCATTTTTAAGGTAAACAATTTGGCGCCCCCCGTTGGGCTTAAAATAATAGTTATTGTTTTCTTGCTGGTTTACTACATAATGCAAGTTATATTTCACACTTTTTCTTGTCTAAGGATCTTTGATTTCGGGTTAAAATGTCTAACTCAGTGTGCGCACATAAAAACAACGGTCTTGAGGACCATAGAGAAAATGGTGTAGCTGTTCCAGGCACTGGTGTACCACCACCAAATTCCGAGAGTATGCCAGAGCTGATCCCCATGGGTACTGTCTCACATGATGCCTAACACGTTGACGCCAACAACCATATTAATAGGAATACGCGCCAAGAAAGTCAATAGGAAAATTGAGAAAATCCCACCGGGGAAGAAAGAAAGACAGATAGGGGAAGCAGAGCGGGAAAACCTTAGCACGCCATTCATATGATCATCGAGGGGACTGACATTTCCCAAGGACCTATGATCAAAGGGGTGAAAGTGTCCGCTGCAACGGAAGGGTTAATTCGGGGCCACATGAGCGAAGACATTCTTGCATTCAGCGAGGAAGATTTTGAGACCTCGACTCAACCACATAATGATGTGCTGGTAATTTCGTTTCTCTTGAATAACGTTCAAATTAAACATGTACTCATGGATCTAGGTAGCTCGGCCAATGTGATCAGGTCAAAGGTGGTAGAATAACTCGGGCTGCTCGATCAGATCGTGCCTACCTCCCGAGTCCTTAACGGCTTCAATCTGGCCGGCGAAGCTATGGAGGGGGAGATCACCCTCCCGGTCAATGTGTCCGAGGTAGTTCAGGATGCCAAATTCCATGTCATCGAAGGTGACATGAGGTACAACGTATTGCCTGGGAGGCCATGGATACACAACATGAGGGCAGTGCCGTCAACTCTACATCTGATGATGAAGTTTCCAACAAAGGATGGTATAAAAATAGTATATGTAGAACAACATGCGGCGAAAGAAATGTTCGCGGTCCACTGGGAAACGTCAGATTCTATACACTCTACCTCGGAAGAGTTGGGAGACAAACATACCCTCGAAGATGAAGAAGAATATTTCCTCACTCCTCGAACCTTCGTTGCCCCCGAAGAGTCAGACGCAACAAAGTCGACTATTGAAGAACTATAGCAAGCTGTTCTGGTCGAACATCTCCCAGATCGGAAGGTATACCTGGGAACAGAGCTAACCCCGAACTCAAGAGAAAACTCATTCAATTACTTATTAATAACATCGATTGTTTCTCTTGGTACAACTTAGATATGACAGGGATTCCACCGGAAATAACCACCCATCGACTAAGTGTTGACCCCAAATTCAAACCGGTGAAGCAAAAAAGAAGACCCCAGTCCGAAGTAAAACACGAATTCATCAAGGACGAGGTAATAAAACTCCTCAAAATAGGATCTATTAGGGAGGTAAAGTATCCCAAATGGCTGGCCAATATGGTGGCCCAAAAAGGGAAATAAGTTAAGAATGTGCATAGATTACAAAGACTTAAATAAGGCGTGCCCCAAGGATTCATTCCCGTTGCCTAACATCGACCGTTTGATTGATTCTACGGCCGGTCATGAGGCCCTCACTTTTCTCGATGCCTACTCGGGGTATAATCAAATTCAGATGAACCCCGGGGACAGGGAAAAGACTTCGTTCATCACGCAGTAAGGTACATATTGTTACAATGTAATGCCCTTCGGGCTGAAAAATGCGAGAGCCACATACTAGCGCCTAGTTAATAAAATGTTCGAACATCCAATAGGCAAATCCATGGAGATTTATATTGATGACAAGCTAGTTAAGTCCCTGCATGCAGAGGACCATTTGACTCATTTGCAAGAGAATTTGACATCCTCAGAAGCTATAACATGAAACTCAATCTCGAGAAATGTGCCTTCAGAGTGGGTTCGGGCAAATTCCTAGGCTTCAATGTGTCAAACGGGGGAATCGAGATCAACCCTGACAAAATCAAGGCCACCGAAGAAATCACGGTGGTAAATAGTGTGAAGTCCGTGCAACGATTGATGGGGCGGATAGCAGCCTCAGGTCGATTCATATCGAGGTCATCAAACAGGAGTCATCACTTCTTCTCCTTACTCAAAAAGAAAAACAACTTCGAATGGACTCCAGAATGCCAACGCGCCTTGCAGGAGTTGAAGCGATATCTGACTAGCCCGCCTTTACTCCACACACCAAAGGAGGATAAAACATTGTATTTATACATGGCATATCCGAGATAGCGGTAAGTGGCGTGCTAGTTCGAGAAGATCAAGGTACACAATTCCCTATTTATTATGTAAGTCGGACCCTGGGAGATGCCGAAACCAGGTATCCGCACCTAGAAAAATTAGCTCTTGCATTAATAAGCGTATCACGAAAGTTGAAACCTTACTTTCAATGCCATTACATTTTTGTTTTAATGACATTCCCCTTCGAAGCATATTGCATAAGCCTGAATTATCGGGCTGATTGGCCAAATGGGCCATCGAACTCGGGGAATATGATATCGAGTATCAACCCCGAATGAGTATCAAGTCCCAAATTCTAGCGGATTTCGTGGCCGACTTTTCGTCCTCCCTCATGCCCAAGGTAGAGAAAGAACTCTTACTAAAAACAGGCACATCTTCTGGGATGTGGATCCTATCCACTGGCGGCGCCTCAAACGTAAGAAAATTCGGGCTTGGCATAGTTCTGAAGCCGCCTACGGTCGGCATAATCAGGCAATCTATAAAATGTATAAGGTTGAATAACAACAAAGCTGAGTATGAGGCTATGATTGCAGGTTTGGAATTGGTCAAAGGCCTAGGAGCTAAAGTCATTGAAGCAAGATGTGATTCCGTCATGGTAGTAAATCAGGTAAATGGGAGCTTCGAGGTTCGAGAAGACAAGATGCAAAGATACTTAGACAAAATTCAAGTCACATTTCACCGCTTTAAAGAATGGACTCTGGTCCACATATCTCGAGAGCAAAATAGTGAGGCCGATACCCTTGCAAACCTAGGATCATCTGTCGAAGAAGATGACCTACTCCCCGGGGCTATTGTTTAGCTATCCAAAGCAGTGATCGAGAAAGGCCATGCCGAGATCAATTCCACTAGCCTGACGTAGGATTGGAGAAATAAAGCAGCCTGATTCTCGCTCGATAAAAACAGATTATGTGCCGAGGGACCGAGGGGCACTGATTATGTGCTCCGAGAAATCCATGAGGGCACCTGCGGAAATCACTTAGGTGCAAATTCCTTTGTCCGGAAGGTGATCAGAGCAGACTACTATTAGGACAACATGGAAAAGGATACCAAAGAATTTGTCCGTAAATGCTACAAATGCCAGAGATTTTCCCCGATGATTCACCAACCCGGTGAACAGCTACATTTGGTATTGTCTCCATGGCTATTTATGAAATGGGGGATGGACATTATTGGGCCTATACCAACGACACTACGTAAAGATAGATTTATTTTATTTATGACTTACTACTTCTCAAAGTGGGTGGAAGCGCATGCCTTCGAAAAGACAAGAGAAAAAGAAGTCATTAACTTCATTTGGGACTACATCATGTGCTGATTCGGAATCCCTTCCGAGATAACATATGATAATGGGAAGCAGTTCATCGGAAGCAAAGTAACACAGTTCCGTGAGGATCATAAAATCAAAAGAATCCTGTCAACACCCTACCACCCGTGTGCCAACGGTCAGGTCGAATCTACAAACAAGAGCATCATTCAAAACTTAAAGAAGAAGTTGGAAAGTGCTAAGGGAAAATGGAGAGAAATATTACCTGAAGTGCTATGGGCATATCGAATAACTCCAAAATCAAGCACGGGAGAAACACCCTTCTCTCTGGTATATGGTGCCGAGGCTTTGATACCGGTAAAAGTCGAGGAGCCAAGCTCCAGATTTCGACACACCACCGAGAGCTCGAATAACAAGGCCATGACTGCGGCCCTTGAACTATTGGATGAAAAACGAGAAGCTTCAATGGTCCAAATCACCACCCAAAAACAAAGGATCAAAAGGTATTATAACAAGACAAAAAATCTCTAACATTTCGGAGTCGGGGACATAGTCCTAAGGAAAGTCACCCTCAATACCCGAAACCCTAATGAAGGAAAGCTAGGCCAAAACTGTGAAGGACCGTACCGCATCCTCGAAGTGATCGACAAAGGGTCCTACAAGCTCGGTACCGTAGAAGTCGAACAACTTCCAAGCAAATGGAACATATCAATGCTCAAACGTTACTACTGCTAAGGTGTCCGATGGAAACGCCAAAACACCCCCGGGCTCTAAGACCTTGGGTTTTTAAAGCATGTGTTGTACTCTTTTTCTTCGATCGAATTTTGTCCCAAGAAGGGTTTTACCGGTAAGATTTTTAACGAGGAAACATCTATATGCTACCTAAGGAAAATTTCACAAGTATTCAAGGCTTCTCTTCAATCAACCTCGAACACTGGGGGGTACCCCACCGGAAGATCACCTTCTCGAAGAAGCCAAGATGAACCAAAAAGGGTCTCAGTAGGAAAATGATATATCGGGCCAAACGGTCGAATAAACTGTGTCCGCATAGAATAATTGAGCCCATGACGGCAAAAACATGTATACTTGTGCCAAGTAATCAAAGAATATCTTCTCCTCAATCAAAATTCTCTACGTTTCAAAGAAGTACGCCATTTTAACAGAAAACTACTTTAGAACCAAAAATTTCCCGAACACACGGGGACTGACGCCAAAAACTCGAGGCCACATGACCTCCGGGTCGGAAACTTCGAACACGTAAGCCCTCAATGAGGCAGCACCAAGTTTACAAAAAGAACGGCTCCAGAGCCAAAAAACTATCGACGTGTCATGGGACTGTCGTTGACTGTCTTCCCTTCGAGTAATCAGTAACTCAAGACCGTAAGGACCCAAGTGGGCAATCTCGAGCCCAAAAGCCCTCCATGTGGCAATACTAGGAAATGTAAGACAACCATGAGGCATTGTCGACAGTATAAGATCTCTATGAGGCAACACCAAAACTATAAGACCTCAAGAAAGGCATGAACCATACTTGTACCAAGTAACTCATCTGTAAAACCTCAAGAAAGACATGAACCATAGTTGTACCAAGTGACTTATCTGTAAGACCTTAAGTAAGGCATGTTAAAATTTGTAAGACCTTACAAAAGACATAATCCCGATCTTAAAGTTAAGGCTACACATCTGAACTTATAAGACCCCTAAAAACGCATACCCTCGATATAGACGCCGAAACTACTTCACTCGGGGACTAAAAGGCTCCGACCAAATACAATGACTACGGTCACAAGGCTGTACCAGCCAAACTAACGTGACTCGGGGATGCCTGACCATCACTATAAAATCACAGGACTTCAATTACTTCGAAAAAACTTCGAAAAGAACCAGTTAATCAGGCTACAAACTACCCTCGTCATAAACAAAGAGAGCTTCGATCATATCAGCTCCAAACAACAGGCATCGAAACAATTCAGTCATCGAGTGAAACCTCCGAGGTGCTCATTTATCACTACATAACGGCTCACAATTGAGGCTCTTGTCGAGCCGTCGAAGAGTCGGGCGAACATTAAAACTTCAAAAAAGCTCTAACAAGGGAAAATAAAGCCTATATTAAAGTTTGTACTGACCCAATGCGTAAGAGCCACTGTCGCCAGCTTATATTAGAGGTCGTACCGACCCAATGCGTAAGAGCCACTATCGTCAGCTTACATTAGAGGTTGTGCCGACCCAATGTGTAAGAGCAACCATCGCTAACTTACATTAGAGGTTGTACCGACCCGACGTGTAAGAGCCGCTGACGCTAGCTTAAATTTTGAAAACTTAAGGGTCAATGAGCTCGAGTCGAAACCGACTCGAAGACTGAGCCTAAAACAGTTAACTAAAAGCCTAAGGGCAAATGCATAAGAGCTGCTGACGCGAGCTTAAATTAAAAGGTTGCACCGACCCAAAGTGTAAGAGCCATTGTTGCCAGCCTAAAAGAGCCTCAAGACTGACCAGAGGTCACACCGACCCAACAACTAGCCTAAAAAATCTCAGGATCAATTTCTAAACCTAAGGGTCGGTAAATCTGAGTCGAGAACCCAACTCGGTGCTGGGCCCAGAACGGTCGACCTTTGACCATCACGAATCCCTCAGCAATAACGAAAACCAAAGGGTCCAACCCGGGGTCCAAAATCTTTTTTGATTATTCATAAAAGGCAAAAGAAAAAGAGAAGTGATGGAAAACGAAGGGCCTTCTGTATATATTGCTCACAAGGGTACATTTACAAGGCCTATAAAGCCCTTACAAGGGAGAGATCAAATAAAATCCTAATCTACCATCGGGTCTACGCCTCCGACGGCTACCTCGGAGGTTGTGTCCCGACGGTTCCGGCGACGTCCCCAGGGTCTTTAATGGCCTCTTTCCCTGTGGGGATTCCGCCTTCATTCTCGTCATCTCTTGAGCCACCGCTCGACACACCTTTAGAAGTAACCAGGGCCACATCTTTCTTCTCTAGAGTCTTCACCCTCTCAAGCTCGACAGGTAAATTAATTCCCCCCACATGCATATCCTCGAGAGTCTGCCTCCGAGATTCTAATTGAGCATGTTCTATGGCTCGAGTCAATTTCAGTTCCCCCTTGGGCACTCTCCTGGCTTGAACATCTATTACAATAACATCCTCTTTGTGCGAGGATATGAGCACCTCGGCTTCAACTTTGATCCCGGTTAGCGCAACAACTATCTCAGTATGAAGACCTTTATACTTATTACTCTTCACCCTCGCATCATGAAGTTGATGCCCGACTAAGGCCATATTTCCCTGGAGGGTATCCCTCACAGAAGCTATCTCACTTACGTGCCGTTTGAGTTCGAGAATTTTAGAGTCTCTGGCTCGGAGCTCCTCCCTCATTAGAGCGTCTTTCTTTTCCAACTGCACAAATTAGGTCAAAGGTGTAAAAAATCTGAGATATGATAAACATTCAGATAAAAGCAGACGGAACCTACGTAACATGCTCAGTGAGATGGGTCTTCTCACACTCGTAGCGATTCGCCTTAGCTTGAAACCGGGCGAAGGTTTGATTATAAAGCACCCTGGCCTGGAACCATGAAAAAAACAAGTAAAAAAGACAAAGATAAGGGCAACAAGCAGAGTTTACAAAGGAGCAATCAGGTTTCCCCCCTGATGCTATCAAGGAATCATCTTTCTCCTCACCTTCAGCTTGGGGACTCCCCACTACTTCTGGATTTAAGGCTGCTGAATCAGCCTTAGGTTCTTCCACTTTGGCCTTCTTGGATTCCGAAGGCTCAGTCGATGATTCCCTTCATCTTTTCTTCCCTTCATCGGGTTTCGGAGTATCCGCTTCGCCAAGCCATGCTTCCCTTATCAAGTGGACCTCCCCCAGACCTGCACAAATGCAAAACACAAACACAAGGAGTGAGGACGCTATCAGCAACAGTTCTGTTAAGAGATATAATTATAGCAGGAGTAAAGGCTCACCGTGGCCCTTGGCTTCCCATCGAGCCTGGGACGGATTGCACCACACACGCTCAATGTATGGGAAAATTGAATTCAGCTGGTTGACCCAGCCTGAGAGGTCCTTAACCGTATTGGGGTACACAATGACAGTTACATCAGCGGAAGAAGTAAGTTCATAGGAAGATGTACCCAAAGAGAAGCAAGAGAATATTTAATTAGCGTATCTACTTACATTTTATGTTCCACTTTTCGGGGAACGACATCCTCTCTAATTGAATCAGGTCTGACGTCCTAACTCGGACAAAATGGCTCATCCACCCTCCGTTCCTAACCTCGTCGGTGCAGGAAAAAAGGGTTTTCGGGGCCCGATAGTGGAGCTTTATTAGCCCCTCACAAAAGAGTCGGGGACTATACATTCTGATTAGGTGGTCGAGAGTGAAGGGCACCTCCTTAATCATGTTCGTATAATATCTGGTCATGTAAACAATGCACCAAAATGAAGAATGAATCTGGCCAAGGATTACTCGATAACATTGGTAGAAGTCGAGGATCACAGGGTCTATCGGAGGTGAGGATGACCCCACAGGGCCAAGGATGAACGAACAAGTATACACACTGAGTAAGCTAGCCTTGTATGTCGTTATTTCCTCCTCCCGAGAAGGAATTTCCACAAGCACCGCGCCCCCCCAACGACAGTCGGCCTTCACCCTTTCGACGTCTGCTATTGAACTAACATATCGGGATACAGGTTCGTATCGCCCCGAATTCGAAGAAGGTTTTTAGGTCTTAAAGTCATTTCAAAGGCCCCTGGAATGCATTCCCCGATGAGAGGGGGCATTGTTGCTTTACCCTTGGACGGGCGCAAGGAAAAAGAAGTCACATCTTCCCGAGGAGCAGAAGTGTAAGTTTTTGCCATTCTTGATAAAAGGTTTCAGAGGAGAAATGATAAATTGCGTTTTAGAAGAGAACACAAGGGAGAGGTAAGGAGAACTCTTTTGAGGGCTTGACGGTGTAGTGGAAAATAAGGAGCGAAAGAAGAAGCATTTATAGAGGTCTAACGTACGCGTTGGAGCAGGCTAAAGGACAACCGGCCACTGTGATTAAGCCAAAGGCTTTTAAGGGCTGTGCAGACGCGACCTTTGGACATCTCATTTTTCCATGTCAGTCGCTTGATAGGGCATAACCACCGTCGTGATGGAAGTATCAAACGAGCAGGAATTCAAAATCGTTTCTTATCGTTTTACTCTAAGAAATGCGGGGACTATCTGTATACGGGTGAAATCGGAAAGCCCGATTTCGCGATCATTATGTCTTTCCCATAGCTTCGCCTCGAAGGACCTGAGGCACAGTTCGAGGTCTTGACCTCGAAGGTTCTTTATACTGGATCTCAGGGCAGTGCGAGTCGGCGGTTGTCATGGATAAATGGGAACTTCCTTAGGCACGTGGCCCAAACTGACAACACCTACAAGAATAGTACCAGTCTGTACCAGACTGCTAAGTAGCTGTACCAGTTACATTTCTTTGTAATAAATGCACATGCACTATATTGGAATTCGCTCCTCCTATATAAAGGGGACCTTTATTATTTTTTGCACACATGATATCACAAGAGATACTACTCACAACATTCAATGCAAGAACATTCTCTTTGCTCTCTAACTTAAACATATTCTCTTGATTTCACTATTCATTGCTTACATTTATTGTGTTCTATTTATTGTCCATTATTGACCATAAAGAGCCTCCATCAAAGCTCTCAATACTATTAGCCCTTCATCGGCTACCCATAGCTCAGCGTCGAGCTCAACCTCCAGGCCCCATATAATCAGGCTCGATGCCCTGATTCTTAGCCTCTCAGTCTGCTTAAACATATTATTTTCAAGTTTTTATCTTATTTCTTAATCACATACTTAGCATATATTGCCTAATAACTAGCATAAAAATAGATCACGTATTTTTAGAACCACAAAATCAAATCTAATTGTAATTAACATTTTCAAGGTAAACACTACTATTTAGATCAAAACATAAAGAAAACGGACCCAAACCCTTAAGAAGGTTGTCATGCCATCCATCACCGGGAAGAGCCACCCGGTTTACACAATATCCACCTTTGGAAAGAACCATGACATTAAGAAAACCAAAGGCTTATTGATCATGCAAAATGTAAAAAGAAGCTAAAAACTTAAAAAGAAGCTACTAAAGGAAATATGAAGCTATTCTAATAAAGGGAAGTAATGAAAGAAGTTATGAAGTAAACTAACGGAAATCAAACTGAATATATACAAACTTGAAGTAAAGCAAATATATACATAAATGAAAATGAATATATACATCCAATGGTAAAAATATATACATACCAAATGTGAAAGTAACGAATATATACATACCAAAAGTAAAAATAACGAAAAATAAAGATGGAATGAATATATACATCTAATGGTAAATTTATATACATACCAAAAAGAAAAATCATCACCAAATCAAACTGAACCACTCCCCCAAATAAAAGATAGCATTGTCCTCAATGCTAATATCAAAATAAGATCAAGAAAGGGGGGGGGGGTAGAGAGTAAAGAAAACTCCCTATGTGGTCTGCATCGGGTCTGGCATATGAGTAGGGTCCTCGAACTGCATAAGATTAGTGCTCCCTCCGGGTCCTCTAACTGGATCTTCAAATCCTATGACTGGGGGACCACGTGGTTGCGGAGTATCTGGATCATCTCCGCAGCACTATGTGTAGTGATAGCCAGCTCCTCAGACTGGCCAGCTGCTGGTGCCTCATGCTCTGCTGCCTGTGCTGCTGGGACTTGCTCCTCTAAGAGTAAGTCCAATAGGATGCCTCCAGCCAATGTAAACCTCTCTACCTCCTTCCTTAGCAGCTTCACTGACTCTTTTGAGGCCCGAGTCTTCTTCATCTTCTTTATTTGTTTGCCTAGATCCTTGATTGCCTTTTCCTGTGCATCTAAAGTCTTTAGGATCGTCTCCTAGTTGTCCCAGAGCTTCTTCTAGTTATCCAGAAGCTTCGTCAATGAATCCTCCACTGATGGAGGTACCTGAAGCTGTGCTGGGGCTGACTGTGCTGCTACTGCACTGGATAAGACAGACAACATTGATGTAGCTTCCTGCATCTAGTTATTGATGCTGGACAATGTTTGAGAAACCCGCAGTGCAGTCTGACGGTAAGTGAAAGATGAGGGCACAAAAAATGGTATGGTGATGGATGGCCCAGATGAAGGAGGAGGCATGACAACTGAAAGACCCTCTGCTATGGAAGGCTCTGACCCGACAACCACTACCCTTGGCTCTTCAGACTAGGCAGTGGAGATAGTGGCTTTACCCTTTGCTTTAGGGTTGTTCAGTCCTTTGATGATATAATATGAGAAAGGTTTATTTGTCTTTGTCTTTGTCTCATAGCTCTTCTTTTCGACTCCTTGGTCCTCGAAATACATGGTGAGGAAGTTGGGGGTAGGGGTAGAATCTTTCTTCCTTTCCAACTTCCTTTGTAATGTGATAGTACATGAGGTTCCGCACATTTATGGGGTACCCTGCCATGATGCAGGCTATCAAGACACACCGTTTGAGGGAGAGGATATTGTCATGATGACATGGATCCAGCCAGCTGCACACAAAGGTATACTACCCCTTATCTTCAAAGCTTAGCGTGATCTGTATATCAGGACTCCAGCTGTGAGCCATGCTGGTGTCGTCCCTAGGGCAAATATCTCCGCCAACCATGGACGGGCTGCTTCACCAAGTGCCAACTTCTCCAAGTATTGCACGATTTCCACATCCTCAAAACCGGCATATTCATTCAACGTGTGGCCATCAAACCAGATCTTCAAGTTTCGGACCTTTGTCACCGTTGTGCCATTTTTGATGTGGGCAACATTTGCATAGAATTCTTTGAGAAGGTATTAATTGGCATCCAGAACTTTACTGGTGAAGAAATTCCACCCTATTCTCTCCTCAAAGTGCCTCCTGATATTTGGATTGTGGGGAAAGAGGTCTCTCCCTATAAATTGTCTCTCAAGGGTAAGTGACCTTTGGGGCCACCGTTCTCGAAATTTGTAATAAGCTAATTTGCGTACAAATCTGGCAGCCCACACCTCGACTTTTCTTGATTTGGCCAAACCCCTAATATTGGTGTCACCTCCTCTCTCGTCATTTGGGACCTCGGCATCAATATCAACATTGATGGGGGTTGCTGTTGGGACCAGTGTTGTAGCAGATGGGGAAGATGGTGTCGAAGACTCACTACCTCCCTTTGAGCCATAAGACGACTCAGAAGAAGAGGTAGTTTCATCACGTAAATGGAATTTCCCTTGAAAGTCTGCAGGAACATGAGTGGGCATAGAGTCTCCATCCCAAACTTCCCGGGAAGGGACATACTCACTCCCGTCAGAATGATCTGCAGCTCTATCTGCAGCTTTGATTGCAGCTCTCATCTTGCCAATTGACTTTTGTACTACTAGGGGTATTTTGGTCTTTCCTTTACCCCTACCTTGGGAGGGGACCGCAAAGTTCAAACAAAACTGGCAGTGATGAACATTTGAAACCTAGGTTTTTCACTAAGTGCAATAATTAGTGCAATTAATCTTCATAGTTAATAACCTTATCCCCCCGTTAGGCATGTAAAAATTACCCACATGAATTTAAGCATCAATTCGAGATTATGGCAAGTATTCAAACCCTAACTAAAAAGAAAAAAAATAAATCTACGAGAAAAGAAGAGAAAAAGAAAAAAATCAATGCAAAGATTTGAGCATACCAGTTGTGAAATTTAGTGGAAATTGGACTCTTGATTAATGTCAAATGAGATTGAGAGCCAAATAGATGAAAGTGAACAGTTAGTGTGGTGAAAATTTGAGGTTCAAAACGTGCAGCAGTGCCAAGGACCTTCTATTTATAACAAACATATGGGGACCCACCCCTTACCTGAATGCGGCCGCGAAATTCTCTTGCGGTCCGCATTTTGTTACCTGATGAAGAACAACTTCAAGCATCTGACCGCAGTCCACGAAATATTGAGCGCGGCCGCGGAATTCACCGCGGACTGCCAAACTATGGACGCGGACACAAAAGCTGAAGGGTATTTGACAGTCCAACTTCAGAGAGTTGGCATTTTGCTCTTTTGAACTACGCATCTACGAACAAAAAGATGCGGCCGCGAAGTGCTCACCCGGACCGCGAAATTATGGGCAAGGTTCGCAGACTTCCAACACTTAGCCAAACTTTTCCTTTGTGAATTTGCTGCACTGCACAACCAATTCCTACATACACTTCACAACCAGTCAGTTCAAAACAATGCTTAATCTAAGAAGAAAATCAAAAGAATGAAAAACACATGGGTTGCCTCCCAAGAAGCGCCTAATTTAACGTCGCGGCACGACGCATGTTACCATCATCATTTAAAATTGATCAAGGCCACCACGTGGCTATCATCAAACTTGCCAAGATATTGCTTCACTCGGTGCCCAGTAACTCTGAAGATTTCACCATTTTTGTTTTTCAAATCAAGAGCACCAAACGGAGTTACATGCACCACTTCAAAAGGGCCACTCTATTTTGACTTGAGCTTTCCTGGAAATAGTCGTAACCGAGAGTTGAATAGAAGAACCAAGTCACCCTCCTCAAATTCTTTGTTCCGGGCATATTTGTCATGTAAGTACTTCATTTTGTCCTTATACAAAGATGAGCTGGAATAAGCATAAAATCGGAACTCATCAAGTTCATTTAGTTGCTCTATCTGGAGACTATATCCCATTCAAGGTTTAACTTCTTCAGTGCCTACATGACCTTATGCTCTAATTCAACCGGAAGATGGCATGCTTTCCCAAATACCAACTGGTACGGAGACATACCAATTGGAGTCTTGTACGCAGTTCTGTAAGCCCACAAAGCATCGTCATGTTTCCTTGACCAATCCGTCCGGTTTGCATTGACAATTTTTGATAATATGCTTTTTATCTCCCTATTGGAGACCTCAACTTGTCCACAAGCCGGGGGATAATAAGGGGTTAACATCTTATGATTGAAACCATACTTGGAAAGTAAAGTATCAAAGGCTTTGTTGCAAAAATGAGAACCCCCATCACTAAAGATCGCCCTTGGAGTGCCAAACCTAGTGAAGATATTTTTCTTTAAGAACACCACCACACTCCGTGCCTCATTGTTGGGCAAAGCCACGACTTCAACCCACTTGGAAACATAATCAACAACAACCAGAATGTATGTATTATTACATGAACTCACAAATGACCCCATGAAGTCAATGCCCCACACATCAAAAATATCAATCTCAAGAATAGTGGTGAGAGGCATTTCATCCTTCTTGGAAATTCCACCAGCTCTCTGCATTCATCACATCTCTTAGCAAGCTCACAAGCATCTTTATACAGGGCAAACAAATAAAATCCATGGCGGAGAACCTTTGAAATAGTTCTCGCCACACCATGATGACCACCGTAGGGTGAGAAATGGAAAGCATCAAGAATACTCATTTGCTCCTCTTGCGAAACACATCTCCAGATCACACCATCATTGAAAATCTTGAAAAGATATGGCTCATCCCAATAATAATCCAAGCTATCCCATTTAAGCTTCTTCCTTTGGTTAGAATAGAGCTCACTCGGGGCAATGCCGGTCACAAAAAAGTTAGCCACATCGGCGAACCAAGACATACCATTCCAAGACACGAAGAGGAGTTGTTAATCCAGAAACGAATCATTAATTTTGATGCCATCATGGGGCCTCCCCTCCTCTTCTAAGAGGGACAAGTGGTCTGCCACTTGATTCTCACTCTCTTTTTGATCAATGATTTCAAGGTCAAACTCTTGAAGCAGAAGAACCCATCTCATCAACCTCGCCTTAGAGTCTTTTTTTGTCATCAAGTAACGGAGTGCCACATGATCGGTGTGCACAATCACTTTGGCACCCATGAGATATGACCTAAACTTTTCTATGGCGAAGACAATGGATAATAACTCTTTCTCGGTCATCATATTATTGACTTGGGCGTCATTCATCATTTTACTTTTATAATAGACCGGATGACATATCTTATTGATCCTTTTCCCCGAAACCGCTCCTAGCGCAACATCACTAGCATCGCACATGAGCTCAAATGGTAAGCTCCAATTGGGTGCGGTAATGATGGGAGTGGTAGTCAATCTATACTTGAAAAGCTCAAAAGCTTTCATGGAATCATCATTGAGCACATACTTTGTATCCTTTTCCAACAACTTGCACAAGGCATTCTCCACTTTTGAGAAATCCTTGATGAACCTTCGATAGAACCCCACGTGCCCAAAAAAGCTCCTAACTCCCTTGATGAAAGTAGGAGGAGGGAGTTTTAAAATCACTTCAATCCTTGTCTTGTCCACTTCAATACCGTTTTTTGAGATCTTATGGTCGAGGACAATGCCCTCCTCGACCATAAAGTGGCATTTTTCCTAATTAAGCACTAGGTTGGTCTCTTCACATCGGGCCAACACTTTGTCAAGATTATCCAAGAATTCTTCAAAGGAGTCACCCACATCACTAAAATCATTCATGAACACTTTGAGGAAGTCCTCCACCATATCCGTGAATATTGCCATCATGCATCGCCGAAAAGTTGCCGGTGCATTACATAGACCAAACAACATCCTTGAGAATGCAAATGTGCCGTACGAACAAGTGAAAGTGGTCTTCTCTTGGTCTTTAGGTGCAATAAGGATCTGGTTATACCCAGAATGCCCATCCAGAAAACAATAATAAGCACGACCGTCTAGCCTATCCAACATCTGATCAAGAAATGGTAGCAAAAAATGGTCTTTCCAGGTCACTTTGTTAAGCTTTCTGTAATCCATGCATACCCTCCAACCGGTGACTGTCTTTGTGGGGATCAACTCACTGTTGTCATTTGTAATCACAGTCATACCCCCATTCTTTGGGACACATTGCATGGGTAAAGTCCATGAACTACCAGAAATGGGGTAGACAACCCCAACATCCAACCATTTGATGATCTCTTTCTTGACTACCTCTTGCATGGCCTTATTCAACCTTCTTTGATATTCCACGAAGGGTTTGGCATCCTTCTCCAATATGATTTTGTGCATGCAAAAGGCAGGGCTTATACCCCGAATATCTGCTAATGTCCAGCCTATTGCCTTGTTCCACCTTTTGAGCACCGCAAGGGTAGATTTTACATGCACGTTAGTTAAGCAAGCAGAAAGAATAATAGGTAAAGTAGAATAATAGCCTAATAACTTATACCAGAGGTGTGAAGGTAAGGGATTCAAATCCAATGTGGGAGGCTCCTCGGTTGAGGGCTTTGCTCGTGAAGTTTTCCAGTTCTCAAGGTCCAAGGAAAGTTTTCGGGGCTCATATGTATACGAACCCATTCCTTGCAAAGCATTGACACATTCTACCCAGCCTTCCTTCTCATCCTCATCATGATTCAATAACATTTCTTCCAATGGGTATTCAACATTAATCATAGCATTTGTGTCATCAACAATTACCTCGGTCACAAGATCCACAATGAACACACTTCGTTGCTATTAGGCTGCTCATTGACTTGCAAACATGGAACACAACGTTTTCATCACCTACCTGGAAGGTGAGTTCCCCTAATTACACATCAACTAAGGCCTTCCTTGTAGCTAGGAAAGGTCTCCCCAATATGATTTGCATCTTGTAGCCAACGTCACAGTCAAGAATCACAAAATATGCAGGAAGTATAAACTTGTCGACCTGAACTAGCACATTATCAATTATCCCCAATGGCCTCTTCATTGTCCTATCTGCCATTTGTAACCGCATGGATGTGGGTCTTGGTTGCCCAATCCCCAATGTCTTAAACACAGAATATGACATCAAGTTAATGCTAGCCCCCAAATTACACAAAGCATTGGCAAAATCGGCATTACCAATAGTGCATGGGATTGTAAAGGCACCGGGGTATTCTAGCTTTGGAGCCATGGAATGCACAATGGAACTCACTTGATGTGTCATTTTGATCGTTTCACAGTTCATCGATCTTTTCTTTGTCACCAAAACCTTTATAAACTTGGCATACCCCGGCATTTGCTCTAGAGCTTCGACCAAAGGCATATTTATAGAAAAACTTTTCATCATATCATTGAATTTCTTGAATTGATTTTTATTGCTTTGTTTTGCTAGACTTTTGAGGATATGGTGGAGGAGGCCTTGGCAAAGGAGCCTTGGCTTTGGGCACTACGGGTTCCGGTATGTCTATCACGTGTTCCCTAGATGGGTTCACATCATTTTGTGTTTCCTCCATGTTGTCATCAATGTCTATCCTCACTTTATCATTCACATTCTCATCATTCACTTGCACATCATTGCTTTGCTCATCATCATCTTGCACCAACACATTGTTGTGACAAAAAACACTCACACAAGTGCACGTGATCATCAAGTAATAGAGTAGTGAGTAGAGTATCATTCCCACGAAGATTTATGATTAACTGTTGACTGATTCAAACCCAATTTCTTTATCTACCCAAGAGATAGTTCACAAAAGAGAGATGTAATTGTTTTACTACTTAACTATAAAGAATTAATCTAACTAAAACAAGTAACCAAACGAATAGCAATTACGAGTAACAAACAGTAGGAGAAGATATTCCAGGGTCACGGGCATAGTTACAATCGTGTTGTGTTCTTGGCTCGAAATGACTAATCAATTTATCTGGGTTATTCATTGACAGGGTTAATATTACTCATAAGAATCTGTCGAGTTCTTACTCGCCTATTCAAGTCAATGACTATATGTCTATGGAATTAAGATTAATCAAGAACGCATTTACAATTCCTGTATTTCAACCAAGCAAGACAATTGGGTATATGTCTATCCCAATTGCAAATCCGTTCTCCGAGGCCCGGGTTCAAGAACTTGCTCTATTTAATTCTATATGCAATCTAAAGTTCCCACTTTCGAGTTCAACTAAAGATTAGTATATAGTATTTCACTGTTAGCTACTCAACAAAATAATTAAGAACAAAATTAAATAAACAACCCAATATGATAAACAAACTTTTTCAAATTAAACTTCAAACAACAATATTCATGTTTTACCCACGACCCTAGAACAATGGGTCTTAGCTGCTCATACTAGTGTTCACCATAAATAAGTTCAATTTCATCACAAAACAGCAAAAACAAGAGAAGAAAAGAAGAACTTGATGGTCCAAACTCCTCCTTGCCTCTTGCCTCTTGCCTCTCTATTTCTTCCCCTAAACTCTGAAAAACCTGTCCACTTAACCTTGGGCGAGCTTGACTTTATATAGGTTAAGTGGGTTTCCCTCCAGATTTCCAATTTTACCCCTAGATAACTTTTTTTTCCGGACCGGACACGCGCGAGCTCGCGCGTAACTTCGCGCGTGATTCTGCCTCAGCCTTTCTTACGCTCGAACTACTGCGCGACTTCGTGCGTTTGAAGCTTGATTTCGTCCATTTTTTCGTCTCGTCTTTGCGCGCACTCGACTCCGAGGGGTTGTTCTTGCTCATAAATCATTCCAATATCCTCTTGAAAATATCATATAGCCTCCTCATCCTGCAATGTATACATATCACAATTAGAGCCTATTTTTCGTCAATTAACCATAATATGTCATTGGAATATAATCAAGCGGAAGCATAAACAATAGCTAAATCACCTAGATTTTGCCTATTATCAACACCCCACACTTATTTCATTGCTAGTCCTCGAGCAATTAACTATACTCTCTAGAGAATCCTTCACTCAACCATTTCCCTTAACGCATTACACCTAGAACAATGTACATGTATTACGCCTAGCAGTGAACAATCCTAGCCCCAAAATCGACTCTCAAGTGCCATGCAATATTCACACTTCCTCAAAGTACTCTACACATAAGTCAAGACTTGCTTTTCCATCACGAATCATATGCCCTCACAATTACATCAACAAAAACTGAGTTCAATCCACCACATTCAATTCATATACTCACATATATCAAGGAAATCACTCACTCTCACAAAAGAGGTCACATGCATGCAATTGGTACCATAAGCTTGCCCTTAATGTAAAGCTCTACTAATGTAGGTTAGCTCGATCCAAAATCAATTAGGACTTTTCATGGTTGTAATGTGGGCTAAGGGACGGGTATGATATATTTAGGAATAGTGACTCAACCCCTAAGCACTTTAACATATCACAAGAGCAATTTTTTTAGTGCAAATTCTTCAACCCACTTCTCATTCACACACAATAGCATCCCCCAAATACTCCCTTCTTCTTTAAGCACTCTATTAATTCATTCCCATTAGCTGGAACAAGACATAATGTAATCATCTCTTTTCTTTTTCTCCAGTTTATTCTTCTTGTCACTCAATTTCTGCTAGTGGTGTATTCGTTTACAATATAAGTACACCTTTCATCCTTTTATTTGTTCCACTCAAAAGTCACCCCACACTTATTTCCTTCTTACTTCTTTTAGCGCTCCTCTTACAATTAAAGTGCTTTAAGAGGTAAAAGGATCAAAATAATGTCAATTAAGAACAAAAGGGTATAGGCTTGTAATGCGGGTGCCAAACAAAAGTCTAAAGGCTCAAAAGGGTTAACTAGGGACAAATTTTATTTGTGATAAGCCATTAAGCTCAAAAAGGTCAAAGAAAGCTTAACATCATTTTTCAAACCGAGCATCACCTAAAATTTTGCTTCAACTCATATACCGGGCAAGTTCTAGACACAAGTACACTACATGGACTACACAAATACTCACCACACATGGAATATGACTCATTTAAATCAGCTCATCAAGACGCTCCATTACGAGCATTCAATTCAGTAACAAACATACAAATTAAGGCACTTTCAGTGAGATTCAACAATTAGGACTAAGCATTACACTCTAGGGTCTATTGTGTTCAGGTGTGTCAATGCTATGGGTTTTCTTTCAAATTTTTTATAGCTCGTAACCCATTACCCTAATCTACAAATCAAAAAGAAAACAAAAATAAAAACTACCTATGTCCGGTTCAAGCTAAACCCTTGGAAAAGAACCGCGACTTAAAGGAAAACCAAGGGGGAATTTCTACACTACCTAAGAAAAAATAAAAAATCTTTTTGTTGTCTTCTTTAGACTCACTTCCCTCAAGAATATCGTCTAAAAGATCCGTCATCAGGAAGAGCCTACAATTTTTTTTTCTCGACTCAGTCCCTCAAGAACCCCGTCGAAAGGGATCCGTCGTCAGGTCGAGCCATTTATCTAAATTAACAAAAAAACTACTCCTGCTTAGCAAAAACTATCAAGTCAACATGAAACAAACAAGACAACCCGACAATTTGTACAACTATATACAGCATACAATGAGGGAATCTCCCACTCCACACTTAAAAAGAAGACATGTCCCCATGGCTTAAAATTTAAAAGAGCAGTGAGGTGAAGAGACTTCCCTGAAGCTTCACTCTTGATCGGAAATGGTTTCGGGGTTCACGTTGCATGCACACCCCAAAGCTCGCAGCCAACCCATGAACTTCTTTTCCGACTTGACTTGTCGGTCAGCTATCGCGTCCACACGAGTGCCCAAATCATTCAAGGAGGTACGTAGACCAGCCACCTCCTGCTCCAATGTGGTGTGCCGGGACACTCTGGCAGTTCCTGAAGAAGACGCTGCTCGTGACAGTGCTGCAGCTGTTGCGCTGGGCACTTGGGCCTGTGCTTCGCCCTCCACATCCATTTGCTCTTCCTCCTCCGATGCATCAGAACCACTCTCATCCTCTCGACCTGCCACTGCTGCTAAGGCTGCCTCCGTGGTGTTCGTGCCAGGTCGGATATTGTGGCTTTGTCTTACCAGCCCGTCCACACGAGTATTTTCAGGCACCTGCACATTCCTGCAAAGCTTAGTCACCAAAGATGGGAAAAAAGCCATACTAGCATTGGGGACATCAGATAAACATCTCGGCGTGGATCACTTTGGCCATGTCAAAGGGAAGACCCTTGATGAAGCACCAAATCAATATAGCCCGGGTTCCATTCACCTCTGTAGTATTTGTGGAGGGAATAAGGTGACTGTTAATCACATACAGCCAGCTCTTCTCCTCTGGAGTTAAGACGGATGAGTGGAACTTCTCTCCATGTTCCAGCCACTCTATCATTTTTCCTGGTGCGTAAATTTCATCAAAGAAGCGCTCCCACTTGGCATTAGTTGGATTTCACCCATATTTATAAAAGTCATTATTCTCAGGCAGAGGGTCGGGCAATTGATAAGCTGTGCGTATCGCCTCAATGGAGGCATCCACCGCCTTACGGCGCACTGTGACCACATGGTTGACATGCTCTGGTAGATTAGCATAGAATTCGCGTACAACCATTACATTAGCCTCCCCTGGCTCGTCAATGAAGGCCTGTAGACCCCGCTCCATCAACTCATTATACATGTGGGGGCATCGTTCCTTGACCTTTTTGATATTGATGCCTCTCTCCGGAATTGCCTTCTTGGCAGCCTTCTCTGTAAAACGGGTCTGAGCCTCAAGAGAGACAAATTTGTTGCTGTCATAGGAACGTGCAGGAGCTGCCTTTTGGCGGCTTGAGGTTGGACCCGTGGCTTGTTGCTTTTTCGATGGTGCCATAATACCTGCAAAACGAGGACACATTAGCTCAGCCCAACAAAAATAGTGTGACTTGATGCGGTTACTCAGACTTCACACGCAAAATTGGTCACAACTACATAATCATGCTCATTGAGGCCTTTCCATAAACACATTGTGGGCATTAGGCTCTCACAACTTTTTTCAAAGGGTCTTGCAACAAGGGCTTCCCACAAAAGCTCATCCATAACCCAAATCAAGTACTACCCACCCCACACTTACAACAAACTAACCCAACAATATATTTCACCAAGTTTGAACACCAAATCACAAAACACATCTACACTAATGGCATAAAATACAACATAACAAAATCTGAAAATAGAAAGAGAAAAAGAAAGAAAGACTAAAACTAGGGCTCATACCATGTTAAAAATCGCGAGATAGGGAGATGATGCTAGTGATTTCTTTTTGGGAAGGGAATCGTGAGAGAGGTTAATGGAGGTAGGGGTGCTAGAATTTGGTGTCTTTGAAGGGTTTGGGATATTTTGGAAGAGGGGATATGGGTTTTGTTTAATAGAAAGGGGGGGGGGAGGGTTAAATGTGTCTAAACAAATAACCTATTAAACTACAAAAATAAAAGAAATAAAAAGAAAAACTAAAACTAAAAAGAAAAACAAAACACCTGAAAAGTTCCAAGCTAAAAGGCTCGCCCAGGCGCACGAGCATACGCGCGAAGTTTGGAGCTCGCGCGTTTGTTCGCGCGCTTCTGTTGAGTTCTAGGAAGAAAGGTTCGCGAACTTGTGCGTGAAGTTTGGAGCTCGCGCGCTTCCGTTGAGTTCCAGGCAGAAAGGTTCGCCCAGGCGCGCGAGCATACGCGCGAAGTCGCGCTCCTGGGCGTTTAGTTTTGCATTTAATGTCACCTGTTTTGCTCCTGGTTGATGGTCCTTTCACCCGCCCTTCATCGCCTGCATTTGTTAGTAAGTTAAAACTCAAAATCAAACACTACTACTATCGATGGGTTGCCTCCCAACCAACGCCTTATTTAACATCGTGGCACGACGGTTACAACATTTCAATGGGTTGCCTTCCATCCAGCGCCTGATTTAACGTCGCGACACGACTCAACATGTTATCAAGCATCCTTCAAGTCCAATGAGCTCTTGTGACGTGCAAAGTTACCACCCCAGTAATGTTTTATCCATTGACCGTTCACCAAGAAAGTGCCAGTGGAACTCATATCTCTCAATTCCACGGCTCCATGAGGCTTCACGCTTACCACAACAAAAGTGCCCAACCAACGAGATTTAAGCTTTCCGGGAAAAAGCTTCAACCTCGAATTGAACAACAGAACTTCTTGCCCTGGCTCGAACTCTCGATGTTGAATGTGCTTGTCATGCCACCTCTTAGTCTTTTCTTTATACAATTTGGCATTCTCATATGCATGTAATCGAAACTCCTTGAGCTCATCGAGTTGCAGTAACCTCTTCTCTCCAGCTAACTCCCCATCCATGTTTAGCTTCTTTATTGCCCAATAAGTCTTGTTCTCAAGTTCGACGGGCAAGTGACATGCCTTCACATACACCAATCTATAAGGAGAAGCACCTATGGGAGTTTTGTATGCTATTCGATACGCCTACGATGCGTCGTCTAACTTTCCGGCCCAATCTTTTCTATTTGCACTCACTGTTTTCTCAAGAATTTGCTTGACCTCTCTATTTGAAACCTCCACTTGACCACTCGTCTGTGGATGATAGGCAGTGGAGACCTTATGCTTGACTCCGTACTTTGCAAGGACATTGTTTAACAGTTTGTTGCAGAAATGCATACCTCCATCGCTGATCAACACTCTGGGAGTTCCAAAGCGTGTGAAGATATGCTTCTTGACAAAGCTTACCACCACCTTTGCATCATTAGGGGTAAGAGAAATGGCCTCCACCCACTTAGACACATAATAAACTGCCACCAAGATGTATCTATAGCCGT
The DNA here is from genome assembly GCF_000393655.2 of Nicotiana sylvestris. NCBI lineage: Eukaryota > Viridiplantae > Streptophyta > Magnoliopsida > Solanales > Solanaceae > Nicotiana > Nicotiana sylvestris. The sequence goes on from NC_091058.1 coordinate 62,524,229, forward strand.
TCGAGTAAGGAAAAGGTCCCATGAAGTCAATTCTCCAAACATCGAAAAGCTCCACTACCAGGATGTTTTGCATCGGCATCTCGTGCTTCTTAGTGATCGTCCCGATTCTTTGGCACCTGTCACATATTTTAACAAAGGTGTGTGCATCTCTAAACAATTTCAGCCAATAGAAACCTGATTGTAGCACTTTTTGGGCGGTCCTGTCTCCATCGTGATGACCTCCGTATGACGAGGCGTGACAACTATAAAGTACGGCACTCATCTCCTCCTCAGGAACACATCTCCGCACCAACTGATCTGCACATAGCCTGTATAAGAATGGCTCATCCCACATGTAGAGCCTCACATCATGCAAGAACCTTCGTCTATTGTCTGGTGTCAATTCTGGTGGTGTCACCCCACTTGCAATAAAGTTCACATAATCTGCATACCACGGGGTGGTACTTGAGGTGATTGCCAATAACTACTCATCAGGGAATGTTTCTTTGATTGCATCCCCTTCAGCTACATGGTTCCGATTTTCTAATCTGGACAATTGATCAGCCACTTGATTCTCTGTTCCTTTGCGGTCTCGGATCTCTAAATCAAACTCTTGCAGCAGTAGGACCCACCAAATCAGTCTCGGCTTGGCATCCTTTTTATCAAATAGGTACCTGATGGCTGAATGATCTGTGTAAACGATGACTTTGGTCTCCACAAGATATGACCTGAACTTGTCAAACGCCCACACCACTGCAAGCAACTTTGTTTCAGTGACGGTGTAGTTCATCTGAGCTGGATTCAAAGTTTTGCTCGCATAGTAGATGGAGTGGAATATCTTATTTCTCCTTTGCCCCAAGACAGCACCAACAGCCAAGTCGCTAGCATCGCACATCAACTCGAATGGCTGCTCCCAATCCGGAGCAATTATAATTGGTGCAGTAACCAACCTTCTTTTTAGCTCCTCGAATGCCTTCAAACAGGTATCATCAAATTTGAAGGCAACATCTTTCTCAAGCAACCTGCACAAGGGAGAGGAAATTTTCAAGAAATCTTTAATGAAACGACGATAAAAACCTGCATAGCCCAAGAAACTGCGAATGCCCTTGACAGATATCGGTGGGGGAAATTTTTCAATCACTTCCACCTTTGCCTTGTCCACCTGCAGACCATCTTTGGACACCTTGTGCCCCAGGACTATACCTTCACGTACCATGAAATGGCACTTTTCCCAGTTTAGCACCAAGTTAGTCTCTTCACACCTAGCAAGTACTTTATCAAGGTTCATCAAGCAGTTATCAAAAGAGCAACCAAACACAGAAAAATTGTTCATGAACACTTCCACAAACCTCTCAACTATGTCAGTAAAAATGGCCATCATACACCTTTAAAAAGTCGCAGGTGCATTACAAAGACCAAAAGGCATTCGCTTGAACGCATACGTGCCATAAGGACACGTAAAAGTGGTTTCTCTTGGTCCTTTGGGGCTATAGCAATCTGATTATACCCTGAGTAACCATATAAGAAGCAATAGTACTCCTGGCCAGCTAATCTATCAAGCATTTGGTCAATAAAGGGGAGGGGAAAGTGGTCCTTCCGGGTGGCATTGTTCAATTTTCTGTAATCAATGCAAATTCTCCACCCGGTGACAGTTCTTGTAGGTATTAAATCATTATTCTCATTAACTACTATAGTCACCCCCCCTTTCTTGGGTACACATTGGACGGGGCTTACCTATTTGCTGTCTGAGATAGGGAATACAATACCTGCATCGAGCCACTTAATCACTTCTTTTCTTACCACCTCTTTTATAATTGGATTGAGTCGGCGTTGTTGCTCTACACTGGGCTTGTGTCCATCCTCCATGAGGATTTTGTGCATGCAAAAGGATAAACTAATGCCCTTAATGTCAGACATAGTCCACCCAAGTGCTCACTTGTGCTCACATAGCACTCTCAACAGCTTTTCTTCCTGCAATTTAGACAAGTCACATGAGATAATAACAGGTAAAGTGTCAGAGTCACCCAAATAAGCATATTGCAGGTGAGGTGGAAGGGGTTTAAGTTCCAATTTTGGGGCTTCCTAAATTGATGGCCTTAGAGGAGGCCCCTCTGGTCTATTCAAAGGCTCGAAGGGGTGCGTCCCTTGCAGGTACACACAAGATGTATCAAGGATGTGCATCATCTCCTCAACCTCCTCATCAGCCCCCAGGCTATCAAGTAACATAAGTGCTTTCTCTAGAGAATCGTCTAGATATACACTCGGATAACGAATCTGCTCATCAGCCTCAACAACAAATATCATTGAGAGCTCCTCATAGTGGCGGGAAAGTTGGATTGCTCTGTAGACATTAAAAACTGCTTCCATGTCATCTACCCGCAAAATCATCTTTCCCTCTCTCACTTTGATAATTGCATCACCAGTAGCTAAGAGGGGTCGCCCCAATATGATTGGAACCAGTTCATCAGCCACATAATCGAGGATAATGAAATCAGCTGGGAAGATAAATTTCCCAATCTGCAGCAACACATCTTCAATCACCCCTTCAGGGTGTGCTATCGATCTGTCAGCCAGCTGCAACATCACAGTAGTTGGCCTTGGAGCTCCTAGACCCAGTTGTTTGAACAAAGATAGGGGCATCAAATTTATGCTTGCCCCCAAATCACAAAGAGCACGACCCACATCAACATTACCAATACGCACATGAATCGTAAAGCTGCCGAGATCCTTAAGCTTTTGAGGGAGCTTATTTTGGACCCTAGAAGTGCACTCCTTAGTAAGTGCAACTGTCTCAAAGTCAGTTAATCTTCTCTTGTGAGCCACTATATCTTTTATGTATTTAACATACTTTGGAATTTCACGAAGCACATCAACGAGTGGGATATTCAATTGAACTTGGCTCAACATAGAGAGGAATTTTGTGAACATGCGATCATCAGTCTTTTTCTGCAATCTTTGGGGAAAAGGTGGTGGTGGTCTAGGGGCCTCCATGGGCTCTGAAATTTCAGCAGCATTCTTTTGCTCTTGAGTCACTTTAGGGATCAACTCTCCCTCAGGTATGGGCTTGTCTTTCTTTTTCTTTGGCACTTCCTCTAGCTCCCTCCCATTTCTAAGTGTAACTGCATTCACTTGAGGGTTCTTTTCTGTATCACTGGGGAGGGCGCCTGCAGGTCTAGTGTTTTGAGTTGTTGCTAACTGCCCCATTTGCCTTTCAAGATTTCTGAAGTTAGTCCTGAGTTGCTGATTGTCAATCAACAACTTCTTTAGCAGATCATTGGTACTTTCTTCCATTTGTTGGGGTGGTCTCTGAGGCTGATTGAAATTCCCTTGGGGTCTATGCTGATTCTGCTGATTTCCACCCCATGAGAAGTTGGGATGATTCCTCCAACTTCGATTGTAAGAATTCCCGTATTGTGCATGCTGATTCGGTGGACCTCTGTTCTGTTGCTCCACATAATAGATGGATTTTGGATTCGTGGGGTACATATCACTCATATGACTGTCACCACAGAGTTCGCAACAAATAGTCATCTGTTGTACGTGTTGCATTATCTGTGGTTGCTACATTGTCATCCGAGTCATCTGATTGGCCAGCTTTGCAATATGGGCTCTCATGGCTGACACTTCGTCTAACTCAAGTAACCCAGCTGATTTTTACTTAACTACCTTTCGTGAATCACCCTCACCTTCCCAGTTATTATCATTAACAGTGAAGTTATTTAGCAAGATTTGGATTTCACTGTACGGTCTGTCCATGCAACTACCCCCACAATCGGAATCAAGATTCATCTTTGAAGCATCATCTAACCCATCTACAAAAGTGTGACCCAATACCTCGTCCGTCTGGCAATAATGAGGACAGTCTCTGAGCATCTTCTTGTACCTTTCCCATGCTTGACGCAGTGTCTCGCCCGCTCGTTGTTCAAACCCAAGAATTTGACTCCTCAATACCTTTATTTTCTTAGTGGGGAAAAACTTGATTAAGAATTTCCTCGCCAGATCATCCCAGGTGAGGATTGAATTTGCTGGATCTTTATTCAACCACTCCTTAGCTTCCCCAATCAGTGAAAAGGGGAAAAATGTTAGCCTGACATAGTCCTTGGAAACGTTCGGATAGTTGTAGGTATCCGTAATTTCCAAGAAATTCTGAATGTGCCTCTGCGGGTCTTCATGAGGTAAACCCACAAACAGCCCTGTGGATTGGATCAACTGCACCATGTATTGTTTCAGCTCAAAGTGCCCAGTGATGTCAGGGTTCACAATAGCCTCAGTCATATTAGCCAGACTGGGCCTTGCAGCTTCAATCACCGCGCGTTCCTCATTACCTGCCATCTCAGTTGGCTGTGGTTGAACTACGATGTCCAACTCTCTTTCAATTCTGGTTCTCGCGTCACCTCCCTCCTTAATCTGTTAAGTGTTTGTTCAATTTCGGGATCAAAAGGAAGGAGATTGTTTGTGCTTCTACTTCTTCGCATTCAATAGAAACTCCAGTATTAGCACAAACAAAGTGAACTGAAAGTTAAAACTCGAATAAATAAGTAATAAAAGATCAATTCAGTCAAGTAGCTAATTTTTAAGTCCCCGGCAACGGCGCCAAAAACTTGTTGTGACCAAAAACACTCACGCAAGGGCACGTGATCGTCAAGTAATAGAGTAGTGGGTAGAGTATTGTTCCCACGAATACTTATGATTAACTGTTGACTGATTCAAACCCAATTTCTTTATCTACCCAAGAGATTGTTCACAAAAGAGAGATGTAATTATTTTACTACTTAACTATAAAGAATTAATCTAACTAAAACAAGTAACCAAACGAATAGCAATTACGAGTAACAAACAGTAGGAGAAGATATTCTAGGGTCACGAGTATAGTTAGAATCGTGTTGTGTTCTTGGCTCGAAATGACTAATCAATTTATCTGCGTTATTGATTGACAGGGTTAATATTACTCATAAGAATCTGTCGAGTTCTTACTCGCCTATTCAAGTCAACTCAGTGCATATATGTCTATGGAATTAAGATTAATCAAGAACGCATTTACAATTCCTGTATTTCAACCAAGCAAGGCAATTGAGTATATGTCTATCCCAATTGCAAATCCGTTCCCCAAGGCCCGGGTTCAAGAACTTGCTCTATTTAATTCTATGTGCAATCTAAAGTTTACACTTTCGAGTTCAAATAAAGATTAGTAGATAGTATATCACCATTAGCTACTCAACAAAATAATTAAGAACAGAATTAAATAAACAACCCAATATGATAAACCAACTTTGTCAAATTAAACTTCAAACAACAACATTCATGTTTTACCCACGACCCTAGAACAATGGGTCTTAGCTGCTCATACTAGTGTTCATCATAAATAAGTTCAATTTCATCACCAAACAGCAAAAACAAGAGAAGAAAAGAAGAACTTGATGGTCCAAACTCCTCCTTGCCTCTTGCCTCTTGCCTCTCTATTTCTTCCCCTAAACTCTGAAAAACCTCTCCACTTAACCTTGGGCGAGCTTGACTTTATATAGGTTAAGTGGGTTTCCCTCAAGATTTCCAATTTTACCCCTAAATAACTTTTTTTCCGAACCGGACACGCGCGAGCTCGCGCGTAACTTCGCACGTAATTCTGTCTCATCCTTTCTTACGCGCGAACTACTGTGCGACTTCGCGCATTTGAAACTTGATTTTGTCCATTTTTTCGTCTCGTCCTTGCGCGCACTCAACTCTGAGGGGTTGTTCTTGCTCATAAATCATTCCAATATCCTCTTGAAAACATCATATAGGCTCCTCATCCTGCAATGTATTCATATCACAATTAGAGCCTATTTTTCGTGAATTAACCATAATATGTCATTGGAATATAATCAAGCGGAAGCATAAACAATAGCTAAATCACCTAGATTTCGCCTATTATCACACATTATCACTCACAATCTTCCTTGGATTAGAGGTACTAGCAACTCTACCTCTACCAGTCCTTGTAATCACTGCCATAGCATGGCCCGTATTGTTCTCACCCTTCGGGTTTGCTACCATATCACTACGTAGTTCCCCCTTAGGGAGTGTGTTTAATACTTGAGAATTTGGCCAAGTTGGACTTCCAAGTTGCGGATAGAAGTGTTATGGGAGGCTAATTGGGCATCAGAGTCGGAATTTTTCTTCATCATTTGCTCAGACATGGATTCAATCCGTCCCATCTCATTGTCGGAAGAGCTAGGACCTTGCGATGGATATGGAGGCATGTTGTTTGGTTGTTGATACATCAGAGGCCTTTGAAATCCCGGCCCCCGATTCCCTTGATTATTGTTATTCCAACCGCCTTGATTGTTATTTCCTCCCCAATTACTATTATTGTTGCTACCCCAATTGCCCTGGTTTCCTTGGTTACCCCAATTCTGATTATTGTTGTTCCCCCAATTGCTTTGGTTGTTGTTGTTGTTGCCACTATTCCAATTTCCTTGTTGACTTTTATTTCCCCGATTTGGATTCTTGTTGTTCCCCCAATTGCTTTGGTTTCCCTGTGATCTCCATTGTTGTTGATTCGAAGCATTGTTCCGTTGACCTTGGTAATTATTAACATATTGCACCTCTTCACTTTTATCATCATATGACTCATCTTGATTGTAACCACTACCACTTTGCTCAAATTGATCCGGATTTTTTTGAACTTGTTGACCTCTTTTCCTTTTCATCATGTTCACTTCTTACATAGCGTTCACTTGCTTTGGCCCTTGTATTTGTTGCAATTGTGCCTTGGCCAATTGATTTATGGTGGTTGTCAAATCCGCTATAGCTTGTCCGTGGTCAAGAAGCTCGTTATGTAGGTGAATAACATTCGAATCACCCTAAGGAATGTTAACTCTACTTTGCCAAGATGAAGAAGTATCCGCCATCACATCTAATATTTCACATGCTTCGGCATATGGCGTGTTCATGAAATTACCCCCCACGAGTCGATTCACCACACACTGGTTAGTTGTATTTATCCCCCTATAAAAGGTTTATTTGATCATGGCTTCGGTCATGTCCTTATTAGGGCACTCCTTTACCATCATCCGGTACCTTTTCCAAATTTCATGCAGCGGTTTATTTGGCTCTTGTTTAAAAGCAAGGATCTCATCTCTTAGTATTGCCATATGTCCCGGCGAAAAGAACTTTGCAATGAATTTCTCGGTCAACTCATCCCAAGTGTGTATGGTATAGTTGGGTAACCTCTCCAGCCAATCTAAAGCCTTCCCCCCTAGAGGAAGGGGGGAAAGCCTTAACCTCAATGCGTCCTCAGATACATTCGTCTGCTCTCTTCCCCATCATGTGTTCACAAAACCTTTGAGATGCTTATATGCGTTTTGGTGTGGAGCTCCGGTGAAGAAACCCCTCTCTTCCAGCAGTGTAAGCATGACATTGGTTATTTGAATGTTGCCCACCCTAATCGTTGGCAGGACTATTACACTTGCATAGCCTTCATTGGGCAACACCCTGTGTGCTGACCTTGGAGGAGGTGGGGGAGGGTTTGGGACGTTGTCATTAGGCGGCCGGACTCTCCTTTGTATTTGAGGTTTGGGTTGAACCTCATCCACTTGATCGTTATCTACCTCCTCCCCTAATTGCAAATTTCCGAGGGCTTCATTGTTAAGAGCCATTTAGTACCTAGAAGCAATTTACGCACAAGATTAGAACAACAGAAGGAAAGAAAAACACAACACACAAATACTCAGATATATATCTAAAACTATCTAACTCCCCAGCAACGACACCAAAAATTGATCGGGTCCAAGCCTGCACTACTATTGAGTAGAGAGGATGGTCGGTGCAGTAGAATCACACTATTTAGATATCCACCTTGGTCCAAGCCTCCTAGGTGGATATCTAATGGGTAGTAGAATCTAGGGCAAGCTTGTGATTAATTGGGGTCGTAATATAGCAATCACACCCGAGTGCTCACTCTATACCTCTCGGAAGTTTGAGTGATTTTTCCCAATTTGGCTTTCTCAAGTCCAAATGGGTATTCATGCAATTCAAGTGATTTTAGCTCAAGTCGGGTATTACTATCTCTAGGTTTAACTCTTTAATTGGGGCTATCAATTTCTTGAGTTCACCCCAATTCCTTGTTAGCCTAGCTTTCCTAGACTTAGTCCTCTTTGTCAAGTAGAGACTAAGTCATAAAGGCATGAATCAGTGTTTGCAACCACTAATTCTAAAGTTCTATCAAGAACTAGGCTAAATATCACTAATCCATACACATTCAAACCCTAAAATTCAATACCGATCAGATACCCACACTAGGGTAGGGTCACAACACTAGATATGGGTTTATCTACTCATGAAAATAACATAAATCAAAGAGGAAATAAAGGATAAAATCCATAATACTAGATTAAAATATGAAAAGCCAATGTTAAAAAGGTGAATCTAGTTCAAAATTTCAAAAAATAGAAACTACAGCCGTCTCACGTACTCAGCAAAACATAACTTAAACTAATAATGTGATAAAGATCTATTTATACTAGGCTGAAATTTTCGAACAAAAATGCCCTTGCGGAAGTTTCGCGCCCGCATAATTCTGACCGCAACCACACACTTACTTTCGCGGCCGTATAATATTGAGTGCGATCCGCATTTATTTATATCTAAGACTAGGATGCACCTTGTTTCGTAGACCACATAATTTCCATCGCGGGCGCGTAGTGGATTTTCATGGCCGCGTAATTCCACCGCAGACCACACTCTTGTTGTTGCTTGAATTTGTTAATTCTCTGAATCTCCTCCACCACGATCTGCATAATTCTAACCGCAGCCGCGGTGAGACTTTCGTGGCCGCTTCTTTCTGATGCAGTCTGCGTCCATGTTTTTGCCCAAAAACCACCTCTCTGATTCTCCAATTCTATGTCCACGAATTAATGACCGCGTCTGGATTGATACTTTTACGGCCGCACTTTTCTATCGCAGTCCGCGTTCCACAGCTCTTGGCCCAGTCTTTGTCTTTGTTCAAGTTTTACTCCCTTTTGAGTTGATCATGGCTTCTTTGGCTCATTGTGAACAATCCCTGCAAGAAAGCATAATATGTTAGTTTTCGGGAATACCTTTACGCATTTAAAGCTCAAAACGCAAGTAAAAAGAGAGCAAATAATGGTTAAAATCCCCACTTATAATTCATCTTGCCTAAAACTGCTATATCATGCCTACTTCCTTACCCGTGTTATTACATTCCCGCAAATATTTTATGAACTAAATTGACTTCTCCTTTTTGTCTTTCTTCTCTATTCTTTCCATGTTCATTTTTTCTATATTATTTATTGCTTTTACATATTCTATCATGCAAATACTTGGCAATGTGTTATTATCTCTGCATAAAGCATGCCCTCATTATACTCTACTCGTGCCAATTATCAACATAGAGACTTCTTGATGAATGTCCACGCTCTTCCAAAAATTACCCTTTTTTAATCGAAAAAGCTTATTTGCGGTAGGCTAGTCGATCAGCAGTGAAATCGACGGTGCCATGCCTTTCTCTCTCAAGTTGTCCACTTGGGAGACCAGGCTAGACCATTCTAGAAACCCTACTCCAACTTGAAATGTACATGCATCATGCTAAACCTTGTACGGGTTAGAGCGTTATTAACGTAACAACCCGCTAAGATAAACCTTATCCAAAGTCTGATGGGATTTCCACAATCCCAATGGACACTATCATATTACGTGCATTACTTAGAGAAAATGTGCCAACGTGTTGATCATTATTGCATAAATAGTAAAATATGGAGGGAAACGGGATAATCATTGTCTGCAGAAAATGAAGCATGAAGTCCCCAGGTTTGGTATGGTCCAAACCATCCCACCTTTGCTACTTGACTGGTGGAAAGACGTTGCACCTTGCGATAAGAATCATGTGAGAAGAGTACTTGGTGACCTGCCCTCTTTGCTTAACATTCGACCAAATAGGGCATTGATTGAGGTTGTTACCATATTCTGGGACGAGAAAAGAGATGTCTTTGATTTAGCAATATAGAAATGACTTCTCTCCTAGAAGAAATAGGAGGATGCGCTAAGTTGCCATGGGATAGTCTGGGATTACTAGTACCAGAGAATCGTAACCCCCGTAGTTTTCTAAAGATGTTGGGTTTTAAGAAAAATGATGAGCTGCTTTGTTTAAAGAAATCATACATCCCTTTTGAATATCTTAACGAGAGTTATGGGCATACAAAGTCGTATCATATTCATCATGATGAACTTGCCATTACTTCCATGGGTTGGATGCACTGCCAGGTTTATGTGTTCATCGTCTGCTTCTTGGGGTTGCTGATATTTTTAATGAAAGGAGTAAAGATTCATACTCGCTTGGCCATGGTCGCCACGACCATGATGGAAGGCATCGAGGTACAAACTTATACTATCATCCCTATGATCTTAGCTGAAATGCACCGCACTCTCGATTAGAACAAGCGGGGATTTGGACACTTTGAGGGTTGTAATCTGTTACTACTAGTCTGGTTGCTGGAACACTTTAGAGAGGAGAGTATCGTCAAGAGCTTCTGCGAGGGCCGTCGAATGACTACATAGCTTACCATCACCCAAAGAAAATGAAATTTATCCCAGACATGTTTTCACAACCTGGAAATGTTGTAAGTTGGGTACGTTTTTTCAGTAATCCGACGGATGAGCAGGTACATTGGATGTTTGAGTGGTTTCTTTGTAGTGAGTTCATCATCAGGTCAAGAGGGAATACTCATTGTTTACTAATCAGGTTGCAATCCATCTATCCTTATTCTCCTATAAGGGTAATGAGGCAAGCGAGAAGAAAACAAGTCATACCTCGGGTTTCCAACATGGTCGAGTACAAGGCAGATTTCAAAGGAGACGTCATTTCATTCAAGTTTGAGGCACAACACATGTGGAACAAAAATATCATTGTGGAAAGAGAAACCATTGAGCCAAACAGGTATCATGCCGGTTATGTGTACTACTATTTATCATGGTTGGAGGATGACGTAGCGGGAGACGTCAAGCCATGAGTCATTATGAAGGACAGGATCATAGATGATGTTGTTGAGGCACATGTTAAATACAGAAGGCTACGCAAAAGGGTTTTCAAGTCTAAAGGTAAACATCTGGAACAACACAAAGTAAACACGGAGGCGATAAAGGAATGGAAGGAGATGGCCACTAAGTCAACAGAGAGATTAGAATACTTAGAACAAGGATTGATTGAGCTCGAGGGAAAGATGAGAAAGAGACTCTCAGATTGTCAAGGCACGAATGGCAGTGAAGGAGGGCATCTAGGAAAAGCTTACTTACTGTTAGATATGTGTGATCTAGGGAACTTGATTGATGGGGTTAAAAGAGCCAAGCACGAAGAAGGTCCTTCAGGGACTAAGTAGACTAGGAAATGATGTTCTTTACTGCTTTCTAGCTTAGCTTTAGATTTTGATTGTAATAAGGCTAAATGCCATTAGTAACTTTACTATTATTGTCGATTTAGTAAAAGATTGACTCATTTTTCTCTAAGTCTATGTGTCGCTTAGGCCTATCTTGGGCGCAATGAGGTCCCCAAATTAGGACGCAAATTATTGCATGACTTTGTGATACATGTTTTAATATTGTAAACACTCTTTTAATATTCCTTACTAACTTAGTTAACTTTTACCTTTTTTTTTCTTTTGATTATTCCCATTCCCAAAGGTTGATTCGTGCATATTGGTATCATCAGCATATCACACTAGATCCAGAGGTCCTCCACCTCCTCCTCCACCAAGAGATCCTAAAGACAAAAGAAAAAGAAAAGGGAAAATAGATGATTTGAGTGGTATCAGGAAAGACAATGCTACCATGGTGGAAAACATTGAAACTTCAGATGGCTGAAGTACTCTAGCACTGAATGAGATGGTCTTACGTCTGGAGCAGAAAATCTTGGAACTATAAGGTGAGCTAGAGCAGGTCCGAAATTTGGCAAACTTCTCCCTCACTCTCAATGTCCCCGACATTAACCAGCAAAATTGGACTACCCAAAATAAAACACCACCACAAAACACCCAAAACCAAACACCACCACCAAATCCTCCTGCACCACACCAATATCCCGCACTTCCCCAGAACCTTAACCTGCCACCAGTACCAACCCCTTAACATCACCACCACCATTCAACTCAATACCCATAATGGTAGCCCATGGTCGTAAGTCTCCTCTCATATACCAAACAACTCCACCCACATACCAACCTTCACCCCCAAGATACCAACAACCTGTTACCACTGACTATACCTATAATACTGAATTTGCATATTACCATTCACCACCACCCGCCCACCAAAATACCAGAAGCCACAACCCTATTTCGACCGCAGACCGCCTAGACAATACACCCTAATTTCTCAACCCATAGAACAATTGTACATGAGACTAAAGGCCGCTGGTTATGTTACTCCCATTCCTGCCATTGTTATGGAGAATTCCACCCAGTGAATCAACCCCAACAAAACATGTGCCTATCATTTAGGCATGAAGGGTCATACCAATGATAAGTGCCACACATTGAAAGACACGTGTCACGCCCCAAAAACTGAGGAGCGCGACCGGTGCTCAACCGAGTAAACCCGACCGAGCAAGCCTGTTAGGTTACATACTACCCAAATTCATCTTTGAATAAAGAAGAGATGTACTCCATTAATCAAATTCTGAAAATATATCATTAGTGACTTCCAATTCATTTCCATTAGCAACTCCGTTCATAATTTTCAAAATATTACAAGTTTTATACATCTTTGCCAAATATCAATATTTCCAATTCAATTCCTCATTATCAAACACCACCCACAACCTGTCTACGGAGCCTCTAAATACAACTGAAGAGTAATATGGAAATGCCGGCAACAAGGCTCCGGCTATACCTCAAAATACAAGTACATGATAAACAAATGATATAGGACCCCGAAATGAAATGGGGCTCACCAAGTTGGATGAAAAGAGGATGCGCCACTTGCTGCGACCAACACTGTCTGCCATGGAACCACCTACATCTATTTAAAGATGTAGCGCTCTCGGCAAAAGGGATGTTAGTACTGTCGAATAGTACTAGTATGAATAGCTAAAAGTCCTCTTTCAAAATAGAATGCCAATATAAGAAAAGACAACCATATAAACAACAAGTAACAATCAATGATATCCAAAGGCCAAGTTAAACATAACAATCTTTTTCAATATACGAAAGTTCATATGGTGAAAATGAAACTCGGGATATGAAGACAATACTATTATTAGATAGAAGATATTTAGTACCGATTCACCACAATTCACAATACCACTGTTCACAATATGCACATCATAACCAGCTCCTAATTTCAATCACAATTTTTGTGCCAATATATACATATACATATTCCACTGTGAATCTTAGCATGGAGTCCGATCAAAACCCGACCGGCTAGGTCATATCCCTTATAGATATTTTTCCACAATATCAATTCCCATTTCAATTATTTTCTGCACAACTCCACCATGTGTGCTGCATAGCATCTGATCTCGGCCCGATCGGCTAAGCAGTCTTATTTGAGACGTGTACCTCAATCACAATTTCATAGTCACTTTCCAGTTTCAATATTAGCACAGTACCACCATGTGTGTGGCATGACGTCCAATCTCGGCCCGATCAGCTAAGTCGTCTTACTCAAGACGTGTCCATTTTTCCATCAATCATTTCATTCTATATTTCCCACACGTTTCAATTCCTTCGGCACTAGTGGCCCCAATAATTATGTCACACTTGGCACTTGGCCGCATTTCATAATTCGAGTTCTTTCCACATATTTCACATCAATATCAATTTCAACAACAAGCCATTCAATTCAAGATGTCAAGTACACACGGGAGAAATCATGAATCGTGGGCATATAGAGTATTTCAGAAATTATACATCTCAAGTTCATTAGCAATGGAACTTTAAACACAAAAGATTCTTCCCAAAGGAGGGGACACACCAAACCACAATAGAAACACACATCAAAGTCATAAACAAGAAATTACACCGATTATTATTGAATTACTCTTTTCCAATCATAACAATATACAATTTCAACATTGGAGTATGTAACAACTCGGATCACATTGGATGTACTTATAAGGCAAAACATTATCTCGAACAACCACTTATGGGAATAATTGAGTACAAAGCCTTTAGGCCACTTTATTTTGAAGTCATTTACGGAAAGTAAAGCCAAGGCTCATTTCATAATCTGTTAACAGGTTCTCATGTCATAGGCATCACCAAGCACAATTATAACTAAAGTTCTCGGCACGTTTGCCACACACTATTTTCCAAATTCATCTAATTCATTTCAAACATCTTTATAGATTACCCACAACCAGACACAATCAATCAAATACATTTGGGACACATAAGAGCAATTAGGAGTATCAACCATATTTTCACACAATTTGGCATACTAGCCTTTATTTGAAACACGACTCAAAGCCGTAACGTTTTACTACGCAACTCATACTTAGAATATATATATATATATATATATATATATATATATATATATATATATTCATAAGGCTCATTTCAGACTAGTCATGTTTATGGGTAATGGCCCGGAATATAAGATTTATGAACTTTGAGCCAACCATTCTTGAACATATGAAAACATTTAAGGAATTTGATTCTAAGAGAGAAAGTTTAGCCAACATACCTTGTTTAAGCTTTTCTTAAGTTACTACAACATTCCGGAAATTCTAGCAATCCCAATCTACTTTGAGACATAACAAAATCGAACAAAAATTAGGGAGCTATTCATGGTTTCAGCTCATTTGAGCATTTTATCAAACACTAGTTGTGCATCTTGATTTCAAAGCTCATCTACAAGATTTCCTTCATTTTCCCAACCAAATCTTTACTTATTTGTGTTCAACAATCTTCCCACAAACCTAATTTGTACATGCATGCATATAATACTATTACACCCAAGAATCATACCTCAATAACCCATCTTATACCCAAAACTCGAAATAAAAGTCTAGTGTGTAGACCCTTACCTCTTAGATGAAGATCTTGTGATTGGTTTCCTTGATTCTTGAAGATTGATAAAAGATTGAATGGTTATAGTGTTAGGCTTCCTCCTTCTCTCTAATATTCTCTCACCTCTCTCTAGATTTAGTATAAAATAGCCCCAAAGGAAGCCCCAAACTTATTTATCAAAGTGGGTTCGGATATGAAAATTTTCAAAAATGACCCCCGAAGTCAAATATGTGGTGCAATTACGCTATAGCATAATCGATATGTGGGCAGCAGACTTACAGCATAATCATTATGCGATAGCATAATCGACAACATAATCAATTATGCGACAGCATAATATTTTGCCCGACTCTGCTTCACTATGTGATGCGTATGCGGCCTGCGGAGTCGTTTTGCGATCGCAAAATCGATCGCAAAACTAGCCTTTGGTAATTTGATCATAACTTTGTGTAGGAATGTCCAAATGACAAACGGTTTAAAGAGTTAGAAACTAGACTCTAAGATATTTCATTAGAAAGGTTGTTCATCACATAAAACCTTATATATATTTAGATATGCTAGTCCAAAGTGGGGACTTGTGCGCACTCATTTGGAATTTTAGCCCATTATGTAATTTTCTAGCTTTACTTAGACTTAGGCCTTTCCTTGGACCCCAAATTACTTATTATATGACTTATACACTTATTTACCAAACCCAATTGATGTCCATCATGTTAGTAGCACGTAAAATATTATAATTAGCCCACCTGGTACCACAAAATCCTAAATTACTTAGCGAAATTTTCTGGGGCTTTACAACAAGATTCAGATGTTGATCGACACCAAGGTCATATAGGTAAAAGAAGTTGTACCAAATGTTCGTATCAATCCTCTCTCGAATCACATATAGGTGATGGAGTAAATGTGATAGAGACTGACAAATTATGGGATTAGGAGGGGTGCATCGGACTCATTCGAGAGGGGGATGCTCCTAAAACATATCAGTCACCCTCACACCAGTTGTGGTATAGACCCAGGCGCCTTTTGAAGTCGAGGTAACTACACCCTTCACTGTAATGGTATCTCCCACACCATCCTACAAGTCTGATGTCATCCTATGGGACTATGTTGTGGAAGTAAGAAGAAAAGGAAAAGCAAAAATGGAGGAAACAAATGCAGCACAAGGTATGACTAGAACTGACAGAGTTTATACACTTGAGAACCTAGGAGGAACAAGCAAGGAAGCCGCACCTAAGCCGCCTGTTGTCGAGACTGGCACTGATGATCTCTGGAGAAAAGGTACAAACGAGAGAGTACTCTGTTGTTAACCACTTGAACAAACCTTCCGCTTAGATATCCATCTTATTACTGCTACAAAACTTAGACACACACAGGAATGCTCTGATGAAGGTGTTGAGTGAAGCTTATGTACCCACCAACATCACTAGTGGAGAGATGGCTAACATGGTCGGACAGGTATTGGAGAGCCATAAAATCTCCTTTCATGAAGATGAATTACCACCGAAAGGACTGAGTCACAACAGGTCACTACACATCATGGTACAATTTGAGGATAAGTTCATTTCCAAGGTCTTGATAGATGGGGGTTCAAGTCTCAACATATGCCCATTGACTACTCTGAAGAGACTAGGTAAAGGCCTACACGAGATACGGATGGGAAGCAAGAATGTGAAGGCGTTTGATGGATCTCAGAGAGCCACCATTGGAGATATCGAACTTAGTCTACATATAGGCCCAACTTTGTTTGATGCCTAGTTCCAAGTGCTAGATATATCTACTACTTACAACCTGTTATTGGGGAGACCATGGATACATGCTACCGGTGCGGTGGCTTCAACCCTGCATTAGGCTGTGAAGTATGAGTGGAACCATCAGGAGGTGATCATTCATGGAGATGGAAGTAACCCCATCTACACCAATCATACTGTTCCGATCATCGAAAAAAAGAAGTTGGGTGGAGAAACATATTATCGCATTGAACGAGTCAACGCAATTGAAAAGGACCAGTGATGGAGCAACTAAATAGAAAGCATACTACTATAGACGGAGTATGAACCTAGCAAGGGTCTTGGCAAAAATATTCAAGGGATCACCAAACCCGTACAACCACAACGTCATGGCACGACTTTGATCTCGGATATGAATACACGTGGCAAGAATACCAGAACTGGTCACCACCATGGTGTGGTCCTTATTATCTACTGGAAAAATCGGTACCACCTCTGCACCAGACATTCCATCAAGCTGACATGATGTTGGAATTTGAGAAAGATGAAGTTTTAGCTGGCATAAGGAAGTTGTTTCTAGATGAAGAAGATATGGACTGCATTGCAATAGTTGAGGAGGAGGAGGAGGAAAACCTTACCATTTAGACCATAGAGAAAGGAATTGTTCTCAAGAACTAGACCGATGCACCATCCCAGGCCTGTCGAGTTCCTAGGTAGTCTGGCAAATTAACATGAATTACTTTAAAAACATAGTTTTGAGCATTTGAGACAATTTTCAATATTTTGTTTTGATATAATTGCTTGAGCCATCAAGCCACACTTGTTGACATTTTAAGATTTTATTAATGCATTACAACTTTTCGTATTTATTATTATTTTTACATCTTCTTTTCAGCATTATTATTACCTATCACAATGAACCTACGACTGTGACATGTAATGAGGCAACACAACATAAGGATAATGATTCAAAGGATCTATAAGATGATATAATACCTGAGGAAATCATCAGACAAGTAGAAAACTTTGAAAATAAACCAAAGTCTAATTTGGAGGAAACTAAGGCCGTTAACTTAGGGGATTTCGAAACGGTAATAAAAACACGTATAAGTATTCATTTATCATCGTCAGAGAAGGAAGAGTTTATTAGATTCCTAAAAGAGTGTGAAGATATCTTTGCATGGTCCTACGACGATATGATTGTTTTAAGCACATCCATAGTGGCTCACAAGCTACCCACTAATCCCATGGGTCCACCGGTAAAGTAGAAGCTCAGAAAGTTTAAGCCAGATATGAGTTTGAAGATAAAAGAGGAGGTCACCAAGAAAATCAAAGCCAAGATTTTCTGAGTGGTCGAATATCTGACTTGGTTGGACAGCATTGTGCTAGTTCCGAATAATGATCGGAAAGTTAGAGTATGTGTCGATTACCGAGATCTGAACAAAGCGAGTCCCAAAGATGATTTCCTGTTGCCCAACATACACATACTGATTGACAACTGCGCCAAGCATGAGCTCCAATCCTTTATGAATTACTTCGCATGATACCATCAGATCTGGATGGATGAAGAGGATGCCGAAAAGACTGCCTTCATCATACCATGGGGGATATACTGTTACAAAATGATGTTGTTTGGTTTGAAGAATTCTGGAGCCACCTACATAAGAGCCATGACAACCATCTTCCATGACATGATTCACAAGGAAATAGATGTGTACATGGGTGATGTTATCATCAAATCTAAAAGGAGTTCGGATCATATATCAGACTTGAAGAAATTTTTTGACCGGCTTCGAAAATACAATTTGAAGTTAAATCCTGCAAAATGTGCCTTCGGAGTCCCTACTGGAAAGCTGTTAGGATTCATCGTCAGTCATAAAGGGATTGAGTTAAACCCATCAAAAGTCAAAGCTATCCAAGACTTCCACTTTCAAAGAATAAGAAAGATGTGATGAGTTTTTTAGGGCGCCTCAATTACATCAACCACTTCATAGCACAATCAACCGTGATATGTGAGTCAATCTTCAGAATGCTCTAACAAGCTGGACTGAAGAATGCCAAAAAGCCTTTTTTCAAAATCAAGGACTATTTATCTAAACCTTCAGTTCCGGTCCCTCTAGAATCGGGAAGGCCTCTGCTGCTTTATTTGTCAGTATTAGATGGGGCATTCAGTTATGTTTTAGGACAACATGATGAAACTGGAGGAAATGAGCATGCAATATACAATCTGAGAGAGAAATTCACGCCTTATGAAGCTCGGTACTCTTTGCTAGAATGAACCTACTGTGCTTTGACATGGATAGCTTAGACGTTGAGGCATTATTTCTGTGCATACACTACATATCTCATATCAAGGATGAATCCCCTAAAGTATATCTTTTAGAAACCCATGCCTACGGGTAAGTTAGCAAAGTGACAAATATTGCTGAGTGAGTTCGACATAGTCTATGTAACTTAGAAGGCGATCAAAGGGAAAGCATTGTCGGATCATCTGGCGGAAAATCCTGTAGACGGAGAATACAAACCATTGAAAATGTATTTTCCCAATGAGGAGGTGTCATTTGTTGGAGAAGATATCACCGAGGCATATGATTGTTTGAGGATGTTCTTCAACAAAGCATCAAACTTTAACAGAGTTGGTATTGGAGTTGTCTTAGTATTAGAAACCGGCCAACACTATCCGGTGTCCGCAAAACTCATGTTTCCATGCACCAATAATATGGCGGAATATAAGGCATGCATCTTGGGAATCAGGTTGGCTATTGACATGAATGTTCAGGAGCTGCTTGTAATCAGAGATTCAGATGTTTTGGTACACCAGGTTCTAGGGGAATGGGCTATGAAGAACACTAAAATATTTCCATATTTGCACTATGTACATGAGCTGATCAAGTCGTTCATAAAGATAGAGTTCAAACATGTTCCAAGGATTCAGAATGAGTTTTCAGATGCGTTAGCCACTTTGTCCTCCATGATACAACACCCAGACAAGAATTTCATTGATCATATCCCAATAAGAATCCATAAGCAGCCGGCTTATTGTGCTCATGTTGAAGAAGAGATTGACTGAAATATGTGCTTCCACGATATCAAGAAGTACCTGGAAAAGAGAGAATACTCGGAGACATCTACCCATACTCAGAAGCGCACGCTTCAAAGATTAGCCAACCATTTCTTTCAAAGTGGGGGAATTTTGTATAGAAGAACTCCTAACCTGGGATTACTACGGTGTGTCGATGCCAAGGAGGCATCCAGATTTCTCGAGGAAATACATGCCGGAACCTGTGTACCGTACACAAATGGTGTCATCTTAGCCAAGAAGATACTAAGAGCAGGGTATTTCTGGATGACTATGGAAACAGACTCCATCAAGTGCGTTCATAAGTGTCACCAATGCCAAATACATGCTGACATGATATGAGTACCACCTAATGAACTCAAAGCAACAAGTTCATCCTGGACTTTCTACGCTTGGGGTATGGATGTCATCGGCCCAATCGAGCCTGCTTCTTCAAACGGGCATAGGTTTATTATGGTAGCCATAGACTACATCACAAAATGGTTTGAAGTTGTATCTTATAAAGCTGTAACTAAGAAGGTTGTAGCAGATTTTGTTCGGGACTGCATTGTTTGTCGATTCGGAGTACCAGAGTCAATCATTACTGACAACGCTACCAATCTCAACAACGATTTGATGAAGGCCATATATGAAACATTCAAGATCAAGCATAGGAACTCCAAGACATATAGAATGCAAACGAACGGAGCCGTACAAGCCGCCAACAAGAACATCAAAGAAGATATTGAGGAAAATGGTAGACAATTACAAACAATGACATGAGAAAGTTCCATTTGCTTTACTTGGATATCGTACCATAGTTCGCACATTAACTGGGGCAACTCCCTACCTACTGGTTTGTGGTACTGAAGTCGTTATTCCCACCAAAGTGGAAATTCCTTCCTTAAGAATCATACAAGAAATTGAGCTCAGTGATGTGGAATGGGTACAAAGCTGGTATGAACAATTAGCTCTCATTGATGGGAAAATAATGAATGCGGTATGTCATGGTCAACTCTACCAGAACAGAATGATAAGAGCTTTTAATAAAAAGGCTAGGACAAGGCAATTAACACCAGGGCAATTTGTGCTAAAGCGAATATTCCCACACCAGGATAAAACCAAGGGGAAGTTCTCACCCAACTAGAAAGGTCCTTACATGGTTCACCAGGTATTAACAGGAGGAGCACTTATACATGCAGAAATGGATGGAGAGATTTGACCGGAACCTATCAATTCAGACGCAGTGAAGAGATACTTTGTTTAAGATTGTTTACATTATTTGTTTAATGTAACTGAACTGCGCTTGACCTGATTCCCGTTTAAGAGGGGATACATAGGTGTCCTTGTCGGTTCGGTCACATCCTAAAAAAATCTTTATTTCCCCTATGATCAGAAACTAGGCAAAAATTTGAGTTTGTCCGATTTCATCATATTTGGGACAACCAAGGAATGTATTGTCAGGAGTTTGCATTTAAACTAGGGTAGAATTTTGAGGAGGTCCCACAAAATTCTAAAGCAAGGAGGTTGCAATGTCTCTAAATGCGTCACAGTCACCGGTTCATCTAAATTATTTGATCTTGTGCACTATATATATTTCAAACAACTATATTTTGACAAATAATTTGTCAAGTGCATACATGCTTTTCGAAAACTTTGTTTCTATGGCAGCCAGATGTTACCCATGGTGACTTAAGCAGGACCCCAAGACAGGAGTAAAGGCGAAACAAGGAATCAAGAACACAAACCAACCGCCCCCCGCAGACTTATAATTTTTCTTTGAATGCATACATAATAAACACAATAGGTATATTCACAAATATATACGCACGACAAAATCAGTATCTTCATAACGACAAAATTGCCAAACGCAAACACATCAAGCTAGGAAATACTTTACTCTCTCGCAACTATTCATTGCTTTTCTTTCATAACGCTTAGCACCGCGCTTCTTTGCATGAGACTAAACACTATCTCCATTCCTTGCATAAGGCTAAGCATTGCCTTTCTTTGCATGAGACTAAACACTGTCTTCATTCCTTGCATGAGGCTAAGCATTGCCTTCATCATTGCATAAGTCTAAGCATTGCCTTTCCTTGCCAGAGACTAAGCACTGTCTCCTTTCCTTGTTCCCACTCTTTGAATAGGGCTAAACACTTCCCTCACTATTGTATAAGGCTAAGCATTGCCTCTGTAATTTCATAAGGCTAAGCACTACCTTTCTTTGCATGAGACTAAACACTGTCTCCTTTCCTTGCATGAGGCTAAGCATTGCCTCCATTATTGCATATGGCTAAACACTGCCATCACCTTGCATAAGGCTAGAGCACTGCCTTCCTTTGAGACTAAGCACTGTCTCCAGTCCTTGGACGAGGCTAAGCATTGCCTCCGTTACTACATAAGGCTCAACATTTCCTCTCTTTGCATGAGACTAACATTGTCTCCGCTACACTGCACAAGACTAAGCCTTGTCTTGTCTCTTCCTCACATATAACTAAGCATCACCTGTTTCCTATATAAAACGATCATATCTTTGTATCTTATAGGCTAAAACATCGCCACATTGTCTGAAGGCATCATAGTCCGAAGGCACCATCCTCATGGCTTGAAGACACCATTCCATGGTCTGAGGATCTCTCGAAACTGCACATCATTATTCAAAGGTGTCATAGTCTAGATGCACCATCCTCATGGCCCGAGGACACCATTTCATATCCTACGAATCCCCTATCATACGCTTCATGGCCCAGGATGTCATGGTCCAAGGACATCATCCTCATCGTCCAAAGACAACCTCCATGGTCCAAAGGGAAATTGCATCATGTTTTAATTTTTTCAATAACCCATATATATTTACATGCACCATATTTTAAGTTTTCCAGGTAACTTGATAGGTAAACAGGAGCAATCCTCGCTCTGGTTTCTGTTCACAATGATCGCATCCTTTGACTACCTCAAATGTAACTGATGACCAGTAATTCACTAACTTTTACTCTATAACCAATCAAATGTTCGCATTGTGATACACCCGTAACATTCAAACTCGCATTCATGACTCCAACTAAAACTTTTCATTACTTACAACACTATCCTACCCAAAAAAGAACCTTTTTGAAACATACGACCACTCTTATAACAACTCTATCGGTTTTGTTCGACGTTGGATCCAGAACTACACACGACCTGATTCCCATAACACCAGAGATATATAGGCAGCTCAGGAGCCAGGGCTCAACCCCCATTTTTTTAAATAACATCATTTCCTCACTCAATTCGGCCAAAATTGGTCATTATTTTCTTTAAACGACAACTCTTTCATCATTCCTGGGTAAAGAGGGGCAGATGTTGATAATTTTGCCCTTATATTTTCCCAAATACTATATGTATTTTCAAATTATCATTTTTTTATCATTACATAATTTACAAGATATATACAAATAATTTATAATTTTTCCATCATTTTTGGAGCTTTAAAATTAATTTTCATGTATTTAAATCACTTAAATATTTATTAATTATTCCTTTAAATTATTTGTAAAGACCCGTAAAATTATTAGCCAAAACTCGGGATTTTGTGGTGCCGAGTTGGTTCCTACGTTATTATAGTAGAAATACGAGCCGCGGTTTGCACCTTTTGGATTGAACCGTACCCTTCAGATTTAGAGGAAAATATCGATCAAAAGAACGTATTTCTGTGGCCCATTATGCGGACGCATAATCACTCTGCAGACCGCATAATAGTCGTAGAGTGCAACAGAAAGTTGGCCAATTTTGAGGCTAGTTATGCGGCCCAATTATGCGATCGCATAATCGCTATTTGGGTGGCATGTTGATCGCGTATCTGCCCTGAACTTTTGCGAAGGGAAGTTCTGCGGTGCATTATGCGACCTCAGAACAGGTATTCAGACCACATACCGGTCGCATACACAGTTAGAAAACTCAACTTCTTAAGGCCCTTTCTGCGGCCACTTTACGGGTTGCATAACCATGCGACCACAAAACCAGCATCGGGGCACCCATTTTCTTAATTTAAAATCCGACCCCCATCCCGTTAAGACACCCTCGTAGGCCATTTTCAACACATTTTCTCTGATAATTAGAGTGCGGGAGGAGGATAAAAGAGAGGGGAAGGGGTCTCCATCAATGGTTCAAAAAATCTTGGCCTAAACATCTTGAAGATTAACAATCAAGGCACCTAGGTATCCCTTCCAAGAGGTGAGCTTCTATCCCCCAAACTCTGAATTGCATATTGTAGCAAAAAGGGACCATTAGTGAGGTAATTCATGGGGATTAGGGTGGTTACCTTGCATGCATGTGATCCTAAGGTATGTGGGGGAGTGATAAAACAAATATAGGAAAGAATGGGGAATGGGTTGGGGGAATCTTCCACTAAAAAGGGTCCATGAGACTCTAACACATAATGTTTGATATAACGCTTAAATGAGCTAGGGCTATAATCAATTTCCTAATAATGAGTTAAATTGTGCTACATTGTTAAATATATTGAAGGTACTAAAGGTTCCGGAACTTGTCATAATAATTAGGGAAAGACTCAATTAAGGTATATATGGGTAACCCTCTTCTTCTTAGTGTTGAACTCTTGGTGTCCGAATAATTGGTGTGCTATATATGAAGGTACTAAAGGTTCCGGAACTTTTCGTAATAATTAGGAAAACACTCAATTAAGGTATATACGGGTAACCCTCTTCTTCTTAGTGTTGAACTCTTGGTGTCCTATATATGGGTAACCCTCTTCTTCAAATTATCATTTTTTTATCATTACTTAATTTACAAGATATATACAAATAATTTATAATTTTTCAATCATTTTTGGAGCTTTAAAATTAAATTTCTTGTATTTAAATCACTTAAATATTTATTAATTATTCCTTTAAATTATTTGTAAAGACCCGTAAAATTCTTAGGCAAAACTCGGGATTTTGTGGTGCCGAGTTGGCTCATGCGTTATTATATTAGAAATGTGAGTTGCGGTTTGCACCTTTTGGATTGAACCGTACCCTTCAGACTTAGAGGAAAATATCGATCAAAAGAACGTATTTTTGTGGCCCATTATGCGGCCGCATAATCACTCTGCGGACCGCATAATGGTCGTAGAGTGCAACAGAAAGTTGGCCAATTTTGGGGCTAGTTATGCGGCCCAATTATGCGATCACATAATCGCTATTTGGGCCGCATGTTGATCGCGTATCTGCCCTGAACTTTTGCGAAGGGAAGTTCTGCGGTGCATTATGCGACCACAGAACAGGTATGCAAACCACATACCGGTCGCATACACAGTCAGAAAACTCAACTTCTTAAGGCCCTTTCTGCGGCCACTTTACGGGCTGCATAACCATGCGACCACAAAACCAGCATCGGGGCACCCATTTTCTTAATTTAAAACCCGACCCCCATCCCGTTAAAACACCCTCTTAGGCCATTTTCAACATTTCTCTGATAATTAGAGTGAGGGAGGAGGATAAAAGAGAGGGGAAGGGGTCTCCATCAATGGTTCATAAAATCTTGGCCTAAACATCTTGAAGATTAACAATCAAGGCACCTAGGTATCCCTTCCAAGAGGTGAGCTTCTATCCCCCAAACTCTCAATTGCATATTATAGAAAAAAGGGACCATTAGTGAGGTAATTCATGGGGATTAGGGTGGTTACCTTGCATGCATGTGGTCCTAAGGTATGTGGGGGAGTGCTAAAATAAAGATAGGAAAGAATGGGGAATGGGTTGGGGGAATCTTCCACTAAAAAGTGTCCATGAGACTCTAACACATAATGTTTGATATAACGCTTAAATGAGCTAGGGCTATAATCAATTTCCTAATAATGAGTTAAATTGTGCTACATTGTTAAATATATTGAAGGTACTAAAGGTTCCGGAACTTGTCGTAATAATTAGGGAAAGACTCAATTAAGGTATATATGGGTAACCCTCTTCTTCTTAGTGTTGAACTCTTGGTGTACGCATAATTGGCGTGAGTTCCGAGTTGACCATACTAGATGGATTGCATTAATGTGTTGGGTTGAAAGATTTTGTTCCAAATCTGTTCTAAGTGTTTACCTGAAATCATGATAGTTGAAAATGTGATTATGTCCTCCAAGTGTTCTTTTTCTTTCCTTATGTGTGCATGCCATATATGATAGCACCTGTCATCATGGATGATGAAGTTATTTTAACGAATAATAAAGGGGGAAGACTTGAATTATAAAAATGTGTCCAAGTGCTAAGAATTACTTAATAAATGGGGGTGTTTGTGCCATGAAATGGAAAAATGGAAAGAAATGTGAATTAAGGAATAATTGAAAGAGGTTATGTACCAAGTGAGATGGCTTAGCCGATCGGGCTGAGATCGGACGCCATGCTGTACACATGGTGGCATTTACGTTGGATTTCTGATTATCATTATGGATTTGGATATGTCTCACTTGGGATAGCTTAGCCGGTCGGGCCGAGACTGGACTCTGTATAAAACACGGTGGCATTATGGGTTGTGGTACTTGGCACTAAAGCTTATTAACCTAAAGAGATGGAAAGATTTAACCAGAACTGTGTGAATCTTATTTGGTGTTCCTTGTAATTCTGTGACGTACTTGTTGATCTCCTAGTTGCCTTCTATTTGTTCACTGTTCATCCTATAAGGATTTGTGTTTGCCTTACATACTAGTACTATTCGACGGTATTAACGTCCCATTTGCCAGGGGCGCTACATCTTTAAATGGATGTAGGTGGGTCCATCGCAGATAGGTCTGATTGCAGATAGTGGTGCTCTCTTTCTCTCCTCACAGCAGTCTTGGTGAGCCCTCATTCCTCCCCTCCCAGGGGTTATTCAGTTCTTGGTTTGTGTAAATTTTCATATTTTAAGGTATAGCCGGGGCCTTGCTGCCTGCTTTGTCATATTGATCTTTTGTATCCTTAGAGGATCCATAGACAATTATGTGGGTCATGTATGGGTGTCGGGGTGGTCATTGGATCACGTTGTATTTCGAAACTCTCGCTACTAGATTGTCAACTGTATGTCATTTTGGAAACTTAACTATGGCATATTGTGTTTAAGTAAAAATGAACTAGCAACGTTTATATATTTATATAACTAATCCCTCCTGTGTTTAACAATTGGTGATGCATTACTTCTTCTTATTATAAATGAGTCGGGTAGGAAAGGCTGGATAAGCTTGCTCGACCTGGTTCACTCGGTTGCGCGCCGGTCATGCTCCCCGAGGATTGGGGCGTGACATTATTTGTGATGACTTAATCATCCAAATTTTTTATTTACACCCACATGCATGTTTTAAAATATTTTTACTTCATGTCACGTAATTACATTTGTATTTCTGAGCTATTTACATAATTTCGCAAAATATGGCCTTTATTCTACAAATAATTGTGTTTATTATATTATTTATGCCAAAGTAGTATTTTTATATTTTTATAACATTGAGTTATTATTTTTAAATAGTTTTACAACATAAATATATTTTTTTACCATTTCTTAAATATTTTAATAATTTATTTTTATTAATTTTAAGGGGTTTCAAGAGCCGGCCCAAAAATAGGCTAGTTTTCGAACCTAATTTGGCCCAAACAATTAGCCCAACACCCCAATAACCCACAACCCAATACCAGTGACCCACTACCGTATACATGTCCACTAACCTGATCTGCCTCTCCTTAAATCCTGGCCATTGATCTTGGGAGATCAACAACCCATATGCCATCTCCCTTTGTAATTAACCCAACCCTAATCCTCATTCCCCACCTAACAGCCGCCTCTGAAACCTCTCTATTCCACTCATCTCCGAGAAACCCTAGCCTTCATACCCTTAAATCCTCTCCGATTCCAACCTAAACATGGAGTCAATCTATGATTTACTTATCTATTTTGAGATACTGCGATGGTGTATACGCACTTGCGGTGTTACTTAAAGTTCTTGCCTTCTTTTTGGTAAGAATGATCTCCTAAGATTTGGCTTGGTCGTCTATTTACATCGTACAAGGAAGGATCTTTGATTCTTGGTCTGATTCTCATACGTCTGGACCCAACTAGGGTTTGTGAATTTCCTTTTCCTTTGTTGATTTTTGAATGCATGTGATATCTTTCCTTTCATGTGTTTGACTCTGACTTTCCATGTTCATTCGCGTAATTTGAACAGTATATAAACCCCTCCCCAATTTCCCCTTTGATGGACCTTAATCACTTATATTTTTACATTCTCACTCGTTATACTGTATTATCTAAGACCTTGGCCGGCTTAAATCCAAGGCCATTTAAATTTGGCTGTGCTCTTTATCAGTGCGAGCACTGTCCGGGGTTCATTCAAAACCCTTGGGAACTCTGGCGCACTTGGATTTTGGGGTTTTGCTACTATTAATCGAATTACCTCTTGAAATTGCTCTTCTCATTTGTTTGCTTGTTAACTTGTAACTAGTAAGTACCTTTGGCTATCGTAATTTTTTTGTGCTTACGTTCCTGCTCTGTATATACATGTTACTTAAGCTTCAATGAACCAATATCCTACTATGTTTATGGTCCTCTTTGCTTTGAAGTTATCCTGTAGCCTTATGTTTCCTAACATCAGAACTTGCCTAAATCTCTAAGTTTCTTAATATCTTTAGCCCGCTTAGCTTAGTGTGTTTATGCATGCCTGAATGTTATTCTCCTCTTTATCATAAGTTCATCTCCTTGCTTGTTTCAGATTCTTGTGATAGATTAATTCATACCAAATGTATCCTTTCCTATTGAGTCATTCATGTACCAGTTGTTAACTTCTTTATGATTGATCTATGCTTATGAAATTTCTAAATGTCAGTATTTCTTGAATTTCTAAACCAGCATGACATGTTTTCTTGCTATTTGTAAAATCAGTGCATATTCTGTGACTCATTCAATTCTATGTTCTTAAAATATTACTTAATACCCTAGTACATAGCTTTATTTCTATACCTGGTTAATTGGTACAAGTCCCGATGCCTACCTATCTTGTTAATCTTGGTATTGTTTTTATGAAATTTGGTGTTATGATTGATGCTCAACATGTTAAGTTTTCCATGTGACTGCTTGCCAACTATTGTAGATGTAACGACCCGACCGATGGTTTTGAATTTTTGCAATATACTCGCCAGTTCTCGGGAACGACTAGCCCCGTGTGATATATTATGACTTATATAAATCTGTGGTTTTGGTTTTCAGGGTAATCAGAATGAATTTTGAAGAATAGTTCGCAGTTTGAAGCTTAAAATTTGAAAGGTTTGACCAAGTTTTGATTGCTAGTATATGATCTCAGATTGAAATATTTATGATTTGGTTAGCTCCTTAGGTGATTTGGGACTTAGGAGCATGATCGGAATGTATTTCGGAGGTCCGGGGAAGGTTTAAGCTTGAATCGACAAAATTGGAATTTTGGCATTTTCCGGTTGATCGGTGAGATTTTGAAATAGGGGTCGGAATAAAATTCTGAAAGTTGGAGTAGGTCCGTTGTGTCATTTGTGACATGTGTGCAAAATTTCAGGTCATTTGGAGGAGGTTTGATAGACTTTTTGATCGAAAGCGAAATTTGGAAGTTTTTGGAATTCTTAAGCTTGAATTAGATGATGATTTAGTGTTTTGATGTTGTTTTGAGCGTTCCGAAGGTTGGAACAAGTTTGAATGATGTTATGGGATATGTTGGCATGTTTGTTTGAGGTCTCGAGGGCCTCAGATGAGTTTCGGGTGGTTAAATGGACCAATTGCATGTTTGAAAAATTGCAGATTTGGCTTCAGTTCTGTTGCAGACTTTTGTTCTCTACGATCGCGTAGTAAGGTTCACAATCGCGTAGGTCTATTAAGGACAGCTGGGAAATTGTCTTATGCAATCGCCAATTTGGGTTTGCGATCGCAAAGGTCTGTGGATTTGGTATCGCGATCGCGTGGCTAAGGTCGCGATCGCGAAGAAGGATTTGGAGCGGTCGTGAGGTGAGGGATTTTCTCTACGCGATCGCGTAGTGTTGGCCATGTTTGCTGTGATTGATGAGTTTGTTGTTCGCGATTGCGTGTGTTGTTCCACGATTGCGTAAGGTAAGTTGAGGTTCTTCATTCATATTTGGCTTAGTTCCATGATTTAGTCTTGAATTTCATCATTTAATTGGAGAAATTAAAGTGGAAATTGGGGAAAAAAGGAAGAAATGTTTGAGAATTCTTTTGGGGATTTTAATGGGCAATTGCGGCCGGATTTTGATATGGGTAAACTCATGAGAGGATGAGTATTCTATTGATGTGATTTTTATCGGATTCCTAGATGTGGGCCCGGGGCCAGGTTTGCGCAATTTGGGAATTTTTGATGTAAATTGGATATTTTCGAGTGGGCTTTGTTCCCTTAGCATATTTTAATGGTTATGTACTGATTTTGGTTATATTTGGAGCATCTGGAGGTTGATTCGAGAGGGCAAAGGTATCGCAGGCTAGAGTTTGGATCGGATATGCCGATGATGTCATGCCGATGATGCAACCTATAGCGTGAGTTTTCATGATAATCGAGACATTCCATGGACTTGTTTTTTCGACGCCATTCAATGCGCTGTCAATTCCCGTTCTTCAAAATGACAGTACCACCGTTGATTCAGTTCTTCAAGAATGCAGTAATTGTACCTGCCGGTTAGACTTCCAAAGGCATTGATGATTGTGTCATTATCTCCTATAAATGGAGGTATTCTGGCGTTATCCCTCTATCCAATTGCCTTCCTTCATTCATTCATCCCCTTCTTCTCTCCATCTTTCTTTATTGTTAATCACCATGTTTGGAGTTTACGGCTTTAAGGTTGGAAGCATCCCCATCGGCTGCACTATGGCCTTCTGCCTGAGTTTCTCCTTGTCGAGCGAGATCATATCGTCTTGTCATTGTTGTTGTTATTGTTACGCCTGCTACTACTGTCATTATTGGCTCGGGATGATTATATGAGGGATCGACTTTCCCCATTTTAGAAATATATTCGGACTGTACACCGCTGCTCATGGGGGGCTTGGATTATACACCGCTGCTCATGGGGGGCTTGGATTATACACCGCTGCTCACCTTCATACCCTAGCTCGTCATGGTGCTTCGCCTCGGGTGTCACACCTCCTTTTTCCGCCCTTGCAAGGGGCGTAGGGAGTTTTCTCCAACTGAAGGACAGTCAAAACGGGATTTGTTTGTTTTATTTCAGAGTCGCCACTTGGGAATTTTAAGGCGTCCCAAGTCACCGGTTTTAATCCCTGAATCGAGGAGAGTATGACTCTGTTTGTTATTCTGCGAACCAGAAGTCCGAGTAAGGAATTCTGTTAATTCGGGAGAAGGTTTTAGGCATTCCCGAATTCCGTGGTTCTAGCACGGTCGCTTAACCATTTTTATACTTGGCTTAATTATCTTGATTTACTAAATACATTTTTCTTGTTGCTCGATTTTATTACCGCTTTTGTTTAGATTGTTTTTAGTTAAAGATTTTCTTTGAATCGAATCACGCGTACGTATATTCGTATTATATATTGTATATTTTTTTAAACTTGAGGAATCGTGTCACGCGTACGTGTACACAATAATATTGATGATATTATTTTTTATACATTTTATTATAAAAAAAAGGCTTATGTTTGCAATTGTGCTTAAAATAAAATTAAGAACGTTCATTGCTCTTGTATAATTAAATAGTGAACTACACATCTCGGGTTATATGAAATTATTTTAACATCCTCGGAGAACCCCTTTTTTATTAAAAATTTGCTCGAAGTTGCGCGAACGCATAATCCGAATTGCTTTTAAAAATATAATCAGGTTACGCGGACGCATCCCTAATTACGCAAAATATTCTTAATGGTATTATAGATTTTCCACAAATTGTTTATTACATCCATACATTTTTATGTGAAAATCACGAGAAATCCCTATTTGAGATGCCCTTAAATTCTTTGAAAAGAATTCACAATTATTGAGTGTTGACCACAAATTATATTTTTTCGCGTATAAATTATATTCCTCCAAACCATTCGAATTTAAGGAGTAAGAATGAACAACGTGTGATTAATACTACCATTTATAGTGAATACAATATTTTCCTACCCAAATAAACAACGTACGAATTACATATAAACATTGGGAAAGAATTGATGTAAGAAAGGAAATGATGTTTTCCAATAATTTTCATTATTCTATTTGAGGCGAATACTATTTTTTTATATTTTTTAAAAATGTTATAATCTATAAACCTAATCACCTTCTACATTACTTGTTTTTAATCCAAAGTTGTAATCGTTTGGTTAATTTGTTTACGATGGTAGATAGGTTTCAGTTGATAAAAAAAATTATTATACAAATCGATTCACTAAAATTGCATTACATGCAACATAGTTGTACGCCTGAACCGTTCATAACATTCTAACATCGTAACGAGCTATATCAGCTCACCTTCCACATATGATTATATATATACCCGTCATCATGCCATATATGAACATACAACTTATCAATCTAAATAAAAATCAGATTTTTTACAAAATATACTAATAATGTAATTTCTTGATACTTCCATTCTACTTTACATTTAGCTAACAATATTACGAGATGTAATTAATGGCCCATTTTATGCCATATTCCCTACCTTGATAATTCAATCATGACTTCACTTAATGAAAATTCCGAAATAGGTGACATTATTACAATACTTATACGAACTTTAAGAGGTAACAATTATCTTATATTCATCACGTCAAACGTACTACTATATTAATCAACTGAAACAAAACCAAATTTTAAACTAATGAACTTGGACGAATGGAAAACAGAATTATAATTCCCGAACTTCATTTATTTGTCATGTTGAAGCTTTTCATGACAGGAGTTTACAGATATGTACCTAGAAATGAAGGTAGAAGGAGTAGATTTCAGCAGTGACAGCAGCAACAAAATCAGTAGAATATACCAGTGTTCAACAAATTTGATCTACAAAACAAGACCCGAGGAACTCAGATGCACAGGAGCAAAGCTTCTTAAAAATTTCTGATTTTAAAACCAAGCAGTATCAACAAATAGACCCGGACAGATTCCAGAAAACAATGTTTCAGATTTCTTTTTCCTCTTCTATTATCTGTTTCAGACTCTGTGTATATGAGTGCTCTATTTTCTGTTTCTTTTTCTATATTTTTTTTCTTTCTTTTCAGATTTCTGTTTCTGCTTCTGTGTGTTTTTCCTCTCTTAATTTCTGCCCAGATTTTCTCTCTGTCTCTCTCTGTGTATCTCTTAATGTCTATATCTGTGTGTGTTCATCTATTTTTCTTCCTGTGTGTATTAAAATCTGGTTTTTCTTTCAATCAGTCCCAATCCCCTCTATCTTATACAGGTCTGCCCCTTTTCTTTTCAGTGCTGCCTGGACCCCCTTCTTCTTTTAAAAATCAGAAAGTCCCATTAAAATCCGCTTTTACTACTTTAAATCCCATTAAGTGATCTTTTCCTGATTTTCAGCATTCCCATTACCCTTTGTTTCCCATTATTACATTAAATAAGAGCCATTAACACTCCACTATAGCACACTACTACCCTCATTGTTTCCTTCCCAATAGTACCCCTGAAAGCCTACTGTTATTACTGCCCTCAAAGAAACCAGAATCTGATACAAAACAGATTTTAAAATCTGTTCAAACTCGATTATCTTTCTGAATTAAACAGCTATAACCAATCCTATCAACTTCCTAACGCAGTTGTATCTAACCAAGCCCCGTAAACTTGAATTCAAACCCAACACCACAACAACATTATACTGAATTCAGCATAACAAGTTAAACTGAATTTCAACATTGAACTAAGATCCAAACAAATACAGGAGCATTGTCAATATACTGACAATGCCCTGAAACTTAATGCTCAGAAATCAACATATACACAGCATCCTTTTGATGAACTTATTGCACTATAAACAAGGATGATTTAATTGACGAGTATTAATCAAACTGATTATCTACAACAATTGTCCACAAACAATAGGTAAACAGATTGTTTCAATTAGCATTATCATAAACGGGAATTCATAGTGTAACTAATCGACGAACTTAATCGAGTTGATTACACACATTGTAAACAAACATAACCAACAGAAACAATTCACTTATTTGATCAAATAGACGGGTATGAGACAGAATCACAGAATTAAATAAACAAAAATGTGAAAAATAAATTACACAAGCTACTGAAACAGGCAACAATATACATGTAGGAAACAAAAAGAAGTAGAAAAATACCTCTGAATCTTCGATTTTACACAGACAAGAACTCAGCTTTGGATTCGGACCTTTTTGAGGCTGAACAGACTTTATTCGAAGTATTCTCAATTGAGAATACCTCGATTAAAGTCTCTTAGTCCTCAATCCCTTATTTAATTCGGGCAAATTCCATGTTTTGAAATTTTTAGGGTTTCTGATTCTTGGATCTTAAATTCGAACACTTCTGGGCAGATTCGAAGGGAACCAAGGTTGGCTCGAGGGTGAGGGAGGCCTAGGGGTCATTTGGTGTTAGTTTGGAACGAATCTGAGTGAGTTCATGTTTTGTTCGAAACTTCAAAAGAAGATTCGAAGAACTCTGAGGTGATTCGAGCCAAACAAACACCAGATCCATAACTAGGGTCGTTAGGGGAAGTTACGGTGTTAATTTGGAAGTCATCAGAAAGGGTCGAGTTTTCAGACCAACCTTCGATTTAAGATTCGAAGAGTTGGGGCCTGATTTGAAGGAAACTAATACTAGATCTGTGAAGAGGGGGTTGTGAGGAGTCGAGGGTGTTCAGGTGGTGACCGGCGGCGTTGTTGCCGCCGGGTTTCAGGCGATGGAGAGTCAAGGCGGCTAGGGTTAGGGGTGTGATTCGGAGAGGACGATGAACAGTAGAGAGAAGGGGGGTGTTTAGTTAGGGGGTCGGGATAGGGATTTGGACTTATATAGGGATGGGGTGGATTGATCTCATCCGTTGGATCAATTAAGATGCACGGTTGAGATTAATTCATTTAACCAAACGATGTCGTTTGGTTAAATGTTGGGGTCAGGCTGGATCGGGGCAGTGGATTGGGTAGGGGGTTACAGGTAAAGGTATGGGATCTCAGCCGTTGGATGGATTTGATCCAACGGCCCTTGATTAAATACGACCAAACGTCGTCGTTTGGTATTGGTCTTGAATTGGACCGGACATGGGTATTTGGATTGGGCTGTGGGGAAATTAGTTTTGTTTTGGGCCTGGATTTCAGTCCAGGTCCGATTTTTACTTTTATAACTTATTTTATTTTTCCTAATTTTAATCCTAAGTATAAAAATCCTAATTAAAATTATAAAACAATTTTAACCTTACAAAAATATTAATTACTTTTTTAACAACTATTTAACACATAGACAAAGCGTTAATCACACAATGAAACATTAAAACTAGAACAAATGCACATTTTTTGTGATTTTATTTCAATTATCTTTTAAATGCATAATTAAATCCTAGATATGCATGCAACATGTATTTTTATTTTAGTTTCGTTTAATTATAACAAAGCAAACATTTACGGACAAACACAAACAATTAATAAACGCCACATAAATTCTAAAAATTGCATACTAAGAGAATTTTGTTTTATTTTTTGATTTATTTTAGAGTATTTTTCGTGAGGCAAAAATCACGTGCTCACAGCTGCCCCTCTTTGTGCGGAAACTCGAAGAGTTTTCGTGCAAAGATAAAGTGAGCGGATACGAGCGATTTTTGCCCGTTCAAATACTCCGTGGGAAGCATTTTTTGAAAGATTTGACCGAACCTCTGCTTCAAAGGTTTCCTACATATCCTTGGCTATAAAGGAATCAGGTCAATGTAGTTCGGGAAGTTTTGGGTAGCTGGGACTACCGAGGGACTGCGATGTTACTGCTGTTTTGTGCTGCTTTTGCTGCTTGCTGACCTCCTTATTACACCTTGCTTCAAAGGTAAAACAAAAGCTAAACTAGACTATGGTGTATGAATTACAGAATCTTATCTAGATCATGCCCTTGCGTTTCTTGTTGTCTTGATGTCTTGGTGACTTTTGGGTATCTTTTGCTTCTGACTTGTTCTGCATTTCCTTTCATTGTGTCTCGTATTTCCTTTATTTGTTTGAGACTCTTGTTGTTTCTTGCTGGGGATTTGGTTGGACTCCTCTGCTTTATTGACTTTACGTGTGCTGCTTTCTCACATGGGCGGGCTTTTGACTTCACCCGTAATGTCAAACTACATTGCCATTCTGTTCTTCAGGTGGGCGCCTGACTGCTGATCCTTCAATTGTATTCCCTTATTCTCCAGGTGGACGCCTGATTGCCTTTTCGATTCTTCATCCTCATTCTCCAGGTGGACGCCTGACTTCTTCTTAAATTCTTCATCCTCATTCTCCAGGTGGACGCCTGGTTTCTTCTTAAATTCTTCATCCTCATTCTCCAGGTGGACGCCTGACTTCTTCTTCAATTCTTCATCCTCATTCTCCAGGTGGACGCCTGACTTCTTCTTAAATTCTTCATCCTCATTCTCCAGGTGGACGCCTGACTTCTTCTTAAATTCTTCATCCTCATTCTCCAGGTGGACGCCTGACTTCTTCTTCAATTCTTCATCCTCATTCTCCAGGTGGACGCCTGACTTCTTCTTCAATTCTTCATCCTCATTCTCCAGGTGGACGCCTGACTTCTTCTTAAATTCTTCATCCTCATTCTCCAGGTGGACGCCTGACTTCTTCTTAAATTTTTCATCCTCATTCTCCAGGTGGACGCCTGATTTATTCTTTAATTCTTCATCCTCATTTTCCAGGTGGACGCCTGACTTCTTCTTATTTTTTTCATCCTCATTCTCCAGGTGGATGCCTGATTTCTTCTTCATTCTTTCATCCTCATTCTCCAGGTGGACGCCTGATTTCTTCTTAAATTCTTCATCCTCATTCTCCAGGTGGACGCCTGACTTCTTCTTAAATTTTTCATCCTCATTCTCCAGGTGGACGCCTGACTTCTTCTTAATTTTTTCATCCTCATTCTCCAGGTGGACGCCTGATTTCTTCTTCATTCTTTCATCCTCATTCTCCAGGTGGACGCCTGATTTCTTCTTTAATTCTTCATCCTCATTCTTCAGGTGGACGCCTGATTTCTTCTTTAATTCTTCATCCTCATTCTCCAGGTGGACGCCTGATTTCTTCTTCAATTCTTCATCCTCATTCTCCAGGTGGACGCCTGACTTCTTCTTAAATTCTTCATCCTCATTCTCCAGGTGGACGCCTGACTTCTTCTTAAATTTTTCATCCTCATTCTCCAGGTGGACGCCTGACTTCTTCTTAAATTTTTCATCCTCATTCTCCAGGTGGACGCCTGATTTCTTCTTTAATTCTTCATCCTCATTCTCCAGGTGGACGCCTGATTTCTTCTTTAATTCTTCATCCTCATTCTCCAGGTGGACGCCTGACTTCTTCTTAAATTTTTCATCCTCATTCTCCAGGTGGACGCCTGATTTCTTCTTTAATTCTTCATCCTCATTCTCCTAACTGTATGTTTTCCTTCAAACCCTTTTAACCGTAATCATATGTTCTCATGACATTGCTGATCCACTTTTGATTCCACTTTTCTTACACCCATATCTTATTTTTTATCCTATTACCTCCTGCCCATCATGGCCGTATTTTTGTCCTATGCAACCTTGAATTTTGGTAGTATACCTTGACATTTCTTCTTATTTGTTTGGAACAAAGCTCATCTCAAAAGCTTTAGAAGAGTAATATTATTAGTGACGAAAACATGACGATTTCGACAATCAAAAATGAAAAGAAAAATCCAAATTTGGATGATTGTTGGAGAAGGAATAAAGGACTTATCTGATTGGAGTCACTGGCGCCAATGATCATGGTATGCATTTTGGATTAATCAACCCAGTCTTTTAATCAATCTCCTTTCAATTGTCTCATTTTGTTTTCCCAAAATTTCCATAACCCAACTTCATTTTTTTCATTTTACAGACCTGTTTGACTTGCAATATCTTAAAGAGTTTTTCACCGACAAACCTTCCTCATTTGTTCATTTCTTAATTCCTTTTCGCCTTATGGTGCCTGCGAAGGTTTTCACCAATAAGACTCTCTCATTTTACTTTCTCTCAACTTCCGTTGTCTTATGGTGCCCGTGTGGGTTTTCACCTATAAGACTCTCTCATTTTACTTTCTCTCAACTTCCGACGTCTTATGGTGCCCGTGTGGGTTTTCACCTATAAGACTCTCTCATTTTTACTTTCTTTTCTTGTTTGGACCAGAGTGTTATGAACCATCTTCATTTGCTTGACTCGGCATTTTTCTAAGATTGATCGAAAAGTCTTTTTTTTTGGTATGTGGTTGGAATGGAAAGGTATCAAACAGTTAAACAGTTTTGATATGGGTTTAAAATTACAACTCTTGGAATCTTTTTCTTATTTCCAATACAATTCCTGCCCCAGTTTCTTGATTGGGGTCTCTTGATGTTTCTTTTTGTGCACATTATGCATATCGTGCACCCTATGACCGAGCCGTGAGGCGCCTCCGTATCCTTTTTTGAGAAATCAGGTCAAACGTACTTCACTACAACAATAGTGATTTTCTATTTTTCTCCCCTTTTTTTAAAATTATATTTTGATTTTCATTGATTCCAAGAGAGGGTAGGAAAGAAACAAATGTGGCTCAAAGGGGAAACAAAGGGTATAGTGTTTGGATAGCAGAATAAATTTCCTTTGTCATTCCAATCTTCGAAATAATGCCAAATACAAACATTCAAAAAGTTATGCATAATATCTCTTTACTGCGTCAGAATTGATAGCCATGTCTATGCATTTACCTTCAATATCTGTTAAACATAATGCACCATTGGATAATACTCTGGTCACGATGAATGGTCCT
Source organism: Nicotiana sylvestris (assembly GCF_000393655.2). Lineage (NCBI taxonomy): Eukaryota > Viridiplantae > Streptophyta > Magnoliopsida > Solanales > Solanaceae > Nicotiana > Nicotiana sylvestris. Next base: position 62,562,883 of record NC_091058.1, read on the forward strand.
TGCCAATTCGGGGAAAATTTGCCTTTTGCCTCAACCTGATGTGGAAGAATACGTTTCAGCACATGTTGACCCACTTCAAACCTCCGGGGACGCACCCTTTTGTTGTATGCTCTTACTATTCTTCTTTGATACAATTGGCCATGACATACTGCGGCCAATCGTTTTTCATCAATCAAGTTTAACTGTTCCAGACGGGTTTTGACCCATTCATCATCATCAATCTTTGCTTCGGCGATGATCCGAAGGGAAGGAATTTCAACTTCTGCAGGAATTACTGCCTCAGTGCCATATACCAACAAATAAGGAGTTGCTCCTACTGAAGTGCGAACAGTAGTGCGATATCCCAATAACGCAAATGGTAGTTTTTCGTGCCATTGTCTTGAACCTTCTACCATTTTCCGAAGTATCTTCTTTATGTTTTTGTTGGCTGCCTCGACTGCTCCATTCGCCTTGGGCCGATATGGGGTAGAGTTGCGATGTGTAATCTTAAACTGTTGACATACTTCCTTCATTAAGTTACTGTTAAGATTAGCACCGTTATCTGTGATGATCACCTTTGGGATTCCGAATCGACATATGATATTTGAGTGGACAAAATCGACCACAGCTTTCTTGGTCACTGATTTGAATGTTTTGGCCTCAACCCATTTGGTAAAATAATCAATGGCTACCAGAATGAACCTGTGCCCATTGGATGCTGCCGGCTCAATTGGTCCAATCACATCCATGCCCCAGGCAACGAAGGGCCATGGTGCCGACATTGTGTGCAACTCGGATGGTGGAGAATGAATCAAATCTCCGTGTATCTGGCATTGATGACACTTGCGCACAAAACTGATACAATCTCGCTCCATGGTAAGCCAATAGTAACCAGCTCGGAGGATTTTCTTTGCCAACACATATCCACTCATGTGGGGTCCGCAAACTCCTGAATGTACTTCAGACATGACAGTTGTAGCTTGTCTGGCATCTATGCATCTTAATAATCCAAGATCTGGTGTTCTTTTATACAAAACTCCTCCGCTTAAGAAGAATCCATTTGCCAATCGCCTAATGGTCCTCTTTTGATCTCCTGTGGCTTGTGCGGGATATATCCCCATCCTGATATACTCCTTGATGTCGTGGAACCATGGTTCACCATCAAATTCTTCTTCAACCATATTGCAATAAGCGTGCTGATCGTGGACTTGAATATGTATTGGATCTACATAAGCTTTGTCCGGATGGTGCAACATTGATGCCAGGGTAGCCAATGCATCGGCAACCTTATTATGGATCCTTGGAATATGCCGGAACTCCACTGATTGAAAATGCTGACAAAGATCATGTAGACATTGTCGGTATGGTATGAGCTTCAAGTCTCGAGTTTCCCATTCTCCTTGAATTTGATGTACCAGAAGATCCGAATCTCCCATGACTAAGATTTCCTGGATACCCATGTCTGCGGCTAGCCTTAACCCCAAAATACAAGCTTCATATTCAGCCATATTATTGGTGCAATAAAATCGTAGTTAAGCCGTAACAGGATAGTGATGCCCTGTTTCGGAAATGATTACAGCTCCTATCCCGACTCCTTTCATGTTAGCGGCTCCATCAAAGTAAAGTTTCCAGCCAGGTTTTTCAATTTACTCCATCTCAGCGATATGCATTATTTCTTCATCGGGAAAATAGGTTTTCAACGGCTCGTACTCCTCGTCGACCGGGTTTTCAGCTAAGTGATCATCCAGTGCTTGGGCTTTCATTGCAGTTCGAGTCACATAGATGATGTCAAATTCTGTGAGCAATATTTTCCACTTTACAAGTCTTCCCGTTGGCATAGGCTTTTGAAAAATATATTTCAATGGATCCAGACGAGAAATGAGGTAAGTAGTGTAGGATGACAAATAGTGTTTCAACTTCTGAGCTACCCACGTTAGGGCGCAACATGTCTTTTCCAGATGAGTATACTTACCCTCATAAGCTGTGAATTTCTTGCTAAGGTAGTAAATGGCCTGTTCTTTTCTGCCGGTGAGGTCATGTTGCCCCAATACACAACCAAATGAATTTTCCAAAACCGTTAAGTAAAGAATCAGAGGTCTTCCTGGCTCTGGCGGGACCAATACGAGTGGGTTTGACAGGTATACTTTTATCTTATCAAACGCCTCCTGACACTCATCGGTCCATTTGACCGCAGCATCTTTTTTCAACAATTTGAAAATAGGCTCACAGGTCGACGTGAGCTGAGCAATAAACCTGCTGATGTAATTCAACCTCCCCAACAAACTCATTACTTCAGTTTTGTTCTTGGGAGGTGGCAATTCTTGGATGGCTTTGATTTTTGATGGGTCTAACTCGATGCCTCGCCGACTGACTATGAATCCCAGCAACTTTCCAGATGGAACCCCGAATGCGCATTTGGCAGGGTTAAGCTTGAGGTTGTACCTGCGAAGTCTTAAGAAGAATTTCCTCAAATCCCCAACGTGGTTGTCCTGATGCTTTGATTTTGTGATCACATCATCCACGTATACCTCAATCTCCTTGTGTATAATATCATGAAACACTGTGGTCATTGCTCTCATGTAAGTTGCTCCGGCGTTCTTCAAACTGAATGGCATTACCCGGTAGCAATAAGTTCCCCATGATGTGATGAATGCCGTCTTTTCTGCATCTTCTTCATCCATTAGAATTTGATGATACCCGGCATAACAATCCACGAAAGATCCTATCTCATGCTTGGCACAATTATCGATCAAAATATGGATATTGGGTAATGGGAAATTATCCTTCGGACTTGCTTTGTTGAGATTGCGGTAGTCGACGCATACTCTAATTTTGCTGTCTTTCTTTGGTACAGGAACGATATTAGCTAACCAAACAGGATATCGAGTGACTCGAATGACCTTTACTTCCAACTGTTTGGTGATTTCTTCCTTAATTCTCACACTCATATCAGGCTTGAATTTTCTCAGCCTCTGCTTGACAGGAGGTACCATTGGATCGGTGGGCAATTTGTGAACCACTAAATCAGTGCTCAGGCCCGGCATGTCGTCATATGACCATGCAAAAACATCTTTGAATTCTATGAGTGCTTTAGTTAACTCTTCTCGGATCTTTGGTTCGAGATGGACACTTATTTTAGTTTCTCGGATATTATTCGTGTCCCCTATATTGATGTCTTTGGTATCACTCAGGTTAGGTTTGCTTTTTTCTTCAAAATGAATTAACTCTTTACTAATCTCTTCGAAAGCCTCATCTTCATCATATTCTGATTCATAATCACAATATATTTCTTGAATTATTATTTTGGAACCAGATTAATTTTTAGGACTGGGCTGAGGATTCCTCATGCATGCCATATCACTAGAGCCAGCGTAAAAAGAACTGTACAGAAAAAGAAGAAAAAGGAAAAGAAAACTATCAGGAATGATAATGAAAAAGGAAACTGTATTTTATTGGATGATGAAAGATAACAAGGTTTGCACACTTCAAACAAATAAGATAAGCATTGGGATTACAACCCAGAGGTGACCCCAAACAAACTGAAGGAAAATCAAAAATAAACTACCAAGACTCCTTTCGAATGGGGAGAGGAGTGGCTTTCCAATTATTAAGCTTTGTTTCTGGCCCAACGAATTGAACTTCTGCGTTGCTACAACCTTCCCCGCTTTCCACCATATTCACATCGTCAAACAATTTCTCGAATCTTTCAATTAATTCCTCCTCAGGATTGACCAGGGATTTAGGAATTGTTGTTATCGGGCGATTTTTAGCACCGGTCTTGACAAAAGACTTTGATAGATGTGGGACTGGTTTTGGAAGAACCCATGCCTTTTGTTTCAGCTTTCTGGCCTTTCTCACGTCGGTGACAGTGGGTATGAATCCCAAACCAAATGTTCCCCAGTTCTCGGGGAGAGATACTGGTTGTATAATTCCTTGCAAAGATGAGCCCAGACCTTTGCCGGGTATAAAACCATTTTTTAACATTTCATAGGCTACCATGACTGATGCAGAGGTTATCTTTGGATTCGGAAGGTACTTCCCCTCTGGAATTTTCTCTACCGACACTGTATCGGACACTTGGTATACCCATGGTCCCTGGTCATTTTCTATTCCCTCGACCGGTACAATGGCACTGCTGTGAGCATTTAAACTTTCTTCCCCATGCACAACTATTTCTTGATGATCCCATTCAAACTTGACCGCCTGGTGTAGTGTTGACGGGACTGCTTTAGCAGCATGGATCCATGGTCGACCCAACAACAAATTATAAGAAACAGTTATGTCCAGTACTTGAAACTCCATCGTGAATTCAACTGGCCCTATTGTCAGTTCCAACACTATGTCGCCAAACGAATCTCTGCTTCCACCGTCAAACCCCTGTACGCAAATGCTATTCTTCTGGATCCTCTCCTCTTTGATTTTCAATTTGCTTAAAGTGGAGAGAGGGCAGATGTTTGCACTTGACCCGTTGTCAACCAATACCCGGGTTACTACGGAGTTTTCACATTTCACGGTGAGGTAAAGAGCTCTGTTGTGCTCAGTCCCTTCCACAGGCAATTAATCATCAGAAAATGTAATTCTGTTTGCTTCAAAGATTCTGTTGGCTATTCTTCCCAAATGATTTATAGAGATTTTATTGGGAACATGAGCCTCATTTAGGATTTTCATCAAAGCCAGACGGTGCTTCTCTGAATGGATCAGTAATGACAATAATGAAATTTGAGCGGGCGTCTTCTTCAATTGATCTACAACCGAATAGTCATGGAGCTTCATTTTTCTTAAAAACTCTTCCGCTTCTTCTTCCGTCACAGCTTTCTTTATTGGTGTTGTATTATTTTTAGTTCTTCTTAACTCTTCGGGAGTAAAACATCTTCCCGAACGAGTCAAGCCTTGCACCTCACAGACTTCTTCCTTGACTTCTTTTCCCTTGTACATTACAGTCACCTGTTCATAGTTCCATGGAATGGCCTTGTTTTTGTTCACTGGTAGCTGGGTTACAGGTTTGATAATAACCCGATCTATACGGGCTCCTTCCACGACTACAATGGGTTTGCTGGCAACCCCTGGTACTATCACTTTCAGCCTTTCTTGCTTTGTGGCAACTTTGCTCGAAGATCCCTTCTCGACTACCACAGATGGTTCATCACTATTTCTGTTTTGCTTAGGTACCGACTTCTCCTCTGTTAACTGCTTATCTAGCTTGGCTTCATGAGACTTGATCATCATGACAGTTTGTGACGGCTTCTTTGTCTCCTCATCAGCTTGTACGATTTCTATCATATTGGCCTCCTGATGGGCTGGCATTGGATTTCTGTTGATATTGGGAGCTTCGGGGGTTTGAACCTCGATTTTATTAGTATCAATCAGCTCTTGTATTGCATTTTTTAAATGCCAGCATTTTTCCGTATCATGGCCTGGTGTACCGGAACAATACTCACAGCTAATGGTGTAGTCCAGATTCTTTGGAGGAGGATTGGATAGCTTGGATTGTATTGGTCTTAGCATGTCCAGCTGTCTCAGCCTGTGGAATAGACTAGTGTAAGACTCTCCCAATGGAGTGTAGGTTTTCTTTTTCTGTTCCCTTTCTCCCCTGAATGCTGGCCTAGGCCTGAAACCTGGTCCGAGATAGGCTCGTGGGTAAGTACCTGGTATGGCAGGAGCACGCCAATTAGCGTGAACAGGTGGCTGATTGTATGCTTGTGCATGGTTAATGGAAAAATGAGGTTCCTAAGGGTGATAGTAGTGTTGGGATGAATTGTGGTGGTAAGTTGATTGGCGAGGTCGTTGTTGATTATAGTAAGGCGGTGAACCTCTAGGTCCTGACCAAATTCCTGAATCAACTACCGCTGCTTCCTCCCTCTTCTTTCTTCCGATTCCTCCTACCCCGCCTTGAATAGCTTGAGTAGTCGCCTTAATAGCCGAATAGCTCATGATTTTATTTGTCTTGAGGCCTTCTTCCACCATACCTCCCATCTTCACTACTTCGTTGAATGATTTTCCTACCGCTGAAACCAAATGGGCATAGTAAGTTGGTTCCAAGGCTTGAAGGAAGTAGTCTACCATTTCACTCTCCTTCATAGGAGGATCCACTCTTGCTGCCTGTTCTCTCCACCGGAAGCCATACTCTCTGAAACTTTCATTGTGTTTTTTCTCAAATTTTGTCAAAGATAGTCGATCTGGGATGATTTCCAGATTGTATTGGAAATGGTATGCAAATGCCTGTGCCAGGTCATCCCAGGTGTACCATCTCCCATGGTCCTGGCGTGTATACCACTCCAAAGCTGATCCGCTTAAACTTTGACTGAAGTAAGCCATCAATAATTTGTCCTTTCCCCCAGCTCCTCGCATCTTGCTGCAGAAACCCCTTAAGTGGGATACTGGGTCGCCGTGCCCATTGTATAGGTCAAATTTAGGCATCTTGAAGCCAACTGGTAATTGTATATTCGGGAACAAGCACAAATCCTTGTATGCTACACTGACTTGGCCATCTAACCCTCGCATGTCTCGGAACGATTGTTCTAGGCTTTTGACCTTCCTGAACATCTCTTCTTGTTCAGCATTTTTGGCTGTCTTGTCAATTTCGGTTGGGAGGTCAAAACAAGGAGTAGTTGAATGGATTTCGGAGGCTTTGAGGGTGGGCTCCGGGGGTAATATTGGTTGTCCTGGGCCTGGAATGTAGGCTCACCAGGAGATTTGTGGAGTGTAGCTGTGGGAGGTGTCACAAAGACAGGAGTTACAGGTGGAGGAAAGTATGGAACTGGTTTAGGAGGGGGAGACTGCAGTGTCTGAGAGGTGGTGCCTCGGTAGTGTAGGTAGATGGGGAAATTTGGGGATAATTCAGTGGTAAGATTATCCTGAGTTTGGGCCATTGATGGTGCAGTGTTAGTTGGATAAGATGGGGGTGACTGCCCTATAGACCAGGCCCGGTACATCTCAGCCATTTGCTGCTTGAGTTTAAACATCTCTTCTTTCATTTTCCCGACATCCATCTCCTCTAGCTCAATACCTGTGTCAACATCTGGGATAGACATACTTTCGGGTATTGGTCCTTTTGATCTCGTGTGATAATGATAATATGCCAGTATACTCTTTAGAGAAACTAACTGCTTGAATTCTGGAAATGAACAAACTTGTTAGTTTTGATAGTTTAACACATATATAATTACACGTTGAGATGCAATGCTCCTAGACAAATAACCCTTTTCTATTATGCATTTGCTCGGCTGCTTGTATCGTCCCAGGTTTCTTGAAATTTTTATTGTTACTCACTCTTAATTTATTCTATATATTTTTTATTGTGGTCGAATCTTATAGAGATTGCCTACGTATCATGCCCTCGCATGAATCAGACCTTGCGTAGTTTGGTCTTAAGGCAAACACTTTTATTCATTATACAAAGATGGAACAGACATTACATTTGAAAACCTTATAAGAAAATGGTTTGAAACACACACACTCAAAAATAAAAGATACAACTCTTAACATCTCTCAACATGCCCCACTTTCCACTTTTGTTGTCAATCCTTGGATTATCTGCTCAATGTGGGGCTTGACCTGGATGACCTCTCAGCGTACGATACATCCTTTCCAACTCCATTGCTAGATGACGGGAAAAAATGGGTGCATGCTCTGTAAACCTTTCATAATCCATTCCTTGGCAGTTTACATAACTTTGAGAGGTGTAGACCGCCAGGTCGTGGATTTGTGCCCTGAAATCTTGGAGACATTGGTCTTGGTTCTGCAATTGCTGCTGGCGAGTGGTGGCTATATCTCTGATACGGTCTTCACGATCTAGAGCTGACTCTAATAGAGTTCGGAGTCTGGCCTGCTCTAGTCTTGCCTGCGCTCTTTCTCTGTCGATGTCCGCTTGTTGGTGTTCTCTGTTGTATCTTCTCGCCTCTTCCAGTTGTGCACGAAGTTGGTCTTCTGAACGTATCCAATGGTCTTTTTCCCTCTTGAATTGTGCCCTGTCTTCTTTGGATTGCCTTACTTGGCGTTCCTTATTAGATCTGGCTTCTTCGTTTAATTGTTAGATTCTTTCTTTTGCTTTGCTCAACGCCCTTTCGTTTTTAGCAAGAATGGAATCATAATCTTGCATTCTTCCAAAAAGATTGGCGATGGTTTTTTGATCCTTCCAACTCCTCATTGGTGTTTCAGAAGCTTTTTTCATTTTTTGAAATCGAGCGTGAAGATTTTCATTCTCACAAGCTAGATTCTTCTTCTCGCCTTCGGCTTCTTGTGCTTGCAAATCTTTCTCCAGACTGAGGCTCCTCAGATTTTCCTTTAGGGCATGGATAGTTGCTTTGTACCCTTTTTCCTTTTCTCCACAAATCACCCGCTCTTGGATTTTATCATTAAAGTTTTGAACATGGGGTCTTTTTGTTGGCCTTCTTAGCTCGGGTTCTGGTACATCATCCACGCGAGACCGTTTCTCAAACCACCTTGCATATCAAGGATTTATCTCACCCCTTGTAGTGTCTGGGACTTGAGTATCACTTTTCAAGTATCGACATCCATTCCACATCTGCTGAATTAGAGCCTCGGGAATAGTGGCTTCAGGGTGTAATTCGATTACTTGCATACTCAAATCTTCATCATCAGGAACTACTTGGTATCTCCCTAGTTGTCTTAGGACTCTTAGTGGCGCATATGGCTGGATGCTTCTCAATCCCAATAGTAGCAAATAACTATTTGAGGTTGACATGTGTATCACTTCCCTCATCGGGAGCCATCCCAAAGTCCACTCAATTTGATTTGCCGTTAAAGCCCTTAGATGAGATACCCATGCTTCTATCCCTTCTGGGGACTTATAATCTTTTATTCTTTCCTCATAACTCTCGATGAAATTATCATTGCTTTGCCCATACTGTATGATCTTGGGCTGATGTTGGAGATGTTCAATCACCCACATTTGCAACAAAATTTTGCATCCTTCGAAGACTTTTGCTCCTGATTTACATAAAGTCAACGCCCGATAAATGTCTGAGAGAATGATTGGGACAAGGGTGTGATTTTCCTTGGTGGTGAGGACCTGCACAACTTTCGCGGTGCGAATATCAATTGTTCGCTCTTTGTTTGGGAAGACCATGATTCCTAGAAAAGCCACTATGAAGGCGAAGCGACGGTGAATCTGCCAGGTGTCTTTGTTTTGCTTGTTAGTAAGGCCTTTCTCATGAATTTCAAATCCATCTGGCTTTCCGAACCTTGAATACAAGAAGTTGAAAGAACAACATCCGTTGATGACATTGCTTTTCCTGATTTGATTACTGATGTTCAGAAGACCGAAGAATCGATGTACCGAGGGAGCCTTTGTGAATATCAGGTTTTGATTTCTTAGACTTCCGTCAAAACCAGCATATCCAGCTATCTCCTCTAATGTAGGAGTAAGCTCGAAATCAGAGAAACGAAAGACATTGTGAACAGGGTCCCAAAAAGTTACTAACGCCGCAATCAGATCATCACGTGGTTTAACTTTCATAATATCCGTGAGATTTCCCAAATGCTTGACGACCCATTTTTGACCATCTTCGCCTAACTCATACCACCACATTTGAAGCTGAAATAGAAACTCGTCTGTATTCGTGGATGGTGGATTTTGTGTGGTGCTCATTTTGTATCTTAAATTTAATTTTAATAAAATCAAGACTCATTTTGAAAATATACATTAAAAAAAATCATTTTCAATTTTTTATTTATTAAACACTTTTTATTTCAAGATTTAAAACTATTTTTGGGAATTTCTTAAAACAAACCATTTTATTCCTCGGCTCTCACAATGATTTCGATTAAGCTGGTCAACAAGCAAATCCGAGGCAAATGAATGCACAGGTAGCAAGTAGGATGCATCATGATGGTCTTTTTATTTCGGGTTCACCTGTCCTAGACAGACCCAACCCCTGTGTTGAGTCTCAAGGCCAAATGTACATGATGCAAATAGACGTTCCTACTAGGGATCTGGTACATGGCTGAGTTATTCTAGGTGAAAAACATGAGGCATATTGTTCTAAACCTGGCTTACCCAAACGGACAGTTTGAGCCGAAGTGGGGGCAACGTACCGGGAGCACGAAAGTCTACCCGGCCTAGTTACTTGTCCCAACTTCGTCTTATTTGGTATAACTTTAACAGAAAGGTGGGCCACACGCACGTGTGCACCATAAATTCAGAAGACTCAGAAAGAAGGGGGTTTCGTAACAATTGTATATATTCACAATTCAAATAATATTAAAGCGGTAAAACATCATTTAGCACATTAGGCATATATCATGTAAACATCCGATAATAAATAAAGCCAACTATAACAGTTATTTTAAGCTCGAATTCTTAAACCCTGAACCAGTGGTTCTGGGTTGCAGTTTTCACATTTTATCCCCAGCAGAGTCGCCAGAGCTGTCACACCTCCTTTTTCCGCCCCCGCAAGGGGCGTAGGGAGTTTTCTCCAATTGAAGGACAGTCGAAACGGGATTTGTTTGTTTTATTTCAGAGTCGCCACTTGGGAATTTTAAGGCGTCCCAAGTCACCGGTATTAATCCCTGAATCGAGGAGAATATGACTCTGTTTGTTATTCTGCGAACCAGAAGTCCGAGTAAGGAATTCTGTTAATTCGGGAGAAGGTGTTAGATATTCCTGAATTCCGTGGTTCTAGCACGGTCGCTTAACCATTTTTATACTTGTCTTAATTATCTTGATTTACTAAATACATTTTTCTTGTTGCTCGATTTTATTACCGCTTTTGTTTAGATTGTTTTTAGTTAAAGATTTTCTTTGAATCGAATCACGCGTACGTATATTCGTATTATATATTATATATTTTTTTAAACGTGAGGAATCGTGTCACGCGTACGTGTACACAATAATATTGATGATATTATTTTTTATACATTTTATTATAAAAAAAGGCTTATGTTTGCAATTGTGCTTAAAATAAAATTAAGAACATTCATCGCTCTTGTATAATTAAACAGTGAACTACACATCTCGGGTTATACGAAATTATTTTAACATCCTCGGAGAACCCCTTTTTTATTAAAAATTTGCTCGAAGTTGCGCGAACGCATAATCCGAATTGCTTTTAGAAATATAATCAGGTTACGCGGACGCATCCCTAATTACGCAAAATATTCTTAATGGTATTATAGATTTTCCACATATTGTTTATTACATCCATACATTTTTATGTGAAAATCATGAGAAATCCCTATTTGAGATGCCCTTAAATTCTCTGAAAAGAATTCACAATTATTGAGTGTTGACCACAAATTATATTTTTTCGCGTATAAATTATATTCCTCCAAGCCATTCGAATTTAAGGAGTAAGAATGAACAACGTGTGATTAATACTACCATTTATAGTGAATACAATATTTGCCTACCCAAATAAACAACGTACGAATTACGTATAAACATTGGGAAAGAATTGATATAAGAAAGGAAATGATGTTTTCCAAGAATTTTCATTATTCTATTTGAGGCGAATACTATTTTTTTATATTTTTAAAAAATGTTATAATCTATAAACCTAATCACCTTCTACATTACTTGTTTTTAATCTGAAGTTGTAATCGTTTGGTTAATTTGTTTACGATGGTAGATAGGTTTCAGTTGATAAAAAAAATTATTATACAAATCGATTCACTAAAATTGCATTACATGCAACATAGTTGTACGCCTGAACCGTTCATAACATTCTAACATCGTAACGAGCTATATCAACTCACCTTCCACATATGATTATATATATACCCGTCATCATGCCATATATGAACATACAACTTATCAATCTAAACAAAAATCAGATTTTTTACAAGATATACTAATAATGTAATTTCTTGATACTTCCATTCTACTTTACATTTAGCTAACAATATTACGGGATGTAATTAATGGCCCATTTTATGCCATATTCCCTACCTTGATAATTCAATCATGACTTCACTTAATGAAAATTCCGAAATAGGTGACATTATTACAACACTTATACGAACTTTAAGAGGTAACAATTATCTTATATTCATCACGTCAAACGTACTACTATATTAATCAACTGAAACAAAACCAAATTTTAAACTAATGAACTTGGACGAATGGAAAACAGAATTATAATTCCCGAACTTCATTTATTTGTCATGTTGAAACTTTTCATGACAGGAGTTTACAGATATGTACCTAGAAATGAAGGTAGAAGGAGTAGATTTCAGCAGTGACAGCAGCAACAAAATCAGCAGAATATACCAGTGTTCAACAGATTTGATCAACAAAACAAGACCCGAGGAACTCAGATGCACAGGAGCAAAGCTTCTTAAAAATTTCTGAGTTTAAAACCAAGCAGTATCAACAAACAGACCCGGACAGATTCCAGAAAACAATGTTTCAGATTTCTTTTTCCTCTTCTATTATCTGTTTCAGACTCTGTGTATATGAGTGCTCTATTTTCTGTTTCTTTTTCTATATTTTTTTTCTTTCTTTTCAGATTTCTGTTTCTGCTTCTGTGTGTTTTTCCTCTCTTAATTTCTGCCCAGATTTTCTCTCTGTCTCTCTCTGTGTATCTCTTAATGTCTATATCTGTGTGTGTTCATCTATTTTTCTTCCTGTGTGTATTAAAATCTGATTTTTCTTTCAATCAGTCCCAATCCCCTCTATCTTATACAGGTCTGCCCCTTTTCTTTTCAGTGCTTCCTGGACCCCCTTCTTCTTTTAAAAATCAGAAAGTCCCATTAAAATCTGCTTTTACTACTTTAAATCCCATTAAGTGATCTTTTCCTGATTTTCAGCATTCCCATTACCCTTTGTTTCCCATTATTACATTAAATAAGAGCCATTAACACTCCACTATTGCACACTACTACCCTCACTGTTTCTTTCCCAATAGTACCCCTGAAAGCCTACTGTTATTACTGCCCTCAAAGAACTCAGAATCTGATACAAAACAAATTTTAAAATCTGTTCAAACTCGATTATCTTTCTGAATTAAACAACTATAACCAATCCTATCAACTTCCTAACACAGTTGTATCTAACCAACCCCTGTAAACTTGAATTCAAACCCAACACCACAACAACATTATACTTAATTCAGCATAACAAGTTAAACTGAATTTCAACATTGAACTAAGATCCAAACAAATACAGGAGCATTGTCAATATACTGACAATGCCCTGAAACTTAATGCTCAGAAATCAACACATACACAGCATCCTTTTGATGAACTTATTGCACTATAAACAAAGATGATTTAATTGACGAGTATTAATCAAACTGATTATCTACAACAATGGTCCACAAACAATAGGTAAACAGATTGTTTCAATTAGCATTATCATAAACGGGAATTCATAGTGTAACTAATCGACGAACTTAATCGAGTCGATTACACACATTGTAAACAAACATAACCAACAGAAACAATTCACTTATTTGATCAAATAGACGGGTATGAGACAGAATCACAAAATTAAATAAACAAAAATGTGAAAAATAAATTACACAAGCTACTGAAACAGGCAACAATATACATGTAGGAAACAAAAAGAAGTAGAAAAATACCTCTGAATCTTCGATTTTAAACAGACAAGAACTCAGCTTTGGATTAAGACCTTTTTGAGGCTGAACAGACTTTATTCGAAGTATTCTCAATTGAGAATACCTCAATTAAAGTCTCTTAGTCCTCAATCCCTTATTTAATTCGGGCAAATTCCATGTTTTGAAATTTTTAGGGTTTCTGATTCTTGGATCTTAAATTCGAACACTTCTGGGCAGATTCGAAGGGAACCAAGGATGACTCGAGGGTGAGGGAGGCCTAGGGGTCATTTGGTGTTAGTTTGGAACGAATCTGAGTGAGTTCATGTTTGGTTCGAACCTTCAAAAGAAGATTCGAAAAACTCTGAGGTGATTCGAGCCAAACAAACACCAGATCCATAGCTAGGGTAGTTAGGGGAAGCTACGGTGTTAATTTGGAAGTCATCGGAAAGGGTCGAGTTTTCAGACCAACCTTCGATTTAAGATTCGAAGAGTTGGGGCCTGATTCGAAGGAAACTAATACTAGATCTGTGAAGAGGGGGTTGTGAGGAGTCGAGGGTGTTCAGGTGGTGACCGGCGGCGTTGTTGCCGCCGGGTTTCAGGCGATGGAGAGTCAAGGCGGCTAGGGTTAGGGGTGTGATTCGGAGAGGACGATGAACAGTAGAGAGGAGGGGGGGTGTTTAGTTAGGGGGCCGGGGTAGGGATTTGGACTTATATAGGGATGGGGTGGATTGATCTCATCCGTTGGATCAATTAAGATGCACGGTTGAGATTAATTCATTTAACCAAACGATGTCATTTGGTTAAATGTTGGGGTCAGGCTGGATCGGGGCAGTGGATCGGGTAGGGGGTTACGGGTAAGGGTATGGGATCTCAGCCGTTGGATGGATTTGATCCAACGGCCCTTGATGAAATACGACCAAACGTCGTCGTTTGGTATTGTCTTGAATTGGACCGGACATGGGTATTTGGATTAGGATGTGGGGAAATTAGTTTTTTCTTTGGTCCTGGATTTCAGTCCAGGTCCGATTTTTACTTTTATAACTTATTTTATATTTCCTAATTTTAATCCTAAGTATAAAAATCCTAATTAAAATTATAAAACAATTTTAACCTTACAAAAATATTCATTACTTTTTTAACAACTATTTAACACATAGACAAAGTGTTAATCACACAGTGAAACATTAAAACTAGAACAAATGCATATTTTAGTGATTTTATTTCAATTATCTTTTAAATGCATAATTAAATCCTAGATATGCATGCAACATGTATTTGTATTTTAGTTTCGTTTAATTATAACAAAGCAAACATTTACGGACAAACACAAACAATTAATAAACGCCACATAAATTCTAAAAATTGCATACTAAGAGAGTTTTGTTTCATTTTTTTGATTTATTTTAGAGTATTTTTCGTGAGGCAAAAATCACGTGCTCACATCGGGCTGGCAGCTTGCACGGTTCAATGTCTCTAGAAGTGGATTCAAAGTAGCCGTGCAAGCGAGGCCGACGTTTGCCAGGTCTGTTGCCTCTCCGAGGTTCTCTTGGCCAGTGAGGGTCCTCGACTTTTGGCGGGCTATGGCATTTTTCATCCCTTCCTGCTTCTCCCCTCTCCTCCTCTTCGACTTATCCCTTGGGGATATCAGTGTGGAATACCAGGATGAGGCTCTTGAGGAAACAACACTTTGGAAGATATTGTCTTTGAGGATGCATGCACGAAGAGAGGATGTCCGAAGACGTTGCTGCAGGAGGTGGACCTTCGAGAGTAGACTAGGCTCTAGGCTTTCTCTACGTCTATCTCTTTGCTTCTTTGTTTCTAGGTAAATACCATTTGTAGGATTTTGTAATCATATGTAAGGACCCCTCGAGGGCCGTTGCAAGCAAATGTTTATGAATATAAAGATATTTTCTTGACTTTTGCCTTTAATACTTGCCATATTCTTTTGTATTTGTGGGAATTCTGAATGTATGCCTCTTTGACGATTGTCAATATCTAACTCAGATGTGATTATCCCTTCCGGTCTTTGGTTGATAGAAATGGCTCCATTCCAAGCCCATCATTGTTCCTCGGACCAAGCCTGAAATGGTCCGTTAGACTCGGGTCATCGAGACCCTCGAGTCACATGAAGATAGCGTGTCGAAACTTGAATTTTTTTAGAGTGGTCTCTAAGTGAAGGTCAGCTTCAGGCACCTGGAGGTTTACTTTAAACTTGATGTAGATAACCTTTTAAGGTATTGCAGATAGGTCCCTAAGGAGGGGTTACCCATATTTAGGAGATGTCCTGAAGTCGAGCCCTCATGGACAGAGCTCGAAATGCTTACGTTTCTTCTTATGAGAGGAACCTTCAAGGTCGGATACCACCTCGAAACTGGAGATGATGTTGTTGGCCTTTTGAGGCCTAAATTCTCTTTGATGGAGGTCCTCGAGGTCGGGTACCACCTCGGGACTGGAGATGACGTGGCTGGCGTTTTGAAGCCTAACTTCTCTTTGATGGAGATCCTCGAGGTCGGGTACCTCTTTGGAACTCGTATTGAAGCCAGTGGCCTTCCGGGGCCTAACTTGGGTAGGTGGACTATGCTGTTTCCCCACATATATATATGGGGTTGCTCCTGCTTCTTGGGAGATCCCACTATTTTAGATAGTTATCCTTCCGTTTTGGCGTCGATTCCTTCATTACCTTAGCACCAAAGTGTTTGTCTAGGTTCCCGCTTCAATTTTCTAATCTCGCCATAGCTATGGCTGCTACTTTAGGGTCTGCTCGGCGGATAGGGGAAAGTTCCACTCCCAGCGCTCAGGATCCACAGGAGTTTACCTTGAAGACTATGTCTTCGATAAGAGAGGAGCACCTTGAGTTGGTGAGGAGAGACTGCGGATGGGGCGAGGGGGTAGCGTTACAGGTGTTTCCCCCGGACGAGGGTATCACGGACCTTGCCGATGGATTCCTGAACGTGTATTTGTACCCTTTCGCACTATCTCCCCTTGATAGGGTCGTGCTCGATTTCTGTTCAAAGTATTGGGTTACTTTGGCACAGATACATCCGTCGTTCTGGCGAATAGTAATGATGATGAGGTTCTTTATGGAGAAGGTAGGGCTTAAATTCACGCTTAGTCATCTTGTCAGGTTGTACCGGCCCTCTCATCATCGAGGTCTGCTAACCTTGCAGTGCCATTCGTCCACACCCTTTGTTGTTGATGATGGGGAAGATGGAGATCGAGAGTGGATTAGTCGATTCGTCTGGGTCTAGACGGCTGACATTATTCCCATGGAACTTATGCCATTCCCTGGGGAATGGAATTATACGCGTAAGTGGAGCATCTCGTGCTTTCTCAGACTTGGTCATGGTGGGAGCTAGTTTAGTAATCATGTTTTCCTCCTTTTCTGCAGCAATTTCATGGGCGCCGGGCAAAGTTCCAAATCTGCCTGGCTTGGTCTGGAAGCTGGCGACCCATTTGACCAGTGATGAGCGTAGGTGGATAGCTGCATCCCGGGGCAGATGGGAAGCAAAATATCATGGTATGTATGTATACTGCCTTTTTCTTATCCCTCGTACATTTGGGAAGACGTTTTCCCCTTTCCATGTATTAATCATTCCGTCGTAGCTATCAGAGGGTCTCCAAGGGTGAGGTTGTGCTCCTCCGGAGAGGGGTAGGGGTTGCCAGCTTCTGAGCTAAAGGACGAAAATAATAAAAGGGATATGTATTTGCAGTGTGATGGAACTCATATCAGGGTAAAACGAGGCCAAGTCTTTGAGGAGAAAACATCGTCCGAGCCTGCTGCACCCGAAGTTTCCGGTTCTGGAAAGGTAGTTCCTCAAAGAAATTGTTCTTCGGCCAGGGTTGATTCTTCCAGGGCTCAGGGGACTAGATTAACAGAGGTGTGATCGGCCTTCGAGGAAGTCCGCCGACTTCACTTTGCGGTGAGCTTGGGCACATGCCTTCCGGATCTCGCGTCTTCCCTTCCTTATAGATTTTTTCTTTTGCAGGCCTTTGGCATTTAGGTCTGAGTTGCTCCGTCATGGGGCTAGGCTCCGAAAAGCTCTGGATAAGGGTAGGTCCCTTGGGCTCCTTTGCAAGGAGAAGGAAGTTGAGCTGGCACACTAGCGATATGAGGCATACCGGAGCTCGAATTACGAGAGCTATTTGCTAGAGCAGGTAACTTCCCATCTCGGGCAGGTATTCTCTTTTTAACTTCTCAGGTTAACTCTTCTCCTATCCCAGTTGCAGAAAAAGACAAAGGCCCTGGAACGCCTTAGGGGTGAAGCCGACCGAATCAGGAATGACAGTGGCGAGCTAAGAGCTCAGGCGCAGGCTCAAGATTCAGAGGAGAAAGGTGCCTTGGCTAAAGTTCCTGCCTTCGAGGTCCAACTCCGCTTAGCTTGTGATATCACTTCAGTTCAAGCGGATATGATCACGAAGTTCAAGTGAAGATGAGGCTAATAGGTCGTAGCCCTTAGGGGCAGGGCGGGGCGTGGCGTATACTTTGCCATTTTGTATGTTATACCTCCAGAGCGTGTTTGTAGATGGAGAATGCACTTTTTCACGTATGTAAATAAAAGAAAACTTGAAGCTTTATTTCTTCTGTACCCCTTTCTACTTTGCTTCTGACCAGGTGGACTGGTTTTAGAGTTGGTGAGAATCCTTATATTCGTGACATGGTTCTGGGGCTCATTAGGCAGGCCTGAGGGCTCTTACGCGTTCGATTGATGCGACCTCCAGTGTAAGCTGGCATTAGAGCTATTATGCTTTTTCTCAACTATTTTGGGTTTCGTCTTCGAGTCGGGCTTTGACTTGAGCTTATTCGACCCTCAAGCTTTTGTGTTTGCATGGGCGGGCGACAGTGGCTTCTACGCCTTGCCCTTGGGCATTTGTATTTTAACTATTTTGGGTTCAGTCTCCGAGTCAGATTTTTACTCGAGCACAATTGACCCTCAAGTTCTGTATTTGCATGGGCCGGCGATAATGGTTCTTACGCCTTAGGTCGAAGCGACCACTTATATGCACGACCCTGAGGCTCATTAAGCTGGCGACAATGGCTCTTACGTTTTGCCCTTAGGTATGTATAGAACTATTTTGGGTCCGGTCTCCGAATCGGGTTACGACTCGAGCTCATTTTGACCCTCAAGCTTTCAGATTTTAAGCTGGCGACAATGGCTCTTACGCTTTCGGTCGTTGTGACCTTTTAGTGTGTGTGGCCCTAGGCTTATTAGGTTGGAGAAAATGGCTCTTACGCGCTTGGTCGATGTGACCTTTTATGTAGGCTTTATTTTCCTCTCATTAAGGACTTTTGAAATGATTTTGCCTGACCCGTCGTTGGTTCGGGAAGAACCTCGATTTCAAGTCGTTTGCGGCGATGTTCGAGCACCTCGGAAGGTTTAGCTAATAGTTTGAGTAGCTTGAAGCCTTGTGATTTGGAGTTGACATGGTCGAAGCGAGGTTACCCTGTTTAACCGGTTCTTTTCGATGTAGATTCGAAGTAATGGCCTATGATTTTGTAGCGACGGTCAGGCGTCCCCGAGTCGAGTTAGTTCGGCTGGTATAGCCGTATGACCATAGTCATTTATGTTTGGCCGGAGCCATTTGTGTTCCCGAGTGTAGTAGTTTAGGCTTTTATATCAAGGGTATACCCTTTCGGGAGTCTTACAAATATGACATATAGCCTAAACCTCGGGATTGAGTTTATGCCTGTAGTGAGGTCTTACAAAATTTTCATGTCTTTTGAGGTCTAATAGTTTTTTCATGCCGTTGAGGTCTTACAGATTTTTCATGCCGTTGAGGTCTTACAGATTGTTCATGCCGTTGAGGTCTTACAGATTGTTCATGTCGTTGAGGTCTTACAGTTTTTTCATGTCGTTGAGGTCTTACAGGTTTTTCATGCCATTGAGGTCTTATAATTTTTTATGCCATTGAGGTCTTACAGGTTTTTCATGTCGTTGAGGTCTTACAGGTTTTTCATTGTTGCCTTTTGTAAGTTTCACAAGACCGAGTCTTCCCGCTCGGGGTCTTACGACCTTGGGTTTTTTAATGAATGGCAATTGGCAATAGTCTCCGAGTCATCGAGTTTGTTTAGGCTCGGGAACCATTACTTGTAAGCTCGGAATTGCCTCGTTGAGGGCTTACGATTTTGGAGATTCCGACCCTGAGGTCACGATGCCAGTCTTCGAGTGTTCGGGGCATTTTTCTTTCCTGGAGAAGTTTTGTGATTTTTGTGCTGCCTCATTGATGGCTTACAATTTTGGGGTTCCGACCTTGAGGTCATGCGGGTGCCGAGTTGATGACGCTAGTCTCCGAGTATTTCGGGTCGTCCTCGGCGGAGGGATCTTTGTTATGACAATGCTGAGTTTTCCTTTGGAGTACGAGATGCTTTGGTAAAAGACATTCTTTAATTGCTTGGCACAAGTACATGTTGTATTATTGCCGTGGGTCCGGCTTGTATGGATACGGTTCATTCGACCGTTTAGCCCGGAATATCATTTCCTACTGGAACCTTGCTCGGCGTTCCTTGGTTTTTTTGAATGGATGACCTTTCGAGGGGGTGCCCTCCAGTGTTCGGGGTTGATTGCAAAAGAAGCCTTGAATACTTGTTAGATCCCCCTTAAGTTCTTCGAGCTGGGTTAGCATTCTGAGTGCTTTGGTCGGGCGCCTGCATAAAGGTTAGTCTGAAATACAAAATGAAAAGGGAGATGGTCGTACCTTAATGTGAGATACACTGGCGATGTTTTGAGGATCAATATGTTTCAATCATTCGAGTGGAGGACGTAGTACGGTCCTTTATTTCGTTTAATTGGGCTTGATCGAGGGTGTGGCTCGATTAACCTTTGGATCTTTTGCAGGCGGAGGTGCGAGCGCTGGTGCCACATCGTGCATCGGGAACATTTCCCTTGCCGCATATTTTTCCCCGTAGATGATTTTAATTCCGTCCTTTGTTGGGAATTTCATCATTTGGTGATGAGCGGATGGTACCGCTCTCATGCAGCGTATCCACAGTCGGTCGAATAAGGCATTGTATCTTATGCCTCTTTCATGGAATTTGACATTTTGGGTCGTGCCGACCACTCTGACTGGGAGTGTAATCTCTCTTTTAGTTGTTTCGATCGCCAAGTTGAATTTGTTAAGGACTCGAGAGGCGGGCACGATTTGGTCTAGAAGTCCGGGCTGATTTATTACCCTCGACCCGATGTTGTTGGTCGAGCTACCTGGATCCATGAGCACATGTTGTATTCGAAATGAATTAACGAGTAAAGAGGTTACCAGTGCGTCGTTATGAGGTTGGGACGAGGTTTCGGAGTCCTCCTCGCTGAATGCGAGGGCATCTTTGAGTACGTATCCCCGGGTTCGCCTTTCTCTAGTGATGGATATTTTGTCCTCCTCATCACGGGTTCTGGGGGAGTGTCGACGCCCCCCAATATCACGTAGATAACATGTTGTGGCTCATTTTCTCCGTTCTTCTTGGCTGCCTCTCTTTCTTGGAACTGAATTTTAGCCTGATCGCTTAAAAATTCTCTGAGGTGACTTTTATTGAGTAGCCTGGCTATTTCCTCTCAGAGCCGGTGGTGATCTTTGGTCCTATGGCCATGCGTATTATGAAGTTCACATACTAACTTGTGATTCCCTTGGGAAGGATCCGACTGAATAGGCCTGGGACATTTGGTGTCCCCGGTTTTGCTGATGGCGAGCACGATGTCTGATATGTCAACGTTGAAGTTGTATCCTGATAGGCACGGTGCCGCTGTTGGCCCCGTGTTTCTGTCGAATCTAGCTTTGTTGATGAGTCCACGAGGGTTCTGTCCTCGGTTTACCAATCGATCATTGCGAGGCGGATTGCGTCTCGAGGCATTCCTCCTAATTTTGGGGTACGACTAATACCTCTATTTGTTCGGTTTTGACTCCTTCGCCAGGAGTCTGCTCGGGTATACTAAGCCCGAGGGGACTCCCAGCTGGTCGTCCTCGACCCTGATCTTTGACTGATACCGGTTGTGGACGTCCAACCATGTTACGGCGGGATACTCGATCAGATTCCCATTCAGCTGCCTTGAGGCAACTAAGCTTCGTTCATTCAGGCGTTGAGTGAAGGCCTGCACTGCCTAGTCATTGGAGACTGGGGGTAGTTCCATTCGTTCCGTTTGGAAGTGAGATACGAATTCTCGTAGCATTTCATTCTCCCTCTGCTTAATCTTGAATATGTCGGACTTCCTTGGTGCTAGGTTGTGATAACACATCATGTCCCCCTTCGAGAGTGTTTCTTCGAACTTTTTTAGTAAGACGGACTCGATCTCGTCGTCTTTTATGTCGTTGCCCTTTACTGCGCACGTATAGGCAGTGGCGTGTTCGTTGGGATCTGAGGTCCCGCTGTATTTTGGGAGTTCTGGCATTCGAACTTCTTTGGAATGGGTTTTGGAGCCGCTTCCTCTGGTAATGGCCGTTGCACGAACTTCTTCGAATCTACACCTTTTAGGACTGGGGGTGTGCCCGGGATTTGGTCGAACCTGAAGTTATAGGTTTCGACATTCTTGTCATCGGAGGCTATCATTTTCTCGCCCGACTCGATCCTTTTGTTGAGGTCCTCGAGCATTTTTATGATGGAAGGATCGGCTACCGATACGTTGTTGCTCGATCTCTCCAGTATTAGCTTGACCGGGGGAGTAGCGTCCGGTGCTATTGTGTTGGGAGTCTTTGGGTGGCTTTGTAGCTAAGCGATAGCCAGCTGTTGTGCCTGCAATATTTCAAAAATAACATGAAGAAACTTACCGTTCTTCCCGAGATGAGGTTTTTTGGGCTTCCTATTGGTCGTCATGTTGCATGCTCCTGTCGGTGTGTGAGGTTTCGTCGACCTGCTGTGCGTCTTGCGAACCCGCATCAGCTGGAATCGGTCCAGGTGTGTTTTTGGGGTTCTTCGGTGGCCCACCAACAATTGGAACAACCACACCGTTTTGTCCATGGTTTTCAAGGTTGTTGTTCTCAACTCTGCCCACTGAGCTGGACATTTTGACCTTAAATCGAAGATCCTGGACAAGAAAAAGTGTGAAAGATAACTTGCGTTGTGTAATAAAACCAGCAAGAAAATAATCACTATTATTTTTATCCCCACGGTGGGCGCCAAACTGTTTACCGTGAAAATGGTAATAACAATTAAATTTGTTTATGGGACTCTAAAATACATGATATATTTTTATGCTAGTTGTTAAGCAGTTGACGCTAGATATGTGAAGATAAAAGATGAAATGCGAGCTAATATGGAATTATAATCGAACCAAGGGGTTATCTATTCTGGCCTCGGACTAACCAATGAGGGGTCTTGAGGTCGATGCCTGGTCTTGGGCTCGAGCTATCGGGATAATCAGGAAAGGGCTAACATTTAGAATATAATTAAAGGAGGCTCTTTATGGCCAATGACGAGCAATAAGTGAAGAACAAGTATGAAGACAATAAATATGAGGAATAATATCGAGGGAGTAAGTTAGAGAGAAAAGAGACAGAGAGAGTTGTTATTTATCTTGTGTAGAATAGTTGGAGCAATAGCTGGCCCCTTACAAAATGGTAAGGATCCTCTTTATATAGTAGGGGAATCCCATCATATTACAAAATAGATTAATTGTAAAGGTATGAAGATGGAACACCTTGATACAAGTTCCGAGAAGGCCGGCTTTGTCAGACTTAGCCGCGTGCCTTGGGAATTCCCCATTTTTACTCTAACCTCGATCGACATTCCCTTTAGGTCGGGCCTCAACGAGCTTTGAGGGAGGGAACTCGGTCACAACTTCACGTCCTCAAAGCCTCGAGGTATTCTTCTAAAATGAACTAATAGTAAGAAATTGGGCCTCCTGATTTCGCCGCATACAGTTGTCTTTCTTATTTGGCCTTCGTGATGGATGTCAGAGCAGAGACTCCTACCATTGATTCAGTTCTGGTGGTGAGGGACTTTTACGGATGTGTTTCCAGCTATCAGGCATGTCGTCAGATGGGGTTGTTGATTGTGGTATTGATTTGGTGTCGGGCATTGTATCGTATGGCACCGACGAAGTTAAAGGAGTTGATGGAGCAGCTTCAGGAATTCCTTCATAAGGGGTTCATTGGTTAGCCAATATGGAGGAGTGTTCTACATAGAGTCGGCTTGGTTGACTCCGAGTTGTATTGTGGGGGATGTGTGGATCCGATTGCTATTGAACTTATTAGTGATCTGGGAGATCTATGAGTTACCTTTTTGTGTTGCGAGTCGTTAGGATTTGTTGGTAATAGGCACATGTGGTGCGATCTTTATTGGGGCCTCTCAGTGGAATTTGAGTGGAAAGAGTTTTGGGTATTTCCAGGCAGAGGGCGTATTGGTTGTGCCATTTTGGGTCTGTGTAATGTTATGCCAATTGTTTCACCATGGTTATGATGATTTGTTTTGGTTCCTGACATCAAATTGCGTGTGGTTATCGATTTTGAGCATAGTGACTTGAGGTCTTTCATATGGACCAGTGTTTGGATGAGGTCACGCATCGGAGCAGAACTATATGGAGGTATGATCCTGCGGAGTAAATTCATGTGTTCTGGTTCTACAACATGTGATGGGTTTCCAGCATTGTATGGTGGTGATACTGGTGAGTTTGCGGTACAGCTCTTTCATTTGGGTCATATTTCATGATTTGAGTACATTCGAATTGTTGCTTATTGGTGCGCGGATTGCATGAGTTGTGGCTTTAGATAGTATTGATATGTCATGTCACCAGAGTAGCTGTGTTGGATTAGATGAGATCGTTGGGATCTTGAATGAATACAAACGGATTTGATTTCAGCATGTTGGAAGGATAATATCGATGTTTGGCTCAGAAATTTGCTATGGTCCTTGCCAAAGGAGAAGTGGCTTTGTGAATGGTTGATCTGAGGAATGGTTATGACTTACTACATGTTTCGGTTATCATTGACAGTATACGAAAGTGTTGGAATGAGGCCTTATTGGATAAGAGGCTTATTATCGATATTCGATTAATTTGAGCAACTGCTGTGATTAGAGGTTATCGCTACGAGAGTTTGAGTTATATGATATATCATGTAATTGCATCTGAGGTTGCAGGTATGGTTTGTTACAGTTTGTTCGGGCTTATTCAGAGCATAGATGTGAGATTCTGGTGTTATGTATGATTTCAGAAGTAGAAATGTGGTTCTAAGGTTTATATGTGGTTCTAAGGTTTATGGGCTAGGATGAATAGTGAAATTTCAGTTACATTGTGTTATCGGACCAAAATGAGATAGGGTGATATGGGATCACCCCCGGGTATGTGCATAGTAAGGTTTTACAGCGATTTGATGGTTTTAGAACGAACGTTCGAGGACGAACGTATGTTTAAGTGGGGGAGGATGTAACGACCCGACCGGTCATTTTGATCTTTTGCACTTCGCTTGCTAGTTCTCGGGCACGACTAGACCCGTTTGATGTATTATGACTTACATAAATCGTCGGTTTTGGTTTTCAGGGTAATCAGAATGAATTTGGAAGAATAATTCTCAGCTTGAAGCTTAAAATTTGAAAGGTTTGACCATGTTTTGACTTGCTAGTATATTATCTTGGATTGGAATTTTTTTTGATTTGGTTAGCTCCATTAGGTGATTTGGGACTAAGGAGCGTGATCAGAATGTATTTCGGAGGTCCGTGGAAGGTTAAGGCTTGAATCGACGAAATTGAAATTTTGGCATTTTCTGGTTGATAGGTGAGATTTTGAAATAGGGATCAGAATAATATTCTGAAAGTTGAAGTAGGTCTGTTGTGTCATTTGTGACGTGTGTGCAAAATTTCAGGTCATTTGGACGAGGTTTGATATACCTTTTGATCGAAAGCCAAATTTGGAAGTTTTTGGAATTCTTAAGCTTGAATTAGATGATGATTTAGCGTTTTGATGTTGTTTTGAGCGTTCCGAAGGTTGGAACAAGTTTTACTGATGTTATGGGATATGTTGGGATGTTTGGTTGAGGTCCCGAGGGCCTCAGATGAGTTTCGAGTGGTTAAACGGACCAATTGCATATTTGAAAAATTGCAGATTTGGCTTCAGTTCTGTTGCAGACTTTTGTTCTCTGCGATCGCGTAGTAAGGTTCGCGATCGCGTAGGTCTATTAAGGACAGCTGGGAAATTGTCTTATGCAATCTCCAATTTGGGTTTGCGATCGCGAAGGTCTGTGGATTTGGCTATCGCGATCGCGTGGCTAAGGTCGCGATCGCGAAGGATTTGGAGCGGTCGTGAGGTGAAGGATTTTCTTTATGTGATCACGTAGTGTTGGCCATGTTTGCGGTAATTGATGATTTTGTTGTTCGCGATTGCGTGTGTTGTTCCACGATCGTGTAAGGTAAGTTGAGGGGCAGTACATTTTTGTGCTTCGCGATCGCGAGGAAATTTCCGCGATCGCGATGAAGGAAATAACTGGGCAGAATGTTTAAGTTCAAAATCGAGGGTTTAAGTCCAATATCACAAAAACCATTGGAGAGCTCGGGAGAAGGTAAAATTTGAGGATATTTTCAGTGGAGCAATTGGGGTAAGTATTCTTCATCCATATTTGGCTTAGTTCCATGATTTAGTCTTGAATTTCATCATTTAATTTGAGAAATTAGAGTGGAAATTGGGGGGAAAAGGAAGAAATGTTTGGGAATTCTTTTGGGGATTTGAAAGGGCAATTGGGGCCGGATTTTGGTATGGGTAGACTCATGAGAGGATGAGTATTCTATTGATATGATTTTTATCGGATTCCTAGATGTGGGCCCGGGGCCGGGTTTGAGCAGTTTCGGAATTTTTGATGTAAATTGGATATTTTCGAGTGTGCTTTGTTCCCTTAGCATATTTTAATGGTTATGTACTGATTTTGGTTAGATTTGGAGCATCCGGAGGTCGATTCGAGAGGGAAAAGACATCGCAGGCTAGAGTTTGGATCGGATAGAGGTAAGTAGTGATTGTAAATATCTGTCCTGAGGGTATGAAACCTCGGACTTTACATCGTTGTGCTACTTTGAGGTGACGCACACACTGGATGACGGGTGTGGGGTCGTGCACTGTTGGGGATTGTGACTTAGTCCGTCCCGAAAGGCTGTTTTACTACCTATTTGATTGAAACCTGTTTGCTATCATCATGTTTTGGGTTGAATACCATATTTAGGCCTCGTGTCAACTGTTTTGGACCCTTAGGGGATTTTTACTACTATTTCCTCACTGTTTTGATTTTTATATCTGTACTCAGTCATGATATATTCTACTGTTTTCATATCTCAGCCGTGTTTACTCTGTTTTAATACTTTAAATGATATTTTGGGCCGAGCATCATATTTTACTATGCCCGGGTGGCTTTTAGAGATTTCTGACTGAGTAAGGCCGAGGGCTTGTGTTGTGAGGATATTTTTGGGTCGGGCTGTAAGCCGCAATAGTGATACACTGATTTATGATTATGAGGCCGAGAGCCTGAGTTGTACACTACAAGGTGGCTTGATATGAGGTTGAGAGCCTATTCATTATGCCACGAGGTGGCTTGATATTGCGCTTAGGTCGTAATGGGCCTCTCCCAGAGTCTGTACACCCCCATTGAGCGTGGGTACCCTGAGTGAGTGATATATTGATTATGCCACGAGATGGCTTGTTATTGCGCTTGGGCCGTAAAGGGCCCCTCCCGGAGTCTGTACACCCTCAGTGAGAGCGGGTACCCAGTATGAGATGTGATATAGCCCGAGAGGCTGATGTTGTTCTATGTTATTGCCCGAGGGGAGGTTCTTGATTTATGTTATGCCCGAGAGGCTGATTACGAGTGATTGTGAGGTAGCTCGAGGGGTTGGTTCTTTGATATTATGCCCGAGGGGCGGTTTATGATACATGTTTTGCCCGAGTGGCTGTTTACGTTTCTATCACGTTTATTCACCGTTTTATCACTTATTTGAAAAGTATTGAAAAATTGTTTAAAAAGGGTTATTTTGCCGAAACTAAGTATGATTTACGAAGTAAATGATTTCTGTACTGTGTTGGAAATATCCTGCTTTTGTTGTAGCGTTTTGATGTGGTTTACGTGTTTTCTTACTGCTCAGCTTTCATTTACCTTTATTACTTACTGAGTTGGAGTACTCATATTACTCCCTACACCTTATGTGCAGATTCAGGTATTTTCTAAACCCGGTAGCGGGTGTCAATTGCCCAGAGGCAGAGTTATCGGAATTTAGCAAGGTAGCTACCCGACTTTCACAGCACAACTTTTCTCCCTCTTGCATTCATCAGACTATAGTTAGTACATTTTTAGACTTTTTCGTTATATTCAGACCTTAGTAGATGCTCATGACTTGTGACGCCCCGATGTCGGGCTTGTAGATTATTTTCGTACTGTTCATTTAGACTTATATTATAAAATATTTGTTTAAATTAAAGGCTTAACATAATTCTTATTGATAAATGGTTAATTTGGGAGTTGTGTCGGCTGGCCTAATTTCACGATAGGCGCCATCATGACTGGGTCGGTTTTAGGGTCGTGGCATGTTCGTATCAGAGCCTAGGTTACATAGGTCTCACGAGTCATGAGCAGGTTTAGTAGAGTCTCGCAGATCGGTACGGAGACGTTTGTACTTATCCTCGGGAGGCTGCAAAACCTTTAGGAAAAACTTCACATTCTTCAATTCTTATCGTGCGTCCTTGATTCTGCTTGAAATGTAACTCTTTGAATTCCTTCCACACGTTCGTATGCACACATGAGCGCTCGTTATCAGCTGTGCATTGGCGGCTTGTGATTCCCTGCTCGAGGGGTGAGATGTGATCTCTGTATGTTGATGTTGGGCCAATCTAGAGGACTTGAGGCTGGATTTTTGCCTATAGCTTGAGCTCTGAGGCGTTGATCGTGTGAGCATGTGCTTTTGGATCTATATGTCTGATATTGTCCCTATTAGTGGGAGTGATGACTGGATAGCTACGTGACAAGTGTGATGTGACTACGAGATGTATTCATATGAATTGAATGAGACGAGAAGGGTCTGCCTGAGGACAGAAAGGACTATTTGGTGCTTGATTTCCATCTTTATTTGATGTATCGCCCCGAGGTATGGGAGTGTGAAGAATCTTTTTATGTTTTATAGTTGGGGGAGTGAAGTGGATTTCATGTTGTGATATGCGTTCAGACTCAGGAAGATTAAGTGAATACGTAATGTCTATGACGGTGGAAGGGTATAAAGAGATGTTACTTGAGGCAAAGCAAGTGGGTCATCTCCTACGGAGTGTTCTGAATGTTGTGTGATCCTTATGTAGTTTGTTGGAATGTCTCTTTTACCAGCGAAATGTATGTGCTACAATTTGAATTTGGGTCGCTTAAGAGAGTGGGCTTGACTGCTACGAGGGTGAATGCGAGATTCGTAGAAGATTTGAGGTACTAGATGGTCTGTGTTGTACGAGCTTATGAAAGGTTGAGTTTAATCTCACTATGGTATTATGGCAGTGATAGAGTATACGCATTATGAGTTATTGTGTGTTTTGATCTATGGCTTTGAGCAAAGTGGGGGAGTCAGCTATTGATTAGTTGATTGTGCAGTTATATGCTATGTTGGTTCCAGTTTGAGGCGTACGGGTGAATCGGTTATGGCTTACGGAGATTGAGACCGAGGATGGCTTGGGTAAAGGAAAATTTTGACAAAGGTTATATTATGCTTCATCGGTGTATGTGAATCATGGAATATCTTGAGTGGCTATTGGTAAAGGATGTGTGGTGCATAGAGAAGGAAGTCCCTTGGTTGTATTAAGGTGAGGTTACATTCTGCAGTGTTGGAGTGCTGTTGGAGCACAAGTGGTCTGGTCCGCTTGATCAGTCTAATTGCGGTTTGAGTAGAGTGGATGACTCTCGAGAATGGTTCTAATGTGTTCAAGATTTTACGTGTAATAATTGGAGATTTTTAGGTTGTATATTTGGTTAGAAACTGAGGTTTGCATTGGAGGGTGTCAAGACTCGTGGTATTTTTATATCAATTATGGGATTATATATATCAATGTCAGGAAAGTAATGGCTTCGGATTCGCAAGAAGTCACTTCAGGGTAGGTATTTGGAATGTGGTCCATTTGGGAATATCTAAGAGAGTATCTAGCGGCTCATGAGCCTTAAATGGTGTGGTTTCATTCTTGGGTCTTGTATGGTGAGTCGGGGTTGAGGAATTGCGGTGTTATAACAAGAAGAAGTATCAAGTTGAAGGTAAATCAAAGGGAACTTGGATAGATGGGATAGCTTGGTAGTAGGCCGGATCGGCATGGTAAGGATATAATTAGTTCTTTGGATGCTTACAGGGTAATGAGTTTCTACAGGTGTTTCGCGGAAATTCTCTTGGGTTTTAGTGACCTGCGTAGCTTGGTTGAGTTAGAAGGATTCAGTCTTGACGGTTTAGTTTTGTGCAAATGGAATTCGGAGAGTTCTTGATGGTTTCTACCATAGTTACAGAGGTATATTTTCCTACTGGCATGAAGAGCATGGGATGTATAATGATTTTCTTCTAGATGGGATCAATGGAATGTTCTTGGGTAGTTGAGTACATAGTTTCTTGTGGCTCGGAAGGGATATGAAGTTCTCATGGTTATCCTAGGATGGTATGGTTTATGTGGTATGTTGTGTAGGATTTAGATTTGCATGTGTAAGGTCATGGTCCAGATCTGAAAGGAAGGTCATGAAATTCTTAGGCAGCACGGGCAGCTTCAGATGATTAGGGAAATGATCTTCAGATGATTAGGGAAATGATATTACTAATTAGTGTGGCTAGATGAGGGTATACGTTTCATAGAAAGGGCAATATGATTGAGTTGTTGATACTTCATTAGTATTGCGGCACTCTCTGGTTAGATTGGCTGCTGATGTTTGGGTTTGCTTAGTGGCACGGAATAATTATAGGAGTACCTCTCGTGGGATAATTGGGAATTAGAGGTGTGTTGTATATTCGGACGGTAGAGTTAGGATCGGATATGGTGATTCACGTGCTGTATGGATTTGGAGATTGGGAGTTCTCATAGACAGGTTCGGTTGTAGTTGTGGGTTGTGCGTATTGGCCTGATGTGGTGACTATTGAGGGTTTAGAGACCCGAGTGGATCCTTTGTTGCTTGGTATGTTAGATTTTGGACGTGATACTGGGTATAGACTAGTTGTCTTAGTGTTGTGTTATCCTGGGTTGTTGCGCTAGGGCGGCGACGTTGGCCATGCCGAGAATGCCACAAATTAGGTGGCGAGGTTCGACGGATTATGTTCTCGGTAGGGTGGTTTCATTTTTGAAGACCCAGCGGGTGGTTGAGAAGGGTTGTTGTTTACCGTGAAAATGGTAATACAAATTAAATTTGCTCATGGGACTCTAAAAATACGTGATCTATTTTCTTGCTAGTTGTTAAGCAATTGATGCTAGATATGTGAAGATAAAAGATGAAATGCGAGCTAAGATGGAATTACAATCGAACCAAGGGGCTGGCTATTCTGGCCTCAGATTGACCGATGAGGGGACTCGAGGTCGATTCCTGGGCTCGGGCTCGAGTTATCGGGGATAACCGGGAAAGGGCTAACAGATAGGATATAACTAAATGAGGCTCTTTATGACCAATAAGATCAATAAGTGAAGAACAAGTATGAAGACAATAAATATGAGCAATAATATCGAGGGAGTAAGTTAGAGAGAAAAGAGAGAGGGAGTTGTTATTTATCTTGTGTAGAAAAGTTGGAGCAACAGCCGGCCCCTTACAAAATGGTAAGGATCCCCTTTAAATAGGAGGGTAATCCCATCATAGTACAGAATACATTAATTGTAAAGGTATGGAGATGGGACTACTAGACGTAACACCTTGTACAAGTTCTGGGAAGGCCGGCTTTGTCAGACTTAGCCGCGTGCCATGGGAATTCCCCATTTTTACTCTAACCTCGATCTACATTCCCTTTAGGTTGGGCCTCGATGAGCTTCGAGGGAGGGAACTCAGTCACAGCTTCGCATCCTCGAGGCATCGAGGTATTCTTCCGAAATGAACTAATAGCAAGAAATTAGGCCCCCCTGATTTCACCGCATACAAATAGTCTCCGCATTTCCTAGAACCAAATGATGGGAAACGATTCTGATGCCCGACTCCTCGAGCTTCTCATGATGACATCATGTCAATGATGCAACCTATGGCGTGAGTTTTCATGATAACCGAGACATTCCATGGACTTGTCTTTTTGACGCCATTTAATGCGCTGTCGATTCCCGTTCTTCAAAATGACAGTACCATCGTCGATTCAGTTCTTTAAGAATGCAGTAATTGTACCTACCGGTCAGTCTTCCAAAGGCATTGATGACCGTGTCATTATCTCCTATAAATGGAGGTATTCTGGCGTTATCCCTCTATCTAAGTGTCTTCCTTTAATCATTCATCCCTTTCTTCTCTCCATCTTTCTTTATTGTTAATCACCATGTTTGGAGTTCATGGCTTTAAGGTTGTTTGGAAGAATCCCCATCGGCTGCACTGTGGCCTTCTGCCTGAGTTTCTCCTTGTCGAGCGAGATCATATTGTCTTGTCATTGTAGTTGTTATTGTTACGCCTGCTACTACTGTCATTATTGGCTCGGGATGATTATATGAGGGATCGACTTTCCCCATTTTAGAAATATATTCAGACTGTACACCGCTGCTCACGGGGGGCTCGGATTATACACCACTGCTCACCTTCATACCCTAGCTCGTCATGGCGCTTCGCCTCGGGCTGGCAGCTTGCACGATTCAATGTCTCTAGAAGTGGATTCAAAGTAGCCGTGCAAGCGAGGCTGACGTTCGCTAGTTCTGTTGCCTCTTCGAGGTTCTCTTGGCCAGTAAGGGTCCTCGACTTTTGGTGGGCTATGATATTTTTTCATCCCTTCCTGCTTCTCCCCTCTCCTCCTCTTTGACTTATCCCTCGGGGATATCAGTGTGGAAGACCAAGATGAGGCTTCCGAGGAAACAACACTTTGGAAGATATTGTCTTTGAGGATGCATGCACGAAGAGAGGATGTCCGAAGACATTTCTGCAAGAGGTGGACCTTCGAGAGTAGACTAGGCTCTAGGCTTTCTCTACGTGTATATCTTTGCTTTTTTATTTCTATGTAGAGACCATTTGTAGGCTTTTGTAATCATATGTAAGGACCCCTCGAGGGCGTTGCAAGCGAATGTTTATGAATATAAAGATATTTTCTTGACTTCTGCCTTTGATACTTGCCATATTCTTTTGTATTTGTGGGAATTCTGAATGTATGCCTCTTTGACGATTGTCAATATCTAACTCAGATGTGATTATCCCTTCTGGTCTTTGGCTGATAGAAATAGCTCCTTTCCGAGCCCGTTGTTGTTCCTCGGACCAAGCCTAAAATGGTCTGTTAGACTCGGGTCATCGAGACCCTCGAGTCACTTGAAGATAGTGTATAGAAACTTGAAATTTTTGAGTGTGGTCTCTGAGTGAAGGTCAGCTTCAGGCACCTGGAGGTTTACTTTAAACTTGATGTAGATAACCTTTTAAGGTGTTGCAGATAGGCCCCTGAGGAGGGGTTACCCATATTTAGGTGATGTCCTGAGGTCGAGCCCTCATGGACAGAGCTCGAAATGCTTACTTTTCTTCTTGTGAGAGGAACCTTCGAGGTCGGATACCACCTCGAAACTGGAGATGATGTTGTTGGCCTTTGAGGCCTAAATTCTCTTTGATAGAGGTCCTCGAGGTCGGGTACCACCTCGGGACTGGAGATGACGTGGATGGCATTTTGAAGCCTAACTTCTCTTTGATGGAGATCCTCGAGGTCGGGTACCTCTTTGGAACTCGTATTGAAGCCACAGGCCTTCCGGGACCTAACTTGGGTAGGTGAACTATTGTTGTTTCCCCACATATATATATGGGGTTGCTCCTGCTTCTTGGGAGATCCCACTATTTTAGATAGTTATCCTTCCGTTTGGGCATCGAGTCCTTCATTACCTTAGCACCAAAGTGTTTGAGAAGGCAGGGCTTGAATTCACGCTTAGTCATCTTGTCAGGCTGTACCGGCCCTTTCATCATCGAGGTCTTCTAACCTTGCGGTGCCATTCGTCCACGCCCTTTGTTGTTGATGATGGGGAAGATGGAGATCGAGAGTGGATTAGTCGATTCGTCTGGGTCCAGACGACTGACGTTATTCCCATGGAAGCTATGCCATTCCCTGAGGAATGGAATTATATGCGTAAGTGGAGCGTCTTGTGCTTTCTCAGACTTGGTCATGGTGGGAGCTAGTTTAGTAATCGTGTTTTCCTCCTTTTCTGTAGAAATTTCATGGGCTCCGGGCAAGGTTCCTAATCTGCCTGGCTGGGTCTGGAAGTTGGCGACCCATTCGACCTGTGATGAGCGTAGGTGGCTAGCTGCATCCTGGGGCAGATGGGAAGCAAAATATCATGGTATGTACGTATACTGCCTTTTCCTTGTCCCTCGTACATTTGGGAAGACGTTTTCCCCTTTCCATGTATTAATCTTTCTGTCGTAGGTATCAGAGGGTCTCCAAGGGTGAGGTTGTGCTCCTACGGAGAGGGGGGGGTTGCCAGCTTCCGAGCTAAAGGACAAAAATAATAAAAGAGATATGCATTTGCAGTGCGATGGCATTCACATCAGGGCGAAACGAGGCCAAGTCTTTGAGGAGAAAATATCGCCCGAGCCTGCTGCACCCGAAGTTTCCAGTTCTGGAAAAGTGGTTCCTCCAAGCAATCGTGCTTCGACCGAGGTTGATTCTTCCAGGGCTCAGGGGACTAGATTAACAGAGGTGTGATCGGCCTTCGAAGAAGTCCGTCGACTTCACTTTGTGGTGAGCTTTGGCATAGGCCTTCCGGATCTTGCGTCTTCCCTTCCTTATCGAGTTTTTCTTTTGCATGCCTTTGGCAGGCTTAGGTCTGAGCTGCTCCGTCATGGGGCTAGGCTCCAAAATGCTCTGGATAAGGGTAGGTCCCTTGGGCTCCTTTGCAAGGAGAAGGAAGTTGAGATGGCACACTGGTAATATGAGGCATACCGGAGCTCGAATTACGAGAGCTATTTGATGGAGCAGGTAACTTCCCGTCTCAGGCGGGTATTCGGTTTTTAACTTCTCAGGTTAACTCTTCGCCTATCCTAGCTGCAGAAAAAGACGAAGGCCCTGGAACGCCTTAGGGGTGAAGCCGACCGAATCAGGAATGACAGTGGCGAGCTAAGATCTCAGGCGCAGG
Organism: Nicotiana sylvestris; assembly: GCF_000393655.2. NCBI lineage: Eukaryota > Viridiplantae > Streptophyta > Magnoliopsida > Solanales > Solanaceae > Nicotiana > Nicotiana sylvestris. Next base: position 62,597,537 of record NC_091058.1, read on the forward strand.
CTCAAGCTTTAGAGGAGAAAGGTGCCTTGGCTAAAGTTCCTGCCTTCGAGGTCTAACTCCGCTTAGCTTGTGATATCGCTTTAGTTCAAGCAGATATGATCATGAAGTTCAAGTGAAGATGAGGCTGATAGGTCGTAGCCCTTAGGGGCGGGGTGGGGCGTATACTTTGCCATTTTGTATGTTATACCTCCAGAGCGTGTTTGTAGATGGAGAATGCACTTTTTCACGTATGTAAATAAAAGAAAACTTGAAGCTTTATTTCTTCTGTACCCCTTTCTACTTCGCTTCTGACCAGGTGGACTGGTTTTAGAGTTGGCGAGAATCCTTAGATTCGTGACATGGTTCTGGGGCTCATTAGGCAGGCCCGAGGGCTCTTACGCGTTCGGTTGATGCGGCCTCTAGTGTAAGCTGGCATTAGAGCTCTTATGCTTTTTCTCAACTATTTTGGGTTTAGTCTTCGAGTCGGGCTTTGACTTGAGCTCATTCGACCCTCAAGCTTTTTTGTTTGCATGGGCGGGCGATAGTGGCTTTTACGCCTTGCCCTTGGGCATTTGTATTTTAACTATTTTGGGTTCAGTCTCCGAGTCGGGTTTTGACTCGAGCAGAATTGACCCTCAAGTTCTGTATTTGCATGGGCTGGCGATAATGGTTCTTACGCCTTGGGTCGAAGCGACCTTTTATATGCACGACCCTAAGGCGCATTAAGCTAGCAATAATGGCTCTTACGTTTTGCCCTTAGATATATATAGAACTATTTTGGGTCTGGTCTCCGAATCGGGTTACGACTTGAGCTCATTTTGACCCTCAAGCTTTCAAATTTTAAGCTGGCGACAATGGCTCTTACGATTTCGGTCGTTGCGACCTTTTAGTGTGTGTAGCCCTAGGCTTATTAGGCTGGAGACAATGGCTCTTATGAGCTTGGTCGATGTGACCTTTTATGTAGGATTTATTTTCCTCTCGTTAAGGACTTTTGAAATGATTTTGCCTGACCCGTCATTGGTTCGAGAAGAACCTCGATTTCAAGTCGTTTGCGGCGATGTTCGAGCACCTCGGAAGGTTTAGCTCATAGGATGAGTAGCTTGAAGCCTTGTGATTTGGAGTTGACATGGTCGAAGCGAGGGTAGCCTGTTTAACCGGTTCTTTTTTATGTAGATTCGAAGTAATGGCCTATGATTTTGTAGCGACGGTCAGGCGTCCCCGAGTCGAGTTAATTCGGCTGGTATAGCCGTATGACCATAGTCATTTATGTTTGGCTGGAGCCATTTTTGTTCCCGAGTGTAGTAGTTTAGGCATTTATATCAAGGGTATGCCCTTTCGGGAGTCTTACAATACGACATATAGCCTAAACTTCGGGATTGAGTTTATGCCTGTAGTGAGGTCTTACAAAATTTTCATGTCTTTTGAGGTCTTACAGTTTTTTCATGCCGTTGAGGTCTTACAGATTTTTCATGTCGTTGAGGTCTTACAGATTGTTCATGCCGTTGAAGTCTTGCAGTTTTTTCATGTCGTTGAGGTCTTATAGGTTTTTCATGCCATTGAGGTCTTATAATTTTTTCATGCCATTGAGGTCTTACAGGTTTTTCATGCCGTTGAGGTCTTACAGATTTTTCATGTCGTTGAGGTCTTATTAGTTTTTCATTGTTGCCTTGTGTAAGTTTCACAAGACCGAGTCTGCCCGTTCGAGGTCTTACAACCTCGGGTTTTTTAATGAATGGCGATTGGCGATAGTCTCCGAATCATCGAGTTTGTTTAGGCTAGGGAACCATTACTTGTAAGCTCGGAATTGCCTCGTTGAGGGTTTACAATTTTGGAGATTCTGACCCTGAGGTCACGACGCCAGTCTTCGAGTGTTCGGGACATTTTTCTTTCCTGGAGATGTTTCGTGATTTTTGTGCTGCCTCATTGAGGGCTTACAATTTTGGGGTTCCGACCCTGAGGTCATGCGGGTGCCGAGTTGATGACTCCAGTCTCCGAGTATTTCGGGGCGTCCTCGGTAGAGGAATCATTGTTGTGACAATGCTGAGTTTTCCTTTGGAGTACGAGATGCTTTGGCAAAAGACATTCTTAGATTGTTTGGCACAAGTACATGTCGTATTGTTGTCGTGGGTCTAGCTTGTACGGATACAGTTCATTCGACCGTTTGGCCTGGCACATCATTTCCTACTGGAACCTTGCTCGGCGTTCCTTGGTTTTTTCAAATGGATGACCTTTCGAGGGGGTTCCCTCCAGTGTTCGGGGTTGATTGCAAAAGAAGCCTTGAATACTTGTTAGATCCCCCTTAAGTTCTTCGAGTTGGGTTAGCATTCTGAGTGCTTTGGTCGGGCGCCTGCATAAGGGTTAGTCTGAAATACGAAATTAAAATGGAGATGGTCGTACCTTAATGTGAGATGCACCGGCGATGTTTTGAGGATCAATATGTTTCAATCATTCGAGAGAAGGACGCGGTACGGTCCTTTATTTCATTTAATCAGGCTTGATCGAGGGTGTGGCTCGATTAACCTTTATATCTTTTGTAGGTGGAGGTGCGAGCGTTGGTGCCACATCGTGCATCATGAACATTTCCCTTGCCGTATATTGTTCCCTTTAGACGATTTTAATTCCGTCCTTTGTGGGAATTTCATCATTTGGTGATGAGCGGATGGTACCACTCTCATGCAGCGTATCCACGGTCGGTCGAATAAGGCATTGTATCTTATGCCTCTTTCATGGAATTTGACATTTTGGGTCGTGCTGGCCACGCTGACTGGGAGAGTAATCTCTTTTTCGTTGTTTCGATCGTCAAGTTGAATTTATTAAGGACTCGAGAGGCGGGCACGATATGATCTAGAAGTTCGGGCTGCTTTATTACCCTCGACCCGATGTTGTTGGTCGAGCTACCTGGATCGATTAGCACATGTTTTATTTGAAATGAATTAACTAGGAAAGAGGTTACCAGTGCATCGTTATGAGGTTGGGACGAAGTTTCGGAGTCCTCCTCGTTGAATGCGAGGGCATCTTTGAGTACGTATCCCCGGGTTCGCCTTTCTCTAGTGATGGATATTTTGTCCTCCTCATCACGGGTTCCGGAGGAGTGTCGACGCCCCCCAATATCACGTGGATAACATGTTGTGGCACATTTGCTTCTTTCTTCTTGGCCACCTCTCTTTCTTGGAAGTGAATTTTAGCCTGATCGCTCAAAAATTCTCTGAGGTGACGTTTATTGAGTAGCTTGGCTATTCCCTCTCGGATCCGGTGGTGATCTTTGGTCCTATGGCCATACGTATTATGACGTTCACATACTAAGTTGTGATTACCTTGGGAAGGATCCGACTGAATAGGCCTGGGCCATTTGGTGTCCCCGGTTTTGCTGATGGCGAGCACGATGTCCGATATGTCAACATTAAAGTTGTATTCTAATAGGCACGGTGCCCCTGTTGGCCCCATGTTTCTGTCGAATCTGGCTCTGTTGATGAGTCCCCGAGCGTTTTGTCCTCGGTTCACCAATCGATCATTGCAAGGCAGATTATGTCTCGAGGCATTCCTCCTATTTTTGGGGTACGACTAATATCTCTATTTGTTCGGTTTTGACTCCTTTGCCAGGAGTCTGCTCGGATATACTGAGCCCGTGGGGGCTCCCAACTGGTTATCCTCGACCCTGATCTTTGACTAATACCGGTTGTGGACGTCCGACCAGGTTACGGTAGGATACTCTCAGATTCCCTTTCAACTGCCTTGAGGCAACTAATCTTCGTTCATTCAGGCGTTGAGTGAAGGCCCGCACTGCCTAGTCATTGGAGACCGGGGGTAGTTCCATTCATTCCATTTGGAAGTGAGATACGAATTCTCGTAGCATTTCATTCTCTCTCTGCTTAATCTTGAATACGTCGGACTTCCTTGTTGCTACTTTGATGGCACCGGCATGTGCCTTTATGAAGGAGTCTGCTAGAATGGCAAATGAGCCTATGGAGTTGGGTTCTAGGTTGTGATAACACATCATGGCCTCCTTCGAGAGTGTTTCTTCGAACTTTTTTAGTAAGACAGACTCGATCTCGTCGTCTTTTATGCCGTTGTCGTTTACTGCGCACGTATAGGCAGTGGCGTGTTCGTTGGGATCTGAGATCCTATTGTATTTTGGGAGTTCTGGCATTCTAAACTTCTTTGGAATGGGTTTTGGAGCCGCTTCCTCTGGGAATGACCGTTGCACGAACTTTTTCAAATCTACACCTTTTAGGACCGGGGGTGTGCCCTGGATTTGGTCGACCCTGAAGTTATAGGTTTCGACCTTCTTGTCATTGGCTACTATCATTTTCTCGCCCAACCCGATCCTTTTGTTGAGGTCCTCGAGCATTTTTATGATGGCAGGATCGGCTACCGATCCGTTGTTGCTCGATCTCTCCAGTATTAGCTCTACCGGGGGAGTAGCTTCCGGTGCTATTGTGCTGGGAATCTTTGGGTGGCTTTGTAGCTTAGCGATAGCTAGCTGTTGTGCCTGCAACATCTCAAAAATAACATGAAGACTAACTTCTCGTTCTTCCCGAGATGGGGTTTTTTGGACTTCCTATTGGTCTCCATGTTGCATGCTCCTGTCGGTGTGTGAGGTTTCGTCGACCTACTGTGAGTCTTGCAAACCCGCGTCTGCTAGAATCTGTCCAAGTGCGTTATCGGGGTTTTGCGGTGGCCCGCCAACAATTGGAACAACCACACCATTTTCTCCATGGTTTTCAAGGTTGTTGTTCTCAACTCTGCCCACTGAGCTGGACATTTTGACCTGAAATCGAAGATCCTGGACAAGAAAAAGTGTGAAAGATAAATTGCGTTGTGTAATGAAACAAGCAAGAAAATAATCACTATTATTTTTAGCCCCACTGTGGGCGCCAAACTGTTTACCGTGAAAATGGTAATAATAATTAAATTTGTTGATGGGACTCTAAAATACGTGATATATTTTTATGCTAGTTGTTAAGCAGTTGACGCTAGATATGTGAAGATAAAATATGAAATGCGAGCTAATATGGAATTATAATTGAACCAAGGGGTTATCTATTCTGGCCTCGGACTAATCGATGAGGGGCCTCGAGGTCGATGCCTGGTCTTGGGCTCGAGCTATCGGGGATAATCGGGAAAGGGCTAACAGTTAGGATATAATTAATGGAGGCTCTTTATGGCTAATGATGAGCAATAAGTGAAGAACAAGTATGAAGACAATAAATATGAGGAATAATATCGAGGGAGTAAGTTAGAGAGAAAAGAGAGAGAGAGAGCTGTTATTTATCTTGTGTAGAATAGTTGGAGCAACAGCTGGCCCCTTACAAAATGGTAAGGATCCCCTTTATATAGGAGGGGAATCCCATCATATTACAAAATAGATTAATTGTAAAGGTATGGAGATGGGACACCTTGATACAAGTTCTGGGCAGGCCGGCTTTGTCAGACTTAGCCGCGTGCCTTGGGAATTCCCAATTTTTACTCTAACCTCGATTGACATTCCCTCTAGGTCGGGCCTCAACGAGCTTTAAGGGAGGGAACTCAGTCACAGCTTCACGTCCTCAAGGCCTCGAGGTATTCTTCTAAAATGAACTAATAGTAAGAAATTGGGCCTCCTGATTTCGCCGCATACATTTGTCTTTCTTATTTGGCCTTCGTGATGGATGTCAGAGCAGAGACTCCTACCATTGATTCGGTTCTGGTAGTGAGGGACTTTTACGGATGTGTTTCCAGCTGTCGGGCATGTCGTCGGATGGGGTTGTTGATTGTGGTATTGATTTTGTGTCGGGCACTATATCGTATGGCACCGGCGAAGTTAAAGGAGTTGAAGGAGCAGCTTCAAGAATTCCTTGATAAGGGAATTATTGTAGGCCAATATGGAGGTGTGTTCTACATCGAGTCGACTTGGTTGACTCCGAGTTGTATTGTTGGGGGATGTGTGGATTCAATTGCTACTAAGCTTATTAGTGATCTGGAAGATCTATGAGTTACCTTTTTGTGTTGCGAGTCGTTAGGATTTGTTGGTAATAGGCACATGTGGTGCGATTTTTATTGGGGCCTCTTAGTGGAATTCGAGTGGAAAGAGATTTGGGTATTTCCAGGCAGAGGGCGTATTGGTTGTGCCATTTTGGGTCTGTGTAATGTTATGCCAATTGTTTCACCGTGGTTATGATGATTTGTTTTGGTTCCTGACATCAAATTGCGTGTGGTTATCGATTTTGAGCATAGTGACTTGAGGTCTTTCATATGGACCAGTGTTTGGATGAGGTCACGCATCGGAGCAGAACTATATGGAGGTATGATCCTGCGGAGTAAATTCATGTGTTCTGGTTCTATAACGTGTGATGGGTTTCCAGCATTGTGTGGTGGTGATACTGGTGATTTTGCGGTACAGCTATTTCATTTGGGTCACATTTCATGATTTGATTACATTCGAATTGTTGCTTATTGGTGCACTGATTGCATGAGTTGTGGCTTTAGATGGTATTGATGTGTCATGCCATCAGAGTAGCTGTGTTGGATTAGATGAGATCGTTGGGATCTTGAATGAATACAAACGGATTTGATTTCAGCATGTTGGAAGGATAATATCGAGGTTCGGCTCAGAAATTTGCTATGGTCCTTGCCAAAGGAGAAGTGGCTTTGTGAATGGTTGATCTGAGGAATGGTTATGACTTACTGCATGTTTCAGTTATCATTGACAGTATATGAATGTGTTGGAATGAGGCCTTATTGGATAAGAGGATTATTATCGATATTCGATTATTTTGAGCAACTATTGTGATTAGAAGTTATCTCTACGAGAGTTTGAGTTATATGGTATATCATGTAATTGCATCTGAGGTTGCAGGTATGGTTTGTTACGGTTTGTTCGGGCTTATTCAGAGCATAGATGTGAGATTCTGGTCTTATGTATGATTTTAGAAGTAGAAATGTGGTTCTAAGGTTTATAGGCTAGGATGAATTGTGAAATTTCAGTTACATTGTGTTATCGGACAAAAATGAGATAGGGTGACATGGTATCACCCCCGGGTATGTGCATAGTAAGGTTTCATAGCGATTTGATGGTTTTAGAACGACTCAGGGCACGTTCGAGGACGAACGTATGTTTAAGTGGGGGAGGATGTAACGACCCGACAGGTCATTTTGAAATTTTGCACTTCGCTTGCTAGTTTTCGGGCACGACTAGACCTGTGTGATGTATTATGGCTTATATAAATCGCCGGTTTTGGTTTTCAGGGTAATTGGAATGAATTTGGAAGAACAGTTCTCAGCTTGAAGCTTAAAATTTGAAAGGTTTGACCATGTTTTGACTTGCTAGTATATTATCTTGGATTGGAATTTTTATTATTTGGTTAGCTCCATTAGGTGATTTGGGACTAAGGAGCGTGATCAGAATGTATTTCGGAGGTCCGTGAAAGGTTTAGGCTTGAATCGACAAAATTGGAATTTTGGCATTTTCTGGTTGATAGGTGAGATTTTGAAATAGGGGTCGGAATAAAATTCCAAAAGTTGAATAGGTCCGTTGTGTCATTTGTGACGTGTGTGCAAAATTTCAGGTCATTTGGACGAGGTTTGATAGGCTTTTTGATCGAAAGCGAAATTTATAAGTTTTTTAAATTCTTAAGCTTGAATCTGATGATGATTTAGTGTTTGGATGTTGTTTTGAGCGTTCCGAAGGTTGTAACAAGTTTGAATGATGTTATGAGATATGTTGGCATGTTTGGTTGAGGTCACGAGGGCCTCAGATGAGTTTCGGGTGGTTAAACGGACCAATTGCATGTTTGAAAAATTGCAGATTTGGCTTCAGTTCTGTTGCAGACTTTTGTTCTCTACGATCGCGTAGTAAGGTTCGTGATCGCGTAGGTCTATTAAGGACAGTTGGGAAATTGTCTTATGCAATCGCCAATTTGGGTTTGCGATCGCGAAGGTCTATGGATTTGGCTATTGCGATCGCGTGGCTAAGGTCGCGATCGCGAAGAAGGATCTGGAGCGGTCATGAGGTGAAGGATTTTCTCTACGCGATCGCGTAGTATTGGCCGTGTTTGCGGTGATTGATGATTTTGTTGTTCGCGATTGCGTGTGTTGTTCCACGATCGCGTAAGGTAAGTTGAGGGGCAGTACATTTCAGTGCTTCGCGATCGCGAGGCAATTTCCGCGATCGCGATGAAGGAAATAACTGGGCAGAATGTTTAAGTTCAAAATCGAGGGTTCCAATATCACAAAAACCATTGGAGAACTCGGGAGAAGGTGAAATTTGAGGATATTTTCAGTTGAGCAATTGGGGTAAGTATTCTTCATTGATATTTGGCTTAGTTCCATGATTTAGTCTTGAATTTCATCATTTAATTTGAGAAATTAGAGTGGAAATTGGGGAAAATGGAAGAAATGTTTGAGAATTCTTTTGGGGATTTTAATTGGCAATTGAGGTAGGATTTTGATAAATTTGATATGGGTAGACTCGGGAGAGGATGAGGATTCTATAGATATGATTTTTATTGTATTCCGAGATGTGGGCTCGGAGACCAATTTGAGCAATTTTGGGATTTTCGATGTATATTGGATATTTTTGAGTGGGCTTTGTTCCCTTAGCATATTTTAATGGTTATGTACTGATTATGGTTAAATTTGGAGCATTCGGAGGTCGATTAGAGAGGGCAAAGGCATCGTGGGGTAGAGTTTGGATCGGATAGAGGTAAGTAATGATTGTAAATGTCTCTCCTGAGGGTATGAAACCCCGAACTTCACATCGTTGTGCTACTTTGAGGTGACACGCACGCTGGATGACGGACATGGGGTCGTGCACCATTGGAGATTGTGACTTAGTCCATCCCGAATGACTATTTTACTGCTTATTTGATTGAAAACTATTTGCTATTATCATGTTTTGGGCTGAATACCATATTTGGGCCTCGTGCCAACTGTTTTGGACCCTTAGGGAATTTTTACTGCTATTTCCTCACTATTTTGATTTTTATATCTGTACTCAGTCATGCTATATTCTACTATTTTCATAACTCGGCCATGTTTACTCTGTTTTAATACTTAAAATGATATTTTGGGCCGAGCATCATATTTTATTGTGCCCGAGTGGCTTTTAGAGATTTCTGACTGAGTAAGGCCGAGGGCCTGTGTTGTGAGGATACTTTTGGGTCGGGCTACACGCCGCATTAGTGATACACTGATTTATGATTATGAGGCCGAGGGCCTGAGTTTTACACCACAAGGTGGCTTGATATGAGGCCGAGAGCCTATTAATTATGCCATGAGGTGGCTTGATATTGCGCTTGGGCCATAAGGGGCCCCTCCCGGAGTTTGTATACTCCCAGTGAGTGCGGGCACCCTGAGTAAGTGATATATTGATTATGCCACGAGATGGCTTGTTATTGCGCTTGGGCCGTAAGGGGCCCCTCCCGGAGTCTGTACACCCCCAGTGAGCGCGGGTACCCAGTATGAGATGTGATATAGCCCGAGGGGCGGTTTTTGATTTATGTTATGCCTGAGGGGCTAATTACGAGTGATTGTGAGGTAGCCTAAGGCGCTGGTTCTGTTGATACTATGCCTGACGGCGGTTTATGGTACATGTTTTGCCTGAGGGGCTGTTTACGTTTCTATCACGTTTATTCACTATTTTATCACTCATTTGAAAAGTATTAAAAATTATTTTAAAAAGGGTTTTTTTACCGAAACTGAGCATGATTTACGAAGTAAATGATTTTTGTACTGTGTTGGAAATATCCTGCTTTTGTTGTAGCATTTTGACGTGGTTTACATGTTTTCTTACTGCTCAGCTTTCATTTACCTTTATTACTTACTGAGTTGGAGTACTCACATTACTCCCTGCACCTTGTGTGCAGATTCAGGTATTTTCTGAACCCCGTAGCGGGTGTCGATTACTCAGAGGCAGAATCATCGGAGTTTAGCAAGGTAGCTGTCCGGCATTCGCAACACAGCTTTTCTCCCTCTTGCTTTCATTAGACTGTAGTTAGTATATTTTCAGACCTTTTTGTTGTATTCAGACCTTAGTATATGCTCGTGACTTGTGACACCCCGACGTCGAGCTTGTATATTATTTTCGCACTTTTCATTTAGACTTATATTATGAAACATTTGTTTAAATTAAAGCCTTAACATGATTCTTATTGATAAATGATTATTTTGAGAGTTGTTTCGGCTGACCTAGTTTTACGATAGGCACCATCACGACCGGGTCAGTTTTAGGGTCGTGACAGTAGACTATGCCTATTAGCTTATTTTTCATGCTCACTAGGCTCCCATGTTACAATTCCTATGTGCAGACTACTATTTTACTTGTTTTTATTCTTGATTCTGCTAGACCTTCATGTAAAACCCTTATGTCTAAAGTTCTTTAGGCTAATTTTGGATTATGCTTTACTTTTTAACTCTCTTTGGAATGGTTCATTATCCTATAGTGGTCAATTCTATCGCACTTAAAATTTCTTTCTAGAATTACAAGCCTCAACTTTCATACGTATTTTGTGTACCTTCAATCTAGCTTAGTCCTGTTTATATATCTTAACTAGAACTAGTATTAGCTATAGCTTTAAGAATTAAGTGTTCAAACTATTTTAGTCAGATTTTATAAGTCTTTCGTCACTAGTATGGCTGAGTTTGGCATGTGTTTGGGTAAGTAAGTGTTGGGCCATGCACGTTGGGCATGGAACTCAAGTGGCTATGAAATGGATTGTTTGGGTCTGCTGTTGTGCGAATATTCAGACCATTGAAGGCCTGGGGACATCCCTGGTCTATTTCTGTATTGGGCTTCTAATTGCCTCATTGGGCGTGTGCCAGTTCATACTCGTAATTTTTCATCACGTATCATTTCTTCTTGGGCCAATAATAATTTGTAAACAAACAATTGGGGACTTAGTGAAATTGGGAAAAAAGGTATTCTAGTACTTGCATGAAAGGGTAGAGAACATATCTATAGGATATATCTGCTCTATTTGTTGTTTTGTTCAGCATGCTTTATTTCTGTATACTAATAAATATCATGTCTATAGGGGTCACACACATACTTCACCTAACTTGTCAAAACATGTTAGTTCCAGTATTCGCTATACTTGTTTCCACTACTGTGCACACTTAGACAACATGCCTATAGGATGCAATAACACATGCCTCACCAATCTTGATACCATGCCTATAGGACTTCAAATAATCAACTTATGAATTGCTTCAATTACTTCTAGTGTACTACTCATCTAGATATCATGGTTATAGGATTCTAATACTCTAATCGGTTGTTCCCATTGTCTTCTATTACACCGTCGCTAGTTTAAGATGCATTCCTATAAAACCAGCATTAGTCATTCAAAACTATGATTGTTTTCACTAACTTTTTACATAAAACTATTAGATATCATATCTATAGGACCCGCAACATTCAATTTGCCTATGCATTCATCCAGAAATTATTGCACTGCCCATGTATTACTGGAATCCAGAATCACTTAAAAATCTTATAGGACTTGCAATGTTACTACACTACCTATATAATGCTGGAAATAAAAATTAGTTAGAAATCATGCTTATAGGACTTGCAATATTTTAATTCGCCTACACTGTCTATATAGTACTGGAAATCAGAATCATGTAGAAATTGTGCTCGCGGGACTTAACGACTCAAACACGACTTAAATTGTTTACTATGTAGCTTGGAACCTATTTACATGCTTTGTTGTTACGTGTGGAGGCTACCATAAGCCACCCTTTGATATTGTGTGCGGTCTTGTTTGTTTTGAATGCACGATTAGTTTTATCATTTTGAGCAACCTAGGTAGAAATCTAGAATCACCCAAATAGAGATCTAAAGCTTCCTAGACCAAAGACATGGGACGGGTAGTGAATGCATAGGGTACGATGTAGAAATGAATTAGAATGCTTTTAAGTAAATAACTTCAACATAATAATCGGGTAGCAGGAGATGATAGTTTGTGCCCGCTGAATAATATGAGCAACCCTTACCCAAAGATTGTTGCGAAGTATTAGTTATGTTGCACGGGGTGATCCTTTAGGCTAAAAAACTTAGGACCCCCTCTTCTTTATATACTTATCATATATGCCTAGTCATTTGACATAGACCAATGTATTTGTACCGTTGTAATTGTTAAGATTTGCACCAATTATCATGTGTTATGATAAGACTCTTCGACTTCTATATTTTTATTTGTTTATTTGATCATCTAGCATAATTACACAATCCACATAGTCAAAGAGTTGTGGACCTTGAAGAGTGCCTAAAACCTTCTCTTATAGGTAATTTGAGCCCTTACCCAATCTTTGGTGACACAGACTAATAAGAATAGAGTTATTTGCAAATACGTGCCCTAACACACCTTAAAAATTATTAGGTGGCGAGTCTTCTCTTTTAATACCTCCTTTGAAAGAGTTGTCACACGTCAAAACCCACTTTTGCGAGAAAATAAGGCGCAACACTCGAGACACACCTCGTACCTCTTGCAAAAATTCAGAACGACCGGGTCCACCGGGCCCAATGTGAAGGGGTAAGTGTAAACACTTAAGTACCCATCCACGTGGGTAGTAACAGCGTCCTCGGTCCTGGGGACTACTATGTCCTTGCCCTCCTAATTGCAGTCATTTCGAACTATAGGAAGAACATCTTCAGTCACAGAGCATATGTACCTCGAGACTCTTTCACCCCGATTTTGTTTGTGTGAAGGCTTCTTAACTTTAAAGTCATCTGCAATTGAACAACCCCCGAGAATGAATGTTGTCAACGGAGGCTCGGTGGCCGATTCTTTAGCAAGCACACTAGGGGAATCCATTTCGACGGCGACCACTTCGAGGGCAACCGCTTCAGTACCAACGGACGGTTGAGAAGATGAAGAGGCAAATTATTGGGGGACGATTTTCAATGTATTGGCCATTGTCATCTGAGATAGTCTTTGAAATTTGAGGAAAGAATGCAATGTTTTGGAAAAATAGGCACTACTAGAAAATGGTAGATTTCTGACGGTCAAAACGGTCGGAATTCGGTCAGAAATCACGTATTTTCGACTACTTTGCGACCAAAATTGATCGATTAGAAAAACGTTGGTCGGAAAACAATTTCCGACCAAATCTGTCGGTGATTTTTGACCAAAGTGGTCGCAAATTTCAAAAAGGTCAGACAACCAAATAATTCACGTTTCCGACTAAAGTGGTCGGAATTTACCGACTGAATCGGTCGTAATAATACAAGTAAAATTAATAATTAAAAATTATATTTTATTTAATTTTCGACGGAATCCGTCGAAAACTATTGAATATTAATTTTATTTTTAAAATTTTCGACCGAATCAATCGGAAATTTTATTTAATTTCTGACGGAATCCGTCAAAAAATTTTGAATATTAATTTTATTAAAAATATTTCCGATCATATCAGTCGGAAATCTGGTAATTTATGATTAAATCTGGGAAGTTGTTCGACCGTTTCAGTCGGAATTTTGTATAAAACTGGGCAAAATTCTGCCCAATTTCAAGTTATACCACCAGTCAAACTATTACAAACAAAAAAATACCAACCAACAATACATTAACAACAATCTAAACCAACGATACATTAATACAATAATACGAACCAACAATACATTAACACAATCTAAATTAACAATACATTAATAAAATCTAAACCAACAATGCCAACCATTAACACAACTTAAACCAACAATACCAACCTTTAAACCTAATAATTTTGGGCATAAAAATATCCAAATAGTAGCCCACATTCAAGTTTAAAAGCAATACATAAAGTTATCTCTCACAATCAAGTTTACCAATCAACCAAAACATCACAACTAAACTACTACACATCAGATTCAGTTTTTTCATCCTCATCAGATAAATCATGCCCATGTTTACGCATGAATTTTTGCATCTTAACAAATGTTCCGTATTGGTAGTCCAATTGTTGCTTCAGTTCACGAATTTCGTTTCTCATATCTTCCATATGTTCTTGATTTTGAGGAGAAGAAGAATTAACTAAGAGTGGATTTGGATGACCTGTAGATGAGTGGGTTTGGATGACCTGTAGATGGACATACTCCTAGTTCGTAGACTCTGTATTTGTTTGCTCCACCCGATGCCTAAGTCCAAAATGAATCCATATCATCAGGTGTTGGTTGAGTTGAAGGAGGCTGAATTTGTTGCCATTCTTCCAATAACTTCCAATAACGTAGAGATGGACTTTAACTTCATCTGATTTCAATAACTTAACACACTTACATTTCACACATGGACACCTAATCCTTGCCCCAAAAAGAAAATCATCAAGTGTTCGAGACTTAGCAATAAATTCAGCTACCCCTTCAATAAATTCATCCCTCAACCCCGCACGATTAGGATGATTCCTATTATACATCCATCTACGATGCACAAATTCCATCTACCCAAATAGAAATATATAAATGAGATATTTAAACTAATTTGATTTATTTAAACTAGTTATTTAACACTCGAAATCTCGCATTAATCCCTATTTTAAATAATATAAGTAATTAAATGTACTAATTAAATTTGAATAGCTTCTTAAATATTCATATAATCCAAATTAATTAATGATTTGTCAAACAAAAGAAATAGTCGTAGCTAACAATTATTTAAACTCTTTCACCATATAAAAAAATTAAAGAATTCAAATAGAATAAAACTATGGAGCAGTCATGCACATATGTTAATCTTTCTCTTCTTGTGGCTAATTCATACTTTAGAAACAAGGAAAATATATTCAACTCTAAACTCTAAAAGGCTAAACTGACTTCAATTATTTATTGTAAGAAGCCATTCTTTTAAATAACTGAAAGCTTTTTCAATCAACACATGAAAAATATCACTAAAAATATCTATCCTTACCAAACGCAATCTAAATACAATCTTCAAATGAATACAATTAACATCTATCCTTACCAAATGCAAGCGTTTTTAGAAGATAGTTTTAGTTAATTGTTTAAGCCATGTCAACTATTATTGTGCGGCTTTTTTTCTGGTGCTTCTTAAACCAGAAAACTTTATTTTCTTTGTCCCCTAGTTATGTAAAGTTATTCTTGATTTTTAGCTCCTCGGACAAAAATCTATGTCTCATGAATTTATTACTAAATTATATGCTACTATCATATGCATCTGGTTCATATAAATAAGAGACAAGAAACTGTAATGGGATATCACTAATAGCTAGGAAACTTTACAGAGTTAGTACCTAATTCATACCATTTTGACCTCCAAAATACAATAGCATATTCATGACAAAAAGCAAAATCATATAAGATTTTTAATTGGAGCCATTTAACTTCTAATACATCTCAAAAAAAATGTTTACATTATACCAAGCCAAACAATTGCAAACTAAGACTTTCAGCTTCACAGGCTTCCAAGTTTTCTTCAAGTGCACCGATTGTACTCATTAATTTAAAAATGACAACTTTGGATTTTGCATCAATTTCATCTTCTTTCTATTGAAATGTTTTACGAGATCTCACTTCCTAGAATATTAAAAAATATACTAGTCATTAGCTAACACTAGATAATTTGAAGAATAGCAAACAGAATAGTTTATAAATTTCTTAGTCATATTCCAAACATAAAGTTCATATAATCTACAATTGTCGAAAGTAATCGAAAAGAAAGCAACAAAACTACTTTTAATCAGTTGCACAATATCATTAAAGGAACTCTATTACCATTTTGATAGATAAATCTACTCTATAGCCATTTGAAAAAATAAAGTACTGGAAAAAGAAATCTCACCTTCCGTCGACGAAGCTGCAGCGGAGCGGCGTCGCCGGTGAGTATTGCTGGTGATGGCAGCAGCAGATTGGTGGGGGGATGCAACGTTTGAGTGTGAGAGAGAAGAAAGAAGAAAGAAAAGAGGGAAATGAAAAAGAAAGGAGTCGGGTAAGGTTTTAAAAGTATACTTTGACCGATTCGATCGGAACTTAGGTCAAAATAGTCAAACCTCATTTAAACAAACAATTCCGACCGAATCGGTCACAATATTTTATTTTATTTTTTAATTTTTTTAAATTGTTTCCGACCAAATTGGTCGCTAACAGTTACGCGGTATTTTTCGCCAAAATTTACAACGGATATGGACGGAATATCAGTCATAATTATTATTAAAAATTGAAAAATATATTTTTATGCAATTTTCGACCTATTCCGTTGGAAATTTCTGACTACTTTATTCAGTCAGAAATTGGCCATTTTTTGATAGTGAAGTGGAGATGAAGAATAGCGTGTGAAGATTTAAAGAAAATCTAAGCGAAAGCCTAGACATTGCTGAGGAATCTTAAAGAACAGGGGAAAAGATATGAAAGTCTGAATAAGGTTAATAAAAGCTTGAAAACTCTAAGGTAGTAGCTTGGTTAAAAGGTGAAAAAAGAATGAAGGATGGAAGCTTTTATAGAAATTTCGTGCCGCTTCGCATTCAGAGGTAACCTACCGATGGATGACACATGTTCGAAATCAAAGGGATACGACTGACGGGACGTTTCGACTTTTTTGTCATTTGTGTTATGGCGCATTGAAGAAGGAATCAAAAAGCATATATTGTTTCTCATCATTTCGGTAAACCTACTCTCTAAGAAACGAGGGTACTATCTCAATATAGATAAAATCGAGCCCCACCTCAGTTTTTCGGTGGGGTAAACGATGTAGGGACGTGACCATAATGAATTAGAATCACGGTGAGGATACCCTCGTATCGGGATTTGAGCAAAACACCCACCTTCAGAGGCATCAGGACTACGTCTTCCGGGTCCGATTTGAGTCCCAAGACTTCGGAGAGCGTTGCCAAACAACTCCACACGACAAACAAAGATCCGTGATATCCGTGCCTAACCGGATGTCACAGCGTAAATCTTGGCCTGTATCAAAGATGGATCAGTGATTGGCGAAAAGAGATATTTTTACCCTTTTTTAGAATTGTACTTAGGATAAAACTCGCCTATATAAAGGGGAAACTAACTATTCATTAGGGACATTGTAACACGCATACCAAGGCAATTTACTCTCATTCTCTCTGTTATTAAAAGTTCTTATATTTGTTCATCAGTTCTTCACAAATACAAGCTCGGGATCAAAGGCAGGTTCTTCATTGAGCCATTAACCGAACCCGAGATTAATCTTATCATTGATTTGACCATTTATTATGTCTTTCATTTGCTAAACCTAACACCATTAATTACTTGTATTGAATTAATCTACATATACTCTATTTACCCTAAAACTCGAGTAATAATTAAACTTATATTGTGATTTAAGGATATGTGATTTACTCCAATACCAATTGATAAACAAGGAATTAAATAGATAAATTAAAGAGTAAAATAACTCAAACAAGTGTGTAAGCCAAATCTCCACCTCGAAATATGATAGTCTTGAGGTATTATAATAGGAATAGCAAATGATAATGCAACTCTCATGAACAATAGTTCGAATAGCAAGAAAGTAATGAACGTGTATTTTCTTATCAGTGAATAATGATCCTTCCAAATGAATGGAATTCCTTTTTATATAATAGAGGAGTCCTAATTAAGGTACACTTCTAAATATAGTAGAAAATCACGTTTACAACTTATTAACCGTCAAAGATTGATTCGTTCCGAGATTTATGTCACGATCCTCGAGCAATCGCGGATATCTTGCCCTTTTCGTTATAAAACCGACCCCGATGTTATTCGGAGTCTGTCCCTTTTTATCATTGATTGATATTGACCTCGATCTAAAAAGAGGCTTTGATCTCGGACTCAATGCGTTAGCTTGTCGACATGCCATTTTTATCTCGACCAAATAGTGAAATCGGGTAGCCCCGATTTCTACCGTATACAGATGGTCCCCTCATTTCTTAGAGTAAAATGATAAGAAATGACTTGAGCATCAATTTTCTGAAGACCTCGATAGTGATGTCATCCTTGTGATGCAAGCGACGGAGGTGACCAAAACATCCTATCGGTACAGTTTCCGAAACCATTAATGTTTGTCAGTTGACGATTGGCTACTAGCACAACCAAACAATCGCCGTAACTCTATAAATATAGACTCCTTTGTTGAACCAAATTTTTACTTTCACCTTTCATCAAATTTTCTAAGTCTCTCAAACTCTGTCCATCTCTTCTCTTTCACCACCCGTTGAGTCAGCTTTGTTAGTTTCAATACACAAAGTTTCACCTCTTTCCGCTTTTTTCTACCTAGATCAATGGTGAAAACTTCCAAAACCATTCCTCAAAAGGAAAAATCCTGTTCATCGCGACCAGCCGGCTATAAAACACCGGTGGAGACTCTCATCAAGGAGTGCATTCCTGGGTCGTGCGACCTCACTTCCGATTTTAAGGTTGAGAAAACCTCGTTGGTCCCGGGCCAATGCAATCTAATGCAGAGATACATATACTCGATATCTAAGGGCTACCTTAACCAAGTAAAGGAAGATTGCCACTGGGAGGGCAAGGAGCTGGTGATACCTACACCCGATGAGGATATTACTACTCGTGTGGAAGGGTTTTTAAGCGTTTACACTTACCCTTTAACACTGGATCCTATCGATCCTATAATCATCGACTTCTGCCGCCAATATCAAATAACCTTAGGTCAAATCCACCCTTATTTTTGGCGTATAGTAATTTTGTTTTGATTTTTTATGAGTAAGGTCGAGGGGATGTCTTTCACCCTCGAGCATCTTATTAGATTATACAGCCCACATCTCTATAGACGAGCCCAAGGATTGGGGGTGGATGAGTTGGTTTGTCCCAGTGAGGACCTCCGACATAATCTCGGCCGAGAAAATGCCATTCCCTGAAGAATGGAACATGAAGCGTAAGTAGAGTTTATTCATAGTCTTCTATTTACTATTTTGTTCCCTTTGCTATTCTTCATTTGCATCTTTTCTTATAATGTAGCGGCTCCCTAGGTGTCTGGTGCTATCCTGGACCTTGAAGGTTGGGTTCGGAAATTGGCTTCGACATCTACGTACTCCGAGTGTTGTTGGAGTGATCTGGCAAGGGGTCGATGGGAGGCCAAGAATTATGGTAAGCTTACCTTATATACCGTTGGTTCCCTTCTTCAAAGCATCTCTTTTCACTTGTACTTAACTTCTCTTTTATGCAGTTCTCGGGGATGTTACCAAGATGAGGCTGGCCCCGCCTGGGGAGGAGGAGGCCCCGAAACCATCCAAGGATAAGAAGTGAAAAGGGGTTTCGATCTCCGAGACTTCGAAACCAAGAAAGAGCAAGTCTCTTAAGATGAAGAATGATGTCGCCGCCCTGTCCGAGGTTGCAGTTCAACGGCTACGCGATGAAGACGAAGAAGAACATAAAGATAGCGGCTTCATGTTGGTGGCTCTAAAGAAGAGCGTTGTGGTCCCAAAGGCCACTGAGCTTGCCGTGATTGAAGAAGTTCAGCCTCGGGCTGAGGAGGGCTTGGAAGATGCCCCGAGCAAACTGCTTGAGTCAACGGGGGCTGACGTTGCCTCCCACCGAGATACGCATTCGGTGGATGTATCCAAAGGGGCTAGTTCAGAAGACCTTCGTAATGAGAGAATGCCCCAAGTGACTTGCTTGGATAAATAGATATAGGCGATTCGCCGCTCCTCCCTTCATTTTCTGAGGGGCAAATTGAAGAAGCTCGTGCCATGGAGCCCCTTGATGTGGGAACGGCCCATGGAGGGGAGGACCTCTTTCGAGGCTGCTTTACGGGGGTCGAAAATGCTCCTGATTTGGATGCAACGAGCATCTTTGACGAGGCTCATCGACTCTTGAGTCAGGTAAGCCTTAGCTCAATATTAATTTTGTCTTTTTGTTTTTCTCTTGTCTGACTTTCCTTTCTTTCTTCATAGGCTTCGACGCTTTATCGGGAAGCATTTTCAAAATCCCGAATGGATCTGGATCAGTGCGAGTCCGAGCTCAAGAGGCTCACTGAGGAGAAAATTTCCCTCGAACTTCTTAGTAGGCAGAGAGAAAAAGATCAAGGGCCTCTGAGCTGAATTGGTAGTACCTCACAAAGAACACACAGTCTTGATGGAGCAGGTAGTAAGAAACGTTTATAAATTTTATGTGCCCATTCGGAGATAATGACTCACACCTTCGATTCTACAGGTTAAGTAACTTCTTGAGGCAGCCAAGGTGAAAGAGGCGGAGACTTTGGAGTGGAAGCAGAACATGAACCGCCTTGCCTCCGAGAAGGATGCCGCTCGAGCTCAACTATCTTCGGTTGAGCATCAGCTCCAGAGCATGAAAGAGGAAAACTTGGTCGGAACCAAGAAGATCGAGGAGCTTGAGGCTCAATTGTCCATCGAACTTACAAAGACCTCATCTGAGGCAAGAAGGGTAAAGGCCAATACGGAGAAAGTTGTGGCTGTCTACCGAGTTGATGCTGAAGCTGCTCATGCTCTAGCAAAGGAGATCTCCGATTTTTCTCAGGCTCGGGCACTTTGAGTTGCTGAGCACGCCGAATGTCAATATCGGAGAAAGATCTCGAGAAGATCCACGCTTGTGGCTTTGACCTTGCTACTGAGATCGAGAAAGCGAAGGAGATAGAAGCCGAGGATGAAGCTTTGTCTCCGACGATAGTGACTCCGAGAGCGCGAGCGGATCTGAGAATGGAGAAGATGAAGAGTAGGCACTTAGGATTTTTTTTTCTTTTTTCTATTTTTGTGTAAGGCCCTTGCCGGTCCTTTGTACATGTTTTTTCATATAAAGAAATCTCTTTTTTAAATGCCTTTTTCAAACTTTGTTTCCAATCATGTTTCGTGCTTTGCAAAATTTCAGCACATTTTTATGCTTTGAATGATACGTTCGAGACTTTGACTTGATCAAAGTCATAATATTACCGCTTTTATAGCCGGGTTCGAGTGAAACCCGAATTCGGAGCCAAAGATAATGGACCCTCGCTCCGTAGCCGAGTAGGTTCTTGTTCGAATCCGAGATAGTGAGATCCTTAGGTTCAAATCGAGTGAGAATATGTTCTCAGACACAAAGTATGTTGGCCCTTAGGCTCATTTAATTGGGCCGGTATGGCATCAAAAGAGTGGCTTTTTTCCCCCTTTTCGGCTAAAAAAATTTAATTTATTATGCCTTAGCAAGAGATAACTCATTAGGATTTTCAAGGTTCAAAGTTATCGAAGCTTTGTTATGCCTTGACACAAGTTTGTTCGAGAGTTTGAACAATTTAGTACCCCTTAAGGTTTTCGAGGGTTGATATTATCGAAACCCATTGTAATTTTGTCGAGAGTAGCCTTGTTTAACCGGTTTTTCAAAGAATTCGAAGGCCTATGTTTATAGCGGGATTCGGACGTCTTCGAGCCGTATTAATTTGACCATAGCCTTTGGCTATTCCTCTTGGGCTTATTTCCCAATAACACTTTGAACTTGTTCAAAGTGTTAGTCCCCGAGAATGGTGGCCTTGGCCTATAGATCAAGGGGTGCCTCTTTGGGGTCTTATGAATTTGAGTTTAGATAACTCGAATATGTCGATTGTTGACGGCAGTCCCCGAGTGTTCGATGCGTGTTTGTGCTTGTCTCTTGAGCCATTTCTCACAAAATCATAAGTATGGAGCTTGTATAGTAGAAAATTTTCTTTGAGACACAAGATGTTTGATATAGAAAGAATGCTTCTTTGAATAGTTTATACATGTGTACATGTTTGCCATCGGGGTTCAACTAATCTATATGCGCACAGTTCATTCGACTGTTTGGCCCGTTACAAAGTTTTCCTATCGAGACCCTTTGACACGAAGTAGTACTTTCCTCGAAAATATAACATTCGAGGTTGATGCCCCCCAGTATTCAAGGTTGATTGTAAAGAAGCCCTGGATACTATTGAATTTTCCTTAGGTAGCACATAATTGTTGCCTTGTTAAAAACCTCACCAAAAAAATCCATTTGGGATAAAAATCGATCTTAAGGGAAAAAGAGTTCAACGCGTGCTTTCAAAGCTAAGGTCCTCGTGTCGAAGAGCTTCTTCGATTGAATATCTGCAATAAGTTAGTACAAAATACAAATGGAAAAGGGAGAAAGTCATACCTTAGTAATAATATCATTTGAGGAGTCAAATATTCCAATTATTTGGCAATTGTTCACCATCCATCTTGCTAAGCTTATAAGATCCCTTTCCAATGATGTTGAGGAATCGGTAAGGTCCTTCCCAACTTGGGCCGAGCTTCCCTTCATTAGGATCTCGAGTGTTGATGGTGACCTTCCTTAGGACTAAGTCCCCGACTCTAAAGTGGCGAAGGTTGGTCTCCTATTGTAGTATCTTTCGATTCGTTGCTTTTGTGCGTCCATTCGAACGATTGCGGCTTCTCATTTTTCATCCAATAACTCGAGGCTAGTATTCATAGTCTCATGATTTGATTCTTCTGTGGTATGCCAAAATCTGGTGCTAGGTTCCTCGACTTCGACTAGAATCAAGGCCTCAGAGCCATATACTAAAGAGAACGGAGGTTCCCCCGTACTGAACTTCGATGTTGTTCGGTACACCCAAAGGACCTCGGGTAGAATTTCTCTCCATTTTCCCTTGGCATCGTTCAACCTTTTCTATAGATTTAGAATGATAGTTTTGTTTGTTGACTCAGCCTGTCCATTTTCACTTGGGTGATATGGTGTCGAAAAGATCCTTTTTATTTTATGCTCTTCGAGAAACTTCGTTA
Organism: Nicotiana sylvestris; assembly: GCF_000393655.2. Lineage (NCBI taxonomy): Eukaryota > Viridiplantae > Streptophyta > Magnoliopsida > Solanales > Solanaceae > Nicotiana > Nicotiana sylvestris. The sequence goes on from NC_091058.1 coordinate 62,620,160, forward strand.
CCTTGCTGCCAATGAACTGCTTTCTGTTGTCGCATATGATCTCGGTGGGCATCCCGAATCGGCATGCGATATGATCCCATATGAAGTCTATAACTTCTTTTTCTCAGAGTTTATCGAAGGCATGTGCTTCCACCTATTTAGAGAAGTAGTCGGTCATAAACAAAATGAATTTAGCTTTACTTGGGTCGATGGTAGAGGGACGACGATGTCCATCCCCCATTTCATGAATGGCCATGGGGACAGGACTGAATGAAGTTGTCCTCCGGGCTGATGGATCATTGGTGTGAACCTTTGACATTTGTCACATTTTCGAACCAACTCCTTAGTGTCTTTTTTCAAGCTATCCCAGTAGTATCCTACTCTGATGGCCTTGTGAACTAGTGATTCGGTGCTAGAATGGTTCCCACAATTGCCTTCATGGACCTCTCGTAAAACGTAATCGGTGTCTCCTGGTCCTAAGCATACTGCCAATGGTCCATCGAATGTCCTTCTATATAGTGGTCCATCTTCATCCAATATGAATTGAGCGGCTTTAGTTCGTAGGGCCCTCGACTCTTTGGGGTCAGATGGGAGCTTTCCACTCTTCAAGTATTCAATATATTTATTCCTCCAATCTCAGGTTAAGCTTGTAGAGTTTATCTTGGCATGACCTTCCTCGATCACTGATCTCGAGAGTTGAATGACAGTCCCTGAGCTGATCTCATCTTCCTCGACCGATGACCCCATATTTGCAAGTGCATCGGCCTTACTATTTTGTTTCGAGGTACGTGTTGTAAAGTTTATTCCTTGAAACAGTGCAAAGTTACTTGCATTTTGTCCAAATATCTTTACATTTTATCCTCTCGAACTTCAAAGGTTTTGTTTACTTGGTTTACCACCAGTAAAGAGTCGCACTTGGCTTTAATGACTTCTGCTCCTAAGCTTTTAGCTAGCTCGAGGCCTGCAATCATGGCCTCATACTCGGCCTCGTTGCTATTTAACCTAGAAGTTTTGATATATTGCCTAATAGTGCTACCCATGGGCGGCTTCAAAATGATGCCTAGCATGTACCCCTTCACGTTCGCAGCACCGTCTGTGAAAAGGGGTCCATACCCCCAATGATGTGCCCGATTTTAACACAAGTTCCTTTTTAGCTTTGGGTATGAGGGTTGGCGTGAAATCGGCCACAAAGTCCGCTAGAATTTGAGACTTGATGGTCGTTCGGGGTTGATACTCGATATCATACCCACTGAGTTCGACGACCCATTTGGCCAATCGGACCGATAGTTCGGGCTTGTGTGGAATATTACAAAGTGGGTAAGTGGTTAACACGCATACGGGGTGACATTTAAAGTATGGTTTTAACTTCCTAGAAGCACTTATCAGTGCAAGTGCCAATTTCTATAAGTGTGGATATCTAGTTTCTGCTTCTTCTAAGGTTCGACTTACATAATAAACGGGAAATTGTATACCTTGATCTTCTCGAACTAGTACATCATTTACTGTGATTTTTGATACCATCAAGTACAAGTAAAGTTTTTCATCTGCTTTTGGAGTGTGAAGTAGTGGTGGGCTCGACATGTATCGCTTTAATTCATCCAATTTCTATTGCCATTTCGGGGTCCAGACAAAATCGTTCTTCTTTTTTAGTAGAGAGAAAATTCTGTGGCTTCGATCCGACGACCTCGAGATGAATCGGCCCAAAGCAGCTATCTATCTAGTCAGCCTCTGTACGACTTTTATACTTTCCATGATGGTGATGTCTTCGATGGCCTTGATTTTATCGGGGTTGATCTCGATCCCCTGATTTGATACCATGAAGCCCATGAACTTGCCCGAACTGACCCTGAAAGCCCATTTCTAGAGGTTGAGCTTCATGTTATATTTCCTCAAAATCTTGAACGTTTCCTGCAAATGAGTCAAATGGTACTCCGCGTGCAGGGACTTAACTAACATGTCATCGAAATAAACTTCTATTGATTACCTATTTGTTCTTTGAACATTTTATTTACTAGGTGTTGGTAATTAGCTCCTGCATTTTTTTAGCCTGAAGGGCATTACATTATAACAATAAGTTCCATACTTGGTGATAAATGAGGTATTTTCCTGGTTTTCCGGGTTCATTTGAATTTGATTGTGCCCGGAAAAGGTATCGAGAAAGGTAAGGATCTCGTGTCCAGCCGTGGTGTCGATCGTGCGATCGATGTTAGGCAGTGGAAAATAATCTTTGGGGCATGCCTTGTTTAAATCTTTATAATCTATATATATTCTAAGTTTGTTCCCTTTTTTAGGGACTACGACTATATTAGCTAATTATTCAAGATATTTTACTTCCTGAATGGACCCTATTTTGAGAAGTTTAGTTACCTCGTCCTTTATGAATGTGTGCTTTACCTCGAAATGGGCTATTCTTTTTTGCTTCACCCTTTTAAACCTAGGGTCCACGCTTAGCCGATGCATTGTTATCTCCGATAAGATCCATGTCATGTCTAAAGGGGACCAAGAAAAACAATCTATGTTATCAATAAAAATTTTAATATGCTTTTTCTTGAGTTCGGGGGTTAATCTCGTTCCCAGGTACCTTTCGCTAGGGCAGGTACTCGATCAATATAACCTGGTCCAGCTCTTCGATCGTTGATTTGGTGGCGTCAGAATCTTCGAGAACAATAAAAGTTCAAGGGATCAGAAAATCCTCCTCTTCTTCTTCTTCTATCTCCTGCTTCCCTGATTCGGTAGAGACTGATGGTTGTGATTGCTATTTGGCTTCTTGTTTATCTTTGGTGATCGGCTTTTCCGAGGTTGATAATGTCGATATCTGTGTTACCTCTTCGACTGCAAACAGTTCCTTTGCAGCATGCTTCTCCCCGTATACCATTTTAACACCGTCTAGCGTCGGGAATTTCATCATTTGGTGGAGAGTTGATAGGACGACCCTTGTATTGTGGATCCAATGCCTTCTAAGTAGGGCATTGTACCTTATGTCACCTTCGATTACGTGGAAATTGGTATCTTGAATGGTTCTAACCACGTTAATTAGTAGAATAATTTCCCCTTTAGTTGTTTCACTGGCCATATTAAAGCCGTTTAAGACCCGAGCTACGGGCACGATTTGATTTTGTAGGTCGAGTTTCTCCACAACCCTCAATTAGATGATATTTTCCAAGCTACCTGGATCCACTAAAACACGCTTAACTTGAACTTTATTCAATAAGATAAAAATTACCAGAGCGTCATTGTGGGGCTAAGAAATGTCTTTCGCTTCTTCTTCGTTGAATGATAAGGAGTCTTTTGGCACATAATCTCAGGTCCGTTTCTCCCTAGTAATTGATACCTTAGTGCGTTTGAATACAGGCCCTTGTGAAATATCGACCCCTCTGACGATCATATGAATTACATATTGCGGCTCCTCCTGCTCATTTTTCCTGTTGGCGTCCCTTTCCTTGAAATGACTCTGTTCTCGATCACTTAAGAATTCTCGAAGGTGGCCCTCATTGAACAAACAGGCTGCCTCCTCTCTCAATTGCCTGCAGTCCTCGGTCTTTTGACCATGCGTACCATGATATTTACACATTAGATTGGGGTTCCTTTGGGAAGGATCGGTCTGTATAGTCCTGGGCCATTTGGTATCTTTGATTCTTCTAATTGCCGATACAATGCCTGAGGCATCGACATTAAAATTATACTCCGACAATCGAGGTGCCTCTACGGGATGGGCATACTTATCAAAACCACTTTTTCTCATGAATCCTCGAGGATTCTGTCCTCGATCGTTTCTTCGATCATTCCGTGCGGAATTGTATCCTAGACCACTCTTCCTGTGATCTGAAGTGTACGGTTGATATAGATCTTTGTTTGACCTAGGCTCTCTGTCGATGTCCCTCTGATTTTTGGTTGCTGACCTGTTCGAGTGTACCGAACCGAAATGGGCTCCTAATTGGTCATCCTCGAACATGATCTTTAATTGATATCGATTGTGCACCTCTGCCCAAATTATAGTTGGATGCTCGATCAAATTTTGTTTCAACTGGCGTATTGTTATCGAGCTCTACTCATTCAACCCTTGGGTGAAAGCCTGAACGGACCAATCATCCATGACCGGTGGCAACTCCATGCGTTCTATTTGAAATCGGGACACGAACTCTCTCAACATTTCATTATCCCTTTGTTTTACTTGAAAAGGTCTGATTTCCTTGTTGCAACTTTTATGGGCTCGGCGTGTGCCTTTAAGAAAGAATCTGCTAACATAGCAAATGAATCAATGGAACTCGGTGGCAGGTTGTGATACCAAATTATTGCTCCCTTCGAAATGGTCTCTCCGAACTTTTTCAACAGCACAAATTCGATTTCATCATCTTCTATATCATTACCTTTGATGGCGCATGTATATGAAGTAACATGCTCATTGGGATCGGTGGTCCCATTGTATTTAGGTATGTCCGGCATACGAAACTTCTTTGGAATAAGTTTTGGGGTCGCACTCGGAGGGAATGACTTTTGTGCAAATTTCTTTGAATCCATCCCTTTCAAGATTGGTGGTGACCCCGGTATCTGATCAACTCGAGAGTTGTATGTTTCCACTTTTTTATCGTTAGCTTCAATTTTCTTCTCCCCTGACTCGATTCTTTTGGTGAGCTCCTCGAACATTTTCATTATTGCAAGATCGATCCCCGATCCGTATCATTCGACCTTTCTGGCACTGACTCAGTATGGCGAGTGACTTCTGGACCAACCCCACTCGGAGTCCTATGCTGATTTTGTAGCTGAGCAATAGCGGCTTGTTGAACCTGTATCATCTCGAATATAAGTTGGAGACTAACTCCTTCGTCTCCTCCGCCCTGTGTACCTTGGCCACTAGATCGGTCTTCTCTGCGTACGCTCCCTTTAGGGTCTGAGTTCAAAGCAACGCGCGAACTGACATCGACTAGGTTGACAATCGGTGCTCCCCCGAGATTAGACGGTGGTACTTCGACCCCTGGAGCAATTACATTGTCGTTTTTCCCGTGAAACTCGAGGCCATTGTCATCATGTATGGGTGTGTTTTGTGATTTTGACATGCTTTAACCTGAGAGCAAAAATACTTGACAAGAACAAGCGTGAAATAATGTGTGTTATCAGAATCAGCACTGAACAATCACTATTAACCTTAGCCCCACGGTGGACGCCAAACTGTTTACCCAAAAATTCGAGTAACAATTAAACTTATTTTGAATTTAAGGATATGTGATTTAATCCAATGCCAATAGATAAATAAGGAATTAAATAGATAAATTAACTCAAACAAGTGTGCAAGCCAAATCTCTACCTCGACCTATGATAGTCTCGAGGTATGATAATAGGAATAGAAAATGATAATGCAACTTTGATGAACAGTAAGTGGAATAGCAAGAAAGTAATGAACGTGTATTTTCTTATCAGTGAATAATGATCCTTCCAAATGAATGGAATTCTTCTTTATATAATAGATGAGTCCTAATTAAGGTACACTTCTAACTATAGTAGAAAATCACGTTTACAACTGATTAACCGTCATAGATTGAACCGTTCCGAGATTTACGCTACGATCCTCGAGCAATCACGGATATCTCGCCCTTTCCGTTATAAAACCGACCCCGATGTTATTCGGAGTTCGTCCCTTTCTGTACTCAATTGATATCGACCTCGATTTAAAAAGAGGCTTCGATCTCGGACGCAATGCGCTAGCTCTTCGACGTGCCATTCTTATCTCGACCAAATAGTAAAATCGATATCCCCAATTTCTACCGTATACATACTCAAAATCATATATAAATTCAATTGTTATATGTTTTTAAGGGTAAACAATTGCATATTTGCACTTTAAGGATCCGTTGTCTTTTCAAATATCTTAAGAGGTGAAAGGGACGAAAATCAAGACATGCAATGCTAGAATAGGCTAGTGCCTAAAATTATGGGCGTGACCAAAGAAAAGTACTTAAAGCTCAAAATGGTACAGTAGGAATTGGGATGAGGCACGTGAATGTCTTTCATGCTCAAGAAATATAATGCTAACGGTCAAAAGTTTCCTAGCTTATCGCTACAAGGTGCGGGGCACGGGATTCGCCCTGTGTGATGGTAGGTCAGGAACTCACATTTTTTATTATATTCTGTATTATATTGATGATATTTTAATTGTGTTTGAGCTTAATTGCTAGTATTTTTTATTTATTATGTGTTATATTGTGTAGGATATAGTTCCGAGTTAAGAAACAATTTTGGAGCTAAAACTGATGAATGTGAGCTTTGAAGTATGAGTAGAAGCTCAAAGTATAAAATCAGGATCGTGTTCAGAGTTCCAGTACCAAGTTTGAATATAAAAAACTGAAGAAAAATCCGAAGCGTATAAAATTATACTACCGCGTCGCACCGGCTCTGAAATTTTGCAATGTGGCACATGGTGGCGCATGGTATTCCGCGCCTGTGCAATATTACCGCTCAGTTTTTTCACTTCAGCTTAGAGGGGTAATTTGGTCCGGATCTGTTTCTACTTGGTATAAATATACTCAAAATACGTTTTTCAATGGACTTCTGACCTATGAAAGATTGAGAGAGCATTGGAGACCTCAAGATACAAGAATTCATCATCCTTCCATCAATCCAATACGCGAGTTTAGATCGTAATGTTGGATTAATATTTTCTTATTTTACAACTTCATATGTGATGATTTCTCCTACTGTTATGGAATAGATTACTTTAAGGTTTGACATGGTTTGATGACTTGATTGTTATTTATGGATTTGATCATTATTTAATTGCTTGAATTTGTTGGAGGAGCTTTAATTTTATTTGTGATTTTATTCATTATCGTGTATAATTGAAAGAGGAATAGTAAATATTATCACAACACATACGTTAATTTATTTTAGTAGTTCTTTAAAATAATCGAAAGAGCTTTGTGATTCACTATTTGAATTAAGATTGAGAAATATTCGCGAGACATTTCTCTTAGACTATTCTTATAAATTACACGGCTTGGGTTTAATTGAGAGAGGGATCTAAGTTAGAAGAATAAAATAATAACCTATTGTATTCATGAGAATCAATAGAACCTATTCAAATCCAGGATAGCAATCTTGCACTTATCATGCCATGACCCTTATTTCTCATATTGATAATAACATGTTTAGCTCAACTCTGTAGTTTTTCTGTGATCGAATTTGCCAATCACAGTTTTAGCTTAATAATTATAGTTAGTAATCATTCAAAATTAAAGTGTTGATCATCTTGAATAGTATTTAAGCAAGAGATTTACTTGAATATTATTTAATCAAATCCCTATTATGACGATAAATAATTTATATTATCTTTGGCCAGCGTACTTAGCTTTGACATATACTGATTTTGTGCTAGTCAGTGGGTGATCAATCAAGTTCTAATTCTGGAAGGGTGAAAGTACTTGGTTATAACTATAACGCTGATGGTTTACTTTTTACTAATTAAGCCAACCTCCTACCAAAAATAGAGAAAGAGAATTCAACTATACTAAGATTAAAAATGTGTTATTTGGATGAGTTTAAAGATTCGTTGACTCCACATATTGTTCCGTGCGTGCTAATATGAAAGGTCCTTTTCTTTCTTTTGCCTTGATGTTATGAATTGTACTAGTTGATTTACACTATGCTCCTTAATCTCTACAGTAGACTGTAGATTTCCGTTTTGTATTTGATAGGACTTAGGAGTTGAATAGTTTATTTAATTAGCTGTATATTTTATGTTATGTTCTGGATTATGATGAGCATTATGGAAAGGGATTTTAAGCAGTAAGCATGTTGTGTTGAATTATTTATAAGGTTATGGAACGAGTTTAGATTGGACATATTAAGTTGATTCGACTAGTAGATAAACCCACTACGTACCGGTTTTTCGATGCGACGTAAATCAGGTAAAGTAGTCGTTTATCTATTTTAGCATTCATCTCTTAATATCGATACTAAATGTAACCTCATAATCATTAATTAAATGCTTGTATTGTTTTCGTTGCTGCTTCCAGTTGCATTTTGTTTTAATAATGAAAAGGTTGTATTTTGTAAAGTCCTCTTACTATAGGGATATACCAAGTCAACATCAAACCTCGTTCCAAACACGTGCCTGCCTAATTCAGCTGAACTGAAAACTCAGTTCATCACTTCACTAGTTATCAGCTTGTTTGGATTGTTGTTGTATCGTTTTGTATTGTTATTCTAAAATAATATTTATTTTGATTATTTTATTAAAATTGATTGTATTGTATTGTTAAATCTATTGTTTCGGAACAATAAAAAGTCTTATTTTTTGAAACAATCAATTTGGTGTGGTGGAATTGTTTTCTATTTTTCTTTCCAATTATGCCCTAACTTATTACTCCGTAATTTTATTTTACCCTTTTCCTTTTTTTTTAATATTTTTAAAATATTTTAACTCCAAATCCCTCACCTATAACCCAGTTTGTCTTCATTCCTTTTTTTCTAGAACTTCTGTCACTTCCAACTCCAACGTAAAATTGCTAATTTTGTTAGAATTTGCATGAATTTAATTGCTTAATCTATTTACAAGACATATTTGGTGATGAATTAGTAGAAAGGGGTTTCTTAAATTATTTTTATGCGTACAAATTTAATATTTAAGCAATTGAGGGTATTTTAGTAAACTTACCAATTACAGTACAGTACGATACAGTACTATTTAACAACAAAATATTATCCAAACGTTATATTCATAAAACGATACAATACAATATATTTTATAATGATGGCTAACAACCATCCAAACAAGCTGTAAATAAAAGCACAACTTAAATTAGAGTTTGGATAAACATGTTGTTCGTATTTGTAAGTACAATGTCCACTTGTACTGATTTAAGTTTATAGAAAACTATGGTCCAGTTCATGCCTTAATTTGCTAATAGCGTTTACTTTTATTTTTCTGTTACAGAAAACTAACTAATTTTGGCTAAGTTATTGAATTGCATCATTTTAACATACTCTATTAAATTGTTTATAAGGTTATGGAATGAGAATGATTGGGCATGTTCATCACATTCGCATAGTCGGTGAACCCACTTAATGCTGATATTTCTCTTGTGACATAAATTAATCAGATAGACTAGTTTATCTATTTTAGCATTAATCATTTGTGGATATTGAATGCAATTTCACAATCATCAAACTAAATATTGGTTTTATTTCAATCTAATAGAATAGTAATTGCATACAAGATTGAATCCTAGAATCTAGAGAATTCAGAGAAGAAGAAGATGAAGAAGGAAGAAGAAAATTTTCATTTCATTTTTTGTTAATCCCTGTTACAAGACTTGAACAGTATTTAACAAAATAACCGACCTACACATGACTCTCACGTGTGGGTATGTATTGATTAAAATGCCCTCACTTAACTAACTTAACTCTCAATACTCTTCCTTAAGCTGGAGGGTGGAAGATGTCTAACACACCAAGCTTGGACACTAGAAAAGAATGTTGTGCTGTAGTGAGTCCTTTTGTTAGAAGATTTGCTAGTTGTAAGGAGGAAGAAACATGACATGGAGTAACAAGCCCTGTCTTGATTTTCTCTCCGACAAAGTGGCAATCGATCTCTATATGCTTTGTCTGCTCATGGAATATTGGATTCCCTACTATTTGTATTGCAGCCTTATTGTCACAGAACAATGTAACAAGTGTAGACACTTTAACTCCTAAGTCCTCCAGCAATCCTGTTAACCATGTGATCTCAGCAGTTGCAGCAACCATACTTTTGTATTCAGCTTCTGCTGAACTCTTGCTTACTGTAGGTTGCTTTTTTTATTTCCATGATATCAAAGAATTACCTAATTTAACAATAAATCCTGTCATAGATTTTCTTGTATTAAGGCATGATGCCCAGTCTGAATCACAGTAAGCAGTTAGATGATCAATAGGTCCTGCTTCCATCAGCAATCCCATGTCTGGTGCTCCTTTGACGTATCTCACTATTCTCAATGCTGCCTCCATATATGACTGTTCGGGTCTTTGCATGAACTGGCTCAAAGTTTGCACTGCAAAACTTATATCAGGTCTGGTGATAGTTAAGTAAAACAACCTTCCTATCAATCTTTGATAAGCTAAATTATCTTTCAGCTCTAAATCTCCTGTCTTCCCAACACATGTATCATACTCCACAGTTGTCAATTTTTTATTCAACTCTATAGGAGTTGCAACTGGTTTTGCACCACTTAAGCTACCTCTAAAATTAATTTCAAAGCATACTTACTTTGATTGAGCAAGATTCCTTTCTTTGATCTTGATACTTCAATTACTAGAAAATATCTCAGCTTGCCTAAATCCTTAACTTTGAATTTATTGTGTAGAATTTTCTTGGTATTATTGACTAAGTTGGAGGAGCTACCAGCAATCATCAAATCATCTACATACACAAGTATAATGACTATCTATCCCCTCTTTGCTGCTTTGTGAATAAGGAATGATCAAAAGGACTTTGTTTGTAACCACTCTGAACAAGTGCATCAGTGAGTTTTATGTTCCACTGCCTAGAAGCTTGTTTAAGACCATAAAGGGATTTCATAAGCATGTTGTCACGACCCGAATTTTCCACCCTCGAGAGTCGTGATGACGCCTACTAGTGAAATCTAGGCAAGCCAACCATTTGAATTATTTACCTTTTTCCCAATTTTAATCCTTTAACAATTAAGAACCAACATTATATAATCAACATACTTTAATAAACGGAAGACTGATTTATAATATTTTAATAAAGATGTCAGTACCAATCCATACATACGCTACGAACGACTAGTGTCACAATTTTACAGACTATCTAAGAGTTCTACAAACAAGGTCCAAAAGATTTATTACAATACTGTCTCTGAAATACATAAAAGAAACAGAATAAAAGGATATAAGGAGACGCTAATGCCTGCGGACGCTTGCAGGACTACCTCGGATCTCTGAATGGACTGAAGACAGCAACCCCAAAGCTAAGGTCCGAAAGCTGCTGCACTGGGATATGCACACAGTGCAGAGTGTAGTATCAGCACAACCGACCCATGTGCTGGTAAGTGCCTAGCCTAACCTCCGCGAAGTAGTGACGAGGCTAGGACCAGACTACCAAATAAATCTGTGCAGTAAATCATATACAGCAAAAAATAAAAGCAAGAATGTACAGTTAAGGATAGAAGGGGGAAATCAATAAGGGCAAGGAAATCAACAAATTTACGATTAAATCCCGGCAAGGGAACAATAGTACAACAGTTATATCCCGGCAAGGGAAAACAATATCAACAATAACATCCCGGCAAGGGAGACAACATTAAACACCAACATCCCGACAAGGGAGACAATATCATAATCCTCTTTTCTATTTCACCTTTACTTCACAACTCGATTCACAATTTGAACCAATGCTCTATAAGGTTCAATTTTCAATTATACTTCCACAAATCACTTTATAACTTGAGCCAACACTCTTCAATGTTCAAATACAAATATCACTTCCACAAGTCTTGCTCAACAATAGAAATCATCACATAAAGCATAAACAATACAAACGGAGTCACATTAATCATAATATAAGACTCATGGGCATGCATGACACCAACGTATAGATACCTGTCACCATGCCTATACGTCGTACTCAACAACTAGCACATAGCAAATAGGACACAACTCCTAATCCCTCAAGCTAAGGTTACACCAAAGACTTACCTCGATGCCACGAACACAATTCAAGCCTCAACTACCGCTTTACCTCTTGATTCCACCACCAATTCGCTCGTATCTAGCCACAAGTTACTTAACTATATCAATAAATGCTAAATGAATCAATTCTAATGCATGAAAATAGGTTTTCTAAAAAATTTCCCAAAAAGTCAAAAATTTCCCCCAGTCCCACATGGTCAAAACCCGAGGTTCGAACCAAAACCCAATTACTCATTCCCACACGAACCCAAATATATAATTTATTTTTAAATCGGACGTCAAATCGAGGTCTAAATCCCCAAAATTTGAAAAACCTAGGTTCTACCCAAAACACCCAATTTCCCGCATGAAAAACCCTTGATTTTGAGTTGAAATCATGTGAAAAGATGTTAAATATTGAAGAAAACGAGTTAGAAATGACTTATAATCGATTTGGAGAAGAACTTTTCTTTAGAAAATCGCCCAAGAGAGTTTATGTTTTGAAAGGGTTTGAAAAATGAAAGATTTTCGGCTAAGTCATGAATTTGCAAGTCGCAGATGTCGCAATTGCGACCAGGGTTCGCAAATGCGAACCCTTCAGAACCTGCTAACTTCGCAAATGTGAATATTTTGACGCATTTGCGACACTGAAGGAAATCCGGTCCATATCGCATTTGCGATGGACGTTTCGCATTTGTGATATCGCATTTGCGATGAACAGGTCGCATTTGCGACCAAGGCAGCCCAGGTCTTCTTCGCATTTGCGAGCCAGGCTTCACAAATGACCTGCAACATACTAGCTGAAAACCTGCAACTTTCGAAGTTCAATTCCACTCTGTGGCCTATCCAAAACTCACCTGAGCCCTCAGGGCTCCAAACCAAACATGTACACTAACCCAAAAATATCATACGGACTTGCTCGTGCAATAAAATCATCAAAATAACATCAACAACTATGAATTTAGCATCAAAATCAAAGAAATCTCAAGAACGTTCAAAGTTTCAAATTTTACAACTAAGGTTCTGAATCACGTCATATGACCTCCGTTTCTTACCAAACTTTACAGGCTCAACTTAAATCACATATAAGACTTATACCGGGCTCCAGAACCAAAATACGGGCCCGATACCATAAAATTCCAAACACATTTCATTTCCAAAACCTCATATATATTCCAGAAAATAATTTTCATTAAAAAATTTATTTCTCGGGCTTGGGACCTCGAAATTCGATTCCGGGCATACGCCCAAGTCCCATATTTTTCTACGGACCCTCTAGGACTATCAAATCACGGGTCCGGGTCTGTTTACCTAAAATGTTGACCGAAGTCAACTTAAATTTATTTTAAAAGCAAATTTATCGTTTTTCACAGATTTTTGCATAATGGCTGTCTTGATAAGTGCCCGGACTACGCACACAAATCGAGGTGAGACAGAAAAAGGTTTTAAGGCCTCGAAATATAGAATTTATTTCTAAAATAAGTAATGACCTTTTGGGTCATCACACTTGCACATTTGCAACTCCCCCTGTTTATGAAATCCTTGAGGCAACAGTATATAAACTTCTTCATAGAGATCCCCTTTTAAGAAAGCATTACTAACATCTATTTGAGATAAAGGCCGACCCCTGGCAGCTACTATGCTGATAATGGTCCTGACTGTGACCATCTTTGCTATAGGTGAGAATGTGTCATGGTAGTCCAGCCCTTCCTTTTGATTATAGCCCTTAGCAATCAGCCTTGCCTTGTATCTTTATACCTCTCCATTAGCCTTGTATTTGATCTTGTATACCCACTTGGAACTAATAGCTTGCTTCCCTGCTGGTAAGTCCACTATCTCCCAAATATGATTATTTTCAAGAGCTTGGATCTCCTGTTGCATAGTTGTAACCCATCTGCTATCAGTGGAAGCCTGCTGAAAAGTAGTAGGTTTAACTTCAGCTGAAAAAACCTGCAAGTATGTATGATAACCTGCTGTGAGATTAGCATAAGTAAGGGTGTCAGTTAATAGATATAAGCATTGGCTAGAGAACTTCTGAGTAGTTTGGTAGTCTTTCAACCAAACTGGAGGTTTAGATGTCGTAGTAGTCTTCCTAGGCTCTTGATCACTTCTAATCACAGGTATGCTATTGTCTGGAGTAACATTTATCTCTGACTCAGTGTTTGGAACTAAGTCAGTGTAGGTATCTTGCTTATCATGCTCAACCTCTGTTGTTTCTATGTTTTGATCTTTGTGATCAAGGTGTTGGACATTTGTAATAGGTGTATTGGTGTTCTTTGTGACTGAAATATTATATGTAGGTGGAATGTGAGGGTCTGTGGATGTAGGCAATGAGGAATCAGGATATGGTGGTGTCACGACCCTAAACCCGGATTCGGTCGTGATGGCGCCTCTCGCGAAGACAAGGTCAGCCGACACTTTTCCATTTCAGTTTTAAGCAGTTAAACAATAAGATTGATGTCTAAAACATAGTAAATAATCCAAGAGTAAGCAGTGAACGTTACAGTTTGCGGAAATAAAACCCAACACAGCCCAATATCGGGGTGTCACTAGTCACGAGCATCTACCAATTCAAATACAAGTCTGAAAAGTCTACAAAGCTATTAAAAAGCCACTAATAAGAGAAAAGAAATGAGATAAAGGGGGAGAAGCACGGGACTGCGGACGCCAAGTAGCTACCTCGTGAACTTCGAAGTCTACCAGGAGCTCTCAACTCGCGCTAGCAGGATCAGCAATGCCTGAATCTGCACACTAGGTGTATGGAGTAAAGTGAGTACTCCAACTCAGTGAGTAATAATCATAAATAAAGACTGAAAGCAAGAAATCACGTAAGACACATTACATGCTATAATGAAGCAGTAAAAGTCGGTAAAACAGTGAAGTAGTAAAGATGTGCAAAATTACTGAGTTCAGTTTAAAACTACATAAAAGGCCTTTTTAATAATTAAGCAGGTAAATAATAGGCAATAAAGAAGATAAGCACATAAAGGTTCGCCCCTCGAGTACAATGTCAACAAATCCGCCACTCGGGCAATATCTCAGAACAATATCAGCCCCTCAGGCTATATCTCACATCATAATGGTTACCCGCGCTCACTAAGGGTGTGCAGACTCCTAGAGGGGCTCCTTATGGCCCAAGCGCAATATCAAGCCATCTCGTGGCATCACTACTAGGCTCTCGGACTCATATCATCAAGCCACCTCGTGGCGCACAAATATCAGGCCCTCGGCCTCATAATCACAATTAGTGTTTCCTCACAATATAAGCCCTCGGCCTTACTCAATCAAAATCTCAAAGTCACTCGGGCAATAGTAAAATATGATGCTTAGCCCAAAATATCATTTAAAAATTATTATTTAAGTGTTAAAGCAGAGTAAACATGGGTGAGTCATACAAACAGTAGAATATAGCATGACTGAATTCAGGTATAAAGTCAAAACAGTGAGAAAATATCAATAAAACCCCCAAGGGTTCAAATGGTTGGCACGAAGCCCAAATATGGCATTCAGCCCAAAACATGATGATAGCAAAGAGTTTTCAGTCAAATACGCGATAAAACAGTCATTCGGGATGGACTAAGTCACAATCCCCAATAGTGCACGACCCCACGCTCATCATCTAGCGTGTGTCACCTCAATATAGCACAACGATGTGCAATCCGGGGTTTCATACCCTCAGGGCATCATTTACAATCATTACTCACCTTAATCCAGTCAAATCTCTAGCCCGCGATGCCTTTGCCCCTTGAATTGGACTCCACTCACGTCGAATCTATCCAACATCAGAATCACGACATCAAAATATGCTAAGGAAACGAAGCCTAAGGGAAAATAATCAATTTACAACTTAAATCCCGAAATTACCAAAACCTGACCCCCAGGCCCATGTCTCGAAATTCGATAAAATTCACATCAATAGATTGCTCATCTCCCCGCGAGTTCATACATATCAAAAGTACCAAAATCCGACCACAAATGGTCCCTCAAATCTTCAAGTATAGGTCTCCAATACCAAGCCCTAGTTTTCCCAATTTTAACCCTTAAATTCCATTAACTATAGCTCTAATCCGTGAAATAATACCATAGGAACGAGTTTTAGGTCCAAAATCCTTACCTCAATGAAGTTCCCTTGAAACCTTCTTCAAAATTGTCCAAAAAGCTCCAAAGCCGACTTAGAAATGGTGGAATAGCTCAAAAATCGTGAAAGAAACAATTTATATGTTCTGGCCCAGGGTTTTTGCATATGCGACCCAATTCCCGCTTCTGCGGTACCGTATTTGCGGTCAACGAACTGCTTCTGCGGTTTTCACTTATGTTACCAATATCGCATTTGCGATGCACTAACCGTACCTGCACCATCGCAGGTGCGGTTCACTAACCGCTTCTGTGGTCACAACCCTTCCATCCTATCTCCGTTTTTGCGACCAATCATCTGCATATGCGATGTCGCACCTGCGGTCCCCACTCCGTAGGTGCGAAAAAAACAGAAGTAGCAAATCTGCAGCTTCACCAAAATTCCAAGCTTCTCCATCAACCATCCGAAATCACCCTTAGGCCCCCGGAACCTCCACCAAAAATACAAACATACCCCATAACCCTATTCAAACTTATACCAATCTTCAAAACACCTCAAACAACATCGAATCAACCGAAATACATCGGATTCAAGCCTAAGTTTCCAAAATCTTTTGAATTCCGCTTTTGATCAAAAACCCAACCAAACCACGTCCGAATGACCTGAAATTTTGCACACACATCCCAAATGATACAACGGAACTACTGTAACTCTCAGAATTCCCTTACGACCTATCAAAATCTCACCTATGAACCAGAAAATGCCAAAAATCCAATTTCGCCAATTCAAGCCTTAATCTATTCCGGACCTCCAAAACACATTCCGATCATGCTCCTAAGTCCCAAATCACCTCCCGAAGCTATTCGAATCATCGGAACTCACATTTGATCCCTCTAATACCTAAGTCAACATCCGGTTAACTTTTCCAACTTAAGCTTCCTCAAAAGAGACTAAGTGTCTCAAGCCTTACCTAATCCTTTCCGAACTCGAGCCACCTAACCCGATCACACAAAGAACCAAAGACAAAGCAATAAGAAGAAGAAATGGGGGAATCGGAGCGGTAACTCATGAGACGACTGGTCGGGTCGTCGCAGGTTGATAGAAGCTTGTGTGGGAAATGGATCTTGTGGAATGGTTACATTTTCCTTAAAAGGGAAAGTATGTTCTCTAAAGCTAACATCCCTACTTACAAAGATAGTTTTAGTTTCTAAGTCAAACAATCTATATCTCTTTTGAACTTCTGAGTAACCTATGAGGACTAATTTTCTTGCTCTCTTTGCAAACTTGTCTCCGTTTGGTAGGTTGCTAGAGAAACATAAGCATCCAAACACCTTTAAATGATCAATAACAGGTGTTTTATTATACAAAACTTCATAAGGAGATTTTCCTTGCAGTATGGGTGTAGGCCACATGTTGATGAGGTAAATAATTGTCTTGATGCTATCTCCCCAAAATTTACTAGGAACATAACTCTGAAATTGCAATGCTCTAGCCACTTCAAGTATATGTATGTGCTTTCTTTCCACCACCTCATTCTGTTGGGGTGCAGCTGCTTTGATGCACAATGCCTAAGAATGCTAACAGTTCATTACAGTTGAATTAAAAAACTCTCTTCCATTATTAGATCTTAACACTTTCACATTCATGTCAAACTGAGTCTTTACCATTATAAGAAAGTCTTTCAACACTGTTACAACTTCACATTTAGACTGCAACAAGCACACCCAGGTATATCTACTAAAGGCATCCATAATTGTAAGAAAATAATGTTTCCTATAATATGTAGGAAGCTTGTGAGAACCCCAAACATCAAGATGAATAAGCTGAAAAATACACTCAATCTTACTGCCACTGAGAGGAAATTTCAATCTACTTTGCTTAGCTAAAGGACATACTTCACAGTTATGCTGTAAACTATCCACTACTTTATTTTTTAAGGCAAATATATGATTCATTGCCATTATTGATGGATGTCCCAATCTTATATGCCAAAGACTACACTCATCAGTATCCTTGGTGACCAATGCTGCTACTGGATTGTCTCTCCATTTCAGAATATAAAGTCCACAGTTCTCTCTACCAATCCCCATCACCTTTCCATTATAAAGGCCCTGCAATACACAAAAATCAGGGAAGAATAGAGCACAACACAACAGCTCCTTGGTCAGTTTGGAAACTGACAATAGATTGAACTTAAAATCTGGAATATATAACACATCTTTTAGTTCATATTCCTGGAGAATTGAAGTATTTCCTTTGTGTGTTACTGAACATTTGCTACCTGTTGGAACCTATACTTTATGATTCTTGTGTTGCTCAATGTTCTCTATGTTAGATAAAATTTCTTTATGACATGTGATATGGTGAGATGCTACTGTGTCTACTACCCATTCACATAAAGATGCATCAGACAACAATGTGGTTATACCTGCCATTAGTGTATGACAATCACCTGCAGATGTTTTGTTTAGAAGCTCCAGTATGTGTTTATCAGTGAACAGTTGTCCCATCTGTTGGCCTTGAGATGAGCTTGTAGTTTCTTCTGTCATCATGGTAGCATAATTTTTGTATCCTTGTCCTTGTTGTTTCTTCTTACTCTTGAAGTCAGGAGGCTATCCTATAATTTTGTAGCAGTTTTCCTTGAGGTGTCCATTATACCCACAGTGTTCACAAACAATCCCAATCTTCTTAGCCTTATATCCTTGATTTTGTCGTGCCATCATAGTTAAAAGTTCCCTAGTTATCTCAAGCGCACTTAGTTCACGATGGCTTTCTTCTTCAATGACCAAAGCATAGGCCTGATTTACAGTCAATACTGGCGTCTTAAGCAATATCTGACTTCTCACCTGACTATAGCTTTCATTAAGCCCAACTAGTAATTGTAACAAACGTAAATTCTTAAATTGTTCAATGAAAGGTCTAGTTTCTTCATAGTTACAACCAGGCCCTGGAACTAATAGGTCAATTTCATCTAGAGGCCTTCCATTTTCGTATAATATGATGTAACAGAATCAGTACCTTGCTTTAATGATCCAATTTGTATCCATAAAAAGTAAGAACGAGTGAGATTAGATTTATCAAACCTCTCCTTGAATTCCTTCCATATTGTTTTTGCATTTGAAGCATAAATGATGCTCGACTGCAATTATGCAGATACTGTACGTCTTATCCATGAAAGAACAACTGCGTTACATCTTTCTCATTGATTCGCCAATTCTCCTTTGTAAGAGCTTTTCAAGCAAGTTCCTTCTATGAAACCTAGCTTGTTCTTCACCAAAAGTGCCATCCGCATCGATCTACTCCACAAACCATAATTTTCAGGTCCGGTGAGCTTGATATCGTGCAAAGCAACTCCAAGTGTATCTGTAGCTGCTAAAAAACAGAGGATGATTGTGATCAATTGGTAGATTTCCTATTTCCGCCATGGTTGATGAAATCAAAGCTTCTAATCAGTGTTCGATGTTCAGATCTTGCAGAATTTCAACTCGATTGCAACAACCTGCTCTGATACCATGATAGAATTGGAATTGCATGCAAGATTGAACCCTAGAATCTAGAGAATTCAGAGAAGAAGAAGATGAAGAAGGAAGAAGAAAATTTTCATTTCATTTTCTGTTAATCCCAGGGATAAAAGACTTGAACAGTATTTAACAAAATAACCGACCTACACATGCCTCTCACACACGTGTATTGACTAAAATGCCCTCACTTAACTGACTTAACTCTCAATACAATCATTCATCCTTTCTTTCAGTTGCATTTTAATTTATTAATCATGAAATGGTTGTATTTTGTAAATTCCACGCACGACTTGAAACCACAAAGTCAACATCAAAACTCGTTGCAAACACGTGCCTTCGTAATTCAGCACAACAAACAACTCCTTAAAAACACAAACCCTTTGTCCGTATTTATAAGTATAAACTCCATTTGTACTGAATTAAGTTTATAACACATTTAGGTGCAGTTCGTGCCTTCCCTGATATAGCGTTTACTTCTATTTCTCTATTGTAAAAATATTCTTGTGGCTGATGTCAACTATGGCATGCCATTTTCATGCCGCCACATGATTTGGGTGAAGAAGTGTTATACTTTCAAGTTTCTTTTTCGCCTCTTGATTTTAACAAAAATATTTGGATACTGAATATTCAATATGATTTTCTTTCTGCTTAACTAATTAATTCCATTAATTTTTAATCCTAGCACACGAAATCAAAAACTTCTACTTATATATATAGTTGCTCCCATAACTCATAACACCAAAAAAAGAAAAACACATTATTCACTCAAACCAAGTAAGAAAACAATGGCTTGTTATAAGCACAATATTGCCATAATCTTCATTCTCATCTCAATTTTCACACCTCGAGCTTTATCAGTAGTAGAAGATTGTGGAGCAGAAGAAGACAACTCATGTGTCAACAAATCAAAAGCGTTTAGCTTAAAAATCATAGCCATAGTCTCTATCTTAATCACAAGTATGATCGGAGTATGTCTTCCACTGGTCACACGTTCAATTCCGGCCCTAAGCCCAGAACGTAGCCTTTTTGTGATCGTCAAGGCATTTGCTGCCGGAATTATTCTAGCCACCGGTTTCATGCACGTGCTTCCCGATTCATTTGACATGTTGTCGTCCAGTTGCTTGAAAGAGAACCCTTGGCATAAGTTTCCCTTCACTGGATTTGTTGCAATGTTGTCTGCTATTTTTACTTTGGCTATTGACTCCATGGCTACTAGTTTGTATAGCAAGAAAAACAAAGCTGGTGTAATTCCAGAAAGTCAAAGTCAAGATGGAGATCAGGAAATGGGAGCGGTAAATGCTGGAAACCATGTTCATTCCCATCATCACCATGGTTCCTTTTCGACTAAAGATGGAGTTGATGGCGCGAAACTACTTCGATACAGAGTGATTGCCATGGTTAGTTTTTTATTCTGTTACTCCCTCCATCCCATTTTATTATGTGATATATTTTACCTTTTAGAATGTCCAAAAAATAATTTAACTTTAAACTTTTTATTTTACCTGTTAATATAATTTATAGTGGCTACAAAAATATCACGGTAAGATCAAAAATTTCAAAAATCTTTAGCTTCACTGAACGGAAGGAGTACTGATAATTAATTTGCTTTATGTCATTTTTAATTTCAACATGGTAGAAATTTTGAAGCATGTCGTCACAATAGTTTGGAGATAATTAACTAACTTATCAAAGTGTAAATAAACTAAAGGGAATTAGAAAAGATTGGATTCGTTTGTAAACTCTTTGAATATGTTATTATGTTTTGATAGAAACCAACTTAATTATTGTTCACTGTGTTGCTACGTTGTTGACGTTAGATTGTTATGTTATTTTAATTAGAATATTAAAACAGATTGATATCATCGAACTAGACAGTGAAGGATGGGAGAAAAACGAACACGGATATTGTTATCTAAGCCATGTGGATCGACTCAATGTAGGATGGTCGTTTTAAATATTTTCCGTATTAAGTCCAGTTGTCTTATGAAAATAATACTCCCATTCGATCGATATTCATAAAATATCCACACTCAAAAAAAACAGCTAGTTGGTTATTTGACCCTTGGGAATTGAAATGGCTCCACTAGCATGAGATAGGAGTATATTTTCATTCAGTAGCACTCTAATGTGTGAGTGATTTGTGTTCAAAGGATAACAATAGTATGTCAATTATTATGGTACAGATAAATAATTGACAACTAATGCCTTATTCTTGAAACATTTTATGCCAACATTTTCTTATAGTTATGTTGAGTTCCGCTAAATAATTTAAAATTGCGGAAACGTTTTTTGGCAGGTATTAGAGCTGGGAATCATTGTGCACTCAATAGTGATAGGACTATCTCTAGGTGCTTCAAACAATACTTGCACAATTAAAGGACTTGTCGCTGCACTTTGCTTTCACCAAATGTTTGAAGGAATGGGACTTGGTGGTTGCATTCTCCAGGCAAGTTTTCATTTCATGACATAGAATTAAAATAATCCTCAGTCAATTTCAGCAATTCATGTTTATATTCACTAATTCATATACTCTTCAAGGGGTGGCAAATGGGCGGGGCGGGTCAAATATGGTTCTGATCGAAAACGGGTAATGAAAAAACGGATCAACTATCCGACTCGATCCATATTTACTACGGATAAAAAACGAGTTAACTGACGGATAATATGGGTAACCATATTATCCATGACTTCTTGCATGTGATCACTTTTGGGAGAATTCTTAGCTACGTTTGGCCATAGATTTTCAAATTTATTTTGAAAAATCTGATTTGGGTGAAGTTTGGTTTGAAGATGAAAATGTGTTTGGACATATATTTTCAAAACATATTTCCCAAATTTATTTTGGAAAAACATGTATATTATTAGTGTTTGTAAAGATTTTGGCCCAAAACCCGCTATTGAGCTGGTTTGGGGATTTTGCCAAAATATAGACAAAATCTATGGCCAAACATGTGTTTGCCAAATAAAACCCAAATTTATATTGGCAAAATCTATGGGCAGACGGGTCCTTAGTCTCCCTAACTTGAGGAACCTCCAATTTGAGACTTTACAAATGTAAAAGTTAGACACATTGGTTATCCATTTTCTAAATAGATAATATGATTCTTATCTTTTTAAAAAGTTCATTATCCAACATATTTTTTAATGGATAATATGGGTGGTTAACTAACTGTTTTCTTTTAACCATTTTGCCACCACTATACTCTTGTTTTAATTCAGGCTGAGTACAAGTTCTTGAAGAAGGCAATAATGGCATTCTTCTTCGCAATAACAACTCCATTCGGTATAGCACTTGGGATAGCACTTTCAAGCACTTACGAGGAGAACAGCCCTCGGGCATTAATAACCGTTGGATTGCTCAATGCGTCATCTGCTGGCCTTCTGATCTATATGGCTTTAGTAGATCTTCTTGCTGCAGATTTTATGGGTGACAAGTTACAAGGCAGTATTAAGCTACAGATCAAGTCTTACATGGCTGTTCTTCTTGGTGCCGGTGGCATGTCTCTTATGGCCAAATGGGCCTAAGATTCGTTTCCTTGATTGTTTTAGGAAATAAGTTTTTGTGTGAATCCTCCCCTTTTTTCCCTCCCTCCTTTCCTCCAATTTTAAAATTGTAATTTGGTATCCTTTTCAATTTCGTGACTCATTGTGAGCTTCAAAATATTGTGTAAAATATGCCCTCTCTTTTTTCCTATAATGTTTATCAGTGGCAAAATCGACATATCTTATATAAGACTTTCTAGCGAGTGAATCTTAACAATATATACTCTTTAGAAAGCACAAGAAAAAGTCTACTATTTAACTCGTAACATCTCCTAGCTACATAACAATGCAGCCCCTTTTTGTATGGTGTTATGCGCACCTGGTCCTAGATCATCAATAATCTCTTTTAATATTTGTCTTCTAGGTTAAGTATTATATGTTTCCCTCTATTATACTTATTCTTGCGATCTATATCACATCAGGCCAGCATAGCCCGGTTGAATGGTTTATAACAAAAAAAAAAAAAAAAAAATCCTAACAATATTTCCCTTGTGTATTTCTTAGGTTTAGAAATGGAGGGTACACCAAAAATTTGCCCATCAACTTTTCCAATTCCTCTAAAATTGGGGAAGGAAAAAAGAAGAAGTGGTAAAGTTATTTATTTAAATTCTTCCCAAGTGATAGTGTTAGTTTATGTTTAGTCAACAATGACATGTCAATTGGAAGAGTTGGTATGGATGCTAGGAGGAAACTTCCTCCTTTGATGTCACCTATGACATCAAGAGGAGGTAGTTTGATGTCACTAATGATATCAAGAGGCTTTACCTCTATAAATAGATGCACTCCTTCATTTGTAGAAACCATCCCAAAAATAATACAATACATTGTAGTGAGTAAAGAGTTAAGAGAGAAATTCTCTTAAGTGTAATTGGGAACCCTCCCCTTCCTTTGTTAATAATAAAAAGGCAACTATTCTTTAGTGACGTAGGATTATTTTGATCCGAACCACGTTAAATCTTGTGTTCTTTCTTTTACGTTTCCGCTAACAATTGGTATCAGAGCAACAGGATTCTTTAACGATCCAAGGAGGAAGAACAAGCAAAGATGAGTTCCATGAAGTTTGAAATTGATAGATTCAGTGGACGCAACAACTTCAATATCTGGAAGATCCAGATGATGGCGTTACTGCGGAGGGAAGGTTCAATCCATGCTATTGACGGAAAGTACGTCATGTTCCTGATTTTAAGAAGAATTTGATCTCCCTGAGTACTCTGGATGAATAAGGCTACAGGTACATGAGCGAAGCAGGAACTATAAAGGTGACTAAAGGTTCTTTAGTCATGCTGAAAGGCAAGCTGGAGAACGACCTTTACACATTGGCCGGAAGCACCATTGTTGGCTCTGCAAATGCATCTACAGTGCAGTTATCTAATGATGACAAGGCAAGACTATGGCACATGAGACTAGGTCATATGAGCGCACGTGGACTGGAGATATTGAGCAATCGTAACCTTTTGGAAGATGAGAAGATCATCACACTTGACTTATGTAAGCACTGTGTTCTAGGGAAGCAGATGAAGGTCAACTTCAGCACTGGCAAACACAAGACAAGAAGAGTGTTAGACTACATCCATTCAGATTTATGGGGTCCCTCTAAACTTCCATCGAAGTTCAGAAAGAGGTATCTTCTCACTTTTATTGATGATTTTTCACATAAGGTTTGGGTGCATTTTTTGAAGGCAAAAAGTGATGCTTTTGAAGCATTTAAAGAGTGGAAGATTTTGGTTGAAAATCAAATGGAGCGGAAAATCAAGTATCTTCGCACAGACAATGGCTTGGAGTTTTGCAATGAAGAGTTTAATGAATTCTGCAAGGTTCATGGGATCTCAAGACATAGGACTGTCAGGCATACCCCACAGCAGAATGGAGTTGCCGAGAGAATGAACAGAACTCTTCTTGAAAAGGCTCGTTGTATGCTCCTACAAGCCAAAATGTCCAAAGTATTTTGGGCTGAAGCAGTTCACACTGCTGCTCATATTGTCAATCGATCTCCAGCATCGGCAATTGACTTTAAGACTCCGAATGAGGTATGGTCAGGTGAACCCTCTAACTATTCATACTTACGAGTATTTGGGTGTCCAGCTTATTATCACGTTAATGAAGGAAAGCTTGAACCAAGGGCTAAGAAGGCCATATTCGTAGGGTATGTGGATGGAGTAAAAGGGTACAAACTTTGGTGTTTGTCTTTACTCAAATTTATAGTTAGTAGAGATGTCACCTTCGATGAATCCTCTATACTTGATCCCCGTAAAGTTTCCGTGGAGTTTTCAGGAAACAAGAACAACGAGCAGGTGGAGCTTCCGGTGGAGCTTGCCAAGGAAAAGGATCAAGAGACTCAGGTTAAAGATGAGTCAGAAGATGTAGGCGTTGAAGAACTTGCTGTCAATGAACCATACACAATTGCGAAGGGGAGGGAGAAGAGGCAGACACGAGAACCGGAACGCCTTATAAATCAAGCAAACTTGATTGCATATGCGTTCGTAGCTGCACAAGAAGAGATTAAAGATCTGGAGCCCTCCTCGTATATTGAAGCAACTTCTTGCAAGGATGCCGCACAATGGCGGTTAGCCATGACTGAAGAGATGGAGTCTCTTCACAAGAATCAGACATGGGTCTTAGTGAAAAGACAAAAGGGGAAGAGGACAGTTGGATGCAAGTGGGTCTACCGAAAGAAAGAGGGAATTCCTGAAGTGGAAGATGCTAGGTTCAAGGCGAGATTGGTTGCAAAAGGATTCAGTCAGAAGGAGGGAATTGACTACAATGAGATTTTCTCTCCAGTCGTGAAGCATAGCTCAATTCGCGTGCTACTAGCATTGGTTGCCCAATTTGACTTGGAGCTTCAACAGCTTGATGTCAAAACTGCTTTCTTACACGGTGATCTAGAAGAGACAATCTATATGGATCAGCCTGAAGGTTTCCTAGCTGAGGGAAAAGAAGATCACGTATGCCAACTAAAGAAGTCTTTGTATGGTTTGAAGCAATCCCCTAGACAGTGGTACAAGAGGTTTGATGCATTCATGACTACACATGAATTCTCAAGGAGTGCATTTGATAGTTGTGTGTATCACAAGAAGATGTCTGGTAACTCAATGATTTATTTACTGTTGTATGTTGATGATATGCTTATTGCTGCTAACAACATTACAGAGATAAATGCTTTGAAGAAACTGTTGAGTAAGGAATTTGACATGAAGGATTTAGGAGCTGCAAAGAAAATCCTTGGTATGGAGATTTCAAGAGAAGACGGTGTTGTACATCTTTCTCAGAAGAGGTATATTGAAAGGGTTCTCGAGAGATTCAATATGCATACGTGCAAGCCTGTAAGTACACCATTAGCTCCTCATTTTAAACTTTCAGAGTTACAAATGCCTCAGTCCAAGAATGAGGTGGAGCATATGTCAAAGATTCCTTATGCCAGTGCAGTCGGTAGCATTATGTATGCTATGGTATGCACACGTCCAGATATTGCTCAATCTACAAGTGTGGTAAGTAAATACATGTCCAGCCCAGAAAAGAGGCATTGGGAAGCTGTCAAGTGGATATTGAGATATCTCAAAGGAGCTTCTGCTGTTGGTCTGACCTTTCGAAAAAGTGGTGGAGGTATTTCAATTCTCGGTTATGTAGATTCTAACTTTGTAGGATATCTTGACAAAAGAAGGTCCACAAATGGATACATCTTTACCCTCGTTAGCAGTGACGTTAGTTGGAAGTCGACTCTGCAGTCGATTGTCGCTTTATCTACGATAGAAGCAGAATAATGGCAGCAGCGGAGGCGGTGAAGGAAGCTATATGGTTGAAAGGTTTAGTAGCGGAATTGAGTTTGGTTAAGTTGGAATCAACTCTTAGATATGATAGTTAGAGTGCTATTCATCTAATGAAAAATCAGAGATTTCATGAGCGCACTAAACACATTGATGTCAGATTTCATTTTATTCGAGATGTTGTTGAAGAGGGAACTATCAAGGTCGTTAAGGTTATCACAGACGATCATGCTGCAGACATGTTGTCCAAGATAGTCCCGCTCGCTAAGTTTGCACACTGCAAGGACTTGGCGGGGGTGTGCATCAACTGATGCAACTCCGAAGAGAACAATTGTTAGGTAGAGGTGGTATGTCCAACAATGGTTTGATTCTTCTTGTTTCTTACAACGGGGTTGCCCAGTAAGCTTAGAAGTTTTGGCCAGAGTTGTTCACACGCACGCTCGAAACGCAAACCAAAGTGGAGATTGAAAGTGTTGGTTTATGTTTAGTCAACTATGACATGACAATTGGAAGAGTTGGTGGAAAGAGTTGGTGTGTATGCTAGGAAAAAGCTTCCTCCTTTGATGTCACCCATGACATCAAGAGGAGGTAGTTTGATGTAACCAATGACATCAAGAGGAGGTATTTACCTCTTTAAATAGATGCACTTCTTCATTTTTAGAAACCATCCCAAAAATAATACAATGCATTGTAGTGAGTAGAGCGTTAACACAGAAATTCTCTTAAGTGTAATTGGGAACTCTCCCCTTCCTTTGTTAATAATAAAAAGGCAACTGTTCTCTGGTGGACGTAGGATTATTTTGATCCGAACCACGTTAAATCTTGTGTTCTTTCTTTTACGTTTCCGCTAATACCAAGTATGAACGAAAAGAAAAACAAGTACACTATTCAATGAAGGTATGTAAAAAATTCGTCTCTCATTAATTAATCTTATATTCATCTTTTAGTTCAATGATTGAAGAACCAATTACCGATCAAGAAGCAATAAACTCAGTCAAAGGGAAAAAGTATATGTGTGGGACTTGAAGGCTATTTGGCATCTGGGCCTCGGCAGAAATAGGCCCAGTTGTGTATAAGTTAATTGTATAGGCTTTTATTTTGTTAAGCTTTGGTTTATAATTTCCGGGTTTAAGACATTTGGCCCAATGTATATATAGTATAGTTTGTACACATTTGGACGGTTTTGCCATTCGAATATACAGAAACATCTAAAGCTCTCTTTCTCTCTCATTTTTGTTCTCACGAACCCTAGTTAGATTTTCATGGCGATTTGGCTTATATTCAAAGTTATCATGGTATCAGAGCATGCTAGTTCTAATACTCAGTCTGCTTCCCCTTAATCTCTGAGGAGGTCTACTAGGGATCATAATCCTCCTGCATATTTGAAAGATTATCAATGTACTTTTTCTTCATCTCTTTCTTGTTCCACTTCTATTTTTAAGCATGTTGAATTTGAACCTAGTACCTATTCTCAGGCAGCCTCTATTCCAGCTTGGCAAGATGCCATGAGAAAGGAATTTGAGGCTTTAGAAGCTAATCACACTTGGGATATTGTAGAGTTACCTAAAGGCAAGAAGCCTATTGTATGTAAATGGGTTTATAAGGTGAAATACAAGGCTGATGGTAGTGTAGAGAGGTATAAGGCCAGACTTGTAATTAGGGGTGATACACAAGTGGAAGGTGTTGATTTTAATGAGACTTTTTCCCCTGTTCTGAAGTTGTCCACCATAAAATGTTTAATAGCAGTTACTGTTAAAAGACAATGACCCTTGTTTCAATTAGATGTTAATAATGCTTTCCTCCATGGTGATTTAGATGAGGAAGTCTATATGAAATTACCTCATGGTCTTTCGGTTTCTGGTTGTTCTTCTTCAGCTCCTCCAGTGCGCAAATTACAGAAGTCTCTTTATGGTCTTCGGCAGGCATCAAGACAATGGTATGTCAAGTTATCTCAAGCCTTATGTTCTAAGGATTTCTCTCCCTCTGTAAATGATTATTCTCTGTTTGTTAAGGGTTCCCCTGGTTCTTTGACTATATTAGCCGTTTATGTTGATGATATCATACTAACAGGGGATAATGCAGTTGATATCCTTGATTTGAAATAATTTTTAGATACTCAATTTAGAATCAAAGATCTGGGTACTTTGCACTACTTTTTGGGCATTGAGGTTTCTTATTTTTCCTCTGGTGTTCTTTTGAATCAAAAAAAGTTTGTTTCTGATTTGTTATCAGCATACCATTTTTCTGATGTTTCTTCTGTGGTGTGCCCTCTCGAACTTCATGATAAATTGTCGGTTGATTCTGGTGATATTTTGGACAACCTTGAGGCTTATAGGTCTTTGATTGGTAAATTGTTGTTTCTCACACACACTCGACATGATATTTGCTTTGCAGTCCAGCATCTTAGCTAGTTTTTAAAGTATCCCCAGTCTCCTCATATGTCTGATGCTTTACACATTTTGAGGTATCTTAAGGGTACTTTTGATGTTGGCTTATTTTACTCCAATTCTCTTGATCTCAAAGTGACTGCCTATAGTGATAGGGATTGGGTTGCTTGCGTTGATACCAGACGCTCTGTCACTGAGTTTTGTATTTTTTTTGGGTGATAGTTTAATTAGCTGGAAATCTAAAAAGCAGCCCATTATGTCCCTTTCTTCGGCTGAGGTTAAATACCGAGCTATCAGTAAAGTTGTGGCGGAATTGACTTGGCTAGTCCGGATTTTCTCTGATTTGCACGTTCCTGTTTCCCTTCCTATCTCTGTATTTTGTGATAATCAGGCCGCTATTCACATTGCCAAGAATCCAATTTTTCATGAGCGTACCAAGCATATAGAGATGTATTGTTACTTTATTCGGGCTAAGTTGGCTGACGGACTGATTTATTTATCTCATGTCTCTACTCTTAAACAGTTTACTGATGTCCTCACCAAGCCATTAACTGGGTAGCTTCATCATCAGTTTCTCTCCAAGTTGCAGGTGGTTTCCCCCTCCAACTTGAGGGGGGTTGTTGGACTTGAAGGCTATTTGGCATCTGAGCCTCGGCAGAAATAGGCTCAGTTGTGTATAAGTTAATTGTATAAACTTTTATTTGTTAAGTTTTGGTTTATAATTTCCGAGTTTAAGATATTTGGCCCAATGTATATATAGTATAGTTTATACACATTTGGATGGTTTTTCCATTCGAATATACAGAAACATATCTGAAGCTCTCTTTCTCTCTTATTTTTGTTCTCATGAACCCTAGTTAGATTCTCATGGCGATTTAGCTTATATTCAAAGTTATCAATATGAATGATAAAAATGATAGTATAACAATAATTAACAAATTATGTTGCTTGTAAACAAATAAGACCAGATCCCAACTATGCAACTTATTGAATCACTATCAGGCAAGTCTCTAATTCAGCCATGGTGCTTGAATCACTATCAGGAAAGTACACCAAATAATTGATCGTTTGACTTTCACCTTCTTGAACGGTTTCTTTTCTTAAAAATGATGAATGCATGCAAGATTATTTATTATATTAGGATCCATAAGTTATCATGGACAACTATTTGCCACTCCATTTTATCTGATATAGTTTTTTCCTGTCATTTTTAAATACTTGATACGTTACCATTATTTATAAATGATGACACGATAATGATAAAAACAAGATAATCATCATCATCAATAAATAAGTAAATAGATAAAAATAAATGAATTAGACGAGTAATGATAATGAAAAATACGACCACGAGAACAACGATTAAGTGGTTCGCTATATATCGAAACATACTGCCGATATATTCAACAAGTTTTCAAAGTAATCCAGTCTTTTCTTTCCTATTTCAACTAGATATTTCAAATAAGATTATTTAATTATCTTCAAAATATTTGTGAGTGCTTAGCCAAACTTCTACCACAATAATATTAATTAAAATTATGATTTAATTTGTGTACACCAACCGCGTAAAAAAATTAATAGCATGTAACTTTATTTTTTAGGTTATTACTAATTTTACAAGCAATTCTACTTGTGAGGGATAGGGCATAGATGTTAAAAGAAAATAAGAGAGAAAAGTCATGACCACTAATAGATCGAAGAGAAAACTAACCATGGCATCACTCTGTATCGCAGTAATTTCGTGCCATCAACTCCAACTTTAGTCGAAAATGATCCATGGTGATGATGGTCATGAACATGATTTCCAGTATTCACCGATCCCATTTCCTGATCACCAGCTTTACCTTTGTTTAACCAAAAATCTGACTCTTTGGTCAAGGCTAAAAAGAAATTCGGGTTACTGATAATCAGGAGACGAAAACAAAATACTTTTAAGAATGATAGTAAAGCAGTAAATAGTTTTGTATTTCAGTAAGATCCCAATAATATTTCGTCTCCTTACAGATGGTGAGTTCTTCTCCTTTTATAGCTAATCCTAGGAGAAGAGGTAATGTCTTTGTCTTAATGAGGCAATTATTAGCAATAAATGACATTAAAAGAAACGTTACACAATCATTTCTTTTTAAAACAAATATTCTAACGTATTTGATATTTAATGCTATATTTAAACTCTTTTACGTCATCATATTCGTATCTTCAACTTCTTCCGATCTTCGGTCTTTAGATGACTTGGATAGGTACGAGACTCGTACCTATTTTAGTAACGGTCTGCACCAATGTTGCTTTCTTTTTCCCTTATCTGTTGTCACCCGTGCCTCTTGGCTATTTATTGTGTTTTGACCGTTTGACCAGTCCACGTGTCATGCCACGTCACCTACAATGTAAATTCAGTTTTTTCCCAATACAGATAGTCCCCCCACTTTCCATTTATTTATCAAGTAAATAATTGGGAAGTGGATTTTCATAAAAAAGGAATTTTTGCCGTAATTAATATTATGACAAATACTGACGCTTCAATTGTCCCTTCCATTTAATGATTTACATACGTGTCACCTTCTGATTGATTCTGCAATTCTACCCCCTTTTTTCGAGACTTCTTCATTCATACTATTCACGAAATGATAGTTGCCTTTATTATAGGCTTTCCTTCATTGCACTTCTAAGTTTGATGGTTGTTAATATAAGTATTTTTAACCCTCTTTCGTTTACCTTCTTCTTCATAAATCTTCAACAATCAATTTCTTACTTACTTGTATTTTCTCTCCCTTTTAGTACATCTTTCTTCAACAATGTCATCTCCAAACCCTAACCCTAGAAAAGTTCCAATTCTTGATCACTTCCCCAATGCCCCTAGAAGACATAGGAGAGACAGAGGAGGTAGGCTTCGGATCTTGGGCCTAGGGTCCGCTCGTGATGGTTTATCTGGTCCTGCTTCTTCTTCTCCTAATATCGGGAGTTCTATTCCGAAGACCCCTTCTTCTAAAGGTAAAGAAATCCTTGATTCTTCTCAAGAACCTTTAGTCGATGAAATTGTTCCAAGTGATTTGTCTTTTGGGAGTGATAGAACGTCTCTTCAAAGGCAAATTGCAAATTTAGAAAAAGCTGACACTTATCCTTCATTAGTAACCGAGCTTACAATCCCTACCATCAGAAGGGATTGTAACTGGAGCAATAGTCTACGAATGTCAATTCCTTCCCCAAATCAAAGAGTTTCTTCCTTTAGAAATGGTTATTCTTTCGTTTATACTTACCCATTTACTTTGGGTTTTAATCCTCCGGTTGACCTAGTCATTATTAACTTTTGTAGTTTCTTTAAAATCAGTTTTGCCCAAGTTGGTCCCCTAGTGTGGAGAGTAGTGGCTTGTCTGAGATACTTATCTGCCAAAGCCAATGTCGACTTCACCCTTTCTCACCTTATTCATTTATACCATCCCAATTTAATGCGCCATGGGGTTTTTACCTTAACTGCAAGAAGCAAAAAGGTTTTGGTAAACCCTGAAGATGACAGGGATCGTGGATGGTACACCCGTTACGTTGTTGTACGTACGGTGGAGTTGCTTGGTGAAACAAATATTCTCTTCCCTGAGAAGTGGAATTTTGCACGTAAGTTTTCTTTTATTTACCGCACCTATTTTTGAGAATTCTGATTTTTTTTCTCACTTCGTCTCTTTTTGGTTTTTTGTAGCAACCATGGGAGATGTGGAACTTATTCCTAACTTCCGTGGTTGGGTAGATTCAATTTTGAAGATTACTCCTAAGGATCAAAGAACTTGGAAATCAATTTCTTCTTTACATGGCTGGAAGGTGAAAACACATGGTATGTCCCTTTTTACACGTTTTGTTTACATGCCAAGCACCTTTTTCTCAATGTTGATTATGTATCCTTCTTTTGATCAGGATTTGGTGTTAGAGGAATGACAACTGAAGTAGCTATGGCCATTCGCATGTCTGCTAATGCTTCACTTGATTTGAACAAAGCTCGAGCTTCGCTTCCCAAAAGGAAAGCTATAGGAGAAAGTTCTGAGAATGAGGAAGAGGAAGATACCTCTTTAATTGCCAGGCCAAGAGTTAGGAGACAAGTCACTAATAATGATGAAATTGAGGATACCCCTGCTCAAACTTCGTCCACCGAGCCTGTTTTGATTCATTCTGACGAGGACACTGTGCCAAAAGATACTAATGAATTAACTCAGCGTCTTTTTGATAGTGGTTTTGAGAGTGGCGAGCCCGGCCCTGTTTTTGATGAAGCTCCTCTTTCCTCATTCGTTCCTAGTTCCTCCATTCCTTTGCCAGTTTCAACTGCACTTGCTTCCCTTCCTGTGTCAGTTTCTTCATCTTCTCCTTCCATCCCTTCTTTGACTCTTATGGCTCCTGCTGCTGTGTTTTCCTTTTCTACTACTCCTCCTTCCATGGATCCTCCTCCCTTCGTTCAGCATACAGAGGCGGGTTCTAGCAGTAGAACCATGGCTATGAGAAGTGTTACTCTTGAAGTTCCTGCCAACCATAGCCTTTTGAGAAAGACTGGTAGAGCTGATGTTTGGCTCGAGCCTCTAATTGGTGATATTGAGAAGAAGAATATGGAGAGCCACAACTGCCTGACTCTGATGAATGACATAGTTCATTCTACTTTGAAGGTATTTTTCCTTTACCAACAAGTTTTTTATTTTCGATCTACAAATCCTCATTTCTATGAGTTGTCTCTGTAGGCTAACCTTATTGGTACCGAATTGATGGGAAGAATTTCCCTTCTGGAAAGAAAAACCCGTGAGTCTGAAAAATCCATCCATGAGGCCGAGGAAATAGCCAGGGGAGCCCAGCTTGAAGCAGCTAATTGGAAAGAACAGTTTGAGAATGCTCAGGGGACCATAGAGGAGTTGCAAGAAAGTAGAAATATCCTGGAGCAGCAAAAGCGTGGTTTGACTTCTGAACTAGCGACTGCCAAGGCTTCTTCAAGCCAATTTAAAAGAGATAAAGAGCTTTTGGAGTGCTCAATATCAGAACAATTATCAAAGGCTAGTGAAGAAGTCAGGGAGCTTAAGGCACTTTTAGCCAAGAAAGAAGAATATGCAGGAGAGTTAGTGCAAAGCTTGACTCAAGCTCAAGCTAACTTACATACCTCCTCTGACGAGATTCGAGCTTTGAAGAGCTCTCATGCCTCCCTTGAAGCTTCCCTTGATTCCCATTTAGCTGAACATCAAATATTGAAGAATGATCTTGCTATTTGGGAAAGGGAGTATGGACTTCTAGAGGAGAACTTCAACATAGAGGTGAGTTGGGCTTTCCTGAAATCTCGCCGTGATGCTCTGATGGAAGCTGCTCAGGAAAGCTTCGATTTGCAATCTGAATTAGCCAAAGTCTTAGACACTATCGAGAAAAGTCAACAACCTGTTGATATTCCTTCTCCTGCACTTGAAGCTCCTGGAACGGAAGAGCTTTTAAATGAAGAAGTGGCTACTGCAACAATTGAGGTTGCAATTCCGACTCCCGAGGGTGAAACTTCTATGACACATTCCATGGAAGCTGAAGCTCCTGTGATTCTTGCTCCCCTCGGTGATTTCAATATTCCAAGCCCAATTAAAATTGCTCTTGAAAATGAAATTGCAACTTCTGATGTTCCAACCCCTTCAGTGACTAGCTGAAAATGAAATTGTTGTTTTTGTTTTTATTAATTGGTGGTGTTATCCCTTGGCAACTTTAAGGGATCTTTTGACGAAATCCCCAGTTATCATAATGGGGAATTTGTAAAAAACAAATATTTTGCTGACTAAGTTTGTACTTAGTCTTTTATATTAAGAAGTTTTTATTGGTACTTCCGTATATTTTATTCTTGCCCATTTATCTAGGACTTATAGAATAGATTAGCATTTTTGTTCTTTTAAAATGCTTTATGATTCTTCTCATGGATTATCAATATGAGGCTTATAAAAGAGGACCCTTTTATTTTATCGACACTTAATGAAGAAGACGTCTCAACTTCATAATGGTGTTTATAATACGATGAAAGAAATAGGAATACACACGTTTTGTATGAAACAACTTTGGCAAGTTTCTATTCATGAACTTTAACAAGTGTTTGACTATTATATTATTACAATACATCTACAACTTTCTCGTAACTGTTTTTGTTTTGTAACAGATTTGTACATAACATAGAATAAACAAGGTTTTTCTTCATAACCTGTTTCAGTACATAGTCATGACCCTATCTTTATATATTAAGAAGGGTTTGAGAGGTGACTTTGTTTATGAGTTTTGAGAGATGACTTTGTTGTTCTCATGAATGCTGAAGACTTCGTAACTTTTTCTCAACACTTGTCTCTTTGTGGCCGACTTTTGTTCGATATTCGTATCTGCACTTCTACACGTATATGTGTACAATATGTAGTCCCCCAAGTGTTTGAGCGGTGAAGTATGAAGCCTCGAGCACTTGTTTATTTCTTTTACTTTGGCCCTTTTCCT
This sequence comes from Nicotiana sylvestris, assembly GCF_000393655.2. Classification (NCBI taxonomy): domain Eukaryota; kingdom Viridiplantae; phylum Streptophyta; class Magnoliopsida; order Solanales; family Solanaceae; genus Nicotiana; species Nicotiana sylvestris. The sequence goes on from NC_091058.1 coordinate 62,655,546, forward strand.
GAAATAGAAAGATATACGGGACTCGAAGGTGCGATTATAGATGAAGACTGCCTAACTCGTGTGTATTTCCATCAGATTAATTGTAACCCTGGGCTGGGAATTTAAGAATACTCCATTTTGCCTTACAGGTTGTGACTCATCATTTGGCACGAGTTAGGGTGTTTTGCCTAGCATCTAAAATCGTTAGTAAAACATTAATAATCCAAGAGAGAAATTTTAACATGGTGATACCTGACCGTAGGTACTTTCTCAAAAGTAATATCTTTTTAAGTGGACGGCATTCCAATGTGAGGGTAAAACTTTGCCGTCCATTGTCTCCAACTGGTATGCTCCTTTTCCCGCAATTCACGGACTTTGTACGGTCCTTCCCATGTTGGACTTAGCTTTCCTGAGTTAGCAGCCTTTGCAGATTGGAACACCTTTTTAAGCACGAAGTCCCCAATTTTGAAAAATCTGAGGCGTGCTTTCCTATTGTAATATCGTTCAATTACTTGCTTTTGTGCTGCCATCCTTATCAATGCAGCTTCTCTTCTTCCTTCAAGTAAATCAAGGTTGACCCGCATCTCTTCATCATTAGATTCCTCCGTTGCCTGATCGTACCGTGTGCTTGGCTCACCTATTTCAACTGGAACTAAGGCTTCCGCACCATAAACCATTGAAAATGGTGTTTCTCCAGTGCCTGTTATGATCGTTGTACGATAAGCCCATAATACTCCAGGTAACACCTCAGGCCAATTACTTTTTGAATCCTGTAACCTCTTCTTCAAGTTGTTGATAATGACTTTGTTAGTAGATTCCGCTTGTCCATTACCTACTGGATGATATGGCGTAGATGTTATCCTTTTGATCTGCCAACTTCGAAGAAATTCTATGATTTGAGCTCCAATGAATTGTGGTCCATTGTCACACACGATCTCCTTTGGTGCTCCAAAGCGGCATATTATATTTCACTATATGAAGTCTTTAACTTCCTTCTCTCATACCTGTTTAAATGCCCCTGCTTCTACCCATTTAGTGAAATAATCTGTAAGTACAAGTTGAAACTTTACCTGACCTTTTGCTTGTGGAAGTGGACCTACGATATCCATTCCCCATTTCATAAAGGGCCACGGGGCTATAACAGGATGTAGTAACTCAGCTGGTCTGTGCATATTGTTGCCGTACCTTTGACATTTATCACATTTGGACACAAAACTGGTCGCTTCTTCTTCCATCTTAGGCCAATAATATCCTGTGCGAATTAATTTTCTTACCAGTGACCGCCCCCCTGCGTGATTCCCACAATGGCCTTCGTGCACTTCTCTCATCACATATTCTGTTTGAGAGGGTCCGAGACACCTTGCTAGTGGTCCACCGAACATCTTTCGATAAAGATTTCCTTGATATAAACAATATCGAGCAGCTTTTTTGCGAAGCGCGTGAGCCTTTCCTTTGTCATTAGGCACGGTACCGTGCTGTAAAAAGGCAACAATTTCGTTTCTCCAATCCCATGTTAAATGATTAAAATTTACCTCATTTTTATCAGATTCGAGAACGGAATGAAATAAATGTATGACTGAAGCATTTGTATCGTTTGCTACGTCTGCTGCAGATGCGAGATTTGCTAAAGCATCTGCCTCTACATTCTCATCTCTTGGGATCTGCACTACTTTCCAAGTTTGGAATTGCTTTATTAACTCCCGTACCTTTGCGAGGTATTCTTGCATTCGCGTCTCTCTGGCTGTATAAGTCCCCATCATTTGATTGACCACGAGTTGAGAATCACTCTTGATTATAATCTGTGTTATGCCGAGTTCTCGTGCCAATTCTAAACCTGCAATTACAGCCTCATACTCTGCTTCATTGTTAGTTATAGAATGACATTTTATAGCCTGTCTAATAGTCTCACCCGCAGGTGGTACGAGGACTATCCCTAGGCCTGCCCCTTTTACATTAGATGAACCATCAGTGAATAAAACCCAAGTCCCCGGGTTTGCACCATTAAAAACTAGTAATTCTTTTTCTGCTTCTAAATGCATCCCCTGGCTAAAATCAGCCACGAAATCAGCTAGTACTTGAGATTTTATAGCGGTCCTGGGTTGATAAACAACTTCATATTCACTTAGTTCTATAGCCCATTTTGCTAATCTTCCTGAAAGTTCGTGTTTATGCAAAATATTTCGATGCGGAAAAGCAGTAACTACATTAATGGGATGACATTGAAAATAAGGTCTTAATTTTCTAGATGTCATGATCAAAGCTAATGCTAATTTTTCTAGCTGTGGGTATCGTGTCTCAGCATCCAATAAGTACTTACTTATATAATAAATAGGAGATTGTTTACCTTGGTCCTCGCGGACTAAAACAGCACTCACCGCGACTTCAGATACGGCCAGATAGATGAGAAGTTTTTCCCCACCTTTGGTTTTGCCAACAACGGTGGTTTTGACAAATAAGCTTTCAAATTTCTAAGGGCTTGTTGACAATCTTCATTCCATTCAAAATGATCTTGCTTTTTGAGTGCAGAGAAAAACTTAAAACACCTTTCTGAGGATTTGGAAATAAATCTCCCCAAAGCTGCAATTCTTCCCGTTAATCTTTGTACTTCCTTTTTATTAGTAAGGATATCAGGGATTTCTTCTATTGCTTTGATCTGAGAAGGATTCACTTCAATACCACGGTTAGAAACAAGAAAACCCAAAAACTTACCTGATGCAACTCCAAATGCACATTTTTCTGGGTTGAGTTTCATATTAAATTTTCGCAAAATTTCAAATGTAACAGATAGATGAGAAATATGATCATGAGATCGCTGGGTTTTGACGAGCATATCGTCTATATATACCTCCATTGTTTTTCCCTAAATGTTCTTGGAACATTTTGGTGACCAACCTTTGATAGGTTGCCCCAGCATTTTTGAGACCAAAGGGCATTACTTTATAACAGTAAGTCCCCCTGTCTGTGATGAAAGAAGTTTTTTCTTCATCACCAGGATCCATTTTAATTTGATTATATCCCGAGTATGCATCTAAAAAACTTAAAAGTTCATGACCTGCGGTTGCATCAATTAGTTGGTCTATATGCGGTAAGGGAAAGGAATCTTTTGGACAGGCTTTATTTAAATCGGTATAATCTACACAAACACGCCACTTACCATTTTTCTTGGGTACAACCACCGTGTTAGCTAACCAAGTAGGATATTTTACCTCACGGATTGATCCGATTTTTAATAATTTTTGGACTTCATCCTGAATCACCTGGTTCTTGAAAGCACCTTGTTTCCGTTTCTTTTGCTTTATTGGTGTGAAAGAAGGGTCCTCATTGAGTTTGTGAGTCATCACATTTGGTGGTATCCCTGTCATATCAGCGTGGGACCAAGCAAAGCAGTCTAAGTTAGCTTTTAAAAATTCGATTATCATACCTCGCATGTTTAAGCTTAAATTGGCTCCGACATAAACCTTTCGTTCAGGCCATTGCTCAAATAATGTCACTGCCTCGAGCTCTTCAATTGTTGTTTTGATGCTTTCATTTTCTTCAAGTTCCTGAATTGTGTCAGGCCTTGAGTCCAAATCTGTCTTTTCTTGTTCAGCTGAAGTTTGATCTTTTTTACCTTTAACTGTTTCCTGTAATTGCTATTTTTCTTTATTTACGGTGCTCGTACTTGTTATAGCATTGACACTTCTAGCCATCTACTGATCCCTACGAATTTGGCAAATTCCCCATGGTGATGGGAATTTAATAACTTGATGTAGAGTTGATGGGACAGCATCCATATCATGTATCCATGGTCTCCCCATGATCATATTGTAGGCCATTTCCATATCAACTACCTGAAATTTAGTTTCTTTAACAACACCCGTAGCAAAAGTTGTTAGAATTACCTCTCCTTTTGTTACCACACTTGAATTGTCGAAGCCTGACAAGGTGTGCGCCTTGGGTATCATTTTGTCTTCAGCTTGCATTTCACGTAATACCCTTAGTAGTATAATATTTACAGAACTCCCTGGATCAATCAAAACTCGTTTTACATTAGTATCATGTACAAGTAAAGATATTACCAGTGCGTCATTATGTGGAGTTGTCACTCCTTCGGTATCTACGTCATCGAACGAAATATTTTCATTTTTTAGGACCTGCCGCACCCGTTTCCCGTGTGTAATTGTTACCTTAGAAACCTTGTTGGAGGCTGTGTAGGTTATGCCGTGAATATCTTCTCCCCCACTTATCACATTCACTGTCCTCTTGGGTGAAGGAGGTTGTGGTGGCTCTTGCCTGTTTTTCATATAAGCTTGTTTTCCTTTCTCGCTAAATAACTCAGTGAGGTACCCTTGCTTCAATAGATGATCCACTTCACTCTGCAAGAATCTACATTCTGAAGTTTTGTGTCCGTGATCATTGTGGAATTCGCACCAATGATCTGCATTGCGTCTATTTGGATTTGACCGCATCTCTTTTGGCCACCGTACCTTATCTCCCATGCTTCTTAAAACAGCTACGAGCTCGGAGGTAGAGACATTAAAATTATATCCGCCGAATCGTGCCTTTAAACTTCTGTCATCATCTCGTGATTCTTGTCTGTTCCGATCATTCCTGAACTTTGAAGAAGAACCAGAGTCCCTGTTCCTCGATTTTTGATCATATTGCTGGCTATCTTGTTTCGACCGTGGGTCTTTTTCTGCAGGTCCCATATATGGATCATACCTGTTTTCACCTGATCTTTTTTTTGGTTTCTGATCTTCGGGGACCACCCCTTTCTTCATGATGAAACTTAGGTACGGTATCTTCTTCAATTCGCAGCTTCGTACTATACCTGTTGTAAACATCATTCCATGTGGTTGCAGGAAATTCTTGAAGGCTTTCTTTGAGTCGTCTCGTGGCTTCAGAACTTTTGTCATTTAAATTACTTGCAAAGGCTATTGCAGCCCAGTTGTCAGACACACGAGGTAGAGTCATTCTTTCACGCTGGAATCTATCAACAAAATTTCTAAGCAACTCTGAATCCCCTTGTTTGATTTTGAAAATATCTTCCATTTTTTTCTCAAACTTTTGTGCTCCCGAATGTGCTTTAATAAAAGAATTTGCAAGCTCAACAAAAGAATTAATAGAATTTTCAGATAAAAGAGAATACCAGGTTAATGCACCCTTGGTGAGTGTTTCTCCAAATTTCTTGACCAGTACTGATTTAATTTCTTGTTTGGTCAAGTCGTTGCCTTTCACGCCTGTTGTAAATGCAGTCACGTGGTCACGTAGGTCTATAGTACCATCATATTTCGGGATGTCAGGCATTTTGAACTTTTTCGGAATTGGAAGGGGAGCAGCACTTGGCTTCCATGGTTGTTGTGAGTATTTGTCCATGTCTACTCCTTTTGTTATAGGCGGAACTCCAGGTATTTGCTCAATACACTCATTTTGTTCCTTAATCTGTTTCTGCAAGGTTAGTACTAAATTTTGCAAATATGAATTATTTGAATTACCTGGTCCCCCTTCCTGTGGTTCACTGGGGGTTGTTCCGTTTCCAGAATTATCAAGACCAGAACGGGGATTCTCCAATGTATTATTATTAGGAGTTGGTGTGAGTGGTGCAGCAGGCAATCGACTAACAAGTGCCTGAAGAGCTTTGCCGACCTGTGCATCAATTAGCTTTTGTAAAGCTTCAGTTGTAACTCCTTCAAAGTGTTCAGATTGTTCTTGTTGATCAGCACGGGATTCAGTAACAGGAGTGCCTTCACGAGATTGACGTGGTGAATCTGGAGGGGAGGGAACCACGTCACCTTGATTTTGATGGATTTGATTTTCATGGTTTCCCAATGTGTTATTACTGTTATTGTCGGTGTTGTTGTTTGACATAGTGACGACAATGGACAAGATATAGTTTAAAAGAAAAGATTATCAGATTCCCGGTAACGGAACCAATTTGTTTAACCAAAAATCTGAGTCTTTGGTCAAGGCTAAAAAGAAATTCGGGTTACTGATAATCAGGAGACGAAAACAAAATACTTTTGAGAATGATGGTAAAGCAGTAAATAGTTTTGTATTTCAGTAAGATCCCAATAATATTTCGTCTTCTTACAGATGGTGAGTTCTTCTCCTTTTATAGCTAATCCTAGGAGAAGAGGTAATGCCTTTGTCTTAATGAGGCAATTATGAGCAATAAATGACATTAAAAAAACGTTACACAATCATTTCTTTTTAAAACAAATATTCTAACGTATTTGATATTTAATGCTATATTTAAACTCTTTTACGTCATCAGATTCGTATCTTCAACTTCTTCCGATCTTCGGTCTTTAGATGACTTGGATAGGTACGAGACTCGTACCTATTTTAGTAACGGTCCGCACCAATGTTGCTTTCTTTTTCCCTTATCTGTTCTCACCCGTGCCTCTTGGCTATTTATTGTGTTTTGACCGTTTGACCAGTCCACCTGTCATGCCACGTCACTTACAATGTAAATTCAGTTTTTTCCCAATACAACCTTGACTTTCTAGAATTACACCTGCTTTATGTTTCTTGCTATACAAACTGGTCGCTATAGAGTCAATAGCCAAAGTAAAAATAGCAGACAACATTGTAACAAATCCAGTGAAGGGAAACTTGTGCCACGGGTTCTCTTTCAAACAACTGTACGACAACATGTCGAATGAATCGGGAAGCACGTGCATGAAACCGGTGACTAGAATAATTCCGGCAGCAAATGCCTTGACGATCACGAAAAGCAGGGGTGGCTCAAGGGGTAGGCTAGTAAAGCATTTGCTTTAGGCGTTGGACTTTAAGCCATTGGGCTTTAAAGTAGAAGAAGTGTGAATTGGAAATGGAGGGAAATAAAATGGAGGGAAAATGAAAATTTAAAGAAGTGAACTTTTATCTTGCACTTTGTCCCTCATTGGTGAGGGACAATTACATTTGTGTGCTTATATATAGATTCACTTCTTAAAGCTCTTAAAAGGAGTTGAAGAGAATGAACCCTCGCGCCATCGTCGTCGCTCGCTCGGCTTCGGCTTCGGCTTCGGATAATGATCTATAGATAAGATTATTTTTTGGACAAAATTTATTTAATTATTTAATAATTAATTAAATGGCAAATTACTGCTGAAACTACGCCAGAACCCTGCTGAAAGTTCAGAGGGCCTCACTGGCCGCGGTTCTGCCGCGCCCGCGGTAGAATCGCGGCAGTCAGATTCAGAGAGCCTCTTTAGCTGCGTATTTTCTGAAAAGGCACATTTCCAGACACCTCTTCTGATATTTGCCTATAAATTCTGAGGCAAGGCTGCATCTTCTACACACGAAAAACACTCCAGAACTTCTTTCTTTCTGAATATACTGCATCCTAATTCGCAGTCTCTCTCTCTCAAATTCGTAAGTGTGATTTTGCTCCGTTCTTTGAGTTTGTTGGTATCCTGCAGTTTGTATTGCCACTATTGTAGGAAGGTTTATTCCGTTTTATCCTGGGAGGATTTAATCCATTACCTTGGCAACGTGTGAGGGGGTTAAAATTCCTTAAGGACGCACAAGAAAAATTGTGGACTCGGAATATTTCTGATTCTTTACTATTTTATACATTTCTTTATTCTTCTAACAGTTTTCTGATTTTTGTTTTAACACAGTTACGCTCATAAGCTTAAGGAATTTTATTTTACTAACGTTTTTGTGTTGATTATTAAACTGTTTTCTATATACTTTATTGGAGACTAAAGCCTTGTTGCTTTCTACTCCTATAATTGTTTCTGTCCGGTTTAAAGTACATAAAAACTTTGCCGGAATAATAAACGTACGAATTTGAAGTATATAAAAACTTCACCATTGTTACGTGTTCTATGTTTGGTTTGGTATTCAGTTTGAAGATATCAAAACTTTACTGATTTAACAAGTTCTGTATTGTTTTCAACTTTACAGAAATATGACGAATGAAAACCAAACTAATGGAAGTGTTGCGGGAACGGGTGCTACTGTTACGAGTGCTGCTGCCTCGTTAAGCCGTTCTACTCCTGCTCATGCTATGGCACCGGCAGAAAAACCCGGAAAGTTTTCCGGTATTGACTTCAAATGCTGGCAAATGAAGATGCTCTTCTATCTTACTACGTTGAGTTTGCAACGTTTCGTCAAGGAGGATCCTCCGGTCATGGCTGAGAATACTCCGGATGATGAACGACTTGTTGTAACTGAAGCATGGAAACATTCTGATTTCTTGTGCAAAAACTACATATTGAGTTGTTTGTAAGATGACTTGTACAATGTCTATAGTGTCATGGAAACTTCAAAAGCGTTATGGAATGCACTTGAGAAGAAGTACAAGACTAAGGATGCCGGACTTAAGAAGTTCGTGGCTGCAAGGTTTTTGGATTTCAAGATGATTGACACTAGGTCCGTCATAACTCAAGTCCAAGAATTACAAGTCATTGTGCATGACCTCCTTGCTGAAGGTATGACCCGAATCAATAATTTTATTAATAAGATTTATCTTATTATTAATTATGAATTTGTTATTGAAGGTATGGTCATAAATGAGGCCTTTCAAGTCGCTGCTTTCATTGAAAAGTTACCTCCGTTGTGGAAGGATTTTAAGAACTATCTTAAACACAAGCGGAAGGAGATGACACTAGAAGACTTGATTGTTCGTCTGAGGATAGAAGAAGACAACAAAAATGCTGAAAAGAAGTCACGTGGAAACTCGACAATAATGGGGGCAAACGTTGTTGAGGAGGCGCCACAAAATAAGAAGAGGAAGAAGGCTTCCGGACCAAAGAATTACCCAAGCAAGAAAAAGTTCAAGGGTAATTGCCACAACTGTGGAAGATCTGGGCATAAGGCCGTGGATTGTCGTGCGCCCAAGAATGATAAGAAGAAAAAGAATCAAGCTAACATGGTTGAAGATGAAATGGAGGACTTATGTGCCATGTTGTCTGAATGCAATTTGGTAGGAAATCCAAAAGAATGGTGGATAGATTCTGGAGCCACCCGCCATGTTTGTGCTAACAAGGAGTTATTTTCTTCTTATGCCCCCGCAGGACCCAACGAGACAATCTTTATGGGAAATTCATCTACGGCCAAAATTGAAGGAGTTGGCAAGATTGCGTTGAAGATGACGTCGAGAAAAATAGTGACTCTAAATCAAGTCCTCCATGTTCCAGAAATTCGCAAGAATCTTGTGTCTACCTCACTTCTTGTCAAGAATGGATTCAAATGTATTTTTGTTTCTAATAGTGTTGTACTTAGTAAGAACGATGTATATGTAGGAAAAGGTTACCTAAATGAGGGCCTTTTTAAGCTAAATGTAATAGCAGTTCCTATCAATAAAGTGAATGTTTCTTCTTACTTACTTGAGTCAAACACTTTATGGCATTCGCGTTTAGGTCACGTAAACTTCAAAACATTGCGGAAGATGATAAATCTAGAAGTATTGCCAAAATTTGATTGCATTAATTCCAAATGTCAAATATGTGTGGAATCAAAGTATTCTAAGCATCCTTATAAGTCCGTTGAAAGGAATTCAAGTCATTTAGACTTAATTCACACAGATATTTGCGACATGAAGTCAACACCATCTCGCGGTGGGAAAAAGTATTTTATTACTTTTATTGACGATAGCACGAGATACTGCTATGTTTATTTACTTAATAGTAAAGATGAGGCAATTGATGCTTTCAAGCAATACAAGAGTGAAGTTGAAACGCAACTAAACAAAAAGATCAAAATGATAAGAAGTGATAGGGGTGGCGAATATGAATCTCCTTTTGAAGAAATTTGTTTGGAAAATGGCATTATTCACCAAACAACTGCCCCTTACTCTCCACAATCTAATGGAATTGCGGAGAGGAAGAATCGAACATTGAAGGAGATGATGAATGCATTGCTAATAAGTTCTGGCTTACCACCGAACTTGTGGGGGGAAGCTATACTTACAGCTAACCGGATAATCAATCGTGTACCTCATAGTAAAACACAGTCCATTCCTTATGAAAAGTGGAAAGGAAGGAAGCCTAGCTTGAAATACTTCAAAGTGTGGGGGTGTTTAGCTAAGGTACAAGTTCCTAAACCTAAAAGGGTTAAGATAGGTCCAAAAACGGTTGATTGTGTGTTTATTGGATATGTAACCAATAGCAAGGCATATCGTTTTCTGGTTCATAAATCAGAAAATCCTGAGATTCACATTAATACGATAATAGAATCAGATAATGCTGAATTCTTTGAAACTATTTATCCGTATAAAAAGGAAAGTGAAGTGACCTGCCAAAAGTCAAAACGACCTCGGGAGGAAATAACAGATGGTATGCCTAATGAAGAAAATCCAAGAAGAAGTAAACGTCAAAGGATATCTACTTCATTCGGTCCAGATTTTCTGACTTTTCTTTTAGAAAATGAGCCTCGTACCTTCAAGGAAGCAATGTCTTCCTCAGAAGCACAATATTGGAAAGAAGCTGTCAATAGTGAAATAGAATCCATATTGAGCAACCATACTTGGGAATTGGTTGATCTTCCTCCGGGTAACAAAACGTTGGGTTCTAAATGGATTTTCAAGAAGAAAATGAAAGACGATGGTACTATTGACAAATACAAGGCAAGACTTGTTGTCAAAGGATTTAGACAACGAGAAGGTCTTGACTATTTTGACACATACTCGCCGGTAACAAGAATTACATCTATTCGGATGCTAATAGCGTTAGCCGCCTTGTATGGTCTTCAAATCCATCAAATGGATGTAAAAACAGCCTTCTTAAATGGTGATCTTGAGGAAGAAATTTACATGAACCAACCTGAAGGGTTTGTGGTTCCGGGAAAAGAAAAGAAGGTGTGTAGACTTGTTAAGTCTCTTTATGGACTAAAACAAGCACCCAAACAATGGCATGCGAAATTTGACCAAACAATGTTGTCAAATGGTTTTAAGATTAATGAATGTGATAAGTGTGTTTACATTAAGAACGTTCAAAATCATGTAGTCATTGTTTGCTTATATGTTGATGATATGCTAATAATGAGCAAAGACATTGCCGACATTCAAGCTACTAAGCGTATGCTTGCTAGTAAGTTTGATATGAAAGACTTAGGAGTTGCCGATGTAATTCTAGGAATTAAAATCCAGAGGACTCCTCAAGGTCTAGCTTTGTCTCAATCACATTACGTGAAAATGGTACTTGAAAAATTCAAACACTTGGAATTTAGAAGTGCAAGGACTCCAATTGACTTAAACCATCATCTTATGAAGAATAAAGGCGAAAGTACGTCTCAATTGGAGTATGCTCGTGTGTTGGGAAGTCTAATGTACATCATGAACTGTACACGACCCGATATAGCTTGTGCAATAAGTAAACTTAGTCGATTCACAAGTAATCCCAACAAGCATCACTGGGTGGCTATGAAACGAGTTCTGGGATATTTGGAGTATACCCAAGACTACGCTTTGCACTACAATAAATATCCACGGTTATTGAAGGATATAGTGATGCTAATTGGATAACCGGCTCATCAGAAACAAAGTCCACAAGTGGATATGTGTTTACTGTTGGTGGAGGAGCAGTATCTTGGAAGTCTTCCAAACAGACATGTATCGCTCGCTCTACAATGGAATCAGAGTTTATAGCATTGGATAAAGCCGGTGAAGAAGCTGAATGGCTTCGGAATTTTTTAGAAGACATTCCGTTCTGGCCAAAACCTTTGGCTCCTATTTGCATACATTGCGATAGTGAGGCTGCAATAGGACGGGCAGGGAGCGTTATGTATAACGGAAAGTCTCGTCATATACGACGAAGACATAATACCGTTAGACAACTACTTTCTAGTGGAATTATCACTATTGATTATGTAAGATCAAAGGATAATGTTGCGGATCCACTTACAAAAGGCTTAACTAGAGAGGGAGTTGAGAAATCATCTAAGGGAATGGGACTATGGCCGAGGACAAGTCAACATGGCGGTAACTCTACCTAGAATTTTAGATGTTCCGAGATCTAGGTTCAAGGAGCTCAAACAAAGTTGTGATTGACCGGTTCAACATTGTCAAAACAAAATCTTTGGTCCATTCACGTGATGAAGACAATGTTCAGTAACAAGGATAGAACTTTACACGTTCTTTAATGATTACCAAAGTTTGATGAGGTATCTATCAAATAGTGTCGATCTAAAGGATTACACGTTTAGGAATCACCTACGTAAGTGTGAAGTGTAAGCCGCTTCAAGGAGAATTCTGTAAGGCCAATTCTTTACGCACTTATGAGACCAGGCGGTGTTCATGGCTAAAACGAACATAACAATGAGAACCAAAAGACAGTTAAGGGTTGGTTGTGTGGCATATGGCTGTCTAGGTATACACTAAAGTTCGACGGTTCAAAGATATAAAATCTACCGATTGACCGAGTATATCCGACATATGTTCACTACGGAAAGTTCAAAGAGAAACCTACTTATCCAGATGCAATTAATCCTTACTTGCAAAATCACATAGCTTTCATCTATGATCTTTCTTGATACAGCCATTCTCATTCATGTGGGGGATTGTTGGACTTTAAGTCATTGGGCTTTAAAGTAGAAGAAGTGTGAATTGAAAATGGAGGGAAATAAAATGGAGGGAAAATGAAAATTTGAAGAAGTGAACTTTTGTCTTGCACTTTGTCCCTCATTGGTGAGGGACAATCACATTTGTGTGCTTATATATAGATTCACTTCTTAAAGCTCTTAAAAGGAGTTGAAGAGAATGAACCCTCGCGCCGTCGTCGACGCTCGCTCGGCTTCGGCTTCGGCTTCGGCTTCGGATTCGGATTTGGAAAATGATCGATCGATAAGATTATTTTTTGGACAATTTATTTAATTATTTAATAATTAATTAAAGGAAAATGATCGATCGATAAGATTATTTTTTGGACAAAATTTATTTAATTATTTAATAATTAATTAAATGCCAAATCACTGCTGAAACTATGCCAGAACCCTGCTGAAAGTTCAGAGGGCCTCGCTGGCCGCGGTTCTGCTGCGACCGCGGTAGAATTACCTTTCCAGACACCTCTTCTGATATTTGCCTATAAATTCTGAGGCAAGGCTGCATCTTCTACACACGAAAAACACTCCAGAACTTCTTTCTTTCTGAATATACTGCATCCTAATTCGCAGTCTCTCTCTCTCAAATTCGTAAGTGTGATTTTGCTCCGTTCTTTGAGTTCGTTGGTATCCTACAGTTTGTATTGCCACTGTTGCAGGAAGGTTTATTCCGTTTTATCCTGGGAGGATTTAATCCATTACCTTGGCAACGTGTGAGGGGGTTAAGATTCCTTAAGGACGCACAAGAAAAATTGTGGACTCGGAATATTTCTGATTCTTTACTATTTTATACATTTCTTTATTCTTCTAACAATTTTCTGATTTTTGTTTTAACACAGTTACGCTCACATTAGGCACCCTAAATTTTGGGGCCCCAAAAATAATTGTGAATTTTTTATCTTATTTTTGCTTAGACAATATTGAAGTTTATACAAACTCCTTATATATAAAAGTAGAAATAAAGACTGCCTATTTTTAACAATAGAAATATTTTAGACCTTTGAATTAAGATACTCAAATTTTCATATATGTAAATAATATTTTTTACAATAAGATTCAAGGTAACACATTGTAAATACGTGGCTAACATCTTAGTAACTTGAATTTTCTTACCAATATAAATATTAGTACTACATATTATATTTTGTAAGATAACTAAATTACAGACAAAAAGAAAGGAAAAAAATAAAGTAAATATTAGTATTACATTTTGTAAGATAACTACAGTATAAACAAAAAAAAAAGGGGGGGGGCCCTTTTTAAAATTTGGCTTTAGGCCACGAATTTTATTGAGACGTTCTTGACGAAAAGACTACGTTCTGGGCTTAGGGCTTGGATTGAACGTGTGACCAATAGAAGACATACTCCGATCATACTTGTGATTGAGATGGAGACTATGACTATGATTTTTAAGCATAATGCTTTTGATTTGTTGACACACGAGTTATCTTGTTTTGCCCCACAATCTTCTACTACTGATAAAGTTTGAGGTGTGAAAAGTGATATGAGAATTAAGATTATGTCTATGTGCTTCAAAACCTTATAATTAGCTATTGTGCAATAGAGAGGTTTGAGTGAATTTGTTTTTTTTTTTTGTTTTTTTTTTTGTTTTTATTTGTTTGGGGTTCTGACTGATGATATCTAGGAGCTACTATATATATCTTAGAAAGGTATGCAAGTTGGGACTAAAAAATTGTAGTAGTCGCGGAGATTTTGAGATGAAGGATTCTAATGGAGGACTGTTTTGGACGTTATACATGCATGAGGAATGTTAGCATTTTGAGATTAAGGATTCTAAAGGAGGACTGTTTTGGACGTTATACATGCATGAGGAATGTTAGGATTTTGTGACAAAGGAGGAGAAAAATAAGGAAATGTGTAGGAGCTAAATTTTGATGGACATCGGAAAGAAGACGTTGGGGAGATTAGTGGTGATCAAGTAGATATAAGATAAGGATAAGGAAAACAGTTCTCGTCAAATCAAATATGTCTCGAAATATAGACTTTGTCGGTAATCGGATCAAAACATCGAAGTCTCTTATATTTTTTAATGTAATATTGATTACATAAAATTATTTTTTATAAATATAAATTTATTTTATGATAAGTTAAAATACAATCGTAACCTATAAACAAAAACTAATAATTTGACTAAAGTATGTTAGTAAAATATATACTTAAATAGTACATGAAATATTAAGTTCAAATTAAAATTTACAATCATAAATAGATCATCTTCTTCGATTTTTTCCAAATATATCATTCTGATTTCTTCATTGTTATTTCATAGGCAAAAGTTCTCATAGAATGAAAAATAAAAAGTGTTCATATTTGGATAGCAACATAAAGAACTTAAGAGTCTGGGAAACAAGCAATCACAGAAATAACTATATTTCAAATGAATCTTAAAACGTTAAGGAGATGAAGATCGAAGGGTGATTTACAAGAGAAAGATTTCTTATCCAAATGGAAATTTGATCCCAGTCTATGTAGAGGAGCCGTAAGAAATCTTAACTGTTAGGCTAAGAAGAATAGGTTGGGATTGATCCCACCTTTGAAAGAGTGGTTTTGTTTTGTCAATACAGCTTATCGAGTTATCAAGCTGAACTGCCTTCTGTAAGGAGCTTGAATCGTTCGTTTACTCTAAGTCTTATTACCGACGCGATGGATTGCTATTTGAAAACACTTTCAATACAAAAAGAGCTCCTTCCGGCTATACCTCTAGTTGGACAGTCTTAGTTCAGTTTGAGAAGTCAAGGAGGCACGAAGAACTAACAAAGAGTCTTTATATTTGACTGTCTGAAATCAAGTGGGAGATTGAATTGAAAAGGCCCATTGCGGCGATGATGTTGTTGCGTCTAAAAGAAGTAATAGAAGGTGAGAGAGAGGTCTAGGAGAGGGTTAGAGGATTTCAGTACGGGTATTTGGGGACGACAAAATAATATTAGGAATAGTATAGTAAAATATTTGGTCAAAGCGAAAGTGTTTATAAGTTGAAAAATTATAAGTTGGGGGTGACAAACTTATGACTTTTTGTTTTTTTTTTTTTACTTATAAGCACTATGTATATTTACCAAATGCGTAGATAAACTAAAATGAGTTTATAAGCTAGTTTGACCCGCTTATAAGCTTAACCAAACACCCTCTTAGACCGTCTACTATTGATCAAGGTTTATATCCTGATCTATAATAAATTTTAATGGTCATACTTCAATTTAATTCATAGTATCATATGTTTGAATCTGAATTGATCTTCTAATCATTACTGTCCAATTGAGTCTTGTAGATCTGCTCTAATTTAAACATATGGAATGATATGAAGTGTCATCAGGTGGTAAAACAAATTGGGTTTGAGAAAGAAAAAGGGTGTATAAGAAGAGAAGGCTAAAGTTAAAAGCAAAGGGTTAAAACTTAGAGTATTTGTTAAATGTATAAGATATGTTATACCACTATATATGCACTATATAACATATTATATACTTGGATGATTTGAGATATGAGTTTGTTGTGCATCGTGTGTTGTATTATATATTGATGGTTTCAGAATTAGTATGTCCAAATCAAGTCTTGGATTGGATTACTACTCACTTAGTCATGCAGACTGATCCCTCAATCGTTATGTCTTTCAAGTATAGATCTGGGCAGACGTGCTGATAAATAATTGTAGAGGCTGACACCTTGTGAGCGCCACATACATTCGTGGATGCTGGATGTTTGCAAGCTTTGTTTATGTTCTAAATTTTAGAGTGATGTTTATCACTCACCGGTTAATTTTACCAAAAAAAAAAAAACGCTTGACTAATTTGACAATGAAAAGCTCCAAATAGACACGCAGTAAATGAGGGGAAAAAAGAGAGAAGACACATTTTACAGAATATTTTACGAAATTACAATTTGAAAATTGGAGGAAAGGAGTGATGGAAAAAGGGGGACAGGTTTCACACAAACTTGTTTTATTAATTAAAACAAATTAAGGAAACAAATCGATCTTAGGCCCATTTGGCCATGAGAGACATTCCACCAGCACCAAGAAGAACAGCCATGTAGGACTTGATTTGTAGCTTGATACTGCCTTGTAATTTGTCACCCATAAAATCTGCAGCAAGAAGATCTACCAAAGCCATGTAGATCAGAAGGCCAGCAGACGATGCGTTGAGCAATCCAACGGTTATTAATGCCCGAGGGCTATTTTCCTCGTAAGTGCTTGAAAGTGCTATCCCAAGTGCTATACCGAATGGAGTTGTTACTGCGAAGAAGAATGCCATTATTGCCTTCTTCAAGAACTTGTACTCGGCCTGAATGTGCATTTGAATTAGTGAAAGTGAACCGATCGAGAATTATTTTTATTATTATATGTTGTAAAATGAAAACTTGCCTGGAGAATGCAACCACCAAGTCCCATTCCTTCAAACATTTGATGAAAGCAAAGTGCAGCAACGAGTCCTTTAATTGTGCAAGTATTATTTGAAGCACCTAGAGAAATCCCTATGACAATCGAGTGAACAATGATTCCCAGCTCTAACACCTGCAAAAACGTTTCGCTTTAATTATTTATTTATTTATTTATTTATTTATTTATGATGTTGCATGAATCAACAAAAATTATCAGTGTCGCTTATCTAATTTGATTCAGATTTATAAATGTATAATTTGCTACAAACAAATATTGATCTAGCTCGTATATTAATGTTTTTAGGTTTCGAAATGGAGGATACATCACTACAGCGCCCATCGACTTTTTCAATTCCACTAAATTAAAAAGACAAAAAAAAAAAAAAAAAAAAAATGTAAGAGGCAAGGTTATTATTTATTCCTTCGCAGGTATGAACCAGCTGCAAGCAGAAAAGAAAAACAAGTACCCTCTTTAATGAAGGAATATAAAAAGTTCCTCGCTCATTAATTAATCTTATAGTATTGGTTTTTAAGTTCAATCATTGATGAAGAACTGATTAACGATCAAGAAGAAATAAACTCAGTCAAAGAGACAAAATAATAAAAAATGAAAGTATAACAAAAATAAACAAATAGATAAGTTGCTTGTAAACTAAGAAGACCAGATCCCAACTATGCAACTCGTCTCTAATTCAGCCATGGTACTTGAATCACTATCAGCAAGTACACCAAATTAAATAATTGATCATTTGACTTTTACCTTATTGAACTGTTTCTTTTCTCAAAAATCTTGAATGCATGCAAGATTATTTATTATATAAGGATCCATAAGATATCATATATAACTCAGGACAACTATTGCCAACTCCATTTTATCTGATATAGTTTTTTCCTATCATTTTGAAATACTTGATACTTTTCCATTATTTATAAATGATGACACGATGATGATAAGAACAACAAAATTAACAATAACAATGTTATAATCATCATCATAAATAAATAAGTAAATAGATAAAAATAAATGAATTAGACGAGTAATGATAGTGAAAACTACGACCACGAGAATACCGATCAAGTGGGTCGCTATATATCAAATATGAAAACCAATCCAGTCTTTTTTCCCCTATTTCATCTACATATTTCACAATGATAAGATTATTTCACTATCGTCAAAATATTTGTGAGTGTTTAGCCAAACTTCTACCTCATTAATATTAATTAAAATAATGACTTAATTAATTTGTGTGCACCAACCGCGTAAAAAAATTAATAACATGTAACTTACTTTATTTTTCATGTTACTAATATTACAAGCAAAGAATTCTATTTGTGAGGGATAGGGATGTTAGAAGAAAATAAGAGAGCAAAGTCATAACCATTAATAGATCGAAGAGAAAACTAACCATGGCAATCACTCTGTATCGAAGTAGTTTCGTGCCATCAATTACTCCATCTTTAGTGGAAAAGGATCCATGGTGATGATGGGAATGAACATTGTTTCCAGCATTTACCTCTCCCATTTCCTGATCACCACCTTGACCTTGAGCTTGACTTTCTGGAATTACACCAGCTTTGTTTTTCTTGCTATACAAACTAGTAGCCATGGAGTCAATAGCCAAAGTAAAAATAGCAGACAACATTGCAACAAATCCAGTGAACGGAAACTTATGCCAGGGGTTCTCTTTCAAGCAACTGGACGACAACATGTCGAATGAATCCGGCAAGACGTGCATGAAACCGGTGGCTAGAATAATTCCGGCAGCAAATGCCTTGACGATCACAAAAAGGCTACGTTCTGGGCTTAGGGCCGGAATTGAACGTGTGACCAGTGGAAGACATACTCCGATCATACTTGTGATTAAGATGGAGACTATGGCTATGATTTTTAAGCTTAACGCTTTTGATTTGTTAACACATGAGTTGTCTTCTTCTGCTCCACAATCTTCTACTACTGATAAAGCTCGAGGTGTGAAAATTGAGATGAGAATAAAGATTATGGCAATGTGATTGAAAACCTTATAACTAGCCATTGTGCAATAAAGAGGTTTGAGTGAATATGTTTTTTGTTTGTTTGTTTGGGGTTCTTAGTTACAATATCTGAGAGCTACTATATATATACTTAGAATTTTATGATATGGTATGCAACTTGGGACTAAAATATAGTACTAGTAGTATATATATATATATATATATATATATATATATATATATATATATATATATATATATATATATATTTAGCCCAATATCTAAATATTTTTTGTTATACAACTATAGATCTAGTGATCAATTAATTAGTGGTTATTTTCCATTTAAGAAAATTACGAAATCACATAGAAGCCAAAGGGCAGTGCAGCCAAAGCATGTGGTGGCATGTATGATTCATGCCATAGCTGGTGGAATCAGCCAAAAAGGACATTTACAATAGAAAATTAGAAAGTAAACTCTATAAATTTAAATACATACGTACGTACAAGTGGGTACTTGCGCGTACGTACCAATAAGGGCATGTGTATGTATGTGGTTTTGACCAGTGAATTGAGTTATTTAGCTTTGCTGAATTACACAGGCACGTGCTTGGAACGAGTTTGAAAGTTGACTTTTCCTAATTTCTTTTCCCGCGCGGAATTTATAAAATACAACCTTTCATGTTTAAAAGAAAAGGCCAATGAAGAGAAGAATTCTATTTGTGAGGGATGTAGTTTCTTAGGTGGTAGTAATGTAATTATTGTCCTTTTTCACCGCCTATTCATATTTTTTACTTCTTCATGTACATAAATGATCATTTTACTTTTCTATATTAATCTAAAATAAACGTCCATTTAGCAAAAATTGATATTTAATTGTTTCAAACATTTTAGCAGATTATAATGCATTGGAAGAATAGTTGGTAGAAGGGAAAATCATAACCTCTTGAATTGTGACGACCCGGCCAGTCGTCTCATGAGTTATCGCTATGTTTCCCTCATTTCTGCTTCTTATTACTTTGTTTATCGGTTCTATGTGTGATCGGGTTGGTTGGTTCGGGGTTGGAGAAGTTTTGGTAAGGTTTGAGACACTTAGTCTCTTTTGAGGAAGCTTAAGTTGGAAAAGTCAACTGGATGTTGACTTATGCGTTAAAAGGCTCAGATGTGAATTCCGATGGTTTGGATAGTTTTGGGAGGTGATTTGGAACTTAGGAGCGTGATCAGAATGTGTATTCGAGGTCCGGAAGAGATTTAGGCTTGAATTGGCGAAATTGGAATTTTGGTGTTTTCCGGTTGATAGGTGAGATTTTAATATAGGGGTCGAAATGGAATTCCGGAAGTTACAGTAGTTCCGTTGTGTCATTTGGGATGTGTGTGCAAAATTTCAGGTCATTTGGACGTAGTTTGGTATACTTTTTGATCAAAAGCGTAATTCGGAAGATTTTGGAAACTTAGGCTTGAATCCGATGTATTTTAGTTGATTCGATGTTGTTTGAGGTATTTTTAAAGATTGATATAAGTTTGGATGGTGGTATATGATGTGTTTGGGCTTTTGGTTGAGGTCCCGGGGGCTTCGAGTTGATTTCGGGTGGTTGGCGGAAAGTTTGGAAGTTGGTTTTGGCAGCTGAAGAAGTTCCATTGCTGCCATAACCGCACCTGCGGCTAGGGGACCGCAGGTGCGGTCTCGTAGAAGCGAGATTGGAGTCGCTGAAGCGGAAAGAGCGTAGGAAGGCAGAAACTACAGAAGCGGTTGAGGGACCGCACCTGCGATGACGCATGTGCGGATTATGCATCGCAGATGCGGATTTTGGCCACTTAAGTGTGGACCGTAGATGCGGCACTTGGGACCGCAGAAGCGGTCTCGCAGAAGCGATATCTGGACCGTAGGTGCGAAAAGCCTGGGCCAGAAGGTATAAAAGTATTCCTTCGGGATTTTTGAGTTGTTCTTCACCATTTCAAGTCGGTTTTGGAGCTTTTTGGGAGATTTTGAAGAAGGAATCAAGGGATATCGTCTGGAGGTAAGATTTTTGAGTCTAATAATCGATCATATGGTATTATTTCACGGATTAGAGCTGTAATTAATGGAAATTAAAGGTCAAAAATTGGAAAACTAGAGCTTGGTATTGGAGACCTTGACTTGAGGATTTGAGGGGCCATTTGTGGTCGGATTTTTGTACTTTTGATATGTATGAACTCGTGGGGAGATAAGGAATCTATTGATGTAAATTTTATCGAATTCCGAGACGTGGGCCCGGGGGTCGAGTTTTGGTTATTTTCGGGATTTATGCTATAACTTGATTATTTTCGCATGGGTTTCATTCCCTTAGCATATTTTGACGTCGTGATTCTGATTTTGGATAGATTCGACGCGAGTGGAGGCCGATTCGAGGGTCAAAGCCGTCACGGGCTAGAGTTTGACCGAATAGAGGTAAGTAATGATTGTAAATATTGTCCTTAGGGTATGAAACCCCGGATTACACATCGTTGTGCTATACTGTGGCGACGCACACGCTAGATGACGAGCGTGTGGTCGTGCACCGTTGGGGATTGTGACTTAGTCCATCCCGAATGACTGTTTTACCGCGTATTTGACTGAAAACTATTTGCTACCAACATGTTTTGGATTAAATGTCATATTTGGGACTCATGCCAACTATTTGGACCCTTAGGGGATTTTTACAGATATTTTCTCACTGTTTTGACTTTATACTTGTACTCAGTCATGCTATATTCTACTGTTTTCATAACTCAGCCATGTTTACTCTATTTTAAAACATTAAATGATAATTTGGGCTGAGCAACATGTTTTACTGTTGCCCGAGTGGATTATGAGATTCTGACTGAGTAAGGCCGAGGGCCTGTGTTGTGAGGATACACTGATTTATGACTATGAGGCCGAGGGCCTAAGATTGTACGCCACGAGGTGACTTGTTGATATGAGGTCGAGAGCCTAGTGATTATGCCACGAGATGACTTGATATTGCGCTTGGGCCGTAAGGGGCCCCTCCCGGAGTCTATACACCCCCAGTGAGCGCGGGTACCTATTGTGATATGAGATATTGTCCGAGGGGCGGATTCTGTTGACACTGTACCCGAGGGGCGAATTTTATGTGTTTATATGTTCCAGCTGCTTTTCATTTTATTGTTTAACTGTTAAAAAAATATTTTAAAGAAGCTTCTTCTGAACTAAGTGTTTTTACATATTTCCACTGTTTTATTGTTTTACTGGTTTTTATACAGCTTCTTTATAGCATGTTGATGTGCCTTTACATGATTTTTTATCGCTCAGTCTTCATTTATTATTATTACTCATTGAGTTGGAGTACTCACTTTACTCCTTGCACCTCGTGTGCAGATTCAAGCGCTTCAGGTCCTGCTTGCGAGGGTTGAGAGCTTCGAGCAGACTTCGGAGATTCACTAAATAGCTGCTCGGCGTTCGCAGCCCAATGCTTCTCCCTCTATCTTATTTTCTCCTGTTTTAGTTATGTAATAGTTGTGTAGACTCTTTCAGACTTATAGATTTTATGATAGATGCTCATGACTAGTGACACCCCGATATCGGGCTGTGTTGGTTTTATTTCCGCAAATTGTACTGTTTCATTGCTTATTTGGGATTAAATTATATTAAAGACTTAAATTGTGTCCTTTTAAATGCTTTAAATCGAATTGGTTGTTGTGTCGGCTGGCCTGTCTTCACGAGAGGCGCCATCACGACCGGATCCGGGTTTAGGGTCGTGACATTAATATAACTTCAAGATTTCTTGATTGAGCAGTATTGGAACTCCACATGATAATTCCAATACCTCATTTCACCATTATCCCTTCATTATTAGCACCAAATAGACAAGAGGGGTTCGATAGTAAGCAACCCCCACCTCCAACTAAGAGGTTGTGAGTTCGAGTTACCCCAAGAGCAAGGTGGGAAGCTCTTGGAGTAAAGGATGAAGATGATCTATTGGAAACAAGTAACAACCTCTCTACCCTATGGTGGTAGGGGTAAGATCTGCGTTTACACCACCCTCCAAGACCCCACTAGTGAGGTTATCGTGAGTTGCTGCTGTTATTAGCACCAAATAGCCCTATCTGTTTCAAACTTAACAAAGGAAACACTTCTTAAGACATTATTGTTCCTTTCTCTTCATATTCCTATTCCTAAATCCCGCTTTACCTTTGATTAAATACTTCCTTAGTCCATATAATCTTTTGCACATTCTTTAAAAACGATATTTAACCGCTTTAATTATAAAAGTAATTGTGTAAACTATCATTTACCTCTTCTTAAATGTCTCTTTATTAAAACTCCACGAACTATTGATAAGTAATTTTATGTTTTTTCTAAAATATTAAATATTTTGAAACAAATTTAATTTGTCAAAAAATCTGGTACAAATTTTAGGACCGGATGGAGCAATTTTGAAAACAATTCTCCAAGTCAACTACCAAAACAGGGGAAAATTAAAATTGATTAAAATAAACAAGGAGAGATTCCCGGAATGCAGATGGTACTGTTCAGAACAGTGTTATTGGTGATTTTTTAAAGCAACGACGGCATAGATAAATTTATTTATTAATAAAAAAGATTTGGTATAAAACAGAAAAACTAAAGAAAGTTGGTACTATATTTATACCTCTTGTCTCTTGACAGTAGAGTGGAATAATTCTCTCTATTAAAAAAAAAAAGAAAGGAATAATGAGAAGTCATCTTTGAGATATAGTTCTTTGACTTTTAAATGAGACACTTATAGTTATATTGGTACCATTTGGCTTGCTGTTGCTGAAATGAAAAAAACCTATCACCAAAAATTAAAATGAACCCAGTTTGCTGGCCTTGATTTTCGACAAAATTACAGAATAATGCACTCCATAAGTTGACCTTGCACTATTTTAGTTCAATTATAAGTTTGCAAATGAATAACCAAATATCAATAAGATCTTTTCTTTTCTCATTCTCTCCAATTATAACAACCTCATTTATTCCTACCTACCTCTATTGTAGCTCTCTCCTCATTTTTCACCCATAAATATTTAATTTAATTAATGAAAAAGAATCATGTGCAGACAAAACTGAAAAGAAAAATTAGTTCTCCATTCAGTCAACACTCATTCGTGTCTTTTTCCATAACCAATACTTCTCTGTTTTTTTTTGTATATCTTCAGGTTTATACATACCTATCACAACTGCAAAACGCAAAAACAGACGCGAGAAACCTAAAATCTCATTTCCTTTACTAATCTTGTTAAATTTCGATTATGATTCTATGAGAAATTTGGAGTGAGTATTGTTTGAACTTATTAGAAATAGTCTAAGTAGGTTGTATACAAAGTTTGAAGTTATTTGCTGGAGATTTGGACTAGTTTTATACTAGAATTGCAAGTGAAAATCGTACAAAAATTTCGTCAGCGATGCTTATACACTTTTATACAATGTTATACACTTTTATACAAAGAGATACAATATGTATATAGTTGTATAAAAGTGTATAATCACAAAGTGAAGATAATCTTGATACACTATGTATATAGGTGTATAAGAAGAAGAAGAAGAAGAAGAAGAAGAAGAAGAAGAAGAAGAAGAAGAAGAAGAAGAAGAAGAGTCAAGCCCACTCTCTTAGGTGACCCATATTCAAATTGCAACACATATATTTCACTACCAAATACCTGTAAATAATGTACCAACTTTGGATATAATAGTGTATAAGTTGTTACACTATTATATTCTATTTATACAATATTATATATTATTACACAAATGAATCCTACCAATGGAGCTTCACGTGTTCTTCTTCTTCCTTGGGCATCTTCTGAAATTTAACTCAAATATAGCCTAAAGCTACTCCAAATCACTTGAAATTTAAGTTTTGAACTCATCTTGATGATTCCAATCAATTGAGACAACACACATTCCAAACAACTAACAAATCAGAAAACTCAATTTTTGAAATTTAACTCAAATAAAGCCTAAATCTACTCATCTTAATGATTCCAATCAATTGAGACAACACCCATTCCACAAAACTAACAAATCAGAAAATTCAATTTTTGAAATCGAATCTTCGAACCACTTGTAATAATGACTTTTATTTTCCAAATCCTTAGTTAACCATTGGAATCCGGAAAAGAATTGAAGGAGAATAACAATAGTAGAGAAATTTTGTAGTGCAAAGGCTGACATGGGAAGTAGAAGAAGAACGAAGAAAAAAGGGGAACGAAGAAAAAAAGGGAACGAAGAAATAAGGGGTGGACTAACTGATGAAAATTAATTTTCAGATTATGTACAACATGGGCTAACTGGATAAGGGCTTCAAACATGGGTCATTTTTTGATGGGTTGTTGGTCCAAGTGACAATGGAGATAATTCTCCCTTGATTTTCGACCACCAGTCTATTTTGGAGTAATATTTGCTTTTTCAGTTATTCAGATGGTAATTTAATTTTGTGTTAATTAACTAAATTAAAGTGGGGTTTGCAGATCATTCATATACATCTTTTCTTTTTCTCATATTTATTTATTTATTTATTTATATCTTTTTACTTTATGGCATGAGTTGTTTTGATTTTGATGATTGACGAAGGAACACATATACGAAGGTCGGAAAAATGTATAAGTACCCCTTGACCTATACCCGAATTTTCAACTACACACTCTATCTTTGCGGTGTTTTTATTACCACTTAAATTATTTTAAAGTAGAATTATTTGCACCTTTAAAGCTGACGTGGCAGAGTGTGTGTATTTCACTCTCCCTGGGAGAGTAAGAAGCAAGAAAAAACGATATTCAGATTTTTCTTTTTGCTTTTTTATCATTTTTCTTACTTTTCCCCTTTTCCTTTTTCTTTGTCATTTTCTTTTACTTCTTTTTTCGTTTCTTCTCTAATTTCGGCGGATATTCATTCACCGGCGACTTTGTCTAACTATTTTCTTCCATTTATTCTGTTTTTATTTTTCCTCTCTAAAAAATATCTATTCATAAGCAAAGCAAAATATACTCAGATCGAGATAAAAATCTGTCGTCGAAAAAAAAATTCGCCGGAGAAAATGGTATTCTTGAAATTTCCACGACCACCATTTTATGTCGCCGGCGACCAAAACAAAAAGAAAGAGAATGAAATTGCCAAAAAAATGAGAATAATAAGAAATAAGAAAAAAGGATAAGAAAAAGAAGAAAGAATAAAAAAAATACTAAAAATACATGTGGCAGCGCGTGTACTTCACCACTTGTTAAGAGTTTGGTTGTCTAGTTTTAGGGTGGTATTTATTCTATTTAAAAATAGTTTAGGGGGTAATAGGATTTCCGCAAAGAAAAAGTGTGCAGTTGAAAATCCGAGTTTAGGTCAGAGGGGTACTTATGCATTTTTCCCATGAAGGTCCATAGACAGTGTATACAGAACACGATTAGATTCAAGTAAAAAGCATGTATGTGAAAGGGATAAATATAAGTGGTTATATTTTATATTCCCTTAACGAAAAGGTTGCATAATTGATAAGGAGAAGGACTCATTATTTGAAAGAAACTCTGTCCTAAATAAGGAAAGAGTTAGAGATTGAAGTTAACTAGAACTCTTCCACCAAGGAAGAGTAAAATATTAAAACTCTAGTTAATTTTTATTCTACTAATTCTATAAATATCAATTGTGTTCTCTTTTACAGGTGACACACATGTACTGAAGTAAAAGTAGAATTGAGAGCAAAATAATAAGACATTTTGTGAGTAATTCCTATGAGATTCAAGAGTGTGATCCTGAAGCCACTAATGCTAGGCTAGAAACCCGTATTTTAGTCATAAATTGTATTCTAATTACTGTATTTTACTTGTGGTTGAGCTTAAATAATTGTCATTTGTGCTTATTACATGTTTTATGCCTTGCAGGAAATGATTCCGAGCTATTAAAATAATTTGGAGCTAATTTATGTAAGTTGGAACTTTGAAGTCTGAGTAAAAGTCAATGAAATTAATTCGGGATCATGTTTGGGGGTCGAGGACCAAGTCTGAATGTCAAAAAGTGAGAAAATAAAATTACTGTGAGAAAATTGCACTACCGTGTCGTGCCATGCGTAGCAGGGCACGGGGCACTAGTGAAAAGTCATGTAGAGTGAAAAAATTGGCCTCTGACCTTTCCCACTAATGCGGCACATAGTGCACCGCCCGGTGCGCCGCGGTAGTTTATTTTCTCGCTCAACTTTTTTCACTTCGGCTTGGAAATTATAGTTTTGTCTGGGATCATTCCTACATGATATAAATACATTAAAACACGAATTTTAAAGGACTTTTGACCTTGGAAGCTTTGGGAGAGCATTTGAGGCTACAAGACACAGGATTTCGTCATCTTTCCATTAGTTCAATACAAGAGTTTGGATTATAACGTTAGACTGTTGTTTTCTTATTCTTTAATTATATTTGTGATGATTTCTTTCATGATTATAGAGTAGCTTCCCTTAGGGTTTGACGGGTAAGGTATTTTAATAAATATTTATGGATTCTAACTCTAATTGTTTGCTTGAATTCGTTTATGAAGCTTTGAATTATTGTAACTTTATTCACCGGTTCATTTAATCTATAGAGGAATATTTTGGTGATTATCTTTACATTATTTTGTTTGATTTAATTCATTGATTCTTTTAAATAATCGAAAGAGCTTGTTGAATTGTTGAAAAAATCAAGTTAGGAGAATATTCGAGAGAGGTTTTCCTAAAGACTTAGAAACCAACTCTGCTAATATCTAGTTCTTTGCAATCAATTGTCAATTGCTTTACTGTAGTAGTTAATCGTAGTTTGTAATCACTCCAAATAAAATTTTGATCATCCTGAATAACAGTTAAACCATAAATTACTAGAGCATTATTTAAATCCAATCCAGTGGAGACAATAACTTAACTATACTATCTATGGCTAGCGAGTATCAATTTTGTGTTGTGTTTTGCGCTCGTCAAATTTTGGCGCCTTTGCTAGGGACTGACAATCAATAGTGTTCAAATTAGTTTTTGTGCTAATTCAGGAACCAATTTTATTTTATTCTTCACGTGTTTTCTCTTTCGTGTGCAAGCAATGGGTTAAGCTCTTTGGTGTATGACTCGATCTTCTTCTAAGGAGGTGATTCAATACGATCCAGAGGTGGAAAAGCGTCTGCGACAGTTGAGGAGAGAGAAAGAACTCACTGGAAAATTCTTGGGGCAATCTTAAACCAAAGAGAACAAGGCTATGAACAGTGAGGAGATAATTGATTTGGTTGTATGGGAAGCAACCACACAAGCAATTACTGAAGTAGATCTCAGAGCTGATGAAACAGTTGATAGGAATAGAGGACGAAGATTCAACTTGAGTTTACGTCTAGTTGAAGACGAATTTGAAAATAATATGCCCAAGCCTAGACGATCACTAGGAGACTATGCCAGGCCAGTCTACTACCAAAGTGTATCTAGTGTGCGACCCCCTCCAATGACAACAAATAATTTTGAGATCAATCAAGGGATACTTAAGACTATTTAGAATAATTGTATCTTTCATGGCAAACCCAATGAAGGTCCAAATACTCATTTGATGGATTTTGATGAGATTATGAATAACTTTCAGCATAATGGAGTATCGAAAGATGCTATCTACTTAAGGACATTTCCTTTTTCACTGAAGGAAGATGCTAAACACTGGTTGCGAAGTTTGTCGAGTGGTTCAATTCAAACTTGGGAAAACATGACAAAGAAGTTCCTTGAAAAATATTTTTCACCTGCAAAAATAGGGAAAATTCGAAGAGAGATCCACAACTTCGAGCAAAAAGAGATAGAAATGGTGTTTGAAACATGAGAAAGGTTTAAGGAGATTGTGAGAAGATGTCAGCATCATGGAGTATACTTATGGATGCAACTCCAAGATTTCTTGGATGGTTTGACACCCTCTAGCAGGAGGACGCTAAACAATGCAGTTGGAGGTCCTCTTATGAAGAAAACTCCTGATGAGATTATTTCAATTCTAAATAAATTATTTGAACATGCAAATTAATGGCATGCAGAAGATAACCATAGAATAAAATTAGTTGGGTTGCACCAGATAGACTCTAACACATCAATGCAAGCCCAGAGAGACACCATGGCTAGAGAGATAAGAAAGTTGACATTGGCCAAGGTACAAAGTGAGCCACTAGAAACATATGACTTTTGTGGAATGAGACACCCTACACACGAGTGTCAAGCTTCAGCTGAAGTAGTAAATGTTGCATGGAGCATTGACAGAGGAAACTATCAAATTGAAAACAATTTTAACAATTTGGAACAGAGGCACCCAAGTTTTTCATGGATTTTACCAGGTGGTAGTGCAAACGCATGTCAGCAAAATAACTCCAGACCCCAGGGGTAGGGAGCTACATTTTTCAAAAACTAGTAGAGTCAACAATATCATCCTCCATAGTCTAATCAGTCTAGCATGGAAGATCTGATGAAGGCCTTTATTATTAAGACAAATAAGAGGCTTGAAACCCATGGCAAAGCTATCAGAGAACTGGGCACGACTTTTCGAAACTTGGAAAGACAGGTTGGGAAACTAGCAAATCTATTGTCTGAGAGGGTTCCGGGAACTCTCCCTGCTGATACTGAAAGAAATCCAAAAGAGACAATAAATGCAGTGTCTTTGAAGAGTGGGCACATATTGGAGGATCCCGGGGCAAAACAAAAGGATGAGCTGATTGAAAGATAGGTGGAGATTGTGGAGGAGCAGAAAAATGATATTAATTAAGAAGGTGTAGAGATGGTGGATGATGGTTTGAAGAAGAAGGGGAAGACTATATCTCAAATGAAGAAAAAAGATGAGAATGCAAAAAGTGAGGAGACTGAAGAAAGTAAATATATGCTTGCTCTACCTTTCCCGCAAAAGCAGAGAAGAGAGAAGCTGGATAAACAATTTGGGAGCTTTCTAGAAATGCTCAAGCATGTGCAAGTGAATATACCTTTCATAGAGGTGCTATCATAGATGCCAACTTGTGCTAAATTTTTGAAGGAGACTAGTATGAAAAAACAAAAAGTGGAGGAAAAATCGGTTGTCAAGATCACAGAGCATTGTAGTGCCATTCTGCATAACAAACTCCCTCAAAAGTGTGGAGATCCGGGGTGTTATTATACCTTGATCTTTAGTAAGTACTAAATTTAAAAAATCTTTGTATGATTCAGGTGCTCCTATTAATTTTATGCCTTTGTCTATTTTCAGGAAATTGAAGGAAGAGATTGGAGAAGTCTGGTCGATACCTGTGTCCTTATAGCTGGCGGATCAAACCACAATCATACCTGAAGGAATAGTGAAAGATGTGCTAGTTTGGATGGACAAATTTGTGTTCCCTATGGACT
The DNA here is from genome assembly GCF_000393655.2 of Nicotiana sylvestris. Taxonomy (NCBI): domain Eukaryota; kingdom Viridiplantae; phylum Streptophyta; class Magnoliopsida; order Solanales; family Solanaceae; genus Nicotiana; species Nicotiana sylvestris. Next base: position 62,685,736 of record NC_091058.1, read on the forward strand.
TCATTGTTTTGAACATGGAGGAAAATATGGAGGTCCCCCTGATTTTAGGAAGACCCTTCTTAGCTACTGGCAGAGCAATTCTGGACATTCAAAAAAGGCAACTCATGATCATAGTGGGGGAAGAAGGGGTGATCTTCAAGATGGAAGGAGCAATGGAGGCTCTAAAGGAGCAAACTGGAGAGAGTAATAATGATAAGTATGGGGTGTACCCAAAGAAGGTCGAAAAGAGGCTCTCAACATGGATGTGTGCACTAGGTCGGGCATGTAAAAGTGATCCCGACTTCAATTAGATCTCGACTAGATGAATCTGGAAAGTTTCCTTTACCTCTTGATTTTTATTTGTATATCATGGGGACATGTCACAATTTAAAGTGTGGGGTGGGGGATGATGTAAATATGTACACGTGTGTTTGTTTTCATTTCTTTTGATTCTTTTGAAAAGAAATTGACTTTTCCTGACGATGGATTTCCTTTTTTTTTTGGCAATCCGCTAGGCAAGAGCCTAGGGCTAATTTTTTATATAACAATATTAAAAAGCAAAATACAAAGTCATGATATCCTACAAAATGAAAGGAATAAAATTTGAACTTAACAAATAGCCTATTATCAAAATTGAGCATTCCACTCAAAATTGATATCACATTAATTCTAGGACAAAGATGTCCTTTGCTTCCTTATATTTCCAGTCCATTGAAGCCCAATTCAAATGTGTAGTATGCTGAAAAGTAGCCATAATCTGCGTCAAATTGGTTGCAGAAATGGCCTATTTCCTTGTGTTTCACTATCAGATGTTTTTGGACTTGTCATTCCTTCCACATACCCATGTTACTCATGCCATTATTATATTGAATAAACAATCAAAGTTGGCAGACATCTGTCTTCCATGTTGTCTTTGTTTATTACAATATTATATTATTTCTCACTCTTCTCATGTGCTTTCGTAGGTTATCACCTATGTTCCTTGTTATTTGCACCCACGCATGCTTCGATCCTGGCATTCTTTAAAAGTAATTTGGGGCATCCTTTTTCCTTTGTTTATGTATCATTTCCAATGTTTCTTTTTCAGCATGCAAACCAAACATTTTTGTCTTCCCATGTTCATGTTTTCAGTAATGTGTGCATCTCCAGCAACGTGAGAATTCATGCACGACCAAAATTGTAATTGCAATTCATTATCCAGCCTGCCTTAAAGGCACCAGGCGTGAGCTGACTCTTCTGTCTCCATTGCTTAGCGCTTGAAGCATTGATGGAAAAGCATCCATTGAAAATTGCAGCAATCCCATTCCCAAGTCAGTCGTGAAGGAGGCAGTCGTGCATCCAGTTATAGAATACTGCATTTCATCTGTTCCCAAAAAAGCACGCCGCATGTGCTTTTGTTTTCAAATCTACCAGCGTCCATGCGTGCATCAATATTCCTCAAGATTATCTCCCACATGTTGGTCGCATAAAGTTGCTGGATTCTCTCACGTTTGAATGACTGCGAAGCGTGCATCTCCAACAAAAGATGCGTTCAGCGTACATCTGCTGCCATGCGTGTTCCGCAGGAAACATGCATTGTCGACCTACTTTTGTATCCTAGTAAACTGAAAGCATGCGATGACTCTTCTGTCGAAAAGCATCTGTTGAAAATTTTCAGCCTCATGTTTTTCTTTATCTAAGATAAATTTCTTTTTTCCATGTGATACTTTTGTTGACAACATGTGTTTTCTTCCATGCGTTCCACAGTAAACCATGTGTGCACATGAACAGATTTGTAGGAATCTGTGAAGGCTAAATTGTACAGTGCTTTGTATTAAAAGAATACCCTTTCGTTTGCATCATCCAAAATGTGAGATTCCTGCATTTCCTAGAAATTCCCTAGCGTGCTGGTGCACTCTCCAAGCATTTTGGCATCTGTTATTGTCCATAACTTCACGTGCCCCTCTTGTTTTCCCATGCTATGTTAATACTTCCCTTTGATGTGAATGACTGCCATGAAATGAACATTGTAAAAGTCGCCAAAGCTCACCTTTAATGTCCTCCCAGTGGATTGAATGCAATGCATTAATACCACCACTTGAGATTCTACTGTAAGATTAGGCTTTAGCTTCGATGAAATACCTGCAAAAAAGTGAACAAAGTTATCCGAAAAATTGCTAGCCAAACTCTCCTCAAGAATGATTCGAGTGGGGTAACAAAATGAATCCTCTTTTCCTCCTAATTCCTTGCAACCTTCACTCTTATGTATGGACATTGCATCTTATCTTCGTTAATAATCCTCCTTCCTATTGAGTCCATATCCCAGAAACCATGACATTCAGTATTTCCTTGATTTAGAGCATAATTGGCAAAGTGGTCTACTAATGTATTCCTTTCTCTGAATATGTGTGTGACCTTGATGATACTTTGTTCCTTCAATCTTAAAATCTCCGCTACATGTTCAGTAACATACCAAGAAGGCTTCCATGATTCCTCTATGATGTTCTTTAACAGCATTGAATATGTCTGCAGCCATATCTGGAAATAATTAAGATTTTTGCACATCTTCAATGCCTCCACAATAGCTACAGCTTCTAATTCATTGTTGGTTCCTTCAGAAATTTTCCTTCCTTCTGCATATATCAAATCACCTACCTCATCCCTTATGCAGAAACCAATTGAACTCCTCCCTGGGTTCCCTCTACATGCTCCATCCGTATTAACTTTGATCCATCCTCTTGAAGGAAATTCCCATAACACTTTATCATATTTCAGTCGAGGTGTGTATTGCACCATCATTGTCAGTAAGTCTAGCCACTTCTGAGGCACACGTAGTCCAGGCTTTTTCAGTTGGACAAGTGCTTGCACAGTAGACGACACCTGGTAAATAACTCTGCTCACTAACACTGCTTCTCCATATTTCAAACTATTTCTTCTCTTCCAAAGTTCCCAAACGATGTATGCAGGTAAAGCTTGTAATACTGGCTTCAATCTAGGTACAATTGGTGTTGTCCAACACTTTGTAATTGCGTGATGTAATGACAACCCATCTAATGCAATTTCTGCTCTCCTCAGGAAATAAGTCCAAACACTTCTAGCTGCATTGGATGTGAAGAACAGATGTAGTAATGACTCCTCCTTAGGATCAGCACAACACCAACATTTAGATGGCATTGAGTATCCTAGTTTACGCAATAAATCATCAAGTGGCAGTTTGGCTTTCCACACCTACCACAGGAAGAAGGATATCTTGAAAGGTAAACCTTTTATCCATATTGTGAGCACGTGATTTTTGCCCTATATATGAATAATTCCCAAAAAATTCCAACAAAATAATTTTTCTTTATTTTTTACAATTTTTGTGCATTTCGGTGTCATTTCCTTGATAATTATCGCATTTTAGTTTATATAAAATACAAAAATATGCATTTTGCATTTAGGTTTTAGTTTTATATTTTAGTATCAATTAAGGGTTAATTTATTTAGACAAAACATGAAAAATCACAAAATTAGTTCACTTTTGCATTTTAATGATTTTTATTGTGAATTTGTCATGAAATAGTTTTTTTAAAACAATTTTAGGAATTAATTAGTCTTTGTTTTGAAATAATTAGGATTTCATGTTAGTTTTACATCTTTATAAAAATTAGAAAAATTATAAAAAAATTTAAAAATGAGAAAAAGGAAATAAAAGAGAAAAGAAAATAAGAGTAGGATAATCTGGGCCAATTCCGTTCTTAAAACCCCCCAGCCTAAACGGATCCCAGCCCAAAATCAATACCCATTCCAACCCCAGCCCAAATCACCCCTCCTTGCCCATGACCCGACCCGTCCATCAATCAAACCCACAGACCCCTAATCCCAAAACCCACCCCTCTGTGACTGTTCTTCTTCTTTGAAGAACATGCGAGTCAGGCCTCAAATCCGTCCCAATAAATCGTCAAAATTCACGCGAGTGAGCATCAAGGCCTAACCCACGCATCCCTCTACCTGTCCTCTTGCTGTTGTTAATGGATTTTCTAAGGCCAAGATTCGTTTCTGTTCACTCGCTCGATTTTGAGAGGAGGCACGCGATTGGAAGGTCCTAGAGACGATTCGCTGGATGAATGTGAGGCATTGGATTGATTTCGTTCAATCCGAGCCCCACATTCATCAGGGATTCGTTTCATAAAAGGGCTCAATCCGATTCTTTGAAAAAAAAAAAGGTTCAGAGGTTCGATTTCTAATTTCTATTTTGGTTTTCTGATTCTCGGCGTTTGTTTGATTGATACTGAACCCTCGTTGTTTTGGATTTTTTTTAGTTTCAATCCCAGAAAATACAGAAAGGATCCCAGATTTCTATTTCTCTTCGTTAGAGTAAAAACAAAATGAAACAAAAATAAAAAAAGAGTTTCGATTTCTTCGCATATCGTCTCTGGTTTAATTGTGCGTGTGATGGAGTTGGTTTACAAATGGAGCTCGTTTGAGAATCGCTGAGTTCGTCGCTGTCTAAATTTCTGATTGCTGCTCGCCTTTGCTATTGATTTGGTTGTGTTTCGAACCTTCTGTTATTTTACTGCTGAAAGTTTGGAGTCGAAATCATGTAATGTCCTTCGATTCTGTTATTAAAAGAAGTTCAAAATTTCAGGTTCAATCTTCATCTCTCTGTTCTTGCGATTCTGTTTTGTTTTAGTGCTTTGAACTATGTGTTTCTGTCTCGAGTGCTCTGTTTGTGCTGGGATCGAATCTCCTGTTGAATGAATTCATTCTCAGTAGTATGATGTATTTGAGTATTTTCAGTTAGTAGAAGTCGATTTGAATAGTCGTCTTTCATTCCCTATATGTCTTGACGGTTATTCAAGCTTGAAGAATATTCTAAATCAAGTGTCGTCGACTTCAAATGAACAATGTGTTCATGTTTATTCTGGTTCTGTTTAGTTTAGTTTACATATGAATTAAACTCTGAAATTGTCTGCCCTGCAATAATGGTACGAATCTGATAGTTTGACAAATGCGTTTGATCAAAGTCAGATTTGATTCTTGGTCGTTTGAGTTAGTGAAACACGTCATTTGCTGTTAGAATCAGTTAGATTAGCTATTTGATAAAGAAACTTATTATTGTTCAAATGATCCATAGTTCAGTAATGGGTTCTTTAGAGCTTGTTGTAAGTGTTTGGGTTCAGTTTGCTCGTATAAGCTCGAGACGAGTTCCATAAGCACTGTTTGATATGTCTATTTCCTTTCATCCTGTCATCCTTCCAAAATAGGACTATATTCTCTGGGTTCTTCTTTTCAGTTTTAAGTTTTGTTGATATATGCTACTGATTTAGCTAAAGACCAGCTTGAACTCGTGTTAGTTTCGCGTTAAGTGATTTTTTCAATGGTCCAGGTCTGTTTGTTTCAATTGTTTGGACTTAAAATTTAAGTTTGAGGTTCAGTTGTGTGAGTTGTTCTTCGGTGGTTCTGTTTTTCTAAGCTACAACTTTCCTCTCGCCTTTCTTTGGCTATTCAAATTTGTCTCGAATGATGTTTAGAGGCATTGTCTCAATCTCAAAAATGTAAATGTTGTTCAGGCATCCATGTGCTATGAATTTGCTGAAATTTGTTCGCGTATACATGGTGGAGTTTGTTCTCTGATGTTTTCTGTTGTTCATGGTATGGGTTTGTTGATTTTAGTTTTAGTTTCAACGCAAAATTGGATATGGTCTACGTTAATATCGATTCATGTTTATTCCCTGATGGATCCGTTTGGTATTGTTGTTTGCATATTGATTAATTTGATCCATTGGCCCACTGCATCTTAAGGTACATGAATTGCTTTTTTTTTCTTTTCGGATATTTATTGTGTCTTCTCCGTTAGGATTAAAATGGTATGCTTGATTTTAGAGCAGCTGGTTTGTTTTTGGATCTCATTATCTGTAGCTAGAATGTTTTTACCTGTGGCTCAACTTTTTTTTTTACGAATTCAAAATATATAAAGGGGAATCCTGATTTGTTACCCTACTGTTTCCGTTCGTCTTATTAGTATTAATTAATACCTCGTTTCGTGCTTGCCAATGGTTAGAGTTAATAGGCTAGAGACAATCTGTTCGTAAAATGCTTGGGCAATTCCGTATGATTGGAAGTAAATTTCTTTTTAATATGGTTTCCCACCATTTCAGCTTCTATAAATCATGTTTTACGATAAATTTCAAAGCAAAAGAGAAGAACAATTCATGAACATTCATAGGCTGCTTTAATTGGGTACAACCCTTTGGGACAATTTAAGGTGTGCCATGTCGAACAGAAGGACAATCGCATGGCCCTCACTTAATTAATTTTATTCCTTATAAATCGAGGTGTGCCATTTAGTTGAAATTCCATGGCCCTCGCAAAGTGCAAACGCGTAGTGGCTTTAAATGCGCTCTTAATAAAATTACCTTCCTGAACTCGGGTGCGCATTGATGCGACCCAAATCCAAATCTCAATGAAGTCGAAATGTGTTGACAATCACGGGCGCATTGATTGCGACGGGGTTCGAAACGCGTTTTCACGACATCGTAATTCTTTAAAATAAAAAGCGGTTTACAAATAAAAGGCACATAAGCTAGCAGGTATTAAAATCAGCTAAAATCAAATACAACAGTTAAGCGACCGTGCTAGAACCACGGAACCCGGGAATGCCTAACACCTTCTCCCAGGTTAACAGAATTCCTTACTCGGATTTCTGGTTCGCGGACTGTTAACAGAGTCATAAATTTCCTCGGTTCGGGATACAACCGGTGACTTGGGACACCATTAATCTCTCAAGTGGCGACTCTGAATAATTAATAATTAAATTCCGTTCCGATTGTCCTTTAAATGGAAAAACTCCTTTATGCCCTTACGGGTGTAGGTGAAAAAGGAGGTGCGACAGCTCTGGCGACTCTGTTGGGGATCGAACCCAGAATCTCTGGTTCAGGGTTCAGAATTTGAGCTTAGATAAATTGTTGTATTTCATTACATTTGATTTTCCTACATATTTCATGCTGAATGTGCTAAATGTTACCGCTTTGATATTATTTGAACTATATATAAACTGCGCCGACACCCTTCTCTCTTCACCTCCGGGGATGTGCTTACTGTTGAGACTCCCTATTCTGTTAGTGTCATACCTTGAAATAAGAAAGAGGCCGGACAAGTTACAAAGCCGGATGGCCTTTTGGTTCCCGGTAAGTTGCCCCCTCCTCGACTCGAGTTGTCCGCTCGGGTACACAGTCTAGAACACTGACCCAGGTTTTTGAACATAGAATAACATGACTTCATGCCGGATCCCTAGTAGGAGCGGTTATTTGCATCATGTTGCATTTGACTTAGGGGACTCAACACAGGGGTTGGGTCCGTCTAGGACTAGCAACCTGAAATGAAAAGACCGTCCTGATGCATCCTACTTGCTCTGTATATATATTTATTTCGAACCTGCATGTTGACCGGTTTCTGAATCTCGGGAATGTTGGAAAATTGAGAAAAAAAAAAGATTAAAGGGGGAAAAAAGGAATATCAATTAGGGAGTTAATTGTTTATTTTATAAATAAAAAATCAATGACCAATTACTGGCGGAACTCTGCCGAAATTTTGAAAAAAAAGGAAAATGTTTTATTTTGTTTTACTTAAAAAAAAAAGCAAAGGAAAAATAGAAAAAAAAGAGTCTTTTATTTTTTGGAAAGTTGGTTGTTGAAAAGGAAAAGGACAAGAAAAGTTTTTGTTTTAGTTCGAAAAACATAAGTTGTTTCATTATTTGTTGAAAAAGGAAAAAAAAGTCTTTTATTTTTAGTTTGAAAAATAGGTTGTTTTATTATTTGTTGAAAAGAAAAAAAAGAGTCTTGTTTCTAAAAATAGTTTTTCGCTTATGAAATGCCAAAAACAAAAATGGAAAAGAGTCATGTTTTAAAATAGTTCAGTTAATTTGCCCGAACTACGCATGGTTTGATTCTCACAGGGCGTGAGATACGTAGGCAACCCTCATCGGGTCCAACCCCCCCTTCGCAAAAATAATTAAAAAATATCAAAATTTTAATTTTTGTCATAAATAAACCAGGTGATGCTGTTTTTGTCAAAATAGCCAAATGTTCCCAAACGGGGCGCCGGAAGGCTGACTTTGCATAAACAGCCACCTTTGGTCATATTTTCATTTTTTTTGTTTTTCGACCCTCACAGCCTTAGGTTTTCGTCCGCAAGGCGTTGAAAGGCCGTGTTGCAATACTGGGTATTTTTATCTTAAAAAAAGAGAAGTAAGAATCGTGAATAAGCTGGATATTAGATAGTTTTTTTTTGAGTCGAATAAAAGTTTTCTTTTTGCTTAAACGCTTTAATAAATGTGCAGGATGAACACGATGATAAATGAGCCCTTTTCAATAATGACCAAAATCCCTTTTGAGCTGCAATTATGGTGGAATGATTTAGGCAAAGAGGGGCAAGACGAAGTGAAAAAATATTTGAAAGACCTTCCGGATTTATTAAACATCCAGCCTCGGGGGGATATCATCAGGGCATTGGTCGCCTATTGGGATTCGACACATAATGTATTTCATTTCTCAGACTTTGACCTCACCCCAACATTGGAAGAAATAGCGGGGTATATTGGAAGTGATCAAGCTCCATTGAGGTTCAAATACTTGGTGGCTCCTAGAGCCATTACCATACACCGGTTCTTGGATTCCTTGAAAATACCCCGAACAGCTCATCATCCAGATTTTGCAAAGGGTTTCTGCAGTTTCCGCTTCATATATGATAGATATGGCCATGTGGGCGGGTTCAACAATCCAGATTTTAAGCTATGCAGTAGAAGTAACCGACAAAAATGGGAGGAACACAGACGGGTGGCATTTATGATAGCCTTTTTGGGACTCATAATATTCCCAAGGAAAGATGGTAATATTGATTTGAAAGTAGCAGGGGTCGTCAATACCTTGCAAACCATGGGTAAAAGCACTTTAGCACCTATGATCGTGGATGACATCTTCCGGGCTCTCACTGCGTGCAAAGCTGGGGGCAAATTTTTTGAGGGATATAACTTGTTGTTACAAATGTGGATGACTGAGCATTTGTGCCATCGCTATCAGCTATTGAGTTATGGTTTGGCTGAGAAAACTTGTATAGGAGAATTTTACACAAGAATCAAAGGGGCTAGTCTACCTGAAGGAGTCACGGCCTGGACATCATTATTTCGGAACCTCAATGCCAGCCAGATACAGTGGGTGCTTGGATGGTTGCCTGTCGAAGAGGTCATATATATGCCAGCAGCCCGCCCGCATTTTTTGTTGATGGGACTCAAAAGCATCCAACCCTATGCACCATATCGGGTTCTAAGGCAACTCGGGAGATATCAAGTAGTACCGAGAGATGAAGATCTGAGTACCCAAGTGGTCGAAATTAGTCCTGACGGTCGATTCCCCGAGGAAGAAGTTCACCAAATTTTGAGTGAGTGTCAACATTTGATGGCAAACACTTGTGTGTCTGATAGGGTTAAAGGGGAAGTTGCCCTAGGGTATCATGATTGGTTCAGAGGTGACGTGGCATGTGGGAGACCGGCTAAAAGACCTCATCTCGAAGATTTCGCCAAGTCGTCCCAAGAGCAGTGAGATTGGTTAGCAAAGGAAGAAGGCTATCGAGTTGAGATTGGTAAATTGAAGCAGCAAGTTGAGAGTCTGAAATTCGAGAACAGTGTACAAGTTGCTGCGGATCAAGGTGAAAAGAATAGACTAGCTCGAGAAAATGAAGCACTTAGGGCACAAATCCGGCAATTGAAGATAACCATCGATAAGCAACCGAGGAGCCGATCTGATGAGCAATTGATAAAAAGATTGGAAAACGAAGTCAGGGAATGGCAGGATGAATTAGAAAAATCTGAGAATATCATGGCAGAACTTAAAGCACAGTGGGCTACAAGAACAGAGGAGCGTCGCCAGTACTTGACTCAGTTGAAAAGGGACCATGAGAAAATTCTTGCCAATTTAAAGAGAAAAGTGGTTGCCCTTGAGGGTAAAGCGGTTAGGCAGGCTAGAGATTTTGAAATTGAAAGTGGACATTGTTACGACTTGTTGGCCCAAATGGAGATAGAAGTGCAGCGGCTGCAAGACCAACACCTGCAGAACTCTCGAGCTTTAAAGACGTGCAGCGATCAGATAAGATGCTTGCTCATAGAAAAGAAGCAAACAAAAGACAGGAATAGAGCCATTGCTCATGCCATTTTCAGGAGATGCCGGGTTTATGAAGACATGACCTATACTACTTTTGTCTCAGCAGTGATGATCTATGTGAAGCGAACCATGAATGAGTTAGAGCAGCTTGAAATGGATTTGGATCCTAGGCCAGCGGCGAGGCCGAACGACGCCCCGCGGACACCTAAGTTTGAAGCACTAGAGTATGCATAGTCCGTGTCTGTAATTTTCTACCATTTTGAGTCAATCTTTCGTATGTCCGTTATCTTTCTAGGTCAAGTACGTCTGCAGTCTTAGAGTCTGTATTTGCTTTTAATTTGCGTCTGTTAGTTTCATTCCGAAAAGTGTTGAGTTTGTAATAGTTTGTTTTAGTAATGAAAATTAAAAATTTCAAAACTTTCCACCCTGTATTGTTGCATTTATTTTCATGAACTACGTTTGGTCTGATTCGTGCGGGGTCAAGATACGTAGGCAATCCCTATAAGATTCGACAGTAATCATAAGAAAAAAAAAAGAAAAAACCAAGGAAAGAGAGAAAGAGAGAAAAGAGCGGAAAAATAAAAGAGAAATGAGCGGAAACACAAAAGAGAAAGAAACAAAAGAAAGAGAAGAGCATAAGAGAGGGATGAGGTGAGGAAATTTGAAAGAAGGGTAAAAAGAAACAAGGAACGAAGTGCCGGGATGACGCATGCGGTCGAGCAAATGCATAATAGAAATGATTAACTCTATAAGTGCATTCATGCCAACGTGCGGTTGTTAAATCTGTTAAAACCTAATCGCTAACAAAGTGGTTGTCTAAATGTGTGAGTCCAGGCAGGTGGTTAGTTGATTGGCAATTCTGGCAACTCACCCGTACAACACCCGGTCGAAAGATCAAGTAAAAATGACAGGGCAGGATTCGGAAATCAGCATCGTAGACCCTTCAAATGAAGTTGAGGTAACAGATGTGGGTGCTATGAAAGAAGAGATGAGGAAATTAAAAGAACAAATGGCTGAAATGCATCGGGCATGGTCTCAGGGACATCCGACACCACTATATCCCGCTAATCCATCTTACATCCCACCCCTGGCTCAAGCTCAGGAGCCTACCACTCCCCACGCATCTTCATCCTTCCCCTATCATGCCAGGGTTATGGTACCACTTCATACGCTCCCCCAACTCCACCCCCTAAACAGAACCCTCCACCACCCATGGTTCCAGTCTTTGTGGCACCTCCCCCAGCCCCATTACATAGATCGTCCAGTGAGCCGCTATTCCAAGCTCACGACACCCAATATTACCCTCCCGAACCCACTTTCAAAGCGCCCGAGCCATATACCTATTCTCCCCATTTTGAAATCCCGGGAGAGGTTGAGAAACCGGTTAAGAATACAGAACAGGAGGAAGTGATTCGTAAAGTCAAAAGCCTGGAGCAATCCTTCAGGAACATGCATGGTTTAGGTAACCAAGTCAGCGTCGCATACAAAGATTTGTGCCCTTTCCCTGATGTTCAGTTGCCTGCGGGGTTTAAAATGGCGAAGTTTGACTTGTATGAGGGGCACGGTGACCCAGTAGCCCATCTGCGTGGCTTTTGTAGAAAAATGAGAGGCACTGGGGGAAAGGATGAATTGTTGATAGCATATTTCGGTCAAAGCCTGAGCGGGTCCACGCTGGAATGGTACACGAGACAGGACCCCGGCTGATGGTATACATGGGATGATTTGGCACAGGCATTCATTGGCCATTTTCAATATAACCTTGAGATAGTCCCCGACCGTTTGTCATTGTTGAAACTGGAAAAAAAAGCCTGGGGAAAGTTTTAGAGAGTTTGGTTTCCGCTGGAGGGAACAAGCTGCAAGGGTTGATCCTCCAATGAGGGAGAGTGAGATGGTAGATTACTTCTTGCAAACATTGGAACCTACCTATTTTGGTCATCTGGTGACATCCGTCAGAAAGTCGTTTAATGAAGTGGTAAAAATGGGAGCCATGATTGAAGAGGGATTGAAATCTAATAAGATCTTGAGCTACTCGGCATTGAAAGCAACCACCCAGGCCATCCAAAGCGGTACTGGTGGTGTGCTTGGAAAGAAGAAGAAGGAAGAAGTTGCTACGGTTGAAGCTAATGCCTGGTCCAGGCCCAATAACCCTCCACTCTATTAAAACCAACCTAGACCCCACCACCCAAACTACCAATATACCCCATATGGCCCACCACAACACTACTATCCACCACCAGAACCACACTTTTCTATCCACCACGCCCAGACCTACACTCAGCCTCCGGTGCACTCGCAATGGCGTGCACCGAATCCCCAAAACACACATCCACCCCCACAAAACACCTATCCACCTCCCAGGGCAAATGGACCAGGAACCAGCTTCCGCCCAAACCAAGCTTTTAGAAGTGAGAAGGCCCCAAACAGAAAAACATTTACTCCGCTGGGAGAATCTTACACTGCTCTTTTCCATAGATTGAAACAGTTGGGAATGTTGACCCCAATTGAATCCAAAGCATCAAACCCCCTTCCCAGAAACCTGGACAATTCTGTCAGCTGAGAGTATTGCTCAGGGATGCCGGGGCATGATACTGAAAAATGTTGGAAGTTGAAAAACGCGATACAAGAGCTCATTGATAATTGCCATATTGAAGTACAGGCTCCAGAGGCCCCAAACATCAATCAAAATCCGTTACCAGCGCATTATGAGGCCAATATGATCGAACTGATACATAAGGGGACAGAGCCTAAAAAACCTTCGCAGGTGGTGATGGTGATTCGTTCTACGGAAGCCAAGGAAAAGACAGTGAGTGCAAGGCCAGTGGTTCAGTTAAAAGCAATAAAAGACAAGCCAGCGTTGGTAATGGGAAAGGGACCGTTTGTGGCTGCAAAAAAGCCAGAGCCAGTCAAGTTAGTGGTACCAGGGTCATCATCTGCACCTGTGGTGGTTGTGAAAGGGGCCTACATAGAACCAATTGTCATAAAACCAGTAGTCCAGTTACCCATGGTTGATAGCAAAGCCGTACCGTGGAAATATTACAAGGTAGTGGTGACATACAAAGGAAAGGAAATTGAGGAAGAGAGTTGTGAAGCACAAGGACTAAATCGGTCAGGACGTTGTTTTGCTCTCGAATAGTTGAGAAAGGCTAAGGGCGCTAAAGACAATCCAGTGCCAGTCAAAAAGGCTGTGAAGAAGAGGCAGAAGAGTTTCTGAAAAAGATGAAAGTGCAAGATTATTCTATTGTTGAACAACTGAGAAAAACACCGGCCCAAATCTCGTTGTTGTCGTTGTTGATTCATTCTGACGAGCATTGCCGAGCTTTGATGAAGATATTGAATGAGGCTCATGTGCCCGACAAAATTTCAGTGAACCATCTGGAGACAATTGCCAACAAGATCTTTGAAGTGAACAGGGTAGCATTTTCTGATGATGAATTGCCTATGGAAGGCACATAACACAATAAAGCTCTCTATTTGACGGTAAAGTGTGAAAGTTCAATGGTTACTCGGGCACTAATCGATAACGGGTCGAGTGCTAATATTTGCACGCTGTCCACATTGAACAAGTTGAAGATCGATGATGATATAATCCACAAAAATAGCATTTGTGTTCGAGGGTTCGACGGAGGGGGAACAAACACAGTAGGGGACATTGTACTCGAATTGACTATTGGTCCAGTCGAGTTCACTATGGAATTTCAGGTGTTGGATGATGCAGTATCCTACAATTTTTTGTTGGGTCGACCATGGATCCACGCGGCCAAAGCCGTGCCTTCCACGCTGCACCAAATGGTCAAGTTCAAGTGGGACAGACAAGAAATTGTGTTATATGGGGAAGATCCCACATGCGCCATGAATGATGCCATTGTGCCCTTTATAGAAACTAAAGATGATAAGGGACCATGGGTTTATCAGGTCTTCGACACGGTCCTAGTGAGTAGAGTGCCCGAGGGTGAAAGCATTCCATGTCCCAGGGTGGTAGCTGCGACCGTCATGGTAGTATCAGAAATGCTGGGTAACGGGTTCGTGCCGGGGAAAGGTCTGGGGGCTGAACTTCAGGGCATTATTCAACCTGTTTCCCTACCCAAAAATCTGGACACCTTCGGATTGGGGTTCAAACCAACAGTGGCAGATGTTAGAAAGGCCCGTAAATTGAAAAAGAAAGCTTGGTTTCTTCCCAAACCAATTCCACGTTTGTCCAGGTCCTTCGTCAGGCCGGGTAGCAAGAAACAGTCATTGGCAAAGGTGTCAGGTTCACTGATTGGGTCAGAGGGGAATTTGGATAAGGCGTTCGAGAGAGTATTTGCTGAAGTGAACATGGTTGAGGCCGGGGAAGGGTCAAGCGGAGCAGATATACAGTACATTGGACCACATGCTAACATCAACAATTGGAAAGCTACTCCTCTTCCAATTCGGAGAGAGCCGTGGTAGTGGGTTTTGTTTTCCTTTTGACACCTGGATTATTCCAGGGTTTGTAATCCAGTTGCTATGTTCCGTCCGTTTGGATGAGTTAAAACCTGGTTATCTTTACATTCAATGAAATGCAATTTTCTTCGTTCCTAATTTTGTTTCCATTTTCTTTTCTTTTGTACAGTTCTTTTTATGCTGATATCAATGATATGACATGCATGGGGAATCTTCGTCCCAGTTTTAAAAGCCAATCTAGCTCGGAAGTAATAATACAAGAAATCGAGTGTGATGATGGGGTGGATTGTAACAACGATGAAGCTTATGAGGAAATTAGTAAAGAATTAAGTCATTTTGAAGAAAAACCCAAACCTAACCTAAATGACACAGAAGCAGTTAATCTAGGGGACCAAGACAATGTGCGGGAAACTAAAGTAAGTGTTCATCTGGAGCCACAACTCAAGGAGGAGATAATTAAAGTATTGCATGAGTACAAAGATGTTTTTGCATGGTCATATGATGATATGCCAGGTCTAAGCACCGATTTGGTGGTTCATAAATTACCCACCGATCCGGCACTCTTCCCTGTCAAGCAGAAGCTAAGAAAGTTCAAAACTGACATAAGTGTGAAGATCAAAGAAGAGATTACCAAGCAGTTTGAGGCAAAGGTCATTCAGGTTACACGGTACCCCACTTGGTTAGCTAATGTCGTGCCTATGCCGAAGAAAGATGGCAAGACCAGGGTGTGCGTCGATTATCGAGACCTCAACAAGGCAAGTCCAAAAGATAATTTCCCACTGCCCAACATCCATATACTGATCAACAATTATGCCAAACATGATATTGGCTCTTTTGTGGATTGTTATGCGAGTTATCATCAGATTCTAATGGACGAGGAAGATGTAGAAAAGACGGCGTTCATCACGCCGTGGGAAACGTATTGTTATCGGGTCATGCCGTTTGGTTTGAAAAACGCTGGGGAAACTTATATGAGGGCCATGACAACCATATTCCATGATATGATACATAAGGAAATCGAGGTGTACATGGATGATGTGATCGTGAAGTCTAGATAGCAATCCGACCATGTCAGAGATTTGAGAAAGTTCTTTCAAAGGCTTCGCAGGTACAATCTTAAGCTCAATCCTGCAAAGTGTGCTTTCGGGGTGCCATCTGGGAAGTTGTTGGGGTTTATAGTCAGCCGGCAGGGTATTGAATTAGACCTGTCGAAGATCAAAGCTATTCAGAAATTGCCACCTCCAAGAAACAAAACCGAGGTGATGAGTTTGTTGGGAAGATTGAACTATATCAGCAGGTTCATTGCTCAGCCCACGACAACTTGTGAGCCAATTTTCAAATTGTTAAAGAAAGACGCTGCGGTTAGATGGACTGATGAATGTCAGGAGGCTTTTGATAAGATAAATGGGTATTTGTCGAATCCACCCGTGTTGGTCCCGCCAGAACCAGAGAGGCCTTTGATTCTATATCTGGCAGTTTTGGATAATTCATTCGGTTGTGTAATGGGGCAGCACGATGTTACGGGCAGAAAGGAGCAGGCTATCTACTATCTCAACAAGAAGTTCACATCTTACGAGGTTAAGTATACTCATCTGTAAAGGACATGTTGCGCCTTAACTTGGGTGGCACAGAAGTTGAAACATTATTTGTCATCTTACACTACTTACCTTATATCTCGCTTGGACCCGTTGAAGTATATTTTTTAGAGACCCATGCCCACAGGGAGGCTTGCAAAGTGGCAGATCTTGCTTACAGAGTTCGACATTATCTATGTAACACGGACTGCAATGAAAGCACAGGCACTAGCCGATCATTTGGCTGAGAACCCCGTCGATGAAGATTATGAACCTTTGAAAACTTATTTCCCTGATGAAGAGGTGATGCACATTGATGAATTGGAACAAGCTGAGAAGCCAGGATGGAAAATTTTCTTTGATGGGGCTGCGAATATGAAAGGCGTGGGAATAGGAGCGGTACTTATTTCTGAAACAGGTCAGCATTACCCTGTTACAGCTCGACTTCATTTCTACTGTACGAACAACATGGAAGAATATGAGGCATGTATATTGGGATGGAGATTAGCTGTGGATATGGGTGTACGGGAAGTCTTGGTCATGGGTGACTCGGAGCTACTGGTACACCAGATTCAAGGAGAATGGGAAATGCGGGATTTGAAGCTTATACCGTATCGGCAGTGTCTGCATGAGCTTTGTCAATGTTTCCAGGCCATAGAATTCAGGCACATTCCAAGGATTCATAATGAGGTTGCCGACGCTTTGGCTACTTTGGCGTCGATGTTGCATCATCCAGATAAGGCTTATGTTGATCCGTTGCAGATTCAGGTTCGTGATCAGCATGCTTATTGTAATATGATAGAAGAGAAAATTGATGGCGAGCCGTGGTTCCATGATATCAAAGAGTACATTAGGGCAGGAGTATATCCGATACAGGCCACCGGTGATAAGAAAAGAACAATTCGGCGATTGGCAAGCGGGTTTTTCTTTAGTGGAGGAGTGTTGTACAAACGAACTCCGGATCTCGGGTTGTTAAGATGCATTGACGCGAGACAGGCTACATCTATCATGACTGAGGTACATTCTGGAGTTTGTGGACCGCATATGAGTGGGTACGTTCTAGCAAAAAAGATTCTCCGAGCAAGTTATTATTGGCTCACCATGGAGCGGGACTGTATCAGTTTCGTGCGTAAGTGCCATCAGTGCCAAGTGCATGGAGATTTGATTCACTCTCCACCATCAAAACTACATACGATGTCCGCACCATGGCCTTTTGTTGTGTGGGGCATGGATGTTATTGGGCCAATTAATCCAGCACCATCAAATGGGCACATGTTTATTTTGGTAGCTATAGATTATTTTACCAAATGGGTGGAAGCTAAGATGTTCAAGTCTGTGACTAAGAAAGCTGTAGTCGACTTCGTGCATTCAAATATCATCTGTTGGTTTAGGATTCCAAAGGTAATCATCACGGATAATGGGGCTAATCTTAATAGTCATTTGATGAAGGAGACATATGAGCAGTTTAAGATTACCCATAGGCATTCCACTCCATATCGTCCCAAGGCAAATGGTGCGGTTGAAGCAGCCAATAAGAATATAAAGAAAATACTCCGGAAGATGGTTGAATAATCTAGACAGTGGCATGAGAAATTACCTTTTGCATTGTTAGGATATCGCACCACCGTTCGTACCTCGGTGGGGGCGACTCCTTATTCATTGGTGTATGGCACCGAGGCAGTAATACCCGCAGAGGTGGAAATCCCGTCTCTACGAATTGTTGTAGAGGCTGAGATCGATGATGATGAATGGGTGAAAAGCTGTCTTGAGCAGTTGAGTTTGATTGACGAGAAGAGATTGGCATCAGTGTGTCATGGCCAACTGTACCAACGAAGAATGGCAAGAGCATACAACAAGAAAGTGCGTCCAAGGAAATTCGAAGTCGGACAGTTAGTACTGAGGCGGATTTTGCCTCATTGGGCTGAAGCAAAAGGAAAGTTTGCCCCAAACTGGCAGGGACCATTTGTGGTAACCAGAGTGTTGTCTAACGGAGCATTGTATTTGATAGGTGTGGAAGGAAAATGTATAGAAATTGCCATCAATTCCGATGTGGTCAAGAGATATTATGTATGATTTATTTAGTTCTGAATGTATCTGTTTGTATTTGGCATATCTTAAAGATTGAAATGATGAAGACTTTTTGTCCTGCTATCCAAATACTCTTATCCCTTGTTATCCCCTTTGAGCCTTACTTATTTTTCATACCCCTCTTTCGGAATCAACGACACTATCAGGGAACACAGGTGCCAAACATAAAAGAAAGAAGAGAAAAACAAAGGAAAAGGAAAAAAAAGGAGAAAAGAAAAAGAAAAAAGGAAGAAGAAGAAAAGAAAAGAAAGAAAAGCAAAAGAAACGAAAGAAGAGAAAAACAAAAGAAAAGAAAAAGAAAGAAAAGGAAAAAGAAAAGAAAGAGGAAGAGAAGAAAACAGAAAAAAAGAAAAACACAACAACAAAAGTTAATTATGATACAGTGAACTACGTTTGACTTGATCCCGAAAGGGTACGTAGGCAGCCTTACTCCGAGGTTCAGTCATACCAAAATAGAAATCCAAAAATCCCCAAGCAAAAACTGGGGCAGAAGTTGTGATTGTTGTGAAAGTTGGATTCCGAAAGTTGTAATTTGAACCCATTTGAATTGTTTTGAGCCTTTCATACCTTTCTTTCTAACCCAATCCAAAAGCCTACATTACGGTCCAAAGGAAGACCTTCTGATCAATTTTTAGGAAACGCCAAATCAAGTAGGTAACGGTAATTCGTGGCAGTGGCAACACTCTGGATCAAGCAAGAAGAACAAAAGATAAAAATGAGAGTCTTATGAGTGAAACCCTCACGGGCACCGTAAGGCGACGGGAGCTGAGAGAAAATAAATGAGAGAGTCTTATTGGTGAAAACCTTCGCGGGCACCTTGAGGCGAAAGTGAGTTGAAAAATGGTTAAATGGCAAAAGGTCTGTGGGTGGAAAAATGTTTCGAAGTATCGTAGGAAAGCAAGGGTAAGATCTGGGTAATTCAAACAATTGATGGAAGTGCTGGGCAAGAAAGTATGGCAGTTGAAAGCTGGTTATTTGGACAGATTGGGCCGATCAATCCAAAATGCATGTCATAACCATTGGCACCAGCTGTTTCGCTCAGATAAGTTTCTTCTCCTTCTCTTTTTAAAACAGTCATCTGGTTTTGGATTCTTCTTATCCTTAACTCAAAAATCATCGCATTTCATTTTCTTTTGAGGGTTTCATCTAGCTGAGATGTTTCAGTACCAGTTTTGGTCAATGCAAGCATAAAGGATTTCAAAGCTCACTACCAGCTTCCAGAATTGTAAAGCTCAACGTGGTCAGAGCATGTCAAAAACAACTTGATGTCAAGTGGAATATAGGGAATTAACAGAAGTTTCATCGTTGAAATGATTGGGGAATGTCGTGGGAAAGGCAAAAGTTTAGACAAAAGGTCAGAAAAGTGAAATAACAGCATGGGTGTAAAACATTTAGGTCGCCAGATGTTGGGAAATTTAAAAGTTGGTCAGAAAGTCAAGCGGTTCAAGGTCAGTACGTGGAAGACAGTCAACACAAAGCAAGGCAGTGGAAGGATTTTTCAGCAAGAATGCCATCAACTAACCACCGTTTTAAACTGACGAAATTTTCTTTGATTGAAACAGGGGCAGAAAGTTAGCCGTTGAGGAGGAATTCTCCAAGAAGGAAAAACAAGCAGTAATCAGGTTTGATCGCAAAGTGCGGTTTGATTAAATACAAGATAATCCTGAATAGCATAGGGGAATATAATTTGATTGCAAAGTTTGCATGATTAGAATAAATGCAAGTTGTCATGACCTCCCTGGATAATAGGACGTAATTCATATACCCGGGTAAGATGCCTTGGTACCGTGAGAAGTAACACCTTGGGTTTATAATTGTTTGGAGCAGTCAGGAGCCCGCCTGGATAACAGAGGAATACATTCAAATTCAGAAATCAGGAGTCCGCCTGGAGAATACAGACATACCATTCAAATTTTAAGCAATCAGGGGCCCGCCTGAAGAACGGAGGTAATACAATGCAAGTTGTTAGCTTCCCATCAATCTCTTTGTTTATATTTGAAGTCAGGAACCCGCCTGAAGAACAGAGGTACAGAGTTCAAAATTCAGAAATCAGGAGTTCGCCTGGAGAATAGAGACATATAACTTAATTTTAGCAATCAGGAGCCCACCTGGATAATAGAGGAGCAGTTTCAATTTTAAGTTCAGCAGTCAGGAGCCCGCCTGGAGAATGGAGGTGTTAAATATTTTAAGCAGCCAAAGTCAGGAGCCCGCCTGGAGAATGGAGGTGTTAAATATTTTAAGCAGCCGAAGTCAGGAGCCCGCCTGGAGAATGGAGGTGTTAAATATTTTAAGCAGTTGAAGTCAGGAGCCCACCTGGATAATTGAGGAGCAGTTTCAATTTTAAGTTCAGCAGTCAGGAGCCCGCCTGGAGAATGGAGGTGTTAAATATTTTTAAGCAGTCGAAGTCAGGAGCCCGCCTGGATAATAGAGGAGTAGTTTCAATTTTAAGTTCAGTAGTCAAGAACCCGCCTGGATAACAGAGGAATACATTCGAATTCGAGTTTATTCAAGTTCAGCAGTTTGGAGAGAGGGAATAACATCTCAATTCACCAGGGGAATAGCAACAGGGAATTTTGTCGATGAGGCAGCAAGGAAGTACAAGAGCAAGTTTGAAGAATTTAGATAGGATTTTTGTAATTCATAGAGCATAGTTAGTTTAGATTCTTTTATCTTTGACGTGGTGTAATAAAGGAAGTCAGCAAGCAGCAACAACAACAATCGCAGTGAAATCACAGCTCCCGGTAGTCCCAGCTACCGGTCATTCCCGAACTACACTGACCTGATTCCTGTTAAGCCCAGGATATGTAGGCAACCTCTGAAGCAGGATGCGGTCAAACTTTTCAAAATTGCTTCACAACAGAATATTTGAACGGGCAAAAATCGCTCGTATTTGCTCACTTATCTTTGCCCGAAAACCTTTCGTGTTTCCGAGCAAAGAGGGGCAGCTGTGAGCACGTGATTTTTTCCATATATATGAATAATTCCCAAAAAATTCCAACAAAATAATTTTTCTTTATTTTTTACAATTTTTGTGCATTTCGGTGTCATTTCCTTGATAATTGTCGCATTTTAGTTTATATAAAATTTAAAAATATGCATTTTGCATTTAGGTTTTAGTTTATATTTTAGTATCAATTAAGGGTTAATTTGTTTAGACAAAACATGAAAAATCACAAAATTAGTTCACTTTTGCATTTTAATGATTTTTATTGTGAATTTGTCATGAAATAGTTTTTTTAAACAATTTTAGGAATTAATTAGTCTTTGTTTTGAAATAATTAGGATTTCATGTTAGTTTTACATCTTTATAATAATTAGAAAAATTATAAAAAAATTTAAAAATGAGAAAAAGGAAATAAAAGAGAAAAGAAAATAAGAGTAGGATAATCTGGGCCAATTCCGTTCTTAAAACCCCCAGCCCAAACGGATCCCAGCCCAAAATCAATACCCATTCCAACCCCAGCCCAAATCACCCCTCCTTTCCCATGACCCGACCCGTCCATCAGTCAAACCCACAGACCCCTAATCCCAAAACCCACCCCTCTGTAACTGTTCTTCTTCTTTGAAGTACACGCGAGTCAGGTCTCAAATCCGTCCCAATAAATCATCAAAATTCACGCGAGTGAGCATCAAGGCCTAACCCACGCGTCCCTCTACCTATCCTCTTGCTGTTGTTAACGGATTTTTTGAGGCCAAGATTCGTTTCTGTTCACTCGCTCGATTTTGAGAGGAGGCACGCGATTGGAAGGTCCTAGAGATGATTCGTTGGATGAATGTGAGGCATTGGATTGATTTCATTCAATCCGAGCCCCACATTCATCAGGGATTCGTTTCATAAAAGGGCTCAATTCGATTCTTTGAAAAAAAAAAAAGGTTCGGAGGTTCGATTTCTAATTTCTATTTTGGTTTTCTGATTCTCGGCGTTTGTTTGATTGATACCGAAATCTCATTGTTTTGGATTTTTTTTAGTTTCAATCCCAGAAAATACAGAAAGGATCCCAGATTTCTATTTCTCTTCGTTAGAGTATAAACAAAATGAAACAAAAATAAAAAAAGAGTTTCGATTTCTTCGCATATCGTCTCTGGTTTAATCGTGCGTGTGATGGAGTTGGTTTACAAATGGAGATCGTTTGAGAATTGCTGAGTTCGTCGCTGTCTAAATTTCTAATTGCTGCTCGCCTTTGCTATTGATTTGGCTGTGTTTCGAACCTTCTGTTATTTTACTGCTGAAAGTTTGGAGTCGAAATCGTGTAATGTCCTTCGATTCTGTTATCAAAAGAAGTTCGAAATTTCAGGTTCAATCTTCATCTCTCTGTTCTTGCGATTCTGTTTTGTTTTAGTGCTTTGAACTATGTGTTTCTGTCTCGAGTGCTATGTTTGTGCTGGGATCGAATCTCGTGTTGAATGAATTCATTCTCAGTAGTATGATGTATTTGAGTATTTTCAATTAGTAGAAGTTGATTTGAATAGTCGTCTTTCATTCCCTACATGTCTTGACGGTTATTAAAGCTTAAAGAATATTCTGAATCAAGTGTCGTCGACTTCAAATGAACAATGTGTTCATGTTTATTCCGGTTCTGTTTAGTTTAGTTTACATATGAATTGAACTCTGAAATTGTCTGCCCTGCAATTCTGGTACGAATCTGATCGTTTTGACAAATGCGTTTGATCAAAGTCAGATTTGATTCTTGGTCGTTTGAGTTAGTGAAACACGTCATTTGCTATTAGAATCAGTTTGATTAGCTATTTGATAAAGAAACTTATTATTGTTCAAATGATCCATAGTTTAGTAATGGGTTCTTTAGAGCTTGTTGTAAGTGTTTGGGTTCAGTTTGCTCGTATAAGCTCGAGACGAGTTCCATAAGCATTGTTTGATATGTCTATTTCCTTTCATCCTGTCATCCTTCCAGAATAGGATTATATTCTTTGGGTTCTTCTTTTCAGTTTTAAGTTTTGTTGATATATGCTACTGATTTAGCTAAAGACCAGCTTGAACTCGTGTTAGTTTCGCGTTAAGTGATTTTTTCAATGGTCCAGGTCTGTTTGTTTCAATTGTTTGGACTTAAAATTTAAGTTTGAGGTTCAGTTGTGTGAGTTGTTCTTCGGTGGTTCTGTTTTGCTAAGCTACAGCTTTCCTCTCGCCTTTCTTTGGCTATTCAAATTTGTCTCGAATGATGTTTAGAGGCATTTGTCTCAATCTCGAAATGTAAATGTTGTTCAGGCATCCATGTGCTATGAATTTGCTGAAATTTGTTCGTGTATACATGGTGGAGTTTGTTCTCTGATGTTTTCTGTTGTTCATGGTATGGTTTTGTTGATTTTAGTTTTAGTTTCAACGTAAAATTGGATATGGTCTACGTTAATATCGATTCATGTTTATTCACTGATGAATCCGTTTGGTATTGTTGTTTGCATATTGATTAATTTGATCCATTGGCCCACTGCATCTTAAGGTACATGAATTGCTTTTTTTTTTCTTTTCAGATATTTATTGTGTCTTCTCTGTTAGGATTAAAATGGTATGCTTGATTTTAGAGCAGCTGGTTTGTTTTTGGATCTCATTATCTGTAGCTAGAATGTTTTTACCTGTGGCTCAACTTTTTTTTACGAATTCAAAATATATAAAGGGGAATCCTGATTTGTTACCCTACAGTTTCCGTTCGTCTTATTAGTATTAATTAATACCTCGTTTCGTGCTTGCCAATGGTTAGAGGTAATAGGCTAGAGACAATCTGTTCGTAAAATGCTTGGGCAATTCCGTATGATTGGAAGTAATTTTCTTTTTAATATGGTTTCCCACCATTTCAGCTTCTATAAATCATGCTTTACGATAAATTTCAAAGCAAAAGAGAAGAACAATTCATGAACATTCATAGGCTGCTTTAATTGGGTACAACCCTTTGGGACAATTTGAGGTGTGCCATGTCGAACAGAAGGACAATTGCATGGCCCTCACTTAATTAATTTTATTCCTTTAGAAATCGAGGTGTGCCATTTAGTTGAAATTCCATGGCCCTCGCAAAGTGCAAACGCGTAGTTGCTTTAAACGCGCTCTTAATAAAATTACCTTCCTGAACTCGGGTGCGCATTGATGCGACCCAAATCCAAATCTCGATGAAGTCGAAATGTGTTGACAATCACGGGCACATTGATTGCGACGGGGTTCGAAACGCGTTTTCACGACATCGTAATTCTTTAAAATAAAAGCGGTTTACAAATAAAACGCACATAAGCTAGCAGGTATTAAAATCAGATAAAATCAAATACAATAGTTAAGCGACCGTGCTAGAACCACGGAACCCGGGAATGCCTAACACCTTCTCCCGGGTTAACAGAATTCCTTACTCGGATTTCTGGTTCGCGGACTGTTAACAGAGTCATAAATTTCCTCGGTTCGAGATACAACCGGTGACTTAGGACACCATTAATCTCTCAAGTGGCGACTCTGAATAATTAATAATTAAATCCCGTTCCGATTGTCCTTTAAATGGAAAAACTCCTTTACGCCCTTATGGGTGTAGGTGAAAAAGGAGGTGTGACACATATCATCTTGTAAGCTAATCTTGGGTTGGCTCTTCTTCGCACGTAATCCCATGCAGACTTTACTGTAAAATGTCCCCTTGTTTGAAGCATCCAGAAAGGAGTATCTAACTGTGAACTTTCAGTTGGTGGTCTAATATTCGGCACAATGTGGTGTGCCAAACCTTCAGGTAGGCTCTCAAACATTTTATCCACATTCCACATACCATTTTCAACCATATCATTGACATTATGAATATCCTCATCGATACCAAAATCTGCCGGTACTTGAAAATATAAGGCTCCTATCTTAGTCCAATTGTCGAACCAGAATAGAGCTGATCCCATTCTCAGTTTCCATTAGATTTGATGCTCAATCAAGTCCCTACATTCTAGCATTTTTCTCCACGTGTGGGATCCACCCTTCCAAGGTACAATTATTGCATTTAGTTTCTTGCAGTACTTTTGACTAATAAATGCACTCCACAAACTGGGTTTTGTCCTGAAATTCCACCACAATTTGCAGAACAGTGCCTTGGATACATCATGTAGGGACCTGAAACCTATGCCTCCCTCCTCATAAGGCATACAAAGGTTAGTCCAAGATGCCCAATGTCTAGTGCTGCCTCCCACATTGCTGCTCCAGAAAAACTTGGCAAAAATGCTATGTAATTTGTTGATCACATAACTTGGTGGATTCACTGGTGACAACATATGAATTGGGATACTCTGCAGGACATTTGCGATCAAAACCACTCTGCCTCCTACAGATAGGATTTTGCCTTTCCATGACTGCATTTTGTCCATAGCCTTGGTGATTAATCCTTGGTAATAGTCTCCCCTTCTTCTTGCATAAAAAATAGGACAGCCAAGATAGGTCATAGGGAAACATTGTCTTCGTATACCTGTAATCCTTTCCACCTTGTTAATCACCTCATTATCCGTTAAATGATGCAGGTATATGGCTAATTTGGCTTTGTTCACCAGTTGACCAGATGATGATTCATAAGCTTTCAAAACCTCCATGACAAGTCTCAATGAAGTTTCATCAGATGAGCAGAAAATGATCGTATCATCAGCGTATGATAGATGATTTATTTTTGGGCTCCATTTTGGCATTCCAAAACCACAGAAATACAGGTTAGTGTGTAGTGAATTCAATCCCCGAGAAAGTGCTTCTGATGCCAGAATGAATAGAGTTGGTGACAAAGGGTCACCCTGTTTAACTCCCCTCGATGATTTGAAGAAACCATTAGGCTGACCACTTATAAGAACAGAGTACCAATTGTTCCCAATCAAATCAAAGATCAAGCCAATAAAAGCTTCAGGAAATCCCATTTTCCTTAGTATTTTGGTCAGGAATAGCCATGATAGCCTATCATAAGCTTTTGTCATATCAAGCTTAATCACAACATTTGGACCTGCTTTTATTCTCAACTTGATATCCGTAATAATTTCTTGAGTTAACAGCACGTTCTCAACTATGCTTTTGCCCTTCACAAAACCTGCCTGTTCCTCCGAGATTATGTTTGGTAATAATTCAACCAACCTCTCATTAATAACCCTAGAGAAAATCTTGTTAACAAAGTTGCTAAGACTGATTGGTCTCATGTCCGCAAAGGTCGTAACTTCTTTTTTCTTTGGTAATAAAACTAGGTTTGTGTGCGTCACACTCTTTGGCAAATGCTAACCGCAAAAGAATGCCTTGACCATGCGGACTACATCTTCTTCAAAAATTTCCCAGCATATTTGGTAAAAGGCTCCAGTGAATCCATCCGGTCCACCAGCTGAGTCCCCATTCAACCCCATAACTGCTCTCTTCACTTATTCATTGGAAGGCAAGGCCATCAATCTTTCATGTTGATCACTATCTACCATTGAAGGTACATGATTTAGAATGTCAAAATCATTTGGAACTGCAGTCTCAGTAAATTGATCCTTGTAGAACTTTATTGCTTCTTCTGCTATTAAGTGATCTTCTTCGATCCAGTTACCAAGGCTATTCTGGATCCTTGATAATTTCAGTCTCTTCCTTCTCCCATTAACTTGAGCGTGGAGAATTTAGTGTTTCTATCGCCATCTTTGAACCATGACATGCTAGCTTTTTGTCTCCAGAATTCTTCTTCTAATGCAAGATATTTAATCATTTCAGCTTGGACCCGTTTTAATCTTTGTCTATTCATCTGTGTAGGATTGACTTCATATTGTCTTTCATGAACCAAGACCACCTCCTCAAGGCTTGCAATCTTCTGGAATATATCCCCATATGTAGCTCTGCTCCAGGTAGATAGTGCTTGTTTAAGATTCTTTAACTTGTAGTTAAAAATTCATAAAGGGTTAGCACTAAAATCAGCATTCCAATTCTCTTTTACTACATCTTTGAAGGTTTCATGCTTTGTCTAGAAGTTAAGAAATTTGAATGACTTCTTAATTGGAGGAGTTTCTATATCACATTTCAGCAGCATTGGGCAATGATCAGACCCAATTTTGGATAGGTGAGTTATCTCCAATCCAGGAAATGTCTGTTGCAATTCATTATTGCCAAAACATCTGTCCAATCTTTTAAAAATGCAGTCCTCCTCTGATCTTCCATTCCACCATGTAAATATGCTTCCTTTAAAACCCAAGTCTGTCAAATTGCAGGTATTGATGCAGTGTCTGAAGTCATCTACTTCAATGAGAGAAACTAGCAAGCCCCCATATTTATCTTCCTCATCCCATATCACATTAAAGTTGCCTCCAACTAGCCAAGGTACCGTCATATCTGATGCCATTCCATACAACGTATCCCATAGTTCTATTCTTTCAGTGCGATCACATTTGGCATAGACTAGTGTAAGGATGAGCTCAACATGTGTTTCAGAGTGCATTAATCTCAAAGTCAGCTGTTGAGTCATGTTATATAAAATAGTAACCTCAAAAATGTCATCAATAAAAGCCCAAATCTTGTGTGACACATTCACCACAGCCTGTGCCAAACCAATTCTTGCTCTATACCTCTCCATTTTGTGAGACTGTTGCATAGGCTCAAGGATTCCTATGAACTCAAAATGATGTTTTCTATGCATTGTAATCAGCCTTTCAAATGCTTGCATTGTGTTTACTGACCTGACATTCCATATAATGGCATCCATTAAATGTTTTGGGATTTGGACAGTGTTCTCGTTGTTTGTACTCCACTAATTGGGACAGTAGAAGTCTCTTTTGACTGTTTCTTTTTTCGCTTTGCTGCAGATTTTACTTGTTCAATTAGTCTTGGCGACAGATCTCCCTGCTTGGCAACATTAAGGAAATTTTGTATAGTGGATTCCTCATCCATGTCTCCACCTTTACGTTCTGCGTTGTTAACTTGATCATGTGCTTCTACTTCTTCTTTTGATGTAACAATATCCTCTGCCTGGTTGATAAGTTCAGCATCTTTTGCAGCATGTTCATTGGTCAACAACATTGTATTGTTCAGTGGAACGTTACTTCCTGCTACATCCTGCACGGTGCTTAATGGAACAGTACTTCTTGCATAAAACTGCACTGTCATAGTTCGGTTCTTGTCTGCATTCTTGTCTTGTTTCTTGTCTGCATTTTCAGCTTCTTTCAAGACTTTACTAACAACATTATGTGAAGTCCCTCCTGGATCTATAGTATTAATGTTCCCCTCTTTTGTCTTTTCTGTTGCTGCATTTGTGCATTCGCTGATGCTTTGAATATTGATTGCATTGACATTACAATTAAAACTTTGATCCTCATCTTCCACTTCATTTCCTCCAAATTCTTCATTACTATGCATTGTATCTGGAATCTAACCATCTGCTAGGTCTTCCTCTATTTGGTTTAGCCATAGTCTCCCTCCTGCCCATTTTTCTTTTTCATTGGTCATGAATTTCTCAAAATCTGTATCTTCAACAAATTCATTTTCTTTGTTGTTTGCTAATTGTTGTTCAACTTTGGTGTCCTTTGAAGGAATGTCTTGACATGAAGTATTGACTTGAACAACATTATTTTTGAATGCTTTTTGGAACCAAAGGGCAGTTGACTCATTGTGAAAATGCTGCTCATTCCCAAAATCTTTTTGTACACAATGAGTTGTTGCTTCCCTATTTGCTGCATGATTTTTTATTGCTGTAGGATTGAAAGTAGGTGCTGCAGGGTTCAGTTTCTTGGGTTGTGTCTTGGATGATTGTTTCCTATATGAGCTAGGAGAAGTTACCTTTTGTACTATTTGTCTAGTTGAAAAATCAAATTCCTGCTCCTCAGACTCATTCTCTACACCTACCATGGAATTATTTTGCTGAATGTTGTTGCTTGTGGTTTTTTGAACTGGAGTTTCTTCCACAGTTGCCAATTGGTAACCTTCATTGATCTCACCATTTTCAATTTCTAGCACTACAAATTGGTTGGTTGTTTGTATTTGTTTTGTCACAGCTGTATTGTTAAGAAGAACTATTTCTTTCCCTTCTGCATTAGTACCTTCAGATTGTTTGCCTTTGTTTAGTCCCCTATTGTCTCGAACTTCCTTCCATCGAGGACATGCATTACCAACTACCTTACCACTAGTAAGGATCATCAAAGGAGCATCATTTTTTGCCGGTTTCTTAGTGCCTTGTTTCACATTTTCGACATTTTCCTGCTGCTGGACATTTTTGCTTTCCCTTAAATCAGGATTAATTCTCCAATATTCAAGCATGTCATGGACTTGTAACTTGCACTCTTTACAGTACTTTGGAAAATAATCATAGTTAATGGTTACCCATTCAGTTCTAACATCCCCATTTACTTCATTGACAATGTCCATCCGAACGTTCTTGGGGAGGTCAGCTAGCAGATCCACCAACACTTTAACACGAGCACAACTAGGTCTAGTTCTCTTGACAGTAGCCAAATCCAAGTGAAGGGGTTTACCTACAACAGAAGCTAGAGAGAACAAGCATTCTCTGACAAAATAGGTAGGCAGCAAATTAGGGAATGAAATCCAAGCCATTACCTTAGGTGTCTCCTCTCCAACTTTAAATTTTGCATCATAGATCAAAGTTCTTAGTTGAAATTCATCCCCATGCTTATCCTTAACATAGTACACACCTTTTGACGAGAAATATACGTAATCTTGCCATAATGAAAATTGAATCAAAATGTGCCTGTCACGAAGATATCCAATGTTGCAATCAGCTTTGATACCACATTGCATAGGAACAATTCGACGTATTTCATTGATTTCTGGCCATCCGTATGAAAATTTGCACACATCTGCCTGTTGCAGTCCTTCAATATAGTTCATACATTCAACTTCTGATTCTGTAAAGCATACTGTTGGTTGTCCTTGAAAGAGTTGGGCTTGTCTGGGGGGATTGGATAAACTACTGCTGCTCGATCTTGCATTGTCGAAGTACTAGTCGTGGGTTTTACAGCATTTGCATAATCCATAGTTTTTGGAACTTTTATTGTTGTCTCGTGCATGGCTGGGTGATGTTAAGGGGAGGCTGGGGAGGTGTCCCAGCGTTTGCGGGTAGCTGGCCACTGGCCATAGTGGCCATGGCAACACTCCGTGAAGGATCTTCCAACTGTAAAGTTTTTTTTAAAAACTTGAGACAACATAGATCAAAACTCTTTCGCGTCAACACTCTCTTTCACCTATGAAAACTCTTTTCCACGTTAATACTTATGACAAGAAAAGCACAATTTTTGCTAATTTGATGCTACAGTAACTCTTCAAAGCAAAATAAGATCTGTTTTTAATCTGTTGTTGATTTAGCTTCAGAACTTAGAATCACCCTTAAAAACAAACCATCCAAGCTTCACGTTAAATAAGCAGTAGCTATCGCTGGCAGAAATGTTGAAATTGGCTAATGGGAGGTTGTTGCTACAGTAACTCTTAAAAGTAAAATTAAAATCTATTTTGAATGGGGATAGATTTTAGGAAAAAATCAAAAGGAGGTTGTTCACAATGAGAAGGGTGTTCTTTTGGTACCAATATTGTGATCTTACCTTGCCGGATTCCGGAATTATGGCCGATGAATAGTGACAGGATCACTATTCATGGGATTACAAAGTCTCTGCTCCGGATTAAACTTTGAAATTTAAAGTTTTACTGAGGTTTGATTGGTATGGGAACTTTGACGATGGATTTCCTTGGCTGTCTTCTTGAAGGATAAAAGTTGAAGAAGAAAAAAAAAAGGTGTCTTTTATTTTGTTTTATTTTCTTAGGTAATGTAACAATTTCTCCCTGGTTTTCTTTGTTCTGCGGTTCTTTTTTAGGGATTTTTGCTTGAACTGGGCATAGTTAGTTCTTCTTTTATTAGGAATAGAGAAGTCTTGTGTTACGATATTAAATGGAGATAACTGCTCTTAACTTTGTCGTACCTTGAGAATAGTGAGTTGTTTAGTTGTGACGCCTAGGCTCAGTTCTTGACTCATATATTATAGTGCCTTAATTTGTTTTATTTTAACATTGCTTAACTGCTTTGACTAGAGAGTCAGGATAGATCCAATCCTAAGTGAGTTATATGTCAATGTGTATGTGAGGTTGTTGTGATATTATGTGCATGTCAGTTGATGCCTAGAACTTACCCCATGTGTTTGCAAAGCGAAATAATAGTCTTGTTCATTATAGGAAGTGATATAGGCATTTCTTTGTTTAGCCAATTATATGTCTGTGACCCGCCTAATTGTTGTGTATCCTAGTTAACCCTTTTAAGCCTGTAATCTTACTTCTTTGGCAACCACACTACAATCCTGATCCATTTAATTTGAATTGGCTATCTGCTTGAACCTTTTACCTCATTTGAGCACCTAAAATTTTTATGAGCATGTGAAAGCTAAAGTTGAGGTATGGTCGGGTTTTTGAGTGAAACTATTGAAAAGGGATAAAGGTGCATTACTGGAAAAATTGTGAAAGCCACTTGTAGGGAATTGAAAGAAAAAAAAAAGAGTGAGTGTTCTTGAAAATAAAAAAAATCAAAACATAAAAAAATGGATTCCATACTAGTGGTAGTTCTCATCTTGTTTGTGCTTAAAGATATTGGGAGCTTGATGCTATTATGTATGAAGGTTGGGGTTTGGTTCAACACAAGTGTGGTGTTTAAATTATGAAATTGTATATATTAAAGTGTTTAGGGAGGAATAGTTACTATATCCAAATGTATCCTACCCATCTTGCGGCCTACATTACAACCAAAATAAAGTCCTATTTGATCCTTGACTGAATGAGCACAAATTAGTAGATTACTACACTTCGGGCAATCCTATGGTACGTTTTTTGTGGCGCATGAATTTTATTTCTGAGCGTGAGTGAATTCTTTTTATCTTGAGTTCCTATTTGTTCTTGAATTTTATTGTGTGTGGAACTACTCTCGATCTTTAGTGTGAGGACACATTATTTGTGAAGGTAAGGTGATACCTTTAGCCTCTATGTTAGAGAAAGTGAGCGAAATTTTGAAAAATACGTGGTTCATTTAAGTTGAGTCTTTGAGGCTAGGATGTTATGATATGGTGCTTAGTCTGCTTTAAATATTCTTGGCATGATGCGTTAAGGAAGTTGTCTCATAAGAAGGTCGTCTCTATGTGAAGTGCAGTTTGATTGCTCGAGGACGAGCAATGGTTCAAGTGTCGGGTGTTGATGCTAGGCTAGAAACCCATATTTTAGTCAAAATTTACACTATAATCACTGCATTTTACTTGTGGTTGAGCTTAAATAATGGTAATTTGTGCTTATTACATGTTTTATGCCTTGTAGGAAATGATTCCGAGCTATTAAGATAGTTTGAAGCTAATTTGAGCAAGTTGGAGCTTTGAAGTCTGAGTAAAAGCCCAAAAATTAAGCCGTGATCACATTTGGGAGTCGAGAACCAAGTCTGGATGTAAAAAAGTGAGAAAACAAAATTACTCTAAGAAAACTACACTACTGCCCCGCTCCATGCGCAGTGGGGCACTAGTGCAAAATTCTTGCAAGGTAAGAAAATAGGCCTTTGAACTTTCTCACTAATGCGGCACATAGTACGTCGCCCGGTGCACCGCGGTAGGGTATTTTCTCATCCAACTTTTTTTACATCAGCTTGGAAAGGATAGTTTCATCCGGGCTCGTTCCTACATGGTATAAATACATCAAAAACACAAATTTTAAAGGACTTTTGACCTTGGAAACTTTGGGAGAGCATTGGAGGCTACAAGACACAGGATTTCGTCATATTTCCATCACTTCAATACAAGAGTTTGGATTATAATGTTAGATTGATATTTTCTTATTCTTTAATTATATTTGTGTGATTTCTCCATGATTATGGAGTAGTTTCTTTTAGGGCTTGACGGGTATGGTATTTTGATAAATATTTATGGATTCTAACTCTAGTTCTTTGCTTGAATTCATTTATGGAGCTTTGAATTGTTGCAACTTTATTCACGGATCATTTAATCAAAAGAGGAATATTTTGGTGATTATCTTTACATTATTTTGTTTGATTTAACTCATTTATTCTCTTAAGTAATCGAAAGCGCTTGTTGAATTGTTGATTAAATCAAGTTAGGAGAATATTCAAGAGGCGTTTTCCTAAAGACTAATCTACTAACGCGTGCGTGCATACTTTCACAGTGCTTACATTAATTCAACTCGTAGAGTTAAGACTTAATCGAGAGAGGAGTCTTGACTACACGTTTGAACTAATCATCGAGTGAATTCGTAAGAATAATTAGAACGTTAAAGTGAATTAAACTAGAGTTAAATCCCAAATAGCTATCTTGCACCTATCTTGTCAAACCCTTATTCCTCACATTGATAAGAAATCAACTCTGCTAATCTCTAGTTCTTTGCAGTCAATTGTTTTACTTTAGTAGTTAATCGTAGTTCGTAATCAATCCAAATCAAGTTTTGATCATCCTGAATAGCAGTTAAACCAGAAATTACTAGAGCATTATTTAAATTCAATTCCCATGGAGACAATAATTAAACTATACTATCTTTAACTAGCGAGCATCAATTTCATGTTATTTTTTGCACTCGTCAGCTACACGAACCAAATTGAAGAGCCAGTTCCATAAAAAGTTTTATGTGTATGTCTTTCTTTCTAGTTCAAAGTGTAGTAGGCATTTTGAATTGTATCTTTCAACTTTCTTAGAAGCAAATTGTACTAAGTAGTGGAGTTGTATCATTCAAGTTAGAGTTAACTTGAAGTAGTCGCAACAACATGTGGTGTGTTGCTACAAGGTTAGAGTTCATCCTTAGGTTTGCAAAAAGTTGTAAAGTCAAGTTGTATCTTTCAAGTTAGAATTAACTTGAAGTAGTCACAACAACTGTGATATGTTGCTATAAGGATTAGAGTTAATCCTTAGGTTTGCAAGAGGTTGTAAACTTTGTTGTTAGCTCAGAGCTGTAGTGAAGTGTTTGGGAAAGTTCTACAGGGTAGTAGGTCATGGTTTTTTCACCTTTTGAGCCGGGTGTTTTTCACGTAAAAATCCTTATATTCTTTACTTTCTTTATTATTTATTCCACAAATGTAGTGTAAGGAACACATAGAAGGACCGAGTCCTTCGATAATCTAGTGCACACGAAAATTAAACACCATACAAATCACCCCCTCTTGTATGGTATTGAATTATAAATCATCAATTTCTATCAGAGAACATTATCCTCAAAGAGAAAAATACTTTAGGAAAAGATCAAGATGAGTTCACTATCTAAAAACTGTAACGAGCAATTCACCACTATACCCCTATCCAATGATCGCTATTATTCTTTATAGAAGGAGAAGAGAAGAGATCACTTGCATATGACTGATGGATGCTTCAAATATAGTAAAAAAGAACCACATAATCAAGAACTATCATATGTGAAAAGTCGATTAGAAAAATGAGAGATTTAAAATAAGAAACATGAAGAAAGAACAAGTTCATGATAAAAAGAACTACAACAAAGGGTCATCCAAAGTGATGGTTGTTGCTTGGGAAAATAGTTTAGATGAGGACACTAAGTCACTAATTATGATAATGATGCTAAGCGAGCTCTTATAGCAATTAAAGAGTCTGAAGATGAACCTGATAAAAAATATGAGATAAGTTTTATAGACCAAAAGGATAAAATTAAATTTCTTTCTAAAGATAGACTATCAAAATTATTGTTAACTTTAATTGATGAATTTAAGAATATAAATTCTGAAAAAGAACAATTGTCAAAAGAGTAACTTTTTAAAAGCAAAGTGCAAAAACATGGAAATTAGAGCTCGTGAAACTGAAAAAGAAAATACTATTTTGAAGAACCAGGTTCATGCACTTGATATACCTGTTTTAGAACTTAGATCTGAAAATCTGAAATTGGCTAGTGACACACAACTCACGCTAGAGGGAGATTTAGGAAAGGTGAAATTGGGTTATATAAAAGGGATAAACAAGTAAGAGCTTTGAAAGAGGACTTCACTAAGATTAAGCATCGACTATATAGAACATGTAAATGGAACATCTCCTCTGATGCACTTTCATAGCTATAAGAATATTAAGTAGCAACAGAAGGGGACTTGGCTTTGGGAACTCTACACCTAAATGGGATCCCAAAAGCAAGTACCTCACACTTTCTGAGAATAAGCTTTTCACTCACTGTCTCCAAGGACTTGGTGATATGGCTGCCTAACATTATGCTCAAGGAAGATAAAGTTTGTGAGTCTTGTGCAAGGGGGAAGCATGTAAAGTTTTTTTTTTCAAAAGTAAAACAATGGTGAGTACTACTAGATATATGGAACTGGTCCATATGGATCTGTGTGGACCAATGAGGACAATGAGCAGATGTGGTAAGAGATATGTTATGGTGTTTGTTGATGATTACTGTAGATTTACTTGAAAACTGTTTTAACATCTAAAGATGAAGCATTTGACATGTTCACTTCATTTGTTAGAAAAATTCATAAACAACTAGGTATTGAGTTTAAGAATGCACAACAAAATAGATCATAATTTTTTTTGCTCATAGAACTCCACAACAAAATAAATTAGTTGAAAGAAAGAATAAGACTTGGAGGAAATGGCTAAGACTATGTTACTTTCTAGCAAATTGTCTCATAGCTTATGAGCAGAAGTTGTGAACACTGCATGCTAAATCGTAAATAGATGCATGACTAGACCTCTTATTGAGAAAACTTCATATGAGTTACTAAAGGGAGTAATCCAAATATATCACATCTTAGGGCATTTGGATACAAATGCTTTGTTCATAACAATTAAAAAGACTCCCTATGAAAGTTTGATCTCAGAAATGATGAGGGAGTATTCTTGCAATATTCTTCACATAGTGAAGCCCATGAGATATACAATAAAGGAACTATGTGTGTAAAAAAGTGTGCATATTATCATTGATGAAACTAACATTCTTACTGAGAGGTAGGAACAAGATTGAGCTGACAAGAAATTCAAATGGTGAAACCGATGTTTGGCCTGGAGCTGTATCATATGAAGGACCATGTGATTATTACACCTTACGTTTTTTGTACGTGAAAGTATGCCATAAGTAAACTGATGAAAGTCCGAAAACGAGATATTACATTCCGCATTTTCGTACGTTAAAGCGTCGTCATGCGTTAAAGCTTCATCGTAAGTTAATCGACATAAGTTCGGGAATGAGATTCATTTTGGGATTATAAGTATTACTCTATTTCAAATAAGTGGTAAGTTAATTCGTGAATATAAGAGGGCAAGTGAATCAAAGAAACTGAGTTCAGTCGAATTTTGGCAATTTGGGGATAAAATACAGTCCAAGATATAATACCCGTATTTATAGACTAGTGACATACAATGTACCACATGACCATGAGAGAAAGGAGTATAAAGTGAGTAATATTTTAAATAATTTGAGAAAATTCTTAATTATGTGAATAATTGGTTAATTATCGGTCAGTGGGAGATTAATAAGATAACAAAAAAAATTAATAAATTGTGATTGGGATAAGGCCAAAAAGTCCAAAACGTGGCTGCCAAGGGACTAAGTAAGAAGTGACTCTTAAGTCACAATTCAAGGTGTCAAAATTAATATGTTTAGTTCGCTTAGTCACCATACGAGGTGGGGCCCACAAGTCATAGTGTTATAAAATCTTTCCTATATTATTAAGTGAGATACACATATTTGCTAGGTAACTGATGGATTCTAAATAAGCTAATATGAAGCCTTATAATGATACGCAACATGAGATATGATTTTAAGAGAGCACGGCACAATCTTTCTCAAGAATATCATATGAATGTTTCCCTACTTCGATCCACCGTTATGTGTGTTGAAATTGACGTGTGTTTGAGGAATTGTCAAAGAGAATTGGATCAGGTATGTTAAGGCTATCCCTTCTTTCTTTTGGCATGATCCATACGATAAAAATGAAACGTGCAAATGCACAATTTCCATACATGACTCTATTCATAGAAATATTAGAGATGTTTATGTTTTTGATTCCCCATGTGTTATATTATTCTATCATCTATTCACGGGTCTAAAAAAATACATAAGTTTGAAAAGTTTACTTCATGATATTATTCAAAGACAACGGTCTTATGACATTCCAAGAAATTTTATTGACGTACTTCTCATGCATTACATTCATGTACATTGACCCATGACCAGATGGCGTTATATACGCCTATATATGTATATATATGTATATGGGATATGGGAAAAGGTTACAACATTATATACGCACCACCACTTGATCAGTTGGTATACGTTGATGAGTTGCCCACAGTGGCCGAGATGATATGATGAGATGCCCTCAGAGGATTGCCCATGCATGGTATGACATTTATATGCATATACATGACATTATAAAAAATAAAATGATTTACAGAGCTATGAAAACGTACATGTGGAGTCTTTTACTCCATGTTTCTCTCATGATTATTATTTGCTGATTTTCATTCCTTACATACTCGGTACATTATTTGTACTGACGTTCCTTTTGCCCGGGGATGCTGCGTTTCATTCCCATAGGTCCCGATAGATAGGTCGAGAGTCCTCCAAGTAGGCTATCAGCTCAGTGGAAGATGTTGGTGCGCTCCATTTGTTCCGGAATTGCTTATTTAGTCAGTATAATTAGGACATGTATGGATTGATATGGCGGGGCTCAGTCCCGACCTTTATGATACTTATGTACTCTTAGAGACTTGTGACAGATGTCATGTATACAAATACTTGTATGGCCTTATCTGCCTATGTTTTGAGTTTATAAATGATCATGTTGGCCTATTAGGCCGTATGCCACGTGTATATGGTGATGTAATAATAAAGGTACGTTACATCGGTACTCGGTTGAGTAAGGTACTGGGTGCCCGTCGCATCCCATCGGTTTGGGTCATAACAAAAGTGGTATTAGAGCAGTTCTTTCCTAGGGAGTCTATAAGCCGTGTCTAGTAGAGTCTTGTTTATGGGTGTGTTGTGCACCACACTTATAAGCAGGAGGCTACAGGGCATTTAGGATTGTCACTCTTTCTTCTTACTTTAGATCGTGTGGTAAAGCTCACTTATAAGAATTCAAATTCTTAACTTCTATTTTATTCGTAATAAGATGATGCCTACATTCAGAAAGACGATTGATAGGAGATGTAGATGTGGAAGTGTTGAGTTAGAGGAACTCGATTTTGCATCTTGCTTATGATGAGTAAATGTGAGGTCTTTAGCAGATCCTGGTACTAAAAGTTGTACGGTTCTTGATAAGGAGCTTGTAGGAAAGAGTACTTATCTACTCTTACGGTAAAAAGACAACAATAGAGCTGAAAGTTAGATACAAGTTTCAATATGTAAAGGAAGCTAGGTAAAAGAGGGTACGAGGTACCCGATTAATGATGATCATCCTTATTTACCATTTAGGAAGAGAGATATAAGCATTTTGAGTTACCTTCAACAGTAACAGAGGTATGTACAATTGGCCATGACGATCTAAGTTATGCTTTATGGGAGTTAACAAATATGGTTTAAGAGGAGGACATAACATCACGATCCGGCTGGGTTTAGAGTGACCCAAAATGGTGGATGAATTGTTTGTGCTAGTTAACATTGCCGAAGGATATTGCAAATGTGCTAATAAATCTCCTTGTGAGACACCCACATGGTGCATTCTAAACTAGTACAACTAGATATGAGTAGTAAAAAGATAGGCACTGGAAGCCTGGAAAGGATAAATATTATCTTAGTATGGCTTCCATCCCTAGTAGAGAGATAATGTTAAGCAACCCAAAGAGCCAGTGGATGGATCAAAGGGGAGCTAAAAGCAAAAGAATATCTTGTCGAAGTTTTTAGAATAAAGTGATAGACAGAAATGTTAGCAAGAAATAAGAATAGAGTTAATGAAGTATTATTAGTAAAACATGATATATGGATGACAACGGTAGATAAAAAATGAATGAATGACAGCATTACAGAGTCTATAGTCAAGTGAAAAAAAAAGACGAGAGGTGATGGGCCTTAAGACAACAAAAAAGTATAGGCTATACAATCACATCCTCATTTCGAGAAATAAGTTTGCAACTCTAACGTGATTAACAGAAGGAAATGTTAGACCCTAGAGTAATAGAAATCATTATGGACTGGTGAATAAGATAAACTAAAAATGAATTAGAGACTGAGTAATTTGATAATAGTCAGCATCATGAGAATTCAGATTGCGTTCCAGCGATAATAAAATAGACAACAGAAGGAGATCCATGATGAATTCATAGAATGGTCACTCAGGAAGACGCTTCCCTAAATTAAGAAATGTGAGCAAAGTTAAGCTTAAGGGATTATATGTGCCAGTTACACTAAGTGTCACCATCGCGAGTAAGGAATTTTGTTATCCTTGGTACAGAAGGATTACCGCGAGGCGAGTAAGGGTCATCGATAATGTGAAAAAGGATGCCAAAGATGAAGAGGTAAAACATCTGTAGGTAGGTCATCGTAGCTCCAACTCTTAGTACTCCCCTAAAGGGGGGAATATGGAATGATGTGACATTAATCCATAATTAAGTGGTTCTAGTAATTATGGAATGGTAAAGGAAGAAAGCGAAAAAAATAAAAAAGGGATGAGATTACAATTATCCAAATCCTACATATATGCTACAATTCCAGAACATTATGCAAACACGACGTCAGGGATATAAAGTAAGGGTTCTCTCCCAGATGTTATTAATAAATAAATGCGAATGAACACTTAATATATAAGGAGCCGGTGCAAGAGGCATGTTAAGACATAGGAAATAACCCAAGAAATGTTACGCGGAATATCGATATGAGAATGGGCCAACGAGTAGTTAGTAGCTGATTTAGGAAGAGCCTAGTTATGGCTAGACAAGAGGATACAAACAAATCAACAGATTATGCAAGATAAACATAGTGAACCCCAACATGGAAATTGAGTCTCGCAGTATGATATCGTGATCCTTGAGAAATATTCAGATATGAGTTGGGATAGTAAAAGGTACCATATGAGTATTATGGAAATAAAAGAGAATGTCACTAGGAAGACAATAGAAATATTAGTTCAGAAGAGACCCTACAAGCACAAGGGCGTGGAGGTAAGTAACTACGGATAATTAGAGGCGAGGAAGAACATCAAAAATTCCATCGGGTATACGATGTAAAAAGATCGCAACTTAATAAGAGTCAGAGGGTCCTCCCTAAGTATTACAATGGGAGACTAGCCGAGAAAATAATGAAGAAGGCTTCAACCTAAATATAGGAACTCGAAGGAGAAATGGTTGTGTAAAAGAAGTCTCACAACAAATTGAAGGTTATATTCGAGACCATATGAGTTGCACAAAAATTCTGGCATGCGTGGGAACTAGGATAAGTTAAGTATGCACGCAGCAAGGGGCGGAAAGACGAGAAAAAGTAATTGCGTACATTTAAAGAAAGCTGAGATAGAACGAAAAGAATTATTCAACCAATGATCCAGAGTTAGTATATTATGGATACACACAAGATTTTGGAGTATTATCCATGCAACATATATATTGACAATTATACAGATATAGAAGACTCCGGTATAAGTTAAAAGAACGAATTGAGCCCAGGGCATAGACAAAGGATTGAGCTGTTAGAAGATTGTATCACGGATATTCCATAACGCCCATGAAAGGCTAAAGTAATAACTAATACCAGGAGCCGCAGATCAAAAGATAACTTAAGCATACATGAAAACTGATCAGAAGTTAGAAGAAACTAAAGAGTTATATCAACCAAGTAAAGTAGGAATCTGATTATTGGACCAAGAAAATTATAGAAATCTTGATTAAGAACATTGCAAGATCACCCTTAATATCAGAGGTACAAAAGAGATAGTACATTAGCCATATTCTATAACGGCTCTACGATATTCCAGCCTCATAAGAAGTCAGTATGAAGCTCCCACCGGATTGTGTATGCACCAGAGGTGCAAGTATTATAATAGAGCTTCAAATTGTGGATGTGAAATCTACCTATATAGAAGGAAGGTCATGAAGGATATAAAAAAATGTGATGCGAAACTTTAAAATAAGTAAGGTAAAGGTGAACGACGTATTATATACTCAGATGCAGATGGTTGTAAATAGTCCATACTTCGGATATAAGCCTAAAAGCGCGGGGATTCAATATCCAGAAATGATAACAGCATTGTCAGTGGCATACCTTCCAGCCTATGATTTCTAAGTACCGAAAGATCTAATTAGAGAGTAAAAGAAGAGTTAGAGACGATGCAATGTCTCGCTTGATATTCCAGAAAAGCATAAGGGAATCGATTGCAAGCTAAAGTATGTTAGAATGATAAGGTTTTAGAAAAACAAGAGTAAGGATACGAAGAAGGAAAGTGAAAAAGTAACAGAAGTGGTATGGATAAGTCCTCGGGATTAAGCCGTGAAAACAAAGGAGCTGATGGTTCTTCTAAGTTATAAAAAGCTCAATATAGCTTGAATAAACTCAAAGGAGTCTAAGACTGGTAACATTTTGAACATATGGGATGCTGCCCTGGTAGCAGAATGAGGGTGTAATTATGATAAATAAAGGATAACGGTTAGGCCTTTGCTTGAGTAATGATTTGAAGAAGAATAAAAAAAAGGATTTCACGAATTGTAAGGGACTAAAATACCCATATAAGGTAACTCACATTAGGATGCTATAAAGTACGATTATGGAAGTATAGTATCACCCCTAGGTGGATCAATCTAATTACTCCAGATGTCCCAGTGAGACACGAGCCCTAGCGGCGGTGTTACATAAAAGATCAAGTTATGAGTGGTAAATGATGAATCAACATTAAGGTAAATCAATAATAGATGGATAAAAGTTCAAAAGTATGAGATGAGATTATACCATCAGTCTTAATGATAAACAACGAGAGTAACCAGAAGTTAGTTGCAGACCTTGTATACGGTGAAATCGGAGGGTCCAATTTCTCATCATCGGGACACATCAGAAGATCATCTCGAAGGATCAAGGCTACAGGTCCACGGTCAAGTTCCTCTCTCGAGATTTGTCGATGATCGACCAGGGGATAATGTTGACCACGGCTGTGATAGATTTGGGGAGTTCTTAAGGCACACGGCTAGGACTGACATAGTTTAGTAGGCTACCCTAACCCTGAACCAGGGTGTCATCTAACTGTCCCATCTCTTTTTCTTTGTCATTAATGTCATTTTGTACTATGTTGGGATTTCCCTCCTATATAAAGGGGATCCTTTTCATTTTGTAAGTTTTGGTTTTTTCAGTTGCTCCACACGAAATATACAAGAACATTTACTTTATTCTCTAACACATTCTTTTGATATTATAGCTTCCATTTATTATCTTCATTATTGTTCTTCATTCATTGCTTATCATTGGCTATAAGGAGATTTCATTAATTTTACTTCAATTGTTAGCCATGCTTCGATCACCTCCGATAGCTCATAATCGAACTCCGGAATCGACTTTGAGGCCCCCGAATCAAAAGCTCGAGGCCCCAATTGTTAACCTATCGGTTTGATTATCACTTTACTCCTTACTCTTATCTCGTTTCTAAGCCTCACACTTAGCATCAACTGCTTAACAACTAGCATAAAAATAGATCACGCATTTTTAGAGTCCCATAATCAAACTTAGTTGTTTTTACCATTTTCACGGTAAACAGTATGGCACCCACCGTAGGGCTAAAAATAATAGTGATTATTTTCTTGCTGGTTTTACTACATAACGCAAGTTATCTTTCATACTTTCTCTTGTCCAAGATCTTCGATTTCAAGTCAAAATGTCTAACTCAGTGAATGGAGGTGAAAACAACAATCTCGAGGACCACGGAGAAAACGGTGTGGCTGCTCCAGGTGTTGGTGTGACACCACGAAACCCTGGGAATACAACGGAACCAATCCCCATGGACGCGGTCTCACGCGACGCCCAACACATTGACATAAGCTCCTATACTGATAGAAGCGTGCACCAAGGGGATCCACAAGAAGTTCAGAAAACCCCAACCAAGGAAGAACGGGAGGTTAGCCTTCATGTTATTTTTGAAATGTTGCAGGCACAACAGCTGGCTATTGCTCAGCTACAAAGTCACCAGAAAATTTCTAGCATGGTAGCACTGGGGACAGCTCCCCCGACCGAACAGGTACCGGAGAGATCGAGTAATAACGGTTCGATGACCGATCCCGTAATCATAAAGATGCTCGAGGACCACACCAAAAGGATCGAATTAGGCGAGAATATGATAGAAGCCAACGATAAGAAGGTCGGGACTTATAACTTCAGGGTCGACCAAATTCCTGGCGGACCCCCGATCTTGAAAGGTGTGGATTCAAAGAAGTTCATACAAAGGCCGTTCCCAGAGGAAGTGGCTCCAAAACCCATTCCAAAGAAGTTCAGAATGCTAGACCTCCCAAAATACAACGGTACCTCAAATCCCAATGAGCACGTTACTGCTTACACTTGCCAGTAAAGGGCAACGACATAAGGGATGACGAGATCGATTCCGTCTTACTAAAGAAGTTTAGGGAAATACTCTCGAAGGGGGCCATGATGTGGTATCACAACCCAGATCTTAACTCCATAGACTCATTTGCCATGCTGGCACACTCCTTCATAAAGGCACATGCCGATGCCATCAAAGTAGCAAAGAGGAAATGTGACGTGTTCAAGATCAAGCAGAGGGAGAACGAAATGATGCGAGAATTCGTATCTCGCTTCCAAATGGAACGAATGGAACTACCACCGGTCTCCGACAACTGGGTAGTGCAGGACTTTACTCAAGGTCTGAATGAACGAAGCTCGGTGACTTCAAAGCAGTTGAAACAAAATTTAGTCTAGTATCCCGCTATGACCTGATTGGACGTCCACAACAGATACCAGTCGAAGTTCAGGGTCGAGGACGACTAGCTAGGATCCCCCTCAGTCTCAGTATACCTAAGTAGGCTTCTGGCGAATGAGCCAAAGCCAAACAAAGAAAGATATCAGCCATACACCGAAGATAGAAGGAATGCCCCGAGGCGTAACCCACCTCGCAATGATCGAAGGATAGACCAAGGACAGAATCCTTAGGGACTTATTAACAGAGCCGGATTTGATTGGAACGCGGGGCCAATGGAGGTACCTTGCTTATCAGAGTACAACTTCAATGTCGATGTATCAGACATCGTGTTCGCCATCAGCAAAATCAGAGACGCCAAGTGGCCTAGGCTTGTGTAATCAGATCCTTCACAAAGGAATCATAACTTAGTGTGTGAATTTCACAACACGCACGGCCACAGGACTGAGGATTGCCACCAACTCCGAGAAGAGGTAGCCCGACTACTTAACAAAGGTCACCTCC
Source organism: Nicotiana sylvestris (assembly GCF_000393655.2). NCBI lineage: Eukaryota > Viridiplantae > Streptophyta > Magnoliopsida > Solanales > Solanaceae > Nicotiana > Nicotiana sylvestris. Next base: position 62,730,172 of record NC_091058.1, read on the forward strand.
GGGAATTCCTCAGCGACCGAGCCAAAAGTCAGTTCCGAGAAAGAGAGGCAACCAAGAAGAACGAAACAAATGAGCCACAGCATGTCATCCACATGATCTTGGGGGGTATCGATGACCCACAAGAGCCCGTGATGAGAAGGACAAAAATATCCATTACCAGAGAGAAGCAAACCTGGGGGTATATACCCGAGGATGCTCTCACGTTCAGCAAAGAGGACACCGAGACCTTGTCTCAACCCCACAATGACGCACTGGTAATCTCTTTCCTTGTAAATACATTTCAAATAAAACATGTGCTCATCTATCCAGGTAGCTCGACCAACATTATCAGGTCGAGGGTAATAGAGCAGCTTAGACTGCTCAACCAAATCATGCCCGCCACTCGAGTCCTCAACGGATTCAACATGGCAAGTGAAACAACGAAAGGAGAAATCACCCTCCTAGTCAATGTGGCCGGCACAACCCAGAATGTCAAATTCCATGTCATTGAAGGAGACATGAGGTACAACGCCTTATTCGGGAGGCCGTGGATACACTGAATGAGAGCAGTACCATCCACCCTCCACCAAATGATGAAATTCACGATGAAGGATGGAATTAAAACCGTCTATAGGGAACAACATGCGGCAAGAGAAATGTTCGCGGTACACGATGTGGCGCTGGCACCAATACCTCCATTCGCAAAGGGGCCAAAGGGTAACAAAACTACACCTTTAGTTAAGCCCGATTAAATAGAGCAAAGGACTATACTGCATGCTCATCACCAGCAAGTAGAACACATCGGACTTCGAAACATCGCCGACATATCCCACACTAAGGTATAACCATCTCCCTTTTCATTTTATATTTCATGCTAACCTTTATGCAGACGCCCGACTGAAGTAGTCAAAGCGCTAACCCAGCCCGAAGACCTTAAGGTTTTAAAGCATCCGTTGCACTCTTTTCCTTCGACCGAGTTTTTTGTCCCGAAAAGGTTTTTCCGGCAAGGTTTTTAATGAGGCAACATCCACATGCTACCTAAGGACAACTCGACAAGTATTCAAGGCTTCTTTTTCCATCAACCTCGAACACTGGGGGGCATCCCCCTAGAAGGCCATCCACTCGGAAAAGCCAAGAAATACCAAATGGGGTCCCAATAGGAAAATAATGTACTGGGCCAAACGGTCGAATGAACCGTGTCCGTATAGCCGGGACCCTGACGGAGAAAACATGTACACTTGTACGAAATAATTGAAGAATATCTGTTAGCAAAGCATCTCACACTCCAAAAAGAAGCTCGGCACCCTCGCAAAAACATCTCCCAGGCCGAAGTGCCCCGAGCACTCAGGGACTGGCGTCAATAATTCAACACCTGAACGACCTCCGGGTCGGAACTCCAAACTCATAAGCCCTCAATGAGGAAACATGAAAATCACGAAACACCTCCAAGGCTGAAAGTGCCACGAGCACTCGGGGCTGGTGTCAAATTCTCAAAAGGTGCACGACCTCAGGGTCAGAATCTCTGAAATCGTAAGCCCTCAATGAGGCAATACAAAATTTACAAGTAACGGCTTCCGAGCCAAGATACCCTCGATGACTTAGGGACTATCGCCAAACACCATTGATTAAAAAACTTGAGGCCATAAGACCCCAAACGGGCAGACTCAGTCCTGTAAGACCTATATAAGGCAACAACAAAAACTATAAGACCTCAAACGCATAAAAATTCTATAAGACCTCAAGCAAGGCATGAACCATACTTGTACCAAGTATCCAAAACTATAAGACCTCAAAGTCATGTAAAACGTGTAAGACCTTACTAAAGGCATAAACCCGACCTCAAAGTTTCGGGTATATATCGAACTTGTAAGACCCCTAAAAAGGCATACACTCGATATAGATGCCGAAACTACTTCACTCGGGACTTAAAGGCTTCGGTAGAACACAAATGACTCCGGTCATAAGGTTGTACTAGCCAAACTAACGTGACTCGGGGACACCCGACCGTCGCTACAAAATCACAGGCTTTCAGTTACTTCGATCTACTTTGAAAAAACCGGTTAAACAGGCTACCCTCGACATAGGCAAAAAAGCTTTGACCATGTCTGCTCCAAATCACAGGCTTCAAGCTACTCAGCCTCCGAGACAAACCTCCCTAGGTGCTCTATTATCGCCACATAACGACTCATAATCGAGGTTTTTATTGAACCGTCGAAGAGTCAGGCAAAAATCATTTCAAAAAGTCCTTAAGAAGGGAAAAATAAAGCCAATAAAAGGTCGCTTCGACCCAAGGCATAAGAGCCATTGACACCAGCCCGCACAAATACAAAACATGAGGGTCGAATGAGCTCGATTCAAAACTCGATTCGGAGGCTGAACCTAAAACAGTTAACTATATATGCCTAAGGGCAAAGTAAGAGCCATTGTCGCCAGCCCACACTAAAAGGCCGTATCGGCCCAAGGCGTAAGAGCCATTGTTGCCAGCCTGCACAAATACAAAACTTGACGGTTGAATAAGCTCAAGTCGAAACCCGATTCAGAGAACTGAACCCAAAATAGTTAACTATATATGCCTATGGGCAAGGCGTAAGAGCCGTTGGCACTAACCCACATAAAAGGTCGCATCGACCAAGTGCGTAAGAGCCTACGTGCCAGCCTAATGAGCCCCAGGGCCATATCACGACTCTAAGTATTCCTACCAACTCAAAGACCGGTTCACCTGGCCAAATTCAAGACAGAAAGAGATACAAAGGAAATAAACCTGCAAGGTTTTCTTTTATACACATATGCGAAAAAATGCAATCTCCATCCACAAACATGCTTTGAAAATTCTATATACAGATGGTGAAATCTACGCCCCCTGGAAGCTATGGCCCGCCAGCCTTGTCTTCGCTTTCTTCGGCATCGGACAGAAGTAACCGAGCATCACGCTTGTCCGCCCTCGCTCGCACCAATACTTCTGAAAGGGCAAAACTCCTAGCACGGATCTCCCCGAGGGTCTTTCTTCGAGACTTGCAATGAGAATATTCTTTAATCCTTTTTTTTGCGGTCGAGGATCCTTCTCAGCTCAGCTTGAGCATCAGTAGCGTCCTTTAAATAGATTGCCATTTCCTGGTCAGCCGTAGTTTGGCTCATTACGGCTTCAGCCCGGGCATCAACGATCTCAGACCTAACCTTCGAAAGCTCGAACTCAAGCTCCTTAATGAAATCAGTTTGAACCAAAGCATTGTCACAAGGCAAGCGAAGTTGAGCCTCAAAAGCGGGAAATTTAGCCAGAGCACCCTTCCCTTCTGAAACCTGAGCCTCCGCTCGAGCTTTTAACTCATCATGCTCGACCAGCTTCATCCCGAAGGCGCTCCAGGGCCTTCGTATTTTTTTTTGCAACTGAAATAAATGAAGCGTTAGACTCAGAAGCTAGATGGATGAATGCACGCTCACCTGGGACAGAATATTCCCTACTCCTTCAAGTAGTTCTTATAATTCAAGCTCTGGCTCACCTCACACCTCAAGTGTACCAACTCGACTTCCTTTTCATCGCAAAGGAGCCTAAGGGATCTCTTCTCATCCAGAGCTTTCCGTAGCTAGGCTTCACAACGAAGCAACCTGGACTTAAGCTTGTCGAAGGCCTACAAAAGAAAACCAAATAAGGAAGAGAAAGCGCGAAGCTCGAAAGGTCTGGACCGAGACTCATCGCGAAGTGAAGACACTGGGATTCCTCTGACACGACCTGAATCTCCCACCATCGGGAGTCGTGATGGCGCCTACTTGTAGAAGCTAGGCAAGCCACTAAACATAGAAATTTCTAACTCTTTTGTTTTTAACCCTTTTTAACAATCTGAGTTAACAGGTGTCCAACATTTAGATATTAAGGATAAATGAAATCAAACGGAAGACTTAATCTAATATAATAACAAAAACCAGTAAGATAATGACAACACACATCTATACCCGGAATCCAGTGTCACAATATCACGGACGTACAAAGATTACTACAACAAATGTCTGAACGAAATACAATCTATCTCGAAATCTAATGAAAATAGAGTACATAATAAAGTAGAAGAGAACGATGGGCTTGCGGACGCCTGCAGGACTACCTCAGGATCTCTAGATGGACTGAAGGCAGACTCCCCAAGTGCTACTATCCAAAATCTGCTCTGGAATCTGCACATAGTGCAGAGTGTAGCATCAGCACAACCGACCCCATGTGCTGGTAAGTGCCTGGCCTAACCCCAGCGAGGTAGTGACGAGGCTAGGACTAGACTCCATATAAACCTGTGCAGTTATATAATATACAACAAAAAATAAACAGGAATAAACAATTAACATGGGAGGGGTACATGCTACGGGGCAAAATATCGAATCCAGCAGAAACTTAAGAGAAATATGAGAGAACAATTCAAGATTTACAACAAAACCATAATAACACTGTTGCGGCGTGCAACCCGATAGCTATCATTTAACACTGTTGCGGCGTGCAACCTGATCCACTTATATCACTATTGCAGCGTGCAAGGCGATCCAATATAACATTGTTGCGGCGTGCAACCTGATCCAACATAACATTGTTCCGGTGTGCAACCCGTTCCATATATAGTATTATTGCAGCATGCAACCCGATCCAACATAACATTTATATACCTTTAGTAACAACCATACCAAGAGTCCCGGGAAGGGATCAACAATAAACTACACTATCCCGGCAAGGGATTCGATAGTAAAAGTAAATACGTTCCGGCAAGGGAGAAACAACTATTACCAATTTTAACCCAACTTCTACGCATCTCAGCTAATACCAATACCCAATCATAAGTAATTTCCATGAAAACAAACTTAATCCTTGCTCAATATCGAGAATCATCAATTAAAGCATCCGTAGTACTATTTAAGAACACAAAATAAATTGCAATTTAAGACTCACGGTCATGCTCGACACCAATGTATAGATACTCGTCACCATGCCTATACGTCGTACTCAACAAGAAGCAAATAGAAAATAGTACACAACTCTTATTCCCTCCAGCTAAGGTTAGACCGAACACTTACCTCGAACTTCCACGACCAACTCAAACCTCAAACACTGCTTTTCATTTTAAATTTGACTCCAAATCAATTTTATCTAGACATAATCGACTTAATAACATCAATAAACGCTAAACAATTCAATTCCAATGCTTAATTATAGCTTTCCCATCATTCTTCCCAAAAAGTCAAAAATTGGCCCCGGGCCCGCTTAGTCAAACACGAGGTTCGGATCCAAAATCCGATCACCCATTCACGCACGAGCCCGAATATATATTTTGTTTTGAAATTCGACCCTAAAATGAGGTCAAATTCCCAAATAATCAAAAAGCCATAACTCGACCCAAATCCCTAATTTTCTACCCTTAATCTCATGTTTTAGGCCTAGAAATCTAGTGGGTGTTGATAAAACTGGAAGAAAACGAGCTTAGGGTTACATACTTATGAAGCTATGGTGAAGTTCCTCTTTAAAAATCGCCCAAGATGTGTGGAGAAGATGAAGTTTATGAAAATGGTGGAATTCCCATAATACATTCTGTTTTTGGAACTTAAAATAAATGGGCGAATTTGCTCTATGCGTTCGCGACAGGCTCATCATGTTCGTGATGAGCTAGGCCTGAGAGACCTTCGCGTTCGCGGAAATGGACTCACGTTCGCGGAGAACAAACTCCTCGAGCCTTCGCGTTCGCGGCCAGGAGGTCGCGTTCGTGTAGGTATAATACCCCTCCCCCTGCCCAGGCTCATAAGCTTTCGCGTTCGCGATACTAGGCCCGCATTTGCGAAGGGAAGACCCCCCTAAAGCTTTGTGTTCGCGACCTGGGTCTCGCATTTGCGTAGAAGGAAATTTCCTAATAACTCATCGCGTTCACGAGGGTCCTCCCGCGAACGCGAAGAAGAAAATACCAGCACATCAGAAACTGAAAAACCTGCAACTTTTATGAGTTCAAAAACCTTCTGAAACACATCCGAAACACACCCGAGCCCTTGGGGCTCCAAACCAAATATACGTACTAACTCAAAAACATCATATGAACTTATCCATGCAATCAAATCGCCAAATTAACCCCTTATGAATTAAACCTCAAATTCAATGAAATATTTCAAAACTTCTTAAAACATCCAATTTTGCATTTAAGGTCCGAATCACGTCAAACGGATTCTGTTTCTTATCAAACTTCACAGAATTATCTTAAATCACATATTAGACATGTACCGGGAGTCGGAACCAAAAGATGGGCCCGATACCAACTTGTTCCATTCAAAATTCATTTCCAAATCCTTTAAACAATTTCAGAAAATAATTTTCTTTAAAAAATTTATTTCTCAGGCTTGGGACCTAGGAATTTGATTCCGGGCATACGCCCAAGTCCCATATTTTCCTACGGATCCTTCGGGACCGTCAAATCATAGGTCCGGGTCCGTTTACCCAAAATGTTGACCGAAGTCAAATTATTCATTTTATAGTCAAAATTTATTATTTTTCATAGATTTTCACATATAAGCTTTTTAGCTACGTGCCTGGACTGTGCACGCAAATCGAGGTGATGCTAAAAGAAGTTTTTAAAGCCTCGGAATGCAAAATTTCATTTTAAAGCAAGAGGTCATCACATTTTCCACCTCTAAAATAATTGTTCGTCCTCAAACAGACAGAAGAAAGAAGTACATGAGTCGGGGAAAAGATGGGGATGACAGCTCTGCATATCAGACTCAAACTCCCAGGTCGATTCCTTAGGAGGCTGACCTCTCCACTGAACACGAACAGAAGGAAAACTCTTCGATCTCAACTGACGAACCTGTCGGTGTAGGATAGCTACCGACTCCTCCTCATAAGACAAGTCCTTGTCCAAACTGGACAGTGCTGAAATCTAACGCGTGGGATAGATCGTCGTGATACTTCTAAAGCATGGACACATGAAACACTGGATGCACGACTGACAAGCTCGGCGACAATGCAAGTTTATAAGCCACCTCTCCTACTCGATCAAGGATCTCAAACGGGCCAATGAACCTACGGCTAAGCTTGCCATTCTTCCCAAATCTCATCACGTCCTTCATTGGTGACAGTCGAAGAAAAACTCGCTCACCGACCATAAATGCTAAATCATGAACCTTGCGATCGACATAACTCTTTTGCCTGGACTAAGTTGTACGAAGCCTATCCTGAATGATTTTGACCTTGTCCAAGGCATCCTGAACCAGATCTGTCCCCAACAACCGAGCCTCTCCCAGCTCAAACCATCCAACCGGAGATCGACATCGCCTACCATATAAAGCCTCATAAGGAGCCATCTGGATACTCGACTGGTAGCTGTTGTTGCAGGCAAACTCTGCTAAAGGCAAAAATTGATCCCACGAGCCTCGAAAGTCAATGACACAAGATCGGAGCATATCTTCCAAAATCTGAATGGTCCGATCGGACTGCCTGTCTGTCTGAGGATGAAATGTTGTGCTCAACTATCACTAAATTGCTCTCCAGAAGTGTGAGGTAAACTGCGTACCTCGGTCCGAAATGATAGACACGAGCACACCATGAAGGCAAACAATCTCCCGGATATAGATCTCAGCTAACCTCTCAGAAGAATAGGAGATTGACACAAGAATGAAATACGCTGACTTGGTCAGCCTATCAACAATGACCCATACTGCGTCAAACTTTCTCCGAGTCTGCAGGAGTCCAACAACGAAATCTATAGTGATCCGCTCGCACCTCCACTCGAGAAGCTCAATCCTCTGAAATGAACCACCGGGCCTCTGATGCTCGTACTTAACCTACTGACAATTCAAACACCGAGCCACATATGCAACAATATCCTTCTTTATTCTCCACCGCCAATAATGCTGCCACAAATCCTGATACATCTTCGCGGCGCCCGTGAATAGAGTACCGGGAGCTATGAGCCTCCTCTAAAATCAACTCTTGGAGTCCATCCACATTAGGCATACAAACTCGACCCTGCAATCTCAAAACTCCATCATCACCTAAGTTAACTTGCTTGGCACCTCTGTGCTACACTGTGTCTCTAAGGACACACAAATGGGGATCATCATACTACCGATCACGGATACGCTCCAGTAATGATGAACAAGCGACTGTGCAAGCTAACACACGGTTGGGCTAAAAAACATCCAACCTCACGAACTGATTAGCCAAAGTCTGAATATCCAAAGCAAGCGGTCTCTCATCGACCGGAATATAAGCAAGATTGCCCATACTGGCTGACTTCCTACTCAAAGCACGGTTACCACATTGTCCTTTCCCATATGATATAAGATGGTGATATCATAGTCTTTCAACAACTCCAATCACCTCCTCTACCTCAAATTTAACTCCTTTTGCTTGAACAAATACTGAAGACTCTTATGATCCGTGAACACCTCACATGCCACGCCATACAGATAATGCCTCCAAATCTTCAATGCGTGAACAATGGCTGCCAAATCATGAATCGAGTAGTTCTTATCATGAATCTTTAACTGTTGTGAGGCATAGGCAATGACCTTGACATCCTGCATCAACACTGTACCAAGTACAATACGAGATGCATCACACTAAACTGTATAAGGCCCTGAACCTGTGGGCAAAACCAACACCGGTGCCGTAGTCAGAGCTGTCTTGAGCTTCTGAAAGCTCGCCTCACACTTGTCCGACCATCTGAACTGGGCACCCTTCTGGGTCAACCTGGTCATTGGAGATGCAATAGATGAGAACCCATCCACAAACTAACGATAATAGCTTGCCAATCCCAAGAAACTCCGAATCTCTGTAGATGATGCTGGTCTAGGTCAGTTCTTGACTGCCTCAATCATACAACATGACCCAGAAATGCAACTGAACTCAACAAGAACTCACACTTCGAGAACTTAGCATATAACTGACTATCCCTTAGAGTCTGAAGAACCACTCTGAGATGCTGCTCGTGCTCCTCCCGGCTGCGGGAATATATCAAAATATCATCAATGAAGACTATCATGAACGAGTCCAAATAAGGCCTGAACACTTGGTTCATCAAATCCATAAAAGCTGCTGTGTCATTTGTCAACCCGAATGACATCACCAAGAACTCATAATGCCCGTACCGAGTGTGGAAAGCTGTCTTGGGGACATCGGATGCCCTAATCCTCAACTGGTGGTAACCAGATCTCAAGTCAATCTTCGAAAATATCTTGGCACCCTGGAGCTGATCAAATGAATCATCAATCCTCGGTAATGGATACTTATTCTTGATTGTAACCTTGTTCAACTGCCGGTAATCATTACACATTCTCATCGACCCATCCTTCTTCTTAACAAACAACACCGGCGCACCTCAAGGCAAAACACTGGGTCTAATAAAACCCTTCTCGAGTAAGTCTTGCAACTGCTCCTTCAACTCTTTCAACTCAGGCAGGGCCATACGATACGACGAGATAGAAATGGGCTGAGAGCTCGGAGCCAAATCAATGCAAAAATCAATATCCCTGTCGGGTGGCATACCCGACAGGTCTGAAGGGAATACCTCAGGAAACTCATGAACAACGGGCACAGAATCAATAGAAGGAACCTCAACACTAGAATCACGAACAAATGCCAAATAGGCCAAACACCCCTTCTCGACCATACACCGAGCCTTCACATAAGAGATAACACTACGGGTAGAATGACCAGGAGTCCCTCTCTACTCTAAATGGGTTACACCCGGCAAAGCTAAGGTCACAGGCTTGGCATGACAGTCCAAGATAGCGTGGTAAGGTGATAACAAGTCCATTCCCAATATAACATCAAAATCAAACATGTCCAGAAGCAACAAAATCTACATGAGTCTCAAGACCCCCAATCACGACTATACTAGAGTGATGGACTCGATCTATCAAAATAGAATCACCCACCGGTATATACACATATACAGGGGCACTCAAGGAATCACTAGGCATGACCAGATATGGTGCAAAATAAGATGACACATAGGAGTACGTAGACCCTGGATCAAATAAAACAGAAACATCTTTGCCACAAAGCAGAACAATACCTGTGACAACTGCATCGGAAGCCTCAGCCTTATGCCTGGCTGGAAGAGCATAACATCGGGGCTGGGCCCCGCCACCCTAGACTACCTCTTTGGGACGGCCTACAACTGGCTGGCCTCTACCTTTAGCGGTCGGAGCTCCACCTCTAGCACCTCTACCTCCACCTCTAGCACCTCTACCTCCACCTCTAGCACCTCTACCCCCACTTCTAGCTAGCTGAGCGGTCTGTGGAACACCTGGTGCCTGAACAATAGCACGGGAACCCTACTACTGCGACTGAGTACCCACCAATCTCAAACAAGCCCTTCTGATATGACAATACTTACCACACTCAAAACATCCACCAGAGTGTTATAGTTGAGGAAACTGAGACTAACCCTGGCGGCCTGAATAGCCACTCTGAAAACTCTAGAGCGGCGGTGCACTGATAGGAGCTGGTAGTGCACTGTAGGGCTGCTGATCAGAATACTGCTTGTGAGAACCACGGCCACCTGAAGCACCGTGAGAAACCTAAAGTGCTGACTGAAAAGGCCTAGGAGGATGGCCTCTACCATACAAATCCTTGCCTCTAGACAAGGCAGCACTGAATCTGCCTAAATGATGGGGCCTCTTGTCCGACCCATGACCACCTCCCTGCGACAGAACCATCTCCACTCTCCTGGCCACATTGGCCACCTCATGGAAAGTAATCTCACTCCCAATCTCCCTAGCTATCTGAAGACGAATCGGCTGAATAAGTCCATCAATGAACCTCTTTACCCCCTTTCTCTCGATAGGAAGTATGATAAGAGCATGACGAGCCATGTCGATGAATCTGGTGTCATATTGGGTAACAGTCATGAAACTCTGCTGGAGACGCTCAAACTGCCTCCGATAGGCCTCTCTCTGAGTGATAGGGAGAAACTTCTCCATAAATAGCTGAGTAAACTGCTCCCAAGTCAAATCTGGTGATCCGGCTGGTCTAGCCAAATAGAAATCCCTCCACCAAATCTTGGCAGATCCAGACAAGCAAAAAGTGGCAAAATCGACCCTACTAGTCTCAACTATCCCTATGTTCCTAAGAACCTCATAACAACTGTTTAGATAATCCTAGGTATCCTTAGTAGATGCACCGCTGAAAGTAGTAGTAAAGAGCTTGGTGAACCTATCCAACCTCCACAAGGCATCCGCAGACATAGCTACTACATCACCGGTCTGAGCTACCATACCCGGCTGAACTACTCCAATTGGCTGAACTGTTGGAGTCTGAAACTGGGGAGCTACCTGCTCCTGGGTGCGAGTAGCAGGAGTTTGGGCTCCTCCTCTAGACTGAGAGATGGTTGGTGCTATAGGAAGTAAGCCTGTCCGGGTGACACTCGCCATAAGTCCTACTAGAAGGACCAGATCATCCTGAAGTACTAGGTAGCAATAAACCCCTCTGGGACCTGAGCTGGGCCCACCGGAACCGTCTGGGCTGAAACCTCATCATCAAAGTCAACCTGAGGCTCCACCGCTGGTGCTACTGCTCTGGGTTGAGCTCTGCCCCGGCCTCTAGCACGGCCTCGGCCTCGCCCTCTGCCCCTTGTGGGAGCTGCTGCTGGGGGCTTGGGCTACTGATCGGGGAATGAGGAAGCACGTGTTCTCGCCATCTGTGAAAGAATAGAGTAGAAAGTCAATTAGCATTGAGAAACCAAACCGCACGACAAGAGAGAACAAATGTGAAGTTTTTCCTAACTCTGTAGCCTCTAGGGGATAAATACAGACATCTCCGTACCGTTCCCTCAGACTCTACTAAGCTTGTCCGTGAATTGTGAGACCTATGTAACCTAGAGCTCTGATACCAACTTGTCACGACCCGGATTTCCCACCCTCGAGAGGCGTGATGGCACCTACTCGTAGAAGCTAGGCAAGCCACTAAACATAGAAATTTCAACTCTTTCATTTTTAACCCTTTTTAACAATTTGAGTTAACATGTGTCCAACATTTAGATATTAACAATAAATGAAATCAAACAGAAGACTTAATCTAATATAAAAAATAAAACTAGTACGATAATGACAACACACATCTCTACCCGGAATCCGGTGTCACAATATCATGGACGGACAGAGATTACTACAACAAATGTCTGAAAGAAATACAATCTGCCTCGAAATCTAATGAAAATAGAGTACATAATAAAGTAAAAGAGAATGTTGGGCATGCCGACGCCTGCAGGACTACATCGGGATCTCTGGCTGGACTGAAGGCAGACTCCCCAAGTGCTACTGTCCAAAAGATGCTCTAAAATCTGCACATAGTGCAGAATGTAGCATCAGCAAAACTGACCCCATGTGCTGGTAAGTGCCTAGCCTAACCCTGACGAGGTAGTGACGGGGCTAGGACTAGACTCTAGATAAACCTGTACAGTTATATAATATACAACGGAAAATAAACAGGAATAAACAATTAACATGGGATGGGTACATGCTACGGGGGAAATATCGAATCCAGCAGAAACTTAAGAGAAATATGAGAGAACAATTCAAGATTTACAACAAAACCATAATAACACTGTTGCAGTGCGCAACCCGATCCCTATCATTTAACATTGTTGCGACGTGAAACCTGATCCATTTATATCACTGTTGCGGCGTGTAACGCGATCCAATATAACATTATTGTGGTGTACAACCCGATCCATCATAACATTGTTGCGGCGTGCAACCCGTTCCATATATAGTATTATTACGGCATGCAACCCGATCCAACATAACATTTATATACCTTTAGCAACAACCATACCAAGAGTCCCGGCAAGGGATCAACAATAACTACACTATCCCGGCAAGGGATTCGACAGTAAAAGTAAATACGTCCCGGCAAGGGAGAAATAGCTATAACGAATCTTAACCCAACTTCTACTCATCTCATCTAACACCAATACTCAATCATAAGTAATTTCCACGAAAACAAACTTAATCCTTGCTCAATATCGAGAATCATCAATTAAAGCATCTATAGTACTATTTAAGAACACAAAATAAATTGCAATTTAAGACTCACGGTCATGCTCAACACCAACATAGAAATACTTGCCACCATGCCTATACGTCGTACTCAACAAGAAGAAAATAGCAAATAGGACACAACTCTTATTCCCTCAAGCTAAGGTTAGACCGAACACTTACCTCGAACTTCCACGGCCAACTCAAGCCTCAAACACCGCCTTTCCTTTTGAATTTGACTCCAAATCAATTGTATCTAGACATAATTGACTTAATAACATCAATAAACACTAAACAGTCCAATTCAAATGCTTAATTATAGCTTTCCCATCATTCTTCCCAAAAAGTCAAAAATTGACCCCAAGCCCGCTTGTTCAAACACGAGGTTTGTACCAAAATCCGATCACCCATTCACCCACGAGCCCGAATATATATTTTGTTTTGAAATCCGACCCCAAAACGAGGTCAAATTCCCAAATAATCAAAAAGCCCTAACTCTACCCCAATCCCTAATTTTCTACCCTTAATCTTATGTTTTAGGCCTAGAAATCTAGTGGGTGTTGATAAAAATGGAAGAAAACGAGCTTAGGATTACATACCTATGAAGCTATGGTGAAGTTCCTCTTCAAAAATCACCCAAGAGGTGTGGAGAAGATGAATTTTATGAAAAATGGTGGAATTCCCGTAATACATTCTATTTTTGAAACTTAAAATAACTGGGCGAATTTGCTCTATGCATTCGCGACAGGCTCATCGCGTTCACGATGAGCTAGGCCTGAGAGACCTTCGTGTTCACGGAAATGGGCACGCTTTCGCGGATAACTAACTCCTCGAGCCTTACCGTTTGCGTCCAGATGGTCGCGTTCGCATAGGTATAATACCCCTCCCCATGCCCAGGCTCATAAGCCTTTTAGTTTGCGATACCAGGCCCGTGTTCGCGAAGGGAAGACCCCCCCCCCAAAGCTTCACGTTCGCGACCTGGGTCTCGTGTTCGCGTAGAAGGAAATTTCCTTCAACAAGAATAACTCATCGCGTTCGCGAGGGTCTTCCCACGAATGTGAAGAAGAAAATACCAGCACACTAGAAACTGAAAAACATGCAACTTTTATGAGTTCAAAAACCTTTCGAAACACATCCGAAACACACCCGAGCCCTCGGGGCTCCAAACCAAACATACGTACTAACTCATAATAATCATATAAACTTATTCGTGCTATCAAATCGCCAAATTAACCCCTTAAACAACGAATTAAATCTCAAAATCAATGAAATATTTCAAAACTTCTTAAAACATCCAATTTTGCATTTAAGGTCCGAATCACGTCAAACAGATTCCGTTTCTTACCAAACATCACAGAATTATCTTAAATCACATATACGACCTGTACCGAGCGTCAAAACCAAAATAGGGGCCCGATACCAACATGTTCTAATCAAAATTCATTTCCAAATCCTTTAAACAATTTTAGAAAATAATTTTCTTTAAAAAAATCCATTTCTCGGGCTTGGGACCTTGAAATTCGATTCCGAGCATACGCCCAAGTACTATATTTTCCTATGGATCCTTCGGGACCGTCAAATCACGGGTCCGAGTCCGTTTACCCAAAATGTTGACCAAAGTCAAATTAATTTATTTTATAGTCAAAATTTATCATTTTTCACAGATTTCCACATATAAGCTTTCCGGGTATGCGCCCGGACTATGCACGCAAATTGAGGTAATGGTAAAAGAGGATTTTAAAGTCACGGAACGTAGAATTTCATTTTAAAACAAGTGATAACTTCTTGAGTCATCACATCCTCGAAGGCTGAACGCACGTCTGCCAACCTAGTTCCCTCAGCTCCGAAAGGGTCGAGTCCGATCGAGGCACGGTCGTTCGATGTATGCGACCCCAGATTTCTAGTATTCCTCGAAGTACTATCGGCGGAAGCATCTCTCTCTTATTGTTGTCATTCTTTAGCGCGGAAGCTGGCAACCCTTTTCTCTCTCGGAAGGCTCTACGATGCCTATAACATCAAGATTAATACACATAAAAGGGAAATTCCTCTACAAACGAAGGAAGGGAAAGGAAAAAATAGCACAACACGCACCATGATATTTTGCCTCCCATATACCTCTAGACAAAACTCGCCACTTTCGCTCATCATAGGTCGAGTGGGTCGCCAACTTCCGAACCCAATCTGGCAAATTAGGAATGTCGTCCAGCTCCCATGAAACCACTACAGATAAAGAAAAGAAGGCATGGTTATGAAACCAGCTTTCACCATAGATAAACTGGGAATGCATGGAATACGCCACTTACGAGTATAATTCCATTCCTCAGGGAACGACATAAGCTCCAAGGAGATAATGTCAGCGGTCCGCACTCGGACCAAGCGACTCATCCACTCGCGGTTTCCATCTTCCTCATCATCAACAACAAAGGGCGTGGTCGATCGACATTGCAAGGTTAGCAGACCTTGATGATGAAAGGGCCGGCACAGCCTAATAAGATGACTGAGCGTAAGTTCAAGCCCCACCTTCTCCGCGGAAAATCTCATCATCAACACTGTTCGCCAAAATGATGGGTGGATCTGCGCAAAGGTAACCCGATACTTCAAACAGAAGTCGAGCACAACTCTATCAAGGGGGCCCAGTGTGAAAGGATACGTATACACATTCAAAAATCCATCGACACGATCCGTGATGCCCTAATACAGGGAAAATATCTATAACACTACTTTCTCCTCCCCATCCGCAGTCTTTTCTCACTAACTCAAGGTGTTCTTCTCCTATCAAAGAAATAGTTTTTAAGGTACGTCAGTACTGAAGTAATGAACGACTTAACGCAGAAAAAGAGGGGTGACTACTTAAAATGGTGGGATCTCCAAAGCAGCAGAAACGACCCTATATATGGAAAAAGCGGAAACGATCCGCCTCCCTAAAAGGCCAACAGCATCATCGCCAGTCCCGAGGTGGTATCCAACCTCGAGGACCTCTATCATAAAGAAGTTAGGCTCTAAAAGGCCAACGACATCATCATGAGTCCCCAGGTGGTGCCCGACCTCGAGGACCTCTATCGAAAAGAAGTTAGGCTCTAAAAAGCCAACGACATCATCACCAGTCCCGAGGTGGTACATGACCTCGAGGACCTCCATCGAAAAGAAGTTGGGCTCTAAAAAGCCAACGACATCATCGCCAGTCCCAAGGTGGTACCCAACCTCGAAGACCTCCATCATAAAGAAGTTAGGCTCTAAAAGGCCAACGACATCATCGCCAGTTCCGAGGTTGTACGCGACCTCAAGGACCTCCATCATAAAGAAAATAGGCTCTAAACGGCAACTACATCATCGCACGTTCCGAGGTGGTACCCGACCTCGAAGACCTCCATCAGGAAAAGGTTAGGCTCCAGGAAGCCAATGACATCGTTACAAATCTCGAAGTGGTACCCAACCTCGGGGACTTTCCTCAAAAGGAGTTAGGCTCCAAGAAAATAAGTATTTAAGCTCCATCCGCATGGGCTTGGTCTCGGGGTACCATCTGAATTCGGGCAAACCCTCTGTCGGGATCTATCTACAGCGCCTTAAGGCTATCTACGCTAAGTTCAAAGCAAGTTTCCAGATGGTCCAAATTTGAGCGAACCTCCACTCGAGGACTACCCTCAAAAGATCAAAGGCAGTCCCTACACATGATTACAAAAGCCCACGAGGGGTCCTTACATAGAAACAAAGGAGAAAAAAGGTACATATGCAAGAAAAAAAACTAGAGTCTAATTTGTCCCTGGGTATTCATCCTCGGTGGCAGTATTTTAGAGCGCCATCTCCTCGGCGGCAGTGTCTTCTACCACCATCGCCTCAGGGTCTCACCTCGATCCTCCAGAATGGAAACTTCAAAAGGGAAGATGAATAAGAGGAAAACGATGGAGAAAAGCAAAGTGACGCCAAGAAGTGGCTGGGGGAAAAATCTGGCTAGTATGGATTTCGCCAGTGCTACTATTATAAAGCCACTTCTTGGGATGTTTCCCCAGTGCGGGATGCAATATTTAGTAGATAGTGCCACCTCACTCCACGGAAAGCAAAGGGGAGTGAGGTGCCGCACCGGGTAATCGGGGGAGGTGAACAGCGGTGTATAGTCTGATCTCCCTCGTGAGCAGTGGTGTAAAGTCCTAATATTTCCTTGAGTTTAGAGAAATCGGCCCCTGCTTTGTTGTCCCGAGCCAACGATGACAACAACAACAACAACAACAAAATGGTGTAGTCTCGCTCGACAAAAGAAAGTCCAGGAGACAGGCCGTGGCATGGCTGATAGAAACGCCGCCGTATGATCCTAAGGCCATAGGCCTTAAACATGGTGAATGACAATGAGTAAGGATGGCGGGAAGAGAAGGATGGATAGATATGTGAAGACACTTGGGTAAAAGGCTGATTCCAGGAGGCTCCTATTTAAAAAAAGGAGGCATCGTAACCGACTACGCCATTATTGCCCTCGAAAGACATAACGATAGGCATATTTAATGCATCCTTGGGAGCTGAACCGGCGGCGTCATTATAGCTCTGAAGAATGAGAAACTGTAATTCTTTAAATGATCCTGGAGAAGTGAAATGACGGGACATTTCAGTTATCATGAAGGCTTGCGTCATTAGTATGAGGTCATCACGGGAAGTCCGAAGAGTCAGATCTCAAAATTGTTTCTTATCGCTCCTCTCTAAGAAACGTGAGGACTATCTGTATACGGTGAAATCGAAGGGTCCAATTTCTCATCATCGGGACACCTCAGAAGACCATCTCAAGGGCTTGAGGCTATAGGGCCACGGTTGAGTTTCCTCTCTTGAGGTTTGTTGAAGCTCGACCTGGGGACAATGTTGACCACGACTATGATAGATATGGGGAGTTCTCAAGGCACATGGCTAGGACTGACATAGCCTAGTAGGCTACCCTAACCCTGAACCAGGGTGTCATCTAGCTATCCCATCTCCTTTTCTTTGTCATTTATGTCATTTTGTACTATGTTGGGATTCCCCTCCTATATAAAGGGGATCCTTGTCATTTTGTAAGGTTCGGTTTTTTCAGTTGCTCCACACGAAATATACAAGAACATTTACTTTGTTCTCTAACACATTCTCTTGATATTATAGCTTCCATTTATTATCTTCATTATTGTTCTTCATTCATTGCTTATCAATGGCTATAAGGAGCTTTCATTAATTTTACTTCAATTGTTAGCCATACTTCGATCACCTCCGATAGCTCATAACCGAGCTCCGAAATTGACCTCTAGGCCCCCGAATCGACAAGCTCGAGGCCCCAATTGTTAACCTATCAATTTGATTATCACTTTACTCCTTACTCTTATCTCGTTTCTAAGCCTCACACTTAGCATCAAGTGCTTAACAGATAGCATAAAAATAGATCACATATTTTTAGAGTCCCATAATCAAATTTAATTGTTATTACCATTTTCACGGTAAACAGACCTCAGTAAAAATAAATTGAGGTAAGGATTATGGTATAGTATGACCTACATAGGTGCAGTAAAGTCATACGAATGGATAACCAGGTCTATGAAATAAGATAAAGCAATCGTCGTAAGTTCAACAAAGTACCGAGCGAAGAACTTCAATATACCTATAGATGTCCAAAGGAACATTTTATCAAGATCTATGTATGTTCCTAAAGTGAGGCCTAGAGATTAGCTAAAAATGGGAGGAAAGTGGAGAGAAGAGTCACATAGGCACACATACAAGGACAAAGACGTACATACAACATGATAGAAGGTAGCAATAGCTACGAGATTGGAAGAATCCCGACCACAGGCCGTGGTGTAAGAAAGAGACCTACAGGTGGGAATACCCTGGACTTTGAATTTATTCACAGAACAATTGCCTAAGATGGCAAGGAGAGTACTAAAGTATTCCCAAGGACTATAGGCTATGATAATAATAGGTGCATCAGTCAACATTCAAGGACGAATGTTCCAAAGGGGGTAATGATGTTACACCCCACATTTTTGTACGTGAAAGTACGCCATAAGTAAACTGATGCAATTTCGAAAATGCGATATTACATTCCACATTTTTGTACGTTAAAGCGTCATCGTACGTTAAAGCTTCATCGTAAGTTAATCGACGTAAGTTCGGAAATGAGATTCATTTTGGGATTATAAGTATTACGCTATTTCAAATAAGTGATAAGTTAATTCGTGAATATAAGAGGGTAAGTGAATCAAAGAAACTGAGTTTTGCGAATTTTGGCAATTTGGGAATAAAATACGGTTCAAGATATAATACCCGATATTTATGGACTAGTGCCATAAAAGGTACCACATGACCATGAGAGAAAGGAGTATAAAGTGTATTAAAAGTGAGTAACATTTTAAGTAATTTGAGAGAATTCTTAATTATGTAGATAATTGGGTAATTGTCGGTCAGTGGGAGATTAATAAGATAATCAAGAAGATTAATAAATAATTGTGATTGGGATAAGGCCAAAAAGTCCCAAAACGTGGTTGCCAAGGGACTAAGTAATAAGTGACTCTTATGTCACAATTCAAGGTGTCAAAATTAGTATGTTTAGTTGGCTTAGTCACCATACAAGGTGGGGCCCACAAGTCATAGTGTTATAAAGTCTTTCCTATATTATTAAGTGAGGTACACATATTTTCTAGGTAACGGATGGATTCTAAAATAAGCTAATATGAAGCCTTATAATGCTACGCAATTTGAGATGCAATTTTAAGAGATCACGGTACAATCTTTCTCAAGAATATCATATGAATTTTTCCTTACTTCGATCCGTCGTTACATGTTGTTGCAATTGACGTGTGTTTGAGGAATTGTCAAAGTGAATCGACTCAGGTATGCTATCCCTTTTTTCTTTTGGCATGATCCATATGATACAATTGAAACGCACAAATGCACAATTTCCAAACATGACTCTATTCATAGAAATATTAGAGATGCTTATGTTCTTAATTTCCCATGTATCATATTATTCTATCATCTGTTCATGGGTCTTAAAGAAAAATACGTAAGTTTGAAAACTTTACTTCATGATATTATTCAAACACCACGGTCTTATGACATTCCTAGAGATTTTATTGACATACTTCTCATGCATTGCATTCATGTACATTGACCCATGACCAGAGGGCGTTATATATATGTATATATGTATATATATGTATATGGGATATGGAAAAATGTTACAGCATTATATACGCACCACCACCTCATCAGTTGGTATACGCTGATGAGTTGCCCACAGTGGCCGAGATGATATAATGAGATGGCCTCAGAGGCTTGATGACGTTATGAACACATATACCCATGCATGGTATGACATTTATACGCATATGCATGACATTATAAGAAATAAAATATTTTACATAGCTATGCAAACATACATGTCGAATCTTTTACTCCATGTTTCTCTCATGATTATTATTTACTAATTTTTATTCCTTACATACTCGGTACATTATTTATAGTGACGTCCTTTTTGCCTGGGGATGCTGCGTTTCATGCCCGCAGGTCTCAATAGACAAGTCGAGAGTCCTCCAAGTAGGCTATCATCTCAGCGGAAGATGTTGGTGCACTCCATTTGCTCCATAGTTGCTTATTTGGTCAGTATAATTAGGATACATATGGATTGGTATGGCGGGGCTCAGTCCCGATCTTTATGATACTTATGTACTCTTAGAGGCTTGTATGTAGATGT
This sequence comes from Nicotiana sylvestris, assembly GCF_000393655.2. NCBI lineage: Eukaryota > Viridiplantae > Streptophyta > Magnoliopsida > Solanales > Solanaceae > Nicotiana > Nicotiana sylvestris. Next base: position 62,750,840 of record NC_091058.1, read on the forward strand.
CATGTATACGAATATTTGTATGGCCTTATCAGCCTATGTTTTGAGTTTATAAATAATCATGTTGGCCTATTAGGCCCATAGGTCACGTGTATATGATGATGTAATAATAAAGGTACATTACGTTGGTACTCGATTGAGTAAGGTATCAAGTGCCCATCGCGTCCCATCTGTTTGGGTCGTGACAGTGATGGACCAGGTCCTTCCACCCAGAGCAACCTGACAGGGGGAACTGACTAGAGAGAAACTAATCCTCAATCTTTGAGGGAACTTGTCCATAAACCTGTTCCTCAGCAACAAAACTAGGAAGAAACATCGAAATAAATTGACACTCCTATTCCAACAGCCATAAATTGGATTTGGATGAACCTGATTCATCTGTTGATTAGAAAATGTATAGGGGACTGATTGGCTCTTTGTTATATCACTACTAGTGAACTTGACATTGTTTTAAGTGTAGGCCTTTGTGCTAAATTTCAAGCAAATCCAAGTAATCTTACCTGAAGGTAGTCAAGAGGATCTTGAGATACTTAAAAGGAACAACCGATTTTTGCCTAGTGTATCCAAAAGGTATTAATTTTTATTTAGTATGATATGCTGATTATGTAAGTTTTCTTGTGGATAAAAAGAGTACTTCATGTATGGCACACTTTATTGGTTCATGTCTTCTGTCTTGGGCCACCAAAAAGCAAAACTATGTAGCTTTGTCAACTGCTGAAGCTGAGTATGTAATTGTTGCCTCATGTTGTGCTTAATTAACGGCAACAACAACCCAATGTAATCCGACAAGTGGGATCTGGGAGGGTAGGATATACGCAACCTTACCCTCACCCTGAAAGGGTAGAGAGATTGATTCCGATAAACCCTCATCTAAAGAATTTGAAAGAAGCCATGATAGTAAGTAATAACAAGATAATATAATTAGAAAACTAAATCAAAGATAGCAACAGAGAATATAAAAGAGGTACCGATATCAAGACAATATATTTAGAAAACTAAATCCAATGTAGCAAAAGAAAATATGAACGAAGTACTGCTAGCAAACTACAGAAGTACCGAAGACAAGTAATAACAGAACAAGAAATACAATAATACCAAAATAAGGATAAAAAGGTAACATACTAACACTAATACTATCAAACTAGGTAAGACAAAGGGAAACACACGACTACCTACTAACCTTCTACCCTAATCTTCAACCTCCACACCCTTTTATCCAAGGTCATGTCCTCTGTTAGCTAAAGTTGCACCATGTTCTGACTTATCATCTTTCCCCAAGACTTTTTTTGCCTACCTCTACCCCTCTTCTTACCCCCAAGGCTAACCTCTCACACCTCCTGACTGGGGCATCTATGTTTCTCCTCTTAACATGCTTGAACCATCTTAACATCGCCTCATGCATTTTTTCGTCCACAGGGGCCACTCCCACATTTTCCCGAATAACTTCATTCCTAATTCTATCCAACCTAGTATGCCCAAACATCCATATCAACATCCTCATTTCAGCTACTTTCATCTGCTGGACATGGGAGTTCTTGACTGGCCAACACTTTGCCCCATACAACATAGTCCGTCTTACCACTACCTTGTAGAATTTACCCATAAGTCTCAATGGCAAATTCTTACCGCACAAGACACTGAACGCGAGCATCCACTTCATACACCCTGCTCCGATACAGTGTGTGACATCCTTATCAATCTCCCATCCTTCTGAATTATAGATCTCAGATATTTGAAACTCTCTCTCCTGGAATGACTTGCGTATCAAGCCTCACATCCTCATCTTCCTCTTGGATAACACCGCTGAACTTGCACTCCAAGTATTCTGTCTTGGTCCTACTCAACTTGAAACCCTTAGACTCTAGGTTATGTGTCCAAACCTCCAGCCTCTTGTTAACAACACCTCGCATCTCATCAATTAGGATTATGTCATCTGAAAATAACAAGCACTAAGGTACCTCCCCTTGAATATGTCGTGTCAATGGATCCATTGCCAAGGAAAACAAAAATGGGCTAAGTGCTAATCCCTAATACAACCCCATCTTAATCAGAAAGTATTCAGAGTCTCCTCCTACTGTCCTAACCCATATCTTAGCTCCATCATACCTGTCCTAAATTACTCTAATATACTCTACATGCTTTCCTTTAGCCTCTTAACATCTCCATAGAACCTCTCTCGGAACTTTGTCATAGGCTTTCTCTAGGTCAATGAACACCATATGCAAGTCCTTATTCTTTGCCCTATACTGCTCTAACAATCTCCTCACAATGTGAATGGCCTCAGTAATTAACCGTCATTGCATTAAACCAAATTGGTGCTCAAAAATAGACACACTCCTTCTCATTCTCTCTTCGATCTCCCTCTCCCTCACTTTCATCGTATGGGTTAACAACTTGATACCCCTATAGTTGTTGCAGTTTTGGATATCCCCCTTGTTCTTGTACAATGGAATCATCATACTTCGCCTCCACTCTTTAGGCATCATCTTTGTCCTAAAAATGATGCTAAACAACCTAGAAAGTCATTCCAAGCCTACCTTACCCACGCTCTTTCAAAATTCTACCGGGATATTGTCCGATCCGGTCAGTATACTCCTACTCATCATGCGTATAGCCACTACAACCTCCCCTACTCGTATGCGTCTACAATACCCAAAATCTTAATGTCACTTCGGGTACTCCAACTCCCCCAGCACAATGCTCCTATCTCCCTCTTCATTCAAGAGTTTATAGAAGTAAGAGTGTCATCTCTGCCTAATCTATGCCCCCTCCAATAAAACTCTACCCTCCTCATCTTTTATGAACCTCACTTAGTCCAGATCCTGTGCCATCCACTCCCTCACCTTCGCCAGACTGTACAACTTCTTGTCCCCGCCTTTATCCCCAATTTCTTCATATAAATGACTAAACACCATGGTCTTAGCTACAGTTTCCACCAACTTTGCCTCCTTCCTAGCCATCTTATATACCTCCATGTTAGCCCTTTTCTGCCCCTCGTCTATACTCTCTACTAGCTTCAAATATGCCAGTTTCTTAGCTTCCAGTTTCCCTTGAACCTCTTTGTTCCACTACGAGTCCCCTTTATGGCCAACAGAAAAACCTTTTGAGACCCTTAACACCTCTCTCATTGCCTCTCTAATACAATTTGCTGTCATAGACCACATATAACTTGCGTCCCCGCTACTCTTCCAGGCCCCCATAGCCAGAAACTTCTCCCACAACTCCTGGACCTTGTCCTTAGTCAATGCACCCCACCTGACCCTAGATATAGTAGACATAGCCTTCTTCTTTCTTGTCCACCTGATCTCTAAGTACACAACTAAAAGCATATGTTGGGTCATAAGATTCTGACTCGGGATGACCTTGCAATCCGTGCATAAACCTCTATCACATTTTCAGAGAAGTAGATAATCAATCCGTGCATAAACCCCATATTATGCATAATGATTGTAGATTAAATATCAACTAATGGACTTTGGAATTGATGTAGGATGTCATCTTTTGTGATAATACTAGTGCAATTTGTATGACTAAGAACTCGGTCCATCACAAGAGAACTAAGCACATAGATGTTAGACATCATTTTCTAAGAGATAACTTTGATAAGGGTTAAATCATTATGGAATTTTGTGCTACTAATAAACAAATAGCTGACATCTTTACAAAATCTTTTAGTAGAGATCACTTTAAAAGGAACAAGATAGAATTATGGGTAATTAAGATCACCTAAAAGAAATTGGTCCTAACTCAAAGATTTGTTAGATAATTTGTGAATTTTGTAAATAATTAGATTAGATATTTCTCAGCATCATACTTTTATTAGTATACTCTTGTATCATGTGCTAAAATATCTCACAGATGTCTAATGATATTACTCTTATTTTTTGGAAAATTCAGTCTTACACAAGAGAACTTTCAGTGAAAAACATGGTTCATCGAGCTTATAAGGTATGTATTCTACACTTCGCATAATTGAAATAATTGTATTTATATCATGATATAAAAAAGTACCCACTTTATCCCAACCTATTTTTGAACCAATATGTTACAAACGAACCAGTTTCACCAAAAAAAACCACATGCCATAATTGCTTAAATTTTTGGGGAAGAGTCCAAAGTATCTTCAAACCAACACTCCCAAGTTGATTAGACTTATAATCTCCAAAAGTTGTCATTATATACTCCACTCTTCCCTCTTTAAATTAATTCAACCTCACTCGTTTCTTCACTCAAAATCTTTGAAAGATCAAAACACCAAATTCTCTTTATTTTCTCTCAACTCTTCTACACTAATCAAATGGAAAATATCTGAAAATCCCCAAGAACACTTAAAACACCTATTCACCATCCAAAGAACCTATAACCATACCTTTAACCGCCCAAACCCCCAAGAAAGGGTGTGTGAACATGTTTTACATAAAACAGTGGTTGGTAGTAAACAGGCCAAGAAATTGAATGAGATACTACAGGCCAGTCTATTGGAGGAACCTAAAAAATCAGATCATTCAAGTTTGTGACTGAGGGGGAAGAACCAGTTTTATCTGAAACTGAACAGGTAACCTCTAGGTTCAAATTTTTTTGATGTTGATTCTGAAATCGCTGAAAATCTTGAGAAAAGATTTGTGTTAGTTGGAAGAGCGAGGTTGTTAAAGAAGAAGTGAGGGGAAAAAGATAAGAAAGAGTGGTTCCAAAAAATTGTTCCATCTATGAAGGCACCCTCCTTGACCTACTAAAGAAAGTGTTTGATAGCTACAATCCAAAGAAGATAAAGAGTGCTGGAGTTAAGATCCCTGGAAAGGCAATGAGAGGTAAGAAGAGAAAGGTCGTATCTTCTATCCATGTAGAGACTCCTCCCACAAGAAGAAGAACTACAAGGAGCCAGAGAAAGTAGAGTGAGGCCGACCTTGAAAAGGCTTTAGCTAAGAGTGCAAAGAGAGCTACCGCCATAGGAAATAAAAAGGTTGGTGAAATGTGTTACACCCCGCAATATTACACCGATATTACGTCCTGCAGATGTTACGTCCTGCAGTATTATATTAATATGATGTTATGCCTTACAGTATTATATTACGATAATGTTACGCTTTGCAGTATAAAATTACGACGATATTGCACCCTTATAGTATTGTACGTTGAATTTGTCGTAAGGTAATTGACATCAGTCCAAGGAAAAGATTTTTCGGAGATTGTAACAATTATGCTATTTCACAAGTGATGAGTAAATTCGTGAAGATGAGAGGGGAAGAAAGTCGAAGAAAATGAATTTTGTCAATGTTTGACATTTTGAGATAAAATATGGCTCAAGCTAAAATATCCGATATTTATGGACTAGTACCATACAAGGTACCCATGACCATGATAGTAAGGTGTACAAGGTATGTTAAAAGCGGGTAGTATTTTTATTAAGCTACGATAATTCATAATTATGCGGGTAATTGATTAATTACCGTGTAACGTGATATTACCTAATTAATTGGGGATATATATTGGATAAACATTAAATAGCATGATGTGGCAGCCCCATATTCAAAATAAATGACTCATAATATTGGCTTGAAAGGTGTCACACCTTAAAGTGACACTAAGCTTGCAATATGGGACCTAAGGTTAAGAATAAAATTTCAAAAATCAAAGATCATTTCCTATATCTCTTAAGGAAAGAGTTCAGCAAGCATTCATTACTTTTAAAATTCAAAAATCATTCACTATATATCTTAAGAAAAAGTTCATCAAGCTCTCCTTACAAAAACATTAACGCTAAATCATTTCTCTAGTATGCATCTGCATATTATATATCATATAAGCAACGCCTAAGACCTTCAACAATTCAAATTAATACGAGATTTTGCAATATTAAGGGAGTACGGTGTAATCTTTCTCAAGAGACTCGATTCAGGTATGTTAAAGCTATACCTTCTTTCTTTTGGCATGATCTATACGACACAAACGAAACGAGAAAATGCACAACTTCCATAAATGACTCTATTCATAGAATAATTAGAGGTGCCTATGTTCTTGAATTTCCATGTGTCCTATTATTTTATCATCTGTTCATGGGTCTCAGGAAAATACATAAGTTGAAAAAAGTTTACTTCATGATATTACTAAAAGGCATAATGGTTCTATGACATTCCAAAATTTTTTATTGATGTACTTTTCATGCATTCCATTCATTTATACATGTACATGGACCCATGACCAGAAGGTATGTATATGGGGTATGGGAAAAGGTTACGACATTATATACGCACCACCACCTGATCAGCTGGTATACGTTGATGATTTTGCCCACAGTGGCTAAGATGATATGATGGGATGCCCTTAGAGGCTTGCTGATATTATGAACACATGTACTTATGCATGGCATGATATTCATATGCATATGCATGCCACTATAGGTATTTCATTTTTTACAGAGTTGTCTAGACTTACAGGTTGAGTCATGTACTCTATATTTCTTCCATGTCTCTTATGTACTTATTTATATGCCTTACATACTTGGTACATTATTCGTACTGACGTCGCTTTTGCCTGGGGATGCTGCATTTCATGCCTGTAGTCCCAATAGATAGGTCGAGAGCCCTCCAAGTAGGCTATCAGCTCAGCAGAAGATATTGGTACACTCCATTTGCTTCGGAGTCGCTTGTTTGGTTAGTATGATTTAGATGTATATTATTTGGTATGGCGGGACTCTGTCCCGACCTTTATGCAAATTATGTATTCTTAGAGGCTTGTAGACAGATGTCATATACGTAAAAGATTGTATGGCCTTGTCGGCCTATGTTTAGTGTACGAGCGGCTATTTTGCTCTTCTGGGCCCGGCATATCTTGTGTATTAGTTGGTATCATATGTTGTACTCTACTTATCTCACCACAGTCTTCCATCTCAGTTATCTATGATAGTATGACATGAAAAGATACATTATATTGCTACTCGGTTGAGTAAGGTACTGGGTGACCGTCGCGGTCCATCGGTTTGGGTCGTGACAAAAGTGGTATCAGAGCAGTTCTGTCCTAGGGAGTCTACAAGTCGTGTTTAGTAGAGTCTTGTTTATGGGTGTGTCGTGCACCACACTTATAAGTAGGAGACTACAGGGTATTTAGGACTGTCACTCTTTCTTCTTACTCTAGATCGTGTGATAGAGCTCAGTTGTAAGAATTCAAACTCCTAAATTAAAATTTATTCATAACACGACGATACCTACATCTGGAAAAACAGTTTGTAAGAGATATAGCTGTGGAAGAGTTGAGTCAGAGGACCTAGATTTTGTATCATTCTTATAATGGATAAATATGAAGTTTTCAGCAGAACATGGGTGTAATAAGATGTGTAAGCCTTTTGATAAGGAGCCTTAATGCAGGAATATCTATCCACCCCTATGGTGAAAGGCAATGAAAAGATTCAGAAAATAGATACAAGTTTCAACAAGTAAAAAAAAAAGCAAAAAAAAAGCAAGACGAAGAAGGATACGAGGTACCCAATTAGTGAAGATTATCAGTATATTCAACTCAGGCATAGAGATATGAGCATTTTGAGTAACCTTCAATAGTAACAGAAATATATACATTTATTGATCAAACCCATTTCAATTGTGCCCTATGGGGGCTGACAGGTATATTTTAAGAGGAGGACGGGATATCAAGATCTGGCTGGGTTAGAGTAACCCAAAATGATGGATGGATTGTTTGCGTCAGTTGACATTTCTGAAGGATATTGCAAATATGCTAATAGATCTCTTTATGAGACACCTAGATGGTGCACTCTAAAATAGTGCAACTAGATATGAGTACTACAAAGATAGGCACCGGAAGCCTTGAAAGGATAAATATTACCTTAGTATGGCTCCTGTGCCTAGTAGAGCGAGAATTTTTGGCAACCCGAAGAGCCAATGCATGAAGAAAGGGAAGCTAAAAGCAAAATATTGTCATGTTGAAGTTTTCAAAAAAAGTGATCGGCAAAAATATTAGCAGGGAAATAAGAAGAGAGATAAGGAAGCATTATGAATAAGGTATGATACATGGATGACAATGGTAGAATGTTACAGAATCTATAGTCAAATTAATAAAGAGACAAAAGGTGATGGGCCTTAAGACAACAAAAAAGTGTAGGCCATACAGCCACATCCTCATTTCGAGAAATAAGTTCACAAATCTAACGTGATTAATAGAAGGAAAAGTTAGGCCCCGGAGTAATAGAAATCAGTATGGACTAGTGAACAAGATAAACTAAACATGAATTAGGGACTGAGTGATTGGATAATAGTCGGCATCATGAGAGTTTCAGATTTTGTGTTGGCAATAATAGAATGGATAACAGAAAAAAAAGATTCTTGAGAAATTCAAAGAGTGGTCATTCAGGAAGAAGCTTCCCTAAAGCAAGCAATGTGAGCAAAGTTCAGCTTAAGGGACTGTATGTGCCAGATATACTAAGTGTCACCCTCGTGAGTAAGGAATTTCCTTATCCTTGGAATAGAAAGATTCCCGAAAGGCGAGTAAGGGTCATCTATAGTGTGAGAAGACACCAATGATGAAAAGGTAAAGCATCTTTAGGTAGATCGTCATAGTGCTAAATATTAATACTTCCCTAAAAGGGAGGGGGGATATGGAATGATGTGGCATTAAGAAAAAATTAAGTGGATCTATTAACTATGAAATGATAAAGGAAGAATGCGATAAAAACGAGAAAGGGATGAGATTGCACTTATTCAAAGCCTACAGATATGCTATGATACCAGAACATTATGTAAACATGACGTCAAGGAGAGAAAGTAAGGGTTCATGCCTGAGTTGTTATTGATTAATAATGAGCCAGTGCGAGAGGTAAGTTAAGACAAAGGAAATAACCCAAGAAAGATTACGCGGAATATTTATACAGGAATGGGTTAACAAGTAGTTAGTAGTTGATTCAGGAAGAGTCTAGTTATGGCTAGACAAGAGGGTAGAGACAAATCAACAAATCGTGCATGATAAATATAGAGACCCCAATATGGGGAAATTCAGCCTCGCAATTATGACATCTTGGTCCTTGAGAAATATTCGGATAGGAGTTAGGGTAGATAAAGATACCGTATGAGTGTTACGGAAATAAAAGAGAGTACCACTAGGGAAAAGAGTCAAACTATCAGTTCAGAAGCAACCCTACAAGCACAAGGGAATGGTGGTAAGAAAACACTGATAATTATAGGCAAGGAAGGACATTAAAACGGTCCGTAATAAGCTCACAACTTTATAAGAGTCAAGGGTTTCCCCTAAGTACCACAATGAAAGACTAGTTGAGGAACTAAGGAAGAAGGCTTCAACCAAAGCACAGTGACCTAAAGAGGAAAGGGTTGTGTAACAACAGTTTACTTACAAAATTGTATGAACTCCAAAAGAAAGTTGCACCTACCATGGCTAATAAGCGGGGAGTAAAAACCAAAAGTAATATTCGAGACCATATGAGTTGCATAAAAACTTCGGCATGCGTGAGAACTCAAATAAACTAAGTATGCACACAAAAAGGGGGCAAAAAGACCAGGAAAAGTAGTTGCTTACATTTGAAGAAAGCTGAAATGGAACAAAATGAATTATTCGATTAATGATTAGCTGTAGAAGACTCCGGTATAAGCTTAAAAAAAGAAAAAAAATTGGGTCTAGGTCATAGACAAAGGATTGAATCATTAGAAGATTACATCATGGTCTTCCATAGCGTCCACAAAAGGCTAAAGTAATAACTAAATGTCATGAGCCACAGATTGGAAGATAGCTTGAGCCTACATAAAGGTTAATCAGAAGAAAGAGGAAACTAAAGAATTACATCAAATAAGTAAATTAGGAGCTTGCTTATTGGACCCATAAAGTTACAAACATTATGATTAAAAACATTGTAAAATCACTCATAATATCAGAGGTACAAGAGAAATAGTACAGTAGCCATATTCCTTAACGGCTCTACGATAAAGCTAGTTAGAATAATACTAGTATGGAGCTACCACCAGATTGTGTATGCACCAGAGGTGCAAATATTTTAAGTGAAATTCAAGTTGTGGATGTGATTATACCTATATGGAAGAGAGGCCATGAAAGAGATAAAAGATGTGATGTGAGACTTTAAGATAAGTAAGGTAAAGATGGACAACATATGAGATACTCAAATACAGAAGGTTGTGAATAGTCTTTACTTCTGAGAGAAGGCTAGAAGTGCGGGGATTCAATATCTAGGAATAATAGTGGCATCGTCAGTAGCATATCCTCTAGCCTATGGTCTAGGTATCGAGAAGCCTGATTAAGAGAGTAAAGAAGAGTTAGAGACGATTTGATGTATCTCTTGATATTCCAGAAGGACATAAGGAAATCTATGATGCAACCAAGTTGAAAGGTTGCAAGTAAAATAAATAGATATGTGTAGGTCGCAAGCTATTGTATGGTGAAGCAACAAGGTTCTAGAAGACAGGAGTAAGGATAATAAAGGGTGAGTGAGAAGATAACAAAAATGGATAAGTCCTCAGGATTAAGCCCATGAAAACAAGAAGAGCAGATGGTTTCTCTAAGTTATACAAAGCTTACTATAGCCTGAATAATCTCAAAGGAGTCTAAGAGTAATGGCATGTAGAAGAGATGGTATGATGCCCTAGTAGTAGAATGAGGGTGTGATTGTGATAGATAAAGGACGACGTTTGTGCCATTGATTGAGTAATAGTCTGACGAAGAAAAGAAAGGGATTTCATGAATTGGACAGGATTAAAATAGCCACGTAAGGTGAGTCACATTGGGATGGTATGAAATATGGTTATGGAAGTATAATATCGTATCACCCAGGTGGATCAAAAAAATCACTTCAAATGTTCCATGATGCAACATGAGCCCTAGTGATTACGTAAGAGGTTCCAAGTTATCAGTGGTATATTGTAGATCAATATTGAGGTGAATCAACAATAGATGGAAACGAGTTACAAAGTATGAGATGAGATTAGGCATCAGTCTTAAGAAGAACAGTAATGAAGAAGCATTAAAAGACTTCGCTTTATGCATATAAGATAAACAACGAGAGTGACCTAGAGTTGGTTTCAGACCTCAATAACGATAAATCGAAGTAAGAAATATGGTATAGTATGACCTACGTAGGTACAGTAAATTCATACGACTGGATAACCAGGTCTATGAAATAATATATAGCCATTTTCGCAAGTTCTACAAAGTACCAAGCGAAGAACTTCAGTACACCTATAGATGCCCAGAGAGGCATCCTATTAAGCCTAGTATATGCTTACAAAGTAAGGCCTAGAGTGGCTAAAAGCCAGAGGAAAAAGAAGAGAAGAGTCACATAGGCACACTTACAAGTTCAGTATCATGGAGGTTGCATGATAGAAGGTAGCAACAATTATGATATTGGAAGGAATTCGATCACAAGTCATGGCGTGGGAAAGAGGCCAAAAGGGGAAATTCCCTGACCTTTGGATTTATTCACAGAACAACTGCCTAAATGGCAAGGAGAGTATTAAGATATTCACAAGAGCTATAAGTTATGAAAATGATAAGAGCATCAGTCAACATTCGAGGACGAATGTTCCAAATGGGAGAATGATGTTACGCCCCATAATATTACATCGATATTACATCCTGTAGTATTATACTACGATGATGTTACATCTTGCAGTATTATATTACGATGATGTTATGCCTTGCAGTATTACATTATGATAATGTTATGCTTCGCGGTATTAAATTATGACAATTTTGCACCCTATAGTATTGTACGTTGAATTTGTCGTAAGGTAATTAACATCAGTCCAAGGAAAAGATTATTCAGAGATTATAACGATTATGCTATTTCACAAGTGAAGAGTAAATTTGTGAAGATGAGAGGGGAAGCAAGTGGAAGAAAATGAATTTTGTCAAAGTTTGACATTTTGAGATAAAATTCCGGCCGAGCTAAAATACTCGGTATTTATGGACTAGTATCATACAAGGTACCCCATGTCCCTGATAGTAAGATGTACGAGGTATGTTAAAAGCAAGTAGTATTTTAAGTAAGCTGAGATAATTCTTAATTATGTGGGTAATTAATTAATTACCGAGTAACGGGACATTACCTAATTAATTGGGGATATATATTGGATAAAAATTAAATAGTATGATGTGGCAGCCCCATATTCAAAATAAATGACTCATAATATTGGCTTGAAAGGAGTCAAACCTTAAAGTGACACGAAGCTTGCAAAATGGGACCTAAGGTTAAGAATAACATTTCAAAAATCAAAGATCATTTCCTACATCTCTTAAGGAAAGAGTTCAGCAAGCTTTCATTACTTTTAAAATCCAAAAATCATTCCCTACATATCTTAAGAAAAAGTTCAGCAAGCACTAACGTTAAATCATTTCTCCAATATGCATCTACATATTATATAACATATAACTAATGCCCAAAACCTTTAACAATTCAAATTAATGCGAGATTTTGCAATATTAAGGGAGTACGATGTAATCTTTCTTAAGAGACTCGACTCAGGTATGTTAAGGCTATCCCTTCTTTCTTTTGGCATGATCTATACGACACAAATGAAACGAGAAAATGCACAACTTCCATAAATGACTCTATTCATAGAAGAATTAGAGGGTTCCTATGTTCTTGAATTTCCATGTGTCCTATTATTTTATCATCTATTCATGGGTCTCAGGAAAATATGTAAGTTGAAAAAAGTTTACATTATGATATTACTCAAAGGCATAATGGTCCTATGGCATTCCAAAAGATTTTATTGATGTAATTTTCATGCATTGCATTCATTTATACATGTACATGGACCCATATATATATATATATATATATATGGGACATGGGAAAAGGTTACGACATTATATATGCACCACCACCTGATCAGCTGGTATACGTTGATGATTTTGACCACAGTGGCTGAGATGATATGATGGGATGCCCTCAAAGGCTTGATGACATTATGAACACATGTACTTATGCACAATATGGTATTCATATGCATATGCATGCCACTATAAGTATTTCATGATTTACAGAGTTGTCCAGACTTACAGGTTGGGTCATGTACTCTATATTTCTTCCATGTCTCTTATGTACTTATTTATGTGCCTTATATACTCGATACATTATTCGTACTGACATCTCTTTTGCCTGGGGATGCTACATTTCATGCCCGCAGGTCCCGATAGACAGGTCGAGAGCCCTCCATGTAGGTTATCAGCTCAGCGGAAGATATTGGTGCACTCCATTTGTTTCAAAGTCTCTTGTTTGGTTAGTATTATTTAGACGTGTATTGTTTGGTATGGCGGGACTCTATCCCGACCTTTATGAAAATTATGTATTCTTAGAGTCTTGTAGATAGATGTCATATACATAAAAGACTATATGACCTTGTCGGCATATGTTTAGTGTACGAGTGGCTATTTGCTCTCTGGACCCGCATCTCTTATATATTAGTTGGTATCACATGTTGTACCCTACTTATCTCATGTCAGCCTTCCGGCTCAATTATCTATGATAGTATGACACAAAAAGATACGTTATGTTGGTACTCGATTGAGTAAGGTACCAGGTGCCCGTCGTGGCCCATCGGTTTGGGTTGTGACAAAATAAGTGAAACAATTGAGATAGAGGATATGGACCTGGTCTTTCATGATGAACATGAGGCAGAGGAAGTGGAGGCTGTAACTCCCACTACCAAGAAGAGAAAGACTTCTAAGAAAAAGCCCCCAGAAAAGTCCATTATGATATATGAATCTGCCATGTCAAAAAGAATCAGGTTTGTTAGGAAATCAAGAAGAGTTCAATTTGTGGAGGAAGAGAGTGAAGAAGAGGATACTGATGAGGAAAAAGATAAAGTGGTGAAGTTCCAAAAGAGAACAATCCTGAAATGAAGACTTCTTAGAGGTCGTTTGGTTGGAAAGAAGTTATCCCAAGATTAGTTATTCTACCATTTTATGGGGAACAAAATACTACAATCCCGGGATAACTAATCTCGGGATTAATTATACCGCAATTTTCTCCCAACCAAATATGGGATAAACTCTCCTTAAATTTAATCATGGATTTAATTATTACTTATCGCTCATAAGAGTGAAATGAAACCTACCCATAAAGTGCTCTTTGAATTTGTCAACAAAGTGGTTCTACCTAGGTAAGAGAGAAGACACATAGCTACCATCATAGATCTAGTCCTTATGGAGTGCTTGGATAGTAGGAAGCAGATAAATTGGCCAGGGTTCATAATACGTCTCCTTCATAGGGTTGATTGTGGCACTAAAACTCATGTCATTCCATGTGGCTTTATCCTTATTGTTGTGCTTGCTCATTTCAAGGTTTCCCTAAAAACAAGGTATGTTTGCATGAGTAAAGACTATTTTGGGGTCAACACTTTGACTAACTTTTACTATGGAGTCCATATTGCTCTCAAAGAACCTAGTTCATCCAAGAGAGTGCCCAAGAACAACAAAGTGAGAGCATTGGAGCAGTATAGTAGGGCTAAAGATGCTGAGATTGAAAGTTTGAAGAAGAAGCTGGCTGAAGTGAAAACTGAGAGGGACTCTCTCAAGAATTAGCTTGCAAAGGAGATAGAGAAGAATGAAGGTATTCATCAAGACATATTGAAACTGCTTCAAGACAGAAACCAAGAAAATGGTCCTTCCTAGTCGTGAACCCTTCCTAGCCTAGTTTGTAATCAGTAGCCCAAGTAGGATTGTTTTTGTTGTTTTTTTTGCTTATCGTTCTATGCTTTTATTTCTTCTTGTGCCTTGTGGAATAATCTTATCAATAAAATTCATTGTTTCTGCTCTAATTGTTTGTTGATATAATATCCCTTAGATTGATAAGAGAAAATTTAATCTATAATTGTATTTGAATTAGCCTCAATGTCCATGAGTATGATCTGCTAAAATTTGGTTACTTAACTAAATAATACAACTTTTCGATGATGACAAAAGGGGGAAGATATATTGTGCTTTTGCTATGGACTGTGATATTTATAACCTAATGAACCTATTCCTTGATGATTTATGATTTTAAATAAAATATGTTCTAACATTGTGTTGATGATCAACTGAGGGGAAACAGGTTCCATGCTTCTGAAAAGCACAGACTTTGTCATTATCAAAAATGGAGACTTTGTTGACCTTAGTGGTTTTGGTTTTGATGATTGACAAGGACCACATGCATGAACCAGGTCCATGGATAGTGTACACAGGGAACGATCAGATTCAAGCAAAAGGCATGTACGTGTAAGGGATAAGCATAAGCAGTTATATATGATATTAACTGAACCAAAAGATTACATAATTGATGAGGAGCTAGACTCCTTACTTGAAGACAACTCTATCCTAGATAAAAAAAAGTTAGAGATTCAAGTTAACTAGAACTCTTTCACCAAGGAAGAGTAAAGTATTAAAACTCTAGTTAATCCTTATTCTACTAACTGTATAAATATCAGTTGTGTTCTCTTTTATAGGTGACACACACATACTGAAGAAAAAACAGAATTGAGAGCAAAATAGCAAGGCATTTTGTGAGTAATTCCTGGAGATTCAAGAGTGTGGTCATGAAGCTACACGAACCAGATTGAGAACCAATTCCATAAAGAGTTTTATGTGTATGTATTTATTTCTAGTTCCAGTATAGTAGGCATTTTGAATTGTACCTTTCAGTTTTCTTAGAAGCAAATTATACTAGGTACTTTAGTTGTATCATTCAAGTTAGAGCTAACTTGAAGTAGTCGCAATAATCCGTGGTATGTTGCTACAAGGGTTAGAGTTAATCCTTAGGTTTGCAAGAGGTTGTAAAACTGAGCTGTATTTTTCAAGTTAGAGTTAACTTGAAGTAGTTGCAATAGTTGTGACGTTTTCTTACAAGGATCAACATTAATCCTTAGGTTCGCAAGAGGTTGTAAACTTAGAATTGTGGTGAAATGTAATGACTCGGCCGGTCATTTTTCTTTATAGAACCTTGTTCCCCTAAATACTACTTTTCGTACTTGCTTTTACTGATTTATGACTTGCGGGGATGGTTAGTTCGGGATTTGGAAGAGTTCGGGTTGAAATCGGAACACTTGGTTCCTTAAGGTTGACTTAAAAAGCCAGGTTTGACTTTATTCAATATTTTGAGTAAATGACCTCAAAATCGGGATTTTACGGTCCAATAGGTTTGTATGATAATTTCGGACTTGGGCATATGTTCGAATCGGATTTTGGATGAACCGGGAGCATTTTGGTGCCTAATAGTGAAAGTTGGTTCTTGAAAAAATTTGAAGTACTTTAAATTTGGTTTGGAGCGGGTTTTGAGTGATATCAAGGTACAAATTGAATTTCAAGATTGGGAATAGTTCCATAATGTCATTTAAGACTTGCACACAAAAGTTGGTGTCATTCTGAGTAGTCTAAGTATTATTCGGCGCATTTGGAGAATTTGGAAAATTTGAAGTTCAAAGTTTGATTCAATTTGGTTTTGGGGTATGATTCTTGGTTTCATTGTTGTTTTTCACGTTTCGAGCAAGTCTGCATTATGATTAAAGACCTTCTAGTGCCTTTGGATGGGATCCCGAATTGCTCGGGTGAGTTTCGTACCCCTCGGAGCAAAGTATGAGAAACCAGAAATGCCCAGTTCTGGTTTCCTTCTTCGCGAACGCAAAGGGACCATTGCGTTCGTATAGAAGGAATTGGGATTGGGGTAAAATGTGCTACGCATTCGCGATAGCTTTTCCGCATTCATGAAAGTCTGGTCTGATGACCTTCACATTCGCGTGAGGCGACTCGTGTTTGTGTAGAGTAGCCTGGGCTGGGCTGGGCTACATTGTTCTTCACGTTCGAGAAGGAGCCCTTGCGTTCGCGAAGGGTAGGGCAAGCCAGCCTTTGCGTTCGCCAGTCCATAGATGCATTCACGATGTAGAGCCTTCAAGGGGTCTGAGCCTTTGCCTTTCCGAACGCGGGGCCCCTTTCACATTCGCGATAAAGGAGGCAGTTGTGTAATGAGTGTTAAAAACGGGACTTACGCATTTTGGAATCATTTATTACACTCTTGGGTGATTTGAGAGCTCTTAAGGTGGGGATTTTGACCTATCTTTGTGAGGTAAGTAATTTATACCTAATGTGAGTTTAATACGTAGTTTATAGGTAGATTATGACATGTAAATTAGTGAAAATCATGGGTTTAGAGGAAAACCTAGGTTTTTTTATAAAAATGGGATTTTACCACGAAAATGGTTATGGAACTTAGTGAAAACCATATATTTATATTCCTAAGGTTATGGGTAACGACTTTCTTCGAAATTTTTTGGAATTAGGGCAAGTAGGCCCGGGGATAAATTTTAGGAATCTTGCAATTAGAGCTTGGAATTTACTTTAATAGTTGGGACATGGACTTTTAAACTTATATTGATTAGTTTTACACTATTTGGATAGTTTTGGATTGTTCGGCATCCAAATTGAGGGCTTGGGCATAAACTTGGACAGAAAGTAGGCCTTGAGACGACGTAAGTATCTTTTCTAACCTTGTAAGAGGGAAATTTTCCCATAGGTGAACTTAATTAATATGTGATTATTTGTGGGGGATACGTACGCATGAAGTGATGAGAGTCCGTACGTAGCTACTATTCCTATTATGTCCCGGTAGTTTTAGGCTTACACCATGCTTTGTGGATACCGTTACCAGATCCTAGTTGTTGATTTGCATTGAATGGAATTAAGTTGAGGACTTTAAGATTTCAAAGGTTTCAAGTAAATTATTATTTTGAAAAGAATTGAGAAAAGTTACATTATATTTATATATAACCACGTCGCAAGTATATTCCGCGAGAGGGGTGACTATTTCCACTACTCTCATGGGAGCGGGACGTTCACCTCGATAGGTTAATAGTTGCATCTATGGTTCACACCGTTTGACCCTCGGAAGTGCACAATTTACATTTTATATTGGAACGGGCCGAATGTCCTCGATGGAATTTGTGTGTTATAATAGAAGTGGAAGCCCTTTTTATGATTTGTATAAATTTACTATTTTAGAGATCATTTGTTTTAAGTGAAAGAAGTGTTTTCGGTACTTAAATATGATGAAAGAATTGTTTAATTATTTCTTGTTCAGAGTTTATTGTTAGCTCTATATATCATGCTTAATTAGAATAACATATTATTATATTGTTGGCCCTAGTAAGTGTCGGAGTCGACCACTCGTCACTACTTATTCAAGGTTAGACTAGATACTTACTAGGTACATATTTTTATGTACTCACGCTACACTTTTGTACTTGATTGTACAGGATTTGAGGCAGGTGCATCTCGCTACCAGTTTGGTGCGTAAACTTGATTCCCCAGCTCAAAATTCCCCGATGAGATACCCTTTTGAGACATTCTGCAGCAGCTGGAGTCTCTCTTATGCTTTATTTTCTGTCTATTTCCTTTCAGACAGTAAGCTAGCATTCTTTTCTACTAGATTGCCCACAAAATTATGACACCAGGTCTTGGCACACATACTAGTAGACTTATGATTTTGGTTTGCTTACATGATTACGATTCGTACTTATTACTCCCATTTACTTATGTTACACTTGCAAATTTCTAAATCTTTTAACAAATAAGGAAACATTATCACTTAATAATTTATTTAAAAATGGGAAATCACTAGTTGATTAGTGTTGGCTTGCCTAACGATGGTGTTGGGCGCCATCATGGCCTATAATGGAATTGGTTCATGACAACATGGTAGCAGAGCACTAGGTTCACATATGTCTCACAAGTTATGGGCAGACCTGGTAGAGTCTTGCAGATCGGTACAGAGACGTCTGAACTTATCTTCGAGCGGCTATAGGGTATTAGAAAACTATTCTTTATTCATCTCCTATCATGTAGTAGATGGTATACTAAGTTCCTTTCTCTGGTAAGAACGCGCGCAACAAACATTCCAGACCTGGGAGGAGCTGCTTCCCCCGTTGCTAGAGGTCGAGGCAGAGGCCGGGGAGGGAAAAGGCCGAGGTAAGGGACGAGGACGTCCCAAATTTTCCCCAGTTGCACCACTAGCAGATCTAGTAGATGATCCCTTTATTGAGGAGCAGGGTGAGGTGCCCGCAGCAGAACTTATTCCGGTAGATTTCATGACAGCATCAGGTTTTAGGTGGTCATGGGGCGTATACTACGGTTCATGGATTTTATGACTTCGGCTGGTTTATTTCTAGTAAACCCAGCCACATCCCAGATGGGAGGGGAAGCACAGACCCCTACTGCTCAGGCTCCTGGGTATGCAGCTCCAGTGTATCAGACTCCGGGTACACTACTCACGGACGAGGCCCAACTAGTTGCAACGGTTGTATCTGAGCCTAGACCAGCTGTAGTCGGTGAGCCGTAGAAGCTCTTGGATAGATGGACTAGGCTATACCCTCTTGTCTTCGAAGGTGAGCGACATGAGGACCCCCAGGACTTAATTGATAGGTGCAGGGATAGACTGCATAATATGAAGATATTAAAGTCGCATGGGTTAATTTCACTACTTTCCACTTGGAGGGAAGAGCCCGCAGATGGTGGTAGTCTTATCTTCTCAGCAGGCCAGTGGGTTCTCCTCCCATGACTTGGGACCAGTTTACACGGCTTTTCTTGGATAGGTATATTCTACCCTCCTAGAGGGAAGAGTTACAGTGTCAGTTTTAGCAGCTCGAGCAATGTCAGATGTCTGTGACCAAATATAAGGCGAGATTTTCTGAGTTATCTCGCCATGCACTTATGATACTTCCTACGGATGCAGAGAGAGTGCAGAGATTTATTGCGGGGTTGCATCCTAGTATTTGGGCTGGCATGGCTATAGAGGTGGAAATGGGTACTGATTATCAGCTAGTGGTAGAGATTGCTCGGAGGATCGAGGGCTACCGCCAGAGGGGTAGAAAGCAGATGCAGTAGGACAAGAGGACCCAATTCTTTGGAGAGTTTAGAGGAGCCCTGACTAGGGGCAGAGGTTAGTTTGGGAGGGGTCAGCCCAGACTCACATATCCAGCACAACCTCCTCTTCGTGGTGCTCCAGTACGACCCTATTTTAGTGCTATGTGAGAGAGTTTTTATCGCCCACCAGTTCATCAGGGTTCTTCCGATGCCTATTTCAATGCCATGCAAAGAGTTCATACTGCCCCCAGCCATCCAGGGTCCTCCCAGTAGGTATTCAGGCCATCAGGGCATGACTTTAGGGAAGCAGTCTATGGCACCGAGAGGTTGTTATGAGTGTGGGAATCTGGGTCACATAAAGAGATTTTGTCCCAGACTTTGAGGCAAGGTAGTACAACAGGGTCATCAGTCCATTATTACGGCACCGTTCATCCGACCACCTAGAGGTAGAGGGTAGGCAAGTAAGGTTCATACTAGAGGTAGAGGCCAGGCAGGGGGAGGTCAGCTAGCTACTGTACAGTCCGGCGGAGGCCAGCCAGCTGGTGCTCCAACTAGATTCTATGCTCTTCCGGCCTAACCAGATGTAGTGGTCTTAGATGTCGTGATCACATGTGTTATTTTTGTCTGCGGTAGGGATGCTTTGGTACTATTTGATCCAGGGTCTACCTATTCTTATGTGTCATCTCTGTTTGCTCATTTTCTGGATATTACTCGTGAGTCCTTGGGTACTCCTGTTTATGTGTCCACTCCTGTGTGGGTGATTCTATGGTTGTGGATCGGATCTACCGATCATGTGTGGTCACATTATAGGGTTACAAGACTAGAGCGGACCTTCTATTACTTGATATGATCAACTTTGAGGTCTTCTTAGGCATGGACTGGTTATCCCTATATCACGCCATCCTTGATTGTCATGCCAAGAATGTTACCTTAGCAATGCCAGGTTTACCAAGATTGGAGTGTAAGGGTTCCTCTGTTAGTACAGCTAGTTAGGTCATCTCTTTTCTGAAGGCTTGACATATGCTCGAGAAGGTTTGTTTGGCTTATCTAGCTTATGTTCGGGACACTACCACTGAGTCTCCGACAATCGATTCGGTGCTAGTGGTTCGGGAATTTGCCGATGTGTTTCTTTCTGACCTTCTAGGCATGCCACCAGATCGTGACATTGATTTATGTATTGACTTGGCTCCAGGTAGCTAGTGATCAGGTCTAAGTCTACACTACTATTGAGTAGAGAGGATGGTCGATGCAGTTTTAACCCAACTAAATCGGGATTGAATCCACATGGAGTTAATCATTTGAATTAGGTTTATATCTAAGAAAAATGCGGGTTTTGAGTCTAATTACACTTCCACAAATGTTGGGTTTGATTTCTACTTCTAACTTTACTCTAATATTGCAATGACTGAAACTAAGGACAATATTTTTGTTGTTGTTTTTCAAATGTTTAAAGAGACTAGGATCGTGACTTCTACCTAGGTGGATATTTGACGGATAATAAAATCAAGGGAAAGCTCGTGATTAATTGGGGTCGTAATATCGTCATTACCCATGGTACTCATTCTATACCTCTCGATAGCTTGAGTGATTTTTCCCAATTTGGCTTTCTCAAGTTCAAATGGGTATTCATGCAATTCAAGTGATATTAGCTCAAGTCGGGTATTACTATCTCTAGGTTTAATACTTTAATTGGGGCTATTAATTTCTTGAGTTCACCCTAATTCCTTGTTAGACTAGTTTTCCTAGACTTAGTCACTCTTTCTCAAGTAGAGACTAAGTCATAAAGGCATGAATCAGTGTTTACAACCACTAATTCTAAAGTTCTAGCAAGAACTAGGCTAAATATCATTAACCCATGCACATTCAATCCCTAAAATCAAATACCCATAAAATACCCACACTAGGGTTGGGTCACAACCCTAGCTATGGGTTTAGCTACTCATGGAAATAACAGAAATCAAAGATGAAATGAAGATAAAATTTATAATACTAGATTAAAAGTTGAAAATCTAATATTGAAAGATAATTCTAGTACAAATTTGCCCAAAACGGAATATTCAGCCATCTCATGTGCTCTGCTAATACATAACTTAACCTAAAAATGTCAAAAAGATCTATTTATACTTAGCTAAAATTTTCGGAGAAATATACCCCTGCGGAAGGTGTACGGACGCGTAATTCTGAGCGCGACCACATTCTTGCTTTCGCGGCCGCGTAATTCTGACCGCGGTCCGTTTTCTTCAAATATGGATCATGGTTGAGATGAGTTTCATGGGCTGCATAATTTCAATCGCGACCGCGTAATGGACTTCTGCGGCCGCACATTTCTGGCGCAGACCTCGCTTATCATTTGGCCTGAAAATGGAACTCTCTGAATCTCCCTTTCGCGGACCGCACATTTTTATGGCGGACGCATTGTGGCTTCCGCAGCCGCACAATATTTGTGCGGTCCGCGGTTCAGATCTCTTGGCCCAATTTTGGTTTTTGCTCTAGTTTTGACTCTTTATGAGTAGATTAGGACTCCTTTTGCTCATTTTGAATAATTCCTGCAAGCAAGCATATTACATTAGTTCCGGGAATATCTTCACGTATTTTTGGCTCAAAACACAAGTAAAAGAGAGCAAATAATAGGTAAAAATCCCTACTTATCAACTCCCCTAAACTTAAGCGTTTGCTTGTCCTTAAGCAAATAAGGTAATTCCCACATCCACTAAAACAGAAGGATATTTCAGCTGCCATAAGATGAGTCAGTCATGTATCAATTGGGACTAATAATTACCCTCAACACAAATGAATTATCAACAACACAATGTCTTGACCTTTTGAGTACCATAGTTCTATTGCAACACTAGAGCATCTAGAGTTGACTTTATTTCACCAAGGAAGCTCGCTCTATTACGTAGGTCATTGTGGAACCCAAACTCCTTCTCCTCTACTCTCCATAAGCAAATCTCAATTTAGAATTGTAACACTCACAAATAAGGATTGTGAATAAGTATGCTCATCTCTCTCAATAGAATGGCACAAGTCTGGCTCTAAGTACCATAAGCTTGCCGCTCATGTAAATTACCACTAATGTAAGCTCACTCAACTTGAAATCATGTAGGGATTTTGTGGGATGTAATGAAGGCTCTTTGGACCAAGGTAGGACTTGTTGGATCAAAATAGTTTCATCTTTCCTTAAGCACTCTATTTTCTCTTTTCGACTCATGCATTCTCGATTCTTTGAGTCATTTTGTTCTTCCTCGGGGGAACTAGAGAAGCGTAACGTCACTCTTTCTTGAGCATCACATTCATTTTTCTCCTTTTTCTATTTACTTCAATTTTTCTTCCTTATTTTCTTTGGAATCCCTTTCAACTCTTCATTAATTCACTCTCTTTTTGGCGTTTCATTCTTTTTGTTCTTTCTTTCTTTTCTTTGCCTCCCCTTTTCTTCATTTCTTTCTCTTCTTTTGTACCTTTCATCACTTTCAAACTCCTCTTCGCTCCCCCAAACTTAAGTTTTTGCCAATTGTTTCTCAAGAATGCTAAGGAAAGATCAGATGCCAAGAGAGGGTCATCATAGAACGGATGAAGGCTTGTAACGTGGTTATTGAAAGAAAAAGTGCTTCGGCTCAAAGGGGTTGACTATGGATATCACATTGGTGGGCTATGGAAGATTTCAAATTTCAAATCGAATCAAGGAGAGCCTACGATCATTTCTCAGGCCAAGCTACACTTAAAATTTTGCCTAGACAAATATTCTGGGCAATTTCTAAACCATTAGCACGGGTACTTTGACTTGTAACTAAACACCTCACCTGTCACGCTTATGGATTGTTAAAGAGACAGAGTCGACGGCCCACAATAATACTAGATAAGATTTAACATCACAAATGGCTCAAAGAAACCACTTGATGATTGTTTTAGTCAACACAAGATTCTAAAGGTTACAACTAGAACTATTCTTTGACAATAAACTTGTTTCTAACAATAAGGTTGAAGGTAAATGTGTTAGTAGCACGTGAAGACTGCTTGAGACACTTTTATTCATTACTACTATATATACCAAAACATAAAGAAAATGGACTCAATTCCTTAAGAAGGTTGTCACGCCATCTATCGTTGGGAAGAGCCACCGGGTTCACACAATATCCACCTTTGGAAAGAACCATTGCATTAAGAAAACCAAAGGCTTATTGTTCATGTAAAACGTAAAAAAGAAGCTAAAAACTTAAAAAAAGCTACTAAAGGAAATATGAAGTTATGCTACAAAGGGAAAATAACAAAAGAAGTTACGCAGTAAACTACAAAAATTAAGCTGAATATATACAAACTTGAGGTAAAGAGAATATGTACATAAATGGAAATGAATATGTACATCAAATGGTAAAAATATATACATACCAAAGCTAAGGGTCAAGGTGGTTGCACACGAATATTGGCCACCCTTTTGCTTCAAAGCTAAGGGTGTTTCTGAGGATTGGCACTCCTGTTGTGAGCCATACAGGTGTCGACCCCGAAATAGCAAGTATCTCAGCAAGCCATGGGTGAACTGCCTCACTCAAGCGAGCTTCTCCAGGTATTGTACTGACACAACCTCCTCGAACCCTGCATATTTGTTAAGTGCTTAGCCATCAAACCAGATTTTCAACGTCTGGACCTTCATCACTTTTTACCCTTTTTGATGTGGGCAACATTGGCATAAAACGCCTTGACGAGGTATTCATTGGCATCTAGTACAGGGCCGGAGAACTAGTTCCACCCTTTTCTCTCCGAGAATTGTCTTAGAACATTTGGATTGTGCGACCGTTGGGGACACCATTCCCGAAATTAGGAATATGCCTTCTCAGTAAAAAACACCTATCAGCCTACACCTCCGGCCTTCATGATCTATCCAGACCTCCCACAATTGTATCACCAACTCTCCCATCATCCGGGACTTCATCATCATCACCTAAATAGATTGGAGCCAGGGGAGCCTGTGCGGAAGAGGGTTCAGAATCTTCACTACCATCTTTCGAGCCCTCGGATAAACCCTTAGAGGAAGTGGGCTCATCAACTAAATACAGTCTCCCCGGGAATTATGTGGGGATCTCTATTGGCATGTTCGGAAGCTTCTCGGGACGGGACATACTCACTGGTCTCAGAATAATCCACATCTCTATCCGCAACATTAATGGAGGCTCTCAATTTGCTGATGGATTTTTGAATTGTCGGAGGTAGCTTTCTCTTACTTTTATCCCTACCTCGGGAGGGTTCTGCCCTCCCTCAGAAGTATCATCTCTAACTTGGGAATGCACCATTGTCTGCAACATACAAGTAGTGAAAGTTAGTTAGGATTTGGGTTCAACATTGAAGCATTACAGAAGAAATGAAAGTCAGTGTTTCCCAGAATAGGGCAGTGCGGACTGCACAAAAGTAAGTGCGGCCGCGAACTGCCCATCGCAGACCGCATAAAAGTGAACACGGTCGTTATGAGACCAGGCTCAGACTACTGGCTCTCTAAAGTTGATCCATCGTGGACCACACAAAAGTGAGTGCGGCCACAAAAGACCCATCACGGGCCGCGCAATTTTGGGTGCAGCTGCGAAAACAAATCAATAAGTCTCTGAAGTTCACATGCGTAGACCGCGTAAAATTGAGTGCGGCCGCAAAAGATCAACTACGGACCGCACTAAGGTGACCGCGGCCACAAAATCTAGCAAATGTCAGTGCCTTTGAACTAGGGTATCGTGGACCGCACAATTTTGTACGCGGCCGCATACCCTATTGTGAACCATACAAAAATGTGTGCGGCCACGAAATTCAAATGAGTTTGGCACTGATGAACAATCAAAGCTAGGGTTTTCACTGATTAGGCATGATTTGTGGAAATTAAACACTTAAAGATACAAACTCCATCCCCTATTATGCATTTTAACACTACCCATATGATTCTAAGCAAGATTTGGGCATCAATTCGACATTTTTGGCATGAATTTAACCCTAGATAAAAATAAAACTAAAACAAGGAGAAAAGAAAAGAAAAAGAAAAAATTCTCATTGAAAAGAATCATACCAGTTGTTAAATCTAGCAAGAAATCAAACTTGATGAATGAGATTGAAAGCAAGGAGAGTGCACTATGTTTTAGGCTTGTGTTAGAAATATTGATAGCGGCCACACAAATTATGCGGACCGCAGAATTATGAACGCTACCACGAAGTCTTAAGGATTTTCAACAGGCCAACTTCAGGGTGTTGGCAATTTCAATTTTCCAGCTGCGTGGTCCGAGTCACATTTGTGTGGCCACGAAGTTCTTCTGTGGTCCTCATAATTTAGGGCGCGGTCGGCGAAATTTCACCACTTAGCCAAATTTTTCCATGTCAATTTCCTGCACTACACAACCAATTCCTACACACACTTCACAACCAGTTAGTCCAAAATAATTCCTAATCTAAGAAAAAAATCAAAATAAAGAAAAACACATGGATTTCCTCCCAAGAAGCGCCTGATTTAATATCGCGGCACGACGCATGTTACCATCATTGACTTTAAATGGATCAAAACCACAACATGACCATCATCTACCTTACCAAGGCAGTGCTTCACTTGGTGCCCATTGACTCTAAAGATCTCACCATTCTTGTTTTTCAAATCTATAGCACCAAAATGAGTCACATGCACCACTTCAAAGGGACCTCTCCATTTTGACTTTAGCTTTCCCATTAACATGCGTAACCGAGAGTTGAATAAGAGAAGAAGGTCACCTTCTTTGAATTCTTTATTCCGGATATACTTATCATGTAGGTACTTCATCTTGTCCTTATACAAGGACAAACTGGAGTAAGCATGGAACTGGAACTCATCAAGTTCATTCAATTGCTCCACCCGAAGATTGGCAGCTACATCCCACTCTAGGTTCAACTTATTCAATGTCCACATGGATTTATGCTCTAATTACATCGGGAGGTGACATTCTTTCCCAAACACCAACCGATACGGAGACATACCAATTGGAGTCTTGTAAGTTGTTCTATAGGTCCATAAAGCATTGTCAAGTTTCCTTGATCAATCAGTCCGGTTCGCATTGACAGTCTTGGATAGAATACTCTTGATCTCCCTATTGGAGACCTCAACCCGCCCACTTGCTTGGGGGTGATAGGGGGTTGACACCTTGTGAGTGACACCATACTTGGAGAGTAAAGTGTCAAAGGCTTTGTTGCAAAAATAAGAACCCTCATCACTAATGATGGCCCTTGGGTGCCAAACCTGGAGAATATGTTTTTCTTCAAGAAGGCCACCACACTGCGTATTTCGTTGTTGGGAAAAGCCACAACTTCGACCCATTTGGAAACATAATCCATAACAACAAGAATATAGGTGTTCCCACACAAACTCACAAATGGACCCATAAAGTCGATGCCTCATATATCAAAAATATCAATCTCAAGGATAGTGGTGAGAGGCATCTCATTCTTCTTGGAAATCCCACTGGCTCTTTGGAAATCATCACATCACTTAACAAGCTCGCTAGCATCTTTGTACAAGTTAGGCCAATAGAATCTACAACTTAGGACCTTTGTAGCAGTTCTCGCTCCACCATGGTGACCACCATAGGGTGAGGAATGGCAAGCTTCAAGAATACCCAACTGCTCTTCTTCTAGAACACATCTTCGAATAACACCATCAGTGCAAATTTTTAAAAGATATGGCTCATCCCAATAATAATCCAAGCAGTACCATTTGAGCTTCTTCCTTTCATTTGAACAGAACTCATTTGGGACAATGTCGCACACAAGATAAATAGTCACATCGACGAACCGAGGCATCCTGGTCGAAGACATGGAAAAGAATTGTTCATCCGGAAATGAATCATTAATCTCAAAGCCATCATAGGGCCTTTCCTCCTCTTCCAACCGGGACAAGTGGTCCGCCACTTGATTCTCACTCCCTTTTTCGGTCTATGATTTCAAGATCAAATTCTTGTAGAAGAAGTACCCACAGCATCAATCTAGCCTTTGAGTCCTTATTACTCATCAAATAACGAAGTGCCACGTGATCGGTATGAACAATCACTTTGGTAACCCATGAGGTACAGGCGGAACTTCTCCATAGCAAAGACAATGGCTAAGAGTTCTTTCTCGGTCATCGTATCATTGACTTGGGCATCGTTCATGATCTTACTAGCATAGTAGACCAGATGGAATATCTTGTTGATTCTTTGACCCAACACCGCTCCTACCGCCATGTCGCTAGCATCACACATAAGCTCAAATGGTAAGCTCCAATTTGGTGCGGTAATGATGGGAGTGGTAGTCAACCTATACTTGAGTAGCTCAAATGCCTTCATACAATAATCATTGAACACAAATTTTGCATCTTTTTCGAACAACGTGCATAAGGGATTCACCACCTTTGAAAAATCCAAGATGAACCGACAGTAAAAAACCACATGACCTAGAAATCTCCTCACTCCATTGACAGAAGTAGGAGGAGGAAGTTTGATATCACTTCAATTTTTGCTTTATCCACTTCAATACCATTTTTTTGAGATCATATGGTCGAGGACAATGCCCTCCTCAACCATAAAGTTACACTTCTCCCAATTAAGCACCAGGTTGATCTCTTCACAACGTGCCAAGACCTTATCAAGATCACTCAAACACTCTTCAAAAGAATCCCCCACAACATAAAAATCATCCATGAAAACCTCGAGGAAGTCCTCCACCATATCTGTGAATATTGCTATCATACACCGCTGAAAAGTAGATGATGCATTACATAAGACAAACGACATCCTTGAGAATGCAAATGTGTCATACAGACAAGTGAAGATGGTCTTCTCTTGGTATTCAGGTGCAATAAGAATCTGGTTATATCTTGAATACCTATCCAAGAAACAATAATAAGCACGTCCGGCTAACCTATCCAACATCTGATCAAGAAATAGAAGCAGGAAATGGTCTTTCCGAGTCACTTTGTTGAGCTTCCTATAATCCATGCATGCTCTCCAACTGGTGACAGTTTTTGTGGGGATCAACTCATTGTTTTCATTTGTAATCACAATCATGCCCCCTTCTTTGGGACACATTATACCGGTAAAGTCCATGAACTATCATAAATGGGGTAGACAACCTCAGCATCCAACCATTTGATGATCTGTTTCTTGACTACCTCTTGTATGGCCTCATTCGACCTTCTTTGATGTTCCACAGAGGGTTTGGCATCCTCCAGCAATATGATTTTGTGCATGCAAAAGGCGGGGCTTATACCCCGAATATCCGTCAATGTCCAACCTATTGCATTCTTCCTCCTTTTGAGCATCACAAGGGTCGCAGCTACTTGCATGTTAGTTAAGCACGAGGAAAGAATAATATGTAGTGGAATAAGGGCCTAAGTACTCATGCCTGAGGTGCGTGTCATGCTCCGAACTTGGGCCTGGATGTAACACGACACTCGGTGCCTAACTACATGTGACCGAGCGAACCAACTGGCTGGCTGAATCAACATGTGATATCATAACATACTAAATGTAGAAGATAAACTAACACATGCTGATATACTGAAAGTCTGAATGATAAAAATCAAAGTGTGGAAACACTAATACAAATCAGAAACATGTCTTTAGCTAACGTTGCTTAACATAAAAAGCTCTAACTCTGTCTAACTGCTACTCTAGTTTATGAAGCCTTTATTGAAGTATTGAAAACACTGGCTGGCTGAAAATATTGAAGACTCTAAGGTAATCATAATGCCCCGAAAGAACTAGGGATGCCCAAATAGTTGGTACGAGAATCCTAGCGCTCTGAATCGTCAACCTGTAAATCATTACCTACATCGTGAGATGCAGGCCCTGGGCAAAAGGGACGGCAGTACATTTGAATTGCACTAGTATGTAAAGCAATTGAAAGAAAGAATTATAAATGATAAAATTGAAACTAAACTGATAATTGAGAATTTATAATTGATAAATATTGAAATTGAAACTGAAATGATAACTGAATTAATAACTAATAACTGAATTGATAATTGGTATTTAAATGATAAATGATAACTAAAATGATAACCAATAATTGAACTGAACAAAGGAAGTAAGGATATGCAACTCCCTCTTCTAAATAATGAACAACTTGTTTATCTGAATAAGCTACGACCTCGGGCCCAATATATATGTGCACAAGCTACGGCCTCAGGTCCAAACATGCATAAAACATAAACTACGGCCTCGGGCCCAAATACAGGTGTTCAACATTCAGGGATTTAAAATCATAAACTGTAAATCATACTGAAATACATGCTACTAAAATACTGAATCACACTAAGTTACATGATACTGGAATACCGAATCACACTAAGTTACATAATACTGGAATACTGAATAGGACTATACTAAGACATGTATTCTTGAACAGATTATGAATACTGAAACATCAATTGTTTATGACATACTGAGTAATCTATACTGAGACTCGGAGGCATCAAACCCAAGTCTATATTGAATACACAGTGAGCTCATAACGTTTAGGATGAAGGTTATGAACGAGTTATGAAGCTAGAGAATAAAAGTTCTGCAACTATTCAAGGAACTAAGCTTAACTATATTTCAGAGGCAATTAATAACGTTGTAAAAGAAATGTATTGTAGGGAGAATCATTAACATTCCCAAACACAGAGAGTTAGCCTCACATACATTAATTTTCTGCTCTTGAGCGTCATACAATATTTGCCAACCCTTTCAACTTTAATCTATATCAACAAGTCAAAAGGGTTCCATATTAGCAATAATACTCATGTTTTGGTCACTTAGGCATTTTATCAATCACTTGGTGAGTATAAAGCTTCATAGCCCTCATTAATGGTGTTTCTTCACCCAAAAACCCATTCTCTTGCTTCTAGACAAATTCTAAAACCTCAAATTGCTATAATCAATATCATTCTTTATCACCCATAAGGTAAACAACAACCTTAACCAATAATCAACAATCAACAACCCAAACCTATAACCGTCCATGCTTTTCTATCAAACCCATCAACTCATATCTCATGAACTAGATTCTATAGTAATTAATCCAATGCTAGAATCAATTATAGGGTGAAGACATTACCTTTTTGAAAGAAATCTTGCAAAACCCTCCTTTGAGTTCTTTAAGAAATTTGTTGAAGATCTAAGTATTTTATGTGTAGATTCATCAATACTAGTCTATAAAGATGGAATTCACACCAAGATAATGGGGATTGCTTACCTTTAATATGGGAGGCGTTGAGGTCTTGATAGAGTGGAAGAATACCCTAAAATTCATTTAAAAGAAATGGGGGAAGTAAATCCTCGAAAATTCTTAAAAAGACCCCAGCTAGGTCACGCCCGATCTGGTGAAGTGAGCGTCACTTCACTGTCCAACACCTTCAAGGGAAGGCAGGATCCGCGCCTAGTCTAGCAAAGCGAGTCTCGTCTCGCTGTCCGCCAAAATAACTGGGTGGTCTAATTTTGGTTATTTGATCATAAGTTCTTGTAGGGATGTCCAAATGATGAACGGTTTAAATCTTTAGAAACTAGACTCGAAGACCTTTCATTTGATAGGTTGTTCAACATATAACACCTTATATATCTGTAGATACGTTTGTCCAAAGTGCGGTCTTGTGCATACTCATTTGGAATTTTAGTCTAACATGTAATTTTTTAACTTGGCTTAGACATAGGTCTCTCCTTGGACCCCAAATCACTTATGATATGCGTCTTACACTTATTATCATATCCAATTGATAACCATCACATTAATACTCATTTAATGAATCCACAACTGATTCAAATTTACGGGGTGTTACATTATCTCCCCCTTTGGATCATTCGTCCTCGAATGATTGTCCTGGCTCTATCTTCGGCTAAATCCAGTCCTTAAATGGGTCTGGTGGGAACATGAACTTTCATTAACACTTGCTTACTAAACTGAATAAATACGCGATTACTGAACTGATGAGATACTGAATTGAATAGGTACTAGACTGAATGGCTACTAAACTGACTAAACACTAAAAGACATGAAGATTATAATATAAGGTCTAAATGAGAGGGTTAGATACCATTGACATTTCTCCAAAATACCTACCAGCTAACAGAGCATAACACTAGCTCCATAGGGCATAATAATATGCATAACATGATACATATACATGAATACTTATTTGTTTTGGATACGTGAATTCTGAACTAACGTGGATATTTGAACACTGAACTGGCACGAATAATCGAGTGCTGAACTAAAGTGAATATCTGATGAACTCACATTAATATCTGAGTATTAAGCTGGCGTGAATATCTGAGTACCGGACTGACATGAGTATCTGAGTACTAAAATGACTTGAATGTTCTAACGTGAGATATGAATACTGGAAACACAAATGTCGTGATATGAGATTTGAATACTGGAAACTATATTTTTATAACATGACACGTGAAATAATGGTGTACAACTGCTATTCATATCTCACATTAGAAACACTCATTGCCACAAAGTCTGCAACTTTCTTTTTCATATTGTTCCACCAATAAATCTCCTTAAGATCATGATACATCTTTGGGAAACCTAGGTGGATAGAATAGCTGGAATTATGGGATTCTAACATCTTCCTCCCTTGCTAAGTCCATCTATGGTTAGAACACACAATCTGTCCTGGTACCTCAAAGTACAATCATATCCCCCTTGCTTAAAAGCCATCGTCTTATGCATGCGAACCCCTTCTTTCAGCTACAACAAGTAGGGATCTTCAAATCGTTTCTCCTTCACTTCGGCTACTAAGGAGGAACATGTCCTATTCTAGAAAATAACTCCACTATCTTTGGTATCTGAAAGTCGAACTCCTACCTTGGCTAAGTAGTGAACTTCTTTCAACATATTTCTCTTGTATACATCATTCATGAGCTATACTTCCCACACTTGATTATCTTCTTAAGTACTTTCTAAAAACATTTATAGCCATGGTTTTATACCTTTTCTGTGATCACTTTATCATCAATAACTAAGCGATGATCATTCTACTCACTTTGTGTCTCTTACACATGCTAGACATATTTCTTGTGGTAACTATACAATTTTCCCTCATTATCGAACTGATTTTCTTTTTCATATCCATGCTAACTATTTGGATTTCAAATCTCTAACTAGACTTACTGAATATTTCACATTGCCCCTTAGACCAAAGGTCTTATACTTATGGATCCTTCTCTTTTTGTTAGGATCCAAATAACTTTCAGTATTTTCTGCAATTCTTTGCACTCTACGTCAATGACGACTCCTCTTCCAACCTACTTCTAAGCTAGGAAAAACTAAATTATTCACATAACGGAAAGTTAATGTATGCACAATTATCATACACAATCTTAATAATTTAACTCTGCTCACACTGTCAATCTTGGAAAACCACATTTCGATAATTCCTAAAGGCTACTCTTCTATAGTTTGCTCTCTCACTGTTAGCTTTTTTTTCACTACCATTGTACTTCGGGTTTAACTTAAAATCTTCGGGTTCTAACATGCGTTCGGTGTTTCAAACTGATAGCCACTCACTAGTGCTAACTTTACTAAGTAAATCAAATTATACCTCTACTAGATCTGCTGAAATTGCTAATTTGTTGTATCTACCCAAAACTTACATCCTATTATTTCACTAACCACGTAATAGCATCATATTTTCTTCTCTTGTTTTGAATAAATAAAGTGAACCATAAGATTTATCTAACTTTCCTCATCATTTGACCATATTCATTTATCGTACACTATCATTCTTTTTGAACTATGTACATGGATTACACTTAGGGAAATTTCATCTGTCTTAAACAAAATTGGGATATCTAACCCCTAACTTCTATATACTTCAAAATCATATCAGATTATAAACATTCGAGGTAAGAACTTAGTCACATAACTTAAGAGGAATTGCCATATCCTTTATCTCACAATAATACCTACTTCTTATAGTAACTTACTAAGGTGGTACTTTCTAGTTCTAGTATAAATAAATATGAACAACTTAAAATCATTCCCTAAAATTCAACATCGGCTGTTGTTGATTCTCTTCATACATCTTGTCTTCTTAGTCATATGCATGAGTCGTATGAAAAATACATCTCTGGTAATATCAAACATTACTTACTGCTAGGAATTTTTCCCTTAGTCTCTTTTTTTTTCAAAACTAAAATGACCAATTCTAGGCTATTTGCGGTCAAATTCTTAACCTACTACACTATAGAGTCTGGCATCTAAATTATCAGCATCCAACTTGTGCCTCAATTGCTAAGAACTAAAAATAAAATTGTTCTGTGAGATAAACGCATACGGATACACTACCATAGACAAATATGTCCTTCGGAAATACCATCATCTTATAACTCACTTCCTACATAATCCGGCGAGTCTTGGTCTTAATTAAGACCTAAAACATGTGATGATTTCGCTATAATCACTATTCTTACACTTTCTTTTAGCACCCGTAGGCATCACAGTATACTCCCAAGTCAGTAGTAGTTGGATACACTGAAAATTGGAGATCTGGTAACTGAATAACAAATAATTGGCATACTGAATAATCATAAACCTACTAACTAAAAGACTGTATAAATGGTTACTGAGTTAAATGGATAACCATAAAACACAATGACTGCTGTTGTACTTTCTGATAAGGTTATGCTCTAATGTGTACTACTATTCATTGCATCCCACTTTCAATATCATCTCGAATCTCATTTGTTACCAACATGTACTCCATAGTAATACCACAATAGGCAAATCATCCTTTCTAGAACCTTTGACTTTTCTTGCTTATCGCTTGAACATTCGATACGTATGGAATTCTATAGTAAGAGAAGATTACCTATTGCTCTAAGTTTTATGGAACAATCTAGAGTAGAAAGAAATGAGACAATCATGGATGTCTTTGTAGTTAACCATTTATATGAGTAGCCGGCATACACATATAAAAGAAACTCCACCGGACATGGCTTCATAGACTCCCTAGGACTCTTGAACCTAGTGCTCTTATACCAAACTTTGTCACGCCCCGAACCTGGGCCTGGACATAACACGACACTCGGTGCCTGACTACATGTGACCGAGCAAACCAACTGGCTGGCTAAATCAACATGTGATATCATAACATACTAAATGAAGAAGATAAACTAATACATGCTGATATACTGAAAGTCTGAATGATAAAAATCAAAGTGTGGAAACACTAATACAAGTAAACATGTCTCTAGACAACATTGCTTAACATAAAAATCTTGTGACTCTGTCTAAGTGTTACTCTAGTCTATGAAGCCTTTATTGAAGTATTGAGAACACTGACTCACTAAGGATGACCAACTAGCTAGTACGCGAATCCTAGCACTCTGAATCATCAACCCGTAAATCATTACCTGCATCATGAGATGCAGGCCCTGGGCAAAAGGGACATCAGTACATTTGAATTGCACTAGTATGTAAAGCAACAAAAAGAAAGAATTATAAATGATGAAACTAAAACTAAACTGATAACTGATAATTGATAACTGAAATGATAACTATTGAAATTGAAACTGAAATGATAACTGAACTAATAACTGATAACTGGTATCCCAAAAATGTATAAAGCATCAACTACGACCTCAGGCCCAAACATGCATAAAGCATAAACTACAGCCTCAGGCCCAAATACAGGTGTTCAACATTCAGGGATTTAAAATCAAAAACTGTGAATCATACTGCAACACATGATACTGAAATACTGAATCACACTTAGATACATAATACTAGAATACTAAATCACACTAAGTTACATAATACTGGTGTATACGGTGAAATCGGAGGAGTCTATTTCTCGCCACCAAGGTGCATTCGAGGAGTCATATCAGTACCTTGAGGCTGCAGGAGTACGATCAAGCTCCCTCCCCCGAGGTTCGCCTATGACCCAACAAAGATTTCGAGGGTGGGGAATTCCCGAGGAAAACAACCAACATCAGTAGAGTCTAGCATTGTGCCTAGATGTCCCATCCCCATATCTTTGCATTTAATACACTCTATACCATATTGTATTCCCTCTCTTATATAAAGGGAATCCACACCACTTTGTAAGGGGTTGATGTTGCTCCAACTATTCTCCATAAGATCAATAATATCTCTCTCTCTCTCTCTCTCTCTCTTTCTTCTCTCTAACTTGCTCGTTCTTGCTAGCCCGAGGCCACTCTTAGCATTTATTACTTTCATAATTGTTCTTCATTTATCGCTTGATATAGGCCATAAAGAGCCTTGTTTGATTATACCTTAACTGTTATCCCATTCCCGACTACCCCCGATAGCTCGAGCTCGAGTCGGATATCGGCCTCGAGGTCCTTCATCGATCAGTCCGAAGCTCGGGTAGCAAGTCTCCTGGTTTGGTTACTGCCCCGTTTTAGCTTGTATCTCTCCATTAAACTTCATACTCTTAGCATCAACTGCTCTAACAACTAGCATAAAAATATATCACGTATTTTTAGAATCTCATTTTACAAATTTAATTATTGTTACCATTTTCACGGTAAATAGTTTGGTGCCCACTATGGCGCTACAAATAATAGTGATTATTTTTCTTGCTGGTTTCATTGCACAAGCGCAAGTTTTCTTTCACACTTTTTTTCTCTAAGATCTCTTGATTTCAGGTCGAAATGACTGGCTCGGTAAACAGGGTTGAGAACAAATACCTCAAAAATCACGGCGAAAATGGTGTGGTTGTTCTAATCATTGGCGCACCGCCGTAGAACCCCGATGATGCACCTGGGCCGATTCCAGCGGACTCGGGTTTGCAAGACGCACAGCAGATCGATGAAACCTCACACACCGACAGGAGCATACGGCATAGCGACCGACAAGAAGCCCAAAAACCCAGCCTAGGAAGAACAGGAAGTTAGTCTTCATGTTATTTTTGAAATGTTGCAGGCACAACAGTTGGCCATCGCTCAGTTATAAAGCCATCTGAAGACTCCCAACATAGCAACGCCGGAAAAAGCTACCCCAACCGAACGGGTACCATAGAGGTCAAGCAATAACAGATTGGTAGCTGACCCTGCCATAGTAAAAATGCTGGAGGATCTCACCAAAAGGATCGAATCAGGTGAGAAATTGATAGCAGCCAACAATGAAAAGGTCGAGACCTACAACTCTAGGGTTGACCAAATCTCGGGCTCGCCCCTGGTACTGAAAAGTATAGATTCGAGGAAGTTCATGCAACGACTGTTCCTCGAGGAAGCAACCCCGGAACTCAATTCAAAGAGATTCAGGACGCCAGAACTCCCTGAGTACAATGGGACCTAAAATCCCAACGAACACATCACTACCTATGCGTGCGCAGAGAAAGGCAATGACCCAAAAGATGATGAGATCGAGTCCGTCTTATTGAAGAGGTTCGGGGAAACACCCCCGAAAAGGACCATGATGAGGCATCATAACCTAGCGCCCAACCTCATAAACCTACTTACCATACCGGCAGATTCCTCCGTAAAGGCACACGCCAATGGCATCGAAGCAACAATGAGAGAGCCCGACACATCCAGGGCCAAAAAAAGGGAGAGTAAAAATGCTCGTAACCAGGGAAAATTGGATCCGGGGATACGTTCCCGAGGACGCCCACACATTCAGCAAAAAAGACACTGAGACCTTGTCTCAGCCTTACACTGACGCATTGGTAACCTTCTTCCTCATTTGATCCATTTTAAATAAAATATGTGCTCATGAGTTCAGGTAGCTCGATCAATGTTGTCAGGCCGAGGATGATAGGGCGGTTCAGACCGCCAGGTCAAAACAACGACCACCTCTTAAATCCTTGGAAAATTCCAAAAGACGATCGCTACGACAAGGAGGGAAAGACCATTCTCTTAGTACAGCATGACTGGCCCAGACCAGTACACCGAGTTCCATATCATCAAAGGAGGCGCAAGGCGTGGATGCCTTATTCAGACGGCCGCGGACACGCCGTATGAAAATAGTACTTTCCCCTTTTCGCCAAAGAATGAAACCTCCAATGAAGGACAAGATTGAAACCATCTGCGGGGAACGACACGCAGCAAGGGGAGAGACCGTATCACATAACGCATTGCCAGCACCAGTATCTACACTCTCGAAAGATCCAAAGGGTAAGTGAACCACACCTTCGACCAAGCCTGGTTAAACACGGTGGAGGGCTGTACTAGAGTCCTCACCCCGAAATAGCATGAGCATATCAAACCTTGGAACGTTGTCTTCACATCCTGCGGTAAAGAAAAACTACCTCATTCATTCGTTATTTTTCATTAACCTGTATAAAGACACCCAGCCAGGGTGTGCGGAAGTGTTAACTCTACCCGAAGATCCCAAGGCCTAGACGGAGCCCATCGCACTCTTTCCCCTCGGACGGACTTCCTCCCCGAAGAGGGCCTCGCCAGCAAGTTCCTCAGTAGAGCAATGTACCCCCTAAGGAGGATGCGACAAGATCGCATGCCTCCTTTTGCAATCAAATGATGAAGGGCACCCCCCTAAAGGCGCCATCCGCTCATAAAGGCTGGGGAAAGGCAGAATAAGTTTCAATAGGGAATTATGTACCGGACCAAACGGTCCAAGGAGCTGCGCCCACGCGCGCCGAGATTACAACAACGAAACGATATGTATTTACGCCAAGCAATAAAAGAATATCTTTCAGCATCTCGTACTCCAAAAAAGGAACTTTCAGCATGCTCACGGCAAGGGTCCCTTCACCAAATGCGTCCTGAAACACTCAGAGAGTTAGCGTCAACAATTTGGCACCTGCATGACCCCGGGGTTGGAACTCCAGGCTCATAAGGCCCCAACAAGGCAACTCCGAGCTCACGAATAATAGCCCTTGAGCCTAAGCAAACTCGATGACTTAGAGACTGTCATCAATCACCGTACGCTAGAAAACCCGAGGCTATAAGACTCCGAGCGGGCAAACTCGGTATGACCAGATCTATTTTACATAGCAGCAAAAACTGTAAGACCTCAACAGGCATGACAAACTGTAAGACCTCAACAGGCATGGCAAACTGTAAGACCTCAACAGGCATGAAAATTTTGTAAGACCTTACTACAGGCATAAAACTCAATCCCGAAGTTTAGGCTATATGTCATATTTGTAAGAATCCCGAAAGAACATACCCTTGGTGTAAACGCCTAAACTATCACTCGGGATCAAAAATGGATCTGGCCAAACACATATGACTACGGTCAAAACGGCTGCTCCAGCCAAATTAACGCGACTTAGGGACGCCCGACTATCGCTAACAAAATCACACAACATTACTTTGAATATACTTCAAAAAGAACTTGTCAAAATAGGCTTCCCTCAATAGGCAAACGAGCTTCGACCATGTCAGCTCCAATTTGCAAGGCTTCGAGCTACTCAGCCTACAAGCTAAACCTTTCGAGGTGCTCAAACATCGCTACTAACAACTTGAAATTGAGGTTCTTCCCGAACTGACGACGGGTCAGGCAAAATTATTTCAAAAGACCTTAACGAGAGGAAAACAAAGCCTACAATATGCCCACGAGAAAAAAGCGTAAGAGCCATTGTCGCTAGCCAAACAAGCCTCAGGGCGCACACTAAAAGGTCGTAACGGCCAACAGCGTAAGAGCCAGTGTCGCCAGCTTGAAAATTGAAAACTTGAGGATTAAAGTGAGCTCGAGTCGTAACCTGATTCAGAGATCGGATCCAAAATAGTTAACTATACATGCCTAAGGGCCACATACATAAAAGGTCGCTCCGATCCAAGGCATAAGAGCCATTGTCGCTAGCCCATGCAGACATAAAACTCGAGGTTAAATTGAGCTCGAGTCGGAGCCCGACTTAGAGACTGAACCCAAAGATGGTTAAAGTATGCAAGCCTAAGGGCAAAAAATAAAAGCCATTATCGGCCTAATAAACATCGGGTCTATATTGCAGGTTCGGAAATTTCTGTCAATCCAAAGGTCGAATCAACCCGATTGAGATCCTGACGATCAAGAGTACAAAAGATACAAATTGTGGGGTTCCCCCCTCTTATATTTACATATTGGTAGTGAAGCACAATCTCAACCTACGACATATTATGAAATCCATATACACAAAGAAGAAGGCAGGGAATAGACGTTCCCCCTTTCGACAACTATGGCCCGGTGGCCTCCTCCTCATCGTCCTCAGCATCGGACAGAAGGAAGTTGGCATCATACTCCTCTCCTCTGGCTTGCTCCATCTCCCCTGAGAGATCGAAGCCCCTGGCATGAATCTCCTCGAGGATTTCCCTCCGGGATCTACACTTCACATATTCCTTGCTATTGCTTATACGATCAAGGGCCCTCTTCAGCTCAGCTTTAGCAATGGCAGTGCTCCTCGAATAGGCTGCCATTTTCTGTCCTACCCTGGTATTGCTCATCACAACCTCGACCCAGACATTCACCACCTTAGTTTTCGCCTTCGAAAGCTCAGATGAAAGCCTTGCGATCATCTTCACCCGAGCAGAATCGTTCACACAGATAATCTAGATTTGCGCCTCAAGAGCAGAAGCTCCGGCCTGAGCTCTCTCTTTGGACATAAAATGGGTACTCACATGTGCCCACAGCTCGGTGAATTCGCATTTGACTCAGCCAACCTCGCCCCAGAGTTCCCAGCTCATCCGCCTTATCCTTCAACTGAAATAGCAAAACATCTAGATGCCATGATAGAAAGGGAGTGCAAGCCAGCATGAAATGCAGGGTACCTATTTCTCTAGGAGGACCTCCCGGACCTGGCTCCGGTCCACCTTATGCCATAATGAGACGAGCTCACTTTCCTTTGCCACACAAAGAAGCTTGAGGGATCTCCCCCTATCTAGAGCATCATGCAACGTGGCCTCGCAACGAAGTAGCTCAGCTTTGAGCCTGTCAAAGGCGCATGAAAGAAAGCCATATAAAGAAAAGGAAGAATAGCACGGGGCCAGAACATTCTTACAGCAGTAAAAACTCACCATAAGGCCAAAACGCTGAGCCTTGCCGAAGGACGAAGCAACGTCCGATGGCGTACCACTTCCAGAAGGTTGCTGACGACCGACTGAATCACTTCTCCTTAACCACTTCAAAGAAGTCGCCTCATTACGAGCCTTTTCGCACCCCGTAACATCTTTCCTTTTATTGGCGCTCCTTGATCCTGAGGCCAACAATCTCTCCTCCTCCCCTAGGGGATACGACCTTGTCTCGAAAGGACTCTCGGCACCTGTGACAGATAAATCAAATAAGCCAGCAAGAAAGACGCCATTTCTTAGGAGGCAGAGCATCGGGCACCTACCATGATGCTTCACTTCACATCTCCCTTTTGAGAGATCTCGCCACCGGGGCCTATCATAAATCGATCAAGCTACCAACTTATGAGACCACTTGGCTAAATTAGGGACCTCGTCGGGTGACCAATGAGTTGATACAAATAAGGAACAGAAAGATATCATTACAGAGCCAACCTCCGGTTGAAACGAAGATAGTTCATATAAAGCACTTACGTGTGAAGTTCCATTTCTTAGGAAATGGCAAAATTTCTCGAGGAATGACATCGGTCATTCGGATCCGAACGAACTGATTCATCCATCCACGGTCCTCATCCTCCTTACTTCCAATTACAAGAGCTCGGGTGGATCGGCGCTGAAGAGAAATCAGGCCCCGATAGTGCAATGGCCGATACAACCTCACGATGTAGCTGAGAGTAAATTCTATCCCGACCTTCTCGACAAAATATCTCATCGCATGCACTATTCTCCAAAGAGAGGGATGAACCTGCGCCAATGTTACTTGATATCTCCAACAAAAATCAAACATGACCCGGTCAGGGGAACCCAGTGCAAAAACATGAGTGTATACGCTCAAAAATCCCTCAACATATGTCATAACGCTTTCCTCAGGGAAAGGTACTTGCAAAATCGCGCCTTCCCCCATCCGCAATCTTTTCTGATCATCTCGAGGTTTTCCTCACTCACTGATGAAATGATCCTCGACACATGCTCTCAATGTCCTGGAACATTGGGAGGTTTTGCCAGCGTGACTGCCCTCCTTAAGGCAGGGCATCCCAAGCCTTGCTCTCCTGATATCGGAGGCGAGCCACTGGCACCGACCGAATGTAGAATGCAAGAGAGACTCCCCTCCACCCGATGATTGGAAGTCGAAGCAGTAGCCATGGCTACGGCAAACTAAGGGGGAAAAAGTAAGGATCTGAGCAAAAATCTCCTAAAAGGGGGAAGCGGAAGGACTAGCACAAAGCGCCAGGCTCTGTAGAAGAGATAGCCTTATCAAGAACAGCAAATTCGCCACTTAAGAGATAGATGAACAAATATATAGGGGCAAAGCAACAACT
Source organism: Nicotiana sylvestris (assembly GCF_000393655.2). NCBI lineage: Eukaryota > Viridiplantae > Streptophyta > Magnoliopsida > Solanales > Solanaceae > Nicotiana > Nicotiana sylvestris. Next base: position 62,793,000 of record NC_091058.1, read on the forward strand.
GCCTGCCTACCCAAGAGAGCTAATTAATTCTGGTCGCGTTAACGTCACCCTCTCCTAGGGGTGCATACTGGCAGAATCACTCCGAGCGCCACATAACTCAAAAAGTTGCGGGACCTCGGGGAGCCTCCCGACATCACGAACATTAGTTCGAGCGGAGCTATCAATTTAACCCTGGAGCATGGCAAATTTTAGGGCCCCGGTCGATTCGAGAGAAGGCCCCGAAGGGTCGACGCCGAGAGGAAATAGCTAAAACGCAAAAGCAAAGGGCAAGATGAAGGGCTGACAGAATGAAAACTCCTTTTTTACATTGTCAAAAAGCAAAACATCTTTACACAATCCATTCCCCCGCGGGCCGCATACAAGGAGAAAGGGAAGGGATACAAAAATGACTAGGAGACTACTCCTCGTCACTATTATCTTCGCCCTTATCAGGGGCAACCAAAAGCACCAGTTCTTCCTCTGCTGATAGGCCGATACCTCTGGCCCCGAGTTCCTCTAGGGTCTCTCTCCTCACCTCCGCCTTAGCATGCTCAATAGCTCGGGTTAGTTTCTGCTCAACTGCTATGGATATGTCACGAGCTACTCTATGCGCCGTGGCCATATCTTCCTGATAAGTAACAACATTTTGTTCGACCTCGAACTTAGCCGCGGCCAAAGCAGCAATCTCCCTATGAGCATCCTCAAGAAGATCCCGGGATGTCGCCAACTCCCCGGCCACTATTGCATTTTGCTCCCTCAACCCAATGATTTCCGCATTTAATTGATTAACCTGTGAGCCACTCAGCTTGACCTACTTGAAAAAGGTAAGCCAATGAGTATATGAAAACGGAATATATGTGAATATGGGATAAAAAGCCGGGCACGAGCAAGGAAAAGTACCTGAGCAGCGAGATTGGCCTTCTCCCAGAGCACCGTTTCCAAAGAGGCCCGAAGTTCTCCCAGCTCTTTCCCTCCCCGGGAAGAGCGAGCCTTCGAATCCTGCAGCTTTAAAGTAACTTTCTTACACTCCTTTTCATGATAAGAAAGTTCCCTGAAGAGCCGGAGGATGGCATGATCGTACATCTCTATACACTACGGCATAGCAGAAAAGTTAGAAAGATGAAGAATGATGCTCGAGGACGAAAGAAATGCATGAGAAATGGCTATCACCTACTACATGAACTTCTTCGTCGCTTTGACGACACCAGGAATATCGAGATCAGATCTGTCAATAACATCATCAAAGATGTTGGCAATAAAGTCTCCCCCTTTGAGAGGAATCCCTGTTGTGGTGTTGATCATCCCGTGAGCATCCCGCAATTCCCCTGATAAGACCGGAAAGCTCAAAATAAAGTCGTTCAGGTCCCCAATTTCTCCAAGTGGCAACCCATGTTCCTGGAAGGCTCCGAGCCCCGACCCCTCAGGATCAACGCCAGTGGTCCCCCGGCGGAAGTTGTATCAAATCGGGCTACGCAATTTGAAGCTACATGAACATCCTCTTCGAGGATCCCGACTCACGAGCTCGACCGAAGCCAGCCATTCCGAACTCAGCAGCCTCCAGCTGAGGTGCCTGCAAGTCTCTCGCACTCGACCTTGTTCTCCTCTCTAATGGGCTTTCGTTATCATCCTCTCCCTTGGTATCAGGATTCGCCTCTGAGGTTGAAGCAGCGGTCTAATGCTCTAGTGACCTGGTTTTCTTTGCCGAAGGATAGACAACAGTAGCCCTGCTTTTCCTCTTCTTACTCGTATCAGGATCCAAGGCCCCTGCTTCGCCACCGGGGGCCTCATCTACATATTCTCGCCAAGACCTGCACCAGTGCAATAATCGCAAGACGCTTTCGCTAAGGGCTTAGAAAGAAACACAAAATACAAAGTATAGGCGGTAAAAGAACCTCACTATGATTCTTGTCCACCCAATGCTTCTTGGCTAGGCCGGTCCAAGACCGAACGCGATATGGGAACTTCTCATTCAACCACCCAATCCATCCCGACAAATTTGGAACCGCCTCCGGGTGCCAAGCGGTGGCTGCAAGAAGCACAAAGAGATTATTATTTCGAAAGGAAGAATAGTTGAAAAGAGGCTAAGGGAAAAATTGCTTAAGTCGGGTATTCCACCTCTCCGGAAAGGGCATCCGCTGGGCTGGGATGATATCCGAGGTCCTTATCGGATAAACCTGCTCATCCATCCTCGATCCTTTCCCTCATCGATGCTTGTAAAAAAAGATTTTTTGGACCGATGGCGGAGCCTGATTAAACCTCGATACAATCGAGGGTTGTACATCCTGATCAGATGATTGATGGTAAAGATCTCACCCTTAACCCTTTCGGTGAAATGATGAAGCATCAACACTATCCTCCAAAAGGAAGGGTAGATCTGACCAAGCGTCACTTGGTATCGGTCGCATAAATCTAGGATAACCGGTTCTATCTCTAGAGGAGAGGACTCGACAGATTTATCAGGACCTAGCGTGAATGGGTAGGTGTACATGTGAAGGAAACCAACCTTAAAGTCAGTTTTATTATCGTTGGGACCAGGAATCTCCACCCCCACTACCTCGCTCCACCAGTAGTCCTCCCTTACCTTGCTAATATCGGTCACGACGCTAACGTATCGGGACACATGCTTGCACCGGACCGGTGTAGATGAAGTGGCATCGACATTAAAATCCTCTGACATGTCGAGATCAGGTAGGGTACATTTTTCCAAAAGGGAATCGCTCTGGTTTCTTCCTTAGGCAATTCGGATGATGATGTAGCATCATTCCATCGGGGAACCCTCCTAGAGGTCCTAGCCATGTCAATGGTAAAAATCCTTCTATGAAAAATGAAAGAGTGTCAAAAATAAATATTCTGACTCGTGAGCTTGAATGTAGGGTGAAAGTGGAAAGTGTAAAGCAACTGATGCATTTATAGGAACCACTGGGGACGAGAAAGGACGAGCCAATGGCAGTTCGTGGGTTTCTTGAATACCGCATCTGACAGCGACCTTCCATAGTTCTCTGGAACATGGCATTTAATGGTCTTAAATAGTTAACATCACGACAATGATGACCTCGAGATGGCGGTTCAAAATCATTTCCTATTACTTTATTCAAGGAAACGCGAAGACTATCTGTATACAGTAAAATCGGAAGAGTCAATTTCTCGCCATCAAGGTGCATTCAGGGAGTCATATCAGTACCTTGAGGCTGCAAGACAACGATCGAGCTCCCTCCCCCGAGGTTCGCCCACGACCCAACAAAGATTCCAAGGGTGGGGAATTCCCGAGGCAAACAACCAACATCAGTAGAGTCTAGCATCGTGCCTAGACGTCCCATCCCCATATATTTGCATTTGATGCACTCTGTACTATATTTTATTCCCTCTCCTATATAAAGGGAATCCACACCACTTTGTAAGGGGCTGATATTGCTCCAACTATTCTCCACAAGATCAATAATATATATATCTCTCTCTTTCTTCTCTCTAACTTGCTCGTTCTTGCTAGCCCGAGACCATTCTTAGCATTTATTACTTTCATACTTGTTCTTCATTTATTGCTTGATATAGGCCATAAAGAGCCTTGTTTGATTATACCTTAACTATTATCCCATTCCCGACTACCCCCGATAGCTCGAGCTCGAGCTGGATATCGGTCTCGAGGTCCTTCATCGACCAGTCCGAAGCTCGGGCAGCAGGTCTCCTAGTTTGGTTACTGCCCCGTTTTAGCTTGTATCTCTTCGTTAAACTTCATACTCTTAGCATCAACTGCTCCAACAACTAGCATAAAAATAGATCACAAGAACCCCATTTTACAAATTTAATTGTTGTTACCATTGTCACGGTAAACAACTAGAATACTGAATAGAACTATACTAAGAAATGTATTCTTGAATGGATTATTAACACTGAAACTTCAATTGTTTATGACACACTGAGTAATCTATGCTGAAACTCGGGGGCATCAAACCCAAGTCTATATTGAATACGCACTGAGCTCATAACATTCATGATATAAGTTATGAACGAGTTATGAAGCTAGAGAATAAAAGTTCTACAACTATTCAAGGAACTAAGCTTAACTATATTTCAGAGGCAATTAATAACGTTGTAAAAGAAACGTAGTGTAGGGAGAATCATTAACATTTCCAAACACGGAGAGTTAGCCTCACATTCCTTAACTTCCTTCTGTTGAGCATAATAAATATTCGCCAACCGTTCAACTTTAATCTATATCAATACAAGTCAAAGGGGTTCCATATAAGCAATAATACTCATGCTTTGGTCTATTAGGCATTTTATCAAACACTTGGTGAGTATAAAGCTTCATAGCCCTTATTAATGGTGTTTCTTCACCCAAAACCCCATTCTCTTGCTCCTAGATAAATTCTAAAACCTCAAATTGCTATAATCAATACCATTCTTTATCACCCATAAGGTAAACAACAACCTTAACCAATAATCAACAATCAACAACCCAAACCTATAACCGTCCATACTTTTCTATCAAACCCATCAACTCATATCTCATGAACTAGAGTCTATAATCATTAATCCAATGCTAGAATCAATTATAAGGTGAAGACATTACCTTCTTGGAAGAAATCTTACAAAACCCTCCTTTGAGTTCTTGAAGAAATCTCTTGAAGATCTAAGTATTTTATGTGTAGATTCATCCATACTAGTGTATAAATGATGGATTTCACACCAAGATAATGGGGATTGCTTACCTTTAATATGGGAGGGGTTGGAGGTCTTGAGAGAGTGGAGGAAAACCCTAAAATTCATTCAAAAGAAATAGGGGAAGTGAACCCTCAAATTTCTTAAAAAGATCCTAGCTGGGCCGCGCCTGGTCTGGTGAAGTGAGACTCACTTTGCTGTCCAACCCCTTCAAGGGAAGGCGGGATCTGCGCCCGGTCTGGCGAAGCGAGTCTCGCTTCGCTGTCCATCAAAATAACTGGGTGGTCTGATTTTGGTAATTTGATCATAACTTATTATAGGAATGTCTAAATGACAAACGGTTTAAAGCGTTAGTAACTAGACTCAAAGACCTTTAATTTGATAGGTTGTGCATCACATTACAGCTTATATATCTTTAGATATGTTCGTCTAAATTGTGGTCTTGTGCGTACTCATTTGGAATTTTAGTCTATCATGTAATTTTCCAACTTGGATTAGACTTAGGTCTCTCCTTGGACCCCAAATCAGTTATGATATGCCTCTTACACTTGTTATTATATCCAATTGATAACCATCATATTAATACTCATTTAATGCATCCACAACTAATTCAAATTTACGGGGTGTTACATTGTGAAGGCAAGGGATTCAATTCAAATGTGAGAGGCTCCTCGATTGAGAGCTTTGCTGGTGGAGTCTTCTGGTTCTCAAGGTCCAAGGAAAATATTTGGGGTTCATATGTATATGAACCAATTTTTTGCAAAGCATTGACATATTCTACCAAGTCTTCCTTCTCATCCACATCATGATTCAATAACACAGGTTCCAATAGGTCTTCCACATTAATCACAACACTTGTGTCATCAACAATCACTTCAGTCACAAGATCCACAAACGAACACACTTCATTGCTATTAGGCTACCTCATTGACTTGTAAACATGGAACACAACTTTTTCATCACCCACCCGGAAGGTGAGCTCCCCAGCTTCCACATCAACTAAAGCCTTCCATGTAGCTAGTAAAGGTCTCCCCAATATGATTGGCACCTCATAGTCAACCTCACAGTCAAGTATCACAAAATTTGCGGGAAGTATGAACTTGTCGACCCGAACTAGCACATCATCAATTATCCCCAATGGCCTCTTCATTTTCATGTCTCCCATTTGTAACCTCATGGATGTAGGTCTTGGTTGCCCAATCACTAATGTCTTGAACACAGAATAGGGCATCAAGTTAATGCTTTCCCCCAAGTCACACAAAGCTTTGGTGAAATTGGCACTACCAATAGTGCATAGGATTGTAAAGGCGACGAGGTCTTCCAATGTTGGAGCCATTCAGTGAACAATAGCACTCACTTGATGTGTCATTTTGATCGTTTCACAATTCATTGATCTCTTCTTTGTTAACAATTATTTTACGAACTTGGCATATCTCGTGTCACGACCCAAACTAAAGGGCCATGACTAGCACCCGACCACACTTGCCGAGCACCAACGTACATTTCATCTAACCTTCATTATTATCTTTTAAGGCTGACGAGATCAATATAAATGGTAGACCTAGATCATGGACAACCAACAATAAAATATGACGGCATGAACATATATAGCAGGGGATGACCAAACAATCAAGAAACTACGTATAAGGTATGAGCTACCACGCTACTATGAAAGACTATACAACAAAAACTAGCCGACAAGGCATACCAAACTATACATGAGCCGACACCTGTCTATGAGCCTCTAAAAGAACATAAGTGTTGCAACATAGCCGGAACAGGGCCCCGACATACCCATAATGTCTATAACAAAAATTGCATACCAAGACCAAGGCAAGTCCGGAGAAGGGATCTCGCCAATCACCGCTGAACTGGACAGTCTACTGTGGTGGGGGAGCTGCACCTGCCTGTCTATCAGGACCTGCAGCACGACATGCAGCGTCCACAAATAAAAGGACGTCAGTACGAATAAAGTACTGAGTATGTAAGGCAAGGAACCATAAATACGATCAGTAATGTAAGCAAGGATAGAGAATATACAACCTGTAACATCTTAGTACCTCTGAGGGCTACTTACATGAAATGCATGATACATATGTATAAATACATAAACCTTTAAAGCATTCGCCTCTGTGGGCATCATCATCATCATATCGTACCCGGCCATAATAGGCTCGGTAGAATCGTACCCGGCCACGTGGAGCTCGGTAAAACCCAACTGATCAGTGGTTGCACAATAGGTGTCGTACCCGGCCAACTATAGCGTGGCTCGGTAGAGTAAAATAGATACATATATATAATGCATGCTCGACTCATGGAATCACATTCTAAACCTTTCGGAGTGACGTAAGGTCGGTATCCTCTATACACGTTATTAGGACTAACTCTTCACTATGAACCTTATAAGATTTAGGAAGTACGAACAACATTGATAACATAAGAATAAGAGAAGTAACATTAACATCAATCGTTCCATAAGAGGGAAAACAATGTAAGTACTGCTAGCTTCTAAGAGTAGAGTATCTTGGAAGCTCGTTCATTACATTATGTACAATCGGAGTCGTGCAAAAGAAGGAAAGGGATAGCCTCACATACCTTGTATATACTGCCCCAATCTCAAGCTATGCAATTGTCAAAACTCCTTAGTCTACAATAAGAGAAACGATACTATCGTTATCATTTAAGCGTCATAACTATTATGTATCGACCACAACCTATTTTACGATAAAACGGACAGCACCTCCCCTATATATATGACCTCACACCATTCAAAACAGTCACCAAACAGCCCAAACAACATCAATAATAAACATATTGAGCCTCCCAAAATAGTCCACACATAGCCTAATCACTCCATACATACGACGACCACCGTAGTCGTGTCAAACAACCTGGAAATGTTACGAATAACTATCAGCCCATAACCCTACATATATATGGTGTTTCTCCACACCCTTCCTCCTCCAAAACTCCACAAGATAGTAGTAAAATACGCAGCCCAACAACAACGCAAAACAGTCCACAAAACAATAACATTACTACCAAGCCTTTCGATATATATCTCACAAGTTCTAGCTTCAATGGCTTAGCCGCAACTTGGATAATCTTAAATACATATAGAGTAAGAGGTTCCTTACCTTTATACAGAAATAACAACTCCAATTTGACCTTAAATTTCCATGAAATATCCCTCCAATGCTGCCACAACAACAAAAAAGCGAAACTAGCGATCAATTAGTGTTTTTCGGCACTAGAATCACTTTAGAAGGCTTGAAATCACCTAGGATTGATATTAAGAACATGAGGGAGTATTTACAGAACATAAACCCTTTAAAACAACCTCCCACACGAGCTGAAACGACACAAAAATGAGCAACAACAAGAAGAACAAGAGACTTACTAGCGCCACGGAATTCCCGACACTTGATTTGTGTTGTTTGCCCTTTTTTGGGTCTTGAATCTTGAGAGAACCTTGAGAGGATGTTCCTAGGGTTCTAAGGTCTGAAAATAGTGAAAATAAATGACTTAAAATGGGTTGGAGGCATCCTATATAGGTCCAAATATCTTAAACCGACTTAGTGGGCCCCATAGAGAGGTGCTTGGCGCAGTCTCGCGAAAATGCGAATATCTCTCTACTCCGAGATCGTATCGATGAACGGTTTAATGAGTTGGAAACTAGACTCATAGATATTTAATTTAGTTTGTAGATCACATTGTAATTCCTTGTAAATTATTAGAAAAGATTAGAAACATTTGACCTAATGTTTAAGTAAAATTATGAACCTAAGTTGTGACAACTTTTGTCGACTTTTGTTTCATAACTCGTTTGACTTCAAGACTTATGATACGGATATTATATGATTAAAATAACTTAATAAATGACCTCTTGAGTGTATTAAGCACCGCTAGATTACCTGAAAATACAAGTTACAACATCCTTGATTCGTTTAACTTCTAATACTGGTTAATCACCCTTATACACTCTTGTATCACTTAAGACCAATTGGATTGACTTCTTATCATCTCAAAGATAATTCCTTCTTGGATTTATGTTAACTACTATATGGCATGAACTAACACATGTGGATATGGGTTGTAACATCTCGGCATTTGTTCTAGAGCTTCAACCAAAGGCACATTTATGGACAATCTTTTCATCATATCAATGAATTTCTTGAATTGGTTCTCATTGTTTTGCTCTGCGAGCCTTTGAGGATATGGTGGAGGAGGCCTTGGCAAACAAGCCTTGGCTTTGGGCACTACCGTTTCCGATATGTCTATCGCATGTTCCCTAGACGGGTTCATATCTTTTTGTGTCTCTTTCACGTTGTCATCAATGTCTATCCTCACTTCATCATTCACTTTCACATCATTGCTTTGCTCATCATCATTGTAACGACCCGACCGGTCGTTTTGAGCTTTTGCACTTTGCTCGCCAGTTCTCGGGCATGACTTGCCCCGTATGATGTATTATGACTTATGTAAATCGTTGGTTTTGGTTATAAGGGTAACCAGAATGAATTTGGAAGAATAGTTCTCAGTTTGAAGCTTGAAATTTGAAAGGTTTGACCAAGATTTGACTTGTTGGTATATGATATCAGATCAGAATTTTTTATGATTTGGTTAGCTCTGTTAGGTGATTTGGGACTTAGGAGCTTGATCGAAATGGAATTTTGAGAGTAATAGTAGTTCTGTTGTGTCATTTGGGATGTGTGTGCAAAATTTCAGGTCATTCGAACGTGGTTTGGTTGGGTTTTTGATCAAAACCGAAATTCGGAAGATTTTGGAAACTTAGGCTTGAATCTGATGAGTTTTGGTTGATTCGGCATTGTTTGAGGTGCTTTGAAGATTGGTATAATTTTGAATAAGGTTATGGGATATGTTTTTGCATTTGGTTGAAGTCCCAGGGGCTTCGGGGTAATTTCGGATGTTCGACGGAGAGTTTGGAAATTTTGATGAAGCTGCACATCTTTCTGCTTTTGGTATTTAACCTGCGGATTGGGGACCGCAGGTGCGATGCTGCAGAAGCGAAAATAGGCTGGGAATGTTGTGACCATAGAAGCGGTTGAGGAGCCGCACCTGCGAAGGCGCAGGTGAGGGCAAGGCATCGCAAATGCGATTTTTGGTGACTTTAGTGAAAATTGCAGATACGGTGGTTTTGGTCGCAGAAGCGATACCGTAGAAGTGGGAAATGGACCCCATGTGTGAAAATGCCTGGGTCAGAAAGTATAAAAAGGTTCCTTTCGCAATTTTGAGTGGGTTTTCACCATATTTCATTCGGGAAAAGGCTTTGGAAAGATAATTGAAGAGGAAACCAAATGATAACCTCGTGGAGGTAAGATTATTGACTTCATAATTCGTTTATATGTGATTAAAGGCCTAATTAGTTGTGAAATTTTGGGAAAAATCAGTGCAATGTGGGCAATTAGGGCTTGAGATTAAGAGACCTTTGAGTGGGGATTTGAGGGGTCATTTGAGGTCTGATTTTGATGTTCTTAATGTGTATAGACTCGTGAGAGGATGAGGATTCTATTGATGTTCATTTTGTCGAATTCCGAGACATGGGCTCGGGGGCTAGGTTTGAGCAATTCCGGGATTTTTAATGTAAATTGGATATTTTCGAGTGGGTTTTGTTTCCTTAGCATATTTTAATGGTTATGTAATGATTGTGGCTAGATTTGGAGCATCCGGGGATCGATTCGTGAGGGCAAAGGCATCGCGGGCTAGAGTTTGGACCACATAGAGGTGAGTAATAATTGTAAATGTTGTCCTGAGGGTATGAAACCCCGGATTGCACATTGTTGTGTTATTTTGAGGTGACACACACGCTAGATGACAAGCGTGAGGTCGTGCACTATTGGGGATTGTGACCTAGTCATCACGAATGATTGTTTTACTGCGTATTTGATTGAAAAATGTTTGCTATCATCTTGTTTTGGGCAGAATGCCATATTTGGGCCTATTGCCAACTATATGAACCATTATGGGATTTTTACTAATATTTCCTCATTGTTTTGACTTTAAACTTGTACTCAGTCATGCTATATTCTACTGTTTTCATAACTCAGCCATGTTTACTCCGTTTTAACATATTAAATGATATTTCGAATAATATTTTGGACTGAGCATCATGTTATACTATTGCCCGAGTGGCTTATGTGATTTTGACTGAGTAAGGTCGAGGGCCTCTGTTGTGAGGATACTTTTGGGTCGGGTTGCATGCCGCAGTAGTGATACACTAATTATGATTATGAGGCCAAGGGCCTAAGACTTGTACTCCACACGGTGGCTTGTTCATATGAGGCCGAGAGCCTAACGATGATGCCACGAGATGGCTTGATATTGTGTTTGGGCCGCAAGGGGCCCCTCCAGGAGTCTGCACACCCTCAGTGAGTGCGGGTACCCGTTGTGATATGGGATATAGCCCGAGGGAGGTGTGTTATTCCATGTTGTTGCCCGAGGGGCTGTTTCTGTTGGTATTTGAGCCCGAGGGTAGGATTTTTTGTGCTTATCTATTCTAGTTGCTTTGCATTTAATTGCTTAACTATTAAAAAGGCATTTTTAAAGAAGTTTAAACTGAGCTAAGATGCTTTACGAGATTTCATAGCTTCATTGCTTTCTTACTGATTTTTACACTGCTTCTATACAGTATGTTGATATGCTTTACGTGATTTCTTATCGCTCAGTCTTTATCTATGGTTATTACTCACTGAGTTGGAGTACTCACTTTACTCTCTACACCTTGTGTGCAGATTCAGGTATTTCTGCACCCGGTAGCGAGTATTGGTTGATCAGAGGCAGAGTCGTTGGAGTTTAGCAAGGTAGCTGCCCGACATCCGCAGCACTGCTTTTCTCCCTTTGATGTTATTAGACTGTACTTAGTACATTTTCCCGAATTTCTATTGTATTTTAGACCTTAGTAGATGCTCATGACTTGTGACACCCCGATGTTGGGCTGTATCTATTTCTGTACTATTCTTTTGATCTTACGTTATGCAATATCTAATTAATTAAAAATGCTTAAATTGACTTATTAAAACTTTTGAAGTGAACTTGAGAATTGTGTCGGTTGGCCTTGTCTTCACGACCGGGTCCGGTTTGCAGTCGTGACAAGTTGGTATCAGAGCCTAGGTTACATAGGTCTCATGAGTCATGAGCAGGTTTAGTGTAGTCACAGGGATCGGTACGGAGTCATTTGTACTTATCCTCGAGAGGCTGCAGAACCTTTAGGAAAGACTTCATATTCTTGAATTCTTATCGTGCATCCTTGATTTAGCTGGAAAAGTAACTCTTTGAATTCCTTCCACGTGTTCGTATATGCGCATGAGCACTCGGTATCGGATGTACATCGATGGCTTGTGATTCCTTGATCGAGGGGAGAGATGTGATCTCTGTGTGTTGATGTTGGCCCAGTCTAGAAGACTTGGGGCCGGATTTTGCCTATAGCTTGAGCCCTGAGCTGTTGATTGGCGAGCGCGTGTTTCTGGATCTATATGTTCTGTTGTGTCCCTATTAAGGGGAGTAATGACTGGATAGCTACGTGATGAGTATGTTATGACTGCGAGGTGTATTCATATAATCTGGAAACAATGAGAAGGGTTTGCTGGAGGATGGAAGAACTATTAGGTACTTGATGTTCATCTTGGTTCGAGGTATAGACCAGAGTTATGGGTGTGTAAAGAATCTTTTCATGTGTCCTAGTTGAGAGTGACGTAAATTTCATGTTGCGGTATCAGTTAAGACTCAGGACGATTAAGTGACTGTGTAATGTTTATGATGGTGGAAGGTATACAAAAATGTTGATTTAAGGTAAAGTAGGTGGGTTATCTCCTGCGGAGTGTTCTGAAGTTGTGGTGATCCTTATATTGTCCGTTAGAAGGTCTCAATTACAATTGAAATATATGTGTTGCAATTTAAATTTGTGTCGCTTAAGGGAGTGGGTTTAACTGTTATGAGAGTGAATGCGAGATTTGCAGAAGATTTAAAGTACTAGATGGTCTGCGTTTCATAAGCTTATGAAGGATCGAGTTTAATCTCACTATGGTATTATAGAAGTAATAGAGTATACGTATTATGAGTTATTGTGTGTGTTTTGATCCATGGCTTCAAGCCAAGTGGGGGAGTCTGCTATTGATTAGTTGATTGCATGGTTATGTGCTATGTTGGTTCTAGTTTGAGGCGTTCTAGTGAATCGGTGATGGCTTATGGAGATCGAGACCGAGGATAGCTCGAGTAAAGGAAGATTTTGACAAAGGTTATATTATGCTTCATAGGTGTATGAGAATCAGGGAGTGTATTGAGAGGTTATTGGTAAGGGGTGTGCAGTGCATAGAAAAAGGAAGTGGCTTGGTTGCATTAAGGTAATGTTACATTCTGCGATGTCAGAAGTGCTAATGAGGCACAGGTTGTTCGGTTCTATTGATCCGGCTAATTGTGGTCTGAGAAGAGTGGATGCCTCTCGAGAATAGTTCTAATGTGTTCAAAATTTTGCATGTAATAATTGGAAATTTTCAGGTTGTACTTTTGGCTAGAAACTGAGGTTTGCGTTTTGAGGGTGTCAAGACTTGTGGTATTTTATATTGATTAGAGAATATATGTGGCAGTATTAGGAAGGCGAAAGTAATGACGTTGGATTCGCAGGAAGACTCTTCAGAGTAAAGTATTTCGAATGTGGTGCTTGGGGATACTTGAAGAGTAGTCAGCGGCTTATGAGTCTTAGACGGTGTGGTTTTATACTTGGGTATCGTGTGGTGAGTCGGAGTTGAGGAATCGTGGTGTTATATCAAGAAGAAGTATCAAGTTAAAGGAAAATCAGACGGAACTTGGATAGGTGGGATAGCTTGGTTGTAGGCCGGGTCGGCATGTTATAGATATAGTCAGTTCTTTGGATGTTTGCGAGGTAATGAGTTTCTACAGGTATTTCGCGGCAATGCTCTTGGGTTTTAGTGGCCTACGTAGGTTGGTTGAGTTAGGAGGACTCCATCCTGACAGACCTGGTTTTTGTGCAAAGGGGAGTCGGAGAGTTCTTGTCGATTTCTACTGCGGTTTGGAGGTGTATATTTTCTACTGACATGAGGAGCATGGGAGGTGTAGTGATTTTCTTCCAGATGGGCTCAATGGAAAGTTCTTGGTTAGATGAGTACATGGTTGCTTATGGCTCGGAAGGGATACGAAGTTCTCATGGCTACCCTCGGACAGTATGGTTTATGCGGTATGTAGGTAGGCTTGAGAGTTGCATGTGTAAGGTCTTGGTTCAGTTCTGAAAGGAAGATCATAACATCCTTAGGTAGGGGAAGCTTCATATAATTAGAGAAATGAGCTTCAGATGATTAGGGAAATGATCTTCAGGTGATTAAAGAAATGGTATTGCCAATTGGGGTGATTTGATGAGGGTATATGCTTCAGAAAAAGGCAATGTGATTAAGTTGATGGTACTTCGGTAATATTGTGGCACTCTCTTATTAGATCGACTACTAATATTTGAGTTTGCTTGGTGTCACAGAAGAATTTTAGAGTATCTCTCATGGAATGATTGGGTATTAGAGGTGTTGTATGTATTCAGATGGCGGAATTGGGATCAGATATGGTGATTTGTGTGCTATATAGATTTGAAGATGGGAAGTTCTCATAAACAGGTTATGTTGTGGTTGTGGATCGTGTGTATCGGCACTGTATAGTGACTATCGGGGTTTGAAGACCTGAGTGGATCCTTGTTGCTTGGTATGTTAGGTTTTGGATGTGATATTGAGTATAGACTGGTTGTCTTCGTGTCATGTTATTGTGGACTATTATGCTAAGGCGGCGATATTGGCTATGCCGGGAATGCCACGGACTGAGTGGCGAGGTTCGACGAATTTCATATCCTAGTAGGGTGGTTTTATATTTTAAGACCTAGCGGATGGCTAGGAAGGATTGTCTTTCTTATTTGGGTTTCGTGATGGATGTCAGTGCAGAGATTCCTACCATTGATTTAGGTCCAATGGTGAGGAATTTTCGGATGTGTTCTTGTGGCCGGGCATGTCGCCGGGCAAGGTTGTTGATTTTGGTATTGATTTGATGTCGGGCACCGTACCGTATGGCACCGACATAGCTAAAGGAGTTGAAGGAGCAGCTTCAGGGTTTCCTTGATAAGGGGTTTGTTGGCAGGCCAATGTGGATGTATGTTCTAACTTGAGTCGACTTGGTTGGCTCCGAGTTGTATTGCTGAGGAATGTGTGATTCGATTGTTATTGAGCCTATTAGTATTTTGAGAAAATCTAAGAATTACCTTTTCGTGTTGCGAGGCAATGGGAATTGTTGGTTATAGGCACATGTAGTGCGGTGTTATTGGGGTCTCTCAGTGGAACTCGAGCAGGAGAAGTATTGGATATTGCTCGGCGGATGGCGTATCAGTTATGTCCTTTCGGGTTGTGTGGTGTTTTGTATTTGCTTCCCCGTGGTTATGATGATTTGCTTTGGTTCTAGACATCAAATTGCGCGTCGTTGTCGATTTTGAGCATAGTGAGTTGAGGTGTTTCATGTGGACCAGTGTTTTGGATGAGACCGCACATTGGAGCGAAGCTATGCGGAGGTATGACCTTGCGAGTTGGATTCGTGTGTTCTGTTTCTATGATGTGTGACGGTTCCTCAGCATTGTGTGTGTTGGTACTGGTGAGCTTGCGGTACAGCTCTTTTATTTGAGCTATTTGATGATTTGAGTATGTTCGAATTATTGCTTATTAGTGTGCGGATTGCAAAAGTTGCGGCTTTAGCTTTTATTGATGTGTCATGTCACCAGAGTAATTGTGTGATTAGGTGGGATCGTTGGGGTCTTTAATGAATACAAATAGATTTGATTTCAGTATGTGGGAAGGATAATATCGAGGTTCGGCATAGAAATTTGCTATGGTTTTCGCCAAAGGAGAAGTGGCTTCACAAATGGTCGATCTGAGAAATGGTTAAGGTTTATTGCGTATTTCGTTTATCATTGGTAGTATATGAAAGTGTGGTAATGAAACTTTAGTTGATAAGAGGTTTTCTATCGGTTGTGTGCAGCTGTTGTGACTAGAAGTTATCGCTACAAGCGTTTGAGTTATATGGTATATCATGTAATTGCACCCGAGGTTGCAGGTAGGGGTTATTACAGCTTGTTCGGGCTTATTCAGAGTATAGATGTGAGATCCTAATCTTGTAGATGATTTCGGGAGTGGAAATGTGGTTCTAAGGTTTATGGGCTAGGTTGGATTGTGAAATTTCAGTTACATTGTATTATCGGACCTATATGAGATAGGGTGATGTGGGATCACCCCCGGTATATGCATGGTAAGGTCATTCAGTGATTGATTGGCTTTTGGAACAACTCTAGGCACGTCCGAGAACAAACGTATGTTTAAGTGGGGGAGGATGTAACGACCCGAGGATATTTTGAGCTTTTGCACTTTGCTCGACAGTTCTCGGTCATGACTTTTCTCGTGTGATGTATTATGACTTATGTAAATCGTTGGTTTTGGTTTTCAGGGTAACCGAAATGAATTTGGAAGAATAGTTCTCAGTTTGAAGCTTGAAATTTGAAAAGTTTGACCAAGATTTGACTTATTGGTATATGATCTCGGATCAGAATTTTTTATGAATTGGTTAGCTCCGTTAGGTGATTTGGGACTTAGGAGCGTGATCGGAATGGGTTTTGGAGGTTCGGAGTAGATTTAGGCTTGAATTGGCAAGTCCGGTTAATATGTGGAATTTTGATATAGGGGTCGGAATAGAATTCCGAGAGTTATAGTAGTTTCGTTGTGTCATTTGGGATGTGTGCGCAAATTTTCAGGTCATTCGGACGTGGTTTGGTTGGGTTTTTGATCAAAAGCGAAATTCGGAAGATTTTGGAAACTTAGGTTTGAATCCGATGAGTTTTGGTTGATTCAGCGTTGTTTGAGGTGCTTTGAAGAGTGGTATAAGTTTGAATAAGGTTATGGGATATGTTTCTGCGTTTGGTTGAGGTCGCGGGGGCCTCAGGGTGATTTCGGATGGTCGACGGAGAGTTTGGAAATTTTGATGAAGCTGCACATTTTTCTGCTTGTGGTATTTAACCTGCGGATTGGGGACCGCATGTGCGATGCCGCAGATGCGATGTAAGGGGCTGCAAAAGCAGAAATAGGCCGGGAATGCTGTGACCGCAGACTAAAACTACTACATCTATCCGAAACAACATGACCAATACGGTCTGAGAATATCCAAATAAATATACTAAAGGAAGATAAGGAAAGGAGAAGGCGAAACTGCGGTCGCCAAGCAGCTACCTCGCAATCTCCACAGAAAGTCTCCAACTGGTGTGATCAACAACTGATGTCGTACCCCGAGATACCTGGATCTGCACACAGGGGTGCAGGGGGTAACATGAATACACCAACTCAGTAAGTAACAAGTCCAAACTGTGGACTGACGGTAGTGACGAACCAAACCTCAATAGGTAGCAATATTTAATTGTATAGAAAAGTAGACATGCTTACAGTTCAAGTAAATCCTCAGCAGTGAATAAACACAATATGAACAATGCAGAGTATAAAGCTCAGGAACCCCTAAGTAACAATGCACATATAGCATGATCAGTGTTGCGTATAATACTTCCACTCACAGTGCTCAACCACTCGATACTGTATATGGCCCATTCGACCCAGGGAAGATCCATCCTGGAATATATATATCACTGACTATAAGTCACCTAGTACCGAGGAAACAGGCCAATCCAGCCTCATGGAGAAGATCCATCTCCATACCAATACTTCGGACAAGATCCATCCCTCAATATCATCAACTGCGCTCACTGGGGGTGTAAAGACTCCGAAGCTAGACTCCGTAGGGGCTTCTCTTAGCCCAAGCGCTATATCAATGCTAGCGAAAGCATGATCAATATCTTGTTGCGACGTGCAGCCCGGTCCCATACTGTCAATCAATATCCGGCTCTCGGCCTCACTCAGTCAATACTCCCCAGTCTCACACACACTGGCTCAAAAATGTCATGATACTAGCCCGAACAATGATATGATATGTCAAAAAGCGATAATCGAAACTAAGGCATGATATAATATGCATGAACAGGACTGAGTATAGAATAAAAATAAAGCTAATGACATGACATCAAAAAAAGGACCTCTCAGGTCTCAACAGTATTGGCGTGGAGCCTTAACATGGTAATTAGCATGATTTGCAGCTCATTAATTTAATCACATAGATATAACACAGATATCAGCAAGAAAGAGTCACTAAGCGGTGCTCTGAAATGATTCAGGATGTATTTCTCACGGTGCACGCCTATACGCTCGTCACTTGGCATTTGCGTCACCTCAATAGTAATCATAGAACACATAGTTCTGGGTTTCGAACCCTCAGAACCAAGTTTGGAAGCGTTACTTACCTCAAGCCAAGACAAACTCTAGCCCGCGACGCCTTTTCCCCTCGATTCGTCCTCCAAATGCCATGAATCTAACCAAAATCAGAACCATAACATCAATATATGCTAAGGGAACGAAAGCCACACGAAAATAATCAAATTACATCACAAATCTCGAAATTGGTCAAATCCGACCCTCGGGCCCACATCTCGGATTCCGATAAAATTCACAAAACTAGAATTCTTACACTCTCACGAGTTCATACATACCAAGAATACCAAAATCCGACCACAAATGACCCCTCAAATCCCTAGATTAAGGTCTCCAATTTCCAAGCCTTAAACCCCTAATTTTTGCTACTAATTTCCATAGATTTCAAGCTTAATCAGTCAAAACCATCATAGAAATAAGTTTAGGGACCAAAAATCTTACTCCACGAAACCCTCTTGAATTCTCTCTTCAAATTGCTCTCCCAAGCTCAAACCCGCATGAAAATGGTGAAAAACCACTCAAAAATTGCGAAGGGCTAAATTTATATGTTCTGCCCCAGCTAAACCGCTTCTGCGGTCGAAATCTCGCACTTGCGGACCCGTACCTGCGGTCTCAGGTGCGCATCTGCGAAATTCACTTAACCGCCAAAGGACCACACCTGCGATCAAAATCCCCCACCTGCGCTATCGCAGGTGCGCTCAAACATCCGCATATGCGGTTCTAGCTCCTCTCGCCCATTTTCGAATCTGCATCCCCCTTTGCATTTCTGCGGACCCGCACCTGCAGTCCCCAATCCGCAGGTGCGGTTATGACAGAAAACTCAGCAGCTGAAGCTGCTCCAACAAATTTCCAAACCTCCCGTTAACCATCTGAAATTATCCTGAGGCCCCCGGGACCTCTACCAAAAGTACAAACAAGTTACATTACACCATTCAAACTTATACCAACCTTCACAACACTCCAAACAATATCGAATCATCAAAACACCCTTGGATTCAAGCCTAAGAATTCCAAAAACTTTCAAATTCCGCTTTCGATCAAAAAGTCTATCAAACCTCGTTCGAATGACCTGAAATTTTGCACACACGTCACAAATGACTCAGCGGACCTACTCCAACTTTTGGAATTCCATTCCGACCCATATATCAAAATCTCCTCTACCAACTGGAAACGCCAAAATTCTAATTTCGTCAATTCAAGCCTAAATCTACACCGGACCTCTAAAACCCATTCCGATCACTCTCTTAAGTCCCAAATCACCTAATGAAGCTATCCGAACTATCAAAATTCATATCCGATCCCTTTTTTACATAAGTCAACGTCTAACTAACTTTTCCAACTTAAACTCACTCAAAAGAGACTAAGTGTCTCAAACCTCTCCAAGACTACTTCGAACCCGAATCAACTAACCCGATACCACATAATAAAGCTGAACAAGACATAAAAAGCAGAAATGGGGGAAATGGAGCGGTAACTCATGAAACGACCGGCCGGGTCATTATAATTTCCCACCGTCGGGATCGTGATGGCACCTACTCGTGAAAGCTAGGCAAGTCAACTACTATAATTTTAACACATTAGCAATAGCTCAAACAGATATAAATAGTAACTAAAACTAAGTAGCTATAAAGTGCGGAAATGTTATAACAATTCAAAATACTCCAATACACGTCTACCCCGAGAATCTGGTGTCACAATTTCACGAACATCTACGAATTTCTACAAACACTGGTTTAGAAAGAAAACTACAATTGTTCTCGAAATGAAAAGAGACCGCAGAAAGCTAAAATGGGGAAAGGGGACTTCAGGTTCTGTTGATGCCAGCAGATCTACCTTGGTCTCCCTAGAGTAAAGGCAGCTACCTCAAGCTACTCTCAAGTTCCAGCATCGAAATCTGCACAAAAGAGTGCAGAGTACAGTATCAGTACAACCGACCCCATGTATTGGTAAGTGTCGAGCCTAACCTCTGCGAAGTAGTGACGAGGCTAGGACACGACAACCATATAAACATGTATAGTTAGATCATATACAAACAGAACAGTAATAACAGGAAATAATAGATAAAGATGGGAAGGGGTCATGCTGCGGGGAATATCAAATTCTAACAATAAATTAATAGAGAAGCATAATGAACATCATATTTGTATCAATAAGAATAATGAAACAGTAACACGTGCACGACATCACCCATTAGGCTTTTACTCTCGTCCTCACCGTATGAAACAACAGAAATGGCACGACATCACCCTTCGTGCATTACCTCTCATAATCATGGCACAACATCACCCTTCGTGCATTAAATCTCAAAATATCGGCACGGCATCACCTTTCGTGCATTAACTCTCAAATCATAGGACGGCATCACCCTTCGTGCATTAACACTCATAATATCGGCACCTTCATGTATTAAAACTCACTCACAATATCATGCATGGCAGCACCCTTCGTGATTTACACTCTTCCTCACCAAAATAATAGAAATACTACGTCCTGGCAAGGGAATCAACAGTAGAAATAATAACATCCCGGCAAGGGAATCATCTATAACCAATATCGTTTCAACAGTTACTTCACAAAATAAATCTCAACTTGAGTCAATACTCAACAATGGTCAATTACCAAGAAAGTTATCATAAGTCTTGTACAACATTAATAATCATCAATTTATGCATGAACATTACATATTAGAGTCACAACAATCATGGTATAAGACTCTCAGGCATGCTTGACACCAATGTATAGATACTCGTCACCACACCTATACGTCGTACTCAACACTATCACGTAGCAAATAAGACCACAACTCATATTCCCTCAAGCTAAGGTTAGACCAAACACTTACCTCAATTCCATGGACAAAATCAAGCCTCAATTACCGCTTTACTTCTCGGTTCCACTTCCAATCCGCTTGTATTTAGTCATAATTTACTTAATAACATCAATAAATGCTAAATAAACCAATTCTAATGCATGAATATAGATTTCCCAATATTTTTCCCAAAAAGTCAAAAATCGACCCTGGGCCCGCTTGGTCAAAACTCGAGTTCGAACCAAAACCCGATTACCCATTCACCCACGAACTCAAATAATTAATTGATTTTGAAATCTGACCTCAAATTGAGGTCTAAATCCCAAAAATTTGAAAATCCTAATTTCTACCCAAGAACACCCAATTTTCCATGAAAAACCCTAGATTTTGAAGTGAAATCATGTAAAAAGATGAATTAGATTGAAGAAGATAAGTTAGAAATCACTTACCTATGATTTGAAGAAGTTTGGGTCTTTGAAAAATCGCCTAGGGATGTTTAGGGGTTGATAGAATTGAAAAATGATGAAAATCCCGTCTGAAATCTCACTTAATAGGTCGCAGTTATCGCAATTGCGATCAGGGGTTCGCAATTACGAACCCTTTGAATTACTGCTGCCTTCGCATTTACGACAGAAGGGCCTTCGCAATTTCCGGCCAAAAGTTCGCATTTGTGAGGATGGCCTGCCCAGGCCTGGTTCGCATTTGCGACATTATTTTTGCATTTCCCAGGCATGTTCACTTCGCAATTGCGAAGCCAAATGCATCAGCTGAGTTTCCTAAGTTCTAATCACTCTGTGGCCTGTCCAAAACTCATCCGAGCCCTCGGGGCTCCAAACCAAACATGCACGCAAGTCTAAAAACATACGGACTTGCTTGTGCAATTAAATCATCAAAATAACACCAACAACTACGAATTTAACCTCAAATTCATGAAATTCATAAGATAGTTCCAATTTTCTATTTTCTCAACCTAGGGTCCGATTTATATCAAATCAACTCCGATTCTTACCAAATTTCACAAATTCGACTTAAATATTATTTTAAATCTGTACCGGGCTCCGGAACCAAAATACGGGCCCGATACCAACAAGATCATACGTCATTTCATTCAAAAATCTTTATATTTTCCAGCAAATAATTTTTTAAAAAATTCTTTTCTTGGGCTAGGGACCTCGGAATTTGATTCCGGGCATACGCCAAAGTCCCATATTTTACTAGGGACCCTACGAGACCGTCAAATCACGGGTTCGGGTCCGTTTACCAAAAATACTGACCGAAGTCAACTTTAATTAATTGTAAAGGCCAAATTTAATATTTCTCTTAAATTTCACATAAAAGCTTTCCGAAAATGCCGCCGGACTGCACACGTAAATCGAAGTAAGACAAAAGGAGGTTTGTAAGGTCTCGGAACATAGATTTGACTTCTAAAACAAGAGATGACATTTTGGGTCATCACATTCTCCACCTCTAAAATAACCATTCGTCCTCGAACGGACATAGAAAAGTACCTGAGTCCTTGAAAAGATGGGGATATCGGCTCCACATATTGGACTCGGACTCCTAGGTCGCTGCCTCAACAGGCTGACCTCTCCACTACACATGAACTGAAGGGAAATTCTTCGATCTCAACTGACGAACCTGCCGGTCTAGAATAGCTATTGGCTTCTCCTCATAGGTCAAGTCCTTGTCCAACTGGACAGTGCTGAAGTCTAACACGTGGGATGGATCGTCGTGATACTTCCGAAGCATGGACACATGAAATACTGGATGCACAGCTGATAAACTCGGCGGCAATGCATGTCTGTATGCCACCTCTCCCACTCGATCAAGAATCTCAAAAGGACCGATGAACCTAGGGCTTAGCTTTCCCTTCTTTCCAAATCTCATCACGCCCTTCATGGGCGACACCCGAAGCAACACTCGCTCTCCGACCATGAATGCCACGTCCCGAACCTTACGGTCGGCATAACTCTTTTGCTTGGACTGAGCTGTACGAAGCCTATCCTGAATGATCTTAACCTTGTCAAAGGCATCGTGCACCAAATCTGTATCCAACAACCGAGCCTCCCCCGGCTCAAAGCACCCAACTAGCAATTGACACCGTCTACTATATAATGCCTCATAGGGAGCCATCTGGATGCTTAAGTGATAGTTGTTGTTGTAGCCAAACTCCGCTAATGGCAAGAACTAATCCCATGAACCTCCAAATTCAATAACACATGCTCGAAGCATATCCTCCAAAATCTGAATGGTACATTCGGACTTTCCGTCCATCTAAGAATAAAATGTTGTGCTCAACTCGACCCGTGTACCCAACTCACGTTGCACTGCCCTCCAGAAATATGAGGTAAACTGCGAGACATGGGCATCCCATAAAGACGAACAATCTCTCAGATATAGATCTCAGTCAACCGCTCCGAGCAATAGGAAACTGCCATAGGAATGAAATGCACTGACTTGGTCAACCTATCCACAATAACCCATACTGCATCGAACCGAGCCTCCCCGCTCCGTGCATTACCTCTCATAATCATGGCACGACATCACCCTTCATGCATTAACACTCACTCATAATATCATGCACGACATCACCCTTTGTGCTTTACACTCTTCCTCACCAAAACAATAGAAATAATACGTCCCGGCAAGGGAATCAATAGTATAAACAATAACATCTCGGCAAGGGAATCAGCTATAACCAATATCGTTTCAACAAATACTTCACAAAATAAATCTCAACTTGAGTCAATACTCAACAATGGTCAATTAGCAAGAATGTTATCATAAGTCTTGTTCAACATTGATAATCATCAATTTATGCATGAACAGTACATATTAGAGTCACAACAATCATGGTATAAGACTCGCGGGCATGCTTGACACCAACGTATAGATACTCGTCACCACACCTATACGTCGTACTCAACACTAACACGTAGCAAATAAAACCACAACTCCTATTCCCTCAAGCTAAGGTTAGAACAAACACTTACCTCAATTCCATGGACAAAATCAAGCCTCAATTACCGCTTTATCTCTCGGTTCCACTTCCAATACGCTTGTATTTAGTCATAATTTACTTAATAACATCAATAAATGCTTAATAAAACAATTCTAATGCATGAATATAGATTTCACAATATTTTCCCCAAAAAGTCAAAAATCGACCCTGGGCCCGCTTGGTCAAAAACTCGAAGTTCAAAACAAAACCCGATTATCCATTCACCCACGAACTCAAATATGCAATTGGTTTTGAAATCCGACCTCAAATTGAGGTCCAAATCCCAAAAATTTGTAAATCCTAATTTCTACCCAAGAGCACCCAATTTTCCATGAAAACCCCTAGATTTTAAAGTGAAGTCATGTAAAAAGATGAATTAGATTGAAGAAGATGAGTTAGCAATCACTTACCTATGATTTGGAGAAGTTTGGGTCTTTAAAAAATCACCTAGGGATGTTTAGGGTTTGATAGAATTGAAAAATGATGAAAATCCCGTCTGAAATCTCACTTAACAGGTCGCAGTTATCGTAATTGCGATCTGGAGTTCAGAAAAATTACTGCTGCATTCGCATTTGCGATGAAAATATTGCATTTGCGACAGAAGAGCCTTCGCAATTTCCGGCCAAAAGTTCGCATTTGCGATGGTGGCCTGCCCAGGCCTGGTTCGCATTTACGACATTATTGTCGCATTTCCCAGGCCTGTTCACTTCGCAATTGCGAAGCCTGATCTCGCAATTGCGAGATCAGAGGCCTGTGCAAAATACCAAATGCATCAGCTGAGTTTCCTAAGTTCTAATCACTCTGTAGCCTATCCAAAACTCGCCCGAGTCTTCGGGGCTCCAAACCAAACATGCACGCAAGTCTAAAAATATCATACGGACTTGTTTATGCGATTAAATCATCAAATAACATCAACAACTACGAAGTTAACCTCAAATTCATGAAATTCATAAGATAGTTCAAATTTTCTATTTTCTCAACCTAGGGTATGTCGTGCCAACTTTTTCCTCGCGGAGTCCGGGTTTCGACATTTTTGGGACAACTCCTTTCCTTTTGGGAATTGGGTATGAGATTTGAAGAGCCGCCACCTAACGGATTAAGGTGCGTTAGGGCACCTAGAACAAATAACTCGTGTACTAGTTTACATTATCAGAGATTGGGTAAGGACTCAAAATTACCTTGAGGGGAAGGTGCTAGGCACCCTTCGAGGTCCACAACGGTGGGTCCCGGCCAAACTCAATTTAAGCGAATTAGTCTTATAAGCAGATAAACAAACCAATATTACTTTTAAAACGAGGAGTAAAAAGGGGTCTTAGGTTTTTTAGCCTATAGGATTACTTCTATGCAATACTTGGTAATCGTCTCCAAATTGGGGTTCTACACATAGCATTAGCGCACAGGTCATCATATCCTTTGCTACCCGATTACCCTCCCCTTAATTATTACCTAAGCGTGCTAACAAGATCGAATACATATCCTATGCGTGCACTACCCGTCCCTTACCTGTGGCCTTGGAGGTGTTTAGGACCTCTATTTAATATGGTTCTAGACTCACCTATGGTTCTTAAAAGGAGAAAATCTAAGCGACAAACAAAAACAGGTAGGACTGTCACATAAAGAGAAATAAAGGGGCTCATATTTACCTCCTTAAATAGACAAAACAAATGCACACCATTCAAACAAGCCGTTTTTATAATTTTAGGAGTCCTATATGGAAGATATCTAAATAAGTATAAAACAGAATATGCAGCAGTTTTATTAAGGTGAGGCAGTGAAAACATATCAGTTTGCCTACTGATTTTATCACTTACTGAATCTAAGCACGTTTCAAGCAGCAAGAAAATCACGATTTTAAACCCAGGATTTAATTGTCCTACAGGCTTACCTAAGTGATAACGGGCAGAATCCTATATATGTGGCATCTAAACGTTGATCACACCATAATTTTATAAACAAACAGATTTTGTCTTTTAGACCCTACGGACATGCTTTCTAAGTGTTGGCAACTATTCACAAATGTTATTTCATGAGACAGAAAACTGATTTTGTACACTTTTCTCTATAGGCATGATATTTAATGTTGTTGCTGTTTTTATACTTATTTCCTATATGCATGATGTCTAAGTATCAAGACTGATTTTATATATGTTTCCTATAGGCATGATTTCTAGGAAAGTAAAAGCGTTAATCAGTTGCCAAGAGAGTTCAACAAGGAAATTCCAAGAAACATGATTTCTAATGCACACATGAAGGTTTTGAAAACATAATTATTGAGGCAAAATTTAGAAATGACTTAGAAACAGGGCTTATAGTGATGCAAAGTATGGAGATTAAGGATTTTAAAGAATGAGATAAGTCATATAGGCATGGCTTCAAATGCATATAAGTAAACAATCATCACAGCAACCTATAGACATGATTTCTAATGCATAATCACAACAATCCTATAGGTATGATTTCTACTCGATCCCAACAAAGATATATAAAACCCTTCCCAGCTTTACTATTAACCCCAATATTTGTTTTACAAAGATTATTATTACAGAACAATATGAATGAATTACATAATGAAAGAACCATTATACTACAGAAAGCCTTCATAGGCCCAATATCAACTTGGGAACCAAGCCTTCAAACATATCACCCCTGAGCATAGTGGTAGCCTACCCATAACACATAAAACTGGTTTCTGATGTGTCAAATTTCCTAAGGGCCTCAGGGACCCCGGGCAATGCTCACACCAGAATCAGATGTTCAACAAAATTCACCAAGGATTGGAAAACCAACCCTAATGTGTCAGAGTTCAGATGAGTCTCATGGACCCTAATCAGTGCTCACACGAGGGGTAGCAGGACCCTAGTTAACTAAGAGTAGGAGTTGAAAATAGTATACAAGGGTAGGGGATAGTTTTATGAAAAAAAAGGGTTTATTTTCAAGAGCAAACAGAAGTAGAATTCTACTTAGACAAGCAGAGTCCAGACAGATTGGTGTGAACACTGGTTCAACTAAAGCAATCACAAAAGAGTGGGGGTACAAACAGAACTGACCATATATTTGCAGTATCATAGAGGCATACAACTGAATCAGCAAGGTTTCAAATGTCTGAAGTTGATTTGGCTTATTAATTACCACTAGGTGGGAACATGTAGACATATTTGAACAAAAGCATGCTGAAGCTAAGATGACCAATCAAACAAACACATAGAGCAGGACAGTAGGAAATTAAAGCAGACCAGTCTAGAAAGAAGCACATGGAAATCATGGCTCAAACAGAAGCATGTTAGGATAAACTATCCACACTAGCATACAGAAATGGATAATTTTAACATGAGTTAGGCATACTAGTTAGGAAGAAAGCAAGCAAGAAACATATGACAAAACAGAAGCATATCGAGATTTGAGGTGAATTAATCATATAATCATACGGAGCAGAGTAAGATTACAAGAGCTAAGGCATAGAAATGGTTAGGAATCATATATCAAGCAAGAGCTTGTTGAAGGTTGTGGTAAAATGGACTACATGAACATACAGAACAGAACGAGATAATAGGAGTTAGCATATACCAGCAGAGGAGAAAGTAAATATACAGAAATAGGCTGGTTCCAGAATAGCTTGGCCTTGGCTTTTAACCGGCCAAATAACAGTCACTTAGCACAGAAGTAAGAGAGAGAAAGAGAGCTTAAGTTTGTAGTGAGAAATAGGCGAATTCTGAAGTCTGTCCTCCAAAAGGGAGAAGGGGAAGAGTTTATAGCATGCAATAGGGCAGAACACAAAAGGTAATGAACCAATCACGCACAAATAAGGCATTAAAATCAATCAGCAATCAGTTTAGGTCGACATGGATAAATTAACCGGCGTAAAATTGGGCTAGCATCAGTTAATGGACTCAATCAGTAGTCAAATACGATAAAGAGTTATTCCGAAATCAATTAGAAGTGATTAAGGGCATAAATCAAGGATTCAGTAAATCAGGGAAACACACAAATTATTTTTCGGAACATTTAAGGCAAATACTAGAATCGACAATTAGGGAAACATACAAAATCGTTCTGAATATTTAAGGCAAATGCACAAAAATACCAAAACAAAAATCGTTCAGAATATTTAAAGAAAATACTAAAGGAAAAAATTAGAGAAACACAAGAAAAATATAGTAATCGAACACAGAAAAGGAAAGATTCATCAGACCCTGTAAGGAAAAGAGAAAAGTTTCAAACCCTATTTTTTAGGAAAATGAGTATTGACAGAAATACAAAAAAAAATCGGTCACATGATAAAATATAGGGCGAACATAGACATAATAACTCTTAAAATTAGGGAATCGAACCGATTTTAGTTCAATCTAAAGAGATCTGAAAACCCTAGTTTTAGGTAAACACCAAATCAGCCAAAATAAAAGAGAATAATAAAGATTCGTACTAAATAAACATATATAAGAGTTTATTAAAGGAAAACTCATAATTGAATCAGTTTTAATTCGAGTAAAGTAAGGGTTTGAAACCCTAGGTCTGAGTAAATCACATAATCGGTAAAAGATCAACAGATCCATAAATAATAGAGCAAAAATAGATGAAGAAACATGTTTAAAAGACATGATTTGAACCAGATTTGGTTCAAATCAAAGAGGATCTGAAACCATAACCTTTAGGGCTTAGTGAATCAAGAGAGATATGAGAGACACGTTACAAATACGCGCATGGACTTGAGATTGTCCAGATTCAAAAGGAAAATACGGATTCAGACGGAACCAAATCGAGATACTTGCCAGATTTAAGCAAGTACCTAAGTTATTCCAGAATCGAGAGCCAAATAAGGGAAGAAACCTAGAATGGTAAGGGAATAATGGGAGAATCCCATTAGAACAGGGATTCTTGGGGTGTTTGGGTGGGACGGTGACTTTAGGGTTTGACAGGGAGATGAGAGCGTTTAGGGCAGCGTTTGGTGGGAAGTGATTAGGGTTTAGACAGGTTAGGCTAATTAAAAGGGCTGGGGAGATCAACGGTCCTGATTTAAGGGGGTTTTTGGGTCGGGTAGTTAATTGGGTAGGGAAAATTGGGTATTGGGCTATATATACAATTGGGCTAAGGGTAAATTTTGGGCTAGTTCCGGAATTGAAACAAAATTAAAAAAGGCTATTTGTTAAATACCCATTTATTTGATAAAATAATTTATAAAATAGCTAATAAATGATAAGAAAATACTAATTATGCATGAAAATAATTTAAAATAATTATTTAATATTATAAAAATACAAAATATTATTTTCTTGAGAAATAAGGTAATTATGCACACATAGGCTATTATTGCAAAGTTATTGCAATTATAACCCTAACATGTGAATGGGCTATTCATGAAATAATTAAAGCTTAGTAAAATATAAAACAATAACATTAAGCAATAGAATTACCATAAAATCGTTTCTGATGCAATTAGTAATTATTTAGATAATAAAATACTAGAATAAATTAATTAAAATACTTTTAAAATTACAGAAAAATTATGAAAAAATACTGATTGATGTTCATGCACCATTTTGAAAGTATGTATGCATTTTAAATATATGAGGGAAAAATTGGATATCAACAGGGTCCGATTTATATAATGATCAACTTCGATTCTTACCAAATTTCACAAATTCGACTTAAATATTATTTTAAACCTATACTGGGCCCCGGTACTAAAATACAAGCCTGATACCATCAAGATCACATATCATTTCATTTTCAAAATTCTTTATATTTTTCAGCAAATAATTTTCTTTAAAAAAAATTTTCTCGGGCTAGGGATCTCGGAATTCGATTCCGGGCATACGCCCAAGTCCCATATCTTACTACGAACCCTACGGAACCATCAAATTACGGGTCCGGATCCGTTTTCCCTAAATATTGATCGAAGTCAACTTTAATTAATTTTAAAGGCCAAATTAAATATTTCTCTTAAATTTCACATAAAAACTTTCCGGAAACGTGCCCGGACTGTGCACGCAAATCGAAGTGAGACAAAAGGAGAGTTTTAAGGCCTCAAAACATAGATTTGACTTCTAAAATAAGAGATGACCTTTTTGATCATCACAATATTTATATTATTATGAAAGTACAAATATTTCGTGCTAAATATTGAGTGACTAAAATATCGCTAAACTATTAATCGACTTGTATACCCTTAACTATTTATATTAATTTTGACAAGAACTTATAATGGAAGGACACAACGGAAAATAGATGCGATAGGATGACGAGTTGTAGTAGAATAGGGACTTAATAGCGGAAGAAATAGAATTATGAATGAATAAGAAAAAGTAAATTCTAAAACTAAATATTCTAATCTTTCCTCTAGCTAAAAGTGGAACAAATACGTTAGAATTGAATGAAGTTAGTTCAATTGTATATAGTAGATTTTTCGAAGTATTAAAATTAAAATAATTAATTTACAAAATTGAAGAAACTTCTTAGTTTTCATTTGAATTCCAAGACGTGGAAAATAAAGGTTCAACTAATTTTATTTTCTTAAAATATTTTGAGTTTGTTACCCGAAACTAATAATGCATTGTTATTCAAAAGAATTTCTATACATTCTACACAGTATTTTATTACAATCCAACGTACTTAAACGGTTTTGTCTTTGATTTTATAGTATTAAAAATCTGATTTTGACCCTCTTTTCTAAGTTTAGGACATTATATTTTTTTTTATTAATAAGATAACTATATTAATAATTATAAGCTAGCATAACAGTAAATCAAAGGAAGGACTATAGGATCACATTTACAATGCACGATCAAGATTAAATCACATTGGACTAAAATAAATTAAAATTTATTGGGATTAGGCTTAAATTATTTTTCACATTGAATAAAATCGTAATACACTAGGACTGCCTAATATTTAATATTTTGAAATAAACTAGCTAAACATTAAATTCTTTAAATTGAAGCTCTAATTCATACTGATTTCACACAATATTGCTGAAAAATGGTGAATTATCCACTCGCTGACAATTAATTTTGCACAAGGATTATAAATTTAATGGAACTTTCTCTCATAAAGTTTGAACAAGATGTCTACTATCTTAATTACTTTATATAAAAAGACTCAATTTTAGGTTGATAATTGATAACAAACAGATGTGTATTAGATGATCAGCCGCTGAATATGCTGGTGTTACGACTCTTCCGTTGACCAAAACATTATTCGGGTTACATATAAATTACAAAGCAATGGCCAATTATGCTTTGAATTGACATATTAATTTACTAACGATGGTAGTTAATTATATACGTTAATTAGTTCATTATAAATGGTTAGCATGGTAACTCTGAATCAAAGAAACTTAGTATATGGTGTGTTCATAGAGAAGAATGGGTCAAAAGTTCTTAGCGACGATAGTGTTGGGACGGAAGCTGACTCTTGTATAACATATAGTGTATTATTGGAAGAAATAGTTTCTGATGAAAAAACGGCAGAAGAAATCGAACAGATTTTGACAAGAAAAAATTCTAAAAAAAATATTTCATATCTCATTGATCAACATGTGAAAGATGAAAACTTCGGAAGAATCCATATATTTATGAACAAGATATTGACCATTTTTGTTATTTGCTACTAAAAGCTAAGCGAACCAAAGGCTCGAGAAGTTATCGTGTTCCTCTCAAACTGAAAAGAAGACCAAAAAATGATAAAAGGAAAGAAGGAAAAACATTGAGGAGTCAATAGTAACAAGTGTTAGACTACTGAAAATTAAAAATAATATTAGAGCCTCTGTCATGAAATATTGACAATGAGTTTTTTAACATTGTATGAAAATACTAGCACCACTTTTCGCTTTTAAGGAAATTTGCAGCTTACAATCCTGAATCTTTTTTACAATTGTTTTTATCACATCCACGTTTGAAAGGATCTTAGTTAAACTGAAAAATGTTCTAGAACATTAAATTACCCTTTTGTTTATAAATTTTCTCATGTTCACGGTTCACAGAATGTGTTTAAATCAAAATACTGTGTTTTCTTTCTACCTATTTTCATATGTGTCTATATATCACAAAAATTGTCTAAATAGTATGTTATATTCTTGCTTATTTTTATCCATTTTTATATATGTCAATATAACTGTTGTAGAGAAGCTTAATTCAATAAGTTAATTTTAATTATAGGCATCTGGCATCTCTTTTATGTGCTCATGCTATTATAATAGACATGTAACGACCCGACCTGTCGTTTTTAGTATTTTATCCCGTTCAGCTATTTGAAGTCTTGAGTAACGTCGTTTTGTGTATTATGACTTGCAAGAGTGGTCAAGTTTTGTTTTCAGATGATTCAAAATTTAATTGAAAGAACAATCCATGTTTTGGAAGTTTAAGTTGAATAAATGGACCGGATGGTAAAATATGTGTAAATGAGCCCGAAATGGATTTTTGATTATTCCAATAGCTCCGTATGGTGATTTTGGACTTAGGAGCGTGTCCGAAATTCTTTTTGGAAGTCTATAGTTAAATTAGGCGTGAAATAGCTAAAATAGAAATTTAAGTGTTGAAGTTTGATCGGGGAGTTGACTTTTTGATATCGTGGTCGGAATCCAGTTCTGAAATTTTTTATAGATTTGTTTTATCATTTATGACTTGTGTCCAAAATTTGAGGTCAATCGGACTTGATTTGAAAGGTTTCGACATCGAATATAGAAGTTGGAAGTTCTTAGTTTCATTAAGCTTGATTTGGGGTGTGATTCACGGTTTTAGCATTGTTTGATGTAATTTGCGGCATCGACTATGTTTGTGTCATAATGTGGGACTTGTTAGTATACTTGGTTGGGGTCCCATGAGGCCCGGATAAGTTTTGGAAGAGTTTTGGAAGATTTTGGTGTTTTGAGCATAAGCATGTAATGATCCAAAGGTCCATTTTTAGTTCTAGAGATCGAAATTTGATTTCGAGACTTCTGGGATTTTTATAATGAATTATAGGAGTGATCTAAAAAGTTTGGCCTAATTTCATCAAGTCGCGATTGAGTTTTAACGCGGAACATGAGTTAATTGTTTAATGAGCGAAATGGGTATCGCATTGAGCAAATGAGCTTCGAATTGAGTTTCGATTAAAGGACTAGGTTCGTATTATTATTTGTTACACATAGAAAAAAGAATCGTCGAATTCCGAGTTTGTATAATGGAGTTAGAGTATTTTTAGTGGAATTAAAACTGTTGGTACAACAGGATCTGGTGCGCACATTTAACGACCAGATTTGACACTTTTAGCTACGGGAATTGGGCCTTTAGCGACCAGAATCGAGTTTTTAATGCTGTTATATTTTTTGCTCTTTTTGACATTTTTGGGCGAAATACGGCTTGGAGCAATTTTTGAGCAAGAAATCATGGGAAATCTTGAGGTAAGTCACTTATGATCATTTGTACTCCATAACATTGAATTATTATCGAATAATCCGACTAGATTACATGTTTTTGAGGTGTAAGTTGGGGATTTGGACCTTGGGATTTGAAAATAAGATTGGAGGATTTGGAGGCTTAATTGTTATCGGAATTTAGTAATTTTAGTATAGTTGGACTCGTGGTTGAATGGGTTGTCAGATTTTGTGAGTTTCGTCGGATTCCGTGAGTTTCATCGGATTCGAAGACGTGGGCCCCACGGGCAATTTTTGAGTTAAATTTCGGATTTTTTTGGAGAATTAGTGCTTTCATATGGAATTAATTCCTATAATTTGTGTTGACTTATTCAAATTAATTGTGGCAATATTCGAGGCGTGAAGAGACCGATTCGCGAGGCAAGGGCATAGCGGAGTCACGGTTTGAGATAAGTAATTCTTTTAATCTTAGTGTTGAGGGTATAAAATCCTGAATTATGTGCTATGTGATTGGTGTTGAGGTGACGCACATGCTAGGTAACGGGCGTGTGGGCATGCACCTTGTGAATTGAGACCTCGTTGTCTTCAGGGCACCGTACAGTGGCCCTACTTTGTTGATATTTATGTTCTCACCATGTGATAAAGTAACTTGAGCTGTACATCATGTTAGATATCCTGTTTAGGCTTTCATGCTGATATTGTTGGGACCCATAGTGGTTGTTTCTTGTTGTCACCTTACTGATTTTCATTGATATTTCGTACTCAGTTATAATCATGCATTCATATCATATTTCAGTCTCAGTGGTTGTTTATTGATACATCATATCATTGTGTCGGGCTAGTTCATGACATTGTGAGCCCGTGAGTGAGACTGGAGAGATTGATGACTGAGTGAGGCCGAGGGCCTGAGTGAGAGTGATATTATATATATATATATATATATATATATTTGATTGGGTTGCACGCCGCAACAAGCCTTCGGGCTGATTATCTATATTGGATCAGGTTGCACGCCGCAACGAGCCTTAGGGCTGTATATATTATAGGATCGGGCGGCACGCCGCAACGATATAGCACTTGGGCTAAAGGAGCCCCTCCAGGAGTCTGCACACCCCCACTGAGTGTAGGTATATGATAGCACGTGAGTCGTCCGTGCAGATTTTAGCGCTTGGGCTGAAGGAGCCCCTCCGGAGTCTATACACCCCCCAGTGAGTGTAGTCGACTATAAACACATGGATCGGATTGCACGCCGCAACGAGTCTTATGGCTATATGTATATGGATCGGGTTGCACGCCTCAACGAGTCTTAGGGCTATATATATATATATATATATATATATATATATATATAGATCGGATTGCACGCCGCAACAAGTATTACACAGTGCCGAGTGGTTGATCATTTATGTATATATACCTGGAGATGGATCTTCTCCATGAGGCTGGATTGGCCTATTTTTTCCTCGGTACTAGGTGGCTTATAGTCAGTTATATATATATTCTGGGATAGATCTTCCCTGGGTCATATGGACCTTATACAGTACCGAGTGTTTGATTATGATGAGTGAAAAGTGTGATATAGAGAGATTGAGTATTCTGAGAGTGTGAGTACATGATTCATCTCTGAGATACATGACATTGGCATGCATATATGACATACATGCATCGAGTCACATGTTTCTCATGTTGTACGGTATCACGTCATTCATGACATTTTTACATACATTGATATGTGGTCGTAGAGAGGTATCTCACACTTGCTATTTGGAAAGAAAATGAAACATCTTGCTTATTGTGGAAAGGATTTTTGAAAAGGGAAATACAAATTTTTAAACTATCTCATACTTCACGACGTCCTTAGTAAAGAAATTGAGTTTTCACTAATATTGTTGAAAGGCGGAACTATTTTGGGAAAACTGTGAAAACGCGAAAAACTTTATTTCTGAGTTACTTCCTTACTATATGCTATACATTGTGATGAACTGTTATTAGATATTGGTGTTGGACCCGACCTATGTTTCAGCTCGTCACTACTTTCAACCTCAGTTTAGGTTTGTTACTTATTGAGTACATGGGGTCGGTTGTACTTATACAACACTTCCTGCACATTGTGTGCAGATTTCGGATGTCGACGTTGTTGTGTTCGATGGGAGCTAACTTGGAAGATGTACCAGCATCACTGTTGTTGTGATGACCCAAAAGGTCATCACTTGTTTTAAAAGTACTTATGTGTTCCGAAGCCTTAAAACTCTCTTTTTGTCTCACCTCGATTTGTGTGCGTGGACCAGACGCATTTTCGGAAAGCTCTTATGTGAAAATTAAGTGAAATAAGGAAATTGGCTTTTAAAATTGATTAAAGTTGACTTTGGTCAACATTTTTGGTAAACGGACCCGGACCCGTAATCCGATGATCTCGTAGGGTCAGTAGTAAAATATGGGACTTGGGCCTATGCCCGGAATCAAATTCTGAGGTCCCAAGCCCGAGAAATGATTTTTTAAAGAAAATTGTTTTCTAAAATATAAAGGCTTTTAGAAGTGAATTGATGCAATTTCTTGATGTTATTGGGCTCGTATCTTGGTTTCGGAGCTCTGTACAAGTTTGAAATAATAATTAAGTTGAATCTGTGAAGTTTGGTAAGAATCGGAGTTCGTTTGGTATAAATCGGACCTTTATTTGAGAAAATAGTAATTTCAATGTTCTTGAGTGATTTCATGAATTTGAGGTTTAATTCATAGTTGTTGGTGTTATTTTGATGATTTTATTGCACGAGCAAGTTCTTATGATGTTTTTGGACTTGCATGCACGTTTGGTTTGGAACCCCGAGGGCTCGGGTAAGTTTTGGATAGGCCACGGAGTGAAATTAGACTTAGGGAAAGGTGCTGGTATCTGGTATTTTTGCCCAGGCCTCTGATCTCGCAATTGCGAGATCAGGCTTCGCAATTGCGAAGTCCTTAGGCATGGGAATTACGACCCAGGCATCACAAATACGAACCTAGCCTGGGCAGGCCTTGGTCGCAAATACGACACTTTTTTCGCAAATGCGAAATGGGTTGTGTCGCTAATGCGATTATTCCCTCGCAAATGCGAAGACAACATGTCCTGAAGGGGTTCGCAATTGCGACATCTGCGACCAGTTAATTGGGACTTCATTTTTCAAACTCTCTTAAACCCTAAGCTCTCTTGGGCGAT
This sequence comes from Nicotiana sylvestris, assembly GCF_000393655.2. Lineage (NCBI taxonomy): Eukaryota > Viridiplantae > Streptophyta > Magnoliopsida > Solanales > Solanaceae > Nicotiana > Nicotiana sylvestris. The sequence goes on from NC_091058.1 coordinate 62,829,339, forward strand.
TTTTGAAAGAGAAGTTCTTCTCCAAATCAATTGTAAGTCGTTTCTAACTCATTTTCTTCAATCTATAACATATTTTTACATGATTTCAATTCAAAATCAAGGGTTTTCATTGGGGAAATTGGGTGTTTTGGGTAGAACTTACGATTTTCAAATTTTGGGGATTTGGACCTCGATTTGAGGTCCGATTTCAAAACAAATTATATATTTGAGTTCGTGGGTGAATGGGTAATCGGGTTTTGGTTCGAACCTCGAGTTTTGACCATGTCGACCCGGGGTCAATTTTTGACTTTTTGGGGAAATCATTTGAAAACCTATTTTCATGTATTAGAATTGATTCATTTAGCATTTATTAATATTATTAAGTAAATTGTGGCTAAATACAAGTGAATTAGTGGTGGAAACAAGAGGCAAAGCGGTAGTTGAGGCTTGGTTGTGTTCGTGGCTTTGAGATAAGTGTTTGGTCTAACCTTAGCTTGAGGGATTAGGAGTTGAGTCTTATTTGTTGTGTGTTAATTGTTGAGTATGACGTATAGGTGTGGTGACGAGTATCTATACGTCGGTGTCAAGCATGACCGTGAGTCTTATACCATGATTGATGTGACTCTATTTCATATTGTTAATGCTTTATATGTTGATTTCTATTGTTGAACAAGGCTTGTGGAAGTATTATTGATAATTGAACATTGTAGAGCATTGGCTCGAGTTGAGAATTGAGTTGTGAAGTAATTGTGAAAAAGAGAATAGGTTTATGATATTGTCTCCCTTGCCGGGATGTTATTGCTTTTGATATTATCTCCCTTGCCGGGATATTTTACTCATGATATCGTTTCCCTTGCCTGGATATTTGTAGGGATTTTATTGTGACATTGTTGATTCCCTTGCCCAAAATGCTTTATGATTGTTGCTTGGGTGAGGAAGAGAGTAAAGCACGTAGGGTGATATCGTGCATGATTTTGAGAGTGTTAATGTACGAAGGGTGATATCGTGCCTATATTGTGAGGTTAAAACACGAAGGGTGACGCCATGCCGCATGATGTACAATGTCGTGCCATAATATGAGTGATAATGCACGAAGAATAATTCCGTGCCATGATTATGTGAGGTAAAATCACGAAGGGTGATGTCGTGCTGATTATATTGATTCTTATGGTGAGGATGAGAGTAAAATCACGAAGGGTGATACCGTGCACTTGTCTTTGATTTCCTTATTCTTGCTTACAGTTGAATTTTTGTGTTCCTTTCACTTCTTTAATGATATTTTTGTTTATACATGATACTCCACGTAGCATGTTTCCCATTCCCATCTTTAACTGCTAGTTTCTGTCATTATTACTTATTGTATATGATATAACTGCACAGGTTTATTTGGTAGTCTTGTCCTAGCCTCGTCACTACTTCGTTGAGGTTAGGCTAGGCACTTACCAGCACATGGGGTCGGTTGTGCTGATACTATAGCACTGTGTGCAGATCCCGGTGTTGCAGCTTTTGGACCACAGTGAGGTTGCTACCTTCAGTCCAGTGGCGGAGACCCGAGGTAGTGCTGCATTTATCTTTCCATTCTGTTTCTTTTATGTATTTCAAAAACAACTTTGTATTTATCTTTCACACCCCTATTTGTAGTATTCTTACACAGTCTGTGAGATTGTGACACCAGTTCTGAGTAGTTTGTGTTTATGGATTTGTACCGATATTATATTAAATTATTACATTTCATTCTTCCGATTATTTATTTCCATTGTTTATAAAGTGTTAACTCACAATCGTGAAGAGATTAAAAATGAAAAGGGTTAGATACGTGGAATGATTGGCTTACTTAGGTTTCACTAGTAGGCGCCATCACGTCCCCCAAAGGTGGGAAATCTGGGTCGTGACAAGATGGTATTAGAGCTCTAGGTTTCTTAGGTCTCACAATTCACGGACAAGCTTAGTAGAGTCTGAGGGATCGGTACGGAGACGTCTGTATTTATCCCCCAAGGCTATTGAGTCAGGAAAAACTTCACATCTATTCTTTCCTGTCGTGCGACTTGATTTCTCAATGCTAATTGAACTTCCACTCTGATCTTTCGCAGATGGTGAGAACATGTACTGCTTTATCAGCTGACCAGCAACCTGAGCCCCTAGTAGCAGCTCCTGCAAGGGGCAGAGGTCGAGGTCGTGCTAGGGCCCGAGGCAGAGGCAGAGCTCAGCCCAAATCTCGAGCAGTAGCACCAGTGGCAGAGCCTCAGGTTGATTTTGACGATGAGGTTCCAGCCCAGATAGTTCCAGCAGGACCAGCTCAGGTCCTAGAGGGGTTCATCGCCACCTCGGTACTTCAGGATGCTCTGGTCCATTTGGTGGGCCTTATGGAGAGTGTCACCCATGTAGACTTGCTTCCTGTACCACCAGCCATCTCTCAGGCTAGAGGAGGAGCTTAGACTCCTGTTGTTCGCACTCCGAAGCAGATGGCTCCCCAGTTTCAAACTCCAGTAGCTCAGCCAGTTTGGGTAGTTCAGCCTGGTGTTATGGCATAGACCGGAGAGGGACCAACTATGTCTGTTGATGCCTTGTGAAGGTTGGACATGTTCTCCAAGATCTTCACCACTACTTTTGGTGGTACATCCTCTGAGGATCCCCATGATTATTTGGACACCTATCATGAGGTTCTATGGAACATGGGGATAGTAGAGACCAATAGGGTCGACTTTGCTGCTTTTCATCTATCTGGATCTGCCAAGACTTGGTGGAGAGATTATTGTTTGCCTAGACCAGCTGGGTCACCGGCTTTGACTTGGGATCAGTTCTCTCAACTATTTTTGGTGAAGTTTCTTCCTATCACTCATAGGGAGAACTATCGGAGGTAGTTTGAGCATCTCCAACAGGGTTCTATGACCGTCACTCAGTACGAGACCAGTTTCATCGACTTGGACCATCATGCTCTTCTTATACTTCCCACTGAGAGAGAGAGTGAGGAGGTTCATTGAGGTACTCGTTCAGCCTATTCGATTGTAGATGGCTAAGGAGACGGGGAGCGAGATTTCTTTTCAAGATACGGCCAATGTGGCTAGGAGAGTTGAGATGGTTCTATCACAGGGGGTGGTCAGGGGTCTCACAAGAGGCCTCGTCACTCGGGCAGATTCAGTGGTGCCTCATCTGGAGGTAAGGATTATTTTGGTAGGGGCCATCCCTTCAGGCCATTTCATTCAGCACTTCAGGCTTCTTATGGTGCTCTAGGTGGCTGTGGTTCTTACATGTAGTATTTTGATCAGCTGCCCTACAGTGCACCGTCAACTCCTATTAGTGCACCTCCGCTCCAAAATTTTCAGAGTGGTTATTTAGGCCGGCAGGGTTAGCAGTCTCAGCAACCGATGGCTTATTATACTTGCGGCGATACGAGGCATATTGCTAGATCTTGCCCTCGAGCATCGAGTAGCTCTCACTATCAGGGTTCCCGAGCCATGGTTCAGGCATCGAGTGTTCCACCGCCCGCTCATCCAGCTAGAGGTAGAGGTAGAGGTGCTAGATGTGGAGGAAGAAGTATTAGAGGTGGAGGTCAGGCCACTAGAGATGGAGGCCAGCCAGCAGGAGGCCATCCTAGAGATGCAGTTCAGAGTGGTAGGGCCCAGCCTCGATGTTATGCTCTTCCAGCCAGGCCTGAGGGTGAGGTTTCTGATGCAGTTATCACAGGTACTATTCTATTTTGTCATAGAGATGCTTCAGTTCTATTTGATCCAAGATCTACATACTCCTATGTGTCATCTTATTTTGCACCTTATCTGGTCATGCCTAGTGATTCCTTGAGTGCTCCTGTATATATGTCTACACCAGTGGGTGATTCTATCGTGGTAGATCATGTCCATAATTCATGTATAGTTGTGATTTGGGATCTTGAGTCTCGAGTAGATTTGTTACTTTTGGATATGGTTGATTTTGATGTCATATTGGGGATGGACTGGTTATCACCTCACCACGCTATCTTTGACTGTCATGCCAAGACTATGACCTTAGCTTTGTCGGGCTTACCTCGTTTAGAGTGGAGAGGGACTCCTGGTCATTCTACCAGCAGGGTTATCTCATATATGAAGGCTCGGCATATGGTTGATAAGGGATGTTTGGCCTATTTGGTGTATGTTCGTGATTCTAGTACTGAGGTTCCTTCTATGGATTATGTGCATATTGTTCATGAGTTCCCTGAGGTATTTCCTTTAGACCTGCCGGGCATGCCACCTGACAAGGATATCGACTTATGCATTGATTTGGCTCTAGGAACCTAGCCCATTTCTATTCCGCCATATCGAATGGTCCCGCCTGAGTTGAAAGAATTGAAGGAGCAGTTGCAGGACTTGCTTGATAAAGGCTTTATTAGACCTAGTGCTTTGCCTTAGGGTACGTCGATGTTGTTCGTTAAAAAGAAGGATGGATCGATGAGGATGTGTATAGATTATCGACTGTTGAACAAGGTCACAATCAAGAACAAGTATCCATTGCCGAGGATTAATGATTTGTTTTATCAGCTTCAGGGTTCCAAGGTATTTTCAAAGATTGATTTGAGATTTAGTTACCATCAATTGAGGATTAGGGCATCCGATGTCCCTAAGACAGCTTTTCGTACTCGGTACGGGAATTATGAGTTCTTGGTGATGTCATTCGGGCTGACAAATGCCCTAGTAGCTTTCATGGGCTTGATGAACCGGGTGTTCAAGCCTTACTTGGATTCCTTTGTGATAATCTTAATTGATGATATTTTGATCTATTTCCGCAGCCGGGAGGAGCATGAGTAGCATCTGAGAGTGTTCTTCTGACTTTGAGAGAGAGTCAGTTGTATGCTAAGTTTTCGAAGTGTGAGTTCTGGTTGAGTTCAGTTGCATTCTTAGGTCACGTTGTTTCAGCAAAGGGTATTCAGGTGGATCCGAAGAAGATAGAGGCAGTCAAGAACTAGCCTAGACCCGTATCAGCTACAGAGATCCAGAGTTTCTTGGGTTTGGCAGGCTATTACTGTCGGTTTGTGGAGGGGTATTCATCTATTGCAGCCCCGATGACCAGGTTCATCCATATGTGTGCCCAGTTCAGGTGTTCGGACAAATGTGAGGAGAGCTTTCAGAAGCACAAGACAGCTTTGACTACGGCACCGGTGTTGGTATTGCCTACAGGTTCAGGGCCATATACAGTTTATTGTGATAAATCTCGTATTGGACTTGGTGCAGTGTTGATGCAGGATGGCAAGGTCATTGTTTATGCTTCGCGAGAATTAAAGATTAATGAGAAGAACTATCCAGTTCATGATTTGGAGTTAGCAACCATTGTTCACGCGCTGAAGATTTGGAGGCACTACTTATATGGCGTGTCATGTGAGATGTTCATGGATCACAAATATCTGCAGTACTTGTTCAAACAGAAGGAACTAAATTTGAGGTAGAGGAGGTGGTTGGAGCTATTGAAAGGCTATGATATTACCATCTTATATCATCCGGGAAAGGCCAATGTGGTGGCCGATTCTTTGAGTAGAAAGTCAGCCAATATGGGAAGTCTTGTGTATATTCCAGTCAGTGAGAGACTGCTTGCTTTGAATGTTTAGGCTTTAGCAAATCAGTTTATGAGGTTGGATGTTTCTAAGCTCAGTCGTGTACTAGCTTGCACAGTCACTCGTTCTTCATTATTTGAGCGTATCTGAGATCGGCAGTATGATGACCCTCATTGTGTGTCCTTTGGGACACAGTGCGACACAGAGGTGCCAAGCAGGTTACATTAGGAGATGATGGAGTTTTGAGGATGCAGGATCGTATTTGTGTGCCTAATGTGGATGGACTTCGTGAGTTGATTCTAGAGGAGGCCCATAGTTCCCGGTACTTTATTCATTCGGGCGCCGCTAAGATGTATCAGGACTTGCGGCAATATTACTGGTGGAGGAGGATGATGAAGGATATTGTTTCATATGTGGCTAGATGTTTGAATTGTCAGCAGGTAAAGTACGAGCATTAGATACGTGGTGGTTTTTTTCAGAAGATCGAGATTCCTGAGTGGTAGCAGGAGCATATCACTATGGATTTCATAGTTGGACTCCCACAGACTCAGAGGAAGTTTGACGCAGTGTGGGTTATTGTTGATAGGTTGACCAAGTTAGCGCATTTCATTCTGGTGGCAATCTCCTATTCTTCTGAGCGGTTGGCAGAGATCTATATCCGAGAGATTGTTTGTCTTCATGGTTTGCCCATGTCTATCATTTTTTATCGAGGTACGCAATTTACCTCATATTTCTGGAGGGCAGTTCAGCGTGAGTTGGGCACACGGGTTGAGTTGAGCACAACATTTCATCCTCAGACGGATGGGCAGTCCGAGCGTACTGTTCAGATTTTAGAGGATATGTTCCGAGTTTGTGTTATTGACTTTAGATGCTCGTGGGATCAGTTCTTGCCTTTAGCGGAGTTTGCTTACAACAACAGCTACCAGTTGAATATCCAGATAGCTCCTTACGAGGCTTTATATGATAGGCGGTGTCGGTCGCCGATTGGGTGGTTTGAGCGTGGAGAGGCTCGGTTGTTGGGTAAGGATCTAGTACAGGATTTCTTGGACAAGGTTAAGATCATTTAGGATAGGCTTCGTACAGCTCAGTCCAGGCAAAGTGTTATGCTCACCGTAAGGTTTGTGATGTGGCATTCATGGTCGGCGAGCGGGTGTTGCTTCGGGTGTTGCCTATGAAGGGCGTGATGAGATTTGGAAAGAAGGGCAAGCTAAGCGCTAGATTCATTGATCCTTTTGAGATTCTTGATCGAGTGGGAGAGGTGGCATACAAACTTGCATTGCCCCCTAGTTTATCAGTCGTGCATTCAGTGATTCATTTGTCCATGCTTCGGAAGTATCACGGTGATCCATCCCACGTGTTAGACTTCAGCAATGTCCAGTTGGACAAGGACTTGTCCTATGAGGAGGAGTCAGTCGCTATTCTAGACCAGCAGGTTCGTTAGTTGAGATCGATGAGTTTTCGTTCGGTTCGTGTTCAGTGGAGGGGTCAGCTTGTTGAGGCAGCGACCTGGGAGTCCGAGTCTGATATGCGGAGCCGATATCCCCATCTTTTCTCCGACTCAGGTACTTCTTTTCTGTGTTTCGAGGCCTTACAAACCTCCTCTTGTCTCGCCTCGATTTGCGTGCACGATCTGAACGTATTTCTGGAAAGCTTTTATGTGAAAACTAAGTGAAATAAGGAAATTGGTTTTTAAAATTGATAAAAGTTGACTTTGGTCAACATTCTTGGTAAATGGACCCGGATCCGTGATTCGACGATCTCGTAGGGTCCGTAATAAAATATGGGACTTGGGCGTATGCTCGGAATCGAATTTCGAGGTCCCAATCCCGAGAAATGAATTTTTAAAGAAAATTATTTTCGGGAAAATATAAAGGCTTTAAAAAGTGAATTGATGCAATTTCTAGATGTTATCGGGCCCGTATCTTGGTTCTGAAGCCTGGTACAAGTTTGAAATAATAATTAAGTTGAATCTGTGAAGTTTGGTAAGAATCAGAGTTCGTTTGGAATAAATCAGACCTTTATTTGAGAAAATAGTAATTTCAATGTTCTTGAGTGATTTAATGAATTTGAGGTTTAATTCATAGTTGTTGGTATTATTTTGATGATTTTAATGCACGATCAAGTCCGTATGATGTTTTTGTACTTGCGTGCAAGTTTGGTTTGCAGCCCCGAGGGCTCGGGTGAGTTTTGGATAGGCCACGGAGTGAAATTGGACTTAGGAAAAGTTGATGGTATCTGGTATTTTTGCCCAGGCCTCTGATCTCGCAATTGCGAGATCAGACTTTGCAATTGTGAATTCCTTAGGCATGGGAACTGCGACCCAGGCGTCGTAAATGCGAACCTACCCTGGGCAGATCTTGGTCGCAAACACAACCCTTTTTTCGCAAATGTGAAATGGGATGTGTCGCAAATGCGATTAATCCCTTGCAAATGCGAAGGCAACAGGTCCTGAAGGGGTTCGCAATTGCGAACATTGGTCGCAATTGCGACATCTGCGACCAATTAGTTGGGACTTAGACGTATTTTCTTCATTTTTCACTCTCTCAAACCCTAAGCTCTTTTGAGCGATTTTCTAAAGAAAAGTTCTTCTCCAAATCAATTGAAAGTCGTCTCTAACTCATTTTCTTCAATCTATAACATCTTTTTACATGATTTCAATTCAAAATCAAGGTTTTTCATGGGAGAAATTGGGTGCTTTGGGTAGAACTTAGGATTTTCAAATTTTGGGGATTTGGACCTCGATTTGAGGTCCGATTTCAAAACAACTTATATATTTGAGTTCGTGGGTGAATGGGTAATCGAGTTTTGGTTCGAACGTTTTGAGCTTCTGAAAGCTCACCTTACACTCATCTGACCATCTGAACTGCACCCTTCTGGGTCAACCTAGCCATCGGGGTTGCGATAGATGTGAACCCCTCCACGAACCGACGATAGTAACCTGCCAATCCCAATAAACTCTAAATCTCTATAGCTGATGCTGGTCTAGGCCAGTTCTTGACTGCCTCAATCTTCTTCGGGTCAACCTGAATACCATCTGCTGATACGACATGACCCAGGAATGAAACCGAACTCATCCAGAACTCACACTTTGAGAACTTCGCATATAGCTGACTATCCTTCAGAGTCTGAAGAACCACTCTGAGATGTTGCTCGTGCTCCTCCTGGCTGTGGGAATATATCAGAATATCATCAATGAAGACTATCACGAACGAGTCCAAATAAGGCCTGAACACTCGGTTCATCAAATCCATAAAAGTTGTTAGGGCATTGGTTAACCCAAATGACATGACCAAGAACTCATAATGCATGTACCGAGTGCGGAAAGCTGTCTTAGGGACATCGGAGGCCCTAATCCTCAACTGATGGTAGCCAGATCTCAAATCTATCTTTGAAAATACCTTGGCACCCTGCAGCTGATTGAATAAATTATCAATCATCGGCAACGGATACTTATTCTTGATTGTAACCTTGTTCAACTGCCGGTAATCATTGCACATTCTCATCGACCCATCCTTTTTCTTAACAAACAACATCTTAAACTTCAAATACCAAAAATTCAAGGACTTCTTTCATACTTTAACTAACAAAAATAACAAAAAAAAACAACAACATATTTTTAGTTGATTAGTTTACTTGGTTAACATGCTAAATATAAATGGCAAGTAAATAAGTGCCATATAAACTTAAACTTCAAATACCAATAATTCGAGAACTTCTTTCATTACTTTAACTAACAAAAAAAAAATTAAACATAATTTTAGTTGATTCTAAGGCCTTAAAAATTATGAAAATAATTAAATGACTATTTTATCTAATGTAAACTCTATTTTTAAAGGGTAAGAAAGGCAAACGACATTTCGCTAAAGGCCTTCGTGCTTTTAATATAATATATAGATAGATAGATACAGATATAGATTTAACAGAACATTAACAGATTTTTATAAAAACTTTAGAGCACGTTTGGTCATGAAATTTTTTTCACTATTTTTTAATCGGTGTTTGGCCATAAAATTTTCAATTTTCACTTGAAGATGAATTTTAGAATTTTTCGAAAATTTGAAAAACTCCAAAAAGCTGTTTTTCAAAATTCACTCAGATCACTCACAAAAATTAGAAAACAACCCAAAATTATATTCATGTCCAAACACAACTCTAATTTTCAAATACCGTTTTCACTTGAAATTTTTTTTCACTTTTTTTAGGAATTTTACAATTCTTATGTCCAAACGCCACTTAGAGCCCATTTGGCCATAAAGAGAAATTACTTTTTTTCAAAAAAAATTCACTTTTTTCGAAATCAGTGTTTGACCATAAAATTTTCAATTTTCACTTGAAGAAAAATTTTGGAATTTTTCGAAAATTTTAAAAACTCCAAAAAGTTGTTTTGCAAAATTTTCACTCATATCACTCACAAAAATTCAAAAACAGCCCAAAATTATATTCATGTCCAAACACAACTTTGTGGTTCCAAAATTTTGTGGACTCAAATGTGTAAGATATGAGTCCATAAATGTGTGAGATAAAAGAAGGCCTCACGTAACTAATATCAATTGTGCGAGGCATACCATAAAATCACTCGTATATAGTCGTGTCTAGTTGAAGAAGTTGCATTTACAGTGAGGCATCAATTTAGCATCAGAGAAATCATCAAGTTCCATATTTAGATTTTTGGCTGAGGAATAGTTTAATAACATCATTGTTTTATTTAAAGGACAGAAAGCCAATGGTAAACTTGAAATAATCGGATTGTTGATTTTATTTTAGTTTCCTTTTTAATTCTAGTCCACTACCAGGTAGTATTACTTATATTGGATTTTTAAAGTTTATTTTAGCTTAAAAGAGGATGAACAGGAAATGGAAGGAAAATGAATTATTTGAGTTTTCCTCCTTGACAAAGGGACATTGTCCCATATTGGAGGAGGAAGAGACTTTTGATGGGTATATATACAATTGCTCTTATTCTAGCTCTTAAAGAGTTAGGAAGAAGGCAAGCCTCGCGCCGTCATCGTCGTTACTTGCTCGGCTCGGCTTCGGCTGACTGACCTCTGAAGAGTTTCACCTCTTCATTTGAACTCAACATGTTAGCCATAAATCTTTCTTCTGCATTGTTTTAACTATAAAGAAAGCAACAGTAAGTGTGATTGGCTACCGATCATTGTGTTCGCTGAAATACTAGGGTTTGAAGTACCGCTACACCAGTGTGCAATCTGTTCTATCCTGGAGGAAATAATCCACAACCTAGGGTACTAGGAAGAGATTAAGTTCCTTAAGGAAACACTATGAATTTAGTGGGTTCGGATTAAATTCTATTTCTTCTACATTTCTGTTTATACATTATTTTTCTTCTCCAGAATTATTTTGAAATACAGTTTATTAACAAGTTTAAGGAAATTAATTATTTTCTGTATTTGTGTTATACTCACTGTTTTGGAGACTAAAACGTTTGTGATTTCTACTCCCGTTTTGGAGATTAAAATCCTAGCAATTTTCTACTCCATTGTAGATTAAAATCTACGTGATTTTCTACTCCAGTTTTATTCTATTTGAAGATATAAAAACTTCACCATTTATTAAAAGTTTGTTTGTGTCATTCTTTTACAGATATGATGAATGAGAACGGAAATCAGACTGTTCCTATGGTGACTGCCAATGCATCGACAAGATGAACAATACCGACATTGGCACCGGCAGAAAAACTAGAAAAAAATTTCGGGATTGATTTCAAGTGGTGGCAGCCGAAGATGTTCTTCTACTTGACGACTTTAAGTCTACAGAAGTTCATTAAGGAAGATGTTCCTGTTCTGCCTGACGAAACTCCAGACAATGAACATTTTCTCGTGACTGAGGCGTGGACGCATTCTGATTTTCTATGCAAGAATTACATTCTAAGCAGACTGGAGGACGATCTGTATAACGTCTACAGTAATGTGCAGATGTCAAAAGAACTGTGGATTGAGCTTGAAAGGAAATACAAAAATTGAAGATGCTGGGTTGAAGAAATTCGTTGTCGCTAAAGTTTTGGACTACAAAATGGTAGATAACAAGTCTGTTATTACCCAAGTCCAGGAATTGCAAGTGATTATTCACGATCTCCTTGCTGAAGGTATAAGTCGAATTAATACTTATGTTGAAAGTATAAGTTATATTATTATTACTAACAGAATTTCATTGGAGGTCTTGTCATCAAGAAGCATTCCAAGTTGCAGCGATGATTGAAAAGTTGCCTCCTTTGTGGAAGGACTTCAAAAACTACTTGAAACACAATCGCAAGGAGATGTCGCTTGAAGATCTCATTATTCGATTGAGAATCGAAGAGGATAGCAAAGCTGCTGAAAAGAAAGGTTGTGGAAACTCAACAATAATGTTGAGGATGCTCCTCAAAATAATAGAAAGAGGAAGAAAGCTTCTGGGTCGGAAACAAACCAAGAAAGAAGCGGTTCAAAGGAAATTGCTACAACTGTGGTAAAGCTGGACACAAATCTGTAGATTGTCGTGCTCCAAGGAAAGACAAAGAGAAGGGTCAAGCAAACATGGTTGAAAAGCATGAAGATATTGATGACTTGTGTGCTATATGATCATATATATATATATATATATATATATATATATATATTTGTATGGATATCACCTCATATCTTGCTTTTGTTTCGTGGATTTGGGATATAAAACGTGTTAATTTATGTTAATTTGATGTGTTTTCATGTGTAGGAATGATCTGGGAATAATCGGAGGCAGAATGTGTGAAACTAGAGCCAAAATGGACGAAAATAGGGAAGGAGCATATTTCAGCGCCACAGGTGGCACCTAGCCCTACCCGGGCGCCAGAAACAGAATCTGAAATTTGGCAGCACCGTGGAGGGCGCCTGGTGCTAGCCAGGGCGCCAGTGATGTGATTTTCTCCAATTTCGCCCAGTACAAGGTTATTTCAGCCCTAGACCTACCCAACATGTATAAAAGCAAGACTAAACTTATTTGTGAAAGGAGAGACGCCACGTTGGAGTAAAAATACACACAAGAAACATCTGGAAGCAAGAACATCTCAGATTTCTTCATCTTTTCTTAGTATTTTTAATTATTCAAAACTTATGCAATTGTTTGCTAGTATCATGAGTGGTTAAAAACCCATTGTTCTGGGGTTGTGATTTAGCCATGAATATTGTTGTTTAACGTTGACTTAAACTTGATTACAATTCACTAATATATAGTTGTTTCTTCAATTCTGTGATTAATTTCTTACTTGTCTGGCCAACTGTTAGGTTTATTTACTATCTATGCTATGCTTGGGAAAGCCATGTTTAGATTAGAGAAGAATAAAAGAGAGCATGATCTTAACCCTTAGGGGGGGATTGTGGTTAGGATAGGAATATACCTAGTCACCGTGCTTAATTAAATATCCTAATATTAATGTGTTCTTAATAGATTGATTTTATAGGAATATAGGCGTTAATCTATTTTGAATAGGCGAGTAGTACTTCGGGAGAAGGCTATGAGAGCAATTATCGATTAATTAGCAACCATGAGTGAATTATATGAGAGGAAAAGTTAACTAGAACACAATAGGATTGGTGAATCGATCATAACCCTGGAATATTTGTCTCTATTGAATACATAACAATCATTTTACTGCTTGATAATTTAGTTATTACTTTGAATTGTAATTTAGTATAATTAAACTCTTGAACTCGAATTTAGCTTGACTGAATAACAATATTGGTGAGTTAGTGCGTAGTTGATATAAGTCTATATGGGTTCGACACTCGACTTATTATTTTATTAATTATATGACTACGTATACTTGAGTGTGCGTTTCGGAGCAACACTATGCTTTCTGAATGCAACTAGTGGGAAAACCTAAGGAGTGGTTGATTGATTTTGGAGCCACTCGCCATGTTTGTGCTGTTAGAGAATCGTTTGCTACATATGCTCCCGTTGGACCGAAGAGGCGCTTTCTATGGGAAATTCTGCAATGGCTAAAATTAAAAGATGTGGCAATATATTTCTGAAAATGACTTCTGGCAAGGTGGTGACTCTGAACAACGTCCTTCATGTTTCCGAGATTAGGAAGAACTTAGTCTCTACTGCACTTCTCGTTAAGAACGGGTTTAAGTGTAATTTTGTATCTAATAAATTTGTAATAAGTAAGAATGAGATGTTTGTAGAAAAATGTTACCTCACTGTGGGCCTTATCAAACTGAATGTAATGGTCATTGAGAATAACAAAATTTCAGCTTCTTCTTACTTACTTGAGTCAAATGATTTATGGCATATACGTTTGGGACATGTTAATTATAAAACCTTTCGAAAAATGATTAATTTGGAAGTATTTTCTAAGTTTGAATGCGACAAATCAAAATGTCAAAAATGTGTGGAATCTAAGTATGTTAAACATCCGTATAAGTCAGTTGAAAGGAATTCAAATCATTTAAACTTAATTCACACAGATATTTGCGGTATGAAGCCAATACCATCTCGCGGTGGAAAGAAGTATTTCATAACTTTTATTAACAACAGTACTCGATATTGCTATGTTTACTTACTTAATAGTAAAGATGAAGCAATAAACGCATTCAAGCAATACAAAATAAAGTTGAAACGCAATTTAACAAGAAAATCAAAATGATAAGAAGTGATATGGGTGGTGAATATGAATCTCCTTTTGATAGAATATGAAATTATTCATCAAAAAATGGCCCCTTACACCCCCCCAATCCAATGGGATTGTGGAAAGAAAGAATCGTTCATAAAAGAAGATGATGAACAAATTGTTGATAAGTTCTGGTTTGCCACAGAACTTGTGGGGGGAAGCCATTCTTATGACTAATCGGATACTAAATCGAGTAAACCATAGCAAAACACAATCGATTCCATATGAAAATGGAAAGGAAGGAAGCCCAATTTGAATTATTTTAAAGTGTGGTGGTATTTGGCAAAAGTACAAGTTCCTAAACCCAAGAGGGTAAAAATAGGACCGAAAACCGTTGATTGTGTTTTCATAGGATATGTGACCAATAGTAAAGCATATTAATTTCTAGTTCATAAATTAGAAAATCCCGACATTCATAATAATATGGTTAGAGAATCAGATAACGCTGATTTTTTTGAAAATATATATCCGTATAAAAAGGAATGTGAGTCGATTGGTGAAGGATCTAAACGACCTCGGGAAGAAACAAAAGAAAGTACATTTAATCAGGAGGATCCAAGACATAGTAAGCTTCAAAGAACGCCTACTTTATTTGGACCAGATTTTGTGACTTTCTTATTAGAAAATGAGCCTCGAACATTTAAAGAAGTTATGTATTCTTCGGAATCATTATTTTGTTAAGAGGTAGTCAATAGTGAAATATAATCCATATTGAACAACCATACATGGGAATTGGTTGATTTTCCTCCTAGAAATAAATTGTTGGGTTCTAAATGGATTTTTTAAGAAAAAATGAAAGATGATGACACTATTGATAAATATAAGGAAAGACTTGTGGTCAAAGGGTATAGACAACGAGAAGGTCGTGACTATTTTGATACATACTCTCCAGTTATAAGAATTACGTCCATACAAACGTTAGTAGCATTAGCTGCAGTTTATGGTCTTGAAATTCATCAAATGGACATTAAGACGACCTTCTTAAATAGAGATTTGTTGGAAGAAATCTACATGGATATAACGACCCGACTCATCGTCTCATGAGTTACTGTCTTGTTCGTCCCATTTTCTGCTTCCTCATGTTTCATTATCGGTATTGGGTGCATTAGAATTTATTTGGAGCGATTTTGATAAGAAATTAGACATTTAGTTTCTTTTAAGAAGGTTTAAGTTGGAAAAGTCAACCGGACATTGACTTATGAGTTAGAGGGCTCAGATGTGAATTTAGACGGTTCGGTTAGTTCTGGGAGGTGATTTGTGACTTAGGAGCAGGACCGGAAGTAATTTTGGAGGTCCGGTGTTGAATTAGGCTTGAATTGGCGAAGTTAGTATTTTGGCGAATTCCGGTTGATAGGTGAGATTTTGATCCGGGTGTCGAAATGAAATTTTGAGAGTTGATGTAGCTTCATTGTGTCATTTGGGATATGTGTGCAAAATTTCAGGTCATTCGGACATTGTTTGGTCGGGTTTTTGATCGAATGTGTGTTTTAGAAGTTTTAAAAGAACTTAGGCTTGAATTCGATATAATTTGATGATTTTGGCGTTAGTTGAGGTGTTTTGACGATTGAAGCAAGTTTGGATAATGTTTTAAGACATGTTGGTGCTTTTAGTTGAGGTCTCAGGGGCCTCGGGTGTATTTCGGAAGGTTAACGGATCGATTTAGGCACGAAAAAAATAAAGCTGCTGCATTTTTTTTAAAGCACTGTGAACAGTAGTTATGAACAGTGCCCATGAACAGTGCCCCGTAACAGTATCCGTGAATAGTGCCGTGAACAGTACACCGTAACAGTATCTGTGAATAGTGCTGTGAATAGTACCCCGCAACAGTATCCGTGAATAGTACCCATAATAGTATCCGTGAACAGTACCCAGTAAACAGTAACACGGGTGCACAGTAACACGAGGTGAACAGTACATCCGAAAAATTCTAGGTAGAATGTTTACATTTCATTCGCGAAAAACACCCCATTTCTCCACCATTTTTAGTCATTTTGAGAGCTTTTGGACGGGGATTGAAGGGAGTTTCAACTAAGATCGATTGGAGGTAAGTTTTATGAGTTAAATACATGATTTTATTGAAGAATCATCCTAGAAATCCATGAAAACATAGCCAAATTATAAGAAATTAGGGCTTGAGATTGAAATTCTAAATTTGGGATTTGAGAGGTCAAATGGACTCCGATTCTTGTGAATTTGGTATGTATAGACTCGTGGCGAGATAAGGAACATTTTGATGTAAAAATTTCTGGATTTCAAGACGTGGGCCCGGGGCTCAGGTTTTGCAAATTTCGTGATTTTTTATATTTTTCGAGTCTTTTCAATTGGGTTATATTCCCTTAGCCTATTGTGATGTATTCGTTGTGGTTTTTGCCAGATTCGACGCGCGAGGAGGTCGATACGAAAGGAAAGGGCATCGCGGAGTAGTATTTGGCCGGCTAGAGGTGAGTAATAGATGTAAATGATGTCCTGAGGGTTTGAAACCCCGGAATTTCACATCGTAACGCTATATTGAGGTGACTTGCACGCCGGATAACGGGCGTGGGGTAGAGTACCATTGGGGATTGTGACATGGTCCATCCCGAGAGATGTTTTTACCGTGTTTTCTACTTGAACTAAATTGAGAATCATCCTTACGTGGATTTAATTGTTACATTTGGGCTTCTTGCCAATTATTTGAATCCTTCAGGGATTGACATCACTGTTTTCGCATACATGCATATCATTTGATCTCAGTCCAAGGTTTTAAATACTGTTTTGCAAACTCAGCCATCTTTCTAAGATTTGAAAACTTAAATGATATTTCAAAATGATATTTCGGGCTAAGAGCTACTGTTTTACAAATGCCCAAGGGGCTTATTATGATTTATGGAGTGAGCATGGATCGGGTTGCGCGCCGCAGCAGTGTTACATTGATATTGAGGCAGAGAGCCTGGTTGATTACATTGATATTGAGGCCGAGGGCCTAGTTGATTACATTGATATTGAGGCCGAGGTCCTGGTTGATTATATTGATATTGAGGCCGAGAGCCTGGGTGATTATACTGATATTGATATGAGGCCGAAGGCCTAGATTTGATGCCACGAGATGGCTTGATATTGCGCTTGGGCTGTAGGAGCCCCTCCGGAGTCTGTACCCACCCCCAGTGAGCGTCATCGACGATAAATAAATATGTATGGCTCGGGCTGCACGCTGCAGTGGGTACCGGAAGGTACCGTCATATGCATTGCATTGCACTTATGCATTTATTCTTTATCTGCATTATCTGCCATAATAATTATGTGCTCTTATATCATTGACTGGTTTCTTTATACTGTTCTGAGCCTGAGGGGCTGATACTGTTCTGAGATACTGAGCTCGAGGGGTAGATTTCTACTTATTATTTTGATACTGAGCCCGAGGGGCAGATTTCTAATTTTTATTTTGATACTGTGCCCGAGGGGCAGATTTCTACTTATTATTTTGATACTGAGCTCGAGGCGCAGATTTCTAGTTATTATTTTGATACTGAGCCCGAGGGGCAGATTTCTACTCGTCATTTTACTGCCAAATTACCTGTTTTACTGGTTTAAAAGAAATTTCACATGATGTTTCACTGAATTGTTATTTTAAATGATTTCACTGCTTCTGTATTGTTGTGTGCCTTAACGTGTTTTCTTACCTTCAGTCATTATTTATATTTATTACTCACTGGGTCGAAGTACACACATTACTCCTTGCACCATGTGTGCAGGTACAGGTATTCCTGAGGCATAGAGTGAATTTTCTGTTGTTCAGTTTTCATCGAAATTATTGAGGTAGCTGCGTGGCGTTCGCAGCCTTGATCTCTCCCCTCTATCTCTATCTTTTATTCTGCATTCTTCCTAGACAGACTTGTAATAGGTGGATATTCTGTATTAGAGGCTCATATTCATGACACCGGATTCTATTGGGCTATGGTGTGGTATTTTAGTTGAATTTCCACAGATTTTTATTATTAATTATACACTTGAAAGTGATGACTTAGTAAATTCTCTGTGATATTTATCTATAATCTGAATAAGAATTTGGGATAATGTTGTTGAATGGTCAGGCTTGCCTAGCAGTGTGTTGGGCGCCATCATGACCGGGGTTGGGTCGTGACAAGTTGGTATCAAAGCCTAGGTTAATTGGTCTCACGAGTCATGAGCAGGTTTAGTCGAGTCTCGCGGATCGGTACGGAGACATATGTATTTATCCTCGAGAGGCTGCAAAACCTTTAAGAAAAACTTCATATTTTTGAAATTCTTATCATGCGTCCTTGATTCAGCTTGAAAAGTAACTCTTACGATTCCTTCCACATGTTCGTATGCGCGAACGAGCACTCAGTATTCGATTTACCTTGATGGATTGTAATTCCCCGATAGAAGGGCGAGACGTGATCTCGGTGAGTTTGATGTTAGGACAGTCTGGAGGACTTGAGCCCGGATCTTGCCTATGGCTTGAGCACTGAGGTGCTGATTGCGTGAGCAAGAGTTTTGAACCTTTATGTTCGGTATTGTCCCTACTAGTGGGAATCATGGCTGGATAGCTACGTGAGGAGTATGATAGTACTGCGAGATGTATCTATATGACTTGGAAGTGACGAGGAAGGTCTACTGGATGATAGATGAACTATTGAGTGTATGATTTCCATTGTGATAGGATGTGTAGTCCCAAGTTATGGGTGCGTGAAGAATCTTTTTATGTCTCCTATTTGGAGTGAAGTAAATTTCATGTTACAGTATGAGTTTAGACTCAGGAAGATTAAGTGATTGTGTAATGTGTATGGCAGTGGAAGGTATACAAAAAATATTAACTAAAGGTAAAGCTAGTGGGTAATTGTCTTATGAGGGGAATCTATTTGTCATAATAGTTAGATAAGTCTGGGAGTTGAGATCGCTTCTGTAAATGTATTATGACGAAATCGTTGAGTCAAGTAGACCACCTTGAGGGTCGAAAACATTAAAGAAAGAATATGTTCTTACTCAGTTGAATAGCCCAATAATGGAGGATTGAAAGGTATTTTCTATGTGTTATGATTCAAATAGGTGCAACGCATGTCCATGTATCAATTTTGATAATATAATACATGTAATATTGAGATTAATGTTGTTGATATACATTGTGATGCTTTGTCAAGTTGTGGACGTGTTGTTAGGATAGTTTTGGTGATTCTCTGACATGTGGATAGGCCCAATTACAAAGGAAACTCTGCCAAAATTTTTGAAAATTTGGGACTTAGTAAAAAAATTTGTCGCCTAAAGAGTGGGCTTAACTGTTGTGTGAGTGAATGCAAAAAAATTGTAGAAGAGTTAAAATTTCCGATGATTCGTATTTCCACAAGCTTATGAAGGAGTGAGTTTAATCTCACCATGGTATTACGGCAGCAATAGAGTATATGTGTTGTGATTTGTGGCTTCGAGCCAAGTTGGGGAGCTTGGTATTGGTTAGCGGATTGTACGGTTATGTACTATGTTAGTTCCGATTTGATGCATGCTGGTGAATTAGTTCTGGTTGTGGAAATTAGGTCGAGAATGGCACGAGTGAAGGAAAATTTTTGGCAAGATGTCATGAGCTCGGATGAGCAGGAGATAAGTTTCAATGTTTACGGTAAGTTGGAATTATCTTCAGCATCACCTAAGATCGGTGTTTTGTAAAAAGGGTTTTGCGTCCCGGTTAATGACTCTTGATCGCTCTTCAGCGTTAGTGCGATCGATGGTTTGGAGGTACACTTCAGATATTGTTGTGGTAGGTTGTGGGAGTGTGTCCCACAAGAAGATTATATAAGTGTGGCATGTGATCACTTGATTGATTAAAGATGTAAACTAAGTATGAAGTTTGTGATGGTGTCGTTAAATTAAAGATTCATGCCTGGAGGGCACTTGGCATATTGGGTTGTGAACTGGGGAGGATTACCCCGATTGTGATGGTTGTTCTTGTGTGTTATGAGAAAAATGGGAGTTATTATGGACCTTTGAAAGGTTATCAGACTAGTTCAGTGTGATCAGAATCGGCTTGAAGTTGATGGATAGATTTAATGTGAATAATGGCTCTATATCAGGCCAGATGTGTGCATTTTAGTAACGCGATCCTCATGGAGGAGTAGTTAGGTTGATGTTTCATTGTCAGATATTTTGCATAGTGATACATTGCGCCGTGTGAGTTGTGAGACGACTTGAGAAATTGCTATGTATTGAGAATCTGTGTAGGAATGACGTTATATGAGCATCTTGGCTCTTGAAATTCAGATTGTACATCGCACCTCAGTTGTGCTTGAGTTTTGTAGCTTAATACGCTATATATCCCTCAGAGATATTATTATGCACTTAGCATGCTTACGACCGATACTCAGTATTTTGTTGTAATGAGCAAATTTGGCTCGATGTGCATCTCCTTATGTGAGATCTATGTGTAGATCGGGTGGCACACCTCCATGGGTATATTATCTGGATCGGGTTGCACGGCGCAACAGTGTGATGTTGAGTATAGTTTTCTATATGCTATTTTGTATCCTTGCTTCCTGTTTTCTAAGGAAAGTCTGTATTAGTGTGCGAGATTGGTAATTCCTTCAAGAGTTTGTTTTCCTTTTGTACCGCGTTCGAATTGGTAGCTTATTGGCATATTGAGGCATCATATGCGGCTTTTGATTATGTTTGGGGTGGCTTATTGCCTGAGCAATTCGTACTGGGTGAGACAAGATCATTGAATTTGAGATTAGTGCAATCTGAGTATATGAAGTAAATTAAGGAGCTAAGACCATGATTTTGCTCAAAATGAGGTGATAGTTCTTGACAGGAGTATAGAACCAACGAATCGTTGTGTCGATAGTGGTCATGAATTTATGCATACCCTATCCGTCATGTCAATATTGTAAGAGTTAGAACAATACATATGTACATCATGCAGAACATGAGATGTGTAGCAATTTTCTTCTTGGTGATTAGAGAAAAAAGCTTCAGATGATTAGGGCGAATGATCTTCGGATGATTGGGGAAATAGTATTGCTAATTGAATGTGACTTGACGAGAGTATATGTCTCATAAAAAGGTAATGTTATTAAACTAATGATATTTCGGTAGTATTGCGGCATGTTCTTGTTGTGTCCGCTGATAGTACTGATGAGCTTGAGGTACGGCTCTTTCGTTTGAGTCATTTTTCATGACTTGAGTATGTTCAGGCCGTTTCTTATTGGTGCGCGTATTATGAAAGTTGTGGCTTAGGCCTGTATTGAGGTGTCATATCACCAGAGTGGTGTGTTGGATTCGAGGTGATCATTGGGGTCATTGATGAATACGAACAGATTTGATTTCAGCATGTTTGATGGGTAAATATCGAGGTTCGGTTTAAAAAAAATTGTTACTATAATTGCTAGAGGAGAAACGGCCTCATGAATGGTTGATCTGAGCAATGGTTATGATTTATTGCGTGTTTCAATTATCATTGGCAGTATATGAGAGTGTTGGAATGAGACATTGGCTAATAAGAGATTTCTATCGGTATTTGGTTGTTGTGGGCAGCTGCTGTGAATGGAAGTTATTGCTGCATTTATTTGAGTTATTGGTATATCATACAATTGCACCTAAGGTTGCAGGCATGGTCTATTACAGATGGTTCAAACTTATTCTGAATGTAGGTGTGAGGTTCTGATCATGTGTATGATTCCGAAAAGGTGAAATGTGGCTCTATGATTTATGGGCTAGACTAGATTGTGTGATCTTAGTTACAACGTGTTATCGGACCCATGTGAGATAGGGTGACGTGGGATCATCCCCGGGTTTATGCTTGATAAGGTCATTCAGCTTTTGGTTGGCTTCTAGGACAACTCTAGGTACGCTCGAGGACGAGCGTTTGTTTAAGTTGGGGAGAATGTGACGACCCGGCCCGTCGTCTCATGAGTTACTGTCTTGTTCGTCCCATTTTCTGCTTCCTCATGTTTCATTATCGGTATTGGGTGCATTAGAATTTATTTGGAGCGATTTTGATAAGAAATGAGACATTTAGTCTCTTTTAAGAAGGTTTAAGTTGGAAAAGTCAACTGGACATTGACTTATGAGTTAGAGGGCTCGGATGTGAATTTCGACGGTTCGGTTAGTTCCGGTAGGTGATTTGTGACTTAGGGGCAGGACCGAAAGTAATTTTGGAGGTCCGATGTTGAATTAGGCTTGAGTTGGCGAAGGTAGTATTTTGGCGAATTCCGGTTGATAGGTGAGATTGTAATCCGGGTGTCGGAATGAAATTTTGAGAGTTGTTATAGCTTCATTGTGTCATTTGGGATATGTGTGCAAAATTTTAAGTCATTCGAACATCGTTTGGTCGGGTTTTTGATCGAATGTGTGTTTTAGAAGTTTTAAAAGAACTTAGGCTTGAATTCGATATAATTTGATGATTTTGGCGTTAGTTGAGGTGTTTTGACGATTGGAGCAAGTTTGGATAATGTTTTAAGACATGTTGGTGCTTTTAGTTGAGGTCTCGGGGAGCCTCGGGTGTATTTTGGAAGGTTAACGGATCGATTTAGGCACGAAAAAAATAAAGCTGCTGCATTTTTTTTACAGCACTGTGAACAGTAGTTATGAACAGTGCCCATGAACAGTACCCATTAACAGTGCCCCGTAACAGTATCTGTGAATAGTGCCGTGAACAGTCCCCCATAATAGTATCCGTGAACAGTACCCGTAATAGTATCCGTGAACATTACCTCGTGAACAGTAACACGGGTGAACAGTAATTCCGAAAAATTCTGGGCAGAATGTTTACATTTCATTCGCGAAAAACACCCCATTTCTCCACCATTTTTAGTCATTTTGAGAGCTTTTGGACGGGGATTGAAGGGAGTTTCAACTAAGATCGATTGGAGGTAAGTTTTATGAGTTAAATACATGATTTTATTGAAGAATCATCCTAGAAATCCATGAAAACATAGCCAAATTATAAGAAATTAGGGCTTGAGATTGAAATTCTAAATTTGGGATTTGAGGGGTCAAATGGACTCCGATTCTTGTGAATTTGGTATGTATAGACTCGTGGCGAGATAAGGAACATTTTGATGTAAAAATTTCTGGATTTCAAGACGTGGGCCCGGGGCTCGGGTTTTGCAAATTTCGTGATTTTTGATATTTTTCGAGTCTTTTCGATTGGGTTATATTCCCTTAGCCTATTGTGATGTATTCGTTGCAGTTTTGGCTAGATTCGACGCGCGAGGAGGTCGATACGAAAGGAAAGGGCATCGCGGAGTAGTATTTGGCCGGCTAGAGGTGAGTAATAAATGTAAATGATATCCTGAGGGTTTGAAACCCCGGAATTTCACATCGTAACGCTATATTGAGGTGACTTGCATGCCGGATAACGAGCGTGGAGTAGAGAACCATTGGGGATTGTGACATGCTCCGTCCCGAGAGATGTTTTTACCGTGTTTTCTACTTGAACTAAATTGAGAATCATCCTTACGTGGATTTAATTGTTACATTTGGGCTTCTTGCCAATTATTTGATTCCTTCAGGGATTGACATCACTGTTTTCGCATACATGCATATCATTTGATCTCAGTCCAAGGTTTTAAATACTGTTTTGCAAACTCAGCCATCTTTCTAAGATTTGAAAACTTAAATGATATTTCTAAATGATATTTCGGGCTGAGAACTACTGTTTTACAAATGCCCAAGGGGCTTATGATGATTTCTGGACTGAGCATGGATCGGGCTGCGCGCCGCAGCAGTGTTACATTGATATTGAGGTTGAGAGCCTGGTTTATTACATTGATATTGAGGCCGAGGGCCTGGTTGATTACATTGATATTGAGGCCGAGGGCCTGGTTGATTACATTGATATTGAGGCCGAGAGCCTGGGTGATTATACTGATATTGATATGAGGCCGAGGGCCTAGATTTGATGCCACGAGATGGCTTGATATTGCGCTTGGGCTGTAGGAGCCCCTCCAGAATCTGTACACACCCTCAGTGAGCGCCGTCGACGATAAATAAATATGGATGGCTCGGGCTGCACGCCGTAGTGGGTACCAGAGGGTACCGTCATATGCATTGAACTCATGCATTTATTCTTTATCTGCATTATTTGCCATAATAACTATGTGCTCTTATTTCATTGACTGGTTGCTTTATACTGTTCTGAGCCTGAGGGGCTGATACTGTTCTAAGATACTGAGCCCGAGGGGCAGATTTCTACTTATTATTTTGATACTGAGCCCAAGGGGCAGATTTCTAATTTTTATTTTGATATTGAGCCCGAGGGGCAGATTTCTACTTATTATTTTGATATTGAGCTCGAGGGGCAGATTTCTAGTTATTATTTTGATACTGAGCCTGAGGGGCAGATTTTTACTTGTTGTTTTGATATTGAGCCCGAGGGGCAGATTTCTACTCGTCATTTTACTGCCAAATTACCTGTTTTACTGGTTTAAAAGAAATTTCACATGATGTTTCACTGAATTGTTATTTTAAATGATTTCACTGCTTCTGTATAGAATGTTGTGTGCCTTAACGTGTTTTCTTACCTTCAGTCATTATTTATATTTATTACTCACTGGGTCGGAGTACTCACATTACTCCCTGCACCATGTGTGCAGGTACAAGTATTCCTGAGGCATAGAGTGAGTTTTCTGCTGTTCAGTTTTCATCGGAGTTATCGAGGTAGCTGCATGGCGTTCGCAGCCTTGATCTCTCCCCTCTATCTCTATCTTTTATTCCGCATTCTTCCTAGACAGACTTGTAATAGGTGGATATTCTGTATTAGAGGCTCATATTCGTGACACCGGATTCTATTGGGCCATGGTGTGGTATTTTAGTTGAATTTCCGCAGATTTTTATTATTAATTATGCACTTGAAAGTGATGACTTAGTAAATTCTCTGTGATATTTATCTATAATCTAAATAAGAATTTGGGATAATGTTGTTGAATGGTCGGGCTTGCCTAGCAGTGTGTTGGGCGCCATCATGACCGGGGCTGGGGTCGTGACAATGGAACAACCTGAAGGGTTTGTGGTTTCAGGTAAAGAAAAGAAGGTATGTAGGCTTGTTAAGTCCTTTTACGGACTAAAATGAGCACCCAAACAATGGCACGCAAAATTTGACCAAACAATATTGTCAAATGGTTTTAAGATAAATGAATGTGATAAATGTATGTACATTAAAAATGTTCCAAGTCACATGGTCATTGTTTGATTGTATGTGGATGATATGCTGATAATGAGTAATGATATTGCCAACATAAATGCGAGTAAGCGTATGCTAACTAATAAGTTTGATATGAAGGAATTGGGAGTTGTTGATTTAATTCTGGGTGTTAAGATCCATAAGACTCCTCAAGGTCTGGCATTATCACAATATTATTATATTAAGACAGTACTTGGACAATTCAAGCACTTAGATTTTAAAGTTGCAAAGACTCCAATTGATGTGAATCTTGCACTAGCAAAGAACAAAGGCTAAAGCACATCACAGTTAGATTATGCTCGTGTGTTGAGATGTTTAATTTATCATGAATTGTATACAATCAGATATAGCTTGTGCTATAAGTAAATTGAGTTGATGCACGAGTAATCTAGGTCAATCTCATTAGATGGCAATTGTCACACCTCCTTTTTACCTACACTCCGGAAGGGTATAAGGGAGTTTTTCCAATTAAAGGACAATCAAAACGGAATTGTTTATTAAAAGATTTAGAGTCTCCACTTGGGATAATTATGGTGTCTCAAGTCATCGGTTCAAATCCCGAATCGAGGAAAGATTGACTCTATTTTACAGTCCGCGAACACAGAAATCCGACTAAGGAATTCTGTTAACCCGGGAAAAAGTGTTAGGCATTCCCGGATTTTGAGGTTCTAGCACGATCACTCAACTATTATATTTGGCCTATTTACTTGATTTTAATACATGTTCTAGCCTATGTGCATTTTATCCTTTTTAAACCGCTTTTATTTAATTATTTTTTTAGGAAAGATTCAACGTCACCTAAAACACGCCTTGAACCACGTCACATAAATGTACCCGCGGTCTTCGACATATTTTAACATTGTTGAGATTTGAATTTGGGTCACATAAATGCGCACCCGAGTTTAAGAAACTTAATTTAATATTATGTGCCTGAAACACCTATGCACTTTCAAGTTTGCGAGGGCCATAAAAATTTGCTAAATGGCGTACTTCGAATTATAAGGATCAATACAAGATTAATTAAAACAAGAGCCATGCAATTGTCATTTTTTGTTTGGCGTGGTGCACCTCAATTCCATTTTAAAAGGGTATTCAAAACTAAAATCGGAGGGCCATAAACTACTTGTGTTACTAACATGACTCACTTTCATCTAAATGAACAAAATATCCTTTCTAGATCTTTCACTAAAAGTTGTTGATCGCATGACTGTTATTTTTTAAAAAATATCGTTGGGCTTCTAGACTTGAATAAGCCCAAGAGAAATATTGAGTGACGGCAACCCAAGTGTTTAAAAACCTCCCACTGACTAGGCCCAAGTCAAACTAATTCATTGAACAAATAAGCTATATAAAATCAATTAAAACACCAAATCAGCTAAGGCTCAAGAAGCATAGCATCAAATCAATATTCTCAAATCTGAGTCTTAACTGATTGAGTACAAATCAATAACTGAGCTTTTTCTTGCATTTTAATTTCCTTGAGCCAAGTTTGTTTTTTAACCCAATTGGTCACAGCAATCAAAATGAATTTTGGGTCCAATGAGAGAGGGAACGACCCCAGTCTCATTTAAAGGGGAAACAGTCACGCCTGAGCCCAATGTCAAGTCCAAACTCAAACAAGGACTGTTTCAAACAATGAATAGGTCCTTAGCTCGAATTCACAACTCAATTTAGAAGTCAGTCGCTCACATTTCATTTTTAAACTATTAAACCAAAGGAAAACAACGAATAGGGCAAGGCTTTCAAAGTTTTGGGCCTGTATTAGGCCCAGTCCGAGCATAATGAAAGCAGAAATGGGTCTTGCCCAGGGATCGAACCCCTGCAGACCAGAAAAAGCAATTTACAAGGCTCAGGCCTAAAGCTGGCCTTCACCTTTGGCGAACCAAAGGGAACACAAGGACGAGACTCACGTTCGAGTCCAGGCGCACATTTTTGTGTAGAAACATTAAGAGGGATGCCAACATCAAGACTGGTTAATTGCAACAAGCCCAGTTATACATCCCATCAAATTTGAAATAATTCAACTAGTATTTGCATGAGTCTCCAAATTCAATTACATTCCCTTTTTCATGCATACAACAGTAGAACCAAACTTTAGGGATTTTCAAGTGGAAAATTTAACATTAAAATTAACCTAAATATGCTCACAACTATGTCAAAGTAATTTTTGTACATGGACCATTAAGGTCATTAGCCAAGCTATTTTAATCAAGTGACTGTAAATTAACACATGACCTCAAAACCATCAATGATTTTTCACAAAGCATAGTAACACATAATCTCCAAACACTATACTTCAAACCATAAAAGAACAAATCCGCCAAACGATTTCCTAATCAGGTGATCCATTTAACAGTCCAAACAGCCTAAGTTATTACACTTAAACAGGTTCGACTTCAAATAAAAATGACATACGACATTAAACATGAGAATAAATAATTAGAGTCCATTGTTTACTCATCAATACAGATGCAAAATACCACATCAAGTCACTTTCACATACCCAATTTCAAAGGAAAAGACCCTAACTAACATATATAACTTGAGATCTAATTATGGAACATGGAAATAGTATTAAAAAAATGGGGAAGTCAGCTTCAAGTGGAGTCTTCATTTAACAAAACTTCAAACCTTTTACATGCTTAACAATCAGGCCTCAATCGTGAACTAAGGAAGTACCTGGATGCAGAAAAATAGAGGAAGAAGGGTGAGGAATCAGCAGCCCAAAGAACAGCAATCAACAGCAGTTTTCAACCAGTTTCAAACCCATAAAAAATGAAATAACAGCCCAGGTAAACAGTTTCAATCCAAGCAAATGAACCAGAAGACCTAAACCTGACTTGATTTCAACTCATTTCAACTATCAGCTATCCAGAAATTGTTTCAGCAATAAGGAAACTTCAGAAATCACCAATAACTCAATGAAACAGTTTTATTCTTTAGAGTTTTCAAAATGTTCTTTTAACTTTTTCAGTATTTCTGGATCTCATTGTCTTTGAACTCAGTGTGTGTATGTGTGTACTCTATCTTCTTTTTTTTCAGAGTATCAGACTGCTGTGTATATGAACTCAGTGCCTATCTCTCTGTCTCTCAGAATGTTCTGCTTCTCCTTGTTTTAGGATTTTCAGCCTTTAAATAGGCATTCAATTAGTGTCATTCCCATTATCAATTCTACTTTTCATTTCTTAACTATCTGCTAACTTAGTGCTTTTAATTAATTCAGTAATGCAATTTCTACCCTACCACTATTGAGAAGCTTCCTAAGTTAGGTAAACAATCTCCTTTATTGAATAATTCCCAGACTACCCCTTAAGTTCCTAATTATTCAATTAGAATCTCTGAAAGTTCTAAACATTTACAAAATTGCTAGGCAACCAGAACCAAAGGGCATCAGTTTCTGAAACCTAAATAGGTTTAGCATTGAAACAGAGTCAACAATAACCCTTCATATGAACAATCTGAACTGACATTAGCAAGAAAAGAACAATGAAGAGCCTATTTGAGATTCGACCTTTGACACATTTAACATAATCATTTTAACAAGGAATCAAACATCACGAGGATACTAATATGCTGCCTATTAGAATAATATAAACATAAATTGAAAACTGAAAACCTACTGATTCAATGGTAAACTCATGAGCTTAAACAACTAAAACAAAATCTGGATACAAACCTAAAACTAGACAGAACGGATAAACCAAAAGTAGGGCACAATCCCTTTTTTTTAGGAATTAAAATAAAAGCTAAAAATGGATAGAAATGAATGAACAAACAAATTAACCTAATAGGAAGATACTATTATAATTTTATCCAAAGTCAGACAACTAAGATACACAAAGTAGAAAAGAAGAAGAGAAAGAGATGAAACAAACACTAAACGAACAGAAATAATGAAGGGAACTTACCGGCTAAACTTGAAATTACACTCGATACTCTGATTCATCT
The DNA here is from genome assembly GCF_000393655.2 of Nicotiana sylvestris. Classification (NCBI taxonomy): domain Eukaryota; kingdom Viridiplantae; phylum Streptophyta; class Magnoliopsida; order Solanales; family Solanaceae; genus Nicotiana; species Nicotiana sylvestris. The sequence continues at coordinate 62,858,592 of NC_091058.1, forward strand.
TAAACTGTTGCCAATCATTTGTTCTTTGTCAAGAACAAATGAGCAGCATCAGTTTTGTAGTGAATCAATCCTTCTAATGGTGAAGATTAGAAGTCTGGATCGATGCATGTTATTAGGTTCATGGGAAACCGATTTTAAACTTTTAGGGCTCGATCTTAGATTTGAGATTCGACAGGTTCTAGCAAGATTCGAGGGAAACAATTCGGGGATTTGGAAAGAGGGGGTTGTGGTGGTTCTGGGTGTAATTTTGGAGGTGAACGGAGCCGGCGCCTCCACCCTAAGGCGGTGAGGATACGGTGGCGGCGTCTATAGGGTTTGGTTAGAGACGAAGAGGTTGAGAGGTTTTGAGGGGTGGGGGTAAGGTTTTGGGTATATTAAAATGGGTGATTTAATTTGAGCCGTTGGATGATTGAAATCCAACGGCTCCGATCAAAGCTTTTAAACAAAACGGGGTCATTTTATTTGACTGGGGTTGGACCGGTTCAGGGGCGGGTCAGGGGCGTGTAATGAGGAAGGCTTTGGACCGTTCGATCAGGCTGATTCAACGGTCCAGATTGAAACTCCTGAAACGACGTCATTTGGTTGAGGCTGGAGACGGACCGAGTTGGGGAAGACGGGTCTGGGCTGGTTTGGGGTGGGTTTGGATGGGTTTTGTTTGGGCTTGGGGACCTTTTGGCCAAATTGGCCCAAAACCAGATTTTCTCTATTATTTTCTTTTTCTTTTCAATTTTCTTTCTAATTTCTTTTTCAAAAATTAAAACTTAAAAATCCTAAATTAAGCTATAAAAACCCAAATTATATTAAAATACTAATTATCTCTAAATAATAATTATCACACATAATTAATACCAAATTAAAAGAAAATCACAAAATTTTGACATTAAACACTAAAATGCAAAAATACGTTATTTTTGTGAATTCTTCATTTTTGTAAAACAACATTTTACTAAATTAACCAAAAAATGTAAAATCAAATCCTAAGTACAGATGCTATATTTTTTGTATTTTTTAATGCATTAATAAAATTAAATATGCTCACAAAGATATGCAAACAATCAGGAAAATAGCACAGTCATTCCTAGAATAACACATAATAAAAGAAAAAACCTAATTTTGGGTATTCTTTTGGATTAATTCATATGAGGCAAAAATCACGTGCTCACAGCTGCCCCTCTTTGCCCGGAAACACGAAGAGTTTTCATGCAAAGATAAAGTGAGCGGATACGAGCGATTTTTGCCCGTTTGAATACTCCGTGGAAAGCATTTTTTGAAAGATTTGACCGAACCTCGGCTTCAAAAGTTTCCTACATATCCTTGGCTATAAAGGAATCGGGTCAATGTAGTTCGGGAAGTTTCGGTAGCTAGGACTACCATGAAGATGTGATTTCACTGTTACTGCTACTGATACTGCTTACTGACCTCCTTATTACATCATGACAAAATGAAGAAGCTAGACTAAGCTATAATTTATGCTTTACAAAGATTTATTTTCAATCTTGATCTTGTGACTGTTGTTGCCTCGTTGATTTGTATTTCCCTTAGAAGTTCCTTTGTGGCTGACTTGAATGGTATTTTTTTGAAATGCTTTCCCTCTCCTCCAGGCGGGCACCTCGTGGCTGAACCTTTAAACATCTTCCTTTGACCATTGTTGCCTCTCTTTTCTCCAGGTGGACCCCTGATTGCTTGGACTTGAATTGCTTCCTCCCTTTGTTCTCCAGGCAGGCTCCTGATTACTGAAACTTGAATTGTATTGCCTCCCTTGTTTTCCAGGTGGACTCCTGATTACCAAAACTTGAACTGCTTTTTATTCTTTGAAATTAGTGTTGTCCTTCCATGTTCTTCAGATAGGCATCTGACTTCCAAAGCTTAGGTTGTGTTCCCTTATTCTCCAGGTGGGCTCCTGACTGCTTGACCCAAGTTGTATTCCCTTGCTCTCCAGGTGAGCGCCTGATTGCTAAAACTTTAACTGTTGTTCCTTGTTCTCCAGGTGGATGCCTGATTACTGAATATTCAACTGCTTTTCCTTTTTCTCCAGGTGGACGCCTGATTGCTGATACTTGAACTGTTTTTCCTTGTTCTCCAGGTGGACGCCTGATTGCTGATACTTGAACTGTTTTTCCTTGTTCTCCAGGTGGATGCCTGATTGCTGATACTTTAACTGTTGTTCCTTGTTCTCCAGGTGGATGCCTGATTTTTGAAACTTGGTCCATCTTCTTCTTGCAACTGCCTTTCTTTGACTTGTTCTCCCTTGTTCCTCCAGGTGGGTGCCTGATTACCAATACTTGTGCCAATCTTCCTTGAAACTTGATTTGTTTTCCCTTGTTCTCCAGGTGGGCTCCTGATTACTTGATCCTGAACTGCCTTTTGTCCTTAACATCCGTGTTGCTCTTCCCTATTCTTCAGATGGGTATCTGACTTTCAACAAAATAGACAAAACAAAAGAAACTTTTATGCCCCCGGTTTGGTAGCTGGGCACATCTGTGAGTGTTATTTGAATCATTTTATCAAATATTTCTAACAATCTGCAAGCTAGATCCCGTTATCAAGGAGGGTCCTGAAAATTTCTAGTAAAATGCAAGTTTCAAAGCTACATTATATTCTCTAAAGGTGTGACTTCAATTGAATCTTGTTATCTAAGACAGTCTAAAAAACTGCATCCCATTATCCAGGAGGGTCCTGAAATTTTAAATTAAAGCTTATCTTACGAATGACAATTTCAATGCTAAATTGTACTCTCTTATAACAACACTTACTTATCTAATGGAATGCTTAAAGTTACGTCCCATTATTCAGGCGGGTCCTGAAAACTCTTTATGCAAACTTTGAAGCCAACTTATATTCCTTTTGGTGCACATTTGTCCGGTATTCACTACTTATGTTTGTTTTGGATTTTAACCTAGGTCCCATTTTACAAGAGGGTCCTAAAGTTTCGAATTGAGTCTTGTCTTAAAAAATGAAAAATTCAAAACAACTTATATTTTCACAAATTAGAGCTTATTCTAGATATTGTACTCATGAATATTTCGAAATAAAGCTAAGTCCATTTTCCAGGAAGGTCCTGAGAATTTTAAATTAAATCTCATTATCCAGGAGGGTCCTGAAAATTTTGCGATCAAACCTGCCTGGTACTTGCTTTCCTTTCCGGGTGCTTCTTGAAACAAATGCCATCATTGCCCCTGTTTCAAATCAAAGAAAAATTTTGTCAGTTTAAAATGTGGTGGTTAGTTATGACATTCTTGCTGGGGATGGTTTTCTCTTTGCCATGCTTTGCTTCGACCGACTGCCTTGAATTGGTCGAGAATTATTTTGACCTCCTGACTGATCCTTAAATGCAGGATCCCCAACTGTTGTTTTTCACTTCTGAACCTTTTATTTGTAACCATACATCTCCCATGACATTACTGAACCATTCCACCGATTTAACCTTTGCTTACACCCTATGTCCCACTTTTCATCATACTATCTCTAGCATGTCCTAACCGCATTTTGCTTTGTGCAATTTTGACTCTGGTAGTACACTTTGACATTCCTTCTAATTTGTTAACAAGGCTAACCTTGGGAGAGCTTTAGAGGAGTAAAAATTAAGAGTAATGAAATGCAACGATTTTGAGAATTAAAAATAAAGAAGAAAATCCAAATTTGGATGATTGTTGGAGATAGGAAAAGGAACTTATCTGAGTTGAGTCACTGGCACCAATGATCATGGTATGCATTTTGGATTAATCAGCCCAGTCTATTTAACCACTCTCTTTTCCAATTATTTTACTTTGTGCTCCAAGATCTCCACAACCCAATTTTTTACTTTCCGCCAACTTTCGGACCTTGTTTGGCTTGCAGTGCCCTGAAGGGTTTTTACCGACAAACCTCTCTCATTTGTTTATTCCTCAATTCCTTGTCGTCTTATGGTACCCATGAAGGTTTTCACCAATGAAACTCTCTCATTTTTATTTTCTCTCGGCTTTCGTTTCCTTATGGTGTCCATGAGGGTTTTTACCAATACGACTCTCATTTTTTGATTTCTCTTGCTTAAACCGGAGTGTTGCCCCTGATATGAATTCTCTTTACATTGCTTAACTTGGCATCTCTCGAAGACTTTGCTTAACTTGGCATCTCTCGAAGACTGATCGGGAGGTCTTTCATTGGACAACAATGTGGGTTCTTGGATATGTTAGGAAAGAAAAGGGTATAAAACGGGTTCAAAACAACTTCAAATGGGTTAGAATTACAACTTTTGGAATCACATTGCTTATTACAATCACAACTTCTGCCCCAATTTCTTGCTTGAGGATTTTTTGATAGTTTATTTTACTATGACCGAGATGTGAGGCTTCCTACGTATCCTTAACAGGAATCGGTTCAAACGTAGTTCACAACTGAATTTCCTTGTTGTTATACCCTTTTTTCACTTCTTTTCTTTTCTCTTTTTTTCTTTTCTTTCTTTTCTCTCTTTTTCGTTATTGATTCCAAAAGAGGGGTATGAAAGAAATAAATAAGACTTAAAAAAGGGAACAAAGGGTAAAGTTTTTAGATAGCAGAACAAATTGCCTTCGTCATTTCAATATTCGAAATAATGCCAAATACAAACAATCAACAATTATACCAAAGAAATCATACATAATATCTCTTGACTACATCAGAATTGATGGCCATGTCTATGCATTTTCCTTCGATATCTGTTAAACATAAAGTACCATTGGACAATACTCTGGTCACAATGAACGGCCCTTGCCAATTTGGGGCAAATTTGCCTTTTGCTTCAGCCTGATGCGGAAGGATACGTTTCAGCACTTGCTGCCCCACTTCAAACTTTCGGGGACGCACCTTTTTGTTGTATGCTCTTGCCATTCTCTTTTGATATAACTGGCCATGACATAATGCCGCCAATTATTTTTCATCAATCAAGTTCAACTGCTCCAAACGGGTTTTGAACCACTCATCATCATCAATCTCAGCTTCCGACAATCTGAAGGGAAGGGATTTCAACTTCTACAGGTATTACTGCTTCAGTGCCATATACCAACAAATAAGGAGTTGTACCTACCGAAGTACGGATAGTAGTGCGATAACCCAACAACGCAAATGGTAATTTTTCGTGCCATTGCCTCGAACCTTCTACCATTTTTCGAAGTATCTTCTTTATGTTTTTGTTGGCTACCTCGACTGCTCCATTCGCCTTGGGACGATATGGGGTAGAATTGCGATGTGTAATCTTAAACTGTTGACATACCTCTTCCATCAAATTACTGTTAAGATTAGCACCATTATCCGTGATGATCACCTTTGGGATTCCGAATCGACAAATGATATTTGAGTGAACAAAATCGACCACTGCTTTCTTGGTCATCGATTTGAAAGTTTTGGCCTCAACCCACTTGGTGAAATAATCAATGGCTACCAGAATGAATCTGTACCCATTGGATGCTGCTGGCTCAATTGGTCCAATGACATCCATGCCCCAAGCAACAAAGGGCCATGGTGCTGACATTGTGTGCAATTCCGATGGTGGAGAATGAATCAAATCTCCATGTACTTGGCACTGATGACATTTGCGCACAAAACTGATACAATCTTGCTCCATGGTGAGCCAATAATAACCTGCTCGAAGAATTTTCTTCGCCAGCACATATCCGCTCATATGTGGTCCGCAGACTCCCGAATGTACTTCGTACATGACAGTCGTAGCTTTTCTAGCATCTATGAATCTTAATAATCCAAGGTCTGGTGTTCTTTTATACAAAACTCCTCCACTTAAGAAGAATCCACTTGTCAAACGTCGAATTGTTCTCTTTTGATCCCCCGTGTCCTGCACTGGATATATCCCCATTCTGATGTACTCCTTGCTATCATAGAACCATGGTTCGCAATCAAGTTCTTCTTCAATCATGTTACAATAAGCATGCTGATCTCGGACTTGAATATGCAGAGGATCGACATAAGCTTTGTCCGGATAGTGCAACATTGACAACAGGGTAGCCAAAGCATCAGCGACCTCATTATGAACCCTTGGAATATGTATGAACTCCACTGATCGAAACCGTTGACAAAGATCATGCAAACATTGTCGGTACGGTATGAGCTTCAAATCTTGCGTTTCCCATTCTCCTTGAATTTGACGTACCAGAAGATCCGAGTCTCCCAAGACCAAGACTTCCTGGATATCCATGTCTGCAGCTATCCTTAGACCCAAAATACAGGCCTCATACTCAGCCATATTGTTGGTGCAATAAAACCGAAGCTCAGCCATAACAGGATAGTGACGCCCTATTTCAGAAATAAGCACAGCTCCTATTCCGACTCCTTTCATGTTAGCAGCCCCATCAAAGAAAAGTTTCCAACCTGTTTTTTCAATTTGCTCCAGTTCATCGATATGCACCACCTTTTCTTAGGGAAAATAAGTTCTCAATGGCTCGTAATCTTCATCGACCGGGTTCTCGGCCAATGCTTGGGCTTTCATCGTAGTTCGAGTCACATAGATGATGTCAAACTCTGTGAGAAAAATCTACCACTTCACAAGTCTTCTTGTCGGCATAGGCTTTTAAAAGATATACTTCAATGGATCCAAGCGCAAAATGAGGTAAGTAGTGTAGGATGACAAATAATGTTTCAATTTCTGAGCCACCCAAGTTAGGGTGCAACATGTCCTTTCCAGATGAGTGTACTTAACCTCATAAGCCGTGAACTTCTTGCTAAGATAGTAGATGACATGTTCCTTTCTGCAGGTAATGTCATGATGCCCAGTACATAGCCAAATGAATTTTCCAAGACTGTCAAGTAAAGAATCAAAGGTCTCCTTGGTTCTAGCAGAACTAGCACATGTGGGTTTGACAAGTATCCTTTTATCTTATCAAATGCTTCTTGACACTCATCAGTCCATTTGACCGCAGCATCCTTCTTCAGCAATTTGAAAATAGGCCCACAAGTTGTTGTGAGCTGAGCAATAAACCTGCTGATGTAGTTCAACCTCCCTAACAGACTCATCACTTCAGTCTTGTTCCTCAGAGGTGGGAATTCTTGTATGGCTTTGATCTTTTATGGGTCCAACTCGATGCCTCGTCGACTGACTATGAATCCCAACAGCTTTCCGAATGGAACACCAAATGCGCACTTGGCAGGGTTAAGCTTGAGGTTGTACCTGCGAAGTCTTAGGAAGAATTTCCTCAAACCCCCAACGTGGTCGGCCTGATGCTTTGATTTTATGATCACATCATCCATGTATACCTCAATCTCCTTGTGTATCATATCATGAAATATAGTAGTCATCGCTTTCATGTAAGTTGCCCCGGTGTTTTTCAAACCAAATGGCATTACCCGATAGCAGTAAGTCCCCTATGGTGTGATGAATGCTGTCTTTTCTGCATCTTTTTCATCCATTAGAATCTGATGATACCCTGCATAGCAATCCACAAAAGATCCAATCTCACGCTTGGCACAATTATCGATCAAAATGTGGATATTGGGTAGTGGGAAGTTATCCTTCGGACTTGCTTTGTTGAGATTGCGGTAATCGACGCATACTCTGATCTTGCCATCGTTCTTCGACACAGGCATGACATTAGCCAATCAAATAGGATATCGAGTGACCCGAATAACCTTTGCATCCAACTGCTTAGTGATTTCTTCTTTAATCTTCACACTCATATCAGTTTTGAATTTACTCAACTTTTGCTTGACGGGAGGAAACGCTGGATCAGTGGGCAATTTGTGGACCACTAAATCAGTTCTTAAACCCAACATATCGTCATATGACCATGCAAAAACATCTTTGTATTCGATGAGTTCTTTGATTAACTCTTACCGGATCTCTGGCTCGATATGGACACTTATTTTAGTCTCTTTGATATTATCTGTGTCCCCTAAATTGACAGCTTCTGTTTCATTCAGGTTGGGTTTGGGTTTTTCTTCGAAGTGAATTAACTCCTTACTAATCTCTTCGAAGGCTTCATCTTCATCGTATTCTGATTCGTAGTCACAATCTACTTCTTGAACTATTATTTTGGAATCAGATTGATTTTAAGACTGGGCTGAAGATTCCTCATGCATGACATGTCATTAAAACCAGCGTAAAAAAAACTGTACAGAAAAGAAAAGAAAAACAAAAGAAAAACTATCAGGAATGATAAAGAAAGGGAAACTGCATTTCATTGAATGATGAAAGATAACAAGGTTTGCACACTTCAAACAGACTGAAATATAAAAAATCTGGATTACAACCCTGGAATAACCCAGACAAACTGAAGGAAACTCAAAATAAACTACCAAGACTCCTTCCGAGTAGGAAGAGGAGTAGCCTTCCAATTATTAAGCTTTGTTTTTGGCCTGACAAATTGTACTTCCGCGTTGCTAGAACCCTCTCCAATTTCCACCATGTTCACACTGTCGTACAACTTCTCAAATCTTTCAATTAACTCATTGTCAGGATCAATCACAGAACTGGGAATTGTTGTTACTGGGCGACTTCTAGTACCGGACTTGACAAATGATTTGAAAAGACGTGGAACTAGCTTTGGAAGGACCCATGCCTTCTGTTTTAGCTTTCTGGCCTTTCTTATATCTACGGCAGTGGGCTTGAATCCCAGACCAAATGTTCTCAAGTTTTCAGGAAGGGACACCGGTTGTATGATGCCTTGCAAAGATGAGCCCAAACCTTTACCGAGTACAAAATCATTCTTCAACATCTCATAGGCTACCATGACTGATGCGGCGGTTATCTTTGGATTTGGAGTGTATTTCCCCTCCGGAACTTTCTCTACCAACATCGTGTCAGAAACCTGGTAGACCCATGGTCGTTCGTCATCTTCCACTTCAATGACCGGTACAATGGCATTGCTGCGAGCGCATAAACTGTCTTCCCCATGCACAACTATTTCTTGTCTATCCCATTCAAATTTGACTACCTGGTGTAGTGTTGATGGGACTGCTTTAGCGGCGTGGATCCATGGTCGACCCAACAGCAAATTATAAGAAACAGCTATATCTAGCACCTGAAACTCCATTGTGAACTCAACTGGCCCTATCGTCAGCTCCAGCACTATGTCCCCAACTAAATCTTTACCTCCGCCGTCAAATCCCCACACGCAAATATTGTTCATATGGATCCTCTCATATTTTATTTTCAACTTGCTTAGAGTGGAGAGAGGACAGATGTTTGCGCTTGACCCGTTGTCAACCAATACCCAGGTCACCACAGAGTTCTCACATTTTACTATGAGGTAAAGAGCTCTGTTGTGCTCAGTACCTTCTACAGGCAATTCATCATCGGAAAACGTGACTCTGTTTGCTTCGAAGATTTTGTTGGCTATTTTTTCCAAGTGATTCACGGAGATCTTATCGGGGACGTGCGCTTCATTCAAGATCTTCATTAAAGCTTGACGGTGCTCATCCGAATGGATCAATAATGACATTAGGGAAATTTGAGCAGGCGTCTTTCTTAATTGTTCCACGATAGAGTAGTCCTGTAGCTTCATCTTCCTCAAGAATTCTTCTACTTCTTCTTCAGTTACGGCTTTCTTTACTAGCGCTGGATTATCTTTAGCTCTTCTTAACTCCTCGGGAGTAAAACACCTTCCCAAGCAAGTCAAACCCTGTACTTCACAGGTTTCTTCTTTGACTTCCTTCCCTTTGTACATCACTATTACCTGTTCGTAATTCCATGGAATAGCCTTGCTGTTAATTATTGGTAACTGGGTTACCGGCTTGATAATAACCCGATCTGCGCGGGCACCTTCCACGATTATGACGGGTTTGTTGGCCGCTCCTGGTACAGTCACCTACCCTTTCCTGTTTCGTTGCAACTTTGCTTAAAGACCCCTTCTCAACTGCCACAGATGGCTCAACACTCTTTTTGCTCGGCTTGAGAACCAACTTCTCACCTACTGATTTTTAATTTATCTTGACTCCACTAGACCGAATCATCATGACGGTCTGTGATGTCTTCTTGGGCTCTCCTTCCGCATGCACTATTTCGATCATATTTGCCTCCTGGTGGGCTGGCATTGGATTCCTGTTAATACTGGGCACCTCGGGAGCTTGAACTTCAATTCTATTGGTATCAATAAGCTCATGTATCGCACTTTTCAAGTGCCAGCACTTTTCTGTATCATGACCCGGAGTATCAAAACAATACTCACAGCTGACAGTATAGTCAAGATTCTTTGGAGGAGGATTTGGCAGTTTGGACTGTATCAGCCTTAGCATATCTAGCTGCTTTAGCCTGTGGAACAGACTAATGTATGATTTTCCCAACGAAGTAAAGGTTTTCTTTTTCTGCAACCTTTCACCCTTGAATGCTTGACTAGGTCGAAAACTTGGTCCGGGAATGTTTTGGTAGACTCGTGGATGTGGATAAGTATTTTGTAGGACGGGAGCACGCCATTGAGTATGGGCAGGAGGTTGGTTGTATGATTGTGCATGGTGGACGGAAAAATGAGGTTCTGGTGGGGGATAGTAGTGTTAGGGTGGATTGTAGTGATAAGTTTGTTGGTGGGGTCAAGGTTGATTGTAGTGGTAAGGTGAACCTCTGGATCCGGACCAAGTTCCTGAATTAACCATTGCTGTTTCCTCTCTCTTCTTCTTCCCAATCTCTCCTATGCCGCTCTGAATAGCCTGAGTAGTCACTTTAATAGCCGAATAGCTCATGATTTATTCGACTTGAGGCCCTCTTCTACCATGCCCCCCATTTTTACCACTTAGTTGAATGACTTTCCCACATCTGAGACCAAATGGCCATAGTAAGTAGGTTCCAAAGCCTGTAGGAAGTAATCTACCATCTCACTTTCCTTCATTGGGGGATCTACTCTTGTTGTTTGCTCCCTCCATCGGAAACCATATTCTCTGAAGCTTTCACTGTGCTTCTTCTCCAGTTTAGTCAAGTATAGTCGATCTGGAATGATCTCAAGATTGTATTGGAAGTGACAAGCAAATGCTTGCACCAGATCATCCCATGTGTACCATCTTCCATGGTCTTGGCGGGTATACCATTCCAATATTGATCCACTCAAACTCTGACTGAAGTAAGCCATTAACAATTCATCTTTTCCTCCTGCTTCCCTCACATCTTGCTGCAAAAACCCCTCAAGTGGGCTACTGGATCATCATGCCCATTGTATAGATCAAACTTGGGCATCTTGAAACTTACCGGCAATTGCACATTCGGGAACAGACATAGGTCCTTGTAGGCCACGCTTACTTGCCATCCCAACCCCCGCATGTCTCTGAATGATTGTTCTAAGCTTTTAACTTTCCTGAACATCTCCTCCTGTTCGTTATTTTTGACTGGTTTATCAGCTTCTATCGGGAGGTCAAAGCGAGTATAGGAATGGGTTTCTGGAGCTTTGAAAGTGGGCTCCAAGGGGTAGTATTGGTTGTCCTGGGCCTGGAACATAGGCTCTCTAGGATATTTGTGGAGTGTAGCTGGTGGAGGTGCAACGAAGACAGGAGTTATTGGTGGAGGAGGGTATGGAATTGGTTAAGGGGGTGGAGATTGTGGTGTATGAGAAGTGGTGCCCCGGTAGTGTTGGTAAATGGGAAAGATCGAGGATAGATCGGTGGCAGGATGATCCTGAGTTTGAGCCGGTGGTGGAGTAAAGGTAGGGTTAGCCGGGTAAGCGGATGGCGGTTGTCCTTTAGCCCAGGCCTGATACATTTCGGCCATTTGTTGTTTCAATTTGTACATCTCTTCTTTCATGGCGTTAACGTCCAACTCTTCTCCTTCGATGACACTGGTGTCTACATCTGGGATAGACATGATTATTTCTCCTTTGGATCCAGTTTGGTATGGGTGGGTTGCCAGTATGCTTAGGTGAACTAACTGCTTGAATTCTGGGACAACAACCAAACTTGTTAGTGATTAGAGTTTTAACAAATAAGAAACCACACATAGGAATGCAATGCACCTAGGCAATTAGTCATTTCTATCATGTATCTGCTCGGTTGCTTGTATCATCCCGACTTTTCCTGACCTTTCCCTTTTATTGTTACTCAAGCCTATCTTTTATTCCCCTCCCATTTTTTTTATTTTATTCTTTTCTTTTGGTTGTGGTCGAATCCTATGAAGATTGCCTACGTATCATGACCCCACATGAATCAAACCGAGAGTAGTTCTGGGGTACAAGTAACAAAACTCCTTTTTTGGGATGTTCAAATTTTCACAAAAAGCAACTATTTAGATTATAACGACTCAAACTAACGGACTTTGATGAAAGGAAAAACAAGCCAACATATTACAACAGAAGAAAATACATGTTTGAAAACAAACTGACAGACTCCAATAGAAAGAAAATATAGACTCAAGTGAAAATCAAGAATACATCAGTGCCTCAACTGTTCCTAGGGTCCACAGGACATCATTCGGTCTCGCCTCGGGCCGACGTGCTAAATCCCCTTGGAGGTGGTAGAGACTTTCCATTATCCAGTGGACAAAGGTCATCACAGTGGCGAAAAACATAGATCTATTCATATCCTCACAACTACTGCACTTCATTGTGATGTAGTCGGTGATCTTTCTAACTCTCTCTCTTATGACACACTTTTCTTGCAACAAACACCCAATCTGTCGTGCCCTGGCTTCCAGAGTTTGTTCGGCTGCTTGATTTTATTCTTGAAGTTATTGCAAATCTCTTTCCAAATGTTTTCTTTCAGCGTTGAATTCTTTCGCCTATTTGATCATTTTGCCCTCAATGGTGACGACCCTTTTCTTTAACCCTGCAACCTCATTGTCGTATCTTTCTTTTAATTGTTTAACCGAGCGTGCTCGTTCTTCCGCAATTTTAGCCAATTGCTTTCGAGCACTGGCTAGTTCACCTTCTGCTTTGTTCAGATCAAAACTATATCACCCACTTTCTGCCTCAGGTTATATATGAGATTTTCATCTTTGGCACTTCTGGCGGGATTTTCTGTCGCTATTTTCATTTTCTGAATCTGGGCTCGAAGGGCCTTATTTTCTTTGGCTAGCCTTTTCTTTTCACCCTCATCTGTCGCTGCTTGTAAGCCATTCTCGAATTGTAGGTCTTTGACTTGCTTTTCCAGCTTTTCTATTGTGGCCCTGTACTCATTTTCTTTGGCCAACCAAGCCCACGGTTCTTGCGATGCCTCGACAAATTCCTGAATGTGCGGTTTTTTGGCCGGTCTTTCTTGTTCGGACCTTGCAGTGTTCTTCTTTCTATACCAGGAAAGATAGGCGAGTGAGACCTCGCCTCTAGATAAGTCCCGCACTCGAGTGTTCGACGTCAAATACTGGCACTCATTCCAAATAGAATGAACTATTTCTTCGTAAAATTAGCCGTCAGAGCTAATCTCAACCGCGTAAATACTGAGATCTTCATCTGGATGCATCACTTGACACCTTCCCAATTGTCTCATCACTCGGTAAGGAGCGTAAGGCTGAATACCTCGAAGACCCATTAGGAGGAAGTAAGGACCAGTGGCGGGTATATACACAATTTCTTCAACAGGAAGCCAACCTAGTGTCCATTCTATTTGTCCCGTAGTGATGGCGCGAAGGTGGGCTATCCATTCTCCAAACCCCTCCGGTAACTTGAACCCTAATATCCTTGTGTCTAACTCTTCAATGCAACTTTTCTCTGCAGACCCATAACTCATATACTGAGGGTGGTGACACAGGTGTTCGATCATCCACATTTGTAGTAGCAAATTGCATCCCTCGAAGAAATCTGCCCCAGCTTTACAAGCTGTAAGAGCTCGGTATATCTCAGATATTATCATAGGGGCAAGGGTGCTCTTGGCATTGGTAATTAAGACTTTGACGACTCCATCCACCCGCAGATCGATATTCCCATCTTTCGGGGGATACACCACAAGGCCTAAGAAAGCTACCATGAAAGCGAAACGCCTATGTTCATCCCATTTTGTTTGGTTCCCTTTGCTACAAACCCCGCTTTCCGGATCGTTGAACCCTCTTATATGCCCGTACCTCCGGTATATAAAATGTAGAGTGGAAAAACCACCCTCCAACTTGGAATATGGGACTTCCTTGCTTATTTTTAACAAATCCATGAATTTGTGAGAGTTAACGGCTCTTGGAGCGATCAGATACTTATGCCTCAGCCCTTCAGTACTTCCCATGTAACCTGCTATCTCTTCCAAGGTGGGTGTGAGTTCAAAATCCGAGAAATGCAAAACGCTGTGAGCTGGGTCCCAAAATGTGACCAACGCCTTTATGATGTCTCCCCTAGGCCTTATCTTCATCAACCTGGTGAGACCTCCCAAATGCAGATTGACCTTATCTTGCTCTAACTTGCCCAGATCTTCCCACCACATACGCAACTCTAAAGAGATTTTGTTCATAACTGTTGCCGGCAAATTCTGACTCGTGCTCATTCCGCATGTTTATTAGGGTGTTTAGGCAAAATTAAGACTTATTTGACTCAAAAATAAAATTAACACACATTTTTTTCAAAATAAAATAAAAACCCGGTTTTGCAAATACAGCCTTTCAGTATTACGAGAACGAAGATTTTAAGGCTATGTCGGCTAACCAGCCAAAACTTTGAAAAATGGCCAAAGGTGGATGTTCTTGCAAAAGCAACCTTCTGGCGCCCTTTTGGGGACATTCGGCTATTTTTGACAAGAATGACATTACTTTAATTATTTTCAAATGAAAAATAAATTTTTTGTTCTTTTTGGGTTATTTTGCAAAAAGGGCAGTTGGACCCGATGAGGGTTGCCTACGTATTCCACATCCGGTGAGAATCAAACTGGCGTAGTTCGGGCAATTTTGACAAAACAAAAGACCAATTTTTTTTCTTGAAAACAATAAAAATTCTCTTTTTTTTTCTTTTCAAATTTTCAGCAGAGTTTCGGTATATTTTGGGATATAGGTTTTCAAAACAGGTAGTTACCTCCCTTAGCCCTCACACTGCTATTTTCTTTTCCAAACTCCTTCCTTTTATTCAAAAGCCGGCCAGCATGCAAATCCGAAGCAAATAAATGCACAAGTAACAAGTAAGATGCATCAGGATGGTCTTTTTCATTTTTGGTACACTTGTCCTAGACAGACCCAACCCCTGTGTTAAGTCTCCAAAGTCAAAATGCACGTGATGCAGACAAACGTTCCTACTAGGGATCCGGCATGAGGTCTTGTTATACTAGGTTTAAAACTTGGGTTTATTTGTTCTAGACCTAGCTTACCCGAGCGGACAACTCGAGCCGAGGAGGGCTGCGTACCGGTAACCAAAAGATCATCCGGCTTTGCAACTTGTCTGAACCTCGTTCTATTTGGAATAGGACACTAACAGAAAGAAGTCACCACCAGCGTGCACTCCTCAGGAGAGAGAAGAGAGGGATTTCGTAGCAGTTTATATATACAGTTCAGATAATATCAAACCAGTAAAAAGCAACATTTAGCACATTAGGCCCAAACATGTAACAAAATCAGATAAAGCCAAATATAACAATTTATCTAAGCTCGAATTCTAAACCCTGAACCAGAGATTCTGGGTTCCCTCCCCAGCAGAGTCGCCAGAGTTGTCACACCTCCTTTTTACCTACACCCCGGAAGGGTATAAGGGAGTTTTTCCAATTAAATGACAATCGAAACGGAATTGTTTATTAAAAGATTCAGAGTTGCCACTTGGGATAATTATGGTGTCCCAAGTCACCGGTTTAAATCTCGAATCGAGGAAAGATTGACTCTGTTTTACCGTCCGTAAACACGGAAATTCGGGTAAGGAATTCTGTTAACCCGAGAGAAGGTGTTAGGCATTCCCGGATTCTGAGATTCTAGCACGGTCGTTTAACTGTTATATTTGGCCTATTTACTTGATTTTAATTCATGTTCTAGCCTATGTGCATTTTATCCTTTTTAAACCGCTTTTATTTAATTATTTTTTTAGGAAAGATTCAACGTCACCTAAAACACGCCTTGAACCACGTCACATAAATGCACCCGCGGTCTTCGACATATTTTAACATTGTTGAGATTTGGATTTGGGTCACATAAATGCGCACCCGAGTTTAAGGAAGTTAATTTAATATTACGTGCCTGAAACACCTATATGCTTTCAAGTTTGCAAGGGCCATGAAAATTTTCTAAATGGCATACTTCGAATTCTAAGGATAAATACGAGATTAATTACAACGAGGGCCATGCAATTGTCATTTTTTGTTTGGCGTGGTGCACCTCAATTCCATTGTAAAAGGGTATTCAAAACTAAAACTCGGAGGGCCATAAACTACTTGTGTTACTAACATGACTCACTTTCATCTAAATGAACAAAATATCCTTTCTAAATCCTTCACTAAAAGCTGTTGATCGCATGACTGTTATTTTTAAAAAAATTGCTGGGCTTCTGGACTAGAATAAGCCCAAGAGAAATATTGAGTGACGGTAACCCAAGTGTTTAAAAACCTCCCACTGACTAGGCCCAAGTCAAACTAATTCATTGAACAAATAATCTATATAAAATCAATTAAAACACCAAATCAGCTAAGGCTCAAGAAGCATAGCATCAAATCAATATTCTCAAATATGAGTCTTAACTGATTGAGTACAAATCAATAACTGAGCTTCTTCTTGCATTTTAATTTCCTTGAGCCAAGTTTGTTTTTTAACCCAATTGGTCACAACAATCAAAATGAATTTTGGGTCCAACGAGAGAGGAAACGACCCCAGTCTCATTTAAAGGGGAAACAGTCACGCCTAAGCCCAATGTCAAGTCCAAACTCAAACAAGGACTGTTTCAAACAATGAAGAGGTCCTTAGCTCGAATTCACAACTCAATTCGGAAGTCAGTCGCTCACATTTCATTTTTAAACTATTAAACCAAAGGAAAACAACGAACAGGGCAAGGCTTTCAAAGTTTTGGGTCTGTATTAGGCCCAGTCCGAGCAAAATGAAAGCAGTAACGGGTCTTGCCCAGGGATCGAACCCCTGCAGACCAAAAAAAGCAATTTACAAGGCTCAGGCCTAAAGTTGGCCTTCACCTTTGGCGAACCAAAGGGAACACAAGGACGAGACTCACGTTCGAGTCCAGGCGCACATTTTTGTGTAGAAACATTAAGAGGGATGCCAACATCAAGACTGGTTAATTGCAACAAGCCCAGTTATACATCCCATCAAATATGAAACAATTCAACTAGTATTTGCATGAGTCTCCAAATTCAATTACATTCCCTTTTCCATGCATACAACAGTAGAACCAAACTTTAGGGATTTTCAAGTGGACAATTTAACATTAAAATTAACCTAAACATGCTCACAACTATGTCAAAGTAATTTTTGTACATGGCTGGACCATTAAGGTCATTAGCCAAGCTATTTTAATCAAGTGACTGTAAATTAACACATGACCTCAAAACCATCAATGATTTTTCACAAAGCATAGTAACACATAATCTCCAAACACTATACTTCAAACCATGAAAGAACAAATCCGCCAAACGATTTCCTAATCAGGTGATCCATTTAACAGTCCAAACAGCCTAAGTTATTACACTTAAACAGGTTCGACTTCAAATAAAAATGACATACGACATCAAACATGAGAATAAATAATTAGAGTCCATTGTTTACTCATCAATACAGATGCAAAATACCACATCAAGTCACTTTCACATACCCAATTTCAAAGGAAAAGACCCTAACTAACATATATAACTTGAGATCTAATTATGGAACATAGAAATCGTAAAAAGAAATGGGGAAGTCAGCTTCAAGTGGAGTCTTCATTTAACAAAACTTCAAACCTTTTACATGCTTAACAATCAGGCCTCAATCGTGAACTAAGGAAGTACCTGGATGCAGAAAAATAGAGGAAGAAGGGTGAGGAATCAGCAGCCCAAAGAACAACAATCAACAGCAATTTTCAACCAGTTTCAAACCCAGAAAAAAAAATGAAATAACAACCCATGAAAACAGTTTCAATCCAAGCAAATGAACCAGAAGACCTAAACTTGACTTGATTTCAACTTATTTCAACTATCAGCTATCCAGAAATTGTTTCAGCACTAAGGAAACTTCAGAAATCACCAGTAACTCAATGAAACAGTTTTATTCTTTAGAGTTTTCAAAATGTTCTTTTAACTCTTTCAATATTTCTGGATCTCCTTGTCTTTGAACTTAGTGTGTATTTGTGTACTCTATCTTCTTTTTTTTCAGAGTATCAGACTGTTGTGTATATGAACGCAATGCCTATCTCTCTGTCTCTCAGAATGTTCTGCTTCTCCTTGTTTTAGGATTTTCAGCCTTTAAATAGGCATTCAATTAGTGTCATTCCCATTATCAATTCTACTTTTCATTTCTTAACTATCCACTAACTTAGTGCTTTTAATTAATTCAGTAATGCAATTTCTACCCTACCACTATTGAGAAGCTTCCTAAGTTAGGTAAACAATCTCCTTTATTGAATAATTCCCAGACTACCCCTTAAGTTCCTAATTATTCAATTAGAATCTCTGAAAGTTCTAAACATTTACAGAATTGCTAGGCAACCAGAACCAAAGGGCATCAGTTTCTGAAACCTAAATAGGTTTAGCATTGAAACAGAGTCAACAATAACCCTTCATATGAACAATCTGAATTGACATTAGCAAGAAAAGAACAATGAAGAGCCTATTTGAGATTCAACCTTTGACATATTTAACATAATCATTTTAACAAGGAATCAAAACATCACGAGGATACTAATATGTTGCCTAT
Organism: Nicotiana sylvestris; assembly: GCF_000393655.2. Taxonomy (NCBI): domain Eukaryota; kingdom Viridiplantae; phylum Streptophyta; class Magnoliopsida; order Solanales; family Solanaceae; genus Nicotiana; species Nicotiana sylvestris. Next base: position 62,877,244 of record NC_091058.1, read on the forward strand.
TAGAATAATATAAACATAAATTGAAAACTGGAAACCTACTGATGCAATGACAAACTCATGAGCTTAAACAACTAAAACATAATCTGGCTAAAACTAGACAGAACGGATAAACCAAAATTAGGGCACAATCCCTTTTTTTTAGGAATTAAAATAAAAGCTAAAAATGGACAGAAATGAATGAACAAACAAATTAACCTAATAGGAAGATACTATTATAATTTCAATCCAAAGTCAAACAACTAAGATACACAAAGTAGAAAAGAAGAAGAGATAGAGATGAAACAAACACTAAACGAACAGAAATAATGAAGGGAACTTACCGGCTAAACTTGAAATTACACTCGATACTTTGATTCATCCGAAACTGATGCCAATCATTTGTTCTTTGTCAAGAAAAAATGAGCAGCATCGATTTTGTAGTGAATCAATCCTTCTAATGATGAAGATTAGAGGTCTGGATCGATGCATGTTATTAGGTTCATGGGAAACCGATTATAAACTTTTAGGGCTCGATCTTAGATTTGAGATTCGAGAGGTTCTGGCAAGATTCGAGGGAATTAGATCGGGGATTTGGAAAGAGGGGGTTGTGGTGGTTCTAGGGTGTAATTTTGGAGGAGAACGGAGCCGGCGCCGCCACCCTAAGGCGGTGAGGGTACGGTGGCAGCGTCTCTAGGGTTTTGTTAGAGACGAAGAGGTTGAGAGGTTCTGAGGGGTGGGGGTAAGGTTTTGGGTATATTAAAATGGGTGATTTAATATGAGCCGTTGGATAATTGAAATCCAACGGCTCCGATCAAAGCTTTTAAACAAAACGGGGTCGTTTTATTTGACTGGGGCTGGACCGGTTCAGGGGCGGGTCAGGTTCGGGTAATGAGGAAGGCTTTGGACCGTTCGATCAGGCTGATTCAACGGTCCAGATTGAAACTCCTGAAACGACGTCTTTTGATTGAGGCTGGAGACGGACCGGGTTGGGGAAAACGGGTATGGGCTGGTTTGGGGTGGGTTTGGACGGGTTTTGTTTGGGCTTGGGGACCTTTTGGCCAAGTTGGCTCAAAACCAGATTTTCTCTCTTATTTTCTTTTTCTTTTCAATTTTCTTTCTAATTTCTTTTTCAAAAATTAAAACTTAAAAATCCTAAATTAAGCTATAAAAACCCAAATTATCTTAAAATACTAATTATCTCTAAATAATAATTATCACACATAATTAATACCAAATTAAAAGAAAATCGCAAAATTTTGACATTAAACACTAAAATGCAAAAATACGTTATTTTTGTGAATTCTTCATTTTTGTAAAACAACATTTTACTAAATTAACCAAAAAATGTAAAATCAAATCCTAAGTGCATATGCTATATTTTTTGTATTTTTTAATGCATTAATAAAATTAAATATGCTCATAAAGATATGCAAACAATCAGGAAAATCGCACAGTAATTCCTAGAATAACACATAATAAAAGAAAAAACCTAATTTTGGGTATTATTTTGGAGTAATTCATATGAGGCAAAAATCACGTGCTCACAGCAATGAAACGAGTTTTGAGATATTTAGAATATATCCAAGACTTTGCTTTGTACAACAGTAAATATCCTGCGGTGATTGAGGGATACTGTGATACAAATTGGATCACCGGTTCAACTGATTCTAAGTTCACAAGTGAATAAGTATTCACTATTGGTAGAGGAGCAATATCTTGGAAGTCGTCCAAACAAACTTGTATTGTCCGCTCTATAATTGAGGCTGAGTTCATAGCCTTAGATAAAGCCGGTGAAGAAGCTGAATGGCTCCGAAATTTCTTGGAAGACATTCTATTTTGGCCCAAACCATTGGTACCAATATGCATACATTGTGATAGTAAAACGGCAATTGGAAGGGTTGGGAGCGTTATGTATAACGGTAAATCTCGTCATATACGAAGAATACATAAAACCATTAGGCAATTATTCTCTAGAGGAATTATCACTATTGACTACGTAAAGTCAAGCGATAATGTGTCGAATCCACTTACAAAATGCCTAACTGGAGAGGTAGTTGAGAAATCATCGAGGAGAATGGGACTATGGCCGAGGACAAGTCATTGTGGCAGTAACTCTACCTAGAAGACTGGAGATCCCAACATCTAAATGCAAAGAGATCAAACAAGTTATTAATGACGGTTCAACATTGTCAACTAAAATTTTGGTCCATTCTCGTGATGAGACAATGTTTAGTACCAAGGATAAAGGATTAAAGCTATTTAATGATTTTTAAATTTGATACAGGGTATATAAAATAGTTTATCTACGGGATGACACATTTAGGAATCACCTATATAAGTGTGAAGTGTTAGCCGCTTCAAGGAGAATTTTGTAAGGCTAGTTCTCTACGCACTTATGAAACCAGGCGGTATTCATGGCTGAAATGAACACAACAATGAGAACCAAAGACGGTTAAGGGTTGATTGTGTGACTTATGGTTGTCTAGGTATACACCAAAGTTCGACGGTTCAAAGATATCAAATCTACCAATTGATCGAGTACATTCGACATAAGTTCACTACGAAAAGTTCAAAGGGAAACCTACTTATCCAGATGCGATTAATCCTTGCTTACGAATCACACAGTTTTCATGCATATTTCCGTGATATAGCCATTCCCTATTCATGTGGGCGATTGTTAGGTTGTTAAAGCTTATTTTAGCTTAAAAGAGGGTGAATGGGAAATTGAAGAAAAATGAAATATTTAAGTTTCCCTCATTGACAAAGGGACATTGTCCCATATTGGAGGAGGAAAAGACTTTTGATGGGTATGTATACAATTGCTCTTCTTCTAGATCTTAAAGAGTTAAGAAGAAGGCAAACCTCGCGTCGCCGTCGTCGTCGCTCGCTCAGCTCGGCTCGGCTCGACTTCGGCTTCAGATTCAGATTCGGATTTGGATTTGGGTTTGGTCACATGATCGGTTAATTAATTAATTTTTTTGACCAAATTTATTTATTAATAGTAAATATAAATTAATATTAAATCCAAATTATCCGTTTTTTGTAACGAAAAAATAATTTTCCTCTGCGTTTTGAATTCCCGTTTTAATTTGTGTAAATGGCCATTTACGTTATGGCCATTTTACGTGAACAATTATAACCGACCTCTGAAGAGTTGCACCTCTTCGTTTGAATCAACATGTGGGCTAGAAATAGCAGTCCATTCTCTTAGATTTTTCATACAAAATTATGAATTCCCCTCCTTTCTTCCGTATTATTTTAACTACAAAGAAAGCAACAGTAAGTGTGATTTGCTACGATCATTGTGTTCGCTGAAACACTAGGGTTTGAAGTACCGCTACACCAGTGTGTAATTCGTTCTATCCTGGGAGGAAATAATCCAGAACCTCGGGTACTAGGAGGGGATTAAGTTCCTTAAGGAAACACTATGAATTCAGTGGACTCGGATTAAATTCTGTTTCTTCTACATTTCTGTTTATACATTACTTTTTTCTCCAGAATTATTTAACAAATACAGTTTACTAACAACTTAATTGTACTAAAGTTATTTCAATTTGAATGCTTTTTAACATAACATGTAACCTTGACCGACTGATCTTATATAATTTTAATAAATTAAATGATTACAGATTTGAGCAAAAAGAGAATTTTAGTGGGTTTGTGAAACTAAAGACAAACTACTGGGAGTTGCCTTAAAAGGAATGATGGGAAATTGGAATATACTAGAGTACAATTTTATTATAATTGTTATTAAAACAAATGCATAAATACTACAGACACTCAATAATTACTTATTTGAAACAGTTAATTCAACATTTTGAGATTCAAAGCAATAATTTTGTTATGTCAGAGAATCCTAGGTCACTAATTATGAAAGTGACCTCTTCTCTATATCACCTTAGTGTAAGTCTTGGGCCAGATAAACAAGTGGTGTCCGGTTAATTCTTTAGTAATGGGCTCCAGTTAGTTCTTTAGTTAAGGCCCAATTGGAATTAGAAGCCCAATGGTACTTAATAATAAATACACGCAACAGAGTCGAGGACTCAAGCAATTACTGGTATTATTCTGTTACAACTTCCTAACTGCTTACTTTTCTCTCTCAACTCCCTAACCAACTTCTTCTTCTTCTTTTTCTCTCTTACAGATATTAATTGTACAGTAGCTATGGTGGAACTATTGTAATTCAATTCCATTGATAATTGAATAATAAAAGCTTGTGTTCCATATTGTTGTCTTCTTCATTTTCATTATTCTTTGAAGTAAATCCTAGTCTATTAAAAGTTGGTATCAAAGCAATTCCTGGCATCATGACAGTACCGGAAACCAGAGCAAAAGTTACAGAAGAAAGCGTCAAAAAATTATAAAGTCGACTGCATAATTACACGGCAGAAACTAGTAAGAAGCTGGAGTCGAATGACTCTAAAATGAATGAATTGAATCACAAATTCGATCTTATGATGGATAAATTCTTCGCAAGCAAGGATGGAATCTTGGGAAGTGCTCTAACAGCTGTTCATACAATAGAAGGATCTGGTAGTAGGGGAAGAATCATGGAGAACCACAAGAATCCTGCTGGGAGATTTCACTCGAGCAACTCAAATCCCAAGGTCAATGTCCTTACTTCGAAGAGGGAGATCCAAAATCTTGGCTGTGAAAATGCGAGAGGTATTTTCATTACAATCACATAATTGACCCACAACATAAATTTGAGACTGATGTACTACATTTAAATAGTAGAGCATAGGCTTGGTATTTCTCTTATCAACTGAGTAGAGGTACTTTTAGATAGGTTGATTTCGGGGAAGAAATCTGTAAAAGATTCAATCATGCTGATAATAGTAACCTTAACTTGTTATGAAGGTTTAAGTGAGTGGAACAAAATGGATAAGTTAATGAGTATTTGGAGAGGTTTGAAGATTTGAAGGCATGGGTGTTAATTAAACATCCAACCATACCTGAAGAGTTCTTTTTGGGATTTTTTATAGAGGGGCTTAAGGAAGAGATTAGGCAGACTGTTAAGATGCTTGATCCTTACTCATTAAGTCATGCAGTAGAAAAATCTAGGCACAAGGAGGAGCTAATGGAGTCAATGAGTAGGAAGAACAAGGGGTATGGAGGAAGACAGTCCACTCAGTCGAGTACTCACGCTAATACTACATTGAGTAGACCTCCTAGTTATATACAGAAGGAGAATGGTCCTCAGACATCAATCTCAGGGACTAAACAATTTGAAGCTAGGAAAGTTAGGGGAGAATGCTACAAGTGTGGGGAAAGATGCTTCCCTGGGCATGTTTGCAAGAGCAAACAACTCAATATATTGTCAGGAACCACTGAACAACTGGAGATAGTAGATCAATTGGAGAATGAGATAGGTTCCGATGAGAATCCAGAAGCTATCATAGATGAGGCAATCAGCCTCAATGCATTATCAAGAACTGTTACTTCTACAACTATCAAGCTGAAGGGAGTATTTGGTAAACAGGTGCTGATAATTCTAGCGGATAGTGGCAATACTCGCAGCTTAATACCTAGCAGCACTGCCAAGCAATTTGGGTGTGCAATTCAAGAGGATGTACCAATGAGGGTAGCTGTTGCAAATGGAGGACACTTAATGAGTTATCACTCTTGTCCTCAGTTCAAGTGGAAAACCCAGGGCATTGAATTTGAACACAAACTGAGGCCATTGGATATTGGGGGATGTGATGTAATGTAGTTTTGGGGGTGGATTAAATGAGAAAACACAATCCAATTCTATTTGACTTTATTGGATATAGGCTACAAGTGAGTGTGAAAGGAAAAAGGGTAGTTTAAAAAGGTATTCTGAGGAGGGCAAACTACAGAGTGTAACAGCTACTGGGTGAAACAACTACTGAAGAAGGGACAGTTATTATGGGCACATTTATTCACAATTAATGTGCAAACTACAAAATTGCAAAGGAGCATACCTGACAAGATTCAAGAAGTTATAGCTGAATTCCCAGGAGTGTTTGCTGAACCAAAGTGCCTACCACCAGGAAGAACTCATGATCATCACATTCCACTTAAACCTGAAGCAGCACCAATCAGTATTAGACCATACAGGTATAATTACTTTCAAAAGAATGAGATAGAAAACCAAGTTAGTAAAATGCTTAACGATAGTACTATACAACCTAGCCACTCTCCATTCTCTTCCCATGTACTATTGGTAAAGAAAAAAGATGGAAGCTGGAGATTTTGCATTAATTACAGAGAGCTAAACAAGATGACAGTTAAGGATAAGTTTCCAATTACCTTGGTAGATGACCTTATGGATGAGCTTAATGGCTCTTACATTTATTCAAAAATTGACTTAAGAGCTGGTTATCATCAAATAAAAATTAAGGGGCCATCTATAAAACTGCATTTAGAACACATCTAGGGCATTATGAATTTAGAGTCATGCCCTTTGGCTTGACCAATGCTCCTGCTACTTTTCAAAGCCTCATGAATCAGGTGTTCAAACCCTTTTTAAGGAAGTTTGTGTTGGTATTTTTTGATGATATACTAGTCTATAGTTCTTCTATAGAGACTCATATGTTACACCTCAAGAGGGTGTTGGAGGTCTTACATAAGGAACAACTTTATGCAAAACTGTCTAAGTGTGCTTTTGGACAGGATAAGGTGGAGTACTTGGGACATTATCTCAGGTAAAGGGGTGTCCACTGACCCTGCTAAAATTGAGGCAATGATAAACTGGCATGTACCTAGATTTGTGAAAGCTTTAAGGAGATTCCTGGGGTTGACTGGCTACTATAGGAGGTTTGTTAAATTCTATGAAATCATAAGCAGACCATTAACTAATCTGCTTAAGAAGAATGCCTTTCAATGGAATGAGGAGGCAGAGTCAGCCTTTCAACAGTTAAAGACAGCTATGTCAACAATACTAGTGCTTGGGTTAGCTGATTTCACCAAGGCTTTTGTGATAGAAACTGATGCATGTGCTACTGGGATGGGTTCTGTTGATGCAAGGGGCAGGCCTATAGCCTTTTTCAGCAAAGCCTTAGCACTCAAGCATATGGGGTTATCTACTTACGAAAAAGAGTATATGACAGTTCTATCAGCTATAGATAGATGGAGACATTACTTGCAAAGATGGCACTTTATTGTTAAGACTGATCATCAAAGTTTGAAATACCTACTAGAGTATAAGGTAACTACAGCCTTGCAACAGAAAGGGTTAACCAAACTGATGGGCCTTGACTATGAGGTTTAATACAAGAAGGGTAGTGAGAATAAGGTGGCAAATGCCCTTTCAAGAAGACAGGAGGAGGATTCTACACTGTTAGCCAAATCCAGCACACAGGCTACTTGGCTACAAGATATCATTGACAGCTATGAAGGTAATCTACTAGCCTTAAAACTACTGAGAGAGTTGACCATAGCTCCTAATAGCAAGGTTGACTATACTTTGCACCAAGGGGTCGTCAGGTACAAACAAAAAATCTATGTGGGAAAAGGCACTGATCTAAGGGAAAAAATCCTACAAACTATGCATCATTCTACCATTGGTGGACACTCAGGTCAGCAAGGTACCTACATAGATCACATCTGTTTCATTGGCTAAATATGAAAAAAGAAATGTGTAAATGGGTAGAGGAATGTGATGTCTGTCAAAGAGTTAAGGCTGAAAATGTCCACCACCAGCTTCAGCCACTTCCAGTACCAGACCAGGCATGGCAGGACATATCCATGAATTTTGTGAAGGGACAACCCAACTCTAGGAGTAAGAATGCAGTATTAGTGGTGGTTGATAGGTTCACTAAGTATGGTCACTTCCTGGCTATCAAACATCCATTTTCAGCTCAGGAGGTAGCAGACTATTCCTCAGGGAAGTCTATAGACTACATGGGCTACCTAGGACTATAGTATCTGATAGAGACCCTTTTATTCACTAGCCATTTTTGGCAACACCTTTTCAAGACTATGGGTACCAAATTGAACATGAGCACAGCCGATCATACACAATCAGATGGGCAGACTGAAAGGTTAAATAGGTGCATGGAAACTTATTTACGAGCAATGGTATTTGACAATCCTAAGCTATGGACCAAGCGGCTTCATTTGGTGGAATGGTGGTATAACACCAACTACCATAGTGCACTGAAGACCACCCCATTTCAGGCACTGAATAGTTATTCACCACCCCAACTACCTACAGGATCCTTACCTAATACTGGCCAATCACTAGCAGGAGTGAGTGTAGCTCAATGACAGCATATGTTACAAGCACTAAAGGACAATTTGACTAGGCTCGCATGAAGTTCTATGCAGATATATTGAGGTCAGAAAGAACACTAGAAGTGGGAGACCAAGTTTACCTAAAGCTACAGCCCTATCGCCAATCCTCTATATATGTGTGCAGAAATGTTAAGTTGTGTGCCAGATACTATGGTCCATATAAGGTTGAACAAAAAATTAGATCTGTAGCTTACCGATTACAACTTCCACCAGGGTCGCAAATACACCATGTGTTTCATGTCTCGAAGCTGAAATGTCGAATAGGTCCTACCATCGTCCCAGCACAGCAACCTCCTCTCTGCAATATGGAGGGTAAGGTCTTGATTCAACCAACAACCATTCTTCAGAGAAAGATGGTACGAGTCAACAATGGTGTTGATGTAAAAGTATTGGTTCAGTGGGCTAATCTAAGTGAAAAGAAAGCTTCTTGGGAAGATTGGGGCTATGTCAAGCATCGATTTTCAGATTTTGTGGCTCAACTACGACCTTGAGGACAAGGTCTTTCTTGAAGGGGATGGGAGTGTTATGTCGGAGAATCCTAGCTCACTAATTAGGAAAGTGATCTCTTCTCTATATTACCTTAGTGTAAGGCTTGGGCCATATAAACAAGTGGGCTCCGGTTAGTTCTTTAGTAGTGGACTCCGGTTAATTCTTTAGTTAAGGCCCAGTTAGAATTAGAAGCCCAATGGTACTTAACAATAAATACACGCAAGGGAGCTGAGGACTCAAGCAAAATTACTGGTATTATTCTGTTACAACTTCCTAACTGCCTACTCTTCTCTCTTCTCTTTCTCTCTCAATTCCCTGACCAACTTCTTCTTCTTCTCTCTTACATGCATCAATTGTACAATAGCTATGGTGGAACTATTGTAATTCAATTCCATTGACAGTTGAATAATAAAAGCTTGTGTTCCTTATTGTTGTCTTCTTCATTTTCGTTATTCTTTGAAGTAAATCTTAGTCTATTACAAATTTCATATACTTGTTCCCACTTCATGCACACTAATATATGTGAAATCTTATGCAAAGTATACATGTGCATAATGCATGATTTACAACAGAATTTTATTAGGAGTCGCATTTGTTAGGAGCACTTAATCTCTAATGTAGGATTTTTCGGTGCAAATCCGAATTTTCCAATGCAAGTACTGGACAACGGATTGGAAACCAAAAAAAAAATATGCGGAAAAGAAAAAACAACTATGATGTTCTCCCTGCTTTGTTGCACGCACAAGATTCGAAGGATAAGTATTTTTCATCATTCCAGTGTAGCTCATCTGTCATTTGTTACGACAGTCTTTTTTAGATTATATACTAGAACTTGACGTTTTCATAATTTCCTAGGCCAGACCTCGATCCGATTACACCTAAAAAAGATTTTGTCATTATAATTTTAAACAATTATCATTATAATTTGTTGCTTCATTTACGAACGATATGGCAGAAACGTGATTCATATGTACAAATTTCGTTCACAAATGAGTGTGCTACGTGCCATAGCGAATATCAAAGCAACAGGTACCCTTATCTTCTATCTCTTTTTCCACAGGGTAATATATCTTTTTGAAATTTTTTGTTTTGTGGCTCATACAGCTGAAATTAGTGGTGTAAGGCCTCTTTTTTACTCTCGTAATTTTGTGGACTCAAAATTTTGTGAACCCAAAAGTGTAAGATATGGGTCCACAAATTTGTGCGATGAAAAGAAGCCTCACACAACTAACATCAGCTGTGTGAGACTGAGACACACCATAATACTTTTCTATCCTTTTCACTCCCTTATATAACAGTTGGAAGAGGTAGGTGACTCTATAGTGAACATTTACTCTTATCTTGAAGGATCAAATGATTGTGGAGAATATGGTGGTACTGGTGTTAACGGCGAATGTGCTGTGTCTGTTCCTCACATTACAATTGACTTATACTCTATTTATAGTGAAATAAGAAAATTATACTTGAATTAAGTTTGTAAATAGTGAATATAATAATGCTTAACTTAAAAATCCTAAATCAGAGACGTCTATGAATTTCTTTAGCATTTGGATTATTGCGTATCCAATTTCCCCTCGGGAATGCTTTTAACACCCTTGCTTAATTTGTTCCTTTCTTTAAAACTACAGTGTCCCAACCAGCTCATGACGGTACTCCTATGGATGATTTAACACGACTAGCAGACCACGTCGTGCTCAATTAAATAATGGACACTGACTACGATTTGGATTGTCTCCCCAACTCAATGGAAAGACAATCCCGTTATACACTTCATCAAGACGAAAATCATGCCTTACTAATCTAAGCCACACTGGGACTAAGAGTGGAGTCATTCCCGTTTGAATGAAAAAGGTACAAAGTAGCTCAGTGTCGGCTCCTCAACTATTCCACTGGATACATGTCAACTCCCATTAGCACAAACACCGGGTAACTCATGCCCACCAAGTCTTAGGTAGATAGGAACTACCTTAAATTTTGTTCTTGGTACACCTGAAAGTAAATCAGACTGCTAGTTCCAGTATCAAAAGTCATTTTTTTAACATTAATTAAAATTAATATTTTTTACAAGTCAAAAATCATTGCATTGCAAACTATCTTCTAAAACAAATTGCATTGTTAATAACTCTGAAGTGTTTGATTAAAGGAACCCGTATAGCTAATTAAAATGTTTGTCTCTCTATTTAAAGGAGTTCTAGTCACAAGGCCACTATGTAGACATGGCTGCAGGCGTTGGCAATCTTTTATGGTTCTAGATCTCTTCTACAGTCATATGAAAGAACAATCAACGCTTACCTGTTGCAAAATTAAATAGGCCAATAAACTACATATAATTTTGCATCAAGTACAAGAAATAGGTATATGATAATTCATCATTCATAATCAACACTGCTGGAATGAGGTTGTACATGTCCAAAGGTAAAAGGAAATAATGACTTGGGAAATTTTACATCTACAAAGCTAAAAGAAAGACCAACACAGAAAATGTAATCAAGGCGATTTCACCACTTGAAAAAGAACTTCATGGGGGCGAAAGGAAGCTCAAACCTTAGATTTTAAGGCCAAAGCAGTATGAAAGAAAATCACTAAGCATAAATTCATCAATCGTCAGCTTTCTCACTGGGTGCAGCATCTGCTGAACTGTAAGCAGCATCAGCTGAGGTGGTGTCCATGTCATTAAGACCCAGCTCCTCATTTTGCTCCCACGATCTTACGTAATCTTCAACTGCAGTAACGATGCAACATATATGTTCAAAAATGAGCAAAATTAAACACGCCTAGCAAAATCTATTGTCAATTAAAGGACGTTAGTGTAAAAGAGAGAACAAATATCCACATACTTGGGTGTGTTCTTTATCCTTCCAACAGAAATCAAAGAAACATTACTCCAGTGGAAAACGGATGTGTGGACATTTTGGCAAAAATAATTACACCATTCAATTCTGATTAAGGCGCACCATCTTTTTTCCTTTGTGTGTGTGTGTGTGTGTGGGGGGGGGGGGGGTTGCTTGATTTTTACCGGCCAAAAAACACAAAATCCAGTATAAACTTTACAAATAGGTAGGATTGAATGAAGACGAAAGATGACCTCATGTATTAATTAAGCTAAAAGCATAAAATTTTACCAGCCATACTTGTTTCCCATCGAAATTTCATATTAGCATACTATCAAAACAATTCACACATCTTACATGAACTATTCCGGAGCTGCAAATCTCACTTACATGTTAACTGTTTGTCATCCTTGATATCATCGGTTGCAGGTGCAACAAAAGAATTTGAAAGTGCATCGTCGATGATCAATGTCCACGGTTGTCCCAAGCTCAAAAGCTGTTGAATGTTTGAAATGCAAACAAAAAATATATTAAATAAAAAAAAAATTGTAATGGAGTTATATAGAGGAAAATTGAAAGGGGTCTTGTATTTGAAAATACAAATTGTATCTTCACATTTCAGTCATGGACCAAAAATGGTTAAATCCACCTAAAATAGCTCCTCTGACAAAAGCTAGAGGTAATTGTCGAATATTGGTAAATTATTTTCCGTTAACGTATTTGTAGAACCAGGTGATTCATATCCCATAACCTTGAATAGATATGAAATTCTTAATAGAGAAATCACAGATAAGCTCAAACCATATCTGATATAGCAATTAAGAGGTATCTCTCCACCTGTACCTTGTCTAGTCTTGCTCGGAAGTCCAACCACTTGCTCTTCCTGTCTTCATCAAGACTGTCTCCAAATGTGAATCCATGTACTCTCTCAAGACCTACATTTAAAACAAAAATTTCATTCAAGAGGATGTTTAAATGACAAAAATTTAAGAAAATATAAATACAGATACCACAAAAGAATAGGTCATTAAGATTGAATAGGACGATTCAATAGTCCATGTAAAATAAGATATTGATTAGACACTTGTCATTTGACACAAAAAGTCTTAAGGTTAACGGACGCAAAATAAATGAAATAAGAAATCAGAACCATGCAAAGAGTCTTAAATACAACAACTGTAGATTCACAGAAGTTCAACTGAAGCTCGACCTTGGATGAGTTTGACAAGTATGCCTCATTGAAATATTCCATGTACTGAATATGCATTCACACATATTATTGTCCAAGAAATTGAAACAAGGCATAAGAAAACAAGGAAAAAGAAGATACTCACTTTCGTTAATTTTTGTGATTAAACCCTCAACTGTCGTCACCATTCCACCCAAAGTGCCACTAGCAAGCTCTAACTCAAGCTCAGGAATTTCCACTCCAGCACTATCAGACTGGTATATATAAAACAATTTGGAGTCAGAGTGCAAAGAAGCAGAGTGGAACAGTTAAATGGCTCCAAGCCATTAAAAACTATTTTCCTATTTGTGACATGCGTAATGTCAAGCAGATTCAAGACAATTAAGGCTTAATGGTTAGCATGAAGGTAAGTACGATAAACGTAGAAGAAATGCATCCATAAAGATGTAAATGTCAACTGTCAAGTAGAACTAGTTAAGGACAGCTTCTTCAACACTCCTCCGAATTGCAGCAATTCCACACTTCCTGCTAAATTTTTCTTTTGGTTGTTTTGTGGGGACCACCGGGGGGGGGGGGGGGTTTAGCTGTCCTAAGATGAAGTTTTGTTGACGAACTCAGTTACACTTCTAATTTGTTTTATTTAGCTGAAGAAAACTGAAGTTTCAGACAATGCATATTCTCCCAGCTCCAGAGGGAAGCCAGATTTTAAAAGTCAAGCAAGAGATGAGTGCATTAGTCAAAGTATATTGCAAAAATACATGCCATATTTTTTTTTATCCATTTAGCTTACTGTCTATTCAGGTTAACTGTCCCTTTTCATGAAGGAATAGATTCTGGTCCAGAACAGACCCAAATCTGTTACAAGCTCTATACCAGTTAAAGACTAAACAAAGGCCCTGCGCTCAGCTAGAAAGTTCAGTCAACATTACAAGTTCGAGATGTATCAGACATGAATACAAAATAGTAAACAAGTGAACAGAAATACTAAAGCGGTGCAAACTCCTTCAAAACTTCTTTTATGCATCAGATGAAGATGCCTGCTCTTGAACATGATATTCATGCTGTCCTCTCATTCCATTTCTTATTATCTTCTTTTTTTGATAGGTAATTTCTTATTCTCATGCTGTCCCCTCATTCCATTTCTTATTATCTTTTTATTTTGGAAAGATCCTTTCTTATTCTCTTTATTAAATTATAAACGACTTGGTTGAATTCAATCAGTATTAACGCAGAGACTTCACAACAAAACCACTAATATAAGGAGAGAGGAAATGGACAAAAATCCCCGACTAACACTATTCAAGACAACAGAGGAGCGCCATATAACTAGCGGGCCACTGCAAGAAAACTATTAAGGTATCGGGTACTTTTCTAGTCTTTTTCTTTTTTGGGTGGGCTAATGGTGATGTCCGGGTCAACTTCCACGCACCTCGACTATTCCCCTGGGTACCTGCTATTGCTACATCCCACCAGCACATGCACTAGATAACTCTGCCCACCAAAGTTTAGACAGATGGGAAGAAATCACCTAATATTTTTACCTCTGTTGGGAATTGAACCCCGGTCACCAAAATTTTCACCCACTTCATTGACCACTAGGCCACACTCTTACCTTTGGCGCCAGTGTGCTTTGCTAGTCTTAATTTCGTGAAAAATCAATGTTCTTTGATCTGATGTTGGAATGTGGGAAGTTGATGTCGTTTGTTCTTTAGTTTTTATCTTTGCCAGCCAACACGTAATTTTTTCCGCATTCACTTGTGGCTATCTAAAAACAATTTTTATAATCTTGGGTCATAAGCATGAAATGATACCATTTTCAGATGCTCAGTCGTCTTTGTTATTCAAGCATGCTCTCAAATGCTGTATCAATCAATCCACAAGGAAAAAATTATTAAAAAAGTCCCAACTTCCAGATGAAAAAAATAAAATCTTGGCACTCATGCCAACGGGCTGGATATTTTACATCATTGCACAACTTTGCTTTGACTAATCACAATCTTCAAAGTTTGAGAAGTACATGTTACATGTGAAAGCAGGATGTAAATGTGCTCTCTAAAGTCAAATATAATAGAGCAAATAGAAAAGTTATTAAACATGATTAAGATCCAAAGAATGGCGACAACAGAGAAGCAACCCATCTGCTGAGACATTTCTCCACTTTCAGGCGAAAGTTAAGATAAAAGAAAACAACTTTTTTTGATAAGGTAAACAAAAAAAAAAATTACGATTGAAATATTCCAAATTGAATAGCAAAATGACAGGAAAGAGACATATAGATGGGGTATATCCATCTATAGAGCATAGAAGATTCCGAAATGATAAAACCATTTTTGATTGGACAAATATTGAAAATGAATTACTCAACCTGGGTCTACGAATCTATTGAATTCCTCGAATTCTAGGTGGAATGGGATTGTAAATATTAAATCACCATGGAGATTTTAAAATGAGTAATGTTAACCATTCCATTTTTCATATAAACCTTTCGATAACTTATCGGTAGGGACTGGCAAACTAGAAAAAATTGGGGATATAGAAGAACGACTATAGTTTTTTATGTAAAATATCCCGCTTTTCAGCAGGTCATTTTCTACTTGAAATCGATTTTGAATTTCTTTTTTATAAGGGCTTGGTCCTTTGCCAAAACATATATCTGTGAACAGATAGCATTCTACTACAGAGAAGGCACAGAAGCAGGGTCAGGAACGATGAATCTTATATGGTAAAGAGATCCATTTTGCATGTTCATTATTACGGGTAGTTCCTATAAAGGATCGGATAATGTATACAATACTTGAATTTTAAAAAAAAAACAAAGAATAGGAAAAAGCCAGCTATCGGAATCGAACCGATGACCATCACATTACAAAATGTGATGCTCTAACCTTTGAGCTAAGCAGGCCCACGTAACAAAAATCTTATATGCATAGTAATTGACTAAACTATTGCAATCTTATTTATTAATTATTAAATATCATTTTGAATATTCTGGAATAAGGCCAAGGTCCCAGGTCGTGTCAGTCTCTGAGTTCGAACTGTTGGGTTAAACTATTTTTTGATTTTATCCATTTATTCATTCAATTCACAGTCACAAGGGGCCAGAAGGACTTCTAGTCTAATAGAAGCTAGAATAGTAGGGAAATGAAATATATCTTTAGTCTGACAAAGATATAATTTCAATGATTTGTCATTTACTGATCTCAGCTTTTATGGAACCTCTACAAAGTTAGCAGTATAAGAGCAATTCTAAAAGTAAAACCAAATGTTGCTCCTACAGGAGAATTGCAGAATGAATAAGAGAACACCAAAATAAATAAAAATAAAATAATTCAGAAAACAAATAATAAGCAAGTATTTCTTCAAATATAGGTTGGAGAGTATACCTTAATCACATCACGGCTTAAGTCTTCAATGTTTTCCACATGAAGGGTAATTTTCTTTCCCTTATCAGATATAGGACCACCAGGTTTCAGCTGTGAAGACGAGCATAATCTCATCATTAATAAAAATTCCAAAAGCTATTCCTTTCTAGCACATGACAGTGATTACCTCAGAGTTGCGATAACCACAAGCATCACAAGAGGATGCCATAACTATTACTTCTTGAAAGTATGGAATATCTTTAAGTGGTTAAGTTCAACAAGTACCATAGAAGCAGAATAGCTTGAAGCAGATGACAGTTACAATTCTTACAAAATGCTAAATCAAAAATTAATTAAGGGCAAACTACAGAAAAAGCACCACCATGCACCAACTGGTAGTTTGGTACAAGTTCTATCTTTTAAGATTAAAAAATGAGGGACAATTAATTCTCAGTGTAAAGGAAAGTATGCAACTCCATTGAAAAAAAATAAAAAATCACAATAAAGTTTTCCATGATGAACAAAACATTTATTAAACCTCTTAACTCATTTAATCACTCTAAAGAAGCTGACAGTCTTGGTAGAAAATCCCCTCTAGATTTTTTAACTGTTTTAGGTTGTCCCTCTGTTACGGAGATTTAGTAACAGAGACATCCAGGGGCCTCCAAATAACTGAAAATTATTAGCTAATACATTTAACCATTTAAGCTCTTAGAAGTGTCAATGTTTGCAACCCCAAAGGATCAATTAGAAGCAGATGCCTTGATAGAACAAAATAATTTTATAACAAATATAACAACAATTGCAATTATTAATATTTCCTTTCTAATATGCGGCAAGGGGCTGTGTAGGGTGGAAGGGAGAAATCACGAGGTTATCTATTGTGTTAATGTAGAAAAGGATACTGGTAACAAACATTCTACAGTCACACCTCGCAGCGCATGCTCCACAAGTTGATGGAAACATCATCACCTGTCGAAAAGAGGATGCTATCAGAAAGAAAATTTAAAGGGGACACACATAAATGTAATTAATGCTGCAGGACAATGAACCTCTTCAGGAGCTGAATATCGAAATAGAGCTTCAGCTATTTCTGCACTGTTACCCTGAGCAATAGCCTGACGTCCTGCTCTTGCTCCAACTGATCCATGTGGTTCCTTTAGCAGGTGATGAGGAACATTATTTATACCCTCACTTGATACCTCATCACTTTGTCCTCCAAGCTGTGATGGGTCGGCAAGATACCCTAAAGCTGCCTGTTGCTCAGGAGTTCGCTCATAGAATGTGATTTTCAATGAGGGATCAGGAGATGGAGCTAACCTGCGAGATAGGCAATCACCTGCGCATAAGATTAACAATAATAAAACGGAGCAGAGTGTTCAGTGTAGCAAAGATAAGCCTACTTGTATGTTTTTTAAAACCACATATTAACAAAGGCGCTTTTGAAGTGAAATAAGCCTACTTATACTTTTTACCACCATATTAACAAATGCAGTTTTGAGATGAAATGGACACGAAAAGAGCAGATTGGATAGAGATTAGCAAAGATAAGCCTACTCATTGTGTTTGTTTTTTTTTTGACCAAGTAAGGGTAAGCTTTCACTGAATCAATCATCCAGAGGATGTAATTGATTACTCATTGTTTAAACCACATATTAACAAAGGTGCTTTTGAAGTGAAATGGACCTACTTATAATTTTGCCGCCATATTAACAAACGCAGTTTTGAGATGAAATGGACAAAAATAGAGCCGATTGGATAGAGATTAGCAAAGATAAGCCTACTCATTTTTTAAAACACGTATTAACAAAGGTGCTTTTGAAGTGAACTGAACCTACTTATATTTTTTTATAACTGTCATACTGACAAAAGCTGTTTTGAGATGAAATGGACATGAAAAGAGCACATTGGATACAGAGGATTCATATAGCCAACCAGCATTGAGCCATAGTTCATTAATTGATTGATCAATGAGCAAAGGCAGTTTGCATAAGGCAGCAAAAGACCAGTACATTACAGCTTAAACTCAACTTTTAGATGAAGAAGTTAAGCGTCAAAAGTTACACCTCAAACATACAACAAAATAAATATGGAACAAAAACCTTGATCAGAAAGTAAAAGAGACAGCACTACACCATATTCAATTTAGATGTTTGAGTCGCATTTGTGTTCTCATATTCTTCTAACACTTGATCATTCTTGATCTGTATTGATGGTATATTTTATGCCTATATATTCACATGTGGTAATGCTTTTCCTTTTTGGAAGATTAACAGCTAGTTCCTAATTTACACTCTAAAAGTAATTTGGTTCAGAATTTTCAGGTCACAAAGTCCAACATGGTGCCAGTGTCCATGACTGTAGCATGATATATCATCTTATTATACATCACTATTTTTCCATTATAGGCATGAATCTCTCCAATATATAACTAGATAGGGCAACAGCAGAAGCCATAACTTTTTATCTATCTTTATTATTATAAAAGCATGAATAGAATGTCGGTTTACAAAATAACCTTATAATATTAAGCATAATAACTCATAATAAAAGGACATAAACGGAATTCTAGATATTAGCCTTATAATTCTATTAGTTTTAGGACATAATACTGCACGTTAGAAATCTTACATGATTATCTTTAGGAAACCTATTAGTATAATTACTTTCGGGATGTCTAATTCATATAAAATTGAACAAGTAAATATCTTTAGTCATGTAATCCTATTATTTTTAGGATATACTTCTTAAAAATTTCTATAACTAATTTAATTTGAAAACGTATTATAATGTCCTATTACTAATTTAATTTGAGAATGTATTTTATAGTCCAAATTCATTTAGAAAAAGGAGAGCCTATATTATTATAAAAGCATAAATGCAATATTAATATACCAAAAAAGCCTTAAAATATTAAGCGGAAGAACTCATAGGGAAAGGGCATAACTGTAATAATCTATTTTTTGGACTACAATACCTTCTATTCTAATTTTTAATATTTAAAATTATAAATTAATAAAATTTTATCTATTAAATTCTTATTAAAAATATGTAGTAAGGTTAATAAAATTAACTTCACAAGAATCCTCCGTATTGGCAATACATTACCACTCTAAAATGTCCAATATCAAGAAAAAAAAAATTAATATTAAATGGACTGCATAAAGAGTTGAAATTGTAAAAAAATACCCCCGCATTAATATATTTCTATTTTATATTTAAACTATTTTTCCACTCAAATAATATTTTTTTATCAACTTTTCGTGTAATATTGAAAAATACCCAATTATTAAATAACAACTAAGAAAATATTTAAGAATATATATGTGTAAGAAAGAGAAAAATAGTTAGTAAAAGTTAATACCACTATGATTCTACAACATAACGATCTAATAGTGAAATGTCATATCAATTTTTTACTCTTTGAATATAAATTTTATGGTGGATAAAATCATAATTAAGATTAAATATTGAAAACAAGAGATGACTAATGAACCACCATAAAATAAATTATTTTTTATGTTAAAACCGAATAATTAAATCTTTTAATTAATTATTTAGCAAGAGAGTCCAATCAGTAGTATTTTAAATACATCTTATGAGTAAAATTCTTATTCAAGTTAAAAAAAAAATCTTAGCGTACATAAATTTATTCCATAAAAAGAGCGTTAGAACACAAAGTAAAAAGGATAGTATATTATTAAGAATCAAAATGCTATACAAATGTATGAGGAAGCACAATCAAAGCTAAATCCTAATCAAGGACAAGCTTTCATGACTATACAAATAGTCAACTCTGGTATAACGGGATTATTCTTTGTAGATGCCTCCGGCGGAATCGAAATAATACTTCTATGCCATGCATTACTTGCAAATATCATATTAAGAGACATGATACTATTAGCAATAATAGCAAGTGGTGTACCACCAACAATATTATTATGAGGCCATCCACTTTAGATTTGGTATACCTCTTCAAACAACTTAAATAACAACCACAAATATATCAAAGCAAAGAAATAGTGCTAAATAACGCAAAATTGATAATATAGGATGAAGCACTTATGGCTAAGTGTCAAACGATCGAAATAATTGCCCGGAGTTCTACAAATATATTGGATATTAATGAACCGTTTGTTGAAAAATTAATAGTTTGGGAGGTGATTTCTATCAAGTACTACCAGTAGTTCCAAAATCGACAAAAGCAGAGACTGTAAAAGCTATCTTACCAAATTTATACTTCTGGCCTCAAATGAAAAAGATTCAACTGACAAGAAATATAAAGTAAGAACATATCCAGTATTCAGCGTTTTCTTGCTTCGTGTCGGAGATGAAGAGAGCATCCAATAAAAGATGATTCGGTTCTTCCTGAATACTTGGTTCCCAAATGGCAATGGTAGTGCATTTAACAAGAGAAATATTTCTATCATTAGATTAAAATGCAATTTGTGCAAATCGCAGGATAGAATTAAAAAGATATCTTAGCTAGCAGAAATGAATATTGATCAACTAAATAAAAGGTTGATTGCAAAATTTTATAGTAAAAATAAAATGTTTTAGCTTTTGACTCAGCAGAAAATGACACCAAGAAGAATACTAATACTTTAATACCAAATGGCCTTATACCATACATGTTTGTTGTCAAGTTTATTATTTCTTACACATGTTAGTGTCACCGTATATATAATAGACTAAGTTAAAATTGATCTTCCATTGTATATAGGTTAATTTTGAAGAAAAATATGCTCATCGTGCTACTGAAAAATTTAGATACGCCGAATAGCTTATATAATAGCACACAAGTATATAGAAGTTTTGACAATAATGCCATACATGCAAAAAATATGATACTGGTCAATGTGCTTCTAAGTATATTCTTATCCCTGAATTCAACTTTCGTCTTCCGAAACTAAGGAATAACCTTTTTAATTTGTGTGAAAATAATTTTTAATATGTTTATGTTTTGCAAATATAATAAATAAATCACAAGGACAAACATCCTAAATATTGGACTATATTTACCGCAATATGTTTTCTTGCACGAACAATTGTATATTGCACTTTCAAGAGGGATATCAAGATCGATAACAAGAGTTCTGGTTAAGCAGAGCAACCAAAGCATTAGGAGGAAACATATACAACAAAAAAATTGTCCACAAAGAAGTGTTTGTTAAAATATCATTACATTAAATACTTTTAAACTATAATACATAATTATTTAACTAACATGATAAAATTGATCATTGTGTAAGTTTGATGATGTTCTTTTATTTTAAATTCATGTATTATGCTAATGTAATCATATTTTTCGGCATTTAGATGATTGTTGTATTATTAAACATAAAATTTATCTCATTAATTAAATTTTATCGTTCCTTCATATAAATAAATGTTTAAATCATCACGTGCCATTATTAACGTGCAACGCACGTTCATAGATACTAGTCATATAAAATGAGTTTCTTACGGGTTCTCAATAAAGCTGTTACCAGCAGGATCATCAAGAATGAAAGTAAAGGATGAATCTCCTGAAGCACAAGCTCTCAGTTTTATCAAGAACCGATCTATTGCTTCAGCCATCTGGGGATCCACTTTCTGCAGACACAGTGAGATGGAAATATCAGAAAGCGAAAAATATAAAGAAAAAGACAAGAGTCAAGACCAATGTGTGAGCATCTAAACCAAGAGAAAAATTGCACCTTCCGTTCATCTTGAAGGGCCCCCAAACCGTCAGCAGCTCGAACCAGTATGCCTTCTACCTGTAATACATAACATACAGATATTTATTAGAGCAACAGGCAAGCAATTAAGTATTTCTTCCTTTCAAGGATATGCTGTATTTGCAGCTGGGAAAACAAACACGACTGAATCATATAACCATTTAATCATCAGGATAATTTTTTGAATAGGCAAACTAGTAAAAGGCCATGTACCGTTGACAATGATCCACGCTGAGCCTCGGGGGGGATCTCAAAATCCAGTTCAGGGATCTGCACAGCCATAAATTAGCAAGATAAACAGAGTACCATATAACTGATTATTAAAGAATGGATATATCATATATGTATAAGTGTAACTCCGGGAAAAAAAAGCTTGCTTAGGATCCTATTCAAATTTTACTGATCCTTCCTAAGAAGTACAAGCATCAATCTAAAACATGGAGATTTAATACGCTTACTTACAGTGTACATTTCGAGACCCTAACAAGTTACAAGAGAGTTAAATAAAGTACCTTGATGGTAGCACTTTCAGATTTGACAACCGTTCGGTCGAGCATCTGCAGTTTCAAAATACCAGTAATTCAACACTCACGGAGAGTTAAACTCAATGTTTACCTTAAAACACCCTGGGACACAACATTCTTTATTTCACAAAGATATGCATAAAGCAGTCTGAAATAGATAAAAACCAGAATGGCAGAACGAATCATGCTCTTGAAATTCTGCTAAAAGGTCTATCACAAGGGCCTGAGAGGCTTCATCGAAAGCAAAATCTTGAAGAACCATGCAGTTTCCTAGTGACTGCTGTTTGTCCCTATCAACAATTTCATTAGCGAATTTGAAGACATTGTTAGGATTGATGAAGGGCCTTTTCTTGCTTGTGTGTAGCATTTCCATAAAGAAAATTCTTAATGATTAAGTCCATCTTTAATAAAGAATAAGTCTGTCATCCAGCATATAGTGTCTGCATCAGGTTAATGTTATTAAGGATGACTGAACAATGGCTCGAGAAGAGCACGTCTTACGAGTAGATAGGGGGAAGCCAATGAAGTACTTTCTATCCTCTCATATTTTCCTCTGAAAGAAAGAAAGGTCTCAACTCCAAACTACATTCTCCACACAGAACATTGGTAGATAGAACTAGATTTTCTCCTCCTTAGCAAGAGCCAACTTAGTTCCATTTCACCAACTCTGATGATCTTGAGCTTGAACAAAGAATTGCCAGGTATTTTCTAAATTCCAAACACTTCTCTGTCCGGGTCAAAGCAAATCATCTATTGACTATTCCAGATTCGCTTTGAACAAAAATATTGCAGAACTTTACCCACAATTTTCAAAATTGACATCTCTACCTTTCGTCTCGTGGGATCAAACTGATTTCTATTGCAACTCGTAGAAATAGCATTGACTCTCTACAGCGGATGGCCTAGGTTTACATCACAGCATGAGCAAGGACTAATCATGCTGTATGAGTGCAAAGAACTAGTCTATAGACAATTCTTTTCCCTTTTCAGTAGGAAAGAGCATGTAGAAGAAGCAGAAAAGGGAAATAACCAAGCTACATGCTTGTAAAACACGAATATTATCCAAAAGAACTGTCTAAAACAAACACTGACCCTAAACAATTGGCTTCACTGAGCGAAGCATGTCAAATCACTAACTAAAATTAAAAGAATAACACTGAGACAAAAAAAAAAAAGAAGAAGAATAACAAAAGTATCACAAAAACATCACGAGAGAACAACTGACCCTTATTCCAGAAGCCATTGCAACATAGGCAACTGCTTACCCCTAGTTTATATCAACTTCAATGTTTCAATTCTAGATGGCTCAACGAGTTTCGATCAAGTCTACTAGCTCTCTAGCATTGGCGAGAGTTTTTTCTCACGAATTAAAAAGAGAATCAAGATAAGTATGCAACTGCACACTATATAGCAACAACAAGACATTATACTACTTCAATAACTACCTGAGAACTTCTTGGAGAAAGGATAGTCCACGTTCGATGAGAAATGCAATAGAACTACTGTAGCTATTGCATATAGCAACTTAGTACATTATCTAACAGCATATAGCAACGTCAACAGATATAATACAGTTTCATCTTGAAATCCTAACTCGTGGCAATACCTTTTGATCACCTGATGGAATATGCAAGCCATAGCAACATCCTCGAGGCTGAATTTCACCAGCGAACTCCACTTCATTATTTCTTCAGAAGGGGAATGAAAAGGCAGAAAAACAGGGTAAGGTAGGTAATTGAGCTATAAGTTACTCCAATTTCTAATGTCTTCCGAGATGAAATGCCATACCTTTCACTACAATGTGGGCAGTCAAATGCTGACAATAATATCTGGAAGAATATTATTTTCCCTTTAGAATAACAATCATTGATGAAAAATAGAGAGGATGAAAACAAGATTCACACAAAAGCGAATTTTTTTAATTTTTCAAGAAGTTATAAATCTATACCACATTCTGCAGTTTTTTTAGTTTTTCAAATATCAAACAAAATACTGGTAAAATAGTGTCTGTTAAGGATTAGACCTTGATTATATGAAACAAAATAGATACTAGACAATGACACTATGCCTTACTGATCAGAATTATCTTCTTATTTGTATTATTCAATTCTAGAAAAATATTGACCAATCAAAACTCAGGTTTAGGTTGAAACCTAAACATCTCTTTACTTGCATAAGCACACCTCAGAAAAGAGAGGAAGGAAGCCAAGTACCTTTCTAAAATGTGGAATCAGTGTTAAGAGAAACCTTGTTGTACCCTGTCAAAAGAAACAATAAGACCCTTAGACAAAAAGCAATATCCTGCTGACCTTTCCACATAAAACTAAAAAAGAAAATAGATTTTTTCACTAAAGTAGCTCTAACAAAAATTGGAAAAGAGGAAGGAGAGCTTAATGCACCGCATTTATTACCAAAAAGCTAACTTCATAGAAAAAAATGGGTAAATACTATGTACTAAAAGTAAAGAGACGAACCAACGCGTATGCATTCTTCAATTCAGCATATTTTCATGTTATCAACCTTTTACCATTCTCTTACAGAAAATTCAAGAAGAAGAAAGCTATTGCACTGTTTCTCCTTTCCCAGATAACACCAAAAAAGAAAAGACTTAAAACAAACACAAAATCTCTTCAAAGTGGCAACTTTATAGCAAAGATAGAGCAAATAACAATCCATGTAAAAGTAAATTAACCAACAAAAGTTTCTATATTCTTCAGCTAAAGCAAACTTCTCATTTTTCTAAAGAAGAAAGAAAAAGATTACATTTTTTCCTGAAATTAGATAAAAATAAACAAGAAAAACCTCTTCTCGTACAGAAAATAAAAAAGAAGCAAAAAGGAGAAAGAAGATTTTCATACATTTTCACCACAGCGCATACAGAGGCTTTCAACAACATAAAGAGGAGTATCAATCTCAACATCATCTCCGGCGGCTGTTACTGCTTCCACCACAGACCGAACATCCATTATCTGTTCCTTAGTCCCCGCCATTCTCTAATAAAAATAATCAAATGTATTTTCCAATCAACCTTCTCTTATTGTTACTTGGAAGCAAGCTTTTTAAGGTTCTTGTCAATGGTGGCGGAAGACAGGTTGTAAATATTGGGTTCTGGAAGTTTTGGTTCGAGAAGCTGCGCAAGACTCTAGTAGAAGCTCGAGGGTACGAGATGGGCAAAAGATAGACAGTAACTGTAGAAAACAACTACAAATAAAAGATAGACACATTGCACAGGCCGTCTTAGCTCAGCGGTAGAGCGCGTGGCTTTTAACCACGTGGTCGTGGGTTCGATCCCCACAGACGGCGTTTAATGAGCTGTAACCCTTTTTTTTTGCTTTTTTGAAAATTTACACGTGTTGAAATTAGTATTTTGCGGATATCTCAGCGAAAATATTTTACTAGTATAAAACTTGGACAAATTTAATGAAATCTGTCCCTCACCAAAAAGGAAGGCCAGAAGTGAAGATGGCAATGATCAAACTAGTTCAATGTCCAACATACGTATATACACGCCATTGCCGCACAACCCTCCCCTCCTGTACTACACGAAACCAAGACTCTTGTGCTTCTTCTTGTTCAACCCAGAAATCAAGAAGAGTTTTCTCTCTTTCTGCACTTACTCTTTCATTCTCTGCTCTAATCTTTTCAAATGGACCCAGTTCAAATGCTCAAGTTCCACAGTTTATAGAGCTGCCTAATTCGGGTGGTGTCAAGGCCTTGGACCTTCGTATTGGTGATGGGGATATCCCCCTTGATGGTGATGTGGTTGGTACTCTTCTATCTCTCTTTTTCCCAAATGCTACTATTAGCTTGTGCTTTATAGTGCAATCACATCTTATTGGTAACCAAAAAAATCGAATCTTTGGAAAATTTTGAATGAAATATGTTTGCAAAATTGTGGAAGCAAATGATTATCAACTAGCTGGAATTAAGGATTGTTGTCCTAATAACTGTGGTATTTAAATAATCAAGTTTTAAATAACTTCTAATTTGGCTTAAGAGACAAATTATTGGAATGAAATGAGGCCAGTTAGAGTAGGAATGGTTATAGGATTCAGATAGCTCACTCCAACTAGCTTGTATTGAGGCATAGCTGATTGATGTTTGAGAAATTTAGGACAAGAAATCTCTTCATTTGAGTTTGGTTGAGATTCTAATGTTGAGTTTTCTGACATAGTGAAAAATAAGTTTCTCTTGCACATATATTGTCTACGAACGATATATCAAATTATATTGGTCTGTTACCTTGTTTAGTAAAATATGAGGCTAGATGAACCTCTTTTTTATGTGGAGTTACCAGCCTTCTACTAAATTGTTGTGGCATATGCTATAAGTACATATAACTTCTTTTTGTGACTTCTAAAACTAATAGGAACAAAATGCAGAATTCGGCAAGTGTTGTTTATAAAACTTTGTCACTGTGAGGTCAATGGTGTTGCATAAGGTTTCTTTTTGTGCAAAAGGACAGGATAATATATTGAAGAAAAAGCAAGGAGGAATCAGTGGATCATATCTGAATGGAAGGTGCTCTTGCACATTAATGTCATTGTTTAACCAAAAATCTGAGTCTTTGGTCAAAGCTAAAAAGAAATTCGGGTTACTAATAATCAGGAGACGAAAATAAAATGTTTTTGAGAATGATGGTAAAGCAGTAAATAGTTTTGTATTTCAGTAAGATCTCAATAGTATTTCGTGTCCCTACAGATGTTGAGTCCTTCTCCTTTTATAGTTGATTCTAGGAGAAGATGTAATGTCTTTGTCTTAATGAGGCAATTATGAGCAATAAATGACATTAAAAGAAACGTTACACAATCATTTCTATTTAATTCAAATATTCTAACGTATTTGATATTTAATGCTGTATTTAGACTCTTTTACGTCATCAGATTCGTATCTTCAACTTCTTCCGATCCTCGGTCTTTAAATTACTCGAATAGGTACGATACTCGTACCTATTTTAGTAACGGTCCACACCTATGTTGCTTTCTTTTTCCCTTATCTATTGTCGCCCGTGCCTCTTGGCTATTTATTGTGTTTTGACCATTTGACCAGTCCACGTGTCATGCCACGTCGCCTACAATGTAAATTCAGTTTTTTTTCCAATACAGTCATCATGGCATAAAACTTAAGTACTTGTAGTGCTTTATGATGTCAGTTACAGTTCTGGAGTAAAGTAATTAAGCTTTCTTCTTACTGTGATTGGACAGGTTGCAATTCATTATTACGGGAGACTTGCTGCAAAGCAAGGATGGCGCTTTGACTCAACGTATGATCACAAAGATGAAACTGGTGAACCAATCCCCTTCTCTTTCATCCTTGGTTCTGGCAAAGTGAGTTAACCTGTCTTTCCCACTTGTCTATTGAAGCTTTTTTAACTGAGATAAGAGGACTCAAGGTAATTAGTTGAACCTCAATGTGGTTGATGGGTGTCTGCTTGATGCTTGGCCAAAAAGCATATAAAACTGCTTCACCACTAATAAACTCCAATGCTCAACTTGACCTGATGATTTGCTGTTCTTAATACAACATGTTACTATAACTACTTCCTTATAGTAAATAAATAAAAAAGCATGTTACTATACCTACTTATTTAACTGGTAAAAAATAGAATTAGTTTGGATAAAGTAAAAAGCTTAGACACCCTTTTTAGGAGATAATAGCTAAGCATATGAATAATAAACATGAAATTCACACTTGAGTAAAATAAACAAATTTATAGATGAGTGTCATTTCCTTGAGTAGGCCTTGAGTGTCATTTCACCAGCAACTAGCCAATCATCAAACCAAGCTTGCGATCAAGTATGATCCAGGCTGATAGGGATATGGGGCAGAGAAGCAAGCTTGTCCTCTCAAGTTCGATGCCAAAGAGACATTTTGTTGGAAGTGTAACATTATGAAATTAGGTTGAGAAATGAATCAAAAGATTGATGTCTTGTCTATCGCGCTCTAAGGATGGATGTGGGTTACGTCCTTTGTAGCTTAACAATTCCTCTTCTCTTCTGCTAGCAGCAGTTCACTGTGCCAGTATGTTTGATTTCTGGAAAAGTTCGCTTTGTCGAGGTGGTACACTGGTACTAAAATGTTTTCCCAAAACATGATAGATGGTTGGAGAATAGATGTTGTGCTGGAGGCAAGGGCGCTCCACTTCCAACCAAGAAAATGGGAGTTCAGTCACCACTCACCAATGAAACAAAATAGAAAAGGGCCAATGTTGACTCCTGGGCAGGGGAATTTGGGGGTAGGATTTACCATACTTAAAAAATAGAGCAGACCAGAGAAGGGGGCAATTGTGGTGAGGAGACAACCAGAGTGAAAAAAGATGAGGAAATGAAAGGCTACCTATAGCATATAGCCACCAATTGTGAGCAGCATGTAAGAATGTGCATTTGTCTGTTATTGTTTCTTTCTATCATCCTTCAGTCTGTTGGTGAAAGCATCAAGTGGGTCACTTCAATTATGCTTGTGTGTGTTTAGGATGGTTAGTAATAGTTACCCTATAATTCAATTAAACTTGTTTCAACATGTTCCTCCCGGGAACCTTATAACCCTATGATATTCTCTTCTAAACAGATCTTCACTAGACGTCGCATCTTCACGATTTAAAAGCTAACTAGTACATACAAAATATGCCAGCACATGGAAAGGCTGCCATTGCAGTAGCCTCTGTAGATGATGTTTCTAGGCTATTTGATTCTAGTCTTTTGGCTGCTACAAGATTCCTTCCTCTTTGCGGTCCTTCAGTTTCTAGCATCACCTACAAAAGTGAAAAACTTTAGCTTCTGGCACCACCTATAGCAGTGGAAGATGACTACTTGATAAAGTTGTTTTGAAATGCTTACAGAAGAATGATGAAGGAAAAAGATAAAAGTAAATGCATTTAGAAAAACTTGTCCACCGTTGCTGGAGGGAAAGGAAGAAGGTTCTTGAAGTGGGGAGGTCATAATGGAGCAAGTGCTAATGAGATTCCTTGTCAAAAGAAAAGATTCGCCAAGACTGCAAGAACAATGACAATCTGGCCTAAGGTGGGAAGGAGGGAACAATTGGAGGGTAGTTGAGGACTATAACTGAGGTAAACTTCAAAAGTAGGTTCGGGGTAAGGTGTATCCAAGAGGAGAATACGATTGGAAAGGCCGACGTTGCATGTTTTTCTTCTGTAATTCAGATTATCACCGTAGTACCAAAATTTGTTATTTTTGGTTTATTTAAAAAAAAAACACTAATCGATGGTGTCAATTCTCAACTCTACCTATCTCGAGCACATTTTTTCAGTATATTGGACCTTCAAACAAGATATTTCCTTTGTCTGGTTTCCCTTGATTTTTGGTAGTTCAGAGCAGGTGTACTATGCTTGTTTTGGTTGATTCAATTTGCTTCTATCTTCTTTTGAGTTTTTCCCTGTGATGTGAATTCATCTTTTTTTCTATTTTGAATTCTTTGTTCCTTAATCTCTTTGAAGTAGTATCAGTTTGACTGTCCGAACCTACTAAATTATGTAACAATTAAATATAGCAAATAAAATTTTAGCAATTAATTACACATTTTCGTCTATATATTTATTGCAGGTTATATCAGGGATTGAAAGTGCTGTAAGATCGATGAAAGTAGGCGGCCTTCGTCGAGTTATTATACCACCATCTCAAGGATATCAGAATACATCCCAAGAACCCCTGCCACCTAATGTGTGAAGTTGCTCTTCTTCCTTTATAATCTATATTTGGTCATTCTCAGTCGCAGTCGCATTCTTTGGGATAATACTGGGTATGTTGTTGTTGTAGAGGGAAAAAAAAAGTTTAAATGTGTTATCACATTGGAGTTTCTTATTCTTATTTTCCAAATAATAGTTAAGATGCATGGGCATGGAGTGGCCTGTTTGAATTTTTGGAGATGGAAGAGTTTGCTATTATGTCTAAGGGGTCTTGTAAACTGGGACAGACTAAATGAGAAATTAGGCCAACTGAATGGGGAACGAGAAGCATCCAAATTATTATTCTGTGACACATTCAAATTTATCTATCGCTAGGAGTTTTCTTGTGCCAGCCCTTTTCTGTTGGATGATTCAGTAATTCTTAAAATCTGCAGTAGAAAGGTCTTTAGAACTGGTTGATTGTATTTATTTGGAGTTGAAACCGTGATTAATATTGCTTTTAATTCCTTATAAAAAATAAATTAGAAATACTTTTAATTTCATCAATGTGTTTCATTTGGGACTTGAGTTAGTGAACATGTGTTCTCCGTGTTTCAGTATTTTGATCGCCAAAGGCTTTTTACTACCATTTTCAACCCAACCCGTCTTGCAAATGGAGAAGGAGCGACATTGGGGACCGTCATATTTGATATTGAACTGGTCAGCCTGAGGCATCTTTGATCTGCAGGCATTTTTCTCCTCTTAACTGGAGTGCGGATCAATGGTTGTCAGTTTGATGTCGATGTAAGGTAAATCTACTGTTTATAGGAAATGTTTTAACATTATTGATGGTGATTACCTAGTTACTTATTCCATATTTATTTGGCAATGTTTTGGAAAATGTGTTTCATCAAAAAGTCTATCCTGAATCTCCACTTAGGCTTCACATATTGTTTACAGTAAATAGATACATGCTTTTCTGATGCATAAGTGAGCCTTATACAGCAGATATAGTTGCTGAATGCTTTATAGAGGACTCAGTACTAAGATGCGATAAATAGCTCTTAACTCTTGGTTATGTATAACGGAAATCCATTAGCCTGCTAACTCGAGCTCACTTTGTTTCTCTGCTTGTTAAAATTTTGTTGTCTCTCGTTTTGCTTATTTACTTAGTAGCCTGTTCTGCTAGCTACAAGTTAAACATATCTCCTCCTTAATCAATTCATTGTTGTTGTTCCTGATTTACAGATGATGAATTGTTTCTAGCTAATGCTTGTGGGTGTTAAAGAAGCCTCGGTGAAAAGTTTGGTCATCTGATATGCCAAAGGGTAAATGACATTGTATAGCCGATCTCAAAATAATAGCCGAAAAAATATATTTTTTTTTTATATTTTATGTGTGTGTTGGGGGGGGGGGTGCAGTATTGATAGTTATGTATCAAATTGTGAGGTATATGGTATGTTTCATGTATTGTGAAGTACTGTATTCAGACGTCAGCTTCATTCCCCACAGACACATGTAAAAAGCTCAAGCCCTCAACGAGAGGCATCATTTGTTTACATATCCATAGTAGTCATGGAGCTTTTAATGAGTACATTATATATGCATAAATAGAAATGTGTCGTAGCCTAATCATTGATTAATAATCAAAACAATAACATATGAAGCCATCTATCAAATGTGGGGTGCACAGTCGAAACTCTATGTAGTTGTGCTCAAGTCTCGTAATCGGATTATCAATCGAACATGTGAAACTTGAAAGTTAATTGGATGAATATAAGTTGTAGAGACCATTCTCTAAAAGGTGAAATAAGTCTTTTTACGAAACTATTCCATTTATAAAATCATTCTTTTGTCAAAATCAAATTTTTCATAATGTAATTACAAGGCTCGGTAAATCTTTCATAAACATCTATCTATACTATATTAAAAGTACGAAAGTCGTTAGCGAAATGTCGTTCGCCTTTTTTACCCTTTTTAAAATAGAGTTCACATTAGACAAAATAGTCATTTGATTATTTCCCTAATATTTAAAAATAGTCATTTAATTAATTCCCTACTATTTAGGAATAGTTATTTAATTACTATTCCTATAATACTTATAATTGACACACATACTAGGAAACATTTTCGTTCTCTACACAATAGGAAGTTTTCGTCCAACTCTATATTTAGGAGTACTATTAAATTTTTCTTTCTAATTTAGGAGGATCTTTTTTAGTTAATAAAAATTTGTCCAATTTAAACACAATAGGAAGGTTTCAGTTTTTCTTTAGTTAATAAAATTTTAACTAATTCACATACTAGGAAACTTTTGATACTTTCAACTATATTTAAATTTAGGAGTATTAAAATTTCACACTTGAAAAGTTCTTAAATTTTGACTAATTCATGCACACTAGGAAAGTTTTGATATAAATTTTTGACACTGAATTTTTTATAATTATATTAGATGAAGATGAGCTCTTTGAAAACTTATAAGAATCTTTTTTTAATAAAATTTTCACCCAATTTTATATACGTCTATAATTCTATAAAAAGAAGTTACAATTTAACATTTTCATCATCATAATTTTGCCTTGTTGGAGCAACAGCTACAAAATTAAGGGTTTTAGGTTTTCTTTCTTTGAGCAATTTTTTTACTAGCAGTTGAATTTTGCATTCATGTATTTGTATTAGTAGTTGAATTTTGCATGCACGTACTTAACCAATACATCTTATTTTGTTGATCTGGATTGTAAAGCTTGGTTGAATAGAATCCTTTTTGTATTAGACTGTATGTTTTAACCTTTAGTTAAGTTATTTCTTTTACTATTTTTTCGTGCTCTTATTGGACAAAACTGTATTAAATTATTTTTCTTAAAATTTTAAGATTTTGCAATTAACTAAAATTTTAGTTATAATTTTTTTATTTGAACTACGTAGGAAGTCCTAATATTTAATACTCTCAAATCAATTAAGATTTTACCTTATGAAATTTTTAAAAATAATTTATTCATTGGAACTAAAAAGCACGAAGGCCCTAAACGAAATGTCATTCGTCTTTTTTACCCTCTAAATATAAAGCTCACACTAGATAAAACAGTCATTTAATTATTTCTCTTATAATTAAAAATATTTTGTTTAATAGATTTCCTAATATTTAGAAATACTCATTTAATTATTCTCCTACTATTTAGGACTTTAATTTTTCTATTCCTTTTAGATCTACAAGTCGTTGCTTTTCAAATCTACGTAGATTTAGTAGTATTAAATTTTATGAACTTTCAATTACCACTAGGAAAATTTCTGAAACTTTGTACCACTTATATGTTTAAGATGATCTTTTAATAAAATTGTCGTCACTTTCAAAATTTCATTCAATTTTAGACTTATGATGGTTTTTCACTTTCTACCTCCACTTAAATTTAGCAGTATTAAATTTTAAACATGATTTATCCTAGGAAAGTGACCACTTTGTAACTCCTTTTAGTTTTAGGAGGCTTTTTAAATAAAATTTTGACTCAGTTAAATTTCAAGCACTTTCGTTTTATACTAGGAAAGTTTCGATCACTTTGTACTCATTTTAGATTAATTTTTTATAAGTTATTAGGTAAAAAAAATAAGCACTTTGAACTCCTTTTTGTTTTAGGAGTCTCTATTTTTTCTTTAAAATATTTATTTATTTTAACTATATATAATTTTACCTTACATAAATCTTTTCTTGTTTCAATTATATTAATGCTTCTATAAAAGAAGCTTTACTATTTTACTGTTTTTATCATCGAAACTTACGCAATTTTCCTTTAGAAAGTGTCAAAAAAATTGCACTAAACAAAATAGTTATTTAATTATTTTTTGCATATTTAGGACTTTAATTGTTTCTTAAATATTTAGGACGTCAAAATTAATTAAATTTATGTATTAAATTTTTTTCTATTCTGATTATGTACTATACCTTATTTGTAAAAGAAAATCACGTTTTTAAATTTAGAATCTTAAAATCCATATATTACAAATTCAAATTAGTACTTCCAAGTTCCAAGGCACGTAGGTCATATGCCTTGAAATCATACTTTTAGCTTCGAACAACAATTTTAGGTTCAAGGGTCTTAATTATTATATTTTAAAACTTTCAAAGCGGGTAGACACAAAATATAGTTTCATCTTTCAATCGAATGTTATTCCTCTGATATTTTTATATAATAAAGCAAGCAGTGGCGGAGCCACATTGAAGCAAGGGGTGTCAAGCAACACCCCTTCGTCGGAAAATTACATTATTTTTCTAGATAAATTTTTTTATTTTATGTATATTTACTATGCGTTGACTCCCCTTGACTTTTCGATATATCTAATTATTTATATTTTGACACCCCTTGATGAAAATTCTAAATCCGCCACTGAAAGCAAGTATTAGAACAAACTAAAGGAAAAACTACTAGAATAGATCAAATTCCTAAACATGATTAACACAATTATCATTTAAAACTTATAATTTTTTGTTAATTCTTATATTATAACGTAAACACATCTTTTGAATAGTATTTATGTTATTTTTAAAAAATTATTCTCATTAATATGAGGTAACACCCAGCGAACATACAATAAGATGCAATGCGTATTTTCCATCTATTGATACTATATTAAAAGCAAGAAGCTCCTTAGCAAAATTTATTGCATTTTTTATCCTTTAAAATAGCTTTCATATTAGTCAAAGCTATAATTTAATTATTTCTATTATCTAAAATTTTAAAATCAAATAAAATTTTAATTATTAAAACTTATTTTTTTCTTATTTTAACTATATAGAAACTCCTAATATTTAGAATTACATCGTCAATAAATTTTCTTTCACATATTTGACATAAAATTTTACTCTCCAAAATATTGTTACTACAGTTTTTTTATCTAACATTAAATGTACATACAATATTTTACTCCTATGATTAATATTTGTTTTTAGTAATTTACGTGTATTTTTCCCCACAATAATATACATGCATATTTACTTTTAATATTCTTTGCTAAAATATTTGGCATTTTAGTAAATGCATCATAACAAACTTAATCAAATTATTTATCATTGTAGGTCCAATTATTGTAACTAATTATCGCATTAACTTAATAAACAAATGTTTGCATCTACTTTAATGTCCATTACAATTTTACATAACTTATTCTTTTACATAAATTTTAATTGATTGACGCGATAAACACATGCAACGCACGTACCCTAAAGCTAGTATTATATTAAAAGCACGAAGGCCCTTAGTGAAATGTCGTTTGACTCTTTTATCCTTTTAAAATAGAGTTCACATTAGATAAAATAGTCATTTGATTATTTACCTAATATATTTAGGATCTTATAATCACCTAAAATTTTGTATATTGAATCCTGCCTTATTTAAAATACTACTCTATCTACAAGAAGTTCAAATATTTAGGACTTTAAAGCATTACAATTATAACTAATTCAAATCTTTCCAAACATGAGTTGTCGACATAAAAATGTAAAGATGGAAACTTTACCTCATTAATATGGTAGTAAAACTAGAGCATCTTTATGAGATATATTTTAAAATTCAAGTTTATGTTATATTTAACTAGATTATATGTATGATTGATATTATTTGGTTGAGTAATTAAATGTTTGATTCATGGGTAAAATACTAGCACTTTGGTCCAAATTAGAATATATTGAACTTTCTGACAAGTCTATTCATTCATATACTAGCATTTATTTTACAAATTGAAACTAAATAAAAAGGAAAATATCATATTTATATAATTATAAAATCAAACAAAAATCATGATTCAGTTAGATTAAAATAAAATACCACAAAAATTATATAGTGTTGGATTTAGTCTCAAAAAATTTTTGAATCGCAATACCTTGAAAGTTACGAATACCAATCTCAAGCTACTTTAAGAAATAAAAATCTAATGTAAACATATACATCTTATAAATTTATTTAATATTTCAACTAAATCTTGCGTATTAGATCCTTTCCTTATTTTAATCATGTGATATAGTATTTTTATAAAAGAAAATTAATACCAAAATTGAAACTAGATAAAAACGAAAAAGTCGGATTTATATAATTATAAAACCAAACAAAAAGCACGATTCAGTTGAATTAAAATAAAATACCACAAAAATTATATAGTGTTGGATTTAGTCTAAAACTTTTTTGAATCGCAATACCTTGAAAGTTACGAATACCAATATCAAGCTACTTTAAGAAATAAAAAAATTAATGTAAACATATACATCTTATAAATTTATTTAATATTTCAATTAAATCGTGCGTATTAGTTCCTTATCTTATTTTAATCATGTGATATAGTAATTTTATAAAAGAAAACTAATATCAAAATTGAAACTAGATAAAAAGGGAAAAAAAGGATTTATATAATTATAAAACCAAACAAAAAGCACGATTCAGTTGGATTAAAATAAAATACCACAAAAATTATATAGTGTTGGATTTAGTCTCAAAATTCTTTTGAATCGTAATACTTTGAAAGTTACAAATACCAATCTCAAACTACTTTAAGAAATTAAAAAACTAATGTAAACATATACATCTTATAAATTTATTTAATATTTCAACTAAATCTTGCGTATTAGATCCTTTCCTTATTTTAATCATGTGATATAGTAAGCAACCTCCACTTCCAACCAAGAGGTTGTGAGTTTGAGTCTTCCCAAGAGCAAGGTGGGAAGTTTTTGGAGGGAAGGATGTCGGGGGTCTATTTTGGAAACAGCCTCTCTACCCTAGGGTAGGGGTAAGGTCTGCGTACATACTACCCTCCCCAGACCCCACTAAGTGGGATTATACTGGGTGGTTGTTGTTGTTGTTGTTGCTGATATAGTAATTTTATAAAAGAAAATTAATACCAAAAACGAAATTTTCACAGAGAATAAGTAAAAACATAACTATTACTCGTTGTAAGTTTGAATTATTCGTTGTATAAAATTATAATCAATTAGTTTTATATAATTTAATTATCTTTAAGTAAAAAATGAAAGTGAAAAAAAAGTAATTAGTAGGAAGCTATAACTAAATTAGATAGTGCCAATCAGCTCTCCTTCGATTTTTTTATTCTTAATTACAGATATATAATCGATCATAAAATTAAAATCAATTAGTTTATATAATTTAATTATCTTAGTAAAAAATAAAGAATAGAGAAAAAAATTGTGAAAATTTATGTTTAATTATTCTAGGTATCAAATAGTCTGTCCTCAGCCTTTAGTCAAAGATTCATATTATAAAATTTATGTACCAAAATATAAAACTCATAATAAATTCTATAATTAGATATAAATTATTTTAATATTTACAATTATTATACTCTTTAATCAACATCCAATTCTAAAGTTACTTTCTAAATGACACTTAACAATCGCACGTTCGGTATACAAAATTTAATAATATTTATATATTTTTTTTAAAGTTCTAAATTTTTAATATGTGGTACATGCGCAAAGCGTGTAGGAATAAATTCTTTTAGTCTTTTATGTTGTTTTTAATGTGCCACGTATTTAAAAGTTATTGTAAAGTTTTTACTGGCTTGATGATATAATTCTACTAATTTATGATCCATGCTTAAATTATTGATTTAAACTCCATGTTGCTTAGTATTTTGTATGTTCATATGTAACTTTATTCATATATTTGATATTTTCTTATATTATTCTCATGCTGATTTTGGTTGTATATTTTTTTTGAGATGAGAATAAGCAGAAGAATCAAAAGAAGAGAATAAAATAGGATTGAAATGGTGAGAATAATCCTAATTTTTTTTAGATGCCTAGATTCATTTATCTTATTCAAAAACTGTAATTCTCCATTTTTTTCTAACCATTTCTCCTTTGAAATTACAACAATTGAAAATATAATACAAGGTTAGTATATATGAAATCACAAATATATCAATGCAAAATCGTGATGAAGCATATGTAGTTAAACACATTGTTCTTGCACATATATTTACTTGACGCGAGGTACACGTGCAACGCACGTACACTAAATTAGTACTATATTAAAAGCACGAAGGCCCTTAGCGAAATGTCGTTCGCCTTTTTTACATTTTAAAAAAAGATTTTACATTGGATAAATTTGTAATTTTAAGTTGCTTTCCTAAATTTTAGGACTTTAAAATCAACTAAAATTTATTTTATTAAATCTTTCCTTATTAAACTAGATAGCATATCCTAATATTTAGCACTTTAAATTATTAACCTTTTTACCTTATATGAATGTCCTTATTTGACGTCTATTAATATTAACGCTTTAAGACCTTATATGAATGTCCTTATTTGACGCTATTAATATTAAAGCTTTAAAAATATATTAAACTATAAGATTTTCTTATTATTCAAAACTTTTGAAATTAATCGTAATATTTTCTAGAAGTAAAAAAGCACTAAAACAATAATTCTAAAAGCACAAAAACGAATCAAAATTGACATACTAATGAACAATGATTTCGGAAGCACTAAGTTTTTTGTTAAAATTGACATAATCAAAATTGACATACTAATGGTTTTTAACTATTTGAAATCAAAAATTCTATTCAACAGAGTTCTAATTATAGTTAAATTTTAAAATTGGGATGAACTAATATTAAGAATTTGATAATAAAAGTTAATTTATTTTCTTTAATGTCGAAAATAAATAATTAAGATTTTGAATTAACTAATGTAAAAGAGTTCAAGTTAATATTTTTTAAAATTTATTATATAAGTAAGTTTATTTGTCACATTGACAACTCTTTAAAGTATATAAATTAATTTTTGTAGGAAGAACATTAATGGTGAAAGAAATTAAAAAGTCAATTTATGATATAAAATTAAGAGTCAAATTGATAATAATATGAATTTGAAGCAATAAAGATGAAATAGAAGATGACCAAATATATTATAAATGAGTTGTCATTTTTCTTTCTTTCTTGCATTCGGTATTCAGTCTTATAGGTGACAATGTCTCGCTATATTATCTTTTTAAATTAAGTTAGTTGTAGTAAAATATTATTCAACATTAGTTATTTTTTAAACTTTATATTGTCACTATAAATTTTTAGGAGGTATAATGTCAACTTTCATCCTAAATTTTTAGAAGACCAACAGATTTAATTTTAATTTTCAAATTTTCATATAAGTCCTTTTTAAATCACAAATAAAGCATCTGAAAAACTTGTATGGTATATGATATCTTTATTTATTGAGCTAGCTAAATGAGAACAATATTTATTATGTTAAAAAAAATCTCTAACGTTTATTTTATAATTTTATATAACTCAAATAAATTGTATTCAGTCACAATTCAAAAAGTAGTAAATTTTTTA
This sequence comes from Nicotiana sylvestris, assembly GCF_000393655.2. NCBI lineage: Eukaryota > Viridiplantae > Streptophyta > Magnoliopsida > Solanales > Solanaceae > Nicotiana > Nicotiana sylvestris. The sequence goes on from NC_091058.1 coordinate 62,916,551, forward strand.
AGAAGATATTATTGTCGAAAATACATATATAGCAACTACATAAAGCTCTAATTCATTGCCAAAAAAAAGAAAAGAAAATCGAATTTAAATTCAATCCACCATTTAACAAGATCTAACGATTTGAATTGATTTCTTTACGAAAATATGTTGGTGTAATTTTAATTTTTAACATTCGAATATAGTAAATTTTATTTGAAAAAAAATATAACAAATACATATTTGATTGCCCGTAGGACTACAATTTGAAGTCAAATTACCTATTGATTTAACATTCAGAAACCTCTTCTTCTTTTTTCTCTTTTTCGGTCTAAAACTTTCAATTATTTCGACACATGTATTGCTATTTCAATATTTTGTTTGTTCCTAAGCTTCCATGGTTAGTTATTAATTGTTGGATAGGTTTTTGAAATTTATTTAGTTCTCTTTCTGATAGGTTTTTACAGAAAAGTTCGATTTTCTTCTATTATATTTTTGTATTTGATATTTATTTATCTAATGAATATAGTATTCATATGATTTTGGGACGAGATTAGGATGAATGAATTCTTTTAGTCTTTTTTTTTTAATGTGCCATGTATTTCATAGTTCTTGTAAATTTTTTATTGGCATGATAACTTAATCATATTAATTTATGATCTATGCTTTAATTATTGATTTAAACTTCATGTCGCTTAGTATTTTTTATGTTCGTCTGTAACTTTATTTACATATTTGATATTTATTTATATATTGTCGCCAATTTTAGTTGTACAAACTTTTATGAGATGAGAATAAACAGACGACTCAAAAGAAGGGAATAAAATGGTGAGAATTACCCTACATTTTTTAGATGACTAGATTCATTTTTCTTATTCCAAAACTCTAATTTTTCATATTGTTTTCTAAATTCACCCCCGCCCCTCCTTAAGTTACAACAATTGAAAATGTAATACAAGCTAAGGTTAGTATATATGAAAATTATCACAAATATATCGATGCTAAATTGATAAAAAAAAATATAAAATTGGGATGAAGCATTTGTAGTCAAAAATATTATTTTTGTACATATATTTACTTGACGCGAGGTACACATACAACGCACGTACACTAAACTAGTTCATTAAAATATGCCGGTTGGCCTGTAAACCATAAACATAAGCTTTTCCCATCTCTAGGGAAGTTCCTATTGGACACTAACAAAGTGTGCCATGTATATATCATCACAACGTTCATCATTTGACAACTGTATTAAGTCGTAGTAAAGAGCAAACTTGATTAAGTATGGCATTAAGATCCAAATAAATGCCAACTGTTAGGGGCATCTTACACGTCGTCATTTTTGTGGTTCGACACAGTGGCGGAATTAAGATCTCACGAAGGGGTTCAATTTTTTTTTTTTTATATTTAGTGGGAATTAACCTCATGTCCTTATGTAGATTTTGAACCTCCTTGACCAATAAACTACACTTTTAGATTGTGTTAAGGGGGTTCAAAATTTAATATATAGAAGTAAAAAATAAATTTTGTCTTATATATACAATATATTTTTTCGGCGAATGGGGTTCGGGTGAACCTTGCCCCCTAAATCCGCCCCTCCTGCGTGTACGTGTGATTTAAGTGTAGTGCAGGAACACCTATTCTTTTATTCCGAATATTAATTATTTCAAACAAATACATTTATCAATAATTTTTTACTAAAGTTATCAAATGCTTATAACTAATTTCACCACTTCTACACATGATTATGCATTTGTAGGATAAATTTCATTACTTAAAATATTGTTTTACATGGTTATAAGCTACTTTGAGTCACTTAAAAGCCAAAGTGATATATGTATACTGTGGTGGAAGATATTTGTTACCAATAGATGTCAAAACCCCTCATTTAAACCACCCTTTTTCTCTCTTTCACTCAAAACCCCCCATTTTCTTTCTCTCTCCACAAGTCAAGAGAGAGAAAAAGTCACAAGGATATAGAGAGAGAAGAGTGAAGGGTCTCCATAGTCTACAATTTTTCTCTTCTTCGAAATTCTACTTTGTTTACTTGCCAAGCAAAATCCAAGAAAAAACCCCAAAAAAGAAAACCCAGATCGGCGATCCAGCAAGAAATCAAATGGGTCAGCAGAAGGCTTTGATCTATGCGTTTGTGGGTCGTGGGAATGTGATATTGGCTGAATACACAGATTTCAGTGGTAACTTCAACTCCATAGCTTATCAGTGCCTTCAGAAGCTCCCTGCTTCCAATAACAAGTTCACTTACAACTGTGATGGTCACACCTTCAATTACCTTGTCGATAATGGCTTCAGTCAGTTCTCTTTTTCTATTTTTCAATTCTCTTTGTTGTTATATAAATAAGTAGCTGTTTCTTTTTCTCTTCTTATTTGTGTTTCTGTTTCTGGGGTTTGCTTACATATGAAAAGGGATCGAAGAAATTTCTGAGAACTGTATGTAAACTCTATTGAAAAAAGTATTCTTTTTTCGAAAATATGATGATTTGACTAGCTCTAGTACTGGAAACCATACTGATCTAAAAAAATATATTACTGTGAACTATGTTATTTTTGTGTTGGGGTTTCCTAATTTTGTTGTACATTTAAGAAAATGTTCACCTTCCAAGATACATTATCTTAGCTGCTTACTTTACTGTGATCTGCTGATTGTATATTTACTTTCAAGTGAAGAGCATCGTAGCTTACTGTCTAACCTACGGAATTCAATAAGCTATTATGAGAAAGATCTGATGCTATTAGAAGATTTATTCTTTTGATATCTTTCACTTTCAGAAATATACCAACGTTGCCTAGTTTGTTAATTAGTGGAGTTACCTATGCTAACTTAATGATTCATCTTGCAGCATACTGTGTGGTTGCTGAGGAGTCCGTTGGAAGACAAGTTCCAATAGCATTTTTGGAGCGTGTTAAGGATGATTTTGTGTCGAAATATGGGGGTGGGAAGGCTGCCACAGCTCCTCCAAACAGCCTGAACAAGGAATTCGGGTGATTTTATTAAATATTTACTTCAGTGGCATGTAAAGGCAGAATGCCGAGTGATCTAACGGATGTGCTTTCTTAAGTGCAGACCTAAGTTGAAGGAGCATATGCAGTATTGTGCTGACCATCCTGATGAAATTAGCAAAATTGCGAAGGTGAAAGCCCAGGTTTCGGAAGTTAAAGGTGTTATGATGGAAAACATTGAGAAGGTAAAATGTCTTCTAATAATTGCTCATTTGCTCACCCTTGTGTCTGGTAGGTAGTTTAACTTTTTACATGATAGCTTGACATTAGATGTCTACTCTTTCTGTGTAATAATGACATGAAATAATACAAGACAAAACCATCCATGCATTTAATGGGAGATTGGGGCCATTGGACAATGGAATTTAAGAATCATTTGGACCTTGGAGAGGTTCCTTACATTAGAGAGACATCAAGGCAAATAGTTCGAATATGATCAAGGACCGTCATTTTTTTTAACTAGCAGTTTTCTGCATGTATGCTATTCTAAAGCTGCCTGCTCACCAGACCAGAGGACCTGTTAGAGTATTTTTGATGAAGTAATTGTTTTCATTGCTGGCATCAAGAAGATGCATAAATTACAAGAGAGTGTAGCAATTGTTAGCTCCTTACAAATGTTTATACTAGTACTAGGGAGCTAACAAAATTCAAAAAACTATCAGGGGAGTCTATAGGGGATAAATAAGCCCAGCTATACAAATACATGGGGCATCTAGCCTTGAGTTTTTGGGGAGAAGTTGATACTCCATCAAAATCACATGCTGTTTCTCTCATTCCAAATGCTCCAAAAAAGGCTGCAGGTATCATCTTCCATACTTTCCTGATGGTGCTGTCAACTTTCCAGTAACTCCAAGACTCAAAAGCATCCCTGATATTATGTGGCATGACCCATCTAAGTCCAAAGAGTGATATAAACATACTCCATAAATCTGCTGCAACAGGGCATTGAAGAAAAAGATGGTTGTGAGTTTCTGCCTCCCTCTGGCACATGTAGCATCTATTCACAATCTGAAAATTTCTCTTGGCTTAAGTTGTCCTTTGTCAGACAAGCCTCATTAAGTGCAGTCCAGTTGAAGCAGATGACTTTGGGTGGCAACTTGATTTTCCATATTAATTTCCAAGGCCAATGGTCAGTTATTACATTATGAGTTCCTGCTAACTTGTAGGCTGCTTTGACTGAGTACTTTCCTGCATCCGCACTACCCCATTTGAACTGGTCAGGTACTAGAGTGTTGTTTGAGAAATTGTTGAGTGAGGAAAGAAGTCTGAGCAGATCCTCATATTCCCAGTCTTGCAAGTTCCTTCTAAATGTTATGTTCCATGAGTTGCCTTCTCTGCACTGATGAAGTGTGATGAACTGTTGAGTCTGAATCACTAACCATTTGAAAGAGAGCAGGGTAGTCATTCCTTAGGGGTGTGTTGCCTAGCCATTTGTCCTTCCAGAGTTTTATTTGCTGTCCATCTCCAACTGCGAAGTGCTGGTTTTGTGAGAACTCCTCCCAGAGTTTGCAGATGCTCTTCCAAACTCCAACTCCATGTGGTGCTCTGGATAGCTTGGCACACCAATGGCTTTGGGTTCCATGCTTGGCATTGACAACTTTCTTCCATAGGCTCTGCTCCTCCTGTGTATATCTCCAAAGCCATTTCATCAATAAGCATTTGTTGTGCAAAGCTAAGTCCCTGACCCCTAGTTCACCTTGGTGCTTTGGTAAGATAACTTTAGACCACTTTACCGGGTGGAACTTGTGACCATCTTTAGTCCCTTCCCATAGAAAGTTCCTTCTGATCTTGTCAAGCTGCTTCAGGACCTTACTAGGCATTGGAAAGAGTGGCATCTGGTAGGCTGGGATGCTGTCTAGGACACTACTGATTAGAGTTAGTCTTCCACCCATAGACAAATGCTGCAGCTGCCAAAAAGCAAGTTTCTTTTCAAATTTCTCAATAACCCCACTCCATATAGCTTCTGACTTGTTAGAGTATTTGAAGCCTGTATCCTTCGTTGTTTAGTTTAAATTGTGTAACCTAGACGAAACAAGACAGGAAAGGGTATGATTAAGGGGGTGATAAAAGGGGCTCTTATTTGAATAAATGAAGAGGTAGTTGTCCTTCACTATCCTTTGATCTCAATTCTGACATTGTCACATTTGTAGTTCGTTTATGGTTCTGGACAACTCAAATAACAGGGTATAAGATTTTTCCCTGGCAATCACCTAGATCCAACCTCGGATTCTAGGTGGGCTATTTTATAATGTCAAAATCTTTACATGGAGAGCGGAACTACCTCAAACGTCCAAAAACCTCTCTTTTTCGAAAATGCAGAACATGCAGAAAGCTATGTAAGAGACAGATCATATCTATCCCCTGTTTATGAAAGGTATAACTAAATAATTGAGTGAGGTGAGGAGTCTCCTCACTGCAATTTAATAAACTGCACAATGAAATCTACTAGGAATTCTTAACATATCAAAAATTGAGCAGATTCTTATTATCTGGGGGAAGAGAGTTTACAACAGAGTAATAAGAAATAAGAATCTTGTTGATCATGAGCTGCATAATTAGCTCCGGAGTAACTATGTGATTTCTCATAAAAGTTCTGAGGATAAACTTGCCATGTTTTTCCTCCTAACTCTAGAATCCTAGAGCTAAATTTGTAACTTTCTTTGATCATTCCACAACACTCCAAATGGAGTGGAATGGATAACGGGGATATATAGCCGACCCAAACTAGCTTGGAGTTTAAGTGTAGTGGCTGCTGATGTACTCGGCTAACACTCCACTGCACTACATTAAGTATATGTCCGATTGTTTGGAGAGTGGTTCTACATAAGAAATACAATTAACCATTATTAATATCCATAAGTTCCATATTAGAAATGATTATTGTGATTTGCTTGTATTGCCTTTTCATTTCAAAATCTTTCCTTTCATATGTTATGCTTTTCACTCTGCTGGTTGACATCATGAGAGTTGATGTGGTATGTTATCTTTGTTTGAAATTCTAGGTTCTTGATCGTGGAGAAAAGATAGAGCTTCTTGTGGATAAGACGGAGAACCTTCATCACCAGGTTATCAATCTTACATTTAAATGCTTCTTTTGTTTTATTGTTTGCTTTCTGTGTTATCTTACCACCGATGCTGGTGCAATTTTCCTACACATTGGGAATGGGATTGACTCTTGTTGGTGTTCAATCTTCATATGGACCCATAGGATGGGATAGAACCTCGATCGGAACATTTTTTATTTTTTTTTGCATTTTAACTTGAGGTTACATGTAGCTAATGTTACTCTGTGGTTTGCAAGTGAGCTACAAGTGTGCAACCAACTTGCTTTTGGATGTCGTTCAGCTCATTCTGGGTTGGGTGCTAACTTCACTGATGGTGGGGCTCATCAGGCATTTGCTTTATGTGTTGCCTGGTGTTCTAACTTTATCCATAGGCGGAGGTGGTTAGAGTTTCAACAAATTGACGCCGCCTTTCATTTGCTTGATTGTTGCCTGCCTATCTTCCATCTTTGTTCTTGTTTTTCTGCTGACATCGTATTTAGTCTGTCTTTTCCATAAATCTATGACATTTTGCTTGATCTGGCATTCATATCTTCCTCAACCTACACAAAAGAAGTAAAAGAAGATTACCATTTTGCTTGCCCCTTCTTTATGTTGTAGTGAGATGTGTTCTGGTGCTGTATAGGTAGCTACTAATCTGATGCATGGCAATATCTGTGTGACAACTAAAGATATTATGATATGTATCCTTGTCAATTTTGATCTGTTCAATATAACATTTGCTGTCAACTTTCCCCCCCCAAAAAGTTTTGTTGTCAAGGTTTGACTACACTTTTCATAAAAATAGGAATTACTTTTATTGTTGTTCTTCCCTCCAACTTTTGTGTGATAAACTTCCAACTTTGTTGTAGTTAACCAAGATTATTAAACCAGCCATAGTACAGAGCTCAACCGACTGTTGTACCAAGTTTTCTTTTGCCCCAAAGCAAAGTTTGTGTTATCTGTATATAAGCAATCACCAATTCCAGTGGTCTTCTTTGATTGTAACAGGCACAAGACTTCAGGAATACTGGAACCCAAATCCGGAGGAAAATGTGGCTGCAAAACATGAAGATCAAGCTGATAGTGTTAGGTATCCTGATTGCTTTGATCCTCATCATTGTCCTCTCAGTTTGCAAGGGGTTCAATTGTGGAAAGTAAACATGTTTATGTTGTGATGCCTGCAATTCTACGAAAAGCTTCGTCCTATATCAGCATTGATGATTCTACGAGAAAAGAGACAGATGTTATGTTCTGTATGTATTAGTCTATTAGAGTACTCACTGTTTCTGTTTGTTGGAGCAGAAAGGATCCGTTTTGTTTTATTTACGTTTGGGTCGAAATGTCATAGTATATGATGTCATTGTGAGATCGTTTTGTGCTGTGAATGATTTGTTCCTTACAGAAGGAAAAAACTTGCAATGCTAAAGGAAATTTTACCTCCTGTAGCAAAGGTATACACCCTATTTATTATAAATTAAAATTATTTTAAAATATTGTTTTCTATAGTTACCTTTTATATTTTATAGCAAAATAAATATTTATGGTATATACTACCATTGAGGCATGAAATATGCTATTTATGTTTTTTCTCTGTTAGACAATTGGACATACTTATTTTTAAGTTGATTGTCGTTACTGTATTCATGAATACATGGCGCGAATACATGTATTCACATGCGCATACATCTGGATTACCATGATTTTAGGTGCTTTTTACTGTTGTATTTATGAATACAACGCGAATATACATCTGAATTGCCATGATTTTAGGTGCTTTTTACTGTTGTATTCATGAATACAACAACACGAATACATATGAATACATGCACGTATAGCTGGACTGTCCTGATTTTTGGCGCTTTTTGTTGCTGTATTGATGGATACCTGGCGCGAATACATGCGCGTACAGCTGGACTGACCTGAATTACAACAACGCGAATACATGTGAATACATGCGTGTACAACTGGACTTGCCTGATTTTAGGCGCTTTTCGCTGCTATATTCATGAATACATGGTGCGAATACATGTGAATACATGCGCATGGTGGGTCGGGCTGGGTTGGGATTTTTTAGGCCCATACTGTCACGCCCCAAAATCCGAGGAGCGCGACCGACGCTCAACCGAGTAAACTCGACTGAGCAAGCCTGTTAGGTTTCATTCTACCCAAACTAATTCATAAATTAATAAGAGATGAATTCCATTAATCATCTTAGTAAGCATTGCATTAACAACTCCCATTTCATTTCCAATGGCAGCTTAAATCATAATTATAAAAAAGATATTACAAGTTTTAAAATTCTTTGCTAAACATCAATATTTCTACTTTAATTCCAATACTCGACACTACCCACAACCTGTCTACGGAGCCTCTAAACACAACTGAAGAGTAATGTAATATGGAAATGCCGGTAACAAGGCTCCGACTATACCTCAAATACAAAGTACACGATGAACAGATGAAATAGGACCCCGAAACAAAGTGGGGCTCACCAAGTCAGCTGAAAGGATGATGCGGCACTAGCTGCGACCAACACTACCTGCTATAGAAACACCTACATCCATTTAAAGACGTAGCGCCTCCGGCAAAAGGGACGTTAGTGCCATCGAATAGCACTAGTATGTATAATTAAACACCATCAAATTATAAAGAACTTTCATACACAAATAAAGAAATCACAGGTATCACTCCAAAGCTTTAAACGATCACAACATTATCAACGTGAAAGAATTACACAACCTTCACATCATGTTTCCATATCTTTTAGTTGGGCATGTCATACTGTTCCACATCGTTCATATTACCACCGCTATCTTGAGCGAAGTCCGATCTCGACCCGATCGGCTAGGCCATCTCCCGGAGACGTTACCAATATTCTATTCACACTTTCCAGTTTCAATCATCAATGCATAACTGCCATGTGTATATGTCATGGCGTCCGATCACGACCCGATCGGCTAGGCTGCCTTGCCGAGGCGTTACCATTTTCCATTATTCATCTCACTCCAATCTTTGGTTACACATGTATTAGTTTACCGGCACCTGAGGCCACAATTTTCACATTCCACAATTCACGTTTCACATTGTTCCCATTTTCAACATTAGGTTTGTAATTCAAGAGAGTATGGCACACAAGAACAAATAAGGTTGTAGGCATAGATGAGACTTCATGTAAATGGCACAACAACTCACTTCAATTTCAATCTAAGGTCTAAGCATTTCGATACATGATTCATAGTCCTTGCACCTTTTCAAATTATCAAGAATAACACGTTGGTCAATTTGAGACACAGTTTCCACGCATATAAGGTTGCAACTCCAAGTCAAGTGAAATAACAATCAATACAACAATTCAATTTAATCTTACCATACTCAGACAACCAACGATGAAGCTCAATTTCTAAAAGACGGAGTTTTAGCCATACATACATTGTTTAAGCTTTCCTTAAGTTACTACAACGTTCTGGAAATTCTAGCAATCCCAATCTACTTTGAGACATAACAAAATTGAGCACAAATTAGGATGGTATTCATAGTTTCAGCTCATTTGAGCATTTTATCAAATAGTAGTTGGGCATCTTGATTTCAAATCTCTTTTACAAGGTTTCCTTCATTCCTCAACCCAATCTTTACTTATTTATGTTTAACAATCTTTTCACAAACCTAATTTGTACATGCATGTATACATAGTAGTATTACACCCAAGAATCATACCTCAATACCCCACCTTATACCCCGAACTCGAAATTAAAGTCTAGGGTATAGAACCTTACCTCTTAGATGAACAACTTGTGATTGGGTTCTTTGATTCTTGAAAATTGATGCAAGATTGGATGATTGAATATTGGGTTCCTCCTTCTCTCTCTAAAATGCTCTCATCTCTCTCTAAAGTCAGTAAGAAATGACCCCAAAATGAACCCCAAAGCCTATATATTAAAATGGGGTCGGGTTATAAAAATAGGAAGATTAACCCTCCGAAGTCGGGTTTGCGATTGCAGAATGGACCGCAAAACATGAATGTGGGTCGCAAAATGCATCGCAGAATCGGTGCCCAAAACTGGGCTACACTGGTCCGGTTTGCGACCAGATTTGCGATCGCAGAATTGACGCAGGATAGCATTTTTCCAGCCTTTGGTAATTTGATCATAACTTTGTGTAGGAATGTCCAAATGACGAACGGTTTGAAGAGTTGGAAAGTAGACTCAAAGACCGTTCATTTGATAGGTTGTTCATCACATAAAACCTTACACATATTTAAATATGCTTGTTCAAAGTGTGGTCTTGTGCAAACTCAATTGGAATCTATCCTATTATAAAATTTTCCAATGTGACTTAGGCTTAGGCCTTTCCTTGGGCCCCAAATTACTTACCATAAAACTTGTACACTTATTTACCAAATTCAATTGATGTCCATCATGTTAATAGCACATAAAATGTTATACTTAGCCTATGTGGTACCCCGAAATCCTAAATTACTTAGCGAAATTTTCTGGGGCCTTACATTCTCTCCCCCACCTAGGATCATTCGTCCTCGAATGAGGAGTAGAGCCTGACCGAAATACCTAACACAACATATCTCTTTTCTACCCTACCTCAAGTCCTTAAATTTTGACCAACTCCCAAATTTTTCAGAAATTTCGACAGAGTCTTCTTTGTAACTAGGCCTATCCACCTGTCAGAGAACCACCAAAACCATCCTAACGACACTTCCACAACGAGACAAAGCACCACAATGTATACATCGACAATACCAGTTTCACCATTACAAGCACTACATTATCACGATGATACCTGGACATGGACTACACATTTGTAAATCATAACACCTATAAGGTACCTTTCAAATCAAAACCAACTGTTATACAATCAAGAGAAAATACCTTATTTCCACAATACTCTTGGCCTTCAATGTGGCCTTTTATACTTATAGGCTCTTCCATAACACATTCACGGAAACAACCCCAACCTCTAAACTTATCTAACAAGGATGACAGTGTGACGACCCAAGGGGTCATCACCGTAATTCTTCCTTGTTCCGTGCTCCCGAGGCCTTGAAAACCTCACTTTTAGTTGCCTCGATTGGCGTACGTAGTTCGGGCGCGTAGCCGGAAAGTTTTTTTATGTTAGAATATGTGAATTATGTGAAACATTTGATGAATTTTGGTATTAATATGCATAATGTTGACATCGGTCAACATTTTGGGTAAATGGACCCGGATCTGTGATTCGACGGTCCCGGAGGGTCCGTAGAAAAATATGGGACTTGGGCGTGTGCCCGGAATCAAATTTTGAGGTCCCAAGCCCGAGAAATGAATTTTTGAAAGAAATTGTTTTTCTGAAATTTGATATGAAAATTTGAAATGAAAAGGAGTTAGAAAATATAGGTATCGGGCTCGTATTTTGGTTCCGACGCCCGGTACAAGTCTTAAATATGTGTTAAGCACTATCTGTAAAGTTTGGCTAAAAACGGACGTCATATGACGTGTTTCGGACTAAAAATGGAGAATTTGAGTTATGAAAGTTGAAGAAAAGAAAATCATGTGTTTGAGGCTTGATCCTATGTATATGATGTTATTTTGGCGATTTGATCGCACGAGTAAGTCCGTAAGATGTTTTTAAGGTTGTGTGCATGTTTGGTTTGGAACCCCGAGGGCTCGGGTGAGTTTTGAATGGGGCCCGGGAGGTCTTGGACTTAAGAAAAATGGAGGTTCAGGTGTTGCAGACACCAGCGCGGCCGCGATCATTTCCGTGCGGTCCGCGCTGGAGCCGCGCGGCCGCGATGCATTTTTGTGTGGTCCGCGTGGCTGAGTCTAAGGGCTAGGGTTTCAGGTTAGCCAGCGCGGCCGCGCACCAAAACAGTGCGGTCCACGCTGGAAGGGTTCAGAGAAGCCCCACTTTTCTCCCACTCGGCGCGGCCGCAACACATTTTTGTGCGGTCCGCGCCAGGTCCTCAAAAAGGTATACAAGTTCGGAAATCTCAGTCATTTTTCAATTTTCAAAAAGAAACCCAAAACCTAAGAGGCGATTTTCCAAACAACTTTTCTTCTCCAAAATGATTGGTAAGTGATTTCTAACTTAATTTCTTTATCCCTTAACATCTTTTAATATAATTTCAACTTCAAATCAAAGATTTTCATGGGGAAAATTGGGTGTTTTGGGTAGAATCTAGGTTTTCTACAAATTGAGAAGTTGGACCTCAATTTGGGGTCCGATTTAAAAACAAATCATATATTTGGATTCGTGGGGAATGGGTAACCGGGTTTTGGTCCGAACCTCGAGTTTCGACCACGTGGGTCCGGGGGTATTTTTGACCTTTTTGGGAAAAACCTTAAAAAAATCTATTTTCATGCATTGGGGATGATTCATTTAGTAATTATTAATGTGATTAAGTAACTTATGACTAGATTCGAGCGGATTGGTGGTGGAATCAAGAGGTAAAGCTATACTAGAAGCGTGAGTTGAGTTTGGAGCATTCGAGGTAAGTGTTTGTTCTAACTTTGGCTTGAGGGAATAGGATTAGGATGATATTTGCTACTTGCTAATGTGGAGTACGGTGTATAGGCATGGTGACGGTTATCTATGCACCGGAGTCTAGCATGACCGTGAGTCTTGATTGCTTTTAATTCGAATAATGTGACACAAGCTCCTTGTTTATTTGATAAGTTTCATATAATGTGAACGGTTGAGGAAGAATGATTTAAAAGGAGAATGTGTTGTGAATACTCCCTTGCCGGGATGTGTAGACTGATATATTTATTCTCCCTTGTCGGGATATTTGGGCTGTTAGCTGTACCCTCGCTGGGTTAAAGGTATTGAGTTGTTATTCTCCCTTGAAGGGGTCTACTATATGAAGTCAGATATTATGAACTATATTATGGGATCGTGTGGCACACCGTCCACTTATATATGATATTATGGGATCGTGTGGCACGCCGTCCACTTGGTTATTGGCCTCTGTTGCCGGTGACATATTGAGCACTGTGATAAAGATGAATTGGGATCGTGTGGCACGCCGTCCACTTGGTTATTGGCCTCTGTTGCCGGTGACATATTGTGCACTGTGATAAAGATGAATTGGGATCGTGTGGCACGCCGTCCACTTATATATGATATTATGGGATCGTGTGACACACCGTCCACTTATATATATGATATTATGGGATCGTGTGGCACACCGTCCACTTATATATGACATTATAGGATCGTGTAGCACGCCGTCCACTTATATATATATATATATATACACACATCATGGGAGCCGGAGTCTCTTCTTCTTATTTCCGATATTTCATTTTTATCTGTTACTCCCCGATAGCATGTCCCCTCCTAGCTTTACTTTGTATTATCTTGTTATTGTTTTCTTGCACTTGTTGTATATATATCTGTACAGGTTAATTGTGGTAGGTACGGTCTAGCCTCGTCACTACTTCGCCGGGGTTAGGCCAGGTACTTACCAACACATGGGGTCGGTTGTGCTGATGCTACACTCTGTGCATTTTTGGTGCACAGATCAGGGAGCAGCTTACGGACCGCAACAGTAGGATTCTGGGAGCTATCTTCAGTCCAGGGACTCTCGAGGTAGCCTAGCTGGCATTCGCAGGCCGAAGTCCCTATCCATGTTTTTTTCCGTTTGTTCATCTTGTATCAGACAAACATGATGTATTTCCTTTTCAGACATTATTTGTAGTATTCTGTAGTAGTCCGTGAGCTAGTGACACCAGACCTTGGGTAGTGATGTGTATTAAACTTCCGCACTTTTGGTTTTCAGTTGCTTTAGATTTAAAGTCTTCCGCTTATATTTTGTCTCGTTTATTATATTGTTTGAAAGAAAGCAGGAAAGGTGTTTTAAATATTTGGCTTGCCTAGCTCCGATAGTAGGCGCCATCACGACACCCGATGGTGGGAAATCCGGGTCGTGACAGACAGTTAGATACCTCGCATGAGCTAACTATTTATTAACATTCACCTTCAATAATTTTCACCAGGATGATACACAAATGATCTCCACCTACCTTCTTAGACATAGATATATGAAAACACCAATTTATGAGGAACAACTTTGGGGAAACATCATACTCCTAGTGCGACCTAATGGGAAATGTGCTTGCGTACCCTTCATCATCAACTCACGTAACCTCTACAGGGGAGAATTTTGAGAATAACTGGTTCACCCTCCTGAATTCTAAATCTCTATGCGAACACCTAAACTAAACTCGTGGTGACCTTCACGATTACTCTAGGATGTGCTATAATAAATTGACCATAAAATTACCTATTGAATATATGTGATCACAGGAGGATGATCCCCATTTGACATGTTTGGACCTTCAATACCTAATAAATTTAATGCAATGAGGAACACAGAGTTCAAGATTGGGTTGGAGTTATCCAGGAATTCATTAATGCGCTGAGAAAAGTACTTTCTGAGGTTATATGCTAAGGGACATGAAAGTTACAACTAACGATGCTGACATGGTTAATCATTGTGACGACATCAATTATTACACAAATGAGGCATAGGGGTAAGTAGTACATTGGCAATAGGAATCATTAAGGAGGAATATTCAAGTACATGACCTAGTCGTCTCCTAGAGTGTAGGAAAAATCAATTTACACTCTGGCACCTTGAATGCGATATGGGATTCAAAATATATGAAGTGGAATTACACTCCTGACGTTGGCTGACACAAGGAATCTATGCCATAAGCCCATGAGGATGAAAATGAAGTTAAACACTTATGAGATTATCATAATTCAAACCGCTTAACCCTCCATGACAATTAATCCTATATGAGAGAACTAAAGATACGACAACTTGTCTTCCAAATCAATATGCTCATGATATGTGCAAAAATCTGAAGGCATCTAATCTCACCCTTTCACGAGTAAAACCACATAGCTAGGACATCTAGATGTTGGGATGAAATCATGTATTGGTTAGTGGCGTTTTAAAGGTTAACATGATGCTCCGGGGAGAAAGACAAATGACACTCCTATCCACCCAAGGAGGTGGAATACAATACCAAGGGTAGCAAAACTCCCCTCACATGACAATGATGTAGTCAATTATTTTAGAAGTCGAGTGAGCAGAAGGCCACGTAACCTATCCAATCCGACCCATTTAAGACTTTTTGAAAAGAGGACGCACTTTGGTTTGAAATCATGGCAATTTAAGCTTGCACTTTAAGGCAAATCATTACTTTTGAAACCTATGAGACAAGCCATCGTAGTCCTAGAGAATCATCAACAATGGCAAGAAAATACTTAAAATCATTACGAGTTGGTATAGAACAAGGCCTCAAAGTGCCCACATGGATAAGTTTGAAAGAATGAGACGTCTTAATGCATTTATCAGGGAAAAGTAACCTAGGTTATCTAGTTACAGGGACAAGCAGAGCAGGTAAATGATTGTTAGAAGAACATCTACAAGGAATACCAACATTATTTATTTATTCTAACAAAAGGAATATGTCCCCACCCTTGATGCTATATGACTTCCTCTTTGATGCCATAAAACATAAAATGAGTTTTTTTTTACAATGAGAGTTATCAGATGAAAATAGATGGTAAGGCAGCACAACTAAGAGCACCGCTTGGAATCGACAAGCTTAATAGAGTTAAAGACATTAGAAGTCTATAGAAAAAAGGAAATTTGCCCACTCTCAGGGCACTTGTAGAGTACATAAAAGTGAGGTTAATTAAATCAGATCATATAGTTGGATAACTAGTCGAGACACTGAGATAATATCACATTGAAGATTACGGGTAAACAACACATGATGCAAGACAAATAAAAAGAAAGTAAGAGAGCCTTATGGAAGTAACCTTTACATTGTAACCACTAGGAATGGTGGTAATATAAAGCGATTACGGGAAGCTAAATTTTTGAAAGAAGATCTATGTATGTAGTCACGTGATGTATAACTCCAGGATTCCAAAATCCAATTATGTTTAGCAACTCTACTTCATAATGAAGTAATACAACACACTTCTACACAACCAGCTATTACAAGCCACACTGGGAGATGCTATAAGACTTGACTGAGAGAAAAGCTTTGACATATGAATGTGTTACTAGGTGTATTTCTCCTTGGTCAGCCCAAAACCCAAAAGGCGAGAGTTAGATTGATAAGCAGATCGTTGGACTAGCACATATGTAGATAATCCATTATCGAAAGGAGATTATTCAATCTCAGCAGTTGCGGCATGCTATCAACCCTTGATGAACTTGAAGTGAGGTGGGAATCCAACGAGATAGTGTAAAATGATCACGGAAGATTTGCAGATGTTCATAATGAGTTCCCCATAGGTTTGGACTTGAGGAATACCTAGACACTAATTAAAGATAGAAAGACAAGAGAAATAGACGTTGCGCTACGATAAGATAACCTCCAAAGGTGCTCTTGGTCTTGATGGGGAGCGTAGTAAGGGTCCTTACGAGAAAGGAAGTATTACAATGACACATAGAAGGATATGTTCTCTCATGGTTATCGAATAAGTGTTGGGAAACTAGCACAATGAATTCACTAACTAAAGAACACAATTAACACATGTTGTGGAGATGTAAAGAGAAAATAAACATTTGTTATAAGCTGGACATGTTTCTGCTATATCAACCCCCAAATGCAATATACGACTACGCCACGAGAAACCACAATACTAGGACCAAGTGATCTACTTACTGCGAGATGTCCCAAGTGGTCACAAAAGTTATACTAAGATGGTGACACAAGATCTTCCTATGCAGGGGATGTGAGGATCTCAATTTTTAGAGAGACTTTATGCACACGGTGACCAATTCGATTGACATGCACTCATGTGATAGGTGTTAAGTTATGATCTTATGTTACTAGACAGTGAAAAGGTTTTATGATGATACTCGCAAGAGAGTAGATTGACTGTTCCAACCATATAAGCCATATACACAACTGAGTAAAAGAGTGACTTGTGAAAGATCACAACACTGAGATGCTTTACATGGAACTTGACACCACATAGGTAAACTTTACGACGGTGCAGGCATAGGCACAAATGAGCAGACGTTGTCCATAAAAAAGATTTTGTAAGAAATTCATCGGGTATAGTCCCTTGTTGAGAATTTAGGAAAGCAAGTCGGAAGTGCTAATCCTAGAGTCATAACTCCATTCAAGGACACAATTATAGAACTTAGTTCCACGAGAATGTAAATAAGAGGATTTGTAATAGAGTGGATTCACGAATAATGCGTCTCGTTCAAAGAGTCGATACATGCAATGTTTTGTTATTCAACACCTTGTTAAGACCTTGTTTATGAGAATTCTTCAATAAGGATGTACACATGCAATGAGTAAAATTTTTGGGTTGTTCATAATGATGTACTAGGGAGTGACTTACTTGGTGACTTTAGGTTGATAGGGCAATAACTTAATCGATTCCCCTCGACTCCACATCCCTAACACACGTCGGTAACATACCAATATACTACATTATCTGGTGGTACAGTGAGATTAATAGGAATAAGGGCACTCCCCTCTTAGCGATAGGTTCTACCAATCCCTCCACAGCTCAATACATTCTCCTAACAAGTCCTTGGGCAGTCCACTCAAACTCAATGGTGGGATCACTACTCTTTCATGACTTCAAATTCGCGGATTATGGTATCATGATTACTCATTTTGAGAGTAAGGCTTGGAGAGAAAACTAACTCCCTAACTTGAGCTCTATCACACGATTGGAGTATCAAGGAAGGGTGAAATTCCTAAATGTCTGAATAGCCTCCAATTTATAGATGTGGTCGACTACACACCGATAAGAAGGACTCTACTAGACACAGCTCCGAGACATCCTAGGACACTTTAAAACCTTAGGCTCTGATACCAAGTTTATCACGCCCCAAAATTCGAGGAGCGCGACCGGCGCTCAACCGAGTAAACCCGACTGAGCAAGCCTGTTAGGTTTCATTCTACCCAAACTAATTCATAAATTAATAGGATATGGACTCTATTAATCATCTTAGTAAGTATTGCATTAACAACTCCCATTTCATTTCCAATAGCAGCTTAAATCATAATTATAAAAAAGATATTACAAGTTTTAAATTTTTTTGCTAAACATCAATATTTCTACTTTAATTCCAATACCCGACACTACTCAAAACCTGTCTACGGAGCCTTTAAACACAACTGAAGAGTAATGTAATATGGAAATGCCGGTAACAAGGCTCCGGCTATACCTCAAATACAAAGTACATGATGAACAGATGAAACAGGACCCCGAAACGAAGTGGGGCTCCCAAGTCAGCTAAAAGGATGATGCGGCACTAGTTGCGACCAACACTGCCTGCTATAGAAACACCTACATCCATTTAAAGACGTAGCGCCCTCGAAAAAATAGACGTTAGTGCCATCGAATAGCACTAGTATGTATAACTAAACACCATCAAATTAGAAAGAATATTCATATTCAAATAAAGAAATCACAGGTATCACTCCAAAGCTTTAAACGATCACAAAATTATCAATATGAAAGAATTACACAACCTTCACATCATGTTTCCATAGCCTTTAGTTGGGCATGTCATACTATTCCATCTTGTTCACATTACCACCGCTATCTTGAGCGGAGTCCGATCTCGACCCGATCGGCTAGGCCGTCTCCCGGAGACGTTACCAATATTCTATTCACACTTTCCAGTTTCAATCATTAAAGTATAACCGCCATGTATATATGTCATGATGTCCGATCACGGCCCGATCGGCTAGGCCGAATTACCGAGGCGTTACCATTTTCTATTATTCATCTCACTCCAATCTTTGGTTACACATGTATTAGTTTACCGGCACTTGGGGCCACAATTTTCACATTCCACAATTCACGTTTCACATTGTTCCCATTTTTAAGATTGGGTTTGTAATTCAAGAGAGTATGGCACACAAGAGCAAATAAGGTTGTAGGCGTAGATGAGACTTCATGTAAATGGCACAACAACGCACTTCAATTTCAATCTAAGGTCTAAGCATTTCGATACATGATTCATAGTCCTTGCACCTTTTCAAATTATCAAGAATAGCATGTTGATCAATTTGAGACACAGTTTCCACGCATATAAGGTTGCAACACCAATTCAAGTGAAAAGCAATCAATACAACAATTCAATTTAATCTTACCATACTCACACAACCAACGATGAAGCTCAATTTCTAAAAGACGGGGTTTTAGCCATACATACCTTGTTTAAGCTTTCCTTAAGTTACTACAACGTTCCGAAAATTCTAGCAATCTCAATCTACTTTGAGACATAACACAATTGAGCACAAATTAGGAAGGTATTCATGGTTTCAGCTTATTTGAGCATTTTATCAAATAGTAGTTGGGCATCTTGATTTCAAATCTCTTTTACAAGGTTTCCTCATTCCCCAACCCAATCTTTACTTATTTATGTTCAACAATCTTTTCACAAACCTAATTTGTACATGCATGTATACATAGTAGTATTACACCTAAGAATCATACCTCAATACCCCATCTTATACCCCAAACTCGAAATTAAATTCTAGGATATAGAACCTTACCTCTTAGATGAAGAACTTGTGATTGGGTTCTTTATTCTTGAAAATTGATGCAAGATTGGATGATTGAATGTTGGGTTCCTCTTTATCTCTCTAACTCTCATCTCTCTCTAAAATCAGTAAGAAATGACCCCAAAATGAACCCCAAAGCCTATATATTAAAATGGGGCCGGGTTATAAAAATAGGAAGATTAACCCTCCGAAGTTGGGTTTGCGATCGCAGAATGGACCGCAAAACATGAATGCGGGTCGCAAAATGCATCGCAGAATCAGTGACCAAAACTGGGCTACATTGGTCCGATTTGCGACCAGATTTGCGATCGCAGATCAAGTATGCGGACCGCATAATGGTTTTTATGATCGCAGAATTGACGCAGGATCGCATTTTTCCAACCTTTGGTAATTTGATCATAACTTTGTGTAGGAATGTCTAAATGACAAACGGTTTGAAGCGTTGGAAACTAGACTCAAAGACCTTTCATTTGATAGGTTGTTCATCACATAAAACCTTACACATATTTATATGTGCTTATTCAAAGTGTGGTCTTGTGCAAAGTCAGTTGGAATCTTAGCCTATTATGAAATTTTCCAATGTGACTTAGGCTTAGGCATTTTCTTGGGCCCCAAATTACTTACCATAAGACTTGTACATTTATTTATCAAATTCAATTGATGTCCACCATGTTAATAGCATATAAAATATTATAATTAGCCTACGTGGCACCCCAAAATCCTAAATTACTTAGCAAAATTTTCTGGGGCCTTACACGTACGGGTTATGGTCCGGGCCGGTTACGGGTTGGGGCTTACCGGGTTTAACAGATTCGGGTTCATCCGGATAAAAATTGAACTGTAAGGGTTACCGGTTGAGGGGGCCGGCCGGGTTTAGTGTATTTTTTAATTTTTTTTTGTATTTTGTCTAACTATTGTAAGTTATATTAACATAAAGTATTAACATAAAGAATACAAGGAAGATGGGAAAAAATTGCACTTATAAATTGCGAGTGCTACATTTATTTCAAAATTACAAAATTAAAGTTTGCATTTAAAAAGTGAATTAACAAAAATAGTAAAACTAAATTTTCATGCATAAATTAATAATACTTCATATAAATCTAACAAACTAAAACATTAAGCATAAATACGTCTAATAATTTTAAAATAACACAAATTGTCTTAATATCTTAAATACGAATTTTCCGGAGGACGCTCAAGACAATACTTTATATGCCTCCTTAAACTACCTGTGCCAAACCCTGAACGATGATTTAAGACTTGACCAAAGTTCTTGCACTTTACTTTCTGACCTTCTTCACTTTCTTCTACCACCTCAAAGTGTTGCCAAACATATGAGCGCACTCTAGAAGTATGAGACATGATTTAACTTGAATTGAGATTTGAGAATTGAGATTGAGAAATGAGAATTGAGAGATGAGTGAAGAAATGAGGAAGAGGAGGGGGGGGGTATTTATAGTTTTAGAGAAGGTTAATTTTGTAAATTGAAAAAGGTTAAATTTTAATGAAAAAAGATGCTATTTATGCAATTAAGGGTGTTAAGCAACGGATCCCTGCCAGGGGTGACCGTTGCCAATGGTTAATGGACCCCACAGATTTCAAAAAAATTTAAAAAACAAATAAAAAATATTTAGCCATTGTACCAGCCCGGTCCGGGCCGGTTAAACCGGTACACGGTATTGTTCACGTGGACCGGGTTTGACTGGTCCGATTAACCGTTCAAAAAAAAATAAACAGACCAACCTCTCTACCCCTCCTACCCAGCCCCACCCGACCTCTATGTACCGGGCCGGTCCGGTTCCGGTTTTTTTCAGTCTGGGCCGATCTAGTTACGGGTCAACCCGACCCGTTAGACACCCTTAGCGCGAATACAGCAAATACACTACCGCGAATACACTACCGTAATAACTGAATAGTAGTTATAGGAAGTAATTATGTATATGATAGCTATAGGACGTTAATAGCCACTAAACAATAGTGATTTCTGAAAATTCCTCTAGAAAGGCGCTTTTTACTATTGTATTCATGAATACAACAACGTGAATATATGTGAATACATGCACGCACAGTTGGACTGCCCTGATTTTGGGCACTTTATGTTGCTATATTCATGGGTACATGGCGCGAATACATGCGCGTACAGCTGGACTGCCCTGAATTACAACAACGCGAATACATGTGAATACATGCATGTACAACTGGACTTGCCTGATTTTAGGTGCTTTTCGCTGTTATATTCATGAATACAAGGCGCAAATACATGCTTATACAACTGAATTACCCTGATTTTAGGCGCTTTTTGCTGCTGTATTCATGAATACAGCAGCGCGAATACAACGAATACACTACCGGAATAACTGAATAGTAGTTATAGGAAGTAATTATGTATATGATAGCTATAAGATATTAATAACCACTAAATAATAGTGATTTCTGAAAATTCCTCTTAAACAAATTCAAATTTCATAGAGTTGATTTAGGTTAGGTTTTGACTCTTTTACAGTAAATTGGTAAACTTGCATACTACAACACTCGAAGAGGTCTCAAGTCCTATGGATAGATTAGAACACAAGTAGACTGCAAAAAAAGGCTAGACTTGTACATTTTTCTTTATGAAAATGATGTATTTTTCATTTATCTTTTTATTTCCTCTAACTATGTTTCTTTACCTTCTTGCTAAATCCATTTATTGTTTTATTTATGTTTTTTCCCGTTAACGCTCAAATCCATTAGAGATTGTTTGGTACATGGGATAAAGAAAATAATCGGGGATAAAAGTTGAGATTGTTTTATTCTATACTTAGTTACAAGTTTAAACTAATTTCGGGATAAATTTTACACTAAACTGGAAGGTGGGATAGCTAACTCACACGATGGAGTATCGACAAATATTGTGCCAGACGACCTAAGGTATTAAAAATCTTGTTACGAAGAAGATATTCTACATGCCATAAGAGTTTGTTTGGATGGTTGTTCCCCATTGTATCGTATTGTGTTGTTATCCCAAAACAATATTTGTTTTGATTGTTTCATTAAAACTGGTTGTATTGTATTGTTAAATCCATTGTTTCGGAATAATGAAAAGTACCCTTTTTTGAAACAACCAATTTGGTATGGTTCTCCAACCTATAACCTACTTTTTTCTTCCAGAATTTCTGCCGCTAACGTTAAAGGTGTTTTGCCGCCTTCTGTTTTATTTTTTTCTCGTAATTTGCTTTAACTCAATTCTAATTAGGCTCCTTTGTTTTGCCTTCTTCCGTCTCGCTCCTTTGTTCTGCTTTCTTAAAGTGTTTTGCCTTCTTCTGTTTTATTTTTTAAATTATTTTTATGCATAATTTATGATAAATTTGATATTTAAACAATTGAGGGTATTTTAATAAACTTATCAGTTACAGTACAGTATGATACAGTCAAACCAAACAGCAAAATATTATTTAACAATAACAAACAATACAATCTATCCAAACATTGTATTCATAAAACGATACAATACAATACAATACATTATAAAACGATGGGGAACAATGATCTAAATAGAGTGTAAATTATTATGACGCAAGTCTTTCGTCTTTATTCTTTTTCTCTCAGTTTCAACTTTAATTATTAGTCTTTGATTTTTCTTTTTGAATTTAGGTTCTATGTATTTGGTTGTTTTGTTGGAAGGAAAGAAAAATGATCATGACATATAATATGTACAAAAGAATACTATGTTTTATTTGAGAGAACTTCTGGTTGGCCATTATAATAATTCATGCATAATTTTACGCAATATTTGTTTAATGATATTAAATTATAAAGACGTTAAATTATGTGAAAATTTATGTTTTTTTTGTCTTGCTTTATAAACCTAATCAATAGTGTTCCTCTTCCTCCACCTGGCTCAAATTTTTTCCACCAATTAACGATCGGCATACTTTACTAGTAGAGCCAACTTCACTCATCATTTTCTTAATCTAAACAAAAAAAAACTAAAGGAAAATGAAAGTAACAAGAAGGTACACGAGATAACAAAATCTAGTGAGGCGAAATTGCCTAACTAACTTTTGCAGGACTAATTAGAAAATTCAATGGAGTTGAGTAAACACAAAAGAAATGGTAGTGCCCTTTTAGCTAAAACTCTAGTAAAGTCCTTCTACTTTGATTCTCATTGTTCACATGGGCGTCTCCATAAAATGTATGGCCTAAAGCTAAGCTTTAATAAGAGACCTTGTACTTTTTTTATTAGTATATATATACACATATATGCACAAAAACAGTTAGTGTTGCGATTTTTTATACTTGTTATTTATAGTATAACATTCTTAAATGATAAAACCTTTAATTTCACATAGTATTATTATTATTTATATTAGTAAGGGGTAACTTAAATAAATAAGATGTTAGATATGTATTTTCAATATGTTACTTTGATATTGTTGTAAAAGAATATATTTACTAATATGAAGATTTAAGTAATTTAATTCAAAATTCTAAAATATTTTTAGTGTTAAAGAGTAGATAATCTTTCTTTTTTTCTTTTGTCCAAAGTTTCTTCTACTTTTTTTTTTTGCAAACTTTAATATTATCTAACTTGAAATAAAATCATAAAATTCATTATTAAGAAATTTTGGGAACCTAAATAAAAAATTTACTAGTCTCCTACTTGAGCCACATGTCCACCCTGATATTCTCAAGAAATTATAGAGTCTCAATTAAGATAAGATAACAATTAGTGAATGTGTTATTTAGTTACCAAATGTGAATGAAGCTTGTTGAATAACACGTTCATGGGACAGTGATATATAAATACTTGTTAATAATTAATCTGGGCGGCTCAACGTATCTAGTGGCTTAAAATTAAAATATACTAAAAGATCCTTAAATTTCTTTCATAAAATTTATATAATATTGATACAAAAAATTGTAAGAGAACAATGTATAATTTGTGGGTTAGGCACATGTTATATGGTATTGAACTCTCACTATATAAAAATATAACATTAAGTGAAATGGTAAAAGGGTTGAGCCTATTATCGATCGTATTTTGAACATTACGATATTTGTCTCAGGAATTTCTTAATAAAAAAAAAGACACAAAAGAACTTGCTTTCTGATGTGTGGATCAATCAAATGTGACAAAAAGAAATAGCTAATTTAGAGAATTTGAGTTGAAATTAGAAAGTAAAATAGTAAAAAATATGAAAAAAGAAAGAAAGAAAAATAGAATTGATGAGACGATAAATATATTATTGTTATAACTAGTATTTTATTTATGGTGAATGTCTATATTTTAGAGAGATTTTAGTATTTGTTACTTGGTAGCTAAGTCACTATTTTCCTATAAATAAAGGGTTCTATTCCATTGTAATTGACTCCAAATCAATAAGAATTCTCTCTTCCTACTTTTCTATGCAATGCTCTTCTTCTTTTACTATTTCATAATACATTATCAACACGAGACTCTAATCAATTGAGATTGAGCATAATGATTGTCAATTGTTCTATGAACTTCCTTCATAATTAAATTCTGGATTTAAGGTAAGTATTTTATTTTATTTTTCTCTTTTAAATTCTTGAAATTCTATAATTTGATTTTAAATACAAGCAAATACAATAAATTTTGATTATAACTCTAACAGAGTTTGTAAGAAATTATAACCACCAAAGTAGTAAAATTTTTCTGTCTTGTCATGATCAAATTCATGTATGATTATGAGCAAAAGAAGTGGAAACTTATCTCATTGAATTTGCTTCATTCTCATTCCCTTAAGAGAATGTGATAGCAATATATAATAAGTCTGAAAGAAGACAAAATTATTACTATGAATGTATCTGATAGTTTATATGAGTCCACCAAACTATAGAGAGACCAGGTCCTCTATGAGTTTCTACTGAGAAAGCTAATGAAACAGTAAGTAAATAAGACAAAGAGTTTTACGTGGAAAAATCCCTGCTCAAGGGGATAAAAAAAACATGACCTACACTGGTAGGATTTCAATTTCACTATGAGCAACCTTTAGATTACAACCTATGCAATCTAAGAATTAAACTCTTAATCCCTTACTAACTTGTAATACACCTATTACAAGTCACTTTGCAATACACCTATTACAAAGATTTCAACTCATGACTAACTCTAGTCACGACACAGACACTAAGGGTTTATGGTTTTACAAGGGAGTTCCTAAGCAACGCTTCTAGCTAAGAAAATTAGGAATTACAATGAAGAACAATTACAAAGTTACAACTCAACTAAGGACAACAAGATACTAGATTTAGGAACTGGTCCGTAGTAGTGTTAAACTTTGTTCTTGATGCACTTGAGAATTGAATCACGAATATCAGATGGCTTGAATGCTTGAAGTGAATTCTCAAGTGTTCAAGTGATGTTTTGTTGTAATACTCTTGTTAATACAACTTGGATGACATCACTTGAATGATGTAATCACTTAGTTGGTCAAAGGACAAGTGACTGTAGAACTGTGCTGCACTGTTTCTGTGTACAATGCATGCAGTCACTTTCCAGTTGTACACGGTTGACTTCGTACTGCTATCAGGGAAATACAAGGATATTAGGTCCTTGTGTTGGTTCTTTATCTTCTGAAGTTGTAGCAGTTCAGATTAGCCAGAGTCAGTTAATTTGTGATGTGTACCAAGTGTGTTAGGTTCCTTATCTGGTTCTTTGATAGTAAGTTTGTTAGATCATCAAAACATAAAGCTAAGACATTATAAACTCATCAATTTCCCCCTTTTTGATGATGACAAACTTAGAAATTGATAACCCATGTTTAGAGAAAAATTAACCAGATGAAGCAACATGAACTTCACAAGTTCCCCCTGACTCTATGCTTCTCCCTTAATCAGATCTCTGTTTCAATTATACTTCCCCCTTTTGGCATCATTAAAAATACACAAGCAAGCAATCAGTATAAAGAAGTCTAGCCTAGCTAACTCATGCAACATATGTGCACACAACATGATAGAAAAAGAGAAACATAAACATTAGATAGCAAAAGAGGATAGTTTTTATATATAAAACATATGCCTTTGCTATACAGTAAAGGCAAAGATTGGACTGTTTTCAGCGAGAGCAGTACAAGTACATCCCATCCATATCACAAAAGGAAACAAAAACAATTGCCAAGTTATCAAAATAAGAACATAAAATCCAGAAACTGGTCATTGAAGGGGCTGCCTAAGGGACACTAGGAGGAAAGGGTTTGGAAGCTGCAGCAAGGGTTTGGAGAACAAGATCTATTCGAGCATTCGTCGACGTTTGCTCGATGAGCAGTTTCTCCTTTAGGCTCTCTACTTGTGCCCTGAGATCAGCATTTTCTTTGGTCAAATGAGCTATCTCTTCATTGTCACACCTCCTTTTTCACTATACCCCGTAAGGGGTATATATATAAGGGAGTTTTTCCAATTAAAGGACAATCGAAATGGGATTGTTTATTTATTAAAAAATCAGAGTCGCCACTTGGGAGATTTATGGTGTCCCAAGTCACCGG
The DNA here is from genome assembly GCF_000393655.2 of Nicotiana sylvestris. Taxonomy (NCBI): domain Eukaryota; kingdom Viridiplantae; phylum Streptophyta; class Magnoliopsida; order Solanales; family Solanaceae; genus Nicotiana; species Nicotiana sylvestris. The sequence continues at coordinate 62,943,638 of NC_091058.1, forward strand.
TTCAAATCCCGAGTCGAGGAAAAGATTGACACTATATTACAGTCTGCGAACCAGAAATCCGAGTAAGGAATTCTATTAACCCGGGAGAAGGTGTTAGGCATTCCCGAGTTCCGTGGTTCTAGCACGGTCGCTTTGATCATACTTGGCTTATTAAAATTTTTTAATTACTGACTTTAGATCCTATGTGCATTTACCCTTTACCGCTTTTAAATCATTTGATTATTCGTAGTTAAAGAATTGAGTTACCCGTACGTATACTCTTTTCCTTTGGCGCGCCAAAAATTATGTCACGCGAACGTGTCCATAATTAACAACGCTTTGTTTATTATTAAGAAAAATTAGCCGAAGTTACGCGAACGTATACTCCGATTTATTTTTAAGAAATCGTAACCATGTCACGCGAACGTGTCCACAATTACGATAGTATTTTAAACGGCCCTAAATTGAAACTATGAAAGGAATTTATGAAACTATGAAACGGCCCTAAATCGTAACCATGGTACGCCTCACGTATAAATTCTTTAATTGAAACTATGAGGCCTCAAACTATTATTATTATTTAGGATGTCATGCTTCAATTACAAAGGAATTATCCTGAAATCACGTAATTTTGAGCTATTGCCTGTGTGGATATCCTTTTTCATTGTCTTTCAAGTCTTTGGACCGAGCCTATTGCGAACGAGATTAGCAGCAGCGGTCAACTGAAAACTGGGCTTATCTCAGTCCAAGGGCTGAACTGCACGCACCCACTCAGAATTGGGCTATGAGTCCAGGCCCAGGTGAGCCGCAGCGTGCTAGATGTGTCAGTGACACAACACTGATGGAGAGATCTGGGCTCCAGACTAAGCCCATAGATAGAAGAGATCAAAACGCCATAGCCCAACGCCAATACTCAGAATCATATGCTTTTAAGCATTTCCACAAAATGAAACAACAAGAGGCAAAGAACTAAACTAACCTGAGAATTATCAAGTTTAAAAATTAGACCCTATATCTACTTGAAAGCCTGTGTGAATTTATTCATGAATCAAGTAGGGCTAGGTAACAACTGAAGTACTGAGCTTATTCAAAAAAAAAAACTACTGGATGGGCAACAGAATACAAACCAGATTTACTGAGGAAGAACAAATAAAAGAACTAATTTGAGGGATGTTTAAACACTACTAAAGAAAAACATCTCCAAAGTTTAACGAACTTCAGCTAAATCAAGCCAAACGAGAAGTCCAAACATCATTCAAAAGAAAAACCACATATTCAGGCCTTGTAATGAAATACCAGACTAACACATGAACGAAATATACAGAATAAAACTAAACACATGGACAAAATACAACACATCTGAACAATTACTCGACAGTAGGAAGCTAGCTTTTGCCATCTCACTTCAATTTGGTTACATGGCTTCACATTTATACCTTATATGTTAATCAATAGTCGATACATACCTGGGAATAAAGAGAAACAACAGAAGAGAAGAAATCAGTAGCTAGCAACAGTAGAGAAACAATGGAACAGTGATAGAGTCAGCCAATTAAACTCAGGGAATTCAAGCTGAAACCCAAACTATACAGTACTCCACACGAACAAACCCAAACCCAGCTTTCAAACCCAAAATGAGGTGCAAAAGTCCCAAAGCCAATTTCAGTCGAACAACAACCCAGCAGAAATCAAACCCAAACTTTTTGACTCGAACTTAATACATTTCAACTCCAAAAAAAGAAAAATTGCCTCAGGAATTGAAAGCCTCAGGGTTTCGAAGCAGGAAGTTCAATGGAACAGTGTATTTTTTTCAAAATTTTTTTTAACTGTCTGTGATTTTTCTGAGCTTTTCTTCTTTTTAGCTTTTTTTTTTCTTTGAAAGGCAAGAAATGATGCCTTTATAGGCAAGAAACAGGGCAGCGTAAAAGAATTCAGATTTGCACTTCTACCCTTTTGATATTTTCATTCTTGCTTAGATATCCCTAAGTTAAAAAACAGATTTTCACATTAATCCCCACCCCAGTTTCCAGGAAGCTTCCTCAATAAGTTATTCAGAGATTCTCTACCTAGACTTCCTAATTTACCCTTCAATACCCCGGTTATTACCCTTGAAGCAAGATAGAATATGGGTCAAATTGACCCAACTCAATTTGGTGAGGGTCTGTATAACCCAGGTCGAATCCCCTCTTGGGCTCTCTGACTTCAAAACATAATTCGAGCCCCAATCAACAATCAAAATTTAATGGTCTAAACAGAATTTTCAACAAGAAAAAACAGCAAGCTTTTTAAAAAAATAGACCAAAACAAAAGAAAAAGGGACATAAACTGATTAACAAAACCATTAAGCTAAGCTCGTCATTAGGCTAATTATGCAACCAAAACAAACAAAAGATGAACACATAAGAAAAGAAAAGAGAAAACAGAAAAAAAAGATGAAAATGTTCTTAAAAGAAAGAAGAAGAAACATGCAAGAAAAATGAAAAGAGACTGAGAAGTACCTAAAGAACTGGACGGGCCTAAACTTGAATTCAATCCTTGAACTTTTGATTTTGACCGAAATGGTTTTAATCATGTGTTCTCAAATGAAAACACATGAATAAAACCAATTTCGACTTCAAATCCTCAAAAAGGCACACTGATTTAGGTTTTGGAATTTTAGGGTTCGGATCTTTGATTTGAGATTCGAAGAATTTGGGACAGATTCGAGGGAAAAGAAGTGAAGATTTAGAATGAGAAGATGAAGGGGAGTTTGGGGTCGATCGGAGCACCGCCGCCGGCAGAGACGATTTCCGGCCGGCGGTTCCGACGGGGATGATAAGAGGGGTGAAAGAGATGAGGGGGGGGAGGGCACGTTTGGACACTTAAATATCACATGCCCCGAGCTTCAGGACCGTCCGATCAAGAAACCTCGACGGTCCTGATCTATTGCCCATGAAACGACGTCGTTTGGTTTGGGGGGGGAACGGACCGGGTTAAGGTGGTTTGGGCCGGGTATTAGGTAATTTTTGTTTGGGCTGGGGACAATTAAATGGGTTTTAGCCCAGATTTGGACCTTCTTTCATTTCTTTCTTTTTCCTTTTTTCAATTTCAAAATTCTCTTCTTTTCAAAATTAAAATTAAAATAAAACCTTAATTAATAATAATTTTTAAACTAAATTAACCTACCCAATTAGATTAATCACTCATCATGGCATTTACAATAACTAATTAAATCCTAAATTTAAAGAAAAATTATACAATTCAAAATTAAAAAGTAAAAATGCAAAATGAATTATTTTTGTGATTTTCATTTTTTATAAAACAAACTAATTTGCTAATTAATCTACAAATATAAAATTAAATCCTAAATGCAGATGCAACATATTTTTTTGTATTTTTCATGAATTAAATAAAATAAACGTGCACAGACAAATGCAAATAATTAATAGAAAAGGCCACGAAATCCAATAAAATTGCAAACACTGAAAGAAATTTTTTTGTTTTTAATTTGTTGGAGTAATTCATATAGGGTAAAAATCACGTGCTCACAACTGCCCCTCTTTGCCCGGAAATACGAAGAGTTTTCGCGCAAAGATAAGTGAGCGGATACGAGTGATTTTTGCCCGTTTGAATACTCCGTGAGAAGCATTTTTGAAAGATTTGACCGCACCTTGCTTCCGAGGTTGCCTACATATCCTTGGCTAAAAAGAAATCAGGTCAGTGTAGTTCAGGAATGTCTGGTAGCTGGGAATACCATAGAGTTGTGATTTCACTGTTGTTGTTGTTGCTGCTCACTGAACCCCTTATTACACCATGTCAAAAATAAAAGAAGCTAGACTAGACTATGATCTATGCTTTACAAAATCCTATCTAGATCTTCAAACTTGATCTTGTGTTTCTTGTTGCCTTGTATTCTCTCGGTAAAATTCCTTCATTGCCGCCTTGAATTGTAAACATAAATGCTTCCCTTTCTCCAGGTGGGTGCCTGATTGTTGAACTTGATATGCAATCCCACGCTATCCAGGCGGGCTCCTGACTTCGAAACATGAATATATTCCCATGCTATCCAGGCAGGCTCCTGACTTCAAAACAAACAAAACGAAGAATTTGAAAGCTAAAACGTAAATGGTACTCCCTTGTTCTCCAGGCGGGCTCCTCACTGCTACGCTTGAAAATATTCCCTTCTCTCTAGGCGGGCTCCTGACTGCTGCATTTGAAAGTATTCCCTGCTCTCCAGGCGGGCTCCTGATTGCTGACTTGAAAGTATTCCCTGCTTTCCAGGCGGGCTCCTAACTTCAACTTGAAAGTATTCCCTGCTTTCCAGGCGGACTCCTGAATTCAACTTGAAAGTGCTCCCTGCTCTCCAGGCGGGCTCCTGACGTCAACAAAATAGACAAAGACAAAGAGAATTTCTTCCCCAGTTGGTGATTGGGCACAGATGTAAGTGTTACATTGAATCATGTTACCAAATATTACTAAGAATTTGAAAGCTAGGTCCCATTATCCAGGAGGGTCCTGAAAATTCCTAGTTAAGCGATAATTAAAAATCTAAGTTATATTTTCTAAAGTGTGACTTCTGCTAAATCTTGTTATCTAAGAGGGTTTTCAACTACTCCCTATTATCCAGGAGGGTCCTGAAAACCAAAAGTCAAGTTTTATTTTAAGAGTGAGAACTTTTATGGCTGAATTATACTACCCTACAGCAAACTTATGCTAAGTGCTATTATCCAATCTTAAAGCTAAGTCCCATTATTCAGGAGGGTCCTGGAAACTCCTAATTGAATCATATCTCGAACATGCAAACTTCTAAGCCAACTTATATTCCATTGGGATACATTTATGCTAGATTATGCTATTTCTGAACTTTAAACTAGGTCCCATTTTCCAGGAGGGTCCTGAAAGTTTACGGTCAAACCTGTTTTGATGTTTGCGTTTTCCCCTGCGGAGAGTTTCTCTGAAGCAAACAAATTTTCTGCACCTGTTTCAATCAAAGAAAAATTTGTCAGTTTAAAGTGGTGGTTAGCTGATAGCATTCTTGCTGGAGATCTTTCCACTGCATTGTTTTGTTTTGAATGGCTTTCCCAAACTGGCCCTGAACCGCTTTGACTTTCTGACTGACTTTCAAATACCATGGCCTTTGACGAACCGAGTGTTCTATACCCATGTTGTTGTTTCACACCTCTGACCCCTTTATCTGAACCTTTGCATCTCCCATGACATACCAAATCATTCCACCGGTGAAACTTCTGGTGATTCCCCATATCCCACCTTACATCATGTTGTCTTTAGTATGCTATGACCACGTTATGATTTGAAATTTTGGAAGTTGGTAGTGAGCTTTGAAATTCTTTTCCACTTATTTGGGACAAGACTGACATTAAAACATCTTAGACAAATAAACCCAAAAGAAAATGAAATGCAATGACTTTGCGGGTTAAGGATAAGAAGAATCTGAAACCGGATGACTTCTACAAAGGGAAAAAGAAAAAGAAAAAGAAACTTATCTGAGTGGAACAGCTTGTACCAATGATCATGACATGCATTTCGGATTAATTGGCCCAATCTGTCCAACCAATCAACTTTCAGTTGTCGTACTTTGTCGCCTCAGAATTTTCATGACCGGATTACTTTACCCAAACCTTGACCTTATTCATCCTGCGGTGCCTTGAAACAGTTTTCCACCAACAGGCCTTTCTCAATTGTTGACTTTTCAACTCACTTTTGCCTCAAGGTGCCCGTGAGGGTTTTCACCAATAAGACTCTCTCATTTTATTTCTCTCAACTCCCGTCGCCTTACGGTGCCTGTGAAGGATTTCACCAATAAGACTCTCTCATTTTTATTTTTCCTGCTTGAACCAGAGTATTGCCCCTGACATGAATTACCTTTACCTGCTCGACTTGGCATTTCCCAAAGATTGACCAAAAGGTCTTTCTTTGGACCGTAATGTGGGCTTTTGGACCGGGTTGGAAAGAAAAGGTATAAAAGGCTTAAAACAATTCAAATGGGTTAGAATTACAACTTTCGGAATCAGGTTTCTCACAACAACCACAACTTCTGCCCCAGTTTCTTGCTTGGGAGTTTTTGGATTTTGTTTGATGAGACCGAACCGTGAGGCTGCCTATGTATCCTTAAAAGGAATCTGGTCGAACGTAGTTCATGTCATAGGAATTACTTTGTTGTTGTGATTTTCTCTTTTCTTTTTCTTTCCTTTCTCTTTTTGCTTTCTTTTTCTCTTTTTGTTGTTTTTTTCTTTCTTTTTTTTTCTTTTTCTTTTCATTCTTTTCTTTCTCTTCGCTTTTTTCTCTTTTTTTCTTCAATTTTCACTTTTCTCCTCTCCCTTTCGTTCTTTTCTTTTCTTTTTTTCCTTTACTTATCTTCCACGCTTGTGCTTATGATCTTTGCTACTGATTCCGAAGGAGGGGTAAGAAAGAAAATAAATAAGGCTCAAAAGGGGTGACGAGGGATAAAGTGTTTTAGATAGTAGAACAAAACGCCTTCGTCATTTCAATCTTCAAAATATGCCAAATACAAAAAGTATAAACAAACAAAGAAATCATACATAGTATCTCTTGACTGCATCGGAATTGATAGCCATTTCCACACATTTTCCTTCCACATCTGTCAAATATAACGTGCCATTGGATAACACTCTAGTTACGACAAATGGCCCCTGCCAGTTTGGGGCGAACTTTCCTTTTGCTTCAGCCTGATGAGGCAAGATACGTCTCAACACTAACTGACCCACTTCGAACTTCCGTGAACGTACCTTCTTGTTATATGCTCTCGCCATTCTCTATTGGTACAATTGGTCGTGACATACTGCTGCCAATCTCTCTTCATCAATCAGACTTAATTGCTCCAAGCGAGTTTTAACCCATTCAACGTCATCAATTTCTACCTCAGCGACAATCCGAAGGGATGAGATTTCAATTTCTGCGGGTATTACTGCCTCCGTGCCATACACCAACAAATAAGGAGTGGCCCCTACTGAAGTGCGAACAGTAGTGTGATAACCCAACAATGCGAAATGTAACTTCTCATGCCACTGTCTAGAACCTTCCACCATTTTTTGAAGTATCTTCTTTATATTTTTGTTGGCTGCCTCGACTGCTCCATTTGCCTTAGGGCGGTATGGGGTGGAATTTCTATGTATAATCTTAAACTGCTGACATGTCTCTGTCATCAAATGACTGTTGAGATTAGCGCCATTGTCCGTGATGATTACCTTCAGGATCCCAAACCGACAGATGATTTTTGACTGCACAAAATCGACCACTACTTTCTTGGTCACATATTTGAAAGTTTTCGCTTTAACCCACTTGGTAAAATAATCAATGGCTACCAGGATAAACCTATGTCCGTTTGATGCTACTGGCTCGATTGGCCCAATGACATCCATGCCCCAAGCAACAAAGGGCCATGGTGCCGACATGGTATGCAATTCAGATGGTGGGGAATGAATCAAATCTCCGTGCACCTGGCACTGATGACACTTGCGCACAAAACTGATGCAATCTCTCTCCATAGTGAGCCAGTAATAACCTGCTTGGAGAATCTTCTTTGCCAGAACGTACCCACTCATATGCGGTACACAAACTCCAGAGTGTACCCCAGTCATGATAACTGTGGCATGTCTGGCATCTATGCATCTTAGCAATCCAATATCTGGAGTTCTTTTGTATAACACCCCTCCACTGAAGAAAAATTCGCTTGCCAATCGTCAAATTGTTCTTTTCTGATCACCTGTGGCCTGTACCGGATATACCCTCATCCGGAGGTATTCTTTGATATCGTGGAACCATGGCTCCCCATCAAGTTCTTCTTCTACCATATTACAGTAAGCATCCTGATCACGGACCTAAATCTGTAAAGGGTCCACATAAGCCTTATCCGGATGATGTAACATTGACGCCAGAGTAGCCAAAGCATCGGCGACTTCATTATGGATCCTTGGGATATGCCTGAATTCTATTGATTGAAACCGTTAAAAAAGATCATGCAAACATTGTCTGTATGGTATGAGTTTCAAATTCCGTGTTTCCCATTCTCCCTGAATTTGGTGCACCAGGAGGTCCGAGTCACCCAAGACCAAGACTTCCTGGACACCCATATCCACAGCTAACCTCAAACCTAGAATTCATGCCTCGTACTTAGCCATGTTGTTGGTACAGTAAAAACGAAGCTGCGCCGTAACAGGGTAGTGCTGCCCTATTTCAGAAATACGTACTGCTCCTATCCCTACGCCCTTCATGTTTGCAGCCCCATCAAAGAAACGTTTCCATCCCGGCTTCTCAACTTGCTCCAACTCATCAATGTGCATCACCTCTTCATCAGGGAAATAAGTTTTCAAAGGTTCATAATCTTCATCAACCGGGTTCTCGGCCAAATGGTCCGCCAAGGCCTGTGCTTTCATTGCAGTTTGAGTCCCATAGACAATGTCAAACTCTATGAGCAGGATCTGCCACTTTGCAAGCCTCCCTGTGGGCATAGGCTTCTGAAAGATATACTTTAATGGATCCAAGCGAGATATGAGGTAGGTAGTATAAGATGACAAATAATGTTTCAGCTTCTGTGCCACCCAAGTTAGGGCACAACATGTCCTCTCAAGCTGAGTGTACTTAACCTCGTACGATGTGAACTTCTTGCTGAGGTAATAGATGGCCTGCTCCTTCCTGCCAGTGATGTCATGTTAACCCAATACACAACCGAATGAATTGTCCAAAACTATCAAATATAGGATCAAAGGTCGCCTTGGTTCTGGCGGGACCAATACGGGTGGATTTGACAAATACCCCTTTATCTTATCAAACGCCTCCTAACATTCATCTGTCCACTTGACTGCAGCGTCTTTGTTTAACAGTTTGAAGATTGGCTCACAGGTTGTCGTGAGCTGAGCGATGAACCTGCTGATATAATTCAATCTCCCCAACAAATTCATCACCTCGGTCTTGTTCCTCGGAGGTGGCAATTCCTAGATGGCCTTGACATTCGATGGATCCAGTTCAATGCCCCGGCGGCTGACTACGAACCCCAACAACTTTTCAGACGGCACCCCAAAAGCACACTTTGTAGGATTAAGCTTGAGATTGTACCTGCGAAGCCTTCAGAAGAACTTCTTCAGATCCTTGACATGGTCAGACTGCTTTCTAGACTTCACGATTACATCAACCACGTACACCTCGATTTCCGGGTGTATCATATCATGGAATATTGTTGTCATTTCCCTCATGTAGGTTGTCCCAACATTCTTCAAACCAAATGGCATGACCCAATAGAAGTACGTTCCCAACGACGTGATGAATGCTGTCTTTTCTGCATCCTCCTCGTCCATTAAGATCTGATGATAACCCGCTTAACAATCCACAAAAGAACCAATCTCATGTTTGGCATAATTATCGATCAAGATATGGATGTTCGGCAATGGGAAATTGTCTTTTGGACTTGCCTTGTTGAGATCCCGATAGTCAACACATACCCTGGTCTTGCCATCCTTCTTCGGTACAGGCACAACATTGGCTAACCAGGTGGGATACCGGGTGACCCGAATGATTTTGGCATCGAACTGCTTGGTGACCTCTTCCTTGATCTTTACACTCATATCCGTTTTGAACTTTCTCAGCTTCTGTTTGACAGGAGGGAATCCCGGTTAGTGGGCAACTTGTGAACCACTAAACCAGTGCTCAGACCCGGCATGTTGTCATAGGACCATGCAAAAAATCTTTGTATTCGAACAGTGCTTTAATTATCTCCTCCCTGAGTTGAGGTTCTAGATGTACACTTATTTTAGTTTCACGGACATTATCTTGGTCCCCTAGATTAACTGCTTCTGTATCGTTCAAATTAGGTTTGGGCTTTTCCTCGAAATGACTTAGTTCCTTACTAATTTCTTCATAGGCCTCATCATCATCAAATTCCAACTCGCCATCACACTCAATTTCTTGTATTATTATTTCAGAGTTAGATTGGCTTTTAAAACTGGGCCGAAGATTCCTCATGCATGTCATGTCATTGATATCGGCATAAAAAGAACTGTACAAAAGAAGAAAACAAAAATAAAATTAGAAGAAATGAAGGAAAAAGGAACAATTGCATTTCATTGAATTTAAAGATAACAGGGTTTTAACACATCCAACTAGACAAAACATAATATCTGATTTACAGACCCTGGAATAATCCAGACAACAAAAGAAAATCAAAATCCACTACCAAGACTCCCCCCGGATAGGAAGAGGAGTAGCTTCCCAGTTGATGACTTTTGAATGTGGTCCCACGAATTGAACATCTGCCCTGTTGGACCCTTCCCCAGCCTGAACCATGTTAACCTCGGCGAATAACCTTTTGAACCCCTTCTCCAAGTCTCCATCGACACCAATCAGTGGTCCAGGAACCTTTAACAACAATTGCTTTCTGATACCCGGCCTGACGAATGATCTAGACAGACGTGAGATTGGCTTTGGCAATGCCCATGCTTTCTGTTTCATTTTTCTAGCTCTTCTCATGTCTGCAACGGTAGGCTTGAACCCTAGACCAAAAGTATCCAGATTGTTTGGAAGAGAAACTGGTTGCACAATACCTTGCAGAGATGCACCCAAACCCTTGCCCGGTACGAAACCATTTTTCAACATTTCAATAGCTACCATAACTGATGCCGCATCCATCTTTGGAGTTGGAACGCACTTTCCTTCTGGAATTTTCTCTACCGATAGTGTGTCAAAAAACTGATAAACCCATGGTCCCTTGTCATCGTCAACCTCTATGAACGGAACAATTGCACCGTTGGGCATACACAAATTATCTTTGCCGTGTACAACAATTTCCTGTCGATCCCATTCAAACTTGACCATTTGATGTAGAGTAGACGGGACTGCTTTGGCCGCATGGATCCAGTGTCGTCCCAACAACAGATTGTACGAAATAGCCACATCGAGCACTTGGAATTCCATAGTAAATTCAACTGGCCCTATTGTAAGCTCAAGCACTATGTCCCCGACTGAATCCTTCCCTCCACCGTCGAATCCCCGAACGCAAATACTGTTCTTGTGAATTCTTTCTATTGTGCTCGGTACCCGAGTAATCATGGAATCTTCGCATTTCACCGTCAGATAAAGGGCTCTATTGTGTTCGGTACCCTCCACGGGCAACTCATCATTAGAAAAAGTGACTCTGTTTACCTCAAATATCTTGTTAGCTATCTTTTCCAAGTGGTTTACTGAGATTTCGTCAGGAACGTGGGCTTCGTTCAAGATCTTCATCAAAGCACGATGGTGCTCATCTGAATGGATCAATAATGACAAGAGCGAGATCTGAGCTGGTGTCTTCCTTAACTGTTCCATAATGGAATAGTCTTGCACTTTCATCTTTCTCAGAAATTATTCTGCTTCTTCCTCTGTCACTGCTTTCTTCACCAACACTGGATTATCTTTTAAGGTCTTAGCTTTTCTCAGCTCTTCGAGGGCAAAGCATCTCCCCGATCGAGTCAAACCATGAGTCTCACACACTTCTTCTTTAACCTTTTTCCCTTTGTAAGTCACGGTCACTCGTCCATAATTCCATGGGACTGCCTTGCTGTTGACTATCGGTAATTGAGTTACCGGTTTGATAACGGCAGGATCTGTGGGGGCGCCCTTCATAATTACCACAGGCTTGTTCGTCACTCCTGGAACAACCACTTTTGCTCTTTCATGTTTTCCTGCGACATCACTGGAGGACCCCTTCTTGACCTCCACAGATGGTTCATTATTTGCCCTGTTCAACTTGATCACAAACTTCTCACTTGTTGACTTTTCAAATGGTCTGGCTTTACTAGCCCGAATCATTATGACGGTTTGCGAAGGCTTCTTAGGCTCCCCTCCCTTATGCACTATCTCAATCACATTTGTTTCATGATGGGCTGGTAAGGGATTCTGATTGATATTGGGCGCCTCCGGAGCTTGGACCTCAATCCGATTGGTGTCAATGAGTTCTTTAATGGCTGTTTTCAATTTCCAGCATTTCTCTGTGTCATGTCCCGGGGCCCCTGAACAATACTCACAACTCATCGAGCGGTCAAGATTTCTGGGAGGGGGATTCGGTAATTTAGCCTCGATCGGATTCAACATACCCAACTGTCTCAGTCTGTGGAACAGACTAGCATATAATTCTCCCAATGGAGTGAAAGTCTTTTGCTTCTGCAACCTCTCATTCTTAAAGGCTTGGTTGGGTCGAAAACCCATTCCAGGAGGATTTCTGTAGGCCTTTGGGGGTGGATAGTTATTTTGTGGAGCTTGGTATGGGTTTTGTGGAGCTGGCGCACGCCATTACGAGTGAGCGGGCGGCTGGGTATAAGTTTGTGCGTGATGGACAGAAAAATGGGGATCTGGCGGTGGGTAATAATTTTGTGGTGGGTTATATGGAGTGTAGGGGTAAGTTTGGGGATAGGGTCGGCTGGTTGTAGTAACGGGGAAGGTTCCTGGATCCGACCCAAGCTCCCGACTCAATTGTCGCAACATCCTCCTCCTCCTTCTTCCCGAGCACTCCCCAGTACCATTTTGAATGGCTTGAGTGGTTGCCTTTATTGCTGAATAACTCATAATTTTGTTGGAATTGAGTCCCTCTTCGACCATGCCTCCCATTTTCACAACTTCATTAAAGGACTTACCTACTGCTGACACCAAGTGACCGAAATACGTGGGTTCCAAAGCCTGTAGGAAATAATCAACCATCTCACTTTCTTTCATCGGAGGGTCAACCCTCGCTGCTTTCTCTCTCCAATAGAATCATTATTCCCTGAAGCTCTCACCGGGCTTCTTCTCAAGCTTTGTCAACGACAGACGATTTGGGATAATTTCGAGGTTGTACTGAAAATGGCAAGCGAAGGCTTGGGCCAAATCGTCCCATGTGTACCACCTATTGTGATCTTTTCTGGTATACCATTCTAAAGCCGATCCACTCAAACTTTGGCTGAAATATGCCATCATCCATTCATCTCTTCCACCTGCTCCTCTTATCTTGCTACAGAATCCTCTTAAGTGTGCTACCAGGTCACCATGCCCATCGTACAGGTCAAACTTGGGCATTTTGAACCCCGCCGGCAATTGAACATCTGGGAACAGACATAAATCCTTATAAGCCACACTTATTTGACCTCCCAACCCCTTCATATCTCGAATGACTGCTCTAAGATTTTGACCTTTCTGATCATCTCTTCATGCTAGGGATTTTTGGGCGGTTTCTCGGTCTCTGTCGGGATATCAAGATGAGGGGTGTAAGGATATGGTTCTGGAACTTTAAAGGTGGGTTCAGGGGGATAGTACTGGTTGTCGTGAGTTTGGAACAGGGGTTCACTAGAAGATCGGTGTAATGTAGCAGGTGGAGGTGCCACAAAAACAGGTGTAATTAGCAGAGGAGGGTATGAGACTTGTTTGGGTGGTGGAGCTTGAGAAGTATGGGAAGTGGCGCCATGGCATTATTGGTAGAGGGGAAAGGCTGGAGATGAGTTCATAGTGGGAGGCTCCGGAGGTTGGGCTGATGGTGGGATATAAGCAGGGTTGGCGGGATAAACTGGTGGTGGATGCCCCTTCGCCCAGGCTTGGTACATTTCAGTCATCTGCTGCTTCAACTTATACATTTCTTCCCTTATCGCATTAACGTCCATTTCTTCCACCTCTTTCGATGATTGACAATACTTGTTTCCGGTTCCTGGTTGGCCATATTCAGCCTGTCTTTTGATCGGGTATTGTATGAGTGAGTTGCCAGAATGCCGGTCAAACCACCTGCCTGGACTTAATACATCAAACAACAACCTTGTTAGCGATCAGGCTTTAATAGATTGGTAACCGCACATTGGGCATGAATGCACCTAAACAGTTAACTGTCTCTATTATGTATTTGATCGGTTGCATGCGTCATTCCGGCCTTTTCTTACTTTCGATTGCAGACCTCCCCCTTTTCTTTCTTTTTCTTTTCCTTCCTTTAGTTCTCTCTTTGTTTTTATTCTCTCTTGATTTTTATTTTTTCTCTTTTCTTTCTTGTTTTTCCGCTCTTTCTTTCTCTCTTTTATTTGGTTATGGTCGAATCCTATGAAGACTGCCTACGTATCATGACCCCACATGAATCAGACCAAGCGTAGTTCTTGGGGATAAGTGTGAAGTAAAACTTTTTGGTATTTTCAAAAAAAACGCTATTACAAAGACTGAAACTAACAGACTCGAAAGAAACTAACAGACTCAAGATACAGACTCAAAAAACAAACAACCCACATACTCTGATAACAAAAATACAGACTCCAAAACAACTGACAGACTTTAACGGAAAGAAAATACAGACTCAAGAAATCACGAATACATCAATGCCTCAATTGTCCCCGGGACCCGCGGGGTGTCATTCGGCCTTGCTGCTGGCCGACTCGCTAAATCCCCCTGAAGGTGGTAGAGATCTTCCATTACCCGGCGAACAAAAATCATCACAGTAGCGAAGAACATAGATCTCGTCATATCCTTACAGCTACTGCACTTCATTGCGATATAGTTGGCGACCCTTTTGACTCGCTCTCTTATGACGCCCTTCTCTTGCAACAAACGCCCAATTTGTTCAGTTCTGGCTTCTAAAGTTCGTTCGGCTACCTGGTTTTGCTCTTGGAGTTGTTGTAAGTCCCTTTCTAGCCGTGCCATTAAGGTGTAACAATGTTCTCTTTTAGCCTTAAAATTTTTGGCTTGTTTAGCCATTTCACCCTCGAGGTTGCCAATTGCCTTTTCCCAACCTGTGACCCTTCTTTCATATCTTTCTTTCATCCGTTGAACGAAAGCTGCACGCCCTTTGGCGCTTTTAGCCAACCTTGCCCGTGCTTTTGCTAGTTTAGACTCAGCTTTCTGCAGGTCATCTTCATAGTCACGTACCTTTTGAGTGAGGTTGTAAATGAGCCTCTCATCTTTCCTACTTCGACCTGGGTTCTCGGCTTCAATTTTCAACTGTCGAACCTGAGCTCTGAGGGCTTCATTTTCTCGCACCAATCTTCTCCTTTCACCTTCGGCCTCTTGTGCCTGCAAATCATTGTTGAAGGTGACATTTCTCAATTCTTCTCGTAGACCATGGATGATGGCCTTATATTCTTTTTCCTTCTCCCCCCAAGATAACCTCTCTTGAATTTTATCATCAAAGGCTTGAACATGAGGCCTTTTGGCGGGCCTCTCGGGCTCTGGCTCGTTATTTACATAAGATATTTTCTTAAATCAAGTAGCATAATTTGGATCTACTTCCCCCTTGGCGACGTCTGGTACCTGGGTGCCATTTTTTAGATACTGACAGCTACTCCAATCCTGCTGAACTATAGCCTCAGACAATACAGTTTCTGGATGTAACTCTATGACCTGGGTGCTTAGATCTTCATCTTCAGGCACAATCTGATACCTTCCCAATTGCCTCAAGACCCTCTGCGGTGCATATGGCTGAATACTCCTTACGCCCATTATCCTCAGGTATCCCTGGGTAGCAGTCATATAGATGGCCTTTGTCCTCGGAAGCCATTTTATAGTCCACTCGACCTGACCTGCGTCAAGAACTTTCAAATGAGAAACCCATGCTTCAAATCCTTCCGGTGTGTTGTAATCTTGTACCCTCTCCTCATAACTAATGATGAAATTATTTGGGCTCGAACCGTAACTCATGAATCTGGGATGATGGCGAAGATGCTTGATCAACCACATTTGCAGAATGATGCTGCAACCCTCAAAAAATTGAGCCCCTGCTTTGCATAAAGTCAATGTGCGATAGATATCTGCTGGCACCAACGGGGCAAGTGTATGATCTTCCTTGGTAGTGAGGATTTGTGCAATTCTAGCCATACAAATATCCACCGTTCCTTTCTCATTTGGAAAAACCATGATCCCCAAGAATGCCACAATAAATGCGAACCGACGATGAATTTGCCAAAGGCCCTTGTTTTGTTTGTTGCTCAGACCCTTTTCATGCGTTTCAAAACCAGCAGAATGCCCGAACCTGAAATATAAGAAATGGAAAGCACAACATCCGTTGCTCACACGTTCCTTATTCATCTGTTTACTAATATTCAGCAGGTTAAAGAACTTGTGCACCAATGGAGCCCTTGGAAATATAAGTTGTTGCTTCCTCAAATCCCGTCCGAATTCAATGTACCCGGCTATCTCCTCCAAAGTAAGGGTGATCTCGAAATTCGAGAAACGAAAGACATTGTGGACAGGATCCCAGAAAGTTACCAAAGCGTTGATCAAATCTTCCCGTGGTTTGATCTCAAAGATGTCTATAAGAGCACCCAAGTGCTTCTTCACCCATTTCTGACCATCTTCGTCTAGACCATTCCACCACATACGCAAGTGTAGCCGAGCCTGTTCCCTGATCACTTCTGGCGGTTCCTAGATGGTATTCATTTGTTCCTGTAGAAGATTAAGGTTAGGGCTGATCGAGTTGACCCTTTTGTAAACAGTTTTTTGAAGAAGAAAAATGAAAAAGAAAAGAAAAGAAGACAAGAACCACAATTTCTTCCCCTATATGCCAACTTTAGCCAAATGGCTATTTTTGCAAATGCGGCCCCTTCCCAATTTTGCGCGAATTTTGAGGCCAGGAGGAATTATTTTATGACCCCTCACAAACTTGTCCATTCTTTTATGAAAATAGCCTTTCGACAACTGAGAAATACTCTGAGGCCATCTTGACAAGAATGGTTTAAGACATTGCCGCCGCTGGATCGGCTTATTTTGACCAAAAATCAAGATTGCGTTCATTCGACCACCGACTCTCCTTTATTGTTTTCCTTTTCTTTTTTTTTTCAAAAATAAGGCCGAAACTTATGTAGGTTGCCTACGTATCCCACATCCGGTGAGAATCAGACCTGCGTAGTTCGGTCAATTTTGACACATTTGAAAGGACACAGTGTTTGGCTCTTTTGAAATAACTTTTTTTTTTGAAAATTTTTGGGTAGAGTTTCAGGATGCTTTTCAAATACCGAGATGTTTAGAACCGGGTTTTATTTCCTTCCCTTTATCACTCTTGGTTTTCCCCTTTTTTCGCTTTTTTCCCTTGGCCGGTCAGCATGCAAGCCAAAATAAATGTTCACATAGCACGTAGAATGCATCAGGATGGTCTATTATTTCGGGCATACCTGTCCTAGACGGACCCAACCCCTGTGTTGAGTCCCCTAAGTCAAATGCACATGATGCAAACAAACGTTCCTACTAGGGATCTGGCATGAGGCTGTATTTTTCTAGGTTTAAATCCTGGGGTTTTGGTCTAGACTTGGGGTACCCGAGCGGACAACTGGGGCCGAGGAGGGGGCAACGTACCAGAAGCACTAAAGTCTACGTGGCATTGTCGCTTGCCCAACCTCGTTCTATTTGGTATAATTTCTACAGAAAAAGCGGGCTACGCGAACGTATTCACCATTTCCAGAAGACTTAGATGGGTGGCGTAAGAAGACAGTTAAATACAATTCAGATAATATTAAAGCGGTAAACAGGTAGCATTTAGCACAAAAGATTCACAGAATACAGTAATATTAACAATAAATAAAGCCAAGTAAAAATCATGTTAACAAGCTTGAATTCTTGAACCCTGAACCAGAGATTCTGGGTTCGATCCCGGCGGAGTCGCCAGAGCTGTCACACCTCCTTTTTCACTATACCCCGTAAGGGGTATATATATAAGGGAGTTTTTCCAATTAAAGGACAATCGAAACGAGATTGTTTATTTATTAAAAAATCAGAGTCGCCACTTGGGAGATTTATGGTGTCCCAAGTCACCGGTTCAAATTCCGAGTCGAGGAAAAGATTGACTCTGTATTACAGTCTGCGAACCAAAAATCCGAGTAAGGAATTCTGTTAACCCGGGAGAAGGTGTTAGGCATTCCCGAGTTCCGTGGTTCTAGCACGGTCACTTTGATCATACTTGGCTTATTAAAATTGTTTAATTACTGACTTTAGATCCTATGTGCATTTACCCTTTACCGCTTTTAAATCATTTAATTATTCGTAGTTAAAGAATTGAGTTAAGCGTACGTATACTCTTTTCCTTTGGCGCATCAAAAATCATGTCACGCGAACGTGTCCATAATTAATAATGCTTTGTTTATTATTAAGAAAAATTAGCCGAAGTTACGCGAACGTATACTCCAATTTACTTTTAAGAAATCGTAACCATGTCACGCGAACGTGTCCACAATTACGATAGTATTTTAAACGGCCCTAAAGGTTTCTCTACGAATATTTGACTTATTGAAGGCCATAAAAAATTCGACTGGATGGCATGCCTGGTTACGAAAGGTTCAAGTTAATGAAGTGAGGACCGTGCACTTTGAGATTTTATTTGGCACGACACATCTTGATTCCACTTTTAAAGGGAATGCAAAATTAAACTTTGAAGGCCATGAACTATATCCAATTCTAATATGGTACGCCTCACGTATAAATTCTTTATTTGAAACTATGAGGCCTCAAACTATTATTATTATTTAGGATGTCATGCTTCAATTACAAAGGAATTATCCTGAAATCACATAACTTTGAGCTATTGCCTGTGTGGATATCCTTTTTCATTGTCTTTCAAGTCTTTGGACCGAGCCTATTGCTAACGAGATTGGCAAAAGCGGTCAACTGAAAACTGGGCTCAACTCGGTCCAAGGGCTGAACTGCACGCACCCACTCAGAATTGGGCTATGAGTCCAGGCCCAGGTGAGCCGCAACGTGCTAGATGTGTCAGTGACACAGCACTGATGGAGAGATCTAGGCTCCAGACTAAGCCCATAAATATAAGAGATCCAAACGCCATAGCCCAACGCCAATACTCAGAATCATATGCTTTTAAGCATTTCCACAAAATGAAACAACAAGAGGCAAAGAACTAAACTAACCTGAGAATTATCAAGTTTAAAAATTAGACCCTATATCTACTTGAAAGCCCGTGTGAATTTATTCATGAATCAAGTAGGGCTAGGTAACAACTAAAGTACTGAGCTTATTCAAAAAAAAAACTATTGGATGGGCAACAGAATACAAACCAGATTTGCTGAGGAAGAACAAATAAAAGAACTAATTTGAGGGATGTTTCAACACTACTAAAGAAAAACATCTCCAAAGTTTAACGAACTTCAGCTAAATCAAGCCAAACGAGAAGTCCAAACATCATTCAAAAGGAAAACCACATATTCAAGCCTTGTAACGAAATACCAGACTAACACATGAACGAAATATACAAAATAAAACTAAACACATGGACAAAATACAACACATCTGAACAATTACTCGACAGTAGGAAGCTAGCTTTTGCCATCTCACTTCAATTTGGTTACATGGCTTCACATTTGTACCTCATATGTTAATCAAGAGTCGATACATACCTGGGAATAAAGAGAAACAACAGAAGAGAAGAAATCAGTAGCTAGCAACAGCAGAGAAGCAATGGAACAGTGATAGAGTCAGCCAATTAAACTCAGGGAATTCAAGCTGAAACCCAAACTATACAGTACTCCACACGAACAAACCCAAACTCAGCTTTCAAACCCAAAATGAGGTGCAAAAGTCCCAAAGCCAATTTCTGTTGAACAACAACCCAGCATAAATCAAACCTAAACTTTTTGACTCGAACTTAATCCATTTCAACCCCAAAATAAAGCAAAATTGCCTCAGGAATTGAAAGCCTCAGCGTTTCAAAGCAGGAAGTTCAATGGAACAGTGTGTTTTTTTTTCAAATTTTTTTTTAACTGTCTGTGATTTTTCTGAGCTTTTCTTCTTTTCAGCTCTTTTTTTTTCTTTGAAAGGCAAGAAATGATGCCTTTATAGGCAAGAAACAGGGCAGCCTAAAAGAATTCAGATTTGCACTTCTACCCTTTTGATATTTTCATTCTTGCTTAGATATCCCTAAGTTAAAAAATAGATTTTCACATTAATCCCCACCCCAGTTTCCAGGAAGCTTCCTCAATCAGTTATTCAGAGATTCTCTACCTAGACTTCCTAATTTACCCTTCAATACCCCCGTTATTACCCTGAAGCAAGATAGAATATGGGTCAAATTGACCCAACTCAATTTGGTGTGGGTCTATATAACCCATGTTGAATCCCCTCTTGGGCTCTCTGTCTTCAAAACATAATTCGAGCCCCAATCAACAATCAAAATTTAATGGGCTAAACAGAATTTCCAACAAGAAAAACCAGCAAGCTTTTTTAAAAAATAGACCAAAACAAAAGAAAAAGGGACATAAACTGATTAACAAAGCCATTAAGCTAAGCTCGTCATTAGGCTAATTATGCAACCAAAACAAACAAAAGATGAACACATAAGAAAAGAAAAGAGAAAACAGAAAAAAAAGATGAAAATGTTCTTAAAAGAAAGAATAAGAAACATGCAAGAAAAATGAAAAGAGACTGAGAAGTACCTAAAGAACTGGACGGGCCTAAACTTGAATTCAATCCTTGAACTTTCGATTTTGACCGAAATGGTTTTAATCATGTGTTCTCAAATGAAAACACATGAATAAAACCAATTTCGACTTCAAATCCTCAAAAAGGCACACTGATTTAGGTTTTGGAATTTTAGGGTTCAGATCTTTGATTTGAGATTCGAAGAATTTGGGACAGATTCGAGGGAAAAGAAGTGAAGATTTAGAATGAGGAGATGAAGGGGAGTTTGGGGTCGATCGGAGCACCGCCGCCGGCAGAGACGATTTCCGGCCGGCGGTTCCGACGAGGATGATAAGAGGGGTGAAAGAGATGGGGGGGGGGAGGGCACGTTTGGACACTTAAATATCACATGCCCCGAGCTTCAGGACCGTCCGATCAAGAAACCTCGACGGTCCTGATCTATTGCCCATGAAACAACGTCGTTTGGTTTTGGGGTTGGGGGGGAATCAGACCGGGTTAAGGTGGTTTGGGCCGGGTATTGGGTAATTTTTGTTTGGGCTGGGGACAATTAAATGGGTTTTAGCCGAGATTTGGACCTTCTTTCATTTCTTTCTTTTTCCTTTTTTCAATTTCAAAATTCTCTTCTTATCAAAATTAAAATTAAAATAAAACCTAAATTAATTAATAATAATTTTTAAACTAAATTAACCTACCCAATTAGATTAATCACTCATCATGGCATTTACAATAACTAATTAAATCCTAAATTTAAAGAGAAATTATACAATTCAAAATTAAAAAGTAAAAATGCAAAATGAATTATTTTTTGTGATTTTCATTTTTTATAAAACAAACTAATTTGCTAATTAATCTATAAATATAAAATTAAATCCTAAATGCAGATGCAACATATTTTTTTTGTATTTTTTATGAATTAAATAAAATAAACGTGCACAGACAAATGCAAATAATTAACAGAAAAGGCCACGAAATCCAACAAAATTGCAAACACTGAAAGAAATTATTTTGTTTTGAATTTGTTGGAGTAATTAATATAGGGTAAAAATCACGTGCTCACACTCATTCGATCATAAGGCCCCTTGGGCCTGCTGACCTTCGAGGATAGCGTTCCTCGCCTTCAACTTTCGAATCTCCTCAATTGAACTGTTTTGCGCATTGATGAGCTGAGAAATTGTCGAAGTACTGCCTACCCCTTCATTCTTTTCGATACACTCACATTCTTCCAAAGTTGTTTGAGAGAAGGTCTGCTTCTTGGTCCCTACTTTGCATTTTCCCAATGGCACTTTGAAGAACTTAAAAATTTGCGTAAGAAGAAACCCATATGAAAGACCATGGTTTCCATCCTTGAAAGTCACCACCTTCTGCATATGTTCAATCATGATGGCAGGTAGGTTTACAACTACAAATCCATCCAGTGCCTCCATCAGATACAAGTCAGACTTTGAAGTAATGGACCTCCTCTCAGCACAGGGTAGAAGAATCTTGTTCACCAGCTCGAACAATAACTGATAAACTGGAAGCAAGGCTTTCTTGTGAAACCGTTCCCCCTTCTGGTTTGCACCATCCTTTACAATAACATTTCTGAAGTTTGACCCACACACATCCTTCACAGAAGACTTACCATCAGTAGGGACTTTAAGAATTTTCCCAAGTAGAGCAACATCAAACACAATATCCACCCCATTTACTAAAGCACAAATATGGCTAGTGTCAACAGGAAAGAGGTCGGCATAGAAGCTTTGGACCTTATCCTCATAGACCTTGGGTGCATCCATTTTGAATAAATGCCCCATCCATTTGGAATAAATTCCCCCACTGTTGAAACTCAACCATCTCAATTACTTGTCTCATGCCAGCCATATCAGAAATTGCTGGATCAAAAGTGCGACCCCACAAGACCCTTTGGTGCCTCAATCGATCTGTAGTAGACCAAGTCTCACTTTTCACTCTCTTTGTAGAATTAGGTTCCTTCACAGGTTCTAACTTTCTTTTTCCAGACTTCACACTCGATTTTTCTCTTCCACTAGACTTGTCCAACACATCCTTATCAGAAAAAGATTGTTCACTCACAACATGTTTCAACTTTCCACATTTCACAACATCTTTCAACTTTGAACTAGGGGTAATAATATCCTCCACTGAAGCAGATTGCTTCTTCTTCTAAGATCTTTTAACCAAGGAGTTGGGTTCCTCTGTTGTTTCCTCATTGACTTCCACCACAGGAATGTCCTTGTCACATACCACTTCTCTATTTTTTACCAACCTCTTCTTTTTCTTCTTACTGCTCCTTTTGCTCTTTTGTAGGGCAGACTCATAAGCCTCTTTTGCTTGCAACCTAGTAGTAGGTTGCTTAGTAAAGGACTCAGAAGTGATAACTGCCCTTCTCTTGACAATAAAAGCATCCAGAGCAATGTTATCTTGATCTTCCTCATCACTAGACCTCATCTCAGGAACCAGAATATCCAAGGGTTCAACAACAAAGTGTGGAGAAGGAGCAGGAATAGAACTGACATGGGAAGGGGATCCTTGACCTGTTTCCTCTGGAGAGGGGTCAGATCCTTTACGAGAAGTCCCAGTAGTTTCTGCTGGTGCAGAGTTTTCAAAGAGCACCACAGCTCGTTCTTCCACAAACCCATGTGTCTTGTTCCTCTGAGACTCGGTCACACCAGAGATTACCTCATGCATTATTCCATCTACAAATACGACCAGTATGTTTGCAACGACCTCTTTCTCTAGAGACTCCATGGTTACCACAAACTCAGGAGCAAGAACTGTTGGAGATTTATCAACACTAACCTCTAAGACCTCTACAATCTGCGGAACTCTACCCTGTTCTCCACCCTTGCTTTGGTCGGTGAGAATCTCAGTCGAAAGAAATAAAGGATTATCAAATTTTGGGGTTTCTGAGTTCTCATCATTTGGAACGAGAGAGAGGTCTGAAGGAGTTGTATGAGAACTAGAGAGTGTATGGGAATCTGGTTTGGGGGTGTTTTCAGTGGTTGAGACTAGAGTGATGAAAGAGGGTTCATCAGGGATGGAAGAATCAAGGGTTTTCTCTAGGGTGTTCTCAACGGAAGAAGGGATTATCGAGTGATTTTCAGCCATTGCAGAGATACAATTGAGAATTTTTTGGAAAAGGTTTGATGAGAGAAGTGTGATCGTTCAAGAAGAAGAGAGGGTTTTAATGAGAGAAGATAATTATGAGGGAGAGAGAGAGAGAAACCGATTTTGAAAAGTGTGTGGGGAGTTGCAACGTTTCAGAGGGAGATGAAGGGATTTGAAATGAAAAGATGTGACAGCAGGGTCTCAAAAGGTGGATGACATGGCACTTGATTTTCGCACCTTTTTAAGATATGTATGAAAAATGTACAGGACTACTAACCTGTGCTACACTATTTCTGTATACAGTGCAGGCAATCACTTTCTAGTTGTACACAATTGACTTTGTACTGCTACGGGAAACACAAGGGTATCAAGTCCTTGTGTTGGTTCTCTATCTTCTGAAGTTGTAGTAGTTCACATTAGCTGGAGTCCGTTGATTTGCGATGTGTACCAAGTGTGTCAGGTTCCTTATCTGGTTCTTTGACAGTAAGTTTATGAGATCATCAAAACATAAAGCTAAGATATTGTAAACTCATCAGTATCAATGGATGTGGACGTGGTAATAGACGAAATTATAATCGTCATCATTGTGGTAATGAGAATAATAAGGATTCTCAAAATAATCCTTCACTCCGTGAAAGTAATGTTTGTCATTGATTTGACATGAGATTTTGTAAAGCATGTGGTAATGAAAATAATAAGGATTCTCAAAATAATCTTTCACTCCGTGAAAGTAATGTTTGTCATCGATTTGACATGAGATTTTATAAAGCACATATAAATGATTATGGTCTATTCATGATGTGAATGTGATAACATGTGGATTATAAATACATATTCATTTTTGGAAGAATATGAGCATGCTAGTGGTATATACCACACTCTCCTCTAGAAGGAGGTTTGATAGGGAATACGAAAATAATGTCATTATTATGGCATGAATGATCATTGGTCACATACCTATTGTATGCCAAAATATTTTGGCGATGTGATTATTAAAAGACAGCGGTAATGCAAGAAACAAATCTTGCATTTAATTTTGACCAT
This sequence comes from Nicotiana sylvestris, assembly GCF_000393655.2. Lineage (NCBI taxonomy): Eukaryota > Viridiplantae > Streptophyta > Magnoliopsida > Solanales > Solanaceae > Nicotiana > Nicotiana sylvestris. Next base: position 62,968,106 of record NC_091058.1, read on the forward strand.
AACCATAATGGTATAACTTTCTCTTTAAAAGAGATATTCACCGTATGGATGTTGATTAATATGTGGTACTACAAAATTAGTTGAGAACTCTACAAGAGCCAATTATACTATTTTAGAAAAACACAATTGATTACCAATAAGGTATTGTGTTGTAGTAAGTATCAAAGAAACTTATTCAGTTTTCAAAGTATACGCGAAATCAGTTGATTATATTGAGACTATAAATAATATCTTCTATTACTTCAACTTATAGCGGGCAATATGTATGTGAAAAGCTACCCGCTTTATTCTCCAGTTTGTACTACACAAATATAAAGATGCCACAATAAAGTAGAAGTTTATTGATATAAAAATCCTCATCATAATAAACTTGGAGTTTGTTGATAATTGCACATGTCATAGTGTAAACCTGAATTTTATCAATATTGATAATTTATCCGGTTGACATAATTGGTTTAACCATATTAATTTAAGTATGATGTGTAAAAATAAAAGAGAATTCACATAGGTAAATATTAAAGAACAAGAAAGTTCTTTACGAACTCTCTTATGTTGCTTGTTCTCATTAATTAATATACCAACTAAAAATGTGATTGAATCCTATGAATGCTGAAAATATCAAAGGTGGATATGGGCTCATTCATCTGCCATGTATACCACATACGATGCATCTATGAGATATTTACATGTGCGATTATTGTTAACCCGCAACCTGATGTTTGCGAGGTAAATTGCTCAATAATTTAATTTAGAGTATATTCCAGATTTTTTTATTCAAGATAATTCATCTTGATAAGTTGGTTTACATCGCAGTTGGTTTAGCAAAATGATTTATTGAGTGCCTCCACTTAATAGCTAAACTATTGCTTATGAGAACAAAATTATCTATATCAATTTGATATATATTATATATGAAAGTATATTACATTCTCCCATCACAAGTGGTTCAGGGTCAGGAACCAAATAATTCCATCTTATTATTATTGATGTGCGGTGTCTATTTTGATTAACACCATAACACACAAAGATAAGCTTCCAAAGTTAAGGAAGCAAGTTAGTTTTTCTAACATGAGGGGGAGACATGATAAAAGTTGAGAAAAAGTTACGTGGAATAAATTATCATTTCTACATCTGGATCATCGAATAAGATAATATGAACTTGAGGTTCATAAAATGATAATTCATCTGCAATAGAATGATGATTTCAAGGTACAACATATTCATTCAAGTTACTATGACCGATTTATTTATCGAATCTCTACCAACGATCTTTTGAAGATGATGCACATGATTAGAATGTGAAGGCTTAAGGATGTGAATTGATGCTCTCATCAGGGGGAGTTAATACGCGTTGTACTCTTTTTTTCTTATAAAGTTTTATCCCACTGAGTTTCCTTGCAAGGTTTTTAACGAGGCAACCAAAAGGCGTATTTCTAAACATGTGTACTCTTTTTCCTTCTTTAGAATTTTTTCCCACTGGGTTTTATTTTAGTCAAGGTTTTAACGAGGCACATTATATGTTGAATAGACATTCAAGGGGGAGTGTTATAAATTATATTTTATTTATGGTAAATGTCTATATTTTAGAGAGATTTTAGGGTTTGTTACTTGGTAACTAAGTCACATTTTCTAAAAAGAGGGGTTGTATTCCATTGTAATTGACTCTAAATCAATAAGAATTCTCTCTCTACTTCTTTGTGCAATACTCTTCTTCTTTTATTATTTCATAACAACTATTTAATTTAGTAATAGAAAAGTTTTATCCTATTAATTTATTCAATCCTATCTTTTAAAAAATATTAAAATTTAAAATATTTTATTAATAATTATAAATATAAATTATAATATAGCAGTACTTTATATTTTTGAGGCCTTAGATATTTTGAGGCAAAGGCAAAAGCTTCTTTACCCTATAGCCGCCCTTGATATTTGTTCACTGTGGCGTCTCGTATACTGAGACGATATTCACTTCAGCCTAAGCAATTGTCATCATATGTTGTATTCCCATTCAATTTAAGCAGATCAAGGTAAACCCCTTTTCCTTGTTTGTCTCTGTTTCTGTATTTTTCTCTCAATTCTTGAGTTTTAAGTATTTGTTAGTAACAGAGCTAATTTTATTGAAGCAGATCGATCTATTACTTTTCTTTCATTTTTTTCAAATACCCATCATTCTTATGTTGAAAACCGATCATAAAGTCTCAGTCTTTGGTGGGTTCATTGATAAGTTACTTTTGTTTTCATTGTTTATTTTAGTCTTTTTAAATACAAGTATTTTGTACCCATCATTCTTATGCTGAAAACAAATCATAAAGCCTCAATCTTGGGTGGGTGCATTGATAAGTTACTTCTATTTTTATTGTTTATTTCAGTTTTTTTTTAAATAAGTATTTCGCTTAGTTAGTTGGTTGAATGATTTTTAAGCTGCAGCTTAGTTGCTCTGCTGATAGTGTTTTCTAATTATGTTCTTCTGATTCTTTCAGATACTGTGGGTTTTCTGATAGAGAAGTGATGGCAGAAGAAGGAGGCAGAAGTTTTGCCCGAAGGAACCAATTGTTGGAGATAGAGAAACAGGTTCACAAGTGGTGGACAGAAGGTGATGTTTTCAGAGCTGAACCTAAAGAATTGCCTCCGAAAGCGGGTGAAAAGTTCTATGGGAATTTCCCTTTTCCTTATATGAATGGATTTCTTCATTTGGGCCATGCTTTTTCAATATCAAAGCTGGAATTTGCAGCTGCATATCACAGATTGAGGGGTGCTTCTGTTCTTTTGCCTTTTGCCTTTCACTGCACTGGGATGCCCATAAAGGCATCTGCTGATAAGCTTTCAAGGGAGATATCGAGGTTTGGGAACCCACCTGTGTTTCCTGTTGTGAAGGAAGAGGAGAGTGTTGAAACAGAAGTGAAGGTTGAGCCTGAAGGTAATCAGGCTCTACCGGGTGGAAAATTTAAAGGAAAGAAGTCCAAGGCTGTTGCGAAGACTGGTGGTGATAAGTACCAATGGGAGATAATGAGGAGTTATGGTCTGTCCGACGAGGAAATTGCCAGGTTTACAGACCCATATTACTGGCTAACTTACTTTCCACCACTGGCTGTAGAGGATCTGAAGGAGTTCGGATTGGGTTGTGATTGGCGTCGCACTTTTATTACAACCGACGTGAATCCATACTTTGATTCATTTGTACGGTGGCAAATGCGGAAGCTGAAAGCCTTGGGAAGGATTGTTAAAGATCTGAGGTACACCATCTATTCACCCCTAGATGGTCAGCCATGTGCTGACCATGACCGTGCTTCTGGTGAAGGAGTTATTCCTCAGGAATATACTCTTATCAAGATGGAAGTTCTCCCACCTTTTCCACCAAAGATGAGTGGTTTGGAGGGGAAGAAGGTGTATCTTGCAGCAGCTACACTGAGACCAGAGACCATGTATGGGCAAACAAATGCTTGGGTCTTGCCAGAAGGAAAATACGGGGCATTTGAGATTAATGATACTGAGGTTTTTGTCTTAACTTATAAGGCAGCTCTTAATCTAGCCTATCAAAAGTTGTCTCTTATCCCTGAGAAGCCTTCTTGTTTGGTTGAATTGTCTGGTCAAGATCTTATAGGGTTGCCCCTGAGGTCTCCCTTGGCATTTAATGAGATAATATACACTCTGCCCATGTTATCTGTTCTTACTGAAAAGGGTACTGGAATTGTAACTAGTGTTCCCAGTGATTCCCCAGATGATTATATGGCCCTCCATGATTTGAAGTCGAAGCCAGCTTTCAGGGCCAAATTTGGCGTGAAGGATGAGTGGGTCTTGCCATTTGAGATAGTTCCGATTATCAACCATCCAGATTTTGGAGATAGATCAGCTGAGAGAATTTGCATTGAGAAAAAAATCAAGAGCCAGAATGAGAGAGATAAGCTTGATGAGGCAAAGAAAATAATTTACAAGGGCGGCTTTTATGAGGGAACCATGATTGTTGGAGAATTTGCTGGTATGAAAGTCCAAGAAGCGAAAGGTCTGATCAGGAGCAACCTTTTGGAGATGAATCAAGCTGTAGTATATAGTGAACCTGAGAAAAAGGTCATGTCGAGATCTGGGGATGAGTGTGTTGTGGCTTTGACTGATCAGTGGTATCTCACTTATGGAGAATCAGAATGGAGGAAGGCTGCAGAGGAGTGTTTGGCCAGTATGAATCTCTATTCTGATGAGACACGTCATGGCTTTGAGCACACTCTCAGCTGGCTTAATCAGTGGGCTTGCTCTCGCAGTTTTGGGCTTGGGACTCGTATTCCTTGGGATGAGGAATTTTTAGTTGAGTCCTTGTCTGATTCCACTATTTATATGGCATATTACACCGTGGCACATTTCTTGCAGAAAGGGGACATGTATGGTACTGACCATTCTTCAGTGAAACCGGAGCAGCTGACAGATGAGATCTGGGAATTCTTGTTCTGTGATGGGCCTTTTCCCGAAAATTCTTCCCTATCTTCTTCTCTTCTCAAGGAGATGAGGAAGGAGTTTGAGTACTGGTATCCATTTGATCTCAGAGTTTCTGGCAAGGATCTTATGCAGAATCATCTTACCTTTTGCATCTATAACCACACCGCCATCTTCCCTGAGCACCACTGGCCACGTGGTTTCAGATGCAATGGGCATATAATGCTGAACTCTGAGAAGATGTCCAAGTCTACTGGAAATTTCCGAACACTCCGGCAGGCAATTGAAGAGTTTTCTGCTGATGCCACACGCTTTGCTCTTGCAGATGCGGGTGATGGGATGGACGATGCTAACTTCGTCTTTGAAACAGCTAATGCTGCTATCTTACGTCTCACCAAAGAAATAGCATGGATGCAGGAGGTTCTTGCTGCAGAGTCATCTTTAAGAAGCGGGTCACCATCCACATATGCAGACCGCGTGTTTGCTAATGAAATAAATATTGCAGTCAAGACTACAGAGAAGAACTATAGTGAATACATGTTCCGTGAAGCTTTGAAAACTGGTTTTTATGATCTTCAGGCTGCCAGAGATGAGTACAGGCTTTCCTGTGGTTCAGGAGGCATGAACCGGAATTTGCTGTGGCGATTTATGGATGTTCAAACAAGACTTATTGCTCCGATCTGCCCACACTATGCTGAATATTCCTGGAGAGAGCTTTCGAAGAAGGATGGTTATGTCATAAAAGCTGGGTGGCCAGAGGCTGATTTGCCAGATCTTACCCTTAAGAAGGCCAATGTTTATTTGCAAGACACAATTGTCTCAATGAGGAAGCTGCTTCAGAAGCAGGTTTCTGGTTCAAAGAAAGGAATTGTTAATCTGAATAGCCAAAACAAACCTACTGTGGGCCTGATATATGTGGATGAGCAGTATCGTGGATGGAAAAAGGAATGTTTGGAGATTCTGCAGAGGAAATTTGATACGTCAACTAGCTCCTTTGCACCTGACAAAGAAATCCTCACCGAATTGCAGAAGAGTGATATTGCGCAACAAGGCAATTTCAAACAAATACAAAAGCTCTGTATGCCTTTCTTGAGGTTCAAGAAAGACGAAGTTGTGGCTGTTGGGGTTCAAGCATTGGACTTGAGGCTTCCTTTTGGTGAGATTGAAGTCCTTGAGAAGAACTCGGACTTGATCAAGAGACAGCTTGGTCTTGAGAGATTGGAGATCTTATCAATGACAGATGATGCTGTGGAGAGAGCAGGGTCTCATGCTGCAGTTGTGAGGCAGAATCCTCCATCACCAGGGGATCCAACTGCAATCTTTGTATGAGTACAATTTTTGCGGCATAAGTTAGGAACAGGTCTTGTTTGAGACCAAGATGATGTGATACTTTTCTCATTCTAGGTCATTTTTGTCCTAGCATTCTGCCTACATGCTATTATTTGCTGAAGTTTTCTGCTGAATTTTCCGATCCAAACAAGTGGTTTATTTGTTTGTGAATATGGAGCAGCTGCAATAATATCTTCACAATAGTACTCATTGACTAGATTTGACACTTCGGATGAAGCCAAGGCATCTTCGAGTTTCGGATTCTACAATGTTTCCAAGTTATACCTGCTTTTAATCGTTTCTGCTTGTAGCTTAATTGTCTTTTGATGCTGTATACCGTGTCCAAGTATGATTGCATTTTGTTTTGTAGTTTTAGGGAATTTCAGATTGCAAGGCCTTTATCAAATTTGTAATTGTTAGTCCCCTTTTCTTAGGAATTTCTGTATGTCCCATTTCTTTCTTCCAAATGGAACTTTCACTTTAGCAAATCTGTTTCATTACTTAGTGAATGAGTAAATATAAAAGTATATGGTGTTTGCTAACTTTTTGTTCCTTTTTTGAAAATTGGGAGGAACTAGTTAGTTAGCATTCAAGGTTAAGGTGAATGAGAAGTTATATTGATGTGATGATTTATTATACTCTTTATGTTACAGGAGAACAATGAATTTATTGAAAATAGGTTGCAAAAAAGGGGGATAAAAGCGCTTCCTCAAGAGTTTGGTACTTACAAAAATGAACAAAAGCAGTCCTCTAATTAACTATACGAGTGGCAGGTTTCATTACTTGGCCGAACAGAAAACATGACCTAAATTATAGCTATAGCAATTGTCTACTGAAATGAAAAACCAGCACCTTTGAAGCATTTTACTAGGGCCTGAAGTTGATCTCTTTATTCAAGACTTGAAAGAGTGAACCTGTTGCTGGTCAGGATGCTTCCCTGGTGGAAGTAGCTTATCAGGTATGTCTTCTGATCTGCAGTTTTTCAATTTGCAGGTAATTACCTCCTATGTGGGCCTTTTGGGAGGTTCAGTACATATCAAGGATGACAGTAGTATCAACTTCAAAGTCCACAAGGAGCTGCAGAAGAATGAATGCCCTCATATTCTTGCTGGAAAACCTCCAAGGATGCTTGCCTATCTTTTAGAAATGTGATCCATTTTATACTGACAAGATGCTTGAATCACTTAGTATGTCTTAGCTGTGTGCCAAATTTCCTTTTATTGGTAATATGTTCCCTTCTTTGTCTATACAAAGACGAGGAGAGACGTGCAGGAAGTATTCGACATCCTGTGACCAGTTCTTGAATTCAGAAGTCTGCCATTTTTCGATTATTTCAGCTTTCTGCAGGCGATTAGTAGTAGTGAAAGTACATCTTTAAGTTGGTTTATTGGGGAAGTAAGCAAAATGAGCCTTGTTTGAGATCCCGACACTTGTGTCGGACAACTATTTTTGCACTAAGCTTGTAGTTCCCTTGTTTTGCTGAGATTGTACTTTGGTCAAAATTTCGTGTTCAATTTTCTTTTCGGTTAGTTAAAATTTAAAAATGTGAAGAGGGACAGGAAGGTTGTTTGACCAAAAAATATGAACCTTTGGTTAAACTAATTAACTAGAAAGATAATGGATTAATCCTAGTTAAAAATAGTAACTTCAAATCTAAAATCGGCCTACGGGGATTGCGTAGGACAGTGTCGGAACAAATTTAATGCAATATGTATTAAATGTTCAAGGTCAATAATGGGATGAGGATAACAAGCATTAAATAACAATAAATGACACTAAATGTAAATAAGGAGAATAATTTACAAAATATTGAATGTGGTGGATGATTCTTCTTTATAATAATGATGTATGACAAATAACTACGGGAATATGGGAGACTTTCTCGGATCTGATGTGAAAAGTATAGAATAAACAACGAATCGAATCTCTTTAGAAAGGTAGTGTTTGTATTTATCTAGAGAGTCAACTTTTCAAGAGAGTTCTTATCAGAATCCATAATACCCCCTTTTCACCTCATCTCATTTCCTATTTATATAAGAAATGCCCCTAATCAAGCCTAAAAGTATAAGTACAAAGAATATTCAATGGAATATTTTCCTAAATATTTTATTACAAAACTAACTGTTACTATTACTCTTGGCATTTGACCTTGACCGTGATTGACTGCTCGACAATGAATCCATCAGTCATTAGTCGACCTCGGCTAAACTACCTCTAATAGCACCTCTTCGTGCCGAACATCCTTAGCCATATTTTGACCCATACAAAGGTCTTTAATGGAAATGGGATAATCTAGGTGATGTTGATGGTTTCAGTTCATTTCATAATCAAATTCCGTTACCCTTACGGGGTGATAATATGTTACTCCCTCTGTTCCAGTTGATATGAACCTATTTTTTTTGGTCCATTCCTAAAAGAATGACCCTTTCTAAATTTGGTAACAATTTATCTTAAACTTACAATTCTATCCTTAATGAGAATCTTTTATAACCACACAAATATTTTGGGCCCTTTTTTGACTTGTTTAGGACCACAAATTTCAAAAGTCTTTATTTTTTTCTTAAACTCCGTGCCTAATCAAACAGATTAATATAAATTAGAACGGAGGGAGTATATGCTTTGCTCTAATGTTTGTTCCTTTCAGCCGAGGGAAATTTATGCTGCGGACGAGGCCAAGTTGACCCTTCACGGACATGTGCATTTTTTTAAAAAATAAGAAAAAAGTTACAAGTATTAGTTAATTAACATTGATTAAGTAAAAAATCAAGTAAACTCACTCCATTCAGATAAAAATAAACTAACATCTTTCCACTGAAAATCTGTATTTGGGTTTCCGTTTGTTACGTTAATAGTGAATCTCATGAGCACCTTAACATATAAAAAAAGGTAATTAGAGACAGACTCCTCATTATCATAGTGCAGTGAAGATGGTCTTCTGCAGCGAAGCAAATTAATAAACTTCCTTTTATCGACCAACACGTCAAGGGTTCAATTCCTGCTAACTTCAAACCAAATAGTACCCAGCTACATATTGCGCAGATCTTCAAATTCTGCCGCTTCTTCTTTCTTACATATATGAGCTAATGAGCTCATCTCTGCGCTAAGCTCCAGCCATCATCATCGTCCTATTTTTTCCACTGTATTACAAACTCTTCTTTTGATTTTGTTCCTCACAAATCCAACTCTCACATAAAACCCTCTTCCCTATTCCGCCCCTTCTACACACCCCTACAACTCCCCCACCATTCCCAATCTTAAACCTCACTTTTCCCCCTCTCTTCAGTGGCAATTCAATTCCTTTCCCCTCCCATTCCATATCTTTCTTCTCCAATTTCATTTCTCTCCCCATTTCCTCATTTTTACCACAAAATCCCCAAATTTCCTTTCTTTTCCCTCCCCTTTCCTCCTCCTTCTCAATCACCGGCATTACGGGTAGCCATTTCGGAATATGCTTCCCCTCCCCTCCAATGTACTCGTTGCTATCTACATTCAGCAAACCTTTTCCTCTCCCTATAGAAAATACTTTTCTGGGCAATGGTTTTGCAAATGGAATTTCCTCCGAATACTTAGAAAAACTAACGAGATTCTTCACCGCGCCGGAGTTGAGTAAACTTCCAGTAGCTCTCCACGCTTCGGCGAATCCACTGACGGAGCTCAGCTCGTCCATGGCGGCGACAGTATCGACGAGTTGTGACTGCGTGCGGCCTGCGGAGTTTGCTGAGTCGGCGGCGGACTTAGCGATTGATCTCAAGTACCTGACCGCGACGTCGGTTAGGGTTCGGAGAGCGGGAGCTTCCGCCGCCGTGAATCCAATTGAATCGCAGATCTGCGCCACTGCTATTCTGGTTAAGGTGAAGGCGTAGTCGGATTCCGTTGAAGCCGTGGACGGAGGAGGAATCGCCGCCAGAGGACGGTTGCGGTTTGATCTCATAGTGGCGGATGAAGGGAGACGGTGTGCGGCTTTTCTTCGAGTGTCGTAAGAACAAAACCCTAGATGTTCATTGGTGGAAAGTTCTAGAGGCAGAGTGGGGGATCGAACCCGTGCCTTTATGATTTGTGCGTATATAATCTGAAAACCAGTGCGCTAGGAAATCCAACAGTACAAGTTATATATGTTTCATTATTAAATAACGAAAACAGCAGTTTCCGTTGTATGTACCATAGCATATTAAATTTATCATGTGAAAATTAAGGCATATATATATATATATATATGATTATTCGTGATAAAATGATAAAAGATATTTGTAAAAAGAAAATATAGTATGTCTTTGTTGATTAAGTATAAATGGCAAGTTAAACTAAATTTTATTAACCATGAGTATTATATTTGTTTGTATTTATTTAAATTCTTTTTCACCAATAAATAATTGTTACCACTAGTTCTTTTTTTTTTTTTGGTCCAAAGTTACCATTAACTTTACAAGCCGGTAAACTGATAAAAAATGTTTAAAATCTCATTTACAATTTAAATGAAAAAAGTATCATCCCAAGAGATTACTCTAACAAGAAGTTGGAGCAAAAGGATATAAGGGAGAATTTACAGAGGCTTTGTTTATTTTTTATTACTATGATTATCATTAAAATGTCTGAATCTTAATTAGTATACATCTGATTAATAAGCTATTATGTTTAGATGTGAACGACGACTAGTTAAAATTATTTTCTTTCTTAGGATGTGAAAATGTATAAATCCTGATTTCAAATTAATCAACGTACAATTAAATGTACAATTTAAATAATCTAATAATAATGAATATTATATCTTTAAAATATTAGAGAAATTATTCATTACATAGTGTATTGTGCAATTTGCTCTAGGTTTCTGGAAAAAAGAGATATTGCCTACTCAGCAAAAAGAGGGGCTCGAGGAGAATAATGATCAACTATTCTCAATTTCAACATTATACTATACCTCTTACCCAAAAAAAAATAAAAATAAATTATACTATACCTATGAAAATTTAGGATTTGCTGCCTTTCAAGAGACCATGCTTTAATTTGATGAGAACTTAAAAATAAACAGGCTAACGAAGAGCATATATCTTAGACCTTGTTTCTCCTAATATTCCATTCTTGTGGTGTTGTGTTTTTTTTGTCCTTAAGTAATAAAATACATTGCTATAAGAGGATTTCAAAATATTTTTTTACCACCAAAAGTTTTAGAGAGACATATGTGAAGACTAAAAAAAAAGAGTAAAATCAAGATAATTTAACATTCAAAAGCACAAGCACAAATGCTAGGTCCAGCAAGTTGAGGTGCACAAGTAGCTCCAGATCCACCTCCTATTATATGCTTGCAATCAGCCAAGCAGTCTGGTTCTGGGTCATCATTCTTGCAAAATATCTCATTCAACACTTTGAAGCATGTTTTGGCTTCAACTCGTCCTACTTTCACTACATTTTCATCAACTGCATGTGATTAAAAAAAAAAAATAAAGAATGTAATTAGTCAAATTAATTCTTGATGGAGACTGGCTAGGATTATCGAGCATTAACTAAACACATAGGGTCTGAGGAAGGACCACACTTTAAGGGTGTGGTGTCAGCGGCGGAGGCAAGATATCCACGATGGGGGTTCAAAATAAAAAATTTGTATCTAGCAAGAATTGAATCTATGACCTTATGAAGGTTTTAGACCCCCTTACCACTAAGCTACACATTTGTGTTGTGTTAAGAGAGTTCAAAACTTAACATATATAGGTAAAAAACAGATTTTGCCTTATATGGTGAACCCCCTTCTGTCCCCCTAAATCGCCCCTGTATGACGTAGACAGCCTACCCTAATGCAAAAGTTAGTGACTACTTTCACGGCTCAAAATCGTGACTTATAGGTTACACGGAAATAACTAAATTCTCAAAAATTCATGAACGAGTAATAACAAATTTTGGTGCTCAAATTTCGCACAACTAAAAATTTCGAAATACAAGAAAAAGAGAAGTGTATATTACCAAGGACGAGGGAAACCAAAACAAGAACACAACACAGGGATGCTAAAGACTTTACCATCGTTATTGATTTTGCTGAAGTTACAACTTTATAACAGGCGGTGTATAGAGATAATCTGATTGAGATTAGACCTCATTGACAGAAATCTAATTGAGGTTTTGTTTCTAATGCTAGAGAAAATATTGTATTTATTACATCCATATCTTGTATTTAGTGAATGGTCAAATAGTCAACTCGAAAAGAGCGGAGTGCTAAGCCCTTACAACTAGTGTATCATTAATGTGTAATGTTTGTACACTAATTATATATCGAGTAGAAATCAATTATATAGAGTATGAATTGTTCATCGATAATTAGTAACCGAGTATGTCGTATAATCGCTCTATTTTTTTTTACATATTGAAGTGAAGGGGAAATTTGAAGCGCAAGAGGGAGTAGTGTGTGGATAGTAGACGATCAACTTTCTAAACTTGATTGAATTTTTTTTCTAATCAGAGAAGAAAATCTCCGGGCTTCTAATTTTTATGGTATAAATTTCTGTTTTTCTTATGCTTTTATCATCTATTTGTGCTGAAAATTAGATTTATATTTGTGGTTCACGCCCTTTGAAACATTTTTCTAGCTACATGATTGTCGCAATCCGAATTTTCCACCATCGGGAGTTGTGATAACGCCTAGTCGTGGAAGCTAGGCAAGCCGAATATTATAAAATCATTACCCTTTTTATTAAACATGTTCAACAATTTAAAATAATAAGTGATTAAACAGCGAAATAAATTAAATAACCGGAAATGCGGAAGACGAAAACTTAATAATTCAACCCAAACACTGCTACATAATTTGAAGTACAATACTACCCAAAATTTGGTGTCACAAGTCATGGACTGTCTAAGAATACTACAAATAAGGTCTGAATGAAATACATAAGTCTGTCTCTCAATAAGTAAAAACAGAAAAAGAAAAGATAGGAGGAGACGCCAAGGCCCGCGGACGCCTGCAGGACTACCTCGAGTCGCCTGAATGGACTGAAGACAACACCCTCACTGCGGTCCAAACGCCCCAGTACTAGTATCTGTACACAGTGTAGAGTGTAGTACCAGCACAACCGACCCCATGTACTGGTAAGTGCCTAGCCTAACCTCAACGAAGTAGTGACGAGGCTAGGACCAGACTACTAAATAAACCTGTGCAATTAAATCATATACAGCGAAAATAAAAGCAAATAGTTACAGCTAAATTGGGCGGGGGAAATATGCTGCGGGGAATAAGGGATAACGATAGAATAACAGTAGAAAAATGTAAGGAACGACATAAATCAATTACTAGCAAAAAATAAGGAAATAAGGAAAACAAGTACACATGTAATACCGTTGCAGGCGTGCAACCCGATCCCATTTCATATAGTATCGTTACAGGCGTGCAACCCGCTCCCATTTCATATATTACCGTTGCAGGCGTGCAACCTGCTCCCATTTCATTTATCAACACCAATCATAAAAGAATCCCGGCAAGGGAACAATAGTATAACAACAACATCCCGGCAAGGGAACAATAATGTAACAACAACATTTCGGCAAAGGAACAATGATATAATAACAACATCCCGGCAAGGGAACAATAATATCACAACAACATCCCGGCAAGGGAACAATAATATCACAATAACATCCCGGTAAGGGAACAATAATATAATTCTCATATAAAGCACGAATAAACCACAACGGAGTCATACAAATTACAATACAAGACTCACGGACATGCTTGACACCGACGTATAGATACTCGTCACCATGCCTATATGTCGTACTCCACAGTTAACACGTAGCAATTAAGACTTGACTCCTAATCCCTCAAGCTAAGGTTAGACCAAACACTTACCTCAAACTTTCACGGCCAACTCAAGCCTCAAACACCGCTTTTCCTTTAGAATTCGCCTCCAAATTACTTGTATCTAGTCCAAATTAATTTAACAACATCAATAAATGCTAAATAATTCAATCCCAATGCTTAATTATAGGTTTTCTATTATTTTTCCCCAAAAGTCAAAAATCGACCCCGGGCCTGCTTGGTCAAAACACGAGGTTCGGACCAAAACCCGATCACCCCTTCACCCACGAGCCCAAATATGCAATTAATTTTGGAATCCGATCCAAAAAGAGGTCTAAATTCTAATTATTCAAAAAAGCCCTAACTCTACCCAAATCCCCAATTTCTACCATAAAGAATCATGATTTAGGCCTAAATATCTAATGGGTGTTAATGAAAATTGAAGAAAACAAGTCTAAGAACACATACCTATGGCTTTGTGGTGAAATCCCTCTTCAAAAATCGCCCAAGTTCGAGTTTAAGTGAAAAAGTTATGAAGTTTTGAAGAAATCCCATTTTGCTACTGTTTTAAAATAACTGGGCAGGGAACCTATGCGTTCGCACACGATTGGATGCGTTCGCATAGAACAAATGGTGACCCCCAGAATTAACTCTATGCTATCGCGGACCTACCTATGCAATCGCATAGAACAAATGATGACCCCCAGAATTAACTCTATGCTATTGCGGACCTACCTATGCAATCGCATAGAATAAATGATGACCCCTAGAATTAACTCTATGCTATCGCGAACCTACCTATGTAATCGCATAGAACAAATGATGACCCCCAGAATTAACTCTATGCTATCACGGACTTACTTATGCGATCGCATAGAACAAAAACCTCGACAACAACAAACAACAATACAACAGATTTTCTAAGTTCGAATCACCCTGACGCCTATCCGAAACTCACCCGAGCCCTCGGGGCTCTAAACCAAACATGCACGCAAGTCTAAAAACATCATACGGACTTGCTCGTGTGATCAAATTGCCAAAATAACATCTTAAACAATGAATTTAGCATAAAAATCTAAGAAAAATCTCAAAACTTTCAAAGTATCAAATTTCACAACTACGGGTCCGAATCACATCAAACAACTTCCGTTTCTTACCAATTTTACAGACGCATCTTAAATGTCATATTGAACCTGTACCGGGCTCCGAAACTAAAATACGGGCCCGATACCATAAATTTCAAATATAATAAAATTTCCAAAAACTCTTATATTTTCAGTAAAATAATTTCTTTCAAAATTTCATTTCTCGGGCTTGGGACTTCAGAATTCGATTCCGAGCATATGCCCAAGTCCCATATTTTCAAATCACAGGTCCGAGTCGGTTTACCCAAAATGTTGACCAAAGTCAACTTAAATTCAATTTTAAAGGCCAAATTAACATTTTCATCACATTTCCACATAAAAGCGTTCCGGATATGCGCTGGACTGCGCACGCAAATCAAGGTGAGAAAAAAAGGAGGCTTCTAAGGCCTCGGAACATAGAATTTACTCGTAAATCAAGTGATGACCTTTTGGGTCAACACAATGATGGTAGGCTATAACTATGTATTTTGGTCACTATTTGCACTCTAATTTACTGTACTTTACTGATGTTTGAGCATTAAATGGTAGTAAATTGCTCTAACTGAGTACTTTATGCTTGGCAGGAGCAACTCCGGGCTACAACGAAATTAGGGAGCGTTTTTTGAGCTAATATGGAGTGTTGAAGGCCAAGTAAAAACTTATGGAATAAATTGGGAATTCATTCGAGGATCAAAGGAGGTTAGTGCACTTCAAAAGAAGAACGAAGAAGAGTACAGAAAATTGCCCAGGTGTGTGGACGTGCACTGGGTTGCACAAGTCAAGCAGAAACTGACCAAAGTTTCACGACCCAAATCGGAGAGCCGCAACATGCACCCGATGCCTTACCCAATCAAGTACCAACGTAACGTATCTTTCTTATCATACCATTATGGGTAAATGGGTTGGAAGGGCCGTCATGATATAACTAGAATAAAATATAATGGAATACTTGACATAAGATGACCCAACATGTAATACAAATATATACACGCGACATACGGTCCTATAAGACCAAAATGAACACTTGCACATTAAACATAGGCCGACATGGCCATACAATCTCTCATATACATGACATCCGTCTACAAGCCTCTAAGAGTACATACGCATCATAAAGGTCGGGGCAGGGCCCCGCCATACCAATCAATACTTGAAGCAAGTGGAGTGCACCAACACCTTCTGTTGAGCTGATAGCCTACTAGGAGGAATGCCAACCTGTCTATCAGGACCAGCGGGCTTGAAACGCAGCGTCCCCAGGCAAAAGGGACATCATTACTAATAAAGTACCAAGTATGTAAGGCAGAAAAACTTAAATAAGAACAGTAATGTAAAGAGAGATATAGGAGATGCAACCTGTAACATTTGAGTGCCTCTGGGGGCTACTGACATGAAATGCATAATACATATATATACATAAACTTTTAAAAACATACGCCTCTGTAGGCATCATCATCATCATATCGTACCCGGCCTCAAAGAGGACTCAGTAAAAATGTACCCGGCCATCATAAGGCTCAGTAGAATCGTACCCGGCCACGTAGAGCTTGGTAAAACCCAACTGATTAGTGGTTGCACAATAGGTGCCGTACCCGGCCGACTATAGCGGTTCAGTAGAGTAAAATAGATACATATATATAATGCATGCTAGACTCATGGAATCATGTTCCAAACCTTTCAGAGTGATGTAAGGTCTTTGCACCTTCAATTAACATTATGGACATCATACCAACAATATGAACTTCTATAGGATTCAAGGATCATACATACTTGCTTAGAATAACTTTATAAGGAAAGAACAACATGGGCAACCTTAGTTGCTAGGAGTAGATCCGTTATGAAATAGCGTATTCATTTCACTTTAGATCATGCCAAAAGAAAGAAGTAAGTGCCTTAACATACCTTAAACCCGTTGAGTCCTTAATACCTTCCAAGAAACTCTTCAAACAAGTCAACTCAATCTATCATAGTATAAAGAGATTCAAAATTCGTGCTGAACAAAGGCTAAGTCTGTAACTTAAGCTAGTAACTCATTTACGTAAATTTGGGCAGCATCTCCCCTGTAACAAGGGCCTCCTCCAATACAATATACCAACAAAAACAACTAGAGAAATCCATCAACATATAAATATCAATAACAAGACACCATATAACAACAACAAGTTACAACTACTTCACGACGAGCGACAAGCTCGATTGGAATCCATATAACCATATCACCCCTTATAGACTTCTTACATTAACTCAACAATATCATTAACATGATAATGAAGTCATTCATCAATGATTCCATCCTTATACCATATATTTAAAACAAAGGAAACAATCATCAACTCCAACTATCTTCAATTAGTAACTTTATTCACTAGTTCATATCTACTCTATCCATTTAACTTAATCAACATCAAGATAACCTTAAGAACATGAAAGAACACAATACACATACCTCCTAAAGTAACTTCAAGTCAAAATCCAAGTTATATTCAACTTACAACAACCCTCAATAACAATACAATACTATAGAAGTGACTTAAGCTAATCCAAGTATTATCATGTAGTTTATCATCCTAACAACTTAACCAACATACAAGAAAGTTTAAGAACAATTAGTAGGCTGTTATACTCACCTTAGCCAGTAGCAAAAACTTTGAATTTCATCCAAACAAAGTCCACAACAATCCTCAATGACAACACAACCTCAAAGAGGTGTTGTTCTTCACTAGAACTAAGTTTTGATGTTGAAATATGATGTAATCACTTTGGAATCACTTCAAACCCTTGTGGTATCTGTTTAGAAGGGTTAGGAGAAGTTTGGAGACGAAGTTGAGTTAAAAATAGGCGTTAAAATCATTTATAAAGTGAAGTAGGTCGACCACCGCCTAAGTGGGAGCTGCTTGCACGGTCTAGCAAAAATGCGAATTTATCTCTACTCCAATATCTTATCAACAAACGGTTTAATGCGTTAGAAACTAGAGCCGTAAATCTTCAATTTGGTAGGTATCACCCCATAATTCCAAGTATATTTGGACAAAAGCTCATATACATTTGACCTAATTTTCAGCAAATTTACGAATGTAACTTGTGATGACCTTTGCCAACTCTTGTTCCACAACTTGCTTGCCTTCAAAACGTAGCAAATGGCTATCATACGACTAAAATAACTCATAACATAACCTCCTTATAATGTTAAGAACCCTAGTCTCACCCCAAAGTACATGTTATAACATTCCAAACTTGTCGACTTTCGACGAAACTTATTTTCTTCAATTGGTTTAGCTTCTAAGATTTCTAACCCTCTTGGTACTCGTTATTCATGATCTTGAATATTTGTAACCTCCAAGGTAACATTATTAACTTACTTTATTTGCTTCCAAAATATAATCTCATTTCCGAGCTTACATCAATGGCTTACGACGTACTCTCACGTATGAACATGGGGTGTAACATCATTCCCCCCTTTGGAACATTCGTCATCGAATGTTGACTGATGCGCTTATCAGTTTCATAAACTATAGCTGTTATGAATACTTTAATGCTCATCTTGCCATCTAGGCAATTGTTTTGTGAATAAATCCAAACATCGGGGCATTCCCCCCTTTAGGCATCTTTCTCATGCCATGACATGTGGTCGGAATTCTTCCAATCTCGTAACTGTTGATACCTTATGTCATGCAATATGTACGACTGTGTCCTTGTATGAGCGCCTAGTGACGCTTCTCCCTTTTTTCCTCCATCTTTTAGCCAGTCTCTAAGCCTTAAATTATGAATATATATAGAACTATGACAAGTTGTCTCTCTAGGCATCTATAGGTGTACTGAAGTTCTTCGCTTGGTACTTTGTTGAACTTACGATTATTGATATATCTTGTTTCATAGCCTCATATATCTATCCTTATGGCTTTGTTGCATCTAGGCAGATCAAACTATACCATAACTTTTACTTTTGTTATATTATTATCGAGGTATGTTATGGATTGCGACCTACTCCGCACTACTAATTATGCAGCGAGAGAGAGGGTCGGAGCAACTTTTACCCGATTTAGGGTCAGGATCTATTTTCACAGAGAGCTAGAATTTGGAATTGATTATCTATCTAGTTTCGGATTGCCTAAGTGTTCCAAATTACACTTCTAATCATTTTTGGGGTTTTCTTTTTTACTTCTACTATTATCAAACTACAAATGGTAAATGCAACTAGATTAAACTAAGAGTTAATGCTATGGGTTGTTCAAATGATTTAAAAGGCACTAGGGTAGTGACTTTCGACTAGGTGGTCAATTGACGGGTACTTGAGTCTAAGGCACAATTGACATGATTAGGGAGTATGATATAACCGTTGCACTATTTTACCCACTCTACACCTCTCGGTGGTTCGAGTGATTTTACCCGAATTGACTTTCTCAAGACCAATTGGGTATGCAAATTTGCATAAGCAACTAGGGTTCAAGTCGGGTATTACTCTCTCGAGGTTTAACCCTTTATTGGGGCTATCAATCTCTTGAGTACGCCCTAATTCCTTGTTGGACCAATTTCGGAGACTTAGGCTCTCTTTCTCAAGAAGAACCCAAGTCAACTAAACACAAACTAGTGTTTGCCACCACTAATTCAGAAATTAACCATGAAATAAGCCCAAATATCAAACACCCATAGTCAATTTAGCCCTAAAATACAAGACCCATCAATTACCCATACTAGGGTTGAGCCACAACCCTAGCTTATGGGTCTAACTACTCATAATTAAAGAAGGAAAGCAAGAAATAGATGAAGAACAACTCATATTAATTAATTGCTAAGCTAAATAACAAGATTCAATGATGAAAAGTAGATAAAATTGCCCAAAATAGCTAAGAATCTCGAACCCATGAGTGCAACTGCTTAATTACAATATCTGATACGTTAAAAAATGGGAAAAGAAGCTATTTATACTAAGCTAAAAATTCTAGACAAAAATGCCCCTGCAGGGTTAGTGCGGACTGCACAAAATGGTGTGCGGCAACACTAGGGCTCTGAATCTAAAGATCTGACTCTCTGAACTCAGGCACTTCAAACCGCAGAGAATGGACTACGGCCGCGGAGTCTTCTAGTGCGGTCCGCACAAAATGGAATACAGACCGCATTGACTTGAGTCCTTGAAATTGGCACTTGATCTTGGGTTCTGCGGACCGCACTAAATTGAGTGCGGACGCATTTCCTTCAGTGCGGACCGCACAAATCCTAGTGCGGCTGCATTGACTTTGTGCCTTGAAAGTCATGCTCCTCAGAGTGCGGACCGCACAGAATGTAGTGCGGCCGCATTGGCCTTGCTTTGCTTGAGCTTTGTCTTGTCTTGGTACTTGTGCAAGTTTCACTCCTTTTGAGCTGCTCTTTGACATATTGTCACTTTGTTGATCAAACCTGCAATCAAGCACAATTTGTGAGCCTTTTGGGACTATTTTGTATGAATTTCTAATCAAAGCATAAGCAAGAAGCAGTACAAAATGCGTTAAAATCCCTAGTTATCAACTCCCCCAAACTTAAGCTTTTGCTTGTCCTCAAGCAAACAAAATAAGACCCATCCCTTAAGGGAAAATCCAAGAAGTATTTAGCTGACCTAAAGTAACCTCATCTAGCATCAATTGGGACTAACACTTGCCCTCAATACAAATGAATCATTAACAACTTTTACTCTTTGAAACACCATGGATTAAGTGTGACACAAGAGCATCAAGAGTTGGCTCAACACATCAAAGGACTCTTTCTATTACTTTGGTCATTGTGGAACCCAAACTCACACATCCTTAACTCTCCCTAAGCAAACCTCACCTTTAGAATAGTGGCACTCAAAACGAGGTTAATGGAAGTTCACTCATCTCTCTCAAGAAAAAGCCACAAGTCCAGCTCTAGGTATCATATGCTTGCCCCTTATGTGAGTATCCACTAATGTAAGCTTCATTCAACTCAAGATCATATAGGGCTTTTGTGGAGACATTGTGAAGGCTTTTGATTCGGGGTAGGAAATGTTTTGGTCTAAGTAAGTTCCATCTTCCCTTAAGCACTTCTTTTGATTCATTTGGCACACATTCACTTGACTCTTTGAGTCATTTCACTTCTTTCTAAGGGGTTAGAGAGACACACTGTCACTCTTTCTTATGCATTTCAAACCTTTTCTCCTTTTTCAACTTTCCACACCTTTCATTCTTTGCTTTTCTTGAATCCCTTTTTATTCTTTTTCACATTGAACATTTTTTTGTCTTTTTGCTTTTCTTTCTTTTTCATTGCCTTTTCTTTTCTTTATTTTTGTGCCTTTTTACCACTTTGTTGCAATCCTCATCTCTCCCCCCAAACTTATACTTTTGCCAAGTGCTAAAGGAAAGATCGGGTGCCAAGAGAGGGTATCTTTTAGAACGGGTATAGGCTTGTATCATGGTTCTTGAAGGAAGAAGGTCTAAGGCTCAAAAGGGTTGACTAGGGATCTTATCATTGGTAGGTTATGGAAGTGTTCAAGCTATCATTTGGACCAAAAAGAGCCTATAATCATGTCTCAAGTCAAAATTCACTTAGGATTTTGCCTCAACAAACATTCAGGGCAAGTTCTAGACCAATGGCTCGGGACATGGACTTGCAATACGATTACTCACCACACAAGCTATGGAATTGATAAAGACACAGAGTTGGGGGCCCACAACGACCTCAGATAAGATTTGAGAACACAATGGTCCCGTAAAATCACTTGATGATTATCGGTCAATACAAGAGTCTCAAGGTCACGACTTTCTCCATCCTAAACACAACAAATTATTTTTGACCATAGGATCAAAGGCAAATGTGCTAGGCCCAAGTGAAGCTTTGCTTGAGGCACCCTTAACTACTAACTACTAAAAACAAAAAGAAAACGGACTCAAACCTTTAAGAAGGTTGTCACGCCATCCATCATTGGAAGAGCCACCCCGTTCACACAACACTCCACCTTTGGAAAGAACCGTGGCATTAAGAAAACCAAAGGCTTATTGCAAACTTTAGAAACAAGAAGCTACGAATCACAAATAAGAAGCTAAGAACAAAATATTTGCAGAAAGTAGAATAAATATATACAAGAGGGGATTTGAATATACAATAGATGAGATGAATATGTACAATGTAACATAACTTTATATACAGACCCAAGTAAAATAAAAGTGCGATAAATGTACGAAATGTTAAAATTATATACAACCCAAAGATGAAAAATCAAGAAAGCATAAAAAATGTAAATGTCAAATATATACAATCATCCAAATGTAGGGCCTACCCCCTCAAATGAAAGCTGGCATTGTCCCCAATGCCAACTAAACCAAATAAAGCATCAAAAGAGAAAGGAAAAAGGATATAGGGACTCCCTATGGCCTGTCTGTCTGCATAGGCTCCTAAGTGGTCCCAGGGTCCTCACTATGCTTGGGAACCTCAGACTGGTTCCGGGTGGCCTGCTGCTGTGCTGCTGGGACTTGGGCCAAGACCTGGACAAGCTCCTAAAGTGCATCCTGAGGCTGATTGGAGGAAGCCTCCGGTGGGTCAGCCAACTGGATGACTGCATCATCCGCTCTAGGAATCATCCTCTTCCTCTTGGGAGGCCTCTGTGACTGCTCTGGATGGGAATGAGCTGTGAGTACTAGGTCCTAGAGCAGTTAGTCAAAAGGCAGCTGATCTGCCTTTAGTCTGTCAACATCAGCTCTCAACGCCTTCACAGACTCCTTGGATGCCTGTGTCTTTCTCAGCTTCTTGTGCTCCCGAGCAAGCTCCTTGAGAGCTTTGCTATGTGAAGCAACTGCATATGTGAGCACCTTCTGAGTGTAGAGGATTTTCTTCTGATTGTCTAAAATCTCTTTCAAAGCATCCTCTATCGACTAGGAAACGTGTGGGGTTGGAGGTGCCGACTGAGCCTCTACCGTGGTAGTTAGGATGGACAACTTGGATGAGGTAGTCTGCATCCAGTTGTTGATACTCAGAAGTGCCTGGCTCAGTTGGTGGGCAGTAATAAGATGGGCCCAGGAAGATGGAATCTCCAGGTCCGCTGAGGTGGATGGACCAGGAGGGGCAGCAGTGGAAGTAGAGGCAGGCTCAGCTGGAGTCACTACCACAACTGGCTCTTCAAACTGGCTAGTTGGAGCAGTAACTGTACTCTTGAAGTTCTTGCTCTTGGGGTTATCATCCCCTTGCATGCTGTACCAGGAAAAATTGGCTTTCGCTTTGAATTTGATGTCGAAGGGCCTCTTTTCCACCTTCAAATCCCGGAAGTACATAGTGAGGAAACTGGGGAACAGATAGTTTCTGTCATGCTCGGCACCCACAATAGTAATAATCTGTGACATCACATTCCCCACATTGATGGGGTACCCCGCCATAATAGAATCCACTAACATAGCTCGGTGGAGAGGGAAAGAGTTGTCATGTGTCGTGGGGTCCAACCCCCGTGCCTCAAAGTTCAAACTCCGTCTCAAGATCTTGACTCCAGTAGTCAACCAGTCAGGGGTGGTACCTGGGATTGGCAGGTACTGTGCTAGCCAGGGACGAACCTCCTCGCCCAATTCCATCTTTGCCATGTACAGGGTCTTATCTTCCTTATTAAACCCAAGATAGTCATTGATTGTCTTCCCATCGAACAACACCTTCAGATTTCAAACCTTGGTCACTTTGGAGCCCTTTTTGATGTGCGCTACGTTGCTATAAAATTCCTTGACCAAGTGTTCGTTGGCATCCACACACTCATTTAGAAAATGTTCCCAGCCCACTCTTATCCTAAACTGCCTCCTCACGTTGGGGTTGAGAGGTAGCAAGTCTCTATCAATAAAACTCCGCTACGGGATTAACTTCCTCACCGGCCACCATTCCCGGAACTTGTGGTATGCTACCTCACTAACAAACCGGTCCTGCCACACCTTCGACTTCCTAGTTCGGGCAATACCCCCTACTTGTGGTTCATCTCCTTCTACTACTTCTTCGTCTCCCCCTACTTCCTCCTCATCACCTACTGCACCCTCTCCAGATAATGAAGCTGCGGGAGAGGTGGAGTATTCCCCACTACCATCACCTAAGCCCTCAGACAACCCAGAAGAGATGTTCACTGATGCTTGGGCAGTGGGGGATGCTGGAGGTGTATCTCTCAATCTATGCCTCTCTGGCCAGTTAGGGATGTATTCTGGCACAGATTCCGAAGATATCTCCCGGGAGGGCTCGTACTCACTCCCCGACATGTTAATGGCTCTGTCAGCAGCTTTTATCGCCTTCCGCATGTTTTTGATATTTTGCCTAGCTTGGGGAGTGAGTCTAACCATTTTCTGTTTCCCTCCCCGGAAGGATCTTCCTCTACCTGGTTGTTTAGATCCTTTGCCTCGTTGTTTTACCATTGTCTGCAAACATAATTCAAATGACTTTGTTAGTATCAATAGCAGTATGCAAGAAACAGAATTGCAGACAGAAGAAAAGAGTTGCAGACATGTTGCATAAGGTACCCAGTGCGGACCGCACAAAATGGCCATGCGGTCCGCACATGGGTGGGGTTCAGACTACCCACCCTCTGTATCTAGGCAGTGCGGACCGCACAGAATGTAGTGTGGCCGTACAGGGGCCAGTGCGGTCCGCACAAAATGTAGTGCGACCGCACTGCCCAAATTTCAGCTTTCAGGTTTTCATCAATACGGTCCGCATAAAATGGTACTGCGGACCGCACAGGGGAACCGCAGACCGCACAGAAACTACTGCGGTCCGCACTGAGTGCCTAGTTGTGGCACTAAGTTAGGGTTCCTAGAATTTCTGATTTTAAGCTTAATTAACACTCACGTAATGACCCTACATGCTTGCCCATTGTATTGAACTACCTAAGTCTACATTAATAAAAAATTTAACTACCCTAACCTAAATAGTTGAGGAAACTACGGGTAACTTAGAGAGGGAAACAAGAAGAACTAAAATCAAAAGAAATTAACAAAATTGAACAACTAAAAGGCAAGTAATGGTACAAGATGTGAGAGTTAATGAAGAGTAACAAGTTCAAGCAGTTAATTACGAACAAAGAAGGTGATGAATAGTACTTGTATGAGTTTTAAGCATCAGGGTTTGAAAAGGGTAAAAGGAAGGCCTCAAGCCCTATTTATAGAAAAAGACCTGGGGCCCAGTCTCACCAACCAGTGCAGACCGCACAAAACGGACCGCGGTCCACACTATACTGCTTTTGCCAAGTTCGACCAAGTAACCCACTACGGTCCGCACAAAATGGACTGCGGCGACAGTGGTCCACTGCGGACTGCACAAAATGTAGTGCGGCCGCAGTGGCAAACTTCAGAGAGGTCGATATTTTACCTTTCACTAGTGCGGTCCGCACTAAATGTAGTGCGCCACACTAACAACTTCAAAGACCTGGCACTTTTTTCCACTATGTCCTATACTGCACTAACACAATCCTGTAACATCTCACAACCAGTTAGCCCAAAACAAATCCTATCCTATAATGAAAATCAAAGAAAATTAATAAGAAAAACACATGGGTTGCCTCCCATGAAGCGCCTGATTTAACATCGCGGCACGACACATGTTACCATCACATCATTTGAGATGAAGAAGCGCCACCACGTGGCTGTCATCAAATTTTCCAAGATAATGCTTGACCCGGTGCCCATTAACTCTGAAGACTTCACCATTTTTGTTCTTTAAATCACGAGCACCAAACGTGGTCACACACACCACTTCAAAAGGTCCACTCCATTTGGACTTGAGCTTTCCCGGAAACAAACGTAACTAGGAGTTGAACAAGAGAACCAAATCACCTACTTTGAACTCCTTTCCACGAGCATATTTATCATGAAGGTACTTCATCTTGTCCTTATACAAGGAGGAACTGGAGTAGGCATGGAATCTGAATTCATCAAGTTCATTGAGCTGCTCCACATGAAGATTGGCTGCAACATCCCACTCAAGATTTAGATTCCTCAAAGCCCACATGGCTTTGTGCTCTAACTAAACCGCTAGATGGCAAGCTTTCCCAAACACCAACCGATATGGAGACATACCAATCAGAGTCTTGTAAGAATTCCTATAAGCCCATAGAGCATCATCTAACTTCTTTGACCAATTAGTCCTATTTGCATTGACCATCTTTGACAATATGCTTTTGATTTTCCTGTTGGAGACTTCAACTTGACCACTTGCTTGAGGATGATAGGGAGTAGAAATTTTGTGATTGACACCATACTTTGAAAGCAAAATGTCAAAAGCTCTATTGCAAAAATGAGACCCCCCATCACTTATGATTGCACGAGGAGTACCAAACTTTGTAAAAATGCTTTTCTTGAGAAATTTAACAACACTCCGGGCCTCATTGTTGGGCAAAGACACGGCTTCAACCCACTTTGAAACATAGTCAACCGCCACAAGAATGTAAGTGTTCCCACAAGAGCTTATAAATGGGCCCATGAAATCAATGCCCCATACATAAAAAATATCAACCTCAAGGATGATATTGAGAGGCATGTCATCTTTTTTCGAAATTCCACCCGCTCTTTGGCATTCGTCGCATCTCTTCACAAAATCACCCGCATCTTTGAACAAGGTTGGCCAATAAAAACCACAACTAAGAACTTTAGAAGTCGTCCTCGCCCTGCCATGATGGCCACCATAGGGAGAGGAATGAAAAGCCTCCAAGATATTCAATTGCTCCTCCTTCGGGACACACCTTTGGATCACACCATCCGTGCAAATTTTGAACAAGTATGGCGCATCCCAATAGAAATCCAAACTTTCCCACTTGAGCTTATTCCTTTGATTAGAAGAGAGATCACACGGGATTATACCAATCACAAGGAAATTAGCAACATCAGCAAACCATGACATATCATTCATCGACACCGAAAGGAGTTGTTCGTCGGTAAATGAATCATTGATCTCTAGGCCATCACGAGGCCTCCCCTCCTCCTCCAAGCGGGACAAGTAGTCCGCCACTTGGTTCTTACTACCCTTCAGGTTCACAATCTCCAAATCAAACTCTTGAAGTAACAAGACCCATCGTATCAGTCTAGCTTTGGAGTCCTTCTTCGTTATCAAGTACCGGAGTGCGGCATGGTCGGTATGAATAATAACCTTATCACCTATAAGATACAGCTAGAATTTTTCCATAGCAAACACAATAGCCAAAAGTTCTTTCTCTGTTACCGTGTAGTTCACTTAAGCATCATTCGTTGTCTTGCTCGCGTAGTACACCGGATGAAACATTTTCTTCACTCTTTGACCAAAAACCGCACCAACCGCAACATCGCTCGCATTACACATAAGCTCAAAGGGCAAGCTCCCATTAGGCGTGGTAATGATAGGAGTGGTGGTCAACTTATGCTTGAGAAGTTCAAAGGCTTGCATACACTTTTCATCAAACACGAACTTAGCATCTTTTTCCAACAAATTGCACGAAGGATTCACTACCTTCGAAAAGTCTTTGATAAATCTCCGGTAGAACCCCGTATACCCAAGAAAATTTTGGACTCCCTTGACGGATGTAGGGGAAGGAGCCTTGAAATCACATCTATCTTTGCTTTATCCACCTCAATGCCATACTTCAAAATTTTATGCCTAAGAAATATTCCTTCTTCCACCATAAAGTGACATTTCTCCCAATTGAGAACAAGATTGGTTTCTTCAAAATGGGGGCCCACCCAATCAAGATTCTTCAAGCATTCATCAAATGAGTCCCCCACAACACTAAAATCATCCATGAACACCTCCAAAATATCTTCCACCATATCGGTAAAAATGGCCATCATACACCGCTGAAATGCAGCAGTGCATTGCACAACCCAAAAGGCATCCTAGAGAAAGCAAATGTGCCATACGGACAAGTGAATGTGGTCTTCTCCTGATCTTCCGAAGCAATCAAGATTTGGTTGTACCCAGAGTACCCATCCAAGAATCAATAGAAGGCACGCCCAGCAAGTCGATCTAACATCTAATCTAGAAATGGCAAAGGAAAGTGATCCTTGCAGGTCACTTTATTCAACTTGCGGTAGTCCATGCATACCCTCCAACCGATAACTGTTCTTGTCGGAATCAACTCATTTTTATAATTTGTCACCACGGTCATGCCACTCTTCTTCGATACACATTGCACTGGTGAAGTCCAAGAGCTATCAGAGATGGGGTACACAACCCCGACATCGAACTACTTGATCACCTCCTTTTTTCACAACTTCTTGCATTGCCTCGTTCAACCTCCTTTGATGCTCCAAGAAGGGCTTTGCATCATCTTCCAGAATAATCTTGTGCATACAGAATGCATGGCTTATTCCCCGAATATCTGCTAAAGTCCATCCAATTTCCTTTTTCTGCTTTTGAAGCACCGCCAATGTGGCATCAACCTTCATATTAGTAAGACAAGAAGAAAGAATAACTGAAAAAGTAGAATTTGTGCCTAAGAACTGATACCTGAGGTGTAGAGGAAGTGGTTTCAACTCCAATAATGGAGGTTCATCAATTGAAGGTTTAGTTGGTGGAGTCTTTCTATTCTCGATATCCAAAGACAATTTCCTAGGCTCATAAGAATAAGAGCCCATTCCATGTAAAACATTCACGCACTCTACTCGGCTTGCATCCTCATTGACATCAAGATTCAACAATACGGCCTCCAATGGGTCCTCCACATTAATCATTACACCGGTGTCATCAATTATCACTACTATGACGAGGTCAACAAAAGAGCACACCTCAGTGCTGTTGGGCTGCTTCATAGATTTGCACACATGAAAGACCACCTTTTCATCACCCACCAGGAAGGTGAGTTCCCCTCCTTCCACATCTACCAATGCCTTCCCCGTAGCTAGGAAATGTCTTTCCAATATGATAGGAACTTCGTAGTCCACCTCGCAGTCCAAGATTACAAAGTCAGATGGCAAGATTAAGTTTTCCACCCGGACAAGCACATCATAAATAATACCCAATGGTCTTTTCATCGATCTATCCGCCATTTGTAACCTCAGGGAAGTCGGCCTAGGTTGCCCAATTTTGAAAACTGAGTAAGGCATCAAATTGATACTAGATCCTAAGTCACATAAAGCCTTGGCAAAATTTGCACTCCCAATGGTGCAAGAAATGGTAAAAGCACCGGGATTTTCAAGTTTTGGGGCCATTGAATGCACTATAGCACTAACTTGGTGAGTCATCTTTATAGTTTTACAATCCATAGAATGCTTCTTTGTGACCAAGTCTTTCATGAATTTTGCATAGCCCGACATTTGTTCAAGAGCCTCCACCAAAGGGACGTTAATGGACAAACTCTTCATCATGTAAATAAACTTCTTAAACTAATTATCATTCTTTTGCTTCTCAAGCCTTTGAGGATAAGGTGGAGGTGGCCTTGGCAAAGGTGCCTTGGCTTTAGGCACAATCGGCTCCGACATATCTATTACGTGTTCCCTAGACGGGTTCACGTCATTTTGAGTTTCCACCTCGACATCTTGAATATCAATCCTCACTTCATTGTTCACATTTTCATCAACCATATCTTCAACTACCAAAGGGACTTCTTCTTCTTGCAACTCAACATCATCACCCAAAACTTGCTTTTGCTTAAAGGCATTCACATCACTGCCTCTTTCACTTCTTGTTGTAACCGCCATAACATGATTGTTCCCACCCTTCGGGTTCACTACCGTATCACTTGGTAGAGAACTATTAGGGTGAGTATTTAAAGATTGAGAGATTTGGCCTAATTGCACCTCCAAATTTCTGATAGAGGTATTGTGGGAAGCCAACTGTGCATCATAATCCGCATTCTTCTTCATCATCTGCTCGAACATCATTTCAATTCTATCCATATCATTGCCAGAAGAACTAGGACCTTGAGATGGAAATGGGGGTGGATTGTTCGGTTGTTGGTACATTGAGGGCCTTTGAAAGCCTTGCCCCCAGTTTCCTTGGTTTCCATTGTTCCATCCTCCTTGATTATTGTTACCCCAATTGTTGTTATTACCATTCCAATTCCCTTGGTTACTTTGATTGTTATTCTGATTTCCCCAGTTGTTGTTTTGGTTGTTGTTCCCCCAATTACCACTGTTTTGTTGTTGATTGTCCCAATTGCCTTGAGGTCTCCACTGTTGTTGGTTGGAAGACTTGCCCCGTTGGCCTTGATAATTGTTCACATACTGAACCTCTTCACTTTGTTCATCATAACCATCATTTTGAAACCCATCACAGTCATCATCAAATTGCTCAGAATTCTCTTGGTTTTGTTGCCTTCTTTGCTTTCTTTTGTTGATAAGCATATTAACACCCTCCATGGCATTCACTTGGCGAGGATTTTGAACTTGTTGCAACTATGCCTTTGTCAATTGGTTCATAGTACTTGTAAGCTCAGCTATAGCTTGCCCGTGATCATGTAGTTCCTTGTGCAAATGAATAACGGTGGGGTCACCTTGAGGCACATTGGCTCTACTACTTTGCCATGCAGAAGAAATGTCAGCCATCTCGTCAAGTACATCACATGCCTCATCATATGAAAGCTTTATAAAATTACGCCCGTCAAGTTGGTTTACTATGCATTGATTTGTGGTGTTAATGCCCCGGTAGAAGGTTTGTTGGATCATAGCCTCGATCATATCATTGTTGGGACATTCTTTCACCATTGTTCTATAACGCTCCCAAATCTCATGCAAAGGTTCCGTGGGCTCTTGCTTGAAAGCCAATATCTCATCACGCAATGTCGCCATATGCCCCGACGAGAAAAATTTAGCAATGAATTTATTCGCCAACTCATCTCAAGTTGTGATGGAATGGTTGGAAAGTCTCTCGAGCCAATCTAATGCCTTCCCTTGAAGTGAGAATGGGAAAAGTCTCAACCTAAGAGCATCCTCGGACACATTCGTCTGCTTGCTCCCCCAGCATGTATCCACGAACCCCTTGAGCTGTTTGTAGGCATTTTGATTTGCAGCGCCCGTAAAATACCCACACTGCTCAAGTAAGGTCAACATCACATTGGTTATCTGAAAATTGCTCGCCTGAATTTGGGGTGGGACAATAGCACTCGCATAGCCCTGGTTCGAAAGTACTCTGGGAGCCACTCTTGGGGGTGGCGGAGGAGGGTCTGGAATATCACAATTCGGATTAGCATTGGCGTTATGGCCTCTTCATTGTCCTTGAGGTACAAGAGGCACCTCATCTTCCCCGACATCATCTAGCTCCTCCCCCGCAATCATGTTTCTAAGAGGGTCATTAGCGTTGTTCGCTGCCATTTGGTACATGAGTTGTGACACAAACACGTAAGTAACAAAGAAGGAAAGAAGAAAAATACACAAAACTAACTAAATAGATAGCCAAAACCGTTAGCTCCCCGACAACGGTGCCAAAAAGGTGATCGCGACCTACTCCGCACTACTAATTATGTAGCGAGAGAGGGTCGGAGCAGCTTTTACCTAATTTAGGGCCGGGATCGATTTCCACAGAGAGCTGGAATTTGAATCGAGTATCTATCTATTTTAGGACTGCGTAAGTGTTCCAAATTACACTTCTAATCATTTTTGGGATTTTCTTTTTACTTCTACTATTATCAAACTACAAATGGTAAATGCAACTAGATTAAGCTAAGAGTTAATGCTACAGGTTGTTCAAATGATTTAAAAGGCACTATGGTAGTGACTTCCGCCTAGCTGTTCAATTGACGGGTACTTGAGTCTAAGGCACAATTGACATGATTGGGGAGTATGATATAACCGTTGCACTATTTTACCCACTCTACACCTCTCAGTGGTTTGAGTGATTTTGCCCGAATTGACTTTCTCAAGACCAATTGGGTATGCAAATTTGCACAAGCAACTAGGGTTCAAGTCGGGTATTACTCTCTTGAGCTTTAACCCTTTAATTGGGGCTATCAATCTCTTGAGTACGCCCCAATTCCTGGTTGGACCGATTTCAGAGACTTAGGCTCTCTTTATCAAGAAGAACCCAAGTCAACTAAACACAAACTAGTGTTTGCAACCACTATTTCAGAAATTAACCATGAAATAAGCCCAAATATCAAACACCCATAGTCAATTTAGCCCTAAAATACAAGACCCATCAATTACCTACACTAGGGTTGAGCCACAACCCTAACTTATGGGTCTAACTACTCATAATTAAAGAAGGAAAGCAAGAAATAGATGAAGAACAACTCATATTAATTAATTGCTAAGTTAAATAACAAGATTCAATGATGAAAAGTAGATAAAATTGCCCAAAATGGCTAAGAATCTCGAACCCACGAGTGCAACTGCTTAATTACAATATCTGATACCCTAAAAATGGGAAAAGAAGCTATTTATACTAAGCTGAAAATTTTAGACAAAAATGCCCCTGCGGGGTTAGTGTGGACCGCACAAAATGGTGTGTGGCCGCACTAGGGCTCTGAATCTGAAGATCTGACTCTCTGAACTCAGGCACTGCGGACCACAGAGAATGGACCGTTGCCGCGGAGTCTTCTAGTGCGGTCAGCACAAAATGGAATGCAGACCACATTGACTTGAATCCTTGAAACTGGCACTTCTCTGATCTTGGGTTCTGCGGACTGCACTAAATTGAGTGCGACCGCATTGCCTTCAGTGCGGATTGCACAAATCCTAGTGCGACCGTATTGCCTTTGTGCCTTGAAAGTCATGCTCTCTGAACCTCACAGTGCGGACAACATAGAATGTAGTGCGTCCGCACTGGCCTTACTTTGCTTGAGCTTTGTCTTGTCTTGGTACTTGTGTAAGTTTCAGTCCTTTTGAGCTGCTCTTTGACATCTTGTCACTTTGTTGATCAAACCTACAATCAAGCACAACTTGTGAGCCTTTTGGGACTATTTTGTATGAATTTCTAATCAAAACATAAGCAAGAAGGAGTACAAAATGCATTAAAATCCTTAGTTATCAGTTACCCAACTCAAGGTTATTCTCTCGCTGCTTATCCTACATGTATAAATCTAAGTCCTTTAATGCTTTCTCATTAATGTTCATCTTAAGAATGATAACCTAATCTCATCAGATACTTTGGAACTTTTATCCATCTATTGTTGATTCACCTTAATGTTGATATATAATCTACCACTGATAACTTGCAACCTCTTACGTAATACACTGTCACAAGGGCTCACGTCTCATCGGGGAACATCTGAAGTGATTTTCCTGATCCACCTAGGAATAATAATACTATACTTCAATAACCGTATTTCATAACATCCCAACATGATTCATCTTATGGGGGGTATTCTAATCTTGTGCAATTCATAAAATCCCTTTCTTGTTAAATCGTTACTCAATTAAAGGCCTAAGCGTCATCCTCTTATCTATCACAATTACACCCTTATTCTACTACCAGGGCAACATTCCATCTCTTCTAAATTCACCTAGTCTTAGACTCCTCTGAGTTTATTCAGGCTGTACCGAGCGTTCAATAACTTACGAAAGCCATCAGCTCTCTTGTTTTGATGAGTTTAATCCCGAGGACTTACATATTCTTGTCACCTTCTCACTCTTCTTTTGTTATCCTTACTCCTATCTACCTAAAACCTTGTCACTCTATAATACTTTAGCTTGCGACCTACATATATCTATTTATACGATTCACAACCTCCCTTTAACTTGCTAGCACCATAGATTTCCTTTCACGCCTTCTCAGTTGCCTTTAAACATGGGCAATTACTTTTTCTAGTCGTTCTGCCACTTGCTACATGAATGCTCGATTTATGTTAGTACCTGCGAATACTAGAATTTCCTGTAACTCATATGATCTCAAATATTAACTTTTGATTTTTACTTCCCGTTTATAAGCCACGATAGGTACCACTTTCTTATGAAGTGTATACAATGTTGTAGTGAGACTATTGTTACAAGATCATTTCTTCTTCAAGTTACTATGCTTAGGTTGAAGCCTTCTTCCTTTTTCCTCAGCTAGTCTTTCATTGTAATACTTAAGGGAGATCATCTGACTCCTATAAAACTGTGAGCTAATTACATGGTATACCCAAAGGAACTTTTGATGTTCTTACTTGCCTATAATTATCCTTAGTTACCTACCTCCGCACCCTTGGGCTCGTAGGGTTTCTGAACTGAAATTTTGGCTATCTCCATGGTGGCACTTTCTTTTATCTCCGTAGCACTTATACAATACTTTTAACTACCCCAAATCCTATCCAAATATTTCACAAGGATCACGATGTCATTATATCTGCTAGATCGAATTCACTATGTTGGGGTTCACTACGTTTACCTTGCACAATCTGCATGATTTGTCTGTATCCTCTTGTCTATCCATAACTAGGCTCTTCCCGAATCAACTACTAACTACTCATTGGTCCATTCTTATATCTATATTCCACATAATCTCTCTTGGGTTATTTTCTTTATCTTAACTTACCACTCGTACTAGCTCCTTATGTATCAAGTGTTCATTCACACTTATTTATCAATAACATCTGGTGTGGGAACCCTTACTGCCTCTCCCCGGCGGCGTGCTTGCGTAATGTTCTAGAGTCGTAACATACCTATGGGGTCTGAATAAATGCAATCTCATTCCTTTCGCCTTTCTACCACATTCTTCCTTTATTATTCCATAGTTACCTGAACCAGTAACTCCGACTTAATACCATATCACACCATCTTCCCCCTTTAGGAGAGTACCAAGACTTAGTGCTACGAAGATCTACCTATATATGTTTTACCTCTTCATCTTTGGCATCTTTCCACATCATCAATGACCCTTACTTGCCTTATGGTAACACTTCTGTACCAGGGATAACTAAATTTCTTACGCACGAAGGTGACATCTAGTGTAATTGACACACTTAGTCCCTTAAGATTAACTCTGCTTAGAGTGCTTGCTTTAGAAAAGCGTCTTCCTAAATAACCTTTAAAGGTTATTCGTCTGTTGTCTATTCAGTTATTGTTGGAACACGATCTCTAAAATTCTCACGATGCCGACATATACCAATTCTTTCGATCCCTAAATCATGTTCGATTTTTTTTCTTGTTTACTATCCCATACTAAATTCTATTACTACGGGGGTCTAATTTTTTCTTCTGGTAATCACGTTCGAGTCACCAACTCAATTCTCGATTGAGGATATAGCCTTTGGCCTATACTCTTTTATTTTCTCAAGGCCTTTCACCTCTTGTCTTTTCCTTTTACTAGACTATAGACTCTATCATTCTGTCATATTTTGATTTACCGTTATCATCCATTTATCACATCTTATTCATAATGCTTCAATTACTCTCTTCTTATTCTCCGACTAATATTTTTGTCCATCACTTTATTCTGATAACTTCAACAAAACATTCTTTCACTTTTAGCTCCCCTTGCTTCATCCACAGGTTCTTTGGGTTACCCAATCTTCTACATTTTTCCAGACATTCTAGTATTCATATCTAAATGTACTATTCTAGATTGCACCATCAAGGTGTCCCACAAGGAGAACTATTATCACATTTGTAATATCCTTCGGAAATGTTAGCTACTAATAATAATTCATCTACCATTTTGGGTTACTCTAACCCCAACTGGATCTTGCTATCCCTTTCTTCTCTTAAACTATATCTGTCAACTCCCATAGGGCATAACTGAGATGGGTGTGGCCAATTTTACATACCTATGTTACTGTTGAAGGTAACTCAAAATGCTTATATTTCTCTGCTTGAATTGCAAATATTGATAATCTTCATTAGTTAGGTACCCCGTACTCTTTTTCAAGTTGCTTTTTTACTTATTGAAACTTGTATCCACCTCCTGATTCTCTCGTCTCTTTACCATATGGGTGTATAGATATTCATGCCCTGGGGATCCTTATCAAGAAGCCCACATATCTTAGTATACACATGATTTGCTGAAGACCTTACATTTATCATCAGAAGCATGATGCAAAATCGAGTTCCTCTTATTCAGCTCTTCCAGAGCCACATTCAATCTCTTACCAACTGTCTTTGTGGATGTAGGTATCGTTGTATTACGACTAAAGTCAAATTTAGGAGTTGGAATTCTTACAACTGAGCTCTACCACGCGATCTAAAATAAGAAGAAAGAGTGACAGTCCTAAATGCCCTGTAGCCTCCTGCTTATAAGTGTGGTGCACAACACACCCATAAATAAGACTCTACTAGACACGGCTTGAGACTCCCTAGGAAAGAACTGCTCTGATACCACTTTTGTCATGACCCAAATCGGAGGGCCACAACGGGCACCTGATGCCTTACCCAATCGAGTACCAACGTAACATATCTTTCTTATCATACCATCATGGGTAAATGGGTCGGAAGGGCCGTCATGATATAAATAGAATAAAATATAAGGGAATACTTGACATAAGATGACCCAACATGTAATACAAATATATACATGTGACATACGATCCTATAAGACCAAATGAACACTCGTACACTGAACATAGGCCGACAAGGGCATACAATATTTCATATACATGACATCTGTCTACAAGCCTCTAAGAGTACATACACATCATAAAGGTTGGGACAGGGCCCCACCATACCAATCAATACATGTCCAAATCATACTGACCAAATAGGCAACTCCGGAGCAAGTGGAGTGCACCAATACCTTCTATTGAGCTGATAGCCTACTAGGAGGAATGTCAACCTGCCCATCGGGACCTGTGGACATGAAACGCAATATCCCCAGGCAAAAGGGACGTCAATACGAATAAAGTACCGAGTATGTAAGGCAGGAAAGTATAAACAAGAACAGTAATGTAAAGAGAGATAGAAAAGATACAACCTGTAACATCTGAGTGCCTCTGGAGGCTACTGACATGAAATGCATAATACATATGCATACATAAACTTTTAAAAACATACGCTTCTGTGGGCATTATCATCATCATATCGTACCTGGCCTCAAAGAGGACTCGGTATAAATGTCTCCGGCCATCATGAGGCTCGGTAGAATCATACCCAGCCAAGTAGAGCTCGGTAAAACCCAACTGATCAGTGGTTGCACAATAGGTGCCGTACCCAGCCGACTATAGCGCGGTTCGAT
The DNA here is from genome assembly GCF_000393655.2 of Nicotiana sylvestris. Lineage (NCBI taxonomy): Eukaryota > Viridiplantae > Streptophyta > Magnoliopsida > Solanales > Solanaceae > Nicotiana > Nicotiana sylvestris. The sequence goes on from NC_091058.1 coordinate 63,004,742, forward strand.
AGAGTAAAATAGATGTATATATATATATATATATATATATATATATATATATATATAATGCATGCTAGACTTATGGAATCACGTTGTAAACCTTTCGGAGTGACGTAAGGTCGTTGCACCTTCAATTAACATTATGGACATACGATGTACTCTCACGTATGAACGTGGGGTGTAACATAAAGTGCGAGGCCAGATGCGCAGTCACCTACCCAGGTGAGCGGCCGCGCACGTCCTTCCGAGAAAAAAATATTCCAGGGCTAAAATTGCAATTCCGGAGGCGACTTCTCTTGACTTATATAAAGCCCAACTCGTCCAAAAAGAGGGTATCTTGGATTTTAGGAGAACTTTCACTACAACAAAAAGGGTGTTTAGCGGCAATACAAAATGATTTTAGCGGCAATAACAATAAGTGCTATATCTTTTATTGGCCATTGGCGTTTAGCCGCTGATGTTGGGGCCGGCAAAGCCATTAGTGGACTTTATGACAAAAGCTGGTATAATATATGATTTATTGCCGTTAAAAATAATTAACTTTAACGGCAATTGTGTGCGGCAATTATGATGGTTGCTAAACCCTATCTAAAAATGGCTAATTATGCTCATTTAGCGTCCTTTTATACAGCCGCTTAATTTAAAATAATTATCGCTAATAGTTCATATCTTTAACGATAATTCTTTTGTGGTAATTAGAATTGCAATAGTATCCCTTTTGAAAATGTCATAGTTTGCCCTTTTAGCATCCATTTCAATGGCTGGTATATTCAACTAAATTATCGCTAAAAATCAATATCTTTAACAACAATTATTTTTAGTACTAAAAGTCACAAGCTGTAGCGAAAATAATTTAAGCACCATTATTAATAGTTACTACATTCATCCAGAATATGTTCCAAACAATAAAATTTATTAATATTAATTCAAAAATTTAATATATCTTACTAAATATTAACAAACAAAAGGAAGTACTAATAAAAAAAAATCAATGTCACATTAACTTAAAAAATAAACTTATATTGTTTGAATTGAATAGCTAATGCTATTATATAACTAATCCTGACGAATGATAGTCTTCAAATAATTTTTGCAACTTTTCATCATGTTAAAAGCTCCACCCGCTAAATTATTGAACATCAGAGTGTGACCTGAAATTATAAAAAAAAACTGAGTCAAAAGATAAAATATAATGTGAAAAAATATATTGAAGACTCCATCACAGTCAGTCTGTCATATTCTTTTTCAGCCAATTCCCTTACCTAACATTTATTAGCAACAACAACTAGATGGATTAAAAGACGAGCAAAATGGATGTGCAATAATGAAAAAGAGATTCTTTCTTTGTTATAATCGAGAAGGAACAAAAAAAATCAAAAGCAGAATATTACCTTGGAGAAGTAAAATGAAGTTGCACGCCAAGTTCATTAGCAAATGTTATAGTCGCCAAGTTCTTTTCCTTAAACATAGATACTAGATATGCTTGCATGCTATTAATGAAGCTCCCAAATGGGTGACAAAAAATTATGCACAATAACCTCGACAAAATCTTAGGCATAGTCATATTGTATGTGTCACAAATAGTTGAAATTAAATTTCTCTAGAAACTATAGCCAACTTAAGAATAATTATTTCTGATAAGAACTTAAACATAACTACAATTCTAAGACTAAGTTCTATGGACCAGTGCAACAAGATACTCATAAAACCTTCACAGATATTTCAAGACTAAGTTCTATAGGCCAGTGCAACAAGATACTCATAAAGCTTTCACACGACTGATATGAAGCTATGTCCAAATATAATACTTACCACAGGACGTAAAACTTTTTAGCTAATAGAGATAAGCTACATGAATCTTCTATATCAATATAAGCTAGTATAAATTTCCCAGGAAACAAAAAATACGTTAATTCCAACAAATGTGATAATGCAAGAGATAAATAAACTTAAAAACAGTAGTAGACAACTAAACACCCGAATTACAAATGACACAATGTACAAGGGATGTCTAAACAAAACCTAATTACCTATAGCTCCTGGGATTGTTTTCCCAATAGGCATATGTTAGGATACGAGGCATTAAGCTATAAATACACCCTCCTACTTAATTACTTTATTTGGTGAATGGAATATTAAGAACTAAGAAGAATAATATCTCACGTTAGAAGGCATTCCTCAGGGGCAGTTAGTGGCCAAAATATTATACTTCAATAGGCAATATTAAGAGAGTTCATATGATAGTAATCTCTTTATCGTTGCTGCCAAGTTAAACTTATCCGTTAAATGTTGGGTAACTGAGATATTCATTTAGAAATTGACAAAAAATACTATAATGTGAAGGGACATACATATATTTCAGATTTGGTATATTAAAATATAAGTAACATACATATAATTCATACTTGAAATTTTTTTAAATTGCAATTGTTCTGGTTTTGGAGTTCCAATGCCACATTTTCAATTAAATATCGCAAATTCGAGTGAGATTATTTTGATGAAATGAATTATAAAACTAATTTCCTTTATCCTTTTTTCATTCCTTCCTTCAGTGAAGTCTTTATCTTCTAAAGTTAATGGACTAACTACTAACTAGAAATAGAATCAATAAATTATAAGGAGACGGGTCAAAACATGTATAAGAAAAAAAATCAAAGAAGAAGTACCTTAAATGAAAAGGGGGAAAATTCCGCTTTCATCTAGTAGATAAATTTTTTGTTTACCTATTAAAACAAATTTGAGAATTAGAGGGTCCATTCAATACGTAATATTGCTTTCTTCTTAATGCCTCGTATTACACTTAAAATATGAACATAATATCAACTTTCAGATTTTCAAGACATGTAATTGATGTTAAACAATACAAAAATTGCTGAATTAAAATAACACAATAAACATGCACATCAATATGATCTTTAATTAACGACTTGATAGAAAGAGTAGGTCAAGACACTCCTAACCTTTACTTTCACAGTGAAGTCTTCAGGATTTATGTTATTAAATCTTGACAATGAACACTAGTGATATCCTGAAGAAGTAGCTTTATCATCTTTGGCTCTTGCATCTAACATAAAGAATGAGGGAATTTGGAGATAGTTTTAGATTGATCTGTCAAGAAGCAAAAATATAATTGCGGAAAATATTTTTTTCACTAGTTCTATCCAATAAATGGTATGATATTAGAAATTTACGCTCAATTTTTGAAAGAACACATTTCAGCGGCATCTTCCTGTCAATTATGTGGAGAGCCACTCTTTCACAGTTCTTAGTGTAACACAAACTATTACTATTAGAAAACTCATGTAAAGTAATGATGCCATTTGCCTAGAGGACTTGTGACATTAAAAATTCTTCAAAAAAAAAGAAGAAGATGAATACTATATGTAATCTGCATTCCACATTATAATAAGTACGCTCCATGGAATTGAATATTAATCAAAGGGAGCCACAACTTAGCTTGGAGGTCATTAAATAAATGTGGCAAAACAATATGGTTTCATGTGATAAAAGCTTTTTATGGATCTCTAGATCTAGCACAAGAAAATTCAGATTAGTAAACGTATGAATGAATGAACAATATAAATCAAGCTACTTATACCTATAGATTATCCAATGAACAAGAAAATTCATCTCAATCTTTAGCAGTTATATCCATAATCTCAGTTTTATAATTTGCAATAGTTAGGATTCAGGAACTAGTTGAGTGTAACGACCTGGCCGGTCGTTTCATGAGTTACCGCTCCATTTCCCCCATTTCTGCTTCTTTATGTCTTGTTCAACTGTATTATGTGGTATTGGGTTAGTTGATTTGGGTTCAGCGTAATTTTGGAGAGGTTTGAGACATTTAGTCTCTTTTGAGTAAGCTTAAGTTGGAAAAGTCAACCAGACGTTGACTTATGAGAAAAAGGGCTCGGATGTGAATTTTTATGGTTCGAATAGTTTCGTGAGGTGATTTGGGACTTAGGAGCACGATCAAAATGTAAATTGGAGGTCCGTGGTAGATTTAGGCTTGAATTGGCGAAAATGGATTTTTGGCGTTTTCCGATTGATAGTGAAAATTTTGATATCGGAGTCGAAATGGAATTCCGGAAGTTGCTAAAAGTCCGTTGTGTCATTTGTGACGTGTGTGCAAAATTTTAGATCATTCGGATGAGATTTGATAGACTTTTTTATTAAAAGCGGAATTCGGAAGTTTTGGAATCCTCAAGCTTGAATCCGAGGGTGATTTGGTGTTTCGGTGTTGATTTGAGTATTCCAAGGATTAGTATAAGTTTAAAAAGTGGTTTATGACTTGTTCGTACTTTTGGTTGATGTCCCGGGAGCCTCAGGATGATTTCAGATGATTTATGGGGAGTTTGGGATATTGTTGGAGCAACTTCAACTGCTGATTTTATTGTCATAACCGCACCTACGGTTGGGGTGCCATAGGTGCGATGACCGCAGAAGCGAGATCAAGCCGCTAATGCGGCTACAGGCGAAGAAAGTTAAAATCGCAGATGCGGAAGGTGTGTCGCACCTGCGAGCCCGCAGATGCGAAGTCTGGGTCGCAGGTGCGGAAAAGGGAATTAAATAAATAACCGCAGAAGCGGTTGGTTGCGTGAAGAAGTGGTTTCGCAGGTGCGGGAATTGAACCGCAGATGCGGTATCGCTGGGCAGAAATATATAAATAGATGCCTTTGCGAATTTCTGTTAAGTTTCACCATTTTTGAAGACGGGAGGAGAGCTAGGGCTGTGATTTTTCAAGGAAAACAAAGTATTTCAGTTGGGTAAGTTTCTTAAGCCTTATTACTTGTGTTTATGGCCATTTTCCCATTGTTTAATCATGGTATTAGTGAAAAATTAAGGAGGGAAGTTGGGAGATTAGGGCATGGAAATTGGAGGCTTTGATTATGGATTTGAGGGGTCATTTATGGTCGAATTTTGGTGTATTTGGTATGTATAAACTCGTGAGAGTGTGAGAATTCTAGTTTTGTGAATTTTATCAGAATTCGAGACGTGGGCCCGGGGGTCGGGTTTGACCAATTTCGGGATTTGTGATGTAATTTGATTATTTTCGCGTGGGCTTTATTCCCTTAGCATATATTGATGTTATGGTTCTGATTTTGGTTAGATTCGGGGCATTTGGAGGCCGAATAGAGAGGAAAAGGCGTTGCAAGCTAGAGTTTGGCTTGGCTTGAGGTAAGTAACGCTTCCAAACTTGGTTCTGAGGGTTCGAAACCCCGAACTCTGTGTTCTATGATTACTATTGAGGTGACGCAAATGTCAAGTGACGGGCGTGTGGGCGTGTACCGTGAGAAATGTGGCCTAGATCATTCCAAAGCACCACTTAGTGACTCCTTCTTGCTGTTATCTGTGTTGTATCTATGTGATCAAGTTGATGAGCTACAAATCATGCTAATTACAATGTTATGGCTTCACGCCAATATTGTTGAGACTCGAGAGGTTGTTTCTTGTTGTCATATTATTAACATCATCTGTAATCTATACTCAGTCCTGTTCATGCATATTATATCATGCCTCAGTATCGACTATTGCTATTTGACACATCATATCATTATTTGGGCTAGTATCATGACATTTTCGAGCCCGTGTGAGTGAGACTAGAGAGTACTGACTGAGTGAGGCCGAGAACCGGATATTGATTGACAGTATGGGACCGGGTTGCACGCCGCAACAAGATATTGATCATGCATTTGCTAGCATTGACATAGCGCTTGGGCTCAGGGAAGCCCCTCCGGAGTCTTTATCTTCCTTATCTTCCTTTAGTTTATTTGTTTGGATATTCTCAGACCATGTTGGTCATGTTATTTCAAACATGTTGGCCCAAGAACATGTGAAGTTTTGAAGATTGACAAAAGAACTCAGACATGGACCAGGTCCAACTTGTGAAGCACAGTCATGATCAACCTATACATGTGAGATGCACGGGAAGGAGATAAATCTAACTGATCAAGAAGCAATATCTCCTGATTTGATCGAAAAGATTGTATATTGGATAATGAGAGAAAGACTTCTTAAATGAAGAGAACACAGTTTAGAAAGAAGATAGTGTTAGAGTTTGAGATCACTATGAACTCTTCTATGATAGAAGAGTAGCAGTTGAATCCCAGTCAAACTCTGATTACTAACCTATTAAATGTCAGTATTATTCTCTTTTACAGGTAATGCACATAAGCAGAAGTTAAACTTAAATTGAGAGCAAAAGAGTAAGGCGATTTTGCAAACAATTTATGCGTGATTTGAGTGTGCAATCCTGAAGCTACTTGAACGAGATAGAAAAATCAGTTCCATGTGTATATCTTTTTCTAGTTCAATTGGAGTAGGTGATTTTACATTGTACCTTTCAGCTTTCATAGAAGCAATTGTATTAGGTACCTAGAGTGTTCAAGTTAAGAGTTAACTTGAAGTTGTCGCAACAGTTGAGGCTGTGTGCTACAACGGGATTAGCGTTAATCCTTAGGTTTACGAAGAGTTTTTATAAATGTTGTTTTGGCTCAGTAATTTTAGTGAAAGTTTGAGAAAATCCTACTGAGTAGTAGTTAGTAATTGTTTTACCTTTTGAGCCAAGTGTTTTCTACGTAAAAATCTCTGTGTTCTTTATTTTTTGTATTTATTATTTCGCAAACAGTAGTAGTTGGAACACCTAGAAGAACCAAGTCCTTCTATAGTTTAGTTAAGCGAAAATTGGGTACCACACAAATCACCCCCTCTTGTGTGGTATTGACACTTAAAACATCAATTGGTATTAGAGCGGGTTATCCTTGAAGAGGTTAACACCTTAGGAAAAGATCAAGATGAGTGCACCACCTGAAAACTGGGAAGGACAATCCACTGCTAGGCCTCCACTCTTTAATGGTCAATACTATTCTTGGTGGAAGAACATGATGAGAGATCATATCATAGGAGAAGACTATGAACTCTGGGACATAGTCACTGATGGTCCCCTGACAACTACAAAGAAGAATGCTGAAGGAGTGGATGTGCCAAAGACAAGAGATGACTGCATTGTTGAAGACTTGAAGAAATGGGAGAAGAATTCCAAGGCCAAGAAATGGCTTGTGTGTGGACTGGGTCCAGACGAGTACAGTAGGATTCAAAGTTGTACCACTGCTAAGGATATATGGGACACTCTACAAGTGGATCATGGAGGAACTCCTCAAGTAAAGAGATCAATAGGAACACTGCTATATTCTCAATATGAAGGAAGGAGAAACTATCCAGGAGATGTACACAAGGTTCACGACACTAACAAATAAATTAAATCTCTTGGGAGAATTATCCTTGAAGAAGACAAGGTTGAGAAAATCGTGACAAGGGTATTACCAGTGACTTGGGAAAGCAAAATCACTGCTATTCAAGAATCAAAGAACATTTCTACTCTCAAGTTGGATGAACTGATTAGAAACCTCACTGCCTATGAACTAAGAAGGCAAACCATGAAAATGGATGCACCCAAGAAGGAGAGGAGTCTGGCTCTCAGAATAGATGAAGGTGCAAATATGGAGGATGATGAAATGGCCATGATCACAAGGGATTTCAAAAAGTACTTAATGAGAGGAAATGGAAGAGGTACAACCTTCAACAAACCAATGGCTCATGAGAAAAAGACCAACAAGGGTTGTTACAAATGTGGCAAGACTGATCACATGATCAAGAACTGTCCTCAGTGGAAAATTGAATGGAAGAAGGAAAGGGCTGAACGAAGGAATAGGAAGAAGGAACAGGTTCAACCCAAAAGGAACAAAGGATCAACAAAGTCTATGGTTGCTACTTGGCGAGAAACATCAAATGAGGATTCAGAAGATGAAGCTGGAGATGAACAAGCACTTATGGCCATCAGAGAATCAGATGATGAACATTAGGTCTAAGTGAAGGGAAGTAGCCAAATATGGTACGTGGATAGTGGCTGCTCAAAACATATAACTAGAAGCAAGAACCAGTTCCTTTCACTTGAGGACTTAAAATAAGGTAATGTCTCATTTGGAAATGGGAAAAAGGTGAAATTATTGGGGTTGGAAAAGTAGGTAAGACAGACTCACACTCCATTGAGAATGTCTACTTGATAGATGGCTTGAAATATAGCCTAATCAGTGTATCACAACTGTGTGACAGAGGTAACTTTGTAGCATTTACCTCTACCAAATGCTTTGTGATTAACCTTACCACTGACAAGATTGTTTGTAGGGAAAAAGAGTTAACAATATTTACATTGTAGATTTGTCCACTCTTTCTGAAAATGAACTCACTTGCTTGAGTGTGTTGGACAATGATCTCCTCCTGTGGCACAAAAGACTTGGTCATGCAAGTCTGAATCAACTCAACAAACTAGTCTCCAAGGACTTGGTGATAAGGTTACCTGACATCAAGTTCAAGGAAGACAAAGTTTGTGAGGCCTGTGCAAGGGGGAAGTACGTAAGATCATCTTTTAAAAGCAAGAAATTAGTAAGCACCACCAGGACATTGGAACTGGTTCATATGGATCTCTGTGGTACAATGAGAACATTGAGCAGAGGTGGTAAGAAATATGTGATGGTACTTGTTGATGATTATTCTAGGTTTACCTGGGTACTATTCTTAATATCTAAGGATGAAGCATTTGACATGTTTACTACCTTTGTTAGAAAAACTCAGAAACACCTAGGTAATCAACTTACATCCATTAGGTCCGATCATGGAACTGAATTTGAAAATGCTAATTTTTTTGAATTTTGTGATGAGCATGGTATAGATCATAACTTCTCTGCCCCTAGGAATCCTCAACAAAATGGAGTATTTGAAAGGAAGAACAAGACTCTTGAAGATATGGCTAGGACTATGCTTCTTTCTAGTAAACTACCTCATAGCTTCTGGGCAGAGGCTGTCAACACTGCATGCTATATCATAAATAGATGCATGACTAGACTTCTTGTAGATAAGACTCCCTATGAGTTATCTAAAGGGAGAAAACCAAATATATCCCATCTTAGGGCATTTGGATGCAAGTGCTTTGTGCACAATAATGGAAATGACTCCCTAGGTAAGTTTGATCCCAGAAGTGATGAGGGAGTATTCTTGGGATATTCTTCACATAACAAAGCATATAAAGTGTTCAATAAAAGAACTTTATGTGTAGAAGAAAGTGTACATGTAGTGTTTGATGAAACTAACATTCTTTCTGAGAGACAGGAACATGAAAATGAAACTATTGGGCTGGTAAAAGATTATAGTAAAGTCTCAGCTCAAGCTAAAGTGGCTCCAAGAGAAGGAACAGGTGATGGAACAAGTTCTTCCATCCATGGCAACCTGACAGGGGGAACTGATCAAAGAGGAACTGAAACCAATCCCTTAAAGGAACCTGTTCATGAACCTGTTTCTCAGTAGCAGAACATAGGAGAAACATTAAACAGAAATCAGTTGGTTGTGAAACCTCACAAGTATCAAAGTTCTCATCCTATTGAGAACATAATTACTGATCCAACCTCTGGAGTCAAAACTAGATCATAATTAAAGAATCTGTGTGCTTTTGATGCTTTCCTATCTCTTATTGAACCTAAAAATATTGTTGAGGCTTTGCAGGATGCAGACTGGGTAAATGCAATGCAAGATGAACTCAATCAGTTCGAGAGAAGTCAAGTTTGGCATCTAGTTCCAAGACCCAAGGACAGATCAGTGATTGGCACAAAATGGGTCTTCAGAAACAAGCTTGATGAAGATGGAACAGTTACAAGAAACAAGGCAAGACTGGTGGTCCAAGGTTACAGCCAAGAGGAGGGTATAGATTATGATGAGACTTTTTCTCCAGTTACAATACTGGAGGCAATAAGACTTCTCATAGCTTTTGTAGCACACATGGAATTCACCCTTCATCAGATGGATGTCAAGAGTGCCTTCCTGAATGTCTACCTAAAAGAAGAAGTGTTTGCTAAACAACCTCCAGGGTTTGAGAGCAAGGAGTGTCCTGAACATATGTACAAATTAGACAAGGCTCTATATGGACTCAAGTAGGCTCATAGAGCATGGTATGAACGATTTTCCAAATTCCTGCTTGAGCATGGCTACAAAAGAGGTAAAATTGACAGTACTCTATTCTTGAGGGAAAAATGATCTTCTTGTGGTACAAATATATGTTGATGACATAATTTTTGGGGCAACCACTGACAAACTAAGTAAGGATTTTGCCAAATTAATGGGAGTGAGTTTGAACTGAGTATGATGGGTGAGCTTAAATTTTTCTTAGGCTTACAGATCAAACAAAGCCCAAATGGAACCATGATCCATCAGCAGAAATATGCAAAGGAGCTGATCAAAAAGTTTAAAATGGATGAATCAAAGGAAATAGACACCCCCATTGCAACTGCCACTAAATTAGACATAGATGAACCTGGTTCATCAGTTGATCAGAAATTGTATAGGGGTATGATTGGTTCACTTTTGTATCTAACTACCAGCATACCTGGCATAGTTTTTAGTGTAGGGCTTTGTGCTCGCTTTCAGGCTAATCCAAAGGAATCTCACTTGACTGCTATCAAGAGCATACTGAGATATTTGAAAGGCACTACTGATCTGTGCCTTTGGTACCCTAAAGGTAGTAATTTCAATCTAGTAGGGTATGCTGATGCTGATTATGCAGGTTTTCTTGTGGATAGGAAAAGCACCTCAGGTATGGCTCATTTTCTTCATTCATGTCTTGTATTATGGGCAAATAAAAAGTAAAATTCAGTGGCCTTATCCACTGCTGAGGCTAAATATGTTGTTGTTGCCTCTTGTTATGCTCAATTGCTGTGGATCAAACAACAGCTGGTAGATTTTGGCATTGAAGTTGGTTGCATTCCTATCTTCTGTGATAACACTAATGCTATAAGTATGACAAAGAACCCTGTTCATCATAAGAGGACTAAGCACATAGATGTTAGACACCATTTCTTAAGAGATAACTATGAGAAAGGATTGATCTCCATAGAATTCTGTGCTACTGATAAACAAATTGCTGACATCTTCACTAAAGCACTGAGTAGAGAAAACTTTGAGAGGAACAGGTTGGAATTAGGGATGATTAAGATCACCTAATAGGACCAGCTCAAAATGCAAAAAAATTAAAAAATATTTTTGGCTAGGTGTTAATATGGCTCACTGATCTCTTACAAAATTTTCTCTATTATGGAAAATTGAGGCATGTTCAAGAGAATTCTAAATGAAGAACCTGGTTCATTAGTATTGGTTCATCTGAGAGCTAAGGTATGTTTTCTATACTCTGCACAATTAAAAATATAAATATTTAAATCATGAGTAGAAGTCCTAAAATTGATTCAATTCCTTAGAAAATTCTATCTATTAGCTTTGAACCAGTTCTGTCTGCCTTAGAACTCTAAACCACAAAAATTGCCTAAAATCGAAGAAAGCTTAACTGATCATTCAAACCTGCAATTTCAGGTCGATTAGACCTCTAATTGACCAGTACTAAAGCTGCCATTATACATTAAATATGTATTTCTCTTTAAATACACATCATTACCTCCTGCCATCTCCATAATTCTAAACCGTCAAAAATTCCTCTCCACTTTCATTTGCTTTCTTCTCCAAAATTCTAAATCACCAATTCTCTCAAGAAACCAGCGATCATGAAAAACCCACAAGACAATCCTGGAAATCCACCATAACCCACTCCCTCTGATTCATCTACCCCTCTTCCACCTAGTACATCTCCCAAACCCAGGCTCAGAAGGGTGAAAATGCTTGTTCGGAAAACAGTAGCGTCTAAAGCTCTCAAAAAGAAATTAAATGAGAAATTAAAGGCAAGCCAGGTCCAAGACTCTAACTCCAGCTCTGATTCTGAGTCATACAAATTTGCCAGTGAGGGGGAAGGTCCTGGGTCTTCTGACTCTAAAAAGGATCAAGAGTCCCCTTCTAAGGTAAGTTCTTCTTTGTCTGAAAATCTAGAAACTATGTTTGTTCTGGTTGGGCCTGTTAAGGATGTAGAATTACCTGAGTTACGAAGGAGTGGAGTTAAAAAGAAATCTGAAAAATAAAAAGAGAGAGAGGGTGCATGTGGTAAAGAAAGGCGAAATGGGAAAAGAGTGGTTGATCTATCACCCACTGCTGAGTTGCCTGTGCTTGCTATCTATGGGGTTGAACAAGAATAAGAAGAAGAGAGTGCAAGAAGTCAGGGGGAAGTGGTTCTAGTGAAGTTACTGAAGGGTTAGTTCATCTAAGCACACAACGAGATGAACCTGGTTCATCTACTGAAGAGACCCTAGCTGACCTGTTGAAAAAGGTTGGAGCAAGTTATGATCCTAAGAAATGAACAACTCCCACACCAAAAGCCTCCAATGCTCCTAAACCCTCCAAGAAAAGAAAGGCTTCATCCCCAACAACTACTGAAATTTCATTGCCAAAGGAAAGAGCTACAAGAAGCAGGGTAAAGCAGGGTGAGAGTGATCTTTACAAGGCTCTAGCTGAGAGTAAGAAGAAAAAGCTGGCTAAAGGAAAAGGGAAGGTTACAGAGTCCTCAGAGGCTTTGGAGGTTGAGGAGATGGAACAGGTCCATTAGGAGAAATTTCAAACAGTGGAGGTTTAGACCCCCAAGCCCAAAAAGTCCAAGACTTCTTCAAGAAGTCTTCCTCTGTGTCTGAGGCTGCTGAACCTTCATTAGCCAAGAGGACAAGGTCTGCAGTGAAAATTAAACAAGTAAGGATTTCTAAAGATGAGGAATGGAGTGGAGAAGAAGAAGAAGATGAGTCTGATGGTGAAAAGACAAGCTTGCCATGTTTGGCAAAAGAAAGATTTTGAAGGGTAGACTGCTGAAAGACCTGGTAGAACCAGGAATGATGAGACTGATGGATGCCTTAGCTATTTAGGGGTGGAAGGACATTGTCCTTCAGATAGATGGTAGGCTAGCTAGGAATGAGATCATTGGGTTCATGGAAAATGTAGAGGTTAAGGATGGCAAGGCCAACCACCTGGTGAAAGGAGTTCAAGTGTCCTTTGATGTAGAAAAACTAGGAGAGATCCTTGATATACCCTCTGAAGGGTTTGAAGATGTGAATGAGGCTAGGGCTATTCAGAAAAGTGAAATGAGGCCTCAGCACAAGGTCTTGTTTGAATTTGTCAATAAGTGGCTACTGCCCAGACAAGAGAGAAGGCATATTGCAAATTATATGGACCTAGTTCTTATGGAGTGCTTGGAAAGTGGAAAGCAAATTAATTGGCCTGCCTTCATCATCAAGTTGCTGGAGAGGGTCATCAATGGATCAAAGGCTCATGCTGCTCCCTATGGCTTTATTTTGACTACGATTCTGGATAGGTGCAATGTGCCTTTGAAGAAATGGGAAATGGCTTCAAGCAAGGATCACTTTGGCATTAACACTCTGATTGCTTGTGACTATTTGGTCAATGGCATCCCAAATGAACCTGGTTCATCCAAGAAGACTCCTACCAACAGTAAAGTCAAGGCTCTTGTTCAAGAATGTTAAGCCAAGGATGCTGAGATAGCTAGGCTCAGGGCTCGTGTGGCAAAGGTGGAATCTGAGAGGGATGCTCTCAGAACTGAGCTTGCCAAGGAAAAGGAGAAGAATGATGGAATTCTTCATAATATGCTGAATCTTCTCCAAGCCCAAAAGCAACCCTCTAGCTCCCCCAAGCCTAAGGAATTCTAGCTTTCTAGTACCTTCAGTGACCCGGATTAGGGATTTTTCTATCTTTTTACTCATGGTTTAAATGTTTTTTGTTTTTTGGTTGTGGATTGTGGTAGCAACATATCCTCTATCAATGATATCTACTATTTTTGCTCTTGTTCTATGTTAATCTTTCCTTGATAGTTTAAATATGTTTGCTTAATTACTGATGATTAAACCATGATTGCACTTGCAGTTTCCCTAGTGGCCATGCGTACTTATTAAAATCTGGGAATCACACTTTGTATGCAACTTTTCAATCATGCCAAAAGGGGGAAGAGATAGTGCTTTACACATTCTGAATTAAGTGATATTAATAACCTAATTAACCTGGTCCTTGATGATAAGTGAATTTTCTAAACTTTTAATTGATGGTTCAGCTAAGTTTTTACAGGATCCAAGTAAGTAGAAAGAATAGAGTTTGTCATCATCAAAAAGGGGGAATTTGTTGGCCCAAGAACAGGTGAAGTTTTGAAGATTGACAAAAGAACTCAGACATGGACCAGGTCCATCTTGTGAAGCATAGTCATGATCAACCTATACATGTGCGATGCACATGAAGGAGATAAATCTAACTAATCAAGAAGCAATATCTCCTGATCTGATCGAAAAGATTGCATATTGGATAAGGAGAGAAAGACTCCTTACATGAAGAGAACACAATTTAGGAAAACGATAGTGTTAAAGTTTGAGATCACCATGAACTCTTCTACGATAGAAGAGTAGTAGTTGAATCCCAGTCAAACTCAGATTACTAACCTATTAAATGTCAGTGTTGTTCTCTTTTACAGGTAATGCACATAAGTTGAAGTTAAACTTAAATTGAGAGCAAAATAGCAAGGCGATTTTGCAAGCAATTTATATGTGATTTGAGTGTGCAATCCTGAAGCTACATGAACGAGATAAAAGAACCAGTTCCATGTGTCTATCTTTTATTATAATTCAATTGTAGTAGATGATTTTACATTATACCTTTCAGCTTTCATAGAAGCAATTATATTAGGTACCTAGAGTGTTCAAGTTAAGAGTTAACTTGAAGTTGTCGCAATAGTTGAGGCTGTGTGCTACTACGGGATTAGAGTTAATCCTTAGGTTTACAAAGAGTTTTTGTAAATGCTGTTTTGGCTCAGTGATTTTAGTGGAATTTTGGGAAAATCCTACTGAGTAGTAGGTCGTGGTTTTTTCACCTTTTGAGCCAGGTGTTTTCCACGTAAAAATCTCTATATTCTTTATTTTCTGTATTTATTATTCCGCAAACAGTAGTAGTTAGAACAACTAGAAGAACCAGATCCTTCTATAGTTCAGTTAAACGAAAATTGGGTATCACACAAATAACTCCCCCTCTTGTATGGTATTGATTCTTAAAACATCAGAACAATTGTAGTAGTTTTTGGCTCATGACTTAGTGACACCCGAGGTCGGGTTTGTGTTTCTTTCCGCTGGATATTTGATTTCTACTTTTTATCTTATTGGATTTCTGTTAAATTGTGAATTTCTTAAGTTTTTATTTGAAAATGGAGTATTTGGAAATAAGTGGCTGGCCTAGTATCGCGATAGGCGCCATTACGACATGGGTTGATTTTAGGTCGTGACATGTTGGTATTAGAGCCTCGGTTACATAGGTCTTACGAGTCATGAGCAGGTTTAGTAGAGTCTCGTAGATCGGTACGGAGATGTCTGTATTTATCCTCGGGAGGCTGCAGAACCTTCAAGAAAACTTCATATTCTTGAATTCTTGTCGTGCGAATCTGTTGATCCTAGTACTAAACTTCTTTTATTCTACTCTCTCACAGATGGTGAGGACACGTGCCACCGGTCAGGATGGACGACTACCAGTACCACCAGTTGGGGCCGCTAGAGGCCAAGGACATGGTCGAGGCCGTGGTAGGGGCATGGGTGTGGCCCACACAGGAGCTAGGGCAACACTTGTGGATCCACCTGTCACCCCGGTTCATGATCAAGCTCCAGCTAGGGATGCTCCAGCAGCACCAGCTCAGGCACCGACTGTGCCTATTGTTATTCCGGGTCTCCAGGAGACTTTGGCTCAGATTCTGACTGTGTGCACTTGTCTGGCTCAGGCAGCCGCAGTTTCTACTACAACAGCTACTTCTTAGGCCGGAGGAGGCACTCAGACTCCCGCCGCCTGTATACCTGAGCAGGTTGTTCCGGGACTCTAGACACCGGAGGCACCAGCAGTCCAGTCGATTGCACCTGCTCAGGATTTTGTGGTTCCAGTTATGCCTGAGGACGAGCAACGTCGATTGGAGAGGTTTGGTAGACTTCAGCCTCCGACTTTCAGTGGTGTAGAGGGTGAGGATGCCCAGGGTTTCTTGGATAAGTGTCAGAGGATGTTGCATACGTCGAGTATTTTGGAGACTAGTGGAGTCTCATTTACTACCTTTCAGTTTTCTGGAGCTGCCTTTACTTGGTGGGAGGCTTATGAGAGGCGTAGACGTGTTGGTGCATTGCCCCTTACCTGGCATAAGTTCTCCATTATCTTCCTAGAGAAGTATGTACCACATTCCTGTAGAGAGGAGTTGTGCAGGTAGTTCGAGCAGCTGCGTCAAGGGGATATGACCGTATTGCAGTATGAGATAAGGTTCTCCGAGTTGGCTCGTCATGCTATCTGGCAAGTTCCCACGGATAGGGAGAGGATCAGGAGGTTTGTTGATGGTCTCAACTATTAGCTACAGATTTTTCTAACTAGAGATAGAGAGAGTATCTGGCACCCATTTTGAGGAGGATGTTGACATTGCTAGAAAGATAGAGTTAGTTTGCCACCAGGAGTAGGATGAGAGGGAGGCCAAGAGGTTTCGAGGATCTGGTAGCTTCAGTGGTATCCCTTAGGGAGGTCAGTCTCAGCACGACACAGGTCGTCCTTTCAGACATACTCAGCCAGCCCGTTCAGGCCATCGTGGTAGGTCATCTGGCCATGGTTCTCACAGTTCACATCAGGGTCACTCATCTCTCAGTGCCCTTCCAGCTCAGAGTTCGACTCAGGCACCATTAGTTCAGGGCTCATCTATGCCGGGTTCTTCTAGTAGGCATCCCAGTGCGCGAGGCTCCTTCAGTCTCCACCGCTACTTGCTGCGAGGGGTTGCTTTGAGTGTGGAGATTTGGGTCATATCATAAGGTTCTGTCCCCATCTTATGGGAGGTTCATCCCAATAGAGAAGTCGGCCTTCGATTTCAGCACCAGTTAGTTCCCCACCCGCTCAGTCATCTCGGGGTGGAGGTCAGTCAACTAGGGGTCACCCTAGAGGGGGAGGTCGATCAGGTGGTGGTCAGGCCCGTTTCTATGACCTCCCATCTAGACCAGATGCTATTGCTTCAGATGCTGTGATTAAGGTATTATCTCAATCTGCCACAGAGATGCCTCTGTATTATTTGATCCCGGTTCCACCTTTTCTTATGTGTCATCATATTTTGTCCATTATTTGGATATGCCCCGCGAGTCTCTTGTTTCATCTGTTCATGTATCTACTCTGGTGGGCGATACTATTATTGTGGATCATGTGTATCGGTCGTGTGTAGTGACTATTGGGGGTTTGGATACCCGAGTGGATCTCTTGTTGCTTAGTATGGTTGATTTTGTTGTGATATTGGGCATGGATTGGTTATCTCCATGTCGTGCTATTTTGGACTGTCATGCTAAGACAGTGACGTTGGCTATGTCGGGGTTGCCACAGATTAAGTGGTGAGGTTCAACTGATTATGTTCCCAGTAGGGTGATTTCATTTCTAAAAGCCCAACAAATGGTTGGGAAGTGTTGTCTTTCATACTTAGCATTTGTGAGGGATGTTAGTGCAGAGACTCCCATCATTGATTCTGTTCCAGTTGTGAGGGATTTTGTCGATGTGTTTCCTGCAGACCTATCGGGCATTCCACCGGACAAGGATATTAATTTTGGTATTGACCTGGTGCCGGGTACTCAGCCCATTTCTATTCCACCGTATCGTATGGTACCAGTAGAGCTGCATGAGCAACTTCAGGAACTCCTTTATAAGGGGTTTATTCGGCCTAGTGTTTCGCCGTGGGGGTGCTCCCTATTTGTGAAGAAGAAGGATGGCTCTATGAGGATGTGCATTGATTATAGGCAGTTGAACAATGCCACAATTAAGAACAAGTATCCTTTGTCTCGTATTGATGATTTATTTAACCAGCTTTAGAGAGCGAGGGTGCTCTTTAAGATTGATCTCCGTTCAAGGTATCACCAACTGAAGATCAGGGACGCGGATATTCTTAAGACATCTTTCAGGACCTGATGTGGTCATTATGAGTTCCTTGTGATGTCTTTTGGGCTGATCAATGCCCCAGAAGCATTCATGGGTTTGATTAACATCGTGTTTCGGCCTTATCTCGACTCGTTCGTGATTGTTTTCATTGATGATATTCTGGTACACTCGCGTAGTCAGGAAGAGCACGCAAAGCTTTTGAGAGTTGTGTTGCAGAGATTAAGGGAGGAGAAGCTTTATGCAAAGTTCTCCAAATTTGAGTTTTGGCTCAGTTCAGTGGCTTTCTTGGGGCATGTGGTGTCCAGTGAGGGTATTTAGGTTAATCCAAAGGAGATAGAGGCGGTTTAGATTTGGCCCAAACCGTCCTCAGCCACAAATATCACAACTTTCTTGGTTTGGCGGGATATTACCGCCGGTTTGTTCAGGGATTTTCATCTATAGCATTACCCTTGACCAAATTGACTCAGAAGGGTGCTCCATTTATGTGGTCGGATGAGTGTGAGGCGAGCTTTCAGAAGCTCAAGACTGCCTTGACCACAACTCCAGTGTTAGTTCTATCATCAATGTTAGGTTCATATACGATGTATTGTGATGCTTCGAGATTTGGTATTGGGTGTGGGTTGATGGAAGAGGGTAGAGTTATTGCTTATGCTTCTCGTCAGTTGAAGCCCCATGAGAAGAACTACCCTGTTCATGATTTGGAGTTGGCTGCCATTGTTCACGCATTAAAGATTTGGAGGCATTACTTGTATGGTATGTCTTATGTGGTGTTTACTGATCATCGTAGCCTCTAACACTTGTTCAAGTAGTAGGATATCAATTTGAGGCAGCAGAGATGGTTGGAGCTACTAAAGGACTATGATATCACTATTTTCTACCATCCGGAGAAGACCAATATGGTGGCCGATTCCTTGAGTAGGAAGGCGGTGAGTATGGGGAGTTTGGCATACATTCCCGTAGGGGAGAGACCTCTTACAGTGGATGTTCACGCCTTGGCCAATCGGTTTGTGAGGTTGGATATTTCGGAGCCCAGTCGGGTATTGGCTTATGTGATTTCTCGGTCTTGCTTATTTGATCGCATCAGAGATCGTCAGTATGATGATCCTCATTTACTTGTCCTTAAGAACAGAGTTTAGCAAGATGATTCCAGAGGCGTGACTGTTGGTGATGATGGTGTTTTGAGGATGCATGGCCGGATATGTGTACCTATGTAGATGGGCTTCGGGAGTTAATTCAAGAGGAGGCCCATAGCTCGCGGTATTCCATCCCTCTGGGTGCCGCGAAGATGTATCAGGATTTGAGACAGCATTACTAGTGGAGAAGAATGAAGAAGGATATCGCAGAATTTGTAGCTCGGTGTCTCAATTGTCAGCAGGTGAAATATGAGCATCAGAGATCGGGTGGCTTGCTTCAGCAGATAGATATTCTAGAGTGGAAGTGGGAGTATATCACCATGGACTTTGTAGTTGGACTCCCACAAACTTTGAAGAAGTTCGATGCTATTTGGGTGATTGTGGATCGGCTGACCAAGTCTGCGCACTTCATTCCTGTATGTACTACATATTCTTCAGAGTGGTTGGTAGAGATCTATATCCGAGAGATTGTTTGCTTGCATGGTGTCCCAGTTTCCGTCATTTAAGATAAAGGTACTCAGTTTACTTTGCAGTTTTGGAGAGCCGTGCAGAGAGAGTTGGGTACTCAGGTTTAGTTGAGCACAACTTTTCACCCTCAGACGGACGGGCAATCCGAGCGCACTATTCAAATATTGGAGGATATGTTGCGCGCTTGTGTCATTGATTTTGGAGGGTCATGGGATCAGTTTCTACCGCTCGCGAGTTTGCTTACAACAACAGTTACTAGTTGAGTATTAAGATGGCTCCATATGAGGCTTTGTATGGGAGACAGTATAGATCTCTAGTTTGTTGATTTGAGCCGGGTGAGGCTAGAATTTTGGGTACAGACTTAGTACAGGATACTTTGGACAAGGTGAAGTTGATTCAGGAGTGGCTTCGTACAGCGCAATCGAGACAGAAGAGTTATGCCGATAGGAAGGTCCGTGATGTGTCTTATATGGTTGGGGAGAAGGTTTTACTGAATGTTTCATCCATGAAGGGTGTTATGAGATTTGGTAAGAAGGGTAAATTGAGTCCTCGGTTCATTGGGCCTTTTGAGGTGCTTTGGAGGATTGGGGAGGTGGCTTATGAGCTTGGTTTGCCACCCAGCTTGTCGAGTGTGCATCCGATATTTCATGTTTCTATGCTCCGAAAGTATATTGGCGATCCATCTCATGTTTTGGATTTCAGCACAGTTCAGTTGGATAGTGATTCGACTTATGATGTGGATCCAATGGCTATTTTGGAGTGTCAAGTTTGAAAGTTGAAATCAAAGAATATAGCTTCAGTAAAAGTGCAGTAGAGAGGTTGGCCCATGGAGGAGGCTACCTGGGAGACCGAGCGGGAGATGCGGAGCAGATATCCTCACCTATTTGAGGCTTTAGGTATGTTTCTTTACTCGTTCGAGGACGAACATTTGTTTAAGAGGGGGAGGATGTAACGATCCGGCCGATAATTTCATGAGTTACCGCTCCGTTTTCTCTATTTCTACTTCTTTATGTATTGTTCAACTGTATTATGTGGTATGACCGCAGAAGTGAGATCAAGCCGCAGATGCGACCACATGCGAAGAAGGTTGAAACCACAGATGCGGAAGGTCTGTCGCACCCGCGAGCCCGCAGATACGGAATCTGGGTCGTAGGTGCGGAAAAAGGGAATTAAATGAAAAACTATAGAAGCGGTTGGTTGCACACAGAAGCGGTTCCGTAGGTGCGGAAATTGGACCGCATATGCGGTATCGCTAGGTAGAAACATATAAATAGATGCCTTCATGAATTTTTGTTAAGTTTCATCATTTTTGAAGACGGGAGGAGAGCTAGGGCTGTGATTTTTCAAGGAAAATGAAGGGTTTCAGTGGGTAAGTTTCTCAAGACTTATTACTTGTGTTTATAGCCATTTTTCCATTGTTTAATCATAGTATTAGTGGAAAATTAAAGAGGAAAGTTGGGAGATTAGGGCTTGAAAATTGGAGGCTTTGATTATGGATTTGAGAGGTCGTTTGTGGTCGGATTTTGGTGTATTTAGTATGTATGAAATCATAAAAGTGTAAGGATTCTAGTTTTGTAAATTTTATCGGAATCCGAGACGTGGGCCCAGGAGTCGTGTTTGACCAATTTCAGGATTTGTGATGTAATTTGATTATTTTCGCATGAGCTTTATTCCCTTAGCATATATTGATGTTATGGTTATGATTTTGGTTAGATTCGGGGCATTTGGAGGCCGAATCGAGAAGAAAAGGCATCGCGGGCTAGAGTTTGGCTTGGTTTAGGTAAGTAACGCTTCCAAACTTGGTTCTAAGGGTTCGAAACCCCGAACTATGTGTTCTATGATTTCTATTGAGGTGACGCAAATGCCAAATGACGGGCATGTGGGCTTGCACCGTGAGAAATGCGGCCTGGATCATTCCAGACACCACTTAGTGACTCCTTCTTGCTGATATCTGTGTTATATCTATGTGATCAAGTTGATGAGCTGCGAATCATGCTAATTACAATATTAAGGCTTCACGCAAATATTGTTGAGACTCGAGAGGTGGTTTCTTGCTGTCATATCATTAGCATCATTTACATTCTATACTCAGTCATGTTCATGCATATAATATTATGCCTCAGTCTCGATTATTGCAATTTGACACATCATATCATTATTCGAGCTAGTACCATGATATTTTCGAGCCCGTGTGAGTGAGACTAGAGAGTATTGACTAAGCGAGGTCGAGAGCCGGATATAGATTGATAGTATGGGATCAGGCTACATGCCACAACAAGATATTGATCATGCCTTCGCTGGCATTGACATAACGCTTGGGCTCAGAGAAGCCCCTCCGGAGTCTTTACACCCCCAGTGAATGCAGTTTATGATATTGAGGGATGGATCTTCCCTGGACATGGATCTTGTCCGAAGTATTGGTATGGAGATGGACCTTCTCCATGAGGCTGGATTGGCATGTTTCCTCGGTACTGGGTGACTTATAGTTTGTGATGTATATATATTCCGGGATGGATCTTCCCTGGGCCGAATGAGCCATCTACAGTACCGAGTGGTTGAGCGCTGTGAGTGGAAGTATTATACGTAACATTGATCATGCTATCTATGTATTGGTACTTAGAGGTTCCTAAGCTTTATACTCTGTATTGTTCATAATGTGTTTAGTCACTACTGAGAATTTATTTGAACTGTAAGCATGTCTACTTTTCTGTACAATTAAATGTTGCTAATTGATTAAGGTTTGGTTCATCACTACCGTCAGTCCATAGTTTGGACTTGTTACTTACTGAGTTGGTGTACTCACGTTACCCCCTGCACCCCTGTGTGCAGATCCAGGTATCTCGGGGCACGGTAGCGGCTGCTGATCTTGCTAGTTGGAGGCCTTTTGTGGAGATAGCGAGGTAGCTGCTTGACGACTGCAGTTCCGCCTTCTCCTTCCTTATCTTCCTTTAGTTTATTTGTTTGGATATTCTTAGACCGTGTTGGTCTTGTTATTTCAAACAGTTGTAGTAATTTTTGGCTCATGACTTAGTGACACCCGAGGTCGGGATTGTGTTTCTTTTCACTGGATTTTTGTTTTTTACTTTTTATCTTATTGGATTTCTGTTAAAATTGTGGATTTCTTAAGATTTTTATTTGAAAGATAGAGTATTTGAAAATAACTGGCTGGCCTAGTATCGCGATAGGCGCCATCACGACATGGGTTGATTTTGGGTCGTGACATTGAGTTTAACTTGCAATGCTTGAGAAGTAACTTGACATTAAAAAGGTTTGAAATTAATATGAGATAGAAGTGTCCATCAAAGTAGCTTTGTGCGCTAAAAATACAATTTTCACAACACACATGCCATAAAAGTATATCTATATTGGGGTTGACATCACAATTTCTGGCTAAAGCTTCAGTACCATCTTTGCCAAGAGTAATCTCAATTAGAACTACTATCGTCGATCAGAATTTTGTATTGTTTGTGTGATAATCTATATACGCTAAACTGAAAGACAAGACACATATCATTTGCATTTGAAACTACATAAGATAACAGAAAAGCTTTTGTTATATCTTATAGGTTTAGTGTCGTCATTTGCCACATCTAGAGGTTGTCATTGCTAATGCCCTGGTGCAACATACCATAGCATGAAATTTTGTAGGGGGAGGGGGGCATCAACATACCATGCCTTGTTCTTGTCTTCAAATTTGAAGACAAGAACAAGCAAGGAGCAAGACAAAAGATTCGGAAACAAATTTTTATCTTTATTCTTTCTTTTTTTCTATTATTGGTGATGAATTTTTATATTGTGGTTGTGAAAATAATCATGAGTAGCTAAACTCCTTAATCTAGGGTTTGATGGAACCTCTTGGAGGATGAATTTTTGTTGCGTTTAATATAAATTTGCCATCGGATTTTCTCTACTTGTTCACTACGTGATTATTGTGGTTGATTGAAAGGCCCTCAATTGGCTATGCCTATTTAGTATGTACTACTTGGAAAAAGGTACATATTTAGGTAGTTGTTGAACAACCTCACTCCTAACATATAAGAAGGATCAATATGGAGGGTTTAAAGGTGGGGTTAGGAATAACGAAATATTGGTGCGATCTTAGTGAGCGGTCAACTAGTGCTAGCTAGCGTAGTTCGGAAGAATACGTTTAGTAAATTGTTGTATTTTCTCGGAAGAGAATTACGACACCTAGCGTGCTCATGATCGGTAGAGAGTATCTAGGCAAATTTATAAGAGACGTAGCAGAGAGGATTCGGATAAGAGGGAAAATTGTAACTCTAGACCTTTCCAATCTTGTCTACAACATTTGCTTTGTTAGTAATAAAATTACAACTTTTTAATTATCTTGTTGTTAGTTAGTAAACACTCAACTCATTATTCAATATTTTTGGAAGTTGATTACTTGAATTTTTGTGAAACTAGCAGTTGTGATTAATACATTAATTTCCTGTGGGATTCGACTCTTGACTTGTAAATCGGATTATATTTGCAACGACCGTTTAGTCCTTTTTATAAGGCATAGTTGGGCGTGATCACTATATCCTACAAAATGTTAGAAAATAGTGAGAGGATTTTACCGCTACATGGCTGTAATAGCCTTGACTCGAGCGGCATATTGGGTAAAGATCCCTTACAAAAATTAACGTGAAAATAGCACGGATTGATAATCAAAAAATAGCTATCATTTGCAAAGTCACTGAAAAATAGCAACTGTTTTGCTGAAATACGAAAAGTTCCTGCATAATATGCGGGAGTATGGAGCGCCCGCGTATAAACTTCACGCATATTATGTTAGAACTCCAGCACACTGAAAATTCCAGCATAATATGCTGGATTGTGGAGCTCCTGCTAGAGGCAGATCTAGGATTTAAACCCTATAGGTTCAACTTTTAAATGTTTTGGCATTGAACCTATTATATATTTAAAGTTATGGGTTCATATCTACTTTTTTTTTAATTTTAATGAATTTTTACATATAATACTCTGCATCGAAAGTTATAGATTCAATTGAACCCGTCGAATATACACTACATTCGCCTCTTGCATATAAATTCCCGTATATTATGTTGGAACTCCAGTACATTATAAAATTCCAGCATATTATGCTGGAAGCTCATATGTAAGAAATTCGAACTCCAGCATATTATGCTGGAATATTTTTGGATTTTTAAGGGTGTTTTTGTATAGATTTTATCTTTACATGAAAAAGTAGATAAAATTCGTTTACTTTTGAAACTGTGGCTATTTTTTAATTAGCAATGGTAAACCTAGGTATTTTTTATTTGGAATTTTTTCCTTCCTATACACTAGTTAAAACCTGATTAACCTCCCTACTCAAGTTTTTATTTAATTACATGGTCATGTACAATTTACTAATTATAACAAATAAGTTTTAAATGAGTATCCTTTTATATTAGAGAATTGAATAAGGAATGTCAGTTATTTCCTTATCCCTTTATACTTGCTCTCTCTCTCTCTCTCTCTCTCTCTCTCTCCGTATCTCTACTCTCCTTCTCTGTCCCCCCCCCCCCCGCCCCCCAATTTTTCTTCATTTGATGTTCTCTGTTTTTATGCTTTCGTGTTGTACAGAATTTTAATGGAAATTCATCAATGAATTTCAATCGTTTTAACTTAGCAATTTCTTTCCATGTTATACAATTGGTGTTCAAATTGAAATTGTCAATCAATAAATTTTGAAGGTATTTGACTCTCCACCATTGACAACCATTAAAAAGCTTTGAAGTGTTGAAATCGAATTTTGATTTTCAACAATCATTATTTATTTGGATTGGGTGTTGTTGCAAACAACTGGGAATATTTTTTGGAGTTTATATCTCAATTTTGAAGGTGTTTTGGTGAAGATTAGACTTGGTTTTGGTTGAATTTCAGATTGAATCTCGAATAAGAAGAAGAACATACAATATACTTACGTATTGTAGTAATGTTGTATTATAATTATATTCTATTGTAGTTATATATATATTTGAATGTTGTATGAAAGTTGAAAAATAATTGTATAATGTATGAATCATTGTATAAAATTTGTATTTAAGTTATCAATACTATCTTTCTACATAAAGTTGTTGATATGTATCAAGAAAGTAAGTTTTGATTCGAATTTTAGAGAAGAAGAAACACACACCACAGACAAAATATATACGGATCAGATACAAAATATATACAAAAGACATGTTATACAAAATTTGTATAAAAAGTTGATGGGTTTTCAATGTCTTTGCCTTATGCTTCTTATATTTTGATGATCTAACAAACTTGTTGTGAAGAACCAGATAGAGAACCTGACCCACATGGTATATATTTCAACTGACATGGTCCAGTCTAAAAATCAGCAAATGAATGAATGACCACAGGGAGGAACACAATAGAGACCTAGTGACCTGGTCCTTTAGGGTTCTCCGACAGAAGTACAAGTCAGTGACTGTCCGCAATCATTATAACGAGGAACACAACATGGACCTGGTCCCTTAGGGTTCTCTGACAGAAGTACAAGTTGACTGTACAGCCGGAACGTGACAGCAAAAAGTGACTGTCTCGCAACTGTTACAGAAGAGGAACACAACTAGGACCTGGTCCGTTAGTGTTCTCTGACAGAAGTACAAGTCAACTATCCAGCTGGAATGCAACTGCATAGAAATAACTGTGCATACAGTACAACAGTCACTTCTCATTGGGAAAAAGCGTGTACCAAGAATTGACATCACTATCTATTGTGATGTCTTTTGTGATATAACAACCTAGTGCAAGACACAACATCTTTGTGCACTTAGTGATATTCTCTCAAGCATAACAATGTTCATCCGACATTGAAGTCACTGGTGCGTCAAGAACAAGAAGACAACTTCACTAAGGAACAGTTTCTTAATGAGTTCATATATATCCGTAGTTGAGTTGTAATCTTGTTATTTGTTCTTCATTGTATTTCATATCTTGCTTTCTTAGAAGCTTTGTCTTAGGAAAACCAAAAAATTCGTAAACTTCCGAGTTTATGTTGTGACTAGGATTAGCCATAAGTTTAAAGTCTTTGTAACTAGGAGAGTTATAAAGTGGCTTGTAGTGAGAGCATCACAAGTTAGTAAAAGTCTATGTAATAGGGTTATTGCAAAGTGGCTTGTAATAGTGAGATTGCAAGTTAGTGAAGTTAAAAGCCTACAAGTGTAGGTTGTGGTTTTTTGATCCCCTTGTATGAGATTTTTCCACGTAGAAATCCCTTGTCTTCTTTACTTTTAGTTTTTATTAGCATTCTCAGTATTATCTCATAGAGGACCATGTACTCTACAGTTTGGTGGACTCATACAAACTAACAAAATTATATATAAGTTGTATAATATTGTAGTTGTATTTAACTGGATAGAAATAATGTATGCAAGTTGTATAATATATAATTAGTTGTATGAAATTTATTTTTACTATGTATGTTGTTGTAGATATTCAAATTTGTATTAAATTTGTACGAAATTTAGTTTTAATTTGTATGGTGATTGACCATATATTGTTCTTAGAGATAAAGATTTTATTTGTTTAGTTTGAATATAAATATGCAATAAAGTGTAGATTCAGTAGAAATTCTCTTTTAGATTGTGCCGATGAATAAGTATTGATTCCTTGGGAAACATAATTCCGTGAAACCATCTCATTAAGCACCCTATAAGCGCATTTCACTCTTCTCGCACTTGAATACATATCGATCAACGTAGTAGCCACAAAACTATTACTCAAAAATCCAACCTTTAGCACAACAACATGGACTTGTTCACCTTCTGCAAAGGTAACAACTTTACACAAGACTTCAAAACCATAGGAAAAGGAAAACAATTCGGCCTAACATCTTCGTCCATCATTCTCCGAAACAAAACTACTACTTCTCTGTACAACTTCGTAGTACGTAGTTTAAGAAATGGAACTAGTGTTTTAGTTGAACACTATATTCTTCGTAAAGTTGACTTATAAATTCTCTTACATCATTTAGCCATTTTTGGCTCCATAGTCATCCATCTTCATAAATGTATCTTGGGCATATTGCAAGTATCATTAACATGAAGTCCTATTGTCACTATCCGAAATTCTCACCGTCGGGATCGTGATGGTGCCAAACATTTCACTTGCTAGGCAAGCCAACGTTAGAATAATTTACTTCTTTTAATAGTCTAAGTGATAACAATAATAACGCTCTGAAATAACATATATGTTCTAAATACAAATGTGGAAGTTAAACAACTAATCGCCTATTACAATTCCTTGAACCTGGTGTCACAAGTGCACGAGCTTCTAAAGTAATACACATAAAGATTTGAAATAAGTACAAAACTGTCTGAATGAAGTTGTACAGCTAAAAGAAAAGAGGATGGGGACTCCAGGAGCTGCGGGTGCTGAACAGCCGTACCTCAAGTCTCCGAAATATCCGATCCAAGCTCGCTAGTAACCGCCGCTGGGACCGTCTCCAAAATTTGCACAGTGTACACAGTGCAGTATCAGTACAACCAACCCCATGTACTGGTAAGTGTCGAGCCTAACCTCGACGAAATAGTGATGAGTCTAAGGCGAGTCACCTACGCTAAAACCTGTAAGCAGACTATAATAATGACAGAATAATTGAAATACGATACAAAATTAAATAGTCAACAGAAAATGATAACCACAACCTCGAAAATAAACCAGTGTTGTCCAAAATTTAACAATCTCTACCAACTCAAATAAAAATATCGGAAAACAACGCAGCTTAAGAAATAGAGACATATAGGTTGTTGCGGCGCGCAACCCGATCCCACCAGACAACACATAATCCTCCATTATTCCACCATAACAATATAAATAAAAATAAATAATATATATGTTTGTTGCTGCACGCAACCCAATCCCACCATATATCAATATCATAATTCATCATTATTTCACCATATCAATCCACCCTAATTCCACCTGTTACGGCGTGCAGCTCGATCCCACCGTACATATATATTTACCCTTATTCCACCATATCAATCCTACCTTATTACACCTATTGCGGCGTGCAACCCGATTCCACCATATCAGTGCCAAACAGTCAATGTGCATAGTCAATTCAATAGGCTAAATCACAAGGTCTTTACGATAAATAAATACCAAACTGAACCTAGAAAAGGAACCTTGTTCAATATAGAATTGATAGGTTATATGTGTATCCCTGTTATATTTTGATGATCTAACAAACTTACAGATAAGAACCAGATAGCTATACCTGATACATAACCTTAAGAACTTAAATATCACTAAGTCTCCAGTTGGAGAGACAGTCAACTCTTCAGGGTCAAAGGAACAGTAGAGGGAACAACAGAGGGACTAGATAGCTATCAGTTCCCGAGGAGACTGTACAAGTCAACTACCCCAGCGGTAAAGTTGTTGCCTGCACACGCTACAGTGCAGAAACAGTGCAACAATCAAATTTATGGGGAATGCCTTTTATCTAACTTACTTACATCATTCAAGTGATGTCATAAATGAGATATTAACATCAAGCAAAGGTAAAACAAATCACTTGCACATTCAAGAACTCATCAACCATTCTCTCAAGTGTGTGTCCATCTTGCAAGTGATTCTCAAGGGCATCAAAAACCAAGAACAACATAGCAACGGACCAGTTCCCCATATTGAGTTATTGTATGTCCTTAGTTGTATTGTATCTTTGTTGAAGTTCTTACTTGTAATTCCTACTTAGCTTACTTAGAAGCATTGTGTAGGAAACCCTTTGTAAATTATAAACCATTGTGTTTGTGTCTTGGCTAGAGTTAGTCGAGTTGTGAAGTTTTTGTAATAGAATTATTGTAAAGTGGCTTATAATAGTGCTGTTACAAGTTAGTGGACAATTAAGTCTTCGTAGTAGAGTTATTATAAAGTGGCTTGTAATAGTGTAGTTACAAGTTAATGAGGGATTAAGAAGTTAATTCCTAGATTACAATAGGTTGTAATCTAAAGATTGCTCAGGAGTGAAGTTGAAATACTACAAGGGTAGGTCGTGGTTTTGTAATTCCGTTGAGCTAGGAATTTTCCACGTAAAATTCCTCTATGTCATTTACTTACTGCAATGTGCATGTGTTCTGTTAAACCTGATAGAGAACCTGGTTCTCTATAGAGTTTGGTGGACCCTTCTATTCTATCAATTGGGATCTGAGCAGGTTCTTTTTATCAGGTTAACACCTAGAAAGGATTCTCATGGCTGCTCCTCCAAACTTCGAAGAAGGCCAGTCTACTTACATGCCACCATGGTTCAACGATTAATATTATGGATGGTGGAAGACAATGATGCCTGACTTCAACATGGCTAATGATTAAGAACTGTGGGATGTCATCTGCGATGGACCTTCCGTTACTACAAAGACCATGAAGATCCCACAGTGACAATTCCTAAAACTATAAAGGAATATAATGATGTTGACCGCAAGGCTATTGAAAAGAACTTTTGAGCTAAGAAAGTTCTCATCTGTAGGATTGGACTAGATGAGTACAACAGGATTTCATCATGCCAATTAGCTAAGGAGATCTGAGAAGCTCTCCAAATAGCTTATGAAAGGACAACACAGGTAAAGCAGTCCAAGATTGACATGCTAACCACAGAGGCTGAGCTTTTTAGAATGAAGGATGACGAATCCATTCAGGATATGCACATTCGCTTCACATATATCATCAATGAGCTTCACTCATTGGGAGAGATTGTCCCCAGGAACAAACTCGTTAGGAAGATACTTAGTGTATTACTTGGTTCCTGGGAAAGCAAGGTAAATGTTATCACAGAAGCAAAAGATCTGCAAAAACTGACCATGGAAAAACTTGTTGGCAATCTGAAGACTTATGAAATGAAGAAGAAGAAGGACAATGAGAGAAGAGAGTTGAAAAGGGAGAAGAACCTGGTCCCCAAGACAGACATCAATGACTTAGGTGGTGAGAATGCTGATATGGCCTACCTGACAAAAAGGTTTCAGAAAATGGTTCACAGAAATGGAGGCATTCCAAAAGGGGGCAGCTCCAGCAAGCCAAATGTTTATGACCTATGTCATAAGTGCGGCAAGCAGGGTACTTCATCAAAGATTGCCCTCTTATCAAGCAAGATCAATACAAACACAACACTGAAAAAACAATAAAGAGGAACCAGGTTCCTGACAAAAGATTCAAAAGAAAAGACACCACTAACAACGTTGTGAAACATGCTCTTGCTACATGGGGATACTCTTCTAGCGAATCCGGAGAAGATGATGGTCAAGGTGACAACTCCGTTATGGCAGTAGAAAGTGAAACAACTGATTATAATTCTATCTTTGCTCTAATGGCTAAATCAGATGAGGATGAAGAAGATGACGATGAACATGAGGTAAACCTTCTAGATGTTTAAAGAAATTTGAAATCCTATTCTCAAAAGAAGCTTATATCCTTGGCTAATGTTTTAATTGATGCATATCACAGTCTCATCAATGATAAAAATGCGCTAACCACGGAACTAGGAGAAATAGAACACGAGAGAGATAATCTAGTGGTGGTTATGGATGATCTAAAAGAGACCATTGAGAGTTTAAAAAGGGAAATGATATCTTGACTAAGAGAATTGCAAACATAGAGCATGAGAGAGATGACTTATTGGTAGTAGTTGTAGACCTAAAGGAAACAATTGAGGAACTAAGAAGGGAAAATAGGCCCGTGAATACTCAAAAGTGAAAGGAAGTTGCAAGTGAGGCACACCTTAGGCTTGAAAATGAGCTAAAATTAGTGAAATCTAGTCTCTGTGCTGAGCTTGAGAAAAACAGACAACTTCAGGTATATCTAGGCAGAGTGAAGAGTGACTTAGAAAAATCTCTTAAGTAGACCTGGTCCTCTGATGCAATCACTGTTATGTATACGAACAACGGGGGAAACAAGCAGGGAATCGGGTTCGAAAGGGAAAAGACTCCCTACAACCATCATAGCAAGTATGTTACTGTACCTGATAACTGGTTCTGCACTCATTGTGGTAACACTGGGCACTTTAAGGAAACCTGAAAAGCCAGATTTCAATCTCTACAGAAAAATAAAGCTTTAGCTGAAAAAGTAACTACTGCTAAGGAACCTGGTCCCTTACATAAAAAGTGTTTAATGCTTGCTTGGACCAAAAGAGCCCTCATTCACCCCTTTCCTCATTACAAGGGATCCAAACTCATTTGGGTTCTTAAGTTTAATCCTTGATTTTCTTGTGCTGGGAACAGTAAAAGGGAGCAGTCAACAATGGTACATGGATAACGGCTGCTCGAAGCACACGAATGGAAGTACACATGATTTCCTTTCACTGAAGGGAGGGAATGTATCCTTTGGACTCTATGTACTGGTAAGTGCTGAGCCTAACCTCGACGAAGTAGTGACGAGGCTAAGGTGGGTCACCTACGCTAAAACCTGTATGCAGTCTATAATAATGGCAGAATAATTGAAATATGGTACAAAATTAAACAGCCAACATGAAATGATAACCACAACCTCGAAAATAAACTAGTGTCGTCCAAAATTTACCAATCTCTACCAGCTCAAATAAAAATATCGGAAAACAACGCAACTCAAGAAATAGAGACATATTGGTTGTTGCAGCTCGCAACCTGATCCCACCAGACAACACATAATCCTCCTTTATTCTACCATAACAATATCAATAACAGTAAATAATATATATGTTTGTTGTGGCGCGTAACCCGATCCCACCATATATCATAATTCACCCTCATTTCATCTTATCAATCCACCCTTATTCCACCTATTGTGGCGTGCAACCCGATCCTACTGTACATACATATTCACCCTTATTACACCATATCAATCCTCCCTTATTACACCTGCTGCGGCGTGCAACCCCATCCCACCATATCAGTGCCAAACAGTTAATGTACACAGTCAATTCAACGGGCTAAATCACAAGGCCTTTACGATAAATAAATACCTAACTGAACCAATAAAAGGAGCCTTGTTCAATATAGAATCTACACAAATAATACTACACAGCGAGACCAAACCAGCAATTTACAATTAGAAGGTACATACAAGTCAAATTAAGCAAATAACAGGGATTAGGGGAACTATGAAAAGAACTAACATGGTTAATAGAAGAAAACGATTAACACGTAGCAATTAAGCATGTAAAGCAATTAGAGCATGTAACAATTAATATAAGAGGGAAAACAATTAAGGAAAAACAATAAATAAGGGAAAAACAGATAATTTGGTGGCATATAAGCACTCGTTACCTTGCATATACACAACTCACATGGAATTCACATAACACAAAGTTTGAGGGTTCCTAATTCCCTCAAGTCAAAGTTAGACACAACACTTACCTCATTCCAAAGGCCACCCAAAGCTCAATCAGATCTTTGCCTTTCAAACATGCCTCCGAACCAACAATATCTAGAAAATTACCAGCCAAATGTTTCAAAATAAGCCTTGGGAATAACCCACGATCGATAAGAATTCAATTTAGGCCACTATTGAAAAAGTCAACAAAAGTCAACACCCAGGCCCGCTTGGTCCAAACCCAAAATTCGGACTAAAACCAATTACCTTTTCACCCCGAGCTCGGATATGTAATTGATTTTGGAATCTGACGTCAATTTGAGGTATATATCCCCAATTTATCAAATCCCTAATTTCTACCAAAAAATCTCCAATTCCACTATGAAAACCTTAGATTCTAGGTTGAAATCTTGTAAAATAAAGTGAAAGATTGAAGGAAACTAGTTTAGAATCACTTACCTATAATTTGGGGAAGAAAAAGTCTTTGGAAAATCACCTCTTGAGTTTTCGGTTTTTAAAATTTGGAGAATGAATAAAAAAACACGTCTAACTTCACTTTTACACAGTTGCAAATGTCGTATTTGCGATATGAGCTTCGCAATTGCTAGATAGGTATCGCAAATACGAACCTGTCGCATTTCTGCTTCTTTCACAAATGTGGAACTGGGATCGCAATTGCGACCCCCTTCTTCGCAAATGCGAAGAACCTCTTCCCCAGACCAACTTCGCAAATGCGAAGATTTGTGAGGATTGCCTGGCCCAGCTACTCTTTGCATTTGCGATGAGTAGCTCAGAAATTCGAAGTTGTCATGCTTGCAAATGCGAAAACTGATCTCGCAAATGCGAGATCAGAGGCCAATTCCCAGAAATTGCAGACATCTGCAATGCCTAAGTCCAATTTCACTCCGTAGCCTATCCGAAACTCACCCGAGCCATCGGGGCTCCAAATCAAACATGCACACAAGTCTAAAAACATCATACAAACTTGCTTGCATGATCAAATCGCTAATATAATACCTAGAACTACGAATTTAGCACCAAATCACATGAAATTCTCAAGAACGGTTTAAAATTCCTATTTTCACAACCGGACGTCCGAATCACATCAAACCAACTCCGTTTCTCACCAAATTTCACAAACATGTCTTAAATATTATATTGAACCTGTACTATGCTCAGGAACCAAAATATGGACCCGATGCCAACAAGATCAAACATCAATACTTTTCTTAAAAACTAATAATTTTTCAGATTTTAATTTTTAACAAAAATTCATAACTCGAGCTAGGGACTCCCCAAATCCGGTTCTGGGCATACGCCGGGTCCCATATTTCGATACGGACCCACATGGACTTTCAAAACACGATTCCAGATCCGGTTACCAAAAATATTGACCGAAGTCAATTTAAATGAAGTTTTTAAGCAAAAATCCTTATTTTTATCAACTTTCAACACGAAAACTTTACAGAAACATGCCCAGACTGTGCACGCAAAATCAAGTAGGTATAAAATGAGGTTTTAAAGGCCTCGAAACACAGAATTTGGTTTTAAATCATAAGATGACCTACTTGGTCATCACATTCTCCACCTCTAAAACAATCGTTCGTCCTCGAAAAAACATAGAAATGTACCTGAGCTGGGAAAAAGGTAGGGATATCTACTCCGTATATCGGACTCGAACTCCCAGGTAGCTGCCTCAACAGGATGACCTCTCTACTGCACTCAAACTGAAGGATATCTCTTCGATCTTAACTGATGAACCTGCCGACCTAAAATAGCTATTGGCTCCTCCTCGTAGGTCAAATCCTTGTCCACCTGGACAGTGCCGAAGTCTAACATGTGGAATGGATCGCCGTGATGCTTTCAAAGAATGGACACATGAATACTGGATGGACCGCTAATAAACCAAGTGGCAATACAAGTCTGTAAGCCACCTCTCCCACTCGCTCAAGAATATCAAAAGGCCCGATGTATCTGGGGCGTAACTTGCCCTTCTTTCCAAACCTCATTACACCCTTCATGGGTGATATGCAGAGTAACACTCTCTCTCCGACCATGAATGCAACATCACGGTCCTTACAGTCGGCATAACTCTTCTGCCTGGACTAAGCTGCGCGAAGTCTATCCTGAATGATCTTAACCTTATCCAAGGCATCCTGTACCAAATCTGTACCCAACAATCGAGCCTCCCCTGGCTCAAACCATCCAACCGGCGATTGACACTATCTACCATATAATGCCTCATAGGGGGCCATCTAGATGCTCGACTAATAGTTGTTGTACGCAAACTCTGCAAGCGGCAAGAATTGATCCCATGAGTCTCCAAAGATAATAACACATGCGCGGAGCATATCCTCCAATATTTGAATAGTGCGCTCGGATTGCCCGTCCATTTGAGGATGAAATGTTGTGCTCAGCTGAACCTGCGTGCCCAACTCATGCTCCACTGCCCTTCGAAATGCGAGGTAAACTGTGTACCTCGATAAAACATGATACACATGCACACCATGAAGACGAACGATCTTGCGGATATAAATCTCTGCCAATCGCTCTGAAGAATAAGTAACTGCTACAGGGATGAAATGTGCTGACTTGGTTAGTCTATCCACACTAACCCAAACTATATCGAACTTCCTCTGAGTCTGCGGGAGTCCAACAACGAAATCCATAGTGATATGCTCCCACTTCCACTCAGGAATATCTATCTTCTAAAGCAAACCACCGGATCTATGATGCTCGTACTTTATGCCACTATATCTTTCTTCATTCTCCTCCACCAATAATGTTGTCGCAAGTCCTGATACATCTTGGTGGTGCCCAGATGAATAGAATACCAAGAACTTTGGGCCTCCTCTAGAATCAATTCACGAAGTCTATCTATATTAGGCACACAAACACGACCCTACATCCTCAAAACTCCATCATCTCCAACCGTAACCTTCTTGGCATCTTTGTCCCACACTATATCCCTAAGGACAAGCAAATGAGGGTCATCATACTACCTCTCCCTGATGCGCACAAACAATGAAGATCGAGCGATCGTACAAGCTAGAACATGACTTGGCTCAGAAATATCCAACCTCACGAACTGATTGGCCAAAGCTTGAACATCCAATGCAAGCGGTCTCTCACCGACTAGAATGTACGCAAGGCTGCCCATACTAGCTGACTTCCTACTAAAAGCATCAGCCACCACATTGACCTTCCCGGGATGATACAAGATGGTGATATCATAGTCTTTTAATAGCTATAACCACCTCCTCTGTCAAATTGAGTTCCTTTTTCTTAAACAAATACTACAAACTCCAATGGTTCGTGTGTCTCGTCCTGTTTTCTCGCAAAAGTGGGCTTCCACGTTGACAACTCTTTTAAAGAAAGGTTAAAAGAGAAGAGTCGTCACCTAACAATTTTTAAGGTGCGTTAGGGCACTTTTTTGCAAATAACTTTATTTTAACTAGTCAACGTCACCAAAGATCGGGTAAGGGCTCAAATTACCTCAAAGAGAAGGTGTTAGGCACTCTTCGAGGTTCACAACTGTGGGTCTCGGATGAACTTGAATTATATGGATTAGTAAAATAAAGGAAGAGAGAGAGAGAGCACAAAGTTTAGGAATTTTATTATAAAAAGTAGATCGACTTGATTCAAATAGAAGAGAAATAAGATGTGGGGGTCCTACGTTTTTTAGCCTAAAGGATCACCCCGTGCAACATAAATAATACTTTGTAACTCCCTCAAGATGGGGTGTTACTCATATTATTCAGCGGACACAGACTATCATCTCCTGCTACTCGATTACTATATTAAAGTTGTTACCTAAAAGCATTCTAATTCAATTACAGGCTGCTCAGAAATGTCAAAACTAAGCGACATGCAGAAAACATGTTGGACTTCACACATATGCAGTTAAGGTTCAAGTTTGCCTCCACACTTAAGCGACAAATGCACGTAAGACAAATTTTTATGTTAAGTAGTTCAGAATTAAGAAATTAAATCCCTATAAACATGATTTCTATATGACAAGGCATTAAAGCATGTAAGCAGTTTCAGAAACCAAATATTGCCCATAGACAGGATCATACAATTGTCGCATATTGATTGTTGAAATTGCAAATTTCCAGTTATTAATCTTGTAGATGTTACGTCTAAGTGATTTATGTAGTAAAGACAGTGGAATCTATCGGGAGAAACCTATAATTACTCACACTTTTGATAGTGACCTAAGTTAACAATAAATAATATTAAGAGGGGGTATCCTTAACAGTTATTTAAGCGAATTGTGGTATCCTATAGGCAGGATCTTTAACGATTGACACTTGGAATTGATTTTATTGTTATACCTTAACCTTATAGGCATGGTTTCTAGGTGAAAAGTGTGATACAATAACAAATGAGATGATTAAAATCCTATAGA
Organism: Nicotiana sylvestris; assembly: GCF_000393655.2. Lineage (NCBI taxonomy): Eukaryota > Viridiplantae > Streptophyta > Magnoliopsida > Solanales > Solanaceae > Nicotiana > Nicotiana sylvestris. The sequence continues at coordinate 63,041,921 of NC_091058.1, forward strand.
CATGATCTCTAATGGATACAATGCAGCGATGCAAATTGAAGGAAAGTTCAACGATATGTATTTCCTATGGGCAGGTTTTCTAATAACATGTAGCAACAAGGATAATTGAAGCACTTGAGCTCATGCTTTGCTAGTAGACAAGTAGTGTGAGTGTGTTCTTTTCCTAATGGCATGATTTCTACAGTATGCGTTGAGAGTGAATGATACATATAGTAAACATATTATTAAGTCCTATACGCATGCTATCTACCCATTGTAGGTAAATATTAAAATCTACCCCATTCCCTTTTACTAACAACGCCTAATTGTTCATACAAAGATTATTACATGCCCAATAATGAGTAAAGTAGCAATATTACATAACAGTGAACATGCCCACAATAGACCCAAATAAAATAAATAAATACCCATCATTGTTGAGCCTTCCATATCTCTTACACAGCATACCCAGGCCTTCGACAAAGAGCCACGTTCAATACACCACTCAAGGGTCCATAGAAGAGTCCAAATCAATTCATCTAACCACAACACCAAATGTTGCACCACTGGAACAACCCATATAGATACACAGTACATGACAGAGAAGTAGAATAGTAGGAACCGTTTTGGAGGTTGAGGGAGTGACTAGGACCAAGCCCTAGTGTGTTAGAGTTCACAAGGGCCTCAATTGGACCCCGAGTAGTGCTCACACTAGGGAGGCTAACAATAGAACCTAGATAGCCTTGGCTTTCAGCCGGCTAAGAATGAGAATTCAGAATAATATGAGTAGCAAGTAAGGAGAATGGATAGTAATAGATGGACAGAAATTAAGTAATACACCAAGTTGAACATACATAGCAACTAGTCAAGCAAGCTTGTAGGTTCGGCAGGACTTCACACATAGCAAAGTACTACATAGACAACCTCATATTGAAAGAATTAGGAGAAGAAACAGGTTTACGGGCATACATGATATTAAACTAGTTGAGACCTAAAGATCCAAATTAAGTTAAGTACATCCTAGTGCCATGTTAATCAACATGCAGACATGATGGGGGGGACACACATTGTGATAATCATTGAAAGGACAGGGTAGCAAATGAACCAAGGCATACTGGGGGAAACACATTAGCATAGAAACAAGGTCATAGTTGATAAAAAGAATAGATTATTTATCTTAAAATCAAGATAGCAAGGAAACATATTTAGAGCAAACTTTAAGGCAATATTCCATATAGTACACAAGAGCAGTCAATCAAACACAAGACTCATCACTTAAAGGATTCATTCAAGGTGGGGGGGGTGGTTTCTATAGAGTTGTAGTGATATCTAAAGCAAAACATGAAGAAATTCTATAACTAATAACATATAGCCACAATAGTCAGATTCATATCAAAATAGACCTGCATTGAAGCTCAAAACTGAACATATTCAGATGCTAGAGGTACAAAACTCATTCCAGAAAAATAAAGGATCAACATAGGAGTGCAAACCGTGGTGAGGATTACAGATTATCCTAATATAAACTAAGGACAAAGCAGTAAACTATCTCATGCGTTCAACTAACACAGAATGACAAAGAGTATTGAGCATTATCATAGCGGTGCAATGTTATGGACTCACAATTAAATCATGCTTATATAATTCAAACACATATAAGTATGCAGAAGGAAAGAAAGAAATTTAACATTACAAGGGTTAAAAGCACTAACCAGTAGCAAAATCAAAAGAGTAGTAAAGAGCTAAATAGCAAGAGCCCCAGGTCTCCGATACTTAAGAGTTCACAAGAGCCTCGAGAATAGGGTCCGAGCAGTGCTTGCACCGGAGGAGGTTGTTTAATGTCCTTGGCTTTCAGCCGGCCCATAATTCAACGGTTTTAGAGAGTATTCGAGTGTAACAGAGTGTGTGAGTGAGTGAAAGAGGAAAATAATGAGAACAATAGTAGTGATTAAGCGATTCAAGAGTCTGTTAAAGGGGATTTAGGGGAGGGGTTTATATAATAGCAAATTCAACACATAAAATAAGGAAATACGGTACATTAAACACAAAATAAGGAAAATGTAGCATGTGAGAATCAATTAGAATCAATTTTAGGGCAAATAACACATAAAATAAAGAACTACAGTAGATTAAACAGAAAATAAGGAAAAATTCATCAGTCAAACACAAGAAAGGGAAGAATATCACATGCAATCGAGAATCAGTAAAGAAAAGAGGAAATCGCATACCCTAGTTGGGACAAACGGCCTTGGATCGAACCAATAATGCAAGAATCATTCATTATAGCGTATATATAGATGAAAGATCATCCAGATCTTCACAGAATCAAAGTAAATCGGCCTTTTTCTTGAGAAGTAGTTCTTGCCAAAAATAGGGAAAGAACTAAGTAATACCATATACATGCATATAGTAGTGGAGTATCAGTAAATCATAGATTGATTCATGTTTGAGACGGATTAGGAGAGTTTTAGGAATGTCACGACCCAAATCCACCAGGTCGTGATGGTGCCTAACATGGAACTAGGCAAGCAAACTCTTTTACCCAAACAACCCGATAATCAAGAATGAAGATATTTTTAAGCTATTAATTAATTGAACTTCATAAATATAAGTCTGAATAACAACGTGCGAAAAAAAACATAAGCCTGACATCAGGGTGTCACAAGTCATGAGCATCTATTAATACTGTCTAAAAATACTAATACTAATACAGTCTGCAAATTTAACTAATATTATCTCAAGGAAGATAGGAGGGAGAAGAGCATGGTTGCGATCACCATGCAACTACCTTGCCAACTCCGAAATATCCGCAATGGATGAAAGATCAGTGCTCGCTATCACGTCCAACAACCCTTGGATCTGCACACAAGGTACATGGAGTAACATGAATACGCCAACTTAGTAAGTAATAAAGGTAAATAAAGACTGAGTAGTAAGATACACATAAAATCCATGTCATGAAATATCAGTAAGTACAACATGCTTTCGAATTAGGATATGAGTCAAATCATCTCGTTTAAAATCCAATTTCGGTAAAAATCATTTAAAGATATTTTTCAATAGTTTCAACAGAGGTTCAATGCAATTTAGAGTAAAAAAAATGATGAAAGTCATAAGCAGCCCCTCGGGCAAACATGAATCATAAATCGCCCCTCGGGCATAACATCTCTCAGAATCAGCCCCTTGGGCAATCCTCATAGTCACTTGTATACCGCCCCTCGGGCAGAAAATGAATCAAGAACAACCCCTCGGGGAAAACATCATATCACTCACTCAGGGTACCCACACTCACTGAGGTGTACAGACTCCGGAGGGGCTCTTACAACCCAAGCGCTATAACAAGCCATCTCGTGGCGTAAATCAATCAGGCCCTCGGCCTCTCATAATCACAAATCAGTAACAACATGTTGCGGCGCGCAGCCCGATCCCATAATATCCTCACAACACAAGCCCTCGACATCACACAGTCAGAAACCTCTCAAGCCACTCGGGCTATTAGTAAAACAAGGTGCTCAGCCAAATTATCATTTTATGCATCAAAATGGAGTAATAAATACTGAGTTATGAAATGAGTAAAATATAATATGACTGAGTATAGATCTTAAGTTAAAACAGTGAGGAAACAATAAGAAAAGACCCCTAAGGGTCCAAACAGCTTGGCACGAGACCCAAATATGGCATTCAACCCAAATTATAGAAATTCTTCTAAGACTCAAAAGTATCATATAGTTTCCAATCAAATACGCAACTTAATAATTGCTACGGGACGGGCCAAGTCACAATTCCCAACGGTGCACGCCACACGCTCGTCATCTAGCATGTGTATCACTTCAAAATAGTGAAACGACGTGAAATCCGGGGTTTTATACTCTCAGAACATGATTTACAATCATTACTTACCTCAAGCCGGACAAAACTCTAACCCGCGATGCTCTTACCTCTCGACTCAGCCTCCAAATGCTCCGAATCTAACCAAAATCAGTATATTATCATCAATATACACTAAAGGAATGAATTCCATATGAAAATTATAAAATTCGACCAAAAGTCCCGAACTTGGCTCAAACCCGACCCTCGAGCCCAAGTCTCGAAATCCGATAAAAATTACAAACCTAGAAAGCCCATTCACTACCGAGTCTACCCATGTCAAATTCATCTAAATCCGACATTAAATGACCATTCAAATCTCCAAAATTAACTCTCCAATTCTCTTCCATTTTCTCACCAAATTCCCAATTCAAATGATAAAAATCAAGACACAATCATGGAATTTAACCAAAATAAAGTGAAGAACACTTACCCCAATCACTTCTCTGAAAATCCCATCTAAAATCGCCTTCTCCTGAGCTCTCTATTGAACTTTGGAATTATGAAATCAAATCCTCGTTTTGAAATTTAAAAATTATACCTAGATATTTCCTTAATCGCGATCGCGAAGAACAACTTCCCTGACTCCTGACTTTACCCTACGTGAACGCGTTAAACACCACATGAATACGATGTTCTGCCTCTCTCTCATACGCGATCGTGGACCACAGATCGCATTCACAATGCATCACCTGAGCAACATAGGCGATCACATCCCTAACTCTACGAACGCGAAGAACAACTTGACTGGTCTCCAAAAATGCTCTATGCGATGGTGGGCCTCCTCACGCGATCTTAAAGAAGGATCTTCTACAACAGAAATACCAGTAAAATCTGCCAACCTTTCAAGTCCAAAAATGTCCCGTTGAGTATTCGAAACACATCTGAGGCCCTCGAGACCTCAACCAAACACGCCAACACATCCTATAACATCATTCAAACTTAGTCTAGACTTTGAATCACTCAAAACAACACCAAAATACCAAATTACCCTCGGATTTAAGCGTAAGAACTTATAAACTCTCAAATTTTACAAATGACATCGATACCTATCAAATCACCTCCGAATGACCTGAAATTTTGCACACATGTCACAAACGACATTACGGACCTACCCCAATTTCCAAAATTCCATTCTGACCCTGATATCATGATTTCCACTACCGACCGGAAAATGCCAAATTTCCAATTTTGCCAGTTCAAGCCTAATTCTACCACAGACCTCCAAATTTTATTCCGAACTTGCTCTTATGTCCATAATCACCTAATGGAGCTAACCGAACCATCAAAATTCACATCCAAAACCGTTTCCACATAAGTCAATATCCGGTTGACTTTTTCCAACTTAAACTCCTAAATAGGAGACTAAGTGTCTCATTCCACGTCGAAACCACTCCGAACCCAAACCAACCAACAAGATACGATGAAATATAGCTGAAGAACACATAAAGAAATAGGAACGAGAGAAACGTGGCAATAATTCACGAAACGACCGACCGGGTCATTACATCTTCCCCCTCTTAAACAAACGTTAGTCCTGGAACGAGTATAGAAACAGACCTGAAGCCTCAAATAGATGTGGATATCTGCTCCGCATCTCCCACTTGGTCTCCCAAGTAGCCTCCTCCACATGCCGACCTCTCCACTACACTTTCACTGATGCTATATCCTTTGATCTCAACTTTTTGACCTGCCGCTCCAAAATAGCCACTGGCTCCACATCATAAGTCAAATCACCATCTAACTGAACCGTGCTGAAATCCAAAACATGAGATAGATCATCGACATACTTCTAGAGCATAGAAACGTGAAATACCGAATGCACACCCGACAAGCTAGGTGGCAAAGCAAGCTCGTAAGCCACCACCGCAATCCTCCGAAACACCTCAAAAGGCCTAATGAATCGATGGCTCAACTTGCCCTTCTTATGAAATCTCATAACACCCTTCATGGGTGAAACCTTCAGTAGAACCTTCTCCCCAATCATGTAAGACACATCACAAACCTTCCTGTCGGCATAACTCTTTTGTCTTGACTGAGCTGTACGAAACCGCTCCTAAATCACTTTCACCTTGTTCAAAGCATCCTGTACCAAGTCTGTACCCAAAAGCCTAGCCTCGCCCGGCTCAAACCAAACTACTGGAGATCTACACCGCCTCTCATATAAAGCGTCATATGGAGCTATTTGAATAATCGACTGATAACTGTTGTTATATGCAAACTCCGCGAGCGGTAGAAACCAGTCTCATGAACCCCCAAAATCAAAGACACAAGCGCACAACATGTCCTCCAATATCTGAATAGTGCACTCGGACTTTCCGTCCGTCTGAGGGTGAAAAGTTGTGCTCAACTCAACCTGAGTACCCAACTCTCGCTGCACAGCCCTCCAAAACTACAATGTAAACTGAGTACCTTTATCTGAAATGATGGAAACTGGGACACCATGCAGGCAAACAATCTCTCGGATATAAATCTCAGCTAACTGCTTTGAAGAATAGATAGTGCACACAAGAATGAAGTGCACAAACTTGGTCAGCTGATCTACAATCACCCAAATAGCATCAAACTTCCTAAGGGTCTGTGGGACTCTAACTATGAAATCTATGGTGATCCGCTCCCACTTCCACTCTGGAATATCTATCTGCTAAAGCAAGCCACCCGATCTTTGATGCTTATATTTCACATGCTAATAATTGAGGCACCGAGCCACAAACCCCACTATATCTTTCTTCATTCTACTCCACCAGTTGTGTTGTTTCAAATTCTGATACATCTTTGTGGCACCTGGATGGATAAAATACCGCGAGCTATGGGCCTCCTCCAGAATTAACTCCCGAAGCCCATCTATATTGGGCACACATATCCGACCCTACATCCTCAATACCTCATCATCACCAATAGTCACATCTCTGGAATCGCCATGCTGAATTCTATCCTTGAGGACAAGCAAATGAGGATCATCATACTGGCACTCTCTAATACGATCAAATAAGGAAGACCGAGAAACCACACAAGCTAAGATCCGACTGGGCTTTGAAATATCCAATCGCACAAACCGATTGGCCAAGGCCTGAACATCAACTGCAAGAGGTCTCTCCCCAATAAGAATAAATACAAGACTGCCCATTGTTGCAACCCCTTTTTTTAGAGCGAAAACGAGTTTATGACATTTGGAGGGACAACTCATTCCTTTTGGGAATTGGGTTTGCGTTTGAAGAGTCGCCACCTAATGATTAGGGTGCATTAGGACACCAAAATAGTTTGATTTTGAATAACCAGAGATTAGGGTAAGGGTTTGAAATTATTCCAAAGGGAAGGTGTTAGGCACCCCTCAGAATCCACTAGTGTGGTTCCCGGCCAGACAATTATTGTGAATTTGGGGTGCAATTAACATGTAGACAAATAAGGCTCAAATAAAAGGGGGTTTCGTATAATGGTTTGCAAACAAACAAAGTTTGGAAGAGCAAAGAAAGCTGATTTTATAAAGAAGGAGTTGAAAGAAATTAAGAGATAAGGGAAAGGGGGTCCTAGGTTTATTAACAATATGGATCACCCACGTAATGCCCGATAATCACTCCTTAATGAGGGGCTACACGTGACATTATCGCGTGGTCATCATATCCATATCTACCCTTCCCACCCCGTTAAGGTATTTAAAGTGCGGATTGGTCTCGTTTACTTATTGCATGTTATTACTCGCCCCAATCCTATCAGTCCCGGAGGCATTTAGGACTACTAATCCTAAAAGGGAGGTATATTAGGCTTATTTGTTGCTTCAAAGGAAAAAAAACTCTAAGGCGACATACAAAACACGTATTGCAAATTGGGGAAAGCATAGAACAAGTAGAGGCTCAGATATACCTCCTTAAACAAAGAAGCACGTAATTAGTATGACTTACAGGTCTGATTTAAAAGGTATTAAATACGAGTGAGAGAAAATTGTTGAGACAGTTTCAGCTTATCACATAACTCAGATAAGAAGTCCGAATCAGGCCTGCCTGCTAGTTGTAATTATTAACAGAAGCAGATTCAATTTATATTTATTACCCTAAGGCTTGCCTAAGTGTTGGACAAGGATCCTATAAGAATGGTATCTACTAGATTCAGAAAGCAATGAAACAGTAAGGCTTGAAATGAACTGTTTCAATATGCAAAATCCTATAGCCATGATTTCTAAGTGAAGTTTGAATATGCAAAATCCTATAGCCATGATTGCTACCCTTTGCATACATAGTTACCCACCCTTTTCACTAACCGGCCCCAAATGTTTATTACAAATTATTACAAACCGGAATAAATAAAATTACATCAGAAAAAGTAAAAAAGTACAACTAGAGGAAGCCTGATTCTGACTTCCTCTCTGAGTTACAAGATAAACCCAACTCAAAGACCATTGATCCAAAGCCTTTCTCCAATCTGAGTGTGTCAAAGTTCCCTAAGAGCCTCAATGGGACTCCGAGCAATGCTCACACCCAAACTGCATTATCAGAATGGGGATAAGTGTAGTGTGGAAGTGCCAACCCTCAAGTGTTTAAGTTCAGATGGAGATCATGGGGTCCCAAGGCAAGGTTCACAAGAGAAGGGTAGAACTTAAAGTCTAAGATAGAGTGCAAGTGAGGAACAGAGTTCTAAAGGGGTGGAGGAGATAGCTACAAACAAGTACACAAAAGGGGTTCAGGGGAATAGGGAAGTTGCAAAGAGCCTATGTACTTGAACATTTAGCTAATTCTGGGCATGCACAACAATAGAGAGTGTTGTTATGCTTACAAATCGACAAGAATACACAACATATGATAGTGACATGGAGGTTATGATTCCAGGGGAATCAAGTTTGAGCCATCAGCAATAATACTTAATATTGTCATGCCTCAAACAAACCATTAGCATCAAACATATTAAGGTAGGGGGTTTGAGATTCATAATAGGAAGGAAATTACAGCAAGCTAAAGTAAATTCCGAACTAAACATAAGCAATAGGCAGGCATGCAAGTGAAGGTATTAAATAAACACTTTGTTGTGGTTGCTGAAAACCTTAATCAGAACATACCAGTTTCAAAGAAGCAAAATACAGTAGTAGCAGTACTTGAAAGAAAACGGGCCACAGTACAAGTAACAAGAGGTATAGTGCTTTTTGAATGTGAGTGTGAGTTCAGGAAACTAAGAGTGTTCGTGTCAATCAGTGGAAGAACTTTGTTTAATTAAGGAGTTCAAACTTAAACGCTAATGAATAGCAATCACTTAAGGAAAGAGATCAAATAAGCATCTTGTGCAAAGTAGACAATTAGGGGTAAATACATAGGAGTTTAATTAAGGGAAGGATCTTTGAAATACACGGTTAAACAAATAAGGTAAGAATCAATCAGTACATAGTAAATCAAGGAGTCAGACATTCGAAATTACTGGTTCATGAATAAACCAAGTCAGAAAGGCTAAGGAAAGTTTTCAAATCAAACCAAGATATAGGGAAATTAGTAAAACAAGGAAAGAATCAACCAGTCTTACACAAGGAGGTCTGAAATTAGTCAAGAATTGAGAGTCATTTTAGAGGAGAAGCTCAGCATATACAAAGAGCACACAAGTATTAGGCATGCGCGGCTGAATTTAGGATAAAGAAAAGTGTCATGCAATTGCAAAATCAGTAAGTAGTGGACTATAGGAATATGGTAGTCACATAGGTCAGTTTCAGTAACTCAGCAATGGAGAAGGAAGAGAGTATTAAATAGCATGCAAAAGGTCCAGTAGAAAGACCTTAGAATAGTTTAGCAGGGATTCAGAATCATATAAAAAACAAAAGATTTTGAAATTCAATCGAGCAACAGATGAAACAACTTCAGAAACTCAAATAGGTCCAAAGAAATTAGGGTTTTGAAACCAAACAAGTTCGGAGATGAGGAACAAATAAATCATATAGCATATAATATCAGAACTCGAATGAACCCCAAATCTTAGGGTTTATCGAGTGTAGAGGTGAAAGACAAGAGAATCAAGCATAAATATCAACAATGAAAATAAATTAGAAACCCTAAGAAAGAACTTAAGACTTTAACATAAAGAAACACAGTAGAAGAATCAACATAAGAAACATAGTAGAGGAACAACATAAGAAACACAGTAGAACATGCTAAAGATTAGAGAGACTTCTAAATATCTTGCCAAAACCCTAAATTAGAAAAGATAAAGGTTTTGAAAGCAGAGTTTTGAAAGAAACTTTGAGAAAGCGTTTGAAAGTTTAGGAAAAACACGGATCTAGAACAGATCTAAAGAAATCAGAAGAACCTCAAAAGTTAGGGTTTCAGAAGAACCCAGATGGTGAGAAAGGCTTGGAAAGTCATTGATCTAAGCAGGAGAAGTCGAGATCAGGCTCGAATAGCTATGGCTGGCCGGAGCAAGGTCATAGATGGCTATGTAACTCGAATCGAACAAAGTCTGGGCCAAGCTTCTTCAGGGTCAGGCCTTGAAACTATAGTAACCAGGCGTGTAAGAGTTATAGGAGGCCGGTATATGACTTCAGTAGCCTTGGAAGCCATGGATTCTGGTAATTTTAGGGTGGAAGCGGAGGGAGGCGGCTAGGGTTTGAGGGAGCTTGAGAGAGAACTGGGAGAAAGGGGGATTCAAGGGCGGCTGCAGAAGGGAAAATGATTAGGTTTAGGGGTTAGGTCGGGTTAGAAAAGGAATGGGTTAAGGATGGCCATTGATCATTTTGATCAACGTCCTGGATTGAAGGGGAATCTGGGCGGGTTATTTTAAAGGGTCGTGGGTTGGGTAGATTTAGGATTTGGGCTGGGTAATTGGATTTAAAATTGAGTTTAATTGGGGTGTCAAATCTGGCTAAAATTGAAATGCAAATGGGCTAACATATAAATAGACATTTTTCCCTTATTTATTTTATAATGATTAATAATACGTAATTAAAAACACTGGAGTCAATTTTCTAAATATAATTACAATTAAAATCTGAAAGAGGCCAATATTGCAATTATATGCAATTTAGCTGTAAAATACTAAATAAATTTGTAAAAATATGCAAAAATTATGCTAGCTATATTTTAATATAAATATGAGAATCCAATAAATGAATCACCCAAAATGATATTTTTGGGGATAATTACTGGGGTTTCCTTGATAAAATAGGGCAATAAATTGATTTAACAATCTTTAAAAAATTAAGAGAAAAATAATAAAACCTTGGGACATACTTATATATGCACATACATGCTATTTTGAGAGTATTTTGCATATTAAAAATATACAGGGAAAAATAAGGTATCAACAGCTGCCCCTCTTTACCCGGGAAGGATGAAAGAGTTGTCGGGTAAAGATATGATGGCCAATTTTGACCGAACAAAATGGTTCGAGGAGACTTAGGTCATAATCTGGTTTCTGATCTGCCTACACATCCCTGATTTAATAGGAATCAGGCTATATGTAGTTCGGGATCCGTCGGCGGAATATGCCGATGGAGACTTTTCAAGAACGGATACAATATTCAGGTTGGGGTGAATGGTTTGAAACCTGACAGGGCTGCGGGAACTGGAGCGGGATCGCTCCTGACGAGGTGACCATTGCTCGCTGGTTTACTTGCAAGTAAGCAATACAAGCCTATATTGTGCGTAAATTTAAATATGATGCAAACTCTCGTTGGACCATGAAAGTTGTCTTTGGACGGTTAGGATGACATCCTTAGACCATGACGTCCTGGGCCATGAAGCGTATAATAAAGGATTCGCAGGCCATGAAATGATGCTCTCGGGCTATGAGAATGATGCCTATGAACTATGATGCCTTTGAATAATGATATGCAAAAGATAGAAGGGGTCCTCAGGCCATGAATGGTGTTCTCGGGCTAAGAATGGTGCCTACGAACAATGATGCCTTCGGATAATTTGGCGATCTTTCAGCCCATGAGATGCAGTGTTTGGCGATCTTTCAGCCTATGCAATGCAGTATGTGGCGATCTTTCAGCCAATGCAAATGTAAATAAGGTGGCGATCTTTCAACCATGCACATGTAAATAAGGTGGCGATCTTTCAGTCGTGCAAGTGTAAATAAGGTGGCGATCTTTCAGCCATGCAAATGTAAGTAAGGTGACGATCTTTCAGCCATGTAGATGTAAATAAGGTGGAGATCTTTTAGCCGATGTGAATGTAAATAAGGTGGCGATCTTTCAGCCAATGCAAATGGAGGTAGAGCTTAACCTCGGAAGGCAGAATGGTAGGCTTATGCAATGCAATAAATGCAGATGGAGGTAGAGCTTAACCTCGGAAGGCAGAATAGTAGCCTTATGCAATGCAAGAATGCAGATGAAGGTAGAGCTTAACCTGGGAAGGTAGAATGGTAGCCTTATGTAATGCAAGAATGCTGATGGAGACAGATCTTAGTCTCGGAAGGCAGAATGGTAGCCTTATGTAGGAAGTAAAAAGGCAAATAATAAAAGAATTTTCTTAGCTGATAGCGGATTGCGATTGTTGGGGATACTGTGTCTGCTGGGGACATTGCGTGCTGATAACAGCTGTGAGTAAGTGCAACGGTTCTGAGAGTTATATTTCTGAGCAATGTGAGTCTCATGAGTGTAGAGTATATTTGATGATTTTGCAACTCAAGTGTCTGCATCCAAAGAAAAATCGTGAATTTTGAAAAGGGGAGAGGTTAGTTCGTATCCCCGCTGGCTCTACTTGACCTGCTCGGCTTTGATTTGGTGATACTGTATGTATCATTGGGGTAGCGTTGCTAAATATGGCAATTTTGGCAATAAACATGCATGGTTTAGTAAAAGCATACATAAATACATAATTAAGAAAAGTTTTCTTTAGATGAACCAATGACTGCGACGTGGTTCAAGACATTGCAACCCTTCTTGTTACGGAATTTTGAGGGACCTCCTCAAAATCCTGCCCCAGTTTAATGGATTGATGCTTTCGACTGTTGCTAGCGATGATTAGCTGAAATTAACTTCAGAATTTTGAGGGTCCTCCTCAAAATTCTGCCCCAGTTTCCAATTGCGGGGCAAAATAAAGGTTTTATTGAATTGTGACCGAACCCATAGGGCTGCCTACAAATACCTCTTAAACGGGAATAAGGTCAGGCATAGTTCAAATTACATCATATAAGGAAAGCATAAAGATTACACATAGTAACGCTTGACTGCATCTGAATTGATCGGCTTTGGCCGAACTTCTCCGTCCATTTTTGTAAGTATGAGGGCTCCTCCTGTCAGAGCCCGGTTAACCATGTATGGACCCTGCCAGTTGGGAGAGAATTTCCCCTGGCTTCATCTTGATGCGGAAAATTTTTCTTTAAGACTAGCTGCCCCGGTGTGAACTGTCTCGGCTTGACTCTTTTTTTGAAGGCTTTGGACATTCTATTCTGATAAAGTTGACCATGGAAAACTGCATTCATTCTCTTTCCATCGATACGAGTCAGCTGCTCGTAACGACTCTTCACCCACTCTGCATCGTCGAGCTCAGCTTCCTATACAATCCTTAGGGAGGGAATTTCCACTTCGGCGGGAATGACTATGTACCGTAAACCAGCATATAGGGGGTTGCCTTGGTTGATGTGCAGACTGTGGTGTGATATCCCAGTAAAGCAAACAATAATTTCTCGTGCCACTGTTTATGCTTCTCTATCATTTTCCTCAATATCTTCTTGATATTATTATTGGCGGCTTCTACTGCTCCGTTCATCTGAGGTCTGTAGGCTGTAGAATTCTTGTGTCTGATCTTGAAGGTTTCACACATGGCTTTCATCAAGTCACTATTGAGGTTGGAGCCATTATCGGTAATGATTGACTCTGGAATCCCGAATCCGAAAACAATGAGGTCGCGGACAAAGTTTGCCACCACCTTCTTGGTTACTGCTCTGTAAGATGTTGCTTCAACCCATTTGGTGAAATAGTCAATTGTTACCAAGATAAACCTGTGCCCATTGGAAGCAACGAGCTCGATTGGTCCAATAACATCCATACCCTAAGCGGCGAACGGCCATGGTGGGCTTGTTGCATTAAGCTCCTTTGGAGGTACCTTTATCATGTCTGCATGTATCTGACAGCGGTGGCATTTTCGGACATACTGGATGCAGTCCGTCTCCATAGTCATCCAAAAGTAACCAACACAGAGTATCTTCTTTGCTAAGACAAAACCATTCATATGTGGACTGCAGGTCCCAGCTTGAATTTCGTTGAGTAGCCTGGATGCTTCTTTTGCGTTGACATACCTTAGCAATCCCAAATCAGAAGTCCTTCTATACAGGATTCCTCCACTATGAAAGAAATTGTTGGATAACCTCCGAAATGTGCACTTCTAAGTAGGATTTGCAAGCTCTAGGTATTCTCCTTTCGCTAAGTATTCCTTAATATCATGAAACCAAGTCTTTCCGTCTGCTTCTTCCTCAACATGAGCACAATAAGCTGGCTGATCATGGATCTTTACCTGAATAGGATCAATGAAGTTCTTGTCTGGATGTTGTATCATGGATGATAGGGTAGCCAATGCATTAGCGAATTCATGCAGGACCCTGGGAACAAGTTGGAATTCTGTCTTTATGAACCTCTTTCTCAATTCCTGTACATAATGCAGATACGGGAGTATCTTGGAGTTCTTGGTTGCCCATTCTTCTCGGACCTGGTGTATAAGTAGGTCTGAATCTCCGATCACTAGCAACTCTTGAATGTTTATGTCAATAGCCATTTTGATCCCTAAGATGCAGGCTTTGTACTTGGCCATATTGTTGGTGCACGGTAACTTGAGTTTGGCGGATACCGGATAATGCTGAACGGTTTCTGATACTAGGACTGCTCCTATGCCAACTACTTTGAAATTTACTTCTCCATCAAAACATAATCTCCAACCATCATGGGATTCGGCAATGTCTTCTCCTATGAATGACACCTCTTCGTCAGGAAAATATGTTTTCAGGGGTTCGTATTCTCCATCTACGGGATTTTCAGCAAGGTGATCTGCCAATGCCTGACCCTTGATTATTTTCTGAGTCATGTAGACAATGTCAAATATACTCAATAGGTTTTTCCACTTGGCTAGCTTGCCAGTGGGCATGGGCTTCTGGAAGATGTACTTTAAAGGATCCATCCTTGATATGAGATATGTAGTATAGGCACAGAGGTAGTGCCTCAACTTTTGAGCTAAAAGCACAGCATGTGCGTTCTAACAGAGAATACCGGGCCTCGTACGGGGTGAACTTCTTACTGAGGTAATAAATGGATTGCTCCTTCCTCCCCATTTCATCATGCTCCCCATTTAATGATCCATCCAATACTGCAAGGTAGAGTAATAAGGGTCTACCTGGATCAGGCGGAACTAAGACTGGTGGTGTTGGCAGGTATTCCTTGATTCTGTCAAAAGATTTTTGGCAATCATCAGTCCATTTGGTAGCGGCGTCCTTCTTCAACATCTTAAAGATCAGCTCACAGATAACTATAGATTGTGCTATGAACCGGCTGATGTAGTTAAGTCTCCCCAAGAAACTCATCACGTCCTTCTTGTTCTTTAGCGGTGACAATTCTTGAATAGCTTTGACCTTTGATGGATCCAGTTCTATTCCTCGGCGACTCATAATAAACCCAAGTAGCTTTCCAGCAGGAACCCCAAATGCATACTTTGCGGGATTCAGTTTCAGGTTGTACCTTCGCAGCCTATTGAAGAATTTCCTCAAATCTTCCATGTGATCAGTGGCTTTCTTGTACTTGATAATAACATCATCTTCGTACACCTCTATCTCCTTGTGTATCATATCGTGGAAAATAGTGGTCCCTCATGTAGGTGACCCCTACATTCTTCAGGCCGAACGGCATCATCTTGTAACAGTACATTACACATGGCGTAATGAAAGTCATTTTCTCAGCATCTTCTTCATCCATCCAGATTTGATGATACCCAGCAAAATAATCCACAAATGACTACAATTCATGCTTGGCACAATTGTCGATCAGGATGTGTATGTTTGGCAAGGGGAAGTCATCTTTCGGACTGGCCCGATTGAGATCCCGGTAGTCAACACAGACTCTGACCTTCTCGTCCTTCTTTGGTACTGGCACAATGTTGGCTAACCATGTTGGGTATTCTACTACCCTGAGAACCTTGGCTTTGACTTGCTTAATGACTTTTTCCTTGATTTTCAGACTCATGTTAGGCTTAAACTTTCTGAGCTTTTGCTTTACCGGCGGACATGTTGGATCGGTTGGCAGTTTATGAGCCACAATAGATGTACTCAGACCAGTCATGTCATCATACGACCAAGCAAATATGTCTTCATATTCCCTTAGAAATTCTATGTATTCCTTCTTTTCTGATGGCGATAAGTGGACATTGATTCTCGTTTCTTTGACGTTCTCTGCATCTCCCAGGTTAACAATCTCGGTCTCATCCAGGTTGGACTTAGGTCTATTCTCAAAATTCTCAACTTCCTTAACAACCTCTTCTGGTATTTCATCCACCTCTGAATATGTGTCCTTTTGTTGCGTTGTCTCGTTGCATGTCACAGTCATTGGTTCATCAAAATAAGTAATAGTAATGTTGTATAAGAAAGGTTATGAGAGAAAACAATAGTAATAAGTGTTTATTCATAAGAAAAGTCAGAATGCTTTGATAAATTGCATAATTGTTTTGAACATTTGAAGATCTTATTGCAGGAATTGAAGAGAAAAATAACAATATTTCAGTAAATCAAAACAGTGCTTGTTTTAGCCTTGCTACCCCGAGGCTCGTCGGGCTCTGGTTGTCCTGATGGTCCAGTTATTGAGGTGGGCCCCTCTGCTTACGGCTTGTATGGAAGGGACTTCCTCCCCCTCCTCCTCGAGAACAACACAATAGTCCATATCATTGTCTTCTAGGAACAAGTTCTTCACTGCTGCGAGTGCTTCCTCTTCATCTAACCCATAAATAATATTGGCCGGTTGGAAAATCTGCTCCAAATATGGTATAGGCTGCTCCAGCGGATAGTAAGAACCAGGACATGGTAGTGACCAGTTGTTGAATTCTTCCCAAGTGTACTCATATCCTAGACCAAAAGTAGTGCTATGTTTCTTGAGCTTTTTGGGCTTAGCGATTCCTTGGAGATTCTTGTCGAGCCCCTTGCCAAGTTCGTACCCACTCCAATTCAGTATACTCTCGATCTTGTTATCCCACCACCTGTCTTTGTCAACAGCATTTACCCGTTCGATGTGATGGTAAGTCTCTCCACCTAGCTTCCTTCTTCCCTCGATTGACGGAATGGTCTAGCGACTATATATTGGGTTGATACCGTCGCCGTGAATGATCACCTCCTGGTGATTCCATTCAAACTTTACTGCCTGATGAGTGTTAATGCTACAGCCCCGGCAGCATGGATCCATGGTCGTCCCAACAGTAGATTGTAAGATGCTGGCACGTCTATCACTTGGAAATTGACATCGAACCAAGTTGGACCCATTTGCAAACAGAGATTAATTTCCCTAATAGTGGACCTCTGGGAACAGTCGAAGGCTTTCACGTTGATGGCTCCATCCTTTATCTCATGCAGTCCCTTACCAACTTCTTGAGCGTTACCAGCGAACAAATGTTGAGGCTAGAACCCCCATCAATCAGGATCCTGGTGATAAAGTAATCCTCGCATTGCACAGTGATATGTAGTGCTTTGTTGTGCCCCAACCCTTCAGGCGGTAGCTCATCCTCATGAAAAGTAATTTTGTGACTCTCCAATACCTGTGCGATCATGTTAGCCATTTCTCTGCCAATAATGTTGCTGGGTACGTAGGCTTCACTCAGCACCCTCAACAGAGCATTCTTGTGTGCCTCTGAGTTTTGTAGCAAAGCAAGTATGGAGATTTGTGCCGGTGTCTTGTTCAACTGGTCGATCACCGAGTATTCCTTGGCCTGTATCTTTCTTCAAAGATCATCTGGACCTGTTTCAATGATGGGCGGTCGATTGGAGGCCTGCTTGCTTGACTCGGCTAGATGTTCAGGGGTATAAACTCTACCAGTTCTTGTCATACCATGTGCAACAACAGTTTCCTCGGTCCTACCCTTGCCTTTTCTTCTTGCCTCGGCTGTATAGTCTCATGGTATAGCCTTGGTATGGAATGGTGTCATGGTGGACATCACCACTGGGATCGGCGTGGACATCTTCACTCCGAATGGAGCATGTGTTGTGGGAGGTAAAATTGCAACTTCAAATGGTGGAGGTGCATTTGTTGGAGTCACGAATTCGACCTCAATTTGTGTTGGTATCTTTGCAGTTGCTTCGAACTCAAGTGGCACAGACATGTTTACCTCAACGTCCCCAGATAGCTGAATGTGGACTATGATTGGATTAAGAGTAATTATTGGATTCTTTGCATCATTACCTTCTGTGATCAACCCAATCGACCCCTTGGGATCCCAATCATCCTCTATTTCGATCATGTGAACGCCCCCACCCTTATTGTCTGGTAGAGGGTTATTGCGGACATTTGGAGCAGGTTCCTTTGCCACAATAATTTTTTTGTTAATCAGAGCTTGGATCTTGTCTTTCAGAGAACGACATTCATCGATAGTGTGTCTCTTCATGCCGGAATGGTATGCACAAGATTTGTTTGGATTGACCCATTGAGAAGGGTTCTCAGGGGTTATGGAAGGGATAGGGGTGACATAACTAGCGGTTTTGAGTCTCTCATATAACTGGTCAATGGGTTCAGTCGGCAATAGCTGTATACTGTTTAGGATGTCTGCGGTCAAAATTTGGTCGAGGTCTAGGGAAGTTTTGGCATGTAGGAGGTGATTGATAGTGGGACGGTTGAGCATTGTAGGCTTGGTAAACATGTGCAGGTTGTGAATATCTTGATGAAGTTGGCTGATATGTGGGAGGTGGAGGTGATTGATAAGTGGGTGGTGGAGTTTGGTAAGAAGGTGAGGGTGTTTGGTAGTTTGGAGTAGGCTGATATGCGAGTGGAGGCATTGGATAGGTTTGGTATTTGATAGAAGATTTGGTTCTCTGTGCAACCATTACAACCCCTACGTCCCTTTTCTTGGATGCACCACCAGACTGTAAGGCCTTATTGGTAGCTTGCAAAGCCTCGAAGTTCGTAACCATACCACTTTTGATGCCCTCTTCGATCATTTCACCCAGCTTGATAATGTTAGAAAATTTATGGCTCTCAATTAACATCAGTCTTTCATAATACTGCGGGTCCTAAGCCCGAACGAAAAATTTGTTCATCTGTTCTTCTTCTAAGGCAGGCCTGACTTTAGAAGCTTCGGACCTCCAGCGAGTAGCATACTCGCGGAATGTTTCTGTAGGTTTCTTCTTTAGATTCTGAATGTAGAACACATCCGGTGCATTCTCCGTGTTGAACCTAAACTTGTCCATAAAGTCGGATATCATGCCTACCCAGTTTGACCATTTCTTCGGATCTTGGCTAATGTAACAGGATAGAGCATCTCCTTTCAGACTCCTCATGAACAGCTTCATGCGAATTCTCTCGTCTTTCCCTACTCCAACCAGTTTGTCGTAGTATGTTCTTAAATGGCCCCTCGGATCACCTGTACCATCAAACATCTCAAACTTCGGAGGTTTGTACCCCTCGGGCAGTTCGATATCGGGCTGTATGCAAAGATCCTCATAGTTCAGCCCCTCAATTCTCTTGCTTCCTTCGACGCCTTGGATTCGGCTAGTCAATTTCTTAAGTTTTTCCGCCAGGTTCCTAATCAACGAGTCTTTATCATCAGACTCAGATGTGCTTGAGATGGTTTAGGTGGAGTGTGGCATGGTCTCCACATAGATGGGGTATTGTGATGGGTATGAAAGTGGTCATTCATGGAGTTCAAGGGTTCTGGGACGAGCAGCGGAGTATTGTTGGAAGTATGGCAGGTGTTGCAGTGGTGGTAAGGAGCGGAATGGTTTTGTGGCTTTGGGATATTTTCTGGAGGTGTGGGGTTTTGAGCATTTGGGAAATTGACATCGGGAGTGGTAAGGGAAAATGACAGATTTGCCAGATTCCGAACCTGATCAAGTTTTTCTTGGAATTTCAGCCGCTTTTATTCAAGTTGGGATACACTTTCCTTAGGAACCAGAGTACCATGACCATGAGTGACCTCTACCTGTTCAGTTGAGTTCTCCTTTCTGGCATTGTTCAAATCTTCCATTTTCCTTTATTCTTGTTTCTGACAGGACTAAGAGGAGGAGTGGATGGATGGCCCCTGGATCTCGTGGAATAAGATGATGTTTCCAGAGTGCACAAACTAACTTTTGGGGAAGGGGAATAAAACAAAAGTAAAAACAAAAGGTAACAAGTTAGTGAGGATTATAAGAAAATGTTGTGTTATTTAAACACGTAGTGCAAAAATGTAAATCATGTCCTAATTTGGGAACCTCTTTGTGCCTGAGGTAGGCCTAGCAACAAGTTGATTTGGAGAACTTAGAATGCTAAATGCCTCATTTCATTGATAAAAAATAGACGAATCCCAAATCAACACTAAATAATAGGAAATAAAAGTCACTAGTGGTCATTGGCCTTATTACATTTTGTAAAGCGAAAAAGGAAAAAATCCTATCTACTTGGTCCCAAAAGGACCTTCCTCAGGTTAAATGCTCTCGTCGATCAAATCATCCAGTTCGTGTAGGTTCACCAGTAAAAATGCCTTTGTCAGGTGTTCTCTTTCATTTCCCTCAGCGTTCTGACAGTCGGCGACTCTCTTCCTCACTTTTCCTTCCAATTCCAGCAGACTGTATTCTAGATATTCCAACTTTTCACTAACTTTTGCGGCCCTCTCTTTCCACTCATTGATTTGGTCATTTGATGGAAGACTCCTCCACCAGTCTAGCAAAAGTGAGGGTATGCTAACCATACCGAAGCTGGGGACCTCGTTCTTCATTTTCTGCAAAACAAAAGGGTTAAGACCATACCCCTACCGGACTCGACTATTTAATATCAATAATTATCATGAAAGCATTTAGTTCTCCAAATAAATGCAGTGGTAATGTTTGTTTGGGTTTTAGGGAAACCTAGTGGACTTTGGACAAGGCTATCTTAAAGAGTCATTATACGGACAACATAACTGACTTGGCTAGGTTTGACCATGATGCATGCACAGTTAAACAGCGTAAGGTTTCTATGGGGTTTTAGACTGGTATCCTTGAGCGGAAAACTCAAGGGGAAAGACACGAAGCCGTCGACTACACCATTGATCGACTGGTTTTACCGCAAATACACCTTTTTCCGAATATAGGGGTGATAATATCGGAAGAGTGCAACCACTCATTATAAGCGTTGCTATGGTATTTTTTTTGGCACGAGTAGAATATGATGTTGAGCATGATTATGCAACAATTAAAGCAGGTTGTCACGTATTTGCACGTTAGGAAAGCAATAAATACAACAATTTTTCATAACTTAAAGCGATAGCAAAGGAAAGTAAAGGAAAGTAATAAAGGAAAGAAACAAAAAGACAAGTCAGTTTTGCAATCGAAAAAAAAATTGAATGCTTGAAAGAAATAAACAGATAATTGCGCATAAAGAAGCATAAATTCACAAAAATAGTCTGAAATGGTAAAAGCCTAAAAAAAATCCCCTGCAGAGTCGCCATGCTGTCGTGCCCCCCTTTTTCTAGAGCGAAATCGGGTTTATGACATTTGGAGAGACAACTCATTCCTTTTGAGAATAGGTTTGTGTTTGAAGAGTCGCCACCTAATGATTAGGGTGCATTAGGACACCAAAAGAGTTTGATTTTGAATAACCAGAGATTAGGGTAAGGGCCAGAAATTATTCCAAGAGGAAGGTGTTAGGCACCCCTCAGAATCCACTAGTGTGGTTCCCGGCCAGACAATTATTGTGAATTTGGGGTGCAATTAACATGTAGACAAATAAGGCTCAAATAAGAGGGGGTTTCATATAATGGTTTGCAAACAAACAAAGTTTGGAAGAGCAAAGAAAGCTGATTTTTTAAAGAAGGAGTTGAAAGAAATAAAGAAATAAAGGAAAAGGGGTCCTATGTTTATTAACAATATGGATCACCTTACACAATGCCCGGTAATCACTCCTCAATGAAGGGCTACACGTGACATTATCACGTGGTCATCATATCCATATCTACCCTTCCCACCCTGTTAAGGTATTTAAAGCTCGTTTACTTATTGCATGCTATTACCTGCCCCAATCCTATCAGTCCCGGAGGCATTTAGGACTGCTAATCCTAAAAGGGAGGGATATTAGGCTTATTTGTAGCTTCAAAGGAAAAAAACTCTAAGGCGAAGTACAAAACACATATTGCAAATTGGGGAAAGCATATAACAAGCAGAGGCTCAAATATACCTCCTTAAATAAAGAAGCACGTAATTAGCATGACTTACACATACTGTTTAGGTCTGATTTAAAAGGTATTAAAGACGAGTGAGAGGAAATTGTTGAGACAGTTTTAGCTTATCACATAACTCAGATAAGAAGTCTGAATCAGGCCTGCCTGCTGGTTGTAATTATTAACAGAAGCAGATTCAGTTTATATTTATTACCCTAAGGCTTGCCTAAGTGTTGGACAAGGATCCTATAAGCATGGTATCTACTGGATTCAGAAAGCAATGAAACAGTAAGGCTCGAAATGAACTGTTTGAATGCACACTCGTTGAATTTGCTAAGTGATAGAATCAGATTATTAAAGGAGAGGCAGGATATAAAAGAATTGATTGAAAGTCCTGCGGCTGATAGTAGCCATTATTACTGATTTATATCTAACACTGAGTAAAGAGAATCAGATTTTATTAAAAACTCCTATAGGCATGCTTTCTATACGTATCTGATTTTCTAAAACCTTATAGACATGGTATCTTGATGCAGAATTTGTTTTAAAACATTTCTATAGGCATGGTCTCTAGGTGAAGTTTGAATATGCAGAATCCTATAGACATGATTTCTATATGAAGTTAAATATGCATAATCCTATAAAACATGATTTCTATATGTAATTGAATATGCAGAATCCTATAGACATGATTTCTAAGTGAAGTTAAATATAAAGAATCCTATAGCCATGATTTCTAAGTGAAGTTAAATATGCAGAATCCTATAGACATGATTTCTAAGTGAAGTTTGAATATGCAAAATCCTATAGCCATGATTTCTAAGTGAAGTTTGAATATGCAAAATCCTATAGCCATGATTTCTACCCATTGCATACATAGTTACCCACCCTTTTTCACTAACCAGCCCCAAATGTTTATTACAAACTGGAATAAATAAAATTACATCAGGAAAAGTAAAAAATGTACAACTAGAGGAAGCCTGATTCTGACTTCCTCTCTGAGTTACAAGATAAATCCAACTCAAAGACCATTGATCCAAATCCTTTCTCCAATCTAAGTGTGTCAAAGTTCCCTAAGAGCCTTAATGGGACTCCGGGCAATGCTCACACCCAAACTGCATTATCAAAATGCGGATAAGTGTAGTGTGGAAGTTCCAGCCCTCAAGTGTCCAAGTTCAGAGGGAGCTCAAGGAGTCCCAAGGCAAAGTTCACAAGAGGGGGGCAGAACTTAAAGTCTAAGAGAGAGTGCAAGTGAGGAACAGAGTTCTAAAGGGGTGGAGGAGATAGCTACAAACAAGTACACAAAAGGGGTTCAGGGGAATAGGGAAATTGCAAAGAGCATATGTGCTTGGACATTTAGTTAATTCTGGGCATGCACAGCAATAGAGAGTGCTGTTATACTTACAAATCAACAAGAATACACAACATATGATAGTTACATGGAGGTTATGATTCCAGGGGAATCAAGTTTGAGCCATAGGCAATAATACTTAATACTGTCATGCCTCAAACAAACCATTAGCATCAAACATATTAGGGTAGGGGGTTTGGGATTCATAATAGGAAGGAAATTACAGCATGCTAAGTAAATTCCGAACTAAACATAAGCAATAGGCAGACATGCAAGTGAAGGTATTAAATAAAGACATTGTTGTGGTTGCTGAAAACCTTAATCAGGACATACCAATTTCAAAGAAGCAAAATACAGCAGTAGCAATACCTGAAAGGAAACGGGCCACAGTACAAGTAACAAGAGGGAGAGTGCTTTTTGAATGTGAGTGTGAGTTCAAAAAACTAAGAGTGTTCGTGTCCATGTGTCAATGAAAAAGCATGGTATTTATAGTTTGAAAACAGGCAGAGAATAACCATGTAGCAATTAAAATCAATCAGTGGAATAACTTCCTTTCATTAAGGAGTTCAAATTTAAACTGTAATGAATAGAAATCATTTAAGGAAAGAGATGAAATAAATATATTGTGCAAAGTAGACAATTAGGGGTAAATACATAGGAGTTTAATTAAGGGAAGGATCTTTGAAATACACGGTTAAACAAATAAGGTAAGAATCAATCAGTACATAGTAAATCAAGGAGTCAGAGATTCGAATACTGGTTCATGAATAAACCAAGTCAGAAAGGCTAAGGAAAGTTTTCAAATCAAACCAAGAAACAGGGAAATTAGTAAAACAAGGAAAGAATCAATTAGGCTTACACAAAGAGGTCTTAAATTAGTCAAGAATTGAAAGTCATTTTATAGGAGAAGCTCAGAATATATAAAGGCACACAAGTATTAGGCATGCGAGGCTGAATTTAGGATAAAGAAAAGTGTCATGCCATTGCAAAATCAGTAAGTAGTGGACTATAGGAACATGGTAGTCACATAGGTCAGTTTCAGTAACTCAACAATGGAGAAGGGAGAGAGTATCAAATAGCATGCAAAGGGTCCAGTAGAAAGACCTTAGAAGAGTTTAGTAGGGATTCCGAATCATATAAAGAAACAAAAGATTTTGAAATTCAGTCGAGCAACAGACGTAACAACTTCAGAAACTCAAAAAGGTCCAAAGAAATTAGAGTTTTGAAACCAAACAAGTTAGGAGATGAGGAATAAACAAATCACATAGCATATAATATCAGAACTCGAATGAACCCCAAATCTTAGGGTTTTTGCCATCAATCGAGTGTAGAGGTGAAAGACAAGAGAATCAGGCAAAAATATCAACAAAGAAAATAAAATTAGAAACCCTAAGAAAGAACTTAAGACTTTAACATAAAGAAACACAGTAGAAGAATCAACATAAGAAACATAGTAGAGGAACAATATAAGAAATACAGTAGAACATGCTAAAGAATAGAGAGACTCCTAAATATCTTGCCAAAACCCTAAATCGGAAAAGATAAAGGTTTTGAAAGCAGAGTTTTGAAAGAAACTTTGAGAAAGCGTTTGAAAGTTTAGGGAAAACACGGATCTAGAACAAATCTAAAAAAATCAAAAGTACCTCAAAAGTTAGGGTTTCATAAGAACCCAGATGGTGAGAAAGGCTTGGAAAGTCATTGATCTAAGCAGGAGAAGTCGAGATCAGGCTCGAATAGCTATGGCTGGCCGGAGCAAGGTCGGAGATGGCTATGGAACTCGAATCGAACAAAGTCTGGGCCAAGCTTCTTCAGGGTCAGGCCTTGAAACTATAGTAACCAGGCGTGTAGGAGTTATAGGAGGCCGGTATAGGACTTCAGTGGCCTTGGAAGCCATGGATTCCAGTAATTTTAGGGTGGAAGCGGAGGGAGGCGGCTAGGGTTTGAGGGGAGCTTGAGAGAGAACTAGGAGAAAGGGGGATTCAAGGGCGACTGCAGAAGGGAAAATGATTAGGTTTAGGGGTTAGGTCAGGTTAAAAAAGGAAGGAGTTAAGGATAGTCGTTGATCATTTTGATCAACGGCCTGGATTGAAGGGGAATCCGGGCGGGTTATTTTAAAGGGTCATGGGTCGGGTAGATTTAGGATTTGGGCTGGGTAATTGGATTTGAAATTGAGTTTAATTGGGGTGTCAAATCTGGCTAAAATTGAAATGCAAATGGGCTAACATTTAAATAGCCATTTTCCCCTTATTTATTTTATAAAAAATAGTAAAATAATTTTTGGAAATAAATTAAAGGTACTAAAATGATTAATAATAAGTAATTATCAAATTAAAAATACTGGAGTCGATTTTATAAATATAATTACAATTAAATCTTGAAAGAGGCCAATGTTGCAATTATATGCAATTTATCTTTAAAATACTAAATAAATTTGTAAAAATATGCAAAACTTATTCTAGCTATATTTTAATATAAATATGAGAATCCAATAAATGAATCACCCAAAATGATAATTTTAGGGATAATTACTGGGTGTTTCTTGATAAAATAGGGCAATAAATTGATTTAAAAATCTTTAAAAAATTAAGAGAAAAATAATAAAACTTTGGGACATACTTATATATGCACATACATGCTAGTTTTAGAGTATTTTGCATATTAAAAATATACAAGGAAAAATTGGGTACCAACACCCATACTCGCCGCCTTCCTACTCAAAGCATCAGCCACTACATTGGCTTTTCCCAGATGGTACAAAATAGTAATATCATAGTCCTTTAGCAGCTCCAACCATCTCCGCTGCCTCAAATTGAGATCCTTCTGCTTGAACAAATGCCGGAGGCTATGATGATTAGTAAACACCTCACAAGACATACCATAGAGATAATGCCTCCAAATCTTCAACGCGTGCACAATGGCAGCCACCTCCAAATTATGAACAGGCTAGTTCTTCTCATGGGGCTTCAACTGACGAGTAGCATAATCAATCACTCTACCCTTCTACATCGACACACACCCAATACTAACCCGAGAAGCATCACAATATATCGTATAAGAACCTGAAGCTGATGGCAAAACTAATACTGGAGCTGTGGTCAAGGTAGTCTTGAGCTTCTGAATGCTAGCCTCACACTCATTCGACCACCTGAAAGGAGCACCCTTTTGGGTCAATTTGGTCAAATGTGATGCTATAGATGAAAATTCCTGAACGAACCAATGGTAATAACCCACCAAACCAAGAAAGTTGCGAATCTCTGTGGCTAAGGATGGTTTGGGCCAACTCTGGACCGCCTCTATCTTCTTCGGATCAACCTGAATACCCTTACTGGACACTATGTGCCACAAGTAAATCACTAAACTGAGCCAAAATTCACAATTGGAGAACATTGCATAAAGCTTATCCTCCCTCAACCACTGCAATTCAACTCTTAAATGCTTAGCGTACTCCTCTTGACTATGCAAGTACACCAGAATATGGTGAATTAATATAATAACGAACAAGTCGAGATAAGGCCGAAACACGTTGTTTATCAGATGCATGAACGTTTCTGGGGCATTGGTCAGCCCAAAAGACATCACAAGGAACTCATAATGACCATATCAGGTCCTGAAAGCTGTCTTAAGAATGTCCGAGTCCCTAATCTTCAACTGGTGATACCCTGACCTGAGATCAATCTTGGAGAACACACTCGCTCCCTGAAGCTGGTCAAATAAATCATCAATACGAGGCAAAGGGTACTTGTTCTTGATTGTGACTTTGTTCCACTTGTGAGCACGTGATTTTTGTCTTACGAAAACTACTCCAAAATAAATCAAAAATAAAATAAATTTCTTTTACTGTGCAATTTTTGAATTTGCGTGGTGTTTATCCGTAAATGCTTACTTTGTCATAACAAAATGAAAATAAAAATAAAAATATATGTTGCATGCATATCTAGGATTTAATTATGCATTTAATAATTGATTCAAAAAATAAAATCACAAAAATATGTGTCTGTTCTAGTTTTAATATTTCAATGTGTGATTAATGTGTTGTCTATGTATTAATAGGTAATTTATCTTTGTAAGGGTAATTTTATTTTTATAATTTTAATTAGGAATTTAATTAGAAAATGAAAGAATGGGGAATGATAGAAACGGACTTGGGCCAAGAATATTTAAACAAAAATCAGGCCCAAATACTCAAAGGACCCGGTCCATGTCAACCAGTCCCATACAGGACTCAAACGACGTCGCTTCTGGATTTTTGATCTGGGCCGTTGATTCATTGCAATCAAACGGTCCAGTTCAGCCCCTGCATAAATGAAACGACGACGTTTAGGGCAACTAGATTTGAACCGTTCATCCATCTTGATCCCACGGTCTTAAAAACTCACCCAAACCCGATCCATTTCAACCCCGGGTTGACCCCTTTCCCCAACTTAAACCAAACGATGTCGTTTGGATAAGTGGATTGATCTCAACCGTGCATCTTAATTGATCAAACGGATGAGATCAATCCACCCCACCCCTATATAAGGCCCAAACCCCTACCCCGACCCCTAACTGAACACCCCCCTCCTCTCTACTGTTCATCATCCCTTCCGAAACCAAACCCCTAACCCTAGCCGCCCTTATTCCCCACCGCCTGAAACCCGGCGGCATCAACGCCGCCGGTCACCACCTTGACACCCCTGAACACCCTCTATCCGAATATGTTAGCCTCTTGGCTCGAATCTTCCTGAAGGTTCTCGAATCTTCATTTGAAGATTCGAGCCAAACTCGGATCTAAACCAAATGGCTTCCAAAATAACACCACAGCATCCCCTAGCCTACCTCGTTATGGATCTAGTGTTGGTTTGGTTCGAATCCCCTCAGAACTCTTCGAATCTTCTTTTGAAGATTCGAATGAAACCTAACCCTACTCAGATTCCTCCCAAATTAACACCAAATGACCTTTAGGCTTCCCTCACCCTTGTGCCATCTTTGGTTCCCTTCA
Organism: Nicotiana sylvestris; assembly: GCF_000393655.2. Taxonomy (NCBI): domain Eukaryota; kingdom Viridiplantae; phylum Streptophyta; class Magnoliopsida; order Solanales; family Solanaceae; genus Nicotiana; species Nicotiana sylvestris. The sequence continues at coordinate 63,070,356 of NC_091058.1, forward strand.
AATCTACCCGGAAATGTTCGGATTTAAAATCCAAGATCTGAAACCCTAAATTTTCTAATCTTGAATTTTTTGTTAATTCAAACGAAGGATTGAGGTTTAATCGACCTTAGTCAAAGTATTTTCAGTTGAAAATACTTCGACTAAGGTCTGTTTGATTTCAAACAAAATCCGAATCCAAGTGGAGTTCTAGTCTGAATAAATTTGAAGGTTCAGAGGTATTTTTCTAGTTCTTTTGTGTATTCTACATGTATTTTTGTTTGTTTTAATAACCTGTTAATTTTTCATATTTTTGTTTGATTAATTCTGTCATTTTTGTCTCATATCCGTATGTCTTATCAAATAAATGAATTGTTTCTATTGGTTATGTTTGTTTACAATGTGTGTAATCGACTCGATTAAGTTCGTCGATTAGTTGTATTATAAATCCTGCTTCTGAAAATGTTGACTGAAACAACCTGTTTTGGATGGATTATTTTGCTATAATCAGTTAATTAGTTATTGTTAATCAGTTGGTTCTTGTTTAATAAATCAGTAAATTCAAATGAATGCTGTGTATATGTTGATTTCTGAGCATTAAGTTTCAGGGCATTGTCAGTATATTGACAATGCTCCTGTTTGTTTGATCTTGGTTCAATGTTGAAGTTCAGTTTGAATTGTTATAATAATTTCAGTGTAATGTTGTTATGATGTTAGTTCTGAATTCAAGTTTACAAAGGTTGGGTAAATACAATTATATTAGGAGGTTAATCATTAGGAATTGGTTGTTAGCTGCTAGACAAGTTTAAATTCAGATAACTTGTTAAAATCTGGGACAGTAATTACAGTAGGAAATCTGGGACATTTCCAGGAATGAAACAGTTAAAACAATGAGGATAATATGTTAATAGTAGTATGCTGAAAGTGGAAGTTAATGGCTATTATTTAAAGTGATAATGGGAAACAAATGGTAATGGGGCTGCTTAAAATCAGGATAAGATCATTTAAATTATTCAAAAGCAGTTTTTAATGGAACTTTTTGATTTTAAAAGAAGAAGAGGGTCCAGACAGCACTTAAAAAGAAAGGGGCAGCCTGTATAAATACAGGGAGCTGATCAGATTTTAAAGGGAGATATAGATCAGATTTTGAGGAGAGATTTTAAGAAAAAATACACCTAGAGTGAGATAAAAAGAAAGAGAATCAAGCAGAAAATCAGAAATGATTTTCTGAAGAGGAAGAAGAAACAGAAAAGAAGCCAAAAGAGAACATTCACACACACACACACACAATCAGACACAGATACAACAGCAGAAACAGAAAAAAATCAGAAACAGGAATTTGAAACAGAAAAGAAACTGAAATCTGAAATATTGTCCTTTCGTTGAATCTGTTCGGATTTATTTGATTCCTTAGTTCAGTTAAAATCTGAAGTTTCTTTAAAAATACTGTTACTGTGCATCTGGGCTCCTCGGGTCTTATTATTGCTCAAATCTGTGGAAGTACTGATATTCTGCCAGTATTTTGTTACTGCTGCAACTGCTGAAATTTACTTCTTCTACCTTCATTTCCAGGTACTTATCTTTTAAATTCTATGTTGGAAAGAGATTCAGCATGACAAATCTATGAAGCTTGAATTGCAATTCTATTTTTCCATTTATCTAAGTTTATTATTATAAATTTCAGTTTTGTTTCATGTTGTTTAATATAGTAGTATGCTTGACATGTTAATTATCAGTTGATCATTCTCTTTTGAAATTCATATAAGTGTTGTAATAATATTATCTATTCTAGAATTTCATTAAAGTATATGATTGAATTGTCAAGATAGGGAATATGGCATGAAGTTGGCTATTAATTAAGTTTTACGACATTGTTAGGAGGTATAAAGTATTCTGGGAATATCAAGAAAATGCGTGGTTAGTGTATTTCGATTATTTGGTTGTGGATTAAGGCTAGATGATGATTGTTTGCATTTTATCCATATATGGCGTAATAGTGATTATGGTTAACATCAATAGTCGAAAGTGGCATTAGTATATTCCGCTATGTTTGCAAACGTCAAAATATGACGAATAATGTTGTATGCAATATTCATCTTATTAAGTCAATTATGTAGATTTGTTTTCTCTCTTAATAACAAATGGCCTGAGAATTTTACAATGCAAATGTTAGTGTTTAACAATGATTCACATAAATTGAGATCAAATCGGTTAGATTATATATACCTTACGTTCAACCATAAGCAGAATTAACAAAATAATTAGGCCTATTAGATTAAAAGCAAGTATATGAGAATAAAATGAGATGTACAAGCATAAATTGCAACACTTTATATCAATGGTAATTAGAAGTAGAATTTGCACTAAATACAAATAATGAAAGTTCTTCAAAAAATATTTCTTCCCTTCATCAATTATTTTTAGTTTCATATGCAATTCATCCTTTGGTGTATGTGTATGTGTTGTGTTTGTGAAGAATAGTATTAATTCTTTTTTTTTATTCTTTACTTTGAATTTGAATAGTCTGGATGAACATAAATTATACGCGGAAATTATAATCGACAGTCAACATTTAATAAATTATGAATTCTTTTAAAAGAATTTAAAGGCATCCCTTAAATGTGAATTTCTCAGGATTTTCATATAAATATGTAGATATAATAAAAAATTTGTGGAAAATCCATAATACCATTACAAATATTTTGCGCGATTAGGGATGCGTTCGCGTACCCTGATTATATTTTTAAAAGCAAATTCGGATTATGCGTATGCGCAATTTCGAGCGAATATTTAAGAAAAGGATTTTTCCAAGGATGTTAAAATAATTTCATATAACCCGGTATGTGCAGTTCACTGTTTAAATATAAGGGTGGTGACGTTCTTAATTTTATTTTAAATCACGAACATATGAATTTGTAATAAAGGATATAATATGGTCAATTATATTGTGTACACGTATGCGTGACATGATCCCCGTAATTATGGAAGGTATATAATACGAATATACGTACGCGTAATTCGTTTATATAATTGTAAATAATAAGTAAAAGCGGTAGTAAAATCATGCAATAAAAAAACGTAATTAATAAAATCAAGATAATTAAGCCAATAATAAAAACAGTTGAGCGACCGTGCTAGAACCACGGAATTCGGAAATGCCTAACACCTTCTTCCGGATTAACAGAATTCCTTACTCAGGATTTCTGGTTCGCAGAATAATAAACAGAGTCATATTCTCCTCGATTCAGGGATTAAAACCGGTGACTTGGGACGCCTTAAAATTCCCAGGTGGCGACTCTGAAATAATTAAATAAATCCCGTTTCGACTGTCCTTCAATTGGAGAAAACTCCCCACGCGCCCCGCGGGCGCGGTAAATAGGAGGTGCGACAGCTCTGGCGACTCTGCTGGGGAAAAAAGTGTAGTGTAAATTGTAACCCAGAACTATTGGTTCAGGGTTTAAAGAATTCGAGCTTAAAATATCTGTGTTAATTGGCTTTATTTACTATATGATTTTCAACTGTTTATATGCTAATATGCTAAATGTTGCTTTTTACCGCTTTAATATTATTTGAATTGTGAATATATACAACTGCTACGAAACCCCCTTCTTTCTGAGTCTTCTAAATTTATGGTGCACACGTGCGCGTGGCCCACCTTTCTGTTAAAGTCATACCAAATAAGACGAAGTTGGGACAAGTAACTAGGCCGGGTAGACTTTCGTGCTCCCGGTACGTTGCCCCCGCTTCGGCTCAAACTGTCCGTTTGGGTAAGCCAGGTTTAGAACAATCAACCTCAGGTTTTTCACCTAGAATAACTCAGCCATGAACCGGATCCCTAGTAGGAACGTCTATTTGCATCATGTACATTTGGCCTTGGAGACTCAACACAGGGGTTGGGTCTGTCTAGGACAGGTGAACCCGAAACAAAAAGACCATCATGATGCATCCTACTTGCTACCTGTGCATTCATTTGCCTCGAACATGCTTGTTGACCAGCTTAAATGAAATCATGGTGAGAACCGAGGAATAAAATGGGTTGTTTTAAAATTTCAAAAAAAATAGTTTTAAATCTTGAAATAAAGGTGTTTAATAAATAAAAAATTTTGAAAATGATTTTTTTTAGTGCATATTTTCAAAATGAGTATTGACTGTATTAAATTAAATTTCAGATACAAAATGAGCACCACGCAAAACCCCCCATCCACGAATACAGAAGAGTTTCTATTTCAGCTTCAAATGTGGTGGTATGATTTAGGCGAAGATGGTCAAAAATGGGTCGTCAAGCATTTGGGAAATCTCACGGATATTATGAAAGTTAAACCCCGTGATGATCTGATTGCGGCGTTAGTAACTTTTTGGGACCCTGTTCACAATGTCTTTCGTTTCTCTGACTTCGAGCTTACTCCTACATTAGAGGAGATAGCTGGATATGCTGGTTTTGACGGAAGTCTAAGAAATCAAAGCCTGATATTCACAAAGGCTCCCTCGGTACATCGATTCTTCGGTCTTCTGAACATCAGCAGTCAAATCAGGAAAAGCAATGTCATCAATGGATGTTGTTCCTTCAACTTTTTGTATTCAAGGTTCGGAAAGTCAGATGGGTTCGAAATTCATGAGAAAGGCCTTACTAACAAGCAAAACAAAGACACTTGGCAGATTCACCGTCGCTTTGCCTTCATGGTGGCTTTTCTAGGAATCATGGTCTTCCCAAACAAAGAGCGAACAATTGATATTCGCACCGCGAAAGTTGTGCAAATCCTCACCACCAAAGAAAATCACACCCTTGTCCCCATCATTCTATCAGACATTTATCGGGCTTTGACTTTATGTAAATCAGGAGCAAAAGTCTTCGAAGGATGCAAAATTTTGTTGCAAATGTGGGTGATTGAACATCTCCAACAACAGCCCAAGATCATACAGTATGGGTCAAACAATGATAATTGCATCGAGAGTTATGAGGAAAGAATAAAAAATTATCAGGCTCCAGAAGGGATAGAAGCATGGGTATCTCATCTAAAGGCTTTAACGGCAAATCAGATTGAATGGACTTTGGGATGGCTCCCGATGAGGGAAGTAATACACATGTCAACCTCAAATAGTTATCTACTACTATTGGGATTGAGAAGCATTCAGCCGTATGCGCCACTAAGAGTCCTAAGACAACTAGGGAGATATCAAGTAGTTCCTGATGATGAAGATTTGAGTATGCAAGTAATCGAATTACACCCAGAAGCCACTATTCCCGAGGCTCTACTTCAGCAGATGTGGAATGGATGTCGATACTTGAAAAGTGATACTCAAGTCCCAGACACTACAAAGGGTGAGATAAATCCTGGATATGCAAGGTGGTTTGAAAAACGGTCTCGCGTGGATGATGTACCAGAGCCTGAGCTAAGAAGGCCAACAAAAAGACCCCATGTTCAAAACTTCAATGATAAAATCCAAGAGCGGTTGATCTGGGGAGAAAAGGAAAAAGGGTACAAAGCAACTATCCATGCCCTAAAAGAAAATCTGAGAAGCCTCAGTTTGGAGAAAGATTTGCAAGCACAAGAAGCCGAAGGCGAGAAGAAGAGTCTAGCTTGTGAGAATGAAAATCTTCATGCTCGATTCCAAAAAATGAAAAGAGTTTCTGAGACACCAAAGAGGAGCTGGAAGGATCAAAAAACCATCGCCAATCTTTTTGAAAGAATGCAAGATTATGATTCCATTCTTGCGGAAAACGAAAGGGCGTTGAGCAAAGCAAAAGAAAGGATCCAACAATTAAACGAAGAGGCCAGATCTAATAAGGAACGCCAAGTAAGGCAATCCGAAGAAGACAGGGCACAATTCAAGAAGGAAAAAGACCATTGGATACGATCAGAAGACCAGCTTCGTGCACAACTAGAAGAGGCAAGAAGATGCAACAGAGAACATCAACAAGCAGACATCGACAGGGAAAGAGCGCATGCAAGATTAGAGCAGGCCAGACTCCGAGCTCTATTAGAGTCAGCTCTAGATCGTGAAAACCGTGTCAGAGATATAGCCACCACTCGTCAGCAGCAATTGCAGAACCAAAACCAACGTCTCCAAGATTTCAGGGCACAAATCCACGACCTGGCGGTCTACACCTCTCAAAGTTACGTAAACTGCCAAGGAATGGATTATGAAAGGTTTACAGAGCATGCACCCATTTTTGCCCGTCATCTAGCAATGGAGTTGGAAAGGATGTATCGTACGCTGGGAGGTCATCCAGGTCAAGCCCCACATTGAGCAAATAATCTAATAATTTACAACACAAGTGGAAAGTGGGGCACGTTGTGAGATGTTAAGAATTGTATCTTTTATTTTGATTTAAGTGTGTGTGTTTCAAGCCATTTTCTTACAAAGTTTTCAAATATAATGTTTGTTCATCTTTGTATAATGAATAAAAGTGTTTGCCTCATGTCCGAACTACGCAAGGTCTGATTCATGCGGGGGCATGATACGTAGGTAATCTCTATAAGATTCGACCACCACAATAAAAGATATATATAATAAATAAAAATTAAATTTTCAAGAAAGCTGGGACGACACAAGCAGCCGAGCAAATGCATAATAGAAAGGGATTATTTGTCTAGGAGCATTGCATCTCAACGTGTAATTATATATGTGTTAAACTCTCAAAACTAACAAGTTTGTTCATTTTCAGAATTCAAGCAGTTAGTTTCTCTAAAGAGTATACTGGCATATTATCATTATCACACGAGATCAAAAGGACCAATACCCGAAAGTATGTCTATCCCAGATGTTGACACAGGTATGGAGCTAGAGGAGATGGATGTCGGGAAAATGAAAGAAGAGATGTTTAAACTCAAGCAGCAAATGGCTGAGATGTACCAAGCCTGGTCTACAGGACAGTTACCCCCGTCTTACCCAACTAACCCTGCTCCATCAATGACCCAAACTCAGGATAATATTACCACTGAATTATCCCCAAATTTCCCCATTTACCAGCACTACCGAGGCACCACCTCTCAGACACCGCAGTCTCCACCTCCAAAACCAGTTCCATATTTTCCTCCGCCTATGACTCCTGTTTTCGTAGCACCTCCCCCGGCTACATTCCAAAAATCTCCTAGTGAGCCTACATTCCAGGCCCAGGACAACCAATATTACCCCCGGAGCCCACCCTCAAAGCCTCCGAAATCCATTCAACTGCTCCTCGTTTTGATCTCCCAACCGAAATTGACAAGCCAGCCAAAAATGCTGAACAAGAAGAGATGTTCAGGAAGGTCAAGAGTCTAGAACAATCGTTCAGAGACATGCGAGGATTAGGTGGGCAAGTCAGTGTAGCATACAAAGATTTGTGCTTATTCCCCAATGTACAATTACCAGTTGGCTTCAAGATGCCCAAATTTGACCTATACAATGGGCACGGCGACCCAGTAGCCCACTTAAGGGGTTTCTGTAGCAAGATGCGAGGAGCTGGGGGAAAGGATGAATTATTGATGGCTTACTTCAGTCAAAGTTTAAGCGGATCAGCTTTGGAGTGGTATACACGCCAGGACCATGGGAGATGGTACACCTGGGATGACCTGGCACAGGCATTCGCATACCATTTCCAATACAATCTGGAAATCATCCCAGATCGACTATCTTTGACAAAATTTGAGAAGAAACACAATGAAAGTTTCAGAGAGTATGGTTTCCGGTGGAGAGAACAGGCAGCAAGAGTGGATCCTCCTATGAAGGAGAGTGAAATGGTAGACTACTTCCTCCAAGCCTTGGAACCAACTTACTATGCCCATTTGGTTTCAGCGGTTGGGAAATCATTCAACGAAGTGGTGAAGATGGGAGGTATGGTGGAAGAAGGCCTCAAGACAAATAAAATCATGAGCTATTCAGCGATTAAGGCGACTACTCAAGCTATTCAAGGCGGGGTAGGAGGAATCGGAAGAAAGAAGAGGGAGGAAGCAACGGTAGTTGATTCAGGAATTTGGTCAGGACCCAGAGGTTCACCGCCTTACTATAATCAACAACGACCTCGCCAATCAACTTACCACCACGATTCATCCCAACACTACTATCACCCTTCGGAGCCTCATTTTTCCATTAACCATGCGCAAGCATACAATCAGCCACCTGTTCACACTAATCGGCGTGCTCCTGCCATACCAAGTACTTACCCACGAGCCTATCCCGGACCAGGTTTCAGGCCTAGGCCGGCATTCAGGGGAGAAAGGGAACAGAAAAAGAAAACCTACACTCCATTGGGAGAGTCTTACACTAGTCTGTTCCACAGGCTGAGACAGCTGGACATGCTAAGACCAATACAATCCAAGCTACCCAATCCTCTTCCAAAGAATCTGGATTACACCATTAGCTGTGAATATTGCTCCGGTTCACCAGGCCATGATACGGAGAAATGCTGGCATTTGAAAAATGCAATACAAGAGTTGATTGATACTAATAAAATCGAGGTTCAAACCCCCGAAGCTCCCAATATCAATAGAAATCCAATGTCAGCCCATCAGGAGGCCAATATGATAGAAATCATACAAGCTGATGGGGAGACAAAGAAGCCGTCACAAACTGTCATGATGATCAGGTCTCATGAAGCCGATCCAGATAAGCAGTTAACAGAGGAGAAGCCGATACCTAAGCAGAACAGAAATGGTGATGAACCATCTATGATAGTCGAGAAGGGATCATCGAGCAAAGTTGCCACAAAACAAGAACGGCCGAAAGTGATAGTACCAGGGGTTGCTAACAAACCCATTATATTCGTGGAAGGAGCACGTACAGATCGGGTTATTATCACACCTGTAACCCAGCTGCTAGTGATCAACAACAAAGTCATCCCATGGAACTATGAACGAGTGACTGTAATGTACAAGGGAAAAGAAGTCAAGGAAGAAGTCTGTGAGGTGCAAGGCTTGACTCGTTCGGGAAGATGTTTTACTCCCGAAGAGTTAAGAAAAACTAAAAATAATCCAACACCAATAAAGAGAGCTGTGACGGAAGAAGAGGCGGAAGAGTTTTTAAGAAAAATGAAACTCCATGACTATTCTGTTGTGGATCAATTGAAGAAGACGCCCGCTCAAATTTCATTATTGTCATTACTGATCCATTCAGAGGAGCACCGTCTGGCTTTGATGAAAATCCTGAATGAGGCTCATGTTCCTGAAAAAATCTCTGTAAATCATTTGGGAAGAATAGCCAACAGAATCTTTGAGGCAAACAGAATTACATTTTCTGATGATGAATTGCCTATGGAAGGTACCGAGCACAACAGAGCTCTTTACCTCACCGTGAAATGTGAAAACTCCGTAGTAACCCGGGTATTGGTTGACAATGGGTCAAGTGCAAACATCTGCCCTCTCTCCACTTTAAGCAAATTGAAAATCAAAGAAGAGAGGATCCAGAAAAATAGTATTTGCATACGGGGGTTTGACGGTGGAAGCAGAGATTCATGTGGCGACATAGTGTTGGAACTGACAATAGGGCCAATTGAATTCACAATGGAGTTTCAAGTACTGGACATAACTGTTTCTTATAATTTGCTGTTGGGTAGACCATGGATCCATGCTGCTAAAGCAGTCCCGTCAACATACACCAGGCGGTCAAGGTCGAATGAGATCATCAAGAAATAGTTGTGCATGGAGAAGAAAGTTTAAATGCTCACAGCAGGGCCATTGTACCGGTCGAAGGAACAGAAAATGACCAGGGACCATGGATATATCAAGTATCCAACACAGTGTCGGTAGAGAAAATTCCAGAGGGGAAGTACCTTCCGAATCCAAAGATATCCTCTGCATCAGTCATGGTAGCTTATGAAATGTTAAAAAATGGTTTTATACCCGGCAAAGGTCTGGGCTCATCTTTGCAAGGAATTATACAACCAGTATCTCTCCCCGAGAACTGGGGAACATTCGGTTTGGGGTTCATACCCACTGTCAATGACATGATAAAGGCCAGAAAGTTGAAACACCAAGCGTGGGTTCTTCCAAAACTAGTCCCACATCTGTCAAAGCCTTTTGTCAAGATCGGTGCTAAAAATCACCCGATAACAACAATTCCTAAATCCCGGGTCAATCCTGAGGAGGAATTAATTGAAAGATTCGAGAAATTGTTTAATAATGTGAATATGTTGGAAAGCGGAGAAGGGTGTAGCAACGCAGAAGTTCAATTCGTTGGGCCAGAAACAAAGCTTAATAATTGGAAAGCCACTCCTCTCCCCATTCGAAAGGAGTCTTGGTAGTTTATTTTGATTTTCTTTCAGTTTGTTTGGGTTACTTCAGGGTTGTAATCCCAAAGCTTATCTTACAGTTTGTTTGAAGTGTGCAAAACCTTGTTATCTTTCATCATCCAATAAAAAGCAGTTTCCTTTTTATTATCATTCCTGATAGTTTTCTTTTCTTTTTCTTCTTTCCTGTACAGTTCTTTTTACGCTGGCTCTAGTGATATGGCATGCATGAGGAATCCTCAGCCCAGTCTTAAAAATCAATCTGGTTCCGAAATATTAATTCAAGAAATATATTGTGATTATGAATCAGAATATGATGAAGATGAGGTTTTTGAAGAGATTAGTAAAGAGTTAATTCACTTTGAGGAAAAAATCAAACCTAACTTGAGTGATACCGAGGACATCAATATAGGGGACACGAGTAATATCCGGGAAACTAAAATAAGTGTCCATCTCGAACCAAAGATCCGAGAAGAGTTAATTAAAGCACTCATAGAATTCAAAGATGTTTTTTCATGGTCATATGACGACATGCCGGGCCTGAGCACCGATTTAGTGGTTCACAAATTGCCCACCGATCCAACGGTGCCTCCTGTCAAGCAGAGACTGAGAAAATTCAAGCCTGATATGAGTGTGAGAATTAAAGAAGAAATCACCAAACAGTTGGAAGCAAAGGTCATTCGAGTCACTCGATATCCTGTTTGGTTAGCTAATATCGTTCATGTGCCAAAGAAAGATGGCAAAATTAGAGTATGCGTCGACTACCGCAATCTCAACAAAGCAAGTCCGAAGGATAATTTCCCATTACCCAATATCCATATTTGGATCGATAATTGTGCCAAGCATGATATAGGAGCTTTCGTGGATTGTTATGCCGGGTATCATCAAATTCTAATGGATAAAGAAGACGCCGAAAAGACGGCACTCATCACATCATGGGGAACTTATTGCTACCGGGTAATGCCATTCGGTTTGAAGAACGCCGGAGCAACCTACATGAGAGCGATGACCACAGTGTTTCATGATATGATATACAAGGAGATTGAGGTATACGTGGACGATGTGATCATAAAATCAAAACATCAAGCCGACCACGTTGGGGATTTGAGGAAATTCTTCTTAAGACTTCGCAAATACAACCTCAAGCTTAACCCTGCCAAATGCGCATTTGGAGTTCCATCTGGAAAGTTGCTGGGATTCATAGTCAGTCGAAGAGGCATCGAGCTAGACCCCTCAAAAATCAAAGCCATCCAAGAATTGTCACCTCCAAGGAACAAAACTGAAGTAATGAGTTTGCTGGGAAGGTTAAATTACATCAGCAGGTTTATTGCTCAGCTCACAACAACCTGTGAGCCAATTTTCAAATTATTGAAAAAAGATGCTGCGGTCGAATGGACCGACGAGTGTCAGGAGGCGTTTGACAAGATAAAAGGATACCTGTCAAACCCACCCGTGTTGGTCCCGCCAGAGCCAGGAAGACCTCTGATTCTTTACTTGACGGTCTTGGAAAATTCATTTGGTTGTGTATTGGGGCAACATGACCTCACTGGCAGAAAAGAACAGGCCATCTACTACCTTAGCAAGAAGTTCACAGCTTATGAGGTTAAGTATACTCATCTGGAAAAGACATGTTGCGCCCTAACATGGGTAGCTCAAAAATTGAAACACTATTTGTCATCCTACACTACTTACCTCATTTCTCGGTTGGATCCATTGAAATACATTTTTCAAAAGCCTATGCCAACGGGAAGACTTGCAAAGTGGCAGATATTGCTCACAGAATTTGACATCATCTATGTGACTCGGACTGCAATGAAAGCCCAAGCACTGGCTAATCATTTAGCTGAAAACCCGGTCGACGAGGAGTACGAGCCGTTGAAAACCTATTTTCCCGATGAAGAAATAATGCATATCGACGAGGTGGAGCAAAATGAAAAACCTGGCTGGAAACTTTTCTTTGATGGAGCCGCTAACATGAAAGGAGTCGGGATAGGAGCTGTAATCATCTCTGAAACAGGGCATCACTATCCTGTTACGGCTCAACTGCGATTTTATTGCACCAATAATATGGCTGAATATGAAGCTTGTATTATGGGGTTAAGGCTAGCCGCAGACATGGGTATCCAAGAAATCTTAGTCATGGGAGATTCGGATCTTCTAGTACATCAAATTCAAGGAGAATGGGAAACCCGAGATTTAAAGCTCATACCATACCGACAATGTTTACATGATCTTTGTCAGCGGTTTCAATCAGTGGAATTCCGGCATATTCCAAGGATTCATAATGAGGTTGCCGATGCATTGGCTACTTTGGCATCAATGTTGCACCATCCAGACAAAGCTTATGTGGATCCACTACATATTCGAGTCCACGATCAGCACGCTTATTGCAATATGGTTGAAGAAGAATTTGATGGTGAACCATGGTTCCACGACATCAAGGAGTATATCAGGATGGGGATATATCCCGCACAAGCCACAGGAGATCAAAAGAGGACCATTAGGCGATTGGCAAATGGATTCTTCTTAAGCGGAGGAGTTTTGTATAAAAGAACACCAGATCTTGGATTATTAAGATGCATAGATGCAAGACAAGCTACAGCTGTCATGTCTGAAGTACATTCTGGAGTTTGCGGACCCCACATGAGTGGATATGTGTTGGCAAAGAAAATCCTCCGAGCTGGTTACTATTGGCTTACCATGGAGCGAGATTGTATCAGTTTTGTGCGCAAGTGTCATCAATGCCAGATACACGGAGATTTGATTCATTCTCCACCATCCGAGTTGCACACAATGTCGGCACCATGGCCCTTCGTTGCCTGGGGCATGGATGTGATTGGACCAATTGAGCCGGCAGCATCCAATGGGCACAGGTTCATTCTGGTAGCCATTGATTATTTTACCAAATGGGTTGAGGCCAAGACATTCAAATCGGTGACCAAGAAAGCTGTGGTCGATTTTGTCCACTCAAATATCATATGTCGATTCGGAATCCCAAAGGTGATCATCACAGATAACGGTGCTAATCTTAACAGCAACTTAATGAAGGAAGTATGTCAACAGTTTAAGATTACACATCGCAACTCTACCCCATATCGGCCCAAGGCGAATGGAGCAGTCGAGGCAGCCAACAAAAACATAAAGAAGATACTTCGGAAAATGGTAGAAGGTTCAAGACAATGGCATGAAAAACTACCATTTGCGTTATTGGGATATCGCACTACTGTTCGCACTTCAGTAGGAGCAACTCCTTATTTGTTGGTATATGGCACTGAAGCAGTAATTCCTGCAGAAGTTGAGATTCCTTCCCTTCGGATCATCGCCGAAGCAAAGATTGATGATGATGAATGGGTCAAAACCCGTCTGGAACAGTTAAACTTGATTGATGAAAAACGATTGGCCGCAGTATGTCATGGCCAATTGTATCAAAGAAGAATAGCAAGAGCATACAACAAAAAGGTGCGTCCCCGGAAGTTTGAAGTGGGTCAACATGTGCTGAAACGTATTCTTCCACATCAGGTTGAGGCAAAAGGCAAATTTGCCCCGAATTGGCAAGGACCATTCATTGTGACCAGAGTATTATCGAATGGTGCACTATGCTTAACAGATATTGAAGGCAAATGCATAGACATGGCGATCAATTCTGACGCGGTAAAGAGATATTATGCATAACTTTTTGAATGTTTGTATTTAGCATTATTTCGAAGATTGGAATGACAAAGGCAATTTATTCTGCTATCCAAACACTATACCATTTGCTTCCCCTTCGAGCCATATTTGTTTCTTTCTTACCCTCTCTTGGAATCAATGAAAATCAAAATATGAAATAATAATATTAATAAAAAAAAGTAAAAAAAAAAGAGAAAATAAAATCACTATTATTTAGCGAACTACGTTTGACCTGATTCCTCAAAGAGGGATACGTAGGCGCCTCACGGCTCGGTCATAGGGTGCACAATATACATAATGTGCACAAAAAGAAAACATCAAGAGACCCCAATCAAGAAACTGGGGCAAAGAATTGTATTGGAAATAAGAAAAAGATTCCAAGAGTTGTAATTTTAAACCCATACCAAAGCTATTTAGCTTTAATACCTTTTCCATTTCTAACCACATACCAAAAAGACCTTTCGATCAATATTAGAAAAATGCTGAGTCAAACAAACGAAGATGGTTCATAACACTCTGGTACAAACAAGAAAAGAAAGTAAAAATGAGAGAGTCTTATAGGTGAAAACTCACACGGGCACCATAAGGCGACGGAAGTTGAGAGAAAGTAAAATGAGAGAGTCTTATTGGTGAAAACCTCTGTAGGCACCACAAGGAGAAAAGGAAGTAAGAAATGAACAAATGAGGAAAGTTTGTCGGTGAAAAATCTTTGAGATATTGCAAGTCCAACAGGTTTGAAAAATGAAAAATGAAGTTGGATTACGGAAATTTTTGGGGAAAACAAAAATGAGACAATTAAAAGGAGATTGATTAAAAGGTTGGGTTGATTAATCCAAAATGCATACCCTGATCATTGGCGCTAGTAACTCCAATCAGATAAGTTTTTATTCTTTATCCAACAGTCATCCAAATTTGGATTTTTCTTTTCATTCTATAATTGTCGAAATCAGCGCGTTTCGTCACTAATAATCTTACTTTTCTAAAGCTTTGAGATAAGTTTTATTCCAAACAAATAAGAAGGAATGTCAGGGTATACTACCAAGATTCAGGATTACATGATGCAAAAAACGGCCATGAAAGGCGGGAGATAAAAATAATAAGATACGGGAGGAAGAAAAGTGAAATCAAAAGTGGATCAGCGATGTCAAGAGAAACATATGATTACGGTTAAAAAGGTTTGAAGGATCATATACAGAGGAGAATCCTATAGTCAAGGATCAATTACAAGGACAAAACAGTCTTTTTCAACCATTCCAAGGCAATAAACAAAACAAAGAAGAAGCCCCACCATCGGCAAGAATACCCCAGTTAACCACCCTGCTTTAAACTAACGAAGTTTTCTTTGATTTAAAACAGGGGCAAAAACAACATTTGTGTCAGGAAACACTTGGAAGAGGATAAAGGAATTAAGAAGAAGTCAGGCGTCCACCTGGAGAACGAGGATGAGAATTAAAGAAATCAGGCGTCCACCTGGAGAATAAGGATGAAGAAATTAAAGAAGTCAGGCGTCCACCTGGAGAATGAGGATGAAAATTAAAGAAATCAGGCGTCCACCTGGAGAATGAGGATGAGAATTAAAGAAATTAGGCGTCCACCTGGAGAATAAGGATGAAGAAGTTAAGAAGAAATCAGGCGTCCACCTGGAGAATGAGGATAAGAAAAGAAGAAGTCAGGCGTCCACCTGGAGAATGAGGACAAAGAATTGAAGAAATCAGGCGTCCACCTGGAGAATGAGGATAAGAAAAGAAGAAGTCAGGCGTCCACCTGGAGAATGAGGATGAGAATTAAAGAAATCAGGCGTCCACCTGGAGAATGAGGATAAAGAAAAGAAGAAGTCAGGCGTCCACCTGGAGAATGAGGACAAAGAATTGAAGAAATCAGGCGTCCACCTGGAGAATGAGGACAAAGAATTGAAGAAGTCAGGCGTCCACCTGGAGAATGAGGACAAAGAAAAGAAGAAGTCAGGCGTCCACCTGGAGAATGAGGACAAAGAATTGAAGAAATCAGGCATCCACCTGGAGAATGAGGATGAATCCGCAGTCAGGCACCCACCTGAAGAACAAGGGAATACAATTGAAGTATTGAAGTCAAAAGCCCGCTCATATGAGAAAAAAGCACACTTAGAATCAATAAAGCAGAGTGATCCAACAAAGTCCCCAGCAGGAAACGACAAGAGTCCCAAACAGATGAAGAAAATACGAGACACAATGAAAAGGAATACGGAATAAGCCAAATGCCCAAGAGTCACCAAGATATCAAGACAACAAGAAACGCAAGGGCATGATCTAGATAAGATTTTATAATTCATGTACCATAGTCTAGTTTAGCTTTTTGTATTACCTTTGAAGTAAGGTGTAATAAGGAGGTCAGCAAGCAGTAAAAACAGCACGAAGCAGCAGTAACATCACAGTCCCACGGTAGTCCCAGCTACCCAAAACTTCCCGAACTACATTGACCTGATTCCTTTATAGCCAAGGATATGTAGGAAACCTTTGAAGCAGAGGTTCGGTCAAATCTTTCAAAAAATGCTTCCCACGGAGTATTTGAACGGGCAAAAATCGCTCGTATCCGCTCACTTTATCTTTGCACGAAAACTCTTCGAGTTTCCACACAAAGAGGGGCAGCTGTGAGCACGTGATTTTTGCCTTACGAAAACTACTCCAAAATAAATCAAAAATAAAATAAATTTCTTTTACTGTGCAATTTTTGAATTTGCGTGGTGTTTATCCGTAAATGCTTACTTTGTCATAACAAAATGAAAATAAAAATAAAAATATATGTTGCATGCATATCTAGGATTTAATTATGCATTTAATAATTGATTCAAAAAATAAAATCACAAAAATATGTGTCTGTTCTAGTTTTAATATTTCAATGTGTGATTAATGTGTTGTCTATGTA
This sequence comes from Nicotiana sylvestris, assembly GCF_000393655.2. Taxonomy (NCBI): domain Eukaryota; kingdom Viridiplantae; phylum Streptophyta; class Magnoliopsida; order Solanales; family Solanaceae; genus Nicotiana; species Nicotiana sylvestris. The sequence continues at coordinate 63,087,106 of NC_091058.1, forward strand.
TTAATAGGTAATTTATCTTTGTAAGGGTAATTTTATTTTTATAATTTTAATTAGGAATTTAATAATTAGGAATTTAATTAGAAAATGAAAGAATGGGGAATGATAGAAACGGACCTGGGCCAAGAATTTTTAAACAAAAATCAGGCCCAAATACTCAAAGGACCCGGTCCATGTCAACCAGTCCCATACAGGACTCAAACGATGTCGCTTCTGGATTTTTTATCTGGGCCGTTGATTCATTGCAATCAAACGGTCCAGTTCAGCCCCTGCATAAATGAAACGACGACGTTTAGGGCAACTAGATTTGAACCGTTCATCCATCTTGATCCCACGGTCTTAAAAACTCACCCAAACCCGATCCATTTCAACCCCGGGTTGACCCCTTTCCCCAACTTAAACCAAACGATGTCGTTTGGATAAGTGGATTGATCTCAACCGTGCATCTTAATTGATCCAACGGATGAGATCAATCCACCCCACCCCTATATAAGGCCCAAACCCCTACCCCGGCCCCTAACTGAACACCCCCCTCCTCTCTACTGTCCATCATCCCTTCCGAAACCAAACCCCTAACCCTAGCCGCCCTTATTCCCCACCGCCTGAAACCCGGCGGCATCAACGCCGCCGGTCACCACCTTGACACCCCTGAACACCCTCTATCCGAATATGTTAGCCTCTTGGCTCGAATCTTCCTGAAGGTTCTCGAATCTTCATTTGAAGATTCAAGCCAAACTCGGATCTAAACCAAACAACCCTCAGTTAACACCATAGCATCCCCTAGCCCTCGTTATGGATCTAGTGTTGGTTTGGTTCGAATCCCCTCAGAACTCTTCGAATCTTCTTTTGAAGATTCGAATGAAACCTAACCCTACTCAGATTCCTCCCAAATTAACACCAAATGACCTTTAGGCTTCCCTCACCCTTGTGCCATCTTTGGTTTCCCTCGAATCTACCCAGAAGTGTTCGGATTTAAAATCCAAGATCTAAAACCCTAAATTTTCTAATTTTTGGATTCTGCCCAAATTAAATAGAAGATTGAGGTTTAATCGACCTTAGTCAAAGTATTTTCAGTTGAAAATACTTCGACTAAGGTCTGTTTGATTTCAAACAAAATCCGAATCCAAGTGGAGTTCTAGTCTGAATAAATTTGAAGGTTCAGAGGTATTTTTCTAGTTCTTTTGTGTATTCTACATGTATTTTTGTTTGTTTTAATAACCTGTTAATTTTTCATATTTTTGTTTGATTAATTCTGTCATTTTTGTCTCATACCCGTATGTCTGATCAAATAAATGAATTGTTTCTAGTGGTTATGTTTGTTTACAATGTGTGTAATCGACTCGATTAAGTTCGTCGATTAGTTGTATTATAAATCCTGCTTCTGAAAATGTTGACTGAAACAACCTGTTTTTGGATGGATTATTTTGCTATAATCAGTTAATTAGTTATTGTTAATCAGTTGGTTCTTGTTTAATAAATCAGTAAATTCAAATGAAATGCTGTGTATATGTTGATTTCTGAGCAATAAGTTTCAGGGCATTGTCAGTATATTGACAATGCTCCTGTTTGTTTGATCTTGGTTCAATGTTGAAGTTCAGTTTGAATTGTTATAATAATTTCAGTGTAATGTTGTTATGATGTTAGTTCTGAATTCAAGTTTACAAAGGTTGGGTAAATACAATTGTATTAGGAGGTTAATCATTAGGAATTGGTTGTTAGTTGCTAGACAAGTTTAAATTCAGATAACTTGTTAAAATCTGGGACAGTAATTAAAGTAGGAAATCTGGGACATTTCCGGGAATGAAACAGTTAAAACAATGAGGATAATATGTTAATAGTAGTATGCTGAAAGTGGAAGTTAATGGCTATTATTTAAAGTGATAATGAGAAACAAATGGTAATGGGGCTGCTTAAAATCAGGATAAGATCATTTAAATTATTCAAAAGCAGTTTTTAATGGAACTTTTTGATTTTAAAAGAAGAAGGGGGTCCAGGCAGCACTTAAAAAGAAAGGGGCAGCCCTGTATAAATACAGGGAGCTGATCAGATTTTAAAGGGAGATATAGATCAGATTTTGAGGAGAGATTTTAAGAAAAAATACACCTAGAGTGAGATAAAAAGAAAGAGAATCAAGTAGAAAATCAGAAATGATTTTCTGAAGAGGAAGAAGAAACAGAAAAGAAGCCAAAAGAGAACATTCACACACACACACAATCAGACACAGATACAACAGCAGAAACAGAAAAAATCAGAAACAGGAATTTGAAACAGAAAAGAAACTGAAATCTGAAATATTGTCCTTTCGTTGAATCTGTTCAGATTTATTTGATTCCTTAGTTCAGTTAAAATCTGAAGTTTCTTTAAAAATACTGTTACTGTGCATCTGGGCTCCTCGGGTCTTATTATTGCTCAAATCTGTGGAAGTACTGATATTCTGCCAGTATTTTGTTACTGCTGAAATTTACTTCTTCTACCTTCATTTCCAGGTACTTATCTTTTAAATTCTATGTTGGAAAGAGATTCAGCATGACAAATCGATGAAGCTTGAATTGCAATTCTATTTTTCCATTTATCTAAGTTTATTATTATAAATTTCAGTTTTGTTTCATGTTGTTTAATATAGTAGTATGCTTGACATGTTAATTATCAGTTGATCATTCTCTTTTGAAATTCATATAAGTGTTGTAATAATATTATCTATTCTAGAATTTCATTAAAGTATATGATTGAATTGTCAAGATAGGGAATATGGCATGAAGTTGGCTATTAATTAAGTTTTACGACATTGTTAGGAGGTATAAAGTATTCTGGGAATATCAAGAAAATGCGTGGTTAGTGTATTTCGATTATTTGGTTGTGGATTAAGGCTAGATGATGATTGGTTGCATTTTATCCATATATGGCGTAATAGTGATTATGGTTAACATCAATAGTCGAAAGTGGCATTAGTATATTCCGCTATGTTTGCAAACGTCAAAATATGACGAATAATGTTGTATGCAATATTCATCTTATTAAGTCAATTATGTAGATTTGTTTTCTCTCTTAATAACAAATGGCCTGAGAATTTTACAATGCAAATGTTAGTGTTTAACTGTCCTTAAATAAATCCCGTTTCGACTGTCCTTCAATTGGAGAAAACTCCCCACGCGCCCCCCGGGCGCGGTAAATAGGAGGTGCGACACCACTGCCTGTAATCAATGCAAATCCTCATCGTGCCATCCTTCTTCTTCACAAATAGAACAGGCGCACCCCAAGGCAACACACTGGGCCGAATAAACCCTTTATCAAAGAGTTCCTGAAGCTGCTCCTTCAATTCCTTTAACTCCACCGGTGCCAGGGATAGAAACGGGCTGAGTGTCCATTACCAAATCAATACTGAAATCACTATCCCTGTCCGACGGCATGTCAGGCAGGTCTGCAGGAAACACATCCGAAACATCCCTCGCTATCGGGACTGAATCAATGGTTGGAGGGTCTGCACTGACATCCCTCACGAAGGCCAAATAAGAAAGACAACCCTTCCCAACCATCCGCTGGGCTTTCAAAAATGAAATCAACCTACTGGGAACATAATTCGATGAACCTCGCCACTCAATCTGTGGCACCTCCGGCATAGCCAACGTCATTGTCTTAGCATGACAGTCCAAAATAGCACGACACGGAGACAACCAATCCATGCCCAATATCACATCAAAATCAACCATACAAAGCAACAGAAGGTCCACTCGGATCTCCAAACCCCCAATAGTCACCACACACGACTGATATACGTGGTCTACATCAATAGTATTGCCCACCGGAGTAGATACACGAACAGATGAAACAAGAGACTCACAGGGCATATCCAAATAACGAGCAAAATATGATGACACATATGAAAAAGTGGAACCGGGATCAAATAATACGGAGGCATCCCTGTGGAAAACTGAGACAATACCTGTGATCATGGTATATGAAGCAATAACATCTGGTTTGGTTAGGAGTGCATTGAAATGGGCCTGACCACCACCTGATCGACCTCCCCCTCTAGGGAGATCCCTAGCTGACTGTCCTCCACCCCTGGCTGACTGGGTGTGTGGTGAAGTAACTGGTGTTGAAGTCGATGGCTCACTCCTCTGTTGAGGCGGACCCCCATGGCGACGAGGTTCTGCCTCCACATGTGCCCAACTCTCCACACTCATAACAACCCCCTGGTGCTGGTGATGGGGACTGAAGGGAACCCCTGGCATCGGGATGACTAGTAGAAGAACCTGGCATAGAAGAGCCCTGAACCGATGGAGTACAGAACGAACTCTGGGCTGGGAGGGCACTAAGTGATGAATGGCCCTGATGAGAACTGTGAGAACCATGGACCAATGATTCACCATGGTGAACTAGGAAAGCTGACTGACCATGTCTGAATGGACAACCTCTATCGTGTTGAAACTGACCCCTATGAGGAGCACCACTAAATCCACCCTGACCACGAGGCCTCTTGGCCTACCTCTCAACCCTTTCCTGACCATGAACCATATCAATCTGTCGATCAATGTCGACCACCTCATCAAAAGTAGCCCCAAACACCCTCTCTCTAGTCATAAGCAACCGAAGCTGAAAATTGAAGCCATCTGTAAACCTCTTGATTCTCTCTCGGTTTATGGGAACCAACCAGACTGCATGATGAGCCAACTCGAAGAACCGCATGTCATACTATGTAATAGACATATCACTCTGGCGAAGCTGCTCGAACTACCAGCGTAGCTTCTCTTTACGAGACTCAGGTACAAACTTCTCCAGAAAGAGAACGGAGAACTGCTGCCAAGTAAGGGGCGGTGTGCCAACCGACCTATGCCTCTCGTAAGCCTCCCACCAACTAAGTGCATCCCCAGAGAACTGGAAAGTAGTGAATGAGACCCCACTGGTCTCTAGAATACCTGCGGTCCGAAGCATCCTCTAACACTTGTCCAAGAAACCCTGTGCATCCTCACCCTCAGCACTACTAAAAGACGGAGGCTGAAGTCTCCCAAACCTCTCCAATCTGTATTGCTCGTCCTCTGGCATAACAGGAGCTACATAGTCCTGAGAAGCTATAACTGGCTGGGCTGGAGGTGCCCCCAGTGTTAGAAGTCCCTGAACAACCTACAGGTGTGCGAGCGGCGGGAGTTTGAAGTGCCTCCCCGGCCTGAGAAGTAGTTGCGGCCGTAGTAACTGAGACCGCCTTAGCCAGACTAGTGCACACTGATAGAATATGAGCTAGGGTCTCCTGAAGGCCTGGGATAACAATAGGCACAACCGGTGCCTGAGCGGCTCCTGCTGGAGCATCCACAACTGGGACCTGATCATGAACTGGGGCGGCTGGTGGATCTGCAGGTGTTGCCCTAGCTGCTGTGCTGGCTACACCCCTGACCCTACCACGGTCTCAACTGTGACCTCGGCCTCTCGCGGACCCAACTGGTGGTACTGGTGGCCATCCGTCCTGATCGGTAGCACGTGTCCTTACCATCTATGAGAGAATAGAATAACAGAAGTTTAGTTACTAGAATCAACATATTCACACGACAAGAATTCAAGAATGTGAAGTTTTCCTAAAGGTTCTGTAGCCTCTCGAAGATAAGTACAGACGTCTCGGTGTCGATCCATAAGACTCTACTAAACCCACTCATGACTCGTGAGACTTATGTAACCTAGGCTCTGATACCAACTTGTTACGACCCAAATCCACCAGGTCGTGATGGCGTCTAATGTGGAACTAGGAAAGCCAACTCTTTTACCCAAACAACCCGATAATCAAGAATGAAGATATTTTTAAGCTATTACTTAATAGAACTTCATAAATATAAATCTAAATAACAATATGCGGAAAGGAACATAAGCCCTATATCGGGGTGTCACAAGTCATGAGCATCTATTAATACTCTCTAAAAATACTAAGACTAATACAATCTGAAAATTTAACTAGTATTATCTAAAGGAAGATAGGAGGGAAAAGAGCAAGGTTGAGATCACCATGCAACTACCTTTCCAACTCCGAAGTATTCGGGATGGATGAAAGATCAGGGCTCGCTATCACGTCCAGCAACCCCTGGATCTGCACACAAGGTGCAGGGAGTAATATGAGTACGCCAGCTCAGTAAGTAATAAAGGTAAATAAAGATTGAGTAGTAAGAAACACATAAAATCCATGTCATAAAATCTCAGTAAGTACAACATGCTTTCAAATCAGTATATGAGTCAAATCATCTCGTTTAAAACCCAATTTCGGTAAAAATCATTTAAAGATATTTTTTAATAGTTTCAACAAAGGTTCAATGAAATGTAGAGTAAAAAATGATGAAAGTCATAAGTAGCCCCTCGAGCAAACATGAATCATAAACCGCCCCTCGGGCATAACATCTCTCAGAATTAGCCCCTTGGGCAAACCTCACAGTCACTCGTATATCGCCCCTCGGGTAGAAAATGAATCAAGAACAACCCCTCGGGGAAAACATCATATCACCCACTCAGGGTACCCACACTCACTGGGGTGTACAGACTCCGGATGGGCTCTTACATCCCAAGCGCTATAACAAACCATCTCGTGGCATAAATCAATCAGGTCCTCGGCCTCTCATAATCACAAATCAGTAACAACATGCTACGGCGCGCAGCCCGATCCCATAATATCCTCACAACACTGGCCCTCGGCCTCACACAATTAGAAATCTCTCAAGCCACTCGGGCTATCAGTAAAACAGGGTGCTCAGCCAAATTATCATTTTATGCATCAAAATGGAGCAATAAATACTGAGTTATGAAATCAGTAAAACATAAATGACTAAGTACAGATCTTAAGTCAAAACAGTGAGGAAACAATAAGAAAAGGCCCCTAAGGGTCCAAACAGCTTGGCACTAGGCCCAAATATGACATTCAGCCCAAATTATAGAAATTCTTCTAAGACAAAAAAATATCATATAGTTTCCAGTCAAATACGCAACTTAATAGCTGCTACGGGACGGACCAAGTCGCAATTCCCAATGGTGCACGCCTTACGCTCGTCATCTAGCATGTGTGTCACTTCAAAATAGTGAAACGATGTGAAATTCGGGGTTTCATACCCTCAGGACAAGATTTACAATCATTACTTACCTCAAGACGGACAAAACTCTAACTCGTGATGCTCTTGCCTCTCGACTCGGCCTCCAAATGCTCCGAATCTAACCAAAATCAGTATATTATCATCAATATACGCTAAAGGAATGAATTCCACATAAAAATTATCAAATTTGACCAAAAATCCCGAATTTGGCTCAAACCTGGCCCCCGAGTCCACGTCTCAAAATTCGATAAAAATTACAAAGCTAGAAAGCCCATTCACTCACGAGTCTACCCATATCAAATTCATTGAAATCCGACATTAAATGACTATTCAAATCCCCAAAATTAACTCTCCAATTCTCTTCCATTCCCCCCCCCCCAAATTCCCAATTTTAGATGACAAAAATCAAGACACAATAATGGAATTTAACCAAAATCAAGTGAAGAACACTTACCCTAATCACTTCCCTGAAAATCCCCTCTAAAATCGCCTTCTCCCAAGCTCTCTATTGAATTTTGGAATTATGAACTCAAACCCTCATTTTGAACTTTAAAAATTCTGCCCAGATATTTCCTTAATCGCAATCGCGGAAATACGCTCGCTATCTCAAAGAACAACTTCATTGACTCCTGACTTTACCCTACGCGAACGAGTTAAACACCACGCGAACGCGACGTTCTGCCTCTCTCTCATACGCGATCGCGAACCACAGATCATATTCGCGATGCATCACCTGAGCAACCTTCGCGATCACATCCCTAACTCTGCGAACGCGAAAAACAACTTGACTGGTCTCCACAAATGCTCTATGCGATCGCGAGCCTCCTCACGCGATCGCGAAGAAGGATCTCCTGCAACAGAAATACTAGCAAAATCTGTCAACCTTTTAAGTCCAAAAATGTCCCATTGAGCATCCGAAACACACCCGAGACCATCGGAACCTCAACCAAATACGCCAACACATCCCATAACATCATTCAAACTTAGTTGAGCCTTTGTATCACTCAAAACAACAACAAAACACCAAATTACCCTCGGATTCAAGTCTAAGAACTTATAAACTCTCAAATTTCACAAATGACGCCGAGACCTATCAAATCACCTCCGAATGAGCTGAAATTTTGCACACACGTCACAAATGACACTACAAACCTACTCCAATTTCCAGAATTGCATTCTGACCCCAATATCAAAATTTTCACTACCGACCGGGAATCGCCAAATTTCCAATTTTGCTAATTCAAGCCTAATTCTACCACGGACCTTCAAATTTCATTCTGAACGCGCTCCTAAGTCCAAAATCACCTAACGGAGCTAATTGAACCATTAGAATTCACATCCAAGATCGTTTCCATATAACTCAACATTCGGTTGACTTTTTCCAACTTAAACTTCTAAATAGGAGACTAAGTGTCTTATTCCACACTGAAACCACTCTGAACCCGAATCAACCAACACGATATGATGAAATACAGCTGAAGAACACATAAAGAAACAGTAATAGGGTAAATGGGGCTATAATTCACGAAACGGCCAGTCGGGTCATTACAAGGAAGGAGGCTAGGTTTTTGCGGAAAGGAGAGGAGAGTATACAGAGGCAGTGTATCAAGGGTAATGGGGGTTAGGATTTCTGGGTTGGATAATTAAAAGGGGGGATTGATTGTGGGCCATTCATTTTTTAAGATCAACGGCCATGATTAAAAAGGGGTTGGGGCTGGTCATTTGGAACGGGTACTGTCTGGTTTTGGGCTGGGGTGGACTGGGCTAAGGTGTTGGGTTAATTTGGGTTCGAAAATAGGTAGAATTTGGGCTATTATTTAAATACCCCAAAATTATCAAAATAGTTTATAAAAATACTTAATAAATAAAATAAAATGTTATTTATACACTAAAATACTTAAAATAATAACTTTGTATTATAAAAATGCAAAAATTCTATTTTGATACAAATAATATAAAATGAAGAGCCTTTATGTATGAATATAGGCCATTATTGCAAAATTAGATAAATATCGTAAAACTACTAATGTAATTATATGAAATAAAATAAAATATTTGAAACATATATTATAGGTGAAAAATAATAATTTTAGGTAACTAAGTCATCACAAATAATTTAAAGGGATAATTATTAAATATTTATAGAATTTAGATCCAGGGAAATTAATTTAAAGCTCTAAAAATTATGGAAAATTATGAAAAATGCTTGTATAGGTTTGTAAAGTAAACAATGATGCAAAAATACTATTTTCAAAGTATATGTATTTTGGCAAATATGAGGGCAAAATTGGGTATCAACACCGTGAATACCTCACACGATACGCCATAAAGATAGTGCCTCCAAATCTTCAACGCATGAACAATGGCTGCCAACTCTAAGTCGTGAACAGGGTAATTCTTCTCGTGAACCTTCAGCAACCACAAAGCATATGCAATAACTCTGCCACCCTACATCAATACCGCACCAAGTCCAATACGAGATGCATCACAATATACTGTATAAGACCCTGATCTTGTGGGCAACACAAACACTGGCGTTGTAGTCAAAGCAGTCTTGAGCTCTGAAAGATCTCCTCACACTCGTCCGACCATCTGAACGGGAAACCCTTCTGGGTCAACCTGGTCAACGGGGCTGCTATAGATGAGAACCCCTTTACAAACCGACGGTAATAGCATGCCAATCCCAAGAAACTCCAGATCTCCGTAGCTGATGTAGGTCTAGGCCAGTTCTTCACTGCCTCAATCTTCTTAGGATCCACCTAAATACCCTCTACTGATACAACGTGCCCCAAGAAGGCGACTGAGCTCAACCAAATCTCGCATTTTGAAAACTTAACATATAACTGGCTGTCTCTCAGTCTGAAGAACGATCTGAAGATGCTGCTCATGCTCCTCTCGACTGCAGGAGTAGATCAAGATATTATCAATAAAAACAATCACAAAGGAATCTAGATAGGGCTTGAACACCCGGTTCATCAAATCCATGAATGCTACTGGGGCATTTGTCAGGCTAAATGACATCATTAAAAACTCATAATGCCCATACCGAGTCCGAAAAGCTGTCTTAGGGACGTAGGATACCCTAATCCTCAACTGATGGCAGCGAGACCTCAAATCGATCTTCAAAAACACTTTGTCACCCTGAAGCTGATCAAATAAGTCGTCAATCCTCGACAATGGATACTTGTTCTTGATGGTGACTTTGTTCAATTGTCGATAATCTATGCACATCCTCATCGATCCATCCTTCTTCTTCACAAACAACACAGGCGCACCCCAGGTATAGACACTAGGTCTAATAAAACCATTATCAAGCAAATCTTGCAACCGCTCCTTTAATTCTTTCAACTCTGGTGGGGCCATACGGTATGGCAGAATAGGAATGGGCTGTTCCCGGAGCCAAATCAATACAGAATCAATATCTCTGTCGAGTGGCATCCCTGGCAGGTCTACAGGAAACACCTCTGGAAACTCATGAACAACGGGCACAGAATCCATAGGAGGAACCTTTGCACTAGATCACGGACATAAGCCAAATAAGCTAGACATTCCTTCTCGGCCATGTGTTGAGCCTTCATATAAGAGATGACCCTGCTGGTAGAGTGGTCAGGGGTTCCCCTACACTCTAATAAAGGCAACCCCTTGTAAGGCTAAGGTCACCGTCTTGGCGTGACAATCCAATATAACATTATAAGGTGACAAATAATCCATACCCAAAATGACATCAAAATCAAACATATCGAGAAGTAGAAGATCTACGCTAGTCTCAACACCTCCAATAGTAGCCACACACGAACGATAGAGACGATCTACAACAATAGAATCTCCCACAGGGGTGGACACATATACAGAAGCACTCAAAGAATCATGAGGCATAACCAAATATGAAACAAAGTAGGATGACACGTATGAATATGTAGAACTAGGATCAAATAGAACTGAGCCATATCTACTACAAACTGAAACCGTACCTGTGATAACCGCGTCAGAAGACTCATCCTCAGTCCTGGTTGGAATAGCATAGCATTGGGGCTTGGCCCCACCACTCTAAACTATATCTCTAGGATGACCTCCTGCTGGCTAGCCTCCACCTCAAACGACCTCACCTCCACCTCTAATGGCCTGACCTCCACTTCTAGTGAACTGACCTCTACCTCTAGCTCCCTGACCCTTACCTCTGGCTTGTTGGGAGGGAGGTGATGCAAACGGTGCCGGAATCATGGCACGAGAACTCTACTGTGGCATGCCGCCTAATAATCTCGGACTAGTCCTCCTGATATGCCCATAACCACCACACTCAAAACATCCATCCTGGTACTGTAGCTACTGAAACTGAGACTGATCCAATAGGCTGGTTGACCACGGTAATAACTCTAAATAGGAGGTGCACTAATAGGAGTTGGTGGTGCACTGTAGGCTAGCTGCCTAAAATGAGGCACATAATGACCACAACTCCTTGAAGCACTGTGGGATGTCTGAAGCGCTGAATCATATAGCCTAGGAGGATGGACCCTACCAAAAATACCCCTGCCTCAAGATGAGGCACCACTAAAACCACCTGAATGAAGAGGTCTCTTATCAGATCCCCAACCACTCTCCTGAGCTAGAACCATCTCGACTCGCCTAGCAACATTGGCAGCCGCCTGAAAATAAATCTCACTCCCAGTCTCCTAAGCCATCTGCAATCTGATAGGCTGAGCAAGTACCTCAATAAACCTCCTCACAATCTCTCTCTCTCTCTCTCTCTCTCTCTCTCTCATGGTAAGATCAGAAGAATAGCATGACAGGCAAGATCCATAAATCACTGAGTGACGGTCATAGAACCCTGTTGCAGACGCTCGAACTACCTCCGATAGTCCTCTCTTTGTGTGATAAGAAGGAATTTCTCAAGAAATATCTGAGAGAACTGGTCCCAAGTAAGAGCAGGTGACCCAGCTGGTCTGGTCAACATATAATCTCTCCATTATTTCTTGGAAGAACCTAACAAATGAAATGCAGCAAAGTCAACCCTATTGGTCTCCACGATCCCCAAGTTCCGTAACACCTCATGACAACTGTCCAAATAGTCTTGGGGATCCTCTGAAGATGCATCGCTGAAGTGAACTGGGAAAAGCTTGGTAAACCTATCCAATCTCCACAAGGCCTCAGAAGACATAGTTGATCTAACACCGGTCTGTGTTGCGACATCTGGCGGAACTACCCCTACTAGCTAAGCTGCTAGAGTCTAAAACTGGGGAGCTATCTGCTCCGGAGTGTGAGTAGTGGGAATCTGGACTCCTCCCCCAGTCTAAGAGATGGCTGGTGCCACAAGAAATGTGCCGGTCTAAGCAACACTCTCCATAAGGCCCACTAGATGGACCAAAGCATCCTGAAGCACTAGGTGGCTATGAACCCCTCCGGGATCTGAGATGGTCCGGTAGGAACAGTTTGGGCAGGAACCTCATCATCAAAGTCCACCTAAGGCCCCGCTACTGGTGCTGTTGCTCGAGCTCTAGGCTAAGACCTGCCTCTGCCTCGACCTCTGCCCCTTGTAGGAGCTGCCACTAGGGGTTCTGGCTACTGCTCAGCTGAAGATGTGGCGCGTGTTCTTGCCATCTGCGAGAGAACAGAATAGAAGAGTTTAATCAACACTGGTAGAATAAAATCACACGATAGAGAAGAATAGAAGTGAAACAATTCTTAACTCTATAGCCTCTAAAAGATAAGTACGAACATCTCCACACCAATCCTCCAGACTCTACTAAGTTTACTCATGACTCGTGAGACCTATGTAACCTAGGGCTCTGATACCAACTTGTCACAACCAAAAATTCACACCATTAAGATCGTGATGGCACCTAACATTTCACTTGATAAGCAAGCCAACGTTAGAACAATTTACTTCTTTTAATAGTCTAAGTGATAACAATAATAACGAACTTAAATAACAGATATGTTCTAAGTACAAATGCGAAAGTTAAACAGCCAATCATCTATTACAATTCCCTGAACCTTGTGTCACAAATGCACGAGCTTCTAAAGTAATACACATAAAGGTTTGAAATAAGTACAAAGTTGTCTGAATTAAGTTGTACAACTAAAAGAAAAGAGAATGGGGACTCCAGGAGCTACGAGCGCTGAACAACCATACCTCAAGTCTCCGCAAATGTCTGATCCAAGCTCGCTAGTAACTGTCGTTGGGACCATCTCTAAAATTTGCACAGTGTGCAGAGTGCAGTATCAATACAACCGACCCCATGTACTGATCAGTGTCGAGCCTAACCTCGACGAAGTAGTGATGAGGCTAAGGCGGGTCACCTATGCTAAAACCTGTATACAGTCTATAAATGACAGAATAATTGAAATAGGGTACAGAATTAAACAGCCAACAGGAAATGATAATCGCAACCTCGAAAATAAACCAGTGTTGTCCCAAATTTACCAATCTTTACCAGCTCAAATAAAAATATCAGAAAACAATGCAGCTCAAGAAATAGAGACATATGGGTTGTTGCGGCGCGCAACGTGATCCCACCAGACAATATATAAGCCTCCATTATTCCACCATAACAATATCAATAATAGTAAATAATATATATGTTTGTTGCGGTGCGCAACTCGATCCCACCATATATCAATAGCAATATCATAATTCACCTTTATTTCACCATATCAATCCACCCTAATTCCACTTATTGTGGCATGCAGCCCGATCCCACAGTACATACATATTCACCCTTATTCTACCATATCAATCCTCCTTTATTACACCTATTGTGGTATGCAACCCTATCCCACCATATCAGTGCCAAACAGTCAATGTATGCAGTCAATTCAATAGGCTAAATCACAAGGCCTTTACGATAAACAAATACCAAACTGAACCAAGAAAAGGATCCTTGTTCAATATAGAATCGATAGGTTATATGTGTATCCCTGTTATGTTTTGATGATCTAACAAACTTACTGATAAGAACCAAATAGCTATACCTGATACACAACTTCAAGAACTTAAAGATCACCAAGTCTCCAATTGGAGAGACAGTCAACTCTTCAGGGTCAAAGGAACAGTAGAGGGAACAATAGAGGGACCAGATAGCTATCAGTTCCCGAGGAGACTGTACAAGTCAACTACCCCAGTTGTAAAGTTGCTGCCTGCACATGCTACAGTGTAGAAATAGTGCAACAGTCAACTTTATGGGGAATGCCTTTTACCTAACTTGCTTACATCATTCAAGTGATGTCACAAATGAGATATTAACATCAAGCAAAGGTAAAACAAATCACTTGCACATCCAAGAACTCATCAAGCATTCTCTCAAGTGTGTGTCTATCTTGCAAGTGATTCTCAAGGGCATCAAGAACAAAGAACGGCATAGTAACGGACCAGTTCCCCATATTGAGTTATTATATGTCCTTAGTTGTACTGTATCTTTGTTGAAGTTTTTACTTGAAACTCCTACTTAACTTACTTAGAAACATTGTGTAGGAAACCCTTTGTAAATCATAAACCCTTGTGTTTGTGTCTTGGCTAGCGTTAGTTGAGTTGTGGAGTCTTTGTAATAGAGTTATTACAAAGTGGCTTGTAATAGTTTTGTTACAAGTTAGTGAGTGATTAAGTCTTCATAATAGTTATTATAAAGTGGCTTGTAATAGTGTAGTTACAAGTTAGTGATGGATTAAGAGGTTAATTCCTAGGTTACAATAGGTTGTAATCTAAAGATTGCTCAGTAGTGAAGTTGAAATCCTACAAGGGCAGGTCATGGATTTTAATCCCGTTGGGTTGGGAATTTTCCACGTAAAATTCCTCTGTGTCATTTACTTACTGCAATGTGCGTGTGTTCTATTAAACCTGATAGAGAACCTGGTTCTCTATAGAGTTTGGTGGACCCTTATGTTCTATCAATTAATATCTGAGCGGGTTCTTTCTATCAGGTTAACACCTAGAAAGGATTCTCATGGTCGCTCCTCCAAACTTCAAAGAAGGCCAGTCTACTTACAGGCCACCAAGGTTCAACAACCAATTTTATGGATGGTGGAAGACAAGGATGCATGACTTCAACATGGTTGATGATTCAGAGCTTTGGGATGTCATCTGCGATGGACCTTCCGTTCCTACAAAGTTCATTGGAGATTTTGCAGTGACAGTTCCTAAAACTAGAAGGGTATATAATGATGTTGCCGCAAGGCTATTGAAAAGAACTTTTGAGCTAAGAAAATTCTCGTCTGTGGGATTAAACCAGATGAGTCCAAAAGGATTTCATCATGCCAATCAGCTAAGGAGATCTAGGAAGCTCTCCAAATAGCTTATGAAGGGACAACACAGGTAAAGCAGTCCAATATTGACATGCTGACCACAGAGTATGAGCTTTTCAGAATGAAGGATAACGAATCCATTTAGGATATGCACACTCGCTTCACATCTATCATCAATGAGCTTCACTCACTGGGAGAGATTATCCCCAGGAACAAACTCGTTAGGAAGATACTTATCGTATTACCTAGTTCCTGGGAAAGCAAGGTAAATATCATCACAGAAGCAAAAGATCAGCAGAAGCTGACCATGGACGAACTTGTTGGCAATCTGAAGACTTATGAAATGAAAAGGAAGAAGGATAATGAGGGAGGAGAGCCAAAAAGGGAGAAGAACCTGGTCCCCAAGATGGACATCAATGACTCAGGTGGTGAGAATGCTGATATGGCCTAACTGACAAAAAGGTTTCAGAAAATGATTCACAGAAATGGAGGCATTCCAAAAGGGGACAGCTCCAGCAAGCTAAATGTTTATGACCTATGTCATAAGTGCGGCAAGAAGGGCAATTTATCAAAGATTGCCCTCTTCTCAAGCAAGATCAATACAAACACAACACTAAAAAACAATAAAGAGGAACCAGGTTCCTAACAAAAGATTCAAAAGAAAAGACACTGCTGACAACATTGTGAAACATGCTCTTGCTGCATGGGGATACTCTTCCAGCGAATCCGGAGAAGATAATGGGCAAAGTAACAGCTCCATTATGGTAGTAGAAAGTGAAGCAGCTGATTATGATTCTATTTTTGCTCTAATGGCTAAATCAGATGAGGATAAGGAAGATGACGATGAACATAAGGTAAACCTTTTGGATGTTCAAAGAAATTTGAAATCTTATTCTCAAAAGAAGCTTATATCCTTGGCTAATGTTTTAATTGATGCATATCACAGTCTCATGAATGATAAAAATGCGCTAATCACGGAACTAGGAGAAATAGAACGCGAGAGAGATAATCTAGTGGTTGTTATGGATGATCTAAAAGAGACCATTGAGAGTTTAAAAAGGGAAAATGATATCTTGACTGAGAGAATTGCAAACATAGATCATGAGAGAGATGACTTATTGGTAGCAGTTGTAGACCTAAGGAAATAATTGAGGAACTAAGAAGGGAAAATAGTCCTATGAATACTCAAAAGGGAAAGGAAGTTGCAAGTGAGGTACACCTTAGGCTTGAAAATAAGCTCAAATCAGTGAAATCTAGTCTGTATGCTGAGCTTGATAAAAATAGACAACTTTAGGTAGATCTAGACAGAGTGAAGAGTGACTTAGAAAAATCTCTTAAGTGGACCTGGTCCTCTGATGCAATTACTGCTATGTATACGAACAATGGGGGAAACAGGCAGGGAATCGGGTTCCAAAGGGAAAAAGACTCCCTACAACCCTCATAACAAGTATGTTACTGTACCTGATAACTAGCTCTGCACTCATTGTGGTAACACTGGGCACTTTAAGGAAACCTATAAGGCCATATTTCAATCTCAACAGAAAAATAATATTTTTGCTGAAAAAGTAACTACTGCTAGGGAATCTAGTCTCGTATAAAAATGTTTAATGCCTGCTTGGGCCAAAGAGCCCTCATTCACCCCTTTCCTCATTACAAGGGACCCAAACTCATTAGGGTTCTAAGTCTAATCCTTGATTTTCTTGTGCAGGGAACAGTGAAAGGGAGCAATAAACAATGATACATGGATAACGGCTGCTCGAAGCACATGAATGGAAGTACAAATGATTTTCTTTCACTGAAGGCCCTGCTAGGAGGGAGTGTATACTTTGGAAATGGCAAGAAGGGATACATTCTAGGAGTTGGAAGGATCGGGAAGTCACTTTCCCACTCTATTGAAAATGTGTACTACGTGAAGGAGTTGAAGTTAGCTTTCTAAGTATCTCCCAAATATGTGATAAGGGTAATAATGTGGAATTTGTATCTAAAATATGCACAGTCAAAAATCTTGAGACTGGTGAAGTGATGTTAGTGGCCAAAGATACAAAAACATCTATGTTGATAACTTTGAGTCCTTGCAAAATGGGGATCTTAGTTGTGTGAGTGTTGTTGATGATAATGCTAAGCTATGGCATAGAAGGTTGGGTCATGCAAGTTTCACGCTGCTGAATAAATTGTTCAAGAAGGACTTGGTTCGTGGTATGCCCAAGTCAAGCTTCAGGGATCATATGGTGTGTGATGCATGTGTAAAAGAAAAGCAAGTCAGACCCGCTTTCAAGCCCAAAAAGGAAGTTAGCATCTCAAGGCCACTTGGTCTCTTCCATATGGATCTATATGGACCTATGAGCATGCCAAGTAGAGGAGGAAAGAGGTACATATTTTCGTCATTGTGGATGAGTACTCCAGATTTACATGGACCTTGTTCCTCAGAACTAAAGATGAGACTCCAACTGACATAGAGTAACCTGGTCCCTCAATCACAATATCTGAAGCAGAAAACAGAGTTGTGGATGCTATACAAGGAACTCCAGCTGTTGAGGTGAGGAACATGACACATGGATCAAGTCCAGAAGAACATGTATCCTCTCTTCATAAGATTCAGTTGTCCAACTGGAAGCACAAGAGATCATACCCTCTTCAAAACATAATCACTCCTCTTGATTCAGGAATTCAAATTAGATCAAAGACAAGAAAATCACTCTCCTTCTCAGCCTTTCTCTCTCAAATAGAGCCCAAGAATATCAAGGAAGCATTGAAAGATACAGACTGGATTATAGCTATGCAAGAAAAGCTACGTCAATTTGAGAGGAACAGTGTGTGGAACTTGGTTCCACTACCTACTGACATAACTGTTATAGGAACCAGGTTGGTATTCAAAAACAAATTTGATGAGTTTGGAAGCACGTTTTTAAACTCGACAAGGCTTTGTATGGGTTAAAGCAAGCTCCCCGTACTTGTTATGAAAGGTTGTCAAAATTCCTTCTAGAAAATGGCTTTACAATAGGGAAAATTGACAAGACTCTTTTTTCAAAGAAACGAGGAAGGAACCTACTCATTGTGCAGATCTATGTTGATGACATCATCTTTGGAGCAACAGTTGGCTCTCTATGTGAAGAATAAACTCATGGGAAGTGAGTTAGAAATGAGTATGACGGGGGAACTGAATTTCATCTTAGATTTTCAAGTGAAGCAAACTCCCAAGGGGACAATGATAAGACAACAAAAATACATCAAGAAGCTGCTGAAGAGATTTGGCATGGAGACATCAAAAATCATTAACACTCCCATCGCCATAGCTACTCTTCTAGACATGGATAAACCTGGTTCCCTTGTAAATCAGACCATGTATAGAGGTATCATAGGGCCACTTCTGTAGCAGACTAGATATTGTTTTTAGCGTGGGTTTTTGTGTCGGGTTTAAATCCAATCCAAAGGAATCTCATCTCAAAGCTGCCAAGAGAATCCTAAGATATCTCAAAGGGATGCATGACTTGGTTCTCTACTATCCCTCAGGAGATAATCTCGACTTAATAGGGTATGTTGATGCTAACTATGCTAGGTATCTGGTGGATAGGAAAAACACTTCTGGCATGGCATTTTTTCTGGGTTCATGTCTGATTTCATGGGGTACAAGAAAACAAAACTCAGTGGCCCTCTCTACCGCAGAGGCTGAACATGTAGCTGCTGCATCTTGATGTGATCAACTGTTATAGATTAAACAGTAGCTGGAAGATTTTGGTGTGTTCTCTGAGTGCATTCCCTTACTATGTGACAATACTAGTGCACTCAACATGGCCAAGAATCGAGTTCAAGACAAGAGAACAAAGCATATTGATGTGCGACGTCATTTTCTTAGAGACAATGTTGAGAAAGGGCACATATGCATGAAGTTCTGTAGCACAGATGATCAAATTGCAGATATATTCACCAAAATCCCTAAGCATAGAGAATTTTGAAAGCGATCGCATGGCACTGGGGTTGATAAAACCCAACTAAGAACCTGGTCCCTCAATGATTGGCTATGAAAGAAATGCACAGGTAAAATTAGCTAAAAAGTATTTTCTGGAAAAGTCTAACTCATCTCTATACCGTTATAGGTAGACACGCATGACGATTATAGAGCAAACAAGCAACTAATGCATTGCACATTGGTCAAAGGATGAGGCTTACATTTGCAAAGTCTGTTAGGGAACCTGGTTCCCTTGACATAGGTTAGTAGTTCCTTTGTACTCTCATGCATAATTTTTCAAATTGCTGGAACGGTGCCATGTCATTAGATTGTTAGTTTCTCCCTTTCCCACTTTTTTAACCCATGCGTCTCATCTGAAGCGACCCGACTACCCAAAATTAATATCCATTCCTAACTGGTTCCTCACCCCTATTAAATAACTCGTTTCACAGTCACATTCATAACTGTTCACATCAAAGAATCCAAAATTCCTCTTTTCTTCTTCAAACCAAAAAAAACTTTCTTCAACCCACTACACTCCACCATGTATGAAAATCATTTACAAGAACAGGAGGCTAAAGAAAATATGTTGTCAATAGCTATTGAGGGAACTCTGGTTGGAGGTTATGAGGTTGTATCTAAGTCTCAGGGGGGAGAAAATTGTGCAAAGGTCAAGGGTAGGGAACTAGTTCCTGTCGAAACTTTAGCACCTAACAGTACACTGGGGAACCAATTGAGGGACTTGATCCTTCCGCCCAAGAGGAGCCCTCTACTTCCACTTGGGATAAAACCCCTAGTTCTCCACAAGAAACCCAAGTCAAGACCGATCCTGCTCCCTCTCCTTATTTCTATGTTGAGCCATTAACAATTGTGGTTCCTGAGATGCGATCTTTGTTTGAGGAGGAGAAGGAAGATAGTGAAGAAGAAGATTATGATAATGTGGCTCTAGCAAGCTTTATTAGTGCCAGGAGTAAAAAGGCACCCCCCTAGGGATCGTCGTCTAAGAGACCCATCACGAGGTTGCAAAAGAAAGAAGAACTTGAGTCCGTCTTAAGGAAAAATAAAAAAGGAAAAGAAGAAGAGGAGATTGGTGAAAGATGGAAAGGTTGTCAATGAGAAGGTAGTGGTTCCTGCATTAGTTGTGAATGTGGATGATGAGGTAGAAGAGGAACTTGGTCCCTTGGTTCGTAAGTCCTCAAAGAAACTTACTGTTCGAAAGTCCAAGAGGGAGTCATCTGTGAGAGAAAAGGAGTTAAGGAATGTTGAGGATGAAAAATCTGGTGAGAAAGAGGATGAGAAAATGGTTGAGGAGTCCTGTGAAAAAGTGACTGAGGAGTCTGCTGAGAAGATCTCCAGGAAATCTGCAGAGAAAGGCAAGAGTGTAAGAAAATCAATGAAAAGGAAGGCTGATGCTAGTGACGAACCTGGTTCCAGCAGCTTTCAAAGCACAGAGGTTACCCATCTGACAAGAGAAAATGCCGACATCAGGAAACAGGTTGAGGACCTGAAGAAGAGACTGCTCAACGAGCAGGTTTCAGTCAATGCTTGAATGGACATCCTTCTTCGAACCCTTGCCTCCTCATTTAGGCCTTTCCATTCCAGTGCTCCCTAAACAGTGTCCCTTTCCCAAATGTCAAGTTCTTAGTATTTGTTCTCTGTTTTAGTTGTGATGATGTTTATGACTCGTACTTTTGTTTTTGCTAATTTTATTTTGTGGATGTGTCTGGAAACAATGGAACTGCTCCCCGCTTAATTATCCTAAATAATGAAAGTTTCATCCTTTTGTTGTGTATGCCTTGCTCTTCTGTTCCGTTTTCAGTCATGTTTGTGTGCACACATGTGGCATGAGTTAACCAAGCTGGACTTCGTTTTGCTTAACACTTGTTAATGATCTTTTTATAATGCCAAAAGGGGAAAAAATAATTTAGGGGGAACAAGATGGGGAACAGATTTAGGGGGAATACAGGAAGTGCGAACGTCATTCTGGTTCTTAGGGGGATCTTGAATTATAAGTTTGTCATTATCAAAAATGGGGAAATTGATAGGTTATATGTGTATCCCTGTTATGTTTTGATAATCGCAAACTTACTGATAAGAACTAGATGGCTATACCTGATACACAACCTCAAGAACTTAAAGATCACCAAGTCTCCACTTGGAGAGGCAGTCAACTCTTCAGGGTCAAAGGAATAGTAAAGGGAACAATAGAGGGACCAGATAGCTATCAGTTTCCGAGGAGACTGTACAAGTCAACTACCCCAGCAGTAAAGTTGTTGCCTGCACATGCTACAATGCAGAAATAGTGCAGCAGTCAACTTTATGGGGAATGCCCTTTATCTAACTTGCTTACATTATTCAAGTGATGTCATAAATGAGATATTAACATCAAGCAAAGGTAAAACAAATCACTTGCACATTCAAGAACTCATCAAGCATTCTCTCAAGTGTGTGTCCATCTTACAAGTGATTCTCAAGGGCATCAAGAACAAAGAACAACATAACAATGGTCCAGTTCCCCATATTGAGTTATTATATGTCCTTAGTTGTGTTGTGTCTTTGTTAAAGTTCTTACTTGTAATTCCTACTTAGCTTACTTAGAAGCATTGTGTAGGAAACCTTTTGTAAATCATAAATCCTTGTGTTTGTGTCTTGGCTAGAGTTAGTCGAGTTGTGAAGTCTTTGTAATAGAGTTATTACAAAGTGGCTTGTAATATTGTTGTTACAAGTTAGTGAGTGATTAAATCTTTGTAATAGAGTTATTACAAAGTGGCTTGTAATAGTGTAGTTACAAGTTAGTAAGGGATTAAGAGGTTAATTCCTAGGTTACAATAGGTTGTAATCTAAAGATTGCTCAGTAGTGAAGTTGAAATCCTACAAGGGTAAGTTGTGGTTTTTAATCTCGTTGAGCTGGGAATTTTTCACGTAAAATTCCTCTGTGTCATTTACTTACTGCAGTGTGCGTGTATTTTGTTGAACCTGATAGAGAACCTGGTTCTCTATAGAATTTGGTGGACCCTTATATTCTATCAAGAATCTACACAAATAATACTACACAGTGAGACCAAACCAGCAATTTATAGTTAAAAGGTACAAACAAGTCAAATTAGGCAAATAGCAGGGATTAGGGGAACTATAAAAAGATCTAACATGGTTAACAGAAGAAAACATTGATTAACACATAGCAATTAAGCATGGAAAGCAACTAGAGCATGTAACAATTAAGATAGGAGGGAAACTAATTAAGGAAAAGCGATAAATTAGGAAAAAACAGATAATTCGGCGGCGTATAAGCACTTGTCACCTTATATATACGCCACTCACATGGAATTCACATAACACAAAGTCCAATGGTTCCTAATTCTCTCAAGTCAAGGTTAGACACAACACCTACCTCGCTCCAAAGGCCACTCAAAGCTCAATCACAACTTTGCCTTCCAAACACACCTCCGAACCAATAATATCTATCAAATTACCAACCAAACGTTTTAAAATAAACCTTGGGAATGACCCACGATCGATAAGAATTCAATTTAGGCCATTATTGAAAAAGTCAACACCCGAGCCTGCTTGGTCCGAACCCGAAATTCGGACCAAAACCCGATTACCCATTCACCCCACACCTGGATATGTATTTGGTTTTGGAATCCGACCTCAATTTGAGGTCTAAATCCCCAATTTATCAAATCCCTAATTTCTATCCAAAAACTCCAATTCCACCATGAAAACCTTATATTCTAGGTTGAAATTTTGTAAAATAAAGTGAAAGATTGAAAGAAACTAGTTTAGAATCACTTACCTATGATTTGGGAAAGAAAAAGTCTTTGGAAAATCGCCTCTTGAGTTTTAGGTTTTGAAAATTTGAAGAATGAATCAAAAATTCCGTCTAACTTCACTTTTACAAGTTGCAGATGTCGCATTTGCGATGCGAAGCTCGCAAATGCGAGAAAGTTATCGCAAATGCGAACATGTCACATTTCTGCTTTTGTCGCAAATGCGAACATGTTGTTCGCACATGCGAAAGTGGGATCGCAATTGCGACCCCCTTCTTTGCAATTCCTATTTTCACAACCAGACGTCCGAATCACGTCAAACCAACTCTGTTTCTCACCAAATTTTACAGACATATCTTAAATATAATATTGAACCTTTACCGGGCTCCAAAACTAAAATACGGACCCTATACTAACAAGATCAAACATCAATACTTTTCTTAAAAACCAATAGTTTTTCAGATTTTAATTTTTTAACAAAAATTCATAACTCGGGCTAGGGACCTCCGAATCCGGTTCCGGGTATACGCCCAAGTTCCATATTTCGATACGGACCGGGACTGTCAAAACACGAGTCCGGATCCGTTTACCAAAAATGTTAACCGAAATCAAACCAAATGAAGTTTTAAAGCAAAAATCCTTATTTTTATCAACTTTCAACACGAAAGCTTTCCGAAAATATGCCACGACTACGCACGTAAATTGAAAAGGGATAAAATAAGGTTTTAAAGGCCTCGAAACACAAAATTTAGTTTTAAATCATAAGAAAACCTACCGTGTCATCACACCTATAAACATAACCATGAGTATTGGACTATCATCCATTTTAGTTGGTTGCATATCTTGTTGTCACCAAAATAGGTTACCACTTTCGAATCTCAAGACTTAGATCACCGACCGTATTTCTTTAATAGCTTAACAGTGTCCCAAGGTGGAAGAAATTACGGCAATTCCTTGATTTGTTTTGTGAAAAATGTTGACTATTGAAGTATCTTTGGTCCCAATATTCCGAAGAGAATAGGGGAGAGGAGAGAGAAAAAAGGAAAAGGATGTAACTAAATCTCTTGATTGAAGGCAGTAATAATGGATTTGGAGCCTTTTAAGGTGGAATATATATAATTTATAAGTAATCCTTATTTAGGGTGGGTAATATACAAAATTAGAACAATTTTGATAAATAAATTTCAAATATTGTATAGCAACGAAAAAATCCCATTTTATTTTCCCCTAAATTAACTGGTTACTGTGGGCCTTCTGAAATTCAACAACCAGAGTTGACGGTTGCTTGAATTTCAGCCCAATGAAATAAGACCAAAAGGCTCAACAATATAGCGGTTCCACTTTGGGCGGGTTTAGAAATACACCAATGTCATCAGAAATTCTCAAAACCCACTGGACTTTTCTTGGTAAACCTTGAATCTGACATCATGGTTTCAGGAGTCAAAGTGCACACACCCTAATCCATATAGGTAGTGTGGTTCTTGAAAAATTGGTAAAGAAAATGAGATAAATAAGGGCAATATAAACCATCTCAATTTACTATCATGCTTTGTCCTCATACCCCACAATGTAAGTGAGAATTGTTAAGTAATGAGAATGTATTTATGGGGTTTTCTTTCCCCCCAGAGATTCGGGGGGTTTGTGTGTGGGGGGGGGGAGTGATTCTAGGAAGTTTGGACTAACAACTTGTTTGAATGGTTGTTACCTGTTGTATGTATCGTAATGTTACCTTCCCTATTAGAAAATAATTTTATTTTATCATTTACCTTACTTTTTTATATAATAACTCTACCTTGTACCTTATTTTTTTCTTTATGATATTGCAAGTTTATTCTTCATATTATTGGTGCATGACATCATGAAATGACGGAAAACTATACAATCTATCAAAATATTGTATACACTAAAGTGATATAGTACAATACAATACGAAGCAATATAATATACCATACGAAACAATAAACAACAGCAATCCAAACAAGCTGTAAAAGGTGTACGTATATGAACGGCTATCCTTCCCAACTAAGGTCCGCTAATCTCTTTTGAAGCCATATGATTCGACTAATTGGATTTGTATCGGATAGGACCACTATTCCAAACAAAAGGGGAAATCGGACCCCACCTAAAGGGTGGAGGTAGTCTTCTAATATTATGTGTGACCCTAATTATTGGTGAGTCTTACCTTCCATTTTATTTATTTATTTATTTATTTATTATATATGCACCTCTTTTTTTTTAATTTACGAAAATAAGCAATGACAAAAAATGCAACAGTACTATGCCAAAATAAGCAATGCCCCTTTCTTCTGGAATAACATGTGGATCTGCTGGGACATGATATTTGATGTACATGTTTTGTTTGTTTATGCATCTCGATCTGTCTTAAAAGACTTGAGTACTAGATTTGTACATCAATTAATTGAGGTATGCACCAAAATTTGGACACTGAAACGTTGTGTCAACTTCGCAAAATAATGGCGGAAAAGATTGTTATTTGTTTTATTTGAAACAATAAGACACTGGACCAGATCAATTAATGAGTGTACTCAATCATGCATCTCCTACTTTTCTTTTTCTTCTTAACTTTTTAAGTATTTTGTTGAATTAAAAGTTTGACATGACATCCACCCTGTTAATTAGTTGTACTTGCATGTATTAGTTGAGAGCTTTAATCATAGTGGTTCATATCATGTGCTTCTAGCAATTGCTTGTGAACAAATATTTCTATATATTTATGTCTAGTCCAAATGGATACATTTATCACCTTTCTTTGTCATGATGTATTCGTCAATAATGGTCAGTATCCATCATTTTTTTTTATCAACCTTAAATTCAGTTTTTAAAGTAAAAACTAAAAAAATAAACCAAGGTAGTTTTTCCTTGAAGAGAAACCTTAAAGCAACGATAATGTTGCCCCTAATGACCTATTGGGTTACAGGTTCGAGTCGTAAATGCAGTCATTACTGCTTGCATTAAGGCATGTTGTTTACATTAATAAGGAGTACGACCCTTTCTCGGACCTTACGTATACGTAAATATAAAATACTTTGTATATCGGACAGCCATTTTTTAAGACAGTTTTTCCTCCTATCCTTATCAAGTCCCCTTAAGAATAAATTTTAAAAAAACCAAGGATCCTATATCTTATCAATGTTGGCTCCATTTTGTCTGTTACATGGGTTCATTGAATCTACTACGCATATTTCATATCACAACCCACCTCATTTCATTTTGTCCCCATGCTTCAAATAAACAATTTCAAAATGTACAATTCCTAAACTACCCCCTCCGACCTTACTGAAATTACCAAACTACCCCTGAACGTACTACAAATTTACCAAACTACCCATCAACTATAACACATCAATTAATCAAACTTAACCAAAATATAGACAATATGATCAATTTCTAACAATGTTCAAACAACAATATGAACATGGATGAACATCATAACAACAATATCACATGAACACGATTTTAACAACATTTCAACAACAAGTCACATGAACACGAATTGAACAACAAAGAACAACTATGATTGAACAATATTTTAGCAACAAACAATCCTATTTTCGGATTCAACAAACAACAACAAACAAAATATGAAGATTTCTAAATTCAATCATATTGAACTTAAAAATCAACTCTAACAACATTACAACAAACAATTCTTATATTAAACTTAAAACAAGATTATGAGAACAATTCAAGCAATAATCATAAATGGTAAACAAGAAATCAAACTATACAAAATTCGGATTCAAGATCATCCAAACAAAGTATGAACATGAATGAATCTATTTTAAGACAACAAACATGACGGATTAAACGATTAAAACAATATATTCCTTTAATACAACTAAATTCTTTAAACAAATAACAAGATCGACGAAGAAACAATTATGAACTTAAACTTGAACTTAACAATATTAACAATTTCTAACAATACATAAACACATGAAACAAATTGAAGAAATAGTTGATTAAATTTCAATTTGAATCTAACAAACATCAAACTAACAAATACTTACTTAAACAATAATACAAACATGAAATAAACATGAAAACAACTAATTAAACTTCTATTTTGAAATCTGAAAATTAATTTTAACAAAGCACATGAACATGAACAAACTAGAAAAAATGATTTCAACGATAAACAACGAACAAAACAAGAATCAAATATTTAACGATTTTAACTTTGAGAAATATAAAAACGAAAATGGACAAAATAAAATTCAAAACTACTAACCGGATTGAAACGACGAACTTTGATTGTATACCGATCTGTCCAAGCCTCGACTCAATGAAAAAAACCTCGACATTTGACAAACAAAGAAGACGAAGCAACAACAAAACACTAGAAGCAAAGAAGAACGATGAAGTGAAGCAGCGGATGCCGGCAGCAGCAGCTCGGAGGAAACTGCATCGCGACGGAGATCCTATGGCTGGACGCAGCTGCTGCTACAGTAACGATGGAGAAGCAGGCAATAGGGAACTACTGCGATGAGTATCAGCAACAGTTTGTCGAGGGAGGGATAAGAAACAACGTAAAGCATAGGGGAGCAACAACAGCTGGTCGTCGAACAATGTCAAGCCAAATTAGTTGTTCGACGTTGATGGAATGCAATGGCAGCCATGACTGCCTGAGTTGACGAGACAGAAGCTGTGACGGGCAGTCGCGGGGAGCTTGGTGTTGAAGATGATGGGCGTGAGATAGCAGCTCGGAGACAGAAGCATTCGACGTAGCGTTGGCAACCATGGATGTCAAGTAAGTTTTGAGCTTGACGAAGGAGATGAAGACGCAGCTGGGTCATCCATGGTCGGAGCAGGTAAAGCTTGAACAACTGGTCTATTAGGACGTGCTAATGGAGGGTAAAGGGCAGCCATGGGAGGGGTCTTTCTTGAGGAAGAAGAAGAAGAAAGATAGAAAGGGGGGGCGGGTTGGTTAGCTCTTTAGGGTTTTCCCTTCTTTCTTTTTTTTTTTCTTCTTTCTTTTTTTTTTTGTTTTGTTTTTGTTTTGTAAAATGTAAGACAAAAGGGGTTTGGGTCTTTTGGGTTATGGACTGGGTCGACCCAGTTCGAAATGGACTGGGTCGTAGGAAAGATTGGGCCATTTTTTGGGCCTATGGCTTGAAGTTGAAGAAGAAGCCTAATTCCGACTTTCTTTATATTTTCGCTCTCTTTTCTTCTTTTATTTTTCTAAAACTAAATTATAAAAATACTTAAACTATTATTAAGAACTAAATTAAGTTATAAAAGCACAAATTAACTCCCAATAACAATTAACGCACAATTAAGTATTAATTAAGCATAAAATTGTATATTTGGACATTAAATGCTAAAAATGCAAACGATGCCTATTTTTGTAATTTTTTATTTTTGTAAAACAAATTTAATCACTAACAATTGTAGAATTAAATCCTATATGCAAAATACGACATATTTTTGTATTTTTTATTAATTTATCAAATAAACACGCATAGACAAATACAAATAATTATTCAAAATATCACAAAATATCAAAAAATTGCACACCAAAGAAAAATCATTTTATTTTTGGATTTTTTGGGAGTAATTCTCATATAGGGCAAAAATCACGTGCTTACAGCTGCCCCTCTTTGCCCGGATACACGAAGGGTTTTCGTGCAAAGATAAAGCGAGCGATTTTTGCCCATCCGAGTACTCCGTGTGAAGCATTTTTTGAAAAAGATTTGACCGAACCTTTGCTTCAAAGGTTTCCTACATATCCTGGGCTAAACAGGAATCAGGTCAATGTAGTTCGGGAAGTTTTTGGTAGCTGGGACTACCGTGGGACTGCGATGTTACTGCTGTTGCATGCTGTTATCACTGCTTACCGATCTCCTTGTTACACCGTGCTTAAAAGAAAACAAGAAGCTAGGCTAGACTAAAATTTGTTCTTGTTGCCTTGCTTTCTTGTCGGCTTGTGTTTCCTCCGGTGCTTTTCTTCCGATGCTTTTCTTCCTTTTGACACATGGACTTGAGTTTATGCTGGGACCTCTTGTTGCAACCTTCTGCTTCCCGGTGCTGGGGATTTTATTGTTTACTGCTGGGGATTCCTGTTGTAACCTTCCGCCTTCTGGTGGGGTTACTGATTCCAAACTCTGTAATACAAGACTAAAAAGTTGCTTCAATGCAAAATTATGAAATGTATGCCCGCATTATACTGGTGGGCGACCTAGAGCTGAAAGTATTCCCGCATTTTACTGGTGGGCGACCTAGAACATGAATGTATTCCCGCATTTTACTGGTGGGCGACCTAGAACAGAAAGTATTCCCGCATTTTACTGGTGGGCGACCTAGAACATAAAGTATTCCCGCATTTTACTGGTGGGCGACCTAGAACTGAAATGTATTCCCGCATTTTACTGGTGGGCGACCTAGAACAGAAAGTATTCCCGCATTTTACTGGTGGGCGACCTAGAACATAAAGTATTCCCGCATTTTACTGGTGGGCGACCTAGAACTGAAATGTATTCCCGCATTTTACTGGTGGGCGACCTAGAACATAAAGTATTCCCGCATTTTACTGGTGGGCGACCTAGAACTGAAATGTATTCCCGCATTTTACTGGTGGGCGACCTAGAACATGAAATGTATTCCCGCATTTTACTGGTGGGCGACCTAGAACTGAAATGTATTCCCGCATTTTACTGGTGGGCGACCTAGAACAGAAAGTATTCCCGCATTTTACTGGTGGGCGACCTAGAACATAAAGTATTCCCACATTTTACTGGTGGGCGACCTAGAACTGAAATGTATTCCCGCATTTTACTGGTGGGCGACCTAGAACATAAAGTATTCCCGCATTTTACTGGTGGGCGACCTAGAACATAAAGTATTCCCGCATTTTACTGGTGGGCGACCTAGAACATAAAGTATTCCCACATTTTACTGGTGGGCGACCTAGAACAGAAAGTATTCCCGCATATTACTGGTGGGCGACCTAGAACATAAAGTATTCCCGCATTTTACTGGTGGGCGACCTAGAACATAAAGTATTCCCGCATTTTACTGGTGGGCGACCTAGAACTGAAATGTATTCCCGCATTTTACTGGTGGGCGACCTAGAACATGAAATGTATTCCCGCATTTTACTGGTGGGCGACCTAGAACTGAAATGTATTCCCGCATTTTACTGGTGGGCGACCTAGAACAGAAAGTATTCCCGCATTTTACTGGTGGGCGACCTAGAACATGAAAGTAAAAGGACAGAAATGTATGCCTCTGTTATATGGGCGGGCTCCCAACTTCAATGCTAACTTAGGAGGAAATGCGTCTCCTATGGGTAAAAGTAAACTTAGGAGGAAATGCGTCTCCTATGGGTAAACTAAACTTAGGAGGAAATGCGTCTCCTATGGGTAAAACTAAACTTAGGAGGAAATGCGTCTCCTATGGGTAAAAGTAAACTTAGGAAGAAATGCGTCTCCTATGGGTAAACTAAACTTAGGAGGAAATGCGTCTCCTATGGGTAAACTAAACTTAGGAGGAAATGCGTCTCCTATGGGTAAAAGTAAACTTAGGAGGAAATGCGTCTCCTATGGGTAAACTAAACTTAGGAGGAAATGCGTCTCCTATGGGTAAAACTAAACTTAGGAGGAAATGCGTCTCCTATGGGTGAAACTAACTTAGGAAGTGCGTCTCCTATTGGCAGAACTAGACTTAGGAAGTGCGTCTCCTATTGGCAAAGGCGTGGAATGTATTCCCTTGTTATACAGGTGGGCGCCTAAAATATGCAATGGACAGACAAGAAAAGTATTCCTCTCGTTATTCAGGTGGGCGCCTGGCTTCAACAACAACTTTAAAAATAAAATCCTATTCGAGGGCGGATGAATCCAAAATATCCTATTCGAGGGCAAATGAACCCAAAATATCCTATTCGAGGGCGGATGAACCCAAAATATCCTATTCGAGTGCGGATGAACCCAAAATATCCTATTCGAGGGCGGATGAACCCAAAATATCCTATTCGAGGGCGGATGAACCCAAAATATCCTATTCGAGGGCGGATGAACCCAAAATATCCTATTCGAGGGCGTATGAACCCAAAATATCCTATTCGAGGGCGGATGAACCCAAAATATCCTATTCGAGGGCGGATGAACCCAAAATATCCTATTTGAGGGCGGATGAACCCAAAATATCCTTAAGACTTGAAAATGTCTTACCTCGAATACTTGCTGGGGATAACACTGTTGGGGAATTATTTACTTACCTGTTGGGGGGGGGTAAAATGTTATCAGCTGGGGATAACGCTGTCGAGGATAACACTGTTGGGGGATTCTGATTCTTTCAGAACTAGTGCTTCACTGAGCTCAAGTTTCATCCCTTTGCTGGGGAACAACTTCCTCCATAGAACTTATTATGTTGGGGGCAACACTGGTTCTAAGACCACTTCCCTTGAGACTGGCGTTATCTTTATTCTTTCCCGCATGGGTACCTGACTTCCAGAAAATTTTCTAAGCGGAAGGAAAATTTTCTGCCCCAGTTTGATAATATCCCTTGCGGCATGCATTTCTGGCATCAATGCCATTTCCTTTACCTGTTTCAAATCAAACAAAATTTGTTAGTTTAAAACATGGTGGTTGGTTGTGATACCCCTACTGGGATGGCTTTTCCCTTTCTCCTTCCTTGCTCTGCGTTCCACAGCTTGTTGGGGATGATATTATGTGCTGGGGATAATCCCTTCCTGCTGGGGATATCCGTCTTCTTTTGTGACATAACTCGGAAGCTGGCATTTCCCCGACCTTTTAGTCCTAGTATGAATTTCCCAAATCATGCTCATTGCTCTCCTTGATTTGCCCACTGGCTTTGGCCTTGAGGTTTATAACTTTGGTTTTGGCAAGGATATCCCTTTTGACACTCGTCAATCCTTTTGTCAATTCCCTTTTGCTGGGGATATTTTCTTGACACTGGCCTCGCGTTTGTTCCTCGCTGACTACACCATTTGGATGCACTAGTCAGATCTCATTTTGTATAATTGGGAAGCTGATGACATATTTTGAAGTCAATTCACACTTGTTATGACCAGACAGACTCTATTGGGGAGTTTTTCTATGAAAGGAGAAAGATAAAAGAAACAAAATAAAAGACAAAGGAAATGATGACTCTTTTACAAAAGAAACTATAAATAAAAACCTATCAAACGCAGATACCGACTCTAATGGCCATGACATGCGTATGTGGCCTATCCTCTACCGTCAATCATCTTTCAAGATCTTCAATTGGCGATTCCCCATTGGATTCTTAATCTTATTCGACTTGTAGTGCCCAAAGGGTTTTCACTATCAAGTCTCTCTCATTTTTTGTTCTTCTCTCAGCTTTCATCGCCTTATGGTGCCTGTGAAGGTTTTCACCGATATGACTCTCTCATTTGTATCACTTTCCAGCTGGGGATTTGGAGTGTTGCCGGTATGACTCTCTCTGCTGGAGATTAGAGTCCTTTCTGCTGTGGAACAGAATGTTATGTTCGCCGGTAAGACTCTCATTTGTCTGACTTGGCATCTTTTGAAGACTGGTCAGAAGGTCTTTCTTTGGACCGTAATGTGGGTTTTGGATAGGGCTAGAAAAAAAAGGGTATTAAAGGCTCAAAAATGCATTAATTCTGGGTTATTAGTTACAACTTTCGGAACTAGATTTATTTACCACAAACGCAACTTTTGCCCCAGTTTCTTGCTTGGGGATATTTTACTTGATTGATTTATATTTTTTCAAAACTATGACCGAGCCGTGAAGCGCCTACGTATCCTCTTTGAGGAATCAGGTCAAACGTAGTTCCCAATTCCTCTTTTTTCATTTGACTTTTTTTTTGTTACCATTTTTCTTTTCTTTTCTTTTTCGTTTTGTTGTTTTCTTTTCTTTTTTTTCTTCCATGTTTTCATGCCATGCTCGCGTTTTCTAGTCGTTTTTACTGATTCCGAACGAGGGGTATGAAAGAAAAATAAGTAAGGCTCAAAAAGGGGTAACGAAGGATAAAGTGTTTAGGTAGCAGAACAAAATGCCTTCGTCATTCCAGTCTTCAAAACATGCCAAATGCAAACAACACAACAAACAATAGATTTATAGTCTCTTCCGACGGTGCTGGGCTTGACAATTATGTTAAACATATGTTTGTTCATTTGTCACTTCTAAAGCACCGTTGGGCGACACTCTCATTCTCTTTTATTATGAACGACCCTCATGCCAATTTAGGCGAATCTTTATTTAACGGTTTTCTTTGTGTTTGCCCCAGTTCCACATGACTCGGGCTCCAAATAATCTCAAACCGTTCTTATTTCCTTTAAATGCTTTGATCACCTTCTCAGGGTTTTATGATTAACTTTTAAGACTAGGCCCAAACTGGGTGCGCATGTCATGTCCCTAGAATCGGCATTGAACAAAAATGATAAAAGGACTAAACAAAAAGATGACTGGAAATAATAAAAGACCGGATTTTGTATTAGACTACCGGTGAAATGGTTTAAATAACAAAACAAACAAAACAATCCAGAACAAAATCCTAAAACAAACTGGACAAGACAACATCCGACTTATAACCCTAATAATCCGAACAACAGAAATGACAACAAAATGAGCCACCACAAGCTTCTCTCTTGCTGACCAAGGAACAAAACGTCCTCCCACTTTATCAAAATTGGCATTTTAGCCACTGAGCTTTGCATCAATACTGCCGAGACCATTACCAGCTTCAATCTCATCAACCTCCGTCGGCAAGTTCTCGAGGGGGTTCGAGTGCTCCATGTCACTGTTATTAATCACAACCCGCCCTTCTCGGATCATTTTCTCTACTTCCCTTCTCCAACTATGACAGCTCTCAATGTTGTGCCCTATGACATTGGAGTGGTAGGCGCATCGCGCTGCCGGATCAAAGCTCCTTGCAAGTGGATTTGGAGTACATGCGGGGAGTGGTTCAATCGAGCCAGCATGCCTTAGCCTTTCAAACAGACTGGCATAAGATACCCCGATAGGGGTGAGAGCCTTTTCTCGTTTCAGCAACCTCTTCATTCTTGCATGTTGACAGGGCCGGAAACCTGATCCAGATGGCTTTTGGTAGGCTTGTATGGGTGGGTAAGCATTTCGTGGAGTCGGGTACCTGGGAAGTGAGGTATGGCTTTTGAGGTCACGGGGAAAGAAGTGGTGTTGGGGAGCGGAGAAACATTGAAGAGTGATGGAGCTACTCGGATAGCTGGGAAAGCTGCCATAAATGGGTTGGGATGGAGAGTATGGAGAATCTTCCATTATGGTGTTGGGTGCTTGGGAAATGACCGAGTTCAAGAGGCTTGGCGGTGGAGGGGGTGGTGCTTTTCCCGTTATCCATGCCTGATACATGTCTGCCACATGCTGTCTCAGCATTTTCACTTCTTCTACCAACCTGTTGTTCTGTTCGACCAATTGTTGTCGGTCATCAGTACCGATCCACTCGGTTCTGCGGTTCTGAGCCATTGTCCTTTGATTTTGCTTTGCAGGGAGGAGTTACCACAACCAACCACTTTCTATATATGGACACATCAAAGGGAAGCCATCACGTTAGTGTTAGGGCATTGGACAGACAATCATGTATCAGAGATACAATGTACCTAAGCAGTTAGACAATTGTGCCCCCCTGAAAATCTTCCACACTCTCTTTTATTTATTTATTATTATATTTTTTTATATTTTTTTATTTTGGTGGTGGTCGAATCTTATGGAGATTGCCTACGTATCATGACCCCGCATGAATCAGACCGAGCGTAGTTCGGACCCAATAAAAGATAAACAATGCTAAACATTTTTTTTTCAATTTTCATGTTAAAACAAACTGAGTTTCAAAGGTTTGAAGATGACCTACAAGCTGGAAAATCAAACAACCCACATATTCTAATTAAAAGATTTACAAATGGCCAATTTCTTTCCCCGTTTGACAAATGCAACCAAACGGTTATTTTTGCAAATGTGGCCCCTTCCAACTTTCACATGAATTTGAGGCCGGGGAGGATTATTTTATGACACTTTACACACTTGTCCATTCTTTTACGAAAATAACCTTTCGACAACTGACAGATACTCTAAGGTTATTTCGGCAAGAACGGTTCAAGACGCGGCCGAAGTTGGCTCGGGTTATTTTGACTAAAAAAGTCCAAACGGTATTCACCTGACCGCTGACTTTTTTTTTCTTTTCAAATTATACTAAAAACCTGATGTTGCAAACACGACCCTTCAGCGCCTCGGGGACGAAGATTTATAGGGCTGTGTGGGTCAACTAGACCAAAATCCTAAACAGGACCCAAAAAAAGTGGCTGTTTATGCAAAGTCAGCCTTCCGGCGTCCCTCTCGGGAACATTCGGCTATTTTTGACAAAACAGCATCACCCGACTTATTTATGACTCTTTTTATCATTTTTCGAATTAGAAAAGTCAATATTGCAAACACGGCCTTTCAACGCCTCGGGGACGAAGATTTTTAAGGCTGTGTGGGTCAACTGGTCAAAATCTTAAAAATGACCCAAAGGTGGCTGTTTATGCAAAGTCAGCCTCCCGGCGTCCCTTTCGGGAACATTCGGCTATGTCTTCATAAAACAGCGTCACCCGACTTCTCTATGACAAAATTAAAATTTTGACATGTTTTTTTTTTTGGCTATTTTAGCAAAAGGGAAGGTTGGACACCACTAGACTTATTTATGACAAAATAAAAAATTTTGACACGTTTTTTATTTATTTTTTTGGTTTTTGACTATTTTAGCAAAAAAAGGGGTTGGACCCGATGAGGGTTGCCTACGTATCTCACATCCGGTGAGAATCAAACCCGCGTAGTTCGAGCCTCGCGAATAAGTAAATGAACTAATATATTTTTTTTTTAATTGGAACTGTGAAAGAACTGCTTCAAAAGAAGAAAGGAAGTATATATATATATATATATATTTTTTTTGATTGATATATATTTTTTTTTTTTTGATTGATTTCTTTTTGAAAGAAAGACTTGTAAAAAATTCCTTTTCTTTTGATTTGAACTTTGAGAATTTCAAAAGTAAAAGAAAGTTTTTTTTTTTTTGAATTTCCATTTGTTTTTTTTTCTTATTCTAAAGAAAAAAAAGAAAATATTTTTGGAATTTTACTTTTGATAAAAGAAATGCTTCTAAAAAATATTTTTTGAATTTTGAATTTTCTTTTCAATTTTGAAAGAAGTATCAAAATATTTTCGGATTTTTTTTTTTAAAAAAAACATTTTTATTATTTTTTGTTTTATCAACAATGGAAAATAAAGATATTTATATTATTTTTTGCAAGACATATTTTTTGGAATTTTACTTTGAATTTTCTTGGCAAGACAAATATTCTTTGCAGCAAATAAAGATATATATATTTTGGAAATAAAAAAAAACTTTTCAGATTTATATATATATTTGCGACAAATAATGAAAGACTTTTTTTTTATTATTTTTTTTTTTTGCATTTTCATAATCAAATAAATAATAAAAAAAACCATTTTAAAAATAAGACTCTTTTTCATTTTCATTTTCATGGCAAGACAAACTATATATTTTTTCTATTTTTTTTTTTGAAAAACAAAACAGAACAATGATTTTTTTTTTCTTTTCTTAGCTTTTAATAAAACAAACTAATAAGACATTTTTTTTTTATTTCTCAAAATTTCGGCAGAGTTTTGACAGTATTTGGGCATTTGTTTTCTTTTCAAAATAAACAATCAATTCCCTAACCGCTATTTCTTTTTTTCAATTTCAAAATATTGTTCTTGATATTCACAAGTCAGTCAACACACAAGTCCGAATCAAATTAATGCGCAAGTAGTAACAAGTAAGATGCATCAGGATGGTCATTTTCATTTTTGGTGCACCTGTCCTAGACAGACTCAACCCCTGTGTTGAGCCTCCAAAGTCAGATGCACGTGATGCAAACAAACGTTCCTACTAGGGATCCGGCATGTGGCTTTGTTATACTAGGTTCAGAACCTGGGTGTTTGTTCTAGACCTGGCTTACCCGAGCGGACAGCTCGAGCCGAGGGGGGGTAGCGTACCGGGAATACAGAAGCTTCACCGGCTTAGCAACTTGTCCGAACCTCGTTCTAAATTGGGATTTTACACTATACAGAAAAGAAGTCGTACGAAGTACACCCTTCTTCATGATTTAGAAGACTCAGAGAGGAGATGGGTTTCGGCACAGTTTATACACAGTTCACGTAATATCAAAGCGGTAAAAGCAGCATTTAGCACATTAGGCTCAAACATGTAAAAATCAGATAAAACCAAATATAACAATTTATATGAGCTCGAATTTCTAACCCTGAACCACTGGTTCTGGGTTAAGTCCCCAGCAGAGTCGCCAGAGCTGTCACACCTCCTTTTTCCGCCCCCGCGAGGGTACAAGGAGTTTTTTCCAATTAAAGGACAGTCGAAACGGGATTTGTTTATTTATTTCAGAGTCGCCACTTGGGAGATTTAGGGTGTCCCAAGTCACCAGTTTAATCCCGAATCGAGGAAAAGAATGACTCCATATTACAGTCCGCGAACCAGAAATCCGGATAAGGAATTCTGTTAACCCGGGAGAAGGTGTTAGGCATTCCCGAGTTCCGTGGTTCTAGCACGGTCGCTCAATTGTCATATTTGGCTTATTTATCTGATTTTAATACAATTATGAACCGATGTGCCAATTTTAACTCTTTACCACTTTATTATTATTATTATTATTTTAAAAAAAAATTGTGAACATCGTTTAAAACATGTCTTTGGATTACGTCACATGAAATGCACCCGCAATCCGGAACACATTTTTATTCAATGTTTTAGGATTTAGATTTGGGTCGCATGAAATGCGCATCCGAGTTTAAGAAGGTAAAATTAATTAAATCGCGCCTAAAGAGTCTAGCGTATCATTATTTTGGGTAGGGCCGTGAAATTTGCTAAAACGGCTCCTCCCTAATTCTAAGCGATTAAATGTACATTTATTGAGGGCCCCGCAATCTATACATTTCATTAAGCGAGGCTCATCTCATTTATTTGGACAAATCTTAAAACGACTACATTTTTCTATAAAAATGAGTCTCTAAAATAAAGAAAGAAAATCCTAATTTATTACTAGCTTTTATTATTTTAAGAAGACATGACATGCTAATTGCTTGATTAATACAAATATTGATGAAAAAGGAATTTCACTCTTAATTTCGAAATTATAAATAAAATAAAAATTCAACAACTAATATTCAAAATAAACAAATATAGCTAGATTAAAACTCAGCATTGTTATTTTTTTAAAAAAAAATTATTGAGATTAATTATTCACAATCATTTGAAACTAGATTTAACCATAATTACTAAAGCTTATTAGAAAGTTTATTAGACTTAAACGTTCTCTTAATCTTGCTTAAGCTCAAGTCATGCCTTAATGCCTAATTTACGATGTTTAATTTAAATTCGTGTCTTAGCTAAATTTAGCTACTTGTTCATGATCAACCTATAATCTTGAAGCCTTCATAACTAGTGAATTAACCTATTTTGCCGAACTGATTTATTACAGACTAACTTATGATATTATTTTCTTATTCCAGTTATTATTTAGTAATTCATGAAATAGCTTAAATACAATCAACAAAAGGAACAAAGAAATAAAAAACGAAATTAAAACTTCAAATTTTCATTCTTCATATGTATTCACGCTTCATATTTCGGATTACAATAAACAGCTTTTCAGTTGTGTACCTGATATTGGAAGCAAAAGAAAATGAATATGAGAATCAGCAACAGCAGTAAAATCAGTACAACACAGCAACAATAGCCCAGCAACAGTAACAACCCAGTAACAGACCGGTGGAGTAGTAATCCAAAAAAAACAAAAGCTTCCAGCTTTTATGAAACAACAATTAATTCTGATTTCAAACAACAAAAGAAAACAGAATATTTTTTTTTAGTTTTTTTTTATATTTGAAAGCTTAAATATTTTTCGGAATTTTCTATCTCTTAAATGTTCAGCCCTTTTCTCTCTCTTATTTTCAGATTTGTTTCTCTCTCCCGTTTTTTTCCTCTCTGTGTATTTCTCTTGTCCTTTATTTGTCTTCAAGGCTTCACATATATAACACATCTCATAAACCTTTTAATCAATTAAAATCAACCCATTTTCTCTACCAAACCCATTATCTTCCCACTCATCCCCATTATATTAAATAAACATATCACACCACCCCATTATATTTTGTCCCCCATGCTTTATTTAAAATAATGCAAGATTCCCCTTTAATTTAAATCTTGTCCCCCCTTTATATTAAATAATCATATCACAACCCACCCCATTTCATTTTGTCCCCCATGCTTCAAATAAACAATTTCAAAATGTACAATTCCTAAACTACCCCCTCCGACCTTACTGAAATTACCAAACTACCCCTGAACGTACTACAAATTTACCAAACTACCCATCAGCTATAACACATCAATTAATCAAACTTAACCAAAATATAGACAATATGATCAATTTCTAACAATGTTCAAACAACAATATGAACATGGATGAACATCATAACAACAATATCACATGAACACGATTTTAACAACATTTCAACAACAAGTCACATGAACACGAATTGAACAACAAAGAACAACTATGATTGAACAATATTTTAGCAACAAACAATCCTATTTTCGGATTCAACAAACAACAACAAACAAAATATGAAGATTTCTAAATTCAATCATATTGAACTTAAAAATCAACTCTAACAACATTACAACAAACAATTCTTATATTAAACTTAAAACAAGATTATGAGAACAATTCAAGCAATAATCATAAATGGTAAACAAGAAATCAAACTATACAAAATTCGGATTCAAGATCATCCAAACAAAGTATGAACATGAATGAATCTATTTTAAGACAACAAACATGACGGATTAAACGATTAAAACAATATATTCCTTTAATACAACTAAATTCTTTAAACAAATAACAAGATCGACGAAGAAACAATTATGAACTTAAACTTGAACTTAACAATATTAACAATTTCTAACAATACATAAACACATGAAACAAATTGAAGAAATAGTTGATTAAATTTCAATTTGAATCTAACAAACATCAAACTAACAAATACTTACTTAAACAATAATACAAACATGAAATAAACATGAAAACAACTAATTAAACTTCTATTTTGAAATCTGAAAATTAATTTTAACAAAGCACATGAACATGAACAAACTAGAAAAAATGATTTCAACGATAAACAACGAACAAAACAAGAATCAAATATTTAACGATTTTAACTTTGAGAAATATAAAAACGAAAATGGACAAAATAAAATTCAAAACTACTAACCGGATTGAAACGACGAACTTTGATTGTATACCGATCTGTCCAAGCCTCGACTCAATGAAAAAAAACCTCGACATTTGACAAACAAAGAAGACGAAGCAACAACAAAACACTAGAAGCAAAGAAGAACGATGAAGTGAAGCAGCGGATGCCGGCAGCAGCAGCTCGGAGGAAACTGCATCGCGACGGAGATCCTATGGCTGGACGCAGCTGCTGCTACAGTAACGATGGAGAAGCAGGCAATAGGGAACTACTGCGATGAGTATCAGCAACAGTTTGTCGAGGGAGGGATAAGAAACAACGTAAAGCATAGGGGAGCAACAACAACTGGTCGTCGAACAATGTCAAGCCAAATTAGTTGTTCGACGTTGATGGAATGCAATGGCAGCCATGGCTGCCTGAGTTGACGAGGCAGAAGCTGTGATGGGCAGTCGCGGGGAGCTTGGTGTTGAAGATGATGGGCGTGAGATAGCAGCTCGGAGACAGAAGCATTCGACGTAGCGTTGGCAACCATGGATGTCAAGTAAGTTTTGAGCTTGACGAAGGAGATGAAGACGCAGCTGGGTCATCCATGGTCGGAGCAGGTAAAGCTTGAACAACTGGTCTATTAGGACGTGCTAATGGAGGGTAAAGGGCAGCCATGGGAGGGGTCTTTCTTGAGGAAGAAGAAGAAGAAAGATAGAAGGGGGGGGGTTGGTTAGCTCTTTAGGGTTTTCCCTTCTTTCCTTTTTTTGTTTTTTTTTGTTTTGTTTTTGTTTTGTATTTTGTAAGATAGGGGTGTTGGGTTATGGACTGGGTCGACCCAGTTCGAAATGGACTGGGTCGTAGGGAAGATTGGGCCATTTTTTGGGCCTATGGCTTGAAGTTGAAGAAGAGGCCTAATTCCGACTTTCTTTATATTTTCGCTCTCTTTTCTTCTTTTATTTTTCTAAAACTAAATTATAAAAATACTTAAACTATTATTAAGAACTAAATTAAGTTATAAAAGCGCAAATTAACTCCCAATAACAATTAACGCACAATTAAGTATTAATTAAGCATAAAATTGTATATTTGGACATTAAATGCTAAAAATGCAAACGATGCCTATTTTTGTAATTTTTAATTTTTGTAAAACAAATTTAATCACTAACAATTGTAGAATTAAATCCTATATGCAAAATGCGACATATTTTTGTATTTTTTATTAATTTATCAAATAAACACGCATAGACAAATACAAATAATTATTCAAAATATCACAAAATATCAAAAAATTGCACACCAAAGAAAAATCATTTTATTTTTGGATTTTTTGGGAGTAATTCTCATATAGGGCAAAAATCACGTGCTTACAGTAATTAAAAAGAAGAGAAAGGTGAAAAAGAAATAGCGAGAATGATAATGCTTAATACTTTAAGAAGTTGTGGTACTTATTTAATTCATTTAACTATTTGCTAATTTTAATAAATAATGTGTTAGTCCAACTTGTGGAAGTTGATCCCAATCTAATCAGCTAGATGTGCTCTAGACCTATAAATTTTGGTTTTTGAATCATTTTGGATTAGAAAAGTACTCCTATAACAACTATGGTTGGGCTAGTTAAGTGTTAAGGTCACCTCTGTTAGGGATATAGCAGATGCCCTAAATCCAATATCATATTTCATATTTGATGTTTTGAACATATTTTTATAAAATATATATGGCATTTGATATTCTTTTATCATTGTTATTAATTGCTTGATTAATTTGATAAGGTCCTTGATTAAATTTTGAGACTTGACATTGTGATGGAGATCATGATAATGAGAGTAAAGTTTCTTATAATTTAATCTAAATTTGTTCTTGATCGTAGGATTATTAATTTGGACATTAGTAATCCGGTTAGATCAATATTTATGTGATCGTCTTTATGGGATAATGATTAGTTGATCTCATTAACTAAATCACATAGATAGATGATGCATATAGAGATATGATCATTGAACCGACTCATTGGATAATTCCTAATAGTTAGAATTACCATAAACTGTCAATAGGATATTCTCTTGAAGAATGTGATATAAGAATTTTCTTTGCCTGAGATCGTCATAGTAATTGACAAGTTATTTATTGTGCTTTAATACTAGACACCTATGGCTCAAGGGCGATAGTTGAAAGAATATTGTGTATGATTAAATACTTGTAGAATTAGTGATTAATCAAGATGGAATCTATCAACTATTGGTAATGAGTTTAAGCTCCATGTTGTCATGAATTATAAACGACCAAACTAAGACCTTGGACAGGGAAATTGAATGAAAGAAGAAATGAGTTTCTTAGGTTATTCAATGGTCGATTATATTTGACATGAACACATAGTTGGTCGCCTATTAGGATTTGACAGTTGAACCATATCCTAGGGTGATCCAGAGCTATAAGGACATAAGGAATTACTACATTATTCTTCTACTGGTTCTTGAGAGTAAATTGTATACTTCATGCTATCCGGTCGTTAAGGAGTGTTGCTAGACGCCACCCTTGATTAGTATATTGATGTGGTGAATTTACTATCGATTTAATATTGAACCTATGGGGTCGCACACTAACGAGTGTTCTGATCTTTGCTAAAGGATTAATTATTTTATTGGTTGATAATTAAATTAAAGAATTTAATTAGTCAAATAAATTTAGTTATTAGTCCAAATAAAATATTATTATATTCTTTGCTAGCACAAAGGATATGATTAATATTGTGAACAAATTGAAATTTTCTATTTGGAATAGAAAATTATATCTCTTGATTGAAATATATATTATTTTATATTAAATATATTATATAAAATATTAATTAAACAACAACAGGTTGTTGAAAACTTATTGAGTGAAA
Source organism: Nicotiana sylvestris (assembly GCF_000393655.2). NCBI lineage: Eukaryota > Viridiplantae > Streptophyta > Magnoliopsida > Solanales > Solanaceae > Nicotiana > Nicotiana sylvestris. The sequence continues at coordinate 63,130,282 of NC_091058.1, forward strand.
TCCAACTGAAATTTGGATTCATGTATAAAGTCCACAAAGGACTACACATATACGTAAATCCCATTAGGAATGGAATATAAGTTTTTCATTAGAAAATTTGTAAAAATTGCACAGGGCGCCTTATTTGGTCGCCCCCATTTAATATATACCTTTTTTTTTAAAAAAACTTTTAATTTGTACCCACTTTTTAAATAACTTCATCTCCCTTTCTCCTCCTCCTTCTCCATCACCATCACAACCTCACCCCCCAATATAATGAACGTAAAGAGTACAAGGTTTTCACTAGCCCATAGGGCATAGCTACTCAGTAGCATGGATGGAATTATAAAGCCACAAGAAAACTCTAATCTATAAGAGATTTGCAGGCACTCCTCATTGCAACAGTCATCTTTTATGATTATGTGTTCCCAACCCTCTGTTAATGTCATGCCAACCAACTGTCATCTTTTAGTCTGTTTCTGTAGTTCTTAAATCCTCGATCTCAAAGATAGATAATATCCAAGGATTTACTGTATGTAATACATGTTGCTTAAATGACATCCATATGATTCTCCGAAGCATGATATTTGACTATCCTAGCACCTCGAATAACTGAAGTCTCCCATTTACAACACAAAAACTTCAGCTCTAGAGTTGAACTTCAGTCCCGGCTACTAGAATGCTGAAGTTTTACGTGATTGCCTTTGCTACTTCAGCCCCGTATGCTGAAGTTATGTGAAAAAGCGGGTACGCTTGCAATTTTTTTTGCAAAGCGGGCACAGGTTAAAATGTGGCACAAAAAACGGATGTAGACGCAAATGCCCCAGAAAACCTTTATAGCACTCAATTAGAATTGGTATTTATGGAAAGGCTTGGCAGTTCGAATGGGAATTCAGTTTTCCATCGAAAATTTCCAAAAAACATTTATTTTGGAATAAACTTTTACCCTAAGTAAATCATTACCTCAACCAAATAGGAAAAGGGTTTATAGGTGGTGCTATAGAAAGGATGATGGAGAAAATTTGCCGTGTTATTAATTTTTCTAGAGAAGAAAAACACTTTGTGAAAGTGAGAGTGCAATACAAAGCCAAGAGAGAAAATACAGTTACAAGAAAAGTGTTTCTTGTTCTTCTAATTTGAGTTGAGATTTTTGAGAAAAATTTCAGCACAAGTTTTTCGTTCAATTTATTTGCGGGTTTCATTGATCAAAGAGTTGATAGTAAGGATCGGTCTCGATGTGGATACTCATAGAGCCTTCCCACTATCGAAGAAATTTTGAAACGATATTCCCTTCACCAGGTACGTCTCAGATCCAATCTTTGACATGTAAATAAAATTTTAAACACGAAAAGATCTGCCTAGAATTGTTATTGTCTTCCGCTGCGTGTTACGAACATCTATACGCAATCCTACAGTGGTATCAGAGCCTTGATTTATTGTGTCTAAAATTTATTTACGAAATATTTTAAGATTATATTTGAAGAGTTCAAACAATAATACATGTGTTTTGTGCAATAGTCAAATTGTTTGAAAGCATATGGATTGATATAACTTTATTATGAATAAAATATATATACATACAAGTTAAACTATTGAGATAGTTCCTAATTTGAATTTGAAATTTTGTATTAGATACGACGGGTATCTATAATAGATTATTGGATTCTATTGTTATTTTTAATTTTTATTAGTTCATGAGATATTAATTAATAATAATGTTCTGGCATGAATTGTTTTTATTTAATATATGTGATATATAAGATAAACATGTTAGAAGATGTTGAATTTCGTTTTTATGTCACGTGCTTGTTCGTTACATAATTTTGAATTATTTATTACATGTGATGTAAATTAATTTAGAACTAAGCATGTAGGCAACTTGAACTAAATTCACATGTTATAAAAGATTTGATCTTCATGTTATTAAATATTATTTTAGTAACAATTCCCTCTTACTAAAATTTGAGTTTTAAAATAATAAAATATAAAATATTTTATTATAAAGCTATCCATCAAGGTAAATAATTTTACTTATTTCTTGTTTATAAGGAGCGGCCTGACTACCAGGAGACTTATAGTTCGAGAATATGTTAAAATTATTTATTGCATTAGATGTATGGATTGAAAGAATTATTCAATTTTACACTAGACGCCTGGACCACCCGGGGGAGTATAAAATTTAATAAGTTCTTTGCTATCATGATGGTTGAACTCAACTATGCCAATAGGATCGACCTGACTACCAGGGGACTATTTGACATAAAGCTATTTAAGGAAATTGTATGGGGATACAATTGGTAAGAGTACCTACCTTTAAAATATATGTGAGAAACGACTTGACTTCCAAAGGGCTCATACATATTGTTAAAGGATTCCTTTACTCCACTAACAGAAATAAAGATTTCGTAAACTATAATAAGGGTAAATAGTTTAAAATAATTAGTGAAAATATCATTTAGATAAAGTCCATGTCTTTATGATATATGCAAATATGTTCTTATATTATTGCCTTTTATTTTTTATATTTTAGATTTTTTAATATGTCTGTTATATCACTGCATGAAATACTTAAGACCAACAAGTTGGTAGGACCAAACTTTGATGACTGGTATAGAAACTTGAGAATTGTTCTCATGCATGAAAAGCTCATTGATGTGATCGATAAACATGCAAAGATAATCCCACCAGAGAATGATGTTCAAGGCACCAAGGTTTATCAGAAATACTTGGAAAAATGCCTTGCTATTAAACACATCATTCTCGCTTCTATGAGTTCTGAACTCCAGAGGAAATATCAGAATATGGATCCAACGATAATCATTGAATATCTTAAGAAGATGGTTGATACACAGTTGGACATTGAAAACTCTCTAGTTGGACCCCTTGTCAATCATATGATTGTTCTTACCGAAGAACATGAGAAGTTGGGGTACAAGCTTGGTGAAGAGATTTTTGAAGATTTGATCTTGCAGTCAGTATATGATGCTGAATGTTTTCACTGTAAGAAGAAAGGGCATTGGAAGAGAAACTGCAAGGAGTATCTTGCAACTTTAAAGGACAATTAACAAGGTGAGACATTAATGAAAAATGTTTTCAAAGTTTCTTTAGCTACTACTAATTCTTCACTGTGGTTATTAGATACTGGCAGTGGTTATAACATCTGCAATATGTTGTAAGGGTTCAAGATAAGTAGGAAACTAAAGAAATGAGAAGTTAATCTACAAATTGGAAATGGTGCAAAAGTTGCGGCCGTAGTTGTAGGATCAATTTTTTTAATAATGCCTACGGGCAAAGTACTTATGTTGGATGATTGTTATTACGTTCCTAAATTTATTTCGAACATAATTTCAGCTTCCATGTTAGACAAACACGATTTTCGCATTATTATAGGCAATGGTATTTGCTCTATAATTATGGTGATAATTTATATTTGAATGACTATCTCCAACATGATGTTTATGTCTTACCTAATGTGAATGCTAATTCGATTATGCATGTTTCAAGTCTTAAGAGGAAAAGAGATGATCATGTAAATCATACATACCTTGGCATTGTAGGCTTGGTCATATTGGAGAGAAAAGAATTAACAAATTGTACAAGGAAGGGTACCTTGACAAGTATGATTTTGATTCATATCCAACTTGTGAATTTTGTCTCAAAGGAAAAATGACCAAATCTCCATTTACTGGAAGTGGAGAAAGAGCTTCTGAATTATTGAGACTCATTCATATAGATATTTGTGGGCCCATGAAAATTCAAGCTAGAGGTGGATATTCTTACTTCATCACATTCACTGATGATATGTCAAGATATGGATTTGTGTATCTTATGAAACACAAGTCTGAATCTTTTGAAATGTTCAAAAGGTTCTGTAGTGAAGTTGAGAAGCAGACTAGTAAAAGAATCAAAGTACTAAGGTCTGATAGAGGTGGAGAATATCTTAGTGAAGATTTTACCAGATATCTCAAAGAAAATGAGATTCTCTCACAGTTGACACCTCCAGGAACACCACAACACAATGGTGTTTCTGAAAGGAGAAATCGAACCTTATTAAATATGGTGAGAACTATGATGGGGTTCACTGATCTTCCAATAAATTTATGGTATATGCTTTGGAAGCAGCAACATACTTACTTAATAAAGTTCCCACTAAGTCAGTCTCCACTACACCACACGAGATATGGAAAGGACGTAAGCCTAACCTTAAACACATTAAAGTTTGGGGTTGTCCAGCTTATGTGAAGAGACTGCAGTCTGATAAACTTGACTCTAGATCTGATAAGTGTAGGTTTATTGGGTGTCCCAAGGAAACAATGGAATATTATTTCTATCACCTTTTTGACCATAAAGTGTTTGTGGCTAGAGGAGCAACCCTTTTGGAAAGGGAATTTCTTTTAGAAGGAAATTATAGTGAAGAAATAAAACTTGATGAAGTTTAAGAAACTAATGAATCAATACAAAATCAAGATCATGAGACACAAGTTGAAGAACTTTTATTGGATGTTTTGAAGTTGACAAGGAAGTTTCCATCTTCAATAGTTGAAGTTCAAGAACTAAACGTAGTTCAAGAACAGGCTAATGAACCAGTTCCAAATCAAATTGAACAACAACAAAATCCAGCACAAGGTGAGCAAGTTGTACAAGAACCTCTTAGAAGGTCTACACGATAACGTCATGTACCAACTAGATCAAATCTAATGGTACAAGATGATGTATCAAATGAGGTTGATCATAATGAAGATGACCCTGAGACCTATGAAGAGGCAACACAAGGTTTTGACAATGAAATATGGCAAATGGATGTGAAAACAGTTTCCTTAATGGTGAGCTAGAAGAGGATGTATACATGACACAACCTGAAAGTTTCACATCTCCGCATGATCATAATAAGATTTGCAAGCTACAAAGATCCATTTATGGACTAAAGCAAGCTTCTTGAAGTTGGAATATTCGCTTTAACAAGACAATTGAAAAGTTCAATTTTGTTATATGTGGCGAAGAACCTTCTGTGTACAAAAAGGTTAGTAGGAGCACAATTATATTCTTAGTGTTGTATGTTGATGATATATTTTGCTCATAGGGAATGACATACCGGCATTGTAAAGTACCAAGATTTGGCTATCTGAACAGTTCTCCATGAAAGACGTAGGAGAAACAACTTATATATTAGGAATAAAGATCTATAGAGATAGATCTAGGAAACTGCTTCGACTTTCCCAGTCTTTGTACATTGATACCTTCTTAAAGAGGTATAACATGGATAATTCCAAAAGAGGCTATCTACCGATAGGCACTGGAATTACTGTCAGTAGGGAGGATTGTCCTAAAACACCTGAAGAGAGAGAAAACATGAGTAGGATCCCATACGCTAGTGCAGTGGGAGCTATCATGTATACCATGACATGCACACGTCCTGATGTGGCTTATGCACTTGGAGTGATTAGCCGATATCAGGCAAATCCTGGTGAGGAACATTGGAATGTGGTGACGACCATTCTTAAGTACTTAAGAAGGACTAAAGACCAATTCCTCACTTATGGAGATTCTGAATTAAAACTTGAAGGTTATACTGTGCAAGTTTCTCTTCAGATAGATGATAGCAAATCTGTTTCTGGTTATGTATTCACCTTAAATAGTGATGTAGTAAGTTGGAAATTTTCCAAAGAGGCTATAGTAGTTGATTTAGTGACTGAAATAGAATATATAGTAGCTAGTGAAGCTACTAAGGAAGCTGTATGGATGGAAAAGTTCTTAACTGAATTTGGTGTGGTTCCTTCAATAGAAGGTACAGTTCTATTGTTGTGTGATAATAATGGAGTCATTGCTCCAGCACAGAACCAAGATCACACCAAAAGTCCAAACACGTTCTGCGAAGGTATCACTTGATAAGAGAAATCATTAAACGTGGAGACGTTGAGATTCAAAAGGTTGATGGAAAGGAAAATATTGCAAACCCATTCACTAAAGCTCTTGGCGCAAATGAGTTTGGCAAGAACAAGTGGAAATTGGGAATGAAGTACACGAGCTTTTGGCTCTAGTGCAAGTGGGAGATTGTTAGGGATATAGCAGATATGCCCTAGATCCAATATCATATTTGATGATTTGAACATATTTTTGTGAACGTTATTTGATATAAAAATATATGGCATTTGATATTCTTTTATCATAGTTATTATTAATTGTTTGATTAATTTAATAAGGTCCTTGATTAAATTTTGAGACTTGACATTGTGATGGAGATCATGATAATGAGAGTAAAGTTTCTTATAATTTAATCTAAATTTGTTCTTGATCGTAGGATTATTAATTTGGATATTAGTAATCTGGTTAGATCAATATTTATGTGATTGTCTTTATGGGATAATGATTAGTTGATCTCATTAACTAAATCACATAGATAGATGATGCATATAGAGATATGATCATTGAACCGATACATTGGATAATTCCTAATGGTTAGAATTACCATAAACTGCCAATAGGATATTCTCTTGAAGAATGTGATGCAAGAATTTCCTTTGACCTGAGATCGTCATAGTAATTGACAAGTTATTTATTGTGCTTTGATACCAGACACCTATGGCTCTAGGGCGATAGTTGAAAGGATATTGGGTATGATAAAATACTTGTAGAATTAGTGATTGATCAAGATGGAATCTATCAACTCTTGGTAATGAGTTTAAGCTCCATGTTGTCATGAATTATAAACGACCAAACTAAGGCCTTGGCCAGGGTAATTGAATGAAAGAAGAAATAAGTTTCTTAGGTTATTCAAAGATCGATTATATTTGACATGAACAAATAGTTGGTCGCCTATTAGGATTTGACAGTTGAACCATATCCTAGGGTGATCCAGAGCTATAAGGATAGAAGGAATTACTACATTATTCTTCTACTGGTTCTTGAGAGTAAATTGTATACTTCATGCTATCCGGTCGTTAAGGAGTGTTGCTAGACGTCACCCTTGATTAGTATATTGATGTGATCAATTTACTACCGGTTTAGTATTGAACCTATGGGGTCGCATACTAACGAGTGTTCTGATCTTTGCTAAAGGATTAATTATTTTATTGTTTGATAATTAAATTAAAGAATTTAATTAGTCAAATAAATTTAGTTATTAATCTAAATGAAATATTATTATATTCTTTGCTAGCACAAAGAATATGATTAATATTGTGAATAAACTAAAATTTTCTTTTTGGAATATAATAATTTATATTAGATATAAATTATACCGGTTTAATTATATCTTTTGGTTGAAATATATATTATTTTATATTAGATATGTTATATAGAATATTAATTAAACAACAATAAGTTGTTGAAAACTTATTGAGTGAAATCCAACTGAAATTTGGATTCACGTATAAAGTCCACAAAGGACTACGGCATATACGTAAATCCCATTACGGGTGGAATATAAGTTTTCCATTAGAAAACCTTTATAGTACTCAATTAGAATTAGTATTTATGGAAAGGGTTGGCAGTTTCGAATGGGAATTCAATTTTCCATCGAAAATTTCCAAAAAAAAAGTTTATTTTGGAATAAACTTTTTTCCCTAAGTAAATTATTACCTCAACCAAATAGGAAAAAAGTTTATAGGTGGTGCTATATAAAGGATGATGGAGAAAATTTGCCGTGTTGTTAATTTTTCTAGAGAAGAAAAATATTTCGTGAAAGTGAGAGTGCAATATAAAGCCAAGAGAGAAAATACAATTACAAGAAAAGTGTTTCTTGTTCTTCTAATTTGTGTTGAGAATTTTGAGATAAATTTCAGCACAAGTTTTTCGTTTAATTTGTTCACGGGTTTCATTGATCAAAGAGTTGATAGTAAGGACTGGTCTCGGTATGGATACGCATAGTCTTCGCACTATCGAAGAAATTTTGAAACGATACTCTCTTCACCAGATACGTCTCAGATCCGATCTTTGACATGTAAATAAAATTTTAAACACGAAAAGATCTGTCTAGGATTGTTATTGTCTTCCATTGCGTGTTACGAACGTCTATACGTAATCCTACAACCTCCCCATGCTCATACATCACATTTGTAGACTAATTTTAAAATGTGTCACATTCCCTTCTTTGAGTATAGAAAACTAGATTCTTCTACCCGAAATAATTAACATATAACTAAACTACCAAAACTTAAAACTCTACTTAGTGAACTCCCCCCCCCCCCCCCACAACCTTCAATCAATCATTACAAACCTTGTTTATGAGGGTTTGGCAACCTTTCATTTTCTTTTCCTTTTTTTTGGTGTACAACTCCAATTTAAATAGAATTTGTTTTCTTTCAATGTCGTCTTTATCGAATTTTAATTTGGATCTGATTGAACTTTAATTCATAATTTGGAATGCGTTACGTCTTCATTATTGAGTAACATATGAAAGATAACTCAAATGGTAAAAGGGTAATGATTTATTTGTTTTTTTAATTTCGAAAGGGGTCAAAAGTAAAAAAGAAAAAAAAAAGGAACTTCGACATAATCACAAGCTCAATCAAGATTATTTTGGCTAATTGTCATCAAGAATGAATTTCTTGGATTTCATTTATCTATTGTGAGACACAATAATACCATTTAGAACGTCTGTGTTGCTTGCTTGGTTGGTTTTGAAGCAACTCCGCAAGTGAAAATAAATGGAATTTGAAAAACTTAGGAAAGAGACACGGCGACTTTAATTGCATTGAATAAAGACGCAAATATGATCAGTTCATTAGTAATGATTATTAATTAGTAAATTGACTATTTAGATTTTAAATTAAATATTTATTAATTTGTAACTAAGCCTAACCGGGGAGTTTTCTTGTTAAAGAGTAAATAATCACAACATCAATCGAGTTGAATTAATTAAAATTTTGATCAAAATCAAGTTGAATTATATTAAGTTAAGCTAATATAATCGAGTTTGAGCTTAAATACAAGTGAATTGAGACGAACCCCTTTCCATGGCTTAAAGGTTTAGGTGACATTAGCTTATACTAGGGAAAAAATATTTAATGCTCAAAAAATGGTATGTGTAAATACTGTATGTCACGAGGACCTTAGGATTTTCAAGAGGTTCAGTGTGTTGCGTTAAAATGGCCCAAACATATTTTTAGTATAGTGTGATGTCATCCAGCCTAAGTCTACATATTTTTTCTCAAAATACGTCACACTATTTAGAGTGTACAACAATTTATAAGTAGAATATTTTTATATATGTGGGACTTTGCTCACCCACCCAACCTAAGGGCAAATTTAGTGAAACATTCACCAAGTAATGAAGTGTCAAAGTTGTTCGCTCGATTTAGATGTATAAAATAGGCAGGTTGGGCAGATTTTGGGCGAGTCAAAATAGGTTGAGTCAATAAAATGAACGGGTCATTGACCTTAATGACCTTCCCAAAAGTTACTTGGGCTGATCAAGATGAGCTAAAATTTGGATCATAGCTCAACCCGCCAACTCTGACCAACTGTAATTAAGGACTTTTTACTTATCTATACTACTTTTTAAACTTATTTACCCTCAATATTGAAGTTTTAACTTAATTACAAGTTCATATTTCTTTGCCAATTATATACTCCCTCCGTTCACTTTTACTTGTCTACCATTGAATTTGCACACTCCTTGAGAAATAATAAGCAAAGTGCATAATTTACCATGATACTCATATTAATTGGTGTAAAGTCTTAATAGATTTGAAAATTGATTTGGAATGAGTAATTAATGCTAAGGGAAAAATAGAAAAAAATATTATTTTTCTCTTGATATGCGAAAGTGACAAGTAAAAATAAAAATTTATTTTTGAAATACTTGACAACTAAAAGTGAATGGAGAGAGTACAAAATAATGTATTAGATTCCAATTTGGGTGAGGAAGAAGAAGAAGAGTGTTATAGAGAAAATCACTCTTTTGCTCCCAAACTTTGATACCAAATGTGGTATCGAACACAACAATGGATCAGTAACTAAGACAAGAAGAGAGAATGAGAGATAGAGAGAATTCAGAGAAGAAAGGAAATAGATTTGTATTAGCTTCGAAAGTGTGTTTTCCACTATTACAAACTATTACTTATACAACTAGAATTTGATATTGAAATACAAACATGCTGAAAATAGAGAAAACAAAATAACTACTTTTCCCGTCAAATCTAAAGGTTCAAAAAATCCTACTCAACTGTCACGTCAACTGCTACTATAATACGTGTATCAATAGCCCTAATGAATATTACCCAAGTCCCCAAGGGTGAATGCTGGAAATCGAGCTTGCAATACAGAGGCTAACTCCCAAGTAGCATATGAGGCATCTAAGTTGGCCATTTGATTAGGCAAAGTGCAACAGCTTCGTTCCCCTTTTTAATCAAACGTCTAGCTAGAATAGCTTCAGGAAATAGGATGTCACGTCCCAAACCGATGGGTTGCAACGGGTATCCGGTATCTTACTCAACCAAGTACCAACATAACATATCTTTCGTGTCATACTATCATAGGTAAATGAATCAGAGTAAAGCATGAGGGAATACAAACTTTAACATATGACATACTAGCCTATAAGACCAAAATGATCACTCGTACATTGAACATAGGCTGACAAAGCCATACAATCTTTCATATACATGACATATGTCTACAAGCCTCTAAGAGTACATAAACGTCATAAGGCCGGGACAGGGCACCAACATACCAATCAATACATGTCTAAATCATACTGACTAAATAAGCAACTCCGGAGCAAATGGAGCACACTAACATCTTCCGCTAAGCTGATAGCCCACTTGGAGGACTCTCAACCTGTCTATTGGGACCTGCGAGCATGAAACGCAGCGTCCCCAGGTAAAAGAGACGTTAGTACAAATAATATACTGAGTATGTAAGGAATGAAAATCAGTAAATAATAGACAATAGACATGAGAGAAACATGGAATAAAAGACTCGACATATAAGTCTGGATAACTCAGTAAATCCTATAATACTTATAGTGTCATGTATATGCGTATGAATGTCATGTCGTGCATAGATACATATGTTCAAAATATTATCAAGCCTCTGAGGGCATCCCATCATATCATCTCGACCAATGTGGGCAAAATCATCAACGTATATGTCACGACCCAAAAATCCCTCCGAAGGAGTCGTGATGGCACCTAGTCTCTAAACTAGGTAAGCCTAACATTAACTAAGACAACATTTATATTTGCTAACTTTAATTTAAATAACTCTTAACAAATTACAATTCCCAAAACCGGTAGTACAAGTCATAAGCCTTTCAAAGAGTAGTTATACAAAATAAATATATCACTGTTCCAAAACAAAAGGAGCAAATGGAAATAAGTATAAATGAAGGTGACTCCGAGGCCTACGAACGCTGCAGCATGTTTACCTTGAGTCTCCACCGAAACAACCCGCACAGCTACTACCGATCAAATACCTGGATCTGTACACAAAAATACAGAAGTGTAGTATGAGCACACCATAGCGGTGCCCAGTAAGTATCAAGACTAACCTCGGTGGGGTAGTCACGAGGGACAGTCCAGACACTTACTGGTCAAATAAATTGAACAGGATATAATAATAAACTATCAACCTAAAGATGACAAAGTAATATCAATAGTAGAGAAAGAACAACTACAATCAGTAGAAACAATAACGGAAGCACGGATGGAAACGAAAGATAACCAAGTAAATTAACACCAACATAGCTGGAACGCAGACAAGTAAAAATGTACTCAAATAAGGAAGACGATGTCTGCTCAATAAATCATATCATTTCTGATGCACAATTTCAGCCATCTCAAACTCGATGTCTCATATCATAACCTCAATTACCAAACCTTTGGTACACCCGGCACCTTGTGCCCACATATTTCTATCTCACTTTGCACAACAATGGTCTCATGTTACTCAGTTCATAGGGTCCATAACCAATGCAATTAATATGTTCAAGGAGTCTCATTTACATAACATAAAGTAGAGTACAACTTCTAAACTAATTAGGAACTCACCAAGAAAAGATGAAGTTATTTTTAGAAATCATTTGAATAAAGAAAGTACTATTTTTAATTAAAGTACAACATCGAATGAATTATTACCTTTAACAAGGGATTTAATAAATTAACTTAGTAGAAATTCCATTTTAAATAAAATACAACCTCAGACGGTTTAAGAAAATTTAATTGAGTAACTAATTGATTTGAAGATGAAATAATTATTGAAATTTGAAGTATTGAAAAATATGTATATACATACGGCGAAGTATTGAAAACACTATGGGGTTCCATCACAAAGGATCACAACAGTGAAGGAATCTGAACACTTAAAACACTTGAATTGATAACAACAAATGAACACAGCAAACAGAAAGTGCACGACATCACCCTTTGTGCTCTATCACTCTTCCTCACTATATGCATAAATAGAAATGTGCACGACATCACCCTTCGTGCTTTAACTCTCTCATAACATGGCACGACATCACCCTTCATGCATTAACTCTCATAATCATGACACGACATCACCCTTCGTGCACTAACTCTCATAATCATGGCACGACATCACCGTTCATATATTAACTCTCATAATCATGGCACAGCATCACCCTTCATGCATTAACTCTCATAATCATGGTACGGCATCACCCTTCGCGCATTAACACTCACTGACAATATCATGCACGGCATCACCCTTCTTGTTTTACACTCTTTCTCACCCAAACAATAGAAATAATACATCCCGGTAAGGGAATCAACAACAATCCAACAATCCAATCACAAGGAATTCCACCACCAAGAGTATTAATACATGGTAACAAGAGAATCACGGAAAAATCAAGAAGCACAATAACCTTAACAAAACAACAAGACATAATAAACACGTGATAACTACACCGGTGACCACCACAATTTGAACACCTAGCATATATGCATGGGGTCATAGAGGAATTCACCATTAAGGGATAACAAAACAATAAGGAGAACAATCACTTCAATTAAGACAAATAAGGGCCATGTAACACGCAAGAGTTAGGGGAAAAGCTAACAATCATATAGATATTAGGAAGCCCAAGCATATCTGAAAAACTTCTCCCTTAATGAACATAAGGACCTAAGAACCCTAAAGGCAAATTTCTCATAAATAAGTCCGAGCACACACTCGTCACCTTGCGTGCACGAATCACAAATAACATAGAAGACTCAACTCCTAAGGGGAAGTCCCCCACACAAGGTTAGGCAAGATACTTACCTCAATTTGGCCAATTCAATACTCAATTTAGCTTTTTCTTTACCAATTCATCAACGCTCGGCTGAATCTAGCCAAAAACGACTTGAATACATCAAACAATGCAAGAGAAAACAATTTCAATTAACAAAACTATGATTCTTATACAATTTGAAAAAATCAACAAAAGTCAACTCCCCGGGCCCGCACCTCGTAACCCGACAAAATTTACAAAAATCGAACACCCATTCCACTATGAGTTCACTCATACAAAAATATCTAATTCCGATACCATTTGGTCATTCAAATCATCATTTTACATTTTTGAAGAACTTTACAAATTTTCCCCAAATTTCTTCCTAAATCACGAATCAAATGATGAATTCAATGATAGATTCATGTATTTTAGCCAAATCCTAGTTAGAATCACTTACCCCGATGAATTACTTAAAACACCTTCGACAAATCGCCAAGTTCCGAGCTCTCTAGGTCAAAATATGAAATAAAACCCTAAATCTCGTATTAATAGTGCACCTCCCAGATTTCCATCACCGCTGACTGTGGAAAATCACCACGGCAGCGCTCACCCCTCCACGGTCGCGAAAAAGTAGCGGTCCGCGCTTCTGGTGGCTGCAAAGACAAGCCTTAGTATTTTGGTCATAACTTTCTCTACAAATGTCCAATTAACGATTTCCTTACTTTTATAGAAATTAGACACGAAGAACTACAACTTTCATTTTTGAATCATCTCAAAATTCCTTGTAGATAAAAAGTATAGGCTTCCGAAGTCGGACCAACGAACCTGCAGATTCTTCATGACCGCGGTCGCGGACCGTTTTCCACTAACAGCGGTAATTCCATCGCTACAGTGAAATATCACCGCTGACAGTGGTCCTTTTGTCCGCTAGGGTGATTAATTACCGTTGTCCTCCCCCCTCCCCCCCCACAATCCGGAACAACTTCTGAGTGCCGAAAAGTCCGAACTCGCTAAAAACTAACCCCGAAATTCATCCGAGGCCCCCAAAACATCAACCAAATATACCAACACATCCCATAACATCATACGAACTTAGCCCCACTCTTAAATCATATCAAACAATGCTAAAACCACGAATCACCCTCCAATCCAAACCAAAAGAACTTGAAATTTTAAGAATCCTACAACCGATGCCGAAACCAACCAAACCAAGTCCAATTGACACTAAATTTTGCACACAAGTCACAAATGACATTAAGAACCTACTCCAACTCCCGAAATTATATTCCGACTCCGATATCATAAAAGTCAACTCTTGGTCAACCCTCTCTATTTTTCCAAACTTCAACTTTTCCAACTTTTACCGAAATGCCTCAAATTACCCTACGAACCTTCAAATCCAAATCCGAACACACGCCTAAGTCCAAAATTACCATACGAAGCTACTGACATCATTCAAAACTCATTCCGGGGCCGTTTATGCAAAAGTCAAATTCTGGTCAAGTTCTCTCCGCTTAAGCTTCCAAAACTATATTCCTTCTTCTAATTCGACTTTGATTCATCCTGAAACTGAATCCAACCATGCACACAAGTTGATATATATAATGTGAAGTTGCTCTTGACCTTAAACTGCTGAATTGGAAGCAATTATTCAAAACGACCAGTCGAGTCGTTACAGTATACCAGCCGATCAGGTGCTGGTGCGTATATATATATATATATATACATACACACACACATATATATATACGCGTATATAACGTCATCTGGTCATGGGTCAATGTAAATGAATACAATGCATGAGGAGCACGTCAATAAAATCTTTTGGAGTGTCGTAAGACCATTTTGCCTTTGATTAATATTATGAAATAAACTTTATCAACTTACGTATTTTCTGAGACCCATGAACAGATGATAGAATAATATGACACATAGGGAATCAAGAACATAAGTATCTCTGGTACTTTTATGAATAGAGTCATTTATCGAAATTGTGCATTTGCTCGTTTCGTTTGTGTCGTATAGATCATGCCAAAAGAAAGAAGGGATAGCATTAACATACCTGAACCGATTCTCTTGACAATCCCTCCAACATACATTGATTGTGACAACACTTAACAGCGGATCAAAGTAGGAAAAAATTCGTATGATATTCTTGAGAAAGATTGCACTGTACTCCCTTAAAATCGCAAAATCCCGTTGCCGTAACATTATAAGACTTCATATGAGATTGTTGAAAATCCATTCGTTAGTAAATAGCAAGCCTATGTATTCCCTAATGAAATAGTGATCTCTTAAAATATTGGTTTTAAGAGCTTCATCCGTTAGCACTTAGTAGGTGTAAACATCACTTATTTTATTAAATTAAAGAGATCTTAAGTCTTTGCTGGGGTGGACCCACTTGGTAAGACTTCGCCACCAACCATCCTCCAATTTTTGTCACCTTATTATAGGATTTATGAGTCATAATTCAACACCTCTCTGGCTGCCACATTCCATAGTCTCACGTGACATTCCGCCTAACACTTATCCAAGATAATTATCCTCAAACTTTTAATTAATTTGTTAACTTCCCACTCAAATCAATAATTAACCAAATATCCACATAATTTAGAATTATCTCAAATTACTTAAAATACCACTTACTTTTAACATACCTCATATACTTCACTATCATGGTCATGTGGTACCTTGTATGGAACTAGTCCATAAACACCGGGTATTATAGCTCGGGTCGTATTTTATCTCAAATTGACAAATTTCGACGAAATTTATTTTCTTCAATTTTCTTACCCTCTCAGCTTCATGAATTTATTCATCACTTGTTTGAAATAGTATAATGCTTATAATCTCAAAATAATCTTATTCCCGAACTTACGTCGATTAACTTACAACAAAACTTTAACGTACGGAAATGCGGGAAGTAACCTCTCATTTTCGAGCTTCCATCAATTTACTTTATGGCGTACTTTCACATACGAAAATATGGGGTGTAACATTATTCCCCCCTTTGGAACATTCATCCTCGAATGTTGACTGATGGACTTATCATTCTCATAACCCATAGCTCCTGCGAATACTTTAGTACTCCTCTTGCCATCTAGGAAACTGTTCTGTAAATGAATCCCAAAGATCAGGGCATTCCCCTTTTTAGGCCTCTTTCTCACACCACTACTTGTATTCGGAATTCTTCCAATCTCGTAATTGTTGCTACCTACTGTCATGCAGCATGTACGATTCTGACCTTGTATGTGCACCTATGTGACTCTTCTCTCCTCTTTCCTCTGGCATTTATCCAATCTCATACAAAATTATGACAAGTTGTCCCTTTGGGTGTCATTAGTTTTACTACATCTAAGTAGGCCATACTATACCTTTAACTCTTAGTTCGATTTATTGTTACTGAGGTCTGCTACCAAACTCCAAGTTACTCCCATTGCTTATCCTATATGTATAAATCTAAGTCATTTAATGCTTATTCATTATTGCTCATCTTATGACCAAATCTCATTTCGTACTTTGTAACTTTTATCTACCCATTGTTGATTCACCTCGAAATTGATCTACAATCTACCACTGATAACTTGAAACTTCTTACGTAATCACTATGGCTCACGTCTCATTGGGGAATATTTGAAATGGTTAGACTGATCCACTTGGGGCGATACTATGCTTTCATAACCATATTTTACATGTGATTCATTTTACATGGGTATTATAATCCTGTACAATTCATGAAATCCCTTTCCTTTCTTCTTCAAATCATTACTCAATCGAAGGCTCAAATGTCATTCTTTATTTATCATAGTTACACCCTCATTCTACTACTAGGGCAACATTCTATATCTTCTAAATGCTACTGGTCTTAGACTCCTTTGAGTTCATTCAGGCTATACTGAGCTTTCTATAACTTAGAGAAACCATTAGCTCTCTTGTTTTCATGGGCTTAATCCTGAGAACTTATTTATTCTCGTCACCTTCTCACTCTCCCTTTCTTATCCTTACTCATGTCTTCTAGAACCTTGTCGCTTT
The DNA here is from genome assembly GCF_000393655.2 of Nicotiana sylvestris. Classification (NCBI taxonomy): domain Eukaryota; kingdom Viridiplantae; phylum Streptophyta; class Magnoliopsida; order Solanales; family Solanaceae; genus Nicotiana; species Nicotiana sylvestris. Next base: position 63,147,473 of record NC_091058.1, read on the forward strand.
ACCATACAATAACTTGCAACTACATACATCTATTTATATTACTCGCAACCTTTCAACTTGCTTTCATCATAGATTTCCTTATGTCATTCGGGAACATCAAGCGAGACATCACATCGTCTCTAACTCTTCTTTACTTTCTTAATCAGGTTCCTCGATACCTAGAAATCGTAGGCTGGAAGACATGTCATTAATGACACCGCTATACTCCCTGAATACTTAATCCCAACGCTTCTAGCTCTCTATCTAAAGTATGGATTATTTACAATCTTCTACACCTGAGTATCTCGTTTATTGTGCACATTTACTTTACTTACCTTAAAATCTTGCATCGTATCTTCTATCTCTTTCATGACCTCCCTTCCACATAGGTATAATTCACGTCCATAACTTGAAGCTCTATTATAATACTTGCACCTCTGGTGCATACACAATTCGGTGGGAGCTTCATACTGATTTCTTATGAGGCTGGTACTCTTCTAACTGACTTTATCATAAAGCCATTATAGAATATGGCTACTGTACTACCTCTCTTGTACCTCTGATATTAAGAATGATCCTACAATGTTCTCAATCACAATTTCTATAATTTTCTAGGTCCAATAATCAGACTCCTGATTTACTTCGTTGTTGTAACTCTTTAGTTTCCACATCCTTCTGATCAAACTTTATGTAGGCTTAAGCTATCTCCGAATATGTGGTTCATGGTATTAGTTATTACTTTTAGCCTTTCATAGGTGCTATGGAATATCCATGCTACAATCCTTTAACAATTCAATCGTTTGTCTATGACATGGGCTCAATTCTTTCTTTTAGCTTATATCAAAATCTTCTACAACTGTATATGCTGCATGTATAAAATGCAGAACTCTTAAGTGCGTTCATAATGTAACTAACTCTTAAGTGCGTTCATAACGTAACTAACTCTAGACCATTGATGGAATAATTCCTTTGGTGCAACTCATATGATCTCGATCATTACTTTTATTTTTTTCCTTTCCGTTCATTAGCCAAGATAAGTACCACTTTCTTTTGGAGTGCATACAATTTCTTAGTGAAACTGCTTTTATATGACCATTTCTCCTTCAAGTTACCATGTTCAAGTTGAAGCCTTCTTCTTTATTTCCTCACCTAGTCTTTCATTGTAGTACTTAGGGAGGACCCTCTGACTCTTGTAAAGCTACGAGTTTTTGATGTTTGTATTCACCTATAATTATCCTTAGTTACTTACCTCTACACTCATGTGCTCGTACAGTTGCTTCTTCTGAACTGAAGTTTTGATTGTCTTTCCAGTGGGACTCCTTTTTATTTTCATAACACTCATATGGTACCTTTAACTACCCCAACTCCTATCTGAATATTTCTCAAGGATTATGATGTCATTTCTGTGAGACTGAATTCCCCATATTGGGGTTCACTATGTTTATCTTGCACGATTTATTGATTTTTCTGTATCCTCTTATCTAGCCATAACTAGGCTCTTCCTAAATCAACTACTAACTAATCATTGGCCCATTCTCATATAAATATTCCGCATAATCTCTCTTGGATTATTTATTTGTCTTAACTTACCTCTCGCACTAGCTCCTTATGTCTCAAGTGTTCATTCACACTTATTTATCAATAACATCCTGGGGAAAACCCTTACTGCCTCTCCCCAGCTTTGTACTTGCATAATGTTCTGTAGTCGTAGCATATCTGTTGTATTTGGATAAGTGCAATCTTATTCCTTTCTCATTTTTATCGCATTCCTCCTTTGCCATTCTGTAATTACTAAAACCACTTAATTCTGACTTAATGCCACATCACTCCATACTCCCTCCTTTTGGGGAGTACTAACATTTAGTGCTACGATAATCTACATATAAATGTTTTACCTCTTCATCTTTAGCATCTTTTACATCATCGATGACCCTTAATCGCCTTGCGGTAATCGTTCTGTACCAAGGATAACAAATATCCTTAATCACAAGGGAGACACCTAGTGTAACTGGCACATACGGCCCCATAAGCTTAACTTTGCTTACATTGCTTACTTTAGGGAAACATCTTCCTGAATGACCATTTTCTGAATTTCTCATGAATCTTCTTTTGTTGTCCATTCTATTATCGCTGGAATGAATTTGAAATTCTCATGATGCTGACTATTATCTAATCACTCAGTCTTTAATTCACGTTTAGTTTATCTTGTTCACCAGCCCATATTGATTTCTATTATTCTGGGGTCCAACGTTTCCTTTTGATAGTTGCGCTGGAGTCACGCACTTATTTCTTGAAATGAGGATATGACTTTATGGCCTATATTCCTTTGTTGTCTCAAGGCCTATCACCTCTTGTCTTTTCCTTCACTTGACTATAGACTCTGTAATACTGTTATTTTTGTTTTTGATCTACCGTTGTCATCCATGTACCACATTTTATTCATAATGCTTCATTAGCTCTCTTCTGATTTTCTTGCTAACATGTCTGTCTATCACTTAATTCTAAAAACTTTAACAAGATATTCTTTTGCTTTTAACTCCCCTTTGCTCCATCCAGTGGCTCTTCGGATTGCCTAATATTCTCTCTCTACTAGGGAAGGGAGTCACACTAAGATAATATTTATCCCTTCAAGGCTTTCCAGTGCCTATCTTTGTAGTACTCATATCTAACATATGACATACTGGCTTATAAGATCAAAATAATCACTCGTACATTGAACATAGGCTGACAAGGCCATATAATATTTCATATACATGACATGTGTCTACAAGCCTCTAAGAGTACATAAACGTCATAAGGCCGGGACAGGGCCCCGATATACCAATCAATACATGTCTAAATCATACTAACCAAATAAGCAACTCCGGAGCAAATGAAGCGCACTAACATCTTCCGCTGAGCTGATAGCCTAGTTGGAGGACTCTCGACCTGTCTATCGGGACCTGCAGGCATGAAATGCAGTGTCCCCAAGCAAAAGGGATATCGGTACAAATAATGTACCAAGTATGTAAGGAATGAAAATCAGTAAATAATAGACAATAGACATGAGAGAAACATGGAGTAAAAGACTCGGCATGTAAGTCTGGATAACTCAGTAAATCCTGTAATACTAATAGTGTCATGTATATGCATAGGAATGCCATATCATGTATAGTTACATGTGTTCGTAACATCATCAAGCCTATGAGGGCATCCCATCATATCATCTTGGCCACTTTGGGCAAAATCATCAACGTATACCAGCTGATCAGGTAGTGGTGCGTATATGAAGTCGTAACTATTTTCCATATCCCATCTACATATATATATATACACACACACACACACACACACACACACACACACATATATATATATATATATATATATATATATATATATATGTATGTATGTATATAACGTCATCTAGTCATGGGTCAATGTAAATAAATGCAATGCATGAGGAGCACATCAATAAAATCTTTTGGAGTGTCGTAAGACCATTTTGCCTTTGATTAATATTATGAAATAAACTTTATCAACTTACGTATTTTCTGAGACCCATGAACAGATGATAGAACAATATGACACATGGGGAATGAAGAACATAAACATCTCTGGTATTTCTATGAATATAGTCATTTATGGAAATTGTGCATTTGCTCATTTCGTTTGTGTCGTATAGATCATACCAAAAGAAAGAAGGGATAGCCTTAACATACCTGAACCGATTCTCTTGATAATCCCTCCTAATACATTGATTACGACAACACGGCGAATTGAAGTAGGAAAAAATCTGTATGATATTCCTGAGAAAGATTGCACCGTACTCCCTTAGAATCACAAAATCTCGTTGTCGTAACGTTATAAGGCTGGCTTCATATGAGATTGTTGAGAATTCATCCATTAGTAAATAGCAAGCCTATGTATTCCCTAATGAAATAGGGATCTCTTAAATTGTTGGTTTTAGGAGCTTCATCTGTTAGCACTTAGTAAGTGTAAACATCACTTATTTTAGTAAATTAAAGAGATCTTAAGTCTTTGGTGGGGTGGAACCACTTGGTAAGACTTGGCCACCAACCGTCCTCCAATTTTTCCACCTTATTGTAGGATTTATGAGTCATAATTCGACATCTCTTTGGCTGCCACATTTCATTGTCTCGCATGACATTTCCCCTAACACTTATCCAAGATAATTATCCTCAAACTTTTAATTAATTTGTTAACTTCTCACTCAAATTAATAATTAACCAAATATCCACATAATTAAGAATTATCTCAAATTACTTAAAATACCACTCACTTTTAATATACCTCATATACTTCATTATCATGGTCATGTGGTACCTTGTATGACACTAGTCCATAAACACCGGGTATTATTGCTCAGGCCGTATTTTATCCCAAATTGACAAATTTTGACGAAATTCATTTTCTTCGATTTGCTTACCCTCTCACATTCACGAATTTACTCATCACTTGTTTGAAATAGCATAATGCTTATAATCTCAAAATAATCTTATTCCTGAACTTACGTCGATTAACTTATGACGAAACTTTAACATACGAAAATGCGGGAAGTAACCTCTCATTTTCGAGCTTCCATCAATTTACTTATGGCCTACTTTCAGGTATGAAAATATGGGGTGTAACATAGGAAAAGCTGGCTTGCTAGGTCAATGATTGGGGTGAATAATCTCGGAAGGGAGGATATGGCAAAGTTTGAGTTGAGAGATGTAGAAGATGGGGTAGATAAAAAAATTTGGTGGTAGTAGTAGCTTATAGGCAACAACACAAACTTTTTCAACAATGAGGTAGGGACCAAAGTAACGAGAAGTCAACTTAGAGAACTGGTTAATGTAAATTGTCATTAAGGCTCCACCTTGACAAACACCCAATCTCTAACTTGAAAGGTGTGAGCACGTGATTTTTGCCCTACGATAACTACTCCAAAAAATTCAAGATAAAATAATTTTCCTTTGTGTGCAATTTTGAGGATTTGCGTGGCATTTTTGGATAATTATTCGCATTTTTGTCTGTCAATGTTTATTCTATTTTAATTAATGAAAAATACAAAAATATGTGTTGCCTGTGCATTTAGGATTTAATGTTACAATTAGGAATTAATTAAAACAATTTTGGCTTTGCGAGAACGAAAATCACAAAAATGATGTACTGTGCATTTTTAGCATTTGATGTCCGATTGTGCGATTTTGTTTTCCCATTTGTTAGTCAATTATGTGTGATAATTAATTAGCATTTTTATAAGTTAATTTGATTTATAAATCAATGTAGGATTTTGGTTTTTAATTTGGAAAATTAGTTTAAGAAGAAAAAGAAACAAATAAAACAAGAAAAAGAAAAACAAATCGGATTGGGCCTAGATTCACCCTGTTTTGCCCGTTCAAATAGGCCCAAACGACCCCGGTTTAGTCCATCTCAAAGACACCCCAAACGACATCGTTTTGGGGAAGCCCTGATTAGGTCCGTTGATTTAAATTGATCAACGGTCCAAAAACATTTCCCTTACCTGTTCCTATACCCGCCCCATCCCCTACTAAAACCAAACGACGCCGTTCCCATTAAGGGAATTGATCCAGGCCGTCAATCTTCATTGATCCAACGGACCACATTAATCTCACCATCTCAATATACCAAACTCCTAAACCCCTTACCCCCCCATTTGCCGACCCCTCTTCTTCGTCTCCCAAACCACAAACCAAGCGACCTCTCGAAACCCTAGAGCCGCCACCCCACGCCTTTGCCTGAAACCCCGCGGCAACGCCGCCGCCGGCCACCCAAATAACACCCCTAAACCTCCTAACCTCCCTCAACACGATTTCATACTCTATTAACTTCGAATCACGCCACAGCTTCTCGAATCTTCAATAACAGAATCAACCTAAAACCTCACCTTCTCTGGTGACCCTCAAATTAACACCCCTGAGCCTCCTAACCACCTCAACCTGAATCCCCACTCCGTTGTCCTCGAATCATCCCCGGCTTTTTCGAATCTTCGATCGAAGCTCAGGACCCAAAACCCTAGTTCATCTAATGAACCCCAAACTCACACCAGCTATCCACCTGACCTCCCTCGTGCCTAAAACGCCCTTGGTCTGGCTCGAATCTTGCTAGAACTGGTCGAGTTTCAAATCAATTAAAGAACCCTAGAGAGCCAAAACCTGGAACCTGTCCGAGTAAAGGGGAAATTTGAGGTTCTTAATCGACTTTAGTCGAGTGTTTTCAGTCGAGAACACTCGATTAAGGTCCGTTTTGACCTCAAAAGTTCGAGTCGAAGTCTAAAATGGGAACTGTTCAGAGTTAGCCTGTAATTTTGAGGTATTTTTCTTCTTTTTCTTTTCTATTTTTGTTGTTATTTATCTGCTTAAGCTTCATGGTATTTCATCATCTTTTAATTTATTTCTCTCTTCTCTTTCGGACCTTTTTCTGGTCCAGTTTTTCTCATATGGTTGGTTGGCATATGCTGAATCGATTGAGTATGTTTGTCCATTAGTTTGGTTGTAAAAGTCAGTGTCAATAAGGCCTAGTATAAAGTCATGATTACTCCTGTAATGGTTTGGTGCTATTATTTGGTTCAAGCTGTTTCATCTGTGTTGTCTATCATTTTGTCGCATATGAATTCAGTGTAGTTACAATGATTCATTTGTTCCTGTATGGATTCAATTTAGGATTGTGTTAGTTCGTTTCTATGTATCCGTAACCTTGACAGTTCAATAGGAGTTCGTCCTGAATCATTTTTCTTATGTTGATGCCATTTGATCTGATTTAAATTCTAGTTCGACCGGTTATTTGAATTTGAATTGAATTGGTTATAGTTGAAAGATGTAATATAGATTAAAGGGTTTACAGTAGGAGATTCTAGGGTAAATCACAGGAGTTTTCAGGGGGTAATTTGGGAGTTCAAAGGTTTGAAAATGGATTTAACTGAGTAGTCTGTCCAGTAGGGTCCTGATGTACCTTTAAACTAATGCTTTAGTTTATTAATAGGGGGACCACTAAGTAATAAGTAGGGTTCTAATGGGTTATGAGAGTAATAATCTGTTGAATGCTTTTTACTAAATTGGAAATCAGAAACAGTAAGTAATAATGAAAAGTTAAAAGTGTTCACATAGTAGAAGAATATTTAAAGCTGGAAAGTAAAAAGGAGTAGGGGTAATAATAAAAGGTTTTCTTTTACAACTGGAAAAGAAAAAGGAGAGGGGCTGGAAAGGGTTTAAGGTTTTGGTATAAATATAGAGATCAGTAGAGACATTGAGAAAGAGATTCTGAAAATTAGAGGAGAGACCTGGAGAGAGGAAAAGTCAATCTGAGAGAACATTTTTGAGTCTTGAATCAGTTCTAAGAGAGAGTTTAAGAGAAAAGATATTGTACCATTGAGTTCTAGGCAGAATTTAGATTCCAAATACTGGTTCTTGCCCCTTTTGATTGTTGAATCTATTTGGTAGTCTATTGATTCTGTTTCTGAACTTATCCGAGCTTAGTTTGTTCTGTTTTGGGTTTCTGTATTGCTGTTGGTTGACAAACTCATTCTGGGTTGTCGTTGAGTGTTATTCTGGTTTTAAAACTGGTTTTTGGAGCTGTTTTGAATCCCATTGCTGCTGTATTGTCTGTTGCTTACCTGCTGCCGACTTTTCCTTCTTCTTGTCCTGTTTTTCAATCCATGTACATGTTGAATCTCCACATCATGTAGAGTTTGGCTGAAATAAAATGAAATGGAAACCTAACTTCATTGGAAAACTTCAGTAGCTACTATATCTTCCTTATAATTGAATGTAATGGTTTGAATTGTAATTAGGACTGTTTGTTTAAGTAATTTGGAATGGCTGAATCTACAGCTTGTAATAAACTACCTTTGAACTACTTCGAACCAATTCAAATTCGTGACTATCTAACTGCAATTCAGTACAATGGGTGTATGTGTAGTTTAGTGTTCATTTATGTTTAAAACGAAAAGTCAGAAACAGTTGGATTTGAAATCGAGTTTGATGTCCAGTTGAGCATGTATTGTATTGCAGTAACTCATATCATGCAGATTAGTTCTTAATATATAGGTGTTAACTAGCGTTGGTAGAAGTGTATGACCAATAGTCTAATCCTTGAAGGCTTGATATGCAATCTTGTTGTCGAACTCAAAGCTACCTCTTAATTTGCTCTTTCACCTTTAGTAAAAAACGGACCAGTAGTTAAAATAATCTAATCTTCAAACCATGTTCTGTTCATTTGAGTAAAAGGATGCAGTAATTCCGATGGGTACTTGATTTGATTCAACGGAAGCTGCGTCGGTCTAGTGGTCAGCCTAATTCCAGGCCATCTGAGCTTTAGCGCTTTAACGAATGGCCCGGGTTTTACCTTATTTGTATACTCGCATGGGCCTGGGCCAAAGACTACGTTGGGCCGACTTTTGGTTGTGCCAATTCACATTTTTCGGGCTTATCCTTGAGCCTTGAGACATATTTGGTTTACAATTATTGTTTTAGGCCCTTGACAAAATCGATTAGGATTTTTCCTTTTTTTTAGAGACAAATTAATTAGAAAATCTTAGTTCACTTTAGGATGGACCTAATAATGAGTGAGAAGAGCCTCGACAAACAAAAATACACAAGCTGCGGGGCCCTCTATACATGTTGGTAAAATTACTTAGACTTCGGGATGGGCCGTATAGCAAAATTTCACAGCCTTACCCAAATAATGATACGCTAGTCGCTTTAGACGCGCCTTTAATAATTTACTTTCTTAAACTCGGGTGCACACTTATGTGACCCAAATCCAAATCTCAGTGGAGTCGAGATGTGTCAACAACCACGGGTGCATTGATGTGACGTGGTTCGAGATGCGTTTTTACGACGTTGCAATTCTCGTTGAAAAAATAACAATAATAAAAGCGGTAAAAAGTTTAAATTTGCACATAGTTTCAATATGAATTAAAATCAGATAAATAAGCCGAATATGACAGTTGAGCGATCGTGCTAGAACCACGGAACTCGGGAATGCCTAACACCTTCTCCCAGGTTAACAGAATTCCTTACTCGGATTTCTGGTTTGCGGATTGTAATACAGAGTTAATGTTTTCCTCGATTCGGGATTCAACCGGTGACTTGGGACACTATAAATCTCCCAAGTGGCGACTCTGAATTAAATAATAAATCCCGTTTCGATTGTCCTTTAATTGAAAAAAACTCCCTTTACGTCCCTTTGTGGGGTGTAGGTAAAAAGGAGGTGTGACAAAAGGTTTTATCAGTCTTCTGTGCATTGGCTTGAGCCTTCCTTCTATGTTGAGCTCTATGTAAATGAAACTTGGCCATTTGCAACTTGAACTCCCTTACTAATAGGATGTCTTCAACAGAGGTGGACTCAGAATCTCTTGGTAGATAAGGCAAGTCTAAGAGAGGAGGGTAGCCATATAGAAGTTCAAAAGGGAGATTTTAATGGAGGAGTATGGGCATGAGTTATACCACCATTCAGCTAAGGGTAAGATAGAAGACCAATCAGAAGGTGAATCAGTACAAAAACACCTCAATCCCTTGAGCTGGGAGGAATTCTTTCATAAAGGAATTGATAAAAATAGGATCTTTGTCACTTGTAATAGTGGCAGGGAATCCATGTAGCTTAAAAATGTTGTCCAAGAATATAGGCACTAAATTTTATGCAGTAAAAGGGTGAGTAAGAGCAACGAAGTGACATACTTGGCCAAACGATCAATAATGACCTAAATAACTATCTTGCTCTTGGACTTGGGCAGTCCCTCAATGAAGTCCATGGTGATTTCATTCCAAGGTAGTGCAGGAATAGGTAGAGGTTGAAGAAGACCAAGAGAAGCAGAGGTATCATACTTATTCCTTTTACAGGTAGTGCAATTCTGAATGAAAGTTGCAATGTCTTTCCTGATGCCCTTACAATAGAGGTATTGTAACACCTTCCTGCTAGTCGCATCTAGGCGGGGGTAGAATGCCATAGAGTGAGTAACTTTGTTCTCAAAGCAGCATAATTACCTATCACCAATTTCCCTTTTCTTCTTAGTTGATTATTAAGCCAAGTAAAATACTTCTGTGGGATTGTTGTAAAGACTTAATCAAGGTATGCAGCTCAAGATGAGAAGACCAACTGGCAATAATTTCTTGCCATAAATCAGTGTGGATAGAAGAAACAAGCAAAGACATCAGCTCAGCTCCTTGAACATTGGAGAAGTAGTCAACAGCTATGTTCTCCTTGCTCTTCTTATATTGGATCTCAAAGTCAAAGGGTAGTAGCTTGGCAATCCACTTGACTTGAGAGTCTGTATAGAGCTTTTGCTCTAAGAGATACTTTAAAGCCTTCTGGTTAGTCTTTACAATAAAATACTGACCCATAAGATAGTGGAACCACTTGCTCACAGCAAAAACAAGAGCCAAAAGTTCCTTTTTATAGACAGAAAGAGTAGCATGCCTAGGGTCCAAGCCTTTACCAATGAAAGCCACAAGATGACCCTCTTGCATGAGCATAGACCCAATACCTGTAAAGGGAGTAGAATAGTTGGGCAATGCCAACACAAGAGCAGTTGCTAATGCAATCTTTAAGGCAATGAAGGCTTGTTAAGCCCTGTTGGACCAAATGAAGTCGTCTTTCCTGAGAAACCTAGTAAGAGATCGACTAATAAGACCATAATTCCAAATAATCTTCCTATAGTACCAATCAAGGCCAACAAAACCTCTTAGTTGCTTCATTGTGGTAGGCACAAGCCACATTTGGACAACCCAAGATTTTCATTGGGTTAGTGGAAACTCCTGCGCTGATATGAAATGCCCAAGATACTCCACATTTTCCACTCCAAAACATTTAGATTGTTAAGCCAAAAAGATGTTGTTCACCATAACTTCAAACAGTTGATGGATATGGTGGACATGATCTTGTAAGTGAAACACTATAGACCAAAATGTCATTAAAAACAATATAAACTTTCTAAAAAACTATTGGAACAGATGATTCATAAGTCATTGATAGGTAGATGGAGCACTTGTTAAACCAAACGGCATGACCAAGTATTCATAATAGCCAAATGAGTTTTGAAAGGAGTTTTGGAATGTCTTCAGGCACCATCTAATATGATGCTAACCTGACCTTAGATCTATTTTAGAGAAGGTTGTAGCCCTAGTTAACTCATCCAAAAGGTCATCTATAATAGGAATAGGGAATTTGCCCTTAATTGTGTGTTGATTTAACTCTCTATAATCAACACACAATCTACATGAGCCATCTTTTTTTTCCCTACTAAGACCACATGAAGACAAAGGACTATTACTATACTGAATACACCTTGTTGTAACATTTCTCTTACCAAATTCTCTATGATGTCTTTCTTCATAGAAGAATACTTATAGGGCCTAATGTTGATTGGTTTAGACTCCTCTTGTAATGGTATTCTGTGATAAAAAACACCCATTTGTGGAGGCAAAGTTGTGGGGTCATTGATGATCTACTGATACTAAGTGATCAACTCCTTAAGTGATCCTAGTAAGGTCTCTTCTGAAGGCAAATGGAGAGCATTAAATTGACTGCTATGGTCCTTCATAGATCTAGGTGTAACAAACTGCAACATAAAGAGCTGAACCTTCTCATTGTAGCCCTTATTGATAGCCTTGGAACTTGAGAGTTTACAGTCCTCAGTAACCCTTTTCAACACATGATGTTTGCCCTGATAATTGAAGGACAAAGTAAGTTCAGTACAGTCCATAGTGACAGGACCCATTATTTTCATCCAAAGGACTCCTAGAATTAAATCATATTTTCCTATAGGAAAGACAATCAAGTCTTATGTATAAGTGGTTCCTTGTAGCATCCACTGGAAATCTCTAACTACACCAGAGGTAGCCATTATATTATTGTTACCCCAACTGACATAGCCCGACTTAATTGGAGAAATGTGACAGCTTAACCTTTTTGTAGATTCTGTATCAATGAAGTTATGAGTAGTTCCCCCATAAATTAATATTTGAATGGGTCATTTTTCACTATAAGCAATAACATGGATAGTCTGGGGCCCATGAAGTCCACTTAAAGCACATAAGGATATCAAGGGAAGATCTCCATCAGTCAAAGTCAGCTCCTTAGTAGTTGGTGCACCTTCGAACTTCACTGGCTCCTTTTCCATATCACCCTCAGGATATTCTATGTCCATGATAAAAAATTTCTTATGTAGATAACACCTATGACCAGGTGTGTACTTATCATTAAAAAAATAGCATAGCCCCTGAGCTGTTTTGGCTTGCATTTCAGCTGGTGAAATCATTCTTCTAGTTCTGGGAGCAGTAGTGTGTGAAGTTGTCAAAGCTAGTTTGTTTGTAGGTGATGAATGCCGGTTATAAATCTTAGTAGGGTAAGGTTAATAGGAAGTTTTTCTATTAGGGAAAGATTGGGTAGGTGCAGAGAATTGTTTCGGAGTTATAGCATTGGCTGCTAAGGTATAGTTTCAGCTAATCTGGCCTATCGGTAAGTTTTGAGAGAGTTTGGGGTTTATGAATCATAATTGGGTTAACTAACTCTTCCTTCAACCCTCCTAGGAAGCATGATATAGAATGGTCAACTGACAAATTACACTGAGAAACTTGCTTGTGAAAAGCAAACTGAAACTTTCTCACAAAGCCAGTTTGTCTCAGCTGTTTTTACTTAAGCATGGGACCTGCAAACTCATCCTCAAATGTTTCAACCAACACAACCAAATACTCATCCCAATCAGGTAAACCTGGTGCAACTCTGCACTTCAAGTAGGACTGATGCCAAGCTAGAGCATCATCATCCAAATTCATAGCTACTAACCTTACCCTCTCACCGAGAGGAGTATAGCAAAATACTGCTCAATTCGATACAACCAATTTTATAAGATTTCACCATTAAAGCGAGGGAATACCAAATTGTAATTACTCTTATTAGCAAGATAGCTAGGGTTTGGACCTAAAATGCCCTGACTTGCTGTAGCAGTGTGAGCTCGATCAGTCGAAGTAGAACCACAGTCCATCGGCTGCTAATGAAATTGCATTTCATCAAAAGTGTTTTTGAGAGCACTAACTATTTGAAGAAGCTCAGTTTGCCTGCGATCCATGTCATCTCTAAGATCCTGATGCTTTTTATCCATGATAGCTCACATATCTAATTGCTGAGCTGCCAAGTCCTCATATTGTTCCTGTAAATCAGCAGCTGGAATTCCTTGAATTCCTTCCATAGATTTTCGAGGTCCAATCGTAATCACCTAGCTTTGATACCAATTGATACCAAATGTGGCATTGAACACAAAAATAGAACAGTAACTGTCACACCTCTTTTTTACCTGCGCCCACAGGGGCGTAAGGGAGTTTTTTCCACTTAAAGGACAATCGGAACGGGATTTATTATTGAGATTCAGAGTCGCCACTTGGGAGATTAATGGTTTCCCAAGTCACCGGTTGAATCCCGAACCGAGGAAAATATGACTCTATTAACAGTCCGCGAACCAGAAATCCGAGTAAGGAATTCTGTTAACCTGGGAGAAGGTATTAGGCATTCCCGGATTCCGTAGTTCTAGCACGGTCGCTCAACTGTCATATTTGATTTTATCTGATTTCAAAACATGCTCTAGCTTATGTGCTTTTTATTCGCTTTAAAACCGCTTTTATTATTATATTTATTTTAAAGGGATTACAACGTCGTGAAAACGCATGTCGAACCACGTCGTAATCAATGCACCTGTGGTGGTCAACACATTTCGACTCCGTTGAGATTTGGATTTGGGTCGCATAAATGCGCACCCGAGTTTAGGAATGTAATTTCATTAAAATAGCGCCTAAACGCGTTATTATTTGGGGAAGGTCGTGAAATTCGCTAAACGGCCCTCCCGAATTCTAAGTATTTTCATATAATATTTATTGAGGGCCCCACTTTTTGTATTTTTGTTTGGCGAGGCTCGTCCCATCATTTTATTAAAAGGCCAACCTAAAAGTGACTATGATTTTCTATTTGTTTGTCTCTAAAAAATTTCCCTAATTAATTAAGAACTGAATTATACCAGGCTAAACTATACATTGAATTTTAAAACAGATCCAAATCTACGCACTAAACGGGCCTACTTGAAAGCTGTAGTGAATGAGAATCGTTCCCAGCTTTGGAAAGGGGAGCTACTTGGGCCTATGGAGAGTAAAACAGGCCCAAACAGTCGTAGCCCCCCATACCAATATCGAATCCTGGCGTGGGCAAAACAATCCAAACAGGCTAAGAGGCCAGGAACAAAGTGTTATTAACTTAAAACCTTCTTATTTCTCTAGCTAAGTTGTTCAGAACCAAAATTGAATTAATTAGAACCAAAAAGAGATATCCATCAAGATTAGTCTAATAGTTTACTCAAATCAGGTAAATACACTAAACTAACTATGAATCATGCTTTTACGGTTCCAATTTGACATTCAAATTCATGCAACGTTCAATTAATAATAGTGAGGCTAGACAAGGCTACATAATTCCAAAAACAAGTGTTAACCGAAATATCTGAACATTAATAGGGCCTACGCAACGATATAGACACCATGAACGATTTTCATACATCTCAGATTAGCTAAGAGACCACCCTCATCACACACATGCTTAAGACTTTAACACACTACTGGATTCAATCCCTGCCTACTGGTTTCAACTCAATGTTGTTATTACAAGTGAAATCCATGAACTTCTAAACCATTGTCCATTCTAGCCTGCTTTTAATTCTGGAATTATACCATACAAAACGAAATTAAATCAATACTATAATAGTTCTATCAGTTCAGTTATACATCATAAAACCAAAATGAGTTTAAACAAATACAAATTATATACTACTACTTTACTAACAGCTTAAACACATAAATTCCAAAGAAGACCATTTCATTTCAGCTTTCAATTCAAATGGCTACATTGGCCCAGTTTCAGGCGTGTACCTGGATTGGAAAAACAGAACAAAAGAAGGAAGAGCAGTCAGCAGCAGCGGATGACACAACAACACCAACAGCAAATCACCGGCAGTAATGGAATAGTTAAAACAAAAACCAACACAGCAATACCACTCTCCAAATCAGAAATACACCCAAACTAAAGACCACACTGATTTGTAGAACCAAACAGCAATACGGACGCCCAAACAGAACAAACTGAGCTCGGATAAGTTCAGAAACAGAATCAATAGACTGCCAAATAGATTCAACAATCAAAAGGGGGCAAGAACCAGTGCTTGGAATCTAAATTCTACCTAGAACTCAATGGAACAGTACCCTTTCTTTTAAACTATCTCTCAGAACTGATTCAAGACTCAAAAATGTTCTCTCAGATTGACTTTTCCTCTCTCCAAGTCTCCCAATGCCTATCTCTCTATCTCTTCTCACTTAATCTTTTAACTCTCTGTCTTCTCTCTATATCTTTTTTTTCTCTAAGGTCTGCCCAAAAGAAAAAACCAAGACCAGACTCCAAAAGCCCCCCTTTTAACTCTGTCCAGACCCCTATTTATACCAAAACTCTGGCCTTCCAGCCTGTAAGAACACTAGGCAGAATTAAGAAACTAATTCTGCCCATGATACCTTTAGCACTCCACTAGAGTATGTTTTCCCCATTACCTCTTGTTTTTTCCTTATTTAATGTTCAAACAGGCATGGGCGACATATTTTAATCAATCCATTTTAAGCTTTCCCCTACCATTATATTTTGTTCCCCATTAGAACTTAAACAAATGCATTAATTTAATGTTACCTTAGCACTTACTGGACAGAACACTTAAATTTAAAGTCCAAATTACCCCCCTGATGCCTTAAACTATTATCCTACATGAACCTCTTTCAATCTGTACCAAACCGTTCAGCTATAACCAATTCAAACTATCAAATTCCTAACAACTGACTCCTAACTCAACTGGACAGATTACAAAACTTCAGATTTGCAAGACTAGTAGACCTCCTAATGACCAACTAGGCAGGTAATCGACAGTATGAATTGCAAACAAAGGGAATCACACACTATAGAACAAGTTTTAATTCACAACAGTTCTGACTAAACCCAACTACTCTCAACATGAGCCTGCAATTAGAGATAAGGCAAAGCGAGTGTCATGAAAAGAAACCTGATTAATAGCACAAGTCTAGATTCAAACAATCATGAACCATTTCCTAAGCATTAGGTCTATTGTATAGGCCAACATCACTGATTAAGGAATCACAATGACAAAGTAATTGGTAGCTTGACCTATAACCAAACTAACCGGACACAAATTAGACCAGTTCTTGACAAATTCAACTTGCAAACTGGCCCATATTGGAACTTAGACTAGTGACCATAATTCAAACGAGAAATTCATGCAAATTTATATAAGAGGAAGGGACAGAGTAAACAAACGGAACTGCAAGAGTGTACAATCAAAACTGGACGTAAAAGATTTACCCTAATCACAACTCGATTAAAAACCTCGAGGATATTCCCACTTTCAAGCCGATACAGACTTTAACCATGTGTTTTCGAAGGAAAACATCATGGCTAAGGTCAGTCTCTGACTCAAAATTCATGGAAGCTGGCCTGCCTAACTTCGATCTGGAATCCGAGCTGCCCCACGATGATTTGAAAAGAATTGATCAAGGATTCATGGTGAGGGGGTCCAGGAGATCACAGGGTGTGAGTTTGGGGGCTATTGGGTAAGATAGGGTTTTGCTCGAATCTTCGATTGAAGATTCGAAGCGTCTGGTACTGATTTGAAGAAAACTGATTCGGGATTTGGAAAGAGGATGTCGTGGGGAGGCTGTGGTGTAATTTTGGGGTTAATCGGAGAAGGTGAGGTTTTTGGACGATCTTCCATTGAAGATTCGAGGAGTTATAGTATGATTCGAGGCTAATGGAATGTGGAATCGGAAAGGGGGGAGCAGGGTGGTTCAGGGGTGTATTTCTGGGGTTGTTTGTCCACCGTCCGCCGCCGTGGGTGATTTCCGGCGGGCGGAAGGCGGTGGTGTGTGGTGGTGTGTGTTTTGGTCTCTGAAGAGACGAGAGAAGGGTGGGGGCTCTAAGGGGGTGGGGTTCGTTTGGATCCCTTATATACATACGTGGGGATTGGATCCAATCCGTTCGATCAAGTGAGATCAATGACTTGGATCAATTCCCTTATAGGAAACGATGTCGTTTGGTTTCGTTGGGGGACTGGGTCGATCTGGGGACAAATGGGTCGGGTTGTGGGGATTGTGCTGAGGCGTTGGATCAAAATGATTCAACGGTTGGGATTTGTTGATCCTGAAATGCTGCCGTTTCGATTGAGCTGATGGCAGACTGGGTTAGGACATGTATTGAGGTGTTTGAATTGGGCTGTAAGGATTTGGGTCTTGGGGATTTAAATTAATTTGGACCCAATTCCGATTTCTTTTTCTATTTTTTGTTCTTTTATACTTATTTCCTTTTTAATTCCTAAATTACAACCAAAATCCTAAATTAAATCATAAAATCGACAATTAACTTAAAATATTAATTAACTCTTAATAATAATTATCACACGAAATTAAATACCAATAAAGATAAAATCACACAATTTGGACATTAAATGCTAAAAATGCAAAGTACATATTTTTGTGCATTTTTCCATTTTGTAAAACAAACTTAATTGTTTAATTAATTCCTAAATTGTAAAATTAAATCCTAAATGCACATGCAACACATATTTTTGTATTTTTCTTAATTAAAGTAGAAATAAACATGCACAGACAAAATACAAATAAATCACAAACAACACAAAACCATTTTATTTTGAATTTTTGGGAGTAGTTCTCATAGGGCAAAAATCATGTGCTCACAGCTGCCCCTCTCTGTCCGGAAACACGAAGAGTTTCTGTGCAAAGATAAAGTGAGCGGATACGAGCGATTTTTGCCCGTTAGGTTACTCTGTGTGAAGCATTTTTGAAAGATTTGACCAAACCTCTGCTTCAAAGGTTTCCTACATATCCCTGGCAAAAAGGGAATCAGGTCAATGTAGTTCGGGAAGTGTTGGTAGCTAGGACTACCATGAAGCTGTGGTTTTGTTGTCACTGCTATTGCTACTGCTGCTATCTGCTTACTGACCTCCTTATTACACCATGCTAACAGAAACAAGAAGCTAGACTAAACTTAGGAATTACAAAATCTTATCTAGATCTTCAGTCGTGCTCTTGTGTCTGTTGTTGCTTTGATGTCTTGTTGACTGGTGTTTCCTCTAATATTTCTTTCTTTCTATCTTGACTCGTAGTCTTCTCTTGATTTGTCGAATTTGAACTGCTTATTTCCTTCTTGTGAGCTTCGAATTATTTTTCCTTCGAAGCTTGAACTGCCTTCTTCTGACTAGTGTTGCCTTCCTTCCGACTTCTGAACTTTATTTTATGCTGGGGATCTTTGTTGCAACCCTCCGCTCTCCGGGCAGGCTCCTGACTTCTGCTATGACGTAACAAAATAATACCTCCATTCTCCAGGCGGGCTCCTGACTTCCATAAAATATAACACCTCCATTCTCCAAGTGGGCTCATGACTTCAACAACTTCTTAAAATATAGCACCTCCATTCTCCAGGCGGGCTCCTGACTTCAACTACAACTTAAAGATATAATACCTCCATTCTCCAGGTGGGATCCTGACTTCAACAACTTCTTAAAACATAACACCTCCATTCTCCAGGCGGGCTCCTGACTTCAACTACAACTTAAAGATATAACACCTCCATTCTTCAGGCGGGCTCCTGACTTCAACAACTTCTTAAAACATAACACCTCCATTCTCCAGGCGGGCTCCTGACTTCAACTACAACTTAAAGATATAACACCTCCATTCTCCAGGCGGGCTCCTGACTTCAACAACTTCTTAAAATATAACACCTTCATTCTCTAGGCAAGCTCCTGACTTCAACTACAACTTAAAGATATAACACCTCCATTCTCCAGGCGGGCTCCTGACTTCAACAACTTCTTAAAATATAACACCTCCATTCTCCAGGCGGGCTCCTGACTTCAACTACAACTTAAAGATATAACACCTCCATTCTCCAGGCGGGCTCCTGACTTCTACTACGACTTAAAAATTTGTTCTATTGCCGTTGTTCCTTCCTGCCTCCTGAACCATTTTCCTTCTAACTTGAATAATCTTCTTTCAGAACTGCTTCCCTCAAAATTGGTGTTTCATTCCTCCGAGAACTGCTGGGGATAACGCCGGTGTTTCAAAAAAATATGTTATTTTCCTCCTTCACAGACTACTTCCCTTAATGCTCGTGTTTTCCTTCCTCTGGAACCACTTCCCTTAAGACTTGTGTTATCTTCCTCCCGAAATTGCTTTCTTTAAAACTTGTATTGCCTTCTTCCGAAAACTGCTGGGGATACCACTTCCCACCAAACTTGTGTTAGACTTCCAGAAAATTTTCTGCCCCAGTTTGACAATCTTTCTTGTGGCATGCCTTTCCGTCATCAATAACATTTCATGTCCCTGCTTCAAATCAAAGAAAATTTGTTAGTTTAAAACGTGGGGGACGTTCCAGCTGGGGACGATTTTCCCTTTTTCTTTTTTCGATGCTCTGCGTTGTTCGACCGTCTTGAAACTTGGATGATAACTTTCGACCTTCTTGATGCTTCTGTATTCACCCACTTCTCGACCATTGTTTTCCACTTTTACTCCATACTTTCCACGACATCTTAGAGCAATCCGTCATTTGGTCTTATAATGACGTCTTTCTTGTCCCGTCACATTATCTTCGGTCTGTCTTATCCCCATTTACCTTGCCCCATGTTGGCGACTGGTAGTTGGCTTTGAAAATCCTTCTTAAAGATAAACTACTATAAAAAAAATCTTTAACCAAAAGAAATGAAAGATGATGACTTCAAAAGATAAATTTTCCTAAAGAATTGTTTGAAGAGAAAAAGGAAAAGGACTTATCTGAATGGTATAACTGATCTCAATGATCATGTCGTGCATTTCGGCTTAATCAACCCAGTCTATTATATCACTCAATCTTTCTGATGACCTTACTTTGCATTTCAAAAGGTCCCGCCACCCAACTCTTTTGCTGAATCAACATCTTTGTTCTGCTTGATGCCTCGACGGATCATTTCTGTCAACCTTACCTCGTTTGTCAACTTTCAATTCCTTGTCGCCTTATAGTGCCCTCCGAGGGGTTTTCACTAATAAGACTCTCTCATTTTATTTCTCTTAACTTTCGTCGCCCTATGGTGCCTGTGAAGGTTTTCACCAATAAGACTCTCTCATTTTATTTCTTTTCAGCTGGGGATTGGGGTGTTACTGATAAGATTCTCTCATTTCATTTCTTTTCTGCTGGGGATTCTCTCATTTCATTTCTTTTCTGCCGGGGACCAGAGTGTTACTCTAGACTTCCATTCGCCCGACTTGGAACTTCTCGGATACTGATCGGGAGGTCTTTTGTACATCAATATGGGTTTCTGATGTATGGCTAAAGAAAAAATTTAAAATAATTTTGATGGGTAAAACATTACAACTCTTGGAATCAACTTTCTTTCCCAAAATTATAAACATAACTTCTGCCCCCGTTTTTCTTGCTTGGGATTTTTTATTCTTATTACACCATGACCGAGCCGTGAGGCGCCTACGTATCCTTTGTGAGGAATCAGGTCAAACGTAGTTCCCATTTCCTTTGTTTTTCTTGTGACTTTTCTTTTGTCTTTATTATCATTATTTTTCTTTTCTCCCTTTTTTCATTTTCATTACTGATTCCAAAAGAGGGGTATGAAAGAATAAATAAGGCTCAAAAGGGGAAGCAAAGGTTGAAGTGTTTGGATGGAAGAACAAATTGCCTCCGTCATTTCATTCTCCGATATCATGCCAAATGCAAACAAACAACAATTACAATTAAAAGAAATCATACATAATATCTCTTAACTGCGTCAGAATTGATAGCCATGTCGATGCATTTTCCTTCGATATCTGTTAAACATAAAACACCATTGGACAACACTCTGGCTATAATGAATGGCCCTTGCCAATTCGGGGCAAACTTTCCTTTTGCCTCAGCCTGATGTGGAAGGATGCATTTCAGCACTTGCTGGCCCACCTCAAACTTCCGGGGATGCACCTTTTTGTTGTATGCTCTTGCCATTCTCTTTTGATATAACTGGCCATGACACACAGCTGCCAATCTTTTTTCATCAATCAAGTTCAACTGCTCCAGACAAGTTTTGACCCACTCATCATCATCAATCTCAGCTTCAGCGACAATCCGAAGGGAAGGGATTTCAACTTCCGCAGGTATTACGGCTTCAGTTCCATATACCAACAAATAAGGAGTTGCACCTACTGAAGTACGGACAGTGGTGCGATAACCCAACAATGCAAATGGTAATTTTTCATGCCATTGCCTCGAACCTTCTACCATTTTCCGAAGTATCTTCTTTATGTTTTTGTTGGCTGCCTCAACTGCTCCATTCGCCTTGGGACGATATGGGGTGGAATTGCGGTGTGTAATCTTAAACTGTTGACATACCTCTTTCATCAAATTGCTGTTAAGATTAGCACCATTATCCGTGAGGATCACCTTTGGGATTCCAAATCGACAGATGATATTTGAGTGAACAAAATCGACCACTGCTTTCTTGGTCACAGACTTGAAAGTTTTGGCCTCAACCCATTTGGTGAAATAATCAATGGCTACCAGAATGAACCTATGCCCGTTGGATGCTGCTGGCTCAATTGGTCCAATGATATCCATGCCCCAAGCGACGAAGGGCCATGGGGCTGACATTGTGTGCAATTCCGATGGTGGAGAATGAATCAAATCTCCGTGTATCTGGAACTGATGACATTTGCACACAAACCTAATACAATCTCGCTCCATGGTGAGCCAATAATAACCTGCTCGGAGAATTTTCTTCACCAGCACATATCCGCTCATATGTGGTCCGCAGACTCCTGAATGTACTTCGGACATGACAGCCATAGCCTGTCTAGCATCTATGCATCTTAACAATCCCAGGTCTGGTGTTCTTTTATACATAACTCCTCCACTCAAGAAAAATCCACTTGCCAACCGTCGAATTATTCTCTTTTGATCCCCCGTGGCTTGTACTGGGTATATTCCCATTCTGATGTATTCCTTGATATCATGGAACCACGGTTCGCCATCCAATTCTTCTTCAATCATGTTGCAGTAAGCATGCTGATCTCATACTTGAATGTGCAAAGGATCGACATAGGCTTTGTCCGGATGGTGCAGCATTGACGCCAGGGTAGCCAAAGCATCGGCGACCTCATTATGGGCCCTTGGAATATGCTTGAACTCCACTGATCTAAACCGTTGACAAAGGTCATGCAAGCATTGTCGGTATGGTATGAGCTTCAGATATCGCATTTCCCAATCTCCTTGAATTTGATGTCCTAGAAGGTCCGAGTCTCCCAAGACCAAGACTTCCTGGACATCCATGTCTGCAGCTAACCTTAAACCCAAAATACATGCTTCGTACTCAGCCATATTGTTGGTGCAATAAAACCGAAGCTGAGCCGTAATAGGATAGTGATGCCCTGTTTCAGAAATAAGCACAGCTACTATCCCGACTCATTTCATGTTAGCAGCCCCATCAAAGAAAAGTTTCCAACCTGGTTTTTCGGCCTGTTCTAGCTCGTCAATATGCATCACCTCTTCATCGGGAAAATAAGTCCTCAGTGGCTCATACTCTTCATTGACCGGGTTCTCGGCCAAATGATCGGCCAATGCTTGGGCTTTCATCGCAGTCCGAGTCACATAGATTATGTCAAACTCTGTGAGCAAAATCTTCCATTTTGCAAGTCTTCCTGTCGGCATAGGCTTTTGAAAGATATACTTCAATGGATCCAAGCGTCAAATGAGGTAAGTAGTCTAGGATGACAAATAATATTTCAGTTTCTGTGCCACCCAAGTTAGGGCGCAACATGTCTTTTCCAGGTGAGTGTACTTAACCTCATAAGCTGTGAACTTTTTGCTAAGATAATAGATGGCTTGTTCTTTCCTGCCGGTGACGTCATGCTGCCCCAGTACACAACCAAATGAATTTTCCAAGACTGTCAAGTAAAGAATCAAAGGTCTCTCTGGTTCTGGCAGAACCAGCACAGGTGGGTTTGTCAAGTAACCTTTTATCAAATGCTTCTTGACACTCATCAGTCCACTTGATCGCAGCGTCCTTCCTCAACAACTTGAAAATAGGCTCACAAGTTGTCGTGAGCTGAGCAATAAACCTGCTGATGTAGTTCATCCTTCCTAACAGACTCATCACTTCAGTCTTGTTCCTCGGAGGGGGCAATTCTTGTATGGCTTTGATCTTTGAAGGGTCCAACTTGATGCCTCGCCGACTGACTATGAATCCTAATAGCTTTCAGTATGGAACACCAAATGCACACTTGGCGGGGTTAAGCTTGAGGTTGTACCTGCGAAGCCTCTAGAAGAATTTCCTCAAATCCTCGACGTGGTCGGCCTGATTCTTTGATTTTATGATCATATCATCTACGTATACCTCAATCTCCTTATGTATCATATCATGAAATACAGTAGTCATCGCTCTCATATAAGTTTCCCCAGCATTCTTCAACCCAAATGGCATTACTCGGTAGCAATAAGTTCCCCATGGCGTGATGAAGGCTGTTTTTTTTGCATCTTCCTCATCTATTAGAATCTGATGATACCCGGCATAGCAATCCACAAAAGATCCAATCTCGCGCTTGGCACAATTGTCAATCAGAATGTGGATATTGGATAGAGGGAAGTTATCCTTCGGACTTGCTTTGTTGAGATTGCGGTAATCGACGCATACTCTGATCTTGCCATTCTTCTTTGGCACAGGCACGACATTAGCCAACCAAACAGGATATTAGGTGACCCGGATAACCTTTGCATCCAACTGTTTGGTAACTTCTTCTTTAATCTTCACACTCATATCAGTTTTGAATTTCCTCAACTTTTGCTTGACGGGAGGGAACACTGGATCAGTGGGCAATTTGTGGACCACTAAATCAGTGCTCAAACCCGGCATGTCGTCATATGACCACGCAAAAACATCTTTGTACTCGATGAGTGCTTTGATTAACTCCTCCCGGATTTTTGGCTCGAGGTGGACACTTATTTTAGTTTCTCGGACGTTGTCTGTGTCCCCTAAATTGACGGCTTCTGTGTCATTCAGGTTGGGTTTATGTTTCTCTTCAAAGTGAATTAACTCCTTACTAATCTCTTCGAAGGCTTCATCCTCATCATCATATTCTGATTCGTAATCACAATCTACTTCTTGAACTATCATTTCGAAATCAGATTGATTTTTAAGACTGGGCTGAGGATTCCTTATGCTCACCATGTCATTAAGACCAGTATAAAAAGAACTGTACAGAAAAAGAAAAGAAGAAAACAAAATTAAAATAAAATAAGGAATGAAGAAGAAACTTTTTTATTTTATTGAATTACGGGATAACAAGGTTTCGCACTTTGATGAACACAACAAAAATAAAAGAAATCTGGACTACAACCCTGGAATAATCCAGAAAACAGGAAGGAAAACCGAGCCAACTACCAAGACTCCCTCCGAATAGGAAAAGGAGTAGCCATCCAATTGTAGATTTTTGCCTTTGGCCCCACAAACTGCACATCCGCCTTGCTGGACCCCTCCCCAACTTCTACCATGTTGATTTCGGTGAATAATATTTCAAAGCCTTCATTTAAGTCTCCATCTGCACCAATCAATGGCCCTGTAACCTTGGACAACCATTGCTTTTTGATGCTCGGCCTGACAAAAGATCTGGACAGGCGCGGGATTGGCTTGGGAAGGACCCAGACTCTTTTCTTCAACTTGCGGGCTCGTCTCACATCCGCCACTATAGGCTTGAACCCCAGCCCAAAGGTATCCAGATTTTTGGTCAAAGAATCGGTTGAACAATACCCTGAAGATCAGCCCCTAAACCTTTGCATGGCACAAACCCGTTTTTCAACATCTCCGAGGCTACCATGACAGTTGCAGCTGCTATTTTGGGAAGTGGGATGATTTAACCCTCGGGAACTTTGTCCACTGAAACCGTATCGAAGACCTGGTAAACCTAGGGCCCCTTGTCATCGTCAGCCTCTATGAAGGGTACGATGGCATCACTTACGGCGCTTGCATTATCTTCCCCATGTACTACGATCTCTTGCCTATCCCACTTGAATTTGACCATCTGATGTAATGTAGAAGGCACTGCTTTGGTGGCGTGGATCCAGGGTCGCCCCAACAGAAGATTATATGACACTGCCACTTCCAACACTTAAAACTCCATGGTGAACTCGACCGGACCAATTTTTAATTCAAGTACGATGTCACCCACTGTGTCTGTACCACCTCCATCAAACCCTCGAACATAGATGTTGTTCTTGTGAATTCTGTCACCATCGACCTTCAGTTTGTTCAACGTGGTCAAAGGACAGATATTGGAACTGGACCCATTATCAATCAGTACTCGAATGACTACCGAATCTTCACACTTCACGGTCAAATAGAGGGCTTTATTATGTTCTGTACCCTCCACGGGCAACTCATCGTCTAAAAAAGTGACCCTGTTGACCTCGAAAATCTTGTTTGCTATTTTCTCCAGATGGTTCACAGAGATCTTATCCGGAACGTGGGCTTTGTTCAGAATTTTCATCAATACCCGGCGGTGCTCATCTGAATGGATCAACAAGGATAACAACGAGATCTGTGCCGGGGTATTCCTCAACTGCTCCATAATGGAGTAATCTTGCGCCTTCATTTTCTTTAAAAATTCTTCCGCCTCTTCCTCGGTAACTGGATTCTTCGTCGCTACTGGATTGGCCCTTCTTAACTCTGCGAGAGCAAAACACCTTCCCGAACGAGTTAGACCTTGGGCTTAACACACTTCTCCTTTGACTTCTTTCCCTTTTTAAATCACCGTCACTCATTCATAATTCCAAGTAACAGCCTTGTTGTTGATCACTGGAAGCTGAGTTACCGGTTTTATAATAACAGGCTCTGTGTGAGCACCCTTCACGACCACAACAGGTTTACTTGCGACCCCCGGCACTACCACTTTAACTTTCTCTGGTTTCACTGCAACAATGCTTGACGATCCTCTCTCGGCTACCACAACTGGCTTATCATCTACCCCTTTCAATCGGACCACTGATTTCCCACTGGTTACTTTTTCCTTTGAGCTGGTTTCGCTGGAACGAATCATCATTACCGTTTGTGAAGGCTTCCTGGGCTCCCCCTCTTTGTGTAGCAACTCAATTATGTGTGTCTCATGGTGAGCTGGCAGTGGATTCTGATTAATATTTGGTGCTTCTGGGGCTTGAACCTCGATCCGATGAGTATCGATAAGCTCTTGTACAGCTGTTTTTAGTTTCCAACACTTCTCTATATCATGCCCAGGGACCCCTGAACAGTACTCACAACTCACCGGGTGGTCAAGATTTCTAGGGGGAGGATTTGGCATTTTAGGCTCAATTGGATTCAACATGCCCAACTGCCTCAATCTGTGGAAAAGACTGGTATATGATTCCCCTAGTGGAGTGAAAGTCTTTTTCTTCTGTGACCTCTCATTCTTGAGGGCTGGGTTTGGTCGGAAACCTGTCCCGGGGGGGTTTCTGTAGGCCCTTGGGGGTGGATATGTGTTTTGTGGAGCTGGGTATGGATTTTGTAGAGCCGGCACATGCCATGGCACATGTGCCGGAGTTTGGGTATAGGTTTGTGCATGATGGACGGAAAAATGGGGATTTGGCGGTGGGTAGTAATGTTGTGGAGGGCTATATGGAGTATGGGGTAATTTTGGTGGTAGGATCGTGGTTGGCTATAGTAGGGTGACGGGCCTCTAGATCCGAACCAGGCTCCGGACTCAACAGTCGTGACATCTTTTTTCTTCTTTTTCCCGAGCACACTCCCAGTGCCGCTTTGAATGGCCTGGGTGGTTGCCTTGATCGCTGAATAACTCATGATCTTGTTGGACATAAGCCCCTCCTCGACCATGCCTCCCATTTTTACAACCTCATTAAAAGATTTGCCAATTGCGGACACAAGATGACCAAAGTAGGTCGGCTCCAAAGCCTTCAAAAAGTAATCAACCATCTCGCTCTCTTTCATTGGGGGATCTACCCTTGCTGCTTGGTCCCTCCACCGGAAACCATATTCTCTAAAGCTTTCACTGTGCTTCTTCTCTAGTTTAGTCAAAGATAGTCGGTCTGGAATGATCTCAAGATTATACTGAAAGTGACAAGCGAATGCTTGTGCCAGATCATCCCATGTGTACCATCTTCCGTGATCTTGGCGGGTGTACCACTCCAATGCTGCTCCACTCAAACTCTGACTGAAGTAAGACATTAGCAATTCATCCTTTCCTCCGGCTCCCCTCATCTTACTGCAAAAACATCTCAAATGAGCCACCGGATCACCATGTCCGTTGTACAAGTCGAATTTGGGCATTTTGAACCCTGCCGGTAGTTGTACATTTGGGAACAAACACAGGTCTTTGTAAGCTACACTCACCTGACCTCCTAACCCTCTCATATCTCTGAAGGATTGTTCTATGCTTTTCATTTTTCTGAACATCTCTTCATGTTCAGGATTTCTGGCCGGTTTTTCTGTTTTCCCTGGTAGGTCAGAATGTGGATCATGTGGATAGGCTTCAGGCGCTTTGAAGGTAAGCTCCGGGGGATAATACTGGTTGTCATGCGCTTGGAACACAGGTTCACTCGGGGATTTATGGAGTGCAGTTGGTGGAGGTGCCACAAAGACAGGGGTGATTGGCGGAGGAGGGTATGGAATTGATTTTGGGGGTGGAGCTTGTGGCATATGAGAAGTAGTGCCCTGGTAGTGCTAATAAATGGGAAAACCTGGATCGGTGGTGGGATGATCCTGAGACTGAGCTAATGGTGGGGTAAAAGCCGGGTTAGCAGGGTAAGCTGGCGGTGATTGCCCTTTGGACCAAGCCTAGTACATTTCAGCCATCTGTTGCTTAAGCTTGAGCATCTCCTCTTTCATTTTATAGAGGTCCAACTCCTCTACCTCAACACTAGTGTCGACATCTGGGATAGACATGATTTCTGGTATTGGTCCCTTCGATCTGGTTTGGTAATGATAATGTGTCAGTATCCTCTAAATAAACTAACTGCTTGAATTCTCTGGAAATCAACAAACTTGTTAGTTTTTAGAGTTTAACACATATGCAATTACACGTCGGGATGCAATGCACCTAGGCAATTAACCATTTCTATCATGTATTTGCTTCGGTTGCGTGCGTCATTACGGCCTCTCATAGTTGTGCCCCTTCTTTTAAGCTTCCTTTATTCTTATTTATTTTTCATTTTCCCCTTTTCTTTTTTAGTGGTGGTCGAATCCTATAGAGATTGCCTACGTATCATGTCCCCGCATGAATCAGATCGTGCGTAGTTCTACCCGAGTGCGGAAAATAAAGACACCATTTTTGGATTCTTCAATCTTCATAAGCAAAACGTTCTATTACAAGGCAAAACATTTTTGAAAGGAAACTGACAGGCTTGATACAGACTACAGACTTTATGCAAAAAGGGAAATACAAACTCCAACAGATAATAGACTCTGAAGACAAGGAAAATATAGACTCAAACTATGAATGTCTCAAAGTTTTGAATTTTGGCGCCCGCGGGGCATCGTTCGGCCTCGCCGCGGGCTTTGGTGCAAGGCCCCTTTGCAGATCTTTCAAATCTTCCATGATCTGGTGGACATAAATCATTATTGAAGCAAAGAAGGTGGTACGGGACATATCCTCACAAGCTAGGCACGTTATGGTGATGTAGTGCCCGATATCGTCGATTCTTCCCTTGATTTTGTCCCTTTCCATAAGCAATCGCTCTATTTGTTGATTCTGCGTCCCCAACACTTGAGCGTTATAAAAGAGTTGATCCTGAAACTCATTCATCTGTTTCTTCATTCGGGCCATCAGATCATAGTATCGCTTCCTTTCTGTTCTGGTATCTCGGGCTTGTCTGAAGATCCACTCTTCGTAGTCCCTCTTCATTTGTTGCATGAACCGTACTTGCTCTTCTGTCTTCTTTATCCATTTCACTTGGATTCTCGCTAGACCAGTTTTAGATTTTTCTAGGTCTTCTTGATACTCGAGGACTTTCTTCTTTAGACCGTTTATGAGCCTTTTCTCAGCCCGGCTTCTCTCCTGGCTTCTGGCAGCTATTTTCATTTCCTGGATTTGAGTTTTGAGGACCTCATTTTCCTGAGCTAGTTTTCTCCTTTCTCCCTCATCTGCAGCGATATGCAAATCTTTCTCAATTTCAAATCCATAACTTGCTTCTCCAACTTGCCTATTGTCACCCTGTACTCGTGTTCTTTAGCCAACCAATCCCACTATTCTTGTGACTCCTTGACAAACTCCTGGAGATGGGGTCTTTTAGCCGGCCTTTCGTGCTCAAGTTCTCTCTTGTACCAAGCAAGGTATCCTGGCGCCACTTCGCCTTTGGCCCGATCCTGCACGCAAGTATCTGTTTTTAAATATTGGCATTCACTCCAGATCTGACAGACTCTTACTTCAGGAAACTGTCCGTCAGGGCTAATCTCAATTACTTGAGCATTAAGATCTTCCTCCTGTGGCACTGTTTGGCATCTCCCGAGTTGTCTCAAAACCCGATATGGCGCGTGGGGCTGAATGCTCTTGAGCCCCATCAATAGAAAGTGGGTCCTAGTTGCCGGCATATATATGACCCCATCAACGGGCAACCATCCTAGCATCCACTGTATTTGGCTGGCGGTGAGGATCCGAAAGAATGATGTCCACGTCGTAACTCCCTCGGGTAGACTGACCCCCTTGATTCTTGTGTGGAATTCTTCTATGCAAGTTTTCTTCGAGGCACCATAACTCAAGAGCTGGGAACGGTGGCAGAGATGCTCAGTCATACATATTTGTAGTAACAAGTTACACCACTCGAAAAAGTTCTCTCTGGCTTTGCAGGCTGTGAGAGCTCGGAAGATATTAGATACTATCATAGGTGCAAGAGTGCTTTCATCTTGAGTGAGCAAGGTACTGACGACCCCGGCTATTTTCAAATCAATGTTTCTGTCTTTCCTTGGAAACACCAAAAGTCCCAAAAAGGTTATCATAAAAGCCACTCGTCTATGCTCATCCCATTTCTGACGGTTACTTTTGTTGCATATCTTGTTACCCGGATTATTGAATTCTCCGACATGACCGTATCTGTCGTATATGAAGCGCGGATTACAAAAACCCGCGGCCAAATCTGGGTTATAGACCGTCCTGGGTATCTTTAATGAATCTAAAAACCAATGCGTGGTGACAGCTCTTGGAGCAACCAGGTATTTTTGCCTTATCGGAACTTTAGCATTTCCGATGTACCCGGCTATTTCCTCCAAAGTCGGGGTGAGTTCAAAATCGGGGAAGTGGAAGACATTGTGTGCCGGGTCCTAGTAGGTGACCAAAGCTCTTATGATATCCCCCCGAGGCTGGATTTCCAATAAACCCGTAAGACCTTTTAGAATTTCTTGACCTCATCTTGCCCCTTACCACCTAAATCATCCCACCATAGCCGCAACTCGAAAAGGATTTTAGTCATTATTGAAAAAGGTTCATTTTGCATCGTGCTCATCCTGCACATTTATTAAGGTGATTAAGAAATAAAATTCATTTGACTCAACAAATTGACTATTTTTAATTTGTTCACAGATTAAAAGGAAGATCCGGTTCCGAACACGGCTTTTCAGCACTTCGGGAACGAAGATTTTAAGGATGGGTGAGTCAACCGGTCAAAAATCCAAAAATGACTAAAAGTGGCCGTTTATGCAAAGTCAGCCTTCCGGCGTCCCTTTCGAGAACATTCGGCTATTTTTGCCAAAAACGACATTACTCGATTTATTATTGACTCTTTTTTCAAATTGAAATAAAAGATCCGGTTGAAAACATGGCCTTTCAGCGCTTCCGGGAGGAAGATTTTAAGGTTGTGCCCGCAAACCATTTAAAAATGACTCAGGGTGGCTGTTCTTGTGAAAATAGCCTTCCGGTGCCCTTTTGGGGATATTCGGCTTATTTTAAGCAAGAATGGCATCACCCGACTTATTTGTGACAAAAATTTTGACATTTTTGTAAAGAGGGGTTGGACCCGATGAGAGTTGCCTACGTATACCGCACCCTGTGAGAATCAAACCGGTGTAGTTCGGGAAAATAAACTATTTTTTAAAACAAGACCCTTTTTCCTTTTCTTTTCTTTTTTTTGGCTTTTTTTGAGTAAGACAAACTATAAAATATTTTTTTCTTAAAATTTCGGCAGAGTTTCGACAGCATTCGGGCTTTGTATTTCTAAAAGTAGGCAGTCAACTTTCTACACTATTATTTCTCTTTCTTTTTTTTCAATTTTCCTGATATTCAGAAACCGGTCAGCATAAACAAATAAATGCACGGAAAACAAATAAGATGCATCAGGATGGTCTTTTTCATTTCAGGTTGCTAGTCCTAGACGGACCTAACCCCTGTGTTGAGTCCCCTAAGTCATATGCAACATGTTGCAAATAAGCGTTCCTACTAGGGATCCGGCATGAAGTCACGTTATTCTAGGTTCAAAGCCTAGGTATTTGTTATAGACTGTGTACCCGAGCGGACAACTCGAGTCGAGGAGGGGGAAACGTACCGGGGACGCGCGAGATCGTCCGGCTTTGTAACTTGTCCGACCTCATTCTTATTTCAGGGTATGACACTAACAGAATAGGGAGTCTCAACCAGTGAGCACATCCCCGGAGGTGAGAAGAGAAGGGTTTCGGCACAGTTTATATACAGTTCAGATAATAACAAAGCGATAAAGCATTTAGCACATTTAGCGTGAAATACGTAGAAAAATCAGATAAAGCCAAACATAACAATTATTCTAAGCTCGAATTCTTAAACCCTGAACCAGAAATTCCAGTATTATCCCCAGCGGAGTCGCCAGAGCTATCACACCTCCTTTTTACCTGCGCTCGCCGGGGCGTAAAGGAGTTTTTTCCACTTAAAGGACAATCGGAATGGGATTTATTATTGAGATTCAGAGTCTCCACTTGGGAGATTAATGGTGTCCCAAGTCACCGGTTGAATCCCGAACCGAGGAAAATATGACTCTGTTAACAGTCCGCGAACTAGAAATCCGAGTAAGGAATGTTGTTAACCTGGGAGAAGGTATTAGGTATTCCCGGATTCCGTGGTTCTAGCACGGTCGCTCAACTGTCGTATTTGATTTTATCTGATTTCAAAACATGCTCTAGCTTATGTGCTTTTTATTCGCTTTAAAACCGCTTTTATTATTATATTTATTTTAAAGGGATTACATCGTCGTGAAAACGCATCTCGAACCACGTCGCAATCAATGCGCACCTGAGTTTAGGAATGTAATTTCATTAAAATCGCACCTAAAGGGTCTAACGCGTTATTATTTGGGGAAGGTCGTGAAATTCGCTAAACGACCCTCCCGAATTCTAAGTATTTTCATATAATATTTATTGAGGGCCCCGCATTTTGTATTTTTGTTTGGCAAGGCTCGTCTCATCATTTTATTAAAAGGTCAACCTAAAAGTGACTATGATTTTCTATTTGTTTGTCTCTAAAAAATTTCCCTAATTAATTAAGAACTGAATTATACCAGGCTAAACTATACATTGAATTTTAAAACAGATCCAAATCTACGTACTAAACGGGCCTACTTGAAAGCTGCAGTGAATGGGAATCGTTCCCAGCTTTGGAAAGGGGAGTTACTTGGGCCTATGGAGAGTAAAACAGGCCCAAACAGCCGTAGCCCCCTATACCAATATCGAATCCTGGCATGGGAAAAACAATCCAAACAGGCTAAGAGGCCAGGAACAAAGTGTTATTAACTCAAAACCTTCTGATTTCTCTATCTAAGTTGCTCAAAACCAAAATTGAATTAACTAGGACCAAAAGGAGATATCCATCAAGATTAGTCTAATAGTTTACTCAAATCAGGTAAATACAATAAACTAACTATGAATCATGCTTTTCCGGTTCCAATTCGACATTCAAATTCATGCAACGTTCAATTAATAATAGTGAGGCTAGACAAGGCTACATAATTCCAAAAACAAGTGTTAACCTAAATATCTAAACACTAACAGGGCCCACGCAACGATATAGACACCATGAACGATTTTCATACATCTCAGATTAACTAAGAGACCACCCTCATCACACACATGCTTAAGACTTTAACACACTACTGGATTCAATGCCTACCTACTGGTTTCAACTCAATGTTGTTATTACAAGTGAAATCCATGAACTTCTAAACCATTGTCCATTCCAGCCTGCTTTTAATTCCGGAATTATACCATACAAAACGAAATTAAATCAATACTATAATAGTTCTATCAGTTCAGTAAACAAATACAAATTATTTACTACTACTTTACTAACAGCTTAAACACATAAATTCCAAAGAAGACCATTTCATTTCAGCTTTCAATTCAAATGGCTACATTGGGCCAGTTTCAGGCGTGTACCTGGATTGGAAAAACAGAACAAAAGAAGGAAGAACAGTCAGCAGCAGCGGATGACACAACAACACCAACAGCAAATCACCAGCAGTAATGGAATAGTTAAAACAAAAACCAACACAGCAATACCACTCTCCAAATCAGAAATACACCCAAACCAAAGACCACACTAATTTGTAGAACCAAACAGCAATACGGACGCCTAAACAGAACAAACTGAGCTCGGATAAGTTCAGAAACAGAATCAATAGACTGCCAAATAGATTCAACAATCAAAAGGGGTCAAGAACTAGTGCTTGGAATCTAAATTCTGCCTAGAACTCAATGGAACAGTACCATTTCTTTTAAACTATCTCTCAGAACTGATTCAAGACTCAAAAATGTTCTCTCAGATTGACTTTTCCTCTCTCCAAGTCTCCCAATGCCTATCTCTCTATCTCTTCTCACTTAATCTTTTAACTCTCTGTCTTCTCTCTATATCTTTTTTTTCTCTAAGGTCTGCCCAAAAGAAAAAACCAAGACCAGACTCCAAAAGCCCCCCTTTTAACTCTGTCCAGACCCTTATTTATACCAAGACTCTGGCCTTCCAGCCTGTAAGAACACTAGGCAGAATTAAGAAACTAATTCTGCCCATGATACCTTTAGCACTCCACTAGAGTATGTTTTCCCCATTACCTCTTGTCTTTTCCTTATTTAATGTTCAAACAGGCATAGACAACATATTTTAATCAATCCTTTTAAGCCTTCCCCTACCATTATGTTTTGTTCCCCATTAGCACTTAAATAAATGCATTAATTTAATGTTACCTTAGCACTTACTGGACAGAACACTTAAATTTAAAGTCCAAATTACCCCCTGATGCCCTAAACTATTATCCTACATGAACCCCTTTCAATTTGTACCAAACCCTTCGGCTATAACCAATTCAAACTATCAAATTCCTAACAACTGACTCCTAACTCAACTGAACAGATTACAAAACATCAGATTTGCAAGACTAGTAGACCTCCTGATGACCAACTAGGCAGGTAATCGACAGTATGAATAGCAAACAAAGGGAATCACACACTATAGAACAAGTTTTAATTCACAACAGTTCTGACTAAACCCAACTACTCTCAACATGAGCCTGCAATTAGAGATGAGGCAAAGCAAGTGTCATGAAAAGAAACCTGATTAATAGCACAAGTCTAGATTCAAACAATCATGAACCATTTCCTAAGCATTAGGTCTATTGTACAGGCCAACATCACTGATTAAGGAATCATAATGACAAAGTAATTGGTAGCCTGACTTTAAACCAAACTAACCGGACACAAATTAGACCAGTTCTTGACAAATTCAACTTACAAACTGGCCCAAATTGGAACTTAGACTACTGACCATAATTCAAATGGGAAATTCATGCAAATTTATAGAAGAGGAAGGGACAGAGTAAACAAACGGAACTACAAGAGTGAACAATCAAAATTGGACGTAAAAGACTTACCCGAATCACAACTCGATTAAAAACCTCGAGGATCTTCCCACTTTCAAGCCGAGACGGACTTTAACCATGTGTTTTCGAAGGAAAATAGCATGGCTAAAGTCAGTCTCTCTGACTCAAAATTCATGGAACCTGGCCTGCCTAACTTCGATCTGGAATCCGAGCTGCCCCACGATGATTTGAAAAGAATTGATCAAGGATTCATGGTGAGGGGGTCCAGGAGATCACAGGGTGTGAGTTTAGGGGCTATTGGGTAAGCTAGGGTTTTGCTCGAATCTTCGTTTGAAGATTCGAAGCGTCTAGTACTGATTCGAAGAAAACTAATTCGGGATTTGGAAAGAGGATGTCGTGAGGAGGCTGTGGTGTAATTTTGGGGTTAATCGGAGAAGGTAAGGTTTTTGGACGATCTTCGATTGAAGATTCGAGGAGTTATAGTATGATTCGAGGCTAATGGAGTGTGGAATCGGAGAGGGGGGAGCAGGGTGGTTCAGGGATGTATTTCTGGGGTTGTTTGGCCACCGTCTGCCGCCGTGGGCGATTTTTGGCGGGCGGAAGGCGGTGGTGTGTGGTGGTGTGTGTTTTGGTCTCTGAAGAGACGAGAGAGGGTGGGGGCTCTAAGGGGGTGGGGTTCGTTTGGATCCCTTATATACATACGTGGGGATTGGATCCAAGCCGTTCAATCAAGTGAGATAAATAGCTTGGATCAATTCCCTTATAGGAAACGATGTCGTTTGGTTTCGTTGGGGGACTGGGTCGATCCGGGGACAAATGGGTTGGGTTGTGGGGATTGTGCTGAGGCGTTGGATCAAAACGATTCAACGGTTGGGATTTGTTGATCCTGAAACGCTGTCGTTTCGATTGAGCTGATGGCAGACTGGGTTAGGATGGGTATTGGGGTGTTTGAATTGGGCTGTAAGGATTTGGGCCTTGGGGATTTAAATTAATTTGGGCCCAATTCCGATTTCTTTTTCTATTTTTTGTTCTTTTCTACTTATTTCCTTTTTTAATTCCTAAATTACAACCAAAATCCTAAATTAAATCATAAAATCGACAATTAACTTAAAATATTAATTAACTCTTAATAATAATTATCACACGAAAATAAACACCAATAAAGATAAAATCACACAATTTGGACATTAAATGCTAAAAATGCAAAGTACATATTTTTGTGATTTTTTCATTTTGTAAAACAAACTTAATTGTTTAATTAATTCCTAAATTGTAAAATTAAATCCTAAATGCACATGCAACACATATTTTTGTATTTTTCTTAATTAAAGTAGAAATAAACATGCACAGACAAAATACAAATAAATCACAAACAACACAAAACCATTTTATTTTGAATTTTTGGGAGTAGTTCTCGTAGGGCAAAATCACGTGTTCACAATAACTAAGAGAAGGAGAGATAGGGAGAATTTATAGAAGAGAGGGAATAGATCTGTATAGCTTCAAAAGCGTGTTCCCTAACATTTAGAATTTAAAATCGAAATGCAAAACATGCTGAAAATAGAGAAAATAAAATAACTACTTTTTCCGCCAAATCTAAAGGTTCAAATAATCCTACTCAGTTGTCCTACTCTGCTTCCACGTCAACTGCTACCGTAATATGTGCATCAAGCTTATTCTTCTAATCTTCTTTCATTCTTATTTGATTTTCAGCGTGTTACCATAATATTATTTCATTTTAATGGATTTGAGATCACCTTTATAGATCGAGTTCTCCTGATTTCGATGTTTGTTTCTTTCCGATTTTGATTCTTCAATGATCCTCCTTTATATGATGTTTTCTATGTCTTTCAATCATCCATTTAATGCAACTTGATGTTACATCTCGCATTTTTTGTACGTTAAAATTTTGTCTTCAGTTAATTGATATAGACTCGGGGATGAGATTAACTCGAGGTTAACATATTTATGCCATTTATAACAATCAATAAGTAAGTGTCATGAAGGATAAAGGGTACATGGATTAAAGAAAATGAGTTTCGTTGAAGGTTGTTGATTTGGGATAAAATACGGGTCGAGCGATAATACCCGATATTTATGGACTAGTACCATACAAGGTACTATATGGCCACGATAGTATAATGTATAAAGTATATTAAAAATAAGTAGAATTTTAAGTAATTTGAGATAGTTTTTAATTATGTGGGTAATTGATTAATTATCGGGTAATGAGATATTACCTAATTAATTATAGATATATAGGGTAATGGCTGCATGTGGCAGCCCCTCCATTTAAAATAGATGACTAATAACCTTAATTGAAAGATGGCAACATTTGAATTGAATAATCTATTAGACTCTTCAAGTCTTATCTGTATATTTTTGTATTTTAAAGCTTCATCACATTTTGGTAACATTTAGAACAACATCTCTATGAGATACTACTTTTAACTCATTAAAATATGAGTTACTACTCTATGCGTAGAACATCTCTTAATGCGTAAAACTTTGGTTTAATTTCTCTTTTCCTTGCCTTCCTGCTTCGACGTGATTCAAAGGTCCCTCCCGTCCAATTTCTAGCTTCCTTCTTTGCTTCTTTGGAGTTAAAGAGTGTATCAAGAAGCCATATGTTACAAACGAATACTCCCCTACTTCGATTCGTCGTTACGTGTTGTCGCAATTGACGTGTGTTGAAAGGATTGTCAAGAGAATTGGCTCAGGTATGTTAAGACTAAGTTTTTCCTTCATTTTAGCATGATCGCGTCATTACACAAGTTTGATAACGAGCCATAAAAAAAAATTCATATCCCAGAATTTACGTATATTTTGCTAGTCTCACAAGTTTCTTTCAACGTAGTTAAAAGTGTTTGTTATCTGAATTGGTCCATAACTTTTGCACGTTTGAAACATATGTATGATTCAATTATTTTCTAAGTCTCAATGACACGTTTAGACAGTTTAGCTAGGCGGTATCAATCGGCTTATGTTCTTTTAGAAGAAATTGATTCATTTCCTGTAGTCAAACAAAAAATATTAACTGATCCCACACTACACACACAACCCATATATAAGAAGTCCTTAGGCCTACTGATTAAGTCGTCCAAGATCCACTTGCTATTCATGAGCTGAAGAGTTAGCTTTGGATTATTTGAGAAAAAAAATGATTTGATAACTAACTTCTTGTTCATTTTGGCATGTGTTTTTTTTTGATATTTTGAGTATTTTCTTCTACCAGTCAAGAGAGCAGAGAATTTATATATACAGTATTAATGTATTTTTACTACCATCGAGCTATAATCGATGGGCAGGTCCTTATTGAGCAACCTCTGATCAGATGGTAAGTTATATACCGAGCCTGCTGTGGCCGAGCGCTTATGAGCAAGTCCAGTTGGTCGAGATACAGAGCCTAGTACGGCCGAGCGCCTATGAGCGAGCCTACTACAGCAGAACATATATATATATATATATATATATACCAAGCCTTATAGGGCCGGACAGCTATTTTACTCACTATATTGAGAGAGTTGAGTCAATATCAACTGACGAGCATATCCTCAGATTATCTTTGATCCCCAGTTGCTTTCAGTTATTATATTATCAGTTCAGTTTCAGCTTCAGTATATTGTCTTACATACTCGGTACATTATTTGTACTAACGTCCCTTTCTGGGGGGGCTGTATTTCATGCGTGCAGGTTCAGACAACAGACGGGTAGACCTCCCTAGTAGGTATTTGCCCGAGTTCAGCTTTATCGGTAAGCTCCCCGTCCTACGGAGTTGCCGGGTCTAGAAGTTTTGGTGTGCATCTTGTGTATATATGTAGATAGGATATGGGTAGGCCGGGGCCCTGTTCCGATTACAGTACATCTATCAGTAGAGGCTTGTAGACATATCCTGTTAGTTAGTGCAGTATGTTGGGCCTGTAGGCCCTGTATGTAGATTTTGTTGTCTTGTCAGTAGTAGTAATTATGACGGCCTTGCCAGTCCAACCTTATGTTGACATTTAGTCAGTGTTAGTCTCTATTCAATTTTATAGTTTGCATCGCATGTTATCTTGTAATGTGGCCCATGGCCAAAGTATGACATTACATGTTCAGAGACTCTTAGTCGCAAGTGATACGTAAGGATAAGTGAGGCACTGAGTGCCGATCTCGCCCCTAGGCTTGGGGCGTGACACTTGATTTCTTCATCAAATTCCTTTTTCGTATGCAACGTCCCCATATTCTTTGATGGCTTGGGAAAGCGAAATCAAATCATTAATCATAATAGTTAATTGTTTGGATTAGGTATTATTGAAATCATAATAGTTAATTCTTGTTGACTTGCCTTCAGAATCAATACCTCTATTCAATCACATAATGGATCCTAATCAACAATCATCCCAAGTGACCCAAATCATGAGACCACACTGTTTAAATACCCATAAGTCATTCCATACCCTCTTCATGCCGTCTATAGTAACTCCAACTGATACACTTGCGCTGCTTAGATCTTTTGTGAATTCGAAGTTTTTTCTCCTTCTTCGCTGACCCGTTGATAACATAGAAATGCTCTCAGTACCCTTCACACAGCCACATAACGAACCTAAAAATCCATAAGCACCACACTTAAAATCTCGAATCCACTAGAATCATTATTGAGATTCACCCACTCTAGTCCAGTCCCGATTATTTAACCAAACCACTAGTACTCCGCTAGCACATGAGCACTCCAATGAAGCAACTGGGTGAATACTTTCCCTTGTACATCACATCCATCAAATCCCCTTTTCAAATTACCCCTGATGTTTTCTCCCCTTAGTAATAACTAATTCCCCAACATACTGATAACCCAAAATGGCAAAGGTACATCACCACATGACCCAATTATAGACGGCAGGCTCCTCCATTTAGCTTAAGCCACAATCACATAAATCTAGAACCCACAATGACTCCTCCTCCTCAGTTACCATGATCTCGCTCGGTTGCTCAGCCAAATTTCTCATAAGTTCTTGTTGCACTAATCATAACACATCCCGAATTATCAGCCACAATGGTACACTCGGCCTCTTGAATGTTGTACATCTTCTTCAAGCGATTCAAGCTCATATCGCAATACATGCATCCCATTTGATAGAAGGCAGAACCCTTTATAGGAACTCCATCAGGAGTCATGCACCTCCTAGCCTTCTCACAAGAGATATCCCACCCGTGTAACCTTATACCGACATCCTCCAACGACATATCCATAACCACGTCCATTATGAAATCAATTGATTATCCTAGGCCCACACTCATCCGCCAGCTGCAAGAGTATGTTCATCCAATTAGCATCAATTAAAGGTCCAACAATATGTTCCAAACTCGAAGACATGTTGCCTCCCAAAACAATAATCAAGCTTACTCATCCCTCTACGTTCCAAGCAAACTCTTCCCGTCACATTCAAACTTCCTAAGCAAACTACTCGATCTCTGTTGCTTGTACTGGACCTTCTAACAACTCATCTACCGCGAGACATAACCCTCCACCCTTTTTCATCCTTCGCTACTAAAATACTACCTCAAATCATAATCCATCTCTGTAGCATCCGAACTAATGAATTGCCACCAACTCTAAGACTCCATAAATATCATCTTTCTCGATCCATCAATACTAGAAACACTAGTTC
This sequence comes from Nicotiana sylvestris, assembly GCF_000393655.2. Classification (NCBI taxonomy): domain Eukaryota; kingdom Viridiplantae; phylum Streptophyta; class Magnoliopsida; order Solanales; family Solanaceae; genus Nicotiana; species Nicotiana sylvestris. The sequence goes on from NC_091058.1 coordinate 63,187,981, forward strand.
GACTTTGAAGCTGCCACACACTACCATCTCTAATACCCGTTTCTTAGGTACCATTTCACAACACCCCACCCTGAAGGCAAACCATTAAAGACCATTACACCGACGAGTTGTATTTAAATAAAGACGACGACACCACAACACAATAAGAATTCCACCAAGTTTGAAAATATCCAATCTCGCTACTCTATCAAGCAAAGCCTGAACATACATAGTCCGAACCTCTAAACTATGAACTGAGAAATTCTCCTCTTGGGACATTCACTAATGCAACACATAATAAGCATCCTACCATTCAAACCAGCACTGCGCGATAATAATGCTTGAACATCACAATACACTATGCATAGCCTCAAAACCATAGGCAACTCTAACACTGGGCTAAAAGAACAGAACACCCCTCTACAAGGCGACGATAATAGTCCTTCCGAATACACAGGGAAATACATCCCACACCATAAATGTAGCACCACTATAACACCTCGATGCCCAATTGATAACAAGCGTTCAATATCGTATAAGAATGAGTAGGAAGGAAATGAAGACATAAGATTAATTGAAATCAAACCGCACAATGAAGAATACAGAAAGAAAGTTCTCCTAACAGCCATGTAGCCTCTAGAAGATGAGTGCAGATGTTTTCGTACCAATTTGCAAGACTCTACTAGACTTACTTATGATTTGTGAGATCTAAGTGAATTTAGCGCTCTAATACCAAGCTGTCACAACCCATATCCAATATCTCTTATGGCAATACTTTCTTGCCATAAATCAGTGTGAATAGAAGAAACAAGTAAAGACATCAGCTTAGTTCCTTGAACATTGGACAGGTAGTCAGCAACTATGTTCTCCTTGCTCTTCTTATATTGGATCTCAAAGTCAAAGGATAGTAGCTTGGCAATCCACTTAACTTAAGAGTCTGTATGGAGATTTGCTCTAAGAGATACTTTAAAGCCTTCTAGTTAGTCTTTACAATGAAATGCTGACCCATAAGATAGTGGGACCGCTTGCTCACAGCAAAAACAAGAGCCAAAAGTTTTTTCTCATAAACAGAAAGAGTAGCATGCCTAGGGTCCAAGACTTTACTGATGAAAGCCACAAGATGACCCTTTTGATGAGCACAGACCCAATACATGTGCCACTAGCAATAGTTTCTATCAAAAGGGAGTAGAATAGTTGGGCAAGGCCAACACATGAGCAGTTGCTAATGGAGTCTTTAAGGCAATGAAGGCTTGTTCAGCCCTGGTGGACCAAATGAAGCCGTCTTTCCTAAGCAACCTAGTGAGAGATCGGCTAATAAGACCATAAATCCTGATAATCTTCCTGTCATACCCATCAAGGCCAACAAAGCCTCTTAGTTGCTTCATTGTGGTAGGCACATGCCACTTTTGGACACCCAAAATCTCCTTTAGATCAGTGAAAACTCATGCAGCTGATATGAAATGCCCAAGATATTCCACATTTGCCACTCATAAAACACATTTAGATTGTTTAGACAACAAGATGTTGTTCACCATAACTTCAAACACTTGATGGAGATGCTGGAAATGGTCTTGTAAGTGAACACAATAGACCAAAATGTCATTAAAAAAACCAACACAATCTTCCTTAAAAACTATTGGAACAGATGATTCATAAGGCATTGAAATGTAGGTGGAGTATTTGTTAAACCAAATGGCATAACCAAGTATTCATAATGGCCCAAATGAGTTTTGAAAGGAGTTTTTGGAATGTCTTTAGGCACCATTCTAATATGATGCTAACCTGACCTTAAATCTATTTTAGAGAAGATTGTAGCCCTAGTTAGCTCATCCAAAAGGTCATCTATAATGGGAATAGGGAATTGTGCATTGATTTAACTCTCTATAATCAACACACAATCTCCATGAGCCATCTTTTTTCCCTACTAAGACCACATGTGAAGAGAAAGGACTATTACTATACTGAATAACATTTTGTTGCAACATTTCTCTTACCAACTTCTCTGTGATGTCTTTCTTCATAGAAGAATACCAATAGGGCCTAATGTTGATTGGTTTAGTCTCCTCTTGTAATGGTATTCTGTGATCAAAAGCACCCATTTATGGAGGAAAAGTTGTGAGGTCATTGATGATCTGTTGATACTGAGTGATCAACTCCTTAAGTGATCCTAGTAAAGGCTCTTCTGAAGGCAAAAACTAATTGCTATGGTCCCTCATAGATGTAGATGTAACCAACTGCAACATAAAGAGTTGAACCTCCTCATTGCAGCCCTTATTGATAGCCTTGGAACTTGAGAGTTTACAGTCCTCAGTAACCCTTTTCAACATATGATGTTTGCCCTGATAATTGGAGGACATAGTAAGTTCAGTGTATAGAAGATAGTAAACATAGCAAAAAATGACACTATCTTTATTTCAGGTGAAATTAAAATTGAATCTGGCATATTTTAGATTCAAGAATCGTGCATAATCTAAAAAGATTATATCTTCTCTATTTTTTTATTACTGAGATTAGCTTTTTATCTTTTTCGTTTTTGGGTCATCTGAGATTTAGTTTTCTTGAAGAAAGATTGAATCTTTCTTGTTTTGGGTCATCTGGGATTAAGCTTTCCTTGAAAAAGATTGAACTTTTCCTGTTTTTGGTTGTGTGGGATCGAACTTTCTTACCCCTTTAGCTGCATTATACTCTGAATTAACGGCTAGTTTTATATTCTTGTTGTATCTGTACACAGGATTTTGTTGGTAGAGTTCTGACTTTATAGTGATTTTGTTAGGCTCTTTTGATTCTTCGATCTACTTGTTCATCAAGTTTTTAATTGAGTTTACAGTGATTTTTATCGAGCTCTTTGGATTCACTGATCTACTGCGCAATCGAAATTTTGGCTTGATTTTGCTAATCGTCGGAAGCTATGTCAGGTCCATTAGATTGATTTTCTTGATCAGATTGTATTTGTGCTTGTTATATGCATACTTTTACTATATTTTAAATAATTGATCAGATTGTGCTGGTTTCGATTTTGATATTGTTCTCCTCCCTTTCTTTTGCTCAACAATCTGTGAAATCCTGATGTTAGTATCTTAGTTTTCTTCTTCTCCTTTCTTGGTACATTTTATATTGTTGGGACTATACTAGTGGTAGCGGTGATAGCTCCTTCTGGTTTTTGGGTTGTGGTATTTTCTGTGTTTTCAGGAATTCTCGGAGTATCGGAGACAAATTGGGCGCACGAGCACTGGCAAAGGAGAGCAACCTGGGCGAGTGTCAGCAAAGGGCGGTAGGAAGTGGTGCGTGAGCGTACAACTGCATCGAGTACAGCAAATCAGCCACAGGTTTTGTTATCGGGATATTGTACCTCCTGTTTTACTGTTTCCCTTTTGGTGTTAGCTAAATTACGGTTACTTTACTTCGCAATAGTTAAACCTTTCAACTAGGATACTAGTTACCACTTGTTTCCTTCTAGTTTGATTTGCGTACGTTGTGCACTAGCGAGTCTTTTCTAGATTGTTGTAGGTGTAGTGGCTGCAGTCTGGGATGATAGAATAAGGGCATGTCCTCGGGTGGGGCAGAGTGTGGGGCTGGGGTTAGGAGGTGGGTCGGGTAGCAGGGGAGGTAGAGGGGGCAAGGGAGCCTATAGGTTGAGAATCGGGTCATGGAACATAGGTTCACTAACGAGTAAATCCATAGAGTTGGCGAAAATCCTGCAGAAGAGGAAGATTGATATAGTGTGTGTCCAGGAGACTAGGTGGGTCGGATCGAGGGAGAAAAACATGGATGGGTATAAGTTGTGGTACTCTGGTGTCCTGAGGGGTAAGAATGGAGTGGGTATCTTGGTAGATAGTCATCTTAGAGAGTCCGTGGTAGAGGTCAGGCGGGTGAATGATAGACTAATGACTATTAAGTTGATGGTGGGTGAGGGTACTTTAAATGTTGTTAGCACGTACGCACCGCAAGCAGGCTTGGATGAGGATATTAAGAGGCGCTTTTGGGAGGGGTTGGATGAGATTGTTCGTAGTATACCGCCTTCTGAGAGGTTATTCATAGGAGGAGATTTCAATGGTCATATTGGGTCATCTGCAGGTGGGTACACTGAGGTGCATGGCGGCTTTGGTTTCGGAGAGCGGAACGGAGGGGGCATTGCGCTGTTGGACTTTGCCAAGGCTTTCGATCTAGTCATTGCGAACTCGAGTTTTACGAAGCGGGATGAACATTTGGTTACTTACCAAAGTTCGGTGGCGAAGACTCAGATTGACTATCTCCTCCTCAGGAGATGCGACAGAAGGTTGTGCGAGGACTGCAAGGTTATCCCAGGTGAGACCCTCTCAACGCAGCATAGGCTTTTGGTGATGGACATTTGTATTAGGATAAGGAGGAAGAAGAGGTCAGTACAAGGACGCCCCAGGATTAGGTGGGGCGCCTTAACTAAGGATAAAGCTAAGGAGTTGGAAGGAAGGTTATCGGCAATGAGAGCTTGGAGAAGTAGTGGGGACGCAAACACAATGTGGTCGACGACGGCGGACTGTATAAGAAAGGCGGCGAGAGAGGTGTTAGGGATATCTACGGGCCACAATAGTGGACACAAAGGAGATTGGTGGTGGAATGCAGTTGTCCAAGGTAAAGTGGAAGCAAAGAAGGCGGCTTACCTGTGGTTAGTAGGGAGCACTGACGAGGAGGAGAAGAGAGAGAACAATCAAAGGTATAAGGTAGCTAGGACGGAGGCAAAGATAGCAGTGACGGAGGCTAAGGCGACAGCTTTTGCTCGCCTGTATGAGGAACTAAGGTACAAAGACGAGGAGAAGAAGTTATTCTGACTCGCTAAGGCGAGAGAGAGGACAACTCGAGATCTGGACCAAGTGAGGTGCATAAAAGATGATGACGGCAAAGTTTTGATGGGAGATGACCAGATTAAGAGGAGGTGGCAGACCTACTTTCATAAACTTCTAAGTGAAGAAGGGGATCAGGATATTATACTTGGGGAATCGAGGAATGCCGACAGTCACCATGAAGTAAGTAATTGTAGGGACATTGAGATCGATGAAGTCATGGAGGCAATGCGTAAGATGAGAAGGGGCAGAGCTACCGGGCCAGACGAAATTCCGGTTGAACTGTGGAGGTGTGTGGGTAGAGCAGGCTTGGAATGGCTTACTGCATTGTTTAGTGTTATATTCAAGACTAATAGGATGCCTGAAGAGTGGAGGTGGAGTACAATGGTCCCGTTGTATAAGAACAAAGGTGATGTCCAGAGCTGTAACAACTATAGGGGCATCAAATTACTAAGTCATACCATGAAAGTTTGGGAGAGAGTGGTAGAAATGAGAGTGCGAAGGACGGTGTCTATTTCAGACAACCAGTTCGGGTTCATGCCGGGACGATCTACCACAGAAGCTATCCACCTTATTAGGAGGATGGTGGAACAATACAGGGATAGGAAGAAGGATCTTCACATAGTGTTTATTGATTTGGAGAAAGCGTACGATAGGGTTCCTAGGGAGGTCTTATGGAGCTGCTTAGAGGATAAAGGGGTCCCGGTTGACTATATTAGGGTGATTAAAGACATGTATGCTGGAGCTAAGACTCGGGTTAGGACAGTAGGAGGCGACTCTGAACACTTTCCAGTTATTACGGGGTTGCACCAAGGGTCTGCGCTCAGCCCATTCCTATTTGCCCTGGTGATGGATGCACTGACTCATCATATTCAAGGGGAGGTGCCATGGTGCATGCTATTTGCTGATGACATTATTCTAATTGACGAGACACGAGGCGGCGTCAACGAGAGGCTAGAGATTTGGAGACATGCTCTTGAGTCTAAAGGTTTCAAGTTGAGCAGGACGAAGACGGAATACCTCGAGTGCAAATTTGGAGTTGAGCCGACGGAAGCGGGAGTTGAAGTGAGGCTTGACTCTCAAGTCATTCCCAAGAGGGGTAGTTTCAAGTACCTTGGATCGGTTATTCAGGGGATCGGGGAGATTGACGAGGATGTCACACACCGTATAGGGGTGGGGTGGATGAAGTGGAGGTTAGCGTCGGGAGTCTTGTGTGACAAGAAAGTGCCACCGTTACTAAAAGGTAAGTTTTATAGAGCAGTGGTTAGGCCTGCCATGTTATATGGAACTGAATGTTGGCCGGTAAAGAACTCACACATCCAGAAGATGAAAGTAGCAGAGATGAGGATGTTGAGGTGGATGTGCGGGCATACAAGGATGGATAAGATTAGGAATGAAGATATTCGAGAGAAGGTGGGCGTGGCCCCCATGGAGGATAAGATACGGGAAGTAAAACTCAAATGGTTCGGGCACATTCAGAGGAGGAGCACTGAAGCACCGGTGAGGAGGTGTGAGCGAATGGCTGTAGTGGGCACGTAGAGAGGTAGAGGACGACCTAAGAAGTATTGGGGAGAGGTGATCAAACAGGACATGGTGTGACTTAGGATTACTGAGGACATGGCCCTTGATAGGGAATTATGGAGGTCGAGTATTAAGGTTGTAGGTTAGGGGAGAGTTGTAAATATTTCTACAGCACAATAGAGTGAGACTAGCCAGTTAGGAGTTAGACTAAGAATGTCATTGGTCGTCTATTGATGCAGGGCTTTACCTGCTAGTTTTACTATACCAGCCATCTTTTTCGTATTCCGTATTCTGTATTTCATATCGATTGTATTGCTGTTATTTTATTATGCATTTTTATGCTACTAATATATCGGCTCCTGTTGCTTTTCGAGCCGAGGGACTCCTGGAAACAGCCTCTCTACCCTTCGGGGTAGGGGTAAGGTCTGCGTACATATTACCCTCCCCAGACCCCATTTGTGGGATTATACCGGGTCGTTGTTGTTGTTGTAGTAGTAAGTTCAGTGTAGCCCATAGTGACAGGGCCCATTGTTTTCATCCAAAGGGCTCCTAGAACTAAATCATATTTTCCTAGAGGAAAGACAATCAAGTCTGATGTATAAGTGGTTCCTTGTAGCATCCACTGGAAATCTCTAACTACACCAGAGGTGTCACGTCCCAAACCTAGGGAGGCGTGGCTGGCACCCGGTGTCGTACTAGCCCGAGTGAACCACTCTATAACTCTTTTTTTTCTTTCTTAACTATCATGGATCAATGTAGTCACAACTCGTAACGTATAACTATAAGTGGGAAAATACTATATCAATGAACCATCTTTCTTAAATCATGAATACATATAGGCCGTCAAGGCCTCTGACATACTGTACAAAATGAACCTCCGTCTACAAAGCCTCTAAGCATATTAAACATCAAATAGGACAGAGCATCGGCCTACCTATGAGTCTGTAGCCAAACTCTGACATGATGACTCATAGACTAGGTTGCACTCCGAATGAGGTGGAGTCTTACCGATCCTTCATTGAATGTTAACCTCATCTATTATGAGGGCTCGTCAAACTGATAACCTATACATGCATGCATGGATTCAACATCCCCCAACAAAAAGACGCCAGTACGAATAAAGTAATGAGTATCTTAGGCAGAACTGAAACATAACAATAAATAAACATTAATTAAAGACATATAAGAATCAACTTGAATCTCTAAAGTGACACCGTATATGCATACTTATTATACTTACGTATATAATGCTTCTGTTAGAGACTATTTCTATTGTCCATATCGTATGATGCATAATTGCTGATCACGCCCAACTATACCTTATAAAAAGGACTAAGCGGTTGTTGCAAATATAATCTGGTTTACAAGTCCGGAGTAAAATCGTACAGAGAACTAAGGTTTAGTTATAGTTGTTCAATATTGCTAAGAAACACAAGTGCAAACAATTTACTAATTATAAAGATTATAATATTTATTTCTAGTTAATTAACTAACAAATATTAGAAAGTAGTAAAACTATCAATTAACAAGGATAAGGATTAGAGACAAGATTACGTAGGTCTAGAGTTATGATTTCCTCTATTGTCACAATCCCTTTCCGCTACATTTTCTATAAATCTTCCTAAGTCTTCTCTACCGATCATGAGCACTCTGATTGTTGTAACTCTCTCCCGAGTAATTACCACAATTTACTAGACATATTCTCCTGAATTATGCTAGCAGGCATTAAGTACCACTCACTCGGATTGCATCAAGGTTTCGTTATTCCTAATCCCACATTTAAACCCTCCGTATTGATCCCTCATATACGTTATGAGTGATGTTGTTTAACAACTACCTAAATATGCACTCTATCCCGAGTAATACACACTAAATAGGCACAGTCGATTGATAGTTCTTCAACCAACCAAAATATAAACGTAGTTGAACAAATAGAGAAAAAGCTACAGCAAATCTATATTAACATAACAGGAAAATTATCCTCCAATAGGTTCCATCAAAATCCTAGATAACAAATTAGCTATTCATAATAGTATGCAAAACTACAATACTAGAATTCATAACCAATAATGAAAATAAGAAAAAGGAAGTGAAAAACTCGTAGAAGAATTCTCCACCTTGCTCCTAGTGTGTTCTTGCCTCCTTAGGTCGAATCTCGTCGTCTAATGTCTGTCTCTCATTTTTCTCTCGTCTATAAGTGGAATTTTTAGGTCTATTTATATATGTAGGAAAAGACCTAAATGTGTAGGCCAAGTCTAGTCAAACCAGAAGACGAAATAAGACTTCAAAACTCGGATTGGATCTCGCCCCAGGCCTGGCGTCACTAGCCTAACGCCTGGTGGACCTGGACTTTGCCTGGCCTTGCCAGCCTAACGCCAGCTTCAAGCCTGACCTTTGCCAGCTTCAAGCCTGACCTTTTCCAGCTTCAAGCCTGGCATCACCAGGCTCTCTCATTCACTGCTCCCGCGCACGCTTTCGACTTGTAGGTCTCCTTTTTCTTTTACTTTCATCTCCAGTTCACCTACACATAAAATAGATTCCATTACGCGCAAATAAAGTGTAATTTATCATTAAAGCATATAAAATGCAAGGCAAATAATGTACGAAACTATGTAATTACAGCCACACATCAATACCCCACACTTAAACATTGCTCGTCCTCGAGTAATCAAACTACACTTATAGACACAACCTTGAGCACTTTATTTTTACACAATTGAGGCATACCACACCAATGACCATGATTTATAGCAACAATTAAACTCTAGCATATGCAATCAGATATACTTCCCTTTTCTTATGTCATACTTCACGAATATTCACAACAAAGACAACATGCTCCTAACAATCTTAGCCTCAAAAACCAACTCAATGTCACAATGTACTCATGGCTTGAACACCCAACATCATAGAGAGAAGTCTAATAATATTACCTATCCCTTGTGGAATCATGTGCCCTCACCACAAGAATAAGAGAGTAAGTTGAATCCACATATTCAAATCAAATGCTCAAATATATTTTAAAAACTCATATATATCAAAGAATATCGCTCGCTCTCACTAAAGAAGTCACATACATGCAATTGGTATCATAGGCTTGCCCATAATGTAAATCTCTACTAATATAATCTCACTCGATCTAAAATCAATTAGGAAATTTTCAAGGTTGTAATGTGGGCTAAGGAATGGGTAGGATATATTTAGGAATAGTGGTTCACCCTCCTAAGCACTTTACACATCACTTAATAATCTTTATGCGTAAATTCCTAAATCCCCTTCAATTTCACAAACAAAATCATCCCTAACAACGTACCCTTCTTCTTTAAGCACTACTTTAATTCATACCCACTAGCAAGAACAAGACAACAATTTATTAATCTCTATTTTTCTTTCTTCTTTTTTTTTCTTTGCAATTTTCGCTAGTGATGTATTACTTTACAAAATAAATGCACCTTTCTTCCTTTCATTGGTTCCATTCTAAAGCCACCCCAAACTTAGTCTCTTCTTACTTTTTTTAGCACTCATTTCACAATTAACATGTTTTAAGAGGTAAAAGGATCAAGAGTATCAATTAAGAACAAAAAGCGTATAGGCTTGTAATGTGGGTGCCAAATAAAAGTCTAAAGGCTCAAAAGGGTTAGCTAGGGATATATTCTATTTGTGATAAGCATTAAGCTCAAAAAGATCAAAGAAAGCCTAAAATCATTTTTCAAACCGAGCATCACCTCAAATTTCACTTCAACTCACATACCGGACAAGTTCTAGAATCAATTACAAAAACATGGACTACACAAAATCTCACCACATGTGGCACACGATTCACTAAGGATGGTCTCATTCCGATTTTCAAACTAATGCAAGTATTTATTGAGCCACAAGATATTAAGCATTAAGCACAAAGTGAACATAAGTCAAGAAAATGAGACGTAGGCGTCACAAAATATGCTATCCAAATAACCAAGGCATCATAAGCAATTTTAGCTCATAGGGAAGATACTACACATACCAAAGCCTAAATATGCTACTATCAAACAAGTCAAGGGCGCCTAAGAATCTCATCTTTCTTCCTCCATTTATTTCCTAATTCTAATCTACTCTAAAAATAAAATAAAATAAAATAAAAAAGGAAAAACTACTACCCGGTTCAAGCAAAACCGTTGAAAAAGAACCGCGACACAAAGAAAAACCAAGGGGGAATCACTACACTACCTACCAAGAATTATTTTTTTTGACTTAAATCTCTCAAGAAAAGAAAATTAATTAATTAAACTAACACAACTAAAATAACATAGAAAGTCACCCAGACAATCCCTCACTCCACACTTAAAATTGTGCATTGTCCCCAATGCATACCATAATTAATAAGAGGGTAAAAGAAACTCTCTGGTATGCCAAAGGCCGAAGCACTAACAGCTCATGGGATACTCAGACTTCTTAGAGGCTTGGTCCTTCGTGCGGGTACCTCACACTTAGTTCCAACCATCTGGTTTTTTGTTGCATCCTTCCTATATCTTTGCTTTCCATGCTCCTAGAAAATCAAAAATCGACACTATAAAAATAATACAATTACAAAAAAATAAAAAATAAAATAAAATAAAAAGCAGTAAAGCTGGGTTGCCTCCCAACAAGCGCTTGATTTAACGTCACGGCACGACGCGAATCACTTTCTGCCTCCACTTTGAACTTATGAATTGGACCCCAAGTTTTGATTCTGCTTTATGATCATGCTCCTGGGGTGGTAGAACGAATCTGACTGGCTCAATAAAACAATGTAGTATTCTGTACTTCTTGGCCTTTAGATGAGATCTGTATTCCCGACTTTTTAGCAAGAAGAATTCCAAAATGTAGGCATCTTGTTCCTTATTCCTTGACTCCTCAAGTGGATCAGACGACTCTATTTTCATATCATCCAAATACAATATGAAAAATGCTTGGAGTGTGGACCAATGCGCTCAACTACATAAACATTGGGACTGTCAACATCCTCAACACTAATGATACTAGGGTCAACTAAATACGTATCATCAATGTCCTTGGTTGACTCTAGTATCTCTTCTATAACATCGGCATCCTCAAAATCTAGTTCAATTGATTGTTGGTGTTCTACTCGGGCCTTCTCCACTAGTACCTCCTCGTATTTTTTTAAATCCTCCAATATAATGGCAATTTCTGCAGCCAATTCATGCTTTTCTTGGCTACTATCCACAATGTAAGCTTGTTACGCTTCACAAGGTTCAATTAGTTTATTCGCTTGAGCCTCCTAGTAGTGAATAGTTGCCTCTTGCATTTGTATCTGCAGTGGTTTCTTATCATATAGTTCCATAAAACACTTCAACATATCTTTGATCTCCTTCAAGTCAGCTTCCTAAGGTTCTTTGTTCATATTAACTTCACCAGAAAAAGTAGAACCATCATAATAAGGGGTTGGGGGAAGATAAGAAATATAAGCACAACCATGAAAGTGACTATCTTGATCATCACACATATTACACACATTCCACACATAAGATTGAGGTGGTGCACATAACTCGCTCTAGGGAATATTTTGATAATTTTGCCATGGGTGGTTTCCTCCACAATATGCATAAGGAGGATCAAAAGTAGAATTACCAACATCAAAACTCTCATAATTCCAAAATATAATGTTCTCAAATTAAAAAAATAACAAAAAAAAATTTAAAAAAAAAATCAAATACAAGAAAACAAACATAAAAGTTCAAACTTACAACCTAGAAATATGTACACCTACAGCTACAATATTAGTTCCCCGATAACGACGCCAAAATTTAATCACGCCCAACTATGCCTTATAAAAAGGACTAAGCAATTGTTGCAAATATAATCTGGTTTACAAGTCCGGAGTCGAATCCCACAAAGAACTAAGGCTTAGCTACAGTTGTTCAATATTGCTAAGAAACACAAGTGCAAACAATTTACTAATTATAAAGATTATAATATTTATTTCTAACTAACTAACTAACAAATACTAAAAAGAAGTAAAATTATCAATTAACAAGGATAAGGATTGAAGACAAGATTATGGAGGTCTAGAATTATGATTTTCCCTATTGTCGGAATCCTTTCTGCTACGTTTTCTATAAATTTGCCTAAGTGTTCTCTACCGATCATGAGCACTCTGACTGTCGTAACTATCTCCCGAGTAATTACCACAATTTACTAGACATATTCTCCTGAACTACGCTAGCTAGCATTAAGTACGGCTCACTCGGATTGCACCAAGGTTTTGTTATCTCTAATCCCACCTTTAAACCCTCCGTATTGATCCCTCGTATACGTTAGGAGTGATGTTGTTCAACAACTACCTAAATATGCACTCTCTCCCGAGTAATACACACCAAATAGGCATAGTCGATTGATAGCTCTTCAACCAACCACAATATAAACGTAGTTGAACAAATAGAGAAAAAGCTACAGCAAATCTATATTAACATAACAGGAAAATCATCCTCCAATAGGTTTCATCAAAACCCTAGATAACAAATTAGCTATTCATGATAGTATACAAAACTACAATACTAGAATTCATAACCAATAATGAAAATAGAAAAAAGGAAGTGAAAAATCGTAAAAGAATTCTCCGCCTTGCTCCTAGTATATTTTTGCCTCCTTAGGTCGAATCCCCTCGTCTAATGTCTGTATCTCGTTTTTCTCTCATCTGTAAGTGGCATTTTTAGGTCTATTTATATGTGTAAGAAAAGACCTAAACGTGTAGGCCAAGTCCTAGTCAAACCAGTAGACGAAATAAGCCTTCAAAACTCGGACTGGATCTCACCCCAGGCCTGGCGTCACTAACCTAACGGCTGGTAGACCTGGCCTTGCCAGCCTAACGCCAGCTTCAAGCATGGCGTCGCCAGGCTCTCTCATTCATTGCTCCCGCGCACGCTTTCGACTTGTAGGTCTCCTTTTTCTTCTACTTTCATCTCCAATTTACCTATATATAAAATAGACTCCATTATGCGCAAATAAAGTATAATTTATCATTAAAGCATATAAAATGCAAGGCAAATAATGTACAAAACTATAGAATTATAGCCACACATCAACTGCCCAACTGATCAGTGGTAACTGCCCGACCGGTAGTAACGCGATGGTAAATGCATGACTGCTCGATCGGCCCTAGCTCGGTGGTAAATATGTAACTGCCCAACTGGTTATAGCTCGATGGTAAATGCATGACTGCCCAACCGGCTGTAGCTCGGTGCTAAATGTGTAATTGCCTAACCGGCCGTAGCTCGGTGATAAATGCATGAAGATACACATGTCACTTATATTATGAACATTAATATATTTATCACATACCTCAATAGGGAACTAGATACGTACTTAGACATGCTTGAATATCACTTTACGGGAATAAATAATATAGACATCCTTAACTGCTAAGAGTAGAACCACTTATGGAATATCATTACGTTTATATATCGTCACTTGGATCATGCCAAAAGGAAAGAAGGGATAGCCTTGACATACCTGAACTGATTCTCTTGACAATCCCTCTACACATAATAATCGCGACAAAACGCGTGACGACAATATCGGAGTAGGGAAAATTCCATATGATATTCTTGAGAAAGATTGCACCGTACTCCTTTAGAATCGCAAAATCCCGATGTATTATAATATGGAGTCTCATACGAATTTCCGAATTCCCTCACCTTCGTTCTTGGCTTTGCCTTTCTGTAACTCCCCTTTCTAGTCTCACTTATTCATAGTTCTATGAGAAGTATGCCACTAATTTGTAATGAAATTATGAATCCTTCTTCTTTGGATTGCCAAGACATTTTACACAAGAAATGAATGAAAATTATCAAGAAGATGATGAGAACCAAAGGCAAATAAATGACAAAGTCCAATTATGGAGATCTCTTAGTTTAGGATATTCTATTGCAAGGAATGGCTAAGGATAATCCATGTGTTATCCTAATTTAATTGCCCAAGTCAAGAGTCACTGTTACTTCTTCCAATTGCTTCCATGTGGGGGGGCTTTGTCCCCACCTACTTATTATCCACAAATCCATAATTATATGATTAATCTCTCATTAAACTAATAGTTAACTAATTATCTATGTAATTAGGAATTATCTCAAATTACTTAAAATATTACTCACTTTTAATACATTTTATACACATTACTATCATGGTCATGTGGTACCTTGTATGGCACTAGTCCATAAATACCGGGTATTATAGCTCAGACCGTATTTTATCCCAAAATGTCAAACTTCGATGAAACTCATTTTCTTCGATTTGCTTACCCTCTCACCTTCACGAATTTACTTATCACTTGCTTAAAATAGCATAATACTTATAATCTCCAAATAATCTTGTCCTTGAACTGATGTCAATTATCTTACGACAAATTCATCGTACAATACTACAGGGTGTAACATCATCGTAATATAATACTGTGGAGTATAACATCATCGTAATATAATACTGCAGAGCGTAATGTCATCGTAATACTGTGGGGCATAACAAGAGGTAGCCATCATAGTATTGTTACCCCAACTGACATAGTCCAACTTAATTGGAGAAATGTGACAGCCTAACTTTTTTTATAGATTCTGCATCAATGAAGTTGTGAGTAGTTCCCCCATCAAATAATATCTGAATGGGTCATTTGTTAGTATAACCAATAAAATGGATAGTCAGGGCCCCTTGAAGTCCACTTGAAGCACATACGGAGATCAAGGGAGGATCTCCATCAGTCAAAGCCCACTCCTCAGTAGTTGGTGCACCTTCTAACTTCACTGGCTCTTTCTCCATATTACCCTCAGGATATTCTATGTCCATGATGAAAATTTGCATACACAGAGGACACCTATGACTAGGTGTGTACTTATCATTAAAAAAATTGCGTAGCCCCTGAGCTCTTTTGGCTTGCATTTCAACTGGTGAAATCATTTTTCTAGTCTTGGGAGCAGTAGCGTTTGGAGTTGTCAAAGCTAATTTGTTTGTAGGTGATGAATGTCGGTTATGAATCTTAGTAGGGTGATATTAATAGGAAGGTTTTCTGTTAGGGAAAGATTGGGTAGGTGCAAAGAATTGTTTCAGAGTTATAGCATTGGCTGCTAAGGTAGTTTCAGCTACTTTGGCCAATCGGTAAGTTTTTTAGAGAGTTTGGTGTTCATGTATCATAATTAGGTTAACTAACTCTTCCTTCAACCCTCCTAGGAAGTATGATATAACTTGGTCAACTGTCAAATTACACTAA
Source organism: Nicotiana sylvestris (assembly GCF_000393655.2). Taxonomy (NCBI): domain Eukaryota; kingdom Viridiplantae; phylum Streptophyta; class Magnoliopsida; order Solanales; family Solanaceae; genus Nicotiana; species Nicotiana sylvestris. The sequence goes on from NC_091058.1 coordinate 63,203,533, forward strand.
GAAACTAGCCCGTCAAAAGCAAACTGAAACACTCTCAAAGAGCCAGTTTATCTCAGCTGCTTTAACTCAAGCATGGGATCTGCAAACTCATTCCCAATTGTTTCAACCAACACAGCCAAATACTTATGCCAATCAGGTAAACATGGTGCAACCCTGCACTTCAAGATTACTGATGCCAAGCTAGAGCATCATCATCCAAATTCATAGCTACTAACTTCACTCTCTCACTCAAAGGAGTATTATCCATAGCAAAATATTGTTCAATTTGATACAACTAATTTTTAAGTTTTCACCATTAAAGCGAGGGAATACCAAATTGGGATTACGCTTATTAGAAACATAGTAAATGTTTGGACCTAAAATGCCCTGACCTGCTATAGTAGTGTGAGCTCGATCAGTCAAAATAGAACCACAGTCTATTGGTTGCTGATGAAATTGCATTCCATCAAAAGAGTTTTTGAGAGCACTAACCATTTGAAGAAGCTCAGTTTGCCCGCGATCCATGTCATCTCTAATACCTTAAATATAATAAGGTAGACAAGTATGAAACATGGTAAGTAAACATTGAGAACAGATATAGGCATAATACGGTCTATAATTGAACAATGAACACAAAATCATTAATTATTGGATACCTCCTCAAATGGAATACGTAATGGTCAAAACCAAATCAACGACCACATCTAAAGTCATGAAACTCATGAGTACGCGGACTCCTTATCAAGTATTTCGCACGATTCTGCCGAGGTGAGTAGCCCGATCCCATAAGAGTACTGTTGAAGCATTCAGCCTGATCCTATTAGAATATGAAACTTTAACGGGTCACTAACCTCACTCACAAATATATGTGTGAGTTATAAAATTCAAGAAAAACTATCAGACGAATATGCATAACGCGAAATAAATCCGTAAAGGAAAGTACAATTTTTACGGTTAATCAAGTAGCTCATCAGGTATCTAAAATATCGAGTCTGATACTCTATGCGAGTCTAGTCTCAAGCTAAATATCAATTAAAGCAGTTAAACATGAACGAATAACTCAAATAGTACAATTAAAGCATGGCGTCAGTCTAAGTCTACCTGGACATAATCAGAAATTCTAACATACGCACGGACACTCATCACCTGATCGTATGTGCGTAGCTCTCACAACATGTAGCATTTAATAAATATAATACCTACAAGGCTAATTCCTTCTCGCAAGGTTAGACATGAGACTTACTTCGCTTCCAAATTTGATAATCGACTCCGACGCCTCTCTAACTCCCAAAACAATGCAAAGCGATCCAAAACTAATCAAACAACGTGCAAACCAATCAAAATATACTCCAATACTCATAATTTAGTTATTTATAATAATTCTCAACTCTGCTCGAAAAGTCAACATAGTCAACCTCCGGGCCCACAAGTCGGATTCTGAAAATTATCAAAAAAAAATATTACCCATAACTTATATAGTATATATCCAAAAAATTATCCAATTTCGTCCATGAATTGTCCGTCAAATTAAGGATTTATCATTTCTCAACTTTGGGGCTTAAAATTTCAATTTCTACCATCCATATAGGGATAAAAATAATAAACAACAGAAATTATCATGGAAAAACATCAAAATAAAGGTTATATATTTGCCCCCTTGTTGAGACGAGAATAGCGCCGTTAAAATTACCTCAAACGGAGCTCTACAACTCAAGATATGCTCAAAATACTAATATGCTCGGTCTGCCTACTTAAAACACTGCCCAGGTGATTTTGTTGTTCGAGTTCAAGGGCCACCTTCGCGTTTGCGAAGAGAAATCTTTAGTGTTGACCGGTCAACCCAAAAATCATTCTTCGCATTGGCGGAACCTCTCCCGCGTTCGTGAAGAACAAAGGTTCGCACTAAAAACCATCAATCTTTCTCGATATGGAAATAGGCATCACTCTCTCATACGACCTCAAAATTTGACGATTCTTGTTGCTATGGTTCAGTTATTCTGATACGGATCTAATAGTTTAATCTAATCATAAATCAAATTCTGTTTTTTCAATATGTACCCTTTATACCCAAAGAAACGACTTCTGAAACATCAAATAAGAGTGCGACACAACCCAAACACATCTGAAACACACCCAAGGCCCTCGGGACCCCGCCCAATCACACAAACCAATCCCAAAATATAATACGAACCTACTCTATACCTCAAATCATACCAAATAACATCAAAACCATGAATGACACATCAATTCAAGCCTAATGAACTTTTAAACTTCTAAAACGCATGTTGAACCATATCAAATCAATTCGGAATGACCTCAAATTTTGCATGCAAGTCCCAAATGACACAACGGGACTATACTAATTTTTAGCACCATAATCCGGATCCGATATCAATAAAGTCAAGTCTCGGTCAAACCTATCAATCTTCTAAACCTTCAATCTTCAAACTTTTGCAAAAAATCTTAATATCAACCTACGAATCTCTAAACCTAAATCCGGACATACACCTAAGTCAAAAATCATCATCCGAGCCTAACAAAATCGTCAAAACTCTGATCTGTTACTCAAAAGTAAAACCTTGGTAAAATCTTCCAACTTAAAGCTTCCGAGTTGAGAATTATCCTTCCAAACTAACTCTGATCTTCCGAAAAATCTAACCCAACTACACGTGTAAGTCATAATACATGAAGTGAAACTACTCAATATCTGAAACCGTCAAACGGTATGCCAGAGCTCAAAATGACTGGTCGAATCATTACAAAAAAAATTAATTAAATTTCAAGTTCTTAATATTAAATAGTAATTGAATAATAATTTTATAGTAAAATCTATTTCTAAAACTAAAAAAAATAACCAATATTTCATGCATGGGATTAGTGCTTTTATAATAGTATAGATAGATTATAGATTCATCACCAATTATATATGAAAACCAATTCTTTCATATAATTTAATATCTTAGTAAATAAAAACTAAACATAAAGAAAGTTTTGTGAAACATTATGTTTGATTATCTATGCGTATAATAACATATCCATAACCCTTTAATCAAACGATTCTTCTACAAAGTTTATGCACCAAAATGTAAATAAAAATTCTAATAAATGCTATAATTAGAATAAATTATTTCAATATCTATAATTATTACATCGTTTATCTCAATGTCAAATTTTAGAAATAATATTTGATACTAAACATTTACACATTAGTTATACATAGTTCAATAATATTTTAAAGTTTTAAATTTATTGAGATGGGGTATACGTGTGAAGCGCGCCGTAAGACTAGTAGTGTTAATAGAAAGGAAGACTAATCCAATATTGAGAAAGAAAAGTTCCACGTGATTGTCTAAAAATGCTCCTAGTTTTGCATGATTGGTCAAATTACAATGTGATCAAGATAACTTAAAATGGTTTTGACACACACAAAAAAGGGGAAGGAGGAGGGGGGAGGGAGAAAAGCACGAGCACATTACTCACATATCTTCCATTGAACTATGATTTGGGTGGTTGCTTTTTTATCTCTATGCCAAACCAAATTTGTCCTTTACCTCTTACATCTCAAATACTACTCAAGAACTGATTTTATCTACCCACCTTCATAAAACATAAGGGAAAAAGATAAAGATACAACAGGTTTATGGCTATACCCACAAAGTAGCGGTGGAAGGTTGGCACCTTAGAACATAAATAAATCACCACTTCAAAGAAAAATATTCTTATCCCTTTCTTTTTTGTTTTCTACCCTTTTTATGAAAACTAGCTTTTATGTGAAGAGATGCCTATATTATACTTATTCACTTTCGGTATTATTTTTTGCACTTTAAAGCTTTTTCGAATCATCAAGAGTTAGTTCATGACATGTCCCCACTGTGAAATGTTTTTTCCCTTCATTTTCTAAACTACCTTTTACTTTTTGTCTTCAATTGGGAATTTCTTTTGTTTTCCTTTCTCTTTTTCTTTTTCCCTAATGAGGGAAAGTGACCCAAAGTGAGAATATTTTTTTGTGGAGATTTAGTCAATTGTAGAGAAGAATTGTGTCTAAGTGATCATGAACTTTGATCTTCTTTTATATTTCCTCTTCAAACCTTTTTGAAGCATTAAGGAGGGATGTGGCTAATTCTTGAAATAGCACTAAAAATGGGAAGATATAATGGAAAACACATCTGTCTTGGAATGATTCTTAAAGCAAGAAATAGAGGTATTCCTGTTGATTAAAATTCCATCATCTCATAAGTGGTATCTAAGGCTATTGATTAGCTGATGCTTTTTTATAGTTTACTTAAATCATATAAAAAGTGATTTTAAGAGAGTGTTTGGCTAAGCTTATAGGCCGGTCAAATTGATTTATAAGCACTTTTTGGCTTATCTATGTGTTTGGTAAAATTAAAAGTGTTTATAAGTTAAGTGCTTATAAGCCAAAAATAAGCCAAAAGTCATAAGTTGGTCTCCCTCAATTTCTCAAATTTTAGTTTATAAGCACTTTAAGTTTGACCAAAATATTTACTATTCTATCCCTAAAATACTTCTTTTTAAAACAAAACTCTTCGTATACCCAGTTCTTCAGCTGCTTATTATTAATTTCAGCACTTTTATCCAAACATGCAACTGTTTATTTTTTAAATCAGCTTCAGCTTTTTCAGCACTTAATGCTTATCAGCTACTCTAAACCAGCTAAGCCAAACGAGCTCTATATTTTTTTCTTGCAAATCATATTAATGAACTTCTGAATCAGTCACTTTCCAAAAGAACCGGAGAGATTTTCTTGTTTTGAAATACTTTTCATGTTTAATTTGGCCGGAGTAATCTTGTCATATTATCTGTCTCAAATCCAAATAAACAAGGATGGTTGCGATAAGCGGGCAACTAATGTAAAATTAACAAATTCATGATAAATCATCAAAATTTAAAAATATTTAAATGAAGAAATATATTTAATAAGGATTCGTACACCTAACCAATCTCAACTTATATGAGACTGAAAATTACAAAAGTGAAAATTCAGTTTCAGGGGTATCTATTTTACTATAGTAATTAGTAAGCTATCAGTTTGATGTTTATATATATAGTGGAGATTCTTTCTTTCCTTCGTTGCTTCTTCCTTTTTTGTTATTATTCATTATTTTATTCTAATATTCTCCCTTTTCATCTCACTGATAAGGTAAAATACGTCGAAGAAATTTACTAATTAGCTGGCCAGCAAATAATTTGTGAAAGTGGAATTGAAGATTTTGTCTCCACGGATCATCTGGCATCGATGTGTCGGAATATATTACTGTAATAATTAGTGACACAAATAAAAACTTAGTGAAAATAACATGCAAATAATAGCTTTAGAATAAGTGCTTGATTTCACTGTCTTGGAAATTATTATAGTGCTCTCCCACATTCTTGAAAGTTTATTGGGTCTATTACCAACTTTCCTTGGGAAGTTATCAGTGCTTTGCCATAATGGCAAAAGAATAAATTGGGCTAATGTTCACATTGGAAATATTAATATTCCACACCTTAACATAATCTTCCATTTAATTCATATGTTTCTAAATATTAATATGTTTAGCTTCAATTCTCATTATCTTTTTTTTCCATTCTTCAGTCCCAAATATTCTCTACATTGGCAAATAAGAAACAAGTTGGTACATATCAAATTCACAAAGGACTATCTTTTTTCCAGCAATGCTAGATATACATCTTGGTAAAGGGAGGACTGATTCCATAAATTTAGAGTTTGAGTGGATATTCTCATCATTACAAATATTAAAATGAAAGGATGCAAAAGCAGTAAGAAATATATTCTATTTGAGTAGGCAGATAAAATGTCAAGCTATAATTAATTATTTAATGAATATAAATAATCAATGCAATCTCCAGTAAGCAAACTGTGGTTGGTCTTACATGTCAAAAGATATTGTCACGAAAGGTATCAACACACTTGGAACTTGTATTCATTTAGTAATAAAATAAAATCATTGTGTCTATCCTTATATTTTAATCATTTCATGGCCTTTAAGTGGGAAGTTGCCAACCAGATGATTTACTACTAAGAAAAGGATGCTCATGGCACATGACGTTTTAACCAACCAAAATATTTAAAGAGAAATGGAAAATAATACATTTATTTATTTTTAAGTCAAGATAGAGCAATTAATTGATAATCCTTTATTCTCAAGAAGATTTGATGTGACTCCTTGCTTTTTAATTTCTTGTTTGGAATCATTTTACTTGGACGATCTCGTTCCTTTCTTTTTCTAATATAATCTTGGTTTTAGTTGGGTGCTTAGCATTTGTGATTTTTAAATAAACAGATAATTAAGCAAGTAATCATATTATACTTCCTCATCCAATTGATGGGATAACATTTGATTGAATGCAAAGTACAAGTAAGAAATTTCTTGATACTCCATGCCTTATTAAAAGTTTATGGTATATGTAGGTCACTCTTTGGAAGAAAAAAATAAATGAATGAGAACATATTAAAATGATTGTAATATTTGACCAATTTTGTTGACATCATAATTGTGATATTTGAATTTCCATTCTCTCATTAAATATTTAAGGTCAAATGGGAAAATAAATACTTCAAATCTTTGAAAAGTAATTGGGATTGTTTGGTTAATTATTTTATTATTATTTCTCCCTAAACTTGCAAAGTGAAGGGTCAATTATCTAACCCGAACCTTCCGACCTACAGCAAATTGAGATCTTGGATCATCCCAAATATTCTATTCAAACAACCCAAAATGATTTACATTATTCTTTTAGAATGAGATTAGAAGTTATTTTCCTTTTTTTTTAAATATGTCATGATCAATTAATGGGGTACGCCTTTCTAGAATATGTTGCAATTAGAATCCATAGCCAGCAACTATTGTTTTGAATTTCGATAATGCAAGCCTCTTCACATTTTATTCTTGGTCGCTGATGCATATGTAATTGACTAACTTGTCATCTATAAATTATTCTTTATTACGTAATTTATTTTTAACTGATTTGATGTGTAAGCAACATATAAAAAATAGAATACTTTACTTTTGTCAAAGGTGAACTGAATTATGGTGCACAACATGCAACAAATAATGTTGTCCTTAGTCAAGGCTGGCTCACAATTAAATCAATTGGAAAAGGCAATCAAGAACACTTCTTTTGAATTATTAAACCATAAAAAAATATTGAACTGCAAACGTATAGGATCCAAATCAAACTAGAAACACAAAATAACTAAAAAATACAAGCCATACTCAACATTTAATATCACTTCGCAAATTGTTCTAATGACACCATCATTAACCCTTTCTGCACAATATTAAATCCGTGGATTTTGCAGTTCTCTCTTTTAAAATATAATGCTGTTTTCTAAAACACTTGAAAATCCTTTTTTCTCTTTCTCTTTGGCTTTGTTGCTTTTGCTTTAAGGAAAGAGATGAGAGTTGGATTCATAAATTAAACTTTCAACAAATTAAAACCAAGGCCAACATGCCTATGTAAAGCTTTTCCACAACGTATACCTTAGAAGATTCAAGGAAATTAAGCAAAGGGTACCGCAATAATTGTGCCTACCAATAATAACCAACATGACAACAAGAATATTGAAAGTCCAAAACCAAAACCTAAAGAAAGAAAAATTGTTGACCTAGGAAAATTTGAGGAAAAAGAAAAAAGGAATTGGAAAAATGGCAATGAAAAAAGAAACTCTCCACGGGTTGTCGGCGTTTTGTCAAAGGATGGAAAAGTTATACTAGTATGCTGTATCTAACCTTATCATGATATCATGTGTGAACTTTGATTTACATAAAAGATTCTAACAATAATAGATGTATCGTGTAGTTAATTTGTATCATTATGCTCAGCACAAAGTACCCCAAATATGCATTTGACACTATTTCCTTAATCATCTATCCTAAATGCATTATACTACATTGTTTAAGATAATACTATTTGGAAATAATTCAATTACAATTATTTTTTTATTTTACACTTAATGACATGATTTTATAACAAGCCACAAAAAGTCATTCCAATATTTAAAATTGCAAGTTCAAATGTTAACCTTTTTTTTTTATTTTCGTGCTAATTTAAACTCTGCAAAAGTAATGTGATATTTCTCATATTTAGGGAGTATAACTAATTACGCATCAGCAAAAATACAGACTAAGCAGTAGTAATATTTTGTACTTAGCTTTTTACATGTTTATGCCAGTATTATATTTATATATGTGGACAAAAGCAAAAAAGTGAACACCAACATAATGGAGTCCGGAACCCAATTGTGATTCTTTTGGACACAAAATATATAAATAGGTGGGGAAAAAAGGTGACATTTTTATGTATAGCGCCACAATACTTAGCGCTATACAATAACGTTAACTGTGTCGTTACTGTATAGCGCCAAGTATTGTGGCGCAATACTGAAAAAACTGACACGCTAGGTATAGCGCCACAATACCTGGCGTTATACATAAGTTTTATATATAGCATCTGGTATTTTGGCGCTATACTCCTTTTTCCTGGCCCCACCAACAATTCCTGACTTCAATAATTCAAAAGCGTATAGTGCCAACTTTTTGGGCGCTATATATATATATATATATATTCGGTTAGCCAATTCCTATATAAAGAGGTTAGGATTGTATATAAATTCATTCAAAAATAATTTTAACTCTTGTTGAAACGTTTATTGTTGTTAAATTCTCCAACATTTTTTCATTATGTCTGAAGAGCGTAGAATAAGAGTCATTATATTGGGGGGTGAGGTTGTGATGGAGAATAACTCCGTGGGCTACAGTTTACCTGCTCAGTGTCATGTTAAATTGCCACTTACAATAGAGTACGATAAATTGATATCGTTGTTATGCAAAAAAATGAGTGTGAGGAAACGTTCAGTGATACTTAAAGTAACCGGAAGATATCTGTATTCCGTCACTCCGCAAGGGGTTGCTTTTTACTCGGAGTTTAACATCAACGATGATGAAATTTTGAGTGATTTTCTGAGGACTCCGGACGAATGCCGGGAATTTCTTGTAATCACAATGTTGGAGATGTACGTGAAGGTCGAAAATGTTCCAAAAAACGAGGTTGTGCGTAGTAGAGATAACCCCCAGTCATCGGGTGGTTATTCTGGAGCAGTTTTTACCGGACAGGTTCCGGATGAAAGAGTTTTCCTTGATTTAAACTTATCACCGCCGGCGAATGAGCAGCGAGAAAATAATTTATACATTGCTTTCCATAATTCACAAGACGAGTGGTAAACTTTAATTTTCATTTGTGTTAATTATGTATATTTTTGGCGTATTGAATTTGTATTAACGCTCATATATTTAATAGGGGGTACCGACCGGATATGAATTTTACAAGTGGCCCATCCGGTAGTCATCACCTAATTGAAAACGTCCATCATGGAATTTCATCACATTACGACTTGTAAGTGAAGTGATATAGCCATATGGAAAGTATTTATTAATTCAGTAGCTTATATTTTTGTTGGTTGTGCAGTGAAAACGAGCAAGTTGAACCACTCGTACTCACTCAATTGACCGAAAACGACGTATTACATCGGGATCTGGCAGATGCACAAAGTGAGGAACAAAACAGTGATTACGATAACAATGCCGATGAATCCGGAGACGAGACACCCTTTTTCGTGAGGATGGTGATGAGCAGGATGAGGAGGAAGGACCTGATTTGAAGAGATACCCCCCCTAGACAAAGAGTGTACGAGTCTGAAGTGTCCTTTCATTCAAGGGAGATTCCTTACATTGATAACTTGCCAACCGTGCCGGATGTGGAAGCTCTCACAAGGGATTTTGATGAAATCCGGACAGCAATGTGGGATGAATCTAGACCAACGGTGCTTGCAAAGGGGATGCTTTTTCCTGATAAAGCACGCTTAAGCAGGGCTTGTAAAATGCACAACGTAAAAGAGTGTCGTGAGATGCAGGTATGGGAGTCAAGTCCGATGGTATACAAGGTTGTTTGCCGCAGGTGGTTTTGGCCATGTAATTGGATGTTGCGTGCGACCAAAAAGAAGACAGGTATGTGGAAAGTGGGTAAATACAATCCCACCCACACATGCGAAATGGACACATTCAACGAGAATCACTTCAACTTGGATATTGATTTGATTTCTCTTGTACTTATTCCGCACCTCGAAGCGTCCATAAGGTATACAATCAAAAAGTGCATTACATCAGTCCACCAGGAATATTGCCATACCATTACGAAAAGAAAGGCATTTCTCGGGTGCAAACGAGCGTTTGAAATTGTCTACGGTAATTGGGATAAGTCATTTGCATCTCTGTCAAAGTACATGGCCGCACTGCAGCGCTTTAACCCCGGGACATTTGTTGAATGGAAGCTTGAGCAGAGTCCGGGAACAATGGAACCAAACTATCATTAATAATTATGTGTTTTTTTATAATTTAAATTCATATTTTTAATAACTTAATTGTACAAATTATATATATATATATATATATATATATATATATATATATAGGTTCCGGACTCGATATTCTGAGGCCCAATGACACCGAACTATCACTAATAATTATGTGTCTTTTTATAGTTTAAATTCATATTTTTAATAACTTAATTGTACAAATTACTAATTATGTGTGTTGATACAATTATTAACTTAATTGTACAAAATTTGCATTTTCAACAACCAGTATAAGATACTTAAACAAAAGGAATTCTAAGCTAAAATACTACACATTACTACGCTACAAGGCTCTAAATTTTACTATGCTACAAGGCTCTAAATTTTACTACGCTAAAAGGGTCTACGTTTTACTACGCTAAAAAATAATCTAAACTAAACATAAACAACAAATAAATTTAATTGCAAATAAAACACTAAACGGCATGAAAACACATATATATAAATCAGGATATTAACAGACAAATTTATTTTACAAATTTATATATTTTTTTAGAAAATACTAATATTAAATCCAGATAAATTTTAACATGCTAGTTTCGAAAAAAAAACACAAACCGAAATAGAACACATACAAATCAAATAATATGCATTATTATAAATGTTTTAACTAAAATAAATCGAAATACCTCGATTTAGAATTTTCGGAAAGCAAAAAAATTGAAATTTTTACTCAGGAAGTGTGAATCAACAATAACACGAAGCTCTACTCGAATGTGGGACCTACGTTTTTCAAGTTTTATGTGCCGGGGGACCCAAATTTTCTTTTTTTTTTTAAAATGGAGGGCAGCAGCGGGTATGGGGAGGGGGGGGACCAAGAAGAGTAGAGAAGGGTTAAATAATGGAGGAAGAAAAGATGAAGAAGACGGATGAAATTTTAAATAAGGGGTATAACGCCAGTTATTGTGGCGCTATACTTGTGTCGTGTTAGCTTTTGCAGTATAACGCCACAATATTTGACGCTATACATTAACGGTGCCGTTATCGTTAATGTATAGCGCTAGGTATTTGGGCAATATACATAAAAGTATAAATTTTTTTTCCCATATATTTGTGTACTTTAAATCCAAAAGAACCACATTTTGATTCCGGACTCAAGAGAATGGTGCACCATGAGAGCAGGTAATCTTTTACTCTTTCTCGTAGAATAGGTGGTCCGTACACAGACAAAACCCAGTTAGGACTAGGGACAAGGTAGCGAAACAGGGAAACCCGCACATGAAACAGAAATTAAATTGGGTCCCATCCTATTAGTACTACGTTTCCCGGGTCCTACTTAGTGGGTCCCCTGTGAACGTGGCGACGCAGTTTCCACCTCACACGTGCGACAGTGTGGGTCGCACCTTACAGTACAGAAAAGGAAAATACCAACAAAATTTTATTTTAATTAAAGAAAACCTCCCCTCACGTTCCCAACGAGTCCTCTCGAAATCATCAATATTTTTATTCATATAATAAAAGGGGGGAAAAACAAAAAGATAAAGGAAAAAGGCAAAGAGATATGAACAATAATGTGGTCTAACGGTGGCGTGGGCATCTGATACAGTGAAGATCGACGTGGCATAGACCCAAAATGTCAGTTATTGCCGCTAATAATCTCAGCCATGTAATCACGTCATCCCCGCAGTTTTCACTATTTTCAAGAAGAAAAGGAATACGATATTTTTTGCCTATAAATCAGCTGACCCGAGTGACTTTCATTTATTAAGTTATAGAAAAATCCAAATATTGTGGGGACTGGTAATGGGTGTGGAGATTCTTTTGTTTTTTATGGAGAAATTTGAGAAAATCAAGGTCTAGAAAGATACAAAGAAAATTGATAAAAATTTAATGTATGGAGAGACTAATACTCCTAGTATTTCTTTTTACAGTTTGCATGGAAAATATAAATCCCACTATAGAAGGCATTGAAACCGGGAAATTTGATAATGTTAAGGTAACTTTTACTGCACATTTTTTCTATTGTAGAAATATAAATTTTTATGTTACATGATAAGAACTATTCCCGAAGATATCACTCTTATGATGGTAAAGATTATTATAGTAATTTTTACAAATAAAATTAAAAGATCATCTAGCAATATCAATCTTGTGAATTAAGTGTGCTTGTATAAATAATTTTAAATTAACAGTAAATTTTATTTTGTAACAAATGATTGATAACCAATTCAACTTGACTAATGCACATTCTTAAAAATGGAAATATTTCTAAAATTTCCTATATTTATTTAGGCATAATTTTATAATTTCAAGAACTTATTTAAATAAGTAATAATATAATTATTTTTCTGTAATTCATTCTAGATCACATGTTAGGTACTCTATTTAAAAAGTAATAACATTCTTTAAAATTATTTAAATTTTATTTACAATGGCATAACCGTAGTAGTACCTAAATGTTATGATAGCCATGGTTAAATTTTGGAAAACATTTGTAATATTTGCCAAACATTTATTTTCCTTAAACTTTTTGTTCCATAAAACGCTGCATTGCATAAAAAGAAAATAATGAATATCTAATTTAGTAAGTGATGATAAATATGTAAAATCTCATCCATCCCATACTTTTACTAATTTCAAAGCCTTTTTAATTGGGTCGAAGACTTTTTCTCTCTCTAAAATTCTTTATTGACTTTCCCTACCCCATTTCTCTCTCTATCCACAAAACTGAACGCATAAATAAAGGCAAAAGCCCCATTCATTTCTCTCTAGTCGCCACCTCCAACTCCAAATCTACATATGCTCTCTCCCTCTTCTCTCTTTCTCTGATCAAAACCAAAAACATCAAAAGCATTCACTACCAAAACAAGAATCACATATTCAACAGACGCTTAAGTTTTTTCCATGGCAGTTGAAGCTAAGCATATCAATCTTTTTCCTTCACAACAGCAACAAATTTTCTCGAATCAAGTAAATGGGTTTTCGTACAATACCCAGATGGCTTCTGCTTTGCCTTTGCCTACGCAAGAGAATAGTAGTTTCTTGCCGTTTCATCACAGCCTTATGTGCGATTCTGTTCAGCCCAAAACGTCCGTTAACACCGACAGTGGCCTCACTTTTAACCTTCCCCCAACTGCCACTGCCACTGCCAACGCCGTTAACGCTGCTGCTACGAGAAAGCGTTCAAGGGATTCGCTTAATCAATTTAATACTTGTAATAATATTACTACGTCGTTTGTTGGAGATGCCGTTTTACCACTGCTTCAACAGTACCAGTTGGATATCGACCGCATCATTTCTCATCATGTAAGTCTACTGAAAAATTTCAATTCTATTGCCTTTTTCTGTTTATTTTTGTTCTGAATTTTTTCGCTAATAAGTTTTTATTTGTTGGTGATTTACAGACTAAAAAAATAAGGTTGGAGTTAGAAGAAAGACAGAAGCAGCAAGCGAGAGTTTTAGTGGCTGCCATTGGAGAAGGTGTGACAAAGAAACTAAAAGAAAAAGATGAACAGATTCAAAGAATGGGGAAAATAAATTTCGTTTTACAAGAAAAAGTCAAAAGTCTGTACGTTGAGAATCAGTTATGGAGGGATTTGGCACAAACAAACGAAGCAACGGCCAATTCCCTACGTAACAACTTGGAACAAGTGTTGGCTCAAGTGGGCGATGAGCGCCTCTCCGCCGGCGGAAACGTTATCGGAGCGGCGGAGGAAGACGCGGAATCTTGCTGCGGTAGCAGTGACCACGGCGCAGCGGGGGAAGAGGAGGAAGAAATCGAAGGCAGGCGCACGTTAGCGTGTGAAGCGCAGGATAACAGGATGTGCAAGAGGTGTGGGGAGAGGGAATCGAGTGTGTTGCTGTTACCATGCAGGCACCTGTGCCTTTGTGCAGTGTGTGGGTCCACTTTACTCCATACATGCCCTGTATGTAACTCTAATATGAATGCCACAGTGCATGTTAACATGTCTTCTTGATCAATAAAAAAAGCCAAAAAAAAAGGAAAGAATTTCCAAAAGAGAGAAACTAGGAAGAGGAAAAGCAATAGAAACAATAGAATTTCGTTGTAGTTAGAAAAAAAGGCTAGACTTTTAGTTTGTAAATTCCCTCAGAAATTGTAAAATGCAAATTCTTCATTTTTTTTTAATCTCTGTTATTATTTAATCGCCAGTTTGAGCAATTGAGATTATGGGATGTCACAGTTCAATTGATTTATCATGTGGTACAACTATTACAGCCAGTTTCTCAAGCAATGTATTTGTCTTTGTATATCTTGAATCCATAGATGGTGGCATACAGAGAACAGGTTTCCATTTATGGTACAACAATCCATGCCAAGCCAGAATATTTTTGTTCATACAGATTGAATATTGTTTCCACAAATTTGTTTACATACAAAGTGCTTAAAGGGGATTGGAAAGAAGTCATTTATTTTTACTATTTTTTTTACCTTAGCTTAACAGATATCCATAGTAAAAGTAGGACTGGAGGGTAAAGGGTGATGAATGTTGGGTTAAACATAAAGTTACTTTTGCTTTAGTTGTGACTTTGATAGATATTGGGTAGTTTTTATCAATGTCCAGATAAAGGTTGGGTGCATGCCAACTTTTACAAAGAATCCTACTTTTGTGATTGCTCACAGTCACAGCACCTCTTTGGCAGAAAAATGTGGTCCTCTCTATTGAATTAGGTACTCTGCACTGCCCCTATGGGCATATTGACAATTATGACTGTTTCAACATTTAATTTGCGGTGACATAAAGAGACATTTTCTGTTGGTAGTGTGGGGTTGATTTGGGATTTTTCTTGCATAAATGCTAGAGTACTAGTGGTACTGTTTGTTTGCTTAGGTGAGATGTCAAGAATGCTGAAAAAAGTAGGATTGTATTGGTTTTAGTATTGGTAGGGTAGTTTCTTCTACTATTATAGCAAAAGCTATTAAAGAAGAAAAACAAAGTGGACCCAAAAACAAGCTAATCCCCCTAACTTTGCAGGCATATGTAGTGATGGTGAAAACAACAGGTTTTGAAAATCAATTTACTCTTCATTTCTTTTTTGAAAATCATGTCCTAGCTTTTCCCTAATCAATTAAATTAGGTTTCACCTTAGCCACCCTTCAAGATGTGGGCTATTATCACTTCTAATTCACGCCAGATATTATTTATATTTGATAGCTAAAAAAGTTTAAAAAATTTGTATAATTTTTGTATATAACATATATAACTTTTATATATACAAAAAATATATATAAAAAAATTTTATCGGCTATTATTTTTATAGTGACTATATATTGTCATTTATTGTCACCATTTAAAGAATGCTTGTTTTCACCTTAATAATTGATTGCTTGTAAAGTCAGATAATTGGTTAAATGAACTGATGATGTACATGCATAGAACGCCTAAATCATTATTAGTAGTAATTTTTGTGGGCTACTTACCTATGTTGCAAAGCTGAATGTATTATTAACCTCTAGGGTTGGCATCAGGTACGCCAAGGATGTCCTAAGATGTTATTTCTAAGTTAATCAATTAAATATACATGAAGTTAAGAAACTGAACAGTACAATGACATTGTTTATCTTATTGGTGCAACTTTTGATTTTTACATGCATCATTTCATTAATATTTTTACCTCGCCTTTAGCCTCAAATCCCTTAGAAAAATTAAATGAATAAATACATATATACATGTGTTAGTATGCACAAGATTCTATCCTTTAAGAATAGTTACTAATTAACATACGATGTTATCTAACATTATGTTACTTAAATATAATAAAATGACATGATTCAGTGGTCTTATTATGCATTGATTCGGGACAGTACAAGTAGTGGGCAGTGGTCAGTGGTCAGTGGTCAGTGGTCATGGTCCAGGGTCAGATTCATTAGCCATCAGGACAACCTTGCGTATTGATGATTTTTTTGGGGTTGGTTCTCTTCTTGGAATCTTCCATTATGAGGCACAATTTTATAGGTGTTATAAGGACAAAAGTGTCAGTGGAAAATTTGGCACATTTCACATTTCTTGTCCCTCTTCATTTATTGTTTCTGCATTTGAGATGGGTTTTTCTGCATTCATTTATTTCCATTTTGAAACAAAAATGACCATGCAGCTCATTTATCATCAAATTTTCAGTCTTTATGTTATCATAGATTGTGTTTTAATTTTCACACTACTATCGAGCCAAAATCGTTTTGACCAAAATGGAATCAAATTTAGTACTACTGATCCAACCAAGTCGAATCAAATTGAATGAAACAAAAGAGCTAGTGAACCGAGTTCAAGTTTGCTCGGATCCAAGCTTAACCAGATGTAGGTATATTGTTCGAAAACATTAAATTTTAGATATATAATGAAAAAGTAAGAAATACTGTTGCTTCTTTGCTTTTCTTTTCTTGTGTAATCTGTGTCAGGCCTATAAATATATGTAACGTTGTAATCAGAAACATGACCCAAAGTGCCGGCCAAGATTCTGACACGTCACATTCAGAAATGTCCCAAACATTAAAAATAAAAACAAATGCGAAAATAAGATAGGAGCTTACTGATAACGATGGATCTCACACGTACCATTAATTATATTTTGTGGTGTTTTTTCGGGAGTTGAAAATTAAAGGGAAAATTATAATAAAGTAAAAAAAAATGAAGGGTCAAAGGAAAAGAGGAGCCCCCACCACGTGTGAATAGAACAGGAAAGCGCATAATAGCAAAGCAATTGTCGTGGTGTATGGAAACAAGGACCAGTCCAAAAAATGAGAGGGCAAGCGCTTTACGCCAAAGGTACAGAAACAGAAGCCGAGGGGTGCAGGATAAGCAGGAATCGTACACTGTATAAACACGCCTAGTAAAAGAATAGAGTTATGGATATGAGCAGAGAGATAGAGGGGACTCTCCTTAAAAATCGCCGGGGTGGGGACGAAACAGACAGATAATGATGGCGTACGTTAGTGGGGGATGGTTATCTGTTCATGTCAGAGCCGTGAAGATCGGTTTTGGTACTCGCACCTCTCTATTTTTGCAGTCAATGTTGCCTTTTATTGATTCTTCTCTTCCTTGTTAATTTACTACTATGAGTTTTAACTTTCTTTCAATTTAATTATTATAAGGCATGCCTTTTATTGACGCTAATATATTTATGATTAAGATCCTGTTTGGATTAGCTGATTATAAATAGCTGATAAACTTAAAATGTTGAAAAGTATTTTTAACTGTTGAAATTAGGGGTATCAATTGGTTCGATTCGACCAATTATTTTATAAAATTTGTACCACGCTAATTTTTCGGTTATTATATTATGTATAATCAAATTAGATTTTTCGAAACCGTTCCAATCATGTTAGTTTCTCTTCGATCTCGATACGGTTCGGTTAATTTTTGGTATTTTTTTTTTAAAAAGTCGTTGAAGTAGAATGTAATAACAAACATACTTTTATAGTACTTAGCAAAAACTCTCTAGATATTTTTACTGTTCAAAGGGTGATGAATTAAGAAAATATGAACGATGTCTGGATTTAGATCTATCAACTAATCTACAACAGCGTAAAAGAAAATAAGCAAGAGCAAAAAAATATAAATTACGCGAATGAAAAGATATTAACCAAATCGGTACTGAAGAATAAAGTCGATGAAATATTAAATATTCAAAAAATTCAAAATTATATGAAAGAAAACATGTTCAATACATTGTAGTTTGCTACTCATTGCTTAGAATACCTTGTGTTGCTAGTAAGTATACTGAAAATAATTTAGTTTCAATAGAAGTAGCATAATAGGTTTGGGAATTAGAATATTGAGTTTTAATTACTTGTTGGCTTATAACTGTTTTCATAATTTCAAGGCCTAAGGAAAAATTTAATATTTTATTATTTTTAAAATCAATATATAAATATAGTTTTCAAATTTAAATATATTCGGTACAGTTCGTTATTTTTTCTATTTATTTTATAAAATTATAAACATGCCCTAATTATCGGTACAGTTATAGATTCATATAAAAACCTATGATTTTATTAAAAGAAACTTAATAATCGGTTCGGTACGGTATGGTACAGTTCGGTCGGTTTAATCGATTTTTAAATATCCATTGACATCCCTAGTTGAAACTGATAATAAGTCGTTGATGTATATGGTAGAAAAGTGCTATAAGTTATTCTTCTATTAAAATGACTAAAATATCCTTAAAACTTTATAAAAGATTATAAATTAAAAAGTTTATTTGTGAAGAAAATGATGAATACGAATATGAAATGAAAAGAAAGTTAGAAAATTTATTCTGATTTTTTTTTTATGAATTAAAAAAATATTATTAAGAATAAATTAGTAAAAGTCTTGGTCAAATTAAATATACTTATAAACTAGCAAAATTTTATATTAATTGATAATCTAATAATAGGAACTAACTTGCAACAACGATGACGGTGAAACATATATCCATATCGTCATCTAGAGCTGTCAATATGGGCGGATCGGGCTAGCCCAGCCCAACTCACATGAGTTTTAGCAATTGACGGACTGGGCTGGGCTAGCCCACCATTTTGATGGGCCTTATAATGATCAGCTCACCCCAGCCTTATGTGGGTTACGGGCACCACGGGCCGACCCATCATTTTTAAAAATATAATTTTATAGTTTTTCTTAATTTCTAAACTAAAAAACGATAAATATTTAAAAATTTAAAAAAATTTATTGGAAAAATTTCACAAAAATTAATAACTTTTTATACGGTTCTAATATATCACAATAAGCATAAAAAGATAAAAGACAAAACTATATTTCATTCACTAAAAGCCAAAACTCAAACAAACTATTCAAGAAAACACTCATGATGCTTATGGGATATCTAATACATCATCTTCATCAAACACATTTGAATCCGTTTACGAGAAGGTTGTCTTAACATTTTCACTTTCTTCTATATCTACAATTCGTATGCAATATTAATTAGTTAAATATTGAGAATAATTAAATTTTAACGTTTTAAGACTTTGATTTTTTAATATGATGGGCTTAATAAGCTTTAAGCTTGGAATACTCTTCTTATTATTTTTTGTGTCATATACCATTTATATTTTAAATACGTATTTTTATTAGGCCCATGGGCTCGCCCAGCCCAGCCTCAGTCAAGCCTTAGGGGCCACGGGCTTACTCAGGCCGGGCTTAAAAGCCTCATTTTTAAATGGGTTAAAAAATTTTAGCCCAACCCTGCTAAATCATAGGCTTGGCTGGCCCGGCCCAACGAGTCAAATCCATATTGACGGCTCTATCGTCATCTATATAACATAAATTCTTATCTATGAGTTTAAATTCACGCACCTACAAGATAAAAGTATTGCATATTTATGTCACAAGTAAGTTCGTTGTGATAATATTTTTTTATAACATGACATTATTTGTGTAATTAACGAAGTTCTTAATTTGACAAATTCTTTTTCTATTTTACTTTCTTTTCATCATAATCGATGTAATTCGCTAGTACAGCTAAACAATAGTTGAGTTGTTAACTAGAATCCAAGATTTTGTTTCCTTTGAAAGAAGATTGTGATGCAATTCCTATCATGAATTCGGTAATCCATGCGTGAATTGTGCAAAAACAAAAGGACAACAACCTTACTCCTGAAACCAAACAAACTACTCTCTTTGTCCCAAAATATTTATTATATTTTTCGATAATCAAATTATATAAATTATGATCCATACTTTAACATATATTTTTTAATCGTCCTAATATTAAAATTTTAATATATTAATTAATCTACTCTAATTTAACTTTAAAAATTAATCAAATTAATTCTCAAAAATCAAAGCGTTACAAGCAATTTAGAATGGAAGGAAAATTATATTTAAAATACTTGTTTGATTATGATAAGTTTTAAGTGCAGTTATGAAGATGTTACGGAAAGAATTTCCATAAATTCAGTTAATATTATATTGCTACCTAACAATCAAAAGTAAAAAAGTAATATTCCTTTCCATGTAGTAATATTTATGATTCCTTTACTAGTAGTTAGTCAAATACTTACCGCCAAAGAACGTGGTGAGTGGATGAGACTGTTCTTTTCTTAATCAGAGGTCTCGAGTTCGAGTCCTGAATATAAAAAAATATTTGATAAGAACGCTTTTCCTAAATATAATCGGACTTTAATGCGAATACCGGATAAGAACGAAACAAAAAAGTTAGTCAAATACTTAAATGATGGCTTGCCTGGAATATAGGAAGGTAATCGATAAATAAAGAGCTTTCCTTACTAAAAATTGGTGCTTTGTCTTTTTATTATGATTTCCACGTGAAACCTAAACAGGTTTGTATTTATTTTTTGTGTGATTTACGTTATGCGAACTAGTAATGTCTACAAAGTACACGACTTCTCCAATGTTCGTACTTTTATATTAGTAATATTTTGAAGTGAGCATCAGACGATGCCTTGTACAGATGCTGCGTCCAAATGGTCCCCATATATTTTCTCAAACTTATCAGAAGGAATAATTTGTTTAATATCTAATGCTATTAATTTCATTGCAAGTTCAACTAACCCACGTCTTGACTGTCTTAATTTTGATTATTATATGCCAAAGTTCTATGTTAATTGTGCACAAATTTAATGACTATTGAACTAGAATTTTAATTGTAATATCTAATTCTATATATTTTATTCAGATAATTAATTACAGTAAGGTTGCTTGATCTACACTCCCATAAACTCCTCAATATGTTAAAAGGCTAAAATAAACCCCAAAGATTTAAAAAGAAGAAGAAGAAAAGAGGGTTATTAATCGGAAGAGAAAAATGAAAGAAAAAAAATTCTATTTGCTATCCTTCATAAACAGTTGAATAACATAGAGGATAATGTTGAGATAAAATGAAACATAAGTTTTCCGTAATTTATCTTATGGCAATGATAATTACTCCCTTCGGTCACTTTAATTAATCTTTTGAACTTTATTTTAAGATTGGCAATATTTAATTTTTTCAGATATCAAGAAGAAATTAATATTTTTTTAAAAAAATTATCTTTGGAGTAAAGAATTTTTGGGGTATTTTTATTGCATTCCTAATGAAGAAATTAAGGATAATATGGTCAATTTTATTATTATTAAATACTAAAAGATAAATTTTTTAATATGTGAAAAAATAATCTAAAAATCAATTAAGGTAAACCGGAGAGAATAATGAGTAACTAATTTAAATTTTCAGGATTCCTATAACATAAAGCTCATTAAAAATAAAAATGATCATTATCAAGAATCAATACAAAATTTTAATTAAGAACAAAGAGATATATATATATAAGTCAACTGAAAAATAAAAACGAAAAGAAAACTGTAAAAGGAGCATATGCTTAGTTTAGTAGTTACCAGAAATCAAAGATTTGAATAGTATATTATATAAAAATAGTATTTGTGAATAAGTTGAAGTCATCATTGTTTTGTTTAATAGGAGTATGATATTCAAAAGCAGCATGCCGTATCTGCATTACCTCGTTGTTAGTTTTCTGTCAACATAGGACCATATTTATGGGTCCCACTCTTTGTCTTTTTTTCTAATTTGACTTTTTGTGCTTTTGTTGGTCCTAAAAAGCTGATTTTGCCTCTACACAAGTAATTTTAGAGAATAAAAATATGCCAGATAAGATATAGAGATTGCTAAATTGTGGGTGTTGGGAAAAAGGAGAGTTGTGGGCACATGAAAGCAATATGTGGTGATGCTGAATTAACTTTAGTGGGGAGGGGATCTTGGCTGTGGGTCCCTTGATTCTAGACAGTTTTGTCTCTTACATCACCAACATAATGGCTAAATATTTAATATTTGTTATTTATAAGATTAAGACCTTTTCACCATATTTAATTAATTCCACGCTTGTAGTTGCATCTTTATATAGCATAAAAAGTTACGCCAGAACTGAAATTTTACATATGGGATATCTTCATTGATAATTTGATATAATTAAACTGTAAGTGTTGATTAATTGTATTTTGCTTATAATACTCATGAATATTAACATTAATTAGGAATCGTTGGATTAGTCAGTGTCAGACTTAATTTGATATTCTGCTTATTTTTAATGTTTCTTTAGCTTGTATTAGGGGTGACAAAATGGTTAAAAGAAAATAGTTAACCACCCATATTATTCACTAAAAATGGGTTGGATAATGAACTTTTTAAAAACGGGTCAAATATGAATAAGAACCATATTATTCATTTAGAAAATGGATAATCAATGGGTAACCAATGGGTCTAACTTTTACATTTGTAAAGCCTCAAATTTGGGGTTCCTCAACTTAGGAAGAGTAAGAATTCTCCCAAGTGATCATATGCAAGAAGTCATGGATAATATGGTTAACCATATTATCCGCCGATTAACCCTTTTTTATCCGTATTAAATATGGGCCGGATCAGATAATTGATCTGTTTTTTCATTATCCGTTTTTGAGCCGAACCATATCCAACTCGACCCGCGCCGTTTGCCACTCCTAGCTTGTATTAACAAAATTACAAGTCAAAATTAATGATATCAAATTCTTTAGACATATTGAGGATAAAAGTTGTTTGATTCTCATTATTCAAATAGTCCTTCACCAAATTATTTAAACTAAAACTAGCTAATATATATATATATATATATATCAGTGCCGGCTCAAGGGCCAAGCGGCTGAAGCAAGGGCTTTAGGCCCCTAAGTTTCTAAGCCCCCATTTTTTAAATTAATAGTAAAAATAGGTTAATTTATGATAATTATCTTAGAAAATATTTAATATTCATGGTAAAAAAGTATAAGATTGATGATGACCGATAATTAATTTATATTCTAATGTTAATATCTTTTTCTTTCTCATTAAAAATCATGTATTTTAAATTCTCCTTGGTCATCACTAAATTTTCTATTTTCAGAAAAAACACGAATGAAAGGCATTGAATAAATTAAAATTGCATCTCTCTTTCTTTCTCTATTTCTCAAGCATTTCAACAAACAAATTAAAAATATTAAAATTTGATTTGATATCAAATTATCAACATTTAGAATCGGGTTCGATTATTCTAACTTGCTACTATTTTTTCTTCAAATTTAAAATTTATTTGTGTATCTTTACCTATAGTAGTGTATTGCTTTTCATTATTTTATCAGAATTTAAATATGAATCATGGTACTTAATATGATACTTTTTAAAGCTTAAGGCCTTTTAATATTGGTTTGGAAAAGGCCTCTTAATAAACTTTAACTTTAGGTCTCCATTATTCTTGAGCCGCCCCTTATATATATATATATTTCATAGCCTATCCACCTTCTCAAAGTACATAGTACCGGTAAAGAGGTAGTTTACGAGTTAATACTAAATATTTGCTTGCTCTTAAAGTATTCTCTTGAAAGGGAAGCCAAGTGATATACGCTATTTTTAATAAAGCACACGTTTTTAGGTGAAGGACAAGTCAAAACCATAGTATTTGATTTGATCTATCATTAGTTATTACTCTTTTTTCTTTTAAATTAATTGATAGATTATTCAACACTCGAATTCCAGTTTTAATTTCTACTTAAAATTAACGTACATTATTCATCTTAATCAATCATCTTAGTACTTAGTAGTGTTACAAGAAAAAACGTTCAATTTCCACTTAAATCAAACTAGTTAATTTATTTTTCACAAATTAAAATTGAAATTGATGCATCTCTTGTGGTTTTGTTTTGTTCTACTTGAAAAATATAGTCAGGCAATTTTTGGGATTTCTTTTAAGATAAGAATGGAAGTTATTAACTTTTTTTTTCACGGTCCTTTACAAAGGTTACATTAATTCGGACCTTCGATTCTCAACATTATATACAAAAGATTTAGTCATAACTGATAGTCTAATAATCATAAACTTAAGCAAACTTTGCTTGGAGAATGGAGAACCATAATTAATTACTATTAACCAAAACTTTAATTGGTTACGTATTAAGATAAAATGTAAGAAATTATATTTCTATGCATGATTAAACATTAGTACTACAAAAGATAAGGGGTACTCATGAATGTTCCGCTCAATGACTGTATAATCAATAGAGACGCTTTTAGGTAAAACAAGAATGACTTTGTTTTTTTGCCGTTCAATGAATCCTCCCTAAATATAATTATCAATAGTTTAAAATGACTTGTGAGATAGATTAGCTTTTTGTTCTCTTCTTTAAGGACGTGGGGTTGCTGTCTAATTTCTTTGACTAAGCATTATTACAAGACCACATAAAATCACCTTACTATATTCAACATCATGCCAAATAAACCTTCTCTAATCCGTCCAAATTTAGGCGATTTTTGTCCCATCTACAAAGTATACAATTTTCATTAGAGTAATACTTCTAATTATACACAGTCATATGACACCATCCCAAATCTAGAAAGTTTTTATAGCATAGAGTTTTGTATGGGTCAGAATTTGACCAACCACGTCCTATAGTGGGCACGACAAACGACTGATCAAGTCGACGCCCAGAAGCATACGACCTTGTATTAAAAGACGGAACAACACGACCTCAGCAGTAGAGTAAGCCCATTTAGGGGATGCCGAGAATATTCTTGAAAAGTCTTTTGCATGTCATTTCTGGGGGGGGGGGGATTCATCAATATATAAGAGGAATGAAAGCCTTGTAACGGGGCATAAAACTCACCAACCTTGAATGAAAAGAAAATTGATAACTCTCTTCTCTATTATTTCTATCCTAGAGTTTATTATCTTCAGCTACGATTTACCCCTTCATCTTTGATTGATTTGTTCGAAAAGATTTTAACATCTTTTGAGTCAAACAATTTGGCGCCGTCTGTGGGGATTTCCATAGCTGAAATCATAGTTCTCATCTAGGTTCTTGAAAGTGACGATTACTATCCTTCAAAGCCTCATAAAAACCAACAATGACAAAAAAGGAAGCGAGATTGAAGACGATAGCAGACGTCTCAAACAATCTCCTGAACTCCCTTAACGAAGCCGGTAGAGAGGACACTAAGAATACAACACCAAGAGCTACACCGGAGGGGGAGATCTTACATCCTCCACACGGGGATCTAACGATCTTGCGCGAAAGGGGAGCCTCAACGTCCACAGTGGGAGAAGCACCACCAGCAGTCAAAAAGATACTAGAAGAATAGATGACAAGTACTCTGAGCAACATGCTCGAAAAACCTCCTCAAGGAAATGACGAAGACTTGCCACCTACAAAAATCGCAGCCACCACCAATGAGCCAAGTGCTACACGAATGGGTAACACCCGCACCATCACTGATGCAGGTGACGATGCACTCATGGCCATCTTGAAGAAAATGGAAGAGATGGAAAACGAGAATAAAACACTCCATGATCAAATGAAGGAGCATCAGGAAAGGGTTGACAAAATACCAGGCGCCCCCAAACTATTACCAAAACGCGATGTGGGCCGATTTTCGAACAGCCATACAACGACGTGGTTGCTCCTCATCTTATTCCAAAAACCTTCAAGATGCCACTATACTTGAAAATATACGACGGAACCACGGACCCGGAGGATCATCTAATCCATTATGTTACTGCGGTAAAGGGAAACGATCTGTCAAAGGAACATGTACCATCTGTGCTGCTAAAAAAGTTCGGTGAGACCTTGACAGGGAGAGCATTGACATGGTACTCCCAACTACCAGCGCGATCAATATCAACGTTTGAAGAGATGGCGTATAAGTTCGCCGCCGCTCATGTAGGGGCGAAGAAGGCTGAAACTAGGGTCAATGATATCTTCGTCGTTAGGAAAACGGCGGGCAAGGGACTTCGGGTCTTCCTGGCCCGATTCAACAGAGTAAGGATGAGCCTGCCAAAAGTGTCAGAAGGGATGGCAGTAGCAGCTTTTCAAAACGGGTTAAACAAGAACGGATCAAAGGCAACCAAAAAACTTCTTAGTACACTCATGAAATACCCCCCACCACATGGGAAGAGATCCATAACGCCTATTGCGCCGAGGTAAGGGCAGATAAGGACGATCTGAATGGATCAATTCAGCGATTAACGTCAGTTCAGACCAAGGCAAGGAAAGATCGACGTAACTATGGGCTAAGAGATCAACCCCCACGTTTCAATCGAGAGAGGCATCAGCCCTATGTCCGAACATCTAATCCGCCCCCTCCAAGGCATGCGGACTCCATGCTACGACACACCACACCCCTTCGAAATGAAAGAGGTATGCCTCCACTGCTATCCGCTCATAACTTTTGTGTTTCCGCTTCAGAGATAGTGTACGCATTGGAGAAGCTGGGCACGAAGGTGCAGTGGCCGCAAAAAATGAAATCGGACCCAAGCACTAGGAGGTCAAACGTCCTCTATGAATTCCATCAAGAAATGGGACACAAGACCAAAGATTGCATAGGTCTGTGGCAGGAAGTAGTTAGGATGTTGAACTAGGGGTACCTGAAAGAACTGCTCAGCGATAAAGGAAGGGCCAACTTCGCCAGGGGACGCGATCCGTCTCAAGGACCCCCAAAGTCACCATCGCCAGCGTGCACCATACATATTATCATTGGCGGTGGCGACGACACAGTAATCAACCATGTGAAGTTCACCACCACGCACAAACTCAAATGGACGGTAGCCTACGAACGGTATGATGACCTCGAAGACAGTATCATTTTCGAT
This sequence comes from Nicotiana sylvestris, assembly GCF_000393655.2. Classification (NCBI taxonomy): domain Eukaryota; kingdom Viridiplantae; phylum Streptophyta; class Magnoliopsida; order Solanales; family Solanaceae; genus Nicotiana; species Nicotiana sylvestris. Next base: position 63,230,508 of record NC_091058.1, read on the forward strand.
AAGTCAGATGTCGACGATTTGTCTTTCCCTCACTATGATGCCTTAGTTATAACTTTACGCATCGCTGATACAGATGTAAAACGAATCATGGTAGATGACTTAAGCGGCGCGTGTATTGTTCACCCATGAGTTCTCATGCAAATGAGGCTTGAGGATAAAATAATATTGCACTGCATAACACTAACGGGTTTTAATAATGCAGTAGAGCGGACATCCGGAGAAATAGTGCTGCCTGTCCTAGCAGGAGGAGTCACCCTGGAAACAACATTCCACGTCATGAACCAGGAAACAGCCTATAACGCCATCATAGGGCGACCATGGATACACGCCATGCGAGTCGTCCCTTAAAGCTTCTATCAAGTGATCAAATTTCCCACCCCGTGGGGAATATTCAACATCTGAGGCAAGCCACGCACCGCCCAAGAATGCTATCGGATCACCCAAGATTGCACGCACACCAAACAACTGAAAGGAGCAAGTGCGGAGGCATAGTAATCAGCCATGTCGGGAACTAAATCCGACCCACAAACAGAGGCCATCCAAGACCCGGATATTGTAGAAGCCTGCAAGGCAACTATAGAGGATCTTGACCCCGTCCAATTAGACGAGGTCAACACAAAAAAGGCTTACATAGGGCACAACCTCTCAGAGCCGGGTAAGTATCGTGAATTTTTAACTAACAACGCCGATTTATTTGCCATCTCCCACTCATATATGCCAGGAATCCCAAAGGACATCGCCACTCATAGACTGAATGTCGACCCACTCTATCCGCTGGTATGGCAAATGAGGAGAAAGTTCAATGCTGCAATCAATGAGGCAATCAACGAAGAGGTGGATAAATTACTCGCCAACGGTTCCATAAGAGAATCAAAATACCCCCAATGGGTCGCCAACGTAGTCATGGTCAAAAAGAAAAATGGGAAATGGCGAATGTGCGTGGACTTCACCGATCTAAACAAAGCATGCCCAAATGATTCCTTTCCGTTACCCAATATCGATCAACTGATCTATGCGACGGCGGGGAACGGGTTGCTGAGATTCTTGGACACCTACTCCGATTACAATCAAATTCTAATGGCCGAAGTGGATCAATAAAAGACGACTTTCATCACTTACAAAGGAACGTATTGCTATAAAGTGATGCCGTTCAGACTTAAGAATGCAGGGGCCGCGTACCACGGGGTAGTCACCAAAATCTTCAAAGAGCAACTCGTAAAGACCATGGAGGTATATATAGATGACATGATGGTAAAGCCAACAAAGAAGGAGGATCACGTTAGCTATCTGAAAGAGGCCTTCGAGATATTAAGGCAGTACGAGATGAAGTTAAATCCCGAGAAGTGCGCCTTCGGCGTAACCTCAGGAAAATTCCTCGGCTTCCTCGTATCACAAAGGGGAATCGAAGTCAACCCGGATCAAATCAAAGTCATCGATACAATACTAGAGGTACTAACCAACAAAAAACAGGTACAGAAGCTAACAGGGCAAATAGCCACCTTGTCGAGGTTCATTTCACGATCCTCGGACAGATGACACAAATTCTTCAATGTGTTGAGGAAATACCACGGGTAGCAATGGAACGAAGAATGTGTCGATGCCCTGAGAAAGCTAAAAGTGTATCTGTCTTCGCTGCCACTACTCGTCATAGCGGATCCGGGTGAGCGTCTACTTGTGTATTTGGCAGTTTCTGAAGTCGTAGTAAGTGCAGTCTTGGTTCACGAAAATAAAGGTACGCAGTCTCTAATTTACTATATCAGCAAGACTTTAATAGATGCCGAGACAAGGTACCCTCACCTTAAAAAGCTAGCTCTGGCATTGGTTGTAGCTTCACGCAAGCTTAGACCCTATTTTCAATGTCACCCCATAAAAGTGGTAACAATCTACCCCCTAAGAGGTATCCTGCACAAACCCAAACTCTTAGGTAGACTTGCCACATGGGCCATAGAGTTAAGCGAGCACGACATAACATACCAATCGCGAACTGCCATTAAATCGTAGGTGCTCGCCGACTTCGTCGCTGATTTCAGCGTGGAGATATTACTCGAGGCAGAACAAAAAGCACTTTGCGCTTCCACACGTACCGACCTCTGGGTCCTCTACACCGACGGCGCCTCGAATGCCTCGGGATCGGGACTGGGACTCGTCCTCGAGGTCCCTACAGGTGAAGTAATTCTCTAGTCCATACGATTCCCCGAGATGACTAACAACGAGGCCGATTATGAGGCTGTGATTGCAGGTTTGAAGTTAGCTCTCAAATACGGCGGCCGACGACTCGTCCTCCACTGTGACTCTCAACTCGTTGTGAACTAAGTCACCGGGACTTTCCAAATCAAAGAGTAGAGGCTACAAAGGTACCAGTCGAAAATCCACAAATTGCTGCCAGAGTTCGATGAATGTCGCCTCGACCAGATACCCAGGGCACGGAATGTTGAAGCAGATGGCCTCGCTAAACTAGTCGCGGCCACCAAGAATATCAACAAAGAAAACGTGGTCACCCTCCTTCACTCCGCAATAGACCATATCGAGGTACATTCTATAAACCAAACTTGTGACTGGCGTAACCGCTTCGTAGCCTATTTACAGGATGGATCGCTCCCGCAAGACAAAAAAGAAGCCAAAAAACTTCGGGTATAGGCAGCCCGATGCAGCCTAATAAACCATGATCTCTACAAAAGAACATGTGGCGGCCCCTTAGCCAAATGTCTTGGACCACATCAAACAAGACGAGTACTAGAAGAAGTACATGAAGGGCACTGCGGCATCCACACGGGAAATCACGCCCTCGTTCGATGTCTGATCCGCGCCGGTTACTACTTGCCTACCATGAAAAAAGAAGTTACGGACTATGTACGAAGGTGCGAGCAGTGTCAAAAGTATGCCCCTATGATACATCAAGCAGGAGAACTCCTCCATTCCGTCATTTCACCATGACCATTCATAAAATGGGGAATGAACATAGTCGTCCCCCTCCCAGCAGGGCGAGGTAAGGTACGCTTCCTTTTGGTTTTAACTGACTACTTCTCTAAATGGGTGGAAATAGGTGCATACACTCAGATACGTGAGCAGGTGGTCATCGCCTTTAATGGAAAAATATTATATGTCGTTTTGGCATCCCCAAGGAAATCAGCTGCGACAACGGACCTCAATTCGTCGGAAAAAGAACGACTGAGTTCTTCGAAAAGTGGCACATCAAATGGATACTCGCTACGCCATATCACCCTGCCACCAATGGCCAGGTCGAGTCCTCCAATAAAGTAATACTGAACATATTGAAAAAGAAGCTTGAGGAAGCTAAAGGGCTATGGCCTGAACTACCTGAAGTATTATGGGCATACCGCACTACGCCAAAATCCAGCACGGGAGAAACGCCATACTTACTGGTCTACGGGACCGAGGCAGTTATACCCGTCAAGGTCGGGGAGCCCATTTTGAGATACTCTAATGAGAGTGGAGCAAACAACGATGAAGTAGGCTACAAGATCTGGATGAAGTTGAAGAACGAAGAGACATGACCCACGTAAGAATGGTAGCCCAGAAACAACAAGTAGAAAGATACTACAACAAGAGAGCCAAGGTGCGATCACTCAAAGTTGGCGACTATGTCCTCAAGGCCAAAACACAGGCATTAAAGGATCCAAATGAAGGAAAATTAGGAACAAACTAGGACGGACCATATAAAATCGTAGCAGTAGCAAACAAAGGAATGTTTCAGCTAGAAACAATGGAGGGAAAACTACTCCAAAACAACTGGAACATCGTCCACCTCAAGTATTTCCACTTCTAAAAGGTGTCACCTAAGTCGTACTCTTTTTCCCTCACCCGGGTTTTGTCCCAATCGGGTTTCCCCGGGGAGATTTTTAACGAGGCGGCAAAGGGGACGCCCTATGGGTCGACACATTGTTCATTACCTCAACCCGTCGATATGATCTCCGGATCGAAGTAATAAAGGGACTACATACAGATAATCAAATCTCCATTGTACGAATAGAATTTAATCTCCATTGTATGTACGGAATCTAATCTCCATTTCACGAACGGATCAAACCTCTATAGCATGTGCAGAACCAGATCTCCACTAATCGACAGGTGACGTCTTCCTACGGGAACACGGTGAAATCTCAAATAATCAGTTCGACCTCGTTCTGACCACGACAGGATTCTACTTCGACGACAGTCAAAGCAACATTCTAATGGCCAAGGCCATCGACGAATATCAGTTCGACCTCGTTCGAACCACGACGGGATACTACTTCGACGACTTGGCCATCGACGAATATCAGTTCGACCTCGTTCGAACCACGACGAGATACTACTACGACGACAGTCGAAGCAACATCCCAATGGCCAAGGCCATCGACGAATATCAGTTCGACCTCGTTCGAACAACGACGGGATACTACTTCGATGACAGTCGAATCAACATCCCAATGGCCAAGGCCATCGACGAATATCAGTTCGACATCGTTTGAACCACGACGGGATACAACTTCGACGACAGTCGAAGCAACATCCCAATGGCCAAGGCCATCGACGAATATCAGTTCGACCTCGTTCGAACCACGACGGGATACTACTTCGACGACGGTCGAAGAAACATCCTAATGTCCAAGGCCATCGATGAATATCAGTTCGACCTCGTTCGAACCACGATGGGATACTACTTCGATGACGGTCGAAGCAACATCCCAATGGCCAAGGCCATCGACGAATATTAGTTCGACCTCGTTCTAACCACGACAAGACACTACTTCAAAGATAGTCGAAGCAACATCCCAATGGCCAAGGCCATCGACGAATATCAGTTCGACCTCATTCGAACCACGACGAGATTCTACTTCAACGATAGCGAAGCAATATCCCAATGGCCAAGGCCATCGACGAATATCAGTTCGACCTCGTTCGAACCACGATAGGATCCTACTTCGACGACAGTCGAAGAAACATCCCCATAGCCAAGGGCGTCAATATCACATGCAATAAACAAAAGAAAAAACAACAAACAAACAAACCAACAAAAGTAAAGTTTACATTGCATCAAAATATCATTTATATTTGCCCCTACAAATAGGCCCAAGTACGGCCCATGCCAAAAATTCCTAAGCAAAAGTAAATACAAACCAAGACTACACATCATCCCTAGCGGGGTAAGCGTCTTCATACCACGAATCCGAAGCAAGGTCATTCGCGTCATCAAAATTGATACCTTCCCCGTCAGGAGTAAGGGGGTCGTACCCGCATGACTCACAAGCCGCATGAGCTTAGGCGTGCACAACTTGAACTTCCGTCTCTATGGCCCTGCCCTCGGCGTGAAAGGCCTTATACACGTCAAGTCGAGCCTCCGCATGGACCCATAACTCATACAAACAACGGGGCACGCCCTGTTCAGCTGAGGCATGAGACGTAGAAGGCTGAGAAAGTCGATTTGTCTCCTCCGCCCTTAGCGAAGCCATTTGTCCCTATAGTGCGGCCAACTTCGCCTCTAACTCCTTAACACGCCATTCGAGCCCTGCGACTTGATGACTAGAGGCTTCTCTCTCCCCAGTAAGTTCTGACCTGGAAATGCGGAGAGCATCTTCCAAAGATACCGACTCAGAAATAGTTGCTGCCAGCTTATCGGCGCCGATGTTCAGCTCGCCCTTAAGTCCGTCAATATCCGCTACTTTAGCCTTCAACTCGGCGGTCAAGTCGACCACCTTCAGCTGTAAGTCGGCATTCTCAGCCGTCACCCCCTTGCTCAATTCGAGCTCGTCCTCCTTCGCCTTAAGGGAAGCCTCCGGCTCACTATTACGGGTGATAGCCCTCACAAGCTCCTTGTCCCTCTCCCTCAACTCCTCTATCCTGCGCTCCAATTGTTCCTCCCGTTATTTAAGCCCCTCGCGAAACACCTAAAACTCGGGATCCTGATGATAAATGTCAGACATCGCCCGATGCTTAGCCCGATACTACTAATACTTCGACAACATCTTCTTATAAAGGCCCATCCTTTTCCTTTCACGACACTCCCTCTCCATCTCCAAAACAAGGGTCTAACAAAAGAGAAGGGTAGAAGTTAGAAAACAAAATGCAAAATGACAATTGTCGCACCAACCTAACGACAAAAAGAGAAGGAAATGAACCTACTTGTAGGGCCATACAAATGACTTTCTGAGATAACTTCACGTCGCTCATTGCTCCAAGCATCTCTCTTTTGGGAGCGGCACATAGAGGAGCGAGGGACGGCGCCACCTGCTCGCTGTTCAACAGCAAGTTGTAGTTCCTCGGGACTATCACATGACTGTCGGACCCGTCCATCCTAACCACCAAATGGGTATGGCGACCCATAAATTCGTTGACATCCTCCGGGTCGATATCCGAGTCCGAGCCGTCACCCTCGATACAAGGTCCTCCAACATTAGATGATGCGCCACCCTCAACGGAGCACACTGATCTGGCTCCCGGACCAATTCCCTCCACTTGGAGAGGCCTCCCCGACAAAATGGCATCGGCCATAAATACGGGCATCAGGGCTGTCCGAGATGCCCCACTGCCGTCGGCGTCTATAGACACACCCTTCCCCATCTCCAACCTCATCCTTTTCCTCTACGGCGGCTCATCACCATTAGAAGACTCATCCAAAGGATGTGAGGACGGTACCGATGAAGCCTCTTCTCTCATGTCCACAGTTCGAGATGAATCTCCTAGTTAAATAGGTTGAGGACGACCCTTTCGAATAGACTCGCACAAAATAAATCGCGTGTCCGCATTAGTAACGACTTGTCTAAAGGCGGGAACTGGCGCCCTTCGTCTAGAAGCTCCCCGACCTGTCATCATAAAAGATTGTGCTGTTGAGCAAGGTCGCAGGGCCAACGAGGCAGTAACTCAAATATTTACCTGAGGAGACTCTAGGGCCATAACGTTGCATGAAGGCGAACCAAGTCCGAGTTTCCGCCGCAAAAGGCAACAGGCGGGCCACCCAATCCCTGATACCCACAATGGGGCGAGGCGGATGGGCCATAGCTGAAAAAATAGTGAGTAAGTGAAAACTACAATAATCACAGAAGAGAGGGGAACATAACGAACGACGACACTTACGAGTTCCGTTCTATCATTCTGGAAATTTGGCGGAGCCATAAATGACATGCTCAGTCTTGATAAAGAAATACTTGTGCCAAAACTTACGGCTCGCCCGGTCATCCGTCCCGACTACCAGCCCTCTCGTACCATGAAGTCTCAAATGCACCATGGTACCTCTAAGGAATCCAGGCGTGAATAGGTGCAAAAGATGATGAATAGAGATGCTACACTCCGCTAACTCTGCGTACTTAGTAAATAGAAGAAGCACCTTAAGCGTGTACGGCGAAAGCTGCGCCGGGCACACCTGGTAAAATCTACAAAACTCTTCTGCTAAAGGGAATAGAGGAAGGGTATAGCCGATCATAAAAGGATACTCGTAGAAAGCACAGTACCCAGGTCTGTCGACGTCATCGTAACCCTCCCTTACCGGAATCTTCTCTACATGGGCAGGAATACCGTACTTTATATGGAGGGCATCAAGATGAACCTGCCCCATCTCAGAAAATACGGGGTTCGGAGTAGGAGGTAGGTCTTTGAGGAAATCACTCCGGGATAGGGGATGTCTCGATAGTAACGCCTCCACCGTAAGGGGCTGTCACCCTCTTCTGCCACCGCTTCTCCGCTGCCGGAAAGAGGCATTGTGGATGACGAAGTGGCTTCAGGAACCTCTTTGCTAGTACGACGAGACCTCGGCATAGTATCTTTTAGAGGAGTAGCAATATAAAGGGAGTGAAAAAGAAAAAAATTTCGGTGAAGAACAGAAACGGGAACAAGGGAGTATAAGAACAAACGATGAAGAATGAGAGGCTATCAAGAGAGAAATGGCCAAAGATTTTTAAAAAATCAAACCATTCATCTATTTATAGGGTTGGGTGGTGCCAGAATCGAGGCGCCATGCCTTAAATCAGCGCAAGAATCAAAGTGCAAAACCGTCAGTCCTTGCCTCAAAAATCCGCGTAAAGATGACGCACGTAAAGCTGACATCACCCCGGGTAGCGTGTACTCTTCAGTGCTCCGCTGAATATGATAGCCACCTCTCGTTGGCCACGTCGCAACGATCCATCGAGTTAAATTTCTCCTAAAGAAAGCATAGAGTCCGCTTATCGAGGATGCACCCGGTCGCGACCCCGACGAAGCGGAGGGACTAACAGTATGGGTCAAAATTTGACCAACCACGTCCTATAGTAGGCACGACAAATGGCTGGAGCATCTGCGAGTCGACGCCCAGAAGGATACGACCTTGTATTAAAAGACGGAACAACACAACCTCGGCAGTAGAGTAAGCCCATTTAGGGGATACCGAGAATATTCTTGAAAGGTCTTTTACATGTCATTTCTAGGGGGGGGGGGAGAGAAAGATTCCTCAATATATAAGAGGAATGAAAGCCTTGTAACGGGGCATGAGTACTCTGTAAAACTCACCAACCTTGAATGAAAAGAAAATTGATAACTCTCTTCTCTATTATTTCTATCCTAGAGTTTATTATCTTGAGCTACGATTTACCCCTTCATCTTTGATTGATTTGTTCGAAAAGATTTTAACATCTTTTGAGTCAAACAAGTTTTAGTGGCGTTTGAATTATAGTATCTCTATTTATTTTTCTAAAATCTTAAGCGTTTAGATAGGTACTTAAATTAAAGAAAGACATTTATATATAATACTAGTTGTAGTGTACCTGCGTTGCACGTGTATGTTGCTTCAATCAATAAATATAATTATATATAAGAAGAAAATTTTTCTGAAAATAGCAATTTATAAAAAAATAATTTAAGCATTTTCTTAAGGAAATCATTTGTAAAAGGTGGTTAATATTTTAATTGATTTTAAATTTTATACATTAAGACTTCTGACATGATTCAAATAATATATATTCGATATATAAAATTGCTTTTAAAATCTTAAATAAGTAAATATTAGGAAAATTAACACATAAAATAATTATACTTGTGAAACAATTTAATAAAATATAATTTAAACAACCAAGAAAATATTTTCGTATGAAAAGAAAATAAAGGATCCCAATTGATCTTACACGCTAAAATTTTCCTTGTACGATATAGAAACAAAATATTTACATGAAAATTATACAATATTTTTTGTCCTGGGTTGAAAAGAAACTTTACTTTTTTTATATTCTCTTCTTTTTCTTAATATAATTTTATCCTTATTTAGACGATTTCGAACTTCTAAATATTAGGTAATATTTAAAATTTTACTTGATTTTAAAGTCCTAACTATTAGGAAAGTAATTTAAATTATATATTTGTCAAATGTGAAACTTATTTTTAAAAGTTGAAAAAGACGAACTACATTTCAGTAAGGCAATTCGTACTTTTAATATATTTGAAAATTGTTGGATTATATTTTTTTTGCTAATAATTAATTCATAGACTTAATTATTATTTTTATTATAATAGTAACTCATTAGATTTTATTGATTAAAATTCTTAATATTAGCACATCCCAAATTTTAAATATTGAACTGTAACAAGAAAAAATGACAATTATGTCAAGGATACTAATATAAAGAAATAATTCATATAAGGTAATTTAAATTTAAATTAGTTTTAAAGTAACACAAAAAAATCAATTAGCCTAGATAGTTTCCATGTTCCCCTATATTTCTTACCAATTGAACGTGCATGTATTGGGTGAGTTTATTAAAGCGTTTAATTAAAAGAATTTTAGTAGATGTTAAAATCCTACATATAAGAATTTAATATGGAATGATTAGGACTTAATTGATTTTGAACTCCTAAATATTAGGATTTCATTCATAATTTAAATCGGAAACTAAGTCCTAAATATTAGAAAAATAATTTGAATTACTATTTTGTCTAATGTGAAATTTATTTTTAAAGAATAAAAAAGGCGAACGACATTTCGCTAAGGGTCTTCGTGCTTTTAATATAATAGAGATAGATATCATGTTTATCCCATGATTTACTAAATAAAAAAAGAAGTAATCTAACTAATTGCTCACTAAATTACTTAAATTAAAAATAGTCATAAGATATATAATACGTGTATAAATAGACATAATTAACCTATAATAAATATATATCGGTTAGAAAAAGTAGATAGTGAATTCAATGGTTATTTGTGTAAATATCTCTTTATTAAATAGTCAATATTATCCATAGTTTTGTCCAAATTTGACGTGAAAGTGATGTGGGGGCGGGCTGTATATGATGATAAGTTGGATGTTTTAAGGGGGCATTGGTTTTGCTTTTATTTGTTTCTTCTTAGTACAAATCATGACAATGACATTTGAGAAAAGGTTCGTTTATTGATCATGTTCATGGTTTCAACAGATGGCTTCTCCTCAACCTACTTTCTTCACGATTTATTTGCCATTTTTTGAACTACTAGGGACCAACTAGTCATAAAAAAAAAAACCATTATTGGAACCATTTTTCTCTTTTATTATTGTTTCACTAACAAGCATTTAAGATTACTTTGGTTTCTTTTCACTTTTCAGTTCTTCAGCCTTTTGTACATTCTAAGTATTTTCAGTTTTCAAAAATCTTATTAGTCAAAATCTTGTAATAGCTCGAAAAGATCAGGTGCGTAATTTTATGAAAGAAAAAGAAATCATTACTACATTTTTTTGAAGTAATTGTTTGCCATATTTTCATGTCTTGCGGTTTGGACTATATTGTTATTACCAATAAAATAGGGCATGTCCCTTAACCAAGTACTTCCTCCGTTAACTTATACTTGTTCATTATTTATTTTGTACACTTTTTAAATAATAAATAAAATGTCTGATTTACCATGATACTCATATTAATTGGCGTATAATCTTAATGTACTTGAAAAATAATTTAGAATGAGTAATGAATGCTAAGCGCAAAACAGGAAAATAAATTATTTTTCTATTTATATGTGAAAAGTGACAAGTAAAAATAAAAATTTATTTTTAAAATATTTGACAACTAAAAGTGAATGGAGAGAGTATTTACTAACAAAAATTCCCTAAATAATGGAAGACATAACATAGGGGTATTTTTTTCTTTCAAACTTTTCGATTTGTCCAATATAAAAAATGAGGGTCCTAGTGCTTTTTGGCTGTTGCTCTCAAAGATTTCGATCGATGTGTTCTAGTCAATGCATCAAGTAATTAAGTTCTAGGTTAAAAGCATACGAAGTGCGGTAGTAATTAAACCTTTAGAAATTTTGGAGTAAATTATTTAAAAAGTAATAAAAAAGCAAGGTGGTGAGTAACTTTATGTTTGTCACTTTCAAGCCATTATTATTTCCAAATCGTGTGCTGTTTCTAGGAAAAACAAAAGTGAAAAAAAGTACATTATGTAGTTCCCTTGCAGCCGTGAATACTACAACAACAACAACGACCCAGTATAATCCCACAAGTGAAATTTGGGGAGGGTAATATGTACGCAGACCTTACCCCTACCCCGAAGGGTAGAGATGCTGTTTTCAGGAGACCCTCGGCTCAAAAAAAACAATAGGAGACGATATATTAGTACCATAAAAATGCGTAATAAAAACAACAACAATAACAACAACAATATATAAGAGATATGAAATATGAAATACAGGATACAAAATACGAAATACGAAATAGGTGGCTGGTATAAGTACAACTAGAGGGAAAACCCTGCATCAATAGACGACCAATGACGTGAATACAGTATTTGATAATATAAAATATATCATTTTGGCATTATGTTTAAGTCCTGTCAATGCTTCCACATAGAAAAAGTTTAAGTATTAAAGAAATAGATATCCACTAGAGTTACATTACAAGACACTACATAAATTGACATACCATCCTTCTCAATCCAACGAGGAAAAAGTGGGAACTGTAGATGCTGGTTAGTTGTGTTATTCGTTGATTGAATAGGAATTTAAGGTTTAAATAATGAAAAAGCTAAGTATAATCGTGTTGGCCAAGAGTGGAATCTTTTGGTAAGTTGTTTATCTTTTTATCTTTGAAGATAGCGAAGATCGAGATGGAGAAAGAGGGAAAGGGAAACCTTGATGAGTTTTACACATTTATAAATTGTTAAAGTGAAACAATGAGAATACCTAATTATGTTTGGTGTAAAAAAGCTTACTGCCTTGGTAGAACCTAATCTAAAAAAATGTAAAAAATAGTACAACTATCTAATAGGGAAAGTGATGTATGCATTTGCACTTTGGAAACCCCACAAATAATGTATTGCAAGAAATCTTGTAAGCTTAGCACATGGAATAGTGGGAGAAAGTGATGTATGCACCAACCATCTGTCACAAAATGCCATAGAAAGAATAGTTTGGATTGTTCCTCCTTTTTCTTTTTCCAAGTCTTTGCTTTCCAATATGTCATCATCTTTCTTTATTGGTTCAACTAGTTGGGGAAATAAACAAATCCACTTTACCTAGCTTTTGTTCCACTCCACGATTTAGCCAATTCCTCCAAATCCCACCAAAAAGTAAGCCTATGTTAAAGTCATTAAAATTCCCATTTAAAGGAAACACAATGTGGATGGGTCATGATTCTATATGTGTGTGTGGCATGGCAATCCCAAATTCCAACCCCCAAATTCTTTTTTATTTTATTTTAAATTATAAGATATTCCAATTACACTTACACAACTAAGATCAAGAAACTTAAATTCAAGATCCCTTTTTGGTGGTCACAAATTCTCTCATATTTTCCTCTCAAGTGGATGTATTAGTGAGTCCTACTATTTGTATGCAGGCCCAACCTTATAGGGGGGGGGGGTATATCATATGTGCTGTAAGAGCACAAAGGAAGCAAACATCAAATTAAAGGTTGATAGAGGAGTAGATATGTGCCCTAACCATTACTGACACAATAAGGAAAGTTAAGTTTCACATCTTTGGGGCCTAATGATTCCTTGATCGTATCCCTTACTTTGTGCTAGGTTTTGTCCCCTCCATTTTTATTTATTTTAAATTTCAAATCTCCTATCTTAAGTCAATGAAGGGGAATATGGATAAATCACTAAAGTGGACAACTTTTGTGTGACACACCTTTCCATTTCTTTATGATTTCTGGGGGCCACACCCTTCTTTTCATCTTAAGATTGATGACACAAACATGGCCAAGATACTTGGACCGTTACCTTTGCCGTATGTGGGATCCACTCAAGAAATAATATTCTTTTTTAGGAGAAAAAGCTATACATTGAATACGGAAATTGACCTAATTGGTTGCTACTGCACTCCTTTTATTATGTTCGGCTTATGACATGTCCATCTTTTAACAGGGGAACATGAGATTATTGTGACAATTACTTGTCATAAGGGATATTTCAAATGCATCATCGAGGGCTCGTTTGATACAACGGATAATGAATAATTAATTCTGTTATTAAATTTGAGATAAATTTATTTTATATTTAGTTGGGATAAAATCGCGGTATAACTAATCCTGGAATTAATCATTTCGGGAATATAGTATTATTCTTTTACTATGGATGTGTGAAATAATAATTTCGGGATAATTAATCCTGAAATATCTTGTTTTGTAACCAAATGACACCTAAATAGTTACCTCATATTATTCCACATCTCAGCAAAAAAAATAAACATCAACCATTTAACTAAGGCAATTTGCTTAGTTAAAAATAGCTTTTAAATGGAAAAAAAGAAGAAAAAATGGAGAAGGGTAATCTAGCAAATGTCAAGTGTTTCTCTCATACTTTTTTGTTCAAAGAATGAGAACCATAACTTAAATCATGGGTATTGTATTTGTTTTGACTAGCACCAAATTATTAATTGAGAGAAAGAGAGAGACACACAATGGCATTTGATGAGAAAAGTCACTCTCCACCCACCAACCTCACCTAGCATTTAAACAAAAACAAAAGGCAAAGGCAAGTGGTGGAGGAGTGGTTGAGATTATTTACATCTTCGACTGTGTACTGTATTGATGTTGGAGAAACACAGTTTTTTTTTTGTTTTTTTTTTGTGGAGAATAGTGATACTGGAGACCCCTCCACTCTATGTATGAACATGGAAAATGTCATCTTATGACAACTCAAGATTATGTTTTCTTTATTTTGGATTTTCCCCCCTCCAAAAGGCCAACAGCTTAAAGCAAAGGCAACAAAACTCAGGATAGTAAGAACAAGACCAATTGAATTTGAAATAAATCCAACCTCACCTTCTTTTTTTTTTTTTCACTTTAGAAAGAAATAAAAGGTAAGGATATTATTGGAAATTCAAATAATGAGAAGCGAAATTATAATAACACAAAAGGTAAGTTATTGTTTGTCAATTGAAAGTGAGTTCGAGTCAAGAGGGTTGCTCTGGTGGTAATGTCACGACCCAAAATTAACCCTGTCGTGATAGCGTCTATCGTGGTACCAGACAAGCCGACATATTATCAAAATAAAATGAGATTTTTATTTTCAAGATAATTTCCAAAGTTATTTAATATAGAAACTTCATAAGGAGTGTAAATCAAAAATAAAAGTGCAAAAAAGAAAGTCCGACATCGGGATGTCACTAGTCATGAGCATCTAATATAATCGTCTGACAATATCAAGACTAACATAGCCTGGAAATAACTGAATACAACAAAGGGAAGATAAAGAGGGAGTAAAGCAGGGCTGCGATCGCCATACAACTACCTTGCTAACTTCGATGGATTTGCCACCGAATAATCAACAACCACTACCGGGTCCAAAATACCTGGGTCTGCACACAAGGTACAAGGAGTAATGTGAGTACGCCAACTCAGTGAGTAACCAAAGTAAATAAAGACTGAGTAGTAATGACGAGCAATAAAACATATATAATTCATATCATGAAATGTCAGTAGAATACAGACAGCTTTTAAAATCAGGGTTTTGAATCAATTCAGCTCGTTTAAATCCAGTTTCAGTGAAACCATTTAAAACATCTTTTAACAGTTTTCAAACAAAGTGATGAAACAGTGGGTAAAAAAATGATGAAAACATAAACAGCCCCTTGGGCAAAACATCACTCGTGAACAACCCTTCGGGCAAACATGAATCATAAACAGCCCCTCGGGCAACCTCACAGCCACTCATATCCAGCCCTTCGGACATACCTCACAATCACTCGTAAACGGCACCTCGGGCACAACATGAATCAAGAATAGCCCCTCGGGAAAAACATCATATCACTCACTCAGAGTACTCATTCTCACTGGGGGTGTGCAGACTCCGGAGGGGCTCCTACAGCCCAAGCGCTATAACAAGCCACCTCGTGGCATAAAACAATCAGACCCTCGGTCTCACTCAATCATGAATCAGTAAACATGCTACGGCGTGTAGCCCGATCCCATAAATATCCTCACAAATCAGGCCCTCGGCCTCATTCAGTCATAAATCAGTAAAATATGATGCGACGTGCAGCCCAATCCCATAAATATCCTCACAAATCAGGCCCTTGGCCTCACTCTGTCATAAACCTCTCAAGCCACTTGGGATCTTAGTAAAAACAAGGTACTCAACCCAAAATAATTTTTATATGCATCAAAATAGAGTAATAAAGACTGAGTTATAAAAATAATAAATATAACATGATTGAGTATAGATTTCCAGTCGAAAATAGTGAGAGGATATCCAAAAATCAGAATTATAACATCAATATTTACTAAGGGAATGAAGCCCATGCGAAAATAATCAAATTATATCAAAAATCCGGAAATTGGTCCAACCCGACCCCCAGGCCCACGTCTCGAAATTAGATAAAAATTATATCAATAGAATCCTTATCCTCCCACGAGTCCATACATATCAAGAACATCAAAATCCGACCACAAACGACCCCTCAAATCCCTAAATCAAAGTCTCCAATTTCAAACCCTAAACCCCCAATTTTAACCTCTAACTTCCATAAATTCCATGTCTAATAAGTAAAATATTACCATAGAACGAGTTTTTGTTCCAAGAATCTTACCTCCACAAAGTTTCCTTGAATTCCCTCTTCAAAATCTCTCAAAAAGCTTCAACCGTAGATAAAAATGGTGGAAAACAACCCAATTTCGCGAAGGGGAACTTATATATTTTCTGACCAAGGGATTCCACACCTGCGGTCCTTTTCCCGCTTCTGTGGTCGATCCAACTGCATCTGTTGTTTCCACTTAAAGTTCTGGGACCGCACCTGCGCCTCACTTACCGCACCTGCGATCCCGCAGGTGCGTTCAACCTTCCGCACCTGCGCTTTCTGGTCTTCTAGCGCATGGCCGCATCTGCGGCTGACCCAACGCTTCTGTGATTTCGCACCTGCGGTCCCCAATCCGCAGGTGTGGTTATGACAGGAACTCAGTCGCAGCTTCAACTGCAAATTCTAACTTCCAACTTCCCGATAACCATCCAAAATCACCCCGAGGCCCCTAGGACCTCAACCAAAAGTACGAACAAGTCATATACTACTATTCAAACTTGTACCAATCTTTGAAACACTTAAAACAACATCAAATCATCAAAATACCCTCGGATTCAAGCCTAAGGATTCCAAAACTTTCGAATTCCGCATTCGATCAAAAAGTCCATCAAACCTCGTCCGAATGACCTGAAATTTGCGCACACGTCACAAATGACATAAAGGACCTACTACAACTTCCAAAATTCAATTCCGACCCCGATATCAAATTTTCACCACCAACCGAAAAACCAAAATTCCACTTTCGTCAATTCAAGCCTAAATCTACTACGGACCTCCAAAATACATTCCGATCACGCTCCTAAGTCCCAAATCACCTAATGAAGCTATTCGAACCATCAAAATTATCATCCGAGACTTTTTTCACATAAGTCAACATCCGGTTGACTTTTCCAACTTAAGCTTACTCAAAAGAGACAAAGTGTCTCAAACTTCTCCAAAACCACTTCGAACTTGATCCAACCGATACCATATAATACAGCTGAACTCAACATAAAGAAGAAGAAATAGGGGAAACGGAGCGGTAACTCATGAAACGATCGGTCGGGTCGTTACATCCTCCCCTTCTTAAACAAATGTTCGTCCTCGAACGAATCAAGAAACATACATGAAGCCTCAAATAGGTGAGGATATATGCTCTGTATCTCCCGCTCGGTCTCCCAGGTATCCTCCTCCACAGGCCGACCTCTCCACTGCACTTTCACTGAAGCTATATCCTTTGATCTAAACTTTCGAATATGCCGCTCCAAACTAGCCAATGGATCCACATCATAGGTCAAATCAACATCTAACTGAACTGTGCTGAAGTAAAAAACAAGAGACGGATCGCCAATACACTTCTGGAGCATCAAAACATGAAATACTGGATGTACACACGACAAGCTGGGTGGCAAATCAAGCTCATAAGCCACCTCCCCAATCCTTCAAAGCAGCTTGAAAGGCCCAATGAATCGAGGACTCAATTTACCCTTCTTCCCAAATCTCATAACCCCCTTAATGGGTGAAACCTTCAGTAGAACCTTCTCCCCAACCCTGTAGGACACATCACGAACCTTCCTGTCAGCATAACTCTTTTGTCTCGACTGCGCTGTATGAAGCCGCTCCTGAATTACCTTCACCTTGTCTAAAGCATCCTGCACCAAGTCTGTACCCAAAAGCCTAGCCTCACCGGGCTCAAACCAACCCACTGGAGATATACACCGCCTCCCATATAAAAGCTCATATGGAGCCATCTGAATACTCGACTGATAACTGTTGTTATATGCAAACTCCGCGAGTGGTAGAAACTGATCCCATGACCCTCCGAAATCAATGACATAAGCGCACAATATGTCCTCCAATATTTGAATAGTGCGCTCGGACTGCCCGTTCGTCTGAGGGTGAAAAGCTGGGCTCAACTCAACCTGATGTAAGGCCCCGAAAAATTTTGCGAAGCAATATAGGATTTCGGGGTGCCAGGTAGACTAATTATAATATTTTATGTGCTATAGATATGATGTAAGTGAATTGGATTTGGTAAACAAGTGTATAAGTCATATAATAAGTAAGGTGGGGTCCAAGGAGAGGCCTAAGTGTAAGCCAAATGGGAAAATTTCATAATAAGCTAAGATTCCAAAGGTACTTGCACTAGTCTAGGTTTTGAACAAGCATATATAGATATATATAAGGTATTATGTGATTAATAACCTATCAAATGAAATATCTTTGAGTCTAGTTTCTAACGCTTCAAATCGTTCGTCATTCGGACACTCCTACTAGAAGTTATGACCAAATTACCAAAAGAAGCGCGACATTTTACACAACTGCGGTGCCCCATGCGGCGCGCCTGTGGGGAGGTACAGAGAGCATTCAAAAACGTTTTCTGAGCACATTTTTCACAACTGCGGCGCCCCACGCAGCGCGGCTGTGCAAAAATTGGGCTTATGTTATAAACCGAACTCATTTCGCTAAATAAATGCAATGGATCATTTCTTTAGCTAAAATCAGATATTTTTAGAGTGAGAGAGTGCCCTAGAGTGGGAAAGTGTCCCTCATCAATTTTTCTTCAATTCTTGCTCAAATCTTGAAATATTAACAAGGAAAAACACACTAGGCCTTCATCCTTGAGGTAAGATTCTACACCCTAACCCTTAATTTCGAATTTTAGCTAAAGATGGGTATTTATCAAGAAAGTTTGTGGGTATTGGAGTTGTTATCTTGCATGCATGTGTTTTCAAAAGGTGTAGGAACATTGTTGAGCTAAAAATGGTAAAGTATGGGTTGTGGGTTGATGAAATCCTCTATAAAAGGACCATAAAGATTTAACGCACATATAATGTTTGACAAAATGCTCAAATGAGCTAGAATTATGATCATCTTCCTAATTTTGGTTCAGATTGTTATATTTCCAAAATAGATTGAAGTTGCTAAGAGTACCGAAATTTTGTAAGAATTTAAAGAAAGCTCTATTGAGGTATATATGGCTAAAACCCCCTCTTCTTAGAAATTGAGCTCCTTTGGTGTCCATGCAAATGTTGTTAAGACCGAAATTTAATTGATGTATTGATTGTTACTTCATATGAATTAGTGTTGCAAAATATATACGTGAAAGGTGTGTCTCAATGTGTTCAATATGCTATCCTTGGAAATTTAAGGATGTGAGAAGAATGTGAACCATGTGTTGAAATGCCTAGACTTCAAGTCAAGTTTAAACTGAGATTGTTATGCCAAATTGTATGAAAAAACTCGTTATGGTTTATTCTCCTAATTGTTCTTATGTGTACCAAATGTATTTGATTGATTGTGTCTAGTTGTTGGTAATGTATAAAGGTGTTAGAAATAATTTAAATGACTTTGGGAAATAGAGTGTGGCCAACGTACCAAGAGCTTGAGTTATAATTATGCTTGGTGATGCCTATGACATGAGAAAATATGAAATAGATTATGAAATGAGTCTTGACTTCACTTTTCGTAAATGACTTCAACAATAAAGTAGCCTAAAGGCTTTATACTCAATTTATGCCCATAAGTGGCTGTTCGAGATAATGATTTGCCTTATAAGTACCTCAAATGTGATCCGAGTTGTTACATACACCGATGTTTAAATTGTATATTGTCGTGATTGAAAATGAGTAATTCAAGAATAATTGGTGTAATTGCTTGTCTATGACTTGATGTGTGTTTCTATTATAGTTTGGTGTGTCCCTTCCTTTTTGGGAGAACCCTTTATGTTTGAAGTTCCATTGATAATGAACTTGAGGTGTATTATTTCTGAAATATTCTATATGACCATTATTCATATTTCCTCTCATGTGTACTTGACCTCTTGAATTGAATGGCTTGTTGTTGAGATTGATATTGATGTGAAATATGTAAAAAGAACTCCAATTATGAAATACGGCCGAGTGCCAAGTATGATGTAATGATTGTGTCCCCAAGTGCCGATGAATTAATATGTGAAGTAAATATTGAAATAAGATGATTGATGGAAAAGAGAAAACGTCTTGGTAAGATGGCCTAGACGATCGGGCCGTGATCGGACGCCATGGTGCACACATGGTGGTATTATGCTAATATTGAGATTGGAAAGTGACAATGAAATTGTGATTAAGGTACACATCTCAAATAAGATGGCCTGGCCGATCGGGCCGAGATCGGACTCCGTGCTAATATTCACGGTGGAATATGTATATGTATATATATATATATATATATATATATATATATATATATATATATATATATATATATATATATATATATATATATATATATATTGGCACAAATATTGTGATTGAAATTGGGAGTTGGTTATGATGTGCATATTGTGAACATTGGTATTATGAACAGTGGCATTGTGAATTTGTTGTGGACGATGATGCAAAGTTTTGAAATGTCCCAACTAGAGGTATGGAAATTATGTGAAGGCTATGTGATCCCTTTTATTTGATGATGTGGTGATTGTTTAAAGCTTTTGTTGAATCCTTATAATTTCTTTGTCCTTGTATGATAGTTCTTTTTATTGAGATGGTGTTTATGATTTCTTTGTTCTTGTATGAAGTTCTTTCTATTGAGATGGTGTTTAGTTATACATACTAGTGCTATTCGACAGCACTAACGTCCCTTTTACCGGGGGCGCTACATCTTTAAATGGATGTAGGTGTTTCCATAACAGGCAGTGTTGGTCCCAGCTAGTGATGCATCTTCCTTTCAGCAGACTTGGTGAGCCCCACTTCATTTTGGGGTCATATTTCATCTGTTTATCATGTACTTTGTATTTTGAGGTATAACTGGAGTCTTGTTGCCGACATTTTCATATTATTCTTCAGTTGTATTTAGAGGCTCCATAGACAGGTTGTGGGTGGAGTTGGTAATGGGGAATTGAATTAGAAATATTGATATTTGGCAAAGATGTATAAAACTTGTAATATTTTTGAAAATTATGAATGAAGTTGCTAATGGAAATTAAATGGAAGTTGTAAATGATATATGTATAAAGTATGATTAATGTAGTTCATCTCCTCCTTATTCATGGATTAGTTTGGGTAGAATGAAACTTAACAAGCTTGCTCAGTCGGGTTTACCCGGTTGAGCGTCGGTCGTGCTCCTCGGTTTTTGGGGCGTGACAAACTTTGTATCAGAGCCTAAGGTTTTAAAGTGTTCTAGGATGTCTCGGAGCCGTGTCTAGTAGAGTCCTTCTTACCGGTGTGTAGTCGACCACATCTATTAGTTGGAGGCTATTCAGACATCTAGGAATTTCACCCTTCTTTGATACTCCAGATCGTGCGATATAGCACTCAAGATAGGGAGCTAATTTCCTCGCTATGTATTACTCTCAAGATGAGTAATCTTGAAACCATAATCCATGAGTTTGAAGCAGTAAGGAGGAATGACCCCACCATTGAATCTGAGGGAGATTGCCCAAGAGTTTGTTAGAAGAATATATCAAGCCATGGAGGGATTGGTAGAACTTGTTAATAAGGGAAGTACCCTTGTTCCTATTAATGTCTCTGCACCACCAGATCATGTAGTATATCATTATGTTACCAACGTACGTTAGGGATGTGGAGTCGCAGGGTATCGATTAAGCTATTGCCCTATCAACCTAAAGTCACCAGGTAAGTCACTCCTTAGTACATCAATATGAACAACACAAAATTTCTACTTGTTGTATATGTACATTCATAGTGAAGAGTCCTCGTAAACATGGTCTTAACAAGATGTGGAATCACAAAACATTGCATACACCTACTCTTTGAACGAGACGTATTATTCACGAAACCTCCCAATCATAGTTCTCTTACTTACAGCCTCATATGGAATTGAGTTCTATAATTATGTTCCTGAATTGAGTTATAACACTATTAATACTTCCTACTTGCTTTCCGAAATTCTACACAAGGGACTATACTTGATAAATTTCTTACATGATCTTTTTATTTAAATGGACAACATCTGCTCACGTGTGCCTATGCATGCACTGTCGTAAAGTTTACCTATGTGGTGTCAAGTTCCATGTAAAGCTTCCCAGTGTTGCGATCCTTCTCGAGTCACTCTTTTGCTTATTGGTGTATATGGCTTCTATGGTCTGAACAGTCACTCTACTTTATTTTGAGTATCATCACGAAACCTTCTCAATGTCAAGTAACATGAGAACATGCATCATGACCTATCATATGTGCGCATGTCAATCGAAATGGTCACCGTGTGCATAAAGTCTCTCTGAAAATTGAGATCCTTACATCTCCATCATAGGAAAATCATGTGTCGCCATCGTGGTATAACTTTCGTGTTCACTTGGGACATCCCGTAGCAAGAAGCTCACTTGGTTCCTAGTATTGTGGTCGCCTATGATGTCGTCTTGTATTGCAGTTTGGAAGTTAATTATAGCAGAAGCATGTCCAGCTCATAGCAAATGATTATTTTCTCTTTATACCTCCATAACGTGTTAATTGTATTCCTTAGTTAGTGAATTCATTGTGCTAGTTTGTCACGACCCGAATCAGAGGGCCGCGGCGGGCACCCAGTGCTTTACTCAACCGAGTACTAACGTAACATATCTTTCTTATCATGCTATCATGAGTAAATGAGCCAGAAAAACGGTCATGAGATAACAAGAATAAAACATAAGGGAATACTCAACATATGAAGACCCAAAATGATATACAAACTTATATATGTGACATACGGGCCTATAAGGCCAACATGACCATTTGTAAACTAAAAACATAGGCCGACAAGGCCATACAAGTGTCCCTACACCTGACATCTGTCTACAAGCCTCTAAGAGTAAATAAAATCATAAAGATCGGGACAGGGCCCCGCCATACCAATCAATACATATCCAAAGCATACTGACCAACTAGGCAACTCCGGAGCAAGTAGAGTGCACCAACACCTTCGCTGAGCTGATAGCCTACTAGGAGGACTGTCAACCTATCAATCGGGACCTTGTATATTCTTCCCAACCTCAAGCTATGCAATTTCACGGCTCCTTAGTCTACAATAAGAGAAATGACACTCTCGTTATTGTTTAAGCGTCGTAACTATTATGTATCGACCACAACCTATTTTACAATGAAACAGACAGAACCTCCCCTATATATATGACTTCACACTAGTCAAAACAATCACAAACAGCCCAACATACCCCTATCACTTCATACACAACACGACAACCATAATAGTGTCAACCAACCCGAAAATGTTACGACGAACGACCAACAAACAACCTTGCCATTATGTGGTGTTTCTCTACAACCTCCTTCCTCTCAATTCCATAAAAATAGTAGTAAAAGAGACAACCCAATACCAACACGAAACATCCCAAAAATATTCCCACAAGTTCAGCAACTCAAAAATAATTTTTCAGTTTACTTAAACACATTTCGACTTGTCTTTTCTTTCAAATTGGGAAATACAACTAAAAGTACATAATTATACCTCTTATACAATAAACCTGCCATGAATTCCACTTAAAAATAAGTTTACAACCAGCCAACCATTATACAAGAACAAACAACATACCATTCTTTCAAAACTAGCTAGGTCTCGAGTTACAACTCGCAAACGCATAGATAATAGAAGGAGAAGCATAAACTTACCTTGTACTGAGTATAACCCATGAAACCTGGTCCATTTTCATCAAAAATAAGTTCCTCAACACGGGTACAAGAAGGAGAAAGAGAAACTAGCAAGCTGTCCGGACTTTTCAGCACTAGAATCGCGTCGTAACACCCAGAATACCCTAGGGTTTGTGTGGGATTTTTGGGGAGGAGTTGCAGGGGTTCAATTAGGTTTTCTTGGTCTGAATATATGTGAAATAACTGAGTTTATAATCCCTTAAAATTCCCCTCTTTACCGACTTAGTTGAGGCCTCTCTTTTTGGCAAGTAGGTGATGCACCTACTTGTCACCTACTAGTTGCGCGGTCTCGCGAAAATGCGAATATCTCTATACTCCGAGATAGTATTGATAAAAGGTTTAATGAGTTGAAAACTAGACTCATAGATCTTCAATTTCATATGTATATCATCCCTTGATTCAAAGTATGTTGGGATAAAATCTCAGCTACATTTTACCTAAGTTTCAACTCATTTTTGAATGTAACTTGTGATGACCTTTTCCAACTTTTGTTCCACAACTTGCTTGACTTAAAAACATAACACACGACTATCATACGACTAAATTAACTCATAAAATAACCTCATCATCATGTTAATCACCCTTGTCTCACCCCAAAAGTATAGGTTATAACATTCCAAACTTGTCGACATTCGACAAAACTTATTTTCTTTAATTCATTTAGCGCCTAAGCTTTCCAACCCTTTTGATACTCGTTATTAATGATCATAAAGATTTGTAACCTCCATTATAAAAGGATTAACTTACTTTACGTAATTTTAAAGTTGATCTCATTTCTGAGCTTACATCAATTGACTTACGGATACTCTAACATACGAAAACATAGGGTGTAACATCATTCCCCCCTTTGGAACATTTCGACCTCGAATGTTGACTGATCCACTTATCATTTTCATAACCCATATCTCTTGTGAACTCTTTAATACTTTTCTAGCCATGTAGGCAACTATTCTTTGAATAAATCCAAAGTCTAGGGTATTCCCCCTTTAGTCCTCCTTCTCATACCACGACTTGTGGTCAGACCCCTTCCAATCTCGTAACTGTTGCTCCTTTTTGTTATGCAGCCTGTACGAATTTTTCCTTGTATGTGCGCTTATGCTACTCTTTTTTTTTCTCCAGCTTTTATCCAATCTCTAGGTAGCACGTTGTAAACATATACAAACCTTGATATGTTGTCCGTCTGGGCATCTATGGGTGAAGTTCTTCACTCGGTACTTTGTTAAACTTACGACTTTTGCTATATCTTGTTTCATAGCCTCAGTTATCTATGTTTATGGCTTTAATACAACTAGGTAGGTCATATTATACAATAACTCTTACTTCGATTTACTATTACCGAGGTCTGCCACCCAATTCCAGGTTACTCTCTCACCGCTTATCCTATATGTATAATCCTTATTACTGTTCATCTAAAGAATGACATCATAATCTCCTCTCATACTTTGGAATCTTTATCTATCTATTATTGATTTACCTTAATGTTAATCTATAATCCACCACTGATAACTTGAAACCTCTTATGTAATACATTGCCACAAGTCTCACGTCTCATCGGGGAACACTTGAATGGTTTTCCTAATCCACCTAGGGACAATACTATACTTCAATAACCGTATTTCATAGCATCCCAATGTGATTCGTCTTATGGGGGTATCCTAGTCCAGTGCCATCCATGAAATCTCTTCTCTTTGAATCATTACTCAAATGAAGGCCTATATATCATCCTTTTATAATTTACCACTATTACACCCTTACATTACGACCAGAGGAGCATTCCATCTCTTCCAAATGCTCCTAGTCTTAGACTCCTCCGTGTTAATTCAAGCTATACTAAGCCTTTTATAACATATATAAATCATCAGCTCTCTTGTTTGATGGGCTTAATACCGAGGTCTTACCTATTCTTATCAGCTTCTAACTCACCTTTTCTCACCCTTACTCACATATACCCAAAATCTTTTCACTCTACTATACTTTCGCTTGCGACCTACACATATTTATTTATTCTACTCAGAACCTTCCTTTAACTTGCTAGCACCTTAGATTCCCTTTTGCGCATTCTCAGCTTTCTTTAAATGTAAATAATTACTTTTTCTGGTCGTTCTTCCACTTGCTACAAGGATACTTGGCTTATTATAGTGCCCACGAACACTGGAATTCCCTGTAACTCGTATCCTCTCAAGTATCACCTTTGATGTTTTTTTTCCTTTTTTTTTCTGTTCATTAGCCATGATAGGTGCCACTTTCTTATGGAGTGCATGCAATATTATAGTGAGACTGCTGTTACAAGATCAAAGATCATTTCCTTTTTAGGTCACTATGCTTAGGTGGAAACCTTCTTCCTTATTTCCCCAGCTAGTCTTTCGTGGTAGTACTTAGGAGACCTTTTGGATCTTGTAAAGTTGTGATCTTGTTATACTGTATACTCGAAGGAATTTTTGATATTCTTACTCGCCTACAAACATCCTTACTTACATACCTCAGTGCCGTTGTGCTCATAGGATTACTTGTAAAATCAGATTTTGATTATCTCCTTAGTGGCACCCTCCATTATTCCCGTAATACTTATACAATACCTTTAAATACCCCAACTCCTATCTGAGCATTTCTCAAGGTTTATGACGTCATATTTGTGAGACTGAATTCACTATATTAGGATTCACTACGTTTATCTTGCATGATCTGTTGACTCGTCTATAACCTCCTGTTTAGCCATAACTAGGCTCTTCCTTAACCAAATCCCAAATACTCGTTGGCCTATCCTCATATCAATTTTCCGCGTAATCTTTCTTGGGTTATTTCCTTTGTTTTAACTTACCTCATGCACTAGCCTCTGATCTATCAATGACATTTCGGGAAGGAACCCTTACTTCCTTTCCTTGACGTTGTATTTGTATAGTGCACTGATATCGTAGCATATCTGTAGGCTTTGAATAAGTACAATCTCATCCCTTTTTCGCATTACCGCATTATTCTTCTACCACTCCATGATTAGTAGAACCACTAAATTCTGACTTCATGCCACATCACTCCATATTCCCCCTTTAGACGAGTACTAAGAGCTGGAGCTACGACGATCTACCTATAGATATTTTACCTCTATATATTTGACGTCTTTTCACATCATCGATTACCCTTACTTGCCTTGTGGTAATGCTTTTTGTACCAAGGATAATAAAATTCCTTGCTCGCTAGGATGACACTTAGTGTAACTGGCACACATAGTCCCTTAAGCTTAACTTTGCTCATATTGCTTGCTTTAGGGAAGCGACTTCCTGAATGACCATTAAAGGGCATTCTTTTGTCATCCATTCTATTATCACCGGAACGCAACCTCTGAAATTCTCATGATGCCGACTATTATCATATCATTTAGTCCCTAGTTCACGTTTAGTTTATCTTGTTTACCAGCCCATACTGATTTCTACTACTCTGGGGGTATATCTTTTCCTACTGGTAATCGTGTTAGAGTTGCGAACTTATTTCTTGAAAAGAAGATATGACTTTATGGCCTATACTCCTTTGTTGTTTCAAGGCCTGTCACCTCTCATCTTTTTCCTTCACTTAACTATAGACTCTATAATTCTGTCATTTTCATCATCATTTTTTTCCACCGTTGTCATCCATGTGGACATCTTACTCATAATTCTTCATTAACTCTATTCTTATTTTCCTACTAACATTTATGTCTATCACTTTATTCTAAAAACATCAACAAGACATTCTTTTGCTTTTAGCTCCCCTTGCTTCATCTCACTGGCTCTTCGGGATGCCTAAAATTCTCTCTCCTAGGGACACGAGCCATGCTAAGGTAATATTTATCCCTTCAAGGCTTCCAGTGGCTATCTTTATAGTACTCATATCTACCTGTACTATTTTAGAGTGCGCTATCTGGGTATCTCAAAAGGAGATTTATTAGCACATTTGCATTATGCTTCAGAAATTGTCAACTAACACAAACAATCAATTCACCATTATGGGTTACCCTAACCCCAACCGGATCCTGATATCTCGTCCTTTTCTTAATCTACACATGTTATCCCCCAATAGGGTATAACTGAGATGGGTATGGTCAATTATACATACCTCTGTTACTGTTGAGGGTAACTTACAATGCTTATATTTTTCTGCCGGAGATGAAAATACCGATAATCTTTATTAACTAGGTGCCTTGTACCCTTCCCATCTTGCTCCTTTTACTTGTTGAAGCTTGTATCTATCTTTTGAATCTTTCATTGCCTTTAGGGGTGGATAGATATTCTTTGCCTTAAGGCTCCTTATCGAGAAGCTTACACTTCTTAGTACACACATGATCTACTGAAGACCTTATATTTACCCATCATATGCATCATGCAAAATCGAGCTCCTCTAACTCAACTCTTTCACAGCCACATACAATCTTTTACCAACGATCTTTTTAAATGTAGGTATTGTTGTATTACGACTAAAGTCGAATTTAGGAGTTTGAATTCTTACAACAGAGCTCTACCACACGATCTAGAATAAGAAGAAAGAGTAACAGTCTTAAATGCCCTGTAGCCTCCTGATTATAAGTGTGGTGTGCTACACACCCATAAACAAGACTCTACTAGACACGGCTTATAGAATCTCTAGGACAGAACTGCTCTGATACCACTTTTGTCACGACCCGAATTAGAGGGTCGCGACGGGCACCCGGTGCTTTACTCAACCGAGTACTAACATAACATATCTTTCTTATCATACTATCATGAGTAAATGAGCCAGAAAACCGGTCATGAGATAACAAGAATAAAATATAAGGGAATACTCAACATATGAAGACCCAAAATGATATACAAACTTATATATGTGACATACGGGCCTATAAGGCCGACATGACCATTTGTAAACTCAAAACATAGGCCGACAAGGCCATACAAGTGTCCCTACACCTGACATCTGTCTACAAGCCTCTAAGAGTAAATAAAATCATAAAGATCGGGACAGGGCCCCGCCATACCAATCAATACATATCCAAAGCATACTGACCAACTAGGCAACTCCGGAGCAAGTGGAGTGCACCAACACCTTCGCTGAGCTGATAGCCTACTAGGAGGACTGTCAACCTATCAATCGGGACCTTGTATATTCTTCCCAACCTCAAGCTATGCAATTTCACGGCTCCTTAGTCTATAATAAGAGAAATGACATTCTCGTTATCGTTTAAGCGTCATAACTATTATGTATTGACCACAACCTATTTTACAATGAAACGGACAGAACCTCCCCTATATATATGACTTCACACTAGTCAAAACTATCACAAACATCCCAACATACCCCTATCACTTCATACATAACACGACAACCATAATAGTGTCAACCAACCTGAAAATGTTACGACGAACGACCAACAAACAACCTTGCCATTATGTGGTGTTTCTCCACAACCTTCCTCCTCTCAACTCCATAAAAATAGTAGTAAAAAAGACAACCCAATACCAACACTAAACATCCCAAAATATTCCCACAAGTTCAGCAACTCAAAAATAATTTTTCAGTTTACTTAAACACATTTCGACTTGTCTTTTCTTTCAAATTGGGAAATACAACCAAAAGTACATCATTATACCTCTTATCCAATAAACCAGCCATGAATTCCACTTAAAAATAAGTTTACAACCAGCCAACCATTACACAAGAACAAACAACATACCATTCTTTCGAAACTAGCTAAGTCTATTCTTTACGATCGAGTTACAACTCGCAAACGCATAGATAATGGAAGGAGAAGCATAAAATTACTTTGTACTGAGTATAACCCATGAAACCTGGTCCTTTTTAATCAAAAATAAGTTCCTCAACACGGCTACAAGAAGGAGAAAGAGAAACTAGCAAGCTGTCCGGACTTTTCAGCACTAGAATCGCGTCGTAACACCCAGAATACCCTAGGGTTTGTGTGGGATTTTTGGGGAGGATTTTCAGGGGTTCAATTAGGTTTTCTTGGTCTTAAAGATAGGTGAAATAACTGAGTTTATAATTCCTTAAAACTCCCCTCTTGACCGACTTAGTTGTGGCCTCTCTTTTTGGGAAGTAGGTGATGCACCTACTTGTCACCTACTAGCTACGCGGTCTCGCGAAAATGCGAATATCTATATACTCCGAAATAGTATTGATAAACGGTTTAATGAGTTGAAAACTAGACTCATATATCTTCAATTTCATATGTATATCATCCCTTGATTCAAAGTATGTTGGGAGAAACGCTCAGCTACATTTAACCTAAGTTTCAACTCATTTTTGAATGTAACTTGTGATGACCTTTTCCAACTTTTGTTCCACAACTTGCTTGACTTAAAAACATAACACAAGACTATAATACGACTAAACTAACTCATAACATAACCTTATCATCATGTTAATCACCCTTGTCTCATCCCAAAAGTATAGGTTATAACATTCCAAACTTGTCGACATTCGACGAAACTTATTTTCTTTAATTCATTTAGCGCCTAAGCTTTCCAACCCTTTTGATACTCGTTATTCATGATCATAAAGATTTGTAACCTCCATTATAAAAGGATTAACTTACTTTACGTACTTTCAAAGTTGATCTCATTTCTGAGCGTACATCAATTGACTTACGGATACTCTAACATACGAAAACATAAGGTGTAACATAGTTTCCCAACACTTGTTTGATAACTATGAGAGAACATTCCCTTCTTTGTGTCACTATGACACTTCCTTTCTCAAGTCAAAATCCATGGAGAATTCATCATGAACATCTGCAAACCTTTCATGATTATTTTGCACTGTCTCGTTGAGTTTGGTTGTCTTTACACCATCGACTTCTAGAATTATTAACTATGTTATTGTCACGTGTGAGGAGTTTTGCTACCCTTGGTATTCCATCTTCCTGGGTGGGTAGGAGTGTTATTTGTCTTTCTCCCCGGAGCATCATGTTAACTATTAGAACCCCTCTAACCAATATGTGATTTCATCCCAATATTAAGATATCCTAGCTATGTGGTTTCACTCGTGAAAGGTTGAGATTAGATGCCTTCAGATTTTTTTCACATATCATGAGCATATTGATTTGGAAGACAAGTTATTGTATCTTTACTTCTCTCATATAGGATCAATTATCAGGAAGGGTTAAGCTATTTGAAATATGACAATCTTGTAAGTGTTCAACTTCTTTTCATCCTCATGGGCTTGTGGCATAGATTTCTTGTGTCAGTTAACGTTAAGAGTGTAATTCAACTTCATGTTTTTTTTGAAACCCATATCGCATTCAAGGTGCCATAAGATTCTCATTCTTGATAACTGGATTTTCCCTACACTCCAGGAGACGAATGGGTACGTACTTGAATATTCCTCCTTAATGATTCCTATTGCCAAGGTACTAGTTGCCCATATGCCTCATTTGTCTAATAATTAATGTCGTCACAATGATTAACCTTGTCAGTATTGTTAGTAGTAATTTTCATGTCCCTTAGCATATAACCTTAGGAAGTACTCTGCTCAACGCCTTAATGGATTGCTGAATAATTCCAGCTCGATCTTGAACTCCGTTGCTCCTCATTGTATTAAATCCATTGGGTATTGAAGGTTCAAACATGTCAAAGAGGAAGCATCCCCGCGTGATCACATATATTCGATAGGTAATTTTATGGCCAGTTTATGATAGCACATCTTAGAGTAATTGTTGAAGGTCATCAAAGGTTTAGCGTGGGTGTTCGTATAGAGATTTAGAATTTAGGAGGGTGAATAGGTTATTCTCAATATTTTCCCCTAAAGATGTTATGTAAGTTGATAATGAAGGTTGTATAAGTGTATTTCACATTAGGCCGCACTAGGAGTATGAAGTTTCCCATAGTTGTTCCCTATATATTTTGTGTTTTCACGTGCCTATGTCTAAGAAGGCAGTTGGATATCCTTTGTGTATCATTCCGGAGGAAATTATTGAAGGTGAAGTTAATAGATGGTTAGCTTATGTGAGGTATTTAACTTTCATCCTTGTTAGGTAAGTTTGGGGGTGGAGGTTGCTTTCGTGAATGTGTTCTAGAGAAGTCTGTAGGTATAAGAGGCCACATTGAAGGCCGAGAGTGTTGTGGAAATAAGGTATTTTCTCTTGATTGTATATCAATAAGATTTGCCTTGAAAGGTACCTTATAGGTGTTATGATCTAAAAATGTGCAGTCCATGTTCAGGTGTCATTATGATAATGTAGCTCTTGTGATGCTGAGAATTAGTGTTATGGGTATATATATTGTGGTGCTTTGTCGAGTTATGGATGAGTTTTTAGGACGGTTTTGGGTGATTCTCTAACAGGTGGATAAGCCTAGTTACAAAGGAGATGCTGCCAAAATTTCTGAAAAATTTGGGAGTTAGTTAAAATTTAGGGACTTGAGGTAGGATAAAAAAGAGATATGTTATGTTAGGTATCTGAGTTAGGCTCTACCTCTCATTCGAGGACGAATGATCCTAAGCGGGGGAGAATGTAAGGCCCTGGAAAATTTTGTGAAACGATATAGGATTTCGGGGTGCCAGGTAGACTAATTATAGTATTTTATGTGCTATAGATATAATGTAAGTGAATTGGATTTGGTAAACAAGTGTATGAGTCATATAATAAGTAAGGTGAGGTCCAAGGAGAGGCCTAAGTGTAAGCCAAATGGGAAAATTTCATAATAGGCTAAGATTCCAAAGGTACTTACACTAGTCTAGATTTTGAAAGAGCATATCTAGATATATATAAAGTATTATGTGATTAATTCTATCAAATTAAAGGTCTTTGAGTCTAGTTTCCAATGCTTCAAACCATTCGTCATTCAGACACTCCTACTAGAAGTTATGACCAAATTACCAAAAGCAGCGCAGAATTTTACACTATCGCGGCGCCCCATGTGGCGCGCCTGTGGGGAGGTACAGAGAGCATTCAAAAACGTTTTTTGAGCACATTTTTTACAACTGCGGTACCCCATGTGGCGCCCCACGCGGCGCGGCTGTGCAAAAATCGGGCTTATATTATAAACCAACCTCATTTCGCCAAATAAATGCAATGGATCATTTCTTTAGCTAAAATCAGATATTTTTAGAGTGAGAGAGTGCCCTAGAGTGGGAAAGTGTCTCTCATCAATATTTCTTCAATTCTTGCTCAAATCTTGAAAGATTAACAAGGAAAAATACACTAGGTCTTCATCCTTGAGGTAAGATTCTACACCCTAACCCTTAATTTCGAATTTTAGCTAAAGATGGGTATGTAATCAAGAAAGTTTGTGGGTATTGGAGTTGTTATCTTGCTTACATGTGTTGTCAAAAGGTGTAGGAATATCGTTGAGCTAAAATTGTTAAAGTATGGGTTGTGGGTTGATGAAATCCTCTATAAAAGGACCAAAAAGATTTAACGCACATATAGTGTTTGATAAAATGCTCAAATGAGCTAGAATTATCATCATCTTCCTAATTTTGGTTCAGATTGTTATATTTCCAAAATAGATTGAAGTTGCTAAGAGTCCCGAAATTTTGTAAGAATTTAAGGAAAGCTCTATTGAGGTATGTATGGCTAAAAACCCCTCTTCTTAGCAATTGAGCTCCTTTGGTGTCCATGCAAATGTTGTTAAGACCGAAATTTGATTGATGTATTGATTGTTACTTCATATGAATTAGTGTTGCAAAATATATACGTGAAAGGTATGTCTCAATGTGTTCAATATGCTATCCTTGGAAATTTAAGGATGTGAGAAGAATGTGAACCATGTGTTGAAATGCCTAGACTTCAAGTCAAGTTTAAACTGAGATTGTTATGCCAAATTGTGTGAGAAAACTCGTTATAGTTGATCCTCCTAATTGTTCTTATGTGTACCAAATGTATTTGATTGATTGTGTCTAGTTGTTGGTAATGTATAAAGATGTTTGAAATAATTCAAATGACTTTAGGAAATAGAGTGTGGCCAATGTGCCAAGAGCTTGAGTTATAATTGTGCCTGGTGATGCCTATTGTAGACATGTGATTTTTGACCCTCCCCAAGATTTTACATATTTTAGCGTTCAAATAGTTATTTTAGGTCTAATATTGCTATTTTCACCAGTTTTAATCTTTTTGCTTTATTTTTCTCTTAAGGCGAAAACTACAAAAATATTTTCCTTTATTTTAGCAAGTTGATATTTTGTTTCGTTAGTTTTACCTTTGAAAGATAAATACAAAAAATAATTTCATATTTTATCTTATTTCTATTTAGTGTAGGTTATTAACATTTTTATAGCAATATACTTTTTGTTTTGCCATGATTTTTACTTTTATTTTTGAATATAATAATTTATATAATAAAAAGATATATAAAAAAATATAGTTTAATAGTATGATATATTTTGCTTTAATTAATTAGAATTAATTTTAAATCATTTTTCCAAAACAGAAATTTTTTCTAATTATTGGATTTAAAAAGAGTTAGATCCCACTAAATTTTGGCCCAAATTCGGGCAAGAAGAGGCCCAAATCTGGGTAGCCCAATCCCATAACCCTTGACCCATGCCCAAACCCAAAACCTGCTGACCTGCCAACCCAATCCGCCGCCCCGCCCCATTTCCCATTTTAAATCCTAGCCATCTATTTTATTTGATCCATTGGCTCACATTATTTTCCCACACCCAAATATAAGCCTAATTTTTCCTCAATCTAACCCTAAACCTAAAATACAAACTCCAGCCACTTCTGCCTTGCCTCTGCTAGTCTAGACTCGCCGGAATCGGATGAGTCCACTCACCCAACTCTCCTCATGGTCCCCCCCCTCATCATTAGTATTCGATTTTGCGCGTTTTCTCTTCATCTCCTTTTCGATTTTATCTTTTTAGGCAAGAACGGGAAAATGGGAGGCGTAGGATCGAGCTACACTCGATCTACCCCCTCCATCTATCCTTTATTGCCATCAAAAGAGATAAGATTCGATTTTTTTCTTGTTTTTTTTTTCTTCCTTTTTCAGATTTTGGTTAAAGATTTTCGGATTTGTTTTGTGGCCCCACATGATTTCTTGTTGAAGAAGAAGAAGAAGATTCGAGAGGGCTATATATATTTGGTTTTACGGCTTTTTCGGAGGAAGAGGAGAGTTTTGGAGAAAAGGATTTGGAAAAATTTAGGCTTTAAGAGGGAGTTTTCTCTTTTTTTCTCATTTTGGTCCATTTTAGTTGAGTTTAAATTCCAGAAAAACAAAAATTCCAAAAAAAAAAATAGTTTGAGTTTAGATTTTTGTTTCAACTTGTCTCCAATTTAAAAAAAATCAGAAAATATCCCAAAAATGGTTTTAGTTTCTTCTTTTGGTTTCGGTTTCAACAGGGAGGCTGATTGAGCCAAAACTCGTTCGCCATTCGAGTTTGTTCGAGGTCGGAGTCGTGTTCGTCGTTCGAGTTCTGGTTCCGTTGTTCGATTTTTCTTGCGGTTTTCTCGTTGGATTTTCTTTTGATGTGAGGAGTGTGTATTTGCTGACTTTTCCAGTGTTATTTAGAAGGATTTCAGCTTAACAGGTTCACTTCTTTTCCTTTCTTTTGTTTCTTTTGTGAATTGTGTTTCTCTTTGGTGATGATCATGTCAATTGGTTTGTTCTTGTTTAAACCTTTTCTGCTACTTTTTCTAGTCAAAATGAGCTTGAAAGTGTGCGCTAGTTTGCAAATTTGAATGGTTATGGTTGACTAAAAGGCTTATCATCAGTTGATTGGTGTAGATTTGGTGTAGACGGAAACATATTGACTAAGAGTCTATTAGACTTAATTATATGATAAGAGGCTTATCTTCAGTTGATTAGTCAAAATGATCTTGAAAGGCGTTTGGCAACATCAGTTTATATGAAACATCATTTGTATGGAAAGAAAAAATGAAAATAGATTGGTGTAGTCTATCAACTCTTCTGTAGTTTTTCTTTATTAGATTGAGTTCATGAATTTTGTATTTTTTTTTCTTTTTGTGACTGATCTTATTCGCTCGGATTTGAATTCTTTCAAGCATTATGGAGCCTATTTTGTTCACCCTTTGAGCTTATTTTGAAACATTTAAGTCCAAAATGTCAAAGTTTTATCACATTAGGATAGCGTTTTTTTTAAAAACTGAGTCGGGATAGTCTATGTATTTGAAAATTGTGTTTTTCCTTCATTTTGGTTTCATCTGTATTCATTGATTCAATTTCATTGTGTATTTGAAAAATGCTGTACTGATTTACATATTTGATGCTATCTTTATAAAAGTTTCTCAACTTGTCTTTGTCTGTTTTTGTTTTCGCTTTGCTTATGTATTTGGTCATTGGATATCACAATTTCTGGTAATGTTTGCTAGATGTGTTGCTGCTTCGTGTGGCTTGAGGGGTAGAAAGGCCAAAGCCTATTAGCAATTAATTTGTTCCATGCTTTAGGTATCGGGCTCGGCCTAATAAAATAAAAAGTTAAAACAAAACATGAGCGTGAATTGAATTGTTCTTTTACTTAGTTCTTTTATTTGGTTCCTTTTATTTTCTTTACTGATGATATTGTTCGTTAGGAGCATGCTTAGGCCGACCACACTTGGGTAGGCAAGCCTTAGGATTTTGTTAATTTTTAGGCAAGAGGTCGTTCCCTTAGTTAAATTTATCCGGGGAATGCCCCGAAGGACTTGTATATATTTTGTTCCGGGGAATGTCCCGTAGTACTTGTATTTGGAGGTCGAAAGTAGAGCTTGCAGTCTTTTATTTTATTTTTATCTTTATTTTTCTTTTATTAGGTGGGGACGACCTCGAGCCTCTTGTGCGTTTATTTTTCTTTTCTGCGTTATTTTTACCTCAACTTGAATATTTTAAAAGCCGACTAGATCAAGTATGCAACCGTACTAGTTACGGGGCTTGGGCAGTGCCTAACACCTTCTCCCCGAGTCAAATGAACCCCCTTACCTGAATCTCTGGTGCAGACTTAGTTTGGAGTCCAAAGTGTTTTAAAAGGAAAATTATTACAAAAAAAAGGGTGACCTGGCACACCGAAACAAATGTCAGGTGGCGACTCTGAGTCATTTTCTTTTAAACACCATATTTTGCCATTTTTTAATTAAAAACCCTTTTCAAACTTTACAAAAATCCTTTTATTATTTATAAGAGGGTCAAGGTGAGGTTTGTAAAAGAGAGGTATGACATCTCTGGCGACTCCGCTGGGGAACTTGCAGGTTCGAGCTGGTACTTGATCTTGTTGGCTTTTAGGATATTCGGTTGAGGTTTTTGTTTTCTTTATTTACTTTATTTATTTGCTTTGTTTGTCTTGTTTCCTTGTTTTGTTGGTTATTTGTTTATCGCTTTACTTAATGTGTTACTGCTTTATAAACTGTCATCATTTGCATAACCATGAGTCTTCTTTCTACAACAAGTCTCGGAGTACGCGTCGCGTGCACGAACTCTTTGTTGAGTCACCCTTAATTTAGGAGGGGGGGCCGTTGGATGTATGGAGTGGGTGGAAAGCTTGAGCAGCCACAATCGACCATACGCTCCCCCGAATTGCCTTGTTAGTGAACCCCAAACTTAGGCCAGCCTTTAGGTCATTTTTATTTGCATCATGTCATTTGGACCTAGTAGGGCTCGTCCCAGGCACCGTGTCCCTTTGTAGGAAGCCTATCCAAATTTTGTCAAAATGGGCCCGTGGCCCAAAAAGACATTCAATCATTCCAATGTGCTAAATGTTGTATCTATGAGGGTAAAAGAGTCATTTGGCGGACCGATGTCTTGGAAAGAAGAGCGAAAATGAAGCAAGTAGAGCCCACTCGCATTTTTCTTTCATAGTTCTCCAAAAAAATCAAAATGAAAATGAAAAATCCAATTTTTTTACACTTTTCCATTATTTTCGAAAAATTCAAAAAAAAAAAAAAGGAGAAGAAAAGAAAATCCAAAAAGATTTTACATTTTCCATCATTTTCCCAAAAATTCAAAAGGGAGAAAAAGAAAAATCCAAAAAAATATTTTTACAATTTTTGTCTGAAATACAAAAATAGATTTTCCAAATTTGTTGCATTTTTTTCAAAAGGCTTCCTCCCATGTTCAATCTGCCCGAACTACGCGAACCTGATTCTCGTCTTCCGGGGCGGGATACGTAGGCAACCCACATAGGGTTCGGTCTTCCTAGTAGGTTCTAGGTTCTTGGCTTCTGGGGTCGTAGCCAAATCTTGCATGTATAGCCATATTTGGCCACATTGGCCCTTTTTTTTTTGCAAAAATAGAAGTGTTTCCTCAAAGTAGTTTGTTATCTCTTGTCTTAGGATCTTGTGTCTACAATAAAGTGTCCTCTTAATTCTAGGTTCATTCCTGTCAAATTTGCACGTCTAGCCACTTTTGACCACATCGGCCATTCTTGAAGAAAGGTCTGTCCAAATCCGAGTTCAAAACTTTTGATTTTTTGAGTTTTAAGGTGAGTTTGCTTTCTTTCCTTTACTTGTTTTAGTCCGTGTGATTTGTTTTAAAAGCTGTTCATGATTGTTGAAGTCTGTTTTGTTTTGAGTTTCTATTAACTGTGTCCTGTCCACTTTGCCTGAACCTTTGTTGTTTGATTGAGTGTCTTTTTCTACTTGTCCTGATAGTGTGTATGTATGTATTTGTTGTGCAATTAGTTGAATTCCAAATTTGTACTGATTAACTGATTCCTCGAAGCACAATTCTGCTTAGTCAATATAATGCGAACCTTGTGTGATACTGTTAAATGTCGGATTTTTGGCTACGATTGTATGTGTTATAACTAATATAGTCGAGTCGACATGTGTCGTCAATTAGTTTCAACTGTCTGAACAAAAATAAATCGATTTGCTTCTGTTGAACATTGCCTGAATCAATTAAGAACCAAGTTCAGTTACTTATAGTTGTTAATATGATTTCAGAAACCTAAGGCTTGGTCTGTAATTTGAAATCTGAGTTGATGGCATGTGCACTTGTGCACAGCATGTGCATTGTGCACAGCCTGTTTCCTGCATAAAAGGGCTTTTGATTTAAAAATGGTTTGACAGCATATGCTGTCAGATATATTCTACTGCCCATACTTTGCTTTAGTTTAAGAAGTATTAAACCTTTTAAAGGGTAAATCTGCCAGGGAATGTTGATGGGGGTTAATACTTAAATAACTAAGTGGAACTGAAAAGAAGAGGGCACATGGGAGGGATGTTCTTTTGGGGTCTAACAGGCTGCTAAAGGGCTGAGGTTTAGGCTTATAAAAGGGGGGCTGGAAAATACATACAGGGGACATACAGACAGAGAGAGAGGCACACGGTGAGGAATAATTTGAAAGAAAGAGAGGGTGATACACATTGAGAGATATACACACACACATAGAAACAGACATTGACAAGAACAGAGTGATTTGAGGGGAGAACATTTTGAGAATTAAAGTGAGGAAAATAGAAAACTGGAAAAGAATTCTCTTTGATGACACAGACAGGCAGGATCAGAAATTACATCTTCTGATTGCTGTCTTGATTTCACTAGTCTTGACCTGTTTGTGCAACATTGATTTCTTCCAAATCCCAGCTGAGTCTGCTTGATTGTTGTCGTTTTACTCGAAGACTTGGTCTAGTTGAGTATTCCCAGTTGAGGTCTTGATCCCACTTCAATTATTTCGTGTGTTTGTTGCTGCTGCTATTCTGTCCCTGTTGCCGCTGCTATTCTATGTCCTGCTGCTACTGTTAATTCTGTTTCCTACTGCTGCTGATTTCCCCATCTTCTTCCTCTTCTCCTTCGCATTTTCAGTGTTTCCAGGTACACATTTCAAATCCCACTTTGGTGTTAACTGTAACAGTTCAAAAGCATGAAATGAAAGGAGTTCTTGAAGAAAATTTAGATGTCTGTTTTGTAATGCTTGTGGTATATTGACTTCTGTTGTATAAATTGATTAGTGTGATTCAGTAATGAAAGATTAGTTAGATAATACTTAATCAAGTTTTAGCCTCTTGCATCTTAGTTTATAGTTGTTTGCCAGTACAAGATGTAATGGTACAGTATATAGAAGGCATGGAGAATTGGTATAGATTTTTTGACTGGATTCCCGTTTAACTAATGACATGCATAGAATAGAATATTTCCACCTTACACAAATGTTCCTCGTTTATTTTTAGTTTTCCTTTATCATAACCCGCTAGGCAGCATATAGAAGCGCGTTCGAATCCCCGCAAGTAATGAGACATAGTAGTTAATTCCCTTAAATTCAGCCTCAATAAGTCTAGTTAAATTCAATTCAAGAAACGTTTGGACGCAAGTATAACATTGGGTCAATCTCGAATGTAATTTCTTTGTCCAATTAAAGTATGTTTCACAAGTTATGACATCCCTCCACTTTGTAAATAATTAATCAGAAATTGATAAGAATCCGGATTAGGCAAAAGCATATAGTTAAATTAGCATGTCCCTTTTCTTTTAGTTTTAGGGACAAATGTATTAGAAATGTAGCCACTTTAGGATATCCTTTCTAAAATAGAGACGAGCCTCGCCAAATAAAAATGCAAATTGCGGGGCCCTCAATAAATAATCATAATATTTAGAATTCAGGTTAGGCCGTTTAGTGAATCTCATGGCTTTTCCACCATATAATAACGCGTTAGACTCTTTAGGCACGGTTTAAGTAAATTATATTCTTAAATTCGGGTGCGCATTGATGTGACCCAAATCCAAATCTCAACGGAGTCAGAATGTGTCGACGACCACGGGTGCATTGATTGTGACGTAGTTCGAGATGCATTTTCATGACGTTGCAATTCTATAAAAATAAATGATAATAATAAAAGCGGTTTAAACTTAATAAAAGCACGTAAATCATAACATATATTTAAATTAGATATCTAGCCATTATAACAATTTAAGCGACCGTGCTAGAACCACGGGATTCGAGGGTGCCTAACACCTTCCCTCGGGTCAACAGAATTCCTTACTTAGAATTTCTGGTTCGCAGACTTCATTTGGAAAAGTCGAAAATTTCCTCGATTTGGGATTCAAGATAAACCGGTGACTTGGGACACCAAAAGCCAAACCTTTCCCAAGTGGCGACTCTGAATTAAATAAATAATCCCATTTCGAATATTGTCACTTAAATTGGAAAAACTCCACCCGCGCATTTTAACCCTTCGGGGCCGGGCGCGCAAAAAGGAGGTGTGACAGCTCTGGCGACTCTGCTGGGGAATTGTAAACCCAGAACCACTGGTTCAGGGTTCAAGAATTCGAGCTTAGAATAATTGTTATATTTGGCTTTATTATCTGATCTTTATTACATGTTTTTGCATAACGTGCTAAATGTTGTCTTTTACCGCTTTGATATTATCTGAACTGTATATAAACTGTGCCGAAACCTTTCTCTTCTTACCTCCGGGGAGAAGCTCGCTGGTCGAGACTCCCTATTCTGTTAGTGTCAATACCTGAAATAAGAAAGAGGTCGGACAAGTTACAAAGCCGGACGATCTCGCGGGTCCCCGGTACGTAGCCCCCTCCTCGACTCGAGTTGTCCGCTCGGGTACACAGTCTAGAACAAATACCCAGGGTATAAACCTAGTATAACGAAGCTTCATGCCGGATCCCTAGTAGGAACGTTTATTTGCATCATGTTGCATTTGACTTAGGGGGCTCAACACTAGGACAGACAACCTGAAATGAAAAGACCGTCCTGCTGCATCCTATTTGCTTCGTGCATTTATTTGCTTCGGTTCCGCATGTCGACCGGTTCCTAAAAAGAAAAATAGCAGCGTAGGGGAGATAATTACTTATTTTGGAAAATAAAACCAATGTCCAAGCAGTGTCCCAACCTCGCCGGAATTTTTCTAAAAAAAAAAATAATAAAACCAACATTTATCTTTTAGTTTGATTTACTAAAAAAAAACACATAAAAATTTTTCTTTTCTTTTAAAAATCAAAAAGGGTATTTATTTAAAAGTAAAAAAAAAAAAAACGGAAAATTCATAATTCAAAAAAAATGTGTTGTTTCTTTTGTAGTACCCCTTTTTATAAATTCAGACTAATAGTCCAAATATTGCCTAAAAAAATAATAATAAATATTTTCTTTAGTCTTTATCTCTTTTCAAAAATAATAAAAATACTTATTCTTGATTTCTAGGTTTATTTGATTCATGATATGCCCGAACTACGCCGGTTTGATTCTCACCGGATGTGAGATACGTAGGCAACCCTCGTCGGGTTCAACCCCATTTTTGCTAAAATAGCCAAAATCATTAAATAAATAAAAAATGCGTTTCAAACTTAAAAAAAAAAGTCGTAAATAAATCGGGTGACGCTGTTTTGTCATAAATAGCCGAATGTTCCCGAAAGGGACGCCGGATGGCTGACTTTGCATAAATAGCCACGTTTGGGTCTTGTTTAGCATTTTTATCCAGTAGACCCACACATCCTTAAAATCTTCGTCCCCAAAGTGTTTAAAGGCCGTGTTCAAAACTTGATCCCCTTTGTAAAATATTTTGAGTCAGTTCGTTTTGTTAAAATCACCTTAATAAATGTGCAGGATGAGCACGATGCAAAATGAACATTTTTCAATAATGACCAAAATCCCTGTCAAGTTACGGCTATGGTGGAATGATCTAGGTGTTGAAGGACAAAATGAGGTTAAGAAATATCTGAAAGGTCTTGTGGGTTTATTGGAAATCCAGCCTCGGGGAGATATCATAAGAGCTTTGGTTACCTATTGGGACCCGGCGCACAATGTTTTCCATTTCTCTGATTTTGAACTCACCCCGACTTTGGAAGAAATGGCCGGATACATCGGGAATACTGAACTTCCCTTGAGGGAAAAATACTTGGTCGCCCCAAGAGTCGTCACGGTACATCGGTTCCTAGATTCATTGAAGATACCTAGAACAGTCCACAACCCGGATCTGGCAGCCGGATTTTGTACTCCATGCTTCATATATGATAGGTACGGTCATGAGGGGGGATTCAATAATCCAATCAACAAACTGTGCAGCAAAGGAGTTCGTCAGAAGTGGGACAAGCACAGACGGGTAGCTTTCATGGTGATGTTCCTAGGCCTTCTGGTATTTCCAAGGAAAGACGGAAACATTGATCTGAAGATATCCGGGGTCGTCAACACTTTACTCACGCAAAGTGACAGTACTCTCGCGCCTATGGTGGTATCCGACATCTTTCGAGCTCTTACAGCTTGTAAAGCTGGGGGAAATTTCTTCGAAGGTTGTAACTTGCTCCTACAGATATGGATGACCGAGCACCTCTGCCATCATTCCGAGATTTTGAGCCATGGTTCCCCGGAAAAGACCTGCATAGAAGAATCTTACACGAGAACCAAAGAGATCAGTTTGCCCAAAGGAGTCCTGGCATGGACCTCGTTCTTTCAAGCTCTTACTGCCAGCCAAATACAATGGACGTTGGGATGGTTGCCTGTTGATGAGATCCTATATATGTCTGCAGCTAAAACTCATTTCTTGCTGATGGGGCTTAAGAGCATTCAACCTTACGCACCCTGCCGAGTTTTGAGACAGTTCGGAAGATGCCAGACAGCACCTCATGAGGAAGATCTTAGCGCTCAAGCAATTGAGATAAGTCCTAACGGACAATTCCCAGAAGCAAAGATTCGCCAAATCTGGAGTGAATGTCAATATTTGAAATCAGATACTTGCGTGCGGGATCGAGCCAAAGGAGAGACGACGCCAGGTTACCTTGCATGGTACAGAAGGGAACTTGAGCATGAAAGGCCAGCTAAGAGGCCCCACATCCAGAATTTCACCGAATCATCGCAAAAGCAGTGGGATTGGTTAGCAAAGGAAAAAGGCTATTGCGCCGAAATCAGCAGGTTAAAGCAACAAGTAGAAGGCTTGAAATATGAGCACAACGTGCAAGCTGCCACCAGTCTGGGAGAGCGGAATAGGTTAATTCAGGAAAACAAAATGCTCAGAGCCCAGATCAAACAGATAA
Source organism: Nicotiana sylvestris (assembly GCF_000393655.2). Lineage (NCBI taxonomy): Eukaryota > Viridiplantae > Streptophyta > Magnoliopsida > Solanales > Solanaceae > Nicotiana > Nicotiana sylvestris. The sequence goes on from NC_091058.1 coordinate 63,273,944, forward strand.
AGGTGGATGCAGATAAACAGTCAAGGCATCGATCAGACGAGCAGCTGATAAAAAGGCTGAAAGGTGAAATCAGGGAATGGCAAGATGGTTTGGAGAAATCTGAAAACATCATAGCAGAGCTCAGGGCACAGTGGGATACAAGAGCAGATAAACATCGCCGATACCTGAATCAATTGGAAGGCGACCACGAGAAAACTGTTGCTAAGATAAAGAGAAAGATGGCTACACTTGAGATCAAAGCAGCTAATCAGGCCAAGGATTTCCAAATTGAGAGCAGATACTGGTACGACTCAATAGCCCAGATGAAGTTGGAAGTACGGCGACTGAAGCATCAGCATGAACAAGATGTTCAAGTCTTCAAGATATGCAACGATCAGATAAAACGCCTACTCGTAGAGAAGAAGCAAACCAGAAATAGGATCAAGGCCATTGCCCATGCCATCACCAGACGATGTCTATGATGTGAGAACATGTCCAGCATTACCGTCCTCTCGGCAGTAATGGGTTATGTTAAGCAGACTATGCATGAGCTGGAGCAACTTGAGAGGGATCTCACGCCTAGGACCGCGGTGAGGCCGAACGATGCCCCGCGGACACCAATTTTCAAAACCATAATGCGTTCATAGGTCAAATCTGTATCTTAGCATCTTCTGCTCGTTTTTCCCATCAGGGTGATTTTTAGTCTATTTTGAATCTAGGTTTATTTTCAAAGTTCGCTTTTTCTTTTGCAAAATGTAGTTTGTAATAGAACATTTTCAACAATAAAGAGGTTGTTTCTTTTACGATCATTTGTGTTTTTCGAACTACGTAATGATCTGATTCACGTAGGCATCGTGATACATAGGCAATCCTCATCGGATCCGGTCGCATTTCTTTTACTGCAAAATAAAAAAAAACATAAAAGAAAAACAAAACAGAAAAAGAAAAAGAAAAGAAAAAAAAACTAATAAAATGCCGGAATGACGCATGCTCTCGTAGCAAACATATAGTAATCCACTTAACTGTGTAGGTGCATCATGCCCAACGTGAGATTAACTATCTGTTATTTGCTACAAATTAACCGTGCGTTTGTCGTTGAGTATTTCCAGGGTTTTTGAAAAGACGGTTGGTTTGGTGAAAGTCTGGCCTCGCACTCATATTTCACGAGGTCAAGGAGAAGCGTTCAACTACCTGTTGTTAAGGCCAGAAGCGGTACTCACACTTACTTCACCAGGTCAAAAGGAAGTGTGGAAATGTCTTCAGAAATTCCATTGCAAACGATCCCTGTTTCTGAGGAGAGCTCAATCTCAGCCGTCCTCACACCTGAATCCGCAACTGCGGAGGAAAATAGAATCCTACGGCTCCGCATGTTGGAAATGCTGGACGACTGGAATAATGGGAAAGAGCCGCCAAGTGTCGTCCCCGGATTCCCTGAATTATTCTCCAGGTCAAGTGGAACGTCTAATGTCCCCATAAATTATCCTGCTACCCCATTTGGGTACCCAGCCACCTCAGCCTTCTCTGCTGGATCGCCTTCTGAGCCTCATCCCCGAATGTCATCCACTGATGCAAGCATGAACATCTTTACTGCATCGCCTTGCCCGATTACAGCACAGCCTACCACGTACAAACCAAGCTTTGACTCATCCTCTTTTACATTCCAAGCACCATCGTTCTCAATGGAACCAACTAGGTTCGCTACCAGTACTAATCCTCTACCGCCTCAGTGCGAGCTTGCACCGGGACAGGATCAGAACCCCAGAATTGCAGAACAAAATGAGATTGCCAAGAGAATGAGAAGCCTTGAACAAAGTTTGAAGAATATGCAAGGATTGAGCGGACAAAAGAGCGTCTCTTACGCCGACCTGTGCATGTTCCCTCACGTGCACCTGCCAACGGGTTTCAAGACCCCCAAGTTCGAGAAATACGATGGGCACGGTGACCCCATTGCACATCTTAAGAAATACTGCAACCAATTGCGGGGAGCCGGCGGAAAAGAAGAACTGCTAATGGCATATTTTGGGGAAAGTCTAGTAGGGATAGCTTCGGAATGGTATATGGATCAGGAAATGTCCCGATGGCATATATGGGATGATCTCGCCAGAGATTTTGTAAAACAATTCCAGTATAACATCGACATTGCGCCAGACCGAAACTCTCTGTCGAATTTGAAGAAGAAGCCTTCGGAAAGCTTTAGAGAGTATGCTATTAAGTGGCGTGAACAGGCGTCGAGAGTGAAACCTCCCATGGATGAAGTGGAAATGGTCACTACCTTTCTCCAGGCTCAAGAGTCTGACTATTTCCAAAACATGATGTCAGCCATGGGTAAGCCATTCGCGGAAGCGATCAAGATTGGAGAGATGGTGGAAAATGGTTTGAAAACAGGTAGGATTCTGAGTCAAGCAGCCATAAGGGCGACCTCCCAGGCCGTCCAAAGCGGGTCCGGAGGAACGACAAGGGGGAAGAAGAAGGAAGAAACGACTATGGCAGCCTCTGAAGCAAGGGAGTATCGTCATCCCAGGCCCCATTTTCCGGAAAGAGCCCCACAACACTACTACCCCCACTCAAATTTGGCATATGCTCATCAACCTTATATGGTCATGAATGCCCAACCTTATAACCATCCACCACAACAAGCCAACCGAGGCCCAGCTCCACCTCCCAGAAATCAGCCTCCTTACCGCAACCACTATAACCCACAAACCCCGCAGAATAACGTTCGCCCTCAGGAGCCACCTCGAAGGCGAACTTTCACGCCCATCGGTGAACAATACTCTACTTTGTTCCCGAAGCTAGTCCAGTTGGGTTTCTTACAACCAATCCCTCAAACGAGGCAAAACCCAACATCACCTTCTTACAAAGCCGGAGTCAGATGCGCCTATCATTCAGGGGCCGAGGGACATGATACAAATGACTGCTGGTCGTTGAAAAGAGTGGTCGAAAATTTGATAGAGCAAGGGAAAATAGTGCTAAGGGACGAGGAAATCCCGAACGTAACTAACAATCCATTACCTGCTCACAATAATGGGCCGCTGATCGGAATGATTTGTGAAGACAAAGAGTTCGATCCTGCTTTGAAAGCTATAATTGCCATTGTCGACACGGGGAAGAGGCCCGAAATGGACCAGAAACCAGAAAAGGGGGAAGAGGTCAAGGCTATAAAGAACAAGCCTGAAAAGAAGGTAGAGAAGAAAGTGGTACCTGTAAAAAATGAAGTTCTTTACATACCACGAGGTCGAGCTGAGAAGGCGCAGAACTTCGGGATCAAAAAGACAAAACCTATGTACGTGCCAAAAGGGGCCTATGTGGTCCGGGGGACGATTCAACCACCTCGGCTGAATGAGCCAGTGGTTATCGGACGCGTGCCACAAAAGCCAATGACCAACCCGTCCACAGTGCCGTGGAATTATCAAAAGACTTTGGTAATGTACAAAGGTAAAGAGGTCATGGGAGAACTTCCAGAAAATACTTTCATCAGAAGGTATTCAAATACCCAAGAACTGAACAACGCCACACAAAGGCGCTTCCCGCCAAAGAAGCCCGTGAGTGTTGAAGAAGCGGAAGTGTTCTTCCAACAAATGAAAATGCCGGATTACGAAGTGATAGATCAGCTGCGCAAGTACCCTGAGCAAGTATCCATGCTGTCATTATTGATGAGGTCGACCGAGCATCAAAAGATCCTATTGAAAACCCTGAATGAAGCATATGTACCAGCTGAAACCTCGGTGGAACAACTAGAGCGAATGACAGAAAGATTCTTCGCCGTCAACCAAATCTCTTTCAGCAAGAACGATTTACCCCCGGAAGGAGCGGCACACAACAAGGCTTTGCATTTAACAGTTAAATGCGAGGACTACTATGTCAAGCGGGTAATGTTGGATGGGGGATCAGGTGTTGACATTTGCCCGCTCTCCACGCTACAAAGGATGGAAATTGGGACCGGAAGAATCCGACCCAACAATGTCTGCGTAAGAGCTTTCGACGGCATCAAGAGAGACACCATGGGAGAAATAGACCTGTTGTTGGTCATAGGACCAGTCGAATTTCAAGTAACCTTTCAGGTGATCGACATGGATACATCCTACAATTTTCTCCTTGGCAGACCTTGGATCCATGCGGCAGGAGCCGTGCCTTCCACTCTTCACCAGATGGTGAAGTTCGAGTACGAAGACCGAGAGATCGTGGTCCATGGGGAAGATGAGCATGCCATTTATCGGGACCCATCCATCCCGTATCTTGAACCGAGAGAAGGAAGCGAACACACGGTCTATCAAGCTTTTGAGATTGTACGGGCGGAGCGGCACGAAGAGGGAATACCCTGCCCCCAGCCTTTCTTGTCTAACGCCTCGGTCATGGTAGCCAAAGAGATGATCCGGCATGGATTTAGGCCAGGGAAGGGACTTGGACGAACCCTTCAGGGAATAACAGAACCCATTACTTTGCCAGTCATCAAGAAACCTTTTGGACTAGGTTTCAAACCTACTCCAGCAGACGAAGAGTGGGCAAAGAAAAGGAGAAATGAGGGTTGGAAGTTACCTCAACCACTGCCGGATTTATATGCAACTTTCATCAGGCCAAGGTACGTTGAAGAAGAAGATGATGAGGTCTTCACAGCTGAGGAAATCGAGGAGATATGTGGGGCAATGAGGGAAATGCTCTACGAGGTCCACATGGTTCAACCAGGTGAAGGCACAAGCACTGCTGAGATGATGTACATGGGGCCAAACGCCAAACTCCAAAACTGGGAGGCCACGCCATTCCCGACTAGACGGAAGTCCGGGTAGACCTGTCCTGCCACCTTTCCTGTGTCACAAGTTATCTCCAGGACATAACTTGAACGTTTTCTTCTTTTTGTTGTTTTGAATCCCTAGTTGTAAACATTGTTGTCTTCCAACTTTCCAAAGAAAAAAAAAATCATCATTGCTTTCCCATTCTTTCTTTTGTTCTAATTTTTTGTTATTTTGCCTTTTATCTTTCTTTTCAGTCCTAATAATGCGGCTTTAAATATGACATGCTTGCGGACTTCACGCCCAGATCACAATGAGCTATTTAACTGCGAATTAATGAACCCAGAACCAGAATATGATGCGGAAGAGGCTTTTAGGGAAATAAACCGAGAGTTGGAATATTTCGAGAATAAACCTAAGCCAAATCTGAATGACACTGAACCGGTAAATTTGGGAACCCCGGAAGAAATCCGGGAGACCAAAATAAGCATTCACACGGACAAGAAAACGCGAGAGGCGATAATTCAACTTCTTTTTGAATTTAAAGACGTGTTTGCTTGGTCATATGATGACATGCCGGGTCTAGGTGTTGATCTAGTGGTTCATAAATTGCCGATTCATCCTGATTGTCCTCCAGTTCAACAAAAGCAACGAAAGTTCAAAACTGAGGTCAGTGACAAGATTAAAGAGGAGATCACCAAACAATTGAAAACGGGAGTGATTCGGGTAGTCCAGTATACAACTTGGTTGGCAAATGTGGTTCCAGTACCGAAAAAGGACGGGAAAACTCGGGTATGTGTAGATTACCGAGATCTGAACAGAGCAAGTCCTAAAGATAATTTCCCACTGCCCAACATCCACATCCTCGTTGATAATTGCGCCAAGCACGAGATACAGTCTTTCGTAGATTGTTACGCTGGGTATCATCAGGTACTGATGGATAAAGAGGACGCCGAGAAAACTGCCTTCACCACGCCTTGGGGCACATACTGCTACCGGGTCATGCCATTTGGTTTGAAGAATGCGGGGGCTACTTACATGAGGGCCATGACTGCCATTTTCCATGACATGATGCATCAGGAAATAGAGGTGTACGTGGATGATGTGATAGTCAAGTCCAGGACGCAGGATAATCACATCCAAGACTTGAGGAAATTCTTCGAGAGATTAAGGAAGTATGACTTGAAGCTAAACCCAGCCAAGTGCGCTTTCGGAGTTCCGTCGGGCAAACTTTTGGGCTTCATCGTAAGCAGGAGAGGAATCGAGCTAGATCCAACTAAGATAAAATCCATCAGAGATCTATCTCCCCCGAAAACAAAGAAAGACGTGATGAGTTTGTTGGGCAGGTTGAACTACATCAGTCGGTTTATTGCCCAGCTGACAAAGCACGTGTGAGCCCATATTCAAGCTGTTAAGGAAAGATGCGGCGATTAAGTGGACAACTGAGTGTCAAGAAGCCTTTGATAAAGTCAAAGAATACCTTTCGAATCCCCCGGTCTTGGTCCCTCCAGAACCGGGAAGGCCACTTTTCTTGTATCTAACAGTCTTGGAGAACTCTTTCGGTTGCGTCCTCGGGCAACACGACGTAACCGGAAAGAAAGAGCAAGCAATCTACTACTTGAGCAAGAAATTCACCGGCTACGAGGCCAAATACACACTGTTGGAAAGGACATGTTGCGCTCTCACATGGGTTGCTCAAAAGCTAAGACATTATCTCCAAGCCCACACTACGTTCCTCATAAGCAGGTTGGATCCTTTGAAGTATATATTTCAGAAACCAATGCCTACTGGGAGACTGGCTAAATGGCAAATCTTGCTTACGGAATTCGACATAGTTTATGTCACTCGCACGGCAATGAAAGCCCAGGCGTTAGCAGATCATTTGGCCGAAAATCCGGTCGATGAGGAATACCAGCCATTGGATACCTACTTTCCAGATGAAGAAGTAAACACCGTAGAAGTGATCTCGGAGGAAGCTCATGTTTGGAAGATGTTCTTTGACGGAGCCGTGAACGCCAAGGGTGTAGGGATTGGGGCAATTTTGATCTCGCCTTCTGGTCAGCATTATCCCGCCACAGCTAGACTTCGTTTCTTTTGCACAAATAATACAGCTGAGTATGAAGCTTGCATCATGGGCATGCATATGGCAATCGATCAGGATGTCGAAGACTTACTGATTATGGGAGATTCTGACCTGATCATCCGACAAGTCCAAGGTGAATGGGAAACTCGGGATGTCAAACTTATCCCTTACCGACAGCATGTGGAGGACCTCAGCAAGCGCTTTACGTCAATAGAGTTCAGGTATATTCCGAGGTGCCACAATGAACTGGCAGATGCACTTGCTACTTTGGCTTCAATGCTACCCTACCCGGGCAACGCCCGCGTCGATCCTTTGGAAATCCAAATCAAGGAAAGACACGGTTACTGCAGTGTAATCGAGGCGGGATCAAATACGCAGCCTTGGTACCATGACATCAAGAAATTCCTGAAGACACAAGAGTACCCCGAGCACGCTACTGGAGATCAGAAGAGGACCATTAGGCGACATGCAAGTGGTTTCTTTCTAAGCGGTGAATTGTTATATAAGAGGACCCCGGACCTCAATCTCCTAAGATGTGTAGATATCGAGGAATCAAGAAAGATTATGCACGAAGTACACGCAGGTGTGTGCGGACCTCACATGAACGGGTATGTCTTAGTGAAGAAAATCCTTCGAGCAGGTTATTACAGGATGACCATGGAAAAAGATTGCTTTAGCTTTGTCCGGAAGTGTCATCCCACGGAGTTGCATCCCATGTCCGCACCTTGGCCATTTGTCGCATGGGGCATGGACGTCATTGGACCAATCGAACCGAAGGCTTCGAATGGACACAGGTTTATACTGGTTGCCATCGATTACTTCACAAAATGGGTAGAAGCTGTCACTCTCAAGTCGGTCACTAAGAAAGCTGTGGTGGATTTTGTACACTCAAATCTTATCTGTCGCTTCGGTATTCCTGCGACTATCATTACAGATAACGCAACAAACTTGAACAGTCACTTGATGGGAGATGTATGCGAGCAATTCAAGATAACGCATAGGAATTCCACTCCTTATCGGCCAAAAGCCAATGGTGCTGTGGAAGCGGCAAACAAAAACATCAAGAAGATTTTGAGGAAAACGATCCAAAGTTCCCGACAATGGCATGAGCAGTTACCTTTTGCATTATTGGGGTACCGCACTACGGTACGCACATCGGTGGGAGCGACTCCTTATCTTTTGGTTTATGGGACCGAGGCTGTAATACCGGCAGAGGTAGAAATTCCTTCGCTTCGAATCATTGTCGAAGCAGAAATCGAAGACAGCGAGTGGGTTAAGGCTCGACTGGAGCAATTGACGTTGATTGATGAAAAGCGAATGGCCGCAGTTTGTCACGGACAGTTATACCAACGAAGGATGGCCCGTGCTTACAACAAGAAAGTCCGACCCCGGAATTTCAAAGTAGGTCAGCTGGTACTAAGGCGTATTCTGCCGCATCATGAAGAAGCAAAAGGAAAGTTTGCCCCAAATTGGAAAGGCCCATACATCGTAAGGAAGATATTGCCGAGAGGAGCATTGTATTTAGGTGATATCGAAGGAAATGACCCCGACACAGCAGTAAATGCAGATGCAGTCAAGAGATACTACGTCTAGATCATACTCCAAGTAGTCCTGACACATTTGAAAATGGCGAAGGTTTTATCCCCCACTACTCCCAAACACTACCCAATCCTCTCTACAAAAAAAAAAGAAAAAAAAAGAAAACAAAACAAAACATTGATTGAGGCCTGAACTACGTTTGACTTGATTCCGAAAGGATACGTAGGCAGCCTCTCCCTGAGGTTCAGTCACGCCAACAATAAAATCCCATTCATCCTGAAATTGAAACCGGGGCACGTCGAGCAGTTGAGAAGTTAGTATCATCTACCTCTCTTTACCAAGCACAAGCCTTCAAATCAATTACCAAATATGGTGGGGAACCAATAAGCGTCACAAATGGAGACCAGCACACTCTGAATTGAGAGAGATAAAATGAGAGAGTCTCGGCGGTGAAAACCTTCGGGCACCACGAGGCGACGGGAGTAGAGAAACCAAAATGAGAGAGCTTGTTTAGTAAAAACTCGCAAAGAGTGCTATCAAGCGATGACAGGAAGAGAAATGAGAGAGGTCAGCCAGTGAAAACCCGCAAAGGGCGCTGTTGGCCGAAAAGGAATGACGCCACCCCAAGAAGGTCTCGGCAAAGTTCCACCGGTTTTGGAATCACAGATCTGTTCTGGTTCAGGAAAACGCAAGTTCATGGAAGGTCGGACGTCCAGTCCAAAGAGCATGTCATGTCATTTAAAGCCAGCGTTATCTTCCTCAGATAAGTCTTTCTCGTCCCGAAAAGGGTATTCCTTTTCTGATTTGTTTTCCCCTGCTTTGTTTCTTTTCGAATCTCTTTTATGTCTTAACCCCAAGTTCAGGATACACCGGGAAGGGCAGGTGGCAGGTTTGTTTGCACGGAATCCCGTCTCATGAAGGAAAGCGCCTCATTTCGTTGGTACGATTGCCCAAGCCTGATGAATCATCACGTCTGATGTTGTTTAAAGTAAAGAGGAAAGAGAGAAATCTTCCCCAGCAAGTCCGCCTTCGGACAAATCCCCACAGAGTCTCCCTCTGTACAAATCCCCACAGAGTCTCTCTTTGTACAATCTCCCACAGAGTCTCCCCAATATAAAAAAAAATCCCCGTTGGAATTTCCTCAGCACATCCCCAGCGAGTCCCTTTGTAAATATTCCCCAACAAACTTACCCCAACAAACCCTGGGAAACTCGTTTTGAAATAAATACCCAGCATGCCCCATTGTACAAACTCCACACAAAGAATCCACTTTGTAAATATCCCCCCACAAAGCTTCCTTTTGTACAAATTCCCACAAGAATACCTCCAATAAAATCCCCGTTGAGAACCTTCAATCAAAACGGGAGAAAAAGAGAGAAAAGAAAAGGAGGCCTTACGAGGCAAATCATCGCAGAATCTGGAAATACAAGCCTGAGCAGTCTAAAGGGTTTCGCCATTCGAATCAAATCAATGGCAGAATTTCACAACAGAAATAAAGACGCACGAAAGCAACTGGGAACGATCAAGGTCACCAAACCGACCGTCATTTCCGAACTAACAATTGTTCTTTGTCTGAAAAGTTCAAACAGGTTTAATCCAAGACAACCGTGCAAGAAGCAGGTGCCGCCCAAAGAAGAAGGTACATGGGTGCAAGAAACATTCTGGCAATAAGGAATTCAATCGAAAGGTAAGTTTCCACGAAACTCCCTTTTATTTCTTGTACTAAAGTAAGAAAATTCAAAAAAAAAGAAGTCAGTGGTTGTTCTCGAATTTTGTCCCCAGCCAGTCAGCATTAGGGTTTTAAACCCTAAACTGAACTTTTTCCTTTAGCCAGCATTAGGGTTTTAAACCCTAAACCGAGCTTTTTCTTCCAGTCAGCATTAGGGTTTTAAACCCTAAACTGAACTTTTTCCTTTAGTCAGCATTAGGGTTTTAAACCCTAAACTGAACTTTTTCCATTCAACCAGCATTAGGGTTTTAAACCCTAAACTGAGCTTTTCCATGCAATCAGCATTAGGGTTTTAAACCCTAAACTGAATTTTCCTTTTAGTCAGCATTAGGGTTTTAAACCCTAAACTGAACCTTTTCCATTCAGCCAGCATTAGGGTTTTAAACCCTAAACTGAGCTTTTTCATGCAATCAGCATTAGGGTTTTAAACCCTAAACTGAATTTTTCCTTTAGTCAGCATTAGGGTTTTAAACCCTAAACTGAATACTTTTCCTTTCAGCCAGCATTAGGGTTTTAAACCCTAAACTGAGCTTTTCCATGTAATCAGCATTAGGGTTTTAAACCCTAAACTGAATTTTCCTTTTAGTCAGCATTAGGGTTTTAAACCCTAAACTGAACCTTTTCCATTCAGCCAGCATTAGGGTTTTAAACCCTAAACTGAGCTTTCCATGTAATCAGCATTAGGGTTTTAAACCCTAAACTGAATTTTCCTTTTAGTCAGCATTAGGGTTTTAAACCCTAAACTGAACTTTTTCCATTCAGCCAGCATTAGGGTTTTAAACCCTAAACTGAGCTTTTCCATGCAATCAGCATTAGGGTTTTAAACCCTAAACTGAATTTTCCTTTTAGTCAGCATTAGGGTTTTAAACCCTAAACTGAACTTTTTCCATTCAGCCAGCATTAGGGTTTTAAACCCTAAACTGAGCTTTTCCATGCAATCAGCATTAGGGTTTTAAACCCTAAACTGAATTTTCCTTTTAGTCAGCATTAGGGTTTTAAACCCTAAACTGAACTTTTTCCTTTCAGCCAGCATTAGGGTTTTAAACCCTAAACTGAACTTTTTCCATTCAGCCAGCATTAGAGTTTTTAAACCCTAAACTGAGCTTTTTCATGCAATCAGCATTAGGGTTTTAAACCCTGAACTGAATTTTTCCTTTAGTCAGCATTAGGGTTTTAAACCCTGAACTGAACTTTTTCCTTTAGTCAGCATTAGGGTTTTAAACCCTAAACTGAACTTTTTTCCATTCAGCCAACATTAGGGTTTTAAACCCTAAACTGAGCTTTTTCATGCAATCAGCATTAGGGTTTTAAACCCTAAACTGAATTTTTCCTTTAGTCAGCATTAGGGTTTTAAACCCTAAACTGAACTTTTTCCATTCAGCCAGCATTAGGGTTTTAAACCCTAAACTGAGCTTTTCCATGCAATCAGCATTAGGGTTTTAAACCCTAAACTGAATTTTTCCTTTAGTCAGCATTAGGGTTTTAAACCCTAAACTGAACTTTTTCCATTCAGCCAGCATTAGGGTTTTAAACCCTAAACTGAGCTTTTCCATGCAATCAGCATTAGGGTTTTAAACCCTAAACTGAATTTTCCTTTTAGTCAGCATTAGGGTTTTAAACCCTAAACTGAACTTTTTCCATTCAGTCAGCATTAGGGTTTTAAACCCTAAACTGAGCTTTTTTATGCAATCAACATTAGGGTTTTAAACCTTAAACTGAATTTTTCTTTTAGTCAGCATTAGGGTTTTAAACACTGAACTGAACTTTTTCCTTTAGTCAGCATTAGGGTCTTAAACCCTAAACTGAACCTTTTCCATTCAGCCAGCATTAGGGTTTTAAACCCTAAACTGAGCCTTTTCATGCAATCAGCATTAGGGTTTTAAACCCTCAACTGAACTTTTTCCTTTAGTCAGCATTAGGGTTTTAAACCCTAAACTGAACCTTTTCCATTCAGCCAGCATTAGGGTTTTAAACCCTAAACTGAGCTTTTTCATGCAATCAGCATTAGGGTTTTAAACCCTAAACTGAATTTTTCCTTTAGTCAGCATTAGGGTTTTAAACCCTAAACTGAATTTTTTTCCATTCAGCCAGCATTAGAGTTTTAAACCCTAAACTGAGCTTTTCCATGCAATCAACATTAGGGTTTTAAAACCCTAAACTGAATTTTTCCTTTGTTCGGCATTAGGGTTTTAAAACCCTAAGCTGAACCTTTCCCCAGCTAGTCGGTATTAGGGCTCCAACCCTGAACTGAACATTTTTATCTTCCTTCATCAATTTTATGAACTTCCTGGCGAATAATTAACGAAATTTTCCTAGTGAAACTGGGGCAGAAAATTTCGTTCGTTTGTTTGTTTTCTCCCGCAGGTCTAACCTCGAGCCACATGGATCGAAATGACCCACGAGATGAGTCCTGGTTCGGAATCAACGAAGAAAAAGAAGAAAAAAGAGAGAAGATGTCCCCGAGATATCGGAGTAAATGGAAGGCAAATTGACTCCAACATTTGGTTAAGGTCCTGAACCCTGCCAATCGCGTCTCACTCAGTATCCCAGAGATTAAACAAGTCGCCGCAACTCGCAAGCATCAAGATTCAGATCGGAGTCTACAAGCAGAATCAGCTAAGACCCAAGATCAAGTCGTAAAAGAATCATAGATAGGAATCTTGTAACTAGCAGTTGACATGCATATAAGTAGTTAGTTCAGTTTCCAATTTTCGTTTGGTTGTAATAAGGCGGTCAGTGACGCAGCAGTGACAACAGCAACAGCAGTAGCAGCAAGCATTGCAATCCCATGGTAGTCCCAGCTACCAAAACTTTCCGAACTACATTGACCTGATTCCTGTTTAGCCCAGGATATGTAGGAAATCTTTGAAGCAAGATTCGGTCAGATCTTTCAAAAAATGTGTTTCACACGGAGTAGTCCATAGGCAAAAAATCGCTCATACACGCTCACTTTATCTTTGCACGAAAACTCTTCGTGTTTCCGAACAAAGAGGGGCAGCTGTGAGCACGTGATTTTTGTTTCGCACGACAATCGCTCCAAAAGAAATAAAAAAATAATAATAATTGGCCCTACTGTACAATTTTTGGATTTTTACATGGCACTTTGTTGGTTATTTGCGATTTTTGCCCATTTTTACTTTATTAAAACAAAATACAAAAAATGTGTGTGTCATGCATAATTCGAACCGTAATCCGGTCGTTAAATAGAAAATCATAAATAGGCATCTTCGTCCGTGATTTTATTTTGTTTGATTTTACCTGTTTTGAAATATTTTAGTGTGTGTGCAAATAATTGTATTGAGTGTGTATTTAATTTTAATTTGATTTTGCTTAGTTTTGTTTTTAAAATAAATAAGAAAAAGAAATAAAAATAATAAAAAGATCCCTTCTTCTTCCGGATTGGGCCAATTTATTAAAATTGGCCCAAACAAACAATGCACAAAAACCAGGCCTACCCGGTCCAGTCCCAGCTAAACACCAGAGCGTCCAAACGACGTCGTGTTAATCCAGGTCGATCTGGGCCGTTGATCTCAAATTGATCAACGGTCAAGATCGATTCCCCACAACCCACTGAGGAACCCGACCCGTTGCCACCCGGACCAACCCAAACCCTTTACCCTCGAAACGACACCGTTCCACTTAAGCCCTCGGATCCAGACCGTAGATCTAGATTGATCTAACGGTTGAGATCAATGCATCCACCCCGTATATAAACCCTTCCCCCTTTACCCCGCGCCCTAATCCAAACCCCCCTGCTTTAGGTCGTCTTCACCAAGACCCCAACCCTCCAAACCCTAGCCGCCCCTGCATACCTTCGCCATGAACGCCGGTGACCTCGCCCTTAACACCATAGAACCCCCTTGCCGTCCTAAACCCAAATCTATCGACCACACACCTCGAATCCTATCCCACCTTCTCGAATCTTCATTTGAAGATTCGAGTCGGGACCTAATCTACACCGATCTGCCCTAAATTCATACCAGACACTCCCCAGACCCCCCTCGTGACCAAACCATACTTGGTTTGGTCCGAATCTGACCAGGGAAGCATGAATCCCGGATCTAGTTTTCGAACCTTAGGGTTCCTCGTCACTGGTCCGTGATTTGTTCGAGCCAAAGAAATTAAGGCCTAATGGACCTTAATCGAGGTGTTTCTCATCTGAGAAACACTTCGATTAAAGTCAGTTCAGCCTTAAGAAAGGTCTGTCCAAATCCGAGTTCAAAACTTTTGATTTTTCGAGTTTTAAGGTGAGTTTGCTTTCTTTCCTTTACTTGTTTTAGTCCATGTGATTTGTTTTAAAAGCTGTTCATGATTGTTGAAGTCTGTTTTGTTTTGAGTTTCTATTAACTGTGTCCTGTCCACTTTGCCTGAACCTTTGTTGTTTGATTGAGTGTCTTTTTCTACTTGTCCTGATAGTGTGTATGTATGTATTTGTTGTGCAATTAGTTGAATTCCAAATTTGTACTGATTAACTGATTCCTCGAAGCACAATTCTGCTCAGTCAATATAATGCGAACCTTGTGTGATACTGTTAAATGTCGGATTTTTGGCTACGATTGTATGTGTTATAACTAATATAGTCGAGTCGACATGTGTCGTCAATTAGTTTCAACTGTCTGAACAAAAATAAATCGATTTGCTTCTGTTGAACATTGCCTGAATCAATTAAGAACCAAGTTCAGTTACTTATAGTTGTTAATATGATTTCAGAAACCTAAGGCTTGGTCTGTAATTGAAATCTGAGTTGATGGCATGTGCACTTGTGCACAGCATGTGCATTGTGCACAGCCTGTTTCCTGCATAAAAGGGCTTTTGATTTAAAAATGGTTTGACAGCATATGCTGTCAAATATATTCTACTGCCCATACTTTGCTTTAGTTTAAGAAGTATTAAACCTTTTAAAGGGTAAATCTGCCAGGGAATGTTGATGGGGGTTAATACTTAAATAACTAAGTGGAACTGAAAAGAAGAGGGCACATGGGAGGGATGTTCTTTTGGGGTCTAACAGGCTGCTAAAGGGCTGAGGTTTAGGCTTATAAAAGGGGGTCTGGAAAATACATACAGGGGACATACAGACAGAGAGAGAGGCAAACAGTGAGGAATAATTTGAAAGAAAGAGAGGGTGATACACATTGAGAGATATACACACACACACATAGAAACAAACATTGACAAGAACAAAGTGATTTGAGGGGAGAACATTTTGAGAATTAAAGTGAGGATAACAGAAAACTGGAAAAGAATTCTCTTTGATGACACAGACAGGCAGGATCAGAAATTACATCTTCTGATTGCTGTCTTGATTTCACTAGTCTTGACCTGTTTGTGCAACATTGATTTCTTCCAAATCCCAGCTGAGTCTGCTTGATTGTTGTCGTTTTACTTGAAGACTTGGTCTAGTTGAGTATTCCCAGTTGAGGTCTTGATCCCACTTCAATTATTTCGTGTGTTTGTTGCTGCTGCTATTCTGTCCCTGTTGCCGCTACTATTCTATGTCCTGCTGCTACTGTTAATTCTGTTTCCTGCTGCTGCTGATTTCCCCATCTTCTTCCTCTTCTCCTTCGCATTTTCAGTGTTTCCAGGTACACATTTCAAATCCCACTTTGGTGTTAGCTGTAACAGTTCAAAAGCATGAAATGAAAGGAGTTCTTGAAGAAAATTTAGATGTCTGTTTTGTAATGCTTGTGGTATATTGACTTCTGTTGTATAAATTGATTAGTGTGATTCAGTAATGAAAGATTAGTTAGATAATACTTAATCAAGTTTTAGCCTCTTGCATCTTAGTTTATAGTTGTTTGCCAGTACAAGATGTAATGGTACAGTATATAGAAGGCATGGAGAATTGGTATAGATTTTTTGACTGGATTCCCGTTTAACTAATGACATGCATAGAATAGAATATTTCCACCTTACACAAATGTTCCTCGTTTATTTTTAGTTTTCCTTTATCATAACCCGCTAGGCAGCATATAGAAGCGCGTTCGAATCCCCGCAAGTAATGAGACATAGTAGTTAATTCCCTTAAATTCAGCCTCAATAAGTCTAGTTAAATTCAATTCAAGAAACGTTTGGACGCAAGTATAACATTGGGTCAATCTCGAATGTAATTTCTTTGTCCAATTAAAGTATGTTTCACAAGTTATGACATCCCTCCACTTTGTAAATAATTAATCAGAAATTGATAAGAATCCGGATTAGGCAAAAGCATATAGTTAAATTAGCATGTCCCTTTTCTTTTAGTTTTAGGGACAAATGCATTAGAAATGTAGCCACTTTAGGATATCCTTTCTAAAATAGAGACGAGCCTCGCCAAATAAAAATGCAAATTGCGGGGCCCTCAATAAATAATCATAATATTTAGAATTCAGGCTAGGCCGTTTAGTGAATCTCATGGCTTTTCCACCATATAATAACGCGTTAGACTCTTTAGGCACGGTTTAAGTAAATTATATTCTTAAATTCGGGTGCGCATTGATGTGACCCAAATCCAAATCTCAACGGAGTCAGAATGTGTCGACGACCACGGGTGCATTGATTGTGACGTAGTTCGAGATGCATTTTCATGACGTTGCAATTCTATAAAAATAAATGATAATAATAAAAGCGGTTTAAACTTAAGAAAAGCACGTAAATCATAACATATATTTAAATTAGATATCTAGCCATTATAACAATTTAAGCGACCGTGCTAGAACCACGGGATTCGAGGGTGCCTAACACCTTCCCTCGGGTCAACAGAATTCCTTACTTAGAATTTCTGGTTCGCAGACTTCATTTGGAAAAGTCGAAAATTTCCTCGATTTGGGATTCAAGATAAACCGGTGACTTGGGACACCAAAAGCCAAACCTTTCCCAAGTGGCGACTCTGAATTAACTAAATAATCCCATTTCGAATATTGTCACTTAAATTGGAAAAACTCCACCCGCGCATTTTTACCCTTCGGGGCCGGGCGCGCAAAAAGGAGGTGTGACAATTACCTTGTTTGTTAAGTTTTGATTCCTATATAAACCTACTCTTCTTTTAAGTTTTGGACAACATCAATAACAAAGGAACTCTAGTTCATCTACATTATTATACTCTCAAAAAACTCTCTACTCTCTTCTGTTCCTTGCAATTCCTATTAGTTCAGCCGGCTGTAAGCCAAGGCTGACTACTGGCATTATCTTCACTCTGTATTCTTCATACTCTCCTTAACTGGTATGTTCTGATTCAATTCACATTCCAAGCTATGTGTTTACTTTGTTCCTGCAATTTATCAATCTTGATTTCCAGTTTTATGAGCTATTCTACTTAGTATACAATCAACATGATTACTGTATCACAAAGTATGTTTTAAGCTTATGGTTTCATACTGTTTAGCATGACCAAACCCTGCTTGTTCTAAAATCTTGAATGTTTTCATGAAATGTTTATCTGGTACAATTTGTTCTAATATAATTCTGTTTGTATCTTAAACCTATGTGTTCTCAACTTAACTTTGTAACTACCATCTATGTATTTGATTGCCATCACTAAGGTGTATGCTAGGTGTTCCCCCTACCTCTTTCCCTTGTGTGAGATCTGTTCTGAAGCTGTTTGTTCTCTAACCTGCTTTTTGACTATTTTAAATGTCTTCTTAAACTATTCCTACTCTTAACTCTGTTCTGGCTTTCATAAAAGTTCTTTCTGCTACTAAGACCTTCTTTCTCTGTCTACCAAACTCTTTCAAAGTCATTATGCACTCCCATATTACTCCTAGAGTATTAGGTTCTGCCCCTCTAGCATGTGTACTGCCTTGAGATCCTTAAGATCTCTCTGAACTCTGGCATGTCAGAACTGGCCCTTCCACACTGCACTTAAATCAGTTATTGTTGAGAAAAGATCTAGGTGTGAGCATTGCCCGGGATCCTCAAGGTCCTTAGGGAACTTTGACACACCTAGACATGATATTGTTTATGGAACTTTGGTATTTGAGGCTATTGGAGGCTTGGGAAGTCATTTGGGCCTGCTTCAGGATCCCTATAGTTAACTTCTTTTTCTTCTTCTTTATTTGTTTATGTAATTTATTCCACTGGTCTGTGATAATTATTTGTAAACAACATTGGGGATTAGTAAAAAAGGGGTGGGTAGTTATATCTGTTGGGTGATTCGGGTAGATACCATGCCTATAAGATTGTGTTAATGCACTTGTTGTGTTTGCTTTACTTTCACAATATTAGAAATCATGTCTATAGGATTTAAATGGCTTTCTAATTAGAAATCATGCCTATAGGATCTAAATGGCTTTATAATTAGAAATCATGCCTATAGGATCTAAATGGCTTTATAACTAGATATCATGCCTATAGAGTGTAAAGTGATTAAGTTCAGTTTCTATTACAACATGTATTTCCATTTGTTTCACTAGAAATCGTGCCTATACATTCCAATATCAGCTCTTAACAATTAGATACCATGCCTATAGGAATTAAAATAAGAAATTTTACCTATAGAACTTAAAATTAATTTAATTAAACAAATCAGTTTAATCCATGTTAGTTCCTTTGAACTGGTTTAAACAATTGTCCGCTTCTCTAATGAGTTTTCAAACACTGCTTAATTTACTACTGCCAGAAAACATGTCTATAGGATCTCAAGTATCCGTTTAAAACTGTTCGCTGTCTTACTGCATCAATGTAGATATCATGCTCTTAAGACATCACTATTCTGCGTTTAGGCAAGCCTATAGGATGATTTAAATTCTGCAACTCTGAAACTGTTCTTTGGTTATTTAAAACTGTCCAGATTTAAAAGGTTAAGTCAGTAGGCAAGCTAAATAGGATTTTGACACTTTGTCCTAATTCACTACTGTATAATTCCCGCTCACCTAGATATCATGTTCTAGGATCTTCTCTTAAATACTTGACTGTTGTTTGAAGACGCGCATTTACTTGTTATATTTGTAGAGGTAATTGTGGGCCTATAACTTGTTCCCTTTAAATGCAGTCCTTTGACGCCTAGACTTTTATCCTTTAAAACCATAGGAAGGACTAGAACTGTCCAAAAGCAGAGGTCCTAAAATACCTCCCGGGCCACGAGAAGGGACGGGTAGTGCACGCATAGGACACTTTTAAGGTTATTAGAATGCTTTAGGTTATGACTAAGGGGGAATTGGGTAGTAAGGATATGATGACTATACGCTAATGTCACGTGTAGCCCCTCATTGAGGAGTGTTTACCGGGCATTGTGTGGGGTGATCTTGTAGACTAACCGACCTAGGACCCCTTTTTCCCAATTCCCGATGTTTAAACTTTACTTTTTATATGCAACTTGTTCAAATTCTGTGTCATACCATGTCCAACGTGCTTTTATTTGCAATTATGTGTTTTCAACTACTTATTTGTTAAAGGAATAATTCGTAAGTATAAGTTCAATGTTCGACCGACACCCACCATTGTGGACCGAGAGGGGTGCCTAACACCTTCCCCTCAAGGTTATTTCAGGCCCTTACCTTAAATCTCTCGTAATGCAAACTAGTCTAAGAGTTAATCGCTCTAGGTGCCTAACGCACCATAATCCGTTAGGTGGAGACTCTTCAAATACCCAAATCCCAAAAGAAAATGAGTTATTACCCTCATGAATGTCGAAACATGGACTTTTTCCTTGGAGGAAAAAAGGGGGGGCGACAATGGACGCATCTGCGGTTGACCCAATGCTTCTGCGATTTCGCACCTGCGGTCCCCAATCCGCAGGTGCGGTTATGATAGTAACTCAGCAGCTTCAGCTGCAAATTCTAACTTCCAACTTTTCGATAACCATCCGAAATTATCCCGAGGCCCCCGGGACCTCAACCAAAAATACGAACAAGTCATATACTACTATTCAAACTTGTACCAATCTTCGAAACACTTAAAACAACATCGAATCATCAAAACAACATCGAATTCAAGCCTATGGATTCCAAAATTTCCGAATTCCGCATTCGATTAAAAAGTCCATCAAACCTCGTCCGAATGACCTGAAATTTTGCACACACATCAGAAATGACACAACGGACCTACTACAACTTCCGAAATTCCATTCCGATCCCGATATCAAAATTTTCACTACCAACCGAAAAACGCCAAAATTTCACTTTCGTCAATTCAAGCCTAAATCTACCACAAATCTCCAAAATATAATCCGATCATGCTCCTAAGTCACAAATTACCTAACAAAGCTATCTGAACCATCGAAATTCAAATCCGAGACCTTTTTCATATAAGTCAACATTCGGTTGACTTTTCCAACTTAAGCTTACTCAAAAGAGACTAAGTGTCTCAAACTTCTCCAAAACCACTCCGAACCCGAACCAACCAACCCGATACCACATAATACAGCTGAACAAAACATAAAGAAGCAGAAATGGGGGAAACAAAGCGGTAACTCATGAAATGACCGGCCGGGTCGTTACACCGCCCTATTAGTCTTAGGGGTGAAATGATTGAAAAATAGCCACAGTTTCAAAAGTAATTGAAATTTAGTCACTATTATGTAAAGATAAATCTGAACGAAAACACTGTTCAAAATCCGAAAAATATTCCAGCATAATATAATGGAGTTCGGATTTTTCACATGTGAACTTCCAACATAATATGCTGGAAGTTCATACACAGGTGCTCCAATCTTCAGTATATTATGCTAGAACTTTCGGTGTGCTGCAGTCCAGATTTCATACACAGGTGTACCAATATTCAGTATATTATACTGGAACTTTCCGTGTTGCAGCAAAATAGTGGCTATTTTTCAATAACATTGCAAACGCAGACTATTTTTCAATTACCAGTCCGAAAACTGGCTAGACCATGCTATTTCACTAGTCTTAGCCATGGCTGTTGGGCTTTGGTCCATTTGGGTCAAATTACTTCAAATAATCTCCGGGCCTTATGAACCGGTGACTCTTCGAACTTGCCCCGTTCCGGCAGTGTCCGTGGCAAAGCCTATCTCTGATGATTTGATGAAGCCCAAAATTATCTGGGCCCATTTCCATTCCGGTGTTAGCAGATTGTTGTGACATCTTTTTAATTTGATATGTCACGTACTCGTATTTAAGACTGTGTTACTACTTGGCTCATCTTGGATTCTAGTGAATATCCATATTGTTGAATCCAAAACGAACATATATAACTCTGGTCAAGTAATCAAGAATGCGTATGACAATCCAACCCCTTATTTCACTTGATTAGTGTGAAAATGCACTTCACGACATTATATTTAGGGATTTTTACCTTCCTAAAACCTTATTATCTTCTTTATTCAAATTTTAATTTAATTACATAGTCATATACAATTTATCAATTATATACAAATAAGTTTTAAATGAGTATCCATTTATATTAGGAATTGAATAAGAAATATCAGTTATTTCCTTATCCCTTTACACGTGCCCACTCCCCCCCTCTCTCTCCTTCTCTGTACTCTCCTTTTCTGTACTCCCCTTCTCTGTTTTTTCCCCATTTTTTCTTCATTTGATGTTTTCTATTTTTTATGTTTTCTTGTTGTATAGAGTTTTTATCAATGGATTTCAATTATTTTAACGTAGCAATTTCCTTTCATGTTGCACAATTTGTGTTCAAATTGAAATTGTCAATCAATAAATTTTGAAGGTATTTGACTCTCCACTATTGACAACCATTAAAAAGCTTTGAAGCTTTGAGATCGAATTTGAGTTTTCAAAAATCATTATTTGTTTGGATTGGGTGTTGTTGCAAACAATTGAGAATATTGTTTGGAGTTTATATCTCAATTTTGAGGGTGTTTTTGTTAATATTCGACTTGATTTTGGCTGAATTTCAGATTGAAACTCGAAGAAGAAGAAGAAGAAGAACACATGACATACAATATACTTACGAAATTGTAGTAAAGTTGTAGTATAATTGTATGTAAATTGTATTCTGTTATAGTTTTATATTTTTTTTATTTAAATATATATATATATATATTTTTATTTGAATGTTGTATGAAAGTTGAAAAATAATTGTATAATGTATGAATCGTTATATAAATTTTATTTAAAATATCAATACCATCTTTTTACATAAAGTTATTGATATGTATCAAAATTGTATTAAGAGAGTAACTTTTAATTGGAATTTTAGAGAGGAAGAAACACATACCACAGACAAAATATGTACAAATCAGATACAAAATATATACAAAAGACATATTGTATAAAATTATATTTAAGTTGTATTATATTGTAGTTGTATTTAACCGGATAGAAATAATGTATGAAAGTTGTAGATAAGTTGTATAATATATAATTAATTGTATGAAATATATTTTTACTATGTATGTTGTTGTAAATATTTAAATTTATATTAAATTCGTACGAAATTTATTTTTAATTTGTATGTTGATGTACCATTCTTAGAGATAGAGATTTTATGTGTTTAGTTTGAATATAAATATGCAATAAAGTTTAGATTCAGTAGAAATTCTCTTTTAGATCTTGTTAAAATCCATCCCAAATTCTCCTTAACTTTCTATATAAATTGGAGCCTCAAGTTGTGTCACGACCCGAAATTCTCACAGTCGGAACCATGATGGCGCCTAATATTTCACTTGCTAGGCAAGTCAACATTAGAATAATTCATCTGTTTTTAACAGTTGAATTAAATAATGAAAGATAACTGGAATAACTGAAATAATAATGCGGAAGATAAAACTGCCAAACGTCTATGAAATTCCCTGAACCTGGTGTCACAAGTGCACATGCTTCTAAAGTATTACACATAAAGGTTTGAAATAAGTAGCTGTCAGAATGAAGTTATACAACTAGAAAGAAAAGGGGATGGGGACTCCAGGAGCTGCGGGCGCTGAACAACCGTACCTCAAGTCTCCAACAGTGTCCAATCCGAGCACGCTAATAACCGCCGCTGGGACCGAATCCAAAATCTGCACAGTGTGTAGAGTGTAGTACTAGTACAACCGACCCTATGTACTGCTAAGTGTTGAGCCTAACCTCGACGAAGGAGTGATGAGGCTAAGGTAGGTCACCTACACTATAACCTGTACGCAGTATATAATAATGACAGAATAATAGAAATACTGAACAGAATTTAAACAACCAACAGAAATTGATAACCACAGCCTTGAAAATACACCAGTGTCGTCTAAAAACAACGCAACTCAGGAAATGAAAACATATAGGTTGTTGCGGGCGCAACTCGATCCCACCAGACAACATATAGTCATCCCTTATTTCTCCGTGACATTATCAATAACAGTAAATAATATGTGTTTGTTGTGGCGCGCAACCTGATCCCACCATATATTAATATCAATATCATAATTCACTCTTATTTCACCATATCAATCTACCCTTATTCCACCTGTTGTGGCGTGCAACTCGATCCCACCATATAAATATATTCACCCTTATTCCACCATATCAATCCTCCCTTCTTACACCTATTGCGACATACAGACCGATCGCACCATATTAGTACCAAACACTCAATGTAAACAATCAAATCAACAATCTAAATTACAAGGCCTTTACGATAAATAAATATCAAACTGAACCAAGAAAAGGAAACCTTATTCGCTATAGAATCTATACAATTAGTACTACACAGCGAGATCAATCTAGCAAATTTACTATTTGAAGGTACAAGTAAGTCAATTAAAGAAAATAGCTGGTAATCATGAAACTATGAAGAGAGCAAACACAATTGACAGGAGAAGATACTGATTAACAGGTAGTAGTTAAGCGTAGAAAGCATTTAGAGCACATAACAATTAAGATAGGCAGGGAAATAATTAAGGAAAAGCGATAAATCAGGGAAAACAGATAATTCGGCGGAGCATAAGCACTCGTCACCTTGCATATACGCCGCTCACATGGAATTCACATAACACAAAGTCTGAGGGTTCCTAATTCCCTCAAGTCAAGGTTAGACACAACACTTACTTCGCTCCAAAGGCCACTCAAAGCTCAATCACAGCTTTGCCTTTCAAACACGCCTCCGAACTAACAATATCTAGCAAATTACCAACCAAGCATTTCAAAACAAGTCTTAGGAATCACCCACGATCAATAAGAATTCAATTTAGGTTATCATTGAAAAAGTAAAAAAAAGTCAACAACCGGGCCCGCTTGGTCCAAACCCAAAATTTGAATCAAAATCTGATTATCTATTCACCCCCGAGCCCGAATATGTAAGTTTTGAAATCCGACCTCAATTTGAGGTCTAAATCCCCAATTTAGCAAATCCCTAATTTCTACCCAAAAGTCCCCAATTCCACCATGAAAACCTTAGATTTTAAGTTGAAATCTTGTAAAATGAAGTGAAAGGTTGAAAGAAACTAGTTTAGAATTGCTTATCAATATTTTGGGAAAGAAATGGTCTTTGAAAAATCGCCTCTTGTGTTTTAGGTTTTGAAAATATGAGGAATATTGATACCCGATTTTTCCCAAAAAATATTTCCAATTGCATATATATCTTCAAAATCATGCATTGATTAGCAATTGATATTTTTCCACAATTTTCCTATATTTTTATTAATTTATCCAGCATTTTATTTCCAAGAAATAATTATAAATTTACCTCATAATTAGCCAAGTTGGTACCTTTTGGCTATAATTGCAATAACTTTGCAATTATAGCTCAATCATATGATTTTGTACTATTTTCATCCAGAAATTAATCATGTGTATTTTTTAAATACTAAATAAAAATTTTAAAATTATTTTCTAATCATGAAATTCATTTTTATAACTAACAACTATTTTTGTAAATTGTTTTAATTAATTTACATTGGGTATTTAACAAATAGCCACTTTTATTTCAATTATAGCCTAATTAAATCAGACCCCAACCCAATTAAAACGACCCAAATACCCCAGGTCCAATACCTTATCCTACCCGACCCTATCCCTTGTCTAATCTGGACCGTTGATCAATTTTAATCAACGGTCTAGATCTCCCCTTTCTTTAATTAACCCTAGAGACTACTCCCCTTCCCCTTCATTTCTCTCTTTCACTCTGCTGTTACACTTTCCCCTCACCTCTCAAATTCTCTCTGCTAAAACCTAAAGCTCTCACCAGCCGTCGACTTGCTGGTTACTATGGTGGTCTTACCACCATCCCATCCCCCATGGCTCCTTCCTATGCCGGGTTACTACTGCCTTGAGGTCCTCAAAGGAACTAGAGGCGGTTCAACTCACCCCCATGTTTTTCATGTCATTCCCAGGCCAATCTTGGTCTGTCCGAGTAAGATCCTGCCATCTCCGTCTAAAACCTGTGGTTTCTAGGCCGATTCTCTTTGTCTTTGGGTTATCTATATGAAACCCTAATTATTAGCTCTTGATTTCTTAGATCTGTAATAGATCTGGGTATATTCCGAGTTATTTTGCTGTTTTCTTTAAAGATTTTCTGATTTTTCTAAAACGACTCTTCATCTTCAAACCAGGGTTTCTTAACCCCTTTTCAAAATGGCTTTTCCTTCTGATTTTATTATTAATCTATGATTTTCACTATGTTTAAATGTTTATTTGAGTTTTCTCTTTTTATCTGAGTTATTATGTTGAAAAATCTAAGTTTCTTGGTTTTAATCCTGGATTCTGAGTTTGTTTTGTGATAATATGTTCGCTTAATCTGTATATGTACTTGTTTCTCATGAGCCTTATGATTCTTTGTGGTTTTACCCTATTTTGTTCATCACTGTCTCTGACTTTTACTTCCTCCGCCTATGTCATGTTTATTCTATTAATTCATGCTATGCTCTACGTGAATCCCTACTTTTGTGTGATTTTACCCTATTTGGCTTATTAGGGTTTCTAATTCTTGCCTATTATGTGTTTATTCCGCTTGTTCTCATAAATTTTGTGTTAATTTCTCCTAAATCAGTACTATTTGCTATTTTTGAATCTTTGAATCTCTGTGACTGATCCTTCACTGATTTCTTGTGATATTCTGTAGTGATTTTAACCTTTAAGATATTTTCTTACCTTTATATATGGTCGAGCATGCTGTCAACTGATTCTTAAGTATTTACCTTGATTAGAATCTGCTGAACCTAGTCTCTATTACATGTTGTGTACTTGTATTATGTTGAAAATATTTCCTTATTTGTTATATTCATCCTTATGTAATTTCCTTCCTTATTTAGTATTTGCCTGTTACTGTTTAAATTTAACTCCTTAATTAAAGGAAGTACTTATTCTAATTTGATTCTAATTAGTACATAGTTTCATAATTACTACTGAACTATGATTCTTGCTTTATTTTCTACCTGTTTTCAAACTATAAGTACCTTGCTCTTTCATTAGCACAAAGACACGAACACATTGGTTCAAAAACTCTCTCTCACACAAAACCTCTCTTATGCTCTCTTTTCTCTGGTTAGTTGATATTGTTCTAAGTTAGCTGGCTGCAAGCCAAGGCTGATTACTTTACTCTCTTTCTCCTCACTTTGCGTTTACTACCTTCTTTACTGGTATATTCTGATTTCAATTCAAGTTCCAAAAATAATATTGTCCTTTTATTACTTCAATTCATCCTGTTTCTAGTCTGCTTTCACTTATGGTTTTGCTGTGAAACATGTAGTTGGTATGTTTACATTATTAGCATGTTATGTACTCCCCTTCCTTAGGGTCTGTATGAACATGTTACCCCCTCTATGTAGTCTATTTCCATGTGATCTTGCTCTATCTAGTTTCTGGTATGAATCTCCTTGTAAAGTAGTCTGCACTCCTAAACTTGTATGATTCTGAGATTGATTTTAAATTATGTTGATCCTATACTGAACCCCTTAAGCATTGCTGATTCTGTGACTATGTCTAATCAGTGTTTTTGAGCATATCTGTACCAATTCCAAAGACTTCTGCCTGCTATGCGTTTACCATTATGTGTTTTACCTGTCCCCAATTCCCATTTACCCTTGTGTGAAGGCTTGTGGTACTAAACCTGCCTTGGTTCTTTGTTCTATGCATGATGCTGAACCTGTTTTGGTTCTGAGGTTGGTCTGTTGTTTGTTGATTGCCCTACTCTTTTCAAAACTGTCTTATTGAGTACCTCCTATGTTGTTTTACAAAACTATTTTCAAGTCTCTTTTCAAATTATTTTCCTACTTAAATGTTTTTTCAAAACTATGTCAAGCACTCTCACTCTATTCTTAGCTCCCTAAGTTCTGCCCCTCTAATGTGTGACTGCTTAGGGATCCCTATGAGATCCCTTTGAACTCTGATGCATTAGAGATGGCCCTTCCACAATTCACTTACTTAATATGGTTGTGAAATCTAGGTGTGAGCATTGTCCGGGATCCATTGAGGTCCTTAGGGAACTCTGACACACCCGGATATTGAGAAAGGCTATGAAACAATTTGAGCAGTTGAGGTTTTGGAAATTTGGGCCTACTTGCAGGCTCCCTATGGTGTAACTCCTTATTTTTCTTTATCTATTAATGTAATTTATTCAATGTTGGTTTGTAATATTCATTGTAAAATAATATTGGGGATGTCTAGTGAAAAAGGGAGGGTAGCTATTCAAGTTACCAAAGGGTAAAAAACATGCTTTAGGTTTATATTTGTGCATTAGAATTCATGTTTATGACCAATACATGCAAAACATATCATGCATTAGATACCATGCTCCTAGGTTTCATGTATATTGTTTTCAACATCTCATTTTGACATCATTATTATCACTTAGAAATCTTGTTTCTAGGATAAACGACAACATTAAAATAAACTGTTACTTATGCATATTTTGAAATCATGCTGTAACCTGCTGTGCATTTAGAAATCCTACTTTAGGAATTCTGCATATAAACCATTCTGAACCTTATATGTGCATATTAGATACCGTGTTTAGGATCTTGTTCATACTCGCTCAGTCACACCTAATTAAACTACTGATGCATGAAAAAAGGATATAAAACAGTCTCACGTCTAATTATCTTGTTTAAGTAAAACTGGTAATAATTTGTATCTTGTAAAACTTAGAACAACATGTTTTAGGTAAAATATCTCCTACCCTGTTTTAATAGTTCTGGCAATAATTGTGCATTATCCCACGCCTAGGCAAGCCTTAGGTAATCAAATTTCTTATAAAATTGGACACTGCCTCTTTGTGTTTACTGCTTAATGGTTAACAGGCTTAAAATCAGTAGGCAAATTGATTAGGCCCCTGCTTCTAAGTTAAAAAATAAATAAATCTGCATGTCTCTTATGTTTTGATACTCACCTAGACATCATGTCTTAGGATCCTGTTTAATAATACTGCCCTTGTTTGTGTTTAAGTCATGCTGTTTACATGCATTATCTGCGGAGGTAAACTTGAGCCTCTTATTTGCTCCTTCCTGCTTTTATTTGCTAAAGTCCTATGTGTTCTTGCTTGTCGCCTTAGTATTTTGTCCTTTAAATCTTAGGGGTCTATCTAGAACTGCGTATAGGTAGAGGTCCTAATTTCCTCCAGGAGCATTAATAAGAGACCGGTAACAGCACGCATATAGATCGCTAAATAACATTCGCTTAATAACCGCTAAGGGGTGGGAAGGGTAGATATAGATATGATGACTACGCGCTAATGTCACGTGTAGCCCCTCATTCAGTAATGTTGACCGGACATTGGGTGGGGTGATCCTGTAGGCTAACCAACCTAGGACCCCTCCTTCTCAAATTCCCTTTACTTTCCATGTGTATACAATTTGTTTAAGCCTTTCCTTTGTCTCATTATTTGAGTCATATAATGTCCGAAACCTGCTCTTATTTGTAATTATGTGTTTAAAATTATTTATTTGTTAATGGACTAGTTTATAAGTATAAGTTCGGCCGGGACCCACCGTTGTGGACCGAGAGGGGTGCCTAACACCTTCCCCTCAAGGTTATTTTGATCCCTTACCCTAAATCTCTGGTAATGCAAACCAATCCAAGAGTTAATCGCTCTGGGTGCCCTAACACACCATAATCCATTAGGTGGCGACTCTTCAAATACCCAATTCCCAAAAGAAAACGAGTTATTACCCCCATGAATGTCGAAACCCGGACAAAAAAGGGAGCGCGACAGCATGGCGACTCTGCTGGGGATACCTTTAGGCTCTTACCATAACGAACTTTTCTTTTGTGAATCGGTCCAAGCATATTTTACCCCGTACCCTTTCCCCTTATTTGAATTTAACTGCCTATTTTAAGCATTTATGTTTCTTTTATTCATGAAACTGACCTGTCTCTTTGTTTTCCTTTTCAGTAACTGTATTTCAATTACTTAAATACTGCATTTATTTTTTCCTACGTGTAAATACCTGACTACATGCTATTAATTGCTGCATAAATCATGCTCCACATTATATTCCACTCGTGCGTATCAAATCCTATAGCAACGCTTGATGAGTGGTTGCACTCTTCCTATTTATTACCCTTAAATTTGAAAAAGCTTATTTGTGGTAAAACCAGTCGATCAGCGGTGTAGTCGACGGTTCCGTGCCTTTCCCCCTCAAGTTGTCCACTTGAGGACACCAGTCTAAAACCCCATAGTAACCTTACTCTGATCAAAATTGTGCATGCATAATGGTCAAACCTAGTCGAATCAATTATGTTGTCCACATAATGATTCTTTAAGATGAGCCTTATCGAAAGTCCACCGGGGTCGTATTTGTTAAACCTCCTTCTTTTTGAAAAGAAATAAGGGAGGGACTTAACATACCTATTCCCAGAATTATTTGAAAGAATCCGGTTCTGCGAAATATGGACGAAACTCTGCTTTGAAACTCTCGAAATTCAGAAACGAACTTGGTAGCTTTTTGAAATTGAAACGTTGGCTAAAATTGAATTGATGAACGAAATTTTTTTCTACTTTCATGTTTTTGGACGAAAGGTTGGCTAAGGAGTTGAATTGAATGCCTGAAATTTTTGAAAATCATTCTGCTTTCTCACGTTGTTGATTTAAAAACCGAAAGTAGAATGTTTGGATAATAATCACAAGAGTCTTCCTTTCATAAGACTTGTAAACTAGCCTTTTAAAACATTTATGACACATGTAAAGGTGAAAAATGAGTCACCTTAGACTAAAGGTGTCACGACCCAAATTCCACTACGGGTTGTGATGGGGCCGGACACCGCTGTCAGGTAAACCAATCAAAATACTTAATTAAATTCTCGTTTTAATAATTTTGAAAACTATGATATTTCCTTCAATTTTACTAGTAAAAGATAATCATTTCAAATCAAGTATGAATGCTAAGAAGTTAATACAAGATACCCCATAATCATCCCAGAACCCGGTGTCATAAGTGCATGGGCATTTACTAGGGAATGGAATAAAATACTATAACTGTCCGGAATACAAAGTGGACAGAAATGAAAAATACAGAAAAATACTCTGATGGGGACTCTGCCGGCTGTGGATCGTCTCAATAAATGCAGCTCACCTATGTTTCCATATCAACCATGCCGCTATGCCACTAAGCCACTAGCCACATATGAACCCGTGCAACAAAAATGCACAGTAAGTGTAGTCTGAGTACGAAAACAACGTGTACCCAATGAGTACCCCGTCTAATCTCGAAGAAGTAGAGACGAGAGGTCAACTTCGACACTTACTAATGGTCCAATGATAATATAGTAAAAGTGTGAGGAACTCATGGATTTCATAAAACAAAATTTAACTCATATAGCCGGAAAGCAGGTAAACAACTTCCCAATTAATAAAGTATTTCCAAGGATTTACTTTTCATTATCTTTGTCAATTTATCACTGGTCAGGAAGGGCAATTATCAACATTTAAAATTCTCAGGCAAGCAATACAAGCATGCACATATCATGCCGAGGTCGTTCGGCTCGATCCAACATAAATGTAAATTGTGCACTACTGAGGGTCGAACGACGCGAACCATAGATGCATATATTACCCCGCTCGCGAATCATACATGTGATGCGGTCAAATTTAAATAAACAATCGCCCTGCTCGCGAATCATACATGCGACGCAGGTACACATAGAAATACATGCTCAAACAACCAATTAAGAATTTATCGGGGAACGTTTGTCCAAGTAAAAGCCAATTCTCTTTTGGCG
The DNA here is from genome assembly GCF_000393655.2 of Nicotiana sylvestris. Classification (NCBI taxonomy): domain Eukaryota; kingdom Viridiplantae; phylum Streptophyta; class Magnoliopsida; order Solanales; family Solanaceae; genus Nicotiana; species Nicotiana sylvestris. The sequence continues at coordinate 63,305,018 of NC_091058.1, forward strand.
ATTTAAGAAAATGAAGTTTAATCCTTTTTGAAATTCATTTACCGATTCGATAGAATTTAAGCAATTTAACTGCCAACAAGATTACATATATTCCAAGTATAGCATGCTTTTGGGTCCTAGACTACCCGGACTTACATATAATAGTAGCTATGCACGGACTCTCGTCACCTCATGCATATGTAGGCCCCTACAAATAGAAGCACATAACCAATTATTTTACCTATGGGGACAATTCTCTCTTACAAGGTTAGAAAGGGGAATCACCTCGCTCTGAAGATCCATAACCAGCATTCCACGCCCTTCTGAAGACTCGAATCGATGCACAATGCTCCAAAACTAGCCAATAATTATGCAATTCCATTAATATATGTTCAATTACTCATTACAATCCAATTTATAGCAATTCCTAACCCCGATCGAAAAGTTGACAAAATTTCCCTCGGGCCCACGTGCCCGGATTCCGAAATTTTTTGAAGATAAAGTTTACCAATGAATTCACGAACTCAAATATATGATTTTCTCTTAGTTTCATCCCCAAAATTGTGGTCAAAATCCAAGAATATGAATTTTCTAGGTTTTTCTCAACCCCCAAATTTCTACCAATTTACATGCTAAAATCCATACATCATCAATATATTTAACTCAAGATAGGTGGGGTTAGCTTACCTTGTCGTTGATGATGAAAAACCCCACTTGAAGCTCTCTAAAATCGCCCACACCAAATGAAAATGGGAGGAAAATGGCCATCTCCTGATTTTAATAGAATACACTGCCTCCAGCCCTTTCCACACCTGCGGTGCACTAGCCGCACCTGCGGAAATTTCTATCGCAGGTGCGGTCTCAGCCAACTTGCTCAAGTCCGCTTCTGCGGAGCCAGGGCCACTTCTGCTGTCTTGCTTCTGCGGAAGATTCGTCGCACCCGCGACCCATCCAAGCCCAACCATTTTCCGCTTCTGCGACACAAGGGCCGCTTCTATGGCTCCACACCTGCGGCCCAAGTCTCGCAGGTGCGGTTACACCAGCAACCAACAACTTCAGCTTTTCCTCCAAGTTCTAATTCGATCCGTTAACCACCCCGAATCCACCCGAGGCCCCCGGGACCCCGACCAATCATACCAACCAGTCCCAAACACATTACAAACTTGCTCGAGGCCTCAAATCATATCAAACAACGCTAAAATCATGAATCGACCTCCAATCCATGCTTAATGAACTTTAGAATTTCAAACTTCAACATTCGATGCTGAGACCTATCAAATCATATCCGATTGACCTCGAATTTCGCACATAAGCCATATTTGACGTTACAGACCTACTCTAACTTCCAAAATCGGAATCCGACCCCGATATGTCAACTCTCGGTTAAACTTCCCAAAAACCTTCAAATTCCTATCTTTAGCCAAATGACTGCTAAAGGACCTACAGACCTCCGAATTCACTTTCGATCGCACTCCCAATACTAGAATCACCATACAGAGCTATTCCCAGACTCGGGATCCCAAATGGACATTGATAACGCTGAAATGCACTTCATCCCAAAGTTATGAGATTCTTCGAAAATGCTAACTTCCACAATAGGCGCCGAAATGTTCTCGGGTTTTTTGAAACCCAATCTGGACATACGCCCAAGTCCGAAATCATCATACGAACCTGCTGGAACCTTCGAATCCCGATTCTGAGGTCGTTTACTCAAAAATCCAACCTTAGTCAGTTCTTTTAACTTAAAGCTACCGAAATGAGAATTTTTTTTCCAAATCAACTCCGAACTTTCCGGAATTCAATTCCGACCGTATGCTCAAGTCATAATACCTAAAGTGAAGCTGCTCATGGACTCAACCTGCTAAACAACGCGCTAGAGCTCAAAACGACCGATCGTGTTGTTACAAAAGGGGGACTGCCACGTTTGTCTTTTGGGGGGGTGGTGATTTTGTAAATTTTTATCCATTTATTAGTTAAGTGGGTAATGTTTCGTTACCTGGTAATTAATCAATTACCCACATAATTTAAAAATTACCATAAATTACTTAAAATTTTATTTATTTTTAAAATACTTCATATATACTTTATATATTATACTACCGTGGTCATATGGTACCTTGTATGGTACTAGTTCATAATTATCAGGTATTATCGCTCGACCCGTATTTTATTCCAAATTGGCCACTTTCAACGAAACCTATTTTCTTTAATCCGTGTACCGGGTTATCCTTTATAACACTTATTTATTGCTTGTTATAAATAACGTAAGTACGTTAACGCCAAGATGATCTCATCCCCGAGTCTACGTCGGTTAACTGAAAATGAAATTTTAACGTACGAAAACGCGAGATGTAACATCCTTCCCTCCTTAGAAACATTCGTCCTCGAATGTTTAACTCTTCGAGATTTATATAACCTTGGTAGAGTCGCCCTTGTAACAACGCTACTACCAACTCTTCTTGTAGAAACCCAGTAATTTAATGCCATATAGGACTATAATCATTAATAACTACGGGTGCTCCACATGACCAACAACAATAGCTAGCACAAGAATTCGTACATGCACCTTGAGGTTATGACGTCTCAGTCGGACCCTTCTCTGGGGAAGGAAATAAGTAGGGATATCTAGACTTCATGTCTTCCTCGGCCTTCCAAGTCATTGTTGTTCCTCCAAAGTACTTTCACGGAGGTCACCTCCTTATTCCATAGCTTGCGGATTTGTTGGTCTAGAATGGAAACCGGAATTTCATCGTATGATAAGTCTTCTATAATCTGTACATCATCTATGGGCAGCATTCGTGTAGGATTGCCAATGCACTTCCGTAACATAGATACGTGAAAAGCCGGATGGACAGACTCCAATTTTGAGGGCAAACCTAACTCATAAGCTACTTGGCCTACTCTCCGAATGATCCTATAAGGCCCAATATACCGTGGGCTAAGTTTTCCTTTCTTTCCAAACCTCATCACACCATTCATAGGTGACACCTTTAAGAATACCCAGTCATTAACCCCAAACTCTAAATCTCGTCGCCGCATGTCAGAATATGACTTCTGACGACTCTGAGTTGTCAATAGTCGATCCCAGATAAGCGTTACTTTTTCAATGGCCTGCTGAACCAGGTCTGGCCCATGTAATTCAAATTCTCCAACATCGAACCACCCTATAGGCAGCCTACACTTCCGTCCATAAAGATCTTTGTATGGAGCCATCTGAATACTGGAATGGTAATTATTATTATTATATGCGAACTCAATAAGAGGCAGATGATCATCCCAGCTACCTTGAAGTCTATTACACAAAATCGTAACATATCCCCCAGTGTTTGTGTTTGAATAGTATGCTTAGCCTGTCCATCTATCTGGGGATGAAATGTTGTACTAAGACTTACTTGAGTCCCCAATCCTTTTTGGAAGGACCTCCAGAAGTTAGCTGTAAATTGAGCTCCTTTATCCGAGATAATAGATTCAGGGACACCATGCAGTTGTGCTATCTTCTTAATATAAAGCCTGACATAATCCTATGTGGAATAGATAGTCCTAATGAGCAGAAAATGGGCTGACTTTGTAAGCCTATCAACAATCACTCATATAGAATTGAACTTACGTTAGGCGCGCAGTAATCCCACGGTAAAATCCTTATTAATTACTTCCCATTCCCAGGTCGGAATCTCTATAGCCTGCAATAACCCACCAGGTTTTTGATGCTCAATCTTAACCTGCTGATAGTTAGGACACTAAGCAACAAATTCTGCTATATCCTTTTTCATTTTGTCCTACTAATTCTGCTATATCACTTTTCATTTCGTCCTACCAATATACTTCCCTGATGTCATGATACATCTTTGTCGCTCTAGATGGATAGAATAACGAAAATAGTGAGTTGCTGCCATAATCTGCCGACGTAGCCCTACAACATTAGGCACACACAATCATCCTTGATATCCGAGGACCCCATCTTGTGTAATTCCAAACGGTGTCTTCTCCTTCTGAAGGGTGGTATCCCTATAATGAACTAACATAGGATCCTCGTACTGGCATTCCTTTACTTCAATTACTAATGAGGATGTTGCCGTATCCTGAAGAGTAATCCCAATGTCACCTGAGTCCAGTAACCAAACTCCAAGACTAGCTAGCTGATGAACCTCATGGGCTATTTCCCTCTTTTCTGGCTGTAAATACGACAAGCTACCCATAGATCTACGACTGAGGGTGTCGTCTACTACATTCGCCTTCCCTGGATGGTATAAAATATCAACGTCATATACTTTAAGTATCTCCAACCATCTCCTTTGACGAAGATTCAATTCCTTTTGCTTAAAGATATACTGGAGGTTCTTATGATTCGTATAGATATCAACATAAATGCCATACAAATGGTGCCTCCACATCTTTAGTGCATGAATCACCGCGGCTGACTCTAAATCATGGGTGGGGTAGTTATTCTCGTGCTTTCTTAGTTGTCTAGAAGCACAAGCCACAACCTTACCATACTGCATCAGCACATAACGAGGCCCAACGCCTGAAGCATCACAATAGATAACGTAACCATCGGTCCCCTCTGGAAGCATTAGAACCGATGCTGAAGTTAATCTATCCTTTAAGGCCTAGAAAACTCCGTTCACAAGCGTCGGTCCATTGAAACCTAGTTCCGTTCTGAGTTAACTTACATGGTTATCGTAATCTTGTACAATTCAGGAAATTCCCCTCTTCGGAGGCCCAAACTTCATCTTTTATCCCTCACAATTTCGCCCTTATCCCACTATTAGGGCAACATTTCATCTATTCTAAACGTTACTAGTCTTAGACTTATTTGTGTTCATTCAGGCTATACTGAGCCTTCTATAACTTAGAGAAACCATCAGCTCTCTTATGAACTTATTCCCAAGGACTTATCCATTCTTGTTACCTTTTTACTTATCTTTTCTTATCCTTCCTCCTGTCTTCCTAGAACCTTGTCGCTTCACCATACTTTAGCTTGCGACATACACATATCTATTTATACTTATTCGCAACCTTTCTTCAACCTGCTTGCACCATAGATTTCCTTATGTTATTCCGGAACATCAAGCAAGATACCATATACCACTTTGGTCGAATGTGCTTAGAAGAGAAGAAAATTTCGTTTCAAATTTCTTGTAATAACCTGCTAAAAGAAGTTATGAACCTTCATCGGTGTTGTGGGTCTAGGCAAAGTCTTCACTGCCTCAGTCTCTTGTGTATCCACTCGAATGTCTTTATCCAAAATAATATGCCCACATCTAGTCCTGAATGTAGTCTTCGGAATATCTTCATACTTAACCCTTACCTGATGGTACCTAGACCTCAAGTCTATCTTTGAAAAACACTTGGAACCTTGTAACTGATCAAATAGATCATCAATTCTCGGGAGCGGGTACTTATTCTTGATCGTCACCTTATTTATTTTCCTATAATCAATACACATTTGCAAGGAACCATCTTTCTTTATTACAAACAACAGGTGTTCCCCATGGTGACGTACTAGGTCTGATAAAACCATTTTCAAACAAGTCCCATAGTTGTTCCTTTAACTCTTTCAGCTCTGCGGGGGCCATTCTATAGGGAGGAATAGATATTGGGTGAGTATCTGGTAGTAGGTCAATGGCAAACTCAATTTCTCGCTTTGGTGGAAGACCCGGAAGCTCATCGAGAAAAACATCGGCAAACCCATTAACTACAGGAAAGAACTAAATGGTTAATAACTCTACTTTCACATCCCAAACCCGAACTCAGTGATAAATATAGTCCTTTTTGATTATCTTTCTTGCCTTGAGATAGCAGATAAATTTACTTTTTGGTGATGCGGTATTACTTTTCCATTCCAAAATAGGCTCTCCTGGAAACTAAAATCAAACCATCTTTGATCCACACTTGATGTTAGCATAAAAAAAGGCCAATCGATCCATACCTATTATAATATCAAGTCCTACCCATCCGAACACCACGTATCTTATCCTTGTTTATTATTAAACCAATTACAGGCCATTACGACGACATCCATATATATATATATAAGTAACAATATTAAGACTTAACTCGCATAACTAATTTAGAAAAAGGTTTATATATATAGGGGTCGACTAAGCTGTAGACATATCATGTCCAAAACTATATACATGATACTATCTGCAAAACCTCTAGGTAGGCATAACCATAATATATACAAGTCGGGACGGGGCTCCCTACATCCTTATAAAACAACCAAACACATTTAAAACCCTGACTTGGTAATATTCCAAGAAGAGGCGGAACTCATCAACCAAAAATTGAAACTTGGAGGAAGTCTATAGTAGAGGGTCCTTGCCTCATCCTATATAAGAACCTCGATCGGACACACTTCGAAGCGAAATCTTCATATCCTTATCAGTTACCTTCCTCCTCTTGGCCCGACTACTATCTTCTTCCTCTGCGTATCCCATAACATACACCGACGAACCTTGATTGACGGACTCCCAAGACTGTGGACTATCCGGAACCTCAGAAGAGCTGGTGTTTTCAAATACCTTGACATAGTTTTGAGCCTGAAGGAATCTCGACTGAGCCAATCCATGCACTACTCCCCTCATACCCTATTCAATGGGTTGTGAAACTAAGGGCCTTGGTGAGGTCGGAACTTCTCTCACCCCATCTACTGTTGGAGTGGTCGAAACAACCCGAACGGATGAGTCATATGGATCCTCGGATGGATCCTCCTCAATAGAACTCATAATATCCGATGGGTCTGAATCCATAGTATAACTTATCTCTCTTTCTAATACCTTCATAGCCTTCTGACCCATGCTAGTGGCTGTAGTCTTCGGAGGCATCGCTAAAAACATAACACATCGTTAGGAACATGAATGCTCATTTTTCACGATCTAAGATAAGAAGAGAGGATAACATCTTATATGTCATGTAGCCTCCTGTCTATAAGTGTGGTGCATGACACACCCATAAACAAGACTATACTAAACACGGTCTGTAGACAACCCTAGGACAGAACTGTTCTGATACCACTTTTGTCACGACCCAAACCGATGGGCCGCGACGGGTGCTTGAGACCTACCTGTATAACACCCCTAAGCATGCGTCTAAGATATGAATCTAAATAACATTTGCTGAATTTCGATAATAACATACAAGAAAGAAACCTGCCTTCAAGGCATAGGTACATATACAGGAAGAATACAGTGGGCGAGCCGGCAAGGCTGCTATAGACAAATATACATCCAAAACTGAAAGCTAACAAGGCCACATACAACCCAACTAGACATACTATCCACAGACCTCTAATAGAAACATAACTGTACAAAGATGGGACTGAGCCACGTCATACCTATATATATATATATATATACAAACGTATCGCACTAAAATTAAAAGTAGCTCCGGATCAAAAGGAGCACGCTAACTCTCACTGATCAGGGATCCTAAGAAGGGGGACCGTCAGCTAGCATACCTGAACCTACAGGCATGAAATGCAGGCCCCGTGAAATAGGGCGTTAGTACGAAAAATGTACTGAGTATGTAAGGCATAAAAATTAGTACATAACAGACATAGATGAAACATGGAATATAGAAACATGTCTTTAAATCTGAGTAACTTTGTAAATTCTAAAACATTTATAACGTTATGCACATGCGTATAAATGTCATGTCATACATAGATATGGGTGTACATATTATCATCAAGCCATTGAGGGCATCCCATCATATCATCTCGGCCACTGTGGGCACATCATCAACATATACTAGCTGATCAGGTGGTGGTGTGTATATAACGCCATAACCTCTTCCCATATACCATATACATATACGTACATATATACGCGTATATAACACCGTCTAAGTCATATTTCAGCCACTATGGGCAACATCATCATCATATGCCAGCTGATCAGGTGGTGGTACGTATATAACGCCGTAACCTTTTTCTCATATCCCATATAAATATAATATACATATGCGTATATAATGTCATCTGGTCATGGGTCAATGCACATGTATAAATGAGTGAAATACATGAAAAATACGTAATAATCTCAATATTCCTTCCGGATAAACTTTTTGAACAGTGTATTATTCTCAGACCCATGAACAGAAGATAATAATATTTTTCATGGGGAATCAAGAATATAGACACCCCTACTATTTCTATGAATAGAGTAATTTATGGAAACTGTGCGTTTACTCGTTTCTTCAGTATAATTGGACCATGCCAAAAGAAAGAAGGGAGGACCTTAACATACATGTTCCCGAAATTATTTGAACGAATCTAGTTCTAGTAAATATGGACGAAACTCTGCTTTGAAACTCTCGAAATTCAGAAACGAACTTGGTAGCTCGTTGAAAATGAAACTTTGGCTAAAATTGAATTGATGAACGAACAATTATTCTGCTTTCACATTTTTGGAAGAAAGGTTGGCTAAGGAGTTGAATTGAATGCTTGAAATTTTTGAAAATCATTCTGCTTTCTCACGTTGTTGGTTTAAAAACCAAAAGCAGAATGTTTGGATAATAATCACAAGAGTCTTCCTTTCATAAGACTTGTAAACTAGGCTTTTAAAACTTTTATCACACATATAAAGGTGAACAATGACTTGCCTTAGACTAAAAGGGGGATGCCACTTTTGTCTTTGCGTTTCTCTTGGGGGGGTGATTTTGTTAATTTTTATCCACTTATTAGTTAACTGGGTAATATTTCATTATCCGGTATTAATTAATTACCTGCATAATTTAAAAATTACCACAAATTTCTTAAAGTTCTATTTATTTTTATAATACTTTATATATATATTATATATTATACTACCGTGGTCATATGGTACCTTGCATGGTTACTAGTTCATAATTATCGGGTATTATCGCTCGACCCGTATTTTATTCCAAATTGGCCACTTTCAATGAAATTCGTTTTCTCTAATCCGTGTACCCCTTTATCCTTCATAACATTGATTTAGTGCTTGTTATAAATAGCGTAAGTACGTTAACATCAAGATGATCTCATCCCCGAGTCTACGTCGATTAACTAAAAACAAAATTTTAACGTACGAAAACGCAAGATGTAACAAGAGGGACATACCCTTATGTCCCTATCCAAGTTATGAGGCAAGCAGGTAGGAAACAAGTTGTACCCAGGGTTGCCAAGATGATCCATTTCAGGGTAGACTTTCAAGACGACGACGTTCCTTACAAGTGCCAAGCCCAGCACATGTGGCACTACAAAATAATTGTGGAAAAGAATACCGTCGAGCCAGACAAGTATCATGCAGGGTGTGAGCCTCTCTACCCAGCGTGGTTGGAGGACAATCTGAAAGGGATGGTGATGCCAAGAACTGGTTGAGGGAATAGGATCATAGACGAGGAAGCTGAGGCTCAAGTCAAATACAACAGGTTGCGCAAGAGGGTCCACGACTCTGAGAATGAGCATCGGGAAATACATGAAAGGAATGTGAGTTTGATTGAAGAATGGATAGAGATGACAGTCACTTCCAACAGGAAACAGGAATATCTGGAGCGAGGAATAGTAGAGCTGGAAGGCAAAGTCATAAAGAGGATCGAGGATTGCTAGAACGTTGAAGGAGCTGAAGGAGGATATCTGGCCAGAGCCTACTTGCTGCTGGGTCTGCGCGAGCTGGGGGATCTATATGATGGAGTCAGGAAGATTGAATCTATGGAAGGTCTTTCTGGGACCAAATAGGCTAGATTTACTTGCTTTCCTGAAATGTAATAAGGCTAAGTGCTAGTATTGACTTATTTTTATTATCTTAGTATCATTTTGTGATTCATCTATTTTTATATTATGAAATGAAGCATTTATTGGCATTTAAATTTCTCCAAATTTATTTATCGCTAGTCCTACCTCGGGCACAACGATGTTCCCAAAGTAGGACACGAATTTACATTTCCGCAATATGTGTTTAAATACTGCAAACATTTCAGGACCCTCGCTGACTTGTTACCTTTTTTTTTTGCTTATTTTGATTATTCCCATACCATTAGGTTGGTTCACTCATACTGGCCTCGTCAGCATACCACACCAGATCTAGAGGCCCTCCACCACCTCCTCCTCCAAGCAACACAAAAGGCAGAGAAAAAGCGAAAATGAACGACTTAAGTGGTATCCGAAAGTAGAATGTTAAGAATGCAGAAACCTCAGATGGCCGTAGTACTCCGGCCCCAAATGATCTAGTCCTGAGATTGGAACAAAAGATATTGGAACTGCAAGGAGAACTTGAGCATGTTCGCAACTTGTCAAACTTATCACTCACCCTAAATGTCCCCAACATCCACCAACAAAACACAAAGAACCCAACACCTCCCTAGAATGCACAAAACCAACATCCACAAAATCCTCCCGCACCAAATCAATATGCAAATCCACCCCAAAATCTCAATCCATTGCCAATATTGACTCCGCCACAACATCACCATCAACCAACTCAGTACCCACCAACCACCACTTGCCATACTCCCCAAACACACCACAACCCATTACCGATCCCCCAAACTCTACCAATGACCATCATTACACCCAAGTCCTTGGCACCCATCAAAGTAACCCTATATACGTAGAAACCGTACCTCACTCTATCCAACCTATCTCCTATACACCAAAATTCTCAGAAAAGGACCTGCTCATTAAAAACATGGCTGAGAACTCAAGAAGTTGACAATCCGAGTTCAAGGTGTCGAAGGCGGCAAAAGAATAGAAGGTTTGAATTATGAAGACCTATGCATACAGCCGGATGTAGAACTGCCAGAGGGATACAAACCTCCCAAGCTTAAGATATTTGACGGCACAGGTGATCCCAGAGTCCATCTGAGGATCTATTGCAACAAACTTGTCGGGGTCGGGAAAGACGAAAAGATCCGAGTGAAACACTTTATGTGGAGTCTTACCGGGGATGTTTTGTCTTGGTACATCAGCCAAGATCCCAAGAAATGGTCCAATTGGGTAAGTATGGCGTCAGATTTCATGGACTGGTTCAGGTTCAATACATAGAACGCACCGGATGTCTTGTACATTTAGAATCTTAAAAAGAAACTTACTAAGACTTTCCGTGAGTATGCTAATCATTGGAGGTCGGAAGCATCCAAGGGCAGGCCATCTTTGGACGAGGAACAAATGAACAAATTCTTCGTTAGAGCACAGGATCCGCAATATTATGAAAGGTTGATAGTTATCGAAAATCATAAATTCTCTGATATCATCAAACTTGGAGAAAGAATCGAGGAAGAAATCAAGATTGGGATGGTAACGAATTTTGAGGCACTACAGGCTACAAATAAGGCACTACAATCAGGTGGCATTTCAAAGAAGAGAGATGTTGGGGCAGTAATAGTGGCCCAATGCCCGAAATCTCCACTTACATATCAAACACCTCCGCTCACATATCAAACACCTCCACCCACATATCAACCCCCTCAACCCACATGCCAAGCACCACCGACCACATATCAACTCTCATCTCCCAGATATTCCCAACCATCCACTATTCACCACACCTATAGCTCCCAACCATCCCATTTCCAATCACCTCCAACTCGCCAAAAATTTCCAAGACCAAGACTCAACTTCGACCGCAAGCCACCTAGACAGCACACCGCCATTGCTGATCCCATCGACCAGTTGTATGAAAGGTTGAAAGCCGCGGGTTACGTCACTCCTGTTCCCGTTGTGGCATTAGAAAACCCATCCCAATGGGTCAATCATAACAAAACATATGCTTACCATTCTGGTATGAAGGGGCACACCACTGTTGAGTGCTGAACATTGAAGGACAAGATCCAAACGCTGATTGACAACAAGGTCATACAGGCGAAGGAAGCCACACCTAATGTCCGCAACAACCCCCTCCCTAATCATAAGGTGATGGTGTACATGTGATAGAGACGAATGAAGAATGGGACCCTGAGGGGTCGATTTGGCTTATTCAAGAAGTTGATGACTTTAAAGTTGCAGTCACACTTACTCCTATTGTGGTACATACTCAGTCACCAATCGAGGCTAAGGTAATTGCATCAGTTCCATTCGAGGTGGAGGTGGCTCTGCCTGCAGCCACCCCCTCCATTTGAAGTAGAAGTGGTCACACCTTTCACTATGACAGTATCAATCATACCTCCATTCAACTCAAAAGCAATACCCTGGGATTATGTTGCTGAGGCTCGGCGAAAAGGGAAGGCCAAGGTAGAGGAATTTGACACCGCACAAGGAATGACCAGGACTGGAAGAGTCTATATGCCTGAACACTTGGGAGGATCAAACAAGGATGCCACTACCAGGTGGCCCGTCATTGAGACAGGGCCAGATGACCTGTGGAGGAATGTACAGGCAAAGGAGTATTCCATCGTTGACCATCTGAACAAAACCCCAGCTCAGATATCTATCCTGTCACTGTTGCAAAATTCAGAGGCACATAAGAACGCTTTAATGAAAGTGTTGAGAGGGGCTTATGTACCCAATAACATCACTGGAGGAGAAATAGCCAATATGGTGGGGCAAGTATTGGAAAGTCATAAGATTATCTTCCACAAAGATGAATTACCACCTGAGAGGCTGAATCACAATCGGGCATTGCACATTATAGTGAAATTTTAAGACAAATTCATTGCCAGGGTCTTGGTTGACGGAGGTTCAAGCCTAAATATTTGTCCATTGGACACTCTGAAAAAGTTGGACAAAGGTTTCCATGAAATACGGGTAGGAAGCATGAACGTGAAAGTTTTCGATGGGTCCCAAAGGGCCACGATTGGGGAAATAAATCTTTGCTTGCAGATGGGGCCAACTTGGTTCGACGTCGAGTTTCAGCTGCTTGACATACCAGCCTCATATAATCTTCTGTTGGGCCAGCCATGGATCCATGCCGCTGGAGCCGTGCCTTCCACACTACATCAAGCTATGAAGTTTGAATGGAATCGTCAGGAGGTGATCATTCACGGAGATGGGAGTAACCCCATTTACACTAGTCAAACCATCCCGGCTATTGGACATAAAAGAAGGCTAGGAGGGGAAACCTATCATCACATTGAACGGGTCAGTGCCAACGAAAAGGATAAATGGTGGAGCACTAAAATAGAAAGCATGTTGGCTTGGTCTAGATATGAAATCGACAAAGGATTGGGAAAGAACCTCCAAGGTATCACCAAACCAATACAGCTAAAAAATCATGGTACCACCTTTGGGCTCGGATACCAGTACATATGGCAATAGTATAGAAATTGGTCACCTCTATGGCGTGGACCATACTACCCTCTCGAACAACTAGTGCCACGGTTGGAACAAGCTTTTCACCAAGCTGATATGATATGGGGGACTGCAGAAGAGGAAGCACTAGCTGGGTTAAAGAATTTTTTCTTGGAGGATGAGGACATGAACTGCAGTGCCATAATTGAGGAGGAGGAGGAAGAAGGCCTCACCATTCAGACCATAAAAAAGGGAACTATTCTCAGGAATTGAACCCCTACACCATCTCGAGCCCGCCAAGTCCCTAGGTAGTTTGGCAGATTTTACTTCTATAGCCATTCTAGGCAATTAAGATTTCTCATAATTTTGTTTTAAGATTTACTTGTTTCAAAATAAATGCTCGATTCATCGAGCCGTACTTTGTTCAGATGATTTTTCAGTTTTAATCAAACGCATTTGCTCTTTATTATTCACTACTATCTTTACACCTTTCCTTTCTACAACATTATTATTTCTTTTCTTGATGAACCAGTGACTGTGATATGTAATGAGGCAACACAACATGAGAATAGTGATTCAGATGAAGAAGATGAGATACCCGAGGAAATTGTCACGGAGGTTGAAAACTTTGAGAATAAGCCTAAGTCCAATCTGGACGAGGCTGAAGCAGTAAATTTGGGAGACGTCGAGACCGACAAGGAGACTCACATCATCATTCACTTGTCACCAACAGAGAAGGAAGAGTACATTCATTTCCTAAAAGAGTATGAGGATATATTCGCACGGTCATATGATGACATGACCGGCTTGAACACGTCTATAGTGGCTCACAAGTTGCCTACTAATCCTATGTGTTCGCCAGCCAAGCAGAAACTCCGAAAGTTCAAACCAGATATGAGCCTGAAAATCAAGGAGGAAGTTACCAAGCAGATCAAAGCCAAAGTTCTCCGTGTGGTTGAGTACCCAACTTGGTTAGTAAACATTGTGCCAGTTCCGAAGAAGGATAGGAAGGTTAGAGTATGGGTTGACTACCCGGATTTAAACAGAGCAAGTCCCAAGGACGACTTCCCACTGCCAAATATACACATCTTGATCGATAATTGCGCCAAACATAGACCCTAATCCTTTGTAGATTGCTTCGCGGGTTATCACTCTAATCCTTTATGATATCGAGGCCGTCATTCCAGCCGAGGTAGAGTGGATAAGAAGTCACTATGAACAATTGGCCCTCATCAATAGAAAAAGGATGAACGTAGTGTGTCATGGCCAACTTTATAAAAATAGAATGTCCAGAGCTTTCAACAAAAGGGTCAAACCACGACAATTCACACCAGGTCAGTTGATGCTGAAGAAGATCTTCCCACATCAAGATGAAGCCAAAGGGAAATTCTCTCCCAACTGGCAAGGTCCGTGTTGGTACCCAATTTTTCCCTAAATATTTTCAATATGCAAAATACCTTCAAAATAACATATATATGCATATATGAGCATGTCCAAGTATTTTATTATTCTTTTCATATTTTTAAAGGTTTAAATTGATTTATTTTTTCTCCATTTTATCCATAAAATCCACAATAATTATTTCCAAAATTATTGTTTTGATAACTCATCTATGGTATTTCTATATTTATGCCAAAATATGGTTAAGGTAATTTTTTAATATATTTTTACAATTTTATTTGGTATTTTAAAGCTAAAATGCACATAATTGCAATATTAGCCATTTTTAAGGTTTAATTGTGTTATATATATAAAATCAGATTTTGTATTTTTAAATTATTAATTGGGTATTATAAATCACTTTAGTACTTTCAATTTATTTTATAAACTATTTACTATTTGTTATAAAATAAAAAAAGGAAAAACTGGCTATTTAAATAATAGCCCCTTTTGTATTTCAATTCTAGCCCAAATTGGACCCCAATTCCCCAACCCAATTTTAATTTAAACCTGACCCACACCCTATAAATCATACCCATACCCGGATCCCCACCTACCCTCTCTAATCTCGACCGTTGTTCTCCCAGATCAACGGTCCACGTTTCCCCTTACCAAATTAAACTCAAACGACTCCCTAACCTAATTCATTTCCTACCAACTCGCCGCCCTTGAATCCCCTTTCCTCTCCAATTCTCTCTGCAACCTCACTCAAACCCTAGCCGTCGCCACCCAAACTAACCCTAATCCCCTTCGATCCTCACCCAATCCATGGACTCCCATGGTTGTTTGGGACGTGTACTTGTCTCCTACATCCCCTGGTGGCCTGATTTTGTCATTTCATGGAAAGATATCGAAGAGATCTAGTCCATACCTTGCTCGAACTTCTATCCATGGCCATTTGAGTCAGATCCATGGCTTTTCCGGCTAGATCAGTAACTTTTCAAAGTTTTCTCACTTTTCTGGGTTCTCAGAAACACTAACTTTAAAGACTTTTCGATTTTTTATCAGATCTGTCTTAGATATGTGTATGTTATGAACCTCTTGGTGTTTTTCTCAGGATTTTACGATTTTTTCAAAGTGACTCTCCATTTTCGAGATTAGGGTTTCCTCAACCTCTTTTAAAGGGTTTCACCTCTGATTTTCAGCGTTGTCTTATGATTTTACTATGTATAAACGGTTTGTTTATGTTTTCTTCTATCTGGTTCATCGTGTTGATAACCCTAAGTATTTTTGGTTTGTCCGGGGTTCTGGAAGTGTCTTTGTTTATTTTGTATGTATACCTGAGTTCTTACCGCTTTTTAACCCAACTTTGTTAAAACCCTAATTTCTTAAAGTTTTTCTTCACTCATTACTATGAGTTTAAAGGCTCTCTTTACCTGTTTCTGACCTTCTTTACCTGTTAGTTTGGTTTTCCATTCTGGTTCTATGTGTTAGCCATAACTACTTGACTCGTTGATTACCATGTTTCGAGTGGGTTCTGTTACCACTGAGCCCTTAGCCTACTCATGTTGCTACTGTATGTTTGTGTTAATCTACTTTGCTTCTTTTGTCAATATGGTTGACCTTGCATGTCTAATACTCCTGTTCATTCTTCCCTATTTATATGTCAAAGTGCAGAATCATAACTCCCTCTTGATTGATCTTGATTTTCTTAAGTTACGGTTGATTGCAAAGGTTTTCTTATAAACCCTTAATTTTAGTTGTTTGTTTGAGTTGATTGATTCCCTTCCTTTATTTGCTGTGATGTTTCACCCCTACTGAATCCTTTCACCAAATTAAGTATATTCTGTACCTAGACTCAATTGTATACTCTATACTTTTACTATCCCTTATATGGTCAAAAATCAATCTTTCTCAAATTGATTTTCTTTACTTAATTATCCCTGTTAGTATCCGTTTGAGCAGTAATTCCTGGATTAAAGGGAAGTACTTGTACTAATTGGATTCTAATGGTGATTACTTCCATAATTGTGTAAAATTTGTTAGTTATGTCATCTTCCTCTGAATCAATGTCTGTTTGTTGCGTTGTCTCATTGCATGTCACAGTCATTGGTTCATCAAGATAAGTAATAGTAATGCTGTATTGGTAAAGTAAGGAGAGAAAACAATAGCAATAAATATTAATTCATAAGAAAAATCAAAAATGCTTTTGATAAATAGAATAATTGTTTTGAACATTGAAGATCTTATTGCAGGAATTAAAAATGCGAAAACAAAAGCATTTAGTAAATAAAATAGTGAGTAATGCTTGTTTTAGCCTTTCTACCCCGAAGCTCGTCGGGCTTTGGTTGTCTTGATGGTCCAATTCTTGAGATGTGCCCCTCTTCTCACAGCCTGTATGGAAGGGCCTTCCTCCCCCTCCTCCTCGAGAATAACACAATAGTCCATATCACTGTCCTCTCGAAACAAGTTCTTCACTTATGCAAGTGTTTCTTCTTCATCCGACCCATAAATAATGTTGGCCTGTTGGAAGGTCTGCTCCAGATACGGTATTGGCTGCTCTAGCGGGTAGAAAGGACCGCGCCATGATAGCGACCAGTTATTGAATTCTTCCCAGGTGTAATCATATCCCAGACTGAAAGTAGTGCCATGTTTCTTGAGTTTTATGGGTTTAGAGATTCCTTGGAGGTTCTTGCCTTTAATGGGACTAAGAGGAGGAGTGGGTGGAGGGCACCTGGATCTTGTGAAGTAAGATGATGATGCCATAATTGTGCAAAACCTTTACTTGTTACTTTATTTTCTACTCGTTTTCAAAGCTATAAATACACTACCCTCTCTTCTTTAAACACACGAACAACTAGTTCAGAACACACATATACACATTCAAACTCTCTTTTCTTTCTCTACTACTTGTGGTACTACCTTGTCTAGCTAGCTGAAAGACAAAGCTAGACTGTGGAAACTCTGATTACTTTACTTTTTCTGCACTTTGCTCCTTCAACTGGTATGTTCTTAGTTTAAATCTGAAACTCAACTCTATGTGTTCCCTTGTTTGTCAATCCTTGTCTCTTTCTACACTAACTTAATGGCTCATGGTGTTAAATTGTAATTTTTGTTTACTGCTTTACTCAACATGCTTAAAATCCTGCCCTCCTTTGTTCAAATGAGATCATCATGTTTACTTGTTCCTGATTATGTTCCTCAACTAGCATGTCTCCTAATGTACTTGATTCATGATTAATTATGTATTTCTGATTTGGGTCCTCTATGTCCCCAACCCCTATTTCCCTGTTTGTAACTGCTGAAGTTGTACTGCTCTTTGGACTTGTTCTGGTATGTTTTGTTGTTGATCCTATCCCCCGCCCCTTTCAAAACTGTCTTCCCTAAGTAACACTTCTGTTGCTGTTGAAAATTTATTTCAAACTAATCATTTTCCAAACTGTTTTCTAAAACAAACACCTTTTCAAACATGTGTTCTACACTTCCACTATACTCTTAGATCATTAGGTTCTGCCCTTTTGTGTGAGCCTTGCTTTGGGACCCTTGAGATCCCTCCAAACCTGGACACATAAGAGTTGGCCCTTCCACACTGCACTCACTCTGTTTGGTTATGCAATCTGGGTGTGAGCACTACCCGGGATCCCTTGAGGTCCTTAGGGAACTCTGACACACCCAGATATGAGAAAGGCTATGGAACAATATTGACATTTGAGGTATTTTATTACATAACTCAGAGAAGAAGTCAGAATCAAGCTTCCTATAATTGTAACTTCTTATTTTGCATTTCTCATATATCTCAATCACATGGTCTGTAATAATTTGTACACAAGTATTGGGGTGGCCAGTGAAAAGGGATAGGGTAAATATGCATGTTAAGGGTAGAAAACGTGTTATTAGGTTTATGTTCCTAATTGTGCAATAGAAACCATGCTTAGGGTTCATGCATGCATTAGAAATCATGCTCTTAGGTCTCATGTTTGTTGTTTTAGCATGTGCACCTTTACAACATCATGTTTTAAAATCTACTAATAATCAGCATTCTACTATTATCTGCATTCCTGACATATGCGCTTAGAAATCTTGCTCTTAGGAAATTCTACATTCCTGCCATATGCACTTATAAATTCTGCTCTTAGGAAATTTTGCATTCCTGGCATGCGCATTTAGAAATCCTGCTCTTAGGAAATTTTGCATTCCTGGATACCATATTTTAGGATCTTATTTGCACTTACACTTAGTGTAAATTGCTGATTATAAAAGAGGTAAAACAGCTTCACACTTGATTATCCCGTTTAAAATAACTGGTAATAATCTCTGCAACTAGAACAACATGCTCTAAGGGTAAAATAAGCTCCGAACCATCTTTTAATAATTCTGAATAACTGCTGCATCTCGTTTTACGCCTAGACAAGCCTTAGGTAATAACTTAAACTGGAACTGCCTTTGTTTAATTATCAACTGCTAAAATCAGTAGGTAAAAATGATTCGGACTTCTTTTCTGAGTTATCTAATAAATATGGTTCTGATGTTACCACTTAAATACCATGCTTTAGGATTTTAAATTCAGACCTTAATTGTTTATAAGTCATGCTGTCTATGTGCATTATTTGTGGAGGTATAAATGAGCCTTTTGCTCGTTTTCTATGTTTTTCCCTTTTAAATGCAGTCCTACTTATTTTTTATGTCGCCTTAGCATTTTGCCTTTAAACCTGAGGGTCTGCCTAGAACCTCCTTATAGGATAGGAGTCCTAAATTCCTCCGGGACTGATAGGAAGGGAAGGGTACCAGCATGCAATAAGAGTCGAGATCAATCTTCGCTCTAATTAAATTCACAGGGTGGGAAAGGGTAGATATGGATATGATGACCGGTGCGCTAATACTCGTGTAACCCCTCTCTTTGAGGAGTGTCATACCGGGTATTGCATTGATGTGATCCATATTACAAACAAACCTAGGACACCCCATTTACATTCATAAGCATGCTTTCTATTGTAATTCTTTTCAAAAGTTTGCCTTTCGCTAATTGTTTTCACACACTTGTGTATTTAAACTCAAATCCCCTACTATTTGAGCCATACTTTTTTATTTGCTAATTGTACAAATTCACAAAAACTGTCTGGCCAGGAACCACACTAGTGGATCCTGAGGGGTGCCTAACACTTTCCCCTTAGGATAATTTCAAGTCCTTACCCTATCTCTGGTTGCTAAAAGGTAGTTGTAGATGAACCTTATAGGTGCCCTAACGCACCTTAAAATCGTTAGGCGGCGACTCTTCAAAAATACAAACCCCTTTTCCCAAAAAGAAAGAGTTGTCCCTTACCAATATGTCATGAACCCGATTTCCGCGAAAGGAAAAAGGGGGCGCGACAGTATGGCGACTCTGCTGGGTATTTTTAGGCTTTTACCACTTCAGATTGTTCTTGTGAATTTGTACCTCCCTATGTGCAATTACTTGTTTAATTTCTTTAAGCATTTAATTTCTTCTTCAAAAGAAAAACTGACACATCTTTTTGTTTCCTTCCTTTAACTACTGTAAATTATGAAACTACTGTATTTATCGCTTTCTTAATGTGCAAATACATGACAACATGCTTTTAATATTGCATAATCATGCTTAACATCATACTCCACTCGTGCCAAACAAATACTATAGCAACGCTTGATGAGTGGTTGTGCTCTTCCTATATCATTACCCCTAAATTCGGAAAGGCGTATTTGTGGTAAAACTAGTCAATCAGCGGTGCAGTCAACAGTTCTGTGCCTTCCCCCTTGTGTTTTCCTCTCAAGGGTACCAGTCTAAAATTCCATAGAAACCTTACTCTGTTTAAATTATGCATGCATCATGGTCAAACCTAGTCGGGTCAGTTATGTTGTCCACATAACGATCCTTTAAGATAGCCTTGTCCAAAAGTCCACTGGGTTTCCCTAAACCCAAACGGACATTATCACTTTCTGTGCATTTATTTGGAGAACTAAATGCTTCATACTAATTGTTGATATTAAATAGTCGAGTCTGGTGGGGGTAAGGGCCTAACCTTGTTTAACTTGCAAAAAATGAGGCACAAGGTCCCCAGTTTCGGTATGATTAGCACGCCCCCGCTCTTGCTAGACTGGTGGAGGAGTCTTCCATCAAATGACCAAATCAATGAGTGGAAAGATAAGGCCGCCAAAGCTAGCAAAAAGTTGGAATATCTGGAATACAGTCTGCTGGAATTGGAAGGAAAAGTCAGGAAGAGAGTCACCGACTGCCAGAACACTGAGCGAAATGAAGGAGAACACCTGACAAAGGCATTTTTACTGGTGAACCTACGCGAACTAGAGGATTGATCAATAAGAGCATTCAACCTGAGGAAGGTCCTTCTGGGACCAAATAGATAAGAATTTACTTTTTCGCTCTATGAATGTAATAAGGCCAATGGCCATTAGTGACTTTTATTACTTGCTTATTTAGTGTCATTTTGGGATTTGCCTATCGTTATCAATAAAATGAGGCATTTAGCATTCTAAGTTCTCCAAATCAATTTGTTGCTAGGCCTACCTCAGGCACAAAGAGGTTCCCAAGTTAGGGCACACTTTACATTCCCGCACTATGTGTTTAAATATCGCAATACTTTTTATAATCCTCACTGACGTTATTACCTTTTGTTTTTATTTTTCCCCTCCCCAAAGGTTAGTTTGTGCACTGTGGAATCATCATCTTACTTCACAAGATCCAGAGGCCCTCCACCCACTCCTCCTCTTAGTCCCATTAAAGGCAAGAACCTCCAAGGAATCTCTAAACCCATAAAACTCAAGAAACATGGCACTACTTTTGGTCTGGTATATGATTACACCTGGGAAGAATTCAATAACTGGTCACCAATATGGCGCGGTCCTTACTACCTGCTAGAGCAGCCAATACCGCATCACGAGCAGACCTTCCAACATGCCGACATTATTTATGGGTCGGATGAAGAAAAGAACTTGTAGCAGTGAAGAACTTGTTTCTAGAGGATAGTGATATGGAGTGTTGTGTTATT
Organism: Nicotiana sylvestris; assembly: GCF_000393655.2. Taxonomy (NCBI): domain Eukaryota; kingdom Viridiplantae; phylum Streptophyta; class Magnoliopsida; order Solanales; family Solanaceae; genus Nicotiana; species Nicotiana sylvestris. The sequence goes on from NC_091058.1 coordinate 63,326,582, forward strand.
CTCGAGGAGGAGGAGGAGGAAGGCCCTTCCATACAGGCTGTGAGAAGAGGGGCACATCTCAAGAATTGGACCATCAAGACAACCAAAGCCTGATGAGCTTCGGGTTAGCAAGGCTAAAACAAGCATTACTCACTATTTTATTTACTAAATGATTTTCTTTTCGCATTTTTAATTCCCACAATAAAATCTTCAATGTTCAAAACAGTTGTTCCATTTATCAAAAGCATTTTCGATTTTTCTTATGAATTAATATTTATTGCTATCGTTTTCTCTCCTTACTTTACCAATACAGCTTTACTATTACTTATCTTGATTAACCAACGACTATGACATGCAATGAGACAACGCAACAAACGGACATTGATTCAGAGGAAGATGACATACCTGATGAGATTGTCGAAGAAGTTTAGAACTTTGAGAACAGACCTAAGTCCAACCTGGACGAGACCGAAGTTGTCAACCTGGGAGATACAGAAAACATCAAGGAAACACGAATCAGCATTCACCTATAGCCATTAGAGAAGAAAGAATATACAGAATTTCTGAAAGAATATGAGGACATATTCGCCTTGTCGTATGATGACATGACTAGTCTGAGTATGCCAATTGTGGCTCACAAACTTCCAACCGATCCAATATGTCCACCGGTAAAGCAAAAGCTCAGAAAGTTCAAGCCTGATATGAGTTTGAAAATTAAGGAAGAATTCAACAAGCAGATCAAAGATAAGGTTCTCAGGGTAGTAGAATACCCGACATGGTTAGCCAACATTGTGCCAGTACCAAAGAAGGATGGGAAAGTCAGAGTCTTTGTTGACTACCGGGACCTCAACCGGGCCAGTCCGAAAGACGACTTCCCTTTGCCAAATATACACATCTTGATTGACAATTGCGCCAAGCATAAGCTACATTCGTTCATAGATTGCTTCGCTGGTTATCATCAAATTTGGATGGATGAGGAAGATGCTGAGAAAACGGCTTTCATTACGCCATGGGGAGTATACTATTACAAGATGATACCGTTCGACCTAAAGAATGCAGGGTCACCTACATGAGGGCCATGACTACCATTTTCCATGATATGTGTTGATACCCAATTTTTCCCTATGTATTTCTTTTACATGCAAATACTTTCAAATATCATATACATACATATATAAGTATGCCCAAGTGCTTTAGTATTTTTTCAATTTTTTTAAAGATTTTTTAAATTAATTTATTGCTCAATAATTATTCCCAAAATTAGCACTTTGGTGAATAACTTATTTTATTCTCATAGTTATACCAAAAAATAGGCAGGATATTTTTCATATATTTTTACAAATTAATTTGGTATTTTAAAAGCTAAATTGCATATAATTGTAATTTTAGCCTGCTTTAAGATTTAATAGCATTTTACAATTATGAAACTGGTTCCAATATTTTTAAATTAATATTTATATACTATTAACGGATCCAGTGCTTTTAATTTGCTTTCAAAATTATTTTTTACTATTTTTATAAAATAAAAAGTGAAAACTGGCTATTTAAATTTTGGCCTCAGTTCGTTTCAATTGTAGCCCCATTACATTTCGATTTTAGCCTAAAATTGACCCAATTTCAAACTCAAATTCGGACCAGCCCAATTTCTTTTGACCCAACCCCTAACCCAACTCAAACGACCCAACCCGGTTCCCCATCTACCTTCTTAAATCTAGGCCGTTGATCATTCGGATCAACGACCACTATTCGCCCTACCATAATTAAACACAGGTGACTACCGTAATCCCTCATTCTCACCTGGCCGGCCACCTTTGAATCCCAAACCCTCTCAAATCCTCTCAAAAACTCACCGAAACCCTAGCCTCCTCCTACCCCCTTTTCAACCACCTGTCACCGGAATCCATGGCTTCTTAGGCCATGGATAGTTGGTACTCACCTATATTCACCAGTAAGCCAGGGTTGTTCGAAGCTTCGAGGCCTGACCTCGACGATTCCCTCTCCGATTCCCTCTCCGATCTTCTCAGACCATTGATTTCATGGCTCCTCCGACCATGCTCCGGCATATTCAAGACTCAGGAGCCTAATTCTTGACCTCTCCGACTCAAGATTGGACCTGTTTCTAAGCCTTTCTCATTTCTAGGGTTTCTCCAAAACCCTAAGCTATTCAAGGTCCTTTCACCGTTATTTTCTTAGATCTATACTGTATCTATGCTTTTCTTGCCATCTAAAGTGTTTTCCCCAAAAGTTTCTTTTCAAAATCGTTTCTCTTTTTTGGGAAAAATCTTTCTGATTTTTCTTCTTCTTTACTTTATGTGTGTTTGTCCATACCCTGCTGGTGTGATTACTCTTTATTACGCATGTACTGTCTTCTACCTTTTCTTTTCTGCTATGCATGTTAATCCCTGCTTAGTTTTCTTTACTCTTTTACTATGTGTGTTTACCGTTAATTTATTTGATCTTGTTTAATGGACTCTGTTCATGTTCTTACATGCTTCATCTACTTGTGTTCATGTTTGTATTATCTCCTTCTTCTGAACTTGTTTAGCTTCCGAGTTTTCTTAAATATGTTCTTCATGATTTTTCTTCCTTTGTCATTCAAACATGCAATCATGTCTGTTTTGTTGAGACTCTAAAACAAATGACTTGCTTTCTCACTTCCATGTCTGATTCAGTTTTGAAACCCTAGGATTTGGGGGGTTTCCTTTGACGACTTTGATTTTTGTGTTTGAGTTAAGGCTCCACTTTGGGACCCTGAACTCTCAGACTCACTATGAGTCTGCAAATTGAACCTGTATCTTTTTGCTTATGATTCTGAACTTCTCTTCGATTAAACTCTCTTCTAAATAATTTGACAGCCTCTTCTTGATTCACATATTTGTGTGCTTTATATATGAGAACTCTTCTTTCAAAAGGTTTTGCCAACTACTAATTGATTCCGAATTCCTTTAATGGTGTTTACTTGATTGTTACTGATTTTCCCTAATTGAACCTTTCTTTACCCTTTTTCTGACTTGGTTCATTCGAACAAAGCTTGCAGCTTTGATTTTACTGGCTGTTTGATTGATTCCCTTTCCTTATTTTTCACAAACCATGTACCATTGGACTTTTGCCTTAAATAAACCCTGTGTATTTACCCTTATTATGTTACTTTGGAAAAGGTTTTAATCAAATTCTTTCCTTAATTGTCTTATGCCCGTTCGAAATAAGAATCCCTTAACCAAAGGGAGACTTTATGTGATTGATCGCAAACTATTTCCTTACCTTTTCTTACTTGTTTTCTGCACTATAAAAGGGGACTACCCTTCTGCACTTGAACACACTTTGAATTGCATACTCTTACACACACACACTCTCAATTACAATACTCTTTCAATTTTTTGCTCTCTTCTGAGATCTTTTGTGCTGCTTGCTTGCAATTTGGCTTACAAGACTTCTGCTTTCACTTATTTGTTTCCCTGAAACTGGTATGTCCTAATTTTGATTCCAGCGCCATCCCAATATGTTTACTTTACAGTTGCTACACTCTTGGCTACTTTCCTGTTCATGTTCTGTATTGAATATGCTACTCTCTCTTTGCATCTGCTGTTTGTTGTGAATTCCCCATACCCCTACTCCCTTCTATGTGTTTGAGTTAAGGTTTATGGCCTGGCAGTATCCAAATTGTTGCTCAGGTCTGAACCTAATCCTCAATGGATCTTAACTCCCAAAATGTGGCCTAGTAGACTAGTTAGGGTGTGCCAGCAGTCCTTATTGTTGGGTATGACCACCAGTTTACGCTGGACTTCCCCTAATTCCCCTCTATTGCACTTGCACTTACTCCTAGCCTCTAAGTTCTGCCCCCCTCCTATAAGCCTTGCCTTGGGACTTTGAGTTCCCTCTGAGCTTGGACATTTGAGGGCTGGCCCTTCCACACTACACTATAATCTGATTCTACAATGATATTTGGGGGTGTAAGCATTGCCTGGACTTCTTGAAGCTCCTTGGAACTTTGACACGTCCCAAATAAGAGAAAGGCTTTGGAAATCTGATCTTTGGAAGTTGGTTTATTTTATATTTCAGACCTAGGGTCTGAATTAGGCTCTCCTTAGTTGGAATCTTTTATTTCTGATATATTTATTATCTTTTTCTTATTCATTCTGGTTTGTAATAATCTTGTAATAAACTGCTGGGGTTTTAGTGAAAAATGGAGGGTCAGTCCTGCATGCAAAGGGGTAGATACCATATTCATAGGGAATTACTATACTTCTGAAATTCTGCATCTCATGTAGATACCATGTTTATAGGGAATTCCTATACTTCTAAAATTCTGCATTTCATATAGATACCATGTTCATAGGTTTTTCTGCACTTCATATAGATACCATATCTATAAGTCGTTTTTGAAATTCTGCATATCATATAGGTAATATGCCTATAGGACTTCATGCATTTTGCATATGCATCTGTCACTAGGCAAACCTGTTTATAAGATTTAAATAACTAACTGCATATAGATGACCTGCCTATACGATTTCTGCATGACAATAACAACACTTAAAATCAGTAACGCCTAGAAAGCATGCCTATAGGAGCTGTCAACCAAACCTGAATTGTCAACTCGCTTATAAGCCTAAAATCAGTAGCAATAATGTTTAACACCTGCAGATCTTATGTCCCTGTAATTGACAATTCTTTTTTTCTGCAATCAGTTTACTTCTTTATTTCTGAAACTAATAGATATCATGCCTATAGGTTCCGTTTAACACCAAGACAAGCTTTAAGGTAAAAACTATAATTGCATCAGTTTTTGATAATTACAACCAGCAGGCAGGCCTAATTTGGACTTCTTATCTGAAAATATGTGATAACTCAGCCTGCCTTAATGTTTAAGTTTAATTCAGACCTAATCAGTACGTGTAAGACATGCTAAACTATATGATTTTCTCTGATTTAAGGAGGTTTATTTGAGCCATATCTGCTTACTTGCTTTCCCAATACTTGTTGCATATGTTTTGAATGTCGCCTTAGAATTTTATCCTTTTTAAAAAATTACAAAAGCCCCAGCTCCCTCCCCTTTAGGATTAGTAGTCCTATATGCCTCCGGGACTGATAGGATTGGGACGGGTAATAGCATGCAATAAGTAACGATACTATTCCGCACTTTAATACCTTAACGGGGTGGGAAGGGTAGATATGGAGATGATGACCCCTCTTTTTGAGGAGTGATTGCTGGGTATTGCATTGAAGTGATCCATATTAATCGTAAACCTAGGACCCCCTCCCCTTATTTGCTTTCATCTCTTCTCGTGAAACCATTCAAATCTTTTTTTCATAAATTTCTATCCTCTCTACTTACCTTCAAAAGTTTTCAACCTAATTGCAATATTGTATGCAAGTCCTTATTTGAGCCTTGATTGTTTGCTTGTAAAGTCACAATTGTAACATGGTCGGGACCACACTAGTGGATCTTGAGGGGTGCCTAACACCTTCCCCTCGAGATAATTTCTAGCCCTTACCCGAACTCTGATTTTTTCCAACTCAAACCTTTCTTAAAGTGTCCTAATGCACTATAATCATTAGGTGGCGACTCTTCAAAATTCCAAAACCCAATTCTCGAAAGGGAATAGAGTTGTCCTCCCAATGTCGTATACCCGATTTCGACCCATACAAAAGGGGGCGTCGACAACATGGCGACTCTGCTAGGGAACTTCTTTAGGCATTTACCATTGCATATTGCTTGTGACTTTACTATCTCATTAATTGCTTTATTTACTGTCTTTTATTCTTTCACTACGAAACTGAGTTGGCTCTTCATGTCTTTTCTTTCCTTTAACTGCTTTCCTTTACTGCTTTATTTCAATACTGTTGTGATTACTGCAATTATTGTAATCATTTATCTTATGAACGTGGAAATATATGTCAATTTGTTTCATTCTTGTAAACTGCATCTTCAGCATCATATTCCACTCGTTCCAAACAAATACCATAGCGACACTTATAATGAGTGGTTGCACTCTTCCAATATTATCACCCTTTAAATTTGGCAAAGGCGTATTTGCGGTAAAACCAGTCGATCAACGGTGTAGTCGACGTGCCTTTCCCTTTTGAGTTGTCCGCTCAAGGGTACATGTCTAATACCCCAATAGAAACCTTACTTTATTTAACTGTGCATGCATCATGGTCAAACCTAGCCGAGTCAAATATGTTGTCCACATAATGACTCATTAAGATAGCCTTGTCTGAAGTCCACTAGGTTTCCTTGAAACCCAAATGGATACCACCATATTCTGTACATTTATTTGGAGAACTAAATGCTCTTTATGCTGATTATTGGTATTAAATAGTCGAGTCCGGTGGGGGTGAGGTCTTAACCCTTTTGTTTTGCAGAAAATGAATGACAAAGTTCCTGAATTCGGTATGGTAAACATACCTTCACTCTTGCAGACTTGGTGGAGAAACCTCCCATCGAGCAACCAAATCAACGAATGGAAAGAGAGGGTCACCAAGGCTAGTGAGAAGCTACCTGGAGTACAGCTTGCTGGAATTGGGAGGGAAAGTGAGGAAAAGATTCATCGATTGTCAAAATGTTGAGGAAGGCAAAGGAGAACGTCTGGCGATAACATTTTTACTGGAAAATCTACGCGAGCTGGAGGACTTGATCAACGAGAACATTCAACCTAAAGAAGGTCCTTTTGGGACCAAGTAGTTAGGAGTCTTTCTTTTCGCTTTTAATGTAATAAGGCCAATGACCATTAGTGATATTTTTACTTTCCGCTATTTTAGTGTCGTTTTGGGATTTGTCTTATTTTTGTCAATAAAATGAGGCATTTAGCATTATAAGTTCTCCAAAATAACTTGTCGCTAGGCCTACCTCGGGCACAATGAGGCACCCAAATTAGGACACAATTTATATTCTTGCACAATATGTTTAAATATTGCAACATTTTTTCCTCACAATCCGCACTAACTGTTACCTTTTTTGTTTTTCTTTTCTTTTATTATTCCCCTCCCCAAAGGTTAGTTCGTTTCTGGCACCATCATCATATAGTACAAGATCCAAGGGCCCTCCACCTCCTCCTCCTTCGAGTCCTATCCGGAACAAGAACAAAGGTAGAATGGGAGATTCAAGCGCCAGAAAGGTAATTGAAAGAATTGAGATTCCTCAGGGTACCCCGATTACTAAGGAAACTGCTGCCCAACTTGAGCAGAAATTGTTGAAGTTTCGAGAAGAACTGGACCAAGTTCTGAAATTGGCAAATTTATCATTCTCTCTCACCGCTCCTGATGTCAACTTTCCAAATGCTCAAAAACCCGCACCTCCACAGAACACCCCACAACCACAGATGGAACCCATTCACGCTCAACACTGCAACACATGCCACACTCCAAACAACACTCCACTACTCATTCCTAAACCACTGAACACCACAAACGACCACCTCCACAACACTCCCATCTACGTAGATACAGTACCCCACTACACTCAACCAATCTCAAGTGAACCTGAGTCTGATGACAAGGACTCTCTTATCAGAAACTTGGCAGCAGAACTCAAGAAGTTGACCAGCCGAGTCCAGGGCATGGAAGGAAACAAAGGTATAGAGGGGCTGAATTATGAGGACCTCTGCATTCAGCCAGATGTTGAACTTCCGGAGGGGTACAAACCTCCCAAGTTCGAAATGTTCGATGGCATGGGAGATCCCAGAGTCCATTTGAGGACATATTGTGATAAGCTAGTCGGAGTCGGAAGGAATGAGAAAATCCGTATGAAACTATTCATGAGAAGTCTGAAGGGGGATGCTTTATCCTGGTACATCAGTCAGGACCCCAAGAAATGGACAAGCTGTATAGGTATGGCATCGAATTTCATGGATAGGTTCCGATTCAATACAGAGAATGCACCGGATGTATTCTACATCCAGAATTTGAAGAAGAAGCCAACCAAGACATTCCGCGAGTATGCTACTCGTTGGATATTAGCGGCTGCTAAGGTCAGGCCGGCCTTAGAAGAGGAACAGATGAACAAATTCTTCATCCGGGCTCAGGATCCACAATATTATGAGAGGTTGATGCTAATCGAGGGCCAGAAATTCTCCGATATCATCAAGCTGGGAGAAAGAATTGAGGAAGGCATTAAGAATGGTATGGTTACTAATCTTGAAGCATTACAGGCCACCAACAAGGCTTTACAGTCTGGTGGCACGTCCAAGAAGAAGGATGTGAGTGCCGTGATGGTCGCACAGGGAGCCAAATCACCACTAAAATACCACACTTACCCGTCACCTCCACTTACATATTAGCCTATCCTGAATTACCAAGCACCCGCACCCTCTTACCAAAATCCACCACCCGTTTACCAATCATCTCCACCTCCCACATATCAACCCACTTCACCCAGATACTCTCAACCTGCACCTGTTTACCAAGCTTATAATGCCCAACCCTCTCACTGCCAATCACCTCCCACTCGCCAAAATTTCCCTAGACCCAGACCAAATTTTGACCGCAGACCTCCCAGACAATATACAGCCATCGCTAAGCCAATTGACCAGCTGTATGAGAAACTTAAAACTGCTGGTTACGTCTCCCCTATCCCTGCCATAACTTTAGAAAATCCTTCCCAGTGGGTCAATTCTAATAAGACATGTGCGTACCACTCCGGCATGAAGGGACATACCATTAACGAGTGCCGCTCGTTGAAGGACAAGATTCAAACTCTGATCGACAATAAGGTTATCGTAGCAAAGGAGCCTGCTCCTAATGTCCACAATAACCCTCTGCCTGATCACAAAGGTGGAGACATTCACATGATCGAGATCAAAGATGACTGGGACCCCAAGAGGTCGATATGATTGATTGCTGAGGGCGATGAGCCAAAGAAACCGGCGGTCACGCTTAACCCAATTGTTGTGCAGAATCAGCCCTCCAAGGGCGATGAAGTAAATATGTCTATACCTCTCGAATTTGAAGAACCTTCTTCTGCAAAGGCGCCCGGACCAATTAAAGTTGATTTTCGAGTCCTGAAGGCACCTGCACCTTTCGAAGTTGCTGTGTTACCACCAAGGGTGCCTATTCTTGTAGCAATGTTAGACATAACACCGTTCCACTCAAATGCCATACCATGGGATTACACAGCTGAAGCAAGTAGGAAAAGGAAGACCAAGACGGGAGAAGCAATTGCTGCGCAGGGTATGACCAGAACAGGCAGGGTTTACGATCTAAAGCACCTAGCTGAGTCCAGTAAGTAAGCCTCTGGACGGACTACTGAAACTGGGCCCGATGATCTTTGGAGGAAAATACAAGCTAAGGAGTATTCGGTCGTTGAGTAGTTGAACAAAACACCAGCGCAGATCTCCATCGTAGCTCTTCTGCAAAGCTATGACGCACACAAAAATGCCTTGATGAAGATATTGAGCGAAGCTTATGTGCCCAGCAACATAACTGGAGGCGAAATGGCAAATATGGTAGGGCAATTATTGGAAAGCCACAAAATCACCTTCCACGAAGATGAGCTGCCACCGGAAGGACTAAGTCACAACAAGGCCCTGCACATCACCGTGCAATGCGAGGATTACTTCATCACTAGAGTCCTGATCGACGGAGGATCCAGCCTCAACATCTGTCCGCTGATCACTCTCAGAACATTGGAAAAGAGCTTGCACGAGATCAAAGATGGAGCCATCAATGTCAAAGCCTTCGATGGGTCCCAAAGGTCTACTATTGGAGAGATTAGCCTATGCCTGCAAATGGGACCAACTTGGTTCGACGTTGACTTTCAAGTAATAGATGTCCCAGCATCCTATAACTTGTTGTTGGGATGACTATGGATCCACGCCGTCGGAGTTGTAGCATCGACCCTGTATCAGGCAGTGAAGTTCGAATGGAATCACCAAGAGGCAATTATTTATGGCGATGGTAGCAACCCCATATATAGTCGCCAGACCATCCCGATGATTGGAGGCAGAAGGAGAATAGGCGGAGAAACATACCACCACATTGAAAGGGTCAACGCTATAGACAAGGATAAATGGTGGGATAACAATATTGAAAGTATCTTGAATTGGTGTGGGTACGAACCTGGAAAGGGACTCGGCAAAAACCTCCAGGGAATCACCAAACCCATCAAGCTGAAGAAACATGGTACTACATTTGGTTTGGGGTATGAATACACTTGGAAGGAGTTTAATGACTGGTCGCCACCATGGCGCGGTCCCTACTATCCACTGGAGCATCCGATACCTCGTATGGAGCAAACTTTCCAGTCGGCAGACATCATATATGGATCAGAGGAAGATGAAGCATTGGCAGCCATAAAGAATCTGTTTCTGGAAGACGATGATATGGACTGCTGTGTTATTTTCGAGGAAGGGGAGGAAGACCCTTCTATACAAGCTGTGAACCGAGGAGAATACCTCAGCAATTGGTCAATCAGAACCACCAGGGCCCGGAAAGCTTCGGGGTAGCAAGGCTAAACAAAAGCACCATGCATCACATTTTTACTTTTTACTAGCTAATTTTATTTCCGCATTGTCTTTAATTTTGAAAAGAGCTCTTATATTCAAAACAATTATGAATCCAATCGAAGCATTTCAGTTTATTATATATCTCGCTCTTATTATTTTTTCTATCATTCACTTTATTTTACACAACATTACTATTACTTGCCTTGACGATGAACCAACGATTGTGACTTGCAACGAGACAACACAACAAATGGATATGGATTAAGAAGAGGATGATATACTAGAAGAGGTTGTCAGAGAGGTTGAGAATTTTGAGAATAGGCCTAAGCCTAACTTGGACAAAACTGAGGTCGTTAATCTGGGAGATACAAAGAATGTCAAAGAAACGCGCATCAGTGTTCACCTGTCACCATCAGAAAAGAAAGAGTACACGGAATTCCTAAAGGAATATGAAGACATATTCGCCTGGTCGTATGATGATATGAATAGTCTCAGTACATCCATTGTAGCTCACAAACTGCCAACATATCCAACATGTCCGCCGGTAAAGCAGAAGCTCAGGCAATTCAAACCCGACATGAGTTTGAAAATCAAAGAAGAGGTTACCAAGCAAGTCAAAGCCAAGGTTCTCAGGGTAGTAGAGTATCCGACATGGTTAGCCAACATCGTGCCAGTTCCAAAAAAGGATGGGAAAGTTAGAGTTTGTGTTGATTATCGGGATCTTAACCGGGCCAGTCCTAAAGACGACTTCCCCTTGCCGAACATACACATTCTAATTGACAACTGCGCCAAGCATGCGTTATAGTTTTTCGTTGATTGTTTCGCTGGGTGTCATCAGATATGGATGGACGAGGAAGATGCAGAGAAAATGACTTTCATCATGCCATGGGGAATGTACTATTACAAAATGATGTCATTCAGTTTGAAGAATGTTGGCGCCACTTACATGAGAGCCATGACTACCATCTTTCATGACATGATACACAAGGAGATCGAGGTATATGTGGATGATGTCATCATCAAATCCAAGAAAGTCAGGGATAACATGGAAGACCTAAGAAAGTTCTTCAACAGACTGAGGAGGTACAATATGAAACTAAATCCCGCCAAGTGTGCATTCGGGGTTCCTGCTGGCAAATTATTGGGTATCATCGTGAGTTGTTGAGGAATAAAATTGGATCTGTCAAAGGTCAAAGCTATCCAAGAATTGCTGCCGCCAAAGAACAAGAAGTACGTGATGAGTTTCCTGGGGAGACTCAACTATATCAGCTGGTTCATAGCTCAGTCCACGGTCATTTGTGAACCTATCTTTAAAATGTTGAAAAAGGATGCTACCACCAAGTGTACTGATGATTGTCAGAAAGCTTTTGACAGAATTAAGGAATACTTGTCAACGCCGCCGATCTTGGTTCCGCCTGAGCCAGGAAGACCCCTATTGCTTTACCTTGCGGTATTGGATGGAGCATTCGGTTGTGTTCTGGGACAATATGATAAAACATGGAGAAAGGAGCAAGCCATCTAGTATCTCAGTAAGAAGTTCACACCGTACGAGGCCCGATATTCTCTTTTAGAACGCACTTGTTGTGCTCTGACTTGGGTTGCGCAGAAGTTGAGGCATTACTTCTGTGCTTACACTACTTATCTCATATCCAGAATGGACCCTTTGAAGTATATCTTCCAGAAACCCATGCCCACTTGCAAGCTCGCCAAGTGGAAAATCCTGTTAAGTGAATTTGACATTATTTATGTGATCCAGAAAGCAATCAAAGGGCAAGCCTTTGCGGATCATCTCGCAGAGAATCTCGTGGATGGAGAATACGAGCCCCTAAAAACGTATTTTCCCAATGAAGAGGTATCTTTCATAGGAGAAGATATAGCAGAATCCTATGATGGTTGGAGGTTGTTTTTCGACGGAGCTGCAAATTTCAAAGGAGTTGGCATAGGAGCAGTCCTAGTATCAGAAACTGGCCAGCACTACCCGGTATCTGCCAAGCTCAGGTTCCCTTGCACCAATAATATGGCCGAATATGAATCCTGCATCTTGGGGCTCAAAATGGCCATTGACATGAAAGTTCAGGAGTTGCTAGTGATTGGGGATTCAGACTTGCTCATACATCAGGTTCGAGAAGAGTGGACAACCAAGAACTCTAAGATACTTCCCTACTTGCAGCACATACAGGAGTTGAGGAAAAGGTTCACAAAGACAGAACAAGTTTGCTGATGCATTAGCTACTTTATCGTCTATGATCCAGCATCCAGATATAAATTTCATTGTTCCCATCCTAGTAAAGATTCATGATCAGCCAGCTTATTGCGCCCACGTTGAGGAAGAAGCGGATGGAAAACCATGGTTCCATGACATCAAGGAGTACTTAACAACAGGGGAATATCCAGAACTTGCCAACGCTACTCAGAAGCGCACACTTCGTAGGTTATCCAGCAACTTCTTTCACAGTGGAGGAATCCTGTACAGGAGGACTCCCGATTTGGGTTTGCTAAGGTGTATCGAAGTAAAAGAAGCATCCAAAGGGGTAGATACCATATTCATAGGGAATTACCATACTTCTGAAATTCTGCATCTCATGTAGATACCATGTTTATAGGGAATTCCTATACTTCTAAAATTCTGCATTTCATATAGATACCATGTTCATAGGTTTTTCTGCACTTCATATAGATACCATATCTATAAGTCGTTTTTGAAATTCTGCATATCACATAGGTAATATGCCTATAGGACTTCATGCATTTTGCATATGCATCTGTCACTAGGCAAACCTGTTTATAAGATTTAAATAACTAACTGCATATAGATGACCTGCCTATACGATTTCTGCATGACAATAACAACACTTAAAATCAGTAACGCCTAGAAAGCATGTTTATAGGAGCTGTCAACCAAACCTGAATTGTCAACTCGCTTATAAGCCTAAAATCAGTAGCAATAATGTTTAACGCCTGCAGATCTTATGTCCCTGTAATTGACAATTCTTTTTTTCTGCAATCAGTTTACTTCTTTATTTCTGAAACTAATAAATATCATGCCTATAGGTTTCAGTTAACACCTATGCAAGCTTTAGGGTAAAAACTATAATTGCATCAGTCTTTGATAATTACAACCAGCAGGCAGGCCTAATTCGGATTTCTTATCTGAAAATATGTAATAAATCAGCCTGCCTTAATGTTTAAGTTTAATTCAGACCTAATCAGTACATGTAAGACATGCTAAACTATATGATTTTCTCTGATTTAAGAAGGTTTATTTGAGCCATATCTGCTTACTTGTTTTCCCAATACTTGCTGTATATGTTTTGAATGTTGCCTTAGAATTTTATCCTTTTTAAAAAACTGCAAATGCCCCAGCTCCCTCCCCTTTAGGATTAGTAGTCTCATATTCCTCCGGAACTGATAGGATTGGGACGGGTAATAGCATGCAATAAGTAACGATACTATTCCGCACTTTAATACCTTAACGGGGTGGGAAGGGTAGATATGGAGATGATGACCGATGCGCTAATATCACGTGCGACCCCTCTTTTTTGAGGAGTGGTTGCTGGGTATTGCATTGAAGTGATCCATATTAATCGTAAACCTAGGACCCCCTCCCCTTATTTGCTTTCATCTTTTCTCGTGAAACCATTCAAATCTTTTTTTTCATAAATTTCTGTCCTCTCTACTTACCTTCAAAAGTTTTCAACCTAATTGCAATATTGTATGCAAGTCCTTGTTTGAGCCTTGATTGTTTACTTATAAAGTCACAATTGTAACATGGCCGGGACCACACTAGTGGATCTTGAGGGGTGCCTAACACCTTCCCTCGAGATAATTTCTAGCCCTTACCCAAACTCTGGTTTTTTCCAACTCAAAACTTTCTTAAAGTGTCCTAATGCACTATAATCATTAGGTGGAGACTCTTCAAAATTCCAAAACCCAATTCTCGAAAGGGAATAGAGTTGTCCTCCCAATGTCGTATACCCGATTTTGACCCATAGAAAAAGGGGGCGTCGACAATATGATACACAAGGAGATAGAAGTATATGTAGATGATGTTATTATCAAATCCAAGAAGGCCACTAACCACATAGAAGATCTGAATAAGTTCTTCAATAGACTGCGGAGGTACAACCTGAAACTAAACCCCGCAAAGTGCGCATTTAGGGTTCATATCGGGAAATTGCTTGGGTTTATTGTGAGTCGTCAAGGAATAGAACTGGATCCATCAAAAGTCAAAGCCATTCAAGAACTACCACCACCAAAGAACAAGAATGATTTGATGAGTTTCTTGGGAAGGCTTAATTACATCAGCCGGTTCAAAGCATAGTCCACAGTTATTTGTGAGCCAATCTTTAAGATGTTGAAGAAGGATGTCGCTACCAAATGGACTGATGACTGCCTAAAGGCATTCGATAGAATCAAGGAATACCTGTCAACACCACTAGTCTTAGTACCGCCCGAGCCAGGTAGACCCTTATTACTCTACCTTGCAGTGTTAGATGGAGCTTTCGGCTGTGTTCTGGGGCAGCATGATGAGATAGGGAGGAAGGAGCAAGCCATTTATTATCTCAGTAAGAAGTTCACCCCGTACGAGGCCTAGTATTCTCTATGGGAATGCACCTATTGTGCTTTGACTTGGGTAGCTCAGAAGTTGAGACATTACTTCTGCGCCTATACTACATATCTCATATCAAGGATGGATCATTTGAAGTACATCTTTTAGAAGCCCTTACCCACTGGCAAGATAGCCAAATGGCAAATCCTGTTGAGTGAGTTCGACATTGTTTACGTAACTCAGAAAGCGGTCAAGGGACAGGCACTAGCAGACCACCTTGCTGAAAACCCTGTGGATGGAGGATACGAACCCCTGAAAACATATTTTCCTGATGAAGAGGTATCATTCATAGGAGCAGAAATTGCGAAATCCTGTGACAGTTGGAGAATGTTCTTCGATGGAGCAGCAAACTTCAAGGGAGTCGGCATAGGAGCAGTCCTAGTATCAGAAACCGGTTAGCATTATCCGGTGTCTGCCAAACTTAGGTTCCCCTACACCAATAATATGGCCGAGTATGAAGCCTGCATCTTAGGGCTCAAAATGGCCATTGACATGAACGTTCACGAGCTGCTAGTGATTAGAGATTCAGACTTGCTTGTACATCAAGTACGAGGAGAATGGACAACCAAGAACTCCAAGATACTCTCGTATCTACATCATGTACAGGAATTAAGAAAGAGGTTCATGAAGATGGAATTCCAGCATGTTCCCAGAGTCCAGAATGAGTTCGCTGATGCATTGGCTACCCTATCATCTATGATACATCATCCCGACAAGAATTTCATCGATCCCATTCTAGTGAAAATCCATAATCGGCCAGCTTATTGTGCCCATGTTGAAGAGGAAGCAGATGAAAAACCTTGGTTTCATGACATCAAGGAATATTTGGCAAAAAGAGAATACCCGGAGCTTGCTAATCCTATTCAGAAATGCACACTTCAGAAATTGCCCAACAACTTCTTTCACAGTGGAGGAATCCTGTATAGGAGGACTCCTGGTTTGGGAGTATTAAGATGTGTTGACGCAAAGGAAGCATCCAAGCTACTAGAGGAAATTCATGTTGGGACCTGCGGTCCACATATGAACGGTTTTGTCTTAGCAAAGATGATACTCCGGGCTGGTTACTTTTGGATGACTATGGAAGCAGACTACATCCAGTATGTTCGAAAATTCCATCATTGTTAGATACATGCATACATGGTAAAGGTACCTCCAAACGAGCTCAATACAACAAGCTCACCATGGCCGTTCAGCGCATGGGGAATGGACATTATTGGACCAATCAAGCCTGCTGCTTCCAACGGACACAGGTTTATCCTAGTAGCCATTGACTATTTCTCCAAATGGGTCGAGGAAGAATTTTATAAAGCAGTGACTAAGAAAGTCATGGAAAACTTTGTCTGCGACTACATCGTTTGTCGCTCGGAATCCCAGAGTCAATCATTATGATAATGTCTCCAACCTCAATAACAACTTGATGAAAGCTATGTGCGAAACCTTCAAGATCAGACACAAGAATTCCACAGCCTACAGGCCTCAGATGAATGGAGTTGTAGAAGCCGCCAACAAATATATCAAGAAGATATTGAGAAAAATGATATATAGGCATAAACAGTGACACAAGAAGTTATCATTTACCCTTCTGGGATATCGCACCATAGCCCGCACATCAACCAGGGCAACACCTTATATGCTGGTTTACGGTACCGAGGCTGTCATTCCCGCTGAGGTAGAAATTCCTTCCCTAAGGATTATACAAGAAGCTGAGCTCGACGATGTAGAGCGGGTGAAAAGTCGTTATGAGCAACAAGCCCTTATAGACGAAAAGAGAATGAATGCGGTTTGCCATGGTCAACTCTACCAGAACAGAATGTCGAGAGCCTTCAACAAAAGAGTCAAGCAAGGACAGTTCACACCGGGGCAGTTGGTGTTAAAGAAAATCTTTCCGCATCAAGATTAAGTCAAAGGGAAGTTCTCTCCCAACTGGTCGGGTCCATACATGGTTTACCGGGTTTTGACAGGAGGAGCCCTCATACTTGCAGAAATGGACGGAGAAGTCTAACCAAAGCTGATTAATTAAGATGCAGTCAAGCGTTACTATGTGTAATATTTATGCTTTCCTTATATGATATCTTGAACTACGCCTGACCTGATTCCCGTTTAAGAGGGGATACGTAGGCAGCCCTATGGGTTCTATGACAATTCAAAAAAAATTTCATTCCCCCCCGCAATTAGAAACTGGGGTAGAATTTTGAGGAAGACCCTCAAAATTCCAAAGTAATTTCAGCCGATCGCCGCACGAGCGACAGTGAAAAACGTCAACCCATCAAACTGGGGAAAACTTTTGAGGAGGACCCTCAAAATTCCGTAGCAGGAGAGGTTGCAATGTCTTGAACTATGTCACGGTCGTCAGTTCATCTAAAAGTTATTTTTAATTATACATTTATGTCATACTTTTAAAAAATCATGCATGTTTATTATTGAAACTGCTTTGTTTAGAAATTCTACCCCAATGATACAGATAATATCACCAGATCAAAGTCGAACGAGTCAAGCAAAAGCCAGCGGGGATACAAACTAGCCTCCCCCTTACAAAACTCACGATTTTTCTTTGGATGCAGGCACTAGGATTGCAAAATCCTTAAACATACTGTACGCCCATGGGACAAACATTAATACGACTCTCAGAACCGTTGCACTTGCCAACATTTGCTATCATCACACACTAGTGATGTTCCGTATGTCACAATGCTCCCAATAATCACAACACCATAATGTGCTATCAGCTAAGAAAACTCTGCTATCATTTGTTATTTTATTTCTTGCATAAGGCTGCCATTCTGCCTTCTGAGGTTAAGCTCTACCTCTATCTGCATCTGCATTCTTACATAAGGCTACCATTCTGCCTTCCGAGACTAAACGCCGTCTCCATCTGCATTCTTGCATAAGGCTATCATTATGCCTTCCAATCTGCATAAGGCTACTATTCTGCCTTCCAACTTGCATAAGGCTACTATTCTACTTTCCGAGGTTAAGCTCTACCTCCATCTGCATCTATATTGCATAAGGCTACTATTCTGCCTTCCAACTTGCATAAAGCTACCATTTTGTCTTTCGAGGTTAAACTCTACCACCATCTGCATCTGCATTGCATATGGCTACTATTCTTCCTTCCAACTTGCATAAGGCTACCATTCCGCCTTCCGAGGTTAAGCTTTACCTCCATCTGCATTTGCATTGCATAAGGCTACTATTTTGCCTTCCAATTTGCATAAGGCTATCATTCTGCCTTCCAATTTGCATAATGCTACTATTCTACCTTTCGAGACTAAACTTTGTCTACATCTGCATATCTGCATAAGACTACCATTCTGCCTTTCGAGGTTAAGCTCTACCTCTGTCTGCATTCGCATCTTTGCATGAGCTATCATTCTGCCTTCTGAGGCTAAGCTTTGCCTCCAATTTTCTTCGAAACTAAGCACTATCCCAAACACTATTTATCTCACTTTTCTTACGGGCTAAGCTCTACCTTTCAATTCGCAAGACTAAGCTCTGTCTTGTATGCATCATAATACTGCATCTTTCATGGGCTAAAATATCGCCAACTTATCCAAAGGCGTCATCGTTCGGAGGCACCATCTTCATAGCCCGAGAACACCATGTCATAGCCTGAGGATCTCTTTCAATCTTTTGCATATCATTATTCAAAGGCGTCATGGTTCGAAGGCAACATCTTCATAGCCCAAGAACATTTCATAGCTTGTGAATCCTTTATCATACGCTTCATGGCCGAGGACATCATGGTCTGAGGACCCCATTCCCAAACCGTCCAAAGACAACATTCATGGTCCAATGGGAATTTGCATCATGTTTAAATCTATGCACAATATGCGCTTGTATTGTTTCTATTTGCAGATAAACCGACGTGCAACGACTATCCCAGCAGGAGGGATCCCGCTTCAGTTCCCTTGGACATATCAAACCTAACCATTCCCATAAATCGTCCCCTCATCCATCCCTAGATATTGCGTCCGTTCTTGAAATCACCTCATCGGTGAATCCTGAACTACATATGGCATGATTCCTGTAAAACCAGGGATATGTAGGCAACTCAGAAGCTATGGTGCGGCCTAAACCTCTTCAAACCATTTTGCTCGATCGAAATTGGCCATCATTTCTTTACCCAGAAACTTTTTCATTCTTCTCGGTTAAAGAGGGACAGCTGTTGATACCCAATTTTTCCCTATATATTTTCAATATGCAAAATACATTCAAAATAGCATATATATGCATATATGAGCATGTCCAAGTGTTTTATTATTCTTTTCATATTTTAAAAGGTTTAAATTGATGTATTTTTTCTCCATTTTTATGTATAAAATCCTCAATAACTATTTCCAAAATTATTATTTTGATAACTCATCTATGGTATTTCTATATTTATGCCAAAATATGGCTAAGGTAATTTTTTATATATTTTTACAATTTTATTTAGTATTTTAAAGCTAAATTGCATATAATTGCAATATTAGCCATTTTTAAGGTTTAATTGTGTTTTATACATAAAATCAAATTCTGTATTTTTAAATTTTTAATTGGGTATTAAAAATCACTTTAGTACTTTCAATTTATTTTTCAGAAACTATTTACTATTTTTTATAAATTGAAAAAGGGGAAAACTGGCTATTTAAATAACAGCCCCTTTTTGTATTACAATTCTAGCCCAAATTAGACCCTAATTCCCAACCCAATTTTAATTTAAATCCGACCCACACCCTTTAAATCCTACCCAAACGCGGATCCTCACCTACCCTTTCTAATCTTGACCGTTGATCTGGGAGATCAACGGTCCACGTTACCCATTACCAAATTAAACCCAAACGACCCCCTAACCTAATTCATTTCCTACCAACCTGCCGCCCTAGAATCCCCTTTCCTCTCCAATTCTCTCTGCAACCTCACTCAAAACCTAGTCGCCGCCACCCAACCTAACCCTAATCCCCTTCGATCCTCACCCAATTCATGGACTCCCATGGCTGTTTGGGACGTATACTTGTCTCCAACGTCTCCTGGTGCCTGCTTTTGTGATTTCGTGAAAAGATTTCAAAGAGATCTAGTCCAAACCTTGCTCGAACTTCTATCTATGGTCGTTCGAGTCAAATCCATGGCTTTTCTGGCTAGATCAATAACTTTTCGAAGTTTTCTAACTTTTCTGGGTTCTCCGAAACCCTAACTTTAAATACTTTCCGATTTTTTCTCAGATATGTCTTAGAGCTGTGTATGTTATGAACCTCTTGGTGTTTTTCTCAAAGGTTTTTATGATTTTTTTCAAAGTGACTCTCCATCTTCGAGATTAGGGTTTCCTCAACCTCTTTTAAAGGGTTTCACCTATGATTTTTCAGTGTTGTCTTATGATTTTACTATGTTTAAACGGTTTGTTTATGTTTTCTTCTATCTGGTGTATCTTGTTGAAAACCCTAAGTATTTTTGGTTTGTCCGGGGTTCTGGAACTGTCTTTGTTTATTTTGTATGTATACCTATTTCGATTTGGGTTCTTTATGGTTAGATCCCTTTCTTTGTTTGTCTAGAATGATTCTGAGTTCTTGCCGCTTTTTAACAAAATTTTGTTAAAACTGTAATTTCTTAAAGTTTTTCTTCACTTATTACTGTGAGTTTAAAGGCTTTCTTTACTTGTTTCTCACCTTCGTTACACGTTAGTCTGGTTTTCCACTCTGGTTCTATGTGTTAGCCATAACTATTTGACTCGTTGGTTACCATGTTACGAGTGAGTTCTTTTACCACTGAGCCCTTAGCCTACTCATGTTGATGTTGTATGTTTGTGTTCATCTAGTTTGCTTCTTTTGTCAATATGGTTGACCTTGCATGTCTGATACTCCTGTTCATTCTTCCCTATTTATAAGTCGAAGTACAAAATCATAACTCCCTTTTGATTGATCTTGATTTCCTTAAGTTACGGTTGATTGCAAAGGTTTTCTTATAAATCCCTAATTTTACTCGTTTATTTGAATTGATTGATTCCCTTCCTTTATTTGTTGTGATGTTTCACCCCTGCTGAATCCTTTCCCCAAATTAAGTATATTCTGTACCTAGATTCAATTGTATACTCTATACTTTTACTCTCCCTTATATGGTCAAAAATCAATCTTTCTCAAATTGATTTTCTTTCCTTAATTATCCTTGTTAATATCCGTTTGAGCAGTAATTCCTTGATTAAAGGGAAGTACTTGTACTAATTGGATTCTAATGGTGATTACTTTCATAATTGTGCAAAAACCTTTACTTGTTAATTTATTTTCTACTCATTTTCAAAGTTATAAATACACCACCCTCTCTGCTCTAAACACATGAACAACTGTTCAGAACACACACATACATATTCAAACTCACTTTTCTTTCTCTACTACTTGTGCTACTGCCTTGTCTAGCTGGCTGAAAGCCAAGGCTAGACTGTGGAAACTCTGATTACTTTACTTTTTCTATACTTTGCTCCTTCAACTAGTATGTTCTTAGTTTAAATTCTGAAACTCAACTCTATGTGTTCCCTTGTTTGTCAATCCTTGTCTCTTTCTGCACTAACTTAATGGCTCATGCTGTTAAATTGTACTTTTTGTTTACAGCTTTACTCAGCATGCTTAAAATCCTGCCCTCCTTTGTTCAAATGAGATCAACATGTTTACTTGTTCCTGTTTATGTTCCTCAACTAGCAAGTCTCCTAATGTACTTGATTCATGATTCATTATGTGTTTCTGATTTGGGTCCTTTATGTCCCTAACCCCTATTTCCCTGTTTCTAACCGCTGAAGTTGTACTGCTCTTTGGACTTGTTTAGGTATGTGTTGTTGTTGCTCCTACCCCCCGTCCCTTTCAAAACTGTCTTCCCTAAGCAACACTTCTATTGCTGTTGCAAATTTATTTCAAACCAATCATTTTCCAAACTGTTTCTAAAACAAACTCCCTTTCAAACATGTGTTCTGCACTTCCACTATACTCTTAGATCATTAGCTTCTGCCCTTTTGTGCGAGCCTTTCTGTAACACCCCACAAATTTGAATCAGTTGTGGATGTATTAAATGAGTATTAATATGATGATTATCAATAGGATGTGATAATAAGTGTACGAGGAATATCATAGGTGATTTGGGGTCCAAGGAGAGATCTAAGTCTAAGCCAAGTTGGAAAATTACATGATAGACTAAAATTCCAAATGAGTACGCACAAGACCAAACTTTGCATGAGCATATTTACATTTATATAAGGTTTTATGAGATACAAAACCGATCAAATGAAATATCTTTGAGTCTAGTTTCTAACACTTCAAACCATTCGTCATTTGGACACTCCTACCAGAAGTTATGACCAAATTACCAAAACAACGCACAATTTTACACTACTGCGCCGCCCCATGCGGCGCGGCTGTGTAAATTAACAGAGCACCTCCAAATTTCATTTCTAAACAAATTTTTCATTACTACGCCGCCCCATGTATCGCCCCATGCGCCGCGGCTGTGCAAATCTGCGTTTTTTTGTCAACCTGACCCTATTTTGATATAAAGCCTTCGGGGGTTATTTTCCCCACTTTATTTGGACGAATTTTAGGGTCTTCCTCCACCCTCTCAAGACCTCCAACCCCTCCCATCGTCAAGGTAAGTAATCTTCATTATCTTTGTGTGAATTTCATCATTTATACACTAGTATTTATGAAATCTACACATAAAATACTTAGATCTTCAAGGGATTTCTTCAAGAACTCAAAGGAGGGTTTGCAAGATTCTTCTAAAAAGGTAATCCTACACCCTTAGACTTACATATATGGATTTATTAAGGGAATATGAGTATGAATAAGTATTGGAACTCTTGGTATAGTGATTGGAAATCATAGGTTCCCAATTTAATTACCCAACTATTATAAAGAGTGAAAGATGTTTATTTAATGGAACTCTATTGTTTAAGGGTGTTGTTTACCTTATAGGTGATAAAGAATAATATTGATTATAACCATTTGAGACTTTAGAATTTATCCAAGAGAAAGAGAATGGGTTATTGGGTGTAGGAACACCATTAATAGGGATTACGAAGCTTTATACTCACCAAGTGTTTGATAATATGCCTAAATGACTTAAGTTATGGAATTTGTTACTAATATTAGGTTCTATTGGATGTTGCTATTGTAGATTGAAGGTTCTTAGTATTGTGGATCATTGTAGTATCATTAAGTGGCGAAATTAAGGTATGTGAGGCTAACTCTCTATGTTTGGGAATATTAATAATTCACCCTACACTACGTTTCTCTTATGACGTATCAATTGCCTCAGAAATATAGGTAAGCCTAGTTCCTTGAATAGTTGTAGATCTTCTATTCTCTAGCTTCATAACTCATTCATGACTTTCAATCTGAACGTTGTGAGCTCAGTGCGTATTCAATATAGACATGGGTTTGATGCCCCTGAGTCTTAGTATAGATTACTTAGTATGCCATAAACAGTTAAAATTTCAGTATTCATAATCAGTTCAAGAACACATGTCTCAGTCTAGTCCCATTCAGTATTCTAGTATTATGTAACCCAGTATGATCCAGTATTCCAGTATCATGTAACTCAATGTGATTCAGTATTTCACTATCATGTATTGTAGTATGATTCTCAGTTCCTGATTTTAAATCCCTGAATGTTGAACACTTGTATTTGGGCCTGAGGCCGCAGTTTATGCTTTATGCATTTTTGGGCCTGAGGCTGCAGTTTATGCTTTATGCATTTTGGACCTGAGGTCACAGTTATATATACGTATACTTGGGCCCGAGGCTGCAGTTTGTGCACATATATATATTGGGCCTGAGGCCGCAGTTTAATATTCAGATAAACAGGTTGTTCATCATTCAGAAGAGGGAGTATTCATATCCTTACTTCCTGTCAGTTCAATTATTAGCTACCGTTCAGTTATAAGTTTAATTACCAGTTATTAGTTCAGTTATCAGTTATCAGTTCAATTACCAGTTATCAGTTTATTTATTAGTTATTAGTTCAATTACCAGTTATCAGTTCAGTTATCAGTTATCATTTCAGTTTCAGTTTCAGCATTTATAATTCTTTCTTTCAGTTGCTTTACATACCAGTGCAATTCAAATATACTGACGTCCCTTTTGCCTGGGGCCTGCATCTCACAATGCAGGTAATGGTTTACAGGTTGATGATTCAGAGCGCTAGGATTCTCGTACCAGCTATTTGGTGATCCCTAGTTCTTTCGGGGCATTATCATTACCTTACAGCCTTTCAGTATTTATAGATAGTCAGTGTTTTCAGTACTTCAATAGAGGCTTCATAGACTAGAGTAACAGTTAGACAGAGTCACAGGCTTTTCACATTAAGTTATATTGGTTACAAATATATTTCAGAAATGTAATAGTATTTCTGCACTTTGATTTATATCATTCAGACTTCTAGTATATCAGCATGTGTTAGTTATCTTTCGCATTCAGTATATTATGATATCACATGTTGATTCAGCCAGCCAGTTGGTTCGCTCGGTCACATGTAGTCAGGCACCGAGTGCCGTGTTACGTCCAGGCCCAGGTTCGGGGCGTGACAAAGCTTGGTATCACAGCACTAGGTTCAAGAGTCCTAGGGAGTCTATAAAGCCGTGTCTAGTGAAGTTTCCTTTATATGTGTGTGCCGGCCACTCATATAAACGGTTAACTACCAAGACATTCAGGATTGTCTCACTTCTTTCTACTCTAGATCGTGCCATGGAGCTTAGAGCAATAGTTAACCTTCTTTTCCTATCGAATTCCAAACGTATTGGATTCCCAAGCGACGCTTAGGAGAAACGTAAGGTCCTAGAGAAGATAATTGTCCATTGGGGTATAATTATGGAGTACAGGTTGGTAAATATGAGACTTTAGAGGATGTTAAAATTTGGATGCAATGGATAATAGTACAAATTAGAGCATAACCTTATCAGAAAGTACAAAAGCAGTTATTATGTCTTATGGTTATCAGTTTACCTCAGTTACTAGTTATACAGTCTTTCAGTTAGCAAGTTTATGGTTATTTAGTATGCCAGTATTGAGTTATATGTTTACCAAATATCCAATTTTTAGTGAATCAAAATTCCAGGTGACTTGTGAGTATGCAGTGATACATATGGGTTCTCAAAGAAAATGTAAGTAACAGTGATTATAGCAAAATCTTCGCATGTTTTCGGGATTAAGACCCAAGACTCACTGGATGGTGCATAAAGTGATTTATCAGATATATATGGCAGTGTATCCATATGTCAGACCCCACGGTGTATCAGGATAAGAATTCAACTGCAGCGGGAATAGAATTGATCACTATAGCTTTGGGCAGAAAAGAGCCTAAGGGAAATATAGCTAAGAATAATATGATGTACGACATGAGAACCAAGAGAAAGCGACATTGAATTTTAGGGAATGATTTTAAGTTGTTTAGACTTATTCAAATCAAAACTAGAAAGTACCATGTTAGTGAATTTGTATACGAAGTGGCTATTATTGTGAGATAAAATATATGGTAGTTCTCCTTCACATGATGTGACTATGTGTTTAGGACGGAGGTTTATAGTCTGAAGTGATTTTGAAGTGTATAGAAAGTTTGGGGTTAGATATTCCAATTTTGTTTAAGACAGATGATATTTCCCTAAGTGTGATCCATGTGCATAGTTCAAAAGAATGATAGTGTACAGCAAAAGAATATGGTCAGATAATGAGGGAAGTTAGGATAAACCTTATACTTCACTTAGTTATTCAAAGCAGAGCAAGAAAATATGATGCTAGCAGGTGGTTAGTAAAAGAATAGTAAATAAGTTTTGAGTAAATATAGTGAATTAGCAATTTCAGCAGAGCTAGTAGAGGTAAGATTTGATTCACTTAGTCAGGTTAACACCAGTGAGTGGATGACAGTTTGAAATACCGAACGCATGTGTTAGAACCCAAAGAGTTTAAGTTAAACTCGAAGTACAATGACAGTGGGGAAAAAATCAACTAGGCAATAAGAGAGAAAACTATAGAAGAATAGCCTTTAGGAATTTTCGTAATATGGTTTCTCCAGGATTGACAGTGTGAGTAGAGTTAAATTAATAAGATTGTGTATGATAGTTATGAATACATTAACGTTCCGTTAAGTGAATAATTTTATTTTTCCTAGTAAAAAAGACTTCTCTAAAGTAAGTTGGAAGATGAGTTGTCATTGACGTAGAGTGCAAGGAATTGCAGAAAATAAGGAAAGTTATTTGGATCCCAACAAAAATAGAAGGATCCGCAAATATAAGACCTTTGGTCTAAGGGGCGAAGCAAAAATTTTCAATAGTCCAGTTAGAGATTTGAAATCCGAATAGTTAGCATGGATATGAAAAAGAAAATCAGTTCGGTAATGAGGGAAAATTGTATAATTACCACAAGGAATATGTCTAGCATGTGTAAGAAACACAAAGTGAGTATAATGACCACCGAGCTTAGTTATTGATGATAAAGTGATCATAAAAAAGCTATAAAATCATGCCCAGATATGTATTACGAGGGCAGTGTCATTGCACGAGACACTAATATTCCGAGTAGTGGTTAGTGACTTAGCTCACAATTATACTGTAAGTGTTTTCATAAAGTGCTTAAAAAAGAAAATCAAGTGGGAAGTATAGCTCCTGAAAAAGGTAGACAAGAGAACTATGTTGAAAGAAGTCCACTTCTTAGCCAAGGTAAGAGTTCGACTTTTGGACACCAAAGATAGCGGAGTTGTTGTGTAGAACAAGACCTGTTCCTCCTTAGAAGCCGAAGTGAAGGAGAAATGGTTTGATGATCCCTACTTGGTGTAGCCGAAAGAGGTGATTCACATGCATAAGACGATGGCTTTTGAAAAAGGGGGAGATGATGGTACTTGATACAGAGACAAACTATGCGTTCCAGATGTAGACGGACTCAGAGAGCAGATTATGTCAGAAGCCCACAACTACAGGTATTCTATCCACCCAGGTTCCCCAAACATATATCATAATCTCAAGGAGACTTATTGGTGGAACGACATGAAAAAGAACATCACAAAATTTGTGCCTAATTATATGAATTGCCAGCAAGTGAAAGTCGAGCAGCAGGAAACCAAGTGTTTATCTCAGAATACACATATTCTTTAGCGGAGATGGTAAATATGGACCTTATAATAGGATTATCTCACTCATTTTGAAAGCATAATTTTTATGGGCGAAAGAGTAGATTGCCAATTAGTTGGTTCGAGGTTGGAAAAGTGGAAATCGTTGGGACCAGATTTGGTCCATCAGTCTTTGAAGAAAATCAAGTTGATTCAAGAGAATTTGTAGACGGTAGTCACCAAATGTCGTATTCGGATGTGCAACATAGAGACTTAGAGTTTCAAGTTGATGATTCGGTGTTTCTGAAAGTCTTGCCTATGAAAGGTGTTATCAGATTTGGGAAGAAAGGAAAGCTCAATCCTAGATATATCGGGTCATATAGGATCCTATGAAGGATCGGGCAAGTAGCGAGTTAGAGTTTTTACCAGAATTGGCGGTTGTACACCAGTATTTCACGTATCATGTAATAACATTCAAGTTTCCAGTATTCAAATCTCATGTCACGACATTTGTGTTTCCAGTATTCAGATCTCATGATTAGAACATTCAAGTCAGTTCAGTACTCAGATACTCATGTTAGTCCAAGTACTCAGATATTCATGCCAGCTTAATACTCAAATATTGATGTCAGTTCAGTGATCAGATATTCACATCAGTTCAGCACTTGCTTATTTGTGCCAGTCCAGTATTCATACATCCACGTTACTTCAGAATTCACGTATCCATAACAGACAAGTGTTCATGTATATGTATCATGTTATGCATATTATTATGCCCGATGAAGCTAGTATTATGCTCTGTTAGTTGGTAGGTATTTTGGAGAAATTTCAAAGGTATCTAACCTTCTCATTCAGACCTTAAATTACAATCTCCATGTATTTCAGTATTTAGTCAGTTTAGTAGCCATTCAGTCTAGTACCTCATTAGTTCAGTAATCTTGTATTCATTCAGTTTAGTATGCAAGTGTCAATGAAAGTTCATGTTCCTACCAGACCCATTTAAGATCCGAAATTAGCCAAAGATACAACCAGGACAATAATTCGAGGACGAATGATCCCAAGGGGGAGATAATGTAACACCCCGCAAATTTGAATCAGTTGTGGATGCATTAAATGAGTAGTAATATGATGATTATCAATTGGATGTGATAATAAGTGTACGAGGAATATCATAGGTGATTTGGGGTCCAAGGAGAGATCTAAGTCTAAGCCAAGTTGGAAAATTACATGATAAACTAAAATTTCAAATGAGTACACACAAGACCAAACTTTGCACGAGCATATTTACATTTATATAAGGTTTTATGTGATACAAAACCTATTAAATGAAATATATTTGAGTCTAGTTTCTAACGCTTCAAACCGTTCGTCATTTGGACACTCCTACCAGGAGTTATGACAAAATTACCAAAACAGCGCAGAATTTTACACTACCGTGCCGCCCCATGCGCCGCCCCATGCGGCGCGGCTGTGTAAATTAACAGAGCACCTCCAAATTTCGTTTCTAAACACATTTTTCATTACCACGCCGCCCCATGTATCTCCCCATGCGCCGCGGCTGTGCAAATCTGCATTTTTTTGTCAACCCGACCCTATTTTGATATAAAGCCTTCGGGGGTTATTTTCCCCACTTTATTTGGCCGAATTTTAGGGTCTTCCTCCACCCTCTCAAGACCTCCAACCCCTCCCATCGTCAAGGTAAGTAATCTCCATTATCTTGGTGTGAATTTCATCATTTATACACTAGTATTGATGAAATCTACACATAAAATACTTAGATCTTCAAGGGATTTCTTCAAGAACTCAAAGGAGAGTTTTGCAAGATTCTTCCAAAAAGGTAATCCTACACCCTTAGACTTACATATAGGGATTTATTAAGGGAATATGAATATGAATAAGTATTGGAACTCTTGGTATGGTGATTGGAAATCATAAGTTCCCAATTTAATTACCCAACTATTATATAGAGTGAAAGATGTTTATTTAATGGAACTATATTGGTTAAGGGTGTTGTTTACCTTATGGGTGATAAAGAATAATATTTATTATAACCATTTCAGACTTTAAAATTTATCCAAGAGCAAGAGAATGGGTTATTGGGTGTAGGAACACCATTAATAGGGATTACGAAGCTTTATACTCACCAAGTGTTTGATAATATGCCTAAATGACTTAAGTTATGGAATTTGTTACTAATATTGGGTTCCATTGGATGTTGCTATTGTAGATTGAAGGTTCTTAGTATTGTGGATCATTGTAGTATCAATAAGTGGCGAAATTAAGGTATGTGAGGATAACTCTCTATGTTTGGGAATATTACTGATTCTCCCTACACTACGTTTCTCTTACGACGTATCAATTGCCTCAGAAATATAGTTAAGCCTAGATCCTTGAATAGTTGTAGAACTTCTATTCTCTAGCTTCATAACTCATTCATGACTTTCATTCTGAACGTTGTGAGCTCAGTGCGTATTCAATATAGACATGGGTTTGATGCCCCTGAGTCTTAGTATAGATTACTTAGTATGCCATAAACAGTTAAAATTTTAGTATTTATAATCAGTTCAAGAACACATGTCTCAGTCTAGTCCCATTCAGTATTCTAGTATTATGTAACCCAGTATGATCCAGTATTCCAGTATCATGTAACTCAATGTGATTCAGTATTTCACTATCATGTATTGTAGTATAATTCTCAGTTCCTGATTTTAAATCCCTGAATGTTGAACACTTGTATTTGGGCCTGAGGCCGCAGTTTATGCTTTATGTATTTTTGGGCCTGAGGCTGCAGTTTATGCTTTATGCATTTTGGACCTGAGGTCGCAGTTATGTATACGTATACTTGGGCCCGAGGCTGTAGTTTGTGCACATATATATATTGGGCCTGAGGCCACAGTTTAATATTTAGATAAACAGGTTGTTCATCATTAAGAAGAGGGAGTATTCATATCCTTACTTCCTTTCAGTTCAATTATTAGCTACCGTTCAGTTATAATTTTAATTACCAGTTATCAGTTATCAGTTATCAGTTCAATTACCAGTTATCAGTTTAGTTATCAGTTATCAGTTCAATTTCCAGTTATCAGTTCAGTTATCAGTTATCATTTCAGTTTCAGTTTCAGCATTTATAATTCTTTCTTTTAGTTACTTTACATACCAGTGCAATTTAAATGTACTGACATCCCTTTTGCCCGGGGCCTGCATCTCACAATGCAGGTAATGGTTTACAGGTTGATGATTCAGAGCACTAGGATTCTCGTACCACCTATTTGGTGATCCCTAGTTCTTTTGGGGCATTATCATTACCTTACAGCCTTTCAGTATTTACAGATAGTCAGTGTTTTCAATACTTTAATAGAGGCTTCATAGACTAGAGTAATAGTTAGACAGAGTCACAGGCTTTTCACATTAAGCTATGTTGTTTACAAATATATTTCAGAAATGTAATAGTATTTCCGCGCTTTGATTTATATCATTTAGACTTTTAGTATATCAGCATGTGTTAGTTATCTTCCGCATTCAGTATGTTATGATATCACATGTTGATTCAGCCAGCCAGTTGGTTCGCTCGGTCACATGTAGTCAGGCACCGAATATCGTGTTACGTCTAGGCCCAGGTTCGGGGCGTGACACTTTCTTTGGGACCCTTGAGCTCCCTCTGAACCTGGACACATAAGAGTTGCCCTTCCATACTGCACTCACGCTGTTTTGTTATGCAATCTAGGTGTGAGCACTGCCCGGGATCCCTTGAGGTCCTTAGGGAACTCTAACACGCCCAGATATGAGAAAGGCTATGCAACAATATTGGCATTTGAGGTGGTTTATTACATAACTCAAAGAGGAAGTCAGAATCAGTCTTCATATAGTTGTAACTTCTTATTTTTTATTTCTCATGTAATTCAATCACATGGTCTGTAATAATTTGTAAACAAGTATGGGGTGGCTAGTGAAAAAGTATAGGGTAAATATGCATGTTAATGGTAGAAAATATGTTATTAGGTTTATGTTCCTAATTGCGCAATAGAAACCATGCTTAGGGTTCATGCATGCATTAGAAATCATGCTCTTAGGTCTCATGTTTATTGTTTCAACATGTGCACCATTACAACATCATGTTTTAAAATTTGCTAATAATCAGCATTCTACTATTAAATGCATTCCTGCCATATGCGCTTAGAAATCCTGCTCTTAGGAAATTCTACATTCCTGCCATATGCACTTAGAAATCTTGCTCTTAGGAAATTTTGCATTCCTGGCATACGCATTTAGAAATCCTGCTCTAGGGATTCTGCATTTTAGATACCATATTTTAGGATCTTATTTGCACTTACACTTTGTGTAAATTGCTGATTATAAAAGAGGTAAAACAGCTTCACACTTGATTATCCCGTTTAAAATAACTGGTAATAATCTCTGCAACTAGAACAACATGCTCTTAGGGTAAAATAAGCTCCGAACCATCTTTTAATAATTCCGAATATTTGCTGCATATCGCTTTGCACCTAGGCAAACCTTAGGTAATAACTTAAATTGGAACTACCTTTGTTTAATTATCAACTGCTAAAATTAGTAGGTAAACCTGATTCGGACTTCTTTTCTGAGTTATGTAATAAATCTGGTTCTGATGTTACCACTTAAACACCCCGCTTTAGGATTTTAAATTCAAACCTTAACTGTGTATAAGTCATGCTGTCTATGTGCATTATTTGTGGAGGTATAACTGAGCCTTCTGCTCATTTTCTGTGTTTTCCCCTTTTAAATGCAGTCCTACTTGTTTTGTATGTCGCTTAGCATTTTGCCTTTAAACCTGAGGGTCTACCTAGAACCTCCTTATAGGATAGAAGTCCTAAATTCCTCCGGGACTGATAGGAAGGGACGGGTTACAACATGCAATAAGAGTCGAGACCAATCTTCACTCTAATTACCTTCACGGGGTGGAAAAGGGTAGATATGGATATGATGACCGGTGCACTAATACCACATGTAGCCCCTCTTTGAGGAGTGTCATACTGGGTATTGCATTGATATGATCCATATTACAAACAAAGCTAGGACACCCCTTTACATTCATAAGCATGCTTTAGATTGTAATTCTTTTCAAAATTCGCCTTTCGCTAATTGTTTTCAAACACTTGTGTATTTAAACTCAAATCCCCTACTATTTGAGTCATACTTGTTTATTTGCTAATTGCACAAATTCACAAAAATTGTCTAGCCGGGAACCACATTAGTGGATCCTGAGGGTTGCCTAACAACTTCCCCTTAGGATAATTTCAAGCCCTTACCCTATCTCTGGTTACTAAAAAGTAGTTGTAGATTAACCATATAGGTTCCCTAAGGCACCTTAAAACCGTTAGGTGGCGACTCTTCACAAATGCAAACCCCCTTTCCCAAAAGGAAAGAGTTGTCCAATACTAAAATGTCATGAACCCGATTTCGGCAGAAGGAAAAAGGGGGCGCGACAGTCTGTACATGGTTCACAGGCTGCTGACAGGAGGAGCACTCATACTTGCAGAAATGAATGGAGAGATCTGGCCAAAACCAATCAATTCAGACGCAGTCAAGAGATACTATTCTTAGATTATTTACATTTTTCTCATCTGATGTAATTGAACTATGCTTGACCTGATTCCTGTTTAAGAGGGGATACGTAGGCAGACTTATGGATTCGGTCATATCATAATAAGATGATGCCATTTCCCCAAGATCAGAAATTGGGGCAGAATTTTGAAGAGGGCCCTCAAAATTCCGGAGCAAGTCTAGCCAACACCAACATGTGTCAGACGGTCAGCAATCAGTTAAGAAACTGGGGCATAATTTTGAGAAGGATTCTCAAAATTCCGAAGAAGGTTCAGCAAGGTCTATTATCCGCAAACAGCCGAAGGATCATCTACTAAACTAGGGCAGAATTTTGAAGAGGGCCCTCAAAATTCCGACATAAGAGAGCTGCAATACCTTTGAGACGTGTTACAGTCACTAGTTCATCTAAATGTATCAATATATTTCTGAAATAACTCTATTTCTATCAACAATTGCATATTTTTTGAAAAACTCTATTTCGATAACAGTTGAAAGTTACCTAGGGGAACTCGAAAAGGGCTTTCAGGGTAGAGCAAAGCAAGGCCAACAGACAAGCACAAATCAA
Source organism: Nicotiana sylvestris (assembly GCF_000393655.2). Classification (NCBI taxonomy): domain Eukaryota; kingdom Viridiplantae; phylum Streptophyta; class Magnoliopsida; order Solanales; family Solanaceae; genus Nicotiana; species Nicotiana sylvestris. The sequence goes on from NC_091058.1 coordinate 63,359,808, forward strand.
CCTCCCCCCCCCCACAAAACTTACAATTTTTCTTTGAACGCAGGTATATTTGGCATGGCAATAAAATCCGTAAATACGTACACGTAACAAATTCGCTATCAATCAAGACATCAGACACTGAATGTATCTCCAGCTAAGACAAATACTACTCTTATTTGCTACTCTTTCCTTGTATGAGGCTAATCCTTGCCTCCATACTTCCATGAGGCTAATCCCTACCTCCCTACTTGTATGAGGCTAATTCTAATCCGTGCCTTCCTACTTGCATGAGGCTAATCCTTGCCTCCATATTTGCATGAGGCTAATCCCTGCCTTCATATTTGCATGAGGCTAATCCCTGCCTCCATATTTGCATGAGGCTAATCCTTGCCTCCACACCTGTATGAGGCTAATCCTTGCCTTCATACGTGCATGAGGCTAATCCGTGCCTCCATATTTGCATGAGGCTAATCCCTGCCTCTCTATTTGCATGAGGCTAATCCTTGCATCCACAACTGCATGAGGCTAATCCTTGCCTCCCTATTTGCATGAGGCTAATCCTTGCCTCCACACCTGCATGAGGCTAATCCTTGCCTCCATACCTGCATGAGGCTAATCCATGCCTCCATACCTGCATGAGGCTAATCCTTGCCTCCATATTTGCATGAGGCTAATCCATGCCTCCATACCTGCATGAGGCTAATCCCTGCCTCCGTATCTGTATGAGGCTAATCCCTGCCACCATATTTGCATGAGGCTAATCCCTGCCTCCATACCTGCATGAGGCTAATCCCTGCCTCTATATCTACATAAAGCTAATCGCTGCCTCCCTATTTTGCATGAGACTAATCCTCGCCTCCGTACTTGCATGAGGCTAATCCCCGCCTCCCCACTTTCATGAGGCTAATCCTTGCCTCTATACTTGCATGAGGCTAATCCTTACCTCCCCATCTGCATGGGACTAAGCGTTGTCCCTCTTCGCACAAATATTCCTCTATTTCTAGTACTATCTACTTGCTTTTCAATCGGGCTAAGCTCTGCCCATCATTTCACAAGACTAAGCTTTGTCTTGTTAACATCATTGCTGCATATCATGGGCTGAAATATCGCCAATCTATCCGAAGGCATCATAGTCTAAAAGGCATCATCCTCATAGCCGGAAGACACCATGCCATAGCCTAAGGATCCCTCAATTTTGCATATCATAATTCAAAGGCGTTATAGTTCGGAGGCACCATCTTCATGGCCTGAGAACATTTTTTAATGGCCTACAAATCTCTCATCAAGCAATTCATGGCCCAGGACGTCATGGTCTAAGGACGTCATCCTTAACCGTCTAAAGACAACATTCATAGTTCAACAGGAACTTGCATCATGTTTAAATTTATACACAATATACGCTTGTATTTCTTCTATTTGAGGGAAACCGGCGAGCAACGACTATCCCAGTAGGAGTGATCCCGCTCCAGTTCTCCCGACCATATAAAACCTAACCTCTTCTATAAAACCGTTCATTCATTTAGCCCTAGATGTTGCGTCCGTTGTTGTAATGACTTCACCGGTATACTCCGCCGATGGATCCGGAACTACATACAGCTTGATTCCTGTAAAACCAGGGATATATAGGCAGCTCAGAAGCCAGGGTGCGACCTAATCTTTCGGAACGTTCGCTCAGTCAAAATTGGCCATCATATCTTTACCCGACAAACTCTTTCATCCTTTCCGGGTAAAGAGGAGCAGCTGTTGATTCCCAATTTTTCCCAAAAAATATTTCAAATTGCATATATGTCTTTAAAATCATGCATTGATTAGGAATTGATATTTTTCACAATTTTCCTATATTTTTATTAATTTATCCAGCATTTCATTTCCAAGAAATAATTACAAAATTACCTCACAAATGATTTCAAAAGCATTTCTTGATGTAATGTATTATTTTTGGTCTTATTAAGACCAAATTATTTCATAATTAGCCAAGTTGGCACCTTTTGGCTATAATTACAAAAACTTTGTAATTATAGCCCAATCATATGATTTTGTACTGTTTTCATCCGAAAATAACCATGTGTATTTTTTAAATACTAAATAAACATTTTAAAATTATTTTCTACGCATGAAATTCATGTTTTATAAGTAACAACTATTTTTGTAAATTGTTTTAATTAATTTACATTGGGTATTTAACAAATAGCCACTTTTATTTCAATTATAGCCTAATTAAATCATACCTCAACCCAATTAAAACGGCCCAAATACCCCAGGCCCAATACCTTATCCTACCCGGCCCAATCCCTTGTCTAATCTGGATCGTTGATCAACTTTAATCAACGGTCCAGATCTCCCCTTTCCTTAATTAACCCTAGAGACTACCCCCCCCTTCCCCCTCATTTTGCTCTTTCACTCCACTGTTACACTCTCCCCTCACCTCTCAAATTCTCTCTACTAAAACCTAAAGCTCTCATCGGCCGTCAACTTGCCGGTAACTATAGTGGTCTCACCACCATCCCAGCCCTCATGGCTCCTTCTTACGCCGGGTTACTACTGCCTTGAGGTCCTCAAAGGAACCAGAGGCGGTTCAACTCACCGCCATGGTTTTTCATGTCATTCCCAGGCCAATCTTGGCATGTCCGAGTAAGATCCTGCCATCTCCGGCTAGAACCTATGGTTTCTAGGCCGATTCTCTTTCTCTTTGGTTTATCTCTCTAAAACCCTAACTATTAGCTCTTGATTTCTTAGATTTGTAATATACTTGGGTATATTCCGAGTTATTTTGCTGTTTTCATTAAAGATTTTCTGATTTTTCTAAAACGACTCTTCATCTTCAAACCAGGGTTTCTTAACCCCTTTTCAAAATGGCTTTTCCTTCTAATTTTAGTATTAATCTATGATTTTCACTATGTTTAAACGTTTATTTGAGTTTTCTCTTTTTATCTGAGTTATTATGTTGAAAACCCTAAGTTTCTTGGTTTTAGTCCTGGATTCTGAGTCTGTTTTGTGATAATATGTTCGCTTAATCTATATATGTGCTTGTTGCTCATGAGCCTTATGATTCTCTATGGTTTTACCCTATTTAGTTCATCATTGTCTCTGACGTTTTCTTCTTCCGCCTATGTCATGTTTATTCTATTAATTCGTGCTATGCTCTATGTGAATCCCTAATTTAGTGTGATTTTACCCTATTTGGCTTATTAGGGTTTCTGATTCTTGCCTATTATGTGTTTATTCCGCTTGTTCTCATAAATTTTGTGTTAATTTCTCCTAAATCAGTACTATTTGCTATTTTTGAATCTTTGAATCTCTGTGACTGATCCTTCACTGATTTCTTGTGATATTCTCTACTTATTTTAACCTTTAAGATATTTTCTTACCTTTATCTATGGTCGAGCATGTTGTCAACTGATTCTTAAGTATTTTCCTTGATTAGAATCTGCTGAACCTAGTCTCTATTACATGTTGTGTACTTGTACTATGCTGAAAATATTTCCTTATTTGTTATATTCAGCCTTATATGATTTCCTTCCTTATTTAGTATTTGCATGTTCTCGTTTAAATTTAACTCCTTAATTAAAGGAAGTACTTATACTAATTTGATTCTAATTAGTACATAGTTCCATAATTACTGCTGAACTATGATTCTTGCCTTATTTTCTACCTGTTTTCAAACTATAAATACCTTGCTCTTTCATAGCACAAAGAGATGAACACATTGGTTCAAAACTCTCTCTCATACAAAAACTCTCTTCTGCTCTCTTTTCTCTTGTTACTTGCTATTGTTCTAAGTCAGCCGGCTGCAAGACAAGGCTGATTACTCTACTCTCTTGCTCCTCACTTTGTGTTTACTACCTTCTTTATTTGTATGTTCTGATTTAAATTCAAGTTCCAAAAACAATATGGTCCTTTTATTACTTCAATTAATCTTGTTTCTAGTATGCTTTTACTTATGGTTTTGCTGTGAAACATGTAGTTGAAATATTTACTTTATTAGCACATTATGTACTCCCCTTCCTTAGGATCAGTATGAACATGTTACCCCCCTCTTTGTAGTCTATCTCCATGTGATCTTGCTCTATCTGGTTTCTGGTATGAATCTCCTTTTAAAGTAGTTTGTACTCCTAAACTTGTATGATTCTGGGATTGATTTTAAATTATGTTGATCATATACTGAACCCCTTGAGCATTGCTGATTCTGCGACTGTCTAATCAGTGTTTTGAGCATATTTGTACCAATTCCAAAGACTTCTGCGTGCTATGTGTTTACCATTATGTGTTTTACCTGTCCCCAATTCCTATTTACCCTTGTGTGAAGGCTTGTGTACTAAACCTGTCTTGGTTCTTTGTTCTATGCGTGATGTTGAACCTGTTTTTGTTCTGAGGTTGGTTTGTTGTTTGTTGATTGCCCTACTCTTTTCAAAACTGTCTTATTGAATAACTCTTCTGTTGTTTTACAAAACTATTTTCAAGTCTCTTTTCAAATTGTTTTCCTACTTAAACTTTTTTTTTTCAAAACTATGTCAAGCATTTTCACTCTATTCTTAGATCCCTAAGTTCTGCCCCTCTAATGACTGCTTAGGGATCCCTATGAGATCCCTCTAAACTCTGATGTATTAGAGCTGGCCCTTCCACACTGCACTTACTCAAATATGGTTGTGAAATCTGGGAGTGAGCACTGCTTGGGATTTCTTGAGATCCTTAGGGAACTCTGACATACCCGGATATTGAGAAAGGCTATGAAACAATCTGAGCAGTTGAGGTTTTGGAAATCTGGGCCTACTTGCAGGATCCCTATGGTGTAACTCCTTATTTTTCTTTATCTATTAATGCAATTCATTCAATGTTGGTTTGTAATATTCATTGTAAACGAATATTGGGGCTGGCTAGTAAAAAAGGGGAGGGTAGCTATACATGTTATCAAAGGGTAGAAAACATGCTTTAGGTTTATATTTTTCTGTATGTGCATCAGAATTCATGTTTAGGACCAATACATGCAAATCATATCATGCATTAGATACCATACTCCTAGGTTTTATGTATACTATTTTTAGCATCTCATTTTGACATCCTTATTATCACTTAAAATCCTGTTTCTAGGATAAACTACAACATTAAAATAAACTCTTATTTGCTCCTTCCTACTTTTATTTGCTAAAGTCCTATGTGTTCTTGCTTGTCGCCTTAGTATTTTCTCCTTTAAACCTTAGGGGTCCATCTAGAATTGCCTATAGGTAGAGGTCCTAATTTCCTCCATGACCATTAATAAGGGGCGGGTAACTGCACGCATAGAGATCGCTAAATAACATTCGCTTAATAACCGCTAAGGGGTGGGAAGGATAGATATAGATATGATGACTACACGCTAATGTCACATGTAGCCCCTCATTGAGGAGTGTTTACCAGACATTGCGTGGGGTGATCCTGTAGGCTAACCAACCTAGGACCCCTCCTTCCCAAATTCCCTTTACTTTCCATGTGTATACAATTTGTTTAAGACTTTCCTTTGTCTCATTATTTGAGTCATGTAATGTTCGAAACCTGCTCTTATTTGTAATTGTCACACCTCCTTTTTACCTCCCGAGGGGGGATATAAGGGAATTTTTCTAATTTAAGTGACATTAACCGAAATGAGATTATTTTATTTATTTTCAGAGTCGCCACTTGGAATATTTATTATGGTATCCCTAGTGACCGGTTTATTTAAAATCTCAAATCAAGGAAATTTTCAACTTTATTTAAAAGTCTGCGAACCAGAAATTCTAGATAAGGAATTATGTTAACCCGTGAGAAGGTGTTAGGCATTCCCGGGTTCCATGGTTCTAGCACGGTAACTTAAACTATTAATAAATGGCCTATTATCTAATTTATTACACGTTTTAAACCTATTATGCATTTTTAACTTTATAACCATCTTTAATTAATTTAACCACTTTTTAAGATTTATGAAATTTATTTGAACGAGTCACAATATTGTGCACTTGTTGTTTTTGTACATATTGCAAATCGCATCTCATGAAATGCACCCGCAATTTACAACATATTTATTTTACTTATTATTAGAAGTTGTGGTCGGGTCACATGAAATGCACACCCGAATTGGGGATTACGTATCGAGACTATGCCACGGGAGCCGTACCCATAGTCACGATGATTTATTAATTACGCCTAAAGTAAGCTACGATATTCATGATTAAATCATACTCGTGTCACGTAAACATGTACACAATCACTATAATATATTTATTACGAGAACATGCGTAAAGGCATAATAGTATCTTTGAATAATTCGATCTCATTCTTATACCAAGCTTATGTCCGGTTTCCAATACCAGTGGCCCATTTATTTATAAAAAAATAGAGAAACGGATCCAAAACTGATTCTACTCACGTAGCCCACTTTAGCTTAAGAACAGTGACCAATTTTCATTTAGTGCATAACAAGAGCACATGGATCAATACCAACTAGCTACTATTTTTAGTGTTTCTTGTTCTCAATTTTCATGAAAATATGATTAATAATAATTAAAATCAACACTAGAAAAAATAGGAGGAAAACTGTAACGATCCGACCGGTCGTTTTGAGCTTTTGCATTTTACTCACCAGTTCCCGGGCATGACTTGCCCCGTGTGATATATTATGACTTATGTAAATCGTTGGTTTTGGTTTTCAGGGTAATCGGAATGAATTTGAAAGAATAGTTCTTAGTTTGAAGTTAAAAATTTGAATGGTTTGAGCAAGATTTGACTTGTTTGTACATGATCTCAGATCATAATTTTTATGCTTTGGTTAGCTCCGTTAGGTGATTTGGGACTTAGGAGCATGATCGGAATGCATTTTGGAAGTCCATGGAATGTTTAGGCTTGAATTGACGAAATTTGGATTTTGGCATTTTCTGGTTGATAGGTGAGATTTTGATATAGGGGTTGGAATGAAATTACGGAAGTTACAGTAGCTCTGTTGTGTCATTTGTGACGTGTGTGCAAAATTTCAGGTCATTTAGACGCGATTTGGTTGGGTTTTTGACCAAAAGAGTAATTTGGAAGTTCTTGAGATTATTAGGCTTGAATCCAATGTGATTTTGGTGTTTTGATGTTGTTTTGAACGTTCCGAAGGTTGGAACAAGTTTTAATGAGGTTATAAGATATGTTGGCATGTTTGGTTGACGTCTTGAGGGCCTCGGGTGAGTTTCGGGTGGTCAATCGGACCATTTCATATTGTTTGGGATTGCAGAAAATTGCTGATCCGTGTGCAGAGAAATGGCCTTTGCGTTCGCGGGTAGGCCGTCGCGTTCGCGAAGGGTTAGCTGGTGAAGGCTGGAATTTTAGCCTTCGCGTTCGCGAGACAGGTTCTGCGTTCGCGAAGGGCTGTGTGATTGGTCATCGCGTTCGCGTAAAGTGGACCGTGTTCGCGTAAGAGGAATTGGGCAGCTGAGCTTCAGGGTGTTTATTCATCGCGTTCGCGAGAGGTGTTGCGCGATCGCGAAGGGTTAGTCTGAGGAAAACATCGCGTTCGCGAGTGGCAAGACGCGATCGCGAAGAAGGATTTTTGGTCAAAGCTGGACTGTGTTTCGTGAATGCAAGGCATTGACCACGTTCGCGAAGATAGTTTTTGATGCCTAGGCAGAATGTTTAAATAGCCATTGTCCGCGATTTTGGGGCTAATTTTCACCATTTTTGGGCGATTTTGGAGCTTTTTAAGAGGATTTGAAGAGGGATTCAAGAGATAACACTTGGAGGTAAGATTATTGAACTCAATACTCGATACTATGTTGATTCTTACTTATTTAATCATGAAAAAAAAACGTGGAAATTAAAGCCAAAAAAATTGGGGAATTAGGGCTTGGATTTGGAGAGTGTAAATTGAGAATTTGAAGGGGCAATTGAGGTCCGATTTTGATGTTCTTGGTATGTATAGACTCGTGAGAGGATGAGGATTCTATTGATGTGACTTTTATTGGATTCTGAGACGTGGGCCTGGGGGCTAGGTTTGAGCAATTTCGGGATTTTTGATGTAAATTGGATATTTTCGAGTGGGCTTTGTTTCCTTAGCATATTTAATGGTTATGTACTGATTATGGCTAGATTTGGAGCATCCGGAGGTCGATTCGTGAGGGAAAAGGCACCACGGACTAGAGTTTGAATCGGATCGAGGTAAGTAATGATTGCAAATGTTGTTCTGAGGGTTTGAAACCCCGGATTTCACATCGTTGTGCTACTTTGAGGTGACGCACACGCTAGATGACGAGCGTGGAGTCATGCACCGTTGGGGATTGTGACTTGGTCCATTCCGTGTGACTGTTAAGTCACGTATTTAATTTAAAATATTATGATATTCCATATTTTAGAGATTGATATTATATTTTGGGTTGTATGCCATGGTTAGGGCCTTGTGCCGACCTGTTAAACCCTTAGGGGCACTTTCACTATTTTTCCTCACTCTATTTGTTTTGAAAGCATATCCTCATTCATGTTTTACATGTTTATTGTTTAAATCTGGTTTTATCACTTTACTTCTTAAAATGTGAAAACTGTTTGGGCTGAGTTCCTTGTTATACTGATGGTCCGAGTGATCGTGAGGTTGATGACTAAGATAGACCAAGGGTCTGATTGTGAGGTTGATGACTGAGATAGACCGAGGGTCTGATTGTGAGGTTGATGACTGAGATAGACCAAGGGTCTGATTGTAAGGTTAATGATTGAGAGAGGTTGAGGGCCTAGTTGTGAGGATTATACATTTAGGATCGGGCTGCATGTCGCAGCGATATATGGATCGGTCTGCATGTCGCAGTGGCTACTATATGGTACCTACTGAGTGTGAGTGCTAAGTGTGAACGTTGATTGGTAAGAGTTGAGTCACGAGTGATTGAGAGGCTTGCCAGAGGGGCTATATATATACATGTATACGAGTGATGCTTGCCTGAGGGGCCTGGTTATGAACTTAGTGTTTTCTCACTCCTCCTTAAAGTGAGTTTCTATCGAATGTGTTGATTTAATTATTGCTTTCACTCGGCTTTAGAACGAGCCACTATTGAAAATGTTGAACAAATACTTTAAACGACTTTCATTTAAACTGAAGTTTTAACTTATGAAATGGTATGAATTTCTGTTTTGCCGAGAGGCTGTATACGAACTATGTTTTGCCCGAGGGGCCGATTATGATTATATATATATATATATATATATATTTCATTAAAACTATATTGAAAAGGTTAGGAAGATAACTTTTAAAGGATTTTACTAAGTTGGGCATTTAACGAAACGATTTGAATGGTATCCTGATTTGGGAACATGTTGTAATCACTGTGGTTTTATGACGTGGTTGACGTGTTTTCTTACTGCTCAGTCTTTATTTACTCTTATTACTTACTCTGTTGGAGTACTCACATTACTCCTTGCACCTCGTGTGCAGATTCAGGTATTTCGGAACCCGGTAACGGGTGTTGATTGCTCTAAGGCGGAGTCATCGGAGTTAGCAAGGTGGCTGCCCGACATTCGCAGCATTGCTTTCCTTCCACTCATTTTCATTACTGTAGTTAGTACATTTTTAGACTCTTGTTGTATTCAGACCTTGGTAGATGCTCATGACTAGTGACACCCCGATGTCGGGCTTGTATAATTATTCCACATTTTTCTTTTAAATTTTATTATGAGATTATTGATTTATAAATGGTATAAAAACAACTTTTATTGGAAAATGGTTGATTCGGGAGTTATGTCGGCTGGCCTAGTTTCACGATAGCCGCCATCACGACCAGGTCGGTTTTTGGGTCTTGACAAGTTGGTATTAGAGCCTAGGTTACATAGGTCTCACGAGTCATGAGCAGGTTTAGTAGATTCTCGCGAAACGGTACAGAGACGTCTGTATTTATCCTCGAGAGGCTGCAGAAACTTTAGGAAAAACTTCTCATTCTTGAATTCTTATCGTGCGTCCTTGATTCAACTTGGAATGTAACTATTTGAATTCTTCTCACGCATTTGCATGCGCACATGAGAGCTCGGTCTCAGATGTGCATCGATGGCTTGTGATTCCCTGATCGAGGGGCGAGATGTGATCTCTGTGTGTTGATGTTGGGCTAGTCTGGAGGACTTGAGGCTGGACTTTTGCCTATAACTTGAGCACCTAGGTGCTGATTGTGTGAGCACGTGTTTTTGCACTTACATGTTTGGTAGTGTCCCTATTAGTAGAAGTGATTGTTGGATGGCTATGCGATGAGTATGTTTTGACTGCGAGATCTATTCATATGATTTGGAAGCGACGAGAAGGGTCTGCTGGAGGATGGAAGAATTATTAGGTGCTTGATTTCCATCTTGCTTTAAGGTATAGCCCCGAATTATGGGAGTGTGAAGAATCTTTTCAGATGTCCTAGTTGGGAGTGAAGTAAATTTCATGTTGCGGTATGGGTTCAGACTCAAGAAAATTAAGCGACTGCATAATGTTTATGATGGTGGAAGGTATACAAAAATATTAGTCCGAGGCGAAGCAGGTGGGTTATCTCCTGCGGAGTGTTCGGAAGTTTGTGCGATCCTTATGTTGTCTGTTAGAAAATTTCATTTACAAGTGAAATATACGTGTTGCAATTTAAATTGGGTCGCTTAAGAGAGTGGGATTAACTGTTACGAGAGTGAATGCGAGAATGCAGAAGGGTTAAAGTACCAGAATTTCCTGTCTCACGAGCTTATGAAGGATTGAGTTTAATCTCACTATGGTATTATGGCAGCGATAAAGTATATGTATTATGAGTTATTGTGTATGTTTTGGTCTATGGCTTCGAGGCAAGTGGGGGAGTCCACTATTAATTAGTCGATTGCACGGTTATGTGCTATGTTGGTTCCAGTTTGAGGCGTGCGGGTGAATCAGTTATGGCTTACATAGATTGAGACCGAGGATGGCTCGAGTAAAGGAAAATTTTGACAAAGGTTATGTCATGCTTCATAGGTGTATGAGAATCACGGAATGTCTTAAGTGGTTATTGGTGAAGGATGCCCGGTGCATGGGGCGAGAAGTTGCTTGGTTGCATTAAGGTGAGGTTACATTCTGCGGTGTCGGAGTGCTAATGAGGCACATGTTGTTCGGTTCATTTAGTTAGGCTAATTGCAGTTTCAGTAGAGTGGATGATGCTATAAATTGGTTCTAATGTGTTCAAGATTTTACCTGTAATAATTGGAGATCTTCAAGTTGTGCTTTTGGCTAGAAACTGAGGTTTGTATTTGGAGGGTGTCAAGATTTGTGGTATTTTGATATCATTTAGGGAATTCTATATACATCAGCGTCAGGAAGGTAAAGGTAATGGATTTAGATTCGCAAGAAGTCTCTTCAGAGTATAGTATTTCGAATGTGGTACTTTGGGGATATTTAAGAGGGTATTCAGCGGGTTATGAGCCTTAGACAATGTGACTTTATGCTTGGGTCTCGTGTGGTAAGTCTGAGTTGAGGAATTGTGATGTTATAGCAAGAAGGAGTATTAAGTTGAAGGTAAATCAGAAGGGAACTTGGATAGATGGGATAGATTGGTAGTAGGCCGAGTCGATATGGCAAGGATATGATTAGTTCTTTGATGCTTACGAGGTAATGAGTTCCTACAGGTGTTTTGCGGCAATTCTTTTGGGTTTTAGTGACCTGCGTAGCTCGGTTGAGTTAGAAGGGCTCAGTCTTGATGACTTAAAGTTGTGCAAATTGAATTTGGAGAGTTCTAGATGGTTTCCACCACAGTTAGAGAAGTATATTTTTCCTATTGGCGTGAGGAGCATGGGATGTATAGTGATTTTCTTCTAGATGGGATCAATGGGAAGTTCTTGGCTAGTAGAGTACATAGTTGCTTGTGGCTCGGAAGGGATATGAAGTTCTCATAGTTATCCTAGGATGGCACGGTTTATGCGGTATATTGTGTAGGATTGAGATTTACATGTGTAAGGATACAGTTCAGTTTTGAAAGAAAGGTCATAAATTCTTAGATAGCATAGGCAGCTTTAGGTGACTAGATAAATGAGATCACTAATTGGTGTGGCTTGATGAGGGTATACATTTTACAAGGGGCGATGTGTTTGAGTTATGGTAGCTTTATTGGTATTATGGCACTATCTCGTCTGATTGATTGATGATATTAGTGTTTGTTTGATGGCACAGAAGAATTATGGGTATAACCCTCATGGGATGATTGAGTATTAGAGGTGTGTTGTATATTCGAGCGGCGAAATTGGGATTAGATATGGTAATTCGTGTGCCTTATGGACTTGGAGACTGAAAGTTCTCATAAACAGGTTAACTTGTGGTTGTGGACGGTAAAGATGTGGGCAAGTTAGTCAGATGATAGTTTGTGCTATAATTCAATCATTGTGAACCTTTGGAGGGTTATTTATCTGTTGTGGGTGACTAGAGTTGATGTGTGGTTTATTGGTAGAACTATATGGATGTGTTTTCTGCATTGAGACGGCTTTGTTAACTTCGAGTTGCTATTGGTGAGGGATGTGTTGATTTGGTTGTTATGGAGCTGATAGTAATCAGGGGGATCTTTGAGTTATCTTCCGTGTTACGAGATGTTAGGATTTGTTGGTTATAGGCACATGTGGTGCGGTGTTATTGGGGCCTCTCAGTGGAATTCGAGCGGGAAGAGCACTGGGTATTGCTCGGAGGATGGAGTATCGGTTATGTCCCTTAGAGTTGTGTGGTGTTATGTAATTGCCTCGCGATGGTTATGATGATTACTTTGGTTTTAGACATCATATTGCGCACGGTTGTCGACTTTGAGCATAGTAACTTAAGGTGTCTCATGTGGACCAGTGTTTGGATGAGGTCGCACATTGGAGCGAAGCTATGTGGAAGTATGATCCTACGGGTTAGATTCGTGTGTTCTGTTTCTACAATGTGTGGCAGGTTCTCAGCCTTGTGTTGTGGTGGTACTAGTGAGCTTTCGGTACAACTCTTTCATTTGAATCATTTTCATGAATTGTGTATGTTCGGATTGTTGCTTATTGGTGCAAGAATTGCACAAGTCGTGGCTTTAGTCTGTATTGATGTGTAAATCTCACCAAAGTAGTTTTGTTGGATTAGATGAGATCATCGGGATCTTTAATGACTGCAAAAGGATTCGATTTCAGCATGTTGGAAGGATAATATTGAGGCTCGGCTCAGAAATTTGTTATGGTCTTTGCTAAAGGAAAAGTGGCTTCATGAATGGTTGATCAGATAAATGGTTATGGCTTACTGTATGTTTTATTTATCATTGGCAGTATATGAAAGTGTTGGGATAAGACTTTAGCTGATAAGAGGTTTCCTACCGGTATTCGGTTGTTGTGTGCAGCTGCTATGATTAGAAGTTATCGCTACAAGAGTTTGAGTTATGTGGTATATCATGTAAATGCACCTGAGGTTGCAGGTATGGGTTATTACAGCTGGTTCAGACTTATTCAGAGTATAGATGTGAGATTTTGATCTTGTGGATGATTTCAGAAGTGGAAATGTGGTTCTAAGGCTTATGGGCTAGGTTGGATTGTAAGATTTCAGTTACAATGTGCTATCAGACTTATATAAGATAGGGTGACGTAGGATCACCCCCGGGTATGTGCATAGAAAGGTTATTCAGCGATTGGTTGGCTTTTGAAACAACTCTAGGCACGTTCAAGGACGAACGTATGTTTAAGTGGGGGAGGATGTAACGACCCGACCGGTCGTTTTGAGCTTTTGCACTTTGCTTGCCAGTTCCTGGGCATGACTTGCCTCGTGTGATGTATTATGACTTATGTAAATCGTTGGTGTTGGTTTTCAGGATAATCGGAACGAATTTGGAAGAACAGTTCTCAGTTTGAAGCTTGAAATTTGAAAGGTTTGACCAAGATTTGACTTGTTTGTACATGATATCGGATTGGAATTTTTACGATTTGATTAGATCCATTAGGTGATTTAGAACTTAGGAGCGTGATCAGAATGCATTTTGGAAGTCAGTGGAAGGTTTAGGCCTGAATTGGCGAAATTTAGATTTTGGCATTTTTCGATTGATAGATGAAATTTGGATATAGGGGTCAGAATGGAATTCTGGAAGTTCCAGTAGCTCACTTGTGTCATTTGTGATATGTGTGCAAAATGTTAGGTCATTCGGACGTGGTTTGGTTGGGTTTTTTACCAAAAGCATAATTTGGAAGTTCTTGAGATTCTTAGGCTTGAATCCGATGTGATTTTGGTGTTTTGATGTTGTTTTGAGCGTTCTGAAGGTTGGAACAAGTTTGAATGAGGTTATGGGATATGTTGGCAAGTCTGGTTGACGTCCCAAGGGCATCGAGTGAGTTTCGGGTGGTCAATCGGACCATTTCATATTGTTTGGGATTGCAGAAAATTACTGATCTGTGTTGCAGAGAAATGGTCTTCGCGTTCGCGAAGGGTTAGCTGGTGAAGGCTGGAATTTTAGCCTTCGCATTCACGAGGCAGGCTCCATGTTCGCAAAGGGATGTGTGATTGGTCATCGTGTTCGTGTAAGAGGAATTGGGCAGCTGAGCTTCAGGGTGTTTATTCATCGCGTTCGCAAGAGAGGTTGTGCCATCGCGAAGGGTTAGTCTGAGGAAAACATCGCGTTCGCGAGTGGCAAGACGTGATCGCAAAGAAGGATTTTTGGTCAAAGCTGGATTGTGCTTCGCGAACGCGAGGTCTTGACCGCATTCGCGAAGAAGGTTTTTGATGCCTGGGCAGAATGTTTAAATAGCCATTGTCCGCGATTTTGGGGCTAACTTTCACTATTTTTGGTGATTTTGGAGCTTTTTGAGAGGATTTGAAGAGGGATTCAAGAGATAACACTTGGAGGTAAGATTTTTGAACTCAATAACCGATCCTGTGTTGATTCTTACTTGTTTTATCATTTAAAAAATGTGGAAGTTAAAGCCAAAAAAATTGGGATTTAGAGCTTGGATTTGGAGAGTGTAAATTGGGAATTTAAAGGGGCAATTGAGGTCCGATTTTGATGTTCTTGGTATGTATAGACTTGTGAGAGGATGAAGATTCTATTGATGTGACTTTGATCGGATTCCTAAACGTAGGCCCGGTGGCCGGATTTGAGAAATTTCGGAATTTTTTATGTAAATTGGATATTTTCGAGTGGGCTTTGTTCCCTTAGCATATTTTCATGGTTATGTACTGATTAGAGCTAGATTTGGAGCATCCAAAGGTCGATTCGTGAGGACAAAGGCATCGCGGGCTAGAGTTTGGACCGGATCGAGGTAAGTAATGATTGTAAATGTTGTCCTGAGGGTTTGAAACCCCGGATTTCACATCGTTGTGCTACTTTGAGGTGACGTGCACGCTAGATGACGAGCGTGGAGTCGTGCACCATTGGGGATTGTGACTTGGTCAGTACCGTACAACTGTTGAGTCACGTATTTGATTTGAAATCTTATGATATTCCATATTTTAGAGATTGATATTATATTTTGGGTTGTATGCCATGTTTGGGGCCTTGTGCCGACCTGTTGAGACCCTTAGGGTGCTTTCACTATTTTTCCTCACTCTATTTGTTTTGAAAGCATATCCTCAGTCATTTTTACCTGTTTACTATTTAAATCTGGTTTCATCACTTTACTTCTTAAAATGTGAAAACTGTTTGGGCTGAGTTCCCTGTTTTACTTATGGTCCGAGTGAACGTGAGTTTGATGACTAAGATAGACCGAGGGTCTGATTGTGAGGTTGATGACTGAGATAGACTAAGGGTCTGATTGTGAGGTTTATGACTGAGATAAACCGAGGGTTTGATTGTGAGGTTGATGACTGAGATAGACCGATGGTCTGATTGTGAGGTTGATGACTGAGATAGACCAATGGTCTGATTGTGAGGTTAATGACTGAGAGAGGCTGAGGGCCTGGCTGTGAGGATTATACTTTTAGGGATCGGGCTGCACGCCGCTAGAGCTTGGGCTGTAGGAGCCCCTTCGAAGTTTGCACACCCCCAGTGAGCATAGTCGACTATATATATGGATCGGGCTGCATGTCGCAGCGATATATGGATCGGGCTGCATGCTGCAGCGGTTACTATATGGTACCTATTTAGTGTGAGAGCTGAGTGTGAACACTGATTGGTAAGAGTTGAGTTACAAGTGACTGAGAGGCTTGCCCGAGGGGCTACATATATGCATGTACATGAGTGATGCTTGCTTGAGGGGCATGGTTATGAACTTAGTGTTTTTTCAGTCCTCCTTAAAGTGAGTTCCTATCGAATGTGGTTATTTAATTATTGCTTTCACTCATCTTTTGACCGAGCCTCTATTGAAAATGTTTAACAAATGCTTTAAATGACTTTCATTTAAACTGAAGTTTTAAGTTATGAAATGGGTATGAATTTCTGTTTTGCCGAGAGGCTGTATAAAAACTATGTTTCGCCCGAGGGGCCAATTATGATTTTCATCACATTCACTATATATATATATATTTCATTAAACCTATATTGAAAAGGTTAGGAAGATAACTTTTAAAGGATTTTACTGAAGTTGGGAGTTTAACGAAACGATTTGAATGATATCTTGATTTGGGAACATGTTGTAATCACTGTGCTGCTATGACGTGGTTGACGTGTTTTCTTACTGCTTAATTTTTATTTACTCTTATTACTTACTGGGTTAGAGTACTCACATTAATCCCTGCACTTCGTGTGCAGATTTAGGTATTTCAGAACCCGGTGACGGGTGTTGATTGCTTAGAGGCGGAGTCATCGGAGTTGGCAAAGTGGCTACACGACGTTCACAACACTGCGTTCCTTCCCCTCATTTTCATTACTGTAATTAGTACATTTTTAGAATCTTGTTCTATTCAGACTTTGGTAGATGCTCATGACTAGTGACATCCCGATGTCGGGCTTGTGTAATTATTCCGCATTTTTCTTTTAAATTTTATTATGTGATTATTGATTTGTAAATGGTATAAAAATAACTTTTATTGGAAAATGGTTGATTCGGGAGTTGTGTTGGCTGGCCTAGTCTCACGATAGGCGCCATCACGGCCGGGTCAGTTTTTCGGCTGTGACAAAAACCTAAAACCGTGTCTTTGTGTTCAGTAATATAATTATCACGCTCTGTATTTGCAATTCACTCTATTAAGTTCACTTGTTTAAACAAACACACTAGTAGTAAAAATAATTCTAAAGCAAACACCCATGGTAAATAAAGCAAACCAACAAAATTAATAAAAAAAAATAACTCTTTGATAAATAAACAAGAATGAAGTTATGCTTTTGAACTAAAGAATTGGACATTCTGTATTGAAGAATCTAACCTTTTCTGGTGCAGAGGAATGGAAATAGCGAGAAAAATCCCAACGAACTTTGAACCTCGACTGAAATCGTCGGCGACCTCGAAACCTATCGGAAAACTCAAAGCTCAACCCGACCTCAGTCAAATTCCATTGGATTCCAAATCAAAAATCAGAAGCATAAAACCAATCCTCCATGTTTATTTGATTATCTTTGATCACACCAACAATATCAGATTGAATATCTTTGAATTAGCAAATTGCAACTCCAATTGAAGAAGAAAAAAAATATGTGTAGGATTCAGCTTTTTAGCAGACTCGTTAAAGTTTGGAAAATTCAGAGAAGGAATAGTTATTAAATTGAGAGTTTAGAGTTGAGATTTGGTGGGGTCCAACTTCCAAATCACAATTTCCAGCAAAGGCAATTTGGCAACTCCTCCTCCTTTCCTTTTTTTGTTTTTAGTGTGTGATCTCTTTGTCTCTTTTGATGTGTGTGTTGCTGGAATTTTCGGCAGCTTTTGAAAGGATCAAAAAAAGCATCAATGGGTGTTGGAAAATTTTTGAAGTCCAGAGACGATCTTCGCTAAAGAAAGGTCTCCCCTCTTTCCGATTTGATATCTCTGTTTCGTGGGTGTTGCGGCTAACTTAGCTGCCTAATTTTGGAATGCTGCCGTTTTTTGTTTTTTTTAGTCTAGATCTAGGTCTAGGTTGTGAAGAAGAAGGACCCTTTTAAAGTATTAAGATTTTATGAGTATTGAGCTTGGATCTATGGGCTAAGGGTAATTGGGCTTGGACCATATCTTTTGGGTTTGAATCTAAGCTAGGAAGACCAAATAGTACAATGTATCTATAAAATGTGAAAATCACTCTAAATTAAAATAAACTAATATAAAACTAATTTCTAAAAGAGAAACTAATTTTTGTATTTTCAAATGTTATAATACAATAAATATGAATATACTAATTGACTTTTAACCTAAAGATGAAAATAATTTTCTTGTAATTTTTATTTTTTATGATAAAAATAAAGTAAAAGAGTCAAAACTATTTAGAATAGCGATATTAAACCTAAATTAAATATTTAGGCTAAAATGTGTAAAATCTTGGAGAGGGTCAAAAATTACATGTCTACAGCTGCCCCTCTTTAACTGGAAATGCGAAGAGTTTTCAGACAAAGAACGACGAGACAGGTTTTTTGACTCGACCCTTATTTAAAGAGACCAAAAACTAAGAGAAAGGAGAATGTGACCGAGCCCTGGTATCTGAGCTTCCTACATATCATTGGCTATAAAGGAATCAGGCCACGTGTAGTTCAGAATTAGAAAAAGTGATAGAGTACCAAGGTGGAGAGCCCATTGGGGTGCCGTCGAGGTTTCGGTTTGCGGTTCCTGTTATTACATCAAAATCAAAATTTAAAAGACTAACTAAGCCTACCAGCTACCAGCTACAAGATTCATATCTATGAGTCTTCTGAAGCTTGATATTAAGTCTTGGTTGGTTCTTCATGCGGACTCTGATCTAAATCCTAACGCTTGTTAGCTGCAAGTGCTGGTTCATTCCTTTTTCAACTTCTCGGATCAAGGCGGGACATGCAAAGCTTGTGAATTCAATCACGTCTTGAGCATTCCACAGCTTTTCTCTGCTTCTGCACTTTGAGTTCACTTCTTTTTTCTTTTTTTTTTTATTCTGGATTAAGACTACTTCTTTTGGTCGTCTCGAACCCTGTGCCTTGAGGTAAAACCTGCTCAGACATCAAAAAAACAAATAAACGAAAATTTTCTGCCCCAGTTTTCACTAGGAAAATTTCGTGAGTTATTGTAAAAAAATTCTAAACTACTTCTTTATCAAAAGCAAATAAAAGTCAGGATTGTGTATCCTTGAGAAAGGAGATTAGGGAGTGGAGACCCTATATCTAAAATGAAATCAACTGGGGATTGGAGGCCCTAAATTGGAAAAGATTATCAGGTTATGCTGGCATAAGCTATGGAGTGGGACCTTGTGTTGGAAAAGATTACCAGGTTATGCTGGCATCATCTAGGGAGTGGGACCCTGTGTTGGAAAAGATTAGCAGGCTATGCTGGCGTCAGCTAGGGAGTGGGACCCTATGTTGGAAAGTGAGACTACTGAATTGTGTACCTATGCTAAAATGAACCAAGAAGGATTTTTTTTGGTTTTTTTTTTTTTTGAGAAAATCAATTTCAATTTTTTTTGTTGAGAAAATTATTCTTTTAAATCAATTTCCCCAACGCTTTTCTTTTTCAAAGACATGAACAAATGACTTTTTTTTAATCGAGACACCCTCTTTTCTTTTTCTTTTTTTTTTCTTTTCTAGGAGAAAATTCATTAAACTAGGTTTTTATATCTTAGGAGAAAAACTCATCAGACTAAGATATATATTCTAGGAGAAAGTTCATCAGACTAAATTTTCTAATTTATTATCTTAGAAGAAGATTCATCAGACTAAGATTTTGATCCTACGAGAAAAGTTCATCTGACTATGAATATATTTTTTCGGTATCTTAGGAGAAAGATTCATCAGACTAAGATTTCTATCCTAGGAGGAAGTTCATCAGACTAGGTTTTCTATCTTAAGAGAAAAATTCATCAGACTAAGATTTTGATCCTAGGAGAAAGTTCATCAGACTAGGTCTTTTTTCTTCTTCTTTTTTGGTATCTTAGGAGAAAGATTCATCAGACTAAGATTTCTATCATAGGAGAAATTCATCAGACTAGGTTTTCTATCTTAGGAGAAAGATTTATCAGACTAAAATTTTGATCCTAGGAGAAAGTTCATCAGACTGAGTCTCTTTTCTTCTTCTTTTTTTGGTATCTTCAGAGAAAGATTCATCAGACTAAGATTTCTATCATAGGAGAAAGTTCATCAAACTAGGTCTTCTATCTTAGAAGAAAGATTCATCAGACTAAGATTTTAATCCTAGGAGAAAGTTCATCAGACTAGGTCTTTTTTTCTTTGGTTATCTTAGGGGAAAGATTCATCAGACTAAGATTACTATCATAGGAGAAAGTTCATCAAACTAGATCTTCTATCTTAGGAGAAAGATTCATTAGACTAAGATTTTGATCCTAGGGGAAAGTTCATCAACCTAGGTCTTTTTTTCTTTGGTTATCTTAGGAGAAAGATTCATCAGATTAAGATGTTTATACTAGGAGAAAGATTCATCAGACTAAGATTTTGATCCTAGGAGAAAATTCATTAGACTAGGTCTCTTTTTTTTATCTTAGCAGAAAGATTCATCAGACTATGATTTTGATCCTAGGAGAAAATTCATCAGACTAGGTCCCCTTTTTTTATCTTAGGAGAAAGATTCATCATACTAAGATTTCTATCCTAGGAGAAAATTCATCAGACTAGGTTTCTTATCTTAGGAGAAAAATTCATCGGACTAAGATTTTATTGGGAGAAAAACCATCAGACTAGGGATTTTTATCCTAGGAGGAAAAATGTGAGTGCAATGGCAACATTTATGCACATTAGCAAGACAAATAAAGATAAAGATTTGAGAAAATTCCCTTTGTCAGCTCTTCTCTTCTCTTTTCTTTTCTTTTTTTTTTTGAAACCGCTTTCCTTACACTACTTTGTTCCTGTTCAAACAAAGAAAAATTTTGTAAGTTTTAAAAGTGGTGGTCGGTTTGTGGCCTTGAGTTTTGAGCATCTTGGCTTTTGCTCGTTCATCTTGAGTCGGTCTCAAGAAGCTTTTGTTCTGCACCAACTCTGATTGTTTCACACCCACTACCATTAGTGTTTGTGGCTCAATCAGTCTTATCCCAACCGGAGATCTTTGCTTAGGTGACATTTTTCCGATATCTTGAATGAATTCCTGTTTTTGAGCAATTGGTCTGTCAGAGAGAATCACAAGTTATCTTTGCTTGCGACAAGCAGGCTGTCAAGAGGCTATTGGAGGAGCTTTTGCATGAATCCTCAAGGCACGTTGACAGTAACAACTGAGTGTACTGGCCAAATTTACTTTGTGCAACTAAAAAGCTGGTAGCAGATTTTGAAATCTTTTCTTGCTTATTTTGACAAGGACTAACTCAGAGTGAAGGACACAATGATGCAAAGAAATAAGTATTAACAAGAAACGCCCCTATCGGGAAAGATAGAAGGAAGAATTTTTTTTTCTTTTTTTTCTTTTATTTTGCGGTAACAAGTCTTAGTGACCATGACATGCATTTTGGACTTAACGGCCAATCTATCAAACCAATTCAATATTCCATTTTACCATTCTTACGACCTTTGAAGTCGGGCTTGTTCGTGTCAATTTTTGCATCAGCTTCACGACTCACTATCGACTAGCGGTTCCCCGAGGGGTTTTCACCAACAAGTCTCTCTCATTTATTTATCTCTGCTTATCGTCTCCTTACAGTGCCCGTGAAGGTTTTCACTAGTAAGACTCTCTCATTTTTTACTTTTTCTTTTCTCTCTCCTTCTTTTTTGTGAGCAACTTGATAGTGTTCTATGTCGCCTGACAAACGTTGCACATTGCATGCTTCTCTCGGCATTCTTGAAGGCATATCGGGAGGTCTTTATTTGGAAGGTTTTTGGATAGGGTTGGACAGAAGGGTCGACATGAAAGCTCAAAGTAGACTCAAAATGAAGTGTTGTAGACTTACAACTCTTGGAATAGACTCTTTCAAAAGTGAAATAAAACTTTTGCGCCAGTTTTAAATACTGGAGATTTTTTGCATTTTTTTTTCTTCTCTTTTTATGGACTCTTATTTGATTGGACCGAACCGTGAGGCTGTCTACATATCCTTTTTTTAAGGAATCGGGTTGAACGTAGTTCAAACATCTGACCTAACTATAATTTTTCTTTCTGTTTTTTTGTCTTTTTTCCTCTTTTTCTTTTTGTTTGCCTTGGATGACCCGGCCAGTCGTCTCATGAGTTACCGCTCCGTTTTCCCCATTTCTGCTGTTATCTATGTTTTATGTGGTCGAGTAGATTGGTTTGCGTTTGGTATGATTTTGGTGAGAAATGAGACACTTAGTTTCTTTTAAGAAGGCTTAAGTTAGAAAAGTCAACCGGATGTTGACTTATGAGTTATAGGGCTCGGATGTGAGTTCCGATGGTTCAGTTAGCTTTGGGAGGTGATTTATGACTTAGGAGTGTGATCGAAATTAGTTTTGGAGGTCCGGTGTAGAATTAAGCTTGAATTGGCGAAGTTAGTATTTTGGCGATTTTTGGTTGGTAGGTGAGATTTTGATCCGTGGGTCGGAATGGAATTTAGAGAGTTTCAATAGCTTTGTTATGTCATTTGGGATGCGTGTGCAAAATTCCAAGTCATTCGGACGTGTTTTGGTTGGGTTTTTGATCGAAAACATATTTCGGAAGATTTTAGAAAATTAGACTTGAAGTCGATGTGATTTAGTAGATTTGGTGTTGTTTGAGGTGTTTTGATGATTGGAACAAGTTTGAATAAGGTATTGGGTCATGTTTGTGTTTTTGGTTGAGGTCCCGGGGGCCTCGGGGTGATTTCGGATGGTTAACGGGAAGATTTGAACTTAAATGATTGCAGAAAGTGTGCTGCTTCTGGTGTTTTTGCACATGCGGCTTGGGAACCGCAAGTGCGTGACACACGTGCGGTGCTGCACATGCGAGGGGAAAAGCCGCAGATGCAAAGTTTAGTATGGGGAGCAGTTTCCGCAGAAGCGGTCGAGGTGGCTGCATCTGCGAAGCCGCAGATGCGGAAGTCCAGTCGCAAAAGTGACTTTTGGAATTTTAATGAGAAACCGCAAAAGCGGTTGGTTGGACCACAAATGCGGTACCACAGGTGTGGTAAAGGGGTCACAGATGCGAAAACCCCTGGGCAAAATGTATATATGTCTCTTCTTCGCGATTTTTAAAGGGTTTAACCATTTTTAACTTCGGACTTAGAGTTTTTGGGCGATTTTGAAGAGAGATTTCAAGGGAACTTCGATAAGGCAAGGATTTTGGACTTATTACACTTATATGGTGGTATTTCATGAAGTAGGACTGAAATTTAAGGAATTAATGGACTAAAAATGGAGGTTTAGGGTTTGAGTTTAAGAGGGCTTAAATTAAGGATTTGAGGGGTCAATTGAACTCCGATTCTGGTGTTTTTGATATGTATGAACTCGTGGAGAGATAAGGAATTTAATGATGTAAAAATTTCTGAGTTTCGAGAAGTGGGTCCGAGGCTCGGGTTTTGCCAATTTCGAGATTTTTGACATTTTTCGATTGTTTTCGCATGGGCTTTGTTCTCTTAGCATATTGTGACGTATTCATTCTGGTTTTGGTCAGATTTGACGCACGAGGAGAGGCAAGGGCATAGTGATATAGAGCTTTAGCCGGTTCGAGGTGAGTAATGAATGTAAATAATGTCCTGAGGGTTTGAAACCACGGATTTGCACATTGTAGTGCTATATTAAGGTGAGACACGCGCTTGATGTTGAGCGTGGGGTCGTTTACTATTGGGGGTTGTGACTTGGTCCATCTTGAGTGACGCTTTTACTGCGTATTTGATTAAAGCTTATTCATTATTTGGATTGATTGCCATATTTGGGCTTCGTGCCAACTATTTGAACCCTCCGGGGAGTTTTATCACTATTTCCTCACTGTTTAGACTTACTACTTGAACTCAGTCCTACCGTTTTCCACTGTTTTACAACTCAGCCACTTTTACTCGGTTTTTGAAACTAAAAAGATATATTAAATGATGTTTTGGGTTGAGAACTACTGTTTTACTAAATGCCCGAGAGGCTTTATTTGGACTAAGTGTGCCCAAGGGCCAGATATGAGGATACTATGCGATCGGGCTGCGCGTCATAGCAGTATTAAGTTGATATTGATATGAGGCCGAGAGACTAGTTGCTGCCACGAGATGGCTTGATATTGCGCTTGGGCCGTAAGGGGCCCCTCCCTGAGTCTGCACACCCCTAGTGAGCGCCATCGACGATAAATATACGGATCGGGCTGTACGCCGCAGCGGGTACTATAAGGTACCCTTCTATGTATTGATTTTCGTTATATGTCTGTCACTTAACTGCTTATTTTTTGTAGCATCTCCATATTTCGTTTCCATTGGTTTATTGCTTTCATATTACTTGTTTAAACTACCGCATTATAGATTACTATGTGCTTTCTTACTCTCAGTCATTATTTATTCTTATTACTCACTGGGTCGGAGTACTCACATTACTCCCTGCATCATGCGTGCAGATTCAGTTGTTCCAGAGGCTGAGTGAGGATATTTAGTCGATCAGTTCATATCCGGGAGCATCGAGGTAGCTGCACGATGTCCGCAGCCCGGACCTCTCCCTTCTATCCTTTTGTTTTATCTGCATTTCCTAAACTGATTATGTATTAGGCTGTTAAACTTGTGCTAGAGGCTCGAGACTTGTGACACCAGATTTGTATGGGTTATGTAGTGGTATTATCATCTGAATTTCCGCATATTTGACTCGTTGTCCTAAACTTTTATTATGATAAATTGACAATTTAACTATGTTAGCTAATAATAAATTATATAAGAAATGGGTCGAGGTTGTTAGTTGGTCAGGCTTGCCTAGCAGTGTGTTGGGCGCCATCACGACCGGGGTTGGGGTCGTGACAAGTTGGTATCAGAGCCTAGGTTACATAGGTCTCACAAGTCATGAGCCGGTTTAGTAGAGTCTCGCGGATCGGTACAGAGACGTATCTATTTATTCTCGAGAGGCTGCAGGACCTTTAGGAAAAAACTTCACATCCTTGAAATGCTATCGTGTGACTTTGTTGATTCGAGAACTAAACTTTTGTCATTATATTCTCTCATAGATGGTGAGGACGCGAACTACCGGACGAGGTGGATGACCACCAGTGCCACCCACTGGGGCCACCAGAGGCCGTGGATGCGGTCGTGGACGTGCCAGAGGCAGAGCATCGAGGGAAGCACTTGTTGATCCACCAACTGCCCCAGCTTTGGATCAGGCTCCAGCAGCACCAGATCAGGCACCAGTTATGCCCATCGTGATTCCGGGTCTTCAGGAGGCCTTGGCATAGATCTTATCGGTTTGCACTGGCCTGGCTCAGGCAGTTTCAGCCACTACCGCAGCAGCTACTTCACAGGTCGGAGGAGGCAATCAGACCCCCGCTGCTCGCACAACTGAGCAGGTAGTGCAGGGACTACAGACGTCGGGGGCACCTCCAGCTCAGCCGGTTACGCCAGTTTAGGAGTTCATAGTGTCAGCTATGCCAGATGATGAGCAGCGTCGTCTTAAGAGGTTTGGTAGGCTCCAGCCTCCGTCTTTCAGTGGCGCTGAGGGTGAGAATGCCCAGGGTTTTCTTGACAAGTGTCAGCGGATGCTCCGTATAGCAGGGATTCTTGAGTTTAGTGGTGTGGAATTTACCATCTTTCAGTTCTCGGGAGCTGCCTTTACTTGGTGGGAGGATTTTGAGAGGCGTAGGCCTGTCGGTGCAGCACTTCTTTATTGGCAGCAGTTCTCCGCTCTCTTCTTGGAGAAGTATGTATCGCAATCCTGTAGAGAGGAGCTACGTAGGCAGTTTGAGTGGTTGACAAAGGGGAATATGACCGTGACCCAGTATGAGATGAGGTTTTCTGAGTTGGCTCGTCATGCCATTTGGATGATTCCATCAGATCGTGAGAGGATCAGGAGATTTGTGGATGGCCTTAACTACCATCTCCGTATTCTGATGACTAGAGAGAGAGTATTAGGTGCTACATTCAAGGAGGTGGTTGATATCGCTTATGAGATTGAGACGGTTTGCCATCGGGAGCGAGAGGAGAGGGAGGCCAAGAGGCCTCGAGGATCGTGCAGTTATAGTGGTGTTCCTTTGAGGGGCCAGTTCCAGCATGGTAGAGGTCATTTTTTCAGGCCTACTCAGTCGGCCCGTCCAGAGTATCATGGGGCATCTTCAGGTTGTGGTCATCATGGGTCTCAGCAGGGCCAACCTTCATTTAGTGCCCTCCTAGCTCAGAGTTCATCTCGTGCCCCATCAGCTCAGGGTTCTTCTACGCCGAGTGCATCTGCTAGTCACTCTGGTGTGAGGGGTTCCCTTTAGTCCCCATATGAGGAGGCATGCCCTCGACTTCGTGATGGTCAGTCTCAGTATAGGGGTCAGCCCTCGACTTTTGCCCTAGCTACGTCACCACTCGCCCAGCCAGCTAGGGGTGGAGGTCAGGCAGCCAGCGGTCGCCATAGAGGGGGAGGTCAATCATTAGTGGCCAGGCTCATTTTTATGCTATTCCAGGCAGGACAGATGCTATTGCTTCAAATGCTGTCATTACAGGTATTGTTTCAGTTTGCCACAGAGATGCCTCTGTATTATTTGATCTCGGTTCCACCTTTTCTTATGTGTCCTCATATTTTGCTCATTATTTGGGTACGCTCCGGGAGTTTCTGGCTTTACCTGTGCATGTGTCTACCCTGGTGGGTGATACCGTTGTTGTGGACCATGTGTACCAGTCATGTGTTGTGACTATTGGGGGTTTGGAGACCCGAGTTGATCTATTGCTATTGAGCATGGTGTACTTTGATGTTATTTTGGGCATGGATTGGTTATCTCCATGTCATGCTATTCTACACTATCATGCTAAGATAGTCACTTTGGTTATGCCGGGTGTACCGCAGATCAAGTGGCGTGGCGTGACTGATTATGCTCCTAGTAGAATGATCTCCTTCTTGAAGGCTCAGCGTATAGTTGGGAAGGGTTGCCTTTCATATCTAGCGTTTGTGAGGGATGTTGGAGCTGAGACTCCTAGTATTATTCTGTTCCCGTTGTGAGGGATTTTCCCGATGTGTTTCCTGCAGACCTGTCGGGCATGCCACCGGACAGGGATATTGATTTTGGTATTGACCTGGTGCCGGGCACTCAGCCCATTTCTATTCTGCCGTATCGTATGTCACCAGCAGAGTTGAAAGAATTGAAGGAACAGCTTTAGGAACTCCTAGATAAGGGGTTCATTCGGCCTAGTGTGTCACCGTGGGGTGCGTCGGTTCTGTTTGTGAAGTAGAAGGATGGCACAATGAGAATGTGCATTGATTACAGGCAATTGAACAAGGTAAAAATTAAGAACAAGTATCCTTTGCCTCGCATTAATGATTTATTTGACCAGCTTCAAGGAGTGAGGGTGTTCTCTAAGATTAATCTCCGTTCAGGCTATCTCCAATTGAATATCAGGGATTCAGATATTCCTAAGAATACTTTCAGGACTATATATGGTCAATATGAGTTTCTTGTCATGTCTTTCGGGCTGACCAATGCCCCAGCAGCATTCATACATTTGATGAATAGTGTATTTTGACCTTACCTGGATTCGTTCGTTATTATATTCATTGATGATATTCTGGTGTACTCACATAGTCAGAAGGAGCACGCGGAGCATTTGTGAGTTGTATTGCAGAGATTGAGGGAGGAGAAGCTTTATACAAAATTCTCCAAGTGTGAGTTTTGGCTCAGTTTAGTGGCTTTCTTGGGACACGTAGTGTCCAGCGAGGGTATTCAGGTTGATCCGAAGAAGATAAAGGCGGTTCAGAGTTGGCCTAGACCGTCCTCAGCCACCAGAGATTCGTAGCTTTCTTGGGTTGGCAGGCTATTATCGTCGGCTTTTTCAGGGATTCTCATCCATTGCATCGCCCTTGACCAAGTTGACTCAGAAGGGTGCTCCATTTGTATGGTCGGACGAGTGTGAGGAGAGCTTATGGAAGCTCAAGACAGCTTTGACCACATCTCTAGTATTGGTTTTTCCATTAGCTTCAGGTTCATATACTGTATATTGTGATGCCTCTAGAGTTGGGATTGGTTGTGTATTGATGCAGGAGGGTAGAGTTATTGCTTATGCTTCTCGTCAGTTGAAGCCCTATGAGAAGAACTACCTTATTCATGATTTGGAATTGGCTGCCATAGTTCATGCATTGAAGATTTGGAGGCATTACTTATATGGCGTATCTTGTGAGGTATTCACTGATCATCGCAGTCTTCAGCATTTGTTCAAGCAGAAGGATCTTAATTTGAGGCAGCGGAGATGGCTAGAGTTGCTTAAGGATTATGATATTACTATTTTGTATCATCCGGGAAAGGCCAATGTAGTGGCCGATGCTTTGAGCCGAAAGGCAGTGAGTATGGGGAGTTTGGCGTATATTCTAGTTGGGGAGAAACCCCTTGCAGTTGATGTTCAAGACTTGGCCAATCGGTTCGTGAGGTTGGATATTTCGGAGCCTAGTCGGGTATTGGCATGTGTGGTTTCTCGGTCTTCCTTATATGATCGCATCAAAGAGTGCCAGTTGATGATCTGCATTTGCTTGTCCTTAAGGGCAGAGTTCAGCATGATGATGCCAGAGATGTGACCATCGGTGATGATGGTGTGTTGAGGATGCAGGGCCGGATTTGTGTGCCCAATGTGGATGGGCTTAGAGAGTTGATTCTGGAGGAGGCCCATAGCTCGCGATATTCTATCCATCCGGGTGCCGCGAAAATGTATCAGGATTTGAGGCAACACTATTGGTGGAGAAGAATGAAGAAAGATATTGTGGGATTTGTAGCTCGGTGTCTCAATTGTCAGCAGGTGAAATATGAGCATCAGAAACCGGGTGGCTTGCTTCAGCAGATGGTCATTCCCGAGTGGAAGTGGGAGAGGATCACTATGGACTTTGTGGTTGGACTTCCTTAGACTTTGAAGAAGTTTGATGCTATTTTGGTGATTGTGTATCGGCTAACCAAGTCCGCACACTTCATTCCTATGTGTACTACTTATTCTTTAGAGTGGTTAGCAGAGATATATATCTGGGAGATTGTTCGGTTGCATGGTGTTCTAGTTTCCATCATCTCATATAGGGGTACTCAGTTTACTTCCCAGTTTTGGAAGTCTGTTCAGCGAGAGTTGGGTACTCAGGTGGAGTTGAGCACAGCTTCTCATTCTCAGATGGAGGGGCAGTCCGAGCATACTATTCAGATATTGGAGGACATGTTGTGTGCTTATGTTACTGATTTCATAGGTTCATGGGATAAGTTTCTACTGCTTGTAGAGTTTGCCTACAACAGCAGCTACCATTCGAGTATTCAGATGGCTCTATTTGAGGCTTTGTATGGGAGGCAGTGTAGATCTCCAGTTGGTTGGTTCGAGCCCGGCGAGGCTAGGCTATTGGGGATAGATTTGGTTCAGGATGCCTTAGAGAAGGTGAAGGTGATTCAGGAGAGGCTTCGTACAGCACAGTCGCGTTAGAAGAGTTATGCAGACCGGAAGGTTCGAGATGTATCCTACATGGTTGGTGAGAAGGTCTTGTTGAAGGTTTCGCCCATGAAAGGTGTTATGAGATTTGGAAAGAAAGGGAAGTTGAGTCCGCGGTTCATTGGGCCTTTTGAGGTACTTAGGAGGATTGGGGAGGTGGCTTATATGCTTGCTTTGTCACCCAGCTTGTCGAGTGTGCATCCGGTATTTCATGTTTCTATGCTCCGAAAGTATGTTGGGGACCCGTCTCATGTTTTGGACTTCATCACGGTTCAGTTGGATAATGATTTGACCTTTGATGTGGAGCCAGTAGCTATTTTGGGTCGTCAGGTTCGAAAGTCGAGATCAAATAATATAGCTTCAGTGAAGGTACAGTGGAGAGGTCGCCCCGTGGAGGAGGCTACCTTGGAGACCAAGCGGGAGATGCGGAGCAGATATCCTCACCTGTTTGAGGCTTCAGGTATGTTTCTTGACTCGTTCGAGGATGAACGTTTGTTTAAGTTGGGGAGGATGTGACAACCCGGCTAGTTATCTCATGAGTTACCGCTCTGTTTTCCCATTTCTGCTTCTTTATGCTTCGTTATCCGTGTTTTATGTGGTCGAGTTGATTGGTTTGCGTTTGGTATGATTTTGGTAAGAAATGAGACACTTAGTCTCTTTTAAGAAGGATTAAGTTGGAAAAG
Source organism: Nicotiana sylvestris (assembly GCF_000393655.2). Classification (NCBI taxonomy): domain Eukaryota; kingdom Viridiplantae; phylum Streptophyta; class Magnoliopsida; order Solanales; family Solanaceae; genus Nicotiana; species Nicotiana sylvestris. Next base: position 63,389,883 of record NC_091058.1, read on the forward strand.
TCAACCGGATGTTGACTTATGAGTTAGAGGGCTCGGATGTGAGTTCTGATGGTTCGGTTAGCTTCGGGAGGTGATTTATGACTTAGGAGTGTGATCGGAATTGGTTTTGGAGGTCCGATGTAGAATTAGGCTTGAATTGGCGAAGTTAGTATTTTGGCGATTTCCGGTTGGTAGGTGAGATTTTGATCTGAGGGTCGGAATGGAATTCCGAGAGTTGCAGTAGCTTCGTTATGTCATTTGGGATGTGTGTGCAAAATTTCAGGTTATTCGGATGTGTTTTGGTTGGGTTTTTGATCGAAAACGTATTTCGGAAGATTTTAGAAAATTAGGCTTGAATTCGATGTGATTTAGTAGATTTAGTGTTGTTTGAGGTGTTTTGATGATAGGAACAAGTTTGAATAAGGTATTGGGTAATGTTTGTGTTTTTGGTTGAGGTCCCGGGGGCCTCGGGGTGATTTCGGATGGTTAACGGGAAGATTTGAACTTGATTGATTGCAGAAAGTGTGTTGCTTCTGGTGTTTTCGCACCTGCAGCTTGGGAACCGCAGGTGCGATGCCGCACGTGCGAGGGGAAAAGCCGCAGATGTAAAGTTTGGGCTGGGGAGAAGTTTCCGCAGAAGCGGTCGAGGTGGCCGCATCTGCGAAGCCGCAGATGCGGAAGTCCAGTCGCAGAAGCGACTTTTGGAATTTTAATGAGAAACCGCAAAAGCGGTTGGTTGGACCGCAAATGTGGTACCGCAGGTACGGTAAAGGGGTCGCAGATGCGAAAACTCCTGGGCAGAATGTATATATGTCTCTTCTTCGCGATTTTTAAAGGGTTTAACCATTTTTAACTTCGGACTTAGAGTTTTTGGGCGATTTTGAAGAGAGATTTTAAGGGAACTTCGATAAGGTAAGGATTTTTGACTTAAAACACACTTCTATGGTGGTATTTCATGAATTAGGACTGAAATTTAAGGAATTAATGGACTAAAAATGGAGGTTTAGGGCTTGAGTTTAAGAGGGCATAAATTAAGGATTTGAGGGGTCAATTGAACTCCGATTCTGGTGTTTTTGATATGTATGAACTCGTGGGGAGATAAGGAATCTAATGATGTGAAAATTTTTGAGTTTCGAGATGTGGGTCTGGGGTTCGGATTTGCCAATTTCGAGATTTTTGACATTTTTCGATTGTTTTCGCTTGGGCTTTGTTCCTCAGCATATTGTGACGTATTCGTTCTGGTTTTGGTCAGATTCGACGTGCGAGGAGGCCGATTTGAGAAGCAAGGGCATAGTGAGCTAGAGCTTTAGCCGATTCGAGGTAAGTAATGAATGTAAATGATGTCTTGAGAGTTTGGAACCCCGGGTTTGCACATCGTAGCGCTATATTGTGGTGAGACACGCGCTTGATGATGAGCGTGGGGTCGTTTACTATTGGAGATTATGACTTGTTCCATCCTGAGTGAAGCTTTTATCGCGTATTTGATTAAAGCTTATTTGTTACCCTCATTATTTGGATTGATTGCCATATTTGGGCTTCGTGCCAACTATTTGAACCCTCCAGGGAGTGTTATCACTATTTCCCCATTGTTTAGACTTACTACTTGAACTCAGTTGTACCGTTTTCAACTGTTTTACAACTCCGCCATTTTTACTCGGTTTTTTATACTAAAAAGATATATTAAATGATGTTTTGGGTGGAGAACTACTGTTTTACTAAATGCCCAAGAGGCTTATATGATTTTTGGACTAAGTATGGCCAAGGGCCAGATGTGAGGATACTATGGGATCGGGTTGCGCGCCGTAGTAGTATTATGTTGATATTCATATGAGGCCGAGGGCCTAGTTGATGCCACGAGATGGCTTGATATTGCGCTTGGGCCGTAAGGGGGCCCTCCCGGAGTCTGCACACCCCCAGTGAGCGTCGTTGACGATAAATATACGGATCGGGCTGCACGCCGCAGCGAATACTATAGGGTATCATTCTATGTGTTGATTTTCGTTAAATGTCTGTCACTTAACTGCTTATTTGTTGTAGCATCTCCATATTTCATTTCCATTGGTTTATTGCTTTCATATTACTTGTTTAAACTACCGCATTATAGATTACTATGTGATTTCCGTGATTTCTTATTCTCAGTCATTATTTATGCTTATTTCTCACTGGGTCGGAGTACTCACATTACTCCATGTACCTTGCGTGCAGATCCATGTGTTCCAGAGGCTGAGTGAGGATATTCAGTCGATCAGTTCATATCCGGGAGCATCGAGGTAGTTGCACGGCGTCCGCAGCTCGGATCTCTCCCTTCTATCCCTTCGTTTTATCTGCATTTCCTAAACTGATTTTGTATTAGGCTGTTAAACATGTGCTAGTGGCTCGAGACTTGTGACACCAGATCTGTATGGGTTATGTAGTTGTATTATCATCTGAATTTCTGCATATTTGACTCGTTGTCCTAAACATTTATTATGATAAATTGGCAATTTAACTGTGTTAGCTAATAATGAATTGTATAAGAAATGGGTCGAGGTTGTTAGTTGGTTAGGCTTGCCTAGCAGTGTGTTGGGAGCCATCACGACCGGGGTTGGGGTCGTGACATTGCCCCAGCTTCTATCTTCTGGGGGTATGGACCTTCGACAGTTCTTTTTTTCACTTTTAACTTTCTATGAGTTTCCCTAGTTTGTACTCTTGGGACATGGACTTTTCTTTTCTTTTTCTTTTTCTTTTTTTTCATTTTGGTTTTTTATGTGACTCTTGACTCTAAACTTGATTCCAAAAGAGGGTGGTCAAAGAAAATAACACCGGCTCAAAAGGGGTTGCGAAGGATATAAAGTGTTTGGATAGCAGAAAAATGGCCTCCCAGCCTCGAAAACGCCAATTATAGTATCTTTTCGCGATCACAGCATTGACGAACATGTCTGTCTTCTTAGTGTGTCGTGATCACAAGACATTTTCCATCCTTTAATGTCAAACTTTCCGACAAACTTCGATTGATTAAACATCCTCAAGCCCGATCTTCACAACGATTTGAAGGTGAATTTTACTCGACCTTAATTGCAAAGTATTTCAACTCTTTATTCATCCTCAAAAGTGCCTTTTCCTCAGTTGTCCAATTCAAGCTTAAATTAATTTTCTAAGATCCGGCCAAAAATTCTGCATGCATGTCATATCACTAAAACTAGCGGGAAAAGAACTATGCACAAAATGAATACAAAATGACTGATTGCTTTTTATTAAATAAAGAATAGGAAGTTCCGATAACACAAAAAGAAAAAGAAAAAACTACAAAATAAGCTACCAAGGCTAAAGGAGGAGTGACTTTCCACTTACTAAGCGACATCTTAGCCACACATTCGCACATCAGCATTACACGACATTTGACCATTTTGATTGCTTTGGATTCAACACTCAAATTTTGAGAATCATCCCAAGCAGCCTATGTTCTATTGCTCAAATCTAGTAAAGTCAACCCTACATTCGCCACCAATTTTTATTTTTCACTGCCTACTTGCATTTTCGTGACTTTGGGTCAGCAACAGTGGTGTTTTTTCCATTGGTTGAGAAGATGCTTTTATTTCTGAAGGTTCTTGGATTATTTTTGTGACTCCCCATTGCAAACCAACAAACCGACCACCTTTAACTAGCTTTTATTTCAAAACAAACAAGCATGTTAGAATAAACATTCTCTTTCTTCTTCTTCTTTTTTCTCTTTTTTTTCCTTTTTTATTTTTTTTAAGCCATTTGATCGAACCTGATGTGGGTTGCCTACGTATCATGTAGGAACATGAATCAGATCTTGCGTAGTTCGGGAAGATCGGGAATAAAGTAAATAAACTGACTCTCTTTTTGAATTTTAAATTTTTTTTTAATTTCTGAAGAAAGAATTATAAAAAAGAAAGAAAATATTTTTTTTTGGAATCGCTAAAGAAAAACTTTTAAAGAAGAAAGGAAATATTTTTGGACTTTTATCTTCAATTTATGAAAGAACTACTTCTAAAGAAAAAGAAAATATTTTTTATTCTTGAATTTCTTTTCAATGAAAGAAGAATGAAAATATTTTTGAATTTTTTATTTTTTTTATTTGTTTTTCAAAATTTTGAAAGAAAGACTTCTAAAGAAGAAAGAAAATATATTTTTTTTGAATTTTTGATTTTGACTTTTTTTTTTATTTTTTGGGAAAAGACTTCTAAAAAACATAGAAAAGTATTTTTTTGGATTTTGATTTGATTTTCTTTTCGAATGAAAGACTTCTAAAATGAAAGAAAATATTTTTGGTTTAATTTTTTTTTATTTGGGACTTTCTAAAGAAGGAATTAAATAAAATTGAATTTTTTGAAAATTGGGGTCTTAAAAGAAAGACTTTCTATAGAAGGAAGTAAAAGACATTTTTTCGTTTTTTTGAAAATTATGGGCCGGAACCGATGAGGTTTGTCTACATATCTCACATCCGGTGAGAATCAAACCCGCGTAGTTCGTCCATTTTTTACGGACTAGGGAAACATGACTTTTGAAAATACTGGCTTTTTTTCCTCTTTTTTTGAATTTCGGGAGAGTTTCAGAAATTTCAAATACCAACCTCCTACTCTTGATTTTTTCCCTTTGATTTTTTTTCTTTATTTTTTTTTTTTTTATTTTTTTTCTCTTTTGTTTTTGCATTTTCTTTTCCTATTCTAGAAGCCAGTCAACATGCAAACAGAAACGGACAGATACGCAAGTAGCACGTAAGAAGCATCAGGATGGTCTTTTAATTTGGGCACACCTGTCCTAGACGGACTCAACCCATGTGTTGGGTCCCCAAATTCAAATGCACGTGATGCAAACAAGCGTTCCTACTAGGGATCCGGCATGAGGCTATGTTATTCTAGGTTTAAAACCTGGGTGTATTGTTCTAGACTTGGCTTACCCGAACGGACAGCTCAAGCCAATGGGGGGCAGCGTACCAGGAATACAAAAGCTTCACCGGCTTTGCAACGTGTCCGAACCTCGTTCTATAATTGGGATATGACTCTAACAAAAAATAAGTCACGCGAAGTGCACACTCCCCAGAAGATTTAGAAGACTCAGAGAGAAGAAGGTTGCATAACAATTTATATACAGTTCACACAATATCAAAGCAATAAAAAGTAGCATTTAGCACATTAGACTCAAACACGTAAGAAATCAGATAATAAACAAAAGCCAACTATAACAGTTATTTTAAGCTCGAATTCTGAACCCTGAACCAGAAGTTCTGGGTTCTTGTCCCCAGCTGAGTCGCCAGAGCTGTCACACTCCTTTTTACCACCCGAGGGGGCATATAAGGGAGTTTTTCTAATTTAAGTGACATTAATCAAAATGGAATTATTTTATTTATTTTCAGAATCGCCACTTGGAATATTTATTATGGTGTCCTAAGTCACCTGTAATTTAAAATCCCAAATCGAGGAAATTTTCAACTTTATTTAAAAGTCCGCGAACTAGAAATTCTAGATAAGGTATTCTGTTAACCCGGGAGAAGGTGGTAGGCATTTTCAATTTCCGTGGTTCTAGCACAGTCGCTTAAACTATTAATAATTGGTCTATTATCTGATTTACTTCACGTTTTAAACCTATTGTGTATTTTTAACTTTATAACCGTCTTTAATTAATTTAACCACTTTTTAAGATTTATGGAATTTATTTGAACGAGTCTGTCACGATCCCGGTTCGCCCTTCATGAATCATCGTGGCGACACCTAGTCCTCTACGACTAGGTACGCCTAAATTGTGGAAGATAACCAAAGTGCGGAATAAAAACAAATTAAAATAGAATGAAGAGTGATAAAACAGTGTTTAAAAGTGCCGCTCGGCATACACAATATTTAACTCTCAGAAACCAACACATATCTCCAAGACCCAGAAACCCATGAATCACAAGCTAAGGACCACTACACAGTACTCTAATTCCAGAATATCTAACAAGGAAAAGAAATACAGAAGGGCAAATGTTTAAAAGCTAGAATAGAAAGGGACTCCTCGGTCTGCAGACGCGGCAGATATACCTCAAAGTCGCTGGAGCAGGCGCCTCGCCTCAAGGGTGATAGGACTGAGTCGCAGTACCTGGATCTGCACATGAAAAACATGCGCAGAAGGGGCATGAATACACCACAGCGGTACTCAGTAAGTGCCAAGCCTAACCTCGGTCGAGTAGTGACGAGGAAGGTCAGGGCCCTACTGAGGTTAAATAAAATATAAAGTTTGACAATGTAGAATAGAATAGTATAAATAAATACAGTGGTAAAAGTAACATAGGATATATAAAGGGCAACAACAACTATTACAAAGACAAGGCAAAACACGGAAAGAAATGCGACTTAGCACCAAAATAACAACTGGGGATCTCCCAGGATATCGTCTTGTAGTCCCATATGTACATATCCAATGGATCTCCCGGGATCTCGTCCCGTAGTCCAACTCATAGTGCACGGGGATCTATCGGAATCCCATTCTGTAGTCCCAAATGTAAATACCCAGTACTGGGGGAATCTACCGGGTGTAGTCCCATAGTTCCATATAACTGTGCAGGGGGATCTATCGGAATCCCACATCCTTAGTCCCAGAAAAACAGACAAGGGGGATCTATCGGAATCCCACATCCGTAGTCCCAAATAAACCGACAAGGGGGGATCTACCGGAATCGCACATCCGTAGTCCCAATGTAAATACACGACAGCAACAGGAAAATATTCAGAAAAGGCAAATTTCATATTAAGGCAACAAGTAATTCTAGCTTAGCATGTTGTACAGAATTCAGGTAAGGCGGTTTGAGCCAATAAAGCAATTAAATCACTTAGACATGCTTTTCTAAGCTACAACAAGCTTAATAGTGCGAGTAATAAAAACAAAAAAGGAAACATACTAGTAATTATTTAATAAAAACAAGATTTCCAACAATTAACACAAGTACGCACTCGTCACCTCACGTACAAGGTAATTCAATTACCAAATATACCAAATCCTAAGGGAAAAGGTCTCTCACACAAGGTTAGGCAAGCCACTTACCTCGAAGCGACTCAAAATCAATCGGAAACCATGCTCTTTCCACGAGTACGCGACTCCAAATGGCCCAAATCTATTCAATTCAATTGCATAATGTAAATAACACTGCAACTAACTGATTCTACAAAGAAATTCTAAACTAATACGCGAAATTAGGTAAAATAACCAAAACCCCCCATCGGGCCCACATCTCGAAATCGGGTAGAATTTATATGTTTAGAATTCTCACGCCATCACGAGTTCATGCATACCAAAATTATCTAAATCTAAGGTCAAATTTTGTGACGACCGGCCAGTCGTCTCATGAATTACCGCTCCGTTTTTCCCATTTCCGCTTCTTTATGCCTTGTTATCCGCGTTTTATGTGATCAAGTCGATTAGTTTGCGTTCGGGGTGGATTTGGTAAGAAATGAGATACTTAGTCTCTTTTAAGAAGGTTTAAGTTGGAAAGTCAACCGGATGTTGACTTATGTGTTAGAGGGCTCGGATGTGAGTTCCGATGGTTCGGTTAGCTTCGGGAGGTGATTTATGACCTAGGAGTGTGATCGAAATTGGTTTTCGAGGGTCAGTGTAGAATTAGGCTTGAATTGGCGAAGTTAGTATTTTGGCGATTTCCGGTTGGTAGGTGAGATTTTGATCTGAGGGTCAGAATGGAATTCTGAGAGTTTTTGTAGCTTCGTTATGTCAATTGTGATATGTGTACAAAATTTTAGGTCATTCGGACGTGGTTTGGTTAGGTTTTTGATCGAAAGCGTATTTCGGAAGTTTTTAGAAAAACTTAGGTTTGAATTCAATGTGAATTGATGGATTTGGTGTTGTTTGAGGTGTTTTGATGATTGGAACTAGTTCGAATGTGGTTTTAGGATGTGTTGGTGCTTTTGGTTGAGGTCCCGGGGCCTCGGGTGAGTTTGGGTGGTCAATCGGACCATTTTCTAAGTTGAAAAGTTGCAGATTTTGGGAGTCCAGGTGTTGCAGAAAATAACCCTTCGCGTTCGCGAGGGGTATGTCGCATTCGCGTAGAAGGGATTTGGGAGGCAGGAATTTAAGCCTTCGCGTTCGCATTTGAAGGTTCGTGTTCGCGGAAGGCTAAGAGTGGATGCTTCGCATTTGCATGAGTTTGGTTGCGTTCGTGTATAAAAAAAATGGGGTCCAAGAGCAATTGTTCTTCGCGTTCGCGTGTGAGGGAACGCGTTCGCGTAAGTGTAAAGCCTGAAGCATCGCGTTCGCGGAGGGTGAGTCGCATTTGCGTAAGGTTAATTTTGGCTAATTTAAAAATGTGCTTCGCGTTCGCGAGGCTGAGGTCGCGAACGCGATGAAGAGATATCAGAACTGGGCAGAAAGTTTATAAGACATTTCCTCCGCGATTTTGAGCCATTTTTCCACCATAGTTGATCATTTTGAGAGCTCTTTGACGGAGATTAAAGAGGGATTCAAGGAGAATTGATTGGAGGTAAGTTTTATGAATCAAAAACGTGATTCTATTGTGAAATTAACCTAGAAATTCATGGAATTTGAGCTAAAATTGGAAGAACTAGGGCTTGGGATTTTGAACTTTTAAATTGGGATTTGAAGGACCATTTGAGGTCGGATTTGAGAACTTTTGATATGTATGAGCTCGTGGGGTGATAAGGAATCTAATCATATGAAAATTTCTGAGTTTCGAGAAGTGGGCCCAGGGCTCGGGTTTTTGCTAATTTCGGGATTTTCGATTGTTTTCGCTTGGGTTTTGTTCCCTTAGCATATTGGGATATATTCATTCTGATTTTTGGATAGATATGACGCGTTTGGAGGCCGATTCGAGGGGTAAAGGTGTCGCGAGCTAGAGATTTCGCCGGTTCGAGGTGAGTAATGATTGTAAATGATGTCCTAAGGGTTTGAAACCCCGGATTGCACATCGTAGTGCTATATTAAGGTGAGACACGCGCTGGATGATGAGCGTGGGGTCTTTTACTACTGGGGATTGTGACTTGATCCATCCCAATTGATGATTTTACCGCGTATTTGACTGAAATTTATTTGTTATCATCACGATTTGGGCTGATTGCCATATTTGGGCTTCGTGCCAACTATTTGAACCCTTCAGAGATTTTTATCACTATTTCCTCACTGCTTTGACTTATTATTTGAACTCAATCCTGTTGATGTCTACTGTTTTACAAACTCAGCCACTTTTACTCAGATTTGAAAACTTATATGATATTTCTAAATGATGTTTTGGGCTGAGAAATACTGTTTTACTAATGCCCGAGGGGCTTGTGATGATTTTCGGACTGAGTGAGGCCGAGGGCCATATGTGAGGATATGCTGAGTGATATGAGGCCGAGGGCCTGAGATACTTTATATGCCACGAGGTGGCTTGAGTGATGTGAGGCCGAGTGCTGAGTGATGATGCCACGAGATGGCTTGATATAGCGCTTGGGTCGTAAGGGGCCCCTCCGGAATCTGCACACCCACAGTGAGCGCGGGTACCCACTATGATCTGAGAGTGAGCCCGAGGGGCTGATACTATTTTGAGTGATTGATACTGAGCCCGAGGGGCTGATGTTGTACTGAGAGTGAGCCCGAAGGGCTGATACTGTTCTGAGCGATTGATACTGTGCCCGAGGGGCAGATTTCTACTTGATATTTACCTGTTAAAAATTTCCTATTTTACTTGTTTTAAAAAGGGGTTTCATTTGACTTCTTCACTGATTTACTGCCTTAAGTGATTTTACTACTTAATATGGAATTGCTTTGTGCCTTTACGTGTTTTCATACTTTCAGCCATCATTTATAATTATTACTCACTGAGTCGGAGTACTCACATTACTCCCTGCACCATGTGTGCAGAATTCAGGCATTGCAGAGTCCGCTCCTGAGTGCTGATTCTCCCAGTCCAGGCAGTGATTTGGAGACTATGAGGTAGTTGTTGGCGTTCGCAACCCCGTACCTCCCTTATCTTATCATTTTCATGTTTTTAGAACTATTGTATCGGATTTAGTGTTCAGTAGACTTGTATCCGGATTTCTTAGTTGCTCATGACTTGTGACACCCCGGTTTGGGCTGTGTCAGGATGGTTTCTGTTGTTAGTATCATTAAATTCCGCAATTTATGGATATTATATTATGTTTTATTGCCGTTTATGATAATTAATTGTTTAAAAGAGGTGTTCCGTTTTGGTCTGGCTAGCCTTGTCTTCACGAGAGGCGTCATCACGACCGGGTTCCGGAATTAGGTCGTGACAAGTTGGTATCAGAGCCTAGGTTACATAGGTCTCACGAGTCATGAGCGGGTTTAGTAGAGTCTCGCGGATCGGTACGGAGACATCTATATTTATCCTCAGGAGGCGGCAGAACCTTTTTAGGAAAAACTTCATATTCTTGAAACTCTTGTCGTGCGAACTTGTTGGTCCGAGTACTAAACTTCTGTTATTCCATTCTCTCATAGATGGTGAGGACGCGAGCTACCGGACGAGGTGGACGACCACCAGTGCCACCCACTAAGGCCACTAGAGACCATGGACGCGGTCGTGGTCGTGGCAGAGGTAGAGCAGCAAGGGCAACACCTATATATCTACTAGCTGCCCTAGCTCCGGATCAGACTCCAGCTATGGATGCTCCAGCAGCACCAATTCAGGCACCAGCTGTGCCCATCATGATTCCGGGTCTTCAGGAGGCCTTGGCACAGATCTTATCAGTTTGCACTGGCTTGGCTCAGGCAGTTTCAGCCACTACAGCAGTAGCTACTTCACAGGCCGGGGGAGGCAATCAAACCCCCGCTGCTCACACACCTGAGTAGGTAGTGTAGGGACTACAGACACCGGGGGCACCTCCAGCTCAGCCGATTGCACCAACTCAGGAGTTTGTTGTGCCAGTTATGCCGGATGATGAGAAGCATCGTCTTGAGAGGTTTGGTAGACTCTAGCCTCCGTCATTCAGTGGTGCTGAGGGCGAGGATGCCCAGGGTTTTCTTGATAAATGTCAGCGGATGCTCCGTACAGCAGGGATTCTTGAGACTAGTGGTATGGCATTTACCACCTTTCAGTTTACTGGGGCTGCCTTCATATGGTGGGAGGCATATGAGAGGCGTAGGCTGGTTGGAGCAGCGCCCCTTACTTGGCATGAGTTCTCCACTCTCTTTTTAGAGAAGTATGTACCGCAGTCTCACAGAGAGGAGCTGCATAGGCAGTTTGAGTGGTTGCGACATGGGGATATGACTGTGTTATAATATGAGTTGAGGTTGTCTGAGTTGGCTCGTCATGCCGTTTGGATGGTCCCGACAGATCGTGAGAGGATCAGGAGATTTGTTGATGGTCTTAACTATCATCTCCGTATTCTTATGAACCGAGAGAGGGTGTTGGTGCTACGTTCGAGGAGGTGGTCGATATCGCTTGTGAGATTAAGACGGTTTGCCATCAGGATCGAGAGGAGAGGGAGTCCAAGAGGCCTCGAGGATCGGGCAGTTACAGTGGTGCTCCTTCAAGGGTCTAGTTTTAGCATGGTAGAGGTCGTTCTTTCAGGCCTGCTCATTCAGCCCGCCCAGAGTATCGCGGGGCATCTTCAGGTCGTGGTTATCATGGGTCACAGCACGATCAGCCTTCACTTAGCGCCCTTCCAGCCCAGAGTTCATCTCGCGCCCCGTCAGCTCAAGGTTCTTCTATGCCGAGTGCATCAGCTGGTCACTCCCGTGCGAGGGGTTCCCTTCAATCCCTTTCTCTAGCACCTGGGAGTTGTTTTGAGTGTGGAGAGTTTGGACATGTGTGGAGGCAGTGTCCTCGTCGTATTGCTAATTCATCTCAGTAGAGGGGTCAGCCCTCGACATCTGCTCCAGTTACCTCACCACCCGTCCAGCCAGCTAGGGGTAGAGGTTAGGCAGCCAGGGGTCGCCCTAGAGGGGGAGGTCGATCAGGGGTTAGTCAGGCCCGTTTCTATGCACTTCTAGGCAGGCCAGATGCTACTGCTTTAGATGTTGTCATTACAGGTATTGTTTCAATCTACCATAGAGATGCCTCTGTATTATTTGATCCCGGTTCCACCTTTTCTTATGTGTCATCATACTTTTCCCGTTATTTGGGTATGCCCCGTGAGTTTCTTGCTTTACCTGTTCATGTATCTACCCCGGTGGGCGATACTGTTGTTGTAGACCGTGTGTACCGGTTATGTGTGGTGATGATTGGGGGTCTGGAGACCCGAGTAGATCTATTGCTATTGAGCATGGTGGATTTTGATGTCATTTTGGGCATGGATTAGTTGTCTCCATGTCGTGCTATTCTGGACTGTCATGCTAAGACAGTCACTTAGGCTATGCCGGGTGTACCGCGGATCGAGTGGCGTGGTGTGACTGATTATGTTCCTAGTAGAGTGATATTTTTCTTGAAGGCCCAACGTATGGTTGGGAAGGGTTGTCTTTCATATCTAGCATTTGTGAGGGATGTTGGAGCTGAGACTCCTAGTATCGATTATATCCCAGTTGTGAGGGATTTTTCCGATGTGTTTCCTACAGACCTGTCGGGCATGCCACCGGACATGGATATTGATTTTGGTATTGACCTGGTGCCGGGCACTCAGCCCATTTCTATTCCGCCATATCGTATGGCACCAGCATAGTTGAAGGAATTGAAAGAACAGTTTCAAGAACTCCTAGATAAGAGGTTCATTCGGCCTAGTGTGTCACCTTGGGGTGCACCAGTTTTGTTTGTGAAGAAGAAGGATGGCACGATGAGAATGTGCATTGATTATAGGCAATTGAACAAAGTAACAATTAAGAACAAGTATCCTTTGCCTCGCATTAATGATTTATTTGATCAGCTTCACGGAGCGAGAATGTTCTTCAAGATTGATCTCCGTTCGGGTTATCACCAGTTGAAGATCAGGGACTCAGATATTTTTAAGACTGCCTTCAAGACCAGATATGGTCATTATGAGTTCCTTGTCATGTCTTTCGGGCTAACCAATGCCCCAGCAGCGTTCATGCATTTGATGAACAACGTGTTCAGCCTTATATTGATTCGTATGTTATAGTATTCATTGATGATATTCTGGTGTACTCTCGTAGCTAGGAGGAGCACGCAGAGCATTTGAGAGTTGTGTTGCAGAGATTGAGGGAGGAGAAGCTTTATGCAAAATTCTCCAAGTGTGAGTTTTGGCTCAGATCAGTGGCTTCCTTGGGACACGTGGTGTCCAGCGAGGGTATTCAGGTTGATCCAAAGAAGATAGAGGCGGTTCAGGGTTGGCCTAGACTGTCCTCAGCCATAGAGATTCCTAGCTTTATCGGGTTGGTAGGCTATTATCGTCGGTTTGTTTAGGGATTCTCATCCACTGCATCGCCCTTGACCAAGTTGACTCAGAAGGGTGCTCCATTTGTTTGGTCGGATGAGTATGAGGAGAGCTTTCGGAAGCTCAAAACAGCTTTGACCACAGCTCCAGTATTGGTTTTGCCATAAGCTTCAGGTTCATATACCGTATATTATGATGTTTTGAGAGTTTGGATTGGTTGTGTATTGATGCAGGAGGGTAGAGTTATTGCTTATGCTTCTCGTCAATTGAAGCCCCATGAGAAGAACTACCATGTTCATAATTTGGCGTTGGCCGCCATAGTTCATGCATTGAAGATTTGGAGGCATTACTTGTATGGCGTATCTTGTGAGGTATTCACTGATCATCGCAGTCTTCAGCATTTGTTCAAGCAGAAAGATCGTAATTTGAGGGAGCGGAGATGGTTAGAGTTGTTTAAGGATTATGATATCACTATATTCTACCATTCGGGAAAGGCCAATGTGGTGGCCGATGCTTTGAGCCGAAAGGCAGTGAGTATGGGGAGTTTGGCATACATCCCAGTTGGGGAGAGACCTCTTGCAGTTGATGTTCAGGCCTTGGCCAATCGGTTCGTGAGGTTGGATATTTCGGAGCCCAGTCGGGTGTTGGCATGTGTGGTTTCTCGGTCTTCCTTATATGATCGCATCAGAGAGCGCCAGTTGATGATCTGCATTTGCTTGTACTTAAGGGCAGAGTTCAACATGATGATGCCAGAGATGTGACCATCGGTGACGATGGTGTGTTGAGGATGCAGGGCTGGATTTGTGTGCCCAATGTGGATGGGCTTAGAGAGTTGATTCTGGAGGAGGCCCATAGCTCGCGATATTCTATCCATCCGGGTGCCGCGAAAATGTATTAGGATTTGAGGCAGCACTAATGGTGGAGAAGAATGAAGAAAGATATTGTGGGATTTGTATCTCGGTGTCTCAATTGTCAGCAGGTGAAATATGAGCATCAGAAACCGGGTGGCTTGCTTCAGCAGATGATTATTCCTGAGTGGAAGTGGGAGAGGATCATTGTGGACTTTGTGGTTGGACTTCCTTGGACTTTGAAGAAGTTTGATGCTATTTGGGTGATTATGGATCGGCTAACAAAGTCCGCACACTTCATTCCTGTGTGTAATACATATTCTTCAGAGCGGTTGGTAGGGATTTATATCCGGGAGATTGTTCGGTTGTATGGTGTTCCGGTTTCCATCATCTCAGATAGAGGCACTCAGTTTACTTTGCAGTTTTGGAGAGCCATGCAGAGAGAGTTGGGTACCCAGGTGGAGTTGAGCACAGCATTTCATTTTCAGATAGACGGACAGTCCAAGCGTACTATTCAGATATTGGAGGACATGTTGCGTGCTTGTGTTATTGATTTTAGAGGTTCATGGGATGAGTTTTTGTCACTTGCAGAGTTTTTCTACAACAACAGCTACCAGTCGAGTATTCAGATGGCTCCGTATGAGGCTTTGTATGAGAGTCAGTATAGATCTCCAGTTGGTTGGTTCGAGCCCGGTGAGGCTAGACTATTGGGGACAGATTTGGTTCAGGATGCCTTAGAGAAGGTGAAGGTGATTTAGGAGAGACTTCGTACAGCGCAGTCGCGTCATAAGAGTTATGCGGATCGGAAGGTTTGAGATGTATCCTACATGGTTGGTGAGAAGGTCTTGCTGAAGGTTTCGCCCACGAAGGGTGTTATGAGATTTGAAAAGAAGGGAAGTTGAGTCCACGGTTCATTGGGCCTTTTGAGGTGCTTCGGAGGATTGGGGAGGTGGCTTATGAGCTTGCTTTGCCACCTATCTTGTCGAGTGTGCATCCGGTATTTCATGTTTCTATGCTCCGGGAGTGTATTGGGGATCCGTCTCATGTTTTGGACTTCAGCACGGTTCAGTTGGATGATGATTTGACCTATGATGTGGAGTTAGTAGCTATTTTGGGTCATCAGGTTCGGAAGTTGAGGTCAAAGAATATAGCTTCAATGAAAGTGTAGTGGAGAGGTCGGCCCGTAGAGGAGGCTACCTGGGAGACCGAGCGGGAGATGCAGAGCAGATATCCTCACCTGTTTGAGGCTTCAGGTATGTTTCTTGACTCGTTCGAGGACGAACGTTTGTTTAAGTTGGGGAGGATGTGACGACCCGGCCAGTCGTCTCATGAATTACTGCTTCGTTTCTCGTTTCTTTATGCCTCGTTAACCGCGTTTTATATGATCGAGTTGATTAGTTTGCGTTCGGAGTTGATTTGGTAAGAAATGAGACACTTAGTCTCTTTTAAGAAGGTTTAAGTTAGAAAGTCAACCGGATGTTGACTTATGTGATAGAGGGCTCGGATGTGAGTTCCGATGGTTCGGTTAGCTTCAGGAGGTGATTTATGACCTAGGAGTGTGATCGGAATTGGTTTTGGAGGGCCGGTGTAGAATTAGGCTTGAATTGCGAAGTTAGTATTTTGGCGATTTCTGGTTGGTAGGTGAAATTTTGATCCGAAGGTCGGAATGGAATTTCGAGATTTGTTGTAGCTTCGTTATGTCAATTGTGATGTGTGTACAAAATTTCAGGTCATTCGGACGTGGTTTGGTTGGGTTTTTGATCAAAAGCGTATTTCGGAAGTTTTTAGAAAAACTTAGGCTTGAATTCAATGTGAATTGATGGATTAGGTGTTGTTTGAGGTGTTTTGATGATTGGAACAAGTTCTAATGAGGTTTTAGGATGTGTTGGTGCTTTTGGTTGAGGTCCCGGGGGCCTCGAGTGAGTTTCGGGTGGTCAATCGGACCATTTTCTAAGTTGAAAAGTTGCAGATTTTGGGAGTCCAGGTGTTGCAGAAAATAACCCTTCACGTTCGTGAGGGGTATGTCGCATTCGCGTAGAAGGGATTTGGGAGTCAGGAATTTAAGCCTTCGCATTCGCGTTTGAAGGCTCGCGTTCGCGTAAGTCTAAGAGTGGATGCTTCGCGTTTGTATGAGTTTGCTCGCGTTCGCGTATAAAGAAATGTTCTCCAAGAGCAATTGTTCTTCGCGTTCGCGTAAGTGTAAAGCCTGAAGCATCGTATTCGCGGAGGGTAAGTCACGTTTGCATAAGGTTAATTTTGGCTAATTTAAAAATGTGCTTCGTGTTCGCGAGGCTAAAGTCGCGAACGCGATGAAGAGATATCAGAACTGGGCAGAAAGTTTATAAGACATTTCCTCCGCGATTTTGAGCTATTTTTCCACCGTAGTTGATCATTTTGAGAGCTTTTTGAGGGGGATTGAAGAGGGATTCAAGGATAATTGATTGGAGATAAGTTTTATGAATCAAAAACGTGATTCTATTGTGAAATTAACCTAGAAATTCATGGAATTTGAGCTAAAATTGGAAGAACTAGGGCTTGGGATTTTGAAATTGGGATTTGAAGGACATTTGAGGTCGGATTCGAGAACTTTTCGATTGTTTTCGCTTGGGTTTTGTTCCCTTAGCATATTGTGATGTATTCGTTCTGATTTTTGGATAGATACGATGCGCGTGGAGGCCGATTCGAGGGGCAAAGGCATCACGAGCTAGAGATTTCGCCGGTTCGAGGTGAGTAATGATTGTAAATAATGTCTTGAGGGTTTAAAACCCCAGATTGCACATCGTAGTGCTATATTAAGGTGAGACACGCGCTGGATGATGAGCGTGGGGTCTTTTACTAGTGGGGATTGTGACTTGATCCATCCCGATTGATGATTTTACCACGTATTTGACTGAAATTTATTTGTTATCATCACGATTTGGGCTGATTGCCATATTTGGGCTTCGTGCCAACTATTTGAACCCTTCGGAGATTTTTATCACTATTTCCTCACAGCTTTGACTTATTATTTGAACTCAATCCTGTTGATGTCTACTGTTTTACAAACTCAGCCACTTTTGCTCAGATTTGAAAACTTATATGATATTTCTAAATGATGTTTTGGGCTGAGAAATACTGTTTTACTAATGCCTGAGGGGTTTGTGATGATTTTCGGACTGAGTGAGGCCGAGGGCCATATGTAAGGATATGCTGAGTAATATGAGGCCGAGGGCCTGAGATACTTTATATACCACGAGGTGGCTTGAGTGATGTGAGGCCGAGTGCCGAGTGATGTGAGGCCGAGTGCCGAATCATGTGAGGCCGAGTGCCGAGTGATGATGCCACGAGGTTGCTTGATATAGCGCTTGGGTCGTAAAGGGCCCCTCCAGAGTCTGCACACCCACAGTGAGTGCGGGTACCTATTATGATCTGAGAGTGAGCCCGAGGGGCTGATACTGTTCTGAGTGATTGATACTGAGCCCGAGGGGCTGATACTGTACTAAGAGTGAGCCCGAGGGGCTGATACTATTCTGAGCCATTGATACTGTGCCCGAGGGGCGAATTTCTACTTGATATTTACCTATTAAAAATTTCCTATTTTACTTGTTTTAAAAAGGGGTTTCATTTGACTTCTTCACTGATTTACTGCCTTAAGTGATTTTACTGCTTAATATGGAATTTCTTTGTACCTTTACGTGTTTTCATAATTTCAGCCATCATTTATAATTATTACTCACTGAGTCAGAGTACTCACATTACTCCATGCACCATGTGTGCAGATTCAGGCATCGCAGAGTCCGCTCCTGAGTGCTGATTCTCCCAGTCCAGGCAGTGATTCGGAGACTACGAGGTAGTTGTTGGTGTTCGCAGCCCCGTGCCTCCCTTATCTTATCATTTTCATGTTTTTAGAACTATTGTATCGGATTTAGTGTTCAGTAGACTTGTATCCGCATTTCTTAGCTGCTCATGACTTATGACACCCCGGTTTGGGCTGTGTCTGGATGGTTTCTGTTATTAGTATCGTTAAATTCCGCAATTTATGAATATTATATTATGTTTTATTGCCTTTTATGATAATTAATTATTTGAAAGAGGTGTTCCGTTTTGGTCTGGCTAGACTTGTCTTCACGAGAGGTGTCATCACGACCGGGTTCGGGAATTGGGTCGTGATAAATTCCCAATCAAAAGTCGAAGTCTAGGTCTAAGAACTTTCTTCCAACTTTTCCCCAATTTTCTTCTCCAATCCGAAATTAAATGATGAATTCATATTTGGACTAATGGGTTACAAGCAAAAAGGAGTTAAGAATCGTTACCCAATTGATATCTCTAAAAATACCTCAAAAAATCTCGATCAAATCCGAACTCCCAAGCGTAAGTTTTGATAAAAATGGCTAAACCCTCGATTTTGAAATTTTATATTCTGCCCAGGTATTTCCTTCTTCGCGAACGCGGAAGGACCCTCACGTTCATGAAACACAACTTCGCTTGGTCCAGCTTTCCTTCATCGCGAATGCGATGCCCTAGTCGCAAACGCGGTGCACAATCTCCTCCTACGCGAATGCGGGAACACCATCGCGAACGCGTAGGTATAAGACCTCTCAGCTTCGCGAACGCGGGAGAAACTTCGTGAACGCGAAGCATTAAATCTCCCCCAGCCCCAGCTACTCTTCGCGAACGCGAGACACCACTCGCAAATGCGAAGAAGGAAACCAGAATTGGGCTGCTGCAATTTTCTGCAATTCTCTAAGTTCTAAAATGACCCGTTGAGCATCCGAAACACACCCGAGGCCCTCGGGACATCAACCAAACATGCCAACCAATCCTAAAATATCATTCAAACTTGTTCTAACCTTCGGAACGCTCAAGACAACATCCAAACACCAATTTTTCATCAGATTCAATCCTAAGAATTCCAAAAACTCTAAAAATACGCTTTCGATCAAAAAGTGTACCAAACCTCGTCTGAATGACCTAAAATTTGGCACACACGTCACATTAAATACTACGGAGCTACTCCAACTTCCGGAATTCCATTCTGACCCTCGGATAAAAATCTCACTATCGAACCGGAAACTTCAAAAATTCAACTTTCGGCATTTCAAGCCTAAATTAGCTACGGATCTCCAAAACACAATCCGAACACGCCCCTAAGCCCGAAATCACCCAATGGAGCTAAGGAACCATCGGATTTCCATTCCGAGGCCGTCTTTATACTATTCCAACTACGGTAAACTCTCCAACACTTGAGCTCTCATTTAGGGACTAAATGTCCCAAAATTCTCCGAAACTCAAACCGAACATCCCGGCAAATTAAAATAGCAGAAATAAACTTGGGAAAAAAAGTTAATAGGGGATCGGGGCGTTAATTCTTAACAGAGTCACGATATTGTGCACTTGTTGTTTTTGTACACATTGCGAATCGCGTCGCATGAAATGCACCTATGATTTACAACATATTTATTTTAGTTATTATTAGAAGTTGTGGTCGGGCCACATGAAATGCACACCCGAATTGGGGATTACGTATCGAGATTATGCCACGGGAGTCGTGCCCATAGTCACGATGATTTATTAATCGCGCCTAAATCAAGCTACGATATTCATGATTAAATCGTACTTGTGTCACGTGAATGTGTACACGATCACGATAATATATTTATTATGAGAACGTGCGTAAAAGCATACTAGTATCTTTGAATAATTCGATCTCATTCTTATACCAAGCTTATGTCCGATTTCCAATACCAGTGGCCCATTTATTTATAAAAAAAATAGAGAAACGGATCCAAAACTTATTCCACTCACATAGCCCACTTTAGCTGAAGACAGTGACCAATTTTCATTTAGTGCATAACAAGAGCACATGGCTCAATACCAAGTAACTACTATTTATAGTGTTTCTTGTTCTCAACTTTCATGAAAATACGATTAATAATAATTAAAATCAACACTAGAAAAAATAGGAGGAAAACATGAAACTGGGTCTTGTGTTCAGCAATATAATTATCACGCTCTATGTCACGACCCAAAATCCACTAAGGGTCGTGATGGCATCGCTGTCAGGCAAGCCAACCAAAATACTTAATTAAATTCTCTTTTTAAATATTTCTGAAATCACTTCTTTTATACGTTTAAACAATACATAGTAAATTCCTCTGAATAAATAATGAAACATTTAACAACTTTTAAAATTTCTGAATAAATCCTTAGACATCCCAGAACCCGGTGTCACAAGTGCATGAGCAATTTCTAAGAAATAATGTAATACAACAACCGTCCGGAATATAATATTGGACAGAAAATAAATACAGTAATCAGAAAGAGACTTGCTGGATGCGGGTCATCTCGGGAAGTGCAGCTCACCTAATTCTCCAAATCAACCATGCTGTTATGCCCACTAGGCCACCAGTGATGCATGTGCCTGTGCAACAAAAATGCACAGCAAGTGTAGTATGAGTATAAAAACAACGTGTACCCAATGAGTATCCCGTCTAACCTCGAAGAAGTAGAGACGAGAGGTCGACTTCGACACTCACTAGTGGTCCAATGATCATATAGTAAAAGTGTGAGAAATTCATGGATTTCATAAGCAAATTTAAAATCATAAAGCCAGAAAACAAGTAAACAACGTTTCAAATAATAAGGATTTCCAAAGATTTACTTTTCATTATCTTTATCAATTTATCTCTGGCCAGGAAAGGCAATTATCATGCTGAGGTCGTACGGCCCGATCCAAACGAAATGTAAAATGTGCACTGCCGAAGGTCGAACGGCCCGAACCATAGATGCATCTATTACCCCACTCGCGAATCATCCATGCGACGCGGTCAACATAAAATAAACAAACACCCTGCTCGCGAATCATACATGCGACGCAGATACACATAGAGTCACATATTCAAACAGTTAATCAAGACTTCAATAGGGAACAACTATCCAAGGAAAAATCCAAATTCTCCTTTTATTTAACGATTTAAGAAAAAAGGAGTTTAATCCTTTTAGAAATTCATTTACCAATTCGATAGAATTTAAGCAATTTAAACCGTCAATAGGATCACAAATATTTCCAAGTACAACATGTTTTTGGGTCCTAGACTAACCGGACAATAGCATAATAGTAGCTACGCACGGACCCTCGTCACCTCGTGCGTACGTAGCCCCTACAAATAGGAGCACATAACCAATTAACTCGCCTATGGGGACAATTCCCTCTTACAAGGTTAGAAAGGAGACTCATCTCGCTCCGAAGATCTATAACCGGCATTCCACGCTCTTCAGAAGACTCGAATCGATGCACAATGCTCCAAATTTAGCCAATAATTATGCAAATCCATTAATATATGTTCAATTACTCATTGCAATCCGTTTTGTAACAATTCCTAACCCCGATCGAAAAGTTGACAAAATTGCCCTCAGGCCCACGTGCCCGAATTCCGAAATTGTTCGAAGATAAAGTTTATTCATGAACTCACGAACTCAACTATATGATTTTCTCTTAATTTCATACCCAAAATCGTGGTCAAATCCAAGAATATTAATTTTCTAGGTTTTCCCTCAAACCCCAAGTTTCTACCAATTTCAATGTCCAAATCCGTATATAATCATGTATTTAACTAAAAACGAGCATAAATTACTTACCTCATGCTTGGTGGTGAAAATGGCACCTCAAAGTCGCTCCACAATCGGTTCCAATGGAAGAAATGGGGTTGAAATGAACCCAAGCCCCGATTTGAAGAACCTCACTGCCTCCAGCATTTCCGCACCTGCGGTCCCTTGACCGCTTCTACGGTTCTGCAGGTGCGAGCCAAACGCTGCTTCTGCGGTCCAGGGCTCCCAGCCCATTCCGCTTCTACGTCCTCTCCTCCGCAGATGCAGTCCTGCATCTGCGGCAAAATAACTACATCTGCGGTCCCAGCTAGGCCGTTCATTTCCGCTTCTGCGGCACGAAGGCCGCTTTTGCGGCTCTGCACCTGCGGCCCTAATCTCGAAGGTGTGGTTACACTAGCAACCAACAACTTCATCCCTTCCCAAAATTCCATTTTCGGTCCGTTAACCACCCGGAATACACCCGAGGCCCTCGGGACCCCAACCAGTCCCAAAACACATTACGGACTTGCTCGAGGCCTCAAATCATATCAAACAATGCTAAAACCACGAATCGGCCTCCAATCCAAGCTTAATGAACTTTAAAATTTCAAACTTCTACTTTTGATGGCTAAACCTATCAAATCACGTTCGATTGACCTCAAATTTTTCACACAAGTTATATTCATCATTATGGACCTGCTCCAACTTTCGGAATTGGAATCCGACCCCGATATCAAAAAGTCAAACTCTCGGTCAAACTTCTCAAAAACCTTCAAATTTCTATCTACGTACTCGAACGCTCGAGGAGCAACTAGATGAAGTAAAAGTCGCAATACAAAGACTAGCCAATTGAGCACAAGGTGTAGTTGACTACATTAGACGTGAAGATCAGGATTTCTATCTCAATTTCTAGAGTGAATATAGTAAGGTCAGACGTTAGATTGGGTGTGAATATCAAACAATTGGGTTGACTCCTGTCAAATTTCCTTCTTAAATTCCTAAATATATCCATAACAAAAGAAAGGAAGAGAAACTAAAGTAGTAAGTATAATATATAAGAAGCTTTTTCCAAAGGCTCGTGGTCTCTGATGACTACATTAGGCTAATCACTTTTTGCAGTTTTCATGCAACTCCTTGCCATATACCTTCCCCCAAACTACAAACTTGAACAAATATGAATATACCTTTCCCCTGTTTGAAAATTAAATCTTCAGACACACAATACACTACAAACATGAATATACCTCAGAGAAACCAAATTATCAAATTAGGAACTCCCAACCCAATAATCTTTCTATTGATCATACAAAAAAGAAACAAAATTATGAAATCTTTTACCAATTTAATATTAGAGAAGAAGGAGAAGAAGAAGAACTTAGAGAAGAAAAAGAACAACTCAGAAGAGGAGGCATATCTGGGATTCACAAATGAGCGAGGTTGAAAACTCGGGTAGATCTGCGATTCACGAACCAACAAATTTGCAACCTTTGATTTGAGAAAACACAGTTTTTGAGAGATGGATAGATGGAGGCGGAGTTGCGTTGTGTTTTTAGAGACTAGGGCAAAGTAGTTATGTTTTGGGAAAATAAAGAGTTTCTTTAATTTTAAGAATTTTTAACTTTAGTATATTAGTTTTGGCGCCTATTTTTTAGAAAATAATAATTTTTTAATATTTTAGTATTATATATGGCGGTATTCTCTCCCGCTCATGGCCCGTCAATTATAATTTGGGGCCAGTTACTAATTTCTTTAGCAACCAGATTTAGTACCTTCGCAATAAAATACACCTTTAAGGACCACAATATAATTCTGTCCCAATACATATACTTTTAGAGACGAGATTATTAACTCGTCCCTAAATGTTGGTTGCAGATAAAGCTTTTTCTTGTAGTGCCACCACATTTGTAAACACCAATAGCCTGTTTGGCCAAGCTGAAGAAATCAGCTTATTTTGAGAGGTGCTTTTGAAAAAAGTACTTTTGGAGAGAAGCAGTTTGTGTTTGGCTAATCGGCCTGAAAAGCACTTGTGAGAAATAATTTGTGTTTGGCCAAGCTTTTTAGAAAGTGCTTTTAAGTGTCAAATTACGAATAAGGACATGAATAGATTTACTTAATAATTAATATTATAAGTAAATAAATAATCTCAAAATTTTGTTATTACATGCAATAATTAAAAAAATTCATTTTATTTAAGTAAAATATGAAAATAAAATTAAAAAGTACTTAATTCTTTTAATATAAGTTAAATATAGTAAAATTCCTTCAACAAATATAAAAGAAATCACCCCTAAAGTCACAATATATTAGAAAGTTTTCCTGAAAATAAGATGAAATATTTATAAATTAATATTCTAAGTATTAGATTTAAGGGTTATTTTGGTATATACTATATTTTGTTAAGAGTATATTAGGTAAGAAGAAAAGCCAAAACTGTTTCTGCTTCTGCTTTTGGAAAGAAGCTACTTTTTTCTGCTTCTCTGAAACTGCTTCTGCTTCTCTGAAACTGCTTCTGCTTCTTCCCAAAAGCATATTTTTTTCCCCAAATAAGCTTGGCCAAACACCTCAAGTTAGGAAAAAAAGTGCTTTTGGGAAAAAACACTTTTGGCCTCTTGAGAAGCTTGGCCAAACAGGCTACAAGTCTCGTTACTCCATCGATTGATCCAAATCTGGACATTCATAGGCCAATTGCCCCCCCCCCCCCCCGCCGGAGATGAAATACTGAATCTCAAAATCATGCACTGAGAGAACTCCCTTCCAAATCATTCACTGCCCCACATATAGGCAAGTATCCTACTATCATGTCGATACTGTAGAATAACCAATCATGAGCAATCATAGCAATCTGTGCATAGCCTCAAAGCTCTCAGGAATACTATTATTGAGCTGAAATGACAAGATATCCTCCCACAAGGCAATGACAATAGCCCAATCAACAATACCGGGAGAAACATCCCGCACCACATATGTAGTGTCATTACAATCCTTCAATTCTCGATTTATAACCAGTGGTTCGCGTCGCGTAAGATTGAGTAGGAAGGAAACAAGGGCATAATCCTCAAGGAATCAAATTGCACGATGAGGAATCAAGAAGGGAAGTCCTTGTAGCCTCCCGAAGATAAGTACAGACGTCTTCGTACCGATCTGCGAGACTCTACTAGACTTGCTCATGGCTCGTGAGACCTAAGGGAACCTGGGGCTGACACCATGTTGTCACGACCCAAAATCCACTAAGGGTCATGATGGCGTCGGACACTACTGTCAGGCAAGCCAACCAAAATACTTAATTAAATTCTCGTTTTAATTATTTTGAAAACTATGATTTTCCTTCAATTTTACCAGTAAAAGATAATCGTTCAAATCAAATATGAACGTTAAGCAGTCAATACAAGATACCCTATAATCATCCCAGAACCCGATGTCACAAGTGCATGAGCATTTACTAAGGAAATGAAATAAAATATAGTAATTGTCCGGAATACAAGGTGGATAGTAATGACAACACCGTAAAATACTTTGAAGGGGACTCTGTTGGTTGCGGGTCATTTCGATAAATGCAGCTCACCTAAGTCTCTATATTAACCATGCCGCTATGCCACTAAGCCACTAGCCACATATGAACCTGTGCAACAAAAATGCACAGCAACTGTAGTATGAGTACGAAAACAACGTGTACCCAATGAGTATCCCGTCTCATCTCGAAGAAGTAGATACGAGAGGTCGACTTCGACACTTACTAATGGTCCAATGATAATATAGTAAAAATATAAGGAGATCAGCGAATTTAATAAAACAACAATTATAATTCATAAAGCCAGATAGCAGGTAAACAACTTCCCAAATAATAATGGATTTCCAAAGATTTGCCTTTCATTATCTTTATCAATTCTCCGGCCAGGAAAGGCAAATGTCAACATCTATAAATCTCAAGCAACAATACAAGCATGCGCATATCATGCAGAGGTCGTACGGCCCGATCCAACATAAATGTAAAATGTGCACTTCCGAGGGTCAAACGGCGCGAACCATAGATACATCTATTACCCCACTCGTGAATCATCCATGCAACGCGGTCAACATAAAATAAACAAACACCCTGCTCACGAATCATACATGCGACGCAGGTACACATAGAATCACATATTCAAACATTTAATCAAGACTTCATTAGGGAACAACTATCCAAGGAAAATCCAAATTCTCCTTTTTAAACGAATTAAGAAAAATGAAGTTTAATTCTTTTAGAAATTCTTTTAGAAATTCAGTTACCAATTCGATAGAATTTAAGCAATTCAAACCACCAATAGGATTAAAAATATTTCCAAGTACAACATGCTTTTGGGTCCTAGACTACCCGGACAATAGCATAATAGTAGTTACGCACGGACTCTCGTCACCTTGTGCGTATGTAGCCCCCACAAATAGGAGTACATAACCAATTAACTCACATATGGGAACAATTCCCTCTTACAAGGTTAGAAAGGAGACGCACCTCGCTCCGAAGATCCAATTCGGCATTCCACGCTCTTCCGAAGACTCGAATCGATGCACAATGCTCCAAAACTAGCCAATAATTATGCAAATCCATTAATATATGTTCAATTACTCATTACAATCCGATTTAAAGTAATTCCTAACCCCGATCAAAAAGTTGACAAAATTGCCCTTGAGCCCACGTGCCCGGATTTCGAAATTTTTTGAAGATAAAGTTTACCCATGAACTCACGAACTCAACTATATGATTTTCTCTTAATTTCATACCCAAAATCGTGGTCAAAATCCAAGAATATCAAATTTCTAGGTTTTCCCTCAAACCCCAAGTTTTCTACAAATTTTCATGCTCAAATCCGTAACAAAACCAAGTATTTAACGTCTAATGAGTGGGAACAACTTACCTTGGCATAGATGAAGAAAATCTCTCTTTTGAAAGCTCCAAAATCGTCCAACCCGAAGTGAAAATAGGTGGAAATGAACCCAAAATTGATTTTTAAAGAGAGCTCACTGCCTCCAGTCCTTTCGCACCTACCGTCTCTTGACCGCTTCTGCGGTCCCGCAGGTGCGGTCCAATTGCCGCTTCTGCGGTCCGGGGCTCCCAGCCCATTTCCGCTTCTGCGCTCCTTCTTCCGCAGGTGCGGTCCCGCTTCTGCGGTGACCTGACCGCTTCTGCGGTTCCAGCTTTCACCCTTCACCACCGCATCTGCACCCCTTTGGCCGCTTTTGCGGCTCCGTACCTGCATCCAAATCTTCGCAGGTGCGGTTATACCAGATATCAACTGCTTCAGCTATTCTTCCAAATTCTAATTTGATCTGTTACCATCCAGAATCCACCCGAAGCCCCCGGGACCCCGTCCAATCATACCAACCAGTCCCAAAACATATTATGGACTTGCTTGAGGCCTCAAATCATATCAAACAATGCTAAAATCATGAATCGACCTCCAATCCAAGCTTAATGAATTATAGAATTTCAAACTTCTACATTCGATGCTGAAACCTATCAGATCACGTCCGATTGACCTCAAATTCTGCACACAAGTCATATTCGACATTACGGACCTGCTCCAACTTTCATAATTGGAATCCGACCCCGATATCAAAAAGTCAAACTCTCGGTCAAACTTCTCAAAAACCTTTAAATTTCTATCTTTAGCCAAATGACTTCAAAATGACATATGGACCTCCAAATTCACTTCTGATCGCGCTCCCAATACTAGAATCACCATACGGTGTTACTCCCAGACTCAGAATCCCGAACGGACATCGATAATACTGAAATGCATTTCAACCCAAACTTATGAAATTCTTCCAAAATGCTAACATCCACAACAGGCGCCGAAATGTTCCCGGGTTTTCCAAAACCCAGTCCGGACATACGCCTAAGTCCGAAATCATCATACGAACCTGCTAGAACCTTCGAATCCCAATTTCGAGGTCGTTTACTCAAAAATCCAACCTTAGTCAATTCTTTCAACTTAAAGCTTCTAAAATGAGAATTCTCTTTCCAAATCAACTCCGAACTTCCCGAAATTCAATTCAGACTATGCGCACAAATCATAATACCTTAAGTGAAGTTGCTCATAGCCTCAAACTGCTAAATGATGCGCTAGAGCTCAAAACGACCGGTCGGGTCGTTACATGCTCTCCCACTTAAACATATGTTCATCCTCGAACGTGCTAAGAACTATGTTAGAGTTGTCCGAAATCACTGTTTAACACCTTGAGCACCTACCCGTGCTGCCACAACTCCACCGAGCACATTAGCTCAAGCAAATCTGAAGATATCCTCTTTCATTCAAGCAAATAAGCTTAGAGCCCAATTCCAACATCCGGAATTCTCTGCCAGGACTGTTTCCAACATACGATCACCACATCAATCACTACACGTTGTACCCAAACATGACTGCATACCTTTGTTGAATTCTCACCTTGCAACACTTTACTCATAGGACCACAATAACAACCTTTGATCAAATTAGTCGAAATTTCACGAATAAGATGCTCCATTGAACCTCATAACATACATAGGTCTTGCTCTAACTCTTACAATACCGCCATGACGGAAGAGATATATAGAAATTCACAACCAGCTGCCAAATCAACAGATCATTAGGTCTATACTCCTGACAAGAACCATCACCTCATTCCAAACCAAATAATGGTCTTAGCTCCTTAATATACTTCATATAATCAGATTGCACTTATCCTAAATCCAATGACCTCGTCTCACCCAGTACAAACTGCTCAGGCGATAAGCCACCCCAGACATGATCAAAAGCCTCATATGATGCCACAATATGCCAATAGGCTACCAATTTGAACGCGATACAAAAGGAAAACGAACTCTGAGAAGGAAATCCAATTACCCCGCTCGCGAATCATACATGCGACGCGGGCACATAGCTAAATGAGCTTTCCTCAGAAAAATAGGAAACAAAACACATAAAACAGATACAGGGAACTGTACTCAACATCACACTATTGCGGCGCGCAACCCAATTCAAACAACATACCCATGGCGGCGTACCACCCGATCCACACATAAAACTCACATAAGGAGAAACACACCGAGCTAGATTGCTCATTACATCAAAATACCAAATGTCAATCACCAGCATGTCAAGTGCATAATACCATCCCTGGGGAGACATATAGCGCTATAAGCTACAAACTCAAGCACAACTGAGGTGTGATATACGATCTGAATCTCAAGAGTCATTCTGCTCATATAACAACATCTCTACGCAGAACCTAGACACATAAGAAATTCACCAAGCTGTCTCACGACTCACACAGTGCAATACATCATTACTTGAAATAGCTGACGACGAGATAACACCCAACTACTCTTCCATAAGGAGCGCATTGCTGAAATGAACACATCTGGCCTGATATAGAGCCTATATTCACATTTAATCCATCCACAGACCTCAAGCTGATTCTGATCGCACTGAGCTAAGCTAATAACCTTGCAAAGGTCCATAATAACTCCCCTTTTCTCATAACACACAAGAGCAACCATCATAACCGAAGTAATCCTCCACAGTCCACAACCCAATAGACCGAGTGCCCTCCAAGCGTCAATCCTCAATTTAAAGTCATCACCACAATCTTCATACTTGGTTTAACTCCTCAATCAATCAAGTGACTACATGCCACACTTATACAACCTTCCCGTGGGGCATGCTCCCACAACCTTCCGTAACGGATAACAGGTCTGTACATCTAAACCACCAGCTGCACTACACTAAAAAGCGATCAAGAATCCTTAACCAGGATGCAAAGCCTTTTTCACAAATCACCGATCTCAGGTGATGCTGAAGACAATACCAACTTACCTTAAACACCGAAACTCCTTTCCTTCTCATCCGAGCTCGTGACATCCTTGTCAACACCGAACTGCAACCTTGATCCTCACTTCAAATTCCATACCACTCACTATACCCAACATGCCAATATACGATAGAACACATTTTTCATCATAACTTCGGAACCACTCATAGATTAACACTTCATCATATAAACACTTTTCACTTAACTCACTTCAGGAGATCCATAGCAACACACAGGTGAATTCTCATAATCGTGGAATATGCAAATCTCTAAGTAGTGGTCTAAGCCACCATAATAGGCCATAACAATAGAATACTTCTAAATAATATCAATTACAGCGGTCGACCGGTCTCACACATACCATCACGAATCACTTGCATAACTCGGTCACGCTGAAAGAACTAATCACTACCACCAATATGCCAATTCAACTATGGCTAACCACTCTATCTTCTTCCAATTTATCCTTGATTGCCTTAGAATAATAATAACTTCATTCAACACATAACACACTCCACCCGCACTTATCCCGAGTGACCTTGAATCACGAGACCATTTGTCTCAAATCCCACGAACCATTTCATATTTCCCAAATGCTACACTGCCAGTCAAAACATCGTAGAACATTCTGGGCCTCTTCTCATAAGCTTCTACAAAGCTTGATTCTTAACCGTACCTATAGGCTCGAAATCATTAGGCACCACGCTTTAACTTTTGAATTCACTAGGACCGCTGATGAGAGCCACCCACTCTGACTTGGCCCCGAATATAATCAACTCCACGAATCTCCTAAAACATGAATACCCTCACGGAGAAGCACCCGACAGAATCACTTCCCTTGAACCTCGAATCTATACAAGGCATAAATCCTGAATCCTTTCCCAAGTCTGAACATGAGCCGATAAGGCCAACCATAGCACACCTTTAACAATTCCTTTGCTCAAATTACCACTTATGTTCTTTTCCCGTAGCTGAAATAACCCATCAATGTGTTAATAACCAGAAACCTCGCAAGTAGTTAACCATGCAACCCGATCATAGGCGGTGGGACTCTCCCACTTAGCTTGAAGCCACTATTACACAACTCTGGAACCCACCAAGATTTTTTCTCTCTTATTGACATGACTTGCACAATCGAACCACTAGATTCCTTGAAATCTTTCCGTTAATATCTCATGGACACTATATATCTCTAGCAACATCCACATATTCGACCTCTTACCGGAATGGCCAGTAAAATCCTCCGCAAAAGCTCACCAACCATGCGACTGATAACCTGCTCACAGGGAATGACCCTCCCGTGAAAATCACTTTCCGACATCTTCCAATGCTGCTGCATGGGGTACAATCACTACGATATCAATAACTCATCCTGAGTCTGAGCTTACTCTCTAGCTAGACAAGTCTATACACCCCTCATGGACATAAATTAGATGTGCGGTAACATCCTTCCAATTCAAAGTTATGTTGTATTCTTCTTTGTTTCAAGTAGATCTTTTCCGTTATATGAAATCTCCTGCCGCATAATAGCCCATGCTCCAAATTAAATCCGTAGGCCCCAATCACCAATCTTTAAAATTCCCAAATCATTCCAAACTCTCCTCAAGGTGTATGGTCATCCTACCACCAAGCCCATATGCAACTCCGCCACTCTCCTACTTTGGCAGAACTTACCCCTTTAATCGACTACTCAACCCTTGCTTCTTATAACTGGCCTTCTAGAAATTTTAACCACCGCCTGAAACTTCTCACATGTCCTTCCTCATCTTTTGCTGCTCAGTTGTTGCCTTAAATTAAATCTATCTTCGTAGCACTTGAACCCATGAATCGCTACTAACTTTAAACCTTTCTGAAGATCATCTTTCTCGAGCCGCCAACATTAGAAACACCGATTCAATCCTGAACCACTGCACCCCGCAATCTCTGACAGTCATTTCTCCAATATTATTTTACAATATATTACCCCAAAGGAAAATTGTAGAAGAACATAACACTGGAGAACTTAACACATTCAATCGAGGGTGACGATACCACGTCGCAGATGAAAATTCTACCACACTTAAAAACACCAAGTCTCGTTACTCTATCGATTGATCCAAATCTGGACATTCATAGGCCAATTGCTTCCCCCCTACGCCGGAGATGAAATACCGAATCTCAGAATCATGCACTGAGAGAACTCTCTTCCAAATCATTCACTGCCCCACATATAGGAAAGTATCCTACTATCATGTCGATAATGTGCGATAACCAATCATGAGCAATCATAGCGATCTGTGCATAGCCTCAAAGCTCTCAGGAATACTGTTACTGACCTGAAATGACAAGATATCCTCCCCAAGGCAACGACAATAGCCCAATCAACAATACCGGGAGAAACATCCCGCACCACATCTGTAGTGCCATTACAATCCTTCAATTCTCAATTTATAACCAGCGGTTCGCATCGCGTAAGATTGAGTAGGAAGGAAACAAGGGCATAAGCCTCAAGGAATCAAATCGCACGATGAGGAATCAAGAAGGGAAGTACTCCTAACAGCCCTGTAGCCTCCCGAAGATAAATACAGACGTCTCTGTACCGATCCGCAAGACTCTACAAGACTTGCTCATGGCTCGTGAGACCTAAGGGAACCTGGCTCTGATACCATGTTGTCACGACCCAAAATCCACTAAGGGTCGTGATGGCGCCGAACACTGCTGTCAGGCAAGCCAACCAAAATACTTAATTAAATTCTCGTTTTAATAATTTTGAAAACTATGATTTTCCTTCAATTTTACCAATAAAAGATAATTGTTCAAATCAAATATGAATGTTAAGCAGTTAATACAAGATACTCCATAATCATTCCAGAACCCGGTGTCACAAGTGCATGAGCATTTACTAGGAAATGAAATAAAAAACAGTAATTGTCCGGAATACAAGGTGGACAGTAATGACATCACCGTAAAATACTCTGAAGGGGGCTCTGCTGGCTGCGGGTCGTATCGATAAATGCAACTCACCTAAGTCTCCGTATCAACCATGTCGCTATGCCACTAAGCCACTAGCCACATATGAACATGTGCAACAAAAATGCACAGCAAGTATAGTATGAGTACGAAAACAACGTGTACCCAATGACTATCTCGTCTAATCTCGAAGAAGTAGAGATGAGAGGTCAACTTCGAGACTTACTATTGGTCCAATGATAATATAGTAAAAATGTGAGAAGATCAAGGAATTTAATAAAACAACAATTATAATTCATAAAGCCAGATAGCAGGTAAACAACTTCCCAAATAATATTGGATTTCCAAATATTTACCTTTCATTATCTTTATCAATTCTCCGGCCAGGAAAGGCAAATGTCAACATCTAAAAATCTCAAGCAACAATACAAGCATGCGCATATCATGTTGAGGTCGTACAGCCCGGTCCAATATAAATGTAAAATGTGCATAGTCGATGGTCGAACGGCGCGAACCATAGATGTATCTATTACCCCGCTCGTGAATCATCCATGTGACGCAGTCAACATAAAATAAACAAACACCCTGCTCACGAATCATACATGCGACGCAGGTACACATAGAATCACATATTCAAACATTTAATCAAGACTTCATTAGGGAACAACTATCCAAGGAAAATTCAAATTCTCCTTTTTTAATGATTTAAGAAAAATGAAGTTTAATCCTTTGAGAAATTCATTTAAGAAATTCATTTACCAATTTGATAGAATTTAAGCAATTCAAACTGCCAATAGGATTACAAATATTTCCAAGTACAGCATGCTTTTGGGTCCTAGACTACCCGGACAATAGCATAATAGTAGCTATGCACGGACTCTCGTCACCTCGTGCGTACGTAGCCCCCGCAAATAGGAGCATATAACCAATTAACTCCCCTATGGGGACAATTTCCTCTTACAAGGTTAGAAAGGAGACTCGCTTTGAAGATCCAATCCGGCATTCCACACTCTTCCAAAGACTTGAATTGATGCACAATGCTCCAAAAGTAGCCAATAATTATGCAAATCTATTAATATATGTTCAATTACTCATTACAATCTGATTTATAATAATTCCTAACCCCGATCAAAAAGTTGACAAAATTGCCCTCGGGCCCACGTGCCCGGATTCTGAAATTTTTCGAAGACAAAGTTTACCCATGAATTCACGAACTCAACTATATGATTTTCTCTTAATTTCATACCCAAAATCGTGGTCAAAATCCAAGAATATCAATTTTCTAGGTTTTCCCTCAAACCCCAAGTTTTCTAAAAAATTTCATGCTCAAATCCATAACAAAACCATGTATTTAACGTCTAATAAGTGGGAACAACTTACCTTGACATAGATGAAGAAAATCTTTATTCCGAAAGCTCCAAAATCGTCCAGCCCGAAGTGAAAATGGGTGGAAATGAACCCAAACTCGATTTTTAAAGAGAGCTCACTACCTCCAATCCTTTCGCACTTGCAATCTCTTAACCGATTCTACGGTCCTGTAGGTGCAGTCCAATTGCCGCTTCTGCGGTCCAGGGCTCCCATCCCATTTTCACTTATGCGCTCATTATTTCGTAGGTGCGGTCCCGCTTCTGCGGTGACTTGACCGCATCTGCGGTCCCAGCTTTCACCCTTCACCACCTCATTTGTGCCCCTTTGGCCGCTTCTACAGCTCCGCACCTGCGTCCAAATCTTCACAGGTGAGGTTATACTAGATATCAACTACTTCATCTATTCTTCCAAATTCTAATTCGAACTGTTAACCATCCGAAATCCACCCGAGGCTCCCGGGACCCCATCAAATCACACCAACTAGTCCCAAAACACATTACGGACCTGTTCGAGACCTCAAATCATATCAAATAATGCTAAAATCATGAATCGACCTCCAATCCAAGCTTAATGAACTTTAGAATCTGAAACTTCTACATTCGATGCCGAAACCTATCAGATCATGTTCGATCTCAAATTTTGCACACAAGTCATATTCGGCATTACGAACCTGCTCCTACTTTCGGAATTGAAATCCGAACCTGATATCAAAAAGTCAAACTCTCGGTCAAACTTCTCAAAAACCTTCAAATTTCTATTTTTAGCCAAATGACTTCAAAATGACCTACGGACCTCCAAATTCACTTTTGATCACACTCCTAATACCAGAATCACCGGAGCTACTCCCAGACTTGGAATTCCAAACGGACATCGATAACACTGAAATGCACTTCAACCCAAACTTATGAAATTCTTCCAAAATGCTAACTTCCACAACAGGCGCCGAAAGGTTCTCGGGTTTTCCAAAACCCAGTCCGGACATATGCCCAAGTTCGAAATCATCATACAAACCTGCTAGAACCTTCGAATCCCGATTCTGAGGTCGTTTACTCAAAAATCCAACCTTAGTCAATTCTTTCAACTTAAAGCTTCTGAAATAAGAATTCTCTTTCCAAATCAACTCCGAACTTCCCGGAATTCAATTCCGACCGTGCGCACAAGTCATAATACTTGAAATGAAGCTGCTCATGGCCTTAAATTGCTGAACAACGTGCTAGAGCTCAAAACGACCGGTCAGGTCGTTACATCTAAAATCCCTCAAAAATTATTTTTGATCTATTTTTAGGAGTTATTTCCATGCGAGGCAAAAATTAGGTGCTCACAACAGCCCCTCTTTGCTCGAAAACATGAAGAGTTTTCGGGCAAAGATAAAGTGAGTAATTACGAGCAATTTTTGCCCGTTTGATACTCCATTTGGAAGTATTTTGAAAAAGTTTGATCGAACCTTGCTTCAGAGGTTGGCTACATATCCTTGGCTATAAAGGAATCAGGTCGGTATAGTTCTGGAAGTATTGGTAGTTGGGACTACCGAGAAACTGTGATTTCACTAATGTTGCTATTGTTTCTGCTTGCTGAGCTCCTTATTACACGAAGGAGCTAAACCTATCAACTACGAGTTACAAGATTCCTATCTATGAATCTTCTGAAGCTTGATCTTGAGTCTTGGCTGGTTCTTCCTACAGACTCTGATCTGAATCTTGATGCTCGTTAGCTACAATCGCCGGTTCATTCTTCTTCAGCTTTTTGGATCAAGGTGGGACATGCAAAGCATGAAACTTCAATCATATCTTGAGCAGTCCGCATCTTTTCTCCACTTTACACTTAGAGTTCAACTTCTTTTCTTGTTCTTCTTTTCTTTTATTTGGGTTGAGACTTCTTCTTTTGGTCATCTCAAACCTTGTGTCTCACGGTGGAAACCTATTCAGGCACTAGAGCAAACAAATGAACGAAATTTTCTGCCCCAGTTTTCACTAGGAAAATTTTGTGAGTTATTTGTAACAAAAATCTAAACTATTTCTTTATTGAAAGCAATAAAATCAAGATTGTGTATCCTTGGGAAAAAGATATTAGGGAGTGGAGCCCTATATTTATAATGAAATCAACTAGGGAGTGTAGACCCTATGTTGGAAAAGAGACTAGGGAGTGGAGCTCTATATCTAAACTAAAATCAACTAGGGAGTGGAGACCCTATATTGGAAAAACGACTAGGAAGTGGAGACCATATGTCTAACATATAATCAACTAGGGAGTAGAGACCCTATGTTGGAAAAGCGACAAGGGAGTGGAGACCCTATGTCTAAATTAAATTCAACTAGGGAGTGGAGACCCTATGTTGGAAAAGCAAACTAGGGAGTGGAGACCCTATGTCTAAAGTAAATTCAACTAGGGAGTGGAGACCCTATGTTGGAAAAGCAGACTAAGGAGTGGAAACCCTATGTCTAAAGTAAATTCAACTAGGGAGTGGAGACCCTATGTTGGAAAAGCGACTAGGGAGTGGAGACCCTATGTCTAAAGTAAAATCAACTAGGGAGTGGAGACCCTATATTGGAAAGCAGACTAGGGAGTGGAAACCCTATGTTGGAAAGCACACTAGGAAGTGGAGACCCTATGCCTAAAATAAAATCAACTATGGTGTGGAGACCCTATGTTGGAAAAGCGACTAGGGAGAGGAGACCCTATGTCTAAAATAAAATTAACTAGGGAGAGGAGACCGTAGTTGGAAAAGCAGACTGGGGAGTCGAGATCCTATGTCTAAAATCAAATTAACTAGGGAGTGGAGACCCTATGTTGGAAAAGCATACTAGGGAATGGAGACCTTATGTATAAAATAAAATCAACTAAGGAGTGGAGAACCTATGTTGGAAAAGTATATTAGGGAGTGGAGACCCTATGCCTAAAATAAAATCAACTAGGGAGTGGAGAACCTATGTTGGAAAAGCAGACTAGGGAGTGGAGACCTATGCCTAAAATAAAATCAACTAGGGATTGGAGACCCTATGTTGGAAAAGCAGACTAGGGAGTGGAGACCATATTCCTAAAATAAAATCAACTAGGGAGTGGAGACCCTATGTTGGAAAAGCAGACTAGGGAGTGGAGACCCTATGTTGGAAATAACGTATCTAGATATTGGGGACCCTAGGCTACCATGATTTTGAATTTTTCTTCTTCTTCTTCTTTTTTTTTTTTTTTGTTTTAAGAAAATGAGTAAAAATGTAGGAAAGAATTTGGAGGAGACCTCCCTTTTGGATTGATTATTGCTGCAAAGTTATTTCTAGCCCTTGCGTAGTTTCTCTTTGGTTGCACCTGCTTCTTGCAAAGTTGCTCTAGATTGCAGTTGTTTCATGTTTTCAAACAAATAACAATTGTTAGTTTGAAACGATGGTTGGTTTTGTGGCCTTGATTGTTTCAATCACTTGATCTCGGCCCGGTTTCTTTGATGAAGATCTCAATTGCAACTGCTCGTTTCCTGGGGACCAATTTTATTTCAGACCCTGAGAACCTCTGGTTTTTCCAGATTTTGCCATGACGGTTGGTCGGTGGAACTCAACCTTTCCGACTTTATTTTTGCCTTCGTAGTCCTTTCATTTTTGACTTGTTGTTTTTCTTTTTCTTTTTTTTCTAACCATTCGGAGCATTGGGGATCTTTTGGCTCCTCAAACTTGTTGCAACGGCTAGTCGCTTGGGACTTAACCATTTCTAACTTTATTTCGCCTTTATAGGCCTTTCATTTCTGGCTTCTTTCTTCCAACTTCAATTTTAGAGCATTTGGGGTACCTCAGCTTTTTCAAATCTTTGCCGAGATGGTTAGCCATGTGGGACTCAACATTTTTAACTTCATTTTGCCTTTGTGGGCATTTGACTTTGATTTCCTTTCTTTTCAGGAGTTTTTCAATTTCAAAACATCAGCCGTCATAGCCGATCGAGGTTGACTTGATGCCCCGACGAGGCTGGGTGCCCTTTTGCATATTAGCTTGTATAATGAGAACCCTGTAAATTAGTCTTACCATCCTTTCTTTGTCTTAGTTTTGGAACAGAGTTTGACTGAAAGGGATTCAAAAAAAATAAACAATGGAATGGAGAATGAGTTTAAAACAAGAAGTGTCCCTTTCGAGGAAAGGAAATAAGGACTTATCTGGAGTACATGCGAACATCAATGAACATGACATGCCTTTTCGACTGGATGTCGGATCTGTGCAAATCGTCCGACTCTCAGAAATTCATCACAACTTTTGCCTCAAAATCAAGAAACCTTGCCAGGACCTTGTCGATGCCGATGGCTGTGAGGATCCTCTTTTCGATCAGGGGTGCCTTTTGCGGGTTTTCATGAGCTAACCTCTCTCATTTCTCTTCTCACCATAGCCTTATAGTGCTCATTGCGAGTTTTCACTAACAAGACTATCTCATTTTCCATTTCTCTGCTTACCATCGCCTTACGGTGCCCGTGTGGTTTTCACCAATAAGACTCTCTCAATTTATTTCTCTCATTTTTATTGCATCGAATCCAAGTAGTTGTATTCTCTGATCCTTGAACATTCTCACCGATTGATCGGAAGGACTTGAAAGGATTTGGGTAAAAATGATTTGGATTGAATTACAACTTTGGAACCATTCAAGCGGGATCATCGCCAAACCATTATAATATCTGCCCCAGTTTCACTTTTGGGGAATTTAGATTTTTATTTTGGTGTGACTGAACCCCAGAGAGAGACTGCCTATGTATCCTTTCGGAATAAAGCTGAACGTAGTTCAGGAAACTTTGTTTTTGATTTTCTTTTGTTTTTCTATTTCGTTTTGTTCTCTCTTACCTTTTCCTTTCCTATTTTCCTCTTTTTTCATTTCATTTTCTTTGTCTTTTCTTCCTCTTTTTTTTATTGTATCTTTCTTTTTCTTCTCCTTTTTTTTCACTTTTCATCTCATTTTTTTTTAATTTTGTTTTTCAATAACTCTTTCAGGTTCCAACGAGGGTAATCAAAGAACAGTAACCGGCTGAAAGGGTTTGCAAAGGGTTGATAGTGTTTGGGTAACGAGAATGAAAGCCTTTGTCATCCCAACCGGAGAATATTAGTACTATATGGAGGATACAATATAGTACCTTTTGACTGCATTTGCATTGACAGTTATTTCAAGGACATTTCCTTCGATGTGTCCCAAGTACAAGCACTTTTTTGGCAGTACTCTTGTTGCAATGTATGGACCTTTCCAATCCGGGAACCAATTTTCCTTCAGTTGTTCCAACTCTTTGTTTTATTTCCTTAAACTTTATCTTCATTGCGATCTAATCCTTAATTCATTATTTCGAGGTCTGACAGCTTTCAGGATCTGGGCATGAAGTCCGTAAGCATGTCATGTTATTGAAATCTGCATTTAACAGAACTAAAAAGAGAATAAGAAAGAAAAATGACAAGATTAAGAAAGAGACATTCCTGGACAATGAAATATTAATTTCATTTGATTTTTGATTTTTGATTTTTTTTTCTTCTTTTTTTTCAATTTTTAAAGATAGAAGGGTTTACATCAGAAAGTAACACAATAAGGTAAAACATCCGGATCATACCCTGAGATAATCCGAACGCAAAAAGGATAGCAAGACTGGCTACTAAGACTCTCGTTTGAGGGGGAACTTTCATGCTTGGCGACCATTTTTTGCCTTTTCTTCTGTCTCGGCAATGGATGTAACAGCCTTCAGTGCCGGATCAAATTCCTTAGCTTCACAAACATTCCGACTATTGGCCCGATATTGTGGGCAGGCAATAGATTGTTCATCACATCAGGAGCTTCTTCATCCTAAAAAATGATTTTTTCAGCTTCAATCAAATCTTCAACTGCCCTTTTGAGGTTCCAACAGTCCTCTGTATTGTGTCCCACTACCCCAGAGTGGTATTTACATCTAGCATCAGCTCGGTGCGAGGGTAACTCGGGGTTCGGCCGGTTTGGGGCCAGTGGCTGCAATAGATCTAGCCCGATTAGCTTTTGGAACAAGCTTGAATACGATTCACCAATAGGGGTGAACTGATTCTTTCTGAAAGGCTCTCTTGGGCGAGGATTGTACTGGGGAATATTTGGTTGGGGATTATATGGAGCTTGGTAAGGATGGATATTTATGGGAGGTGGAGCTCGGTTTTTTGTATGATATTATGGCCACGTATAAGGTTGCGCGTTCATCACCACATAAGGAGGTGGTTCCACGACATAAGTAGCATCTTGAAGGGGATAATAGTGTGGTGGGACCATAGGAGGCACATATGATTGGCTGAATGACATGCGCGACCCCCTCGAGCTTAAAGCCATCATGGCTCCCTCTTCACTTCCATCATTGTTCATCAAACCCTCCGAACCATTCTGAGCAGCCTATGATGTAGCCTTAAAAGCAGCATGACTCAAGATTCGACCTGTTTTCAACCATTTCCCAATTTTGATAGCCTCAGCGAACGGCTTGCCCATAGAGGACATCATGTTCTGGAAGTAGTTCGCCTCTTGGTCTTGTAGAAAGACCGTGACCATTTCAATTTCGTCCATTGGAGGCTTTACCCTAGCAGCTTGCTCACACCATTTGACGACATATTCGTGAAAGCTTTTCGCGGTTTTCTTTTTCAAATTGGACAAAGAGTTTCTATCGGGAGTGATGTTCACATTATATTAGAACTGGCGAACAAAATCTCGAGCCATATCATCCCACACATGCCAATGGGTAATTTCTTGATCCGTATAACTCTCAAAAGAGATTCCGGTGAGGCTTTACCCAAAATAGGCCAATAGCAGCTCCACTTTTCCACCAGCGCCTCTCAACTGGTTACAGTATCATTTCAGGTGAGCGACCGGGTCTCCGTGCCCGTCGTACTTTTCCAATTTTGGCATCTTAAAGCCAACCGGCAAGTAGACATGGGGAAACATACAGAGGTCAGAGTATGAGACACTCTTTTGGCCACTCAGACCGTGCATGTTTTTCAGGCTTTGTTCCAGGCTCTTCATCTTCCGAGCCATTTCCTCTTGCTTAGGATTTTTAATGACATGTTCTTGCTCCACCGAGAGATCACATTGTGGAGGTTGAGTGAATGAGTATGGGATCACATATGTCATTTCTTATTGAAGTTGTGGACCCTGAAAGATGAACATTAGAGGCGTTGCCCTTGAAGTCGGTGTTTGGGGGTGAACCGCAAAAGGCATGCCATGATCATTGGAGGGCATTGGAGGGTGCCCACATGGGATGAGCGGGTTGGGCACAGGGGCATTAGTAGCCTCACTTGACCTGGGGATCAACTCAGGGAACCCAGGGATTACACTTGGTGGTTCCATACCATTAGACCAGGAGTCCCACATTTCCAATATGCAGAGAAGCAACATCTTATTCTCTTCAGCAGCTGCTGATTCTAGTTGCAGAATAGTCGATGTTGCGTTGTCCTCAGGACCGATGATTGGTAGATTGCTTGTGGAGGCCATCTATGCCTTTGGATATTGTGAAGGAGGGGAGGCTAGACTACCAATAAAAGCAACCACCAAAACCTGGCTATTTTGCACATCGAACAACCTTGTTAATTTTGAGATGCTTAACAGATAGGAAATTGCACGTTGGATGCAATGCACTTAAACAGTTAAACGTTTCTACCATGTGTTTAAACGATTGTATGTTTCAACTCGGTCTTAGTTAACCCTTTCGGTATGTATCCCTTTTCTTTTATTTCTGCCTCTCTTAATCACTCTTGATTTTTTCATTTCGTTTCTGTCACTCTTTTATTTTTTGGCACTCTCTTTTCTTTTCTTTTCTTTTGTTTTTGTCATTCTTTTATTTTTGTCACTCTCTTTTTTTCACTCAATTTTTCTTTCTCTTTTTTTCAGTTTATTCTTCGCTCAGTTAATTTTATGGCTATGATAGAATCCGATAGAGATTGCCTACGTATCATGACGCCGCATGAATCAGATCTTGCGTAGTTCGGGAAGATCGAGAATGGCGCAAATAAACTAACTCTTTTTTTCCTTTTATAACACTCAGACCATGAGAGCTTTAAGGTAAAAGAAAAATATATTTTTTTTTTTGAATTTTCGAAAGATATGCTTTAAAAGAAGAAAGGAAATATTTTTTTTTATTTTTTTATTTTGATTTTTGTTTTTTTGAAAGAAAGACTTCTAAAAAATTATTTTGCATTTAATTTGAACATTGGGAATTTTAAAAGTAAAAAGAAAATATTTTTGTTTGAATTTTCATTTGTTTAATCTTTTTCTATAAAAGAGAGAAAATATTTTTGGATTATGGATGTTGCCTCTTAATTTTAGAAAGAGGGACTTTTAAGAAAATATTTTGGATTTCTGAGTTTTTTTATTTATTTTATTCACAAAAGTACTTCTAAAGAACAGCAAAAATATTTTTTGAAAGAAAGACTTTTAAACAAGGAAAAGAATTTATTTTTTAAAATTCATTTTTTTTTTTTGAATTTTTGAGAAAAATACTTCAAAATAAAGGAAACCCGTATTTTAGATTTTGATTTTATTGATTTTTCTTTTTATTTCCTTTTCCTTATGTAAGACTTCAGAAAGAAGGAAACTATTTTTTTTTTTTTGAGTTTAGATTATTTTTTTTGAATTTTCTAAGGAAATGCTTCTAAGGACGGAATTAAAGAAAATTATTTTTGTATTTTTTTAAAAAAAAATTGGGGCCGGAACCGATGAGGTTTGCCTACGTATCTCACATCCGGTGGGAATCAGACCCGCGTAGTTCGGTCAGTTTTGACGGAACAGGGGAACATGGCACTTGAAGATTTTGGGCTCATTTTGAATTGACCTTGTCTTTTTTTCTTCTTTTTTTCCAGAATTTTGGAAGAGTTTCAGGATTTTCAAATACCTACCTCACTCTTGGTTTTTCTCTTCTTCTTTTTTTTGATTTTTTCTTTCCCTATTCTAGGAGCCGACATGCAAGCCGAACCAAACAGATGCGCGTGTAGCACGTAAGATGCATCAGGATGGTCTTTTTATTTTGGGTGCGCCTGTCCTAGACGGACCCAACCCCTGTATTGAGTCCCCAAAGTCAAATGCACATGATGCAAACAAGCGTTCCTACTAGGGATCTGGCATGAGGCTGAGTTATTCTAAGTTTAAAACCTGGGTATATTGTTCTAGACTTGGTTTACCCGAGTGGACAACTCGAGCCGGGGGGGGGGCTACATACCGGGATCCAAAAGTCCATCTGGCTTTGTAACTTGTCCGATCCTCTTTCTAATTTAAGGTATGACACTAACAGAAAAGGAGTCACGCCAGTGTGCACATCCTCGAAGATGAGAAGAGAAGGGTTTCGTAACATTTTATATATAGTTCAAATAATATCAAAGCGGTAAAAAGTGACATTTAGCGCATTAGGCCCAAACATGCAATAAAAATCAGATAATAAATAAAAGCCAAGTATAACAGTTATTCTAAGCTCGAATTCTAGAACCCTGAACCAAAGTTCTGGGATTTGATCCCCAACAGAGTCGCTAGAGCTGTCACACCTTTTTTTCTACCCCGAGAGGGGATATAAGGGAGTTTTCCAATTAAAGTGGCATTATTCGAAATAGGATTATTTATTCATTTTTCAGAGTCTCCACTTGGAATAGTTTATTTGGTGTCCCAAGTCACCGGTTTATTTTAAAAATCTCAATCGAGGAAATTTCGACTTTATTTAAAAGTCTGCGAACCAGAAATTCTAAGTAAGGAATTTTGTTAACCCGGGAGAAGGTGTTAGGCATTCCCGGGTTTCGTGGTTCTAGCACGGTCGCGTAAACTATTAATAATTGGCTTATTATCTGATTTACTACATGTTTTAAAACTATTGTGCATTTTTAGCTTTATAACCGCTTTTAATTATTTTATGGAATTATTCTGGAACAAGTTACGATTGTCGTACACTTGTTTGCTTGATACACATTGTGAATCATGTCACGGGAACCGTACCCACGATCTACAATATGTTTAATTTATTAAAGCTATTAGAAGTTGTGGTCGGGTCACATAAATATACCCACGAATTTGAAAATTAGGTATCATGACTATACCACGGGAACCGTACCCATAGTCACGATAATTTATTATACACGCGCCTAAAGAAAACTACGAAATATTCAATGAATTATCTATTTCCTAAGGAATAGTTGTGAGGGATTCAAGAATTATGAATACATAGGGTGGTTATGCACCTATTGCCTGACAAAAGGTAATGAGCAAATTCCTACATGAGGTTTCTTTGTTAAATGTATATACTAGTACCAAATTGACATTAACCTCTATGTCCCTCATAATGCTGACTAGAGTTTTGTATTTGGTAATGGGCAGAAAGATAAGGAAGAAAGAAGGGATACCTAGACGACTATGACGACCCGGTCAGTCGTCTCATGAGTTACCGCTCCGTTTTTTCCATTTCTTCTTTTTTATGCTTTGTTTATCCGTGTTGTGTGGTCTCACGTTGGTCAGATCGAATCCGGAATGAATTTTGGTAAGGTTTGAGACACTTAGTTTCTTTTCAGGAAG
The DNA here is from genome assembly GCF_000393655.2 of Nicotiana sylvestris. Taxonomy (NCBI): domain Eukaryota; kingdom Viridiplantae; phylum Streptophyta; class Magnoliopsida; order Solanales; family Solanaceae; genus Nicotiana; species Nicotiana sylvestris. Next base: position 63,434,182 of record NC_091058.1, read on the forward strand.
CTTGAGTTGGAAAAATCAACCGAAAGTTGACTTATGTGTTAGAGGGCTTGGATGTGAGTCCTGATGGTTTGGTTAGCTTTGGGAGGTGATTTGGGACTTAGGAGTGCGATCGGAATGAGTTTTGGAGGTTTAAAGTAGATTAAGGTTTGAATTGACGAAGTTGATATCTTGACGATTTCTGGTTGGTAGGCAAGATTTTGATATAGGGGTCGGAATGGAATTCTAAGAGTTGTAGTAGTTCCGTTGTGTCATTTGGGATGTGTGTGCAAAATTTTAGGTCATTCGGACGTGGTTTGGTTGGGTTTTTTATCAAATGCGGAATTCGGAAGATTTTGGGAACTTAGGCTTGAATCCGATGTGTTTTGGTTGATTTGATGTTGTTTTAGCTATTTTGAAGATTGGTACAAGTTTGAATAAGGTTTTGGGATATGTTGGTGTTTTTTGTTGAGGTTCTGGGGCCTCGGGGTGATTTCGGATGGTTGACGGAGGAGTTTGAGACTTGGTGAATTGCAGATTTTTGTTGCTACTGGTATTTTCGCACCTGCGGATTGGGGACCGCAGGTGCGACGCCGCATATGTGGAAGAGAGGTCACAGAAGCAGAATCCGGATGAGTTGGCAGGAACCACAGCTGCGATTGTGGGACCGCACCTGCGAAGGCGAAGATGCGGGAAATGCATCGCAGATGCGGTTTTGGTAACTTAAGTGAGGACCGCAGATGCAGTTTTGGTCTGACCGTAGAAGCAATACCGCAGAAGCGGAATCTTGGTCGCAGATGCGAAAATGTCTGGGCAGAAGGTATAAATTGTGTCCTTCGCGATTTTGAGCTATTTTCACCATTTCTAATTCGGCTTGGGAGCTTTTTGGACGATTTTGAAGAGGGATTTTAAGGGAACTTCATTGAGGCAAGGAATTTGGACCTAAAAATTGTTCCTATGCTATTATTTCACGGATTAGAGTTATGATTGATGGAATTCAAAGGCTAAAATTGAATAACTAGGGCTTGGAAACTTAGACCTTTGATTGAGGATTTGAAGGACCATTTGAGGTCCAGATTTTAGAACTTTTGATATGTATGAACTCGTGGGGAGATAAGGAATCTATTGATGTAAAAATTATCGAATTCCGAGATGTGGGCCCGGGGGTCAGAATTTGGTAATTTCGGGATTTGTGTCGTATTTTGATTATTTTCGCTTGGACTTCGTTCTCTTAGCATATTTTGACATCCTTATTCTGATTTTGGTTAGATTCGATGTGAGTGGAGGCCGATTCGAGGGGAAAAGGCGTCGCGAGCTAGAGATTTGAACAGTTCGAGGTGAGTAACGATTGTAAATGATGTTCTGAGGGTATGAAACCCCGGACTTGCACATCGTAGTGCTATATTAAGGTGACGCACACGCTGGATGACGAGCGAGGGGTCGTGCACCATTTGGGATTGTGACTTAGTCCGTCATGAATAACTATTTTACCGCGTATTTGACTGAAACCTATTTGCAATCATCATGATTTGGGCTAAATTCCATATTTGGGCCTTGTGCCAACTATTTGAACCTTTCTGGGATTTTTACTAGTATTTCCTCACTGTTTTGACTTTATACTTGAACTCAGTCATGTTATATTTCACTATTTTCCATACTAAGCCATGTTTACTCTGTTTTAACACTTACATGATCTTTTAAATGATATTTTTGGGCTGAGAATAATGTTTTACTATTGCCCGATTGGCTTGTGAGGATTTTGACTAAGTAAGGCCGAGGACCTATGTTGTGAGGAAACATTTGATATTGATTATGAGGCCGAGGGCCTGAGATATGTACGCCACAAGGTGGCTTGATTGATATGAGGTCGAGGGCCTAGTGATGATGCCACGAGGTGTCTTGATATTGCGCTTGGGTCGTAAGGGGCCCCTACAGGAGTCTGTACACTCCCAGTGAGCGCGGGTACCCATTGTGATGTGAGATTGAACCCGAGGGGCTGGTATTGTTCTAAGATATTACCCGAGTGGTGGATTTGTTGATACTGTGCCCGAGGAGCGAACCTTTATATGTTTACTTTACATAATTGACTACCAATTACCTACTTAATTGTTGAAAAAGGCTTTTCATAAAGTTAAATTTGAGTAAAAGGATTTTTACTTATCTTTCACTGGTTTTACTGTGTTTAATGGTTTTACTGCTTCATTATAGCATGTTTTGTGCCTTACGTGATTTCCTGCTTTCAGTCTTTATTTATGATTATTACTCACTGAGTTGGAGTACTCACTTTACTCCCTGCAAACCGTATGCAAATTCAGGCGTTACGGATCCTGCCAGTGCGAGTTGAGAGCTCCCGGAAGATTTCGGAGTCTATGAAGTAGCTGCTTGGCGTCCGCAGTCCCGTGTTTCTCCCCCTTATTATTTCTATCTCTTTATCAAACAGTTTGTAATCGTTTATAAACTTCTCAGACTTGTATTAGAACTTGTAGATGCTCATGACTAGTGACACCCCGGTATTAGACTGTGTTGGGTTATTTTACCAAATTATGCTATTATCTGTTAACTTTGGATTATCTTATCATGTTTTATATTTATTTCTTATGGTTTAACTGTTAATAATTGGATATGGGAAGTGTCGGCTGGCCTTGTCTTCACGAGAGGCGCCATCACGACGGGGTCCGGGTTTAGGGTCGTGACAAGTTGGTATCAGAGCATAGGTTACATAGGTTTCACGAGTCATGAGCAGGTTTAGTAGATTCTCGCAGATCGGTACGGAGACGTCTGTATTGATCCTCGAGAGGCTGCAGAACCTTTGGGAAAAATTTCACAATCTTGAATTCTTATTGTGCATCCTTGATTCAGCTTGAAAAGTAACTCTTTGAATTCCTTCCACGCATTTGCATGTGTGCATGTGCGCTTGGTATCGAATATGTATCGCTGGCTTGTGATTCCCTGATCGAGGGGCGAGATGTGATTTCTGTGCATTGATGTTGGGCCAGGCTGGAGGACTCGAGGCTGGATTTTTGCCTATAGCTTGCGCCTTGAGCTGTTGATTTTGTGAGCGCATGTTTCTGGATCCAGATGTTTTGTTATGTCCCTATTAAGGGAGGTGATGATTGGATAGTTACGTAATGAGTGTGATGTGGCTGCGAGATGTATTCATGTGATTTGGAAGCGACGAGAAGGGTCTGCTGGAGTATAGAAGGACTATTAGGTGCTTGATTTTCATCTTAATTTGAGGTATAGCCCCGAGTTATAGGTGTGTGAAGAATCTTTCCATGTTTCTTAGTTGGGAGTAGAGTAAATTTCATGTTGTGGTCTGAGTTCAGACTCAAGAAGTTTAAGTGACTGTGTAATGTTTATGACGGTGGAAGGTACACAGAAATGTTAGTTTGAGGCAAAGTAGGTAGGGTTATCTCCTGCGAATTGTTCTGAAGTTTGCATAATCCCTTGTGTCATTTATTGGAAGATCTCTGTTACCAAGGAAATATATGTTTTACAATTTAAATTTAGGTTGCTCAAGAGAGTTGGCTTGACTACTACGAGAGTGAATGCGAGATTTGCAGAAGATATAAAGTACCAGATGGTCTGTGTTCCATGAGCTTATGAAGGATTGAGTTTAACCTTACTATGGTATTATGGCAGCAATAAAGTATATACGTTATGAGTTATTGTGTATGTTTTGGTCTATGGCTTCGAGCCAAGTGGGGGAGTCCACTATTAATTAGTCGATTGCATGGTTATGTGCTATATTGGTTCCAGTTTTAGGCGTGCAGGTGAATCGGTCATCGGCTTCAGCGCCAGTTACTTCACCACCACCCGCCCAGTCAGCTAGGGGTCGCCCCAGAGGGGGAGGTCGATCAGGTGGCGGTCAGGCCCGTTTCTATGCACTTTCGGGCAGACCTGATGCTATTGCTTCAGATGTTGTTATTACAGGTATTGTTTCAATCTTCCACAGAGATGCCTCTGTATTATTTGATCCCAATTCCACCTTTTCTTATGTGTCATCATACTTTGCTCGTTATTTGGGTACACCCCGTAAGTTTCTTGCTTCACTTGTTCATGTATCTACACCGGTGGGCGATACTATTATTGTAGACCGTGTGTGCCGGTCATGTGTGGTGACTATTGGGGGTTTGGAGACCCGTGTGGATCTTTTACTATTGTGTGTGGTGGATTTCGATGTCATTTTGGGCATGTATTGGCTATCTCCATGTCATGCTATTCTGGATTGTCATGTTAAGACAGTCATATTGGCTTTATCGGGTGTGCCACGAATTGAGTGGCGAGGTATGACTGATTATGTTCCCAGTAGAGTGATCTCATTCTTGAAAGCCCAGCGTATGGTTGGGAAGGGTTGTCTTTCGTATCTAGCCTTTGTGAGGAATGTTAGTGCTGAGACTCCCAGTATTGATTCTATTCTAGTTGTGAGGGATTTTCCTGATGTGTTTCCTGCAGATCTGTCAGGCATGCCACCGGACAGGGATATTGATTTTGGTATTGACCTGGTACCAGGCACTCAGCCCATTTCTATTCTGCCGTATCGTATGGCACCAGCGGAGTTGAAGGAATTAAAGGAGCAACTTCAGGAACTGCTTAATAAAGGGTTCATTCGGCCTAGTGTGTCACCTTGGGGTGCACCGGTTCTATTTGTGAAGAAGAAGGATGGCACTATGAGGATGTGCATTGATTATAGGCAATTGAACAAGGTAACAATTAAGAACAAGTATCCTTTGCCTCGCATTGATGATTTGTTCGACTAGATTTAGGGAGCGAGAGTGTTCTCCAAGATTGATCTCCGTTCAGGTTATCATCAGTTGAAGATCAGGGACTCAGATATTCTTAAGACGACTTTCAGGACCCGATATGGTCATTTTGAGTTCTTGGTGATGTCTTTTGGGCTGACCAATGCCCTAGTAGCGTTCATACATTTGATGAACAGTGTGTTTCAGCCTTATCTTGACTCATTTGACATTGTCTTCATTGATGATATTCTGGTGTATTCGCGTAGTCAGGAGGAGCACGCGGAGCATTTGAGAGTTGTGTTGCAGAGATTGAGGGAGGAGAAGCTTTATGAAAAATTCTCCAAGTGTGAGTTTTGGCTCAGTTCAGTGGCTTTCTTAGGGCACGTGGTGTCCAGCGAGGGTATTCAGGTTGATCCGAAGAAGATAGAGGCGGTTCAGAGTTGGCCCAGACCGTCCTTAGCCACAAAGATTTGCAACTTTCTTGGTTTGGCGGGTTATTATCACCGTTTTATTCAGGGATTCTCATCTATCGCATTGCCCTTGACCAAGTTGACTCAGAAGGGTGCTTCATTTGTATGGTCGGACGAGTGTAAGGAGAACTTTCAAAAGCTCAAGACAGCTTTGACCATAGCTTCAGTGTTAGTTTTGCCATCAGTTTCAGGTTCATATACCGTGTATTGTGATTCTTCGCGAGTTGGTATTGGTTATGTTTGGATACAGGAGGGTAGAGTTATTGCTTATGCTTCTCGTTAGTTGAAGCCCCATGAGAAGAACTACCCCATTCATGATTTGGAATTGGCTGCCATAGTTCACGCGTTGAAGACTTGGAGGCATTACTTGTATGGTGTGTCTTGTGAGGTGTTTACTGATCATCGTATCCTCCAGCACTTGTTCAAAAAGAAGGATCTCAATTTGAGGCAGCGGAGATGGTTGGAGTTGCTAAAGGATTATGACATCATTATATTGTACCATCCGAGAAAGTCCAATATGGTGGCCGATGCTTTAAGCCGAAAGGCAGTGAGTATGGGAAGTTTGGCATATATTCCAGTTGGGGAGAGACCTCTTGCGGTTGATTTTTAGGCCTTGGTTAATCGGTTCATGAGATTAGATATTTCGGAGCACAGTTGGGTATTGGCTTGTGTGGTTTCTCGGTCTTCCTTATATGATTGAATTAGAGAGCGACGGTATGATGATCTGTATTTTCTTGTCCTTAAGGACAGAATTCAGCACGATAATGCCATAGATGTGACCATTGGTGATGATGGGGTGTTGAGGATGTAGGGCCAGATTTGTGTGCCTATGTGGATGGGCTTCGAGAGTTGATTCTGGAGGAGGCCCATATCTCGCGGTATTCCATTCATCTGGGTACCGCGATGATGTATCAGGATTTGAGGCAGCACTATTGGTGGAGGAGAATGAAGAAAGACATTGTGGGATTTGTAGCTCGGTGACTCAGTTGTCAGCATGTGAAATATAAGCATCAGAGACCGATTGGCTTGCTTCAGCGGATAGATATTCCAGAGTGAAAGTGGGAGAGGATCACTATGGACTTTGTAGTTGGACTTCCATGGACTTTGTAGAAGTTCGATGCTATTTTGGTGATTGTGGATCGGCTGACCAAGTCTGCGTACTTCATTCCGGTGTGTACTACCTATTCTTCAGAGCAGTTGGCAAGGATCTATATCTGAGAGATTATTCGTTTGCATGGTGTCCCAGTTCCATCATTTCATATCGGGGCACTCAGTTTACATCGCAGTTTTGGAGGTCTGTGCAGCGAGAGTTGGGTACTCAGGTTGAGTTGAGCATAGCTATTCACCCTTAGACGGAAGGGCGGTCCGAGCACCCTATTCAGATATTGGAGGACATGTTGCGTGCTTGTGTCATTGATTTTGGAGAGTCATGGTATCAGTTTCTACCGCTTGCAGAGTTTGCTTATAACAACAGCAACCAGTCGAGTATTCAGATGGCTCCATATAAGGGGAGTACTTACCTTGATTTCCTGACTGATTTATTCTAAGTTCCTTAATTACTAATGGACTTTGATTTCTACCTTATTTACTACCTACTTTCAGACTATAAATAATCTAGTCTTTCATTAGCACAACACACGAACTCTTGGTTCAAAAACTATCTCTCACACTCAAACTTTCTGCTCTCTCTTTTGTACTACCTGCTACTACTTTAAGTTAGACAGCTGCAAGCCAAGGCTAACCATTGTGTTCTCTTGTTGTTTCATTCTGCTCACTGTCCTCTTTACTGGTATGTTCTAGTTTCAATTCAAAGTTTCAACAACAATATGATTCTCTTATTGTTTCAGTTCATCCCGTTTCTGGTTTGCTTCTATTTGTAGTTTTGTTGTGACACTTGTAGTTGATATTTACATTATGAGCATGTTATATACCTCCCTTCCTCAAGAATAGTATGTTACCCTTTTATTTGTTTCTGAGCATGTCTATACCAATTATCTCTTACTTGCTGTGTGTTTATCATCATGTGCTCCATGAATCCCCATATCCCCATCACCCTTGTAAGTGATCTTGTTCTTTGTGTCTGGTTTTGTGACTATGCATGGTCAGCTGTTTTTGAGAATGTCTATACCAATTCCTAGACCTTTGCTTGATTATGTGCTTGCAATCAAGTGTTATATGTATCCCAAACCCCTTGACCCCTGTTTGTGACTACTGAATTTACTTTGGTTCTATGATTACTGGCTATGTATAAACATGTCCTAAGGTGTTGTGTTTGGACTGCTGTTCATTTCTTCAATCTCTTTCCAAATAGTCTCTATTGTTTTACTACATTACTTTCAAATAGACTTCCTTTTTAATACATTTTTTTTACTAAAACCTCTCAACTTGTGTCAATCACTTTCACTCTACTCCTAGTCAATAAGTTCTGCCCCCTCTAGTATGTGTACTGCCTTGGGATCCTCTTGAGAACCCTCTGAACTCTGGCATACGGAGGCTGGCTCTTCCACACTGCACTTGTTCAATTCTTGGTTACCAAGTCTAGGTGTAAGCACTGCCCGGGATCCTTGAGATCCTTAGGGAACTTTGATGCACCTAGACTATGTCATTGTCTATGGAATTGAGGCATTTGAGGCTATTGGAGGCTTTGGGAATTTGGGCTTAATCGAAGGCTCCCTATAGAATAGCGTCTTATTTTTCTTATTTACTTATGTAATTTATTCATTGGTTTGTAATAACTTGTAAATAAATATTGGGGCATTTAGTGAAAGGGATGGGTAGATACTTGTTTTATGAGCTAGTAGGGGTAGAAATCATGTTCATAGGGCTTTATATTTAATTTGATCGCTTTGTCAAGTAGAAATCATGCTCATAGGGCTTTACATTTTGTCATCTCACCATACTAGAAACTATGCCTATAGGTTCCAAATAATCATGCCTTCAATGTCTTAAAATTAGATTAACTAATAGATGCCATGCCTATAGGACTTAATCTGGATCCTGTTATAACTGGTGTTATGTATGTTTCCATGCCTGCAAGTCTTTAAAATCAGTATCAAACGTAGATATCATGCCTATAGGAAATCATACTCGAATTCATGCCTGTTAATCTAAGCTAGTTTGAATAATTCAACTTAGTCCACGCTTAGTTCACTTCTGAATTGGTTTAACTTAGTATTCCATGTTTCCTGAAACAAATTCTTTTAAACTGCCTCAATCTCATTAGATATCATGCCTATAAGTATTATAGAAAATTCATTTCAAAACCTGCTTTGTTTCACTATACAAATGTGCTAATCAGTACTCCGCGTGTAGGCAAGCCTTTAGGGCATTTTCAAAACTGCATTTCTGAAAACTGTTTCTATTGCTTAACATTTTTTCTGATCCTAACAAGCTTTTAAAAATCCATAGGCAACTGCTAGGATCACTACTCCTGAGTGTCTAAAAAATAAGTTGCTTATTTCTACATTCACCTAGATATCCTACCTTAGGACATTGTCTGATAAAAGACCTTAATTGTGCTTGAGTCGTGTTGTTATATGCTTATTTGAGGAGGAAACTTTGAGCCTCTAATTGCTTCTTTCTATGTGCTGAAAGTCCTAAGTGTTTTGCTTGTCGCCTTAGAATTTTTCACCTTTTAAAACCTTAGGGGTCCGTCTAGAACCACCTATAGGTAGAGGTCCTAACTCCCTCCAGGACCATTAAGACGGATGAGTAGCAGCACGCAATAGAGATTGCTGACCAAACACTTGCTTTGCATGACCAATAAGGGGATGGGAAGGGTAGATATGGGATATGATGACTACGCGCTAATGTCACGTGTAGCCCCTCATTGATGAGTGTTTACCGGACATTATGTGGGGTGATCCTATAGGATAACCAACCTAGGACCCCTCCTTTACCAAAATTCCCTTTTTATTTAAAACCTTTTGTTTTACAACTTGTCCAAATCATTATCTTATTACTTGAGTTATCCAACGTGCTTTGCTTGCAACCTATTTGATTCAATTGTTTACTTATAATGGACTAATTTATAAATATAAGTTCGGTCATGTAACGACCCGACCGGTCATTTTGAGCTCTAGCGCATCGTTCAGCAGTTTGAGGCCATGAGCAGCTTCACTTCAGCTGTTATGACTTGTGCGCACGGTCGGAATTGAATTCGGGGAAGTTCGGAGTTGATTGGAAAGAGAATTCTCATTTCGGAAGTTTTAAGTTAAAAGAATTGACTAAGGTTGGATTTTTGAGTAACCGACCTTGGAATCGGGATTTGAAGGTTCCAGCAGGTTCGTAGGATGATTTCGGACTTGGGCGTATGTCCGGACTGGGTTTTTGAAGACCCAGGGATGTTTCGGTGACTATTGTGGAAGTTAGCATTTTTTGGAAGAATCTCAGAAGTTTGGATTGAAGTGCATTTCAGGGTTATCAATGTCCGTTTGAGATTCCGAGTCTGGAAACTCCGTATGGTGATTCTGGTATTGGGAGAGCGATCGGAAGTGAATTCGGAGGTCCGTAGGTCATTTTGGAGTCATTTGGCTAAAGATAGAAATTTGAAGGTTTTTGAGAAGTTTGACCGGAAGTGGACTTTTTGATATCGGGGTCAGAATCCAATTCCAGAAGTTGGAGTAGGTCTGTAATGTCAAATATGACTTGTGTGTAAAATTTGAGGTCAATCGGACGTGATTTGATAGGTTTCATCATCGAATGTAGAAGTTTGAAATTCTAAAGTTCATTAAGCTTGGATTGGAGGTTGATTCAAGATTTTAGCGCTGTTTGATATGATTTGAGGCCTCGAGCAAGTTCGTAATGTGTTTTGGGACTGGTTGGTATGATTGTTTGGGGTCCCCGGGGCCTCTGGTGGATTTCGAGTGGTTAACGTATCGAAAATGGAATTTTGGAAAGGGCTGAAGTTTCTAGTTGCTGGTGTAACCGAACCTACGAGGTTAGGGCCGCAGGTGCGGAGCCGCAAAAGCGGCCTTCGTGCCGCAGAAGCGGCCATGGACGACTAGGCTAGGACCGCAGATACAGTCGTTTTACCGCAGATACGGGACTGCATCTGTGGAGGAGAGGACGAAGAAGCGGAATGGGTTAGGGGCCCTGGACCGCAGAAGCGGCATTTGGTTCGCACCTACGAGACCACAGAAGCAGTCAAGGGATTGCAGGTGCGGAAGGGCTGGAGGCAGTGGGTTGTTTTAAAGTCGGGATTTGGCCATTTTCGCTTGGCTTAGGTGATTCTTGGAGGGTTTCAAGAGGGGGTTTTCATCATCAATGACAAGGTAAGCTATCCCCGCCTATCTTGAGTTAAATACATTGATTATGTACGGATTTGAGCATGAAATTTGGTAGAAATTTGGGGTTTTGGTGGGAAGACCTAAAAATGGTATTTTTTGGATTTTGGCCGCGACTTTGGGTAGGAAATTGAGAGTAAATTATATATTTGAGCTCGAGAGTTGTGGGTAAACTTATTCTTCAAAAAAATTTGGAATCCGAGCACGTGGGCCCAAGGGCGTATTGGTCAACTTTTCGATCGGGGTTAGGAATTGTTATAAATTGGATCATTAGGGGTAATTGACCATATATTAATGGATTTGCATAATTATTGGCTAGTTTTGGAGCATTGTGCATCGATTCGAGTCTTCGGAAGAGCGTGGAATGCAGGTTATGGATCTTTGGAGCGAGGTGAGTCTCCTTTCTAACCTTGTAAGAGGGAATTGTCCCCATATGTGAGTTAATTGGTTATGTGCTCCTATTTGTGGGGGCTACGTACGCACGAGGTGACGAGAGTCTGTGCGTAGCTACTATTATGCTTAAGTCTGGGTAGTTTAGGGCCCAAAAGCATGCTTACTTGTAATACTTGCAACCTTGTTGACAAACTTAAAAAATGCTTAAAACATATCAAACATGTAAATGAATTTCTAGAAGGCTAGATATCATTTCTTGACTTTTAAAAGAGAAACTTGCCTTTTCCTGAATATTTTCTCCTTGATGAATTATTGATTTGATTGTTTGAATGTGTTTATTTATTGTGGAACGGGACGAACGCCTCGGTAGATTAAATAGATGCATCTATGGTTCGCACCATTCGACCCTCTGGCAGTGCACAGTTTAAATATTGTTGGATCGGGTCATACGACCTCGGCATGATTTGTGCATACTTGTATTGCTTGCCTTGAAACTTATTGAAGTTGTTATTGCCTCTTCTCGGCTTGAGAATATATGTATAAATGATGAAAAAGGAAATTTTGGGAATTTCACATGAAAGAAAGAATTGTTTACATGTTTCACCCTATTGAATTACAAATCCTGTTTATGTAAATCCTCGATTCATTATAATACAAACGTATCATTATTTGACCACTAGTAAGTGTCGAAGTCGACCTCTCGTCTCTACTTCCTCGAGATTAGACGGGATACTCATTGGGTACACGTTGTTTTCGTGCTCATACTACACTTGCTGTGTATTTTTGTTGCACAGGCACATGCATCACTAGTGGCCTGGCGGGCGTAGCAGCATGGTTGATGCAGAGACTTAGGTGAGCTGCACTACTCGAGATGACCCGCAGCCAGCAGAGTCTCTTCCAGATTATTATATTTATTTTCTATCCAATTTGTATTCTGGACGATTGTTGTATTGTATTGCTTCCTAGAAATAGCTCACGCCCTTGTGGCACCGGGTTATGGGATAGTTATGGGGTATTTTGTATTGACTTCTTGACATCTATATTTAATTTGAACTTAGTATCTTTTACTAGTAAATATTGAAGAAAAATTAGAGTTTTTCACAATTGTTTAAAAGAGAATTTAATTAAGTATTTATGGTTGGCTTGACTGACAGCGATGTCCAGCGCCATCACGGCCCTTAGTGGATTTTGGGTCATGACAGGCCGGGACCCTTAGTTGTGGACCAAGAAGGGTACCTAACACCTTCCCCTCGAGGTTACTTCGAGCCCTTACCCTAATCTCTGGTAATGCAAACCAATCCAAGAGTTAATCACTCTAGGTGTCCTAATGCACTATAATCCGTTAGGTGGCGACTCTTCAAATACTCAATTCCCAAAAGGAAATGAGTCAATACACACCATGGAATGTCGGAACCCAGACTTCCCCATCAAAAGGGAAAAAAGGGGGGCGCGACACTAGCTGAACTTGCGGAGGATGCAGCTTCGCCCGGAAGCGGTGATGAACAAGCTTCTTTTCCACCACCACCAACGGAAATTTCTCCGAACCTTGAAGGATTTATGAAATTTGTAAGAGATACCATGTAAAATTAATATTTAACTTGTATTTTGGCACATCTTGATTAGTTTCCTTTTCTTCTCAATGGTGGTATTAGCACCTTGTTGTGCTCATTCCATTGGGGAGGGGGGGAGAGACTAAGAAAGATTGGGTCATGTTTTGTTAATGTCATAATAATAAAAATTTATAACGCATTCCTTTGAATATCTTTTTACAATATTTTATATTTTAAATTTGAATTAAAAAACTTTAAGTCACAACTATATAATACAATTTACAAGAAATTGCCTTAGATAAAAAATTTAAACAAATAAATAGGCGAGGCCCACTTTTATATATATAAGCAATGTATATAGTATATTATATATATTATAGATATAGATATAGTATATATATATATATATATATATGTGTGTGTGTGTGTGTGTGTGTGTATGTATAAGCTATATAATTTACAATAAATTGCCTTAGATATAAAATTTAAAAAAAATAGGCCAGGCCCACATAGGCCCGAGACCGGCCCACTTAGCCCGTGACCATTAGTTCGTGGTCCCGGTCCTAGTCTGATTACCTCCAAAAGCCCATGAAGCCCCAGACCGTTTAAGCCCGGGCACACATAGGACCGGCCCATGAGGCCCGTTTAGGCATGTTCCCAGCCCGTTTACCACCCTTATGTTATACCATGGGACTATGCTATAGAGGCGAGAAGGAAAGGAAAAGGGAAAATGGAAGAAACAGGTGTCGCACAAGGCATGACCAGGACCGGCAGGATTTACACACCCGAGCATTTGGGAGGAACAAGTAAAGAAGCCGTTCCTAAACAACCTATCATTGAAACTGGCCCAGACGATCTTTGGAGAAAGGTGCAAGCAGGAGAGTATTCTATGGTTGATCACCTGAAAAAAACCCCTACTCAGATATCCATTCTATCGCTACTACAGAATTCTGAGATGCATAGGAACGCATTGATGAAAGTGTTGAGCGAAGCCTATGTACCCAATAATATCACTAGTGGAGAAATGGCTAATATGGTGGGACAAGTGCTGGAAAACCACAAGATCACTTTTCACGAAGACGATTTGCCACCAGAATAGCTGAGTCACAACAGGGCATTGCACATCACAGTACAATTTGAGGATAAATTCATAACTAGAGCCCTAATAGATGGGGGGTCAAGCCTCAAAGTTTGTCCGTTGACTACTTTGAAGAGGTTGGGTAAAGGCTTGCATGAGATATGAGCAGGAACTATGAATGCGAAGGCATTTGATGGGTCCCAAACGGCCACGATTGGGGAAATAAACTTGTGTCTGCAGATGGATCCAACTTGGTTTGATGTTGAGTTTCAAGTATTGGACATATCCGCCACATACAATCTGTTGTTGGGACGACCTTGGATACATGCTGCTGGAGTCGTAGCTTCTACGCTACACCAGGTCGTGAAGTTTGAATGGAATCATCAGGAAGTGATCATTCATGGAGACGAAAGTAATCCCATTTACACCAATAAAACTGTTCTGGTTGTCGAGAATAGAAGGAAGTTGGGTGGAGAAACGTACCATCGCATCGAGCACATCAATGCAAACGAGAAAGACAAGTGGTGGAGTAATAATATTGAAAGCATACTGTTATGGACAGGGTATGAACCCAGTAAGGGTCTCGGCAAGAATCTCCAAGGTATAACTAAGCCAATACAAACAAAACGCCATAGTACAACCTTTGGACTTGGATATTAGTACACCTGGCATGAGTACGATGATTGGTTGCCGCCATGGCATGGTCCTTATGACCCTCTTGAACAACCAATACCGCATTTGCACCAGACGTTTCAACAAGCTGACGTGATATGGGGATATGAAGAAGATGAGGCTTTAGCTAGCCTAAGGAATATGTTTCTCGGTGATGAAGACATGGACTGCAACGTAATAGTTAAGGAGGAGGAGGAGGAAGACCTTACAATCTAGACTGTGGGAAAGGGAGCTATTCGCAAGAACTGGACTGCTGCACCATCCCGAGCCCGTCGAGTTCCTAGGTAGCCGGGAAATTAGCATGATCTATTTTAAAAGCAATTTTTAGCATTCAAGATGTTTTTAGTATTTTGTTTTAGACGCATTTTGTTTTGAAATATGTGCTCGAGCCATCGAGCCGTACTTGCTTTAATGATTCAGAGATTTATCTAATGCATTGCTATTTTAGTATTTATTATTATCCTTTATATTTTCCCTCTACAACATTTCTATTACTTATCTTGATGAACCGACGGCTATGACATGTAATGAGACAACGCAACATAAGGATAGTGATTCAAAGGAAATAGAAGAAGAAGATATAATCCCTTAGGAAATTGTTAGAGAGGTGAAATTTTTTGAGAATAAGCCTAAGTCAAATTTGGACGAAACCGAGATGGCCAACTTAGGAGATTCTGAAATAGTCAAAGAAACTCGCATAAGCATCCACCTGTCACCGTTAGAGAAAGAAGAGTACACCCGTTTATTAAAAGAATACGAAGATATCTTTACATGGTCTTATGATGATATGATCGGGTTGTGCACATCTATCGTAGTTCATAAACTACCTACCAATCCAATGTGTCCGCCTATAAAATAGAAATTCAGAAAGTTCAAGCCTGATATGAGTCTAAAAATCAAAGAGAAAGTCATCAAGTAGATCAAAGCTAAGGTTCTCAAAGTGGCCGAATACCCTACTTGGTTAGCTAACATCGTTCTAGTTCTGAAAAAGAATGGGAAGGTCAGAGTATTTGTTGACTATCGGGATTTAAATAAAGCAAGTCCCAAAGATGATTTCCCGTTACCCAATATACACATGTTGATCGACAACTGTGCCAAGCATGAACTCTAATCTTTTGTGGATTGCTTCACGGGACACCATCAAATCTGGATAGATGAGGAAGATGCCGAGAAAATAACCTTTATCACTCCGTAGAGGATATATTGTTGTAAAATGATGTCGTTCGGCCTGAAAAATGCTGGAGCCACTTATTGATGCCGTTGGTTGAGGTCCCGGGGGCCTCGGGTGAGTTTCGGATGGTCAACCGGACCATTTCATGCCTTAGAGAATTGCAGAATTGCAGGTTTAGCTGTTGTAGAAATTCCTTCTCTGCGATCGCATAGGTGTTCCTGTGATCGCATAGAAGCTTTTGGAGGGAGCAGTCCATTTGTTCTTTGCGTTCGCATAAGTGGAGATATGATCGCATAGTGTGGTGAAATTATTGATCGCGAACGCGTAGAGAAGGTCGCGTTCGCATAGAGTAAAGTAGACCTGGGGTCTTAGTTGGAATTTGCTCATTGCGAACGTGGAGGGTTGTCCGCGATCACGTAGAGTAATATGGCAGAGCATTGTGTTCACAGGGCTTGTATTGCGTTCGCATAGGGTAAATTTCAAGAGCTGATCTTGTGCTTCGTGATCGCGAAGGTTTCCCCGCAATCGCATAGAAGAAAAATACGCCTGGGCAGAATGTTTTTAAACTGGTCTTGCCCGCGAGGAGTGGGCTTATTTCCTCCATAGTTGGTCATTTTGGGAGATTTTTAAAAGAGATTGAAGAGGGATTCAAGGAGAATCGTTGGGAGGTAAGATTTTCGGACTTAAAATTCGATTATTACATGAAATCCACCTAGAAAATCATGGAATTTAAGCCTAAAATTGAAGAACTAGGGCTTGAAATTAGAGACCAGACATTTGGGATTTGAATGGTCATTTGTGGATGGAATTTGATATTCTTGGTATATATGAACTCGTGGGGAGATGAGGAATCCGTTGACGTAAAAAATTTCGAATTTCGAGACATGGGCCTGGGGGTCGGGTTTTGGTAATTTCGGGATTTGTGCCCTTTATTGATTGTTTTCACTTGGGCTTCGTTTCCTTAGCATATTTTGATGTCCTCATTCTGTTTTTGGATAGATTCGACGCGAGTGGAGGCCAACTCGAGGGGCAAAGCGTCGCGATCTAGAGATTTAGCCGGTTCGAGGTGAGTAATGATTGCAAATGATGTTCTGAGGGTTTGAAACCCCGGATTGCACATCGTAGTGCTATATTGAGGTGAGGCACACGCTTGATGACGAGCGTGGGGTCGTGCACTATTGGGCACTGTGACTTGGTCTGTCCCGAATGACTATTTTACCGCGTATTTGACTGAAATCTATTTGCTATCATCATGATTTGGGCTGAATACCATATTTGAGCCTTGTGCCAACTATTTGAATCCTTCGGGAATTTTTATTGATATCCCCTCACTATTTTGACTTTATACTTGAACTCAGTCATGTTATTTTCCACTGTTTTACTACTCAGCCATGTTTATTCAGTTTTATGACTTAAATGATATTTTAAATGACATTTGGGCTGAGGAACAGTGTTACTTTTGCCCGAGGGGCTTGTGAGGATTTTTGACTGAGTAAGGCTGAGGGCTTATGTTGAGAGGAAACACTGATACTGATTTGAGGCCGAGGGCCTGAGATATGTACGCCACGAGGTAGCTTGATTGATATGAGGCCGAGGGCCTAGTTTTGATGCCACGAGATGGCTTGTTATTGCGCTTGGGCCGTAAGGAACCCCTCCAGGAGTCTGCACACCCCCAGTGAGCGCGGGTAGCCATAGTGATGTGAGATTGAGCCCGATGGGCTGTTATTGTTCTGAGATATTGCCCGAGGGGCGGATGTGGTGATACTATGACTGAGGGGCGAACCTTTATGTGTTTACTTTTCATAATTGACTGTCAATTACTTGTTTACTTGTTGAAAGAAGATTTTTCTTGACTTTTCACTATTTTACTGCTTTTAAATGGTGTTACTGCTTCATTAAGGAATTCCTTGTGCCTTACATGTTTTTTACTTTTAGTCGCTATTTACATTTGTTACTCACTGAGTTGGAGTACTCACTTTACTCCCTACACCCCTGTGTGCAGATTTAGGAGTAGCTGGTTCCGCTCCCGAGTGCTGATTCATCCCAGCTTCAGGCGGATCTTCAAGGAGTCTTTAGGTAATTGTTGGCGTTCGCAGCCTGGAGATCCTCCCTATCTATTTCTTTATGTTCTTAGTTCAGTATTTAAAACTTTGTAGTTACATTTGAGGATTCCGTATTGTTAGATTCTCGTGACTTGTGACACCCCAGTTAGGGCTGTGTCAGGTTGTATTTCCACTACTTATTATCATTAAATCATGTTTTAGACTTCTTTTATGTTGTTTACTGCTTAAACAAGTGAATTGGGTTTAGTTGACTAGCCTTGTCTTCACGAGAGGCGCCATCACGACCAGGTTTGGGGTTAGGGTCGTTACAAATTGGTATTAGAGCTCTAGGTTACTTAGGTCTCACGAGTCATGAGTAGGTTTAGTAGAGTCTCGCGGATCGGTACGGAGACGTCTGTATTTATCCTCGAGAGGCCGCAGAACCTTTAGGAAAAACTTCATATTCTTGAAATTCTTGTTGTGCGAACTTGTTGAGCCAAGTACAAAACTTCTGTTATTCTATTCTCTCACAAATGGTAAGGACACGCGCTACTGGTTGAGGTGGACGACCACTAGTACCACCAGTTGTGGACGTTAGAGGCCGAAGACGCGGTCGCGATCGTGGTAGAGGTAAAGCAGCGAGGACAGCACCTGTAGATCCACCGGCTACCCCAGTTCAGGATTAGGTCCTAGCTATGGACGCTCAGGCACCAGCTGTGCCCATTGTGATTTTGGGTCTTCAGGAGGTCTTGGCATAGATCTTATCAGTTTGCACTGGCCTGGCTCAGGCGGTTTTAGCCACTACAGCCGCAGCTACTTCTCAGGTCGGGGGAGGCAATCAGACTCTCGCCGCTCGCACACCAAAGCAGGTCGTGTAGGGACTTCAAACGCTAGGGGCGCATCCAGCCCAACCGGTTGCAGTTACTCAGGACTATGTAGTTCCTGTCATACCAGAGGAAGAGCAGCGTAGGATGGAGAGGTTTGGTAAATTGCAGCCTCCGACCTTCAGTGGTGCAGAAGGGGAGGATGCTTAGGGTTTTCTGGACAAGTGTTAGAGGATGCTTCATACAGTAGGTATTCCGAAGACCTGCGAAGTCGCTTTCACTACTTATCAGTTTTCAGGAGCTGTTTTCACTTGGTGGGAGAATTTTGAGAGGTGTAGGCCTGTTGGTGTAGCACCCCTTACCTAGCAGCAGTTCTCCGTTCTCTTTCTGGAGAAGTATGTGCCGCAGTCTCGCAGAGAGGAGCTGCGTAGGCAATTTGAGTGGTTGCGTCAAGGGGAGATGACCGTGTCGCAGTATGAGTTGAGGTTCTCTAAGTTGGCTCGTCATGCCATCTGGTTGGTTCCGATAGATAAAGCGAGGATTAGGAGGTTTGTGGATGGTCTTACTTATCAGCTTCGTATTCTCATGACCAGGGAGAGGGTGACTAGTGCTACTTTAGAGGAGGTTGTGGATATCGCCTGTGAGATTGAGTCTGTTCGTTGCCAGGAGCGAGAGGAGAGGGAGGCCAAGAGGCCTCGAGGATCTGGCAGTTATAGTGGTACTTCTTCGAGGAGTCAGTTTCAGCACGGCAGAGGCCGTCCATTCAGGTATGCTCAGCCAGCTCCCCCAGGTTATCGTGGGGCATCTTCGGGTCATGGTTATCACAGTTCTCAGCAGGGCCAGTCATCACTCGGTACCCTTCCAGCTCAGAGTTCATCCCGTGCTCCACCGGTTCAAGGCTCTTCTATGTCGAGTGCATCTACTAGTTACTCCGGTGCGAGGGGTTCCCTTCAGTCCCCTTCTCTAGCACCTAGGATTTGATATAAGTGTGGCGAGATGGGTCACATGTGGAGGCAGTGTCCTCGTCGTTTTGCTAGTTCATCTCAGCAGAGAGGTCAATCATCGGCTTCAGCACCAGCTGCTTCTTCACCACCCGCCCAGCCAGCTAGAGGTGGGGGTCAGTCAGCTAGGGGTCGCCCCAGAGGGGGAGGTCGATCAGGGGGTAGTCAGGCCTATTTCTATGCATTCCCAGGCAGACCCAATGCCATTGCTTCAGATGCTTTCATTACAGGTATTGTTTCAGTCTGCCACAGAGATGTCTCTGTATTATTTGATCCCGATTCCACCTTTTCTTATGTGTCATCATACTTTGCTCGTTATTTGGGTATGCCCCGTGATTTTCTTACTTTACCTGTTCATGTATCTACCCCGGTAGGCGATACTATTGTTATAGACCATGTGTACCGACCGTGTGTGGTGACTATTGGGGGTCTGGAGACCTGAGTGGATCTATTATTATTGAGCATGGTGGATTTTGACATCATCTTGGGCATGGATTGGCTATCTCTATGTCGTGCTATTCTGGACTGTCATGCTAAGACAGTCACATTGGCTTTACCGGATGTGCACGGATCGAGTGGCGAAGTGTGACTGATTATGTTCCCAGTAAAGTGATCTCATTCTTGAAAGTCCAGCGTATGGTTGGGAAGGGTTGTCTTTCGTATCTAGCTTTTGTGAGGGATGTCGGTGTTGAGACTCCCAGTATTGATTCTGTTCCAGTTGTGAGGGATTTTCCCGATGTGTTTCTTGTAGACCTGCTGGGCATGCCACCGGACAGGGATATTGATTTTGGTATTGACCTGGTGCCAAGCACTCAGCCCATTTCTATTTCGTCGTATCGTATGGCACCAGCAGAGTTGAAGGAGTTAAAGGAGCAGCTTCAGGAACTCCTTGATAAAGGGTTCATTCGGCCTAGTGTGTCACCTTGGGGTGCGTCGGTTCTGTTTGTGAAGAAGAAGGATGGCACAATGAGAATGTGCATTGATTATAGGTAATTAATAAGGTAACAATTAAGAACAAGTATCCTTTGCCTTGCATTGATGATTTATTCAACCAACTTCAAGGAGAGAGGGTGTTCTCCAAGATTGATCTCCGTTCAGGCTATCACCAGTTGAAGATCAGGGACTCGGATATTCTTAAGACGGCTTTCAGGACCCGATATGGTCATTATGAGTTCCTGGTAATGTCTTTTGGGCTAACCAATGCCCCAGCAGCGTTCATGCATTTGATGTACAGTGTGTTCTGGCCTTATCTCGATTCGTTTGTCATAGTTTCATTGATGATATTCTGGTCTACTCGCATAGTCAGGAGGAGCACGCGGAGCATCTGAGAGTCATGTTGAAAAGATTGAGTGACGAGAAGCTTTATGCAAAATTCTCCAAATGTGAGTTTTGGCTCAGTTCAGTGGCTTTCTTGGGGCACGTGGTGTCTAGCAAGGGTATTCAGGTTGATCCGAAGAAGATAGAGGTGGTTCAGAGTTGCCCCAGATCGTCCTCAACAATGGAGATTCGCAGTTTTCTTGGTTTGGCAGGCTATTATCGCTGTTTTGTTCAGGGATTCTCATCTATCGCATCGCCCTTAACCAAGTTGACTTGGAAGGGTGTTTCATTTTTTATGGTTGGACGAGTGTGAGGAGAGCTTTCAGAAGCTCAAGACAGCCTTGACCACAGCTCCAGTGTTAGTTTTGCCTTCAGGTTCATATACCGTGTATTGTGATGCTTCGAGAGTTGGTATTGGTTGTGTATTGATGCAGGAAGGTAGAGTTATTGCTTATGCTTCTCGTCAGTTAAAGCCCCATAAGAAGAACTATCCTTCTCATGATTTGGAGTTGGCTGCCATAGTTCACACATTAAAGATTTGGAGGCATTACTTGTATGGCATATCTTGTGAAGTGTTCACTGATCATCGTAGTTTTCAGCATTTGTTCAAGCAAAAGGATCTTAATTTGAAACAGCGGAGATGGTTGGAGTTGCTTAAGGATTATGATATCACTATATTGTACCATCTGGGAAAGGCCATTATGGTGGCCGATGCTTTGAGCCGAAAGGCAGTGAGTATGGGGAGTTCGGCATATATTCCAGTTGGGGAGAGACCTCTTGTAGTTGATGTTCAGGCCATGGCCAATCAGTTCGTGAGGTTAGATATTTTGGAGCCCAGTCGGGTATTGGCCTGTGTGGTTTCTCGGTCTTCCTTATATGATCGCATCAGAAAGCGCCAGTATGATGATCCGCACTTGCTAGTCCTTACGGACAGAGTTCAGCATGATGATGCTAGAGATGTGACCATTGGTGATGATAGGTTGTTGAGGTTGCAGGGCCGGATTTGTGTGCCCAATATGGATGGGCTTCGGTAGTTGATTCTGGAGGAGGCCCATAGCTCGCGGTATTCCATTCATCCTGGTGCCATGAAGATGTATCAAGATTTGAGACAGCATTATTGGTGGAGAAGAATGAATAAAGACATTGTGGGATTTGTAGCTCGAAGTCTCAATTGTCAGCAAGTGAAATATGAGCATCAAAGACTGGGTAACTTACTTCAGCAGATGGATATTCCCGGGTGGAAGTGGGAGAGGATCACTATGGACTTTTTTGTTGGACTTCCACGGACTTTAAGGAAGTTCGATGCTATTTGGGTGATTGTGGATTGGCTGACCAAGTCCGCGCACTTCATTCCTATGTGTACCACTTATTCTTCAGAGCGGTTGGCAGAGATCTATATTCGGGAGATTGTTCGTTTGTATGGTGTCCCAGTTTTCATTATTTCAGATAGGGGCAGTTAGTTTACTTTGCAGTTTTGGAGGTCTGTGCAGCGAGAGTTGGGTACCCAGGTTGAGTTGAGCACAGCTTTTCGCCTTTAGACGGACGGATCCGAGCGCACTATTCAGATATTGGAGGACATGTTGCGTGCTTGTGTAATTGATTTCGGAGGGTCATCGGATCAGTTTTTACCGCTTGCAGAGTTTTCTTATAACAACAGCTACCAGTCGAGTATTCAGATGGCTCCATATGAGGCTTTGTATGGGAGGCAATGTAGATCTCCAGTTGGTTGGTTCGAGCCCGGTGATGCTAGACTATTGGGGACAGACTTGGTGTAGGATGCCTTAGAGAAGGTGAAGGCGATTCAGGAGCGGCTTTGTACAGCGCAGGCGAGACAAAAGAGTTATGCTGACAGGAAAATTCGAGATGTGTCCTACATGGTTGGTGAGAAGTTTCTGTTGAAGGTTTCACCTATGAAGGGTGTTATGAGATTTGGAAGAAAGGGAAATTGAGTCCTCGGTTCATTGGGCCTTTTGAGGTGCTTCAGAGGATTAGGGAGGTGGCTTATGAGCTTGTTTTTCCACCCAGCTTGTTGAGTGTGCATCCGATATTTTATGTTTCTATGTTTCGGAAGTATATTGGGAATCCGTCTCATGTTCTGGATTTCAACACAGTTCAGTTGGATGATGATTTGACCTATGATGTGGAGCTAGTAGCTATTTTGGGTCGTCATGCTCGAAAGTTGAGGTCAAAGAATATAGCTTCAGTGAAAGTGCAGTGGAGAGGTCGGCCCGTGGAGGAGGCTACCTGGGAGATCGAGCGGGAGATGCAAAGCAGATATCCTCACCTATTTGAGGCTTTAGGTATGTTTCTTGACTCGTTCGAGGACGAACGTTTATTTAAGTTGGGGAGGATGTGACGACTCGGCCAGTCATCTCAGGAGTTACCGCTCCGTTTCCCCCATTTTTGCTTCTTTATGCTTCGTTATCGATGTTTTGTGGTATCGGGTTGGTCGGATCGAATCCGGAATGATTTTAGTAAGGTTTGAGACACTTAGTCTCTTTTAAGGAAGTTTAAGTTGGAAAAGTCAACCGGATGTTGACTTATGAGTTAGAGGGCTCAGATGTGAGTTCTGATGGTTCAGTTAGCTTTGGGAGGTGATTTGTGACTTAGGAGTGTGATCGGAATGAGGTTTGGAGGTTCGAAGTAGATTTAGGCTTGAATTGGTGAAGTTGATATTTTGGTGATTTCTGGTCGATAGGCGAGATTTTGATATAGGGGTCGGAATAGGATTCTGAGAGTTGTAGTAGCTCCGTCGTGTCATTTGGGACATATGTGCAAAATTTTAGGTCATTCGGACGTGGTTTGGTTAGGTTTTTGATGAAAAACGGAATTCAGAAGAATTTAGAAAGTTTGGCTTGAATCCGATGTGTTTTGGTTGATTTGATGTTGTTTGAGGTGTTTTGATGATTGAAACAAGTTTGAATGAGGTATTAGGATATTTTGGTGCCTTTTGTTGAGGTCTCGGGGGCCTCGAGTGAGTTTTGGATGGTCAACCGGACCACTTCATGCCTTAGAGAATTGCAGAATTGCAGGTTCAGCTCTGGCAGAAATTCCTTCTCTACGATCGCATAGGTGTTCCTGCGATCGTATAGAAGCTTTTGGAGGGAGCAGTCCATTTGTTCTTTGCGTTCGCATAAGTGGAGATACGATCGCATAGTGTGGTGAAATTGTTGATCGCGAACGTGTAGAAAAGGTCGCGTTCGCATAGAGTAAAGTGGACATGGGGTCTTAGTTGGACTTTGTTCATTGCGAACGCGGAGGGTTTTCCGCAATTGCGTAGAGTAATATGGCAGAGCATTGCGTTCGCAGGGCTTGTATTGCGTTCGCATAGGGTAAATTTCGAGAGCTGAGTTTTGTGCTTCGTGGTCGCGAAGGTTTCCCCGTGATCGCATAGAAGAAAAATATGCCTGGGCAGAATGTTTTTAAACATGTCTTGTCCGCGAGGAGTGGGCTTATTTCCTCCATAGTTGGTCATTTTGGGAGATTTTTGAAGGAGATTGAAGAGGGATTCAAGGAGAATCGTTGGGAGGTAAGATTTTCAGACTTAAAATTCGATTATTACGTGAAATCTACCTAGAAAATCTTGGAATTTAAGCCTAAAATTGAAAAACTAGGGCTTGAAATTGGAGACCAAACATTTGGGATTTGAAGGGTCATTTGTGGATGGAATTTGATTTTCTTAATATGTATGAACTCGTGGGGAGATAAGGAATCCATTGACGTAAAAAATTTCGAATTTCGAGACGTGGGCCCGGGTGTCGGGTTTTGGTAATTTCGGGATTTGTGCCCTTTATTGATTATTTTTGCTTGGGCTTCGTTCCCTTAGCATATTTTGACGTCCTCGTTCTATTTTTGGATAGATTCGACGCGAGTGGAGGCCAACTCGAGGGGCAAAGGCGTTGCGAGCTAGAGATTTAGCCGGTTCGAGGTGAGTAATGATTGCAAATGATGTTCTGAGGGTTTGAAACCCCGGATTGCACATCGTAGTGCTATATTGAGGTGAGGCACACGCTTGATGACGAGCGTGGGGTCGTGCACTATTGGGCACTGTGACTTGGTCTGTCCCGAATGACTATTTTACCGCGTATTTGACTGAAATCTATTTGCTATCATCATGATTTGGGCTGAATACCATATTTGAGCCTTGTGCCAACTATTTGAATCCTTCGGGAATTTTTATTGATATCCCCTCACTATTTTGACTTTATACTTGAACTCAGTCATGTTATTTTCCATTGTTTTACTATTCAGCCATGTTTACTCAATTTTATGACCTAAATGATATTTTAAATGATGTTTGGGCTGAGGAACACTGTGTTACTATTACCCGAGGGGCTTGTGAGGATTTTTGACTGAGTAAAGCTGAGGGCCTATGTTGAGAGGAAACACTGATACTGATTTGAGGCCGAGGGCTTGAGATATGTACGTCACGAGGTGGCTTGATTGATATGAGGCCGAGGGCCTAGTTTTGATACCACGAGATGACTTGTTATTGCGCTTGGGCCGTAAGGGGACCCTCCAGGAGTCTGCACACCCCCAGTGAGTGCGGGTACCTATTATGATGTGAGATTAAGCCCGAGGGGCTGTTATTGTTCTAAGATGTTGCCCGAGGGGCGGATGTGGTGATACTGTGTCCGAGGGGCCAATTTTTATGTGTTTACTTTTCATAATTGACTGTCAATTACTTGTTTACTTATTGAAAGAGAATTTTTATTGACTTTTCACTGTTTTACTGCTTTTAAATGGTTTTATTGCTTCATTATGGAATGTCTTGTGCCTTACGTGTTTTCTTACTTTTAGTCGTTATTTACATTTATTCTCACTGAGTTGGAGTACTCACTTTACTCTCTGCATCTTTGTGTGCAGATTCAGGCGTAGCTGGTTCCGCTCCCGAGTGCTGATTCATCCCAGCTTCAGGCGGATCTTCGAGG
Source organism: Nicotiana sylvestris (assembly GCF_000393655.2). Lineage (NCBI taxonomy): Eukaryota > Viridiplantae > Streptophyta > Magnoliopsida > Solanales > Solanaceae > Nicotiana > Nicotiana sylvestris. Next base: position 63,459,634 of record NC_091058.1, read on the forward strand.
AGTCTTTAGGTAACTGTTGGCGTTCGCAGCCTGGAGCTCCTCCCTATTTATTTCCTTTATGTTCTTAGTTCAGTATTTAAAACTCTGTAGTTACATTTGAGGATTCCGTATTGTTAGATGCTCGTGACTTGTGACACCCCGGTTAGGGCTGTATCGGGTTGTATTTCCGCTACTTATTATCATTAAATCATGTTTTATACTGCTTTTATGTTGTTTAACTGCTTAAACAAGTGAATTGGGTTTAGTTGGCTGGCCTTATCTTCACGAGAGGCGCTATCACGACCGGGTTCGGGGTTAGGGTCGTGACATAAATAATACTTCAAATTAATTTGCAAGTTCTATTTTGATTTTTTTTATATTTGAACTTGCAAATTAAAAGTTTACAACAATTATAAAAAATAAGAAAGAGTACATTACATACTTTGCATCATTTTTGTAAGTTCATCCATGTCAACATGAGATTCTTGGTTTCCAGCATTGCGTGAATGGGAACCATAAGCCATTATATCTCCAATTTCTTAGTCCTCTGTTTCATCTACCTCTTCACGCCCTTGATTTTTCCGTTATGATCTTATCCAATCTCTGAAGCACAGTAGAATTTTCAAAGTGTTGCTGCCAAATAAATGACGAGTATCTCCTAGTTGCTGTCTTGCTTGACTAAATGAGCTCTCTGATGCGACTATTGAAATCGGCACATTTAGCACGTCTCGAGTCATGGCCGAAAGAACATGAAATTGGTTTGAGTTTTCCTCCACCAACCCAGCGGTAGAAATTCTTTTGTGCGGGTCTCTGGTGACTTTTGCAAGTAGAATTGGAGTTCATAAATATTCCTGCTACTGGTTTGTTGATGCTCTCCTAGCGTAGACTAAATCAAATAATCTTCAACGCCATCATTATCTTCCAAAGCACATGTTCCACATGTTGAAACAGAACTTGAAGGAATATTTGCATCTACAGCAGCAAAAGCATCAACAATGTTAGCATAATAATTATATAAAGTTTGCAAATATTTGTGTAGATCAGAAATACAAGTTTCAATATCATGAGTTTCAGTTGGTCCAATATCCATATAAACATATAAAGCAGTGATTAATTGGCGTCAAGTAGCCATTTTGATACAATAGTTTAAAATAACACCAATTAGGTAAATAGGGGGAATTGGGTAGAAATATTTTTTAAATTTATCTAGCATAGATTCAACAACAGAAGTATATCCTTCTTTCTTCTTCAAATTATGGAGTAAAAAAGAAATTTCAGCAATATGAACTAAACCATTTGCAATAGTAGGATAATAAACTTCAGAAAACTCAAGTGTAGCCACATAAAAATTTTACAACATCTTCAATGACATCTCAAATTCTAGATGTTAACAAACGATTAGGATCGATACAATGAGAATTAGCAACTTCAGTTATAGACATTTTATATTTATAGCAACATCTTGAGAATAAATAAGTATAATTCCACCTAGTAACTATTCCTGCAGGCATGAGTTTTGGTTTTAGTCCATATTGTACATATTTTTTCTTAAATGCATTTAATCTACCACTTCTATTATTTTCTTGAATCATACCAACAGCTCTTCTAACTAAAGTGATCTCATCTCTAAATAATTCAACACCACTCTTCACAATTAAATTATAAATATGACATGCACATCTAACATGAAATATTTCAGAAAATGGTGGGTGTAGATGCAATTTTAATATTGTAATAGCAGCATTGTTGTTAGAAGTATTATCAAATGACACACACAACTTTTTCTGCAAGATTATAAAATATAGCAACTTCATGGATAGTATTACATTAAATGCACCAGTATGACTTTGATCTTCATCATATTTAAAAGCAATAATACTTTTTTGTGTACAAAAATTATCACCTATCCAATGGCATGTAACAGTCAAATAATCATTTCCATTTACAGCACGACCAATATCAGAAGTAAGAGAAACTCTACAAGAAAGACCGGCGAACAAATAATGGATATATGTATGATATTGTCCAAAAAGCCTAAAGTAAGGGTGGCAAGTGGGCCGGTTAGGCCCGGGATCGGCCCAGGCCCGCGAGCCCATATGGGTAGTGGGCCTAAATGGTCCTACCCATTTAAACCCGGCACAAAGGAGACATACAGGCCCATGTGGGCTGGTTCACAGTAGGGGCCCATTAGGATTGGAACCGTTTGGGCTCGAGATTGCTCCTAAGTTGGCCTGTTCAACCGGTCCTAACTGGTCCAAACAGTTCTAATTTGGCCCAACGGCTAATTTAAAAAAAAATTCTCAAATCAAAATCTGACCGTTGCACCTTTAAAATTTAGTCGTAATGGCTGCCAAAATAGTCATTGGCTATTTATAAAATAGCCATGAACAATACTTGCGCTATTTATTTACTCATATTAATTATCGTGTTGCTATTACTACTGATATTGGTAGAAGTGATAATGACTGCGATTATCTTACTGTTACAAGTCATTGGATTGATGAGGAATGGATAATGCAAAAGCGCATTATTGCTTACAGAATAATTAATTCACGTCACACAGGGCAGTTTAATTCTAGCACGGTTTCCTATTCCCCCTATTTATGGTATTGTTGCCTTGTTAAATCCTACTATGAAATTAGGTGATCCTCAATATTAGTATCGATCTATTTATAATGGTTTAGCACTTGCACCTGAGGAGTTGTCTACACTTTCGGACGCACAAGCCTTAATTAAAATAAATGCTCTAACTATTTATAGTGCTTATCAAATTGCACTAGATAATGCTAGACCAGATATTCCAACTCTTTCTTCTTCTAGTTCTCAATCATCTAAAAGAACTGCAGGAGTAAGAGCACTTACTGCTTGGACCGAGTTTAGGGGTTCTCAAGGTTGTACCACTAGTGATTGTTCACAACTAACTAAGCTTGAAGTTTATTTGTCACAGGGACCCGAGAAAGTGAATCTCGACAGCTCATTTAATCTTTTGGAATGGTGGAAGGACAAAGAAAAATACTTTCCGATCCTTTCAAGGATGGCCCGAGACATTTTAACCATTCAAGCTTCAACAGTGGCATCAGAGGGCGCTTTCAGTCAAGTAAGACTACAACTCGGTGATTATAGAGCGTCTATGAGGGAGAGCTTGGAAAAATCAGTACTTTTTAAAAATTGGATCCGTTCGGAACAGAGAAATTTTAGACTTGCTGAATCACAACCAGAGGTAGACGAAGCTTACGAATAATTGCTAGCTGAACTTGTGAAGGATGCAGCTTCGCTCGGAAGCAGTGATGAACAAGCTTCTTTTCCGCCACCACCAACAAAAATTCCTCCGAACCTTGATGGATTTATGAAATTTGTAAGAGATACCATATAAAATTAATATGTAACTTGTATTTTGGCACATCTTGATTAGTTTCTTTTTCTTCTCAATGATGGTATTAGCACTTTGGTTGTGCTCATTCCATTGGGGGGAGGGGGGAGGGGGAGGTGGAAGCTAAGAAAGATTGGGCCATATTTTCTTAATGTTATAATAATAAAAATTATAACGCATTCCTTTGAATATCTTTTTACAATAATTTTGTGTTTTAAATTTGAATTAAAAAAATTTATGTCACAATTATATAATATAATTTACAAGAAAATGCCTTAGATAAAAAAATTTAAACAAATAAATAGGTCCACTTTATATATATATAAGCTATAAAATTTACAAGAAATTGCCTTAAATAAAAAAAAATTAAAAAAAATAGTCCAGGCCTACTTAGGCCCATTTAGGACCGGGCCCGGCTCACATAGCCCAGGATCATTAGTTCACGGTCCCGGTCTGGTTACACCCAGAAGCCCATGAAGTCCGGGTCCGTTTAAGCCCGGCTCATGAAGCCCGGGTCCATTTAAGCCCGGCCCGCGGGGCCCGTTTAAGACCGGGCCCGGACCGTTTTCCACCCTTAGCCTAAAGATATCAGCTCTACAAGTACTTCTAGGAATACCTTTAAACAAAGGGTTATAAATTCTTTGAATATAAGTAACAAGATATGGTGAAGCAGCAAAACTAAAAGGTAAACAACCTAAAACAATCATTTTAGCTAATTCTTCCCGATCTTTCACTATATCGTATTTACTCATTAAACCGCCAGTACCCGGGTTAAGTTTTCGTTGCACACCTTCCTCATCAACATCCCATGCAATAGGGTGGTTATCTACCATGTGCCTACGAAGTTGACTTGTTCCCCCTCCCTTACCTTCGATCTCATGTTTATAAACTTTCTTACAAATTTGACATCTTATATAATTTTTATCTTTTTTTAGTCTTTCAAAAAAAATTCCAACACTTACTTCTTAATCTTTGATTGGTCTTAATAGGGAGGGGAGGCCTACCTGTATTACCATGACCTCCATGCCTAATATTTTGAGTTTAACTAGCATTATCAGGTGTAGTTGGTGGTATTTCAAGATTATCAGGTGATTGAATATCATCTAAATTATCATCTATACCATAATTTTTTTGAAGTCGGTCATAATATAGATTTAAATTTTAAGGTGAACTTTGAGAAATATGTGTAAAGCTACTAGAAGAACCAGCACCACCTCCTGATTATTTTAGAAGTTTTACTCTTATACTACCACCCCTACTAGTTGCAAGCTTTTTTGGCTGCTCCTAATACATCCATTATATAAATTAAATTGAGAAATTAAATAATAATTCTAAATAATAAAATAAAAATATATACCAAAGAAGAGAAAGAGATAGAACGAGTGTACCGGGATTCCGGATGCCGCACTAAATTTTATATCAAACTTCAGTTGATAGACTGATACTTGATACCACACTTCACTTGAATACTTGATATTTGATAATTATAATTTTGTAGTAACTAAAGTAAATATTTGATGGAACTTGAAATAATGAGTAATTAAGAATTTAAGAGCAATAATCAATATTATCAAGAGAGAATTAGAGTAATAAGAGAGTAAATTGTGAGAAAAAAATAAAGAACAACGGGAGCTATTTATAGTTTTTAAAAGGTTAAAATTGTAATTTATCAATTATTAGGGGTGGAGCTATTTTCTTAAGGGGTAGGCCGAAATGGCCATTTTTGCAAAAAATGACCGTTGCCCAACGATCAATTTTTGAATTTGACTGTTTGCAACAGTCCAAAAAATTTTAAAAAAGAATTGCAACGGTAACTGGGCTGTAGCCCGATAAAAACCCTGTAGTGGGTAATCGGGCTAACCGGGTTCCGGTGCACTAGTTACCAAATTTTATTCTTTCAAGCCCGGCTCCCTGCCCAACCCTCCCTAGCCCGTCCCCACCCCCTACAGTACCGGGTTGAACCGGGTCGAACCGGGCTGTGAACGAGCCAGCCTGGCTTGATTAACAGGTATATATAGTGTCTACCCATTTACAAAGTTAGTCTATAAATAGTATAGTGCAATATGAAATGATAGTAAGGAATTATAGCTGATAGAGTAATATAATATTCGATTAAAATGTGGTGAAAGTAGATTTATTATTTCTTAGACTGTGGAAGAAGGGAAGAGTGAGCCAGGCTCGCACTCTCAACTCTCAAGACGTAAAATAGTAAACAAGAATTCTGCTACTAATTAGTATTTTGACTCTATTTGACTCTTTAAGTGATGAAATTTAAGTTACATGCATTATCTATATAAAAAATATGTTTTACAAGATCATTGTAATTAACTAGCTATAACAAGTTGCAATTAAAAATGGTGCACAAAAATTACCTTTTTTAGACACAATATAAGTCGTATAGATAAGTTGACCAGGGTTTTCTTCTCAATTTACTTTGGAACTTTTTCAGTTTGTCCCCGGAGAATCTCTTCAAACTAACATTTTATGATAAAATGACAATTCAGCCCCTTATTCTTAACTACGTAGTTCCAACATGTCATATATCAGTCTTTTCACTTTCACCCTTCAATGAGAACAAAAATTGTATCTTCATTCTGTACAATCCTTTAGTGAAAATAATATTAGCAATTTCTGCTTGCATTGGAATGGAATCTATAACATGACCAGGAAAACAGCTTAACAAAGGAAGGAAGAAGGATAAAAGAATGCTCCAACGCAAAGGCACATATTAATATTAGACGAAATAGGAGGATTTGTACATTCTTCAGCTGGAATTCAATGGTCTATAATGCACTAAAGATCCATATAATTGGACAACATATAAAAAGATCAACATTCTTTGTTTTAGTTTATTTGAAACCAAAGCAAATTTGTCAGAAAAACAGGAAAAGGGAAAAATGAGGGAGGGGGAGTAAGAATTTATGTATACTTAGTAGGGAAATTTTCCATTAGTGAAATGGTTTCATTTGAAAGCACCTGTAACTGAGTAAATGAAGTCCAAGAACCCTGTTCCTTTGAGAAGGCCTTTACCGGTCAAGAGTTCAAAATCCAACAGCAATAGTAAACCAATTACTGCTGCTTTTCCATTTATCAGCTCATTCCTTCCAGTGAATCCAAAGGCCTCTTGACCCTCGTCGATAACCATTCTTACCTAAATCCAATAAGAAGCATCAGATCAGATTATCATTTACTCCATAGGCATGTTTGTAACTAAACAAGACAAGGTTGGTTCTATTACCTCGTCTACATTGACGTCAGATGCTGTGACACCAGGTTGAGCCTTTCCACTGAAAACAATCTCTGCAGATGCGTCAACTTTTCCGCCTCCTCTCATGCTAATATAGATATTCTCATTGTCTGTTTTAACAGGATAAACAAACAAACAAACAAATTTCTCAAGGCAGGAGTAAGGACTCTCAACACAGGATTATTGAGGTACCATTCTTTGATGGCTCCATTAATGGTTTGCCATCTTTTCACCATATCTTTTTTTTTTTTTTTTGAGAATGTCTTTTCACCATATCTTATTTCATCTATCTATGGAGAACAGAATGCTAGAGTAATCATGTCATGAACAGCAGACCTTAGAGATTTCCTTTTAACTGTGTAACCTCATGCATCAATTCTAAGTTTAAGTGAAGTTCTGCAGGAGTAATACAAACTCAAACCAAAATTCACAGATTTGGTGCTCCTAAGGAACAGGGAATGGAATTATTACTGCACAGAGATCCTAATTGAATTGACAGCGAAGAACATTAGAGAGAATAGCATCGAGGGAGAAGATAGAAATTGCATTATAATTCCAAAATCCAATGAAAGCTCAATAGAAGTTTCCGCGCCTTCAAAGCTCAATAGAAGTTTGCTCGGAAGGCAGTTATAACAACCATTCTAGCAACCTAACAAACTAGCCATGTGATTAATTACATAGTATCAACTAGTGAATTTCTCCGCGCTTCGCGCGGTTTAATAAAATAACTTTTGAAATGATATTTTTTATTTAGTTGAGAAAATAAATACGTAGCTTTTACCTATATGCATATAGGAGTATAAATTAATTATACAAATTGATTATATCACAAATATAAAATTTTATCATCATGAACAACTTGATCAATTTGACAGATATGTTAGTAGTGAACTTTCACTACTGTAAAATAAGTAAGCATTTATTTTGCAATGTTGCTCAACTTCTAAACACTCCAATTATCCTCCGTTTACGGTACTTTAATAGGAAATTTTATAAAATAAGATTTTCAATCAAATTTAGCTTAAGAGATGCATAATCGCGAGTGACCATGTACAGTCTTCCTTTTCGGTAAAAGGAAAACCCTTAGCCATCAATGGCAGATTATTTGAAGAACTTGTTGAGACAATCTCTTCAAAACTCTGTCGAAATTCCTTAATACGTGCAAAGAAGTTGAGACCCTCCTTAAGGTTCCTCTTTTGTTTCCCTACCGTTTGCATACACATGAATTTTATTTCAGTTATTTTACATGAGGAAAATAATCACATTTTCTCAAGTTATTAGTTGTCTTGAACAACTATATAATCACACATCCTCAATTCTTTTTTAGTTGTTGGAAAAAATAAAAAATAAAAACCAAAATTTAATGTGAATTGCATACAATTATTCCTAAAATCCAAAATATATAGGGTATTTTTATGCCAAATCAAAAGGTAAGATTATTGCATTTGAATATACGTAGAACACTATATGCCTGCAATATATTAAAAGAATTGCAAAATATGCATATAATATCATTAATAATAGCGTATTCATCATCAAGCTTGAACTGAATTCTCAAATACTGCTCACAAATAATGCCATATGTTCAATTCTTCCCTACTCCACAACCAAAATTATGCACAAAAAAATTGTACGAAATAATATAATTGCGGCAAAAGCAATAACAACAAAAGAAAAACAAAGAAAAAGGAAAAAGAAGAAAGAAATTTTATGTATACAAAGTTTCGAACGAAAAAGAGAGGAATTATTAATGAAGAAAAGAAGAAAGTTGTGAAGAAGAGGATGTGTGTTAGTATTTATAACATAATATTTATAATAACCAATATAATTCGTAACTGACATTGGGTAATAGAAATGGAAAGAGTAACGTATAGTGAGTAATTGTAATTAATGGAATGAGTATTGAACCTATCAAGTGTAATTGTAATGAACTATTAAATCTATCAAGTGTAATAGTAATTAACGTGTACTTTTGAACGTGTCCTTTAAGAATATGAAGAGTGGGTAAACAAAATAAATGAAATATTTGGGAGTTATGAACACAATTAATAGAGGAAACGGTTATATGTTGTCTTAGAGAGATTTTTGGGCTTCTAAAAATAAGATAAATGAAAAAATGAGGGGGAAAACTCAAAAAAATGAGAAAAAAGATAAGTGAGTTTCTTGGCCAAAGAGAGGTGTCACCTCACACTTTTATTTCCCACAATTATATATATATAGATTAACAGATTCCAATGTACCCTCAAAGGCATTATTTACAAAAACTTAACAGGCTCCTATGTGCCCCTCACGTGCATTATGTGCGTATAAGTTAACTTATTCCCATGGGCCACTCACGTGCTTAATAACAATATGAATTCATTTCCTAGCTTCTTCTGCAGTTTATATTAAGTAGATAGAAAGGAAATTAGATGTTCAAAGGTACTCCAATACAGCTTGCCTTGCAAACACACCTATGCACATGTAATGCACAAACCCGTAGCTGTGCAGAATTTTGATTTACTGACTGAAAGTAGTTGGAAGAGGGCTTTATGATGAACAAAAACAATTCCTAAAAAGTAAACAAGATTTCCACTTACTCGTACTTGGCCCCTCAATCCAACCTTGTGAAGAGAAGATCCATGACTTCCATGACAAATATATCAGCCATGGCAACTAGCATTCTCTTAGAGTCCAACATGGGTTGAAGGTATGGGGTGGTAGTCTGTTTATATGGTTTTGGAAAATCTTCACCCAATAAGCCTGGTTTTTGAGGTTGAACTAGTGTTCAAGGTCAATTTTTGTTAACATGATATTTGAGCTAGACCATTCCTGATATTAGTTTCCATGCTATATTATTCATGCACCAGGGTCCACCCTAGGATGCATAGAGTGTTAGAGGCTCACAATGTTTAAAGGTATGGTTTTAGTCTGGTCTAGGACAAATCTTACGTTATGAGCTGGCTTTTGAGGTTGAGCTAGACACAAAGTACATGTTTTGTTAACACATTGGATAAAGTTTTTGACTTTTTTCAATCACTAATGAACTACTACATTGAGATAGTAGCAAGGGTAAGAAGAATACGGATACCAGACGCTTACAAATCGTCAAATAAGACTACACTAAAAACTTCCACAGAGTATTCCCAGCATAATTGTTCAAATGAGCCTAAATTTGGTGTTTTTTACACTTTGTTTTGCAATAGTTATTTTCCTAAGACCAAAGCTACCCCCATTGGCATCTAGGAAATCGTAATTTCCCCTATAGCATTCACATAGAGAAACCAACAGCAACCAGCTCAATCAATGTAAATGACAAGGGCCATTGGCTAGTCTTGGTCAAGCTCACTAACTTGAGTTTCCCAATACAGACTCAACTGATTTTGTATCCACACACCAATCATACTGTAGCACAAACAGAACCTCCTACGCCTTAAAACTAGCCCAAAAGTTGTGTTTGAATTGGCTTATAGTCACAAGATATGGCAGAGGAAGAAACTTAGACAAGAAAACTTTAGAATTTCACGAACGAAGCATTAAAAGAGGGGCATTTAGGAAATGGTGTTTGTTTAATCACAATGGTTCACTGACTAGACTGAAAGTGAGTAACCAGATGGGATCATTCCACATAGAAATTATAATCCAAAATCAACTACTCCTTCCTACCCATAATTGTCGTCTCCTTTGGCTTCCAGGAATTGATCTTTAAACAAGATTATTAAATGTGTTATGTAGTTCGCCTTAATTTATGCAGTTAGCTAGCTTTTCGTCTCATTTCTAAATGGTTGGATCAAAAACTGAATTAACCAAACAAAGAGAGTAAATTGGCACAGAGAGAGCATCAACAAGGAAACAAATTATAACTGTGCAAAAGAATTAAGAGCTAGAAATCAAATGAAGCAAGTAATAAATTAGAAAAAAGGAAAGAAAATGAGAGGTGACCTGAGTGAGCTTGGCATTAAGGAGGCCTTCACTATAAGCACCTTCAGCAGGGGAACGATTCTCAATAGCAAAAACATCATCGTTATACCAAAGCAACAGTATAGTTTCACCATCTTGTATAATTACACGTCTCTCTCCTTTCGGCAGTGCTGACAGCGGAACCACTGGCACCCAATTGAACTTCCCATCATCCCTCCGCCCGATGCCGATGACCCCTCCGCCACTGAAACCTCTGTAGCCTTGCATGGTGACCTGTTCACTTTAGCATTGCTACTTCTAATGCTGCTACTACTACTGTTGGCTGTGAATGAACTGAAGTTATTGGTGGCTGTATGGAAGAGGGAAGGTGGTTTACGGTGGTGGTTGCGGTGGTGGGGGTGGGGGTGGGGGTGAGATGGGATGTGGAGAATGCCGGTGGCTAACTTGGGGGATATGGTGGCCATTGGATTTGGACCTATGGCTTATGGGGGGAACCGATCAAAGCACTCAATAGTTTCACGGGAGCTATAGGAAGGGACACAGTATTCTCCTCTCAATCTCTCGTATTTTTCTCAAAATATTCTCTGGATGTCAGGTAAATTTGTTCTTTTACTTATTTGTGTGTTCAAGTATTTGTACTTTTCATCTAGAAGCTTCTTGTAGTTGCGATTCTTCTAAATGTTTCTTAGCGTTAATCTTTTTATTCTCTTTAATTTGCAGTTTGAAATTCCGATCATGAGATTTAAATTCTTTTTTTTTTATATGAATTTCAGGAGACTTTGACCTTTTGGCTGACGTAGAGTAGCTGATAAACAATTATCAATAGACAGCGAAAAGTATTTTTAAGTGCTGAAACTGATTTAAAAAATAAGTAGTTATGTGTTTTGATAAAAGTGGTAAAATTAATTATATGCACCTGAAGAACTGGGTATACGAAGAGTTTTGTTTTAAAAAGAAGTATTTTAGGGATAGAATATTAAATATTTTGGTCAAACTTAAAGTGCTTATAAGCTGAAATTTGATAAATTTGGTGAGACAACTTATGGCTTTTGACTTATTTTTGGCTTATAAACACTTAATTTATAAGCACCTTTAATTTTACCAAACGCGTAAATAAGCCAAAAAGCGCTTATAGGCCAGTTTGACAGCTTATAAGCTTAGTCAAATACCCGCTTTGTATTTTTCCGAACAACGATGTGTCAGTGGCACAGTGTAAAGATATAAAGGACTGTGAGAAGTACGAGATGAATATACACTAATGTTTGTCTGAGCCTCTTAAGATGGGATTGTTAAAAGGAGCAGATCTATGGTGCGAATGAATTGGAAAAACACGAAAACCAGAGTATAATAATAAGGTTGATTTTAGATCAGTTTATTACTCCTAATACATTATCCTGAATGTTGCAATCATAAAACGTAGACTATTTTTTATTTTTTTTTCTCTTTTTCACAGCTTTTGCTTTTTCTAATTCCTTTTTAAACGACCCTAAACCCAAACCCGATCGTGATGGCACCTCCCGTGAAGACAAGGCCAATCGATATTTTCCATTTCGGTATTTAACAGCTAAACAGTAAGAAACAGTCTAAAGCATGATAAAATAATCCAAGATTTAAGCAGATGACAGTATAATATGCGGCATACAACCCAAACACAACCCGATACTGGAGTGTCACTAGTCTTGAGCATCTAAACAATCCGGAATACTCAGAGAAAACTACACAGTTTAATACGGAAACTAAGAACATGAAGAAATAAGATAGGGAAGAGCTCCGGGCTGCGAACGCCGACAGCTACCTAGAGACTCCTCGGATCCGCCTGAGCTGGAAATGATCAGCACTCGGGAACGGGACTAGATGCGCCTGAATCTGCACACAGGGTGCAGGGAGTAAAGTGACTACTCCAACTCAGTGAGTAATAACCACAAATAAAGACTGAAAGCAGGAAATCACGTAAGGCATAAAGCAGACTATAATGAAGCAGTAAAACCATTAAAAACAGTGGATCAGTAGAAATACAAATAATCATTTAGGTTCAGGTTTAAACTTCGGGAAATACCTTTTCAACAATTAAACAGATAATGACAGGTAATTCAGAAAGATAAACACATAAAGGTTCGCCCCTCGGGCACAGTATCAACAAATCCGCCCCTCGGCAATATCTAAGAACAATACCAATCCCTTGGGCTACATCTCACATCACATGGGTACCCGCGCTCACTGGGGGTGTGCAGACTCCTGAAGGGGCCCCTTACGGCCCAAGCACAATATCAAGCCATCTCGTGGCATCATCACTAGGCTCTCGACCTCATATCAACAAGTCACCTCGTGGCATACAAATCTCAGGCCCTCGGCCTCATAAAAATCATCAGGTGTTCCTCACAACATAGGCCATCGGCCTTATTCAGTCAGAATTTCAAAAGTCACTCGGGCAACAGTAAAATATGATGCTCATCCCAAGATATCATTTGAAATATCATTTTAAGCGTTAAAGCAGAGTAAACATGGTTGAGTTTTGAAAACAATAGAATATATCATGACTAAGTTCAAGTAATAAGTCAAAACTGTGAGAAAATATCAATAAAAATCCCCTAAGGGTTCAAATAGTTGGCACGAGGCCCAAATATGGCGTTCAGCCCAAAACATGATGATAGCAAATAGTTTTCAGTCAAATAAGCGGTAAAATAATCACTCGGGATGGACTAAGTCACAATCCCCAATAGTGCACGACCCTACGCTCGTCATCTAGCGTGTGTGTCACCTCAATATAGCACAACGATGTGCAATCGGGGGTTTCATACCCTCAGAACATCATTTACAATCATTACTCACCTCAAACCGGTCAAATCTCTAGCTCGCGACGTCTTTGCCCCTCGAATCGGCCTCCACTCGCGTCGAATCTATCCAAAATCAGAATCACGACATCAAAATATGCTAAGGGAATGAAGCCCAAGCGAAAATAATCAATATGCGACACAAATCCCGAAATTACCAAAACTCGACCCTCGGGCCCACATCTCGGGATTCGATAATTTTTACATCAATAGGTTCCTTATCTCCCCATGAGTTCATACATATCAAAAGTTCTGAAATCCGACCTCAAATGATCCTTCAAATCATCAATCAAAGGTTTAAGTTCCCAAGCCCTAGCTTCCCAAATTTTAACCCTTAAATTCCATTAAATATAGCTATAATCCGTGAAATAATAGCATAGGGACGAGTTTTAGGTCCAAATTCCTTACCTCAATGAAGTTCCCTTGAAATCCCTCTTCAAATCGTCCAAAAAGCTCTCAAGCCGAATTAGAAATGGTGAAAATAGCTCAAAGTTGCGAAGGACACAATTTATACCTTCTGCTCAGGCATTTCCGCATCTGCAGCCCTATTTACCGCTTCTGCGGTACTGCATTTGCGTTTCTTCATCCGCTTCTGCGAAAATCACTTAACTCCCCATTGTCTGCATCTGCGGTCCCATACCCGCATCTGCGACTACGCAGATGCGGACCTCCTAACCGCTTCTGCGGTCCCTGCTCTTCAAGCCCCTTTTCGCTTTTGCGACCAATCGCCCGCACATGTGGCGTCGCACCTGCGGTCCCCAATCCGCAGGTGCGGAAATACCAGAAGCAGCAAAATCTACAGCTGCAACAATTTCTCAAACTCCCCGTCAACCATCCGAAATCACCCCGAGACCCCCGGGACCTCAACCAAATGCACCAACATATCCCAAAACCTTATTCTAACTTGTACCAATCTTCAAAACACCTCAACCAACATGAAATCAACCAAAACACATCGGATTCAAGCCTAAATTTCCAAAATCTTCCGAATTCGACTTTTGATCAAAAACCAAAGCAAGCCACGTCTGAATGACCTGAAATTTTGCACACACATCCCTAATGACTCAATGGAACTACTGCAACTCTTGGAATTCCATTCTGACCCTTATATCAAAATCCCGCCTACCAACCGAAATCGCCAAAATATCAACTTCGCCAATTCAAGCCTAAATCTACTCCGAACCTCCAAGCCTCATTCTGATCACGCTCCTAAGTCCCAAATCACCTCCCGAAGCTATCTAAACCATCGGAACTCACATCCGAGCCCTTTAATATATAAATCAATATCCTGTTGACTTTTCCAACTTAAGTTTTCTTCAAAAGAGACTAAGTGTCTCAAACCTTACCAAAATCATTCTGGATTCGCTCTGACTAACCCGATACCACAAAACACGGATAAACAAAGCATAAAGAAGCAGAAATGGGGAAAATGGAGCGGTAACTCATAAAGCTACTGACCGGGTCATCACATCCTCCCCAACTTAAACAAATGCTCGTCCTCGAACGAGTCAAGAAACATACCCAAAGCCTCAAACAGGTGAGGATCTGCTCCGCATCTCCCACTCGGTCTCCCAAGTAGCCTCCTCCACAGGCCAACCTGTCCACTGCACTTTCACTGAAGTTATATCCTTTGACCTCAACTTTCGAATGTGACCACCCAAAATAGCCATTGGCTCCACATCATAAGTCAAATCATCATCCAACTGAACCATGCTGAAATCTAGAACATGAGACGGATCCCCTATATACTTCCGGAGCATAGAAACACTAAATACCAGATGCACACTCGACAAGTTGGGTGGCAAAGCAAGCTCATAAGTCACTTCCTCAATCCTCTGAAACACCTCAAAAGGCCCAATGAACCGAGGACTCAATTTCCTTTTTTTTCTCAAATCTCATGACACCCTTCATGGGCGAAACCTTCAACAGAACCTTCTCACCAACCATGTAGGACACATCTCGAACCTTCATGTCAGCATAACTCATTTGCCTCGACTGCGCTGGACGAAGCCTCTCCTGAATCACCTTCACCTCCTCTAAAGCATCCTGCACCAAGTCTGTCCCCAATAGCCTAGCCTTTCCGGGCTCGAACCAACCAACTAGAGATCTACACCACCTCCTATACAAAGCCTCATATGGAGCCATTTGAATACTCGACTTGTAGCTATTGTTGTAAGCAAACTCTGCAAGCGGTAGAAACTAATCCCATGACCCTCCGAAATCAATGACACAAGCACGCAACATGTCCTCCAATATCTGAATAGTGCGCTTGGACTACCCGTCCGTCTGAGGGTGAAAAGTTGTGCTCAACTCAACCTGAGTACCCAACTCTCGTTGCACAGACCTCCAAAATTGCAAAGTGAACTGAGTGCCCCTATCTGAAATGATGGAAACTGGGACACCATGCAAATGAACAATCTCCCGGATATAGATCTCTTCCAACCTCTTTGAAGAATAGGTAGTACACACCGGAATGAAGTGTGCGGACTTGGTCAGCCGATCCACAATCACCCAAATAGCATCGAACTTCTTCAAAGTCCGTGGAAGTCCGACTACAAAGTCCATAGTGATCCTCTCCCACTTCCACTCTGGAATATCTATCCGCTGAAGCAATCCACCCGGTCTCTGATGCTCATACTTCACCTGCTGACAATTGAGACATCGAGCTACAAATCCCACAATATCTTTCTTCATTCTTCTCCACCAATAGTGCTGCCTCAAATCCTGATACATCTTCGTGACACCCCGGATGAATAGAATACCACGAGTTATGGGCCTCCTCCAGAATCAACTCCCGAAGCCCATCCACATTAGACACACAAATCCGGCCCTACATCCTCAACACTCCATCATCACCAATGGTCACATCTCTGGCATCCTCGTGCTAAACTCTGTCCTTAAGGATAAGCAAATGCGAATTATCATACTGGCACTCTCTGATGCGATGATATAAGGAAGATTGAGAAACTACACAAGCCAATACTCGACTGGGATCCGAAATATACAACCTCACAAACAGATTGGCCAAGACCTGAACATCGACCGCAAGAGGTCTCTCCCTAACTAGAATATATGTCAAACTCCCCATACTCACTTTCTTTCGGCTCAAAGCATCGGCCACCACTTTGGCCTTTCCCGGATGGTACAATATAGTGATATCATAATCCTTAAGCAACTCCAACCATCTTCGCTGCCTCAAATTAATATCCTTTTGCTTGAACAAGTGTTGAAGACTGTGATGATCAGTAAACACCTCACAAGACACATCATACAAGTAATGCCTCCAAATCTTCAACGCGTGCACAATGGTAGCCAACTCCAAATCATGAACGGGGTAGTTCTTCTCATGAGGCTTCAACTGATGGGAATCATAAGCAATAACTCTACCCTCTTGCATCAAAACACAACTAATACCAACTCTCGAAGTATCACAATACACAGTATATGAACCTGAAGTTGATGGCAGAACCAATATTGGAGTTGTGGTCAAGGCTGTCTCGAGCTTTTAAAAGCTCTCCTCACACTCGTCCGACCATACAAATAAAGCACCCTTCTAAGTCAACTTGGTCAAGGGCGATGCGATAGATTAGAATCCCTGAACAAACCGGCCATAATAGCTTGCCAAACCAAGAAAGCTGCGAATCTCTATGGCTGAGGATGGTCTGGCCCAACTCTTAACCGCCTCTATCTTCTTCGGATCAACATAAATACCTTCGCTGGACACCACGTGCCCTAAGAAAGCCATTGAACTGAGCCAAAACTCACACTTGGAGAATTTTGCATAAAGTTTCTCCTCCCTCAATCTCTGTAACACAACTCTCAAATGCTCCGCGTGCTCCTCATGACTATGCGAATACACCAGAATATCATCAATGAAGACTATGACAAACGAATCGAGTTAAGGCCGGAACACGATGTTCATCAAATGCATGAATGCTGCTGGGGCATTGGTCAGCCCAAAAGACATCACCAAGAACTCATAGTGACCATATCGGGTCCTGAAAGCCGTCTTAAGGATATCCGAGTCCTTGATCTTCAACTGGTGAAAACCTGAACGGATATCAATCTTGGAGAACACTCTCGCTCCCTGAAGCTGGTCGAATTAATCATCATGCGAGGCAAATGATACTTGTTCTTAACTGTTACCTTGTTCAATTACCTATAATCAATGCTTATGCCATCCTTCTTCTTTACAAATAAAACCGGTGCATCCCAAGGTGACACACTAGGCCGAATGAACCCCTTTTCAAGGAGTTCCTGAAGCTGCTCCTTTAACTCCTTCAACTCCGCTGGTGCCATACGATACAACGGAATAGAAATGGGCTGAGTGCCCGGCACTAGTCAATACCAAAATTAATATCCCTGTCCGGTGGCATGCCCGACAGGTCTGCAGGGAACACATCGAGAAAATCCCTCACAACCGGAACAGAATCAATACTGGGAGTCTCAGCACCGACATCCCTCACAAAGGCTTGATACGAAAGAGACAACCCTTCCCAACCATACGCTGGGCCTTCAAGAATGAGATCGCTCTACTGGGAACATAATCAGTCACACCTTGCCACTCGATCCGTGGCACACCTGGTATAGCCAATGTGATTGTCTTAACATGACAGTCCAAAATAGCACGACACGGAGATAGCCAATCCATGACCAAAATGACATCGAAATCCACCATACACAATAATAAAGATCCATATGGGTCTCCAAACCCCCAATAGTCACCACACACGACCGGTACACACGGTCTATAACAATAGTATCGCCCACCGGGTTAGATACATGAATAGGTGAAGCAAGAAACTCATGAGGCGTACCCAAATAACGATCAAAGTATGATGATACATAAGAAAAGGTGGAACCGGGATCAAATAATACAGAGGCATCTCTGTGGCATACTGAAACAATACTTGTAATAACAGCATCGGAAGCAATAACATCAGGTCCAGCTGGAAGTGCATAGAAATGGGCTTGACCGCCACTTGATCGACCCCCTATGGGGCGACCCCTAGCTAACTGACCTCCACCCTTAGCTGGTTGGGCGGGTGGTGGTGAAGTAACTGGCGCTGAAGCCAATAACTGACCCCTCTGCTGAGATGAACCCGCAAGACGACGAGGACACTACCTCCATATATGACCCATCTCTCCACCCTCATAATAACCCCAAGTGCTGTAGAAGGGGACTGAAGGGAACCCTTCGCACCGGAGTAAAAGCAGATGCACCCAGCGTAGAAGAACCCTAAACTGATGCAGCATGGGACAAACTCTGGGCTGGGAGGGAACTAAGTGATGAATGGCCCTGATAAGAACTGTGAAAACCATGAACCGATGACACCCCACGATAACCTGGGCGAGCTGGCTGAGCATGCCTGAACGAACGCCCTTTACCGTACTGAAACTAACCTCTTGAAGGAGCACCACTATAGCTACCAGATCCTCAAGGCCTCTTAGCCTCCCTCTCCTCTCGCTCCTGGCGACGAACAGACTCAATCTTACGGACGATATCACAACCTCCTCGAAAGTAGCACCAGTCACCCTCTCCTTGGTCATGAGAATAAGAAGCTGGTAAGTGAGGCCATCAACAAACCTCCTAATCCTCTCTCTATTTGTCGGAACCAACCAAATCGCATGACGAGCTAACTCGGAGAACCTCATCTCATACTGCAACATAATCATCTCCCCCTGACCCAACCACTCAAACTGCATGCGCAGCTCCTCTCTGCGGGACTGCGGCACATACTTCTCCAAAAAGAGAACGAAGAACTGCTTCCAGGTAAGGGGTGCTGCCCCAACAGGCCTACGCCTCTCAAAATCCTCCCACCAAGTGAAGACAACTCTAGAAAACTAGGGGTGTTCAAAATCGAACCGAACCCGAAAACCGAACCGAAACCGAAGCTTAATGGCTTATTGGTATCGGGTTAACAGTTTAACGGACTAGGAATGGATTGAAATGTTTTTATTAACGGCTTATCGGTTTGAGGGCGGATTATTCAATTTTTTAACGGATAATCCGTTAACCCGTTAAGAATATATATATATATATATATATATATATATATATATATATATATATTAAATATCAAAAACCCTTCCACTTCCAGTAATATATCTCTAACACATAGTTCCAGAATAATCAGAAACTCTAACGCCTAAATTTCAACCAGCAGGTATGTGTACCCTATTGTATGATTTCTCTCTGCAATTTGAATGGTTTAGTTGGATATTCAGTAGCATATGATCTTAAATCAAAAAGGAAGCAATAGTCTTTCCCTCCATTGAAACATTACTAGGCTACTTGTATAATGTTGTTGTATGTAATGAATAAGGGAATGTTGTTTCTCATGTTTGATGATTATGATCGCTCTTCATTGCATATAAATAATGACTGGTACAGTGATTCCCATCCATATTCTTGCTTTTCTATGTGATGAAGTTGGCCGTCATTGCTTCATCTTTTCATTCTACAACACAACACACTACATCATTCTTACGTAGGCGTTAATAGTCATGTATGTCTGGACTCAATGTGTAATTTTCTATTCTGAATTTGTATGTTAGGCGGTCAGCAAACAATTAATGCACGCAATATAGATTGAATCAGGCCAATAAACCGCCCGATAAGAGCTAAACCGATACTAATCCGCTCGATATCTTATCGGGTGGCTAGCGGATTAATACATTTAAAAGCCGATAACCGTTAAGCCAAACCATTAAGAGTAATTAACCGCCCAATCCGCCCAATAAGCAGCCCTATGGAAAACTGATAAGTAGTGAAAGCGACCCCGCTGGTCTCTAGAATACCCGTTGTACGAAGCATCTTCTGACACTTATCCAAAAAACCCTGGGCATCCTCGCCCTCTGCACCACTGAAGGTCGGAGGCTGAAGTCTACCAAACCTCTCCAACCTACGCTGCTCATCCTCTGGTATGGCAGAAACTACATAGTCCTGAGCAGCTGCAACCAGCTGGGCTGGATATGCCCCCGGCGTTTGAAGTTCCTGCACGACCTGCTCAGGTGTGCGAGCGGCGGGAGTCTGATTGCCTCCCCCGTCCTGAGAAGTAGTTGCGGCTGTAGTGGCTGAAATCGCCTGAGCTAGGCCAGTGCAAACTGATAAGATCTTAGCCAAGGCCTCTTGAAGACTCGAAATCACAATGGGCACAACTGGTGCCTGAGCTGGTGCTGTTGGAGCGTCCACAACTGGGACCTGATCCTGAACTGGGGCGGCTGGTGGATATGCAGGTGCTGTCCTAGCTGCTATGCGGGCCACACCTCTGCCCCTACCGCGACCATGACTGTGTCCTCGGCCTCTGGTGGCCACAACTGATGGTACTGGTGGTCGTCCATCCTGACCGGTAGCATGTGTCCTCACCATCTGTGAGAGAATAAAATAACAGAAGCTTAGTACTCAGATCAAAAAATTCGCATGACAAGAATTTCAAGAATATGAAGTTTTTCCTAAAGGTTCTGCAGCCTCTCGAGGATAAGTACAGACGTCTCCGTACCGATCCGCGAGACTCTACTAAACCTACTCATGACTCGTGAGACCTATGTAACCTAGGCTCTGATACCAAGTTCTCACGACCCTAAACCCGAACTCAATCGTGATGGCGCCTCCCGTGAAGACAAGGCTTGCCGATATTTCCCATTTCGGTATTTAATAGCTAAACAGTAAGAAACAATCTAAAACATGATAAAATAATTAAGGTTTAAGTAGATAATAGTATAATATGCAGAATACAACCCAAACACAATCCGATACCAGGGTGTCACTAGTCATGAGCATCTAAACAATCCGGAATACTCAGAGAAAACTATACAGTTTAATACGGAAACTAAGAACATGAAGAAATAAGATAGGGAAGAGCTCCGGGCTGCGAACATCGACAACTACCTAGAGACTCCTCGGATCCGCCTGAGCTGGAAATGATCAGCACTCGGGAACGAGACTAGATGCGCCTGAATCTGCATACAGGGTGCAAGGAGTAAAGTGAGTACTCCAACTCAGTGAGTAATAACCACAAATAAAGACTGAAAGCAGGAAATCACATACGGCACAAAGCATACTATAATGAAGCAGTAAAACCATAAAAAAACAATGGATCAGTAGAAATACAAATAATCATTTAGGTTCAGTTTTAAACTTCGGGAAATATCTTTTCAATAATTAAACAGACAATGACAGGTAATTCAGAAAGATAAACACATAAAGGTTCGCCCCTCGGGCATAATATCAACAAATCTGCCCCTCGGCAATATCTCAGAACAATACCAGCCCCTCGGGCTACATCTCACATCACATGGATACTCGCGCTCACTAGGGTGTGCAGACTCCTGGAGGGGCCCCTTACGGCCCAAGCGCAATATCAAGTCATCTCGTGGCATCAACAAGCCACCTCGTGGCGTACAAATTTCAGGCCCTCAGCCTCATAAAAATCATCAGGTGTTCCTTAAAACATAGGCCTTCGGCCTTACTCAGTCAGAATTTCAAAAGCCACTCGGGCAACAGTAAAACATGATGCTCAGCCCAAGATATCATTTGAAATATCATTTTAAGCGTTAAAGCAGAGTAAACATGGCTGAGTTTTGAAAATAATAGAATATAGCATGACTAAGTTCAAGTAATAAGTCAAAACAGTGAGAAAATATCAATAAAAATCCCCTAAGGGTTCAAATAGTTGGCACGAGGCCCAAATATGACGTTCAATCCAAAATATGATGATAGCAAATAGTTTTCAGTCAAATACGCGGTAAAATAGTCATTCGGGATGGACTAAGTCACAATCCCCAACAGTGCACGACCCTACGCTCGTCATCTAGCGTGTGCATCACCTCAATATAGTACAATGATATGCAATCGGGGGTTTCATACCCTCAGAACATCATTTACAATCATTACTCACCTCAAACCGGTCAAATCTCTAGCTCGCGACGTCTTTGCCCTTTGAATCGGCCTCCACTCGCGTCGAATCTATCCAAAATCAGAATCACGACGTCAAAATATGCTAAGGGAACGAAGCCCAAGCGAAAATAACCAATATGCGTCACAAATCCTGAAATTACCAAAACTCGACCCCCCGTCCCACATCTCGGAATTCGATAATTTTTACATCAATAGGCTCCTTATCTCCCCACGAGTTCATACATATCAAACGTTCTGCAATCCGACCTCAAATGGTCCTTCAAATCCTCAATCAAAGGTCTAAGTTCCCAAGCCCTAGCTTCCCAAATTTTAACCCTTAAATTCCATTAATTATAGCTCTAATCCGTGAAATAAAAGCATAAGGACGAGTTTTAGGTCCAAATTCCTTACCTCAATGAAGTTCCCTTGAAATCCCTCTTCAAAATCGTCCAAAAAGCTCCCAAGCCGAATTAGAAATGGTGAAAATAGCTCAAAGTCGCGAAGGACACAATTTATACCTTCTGCCTAGGCATTTTCGATCTGCGGCCCTATTTACTGCTTCTGCGGTACCGCATTTGCGGTTCTTCATCCGCTTCTGCGGAAATCACTTAACTCCTCATTGTCCGCATCTGCGGTCCTCCTAACCGCTTCTGCGGTCCCTGCTCTTCAAGCCCCTTTTCGCTTCTGCGACCAATCACCCGCACATGTGGCGTCGCACCTGCGTTCCCTAATCCGCAGGTGCGAAAATACCAGAAGCAGGAATATCTACAGCTGTCACAATTTCTCAAACTCCCTGTCAACTATCCGAAATCACTCCGAGGCCCCCGGGACCTCAACCAAATGCACCAACAGATCCCAAAACCTTATTCTAACTTGTATCAATCTTCAAAACACTTCAACCAACATGAAATCAACCAAAACACATCGGATTCAAGCCTATGTTTCCAAACCTCATTCCGATCAAACCTAAATCACTCGGAACTTCCAAACCTCATTCCGATCACGCTCCTAAGTCCCAAATCACCTCCCGAAGCTATCTGAACCATCAGAACTTATATCCGAGCCCTCTAGAACATAAGTCAACATCCGATTGACTTTTCCAACTTAAGTTTTCTTCAAAAGAGACTAAGTGTTTCAAACCTTACCAAAATCATTCCGGATTCGCTCCGACCAACCCGATACCACAAAATACGGATAAACAAAGGATAAAGAAGCAGAAATAAGGGAAACAGAGCGGTAACCATGAGATGACTGGCCGGGTCGTCACACCTTTCCTTCACATTTTTCTATGCCCTCCAAGTTTGCTCCGGATTATAGCACATATGATTGAGATATAGAGGACATTACATTTCAACTTTCTTTTTTTAGAAGATTTCCAAGTTCTTCCTATTAGAATGCTGTAATATATAAGACATATAATAGCTTTTTTTAAATTAAATTATGGGCTAATTAGTTTTCCGTTCATACATTTTAAAGACAAAGTAATAGGAGTATAATATTTGTCGTTTAGAATGCTACACGTTTGCAGAATTCATTCACGACTGCGGAGAGAAAGAAACTATAGAATATTTAAAACTGCAACAAGAGACAGTGAAATTCTTGCGAGAGATAGTGTGTATATGCAACTTCAGGGCTGTGGGGAATCTAAAATGGCTACTGCAGAAGCTTAATTATTTCTAATTTGTTTAACACTTTTTTGTGCTATAAGGTCTAATTCAGGAGCTTAGATAGCAGATTTTGTATGGGGTATGAATTTGGAGTTTTCCTAGAGATTAGCTAGCTGCGAACTTGCTAGGTTTTGTAAACTCATGAATTAATTTACAGCTTGTTTGGATAGTTGTTACCTATTATATTGTATCGTATCATTACTTTAAAAGAGTTCGTGACTAATTGCTTTGAAAATTATTTAAATAAGTGGTGATTGAATAAATTTTGTTACACTCTGTTTGGATCATTGTTCGTCATCGTTTTATAATGTATTGTATTGTATCGTATCTTTTTATGAATATAATGTTTGGATAGATTGTTTTGTTTGTTATTGTTAAATAATATTTTGCTATTTGGTTTGACTGTATCGTACTGTATTGTAACTAATAAGTTTACTAAAATACCCTCAACTGTTTAAATATTAAATTTATAAAAAATTATGCATAAAAATAATTTTATGCATCTTAAGAAAGCAGAAGAAGGCAAAACATCTTAAGAAAACAGAACAAAGGAGCGAGACAGAAGAAGGCAAAACAAAAGAGCACAACTAATTATAATTGAGTTAAAAGCAAATTAGAAGAAAAAATAAAACAGAAGGCGGCAAAACATCTTTAACGTTCGCGGCAGAAGTTTTAGAAAAAAAATAAAGTAGGTTATAGGTTGGAGATTTGGAATTAAAATAGAGAAAAAGGTAAAGGGTAAAATTAAATTGTGGAGTAATTAGGGCATAATTGGAAAGAAAAATAGAAAACAATCCCACCACACCAAATCAGTTGTTTAAAAAAAGGGACTTTTCATTGTTCCGGAACAATGGATTTAACAATACAATACAATCAATTTTAATGAAACAATCAAAACAAACATTGTTTTGAGATAACAATACAATACGATACAACGGGAAACAACCATCCAAACAAGCTGTTAATGTTTCTTTTTTCCTATACTTATGTCTGATTAAATTTTTAAAGACTATTTCCCAAGCAATACAATCAAAGAGTCAATTGATTAAGAAAATATTATATTGGATTATCAATATGAATTTCATATTTCGTTAATAATATATTTGTATTTTTAACTTAATTAATTTTTAGAATTAATTTTTGTACATGCTCATACATATGAGTGTATATATATATACTGAAATAAATTTACTAATATGTATTATGACCGCGCGCAAAGTGCGGACAATTTAACTAATAATAGTAATATATGTACTGCAAAAAATAAAGGTAGATTTCGTGTTTAAGTTACGGTCCATCCAAACCTAATAATTTTAACTCAGACCCTTAACTTATCACAGATTTTCGATCCAATAAATCCAATAAAATAGTACGGGTTAGACAATTTTCGGACTGATAATTGAAAAATAGCAAACGTTTGTAAAGTCATTAAAAATAGTCACTTTTTTGCTGTAATACGGAAAGTTCTAGCATAACATACTCGAGATTGATGCACCTGTGTATGAATATTATGCTAGAACCAGCACACGAAAAGTTCCAGCATACTATACTGGAGATTGAAGCACTTATGTATGAACTTCCAACATATTATGCTGGACCAGTATATTATGGTACAACTCCAGTATATTATACTGAAACTTCAGTATATTATGCTGGAACTCCAGTATATTTTGCTGGAACTCCAGTATATTTTGTTGGAAGTTCACATGTAAAAAATTCGAACTCCAGTATATTATGCTAGAATATTTTTCGAATTTTGAATAATAATTTCGTTCAAATTTATCTTTGCATGAGAAGTGACTAAATTTCAATTACTTTTAAAATTATAATTATTTTTCAATTAACACTCGTAAGTTTCACTATTTTTGAATTTCACTCAAATCCGTAACGTTCAAAGTTCGAATTCATCCCTCACACAAAAGTAGCTGGTATTCCCCGCATTAGTGAGTACGGGCGAGGTCACGCTACTGTTTTAAAGAAAAGAAAGAAAAAAAGAAAGAAATATGGCATGACAAGTTTTGACCGAACCTTCACATAAAGGAAAAAAAAAGAAATCGGCCCATACAGTTGAGCCACCCCTAGTCATTGTTGCACGTCCAAAATAGCTAAAGCCCAATATAGATCTTGATTGTGCAACTCTCTTCCTCTTCTTCCCTTCTTGTGTCTTTGCCGCCTCTTATTTTCTGCTAAATTCGTGCGGTTTTTTCAAATAAAATCCACACTGAATAGTAACAAACACAGAAGAAAAATATGCCCCGTACTACCACTTTGGAGTGCCCTGGTTGCCCTCCTCTTAGAGCTTTAACTTTTGACATTCTTGGATTAATCAAAGGTAAACCCATTTCAGCTTTAAATTTCTATCTTTCGATATAGTTTGAATCCTTTTTTGCCCTTTAACTAGATAGTCTTGACTCTCTTTTTTTCCCTAGAAAAATGGATTTTTATCTATTTTGTTTGAATTAAAACTGACCCTCTTTAGCTTAGAATTAGTGGTGCCAATAAGTAGTTATTTTCTTACGTATCTTTTTTGGGTGTAGTTATTGAAGGTAAGGGTGAGCAAAAGGAAGCTCCTAAGGTGGTGGAGAGATGGGGGGAGCCTGATGCTTCCAGGTGTGTGCTTGCCACGTCAATTGTTGACCGTGAATTTGACCCTGTAAGTTGTCTCTATGTACTTTGCTACATTATTTATGTGCTATACTGTTGTACCTCTGTGCTAACTTTTGATTCAGTGTGTGTTCTTTTTTCTCCATTGTTTATCAATGTTTTGTGTATGCAGTGTGTTTCTGTGTTTTCTACTTGCACGATCGAAGGTATAGGTTGAAGGGTTAGCCAGTTGGGTGGATACTTTTCGTGATTGAGAGTTGGTTTTGTGGGTGAGGTTATAGTATAGCAGCTGATTGAAGAATCACGTGTGATGTTTGGAGTTGTGCATTTAGTCCTATATCAGTTCTTAATCTGAATTCACAAAAGGGTAAAAGAAAATGGTTTGATTGTGGAACGTCAGAAGTCTAGAAGCTACTCCGATAATAGGAAAAAAGTTAGGCCGTACGGTATTTTCTTTTATTAGCTTATATGGATGGATTCATTCTTGTTTGACAAGTATTTTATACACGAATGACCAGCAACAAGGCTATGCTGGAATATTAACCAATTACAAGCTTCTGTTAGTTATAACAGAGTATATAAGGAGTTAAAAATGAATAACATTTGCATTTGCCATGTTGTCCAAGAAGATAGCCAAAGTATGCAAATGAACTTAAGACTAAGTATATTTTCTTGTTTGTCTTCTAAAATTCTGGCATTCCTCTCTTGCCAGATAGTCCACCAAATAGCTGCCGGGATGGCCTACAATAATCTTGTGTGAGTACCTATCAGTCTTCTGATAATCTACCACCGTAGAAGTTCCAAAAGAGTTCTAGGCGTAGCCCATTTGTGTCCCAGAAGAGTGAGAAGCATGTCCAGCAGCTGGGCAGTGATCCTAGAATGCAAAAATAAGTTCTTTACCTGACCAATTCCCTTTCTCTGTACGTAGCACTAAGTGCGGCAAGCATTTCTTCCCACCAACCAAATGAAGCTTTGGATCTTGTATGGTCCAGAACTTCTGTGAATTTGTTTCCAAGGCCAAGTTGTGGCTGTGGTAGGGTGTCATGAGAAATGGAGTAGCATGATTTAACGGAAAAAACTCTTCTTTTGTACCCATCCAGAAGACACACTCTTTTATTTAGGACAAATGGACAGGGTTCCTATCTCTTGTAGCAATAAGCATACCCAATCCAAATGCCAATCATTGCAATTCCTTCAAAAACCAAAAGTCCACCCACGAATGGAGTAATAACCAGCAATAATAGCTTTTGGATGGCTTCTTTCTTTTAATTTGCAACTTTGGACCTCTGGTCTCAGTGACTAGTTAACAGATAATAATTCATGTCAGTAACTCAAAAAAAAAAAAAAGAATTTTTTTTGAGGGTAGAAAAGAAGTAGAAATAATTTCATTCTTTACCTGGTTCAACCAAGTTAGAGACTTGAGTAATTTCAAGTGACAGCTCGGCCGAATATCAGGTTATGTGCTTTATGTAAACATGTATTTTGGTTATGCAAGTTAAACGCCCCTTGAGGCGTATAATTACTTCATACTGGCATCATGCAATGAATCATCTTGTTTAATTTTTTGGATAAGTAGAATCATCTTGTTTTGGAGGTCAAATTGTGCAAGGATGCCATAAAAGATTTCTTTTAATTTCTAATCAGTGTAGATACAATAAAGGTATTACTTAGAAGTTAGAACTAATTTGGAGAATATTGGATATTTATCTTCAATTGCCTGTGATGTAGTCTTTGAGTGTTATCTACTTCCAAAAAAACGTACTTTGACAATAGATATTTGACCTTTGTTGTTCTCTTTCCATTTTTATGCAGCTACTAGGTGTAGCAAGGAAAAATGGCTCGGTAAGGCTTTATCTTTGATCAAAATCGAGATAATATGAAATTGTCAAGTTTTCTAGAGTATTGAGCCTTATTTGTGCATCCTTTATTACATTTATACTGTACAGATTGACGCGCTTAGTCCTGTCAATGGAGATGTTCGTGCCTCCATTTCAAATGGAAAGTCAAAATGAAACAGGATCTGAAGATAATTCTATAGTTGGCTTACATCTATTTGGAAAAGAGAGATTGGACTCATCATCAAGGTATTGTCTTAGGCCCGCTTTAGAGAGTACAAGTATGAAATATTTGATCACCCAGGTTAGCTCATGGAGTAAGCAACTTGTAGTAGTAAACGCATTCTCAGACTTGGATACAGAACATATTGCTCAATAGCTTGGTCCTTCTCTTTAGCAATCCAAATTTAAATATGTGTTTCTCCTGCACTTAATTTGTGTGGAAAGAAGATTACCTTCTGATCGAATGTGTAATTGACACGTGAATTGACAAAAGATATTCGTGGAGTTGTTTGGCGTGCGGATGGAATGATGTTGGGTTATGTTTTCCGCATATCCTAATGACTAATGAGGAATATACCTTTGTCATTCTCTTTAAGTTGTAAATTTTATTTGCTATAAATAAAGTGCGTGCCGACCTTCGAGGCCAGGCTCAAATCCTGGCAAAGACAAAAAGTATTGGGTGATTTTTTCCTATCTCCCTAACCCTTGGTGAGTAGAGTTACCCGGTACATATGTTGGTTGGAGGTAGCTAGTACCTGGTACTTGGTGGAATAGTCAAGGTGCGCACATGTTAGCTTGAACACCACCTTTGTAAAAAAAAATCTATTGTAAATATGAGGCAGAGAGATAAGAGTAATATGCAACATGTTATTCTTGGCTTAATCTAGAACAATGCTATTTCTACTTCTATGTTAGCTTGTGTTAGCAAGACCCTTGTCTGTTAACCACGTGGAAAACATGAACTAAATGTGTATTTTTTGGTGTTCCACATGATATGAAGGCCAAACTTGAACTCAACATGGGATAAGAGTTAATCGCATGTTATCCCATTTGCTATCCATGAACTGCGCAGCCTCTCCCTATACAAATGTAATTATAAACTTCTGGCCTGTACCCAATAGGTGAAGATCGGAAAAATTGATGGTCACTAGAGTATCATTTCATATTCCATAATATCCAGAGTCAACATCGTCTAGGATGGTGATTAAAATTTCAAACAATGTAGTTTTGAAATGAAGGGGAGGCGTAATTGGTAAAGTTGTTGCCATGTGATAAGGAGGTCACGTGTTCGAGCCGTGGAAACAGCCTCTTGCAGAAATGTAGGCTAAGGTTGTGTACGATAGACCTTTGTGGTCCGGCCCTTCCCCGGACCCCGCACATAGCAGGAGCTTAGTGCACCGGGCAGCCCTTTTTTTTATAGTGTTTGAAATGAGTTATTAACTACTGGTAAGTAACTAGCATTGCAAGTGGTTTGCTTGCTCTGTGTTGGTCTGCATGTGGATTGAAGATTAAGATTGCCTCAGACATATGGCATCATTTTTGAGGAATCTCACTCAGAGCAAATCAGGCTTGTTTCTGAAAGTTTTTCTTCTTGATTTTATATTTATATAATTTCTTATACATTTATAGGTCATGTGCCCTGCTTACATGCACAAGAAAAGGACAAGCAAGCATGAAGTGTGTTAAAATGTCAAAGTCTTGAAGATTCTGGTAGTGAAGGTACTCAAACAACATGGAATGTTTGTGGTTCAGGCAGTATTTTGTGCTCTAAGGTAGATGCAGATGAAAACTATGCATTGTTTGGTGGGTGGGTAATCGTGAATATAGGGTTTTGGAAGATAACATTGATGATGGAAATAGCGTGTTAGTTAATGACCTCTTCTTTGATATATCAGGAAGGGTGTTGAGGTTAATATGTGGGATCTAAACCAATGCACTAAAGTTTGGACTGCGAAATCTGTGAGTTTCACCATCTTTCTCTTTAGAATTTGTGGGTGTAACAAACAATTGACTGGCTTTTTGATGTACTTCATGAATTTGACGTGTTGTTTTCTTGTTCTAGCCACCAAAAAACAGCCTTGACATATTCACCCCAACTTGGTTTACATCTGCAACTTTCTTGTGCAAAGATGACCACCGCAAATTTGTTGCAGGCACTAATAGTCACCAGGTACTTTTTTTTCCTTGTCAAATTTTTCTCGTTAGCTCCATTAAGTGTTGGCTTTTCATTTGTATCATGAAGGAAATTTTGATGCAACAGCTTCATAAGCCGTCTTGCCAGGAAGGACTTCATGTGGTTTATCATATAGCCGTCGTTTGACTAACACATCTAGGCATTCACAGGCATTTGTGAGGCTGCCAAAAGACAACCTTTTGGGCCACTTCCTTCTTGGAGTGGGTAGGGGAGTGAGGTAATGGAAAGGGGAGAGGGAGAGTTAGGTCCCAGAAATAATCCGACTAGGGCGCCAAATGGGTGGGCTGATTCTAGTCTTGGACGTGTTTATAACTTTTTGGTTCTCAAAAGTCGGTGATTTCCGCTCATAGGGCTTAGTCAAGGGGCAAAGGTTGAGGGACTTAGGTTTGAGTTCTGCGTCATACAAACCAAGCCTAGTATTTAAGTGGAGAAGGGTAGACGAGCGGGCCCATTATCCCTGAGTTTTGAAGGGTGCGGTTGGTCCTAAGGGTCGGCCTCAAACGGATATGTTGGTCATAAAAAAAAGTCGGTGATTCTCCAACATGCTATATATTTTAGGCTGGTCAACATCAGTGCTGAAATGGATTTGACTAGCTTAGCAGTCCGTCTAAACCATTTTCTATCCTTCCTTTGTCTTCTTCCTAGAATGCTGCTACTTTTTTTCATTCTCAACACCCCCCCCCCCAACCCCCCCAACAAAGCAGCCAACTATTGTACTGCTTCATTACCCGATTCCAACCACCACCCTCTATTATATTATTAACTACTGAGACCCTAATCATAGCCTATACTAGTCTATTGAAATCTATATCAACTGGAAGGAAGTCTCCATAAGTGGATCTAGACTAATTGCTCTGTGAATCTGCCAAAATAAAAGAGCTCAGCTAGTCATGCATTTCAGCCACACATCCTCACCTCACAAATCCTGCTTCAGTATCCCCTAGGAGTTCTCTGATTTCAGAGATATACCGGGACTGGTTTTCTTCAGATTCCGCAATGCAGTACCATCTTTTTACCAGTATGCTCTTCTGTTCCTTTCACTGTGGAGAAACAGCAGTTAATCTGTTGTTGGTGCTTCTCGAAGTTTTAATGGAGAGAAGCCTCTTGTTTTATTGTAATTGGTTTTTGGTTTAAATAGCATAGATTGCTTTCAGCCTATTAAATACACTAAAGTTGATCCAGATCAGATCCACATATACACCCATTCTGCTTACTGTTAAACCTGCAGCGTGTAATTGGACATAGATGCTCTAAAAGTTGTATTCTAAGCTTGTTCATTTTCATATCTGTAAATTTGTTGCTGATTTACCCATTAAATGTTTTTGGTGCTGATATATACTGTACGGACTGGGTAATTTATAGGTGCGTCTTTATGATATTGCTGCTCAAAGAAGGCCTGTTATTTCATTTGATTTTCGTGAGACCCCTATTAAAGCTGTGGCTGAGGATATAGATGGACAGACAATATACATAGGAAACGGGTCAGGCGATCTTGCTTAAATTGATATACGCACAGGTAAACGGTTGTCGCAGCATAGTGATCATTGTTTATGTTGTCATTAGACATAATCTTCATATACATCTTTGCCATATAAGTAGATACTATTTTATTATTGTTTGAAGAAGAGTGCATTGGAAAGGGTAAGATATCCTTAAGCCAGTATTCAGTTTACCCAAAATTATGGAGGATATTGCTTGGCCAATTTTATGATTGTGCATGTTCTTCTCCACATTTTTGTTATCCAAGTCTAAGTGTGTTCTGTTATTTGGTTCTGGCACGGAATTGATATCGTTTGTAGAAAGTAAGACAACGGATTTCCGTGGCAAACATAATACAACTTGTGTTTCTTCTACACTGATAAGGTTTCATGTTTAAGTTGGCCACTGTACTTTTTTTGTCTAATGCATAAGAACGTTGTGATATGGTTTATGACTTCAATTTCAGAAAAGCACTTGCACACAGACAAAGGTGTTCTTTAATGGTATTCTGTGTCGACCTGTTTATTTCTGCTTTTGTTTTAATAGCTTGAACTTCCTTCAATTTACTTCTCATTGACATGATTCTTGTTGTTTATGATAATTAACTCGTCAGTCTAGGAATACAATTTGCTCTCTCAATCGCGATTCTGATGTCTAGACTCATTTAATTTACATATTGTGGGTCTCACAATTGAGTGCATCCTTTTTGTTTCAGGGAAACTTTTGGGATCCTTCTTGGGGAAATGTTCTGGAAGTATAAGATCTATAGTGAGGCATCCAGAGCTGCCGATTATAGCCTCATGTGGTGAGTATTTGAAATCGCAGATAACTTCTTTATAACCCAGTTATAGCATTTGTCCATGGTCCTTGTATATACAACAGTTTTGATCTGGATATATGATTACTTTGTTGATGGAAGCTACTGCCTAGGAACACAGATATTGTCCTAAAGTCATGTTGGCTCCACATTTGCTGAATGCAACATATAATCTCATAATAGAAAGTCTGAAGCTTGTGAAACCTTGTATGTTACATTGTTTAAGAACTGCAAGCGTAGAACACATGCCTCTTTATAGAAGTGCTATTGTTTTTCTTCAACTCTTGTTCCTCATGAGTTATTCACGTGAACAAAGTTACTTTTGACTAGGATTGGACAGCTACTTACGCATTTGGGATGTCAAGTCACGGCAACTTCTCTCTGCGGTATGTTATTTGTCCATGCTACAGATTTTATAAGAAATGAGTGGACAATTCAATAGACAGCTATATTTTGGCTGAGCTATTGCTTAACCCCCCAAACACACACATACACACAATGAGTGGCTGTTGACTGCTCTCCTTTTGCTCTTCATATCAGTGCATTGCAACATTTTAGAACTGAAACTCAAATTTGACTTGATGTCTCTTTGGGTTGGTTTAGCTCTTAGGACTGTCAGAGTTAAAAAGTCAAGGCTCTAGATGTACAGAATACAAGTTCCATTCCTATCACATTAGATTAGATTGGAACTGAGTTTTTGTGAGATTTCTTGAGACAGAAACTGTCACTTTTGTAAGGATCCTGTGTTACTCACTGCACTATTTTTGTGCTTCTTTTGTTTCAATAAAATGTTCACTTATGTACCAGCAGAAAGTTTCTTCTTGAAACACTAATTTTTTATGTCCTTTATTTATTGGACAATCTACTTCCCATTATTCATCAGGGCTCTTTTGATAAGCTTTTTGTTTAGAATTCCTCAAAAACTTTGTCTGTTTCGGCAAATTGAATTGTTGTCTTTGAACACTCACTTTCACCTGATATATTATCGTCCTTCGACTTCGAACTGTTAAAGTTAAAACTTTCCTGACTTAGCATTCCAATTTGACCAAGTCATACTGGATTAGTAAACAATGGTTCTAGTGTCTCATGTTCTGTGTATAAAGATAATTGGTGATGTTTCTAAAAGAAGAGGTTATTACTTAAGAAAGAAACCCTTTCTGGCTTTCATCTTTTCGTTTCCTGCCTTTTTGGTTGACATAATTATTTGTCTTACATCATATGGGTCTAGATGTGATGAATTTTTGTGGTCAGATGCTATCTTGCTTTAACAGAGCTACTTTTTCCCTGTTACATGTTACAAAATAGTTAGCTGGTTTGATAAAAAAGATTCAAGTTTAACATGTGCTGCCTACCCATCATTAGCACCATGTAGCATGTATTGTAAGTCAGATCAAGAGTGGAATGCCATAAATATTCGTAAGCATGCATATATGCAGAAACACTACTAATGCGAGAATTTGCGTACTCCTATTTGTAAAAGCAAAATCTTTGGCTGCGACAACAGATAATGAAATGATAGTTATAGTCCATGGTACATAACATTGGGATTAATTTGGGTATAAAAGAATCTCCACCTATGTCAAAGCACAGCGTTTCCGAAGCCCGGATAAAAAGTAGGGTATCGATAGTGTAGAAATAGGTAAACTACGAACAAAGGATTCATATAGCCAAACCTGTACTACTTTGGGATTTAGGCATAGCTGATGAATTACGAACATGTATTTTTTATTTATCTTAAATCGGCACGAGACATAGATCCTCAAGTACTTAAAGCTGGAATTTGGATGCAGGTTTTCTTGAAGCAGCATCTTAGCAGTGTTGTTTTTGATTCAAAATTTTCTGCGAGAGATAAGCTTTCTTTCTACTTCTCCTAGCTCTTCGGTGATAATGCCTTGGTTTGTATGACTGTATCTGTGTCCAGATAGTACTAAATATTCTCTTTCTTTAGACATCAACGAATTTTCTTCAACTTGGATTTCCATCTGCCTTGTTCTTATGTTTCCCCTCTGACTTGTGGAATATAATTTTCTTTATACGGTCCAGTACACTAAATCCTTTTAGAATTTAGTATAGGAATTTGTCAGGAGAAATGGAGACAGAATGAAGTTATCATTTTTATATATTCTGGGTAGTCTCCCATACCATATTAGCAGGCTTATGAGCATATTTGGAATTCTTTGGTCGATTTTGTGCACTACTTTTCTCTTTGATTGCCCTAAGAGTTCTTTGATTGTTTTTACTTTTTATCCATGTTTTTTCCCCCTTAGTTTAATAGATTCTACCAATTACCAAGACTATTTTCTACCTAGCTTTTTCGTCTGATCCACATACCTTCCCCTCCGTTCCTTGTTTGCCTTTTCTTCTCTTTAAGATCTAACTATCCTAACAAGTAGATGTGTCATTATGCTTGTTCAGAAGCTCAGGTACCTCCTCGGCAACAAGATCCAGATGAAACATTACAGATGGAAGAGGAGGAAGGGAAGCCGGTTAAAAGGAAGAAAGCATCAAAAGAACACGTCGGAAGCAAGAAACCAAAGACCAAGAAAAAGAGTAAAAGGTCAAAAGGAGACAGTAGCGATGCTGCTGCATAATCAGTTTACTTCCTGGAATCACCTCGATGACCTTTTACTTTACGCCACCTGTTAAGCTAAAGGACCGTAGCATATACCAGAACGCGGTGATTATCAGTGAGAATTCTTGACTTGGTTGCATTTGTATGTGCAAGTATAAAGAACACGGAAACTTGAGTGGGTATTTGCTGAATGTAAGCGCCGCTTTGTGGTTCAGGAGGGGTTTTTTGTATTATTTTTCCCAAAAAAAGAGAGGCAGGCTGAAATTAGTACCTGATCATCTTGTTTAGTCTTTGTAATGCTTGATTATACAGATGACGAAATATTATGTATTCCCATTTGAAAGGCATTTTTGGAAGAGTTTTTTCTATTTTATAAAGACAATTGAGTTGGTTATAGGCGGCTCTGGCATGTGCTTTGTTCAAGCTAAACACCAATCTTTTGAGATTAAAACAACTATTTGAAAGGGGTAAAAATGACAAAAGAGAAAAGGCGCCTGTACTTTTACGACCACAACATGATATTTTTTTTCTCCCTAAAACTATCAACTTCTCATATCGATTTAGTAATTATTTTGGAAAGTATAAAAGAAATGATGGCATTTTCTCTTACGAAGAATATCCCAAGTGATCCATTCCAAATAGGAAAAATCAATTAGGGCCTTAAAGAAAAGAGAAACGGAAAAGGAGACTAAAACAAAGTTGGACACGGATTCTTAAGATTGAATTTTCGCCAAATTCTAACGTGAAGAGAAAAAATAGCCATGTAATACACCTGCTGTAAACCTTTTTTTACTAGTCACTTTCCGTCAATACAACCAAAATTTCCTAATGTCACCAACAGTCTCTTCTTTTTCTTTAATTTTCAGCAAAGGTAAGTACAAATGAAAAAGAAGAGACTGTTTACAATTATCTTTTCATATCTTGGTGACTCCTTTCTTTTTTTATTTTTTATAACCATGCTGGATCATGATAATTGTCTAAACTTTGGTGTATCCCTTCTGGGTGAAGGTGTGTGCAAAGACATGTAGAGTTCTTATTTTTGGAATTGTTTTATGAGTTTTGCTGTAACTTACAACAATATGTATTTTAACGGGACCTAATTTGAATGGACTTTTTGGAAGGTAGTGTGGAACTAATGCTGGTTACTCCTACTCTGCTGCAAATAAGAATATGGCTGTGATGTGGGAAGAAAAGACTTTGTATGATTATTTGCTCAACCCCAAGAAGGTATGGTTAAAGTTTATCATTATGCTAGATTTTTGTGTTTACATTACCACGGAGACACGGTTGTCTGATGGGACAACCTAACCTAACCTAATTGCATAACTTTTCTTGTGGAAATTGCATTTCATATCATATCAATGTTGTAGTTCCTTTTGTTTTCTGCTTTCTTGTGTTTCCTTCCATTAGAATCCGCCTTTCCCTTATTGGCAATTAATTCTGTTGATTGTTTCTACAGTACATACCTGGAACAAAGATGGTTTTCCCTGGTTTGAAGAAGCCACATGAAAGTGCAGACCTCATTGCCTACCTGAAATCTGCTACTGCCTAAGGAATTACCGACATATATTTTCTATTTTGTAGTCTGATAGGCATGTTTTGTTGTGCGGAGGAGGATAAACCATTGGTTTTTTAAAGTAATAAGTTGACCTCTTTTGGTCTGACTCATTTGTTTCCAGAGCACTGGTTCATACGAAATTTTTTGTTACCTTCTGAAGAAGAGGTGAAAAACACTTGGCAAACAATGCCAATTTTAATATCATTCTCTAATGATTATGTCTTTGGTGGTGTGTTGCTTTTCTTGGTCTTTTCTCCTTTCTCTTATTCGATGCAAATTTAAAGGTATAAATGATCCACTGCATAATAAGTTACAGGTATATGCATTGATGAATTATGTCTTATAAGTCCAAGAAATGCAACATTCTGGATGAAAGAATGTTGCTCTAGTTTATTTGAGTTTTTAGGGTTTCAAGTTTTTAATCGATATATTTCAGCTTGAACCTTCACCTTTGCTAAAATGGAGCACATATAGTCTTGTTAAGAGCAAACCCAAACAAATTGCACAAAACTAACGGCTTCTTTCCATGTGCAATGTATGTGACAGTAGAAACGAGACCCACATTGTGACGACCCGGCCGGTCGTTTTAAAAATTTACGCCCAAATCCCCCATTAACTGCTTTCCCCAAGTTTATTTATGCTATTTTGATTTGCCGGGATGTACGGTTTTGAGTTTCGGAGAGTTTTGGGACACTTAGTCCCTAAATGAGAGCTCAAGTGTTGGAAAGTTGACCGTAGTCGGAACAATGTGAAGACGGCCTCGGAATGGAAATCTGATGGTTTCGTTAGCTCAGTTGGGTGATTTCGGGCTTAGGGGCGTGTTCGGATTGTGTTTTGGAAATCCGTAGCTAATTTAGGCTTGAAATGCCGAAAGTTGAATTTTTGAAGTTTCCGGTTCGATAGTGAGATTTTGATCCGAGGGTCGGAATTCCATTCCGGAAGTTGGAGTAGCTCCGTAGTGTTTAATGTGACGTGTGTGCAAAATTTCAGGTCATTCGGACGAGGTTGGACAGACCTTTTGATCGAAAGCTTATTTTTAGAGTTTTTGGAATTCTTAGGCTTGAATCCGATGAAAAATAGGTGTTTGATGTTGTTTTGAGCGTTCCGAAGGTTGGAACAAGTTTGGTTGAGGTCCCGAGGGCCTCGGGTGTGTTTCGGATGCTCAACGGACCATTTTTGGACTTGGGGAAACATCAGATTTTTGCTGGTATGTGTTGCAGACTTTTCTTCATCGCGATCGCGTGGGAGGATCGCGATCGCGAAGGCTTAGATGAGGTAGAGGGAATTTTGTCCTTCGCGTTCGCGTGAAGAGGAATGCGAACGCGTAGCTATGGGAAATGCTGAACCGCGAACGCGTGGGCTAGGCCGCGTTCGCGTAGAAGGAATAAGGCGGCAATGGGTTGTTATGTGTTTCTCTACGCGATCGCATGGAGTCAACCGCGGTCGCGTAGGTCTGAGGGAGCTCAGTATCGCGTTCGCGGACAGGGTTCCGCGTTCGCATAGAGTAAATTTGAGGCGCGTGGTCTTTGTTCTTCGTGATCGCGTCTGGACTTCCGCGATCACGATTAAGGGAAAAGCTGGGCAGAATATAAAAATTTCAAATCGAGGGTTCAGCCATTTTTGAGAAAACTTAAGCTTGGGAGCTCGGATTTGAGCGAGATTTTGAGGGATTTTCAGAGATATATATTGGGTAACGATTCTTAACTCCTTTTTGCTTGCAACCCATTAATCCAAACATGAATTCATCATTTAATTTCGGATTGGAGATGAAAATTGGGGAAAAGTTGGAAGAAAGTTTTTAGACCTAGAATTCGACTTTTGATTGGCAATTTGACCTTAGATTTAGATAATTCTGGTATGCATGAACTCGGGATAGTGTGAGGATTCTAAAAATATAAATTTTACCCGATTCCGAGACGTGGGCCCGAGGGGCATTTTGGTTACTTTACCTAATTTCGCGTATTAGCTTAGAATTTTATTTGTAGAATCAGTTACTTGAAGTGTTATTTACGTTATGAAATTGAATTGAATAGATTTGGGCCATATTTGGAGTCAAGTACTCGTGGCAAGAGCGTGGTTTCAGATTGATTTTGAGCCGGCTCGAGGTAAGTGACTTGTCTAACCTTGTGTGGGGGACCTTTCCCTTAGGATTGGTATATTTGGTAATTGAAATACCTTGTACGTGAGGTGATGAGTGTGTACTTGTGCTTAATTGTTGGAAATTCGGTTTTCATTAAGTAATCACTAGTATGTTCCTTTCCTGTTTTTATTACTTGCATTATTAAGCCTACTGTTAGCTTAGGAAAGCATGTCTAAGTGACTTAATTGCTTTATTTTCTCAACTTGCCTTACTTGAATTCTGTGCAGCATGCTAGGTTAGAATCATTTGTTTCCTTAATATGAAATGGACTACGGAACGAGATTTCGGTAGATCCCTGCGCACTATGAGTTGGACTACGGGACAGGATCCCGGGAGATCCATTGGATATGTATATATGGGACTACAGGACGGTAACCTGGGAGATCCCTGGTTGTTATTTTGGTGCTAGGTCGCATTTCTTTCTGTGTTTTGCCTTGTCTTTGTAATATTTGTTGTTGCCCCTTTTTATATCCTGTGTTACTTTCACTGCTGTATTTATTTATATTGTTCTGTTCTATAGTGTCAAACTTTATACTTTATTTAACCTCAGTAGGGCCCTGACCTTCCTCGTCACTACCCGACCGAGGTTAGGCTTGGCACTTACTGAGTACTGCTGTGGTGTACTTATGCCCCTTTTGCGCATGTTTTTCATGTGCAGATCCAGGTACTGCGACTCAGTCCTATCACCCTTGAGGCGAGGCGACTGCTCCAATGACTTCGAGGTATATCTGCCGCGTCCGCAGACCGAGGAGTCCATTTCTATTGTAGTTTTTAAACATTTGCCCTTCTGTATTTCTTTCCCTTATTAGATATTCTGGAGTTAGACCTTGTAGATATCCAAAGGCTTGTGGTTCCGTGAGTTTTCGGATTTTGGGATAGTGTACTTGATTCTGAGAATGTTGTGTTGTATATGCCGAGCGGCATTTTAACTATTATTTTCATTCAGTTATTTTGGGTTTTGATTATTTCTTCCGCAAGTTTCGTTTATGTTCTGCATTTGTTAGGCTTACCTAGTCGTAGAGGACTAGGTGCCGTCACGATGGTTTATGGAGGGCGAACCGGGGTCGTGACACACATAGCAGCCCATTTTCTTCAAATAACCAATTCACCTTAAGGTCCGTAACTATGAATTTTATGGCTGCAAAAGCAAAACCGCGTTGATAATTTTATGGCTGCAAAAGCAAAACCACGTTGATAAACCAGATGAATTTCTTCTCTAAACACAATGTGCAATGAAGGATGCACATGACTAGTGACCATTGTTTTAAAAGGCATTTTCGGGGCGAGCTCTGGGGCGAGGCGCATCAAAAATGCCCCGAGGCGATGGTGTGTGGCGAAAGTCTCAAGAGGCGTTACGCCCGGGCATACGCCCAGCAATTTAGGACGTATGCCCCAGGCGTTTGAGGTACGTTTTTGTAGTGAGGCGTAAGCCCTAGAGACTTTTTTAAATTAAAACAAAATTTGTTGAATAAGTCTTTCATATAATACCCAAATTCTCAAAAGTCGGCTCGTAATTACTCAAACGTTTTAAAAAGGAACTGAAATGTATTAAATTTAAAAGTAAAGACCTTTTTTATTGCTTGAAGCCCTAATTTATAGTCTTTTCAAATTCTTTATCTTGTCCGCTAGTCTGCTAATATCTCCCGAAAGCAGCAAATATTCACTTTTTTTACAAATACAAAGAGACCTTCGTAGCATCAAGTTCAAAGTTCAAATTGCAGGTTAATCATCCTTTTTGTTCTTCCATGTAGTAAACTTTATTCTTTTCAACTCAAGTTATTTATGCTTATAAGTAGCGTATAATAGATTGTTTTGATTGGTTTTTTGTGGAGATGGAGCACATCTATATATATGTTTTTCACATATTTATAGTTTTCTTTAATTTTTATGCAATTTTACTTGTTTATAAATATTTACTGTAATTATATTATTTTATAAAATATTAAAAATTAAACACCCATGGGGCTTATGCCCCGTGCCTCGGGGCTTATGTGTAACGACTCGGCCGGTTGTTTTGAATAGTACAATCATGTTTCCCCATTTACTACTAAATTCATACTTTATAGTTCTTATGTAACTTGCTGCGGTAATTGGTTTGGGTCGGTGAGGTTTTGAAATGAATTGAGATACTTAGTCTCCAAGAGGAGAGCTTAAGTTGAATTAATTAATCGGATAGTGAAAAATGTGTAAACGACCCCGGAATGGATTTTTGATGATTCCAATAGCTCCGTATGGTGATTTCGGGCTAAGGAGTGTGTCCGAATATTTATTTCGAGGTCCGTAGCTAAATTAGGCTTGAAATGGCGAAAATAAGAAATTTAAGTTTGGAAGTTTGACAGGGGGTTGACTTTTTAATATCGGGGACGAAATCCAGTTCTGAAAATTTTCATAGCTTCGTTATGTCATTTATGACTTGTGTGCAAAATTTGAGGTCAATCCGATTTGATTTGATAGGTTTTGGCATCGAATATAGAAGTTGGAAGTTCTTAGTTTCATTAAGCTTGAATTGGGATGTGATTCGTGATTTTTGCGTTGTGTGGTGTAATTTGAGGTTTCAACTAAGTTTGTATGATATTTTAGGACTTGCTTGTGTATTTGGTTGAGGTCCCGAGGGCCTCGGGTGAGTTTCGGGTGGTTAACGGATTATTTTTGGACTTTGGATCATGGCTGATATTTACTGGTGTGATGCTGCTGGTTTTTCTTCATGATGTCATAATCGAGGTCATGATGATGTCATGGCCGAGGTCCAAATCGAGATCCTAAAAATCAAGGTCCAGATCCAAAATCGAAGTCCTAAAATCGAGGTGGTCTAAAATCGAGAAAAATGCCTACTAGTGGATTAAATTGGAGCAAGTCGAGGTAAGTGACTTGTCTAACCTTGCGTGAGGGACTTTTTCCTAGGATTGGTATTAATGTGATAATTGCAATGTGTTGAAAGTCACGTACACGAGGTGACGATTGTGTACACGGACTAAATGTGGAAGGTTATACTTTTAAATTGTGTAGATCACTGTTGCATATTAATTATATCATTTATTCATGTTATATTCATCATCATTGATTTATTTTCATATTCTTAAAAATTTGTCTGACATTTTCTTGCTATTTGCTTACCTGTTTAATTGAAACCTTGTTCCTTTTATTTGTGCTCATTATTTGAAGGTTGAGTTTCTTAATTTAATTATTATTAATATGAAGTATTTGACATTTTTAGAATTTGTATTGAGTCAAGGTGTTAAATTTGTGGAATATTATTTGTTGAGATTTTTACACTCATTGTGATTAAGCCGTGAGCTCCTTATTATGGAAAATATTGTTGTTGTTGATTTATTTTGGCAAGTGAAAATATTTGCGCATTTGAGGTGCAGATTGTGATATATTGTAATATTGATATGCATGCGGCGGTATAAGGTCTGAGTGTTGAACCGCATGCGGTGAGATAAGGGTGGCTTGATATGCATGGCTAGTATCGGTGAGATAAGGGTGGCTTGATACGCGTAGCTAGTAGGGAAACTTACTAGAAGTCATGCGGTGAGATAAGGGTGGCTAAAATGCGGGATGCTATTTCGGGAAAAATATTTTCTTTAAAATTAAATGTGAAGGCTCCCGCGGTGATATAAGGAAATGAGATATTGTGAATTTATTTATGACTTGGGACTACAAGGCGGTACCTCGGGAATGTCCCTGTTGATATTCCTTTATGGCTGCATTTACTTTCCAGTTATTCTACAATTTCTTTATTTATTAAATTGACGATTTCCCTTCAGTGAGTTATTATTTGCTCTTATTCTGTGTTGCTAAATTTTGATACGTTCCTTATATGACTCTTTCCATTTTCATTACTGTTGTTATATTATTAAACTTCTTGCCCTGTCTTTAATTATTTTCCAGTAGGGCCCTGATTTGACTTCGTCACTACTCAACCGAGGTTAGGCTTGGCATTTATTGGGTATCGTTGTGGTGTATTCATACTACGCTTTCGCACATCTTTTTGTGCAGATCCAGGTACTTCCTATCAAACCAGGTTTCAGTGAGCTAGTTGTACGTAGAGACTTTAAGGTATATTGCCAGCGTCCGCAGACCTCGGAGTCCCCCTCTATCTTTACTATGTTGTTTCTTTATCTTCATGAGACTGCTATTTAGAGCTATTTAGAACTCCTTCTAAGAGCTTGTGACTTATATTTTCACCGGATTTTTGAGAATTTCTTTATGTACTGAATGGTTGGGCTTTTTAAGAGTTTTTAAATTGTTATTTGATTATTCCGCATGTTAATAGGCTTACCTAGTCTTAGAGACTAGGCGCAGTCACGATATTCTACGGAGGGAAATTTGGGTCGTGACATTATGCCTTGCTGAAGCATATGTAAAACGCCTTGCCTTACGCTCAAGCCTTTTAAAAAAGTGCTAGTGACATAATCCCAAAAATGGGCAAAATTAAACTATACCATCAGTTCTTATCTTAAAAGAAGTGTTGAATTTTCGCTTTAAAATACTTTTCTCCTTTTTGAGCTTTCTTTCATGACTGCAAGATAAAAAGCATGTAGCTTCGCATGTCATTAGGGATTAAGGGTGAAGAGAGAAAAATGGTGATCTAGGAAGACAAACCTCTATTTGGCTCATGTTTTTACTGTCATTTGCAAATTGCAATACACATGTGATGGGGCTGTTAGTTACATGCATTCTGTTCGTGCCTGTCGTTAAGTTGGTCTCATGTGCTTCATTTTAATAAAGATAAATTTGACAATAAGTGCTCAACGTGAAGTATCAAGTA
The DNA here is from genome assembly GCF_000393655.2 of Nicotiana sylvestris. Classification (NCBI taxonomy): domain Eukaryota; kingdom Viridiplantae; phylum Streptophyta; class Magnoliopsida; order Solanales; family Solanaceae; genus Nicotiana; species Nicotiana sylvestris. The sequence continues at coordinate 63,503,500 of NC_091058.1, forward strand.
CAAAATTAGATCTAGTCCTATACTTAAGGGATAATTTTGGTTAAAAACTCGTTTCGAAACATTAAACATTCCCTATGAGGAGAAACGTACCTGCATACCTCTTGGCTTTGATAGTTGTATGCTCAATGTCAATGGGTTTGATGATTGTGACTCAGGCAAAGGCAAGGATCAGCGTGTTACTAAAAGAATCGGACAAATAAACCACTACGCCAAATTCTATTGTCACACAACCGCATGTGAGACGTTATGATTCGACTCGCTGTGAACCAAGTGCCAACCAAGCAACCTCTTTTTTATGTCAAGTATCATGAAAACAAGAGCGTATGGTTAGTATCATTCATATGGATAACCAGTAAAAATAACTTTAGTGACATTGATAATTAATGTTGTTGAATCATGGAAAGAACTTGTGTTTTCAATCCTTGAGTTCCTCAGCTTTAGAGATGGTTTCCCTCGAGACAAGCAACTGTACAAGTTTAATCTTGAAGAAACAAAAGGTGACACTTTCTTAAATGGTCTTGTTTGCCAAATCGAACATTTATTATAGATGACAACTCTATGTACAATTTCTATTAAAACATTCGCCTACATGCTCCCAAAGGATCCTCCGGTGTAAGCAACTAGAAGTTACAAATTGGAACTATTAAATTCTTATTCCGCAGCAGTCCAGTATTCAAGGTTTTGACTGAGGGGGTCGACGAAGTCCAGGTATCTGCAAGCAAAGTCACGTCAAAATGCATTGTTAAAGAAAGTTGTAAGAAAATGATATGCTTACATGTAACATTGCCAACAACAACTATGCCTCAAATCCCAAACATGTAACCCGATTAAACTATGCTTTATTCCCAAAGGAAACCAAGATATTGAAGAGCAAAAGCATTTGGAATTCGATGAGGAACAGCCTAGTGATAAAGACCATCCACCTCTAACAATAAAGCTGGAGGTTTGACTTCACTATGGTCAAAGGGACATGGGGTGGAGTCTTACCATACCCAAAAAAGTAAAATAAGGAGAAACAAAAAACTTTTTGGATCTTAAAATATCATGTCAGACACTTCAAAGTAGTTCGAAACTAACCTCAATTCCATGTGGGCCTATTCGATTATGGGAAATGAAATTGAGTAGCAAAGTAGCAAATTCATCAGGAACATCTTCCTGCAGTATTCAAAGGACAAGCAAATATTCAGGAGTTGCAATTTCAGTTAAAACAACTGGCATCTTAAGAAAACCAAAATGGACCTGTATAGCGTGGCCTGTGTGTCTGACAACCACCATTTGGAACTTCCCTTGCATTTGACCTATTGTGAGGGCTCTGTAACAATAAATGGACAAATTAGTTAGAACACAAACGAGAAAGATGTAGTTCATGCTTCTAGCTTTAAGCGTTCCCAGTAGCTACTACTTAAGCTTTTATAATCTTTTACTAGAACAAAATGAAATCTATTTTAACTGCAGATTCTATTTTGGAGTATCTCATTGATGACAATGGGTTGCAAAATACATTATATATGGACAAATATATTGATAGAGTCTAACAAATTCAATGGTATATCCAAGCTTTAAGCTAGAATGGAGACTTCTTTTTCTTCCTTTTTGGGGTGAAAGAAAGTAAGGTAGTTACAATGAAGGGTATTCCCACCAGAAAACTGTTGGTGTGCAGTAAAAATCACAGAGACATCTATCTACTGAAAACTAGGTAATTTTCACTTACATGTTCTGAAAGTTAGTTGTTTACGTGAGATTTGGTTGGGAACCCTATATAAAATGGTTAAAGAGTGTTAAACACAAGCACACCGTTTTCTCTAATATCTTTGTATATCTATTTCAGTTACATTAGTGGTAGTAAGAAGAGCGCTAAAGGAGAATAAACTTTTCTGAGAACAAATGATAAATTCTTGGTTCATGGACATGCAATGGCAATAATAGGAATGTAATCCTTATGCGATTTGATAGACAAATGGGAGCCCTTTATTACTTCCACTGATAATTCCTCTGTTTGCTGCTTGTTTCTTCATATACTGAATAGTGACAAGTCTCAAGAGATTCTAAGCAGACTTTGGCAATTCTGCTTTGTGTAAGCAGTTAAGAATAATACATATTCCCAACTAGTAAATAGTTAACTGGGAGAAATTGGCTGGCATTTAGAGATACTTTTGCCAGAAGGAATGGCCATGCAATTCCTCATTACAAGTGAATCTGCAAGTACTATATTGTTTAGGAAAGCCATGCGCATCAATTGTTCCAACATGACTCACTGAGAAGTAAGATCAGAAAAGGAATATACAGAAGAACCATCTCTTACATAACCACAGAACAGAAAAGGAATATACAGAACCATGTCTCATACATAATCACATAATGTTGAAGCTTCGCATGCATGCTAACAAGCATATGCAATTATAGAATTCCACATGACCTTCGATACAGAGAGAAGTACACAACCTGTCAAGTCTGTCTGTCCCAGCTAACAACAATATCTTTGGAACAGGAGATGACAAAAACTTTTCTGAAAGGCCTTCGTACCTGAAACAAGAGCATTATAATTTGGGAAAATTTCACATAAGAACAACTGGGCTCCCTACTTTTCAACTTTATAGCCCACATTTCAATTTACAACCAACTAGCCCAAAAATAATAGGCTAATACTCAAACATTCAACTCCAATAGATTCTCAAAATTCCTATTTAATTTTTAAAAAAGATTGCTCCAGCTTTAAGTTAATTTTTGAATCTATAACTGTGACTCAAATATTAGTTCAACAAACCAAATCCATTTGAGCGGTGAAAATTAGATTTTTAACAAGCTTAAATATGTGGGTTTAAATTTCGAATTTGATTTTGTAAGAAATTTAGAGTGGGTGTTATTTAGACTTGTTAGAAATAGTATAAAGAGGTTATATATAAAATTTGAAGTCATTTAATGGAGATTTGGACTGGTTTTGAACAAGAATTGTAACTGAAAATCGTGGAAGAAGTTCGTCTACAAGCGCCTGTATAAATGTGTATAAAAGTATATAATAGGGTATAAGATGTGTTTATACACTCATATACACTATTATACATAATTATACAAAAAACCGACTTCGTCTTCTACCTTGCGTCTTTTTTGAAATTTAACTCAAATCTTGCTCAAATCACTTCAAATTTAAATTTTGAACTCCTTTTGATATTTTCAATCTATTGGAACAACACCCAATCCAAACAACTAACAAACTCAAAAAATCCTATTTTCGAAAGCAAAGCTTTGAATGGCCTTCAATGGTGGACTTCTACTCTTCAATTTTCTGACATTGCAAATAGGGGGAGAAGCAGAAAATACAATGCCCCTTGAAGCATATGTAGAAGAGGTGAGAAGAAGAGAGAGTGAAACTAATGGTTGTGAGAATACAGATTTAACTCCATAGCTTTTAGAAGCAATGGTTGTAAGAACACAGATTTTGAATTTGCTAATGCTTTCAAAATATGTACAATATGGGCTAGGTAGGGTAAAACTTAAAAATATGGGTCATTTTTTGTTATGGTGTGAAGTCATGTGTATTTTCTTGTAATTCTTTCTTATAATTTCAGGTTCAAATTGACATATGCTAGAAAATGGAAAACAAGATGCTCAGCTTCCTGATCAGCACTAGGTGTCAGACCTCTGGAAGCATGACACAGACTGCAAAATTAAGAGAACTTCTCGGGTCTACATATAGTCGATGCCATTCTAAAAGGACCGTAGCAGTTAGAGAAACCCTGACGGAATAAAAAGAACAAATTTAATTGAAAAGGAGCTTTAACTTGTGCAGCAGGTGCTATATTGTGAGACTAACTAAGAGATTATCAGTCATTTGTTTTGCATTGCAATCATGTGATTAATTTGAGCGAACACACACTTAGAGCAGGACCACAAGCTTGGGGCTCGACGATCATAAAAATTTAACAATTAGTCCTTTTCATTCTGAGTGCTTTTAGTGTTCATAATAAATGGCAAAAGTATCTTGCTCTACTACCTTTTGGTTTGGTTTTCTTTAAAGGAAAGAGTTACAAGAATACGCACTTCTACCAATGTAGAACACTAAGCATTTTGCAGACAATTCAATGATTGAAGGCCACTTCAATTATAACTCAAAGTAAGGATAAGTTGCTGTTGGGATTGACTTTGTTTGGGCAACATAGATGCCTTCCAATGTGAAGGCAGCTGTAACCAATTGGGTCGGAAAGAAATCATTGGTGTTCTGAAGAAAGATCAGAAGCAATATCTAGTGTAAATTTAGAAGTCTTCAACTAATGAATATTTGGTGTAGTAAGAAAAGTTACATGATTTAATCAATGTATCGAACTTCAGAGGCCCCTTACATATTTAAAGGAGCAAGTCCATTAAAATCTGTAACTTCCCAGTGCTTTCTTGGTGCTGTTTAAAATATAATTCATGTCTTACTTATCATAAAAAGACTAAATATTCATTCTGTTTGACGTAATAATTTTCAGCGTGACCGCTATCTAGCTGAATGAATGACGACCATAACCTTCAAGATCACAAGCAAAGGAGAATAAAAATAAAAAAAGGCTTTTTCTTTTTTAAATTGTTAGAGAACCAAAAAACATTTTTTTTTTTGATGAAGAGAATTTCATTAAAAGGCATCAAGAAGATGCATAGCAAAACAATACAACATAAGAGTCTTCTCATGTACAAAAACTTACTGAATAGCTAAAGAGCAGACACAAACTGAGGCATAAACTGTGCAGACCAGAACGCAGTTTTTTCCCCCATAAACTGAGGCTAATTGCAAAAAAATTGATGCAGCACAGTCCCAAATGGTCTCCTAGGACCCTAAATACAAGATTTAGTGTTTCTAAAACAGCATAATATGTCAGGATATGCAAAAGATCTAGATTGGGCAAGCAAAAAAGAATAGCTCGTACCATTCTCTCCAATACTGCTCAGTTTCTTCCAGTCTTGCTCTATGCGTGTAACTGCAGTATCAGTGTTTGGTGATGGGAATTAGCAGCATCAAAAACCAACACCCAAAAAAAAAAAAAACATACAGAAAACCTATTCTAATCACCAAAGTCCGAAAACAGAACTGAAAGAAAGAAATCCAGCCCCCTTCCCCAGTACCATCCCAAAAATAAAAAAGAAAGAAAGGAAGAAATGCCAAACATATGACATGGTTACGTACCATTTTTTTGATTCATCATATTTCAATGTGTTGGGGATTGATACACGAGCAGAGTCAATATTTCTCAAAGAGCCTGATTTGACACTCCATTCAATCTGTAGATGCATAAAACTTCCAAATAAAAACTTGAGAGCCTCAACAGATCTAAGGACTCAGAGGAGCTTAAATAAAACTCATATCCTAAGTCTAACCAAGCAGAAGCTCAATATAGGAAAAACAAACATAAACCATGATGTTTTCTGGATAAGTCAGATAAACCGTGATATGTTAGAGGGTAGGAAATAGCTTTATGAGTTAAACTTCACAACGCAATGGTGTCGAAGTTACCTAAGATGACAAGAAAATGTCATATCGTAAATTTATGTAAGATTGTTCACCTGATTAAATGAAATTGGTATTGGTGGTCAGACTGTCTTTTTCAACAAAAAATAACAAAAATAAGTGACTAGATTGATTATCTACTCAATGACGTGCACTTATTATGATGCGATTAATCAAGCATCTGTTATATACAACCTTATGTTAAGAAAACAGCAGGAACATAATATACATAATGAAATAGAGACTACTGCATTGTACTCCCTCTTGCTGATACTGAATTTCATATTTTCACGGCAAAATAAGTTTCTTTTTTTGGTTGGGCGGGGGAGGGGGCGGGGATAGATTAAATATAAAGCGTTCCTGAGAAACAAGGCCACCTGAGTAAAAAACAACATAATAAAAAATTTGCTCAATATGATAAGGTGAGCACGGCTGCTTGTCACAAAAAGGGAAGAAGTTCTGAGCATTGGTTACCGCTTTTTCAGGGGTAGAGAAATGCTGCATTCTGTTCGACAGAATCTTCTGCATATGAATCAACGATGCCATTGCTGAACCCTGATAACTCCGGAAATCAGTACATAAAAAGGGCAGCCCGTGCACAAAGCACCCCGCATTCACGCAAGATCTAGGGAAAGGCTGCACCCCAAGAGGCGTGATATAGATAGACTACCCTAATGCAAGCATTAGTGGCTGCTTCCACGGCTCGAAACTGTAACATATAAGTCACACGGAGACAACTTTACCGTTGCTCCAAGGCCATTCTTCCCGGAAATCCGTACTTAATGAAACAAAAATCATATCTCTAACAAGTTAGAAAGATTGACAACCTCAACAACGTCCACAACCACCAAGCCAGCCAAACTTGGAAATGATTTTTTTGCAGCAATGTGAACTGCAACTGCACCTCCCATACTGACATAATCAGAAAACTCTAAGTCCAACTATTTATTGTTAAAGACTAGAATGATATGTGCACACACATTACTCACAAACAGAAAAGTGAGACAGAAAGAAAGAGAGAACAATTCACAACTTATTTGTGGTACAGAAAACTTCTAACCTAAGCATGCAGTTAATTAAAATAAAAAGCAGAAATAGTTCATTCATAGCAGGACTAAAACTTCTTTTGAGGGAAAACGTACAAAGGTTTACATCCTATTCTTATACCTATCAAACCATTTTCATTCTTGGTAACAAATATATGGGAACAAATGAAAAGAATCCAGACCAACCAAGAAAAGGAGAAAGGAAATAAAGATACATTTCAGGACTCTTCGGACTGGAAGAAAACGGGAAAAGGCGAAGAAATGCGGCACATCAATGAGTTAAAAGTTCTAAGCAACTATAGATCTGATGGATGCAACAGAGATCGATTTGGTTTACAGACCACTGCAACACTAATACAACTAACTCCATTATTAAATTACTGAGCTAGCGCTCTTTCTCACAAAATAAAAATAAAAATACTGAGCTAGCGTAAACAATGCCAGGGAAAATTGCGTGCAAGTGAAAAGCTCTGTGCCTCGTAGCTTGCAGCTACTTAGCAATGATATAACACAATATCTTTTATTTAGCTAAACACAACAGAGATGAGAGCGAGAACATCCTCCAAAAAATTTTGCATGAGCAGAAATGGCTTCCTTAGATTTGTATACCAAGGCCAGAATGTAATATACTATCTCCGAAGAACTGATCCTTTATTTGTCCTAAAACTGTTAACCTAAAACTTATTTGGTACTGATCTCCTATGTGTTGTTCCACTCAGCAGTGCATAAACCTTTAGTGCTATAAGTAGACATTTCACTACTAAATAAAGTTATTCCAAACATAGTAACTAGTCAAACAAAGGTGTGAAAATTTGAATGCGAACTAACTTCATGAAGAGAGTACAACCTGTGGCCAACAAGCACAATTGCAGGCGGAGCATCTCCATACATTGTCTTCAAAACAGAAAACACATCACCGCATAGCGTCTGCAACCAACAACACCACCATAACATGGAAATTGGGAAAAAAGAGTTTCTCAAAAGCATCAAATACTGAAGCTCATAGTAGTAAGATACATCTTTCGAAAGTACCTCAATGGACAAATCAACGTCATTTTGCGTAGCTGACTTTCCATGTCCCCTGAGATCCATGGCTACTATCCTAGCTTTCTCCTTAAGTTTGCTTGCTGCCAATGCAAATGAGAGCCTGAGAAAATAAAACCGCACAGATTTAACATAATGTTTCTCGTTAATTGCCATTTCAAAACTGATGCTTAGCTACAAGATATAGATAGACGAGAGAGCAAGCAAACCATTCACCAACAGGCTCTGTACCTTCCAACAGAATACAAATTTTCCAAGCATCTAGGAATTAACTAAGGAATTCACCAGAGAACTGACCACAATGAATAAGAACATTGGCACAAAGAATGTCCTAAGACTGTTTACTGACATCTATTCTCCTAAAAAGGGAGTCAATAAAGTTGATTCTTGAACAGAAGAGTGTTGGCAAAGCAACATAACTGACATTTAAGTGAAACCCATAAAGTGGTTGTATTATATTCGACTATATTCTCAAAGACACCATGTAGATTTTTACTAGCTCCTTTTCTTCATTAAGTTTCTCATTCGTAAGATGAAAGCTTCCATATCTCCTGAAAGTTTCTTGTGCCTTTTTGGGAATAAATTAAATAAACTTCATTTAAAGCACACCAGATGATGTCAAGAGCATATAAAATATAAATTTTTGGTTCAACCACAATTGGAGCTACGGACGTTGGGCTTCTCCTTGTTCAACGTCTCTTGGGTTCTCTCAAGGACAATGGATTGAGTCTTAGCTAGATCAATGATACAGACATTTGCAGAGATAGGAACACAGCTTGGAGGACTATCTCACTATGTCTTCTTTGATCTATTTAGAATTGGAGAAAGAAGAGATTGTTCCGTACTAGCAAGTAATGGTGTTAGGAGTAATAAGAAAATCATTTCTTCTTTCATTAATTGTTTTGGTCTAAGCAGTGAATTTTGCCTTTTAAACCATTAATATGCAGCAGTTATACTAAGGACAAGGTTCCCCCTTCAAACTGTATCAGCATACCATTCTCCACTCCTTAACCATACCATTCGGAAACCAAATACTGTTTTCTACCAAATGTGAGAACAAAGAAGTGCACGTTTTCCCATTTGGCTCTTCCTAATTCCTCTTTTTCTTAATCTTTCCGGAATCTTCTGCACTTGGTCTATGCTACATGGCCTCAGGTAGTAATGAAGCTTACAGATGCATGTCTGATTTTCCTAGGCTTTTTATTTAGAACATGTGGATGATGCTAAAAAATTTGGCAGAAGCAAGTTAGGCACAGTATGCATCAATTTCAAACTAAACTATTATCATTTTAAATAAAGGAGCTGCTATACATCTTTTTCTGGATCTTCTTTCTCAGGTTACTAGGTTAGGCCATAAAAACTGATCCTCCCCTTTTCCCCTCCAAGTCACCTGCTTCTAAGTCCAGCAAAGCTCCTTATTTTTGGTGGATTTTGTTGTATTATTAGTCCGTTAGCGCAAAAAATTGTGCCATAGATACAAGAGACATGCAGAGTGAAGAATACTCCCTTATTTGAATGTCATGATTCGAATTCTTTTATGGTTATGATTTCTTAAAAGAAAATTGAAATGTTCATTTCCTAACTTTTTAAATGTTTAGCAGGAAAGGTGAAAAAGTATGGTTCAAATGAAAGTTTGTTCCCATGTCACTTTTTGTTAGTAAAGACCAAAGAGAAAGCAAAAATTAAATGTCTTTGTTATGATCTAAAACTCATATGGAACAAAACCTAAAGTGAAATGTGGCTCTACACGTTGTAAATACAACTGCTGAAACAGAACCATAAGAAAAGCTAAGTAAAAAGAGTACACCTACCCGCAATAACCACCACCATGCAGGCAAAAAACAACAGGCCCTTCAGTCCCTGCCATATAAACATGAAATACCTGAAATGACAAAGCAAATAAAAGATGATCTTGCTACTTGACTACGAAAAAAAGAGCATAAAAAAGTAGTAAGGGAAAAAAACAAAGTAATACTATTATACTATGATAAACTCTCAGGCAGACAGAAATATTTTTGTCAAGAAACAGCTGAGTTTTCAAATACTAAGAAAATGCAACAGAAGTTAGAACCAACATCATCTGAGTCCGGGATCTGAATATCATCTTCTCGATCGAAATAATCTGACCAATCTAAAGGTGCATATTTCTGTGAAGATGTCCTGCAGCAATAATTAAGACAAATTTTCAGTCAAAAATATGTGATTAATAAAAAACAATAAATTTCGTGGACCAAAAAAAAAAAATCTACACTTCTACCATTCTGGTGTTTAATTGCAAACAAAGACACCTTTGTCTAACCTAAAGCTCCTAAAAGAGCTCCTAAACTGTACTTGAGAAGTGCATATATATTAACAGAAAAAAGTATTGAGTCTGCTCCTAACATTGTAGGGAATAGGAAAGTTCCAGAAAAGAATTATCATTGTTTCCAATAGTCAGATTACATTACACCAGGAATTTAACAATTTGTAAACATCTAGAGCAAAAATTAGCTAGAGTCTCGTCTTCAAAACACCTGCAGTACAGTACCTTGGCGATTCTAGGTCCCTCATATTAGTGTTGTCAAAGGAAAAAACTTTAAAAAGCGCTCTAGATCTCTTGCCGATTCTAGGTCCCTCTAGATCTGTTGACAGAGGCGGATCTACAATTCTACATTCTACACAGAGGCTCGGGTGTCACGAGAAGTCGTTAGCCTACATACTTTAGAGCCCGTTTGGCTCAATTGATGTGATAAACATTTTCAGCACCTAAAGTTAATTTAAAAATAAGGACTTACCTTTTTGGATAAAAGTATTAAAATTAACAATAAACAACTGAAGTATTGAGTATGCGAAGAGTTTTGTTTTAAAAATAAGTATTTTAGGGATATAATAGTAAATATTTTGGTCAAACCTAAAGTACTTATAAGCTGAATTTTGATAAGTTTTGGGAGACCAACTTTTGGCTTATTTTTAGCTTATAAGCACTTAACTTATAAGCACTTTTAATTTTACCAAATGCGTAGATAAACCAAAAAGTGCTTATAAGCCAGTTTGACCAGCTTATAAGCTTAGCCAAACAACCTCTTAGTAACCCGTTAAATAATTTTCTTGGCCCCCTCAATGACTAAATGCGGGCTGGAGCGATGATCTTTTGTGTTGCATGAGTTCCGTCACTTAGTTGACGTCTCGGGTACGAAGCCAGCTCCTGTAAATTCGCCTTTTTAGTTGTTTTCCTTTTTGTTTTACTTTATATAATAATGGGGAATATGTTCTAGTACTATTGTACAACACTATATAATAGTTGATTGATTTATATTTTTTATTTTTTTTAATCTGAATTTAATTATTGTAATAGTTGTACATAATAGTCAACTTCATTATTTTATTCTTTTCAAAAATCCTACCCCCAAAATCAAAAACTCCAAGAGGCCAAAATTCAAAATCGTCGCTCCTCGCTCCAAAATAGAGCCCTTCTTCCTTAATTCCTCTCATTACTTTGAAAAAGTAGCAGACATCAAATCTTTGGTTAGTGTTGCTCCTACTTTGAAATTTATTTTTTATTTATAAGAGCATGAATAATTGGAGATTGAGATTATAAAATTTTATTTAGGTTCAAGTTTTTGGTTCAACAATTGCCAGCAAAGGCATTCTTAATAAACTCTAAATCTATTATTCAAATAATTTTGTTGAGCTCCCATTTTTTCTGAAACGGAGTGGTCCCTTGATTTATAGGCTATATTTTTTTCATGGATTTTGATTTATAACATGTTTGAAAATTAGATAACTCTTAAAAAAGTTGCACTGTCCATAATGTGATTAACTTTTGGAATATAGCGTATAGGTAATACTATTATTGAATATCACTATGCATTATTAATGTTGTGTGATTTTCGAATATAACTCTATTTAGCATGTTTCTTAATGTGTTGGCTTGTTCCTATTATATTCTCTGTTTCATGTTTCACTTATCCAAGAGTTACTTAATAATTGTAGTATTTGCTTTATTCTTGATAAAAGGGTTGTGTCTCTTCTATTGATGTTGTGTTTGCTTGTATTCTTAATGGACTCTTAAATTTATCGAACCCGTTATTTTGTAGGAAGTTTTTGTTCTTGTGAATTAACATGGATGTATTTTCGACGAAGTTTAATTCTTATTGAAAATTTATTCCAATTTAGTCCATGTGTGCGCATGGATGTGCAGGAAAACGTATTTATTTATTAGAAAGCTTATTTTAAAATTTGTATTCGCAGGTCAATTGGGAAGTCTTGATGAAATCAAAGCGTAAGCTCTTACTTTATTTTTGCCTTTTGCTTAGCAAATTTATATTATATAGTGAATTATGCTACTTATTTGGTCTATCCTAGAGTTAATATGTATTCTTTTATTGGCTAATAAAGTTTTGGGTAAGTCACTCTAATGGTAGTGGTGCCCCCGTCATATTAAAATTCTGGGTCCGCCTCTATCTGTTGGGGTTTTAAGTGCAAAGCGCAGTTAAAGTATGGGCTTTAGTAAAAAAAAAAGATGCAATGAGGAAAAATAAAAATATATTTGTAATGCAAGAAAAAAGTTACAAAATCATTCATAGCGTTTTCTTTAACAATTATTATATCTCTTTGCTGATTATATTTTTATTGTTTATTAATGCTTTATTGTTTATATTTTTATTTTATCTGATTATGGAGTTACACCAAGGATATGCACTCAGCCCATTCTTATTTACTCTGGTGATGGACACAATGACACACCATATTTAAGGGGAGGTGTCATGGTGTATGTTATTCGCGGATGACATAGTTCTGACTAACGAGACGCGGAGCGGCGTTAACGAGAAGTTGGAGGTTTAGAGACAGGCCGTTGAATCTAAGGGTTTCAAATTGAGCAAGACGAAGACGGAATATCTTGAGTGCAAGTTTAGTACCGAGTCTAGGGACGCAGGCATGGACGTGAGGCTTGGATCGCAGGTCATTCCCAAGAGAGGCAGTTTCAAGTACCTTGGGTCGGTTATCAAGGGGATGGGGAGATCGACGAGGATGTCACACACCGCATAGGATTGGGTGGATGAAATGGAGGTTAGCATCTAGAGCCCTGTGTGACAAGAAAGTGCCATCGCTTCTCAAATGTATGTTTTATAGAGCGGTGGTTAGACTGACCATGTTGTATGGGGCTGAGTGTTGGCCAGTTCAGAACTCGCATATCCATGAGATGAAAGTAGCAGAAATGAGGATGTTGAGGTGGATGTGCGGACACACTAGGATGGATAAGATTATGAATGAAGGTATTCGGGAAAAGGTGGGTGTGGCTCCCATGGATGACAAGATGCGGGAAGCGAGGCTCAGATGGTTCAGACACATGAAAAGAAGCCCAGATGCCCCGGTAAGGAGGTGCAAGCAGCTGGCGTTGGTATATACGAGGAGGGGTAGAGGACGACCTAAGAATTATTGGGGAGAGATGATCATGCAGGATTTGGCGAGGCTTCATATCTCTAAGGATATGGCCCTCGATAGGAACCTATGGAGGTCGAACATTAAGGTTGTAGATTAGGAGGTAATTGAGCATATTTCTAACTCGTACCAGTGTGAGACTAGGCAATTTTGTCTTAGACTGCTAGTGGTCAATGTTGTGTTCACACTACTCTTCCATTTTCATAGTGTCAGGCCTTATTTACTGGTTATTATTTTTGCTTTCCATCTATTTATTGGTTCTTGTGATGTTGTTATTTCTATGGTTTTTATTGATGATACTGATATATTATCTCTTTCTTGAGTCGAGGGTCTATCAGAAACAACCTCTGTACCCCCTCGGGGTAGAGGTAAGGTTTACGTACACACTATCCTCCCCAGACCCCACTTGTGAGATTTTACTGGATCGTTGTTATATTAATGCTTGATTCAACGTAGGATACGTGGCCTATAAGGGGTACACCTTAATGCCTTGCCTACACTGAAGCGTAGTTTAAGCGAGGCGAAGCGTCCTCCTTGAGCTTTTTTGAGCTTCAGGGCTTAAGCGCGTTTAAATGAGCCTTTGATATTAGACACTTACTGAACAGATTCTAATCTCTTTTCAGCGAAATTTGTGTGATGAAAGCTTCCTGAAGGGAAATCCATTCAAACATGCTGCTCTAGTAGGTGCCTTAGTTATGCATTCTATCTTCCATGGACGTTCTATATTTTATGTTATCCTCTCTGCTTAAACTTTTATTGCAGGACTCACTATAAATTTTCCCATCTCTATTCTCTACTTGCTTTACATTTTATATTGCCAGGGATCTTCGATACTTCACTTCTCCGATCATACTAAGTAGTTCTGCCACTCTATCAACCTCCCAGTCAATCATCCTTGCAGTCTGCAATCGCTTCCTCCTGATTCAGCACTAGTGGGTACTTATGTAAGAGAGGTGAGCTTCAAAGGTTGATGATTAATTCAACCATCTTGCCACATTCTTATCTTCCTTCCATCACCTACTTGTAGTTGACCTTTTGTTGAAAATCTCCTCAAAAGACTGCTTAGATGCTTCCATAGACCCACCCCGCTGAGCAGGTTCCAGTACTCCAAAAACCACAGATACATATTTTATCACATTTTGATCTCTTTCCACAAAGTCTAGTTGCTCATCGTCAAACCCCTATAGCCATTTTAAGGGTATACTTTAGGTAATTTCAGATATTTTACTCCCAAGCCTAACCATTGTAATAATCCAAAATATTTTTTTTTAAATACTTATTAATTGTGAAACTAGAAAATTAATTTTTATTTATAGTTATTGAGTCAAATATTAAGCTAATTGAGGAAACTTACTACTCCTATAATTGTATACAATAGTGTACAAGTAAATTTTCTGGTGGGCCTAGCCCTATTCTGAAGTAAAAATAGCACGGTCTAGTCAGTTTTCGGACTGATCATTCAAAAATAGTCAGCATTTACCAAGTCAATAAAAAATAGCCACTATTTTGCTGCAACAGAGACCAGTCTATCATAATAAGAGTTCGGTACACCTGTGTATGAACTTACAACATATTATGCTGGACTGGTATACTTTGCTGACTTCACTATAATATACTGGAAACTGGAGCCCGGTGCTCCAAACTCCAGTATACTATGCTGGAGTATTTTTCGGATTTTGAACAGTGTTTTCGTTCAAATTTATCTTTACATGAAAAGTGGCTAAATTTCGATTACTTTTAAAATTGGGCTATTTTTAAATAATCATTTGTAAATCTGGCTATTTTTAAATTTCTTCCCTACTGTGAAAGGTCATGTGTCAGATTGACCTTAGAGGATATAAGTGTTAGGTCTGTTCATCATTAGGAATAAAACAAAAAAAAGAAAAGAAAAAAAAAGGAGGACTTCAGAAGAAAACTGACGCGGCAGCGTAAACGAGCTCAAATTGTGGTGTCATTTCTGACGAAGCCAAGGAAGGGAATAAACTTGTAGGCTTCAGGTATGTGTAGTGATTTTGGTAAGGATTTTGAATAGAATTTTTTAAAGTAATAATTAAGGGATTAGGGATATGTTTCGTTGCATAGTTTTTAAGAAAAGAATTACTGACTTCTACTACTACAAAGTCTAGATTTTTAGGGCACCAAATTGGACTTTCAGTGATTAATTAATGATTAGCCCATAATTTATAGATAAAGTAATGATGATTCAATGATTAGAATGGTTTATAATGAGATTGGGTAAATTAAGGCATTGTAATGCATTCTACAGCTGCATTGCTGCGGCATTCATGTTCTGTCGTCTGCTAATTTGTACAGATTTTTAGTAATTGGACCAGGGGTTTACTTTGATTTTGACTTGTTCAAAGATTATGAAAATTATTCACCTAGATTAATTAGGAAGTGTTATTCAATATTTTGAATGAAGCCATTGGAGGCAGTTTGGTTAGTGTTCTAGGCATTGCAAGATTGGGGAATTTTCCTTTAAGCTTTGATGCTTGTTTTTTTAAAATACATTTTGGAAGTATGTTTTTTTCTACCTGGTCCATGTGTTGGAACGAGCATGTACTTGGCAAAATCGGTGGTCTTTGGCCAGCTGCAAATATATATTATTTTGTAAAAAATTAAAATTATTTAATAAGTGATTTATAGTGTAGGTGTGATATGGCGTAGCCTTGTGCTATGGCGTTGGAGCGTTAGAAATTATTTCTTCGCTGCCGTAATATATTTGAGGCATTGTGTATACCGCCGTAATAGATTTTGGGGCATTGTGTATGCCGCCGGTATATATTTGGGGCATTGTGTATGCCGCCGTGATAGATTTGGGGCATTGTGTATGCCGCCGTGATAGATTTGGGACATTGTGTATGCCGCCGTGATAGATTTGGGGAATTGTGTATGCTATCGTGGACTTGTTGGGGTCAGGGGCGAAGCCACCTTTTACAAAGAGTGGTCTCACCGAAATATTACGAAAAATTACACTGTGTATATAAGTAAAATACTGATTTTAGATGTATAAAATATATATTGAACACCCTTTGTCGGGAATTTCTTTTTAGTTCTTTCAAGTTTGAACACCCTTGGAAACATTTCTGGCTTCACCACTGATTGGGTTGTTTGGTTAATTTCCTACACTGTCGTTAATGACAAGTCCTTAGTGTATATTGTGTTGAGATATATGTAGTATTGTTGTTGAATAATTATTTGGACCTTATAGAGTAATTATATTATAAAAGAATTTCTGTGCATATTATATGTGTGCTCATTGTGTGTTTGTATTTTCTAACACTTGTTCCAGAGGTATTCAGAGTGGCGGGTCGAAGATCTTACTGGGTTATATTTACGTATAACTCACTCCTTACTTGCATGTCCATGCAGATACTATTGATGAAGACGAAGCTAGTAGCCGATGAGTTCGCTAGAGTTGATCCAGTTATTGAGGTGAGCCGCCACATTATTCGTGGAGGCTGCCCAAAGAGTGTTTATGATTTATTTATATGAGAGCTTTTGTAATTATCTTAGATGCTCCATGGTCTAGTGTGAGATTTGGGCTAGAGTTTTAATCTAATATTTTGAGATATTAATTGTTCGTAATAGTTATCAGATTATTTGGGTACTCATTTAATTAATCAAATGCTGCAAATTAATGGCTAAGGTAAGTAAGTATAGTTCGCCCGACAGGTGGTATTAGCTGGGTGCCAGTCACGTCTAGGGGTAGTTTAGGACGTGACAACCACCTCCTAGGTGTTATTATTCTAGACCATTTTATTCTACTGGACATCTTATTTTAGTTGCTTTTGCATAAGAAGTACTCCCTCTGTTTCAATTTATGTGAACCTATTTCCTTTTTAGTCCGTTCCAAAAAAAATGACCTCTTTCTAAATCTGAGAACGATTTAGCTTAAACTTACAATTCTACCCTTAAGGAGAAGCTTTTATAACCACACAAGTACTCTGGGCCCCTTTTTGACTTGTTTAGGACCACAAATTCTAAAAGTCTTCATTTTTTTAAACTCTATGCCCAGTCAAACAGATTCACATAAATTAGAACGGAGGGAGTACGTCATTAACTTTGTTCAGTCGTTTGACAATTTTTTGGGGAATGTGGTGCAGTGACATATAGATAGTGGAGCATCAAGAAGTTCTTAACACTAGAACAACTTAACAGTTCTCTTCCGTAATAAAAAAGAAAATTAGTAGTTTTCTTACGCAAATTGAACTCGCGCTATCTATGGACAATGGAGTGGAGTGACTATTCTTATCAATCCTTTTCCTATATCCTCCTTTTTGGCATTGGTCTACTATGGGCTGACTTGACTGAGCATTGTCATTAAAATATATTGCTTCACATTAGTCAAGTATAGACCTCAACTCTGCTATAGCATATATGTTACTATCGTAAGTCATTGTGCTGTCAAAAAGTACTTGAGCTCCATCATTTCCACCCTACCGTCCTCACATAAGATGCAAATAGTCGGTCACCCACCTTCCAACAATAAGGGAGCCTTATAAAAGGGATAAATTATAGCTCTACCTGTTTCGTCCACCTCTCAAAAATGAAGGGGACACTTCTGAGGTGAAAAGTACTTACTTCCTCTGTTCCAATTCATGTGGTATTCTTTTCTTTTTAGTCAGTTCCAAAAAGAATGACAAGTTTCTATATTTAGTAATAATTTAGCTCTAAACTTTCCATTTTATCATTTATAAGATGATTTATAGCCACAGAAATTTCTTTGGCTTGTTTTAAACCACCAGTTTCAAAAGTTTTTCTTTCTTTCTTAAACTTTGTGCCCCGTCATACACCAACACATAAATTGGGATGGAGAAGTATCAAATTTCCTATACTAAAGGCCAAATCTCTAATCAAAATGCAGTTAACACCCCCTTCCCACTGCAATTGTTCACACCATTCACCAAATACATGATATCTACATGCAAATTCAGAATTTTAAGCTTATGGGTTCCTACAACAATCTCAAGTTAATCTAAATGATAATTGGATCAACGAACTGAGTTCCAAGCTAAATATTCTTATACTTTTAATAAATTTTTTAATACAAATACAGAGTTTATGCAAAAGTTACTGGGTTCACGGGAACCCGTATCCTTTTCTCTGGATCCGTCCTTGTCTACATGTCCAGCAATTTTTCTACTTCCCAATATTTCCTTCGATATAAATAACTAAATATGTGTGGAGCCACTGTGCTTTTATAGGCTTTTCAATTGTCAAACAACATCAGATCATATTTTCTTAAAACTGTGACATTTAGAAGACTACAATTATGGGTCAAAGGAAGTAAAAGTTGAAACTCCTTCTACAAGTTGCAAAATGAAACATCAAGTACTTTTTTCAGCTTCCTCAAATTAGCACTTCTCGTTCTTGCTTCTGCTCGTCATTCCATCTGACAGGATTCCCCATCGAATTTATTTGGAATTTGACGAATTTTTACATCAGCTTTCCATCCAACAGAAGAAATTCTTCAGATAGTTATGGTAAAAAAAAGGGACAGCCCGGTGCACTAACTTCCCTCTATGCACGGAGTCCGGAGATCTACATCTATTTAACAATGATGTTTAGGACTGATAATCTAATTCTCATACCTCAAACCTATATCCTAATATCCCCACTAAAACTAAAGTCTCCCTAACAAAGAGGCCTTAAACCCATTAGTGAATGGCATTATTCAGTTGCTTGTCCAGTTATAGCAATCCCAACTAGGTACCTCAAGAAAACTAAATGGGTACATCATAACAATTGACCGGATGTTCCAACAATTAAAATGATCTCATTGGTTTACCAAGATCCTTTATTTACAAATATATACTCTCCCTTGATAAGTATTTCTCCCTAGTAAAAACTAATCCACATTTACAGAACCAAAGGTAGCAAAAAGAGATCATCATAACAGCTTCTGTACTAAAGAAAGACTAATAATAAAAACTCCATAAATGTACAGAGCATTATCAGTAACTCTAAAATGCCAATCACACAATTCAAATAATTTTATTCCAAAATTTCATACTACACAAACATAGGAAAAAAACAAACACCAAAAAGTTCCATTTTTTATTTTTATTTTTTGGAAAAATGGACAACGATGATGAGCTTACTGAATGGGAAGGCGAGCAGGGATAGAAGAAAAGGCAGAATGGAGATTATGGGTTTCTTCTGAGCCTTCTTCTGGAAGTGATGTAAGGTTTGATGAATCCATATTTAATGATCACTCGAGAGAATGTGTGAACGTTTGTAGGCACTCTGCTATTTTAAGATTGTGAATATTTGAGGTTTATTTTTTAGTCTTCCTGTAATTTGATGCTT
Organism: Nicotiana sylvestris; assembly: GCF_000393655.2. Lineage (NCBI taxonomy): Eukaryota > Viridiplantae > Streptophyta > Magnoliopsida > Solanales > Solanaceae > Nicotiana > Nicotiana sylvestris. The sequence goes on from NC_091058.1 coordinate 63,522,805, forward strand.
ACTGTTAGACCTCCGCCAATTGAGCTCGACTTGACAACAAAAGTGTTGTCATGAGGCAGCAAGAGTGTTGCAAAGCTAGGTGCATGAGCAGCACCAATGTCAAAAATGGGAAACGGGCAAGTGATGGCCAAGGCTTTGACGGAGGCGAGGCAGCTTGGCAAAGGCTTGACAATGAGTTGCGGGCTAAGGATGACACTTAATCATGGCAAAGACATCAAGGCATGAGGCAGTGATGCCAAGGCAAGGCAAAAACGGATGGGCAAAGGCAAGCAAATGTGCAACGGGAAGGCAGTGCGCGGACAGACTTGTCAAGGCATTGAGTTGCGGCAAACGGGCCAAGTTCGTGGGCGATGGCAAGGCAAGTTGCGGCACAATGCAGCTGGATACAATGGCATTGGCGCCTGGTCCAAGCTATGGCACGAAATTGGGCAGCAAGTCTTGGATTGACAAAGTCAAAGGCGGTTATCGGCATATGCTGTGCACATGGGCAGCAGTTGAGCCTTGTCCAAAAAGCTGGCAGGAGTTAGCACGTTTTTGGGGCCATGATCTCTTTATCTTTAGCATGATTTACATGATCCTAGTAGTTGGGGGTGTCAACTACACTAAGCTAAAGTAGTGAGCTGAGTGGGCAAGTGCCTAAGCCTAAATATAGGCAACTATTGTGTAAATGGGGTTGGTTCATGTATTATAAATGGACAACACCCTTTCCGTTTAGAAAATAGAGTGAAAAACGTGTGAGAGCACACTATTGAGTTAGGAAGGAGTCCTAAACCTATTTTCAAGAGTGAAAACAACCTAAGGTTAAGAGTAGTCTTGTGAGGGTCAAGAGTGATCTTCATTTTGTACGCGGATGTACTTTGAGTTTTGAGTTTTCTTTGTATTCTCGAGTTAAATACAAAGTTGGGAAAGAGTTTCCTGTATATTGTGCCTTTTGTTCACTTTAATTTTCTGTCCCTTCATCGATTTTTCGTTGCCTAAAATCAGTATCTACTTACTACGTTGAAAAGTTGCCTAAATAAATCTAAGTCCAAAGTGGCAGAATTTTGGCCGAGTGTTGGAGCAGGCTGAAGTCAAGTCGAGACTTGGCTGCCGCGCGGGCTGTTTTGTGTGACATAAAACACGCCTGTGACAACTGGTATTAGAGCAGAGCAGGTTCGTGACGGAGACACGACGGGCAGTGGCAGATTTCGTGGTCTTGTTCGAGAACATGGCTGGTGGTAACAATGAACTGCGGGAAAGGCTAACGAAACTGGAAGCATTGGTGGGAAATGTTCCTGATGGTGAAGAAATTCAGACCCTTATGACAACGCTTGCCTACCTTGAGGTAGAATTGGCAAGGCTAAATCGAGAGAATGTGGATCTGAGGGCCGAGACAGTGGTGCTACGACGTGCTGTGGGCGAGGATGCTCCTCAACGTGGTACTGAACGTCTCAAGGTGAGAATTCCTGAACCTAAGGCATTTAGTGGTGCAAGGAGTGCACGCGAGTTGGAGAATTTTCTTTGGGATATGGAGCAGTACTTTCATGTTATTCGTGTGCAAGACGAGATGGAAAAAGTAACCTTGACTAGCATGTATTTGAGTGAAGATGCTAAGTTATGGTGGCGCACTCGTGTGGCTGAAGATGAAAGTTTGGGTAGACCAAAGATTGAGTCGTGGGAGCGGCTTAAAAAGGAATTGAAGGATCAATTCCTTCCTAGTAATACATCTTGGATTTCTAGGGACAAACTGAAAAAGTTAAAACACACCGGATCAGTTAGAGCATATGTGAAAGAGTTCACATCTTTGATGCTGATCATCAGCAACATGTCGGAAGAAGACAAGTTGCACAACTTCATGAGCGGGCTGCAACAGTAGGCACAACTTGAGTTACGAAGGCAGAATATTCAAACCTCGCAAGTGTTGTGGCTGCGGCTGATGCATTGGGCGATTTTCACTTGAGTGATGAGGCTTCTGCTTCAAAGTCCAAAGACGGAAAGAAGGACAAGACAAAGGAGTGGAAGAAATGTGAAAATGGAAATGCAAATGAAGACAAGGGGAAGGGAAAGCAGGAAGCTGGAACTTCAAAGAGTAAGGAGAAGGGCAGCAAATTCAGTGGTTGTTTCCTTTGTGATGGACCACATCGAGCGAGGGACTGTCCGAACAAGGCAGTGTTAAATGCTATGACTGCCGCGGAGTAGAGGGCTGCATTGGAGGCGCTGAATAGTGACAAACAAACTGTTGGTGTCAATGCAATTATAGCTGAAGAGAAAGGGGGTCAAGGTGCGTTGATTGTCAACCCCTTAGGACTCATACATTGAGTTGACCTCGACGAAGACGTCGAGTTTCAAAGGGTGTGGGCGGTTTGTTAGACCTCCGCCAATTGAGCTCGACTTGACAACAAGAATGTTGTCATGAGGCAGCAAGAGTGTTGCAAAGCTAGGTGCACGAGCAGCACCAATGTCAAAAATGGGAAACAGGCAAGTGATGGCCAAGGCTTTGACGGAGGCGAGGCAGCTTGGCAAGGGCTTGACAATGAGTTGCGGGCTAAGGATGACACTTAATCATGGCAAAGGCATCAAGGCATGAGACAGTGATGCCAAGGTAAGGCAAAAACGGATGGGCAAAGGCAAGCAAATGTGCAACGGGAAGGCAGTGTGCGGACAGACTTGTCAAGGCATTGAGTTACGGCAAACGGGCCAAGTTCGTGGGCGATGGCAAGGCAAGTTGCGGCACAATGCAGCTGGATACAATGACATTGGCACCTGGTCCAAGCCATGGCATGAAATTGGGCAGCAAGTCTTGGATTGACAAAGTCAAAGGCGGTTATTGGCATATGTTGTGCACATGGGCAACAGTTGAGCCTTGTCCAAAAGGCTGGCAGGAGTTAGCACGTTTTTGGGGCCATGATCTCATTATCTTTAGCATGGTTTACAAGATCCTAGTAGTTGGGGGTGTCAACTACACTAAGCTAAAGTAATGGGCTGAGTGGGCAAGTGCCTAAGCCTAAATATAGGCAACTATTGTGTAAATGGGGCTGGTTCATGTATTATAAATGGACATCACCCTTTCCGTTTAGAAAATAGAGTGAAAAACGTGTGAGAGCACACTATTGAGTTAGGAAGGAGTCCTAAACCTGTTTTCAAGAGTGAAAACAACCTAAGGCTAAGAGTAGTCTTGTGAGGGTCAAGAGTGATCTTCATTTTGTACGCGGATGTACTTTGAGTTTTGAGTTTTCTTTGTATTCTCGAGTTAAATACAAAGTTGGGAAAGAGTTTCCTGTATATTGTGCCTTTTGTTCACTTTAATTCTCTGTCCCTTCATCGATTTTTCGTTGCCTAAAATCAGTATCTACTTACTACGTTGAAAAGCTGCCTAAATAAATCTAAGTCCAAAGTTGCAGAATTTTGGCCAAGTGTTGGAGCAGGCTGAAGTCAAGTCGAGACTTGGCTGCCGCGCGGGCTGTTTTGTGTGACATAAAATACGCCTGTGACACTTACCATGATTCTCATACGTATCGGGTAAATTTTGCTTTTTCTGTTTTGAAGCCTTTGGTCCCACTAGTAAAGCCCAGTCCACAAATTGTACTGATTTATTGTCGGCCGAAAATGTATCAATATAGAATAGGACAAACAATTCAATGTGAGAATGGTCAAGTGTAACAACAAAAATGTAACCAAGTGTCAAATTTTAGAACAAACTTCCAATAAATTTAAAGATTTTATTACATTAAAAAAAGCGTATGAGACAAAAATATTAAACAAAGTAATATGCTAATAAAAATTTCTATTAACAATGTAATAATACTATACATTGGATAATATCTATTTATATAGAATAAGAGAACCATTTCAATGTGATGATGACAAGTGTAACAACAAATATGCAACGAGTGTTAAATTTTAGGACAAACCTCTAATAATTTGGAGATTCTATTATATTAAGAAAGAGTAGTAGACAAAAATATTAAATAAAGTAATATGCTAATAAACATTTCTATTAATAATTTAATAATACTAAATATTGGGGTAGGCGGGCGGTAGTCCGCACGGCCATCCAGATCTAGCTGCTTCAGTACCTTTGAAGGTTGGCGGTAGTCCGCACGACCAATAAAGATTCGAAATATACGGGAATTCTATTATAGTTTAATGACTGTATGGAAGAATCTATATCCTTTTACTCAAGCAAGGGGCCTGTCTAGGTCCGATACATATAATTAAAAAAATACATAATAAAAAAGTTATTCGATGAGTATATAAGTCCCTTTAATTTAATAAAGATTTTATTATTGAGTACGTATTGACAAATAAGACGACAATACAAATGTATTAAAGAAATACGGTCACGACCCAACTCCCATCGGAGACGCGACGACGTCTAACACTACTTTCTAGGCAAGCCAACCATTCCAAAATAACAGTAAATTCAGTAAAACAGAATTTATAAACTCAATGGCGGAGATATCAGGAAATAACTGCGAAACAATAGAAATACTTCTACAACCATCCCAAAGATCTGGTGTCAATGAGTACATGAGCTCTACTGAATATCAAAATACAAGGCCAAATCCTTAGTGCAACTATCTGAACAATAGAACAGTAACAACATGCATAAATGAAAGAGAACTTCATAGTCTGCGGACGACATATCAGCTACCTCGTGTCTCCAAAAGCAGGTACCCGTACAACTCCCGTATCCGAAAGTACCTGGATCTGCACACGAAGTGTAAAGTGTAGTATGAGTGCAAGCGACCCCATGTACTCAATAAGTAACAAATCTAACCTTGGGCTGAAAGCAGTGACTGGCTTAGAAGAAATAGTTAGTGACTAATATCAATAACCAGTAACAACTCAGGAAATAGTATAAGCAAATAACTCAATGATATCGTGTTCAACTCGTTCACATTACATGAATTTAGATATGCTTGCCAAGAATAACAGTTAAAGCCCAATACAGATAAAATATTTTATTTATCAGCTAGCATGAGGAAAGTACATTTCTATGTCTACATGTCAAATATTCATGGCAACTCAACATCATCACAGTAAAACCATAAGGAATATCCACACTTAGCAAGCTCACGGTGCCTGGCACAAGGTCATCACCATCACACACAACAACACTTAGCACTGTACGGGTGTTTGACATAAATGCCCTTTACCAAAGTGCATATATATAACAATGTGCTAGCTCTCACTACTGACATGTCAGACTCCGGAGGGGCAAATTCTGGCCCAAGCGCTAATCAAAACACATAGTCCAATAGTGGGGCCTGGTGCATGCGTCGCCCCAAATCATTATTACTTAGCCCAATATAAGCCTGGCGTACACATCACCTCAAAATCAATATCAAATCGGCTCTATGGCCCAAGCTTAGTCATCAAACGCTCAAGTTTCAGTTAACCACATCTCACAATACTCAATTCAATAGTGTTACACATATGATGCATCAACAACATATGAGGAATCAAATAAGAAAGTACTGAGATAGAGATATCATGCACGAATATAGTATTATTACTGAGATTATGTGTACAATTAAGGCAAATAGCCCAAAAATAACAAGAATAGCCCTATCATGTCTCAAACAAGTAGCACATAGCCTAGACATGATTTCTAATACGAATGAGAACTCAAATAATCATACAGGTTTAAAAACACAGATATAACGAGGCATGATAGAAAAATAAATCCCATAATAGTAAAATCCACCTCAAATCATAAATACTCTTGTGCACGCATACACGTCCATCACCTAGCACGTGTGTCACCCCAATATCATATAACATAGTTTCCAGTGTTCATTACCTTCAAATCCAAGTTTAAATATGTTACTTACCTCAAAACACAGAGATCAATACTCCAAAAAGGCCTTCCACTATGAATCGACCTCCGAGCGACCCGAATCTAACAAAAACAACTTAATATCATAAATAGAAGTCATCAGAAACAATTCTGAATGATAAAGCTAAGGTCTTGAATCAAATATGCAAAGTCAACTCCAGGCCCGCACCCTAGGAATCCGACAAAATTCACAAATTCTGAATACCCATTCAAATACGAGTCCAACCATATCAATTTCATCCAATTCCAACGACATATCGACCCTCAAATCATCAAATCACACTGTGATGTCCCTAAAGGTCATCACTCATTTTGAATGTATATTCTATGTTTTGAGGCCTTAAAAACCTCTTTTTGTCTCACCTCGATTTGTGTGCACAGCCAGGGCGCATTTCCGGAAAGCTTTTATGTGAAAACTAAGTAAAATAAGAAAATTGGCTTTTAAAATTGATTAACATTGACTTTGGTCAACATTCTTGGTAAACGGACCCGGATCCATGATCCGATGGTCTCGTAGGGTCCGTAGTAAAATTTGGGACTTGGTTATATGTCCGGAATCGAATTCTGAGGTCCCAAGCCCGAGAAATAAATTTTTTAAAGAAAATTGTTTGGTGGAAAATATAAAGGTTTTTAGAAGAGAATTTATGAAATTTCTTGATGGTATCGGGCTTATATCTTGCTTTTGGAGTCCGATACAAGTTTAAAATAATAATTAAGTTGAATCTGTGAAGTTTGGTAAGAATCGGAGTCCGTTTAGTATAAATCGGACCTTTATTTGAGAAAATAGAAAATTTGATGTTCTTGAGTGATTTCATGAATTTGAGGTTTAATTCATAGTTGTTGATGTTATTTTTATGATTTGATCGTACGAGCAAGTCCGTATGATGTTTTTTGACTTGCATGCATGTTTGGTTTGGAGCTGCCACAGAGTGAATTGGACTTAGAGAAATGGTTGTTGTAGGTTCAACTGTGTTACAGGCTCTGATCTCGCAATTGCGAGGTCAGGCTTCGCAATTGCGAGCCCAACAGGCTTGACAATTGCGAGGGCTTGATCGCATTTGCGAAGAAAGCCCAGACCTGCCAATGTTCGCAATTGCGAGCCATCCTTCGCAAATGCGAAGTCATCAGGGGAGGGCTAGTATCGCAATTGCGATGATTTGTTTGCAATTGCGAGGTTAGAAGACAATGCACAGGTTCGCAAATGCGAGGCCTGGTTCGCATTTGCGACGGGTGCGACCAATTAATTGGGACTTAGACGAAATTTTCTTCATTTTTCAAACTTTCTCAAACCTAAAGCTCTCTTGGGCGATTTTCTAAAGAAAAGTGTCACACCTCTTTTTTCTCACGCAACCCTATTACGAGGTTGAGTTTGAAGAGTTTTTCCAACTAAAGTGACGTTTTGAAAGGGATTATTTATTATTTAGAGTTGCCACTTGGAATTGAATTATGGTGTTCCAAGTCACCTTTTATCTTGAATCCCTTATCAAAAGGAAGGTTTGACTCCTAACTTATGGTCTATGAAAACAGAAGATTGAGTAAGGAATTCTGTTGACCGAGGGGAAGGTATAAGACACCCCCCGAGTCCCGTGGTTATAGCACGGTCACTTTATTGATTAATGTAAGGCTTAAATCAAATTTTGTCTATTCTTGTATTTTATTAATTATGACTTGCTTATTACCACTTAATTTTTTATAATACAATATTAATTACTTTGCCCTAGATGCGGTATGCACGCAAGGTACTTCTTTGAAATTAAATGTTAAACAAAGGTACGAAATGTACACATGATTATAACACAATTTTTTAATTTAAAGGCGTCGAGACGGGGATGCGTACATGACCCTTTTATTATTTGAGCATATCAATCCAAGTTTCGGGTATGAACACATGGGATTATATTTAAAGATCTAAAGTTTTTCTAACGTTTTAGAGTATTTCAATTATTTTCAGATTCAAGACATTTATTTTATGTTTTCTTATTATTTTCTAAAGATTGTAAAAGTAAAAATTGAACAAAGAAATAAAACGAACTAACTGATCTTAAAGCTAAAAAGCATATACAGAATATTCAATTTATCATACTTGAAGGAATTCACCACAACTATATACTAGTTACTACTTCTTCTTTGACTAAAGCTTGCAATTTGCACAAAAATTAATGTGCAAAGTTTTACGTGAATTTCTACATTGAAGATTTTTTTTAATGCAAAATTGATAGTTTTAAAAGACTAATGGGAAACATCTGGACATATATTCTTTACCTATGTTGAGGAAAATGGAATGAAAAGAGTATACTGTGATTCTCTTTCAAATGATGCCATAAATTAAACCAAGAAAATCAAAGTATATCGGGTCTTCTCCTTAACCCATGTCAATTGCTTAATTATATTCTACATTTTAACAAGATAAATCATTTTATTCGAACAAATAAGTATCAACAAACATCCAAACTGATTACAACTTTTACCGAAAGATCACCCCACCACAAAATATTCTTGTATCAAATAAGAGAAGTAAAACACATAAAATAAGAAGAGGACCTTTATATTGATGAATAAAGCTGAAAATTTGCAATTTCAATCGGATTAAATAGAGCAATGACCTTTAGACTGTAATGTCGTAGCTACGAATTAGAAACTCGACTAAAAACCTCGCCGAATAAGACCTTGACTTTCACTTAAACTCCATCCTTATCAAACTCTACCTTGATTTTCTTCATTAATTTTGAAGAATTAATAGGACTCTCAAACTAACACGGAAAGAAATTGTTTTTCAAAAAACTTTTTCCCCTCAAAACCAAACTTTTCTTTTTTTGAATCTCGTTCCCCCTTCCAAAATAATGTAAAGAAGAATGACTTTATAAGGTAAGTTTGTGCGTGATCATGTGATTGAGGGGGGTTTGGACGTGAGATAAAAGAGGAAAGTGTAGGTTTGTATTGTGTGACGTGGGTGAGATCGTGTGTAGTGGAGGTAATTTGTGAGAGAGAGTTTTTACAAAATGACGTGATGGAAAGGAAATTGTTAGGGGATAATGGCTTATGTTTAACACATATATTATTTTATTACTTTTTATTTATTTATTTATTTATTTAAAGAAAGGTAAAGTAACATATATAAATAAAAATGCTAACCCACTTCTTTTAGACAAAGGAAAAAGATAAATAAACTAAATTTAATATATATACACTATAATTTGAATGATACAAAGAAAAATATATAAAGTGACTAGCTTACTGGTAAAATTGTAAATTAAAAGGAAACCAAATATATATATATATATATATATATATATATATATATATATATATATATATATATATATATATATATATATATATTATTTTTGTTGTAAATTTTCTTTTTCTCCTTAAAAATAAAAAATTATTTACTATAAGTATATGACCATTTTTTAAAAAAAAATTCAAAAATAAAACCTATTAAAAATGAGATAAAAGTTTAAAATATGTTCATTAGACCTAAAAGAAATATTACGCTAAAAAAGTATAGAATTCGATGTGGTCAAAAATTAGTTGTTCACATCATGTCCCTCTTTGCTTGGAAACATGAAGAGTTTTCAAGTATAGAAAAATGAACAAGGTGTCAAATTTTTGACCGCACTATTATTTAGAAAGGAAAAGAATATAAAAGAAAAAGATTTGACCGAACCTTGGTTTTAGGCATCCTACATATCCCGGGTTGTAAGTGAATGAGGTCACGTGTAGTTCAAGTGAAAGAAGAGTAATGGAGTATTCTTAGAGGGAGAGTCGAGTGAAGTTCCGTCGAGGTTTCGATCTGCGCTTTCTACTATTACATCAAAATAAAAAGAAAATTACATACTCTTGAAATCTAAGAGTTACAAAATTCCTATCTAAATGCCATTTGGAGTCTTGTCTTGATTCTTGACTTGCTTCTCCTATTGGCTTTAGACTGAAACTTGATGCTCTCGATGCAACAGACTATGAAGTATTCTTGCAGGCTTGTTTCTTGATTAGATGATGGGAAAATGGATCTTGACCCTATGTCTCCGCATGCATTACGTCAAAGCTTGTTACGGCTGGTATTGAGATCAAACGTTTCACTTTCTTTGGAAGGAACTGAAATCTTATTTTTGCATAACCAATCCATGCTTTGCAGAAAAACCTACAAGCCATCACAAACAAACAAAACGAACAAATATTTTCTGCCCCAGTTTGCACTAGGAAATTGTTGTGAGTTATTGAAAACACATTAAACTATCATTGCTATTGCAGAATAAGGAATTGAAAAAAATACCTTTTTTTAAATAATAGGTAATGTTATACCCTGTCTTAACAAGAAGGAAGGCAACCAGGGGATGCAATACCCTGTGTTGACGATAAGATGAGGCTCGTGGCACTTTAGGATGCTACTAGGGAATGTAGTACCATATATTGGCAGAAAGTAAAGCAGCCAAGGGATGCAGTACCCTGTGTTGGCAATAAGGTGAGGCTCATGGCACTCGGGATGCTACTAGGGAATGTTGTACCCTATGTTTGCAATAAAATGATGCTCGTGGCACTCTGAAATGCTACTAGGGGATGTTGTACCCTATGTTGGCACAAAATAATGCAGCCAGGGGATGTAGTACCCTGTGTTGGCAATAAGACGAGGCTTATGGCACTCTGGGATGCTACTAGGGAATGTTGTACCCTATGTTTGCAATAAGAAATGCAATCAGGGAATGTAGTACCATGTGTTAGCAATAAAGTGAGGCTCTTGGCACTCTGGGATGCTAGTAGGGAATGTCGTACCCTATGTTTGCAATAAGGTGAGGCTCTTAGCACTCTAGGATGCTACTAGGGAATGTCGTACCCTATGTTTATAATAAATAATGCAGCTAGGGGATAGTACCCTGTGTTGGCAATAAGACGAGGCTCGTGGCACTCTAGGATGCTACTAGAGAATATTGTACCCTATGTTGGCAATAAAATAATGTAGCCAGGGATGTAGTACCCTGTATTGGTGGTAAGATAAGGCTCGTGACACTCTGAAATGCTACTAAGGAATGTCGTACCCTATGTCAGCAAAAAGTAATGCAGCCAGGGGATGTAGTACCCTATGTTGGCAATAATATGAGGCTCAAGGCACTCATAGGATGCTACTAGGGAATGTCGTACCCTATATTTGCAACAAGAAATGCAACCAGGGGATGTAGTACCCTGTGTTGGCAATAAAGTGAGGCTGTTGGCTCTCTAAGATTCTACTGGGGAATGTCATAACCTAAGTAGGCAAAAAATAATGCGACCAGGGGATGTAGTACCCTGTGTTAGCAATAAAATGAGGCTCGTGGCGCTCTGAGATGCTACTAGGGAATGTCATACCCTATGTTAGCAATAAAATTAGGCTCTTGGCTCTCTAAGATTCTACTAGAGAATGTCGTACCCTATGTAGGTAGAAAGTAATGCAGACAGGGGATGTAGTACCCTGTGTTGAAGATAGGGTGTTGGTTCCCTATAATGAAACTAAAAATAAAATAATTACATGTATATTAAAAAAATAAAAAAATAAAAAAATCAAGGATTTGAGAACTTCACTGGGTGGTGTTCGTCTTTTCACAAACTGTTTTCTAAAATTGTTCTGTTCTTGTTCTAAACAAAGAAAGATTCATTAGTTTTAAAATGGTGGTCGGTTTGTGGCCTTGACTATTTCAGTCTCTTGATCTCGACTCATTTATTTTAATGATTTCAACTGCAACTGGTTATTTCTTGAATACCAATTTCATTTCTGACTCCAAAGAACCTTTGGCTTTCCCAAACTTTACCATGGCGGTACTTAACCTTTTTTAAATTTATGTTGCCTTTGTGAGCATTTCGCTTTTGACTTCTTTCAAAGTTTTCCATTTCAAAGCATCGGCCAATCATGTCTTGTCGGGGTCGACTTGATGCCCTTGTCGAGGCTTGGTGCCTTTTGGAATATATCAGCTCGCTTCAAACGAGAACCCTGTAAATCGGTCTTGCCGTCTTTTCCTTGCCTTATTTTTGGAACAAAGTTAGACCGAAAGGGATTTAAAGAAAAAAAACAAACAATGGAATAGAGAATGAGTTTAAAATAAGAGGTGTCCTTTTCGGGGAACAGAAATACAGACTTATCGAGGAGTACAGACAGATTTCAATGAACATCACATGCCTTTTGGACTGGATGCCTGATCTGTATAAACCATTTGATTCTCAGAAACTCATCACAATTTTTGACTTGAAAGCGGGAAACCTTGATCATGATTGTGTTGATGCCATGGCTGCGTGGATCCTCTTTTCGATCAACAATGCCCTTTACGGGTTTTCACTAGCTGATCTCTCTCATTTCTCTTCTTGCCATCGTCTTATAGTGCCCTTTGCGAGTTTTCACTAATAAGACTCTCTCATTTTTATTTTCTCTACTCACCATCTCCCTACAGTGCCCATGGGGGTTTTCACCTATAGGACTCTCTTATTTTATTTCTCTCATTTGGTTGCATCTGATCCAAGTAACATATCCTCAAATTCTTGAACATTCTCGCTGATTGATCGGAAGGACTTGAAAGGATTTGGGTAAAAAGAATTTGGATTGAATTACAACTTTGGAACCTTTCAGAAAAACCATCGCCGAATCATTATAACATCAGCCCCAGTTTTCACCTTTGGGGAATGTGGATTTTTATTTTGGTGTGACTGAACCTCAGAGAGAGGCTGCCTACGTATCCTTTTGGAATCAAGCCGAATATAGTTCAGGGAACTCTGTTTTTTATTTTCTCTTATTTTTGCTCTTTTTTTTTCTACTTTTTTTTCTTTTTTTCTTTGTTATTTTTAACTTCCAGGTTCCAAAGAGGGTAATCAAAGATAGGGAATCAACTCAAAGGGTTTGCAAAAAGGTTAATGGTGTTTGGGTATTGAGAAAGAAAACTTTCGTCATCCCAATTAGAGAATGTTAATACCGAGAAGTGAGTCAACCATAGTACCTTCTGACTGCATCTGATTTGACTATTGTCTCGGGGACATTTCCTTTGATATCTCCCAAATATAATGCTCCATTTGGAAATACTCTTGTTACAATGTATGGACCTTTGTAATTTAGAGCAAAATTTTCCTTAGCTTCTTCATGGTGCGAGAAAATATGTCTCAGGACGAGTTGCCCCACTTCAAATTTCTTGGGACATACTTTTTTGTTGTAAGCATAGGCCATTCTTTGTTGTACAACTTCCCATGGTAGCCTCTGTCCCATCACTTTCATCAATCAAAGACAATGTTTCAATCGGGTCTTGACTCAGTCTTCATCATCAATCTCGGTTTCAACAATGATCTGAAGAGAGGGAATCTCATTTTCGTTTCAGTTCTTTGTTTATTTTCTTACAAGCCTTATCTTCAACACATTATGCTTCTTGGTTCATTATTTCGAAATCTAACAACGTTTTAGAATCAGGGCATGAAGTCCGCAAGCATGTCATGTTATTAAAATCTGCAATTACAGAACTGAAAAGAGAATAAGAAAGATGAAAAGATTAAGAAAAGAGACATTCATGGATGATGAAATATTGATTTCATTTATTTAAATATTTTAAAAAAAAGATAGAAGAGTTTACATCAGAATATAAGACAGTAAAGTAAAAACATTCGGATGACACAGTGAAATAACTCGAAAGGCAAAAAAGATAGTAAGACCGACTACCGAGACTCCCGTCTGATAGGGAAAATTTTTGGGTTGGCACCCGTTTTTTTGTTTCTCTTCTGTCGCGACAATGGCTACTATGACTTTTAGTGCTTGATCAAATTCCCCATCATCAAATCATCCCGAGCAGGCCATGTCCTATTGCTCAAATTTGGTAAAGTCAACCCCACATTTACCTTCATTTTTTAATTTTTCACCGCCAACTTGCCTACTTGCCTTTTCGTGAGTTTGGATCAATAACAATGGTGCTTGTTCCATTTGTTGAGAAGATGCTTTTACTTCCGAGGATCTTGGATGTTTGCGTGACTCGCCATTGCAAACCAACAAACCGACCACCTTTAATTAGCTTTTATTTCAAAACAACAAGCATGTTAGAATAAACACTCTCTTTTTTCTTTTTTTTTTTCTTTTTTTTAACCACTTTTTCTCTTTTTCTTTTTAACTTTTTTTTTTTCAAAATGATTCGATCGAATCTGATGTGGGTTGCCTACGTATCATGTGGAGAGATGAATCAGATCTTGCGTAGTTCGTGAAGATCAAGAATAAAATAAATAAACTAACTTTTTTTTTTACTTTAAAAAAATCTAATCGTAAAAGCTCCTAACAAGGAAAATATTTTTGAACTTTGAATTCTCTATCTCTTTTTTTTATTTAAAATTTTCGAAAGAAAGACTTCTAAACAAGAAAGAAAATATTTTTGGATTTTCATTTTTGGTAATTTTCAAAAGAAAGAATTTTTTTTTTGGATTTTGATTTTTTTTTTGTATTTTTTGGGAGAAAGACTTCTAAAAAAAGGTGGAAAATATTTTTGGATTTTTGAATTTGACGTCTTAAAGAAAGACTTCTAAAGAAGGAACTAAAGGAGAATATTTTTTTTTGGATTTTTGAAAATTAGGGGCCGGACCCGATGAAGGTTGCCTACGTATCTCACATCCGGTGAGAATAAGACCCGCGTAGTTCGGTTAAAATAATTAAAAGGAACTATTTTAAAAATTATAATTTTATATACCAAAACCCTTCAAAATTTTATTAAAAAAACGGGTACTTCATAAAAACATGGGGGAAATTTTCTCTTTCTCTCTTCTATGTTCAATCAATCTATCCTAAAATCGGTCAACATTTAAGTGAAGCCTACCAAATAATGTTACATATAGCACATAAAGATGAACATATTGGTCCGAAAAATTGGTACATGTCGTAGACGGGCCCGACTCCTGTGCCGAGTCCCGTTACGTTCAATGAACATAATACAAATAAAGCGTAGCCTACTAGGGATATTCATTTCTTGTGACTTGTTCTTCTAAGTTTTCAAATCTTAAAGGAGATGGTATCTAGACCTGGCTTACCCGGGTGGACAACCCGAGCCGAGGAGCGTCAAGCGTCACCAGTAGTAGGACAACACTGGCTAGCTAACGACTCTCCCGCCTAAACATGTGTGACTAAATCTTTCACCAGAAGCTGGTAGGCTAACCGGCTTTATCTTAAGACATAAATTTTATGATGCTGGTAGGCACACACAACATAACTACCTATCAGAAGACCCAGAGGGGTGCGAGAGAGGATACAGTTTATATCACAGTTCAAATAAATATTAAACCGGTAAATAAGCGACAAATAGCACATCAGGCTTCCAAAGTCAATAATATCCAAAACATGATAAAAGCCAAACAAGAATCAATATACAAAGCTCGAATTCTTATTAATTATTCCCCAGCAGAGTTACCATAACTGTCACGCCTCTTTTTTCTCACGCAACTCTATTACGAGGTTGAGTTTGAAGAGTTTTTCCAATTAAAGTGATGTTTTGAAAGGGATTATTTATTATTTAGAGTCGCCACTTGGAATTGAGTTTTGGTGTTCCACGTCACCTTTTATCTTGAATCCCTTATCAAAAGGAAGGTTTGACTCCTAACTTATGGTCTATGAAAACAGAAGACTGAGTAAGGAATTCTGTTGACCGAGGGGAAGGTATAAGACACCCCTCGAGTCCCGTGGTTCTAACACGGTCACTTTATTGATTAATGTAAGGCTTAAATCAAATTTTGGCTATTCTTGTATTTTATTAATTATGACTTGCTTATTACCACTTAATTTTTTATAATACAATATTAATTACTTTGCCCTAGATGCGGTATGCACGCAAGGTACTTCTTTGAAATTAAATGTTAAACAAAGGTACGGAATGTACACATGATTATAACACAATTATTTTTAATTTAAAAGCGTCGAGACGGGGGATGCATACATGATCCTTTTATTATTTGAGCATATCAATCCAAGGTTCGGGTATGAACACATGGGATAATATTTAAAGATCTAAAGTTTTTCTAGCGTTTTAGAGTATTTCAATTATTTTCCGATTCAAGACATTTATTTTATGTTTTTTATTATTTTCTAAAGATTGTAAAAGTAAAAATTGAACAAAGAAATAAAACGAACTAACTGATCTTAAAGCTAAAAAGCATATACAGAATATTCAATTTATCATACTTGAAGGAATTCACCACGACTATATACTAGTTACTACTTCATCTTTGACTAAAGCTTGCAATTTGCACAAAAATTAATGTGCAAAGTTTTACGTGAATTTCTACATTGAAGATTTTTTTATGCAAAGTTGATAGTTTTAAAAGACTAATGGGAAACATCTGGACATATATTCTTTACCTATGTTGAGGAAAATAGAATGAAAGAGTATACTGTGATTCTCTTTCAAATGATGCCATAAATTAAACCAAGAAAATCAAAGTATATCGGGTCTTCTCCTTAACCCATGTCAATTGCTTAATTATATTCTACATTTTAACAAGATAAATCATTTTATTCGAACAAATAAGTATCAACAAACATCCAAACTGATTATAACTTTTACCGAAAGATTACCCCACCACAAAATATTCTTGTATCAAATAAGAGAAGTAAAATACATAAAATAAGAATGAGGACTTTTATATTGATGAATAAAGCTGAAAATTTGCAATTCAATCGGATTAAATAGAGCAATGACCTTTAGACTGTAATGCCGCAGCTACGACAGAAACTCGACTAAAAACCTCGCCGAATAGGACCTTGACTTTCACTTAAACTCCATCCTCATCAAACTCTATCTTGGGTTTCTTAATTAATTTTGAAGAATTAATAGGACTCTCAAACTAATACGGAAAGAAATTGTTTTTCAATAAATTTTTCCCCTCAAAACCAAACTTTTCTTTTTCTGAATCTCGTTCCCCCTTCCAAAATAATGTAAAGAAGAATGACATTACAAGGTAAGTTTGTGCGTGATCATGTGATTGGGGGGGGGGGGGTTGGACGTGAGATAAAAGAGAAAAGTGTAGGTCTGTGCTGTGTGACGTGGGTGAGATCGTGTGTAGTGAAGGTAATTTGTGAGAGAGTAAGTTTTTACAAAGTGACGTGATGGAAAGAAAATTGTTAGGAGATAATGGCTGATGTTTAACACATATTATTTTATTACTTTTTATTTATTTATTTAAAGAAAGGTAAAGTAACATATATAAATAAAAATGCTAACCCACTTCTTTTTTGACAAAGGAAAAATATAAATAAACTAAATTTAATATATATACACTATAATTTGAATGATACAAAGAAAAATATATAAAGTGACTAGCTTACTAGTAAAATTGTAAATTAAAAGGAAACCATATATATATATATATATATATATATATATATATTATTTTGTTGTAAATTTTCTTTTTCTCCTTAAAAATAAAAAATTATTTACTATAAGTATATGAACATTTTTAAAAAAAAAATTAAAAATAAAACCTATTAAAAATAAGATAAAAGTTTAAAATATGTTCATTAGACCTAAAAGAAATACTACGCAAAAAAAGTATAAAATTCGGTGTGGTCAAAAATTAGTTGTTCACAAAAAGTTCTTTTCCAAATCAATTGTAAGTCATTTCTAACTCACTTTGTTCAATCTATAACATCTTTTAACATGATTTCAATTCAAAATCAAGGGTTTTCATGGGGAAATTGGGTGTTTTGGGTAGAACTTAGGATTTCGATTTTTGGGGGATTTGGACCTCGATTTGAGGTCCGATTTCAAAACAAATTATATATTTGAGTTCGTGGGGGAATGTGTAATCGGGTTTTGGTTCGAACCTCAGGTTCTGACCATGTGGGCCCGGGGTCGATTTTTGGACTTTTGGGGAATCTTTAGAAAACTTATTTTCATGCATTAGAATTGATTCATTTAGCATTCACTGATATCGTTAAATAAATTGTGGCTAGATACAAGCGAATTGGTGGTGAAAACAAGAGGTAAAGCGGTAGTTGAGGCTTGAATTGTGTTCGTGGCTTTGAGGTAAGTGTTTGGTCTAACCTTAGATTGAGGGATTAGGAGTTGTGTCTTATTTGCTATATGTTAGTTGTTGAGTGCGGCGTATAGGTGTGGTGACGAGTATCTATACGTCGATGTCAAGCATGCCCGTGAGTCTTATACTATGATTAATGTGACTCCGTTTTGTATTTTCCATGCTTTATATGAAGATTTCTAATGTTGAACAAGGCTTGTGGAAGTATTCTTGGTAATTGAACATTGTAGAGCGTTGGCTCAAGTTGAGAATTGAATTGTGAAGTAATTGTGGAAAAGAGAAGAGGTTTACAATATTGTCTCCCTTGCTAGGATGTTATTGCTTTGATATTGTTTCCCTTATCGGGATATTATTGATATACTATTGTTTCCTTGCCGGGATTCTATTATGATTTATTGATTTCCTTTCCCGCATTGTTGTGTGATTGTTGCTTGGGATAAGGAAGAGTATAAAAGCACGAAGGGTGATGCCGTGCGTGATATTTGTGAGAGAGTGTTAATGCACTAAGGGTGATGCCGTGCCGATATTGTAAATGCAAAAGCACGAAGGGTGATGCCGTGCCATGATATAAGTAATAATGCATGAAGGATAATGTCGTGCCATGATTATGTGAGGTAAAAGCATGAAGGGTGATGCCGTGCCGATTATATTGATTCTTATGGTGAGAATGGGAGTAAAAGTACGAAGGGTGATGTTATGCACTTGTCATTGATTTTCTTATTCTTGCTTATAGTTGAATTTTGGTGTTCCGTATGCTTTTACTAAATTTCTGTTTGTACATGATATTTCCCCCAATAATGTTTCCCCTTCCCATCTTTAACTGCTAGTTTCTGTCATTATTATTTGTTGTATATGCTATAATTGCACATGTTTATTTGGTAGTCTTGTCCTAGCCTCATCACTACTTCGCCGAGATTAGTCTAGACACTTACTAGCACATGGGGTCGATTGTGCTGATACTACACTCTACACTGTGTCAGATCCCGGTGTTGGAGCTTTTGGACCACAATAAGGTTGCTGCCTTCAGTCCATCAGGAGACCCGAGATAGTCCTGCAGGCGTCCGCATGCCTTGGCGTCCCCCTCTATCTTTTCATTCTGTTTTTTTATGTAATCCAGAAACAAATTTGTATTATTTTCCTTCAGACCACTGTTTGTAGTATTCGTAGATAGTCAATAACATTATGACACCAAATTATGGGTAGAGTTGTATTTTGGATTTCCGTATTAGTATTTAGTGATATTCTCAGATTTCGTCTTTCGCATTTATTTTTATTATTATGGTTATTCCGCTGTTGATCGCCTGTTAAATTGAATTGTTAAAAAGGTTAAGGAAAAAGGTTAATGAATCTATAATACTTGGCTTTTCACGAGTAGGCGCCATCACGACTCCCGAGGGTGGAAAATCCGGGTCGTGACAAGTTGGTATCAGAGCTCTAGGTTGCTTAGGTCTCACAATTCACGGACAAGCTTAGTAGAGTCTGAGGGATCGGTACGAAGACGTCTATATTTATCCCCTAGAGGCTATAGAGTTAGGAAAAACTTCACATCTATTCTTTCCTGTCGTGCGACTTGATTTCTTAATGCTAACTGAACTTCCACTCTATTCTTTCACAGATGGTGAGAACACATACCGCTTCATCAGCTGACTAGCAGCCCGAGCCCCCAGTAGCAGCTCCTGCGAGGGGTAGAGGTCGAGGTCGTGCTAGGGCCCGAGGAAAAGGCAGGGCTCAGCCTAGAGCTCGAGCAGTAGCACCAGTGGCAGAGCCTCATGTTGAGTTTGACAATGAGGTTCTAGCCCAGACAGTTCCAGCAGGACTAGCTTAGGTCCCAGAGGGGTTCATCGCCACCCTAGTACTTCAGGATGCTCTGGTCCGTTTAGTGTGCCTTATGGAGAGTGTCGCCCAGGACGGCTTGCTTCCTGTAGCACCAGCCGTCTCTCAGGCTGGAGGAGGAGCCCAAACTCCTGCTACTCGTACTCCAAAGCAGATGACTCCCCAGTTTCAGACTCCAGTATCTCAAGCAATTGGGGTAGTTCAACGTGGTGTTGTGGCACAGACCGTAGAGGGGCTAGCTATGTCTATTGATGCCTTGTAGAGATTGGACAAGTTCACCAAGCTCTTCACTACTACTTTTGGTGGTACATCTTCTAAGGATCCCCAGGATTATTTGGACAACTATCATGAGGTTCTACGAAACATGAGGATAGTGGAGACCAATGTGGTCGACTTTGCTGCTTTTCGTTTGTCTGGATCCGCCAAGACTTGGTGGAGAGATTATTATTTGGCTAGACTAGCTGGGTCACTAACTTTGACTAGGGATCAATTCTCTCATCTATTTCTGGAGAAGTTTCTTCCTATCACTCAGAGAGAGAACTATCGGAGGCAGTTTGAGTGTCTCCAATAGGGTTCCATGACTGTCACTCAGTACAAGACCGGATTAATTGACTTGGCCCGTCATGCTCTTCTTATACTTTCCATTGAGAGAGAGAGTGAGGAGGTTCATTGAGGGACTCATTCAGCCTATTCGATTGCAGATGGCTAAGGAGATGGGGAGCGAGATTTCTTTTCAGGATGTGGCCAATGTGGCCAGGAGAGTTGAGATGGTTCTATCACAGGGGGTGGTCAGGGGGTCTGACAAAAGGCCTCGTCACTCGGGTAGATTCAGTGGTGTGTCATCTGGAGGCAGGGATTCTTTTGGTAGGGGCCATCCTTCCAGGCCGTTTCATTCAGCACTTCAGGCTTCTCATGGTGCTCCAGGTGGCCATGGTTCTCATATGCAGTATTCTAATAAGTTGCCCTATAGTGCACCGCCAGCTCCTATCAGTGCGCCTCCGCTCCAGAGTTTTCAAGGTGGGTATTCAGGCCGTCAGGGTCAGCAATCTCAACAACCGAGGGCTTGTTATACTTGTGGCGATACGAGGCATATTGCTAGATTTTGCCTCGTGCATTGAATAGATCTTAGCACCAGGGTTCCCGTGCCATGGTTCAGGCACCGAGTGTTCCACCACCCGCCCAGCCTGCTAGAGGTGGAGGTAGAGGTATTAGAGGTGGAGGTTAGGCCATTAGAGGTGGAGGCCAGCCAGCAGGAGGCCGCCCTAGAGATGTAGTTCAGAGTGGTGGGGCCTAGTCCTGATGTTATGCTCTCCCAGCCCGGCCTGAGGATAAGGCCTCCAATGCAGTTATCACAGGTACTGTTCTGGTTTGTAGTAGAGATGCTTCAGTTCTATTTGATCCAAGATCTATATACTCCTATGTGTCATCTTATTTTGCATCGTATCTGATCATGCCTAGTAATTCCTTGAGTGCTCCTGTATATATGTCTACACTGGTAGGTGATTCTATTATGGTAGATTGTGTCCATCATTCATGTATAGTTATGATTGGGGGTCTTGAGACTCGAGTAGATTTGTTACTTTTGGATATGGTTTATTTTGACGTCATATTGGGGATGGACTGGTTATCACCTTACCACGCTATCTTGGACTGTTATGCCAATACTGTGACCTTAGCCTTGCTGGGTTTACCTCGTTTAGAGTGGAGGAGGACTCCTGGTCATTCTACCAGCAGGGTTATCTCATATATGAAGGCTCAACATATGGTTGATAAGGGATGTCTAGCCTATTTGGCGTATGTTCGTTATTCTACTGCCGAGATTCCTTCTATTGATTTTGTGCCGGTTGTTCATGAGTTTCCTGAGGTAATTCCTTCAGACCTGTCGGGTATGCCACCCGACAAGGATATTGACTTCTACATTGATTTGTCTCCGGGCACTCAGCCCATTTCTATTCTGCCATATCGTATGGCCCCACCTGAGTTGAAAGAATTAAAGGAACAGTTGCAAGACTTGCTTGATAAGGGCTTTATTAGACCTAGTGTCTCGCCTTAGGGTGCGCTGGTGTTGTTTGTTAAGAAGAAGGATGAGTCGATGAGAATATGAATAGATTATTGGCAGTTGAACAAGGTCACAGTTAAGAATGAGTATCCATTACCGAGGATTGATGAATTGTTTGATCAGCTTCAGGGTGCCAAGGTATTTTCGAAGAATAACTTGAGATCTGGCTACTATCAGTTGAGGATTAGGGCATCCGATATCCCTAAGACAGCTTTTCGCACTCGGTACGGGCATTATGAGTTCTTGGTGATGTCATTCGGGTTGACAAATGCCCCAAAAACTTTCATGGATTTTATGAACCGAGTGTTCAAGACTTACTTTGATTCATTCGTGATAGTCTTCATTGATGATATTCTGATCTATTCCCGCAGCCGGGAGGAGCATGAGCAGCATCTGAGAGTTGTTCTTCAGACTTTGAGAGATAGTCAGTTGTATGCTATGTTTTTGAAGTGTGAGTTCTGGTAGAGTTCAGTTGCATTCTTGGGTCACTCTATTTTAGCAGAGAATATTCAGGTGGATCTGAAGAAGATAGAGGCAGTCAAGAACTGGCCTAGACTCGTGTTAGCTACAATGATCCAGAGTTTCTTGGGTTTGGTAGGCTATTACTGTTGGTTTGTGGAGGGGTTTTCATCTATTGCAGCCCCGATGACTAGGTTGACCCAGAAGGGTGCCTAGTTTAGGTGGTCGGACGAGTGTGAGGCGAGCTTTCAGAAGCTCAAGACAGCTTTGACTACAGTGCCGGTGTTGGTATTGCCTACAGGTTCAGGGCCATATACAGTTTATTATGACGCATCTCGTATTGGACTTGGTACGATGTTGATACAGGATGACAAGGTCATTGCTTATGCTTCGCGACCGTTGAAGATTCATGAGAAGAATTATCCAGTTCATGATTTGGAGTTAGCAGCCATTGTTCATGCGCTGAAGTTTGGAGGTACTATTTATATGGCATGTCATGTGAGGTGTTTACGGATCACAAGAGTCTATAGTATTTGTTCAAGCATAAAGAGCTAAATTTGAGGCAGAGAAGGTGGTTAGAGCTATTAAAAGACTATGATATCACCATGTTATATCATCCGGGGAATGCCAATATGGTGACCAATGCTTTGAGTAGAAATTTCGCTAGTATGGACAGTCTTGTGTATATTCTGGTCGGTGAGAGGCCGCTTGCTTTGGATGTTCAGGCTTTAGCCAATCAGTTCGTGAGGTTAGACGTTTCCGAGCCCTACCGTGTGTTAGCTTGTACAATCGCTCATTCTTCATTATTTGAGGGTATCCGAGATTGACAGTATGATGATCCTCATTTGTGTGTCCTTAGGGACACAGTGCGGCACAGTGGTGCCAAGCAGGTTACATTGGGAGATGATGGAGTTTTGAGGATGCAGGGTCGAGTTTGTGTGCCTAATGTGGATGGACTTCGAGAGTTGATTCTAGAGGAGGCCCATAGTTCCCGGTACTCTATTCATCCTGGCACCGCTAAGATGTATCAGGATTTGCGGCAGCATTATTGGTGGAGGAGGATGAAGAATGATATTGTTGCATATGTGGATCGGTGTTTGAATTGTCAGCAAGTAAAGTACGAGCATGAGAGACCTGGTGGTTTGTTTCAGAGGGCTGAGATTCCTAAGTGGAAGTGGGAGCGGATCATTATGGACTTCGTTGTTGGACTCCCACAGACTCAAAGGAAGTTCGACGTAGTGTGAGTTATTGTTGATAGGCTGACCAAGTCAGCGCATTTCATTCCTGTGGCAGTTTCCTATTCTTCTGAGTGGCTGGTAGGGATCTATATCTGGGAGATTTTTTGTCTTCATAGCATGCTCGTGTCTATCATTTCTGACTGAGTTACATAGTTTACCTCACACTTCTGGAGGGCAGTTCAGCGTAAGTTGGGCACACAAGTGGAGTTGAGCACAAAATTTCTTCCTCAGATGGACGGGCAGTCCGAGCGTACTATTCAGATTTTGGAGAATTCTCCAAGCTTGTGTTATTGACTTTGGAGGCTCGTGGGATCAATTCTTTTCTTTAGTAGAGTTTGCCTACAACAACAGTTACCAGTCGAGCATCCAAATGGCTCCCTATGAGGCTTTATATGGTAGGCGGTGTCGGTCGCCGGTTGGGTGGTTTGAGCTGGGAGAGGCTCGGTTGTTGGGTACGGATCTAGTACAGGATGACTTGGACAAGGTTAAGATCATTCAGGATATGCTTCGTACAGCTCAGTCCAGGCAAAAGAGTTATGCCGACCGTAAGGTTCGTGATGTGGCATTCATGGTCGGTGAGCGGGTGTTGCTTCGGGTGTCGCCTATGAAAGGCGTGATAAGATTTGGGAAGAAGGGCAAGCTAAGACCTAGATTTATTGGTCCTTTTGAGATTCTTGACCGAGTGGAAGAGGTGGCTTATAGACTTGCGTTACCACCGATTTTATTAGCCATGCATCCAGTGTTCAATGTGTCCATGCTTCGGAAGTATCACGGCGATCCATCCCACGTGTTAGACTTCAGCACTATCCAGTTGGACAAGGATTTGTCCTATGAGGAGGAGCCAGTAGCTATCCTAGACCGGCAGGTTCGTTAGTTGAGATCGAAGAGTTTTCCTTTGGTTCATGTTTAGTGGAGGGGTCAGCCTGTTGAGGCAGCGACCTGAGAGTTCGAGTCTGATATACGGAGCCGATATCCCTATCTTTTCTCCGACTCAGCTACTTTTCTTATGTCCGTTTGAGGACGAACAATTGTTTTAGAGGTGGAGAATATGATGACCTTTTAGGTCATCACTTGTTTTGAAAGTATATTCTGTTCCGAGACCTTAAAAACCTCTTTTTGTCTCACCTCGATTTGCGTGTGTAATTTGGGCGCATTTCTGGAAAGCTTTTATGTGAAAACTAAGTAAAATAAGGAAATTGACTTTTAAAATTGATTAAAGTTGACTTTGGTTAATATTCTTGGTAAACGGACCCGGACCCATGATCTGACGGTCTCGTAGGGTCCTTAGTAAAATTTGGGACTTGGATATATGCCCGGAATCAAATTCTGAGGTCCCAAGCCCGAGAAATGAATTTTTTAAAGAAATTTATTTGCTGGAAAATATAAAGGCTTTTAGAAGAGAATTTATGAAATTTCTTGATGGTATCAGGCCCATATCTTGGTTTCGGAGCTCGGTACAAGTTTAAAATAATAATTAAATTGAATCTGTGAAGTTTGGTAAGAATCGAAGTTCGTTTAGTATAAATCGGACTTTTATTTGAGAAAATGGAAATTTTGATGTTCTTGAGTGATTTCATGAATTTGAGGTCTAATTCATAGTTGTTGATGTTATTTTGATGATTTGATTGTACGAGCAAGTCCGTATAATTTTTTTGGACTTGCGTGCATGTTTGATTTGGAGCTGCCACAGAGTGAATTTGGACTTAGAGAAATGGCTGTTGCAGGTTCAACTGAGTTGCAGGCTCTGACCTAGCAATTGCGAGGTCAGGCTTCATAATTGTGAGCCCAACAGGCTTGGCAATTGCGAGGGCTTGATCGCATTTGCGAAGAAAGTCCAGGCCTGCCAGTGTTCGCAATTGCGAGCCATCCTTCGTAAATGCGAAGTCATCAGGGGAGGGCTAGTATCGCAATTGCGATGATTTGTTCGCAATTGCGAGGTTAGCAGACAATTCACAGGTTCTCAAATGCAAGGCCTGATTCGCATTTGCAAATTGCGAAGCTCCCGTCACAATTGCGACATCTGCAACCAGTTAATTGGGACTTAAAACGAAATTTTCTTCATGTTTCAAACTCTCTCAAACCCTAAGCTCTCTTGGGCGATTTTCTAAAAAAAAGTTCTTCTCCAAATAAATTGTAAGTCATTTCTAACTCACTTTCTTTAATCTATAACATCTTTTCACATGATTTTAATTCAAAATCAAGGGTTTTCATAGGGAAATTGTGTGTTTTGGGTAGAACTTAGGATTTTCGATTTTTGGGGATTTGGACCTCAATTTGAGGTTCGATTTCAAAACAGATTATATATTTGAGTTCGTGAGGGAATGGGTAATCGGGTTTTGGTTCGAACCTCGAGTTCTGACCATGTGGACTCGGGGTTGATTTTTGGACTTTTGGGGAAATCTTTAGAAAACCTATTTTCATGCATTAGAATTGATTCATTTAGCATTCATTGATATCGTTAAGTAAATTGTGGCTAGATACAAGTGAATTGATGGTGGAAACAAGAGGTAAAGCGGTAGTTGAGGCTTGAATTGTGTTCATGGATTTGATGTAAGTATTTGGTCTAACCTTAGCTTGAGGGATTAAGAGTTGTGTCTTATTTGTTATATGTTAGTTGTTGAGTACGACGTATAGGTGTGGAGACTAGTATCTATACGTCGGTGTCAAGCATGCTCGTGAGTCTTATACTATGATTAATGTGACTCCGTTTTGTATTGTCCATCCTTTATATGAAAATTTCTAATGTTGAACAAGGCTTGTGGAAGTATTCTTGGTACTTGAACATTGTAGAGCGTTGGCTCAAGTTGAGAATTGAATTGTGAAGTAATTGTGGAAAATAGAAGAGATTTACGATATTGTCTCCCTTGCTAGGATGTTATTGCTTTGATATTGTTTCCCTTGCCGGGATATTATTGATATACTATTGTTCCCTTGCCGGGATTCTATTGTGATTTATTGATTTCCTTTCCCGCATTGCTTTGTGATTGTTGCTTGGGTAAGGAAGAGTATAAAAGCATGAAGGGTGATGCCGTGCGTGATATTTGTGAGAGAGTGTTAATGCACTAAGGGTGATGCCGTGCCGATATTGTAAATGCAAAAGCACGAAGGGTGATGCCGTGCCATGATATGAGTAATAATGCACGAAGGATAATACTGTGCCATGATTATGTGAGATAAAGTACGAACGGTGATGCCGTGCCGATTATATTGATTCTTATGGTGAGAATGAGAGTAAAAGCACGAAGGGTGATATCGTGCACTTGTCATTGATTTCCTTATTCTTTCTTATAGTTGAATTTTGGTGTTCCGTATGCTTTTACTGAATTTCTGTTTGTACATGCTATTTCCCCCGAGCATGTTCCCCCTTCCCATCTTTAACTGCTAGTTTCTGTCATTATTATTTGCTGTATATGCTATAACTGCACAGGTTTATTTGGTAGTCTTGTCCTAGCCTCGTCACTACTTCGCCGAGGTTAGGCTAAACACTTACTAGCACATGAGATCGGTTGTGCTGATACTACACTCTACACTGTGTGCAGATTCCGGTGTTGGAGCTTTTGGACCACAGTGAGGTTGCTGCCTTCAGTCCATTAGGAAACCTGAGGTAGTCCTGCAGGCGTCCGCTTCTATCTTTTCATTCTGTTTTTATGTAATCCAGAAACATATTTGTATTATTTTCCTTCAGACCACTGTTTGTATTTTTCGTAGATAGTCCGTAACAATGTGACACCAAATTTTAGGTAGAGTTGTATTTTTGATTTCCGTATTAGTATTTAGTGATATTCTCAGTTTTCGTCTTCAGCATTTATTTTTATTATTATAGTTATTCCACTGTTGATCGCCTGTTAAATTGAATTGTTAAAAAGGTTAAGGAAAAAGGTTAATGAATCTATAATACTCGGCTTGCCTAGCTTTCATGAGTAGGTGCCATCACGACTCCCGAGGATGGAAAATCCAGGTCGTGACACTCACTCTCCAATAACATAGCTTAATATCCCCAAATTACACCTTAAATTCACATAAACTATGTGTAATAATCAATAGATAATCAATATCTATCATTAAAATTGAATAAACTTTACTTACCTCTTCAATTGCAGCAAAACATCTCCCAAAAATCGCCCTCAGCCGAGCTCCAAAACTCCCAAAATGAGAGAATATTCAAAACCTTCGAATATATGAAGTCTGCCAGTGAATCCGCATATGCGATCTCAAGCTCGCATTTGCGAGATCCCTCCTTCAACCGACCTACCATATCAGCGGTCCCTCCTCCACACCTGCGGGACCGCTTTTGTGAACCACCTTCCGCATCTGCGAACTCCTACGTCTCCATGCAAGTCCGCTTCTGTGCCCACTCGTCTGCATCTGTGGTCTCACAGATGCGGCAACTCCCTCGCACCTGCGCTCTTCTTTAACTCCATCTTCACCGCTTCTGCAACTCCTTGCCCGCACCTGTGACAGGTCCTCCTCATGTGCGAATGCACCAGCTTCAGTAGTCCTTGAGCCATGCAACACAAATCCAAACAAGTCGAAACCAATCCGAAACACACCCGAGGCCCTCAGAACCCCATCCAGACATAACATCAAGTCCTAAAACACAATACAAACCTACTAGAAGCCTCAAATCTCATAAAATAATACCAAAATCACGAATTGCACCTGTCACACCCCAAACTCGGGGAACACGACTGGCGCTCAACCGAGTGAACCCTGCCGAGCAAGCTTGTTAGATACATTCTACCCAAACTCATTCTTGAACAAAGAGAAGATATTTTTTCATTAATTACATAATGGGGAGACCATGAATACAATACCAGGTCATTTTCATTAGTTACTTCATTTTTAATGTCTCAAAATACACACTCTCATAGTTTTATGTGTAATAAACAATTCAAACATAACATAACTCGTTTGATTTTTCTAGCACCCATATATATATATATAACCCACACTATGTCTATGGAGCCTTTAATAGATAAAAAAGAGTACTACACTAGTGCCGGCAACAAGTCCCCGACAATACCTCAAGTACAATACATAAGGAACAAAAGATGCATGATCCCGAAATGAAATGAGGCTCACCAAGACTGCTGGGAGGAGGAAGTACTACTATCACTGATCAATGCTGCCTGCTGTGGAACCACCTGCATCCATTAAAGATGCAGCACCCCCGGAAAAAGGGATGTTGGTACCATCGAATAGTACTGGTATGTATAACTAAAAACCATCTCAATAGAATGAATAATAATACAAGGAGGAACAATCATGAAATCACTAGAAGCCTGAAACAATACTAAAACATCAAGTTAAGAACCACATAAGCTTTCAAGTAAATTTCCAAGTTTTTAAGATGGGAGGTCTTTAGAACCGATATACCATTATTCACAATACCATCGTACTTTTACACGGAGTCCGATCATGACCCGATCGGCTAGGCTGTCTCATTTGAGACATCAACCACAATCACAATTTCAATTACAATTTCCAGCATAATTGACACCATGTGTGTACTGCCTGATCGGCTAGGACGTCTCACTCGAGACATTACCGTTTCTATCAATCATCTCATTTCATGATTCTTTCACATCTTTCAATTCATCGGCACTAGTGGCCACAATTGTTATATCATACTTGGCACTTGGGCGTATTTCATAATTCAAGTTCTTTTCCACATTCCAACATCATTATCATCATCAACAACAACAAGTCTTTTCATTCAAGACTTTGATTAGGCATGTGAACAATTTAGAATCTAAGGCTCATAGAGACTATTCACACAATTTGGCATAACAACCTTCATTCAAACTTGACTTGAAGTCTTAATATTTTTAAAACATATCCAAAGCTATGAGCACAACTCGATGTTACACCCCATATATTTGTACATGAAAGTACGCCATAAGTAAATTAATGAAAGCTCAGAAATGAGATGTTACATCTCGCATTTTCGTACATTAAAGTTTCATCGTAAGTTAATCGACATAAGTTCAGGATTGAGATTAATTTGAGATTATACGCATTGTGCTATTTCAAACAAGTGATGAGTAAATTCGTGAGGGAGAGAGGGTAAGCAAATCGAAGAAATTAAGTTTCGTCGAAGTTTGATATTTTGGGATAGAATACGCCCCGATCTAAAATATCCGGTACTTATGGACTAGTACCATACAAGGTATCACATGACATGATAGTAGGGTACATAAAATGTGTCAACTGAGTAGTATTTTAAGTTATTTGAGATAATTTTTAATTATATGGGTAATTGGTTAAATATTAGATTAGTGGGAAATTAATAAGTTGATTAAGGAGTCGATGGATGGTTAATTAAGGTCTTTGGATAAAGACTAAGGAAAGCTAACATGGCATAAAAAATCTTGTCCAAATTATGACTCTTATACTATGAGTGAAAAGGTGGCACATTTAAGTAGTATATGGCTTAGTCATACCATTTAAAGCCCGAGACTTATCTAATTCAAAAGAAAGGTCTTACATCAAATTGTTAGGCAATGGAGATTCACACAAGAATTCAAGAATTCAAGCAAAAAAATTTCCATAAGCATCTTAGCAACATGACTCTAAAGAAGCCCAGTATAATCTTTCTCAAGAATATCATACAAATTTTTCCCTACTCCGATCTTGCCGTCACGAGTTTTGTCGCAATTGTCGTGTGTTAGAAGGATTGTCAAGAGAACCGGCTCAGGTATGTTAAGGCTAAACCTTTCTTCATTTAGGCATGATCTAGTAACTACATGTGTTTGATAACGAGGCATAAAGAGAAGTTCACATTTCTAAATTTATGTACATTTTTCTAGTCTCATAAGGTACAATATTCTCCCTTATTGGAACTTCATATTTAGTGTAGTTTTGTCTTCGTCTAGCCAAGAGAGCAGAGAGTCTATATATACAGTATTATATTATTTTCACTACCATCGAGCTATAATCGATAGGCATGCCCCTATTGGGCAACCTCTAATCAGATGGTAAGTTATATACCGAGCCTACTGTGGAAGAACGCCTATGAGCTAGGCCAGTTGGCCAAGATACTGAGCCTAGTATGGCCGAGCGCCTACAAGTGAGACTACTACGGCAGAGCGGTTATATATATACCGAGCCTTATAAGCCCGGACAACTATTTTACTTACTCTATTGAGAGAGTTAAGTCAATATCAGAAGGTGAGTATATCTTCAAATTATCTTTGACTCATAGTTACTTTCAGTTATTATATTATCAATTCAGTTTCAACTTTCAGTATATTACCTTACATACTCGGTACGTTATTTCGTGCTGACGTCCCTTTTTTGGGGGCACTGTATTTCATACGTGCAGGTTCAGACAGACAAACGGGTAGACCTCCTCATTAGGTGTTGCCCTAGTACAGCTTGATCGGTAAGCTCCATTTCCTTCGGAGTTACAGGGTCTAAATCTTTATGTACATCTTATGTATATATGTATATATGTTATGAGTAGGTCGGGGCCCTGTTCCGATCACAATATATCCATCAGTAGAGGCTTGTTGACATATCCTGTCAGTTAGTACAGTATGTTGGGCTTGTAGGCCTTGTATGTATATTTTGTTGGTTTGCCAGCTGTAGTAGTTATGACGGCCTAGTCGGCCCAGCTTTATATTGATGTTTAGTCAGGGTTTGCAAATTGTCTTGCAATGTGGCCTATGGACAAAGTATGACATTGTATGTTCATAGTCCCTTAATCACAAGTTAGTACACAAGGATAGGTGAGGCACTGAGTGCCGGTCTCGCCCTCCAGGTTTGGGGCTTGACACTCGAGAGGTATCAGAGTAGTTCTGTCCTAGGGAGTCTACAAACCGTGTATAGTAGAGTCTTATTTATTGGTGTGTCGTGCACCACACTTATAAGCAGGAGGATACATGGCATATGGGACTGTCACTCTTTCTTCTTACTCTAGATCATGTGGTAGAACTCAGTTGTAAGAACTCAATTTCCTAAACTCTATCTTATTCGTATTACGACGATGCCTACATTTAGAAAGACGGTTGGTAAGAGATATAGCTGTGAAAGTGTTGAGTCAGAGGAACTCGATTTTGCATCATTCTTATGATGAGTAAACGTGAGGTCTTCAGCAGCTCATGTATGTACTAAAAGGTGTAAGGTTCTTGATAAGGAGCTTTAAGGCAAGAATACTTATCCACTCTTACAGAATCGGAAGGAAGAAGCAAGTTTCAGCAAGTAAAAGAAGCAAGGTGAAGAAGGGTACGAGGTACCCAGTTAATGAAGATTATCATTATTTACCATTTAGGAAGAGAAATATATGCCTTTTGAGTTACCTTTAATAATAGCAGAAGTAGTATAAGAGAAGGACGATATCAGGATCCGGCTGGGGTTAATATGACCCAAAATGGTGAATGGATTGTTTGCGTTAGTTAACATTTTCGAAGGATAATGTAAATATGCTAATAGATCTCCTTGTGAGGCACCCAAATGGTGCATTCTAAAATAATACAGCTAGATATGAGTACTACAAAGATGGGCACTGGAAGCCTGGAAGGGATAAATATTATCTTAGTGTGGCTCCCGTCCCTACTAGAGAGAGAATGTTAGGCAACTCGAAGAGATAATGGATAGAGCAAGGGGAGTTAAGAGAAAATGAATATCTTGTTCGCGTTTTCAGAATAAAGTGATAGACATAAATGTTAGCGAGAAATAAGAAGAGAGTTAATGAAGCATTATGAGTAAGATGTGATACATGGATGACAACGGTAGAAAAAAATGAAATGACAGTATTACATAGTCTACAATCGAAGAAAGGAAAAGATGAGAGGTGTCAGACTTGGAGAATACAAAAGAGTATAGGCTATAAAGTTGTATCCTCTTTTCGAGAAATAAGTTCGTGACTCCAACGCAATTGCCAAAAGGAAAAGTTATACCCTAAAGTAATAGAAATCAGCATGGGCTGGTGAACGAGGTAAGCTAAACATGAGTTGGGGACTGAGTAATTCGATAATAGTTGGTATCATGGGAATTTCAGGGATTGCATTATGACAATAATAGAATGGAAAGCAGAAGAATAACCCTTAAAGGTCATTCAGGAGGATGCTTCCCTAAAGCAAACAATGGGAGCAAAGTTAAGCTTAATGAACTCTATGTGCCAGTTACACTAGGTGTCATGCTCGTGAATAAGGAATTTTATTATCCTTGGTACAAAAGGATTTCCACAAGGCGAGTAAGGGTCATCAATGATGTGAAAAGAAGCCAAAGATAAAGAGGTAAATCATCTATACGTAGATCATCGTAGCACTAAATCTTAGCACCTTCCTAAAGGTGGGAATATGGAGTGATGTGGCATTAAGTTAGAATTAAGTGGTTTTAGTAATTATGGAATGGTAAAGGAAGAATGCGACAATTTTTTTTTTTAAAAAAGGGATGAGATTGCACTTATTCAAAGCCTGCAGATAGGCTACGATTCTAGAATATTATACAAACACGACATCAAGGAGAGAAAGTGAGGATTCCTTCCCGAGATGTTATTGATAAATAAGGAGCCAGTATGAGATGTAAGTTAACACGAAGAAAATAACCTAAAAAACGATTGCGCTGAACATTGATATGAGAATGGGCCAACGAGTAGTTGGTAGTTGATTCGGGAAGAGCCTAGGTATGGCTAAATAAGAGGTTAAAGATGAGTCAGCAGATCATGCAATATAAACATAGTAAAACCTCATATAATGAATTCGGCCTCGCAGTAATTGTCGCGTCCCCCTTTTTCCTCACAGAATCGGGTTCATGACATTTTGGTTGGGACAACTCTTTCCTTTTGGGAAGGGGTTCTTGCAATTTTGGAGAGTCGCCACCTAATAATTTTAAGGTGCGTTAGGGCATCTATATGGTTCATTTGCAGCTACGTTTTGGTAACCTGAGATAGGGTAAGAGCTTGAATGTATCCTAAAGGGAATGTGTTAGGCACCCGTCAGGATCCACTAGTGTGGTTCCCGGCCAGACAAGTTTTTTGTGAATTTACGCAATTAGCAAGTAGACAAATAAGACTCACATAGTAGGGGATTTAGGTTTAAATACACAAGTGTTTGAAAACGATTAATGAAAAAACAAGACTTTTGAAAAGAGTTACAAACTAAGCATGCTTATGAATATAAAAGGAAGTCCTAGGTTTGTTTGTAATATGGATCACATCAATGCAATACCCGGTATGACACTCCTCAAAGAGGGGATACACATGGTATTAGCACACTGGTCATCATATCTATATCTACACTTTCCCGTCCCGTAGAGGTAATTAAAGAAAGGGTTGGTATCGACCCTTATTGCATGCTGTTACCCGTCCCTTCCTATCAGTCCCGGAGGAGTTTAGGACTTCTATCCTATTAGGGAAGTTCTAGGCAGACCCTCAGGTTTAAAGGCAAAATACTAAGCGACAAGAAAGAATATATAGGACTACATTTTAGGGAAAGGACAAAAGCAAATAGAGGGCTCAGGTACACCTCTACATGTAATGCATATAGACAACATGACTCATACACAAACAAGGTCTGAATGCAGAATTCTAAGCATGGTATCTAAATGATTACAACAGAATTAGATCTATCACATGATCAGAAAAGAAGTCCGAATCAGGCTTGCCTACTGATTTTAACATACTGGCAGTTAAACAAGGACAATTCTATTTTTTATTTAAGCGGTTACCTAAGGCTTGCCTAGGCATAAGTAATGTGCAGTAGTTATTCCGAGTTATTAAAACAGTGGGAATTATATTTTTTACCCTAAGAGCATGTTGTTCTAGTTGATACGAATGCAGAGATTATTACCGATTATTTTAGACAGGATAATCGAGTGTGAAACCATTTTTACCTCTTTTATAATCAGCAGTTTGCACTAAGTGTGAATGCAAGCACAAATGAGGTCCTAAAACATGGTATCTAATATGCATGTATAAAACTCATGATGCAGAATTCCTAGAGCAGGATTTCTAAATGCGTATAGCAGGATTGCAGAATTTCCTAAGAGTAGGATTTCTAAATGCACATGGCTGAGTAGAACATAATAAAGTACTAATTATTAGCAGGTTTTAACGCATGATTTTGTAAGGATACACATGCTGAAACAATAAACATGAGACCTAAGGGCATGATTTCTAATGCCTGTATTGCCCTAAGCATGGTTTCTATCGCGCAATTAAGAACATAAACCTAATAACATGTTTTCTACCCTTAACGACTATAACATGGATATTTAGCCCATCCTTTTTCACTAGCCACCCCAATACTTGTTTACAAATTATTACAGACCAACATTGAAATGAATTATATAATGAAAATAAGAAGTTACACTATAGGAAGCCTGATTAGGACTTCCTCTCTGAGTTATGTAATCAATCATCTCAAGTGCCAAGATTGTTCATAGCTTTCCCTCATATCTAGGTGTGTCAGAGTTCCCTAAGGACCTCAAGGGATCCCGGACAGTGCTCATACCTAGATTTCATAGCCAAGATAGAGTAAGTGCAGTGTGGAAAGGCCAACTTTCATGTGTCCAAGTTCAGAGGGAGCTCAAGGGTCCCAAGGCAAGGCTCAAACAAAAGGGGGCAGAACCTAACATTCTAAGAGTATAGTGAAAGTGCAAAACACATGTTTGAAAGGAGTTTGTTAAAAACTAGACTTACAAGTCCATTTTGAAAGCAATCAGTAACAAAGATGATTGAAAGCAGTTGTAGTAGTAAAAAGAACTCAGACACCTTAAGATGGGATTACACACAGAATCAGTAGTCACACATGGGTCAAGGGATTTGGGGATACACAGACATTTGACTGTAAACACATAACCCCAGCAAGGGTCTTAGGACTGGTTTGGACATGCTCAGTAATAGTTGGTACTAGCATAATCCCAAACCATTCAGAAAGAAAATAAATACATAGAAGGGACAGGGATTTGGGATTTATAAGATGGTAAGTACATAGTAAGTGATTGACAAAGTATGCTTTGAAACACACATATAGGGGATGCATTAATTTAAAGGGCAGGGGAGGCATAATAGCATGTTAGTAATGTAACTCAACTGCAAGTTTCACAACCGAACCACAAGTAGAAGTAGACAATAAGAGAAGCATGTTGTTGTTGAGGCTTTAAAATTAAACTAGGACATACCAGTTGAGGAAGCAAAGTGCAGAAAGGTAAAGCAAGTAGAATTCCACAGTCTAGCCTTAGCTTTCAGGCAGCTAGACAAGCAGTAACACAAGTAGTAGAGAAAGAAGAGAGAGTTTGAGTGTGTATGTGTGTGTTCTGAACTAATTTGTTCGTGTGTTTAAAGAAGAAAGGGTAGAGCATTTATAGCTTTGAAAAATAGGTGGAAAATAAGGTAACAAGTAAAGGTTTAGTACAAATATGGAAGTAATCACAATTAGAATCCCATTAATACAAGTACTCCCCTTTAAACAAGGAATTACAGCCTAACGAATACTAACAAGGATAACTTAAGGAAAGAAAATCAATTTTAAGAAAGATTGGTTTTGTACCATATAAGGGGTAATAAAAGTATAGAGTATATAATTGAGTCTAAGTATATAATATACTTAATTTGAGGAAATGATTCAGCAATAATGAAGCACCACAGTAAATAAGGGAATGGAATCAATCAACTTAAACAAATGAGTAAAATTTAGGGGTTTATAAGAAAACCTTGCAATCAAACCGTAATTTAAGGAATTTAGGATCAATCAAGAGGGAGTCACGATTCTGCACTTCGACATATAAATAAAGAAGGTGTATCAGACATGCAAGGCCAGTCATATTGATAAAAGGAAGCAAACTAGATGAACACAAACATACAGAAGTGACATGAGTAGGCTAAAAACTTAGCGGTAAAAGAACCCACTCGAAGCATGGTAATCAACAAGTCAAGTAGTCATGGATAACACATATAACCAGAGTGAAGAAACCAATCTAACACACAACAACAGGTAAAGAAGATCAGGCCAACACACAGAAACAAGTAAAGAAAGTGTTTAAGAAATCACAGTAATAAGTGAAGAAAATCTTTAAGAAATTAGGGTTTTAAGAGTTAAAAAGTGGTGAGAACTTAGAATCAGTCAAGATAAACAAAGAAAAGGATCTAACCATAAAGAACTCAATCGAAATAGGTATACATGCAAAATAAACAAAGACAGTTCCAGGACGCCGGATAGAACCAAAAATACCTAGGGTTTTCAACATGATGAACCAGGTAGAAGAAAACATAACCAAACCGTTTAAACATATAAAATCATATGACAATACTGAAAATTATAGGAGAAGTCTTCTTTCTAAAAGAGGTTAAGAAAACCCTAATCTTGAAGACGGAGAGTCACTTCGAAAAATCAGGAAAACCTTTGAGGAAAATATCAAAAGGTTCATAATATTCATAGATCTAAGATAGATCTGAAAGAAAATAGGAAAATCTTTAAAGTTAGGGTTTCGGAGAACCTAGAGAAAGTAAGAAAACCTTGAAAAGTTACCGGTTTAGCTGGAAAAGTCACAGATCTTACTCGACCATCCATGGATGGCCAAAAAATGGCATGAGAAACCATGGGAGGCGAGTGAACCGCCTCTGGTTCACTTGAAGGCCTCAAAACAGTGACACACGTTCAAGAGGGAGCCATAACGCTGGTAGGTGGTGAGACCACCATGGATTCAGACAAGGAGATGGCCAGAGAAGGTGGGTGAAGTTCATCAGAGAGGAGGGGAGGGGAGAAGGTTCTAGAGAGAACCAGAGATAGAGAGAAAGAGATGAGAGTCGATTAAGTGAGGAATGAGAGGTTTTGGGGGGGGGGGGTCGTTTGGTTTAATTTAGGAAAGGGGAATGGGGACCGTTGATCTGAATGATCAACGGTCCAGATTGAACGGGGTAGGTGGGGATCCGGGTTTGGGTATTGGTTAAAATTGGGTTAGGGTTGGTTTTCAATTGAAATTGGGCTGGGAAATTGGGGTTTGATTTGGGCTATGATTGAAAGCCAATTTGGCTAAATTTTAAATAGCCATTTTTCCCATTTAATTTATAGAAAATAGTAGATAATTTCTAAAAATAATTTTAAAATGATTAAATGATTTACAACACATAATTAGCAATTTAAAAATATAGGATCCAATTTTGTGCATATAAAACCTAATTAAACCTTAAAAGGGCTAATATTGCAATTATGTGCAATTTAGCTTTAAAAATAGTAAATGTAATTTTAAAAAAATATGTAAAAATTAAATTAGCCTTATTTTGGCATAAATATATAAATTAAATAGATAAATTATCAAAATAACAATTGTATAAATAATTATTGTTGTTTTATGAATAAAAAGGGGAAAATAAATCAATTTAAACCTTTTAAAAATTATAGAAAAATAATAAAAACCTTGGATATGCTTATGTATGCATATATATGCTATTTTGAAGGTATTTTGTATATTAAAAATATAAGAAAAAATTGGGTATCAATAGCTGCCCCTCTTTACCTAGGAAAGATGAAAGAGTTGTCGGGTAAATATATGATGACCAATTTTGACCGAGCGAAATGGTTTGAAGAAGATTTAGGCCACACCCTGGCTTCTGAGATGCCTACATATTCCTGGTTTCATAGGAATCATGCCGTATGTAGTTCAGGATCCAACGACGGAGTATACCGATGAGGACCTTTCAAGAACGGACGCAATATCTAGGGCCGGGTGAGTGGATAGTTTATGGAAATAGTTAGGTTTGATATGTCTGTGGGAACTGGAGCAGGATCGCTCCTGCTGGGATAGCCGTTGCTCGCCGATTTACCTGCAAATAAGCAATACAAGGATATATTGTGCGTAAATTTAAATATGATGCAAATTCTCGTTGGACCATGAAGGTTGTCTTCGGACGATGACGATGATGTCCTTAGACCATGATGTCTTGGGCCATGAAGCGTATGATAAAGGATTTACAGGCTATAAAATAATGTTCTCGGGCTATGAGGATGGTGCCTCCGAACCATGATGCCTTTGAATAATGATATGCAAATAATTGAAAGAGATCCTCAGGCCATGACATGGTGTTCTCGGGCTATGAAGATGGTGTCTCTGAACGATGATGCCTTTGGATGAGTTGACAATATTTCAGCCCATGAAGGATGCAGTAGTATAGACAAGACCGAGCTTAGTCTTGCGAATTGAAGGCCAGAGCTTAGCCCGTAAGAAAAGTGAGATAAATAGTGCTTGAGATAGTGCTTAGTTTCTAAGAAAATTGGAGGCAGAGCTTAACCTCGAAAGGCAGAAAGTAGCCTTATGCAAAGATACGAATGCAGATGGAGGTAGAGCTTAACCTCGGAAGGTAGTATGGTAGCCTTATGCAATGTAGATTGAGACAACGTTTAGTCTTGAAAGGCAGAATGGTAGCCTTATGCGAATCGGAAGGCAGAATAGTAGCCTTATGCAATGCAGATGCGGATGGAGACAGCGTTTAGTCTCAGAAGGCAGAATGGTAGCCTTATGCAAATTGGAAGGCAGAGTAATAGCCTTATGCAATGCAGATGCAGATGGAGACAACATTTAGTCTCGGAAGGCAGAATAGTAGCCTTATGCAAATTGGAAGGTAGATTAGTAGCCTTATGCAATGCAGATGCAGATGGAGACATCGTTTAGTCTCAGAAGGCAGAATGGTAGCCTTATGCAAATTGGAAGGCAGAATAGTAGCCTTATGCAATACAGATGTAGATGAAGACAACATTTAACCTCAGAAGTTAATGGTAGCCTTATGTATATTGGAAGGCAGAATAGTAGCCTTATGCAATGCAGATGCAGATGGAGGTAGAGCTTAACCTCAGAAGGCAGAATGGTAGCCTTATGCAAGTTGGAAGGCAAAATGATAGCCTTATGCAATGCAGATGCAGAGGGAGACAACGTTTAGTCTCGGAAGGCAGAATGGTAGCCTTATGCAGATTAGAAGGTAGAATAGTAGCCTTATGCAGATTGGAAGGAAAAATAGTAGCCTTATGCAAGGCAGATGTGGATGGAGGTAGAGCTTAACCTCGGAAGGCAAAATTGTAGCCTTATGCAGATTGGAAGGCAGAATAGTAGCCTTATGCAATGCAGATGCAGTTGGAGGTAGAGCTTAACCTCGAAAGGCAGAATGGTAGCCTTATGCAAGTTGGAAGGCGGAATGATAACCTTATGCAATGCAGATGCAGAGGGAGACAACGTATAGTCTCGGAAGGCAGAATGGTAGCCTTATGCATATTGGAAGGCAGAATAGTAGCCTTATGCAGATTGGATGACAGAATAGTAGCCTTATGCAGATTGGATGACAGAATAGTAGCCTTATGCGATGCAAATATAGATGGAGACAGCGTTTAGTCTCGGAAGGCAGAATGGTAGCCTTATGCATAAATAAAATAACAAATAATTGTAGAGTTTTCTTAGCTGATAGCAGATTGCAGCGTTGTGATTACTGGGAGCATTGTGACATACGAGACATCACTGGTGCGTGCTGATAGCAAATGTTTGCAAGTGCAACGGTTCAGAGAGTCGTATTCTTGAACAATGTTTGCTCCATGGGTGTACAATATGTTTAATGATTTCTCAATCCTAGTGCCTGAATCCAAAGAAAAATCGTGAGTTTTGTAAAGGGGGAGGTTAGTTCGTATCCCTGCTGGCCTTGCTTGACTCGTTTGACTTTGATTTGGTGATACCGTCTGCATCATTGGGGTAGCATTGCTAAACAAAACAATTTCAATAATAAACATGCATGATTTTGTAAAAGTATGACACAAATGTATAATTAAAAATAATTTTTAGATGAACCGACGATTGTGACGTAGTTCATGACATTACAACCTCTCCTGCTACGGAATTTTGAGGGTCCTCAAAATTCTGCCCTAGTTTGATGGGTTGATGCTTTTGACTGCCACTCGTGTGGTGATCGGCTGAAATTACTTCGGAATTTTATGGGCCTCCTCAAAATTCTGCCCCAGTTTCCAATTGGGGGGGGGGGAATAAAATTTTTATTGAATTGTAACCGAACCCATAGGGTTGCCTACGTATCCCCTCTTAAACGGGAATCAGGTCAGGTGTAGTTCAACTTACATCATATAAGGAAAGCATAAAGATTACACATAGTAGTACCTGACTGTATCTGAATTGATCGGCTTTGGCCAGACTTCTCTGTCCATTTCTACAAGTATGAGGGCTCCTCCTATCAAAACCCGGTGAACCATGTATGGACCCTGCCAGTTGGGAGAGAACTTCCCTTTGGCTTCTACTTGATGCAGAAAAATTTTCTTTAATACCAGCTGCCCTGGTGTGAACTGTCTTGGCTTTACTCTTTTGTTGAAGGCTCTGGACATTCTATTCTAATAGAGTTGACCATGGCAAACTGCATTCATTCTCTTTCCATATATAAGGGCTAGTTTCTCATAACGGTGTTTCACCCACTCTGCGTTGTCGAGCTCAGCTTCTTGTATGATCCTTAGGGAAGGAATTTCTACCTCAGCAGGCATGACAACCTCTATACTGTAAACCAGCATATAGGGGTTGCCCCGGTTGATGTGCGGACTATGGTGCGATACCCCAAT
This sequence comes from Nicotiana sylvestris, assembly GCF_000393655.2. Taxonomy (NCBI): domain Eukaryota; kingdom Viridiplantae; phylum Streptophyta; class Magnoliopsida; order Solanales; family Solanaceae; genus Nicotiana; species Nicotiana sylvestris. The sequence goes on from NC_091058.1 coordinate 63,563,758, forward strand.
AGAGCAAATGATAACTTCTCGTGCCACTGCTTATGCTTCTCTATCATTTTCCTCAATATCTTCTTAATATTCTTGTTGATGACTTCTACAGCTCCATTCATCTGAGGCATGTAGGATGTGGAATTCTTGTGTCTGATCTTGAAAGTTTTACACATAGCTTTCTTCAAGTTGCTATTGAGGTTGGAGCCATTATCAGTAATGATTGACTCCGGAATTCCGAATCAACAAACAATGCGGTCGCAGACAAAGTCTACCACGACTTTCTTAGTCACTACTTTGTAAGAGGCTGCTTCGACCCATTTGCTGAAGTAGTCGATGGCTACTAGGATAAACTTGTGTCCGTTGGAAGCAGCAGGCTCGATTGGTCCAATAACGTCCATTCCCCAGGCAGCAAACGGCCACAGCGAGCTTGTCGTGTTAAGATTGCTTGGAGGTACCTTTATCATGTCTACATGAATCTGACAATGATGGCATTTCCGGACATACTGGATGCAGTCTGTTTCCATAGTCATCCAAAAGTAACTAGCCCAAAGTATCTTCTTTGCTAAGACAAAACCGTTCATATGTGGACCGCAGGTCCCAGCATGAATTTCCTCTAGTAGCTTGGATACTTCCTTTGCGTCGACACATCTTAATAGTCCCAAATCAGGAGTCCTCCTATACAGGATTCCTCTGCTGTGAAAGAAGTTGTTGGACAATCTCCGAAATGTGCATTTCTAAATTGGATTAGCAAGTTCCGGGTACTTTCCCTTTGCCAAATATTCCTTGATATCATGAAACCAAGGCTTTCCGTCTGCTTCCTCTTCGACATGGGTACAGTAAGCTGGTTGATTATGGATTTTCACCGGAATGGGATCAATGAAATTCTTGTCTAGATGCTGTATCATAAATGATAGGGTAGCCAATGCATCGACAAACTCATTTTGGATTCTGGGAACATGCTAGAATTCTATATTTATGAACCTTTTTCTCAACTCCTGTACTTGATGCAAATACGGGAGTATCTTAGAGTTCTTGGTCGCCCATTCTACTCGTACCTGATGTATAAGTAAGTCTGAATCTCCAATTACTAGCAGCTCTTGAACGTTCATGTCAATGGCCATTTTCAGCCCTAAGATGCAAGCTTCATACTCGACCATATTATTGGTGCATAGGAACCTGAGTTTGGCAGACACCGAATAATGCTGTCTGGTTTATGATATTAGGACTTCTCCTATGCGAAATCCTTTGAAGTTTGCTGCTCCATCGAAGAACATTCTCCAACCGTCATAGGATTTTGTAGTGTCTTCTCCTATGAATAATACCTCTTTATCAGGAAAATATGTTTTCAGGGGTTCGTATCCTCCATCCATGGGTGTTTTCAGTAAGGTAGTCTGCCAGTGCCTGTCCCTTGACCACTTTCTGAGTTACGTAAACAATGTTGAACTCACTCAACAGGATTTGCCACTTAGCTAATTTGCCGGTAGGCATGGGCTTTTGAAAGATGTACTTCAAAGGATCCATTCTTGATATGAGATATGTAGTATAGACGCAGAAGTAATGTCTCAGCTTCTGGGCTACCCAAGTCAAAGCACAACATGTGCGTTCCAATAGAGAATACCAGGCCTCGTACAGGGTGAACTTCTTGCTGAGATAATAAATGGATTTTTCCTTCCTCCCTATTTCATCATGCTGCCCCAGAACGCAGCCGAAAGCTCCATCAAACACAACAAGGTAGAGTAATAAGGGTCTACCTGGCTCGGGCGGGACTAAGACTAGTGGTGTTGATAGGTACTCCTTGATTCTGTCAAAGGCCTTTTGGCAGTCATCAATCCATTTGGTGGCGGAATCCTTCTTCAACATCTTAAAAATTGGCTCACAGATAACTATAAACTGTGCTATGAATCGACTGATGTAATTAAGCCTCCCCAAGAAACTCATCACATCCTTCTTGTTCTTTGCCGGTGGTAGTTCTTGAATGGCTTTGACTTTTGATGGATCCAGTTTTATTCCTCGTCGGCTTACAATAAACCCAAGCAATTTTCCAGTAGGAACCCCAAATGCGCACTTGGCGGGGTTTAGTTTCAGGTTGTACCTCTATAGTCTATTGAAGAATTTCCTCAGATCTTCCACGTGGTCAGTGGCCTTCTTAGATTTGATAATAACATCATCCACATATACCTCTATCTCCTTGTGTATAATATTATGGAAAATGGTAGTCATGACCCTCATGTAGGTGGCCTCTGCATTCTTCAGGCCGAATGGCATCATCTTGTAACAGTAAACTCCCCACGGCGTAATGAAAGCCGTTTTCTCAGCATCTTCCTCATCCATCCAGATCTGATGATAACCAGCGAAGCAATCTACGAATGACTGTAACTCATTCTTGGCGCAATTTTCAATCAAGATGTGTACATTTGGCAAAGGGAAGTCATTTTTCGGACTGGCCCCATTGAGATCCCGGTAGTCGACACAGACTCTAAGAACCATAGCTTTGATTTGCTTGTTGACTTCTTCTTTGATTTTCAAACTCATATCAGGCTTGAACTTTCTGAGATTTTGCTTTACCGATGGACACGTTTGATCGGTTGGCAGTTTGTGAGCCACAATAGACGTACTCAGACCAGTCATGTCATCATACGACCAGGCGAATATGTCCTCATACTCTTTTAGAAATTCTATGTATTCTTTCTTATCTGATGGCGATAGGTGAACACTGATTCGTGTTTCCTTGATATTTTCTGCATCTCCCAGGTTGACAATCTTGGTCTCGTCCCAGGTTGGACTTAAGTCTGTTCTCAAAGTTCTCAACTTCTTTGACAATCTCGTCAGGTATGTCATCTTCCTCTGAATCAATGTCCGTTTGTTGTGTTGTCTCGTTGCATGTCACAGTCATTGGTTTATCAAGATAAGTAGTAGAAATGCTGTATTGGTAAAGTAAGGAGAGAAAACGATAGCGATAAATATCAATTCATAAGAAATATCAATTCATAAGAAAAATCAAATATGCTTTTGATAAATTGAATAACTATTTCGAACATTAAATATCTTATTGCGGGAATTAAAAATGCGAGAAGAAAATCAATTAATAAATAAAAACAGTGAATGATGCTTGTTTTAGCCTTGCTACCCCGAGGCTCGTCGGGCTTTGGTTGTCCTGATGGTCCAATTATTGAGATGTGCCCCTCTGCTCATAGCTTGTATGGAAGGGCCTTCCTCCCCCTCCTTATCGAGAATAACACAATAGTCCATATTACTGTCTTCTAAAAACAAGTTCTTCACTTCTGCAAGTGCTTCTTCTTCTTCTGAATCATAAATAATGTCGGCTTGTTGGAAGGTCTGCTCCAGATGTGGTATAGGCTGCTTTAGTGGGTAGTAAGGACAGCACCATGGTGGCGACTAATTGTTGAATTCTTCCCAAGTGTATTAATATCCCAAACCGAAGGTAGTGCCATATTTCTTGAGTTTTATGGGTTTAGAGATTCCTTGGAGGTTCTTGCCGAGCCCTTTGCCAGGTTCGTACCCACTCCAACTCAGTATACTCTCGATTTTGCTATCCCACCATTTATCTTTGTCGATAACATTGACCCGCTCAATGTGGTGGTAAGTTTCTCCACCCAGCTTCATTCTTCCCTCGATCGCCAAAATGGTCTGGCGACTGTATATAGGGTTGCTACCGTCGTCGTGAATGATTACTTCCTAGTGATTCCATTTGAACTTTACTACTTGATGCAGCGTTGATGCTACAGCCTCAGCAACATGAATCCATGGTCGTCCCAGCAGCAAGTTGTAAGACACCGGTACATCTATCACTTGGAAGTCGACCTCGAACCATGTTAGTCCCATCTGCAAACATAGAATAATCTCACCAACGGTGGACCTCTGAGAACCATCGAAGGCTTTCACATTGATTGCTCCATCCTTTATCTCATGCATCCCTTTGCCCAACTTCTTGAGTGTTACCAGCGGACAAATATTAAGTCTGGAACCTCCATCCAGGATTCTGGTGATGAAATAATATTCGCATTGCACGGTGTGTAGTGCTTTGTTGTTCCCTAGCCCTTCAGGTGGCAGCTCGTCCTCGTGAAAGGTGATCTTATGGCTTTCCAGCACTTGTCCCACCATATTTGCCACTTCCCTGCTAGTGATCTTACTTGGTACGTATGCTTCATTCAACACCTTCAATAAAGCATTCTTATGTGTTTCAGAGTTTTGCAGCAAAGAGAGAATGTATATTTGTGCTGGCATCTTGTTTAAAGGTCGATGATCGAATATTCCTTGGCCTGTATTTTCCTCCAAAGGTCATCCGGACCTATCTCAATGAGGGGTGGCCGATTGGAGGCCTACTTACTTGATTCGGCTAGATGTCAGGGGTATAGATTCTACCAGTTCTTGTCATACCCTGTGTTGCAACAGTTTCTTTAATCCTGACCTTGCCTTTCCTTCTCGCCTCGACTATATAGTCCCAGGGTATGTCATTTATATAGAATGGTGTAATGGTAGACATCACCACTGGGATCGGCGCGGCTATCCTTACCTCGAGTGGACCATGTGCCTTGGGTGGCAAGACTGCAACCTCAAATGGTGTGGGTGCATTTGCCCGAGACACGAATTCAACCTCAATCGGTGTTGGTGTCTTTGCAGATGGTGCTGCTTCAAACTCAAAAGGTACATACATATTTACCTCAATGTCCTCAGACGGTTAGATCTGGACTATGATTGGATTGAGAGTGATTGTTGGTTTCTTTGGGTCATCACCTTCTGCGATCAACCCGATTGATCCCTCGGGATCCCAGTCATCTTCTATTTCAATCATGTGGATGCCTCCACCCTTATGGTCTGGCAAAGGGTTGTTGCGGACGTTTGGAGCGGGTTCTTTTGCCATAATGATCTTGTTATCAATCAAAGACTATATCTTATCTTTCAAGGAGTGACATTCATCGATGGTGTGCCTTTTCATGCCGGAGTGGTATGCACATGACTTGTTTGGGTTAACCTACTGAGAAGGATTCTCAGGGGTTGCAGCAGGGATGGGGGTGACATAACCAGCAACTTTGAGTCTCTCATACAACTGGTCGATGGGTTCGGCGATGGCTGTATATTGTTTTGGAGGTCTACGATCAAAATTAGGTTGAGGTCTAGGGAAATTTTAGCGTGCAGGGGGTGATTGATAATGTGATGGTTGAGCGTTACAGGTTTGGTGGACATGATCAGGTTGAGAGTATCTAGGTGAAGTAGGTTGATGTGTAGGAGGTGGAGATGACTGATAAGTTGGTGGCGGAGCTTGGTATGAGGGTGAGGGTGCTTGGTAATTTGGGGTTGGCTGGTATGTGAATGGAGGTGTTAGGTAAGTTTGAGGGGAGATTTGGTCCTCTGTGCAACCATCACGGCCCCTACGTCCCTTTTCTTGGACATACCACCGGACTGTAAAGCCTTATTTGTAGCTTGTAAGGCCTTGAAGTTTATAACCATACCGCTTTTAATATCTTCTTCAATTCTTTCACCTAATTTGATAATGTCGGAGAACTTGTGGTTCTCAATCATTATCAGCCATTCATAGTACTGCGGGTCCTGAGCCCGGACAAAGAACTTGTTCATTTGCTCTTCTTCTAAGGCAGGTCTGACCTTAGCAGTTTCGGACCTCCAGCGAGTAGCATACTCGCGAAACATTTCTGTGGGCTTCTTCTTCAAATTCTATATATAGAACATGTCTGGTGCGTTCTCTGTATTAAACCTGAATTTGTCCATAAAGTCAGATGACATGCCTACCCAGCTTGACCACTTCTTGTGATCTTGGATGATGTACCAAGATAATGCATCTCCTTTCAAACTCCTCATGAACAGCTTCATACGAATTCTTTCATCCTTCCCTACTCCAACCAACTTGTCGCACTATGTCCTCAAATGGACCCTTGGATCACCCGTACCATCAGTTATCTTGAACTTAGGAGGTTTGTACCCCTCGAGCAGTTTGACATCAGGCTGTATGCAAAGATCCTCATAGTTCAGCCCCTCGATTCCTTTGCTTTCCTCAATGCCCTGAATCCGACTGTTTAATTTCTTAAGTTTCTCGGCTAAGTTTCTGATAAGCAGATCATTTTCATCAGACTCAGGTGTGCATGAGATAGGTTGGGTGGAGTGTGGTATGGTCTCCACATAGATAAGAGTGTTATGGTGGCCTAGTGTATGGGTATGGAAATGGTCGTTTGTGAAGTTTTGAGGTTCTGGGATGAGTAGTGGAGTGTTGTTTGGGGTATGGCAAGTGTTACATTGGTTCTTTGGTGGAGCTATGTGATGGTAAGGTGCAGGATGATTCTACTGTTTTGGGATATTTTGAGGGGGTGTAGGGTTTTGAGTGTTGGGGAAGTTGATATATGGGGTGTTGAGGGAAAATGACAGGTTTGCCAAATTCCGAACCTGATCGAGCTCTTCCTGGAACTTCAACAATTTTTGTTCAAGTTGTGACATTCTCATTTGGAACCCGAATACCTTGGCTATCAGTGGCCTCTACCCGTTCAGCCGTTCTCCTTCCTGATGTTGTTCAGATCTTCCATCTTGCCTTTGTTCTTGCTTTTAACAGGACTAAAAGGAGGAGTGGGTGGAGGGCCCCTGGATCTTGTGAAATAAGATGATGATGCCAGAGTGCACGAACTATCCTTTGGGGAGGGGAACAATAAAAGAAAGAAAACAAAATAAAAACAAAAGGTAATCAAGTCAGTGAGGATTATAAAAAGTATCGCAATATTTGAACACATAGTGCGGGAATGTAAAGCGTGTCCTAATTGTGGAACCTCTTTGTGCCCGAGGAGGCCTAGTAACAAATTGATTTGGAGAACTTAGAATGCTAAATGCCTCATTTTATTGATAGAAATAGACGAATCCCAAAATGACACTAAATAAACAAGAAATAAAAGCCACTAATGGCCATTGGCCTTATTACGTTCATAAAGTGGAAAAGTAAATTCCTATCTATTTGGTCCCAGAAGGACCTTCCTCAGGTTGAATGTTCTCGTGGATCAAATCCTCCAGTTCGCGTAGGTTCACCAATAAAAATGCCTTTGCCAAATGTTCTCCTTCCTTTCCCTCAGTGTTCTGGAAATCGGTGACTCTCTTCCTCACCTTTCCTTCCAATGCCAACAAGCTGTATTCTAGATATTCCAGCTTTTCGCTAGATTTGGCGGCCCTATCTTTCCATTCGTTGATTTGGTCATTTGACGGAAGATTCCTCCACCAGTCTGGCAAGAGTGAGGGTAAGCTAACCATACCGAAGCTGGGGACCTCGTTCTTCATTTTCTGCAAGACAAACAAGGTGTCACGACCCTAAACCCAAACCCGGTCGTGATGACGCCTCTCGTGAAGACAAGGCCAGCCGACACCTTCCATTTTCCAATTATTAGTAGTTAAGCATTTAAGAACAGTCAAAACATGATATAATAACTCCAAAATAACAGTTAATAACATAAATATGCGGAAGAACACCCATACACAGCCCTAACCGGGGTATCACTAGTCATGAGCATCTATAAGTCATAATACAATTATGCTAAAACCATAAACTAGTACAAAGGTCTGGAAAGGAACATAAGCAATAAAGAAGTAGAGACACGGGGGCTGCGGACGTCAACAACTACCTCGAAATCTCCGAACGCTGCCTGAAGCTAGAGGAATCAGCTCTCGGGAGCGGAACCAACAATGCCTGAATTTGTACACAGGGTGTAGGGAGTAAAGTGAGTACTACAACTCAGTGAGTAACAAATGTAAATAAAGACTAAAAGTAAGAAAACACGTAAGGCACCCAGCATTCTATAATGAAGCAGTAAAATCATTTAAAAATAGTAAGCTAGTGAAAAGTCAAGTAAAATCCTCTTTCAACAAGTAAACAAGTAATTGACATGTAGTAAAGGTAAAGTAGAAAATAGAAATTCGCCCCTCGGGCACAATATCAACAAATCCGCCCCTCGGGCAACATCTCAGAACAATACCAGCCCCTTGGTCTCAATCTCACATCACAATGGGTACCCACGCTCACTGGGGGTGTGCAGACTCCTAGAGGGGCCCCTTACGACCCAAACGCAATATCAAACCATCTCGTGACATCAAAACTGGGCCCTCAACCTCATATCAATCAAGACACCTCGTGGCGTACATATCTCAGGCACTCGGCCTCATAATTGGTATCAAATGTTTCCTCACAAAGTAGGCCCTCGGCCTTACTCAGTCAAAAATCCTCACAAGCCTCTTGGGCAATAGTAAAACAGTGTTCCTCAGCCTAAACATCATTTAAAATATCATGTAAGTCTTAAAAACTGAGTAAACATGGCTGAGTAGTAAAACAGTGAAAAATAACATGACTGAGTTCAAGTAATAAGTCAAAACAGTGAGAAAGTAGTAATAAAAATCCCTGAAGGGTTCAAATAGTTGGCATGAAGCCCAAATATGACATTCAGCCCAAATCATAATGATAACAAATAAGTTTTAGTAAAATACACGGCAAAATCATCAACTGGGACGGACCAAGTTGCAATCCTCAATAGCGCACGATCCCACGCTCGTCATCAAGCATGTGCCTCACCTCAATATAGCACTACGATGTGCAATTTGGGGTTTCAAACCCTCAGAACATCATTTACTATCATTACTCACCTCGAACCGGCTAAATCTCTAGCTCGCGATGCCTTTGCCCCTCGAATCGGCCTCCACGCGCGTCAAATCTATCCAAAATTCAGAACGAAAATGTCAAAATATGCTAAGGGAACGAAACCCAAGCGAAAACAATAAAGGGCACAAATCCTGAAATTACTAAAATCCGACCCTGGGTCCACGTCTCGAAATTCGATATTTTTTACATCAATAGGTTCCTTATCTCCCCACGAGTTCATACATATCAAAAGTTCTCCAATCCGACTCCAAATGGTCCTTCAAATCCTCAATTAAAGGCCTAAGTTTCCAAGCCCTGGTTTTCCCAATTTCAACCTTTGATTTCCATAATTTCTAGCTCTAATCCATGAAATAATAACATAGGAACGAGTTTTAGGTCCGAATTCCTTACCTCAATGAAGTTCTATTGAAATTCCTCTCTCAAATCGCCCAAAAAGCTCCAAGGCCGAAGTAAAAAATGGTGAAATACTCAAATTCGCGAAATGAAATAACTTATATGTTCTGCCCAGGCCTTTCCGCATCCGCGGTACCGCATTTGCAGTTATTCCTCCACTTCTACGAAAATCACTAACCAGCCTATAATCGCATCTGCGATAAGCCTTCCGCATCTGCGACTCCACAAATGCGACAATCTTAAACCGCTTCTGCGGTTCCTGGCATTCTCCCAAAAATCCACTTCTGTGGCTCCTTTCTCGCATATGCGGCGCCGCACCTACGGTCCCCAAACCGTTGGTGCAAAAATACCAGAAGCAGCAATTTCAGCAACTGCAATAACATCTCAACTTCTCCGTTAACTACCCGAAACCACCCCGAGGCCCCTGGGACCTCAACCAAAAGCACAAACATATCCCAATACCTTATTCAAACTTGTTCCAATCATCAAAACACCTCAAACAACATTAAATCACCCAAAACACATCGAATTCAAGCCAAACTTTCTAAAATCTTCCAAATTACACTTTCGATCAAAAACCCAACTAAACCACGTCCGAATGACTTGAAATTTTGCACACACATCCCAAATGATACAACAGAACTATTACAACTCTCGAAATCCCATTCCGGCCCCTATATCAAAATCTCGTCTATCAACCGGAAATCGCCAAAATATCAACTTCGCCAATTCAAGCCTAAATCTACTCCGAACCTCCAAAACTCATTCCGATCATGCTCCTAAGTCATAAATCACCTCCCGAAGCGAACGGAACCATCGGAACTCACATCCGAGCCCTCTAACACATAAGTCAACATCTAGTTGACTTTTTCAACTTAAACTTCCTCAAAAGAGACTAAGTGTCTCAAACCTTACCAAAATCATTCTGGATTCGATTCAACCAACTCGATACCACATAACACAGATAAACAAAGCATAAAGAAGTAGAAATGGGGGAAAATGGAGCGGTAACTGATGAGACGACTGGCCGGGTCGTCACACAAGGTTAGGCCCTTACCCCCACCAGACTCGACTATTTCATATCAACAATTAGCATGAAGCATTTAGTTCTCCAAATAAATGCACAGAATGTGATGATGTCCATTTGGGTTTAGGGAAACCTAGTGGACTTTTGGACAAGGCTGTCTTAAAGGATCATTATGTGGACGACATAACTGACCCGACTAGGTTTGACCATAATGCATGCACAATTTAAATAGAGTAAGCTTTTTATGGGTTTTTAGACTGGTACCCTTGAGCGGACAACTCATGAGGGAAGGCACAGAACTGTTGACTGCACCACCGATTGACTAGTTTTACCTCAAATACGCCTTTCCGAATTTTGGGGGTAATGATATAGGAAGGGCACAACCACTCATCAAGCGTTGCTATAGTATTTGTTTAGCACGAGTGGAGTATGATGTTGGGCATGATTATGCAATAATTAAAAGCATGTTGACATGTATTTGCACGTTAAGAATGCGATAAATACAATAATTTTATAATTTAAAGCAATTATAAAGGAAGACAACAAGAAAGATATGTCAGTTTTGCTTTTGAAGAAGAAATTAAATGCTTAAATAAATTAAACAAGTAATTGCACATAGGGAGGGGTACAAATTCACAAAAATGGTATGAAATGGTAAAAGCCTAAATACAGTAGAGTTGCTATGCTGTTGTGCCCCCTTTTTCCTCGCTGAATCGGGTTCATGGCATTTTGGTTGGGACAAGTCTTTCCTTTTGGGAAGGGGTTCTTGCAATTTTGGAGAGTCGCCACCTAACAATTTTAAGGTGCGTTAGGGCACCTATAAGGTTCATTTGAAGCTACGTTTTGGTAACCAGAGATAGGGTAAGGGCTTGAAATTATCCTAAGGGGAAGGTGTTAGGCACCCCTCAGGATCCACTAGTGTGGTTCCCGGCCAGACATTTTTTTTTGTGAATTTGTGCAATTAGCAAGTAGACAAGTAAGGCTCATATAGTAGGTGATTTAGGTTTAAATACACAAGTGTTTGAAAACGATTAATGAAAAAATAAGACTTTTGAAAAGAGTTACAAACTAAGCATGCTTATGAATATAAAGGGGAGTCCTAGGTTTATTTGTAATATAGATCACATCAATGCAATACCCAGTATGACACTCCTCGAAGAGGGGCTACAGGTGGTATTAGCGCACCGGTCAACATATCCATATCTACCCTTTCCGGCCCGTGGAGGTAATTAAAGTGAGGGTTGGTATCGACCCTTATTGCATGCTATTACCCGTCCCTTCCTATCAGTCCTGGAAGAGTTTAGGACTTCTATCCTATTAGGGAAGTTCTAGGCAGACCCTCAGGTTTAAAGGCAAAATACCTGAAGTGAAGCTGCTCATGGCCTCAAACTACTGAACGATGCGCTAGATCCCAAAACAACCGGTCGGGTAGTTTCACTCTCTCCCTCTTAAACGTACGTTCGTCCTCGAATGTGCTAAGAACTGCGCTAGAATTGTCCGAAATCACTATTTAACACCTCGTGCACCTACCCGTGCTACCACAACTCAGTTGAGCACATTAGCTCGATCAAATCTGAAGATATTCTCTTTTATTTAGGTCAATAAGCCTTAGAGCCCAGTTACAACATCCAGAATTCTCTGCCAGGCCTACTTCCGACACACCGTATCCATTACCACACGATGTACCAGAACATGACTACATACCTTTGCTGAATTCACACCATGCACCGCATCATTCACATGACCATACTAACATTCCCCGATCATAATAGCCGTTATTCCCCGAATCTAATGCACCATGCACCTCATGACATATATAAGTCTTGTTCCAACTCTTGTAATACCGCTATGACGGAAGAGACATGTAGAATTTCATAACCAACTGCCAAGTCAACAAATCATTGAGTCATACTCCAGACAAGAACCATCACCTTATTCTAAACCAAATAATGGTATTTGCTCCTTAATACACTTCATATAATCCGATTGCACTTATCCTAGATCCAAAAATCATGTCTCGCCCAGTACGAATTGCTCAGGCAATAAGCCACCCTAGATATGACCAAAAGTCTCATATGATGCCACAATGTGCCAATAGGCTACAAACTTGAACGTGATACATAAGGAGAACGAACTCTGGAAGGGACTACTCAACTCATGCAACTAATATGAACTTTCCTCAGAAAATGGGAAACAAACACACAAAATATAATATAGAAACTGTACTCAACATCACACTATTGTGGTGTGCAACCCGATCCAAATAACATACCCGTGGCGGCGTGCCACCCGATCCACACATAAGATTCACCTAAGGAGATACACACCGAGCTAAATTGCTCATTACAACAAAATAACGAATATCGGTCACTAGCATGCTAAGTGCATAATACCATCCCTGGGGAGACATATAACGCCATAAGCTACAAAACTCAAGCACAACTAAGGTGCGATATATGATCTGAATCTCAAGAGCTATCCTGATCACATAACACCATCGCTATGCGGAACCTCAATGCATAAGAAATTTACCAAGCCGTCTCCCAACTCACAGGGTGTAATATAGCATTACATGAAATAGCTGACGATGAAATAACACCCAGCGTCTGAATACTCCTCCATAAGGAGCACATTGCTGAAATGAACACATCTGGTCTGATACAGAGCCCACATTCATATTTAAATCCACCCACAGATCTCAAGCATATTCTGATCACATTGTACTAGGCTAATAACCTTTCAAGGGTCCATAATAACCCATTTTCCTATAACTCACAAGAACAACCATCATAGCCAAAGTAAACCTCCACAGTCCACAACCCAAAAAACTGAGTGCCTTCCAGGCATAAATTCTCAAATTAGTGATATTACCAAAATCTTCACACTTGGTTTAAATCTTTAATCAATCAAGTGACTACATGTCACACTTATACAATCTTCCTGTGGGATACGCTCCCACGACCTTCCATACCAGGTAACAAGTCTGCACATCCTTACCACCGGCCATACAATGCTATAAATCAAATCAAAAATCCGCAAATCAATACACGAAGCCCCTTGTACAAGGCACTGATCTCAGGTGACGCTGAAGACAATACCAACTTACATTAAACATCAAAACTCCTTTCTTGCTCATCCGAGCTTGTGACATCCTTGTCAACACCGAACCGCAACCTTGATTCTCACTTTCAAATTCCATACCACTCACTGCACCTAACATGCCAATATGCAATAGTACAAGATTTTCATCATAACTCTTGAACCACTAATAGATTAATACTTCATCATATAGAAACTTTTCACTTAACCCATTTCAGGAGAACCATAGAACCACGCGAGTAAATCCTTATAACTATAGATCATGCAATTTCTCGAGTAGCGTCCTAGACCACCATAACCCTTCTGGGATCCGCCTACACATAACAAGCCATAATACTTGAATACTTCCGAACAAAATCAATTTTGGCGGCCGTCCAGCCTCGCACATACCGTCACAAATCACATGTGTAACTTAACCACGCTGAAGGAATATGTTAATTCAACCATGGCTAACCAATCCAACTTCTTCTAATTTATCCTTAATTGTCTTAGAATTAATAATAACTCCATTTAACACATAACGAGCTCAACCTACACTCATCCCAAGTGGCCTTGTATCATGAGACCATGCTGTCTCAAGTCCCAAAACCTATCTCATGTACTGCTTGTGCGCATATTCGCATTCCCAATTGGTACACCCATTCTGACAATCCCTCTACGAATCTGAAGTCATTTTCTCTCATTTCCCCAAATGTTACACTGCAAGCTGAAGATATCATAAAATGTTTCAAGCCTCTTTTTATAATCCGCTGCAAAAGCTCGATTTTTAACCATACTTATGGACTCGAAATCCTTAGGCACCACACTTTAACCTTTGAATCCACTATGACCGTTATTGAGAGTCACCCACTCTGACTTGGTCCCGAATATAATCAACTCCAAGACTCTTCTAGCACATGAACACCCTATCGACGAAGCACCCTGCCGAATCACTTTCCTTGTAACTGACATATACACAAAGCATAAATCCTGAATCTTCCCAAAGCCTGAACATGAGTCAATAATGCCAACGATAGCACACCTTTATCAAATTCTTTGCTCAAATTACCACTTATATTCTTTTCCCTTAGCCAAAATAACCTATCAATACGCTAATGACAAGAAATCTCACAAATAGACGACCACACAATCCAACTGTAGGCGGTGGGACTCTCCCACTTAGCTTGAAGCCATTATTACACAACTCTAAAACCTACTAAGATTCTTTCTTCCTCGTTGAACTGATCTTGCACCACCAACTCGTCAAATTCCTCGAAATCCTTCCGTTAGCATTTCATGAACACTCTGAATCTCTAGCAACATTCACATATTCGACCTCTTACTGGATAGCCAGTAAAATCCTTTGCAGAATCTTCGCCAACCACGCGACTGCTGACCTACTCACATGAGATAACCCACTTGTTGAAATTACCTATCGACATCTCCCAACGTCGCTGCATGAGGTACAACCATTACGTCATCGATAACCCATCCTGAGCTTGTCCTCATTCATGAGTTGTACCAGTCCGTTCACTCTTTATGGACATCAACTAAATATGCGATAATATCTTCCAATTCAAAGTTATGTTGCATCCTTCTTCATATCAAGCAACTCCTTTCTGTGGTATCAAATCTTCCACCGTATAAACGCTAATATTTCAAATCAATCCCGTAGATCCAGTCACCATCCACTAGAATTCTCAAATCATCCCCAGCTTTCCTCAAGGTGTGAAGTTATCCTGCCATTGAACCCATATGCTACTCTGCCACTCTCCCACTTTGGCCAAACTCACTCCTTTAAGCAACTACTCGATATTCGCTCCTTACAGCTGGCCTTCCAGAAACTTACCTACTGCCAGACACTTCCACATGTCCTTTCATATCCTTTGTTGCCCAGTTGTTGCCTTAAATAAAAAATCTATCTCTATAGCACTTGAACCACTAGATCGCTACTAACCTTAAACCATTCCGAAGATCATCTTTATCGAGCCATCAACATTAGAATACCCAATCTCAAAACCTTAGGTAGTCCCGATACTGAGCTAAAATGATAGAACGACTTTCTACAAGGCGAGGACAATAGCCCAATCAAATACACAGGAAGAAACATCCCACACCACATCTGTAGTACCATTTCAATTCCTCAATTCATGATTTATAATAAGCGCTTCGTATCTCATAAGATTGAGTAAGAAGGAAACAAAGGCATAAGCCTCAAAGTAATAAAATCGTACGATGAGGAATCAATAAGGAAAATGCTCCTAACAGCCCCGTAGCCTCTCGAAGATAAGTACAGACGTCTCCATACCGATCCACAAGACTCTACTAGACTCGCTCATGACTCGTGAGACCTAAGGAAACCTAGAGCTCTGATACCATGTTGTCACGACCCAAAATCCATTAAGGGTCGTGATGGCGCCGGGCACTGCTGTCTGGCAAGCCAACCATAAATACTTATCATAGTTTTTGTTTTAGTATTTGTGAAAACTATAACTTTCCTTCAGTTTAACTGATAAAAGGTAATCGTATAGAATAATTAAAAATGTTTACAATTTTAAAACTGAACAATCCCATAGTCATTCCAAAACTCGGTGTCACAAGTGCACGAGCAATCTCTAAGAAACAAATGTAGTACAATAATCGTCCAAAATACAAATTGGACAGTAGAGAAAATACAATACAATACTCTGATGGAGACTCTGCTGGCTGCGGGTCATCTCGAGAGATGCAGCTCACCTATGTCTCCAAATCAGCTATGCCGATGTGCCCAACTAGGCCACTAGACATACATGTGCCTGTGTAACAAAATAATGCACAACAAGTGTAGTATGAGTACAAAAACAACGTGTACCCAGTAAGTATCCCGTCTAACCTCGAAGAAGTAGTGACGAAAGGTCGACCTCGACACTTACTAGTGGTGCAATAAAATCAAATACAATAAAGAGGCGAATAAATATTAAGCAGGGCGATCATATGAAATAAACATGTATCAAATATGTGGTACAATTCCCTTCTTCATAATTTTTCTCAAGTTCTCAACTAGAAAGTTCCCTCCGTAACTAGAGCATATATATATACATATATAAAGGTATAATGGCTATCATCAAGAGGTTGTCATAATGCAATTCAGGGGAAAATCCTCAGATACACCGGCTTCCAGCCAAATGTTGCGCACGAATTCCATGAGAATGATATATGTACATATATAGGAAATGCCGAGGCATATGGCCAGATCCAACATAAAAGTAAACTGTGTACTACTGAGTGTCGAACGACGCGAACCATAGATGCATCTATTAACCTGTCGAGGCGAACAACTCGCTCCTATGAGAGAGTGGTACATAAATCCTGCCGAGGCGAATGACCTGATCCCATAAGAGTAGTAGAAGGAAATACCCCGCTCGCGTATCATACGTTCTACGTGGTAAAAATATAAATTTAAGGAATCACCCCGCTCGCGGATCATACTTGCAATGCGGTCAAATATAAGTTTAATATTAGAAATCATATCTCGTTCTTGATTCTTTTCAAAATAAGGGAAATTCAGCTTGTAGCTTTTTAAGGAAATCACACATAGATTTCTTAAGCTATTATAATAATCTTTCAATTCTTTTCAAAATATACAAAGTCCAAATAAAAACTTTTAAGACCTCAAATTCTTCAATTTCAACTGTTTTCAAGGCACTAAGCAAACTCAATCTCTCTTCTTCTCAAGGCAAACAATAAACATAAATCAACAATAATATCAACAAAGCGTGATGTAAGTCTAAAATTACCTGGACATAGGCATTGCTAGTAGCTACGTATGGACTCTCATCACCTCGTGCATACGTAGCCGCCCACAGTTAGAAGCACATAATAATTTAGTTCATCTATGGAGATAATTCCCTCTTACGAGGTTAGAAAGAAGACTTACCTCACTCTGATGTTCCATAACCGGCTTCCAAGCCCTTTCGACGAATCAAATCGATGCCCCAATGCTCCAAAACTAGCCAATCAACGGGAAAACCAATGAAAATATACCCTAATACTCATAATAATTCAATTTATATAAATTCCCAACTCCGCTCGATAAGTTGACAAAATCGTCCTCAGACCCACGTGCCCGGATTCTAATTTTTTTCGAATATAAACTTTACCCATAACCTCACGAACTCAAATATATAATTTGTTCCCAGTTCCATCCCCAAATTCGTGGTCAGAATCCAAAATATCAATTTCTAGGTTTTCTTCCAAATCCCACAATTTCTACAAATTTTCATGTTCAAATCCATATATAATCATGTATTTAACTTACAATATGTGGGATTAACTTATCTCCAAGTTGCTAGGTGGAAGCCCCTCTCAAGAAGCTCCAACAATCATCCAAGAATGGAGAAAATGGCCAAACCTTGCTATTTAATGCATTCTGCCCAGCGACCTCCGCACTGCGGTCCAGTAGCCACTTTTGCGGCTCCGTAGGTGTGAAAACACTTCCTCTCCTGCACCTTCTTCCGCTTCTGCGAGGCATTTTCCGCTTCTGCGCTTACACATATGCGACCAATCTCTGCACCTATGGCCCTTCTCCGCTTCTGCGACTTCTAGGCCGCTTCTGTGGTTTGTACCTGCGGCCAAAATGTCGCAGGTGCGATTACACCAGATGCCAGCAGCCTAAAGTATTCTTCTAACTCCAAATTTGATCCGTTAACCATCCGGAATCCACCCGAGGCCCTCGGGACACTATCTAATCACACAAACCAATCCCACAATATAACACAAATTTGATAGAGGCCTCAAATCAAATCAAACAATGCTAAATTAACGAATCAGACTCCAATTCAAACTCAATGAACTTTAAAACTTCTAACTTCTACATTCGATGCCGAAACCTACCAAATCACGTCCGATTGACCTCAAAATTTGTACACAAGTCCTATTTGACATTACAGACCTACTCCAACTTTCGGAATTAAAATACGATCCCGATACCAAAAAGTTCGCTTCCAGTCAAACTTCTCAAAAACCTTCAAATTTCTAACTTTAGCCAAATGACTCGAAATGACCTATGGACCTTCAAATCCACTTCCGAATACGCTCCCAGTACCAGAGTCACCATACAGAGCCATTCCCAGACTTGAAATCCCAAATGGACATTGATAACACTGAAATTCACCTCCTCCCAAACTTATGAAATTCTTCCAAAAAGGCTAACTTCCACAATAGGCGTCGAAACGCTCCCGGGTCATCCAAAACCTAACCCGAACATACGCCCAAGTCCAAAATCACCATACAAACCTGCTGGGACCTTCAAATTCCGATTCTGAGGTTGTTTACTCAAAATTTCAATCTTAGTCGATTCTTCCAACTTAAAGCTTTGAAATGAAAATTTTCTCTCCAAATCAACTCCAAACTTCTCAGAATTTAATTCTGACCATGCGTACGAGTCATAATACCTGAAGTGAAGCTGCTCATGACCTCAAGCTGCTGAACGATGCGCTAAATCCCAAACGGCCGATCAGGTCGTTACAGATACCCCAGTATTGAGAGTTATTTTTTCGCACTTGTATTTTGGGTTTTACCCCTATCTATGAAAAACTTTGCTATTTAAAATTTCTTAATTCATTTTTCTGTGAAATATTGGAAGTATTTTGGAAATGTCGACTTGCCTAGTACCTTCAATAGGCGCCATCACGATAGGTTAGGATTTGGGTCCAGATAGATATGAACTATTGTTTATAGAAACATCAAGTGAAATTAGAATAGCATAAGCATACAATAGGTTCCTAAATTAACGTCCAATTAGCAAACATTAATCAAAAGACTTGTCACGACCCAAAATCCAGCTAGTCGTGATTGCACGTAACCCATCTTGCTAGGTAAGCCAATTCATCAAGTCCAATACAAATATAACATACTGAGGAAAAATAAATGATCTCTTATACACCTTCCAATGAATGATAGTAGAAATTGTGAGCACGTGATTTTTGCCCTATTTGAAATACTCATACAAATTAAAAATAAATTTCTCCCAATTGTTTGCAATTTTATAGGATTTTTGTAGGAATTTGTGTTAATTGTTTGCATTTTCTGTGCATGTTTACTTTTATTAAAATTATGAAAAAAATACAAAAATTTCATACATTGCATTTAGATCTTTATTTTTGTATTTTAAGATTAATTAGTTAATTAATTGTATTATTAAAAATGAAAATAAAAAATGGCTCATGTTTACATTTTACCTTTTAGTTTTTAGATTAGTAATTTTTCTCTTTTAATTTAGGATCAAGTAATCTTTATAATTATTATAATTAGATAATTAGTGTAATTTTACAATTTATATAATTTAAGAATTTAATTTTAGGATTTTATTAATTAAAGAAAAGGAAAAGGAAAATAAAAGAAAAAAGAGAAGAGGGATGGATTTTTAAAAGCCAATTGGGCCAACTTTACACCCCAAAACCACCCCAAGTCCAAGCCCAAATATTGAATTACCCGGTACAGTCTCCCCCATCACAAAACGACGCCGTTTTCTGGCAAACAAATCCCATTCGTTGATCTCTTTTGATCGAACGGATGGGAATTGGCCCTCTTTCTTGTATAAAACTGTCCAAACGCCCCCCCAATACCCATTCGATCCCCCCATTCCATCTCTATCAACCTGAAGAAACAAATCGCAGCCGCCCCAAGAACCCCGCCACCTCCGCCGCCAACCACTACCGAAAATCGCCTCACAGCGGTTTCGGTGCTCCAAACACCCCCAAATTAACACCCCATTGTCTCCATTCCCTCCCCTTTCCGAATCCACAAATATTTTTTCCAAAATCCCACCCAAATCCTCGAATGTTAGATCTAAAAACTAGAGTCCAAATCTTAATACCTCCAAATCAATCCAAAATTTTACCAAGCCACCTCCTCACTCCCCTCACCCCTAATACCTTACCGGTTCTCCTAAAAGGCCCCTCTAAAATCAAGTATTTTTAGATCGAGAATCTGAAAATCCTAAAAGCCTCTACTAAGTAATTCCGGAAGTTCAAATGGTTTAGACCTACATGAGTCACTTGCTCTTAACAGGGGCAATTGATTCATGTGGGTTTGATTTATTTTTCAAACCTGCCCTAATAAGTTCAAGCTCCAGTCAGGTCCTCCGAGTCCAATTTATTTCTTATATCAGCCTAGGTAATTTCCTGCTTTGTTTCTATTTCTCTTTTCTGTGTCGTTTTTCTTTTCTTTGATTGTTATTCATGTGTTTGTTCTGTTGGTAGCTGCATGATTTAGGTTACTATTTTTGTTCAGAATTATTTGTTTACTCTTGCCTTTAGTGATTTAGACTGATTGATTATTTTTTAGGGTTAATTCGTGTTTCTTTTTATCACAGTCATTGATTGGTCAGTTTGTCGTTTTAGGGTTTATTAATATCGTGTCCAATTAATTTAATTTAAAATCATGCATGTTAGTTTCTTGTTGTTATTTGATTCCCTAATACAATGATGTTAGTTGGTTCAATAGGTTTAATTCTTAGAAAATGGCTCATTAATTGGGAATTTTGGATTCATGTTACGTTCAAATATTTCTATTTTGTATCTTTTTTATTTCAAGTTCAATGATAAAGAATTTAGGTTTAGTTAAAAGCTTAATTGAATCAAGATTTATTCATTTTAATCTTTCTTGCCTTTAATTCAGATTTTGGTGTTGTTTGTTTTAGTTTATAATTGTTAAAAACTCTAAGGGTGTTAATTGAATAGATGAAACTTAGTAGGCTAATTTGGGAATAGAAAATTAGATTTAGAAAAGGGAAACTTCTAGAATCTAGGGCAGCTGGCCCAATTTTGGCCAGCACAAATGCTGGAGCCAATCAAAGGTTGCCAGCTGTCCTAATTCTGTTAGGAAAGATGCTTTGTGAGGGAATAATTCCCATTCTATTTTCAACAGCATAGGGCACCCCTAAAAGGCTACATATAGACCCTTCTCTCACTCAAAAAGATCAGAGATTGATACCTAAAAATACCCCAAAAAATGTTTTCTGCTTTCCTATTTGGCTCGAATTACTTTGTGAGTTTTAGAACTTAAAGGTTTTTATGGGAATTTCTGGTTTTCCAAGCTGAAAAAAGCTGATCATCGAAGCTCTTTGGTTCTGATTCTCATTGTTGTTCACTGTTGCTGATCTTCTTATTGTTCATTTTAGCTGACATCAGGATTTTCCTTTCCCTTTTGCTGTATCCAGGTACTCTCACAAAAGCAAAAATGTGGTTATAATATGCTGGCTGGGAAGTGAAAAACTCCAGATTTGTTTTGTTTAATGTGTTTCCTTGTTTTTCCTTTTGCTGTATCTAGTTTTCCTCCTATTTATTTGAGCTGTTTTATCTTTAAATTTGATATTCACTGCTGTGCAGTCATTCATGGTGTTTAAGTGTTCAAAGTTAGAGTTAGTTTTAGTAGTTCTTTACATTTTTGCTAGGCAGCTTCATCCATACCTACATGTGTAATATGGGACTATATTAAAACTGCTACTTGTAAGTTGTCATGTGAGCTTAAGTGATTGAACACCTTCAGCATGTCTTCCATTAATGTTATTGATATGAATGCATGTTTAGAGTTGGGAGGATATATGAATAGGTCCATTTAACAAGCTACACGTGCTGAATCATGTTTGCATTGGGTTAAAGTTAGGAATTTTATTGTAGTGAGACAGTGGTAGAATGAATTTATGTGCAGACTATTATGATTTCTGAATAAGTAAAGTTCTAAGTATTGTATGATGAGGATTGGTTCTTATAATGAGCCTTTTTAATTTGTTAAAATTTGCAAGTGATTTGGGCTGCAATTTGTTAAGAAGAATGTTGAGCTTCGAATGGGGCCTGATATGGGCCCAACTCGAAATAGCCCAGTCACATTTCAAGCTGGGCATTTCAGCCTTAGCTTAGTTTATTTTGTTTTCATTTCGTTTTGGTCCGGTGCATTGTTTAATTAGGAGTCAAATTAATGAAGTTTGCTTCAAACATAATTAAAACAAGTCGTAAAAATGGAGCTTTGTCCTTAAGAGCTGGGCTTTGTAATTGTCCCAATTAAATCCCCGAAACTTTCTGCTGATTCACCTCCATTGTTGGGCCTAGTCTTGAGCCCAGTTTCTCTTTTAGGATCTGGACGTTTTCTTGGGCTACTACAAGCCCGGAATCTGCCCCAAACAATTAATAGTTTAAGTATACTACCCCATGCATGCTTGTATTGAGTAGGTTTAGATTGAGCTTTAATTTAGATTAAAATCCGAACATCTTTAGATTGCTCTAGTTAAGTACAATTTCCTTAAAGGAAACTAGAGTGAGATGTGCCATCCTAATTAAATCGCCTATGACCCTCTTATTAAGTATTATAACTTAGATATTAAAATTGAATAGTCGTAGTTTGCTTTAGGCACGTTTAATATATCGTTGTGATTGTGGACACGTTCGCTTGAAATGATTACGATTCTAAAAACAAAATCGGAGTATGCGTTCGTACAACTTCGACCAAACTTTCTTATTAATAATAAAGCGTTACTAATTGTGGACACGTTCGCGTGACATGATTTTTGACGCGCCAAACAAATGGGTACACGTACGCGTGACTTGTTTTCAAGATAATTTCTCAATTAAAAAAGGTAAATGCACATAGGTTCTAAAAGCAAGTAATTAGACACTTTGATTAAGCCAAGTATTATCAAAGTGACCGTGCTAAAACCACGGAACCCAGGAATGCCTAACACCTTCTCCTAGATTAACTGAATTCCTTACCCGAATTTATGTGTTCGCAGACCATAAATAAGAGTCAACGTCCTCAATTTGGGATTTTAAACCGGTGACTTGGGACACCATAAATTTTCTCAAGTGGCGACTCTGAATTTGAATAAATAACCCCGTTTCGGTTATTGTCACTTTAATTGGAAAAACTCCTTATATCCCTTTCCAGGGTAGAAAAAGGAGGTGTGACAGCTCTGGCGACTCTACTGGGGATCAAGAACCCAGAATATCTGGTTCAGGGTTCAAGAATTCGAGCTTGTTAATATGATTTTATTTGGCTTTATTTATTATTGATATTACTATATTTTATGGACCTAATATGCTAATTGCCATTTATTTACCACTTTGATATTGTTTGAATTGTATTAAATTGCCTTCTTCCGCCACCCCTCCGAGTCTTCTAAAAATGGTGCACACGTTCGTGTGGCCCACTTTTTCTGTAGAAGTTATACCAAATAGAATGAGGCTAGGCCAACAACAAGACCGGGTAGACTTTAGTGCTCCCGCTACGTTGCCCCCTCTTCGCTCTAGTTGTCCGCTCAGGTAAGCTAGGTCAATAACACAACCCCACGTTTAAACTTTGAATAACACAGCCTCATGCTGGATCCCTAGTAGGAACGTTCACGTGCATTTGACTTTGGGGAATCAACACAGGGGTTAGGTCCGCCTAGGATAGGTGTACCCAAAATAACAGACCATCTTATGCATCCTACATGCTATGTGAACATTTTGCTTCGGCTTTCATGTTGACCGGCTAGGAAAAGTAAATCAAGAGAAAAACCAAGAGTGATGTAAGGAAGATATAAAGGCCGGTTTTGACAAATACCCCGTATTTGGAAATGTCCTGAAACTCTGTCGAAATTTTCAAAAAAGAGAGAAAAAGAAAAAGAGTCATTTCAAAATAAGTCAATAATGTCTCTTTCAAATATATCAAAACTGACTGAACTACGCAGGTCTGATTCTCACCGGATGTGGGATACATAGGGAACCTACATAAGGTTCGGCCTTATATTTTTTAGAAAAAAAAAGAAAAAAAGAAAAAAAAAGAAGCAAAAAAAGAGTAAAAAGTCAAATAAATGTAGTTTAGGGTTTTGGTCAAGAGAATAGAGCCGACCCAGCTTCGGTTATGTCTTAAGTCGTTCTTGCCAGGATAGCCTTAGAGTATCTTTTAGTTGTCGAAGGGATATTTTCATAAAGAACAGATAAATTTGTCGGTAAAGTGTCATTTTTTTTACTTTTCCCCGGCCTCAAAATTTATTTGGAATTGTGAAGGGGCCATGTTTGCAAAAACGACCACTTTGGCTAAAAGTAGCATAGAGGGGAGGAAGTCATTTTCCATTGATTTTTCTTTTAGAAGTTGAAAACTTGTTTTACAAAAGAGTCCATCGGAGTCAACCCTAATCTTAACCCTCCATAGGTACAAATGAACACTGTCTAGAATCCGTCACAACTGGTCATAGAACAGGCTCAACTGCAGTTGCTTATGTGGTGGAATGATCTAGATGAAGATTGTCGGGATTGGGTAAAAGAGCAGTTGGGTGCCCTTATAGACATTCTGGAAATCGAACCACAGGAGGATCTAATCAAGGATTTGGTAACTTTTTGGGACCCCATCCACAACGTCTTCCGTTTCTCGAATTTTGAGCTCACCCCTACTCTGGAGGAAATGGCTGGGTATATTGAGTTTGGTCGGGACTTGAGGAAACAACAACTTATATTCCCAATGGCTCCTTTTGTGCACAAGTTCTTTGACCTCCTGAATATCAATAAGTAAATGAAGAAGGCCCATGTAAACAAAGGATGTTGTTCTTTCTACTTCTTGTACTTCAGGTTCGGGCACTCAGCTGGGTTCAAAAAGCATGAAAAGGGTTTGAACAACAAACAAGATAAGGGTATCTGGAAAATTCACCGTCGGTTCGCTTTCATTGTGGCATTTTTGGGAATTATGGTCTTTCCAAATGCAGAAGGGACAGTAGATATCCGTATGGATAGAATTGCACAAATCCTCACTACTTAAAAAGATCATACACTTTCTCTGTTAGTGCTGGTAGACATTTATCGAGCATTGGCATTGTGCAAGGTCGGGGCTCAATTTTTTGAAGGTTGTAATATTCTTCTACAAATGTGGTTGATCGAGCATCTCCGCCATTACCCAAAATCCATGAGCTATGGTTTGAGCACTGATAACTTCGTCTAGAGCTATGAGGAAAGGGTGAAAGACTACAATGCTCCAGAAGGGTTTGAAGCCTGGGTCTCCCACTTGAAAGCTCTAAAAGCAAGTCAGGTCGAGTCGACTATAGGATGGCTCCCGATGATAGAAGCCATACACATGAAGACTACCAAAGGTTACTTAATGTTGATGGGTTTGAGGAGTGTCCAGCCATATGCATCGCAGAGGGTCTTAAGGAAGTTAGGAAGATATCAGGTGGTGCCCGAAGATGAAGATCTAACCACCCAGGTCATTGAGCTACATCCAGAAGCTACATTGACCGAGGCTTTAGTTCAGTAGGATTGGAATGATTGCCGGTATCTGAAAAATGGCACCTAGGTACCAGATATTGTAAAGGGGGAAGTGGATCCAGGTTATGCTTCATGGTTTGAGAAAAGGTCTTGTGCAAACAACAAGCCAGAGCCTGAGCCCAAGACCGAGAGGCCTACCAAGAGACCTCATGTTCAAGTTTTTGATGATAAAGTCCAAGAAAGTTTGACCTGGGGAGAAAGGGAGAAAAAAATATCAAGCCGACATTCACACTTTGGAAGAGAAATTGAGAAATATGGAATTCAATAATGATCTCTAGGCACAAGAAGCGGAAGGTGAAAGGAGGAGGTTGGCCCAAGAAAACGAAGCCCTCCGAGCTCAAATCCAAAAAATGAAAATAGCAACTGAGAACCCTATCAGGAGTGAAAAAGATGAGAAACTTATAGACAATCTCAGGCTGAGAGTATATGATTACGAATTTGAGTTAGAGAAGACTGAAGCTGAGCTAGTAAAGGCCCGAGCCAAGTTAGTTAAGAATGCAGAGGGACGGGCAAGTTTCATTCGACAGCTGAAGATGAAGTACGACAAATGAATGGTGGGTCTAAAGAAAAAGGTCAATGTACTTGAGAACGAAATGACCAAGCAGGAAAGAGACTTCAAAGCAGAAAGGGAGACCTACTATGCCCTGATGTCGCAACTAGAAAAAGACCTGCAGCAGCTTCAAGAGCAAAATCATACAGCCGAACAAGTTTTAGAGGCCAGATCTCAGCAGATTGGACGGTTGCTACAAGAGAAGGGTATCATCAGGGAGAGGGTTAGGAGGATTGCAGACTACATTGTGATAAAATGCAATGAATGCGAGGACATGACCAGGTCCATGTTCTTCGATTCAGTTATGATTTTTGTCCCGCAGATCATGGATGACCTGTTTGCCTCCAAGAAGATATGGCGCATAGGCCCGCAACGAGACCAATAGGAGCAGTAGTGGAAGCACTTATGTATTCTTGATTTTTTTTTTGAGTTTGTATTGCAGTTTCTTCTAGAGTCTGTTGGTCCATTTTGAGTCTTGTTTTAGGTTTTGAAAATGTTTACGTCTGTAGGGTGGAGTCGTTGTAATAGGAAAAACTTGGAATGTTTTTATTTAATAAAAATTTGAAAAAAATCCAAAAATGTGTCTTTCTTTTATTTCGCATTTATCCCCTGAACTACGCAATGATCTGGTTCATGCGGTATCATGATACGTAAGCAATCCCCATAGGATTCGATCATAACCCTAAAACAAGAAAAATGAAAAAAATAGAAGAAATAAAAAGAAAAGGGAGAAAATAAAAAGAGAAAAATTGAGTGGAAGAAAAATAACGGCAAAACGAGAGAGCAAAAACAAGGGAAAACTAAAGAGGAAGTGGCAAAAACCAAGTGGAAAAGGGCAAAGAAAGAGTGGAGGGAAAAGAAAGGAAAAGAGAGAAGGAGAAAGTACAAAATGAGGAGAATTAGCTAGAATGCCGGGATGAAACATGCAGCCGTTCAAATACATAGTAGAAATTTTTAACTGTTCAGGTGCATTGCATCCCAAATATGCAGTTGCCTATTTGTTAAATATTAAACACTAACAAGTTTGCTATTGTTATTGAGAACAGGAAAGTGGTTAGTTTTATTGGCATTCTGGAAACCCGGCCGTACAACATCATGTCTAAAAATAAGTTGATCATGGCTGGCCAAGATTGAGTCTGGTCTGAAAGAGGAGTTACATAAGTTGAAACACCAAATGGTCGAGATGTACCAGGCATGGATGAAAGGGAATCCCCCACCATCATATCCCGCCAACCCTGCTTTCGTCCCACTACTAGCTCAATCTCAAGAACCTCTCACTGTTGATTCATCCCCACAACATGCACCAAGCTTCACCCCTTACCACCACTATCATGGCACCACTTCCCAAACCATACAAGCTCCACCAGCCAAAACATCCCCATACCCCCCTCCACCAGCTACCCTTGTTTTCGTAGCACCTCCACCAGCTACACTCTACTGATCTTCCAATGAGCCGTTATTCTAGACCCAAGATAATCAGTACTATCCCCTAGAGCCTACCTTCAAGGCCCCAGATCATTACTCCTCGTTTTGACCTTCCCGTTGAGACTAAGAAACCACCTAAAAACCCAGAACATAAGGAGATGTTTAGGAAGGTGAGAAGCCTGGAACAGTCGCTCAGAAACATGCAAGGGCTAGGAGGCCAAGTAAGCGTAGCCTACAAAGATCTGTGTTTGTTCCCTGACATATAGCTACATGTTGGGTTCAAAATGCCCAAATTTGACTTGTATGATAGGCACGAAGATCCCGTGGCCCACTTAAGGGGATTTTGCAGCAAAATGAGAGGAGCCGATAGGAAAGATGAGTTGTTAATGGCATACTTTAGCTAGAGTCTGAGTGGAGCGGCATTGGAGTGGTACACTCGTCAGGATCACAGTAGATGGTATACTTGGGATGATTTGGCCCAAGCATTTGCTCGACATTTCCAATACAACATAGAAATTGTTCCAGATCGATTGTCTCTGACTAAGGTAGAGAAAAGGCCTAGTGAAAGTTTCAGGGAATATGGTTTCCGCTGGAGAGAACAGGAAGCACAGGTCAACCCTCCAATGGAGGAGGATGAAATGGTGCAATACTTTTTTCAGGCCTTGGAACCTACTTACTTTGGTCATCTAATCTCGGCCATAGGAAGTCCTTCAATGAAGTAGTGAAAATGGGAGGAATGGTAGAGGAAAGGCTCAAATCAAGCAAGATCATGAGCTACTCTGCCATCAAAACAACTACACAGGCAATCCAGAATGGCACCGGAGGCATGTTAGGGAAAAAAGAAAGAGGATGTCGCTATGGCCGTCTCAGGATCATGGCATGGCCCAGGGGTTTCTCCTCACCACTACACTCAACCTCGACCCCTGCCTCAAACCTATACCCCAACTCCATTAACCCACCCCAACACTACTTCCCACCACTAGAGCCCCAGTATTCAATCAGGCCACCCCAATACCATGTCCATTATGCACAGTCATATGCTCAACCCTCTCCTCACCCGCAATGGCATGCCCCAGCTCCACGAAACCCTTACCCGCCTCTACCAACATACCGAAACCCCACTGGTCCAAACTTTCGAACTAGGCCAGAATACAAAATTAAAAGGTTGTAGCGGAAGAAAACTTTCACCTCGTTTGGGGAATATTATACCAACTTATTTCAAAGGTTGAGGCAGTTGGATGTTCTGAGGCCAATTGAGTCAAAACTACCAAACCCCCCTCCAAAGAACCTGGATTATTCTCTCAGATATGCGTATTGCTCTGATGCTCAGGGGCATGAGACAGAAAAGTGTTGGCACTTGAAGAATGCCATCCAAGAGCTTATTGATACAAACCAAATTATGGTCTAGAGCCCAGAAACACCCAACATCAATCAGAACCCATTGTCAGCCCATGCTAAAACGCACATGATTGAGATAGTGCACAAGGATGGGGAGCCCAAGATGCCTTCACAATCTGTCATGATGATCCGGTCTAGTGAAAGTAAGTCAGTCAATGACCCGGATGTCACAAAATCAACCTCTTCAATATTTGAAGGATTGGTAGACAAGTGGAGCATGCCAAATGATAAGCCAGATGTGGTAGTTGAAAAGAGGTCCCCAAGTGATGTTGTAACAAAGCAATAAATCCAAAGGTAATCATGCCGGGGGTAGCAAGTAAGCCTGTCATAATTATGGAGGGTGCCCGCACGGACCCTATTATTATCAAACCTGTGACCCAACTGCCGGTAGCTAGCACCAATACTGTCCCATGGAACTATGAGCGAGTGATAGTGGCCTATAAGGGGAAGGAAATGAATGAGGAAGTTAACGAGGCCCATGGATTAACTCGTTTAGGGAGATGCTTTGCCCCGAAAGAGTTAAGGAGAGCTAAAACACTCAGAGACAATCTAGTTCTAGTGAAGAAACCAGTCACTGAAGAAGAGGCGCAAGAGTTTTTGAGAAAAATGAAGGTACAAGATTACTCCATCGTGGAACAGTTGAGAAAGACTCCTGCTCAGATTTCCATGCTATCATTGTTGATCCATTCAGATGAGCACCTCCGGGCCCTGATAAAGATTCTAAATGAAGCTCATGTCCCCGACAAAATCATAGTGAACCATTTGGAGAAGATTGCCAATAAGATATTTGAGTCTAATAGGATCACGCTCTCAGATGATGAGTTGCCTCTGGAGGGTACAGAACATAATCGAGCCCTCTATCTCATAGTGAAATGCGAAGATTCTATAATCACAAGGGTGTTAGTTGACAATGGTTCCAGTGCAAACATCTGACATCTCTCTACTCTGAACAAGTTCAAAGTTGATGATGAGAGGATCCACAAGAACAATATATGTGTCCGAGCTTTTGACGGAGGGGGAAAAGACTCTGTTGGCGACATCATGCTCGAATTGACAATCGGACTAGTTGAATTTACCATGGAGTTCTAGGTACTAGATGTGGCCATTTCTTACAATTTGCTATTGGGTAGGCCTTGGATACATGTTGCCAAAGCGGTTCCATCTTCTGTACACCAGATGGTGAAGTTCGAGTGGGATAGAAAAGAAATCGCCGTTCATGGTGATGAGAACTTATGTGCTTTCAATGATACATCCGTCCCATTTATTGAGGCTGAAGAAGATAAGGGGTCGTGGGTCTATCAAGTTTCCGAAATAGTGCCGGTTGAAAAGGTTCCGGAAGGGGAATACATTCTAGGTCCAAACTTAGCTTACGCAATCGTCATGGTAGCAACTAAAATGTTGAAAAATGGTTTTGTGCGGGGCAAGGGTCTGGGTGCATCTCTGCAAGGTATCGTGCAGCCAGTGTCCTTGCGTGAAAATCTGGGTACATTTGGTCCGGGGTTCAAGCCTACAGGGGATGATGTGAAGAAAGCTAGAAAGCTAAAAAAGAAGGCATGGTCGCTCCCTAAGCTAGTCCCACGTCTCTCCAGGTCTTTCATTAAGGCAAGGGTCGTGAAACATCCAGTGACAACAGGTCCAAAGCCTGTGGTTGATTTTGATGAGGAATTGGTTAAAAGGTTCCAGAGTTTATTTGATGAGGTGAACATGGTAGAAACTGGGGAAGGTTCCAGCAAAGTGGATGTACAGTTTATTGGGCCAAAAATGAAGCTTAACAATTGAGATGCTACTTCTCTCCTTACCCGGAAGGAGTTTTGGTAGTTTGCTTTGTTTTACTTTTAGCTTATTTGGATTATTTCAGGGTTGTAATTCAGATTTTATTTTCCGTCTGTTTTGATGTACAAACCCTTCTATTTTTTATTTCCAATGAAATGCAATTTCCCTTTTCCATTGTTCCTGATAGTGTCATTTTCTTTTCTTTCTTTGTACAGTTCTTTTTATGATGGTTTCAATGACATGCAAGAGGAATCTTCGGCCATGTCTTAAAAACCAATCTAACTCTGAAATAATAATCCAATAAATAGAGTGTGATGACGAAATAGAATATGATGAAGAGGAAGCATTTGAGGAAATTAGTAAAGAGCTAAGTCACTTTGAAGAGAAACTCAAGCCTAATTTAAATGAAACTGAAGAAATCAATTTAGGGGATCCAGATTATATTAGGGAAACTAAGATAAGTGTACACATGGAACCACAAATCAGGGAGGAACTAATCAAAGCACTATTTGAATATAAAGACATTTTTGCATGGTCATATGACGACATGCCGGGTCTAAGTACTTATCTGGTGGTTCACAAATTGCCTACTGACCCGGCATTCCCTCCCGTCAAGCAAAAGTTAAGGAAGTTCAAAACTGACATGAGTGTGAAGATCAAGGAAGAAATCACAAAGCAGTTGGATGCAAAGGTCATTCGAGTCACGCGATACCCCACTTGGTTAGCTAATGTTGTGCCAGTGCCAAAGAAGGATGACAAGACTAGGGTGTGCGTTGATTACCGCGATCTCAACAAAGCAAGTCCAAAGGATAATTTTCCATTGCCAAAAATCCACATTCTGATTGAAAACTGTGCCAAGCATAAGATCGGGTCTTTTATGGATTGCTATGTGGGATACCACTAGATCTTGATGGATGAGGAGGATACAGAAAAGACAACATTCATCACACCATGGGGAATTTATTGCTATTGGGTAATGCCATTTGGTTGGAAAAACGTTGGGGCAACTTACATGAGGGAAATGACTACTGTGTTTCATGACATGATACATAAGGAGATTGAGATTTATGTAGATGATGTGATCATAAAGTCAAAGCAACAGTCCGACCATGTCGGAGATTTGAGGAAGTTTTTTTAGAGACTCCGCCGGTACAATCTTAAGCCTAACCTTACCAAGTGTTCATTTGGCATTCCATCTGGAAAATTATTGGGATTCATAGTCAGTCGGCAAGGCATTGAGTTGGATCTGTCAAAGAT
The DNA here is from genome assembly GCF_000393655.2 of Nicotiana sylvestris. NCBI lineage: Eukaryota > Viridiplantae > Streptophyta > Magnoliopsida > Solanales > Solanaceae > Nicotiana > Nicotiana sylvestris. The sequence goes on from NC_091058.1 coordinate 63,595,569, forward strand.
CAAAGCTATCCAGGAGTTACCACCACCAAGGAATAATACTGAGGTGATGAGTCTGCTCGGGCGATTAAACTACATCAGCAGGTTTATTACTCAACTCACGACAACTTGTGAGCCCATCTTTAAGTTGATAAAGAAGGACACTGCGGTCAAATGGACTGATGAGTGCCAAGAGGCATTTGATAAGATCAAGGGGTATTTGTCAAACTCAGCTGTGTTGGTCCTGCCAGAACCCGGAAGGCCTTTAATTCTTTATTTGACAGTCCTGGATAATTCGTTCGGTTGCGTCCTGGGTCAACATGACATCATTGGTAGGAGAGAACAAGCCATCTATTATCTCAGCAAAAATTTCACATCCAATGAGGTTAAGTATACTCCCCTGGAAAGGACATGTTGCACCCTGACTTGGGTGGCATAAAAGTTGAAGCATTATCTGTCGTCCTACACTACTTACCTCATTTCTCGTCTGGATCCTCTAAAGTATATCTTTTAGAAGCCTATGCCCACAGGAAGACTTGCAAAGTGGCAGATTTTGCTCACAGAGTTTGACATTATCTATGTGACACGGACCACGATGAAGGCCCAAGCATTGGTCGATCATTTGGCCGAGAACTCGGTGGATGAAGAGTATGAGCCATTGAGAACTTATTTTCCTGATGAAGAGGTGATTCATATTGATGAGGTGGAGTAGGATGAAAAGCTAGGTTGGAAACATTTCTTTGATGGAGCTGCTAACATGAATGTTTGCATGATCTTTGTCAACAGTTCAGATCAATAGAATTCAAGCATATTCCAAGGATCCATAATGAGGTTGCCAATGCCTTGGCTACTTTGGTGTCAATGTTGCACCATCCTGACAAAGCTTATGTTAACCCTCTGCACATTCAAGTTCGTGATTAGCATGCCTACTATAATGTGGTTGAGGAAGAACTTGATGGTGAATTATGGTTCCATGATATCAGGGAATACATCAGGATGGGGGTATATCCGGTACAAGCCACAGGTGATCGAAAGAGAGCAATTCGACGTTTGGCTAGTGGATTTTTCTTGAGCGGGGCAATCTTGTACAAGAAGACTCCAGATCTTGGACTATTGAGATGCATAGATGCTAAACAAGCCATGACTATCATGATAGAAGTACATTTTGGAGTTTGTGGGCCGCATATGAGTGGATATGTTTTGGCAAAGAAAATTCTTCGAGCAGGGTATTATTAGCTCACCATGGAACGAGATTGCATCAAATTTGTGCGCAAGTGTCATCAATGCTAGGTACACAAAGACTTGATTCATTCTCTGCCATCTGAGTTGCATACAATGTCTACACCGTGGCCCTTTGTTGCTTGGGGCATGGATGTCATTGGACCAATTGAGCCAGCGGCATCAAACGGGCACATGTTTATTCTGGTGGCCATCGATTATTTCACCAAGTGGGTTGAAGCTATGACTTTCAAATCTGTGACCAATAAGGCAGTGGTTGATTTTGTTCATTCAAACATCATTTGTCAGTTCAGAATCCCCAAGGTAATCATCATGGATAATTGTGCTAATCTTAATAGCCATTTGATGAAAGAAGTATGCCAACAGTTTAAGATTACACATTAAAATTCCACTCCATATCGCCCCAAGGCAAATGGAGCTGTTGAGGCGGCCAACAAGAACATAAAGAAGATACTTTGGAAGATGGTGCAGGGTTCTAGGCAATGGCATGAAAAGTTTCCCTTTGCTTTGCTGGGTTACCGCACTACTGTTCGCACTTCAGTAGGTGTAACTCCTTATTTGTTGGTATATGGTACTGAGGTAGTGATACCCGCGGAAGTTGAAATTCCATCCTTTTAGATTGTTGTTGAAGCCAAAATTGATGATGAGGAGTGGATCAAAACCCGTTTGGAGCAATTAAGTCTGATTAATGAGAAAAGACTGGCAGTAGTGTGTCATGGTCAATTTTATTAAAAGAGAATGACAAGAGCATACAACAAGAAGGTGTGCCCCCGGAAATTTGAAGTGGGTCAGCAAGTATTGAAACTCATCCTTCCACATCAGGTTGAAGCGACAGGCAAGTTTGCCCCAAATTGGCAGGGCCGTTCATCGTAACGAGAGTGTTATCCAATGGTGCTTTGTACTTAACAGACGTAAAAGGCAAATGTGTATACATGACTATCAATTCTGATGCGGTCAAAAGATATTATATATGATTTCTTTGGTTTGTCTAAATTATTTGTTTGTACTTGGCATGTTTTTGAACATTGGAATGACGAAGACATTTTATTCTGCTATCTAAACACTTTATCCTTTGTTACCCTTTGAGCTTTGTTTATTTTCTTTCATACCCTCTTTTGGAATCAATAGTGAAGTTCGGAAACACAGATACAGAAGATAAATAAAGAAGAAAAAGAGGAAAAAAGAGAAGAGAGAAAGAGAGAGGGAAGATATGAAAAGAAGAAAAGAAAAAAAAGAAGAAGAGAAAAGTAACAAAGACAAAGCAATTCCTATGCCATGAACTACGTTCGACCTGATTCTTTTTAATGATACGCAGGCAGCCTTATGTTTTGGTCACATCAAAATAAAAATTCAAGTCCCCAGGCAAAGAAACTGGGGTAGAATTTGTAGTTTTATAAAGGATCTGATTCCGAAAGTTGTAATTTTGAACACATTCAAGTTGTTTTGAGCCTTTATGATACCCTTTCTTTCTAACCATATCCAAAAGCCTGCATTATGGTTCAAAGAAACACCTTCCGATCAATATTTGAGAATTCCAAGTCAAGCGAGATAGAGGTATGATTCGCATCAAGGGAACCACTCCGTTCTGCACAAGGAAAATGAATAAATGAGAGAGTCCTATTGGTGAAAACCCTCACGGACACCGTAGGGCGATGAAAAGATGAGAGAAACTAAAATGAGAGAGTCTTATTGGTGAAAACCTTCACGGGCACCATGAGGCAATAGTGAGTTGAGAGATGAACAAATGAGAGAGGCTTGTTGGCGAAAACCCTTCAGGGCGATGCAAGCCGAACAAGGTTAGTGACTTTGCAAAAAGATTGAATTATGGAAATTCCGGGGCATAAAGTATGACAACTGAAAGGTGATTGGTTGAACAAGCTAGGATAGTTAATTCGAAATACATGTCATGATCATTGGTGCCACATGCCTCACTCAGATAAGTCTCTTTTACTTTTCTTCCTCAAAACAGTCTTCCTGTTTCGAATTTTCTCCTTTATTCCTAACTCTCGAAGTCATTGCATTTCATTTTCTTTTGGGTCTATTTCTCTAAGGCTTTCCCCAATGTAGCCTTGTTTAGCAAGTAAGAAAGGATTTTAAAGCTTACTAACAACTTCCAAATTGCACAAAGCAGAGTGCGGCCAAAACATACCAGTAACAGTATGGTACAAATAGAAAATAAGGTGTTGGTGAAAGTTCAAGTGGTCGAGTGGTTTGTGAATTTTGTGGAAAATACAGAGATTCAAATTGGAAGGACAAAAAATGTAAAACAACGGGTTGAGTGCAGGGAACTCGGGTCATTCAGGGTCCTATGGTTGAGATACAGTCAGAAGGTCAAACAATTGTTTGCCATTCCAAGGCAGCCAATCAGAACAAACCATGGCAGTGGAGAAGCCACCTTCAACAAGAATGCCACAAACTAACCACCACATTTGCAAACTAATAAAATTTTCTTTGATTGAAATAGTGGCAGGAAATTTTGTTTGTTTAGGAGGAACCCTCCGCAAGAAAATCATATGTCAGACAGGTTCGACCGTAAACTTTCAGGACCCTCCTGGATAATGGGATTTAGATTCATGTTTTCAGGACCCTCCTAGATAATGGGATTTAGATTCAAGTTTTCAGGACCCTGCTGGATAATGGGATTTAGCTTCAAGTTTTTAGGACCCTCCTAGATAATGGGGTTTATTTTCAAGTTCTCAGGACCCTCCTGGATAATGGAATTTAGATTCAAGTTTTCAGGACCCTCCTGGATAATGGAATTTAATTTGAAGTTTTTAGGACCCTCCTGGATAATGGGATTTAGCTTACAGTTTTCAGGACCCCTTGGATAATGGGATTTAATTTAAACCTTCAGGACCCTTCTGGATAATGGGATTTAACCTTTAAATTCTTGTAGCTCTTTTAGATAACATGATTCGGTTAACACTCACAGATGTTCCCAGTATTAAATTGGGGCAAAAAAGTTTCATTTGTTTTGTTTGCTTTGTTGTAATGGCAGGCGCCCACCTGGATAACAAGGGAATATATTTCAAGTTTTGCATCAGGTGCCCACCTGGATAACAAGGGAATACATTTCAAGTTTTTGCATCAGGCGCCCACCTGGATAACAAGGGAATACATTTCAAGTTTTGCATCAGGCGCCCACCGGGATAACAAGGGAATACATTTCAAGTTTTTGCATCAGGCGCCCACCTGGATAACAAGGGAATACATCTCAAGTTTTGTATCAGGCGTCCACCTGGATAACAAGGGAATACATTTCAAGTTTTGCATCAGGTGCCCACTTGGATAACAAGGGAATACATTTCAAGTTTTGCATTAGGCGCCCACCTGGATAATAAGGGAACACATTTCAAGTTTTTGCATCAGGCGCCCACCTGGATAACAAGGGAATACATTTCAAGTTTTGCATCAGGCGCCCATCTGGATAACAAGGGAATACATTTCAAGTTTTGCATCAGGCGCCCACCTGGATAACAAGGGAATACATTTCAAGTTTTGTATCAGGCGCCCACCTGGATAACAAGGAAATACATTTCAAGTTTTGCATCAGGCGCCCACCTGGATAACAAAGGAATACATTTCAAGTTTTTGCATCAGGCGCCCACCTAGATAACAAAGAAATACATTTCAAGTTTTGCATTAGGCGCCCACCTGGATAACAAGGGAATACATTTCAAGTTTTTGCATCAGGCGCCCACCTGGATAACAAGGGAATACATTTCAAGTTTTGCATCAGGCGCCACCTGGATAACAAGAGAATACATTTCAAGTTTTTGCATCAGGCGCCCACCTGGATAACAAGGGAATGCATTTCAAGTTTTGTATCAGGCGCCCACCTAGATAACAAGGGAATACATTTCAAGTTTTGCATCAGGCGCCCACTTGGATTACAAGGGAATACATTTCAAGTTTTGCATCAGGCGCCCACCTGGATAATAAGGGAACACATTTCAAGTTTTGCATCAGTCGCCCACCTGGATAACAAGGGAATACATTTCAAGTTTTGCATCAGGTGCCCACCTGGATAACAAGGGAATACATTTCAAGTTTTGAATCAGGCGCCCACCTGGATAACAAAGGAATACATTTCAAGTTTTGCATCAGGTGCCTACCTGGATAACAAGGGAATACATTTCAAGTTTTTGCAACAGGCGCCCACCTGGATAACAAAGGAATACAATTCAAGTTTTGCATTAGGCGCCCACCTGGATAACAAGGGAATACATTTCAAGTTTTGCATCAGGCTCCCACCTGGATAACAAGGGAATACATTTTAAATTTTTGCATTAGGCGCCCACCTGGATAACAAGGGAATACATTTTAAGTTTTTGCATCAGGCGCCTACTTGGATAACAAGGGAATACAATTCAAGTTTTGGCAATCAGGTGCCCACCTGGAGAACAATGAAATACAACTCAAGTTTCGGCAATCAGGCACCCACTTGGAGAATTTAGTTCTGACCATGCGTACGAGTCATAATACGTGAAGTGAAGCTGCTCATGACCTCAAGCTGCTGATGATGCGCTAAAGCCCAAACGGCCGATCAGGTCGTATTGAGAGTTATTTTTTCGCACTTGTATTTTGGGTTTTACCCCTATCTATGAAAAACTTTGCTATTTAAAATTTCTTTATTCATTTTTCTGTGAAATATTGGAAGTATTTTGGAAATGTCGACTTGCCAAGTACCTTCAATAGGCGCCATCACGATAGGTTAGGATTTGGGTCCAGATAGATATGAACTATTGTTTATAGAAACATCAAGTGAAATTAGAATAGCATAAGCATACAATAGGTTCCTAAATTAACGTCCAATTAGCAAACATTAATCAAAGGACTTGTCACGACCCAAAATCAAACTAGTCGTGATGGCACCTAACCCATCTTGCTAGGTAAGCCAATTCATCAAGTCCAATACAAATATAACATACCGAGGAAAAATAAATGATCTCTTATACACCTCCCAATGACTGATAGTAGAAATTGTGAGCACGTGATTTTTGCCCTATGTAAAATACTCCTGCAAATTAAAAATAAATTTCTCCCAATTGTTTGCAATTTTAAAGGATTTTTGTAGGAATTTGTGTTAATTGTTTGCATTTTCTATGCATGTTTACTTTTATTAAAATTATGAAAAAATACAAAAATGCCATGCATTGCATTTAGATCTTTGTTTTTATATTTTAGGATTAATTAGTTCATTAATTGTTTTATTAAAAATGAAAATAAAAAAATAGCTCATGTTTACATTTTACCTTTTAATTTTTAGATTAGTGATTTTTCTCTTTTAATTTAGGATCAAGTAATCTTTATAATTATTATAATTAGATAATTAGTGTAATTTTACAATTTATATAATTTAGAAATTTAATTTAGAATTTTATTAATTAAAAAAAGGAAAAGGAAAACAAAAGGAAAAAGATGAAAAAGGAAAAAAAGAAGAGGGCTGGATTTTTAAAAGCCACTTGGGCCAATTTTACACCCCAAAACATTACCCGGTCCAATCTCCCCCATCACCAAATGACGTCGTTTCCTGGTCAACAAATCCCATCCGTTGATCTCTTTTGATCGAACGGATGGGAACTGGCCCTCTTTCTCGTATAAAACTGTCCAAACTCCCCTCATACCCATTTGACCCCCCCATTCCATCTCTATCAACCTGAAGAAACAAACCCTAGTCGCCCCAAGAACCCCGCCGCCTCTGCCGCCTACCACCACCGGAAATCGCCTTACGGCGGTTCCGGTGCTTCAAACACCCTCAAATTAACACCCCATAGTTTCCATTCCCTCCCCTTTACGAATACACAAACATTTTCTCTAAAAGCCTTTACTGAGTGATTTCAGAAGTTCAAATGGTTCAGACCTACATGAGTCACTTGCTCTTAACATGAGAAATTGATTCATGTGGGTTTGATTTATTTTTCAAACCTGCCCTAACCAGTTCAAGCTCCGGCCAGGTCCTCCAAGTCTGATTTGTTTCTTATATCAGCCTAGGTGATTTCCTGCTTTGTTTTTATTTCTCATTTTTTTGCCATTTTATTTTTATTGTTCTTCATGTGTTTGTTCTGTTGGTAGCTGCATGATTTAGGTTACTATTTTTGTTCAGAATTATTTGTTTACTCTTGCCTTTAGTGATTTAGACTGATTGATTATTTTTTAGGGTTAATTCGTGTTTCTTTTTATCACAGTCATTGATTGGTCAGTTTGTCGTTTTAGGGTTTATTAATATCGTGTCCAATTAATTTAATTTAAAATCATGCATGTTAGTTTCTTGTTGTTATTTGATTCCCTAATACAATGATGTTAGTTGGTTCAATAGGTTTAATTCTTAGAAAATGGCTCATTAATTGGGAATTTTAGATTCATGTTACGTTCAAATATTTCTATTTTGTATCTTTTTTATTTCAAGTTCAATGATAAAAGAATTTAGGTTTAGTTAAAAAAGCTTAATTGAATTAGGATTTGTTCATTTTGATCTTTCTTGCCTTTAATTCAGATTTTGGTTTGTTTGTAGTAATTGTTAAAAACTCTTAGGGTGTTAATTGAATAAATGAAACTTAGGAGGTTAATTTGGGAATAGGAAGTCAGATTTTTAGAAGGGAAACTTCTAGAATCTAGGGAAGCTGGCCCAATTTTGGCTAGCACAAATGCTGGAGCCAATCGAAGGCTGCCAGTTGTCCTAATTCTGCTAGGAAAGATGCCTTGTAAGGGAATAATTCCCATTCTGTTTTAACCAGCACATGGCACCCCTAAAAGGCTATATATAGACCTTTCTCTCACTCAAAAAGTTCAGGGATTGATACCTGAAAATACCCAAAAAAAACTTTGCTGCATTCTTATTTAGCTCGAATTACTTTCTGAGTTTTAGAAATTAAAGGATTTTTTATGGGAATTTTTGGTTTTCCAAGCTGAAAATGGCTGATCATCGAAGCTGTTTGGTTCTGATTTTCATTGTTGTTCACTGTTGATGATCTTCTTATTATTCACTCTAGCTGACATCAGGATTTTCCTTTCCCTTTGATGTATCCAGGTACTCTCACAAAAGCAAAAATGTGATTATAATATGCTGGCTGGGAAGTGAAAAACTCCAGATCTGTTTTGTTTAATGTGTTTCCTTGTTTTTCCTTTTGCTGTATCTAGTTTTCCTCCCATTTATTTGAGCTATTTTGTCTTTAAATTTGATATTCACTGCTATGCAGTCAGTCGTGGTGTTTGAGTATTGAAAGTTAGAGTTAGTTTTAGTAGTTCTTTACATTTTTGCTAGGCAGCTCCATCCATACCTACAAGTGTAATGTGTGGGACTGTATTAAAACTGCTACTTGTAAGTTGTCATGTGAGCTTAAGTGATTGAACACCTTCAACATGTCTGTCATTAATGTTATTGATATGAATCCATGTTTAGAGTTGGGATGATATATGAATAGGTCCATTTAAAAAGCTATACGTGCTCAATCATGTTTGCATTTGGTTAGAGTTAGGAGTTTTATTGTCATGTGACAGTGGTAGAATAAATTTATGTGCAGGCTATTATGGTTTCTGAATAACGAAAGTTCTAAATTTCTTATTGTTAACATAGTAACATGATGAGGATTGATCTTAGAATGAGCCTTTTTAATTTGTTAAAATTTGCAAGTGATTTGGGCTACAATTTGTTAAAAAAAATGTTGAGCTTCGAATGGGGCCTGATATGGGCCCAAATCAAAAATAGCCCAGTCACGTTTCAAGCTGGCATTTCAGCCTTAGCTTAGTTTATTTCGTTTTCATTTCATTTTGTTGTTTCTCAAGAGTCAAATTAATGAAGTTTACTTCAAACATAATTAAAACAAGTCGTAAAAATGGAGCTTTGTCCTTAAGAGCCGGGCTTTGTAATTGTCCCAATTAAATCCCCGATACCTTCTTCTGATTCACCTCCATTGTTGGGCCTAGTCTTGAGCCCAGTTTCTCTTTTAGGATCTGGACGTTTTCTTGGGCTACTACAAGCCCGGAATCTGCCCCAAACAATTAATAGTTTAAGTATATTAGCCCATGCATGCTTGTATTGAGTAGGTTTAGATTGAGCTTTAATTTAGATTAAAATTCGAACGTCTTTAGATTGCTCTAGTTAAGTACAATTTCCTTAAAGGAAACTAGAGTGAGATGTGCCATCCTAATTAAATCGCCTATGGCCCTCTTATTAAGTATTATAACTTAGATACTAAAAATGAATAGTCGTAGTTTGCTTTAGGCACGTTTAATATATCATTGTGATTGTGGACACGTTCGTGTGACATGATTACGATTCTAAAAACAAAATCGGAGTATACGTTCGTGCAATTTCGATCAAAATTTCTTATTAATAATAAAGCGTTACTAATTGTGAACACGTTTGTGTGATATGATTTTTGACGCACCAAATAAATGGGTACACGTAAGCGTGACCTGTTTTCAAGATAATTTCTCAATTAAAAAAGACGAATGCACATAGGTTCTAAAAGTAAGTAATTAGACAATTTGTTTAAGCCAAGTATGATCAAAGCGACCGTGCTAATACCACGGAACCCGGGAATGCCTAACACATTCTCCCAGGTTAACAGAATTCCTTACCCGGATTTCTGTGTTCGCAGATCATAAATAAGAGTCAACTTCCTCGATTCGTGATTTTAAACTGGTGACTTGGGACACCATAAATTATCTCAAGTGATGAATCTGAATTTGAATAAATAATTTTGTTTCGGTTATTGTCACTTTAATTGGAAAAACTCCTTATATCCCTTTCCGGGGTAGGAAAAACAAGGTGTGACACAAATCATGAGCTTCTAAGAATAGAGTTTACAAAGCTAATATGAAGAAAGTATATCATCTGCTTGACATATACATAAACAGAGTTTAAAATTCTAAGGCTACCGTGAACAAGAGGCAGATACAACTGTCACGACCCAGATTTCCCACCCTCTGGAGTCGTAATGGTGCCTATTAGTGAAATCTAGACAAGCCTATCATTCCATGCATCTAACCCTTTTCATTTTTAATCCCTTAACGATTGTGAGTTAACACTTTATAAACGGCGGAAATAAATAAGCGGAAGAATGAAATGTAACAATTTAAAATAATATCAGTACAAATCCATAAACACAAACTACCCAGAACTGGTGTCACAATCTCATAAACTGTCTAAGAATACTACAAATAGGGGTCTGAAAGATAAATACAAAGTTGTTTCTGAAATACATAAAAGAAACAGAATGGAAAGATAGAAGGAGACGCCAAGGCCTGCGGATGCTTGCAGGACTAACTCGGGTCTCCGCCACTGGACTGAAGGCAGCAACCTCACTGTGGTCCAAAAGTTGCAGCACCGGGATCTGCACACAGTGTAGAGTGTAGTATCAGCACAACCGACCCCATGTGCTGGTAAGTGTCTAGCCTAACCTCGGCGAAGTAGTGACGGGGCTAGGACAAGACTACCAAATAAACCTGTGCAGTTATATCATATACAACAAGTAATAATGACAGAAACTAGCAGTTAAAGATGGGAAGGGGAAACATGCTGCAGGGAGTATCATGTACAAACAAAAATCTCAGTAAAGAAGTGAAAGGAACACGAAAATTCAACTGTAAGCAAGAATACGGAAATCAAAGACAAGTGCACGGCATCACCCTTCGTGCTTTTACTCTCGTCCTCACCATAAGAATCAGTATAATCGGCACGGAATCACCCTTCGCAATTCCTATGCCTGAGGAGTTCGCAATTGCGAAGCCTGATCTCACAATTGCGAGATCAGAGGCCTGGACAAAAATACCAGATACCAGCAACTTTTCCTAAGTCCAATTTCACTTCGTGGCCTATCCAAAACTCACCCGAGTCCTCGGGGCTTCAAACCAAACATGCACGCAAGTCGAAAAATATCATACGGACTTGCTCGGCAATCAAATCATCAAAATAACTCCAACAAGTATGAATTAAACCTCAAAATCATAAAATTGCTCAAGAACATTAAAATTACTACTTTCTCAAATAAAGGTCTGATTTATACCAAACGAACTCTAATTATTACTAAACTTCATAGATTCAACTTAATTATTATTTCAAACTTGTATCGGTCTCCGGAACCAAGATATGGGCCCGATAACATCAAGAAATTGCATCAATTCACTTCTGAAAGCCTTTATATTTTCTAGAAAATAATTTTCTTTAAAAATTCATTTCTCGGGATTGGGTCCTCAGAATTCGATTACGGGCGTACGCCCAAGTTCCATATTTTACTACGGACCCTACGAGACCGTCGGATCACAGGTCCGGGTCCATTTACCAAGAATGTTGACCAAAGTAAACTTTAATCAATTTTAAAAGCCAATTTCCTTATTTCACTTAGTTTTCACATAAAAGCTTTTCAGAAACGCGTCCGGACCACACACGCAAATCAATGTGAGACAAGAAAAGGTTTTTAAGGCCTCAGAACACAGAATTACTTTTAAAACAAGTGATGACCTTTATTCTCCACCTCTAAAACAACCGTTCGTCCTTGAACGAACATAGAAAAGAAGTACCTGAGTCGTAGAAAAAATGGGGATATCGGCTCCGCATATCGGACTCGGACTCCCAGGTTACTGCCCCAACAGGCTGACTCTTCCACTGAACACAAACTGAAGGAAAACTCTTCGATCTCAACTGACAAACCTGCCGGTCTAGAATAGCTACCGGCTCCTCCTCATAGGACAAGTCCTTGTCCAACTGGACAGTGCTGAAGTCTAACACGTGAGATGGATCGTCGTGATATTCTGAAGCATGGACACATGAAACACTAGATACACGGCTGATAAACTCAGCGGCAACACAAGTCTGTAAGCCACCTCTCCCACTCGATCAAGAATCTCAAAAGGACCAATGAATCTAGGGCTTAGCTTGCCTTTTTTTCCAAATCTCATCACGCCCTTCATAGGCGACACCCGAAGCAACACCCGCTCACCGACCATGAATGCCACATCACGAACCTTACAGTCGGCATAACTCTTTTGCCTGGACTGAGCTGTATGAAGCCTATCCTGAATGATCTTAACCTTGTCTAAGGCATCTTATACTAGATCCGTACCCAACAACCGAGCCTCTCCCGGCTCAAACCACCTAATTGGCGACCGACACTGCCTACCATATAAAGCCTTGTAAGGAGCCATCTGAATGCTCGACTGGTAGCTGTTGTTGTAAGCAAACTCCGCTAAAGGCAAAAATTGATCCCACGAGCCTCCAAAGTAAATAACACAAGCTCAGAGCATATCCTCCAAAATTTGAACAGCACGCTTAGACTGCCGGTCCATCTGAGGATGAAATGTTGTGCTCAACTTGACCAATGCACTCAACTCACGCGGAACTGCCCTCTAGAAATGTGAGGTAAACTGCATACCTCGGTCAGAAATGATAGACACGGGCACACCATGAAGACGAAAATCTCCCGGATATAGATCTCTGTCAACCGCTCAGAAGAATAGGAGACTGCCACCGGAATGAAATGTGCTGACTTGGTCAGCCTATCAACAATAACCCACACAACGTCGAACTTCCTCTAAGTCTGTAGGAGTCCAAAAACGAAATCCATAGTGATCCGCTCCCACTTCCACTCAGGAATCTCGATCTTCTAAAACAAACCACTAGGTCTTTGATACTCGTACTTTACTTGTTGACAAATCAAATATCGAGCCATATCCTGATACATCTTAGTAGCGCGCAGACGAATAGAGTACCGAGAACTATGGGCCTCCTCTAGAATCAACTCACGAAGTCCATCCACATTAGGCACACAAATATGACCCTGCATCCTCAAAACTCCATCATCTCCTAATGTAACATGCTTGGCACCTCTGTGCCGCACTGTGTCCCGAAGGACACACAAATGAGGGTCATCATACTATCGATCTCGGATATGCTCAAATAATAAAAAACAAGCGACTGTGCAAGCTAGCACATGGCGGGGCTCAGAAACATCCAACCTCACAAACTGATTGGCTAAAGCCTGAACACCCAAAGCAAGCAGTCTCTCACCGATCGAAATATATGCAAGACTACTTATACTGGCTGACTTTCTACTCAAAGCATCGACCACCACATTGGCCTTTCCCGGATGATATAAGATGGTGATATCATAGTCTTTCAATAGCTCCAACCACCTCCTATGCCTCAAATTTAGCTCCTTCTATTTGAACAAGTACTGCATACTCTTGTGATTCGTAAACACCTCACATGACACACCATATAAGTAGTGCCTCCAAATCTTCAGCGTGTAAACAATGGCTGCTAACTCCAAATCATGAACTGGATAGTTCTTCTCATGAATCTTCAACTGTCATGAAGCATAAGAAATGACCTTGTCATCCTACATCAACACCACACCAAGTCCAATACGAGATGCATTACAATAAACTGTATAGGGCCCTAAACCTGTAGGTAATACCAACACCGGCACCGTAGTCAAAACTGTCTTGAGCTTTTGAAAGCTCGCCTTACACTCGTCCGACCACCTAAACTAGGCACCCTTCTGGGTCAACCTGGTCATCGGAGTTGCAATAGATGAAAACCCCTCTATAAACCGACGATAATAGCCTGCCAAACACAAGAAACTTTAGATCTTTGTAGCTGATGCGGGTCTAGGCAAATTCTTGACTGCCTCTATCTTTTTTGGATCTACCTATATACCCTATGCTTAAACAACGTGACCCAAGAATGTAACTGAACTCAACCAGAACTCACACTTCGAAAACTTAGCATACAACTGACTATCTCTCAAAGTCTGAAGAGCCACTCTCAGATGCTGCTCATGCTCCTCCCAGCTGCGGGAATAGATCAAAATATCATCAATGAAGACTATCACGAAGGAATCCAAGTAAGGCTTGAACACTCGGTTCATCAAGTCCATGAAAGCTGCTGGGGCATTTGTCAGCCCGAATGACATCACAAAGAACTCATAATTCACGTATCGAGTACGGAAAGCTGTCTTAGGGACTTCGGATGCCCTAATCCTCAACTGATGGTAACCAGATCTTAAATCAATCTTTGAAAATACCTTGGCACCTTGAAGCTGATCAAACAAATCATCAATCCTCGGCAATGGATACTTGTTCTTGATTGTGACCTTGTTCAATTGCCGATAGTCTATACACATCCTCATCGATCCGTCCTTCTTCTTAACGAACAACACCGACGCACCCCAAGGTGAAACACTAGGTCTAATAAAGCCTTTATCAAGCAGGTATTGCAATTTGTCCTTCAATTCTTTCAACTCAGGCGGGGCCATTCGATATGGCAGAATAGAAATAGGCTAGGTACCCGGAGCCAAATCAATGTAGAAGTCGATATCCCTGTCGGATTGAATACCCGACAGGTCTGAAGGAAATGCCTCAGGGAACTCACGAACAACAGGCATAGAATCCATAGAAGGAACCTCGACACTAGAATCACGAACATACGCCAAATAGGCCAAACATCCGTTATCAACCATATGTCGGGCCTTCATATATGAGATAACCCTGCTAGTAGAATGGCCAGGAGTCCCTCTCCACTCTAAATGAGGTAAGTCCGATAAAGCTAAGGTCACAGTGTTGGCATGACAGTCCAAGATAGCGTGGTAAGGTGATAACCAGTCCATCCCCAATATGATATCAAAATCAACCATATCCAAAAGTAACAAATCTACTCGAGACTCAAGATCCCCAATCAAAACTATACATGAACTATGTACATGATCTACCACGATAGAATTATCTACCGGTGTAGACACATATACAGGAACACTCAAGGAATCACTAGGCATGACCAGATAAGGTGCAAAATAAGATGACACAGGGGAGTATGTAGATCTTGGATCAAATAGAACTGAAGCATCTCTATTACAAAATAGAATAGTACCTGTGATACATGCATCAGAAACCTCACCCTCATGCCTGGCTGGAAGAGCATAATATCGGGGCTGGGCCCCACAACTCTGAACTACATCTCTAGGACGTCGTCCTAATGGCTGGCCTCTACCTCTAACGGCTTTATCTCCAGCTCTAATACTTCTACCTCCACCTCTAGCACCTCTACCTCTACCTCTAGCTGGCTGAGCGGGCGGAGGAACACTCAGTGCTTGAACTATGGCATGGGAACCCTGATGCTGAGAGCTGCTCGATGCTCGTAAAATCTAGCAATATGCCTTGTATCGTCGCAAGTATAACAAGCCCTCGGCTGCTGAGACTACTGACCCTGATGGCCTAAATAACCACTCAGAAAATTCTAGAGCGAAGGTGCACTGATAAGAGCTGACGGTGCACTGTAGGGTAGCTGATCAGAATACTACATATGAGAACCACGACCACCTGGAGCACCGCGAGAAGCCTGAGGTGCTAAAAGAAACGGCCTGGAGGGATGGCCCCTAACAAAAGATCCTACCTCCAGATGAGGCACCACTACATCTTCCCGAATGATGAGGCCTCTTGTTAGACCCCTAACCACCCCCTATGATAGAACCATCTCAACTCTCTTGGCCACATTGGCCGCATCCTAAAAAAATCTCGCTCCCCGTCTCCTTAGCCATCTGCAATCGAATAGGCTGAACGAGTCACTAAATGAACCTCCTCACTCTCTCTTTCTCTCTCTCTCTTAGTGGGAAGTATAAAAAGAGCATGACGGGCCAAGTCGATAAATCTGGTCTCGTACTGAGTGACGGTCATAAAACCCTGCTAGAGATACTAAAACTACTTCCGATAGTTATCCCTCTGAGTAATAGGAAGAAACTTCTCCAGAAATAGCTGAGAGAACTGAGCCCAAGTCAAAGCCAGTGACCCAGCTGGTCTAGCCAAACAATAATCTCTCTACCAAGTCTTGGCAGATCCAGATAGACGAAAAGCAGCAAAGTCGACCCCATTGGTCTCCACTATCCCCATGTTCCGTAGAACCTCATGACAGCTATCCAAATAATCCTAGGGATCCTCAGAGGATGTACCACCAAATGAAGTGGTGAAGAGCTTGGTGAACCTATCCAACCTCCACAAGGCATCAGCAGACATAGCTGGTCCCTCTCCGGTCTGTGCCTCAACATCGGGCTAAAGTATCCCAACTGGCTGAGCTACTGGAGTCTGAAACTGGGGAGCCATCTGCTCTGGAGTGCGAGCAGTAGGAGTCTGGGCTCCTCTTCCAGCCTGAGAGACAACTGGTGCTTAGGAAGCAAGTCTGCTTGGGTGACACTTTCCATAAGGCCCACTAGACGGACCAGAGCATCCTGAAGTACCGGGGTGGCGATGAACCCCTCTGGACCTAAGTTGGTCCTACTGGAACTGTCTAGGCTAGAACCTTATCATCAAACTCAACATGAGGCTCCGTCGTTGGTGCTTCTGCTCGAGCTCTAGGCTGAGCTCTGCCTCTGCCTCGGACCCTAGCACGACCTCAACCTCTGCCCCTCGTAGGAGTTACTACTGGGGGCTCGGGCTGCTGGTCAGCTGATTAAGCGGTACGTACAATAGGAAAGAATAGATGTGAAGTTTTTCCTAACTCTGTAGCTTTTGGGGGATAAATACAGACCTCTCCGTACCAATCCCTCAGACTCTACTAAGCTTGTATGTGAATTGTGAGACCTAAGCAACCTAGAGCTCTGATACCAACTTGTCACCACCCGAATTTTCCACCCTCGGGAGTCGTGATGGCGCCTACTAGTGAAAGTTAGGCAAACTAATCATTCCACGTATCTAACCCTTTTCATTTTTAATCCCTTAAGGATTGTGAGTTAAAACTTCATAAACAACGGCGAAACACTAGGTCTAATGAAACCCTTCTCAAGCAAGTCTTGCAACTGCTCCTTCAACTCTTTCAACTCTGGCGGGGTCATGCGATATGGCGGAATAGAAATGGGCTGAGTGCCTGGAGCCAAATCGATGCAGAAATCAATATCCCTATCGGGTGGCATCCCCGGTAGGTCTGAAGGGAAAACCTCAGGGAACTCATGAACCACGGGCACAGAATCAATAGAGGGGCCTCAGCACTGGAATCATGAACATAAGCCAAATAGGCCAAACACCCCTTCTCGATCATACGCCGAGCCTTCACATACGAAATAACACTGCGGGTAGAATGACCAGGAGTCCCTCTCCACTCTAAGCGGGGCAAATCTGGTAAGGCTAAGGTCACAGTCTTGGCATGACAGTCCAAGAGAGCGTGGTAAGGTGATAACCAGTCCATCCCCAATATAACATCGAAATCGACCATGTCTAGAAGCAACAAATCCACGCGAGTCCCAAGACCCCCAATCACCACAATACAAGAACAATGGACTCGATTGACCATGGTAGAATCACCCATCGGTGTAGACACATAAACAGGAATACTAATTGAATCAGTAGGCATGACCAGGTACGGTGGTAAATAAGATGACAAACCAGAATAATACCTGTAATGGATGCATCTGAAGCCTCAACCTCGGGCCTAGATGGAAGGGCGTAACATCGGGGATGGGACCCACCACCCTAAACTACCTCTCTAGGATGGCCTGCTGCTGGCTGGCCTCCACCTCTGGCGGCCTGAGCTCCACCTCTTGTACCTCTACCTCCACCTCCACCTCTAGCACCTCTACCCCACCTCTAGCTAGTTGGGTGGGCTGTAGAACATCTGGTGCCTGAACCATAGCACGGGAACCCTGATGCGGAGAACTGCTCGAAGCTCGAGGGCAATACCTAGCAATGTGCCTCGTGTCGCCACAAGTAAAACAAGCCCTTGGCTGCTGGGGCTGACAACCCTGAAAA
Source organism: Nicotiana sylvestris (assembly GCF_000393655.2). NCBI lineage: Eukaryota > Viridiplantae > Streptophyta > Magnoliopsida > Solanales > Solanaceae > Nicotiana > Nicotiana sylvestris. The sequence continues at coordinate 63,613,518 of NC_091058.1, forward strand.
CTCTTAAGCAGTGGTGCACTAATAGGTACTAGTGGTGCACTGAAGAACTGCTGATCAGAATATTGCATCGGAGGACCACGGCTACCTGAAGCACCGTGAGAAACCTGAAGAGCTGACTGAAGGGCCTAGGAGGATGGCCTCTACCATATGAATCTCTACCTCCAGATGAGGTACCACTGAATCTGCCTGAATGACGGGGCCTCTTATCCGACCCATGACCACCTCCCTGCGACAGAACCATCTCAATTTTGCGGGCCACATTGGCTGTCTCCTGAAAAGTGATCTCATCCCCCCGTCTCCCTAGCCATCTGAAGACGAATCGGCTGAATCAAACCATCAATAAACCTCCTCACCCTCTCTCTCTCTCTCTCAGTAGGAAGTATGACAAGGGCATGGCGAGCTAAGTCGAGCCCTCGGGATTCCTAACCAAACACACGTACTAACTCAACAACATCATACAAACTTATCCGTGCGATCAAATCGCCAAACTAACCAAAAACAAATGAATCAAACCTCAAAATCAAGAGTTTTTCCAAAAACTTCATCAAGTTTCAAATTTAGAACTTCAAGTCCGAATTACGTCAAACGACGTCCGATTTCAACCAAATTTTACAGGAAGAACTTAAAACATATATAAGACTTGTACCGGGCGCCGGAACCAAAATACGTGCCTGATACTATCGCTTTCTAATCAGATTTCATTTCAAAATTCCTTAAACATTTTTAGAAAACAATTTTACTAAAAAATTTATTTCTCGGGCTTGGGACCTCGGAATTCGATTCTAGGCATACGCCCGAGTCCCATATTTTCCTACGAACCCGGAGGGGTCCAGATCCGTTTACCCAAAATATTGACCGAAGTCAAATTTACTCATTTTAAACTCAAAACTTAGCATTTTCACAGAATTTCATATTTAAGCTTTCTGGCTACGCGCCCGGACTGTGCACGCAAATCGAGGCGACTCTAAATGAGGTTTTCAAGGCCTCGGAAGCACAGAATGGATAAGAAAACAGGTGATGACCCTTTGGGTCGTCACATGCAATGACCGGATGTAGCAACTCCGCAGGTCTATGCATGTTATTACCGTACCTTTGCCATTTATCACATTTAGCCACGAAATTTTCCATTTCTTCTTCCATTTTAGGCCAATAATAACCTGCCCTAATCATGGTTCTTACCAGTGATCTTCCTCCGGCGTGATTCCCACAATGCCCCTCGTGTATTTCTCTCATTACATATTCCGTCTGAGAAGGCCCGAGGCATCTTGCTAAGGGACCACCGAACATTTTTCGATAAAGATTGTCTTACTTTAAACAATATCGAGCAGCCTTTTTTCGAAGCGCGTGAGCTTTTTTCTTGTATTCAGGGATGGTACCATACTGCAAAAAAGCAAAAATCTCGTTCCTCCAATCCCAAGTTAAGTTATTAAAATTTACCTCATTTTTGTCTATATCGAGGACTGAATGAAATAAGTGAATTACGGAAGCATTTTCATTGCTTGCCATGTCTGCCGCAGATGCAAGATTGGCTAGGGCATCTGCCTCGACATTTTCATCTCTTGGTATCTGCGTGACCTTCCAGGTTTGAAATTGCCTAATCAAATCTCGTACCTTCTCTAAACACTGTTGCATTCGTGCTTTCCTGGCAGTATAAGCCCCTATCATTTGGTTAACTACAAGCTGCGAATCGTTTTTGATTATAATCTGATTAATGCTGAGTTCCCGTGTCAGTTCTAAACCTGCAATCACAGCTTCATACTCTGTCTCATTGTTAGTTATAGAATGATATTTAATGGCTTGTCGAATTGTTTCACCCGTAGGTGGTACCAAAACAATTCCTAAGCCTGCTCCCTTCACAGTAGATGAATCATCAGTAAATAAGGTCCAAATTCCTAGATTAGATCCGTTGAACAACTGTAATTCTTTTTCTTCTTCTAATTGCATTCCTTGGCTAAAATTAGCCACAAAATCTGCTAATACCTGAGATTTTATCGCGTTTCTAGGCTAGTATGTGATGTCATATTCACTTAATTCTATAGCCCATTTAGCTAACCTACCTGACAACTCATGCTTGTGTAATACATAGCATAATGGATAAGCAGTTACTACAGCAATAGGATGACATTGAAAATAAGGCCTTAGTTTTCTAGATGCGATGATTAGTGAAAGTGCAAGTTTTTCTAATTGAGGATACCGCGTCTCCGTATCTAATAATGATTTGCTGACATAATAAATTAGATATTGTTTACCTTGGTCTTCACGAACTAACACAGCACTTACCGCTACTTCGGAGACAGCAAGATAGATGAGCAATCTTTCCCCAACCTTGGGTTTTGCGAGAACGACGGATTTGATAGGTATGCCTTCAAATTTTTGAGTGCCTGTTGACATTCCTCAGTCCATTCGAATTGATCTTGCTTTTTAAGAGCTGAAAATAATTTAAAGTACTTTTCTGATGATTTGGAAATAAATCTCCCCAAGGCTACAATTCTTCTTGTCAATCTCTGCACTTCTTTTTTACTTGTAAGCATGTCAGGGATTTCTTCAATGGCTTTAATCTGTGCGAGATTTACTTCAATACCACGGTTAGAAATAAGAAAACCCAAAAAACTTACCTGATGCAACACCGAATGCGCATTTCTCAGGATTTAATTTCATATTGAATTTTCGCAAGATCTGAAACGTATCAGACAAGTGTGATATATGATCCCCTGAATGTTGAGTTTTAACGAGCATATCGTCTATATAGACCTCCATAGTTTTTTCCCAAATGTTCTTGAAACATTTTGGTCACTAGTCTTTGATATGTTGCACCAGCATTTTTGAGACCAAAAGACATTACTTTATAACAGTAAGTCCCCTTGTCTGTTAAAAATGAAGTTTTTTCTTCATCTATAGGATCCATTTTGATCTGGTTGTATCCAGAATACGCATCTAAAAAGCTTAACAACTCATGACCTACAGTAGCATCAATGAGCTGATTTATATGTGGTAATGGAAAGGAATCTTTAGGACAAGCTTTGTTAAGGTCTGTGTAATCTACACAAACTCGCCATTTACCATTCTTTTCGGTACCACAACAGTATTGGCTAACCAATTAGGATACTTTACCTCGCGGATAAACCCAATTTTCAGTAATTTTTGGACCTCATCTTGAATCACCTAATTTTTGAAAGTTCCTTGCTTTCTCTTCTTTTGTTTGACAGGCGGATATGATGGGTCTTCATTTAATTTGTGAGTCATTACCTCCGGTGGTATTCCTGTCATATCAGAATGGGACCAAGAAAAACAATCCATGTTAGTTTTCAAAAATTCAATCAACTTACCTTTCATGTCTTGGCTTAGATTGGCCCCTACGTAGACTTTCCTTTCAGGTCATTGTGTAAATAACTCTATAGACTCCAGTTCTTCAATCGTTGTTTTGATATTTTCGTTTTCATCTAGTTCCTGAATGGAGTCAGGCCTTGAGTCCACATCTGTTCGCCCTTGTTCGGTTGAGGCTTGTGTTGTGGTATCCTCAACTGGATTCTGTAACTGTTATTTTTCTTTGTTTCTCGTACTTGAATCTACTACGGAGTTGATGCTCCTGGATGTCTGTTGATCCCCACGAATTTGACATATTCCCCATGGTGATGGAAATTTAATAACTTGATGAAAGGTAGACGGAACGACATCCATCTCGTGGATCCATGGTCTCCCAAGAAACATATTGTAAGCCATCTCCATCTCTACCACCTGAAACTTTGTATCTTTGACAACACCTTCTGCGAATGTAGTAAGTATTACTTCCCCTTTCGTCACAATGCTGGAATTGTCGAATCCAGACAAAGTATGCGCCTTTAGTACTAATTTATCTTCAGCTTGCATCTCGTGTAGTACTCTTAGCAGAATAATGTTTACAGAACTACCTGGATCAGCCAAAACTCGTTTCACATTAGTATCATGTACAAGTAGAGATATTACCAGTGCATCGTTATGTGGAGTTAATACGCCATCCGCATCTACATCATCAAATGTAATACTTTCTTCCTCTAAGATATGTCGAACCCTCTTCCCATGGGTAATTGTGACCTTTGAAAATTTATTGGTTGTTGTGTACGTCACACCATTGATTTCTTCACCTCCGCTTATAACATTAACGGTCCTTTTGGGAGAAGGTGGTTTAGGGGGCTCCTGCCTATTCTTCATGTATGCTTGCTTACCTTTCTTACTGAATAATTCGGTGAGATACTCTTGCTTTAATAGAGGATCAACTTCACCTTGTAGCAACCTACAGTCTGCAGTTTTATGACCATGATCGTTGTGAAATTTGCACCAGTGATCAGGATTGCGCCTGTTTGGATTTGATCTCATTTCTTTTGGCCACCGCACCTTATCACCCATGCTTCTTAAAACATGTACGAGCTCGGAAGTGCTTACATTAAAATTATAACTGCCAAATCCTGCCTTCAAGTTTCTATCATCATCCCACAACTCTCACATGTTTCGATCATTCCCAAATCTTGATGATGAGCCCGACTCTCTATTCCTCGATCTATGATCATATCTTGAATTGTCCTGTTTTGATCGTGAATCTTTTCCCGCTAGGCCCATATATGGTTCGTATCTGTTTTTATCAGATAGTATCTTTTCCCGCCCATCTCGAACTCACCTTTTCCCCCTTTTGAGACCGTGAGATAGTATCTTCTTCTATCCTTAGCTTTGTGTTATACCTGTTGTAAACGTTATTTTACGTTGTTGCTGGGAATTCACAAAGACTTTCCTTGAGTCGCCTTGTGGCTTCGAAGCTTTTTTCATTCAAATTACTAGTGAAGGCTATATCTGCCCAATTGTCTGGTACACGCGGTAACGTCATTCTTTCACGCTGGAACCTATCCACGAACTCTCTAAGCAACTCTGAGTCCCCTTTCTTGATTTTGAAAATATCTTCCATTCTTTTTTTGAATTTTTGAGCTCCCGAATGTGCTTTGACAAATGAATCTGCAAGCTCAGCAAAAGAATTTATGAAATTTTTGGGTAAAAGAGAATACCATGTTAATACTCCCTTAGTGAGTGTTTCACCGACTTTTTTGACCAATACTGATTTAATTTCTTATTTGGTGAAGTCGTTGCCTTTTACGCCTGTTGTGAATGCAGTCACGTGGTCTCGTGGATTAGTTGTTCCAACGTATTTTGGAATATCAGGCATTTTGAATTTCTTTAGAATTGGGAGGGGAGCTACACTTGGCTTCCAAGGTTGTTGTGAATATTTATCCATATCTATCCCTTTGATTACGGACGGTACTCCAAGTATTTACTCTATACGGTCACTTTGCTCCTTGAGTTGTTTCTGCAATGTTAATATTAAATTTTGTAAATCAAAATTGACTAAGTTACCTGGTTCTCCATATCATGACTCACTAGGGATTCCACCACTGCCTGAATTAGCAAGCCCAGAATGAGGGTTCTCCAAAGTGTTGTTATTTGGAGTTGGTGTTGGTGGTGCAACAAGTAACTGGCTGACAAAGGCTCCAAGAGCTTTATTGACCTGTTGAGCGATTAGCTTTTGCAAAGCTTCATTGATAGCTTCATCCTTTTCAAATTGAGCATTTGCATTTGAATGAGATCCATCAGGAGAGCCTTCTTGAGACCGTCGAGGGGAGCTTTGTGGGGAAGGGATCAGGGTGAGATCATCCTGTGGATTCCCCTGGAGTTGATGGTTTCCCTGGTTTCCTTGGTTTCCTTGGGTATTGTCATTAATGTTTGACATGGTTGATGCAACAAAAAAAGGTTAGGCTAAGAAAGAATAGATTATCAGATTCCCGGTAACGGAACCAATTTGCTTAACCAAAAAGTGGAATTTCGGTCAAAGCTTTGTTTTAGAAGAACTCAGGTTACTGTTAATCAATGTATAAAATGAATAAAAGAAATTGACTTCGATAATAATAAGATGAACAGAAGCAAACAAAGTAATTCAGTATTTTACAGTGATCTTTTTGTGTGTTTACAAATGATCAGTCTTCTCCTTTTTATAGCTATTTCTAAGGTATATGTTTTGCCTTTGTCATAATAACAATTAAAGGCATTTAATGCTATGTTACAATGGTAATCATTGTAATTCAATACAGATTCTCTAACGTTTCCAATATTTAATGCTTATTAAATATTGTATTTGTACTCTCTTGTGTTGTCAGATTCATTCTCCTTAATTTTTGGATTTAAATAGGTACGAGCGTCGAGTCTTTTGAATATCTGCTCGTGCCTGCTCGTATCTGTTGCGACTCGTGCCTCTTTGTTAATCATCATTCTTTGACCAGTCTTCGTGTCATGACACGTCATCTTTCAATCACTTCAATATGTATAAACTCAATTTTTTCCAATACAATAACTTCTTTAATTCATGTTTAACTCAATATACGTTGTTACCTTTATAGTGGAATAGGACTAAATCCAGGAAGCAGTATTCATGTGGTCAGATTACATGATCAATGTTTATCACGAAAGAAATAAAATACTACCGTACAAAAAAAAAACTTAAAGAATTTTAAAAAAACGTAAAAGAAAAGCAGTTTGTAAAATCCACATTATTCTTCCCAAGAAGTTAGTATTTCTCCTTTAGTTTTATAAATTTAGTTCAATTTATTTTACAAGTTGATATTATTAGTAGTTACTTTTATTTTATTGTGATGTATCTAAATTGATAATGAATCATTGTCCTTCACTTATTAAAGCAAAGCTCTCCGCAAATAAATAATTAAGATGTTTTTCTTATTTCTTTTTCTTCTAACAATTTTGTAGGCACATCAAATATTTTATATATGCATATGAAGAAGTGAATGTCAACATAAAGAATAAGATTAATGGTTCACCTCTCACATGCTTTCCTGATCTCATATAATGAGACTTGAATACCATCTTATAGGACGTAATTTATATATTATACTATATTAAAAACACGAAGGCCCTTAGCGAAATGCCGCTATTTTTTCCCTTTGTAAGTGCATTTTAAGCTGGATGAAACTGAAAATATTAATAAAGTATTTTTGTGGGAGAAAAAATGAAACTGTTTATTGTCACACCTCCTTTTTCCGTACCCGCGAGGGGACAAGGAAGTTTTTTTCAATTAAAGGACAATCGAAACAGAATTGGTTTGTTTATTTCAGAGTCGCCACTTGGGAGATTTAGGGTGTCCCAAGTCACCAATTTAATCCCGAATCGAGGAAAAGAATGACTCCATATTACAGTCTGCGCACCAGAAATTCGGATAAGGAATTCTGTTAACCCGGGAGAAGGTGTTAGGCATTCCCGAGTTCCGTGGTTCTAACACGGTCGCTCAACTGTTATATTCGGCTTGACTATCTGATTTAATACATGTTGAACCTATGTGCAAAATTTAAACTTTTAACCGCTTTTATCATTTACTGTTATTTTTATCAAGAATTGCAACGTTGTGAAAATGTATCTCAAACCGCGTTACAATCAATGTACCCGTGGTCGTCAACACTTTGACTCTGTTGAGATTTGGATTTGGGTCACATCAATGTGCACCCGAGTTTAAGAAAATTAAATTATTAAAGGCGCGCCTAAAGCGACTAGCGTATTTATTTTGGGTAGGACCGTGGAATTTTGCTAAACGGTCCATCCCGAAATCTAAGCAATTTGAAAGCAAATATTTACTGAGGGCCCCGCATTTTGTATTTTTATTTGGCGAGGCTCATCTCATTCTTATTTTTTAAAAGGAATTTGCAACGTCATGGATACGCATCTCGAACCACGTCACAATCAATGTACCCGTGATTAGAAACGCATTTCGACTCCGTTGAGATTTGGATTTGGGTCACATAAATGTGCACCCTAATTTAAGAAGGTAAGATTTATTAAGGCGCGTCCTAAAGAGACTAACGTATTGTTATTTTAGGAAGAGGCCGTGAAGGTTCATTAAATGGCCAAATCCAAAGTCTAGTCAATGGTGATGCATTTTATTGAGGGCCCCGGCGATTTTGTGATTTATTTGGCGAGGCTCGTCTCATTTTTATTTTTAAAGGATAAACCTATAGTGATTACATTTTTCTATTAAGTTCGTCTCTAAAATAAAAGAAAATCTCTTAATTATTTACATGCTAAAAAAAACGTAACTTATTAGTTATTAGTTTACGGCTAATGCGAATGGAAAATTGCGATCGAGTTTGTACAAAGAAAAACTGCTTTCATTTTTATATTCTGTTATTCAATAATACTAGAACATGAGATTGACCATAATATCAAAACAGATTAATTATTCTTCGATTAATTTAAACTAACATTATTAGATGAAGAAAGTATACATATGCAACCTCATTATTCATTAATCATTCAACTACATCTTTATATGAAGAAAGAAAAAATTATATTCAACCACAAATCTAAACAGGAGGAATCCAACAGGAACAAAGCCTGATTAATATTTCATTTTTTTTGCTTCAAGACGAGATTGTACAAATGTGTACCTGGAAACAGCAGTACAAGAACAAAAGAAGGAGAAGTCAGCAACAATAATACCACAGCAACAGCAGATTCAGCAACACCGCAAACCAGTAACAACCAGTAGAATAACCCAGCAACAGATTGAAAACTCAGCAATACCAAGGTGCAATTGCAGTCAAAGCAGAAGAGAGAAAAGATACAAGATGCAGTAGTTTCGGATTTTTGAATAACACTCGAAAAAAGCAAACGGAAATTATTTGAGTGAAAGTTCAAATTACATTTCTCTTTTACTCCCAAAATGTTTCAAGTATGTCCGCTCTCAAGTGTAAAAATCTGTTTAATGTTCAAGTTCAAGTATTAAAACTCTCTCCCCAAAATCCTCTCCTCTTATGTTCAAGTCCTCTTTAATGTTCAACAATAACTCTTATTTATAGCAAGACCTTGTCTTGAATTCCCAACCCCAAATTATTCCTCCAATGGCATGCTTTTTCCCCACTATTAAATGTCTTCTTTATTTTAAACCTTGTCCCCCATGTCTTCATTAAATGAATACAATATTCCCTCCCATTATAATTTGTCTCTCATGCCTACATTAAATAAGTACAATATTCCCTCTCATTATAATTTGTCTTGTCCCCCATTATATTAAACAAGTACATCAAAAACCCCACCCCATTATATTTTGTCCTCCATGCTTAACATAAAGAATCAAAATAATGTTCAATTACCAAACTACCCCTCCGACCTTATTGCAATTACAAATCTACCCCCGAATGCAATGCAATTTACCAAATTACCCCCATCAGCTCTAAACACTCAATTAATCATAACTTGACCAAAATATAATCAAGATGACCAATTTTTCAAAAATCTTCAACAACAATTATATGAACACGATGAACAACACAACTCAAAATTAATGGAATGAATTAACCATATCGGGAACCAATCCTAGTTAATTTAGACCATGAATGTATGAGCAAGGATACAACAATATTAACAAAAATATATGATTCAAATTAAATCAACAAATCAAAAACAAACATAAACTCACATTACATCACTGGATTTAAACATGAACTTCAAACAAAGATGAACATGAACTAAATCTATTTTTCAAACAACAAACATGACGGATTCAAACGATTCAAACAACATTAATAATTTCTGGAAAATACATAACACATGAAACAAATTGAAGAAATAATTAATTAAATTTCAATTTGAATCTAACAAACATTAAACTAACAAATATTTATCTAAACAACAATACAAACATGAAATAACATGAAAAACAATTAATTAATCTTTCATTTGAAATCTGAAAATTAATTTAACAAAGCACATGAACAAACTAAAAAAAAAATTAATTCAAGCGATAGACATGAACAAAACAAACATTTGCCGATTTTAGATTCGAAAATATCAAAACATAATATGGACAAACATAAAACTCAAAATCTACTAACCGGATAGAACGACATACGTACGGACTGTTTTGACGACCAAAGCATCGAACGAATGACGATGAACTTGGGTGGAAACAATCTGTTCGGAAATGAATCTCGCACCAAGATAACTTGACGCCGAAGACGATCGAAGAAAGGACGACCAAAGAAGCGTGGCAGCCCGTCACAAGAAGATGGATGAAGCAGAAGGCAGCAGCACCCCGGAGAAACAGTGGTCGTTGCTACAGCGTCGCCTGGTCCTTGAACGTGAAGCAGCTGGGGCACGTTTGGTTGTTTGGATGGAGGAGATGAAGGCAGAAGAAGCAGCTCGGAGGAAGGCAGCCATGGCGATGAGCCTCGACGAAGCTGGAACAGCAGCGTCGGGGCAGCAGCAGCGGTGGCGCGACAGGTTTTGGTCGTGACGAAGCAGCGGCGACGGGGCTTCGAACAACAGAAGGAGTAAACAACGGGCTAGTCGACGCAGCAAGCAGAAGCAACTGGTGGTGACGACGGACTGTTTTGACGGAGAAGATGAAGCTCGACCAAACGACGACGAACTGGAGCAACCATGGTGGACGAAGAAGATGAAGTGCTTGGGCAGCAGCTGTTTGGACGTGAAAGAGCAGAAGCAGCGGGTTGTTTGGACGACGAGGGTGTGTCAATGAAGAAGGTAAAGGGCAGCCATGGATGCTTGGGGTGGTTTAGTTTTGAAGAAGAGGAAGATGGAGGGGGGAGGCGGATGTTAGTGTTAGGGTTTTTGTTTTCTTATTTTTTGTTTTGTTTTTTATGTTTAGACCAAAAAAATGAAGAAGGGGGTTGGGTATTGGGTTAATGGGGCGGACCGGGTCGACCCATGTGGAGATGGACTGGGTCATGGAGAAGGTTGGACAATTGTTTGGGTCTGGGGTTGAATTTTGAAAAAGTGGCCCAATCCGATTATTCTTTGTATTTTTGTTCTCTTTTCTTCTTTTATTTTCTAAAACTAAATTATAAAAATACTTAAATTATTATTAAGAACTAAATCAAGTTATAAAAGCGCAAAGTAACTCCCAATAATAATTAACGCACAATTAAGTAATAATTAAGCATAAAATTGTATATTTGGACATTAAATGCAAAAAATGCATATTTTTGTAATTTTTAATTTTTGTAAAACTAATTTAATTACTAAAAATTGTAGAATTAAATCCTACATGCAAAATGCGACATATTTTCGTATTTTTTATTAATTTAACAAATAAGCAAACACAGACAAATACAAATAATTATCCGAAAATATCACAAAATCTCACAAAATTGCACACCAAGGAAAATCATTTGATTTTGAATTTTTTGGGAGTAATTCTCATATAGGGCAAAAATCACGTGCTTACAGCTGCCCCTCTTTGCCCGGAGACACGAAGGGTTTTCGTGCAAAGATAAAGCGAGCGATTTTTGCCCATCCGAGTACTCCGTGTGAAGCATTTTTTGAAAAAAGATTTAACCGAACCTTTGCTTCAAAGGTTTCCTACATATCCCTGGCTAAAGGGGAATCAGGTTAATGTAGTTCGGGAAGTTTTGATAGCTGGGACTACCATGGGACTGCAATGTTACTGCTGTTGCATGCTGTTATCACTGCTTACCGTTCTCCTTGTTACACCGTGTTTAAAAGAAAACAAGAAGCTAGGCTAGACTGTAACTTGTTCTTGTTGCCTTGCTTTCTTGTCTGCTTGCGTTTCCTCCGGTGCTTTTCTTCCTTTTGACCCATGCACTTGAGTTTGTGTTGCGACCTCTTGTTGCAACTTTTTGCTTCCCGGTGCTGGGGATTTTTATTGTTTCCTGCTGGGGATTCCTGCTGTAACCCTCTGTTTTATTGTCCTCTGACTTGATCTTGAAATGTACGCCTCTGTTCTATGGGCGGGCTCCCAACTTCAACACTTGAAAATTAAAGACTGAAATGTATGCCTCTGTTATCTGGGCGGGCTCCCAACTTCAACGCTTGAAATATAAAGACTGAATGTATGCCTCTGTTCTATGGGCGGGCTCCCAACTTCAACACTTGAAAAGTAAAGACTGAATGTATTCCTCGGTTATTATGGGCGGGCTCCCAACTTCAACACTTGAAAGTAAAGACTGAATGTATTCCTCTCGTTATACAGGTGGGCGCCTGGCTTCAAACAACAACTTAGGAGGAAATGCCTCTCTTATGGGTAAAACTAAACTTAGGAAGTGTGTCTCCTATTGGTAAAGACGTGGAATGTATTCCCTTGTTATACAGGTGGGCGCCTAATATATGAAATGAACAGACAAAAAGTATTCCTCTCGTTATTCAGGTGGGCGCCTGTCTTCAACAACAATTTAGAAAATAAAATCCTATTCGAGGGCGGATGAACCCAAAATATCCTATTCGAGGGCGGATGAACCCAAAATATCATATTCGAGGGCGGATGAACCCAAAATATCCTATTCGAGGGCGGATGAACCCAAAATATCCTATTCGAGGGCGGATGAACCCAAAATATCCTATTCGAGGGCGGATGAATCCAAAATATCCTATTCGAGGGCGGATGAACCCACAATATCCTATTCGAGGGCGGATGAACCCACAATATCCTATTCGAGGGCGGATGAACCCAAAATATCCTATTCGAGGGCGGATGAACCCAAAATATCCTATTCGAGGGCGGATGAACCCAAAATATCCTATTCGAGGGCGGATGAACCCAAAATATCCTATTCGAGGGCGGATGAACCCAAAATATCCTATTCGAGGGCGGATGAAACCAGAATATCCTATTCGAGGGCGGATGAACCCAGAATATCCTATTCGAGGGCGGATGAACCCAAAATATCCTATTCGAGGGCGGATGAACCCAAAATATCCTATTCGAGGGCGGATGAACCCAAAATATCCTATTCGAGGGCGGATGAACCCAAAATATCTTATTCGAGGGCGGATGAACCCAAAATATCCTATTCGAGGGCGGATGAACCCAAAATCAAAAACTTGGAATTGTCTTACCTCCGACTGTCTTTCTTAGAATCGTGTTGTCTTGCTATATCTTAAAACTTGAATTGATTTCCTCGTTCCTTCGAGAAAATTTTTGACAAATGGCAAAAAAATTTCTGCCCCAATTTTGGTGCTTTTCCTTGTGGCATGTTTTTTCGCCATTAACAAGATTTCCTTTTCCTGCTTCAAATCAAAGAAAATTTGTTAGTTTTAACACATGGTGAGTGGTCGTGCCACTCCTGTTGGGGATGGTTTTTCCCTTTCCCTCTTCCCCGCTTTGTGCTTCATTACGCTATCAAAACTTGCTGGGGATTATTTTGCTGGGAATGAATTTTCCTTTTTTTTTCCTTCCCCACATCTTGATGATCTGTTGGGGACCCTCTTGGAATTAGGTCCATAATTTTCTCAATTGTTGTTTTCCTGTTTTTCTCCAACTTCCCTTGGAAATTTGGTCCTCTTGGGATCTAGACCCATTCAACATTTGGTCTTGCGACCAACTTCTTTTCGCTTTATCGCCTTATCTTTGGCCTGTCCTATTCGCATTTTGCTTTGCATCATTTTGGCAACTGGTAGTAAGCTCTGAAAATCCTTTTCAAAAACAAACTGCTGGGGAGGTAAAGTCTTTAAACCAAAAAATGAAAAAGTGATGATTTCAAAAAATAGAAAAACAAAAGAAATCTTCCTGAACAAATGCTGGGGAAAAGGAAAGAAAAGAACTTATCTGAATGATATAACTGATCCCAACGATCATGTCGTGCATTCCGGATTAATCAACCCAGTCTATTTGTATCAATCAACCTTTCGGACGGCCTCATGTTGCTGGGGATAAACAGGTACTCAACTCTTTGCCAAATGCGGATTCTTTCCGCCAATCTTGTCTTCTCACCTCATAGTGCCCTTCGAGGGGTTTTCGCTAATAAGACTTTCTCATTTTATTTTTCTCATCTTTCGTCGCCTTATGGTGCCTGTGAAGGTTTTCACCGATAAGACTCTCTCATTTTATTTTTTCTCATCTTTCGTCGCCTTATGGTGCCTGTGAAGGTTTTCACCGATAAGACTATCATTTTATTTCTCTCATCTTTCGTCGCCTTATGGTGCCTGTGAAAGTTTTCACCGATAAGACTCTCTCATTTTATTTTCCAGCTGGGGATTGGAGTGCTGCCGATATGACTCTCTCTGCTGGGGATTCTTTCGGCTATCAATTCATTTCCAGCTTATGATCTTCTTCCCTGCTGGGGATCAAAGTGTTATTCTCGACTTCCATTTGCATTGATTTAACACTTCTCGGATACTGATCGGGAGGTCTTTTTTGGACGTCAATATGGGTTAAAGAAAAGGGGTAACAAGAGGTTCAAAATGATTTTGATGGGTAAAACATTACAACTCTCGGAATCAACTTTTGCCCCAGTTTTTCTTGCTTGGGGATTTTTTTTTTGTTTACACTATGACCGATCCGTGAGGAGCCTACGTATCCTTCTTTGGGGAATCAGGTCAAACGTAGTTCCCAATTCCTTGTTTTTTTTTGTGACTTTTCTTTTGTTCTTATTATCATTACTTTTTTTTTCTTCTCTTTTTCTTTCATTTTCATTACTGATTCCAAAAGAGGGGTATGAAAAAAATAAATAAGGCTCAAAAGGGGAAGCAAAGGTTAAAGTGTTTGGATAGAAGAAAGAATTGCCTCCGTCATTTCATTCTCTGATAAATGTTAAATACAAACAAACAACAATTACAATCATACATAATATCTCTTAACTGCGTCAGAATTGATAGCCATGTCGACGCAGTTCCCTTCGATATTTGTTGATCACAAAGCGTCATTGGGCTTGCTCTGTTTAGATTGCAATAATCAACACACACCCGGATTTTCCATCTCCCTTTTTTTTTTTTTTTACACTGGCACCACATTAGCCAACCAATCAGGATATCGAGCGACCCGAATAACCTTAGCATTCAGCTGTTTGGTTACTTCTTCCTTAATCTTCACACTTACGTCGGTTTTGGACTTCCTCAATTTTGCTTGACGGGGGGAAATGCCGGGTCAGTGGGCAATTTTTGAACCACTAAATTGGTGCTTCAACCCGGCATGTCGTCGTATGACCATGCAAAATGTTTTGAATTCAGTAAGTGCTTTGATTAGTTCTTCCCTGATGTTTGGTTCCATATGGACGCTTATCTTAGCTTCCCTGATGTCATCCGCATCCCCTAGATTGACAGCTTCCGTGTCAGTTGGGCTCTTTTTTCAAATTCAAATTAGCTCAACTCTCTGTTAATTTCTTCGGAGGCTTCATCCTTATCGTATTCCGACTTATCATCACAATCTTGTACTATAAGTTCGAAATCAGATTGATTTTTTTAGACTAGGTTGAAGATCCGTCGTGCATGCCATGTCATTAGAACCAGTATAAAGAGAACTGTTCAGAAGAGAAAAATAAGAAGAAAAATTAAAACAAAATAAGGAATGAGGAAAAAAACTTTCACTTTATTAAAATACGGGATAGCAAGGTTTCACACTTTGGCGAGCACAAGAAAGATCTGGATTACAACCCTGGAATAATCCAGACAACAAAAAAGAAAATCAGAGCCCACTACCAAGACTCCCTTCGTATAGGAAGAGGAGTAGCCATTCAATTGTTGATTTTTGCTTTCAACCCCACAAACTGCACATCTGCCTCGTTGGACCCTTTTCCAACACCATAACTCGCTTGTCATCCACCTTTTCCAACTATACCCCGCTTTTCCACGGGTTAACATTTCTTTTGAACCGACACGGATCATCATCACTGTTTGTGAGGGTTTCTTTAGCTCCCCTCCTCCGTGCACTAGCTCAATCATGTGGGTTTCAAGGTGTGCCGACAACGGGTTCTGATTGATGTTGGGCGCCTCTGGTGTCTGAACCTCAATCTTGTTAGTGTCAATAAGATTTTGTACTGCATGTTTCAACTTCCAACACTTCTCGGTATCATGTCCGGGAGCCCCCGAACAATACTCACAGCTTACCGAGTGGTCCATATTTTTGGGAAGGGGATTTGGCAATCTGGGCTCAACAGGACTCAACAAGCCTAACTGCCTTAATTTGTGGAACACTGCAGTATAGGTTTCTCCCAACTCAGTGAATGTTCTTTGTATTCTTTCATTTCTGAAAGCCTGATTTCCCCGGAAACCTGCCCCTTGAGGGTTCCTGTAAGCTCTTGGCGGTCGATAGGTGTTTTGCGATGGTGTATGTGTGTTCTGGGGAGCCGGCGTGCGCCATTGCGGGCGAAGTGTGATTCTTGGGGTGGATAGTAGTGATGTGGTGGGTTGTATAGATAGTTTGGCCTGTGAGGTCTGGGTTTGTTGTAGTGTGGCTTGCCAGACCCGGACCAACTGCCTGCCTCGATCGTGGCAATTTCTTCTTTCTTTCTTCTCAGCGCACCTCCCGTGCCGTTCTGAATAGCCTGGGTCGTTGCTTTGAGTGCTAAGTAATTCAGGATTTTGTCAGACCTCAGACCCTCTTCTATCATGACCCCTATCTTCACCACCTCGTTGAAGGATTTTCCAACCGTCGTCACCAAGTGACCAAAGTAGGTTGGATCCAATGTTTGCAAGAAATAGTCCACAATCTCTCCCTCTCTCATGGGAGGATCGACTCTGGCCGCTTGCTCTCTCCAGCGGAACCCGAACTCGCGAAAACTTTCCCCGGGTTTCTTCCCGGTCCTCAACAATGTGAGACGGTCAGGAACTATCTCGAGATTGTATTGGAAATGACCCGCGAAAGCCTGTGCCAGATCATCCCAAGTGTACCATCTGCTGGAATCCTGCCTGGTATACCATTCTAGTACAGATCCGCTCAGACTTTGGCCGAAATAAGCTATCAGCAGCTCATCTTTGCTGTCTGCCCCTCTCATTTTGCTACAGAATCCCCGCAAATGTGCCATGGGATCACCGTGCCCTTCATATAAATCAAACTTAGGCATCTTGAACCCAGCCGGGAGTTGGACGTCCGGGAAAGGGCATAGATCTTTGTAAGCCACGCTGACTTGGTTGCCCAATCCGTGCAGGTTCCTGAAGGACTGCTCCAGGCTTTTGAACTTCCTCAATACCTCATCCTGTTCAGGGGCTTTAACCGGCTTTTCAATCTCTGCCGGTACCTCCAAGTGCGGATTGTAGGCCTGTGGTTCGGGGGCATGGAATGTAGGCTCAGGGGGATAGTATTGCGTATCGTAAGCCTGAAACAACGGCTCGCTGGAGGATCTTTGCAACATGGCTGGCGGAGGTGCCCCGATGATGGGGACGATTGGCGGAGGAGGGTTTTGTTTGGGTGGTGGAGCTTGGGGATTATAGGAAGTATCCCCTTGGTAGTATTGGGCAACGGGGAAACTCGTTGAAGGGTCGAGTAAAGGGTATTCCGGTGTGTGTCCCGGTGGGGAAGTAGGAGTGACGAGTGGTTCGGGCCCCTTTTGCGCCTTAGCCATGACTAGCTGCATTTCATGCATTTCCAATCTCATTTTTTCTATATTGGCCATCACCTCCTTTAGCATCTGATGTGCCGTCCTTTCCGACTCAACACTATTTTCTGAGCCAGTCATGCTTTCTGGTATAATCCCTTTTGATCTTGTTTGATAATGGTATGGTGCCAGTACGCTTTAACAACTAACTGTTTGGATTTGGACAAACAACAAACTTGTTAGCGTTAAAGTTTTAACAGATATTGCAATTGCATGTTGGGGAACGCAATATTCTTAGGCAGTTAACCATTTCTAACATGTTTTATTTTTCTACCGCGTGCATCCTCCCGCGTGAAACACTTCATTCCACCCTTTTTTATTTATTCTTTGTGCCTTTTTTATTTATTCACTTTCTTTTTCTTTTTTTCTTTTTTTTGTTGTGGTCGAATCTTATGGAGATTGCCTACGTATCATGCCCCCGCATGAATCAGACCTTGCGTAGTTCGGACCAATAAAAGATAAACAATAATAAACATTTTTTCAATTTTCATATTAGAACAAACTGGGTTTCAAAGGTTCGAAGATGACCTACAAACTCGAAAATCAAACAACCCGCATATTTTAATCAAAAGATTTACAAACTCAAAAAAAAAATGGCCAGCTTCCTTTCTCCGTTTGACAAATGCAACCGAACGGTTATTTTTTGCAAACGTGGCCCCCTCCAAATTTCACATGAATTTGAGGCCGGGGAGGATTATTTTATGACACTTTACAAATTTGTCCGTTCTTTTACGAAAATAGTCTTTCGACAACTGAAAGATACTCTAAGGCTATTTCGGCAAGAACGGTTTAAGACGCGGCCGAAGCTGGCTCGGCTTATTTTTGACTAAAAAAAAGATTCAAACGGTATTCATCTAACCGCTGACTCTTTGTTTGTTTTTTTTCAAATTACAGTGAAAACGTGGTGTTGCAAACACGTCCCTTCAGCGCCTCGGGGACGAAGATCTTTAAGGCTGTGTGGGTCAACTGGACCAAAAATCCTAAACATGACCCAAAAAGTGGCTGTTTATGCAAAGTCAGCCTTCCGGCGTCCCTTTCGGGAACATTCGGCTATTTTTGACAAAAACAGAATTACCCTGACTTATTTATGACTCTTTTTATCATTTTTCAAAAATAGAAAATTCAACATTGCAAACACGGCCTTTCAACGCCTCGGGGACGAAGATTTTTAAGGCTGTGGGGGTCAACTGGACCAAATCTTGAACATGACCCAAAAAGCGGCTGTTTATGCAAAGTCAGCCCTCCGGCGTCCCTTTCGGGAACATTCGGCTATTTTTGACAAAATAGCATCACCCGACTTATTTATGACAAGATTAAAATTTTTGATTTTTGGCTATTTTAGCAAAAGGTGGGGTTGGACCCGATGAGGGTTGCCTACGTATCTCACATCCGGTGAGAATCAAACCCGCGTAGTTCGGGCAAATAAACTATTTTTTGAGAAGACCCTTTTCCATTTTCTATATTTTTTTTCCACAACAAACAAACAAACTATTATTTTTCATTCATAACAAACAAACAAACTAACGTAAAACATAAAACATTCCTTTTTTTTCTTTTTTTTTTCAAAATTTCGGCAGAGTTTCGCCACTACTTGGACATTTGTTTTTTTTTTCTTCTAAAAATAAGTAGTTATATCTCTACACTGTTATTTTCTCATTTTTTCACGATTTTCTAATTTGTGAAAAATGATGACAACATACAAAATCTTTTGAATTTTCATGCTTTTATATATATATATATATATATATAATATATATTTATATATATATATATATATATATATATATATATATATATATATATATATATATATATATATATATATTTTATATATTACTATTATTTTCAAAAATGTGGCATGGGAGACATAAGGATTTCCAAGACTTCTTGGATTCCGCAAATGTTTCCCATGCGCTTTTCCCAAAATATGAAGCATGGGGGACATAGGGAATACCAAGGCTTCTTGAATTCCACAAATGTTCCCCATGCTTAATTAACATAATATCATGCATATCTAAAAAATGTGCAACTTTCTTATTTAACGTGATCAGCATGATAAGGAGTGCCATTTGTCCTCAACTATCATTGGTCCGCCCAAATGAACCCTTGAATAAATACAACATGTAGCACATAGGATGCCTTAAGATGGTCCATTATTTTCAGGTTGCTTGTCCTAGACGGACCCAACCCCTGTGTTGAGTCCCCTAAGTCAAATGCAACGTGATGCAAATAAGCGTTCCTACTAGGGATCCGGCATGAAGTCACGTTATTCTATGTTCAAAACCTGGGTCGGTGTTCTAGACAGTGTACCCGAGCGGACAACTCGAGCTGAGGAAGGAGCTCCTTTCCGGGAACCAAAAGGCCAGCCGGCTTAGAAACTTTCCGAGCCTCTTTTATTTAGGGTACGACACTAACAGAATAGGGAGTCTCAACCAGTAAGCACATCCCCAGAGGTAAGAAGAGAAGGGTTTCGGCACAGTTTATATACAGTTCAAATAATATCAAAGCGGTAAAAGTAGCATTTTGCACATTTAGGCTAAAACAAATAATAATAAAATCAGATAA
The DNA here is from genome assembly GCF_000393655.2 of Nicotiana sylvestris. NCBI lineage: Eukaryota > Viridiplantae > Streptophyta > Magnoliopsida > Solanales > Solanaceae > Nicotiana > Nicotiana sylvestris. The sequence goes on from NC_091058.1 coordinate 63,633,446, forward strand.
TAAATAAAGCTCGAATTTCTAACCCTGAACCATTGGTTTTGGATTTAGTCCCCAGCAGAGTCGCCAGAGCTGTCACACCTCCTTTTTCCGTACCCGCAGAGGGTACAAGGGAGTTTTTTCCAATTAAAGGACAATCGAAACGGGATTTGTTTATTTATTTCAGAGTCGCCACTTGGGAGATTTAGGGTGTCCCAAGTCACCAATTTAATCCCGAATCGAGGAAAAGAATGACTCCATATTACAGTCTGCGCACCAGAAATCCGGATAAGGAATTCTGTTAACCCGGGAGAAGGTGTTAGGCATTCCCGAGTTCCGTGGTTCTAACACGGACGCTCAACTGTTATATTCGGCTTGACTATCTGATTTAATACATGTTGAACCTATGTGCAAAATTTAAACTTTTAACCGCTTTTATCATTTACTGTTATTTTTATCAAGAATTGCAACGTTGTGAAAATGTATCTCAAACCGCGTTACAATCAATGTACCCGTGGTCGTCAACACTTTGACTTCATTGAGATTTGGATTTGGGTCACATCAATGTGCACCCGAGTTTAAGAAAATTAAATTATTAAAGGCGCGCCTAAAGCGACTAGCGTATTTATTTTGGGTAGGACCGTGGAATTTTGCTAAACGGTCCATCCCGAAATCTAAGCAATTTGAAAGCAAATATTTACTGAGGGCCCCGCAATTTTGTATTTTTATTTGGCGAGGCTCATCTCATTCTTATTTTTAAAAGGAATTTGCAACGTCATGGATACGCATCTCGAACCACGTCACAATCAATGTACCCGTGATTAGAAACGCATTTCGACTCCGTTGAGATTTGGATTTGTGTCACATAAATGTGCACCCTAATTTAAGAAGGTAAGATTTATTAAGGCGCGTCCTAAAGAGACTAACGTATTGTTATTTTAGGAAAAGGCCGTGAAGGTTCATTAAATGGCCAAATCCAAAGTCTAGTCAATGGTGATGCATTTTATTGAGGGCCCCGGCGATTTTGTGATTTATTTGGCGAGGCTCGTCTCATTTTTATTTTTAAAGGATAAACCTATAGTGATTACATTTTTCTATTAAGTTCGTCTCTAAAATAAAAGAAAATCTCTTAATTATTTACATGCTAAAAAAACGTAACTTATTAGTTATTAGTTTACGGCTAATGCGAATGGAAAATTGCGATCGAGTTTGTACAAAGAAAAACTGCTTTCATTTTTATATTCTGTTATTCAATAATACTAGAACATGAGATTGACCATAATATCAAAACAGATTAATTATTCTTCGATTAATTTAAACTAACATTATTAGATGAAGAAAGTATACATAAGCAACCTCATTATTCATTAATCATTCAACTACATCTTTATATGAAGAAAGAAAAAATTATATTCAACCACAAATCTAAACAGGAGGAATTCAACAGGAACAAAGCCTGATTAATATTTCATTTTTTTGCTTCAAGCCGAGATTGTACAAATGTGTACCTGGAAACAGCAGTACAAGAACAAAAGAAGGAGAAGTCAGCAACAATAATACCACAGCAACAGCAGATTCAGCAACACCGCAAACCAGTAACAACCAGTAGAATAACCCAGCAACAGATTGAAAACTTAGTAATACCAAGGTGCAATTGCAGTCAAAGCAGAAGAGAGAAAAGATACAAGATGCAGTAGTTTCGGATTTTTGAATAACACTCGAGAAAAGCAAACGGAAATTATTTGAGTAAAAGTTCAAATTGCATTTCTCTTTTACTCTCAAAATGTTTCAAGTCTGTCTGCTCTCAAGTGTAAAAATCTGTTTAATGTTCAAGCTCAAGTATTAAAACTCTCTCCCCAAAATCCTCTCCTCTTATGTTCAAGTCCTCTTTAATGTTCAACAATAACTCTTATTTATAGCAAGACCTTGTCTTGAATTCCCAACCCCAAATTATTCCCCCAATGGCATGCTTTTTCCCCACTATTAAATGTCTTCTTTATTTTAAACCTTGTCCCCCATGCCTTCATTAAATAAATACAATATTCCCTCCCATTATAATTTGTCTCTCATGCCTACATTAAATAAGTACAATATTCCCTCTCATTATAATTTGTCTTGTCCCCCATTATATTAAACAAGTACATCAAAAACCCCACCCCATTATATTTTGTCCTCCATGCTTAACATAAAGAATCAAAATAATGTTCAATTACCAAACTACCCCTCCGACCTTATTGCAATTACAAATCTACCCCCGAATGCAATGCAATTTACCAAATTACCCCCATCAGCTCTAAACACTCAATTAATCATAACTTGACCAAAATATAATCAAGATGACCAATTTTTCAAAAATCTTCAACAACAATTATATGAACACGATGAACAACACAACTCAAAATTAATGGAATGAATTAACCATATCGGGAACCAATCCTAGTTAATTTAGACCATGAATGTATGAGCAAGGATACAACAATATTAACAAAAATATATGATTCAAATTAAATCAACAAATCAAAAACAAACATAAACTCACATTACATCACTGGATTTAAACATGAACTTCAAACAAAGATGAACATGAACTAAATCTATTTTTCAAACAACAAACATGACGGATTCAAACGATTCAAACAACATTAATAATTTCTGGAAAATACATAACACATGAAACAAATTGAAGAAATAATTAATTAAATTTCAATTTGAATCTAACAAACATTAAACTAACAAATATTTATCTAAACAACAATACAAACATGAAATAACATGAAAAACAATTAATTAATCTTTCATTTGAAATCTGAAAATTAATTTAACAAAGCACATGAACAAACTAATAAAAATTAATTCAAGCGATAGACATGAACAAAACAAACATTTGCCGATTTTAGATTCGAAAATATCAAAACAGAATATGGACAAACATAAAACTCAAAATCTACTAACCGGATCGAACGACATACGTACGGACTGTTTTGACGACCAAAGCATCGAACGAATGACGATGAACTTGGGTGGAAACAATCTGTTCGGAAATGAATCTCGCACCAAGATAACTTGATGCCGAAGACGACCGAAGAAAGGACGACCAAAGAAGTGTGGCAGCCCGTCACAAGAAGATGGATGAAGTAGAAGGCAGCAGCACCCCGGAGAAACAGTGGTCGCTGCTGCAGCGTCGCCTGGGCCTTGAACGTGAAGCAGCTGGGGCACGTTTGGTTGTTTGGATGGAGGATATGAAGGCAGAAGAAGCAGCTCGGAGGAAGGCAGCCATGGCGATGAGCCTCGATGAAGCTGGAACAGCAGCGTCGGGGAAGCAGCAGCGGTGGCACGACAGGTTTTGGTCGTGACGAAGCAGCGACGACGGGGCTTCGAACAACAGAAGGAGTAAACAACGGGCTGGTCGACGCAGCAAGCAGAAGCAACTGGTGGTGACGACGGACTGTTTTGACGGAGAAGATGAAGCTCGACCAAACGACGACGAACTGGAGCAACCATGGTGGACGAAGAAGATGAAGTGCTTGGGCAGCAGCTGTTTGGACGTGAAAGAGCAGAAGCAGCGGGTTGTTTGGACGACGAGGGTGTGTCGAAGAAGAAGGTAAAGGGCAGCCATGGATGCTTGGGGTGGTTTAGTTTTGGAGAAGAGGAAGATGGAGGGGGGAGGCGGATGTTAGTGTTAGGGTTTTTGTTTTCTTATTTTTTGTTTTGTTTTTTATGTTTAGACCAAAAAAAATGAAGAAGGGGGTTGGGTATTGGGTTAATGGGGCGGACCGGGTCGACCCATATGGAGATGGACTGGGTCATGGAGAAGGTTGGACAATTGTTTGGGTCTGGGGTTGAATTTTGAAAAAGTGGCCCAATCCGATTATTCTTTGTATTTTTGTTCTCTTTTCTTCTTTTATTTTCTAAAACTAAATTATAAAAATACTTAAATTATTATTAAGAACTAAATCAAGTTATAAAAGCGCAAAGTAACTCCCAATAACAATTAACGCACAATTAAGTAATAATTAAGCATAAAATTGTATATTTGGACATTAAATGCTAAAATGCAAAAAATGCATATTTTTGTAATTTTTAATTTTTGTAAAACTAATTTAATTACTAAAAATTGTATAATTAAATCCTACATGCAAAATGCGATATATTTTTGTATTTTTTATTAATTTAACAAATAAGCAAACACAGACAAATACAAATAATTATCCGAAAATATCACAAAATCTCACAAAATTGCACACCAAGGAAAATCATTTGATTTTGAATTTTTTGGGAGTAATTCTCATACAGGGTAAAAATCATGTGCTTACATTTATGACCAAAAAAAAGGAGAAAGAAGAAGAGAATAAGTGAAATACGACTTCTTCAATTAATATCCATAACAAAAGGTGATTTTCGTAGGTTAAAAAAAGAAAAGAAGAAATAAAAGGAGGATAAGTAGGAAACATGTCACGACCCAGATTTTCCACCCTCGGGAGTCGTGATGGCACCTACTAATGGGAGCCAGGCAAGCCAAACCTTAACTACCTACTACACTTTCATATTGCTTCATTTTAACAAACACGAGGCGATAACATGAACAATGGAATTTTAAGTAAATAAGCGGAAGTCAACAATTATATAACTTAAGGTTGTGTCTATTACAACTTTAAAAACCTCAATACCCCAAAATCTGATGTCACATTTGTAAGCACGTGATTTTTGCCCTATATGAGAATTACTCCCAAAAAATTCAAAAATAAAATAATTTTCCTTGGGGTGCAATTTTTGTGATATTTTTGTTTCTATTTGTATGTTTGTCTGTGCATGTTTATTTGTTAAATTATTAAAAATACAAAAATATGTCGCATTTTGCATGTAGGATTTAATTATACAATTGTTAGTAATTAAATTTGTTTTACAAAAAATTAAAAATTACAAAAATAGGCATCGTTTGCATTTTTAGCATTTAATGTCCAAATATACAATTTTATGCTTAATTATTACTTAATTGTGCGTTAATTGTTATTGGGAGTTAATTTGCGCTTTTATAACTTAATTTAGTTCTTAATAATAATTTAAGTATTTTTATAATTTAGTTTTAGAGATATAAAAGAAGAAAAGAGAGCGAAAATATAAAGAAAGTCGGAATTGGGCCTCTTCTTCGATTTCAAGTCACAGGCCCAAAAAATAGCCCAATCTTCCCAAACGACCCAGTCCATTTCGAACTGGGTCGAACCAATCCATACCAAAAGACCCCAAACCCCCTTTTCTTTCATTTTTCATAAAAAAACAAAACAAAAAAACAAAATAAACCAAAAAACCTAAGACTACCCGCACCCCCCCCCCTCTTCTTCTTCCTCTCTTTATCTCTTCTTCTCCAAAGAGCTCAAAGCCCCTCCCATGGCTGCCCCTCTCCCGTTCCCTTCATCCCCACGCCACACACACAACCACGTCGACAACACACACACACACAACCACGGCGACGTAACACACACACACCCGCTACCCGTGTTTCTTCTTCTTCAAGATCGCGATGGTTTCTTCTTCTTCAAGTTCATGTCGCTTATTGTTTCTTCTTCCTCGACACATGCTGCCCGCCATGGCTGCGTCTACAGATCTTCAAAATGATCAAAAGATCTCATCATTGCTGTCCGCCATGGCTGCGTCTCCAAGCTCTTCAAACGAGCACGAGATCCCGTCGTATTGTTGCCCGTTGTTTCTTCTTCTTCGCTCGTCGCTACTGCTGCTTCTCCTTCTTCATCCGGTGAGTAGCTCCAGCCATGGCCGCTGCCACTCTGCCATGGACAACCACCAAACGACACCTGAACAAGACGACCATCTAGCTTCGGACTGCTGTTGCGTTCTTCACTGTCCATTTGCTGCTGCCCGCGCTCCTTATCCTCCAAGATCACGTTGGATTCTTCTTCTCCAAGATCATGTCATTGTTGCTGTTGCGTTTCTTCATTGTTCGCGCTGCTGCCATGCTTCCTTCTCCGTCCTTTTCCAAACAAACAAACTACTTTTCGTTCGAGTTCGTCGTCGCTTCGATCCGGTTAGTAGATTTGAGTTTCATGTTGCCCGTATTTTTGTTTTGATATTCTCGGATCTAAAATCGATAAATATTCGATTCTTGTTTTGTTCGTGTCTATTATTGAATTAATTTTCTAGTTTGTTCATATGTTTTGTTGATTTAATTTTCAGATTTAAATGGAACTTTGATTAATTAGTTTTTCAGTTTATTTCATGTGCTTTTATTTATTTTTGTAAAAAGAGATTCTTAGTTTGATTTTAATGTTGTTAGATTCGAATTGAAATTTAATTAATTGTTTTTCAGTTTATTTCATGTGTTTTATTTGTTTTTGTAAAAGAAATTGTTAGTTTAATTTTTAATGTTGTTATAATCAATTGAAATTTAATTACTTATTTTGGTTTGTTTCATGTGTTTTTATTTATTTTTGTAAAAGAAATTGTTAGTTTAATTTTAATATGGTTAGATTCAAGTTGAAATTCAATCAATTATTTCTTCTTCGGTTTATTTTATTCGTTTAAAAGAATTAAGTTGTAATATAGAAATATGTTAGTTTAATCGCTTGAATCCGTTCTTTGTTGTTTAATTTAGATTTAATTCGTGTTTATTGATTGTTTGAAGTTCGTTTTAATCTAGTGAATTAATGTGAGTTTATGTTTTGGTTTGTAATTTTTGATTTTGTTTGAATCATGAATCTTTGTTATAATATTGTTGGATTTAATTTGAAGATTAATTGATTAGTTGAGTTTTAGTGATTTGAATCTGTTCATTTATTTTGTTTAATTTGAATATATTTGTTTGTTAATATTGTTGAATATGCAAATATATGTGTTGTTAAAAAATTTCGTTCAGTCAAAATAATTCCGATTATTGATTTGTTGTTCATAGTTTAAGTTGGAATTCGTTGATTGAACTGGATTAAGGATTGGTTATAGCTGGTAATTTAATTTTAGGTTCTTAGATAATTTTGAAGTTAAACAGATTTTGAATCGGGGCGTAACAGTAGTTTTAGGGGTAAAACGGGAATTAACCAATTACGGATTATTTAATTATGGTGGGGACCAGACATAATGATAAAAGCAAAAAGGAAAAGGCGCGTAATGATGTCTACTTTACAAAAAGAGGGAACATGGGGCCCACTTTGACTACTTTTCAAAAAGAGGGAACATGAGGGCCCACTTTGACTACTTTTCAAAAAGAGGGAACACGGAGGGCCCACGTTGACTACTTTTACTAAAGTAAAAATGTGAGTAATAATAAAAGTTAAAGGGTGCACATAGTGGAAGGATGGGGTCTTGTTTGGATATATAAGAGGCTCATTTGACACTTAATAGGGGAGGAGAATTTTTTGGGAGAGATAAAAAATTTCAGAACTAAAGAGGAGATAAGAACATACTTTTAATCTTGAAGAAGAGGATGTCTAAAATATCTAAATACTATTTTCCGTATATTCCTGAGTGTGATTTCTGCCTACTGTTTGCTTCCGGGATTTTCAATTGATTTCTTTAATTAACTGTTGGTCCTTTGTTATTGCTTTATTGGGTGGTTGCTGGAATTTCTGTTCGGTTTTCAAGTCTACTACTGGGTTTTCTGACTGTTGATTGTTTGTTGTTGCCGCGTTGTTGCTACTGCTGCTGATCATATTCTTCCTTTCTTTGTATTCAAATACCAGGTACACTACTCTGAATCATTTCAACATATGTATTGAAGATGAAATGAAATGGCCGGAAGATTTAAGTTTTTTTTTTTAATTATAGAATATTCGCATTTTAGTTAAATATTCATTATGTGTCTCATGTTATGTAAATGGTAGAAGTATTTATTTTGTGAAGTATTAAACTGCGGGACTAGTGGATGGGTGTCAGTATGAACACCATAAGTATTAGTTTCGGTTTTGTTAATTTTTTAGCTTAAAATCGCATTCAAATCGTTAGTAAATATTCAATACGGGAAACCGACTTAATTTGAGGGAAGGTTAGTAAACTCTAGATTTGAATTTGCAAATTTTGAAATAGAAGCAATTTGAGTTTTCTTTCTATCTTTAAATTTTGTTAATAACAAAGGCCCGCAAATATTAGGCAAACATAATAGGTCAATAATTTTGTAGAATCTGCAGGCTTACAAAATATTTTCATTTTTTTTTATTATTATTATTTTATTTTTTTTCATCATTTATTTAGTTTTTTTTTTTTTTGAAAAAGAAATTTATAAAAAATAAAAAAAATATTTTTTTTTTTAAAATATTTTCATTTTTTAAGAAAAAAAACTGAAATGATCTTTTAATGGGTGATCAACGTTGCAAGGCTAAGAGCATTAATCCATTAGGTTCGAGTTTGAGCAAGATGAGTCAACGTTTAAGTTTAATAAACTTTTTAATAAGCTTTAGTAATTATGGTTAAATCTAGTTTTAAATGGTTTTGAATAACTAATTTCAATAGTTTTTTTATAACAATGCAAGCTTTAAGTCAGCTATAATCAGGATCTTTTGATTTTTAATTGTCGAACTTCGTAAATATTTTACAATTTCGAATTTTATTTATTTATTTTTAGTAAAATTCCTTTCTATTAATATTTGTCTTAATCTAGCAATTAGTATGTTATGTGTTATTATTTTTAAGCTCGTAATTAATTAGGATTTTCTTTCTTTATTTTAGAGACTAATTTTAATAGAAAAATGTAGTCGCTTTAGGATTTGTCCACTTAAAATAAATGAGATGAGCCTCGCCTAGTAAAATATATAGATTGCGGGGCCCTCACAAATGTATGCATTAAATACTTAGAACATCGGAGTTGGCCGTCTAGAGAAATTTTACGGCCTTTCCCAAAACAACAATACGCTAGTCGTTCTAGGCGCGTCTTTAACAAATCATTTTCTTAAATATGGGTGTGCATTTATGTAACCCAAATCCAAATCTCAACGGAGTCGAAATGTGTCGATAACCATGGGTGCATTGATTGCGACGTGGTCTGAAATACGTTTTCACAATGTTGCAATTCTCCGTAAAATAATAACAATAAATAAATAATAATAAAAGCGGCTAAGGGTTAAAATTTGCACATAAGTTCATAATTGTATAAAATCAGATAATCAAGTCGAACATGACAGTTGAGCGACCGTGCTAGAACCACGGAACTAGGGAATGCCTAACACCTTCTCCCGGGTTAACAGAATTCCTTATCCGGATTTCTGGTGCGCAGACTGTTAAATAGAGTCATTCTTTTCCTCGATTCGGGATTAAATTGGTGACTTGGGACACCCTAAATCTCCCAAGTGGCGACTCTGAAATAAATAAACAAATCTCGTTTCGATTGTCCTTTAATTGGAAAAACTCCCTCTGCGCCCCTGCGGGTACCGGAAAAAGGAGGTGTGACAGCTCTGGCGACTCTGCTGGGGTCAGACCCAGAACCACTGGTTCAGGGTTAGAAATTCGAGCTTTTGATAAACTGTTATAATGTTGCTTTATTATCTGATATTTTCATATGATACGTGCTTAATGTGCAAAATGATGTCTTGTTACCGCTTTGATATTATTTGACTGTATATATAAACTGTGCCGAACCCTTCTCTCTCCACCTCTGGGGATGTGCTTACTGGTTGAGACTCCCTATTTTGTTAGTTTCATACCCTGAAATAAAAAAGAGGCTCGGACAAGTTACTAAGCCGGATGGCCTTTTGGTTCCCGGAAAGTTGCCCCCTCCTCGACTCGAGTTGTCCGCTCGGGTAAGCCAGGTCTAGAACAAAAAAACCCAGGTTTGAAACTTAATATAACAAAACTTCATGCCGGATCCCTAGTAGGAACGATTATTTGCATCATGTTGCATTTGACTTAGGGGACTCAACACAGGGGTTGGGTCTGTCTAGGACTAGCAACCTGAAATGAAAAGACCATCCTGATGCATCCTATTTATGCTGTGCATTTATTTGTTCCAAACCCGCATGTTGACCGGCTTTAATCTCGGGAACGTTGGAAAATTGAAAAAAAAGGGAGAAAAAGAGAGAAATAACAAATAGGGAGTTAATTGATTCTTTAGAAAATCGAGTGTCCAAGTACTATCAGAACTCTGCCGAATTTTTAAAAAAATATTTTACTTTTTAATTTTTTTTATTTACCCATAATAAAAAAATAGAGATAAATAAAAAGCATTCAGTGTAGGAAAGAATCCTTTATTTTAGTTTGCTTTGTTTTCAAAAAAAAAAAAACAGGAAGGAAAAATAGTGGCTTTTGCTAAAAAATGGAAAATATATTTGTTTTCAAAATTAATTGGTTTATTGGCCCGAACTACGCTGGTTTGATTCTCACTGGGTGTGAGATACGTAGGCAACCCTCATCGGGTCCAACCTCCCTTTTTGTAAAAAAATATCCAAAAAGTCTATTTTAATTTTCGTTATAAATAAGTTGGATGATGCCGTTTTTTGCAAAAATAGCCGAATGTTCCTAAACAGAACGCCGGAAGGCTGACATTGCATAAACGGCCATCTTTGGTCATCATTTTTTATTTTTGACCAGTTGACTCTCGCAGCCTTAAATGCTTCGTTCTCGAAGTGCTAAAAGGCCGCATTTGAAAACCGAGCCCATCGTTTTGAAAAAACAAATCTTGGAAAAGAATATAGATAGTTTTATTTTGAGTCAAATAAAAGTTTTTCGTTGGCATAATCACCTTAATAAATGTGCAGGATGAGCACAATACAAAACGAACCCTTTTCAATAATGACCAAGATCCCTTTTGAGCTGCGATTATGGTGGAATGACCTAGGCAAGGAAGGGCAAGACAAAGTAAAGAAGTATCTGAAAGATCTCCCAGATTTGCTAAACATCCAGCCACGGGGTGATATTATCAGATCATTGGTCACTTGCTGGGATTCAGCACATAATGTATTCCACTTCTCGGACTTTGAGCTCTCCCCGATATTTGAAGAAATAGCGGGATACATCGGAAATGATGAAGCTCCGTTAAGGTTCAAGTACTTGATTGCACCCACGGCCGTCACTGTACACCGGTTTCTGGATTCCCTAAAAATACCCCGAACATTTCACCATCCAGATTTTGCAAAAGGTTTCTGCAGTCTCCGCCTCATATATGCTAGATACGGCCACGTGGGCGGGTTCAATAAGCCAGACTTCAAACTATGCAGTAGAGATAACCGACAGAAGTGGGATGAACACAGGCTGGTAGCTTTTATGATAGCTTTTTTGGGTCTTATAGTATTCCCAAGGAAAGACGGAAACATTGATTTGAAAGTAGCTGGTGTCGTCAGTACCTTGCTCACCCAAGATAAAAGCACTCTGGCGCCTATGATTATGGCTGACATCTTCCGGGCTCTCACTGCTTGCCGAGCCGGGGGCAACTTTTTCGAGGGATGTAACCTATTGTTGCAAATATGGATGACCGATCATTTATGCCACCGCTCCCAGCTCTTGGGTTACGGTTCACCTGAGAAGACTTGCATTGGAGAATTTTACACAAGAATCAAAGGGGTTAGTCTACCCGAGGGAGTCACAGCTTGGACGTCATTCTTCCGAACTCTCACTGCCAACCAAATCCAGTGGACGCTCGGATGGTTGCCTGTTGAGGAAATCCTATACATACCGGCAACCAGGCCCCACTTTCTGTTAATGGGACTCAAAAGCATCCAACCCTATGCACCGTATCGGGTTTTGAGGCAACTTGGGAGGTATCAAGTAGTTCCGAAAGATGAAGACTTGAGTACCCAGGTGGTTGAAATCAGTCCTGACGGTCGGTTCCCCGAAAAAGAAGTTCGCCAGATCTGGAGTGAGTGTCAACATTTGACGGCAAATACTTGCGTATTGGATACCGCTAAAGGAGAAGTTTCCCCGGGGTATCACGCTTGGTTCAGAGGTGACACGTCCTGTGAGAGACCAGCTAAAAGACCTCATCTCATAGATTTTGTTGAGTCATCCCAGGAGCAATGGAACTGGTTAGCAAAGGAAAAGGGTTATCGGGCGGAGATCGGTGAGTTGAAGCAACAGGTTGAAAGTCTGAAATTTAATAACAGTGTGCAAGTTGCTGCGGATCGAGGTGAAAGGAATAGATTGGCCCAAGAAAATGAAGAACTTAGGGCCCAAATCCAGAAATTGAGAATGGCTCCTGATAAATAACCAAGGAGTCGATCAGATGAGCAGTTGATAAAAGGGCTGAAAAATGAAGTCAGGGAATGGCGGGATGGTTTAGAAAAATCTGAGAACATCATGGCAAAACTCAAAGCACAGTGGGGTACAAGAGCAGATAAACGTCGCTGATACTTGAATCAATTGAAACGCGACCACGAGAAAGCTCTTGCCAACATGAAGAGAAAGGTGGCTACACTTGAGGGTAAAGCAGTTAAGCAGGCTGAGGATTTCCAAATTGAAAACGGACACTGTTACGACTTGTTGGCCCAAATGGAGGTAGAAGTGCGGCAACTGAAAAATCAGCATATGCAAGATTCTCAGGCATTGAAAACATGCAGTGATCAGATAAAACGCCTGATTCTAGAAAAGAAGCAAGCAAGGGACAGGATTAGAGCCATTGCCCGCGCCATTTTTAGAAGATGTCGCACTTGTGAAGACATGACCCATGCTACTTTTGTCTCAGCAGTGCTGATCTATGTGAAACAGACCATGAATGAATTAGAGCAACTCAAAAGGGACTTGGAACCTAGGCCCGCGGCGAGGCCGAACGATGCCCCGCGGGCACCCATATTTGAAGCTTTAGAGTATGCGTAGTTCATGTCTGTATTTCTTTATATATTTTTTTAGCCTATGGTTTGTCTGTCCATTGTCTTTTCACATCAAAGTGTTTCCGTAGTATTGGAACTTGTATCTGACCTTAGTTTGCGTTTGTCATTTTCTTTCTGCAAAAAGGATTTTAGTTTGTAATGTTTGTTTTAAGTAATGAAAAATTGAAAATCTTTCTGCATGAACTACGCTTGGTCTGATTCGTGCGGGGTCACGATGCGTAGGCAATCTCTATATGATTCCTCCGTAATTGTTAAATAAAAAAAAAGGGAGAAAGAGAAGAAGAAAAAGGAGATTCTGGAACACTCGAAAGAGGTAAATAAAATAAGCCGGGATGATGCGTGCAGTCAGAGCAAAAGCATGTTAGAAATGGTTAACTGCCTAGGAACATTGCATCCCAATGTGCAATAACAATATTTGTTAAGACGCTAACACTGACAAGTTTGTTGTTTTTCAATCCAATACCAGTTAGTTTGTTAGGGCGTGCTGGCACAGTACCATTATCAAACAAGATCGAAAGGTCCTATACCAGAAAGCATGACTGGGTCAGACAACAGCGTTGAGTCAGAAAAGACGGCCAATCAGATGCTGAAGGATGCCTTGGAGAAAATGGAAAAAATGAGGCTAGAAATGAATGAAATGCGGATAGCCTTAGCTAGAGCCCAGAAGGGGCAAGAACTACCCGTTACTCCTACCCTCCAACCAATAAACACGCCGCAATACCTTTCCACCGACCCTTCAACGAGTTTCCCAAGCCATCACTACTATCAGGGAAGAGAGGCCTATGATCACCAAGCCCCACCACCCAGTCAAAACCCTCCTCCACCAAATGTTCCCGTCTTTGTAGCACCTCCCCCAGCCCCATTGCACAGATCATCTAGCGAGCCGATGTTTCAGGCTCACGACACACAATATTACCCTCCTGAACTCACATTCAAAGCACCCGAGCCACATACCTATAATCCCCACTTTGAGGTCCCGGCGGAGATTGAAAAGCCGACAAAGAGCCCAGAGCAGGATGAGGTGATGCGGATATTTAAAAGCCTGGAGCAGTCCTTCAGGAACATACACGGGTTAGGCAACCAGGTCAGCGTGGCCTACAAGGATCTATGCCCTTTCCCTGACGTCCAATTACCAGCAGGGTTCAAGATGCCCAAGTTCGATTTGTACGAAGGGCATGGTGATCCTATGGCACATCTGCGGGGTTTTTGCAGCAAAATGAGGGGAGCAAGGGGAAAAGATAAGCTACTGATAGCTTACTTTGGCCAGAGTTTGAGTGGGTCGGCACTGGAGTGGTACACGAGACAAGATCCGAGCAGGTGGTACACCTGGGATGACTTGGCACAGGCTTTCGCAGGACATTTCCAGTACAACCTTGAGATAGTCCCAGACCGTCTCACATTGCTAAAGCTCGAAAAGAAATCTGGGGAGCGCTTCCGGGAATTTGGTTTCCGATGGAGGGAACAGGCAGCCAGAGTTGATCCTCCGATGAGAGAGGGGGAAATGGTAGATTACTTTCTACAAACTCTAGAGCCAACTTACTTCGGTCACTTGGTGACGTCAGTTGGCAAATCCTTCAACGAAGTGGTGAAAATGGGAAGCATGATAGAAGAGGGACTTAAGTCCAATAAGATCCTAAGTTACTCGGCAATTAAGGCAACGACTCAGGCCATTCAGAGCGGCACGGGAGGTGCGCTCAGAAAGAAAAGGAGAGAAGAGGTAACGACAACAGAAGTCGGCAATTGGTCCAGATCTAGAGGTCCTTCCCCTCATTACCAACCCAGACCCCATCATCTAAATTACCCACACATTCCAAATTACCCACCACAACCCTACTACCCACCACAAGAACAACACTTCTTCGTCCATCAAGCCCAGACATACACCCAACTTCCGGTTCGCCCACAATGGCGCGCGCCGGCTCCCCACAATACATACCCACCTCCACATAACACCTACCCCCCACCACAAAACCCCTATCCACCGCCAAGAGCCTATAGGAACCCTCCAGGGATGGGTTTCAGGGGAAATCCGGCCTCCAGAAATGAAAGATTGCAGAGGCAAAGAACTTTTACTGAGTTGGGGGAAACTTATATTGCCTTGTTCCACAAATTGAGGCAGTTGGGTTTATTAAATCCTGTGGAGCCTAGATTGCCAAATCCCTTACCCCAAAATATGGATCACTCGGTAAGATGTGAATATTGTTCGGGAGCTCCCGGACATGATATCGAGAAATGTTGGAGGCTGAAACATGCGATACAAGATCTTATTGATACCAACAAGATCGAGGTACAGGCCCCGGAGGCACCCAACATTAACCAGAACCCATTGCCAAAGCACCCCGAAGCCCACATGATCGAGCTTGTGCACGAAGGAGGGGAGCCGAAGAAACCCTCACAGACAGTGATGATGATCCGTGCCACTCCGAAAGAAAAATCGATCGATGAGGAAGCAGGGGTACAGTTGAAGGGGGAAGATGTCAAGCCAGTGGTGATATTGGGGAAGAATCCATCTGCCGCTACAAGGAAACCAGAACCAGCCAAGTTGGTAATAACGGGAGCATCATCTACACCCGTGGTTGTTGTGAAAGGGGTCTGCAGGGAACCGGTCATCATAAAACCAGTAGTCCAAACACCAATGATTGATAGCAAGGCTGTGCCTTGGAAGTATGAGAAGGCAGTGGTGATGTACAAGGGACAACAAGTGGAGGAGAATAGTTGTGAGGCGCAGGGACTGACTCGATCAGGACGGTGTTTTGCTCCGGCGGAGTTGAGAAGACCCAATCCAGCTGCAACAAAGAAACCTGTGTCAGAAGAAGAAGCTGAGGAATTCTTAAAGAAGATGAAAGTGCAGGATTACTCCGTGGTCGAACAGTTGAAGAAAACACCGGCCCAGATCTCGCTGCTATCATTACTCATCCATTCGGATGAACATCGTCAGGCCCTGATGAAGATACTAAATGAAGCTCATGTGCCCAACGAGATTTCTGTAAATCACCTAGAAACGATTGCCAACAAAATTTTCGAGGTGAACAGGGTAACATTTTCAGATGATGATCTGCCAGTGGAGGACACGAAGCATAATAAAGCTCTCTACTTAACTGTCAAATGTGAAGATTCGGCAGTTACTCGGGCATTGGTGGATAATGGCTCAAGCGCCAATATTTGTCCATTATCCACCCTGAACCAGTTGAAGATCGACCACGGAAGAATCCACAAGAATAGCATTTGCATCCGAGGATTTGACGGAAATGGAACAGCCACCGTGGGGGATATTGTACTTGAGTTGACCATCGGTCCAGTCGAGTTTACTATGGAGTTCCAGGTATTGGATGTCGCAGTATCTTATAACCTTTTGTTGGGACGACCGTGGATCCACGCGGCCAAAGCAGTGCCATCCACATTGCATCAAATGGTCAAGTTTGAATGGGACAGACAAGATGTGGTGTTGCATGGGGAAGACGTTGCATGCACTATAGGAGGTGCCATTGTGCCATTCATAGAAACCAACGATGACAAAGGCCCTTGGGTTTACCATATTTTTGATGCAGTGTCAGCAAACAAGATCCCCGAGGGTACAAGCATTCCACACCCCAGAATAGCTTCTGCCACTGTCATGATAGTTTCAGAGATGCTGAGTAACGGGTTCGTGCCAGGAAAAGGTCTGGGGGCTGAACTTCAAGGTATTGTCCAACCTGTCTTTTTACCCAAGAATGTAGAGACCTTTGGGCTGGGATTCAAGCCCACATCAGCAGATGCCAGACATACCCGTAAGATGAAGAAGAAAGTTTGGGTTCTTCCCAAGCCAGTCCTGTGCCTGTCCAGATCCTTTATCAGAGCAGGTACCAGAAAGTTGTCGGTCCCGAAAGTTCTCGGACCAATGATTGGGCCAGATGGAGATTTAGATGAGGGCTTTGAAAGGTTGTTTGCCGGTGTCAACATGGTAGAAGCTGGAGAAGGTTCCAGTAGGGTGGATATACAATTTCTGGGGCCTAGGGCCAAGATCAACAATTGGACAGCTACTCCTCTTCCTACCCGGAGGGAGTCTTGGTAGTAGGCTTTGGATTTTCTTTCTTGTTTCCTGGATTATTCCAGAGTTGTAATCCAGTTTTGATTTTTATTCAGTAAAAGTGTGAAACTCTGTTATCCTGCATTTTAATAAGAGTGAAAGTTTCCTTTTCTTGTTTTGTTTTAATTTTGTTTCTTCTTCTTTTATTTCTGAACAGTTCTCTTTGCACGGGTACTAACGATGTGGCATGCACAACGGATCTTCAACCCAGTCTAAATAATCAATTTGATTCTGAATTAATCGCACAAGAGATTGATTACGATGATGAATCAGAATACAAGGAGGATGATGCCTTCGAAGAGATAAGCAGAGAGTTGAGCCAGTTCGAAGAGAAACCTAAGCCCAATTTGAGTGACACTGAAGCAGTCAATTTGGGGGATGTCAACAATGTCAGGGAAACCACAATCAGCATCCACATTGAGCCTAGCATCAGGGAAGAACTGATCAAAGCACTCATTGAGTTTAAAGATGTTTTTGCGTGGTCGTATGATGACATGCCTGGTTTAAGCACCAAGCTAGTGGTTCACAAATTACCCACTGACCCGGCATGCCCTCCCGTCAAGCAGAAATTGAGGAAGTTCAAGACAGATATGAGTGTGAAGATTAAAGAAGAAGTAACCAAGCAGCTGCAAGCAAAGGTTATTCGGGTCACTCGATATCCTGATTGGTTAGCTAATGTGGTGCCAGTACCAAAGAAAGATGGGAACATCAGGGTATGCGTCGACTACCGCAATCTGAATAGGGCCAGCCCAAAAGATAACTTTCCCTTACCCAATATCCATATCTTGATCGACAATTGCGCCGGATGAGAAATCGGATCTTTTGTGGATTGCTATGTCGGGTATCATCAGATTCTGATGGATGAAGAAGATGTAGAGAAGACAGCTTTCATTACGCCATGGGGGACTTATTGCTATCGGGTAATGTCATTCGGTTTAAAGAACGTTGGGGCAACGTACATGAGAGCAATGACTACTGTGTTCCATGATATGATGCACAAAGAGATTGAGGTATACGTAGATGATGTGATCATCAAATCCAAGCGTTAGGAAGACCACGTAGCAGACCTTAGGAAGTTTTTTGAAAGACTTCGAAGGTACGGCATTAAGCTCAACCCAGCCAAATGTGCATTTGGTGTTCCATCTGGAAAGCTATTGGGATTCATCGTCAGTCGGCGAGGCATTGAGTTGGACCCGTCAAAGATCAAATCCATCCAGGAATTGCCGCCCCCGAGGAATAAAACAGAAGTAATGAGTCTGTTGGGAAGGTTGAACTATATCAGTAGGTTCATCGCTCAGCTCACAGCGACTTGTGAACCCATTTTTCGGCTACTGAGGAAAGATGCTGCAATAGAGTGGACGATAGAATGTCAGGAAGCCTTCGACCAAATCAAGGGGTATCTGTCAAACCCACCTGTGTTGGTTCCACCTGAACCAGGAAGACCGTTGATTCTCTATCTAACGGTACTGGAGAATTCATTTGGGTGCGTACTGGGGCAACATGACATCATAGGAAGGAAAGAGCAAGCCATCTATTATCTCAGCAAGAAGTTTACAGTCTATGAGGTCAAGTACACTCAGTTTGAGAAGACATGTTGTGCCCTAACTTGGGTAGCACAGAAGTTCAAGCATTATTTGTCGTCATACACCACTTACCTTATTTCACGCCTGGATCCATTGAAGTATATTTTCCAGAAGCCTATTCCCACAGGGAGATTGGCAAAATGGCAGATATTACTCACAGAGTTCGACATTGTCTATGTGACGAGGACGGCCATGAAAGCCCAAGCATTGGCTGATCACTTGGCTGAGAATCCTATTGATGAAGAATACGAGCCTTTAAGGACGTATTTTCCAGATGAAGAAGTGATGCATATAGAGGAGTTAGAACTGACTGAGGAACCAGGATGGAAGCTTTACTTTGATGGGGCTGCGAATGCAAAAGGGGTTGGAATAGGAGCGGTACTTATTTCTGAAACAGGACATCACTATCCTGTTACAGCTCGGCTACGTTTCTATTGTACCAACAATATGGCTGAATATGAGGCATGCATTTTGGGCCTACGATTGGCTGCAGACATGGATGTTCAGGACGTCTTGGTCTTGGGAGACTCGGACCTCCTAGTACATCAGATTCAGGGTGAATGGGAAACACGTGATTTAAAGCTTATACCTTATCGACAATGTTTGCACGATCTGAGCAAGCAATTTCGATCAGTGGAGTTCAGACACATCCCGAGAGTTCACAATGAGGTGGCCGATGCTTTAGCCACTTTGGCATCGATGTTGCACCATCCAGACAAAATCCATGTTGACCCGTTGCATATTCAGGTTCGTGATCAGCATGCCTACTGCAACGTGATAGAAGAAGAAATGGATGGCAAACCATGGTTTTATGATGTCAAGGAATATCTTATGATGGGGATATATCCGGAGCAGGCAACCGGAGATCAAAAGAGAGCCATTCGACGACTGGCAAATGGATTTTTCCTCAGCGGAGGAATGTTGTACAAAAGAACCCCAGATCTGGGATTGCTGAGATGTATTGATGCGGGTCAAGCCACGATAGTGATGACAGATGTACATGTTGGAGTCTGTGGGGCCCATATGAGCGGATATGTATTGGCAAAGAAGATTCTGCGAGCGGGATATTATTGGCTCACTATGGAGCATGATTGTATCAGTTTCGTGCAGAAGTGCCATCAGTGTCAAATCCACGGAGATCTGATTCATTCTCCACCAACGGAATTGCACACAATGTCAACACCATGGCCATTTGTGGCATGGGGCATGGATGTCATTGGGCCTATTGAGCCGGCAGCTTCGAACGGTCACAGGTTCATTCTGGTAACCATCGATTATTTCACTAAGTGAGTTGAAGCCAAAACTTTCAAGTCAGTAACCAAGAAGGCAGTGGTGGATTTTGTCCATTCCCATATCATCTGTAGATTTGGGATCCCGAAAGTGATAATCACGGACAATAGTGCTAATCTTAACAGCAACTTGATGAGAGAAGTATGTGAAAAGTTTAAGATTACACACCGTAATTCCACTCTGTATAGGCCCAAGGCGAATGGAGCGGTTGAGGCAGCCAACAAAAACATAAAGAAGATATTGAGGAAAATGGTTGAAGGATCCAGACAATGGCATGAAAAGCTACCATTTGCATTGTTGGAATACCGCACTACTGTTCGTACTTCAATAGGTGCGACTCCTTATTTGTTGGTATACGGAACTGAAGCAGTAATACCAGCAGAAGTTGAAATTCCATCCCTTCGAATTGTCGTTGAGGCCGGGATTGATGATGATGAATGGGTCAAAGCCCGACTAGAGCAGTTGAGCTTAATTGATGAAAAAAGATTGGCAGTAGTATGTCATGGCCAATTATATCAGAAGAGAATGGCAAGAGCATACAATAAGAAGGTGCGCCCCAGGAAATTTGAAGTGGGGCAGCAGGTATTGAAACGGATCCTCCCACATCAGATTGAGGCAAAAGGCAAGTTCGCCCCGAATTGGCAAGGGCCGTATGTCGTGACCAGAGTATTATCCAACGGCGCTTTATGTCTGACAGATGTCGAAGGAAGATGCATCGACATGGCTATCAATTCTGATGCAGTCAAGAGATATTACGTGTAATTCTCTTTTGTTGTTTATTTGTTTGTCTGTACTTGGTGTTTATCGGATAATGAAATGACAGAGGCAATTCTTTCTTCTATCCAAACACTGTTACCCTTGCTTTACCCCTTTGAGCCTTACTTATTCTTTCATACCCCTCTCTTGAAATCATTAACAAAAATGAAAAATAATGAAAAAAAGAGAAAAGAAGGAAAATAATAACAAAAAAAGGAAGTTCGCAAAAGAAAAATAATGGAACCGAGTAAACTACGTTTGGCCTGATTCCTCAAAGAGGATACGTAGATGCCTCACGGCTCGGTCGTAATGTAACAAAAGTCAAAAAAAATTCCCCGAGAAAAACTGGGGCAGAAGTTATGTTTAAAATTTTTTTTTTAAAAAAAGAGAGAAGGTTTTGATTCCAAGAGTTGTAATGTTTCACCCATCAAAGTTATTTTGAATTTTTATATCCTTTCTTTTAAGTCCCACATAAAACCCATACTGATATCCAAAAAAGACCTCCCGATCAGTATCCGAGAGGTGCCAAGACAGTCAAGTGAAAGTCGAAGATAACACGTTGGTCCCCGACCCAATAAGGATTATGAGCTGAAAGAGTTGATAGCCATGGGAATTCCCAGCAGAGAGAATCTAACCGGCAATACTCCAATCCCCGGCTGAGAGAAGCAAAATGAGAGAGTCTTATCGGTGAAAACCTTCACATGCACCATAAGGCGACGGGAGCTGTGAGAACTGAGAGAGTGTTATCAGTGGAAACCCCTCGAAGGGCACTATGAGGCGACAAGATAGATTGGCGGAAGGAATCCGCATTTTGCGAAGAATTGGGACACCTATTTATCCCTAGCAAGTGAGGATATCAGAAAGATTGATCGACACAAATAGACTAGGTTGATTAATCCGGAATGCACGACATGATCATTGGAATCGGTTATACCACCCAGATAAGTTCATTTCTTTTCTTTTCTCCAGCATTTGTTCAGAAAGATTTTCTCTTTTTCTATCCTTTCATTTCTTTGTTTAAAAGACTTTCTCTAGAAATTTATTTTTTAGAGAGGTCTTTCAAAGCTTACTACCAGTTGCCAAAATAGTACAATGCAAAATGAGAAGAGGACAGACTAGAGACAAGGCGATAAGACAAAAGACGTTGGTTGCAAGGCCGAATAATATTTGTCTAAAATGGCAAGGAAAGTACGGGAAAGAACCGGAAAAACAGCATGTTGAAGAAATCGTGGGCTAAGTTCCAAGAGGATCCCCAGTAGAACTCCGGCCGATTATCGACCAAAGTTCCGAGGTAGTCGGACAACACAGAGTGGGAAGGGAGGAAAGGAAAATGCATTTTCAGCAAAATAACCCCCACCAAGTTTCAAGACACAGAACGGAGAAGTAATAAATGGAAGAACCATCCCTAACAGAATGTTATCCCCAGCAAATAACAGCATCCCCAACAAGTTTTGGGAACGCCAAACAGGAATAAGGGAGAAAGGGAAGAACCATCCCCAGCAGGAGCGGCACGACCACTCACCATGTTTTAAAACTAACAAATTTTCTTTGATTTGAAGCAGAAAAAGGAAATCTTATTAATGGCGAAAAACATGTCACAAGGAAAGGCACCAGAACTGGGGCAGAAAATTTTCTGCCACTGTTGAAAATTTTCTCGGAGACACGAGGAAACAAATTCATGTTATTACTTAGAATTAGTCGCCCACCAGTATAATGCGGGCATACCTTTCAGTTTTTCATTT
Source organism: Nicotiana sylvestris (assembly GCF_000393655.2). Lineage (NCBI taxonomy): Eukaryota > Viridiplantae > Streptophyta > Magnoliopsida > Solanales > Solanaceae > Nicotiana > Nicotiana sylvestris. The sequence goes on from NC_091058.1 coordinate 63,655,611, forward strand.
CCTGTTCTAGGCGCCCACCAGTATAATGCGGGAATACATTTATGTCTTTTCATTTCATGTCCTCGGTCGCCCACCAGTATAATGCGGGCATACCTTTCAGTTTTTCATTTCATGTCCTCGGTCGCCCACCAGTATAATGCGGGCATACCTTTCAGTTTTTCATTTCCTGTCCTCGGTCGCCCACCAGTATAATGCGGGCATACCTTTCAGTTTTTCATTTCCTGTTCTCGGTCGCCCACCAGTATAATGCGGGCATACCTTTTAGTTTTTCATTTTCATGTCCTCGGTCGCCCACCAGTATAATGCGGGCATACCTTTCAGTTTTTCATTTCATGTCCTCGGTCGCCCACCAGTATAATGCGGGCATACCTTTCAGTTTTTCATTTCCTGTCCTCGGTCGCCCACCAGTATAATGCGGGCATACCTTTCAGTTTTTCATTTCATGTCCTCGGTCGCCCACCAGTATAATGCGGGCATACTATTCAGTTTTTCATTTCCTGTCCTTGGTCGCCCACCAGTATAATGCGGGCATACCTTTCAGTTTTCCATTTCATGTCCTCGGTCGCCCACCAGTATAATGCGGGCATACCTTTCAGTTTTTCATTTCATGTCCTCGGTCGCCCACCAGTATAATGCGGGCATACCTTTCAGTTTTTCATTTCCTGTCCTCGGTCGCCCACCAGTATAATGCGGGCATACCTTTCAGTTTTTCATTTCCTGTCCTCGGTCGCCCACCAGTATAATGCGGGCATACCTTTCAGTTTTTCATTTCATGTCCTCGGTCGCCCACCAGTATAATGCGGGCATACCTTTCAGTTTTTCATTTCCATGTCCTAGGCGCCCACCAGTATAATGCGGGAATACATTTCTATCTTTCTCATTTCCTGTCCTCGGTTGCCCACCAGTATAATGCGGGCATACATTTCAGTTTTTCATTTCATGTCCTCGGTCGCCCACCAGTATAATGTGGGCATACCTTTCAGTTTTTCATTTCCTGTCCTCGGTCGCCCACCAGTATAATGCGGGCATACCTTTCAGTTTTTCATTTCCTGTCCTCGGTCGCCCACTAGTATAATGCGGGCATACCTTTCAGTTTTTCATTTCCTGTTCTCGGTCGCCCACCAGCAAAATGCGGGCATACCTTTCAGTTTTTCATTTCCATGTCCAAGACGCCCACCAGTATAATGCGGGAATACATTTCTATCTTTCTCATTTCATGTCCTCGGTCGCCCACCGGTATAATGCGGGCATACCTTTCAGTTTTTCATTTCATGTCCTAGGCGCCCACCAGTATAATGCGGGCATACATATCATATTTTTCACTCAGGCACCCACTTGTATAACGAGAGGAATACTTTTCAGTCTTATACTGCAGATCTTGAAATCAGTAATCCACCGGAATGCAAAAGGTTACAACAGGAATCCCCAGCAGAAAATAATAATAAAATCCCCAGCACCGGAAAGCAGAAGGTTTCAACAAGAGGTCCCAGCACAAATTCAAGCGCATTGAAGCAACTTTTTAGTCTTGTATTACAGAGTTTGGAATCAGTAACCCCACCAGAAGGCGGAAGGTTACAACAGGAATCCCCAGCAGTAAACAATAAAATCCCCAGCACCGGGAAGCAGAAGGTTGCAACAAGAGGTCCCAGCATAAACTCAAGTCCATGTGTCAAAAGGAAGAAAAGCATCGGAAGAAAAGCACCGGAGGAAACACAAGCCGACAAGAAAGCAAGGCAACAAGAACAAATTTTAGTCTAGCCTAGCTTCTTGTTTTCTTTTAAGCACGGTGTAACAAGGAGATCGGTAAGCAGTGATAACAGCATGCAACAGCAGTAACATCGCAGTCCCACGGTAGTCCCAGCTACCAAAAACTTCCCGAACTACATTGACCTGATTCCTGTTTAGCCCAGGATATGTAGGAAACCTTTGAAGCAAAGGTTCGGTCAAATCTTTTTCAAAAAATGCTTCACACGGAGTACTCGGATGGGCAAAAATCGCTCGCTTTATCTTTGCACGAAAACCCTTCGTGTCTTCGGGCAAAGAGGGGCAGCTGTAAGCACGTGATTTTTGCCCTATATGAGAATTACTCCCAAAAAATTCAAAAATAAAATGATTTTTCTTTGGTGTGCAATTTTGTGATATTTTGTGATATTTTGAATAATTATTTGTATTTGTCTGTGCGTGTTTATTTGCTAAATTAATAAAAAATACAAAAATATGTCGCATTTTGCATGTAGGATTTAATTCTACAATTGTTAGTAATTAAATTTGTTTTACAAAAATTAAAAATTACAAAAATAGGCATCGTTTGCATTTTTAGCATTTAATGTCCAAATATACAATTTTATGCTTAATTATTACTTAATTGTGCGTTAATTGTTATTGAGAGTTAATTTGCGCTTTTATAACTTAATTTAGTTCTTAATAATAATTTAAGTATTTTTATAATTTAGTTTTAGAGATATAAAAGAAGAAAAGAGAGCGAAAATATAAAGAAAGTCGGAATTGGGCATCTTCTTCGATTTCAAGCCACAGGCCCAAAAAATAGCTCAATCTTCCCAAACGACCCAGTCCATTTCGAACTGGGTCGACCCAATCCATACCAAAAGACCCCAAACCCCCTTTTCTTTCATTTTTCATAAAAAACAAAGCAAAAAAACAAAATAAACCAAAAAACCTAAGACTACCCGCACCCCCCCCTTCTTCTTCCTCTCTTTCTCTCTTCTTCTCCAAAGAGCTCAAAGCCCCTCCCATGGCTTCCCCTCTCCCGTTCCCTTCATCCCCACGCCACACACACAACCACGTTGACAACACACACACACACAACCACGGCGACGTAACACACACACACCCGCTACCCGTGTTTCTTCTTCTTCAAGATCGCGATGGTTTCTTCTTCTTCAAGTTCATGTCGCTTGTTGTTTCTTCTTCCTCGACACATGCTGCCCGCCATGGCTGCATCTACAGCTCTTCGAAATGATCAAAAGATCTCATCATTGCTGTCCGCCATGGCTGCGTCTCCAAGCTCTTCAAACGAGCACGAGATCCCGTCGTATTGTTGCCCGTTGTTTCTTCTTCTTCGCTCGTCGCTACTGCTGCTTATCCTTCTTCATCCAGCGAGTTTCTCCAGCCATGGCTGCTGCCACGCTGCCATGGACAACCACCAAACGACACCTGAACAAGACGACCATCTAGCTTCGGACTGCTGCTGCGTTCTTCACTGTCCATTTGCTGCTGCCCGCGCTCCTTATCCTCCAAGATCACGTTAGATTCTTCTTCTCCAAGATCATGTCATTGTTGCTGTTGTGTTTCTTCATTGTTCGCGCTGCTGCCATGCTTCCTTCTCCGTCCTTTTCCAAACAAACAAACTACTTTCCGTTCGAGTTCGTCGTCGCTTCGATCCGGTTAGTAGATTTGAGTTTCATGTTGCCCGTATTTTTGTTTTGATATTCTCGGATCTAAAATCGATAAATATTCGATTCTTGTTTTGTTCGTATCTATTGTTGAATTAATTTTCTAGTTTGTTCATATGTTTTGTTGATTTAATTTTCAGATTTAAATGGAACTTTGATTAATTAGTTTTTCAGTTTATTTCATGTGCTTTTATTTATTTTTGTAAAAAGAGATTCTTAGTTTGATTTTAATGTTGTTAGATTCGAATTGAAATTTAATTAATTGTTTTTCAGTTTATTTCATGTGTTTTATTTGTTTTTGTAAAAGAAATTGTTAGTTTAATTTTTAATGTTGTTATAATCAATTGAAATTTAATTACTTATTTTGGTTTGTTTCATGTGTTTTTATTTATTTTTGTAAAAGAAATTGTTAGTTTAATTTTAATATGGTTAGATTCAAGTTGAAATTCAATCAATTATTTCTTCTTCGGTTTATTTTATTCGTTTAAAAGAATTAAGTTGTAATATAGAAATATGTTAGTTTAATCGCTTGAATCCATTCTTTGTTGTTTAATTTAGATTTAATTCGTGTTTATTGATTGTTTGAAGTTCGTTTTAATCTAGTGAATTAATGTGAGTTTATGTTTTGGTTTGTAATTTTTGATTTTGTTTGAATCATGAATCTTTGTTATAATATTGTTGGATTTAATTTGAAGATTAATTGATTAGTTGAGTTTTAGTGATTTGAATCTGTTCATTTATTTTGTTTAATTTGAATATATTTGTTTGTTAATATTGTTGAATATGCAAATATATGTGTTGTTAAAAAATATCGTTCAGTCAAAATAATTCCGATTATTGATTCGTTGTTCATAGTTTAAGTTGGAATTCGTTGATTGAACTGGATTAAGGATTGGTTATAGCTGGTAATTTAATTTTAGGTTCTTAGATAATTTTGAAGTTAAACAGATTTTGAATCGGGGTGTAACAGTAGTTTTAGGGGTAAAACGGGAATTAACCAATTACGGATTATTTAATTATGGTGGGGACCAGACATAATAATAAAAGCAAAAAGGAAAAGGCGCATAATGATGTCTACTTTGCAAAAAGAGGGAACATGGGGGCCCACTTTGACTACTTTTCAAAAAGAGTGAACATGAGGGCCCACTTTGACTACTTTTCAAAAAGAGGGAACACGGAGGGCCCACGTTGACTACTTTTACTAAAGTAAAAGTGTGAGTAATAATAAAAGTTAAAGGGTGCACATAGTGGAAGGATGGGGTCTTGTTTGGATATATAAGAGACTCATTTGACACTTAATAGGGGAGGAGAATTTTTTGGGAGAGATAAAAAATTTCAGAACTAAAGAGGAGATAAGAACATACTTTTAATCTTGAAGAAGAGGATTTCTAAAATATCTAAATACTATTTTCCGTATATTCCTGAGTGTGATTTCTGCCTATTGTTTGCTTCCGGGATTTTCAATTGGTTTCTTGAATTAACTGTTGGTCCTTTGTTATTGCTTTATTGGGTGGTTGCTGGAATTTCTGTTCGGTTTTCAAGTCTACTACTGGGTTTTCTGACTGTTGATTGTTTGTTGTTGCCGCGCTGTTGCTACTGCTGCTGATCCTATTCTTCCTTTCTTTGTATTCAAATACTAGGTACACTACTCTGAATCATTTCAACATATGTATTGAAGATGAAATGAAATGGCCGGAAGATTTAAGTTTTTTTTTTAATTATAGAATATTCGCATTTTAGTTAAATATTCATTATGTGTCTCATGTTATGTAAATGGTAGAAGTATTTATTTTGTGAAGTATTAAACTGCGGGACTAGTGGATGGGTGTCAGTATGAACACCATAAGTATTAGTTTCGGCTTTGTTAATTTTTTAGCTTAAAATCGCATTCAAATCGTTAGTAAATATTCAATACGGGAAACCGACTTAATTTGAGGGAAGGTTAGTAAACTCTAGATTTGAATTTGCAAATTTTGAAATAGAAGCAATTTGAGTTTTCTTTCTATCTTTAAATTTTGTTAATAACAAAGGCCTGCAAATATTAGGCAAACATAATAGGTCAATAATTTTGTAGAATCTGCACGCTTACAAAATATTTTCGTTTTTTTTTATTATTATTATTTTATTTTTTTCATCATTTATTCAGTTTTTTTTTTTTTTTGAAAAAAAAAACTTGAAAAAGAAATTTGTAAAAAAATAAAAAAAATATTTATTTTTTTTACAAAATATTTTCATTTTTTAAGAAAAAAACTGAAATGATGTTTTAATGGGTGATTCAACGTTGCAAGGCTAAGAGCATTAATCCATTAGGTGCGAGTTTGAGCAAGATGAGTCAACGTTTAAGTTTAATAAACTTTTTAATAAGCTTTAGTAATTATGGTTAAATCTAGTTTTAAATGGTTTTGAATAACTAATTTCAATAGTTTTTTTTATAACAATGCAAGCTTTAAGTTAGCTATAATCAGGATCTTTTGATTTTTAATTGTCGAACTTCGTAAATATTTTACAATTTCGAATTTTTTTTATTTATTTTTAGTAAAATTCCTTTCTATTAATATTTGTCTTAATCTAGCAATTAGTATGTTATGTGTTATTATTTTTAAGCTCGTAATTAATTAGGATTTTCTTTCTTTATTTTAGAGACTAATTTTAATAGAAAAATGTAGTCGCTTTAGGATTTGTCCACTTAAAATAAATGAGATGAGCCTCGCCTAGTAAAATGTATAGATTGCGGGGCCCTCACAAATGTATGCATTAAATACTTAGAACATCGGAGTTGGCCGTCTAGAGAAATTTTACGGCCTTTCCCAAAACAACAATACGCTAGTCGTTCTAGGCGCGTCTTTAACAAATCATTTTCTTAAATATGGGTGTGCATTTATGTAACCCAAATCCAAATCTCAACGGAGTCGAAATGTGTCGATAACCATGGGTGCATTGATTGCGACGTGGTCTGAAATACGTTTTCACAATGTTGCAATTCTCCGTAAAATAATAACAATAAATAAATAATAATAAAAGCGGCTAAGGGTTAAAATTTGCACATAAGTTCATAATTGTATAAAATCAGATAATCAAGTCGAACATAACAGTTGAGCGACCGTGCTAGAACCACGGAACTCGGGAATGCCTAACACCTTCTCCCGGGTTAACAGAATTCCTTATCCGGATTTCTGGTGCGCAGACTGTTAAATAGAGTCATTCTTTTCCTCGATTCGGGATTAAATTGGTGACTTGGGACACCCTAAATCTCCCAAGTGGCGACTCTGAAATAAATAAACAAATCTCGTTTCGATTGTCCTTTAATTGGAAAAACTCCTTCACCCCTCGCGGGGGCGGAAAAAGGAGGTGTGACAACATTGTCACAGACTGTCTAAGAGTTACTACATACAAGGTCTGAAGAAATAACAGTACACTGTTTCTGAAGTATGAAAAATGAAACAGGAAATAGAGATAGAGGGAGACGACAGGGCCTACGGACGCATGCAAGTCTACCTTGGGTCTCCGAGTGGACTGAAGAAAGCCCTCCAACTACTGTCCGAAAGCTGCTCCGGGATCTGCACACAGTGCAGAGTGTAGTATCAGCACAACCGACCCCATGTGCTGGTAAGTGCCTGGCCTAACCCCGGCGAGGTAGTGACGAGGCTAGGACCAGACTCCAGATAAACCTGTGCAGTTATATAACGTATGGCGGAAAAGTAACAAGTAATAAGCAATTAAAGCTGGGGAAGGGGAACATGCTTCGGGGGTAGCTGACAAAACAAAATAACAAGAAATAACAAGGAAGCTAACATATAACTTCTAATGCAGATAAAGAGAAGTAAAGACAGCTTTCACTTTCAGTTTCCATCTTGTTGCAGGCGTGCAACCCGATCCCATTTCTCATATCTTGTGGTAGGCGTACCACCCGCTCCCATTTCATCATATCTTATAGTAGGCCTACCACCCGCTCCCATTTCATAAAATCTTGTGGTAGGCGTACCACCCGCTCCCATTTCATAATATCTTGTGGTAGGCGTACCACCCGCTCCCATTTCATTATTTTGTGGTAGGCGTACCACTCGCTCCTATTTCATTATCTTGTGGTAGGCGTACCACCCGCTCCCTTTTACAGTTTATCACAAAATCACAAGAAATACCAACAAGGGAACATAAGTAATATAATAACTTCCCGGCAAGAGAACAAAAGTAATATAATAATTTTCCGGCAAGGGAACAACAATATCGAAATAGTCATCCTGGCAAGGGAGAATCAGCTATAACCAATATTACTTAGCTGGTACTCAGTTCAATTAATGGAAATGCTCAATCATAGAAGATCATTAATTAAAGCATACAAGGTGTCATTCAAGAACACAACAACTTTCAATTTAAGACCCACGGTCATGCTTGACACCAACGTATAGATACTCGTCACCATGTTTATACGTCGTACTCAACAAGAAGCAAGTAGCAAATATGACTCAACTCCTAATCCATCGAGCTAGGGTTAGACCAAACACTTACATCGATGCAACGAACACAATTCAAGCCTCAATTACCGCTTTACCTCTTGTTTCCACCACCAACTCACTTGTATCTAGCCATAATTTGCTTAACGATATCAATAAATGCTAAATGAATCAATCTTAATGCATGAAAATAGGTTTTATAAAGATTTTCCCAAAAAGTCAAAAATCGACCTCGGGCCCGCTTGGTCCAAACCCAAATTTCGGACCAAAACCCGATTACCCATTCCCCCACGAGCTCAAATATATAATTTATTTTGAAATCGGACCTCAAATCGAAGTCCAAATCCCCAATTTTGAAAAACCTAGGTTCTACCCAAAACATTCAAATTCCCCCATGAAAATCTTTGATTTGAAGTTGAAATAATGTTAAAAGATGTTAAGGAGTGAAGAAAATGAGTTAGAAATCACTTACTAACGTTTTGGAGAAGAAAGGTTGTTTGAAAAATCGCCTCTTATGTTTTTGGGGTTTTGAAAAGTGAAAAATAACTGAAATTCTCGTTTATTTATACCCCTCTCAGACCCCCTGCGCGGACCGCATCAAATGGACCGCGGCCTCACAGGCCTCCCTGAAGACTTACAGTTCAGTACCATGTGCGGACCGCACAAAGGCGACTGCGGCCGCACAGCCTTCACCGCACTCCGCACAAAGGCGACCGCGGCCGCGCTGGCCCCTCCGCGGTCGCACGCAATTTCTCGCGGACCGCACTAGAGTGTTCAGAGACCTGCAACTTCCTGAACCTGCAACATCTGACTTTCTAAGCCTAAGCCATCCCGGAACCTACTCGAAACTCACCCGAGCCCTCGAAACTCCAATCCAAGTATACACACAACCTCAAAAATATCCTACGGGCATATTCGTGTAATCAAATTACCAAAATAACATCACGAGCATCGAATTAAACCTCGAAATCAATGAAATTTATCAAAACTCTTTTAAACATCAAATTTCTCAATTAAGGTCCGGATCGTGTCAAATGACGTCCGTTTTCAACCAAATTTCACAGGAATGACTCAAGTCATATATAAGACCTGTACCGGGTCCCGGAACCAAAATACGGGCCTGATACCATCACCTTCTAATCAGTTTTCATTTCAAATTTTCTTAAACAATTTCTGAAAACAATTTCACTTAAAAATTCATTTCTCGGGCTTGGGACCTCGGAATTCGATTCCGGGCATACGCCCAAGTCCCATATTTTCCTACGGACCCTCCGGGACCGTCGAATCACGGATCCGGGTCCGTTTACCCAAAATATTGACCGAAGTCAAATTTATTCATTTTAACATCAATGCTTAGCATTTTTCACAGAGTTTCATATTTAGGCTTTCCGGCTATGCGCCCGGACTACGCACGCAAATCGAGGCGACTCGAATGAGGTTTTTAAGGCCTCAGAGACGTAGAAATAAATTGAAAGCAAGTGATGACCCTTTGGGTCGTCACAAAACATTTAATATCTCTACTAAAGAAAGCCAAAATTTTGGTGGGTTCAAAAGAAAAAATTAAGAGAATAAGTAGGAGATTTATTATAAATGAATATCCCTATTAACGAGCATTAGAAACGTTACCAATTTTCAATGACACTAGGGTTTAGTTTCTCTCAGTTAAAGATTTCATTATTACTTTAAGAGTCAATTTTTTTTTGTCTTTTACCTTGCTGTCTTTCGTTGTTGATTTCTGTTTTAACTTGAAAAGAGTCTTGCTTTGAATTCTCTTTTATGTCCTTTTTATTTTTCCATATGACAAGTTTGATATTTTCATTAGGGTTGCTAAAGTCTTAACCGATTGATTGTGATTCAAACTCCTTTATTGCTTATTAGTGCTTTTGCTTTTATTTACCGTCTTCTTTTATGTTCTTAACTTGGTATTGTCTAATATTTGTGTTTTCTTCCTCTAAGTTTTAGGTTGCCGATTCTAAATCTCATAAGCTTTTGGATCTTTTTAACGAACACAACAAAGTATATCGAGTATATTGAAGTAACTTGTTATTTTTTTTGTTCCTTACCAAACGAGATATGAATTACGCCTTAGCATGTGAGTCCCTTAATATTTTTCATTTTACAGAATATTATTGTAACATTTGGCAGTTTTTCTTGGTTTAGTTTGTTGTTACTTTTGTTTTTGATGCTTTTATAGGATTTTGGAAGAATTATTTTTCGCTTAAGTCTTTTTCTTTTCATCATTCAATTCAATTTTTTAAGATAAAAGATTATGTTGGTTAATGCTTTGGGTTAAAAGAGGATTTACGTTTGAGAAAATATCTAAACACTAACGTAGTCATATTATTTTATATTTATATACTGACATCACTATTACACATAATTAATATTATTTTATATTTATATATTATTTTATTAATACACGCAAAGTTCACGTGCAACGCACGTACACTAAAGCTAGTACTATATTAAAAGCACGAAGGCCCTTAGCGAAATATCGTTCGCCTTTTTTACTCTTTAAAAATAAACTTTACATTGGACAAAATTGTAATTGTAGTTTAATTATTTACCTAATACGTAGAACTTTAAGACACGCTAAATTTTATTTATTAAATATTTTTCCTTTAAGGTATCTAAAAACTCCTGATATTTAGGAATCTAAATTGAGTAAAATTTTACTTATAAATATTTTTCCTTATTTAAATCGTGTAACAATTTTCCTCAAATTTGATTCTTTCATGTTTACAAGTTTTAATACTTTTGGAATTATAACAAAAGACTTTTGCAAGTTTCTGCCGTCGTTTTAATTTTTGTAGAAATTATTAGCATTTTTCAATGTTAATCCAAATTTTTACATGTGCACAACGAGTTTAAGTTGACCTATAAATTTGCTATTTTTAATATAAATCTTTTAATCATTAATGATGGATAACATGTAAGTTATAGTTTATGTCAGATATTATATCATTCAAATTATATTTATAACATTAAAACTTTAAAATTAACTAACATTTTGCTATTAATCTTTATTTAATTGGATTATTCGGAGGGAGTTCTAATATTAAGAAATTCAACATCATTCAAAATTTTAACTTATATAACTTATTTTCTTATCTGAATTGCGTAAAATAATCTTTGGTCAAATTCATATCCTAAGAAGTAAAGAAAAAATTTAAATTTAATTCCTTATTTATCAAGATCTAATAACAATCGTGAATATTGAATATCACCAAACTAAGTTGCACACACTTTAATAATTTTTCTTTGGATCAAAGAATAATCGAGAATATCAAGATATATTATCTTCTCTTTAAGTTGAAAAATTCGATCAAAATTATTATATCAGCAGTTCAAATGAGAGAAATGAGTTTGGATATAACGACAAACAAGGAAACCAAAAAAACCAAAGTCAACAAAGAATAAGTAAGAAATTATCGTTTGGATATAATGTGGATCGCTTTTTTACCTTTTATTTGTTGATTTCATAATGGACTAAATTGTTATTTAGGTTATTTTTCTAATATTTAGCAATTTGAAATCCTAATATTTAGGAGTTTGAAATTTTAAAAATGGGTTGATCATTAATGTTTTCTTTTTTCTATATTTTAACTAAATAAAAACAACTAATATGTAGCAACTCAAAATATATATAAATCCCTAGCCCAATATTTTGAACTTTATAAATATTTCTAAAATATATTACTTACCAAGTTGCTCCATTTATACCAACCACTCGATTTTCTCTTCATCTTCTAATTTCATAATGATTATGAATGTTCTTTATAATGTTTGGTGATGAAAAGTTAGTATGCTCCCTAATTTTAGTGATGTAAAGGTTAAACCTCAAGGTCTTTAAAAGTATATCCTTCCCAAACCCATGAAAGAAAACAGTGAATAAGAAGATTTGTTGAAAAAGAGAATTAACTAATATAACTCTTTAAGTTACATGATAATTTTATTATCATTAATAATCTGAAATTTATAGTAAAAAATTTTAGACTTTAAACGAGAGGTAAAGAGACGTGATCGACAAGAGTCAATAACATTAATAATTCTGCAAATATGATGATCCAAAATAAAATATTAGATAAATATTTTACCCGTTAAAAGTAATTTTTTATTGGATAAAATTATAACTATAGTTAAAAACGTAAAATTCTTGACGATTTCATACTAAAATATGAATAAAAATAAACGATTTTTTAAATAAATACTTGAGTTTTTAGAATTAATAGCAAAATAAATTCATTTCACTTCTTTTAAAACTATTCATATACGAAAAATTATTTTTCAAGTTGATAAAACTCATATGGCACATAAATTTATTTTTATAAGAAAAATATTTGTGAAAAGAGAAATTAGAGATAGAGCAAACTTGAAGCGATAAGGATAAAACATTAGAAGACAAAGCATATTCTAATGAATTGTAATTTTTCATCATTCACTATAAAGAATGGTAACTCCCTATATTTTTTATACATTAATTACTTCTTGTAAAATATTAACTCAACATTGGCGGAGGCAAACGAGAAAAAAATAATAGTAAGACATTTGAGGACTTATGTGATGACAGAATACTTTTTTTAATTTGTATTTACAACTCAAATATATTATGTGGTATATAAAAAAAAGATAGAGAGAGATTTTTTTTAAATCGTATATTCACGAATATAGTATACACCCTAAGACTAGTTAGACAAAAACTGCTCCCAATTTAGAAACTTATTAAAGAGTTATATATTCAGCGTTGTTATTGTTATTTGTTATACAAAATAAACAAGAATACACCAGCAATCATAACTAGTAGACCATATCGGTTAAAGTCAGCAGCATTAGCAAAGTGTTAAAAAGGGCACAGGGAAAAAGTAGATTACAGTGGAAAAGAGATAAAAAGGTAACACGTGTTGCTTTCTGATTCGCCATGGTATGTACACCTGACTCACGTTTCCACTACACACCAAGGGAGACAGAAAATAAAACCATAAAGAAAATTGTTGAATTTTTGTATATCACTGGCACTGCCCTTGGAAACGAAGATACGTGACTCAATCAAATTCTATAATTTCATAGTACTACATTTTCTGTCACATCTCCTTAGCCAAAAGGCTAAGATTAAGTGCTCGTAAGTATATAGTCGCTTTTAATTACAAAAGATATTATTTGTATATATATACATTATATATGTTATATATAAAAATTATACAAATTTTATATATTTTTCGGCTACCGAATACAAATAATTTTTGGCGCAAGCTAAAAGTGATAATATCTCAAATTTCTTTAGCACAGTCACTCCGGCTCTAAGTTATTGTTTATAGGATTAGTTACCTCCTATAACAAATGTTGATACCTTATTTATTTTAAATAAATATTCTTTTAAAAAATTATATTCCATATCTACCTTTTGATTTTTTTATAACCAAATATCTATTTATAGTCACATCCTACCCTTAAGCCATAAAATAAGCTTTGTATTATTTTTCTCTCTCCCATCAAATTCTAATAACCACTAAACATTTTTCTAATCTAATTGCATGTTCTCCCTCTCTGCCCTTAAACTAGAGGCTTAGGGTTAGGGTTTCTCTGCAATACAGTAGAAGCCAGAGAAAGCATAAGAACATGGCAGCACCAGTGGTGGCTCCGGCAGTGGCAGAATCAGTTCAATGTTTCGGGCGGAAGAAGACGACGGTAGCAGTAAACCCACTGCAAACGCGGGAAAGGCCTCATCAAAACCAACGGCCTTCCGATCGAGTTAGTCCAGCCTGAAATCCTCCGTTACAAAGCTTTTGAACCAATTATTCTCTTAGGCCGCCACATATTCGCCGGAGTGGACAAAGACGACGGAGTTGGAGGCTGAGCAACTTGAATTTTCTGTTAATATATTTTAATGTTTTTCAATGTGTCTCGCTGTATTTTTTATTGTATTCATTGTCTTTTTTATCATTGTATTTCAATGTATCTCGCTGTATTCTATGTATTTTATTGTATTCATTGTCTTTTTTTTCATTATATTTCAATGTATCCTGCATTCCCGTTGTATTCTATGTATTTCATTGTATTTACTTGTCACGATCCAATCCCTGAACCCGGTCGTGATGGCGTCTCTCGTGAAGACAAGGCCAGCCAGACCAAAACGGAATACCTCTTTTAAACAGTTAATCATCATAAACAGTAATAACATATAATATAACACTAATAAATTGCGGAGTTTTAACGTTAACAACAGCAGAAACCATCCCGACACAGCCCAAACCGGGGTGTCATATGTCATGAGCAACTAAGAAGTCCGGATACAAGTCTACTGAACACAAAATCCGATACAATAGTTCAGGAAAAAAACATGGAAATGATAGGATAAGGGGGGCACGGGGCTGCGAACGCCAATAGCTACCTCGTAGTCTCCAAATCACTGCCTGGACTGGGAGAAATCAGCACTCAGGAGCGGACTCTGCGATGCCTGAATGTGCACACATGGTGCAGGGAGTAATGTGAGTACTCCGACTCAGTGAGTAACAATTATAAATAATGGTTGAAAGTATGAAAACACGTAAAGACACAAAGCAATTCCATATTAAGCAGTAAAATCACTTAAAGCAGTAAATCAGTGAAGAATCAAATGATATTCCTTTTTAAAACAAGTAAAACAGGTAATTTAACAAGTAAATAACAAGTAGGAATCCGCCCCTCGGGCATAGTATCAATCGCTCAACATAGTATCAGCCCCTCGGACTCACTCTCAATACAGTATCAGCCCCTTGGGCTTACTCTCGGAATAGTATCAGCCCCTTGGTCTACCTCACAATCACTCATATCAGCCCCTCGGGCATAGCATCAATCACTCAGAACAATGGGTACCCGCGCTCACTATGGGTGTGCAGACTTCGGAGGGGCCCCTTACGGCCCAAGCGCTATATCAAGCCACCTCGTGGCATCATCACTCGGCACTCGGCCTCACATCACTCAAGCCACCTCGTGGCATATAAAGTATCTCAGGCCCTCGGCCTCATATCACTCAGCATATCCTCACATATGGCCCTCGGCCTCACTCAGTCCAAAATTATCACAAGCCCCTTGGGCATTAGTAAAACAGTAGTTCTCAGCCCAAAACATGATGTAGAAATATCATTTAAGTTTCAAATCTGAGTAAAAATGGCTGAGTTTATAAAACAGTAGATATCAATAGGACTGAGTTCAAATAATAAGTCAAGCAGTGAGGAAAACAAAGATAAAAATCCCCAAAGGGTTCAAATAGTTGGCACGAAGCCTAAATATGGCAATCAGCCCAAATCATGATGATAACAAATGAATTTCAGTCAAATATTCGGTAAAATCATCAATTGGGATGGACCAAGTCACAATCCCCAGTAGTGAAAGACCCCACGCTCATCATCCAGCGTGTATCTTGCCTCAATATAGCACTACGATGTGCAATCCGGGGTTTCAAACCCTCAGGACATCATTTACAACCATTACTCACCTCGAACTGGCTAATTCTCTAGCTCGCGACGCCTTTGCCCCTCGAATTGGCCTCCACGCGCGTCGAATCTATCCAAAATCAGAACGAATACGTCACAATATGCTAAGGGAATAAAGCCCAAGCGAAAACATTCGAAAATATAAAAAATCTCGAAATTAGCAAAACCTGAGCCCCGGGACCACGTCTCAGAATCGGGTAAAATTTACATTTTCAGAATCCTCATACCCTCACAAGTCTAACCATACCAAAATTATCCAATTCCGATACCATTTGGTCCTTCAAATCATCATTTTACATTTTTGAAAGGTTTCACAATTTTCTTCTCAAATTCCATCTCAAATCACGAATTAAATGATGAATTCAGTGATTGATTCATGTATTCTAGCTAAATCTGAGTTAAAATCACTTACCCCGATAAATTTCTTGAAAAAACCTTCGAAAAATCGCCAAAATCCGAGCTCTCTAGGTTAAAATATTAAATAAAACCCAAGACCTCGTATTTATAGGTACCCCTCAGGTTTCAGCTACCGCGGCCGCGACCACTTTTGTGCGGTCCGCGCGACGCCTACCACGGTCGCTCCCGCTTTTGTGCGGTCCGCGCGACGCCTACCGCGCCCGCGCCCGCTTTTATGCGATCCGCACAGCACTCAATGCGGGCGCACTTATTTTTGTGCGGACCGCGTGAGTGAGTTCTGGGGCCTGCAACCCCTGTAGACCTGCTACAGCTATGATTTTTGCACTAAAACATCCCGGAACCTACCCGTAACTCCCAGAACTTCGAACCAATTGCACCAACACGTCCCATGACATCGTTCAAACTTGCTCAAAACTTCGGAACGCTCACAACAACATCAAATCACCAATTTAACATAGGATTCAAGCCTAAGAACTTCAAGAACTCTTAAATTATGCTTTCGATCAAAAGGTCTATCAAATCTCGTCCGAATGCCCTGAAATTTTGCACACACATCCCAAATGACAAAATGAAGCTACTACAACTCTCGGAATTCTATTCCGACCCCAATATCAAAATCTCGCCTATCAGTCGGAATTTGCCGAAATATCAATTTCGCCAATTCAAGCCTAAATCTTCTCTACAACTCCAAAATCCATTTCGATCGCGCTCCTAGATCACAAATCACCTCCCGAAGCTAACCGAACCATCGGAACTCACTTCCGAGCCTTCTAACACATAAGTCAACACCCGGTTGACTTTTCCAACTTAAGCCTTCTTAAAAGAGACTAAGTGTCTCATTTCTTACCAAATCCTCTCCGAACTCGAACTAATCAACTCGATCACATAAAACACGGATAACGAAGCGTAAAGAAGCTGAAATGGTGGAAACGGAGCGATAACTCATGAGACGACTGACCGGGTCGTCACATTACTGTCTCGCTTTATTCCATGAATGTATTCATATGTTTTTTTTTAATTAATATAATTTATGTATTCAGATATAATTTCTCTGAAGAGTGCTATATTTTTGGGGTGTTTTTCGGTTGAGAATCTTTTTTATAACTGGAAATACAAATTTGTGTGTTATAATTGAGTTTGTTGGGTTATATTAGGAGTCTATTATGTTAATTGATTCACTTTCCCTTTAAAAACAGTGTAATCCCCTATTTCACGCCGTGAATACAATCGAATGCAATTATCTGTCCAGCTGTAATCCCATGTTTCACGCCATGAATACGGTCGAATGCACTCGAATACAAAAATCTGTCTAGCTGTAATCCCATGTTTCACGCCATGAATACAGTCGAATACACTCGAATACAAAAATCTGTCTAGCTGTAATCCCTTGTTTCACGCCTAGAAATGCTATTGTATTCATGAATACAATAGCTTAAATACATCGAATACACTCTAAAAAATTTAAAAATATAGCTATAGAAAGTAATATAGTAAATGATAGCTACAACTAGCTAATAACCACTATGTTATAGTGGTTTATGAAAGTTTGTCTTGTTTATACTACAAGAATAGAATATCAGTCCAATGTTCAAATATGCTTTGGGCTAATGTACCAAAAATAATATGTTTTGGCGTAAATATAATTTATTGTTACATTCCATTTCACTTTCTTTTTACATTATATTTTCAAATTGTTTTATTAAGCTTTTTTATATTTTTCTAAGAGTTTACTAGACCACTAAATAGAAGATAACTAATAGTTTTACAAAGAAAAGATCGGGGCATACCATCAAATTAAAAATCGGGGTGACTTTGATTTCTAATTCAATTTAGCGAGATATGTTGATTTTACTATAATATCCATTTAATTTTTAGAAAAATTAGTATCTTTAACCCTCCAGTCATTATCTTATTCTAGTTTTAATTCCTCTATTATTTAGTTAAGCAAATTTGGCAGTCAGTTAAATTAAATATGCATTTTAATCCAATGATTAACGGAAGTTTAGAGACATTACTTCTATTAAGGGCAATATCGACTATGGTGAACACACAAGGTCCGTGTACTCTCACCCAGGGGTGTTAAATGGGAAGGTCGGAATAATCTTAGACGGGTCAAAATGGACTAAGAGCCCGTTTGGATAAGCTTGTTTTAAGTGACTTTTAAATCAAAATAGCTTTTAAGCCATAAGTTAGGAATTCTAACTTTTTGCTTTTGGCTTGTTTTTGTCATTTTAGCTTAAAACAAGGGCTTAAAAGCACTTTTTTACTTTATTCAAACACTACAAAATGGCTTAAAAGCGATTTTAGCTTAAAAACACTTAAAAAAAGTCAATCCAAACAAACTCTAAGTCAATAAATGAAAGAGTTAATGACCCGCCAAAAAGTAACTTGGGCTGAGATGGATTGGCTCAAATTGGGCT
Source organism: Nicotiana sylvestris (assembly GCF_000393655.2). Classification (NCBI taxonomy): domain Eukaryota; kingdom Viridiplantae; phylum Streptophyta; class Magnoliopsida; order Solanales; family Solanaceae; genus Nicotiana; species Nicotiana sylvestris. The sequence goes on from NC_091058.1 coordinate 63,673,784, forward strand.
AAAACTTGGGTCATAACACAAACCGCCCAATTCTTACCAATCTTTAATTAATGTGTATTATTTGGGAGAAATTAAAAATAGCCAGATTTACAAGTGATCATTCAAAAATAGCCAAACTTTCAAAAGTAATCGAAATTTAGACATTTTTCATGTAAAGATAAATCTGAGCGAAAACACTGTTCAAAACCCGAAAAATGCGCCAGTATATTATGCTGGAATTCCAACATAAGTATACTTGAACTCCAGCATAAGTACACTAGAACTCCAGCATAATATACTGGAGTTCCAGCAAAATATACCGGTCCAGTATAATATGCTGGAAGTTCATACACAAGTGCTCAAATCTCTAGTATATTATGCTGGAACTTTCCGTATGTTGGAGTTCCAGCATAATATGCTGAAAGTTCATACACAGGTGCACTGAACTCTAGTATATTATGCTGAACCAGTCTCTGTTGCAGCAAAATAACAGTTATTTTTCAATGACTTGGCAAACACTGGCTATTTTTGAATGACCATTCTGAAAACTGGCCAGCCCATGCTATTTTTACGTATTATTTTCATATATACTATTTAATTATCAAATAAGATATTTTTTTTGTATGGTCATATATAATATATCAAATATAAAAAGATTATTTTAAAAATATTTTAACAAAGTTACTCATGAATCAATTTGGACAAATATCAACCCAACTTGAGATGGGTTGAAATGAGTTGGATCAAGATAGGCTGAGTTCAACAAATAGACACCCCAACCTTGGGCGGGTTAGGCAGATCAATGACTACCCCAACCTCGAACGGGTTAGACGGGTCAAATGAGTTTGGGCTAAAATTGTCACCCTTACTCTCACCCCTATGATGTTTTTGGGAAAGTGACATTGCATATACGCTCTCAAAATAATAGCCGAAAAAATATATATATTTTGTATGTATATATATATATATATATATATATATATATATATATATATATATATATATATTTTATATGTTATATATAAAAATTATATAAATTTTATATACTTCTATGATTACGAAACGTAAATAGTTTTTGGCGCGAGATAAAAATAAAAAAAAAGCCCGAATTTTTTTCCCCAAGCAATCTCACATGACTACATGAGACTTGAAAATTGCTGTTAACCAAACAAAAAAACAAAAAAGGAGAATGCAATATTGCTTGTAAAATAGTCCAACTAGAATACCTAACGTTCCAACTTGAACCAGACTTTTGGGAAAGATAAAACGGACTGACTTGATTTAAATTCTTCAATACGAAAGTATTCAAAAATATCTTATAAAACCACAAGTAGCCATCATCTTCCGTTTGAAAAAGCCATCATTTTTATATGTCAAGAGAATGGGCCAATAATTGATTGTTATTCTCCTTTTTCTTTTTTCATCCATCTATATATACCTTTGAGAAATATCCATTTACACACACCACAACAGGAAAGCTAAAAAAGAAGCAAATATGGCCTTGACCCTGAAGTCTTTAGCAACTCCTTTGCTTTTTGGTGCTTTGTTTATCCTTATATTGCAGGTTTGTTTCTTCATTCTTTGAACCTTTCACAGTAGGAGTATGTCTTATGGGTAGTTCTTGCCTATTGAATTGATGATTTTGTTTTAGGTGGATTTAGCGTATTGATTTGATTTGTATAGCTTTTGATGAACACAAGGATTAGCCTTTTTGTGTTTCTTCAGAAAGATCAAATATTGTTGGGTATTTTGGACTTCTTATGCTTTAGTTAAGCGTTGACTAGAAATCATGAGTAGAAGCAAATTTTAATGATTTTCTCATTACCTAGTGAGAATGAGAAAAGAGAAGTATACACATGTTTCTGAAGTTAATTATATGGTTTGATGCAAATTACTTATGTTATGTGTTAGCTAACTTACTTGTCGAAATATAATAACATGAGAGGAAGTATTGCTTCACAAAGAAATACAGAAAGGGGAGAAGAAGGAGGAGAAATAATGGACTAATTACAATTTCTGCTTGTTCTATGATTCTTTTTCCTCTACGTTATAGTGCTTTAGACATATGATGAATTTCCTACAAACTTTTGATTAATTTTCCAGGCTAATAGTATTATAATGTTGAAAATAAAAGTTGTGGAAGAGTTTCATCTTGATTAAAGTGAAACCTTTAGGGATTGTTTGGTTCGCAGGATTAATTATCCCGAAATTAGTTATCCCGCGATTGTTTATCCCACCCTCCCATAATTATTAAAATAACACTACAATCAAACATGGGATAAACTCATCTCAAATTTAATCCCGAGATTAATTATCCCTTATCCCTCGTACCAAACGAGCCCGAAGTTCTTCGTTTGTCACTCATTGTGTCATGCTTTTGTTCCTGGAGTTGCAGCTCTGTTTCCTAAAAGCTTTAAGGATGTCTTTTGATGAGTAGAATCTCTTTGTTCTTATGGAAAACAGGTTGTTGCAGAGCAGCCAATATCTGAAGCTAAAGTTGAATCTGCAATCCTTCAGGTATATTCTTCTTTTCATGTTTAGAGAAGATGTTATTGCCCTTGTTGCTTCAAATTTAAAACTAAGAGAGCTTTTTGGATAATCATGTAGGAATCAATCATTAAAGAGGTTAATGAAAATGCCAAAGCTGGGTGGAAAGCTGCATTCAACCCTCGATTCTCGAATTTCACGGTCAGATCATCATATGGCTTAGCGCTTTCTCTAACCATCAATAACAGTTGCTTATTTTGCAGCCATACACCGAAAACGTCGATTTATAATTATGTTTTTCTTTGGTTTTCACAGGTTTCGCAATTTAAGCGCCTTCTTGGAGTTAAGCCCGCAAGAGAAGGTGATTTGGAGGGAATTCCTATTCTAACTCATCCAAAACTTTTGGAGCTACCAAAAGAGTTTGATGCACGAAAAGCTTGGCCTCAATGTAGTACTATCGGAAGAATTCTGGGTCAGTCTCTTCTTGTTCTTGCTTACTACTATTGAATTATAATTCTATGATAGTGATCCTAATGCTTTCCGTCTTTGCACATCAATCACCGGGACAAATTTGCGTCACAGATCAGGGACATTGCGGTTCTTGTTGGGCTTTTGGTGCTGTTGAATCGCTGTCTGATCGTTTCTGTATCCATCATAACTTGGTAAATTTTGTTGAACTGTGTGACCGCCTCATTTAAAAGCTTTAGATGACACATTTTTATGTACTTAATTATATATCTTCAGCAAGTGCTCTCACGTGCCAGCCTCATGATTCTTTTTCATGGTCTAAGCATGTGGAAACCATCTCACCTAGCACAAAACGTATGTGAATCTATTTCTGTAGTTATGGTCACTGATGTTAAACTTCTAATGTGTAATGCAGAATATCTCTCTGTCTGTAAATGATCTGTTAGCATGCTGTGGCTTTTTATGTGGGAGTGGTTGTGATGGTGGATATCCAATAACAGCATGGCGATACTTTATCCGTAGGGGTGTGGTCACAGAAGAGGTAAATGGTGACTTATTTTCACCAAAAGAGATTACAGCTTCCTCTAAAACCATTAGCTACCGTGGATCTTTATGATCAATCACTAATAAAGTTGTTTTTTCTGGCAGTGTGACCCTTACTTTGATAATGAGGGATGTTCCCACCCTGGTTGTGAACCAGGATATCCCACCCCAAAGTGTCAGAGGAAGTGTGTGAAGGAGATTCTACTATGGGGGAAATCAAAGCATTATGGTGTCAATGCATACAGGATCCACCATGATCCCAACAGTATCATGACAGAAATTTACAAAAATGGACCAGTCGAGGTCTCTTTTACCGTCTACGAGGTAATGAGGATAAGGGGGAGGGTTAAGTTCTGATACTAAAATTATTTGATATAGTTTTCACACATGACATTGTCTGAGCTGGTAAACTTATATGCTGGTCCTGTGGTATGTGTACATAGAAACAATTACCTGCCAATCCCATAATGTGATACATGTAATGATCTTTTAAGTGACCTGATAGTAACTATTATGATAATTGAGAAACTTTAACTACCGATGTACCTTCTCATTTTATGTTGTCCGAGATTTACTTGCAAATTAATACTTGTAAATGAGATAATTTAATGCTTAGCACAATATGAGAAGTTATCTGGTTATAATTGTTAGTTTCTCAGTTTCTCTAGTATAAACTAATGCTTGTTTGAATTTGATTGTTCTCGTTGATTATAATTGTTATTTTCTCTTTTTCTTAGCAATGCTTTCCGCTAACCCAATGACTTAAAACTTTTTTGTCAATCACAGGATTTTGCTCACTACAAGTCTGGAGTTTACAAGCATGTAACAGGGCAAAGTATGGGAGGCCATGCTGTTAAGCTTATCGGATGGGGAACCAGTGAGCAGGGAGAGGACTATTGGGTATGTTGATGTGTTCAAGTTGTGGTGTCTTATTTTCTATCTAAAATCATATCATTTTATCAAAATCTAATCATCACCTTTTTTTTTAATTATCTTCTGCAGCTTATTGCTAATTCTTGGAACAGAGGCTGGGGTGATGTATGTACTCTATTTTCTCCTTATGCTTTCATATATGAGCACAAATTTCCTTAAACCATCGACATCCTAACTCCTTGTTGTAGATGCGCTAACTATACTGACAGCGTAAATAATTTTTACACTATCTGTGTATCTTAAAAGTTAAAGCAAGTTATTTACTGCACTCTTAAAGTTACTAAATTAGAATTACTTTAGACAGTTGCATAAGTCATCTTAGCCTGAATGATTAAACAAACTGAAAACTATCAATACACAAAAGTTAAACTCTATTTGTATAAGCTTCTTGTCTAAATGTATGTCTATCTCTATGATAACAGGATGGTTACTTCAAGATCAGAAGAGGAACAAATGAATGTGGCATTGAACATAATGTGGTGGCTGGATTGCCTTCAGCCAAAAATCTGAATGTGGAATTAGATGATGTCTCTAATGCTTTCCTTGATGCCTCAATGTAAAATGCTGCTACTTCAACAGGACACTGCATAATACTGTAGCAAAGTATACTGGAGACGAGAAAAACTTATGAACTAGCATATTTATCTCGTGGATTTAATTATCTGTATAATTCATAATTAACACTTTCCAATTCTCACCTTTCAGTTGTGTTTGTCAATTTCAGTTTTCAGTTTTATGACTTAAGAATAATTTTATTTGTTAGGAGTAATAATTAAGTCCTCCGAGCTTAATCAGTGGCCATGCCATCCAAGTTGTTCACACAAGTTACACAATTTTATTTAACAACTTTGGCCCAAATTTAGAGGAAAACATATGTACAAATGGTGATTTTCTTGTTTGTCAGGACTTCTGGGAAAAAATATTTTTTCAATTTGCTAGTTAAGAGTATGTACCGCTTATGTTCTGTTGACTAGATTACTACTTACTCCCTACAAGATTTAGCTGTTTTTTAAAAGGTAAGACGATGAAAAGGTAAGTCGAATTCAGATATGAAAATTTTCCATCTATAAGAATTTTATAAAATTTTAAAAAAGAGAAAAAAAACATATGTTATGTTTACAAACTGGAAATATTCCTCACTTTATCGAGTTTTTTGTGCTTTTCTAGTTTAGGAGTTTGGAAAGATGCATATTTTCATAATCAACAAACAACAAAAATGACTATGTCTTAATTCGAGGCTAGTTAGGGTCAATTATATCAATCCTTCTTCATATCACTCGATTTAGTTCCATCTCAATTTATATAATTTAGGCATTTAAAGCTAGAAATTATCGAATACAAATCGTTGCTTGTTTTATTGAGATTAAAACGATTGAGTCTGAATACAATTTTAAATATTAATATATTGCAATAAGATTCGAATGTTAAATAATTAAGGCGGTTTATTTTTTCAATATTGGAGTGTACAAATTTTGTCTTTATTGAAAATTAATGAATAATAAATTTAATAAAATATTAATTAATCTAATACTGTATCAAATAAATATTAGAAAAATAAATTTATATAGTGGTGGTGGTAGTGATGACTAACAATAGCGGTTATGGCATGTGAGTACTAACTGGTAGTGGTAATTGATGGTGGTGATTGAGGTTCGTAGCTAATTGTGATGACAATTGACAATAGTATTTAACGGTGGTAGTTTGTGATGACGACCGACAATTTTTAGTTTAAACAATTGAGTAAGCCCGGTATTTAAGTTAAATTTTCTATTCTAAAAGGATTCTTAACTGTATAAAGTGGATTGAGTGGTGGTGAAATACCACCTTTATAAAAAACTTGAATGGACAACATTTTAATAATGTTAAAACTTTGCTATAAATTTTAATTATTTTTATATCTATTTAATCTCATTATATGGCTGTCAAAGGAAAAACAGACAAACTTAATAATTAACATTTGAATATTTAAGATCAGACTAAAAACCAAACATAACCAATAACGAAAAATTTAAATGATTAAGATTCATACCTTCACTAAGTGCAAACTAATGGTGCCTTAGCGAATATTGGATCTAAAGTAAAATGAGTCTTAGCAGGGACGGACACACATGAGAGTAAGCGGTGTCATCCGACACCGTTTCATCGGAAAAAAATATTAAATATTTATATTTAAATTCTACAAAAATGAAGCAATATATAGTAATGATACCGCTTCTTAGCAAAGAACACTTCTTTGTCCATTGATTAAGCTTGTATTGGACATGTAAAGGTGGTGAGTTGAAGGTTGGACCCAGACATTCTATTTTTTGAATATTTTTGTTAAAAATTTGAGGTAAAGGAGAATAGAACCTACACCTCATTTTGCAATAATATTCACTAAACCATCGGGCCAAGGCTCTTCAATTTGTGGGAAAATAATATTAAATAATAATTTACTTTTTTATTTATGTACATGCGACACCGCGTACGAAAAATTCTGCGTACGCTACCGAGTCCTAGATATCAACATGACAAAGTCATAATTTATCTCAACTAAGTGGATATTCATGTCTTTTCGCCTAGTTAAATATTCAAATTTTGAAGTAATTTTTTTAAAATTAAACGAGACCCACTACATTATCTTTTCTGTATTAGAGTATCGCCCATTCTTCAATAAATATTGCCAAGTGGATAGTTTCATTCCAAAGGAACAGTATAAAAAATGGAATCCAACTTGAAGGAATCTCTTTTCTAATTCGGCCAACCGCTTGATAAGAGATCTCAATCGTTAATCTATCTTGAAAATTACAAAATTATTGTACTCCCTTACGTCCAATAACAAAACCACACGTGGTCCTAACCTAAGTTTGGCCGAACTTGGGAACTGAATGTTTCCAATTTAATCCAATTCTTTAATTCAAAATATCCTAAAGAGGATCAATAACAATCATCTCTGTAGCTGATAAATAAAGTTATAAACTTTTATTATACGTCAAAAGAGATGGGCCAATAATTGATCTATCTTTTCCTGTATCTATATATTTCTGGGAGTTCCTGCATCTTCACACCACAATTGGAGAACTCCAGAGAAAAGCCAAATATGGCGATGAATCACATGTCCTTAGCCGCTCTCTTGCTTTTGATTGGTGCCTCTATCCTTATTTTACAGGTTCGATCCTTGATTCTTCATATTTTGTGTTTTTGGCTGGTTGGTGTGGTTTATATAGCTTTAGATGAATAGATGGATTGAGTGATTGTAGCAGATTAAAGCCCCATCTATTGTGTTTTTCTTGACTTCTTCTGCTTTCTTCCATTTTTTTAGCTTTTGGGTTAGCTTAATCTCGGTAATCATGATGATAAATTAGTTGATCTACTAATGTACTCCTAAAAGGGAAATCTTTTAAATGTTTCTTGAAGCTTCAGTTTATGTTGCCTGCAATACATGAGGAGGAGGTCTACTTGGTTTTTTTTTCGGGGGGGGGGAGGGGAATAGTCTTGTGTGTGCAGATGTTGCCTGGAACCTGTATGTAGTGGAAATATGTTGGGTTGACAGTGTGGAGGTTTTCTTTTTGGGGTGGGGTGGGGTGGGGGTGGATGGTGTAATCTCACAAATTAATATTAATGAGTACATGGATGAAGCTCCAAAAAGATGGGAATCTACTCACCAAACTTATGCATAGTTCTAAGACTATAGAAGGAAAAAGGAGTTCTTTAACAGAAATCTCCAATTTGAATCAACTGCCCTTATCCTGCCTAAATCCTAAGAAAGGAGCAAAAATGTCCAATCTGATCCTCTCTTTTTTCTGCCCACTGTATAAGTTAATTGAGTGCTTGACAAAGGAATAGAACTATTGAATGGTAGAAAGAGGAAACATAGGTGTAGGTTTATCTTCAAATCTGAAACTCATTTTTTTCAAATGGCAAGCAGGTTGTTGCAGAACAACCAATATCCCAAGCTAAAGCGGAATCTGCAATCCTTCAGGTAAGAGTGCCTTCATGATAGAGAAGATAATACTGTCATTGTACTCTGTTCTTACTAAAAGTTGAAAGACCTTTTTGTGAATGGTCATGCAGGACTCAATTGTTAAACAGGTTAATGAAAATGAAAAAGCTGGATGGAAAGCTGCACTGAACCCTCATTTCTCAAATTTCACGGTGAGATTTCCATAAAGCTGTATATTTTGTTGGAACAAACTTCGTTGCACTTTCTTCTGTGCAATGCCACATCCTTCACCACTCTTATCATGAATACGTGTATCCTTCATTCACAGGTTTCCCAATTTAAGCGCCTTCTTGGAGTTAAGCCCACAAGAAAGGGTGATTTAAAGGGCATTCCTATTTTAACTCATCCGAAACTTTTGGAGTTACCACAAGAGTTTGATGCACGAGTGGCTTGGCCTAACTGTAGCACTATTGGGAGAATTCTTGGTTAGTTTTTTCATTTTCGTGCTTGGTTTAGTGCTATTGTTCTATAGTGGGGTGCTAATGCTTTCCATCTTTTGATGTCATGCACCGGTACTATGGCGCAGATCAGGTGACTTATCTTGGTTCTAGTATCACTCATTTGTATTTCTCCCTAAACTTGCAAATTTCTCTTTCCGGGTACTCTAATAATCTGATCATTTGTATTTCAGGGACACTGTGGTTCTTGTTGGGCTTTTGGTGCTGTTGAGTCACTGTCTGATCGTTTCTGTATTCATTATGGCTTGGTAAACTCATTTCTTAATGTGAGTACTTGCAAGTTTTATTCTAGTTATTGTCACTGATGATTCAAATGTAATGTGTGAGGCAGAATATCTCTCTGTCAGCAAATGATCTCTTAGCATGCTGTGGCTTTTTATGTGGGGATGGTTGTGATGGTGGATATCCGTTACAAGCTTGGAAGTACTTTGTCCGCAAGGGTGTGGTCACAGATGAGGTATATGGTTTTGTTCTTGACTTATTGGACTTCAGAAAGATTATAGCTTTCAGATACTTTGGATCCTTATACACCAGTCAAAAAATGAAACTTTGGATCCTTATTCTCAACTAACTAAGAAAATTTATTCTGGCAGTGTGACCCTTACTTTGATAATGAGGGATGTTCCCACCCTGGATGTGAACCTGCATATCCCACCCCCAAGTGTCACAGGAAGTGCATTAAGCAGAATTTACTCTGGAGTAAGTCCAAGCATTTTGGCGTCAATGCATACATGATCAGCTCCGATCCCCACAGTATAATGACAGAAGTTTACAAGAATGGACCAGTTGAGGTCTCTTTTACCGTTTACGAGGTAAGAACGATTGAGGAAGGAGAGTAAAATTATGATACTGATATTTGAGATACAATTCGTACTGTTAAGATATTAGATATAAAGTTGGATGTTGCATGTACCTTTAAAACAGCAACGACAACTGAGCCTCAATCCCAAACAAGAATCAAAACGCAATTCAGTATATACCCTATAATATTGTTAGCTTGGGTAGACTTCTTTCTGGCTAACTCTAATATACATTGAGAAACTTTAGTTAAATATTATGAGTACTTTATTCTAAATGTTTTTTGGAGAGTTCTTTAGAAAGCATACATGAGCATTTTAATACTGCTTGGCTGAAATGAATGAAATAACAAAATGTAATTGAAATTACTTTCTTTCTCTGGTCGACTGTCAAATTGCTGTCGATAAACTTTTAGACAGAGTTCAAATAAGTTTTGGTCACCAAGTTTACCTTTCTAAATCCTAGTATTACCATCAATCATGTTTGTGGAATTATTATGCCAATTTGTGATCTGTAGTCGTTTAGCCTTCCAGAATATTATGTCCATTACAATGAAGGAGTACCAGTTGGAAGTTCCAATTCTAGGAGTACTATCTAAGGATCATTGTTTGAACATACTGATATCCTAGTCTGGGATATTTGTGCACACATGTACTGTTTGTCAAGTGGTACATGCTTCAGCAGTAGGCTGCTTATGTTCTTTCGTTTGCCTCGGCGTGGTTCTTGAGATTGCATTATCTTTTCTGGTGAAATTAGGATTTGTTGCCTTGGATTAGTTTCTTTATTCTATCTGTTATAATCTCCTATTCGATATATATGCCCTTCCTATACTGAATGACAAGCTTATTTTCGTACACAGGATTTCGCTCACTACAAATCTGGAGTTTACAAGCATGTAACCGGTGATATAATGGGAGGCCATGCTGTTAAACTCATCGGATGGGGAACTGAGGATGGAGAGGACTATTGGGTTTGTTGACATTTTCAAATTGTGCCATTATATCTTCAAAACCATTTCGTCCTTTTTTAAATTTGATCATCTTCTTTTGGCTTTGCAGCTTCTTGCCAATCAGTGGAACAGAGGCTGGGGTGATGTATGTCTAGAGTCAATCCTTTTTCTTTCAATGTTTACTTGAGCGAAAATACTTCATTCTTCCTCGGGGAAAATTACTAAAAAGTTTTAAAACCTTAGCTTTTCCCTTTCAAAATCAGAGTTCACACACTTGACTCATAATGTTCAGTATATGTCTCTTGTACTTTATATATGCGCATTCTTGGGTTTGGTTTGGGTGTTTGGGGGGGGGGGGTGAATGCTACTTCTTGAAGACGTGCTAATTGAGTGGAGCATATATCATTCTTCTGAGATGTATATTTGTGTTCATGGCAGGATGGTTACTTTAAGATCAGAAGAGGAACAAACGAGTGTGAAATCGAAGATGAAGTGGTTGCAGGATTGCCTTCAGCCAGAAATCTGAACATGGAACTTGATGTCTCTGATGCTTTCCTTGATGCCGCAATGTGAATGCTAATTATTCAACTAAACACTAAATAGAATGCAAGTTTCTGAAGACTGGGGAACAATAACATTTTAAGTTTAACATTCTTCACCTCTTACGTTGTCTGCAATTGTTCCACTATCTTATTATCAGTGGAAGTGCTTTTCTTATCTTTAATGTATTTCTTCAGAAGTACTTTGTCAATCTTGGCACTGTTGTAACATTATTATGAATTGTACTTAACATTATCAATGAACTGTATTGCTGTGATCAAAACTCCGTGTGCTGTCGCTATCTTATAGCCCGTTTGGCCAAGCTGCAAAAATCAGCTTATTTTGAGAATTGTTTTTTTCAAAAGTGTTTTTCTCAAAAGTATTTTTGGCGAGAAGCAGTTTGTGTTTCGCTAATTAGTTTGAAAAGCACTTCTGAGCGGCAATTAGTGTTTGGCCGAGCTTTAAAAAAACTGTTCTAAGTGTATTTTTCTCAAAAGTGCTTCTCAAAAAAGTGCTTTTGGAGAGAAGCTACTTTTTTTAGCTCCTCCAAAACTATTCTGCTTCTCCTCAAAAGAACTTTCTTTTTTCTTCCAAAAGCTTGGCCAAACATCTCAATTTTTGGCCAAAAGTGCTTTTGGCAAAAAAAAAAAAATAGCACTTTTGCTATTAATTTTAGTGAAAATTTAGAAGAATTTGGGTTGTCTACTAATCTTTGAAAGATAAATAGGAATAATTCTAGTTAGCTTTATCCTAATTTCTAAAGGTGGCCAAGTAAATCTATATATATAAAGTTAGGACAATGGGAGATGACTTGACACTTTTCTTTGGCCAAAGATCTTATTTATCTATTTTCTCCTTCTTTTTGGCTTTTATCCCCTTTTCCCTATTTATATGCTATTTAAAAATGAAGTATTCTTCTTTAACAAATTCCAACAATCACTTAATTAAAAAATCCAAACATCACGTCCTTTCACTTTTCTTTCTACCATGTCTTTAGCCGTTACCAACATAATAAACTCATTTATATCTTTCCTCACTACTACTACTACTACTACTATTTATTTCTTCTCCTAAAATTCCACCTCTTCCTTCCTAATTTCTTACCGTTTTTCGTTCTTCTTTCCTACGTTCTCTTATGAGTTGTTCTTTTTTCTTCTTTTTTGTGTGTGTATCTTGTAGACCTTTTTAGTCGAAAAGGTTGAAATTTGTAACGTTAATTGTTACTAATCATCTTTGCTTTTTTATTTCTTTTACTTTTTTTAATTCTTAATCGGAAATAATTGTCATTTTGAAATATGTTTGAAGCCTTTTCCTGCTTTAATTGCAAAAAATTAGAATATTATTGTGCTTAATGTATTATAAGATTCTGATGTTTTCTTTCTCCTTTTTTTTCTTTGATTTTGTTTTTGTGTTTTTTGCAGGTTGATTATGTTGTGTGTAGTTGTTGCATTTGGATTAATTTGTTTCATGGATAATAATGTTAAGCCGTTTTCTAAATTGTATTTTCTGGAGCAATTGCACTTGCAATTCAGAAGACGTTTAAGTCTATCATGAGGAGTGGTAATTGATGTTGTATTATATTTTGCCTGTAATGTTTTCTTTCTCCTTTTTAATTTCATTGATTTTAGTTTTGTGTTTTTTGCAAGTTGATAATTAGTAGTGTGCTTAGTTGCTACATTTAGTTTATTTCATAATTTCTAAGGATATTGTTAAATCGTTGTCTAATGTACATTTTCTGGAATAATTGTGATTTAGAGGAGTTTAAGTCTATTATGAGAATGATAATTGATGTATCATTATCTTTTGCCTGAAGTGTTGGTTGATCAAAATAAAATCTTCGCCTACAAATTTAATTTTATGTGAAAAAGAAATGAAGATCAATTAATTTTATGGTTGTATGTTTTGTTTTTATTAATTCTCTTATTTACACTTAAACTATATATAAGGTTTTAAGTACAAAAAAAATTGTTCAACTATCTCCTACTCCCCCCCCCCCCCTTTCCTTCTCTTTCTCCTTTGATTTTGAAATAGTGGGTGAAGTATTTGCCTCTATAAAATAAATTTTTAAGCAAGGCGGTGTTTAGGGCAATTTTTATTTGAACATTTCCATTATTATGAATTCTGATCAATTTGGTTATGCCTTTATGGAGAAACGTTTCTCTTTCTTTTTAGTGCATGATGAACTTGAAGTACATCTTATCACACATATTCTGTCCTCTTATTGATAGTGCAATTTATAAAAGAAAATTTACTATTTGTATAATACTTATCCAACAAAATTTAATTTTGTTTGTATTCAAATATAGTGTCAGATTTTTTAACTCACGGATTCTGATTTACAATATTTTTTACATACTGGGTTCTACAATTAAAAAAAAGGAGGTACTTATTGGCGAAAATTGATGGGAGCAAGATGACTATATATGAAATAATGAAGAGAGTATAACATGGAAAGCAAAAACTATTTGAGGAAAAAAAAAATGTATTTTTCAGTTTTTTTCCCGAAAATTAGCAAGAGGAAAAAGAAGAATAAATTTGATTATTTTAGAAAGAATAACAAATGTTAAATATCTGAAGTGCAATAACAAAGAGGTACAATAAGAACGAGAGAATCAAAGAGAAGGAAGAAATGAGTAAGAAAAGAAGGGGGAAAGGGAAAGAAGAATCGTGTGTGTGTGTGTGGGGGGGGGGGGGTGAGAAGAAAATAAAGAAGGGAAAATTGGAAATAAAACTCACTCTATAATAGAGGAAATATAAATCACGTCTTATATGCATATATTTTTAAGAAATTGATCTTCTAGGAATACAATCAAATAAATACTAAATGCAAGTATCCTTTACTCAAATACTTATGAAAATATAGAAAACGAACGTACTTTTTAAGGAATATAACCAAATATACCTACTATAATAGGAAAATATTAAAAAAGGATTCTAAAATCTCTAAAAGCCTTTAATAGTGTTCTAAAATTAGTAGAAAATATTTTTCTTTTTAATTTATCTTCTCCTAAAACGAGAAGACTTTCAAATCTTTTCCGAAGCACATTTGGTAAAATTTTAGGAGTATGAATAGTGAAACACTGATGATGTACGACGAACAATTGAGTTTTATCAAATTGTTATAACAAAAAAGATGTAATTTTACTTGCCTACATTATTGTTACTATAATTTCAATAGACATTAACATGATATTTATAGGCGAGACCAATAATTCTCATGTTTTTTCTTTCTTTTACCTCAATTCACTTTTAAAAAATATTAGCTCATTAATTCATTAATACCTTTTACAAAATAACCGCACGAAGCGCAGCAAATTCACTAGTTCTATCATAATTTTGGTTAATTCATCGTAATTATAGTTAGCATATGATTTCCTTCCCTCCCTCCAATGTGTTTTATTTTGGAAGAAAGTAAATAGGTAACTTACTGTCACTCTTGATCTAGATGGAGTCATGTGTGGTATTGCATTTTCTTTGGGTTAATTTGATAAATTCATAAATGAAGATAAATACGAGCTGAGAAATTATTCACATTTAAATATCTTTATTATAGGCAGACTTAACCTTTCAATAAAGAAAAGGCATAACTATCAGCTATTGATCCCATGCATCCATCTTGTTCTTCTCTTCTCAATTTGTTATAGCTCCAAAATTTATATAAAGGTTCCCTTTTTATTGTTTTTTGTAAGGAAACTATATTGTATAAATAGATTAAATTGCACTTAAATGTACACCGATTCTTTATTATTTTTTCAGATTCAACTCGTTTTATGCTACCATTTTCTCATGGAGTACATAATACTTCTCGTGGAGCCACTTTTTATTTCTGCCATTATGTTCCCATCTTAGAAATTTAGCTCTAATCATCAATTTTTTTAGCTTGTATCTTTTATTATGTCTAATTTGACTCTTTTTTTTGGGTCTTTATCAATGCATTTAAATTATTTGAATAAGTTAATCATAGGATATTTAAGTTTTATTTCACAAATGGAGATAAAATAAAGTTAATGCAAATAATAGGGAATTATAATTATGTATGCGCTAAACATAGTTTTGTTTCCCGCAAGCAAGGCTTCCCTCGTCCCTTCTCCCCGGGCTGGGCTGGTCGGTTCGGTTCGATTGTAAATATTATCCGTTTGACATATCGGTTATCGGTTTATAAATATGTTAAACCGATAACTAAGTCGATTATCGATTCGGTTTATCGATTTACCCGATAGAATAACTCAATCAAGATTCTAGAGGGAAGAAGTAATGAAGTATAATGTGTACTGTACAAAGAATATGATAAACTTTCTTATTTTTGTAACCCTCTCAAAGAATATGATAAACCTTACAATATTGTTTCTCTATGTGTTGAATGACAAATTTGGGAGGGTTACAACAGTAGATAGAGAATTGTGAGAACGGGAAAATTTATATACCTAAGGATAATATCGTATTTTGATAAAGTTTATTGGGTTATTCGTTAAACCGTTAATAAAATTGGGCAAACCGAGATCCGAATCGGTAGCCCAATAGCAAAATAATGCTAAACCGTTACCGAATCATTAACCCAAATAAATTTTTTTCGATTCGGACTATTGGTATTACCAATATATACCAATATGCCCGGCCCTACTCTCCCCCTCTCACCAAAAAAAAAAAAAGAAAAGAGAAAAAAGAAAAAAAGAGGGGGAACCTCAACACGCACATGTAGAAAGGCTACTTATTTCGAATGCTGATTTCAAGTGAAGTCCAGTGAACTCTGTATCTCTCTTCATTTCCCATTTTCAACAGCTGCAAAGCGGAAAATCTACTGGGAGTTTGGGGTCTGTTGTCGCTGTAACAGGAAAAATGAGGATGGAAAGCAGTGAAGAAGAAGATGATTTCCCCTGTGTCGAAAGTGTGACCCCTCAATCCAAGATCGACTCCATTTACCAATCCAAAACTGAAAAAGTATTCTCTCTCTCTCTCTCTCTTTGCCTTTTCTCTACTTCCGTTTCACCCCCATTTTGGTTCATTGCTGAGAAATTAAGTGTGCTAGCAAATTCAACTGCTCTTATCATTGTGTGTGTGTGTGTGTGTGTGTGTTTTCTTCTTTTTTTTTTAATAAAAATTTTGATCAATATTCTGAACCAAATTTGTGACAATTCATCTGGGTGTTCTTTAGTTTTCATGTACTTCAAGTGCTGGAAGTTAAATTTTTGTGCTTTGATGAAACGTGCAAGTTTGTTTATTCTTTTCTCGAGGTTGATCTATTTTCTGAGCTAAATTTGTGACTTTCTGTAGGTACTCCTTATTTTTTAAAATTCTTATTTTGTTTAGTGTCTTGGGGTGTCCATATTTCAAGTAAAAACCTAGTTGTGCTTGCTGAAGAGGAACTGAACTTTTATTTTGGGATTTCAAATTCAATTTGATTTTCTAGGTTAGTTTTTCGAGTGCCGGAAGTAAAACTGTGGTGCTATGGTGAAATGTTGAAATGGTCTGTCTGATATTAGGCTTATGTCTTCCTGAAGTTCTATGGTCATGCATTTTGTTTTGTTCCCAAATATGCATACTCCATTTCCTTGAGTATGCATATTGCCTTTCTCCATTTCTGTTTCCATTTATTTTCCAATAGCTCACGGGGGAAATGATAATTAGTGTTGGAATTTACTAAGAATATATTTCGGAGCCCCGCAATATAGTTGTCTCTAGACCATGGTTTAAGTTTCTCTAGTTGGGATATGATGGTGTCTTGCTTTTCACACGCGAAATCAAAGAAATCTATCTTTTCCACTATTTCTAGGGTGCTTGTTGATTCATCATTTTTGTCTTTTCTTGTGAGTCCCAAGTTTAATGTTCTGAGTTGTGCAGGGAATTAGGAAAATCTGCTTTGAGCTTTTGGATTTGAAGGATGCAGTGGAGAACTTGTGTGGTAATACTCGAACAAAGTGCTTGGCCTTCTTGAGGTATTGGTTGATGAAAGTCTTTTAGTAGACCAAAAGAGAGTTGAAGATTATTCTGTTTCATGCAACGATGTCTTCATAAACCATGTTTTATGACTTTAATATGGAAGCTGCAGTTACCATTCTGTTGAAAACTTAAAACTTACAAGGATACAATAGAAAAACTATCTTAAATCTTTGCACTAAATGACGAAACGTGCATCATCTTAGGTCAAATACAGGTACTACCACCTCAAAGAGATGTGGAATAGTGTAATGCATCCTTTCTCAGCTAGGAGGCAATGAAAACTATCTGTTACTGGAGTCATACTTTAGTCTGAGATTGAGTTCATGTCGGTAGCACATGGCCTGTGCCTAGAAGGACTAAAACCAACCCAGCCGTGTGCACTATTTATTAGTTTTCTCTTGATGTTATAGTCTCTTGTACTAAGAATCCTTGCTTAGAACTATAGAGGAAACCAGACTTCTCTTTCCATCTATTTGTTTCTAAGAGCTCCCTCTTTGTTTTTTTTTTGTTTTGGGGGGGGGGGGGAGAGATACGAGTGAGAACTTTTGTTGTTCAATGACGTGTCTCAAACATGGCAGGAGAAATGGTAAGAAGCAGAAAGTGGAGAGATAAATCCTCTAAACAGTTGGTTATAAGCAAAGAATTAGAAGATATCTAATAAATAACCGGAAAAATGCATTTCGGCCCCTGTTCCATGTTTCCCTTTTGGTAGCTAACCTTCTATTTTTTTGTTTTGCTGTTTGTTTGTTATATTTTTGAAAAAATATTTAAAGAAGGATAATAAGAGTTGATTTAACAGAATAACAGTCGGATTTAATGAAATCTAGTAGTTCCATTATCGATTTAATCAGAAGTGCTAACACCAATACTGAAAGCTTTACGTGCTAACATCACATTGTTGTATGTTCCTAATTATTATGGGATCCTTTATATTGGAGAACGCTACAAGACATACTTTCTTATCGACAAAAACACAAGTGTTAGATAGTTATGTGTAAAGAGTCCTAATTCCATATGTAATAAGAGTAGAATATGTCCTAGTCACGTATGTAGTAGGAGTAAAATATGTCGTATTCCCATATGTAATAGATGTAGAATATGTATTATATATAAGGCTCATTGTTAATAAAATTAGATTTTTCTCCCGTGCATTCTCACATGGTATCATAGCTTCAATGAGAAAATTAACTTTGTACGTCATTCCAGTGACATCCGGGAAGAAAGATCTCATCGCCGTGCAATTTTCCGGCAACTTCGTCTTGCTCCTAGGGTTCATAACTGCTACAGGGGTACTGTGCATATACCAGTACCACCATCATATTTGAAACCCTTGTGTGATCAAACCCCAGAAATTCTTGTTCCGATAAAAGTCAGTCACCGTGCGTCTTTCCGGTTGACAACTCAAGGTTGATTTGTATTATCTCCTCATCGGTAAGTGTTGTGCGAAAACCAACACTACCATCTTATTCGGAAAAGTCAGGCGACAAAACCCCAGTCAATCGCTCCGGCAGAAAGTCCCTCACGTGCCTCCACGCGTTGCCAGAACTAGGGTTACAACGAGATAAAGTAACTTTTCCGGCGCGTGTGAGCCATTCCGGCTACTTTTTGACAAAAATTTTTCCGGACAACTTGCTCATCCAGTGATTCCGAGCCTACCCATATAAATTACATCAAATTCTAATAACTATTATTTTTTCCGGCGTGAACAGTGCACTTTTTCCAGCGTGAACCATGATTTCCCAGCATGAACAGTGATTCTCAGAAAAGTTTTTGTTTTCTAGTGGTATTTTAGAACCTATTTTGTAGTGTGGAATTCAGCTTAGTCTCACTATTTTCAAATTTTCCTGGCGAACTTTCGGCCAACTTCTGTTTATCAGCAACCACTTATTCTTGTTGCTCAGGGGGAGTCTAATGGCCTTGTATGTCGAATGATCAGCTTGCAGATATTTTCACTAAGTCCCTCACTGATCCTCGTATTAGTTACATATATAACAAGCTCGGTACATATGATTTGTATGCATTGGCTTGAGGAGGAATGTTAGATAGTTATGTGTAAATAGTCCTAGTAGTCACGTGTGTAGTAGGAGTAAAATATGCCCTATTCCCATATGTAATAGGTATGGAATATGTAATTATATATAGGGCTCATTGTTAATAAAAATAGATTTTTCTCCCGTGCATTCTCACAACAAGGAAGAGATGAAAAAGCACACTGAAAGGGAAAGTTAATGACTGTTCAACTTACCATCTCTATATGAAAATGTGGATGGTGTTAACAACTCCATAGATTTAGCTCGACTGATTATTGTGTGTAGGCTTTCTGAACATTGCATGTCCAGCTGTTCTTTTTTGCGTCGCTGGCTATTTTTTGCATTGAGCTGCTTTATGCATTATGTAGTTCTTTTTCCTACTGATCACCTTCAATTTATTATCTCCTGATGTATGTTATGTGGGTTTTTCATTCGCCTTGATATACCCATGCCAGATGGGTGCAACTTGGATATGGGTCCTGTCTGCAGATTCTTTAAAGTACATTGAATAATTGGCCAAAAGCATATCGGATACTTATATACACTCTTATCAGATACGCAACCATAATTGAATCCATGTAGTGGTGCATGACCCCTCTTTGTGCAAAGTTTAACTTTTAATCTGTTGTTGTCATTGTAGATTGTCTGAGGAAGTTGTGGAAACAGAACATGAGCTCAATGAGCTTAGAAAGCATATATCTGCCCAGGGGATTCTTGTTCAAGATCTCCTGAATGGTGTAGGTAGAGAATTGGATGAATGGAGCCGAGCTAGTGGTGATGTCCAAGAAGCTAATGAAAGCCCTCAAAGCTTTGATTATGGTGATACTTTCATGAATGCCATGGAAGATGAAAACGTGTTATTCTTGGAGAATATTGATGTTCTTCTAGCGGAGCACAAGATTGAAGAAGCAATAGAGGCAATAGATGCTAAAGAAAGAAGTCAACCTGAGCTGAAAAGTTCAGGAGAGACTTCATCTACTGAACCATCATCTTTTAAGGCTGCTTTGTCTAAAAGAAAAAAGATGCTCGAGAATCAGCTGGTTGAGATCACAGAACGACCGTCAATTGGTATTGTCGAACTTAAGAAGGCCTTGTCTGGTTTGCTCAAGCTCGGGAAAGGTTCTTTAGCCCATCAGCTACTTATTAAGTCGTACAGATCTCGTCTCCAGAAAAGTATTGAGGCTTTTCTTCCCCTTTGTCCTTGTTATCCCGAGACTTATTCGGCAACATTGTCTAACCTTGTATTCTCTACCATTTCTTTGACTACTAAGGAATCAGGCACGATGTTTGGTGACAATCCTGTTTATAGCAACAGAATTATCCAGTGGGCAGAAAGGGAAATTGAATACTTTGTACGGTTGGTTAAAGAACATGCACCGCCTTCTGATGGAGCTCCTGCTTTACATGCCGCAAGTGTTTGTTCTCAGGCCAGTCTTAATCACTGTAATGCCTTGGAGAAACAGGGGCTTAAACTGTCAAAATTACTCTTGGTACTTTTGCGCCCATACATGGAAGAAGTCCTTGAGTTGAACTTTATACGAGCCAGAAAAGTGGTTCTGGATTTTGCTTCAAGTGACGAAGGGAAACCATTATCACCTCGCTTTGCATCTCCTTTATCTACATTTGCAACTACGTCTGATACCTTGCTTGTTGAAAGTGGAATGAGATTCATATATGTTGTCAAAGTAAGGTCTCAATCCTTATTATTATTGTCCGATCTTCTGTTTGCTTACGTGTTAATACTGTATCTCAATGCACTTAGATTGATGAAGTGCATTGTGCGATCTTAGTTTGCACAAATTGCCGTACTTCCTCCATCCCCTTGTTTTCTGATTCCCCTTTATAAAGACCTCCCTCCCCTTGTTATAGTTGTATTGCAAGTCCTTCTGCATAACTTGGCTTATAGGTGTGCGTATTGTTGCAAGAATTCTATGCAATTTGTAACCTTCAATGTTCTTTTTATAGACCTCCATGATTGGCCTTTCTAGACACAGCTGAATCTGTCAAGAGACTGGTAGATCAAATCAGATACTTTATTCTCTTCACTCTCTCTCTCTCTCTCTCTCTCTCACGCCCATAGGAAGAAACTTGGGGGCTAAAAAATGTCTACTTGGTCCAAGAAAACAAATATTTCTAGTATAAAAAATGGAAGTGCCACTCTGTCAAAGAACCTTTCTGCTGAAGGAAGAAGATAAGCTACGTCTTGTATGTAACGTACTTATAGCTGCATATTCAGCATGGTGGTGCAACTACTATTTACAATATTGCAGTATATATGAATATGTGTGTGATTTCTCTCTTTCTCAGCGCATGATTTCTTTCTCTTTCTGCTGGATTCTTCTAGCTGCAATATTAGGATGACCTACAATGCTGTGGCGCTTAAATAGATGTCTCAAGTATTTTTCACTGCTCAAGTAGGAGCACAGATTGATTTGAGATTGCTTGGAACTGCAACATATGAAAAAAGGACAAAAGAACAATAGCAGTGCATCAGGCTTCTGTTTCTCTTAATGGCTTAATAAATAATTTGTTCAACAACTTTGCCCTCCTCTGCAGGAAATAGTGGAGAAGCTCACCCAGTTAGTCATTCTACATTTTGGAGCTAACATATTGACCAGAATTTCACATCTTTTTGACAAGTATGTGGATGCATTGATTAAAGGTCTACCTGGTCTCTCTGAGGATGACAATCTCACAGAGCTAAAAGAACCTGTTCTTTTTAGAGCTGAAACAGACTCTGAGCAGCTTGCTCTATTGGGAACTGCATTTACCATTGCTGAGGAACTATTGCCTATGGTTGTATCTAGAATTTGGAATGTTCTTAATGAAAGTAAGGAAGTGGGTTCTGAAAATATGATGCCTGCCGCAAACAATACCGTGGAGCTCAAGGACTGGAGGCGTCAACTTCAGCATTCGCTGGACAAACTTAGAGACAATTTCTGTCAACAATATGTTGTTAATTTCATATACTCAAGAGATGGTGATGCACGATTAGATGCACAGATTTATTTGAGTGGCGTGGGGGAAGATACAATTTGGCACACCGATCCGCTACCTTCACTGCCATTTCAGGTACTGTAATTCCTTTTTGTCCTAGTTTCCAAATGATCCTTACTAATTCGTGCTGTGAATAGCACACCCTAGTTAATTCCTTTGTCCATCTTTAGTTTGTTCACTTCTTTTTCCCCTTCGCTAAAATGGTGCAAGATTAATTAGTTTCCTTTTTGAGAACTGGAAGAACTGCATGTGCAATTTCCCTTTATCCCAAGTGGATTAATGCTCCTTCTGTTGAGTTTCTGGTTCATCATTTATTGCTTTCCTGTTAGTATGTAACTCCCCTTTCAAAGCCTTCAGTTCCAGTTTTTTCTGGTTGTCATCTCTCACTGCTTTATAGCAGCAACATAAGGTGAATCTTAGTATTTTTTTTATTATACAACCATTCATCATATTATTCAGCAGATGCTTGTTTGGCTTTATTATGAAGTTCAAGCTGGGGAAGCTCCCTGGGATTTGAAATCTGGACCATTGCGCACTGAACACTTGGAATTATGTGGTCTATTCGATGGTCATTTAGAACTGTTTGACAGTTTTTATCAACCTGTCCAAGTTCTATTATTCTGTAATTTTTTTTTCTGGTGTGCTTTCTAGAGTTTGGGTTGATGATGTTGTTGTTTGCTTTCTAGAGTTTCTGCTAAGTGAACCTCATAAATGCTTCATGTTAGCAATCCTTTCATGTGACTTAAAAGGTGGTAACGGTTCAAATCTGTAGGCATTATTTGGTAAGCTGCAGCAATTAGCAACTGTCGCAGGAGATGTTCTTTTAGGAAGAGAGAAGATACAGAAGGTTTTGCTTGCCAGGCTGACAGAGACTGTGGTAATATGGTTGTCTGATGAACAAGAGTTTTGGAGTGTTCTAGAGGATGAGTCGGCTCCTCTGCAGCCTCTGGGTTTGCAGCAGGTATATCTACTACCCTGTCTTTAGCTGTACTACCTCAATATAATACAGTAATACACATTTTTTTTTTTTTTTATACTTTTCTTCACCTTATCACCTGGCATCAAGCCTACTGCCCGGGTTTTTCATTCAATTTGGAATACCGTGTAGGAACTGTTATAACTTTGTCTAATTTGAACTCTGTATGAAGAGTAGCACAACAGAATGAATTGTATTGTCTATTGCATAATTCAAGTCCTCAATTGTTTAGGAATTCCTGATGGACATTTCTCAAGGATATGTAGTTGGGCATAGGACAGCCATTTGTGTCTTTCCTTTTTTCTGAAAGTAACTTTCTGGTTATTTAGGTGTTTGAAAGTGAGGGTATCTTGTCCATGCCCTTATTACTTTAGCCCGATCAGTATAAGATGTTTATTTGTATGTTCGACAGGTAAGAGCTTAAAGTACTCTCCCAATTGCCGTTAACCTGGTGAAATACCAAAAAGATACCTTAGTCTTCGTCCGGACTATGCTATGTCAACATTCAGATTTGCGATATTCAACAAGAAATGCTCCATTGTTAAGCAAATATTTTGAGTTATGATAAAACTGTCTTCCTATCTTGATATCAACTTTTTGTTCAACAGTTAATTCTTGACATGCACTTCACTGTTGAAATCGCACGATTTGCGGGCTATCCATCAAGGCAAGTGCATCAAATAGCATCAGACATAATTGCGCGTGCAGTCAGGACGTTTTCTGCCAGGGGCATAGATCCACAAAGGTATACCTTGTTCACTTAGCTTACTGCTGTTCACCTTCCTTGGGGGTATGGTCATCATTGAACATGTCTTTTCTTTATCAGTGCCCTACCTGAGGACGAATGGTTCACGGAAACTGCAAAAGGAGCCATAAATAAGCTTCTCCTAGGTGGTTCTGGATCAGATACATCGGAGATTGATGATGAACACCTCATCATGCATGATGGAGGGATGTCAGACTCTGACGGATCACCTTCTTCCCTCTCAAGTGTAGATAGCTCTGAGTCATTCGCCTCAGCACAAATGGGTGATTTGGATAGCCCTGTGTATTTCTCTGATCCTGAGAGTTAAACAATGCTGTCTAATTACTTCCGGCGACTTTGCATTAGAAAAATTTATCTGTTGCCAGTGTATGTGTTAGGATGGTAGGAGAAATGTAAGTACTTGTGTTCCCCCTCTTCTGTTGTATTCAGATAGTAGCCACATTATCAATTAATTAGTAGGGATTAAAGGGTTATTTGCTGCAAGATTATGTTATGAAGAATCCAGAAGAGTTATAGAATTAAGTGTTGCACTCAACGGTGTATGGGAGTAGATGAGCAACAAACCTGAGCTGTAAATGAAAAACACAATTATATCATATCCCAGGACAGTTAAATTATGTAATAGTTATTACTATGAGTATCCTTTTAATTCAAAAAAAAAAAAGAGGGGGGGGGGGGGGGAAGGGAACATAATTATTTTCCTTTTCCTTTTTTTTATTTTTCCATAGAGTGGTAGTAGTTTCCTTTTTCCAATTCTTAGATTTTACTACGGCAAGGTAATCAAAGAGAGATATATGGTAATAATATACTTAATTGTAATTAGGTTAATTATTCACTACATTTTCTTTCCAAGTAAAAGAAAAAGGAAGAAAAAGAAAACAAATTTACTGCCTTGCTTCTGGAGGGGGGGGGGGTTCGGCCAGTTCGGTTTGGATTTTTGGTTTTTAGATTGAAGAAGTTACAATCCAAATCCATTCCAAATAAACTTGGATTAGATCGGATTTTTTAAGTTCGGATTAATCGGTTTGGATATTTCAGATTTTCTGTTTTGAGCCTATAAGTTGAGATGTTTCTTCTTACAAAAATGAACAATCAAATGAAGTATCTATGTTAAATTGCCTAAAAAGTTCCTTATTCTCGTACCAATCATCCAAATAAAGTATTCAAGTAATGAAATCATCAAGGAACTACAACAGATACATTAATAAAGCCAATAAGAATTAGCAATAGTATAACCATGTCCAAATAGAAAATATTATGACAGTAATTTAGTAATTAATATAGAATATATCAGATAATTCTGATGGATAGGGTATTTGATTTATTACTATTTGCATATGGATAATGCACTAAATATAAAGTATAAAAAGTTTGAATTTTCGGATATCCGAAAATTTAAAGTACCAAGTCCAACATTTAATCCAAAATTTAAAAATTAAACCCGTAATCCAATTCGTAATCCGAAAATCCAAACAAAAAGTTTAAAAAATTTGGATTTCGATTTTAGTTTCGAGTTTGCCCCAACTATGTCCGTAATTATCCGCCACCTTGCTTTCTCCAAAAATCAACTTAATTATATCTGGTCACAATTTTATACTTTTCGAAACTAGATACTAATATTCCAATTTCCAAGCTTTTCTATGAACTGGTCTATATATAAACATAAAATTCATGAAAAAGCGCGGGAAAATAGAAGCTTAACTAAAATTAGGGCTTTTTTTGCTACTCATTACCAAATCAACTGAGCTATGGAGAGAAACACCGGCGGAATTTCAGGCACAATTGATTTAAACGGCAATCTGCCGGCGGCGAATGTTGTGGATCTCACCGGGAAAGTGCACCAGCTGCCATGCTGTATCAAGTTCAATGGTCCATCTGATGTTTCACAGTACTTCAAACCAAAACCCACTGGTATAATTGTTCCATTTCTATTGTGCAAGTCAATCTCATACTCCTTTGTGTACTTGAATTTTTATTTTTCGTGTATTGAATTTTAGTTATCGGAAGAACTTTTAAAAAAAAAATTGTTAGTCAGTGTTTGAATATGTGAATGAAATTGAAGGTGTCATTGTTGACGGGTTAAATGTGGAGGAAGCTCATTTTAGAGGAAGGAAGCTTCAGGGAACGACTGTTGCAATTCCTCATGGCTACTCTGGTAAACTCTCTTTTATTTATTTATTTTTTAAGAAAAAAAACAGTAGCATTCAGACCAGCTTGTCTTTTAAAATAAAATTGAACGTAGCACTAGGGATACACTGGTATGTTGATTATTATTGCCTATCCAGCATAACTGATTAGGAGGCATAATTACTGAATGGCTCTGAACCAATTGATATGAACTTTATCAAATCATATGCCAAAAGCTTTCTGTTGATGTGGCAGAGCCTAAGGTCATGTAACCCCACAGTGGAATCCCATATAAACGACATGAGATTGAATCATGGTGGTAGTTTGGCTTCCAACTGTTGATGATTTAACAGAAATTTTGGTTTAGCTTCCGATTTCAATAGGCACTGTCAATCTTAGAACTATGGTCTGGAAAAAAAATATCCAGACGAACTTACGATATATGCTTTTTGAATGATAGTATATTGTCTTTCACCTTTTGTATTGGTGGACTTGAAACACTAATTTGTGTCCCTTCAAACGATGTACTCCCATCCCAATTTTGATACAATTCTGTGATACAAACTTCTTAATATGTATCACTGCATGTGTTGCTGTTTCCGGTGCTATCATCTTTTTCCTTTTTTCTTTCTTGAACTTCATAGAGTGAAACTACCTATATCACCACTCAGCTGCCACCTAAAGTCTTACAATGATTATAGTTTAAATTTATGCTAGGACCTTAATCTTGTTAACTTTATTTTATTTGATACCTCTTCTTCAGGGTTTGTCTTGGGAAAGAAAATGCCTGATGAGAAAAGAAAAAGGTCTGTCGAAGATTCAAGTTGCTGGGGGATGAAGGCGAAGTTCCAAAACATAACATCGTGGAATCATGATTCTCTTCCCTCAGAAAATGATGCTTTCTTGCGTGCCTTCCACCTATTTTCTGTTACAACAGCAGTACGTTTCTTCTTGATACTTGTTAAGGGGAAATGCCTTTCCTGCTCTATCTGTTTGATTATCCGTAAATTTTTTAAGCAAGTGTTCATCTCAAAGCTGCTCCTTAGACAATAGCAGTTTCTACTGACTATGATACCTGCTTTGACGTGACACCATGGTCGCCTAAATTGTTCTTTGGATTGTGCTGTTCATGATGAAACATGCATCACCGAGTCAGCTAATTTTGTTGTTAAACATTTGAGAGTATATTTTACTTCTCCAAAGTTTGACTTTCCTTAGGTAGAAATGAATTGGAGACTGTCTTACTTGGTTTTGTTGAGAGGCGTATCAAATAAGAACCAGTAGTCTCGATCTGCAACCAAATGTTTGGCTAGTTTTGGTTCTCATTTTCTTTCCTCTGATGAACACTAATGTTGGAACATGAGTCATATAGAAGAAATATATGTAGGAACTGCAATTAAAATGGTCTGATGCATTTGTATGGATTCATTACGCTGCTTTGAGTACTTAGTGATGTGTAGCCTTTTGTTGAGCCTTTGTTAAAGTTGCTTTTCATTAATGCAGCTGCATCAACCAGTCAGTGTTGAAGACCTGGAAGCTGCATCAATTGATCAAGAATTAGAGTTATGAATTGATCGAGATGCTGAGATAAGTAGATAATGTCCACAAGGAGCAGTACATTTCGAGCTCGTTTATGCTCTTTTCCAGTTTTTCATTATATATCTATTCAACCAGGATTCTGTTTATCCTTCATCTAATATCTATAAGCGAGAACATATTAAACACATGTATTTCTGATATCTCAAAAAATTCCCTTCGTTTCTGTAAGTCTGTGCATTTTCGACGTATAGTCATAGATTTGTATCCAGTTTTATGTGACATCCTTGGAAGTAATGCGTTTACTACATTGTCACATGAACAACTTCGCCCTGTTCTTATGATCCATTTAAGAGGTGTAATTACATTTCCTCTTTTTTCCTTTTTTTTTTTTTGGGAAGGTAGTTGGGGGAGGTTGATAATAGCAGCTATCTTCCACTCTAAAAAATAACAAGGTAGAGAACAAAGAGGACGACTGATGACTGATAAACTATCACATGTTAAAGTAAAATGCTGACTACGTTTAATGAAGAGTTCAAATTGATGATAATTCCTCCCTTTATTTGGACTTGTTAAGTAGTATATTATAAGGTGCGTTTGGCATGAAGGTATTTTATAAAATATCTTTTGGCAACACACCAAAAAATATTTTCTATTAAGAGAAAAAAAAGACTTTCTTCAGTTATGTTTCTCTCCATTAATCCATTTAAAGTAGTTTTTGTTATGAATAGTTTGTACATTGAATACTACTTTGGATACTACATTGGATACTATATTGGATGCTACATTGAATGTCCATGTTATGAATAACTTAAAGATTAAATTTCCTATTTTATGTCCATCATCTTTACTTTTTATGCCTATAAAAGGCCATGTAATTGCAATGAAAAATTACACCAAAGTGAAAGAAGAAAACACTTCTCCATTCTCTCTATCTCTTCTTGTTTACATTTTACTGCATTGCTTTTATTTTATAACACGTTATCAGCACGAAGCTCTAATTTTATTCTTAACTCCCGCTAAGTTGAGCCATATTTTATTAAGGTATGTATCATTATAATCATTTTATTTATGGCAGTACATATCATATGCTCATTGTTTGCAGATTACTTGTGCGCTCGAGCATCTTAAATAGTTTAAGTACATTGCAGTGATAAAATAACTATTTCCTTCCGTGCTCAACTCTTAGAGGACCTCAAAGTCATCAAACTAGCTATGCACTAATGTCATACTTATAATATTCATGGACTCCCTAGATCAAAACATATCTTTAAGGCATTTTGAAGAACTGTGAGAAATAAATTGACAAGCAATAATTTTATAGTTTAATTACTTTATATTTATTGGAACATATAAATAATGTTAGTCACGTTCAGTTCTATTAACACATATATATCAATAATATAAAGTGAAATGAAACAAGTATGTAATTTCTACTTTATGGCAAGAATAAAATGAAATAGTAGATTGTTAACATGATATAGCTCTATTTTCATTTCTTTTACCTTAATCGTTTTGTTTTCATTAATTGTTTATTATTATAATTATTTCTCTAACTTATTCATCTTTTATGATAGTTTTCACTATGTCAAATTTATCAAAACTTGAATTTGTGGCACTTGACATCACCGGGAGGAACTATTTATCATGGGTTCTTGATGCTGAAATTCACCTTGACGCTAAAGGTCTTGGAAATACTATTATACAAGGAAATGAAGCATCAAATCAGGATAAAGCGAAGGCCATGATTTTCCTTCGTCATCATCTACATGAAGGGTTAAAAACTGAATATTTAACCGTAAAAGATCCACTTGAATTATGGATTAATTTGAAGGATCGATATGACCACCTAAAACTTACGGTATTACCGAAAGCTCGGTATGAGTGGATACATTTAAGGTTGCAAGACTTTAAAATCGTAAGTGAGTATAATTCTGCTATCTTTAAAGTTCTCTATTAAAATTATGTGGAGACACTATCACAGATGAGGACTTATTGGAAAAAACATTTTCTACTTTTCACGCTTCAAATGTGGTGCTACAACAACAATACCGTGAAAAAGGTTTTAAGAAATATTCTGAGTTAATCACATGCCTACTTGTGGCTGAGCAGAATAATACTCTATTAATGAAAAATCATGAAGCCCGTCCCACTGGGTCAACTCCATTTCCGGAAGTGAATGCTGTAGCAACATATGATAAGTTTGAAAGAAAACAAAATAATAAAAATGAAGTCGTGGACATGGTCGTACACGAGGACATGGCAGGGGCGAAACAATTATCGTCATTATGGTGGAAATAAATTGGAGAACAATAAGGGTTCTCAAATTAACCATTCAAAAGGTAAAGCTAGTATGTGTCACCGATGTGGTATGAGAGGTCATTAGGCACACATTTGTCGTATGCCAGAACATTTTGTCAAACTTTATCAAGCCTCCCTCAAGAAAAAAGAAAATAATGTGGAGGCACACTTGACCTTTCAAAATAATGATGATGAAGCAGGTCCCTCAAATAAATATGATTCTAAGGCACATCTTGCATATAAAGATGATGATTTTGAAGGCCTAACAAATATTACTCATTTAGAAGTTGGGGACTTCTTTGAGGATATTGACTGAAGAACTAATCATCTTACTGGGGAATGAAGCTATAAAAGTTGTTATGTTTATGTTTGCAACTAGTTTATTTTTCTTGAGTGTATTTTCCTAATGCATCATGTGTTGCTAGTTTCTACATTTCTAATGTATTTCTTAATGTTTTTTTCCTGCTTGTCTTTCATATTTCTTATGATGTATTATTTGTCTTTTTTATGAAGAATATGAAAATTCCCCAGTCTTCAGTTGGACTCAAGATTAATAAAGATGATATATGTCTTCTGGATAGTGCTACAACACACACTATTTTAAAAGATAAGAGATATTTCTCTTATTTGGTAATGAAAGAAGCGAATGTTAATACAATATCCGGTAGTACAAGATTAATTGAAGGTTCTGGAAGAGCCAATTTATTACTACCAGGAGGAACAAATTTGGCTATTGATGAAGCACTATATTGTAGTAAATCTCAAAGAAACTTATTAAGTTTCAAAGATATTCGCCAAAATGGCTATCATATTGAGACTACAAATGATGAAAAGATTGAATATCTTTATATTACTACAATAATGTCCGGTAAGAAATATGTGCTTGAAATGTTACCTGCTCTTTCCTCCGGCTTATACTACACAAGTATTAGCAGGATTGAAACACATGCCGTAGTAAACGAGAAGTTTACTAATCAAGATAATTTTATTATTTGGCATGACCGGTTGGGCCATCTTGGTTCTAATATGATGCGTAAAATAATTGAGAATTCACATGGACATGCAATGAAGAATCAGAAGATTCTTCAATTTAAGGAATTCTCTTGTGCTGCGTGTTCTCAAGGAAAATTAATTATTAGACCATCAACTATTAAAGTTAGGATGGAATCCCCTGCATTTCTGGAACGTATACAGGGTGATATATGTGGGCCCATTCACCCTCCATGTGGACCATTCAAATATTATATGGTTTTGGTAGATGCATCTACAAGATGGTCACATGTGTGCTTACTATCAACTCGCAATATGGCATTTGCGAGATTGTTGGCTCAAATAATAAAGCTAAGAGCACAATTTCCAGATTATGCAATTAAGACAATTCGTCTTGATAATGCCGGTGAGTTTACATCCCAAGCCTTTAATGATTATTGTATTTCAACTGGGATAACAATTGAGCATCCGGTTGCTCATGTTCATACACAAAATGGTCTAGCAGAATCATTGATCAAACGCCTCCAATTAATTGCTAGACCAATGCTTATGAGAACAAAACTTCCCATTTCAGTATGGGGTCATGCTATTTTGCACGCAGCAACACTTGTGCGGATAAGGCCCACAAGTTATCATAAAGTCTCCCCATTGCAATTGGTTTTTGGTTAGGAGCCAAATATTTCCCATCTTAGGATCTTTGGTTGTGCGATATATGTTCCAATTGCTCCACCACAACGCACAAAGATGGGTCCTCAAAGAAGGTTGGAGATATATGTTGGATATGAATCTCCTTCTATTATAAAATATCTAGAGCCGATGACTGGAGATTTATTTACGGCAAGATTTTCTGATTGCCATTTTAATGAATCAGTATATCCAATATTAGGGGGAGAAAATAAGCAGCTGAAAAAGAAGATAGATCGGAATACATTATCACCATCTCATTTAGATCCTCGAACAAATCAATGTGAACAAGAGGTTGAAAAGATTATTCATTTACAAAATATTGCAAATCAATTGCCAGATGCATTCACTAACCTACCAAGGGTGACTAAGTCACACATTCCAGCTGCTAATGCTCCAATTCGAGTTGATATCCCGACAGAACAATTAATTAAAGCAAATGAGTCTAAGCCATGCTTGAAACATGGTAGACCAATCGGTTCTAAAGATAAAAATCCTCGAAGAAGAAAAAGAGCAAGTGATCAAAGTGAACATAACACAGAGGTAGTGGCTCAAGAAGAGCCCCAAGACGTAACAAATGATAAGACCTTAGGGGAGGTCCAGGTACCTAAAAATAATTAAAATGAAGAGATATCAATAAGTTACGTCTCAACCGGGAAAAGATGGAACCGAAATAATATTGTTATCGATAACATTTTTGCTTATAATGTTGCTGTTGAAATAATACAACAAGATGAGGATCTTGAACCAAAATCTGTCAATGAATGTAGACAGAGAAATGATTGGCCAAAATGGAAAGACGCTATCCAGGCAGAGTTAACTTCACTTGGAAAACGTGAAGTCTTCGGACCCATAGTTCGAACACCTGAAGGCATAAAGCCAGTAGGGTATAAATGGGTTTTTGTGCGAAAACGAAATGATAAAAATGAAGTCGTTAGATATAAAGCACGACTTGTGGCACAAGGGTTTTCCCAAAGGCCTGGAATTGATTATATGGAGACATATTCTCCTGTAGTGGATGCTATCACCTTCAGGTATCTCATAAATATGGCAGTGCAAGAAAAACTTGATATGCATCTAATGGATGTTGTTACAGCCTATTTGTATGGATCATTAGACAACGAAATTTTTATGAAAGTACCTGAGGGATTTAAAGTGCCAGAAGCATATAAAAATTTTCGAGAAACTTGTTCAATAAAGCTTCAGAAATCTTTATACGGATTGAAACAATCAGGACGTATGTGGTACAATCGCCTGAGTGAATACCTGTTGAAAGAAGGGTACAAGAATGATCCAATTTGTCCCTGTGTCTTTATAAAAAGGTCTGGATCTGAATTTGTTATAATCGCCGTGTATGTTGATGATTTAAATATCATTGGAACTCCTGGGGAGCTTCCAAAAACAGTAGACTGTTTGAAGAAAGAATTTGAAATGAAAGATCTTGGAAAGACAAAATTTTGTCTTGGTCTACAAATTGAGTATATGAAAGATGGAATATTTGTCCATCAATCGACATACACCGAAAAGATTTTAAAGCGATTCTATATGGATAAAGCACATCCATTGAGTACCCCGATGGTTGTGAGATCACTTGATATAAAGAAAGATCCATTCCGACCTCATGAAAATGATGAAGAGCTTCTTGGTGCCGAAGTACCATATCTTAGTGCAATTGGGGCATTAATGTATCTTGCCAATAATTCCCGACCAGATATAGCTTTCTCAGTAAGCTTATTGGCAAGATTTAGTACTTCGCCAACACAAAGACACTGGAATGGTATTAAACATATATTCAGATACCTCCAAGGGACCATTGATATGGGTTTATTTTATTCAAATGAATCCAAGCCATCATTGATTGGTTATGCAGATGCAGGATATTTGTCTGATCCACACAAAGGTCGATCTCAGACAGGCTATTTATTTACAAGTGGAGGTACAGCCATATCATGGCGTTCGACAAAACAAACTATGGTTGCTACTTCTTCAAATCATGCAGAGATAATAGCCATTCACGAAGCAAGTCGAGAATGCGTTTGGTTAAGATCTATAACTCAACACATTCAGCAAACATGTGGTCTTTCTTCGAAAGAGAATATTCCAACAATATTGTATGAAGACAATGCTGCATGCATAGCTCAATTGAAAGGAGGATATATCAAAGGAGATAGAACAAAACACATTTCACCGAAATTCTTTTTCACTCATGATCTTCAGAAGAATGGTGAAATAGATGTACAACAAGTTCGTTCAAGTGATAATTTGGCTGATCTGTTCACTAAGGCATTACCAACCTCAATATTTGAAAAGATGATATATAAGATTGTAATGCGTCGTCTTCGAGACATTAAGTGATTTTTCATCAGGGGGAGTAACTACACGCTGCACTCTTTTCCTTAACCAAAGTTTTGTCCCACTGGGTTTTCCTGGTAAGGTTTTTAATGAGGCAGCAAGCAATGCATATTTTAAATAACTATGTACATCCCAATATTTTTTTGTAAGTTTTTAATGAGGCACATTATCTTACATGGACATCCAAGGGGAGTGTTATGAATAGTTTGTACATTGGATACTACATTGGATACTACATTGGATACTACATTGGATGCTACATTGGATGCCCATGTTGTGAATAACTTAAAGATTAAATTTTCTATTTTATGTCCATCGTCTTTACTTTTTATGCCTATAAAAGGCCATGTAATTGCAATGAAAAATTACACCAAAGTGAAAGAAGAAAACACTTCTCCATTCTCTCTATCTCTTCTTGTTTACATTTTACTGCATTGCTTTTATTTTATAACAGTTTCTAAATTTTAGAGAGCCTTGAATTGTGAGACAGTTTCTTGGCAAATATTAGAAAAGAGGAACAAAAGCGAAAAAAAAAAGATTCATAATTATTCAAGGAGCCCAAATTAGAAAATAAACTTCCTACTCGGTGATAAAGATATATTTGTTGGGATCTTTACATAAATAGCTGGCGATATTCATTGTTTACTTTTTCTAGCAATATACATAGATTATACATAATTATACACATATAATACATATATTATGCATATATTATACCTGAACTGACTATTTTTAGTTTAATTAATTGGGTGGACGGCTATTAGGGTTAATTCTTCAGATTGGTTTGGTCAAAATAAAATATACAGAATAGAAAATTTAGAGATGAATGCAATCTCTGGGCACGGTTGCTGGAATAGCTCAGTTGGTTAGAGCGTGTGGCTGTTAACCACAAGGTCGGAGGTTCAAGCCCTCCTTCTAGCGCTTGAAGATCCATTTTTTTCGTTCTTTTCTTTCTTTCTTGCTTGGTAATTACTCCTTTAGTTGAAAATTTAGTCTTTATTAGTTTCTTCTTCCCCCTATTCTACGCCATTTCATTCAAGTAGATATTAACGTACCTTAAGATAAATTTTACGTGTCAGCAAAGCTAAGAAAAGAGAATCAACAGCTCACCGATCCCACGGCTGCAGATGCCATTTTCGTGTCCAAACTAGAGGTGTTAATTGGGTCGGGCTGACCCGCTAACAACCCGGTTCAACCCGGGTCAGCCCGGTCCAGCCCGTTACTGTTCATATGTGTGCAGGTTGGGACGGGTTGGACGGGGGGCGGGCTAGTAACGTTAAGTTTTCGCCAAACGGGTACCCGAACCCGCCACAATCCGTTAAGCCCTTAACGGGTCCTTAACGGGCCTCAGCCCGTGACAGCCCGCTAAACCGATTAAATTTTAATTTTTTTAAAATTAAATCTGACCGTTGCCAACTAAGCACCTCACATTGACATGGAAGAGCTTACAAAGATGATGCAAAACATTTGATTTACTATTACTTCTTTTTTTTTAACAATTGTTGTAAACTTTTAATTTGCAAGTTCAAATATTTAAAAAATTCAAAAAAGAACTTGCAAATTAATTAGAAGTACTATATATTATTCAATAAAAATATCAAAGTTACTTAAATATTGTGAATTTTTTATATTGCATAATGTCTTATACTCTTATTCAATATTTTTTATATAGACTTATGCATATGTTTTATGTTTTACACTTTTAGTTTGTTCTTTTAATTCTAACCCTTAAAAGTTCAATTCTAATCTTTAATTTTAACCCTTAAGTACTTAACTATCAATAACATTGAAAAAGAAAAATATAAGATAGTTAAAAAAATAAATACGAAAGCCCGACCCGTATGGGCCCTATAGAACCCGAAAAATCCCAGCCCGCCACCAGCCCGTTCACTTCAGCCCGTTAACAACCCGCCCGTAACCCTAACGGGCTGACCATTTTTGTGTCCAGCCCGTCCCAGCCCGCCCGATAAACACCTTTAGTCCAAACCGATAGAATATATTGAACGTTATTGTACAAAGGTTGGTAACTAATACATATCTTATTTTAGGTTTCATCTGCAAGAAGGCAGACACGGATTGTATATTTTGGTTAATAGTGAAACAAAAACATTCACTAATTTATTTTTTATATAAGTAAAACTAAAAAATTTGTTAAGTACATATGTTTACCCATAAAACGGTACAGTTAAATTTTTACGTGGTTTCTAGACAAGTGAATTAATTTGATCCTAAAATAATAAAAGAATTGAATAAATATGTAATATTTAGACTTGGATGAAAAAGAAACAGTAGTTCCGAGAGTAGGGCTTTCAGGTACAACAACAATAAAATCAAATTATAGCGTACGTTTGCCAGAAAATTTGTGTCCATACAATGATAATAGGACTCACCATTTATAGTTGCACCTAGGGAACAAGGTCCTAGGATCGTGCCCTTTTTAATGTCAATTATGATGGTCGTTGAAGAATGTGTAATGACGGGCATAAATGACAGTCTTTATAACGAGCAGTATATTAAATGCTGTAGAATATTCTTCATTAAATATTGTCGGGTGATAGACATTTATTTCATCTTTATGAGCAACATTATTTCCGGTAACAGATAGAATAATTGTCTTCGGTTTTAACTATCCTCTATCTTCGGCTCGACGTGTCACTCTCTTATGCAATCATTTAACATAGCATATTTAACCCTGTACAGATAGTTCTCCTACTTTCCGGTGACATAACTTTGTGTCACCTGTAACTTAGTAGAAACATTCTTTTTTGGCGGGAATTTTACGGCCCCCCTTTGAAAAGCTTATGACGGTTGATTAGACGTACGTCTCTGCGCATTTAATGCCCCGAACACATGTCATCCGACGATTCAGTATAATATTTACCGGCTATCGAGGTAATTATGGCCACGAGTTTAGCTGTCTAAACCTTTACTTATACGCATCAACTTCCTTAATTTACATTTTTAATACTCTGAATTTTCTAAGACTTCCGTTACTCGATTCATCTTTCGACCGCAACCTTTCTTTAACTTCCTTCTTTGAGAGAAAAAAAACTCTTCCTCTTATAAGAAATGACTTCCTTTTCAAGAAAACTTAGTTCTTTAGAGAACAAAGGCAAAGCTGATGATGCCGCTCCCCCTACGGTGAGTTTCATCGCCCAAAGAACCTGATTACCACCAAAGATTTCGAAGAGAAGTTTCCTTCTGCTAACCCTCGTACATGGGTTGTTGGCAGATACCCTTCTTCTATTCGTTCTTCTAGTATTCCTGATGTGAAGGAAGATTCTTGTTGCAAGGGTTTAGACATTATCGCTCCTGATCTGGCGGAGTGGGTAACGCTACTCAAGGAGGGTTTTACATACTTTTACACGTATCCTTTTACTTTGGGGGCATTTTCTCTAAGCGGAGAGCTTGGCTCCGTCATTGCGGAGTTCTGTCTCCGCTATAAGGTGTGTTTGGCTCAAGTAAGTCCTTCAGTGTGGAGGACGATTACTTGTCTTCGGCGCCTGTTCCAAGAAACGGGAGAGGGGCTATCCTTAGATCACATGATGAACCTCTATTCCCCCAAAATCTTCAGGGGGGGGGGGGAATGATAAACTTCAGCAAACGCGGCCACCATGCTCTATTATCTAGCATGGATGATGACAACTTCCGTGGGTGGATGGAACAGTTTGTTATAGTTGCCACCAATGATATCATTCCGGCTACGGCTTTATCCTTTCCAAAATCATGGAACTGCACTCGTGAGCTCCCTGTTTAATATTTCTTTCATTAGAAATTTTCTCATATCCCTATAGACCTTCCTCCTATCGTCAGTTACATCAACTCGATGGGTTCCACCTAGGGCTGAAGGCTTGAACCAGTAGGTTCAGAAAATATTGGATGTCACTATCGTGCCCCCTTTTTCTCCCTCCCCTTTTACGGGGAGGAAAAGGTCCGGGTTTTCGACGTTTATGGGGGGTAATAACTTATTTCCTTTTGGGAATTGGGTATTTTGAAGAGTCGCCATCTAACGAATTATGGTGCGTTAGGGCACCTAGAGCGATTAACTCTTGGATTGGTTTGCATTACCAAAGATTTAGGGTAAGGGCTCGAAATAACCTTGAGGGGAAGGTGTTAGTCACCCCTCTTGGTCCACAACTGTGGATCCCGACCGAACTTATATTTATGGATTAGTCCATTAACAAATAAGTAGTTGAAACAAATAATTGCAAGTAAAACACGTTGGACGTTGTATAACCCAAATAATAAGACAAAGTTTTTGAACATTTTGTGTATATATAGAAAAGTAAAGCAAAAGGATTTTTGGAAAGGAGGGGTCCTAGGTTGGTTAGCCTACAGAATCACCCCACGCAATGCCCAATAAACACTTCTCAATGAGGGGCTACACGTGATATTAGCGCGTAGTCATCATGTCCCGTTCTACCCAAGTCCCTCCCCTTGGTCATAGCCTAAAGCATTCTAATAACCTTGACAATGTCCTACACGTGCACTACTCGTCCCTTCTTTGTGGTCCTGGAGGGTTTTAGGACCTTTAAAGCTGGGCAGTTCTAGACAACCTTTAAGGTGCTTAAAAGGAGAGAATTCTAAGCGACATGCAAGAACAATTTGGGACTGCATATAAATCAAGTTAGAGGCTCACAGTTACCTCCTCAAGCATATCACATAAGTGCACGTCTTCAAACAACACTTGAAACCACATGATTTTTGTAAAGAACCTCAAGGACAGTGTAAAACATTCAAGAAACAAACTCAAATCGTCCTGGATCTGTACAGATCTAGGAGGTATAGAAAAGAAATTAGGGTTTCGAAAGAACCCATATAGAGATGAAGAAACTTGTCCAGAAACCCAAGGATCGTAGCAAATACAGCATGATTTTGCTTGAAATCACACTGGAATAGCCAAGAACAGGCGAGTGATGAACCCTAGATGCAAGTCGGCATGGCCCTGGGCCCTTGAATACCTTAGAGAAGGCAAGCATGACATGAGAGGATCCATTGAAGGCTTAAGAGACGATGAGAGGTCACTGGAGATGGCCAGAGATGGGAGGTCGGTGATTGAAGATTAGAGTTAGGTTGAGAGTGTTTTAAGAGCAGAGAGGATCTTAGGGTAGTGGTGTGTAGAGAAATGGTTAGGGTTAGGGGTCGTTTAGAATTAAAAAAGGAAAGAATGAACGAGGGCCGTTGATCTTTTAGATTAACGCCCAGGATTTGATGGGTTTTGGGTCGAGTAGGTGTAATTAAGGCCTGGGTCGGGTATTTTAATCTGAAATTGGGCTGGGGTATTGGGTTTAATTGAGGCTAAAATTGAAATATAATTTGGCTAAGTTTTAAATAATCAATTTAACGCTATATAATTTATAATAAATAATAGATGATTTCTAAAAAATAATTTCGTGTACTAAAATAATTTAAAATATATATTTAACA
This sequence comes from Nicotiana sylvestris, assembly GCF_000393655.2. Classification (NCBI taxonomy): domain Eukaryota; kingdom Viridiplantae; phylum Streptophyta; class Magnoliopsida; order Solanales; family Solanaceae; genus Nicotiana; species Nicotiana sylvestris. The sequence continues at coordinate 63,713,044 of NC_091058.1, forward strand.
TTTTAAAAATATAGAAGATCATTTTATACATATAAACCGTAATTGTACATTAATAAGGCTAATATTGTAATTATATGCAAATTGGCTTAAAAATATAAATGCAATTATAAAAAATACACAAAAATATTTAAGCAATATTTTGGCATAAATATAGGGTTTAGATGATTAAATTATCACAACAATAATTTGAAGGATAATTATTGAAATTTATAAGTAAAAAAAAGGAAGAATTAAATCATTTTAAAGCCTTTTAAAATTATAGAAAAATTATAAAAACCTTGTGCATACTTATATATGCGTATATATGCTATTTTGAAAGTATGTATGTCTATAAAATATATAGGAAAAAATTGGGTATCAACAGTCACTACCCCGAAACCCGCACGTGGAAAGAACTAGCCCTTAAATACGGGTCGAGGGCCAAAAATCATGGTAACTTGTACTCATATCGTCTTTGCATTTTGTGTGAGGAAATAGATTAATACTTTTTCTCTTTTCCAAATTCAGGTCTACCCCAGGGCTCGAATGTCGTCCATGAGGAAGACGTTTTTGTTGATCCTGTTGATGCGACGAGGCTGCTTCAGGAGGCGCTTACTCGAACAGGTGTCTCAGAGGCTGATTCTGGTGCAAGTGTTACTTCTCGGAGTCCCCGGCCGGAGAACAAGCAACCAAAAAGAAGATGTTCTTCCGCAGCTAGGTGAAAGAATAAGAGGAAGAAGAATGCCTCCCCCGATCCATCTTCAGAAGTTGTGTTAACGAGCCCTCTGCTAGGGCCGGCCGTATATACCATGATGATTGACGATGATGGAGAAACTAGTGATGAAGGAGCTTGTCTACATAAAAGATGGAGATCCTCATCAACTCAACAAAATGCTTAACCTGTTGAGTTAGTTACACCAACTAAGGACGATCTCTCGACGCCTTGGGGGAGTTTGAGATGGTAGATAATGCCAACTCATGTTTCCCGATCCCAGTCGCTGCACCCGGTACCGTGAGGCTGAGTACCGAGCCCCTGCCGTCTTCGGTTGATAAGCAACAAACAACCAGCAATGCATTTACCGCAGCTGCTTCTCATCCTTCAACACCATCAACTTTATCACCTTCTTCACTCACTCTTCTACCAGCAACTGCTACATCATATCCACCGGTTGCATCTGTCCGAGAAGAGGATGTTCTCTTCACTAGTTCCCAGTTCATGGGAATTTGGCGCAAAATTATGCCGCCCCTTCAGAAGATCCGCAAAGGAATGTTACTCTCTCGATCTCCATCTGATGCAATCTGCTATCCCGGCCGGTGGAACTTGCTAACTATCTAAAGCCTCTGGCTTCAGAAAAAGAGTGGGAAAAGATGCAGGCTCTCTTGGGAGAGTGCTTGTTGAACAATGCTATGCGCAACATCACATCAGTATATTCTTCATTTCTTTTGTCATTTCCTCTATCTTTAATTTAGTATTATTTTTGAATTTGCCTTTCTTGTTTTGCATGCCAATTTCCTTTTTTCCGAGGGCCTCCAAAAGTTGATTCGGAAAAAGGCGAAACTTATCTCCGAGCGAGATCAACTTTTGACCGAGCGGGAGAATTGGAAGTCAAAGCTGCTAAGGTTGTTGTGTTGGAGGCTCGTTTGAAGCAAAGCGAGTAGGAAGTGGAGACCCTTATCCAAGAGATCTCCCCACTGAGGGTTCAATTTGAAGAGGCTAGGGCCAAATAGCTTGAGGTCCATAGTGTCATTCTTGCTGCATCCGATCGCGAGTGTACCTCCGCTGAAAGATTAACCAATTTTGAGGCAGCCTTAAACTCCAAAACTGAAGAGCTTGCTACCGCTGGGGTGAAATATGCCTAGTTGGAGGACAAGTATAAAAGGACCATCGAGCATAATAGACTTTTCAGCTCTACTATCCGTCATCTCGATGTTAGTCTCCGATCCGTTAGATCCGTGCGGCAGAATCTTTCTGCCGAGGCTGATCAACTTAAAGAAGAACTTCAACACCGAGCGGCTTCCCTCATTGTTGAGAAAACACATTCTATGTATATCATGAGGAGCAAAACCTTGGAAGAGTCCAAAACAGGTGTCATAGATTTTGACGCCGAAATTGCTAAGTCCTTTGAGTAGGAGTTAGTCTCAAAAAGAGGTCTTCCGGCTAGGACTAATGATACTGATGCTTATGATCAGGGCCAACCCTACACCACTACAAAGTGGCGAGAGCGACCGAAGCAGCGATTACCCTAGATGGTCGGGATCGAATCCACAGGGAGCTAGAATTTGGAATTGGATTCCTATCTAAACTAAAAATGCGTAGTGTTCTTAATTATGCTTCCAATCATCTTTTGGTTGGTTATTACTTCTAATATTTATGCTAATGATAAGCTATTATTGTAAGGTTTTCTAAATAGTTAAAGAGGCACTAGGGAAATGACTTTCTCCTAGGAGAATACTTGACGGGATCTAAAGCCTAAGACAAAGAAGTTATGTTGGGGATTGAGATATAGCCAATGCACGGAATTACCCACTCTATATCTCTTGGTAGCTTGAGTAACTTTGCCCTAATTGACTTTCTCAAGAACAATTGCGTGTCAAAATTGTGCAAGCAATATATGCTCATGTCGAGTATTACTATCTCTAGGTTTAACACTTTAATTGGGGCTATCAATCTCTTGATTACACCCCAATTCCTTGTTGGACTGATTTTCCTAGACTTAAGCTCTCTTTCTCAAGAATAACCCAAGTCAAATAGGCACAAGTTAGTGTTTGCAACCACTAATTCAACATGGAAAACAGAAATCAGTCCAAATATTAACTACCCATAAACATCTAAGCCTTAAATCAAAAGATCCATCAAATATCCACACTAGGGTTGAGCCACACCCCTAGCTAATGGGTCCAGCTACTCATAATAATGGAAAAAAACAGAGAAATAGATGAAGAATAACCCATATGATTTAATTACAAACTAAGATAAAGAAGATTCATGGTTAATCTAGCTACAAATTACTCAAAATGGACATAAAACGCCATTCACGTGCTCTGGTCTCTAACAGATTACAAAAGATAACCTAAAAATTTGAAAAGAAAGTATTTATTCTAGGCCAAATTTTCTGGACAAAAATACCCCTGACGAGGTACTGCGGTCAGTATAAAATGCACCGCGGACCACGATGAGGCTTCTTGGATTGACTAATTACTATATGAATCTGTCTACCACAAGCCGCATAAAATGCACCGCGGCCGCGGTGGCTTCATTGCAGTCTGCATAAAATGCTCCGCGGACCACGCTGGCTTCATTCGTCCAAATTACCGACTCTCTGAATCCCCTCTCCACGGACCGCATAAAATGGATTGCGGCCGTGAAGAGGGTACTGCGGTCCGCACAAAATGTGTTGCGGCCGCAGTGCTTGAACCTCCAAAATCTGCACCTCTCTGAATCTCCTCACAGCGGACCGCACTAAATGGATTACGACCACAGTGGGTCTGTTGCAACTGTGCTTTGACTTGTTCTTGGTACTTGTGCATGTTTCACTCCTTTTTGAGCTGGTTTTGACTACTTGTCATCTTTTTAGACCAAACCCTACAAACAAGTACAACATGTAAGCCTTTGGGACTATTTTGTATACATTTTTAATCAAAACTCAAGTAAAAAGGAGTGTAAAATGAACTAGAACCCCTAGTTATCAACTCCCCCAAACTTAAGCTTTTGCTTGTCCTCAAGCAAACACAATAAGACCCACCTTCTTAAGAGTAAATCCAAGAAAATTCAGCTGACCTAAAGTGACCTCATCTAGCATCAATTGGGACTAACAATTGCCCTTAATTCAAATGAATCATTGACAACATTCGACCTTCTAAGCACCATGGATTTAATGCGACACAAGTGCATCAAGAATTGACTCAACCCATCAAAGAAACTCTTTCTACTACTTTGGTCATTATGGAACCCAAACTCATACTCCTCAACTCTCCTTAAGCAAAACTCACTTTTAGGTTGTATCACTCAGAACAAAGATTGCGGAAGACACATTTATCTCTCTCAAAGAAAGGTCACAAGTCCGGCTCTAAGTACCATAAGCTTTCCCCTTATATGAATCACCACTAATATAAGCTTCATTCAACTCAAGATTATATAGGGCTTTTGTGGAGATATAGTGAAGGCTTTTGGTTCAGGGTACGAAATATTTGGTCTAAGTAGATTCCATCTTCCCTTAAGCACTTAATTTGCTTCATTTTGGCACCCATTCTCTTGACTTTTTGAGTCATTAACTTCTTTCTTAGGGGTTAGAGAGACACACTGTCACTCTTTCTTGTTCATTTCAAACCTTTTTCTCCTTTCTAAACTTTTCACACCTTTCATCTCTTTACTTTTATTGCATCCCTTCATTCTTTTTCTACATTGATCATTCCTTTTGACTTTTTGATTTTCTTTCTTTCTCATTGCCTTTCCTTTTCTTCATTTTGCACCTTTTACCACTTTGTTGCATTCCTCGTCTCTCCCCCAAACTTATGTTTTTACCTTATTCTAAGGAAAGATCGGGTGCCAAGAGAGAGCATTTTTGGAACGGGTAAAGGCTTGTAACGTGGTGTTTGAATGAAAAAGGTCCATGGCTCAAAAAGGTTGACTAGGGATATTATCATTGGTAGGCTATGGAAGTTTTTAAGATATCATTCGGATCAAGGAGAGTCTATAATCACATCTCAAGTCAAACTACACTTAGAATTTCTCCTAGACAAACATTAAGGGCAAGTTCTAGACTAATGGCTCGGGACTTGGACTTGCGATTCAAATTCTCACCACACAAGCTATAGAATTTCAAAAGAGACAGAGTCGGGGGCCCACAATAACCTTAGCTATGATTTGAGCAACACCATGGTCCCGAAAAACCACTTGATGATTATCGGCCAACACAAGAGTCTCAAGGTCACAACTTTTACCATCCTATACACAACAATTTGTTTTTGATTATAGGATCAAAGACAAATGTGTTAGGACCAAGTGAAGCTTTGCTTGAAGCACCATTACTCACTAGCTACTATTTACACAAAAAACAAAAAAGAAAACAGACTCAAACCCTTAAGAAGGTTGTCATGACATCCATCATCGGGAAGATCCACCCGGTTCAGACAAATTCCACATTTGGAAAGAATCGTGGCATTAAGAAAACCAAAGGCTTATTACACGCAAAACTCAAAACAAGAAGCTACGAAAGTGAAGTAAGAAGCTATGAAAGAAAAATACGGAAAGTAAAATGAATATGTACAATAGAAGGGTTTAACGAATATACATAAGAGGGAATGCATATATACATCAGAAAGTAACTTTATAGACATACCAAAGTTGCAAAGTACGAAAAGTGAACTAAAATTGTAAAAATATGTACATACCAAAAGTAAAAAGAAAGCATAATAAAAAGAAAGTAGTGCCATATATACAACCCAGTGTCATCAAAATAGGGCTACCCTCTCAAATGAGAGCTAGCATTGTCCTTAATGCTAACTAACCAAAATAAGATCAATAAAAGATAGAAAGTAAAGAGAAACTCCCTATTGGCCCTCTGTTTGCATGGGATCATGAGCCTCGGTCCCTGGGTCCTCGGACTTCTCGGGAACCTGTGACTGGATCCCTGTAACCTGTGTCTCCACTAAGACGTGGGCCTGTACTAGGTCCTGAGGCTGCACTGGGTCCTGAGGCTAGCTAGAGGAACCTTCCTACGGGTCCTCCAACTCTATTACAACATCATCAGCACGGGGAATTACCCTCTTCATCTTTGCTGACCTCTCCACCTCCTGCTTCGTCTCAGAATTGGCTGCTGGGGCCGGGTCATGCAATAATAGCTCCAAGGGCAAGTGATCAGCCTTCAATTTCTCTACCTCCACCCTCAACTCCTTTACCGACTCCTTGGAAGTTTGACTCTTTCTTAGCTTCTTTGTCTCCTTAGAAAGCTCCTTCAATGCCTTTCCATGAGTATCAACAACATCCAAGATCAACTTCTGGTTGTCCAAGAGCTTCTTCTGGTTGTACAGAAGCTCCTTGAGAGTATCCTCCACTGATTGTGGAACCTGTGGCCGAAGGGGTACAGACTAGGCTGCCACCGAGCTAGAAAGCACAGACAGCTTAGACGTAGCTGTCTGCATTCGGTTGTTGATACTGGCAAGGGTTTGGCTCTAACGGTGGGCAGTCAACGAGTAAGCTGCAGTTGAGGGGATATCTAGGGCAATGACAGTATAGGGTCCTAGGGCCATACCTGGGGTAGCTAAAAGAGGCTAAGTAGGAGCTACTACTACTGATGGCTCTTCAGACTGGCCAGTAGAAGTAGTGGATTTGCCCTTGGGATCCTTGCCTTTGGGGTTGTCATCACCCTGTAGGCTGTACCAGGAAAAGGGTGCCTTCGGTTTCACCTTTACATCAAACTTTCTCTTCTCCACATCTTGATCCTCAAAATACATGATCAGGAAATATGGGAAGGGGTAGGATCTATCACTTTCATTCACCACCCGTGTAATCACCCTGGACATAATATTCCCGATGTTGATTGGGTACCCTACCATGACAGACGCCACCAATATAGCCCGAGAAATAGGAAGAGAGTTCTCGTGAGTGGTGGGGTCTAGCCTGCTGCACACAAATGTCTCCCACCCTTTTGCTTCGAAGTTCAGGGTTCTCCTCAAAATTTTGACTCCCGCTGTCAACCATGCTGGGTGGTACCTGGGATTGCCAAGTACTTTGCTAACCACGGACAGACATCCTCCCCTAATGCTACATTTTCTAAATATAACGTTTTATCCTCCTCCGAAAAGCCCAGGTAGTAATTGATTGTCTTCCCATCAAACTTTATTTTCAAATTTCGCACCTTGGTTACTGTAGTGCCCTTTTTGATGCGGGCAACATTAGTGTAAAGTTTCTTTACCAAGTGCTCATTTGCATCCTCAATGTTGCCTCCGAAATAGTTCCAGCCCGGCCTCTCTCTAAATTGCCTCTGCACTTTTGGGTTGTGAGGCAGAAGATTCTTGTCAATGAATCTCCGTTCAAGTATCAACTTCATCTCGGGCCACCATTCTTTGAACTTGTGGTATGCCAATTCACTAACAAACCTATCTTGCCAAGCCTCCGGTTTTATGGTTCTAGCTACCCCTCCTACTTGGGGCTCACCCCCTCCTTCTTCTTTTTCTTCTATGGGATCCTCACCGGGTGTTGAAGCTGTAGGTGAGGTAGAAGAAACATCATCACCGCTCTCAGCTGAGCCCTCAGATGACTCAGAAGAAATTGCCACTGAAGCTTGAGCAGTAGGAGTGCCCGGAGGTGTATCTCTCAATCTTCGCCTTTCCGTCCAGTTAGGAACATACTCTGGCACTGACTCGGAGTCAGATGCCTCCCGGGAGGGCAAATACTCACTTCCTGAATGGGAAGCAGCTCTATCTGCAGCCCTTATAGATTTTCTGGTATCCTTAATTGCTTGCCAAACTTGTGGGGTCAATCTTATCATGCCTCGTACCCTACCCCGGGAGGACTCTCCTTTGCCTTTCTGTTTATCACTTCTGCCTCATGATTTCACCATTATCTGCAAGGAACATTCATTCAGTTATTGTTAGTATCATAGTACCAGATGAAGTATTGAATATTATGATTGTAGACAGTTGACAATGTAAAGCAGAACTGCAGACTGCGGATCGTATAAAATGCAGTGCGGCCGCAAAGGGGCCACCGCGGACCGCACAAAATGGTATCACGGTCTGTTGATACCCAAATTTTTCCTGCATATTTTTTAATATGCAAAATAATTTCAAAATAGCATGTATATGCATATATAGGTATGTCCAAAGGTTTTCTAATTTTTTCTTAATTTTTAAATCAATTTATTGCCCTATTTTATCAAAAAAACCCAATAATTATTCCCAAAATTATCTTTTTGGTAATTAATTTATTTGATTCTGTTATTTTGTGCTAAAATATAGCTAACATAAATTTTGCGTATTTTTACAAATTTATTTGGCATTTTTAAAGCTAAATTGCATATAATTGCAATATTGGCCTCTTTTAAAATATAAACCGTATTTATGTTTATAAAATTGACTCCAGTATTTTTTATTTGATAATTATGTATTATTAATCATTTTAGTGCTTTTAATTTATGTCCAGAAATCATTTACTATTTTTTATAAAGAAAATAAGGGAAAATGGCTATTTAAATGTTAGCCCATTTGCATTTCAGTTTTAGCCAGATTTGGCACCTCAATTAACCCAACCTAATAACCCAATTACCCCGCCCAAATTCTAAATCTACCTAACCCACAACCCGTTTAAATAAATCGCCCGGATCCCTATTCAATCTAGGCCGTTGATCGAAATGATCAATGACCACCATTTGCCCCTTCCTTTTTTAACCTGAACCTACCCCACCAAACCCTAGACATTTGCACCTGTAGCCGCCTTTGAATTCCCCTTCTCCCAATTCTCTCTCAGAAGCCCTAGCCTCCACCTTCGATCACCACCTAAAATCGACCAAATCCATAGCTTCCAAAGCCATTGATAGCATGTATCTACCTTCTACGACTCCTACATGCTCGATTATCATGGCTTCAAGGCCGGACCTTGAAGAAATTTGGTATAGACCTCGGATGTTTTCTGTGCTATGTTTGTCTCCGGCCCTCTTCGACCTTGCTCTGGCCAGCTATGGCCATTCAAGCCTGATCTCGATCTCTCCTGTTTAGATCGATGATTTCCAAGCCTTTTCTCACCCTCTGAGTTTCTTTTGAAATCCTAACCTTCGAGGTTATTCTGATTCTTTTAGATCCGTTGTAGATCTGCGCTTACCTTAAACTTTTAAATGTTTTCTCGAGATTTCTTTCAAAACTCTGTCTTCAAAACCTTTATCTTTTCCGACTTAGGGTTTTTGTTAAGTTATTTCGAAGCTTTTCTAATTTTCTTTAACATGTTGTTCTTCTACTGTGTTTCTTTATGTTGATCTTCTATTGTGTTTTTTATGTTGTTCTTCTACTGTGTTTCTTATATGTTTCTTCTACTATGTTTCTTTTTGCTGCTCTTCTACTGTGTTTCCTATGTTATTCTTCTATTGGAAAGTGCATGTCAAAGGTCTTAGTTCCTTTTGAAATTTTTGAACTTATTTCGCTAGTATTTTTGCCTTGATTACTTGTCTTTCATCTCTACACTCGATCGATGGCGAAAACCCTAAGATTCGGGGGTTTATTCCAGTTTTGAGACTATTTACTATGTGATTTACTTGTTCATCTTTTCCGAATCTGATTAGTTTCAAAACCCTAATCTCTTTGGACCTATTTGAACTTCTAAAAACTGCTTCATCTGTTTGAATGTGATCTACTGGACTCGAAGTCCTTTTTGTTTCAACTTCTGTTTCTCTATGTGATTTGGTTCTTGCAATCGTTGAAACTGGACTATATTTTCAGAAAGGCTTTCTACTTGACCCTTTTTGCATGCTTTTGATACTCTCCCCTTTCTCTATTACTAATGTTGGTGAAATGGACCTATGCTTATGCACTTTTTTATATGCTAAATAATCCTCAATTGTGGACTGATTTCCAACCTCTTTGTGTAATTCTAATTGCACTCTTGTAATTGATTTTTTCCTTATTGTACTGATTTCCCTGTTTCTTGGACCTATTTGAATACTTTCCTTTGAACTTTCGACCCTTACCTTTTCTACTCAATTTGATTAATCCCCTTACCTTGATTACATTGGTATGAGATTCTTACAGACCTTTTCTTGATAAATCTGATGAACCTAGCCCCAATTGCCTACTGTGTACTTGTACTATGCTGGAAATACTTCCTTATTTGCCATATTCAGCCCTATGTGATTTCTTTCCTTATTTTGCATGTTATCATTTGATTTTAACTCCTTAATTAAAGGGAATCTTATTTTGATTGATTTTAATTGATACCCGGCTCCATAATTATTTTCTCTTGCCTTATTTTCTGCCTGCTTTCACACTATAAGTACTCGGCTCTTTTATTGGCACAAACACACGAACATTCTTAGTTTTCTGAACTCACACTCACATTCAAAAAGCACACTCTCTCTTGTTACTTGTACTGGGGCCTGTTTTCTTTCAAGTATTACTACTGCTGTATTTTGCTTCTTTAAACTGGTATATTTTGATTAAATTTCCAGCATCACAACATTATGTTTACTTAATACTTTTACCCTCTTGTATGTCTATTTCTCGTGTTTAGTTCAGTACTTATTTTAGCATGCTATAATTCCTTCCGCCTGTTCTGAATCTATTATGAATCCCCAAACCCCCACCCCAATGTGTTTGATGTTATGATGTTCTTGAGGCATGACAGTACTGAATATTACTGCCCATGACTCAAGCTTGACCTCCTACCTCTATGTTTATCTGATATTGTATGTTCTGATAGGCTTATAGGCATGCCAACATTGTCTATTGCTGTGCATGCCCAAAGCTTACCCTTGCCTAAGCACATAGGCTCTTTGCAACTTCCCTATTCCCCTAAACCCCTTTTATGTACTTGTTTGTAGCTGTTTCCATCTCCTTCACCCCTTTAGAACTCTGTTCCTCACTTGCACTCTCTCTTAGACTTTATGTTCTGCCCCCCTCTTGTGAGCCTTGCCTTGGGACCCTTTGAGCTACCTCTGAACTTGGACACTTTAGGGCTGACACTTCCACACCTCACTTGCCCCTATTCTGATAATACAATTTGGGTGTGAGCACTGCCCAGAGTCCCATTGAGGCTCTTAGGGAGCTCTAACACACTCAAATTAAAGAAAGGCTTTAGATCAATGGTCTTTGAATTGGGTTTATCTTGTAACTCAGAAAGGAAGTCAGAATCAGACTTCATCTAGTTGTACTTTTTTTTTACTTTTCTTGATGTAATTTTATTTATTTTGGTTTGTAATAATTTGTAGTAAACATTTGGGGCTGGCTAGTGACACAGGGCTGGGTAACTATGCATGCAAATGGTAGAAATCATGCTTATAGGATTGCTCTAATTTTGCATATTCGAATTTCACATAGAAATTATGCCTATAGGATGTTCTGAATTCTGCATGTTCGAACTTCACTTAGAAATCATGTCTATAGGGTTTTACATATTTAACTTCATATAGAAGTTATGCCTATAGGGTGTTCTGAATTCTGCATGTTCAAACTTCACTTAGAAATCATGTCATATGGTTCTGCATATTTAACTTCATATAGAAGTTATGCCTATAGGATGTTCTGAATTCTGCATGTTCAAACTCCACTTAGAAATCATGTCTATAGGATTCTGCATATTTACTTTCATATAGAAATCATGCCTATAGAAATGTTCAATTCTGCATAAGGTTTAAAACAAGGTCTGCATTTAGACACCGCGTCTACAAAGTCTTAAATCAGTAATGCCTAGAAAGCATGCCTATAGGAGTTTCTAATAAAAATCTGATTCGCCTCACTCAGTATTCGGTATAAAACCAGTAGTAATGGCTGCTATCATTTGTAGACCTTGCAATCAATTCGTATAAATTTCGCCTCTCGCTTTCAATAATATAAGTTCCTCACTTAGCAATTTTAACGAGTATGCATTCAAACAGTTCATTTCGAGCCTTACTGTTTCATTATTTTCGGAATCCAGTAGGTACCATGCTCATAGGATCTTTGTCCAACACTTAGGCGAGCCTTAGGGTACCAAATATAAATTGAATCTGATTCTGTTAATAATTACAACCAGCAGACAGGCCTGATTCAGATTTCTTATCTGAGTTATGTGATAAGCTGAAATTGTCTCAACAATTTCCTCTCACTCGTCTTTAATACCTTTTGAATCAGACTTAAACTGTATGTGTAAGTCATGCTAACTGTATGCTTTCTTTGTTTAAGGAGGTATATCTGAGCCTCTATTTGTTTATACGCTTTCCCCAAAATGTGTAATATGTGTTTTGTATGTCACCTAGAGTTTTACCTTTGAAACTCCAAATAAGCCCAACGTCCTTCCCGTTTAGGATTAGTAGTCCTAAGTGCCTCCGGGGTTGATAGGAATGGGAGGCTAATAGCATGCAATAAGTAATCGTGACCAATCCGCACTTTAAATACCTTAACGGGGCGGGAAGGGTAGATATGGATATGATGACCACGCGATAATGTCACGTGTAGCCCCTCATTGAGGAGTGATTACCGGGCATTGTGTGGGGTGATCCATATTAAATATAAACCTAGGACCCCTTTTCCTTTTTTATTTGCAATCTTCGTTTCAAAACTGGTCTTTTAATTGTTCTTTCAAACTCTTATGTGTTTAAATTTAAATCCCCTATTATTTGAGCCTCATTTGCTTATATGTTAATTGCACCCAAATTCACAATAATTGTCTGGTAGGGAACCACACTAGTGGATTCTGAGGGGTGCCTAACACCTTCCTCTTAGAATAATTTCAAGCCCTTACCCTATCTCTGGTTATTCAAATCAATCTCTCTTGGTGTCCTAATGCACCCTAATCATTAGGTGGCGACTCTTCAAACCCAGTTCCCAAAGGGAATGAGTTGTCCCTCCAAATGTCATAAACCCGACTCCGCGAGGAAAAAGGGGGCACGACACGGTCCGTATTGAGGTGGGGGTCAGCCTACCCACTCTCTGATAAAGTCCACTGCCGACCGCACAAATTGTAGTGCGGCCGCGGTAAGGCACCGCGGACCGCAGAGAATCCACCGCGGCCGCGGTTCTCAAATTTTCAACTTGCTGAAGTCTCACCACCGCAGTCCGCACAAAATGGAATTGCGGACCGCAAAGAAGCACTACGTACCACAATAAATCTACTGCGGACCGTGGTAAGCCACAAGCAGTAATACCAACCTAGGGTTTCAATTTTTCTTCATATTTTTATCCTAATTTGCACATATTATTGATCCCCTAGGTGTTTAATCCACTTTCTTCACTAACTAACCATAACCTAAACATTATTAAGCAACCATACGCTACAATTTAAAGAACATGGAAGAAAAAGAAGAAAAACTAACTAATTAAAAGAAAATAACAAAGTTAAAAGACTAGGGAAAGATTAAAAGTACCAATGATGATATGCAGTAAAGAAGAATGAAGATTAGAGATTGAATTTGCACAGCTAGGGTTTGATGAACAGTGATTTTTTTACTATTGATTGAGCAAAGAGCGAAAAGGGTAAATGGAGCCCTGGGGTCCTATTTATAGAAAAGGACCCTGGGACCCACTATACCTACTCACCGCAGACCGCACAAAATGGCACCGCGGTCCGCGGTACTCAGAAACATGAAGCCCTGGGGAGATGTCCACTGCGGACCGCAAGAAATGCTCTGCGGCCACAGTGGTCCACCGCGGACTGCATAAATTGCATTGCCACCGCGGTGGCAAACTTCAGAGAACCCCCATTCTTTACCAAACAACTCTACAGACCACATTGAAATATTGCCCCCGCACTAAGGCCTTTGCGGCCATAAGAAATGCAATGCGGTCGCAGTGCAAACTTTAGAGAGTGCACATTTTCCCCATCTTGGTCCTGCACTGCATCAAAACAATCCTACACATATCTCACAACCAGTTAGTCCAAAAGCAAATCCTACACTAAAAAGAAAATCAAAGAAAAACAAAAAGAAAGACACATGGGTTGCCTCCCAAGAAGCACCTGATTTAACATCGCGGCACGAAGCAGGTTACCATCAAATCACTTTAGATGAATCAGTGCCACCACGTGGGCTGTCATCAATCTTCCCAAGGTAGTGCTTAACTCTGTGCCCATTAAATCTAAAGACCTTTCCATTTTTGTTTTTCAAGTCAAGTACACCAAACGGAGTCACAAACACCACTTCAAAAGGTCCACTCCATTTCGACTTAAGCTTTCCTGGAAATAGATGTAGTCGAAAATTGAACAAGAGAACCAAATCACCCACTTTGAACTCTTTGCCATGAGCATACTTATCATGAAGGTACTTCATTTTGTCCTTATACAAGGATGAACTGGAGTAGGCATGGATCAGAATTCATCAAGTTCATTAAGCTGCTCCAAACAAAGATTTGATGCCACATCCCATTCAAGATTTAGCTTCCTTAAAGCCCACATGGACTTGTGCTCTAACTCAACTGGTAGATGTCAAACTTTCCCAAACACCAACCGATACGTAGACATACTAATCGGAGTCTTGTAAGCAGTCCTATAAGCCCATAGAGCATCATCCAATTTCTTTGACCAATTGGTCCTATTTGCATTGACCGTCTTTGACAATATACTCTTGATTTCCATGTTTGAGACTTCAACTTGGCCACTCGCTTGAGGATGATAAGGAGTAGACACTTTGTGATTGACACCATACTTTGCAAACAAAGTGTCAAAAGCTCTATTACAAAAATGAGACCCCTCATCACTTATGATTGCTCGAGGAGTGACAAACCTAGTAAAAATGCTCTTCTTGAGAAACACAACAACACTCCGAGCCTCATTGTTAGGCAAAGCCACGGCTTCAACCCACTTTGAAACATAGTCAGCTGCCACTAGAATGTATGTGTTCCCACAAGAACTAACAAATGGGCCCATGAAATCAATGCCCCATACATTAAAAATATCAACTTCAAGAATGGTATTCAGAGGCATCTCATGTTTCTTCGAAATTCCACCCGCTCTTTGACATTCGTTGCATCTCTTCAGAAGTTCACTTGAATCTTTGTACAAAGGTTTCTAGAAAAACCCACAACTAAGAACTTTTGAAGCTGTCCTCGCCCCACCATGATGGCCACCATAGGGAGAGGAATGAAAAGCCTCTAAGATACTCAATTGCTCCTCCTTCGGGACACATCTTCGGATCACACCATCTGTACAGATCTTGAACAAGTACGGCTCATCCCAATATAAGTCCAAACTATCCCGTTTAAGCTTCTTCCTTTGGTTAGAAGAGAGCTCACACGAGATTATACCAGTCATAAGGAAATTAGCAACGTCCGCAAACCATGGGATACCATTCACCGACACCAAAAGGAGTTGCTCATCGGGAAATGAATTATTGATCTCTAGGCCATCACGAGGCCTCCCCTCCTCCTCCAAGCGGGACAAGTGGTCCGCCACTTGGTTTTCACTACCCTTCCAGTCCACAATCTCCAAATCAAACTCTTGAGTAACAAGACCCATCACATTAGCCTAGCTTTGAAATCCTTCTTCGTCACCAATACCGGAGTGCGACATGATCGATATGAACTATGACCTTGGCACCCATGAGATACAACCGAAATTTCTCCATTGCAAACATAATAGCCAAAAGCTCTTTCTCAGTCATCGTGTAGTTCACTTGAGCATCATTCACTGTCTTGCTCGCATGGTACACCGGATGAAATATTTTGTTCACTCTTTGACCCAAGACCGCCCCGACCGCAACATCACTCGCGTCACACATGAGCTCAAAAGGTAAACTCCAATTGGTTGCGGTAATAATAAGAGTGATGGTCAACTTGTGCTTGAGAAGTTCAAAAGCTTGCATACATCCCTCATTGCACACGAACTTGGCATCTTTTTACAACAGCTTGCACAATATATTCACTACCTTCGAAAAGTCTTTGATAAATCTCCGGTAGAACCCATAATGCCCAAGAAAACTTCTAACTCCCTTGATTGAAGTAGGGGGATGGAGCTTTGAAATCACCTTAATTTTTGTTTTATCCACCTCTATACCACGCTTTGAAATTTTGTAGCCAAGAACTATGCCCTCATCAACCATGAAGTGGAATTTCTCTCAATTAAGAACAACATTGGTTTCTTCACAACGGGCCAACACTCTATCAAGATTTTTCAAACATTCATCAAATGAGTCACCCACAACATTAAAGTCGTCCATGAACACCTCCAAAATATGTTCCACCATATCGGTGAAAATGGCCATCATACACCGCCGAAATGTAGCCGGTGCATTACACAACCCAAAAGGCATCCTAGAAAAGGCAAAGGTGCCATATGGACAAGTGAAGGTAGTCTTCTCCTGATCTTCTGGAGAAATCAAACTTTGGTTGTACCCAGAATACCCATCCAAGAAATAGTAGAAGGCACACCCAACAAGTCTGTCTAACATCTGATCAAGAAAAGGCAAAGGAAAGTGATCCTTGCGGGTCACTTTATTCAACTTGTGGTAGTCCACGCACACCCTCCACCTGGTGACAGTCCTTGTTGGAATCAACTCTTTCTGCGAATTGGTAACTACAGTCATACCACCCTTCTTCAACACACATTGCACTGGCGAAGTCCAAGAGCTATCAGAGATGGGGTACACAACCTCGACATCCAACCACTTGATCACCTCCTTTTTCCACATCTTCTTGCATTGCCTCGTTCAACCTCCTTTGATGTACAAAAGAGAGCTTTGCATCATCTTCTAGAATAATCTTGTGCATACAGAATGCGTGGATTATACCCCGAATATCAGCTAAGGTCCATCCAATTGCCTTCTTCCGCTTTTAGAGCACCACCAATGTGGCATCAACCTGCATCTTAGTAAGACAAGAGGAAAGAATAACTGGCAAAGTTGAACTAGGGCCTAAGAATTCATACCTGAGGTGTGGAGGCAACGACTTCAACTCCGACACTGGAGGTTCCTCGATCGAAGGCTTTTTTGGTTGGGGTCTTCCTATTCTCTAGATCCAAAGAAAGTTTCCGAGGCTCATAAGAGTAAGAGCCTATTCCATGTAAAGCATTCACCCACTCCACTCGGCCTTCATCCTCATTTACATCAAGATTCAACAATACCGCCTTGAGAGGGTCTTCCACATTGATCATTGCACTAGTATCATCAACTATCACTGCCGTGACAAGGTCCACAAAAGAGCAAACTTCAGAGCTGTTGGGCTACTTCATTGACTTGCACACATGAAAGACCACTTTCTCATCACCCACCTGGAAGGTGAGTTCTCCTGCTTCCACATCAACTAAGGCCTTCCCACTAGCAAGGAAAGGTCTTCCCAATATGATTGGAACCTTATAATCTACCTCACAATGCAAGATCACAAAATCAGTTGGCAAGATAAATTTGTCCACCCGGACAAGAACATCATCAATAATACCCAATATTCTCTTCATAATTCTATCCGCCATTTGCAATATCATGGAAGTCGGACTCGGTTTCCCAATACCCAAAGTGTTGAAAACTAAGTAGGGCATCAAGTTGATATAGAGCTTTTGCAAAGTCCACACTCCCATTGGTGCAAGGAATGGTGAAAGCACCGGGATCTTCTGGCTTCGGGGCCCTTGAGTACACTATCGTACTAACTTGGTGGGTCATCTTGATAGTTTTACAATCCATGGATCTTTTCTTTGTCACGAAGTCCTTCATGAATTTAGCATAACTCAGCATTTGCTCTAAAGCCTCCACCAAAGGCACATTAATGGATAAGCTCTTCATCATGTCAATAAACTTCTTTAACTGATTCTCATTTTTCTACTTCGCGAGCCTTTGAGGATAAGGTGGAGGTAGACTTGGCAAAGGAGCCTTGGCTTTAGGAACAACCATTTCCGGCATGTCTATTACGTGTTCCCTAGACGGGTTCACGTCATTCTGAGTTTCTACCTCAGCATCTTGGATAACAATCCTCACTTTCTTATTCACGTTCTCATCAATCACATTTTCAACCACCAAAGAAATATCATCTTCTTGCAACTCAACTTCATCACTTAAAATTTCTTTTGTTTGGAGGTATTCACATCACCGCCTCGTCCACTTCTTATAGTTACTGCCATTACATGCTCGGAATTGTTCCCACTCTTCGGGTTCACTACCGTATCACTTGGTAGAGCCCTCTTAGGGCGAGTATTCAAGGATTGTAAGATTTGGCCTAATTAAACTTCCAAGTTTCTGATTGAAGTATTGTGGGAAGCCAATTGAGCATCAGAGTTCGTATTCTTTTTCATCATATGTTCAAACATCATTTCAATTCTCCCCATTTCATTATTGGAAGAACTAGGACGTTGGGATGAAAATGGGGGTGGATTGTTTGGTTGTTGATACATTGGGGGCCTTTGAAAGCCTTGCCCTCGATTTCCTTGATTGTCATTGTTCCAACTACCCTAATTGTTGTTACCACCCCAATTGTTATTGTTGCCATTCTAATTACCCTAATTGTTCTGATTATTGTTCTAATTTACCCAATTGGAATTTTGGTTGTTGTTCCCCTAATTACTATTCCCTTGTTGTTGTTGATTGCCCCAATTACCTTGGGGTCTCCATTGTTGTTGGTTGGAAGAATTTTCCCTTTGGCCCTGATAATTGTTCACATATTGCACTTCTTCATTTTGCCCATCATAACCATCATCTTGGAATCCACCACCACCATTGTCATATTGATCTGAACTCCCTTGGTTCTGTTGACAACTTTGTCTTCTTTTGTTCACTAGCATGTTGACATCCTCCATAACATTTACTTGGCGTGGATTTTGAACCTGTTGTAACTGTGCCTTTGCTAGTTGGTTCATTGTTGTTGTCATCTGTGCTATTGCCTGCCCATGATCATGTTCCTCTTTGTGCAAGTGAGTGACCGTGGGGTCACCTTGTGGCATATTGGCTCTACTTTGCCAAGTGGAGGACGTGTCAGCCATCTCATCAAGAATTTCACAAGCCTCATCATAAGACAACTTCATGAAATTACCCCCAGAAAGTTGGTTCACTATGCACTGATTTGTTGTGTTAATGCCCCGGTATAATGTTTGTTGTATCATTGCCTCAGTCATATCATTGTTGGGACATTCCTTTACCATGGTTTTGTATCTCTCCCATATCTCATGTAATGGTTTGGTGGGCTCCTGCTTGAAAGCTAAGATCTCATCTCTCAATGCTGCCATGTGCCCCGACGAGAGAAACTTTGCAATGAATTTATCCGCGAACTCATCCCAAGTAGTGATGGAATGGTTGGGAACTCGTTCAAGCCAATCCAATGCCTTCCCTCTAAGTGAGAAAGGGAATAATCTCAACCGAAGTGCATCCTCTGACACATTAGTTTACTTGCTCCCCCAATAGGTATCGACAAAACCCTTGAGATGTTTGTAAGCATTCTGATGGGGAGCACCTGTGAAATACCCTCGTTGCTCCAACAATGTCAGCATCACATTTGTAATTTGAAAATTTCCCGCCCGGATCCGGGGTGGGACAATTGCACTAGCATATCCTTGGTTGGGAAGCACTCGAGGAGCCACTCTTGGAGGTGGCGGGGGAGGGTCTAGAACATTATAATTGGCCTGGCGGCCTCTCCTTTGTCCTTGAGGTATAATAGGAATCTCATCATCAATATTGTCATCTACCTCCTCCCCCGGTGGAAGATCTCCAAGAGGTGCGTTGTTTGCTGCCATTTTGTACCTGAATTTGCGACACACACAAATTAGTAACGCAGAAGGAAAGAAGAATAATACAAAAAACTATTTAGATAGATAGCCAAAACCGTTAGCTCCCCGGCAACGGCGCCAAAAAGTGATTGAGGCCAACCCTACACCACTACAAAGTGGCAAGAGCAATCGAAGCAACTTTTATTCGAGATGGTCGGGATCAAATCCACAGGGAGCTAGAATTGGGAATTGGATTCCTATCTAAACTAGAAATGCGTAGTGCACTTTATTACACTTCCAATCATCTTTTGGTTGGTTATTACTTCTAATATTTATGCTAATGATAAGCTAAATTAAACTAAGAATGATTGTTTGTAAGGTTTTCTAAATAGTTAAAGAGGCACTAGGGAAGTGAATTTCTCCTAGGTGAATACTTGACGAGATCTAATGCCTAAGGCAAAGAAGTTATGTTGGGGATTGCGATATAGCCCATGCACGGATTACCCACTCTATATCTCTCGGTAGCTTGAGTGACTTTTCCCTAATTGACTTTCTCAAGACCAATTGAGTTTCAAAATTATGCAAACAATATAGGCTCAAGTCGGGTATTATTATCTTTAGGTTTAACCCTTAATTGGGGCTATCAATCTCTTGATTACACTCCAATTCCTTGTTGGACTGATTTTCCTAGGCTCAAGCTCTCTTTCTCAAGAATAACCCAAGTCAAATAGGAACAAGTTAGTGTTTGCAACCACTAATTCAACATGAAAAACAGAAATCAGTCCAAATATCAACTACCCATAAACATCTAAACCTTAAATCGAAAGATCCATCAAATACCCACACTAGGGTTGAGCCACAACCCTAGATAATGGGTCTATCTACTCATAATAATGGAAGAAAACAGAGAGATAGATGAAGAATAACCTATACGATTTAATTACAAACTAAGATAAAGAAGATTTAGTGTTAATCTAGCTACAAATTACTCAAAATGGATATAAAATGCCGTTCACGTGCTCTGGCCTCTAACATATTACAAAAGATAACCAAAAAATGTGAAAAGATATTATTTATACTAGGCTGAATTTTTTGGACAAAAATACCCCTGACGAGGTACTGCGGTCTGCATAAAATGCACCGCGGACCGCGATGAGGCTTCTTGGCTTGACTAATCACTCTCTGAATCTGTCCACCATGGGCCGCATAAAATACACCGCGACTGCAGTGGCTTCGTTGTGGTCCGCATAAATGCTCCGTGGACCAAACTGGCTTCATTCATCCAAATTACCGAATCTCTGAATCCCCTCTTCGCCGACCGCATAAAATGGATTGCTGTCGCGAAGAGGGTACTGCAGTCCACACAAAATAGGTTGCGGCCACAGTGCTTGAAACTCCAAAATCTGTACCTCTCTGAATCTCCTCACCGCGGACCGCACTAAATAGATTGTGGCTGCGGTAGGTCTGGTGCAACTGTGCTTTGACTTGTTCTTGGTACTTGTGCATGTTTCACTCCTTTTTGAGCTGGTTTTGACTACTTGTCACCTTTTTAGACCAAACCCTGCAAACAAGTACAACATGTAAGCCTTTGGGACTATTTTGTATACATTTTTAATCAATAATCAAGTAAAAAAGAGTGTAAAATGAACTAGAACCCCTAGTTATCTGCTTCCAGTTCCAGTTTTGCATTTTTGGGAACTAGAGAGAAACCGGAAGGTGATGATGTTGAGGGCCAAAATGATGAAGGCCAATATATCGAACCGGCAGTAGATTTACCCACTTCCCTTAGGGGCGTGAATGCTTCTCTTCCTCCGGGTTTTGGAGATGCAGCAGTTTAGCCTTTTATTTCTTTTCCCAACTTTTGTACCTGTGCCATTTTGGCACTTTTATTGTGAATAAAAACATCTTTTTGTCAAGTATCGCATGAATCTTTCTGCGTTCTTTTGTTTGAACATTTACGCAAATTTTAATCATTGTGTTCCTTCTTGCTTAAGTGTTTTGTGAAAGTTTATTTCTTGCATCTTTTTTCGTTTAAGTATCTGTGCAACTTTGTTTTTTGCGACTTTTTGTGCAAGGCTTCGGGTGCATTTCTCCCTGAAAGCATTTGAATTCCAGGCATAAGTTCTTCCAAACTCAACCCTTTAACGTGAGGGTTTTCATAAGAGAGAGCCCTCTTATGTTTACGATTCTCTTGAAGAGGACATCTCATATTCATTATGGCACTAGCATTTGAAGTACTTGTTTAACTTTGAAATGACAAAATCAATTCATCTTTCAGACAAGAAACAAGATAGAAATTAAAGGACTTTACTTTATTCCTTCCATTTCCAAAAAGTACATAAGCATTCTTTATGCTAAAAGAAATTGCCATTTCTTGTGGCTAATTTGTACAACTTGTTTCTACGAGGTGCACAGTCCCCGGTCCCAATGATACAACTATGTTTTTGGTTTTTGTATTCCGGTTGATGTGGCAGTCATTGTTGTTGTATCCTCATATCATCCTCCTAGTGTTCGAATGCGAAGAATGGGAATTGAACACTGAAATTTTTGCACCTTCGAGGACTCCACTAATGAATTGCTAGATAATCTTCAATTTAGTAACAAACTTTACTTCCCCTTAGGAATATATGCTATCGAGCCAAAGACTATATAACAATCCCCTAATATTTGCACTTGTGAACGGTCGGGTAACCTTTCCTCCATAGTAAACTTAACTTCCCAGTGTGAATTTTTCTACCGAGCCAAAGATTACCTAACCGCTACAGAGCGGTTCTTCTCTTGTGTGCCTTGTTACTAAAAGGTCTTATTGATGCTGTTGAAACCTTCTTCGTAGTATGCTTTTCGTTGCTACCTCGTTAAAACTCTTGCCAGATAAACACGATTGGGACAAAAAATTGACGAAGGGAAAAGAGTGCAACACATACTTTCAATACAGGCGATGTTCTTCAACAATAATATCTCTTGAGGTGTGCCACATTCCAGTTGCTTGGTAACTTTTCTCCATCTTGATTCTCCAACTCGTATGAGCCTTTCCGAGTGACAGCTGAAATTTGGTAGGGGCTTTTCCATGTTAAACCTAACTTCCCTGTTTTGAGCTCCCGGGTGTTTTGAGCTACTTTCCTTAGAACCAAGTCTCCCACTTTGAAATACTAGAATCTGATCCTTTCATTTTTATTGATGAACCGAGGTTAGATAATGAATCTGCTTCTACATTTTCTTCCCTAGGGATATGCATAATTGACCACTCCCGGAACCGAGCAAGTAGAGTTTGAACCTTTACTACATATTGTTACATGCGCTCCTCTTTGGTTTCGAAGAACCTGTAGACCTGATTTACCACCAGCTAGGAGTCGCACTTGATTGGGCCAATTCGAGTCCTGCAATCAAAGCTTCATACTCTATTTCGTTATTAGTCAAAGGAACCATTTTTATGGCCTGCCTTAGGGTTTGTCCCGAAGGCGTGATCAATACTATGCCAAGCCCAGACCCCTTTATGTTGGAAGATC
Organism: Nicotiana sylvestris; assembly: GCF_000393655.2. Lineage (NCBI taxonomy): Eukaryota > Viridiplantae > Streptophyta > Magnoliopsida > Solanales > Solanaceae > Nicotiana > Nicotiana sylvestris. The sequence goes on from NC_091058.1 coordinate 63,735,823, forward strand.
CGTCCGTAAATAGAGTCTAATCTCTCGATGTTAATTTTGACACCATCATTTCTTCTTTGGTTGCCAGAGGCAGCAATCCCGGACTGAAATCGGCCACAAAGTCGACCAAAACTTGTAACTTAATCACAATCCTATGTTTATATTCTATGTCAAGTTCATTCATTTCGATGGCCCATTTGGCCAACCTACCTGAGAGTTTGAGTTTATGAAGGATATTCCACAAGGTAAAGGTGGTCACCACAGCTATCGGGTGACATCTGGAAGTAAGGCCTCAACTTCCGAGTAGCGACTACAAGAGCTAAGAGCAGCTTCTCCAAATGCGGGTAGCGAGTTTTTTCTCCCGTTAAAGTTTTACTAACATAATAATGGGAGATTGCGTACCTTCATCCTCACGGACTAAAACAGCGCTTACCGCTATCTCCGAGACTACTAGGTAGATTAACAATTTTTCTTCTTCCTCCTGCTTTGATAATAATGGAGGGCTTGACAAGTATCTTTTCAAATCCCTTAAAGCCTTTTGGCATTCCAGGGTCCATTCAAAGTTGTTCTTCTTTTTGAGTAGTGCAAAGAAATAGTGGCATTTCTTTGATGACCGGGAAATAAACCTGCTCAAAGTGGCCAATCTCCCTGTGAGCCTTTAAACCTCTTTTACACTTGACAATTGGTTCAGAATGTCTTCGATGGCTTTGATTTTATCGAGATTTACCTCAATCCCCCTTTGTGACACTAGAAATCCTAGGAATTTGCCGGAGCTGACCTCGAACGTGCATTTCTCGGGATTAAGATTCATATTATACTTTCTTAGGATGTCAAAAGTTTCTTGCAAATTCTTAAGATGATCACATGCATTCAAAGACTTAAAAAGCATATCGTTTATATAAACTTCCATGGTTTTCCCTATTTGTTTTTCAAACATCTTGTTTACGAGCTGCTGATAAGTGGCTCCAGCGTTCTTTAGCCCGAAGAGCATCACATTATAGCAATATGTGCCGAAATTTGTTGTGAACGAAGTCTTTTCTAGATCCTCCAAGTTCATCTTAATTTGGTTATACCTGGAGTAAGCATCAAGGAAACATATTAACTCGTGTCCCGCCGTTGCATCAATCATTTGATCAATGTTTGGCAGTGGGAATGAGTCCTTTGGGAACACCTTATTCAAGTCCCTATAGTTTACAAATATGCAAAATTTATTGTTCTTCTTAGGAACTACTACTACGTTCGCTAGCCAGTCTGGATACTTTAACTCTCGGATCAAACCAATATCAAGTAAGCGAGTTACCTCCTCTTTGACGAATTTATTTCTAGATTCAGCAATAGGACGTTTCTTTTGTCTTACCAGAGGAATGCTGCGATCCAACCTTAGCTTGTGTACGGCCACTTCCGTCATGATACCTATCATATCCGATACCACCTCTTAGACGATACCAACCTTAGCTTGTTCTTCTTAGACGATACCACCTCTACTACACTGACGTTAAGTTGTATTCTAAAAGCCTGAGATAGGAAGGATCTCGAGAGCCTGATTCTTTCTTGTCCTGTAGCGATATGTTGTTTCGGCCGTGATCAGTTCTTCTGTCAGTAACGAACTCGTTTGCTGACGAAAACCTCTGTCACATTCTTCAACCTATTTGTAAGGCAAAAATCGGCCCCTCGAAGACCATCTGTCTGTGTCGAATTTGTCTTTTGATTTTTCTTTATAATTCTCCCCACCTTTAGCCGATGGGGGGAAGCCAAACTGATCATCCTAAATTCTTATCTTTGACTCGTTCCGGTTGTGAACATCCGCCCAAGTAGTTGCTTAGAATTCGAGCAAGCTTTCCTTCAACTTTCGAGAGGTATCAAAACTTCTCAAATTCAAACCCTTGGTGAATGCTTCAGCCGCCCATTAATCCGGAATATCCAAGAGCAACATCCTTTCCTTCTGGAACCGGGTTACGAATTTCCGTAGCAACTCAGACTCTCCTTGTGTAATTCTGAATATGTCAGCCTTCCGGGCCTGCACCTTTCTGGTCCTGGCATGAGCTTTAATAAAAGAATCTGCGAGCATCTCAAAGGAATCTATGGAATGCTTGGGTAACAAAAAATACAATGTCAGGGCTCCCCTCGTGAGAGTATCTTCTAATTTTTTTCATCAAAACAAATTTGATCTCATGGGGAGCTAAGTCATTCCCCTTCACCGACGTTGTATAGGTGGTAATATGCTCCTAAGGGTCCGAAGTCCCATCATATTTTGGCACGTCAGGCATTTTAAACCGCTTCAAGATCAATTCTGGTGCCACGCATGGTTTGTACAACAACTGAGTATACTTCTTTAAATCCGGCCCTTTCAGCATCGGTGGTGCACCCGAGATTTGTTCCATGTGGGCTTTTACTTCCCTCATAAATCGTAAGAGTTCACTTTTGAAGGAAAGCATATCGTCTATATAAACTTCCATTGTTTTCCCTATTTGTTTTTTAAACATCTTGTTTACGAGCCGTTGATAAGTGGATCCGGCGTTCTTTAGCCCGAAGAGCATCACATTATAGAAATACGTGCCAAAATTTCATATCAACGAAGTCTTTTCCAGATCCTCCAGGTTCATCTTAATTTGGTTGTATCCAGAGTAAGTATCAAGGAAACTTATTAACTCGTGTCCAGCCGTTGCATCAATCATTTGATCAATATTTGGCAGTGGGAACGAGTCCTTTGGGCACACCTTATTCAAGTCCCTATAATCTACATACATGAAAAATTTATTATTCTTCTTAGGAACTACTACTCCATTACCTAGCCAGTCTGAATACATTAACTCTCGCATCAAACCAATATCGAGTAAGCGAGTTACCTTCTCTTTGATGAATTTATTTCTGGATTCGGCAATAAGATGTTTCTTTTGTCTTACCAGAGGAATGCTGGGATCCAAGATTAGCTTGTGTACGAACACTTCCATCGGGATACCACTCATATCTGCATGCGACCACACAAAACAATTGGCATTAAACTTAAGAAATTCAATAAATCCAGACCTGAGCTAGGGGCGTAGTCCTGTCCCCAAGTGGAATTTCCTCTCCAAGAACTTTTCAAACAATGTGAGTTACTCAAGCTCTTCCGATGTGGACTTTGTTGCATCTGTCTCTTCTAGTACCTAGAAATATCTTGGCACCTAATAAGATTCTAATGCTTCTTCCCCCTGGTTAGCTTTACTTGACTCGGGAGCAGGCGCCGGTTCCTATAATTGCTATGTCGCATGATCCCTCCCTTTGCTAATGGAGAACGAAATTGCCTTCACATCCCTTGTCGTCGATTGGTTGCCTTTTATCTGTTTAATCCTCTCATGAGTTAGGAATTTTAGCAACCGATGATATGTTGATGGTACGGCTTTCATCCCGTGCAACCATGGTCTTCCCAGAATAATGCTATAACCCATATCACCTTCCAGAACCTCAAAAAGGGTCGTCTTCATCGTCCTCTCAACATGTGTCGGTAGCAGGATCTCTCCTCAGGTTGTCATGCTTGCGAGGTTGAACCCGACGAGGAGTTCTGCGGCCGGAATGATGCTTCCGATAAGTTTGGATTTCTCTAATACCCTCTATTGTATGATATTGGCCGAACTTTCTGGATCCGCTTGAACACATTTGATTTTAAAATCTATTACATTTAAAGAAATTACCAATGTGTCATTGTGTGGTGGCAATAATCCGTCTACATCTTCCTTCATGAAAGTGATGTCGTCCTCAACGACTTCCTGGAGCCTTTTGCCATGGGTTACTATTACCTTCATCTTTTTCGCTACCAAGAAAGTAATCCCGTTAATCTCGTTCCCCCGAAAATCATGTTGATCATCTAGTGCGGGGTCTTCTACTATTTTTGTGGGCTCCTTGTTGTCACGGTTGCGACAGTAATTATTTTTGGCCTAGTGACTTATGGATTCCCTAAGATGGCCATTTTTCAGTGGTGTCGCCACCTCTTCACGTAGATGTCGACAGTCCCCAGTTCAGTGATCATTCATCCTGTGGTATTCGCACCACAAATTAGGATCCCTCTGGCTGGGATCGGACCTTACCGGCTTCAGGAACCGTGCTTCTTTAATGTTCCTCATAGATGATACCACCTCTACTACACTAACGTTAAAGTTGTATTCTGAAAGCCTGGGATAGGAAGGATCTCAAGAACCTGATGCTTCCTTGTCCTATAACGATATGTTGTTTCGGCTGCGACTAGTTCTTCTGTCAGTAACAAACTCGTCTGTCGAACGGAAACCTCTGTTGCATTCTTCAGACCATTCGTAAGGCAAAATCGACCCCTAGAAAACCATCTATCTATGTCGAAATCATCTTTTGATTTTTCTTTATTCTTTTCCCGACCTTTAGCCGATGTGGGGAAGCCGAACTGATCATCCTTAATCCTTATCTTTGACTTGTTCCGCTTGTGAACATCCGCCTATATCATTTCTTAGAATTCGAGCAAGCTTTCCTTCAACTTCCGGGAGGTATCAAAACTTCTCGAATTCAAAGCCTTGGTGAATGATTCAGCCGCCCATTCATCCGGAACAACCAAGAGTAAAAACCTTTCCTTCAGGAACCGGGTTACGAATTCCTGTAGCAACTCAGACTCTCATTGTGCAATTTTGAATATGTCAGCCTTCTTGGCCTACACCTTTCTGGTCCCAGCATGAGCTTTAATAAAAGAATCCGCGAGCATCTCAAAGGAATCTATGGAATGCTCGGGTAACAACAAATACCACGTCAGGGCTCCCCTCGTGAGAGTCTCTTCGAATTTTTTCAGCAAAACAAATTCGATTTCGTGGGGAGCTAAGTCGTTCCCCTTCGTCGACATTGTATAGGTGGTAATATGCTCCTAAGGGTCCGAAGTCCCATCATATTTCGGCACGTCAGACATTTTAAACCGCTTCAGGATCAATCTTGGTGCCGCGCTTGGTTTGTACGGCAACTAAGTATACTTCTTTGAGTCCGTCCCTTTCAGCACCAGTGGTGCACCCTGCGATTTGGTCCATGTAGGCGTTTACTTCCCTCATAAACCGTAAGAGTTCACTTTTAAAGGAATCACTCCTGTTATTGTGACCGGAACCGCTCTCCCCGGCCCCATCGAAGCTGAACATACCTCTCAGGGTGTTGTCAACCCTCTATGTTGTTTGATTTGCGGGAGCACCGGAAAGAACCAGACCTCGTCCGTTAGTGTTATTGGAAGCACCCGATAATGCCTGCCTTAGTTCTGTCATAACCTTATCCTTCCATGTGAGATGACCTAGAATGACCTCTTGTTGCTCCTGCAGGACCCTTACCGCTTCAACAATATGCTCATCTTCAGCATTATCAGGAGTCGCCTCCCGAACATGTCACGGGTATCGCCTACAGTGGACCGGCGTGGCATCGTTCCCCTCATTATATGTATCACTGATTGAATCCTCGTGCTGAGGCTGGTCTTCTTAGGCCTCAAGATTGTGTGTGTTGCTAACACCATTTTCTGTCAATTTTTGTGATTTTTTGCTAAAAACAAGCAATCAAAATACGTTAGTAAAAGAAGGCAAGGACCAACTTAATTACATGACTGTCTAGGCCCCATGGTGGGCCCAATCTATTTACCCGTAAAACGGTACAGTTTAATCTATATGTGATTTCTAGACAAGTTAATTAATTTGATCCGGAAAATAATAAAAGAATTAAATAAATATGCAATACTTAGCCTTGAGATGAAAATGAAACAGCAGAAATAGTAGTTCCGGGAGCATGGCTTGCAGGTATAATAGCAATAAAATCAAAAAGTAAGATGATAAAATTGTATAAAGCTTTGAACAGATTATAGCATAAGTTGCCAGAAAATTCGTGTCCATACAATGATAATATGACTCACTATTTATAACTGCACATAGGGAACAAGGTCCTAGGATCATGCCCTTCTTTAGTTTCAATTATAAGGGTCATTGAAGAATGTGTAACGGCATAAATAAATAACAAATTCTTTATAATGGACAGAGTACTAAATGTTATAGAATATTCCCTATTAATTAATATTGTCGGGTGGTAAGTGTTAAGGTTAGTGATACTCCAAGTCATCAAGAATAGTAATTCAATAATATCTGTTGTATTTTTTAACAGTAAAATATTTGAATTTTGTATAATCGATCTTATACTCTGTATCTATTTATACCGTGAATAAACAGATGAAAGAACAAGTTTCAGTACTGCTATTTATTCTCTTATCAAAAACTTTATATGGTATCAGGGCATTGATCCGTATTCATTATTTTTTCCCCAACTTTTCTGGTAAAACTATGGCTTTATCTGGCACTAATAATATCACCCATGCCTGTCGCAAATCACTGGTTGCAATCAATGATACTCAACTTTCATTAAAGCTGTCAACTCAAAATTACTCCACATGGCGTGCCAGATTACTCCTCTTCTTCGAGGGCGTGTCCCCTTGACCACTAAACTACACTTTTGAATTATGTTAAGAGGTCCAAAACTTAATATATAGAGATAAAAAACAGATTTTGCCTTATATATATAGTGTAATTTTTCAGGGAACCCCTTGCGCCCCTAAATCCGCCCCTGACTGGTACTATTTCTCCCCCTCCTATTCTCGTTGAAGAAGAAGGCAGAAGTATCGCCAACCCAGACTATAAGTTTGGGGAATGTCAAGCTCTGTTAATCCTCGCTGCTATCATTGCTTTGGTTTCTTTTTCAGTTATGAACACCATTGCAGAAGCTAAAACCTCAGTGGAGGCATGGAATAAACTTCAGGTAGCCTTTTCCAATAAATCGGCTACACGAATTCTTTCTCTTCGAGAAAAACTCTCACACACCAAGCGTGATTCTCGCCCAGTAGCTAAGTATCTTCAACTTGTCAAGTCAATTGCGGAAGAACTCTCCTTGTGTGGCGGTCCTGTAAATAGTGTTGATCTTATTGCTCATGTTTTGGGTGGAATTGGCTTTGAATTCCGTGATATTGCTGCGGCAATCCATGCCCGAGACACTGTCATCTCGTTTGATAAACTCCAGGATAAACTACTTGCCCATGAACTATATCTCAAGCAGATTGACCACAACTTCGATCCGACCCCGACGACAGCAAATCATGTTCGCAAGGGAAATTCTAGCAGGCCACCCTATCAATCAAGACAAGGTAATAATGGTAAACCTTCCACTCAGTCCAATGGTTTCCATTTTTCAAAGAACTCTTCAAGCTTTGGCAATAATGCATCACGCCATCAGTCCTTTGTGCCCTCATCCCAACACCGAAATAAGGCTAATTGATTCTCTAAGTCATCAAGAATAGTAATTCAATAATATCTGTTGTATTTTTTAACAGTAAAATATTTGAATTTTGTATTATCATATTTATAGGTCTTGATAAGATCATGTAGCAGTTGTTAATTGCTCTGGATAAGATTTGTAAACAATCTTATACTCTGTATCTATTTATACTATGAACAAACAGATGAAAGAACAAGTTTCAGTTCTGCTATTTCCTCTCTTATAAAAAACTTTACCGTAGGCATTTATTTTCATCTTTACGAGCATTATTCCTTCCTGTAACTGATGGAATAGTTGTCTTCGATTTTAACTATCCTCCGTCTTCGGCTCCACGTATAACTCCCTTATGCAATTATTCAACATATCATATTTTACTCTATACAATATAAAAAGTAATTATAAACAAAGTAAAATATAATATATTAGTTAAGTTCTATGTATTGTTAGTGAATTTTTTTTACTACAATCAAATCACCTATAAGATAATTCCAAGTATATATTTTTATGATAACATTAATTGGTAATATGATTAATGATAACTATCCTAATATTACATGTCAAACTTCATTGATAATTAAATAAAAAATTTATTGTGCAATCAGTGCATATGACTTTAAATTATAAGGCCACCTTACGCTTTTGCTTGCCTACCTGCATATACTGAAATAAATTTAGATAAGTTCAAATTTTAATTTCTTTGTTTTTATGAGCGATTGTTATTACTGATCTCTCAAATTGAGTCATCATGTAAACCACTAATCTATGTATGGTTCTGGTATTCGCTGAACAATCACCACCTTAATGTTGTGGCCAAACGCACATGCAAGTATACTCAGTTATCAAATAAAAAAGTGACTAAAAGTCGAATGTCGAATTCACTAGGACTTATGATTAACTAGTAACTAAATTAGATTATCCTAATTATCTAAACAAGAATTAAACCTAGAAGTATTTGATTGTAAACTAATTAAAATAAAGAAAAACAAATAGTGAACTCTGAATAAAAGAATAGTAGATTTTTACGTTATCAATGCGATGAAAACGACCTAGGGTTATGGGCTATCTAACATTCATATTGTATTTTTCAATTGAATTGACTAACTAATTTATCTAGTTTATTGGTTAACAGGGTTAATATTACTCATAAGAATCTGTTGAGTTCTTACTCGCCTATTCAAGCTAACTTAACGCCTATATGTCTATGGAGTTAGAATCAACAAGAACACATTTATAATTCTTGTAAATCAACCAAGCAAGACAATTAGATATATGTCTATCCTAACCGCGAATCCGTTCCCCGATGCTCAGGTTCAAGAACTTGCTCAACTCAATCCTATATGCAATCTAGAATTTCCACTTTCGAGTTTGACTCTAGATTCGTAGATAGTATTTCATTGGTGATCAAGCAATCAAATAATTAAGCGCAGGATTGAGTAAATAAACTAATACGACAAATTAAGAGATCAAAATCAATATCTGAATAACAATAGTCATGAAAGAACCACAATCCTAGAACGTGAGGTTTGGCTCCACATAGACATGGTAGCCAACAAACAAATCATACAAAAAAATATAAAAATTACTAAGTTTGGTGGAAGAGCGATGGAATCTGATGAATTTTGGCGGCGGCTCTGTTCTTGTGTTTTCCTCTCAAAAATGCCCCCCTCTCAAAATAGGTATATGTTGTCTTTTATATGAGTTGGGGGCGTCTTGGGATCGAAATAACCGAGTCCTAGTCGAAATAGGACATGTTTACATTTTGAGCGTCCAGGGCAGCTTGGGGCGCTGACCCTGGCGCTCAACTTTTCAGCATTCTGTTTTGAGCGCCTCAAGTAGCGCCCCACGCTGCCTGTGTCCCTCAAATGTACACTTTTGCCTTTTCTTTTCATTTTCGCTCCAATTCGTGCGCTTTCGTCCCAAATCACATCCGAATGATTCATACACATAGAAATACCACAAATTAGCATAAATTATTATATTATATATTTGTAATCTACTAGACATGAGCACAATGTGAGGTAATATATGTAAAAATATGCATACTTTAAGCCAAACATCAATAACCCACACTTAAACGTTGCTCGTCCTTGAGTCAACCAACAATTTACTCTATCTTTGAGCACTTAACATCTTAACACATTTGGAGCACACTACACCAATGATTGTGGTTAATAACAACAATTAAACTGTAGCATATGCAATCACATACACTTTCCTTTAGTTATGTCATTCTTCAAAAATATTTACAACAAAGACAACGTGCTTGTGACAATCCTAGCCTCAATAACCGACTCAATGTCACAATGCATTTATGGCTTGAACACCCTGTCACACCTCCTTTTTACCGTGCCCGCGGGGCGCGTGGGGAGTTTTCTCCAATTGAAGGACAGTCGAAACGGGATTTATTTAATTATTTCAGAGTCGCCACCTGGGAATTTTAAGGCGTCCCAAGTCACCAATTTTAATCCCTGAATCGAGGAGAATATGACTCTGTTTATTATTCTGCGAACCAGAAATCTTGAGTAAGGAATTCTGTTAATCCGGAAGAAGGTGTTAGGCATTTCCGAATTCCGTGGTTCTAGCACGGTCGCTTAACTGTTTTTATTATTGGCTTAATTATCTTGATTTTATTAAATATATTTTTGTTACGTGATTTTACTACCTCTTTTACTTATTGTGATTAAGGACCCTTCTTTGAATCAAATTACGCGTACATATATTCGTGTTATAAATTTAAAAATGCGGAATTGCGTCACGCGTACATGTACACAATAACTTTTGATAATATATTTATTAAACAATTATTTTTTCGAAATTGTGTCGAATCAAGAATATTTGTTTTTCTTAAATAATGAACCGCACATCTCGGGTTTTTATGAAATTAATTTAACGTCCTCGAAGAAATCCCTTATATTAAATATTCGCTCGAAATTGCGCGTACGCATAATTCGAAATGCTTTTATTGGTATAATCATATTACGCGAACGTATCCCTAATTACACCAAATATTCTTAATGGTATTATGAATTTTTCACAAATTGTTTGTTATATCTACACATTTTATATGAAAATATTGAGAAATTCATATTCAAGGGATGTCTTTGAATTCTTTTAAAAGAAATTCATAATTTATTAAATGTTGCCCGTCGATTATAATTTCCGGATATAAATTATATTCAGCCCAACTATGCAAGTTCAAAGAAAAGAATAAAAATATGATTCTAGCAAATACAACATATATATGCCAAAGGATGAATTGTATATGAAACTAACAAACATGATTTATGAAGAGAAGAAGTATTTTTGAACAATTTTTCATTATTTAATTAGTGCAAATCCTATTTCTAATTGTCATTGATATAAAGTGTTGCAATTTGTATATCTCATCTTATTCTCATATACTTGCTTTTAATCTAATAGGCCTAATTATTTATTTAGGATGGTAAATAGGCATCAAATTGATAAGAAAGGGAATTATAAATCGATTAATAATATTGCCTTACATGCAACATAGTTGTATGTCTAAAACATTCATAGCATTTTAACATCATAATGAGATACATCAACTCATCATCCCTTAATGGTTATATATATACCTGTTATCACGCCATATATGAACGTATAACTCACATCATTCAATCCATAACTAAATCAGGTATTAGAATAAACTAGCAATATGGTTTTTGACATTTTTATACTACTCTTTATTCAACTAACAACATCTAACCTTAATCCACAACCAAACAATCGAAATACACTAACCATGCATTTTTCTTGATATTTCAGAATACTCTATACCTGACTAACAATGTCATAGGACTTAACTAATAGCCAACTTCATGCCATGTTCCATATCTTAACAATTCAATCATAACTATACTTTAATGAAAATTTAGAAATTAACCTTGTTACAACACTTATACAGACTTCAATAAAGGACATTTGACTTACAGTCATCCTGTCAACATATACTACTTATTTGATCAAGAAACAAAACTGAATTTTTAACTAAAGAGCTCAAATGAATAGAAGATAGTATTACAATTCAAACTTTATTTATTTGTCATGTTGAATCTCTTTCCAACATAGAATTTAAGAGATACGTACCTGAAAATGAAGGTAGAAGGAGTAAATTTCAGCAGTTGCAGCAGTAACAAAATCAGCAGAATAACAGTATTTCCACAGATTGGAGCAATAATAAGACCCGAGGAAACCAAATGCACAGTACAGTATTTTTAAAGACACTTCAGATTTTAACTGAACAATGGAATCAAATAAATTTGAACAGATTCAACGAAAGAACAATATTTCAAATTTCAGTTTCTTTTCTGTTTCAAATTCCCATTTCTGATTTTTCTGTTTCTGCTGTTGTATCTGTGTGTGTGTATGTGACTGTTTTCTTTTCTGTTTCTTTTTCCTCTTCAGATTTTCATTTCTGATTTTCTGCTTGATTTTCCATACTCAAATCTGACTTTTCACTCTCTTAAAAACTCTCTCTGAAGACTGATATTCAGTCCTAAATTCTTTGTCTGAAAACTGATTTCTCTCTCTCAATCTCTTCCTTATTTTTCTTCTGAACTCAAAGGCTCCCCCCTTCAAATCTGATTTTTTTCTCTCTTAAAACCTGCTCTAAATTCTGTCTGAAAGCTCTCTTTTTTCCTTGTTTTTCTTTCTGAAAGAGCTCCTTTAAATCAGTCCCAATCCTCCTCTATTTATACAGGGTTGTCCTATACGCTTCTAGTGCTGCCAGGACCCTTTTCTCCTTTTAAAAATAAAAAAGTTTTCCATTAAAACTGCTTTTGAATATTTTAAATCTAAGTGCTCTTATCCTGATTTTCAGCAGCCCCATTATCCCTTGTTCCCCATTATTACTTAAATTATAGCCACTATCATTCCATTATAAGCACACTATCACATTACCCTATTGTTTCAATCTAAAATAAACCTGAAATCTTACTGTTTTTACAGCCTTTAAACTAAAGTCAGAATCTGTTACAAAACAGATTTTAAAGTCTGTTTTAACAGTTATAACCATTCCTAGGATTAACCTCCCAATACAATTGTATTTAACCAACCTTTGTAAATTCGAATTCAAAACTAACATCACAACAATATTATACTGAATTCAGCCTAATAGTTCAACTGAATTTCAACATTGGACGAAAAATTAAACAAACACAGGAGCATTGTCAATATACTGACAATGCCCTGTTCAGAAAACAATATATACACATCATACATTTGAATTTACTGATTTGCAAACAAACATGATTTAATTGACGAGTATTAATCAGTTGACTATTTACAACATTTGTCCATAATCAGTCTAAAACAATAGAAGCAGACTGTTTCAATCAGCATTATCATAAATGAGAATTCATAATATAACTAATCGACGAACTTAATCGAGTCGATTACTTACATTGTAAATAATCACAACCAACAGAAACAATTTACATTTAGAATCAAGTAGACGTGCATGAGACAAAGATGACAGAATTAATCAAATAAAATCATGAAAAATTAACAGGCTATTAAGACAAACAACAATACACGTAGAATACACAAAAGAAATAGAAAAATACTTCTGAACCTTCAAATTTATTCAAATTAGAACTCCACTTGGATTCGGATTTTGTTTGAAATCAAACAGACCTTAGTCGAAGTATTTTCAACTGAAAATACTTTGACTAAGGTCGATTAAACCTCAATCTTTCGTCTGAAGTGAAAAAGATTCCAATCTTGGAAAAATTAGGGTTTCTGAAGGTTCGATTTGGGGTTGAACCATTTCTGGTTAGATTCGAGGGGAACCAACAATGACACACGGGTGAGGGTAGCCTAGGGGTCATTTGGTGCCAGTTTAGAACAGATCTGAGTTTGTTCTTGTTTGGTCCGAACCTTCAAAAGAAGATTCGAGAAACTCGGAAATGATTCGAACCAAACAAACATCAGATCCATAACGAGGCATGCTAGGGGGTACTATGGTGTTAACTAGGGGTTGTTTGGTTTAGATCTAAGCTCAGCTCGAATCTTCAAATGAAGATTCGAGAATCTTCAAGAAGATTCGAGCCAAGTGGCTAGCATATCTGGATAGTGGATGTTCAGGGGGTTCTAGGGTGTTATTTTGGTGACCGGCGGCGTTGTTGCCGCCGGGTTTCAGGCGGTGAGATTCTAGGGCGGCTAGGGGGGGGGTGTTAAGTTAGGGGCCGGGGTAGGGGTTTGATCCTTAAATAGGGGTGGGGTGGATTGATCTCATCCGTTGGAACAATTAAGATGCACGGTTGAGATCAATCCACTTAACCAAACGTTGTCGTTTGGTCTAAGTTCAGGGTCAGCCTGGATCGGGTCAAAGGGTCGGGTAATGGCTATGGGTTAAGGTTTGTGGGATCTCAGCCGTTGGTTGGCTTTGATCCAACGGCCTTTGATGAGGGCGACCAAACGCTGTCGTTTTGGCTCGTGTAAATTGGACCGGACAGACTATTTGGATTGGGCTGTGGGGGGGGGGGGTAATTTGATTTGGGCCTGGATTTTAATCCAGGTCCAATTTTTATTTACAACTTATTTTATTTATTTTATTTTATTATTTATCATTAAAAAAAAATCCTAATAAAAATTATAAAACAATTTTAACCTTACACAAAAATATTAATTACTTTAGAACAACTATTTAACACATAGTCAAAATATTAATCACACAGTAACATATTTAAAAATAGAACGAATGCATATTTTTTGTGATTTTATTTAAATTATCTTTCAAATGCATAATTAAATCCTATATGCATGCAACATGTATTTTATTTTAATTTTCATTTTATTATGACAAAGTAAACATTTACGGACATAAAACAAATATTTAACACCACGCAAGTTCAAAAATTGCACAGTAAAAGAAATTTATTTTATTTTTTTGATTTATTTTGGAGTAGTTTTCGTAAGGCAAAAATAACGTGCTCACACACCCATCATAGAGAAATCTAATAACATTACCTATCCCTCATGAAACCATGTGCCCTCGCAATAAGAACAAGAAAGTAAAATCAATCCACACATTCGAATGTCATGCTCACATATATCAAAGAAAATCTCTCACTCTCACAAAAAGAGTCAAATGCATGTTGTCACACCTCCTTTTTCCTACCCCCGGAAGGGTATAAGGGAGTTTTTTCCAATTTAAGTGACAATCAAAATGGGATTATTTATTTAGTGTTCAGAGCCGCTACTTGTGATAATTTATGGTGTCCCAAGTCACCGGTTTCAATCCCAAATCTAGGAAAGATTGACTCTATTTTATAGTCCGCAAAACACAGAAATCCGGTAAGGAATTCTGTTAACCCGGGAGAAGGTGTTAGGCATTCCTGAGTTTCGTGGTTTTAGCACGGTCACTAAACTATTATTATTGGCCTATTTATTTGATTTTAAAACATCTTTGAAACCTATATGCATTTTTATTCCTTTTAAAACCGCTTTTAATAACCCAATTATTATACCAATAATTATTTAATTACACGTCGCGAATCATGTCACGGGAGCCGTACCCACGATTCACAACATTTTTATTTCATTGACAAGATTAAATTGTGGTCGGGTCACATAAATTTACCCCCGAATCTTAAAAAATTAGGCGTCACGACCACGTCACGGGAACCATACCCGTAGCTATGACAATTATTTAATTAAACACGCCTAAAGCAAACTACGAGAGTTCAAGGCATTTTCTAAACTAATTTTGTATTTATGTGAGGGCCATATGTTATGGATTTTATTTGAGTATGACGCACCTCAAATTATTTTAAAGAGAAAGGTTTGAATGTATTTTTTGAAGGCAATCTAAAGATATTCCTACTTATCTAATAAAGAAAAATTCACGTACCAAAATCACGTCACGGGAACCGTACCCGTAGTTATAATAGTTTAATTACGTGCCTAAAGCAAACTACGAGGTTCATTTTAAATAGCTAGTTATGAAATATGAGGGCCATGGGTTAATTTTGATGGCACACCTCAATCTAATTACAAGGATCATTTCCAACTAGGCCTAAATGATTTGATATTAAAGGGGTTATTAATTGTGAGCGCAATTGGGCCATGGATTGTTTCAAGAAACGGGCCAACGTATATATTCCTTGAGTTTTTAAAATCAGATGGCTAAATTACTAAAAGACGACAAAAAGAGCCAGGCCTTGGGGAAAAATGTCTGAAATGCACAAACCTGATTTAGGCCAGGCAGTCTTGGGTCATTTAATGAGCCTGCTTGCTTAAGAGATATGTTTAAGCATTTTAAACAATTTGAATAACCCAAACATTAATCTATACTAGACTAAATTGATCTCATCAAATCAATTAAGAAATATCACCATCTACTTTAAATCCAAATTGCAGGGCATTCAAATACTATATACTCAACTAACATTCAAGACACATGTATTTAAAAATCAAGACTACTACTGATTGATGTTAAATTTGTACACATAGGGGTTACCTCAAACATTTAAATTAAATATTAAAATACAACAGCATGTTCCTAAATTCGTTCAGATACTAAACCAACTTCTAATACATCAAAACCAAGAGAAGAATTAATTGTAGACTAATCTTCACTACCATCTTAAACAAATCCAATCAAAACCCAACTAGGACAGTTCTTCATCTAAATTAAAACCATTTTATAACAATCCAACACCAAATACATGACTGAAAAGTTTAACCCAAACTGAAATCAAAATGACAAAAATAAAGTCCAAATACAACCCCAATACAAATTGTAATGTCCATGGCACGAATAAATACAATCAATAGTGTAATAAAACATAATTAAATGTAGAACAAAGATAAGTTTCTGAGGTAACGCGGATTTGGGATTTTAGGGTTTTGACCTCGGATCTAAAATTCAAAGATGGAGAGGGATTCGAGGGAAATCATTTTGGGGTTTAGGAAGAGAAGAGGTCAGGGATTACAGGGTGTAATTTTGGAGGTGGTTTAGGGCGGTGCTAGGGTTTGGGTTCCAAGAATCTGAGAAGTGTGAGACGAAGCAGATGGAAATGGGGGGGGGGGATAGGGCTTGTTCCGACAATTTTATATTTACGGGCGCCCAGTTCTGGTCCGTTGGATCAATGTAATCCAACGGTTGAAATGGGAGGGGGTCAAAACGGTGTCGTTTGGTTTGAAGGCAAAGCTGGACCGGGTTGGGACGTGGTTTGGGACGAGTTGAGGGAGTTGGGCTAGGGATTTTTCTTTTTGTCTTGGCCCAAATGGATTTTTAAGACCAAATTCCTTTTCCTTTTCCATAATTAATTAAAGCCTAAATTAAACTCCTAAAATATTTAATTGGGGAAATAAAACTAAGTTGATCAATTACTAAAATATTTATGAAAATTAATTATTCCTAATTTAAAAGGAAAATTACAAATTTAAAAATTAAAAGGCTAGAAATGCAAAAGTAAGCCAATTTTAGTGATTTTCGTTTTTTAATAAAGCAACTAATTTACTAATTAACTTAAAAATGTAAAAATAAATCCTAAATGCACATGCATGGTATTTTTTTGACATTTTCATGATTTTCAACAAAATAAACATGCAAAGAAATACAGACAATTAACACAAATTCTCACAAAATCCTATAAAATTGCAAATAATGGAAAAAAATTATTTTCTTGAAGTTTATAGGAGTAATTCATATAGGGAAAAAATTACGTGCTCACACATGTAATTGGTACCATAGGCTTGCCCTTAATGTAAATCTCTACTAATGTAGGCTCGCTCGATCTAAAATCAATTAAGAATTTATATGGTTGTAATATGGGTTAAGGGACAGGTAAGATATATTTGGAAATAGTGGTTCACCCTCCTAAGCACTTTAACATATCATGTTATCAACTTTAAATGCATATTTCCTCAATCTAACTTCAACTTCACAAACAATATCACCCCAAAAAATATTTTCTTTTTCTTTAAGCACTACTTTAATTTATAACCCACTAGCAAGAACAAGATAACAATTTATTCATATATATTTTTCCTTCTTTTTTTTTGTGTAGATTTTTCTTCTTTCTTTTTTTCTACTACTATTTTTTTTATTTTGCACTTTCTACTAGTGGAATATTCTTTACAAAACAAATGTACCTTTCTTGATTTCATTGGCTTCACTCAAAAGTCATCTCACACTTAGTCCCTTCTTACTTCTTTTAGCGCTCATTTCACAATTAAAGTGCTTTAAGAGGTAAAAGAATCAAAATAATATCATTTAAGAACAAAAAGGGTATAGGCTTGTAATGTGGGTGCCTAATAAAAGTCTATTCGCTCAAAAGGGTAACTAGGGATAAATATTATTTATGGTAAGCAATAAGCTCAAAAAGATCAAAGAAAACCTAAAATCATTTCTCAAACCGAGCATCACCTAAAATTTCGTTTCAACTCACATTCCGGACAAGTTCTAGACACAAGTAAAATACATGGAGTATACAAAAATCTCACCACACATTCACTAAGGACGGTCCCATTTCGACTCTCACATAATGCAAGTATTTACCCAGCCACGAGATATTAAGTATTAAGCATTAAGCACAAAGTGAACACAAGTCAAGAAAACGATACATAGGCGTCACAAAACATGCTATCCAACTAAGCAAAGCATCATCAATAATTTCAAATAATTGGAAAGATACTACAAATATCAAAGCCTAAATATGCTACTATCAAACAAGTCAAGGGCGCCTAGAAATCACATATTTCTTCCTCCATTTATTCCCTAAATTTGAATCTACTCTAAAAATAAAAAATAAAATAAAAAACTACTACCCGGTTCAAACTACATCCCATGGAAAAGAACCGAGGGGCAAAGAAAAATCATAGGGGATTATTACTACCTAAAGAAAGCTAAAAGACATATTTTTGGATTTTTGTTTAGACTTTAATACCTCAAGAAAACTGTCTAGGAGATCCATTGTCAGAAAAAGTCCAATTTTTCTACCTTTTTTGATTTTTCTTCCATATTTTCCTCATTTAAAATAAATAAATTAAGCTACTAAAATACTACACAACTACAAAAACAAAAATAAGAAGCTAAAATCAAAATAAGAAGTTAACGTTTTCTAACATACTACTACTAATTATCTAGAGAAATTCTCCCACCCCAAACTTAAAGGAGTGCAGTGTTTCCAATGCACAAATAAAGCAAAATATAATGAGGGTGGCCAAAAAAACTCCCTGAAAGGCCAAAGGCCGAAGCAATAACGGCTCACGGGGTACTCAGACTTCTCCCATGCATGGTCCTTTGTGCGGGCACACCACACTTAGTTCCAACCAACTTGCTCACTTTTGCACTCTTCTAATAGCTTTGCTTCCTATGCTTATAATCCTACATAATAAAAACAGACACTACAAAAATAATACAATAAAAATAAAAGAAAGCAGTAAAGCTGGGTTCTCTTCCAACAAGCGCCTAATTTAAAGTCGCGACACGACTTGAACCACTTTTTGCCTCTTCCTTGAACTTATGAATTGTACCCATAACAGGGCATCCAGTCTGTGACTATGCTCCTTTGGTGGAGATACAAAGATAACCAAGCCAAGCAATAAAATTTTTACTCTACACCTCTCGGCTTTTAGATGAGGAATGTAATTTTTGCTTTTTGTCTACACTACTCTACTACTAATTATCTAGAGGAATTCCCCCACCCCAAACTTAAAGAAGTGCAGTGTCGCCAATGCACAAATAAAGAAAAATATAACGAGGGTGGCCAATAAAATTGCCTGAAAGGCAAAGGTCGAAACAATAGCTGCTCACGGGGTACTTAGACTTCCCCATGCATGGTCCTTTATACGGGTACTCCACACTTAGTTCCAACCAACTGGCTCACTTTTGCACTCTTCCAATAGTTTTTCTTCCTATGCTTATAATCCTACAAAATAAAAACAGACACTACAAAAATAATACAATAAAAATAAAAGAAAGTAGTAAAGCTGGGTTGCCTCCCAACAAGCGCCTAATTTAAAGTCGCGGCACGACTTGAACCACTTTTTGCCTCTTCCTTGAATTTATGAATTGTACCTATAACAGGGCATCCAGTCTGTGGCTACGATCCTTTGGTGGGGATACAAAGATAACCAGACCAAGCAATAAAATTTTCACTCTACACTTCTCGGCTTTTAGATGAGGAATGTAATTTTTGCTTTTTGTCTACACTACTCTACTACTAATTATCTATAGGAATTCTTTCACCCCAAACTTAGAGGAGTACAGTGTCCCCAATGTACAAATAAATCAAAATATAATGAGGGTGGCCAAAAAAACTCCCTGAAAGACCAAAGGCCAAAGCAATAGCGGCTCACGGGATACTCAGACTTCCCCCATGCATTGTCCTTTATGCGAGCACCTCACACTTAGTTCCAACCAACTGGTTCACTTTTTCATTCTTCCAATAGCTTTGTTTCCTATGCTTATAATCCTACAAAATAAAAGCAAGCACTACAAAAATAATACAATAAAAATAAAAAAAGCAGTAGAGCTGGGTTACCTCCCAACAAGCGCCTAATTTAAAGTCGTGGCACGTCTTGAATCACTTTTTGCCTCTTCCTTGAATTTATGAATTGTACTTATAACAGGGCATCCAATCTGTAGCTATGCTCCTTTGGTGGGGATACAAAGATAACCAGACCATGCAATAAAATTTTCACTCTACACTTCTCGGCTTTTAAATGAGGAATGTAATTTTTGCTTTTTGTCTACACTACTCTACTACTAATTATCTATAGGAATTCTTCCACCCCAAACTTAAAGGAGCACAGTGTCCCCAATATACAAATAAATCAAAATATAACGAGGGTGGCCAAAAAACTCCCTGAAAGACCAAAGGCCAAAGCAATAGTGGCTCACGGGGTACTCAGACTTCCCCCCATGCATGGTCCTTTGTGCGAGCACCCCACACTTAGTTCCAACCAACTGGCTTACTTTTGCACTCTTCCAATAGCTTTGCTTCTTATGTTTATAATCCTACAAAATAAAAACAAACACTACAAAAATAATACAATAAAAATAAAAGAAAGAAGTAAAGCTGGGTTGCCTCCCAACAAACGCTTAATTTAAAGTCGCAGCATGACTTGAACCACTTTTTGCCTCTTCCTTGAACTTATGATTTGTACCCATAACAGGGCATCCAGTCTGTGGCTATGCTCTTTTGGTGGGGATACAAAGATAACCAGGCCAAGCAATAACATTTCACTCTACACTTCTCGGCTTTTAGATGAGGAATGTAATTTTTGCTTTTTGGCACAACAAAATTCAAGAATATAGGCACTTTCATCCTCACTCTTTAACTCCCCCATAGACTCAGATGACTCGATTGATATCTTACTATCTAAACATAATGTGGAAAAATAATTCGAATGAGGTCTAATGCGCCCTAAATCATAAATTTTACTACTATTTACATTCCCATTTATATACACACTCAATTCTCCAAAAGTAATGTTATCTACTCCCTCACATGACTCTAGAGCATTCTTCTCAACATTGGCATCCTCAAGAAAAATATGGTCTAATGATTGGTATTCTCGTTTTAGCTCCTCAGTTTGGTCTAGAAGATTTTTTTCAGCTTCACACAACTCATCATTAAATTTGTAGGCATTACACATATCAACCTTTGCACTCAAATATGCATTTAAGTTATGAACAGCCAAGCCAAAATTATCAATTTTATGTGCGATCTCATCTCTCTCCTTAGACCAATCACTCACCAACATCGTTAGAAGACAACGTCGTTTCATATATTCCTTTAATCGAGAATATCCGTCCCAATACTAGCCCTTACTCCCATATTCAAATTCAGATCTCCAAGAAGTTAGGCCATGACAAGACCAAAAATACGAGCTATAAAATTCTTCCGTCAACCAAGCGTCTTCATCAATAGTCTTACCTCCGTATATTTTATCCCCAGATATCATGCTGAGAGAACTAGAAACACACTAAGAGAAAAATAGTAAATATTTATAAAAATAAAAATATATACAAAAAATTGGATAAATTTAAAAGTCTAATCTAGAAAAATAGCTAATATCTACGTCCCCGGCAACAGAGCTAAAAATTTGTTGCGGCCAAATGCATACGCACGTATACTCGGTCGTCAAGTAATAAAGTGATTAAAAGTCAGATATCGAACCCACGAGAACTTGTGATTAACTATTAACTAAATTAGATTATCTTAACTATCTAAACAAGAATTAAAACTAGAAGTATTTGATTCTACACTAATTAAAATAAATAAAAACAAATAATGAACTTTGAACAGAGGAAGAACATATTTTTATGTCATCAATATTATGAAAACGATCTAGGGTTATGGGGTATCTAACATTCCTATTGTATTCTTCAATTGAATTGACTAACTAATTTATATAGTTTATTGGTTAACAGGGTTAATATTACTCATAAGAATCTCTCGAGTTCTTACTCGCCTATTCAAGCTAACCTAACGCATATATGTCTATGGAGTTAGAATCAACAAGAACGCATTTATAATTCCCGTAAATCAATCAAGCAAGGTAATTAGGTATATATCTATCCCAACCGTGAATCCGTTCCCCGATGCCCAGGTTCAAGAACTTGCTCAACTCAATCCTATATGCAATCTAGAGTTTCCACTTTCGAGTTTGACTCTAGAGTCGTAGATAGTATTTAATTGTTGATCAAGCAATCAAATAATTAAGCGCAGGATTGAATAAATAAACTAATACGACAAACTAAGAGATCAAAATCAATATCTAAATAACAATAGTCATGAAAGAACCACAATCCTAGAATGGAAAGTTTAGCTCCACATAGACATTGTAGCCAAACAACAAATCATACAAAGAAATATAAAAATTACTAAGTTTGGTGGAAGAACGATAGAATCTGATGAATTTCGGCCTCCACGACGGCTATGTGCTTGTGTTTTCCTCTAAAAACGGTCCCCCTCCCCCCTTAAAATAGGTTTAGGTTGGCTTTTATATGAGTTGGGTGCGTCTTGGGATCGAAATAACCGAGTCCTAGTCGAAATAGGACATGTTACATTTTGAGCGTCCAGGACAGTGTGGGGCGCTGGCCCTGGCGCTCAACTTTTCAGCATTCTGTTTTGAGCGCCACAGGTAACGCCCCATGCTGCCTGTGGCCCTCAAATGTGCACCTTTGCCTTTTCTTTTCATTTTCGCTCCAATTCGTGCGCTTTTGTCCCAAATCACATCCGAATGATTCCTACACATTGAAATATCACAAATTAGCACAAATCATTATATTATACATCCGTAATCTATTAGACATGAGCAGTGAGGTAATATACTTACGTTACGTTGGAATATGTAAATATGAAAGGAACCTCGCATTCCCTTTTTCGTTATTAAAAACATTATGGCACGTAATATTTAACAAGAGAAATTCTGATTGGTAATTTTGTTCTCTAGGCTTATAGTGATCACAGTCACGTCTTCTACATATATATGTGAAAGGTTGAATAGTAAACGTATAAGTTTATAAGTATGAGGTTTTGCTTCATTGGCTTATCAAAAGATTGCAAACTTCAAATACGTATCGTATGAGAGTCAAGTACTTGAGATGGATAAATAATTATGTGGTTGAAGTTTATTCATTTACTGAAGTTATTAATTTTAGGAATAACTTTTTTACTATCACCTTTTCTTTATTATTCAAAAGAATAGGGGTAGCATATGTTCTTGTGTACTTTGATAATTGGCCAAGTCAACCTTTGAGAAGCCAATCACCATACACAATTGTGGTATGAATAAAGAGAGTATCCTACTATTTATATATATGTTCAGCAAAAAGTCAATTTGAAATCCATTCTAAGATTAAGAATAGTTTATTAATTAGATTACAACCTGTAACTTTTTCTCGAACTTTTGCTCGATTTTTTTTGTTTTTTTGTGCAGATTAGAATCCATTGATAACTGATAATTGGAAAATCTTAGTAGCTCGGTCAATAGATTAACTAAACTTTTACCTTGTTGGCGAGGATTCGATTCTTCCTCTATGGTCCCCTCACCATTTTCCTTTTCCCTGCCCTAAATTCAAAAAAAAAAAACAAAAAAAAAAAAACATAGTCGATAAAAAGGCATTTCAGAAAAAGGTTTGAAAGTGGAAGATAAATACT
This sequence comes from Nicotiana sylvestris, assembly GCF_000393655.2. Taxonomy (NCBI): domain Eukaryota; kingdom Viridiplantae; phylum Streptophyta; class Magnoliopsida; order Solanales; family Solanaceae; genus Nicotiana; species Nicotiana sylvestris. Next base: position 63,759,222 of record NC_091058.1, read on the forward strand.
AAGCAATGGAAAGGATTTGATACTTAATGCCGTGTGAGAATACTATTATTCATCTTTAATCTTTATTAATTATTAATTCCCACGCAATCTCTAACTAGCAAGGAGCGGTTCTAGTTTTATGCATTCAACTTTCGGCAACTTATAGTCTATCCTTAATTAGTTTTTCTTTTCTCGGGTTTTATCATTCAGTATTCAAAATTAATTGATTCGACCATTAATCCATATATAGTCACACTGAATAAGTCCATTAATTAGGATAATTAAAGCACTCCTTCCAAAAAGTTTTTCCTTCTCAAATCCGAGACGACCTTTAGTTAAGATTGAAGGAATCCAAACTATCTCTCCCCAATATTTTTAGTACGCATATTCTTATTAGCTAAATGCCCCAACCGTATGTCTTACTTCTGATTTGATTCCCTCTCCTTTCGGCGAGCGCAGCTGTAAATTGTAATTGTGGTAGTCAAAAAATAATTAATGTGATGTCCTATCCCTATATATAGCTGCTTATTATAAGCCAAATTATAGCGCACTCAAATCTCTACATTCCTTGTAATTTCGTGAGTTCGACTTATCAAATGGCTTCAAAACCTCACTATGAAGGCAATCACACATTCTATAAAAATGAAAAGGTGCACAAAATTTCATGCATTTCTTCAATTACTTACTTCTTGCATCATACTACTGCTCGAGTTAATTCATGTTTTTTTATTTATTTAATTAAGAGCTTTTGTAAATTGTGAAAATCCGAAGCAGAAAGGAAAGAAGTCATCATTTAAAAAAAAATAAAAATCCCATCCCCTCTGCCTCTCAGTCTCTCTTTCACTGGGAATTTATGAAAATATTGACAACTGTTATTTTCGTTACTTACAGTTACAGGGGTATATAATTTATCCCAAAGCTCTTAATATTGTTTGGGGAAACGATAAGCGCTTTTGGAAAATACCCAAATACGAGTAAGAATTTTGCACTTTATAGCCGTTTTCGTTTCTGCCAAAATATTATTTTGTAGTATCAGCTAATAACAAAATCATTCATTATATTTGAACAGAAAGGAGGATGCAGAGCTTATTCAAGTAAATTGGCTAGAGGTAACTGGTTGGATTGACAATGTATTAGAGAAGAAAACATACGACGTCGGTTTTACGGTGTCATTGATGCCTGATGCGTTTGGTTGGAGAGATTCACCAGTCTATATTATGGCTAAATGGGGAGACAACACTCAATGGAGAAAAGTGAATTTGACAACTGAGAATGACATTAATGGCAAAAAGATGATACCAAAAACTCTTACTATAACATAAGGAAATGGAGATGCTGATAAGCTGTATTTTGGTTTGTATGAAGTTTGGAGCAAAAGGTGGAAAGGAGGTTTGAAAATTCATTGCGTAAACTTGACTGAGAGAAGCTAAGCCGATGAAGTGAGGGAGCCAGGATGCGGGTTCGGTAGAACGCACTAGCTTTTGTTCAAATCATGCCTTTATTTTAAGAAATTCATTGAATATTTGTATAAAATATTAATTTAGAACTCAATAACTTAAAAAAATAACAATTCCGAACCCATAAGATTCAAATCCTGACTCCACCTCTGGGGCGGAGGGGAATATAATCTCAAGTTAAAAGTCTCGTTCTTCTTACTTCATGTATTTTTAGAGTGTGTTTTCTTGCATATATTTGTAATATTGCTTGCATGAATGAAACTATATGATTCACAATCATATATCCTTTTATATTTACAATTTTATTGGCGTGTGACATACACTTAATTAAAAAAGTGATCAAATATAAAAGCGATCAAATATAAAAGCGATGTGTATTAGATATATCTAGAAAATATTTCCTGTGTTCGAGAAGTGCGAAAAAGGAATTTTGACCTCAAACTCGGAAGGCAAACTATGTATTCTCCCGTAACTTAATGATAACTTAGAGTTGAAGAATATTTAACTCTCCAAATAGTAGATAAATATATTTTGTATTTTGTTTTCATGGACGTTATATTATTAGGGGTCGTTTGGTAAGAGATATAAGAAGGTATAGTGTTTGTATAAAAATTTAATACCATCTTAATATTTTAGGATTAAAATTAACATCGGGATAACTTATACTTTATAGAGGGTTGGGATAATTAGCACCGACATAACTTATACATTCTTCTTACAAATTATGCAATTGTCATATTTAATACAACATATCAAACAATGGATAAAAAAACAATCCAAGCATAACTAATCCCAACATAACTTATCCCAGCATAACTTATACCAGTATAACTTATCCCAGCATAAGTCGTATTCAAACCAAACGACCCCTTAGTGTTCTCTAAATCGAGACATCATCCAAACCGGTGCTTGGTCCATTTATTCGTTAACCAATCATCATACTGTTTGCAACAAATTTATGCAGACAAAATTAAAACTGCAATCACAAACAACTATAAAGAAAAAATAATTTTATTGATAAATATTGTAGGCTACAACTCCGTTTATCCCTTGATTTTTCGCTCAAGACATATTTGACATATCTTTGATCTCTATATTCTAAGAATTTTATGGAATTTAGGAGATCTCATATTTGATCTCTTTGTGCATATTCCGAGAGTTTATGTAATTGCTGAGATGTCTCTTCAAAAGAATATGTATTCCTTTATATAGGCGTGCATTAGGGTTTAGGGTAAAGCAACCTCCAAGAAATCCTGATAAACTCTTAGGATTTCAAGAGTCATGTAGTATCTTGAATTTAGAATTTAGCTTGATCCGTTAAAATTTGGATGTATACGCATACTTTATGGAGTAATATTTATGCCTTAAAATTCGTTGACCAATCACCATACTTTGTAAAAGGAACTTCGCATTCTCTTTTTCATTATCAAAAAGCATTACTTTGAATACAATATTAAATAAGAGGAATTTTGACTCTTTGGTAATTTAATTAGATGCTCTATCGTGTCGAGTTTTTTAATCCGATCCTTCTAGATCTACTCAATTTTAGGTTAGATTATCTGAGCCTTTATACTACTAATAATAAATAAACAGAACATAAAATGAAATTGTATAACTGAATAAATTTGACTCTTTAAATAGTAGACATGTAGATAAATTTTTTCTTTTGTTTTTCTCCTACTATCTTTATTTGAATTTTGGTATTTTCTTCCCGAACGGTAGAACTAAGAAGTCTATTAAAAAATCGAATTAATAACTTTTACCTCAAATTTCAAGTGAATGAGATCCGCGAGTGGCTTTAATTGGAGATGAAGTTGTACGTGTTTACGAATCGAACGAGATTCAAGCTCATGGAACGAGATTCTTGGCTTATGTAAAATTTATCTAACACCATTCTTTCACATTGTAATTGTTTGACCAAGAGATGTTAAACCCTTTGACTAAACCAATCTCATGGTTAAAAGAAGGATGAATCTTAGCTAGGAATAATAAAATCTAGATCAAGTGATAAAAGAAATAAGCAAGATGAATGATGGTAGCTAATATGTTGGAATCAATATAGTGCCGGCGCAGGAAGGAAATAAGTATGAGATGATTATGGAATCTTTGGATCTTATCAATATCGTATAATGATATATGCTTGGGTTGCGTAATCGATGAACAAGGCTACTCTTATATTTACTCTCAGATGAATCTTTTACAAAGTGTTCTTTTGTCTTTTTTTTGAATCCCTCCCTTTTCTTTACTAACTCTTCCTATGAGGGACAATCCCTCATAAAACCCTAAAAAGTACAATCATAAAGAATATTCGAAAAGCATCTTGTTAATGTCTCCTACTAAGTTTACACTGCCGTTGACATCTTATTTCGACTGACCGCTCTTGGTCGTCATCCTTCACCACGACGACCATCAGACGTTCCGTCGTGATAACCTCGTTCCTCATCCTATTCGGTGACTGTCGCAATTGCCAAATTTGGACTCATACAGTTAGTCCCTCCGCTTGTTGAGGTCGTGGCCATGTACATCCTCGATAAGCGAACATCGTCTATACCCGTGGAGGAAGTTGGCCATTTGAATTAGACCGATTTGACCAGTAAAGAAAGAGCGGTGCGTTCCACGGTATCCTGGATGGTACAGCTTATCGGGAAGTGACGTTACTCCCACGTGCGCCATCATTGTGCATCTTCCCGAGACAAAGATGGATTTCTTGTCGCTTTGGTTTTGGTGCCATGGGCAACTTTCTGCTTCGATTCTAGCGCCACCCAACCGTATAAATAGGTGAATGTTTTGTTTTTTCAACAACTTTTAGCTATTTCTTCTCTTGTGTATGTATTGTCTTCTTCGGTCATTTCTCCTTGGGTCTTCAGCTTTGCTTTCGTGATTTCTCCTCTCATCTTTTTTGTTCATCATTCTTTGCTTTAAGTCTTAACCACATACCTTCTACCATCAAGATGCCCAGAACACATCGGTCACACGAAGAGATTTCTGATGCCACCCCGTTATCCATGGCACCTCCTTCTGGTGGTGAGGATATGGCGGCGGAGGAGGGGGACAGTTTTCCCACCGTGGAAGAGATACCTCCGAGAAACCCTAAGTCTCAGAATGATTTTCACAAAGAACCTGCCTCTTCCCCCGCTCCGGTGGTTTCTGAGACTGAGTAGGCTCATATAGATGGCCTTAGGTCTACGTACGACATTCCTCCCTATGTTGAGATGGTTCCGGCTGGGAGAGACCTCGTGGGGTCCATAGACCAGGATATTGTGCTTTTTATGTATATCCCTTTGTGATTGGCCACACCCTCCCTCTTCCTTTGTTAGCGAAGGAATTATGTCGGTTCTACGAGGTCTGCCCGACGTAACTATCTCCATATATGTATAAGATATTTCTAGTACTAGCGAGGTATGCGGAGTTGGTGGGGTGTGAAGTTGGCCTTCATCACCTTTTACATTTATTTTCCCCGAGTTTTCACAGCGGCACTATGATACACTTGAGGCATCATGGGTCCAGGGGACTTGTGGTCGGGATGGACGACCGGGCAAGCCGCAAATTTTGGCACAAATACTTCTTCATTAGAATCGAACACCTAGTGTCGGACCCTGCTGGATTCCCAGAGCGGTGGAACCATAACCGTAAGTGTTGGTACTCGTTGTTTACTTTCGTTATTTTCAATTTGGTACTTAATTATAACTTTCTTGTGTAGCTGTGAGGCGTACGCCTCGTCCCATTGTCGGTATCGAGGATTGGGTAGCCTGTGTACTACCTCACGTGGCGGGGACTCGAGATTGGCCTGCTTTCCTCAAACGCTTTGGGCCGAAGTTTCCATCCGATAAGTGTCCCCTTTATTTTGACCTTTGGCTGTTTGCTGTCGTTTATTGATGTGACATATTTGTGATGATAGGTTGTAGGGCTTCCAAGAAGAAGGCTCCAATCCCGTCCTTTCACCAGGCCTTCGCGTCGGCAGGGGTGCAGTTTGTCATGGCCGAGTCTATCCGAGGAGGCCGTGCACAATTCATACTGGCTAGAGACTCCTCTCGTGACGTCGTTGTGCGGGAAGAGATCTCCTCTTGACCCGTCTATCATCTCATGGATGAGCCTTTTAACGGGGATGAATCTCCGTCGAGTAAGAGGAGGAGGGTAGAGCTTGGGAAGGTTGTCGCCTCCGATACTAGAAAGAACGAAACTGATATTGCGGGGGAGGCGTCTTTGCCTAGGTCAGGCATAGGTGTTGTTCTTATGACGGATGCTATTTTGGCAAGGAGGTCTCCCCTGACCGAAGAAATATATCAAGTGGGATTTGTACGATCCGTCGAGGGTGGCGCATCGTCTACCGTCGGAGGAGGCGGAGTTGAGCATGTTGGGGATGTCAGTTCAGGTTAGGATGTCGACCCAGAAGATGTGCGAGCCTATTTGGAGCGGCATACTCACGTAGAGGTAAGGACGGAAGGCCCTGATCGACACATAGTCATCCCTGTGGACTATGATTTGTTGGCGAACTGCGAGCAGGCAGCATCAGCATTTCCCCTCTGTGCGTTGCTTCCGAGAGTGCGACACTTAAGGCAATGAGCGATGCAGAGCTATCATGGGGCGTCTCTGGCATGGCTCTGCAGGTAAATGATTCTCCTTTATTTTTACTTTTATATTGTTTTGTGTCCTTAACCCACTTTTTATTTTGAACTTACTTTGCATACTAGACCCTCATCATGGAGATCAAGCGTGAACATAAAGATAGGCGGAGGACGACCATATTTGGGAAGGTTTACTCTAAATATAAGGAGTACTGTACCAAACATCATTCGTTGGCTGATCTCTTCACTCAGGACAGTGATTTTCAGCTGTTCCGTGATGGGCTCAAGCAAAAAGAGAAATAGTTGGTGCAAAAAACCGAAGAGTTGAAGGAGCAGGACGAAGACCTGATGAGGGCCATTGCTTTATGCAGCGAACTTGAGGGGGCTCATAATGCCAAAGAAGATGAACTTAAGATGAGTAAGGAGGCTGTTGACCTTAGGGGTGAGATGAGCGCTAAGGCTGATGGATTGGCCCATGGTGAAAGGGATAGGACAACTGCCATCTCGGAGGTAGTGGCTTTGGAAAATGCCCTTCGTGTTTGTAGATCGAAGCGGGACAAGGAGGCGGAGGCGAAGGCACTCGAAACAGCGAGGTTTGAGGGACGTATCTGAGATCTGGATGTGGAGTTGTCCGTGTTAAATGATCAAGTTGTCGCTTTGAAAGCGGAGGATGTGTGACGGCAGTTGCAACTCTCTACCTCTCATGCTTTGACTGACCCTGTCATGCCACGAGATTTTTACGAGATATGGGTTCATGCTAAAGCTCAACTTGATGTGTATATATCTCTTCGTGCCGATGAGAAAGTATCTAAGGTAGAACTTCGAGAGGTGCATATTAAAGCACGTGCTGCTCATGAGGCGTATGGTTACGACCTCGGCACACCTGGCAGAGACAATGTCGATTATGATGATGTGCACAAGCTCACCTCCGATTCTTGGTACAATGAGAAGTATGCCACAGGGGGTGATGTGGCATAGGACTTGGTTGTATTTATTTTTGTTTTGTTATTTTTGTGGGGGCGTCCTTGAGCCCTTTGTAAAAAAAACTTTTGTAATATATTAGCTATAATTGAGTGGTTACTTTTTATTGTATATCTTTGAATTGTTTTCTTGTTGTGTTTTTCTTGTTGCGGGGGTGCCCTGGGCTAACCAGCGTCGCGTGATGTTTTAGCGTAGTCCTGACGATGTCATATGTCAAGTAATCTGCGTGTCGTCGACTATTGAATGATTTGAGCAAGGTCGAGCTCTTGCCTTTGGCTACGGCCTTTGTCGTGAGGGTGTTATTTCTAGTGAATGTCAAAATGTTGACACGTCGTGGTTCGATCAGTATCGAACTCTTTTCTATGGTGACGGCCTTAGCCGTAGGGGTATTATTTTGAGTTAATGTCGAAATGTAAACCCGTCGTGGTTCGAGTGGTATCAAACTTTATTTCTATGGTGACGGCCTAGCCGTAGGGGTGTTATTTCACGTTAATGTCGAAATGTTAACCCATCATGGTTCGAGCGGTATCGAACTCTTTTCTTTGGCGACAGCCTTAGCCGTAGGGGTGTTATTTCAAGTTAATGTCGAAATGTTAACCTGTCATGGTTCGAGCGGTATCAAACTCTTTTCTTTGGCAATGGCCTTAGCCGTAGGGGTGTTATTTCGAGTTGATGTCGAAATGTTAACCTGTCATGGTTCGAGTGGTATCGAACTCTTTTCTTTGGCAACATCCTTAGCCGTAGGGGTGTTATTTCGAGTTAATGTCAAAATGTTAACCCGTCATGGTTCGAGCGGTATCGAACTCTTTTCTTTGAACAGAGATCGATGGAGAGTGAAACGTTGAGTGAAATGCTGCTTTATTTCATTTATTGGAGTATTGTACATGTTAGTTTCATACATATTGGAGAAGTTTCCTTGTATCTAGTCCCTTCATCGTTCGGCTTGGAGACATCATCGACAGGCGGGGCGATGAATTATACTTTGAAATTTGAGACGTCCCCCTCGTCACCTCATTAACAACCTCCCCAGGAAAACCCAGTTGGGACAAAATCCAGGTGAGGGAAAAAGAGTACGACTCGGGTGGCGTCCTTTTTCAGAAGTGGAAGTATTTGAGGTGGGCGACATTTCAGTTGTTCTGTAGTAGTTTTCCCTCCATTGTTTCTAGTTGGAATGCCCCTTTGCTTGCCGTCGCTGTAATTTTATATGGCCCGTCCCAGTTGGTTCCCAATTTTCCTTCTTTTGGGTCTTTGGCCGCTTGTGTTTTGGCCTTGAGGTCATAGTCTCCGACTTTCAACGGACGTATTTTGGCTTTCTTGTTGTAGTACATTTCCGCTTGTTGTTTCTGGGATACCATTCTTACATGAGCCATATCTCTCTCCATTCCTCTACTTCGTCGAGGTCCTGTATTCTGCTTTCGTCATTGCTTGGTCCACTTTCATTGGAGTATCTTAGGCTAGGTTTTCCTACTTTAACGGGTATAACGGCATCAGTCCTGTAGACTAATGAATATGGCATTTTGCCTATGTTGGTCTTTGGCATGGTGCGGTAGGCCAATAATACTTCTAGTAGCAGTTCCGGCCATAGCCCTTTGGCATCCTCGAGTTTCTTCTTTAATATATTCAATATTGTTTTGTTGGAGGATTCTGCCTGACCATTGCTAGTTGGATGATATGGCGTGGAGAGTATTTGCTTGATGCTCCATTTGTCAAAGAACTCGATCGTCTTTTTTTCCGACGAACTGAGGTCCATTGTCGCAGCTGATTTCTTTGGGAATGCCGAAACGACATATGATATTTTTTCCATATAAAGGTGATGACTTCCTGTTCGAGTATTTGGGCGAACGCACCTGTCTCCACCCATTTGGAAAAGTAGTCAGTTAAAACTAAAAGAAAGCGTGTCTTACCTCGACCCGTCGGGAGGGGTCCGACGATATCCATTCCCCATTTGATGAACAGCCATGGCGAAGTGACGGAGTGCAGGAGTTCGCCCGCTTGGTGTATCATTGGTGCATACTTTTGGCATTGCTCACACTTCTTGACGTAATCCGCTGCTTCCTTTTTCATAGTGGGCCAGTAGTATCATGCCCGAATGAGTCATCTGACGAGGGCCCGGTTGCCTGTGTGGGTACCGTAGTGACCTTCGTGTACTTCTTCGAGAACTCGCCTTGTTTGATTTGGTCCCAGGCATTTAGCCAAAGGCCCACCGAACGTCCTTTTTTAAAGGTCATTGTTTATGAGGTTGTACCTGGCTGCCTGTATTCGAAGTTTTTTGGCTTCCTTTTTGTCTTGCGGAAGTGTTCCTTCCTGCAAATATGTTATGATACGGTTGTGCCAATCCCAAGTTATATTTATAGAATGTACCTCTACTTGGTCTATTGATGAGTGGAGGAGGGTGACCACGTTCTCCTTGGTGATATTTTTGGAAGCTGCTGCTAGCTTGGCGAGGCCATCTGCTTTGATGTTTTGCGCCCGCGGTATCTGATCGAGTCGGTATTCATCGAATTCTGGCAGCAGCTTATGGATTTCTGCGTGGTATTTCTATAGCCTTTGTTCCTTGATTTGGAAAGTCCCGGTAACTTGATTAACGACGAGTTGTAAGTCGCACCTGAAGATGATTCATCGCGCACCATATTTGAGGGCCAGTTTCAATCCTGCAATTACAACCTCATACTCAGCCTCATTGTTAGTCATTTCGGGGGAACTGGCGAATTACTTCGCCTGTAGGGACTTCCAGTACGAGTTCCAGTCTATATCCCGACGAATTAGATGCGCCATCGGTGTAGAGGACCTAGAGGTCGGATTGCCCAGGGGAGGTGCGAAGCCTTCTTGCTCGACCTCTGGCAATACTTTGGTATTGAAGTCGGCGAAGAAGTCATCGAGTACCTGCGATTTTATCGCTGTTCGCAGCTGATAGGTGATATCATGCTCACTTAATTCTATGGCCCATTTGGCCAATCTTCCCAATAGCTCGGGCTTATGTAAGTTGTTTCTAAGGGGAAAATTCGTCACCACCAATATGGGGTGACATTGAAAATATGGTCTAAGCTTTCGTGAAGCTACGACCAACGCCAGAGCTAGTTTCTCGAGGTGGGGGTACCTCGTTTCAGCGTCAATCAAGGTTTTGCTAATATAATAAATCAGGGATTGTGTACCTTTATTTTTGCGGACCAGAATTGCGCTCACTGCGACCTCTGAGATGGCTAAGTAGATCAGAAGGCATTCGCCTGGGTCCGCTTTAGCGAGTAGTGGCGATGAGAACAAGTACGCTTTTAGTTTTTCTCAGGATGCAATCTGAATTCCACTGAAGCCCGTTGTCCCGTCAATTTTTGCACCTGTTTTTTGCTGGTTAGTATTTTGGGTATTCCTTCGATGGCTTTGATCTGGTCTGGATTGACCTCGATGCCTCTCTTTGATACCAAGAAACTGAGGAATTTGCCCAAGGTTATGCCGAAGGCACATTTTTCGAGATTTAACTTCATTCCATACCGCCTTAATATGCTGAAGGCCTATGTAAGGTAGTCAATGTGGTCCTCTTTCCTTTTGGTTTGACTAACATATCGTCGATGTAAACCTCCATTGTCTTACCGAGTTGGTCTTTAAACATTTTGGTAACTAACCTTTCGTATGTTGCCCCCGCATTCTTTAATCCGAACGGCATGACTCTGTAGCAGTATGTTCCTTGGTGGGTGTTGATACCCAATTTTTCCCCGTGTATTTTTTATATGTAAAATGCCTTTCAAATAGAATGTATATGCATATATAAGTATACCCCAAGGCTACATTTTTTCTTATTTTTTTAAAATTTTTTGAATCAATTTACTTCCCTATTTTATCAAGAAAAACCCAATAATTATCCCCAAAATTATCATCTTGGTGATTCATTTATTGGATTCTCATATTTTTACCAAAATAGCTAAGATATTTTTTACACATTTTTTACAAATTTATTTGGTATTTTTAAGGATAAAATTGCATAATTGCAATATTAGCCTCTTTTATGATTTGATTGCATTTATACTCATAAAATTAAGTCCAGTATTTTTTTAATTGATAATTATATGTTATAAATAATTTTGGTACATTCAATTTATTTCCAGGATTTAATTTACTATTTTTATAAAAAATAAAAAGGGAAAAATGGCTATTTAAAATCTAGTCAGATTTCATTTCGATTGTAGCCTAAATTCTACCCCAATTAAACCCAATTGAACCCCAGCCCAATTCCTAAAATTAACCGACCCGCAACCCATTTGAATGACCCACCCAGCTCCCCTTTTAATCCAGGCCGTTGATCGAAATGATCAACGACCACATTTCGACCTTATCTTTTTTAATTCACCAACACCCCCCAACCCTAATCATTTATACCTACCAGCCGCCTCTGAAACCCTTTATTCTCTCAAACTCTCTCGAAGCTTCTCAAACCCTAGCCGCCTTCCACCGCTTCCGCCCTGAAAGCCACCGGAATCCATGGCTTCCAAGGCTATGGAAGCCCTATACCCACCTCCTCTTGCTCCTGCATGCCTGGTTTTTGAACGTTCAAGGCCTGACCGCGATGAAGTTTGGCCCAGGCTTCGTTCGATTCGAGTTCCACGACGAATTTTGACCACGACGAAGTTTGGCCCGGCGTACCATGGTTGTTCGAGCCTGATTTTGGCCTCTCCGACTTAGATCGGTGACTCTTCAAAGCCTTTCTCACTACTGGGGTTCCTCTGAAACCCTAACCCTTCGAGTGTTTTTTTGATTTCCTTAGATCTATTCCAGATCCATGTTTTCCTTAAGGTCTTAAATGATTTTCCTGACTTTTCTTTCAAAAAAAACTACTTTCAAAATCTTTCTTTCCCGATCTAGGGTTTTTTAAAAAATATTTAAATGTTTCTCTGACTTCCTTTTTCCTTTTTGTGTGTATTTTCCTCTACTGTGTCCTTGTATTTTCTTCTACAATATTCTTGTATGCTTCTTCTATTGTATTTTCCTATACTGTGTTCTCGTATGTTTTTTCTACTATATTTCTTCTCTGCTGTGTTCTGGTGTGTTTCTCCAACTGTATTTTTCATTACTATGTTCTTAAGTTCCACCTACTTTTTAGCATGCTTTTTCTACTGTTTTTATCAGTTTTTTCCATTATGTTTCGTATTAGCTTCTTCTACTCTATTTTCTTTGAATTCTTCTACTATGATATGCGTATAACTTGCTATCATTGTTTTCTCATGAGTTTCTGCTGCTGAAAGAAACATGTAAGAGGTTTCAGTTCTTCTCTGAGACCTCTGAGCCTGTTTCAATCACTTGCCTTCTCATCTTTGTACTTGATTAATGGTGGAAACCCTAGAATTTGGGGGTTCTTCCAAGTTTGGTTATGTGTTTTGCTTGAACTCGGGTTTCATTTCAAAATCCCTAACTCTTTCAGACCAACTTCGAGTCTCTGAACTGAGTTTGGACATCCTTGTTTTCATATGATTCTGACCTTTTGCTAAACTCTTCTACACTGGATTTTTCTACCGATTTTACAACGACACGACAATCTTCTTTCATGCTTAACATGTTCGTATGCTCCTTATATATGATGAACTTCCCTTTAAAGTGGCTTTCAAATTTGTGATTAGTTCATACTTCCCTCTGAATATGGTCTGATTGATTTCTTTCCATTGTTTGCAGATTTTCTCTGTGACTCGACCTAAGTTAAGACCCTTCTCAGCTTTTGCGACTTGGTTCATTCATGGGTCAGTTATTACAAGATCCCTGACCTTTGATTTACTGGATGTTAATTGATTTTTTACCTTATTTGTACAACCGTGTACTTCAAAACCTTGTCCTTAAATAACTTTTTATGTATTCGCCCCTAATTGCCTACTTTGCACAAAAGTGTTTGTTTAATTACTTTCCTTAAATAGTTTTACCCGTTTGAATCTGAATTTCTTAATTAAAGGAAGTCTTGTGTGATTGATTCTTGATTGATATTCAGTTCCTTAATTGTTTTCTTACCTTATTTCTGTCGGATTTTTACACTATAAAAGGCACGACCCTTTTGAAAAAAAAAGAAAAAAAAACAGATCCTTTTGAACTCACACTCTCTCAATAATATTTTCTTCTTGTCTGCACTGTGGCCTATTTACAAGACATACTGCATTTCCTTTATTTGTTTCTTTGAAACTGGTATGTCCTAATTTAAGCTTTAGCATCACAACAATGTGTTTTCCATGTTTATTTACTGTTTCTGTAGAGTTCAATGTTTAAACTAGCATGCTGATTTCTTTCTATTTGTTTCTGCCATGAATCCCTGCTCCCTACCCCCTTATGTGTTTTGAGTTATGGTTTAAAACATGGTAATATGTAAGTTATTGTCCATGGATTGAACTTGGTCCCTTAGGGGATCCTAACCTCTAAACAGTGTGTTCTAACAGGCTTATGGGTGTGCCAACACTTCCCATTGCTGGGTATGCCCATCAGCTTGTCTTTGCCTATTTTCCACCTCCCCATTCCCTATACCCCTATGTGTATTGATGTGAGCTATTTTCCCTTTCCCTTTCCCCTCTCGGAATTCTATTCATGCACTTGAACTCTCTCTTAGTCCCTAAGTTCTGCCCCTCTCTTTCGAGTCTTGCCTTGGGACCTTGAGTTCCCTCTGAACTTGGACACCTGAGGGCTAGCCCTTCCACACTGCACTATATCCTAGTCTGGTGATACATTTGGGTATACACACTGCCCGGAGTTCATATGAGACTCTTAGGGAACTTTGACACACCCTAAATGGGAGAAATGCTTTGAAATATGACCTCTTGGAGTTGGTTTACTTCATACTTCAGACAGGAAGTCTGAATCAGGCTCTCCTTGGTTGTACTTTTTAATTTCTGATGTATTTTTTTTACTTTACTTTTCTGGGCTGTAATAACTTTGTAGTAAACTCTCGGGGATGGCTAGTGAAAAAGGGAGGGGTAACCATGTATGCAAAAGGGGTAGATATCCTGCCTATATAAGTTTCTGGATTTCTGCACTCTCATATATAGATACCATGTCTATAGGAATCCTGCATTCTCTCATATAGATACCATGTCTATAGGAATCCTGCATTATCTCATATAGAAACCATGTCTATAATTACCTAAAAAACTAAATTCTGCATATGCACATAGAGAATATGCCTATAGGTCTTTCTGAACCTTGCATATCCATTCTTCATTAGGCAATCATGTTTGTAGGTCTTAATAATCAATCGCAATTAGATATCATGTTCATAGGTCATGACGAAGTTCAGCACCTGGATATCATGCTTATAGGGTTTCTGCATTTTACTATGTCTATGAAAGTGTTTAAAATCAACAACGCATAGAAAGCATGCCTATATGAGCTATTAATCGAGTCTGAACTGTTTCACTCGCTTATAAGTCTAAAACCGGCAATAGTGATGCATTACTAGTTGCAGAACTTATGATCTTTTGCTAAAACTCACCCTTCTTTAATAACTGATAACTTCTCTTAAATTAGTATGTAATCATCTCGTATCCTTGTTCCTGAAGTCTGTAGATATCATACCTATAGGGTTTTCGTCCAACACTTAGGCAAGCCATAGGGTAAAAGTTTATAAATTGAATCTGTTGTTATTAACTACAACCACTAGGCAGGCCTGCTTCGAGTTTCTTATCTGAATTATGTGATAAATCAGTCTGCCTCAACCTTTATGATTAATCAGGCCCTAAACAGTATGTGTAAGTCATGCTACTTACTTGCTTTCTTTGTTTAAAGGAGGTGTATCTGAGCCTTTCTACTTGCTGTATGCTTTCCCCAATTTGCTATACATGTTTTTGTATGTCGCCTTAGTATTTTACCTTTTTGAATCCACAAATAATCCCAATATCACCTCCCTTTAGGATTAGTAGTCGTAAATACCTCCGGGACTGATAAGATCGGGACGGGTAATAACATGCAATAAGTAAACGAGACCATTCCGCGCTTTAATACCTTAAATAGGGCAGGAAGGGTAGATATGGATATGATAACCACAACATCACGTGTAGCCCCTCACTGAGGAGTGATTACTGGATGTTGTGTGGGGTGATCCATATTATTAATAAACCTAGGACCCCTTCCCCTTCCCCTTTTCCTTTGTTTCTCCCTTTTAAACCTTTCAAAATGTTTCTTCAAAATCAACTCTTTTAGTTTTCTTACTTGTAACCATCATGTGCAAAATCCCCTCTTATTTGAAGTCTTATTCACCTACGTGTTATTTGCGCTTAAAATCACAATAATTGTCTGGCCGGGAACCACACTAGTGGATCCTGAGAGGTGCCTACCACCTTCCCCTTGGGATAATTTCAAGCCCTTACCTAATCTCTGGTTACTCTAAACAAACCCTTTTTAGTGTCCTAATGCACTTTAATCATTAGGTGGCGACTCTTCTATTCAAACCCAATTCCCAAAAGTGAACGAGTTGTCCTCCCAAATGTCATAAACCCGATTTCGCGAGAAAAAGAGGGCGCGACAGCATGGCGACTCTGCTGGGGATTTTTAGGCTTTTACCATTTCAGAATATTATTGTGAATTTATGCTTCTTTATGCGCAATTATTTGTTTATTTCTTTTAAGCATTCAATTTCCTTTTCGATTGCAAAACTGACTTGTCTTTTTGTTTCTTTCCTTTACTACCGCTTTAAGTTATAAAAAACTGTTGTATTTACTGCTTTCCTAACATGCAAATACGTGACAATCTGCTTTAATTATTGCATAATCATGCTCAACATTATATTCCACTCGTGCCAAACAAAGTACCATAGCAACGCTTATAATGAATGGTTGCCCTCTTCCAATATTATCACCCCTAAATCCGAAAAAGGCGTATTTGCGGTAAAATTAGTCGATCAACGGTGTAGTCGACGGTTCCATGCCTTTTTCCCTTGAGTTGTCCGCTCAAGGGTACCAGTCTAAAATTCCATAGAAACCTTACTCTATTTAACTGTGCATGCATCATGGTCAAACCTAGCCGAGTCAGTTATGCTGTCCACATAATGACTCTTTAAGATAGCCTTGTCCAAAGTCCACTGGGTTTCCCTAAAACCCAAACGGACATTCCCACGTTCTGTGCATTTATTTGGAGAACTAAATGCTTCATGATAATTGTTGATGTTAAATAGTCGAGTCCGGTAGGGGTATGGTCTTAACCCTTTTATTTTGCAAAAAATGAAGGACGAGGTCCCTAGTTTCGAAATGGTTAGCACACCCCCACTCTTTCTAGACAGGTGGGGAAGTCTTCTGTTAGATAACCAAATCAATGAGTGGAAAGAGAAGGCCGCCAAAGCTAGCAAAAATTTGGAATATCTGGAATACAGTCTACATGAATTAGAAGGAAAAGTGAGGAAGAGAGTCGCCGACTGCCAGAACTCTGAGGGAAATGAAGGAGAACACCTGGCCAAAGCATTTTTACTGGTGAACCTACACGAACTGGAGGATTTGATCAACGAGAGCATTCAACCTGGGAAAGGTCCTTCCGGGACCAAATAGATAGGAGTTTTTATTTTGCTTTAAGAAATGTAATAAGGCCAATGGCCACTAGTGATATTTTTATTTCCTGCTATTTAAGGTCGATTTGAGATTCGTCTACTTTTTATCAATAAAATGAGGCATTTAGCATTCTAAGTTCTCCAAATCAACTTGTCACTTGACCTACCTCGGGCACAAAGAGGTTCCCAAATAGGACACGATTTACATTCTTGCACTATGTGTTTAAATATCGCAACATTTTCTTATAATCCTCACTGACTTGTTACCTTTTTGTTTTTACTTTTTGTTTATTTATTCCCCTCCCCAAAGATTAGTTCGTGCACTCTAGCAACATCATCTTATTCAACGAGATCCATGGTCCCTCCACCTACTCCTCCTCTTAGTCCTATCAGAAACAAGAACAAAGGGAAGATGGAAGATTTGAACAACACCAGAAAGGAAAACTCAACTAAACGGGTAGAGGTCACTCATGGTACTCAGGTCTCCAAAGAAAGTGCGTCCCAACTCGAGCAAAAGTTGTTGAAATTTCAAGAGGAACTTGACCAAGTTCGGAACTTGGCAAATCTGTCATTTCCCCTCACTACCCCAGATATCAACCCCACACCTCCACAAAATATCCCAAAACCACACAACCATCTCGCTCCTCACCACCACTGCAATACTTTCCACACTCCCAACAGTACTCCACTGCTCATCCTGGAACCTTTGAACTCCACAAATGACCACTTCCACACTCATCATAACACCCCCATCTACGTGGAAACCATGCCACACTCCACTCAACCCATTTCAAGCACACCCGAGTCTGATGATAAAGACTCACTCATCAGGAGTCTGGCTGAAGAGCTTAAGAAGTTGACTAGCTGAATTCAGGGCGTCGAAAGAAGTAAGGGGATTGAAGGGTTGAACTATGAAGATCTCTGCATACAACCCGATGTTGAACTGCTCGAGGGGTACAAACCTCCAAGTTCGAAATGTTTGATGGTACAGGAGATCCAAGGGTCCATCTGAGAACGTACTGTGACAAGCTGGTTGGAGTAGGGAAAGATGAGAGAATCCGCATGAAGCTTTTCATGAGAAGCTTGAAAGGAGATGCTTTGTCTTGGTACATCGGCCAAGATCCAAAGAAATGGCCAAACTGGGTAAGCATGGTGTCCGACTTTATCGACAGATTCAGGTTCAATACAGAAAATGCACCAGATGTGTTCTACGTTCAGAACCTAAAGAAGTAGCCCGCAGAAACATTCCGCGAGTATGCCACTCATTGGAGATCAGAAGCCACTAAGGTTAGACCTGCTCTAGAGGAAGAACAAATGAACAAGTTTTTTGTCCAGGCTCAGGATCCGCAATATTATGAAAGGCTAATGTTGATTGAGAACCATAAATTTTCTGACATCATCAAGCTAGGAGAAAGGATCGAGGAGGGCATCAAGAGAGGTATGGTTACGAACTTTGAAGCCTTGCAAGCTACCAATAAGGCTTTACAGTCTGGTGGTATGTCCAAGAAAAGGGACGTAGGTGCTGTAATTGTTGCACAGAGGACAAAATCCCCTATCAAATACCAAGCCTATCCAATGCCTCCACTCACATATCAACCTACTTCGAACTACCAAGCACCCTCACCCTCTCACCAAACTCCACCGCCCACTTATCAATCATCTCCACCTCACACATATCAGTCTACTTCGCCCAGATACTCCCAACCGCATATGTTTACAAAGCCTACAATACGCAACCATCCCACTATCAATCGCCTCCCACACATCAAAACTTTCCTAAACCTCGACCAAATTTTCACCACAGGCCTCCCACACAGTATACCACAATTGCTGAACCCATTGACCAGTTGTACGAAAGGCTCAAAGTTGCTGGTTATGTCACCCCTATCCCTGCTATAACCCCTAAGAACCCTTCTCAATAGGTTAACCCAAACAAATCTTGTACATACCATTCCGGCATGAAAGGACATACCATTGATGAATGCCGTTCTCTGAAAGATAAGATACAGACTTTGATTGATAATAAGATTATCGTGGCGAAAGAGCCTGCTACGAATGTCTACAATAACCCTCTGCCAGACCACAAGGGTGGAGGTGTTCACATGATTGAAATAGAGAATGATTGGGACCCCAAGGGATCGATCGGTTTGATCATAGAAGGCGACGATCCAAAGAAGCCAATAGTCACCCTTAATCTGATTGTAGTCTAGATTCAGCCTTCTGGGGACACCGAGGTAAATATGTCTATACCACTTGAGTTTGAAGCACCACCCTCGGCAAAGACGCTAGCACTAATTGAAGTCAAGTTTGGATCTCCGGCAAACACACCTGTACTATTTGAAGTTGCGGTTTTACCTTCCAAAATACATGCTCCGTTCGGAATAAATGTGCCCATTCTAGTAGCAGTATTCCATACAAATGCCATACCTTGGGACTACACAGCCGAGGCAAGAAGAAAAGGGAAGGCCAAGTTCGAGGAAACCATTGTGACACAGGGTATGACAAGAACCGGTAGAGTTTATACTTCAGAGCATTTAGCTGAGTCAAGCAAGCAGGCCTCTGGTCGGCCAACCATCACTGAAACCGGGCCCGATGATCTCTAGAGAAATATACAAGCCAAGGAATACTTGGTCATTGATCAGCTGAACAAAATGCCAACACAAATTTCTATCCTAGCTTTGCTACAAAATTCCGATGCACACAAGAATGCCTTGCTAAAGGTGATGAGTGAGGCATATGTACAAGGCAACATCACCGGAGGAGAAATGGCAAACATGGTAGGGCAGATATTGGAAAGTCACAAGATCACTTTTCATGAAGATGAGCTGCCACCAGAAGGGTTGAGTCACAACAAGGCGTTGCACATCACCGTACAATACGAAGATTATTTTATCACCAGAATCCTGATTGATGGAGGGTCTAGCCTCAACATTTGTCCATTGGTAACACTCAGGACATTGGGAAAGGGGTCGCACGAGATAAAGGACGGAGCTATCAACGTGAAAGCTTTCGACGGTTCCCAAAGGTCCACCATTGGGGAGATTAGTTTGTGTTTGCAAATGGGGCCAACTTGGTTCGATATTGATTTTCAAGTGATAGACGTGCCGGCATCTTACAATTTGTTGTTGGGACGATCGTGGATTCATGCCGCTGGGGCCGTAGCGTCAACACTACATCAGGCGGTGAAATTTGAGTGGAACCACCAAGAGGTGATCATT
This sequence comes from Nicotiana sylvestris, assembly GCF_000393655.2. Taxonomy (NCBI): domain Eukaryota; kingdom Viridiplantae; phylum Streptophyta; class Magnoliopsida; order Solanales; family Solanaceae; genus Nicotiana; species Nicotiana sylvestris. The sequence goes on from NC_091058.1 coordinate 63,778,912, forward strand.
CACGGCGATGGTAGCAATCCCATATACAGTCGCCAGACCATCCCAGTAATCGGAGGCAGAAGAAAGATAGGCGGGGAGACCTATCACCATATCGAGCGAGTCAATGCCGTCGATAAGGACAAATGGTGGGACAATAAAATTGAAAGCATATTGAACTGGAGTGGATACGAACTTGGCAAGGGGCTTGGAAAGAACCTCCAAGGAATCGCTAAGCCTATCAAACTAAAGAAACATGGCACCACATTCGGTCTAGGATATGAGTACACTTGGGAAGAATTCAACAACTGGTCGCCACCATGGCGCGGTCCTTACTATCCGCTGGAGTAGCCAATACCACATTTGGAGCAAACTTTCTAGCTAGCCGATGTTATCTGTGGGTTAGAAGAAGAGGAAACACTGGTAGCAGTGAGGAATTTGTTCCTAGAAGATAATGATATGGATTGTTGTACTTTTTTCGAGGAGGAGGGGGAGGAAGGCCCTTCCATACGGGCAGTAAGCAGAGGAGCATGCCTAAATAACTGGACAATCAGAACCACCAGAGCCCAAAAAGCCTCCGGGTAGCAAGGCTGAACAAGCATCATGCACTATTTTTTTTTTACTAATTGACTTTTCTTTCGCATTTTAAAATTTCGCAATAAGATCTTCAATGTTCAAAATAGTTATGGAATTCATCAAAGCATTTTGATTTTCCCTAAAATCCCACTCTTATTATTTTTCTCTCATTACTTTACTTATATAGCATTACTATTACTTATCTTGATGAACCAAAGACTGTGATATACAACGAGACAACGCAACAAACGAACATAGATTTAGAGGAAGATGACATACCGGAAGAGATTGTTAAAGGAGTCAAGAATTTTGAGAACAGACCTAAGTCCAACCTGGACGAGATTGAGATTGTTAACCTGGGAGATGTAGAGAACGTCAAAGAAACACGAATCAGCATTCATTTATCACCGTCAGAAAATGAAGAGTACATAGAATTTCTAAGGGAATATGAGGAGATATTCTCCTGGTCGTATGATGACATGACTGGTCTGAGTACATCTATGGTGGCTCACAAACTACCAACCGATCCAAATGTCCACCGGTAAAGCAAAAGCTCAGAAAGTTTAAGCCTGACATGAGTCTGAAAATCAAGGAAGAAGTCACTAAGCAAGTCAAAGCCAAAGTTCTCAGGGTAGTAGAATACCCAACATGGTTAGCCAACGTTGTGCCAGTACCAAAGAAGGAAGGGAAGGTCAGAGTCTGTGTCGACTATCGGGATCTCAATCAGGTCAGTCTGAAAGACGACTTCTCCTTGCCAAACATACACATCATGATCCACAATTGCGCCAAGCATGAATTGCAGTCATTTGTGGATTGTTTCGCGGGGTATCATAAGATCTGGATGGATAAAGAAGATGCTGAGAAAACAGCTTTCATTACGCCGTGGGGAATGTACTGTTATAAGATGATGTCGTTCGGCCTGAAGAATGCAGGGGCCACCTACATGAGGGCCATGACCACCATTTTCCATGATATGATACACAAGGAGATCGAAGTATATGTAGACGATGTTATCATCAAGTCCAAGAAAGCCACTGATCACATGGAAGATTTAAGGAAGTTCTTCAGTAGACTGAGAAGGTACAACCTAAAACTGAATCCCGTGAAGTGTGCATTTAGAGTTCGTGCTGAAAAACTACTTGGGTTCATTGCAAGTCGCCGAGGAATAGAACTGGATCCATCAAAGGTCAAAGCTATTCAAGAGTTGCCACCGCCAAAGAACAAGAAGGACGTAATGAGTTTCTTGGGGAGACATAACTATATTAGCCGGTTCATAGCACAATCTATAGTTATCTGTGAGCCGATCTTTAAGATAATGAAGAAGGATGCCGCTACCAAATGGATTGATGACATCCAAAAGGCCTTCGACAGAATCAAGGAGTACCTGTCAACACCACCAGTTTTGGTCCCGCCCGAGCCAGGTAGACGTCTATTACTCTACCTCGCAGTATTGGATAGAGCGTTCGGCTGTGTTTTGGGGCAACATGATGAAACAGGGAGGAAGGAGCAGGCCATCTATTACCTTAGTAAGAAGTTCACCCCGTATGAGGCTCGGTATTCTCTGTTAGAGTGCACCTGTTGTGCTTTGACTTGGGTAGCTCAGAAGCTAAGGCACTATTTCTATGCATATACTACATATCTCATATCAAGGATGGATCCTTTGAAGTACATCTTTCAGAAGCCAATGCCCACTGGCAAGCTAGCCAAGTGGCAAATCCTGTTAAGTGAATTTGACATTGTCTACGTGACTCAGAAGGCAATCAAGGGACAAGCACTAGCAGATCACCTCGCTGAAAATCCCATGGACGAAGAATACGAACCCCTGAAAACGTATTGTCCCGACGAAGAGGTATTATTCATAGGAGAAGACATTGTAGAATCCTATGATGGTTGGAGGATGTTTTTCGATGGAGCAGCAAATTTCAAAGGAGTTGGCATAGGAGCAATCCTGGTATCAGAAACCGATCAGCATTATCTAGTCTCTGCCAAACTCAGATTCCCGTGTACCAACAACATGGCTGAATACGAAGCCTGCACCTTAGGGCTCAAGATGGCTGTTAACATGAACATTCAAGAGTTGTTAGTAATTGGGGATTCAGATTTGCTTATACATCAGGTCTGAGAAGAATGGGAAACCAAGAACTCCAAAATACTCCCTTATTTGCATCATGTACAGGAGTTGAGAAAGAGGTTCACAAAGACAGAGTTCCAGCATGTTCCCAGAGTCCAGAATGAGTTTGCCGATGCATTGGCTACCCTATCATCCATGATACAACATCCAGACAAGAACTTCATTGATCCCATTCTAGTAAAGGTCCATGATCAGCCAGCCTACTATGCTCATGTCAAAGAAGAAGCAGACAGAAAGCCTTGGTTTCATGATATCAAGGAATACTTGGCAAAAGAAGAATACCCAGAGCTCGCAAATCCTACTCAGAAACGCACACTTCGGAGGTTGTCCAACAATTTTTTTCACAACGGAGGAATCCTGTATAGGAGGACTCCGGATTTGGGATTACTGAGGTGTGTCGACGCAAAGGAAGCATCTAAACTACTAGAATAAATCCATGCTGGGACCTGCGGTCCTCATATGAACGGTTTTGTCTTCGCTAAGAAGATACTCCGGGTTGGTTATTTTTGGATGACTATGGAAATAGACTACATCCAGTATGTCCCAAAGTGCCACCGCTGTCAGATACATGTAGACATGATAAAGGTGCCTCCAAATATGCTTAATGCAACAAGCTCGCCATGACCGTTCGCCGCTTGGGGAATGGATGTCATCGGACCAATCGAACCTGCCGCATCAAACGGGCACAGGTTCATCATAGTAGCAATTGATTATTTCACCAAATGTGTTGAAGCAGCATCTTACAGAGCAGTGACTAAGAAAGTCATGGCAGACTTCGTCCGCGATCGTATCGTATGTCGATTCGGGATCCAAGAATCAATCATCACTGATAATGGTTCCAATCTCAACAGTTACCTAATGAAATCCATGTATGAAACCTTCAAGATCAAATACAAGAATTCTACAGCCTGCAGACCTCAGATGAATGGAGCCGTAGAAGCCGCCAACAATAATATCAAGAAGATATTGAGGAAAATGATAGAGAAACATAAACAGTGGCACGAGAAACTATCATTTGCCTTATTAGGGTACAACACCACAGCCCACACATTAACTGGGGCAACCCCCTACATACTGGTGTATGGTACAGAAGTGGTCATTCTCGCCGAAGTAGAAATCCCTTCCTTGAGGATCATACAGGAAATAGAACTCGACGATGCGGAGTGGGTGAAGAGTCGTTACGAGTAGATGGCTCTTATAGATGGAAAAAGAATGAATGTACTTTTCCATGGTCAACTTTATCAGAACAGAATGTCCAGAACCTTCAACAAAAGAGCCAAGCCGAGACAGTTCACACAGGGGCAGATGGTGTTAAAGAAAATTTTCGCATCAAGATGAAGCCAAGGGGAAGTTCTCTCCCAACTGGCAGGGTCCATACATGGTCCATCGGGTTCTAATAGGAGGAGCCCTCATACTTGCAGAAATGGACGGAGAAGTTTGGCCAAAGCCAATCAATTCAGATGCAATCAAGCGATACTATGTGTAATCTTTATGCTTTCCTTTATGATGTAATTTGAACTACGTCTGACCTGATTCCCATTTAAGAGGGGATACGTAGGCAGCCCTATGGGTTCGGCCATAAGTCAATAAAATTTTCATTTCCCCCACAATTGGAAACTGGGGCAGAATTTTGAGAAGGACCCTCAAAATTCCGAAGTGATTTCAGCCATTCGCCGCAAGCAGTCGTCAGAAGCAACAACCCAATAAACTGGGGCAGAATTTTGAGGAGGACCCTCAAAATTCCGGAGCAAGAAAAGTTGCAATGTCTTGAAGAACACATATAGAGTTTCTGGCTGCGTAACAAAACATGAGCCTCGAAAACCTCAAAACCCAGTAATCACCATGCTACTCCAACAATGCCAACACCCTATTAATTTCTTATACATATTCAGGAGAAATCCATAATGTACAACATGTTCCTTATGCCCATAGCAGCCAGTCGACTCAAGCCGTTGCCCAAACCATCGAGAACTCCCCGAGATCCGCCCACACGTAACTAAGCCATTAGGACCGTATCTCCCCAACTCAACCGAGTCACACTAACCGTCCAATACCAGAGTATTGCCACAAATGCCAGTAGATAATTCCTATTCAAAGGACCAATTACTTCCATTGCCATGCTGACCCAACACCACGGAACTGACCCACTTCTTCGGATAGTCGATATGCAATAATCCCAATCAAAGCCCCAAATAGAGATGATCCTAACACGAACCACGTAGCCCAAAATCTCATAACCACCGCATTTCCTCTGAAGCACCTCGTTCTGCCACAACCACGACACCCGCGCTGAATAGACCTTTTGCGAATCTGAAGTTGTTCCTCCGATTCCCCTTGATACTGAAATGTAGATTCATTAATGACGCAGTAACACCGTAAGGCCCAACATCATCCCGTGCAAGATCTCAAACCTTAGTCATACATAAAATCCGGGAACTTACCAATACCACATATACACATACCTCAGGCCAACACTGATGCAAATCTGAATGCTGCTAGTGGACTCTTCCACTTGGCGTGAAGCCATAGAAAACATCATCTGATGATCCGTAAAACTAACCTTCACAGCTTGAACAACACAAATCACAAGGTACTCCAATACTACCAACTATCCCTAATTAACACCTACCTCGTGACCTTGCCACAATCGTGACAACTAGTTAACCAACTAAACCTTCCCAACACAAACCATTGTGCCTCCATATGAATAACTAAATAGTCCCTCAATACCTCTGTATCTTCAGTTTGGACAACACATTGGGACAATGTCTGAGCACCCCTGACTCCCTCGTAGCCCGTCTGTAGCATCATGAACCACTGGTGCATAGCGGACATTGAGAGCGTAATATCATACACGAGTGGATGTAAAGGAACATAATTTATATACTTCGAGTTGAATAAATATCGCACGATAAGGAATGAAAGAAGTGGAATTTCCAAATAGTTCTGTAGCATCCCGAAGATAAGTACAGACGTCTCTATACCGATCCGCAAGACTCTACTAAACCTTATGACTCGAAGCACCTATGAACCTACAGCTCTGATACCAACTTGTCAAGACCCAAAATCCCTCCGAATGAGTCGTGATGGCACCTAGTCTGTAAACTAGGTAAGCCTAACATTTACAGAAATAACATTGATACTCACTAACTTAAAATTAGATAACTCTGAACAATTACAAATTCCCAAAACCGGTAGTACAAGTCATAAGTCTTTCTAAGAGTAGTTATACAAAATAAATACATCATTGTTCCATAACAAAAGGAACAAATGGAGATAAGTACAAATGAAGGTGACTCCGAGGCCTGCGAACGCAACAACAGATTTACCTTGAGTCTCCACCACGATGATCCGCACAACTACTACCGATCAAATACCTGGATCTGTACAAAAAAATGTACAGAAGTGTAGCATGAGCACACCACGGCGGTGCCTAGTAAGTATCAAGACTAACCTTGGTGGGGTAGTGACGAGGAACATTCAAGACACCTACTAGTCTCATAAATTGAACATGATATAGTAATAAATTCGCAATGATAAAGGCAACAAAATAATACCAATAACAAGGAGAAATCAAACTATAAACAGAAGAGACAATAAAAAAGGGAACATAGATGGTAACGTAAGATAACCAAGTAAATTAACACCAACATAGCTAGGACACAGACAAGTAAAATGTACTCAAATAACGAAGGCGATGTTAACTCAATCAATCACATCATTTCTAATATACAATTACAACCATCTCAAAACTCGGTGTCTCATATCACAACTCAATTTCCAAACCTTTAGCATACACAACACCTTGTGCCCACATATTTCTATCTCACTTTGCACAATGTCATCCTCATGCTACTCAGTACATAGGGTCCATAACCAATACAATTAAGATGTTCAAGGAGTCTCATTTATATAACATAAAGTAAATTACAGTTTCTAAACCAATTAGGAAATCAACAAGAGAAGATGAAGTTATTTTTAGAAATCATTTGAATAAAGAAAATACTCTTTCAAATAAAATACCGCATCAAATGAATTATTACCTTTAATATAGGATTTAATAAATTAAAACTTAGTAGAAATTCCTTTTTAGGTAAGATTTGATCTCAACAGCTAAGGAAATTTAGTTGAGAAACTAATTGAAATAAAACATAACATTTATAGGAATTTGAATTATTTATAGGCAGATATATATATACACGGAGAGTTCAAATTCAAAAGTCATATGAAGCAGCGTAGTATAAATTCCGTTTTTAAATCATGATATTACTAATAACTTAACAGGATAGGAGGATGTGATTCAACGTAGTAAATTTACTTTAAAAAATTAATTCACCAGAGTAATAGTTTCAGGGAAAGAACTCAAGGAACAACGACAAGTCAACAACTCAATGCCAATAACCCGATCCACACAACTTAGTGAAACTCGAAATACAAATTATCAAAGTCTTAAACAAATGAACTAGGGTCTTCTCAGTATTCAGCTATAACCAAATCCTAAATGAAATGTAAAACCATCGAATAACTTGTACAATCAAAGAGGATATATATATATATATATATATATATATATATATATATATATATATATATATATATTGATGCGGTGCGCATCCCGATCCCACCAATCCTCCCTTATTCCTCCGTAACAATTGTAACAAAAGTATATAATATATATCTGTTGCGGTGTGCAACCCGATCCCACCAATCCTCCTTTATTCCTCCTTAAAAATTACAATAATAGTAAATAGCATATATATCACCATATCAATAACAACATGATCATTCACCCTTATTACTCCTTGTTGCGGCATGCAACACGATCCCACCAGTCCACCCTTTCTTTTTCTACCCCGAGAAAGAGTATAAGAGAGTTTTTTCTAATTTAAGTGACAATCGAAACGAGATTATTTATTTAAAATTAGAGTCGCCACTTGGGATAATTTATGGTGTCCCAAGTCACCGGTTTAAAATCCCGAATCGAGAAAATTTGACTCTAATTATGGTTCGCGAAACACAAAAATCCAGGTAAGGAATTATGTTAACCCGGGAGAAGGTGTTAGGCATTCCCGAGTTCCGTGGTTCTAGCACGGTCACTCAACTATTAACATTGGCCTAATTATCTGATTAATTACACATTTTAATCTTATGTGTATTTTTAACTTTCTAGCCGCTTTTAATGTCTTTTAGGAAAATTCATGATTGTCGTACACTTGTTTGTTTTTGAAAACACATCGTAGACCATGCTACATGAAATGCACCCGCGGTTTGCGACATATTTATTTTATAACATTATTGGAAATTGAAGTCGGGTCACATAAAATGTACGCCCGGATTTATAACATGTTTATTATCATTATTATTATATTCAAAATTATGGCAGGGTCACATGAAATGCACACCCGAGCCCCTTTAATCTAATTTGACATAGTTTAGCAATCTAATTTCTATATTGTGACAAAATCATGTTCAGCTATAACCAATTCGAGTAAACACGAGCAAATAACCGAGCGAGCAAATTTAAAACCACGCAGAACAATTACAGAAACAACGTGATCATATCACCAAACAAATTATTAACATTAAGCTTGAATAAAACAAATAGAGAATGAAAGAGTTGAACCTCAATATAGCAGGAAAATTGATTGTTTCATTTTTTTGAACTCAAAAATGTGACAAACCGCAGATGGGAACCCAAATCGGCACCGAAAATCTGTTAATGGAATCAATTGAAGCGGTTAACTGGTCTCAAACGTGACAGAAACAATGTAGACCAGCTAATTCATCTCCATCCAATAAATTTTGTAAATCATCTATAACATCTAAAGCTCCAGCACAATCTGCAGATGCAACAAGCAACTTGAGAGTTGATAGAGCTCGATCAACATATAGTATAAGCTTCAACTTGTCCTGTAGTGAAATCAATTCACTCCTCCGTACATTCAACTCATGCACCTTTCTAGCAGACCCCACCAAATTGCCCTCCAAGAGCCTTATAGTCTCCTTTAATTCCCTTATCCTATCACACCCTTCAACAATCTTCGAATTCAAATCCTCTAACTACCCTTGAGCCTCGAAAAATGAACTCGAACGCAAGGAAATCTCCCTGACCAAGTGCAATTCCACTACATCCAAATACTGTGACAGCTTCTCCTACATAACCAAATTTTTAGCAGTGGTCCTAAACGGGCAGGCAGCTTTAAATGTAGCACCATCCTCTAACTCAAAATCCTCTTTGAAGTATAGCGCGGGGGTTTCCTTTAAGCAAGCAATGACAGCATTTTGGTCATTTTGGTCGTCGAGGGACTCGAATCTCGTGTGTTGTTGAATGTCATGGAAACGAGCGTACAGGTCAGATATTGGTGAGAGGGGTCTGCCACTGGTTTGGTTTTTATGGCGAGGGTGGTCATTTTTGTGTGGCGAAGAAGGTCGGTTGCCGCTTGGTCGGGAAACAGTGTGGAGGTCATCGGTGAGTTGAAGAAGAAGATAGGGTCAACGGCTTGTTGTTGTGTGTGTTAAAAATGGCGGTAAAGCTATGAGGTGAACAGAAGGAGTAGCGACGATTTTCAGGGGTTGCGCTGCTGGTGAGAGATGGCGACGGGGGAGGGCTACTATGTGCGTGTGGTCACTAGTGGAGTGGTAGCGGCATAAATCCTAGGTTCTAGGGTTCGAAGTCAGCAGTTGCAACTGCTTAGGTCTAGTTGTTATCTGAAGCTCAAGCCATGGAGGGGAGGGAGATATCAGCATTAGGGTCTACTGCTGGAATAGGGTCGTCGGGTTTTTTGTGATCTCCTTGAAGAAGAAGAAAACGTTCAGGTGTGAGAGCTTGTTTTGTTTTTGCGGCTGATTTGTATCTTAGTCTAGGGTGTATTTTTGTGTATTCTTCAGCTCTTCTCATTTAGGGTCCCTAGGTTAGCTTTTGTAGGGTTTTTTAGGTTTAGGAGTATGAGCCAGGAATTATGGACTTGGGAATTATGGGCTAGGTCTGAAAATTAAGCTTAAAAATGGGTTGTTTGAGCCCGAATTTTATTCTCTCCGTGAACGACACTAAAATACGACCTCATTTACTAATTAATCATATTTAAGTAAAATATCTATTAAAATAATACTAACCGTTAAATAAACCTATTTTTTGGTATTTTCAAATATCGTACTATTTTTGTATATTTTTTTTATTTAAATTTATGAAAGATACGTAAACTAAAAATATTTTTGTAATTTTCATTTTTTGTGACAAAATAAAGTAAAAGTGTCAAAATTAGTTGAAATAGCGACATTAGGCATAAACTAAATATTTACAACTAAAATAAGTAAAATCTCGGGGAGGGTCAAAAATCACATGTCTACAGCTGCCCTTCTTTGACTGGAAACGCGAAGAGTTTTCAGACAAAGAACGATTAGACAGGTTTTTTTGACCTGACCCTTATTTAGAGAGACCAAAAACTAAGAGGAAGGAGAATGTGACCGAGCCCTGGTATCTAAGATTCCTACATATCCTTGGCTATAAAGGAATCAGGCCATATGTAGTTCAGAAGCGAGTGAGATGATGGAGTATATCGAGGTGGAGAGCCGATCGAGGGGCCGTTCCGCCGAGGTTCCGGTCCGCGGTCCTGTTATTACATCAAAAATCAAAAAATGAAAAAGACTAACTAAGCCTGTCAACTATGAGTTACAAGATTCCTATCTTTAAGTCTTATGAAGTTTGATCTTGAGTCTTGAATGGTTCTTCATGTAGACTTTGTATTTGAAACTTGACGCTTGCTAGTTGAAGGTGCTAGTTCATTCTTCTTCAGCTTTTCGGACCAAAACCGGACATACCATGCTTGTGACTTCAGCCATGTATTGAGCAGCTCATATTTTCATCAACTCTTGCATCTGGATTCACTTCTTGCCTTTTTTTTTATTCTGGATTGTGAATAACTTCCGCTGATCATCTCAGACTGTTGACTCGCATTCTTGCCGCGAGCTTCTTTTGTTGCTGACTTGAATTGCATTCTGAAGTGAATTCCTTATTCTCCAGGTGGCCCCTAATTGCCAACATTTGAATCGTATTCCCTTGTTTTCTAAGAGAGCACCTGATTACCAAAACTTGAATTGTATTCCCTTTGTTACCTTAAACTGTTTTCCCTCGAAACCTGTGTTGTCTTTCTTTGAAACTTGAAATCCTTTCCTTGTTCTCTAGGTGGGTGCCTGATTACCAAAACTTTAACTGTATTCCCTTGCTCTCCAGGTGGGCGCCTGATTGCTAAAACTTTAATTGTATTCCCTTGCTCTCCAGGTGGGCGCCAGATTGCTAAAACTTTAACTGTATTCCCTTGCTCTCCAGGTGGGTGCCTGATTGCCAAAAGTTTAACTATATTCCCTTGCTCTCCAGGTGGGCGCCTGATTGCTAAAACTTGAACTGTATTCCCTTGCTCTCCAAGTGGGCACCTAATTGCCAAAACTTTAACTGTATTACCTTGCTCTCCAGGTGGGAGCCTGATTGCCAAAAGTTTAACTATATTCCCTTTGTTACTTTAAACTATTTTCCCTTGAAACCTGTGCTATCTTCTTTTAAAACTTTAACTGTATTACCTTGCTCTCCAGGTAGGCACCTGATTGCCAAAATTTTAGCTGTGTTCCCTTGCTCTCCAGGTGAGCGCCTGATTTCCAAATCTTTAACTGTATTCCCTTGCTCTCCAAGTGGGCACCTGATTGCCAAACCTTTAACTGTATTCCCTTGCTATCTAGGTGGGCACTTGATTGCTGAACTTGAACTCTCTTCCCTGAAACTTTAGGCGCTTCCCCTTGTTCTCCAGGTAGGCGCCTGACTGCTGAAACTCAAACTGCTTTTCCCTGAAACTTGAGCTATTTTCCCTTGTTCTCCATGTGGACGCTTGATTACCAACATTTGACTTGTACCCTTTCCTCTAAAACTTGAATTGGTTTCCCTTGTTTTCCAGGTGGGCGCCTGATTGCAGACACTTGAACCATCTTCTCTTGCTACTTAGAACTGTTTTCCCTTGAAGCTTGAACCATTTTCCCTTTTTCTCCAGGTGGGCGCCTGATTGCCAAGCTTGACCCGCTTTCCTTTGAACTTGTGTTGTCTTCCCTTGTTCTTCAGGTGGGCGCTTGATTGCAACAAAACAGACAAAACAAAAGAAATTTTTCTGCCCTAGTTTGATATTTGGGGACATCTGTGAGTGTTAACCAATTCTTGTTATCAAAATAAGTTCTAAGCTAAATTCCCTTATCCTGAAAAATTTCAAACCAAGTCTCATTTCAAAAGTGAAAAACTTAAATGCTAAATTATACTTCCCAAAAGTAAAACTCTTGTCAGACCTTGTCACTTGCGAGGGTCTCAGAACTTACTAAATCCCGTTATCCAGGAGGGTACTAGAAACTTACTGCTGAGCCTGTCTGGCACCTGCTTTCTTCACGGAGGGTTTCTCCGGAACAAACAAAATTTCCTGCCCCTATTTCAATCAAAGAAAACTTGTGAGTTTAAACATGGTAGTTGGTTTGAAGCCTTAACTTTGAGGGCGATTGCTCCTTCACTTCCCATGATAATTTCAATTTCAACTCGAAAGACCTTGCCTGTTTATTGGCTGACCACTTTCTCTGTCACCCTTATCACGGAAAATACCTCTGATCCGTTCAAACCCAATACCATTCATCTATTGCATTGCGCTCATGCATTGATATATACTGAACCTGTGTGTATCACATGAATCTAATAGCACGTCAATTGCCACCCACTCAGTGCGTATGCTGTTCTTTCCTGACTTAACCCACTGGCCTTGGCCTTGAGTTCTATTACTCCTTCACTTGCCATGATAACTTTGATTTTCGCTTGGAAGACCTTGCTTGTCACTGGTTAACCACTTTCTTTGTCAATCTTATCATAGAAAATACCTTTGATCCGTTCACCCAACACCCTCTATCTATTGCATTGTTCATGAATTGACATATACCAAACCTTTGTATTTTACATGAATACCAAAGCACATTGATTGTTACAACTCAGTGCGCACGCTGTTCTTTCCTGACTTATGCCACTTTGATGCACTAGCCAGATCCCGTTTGTGCAATTGGAAAGCTGGTGGCAAATTTTGAAGTCATTTCTCACTTGTTCTAACCAAACAGACTCAGGGAGAGAAAGTAAACAAGACAAGAGGAACATAGTAAAGGACAATGGAAAGAGATGATTCCTAACAAGAAAACTACAAAGTAGAAACTTATCAGATGTGGATATCGACTCTAATGACCATGACATGCACCTTTGGGTTAAGTGGCCTAATCTGTCAAGCAAGTCTGATGCTCAACTCTTGTTATACCCCTAAACCGTGAAACTGGGCTTGAATGCTCCGATTATCCTATCTGACCCACGATCCTTATTCGACTTGTAGTGCCAGAAGGGTTTTCACCATCAAGCCTTTCTCATTTTGTTCTTTCTCTCAACTCATCGTCGCCTTGTGGTGCCTGTGAAGGTTTCACCGATAAGACTCTCTCATTTTGTTCTTTTTCTTTTTATTTCCTCTAATTCTGTAGATGACTAGGCATTGACCATTGTAAAAACATCATATGTTTCTGGCATGTTTAGCTCGGCACTCTCAAAGATTATCTGGGAGGTCTTTTTTGGACTGTAATGTGGCTTCTGGACAGGGTTAGAAAGAAAGGATATCATAGAGGCTCAAAATTACTAAGACAACAGGATTAATTTATTTACAACTTTTGGAATCCATTTTAAAAACTTTTCCCCAATTTCTAAAATAAGAGAATTTGATTCTTTCTTTTTTCTTTTTTTGAAATGGAATTTCTAAGGAAAACTATCCCACTCTTGGCTTTGTGGGATTATGAAATATTTTATTTGGTATGACCAAACCGGTGAGGAGGTGTGAACGACTAGCTGTGGTGGGCACGAGGAGAGGTAGAGGGAGACCTAAGAAGTATTGGGGAGAGGTGATTAGGCAGGACATGGCGCGACTTAGGATTACTGAGGACATGGCCCTTGACAGGGAATTGTGGAGGTTGAGCATTAAGGTTGTAGGTTAGGGGAAGTTGTGAATATTTCTGCAGCGCACTAGAGTGAGACTAGCCAGTTAGGAGTTTGTCTTAGGATGCTACTGGTCAGCTACTGATGCAAGGCTTTATCGGCTGGATGTTATCATACCTTCCACCTTTCATCTTTTTAGTATTTATATATTTCCTACATTTCTTATATTACTGTTATTTTGTAGTTTATGTTATTTTGTGTTATTTTATTATGAGTCAATTGATCGTACTAATATATCGTCTCTTATTACTTTCTTGAGCAGAGGGTTTCCTGGAAACAGCCTCTCTGCCCCTCGGGGTAGGGGTAAGGTCTGCGTACATATTACCCTCCCCAAACCCCACTTGTGGGATTATACTTGGTTGTTGTTGTTGTTGTTGTTGTTGTTGTTGTTGGTATGACCGAACTGTAAGGATGCCTACATATCTTGTGGTGACAAGAATCAGGTCAAACGTAGTTCACAAAACTACTTATTGTTACTATTTTCCTTCTCTTTTTTCCTTTTTTTTCTTTTTCTTTTTCCTTTTTTTTTGTATGACTCTAACTTGATTCCAAAAGAGAGGAGGTCAAAGAAATCAGTATAGGCTCAAAAGGGGATCGGTATAAGTGTTTGCATAGCTGAAAGAGGGCTTCCCAAACCTTGAAAATGCCAAGTACAACATATGCAACCTGAGGATAAAAATTGAAGATCATGCACAGTATTTATTTTGCGAATTCGGCATTGATATCATTGGTATGCCTTCCACTTTTCTTTAGCACCTTGTCAAATACAGAACCCTCGTTGGGTGATTCCCTCTTCATAATGGATATCCTCCGTCAATTCGGAGAAAACTTTCTTGACTTTATCTTGTAAATTGAGATGCACTTGAACTCAAAGTTGCTTGTTTCAAATTGTCCGAGATGTACTCTCCTTTAACGAATTCTTGTTACCCCATTAACTTACTAAATTATCTGCCCCAGTTTCACACAATTCGGGCTTTAAGCAATCTCAGAATCTCTTTACTTAGTTCCCTCAAATGTCCCTATCATCTTCAAAATTGTTTCATTGCTTCATGTTTAGACTAACTTTTAAGACCGGGCCTAGAATGTGCGTGCATGTCATGTCACTAGAGTCAGCAGGAAAAGAACTATAAAAGGAAAAGAGAACTAAACAAACACTGACTAGAAATAACAAAAAACAGGAAATTGCATTAGACAGATGTTGAAAGGGTTTGGACAACAAAACAAGTAAAATAAGCTGGGATTACAACCCTGGAACAAAACTAGATAACACTAAACGAGCTACTATGACTAAACAAACTAAGCAAAATAAAATGATAGAAGAGTTTGAGTCACAAGACAATATCCGGATTACAACCCTAAAAATAACCCGGACAATAGAAATGACAACAAAATAAATCACCAAGACTCCTCCCCGGCTAGCCAAGAGATGGAGCATCTTTCCAATTACCAAGCTTGGCATCTTAGCCATTGAGTTCCATATAAATATTACTAGGATCTTCACAAGCCTCCATCATATTGACTTTAGCAAATTGCGTTTGGGTCCCTTTTGCCGGCTCGTCTTAGATCAAACTCTGATAGCGCTGAAAGATTTGCAGTATATGGACCTCCGAGGATCTCAGAAGAATTCTCACATTTCTTTTTAAAACAAATCATACCCACCATATGCGTCTCATTATGAACAGGTGATGGACTTTGGCTAGTGTCTACTGCATCTGGATTTTGCATGACAATGTCACCTGCATCAATAAGCTTCTGAATTGCTTTTTTCAGATGCCAACACTTTTCTGTGCTGTGACCCGGGGTATCAGAGCAATATGCGCACCTTTGAGAATAATAAAAATTCTTTGGAAGAGGGTTCGACATTTTTATCTGAATCGGCTTCAACATGTCTAATTGCCTCAACCTTTGGAACAAACTGGCATATGATTCTCTAATGGGAGTGAAAGTCTTTTCCTTTTGCTTTTGCCTTTTCATCTTGTACTCTAGCCTCGGTTGGAACCTTTTGCGGGTAGGTGGTTGATATGATTGAGGGGGCAGGTAAGACATTTGTGGAAGTTGTGCAGGCCATCGCGGACCTCGTTGGTGTAGAACATATGGTGGTGCATTGTGGATGAAGTACTGGGAAGGTAATGTCCGACTTTTGGGGTTTTGTGGAGAGAACTAGCATTGGGGAGGAATATCTAGATCACAAGGATATCCATGGGGTCGATGTCGAGGCTGAAAACATTGAGCAGGAATGCCCACTGGATCCTGTCGTTGGCGTGACTCAACAACATCTTTTCAATTTCTCTTTCTTCCATCCAAACTTACTGAGATGTTCTGAATGTCTTTTGTAGTGTCTTTCAATGCAGAATAACTCATGATTTTGCATGACTTGATTCCCTCTTCTACCATCTCCCCCATTTTTACCACATCATTGAAAGGTTTACCCAACGCCGGGATCAAATGACTGAAGTAGGTGGGCCCCTGGGCTTGTAGGAAAAGCTCAACCATTTCTTCTTCACCAATCGGGGGCTGACCCGAGCAGCTTGTTCCCTCCATCTGAGCCCAAACTCCCTAAAACTTTCCTCGGGTTTCTTTTCCATCTTAGATAGGGAGGAGCGGTTTGGGATAATGTCTAGAATGTACTAAAAGTGTCGAACAAAATCCTGAGCCATGTCGTCCCATGCATGCCACTTATTAACATCTTGACCAATATACCATTGCAAGGCTGCCCCAGTCAAGCTCTCACTAAAATATGTCATCAACAAATTATCTTTCCTGCCAACACTACTTATTTCACTGTAGTAACCTCTTAGATGGGCTACTAGATCTCCACGTCCATCATATAAGGCATTTAAGACCCTTTCAGCTTTCTGGATAGCTCATCTCGCCCTCTTTTCCTATGAACTTTTCATTTTCAACATGAGGCTCATTCCAAAGGCTTTGATTGTATGAGACAGGAACCTTGTGGGCAACCTCTAAGGAGTAATATTGGGTATCATGGGCTTTGAGTGGATGTTCATTGTCGGATCTATGAAGGAAAGATTGTTGAGAAGTTGCGATCATGAGGATAGTGGATATGACAGGAGGGCAATTTTGGGGAGAGGTAATTGGAGGATGAGTGATGGAGCTAATAGGGTAGTTGGGAAAGCTGTGATAAGCGGATGGATCTGGAGAGTATGGGGGATCATCTGGCACTATGGCCAGAGTTTGGGTAAGGGTATCATCTAAAAAGCTAGGTGGTGGCGGGGATGGTGCCTTCCCAGTCATCCAAGCCCAATACATGTCTGCAATGTGTTGTCTTAATATCCTTACCTCTTCAACGAACCCATTTCCATGTTCAACCAATTGCTTTTGGGCACCAGTACCAACCAACTCAATTCCGTTGCCGTCTGCCATTGCCTTTCGACTTTATGTTGTAGAGAAGAGTTACCACATTAAGAACTACAAACCAACCACCTTTCTGTTATGAAGATGAAGTCATCACGTTAGCGTTAGGGCATTTAACATAAGATAATCTCACTTTATGTGCAATGCACCTAGCCACAGTTATCAGTTCTAAAATGACTTCGAGGGTACGAAGGTCAGTTGGCATCATCTCAATTTGTTCATTTCAATCCTCTCTTTCTTTTCTTTTCTATCACTTCTTGGCTTGCTCATTTTCCTTCCCTTTTTTTCTAAGTACCACTCTTTTTTTTCCTCTCATTTCTCACATCCCATAATTTCACCCCTTTTTTTTCCTTCTTTTTTTGATTTTTTTTATTTTTTTAAGATAAAAAAGATAATTCGATTGAACCCTATGTAGGTTGCCTACGTATCATGACGCCGCATGAATCAGATCTTTGCGTAGTTCGGGAAGATCGGGAATAAAGAAAACAAACTAACGTCTTTTTTTTTTAATTTTCAAGACTTAATGTTCTAGAACCTATTCTAAACTTGAACATATTATTTTGAAGCAAATACTCTTTGGAAAATTATTAAGGCAAAATTCTAGAAGAGAAAAATATTTTTTGACTTTTTTTAGGAAGGAAATCTAAAAAATAAATTAAAGAAAAATATTTTGAATTTTCGTTTGATATCTTGAAAGAAAGATTTCGAACCAAGAAATGAAAAAGATAAAAATATTTTTGGATTTCAGTTTGACTACCTATGGGAGAAACTCTGAAAATAAAACCAAGATAAAGTATGTTGTTGTTTTTTACTTCTATGTACAATGTCCTAAAGTTCTAGTAAAAATAAAACGAATTTTTTTTTTCATTTTTCGTGAATTTCTCAAAGAAGAACATCAAAAGAATTTTTTTTAATGGATTTTTGGAATTATATCTTAAAGAAAACTTTCAAAGAGGTACTAAAAGAAAATTCTTTTTTTTTAATTTACGCTTAATATACTAAAGGAAATATACAAGCAATTTTTATTTTGAGTTCTAGATATTAACTTCCAAAGGAAAATCACAAAAGATTTTTTGAACTTCTAGAGTTAGTATTCTAAAGAAAACATCTAACAGAAATATAAAAATGCAACATCTCTTTTTTTTGAATTTTTGATTTATTACACATCTTTTTTCAATAGGAAATACAATAACAAAAGACTCGACATTACTGTACAAAACTAGAAGGTAAAAGACGACATAAAAAGAAAAACAGACTCAAAACATAAAAATAAAAAATAAAAATCTCCTTAAGCAACTCCGGGGTGCAACGGTCCTGACCAGATGGTCCTGGGGGTCTGTCATGCTCAAACTCTGGTAAGTAAGTCCACACCTGTATGAGAAAATTAAAACCAAATAAAGTTAAAGACCTAGAATGCTATGTGAGACAATAACCCTTCATGTTGGACACATGCAAGACATGATTGTGACTATTTTTCTAAAATTAACCTATGTGGCTAAAAGTGGCTAAAACTGCAAGATTTGGCTAAGACCCCGCGAAACCAAGAACCTAAGACTCACTAGAAAGACTGGACCCTATGTGGGTTGCCTACGTATCACGCCCCGAAAGACGAGAATCAGGTATGCGTAGTTCAGGCAGATTGGATACGGGCGAGAAATAAAAAAATAACTAATTCCGAGAAACTATTTTTTTGTCTTTTCCTTGAAAATGATGAAACATGTAAAATCTTTTTTTGGATTTTTCTTTTCCCCTTTTTTTCCTTTTTTTTTGAAAATGATGGGAAAGTGCAAATTCTTTTTAGAATTTTCATGTTTTTTTTAAAACAAAAATGTGACAGAAAACATAATTGGGCCCTACTTGCTTTATTTTCACACTTCACTATTTTTTTTTCTTTTTTTTCATTTGCCCTCAACTATTATTGGTCCTCCAAATGACCCTTTTACCCTTGAAGAAATGCAGCATGTAGCATATAAGATGCATCAAGATGGTCTGTTATATTTGGGTATTGTGACGACCCGGCCAGTCGTCTCATGAGTTGCCACTCCGATTTTCCCATTTCTACTTCTTTATGCTTTATTTATCCGTGTTATGTGATATCAGGTTGGTCGGATCGAATCCAGAAGGAATTTGGTAAGGTTTGAGACACTTAGTCTCTTTTGAGGGATCTTAAGTTGGAAAAGTCAATCGAATGTTGACTTATGTGTTAGAGGGCTCGGAAGTGAATTCAAATGGTTTTGTTAGCTTCTGGAGGTGATTTGTGACTTAGGAGTGTGATCGGAATGAGTTTTGGAGGTTCGGAGTAGATTAAGGCTTGAATTGGTGAAGTTGATATTTTAGCGATTTCCAATCGATAGGCGAGATTTTGATATAAGGGTCGGAATGGAATTTCGAGAGTAGCAGTAGTTCCGTTGTATCATTTGGGATATGTGTACAAAATTTCAGGTCATTCGGACATGGTTTGGTTGGGTTTTTTATCAAAAGCGTAATTTGGAAGATTTTAGAAACTTAGGCTTGAATATGATGTGTTTTGGGTGATTTGATGTTGTTCAAGATGTTTTGATGATTGAAAAAAGTTTGAATAAGGTTTTAGGATATGTTTGTGCCTTTGGTTGAGGTCCCGGGGGCCTCGGGTGAGTTTCGGGTGGTCAACCGGATCATTTTGAAGTTTGAAAAATTGCAGATTTTAAGTTCCAGCAGTTACAGACATTTTGGTCTTCGCGTTCGCGAGAGGACCCTCGCGTTCATGAAGAGTCTACTGAGGGAGGTGGAAGTTTAGCCTTCGCTTTCGCGAGGCAGGTGGCGCGTTCACGAAGGGCTGC
Source organism: Nicotiana sylvestris (assembly GCF_000393655.2). NCBI lineage: Eukaryota > Viridiplantae > Streptophyta > Magnoliopsida > Solanales > Solanaceae > Nicotiana > Nicotiana sylvestris. The sequence continues at coordinate 63,798,821 of NC_091058.1, forward strand.
GAGGTTGTGCATCGCGTTCGCAGGCGTGTAGTCGCGTTCGCATAGAAGGAATTGAAAGGTCAAGCTTCAGTGGAAATTAACCCATCGCATTCACGATGGAAGGATCGCATTCGCGAAGGATCATCCGGGAAAGCATCGCGTTCACGTGGGTTTTATCGCGTTCGCGTAAGAGGATTATGGTCAACACTATTTTTGTGCTTCGCGAACGCGAGGCTTTGACCGCGTTCGCGAAGAAGGAAATTAAGGCCTGGGCAGAATGTTTTTAACTCGTCTTGTCCGCAATTTTGGGGATCATTTCCTCCATAGCTGGTCGTTTTTGAAGATTTTTGAAGGAGATTGAAGAGGGTTCGAGGGGAATCACTTGGAGGTAAGATTGCTGGACTAAAAACTCGATTATTATGTGAATTTCATCTAGAAAATCATGGAATCTAAGCTTAAAATTGATGAACTATGGCTTGAAATTGGAGACCAAACATTTGGGATTTGAAGAACCATTTGAGGTCGGATTTGAGAACTTTTGATATGTATGAACTCGTGGGAAGATTAAGAATCAATTGGTGTAAAAATTTCTGAATTTTGAGACGTGGGCCCGGGGTCGGGTTTTGGTAATTTCGGGATTTGTGTCATTTATTGATTGTTTTCGCTTGGGCTTCATTCCCTTAGCATATTTTGACGTCCTCGTTCTGATTATGGATAATGGAGGCCGATTCAAGGGGCAAAGGCATCGCGAGCTAGAGATTTAGCCGGTTCGAGGTGAGTAATGATTGTAAATGATGTTTTGAGGGTTTGAAACTCCGGATTGCACATCGTAGTGCTATATTGAGGTGAGGCACATGCTTGATGACGAGCATGGGTCGTGCACTATTGGAGATTATGACTTGGTCCATCCCGATTGATGATTTTACCGCGTATTTGATTGAAAACTATTTGCTATCATCATTATTTGGGCTGAATTCCATATTTGGGCCTAGTGCCAACTATTTGAACCCTTCGGGGATTTTTATTGATATTTCCTCACGGTTTTGACTTTATACTTAAACTCAGTCATGTTATTTTCCACTGTTTTACTACTCAGCCATGTTTACTCAGTTTTAATACTTAAGTGATATTTTAAAGGATGTTTGGGCTGAGAAACACTGTTTTACTATTGCCCGAGAGGCTTGTGAGGATTTTTGACTAAGTAAGGCCTGGGGACTATGTTGTAAGGAAACACTGATATTGATTTGAGGCCGAGGGCCTGAGATATGTACGCCACGAGGTGGCTTGATTGATATGAGGCCGAGGGCCTAGTTTGATGCCGCGAGATGGCTTGTTATTGCGCTTGGTCCATAAGGGGCCCCTCTAGGAGTCTACACACCCCTAGTGAGCGCGGGTACCCATTGTGATGTGAGATTAAGCCCGAGGGGCTGGTATTGTTTTGAGATGTTGCCTCAGATTTATTGATATTGTGCCCAAAGAGCGAACTTCTAATTGTTTACTTTGCCTTAACTGTCTGTCAATTACTTGTTTACTTGTTGAAAAAGGGTTGTTACTTAACTTTTCGCTGGTTTGCTGCTTTTAAATGGTTTTACTGCTTCATTATAGAATGTCTTGTGCCTTACGTGTTTTCTTACGTTCAGTCGTTATATACATTTGTTACTCACTGAGTTGGAGTACTCACTTTACTCCCTGCACCCCGTGTGCAGATTTAGGCGTAGCTGGTCCCACTCCCGAGTTCTGATTCATTCCAACTTTAGGCGGATCTCGAGGAATCTTTAGGTAGCTTATGGCGTTCGCAGCCCTTATCTTCCTCCCTATCTCTTTTCCTTTATGTCCTTAGTTCAGAATTTACACTCTATAATTACATTTGAGGATTCCGTGTTGTTAGATGCTCGTGACTTGTGACACCCCGGTTAGGGCTGTGTTGGGTTGTACTTCCGCATTTTTATCAATATTATCTGGTACTTCATATTATTAATCATGTCTTAGACTGTTTTACTGCTATTTTAACTATTTAATTTCGAATTGGAAATAGTTGGTTGGCCTTGTCTTCACGAGAGACGCCATCACGACCGGGTCCGGGTTAGGGTCGTGACAAGCTGGTATCAAAGCCTAGGTTACATAGGTCTCACAAGTCATGAGCAGGTTTAGTAGAGTCTCGCGGATTGGTACGGAGACGTCTGTATTTATCCTGGAGAGGCTGCAGAACCTTTAGGAAAAACATCATATTCTTGAAATTCTTGTCGTGCGAACATGTTGATCCGAGTACTGAACTTTTGTTATTGTATTCCCTCACAGATGGTGAGGACACGCGCTATCGAACAGGGTGGACGACCACCAGTACCACCAGTTGTGGCCACCAAAGGCCGAGGACGCGACCGTGGTCGTGGTAGGGGCAGAGCAGCTAGAGCAGCACCTGCATATCCACCAGCTGCGCCAGTTCAGGATCAGGTCCCAGTTGTGGATGCTCCTACAGCACCAGCTCAGGCACCAGCTGTGCCCATTGTGATTCTGGGTCTTCAGGAGGCCTTGGCTCAAATCTTATCAGTTTGCACTAGCCTAGCTCAGGCGGTTTCAGCCACTACAGCCGCAACTACTTCTCAGGCCAGGGGAGGCAATCAGACTCCCGCCGCTCACACACCTGAGTAGGTCGTGTATGGACTCCAGAAGCCAGGGGCGCATCCAGCCCAGCCGGTTGTAGCTGCTCAGGATTATGTAGTTCCTGCCATGCTGGAGGACGAGCAGCGTTGGTTGGAGAGGTTTGGTAGACTTCAGCCTCAGTCATTCAGTGGTGCAAAGGGCGAGGATGCCCGGGGTTTTCTGGACAAGTGTCAGAGGATGCTTCGTACAACAGGTATTCTGGAGACCAGCGGGATCGCATTCACTACTTATCAGTTTTCAGGAGCTGCTTTCACTTGGTGGGAGGATTTTGAGAGGTGTAGGCCTGTTGGTGTAGCACCCCTTTCCTGGCAACTGTTCTCCATTCTCATTCTGGAGAAGTATGTGTCGCAGTCTCGCAGAGAATAGCTGCGTAGGCAGTTTGAGTGGTTGCGTCAGGAGGAGATGACCGTGTCGCAGTATGAGTTGAGGTTCTCTGAGTTGGCTTGTCATGCTATCTAGTTGGTCCCGACAGATAGAGCGAGGATTAGGAGGTTTGTTAATGGTCTTATTAGTTCTATATTCTCATGACCAGGGAGAGGGTGACTGGTGCTACGTTCGAGGAGGTTGTGGATATCGCCCGTGAGATTGAGTCTGTTTGTCCCCAGGAGCGAGAGGAGAGGGAGGCAAAGAGGCCTCAAGGATGTGGCGGTTACAGTGGTACTCCTTCGAGGGGTCAGTTTCAGCACGACAAAGGTCGTCCATTCAGGCATGCTCAGCTAGCTCGCCTAGGTTATTGTGGGGCATCTTCGGGTCATGGTTATCATGGTTCTCAGCAGGGCCAGTCATCACCTAGTGCCCTCCCAGCTCAGAGTTCGACCCGTGCTCCATCAGTTCAGGGCTCTTCTATGCCAGTGCATCTGCTAGTCACACCGGTGCGAGGGGTTCCCTTTAGTCCCTTCTCCAGCACCTGGGAGTTGTTTTGAGTGTGGTGATATGGGTCACATATGGAGGTAGTGTCCTTGTCGTTTTGCTAGTTCATCCTAGAAGAGGGGCAGTCATCAGCTTCAGCGCCAGTTACTTCATCACCACCCGCCCAGCCAGCTAGGGGTGGAGGCCAGTCAGCTAGGGGTCGCCCCAGAAGGGGAGGTCTATCAGGTGGCGGTCAGGCCCGTTTCTATGCACTCCCAGGCAGACCCGATGCTATTGCTTAAGACGTTGTTATTACAGGTATTGTTTCAGTCTGCCACAAAGATGCCTCTATATTATTTGATCCTGGTTCCACCTTTCCTTATGTGTCATCATACTTTGCTCGTTATTTGGGTACACCCGGTGAGTTTCTTGCTTTACCTATCCATGTATATACCCCGGTAGGCGATATTGTTGTTGTAGACCGTGTGTACCAGTCGTGTGTGGTGACTATTGGGGGTTTGGAGACCCGAGTGGATTTATTACTATTGAGAATGGTGGATTTTGATGTCATCTTGGGCATGGATTAGTTATCTCCGTGTTGTGCTATTCTAGACTGTCATGCTAAGACAGTCACATTGGGTATACCGTGTGTGCCACGGATCGAGTGGCGAGGTATGACTGATTATGTTCCCAGTAGAGTGATCTCATTCTTAAAAGCCCAGCGTATGGTTGGGACAGGTTGTCTTTCGTATCTAGCATTTGTGAGGGATATCGGAGCTGAGGCTCCCAGTATTGATTTTTTCCCAGTTGTGAGGGAATTTCCCGATGTGTTCCCTGCAGACCTGCAGGGCATGCCACCAGATAGGGATATTGAGTAAGGCCGAGAGGCTTGTGAGGATTTTTGACTGAGTAAGGCTGATGGCCTATGTTGTGAGGAAATACTAATACTGATTTGAGGCCCAGGGCCTGAGATATGTACGCCACGAGGTGGCTTGATTGATATGAGGCTGACGGCCTAGTTTGATGCCACAAGATGGCTTGTTATTGTGCTTGGGCCATAAGGGGCCCCTCCAGGAGTCTGCACACCCCCAGTGAGCACGGGTACCTATTGTGATGTGAGATTGAGCCCGAGGGGCTGGTATTGTTCTGAGATGTTGCCCGAGGGGCGGATTTGTTGATACTGCGCCCGAGGGGCGAACTTCTAATTGTTTACTTTGCCTTAACTGCCGGTCAATTACCTATTTACTTGTTGAAAAAGGATTGTTACTTAACTTTTCACTGGTTTGCTGCTTTTAAATGGTTTTACTGTTTCATTATAGAATGCCTTATGCCTTACATGTTTTCTTACTTTCAGTCATTATATACATTTGTTACTCACTGAGTTGGACTACTCACTTTACTTCCTGCACCCCGTATGCAGATTCAGCCGTAGCGGGTCCCGCTCCCGAGTGCTGATTCATTCCAGCTTCAAGAGGATCTCGAGGAGTCTTTAGGTAGCTGTTGGCGTTCGCAGCCCGAAGCTCCTCCCTATCTCTTTTCCTTTATGTCCTTAGTTGTGTATTTACACTCTGTAATTACATTTGAGGATTCCGTGTTGTTAGATGCTCGTGACTTGTGACACCCCGGTTAGGGCTGTGTTGGGTTGTACTTCCGTATTTTTATCGATATTATCTGGTACTTCGTATTATTAATCATGTCTTAGACTGTTTTACTGTTGTTTTAACTGTTTAACGTCGAATTGGAAATAGTTGGATGGCCTTGTCTTCATGAGAGGCGCCATAATGATTGGGTCCGGGTTAGGGTCGTGACAGGTACACTTACCCTAGACGGACCCAACCCCTGTGTTGAGTCCCCGAAGTCAAATGCACGTGATGCAAACAAACGTTCTTACTAGGGATCCGACATGAGGCTATATTATTCTAGGTTTAAAAACCTGGGTTTATTTGTTCTAGACCTGGCTTACCCTAGCAAACAGCTCAAGCCGAGGGGGGCAACATATCGGGAATACATAAGTTTCACAGGCTTTGCAACTTGTTCAAACTTCGTTCTAATATTGGGATATGACTCTAATAGAAGAGAAGTCACACAAAGCGCACACTTCCCAGATGATTTAGAAGACTCAGAGAGAGGAGGGTTTCGTAACAGTTTTTATACAATTCACACAATATCAAAGCGGTAAAAAGTGACATTTAGCACATTAGGCTCAAACACGTAAAAATCAGATAATAAATAAAGCCAACTATAATAGATATTCTAAGCTCGAATTCTGAACCCTGAACCGGAAGTTCTGGGTTCTTTTCCCCAACAGAGTCGTCGGAGCTGTCACACCTTCTTTTTCTACCACGAGAAGGGGTATAAGGGAGTTTTTTTCCAAGTTAAGTGACAATCGAAATGAGATTATTTATTTAAAATCAGAGTCACCACTTGGGATAATTTATGGTGTCCCAAGTCACCGGTTTAAAATCCCGAATCGAGGAAGTTAGACTCTAATTATGGTTCGCAAAACATAGAAATCCAGGTAAGGAATTCTATTAATCTGGGATAAGGTGTTAGGCATTCCCGAGTTCCGTGGTTCTAGCATGATCGCTCAACTATTAACATTGGCCTAATTATCTAATTAATTACATATTTTAAACCTACGTGCATTTTTAACTTTCTAGCCGCTTTTAATGTCTTTTAGGAAAATTCATGATTGCCATACACTTGTTTATTTTTGAAAACACATCGTAGACCACGCTACATGAAATGTACCCGCGGTTTGGGACATATTTATTTTATTTAACATTATTGGAAATTGAAGTCGGGTCACATTAAATGCACACCCGGATTTATAACATGTTTATTATTATTATTATTATTCAAAATTATGGCAGGGTCACATGAAATGCACACCCGAGACCCTTTAATCTAATTTGATGTAGTTTAGCAATCCAATTTCTATACTGTGACAAATCATGTTCAGCTATAACCAATTCTAGTAAACACGAGCAGATAACTGAGCGAGCAAATTCAAAACCATGGAGAACAATTATAGAAACAACGGGATCATATCACAAAACAAATAATTAACATTAAGCTTGAATAAAACAAATAGAGAATGAAAGAGTTGAACCTCAATATAGCCGGAAAATTGATTGTTTCATTTTTTTGAACTCAAAAATGTGATGAATGGGAACCCAAATCGGCACCGAAAATCTATTAATGGAATCAATTGAAGCGGTTAACTGGTCACGTGACGGAAACAATGTAGACCAGCTAATTCATCTCCATCCAATAAATTTTGTAAATCATCTATAACATCTAAAGCTCTAGCACAATCTGCAGATGCAACAAGCAACTCGAGAGTTGATAGAGCTTGATCAACATATAGTATAAACTTCAACTTGTCCTGTAGCGAAATCAATTCACTCCTCTGTACATTCAAATCCTGCACCTTTCTAGCAGACCCCACCAAATTGCCCTCCAAGAGCCTTATAGTCTCATTTAATTCCCTTATCCTATCACACCCTTCAACAATCTTCGAATTCAGATCCTCTAACTGCCCTTGTGCCTCGAAAACTGAATTTGAACGCAAGGAAATCTCCCTGACCAAATGCAATTCCACTACATCCAAATACTGTGACAGCTTCTCCTGCATAACCGAATTTTCAACAGTGGTCCTAAACGGGCAGGCAACTTTAAACATAGCACCATCCTCTAACTCAAAATCCTCTTTGAAGTATAGTGCGGGGACTTCCATGAAGAAAGCAACGAGAGCATTTTGGTCATTTTGGTCGTCGAGGGACTCAAATCTCGTATGCTGTTGAATGTCGTGGAAACGGGCATACGGGTCAGATATTGGTGAGAGGGGTCTGCCTCTAGTTTGGTTTTTATGGCGAGGGTGGTCATTTTTGTGTGGCGAAGAAGGTCGGCTGCTGCTTGGTCGGTAAACGGCGTGAAGGCTGCCGGTGAGTTGAAGAAGAATACGGGGTCAACGGCTTGTTGTTGTGTGTGTTAAAAATGGCGGTAAAGCTATGAGGTGAAGTCAGCAGCTGCAACTACTTAGGTCTGGTTGTTGTCTGAAGCTCAAGCCATGGAGGGGTGGGAGAGATCGGCGTTAGGGTCTGCTTCTAGAATGGGGTCGTCGGGTTTTTGGTGGTCTCCTTGAAGAAGAAGACCTTCAGGTTGGGGGGCTTGTTTTTGTTTTTGCAGCTAATTTGTATCTTAGTTTAGGGTGTATTTTTGTGTATTCTTCAGCTCTTCTCATTTAGGGTCCCTAGGTTAGCTTTTGTAGGTTCTTTTTAGGTTAAGGGGTATGGGCCTAGGAATTATGGGCTAGGTCTGAATATTAAGCTTAAAAATGGGTTGTTTGAGCCCGAATTTTATTCTCTCTGTGAACGATACTAAAATACGACCTCATTTACTAATTAATCTTATTTAAGTAAAATAACTACTAAAATAATACTAACCGTTAAACAAAACTATTTTTTTGATATTTTCAAATATCGTACTATTTTTGTATATATTTTTTAGTTAAATTTATGGAAGATACGTAAACTAAAATATTTTTGTAATTTTTATTTTTTGTGACGAAATGAAGTAAAAGAGTCAAAATTAGTTGAAATAGTGACATTAGGCCTAAACTAAATATTTACATGCTAAAATAGGTGAAATCTCGGGGAGGGTCAAAAATCACATGTCTACAATTACTCCTCAATATATATCACCCTTATTCCTCCTGTTGCGGCGTGCAACCCGATCCCACCTGTCCACTCTTATTACTCCTTGTTGCGGTGTGCAACCCAATCCCACCAGACAACATCAATTCTCCCTTATTCCCTGTCAATATATCAACAACCAGACATAGCTTAAAATCACCAACAACAACGATCAACAACCCAATCACAAGGATTTCTACCACCAAAAATATGAGTACACAACAACAAGAGAATTATGGAAAAAACAAGAAGCACAACAACCTTTACAAAAACAACAAGATATATAAGGCACGTGATAACTGCACCGGCAACCACAACAATTTGGACACATAGAATATATGCACGTGGTCATAGAGGAATTCACAGTTAAGAAAAAGCAAAATAATAATGAGGACAGTCACTTCAATTAAGGCAAATAAGGCCAAGCAACAAGTAAGAGTCAAAGGAAACCTAACAACATCGTATGGAGCATATAGAGATAAATCAAGCAATTAGGAAACTCAATCATATCGGAATACTTCCCACTTAATGAACATGAGGACCTAAGAACCCTAAAGGTAAATTTTCCACAAATAAGTCCGAGCACACACTCGTCACCTCGCGTGCACGGACTACAATTAGCATAAAAGGCTCAAATCCTACGGAGGATTCCCCTACACAAGGTTAGGCAAGATACTTACCTCAATCCAGTCAATTCAATACTCAATTTAGCTTTTCCTTTACCAATTCATCAACGCTCGGCTCAATCTAGCCAAAAAGGACTTAAATACATCAAGCAATGCAAGAGAAAACAATTTCAATTAACAAAGCTATGATTCATATACAATTTGGAAAGAGTCAACTCCTCGTGCCCGGACCTCGAAACCCGATAAAAATTACAAAAACCAAATAACTATTCCGATACGAGTTATCCATACAAAAATGATCTAATTCTAATACCATTTGGTCCCTCAAATCATCATTTTACATTTTTGAAAGATTTTACAATTTTCCCCAAATTTTCTTTTAGATTCTCATTTATTTGATGTTAAATCTAAGATATAATCACAAAATATAGTTGGAAATTGATTAGAGACACTTACCCAATAATTTGGTATGAAAATCTTCTCTCTAAATCGCCCACTCTCGGACATAGGTTTCAAAATATGAAAAAATGAAGCTAAATCCCGAAATGGGAATCTTAATACCAGCCTCAGATGTCGCATTTGTGACATCTGGATCGCAAATGAGACATAAGTATCGCAAATGCAAAGGCTGGCCAGCTCAGATCAGGTCGCAAATGCAACTCAAGTCTCGCAAATGCGAGTTCTGAGATGTTCGCAAAAGCGACAATTTTATCGCAAATGCGGAGCTGCTGATCGCAAATGCGATATTGTTGTTCACAATTCCGAACTCCCCTACCCCAACCTAGCATCGCAAATGCGAGAATGATCTCGCAAATGCGGTCATCACAAATGCGATGAAATCCTCGCAAATGCGGTGAAATCCTCGCAAATGCGAGATCTGAAACACTAGCACAGCTGAACCTCTTCTAACACTCTGAAAAGCATACAAATCTCACTCGAGCCCTCGAGGCTCTAAACCAAACACCCGTACAAGTTTGAATACATATCACAAGCTCTTTCGCGTGATCAGAACATCAAAATAACCTCTAGAACCACGAATCAGAGGCTAAAACTAATGAAAATCACTATGAACTTCAAGAACTTCTAGAATTGCAACCAAGCGTCCAAACCACAACAAATCAACTCCAAACGACACCAAATTTTGTAGGTAAGTCCCAAATGACATAACGGAGCTGTTATAACTTTAGAATTGCATTCCAATCTCGATAACACAAAAGTCAACTATGGGTCAAACTTCTCCATTTTCCAAACTTTAACTTTTCCAACTTTCGCCGAAATGCCTCAAATTACCCTAGGGGCCTCTAAATCCAAATCCGAAGCCAAATCCAAAATCACCATACAAATCTACTGACATCATCCAAAACTCATTCTGGAGCCGTTTACTCAAAAGTCAAATTCCGGTCAAATTCTTACAGTTTAAGCTTCCAAACTAGATTCCTTCCAATTCAACTCTGATTCATCCAGAAACAGAATCCAACCATGCATGCAAGTCGATATACATAATATGAAGCTGTTTGTGACCTCAAACTACCGAACCGGACACAATTGCTCAAAACGACCAGTCGAGTCGTTACAGCTCGATCCATTGTCAAACTTACAAATATTGTTATATCTTATTTCATAGACCTGGTTATCCATCTGCATGATTTTACTGCATCTAGGTAGGTCATATTGTACCATAACTCTTACTTCAATTTATCGTTACTGAGGTCTGCTACCAAACTCTAGGTTACTCTTGTTGCTTGTCCTATATGTATAAGTCTAAGTCCTGTAATGCTTCTTCCTTACCGTTCATCTTAAAAATGATTGCCAAATCTCATCTCATACTTTATAATTTTTATCCATCCATTATTGATTCACTTCAATGTTGATCGGCAATCTACTACCGATAACTTGAAACCTCTTACATAATACTAATACATTGTCACTGGGGCTACTTCTCATTGAGGATATCTGAAGTGATAGACTGATCCACCTGGGTGCAATACTATACTTTCATAACTGTATTTCATAGCATCCTAATGTGATTACCTTACGTGGGTATTTTAATCCCGTATAATTCATGAAATCTCTTTTTTTTCTTCAAATTATTACTCAATCGAAGGCCTAAACGTCATCCTTTATCTTTTGCAATTACACCTTCATTCTACTACCAGGGTAGCATTCCATCTATTCTAAATGTTATTAGTATTAGACTCCTTTGAGTTCATTCAGGCTATATGAAACTTTCTATAACTTAGACAAACCATCAGCTGTCTTATTTTCATGGGCTTAATCCCGAGGACTTATCTATTTTCATCACCTTCTTACTTGCTTTTTCTTATCCTTACTCCTGTCTCCCTAAAACCTTGTCTCTTTACCATACTTTAGCCTGCGACCTACACATATCTATTTATACCACTCGCAACCTTCCTTCAACTTTCTTGCACCATACATTTCTTTGTGTTATTCTGGAACATCAAGCGGGACATCACATCATCTCAAACTCTTCTTTACTCTATTAACTAGACCTCTCGATACCTAGAAATCATAGGCTGGAAGATATGTCACTGACGACGCCACTATCATTCCTGGATACTGAATCCCAGCACTTCTAGCCTTTTGTCCAAAGTATGGAAAATTCACAACCTTCTGTATTTGAGTATCTCGTACGTTATTCACCTTTACCTTACTTATCTTATAATATCCCATCACATCTTCTATATATTTCACAACCTCCCTTCCACATAAGTATAATTTACATCCACAACTTGGAGCTCTATTATAATACCTGCACCTCTGCTGCATACACAATCCGTTGGGAGCTTCATGCTAACTTCTTATGAGGCTGGTACTATTCTAACTAGCTTTATCATAGAGCCATTATAGAATATGGCTACTGTACTATCTCTCTTGTACCTCTTATATCTAAGAGTAATCCTACAATATTCTCAATCATGATTTCTATAATTTTTTGGGTCTAATAATCAGACTCCTAATTTACTTCGTTGATGTAACTCTTTAGTTTCTTTTTCCTTCTGATCAGCCTTTATGTAGGCTTAAGCTATCTTCCAATCTGGGGCTCCTGGTGTTAGTTATTACTTTATCCTTGCATATATGCTATGGAATATCCATGATACAATCTTCTAACAATTCAATCCTTTGTCTATGACCTGGGCTCAATTCTTTCTTTTAACTTATACAGGAATCTTCTGCGACTGTATGATTGTAAACATATACGCTGCTTGGATAATACCCAAAATCTTATGTGCGTTCATAATGTAACTAACTCTGGACCATTGATCGAATAATTCCTTTCGTTACTTCTTAGTTTTCTTTAAATGTAAGCAATTACTTTTCTGGTCTTTTTGTCCTCTTTTTGCGTGCATACTTAGCTTATCTTAGTTCCCAAGCATGCCAAAATTTTGTGCAATTCATATGGTCTCGAATATTACTTTTGGTTTTATTTCCCGCTCATTAGCCACGATAGGTACCATTTTTTTATGGAGTGCATACAACGTTGTTGTGAGACTGTTGTTATAAGACCATTTCCTCTTTAGGTTACTGAGCTTAGGTTGAAGACTTCTTCTTTATTTCCTCAGCTAGTCTTTCATTGTAGTACATAGGGAGGACCATCTAACTCTTGTAAATTTGCGAGCTTATTACATCGTATATTCGACGGAATTTTTGATGTCCTTCCTCGCCTATAATTATTTGTAGTTACTTACCTCCACACTCTTGTGCTTGTAGGGTTGTTTCTGAACTGATATTTTGATTTTCTTCCCAATGGCACTCTCTTTTATTTCTGTAACACTTATACTACACCTTTTAACTACCCAACTCCTATCTGAATATTTCTCAAGGATCACGATGTCATAACTGCAAGGCTGAATTCACTATATTGGGTTTTACTATGTTTATCTTGCATGATCTGTTGATTTGTCCGTATCCTCTAGTCTAGCCATAACTAGGCCCTTCCTGAATTAACTACTAACTACTCGTTGGCTCATTCTCATATCAACATTTCGCCTATTCTTTCTTGGGTCATTTCTTTTGTCTTAACTTACGTTCCTCACTAGCTCCTTATCTATCAATAACATCTCGGGCAGGAACCCTTACTTTCTCTCATTGACTTCGTGTTTGTATAATGTTCTGGAATCGTAGCATATACGTGTGAGCACGTGATTTTTGCCCTATATTAATTACTCCCATAGATTCAAGAAAATAAATTTTTCCCGTTATTTGCAATTTTTGTAGATTTTCATATGATTTTTGCTAATTGTTTGCATTTGTCCATGCATGTTTATTTTATTTAATTCATGAAAATATAAAAAATACATTACATTTTCATTTAGGATATGATTTTGCATTCTTGAAATAATTAGTAATTTAGTGTTTTATAAAAATAGAAAAATCACAAAAAATAACTTATTTTTGCATTTTTAAATTTTTAGTTTCGCATTTTGGTAGTTTTTTTTAATTGGGTATTTAATTAATTGTGTTAATTAATTTACTAAGATATTTGAGTAGGAATTAATTTAGGTTTATGTTGAATTTTAATTTTAATTTAAAAGAAATTAGAAAAAACTAATTTGAGGAGAAAGAAAAAGAATTGAATAAGAAGCCTGATTTTGGTCCATTTTTGTTTAAAATTTCATAGGCCCAAATATTTTGCCCTGAAACCTGTCCCATTTTTGGCCCAGACCCGCCCCAATCCGGTCCGCCCCAACTTAACACTAAACGACGTCGTTTCGTTTTGTTTTTTTTATCTGGACCGTTGATCTCAATTGATCGAACGGTCCAGAACTGACTTTGTCTTGATATATAAATGTCTGAACCACCCCCCCACCCTTATTTTTCATCTCTCCCATTACCCCAACCCTTCAGAGACCCCTCTTTAGAACCCTAGCCCGCCGCCCTAATTCCTACCACCATTAATGGTGGCGCCAACCCCGTTCACCGCCAAAATTACACCACAAGAACACCACGTCCCCGTCGTTCCAAATCCCTGATTGGTTTCCCTCAAATTCTCCCCAGACTCGTCGAATCTAAATTTGAAGATGAATCCTAAAAATTGCAAATCGAGATTCTGTTGAAATTTCGGGGCTAATTTGATGTTGTTCATGTGTTCTTTATAAGAACACACGATTAGTATCAGGTTTGGCCGGAAATTTGCAAGATTTGAAGACTCGTCGCCATTCTTTACTGGTTCGGGTTTGTTTAGGTTGTTTTTCTTTCTATTCTTTACCTTTTTGCTATTTAATTTTTGTTTCTTTGTTCTTTTCTCATCTTCTCCTACTTTTTCTATTAGTTTTCTGAGTTTACTTCCCATCTTTCTTTCATTTTTTTACACCGTCCATTTGCATGTTAGTTTTGGGATGTGTTTAGTTATTATTTGTATTCTGGTGCTAAGTTTAGAGGTGTTAGATTTTTGTTTCTGTCTGGGCCTAAACTTTTCAAGTCTTAAGACTCTGTAATTGATTATGCAAGAGTTTTCTGAGTTTTCAGTCTTGATTTGAATTGGGAATCAAAGAGCCCAAAAGAGAGTCAAATTGGTTTTTTTAACAGACTCGTTAACACCCTAAATTGGGTCGATTTGACCCATATTCTGCCTGGCCCAGGGGTAATAACAGGGGCCCTAAAGGGTAATTTAGGAATTCTGGTTTAGGAAATCTTTGTGTAACTGAATAGGGAAGCTTCTAGGAAGCTGGGGTGGGGAGCTATTTTGAATTCTGAAAATTAAACTAAGGGCACCTAGGCTAAAATGAAAATTTCAGAAGAGGCCAAGTGCAAACTTGATTTTCGTTAAATTACCCTACTAGATTGTCTATAAAGGCATCCTAACTTGACACTCAAGTCAGGGATTCAGAGATAACAAATCCAGAAAAAAAACGGCTGAAAATTTCAATAAAATCACTGTTTCATTGAACTTCTTCTATGATTTTTGAAGTTTTCAATTTCTGAAACAATTTTTGATTCATCTGGGGTGGAAATGGATTGAATTTGGGTTTTTAAAAGTTTGGTTTGAAGTTTGCTGGGTGATTGTTCGATTGAACTGTGTTTTTAGACTGTTGCACATCCTGTTTCTGGTTTGAAATTGGTTACTGGTTATTTCATGCTGCTGAAGTTCTGGTTCTGTTGCTGCTTACTGTTACCTCACCTCTTTTTCCCTTTCAAATTCTAGGTACATATTCTTGAGACTCATACAATGTGATACTCAAACTGACGATTGAAATGGAAACAGAATCCTTAAGTTTTAATAGTAGTCTACGGGTCCATAGCTTAATTTCATTTCCTTTATGAATTTCTTCTGATTCATGTTCTTCCTACATGCTATATGTTTACTTTAGGATTGAATATGGTTCTGTTGAAGTGTAGGTGATTCAGAATATTTTAGACCTTACATAGTATGTGTTAAATGATCCATCAATTGTATCTTACATTTCATTATGGAATCTAAGTGCAAGAGATTGCATTAGAGCTATCTTGTTGTATGATTCATTTAAGAGGATATGACATATGTGTTTTGCTTAAATAACATTCTGAAATAGCTAATCAAATGGGGTCCCATGTCATGAACAGTTTTATTTTTCCTTATGAGTCGCCTCTGGATATGTGTTGTTAATAATGTTCAAAGTTTCCTGGGTATATTAGCAATTGGATGGAAGTGAAATTTGTCAATACATGTTTCACTTGTTAATTATGGTTGTTTGCATTAGCATAGATTCGATATTGAGTCTATGACCTTTAGCTTTGTTTTTGTTTTTTTGGTTCTGAGCTCGTTGAGCTTTGGATGGTGAGGTCTCTTGCAAAGAAAATGACATGTTATTGATACATGGGCTTGCTTCTCGAGCCAATAGCTCATTAGTTCGGATCATTAGATGTTCTCTTCCATAAGCAGAATTGGCTAACACATGCTAAAAATTTGCAATAGAATTTTAATTGGACAATTTATGTTAATTGGTTAAGGTTCAGGAATAATTGTTAGTTTAATCTTGCTTCGCTTCTAATCTAAATCATTTGTTGGCTAACCGATCTGGGCTTGGAAGCTGAGTTTGAGTTTGGGACCCGATGCTGACCCATTTGACTCAAGTTATGGCCTCCTTAGTTTGCCTGGAGGTGTGTTTTTGGACATTCATCTCACATTAAGAATTTGGGCTCAATCTGGGCCCAGAATCTTAAAATGTAGTCAGGGTTAGAAAATGGTAAACCTTGCATTATGCGTTTTGCTTAACTGGCCCAATTCCTCATCGTTACAATTTGGTTTAATTCGATTTCGAGAATTTGACTCGATAATTTCCTATGCCTTTTAATCAGTTAGCCAAGCCCTTTAATAATTGAGGCGAGCCATATTATATAACATAAATAGTTTATGGCCCTCCAAATGTAATTTGAATTCCCTTTTAAAATTGGATTTGAGGTGTGCCATGCCAAACATAACTCTTAAAATGCGCGGCCCTCGCTTAATTAATATTTTAATCCTTAGAAATCGAAGCGTTCCATTTAGTTCAATTTTCATGGCCCTCGCAAAGTTGCAAATGCGTAGTTGCTTTAGACGCGTTATTTTAATAATTAACTTCCTTAAACTCGGGTGCGCATTTATGTGACCCAAATCCAAATCTCAACAATGTTAAAATATGTCAAAGACCACGGGTGCATTTATGTGACGTGGTTCAAGACTTGTTTTAATAACGTTGCAATCTTCCTAAAAATGAATAAAAGTGGTTAAAGTTGAAAATGCACATAGGTTTGAACATGTACTAAAATCAGATAATTAAGCTGAATATAACAGTTGAGCGACCGTGCTAGAACCACGAAACTTGGGAGTGATTAACACCTTCTCCCAAGTTAACAGAATTCCTTACCCGAATTTCTGGTTTGCGGACTGTTAAATAGAGTCAATCTTTTCCTCGATTCGGGATTAGAACCGGTTACTTGGGACACCATAAATCATCCCAAGTGGCGACTCTGAATCTTTAAATAAATAAATCCCGTTTCGATTGTCCTTTAATTGGAAAAACTCTCTTATACCCTTCCGGGGGTGTGTAAAAGGAGGTGTGACAGCTCTGGCGACTCTACTGGGGAACGAACTCAGAATCTCTAGTTCAGGGTTCAGAATTTGAGCTTAGATAAATTGTTATAATTGGCTTGTTTTACCTAATTTTTTTTACATGTTGGGCATAAATGTGCAAAGTGTTGCTTTTACCGCTTTGATATTATCTGGAACTGTATATAAACTACTACGAAACCCTTCTCTTCTCATCTTCGGGGATGTGCTCGCTGGTTGAGACTCCCTATTCTGTTAGTGTCATACCTTGAGATAACAAAGAAGCTCGGACAAGTTACTATGCTGGATAGCCTTTTGGTTCCCGGTACATAGCCCCCTCCTCGGCTCGAGTTGTCCGCTCGAGTATACAGTCTAGAACATATACCCAGGTTTTTGAACCTAGAATAACTCAGCCTCATGCCGGATCCCTAGTAGGCACGTTTGTTTGCATCATGTGCATTTGACTTTGGAGACTCAATACAGGGGTTGGGTCTGTCTAGGACAGGTGCACCCGAAACGCAAAGACCATTATGATGCATCTTACTTGCTATTTGTGTATTCATTTGCTTCGAATTTGCATGTTGACCGGCTTATAAGGAAGTTTAGAAAGGTTAATGAGGTGGTTGAGAGGGATAAGTGCCTGTTTTGGAAAACCAATGTCCCAAAACATACCAGAACTCTGCCGAAATTTTGAAAAAAAAAAGAAAGAGAAATAAAAAAAATTGCCCCAACTACGCCAGTTTGATTCTCACCAGATGTGAGATACGTAGGCAACCCCCATCGGATCCAACTTTCCTTTTGCAAATTAGCCCAAAAAGAACAAAAATATTATTTTATTTAAATAATAACTAAGTTGGGTGATGCCATTCTTGTCAAAATAGCTGAATGTCCCCAAAAGGACGCCGGAAGGCTGTTTTGCAAGAACAGTCGCCTTCGGTCCTTTTTAAATTTTTAGCCGGATAGCGAGCACGGCCTTAAAATCTTTCCCTGGAAGTGCTGAAAGGCCGTATTTGCAAAGCTGGGTTTTTACTTTTTAAATAAAAAATATGAAAAGCGTCAGCTTTGTTTTTGAGTCAATTGAATCGTGATTTTTTGCTTAACCACCCTAATAAATGTGAAGAATGAGCACGAGTCAGAATTTGCCGATAACAGTCTTGAACATGATCCCTTTGGAATTGCATATGTGGTGGGATGATTTGGGTAAATCGGGACAAGACACAGTTAGTCTATACCTCGGAGGCCTCACTGGGTTGCTGAAGATTAATCCTAGGGGAGACATCATAAAGGCGTTGGTTACATTCTGGGACCCGGCCCACAACGTATTTCACTTCTCAGATTTTGAACTTACCCTAACATTGGAAGAAATAGCCGAATATATTGGGGGTCCCAAAGTTCCTCTGAGGCACCAGTACCTGATTGCTCCATGGGCCGTACCCGTACACAGGTTTCTAGACTCTTTGAAAATAAGTAGGGGGGTCCACAATCCAGACTTGGCAGCTGGTTTTTGTACTTTGCAGTTTATATACAACAGATATGGTCATATAGGGGGGGTTCAACAAGCCGAAAAACAAAATCTGCAGCAAAGGAAATCGCCTTAAGTGGGAAGAACATAGGTGTCTTGCATTTATGGTGGTCTTTTTGGGACTTTTGGTGTTTTCTAGAAAAGATGGGAATATTGACATACGAGTAGCCGAGGTTGTCAGCACTTTGCTCACTCAGGCCAACAATACCTTCGCACCCATGATAGTAGCTGAAATCCTCCGTGCTCTCATAGCCTGCAAAGCCGGAGGAGACTTTTTTGAAAGGTGCAACGTGTTGTTGCAGATGTGGATGATCTAACACTTATGCCATCGTCCTCAATTTATGAGTTATGGGTCGACAGAGAAAACATGCATAGAAGAATTTTACACGAGGGTTGACAGGATCAGCTTGCTAGAGAGGGTCACAGAGTGGGTAGCGCACCTCCGTTCCATCACTGCAAACCAAATAGAGTGGACATTTGGATGGCTGCCTGTGGATGAGGTCATATACATACCAGCCACGGGCCTCATTTCCTCTTGATGAGACTCAGGAGTATCCAGCCTTATACCCCATATCGGGTTTTGAGGCAGCTGGGGAGATGCCAGATAGTTCCGAGAGATAAAGATCTTAGTGCCCAAGTAGTCGAGATCGGACTTAACGGTCAGTTTCATGAAGCAGCAGTCCGCCAAATTTGGAGCGAATGTCAATACTTAACAGCCAATACCTGTGTACATGATCGATCCAAAGGTGAGGTTTCACCAGGGTACCTTGCTTGGTATAAAAGAGAAATTGAGTTTGGGAGGCTGGCCAAAAGACCCCATCTTTAGGAATTCGTCGAGGCGTCACAAGATAATGGGCTTGGTTGGCTAAGGAGAATGAGTACAGGGCCACAATAGGAAGGTTGGAAAAACAAGTCAAAGAACTTCAATTCAAGAATAGCTTGCAAGCAGCGGCATACGAAGGTGAAAAGAAAAAGCTAGCCAAAGAAAATGAGGCCCTTCGAGCCCAAATTCAGAAAATGAAAATAGAGGCAGAAAACCGCGCCCGAAGTGCCAAAGATGAAAAACTCATAAATAACCTGAGGCAGAAAGTGAGTGACTATAGTTTTGATTTGAACAAAGCAGAAAGTGAACTAGCCAGGGTTCGAAAGCAATTGGCTAAAAATGCAGTTGAACGAGCATGCCTGGTTAAGCAGTTGAAAGAAAAGTACGACAATGAAGTCGTGGGATTAAAGAAAAGGGTCATCGCCATGGAAAACAAAATGATCAAACAGGCGAAAGACTTCAAGGTTGAAAGGGAACATTGTTATACAGCATCGGCACAATTAGAAATAGATTTGCAACAACTTCAGGAGCAGAATCATGCGGCTGAGAAAACTTTGGAAGCCAGGGCCCAGCAGATCGGGCGTTTGTTACAAGAAAAAGGTGTCATAAGAGAGAGAATTAGAAACATCGCTGATTACATTGTTGTGAAGTGCCAAGTCTGTGAGGATATGACTCGCACAACCTTCTTCGCGGCAGTGATGACATTTGTTAAATAGACAATGAGTGACTTGGACCGACTTCAAAGGGATCTTGCATATAGGCCCGCAGCGAGACCGAATGATGTCTCGCGGGCACCAGGAGCATTGATGTATTCATGATTTTTTTTGAGTCTGTATTTCCTTTTTCGTTAGAGTCTATCAGTTTTGTTGAGTCCGTATTTTCTTTCTACTGGAGTCTGTCAATTGTTTTCGAGTCTGTATTTTCTTTTGTTGGAGTATGATAGTTTATTTCTGGAGTCTATATTTCGTCTTTTCATCAACGTCTGTTAGTTTCTCTTGGAGTCTGTTAGTTTTGAGTCTTTATAATCAAAGCATTTGCTTTTATGAAAAATCGAAAATCCCAAAAATATTTTATTATTTACTTTCACACTTATCTCCCAGAACTATGCTCGGTCTGATTCATACGGGGTCATGATACGTAGGCAATCTCCATAGGATTCGACCATAACCAAAGGAAAAAGAAAAAAAGAAGAAGAAAAGAAAAAAAAGAGGAAAAACAAGAGAAAAAAAGAAAAGAAAAGAGAGAAAATAAGAGAAAGAAACAATGGCAAAACAAGAGGGAAATGAGAGGATAAAAACAAAGAAAAGCAAAGGTCAGAATGAAAAAAGAAAAGAAAAAAGAAGGAAGAAAAATCCGGGATGATGCAAGCAGCCGATCAAATGCATAATAGAAACGGTTAACTGCTTAGGTGCATTCATTCCCCAAAATGTGCGGTTACCAATTTGTTAAAGCCCTAATCACAAACAAGTTTGTTGTTGATATATTGAGTCTAGGAAGGTGGTTAGTTGATTGACATTCTGGCAACTCACTCATACAACACCCGATCAAAAGACAAGCGAAACATGGCCAACCAAGAATTGGAGGCAAGTATTATCGACCCGTCAAAAGAGGTGGAAGAATTGGATGTTAATGCGATGAAGGAAGAGATGTATACGTTAAAACAACAAATGGATGAAATGTACCAAGCCTGGGCAAAGGGGCATCCACCACCGGTTTATCCTGCCAACCCTGCTTATATCCCACCATTGGCTCAACCTCAGGAACCTCCCACTGTGAACTCATCTCCGGCCTTTCCCCTCTACCAACAATGCCACGGCACCACTTCCCATACATCACAAGCTCCTCCACCTAGACAAGTCTTGCACCCTCCTCCACCAATCACACCTATTTTTGTGGCACCTCCACCTGCTGCATTACACCGATCTTCCAGTGAACCTCTATTCCAAACTCACGACAACCAGTATTATCCCCCTGAACCCGCCTTCAAGGTTCCGGAACCATATTCTTACACCCCTCATCTTGATCTCCCGGTAGAGACCGAGAAGCCACCCAAAAATCCCGAACATGAGGAGATGATCAGAAAGGTCAAAAGCTTGGAACAATCGTTCAGAGATATGAGGGGGTTGGGAGGTTAAGTAAGTGTGACCTATAGGATTTATGTCTGTTCCCAGATGTTCAGTTACCAGCAAAGTTCAAGATGTCTAAGTTTGATTTGTGCGATGGGCATGGTGACCTGGTAGCACACTTAAGAGGATTTTGCAGCAAGATGAGGGGAGCAGGCAGAAGAGATGAATTACTGATGGCATATTTCAGCCAAAGTCTGAGCGGATCGGCATTGGAATGGTATACCAGACAAGATCACAGTAGGTGGTACACATGGGACGACTTGGCCCAAGCCTTCACCTGCCATTTTCAGTACAATCTTGAAATTATCCCAAACCGTCTGTTATTAACGAAGATCGAGAAGAAGCCCGATGAGAGTTTTAGGGAATATGGATTCCGTTGGAGGGAGCAAGCAGCGAGGGTTGACCCTCCGATGAAAGAAAGCGATATGGTTGATTATTTCTTGCAGGCCTTGGAGCCCACTTATTTTGGTCATTTGGTGTCAGCAGCGAGAAAGTCCTTTAATGAGGTTGTAAAAATGGGAGGCATGGTAGAAGAGGGACTCAAGTCTAATAAAATCATGAGCTACTCAGCAATTAAAGCAATCACCCACGCCATCCAAAACGGTACTGGGGGTATGCTTGGGAAGAAGAAGAAAGAGGATATTGTGACAATTGAGTCGGGAGCTTGGGTCGAATCTAGGGGCCCTTCACATTACTACAACCAGCCTCGACCCTATCATCAAACTTACCCCCACACTCCATATAGCCCACCACAACACTACTACCCACCGCCAGATCCCCATTTTTTCGTCCATCATGCACAAACCTATACCCAACCTCCTACTCAGGCACAATGGCGTGCGCCAGCTCCACAAAATCCATACCCAGTTCTACAAAATACCTATCCACCACCAAGAGCCTATAGAAATCCCCTTGGAACAGGTTTTCAGCCAAATCAAGCCTTTAAGAATGAGAGGTTGCAGAAGCAGAAGACTTTCACTCCATTGTGAGAATCATATACTAGTCTATTCCATAGATTGAGACAGTTGGGTATGTTAAATCCGATCGAGGCTAAACTGCCAAATCCCTCTTCCAGAAATCTTAACCGCTCGATGAGTTCTGAGTATTGTTCAGGGGCCCCGGGTCATGACACAGAGAAATGCTGGAAAATTCAAAAGCTCATTGATACTAATCGGATTGAGGTCCAAGCCCCGGAGGCACCCAATATCAACCAGAACCCATTACCGGCCCATCATGAGACAAATATGATTGAGATTCTGCATAAGGGGGGGGAGCCTAAGAAGCCTTCGCAAACTGTCATGATGATTCGGGCTAGTGAAGCCAAGCCTTTTGAAAAATCAACAAGTGAGAAGTCTATGACCAAGTTGAACGGGGCAAATAATGAACCATCTGTGGGGGTCAAGAAGGGGTCCTCAAGTGACATTGTAGGAAAACATGAAAGAGCGAAAGTGGTTATGCCAGGAGTGACAAACAAGCATAAGGTAATTGTGAAGGGTACCCGCACAGATCATGTCATTATCAAACCGGTAACTCAATTACCGACAGTCAACAGCAAGGCAATCCCATGGAATTATGAACGAGTGACAGTGACTTACAAGGGGAAAGAGGTTAAAGAAGAAGTGTGTGAGACCCATGGTTTGACTCGATCAGGGAGATGCTTTGCCCCCGAAGAGTTGAGAAAAGCTAAGACCTCCAAAGATAACCCAGTGTTGGTGAAGAAAGCTGTGACCGAGGAAGAAGCAGAGGAATTTCTAAGAAAGATGAAAGTGCAGGACTATTCCATTGTGGAGCAGTTAAGGAAGACACCGGCTTAGATCTCGCTATTGTCATTATTGATCCATTTAGACGAGCACCGTCGGGCTTTGATGAAGATCTTGAATGAGGCCCACATTCCTGACAAAATCTCAGTAAACCACTTGGAAAAGATAGCTAACAAGATATTTGAGGTGAACAGGGTTACCTTCTCTGATGATGAGTTGCCCGTGGAGGACACTGAGCATAATAGGGCCTTGTATATGACGGTGAAATGCGAAGATTCTGTGGTCACCCGAGTTCTAGTTGACAATGGGTCTAGTGCGAACATTTGTCCTCTCTCCACGTTGAACAAGCTGAAAGTGGATGATGATATAATTCACAAGAACATCATTTGTGTTCGGGGGTTCGACGGCGGAGGCAAAGATTTAGTGGGTGATATAATACTAGAGTTAACCATAGGGCCCATTGAGTTCACTATGGAATTTCAAGTGTTGGATGTGGTAGTCTCTTATAATCTTTTGCTGGGGCGCCCCTGGATTTATGCTGCCAAAGCGGTTTCGTCTACTCTGCATCAAATGGTCAAGTTTGAATGGGATAGATAGGAAATTATTGTGCACGGTGAAAATAATTTGTGTGTTCCCAGTGATGCCATTGTTCCGTTCATAGAGTTTGAAGATGACAAGGGGCCATGGGTTTATCAGGCTTTTGACACAGTATCGGTAGAGAAAATTCCAGAAGGGAGGTCCATTCCAACTCCGAGGGTAGCTACTGCATCAGTCATGGTAGCCGTTGAAATGTTGAAAAATGGTTTGTACCGGGCAAGGGTTTGGGTGCATCTCTGCAAGGTATCGTACAGCCGATTTCTCTTCCTAAAAACTTAGATACATTTGGTCTGGGGTTCAAGCCCACAGTCGCAAATGTGAGAAGAGCCAGAAAAATGAAACAGAGAGCATGGGCCCTTCCGAAGCCAGTCTCGCGTCTTTCCAGATCATTTGTCAGGCCTGGTACCAAAAAGCACCCAGTGACAATGGTTCCCAGTTCGGTGATTGATATGGACGGAGATTTGATTGAAAAGTTTGAGAGGATATTCGACGAAGTGAACGCGGTGGAAGCTGGAG
The DNA here is from genome assembly GCF_000393655.2 of Nicotiana sylvestris. NCBI lineage: Eukaryota > Viridiplantae > Streptophyta > Magnoliopsida > Solanales > Solanaceae > Nicotiana > Nicotiana sylvestris. The sequence continues at coordinate 63,823,003 of NC_091058.1, forward strand.
AGGGTTCTAGCAAGGCGGATGTGCAATTTGTTGGGCCCAGTGCAAAGATTAACAATTGGGAAGCTACGCCTCTCCCCACCAGGAAGGAGTTTTGGTAGTTTGCTATGATTTTCTTTCAGTTTATCTGGATTTATTCCAGGGTTGTAATTCGGATTCTATGTTCCGTCCGTTTGGATGTATAAACCTTATTGTCTTTAATTTCAATGAAATGCAATTTTCCATTTTTTTTCCTTACTGATAGTCTTATTTTGTTTTTCTTTTCTTCCTTGTACAGTTCTTTTTATGCTGGCTTAAATGATATGACATGTATGAGGAATCTCCGACCCAGTATTAAAAGCCAATCTAATTTTGAAATAGTAATTCAAGAAATAGAATGTGATGTTGAATCGGAATATGACGAGGATGAAACCTTTGAAGAGATTAGTAAAGAATTAAGCCATTTTGAAGAAAACTCCAAGCCTAACCTGAGTGATATAGAAGCAATCAATTTAGGGGACCAAGATAATGTCCGGGAAACTAAAGTAAGCGTCCATCTTGAACCACAACTTAGAGAAGAGATAATTAAAGCACTATTCGAGTATAAAGATGTTTTTGCATGGTCCTATGACGACATGCCAGGTCTAAGCACTGGCTTGGTGGTTCACAAATTGCCCACTGACCCGGCATTTCCCCCTGTCAAGCAGAAGCTGAGGAAATTTAAAACTTATATGAGTGTGAAGATTAAGGAAGAGGTCACCAAACAGTTTAAGGCCAAAGTCATTCGGGTCACCCGGTATCCCACCTGGTTAGCCAATGTTGTGCATGTGCCGAAAAAGGATGGTAAGACCAGAGTGTGTGTTGATTATCGGGATCTCAACAAGGCAAGTCCCAAGGATAACCTCCCATTGTTGAACATCCATATATTGATCAATAATTGTGCCAAACATGAGATTGATTCTTTTATGGATTGTTATGCGAGTTACCACCAGATCTTAATAGATGAGGAGGACGCAGAAAAGACAGTATTCATCATGCCATGGGGAACGTACTGCTATCGGGTCATGCCATTTGGTTTGAAAATTGCTAGGGCAACCTACATGAGGGCAATGACGACCATATTCCACGACATGATACACAGGGAGATCGAGGTTTATGTGGATGATGTGATTATAAAGTCTAGAAAGAAGGCTGACCATATCAAAGATCTAAGAAAGTTCTTCCAAAGGCTTCGCAGGTACAATCTCAAGCATAATCCTGCAAAATGCGCGTTCGGTGTTCCATCTGGAAAGTTGTTGGGATTCATAGTCAGCCGCCGAGGTATTGAATTAGACCCGTCAAAGATCAAAGCTATCCCGGAGTTGTCACCCCCAAAAAAAAGGACTGAGGTGATGAGTCTGTTGGGGATATTGAATTACATCAGCTGGTTTATTGCTCAGCTCACGACAACTTGTGAGCCTATTTTCAAACTGTTAAAGAAAGATGTTGCAGTCAAGTGGACAGATGAATGTCAGGAAGCATTTGATAAGATAAAGGGGTACTTGTCAAACCCACCTGTGTTGGTCCCTCCAGAACCAGAGAGACCTTTGATTCTTTATTTGATGGTCTTGGACAATTCATTTGGATGTGTGTTGGGACAGCATGACATCATTGGCAGAAAGGAGCAGACCATCTATTATCTTAGCAAGAAGTTCACATCTTACGAGGTTAAGTACACTCATCTTGAGAGGACATGTTGCGCCCTAACTTGGGTAGCCCAGAAATTGAAACATTATTTGTCATCTTATACAACTTACCTCATCTCTCGCTTGGACCCGTTGAAGTATATCCTCCAGAAGCCTATGCCCACGGGAAGGCTCGCAAAGTGGAAGATCTTGCTCACAGAATTTGACATTGTCTACGTGACTCGGACTACGATAAAAGCACAAGCATTGGCCGACCATTTGGCTGAGAATCCTGTGGATGAAGAATACGAACCTTTGAAGACGTATTTCCCTGATGAAGAGGTAATGCACATTGATGAGTTGGAACAGGTTGAAAGGCCATGATGGAAACTTTTCTTTGATGGGGCTGCTAACATGAAAGTCGTTGGGATAGGAGCAGTACTCGTTTCTGAAACAGGGCATTATTACCCTGTTATGGCTCAGCTTCGGTTCTAGTGTACTAACAACATGGCTGAAACGAGGCATGAATTTTGGGTTTGAGGATGGCTGTGGATATGGGTGTCCAGGAAGTCTTGGTCTTGGGTGACTCAGACCTTCTGGTGCACCAGATTCAGGGAGAGTGGGAAACACGGGATTTAAAACTTATAATGTATCGACAATGTTTACATGATCTTTGTCAGCGATTCCAATCAATAGAGTTCAGACATATTCCGAGGATTCATAATGAGGTCGATGATGCCTTGGCTACTCTGGCGTTAATGTTACATCATCCGGATAAGGCTTATGTTGACCCGTTGCATATTCAGATCCATGACCAGCATGCTTATTGTAATGTGGTGGAAGAAGAACTTGACGGTGAGCCTTGGTTTCATGATATCAAGGAATATATTAGGATGGGGGTGTATCTAGTACAAGCCACAGGCGATCAAAAGAGAACAATTAGGCGATTAGCAAGCGGCTTTTTCTTCAACGTAGGGGTTTTGTACAAAAAGACTCCAGATCTTGGATTGCTGAGATGCATAGATGCTAGGTAGGCCACAACTATTATGACCGAAATACATTCTGGAGTCTGTGGACCGCACATGAGTGGGTATGTGCTGGTAAAGAAGATTCTCCGGGCAGGTTATTATTGGCTCACTATGGAGCGAGATTGTATCAGTTTCGTGGGTAAATGTCATCAGTGCCAAGTGCATGGAGATTTGATTCATTTTCCACCATCTGAATTACACACGATGTCTGTACCGTGGCCTTTTGTTGCGTGGGGCATGGATGTCATTGGGCCAATTGAGCCATCAGCATCAAATGGGCACAGGTTCATTCTGGTAGCCACTGACTATTTCACCAAGTGGGTTGAGGCTAAAACATTCAAGTCTGTAACCAAGAGGGCGGTGGTCGATTTTGTGCACTCAAATATCATTTGCCGGTTTGGGATACCAAAGGTGATCATTACAGACAATGGGGCTAATCTCAATAGTCATCTGATGAAAGAGGTATGTCAGTAGTTCAAGATTACTCATTATAATTCTACCCCGTACCGCCCTAAGGCGAATGGAGTAGTCGAGGCAGCCAACAAAAACATAAAAAAGATACTTCAAAAAATGGTGGAGGGTTCTAGGCAGTGGCATGAAAAGCTGCTGTTTGCATTGCTGGGTTATCGCACTATTGTCTGTACTTCAATAGGGGAGACTCCTTATTTGTTGGTGTATGGCACCGAAGCAGTGATACCGCAGAAGTGGAAATTCCATCCCTTCGAATTGTCGCGGAGGCTGAGATCGATGATGATGAGTGGGTCAAAAACCGTCTGGAGCAATTAAGTTTGATCGATGAGAAGAGACTGGCAGCAGTGTGTCATGGCCAGTTATATCAACAAAGAATGGCAAGAGCATATAATAAGAAGGTGCATCCACGGAAGTTTGAAGTGGGTCAGTTAGTATTGAAACACATTCTTCCTCATCAGGCTGAAGCCAAAGGCAAGTTCGCCCCGAACTGGCAGGGGTCATTCATCGTAATTAGAGTGTTGTCAAATGGTGCTTTGTATTTAACAGATATAGAAGGCAAGTGTGTAGAAATGGCTATCAATGCCGATGCGGTCAAGAGATACTATGTATGATTTTCTTTGGTTAAAATATATTTGTTTGTACTTGGCATATTTTTGAAGATTGGAATGACAAAGGCATTTTGTTCTGATATCTAAACACTTTATCCCTTGTCACCCCCGTTGAGCCTTATTTATTTTCTTTCATACCCCTATTTCGAAATAAATAGCAAATATCGGAAACACAAGCTTAAAAGATAAGTAAAGGAAGGAAAAGAAAAGAGAAAGAAAAGAATGAAAAGAGAAAGAAAAGAATGAAAAAAGAGAGAAAATAAAAAAAAAGAAAAAAAACAACAAAAAGAGAAAAGAAGGCAAAAGAGAAAGAAAAGAAAGAGAAAAGAGAAAGCCACAACAACAAAGTAATTTCTATGACATGAACTACGTTCGACCTGATTCCTTTTAAGGATACGTAGGCAGCCTCACGGTTCGGTCCCATCAAAATAAAATCCAAAAGTCCCCAAGCAAAGAAACTGGGGCAGAAGTTACAGTCGTTGCAAGAAATCTAATTCCGAAAGTTGTAATTTTTAACCCATTTGAGTTGTTTTGAGCCTTTTATACCCTTTTCTAACCCCCTCCAAAAGCCCACATTACGGTCCAAAGAAAAACCTTCTGATCAGTTTTTGAGAAATGCCAAGTCGAGCAGGTAGAGGTGATTCATAGCAGGGGCAACACTCTGGTCCAAACAGGAAAAAGAAATAAAAAATGAGAGAGTCTTATTGGTGAAAACCCTCACAGGAACCGTAAGGCGATGAGAGTTGAGAGAAATAAAAATGAGAGAGTCTTATTGGTGAAAACCTTCATGGCCACCGTAAGGCGACGAGAGTAGAGAGAAATAAAAAATGAGAGAGTCTTATTGGTGAAAACTCTCACGGGCACCTTAAGGCGAGAGTGAGTTGACAAATGAACAAATGAGAGAGGTCTGCTGGTAAAAACCTTTCAAGGCACCGCAGGATGAACAAGGTCAGGATTTGGGTGAAGAAATTTGATTGGTTGGAAACTGAAAGTTGATTGGTTGGACAGATTGGGCCGATTAATTCGAAATTCATGTCATGATCATTGGTGCCAGCTGCTCCATTCAGATAAGTCTCTTTTCTTTTTCCTCTTCAGATAGTCTTCCATTTTTGGATTTTCTTATCCTTAACTCTGAAAGTCATTGCATTTTATTTCTTTGGGTTTATTTCTCTAAGTTGTTCCCAATGTCAGTTTTGTTGGAGCAATTAAGAAAGAATTTCAAAGCTTACTACCAACGTACAAATGTGCAAAGCACAGTGTGGCCAGGACATACCAAAGACAGCATGATGTGAAGTGGGATATAAGGAGTCACCGAAAGTTTCATCGGTGGAATGATTCGGTAATTTCATGGGAGATTTAAAGACTCGGATAATGTGGGCAGATATGTAAAACAACAATTTGGGTATAGAACACGCGGTTCATCCAAAATCATGGGGGTTTGAAAGTCATTCGGAAAGTCAAGCGGTTCAAGGCCAGTTCGGGGAAGCCAGTCAAAACAAAACAATGCAGGGAAGAGACCTTCAGCAAGAATGCCATCAACTAACCATCATATTTTTAAATTGATAAAAAATTTCTTTGATTAAAACAGGGTCAGGAAATTTCGATTTTTTCGGAGAAACCCTCCGTGGAGAAAGCAGTCACTATACAGGTTTGATTTTTTATTCTCAGGACCCTCCTGGAAAATGGGACCTAGTTTAAAGTTCAGAAATAGCATAATCTAGCATAAATGTATCCCAAAGGAATATAAGTTAGCTTAGAAGTTTGCATGTTCGAGATAGGATTCAATTAGGAGTTTCCAGGACCCTCCTGAATAATGTGACTTACTTTTAAGATTTCAATTAGATAAGAACATTTAGCGTAAGTTTTGCTGTAGGGTAGTATAACTCAGCCGTAAAAGTTGTCACTCTTAAGATAAGACTTGATGTTCGACTTTAGGACCCCCCTGGATAATGAGATGTAGTTTTAAGACCTTCTTAGATAACAAAGATTTAGCAGGAGTCACACCTTTAGAAGATATAATTTAGATTTTTAAAAGCCATCATTTAGCTAGGGGTTTTCAGGACCCTCCTGGATAATGGGACCTAGCTTTCAAATTCTTAGTAATACTTGATAACATGATGTAGTTTTACACTCACATTTGTGCCCAGCCACCAAACTGGGGCAGAAAAATTTTCTTTGTTTTGTCTATTTTGCTGAAGTTAGGAGCCCGCCTGGAGAGCAGGGAATACATTCAAGTTAGCAGTCAGGAGCCCGCCTGGAGAGCAGGGAATACATTTCAAGTTAGAAGTCAAGAGCCCGCTTGGAGAGCAGGGAATACATTCAAGTTTAGCAGTCAGGAGCCCGCCTGGAGAGCAGGGAATACATTTCAAGTCAGCAGTTAAGAGCTCGCCTGGAGAGAAGGGAATACATTCATGTTTAGCAGTCAGGAGCCCGCCTGGAGAGCAGAGAATACATTTCAAGTCAGCAATCAGGAACCCGCCTGAAGAGCAGGGAATACATTTCAAGTCAGCAATCAGGAGCCTGCTTGGAGAACAAGGGAGTACAATTCAAGTTTTAGCTTTCAAGTCCTTATTGATATTTGGTAATGTGATCCGTTTTACACTTACATGTGTGCCCAGATACCCAAACGGGGCCAGAAAATTTTCTTTGCTTCTGTCTATTTTGTTGAAATCAGGAGCCCGCCTGGAGAGCAGGGAATACATTTCAAGTTTAGCAATCAGGAGCCCGCCTAGAGAGCAGGGAATACATTTTAGTTCAGCAGTCAAGCATCCACCTGGAGAAAAGAAAAAAAATCTCAAAGTGTAGTTGGCAGTCAGGCATCCACCTGGAGAAATGGAAAACATCTTAGATTACAATTCAAGATGGCGACAAAGGGATTCCGCCGGGAGAATACAAGTCAACAAGGCAACAAGAACCACAAGAGCAAGTTTGAAGATATAGATAGGATTTCGTAATGCATAGATCATAGTATAGTCTAGCTTCTTTTTATTTTATCATGGTGTAATAAGGGGATGCACTAAGCAGTAGCAGCAACAATAGCAACAGTGAAATCACGACTTCATGGTAGTCCCAGTTACCAAATATTCCTGAACTACACTGACCTGATTCCTTTTTACCCAAGGATATGTAGGCAACCTCGGAAGCAGGGTGCGATCAAATATTTCAAAAATGCTTCCCACGGAGTATTCAAACGAGCAAAAATCGCTCGTATCCGCTCACTTTATCTTTGCACGAAAACTCTTTGTGTTTCCGGGCAAAGAGGGGCAGCTGTGAGCACGTGATTTTTGCCCTATATTAATTACTCCCATAGATTCAAGAAAAAAAATCCCGTTATTTGCAATTTTTGTAGATTTTTCGTAGGATTTTTGCTAATTGTTTGCATTTTTCCATGCATGTTTATTTTATTTAATTTATGAAAATAGAAAAAATACACTACATTTGCATTTAGGATCTAATTTAACATTCTTGAAATAATTAGTAATTTAGTGTTTTATAAAAATAGAAAAATCACAAAAAATAACTTATTTTTGCATTTTTAAATTTTTAGTTTCGCATTTTGATAGTTTTTCTTTAATTGGGTATTTAATTAATTGTGGTAATTAATTTTCTAAGATATTTGAGTAGGAATTAATTTAGGTTTATTTGAATTAATTTAGGTTTATGTTGAATTTTAATTTGAATTTAAAGAAATTAGAAAAAACTAATTTGAGGAGAAAGAAAAAGAATTGAATAAGAAGCATGGTTTTGGGCCATTTTTGTTTAAAATTCCATAGGCCCAAATATTTTTCCCGAAACCCGTCCCATTTTTTGCCCAGACCCGCCCCAATCCGGTCCTCCCCACCTTAATACTAAACGACGTTGTTTCGTTTCGTTTTTTTTATATGGACCGTTGATCGAACGGTCCAGAACTGACTCTGTCTTGATATATAAATGTTTGAACCAGCCCCCCCACCCCCTCATTTTTCGTCTCTCCCATTACCACATCCCTTCGGAGACCCCTCTTTAGAACCCTAGCCCGTCGCCCTAATTCCCACCACCATTAATGGCGGCGCCACATCTGTTCACCGCCAAAATTACAGCACAAGACCACCATGTTGCCCTCGTTCCTAATCCCTGATTAGTTTCCCTCGAATCCTCCCCAGACTCGTCGAGTCTGGATTTGAAGATAAACCCTAAAAATTGCAAATCGAGATTCTGTTGAAATTTCGGGTCTAATTTGATGTTGTTCGTGTGTTCTTATTAGTATCAGGTTTGGCCGGAAATTTGCAAGATTTGAAGACTCGTCGCCATTCTTTACTGGTCCGGGTTTGTTTAGGTTGTTTTTCTTTCTATTCTTTACCTTTTTGCTATTTAATTTATGTTTCTTTGTTCTTTTCTGATCTTCTCCTACTTTTTCTATTAGTTTTCTGAGTTTACTTCCCATCTTTCTTTCATTTTTTTACACCGTCCATTTGCATGTTAGTTTTGGGATGTGTTTAGTTATTATTTGTATTTTGGTGCTAAGTTTAGAGGTGTTAGATTTTTGTTTCTGTCTGGGCCTAAACTTTTCAAGTCTTAAGACTCTGTAATTGATTATGCAAGAGTTTTCTGAGTTTTCAGTCTTGATTTGAATTGGGAAATCAAAGAGCCCAAAAGAGAGTCGAATTGGTTTTTTTAACAGACCCATTAACACCCTGAATTGGGTCGATTTGACCCATATTCTGCCTGGCCCAGGGGTAATAACAGGGGTCCTAAAGGGTAATTTAGGAATTCTGGTTTAGGGAATCTTTGTGTAACTAAATAAGGAAGCTTCTAGGAAGCTGGGGTGGGGGCTATTTTGAATTCTGAAAATTAAACTAAGGGCACCTAGGCTAAAATGAAAATTTCAGAAGGGGCCAAGTGCAAACTTGATTTTTGTTAAATTACCCTAATAGATTTCCTATGAAGGCATCCTAACTTGACACTCAAGTCAGGGATTCGGAGATAACAAATCCAGAAAAAAAACGGCTGAAAATTTCAATAAAATCACTGTTTCATTGAACTTTTTCTGTGATTTTTGAAGTTTTCAATTTCTGAAACAATTTCTGATTCATCTGGGGTGGAAATGGTTTGAACTTGGGTTTGTAAAAGTTTGGTTTGAAGTTAGCTGGGTGATTGTTCGATTGAATTGTGTTTTTAGATCGCTGCAGATCCTGTTTCTGGTTTGAAATTGGTTTTACTGGTTATTTCCTGCTGCTGAAGTTTTGGTTCTATTGCTGCTTACTGTTACCTCACCTCTTTTTCCCTTTCAAATTCCAGGTACATGTTCTTGAGACTCATACAATGTGATACTCAAACTGACGATTGAAATGGAAACAGAATCCTTAAGTTTTAATAATAGTCTAAGGGTCCATAGCTTAATTTCATTTCCTTTATGAATTTCTTCTGATTCATGTTCTTCCTACATGCTATATGTTTACTTTAGGATTGAATATGGTTCTGTTGAAGTGTAGGTGATTCAGAATATTTTAGACCTTACATAGTATGTGTTAAATGAGCCATCAATTGTATCTTACATTTCATTATGGAATCTAAGTGCAAGAGACTGCACTAGAGCTATCTTGTTGTATGATTCATTTAAGAGGATATGGCATATGTGTTGTGCTTAAATAACATTCTGAAATAGCTAATCGAATGGGGTCCCATGTCATGAACAGTTTTATGTTTCCTTATGAGTCGCCTTTGGATATGTGTTGTTAATAATGTTCAAAATTTCCTAGGTATACTAGCTATTGGATGGTGGTGAAATTTGTCAATACATGTTTCACTTGCTAATTATGGTTGTTTGCATTAGCATAGATTCGATATTGAGTCTATGACCTTTAGCTTTGTTTTTTTTTGTTCTGAGCTCGTTGAGTTTTGGATGGTGAGGTCTCTTGCAAAGAAAATGACATGTTATTGATACATGGGCTTGCTTCTCGAGCCAGTAGCTCATTAGTTCGGATCATTAGATGTTCTCTTCCATAAGCAGATTTGGCTAACACATGCTAAAAATTGGCAATAGAATTTTAATTGGGCAATTTGTGTTAATTGGTTAAGGTTCAGGAATAATTGTTAGTTTAATCTCACTTCGCTTCTAATCTAAATCATTTGTTGGCTAACCGATCTGGGCTTGGAAGCTAAGTTTGAGTTTGGGACCCGATGCTGGCCCATTTGATGCAAGTTATGGCCTGCTTAGTTTGCCTGGAGGTGTGTTTTTGGACATTCATCTCACATTAAGAATTTGGGCTCAATCTGGGCCCAGAATCTTAAAATGTAGTCGGGGTTAGAAAACGGTAAACCTTGCATTATGCGTTTTGCTTAACTGGCCCAATTCCTCATCGTTACAATTTGGTTTAATCCGGTTTCTTGAATTTGACTCGATAATTTCCTATGACTTTTAATCAGTTAGCCAAGCCCTTTAATAATTGAGGCGAGCCAAATTATATAACATAAATAGTTTATGGCCTTCCAAATATAATTTGAATTCCTTTTAAAATTGGATTTGAGGTATGTCATGCCAAACAAAACTCTTAAAATGCGCGGCCCTCGCTTAATTAATATTTTAATCCTTAGAAATCGAGGTGTGCCATTTAGTTCAATTTTCATGGCCCTCGCAAAGTTGCAAATGCGTAGTTGCTTTAGGCGCGTTATTTTAATAATTAACTTCCTTAAACTCGGGTGCGCATTTATGTGACCCAAATCTAAATCTCAACAATGTTAAAATATGTCAAAGACCACGGGTGCATTTATGTGACGTGGTTCAAGACGTATTTTAATAACGTTGCAATCTTCCTAAAAATGAATAAAAGCGGTTAAAGTTGAAAATGCACATAGGTTTGAACATGTACTAAAATCAGATAATTAAGCCGAATATAATAGTTGAGCGACCGTGCTAGAACCACGGAACTCGGGAGTGCTTAACACCTTCTCTCGGGTTAACAAAATTCCTTACCCATATTTCTAGTTTGCGGACTATTAAATAGAATCAATCTTTTCCTCGATTCGGGATTGGAACCGGTGACTTGGGACACCATAAATCATCCCATGTGGCGACTCTGAATCTTTAAATAAATAAATCCCGTTTCGATTGTCCTTTAATTGTAAAAACTCCCTTATACCCTTCCGGGGGTGTGTAAAAGGAGGTGTGACAATACGTAGGAGTTGAATAAGTTTAATCTCATCCCTTTCTCATTTTTATCGTGTTCTTCCTTTACCATTCCATAGTTACTAGATCCACTTAATTTTGACTTAATGTCACATCACTGCATATCCCCCTCCCCTTTAGGGGAGTACTAAGATTTAGTGCTACAACGATCTAACTATAGATGTTTTACCTCTTCATCTTTGGAGTCTTTTCACATCATCGATGACCCTTACTCACCTTGAAGTCATCCTTCTGTACAAAGGATAACAAAATTCCTTACTCACGAGGGTGACACTTAGTGTAACTGGCGCACATAGTTCCTTAAGCTTAACTTTGCTCATATTGCTTGCTTTAGGGAGCGTCTTCCTGAATGACCTTTCTCTGAATTTCTCATGAATATTCTTCTGTCATTCATTCTATTATTGCCGGAATGCAATCTCTGAATTTCTCATGATGCCAACTATTATCAAGTCACTCAGTCCCTAATTCATGTTTAGTTTATCTTGTCCATCAGTCCATACTGATTTCTATTACTCTGGGTCCAACTTCTGCTTTTGGTAATCACGTTAGAGTCATGAACTTATTTCTCGAAATGAAAATATGACTTTATGGCCTATAGTCTTTTGTTGTCTCAAGGTTTGTCACCTCTCATCTTTTCCTTCCCTTGGCTATAGACTTTGTAATACTATAATTTTTTTTACCATTGTCATCCATGTATCACATCTTATTTATAATGCTTCACTAACTCTCTTCTTATTTCTTGCTAACATTTATGTCTGTCACTTTATTCTGAAAACTCGAATAAGATATTCTTTTGCCTTTAACTCCCCTTTCTCCATCAACTGGCTCTTCGGGTTGCCTAACATTCTTTCTCTACTAGGGACGGAAATCACACTAAGGTAATATTTATCCCTTCAAGGCTTCCAGTGCCCATCTTTGTAGTACTCATATCTAGTTGTACTATTTTAGAGTGCACTATCTGGGTGTCTCATAAGGAAACCTATTAGCACATTTGCAATATCCTTCGGAAATATCAACTAACAAAAATAATTCATCCATCATTTTAGGTCACTCTAACCCCAACCGGATCCTGATATTCGTCATTCTCTTATACTACTTCTGTTAGCCCCCATAGGGCATAAAATGAGATGGGTGTGGTTAATTGTACATACCTCCGCTATTATTGAAGGTAACTCAAAAGGTTTATATTCCTCTATTTGAATTATAAATACTGATGATCTTCATTAACTGGGTGCCTCGTACCCTTCTTCACCTTGCTTCTTTTACTTGTTGAAGCTTGTATCTAGCTTCTAAATTTCTCATTGCTTTTCACCATATGGGGGGATATATTCTTATCTTAAAGTTTCTTATCAAGAAGCTTACACCTTTCAGTACACATATGACATGCGGGAGACCTCACATTTACTCATCATAAGCATGATACAAACATCGAGGTCCTCTAACTCAACTCTTCCACAGCTATATCTCTTACCAACCATTTTTATAGATGTAGGTATCGTCTTATTACGAATAAAATAGAATTTAGGAGTCTGAATTCTTACAAGTGAGCTCTACCACACTATCTAGAGTAAGAAGAAAGAGTGACAGTCTTAAATGTCTTGTAGCCTCCTGCTTATAAGTGTGGTGCACAACACACCCATATATAAGACTCTACTAGACACGGCTTGTAGACTCCCTATGATAGAACTACTCTGATACCACTTTTGTCACGACCCAAACTGAAGGGTCACGACAGGCTCCCGGTGCCTTACTGTCACAACCCAATTCCCGAACCCGGTCGTGATGGTGCCTCTCGTGAAGACAAGACCAGCCAGACCAAAACAGAACACCTTTTTAAGTAGTTAATTATCATAAACAGTAATAAACATAATATAATATCCATATATTGCAAAAATTTAACGATAACAATAGTGGAAACCATCCCGACACAGCCCAAACCGGGGTGTCACAAGTCATGAGCAACTAAGAAATTCGGATACAAGTCTACTGAACACTAATTCCGATACAATAGTTCTAAAACCATGAAAATAATAAGATAAGGGAGGCACGGGGCTGCGAACGCCAACATCTACCTCGTAGTCTCTGAATTACTGCCTGAACTGGGAGAATCAACACTCAGGAGCGGACTCTGCGATGCCTAAATCTGCACACATGGTGCAGGGAGTAATGTGAGTACTCCGACTCAGTGAGTAATAATTATAAATAATGGCTGAAAGTATGAAAACACGTAAAAGCACAAATCAATTCCATATCAAACACTAAAATCACTTAAAGTAGTAAATCAGTGAAGAAATCAAATGATATTCCTTTTTAAAACAAGTAAAACAGGTAATTTAACAGGTAAATAACAAGTAAAAAATCTACCTCTCGGGCACAGTATCAATCGCTCAGAAAAGTATCAGCCCCTCGGGCTCACTCTCAGTACAGTATCAGCCCCTCGGCCTCAGTATCAGCCCCTCAGAACAGTATTAGCCCCTCGGGCTCACTCTCAGATCATAATGGGTACCCGCGCTCACTGTGGGTGTGCAGACTCCGAAGGGGCCCCTTACGGCCCAAGCGTTATATCAAGCCACCTCGTGGCATCATCACTCGGCACTCGGACTCACATCACTCGGCACTTTGCCTCACATCACTCAAGCCACCTCATGGCATATAAAGTATCTCAGGCCCTTGGCCTCATATCACTCAGCATATCCTCACATATGGCCCTCGGCCTCACTCAGTCCAAAAATCATCACAAGCCCTTTGGGCATTAGTAAAACAGTAGTTCTCAGCCCAAAACATGATGTAGAAATATCATTTAAGTTTCAAATCTGAGTAAAAGTGACTGAGTATGTAAAACAATAGATATCAACAGGACTGAGTTCAAATAAAAAGTCAAGCAGTGAGGAAACAGTGATAAAAATCCCCGAAGGATTCAAATAGTTGGCACGAAGCCCAAATATGGCAATCAGCCCAAATCACGATGGTAACAAATGAATTTCAATCAAATACGCGGTAAAATCATCAATCGGGACAGACCAAGTCACAATCCCCAGTAGTAAAAGACCCCACGCTCATCATCCAGCGCGTATCTTGCCTCAATATAGCACTACGATGTGCAATCCGAGGTTTCAAACCCTCATGACATCATTTACAATCATTACTCACCTCGAACCGGCTAAATCTCTAGCTCGTGATGCCTTTGCCCCTCAAATCGGCCTCCACGGCCTTTGCCCCTCAAAGCAGTTAAGGCCTCCACCCGATTTCGAAAAATATCAAAAATCCCGAAATTAGCAAAACTCGAGCCCCGGACCCACGTCTCGAAATCGGGTAAAATTTACATTTTTGGAATTCTCATACCCTCACGAGTCTAACCATACCAAAATTATCCAATTCCGATACCATTTGGTCCTTCAAATCATCATTTTATATTTTTGAAAGGTTTCACAATTTTTTTCCCCAAATTCTATCCCAAATCACGAATTAAATGATGAATTCAGTGATCCATTCATGTATTATAGCCAAATCTGAGTTAAAATCACTTACCCCGATGAATTTCTTGAAAAGCCTTCGAAAAATCGCCAAAATCCGAGCTCTCTCAGTCAAAGTATTAAATAAAACCCAAAACCTTGTATATATAAAGTACCCCTTAGATTTCAGCCTCCGCAGGCTGCACCAAATCGACCGCGGTCCGCACAAGCTAGTGCGGTCCGTGCAAAAACAATCGCGGCCGCACAGGCCTTCCTCTGTAGTGACAGGCTTTAGTATTTTGACCATAACATTTTCTACAGATGTCCAAATTTCAGTTTCTTTACCTTTCCGAAAACTAGACATGACGGGCTATAACTTTCATTTTTGAATCATCTTTTAGTTCCTTGTAGATCAAAAGATATGAGCTTCCGAAGTAGGACCAGCGAATCGTTTCCCACCGCGGCCCGCACACCATTTTGTGCGGTCCGCATGACACCTACCGCGGACGCACTTCTTTTTGTGCGGTCCGCACAGCACATACCACGGCCGCATTTCTTTTTGTGCGGACCGCGCGGGTGGTTTCCAAGGCCTGCTACAGCTATGATTTTCGGCCTAAAACATCCCGGAACCTACCCGGGACCCCGAAACTTCAAACTAATTGTACCAACACATCCCATGACATCATTCAAACTTGTTCAACACTTCGGAACGCTTACAACAACATTAAATCACCATATTTATTATAGGATTCAAGCCTAAAAACTCCAAGAACTCTTAAATTATGCTTTTTCTCAAAAGGTCTATCAAATCTCGTCTGAATGACCCAAAATTTTGCACACACATCCCAAATGACACAACGAAGCTACTGCAACTCTCGGAATTCCATTCCGACTCATATATCAAAATCTCGCCTATCAACTCGAAATTGCCAAAATATCAATTTCGCCAATTCAAGCCTAAATCTCCTCTACAACTCCAAAACTCATTCCGATCGCACTTTGAAGTCACAAATCACCTCCCGAAGTTAACCGAACCATCGGAACTCACATCCGAGCCCTCTAACTCATAAGTCAACATCCAATTGACTTTTCCAACTTAAGCCTTCTTAAAAGAGACTAAATGTCTCATATCATACCAAAACCACACCAAACGGAAACCAATCAACTCGACCACATAAAATACGAATAACGAAGCATAAGGAAGCAGAAATAGGGGAAACGGAGCGGTAAATCATGAGATGACTGACCGTGTCATCACATCCTCCCCCAACTTAAACAAACGTTGTCCTCGAACGAGTCAAGAAACATACCTGAAGCCTCAAACAGGTGAGGGTATATGCTCCGCATCTCCCGCTCGGCCTCCCAAGTAGCCTCCTCCACGGGCCGGCCTCTCCACTGCACTTTCACTTAAGTCATATTCTTTGACCTCAACTTCCGAACCTGACGACCCAAAATAGCTACTGGCTCCACATCATAGGTCAAATCATCATCCAACTAAACCGTGCTGAAGTCCAAAACATGATACGGATCCCCAATATACTTCCGGAGTATTGAAACATGAAATACTGAATGCACACTCGATAGGCTGGGTGGCAAAGCAAGCTCATAACCACCTCCCCAATCCTCCGAAGCACCTCAAAAAGCCCAATGAACCACGAACTCAACTTCCCTTTCTTCCCAAACCTCATAACACCCTTCATGGGCGAAACCTTCAGCAGGACCTTCTCACCGACCATGTAGGACACATCTCGAACCTTCCGGTCCGCATAATTCTTCTGACGCGACTGAGCTGTACGAAGCCTCTCCTGAATCACCTTTACCTTCTCTAAGGCATCCTGAACCAAATCTGTCCCCAATAGTCTAGCCTCGCCGGGCTCGAACCAACCAACTAGAGATCTACATCGCCTCCCGTACAAAGCCTCAAACGGAGCCATCTGAATACTCGACTGGTAGCTGTTGTTGTAAGCAAACTCTACAAGCGGTAGAAACTTATCCCATGAACCTCCAAAGTCAATAACACAAGCACGCAACATGTCCTCTAATATCTAAATCGTACACTCGGACTGTCCGTCCGTCTGAGGATGAAAAGTTGTGCTCAACTCCACCTGAGTACCCAACTCTCGCTGAACAGATTTCCAAAACTGGGAAGTAAATTGAGTACTTCTATCTGAGATGATGGAAACCGGAACACCAAGCAACCGAACAATCTCCTGGATACAAATCCATGCCAACTGCTCTGAAGAATAGGTAGTACACACAAGGATGAAGTGCGCGGACTTGGTCAGCCGATCCACAATTACCCAAATAGCATCAAACTTCTTCAAAGTCCGAGGAAGTCCAACCACAAAGTCCATAGTGATTCTCTCCCACTTCCACTCGGGAATAACCATCTGCTGAAGCAAGCCACCCGGTCTCTAATGCTCATATTTTACCTGCTGACAGTTGAGACACCGAGCTACAAATCCCACAATATCTTTCTTCATTCTTCTCCACCAATAGTGCTGCGTCAAATCCTGGTACATCTTTGCAGCACCCGGATGGATAGAATACCGCGAGCTATGGGCCTCCTACAGAATCAACTCTCTAAGCCCATCCACATTGGGCACACAAATCCGACCCTGCATCTTCAACACACCATCGTCACCGATGGTCACATCTCTGGCATCATCATGCTGAACTCTGTCCTTAAGGACAAGCAAATGCGGATCATCATACTAGCGCTCTCTGACGCGATCATATAAGGAAGACCGAGAAACCACACATGCCAACACCTGACTGGGCTCCGAAATATCCAACCTCACAAACTGATTGGCCAAGGCCTGAACATCAACTACAAGGGGTCTCTCCCCAACTGGAATATATGCCAAACTCCCCATGCTCACTGCCTTTCGGCTCAACGCATTGGCCACCGCATTGGCCTTTCCCGGATGGTACAATATAGTGATATCATAATCCTTAAGCAACTCTAACCATCTCCGCTACCTCAAATTAAGATCTTTCTGCTTGAACAAATGTTGAAGACTACGATGATTAGTGAATACCTCACAAGATATGCCATACAAGTAATGCCTCCAAATCTTTAATGCATGAACTATGGCGGCAAACTCCAAATCATGAACATGGTAGTTATTCTCATGGGGCTTCAACTGACGAGAAGCATAAGCAATAACTCTACCCTCCTACATCAATACACAACCAATCCCAACTCTCGAAGCATCACAATACACAATATATGAACCTGAATCTGATGGCAAAACTAATACTAGAGTTGTGGTCAAAGTTGTCTTGAGCTTCTGAAAGCTATCCTCACACTCGTCCAACTATACAAATAAAACACCCTTCTGAGTCAACTTGGTCAAGGGCAATGCAATAGATGAGAATCCCTGAACAACCCGGCGATAATAGCCTGCCAACCCAAGAAAGCTACGAATCTTTGTGGCTGAGGACGGTCTAGGCCAACTCTAAACCGCCTCTATTGTCTTTGGATCAACCTAAATACCCTCGCTGGACACCACGTTCCCCAAGAAAGCCACTGAACTAAGACAAAACTCACACTTGGAGAATTTTGCATAAAGCTTCTCCTCCCTCAATCTCTGCAATACAACTCTCAAATATTCCGCGTGCTCCTCCTGACTACGCGAGTACACCAGAATATCATCAATGAATACAATAACGAACGAATCCAGATAAGGTCGAAATACACTATTCATCAAATACATGAACGCTGTTGGGGAATTGGTCAGCCTGAAAGACATGACAAGAAACTCATAGTGACCATATCTAGTCCTGAAAGCAATCTTAAGAATATCTGAATCCCTGATCTTCAACTGGTGATAGCCAGAACGGAGATCAATCTTGGAGAACACCCTCGCTCCCTGAAACTGATCAAATAAATCATCGATGCGAGGAAATGATACTTGTTCTTAATTGTTACTTTGTCAATTGCCTATAATTAATGCACAATCTCATCGTGCCATCCTTCTTCTTCACAAACAAAACCGGTGCACCCCAAGGTGATACACTAGGCCGAATGAACCCCTTATCTAGGAGTTCCTGAAGTTGTTCTTTCAATTCCTTCAACTTTGCTGGTGCCATACGATATGGCGGAATAGAAATGCGCTGAGTGCCCAGCACTAGGTCAATACCAAAATCAATATCCCTATCCGGTGGTATGTCCGGCAGGTCTGCAGGAAACACATCGGGAAAATCCCTCACAACTGGGACAGAATCGATACTAGGAGTCTCAGCTCCAACATCCCTCAAAAATGCTAAATATAAAAGACAACCCTTCCCAACCATACGTTAGGCCTTCAAGAAAGATATCACTCTACTAGGAACATAATCATTCACACCACGCCACTCGATCCGCGGTACACCCGGCATAGCCAAAGTGACTGTCTTAGCATGACAGTCCAGAATAGTACGACACGGAGACAACCAATCCATGCCCAAAATGACATCAAAATCCATCATGCTCAATAGCAATAGATCTACTCAGGTCTCCAGACCCCCAATAGTCACCACACATGATCGGTACATACGGTGTACAACAACAGTATCGCCCACCGGGGTAGTTACATGAACAGGTAAGGCAAGAAACTCACGGGGCGTACCCAAATAACGAACAAAGTATGATGACACATAAGAAAAGGTGGAACCAAGATCAAATAATACAGAGGCATCTCTGTGGTAGACTGAAACAATACCTGTAATGACAGTATCTAAAGCAATAGCATCTGGCCTGCCTGGAAGTGCATAGAAACGGGCCTGACCACCCCCTGATCGACCTCCACCCCTAGCTGGCTGACCTCCACCCCTAGCTGGCTGGGCGGGTGGTGAGGTAACTGGAGCAGAAGTCGAGGGTTGACCCCTCTGCTAAGATGAACTAGCAATACGACGAGGACACTGCCTCCACACATGTCCAAACTCTCCATACTCAAAACAACTCCCAGGTGCTAGAGAAGGGGACTGAAGGGAACCCTTCGCACCGGAGTGACCAGCTGATGCACTCGGCATAGAAGAACCATGACCTAACGGGGCACGAGATGAACTCTGGGCCCTACTAAAATTGAAATTATAAATAAAATACGACATCTACGAATAACATATTCAAAAGAAACTAATTAACCTATACCTAGATTAAACTCGCATTGTTAGACGAATTGATTCATTGGGACTAAATGCTTTTCAACTATTTGAAACTAAACCCACCTTAATTACTGATGCTTACAAAAGTTTGTTGAAGCTAACTCGTTAACTTGGATAACCTATTGGATTAAGGTTCTTATCCTTTCTATATTGAATCGCGTTTCAAATATGTCAAGCCTACGGATTCTATAAAATTAATGGCCTTTTTATTTCTGCCTAAAACTGGCAGAACTAAACCAACCTATTCAAATAATTACCCCTTCAAACCAAACAAATCCCCTTTTTAAACAAACGAGCTGCCTGAACCAAACATTAATACCTAGTTCACACAATTAGTCCAAATTTATGCCTTAACTAGGTTTATCAGCAGGTTCACGATTAACTTGTTATTTCAGACTGATGCCGGCTCCAATTAGGATTACCTAAACTTGTTTAATTCTAATAACTCAATATACTTAATTCGAAATGAAAATAGAATTCTAACTAACATACACTGGAAAACTATTAATAGTTTACAAATTACAGTTTATAATCAAAATAAAATAGTTCTAACCAAATATAAATTCCATCGTCCATGTTATTAATTTGAATTACAAAGATAGATTATACATCTGCCTATCATTTGACTATTAAACATGCAAATACAAATTAACTACTTGACTACTTGAGTATTTCTTTTTACTACAACAGCCGCATCACAATGATTCGAAAGTGTACCTGATAGTAGAAAACAGAAGAAGAAAGTGAAGATCAGTAGACCAGTAGCTAACAACAGCGACAATCAGCACCAAGCAGTACAACAACAACCAGTAAAACTAGCTCAAACGAAACTGAAAACCCAGCAGTACCAAAATGAAACACAGACAGATGCAAGGAAACAATAGTTTGTGATTTTCAAATACTTAAGAACAGCAGCCTGACAACTCTTAGTGCAAAAGTTCAAATCAACACTCTAACTCTTAATCTAAAAGTTCTGATTTTTTTTCTGAATTTGTTTCCTCTCCTTTTCCAGTATTTTCCAGATTTCTTCTTTCTTTTTTAGTCTAGTTTTTCTCTCTTTCAGTCTGCTTTTCTTAAACCCCCCCCCCCTTTTAAAATCAGTGAGCAACCCCCTTTTATATAAATCTGCCCTCCCTCCTTTTTCCAGATTAGTGCCCGACCCTTTTTTTCTTTTCAAAAACAGATTTCTCCACTCAAATGGCACTAAGTCTACATTTTCAATTAATCAAACTCCCCATTTCCTGTTGTCCCCCACTAATGTATTAATTAATAACCCCATTAACAAAGCACTAATACTAAAATAAGAACTTAACTGTTTCAATCCCAAATTGCCCCTGAAAACCCTTAATATTACTGCCCTTTTAACACAAACACTACTGCATTACAGCCTTTTAAATCTGAAATCTGTTTTCATCTTTAACAAAGATTTGAAAATTAAAACTGACTTTCAACTGTAACCAAACTTATTACTGAAGGATTAAGGTTAGAAATTAATTGGAACAAATGAACTTGGAATTAAATCAATCTAGACTTAATCACAACATAGAACTTAACAAAATCCTTAAAACTGAAACTGAAATAATTAATCAATATGCACATGAATGCAAACATCAGGAATGCAAGTTCATTGTCATTAGGATGACAATGTCCTGAAACCAAATGGCCACGGATCAAATATACACAACAACGTTTGACAAACTTTCTGTTTTAACAATCAAGAGTGCATTAATTGACGAGAACTAATTTAACTGACTACCTAAAACAAATGATAACAGTCAATACAAAATAAACAAACAGGCTGTTTCAATCAACAATAACAGGAACATGGACTTATAATAACTAATCGACGAGCTTAATTAAATCGATTACACACATTGTAACTCATAGCAATTACAACAAACAGAAATAATGCTAGAATTTGATCGAATAAACGGGTCTAGTGGATATGAGACAGAATTAAGTAAAAATAAATAGGAAGATTATACAGATTACTACAACAGGCAATAATACATACATAGAGTACAAAAGAAAAATAGGGAAAATACCTCTGAATCTTCAAACCCAAAATATGTCCTAATCTTGAATCGGTTTGAACCTTATTGAGGTCGAACGGACCTGAATCGAAGTATTCTAATTTGAGAATACTTCGATTAAGGTCCATTAGACCCCCAAACCTTCATTTAATCAGACAAATTCCATGATTTGGAATTTTAGGGTTTCATTTTTTCTCGGATTTAGGGTTTGATCATTTCTGGGCAGATTTGAAGGGAATCAAGAGTGGTTTAGGGGTGAAGGAAACTTGGGGGTCACCTAGTATGAATCTGAAACAAATCTGGCAAGTTCATGTTCGGCTCGGACCTTCAAAAGAAGATTCGAGGAGTTTTAGGAAGATTCGAAACAAACGATTGTTAGATCCATGGTGAGGGTGGTCAAGAGAAGCTATGGTGTTGATTTGGAAGCCATCGGAGAAAGTTGGGTTTTCAGACCAAATTTTGATCGAAGATTCGAGATGTTGGGGCCTGATTCGAAGGATATAGGCTACAGATTTGGAAAGGGGAGGTCGAGGGGAAGCTATGGTGTAAAGATGGGGTCGTTTGGACCACCAGAACCGTCGTGAGGCGATTTCCGGTGGGCAGTGCACGGTGGTTGACGGTGGGGTTATGCTTGGTCTCTAAAGGAGACGATGAACAGGGAAGGGGGGGTGTTTGGTTTGGGGGGGCTAGGGTAGAAGATTAAGCTTATATAGGGAGGGGTGGATGGATCCTGGCCGTTGGATCAGGTGAGATTGATGGCCAGGATCTCTTCACTTAAGGGAACGGTGCCATTTTGGTTTAGTGGGGATTGGGTCGGTCTCAGATGGGGATGGGTCGGGTCAGGAGGGAAAGCTTGGGAGCCATTGGATCAACAACGATGAACGGTCCTGATCAAATAAAGCCATACGGCGTCGTTTGGTTTAACAAGAGAATTGAACTGGACCGTTAGATCGTCTTGATCGACGGTCCAGATGGAAAGTTTCAATACGGCGTCATTTGGATTGGCTGCAGGTGGACTGGATTTGGCCGGATATAGAGAAAGTTTTGGGCCTGATTTTTGGTTTAAAGTTTTTTGGCCCAGATCTGATTGGCCCTGTGTTTTTAATTCTTTTCATTTTCTTCTTTTAATTAACACTTTAACAAAAATTCTAAAAATAAAAATAAAAAATGTAAAACCAAAATCAAACTACAAAATATTAACTCTTATCAACAATTATCACACAAGTAAAAATATTTAAAAATAAAATCACACGATGGCACACTTTAAATGCATATTTTCTTCTTTTAAAACCAACTATGGTTTATTTAATTCCTAAATATATTTTTATTTTATTTTATCCTTTTATATAAACCAATGATTAATTAATTATGAAAATGCAACATTAATTCCTAAATGCACATGTACCTATATTACTATTTTTCTGTATTTTTCTTTAATTAGAATAAAATAAACATGTACAGATAAAATGCCACGAAAAATTCAAAATCGTATACAAAGAAAAGTTATTTATGATTTCTTTTGGAGTACCTTGTGAGGCAAAAATCACTTGCTCACAGCTGCCCCTCTTTTTCCGAAAACACGAAGAGTTTTTGTACAAAGATAAAGTGAGCGGATACGAGCGATTTTTGCTCGTTGGAATACTCCGTGTGAAGCATTTTTTGAAAAAGATTTAACCGAACCTTTGCTTCAAAGGTTTCCTACATATCCCTGGCTAGAAGGGAATCAGGTTAATGTAGTTCGGGAAGTTTTGATAGCTGGGACTGCCATGGAACTGCTTTTTGCTGTTATTGTTGTTGCTACTGCCTCCCGATCTCCTTATTACACTGTGCCAAAAGAAAATAAGAAGCTAGACTAAGCTAGGAATTACAAAATCTTATATGTCTTCCCCTTGCTCTGGTTGCCTCGCTTTTGTCAGCTTGTGTTTCCTCCGGTGCCTTTCTTTCGAAAACTGCTGGGAACGACACTGGCCTTTTGCATTTTTGAGCATAAGGTTTATTATTTCGTTCTGTCTGCTGGGGACAGGTATGGTTTGTCGGTTTCCTTTGTACCCCCCTATTCCTATATAATGGATCTTGTAAAATAGATGTTATTCATATTTCTAGTGTGTTGCTAACGTTATTTTTTAAAACTAAAAAAAAGGGCGACAAGTTAGCCTACTACAAACGTTATATATTTTATAGGAAAATAGAAATTTTGACGTACGAGTTAATTGTTTTATTCAAGCTTAAGTTTCCATAGTATTTGACTAACTACGTTTAATCTTTAATTAAATAGAACATGTACAAGTCTCTTATAAGTTGCATTTTGTTATAAATAGAATTTTATTTATGATGAATGTCTATATTTAGAGAGATTTTAGTGATAGTCACTTTTTCCCTATAAATAGAGGGTTCTATTCCATTGTAATTCATCCCAAATCAGTTAGAATCCTCTCTCTCTCTCTACTTTTCTCTACAATATTCTTTTCTTCTTTTATTATTTTATAACATGTTATCAGCACGAGACTCTAACTAATTGAGTAGAAGCTTTGGAATTGAGCATAATGATTGTCAATTGTTCCATGTACTTCCTTCATGATTAAATTTTGGATTTAAGGTAAGTATTTTACTTTTCTCTTTCAGATTCTTGACATTCTATAATTTTATTTTAAATACAAGCAAAGACGATAAATTTTGATTGTATCTCTAATGGAGTTAGTAAGAAATTATAACCACTCAAAGTGGTAAAATTTCTATGTCTTACCATGATCAAAGTAATGTATGATCGTAAGCACAATAAGTGGAAATTCGTCCCATTGAATTTGCTTCATTCTTATTCTCTTAAGAGAATGTGATAGCAATATATGATAAGTCTGAAAGAAGATAAAATTATTACTATGAATGTATCAATGGATGTGGACGTGACAATAGACGAAATTACAATCGTTATTATTGTGGTAATGAGAATAATAAGGATTCTCAAAATAATCCTTCACTTTGTGAAAGTAATATTTATCATCGATTTGAGATGAGATTTTGTAAAGTACATATAGATGATTATGGTTCATTCATTATGTGAATGTGACAACATGTGATTTATGAATACATATTCATTCTTGGAAGAATATGAACGTGCTAGTGGTAGTGAATATACCACACTCACCTCTAGAATGAGGTTTGAGGGAAAATAAGAAAATAATATCATTATTACGACATGAATGGTCATTGGTCACATACCTATTGTACGCCAAAATATTATGGCAATGTGATTATTAAAAGACAACAGTAATGCAAGAGACAGATCTTGCAAATAATTTTGATCTTGACCATAATGGTATAACTTTCTCTTTGAAAGAGATATTCACCATATGGATGTCGATGAATATGTGGTAGTACAAAATTAATTGAGAGCTCTGTAAGAGCCAATTATTATTATTTTGAAGGAATACAATTGATTATCATGTCAATTTATTCTGTTGTAGTAAGTCTCAAAGAAACTTATTGAGTTTCTAAAGTATTCGCGAAAGCGATTGGTTATATTGAGACTATAAATAAAGGAAAGATTTAATATCTTCTATTACTACAACTTGCAGCGGGATAATATGTATTTGAAAAGCTACCCCCTTTATTTTCTAGTTTGTACTACACAAACAAAAGAATACCACAATAAAGTGGATATTTATTGATATAAAAACTCATATCATAAAAAACTTGGAGTTTATTCATAATTGCACACGTCATGGTATAAACCTGAAATTAATCAATATTGATAATTTATTCAGTTGGCATAATTGGTTTAGCCATGTTAATTTAAGCATGATGTGCAAAAATAAAAGAGAATTCACATGGGTAAATATTAAAGAACTAGAAAGTTCTTTACGAATTCTCTTACATTGTTGGTTCTTATTAATTAATAGACCAACTAAAATTGGGATTGAATCTCATGAATGCTGAAAATATCAAACGTGAATATGGGCCCATTCACCTGCCATGTATACCACATAAGATGCATCTATGAGATGGTTACATATGTGATTATTATTAACCCGCAACATGGTGTTTGCAAGGTAAATTGCTCAATAATTTAATTTAGAACATAATTTCCAGATTTTTTACTCAAAATAATTCATCTTGATAAGTTGGTTTATATCACAAGTGGTTTAGCAAAATGATTTATTGAGTGCCTCCACTTAATAGCTAAATTATTTCTTATGAGAACAAAGTTTTATATATCAGTTTGATATACGTTGTATACGAAAGTATATTACATTCTCCTGTCACAAGTGGTTCGGGGTCAGGAACCAAACAATTTCATCTTATTATTATTGATGTGCAGTGTATATTTTGATTAACACCATAACACACAAAGGTGGGTTTTCAAAGTTCAGAAAGCAAGTTAGTTTTACTAGCATGAGAGGGAGACATGATAAACAGTTGAGAAAAAATTATGTGGAATGAATTATCATTTGTACATCTAGATCCTCGAATACGATAATATGAACTTGAAGTTCATAAAAACATAATTCATCTGCAATATATTGCAAAGCATGCCATACGCATTTTCTGAGCCAAAGAAAGTAACTATATTCTCACTGCAAATGCTCCTATTAGAATAAGTCTATGGTATGCTTAAAGCGTATAGACAAATCGGTTTCGAATAAACTTCTTGATAAAGAAGATGAGCAAATGATCATAATAAAGGAGGCAAGTGATCTAGAAGATCACATGACATAATACTTCATAAAATTTCATGAGAGGTTTAGGTACCTGAAAATATGAAGGAAGAGATCTCTATGTTTATGTTTTTATGAAAAAAATGTTGGAATCGATTTAAAATATTCGTCGATGACATCTATGATAGCGCTAAGTATAAGTGAGGATCTTAAATCTGTTGCCTACAGACACAAAAATATTGGTCAAATGGAAGAGACACAATTCGAATAGAATTGGTTTCATATGAAAGACATATAATTTTGTCTATGTTGTTCAAATACTTGAAACTATAAAGTCAATGATATGTGCAATCAGTTTTCATGTATCTTATATGTCTGGAATGACATAAAAACTTGATATGCATCTAAAGTCTATTTATATGGCTTATATGATCCCTGAAGGATATTGCTTAAAGCATATAGAATTCTTGGTCATGAAGTACTACATCCTAAATGCAATTTGTGCATATTTATATCTTGCTATAACTATAAGCATGATAATGTGATAGCAAGAATTTTCAAGGTGCAACATATTCATTGGAGTTAATATGGTTGATTTATTCACCACATCTCTACCGATGTCAACCTTCAAGAAGCTAGTATACAAGATTGGGATGCGAATGCTCAAGGATGTGAATTGATGCTCTCATTAGGGGGAGTTAATACGTGTTGTACTCTTTTTCCCTTACAAGGTTTTGTCCCATTGGGTTTTCCTTGCAAGGTTTTTAATGAGGCAACCAAAAGGCGTATTGTTTGATATGTGTACTCTTTTTCCTTCTCTAGAATTGTTTTTCCATTGGATTTTATTTAGTTAAGGTTTTAACGAGGCACATTATCTGTTGAATAGACATTTAAGGGGGATTGTTATAAATAGAATTTTATTTATGGTGAATGTCTATATTTAGAGAGATTTTAGTGATTATTACTTGGTGGCTAAGTCACTTTTTCCCTATAAATAGAGGGTTCTATTCCATTATAATTCATCCCAAATCAATAAGAATCCTCTCTCTCTCTACTTTTCTCTGCAATATTCTTTTCTTCTTTTATTATTTTATAACACATTTGATAAATAAAACGCGGTTGATAACTCAACTTATAGCACCGAATATGACTTATAAATTGCATTTACTAAATCCGACTTAAATCATATCCAGAGGATGCGACTTATAAATCGCAATCGACTTATAAATCTCAATTGCTAAATGCGACTTATAAATAGCAATTGTAGAATGCATCCTATAAATCGCAATTTCTAAATGCCTCTCATTAATGTGAGTTGAGTTCAAAGTAGGCCCTTAGGTTTGGGTTTAGACTCAAAATCGTCCATTAAATTATATGCTAGTACATTAATAGTCCTTATAGTTTTCAAAGGTAGTGCACTTTTGGTTGTAGGATTGACCATTAAGATTAGCTATACCACATAAATTGAAACAAATGAAGTGCATTGTTTTCTTTTAGGATTGACCATTACGATTAGCTAGCATTCATAAGACCTGCAGCTAATTGATTTGAATTTTACTACTTTTTGTAGTGATATAACAATTTGAGTTGCAGAACTAAAAAGCGTATGTTGGCTTCAAGCCTGGGGGAGATTTGGAAGAACAGCACCTTACGCCAAAAACTTTATATGAGGTTGCACGTGGTGAAGATTAAAAAAGTAAAAAAAATGGATGGGATTAATTCCCCAATTACCCTTAGGCTTAAGTTTGTTTGGGGATTGGGGGTAACTTAATTATATATTCTGATGTATACGTTATGGTAGTATAATAATGATTAGTGAAATGTAATGTCATTTATATTTTTGTTTTTCTTTGGTAAAGTACATGGGGATGGAAGTCTTCTCAGGATCATCTGCATTTAGAAAAATGTGTTTGAGCATCTGACATAATAAAGTATTTAAATGTACCAACATTAGCATAAACATTACAAGGAACCAAGATATCGTGAGACATAAATCAACTACGACAATGTTCCACCAATTTAAACATTTGAAAAAACATCGTAATTTTTTATTGTGAAAAGAAACACCATAGGACTACATATTGTGCCTTCCAACACGTAATAAATCAAGAAAAATTTCAGTCCTAAAGTTCATAAGTTTATCTCAAAAACGACGTCATTCAGTATAAGTCCGAAATACAAGTACGCTTAAATCGTAAAAAATGAGTTTTTTTCTATAAAAACAACTTTCACTTACATCGTACCATTTCCCAACAAATAAAATTAAAAAGGAAACAACATTTAGTACTTCAATTCAATTGTGAGATTGAAGAGAACTATTTCTTGATCGTTACTTGTTAGTACGTATCATTCATTTTTGTTTACCACTCCATTGCTTTGAGGATCGACTACTTCGGATATCCTATCATATGAGAAAGATAGAATTTCAATAGTAATTCACTGAAGTATAATCAAATCAGTCGAAAATTACAAGCTTAGCAAACAGATTTGCTAGTTCTGATGATATTGGTACATCTTGGGAAATTATATTTGTGAATTTAGATGACGGTCGAACTTCATGGATTGTTGATTTTGGTACTACTTATCACATATGTTCATCATATATACATCAGTTTTTTGAAAATTAACTATAATAGTGCATGTTTATCTTGATGTTGTTACTGCTTGTCGCTACCTTTCCTTTAACCGAGGGTTTATCGGAAACAATCTCTCTAGCTTCTCAAGGTACGGCTAAGTCTGCATACAAACTACCCTCCCCAGACTCCATATGTGGGATTACACTGGGTTTGTTGTTGTTGAACTGTATTATTGCATGTTGAATTTTTCATTATTAGCTGCGTCCTACGGTTTCAACGAGTTCTTTAAACAGAAGGACCTGGTAGTCTGAATAGCAAATGGAGAATAAATTAGATAAGGATGGGATGTGGACAATAAGGAAATAAAATGTGGTCCCAAAGATGCCATATTCCTCAGCAGCAGCTTGCCGTATGCTAAGACTTGTTCAACAAGCATCTGATTCTCAAAGTATACGCCATACAAAGTGGTAACTCAACACTTAAATAGCACTTTTAGTTTTAGATCAATAAACATGAATCTTATCTCTCAGGTCTTTGTCCTAGAATCAATGCTATAAAGTAAGATTTTTTATTTTAACTAAATATGATCAACTCTTCTGCAAATTGATGAGCATGGCAAGGTAAACTTCACAATTCTAGCTGCAATATCTTCCACATTACATGATTTCCAAATAAATAAGAAACGGCCATCTGAAAGTAACCACATGATTGTTGTTGTACCTAGTAACAGTATTATAAAACGAGTTTTTGGCCAATATTGTCCCTTATCTTTAAGGATAGGTTTATTTTTGTAACACCCCAAACTTTAGACAGAGTTCCACATCGGCAAAACACAAAAGGGATGCTGGGTATATAAGCTAACAAGCCTTAGACCCTAGTGACGTGTTTTAAACCCGTGAGGGCCTAGGCCTAGAGCGGACAATATCACTAGTGGGATGGGCTTAAGTATGCTAAAGTGGAGCACCTGTAGTCTCACTGACACAATATGTTCAAAACCAAATGGTGTTACTCAACTCTGATTCATGAAGCAAATCTTCTGCTTTGAAGCAAAACGTTTCCTCTCCTTTTATTGGAAAACGTAAATTATCACTTTAATTCCTCATTTTTAGATAATATTTTCTAAAATTTTGACCTTGAAAATATCCTCTTATGTGCCAATTTTCAATGAGAAAATGACATTGTATAGCCGTTGTCAAAATAATAACCAAAAAAAGGTATAAAATTTATATTTTTTTTTGTGTATATATACATGTTGTATGTTAATATACAAAAATAATATAAATTTTATATACTTTTTCGGATACCAGATATAAATAGTTTCTGGCATGGGCTAAAAGTGATAATACAACCCGGTTATTCGTTTGCTTCAATAATATGCCTAGAAGTGATCCTGGCAGCTCTATTTTATTCAAATTTTAACTTTTTTTTGGAAAAATCAACCGAAATATATATATATATATTATATAAAGTTGGGAATGAAAAAGGTGATGTGATATACTTCATAGTGTAGGAGTTCTATTTATCTTTATTCTCCTTTTTTTTACTTATTCTTTCTCTTTTTCCTTTATATATCTTATTTTAAAAAAAAAAATCCACATCCCATAACTTACACCTCTTAATTAAGAATTAAGATTGAAGAATGTAACGGTTCAGCATTAAAAAGAAAGGATTCAACCATTGCAATTGTAAAAAATAAAGGATACGGCAGTTTCAATTATGAAAATAATGACAGTAATTAAAAGCTACAATAATCTTTCTATTTATTCCATTTTTCCAGTGTTTTCTCTTCATCAAGTGAAGCACAAAGAACATACTCAACAGAGAAGAATTATCTCGCCTAACAAAGTAAGAGTTCATCTACAATTTCACATGGCTCTTCATTTGCTTGATATGAATTCTGACTTCTTAATAACTAAACAAAATTTTGGGGAAGAAGATGAAATCTCTCTTATATTTAGTGAGAAAGTTTTTTATAATATATATTTTCTTCTCGAAAGGGACTCATTGGAAAAGCAAGAAGACCATATTTCACTGCCCTATATCACCATACCATGGTGCTTACTCATGATACCATGTGTATGGTTTTGTTAATTCTTATTCTTCATCTTTCTATTTTATTAAGGTATGTTTATATTGTTTAACTTTTCAGTTTTTAATTGGTTCTATCAATCATTTTTTAAATAATTCTCCGAGAGTAAGTCTTATATTTTTTTTATAGTTTCTTGACCGAGTCTATATTAACTCTATTCTAAATATACTAGAAGTGTATATGTTGTAATATGTTAATACGTTTACACTCATATCAGTATGTGTATTAATATAGTGTGTGTGTCTATATATATATATATATATATATTCTTATTCTATTTTCTTAATTTATCGATTAAAAAATTCTGAACATATTTTTCAGATTTTTTATTTATTTATGTCTTATTTTATAAATTTATAAAATACTAAAAGACTAAAGATTCGTGGCTTATGCCCCCGCTCCACACTCTCACACTCTCGGATTTTGATTTATTAGTTTATGAGATTTGGCTAACAATCAATTATGCACTGTAGTTGTTCTTTTTCCTGAAATCTTATCTATCATATCATATATGCAGTTTTTAGGGTAATGTTCTTTAGGTTATAGCATTATTTTCAAATTAAAACGCAAAAAACTCTTTTTAATAAAACATGAAGTGGATGTAACAATTATTTTTGTAATTTTAAAACTTGATATCCGGGGAGAATTAATTCGAATCTTAATATGTTTCTTTAAATATTCTAAATTGACCAAGACTAGCTACTTGACTCATGCTTCATTGAACTCTGTTACACATATGGGTAAACAAATTCAAATATGAAAGCTTCTTTATTGCGTCAGGTACAATTTGACTTATTGCTTTTGTATCAGAGGGAAATTCTTCTTTTCATATATTTATACTAGCACGAAGCCTAATTAATTATTAGCTAAGTGACTTTGGATATAAAATAATTTTTTTAAAAAAAGGAACAATTGATATTGTTATATTGGAGAACTAGTATATGTACTCGCGTGGATGCGCGGACACTAATCATGTCAAATAGTTAAGTTATTTGGATTGTATGTAAATAATCTTAAAATTTACACTTTTTCAGTAAATATAGATAATCATTGGATACTAACTACCTGAAAAAAATTAACCATTTCTTCTATTTTTCTTTTTTGATATCATTCTTGCAGGTGTCATTGGATCCTAAAAATAGTCTGGAAGCAAAATAATAACTCATATTTATGGCAAAATAATCAAATGTTGAGACAATGAATGAGTCTTTGGATAAGACTTAACTCTTTTACTACTACTTGAACTCTTATTTGGTGTGTTGATATCTCTTAAAAAATATTTCTTTCTTAAAATTTCAGTTTCTAAAACATTATTTTTCAATAATAATTATTTTTATAATAATGTAATTGAAAATATTATTCTTAATTCAAAACTCATTTTAGTTGGCTATCTAAAAATATATAAAAAAAATTAGCTAATGAATTTTTTTACTCCATTTCGATATTTGACACTAACCATGTTAAATATCTGAGTTATTTGAATTATATGTAAATAACCTTAACATTTAAATCTTCTAATAATTATAAATAATCGTCAGATATTAATTAAGAAATACTACATGAAAAAATACTAACATTTTCTTAATTCTCGTAGTGATAATTTTATTTTTGCACTATTCTCATAGGTGTCATTGGAACCTAAAAATAGCTACAAAGTGAAATAATAACTCATATTCATGGCAAAGCACAAAGGCTGATACGATATAAATGATTATTTGATTATGACGTGACTCTAATACTATGACTTGAACTCTTATTTGGTATGATTTTATCTTTCAAAAAATATTTCTATTTTGAAATTTCAATTTCTAAAACTTTTATATATATATATATAATGATGCAAGTGAAGATATTATCCTTAATTTAAAATCCACTTTAATCGGCTATCTATAAATTTAAATAAATCTTTGGCCGGATTTATTTCAGTATGACTCCATTTTAAGTTTATCGATATCTCTAGCCCCAGAATTTGAATTTTTAATATCCTATATTTACAAAAATTTTGTTCTTTGGATCATTAAATGTTAAATTAGTTGATTATTATTATAAAATATTACATATATTGTCTTAAAATTGTCAAGTAGTTTATTTTTCGACACCATACTTGGCTCAACCTCACTGCAAACTACTCAAATTGCATTTCAATTTAAATTCGAATATCATATTATTTTGTTAGTAATAGTAAATTTTTAAAAACAATACATAATGTAAATTAAAAAAATATTTGAAGATATTCTTATCTTATAATCTATGTATCTGAGTTGGAAAAAAAAAATATTTGAAATCGATGAGATTAACTTTCAAATTTTTATACTCAACAAAGATGAAACATAAGAAGAAATTTGTTGTCATCTTTTATTTCTCGTTTTTAGATCTTTCTAACATTTTTTTCATTATTTATTTTCTTTTATCTTATTTCTTATGTCATTATTTCTTTTATTACAAAAAATTAATTTATTTCACTATAAAAGGATGAGTTTTAATAAAAGTTGTCTAATATGGACATTAATTATATTTTTAGTCTTTGGTTGAAATTATTTCATATTTTTGTTTTGGTTTTATCTAATCAGCCCAAATAGGTGGTCACTCAACCACTTAAATCAAAAAATTAAATGATGTGTAATTTATATATAATCCATATATAATATGTGTATAATCGTGTGTTGTCGGTATATCATCTATTTATATTAGCTATAAAAAGTAAATAATGAATATGGCCGGATTTTATATAAATATTCCGTAAGATTTCAATTTTTTCAGTTTATCCATTATATAAGTTCTATTATAATAATTTTAAAACTCTACTAATGTTCAAAAATATCTAAATGAAGGGGTTTCACCTTATATCCTTCAATTCCTTAATGTGCTAAATTAAAATTAATGAGAGCAATTGTATAACCAAAATTTTGTTATTTGTTTGATATCCATTTATACAAATTGACTCTTCAAACAAATATTCTTCAAGAAAAAAAAAAAAAACAACTTTTATTTTAATATTGACTGATTTTGTGATGTTTCTTTCTCTAGCATGTATGTTTACTTTACTATATATGTAAGTAAACTTTTATTTGGTTTTGTAAACTCTTTTTTGTTATTTAGATAAACATAGACGTGTACCATATATATTATATTTATTTTAAAAGAATTTCGTTTTATTCAAATATAGCTACAGTGTTTCAAAGAACTATACTTATAGAATTTTAAATGTGAAAGAGTTTTACAGTTATATAAAGTAGTTTTTTTTTTGCTAGAGGCGAAGTAGTATTTAAATAATTATAAATAAAAAAAGTTCCTAACATGGTTGCATATGATCATTAAGTATGATAACATGATAAAAAAAAATTATTTTTAATTCAAATTCAAATTTTAGAACTTTATCTATAAATTCAAAATTATCTTTTAATTCAAATTCTATATATATATATAATCTTTGTATTTAACTAAAATAGTCAAATATAGAATAACGTTACCATATACTATTGACATTAATTAGCTTGCCACTTGGCTTAACCATAATGTCAATTATATATGGTAACTTTCTTGCTTTATATATATATATATATATATATATATATATATATATATATATATATATATATGTAAAAGATAAAGTTGATCTTACTATTTTCTTTATCATTCATTGAATGATGTTGAGATATAGAATAGACTTGATGAGACTTACTTTTTTTCTTTAAACATGATACTTACTTTGTTAATTCATATATTTAATATTTTTGGTATAAAAAAAAAAGCACAAGAATAAGAGTTACTATTTTAGTAAATATTAAGGATGACTTTGAAATTAACAATTATTGTTGCTTCCTTGATTAGTAAAGATAAATTTTTTATAACAGAAATTCTAAAATGTATTATTTATTCATATTTTGATTTCCCTTTAACGACCGCGCGAAGCGCGAGTAAATTAACTAGTTTTATATTTATTTTCGGCTATTATTTTTACTGTGATTATACAATGTCATTCTCTCATTGAAAACTAGCACAGAAGGGGATATTTTCAAGGTCAAAATTTTAGAAGACATTGTCTAAAAATGAGGAATTAAAGTGATAATTTGCGTTATCCAATAAAAGGAGAGGAAATGTTTTGCTTCAGAGCAGAAGATTTATTTCATGAATCAGAGTTAGGTAACACCATTAGTTTTTGAACACATTGTGTCAGACTAAAGGTGCTCCACTTTAGCATACTTAAGGGACTAAATATGCTCAGGGTTATATTTGAGGAGGGACCAAAATAGACCTCCTCTCAAAGATAAGGGACAATATTGGTCAAAAACACATTATAAAACCGTATAAATATATAATAGGAATACTATCTAACTTAAGTATAAATGTTTAACATGTTGTCCGCCTTATTTCTCACCATACTAATTCCACTTATTATGGGCAACTGTAGTTATTACATAGTTATCTTCTAGGTGACCTAATAATATAAAAATTCTTTTACGCTTCCACTAAATAGAAATTTAAACTCTGTGCAAATTGATGCAGAGGGGTTAAATGATCAAAGTATAATCAGAAGCAGAAAAGGCAGAAGCCACAAAATAAGGTATTGCAGGAGTTTGGAATGTTTTAAAGGTACAAGGTGCAAG
Organism: Nicotiana sylvestris; assembly: GCF_000393655.2. Lineage (NCBI taxonomy): Eukaryota > Viridiplantae > Streptophyta > Magnoliopsida > Solanales > Solanaceae > Nicotiana > Nicotiana sylvestris. Next base: position 63,858,472 of record NC_091058.1, read on the forward strand.
CTATTTTTCGGATCGGACGATGCTTCCACATCCAGGAGTTATACCCTTTTCCAAATTTAGACATCTTCCACATCCGGTAACATTACTGAGTTTATAACCAAAAGGGAAAAAACTACATTGTCATAACCTAAGTTCATCGTAGAGGAATAACTACAAATCTGTTTATAGACAGTGCGAAGTGGATAAGAAGGGATAGATTCTTAAAGATAGATTCCGACTCCACTTGAAAAAGAAAAAAATCAAAAGATGCCCAACTGGGAAAAGTTTCAGAATAAAAGCTTCCCTGCTCATGAGAGTGACTACGGATTAGACCTGGCAGAGTACATAAACCAACATCGGCAAAGAGTTCATCTTTAGAGAAAATGGGGTCAGGGTGGTCACAAGATCAGGATTTACAACAAAATCAAGAACTAAGAAACACTTCACCTCAAAGCCACCATAATGATGCCGCCGTAGTCAATGAAGAACCAAGAAAGATTATGCCACAGAGCGGCAAGAGTATTGAGACTAACAAGACAATGGAAACCACCAGAGTAGTTGGATTTCCACATAATTACGAAGAAATCCTAAAAGAGGCAGATTCTTCTATTGACAGATCCTCCATGGACAAACTGTATGACCAGCTATATGCTGGAGTATTCTTGAACCAAAAGCACAAGGTAAGGAAAATTTGTCTCCATTAGCTTAAGTGCTATAGTCTAAACGAAAGGCTCTTTTTGAAAAGGTGGCCCCCCTTCTGAAAAGGAAATTCTTCACATATCAAGACTTTTTTATTATCCTATTTGCAAAAAGATTTTTGTTTAACCTATTTTGTTTTTTGACGACCGAGAAATCCGTCTGGGGCTGATCCTTTGGACCAACCGCAGCCTTCGAAACTCGGTGGATAATGGGTCCGCCCCTCTACCCTTCTCCACTTAAATACCAGGTTTTGCTTTGCATGGTGTGGGAGCTTGAACCTGTGACTTAATACACAAATCCACCACCCTTTGCCACTTGAGCTAGGCCGGGGCCTACTTCACTAAGTTTATCTCAATTTCTAAACCCCCTTTCATTTAAAGATTAGCAAAAACTCCAACTTTTACTCTAACAGTCATGTTCAAACCAAATAGGGCACCCAAATTCGTTCAGAGTCATACATATCTTGATAGTGTTCTTCCTTGAGAAGGTTGTGTTACAAGCGTTATTTTGATGTAGATATACAGGTTCAAGTGTCCCTAAATGCTATGTGGAAATATAAAGATACTTTATTTTTTAAGAATGAGTATATAGATACTTTGTTGTGCTCTTTACGTAAATTTTGCTGAGTTTAGAAGTCTATCCTTCAAATTGACCCCAAGAGAAGCGTGTACTCTCTTGATTTAATGGACCAATTCTCATGTTCAAGTTCAACTAGCCAATTGAGCCTAAACACTTGAAATTATTGTTTTGCCCTGTAGCAATAATATCTACTGTTATGGCTAACTTAGCAGAACATCTCCACTTCATGCAGAAATACTGGGTTGATAAGAAGTCAAAGGGAAACTGTTTCATGCTGTATGCAAGAGACCTCTTAATCACTTGGGCAGAAAACAACCGTTTCTGGCACTGGCCCTTGGTACAGGACTCGAGGTAATATGAAAATGTTTCATTTGACAAAGAAAACCAGGCTCATTAAAGTTGAACTACAGTGCAGATCCAAAGCTTTAACTGGTCAGAAGCATCCTTTCCAACACGTAAGGCTGGCATAGAAGAATAATAATCCTTAGGGCAACCAGGTGTACAAAGCATCAAGCGTTCACGCAGGGTCGGGGGAAGAGCCACACTCCAAGGGGTGTAATAATCCTTCCGTATTATTTTATATGGTGGTTTATGACTGGGCATAAGGTTTAAGAAAGACCTTTGGTACATACCAAAAGTATCTTTACAACTTGTGGTTCTAAACCTGACACGATATTCTATGGCTATAAGAGCATGTCATTAAGGGTAAAACTAGAAGTTTAAAGTTAAAAAGTTACCAAATATAAAAATAAGTCATCCTTTTTGGAATAGACTAAAAAGGAAAGAGTGTCATATAAAACAGAACAATGAAAGTGATGCGCTAAAACAGACTAAAAATCAGTAAACATGTGTTAGCTGTCGGGCCACCAAATGATAATCAGCATTCATCAGTTAAAACTAACTAATACTTTTTAACTCTAAGATCATGTTCCCTATTAGAAGCTATTCTAAACCAACATGTACTACATACCTAATGGTTTCTGTAGTTGAAAACTACCAAACTAAAAAGGCCTGAAATGCTGTTTCTATCGTTTATGCAGTGATGTGCTTCTTCCAGCAGCAGAATTACTAGATGTTTGCTGGCTAGAAATCCATGGAAGATTCAATACAGTTAGGCTATCTCCAGGATTCATGTATGAGGTTGTGTTTATTGTCATGTTAAAGGATCCTGCTTATGGATGGGAAAATCCAGTGAATCTTCGACTCATTCTCCCAGATGGTAGCAGGCAGGGACATAAGGAGAATATGGTGGAAAAACCACGAGGAAAATGGATAGAAATCCCAGTAGGAGAGTTCATGACATCAGCAGATCAGAAGAATGGAGAGATAGAGTTCTCTTTATATGAATATGAAGGTGGGATTTGGAAGAGGGGGCTAGTCATCAAAGGTGCTGTCCTTCGCCCAAAAGCCTGAGGTTCTATGGCATACAATACAAACTTGGCATGCAGCTGCAGCTCACCCAGTTGCAGTTTCTTTTTAGCTTTTTCACACTGATGTTTAAAATGATGAGCACTAAGCTAGCAGCAAAAAGCATGAGATAGTGTTCTTTCTTTTGCATATTCAAATTAAGATGCATGTACTACATTTAGCAGCTATATCCTAAGCCTCAAACATTTGGCATTAAGCCTAGAACTCAATAGTATCAAGTGATAGATGTGTAAAGACCATAGTTGACCTATCTAGGAAAAATCTAGCACAGGGTAATCTGTTATACTGGTAAAGTAAATAAATCAAAAATAGAACTTCTGTTCCCTAGCAGGGATAAAAACCTATGGGTCTGTAAACCTCCAGCCTAAGTAAAGTAAATCTCTCAATTAAAACATTAGTTTGTGGTTCAGAGTGTTTCCCAGATTAACTAAAGTTATCCCATCTCGGAATACATTTTAAGAGTAGTATTGCACTTTCTCAGTGACAGGCAAACATTTAATGGATATGTTTGCCGGTTCCACTATAACATGGAAATCTTTATGCCAAAAGAAGCATGGAACCATAGCAATTTGTTAATAGATAAAGATGTAATTTGATTAACCAAGTGATACTAGGGAAGTACCCTTACATGATATAGCAAGAGAAAGATCCATATCAATCTAATACAACAAAGATCTAATAGTTATTGGCAAACACTGAGCATGTTTTCCTAGTTTCCTTGTAGCCTTCTGTTGGGACCTAATTGACTAGTTGTGCTTCCTGCTACAAACTCAATTTAAAAGTCAAAAATAGCCATTTAAAGCTCAATTTGACCCGCACTTGAACTTGTTTGAGGGTCAAGCCCATAGCACAGCGCAGAGTTTCTTGTAAGGAATAGGAAAATTGCTGGATGAAGCGAGTAAACTAGTCAGTGCAACATCTTCAGATTCGATTTAAAGTATCTACCATCTTCACCAAAGTCTTGGGTCACAGGGAGTTTGCCTAGGACCAGCTCGACTGTACATGCAATTGGGCTGGCCATCTCCCTATAGATTCCAAAAATACAACCAACGCCTTTACTGAAACAGGTCAAATGTTTGACTAAACACCCAACGGTGTGACCTAGTGGTCAACAAAGCGGTTGGAGAACGTGAGGTCTTGGGTTCAAATCCCAGCGGCAGCAAAAACACTAGGTGATTTCTGCTCATCTGTCCAAGCCTTAGTGGACAGAGTTACCTGGTACCTGTGTTGGTGCGAGGTAGCAGGTACCCCATCGACTAAGGACTTAGTCGATGTGTGTGCAAGCTATCCCGGACACCACGGTTATCCGGAAACAAAGGTGCTTGACTAATTAAGCTTCAGTTGTCTTTCAAGTCACTGCCGTGCGAATCAGAATTTAGCTTTCCATTGTAATTACACGCTTCATTTCTAGTTGGGGCACTTGAAACAAAATGTCTTCATGAAATTGTTTTGCACGATTCTGTGAGGTAGCTAGAATGTTTACTTGAGTTATTCTGTCTAAATGACGCTTGTTCAAAAAGAATTTTAGTTTTACAATGTGTTTAAGGCTTATTCAAAGGCAATACAACTTTACTGCATTTTTCATTCCATCCTTCAGCCTACAATTGTTTGATAAAGTCGGGATAATTTTTCAAAATTCCAGTATTAGAAAGTGCATAGAGTTCGTTGGGACATCATAACTAGCACGCACACATTTCCAATAGCCTAATTCGGCGGATAGCAAATTACTGCAAACAACTTGTTTACTATTTTGTTACAAAAGTTAACCAGCTATAACAAGAATAAATACAATAAAAATTTAAAATATCGTTTATTTCCATTGCCCATATCCTTTTACCTAAAAGACATGTTATATTAGATTACCTAATACCAATGAAAATCTGTCCAGTTCCATAGAATGTTATGTAATATAGAAAATACAGATGCAAATACTGACCTAATCAAAATCTGAGTGTTAGAGAATCTTTCAAGCAGGGCATCTAAAGAAAAAATTGGACGTATCAAACTTCTGTATGATAATTTTCTGGCTTGAACCACACTGAGAAATCAATCCCTTTTCCCTTCAAATTCTCTGTTGCTGGACCAATTTTCTCAAGGAGCTGCGCGTGTTAACAGAAATGAAATTAAGGAGCTTGACATTTCCTTTAGAGAGTTACATGTTCTAATTTTTAACAAAAATTTACGAGATTAAGAATAATTCCGTCCTCTACATACGTATAAAAAGTACTTAAAAAGAAAAAGGTTGACCTACTGGATTGGAGGTACTATGCATTATAGGGAAAGAAAAGCAGAACTGACAATTTAAATCAACTCCAACCATATTCAGATGAAAAACAGCTTGCAAGTTAATTCCATTTCTGCATAGACACTGACGACTGACCTTTGCATGGAGCAAACCATTGGATACCAAGACAGATCTATCAAATACTGAAAACTTTCCACCATCCATACATGAAACTTTCCCTCCAGCCTCTTCAACTATCTGCATGAAACATACACCACAGTGTTAAATAATGACTTGAATAAAGCTTGTTAACAGTTCGTAAACAAGAAGAAACCACTTAGAGAAACTTGAGAAGGACAATATTTGAGCTAAACTCAGTTTCATGAATAGATACCCGGGAGGTATTTCATTACTAAGACTTTACCAACATGTGATACTTCAAGTTTAAAAGATGACCACCATTCACTTCTTCGATTCAAACCAACTCACTGATCTTGAATAATTTGAATCCAATGAGATCATTCGGAAAATTAGAAATGAGACAAGTTTTGTTATAAATTGCTACAGAGGGTTCATTCTAACAAACAAAGGCATAGGACCTTCACTCCTTCTGCACATTGTCTGCGCTGCATTTATTTATAGTAAAATGGTTAGTTCTACTTATTTTTCATCTTTCTTGAGCCGAGGGTCTACCGCAAACAGCCTCTCTACCTCCACTAAGGTAGGGGTAAAGTCTGCGTACACACTACCCTCCCCAAACCCCACTTGTGGAATTACACTGGGTTCGTGTTATTGCTGTTGTTGGTTAGTTCTACTTATTCAAAAACAAAAATAACACAATGGTAAGTTCTGCTCTCTTTTTTCTTTTTTTTTGGGATAAGCGCACAGTATACTTCTCTCTTTAACCAACTAAATCTTTTTTCACAAATCTATAAAGAGAAGGAAAACATGTAGCAAAGAACACTTTTAACCCTTTTTTTCATTAAAAATAGAAATGAGAGAACCACAAGATATTATATTGAAAATACACTTAAATGATTGGACCTGTTAAGCATCAAAAACTGCCTACTCAGCCATCTAAATTTTTCTCCAAACACAAGTAGAAAGAGTGTCTGAAATATATCGATAATAATGAAATCAAGAATACCAGAACTCCTGCAGCCATGTCCCATGGCTTTAAGCGATATTCCCAATATGCTTCAGCAATCCCCAAAGCAACATGACACATGTCCACTGCAGCAGCACCAAGCCTTCTAACACCCTATACAGAACATGGCAGGAAGATAACTAAATTTTTTTTTGGGAGGGGGGGGGGGGGGTGATTTTCAAGATTTTCAGAAAAAAGATAAAGGGATAAAGTTGCTACCCGGCTAACATCAGTAAAGTCCTTGAACAATTCCATATTGGTTGCCCATGGATCATCATGCTCATATCCAAATCCAGTCACCAGAAGAGATTGTTCCACCTAAACACCACCCCCCTCCCCCCCAAAAAAAAAGGAAGATTGACAGTAAGTGTACCTTTCATTTAGTGAGCTTTATAAATGTAACACTATAGTCAATTTAAAACTTCAAAGTCAAAAGAAGGTGCAAAACTAGCACAACTGTCAAATAGTAACAAATACATGTGCATGTAAAAGGGTCTAGACGCATAACAGGTCACACATAGCAGGTAAGTTCAACAAGCAAGAACTGTGTTTAACGGATGCTATGAAAGTTATCATCAAACTCTCATTTCAAATCATGGATCTGTGGAAAATGGAAAGTAAGCTGTTTTACACATTTGCATATTAAAATTCTCACCTTGTCAGTTCCACTGACATGAATCTTTTCACCATTAGCAAAGGCTCCTTTGCCTAGAAGAAGAAAATTGCATATGTCAGTAGTAGATCGTTGGAATTCGCAATTGAATAAGTGACTTGTTATAGATAAACTTATTTACCTGCAGCTGCAGAAAATATGCGAGTATTCCAACACATAGGGCCACCAACAAACTCAACCTATAAAGAAGCAGACAGTAACAGTATTATGTTCCGGGCGAGGAATTCAGATGTCATATCAGAACAAGAGATTTGGTGTCATTGATGGTCTTTCCACTTTATGGTTCTCAATTTCATTCTCACAATGTCTCTCCGGGATTCTGTATACTGCATAATAGCTGGCTACTATAAGATAAAAGCCACATGACCTTGGTTGGTCAGCTAATTCAACTCTTCACTAAATTTATAAACGTAGAGTTGCCTTGGATTAAATTATGTGATATTAAGTGCAACTAACACAAATCCTACACTATTATGGGTAGCTTCAGAAAGAAAATCTTACAGCAATATTAAAGCACGTTCTATTTCAACTATTCTAGAATTTGTACAGTTCACTGTAAATTCCTTCCCCTTTTTATCACTCAGTTCAGGTCCCTTACAGCTATGAATATAAGAATACTCATTTATTCTTTTTTACACAATTCGTCCAAGATAGTAAAAGAATATGACATATTCAATCTCTTAGCACTACATGATTTAAGTTGCTAGTCATCATTCAAGCTTTTGGTTCTCTTCTTGCACATTAGATCGGAATCAGCTATCGTAAGATTTTCATAGACCAAGCTCACTGGATAAGAGACAGTGCTCTTCCACTGAACAATGGTAAATAATCCAAAAGGCACATCAGAAACTATCCCAGCATATACCACAGTAGCTGCAGCTGGCTTCCCTCTAAAAAGAACACCCACAGAGACCGCAAAGCTAGGATAGCCATGCGCAAAGTTTGTTGTTCCATCTGCAAGATAAAGTTGCCAATTAATATTTGTTCCTTATTGGTTGAGTTGTCTTTAAGATAATATGTGGTGCCATTGTTTCCAGTGGAGTGAACTTTTGTTGAACTCACACATGCAATATATCTACTTGTATGTGATGAGATGATTGTACGATGATAATATTAAGTAATTTTCTCGCAAAATGTGGTAAGTTTTTGAAGCATATCGTGGATATCTCACTTGATATAAAATATTTTTGCATATTTAGGAAAAGAACCCTCGCCGTGAATTGTGCAGTGAACGTACCAGATTTTGACTAAACTGCAAGAAGTAATCTGGATTAATCTAGATCTCAAGTTAAGCCATGATTCTCGTAAAATTGCAGCCCTATGCTTCAAATGGCTCATTGGAATTCTTTGGCAAAGTTATGACCACTTTATTGAAGCTTTGCAAGTCTAAGATTATAATTCCAACTCCTCAAGTGCTAGACCATGTTTTTGGGTGTTTATGGTGTTCTCAACTTTTACAGGAATTCAAGATTATAAAATGAAAAAAAAGGGAACTTCCAAGACCATAAAAGGGTAACAAAAATCAGTTTTTCGAGGCAAGATCAGGCACAAGACAAGGAGCTTTTGAAGGGACTGGAGCACCTAATAGAGTTTCTTTCTTCCAATTCCACTTTGACATTGGACGTTTAAGAGATTCTTTACGATGTTCTAGACTCTTAGCAAAAAAAATTTACTTTCCAAGTTAGGTTGAATCTTATCATGTAGCTTGGAATAATATCTTTCTTGGCCTTTATTACTGATGATTGAGTTTGTTGTTCAATCTTGTATCTAATGCTAATTGATTGACAAATTAGTCTTTTTCATATTTTAAGGGGATTGGGAAAGATTCTTAATTTAGACCGAGGATTGAAATGCTTGTGATCTATACTAATCAAATAGATGAACTTGGTACGATTTGATTGCAGAATAGGGTTATACTTCAAAGGCACAGAAATTAGAATATCCTCCTTACCTTAATAACCATCAGAGTTAGTTAAGAAGGTTAGCTTCACTTGACATAGGAATGTACCCTGAATAATTATGAACTCCGACATAGCAACTCACATTCTAAGTAAGATCAAGAGGATAATAAAGGTCCAAAAGAAGCAATTACGTGAAGTCAGAAACACAAGCTTGCTACCACAAGATTTTCTTTTAGCTACCTAGTTATTTTATTTCCTTTTTTCTTAATCAGTATTCAGTACTTTCCTATTCATTCCATTGTTTACTAATTCCACCCATTTCCAATTCTCAATCAATATGAAGTAAATATCAACTCAACTTCATCATAAGTCTTCGTGGGATTATGCTCAATATTCATCCATACATTGGTTGAGAAATTACGTGCTTTTGCATGCTTAAATCTGCTTGTATAGTTGCCTGGTATTTAGGTTAATGAACTTGTGTATTTGTTAAACTAGAACTAGTTAAATGTGGAGGGGAGAACTAGTTAAATGTGACCTTTTCTAAATTAAACAACCTAGCAGTTACAAGTTAAACCACTTGGAACCTTGATAATCCACATCTACTTATGGGAACCTACACAAGCTGTCTAACCCTAATAGACAGTTCGGCTATATGCATTGCTACTTTCATTGCCGTGGAAGTTAGAGATGAGGACAAACCTAAAGGATCAATGCACCAAAGATAATCCGATGATGAATCCCCAATAATTCCTCCTTCCTCCCCAAGAATTAGATGATCCGGAAAATTCTTCCTCACTACTTCAAGGATAGCAACTTCACTACTTTTATCTGTGCTGCAATAAGTTTAAACAAACACATTAACCACTGCGACAGCATGATGAAAATTTCCGTGTAAAGAAATAAAATGAATATTACAACCTAAGAAGCAACTAAAAGTTAGCTCACATAAGATCATCAAATTGTTAAAGCATAAGGTCAACCAATAAAGTGAGGCCGTAAACACTCACTAACAGGGAAATATCATATTTTAGTGTTAATTCAAGCAATGGTCTTAAGAGAAGGGGTCACTGTATTTCCAGCAAGAAAGAAAAGGAGCAGTTAACCACGATCACATAATGTTGGAAAGGAAAGTCAGAGAATATTTAGGACGGTCTAATAAAGAACTAAATTATTTCAATGGAAACATAAAAAAATTAAAAGGAAAGAAAATATTCTTCGTGACAAAACTAGACATAGTGACAATGATAAAAGTAGATTCACTAATTACTGTGAATCATACAAGGCTCAGTGTTGTCACCAAAAACTAGGAAACAACACTGCAACAAGAATGGAAAATCTCTCAGATAAGCCTTTGACAGCGTTATAAATCAACCTGACACATCAGTGTAGAAGAAAAAGAAACAGAAGCAATATGTCAGTTCTGGTACAAACAAATAACCACCAGCAAAAGTAATACAAGGTCTTACTCGGTCACAAGGTCAGTGAGCCCTTTATAGGTAACATTCCGAGGCTTATTCACAGCATCCATTACAACCTAAAATGAAATTGAAATAATGAGAAACAAGTCATAGAGTAGGAGCCAGAAAGATTGTTTAAAGGCTAGATGCAGATGGGAGATAGAAGTAGTGAAAGAAGAAATTGCAGGATCCCTTGTTTTGTCTCCATAGAAAGAAAGGTAAAACATCAATATTGCATGACCATAGTCAGCAGTATAATCTCAATGCACAAGAAGAGAGGACAGAGGTATACCTCAGAGAGAACAAGCAATATGATTGCTGAGGCCAGAATAAAAGATAAGCAGAAAAGGGAGCACAAAGAAGGTAAAAGAAAATTGGAACAGAGATCCCTTTAGAAAATGGTGAGAGAAAGATCAATAATCAACCGGAAAGCTGCAAAGAACTAGAGGAAGTCTAAGGAGACCATAACGAGTACAAGACATGTTATTACGTAAAAACTTCTGATAACTGCTAATATATGGAAACATAACACATATGTATGTATTTCTGGACATATTTTTTTCCTTCTGATTGGTTACTAACTTACCAGTCATCTACCTCATCCTAGATCTCCAACCCCTCAAGCAGGTCTTTCCCTTTTCTTGGCAACCAAATTAGTGAAGGCAATAATAATACAAAGAGTGGTGAATGGTGAAAATATGACACACATTTCAATGTAGAGGAGTTGTATTTATCTTTTTCCAGCATCCTAACTCCTCAGAATAAAGCTTAATATCATGTTCTTAAGCATCCTATTTATCCTCTAGGTAACTAAGCTGCAAGAATTCAAAAGTGGCACCCAAGTAGCAGTGCATTTAACCCCATCCCAAAATATGAATATATCATCCAAAGTGCACTCAGCTTGTTGAGATCTCGATATTCGCGGTAACTGCCTCCTTCCACCCAGGGGCGGAGCTAGGCGGAGAACCCCCTTGCCGAAAAATTATACTATGTATATAAGGTCAGAATATATATATGTGTATATATATATATATATATATATATATATATATATATATATATATATTTGATGTTGAATTCTCTTAGCTTATTATTTTTCTTATTTTTTGAATCCCCTTGGTGAAAATACTGCTTCCGCCACAGCTACGGCCAGAAGAATCATTTAAGCATTACATACACAACACAGGCGCGCTCGCACACACACATACACACAAAAAAAATAACCAATTCCTCGTCTCCAATAGCTCAACAGAACGAAGGGTCTCCTAATTAAATAAATTATCAAATGCACCAGCAAGAAAAAGACAGCACATTTTTAACTAGAATAACTCAAAAATCAAATCGTTAAGCAGAAATTTGCCAAGGATATAGAAATAAAACCATGAATTAAGAAGGGGGAAACCTGAGCACCAGTCTTGGCAGCAGCTTCAACTACTTGGAGTAGCTCATTAGAGGGGATACTTCCAGTTGAGTCGGCTCCAATCTTTGAGTACACATTCGATAAAGCAGCCTTTGTGCAAAATGCTCCACCGGTTTTGGCTCCAGTCGAACAAAACCCGTGATGAGAAAACGCTGAATTTGCGCTAAAACTCTTGGGGAATGCCAGTTTAGGGAGATTACAAGGAAGAAAAGTTGAAACTGTGGATGAAAGAAGACATCTTCCCATTTTCACAAAACGGGGCGAACTTTTCACACACACACACACAAGTAATTCGTGCTGACTGCTCCTGCCTTCCACAGAAGCGTTACTGCTTGAGTTTTCTTGGATTTTTGTACGAAGGCATCTGATTTTCCTAAAAATCAATTTTTTTAATTTCAAGAATATGAAAACTTTTATCTACGGCCCTTTGTTGCATGATATTTTTCTTTGGTCCCCTCTATTATGAAAATTGGCACATAATATCTTTTTTGAGAAAAAAATTCCAAGTGGTCCTTAATGTATATCGATATGACTATTTTGGTCCTTAATATATAATATTGAAAACAAATAGTCCTTGATATTACTCGCTTAAAAAGGTTCAACCCTTTTACTAAGAATTAGAGTATTTGTGTTCAACGTTGACCACAATAGTCCATCCCCTGTACATTTAAGAATCATTTTGGTTTTTTTTTCCCTTACAATTATAGAATAATGTATTATGTTCTGATAATTTTTGTTATATTCTCGCTACTTTCATCAACAATTTTTTTTATATATAAAGCCATATATATAGCGCTTCTTGACTAATAAATTCATCTTTAATTTGACACGTTACCCTAATTATATTATTTGGGTTTAATAATTAATTGTTTAAACATATATAGATAACACTACATCACAGGCACTAACTATTAAAGAAAGAGTTAATAATCAGCTAGTCAACACTTTCCGGAAATAATTACTATTTACTACTAATTTATAGCCTAATCTTTTTCAGTTGTCTTCGTTTTTCTTTTCTTAATTATGTTAAATAGAAGGAAATTAAAGTTTGTCATTAACTTAGACAAAAACTGAGAGCTAAAGTTTTCAAATAACGGAAGTCCTCTTAATAAACAGTAAGCATTGCAAAATTTGATCAAACTTTGATAGCCATTTGGATCTTTACTGTTAATTAGAGAAATTCACATATATGGAAAAAGGTCAAAGGCGTGTAATGAAGACAAATTTCGTGTTTGTCCATGGTTTAGGACACGGAGCATGGTGTTGGTACAAGGTAATAACAACGTTGATATCCTTAGGTTACAAGGCCACTGCTCTTGACTTGGCTGCCTCCGGCGTCTATACTATAAGGAATCGGAACAAGTCAAGTCTCTCTCCGACTATGTTGAGCCGTTGATGCACGTCGTCGAGCTTCTTCCGTCGGACGATCGCCTGTTCTAGTCGGCCATGGCATGGGTGGACGACTTGCCATGGAAATGTTCCCAAAGAAAATTGCTGCTGCTGTTTTTGTTGCTGCTTATATGCCTGGCCCTGATTTCCCTTTCTCACATATCACTCAACAAGTACATATATTCTCGACTTTCTTACTTTATTCTACTCGATAAATTTAGTAAATCGTTTTATATATAAGGTTGCTCTGAACTAGTTGCTGCTTGACTTTCTATGTCGGTTGCGTTAAACTTTGTTTTAGTTCTTAAGTACAAATGTTTCAACAATCCCACGTTGACTCATGCCTAGCTTGATGAAACCATCGAAACAAGATTGTTTTAAGTTGAGTTTAAACTGTAGTATAATTTAATACATATAATCATAGACTAAGCCAGACACAAAGAAGTTCAAGATGGTAAACGTTTATTGAGAATTAAATTTTGGAAAAAAATTATCTTCTTCTGATTTTATTTTTCCTAAATGTTTTCCTTTTATTGCTCAATTTGCAGTCAAATCAAGGGTCAGATTTTCTCAAGGACAACAAATACAAATATGATAATGGTACTGATAAGCCCCCAACCGCTGTATACTTCGGCTCTAATTTTCTGTCATCAAAGATGTACCAATACTCGAGAGCTGAGGTTAGTGCACTTTACACATTTATAGTTTATCATAATTCTTCGAATTATCATCTAATACTTTTAGAAAAACAATCTATGTGCCATATAAATATGTTTTATGCAGGTCAAAATAAAAATACTTTTAGAATAAAAATAATATTATCATTATACTTGTTGTTGGTGTTGTGTTGCCGCTATTCTTGTCACATAAAAAGATTTAACTAAACAAATATAAATTTATTCTTTCTAACAATTTAAACTTGTAAATGAGAAATGACTGCAAATTATAACATGACATATTTAAAGATGTCACTAATTTAATTTTATCGTCACCCTGTCATCAGTTCACATGGTTGGTCCGTTCAAAGAATTAGGACAACACATGAGGAAGTTTATTAAAAATATAATCAAATGTAAATAAACGTATAAAATTTTAGATGACAGGGCCATATAATTCAACAAATATTATCATCATGTCATTACTCTCTAGTACGTTGGACGAGTCAATAGAAGTAAATAAATCATATTATAAAAGAATGCATTTAATAATTAATTATCAGCAGTTGCATTCTTCTCTATTGGAACAGGATATGATCCTTGCTTCGTTGTTGATGCGACACACTCCAATGTTCCATGATCCTGAAGTGTTAAAAGAAGTAGAACTCACTAAAGAAAAGTATGGTTCGATTCCAAGAGTCTACATTATGTGCAGTCAAGATCTGTCAATGAAGGCAGATGTTCAACGATGGATGATTGATAAAAATCCACCCCAATATGTCTAGGTTCATATCATATGGTCATGTTCTCTAAAACTCAAGAATTCTGCTCTCGTTTGATGGAAATTGCTGAAAAATACCATTGAAATTGTATGAACAAGATTTGTATAGGAGTTTAGCTTTGGCAATTTTAAATACTTTTTTGAGTTGCTACGCAAAGACTTTCGACTTTATTTGATTAGCTTTGACAATTTTAAATACTTTTGAGTTGTTACGCAAAGACTTTCGACTTTATTTGATTTTACATTGTCTACCGTATGAGTGTATGTATTATTCACCTTCTTTTTTTTCTTTTTTTTTTCTTTTTTTGTATTTACATTTTCTACTATGTGAGCCTAGTATTGTTCATGTGTATCTTTCCTATTGTTGTTTCATTCCTAAATTAGAATATATTAGATTGCAAGAACGTATGTTATATATATCATATATTTAATTCATGAATTTTCAACTAGAATAATTGTGTCATTTCTCATTGTTCGTAACAATATTACATGTAAACCAAAATGTGCGTTCACAAACTTAACTTTCTTACTTTCATCTCAGTTCATTATGTTACTTTCACTTAATTCCTTTTGGTTTCTATTTTAACTAATTGATATATATAGTTGATTTGACTTTTTCAGGTAAAAATCAAATTTGAGTTAACTGAACTGTGAACACTCCTTTTTAAATAGATACTAACATATTTATAGACGAATAATTACACATAAATTGATCCAAACTCCAAAATTGAGATTGTGCAATCTTAAGAATTCACTCATACAACCAGATCAACCATTTTAACTTTTAAATGTTATAACTCCTATTGCATCCTGCATGCCGTGCTTATCTAGCATTGGTTGTTCTATATATAGTTCCATTTAAATTCACACTCTAAGGGTTGAATATAAGAAAATGAAATTGAATGCTATTTTCTTTAACGAAAGAAAAAAAAATGAGGACCGTTACTAGCTGACCTATTACAGATATGATACACGTCACCTTCTCGTCAGAAAAAGAATAAGAATAATGGTCAAACGTGAAAAGTATGTGAAGAAAGTAAGAAATCTGATATCAATATTAAAATTTTCACAGAAATCTGATATCAATATTAAAATTTTCATGTTTTTGAATTTTATTCTTTCTTTCAGATTCTTTTTTGCTTAAGTTTACGAGCCTAATAGCAAAAGAAGAAGAAAATCATTGCCTAACAGGTTTACATAATCTAAAACATGTAAGATGTGAGTCGTTTTTGAAAGAAAATTCCAATATTGTTCCCTTAACCTTATTAATACATCTAACTACTTACCATGTTTCAGAATATGCAAATATTGTTACCATCTTATCATGCATCTTACCCTTTATATTTCATTTGCATTTCTTCAGTTCTTCCTCACTAAATCATCAAAACAAAGAAAAAATTTCTTGTTCTAAAAAACACTTCTGTTTTATCTCCCAAGAAATTAAAGTCACTGATAAGCATAATGGCTGATGAAACCAATAACTACAACACAACCAGCCAAGGGCCGATAGTAGTTTACCGCTGCGATAATTGCCGTAAACTCTTCTCGTCAAGCCAGGCCTTAGCGGGACACCAACACCTCCATAAGGTTCAAGGGACTTGGGTAAAAAGTCACCACCACAAGTTTCTCTTGCCACCTCATTATCTCCCCGACCTTAACCGTTTCATTGCTCGTAACAACAAGTCTATCACCGTACGCAACCGTGGTCGGGGCAAGCCGCGAACGTTCTTTGAACCGCAGCCGATGGTGCAGGAGCCTCTTGCTGTTGCACCTGCACCTGCAGTCGCCACTCCTTTGCTTGCTCAGGCCCTCGTGCCGGCCCCGACCCCTGTCGTCCCCCATCGTGGTAGGCCAGTTATTCAACCGCAGCCGACGGTGCAGGTGCCTCTTGCTGCACCTGTACCTGCGCCTGCCACTTCTTTGCTTGATCAGGCCCCAGCTCTACCTCTTGCTGCTGCGCCTGCACCTGCCACTCCATTGCTTGCTCAGGTCCCGGCCCCGGCCTTGCAGCTTGCTGTTGCACCTGCACCCTCCACTCCTTTGCTTGCTCAGGCCTCGGCCCCCGCCCTGCTTCTTGCTGCTGCACCTGCGCCCGCCACTCCTTTGCTTGCTCAGGCCCCTGTCGCCCGTTGTCGTGGCAGGCCACGGTCAATTATTCGACCGCAGCCAATGGCGGAGGCACCTCTTGCTGCTGCACCTACACCCGCCACTCCTTTGCTCGTTCAGGCCCCAGCCCCGGCCCCTGTCGCCCGCCCTCGTGGCAGGCCACGGTCAATTATTCGATCACAGCCGATGGTGCAAGTGCCTCTTGCTGCTGCACCTGCACCTGCGACTCCTTTGCTTGTTCAGGGCCCGGACCCTATTGCCCGCCTTGAAAATCAACTGGCTTTATTTCAGAATCGTTTGAATTATTTTAAAGGTGTGGCTGCTAGGCGTGAAGAATCAACACATTCATCCACTGGGAGTACCAATACTATTACTGTTGATAAGACTAATGGGAAGAAGAAGGTTGAAGAGAAGGTTGAGGAGCTTGACTTAGAGCTTAGGCTTTAGGTTTTGAGGGCCCATGTCATGGTTGGAGGCTTTGCTGTTTCGTTGTTGTTGTCTTATCTTTGTTGACATTTTGCTTTGGTTTAGGGTTTATGTTTTGAGTCCTTTTGTTGTTTTAGTATTGCTTCTGTTGTCCTTTTTATTTTCTTTTTGTGTCGAATGTTATGGGTGGTGTTAACAATCTATGGAAAACATGTCAAGTTTTTTATTTTATCTTGCAGTCTGTATCAAGTACTTTAATTTGTCAAAAATGTTGATCCACTAATTACTAGCTACTCTTACTATCGTTCTTCCTCGTTTAGTTTTTTTTTTTTTTTTTTAGTTTTATATTGGGGACAAAAGAGTAATGTGTTACTTGCTCTTTTTAGCGAGTTGACTGAATTTTGAATTAGATTTCATTAGTTTGGCACTGAGAAGGCTAGCGAAAGGAGGAGGAGGAGGGAAGAAAGTTGGCTGGGAATCCATATTTTACAACAATCTAATTAGGGGTGTACAAAGTAAACCAATAAATTTTACCAACCCGATAATTCGAGTCAAACTGAGAAAAAAAATCTAACTATGGTTTGGTGTTGGAAAAAAAAATCCGACCATAATTGGTTTGGTTTGGTTTTAACTAAAGAAAATCAAACTGAAACCAAACCAACCCGACATTACATATATAGAATTTTAGAATTTAAATATATAAATATACTTATTGTGATGTAATTTATAAATATTTCTTAAATTTTTTCATAATTTTATCTTTTAAGGTATTATTTCAATGTTGGACTTAGAACTTTTGAATGTTCCAATAAGTTTTATAGCCATTAATATTAGTAACTTAAATAATGTTAACAAAAGCCCAAACCAAAATCAAATCAATATTAATGCTAACAAAAAACATTCAATTCAATACTACGAACGGCAATGTATTGAATATTTTGTTTTACAATAATTCAGATAAAAATGCATAACCTATTTTTATTTTTTCTTTAGCGTTTAGTCATGTAATTAATACTCCCTAATTAGTCTACTTATTTTAGCATGACTTAGTACTTTTAGATTATGTCTATTTTTATTATGGCTTTTTAATTAGTAATATTTATATTACATACTTTTATTGTCTTTGTTGTTGAATATTTTAGGATAACGCCATGACACATCTCATATTTTGTACGGAATATTATTTTCTTGAAAAATACCTTATATAGTTGTATCTTACTAGGGTTAAAGAAATATTTTAAGCACAAGTTATATGTTTTATTCTAAGAAAATTTTACGGGAAAAAAATCCGAAAACCCCGAATAACCCAAAAACCCAAGAAAAACCGAGATTGAAAAACCCGAGTTTTATTGGTTTGGTCTTTAGATTTAATAACTCGACACAATTAGTTTGGTTTGATAATTGCAAAATCAGAACCAACCCGACCTATATACACCCCTAAATCTAATAATCAACCTATAAGATAAAAAAAGACAATAAGATCGATGAAAACATTACATAGCATCATTACTCGTATCAACGATTAACATCTAAATAGCCAGCTTCTGAAGCTAAATTACATATAGACACCAAAACAAATTTCTAAATCTATGTCAACCAGTTATTCAATAATGTCTCAACCCCAAACTATTGCGATGACTATATATAGAGGATATATAACAAATTGTATCAATATCTTATTAAAAACATGTAGTGGCCAATTAATCAGTCAAGCGCGCAAATCACATTATTCATAAATGCAACTTCACTCGTTCAAATTTAAACGCCGTAAGGTGGCATCCCAAAATTAAATATCTTAGATCTTTAAATACTAATATATGCAAGCTCTTCATTCATTTTGACATTGATATTACGTCATCTTCCTTAACATATTGAGCTTTTGGATGGTAAAATGTATGATTATATGTTATATGCTAAATAGTTAGAAGGGGTAGTATGGATATTTCACACTAAAGCAGTTATAAACGGTTAGGGAGGTCAGTGGTGGTTAGTCTGTTAGAATCTGTTAGTGAAGCTCACCGGTAGAAGATGAGCTATAAATACATATAGATTGTAAAATGTTGGTTATGTTGAATCAATAAACTTCTCTCTTTTCTTCTTAGTCTCAATTATCTACAAGCATTGAAGTGTATTGTTCAGAGATTATTCTTCTTCCTAATCTCTTAGATTCACTTCCAATTTCAACCTCCATGGTTAAAATACGCAACATTGGTATCAGAGCTAGCGAACCTTGGCCATAAACCATGCCGGAAACAACCAGAAACACTGAATTACGACGAGATGTAGACGAAGTTAGGGAGCAGGTCCGGGTACTGGGTGAACGCCATGACGATATGATTCAGCTCCGGCGACCTCAACAACACCAGTCGCACCAGCTCCAGTCGATAGTGGTGGATTACATACAATAGGCAACGGGTTTAATGAAGGTAATAGATATGCTCGTATTAAATTCCCAAAATTTAATGGGGAGGATTTAAAAGGGTGGGTGTATAGGTGTGAATAATTCTTTGAGTATGACAATACCTCTGGAGAACAGAAGGTTAGGCTTGCTTCTATCAATTTAGAAGGATGGGCTTTAAGTGACATCAATTGATGATGAAATCTAGAGTAGGAAAGGGGTTACCTAATTGGGGAGATTATATGAGATATTTGTATTTGAGATTTGGGCATAATTTGTATGAGGATTCCCTGTCTAAATTACTGGGATTAAAGAAAACTGGTGGGGTTCAAGAATTTTTAGATCAATTTGATGGACTGCTTAATCAAGTAGAGTTGTCGGAGGAGTATTCCATCAGTTGTTTCTTGAAAGGATTAAAACCAGAAATTGAAGTTTAGGTGAGGATGTTAGCCCCAAGAACATTGATGAAGGCCTATAGTTTGGCTAAACTAGCTGAACATTCTCTGTAACTACAGAGAAACCAGAATCATATGACCATGAGAGCTTCTAAACCTATACTCCCAACTCCTAACACTTCTTGGAACCTAGGTTCGAGAAGCTACTCTCAGGACCAATACTCTGGTAATGGGAAGGGGACAGAGTTAAGCAAACCTCCTAATGCGTATGGACGACCAGCAGTGAAGTCATCAAGGAGGCTTACAAGTGCAGAAATGGATGAGAAAAAGGCAAAGGGGCTATGCTTTTGGTGTGATAAAAAATACACACATGGCCATGTGTGCAAGAAACAAAAAGCAATTGTTCATTATAGAGGTAGGGGAAGGTGGTGATGAAGGGGGGGTTGATGAGTATGTGGTGGAAGAGGAAGCTTGTGAGGATTCAAACCTTAGTCCTCAAATATCAATTCATGCTCTTGAAGGAACTGTAGACTACAGAACTATCAGAGTGAAAGGAGGGATAAGAGGAAAAATAGTCCATGTGTTGATAGATTCTGGTTCAACATATAATTTCATGGACATTGACATTGCAAAGAAACTCGGATGCAAACTGGACACTATTCCTACCTTCTCAGTGTCAATAGCCAATGAAAGTAAGGTGCACAGCTCTTTCATGAGTAAAGGAGTAGCATGGAGGATGCAAGGGGTGTTATTCAAGGCTGACATGTTAGTCATGCCACTAGGAGGTGCTGATGTGGTATTGGGCATTCAATGACTCATTACTCTAGGGGATATCAAGTGGAATTTTAGACAACTGAAGATGGAATTTCAAATAGGAGGCAAAAAGGTTTCATTGAGAGGCAGTCGACCAGGCACATCCAAAGTAATTGGAGATCATCAAATGGAGAAGCTACTGAATAAGATTGGAAGCTTGAGCATGATGCTAGTAGCAGATGTACAACCAGTTGATAGAGGAGTAGAATGCTTCAGCTCTAACCAAGTGAAAGAAGTACCTGGGGAATTATAGACATTGTTGGACCAGTATTCAGGGTTGTTTGCAACCCCTAAGAGCTTACCTCCTCATAGAGATCATGACCATAAGATCATTTTGAAGGAGGAACACCACTAGTGAATGTGAGACCTTACAGATATCCAGCAAATCAAAAGGATGAGATTGAAAGAATGATTCAAGAAATGCTAGATGCAGGGGTTGTTCGACCAAGTGTAAGTCTCTATTCTTCCCCTATAGTCATAGTTTAAAAAATGGTACTTGGAGGCTATGCATAGACTATAGACAACTAAATAATCATACAGTAAAAGATAAATTTCCTATACTTGTGACTGAAGAGCTACTAGATGAATTGGTAGGGGCTAAATATTTTTCAAAATTGGACCTAAGATCTGGTTACCATCAAATTAGGATGCATGAGAAAGATATAGAAAAGACTGCAGTTAGATCCCATCATGGTCACTACGAATTTGTGGTCATGCCATTTGGACTGACCAATGCCCCGTCCATATTTCAGAGTTTAATAAACAAAGTCTTCCAACCATACTTAAGAAAGTTTATTTTGGTATTCTTTGATGATATACTAGTATACAGTTCCTCATGGTCAGACCACTTGATACATTTACAGAAAGCTTTTGATGTGTTGAAGGAAAACTCTTTATTTGTTAAGATGAGTAAATGCCAATTTGGTCAATCTGAGGTAGAATACTTAGGTCATATCATCACAAAAGATGGGGTAACAGCTGAACCAGGGAAGATTAAAGTCATGGTAGAATGGCCAGCACCAAAAATAGTGAAAGAATTAAGGGGATTCTTGGGATTGACAGGGTACTATAGAATATTTATTAAAGGGTATGGAGTGTTGGCAAGGCCCTTGACTGCATTGTTAAGGAAGGATATATTTGAATGGAATGATAAGGCAAATACAGATTTGGAACAACTCAAAGTAGCAATGAGTACAACTCCTGTTCTTGCACTTCCTGATTTTTTCTTGGAATTTGTTATTGAGACTGATGTTTGTGGGGTGAATATTAGAGTTGTTTTGATGCAGGGAGGCCACCCCTTAGCATATATGAGTAAGAGGCCTTACCTTATTGGTAGGCATTTTACAATCAAGACAGACCATCAGAGCTTGAAATACCTAATAGAGCAGAGAATCTCTACTCCCAGTCAGCAGAAATGGCTGGCTAAATTAATGGGATATGACTATACAATCACCTACAAAAAGGGTCAAGACAACTTAGTAGCTGATGCTCTATCTAGAATACCCAAGGTTGATGACAAGTTTGATGCAGAACTGTTGACATTCTCTTCTGTATCCTTAGACCTTATAGAGCAGATCAAAGGTTCTTATGCAACTGATCCTCATCTACAGCAGCTTCTTCAGTAGCTCCAGCAGGACCCTTTAGCTAAGCCCATATATATGCTAAAGGATTGTGTGTTATACAGGAAAATGAAGATAGTTGTTGGCCCTTACAAAGATCTAAGGAAGCAGATTTTACAATTCCTACATGATAGGGCTACAGGAGGTCACTTAGGTATGATTGCTACACTGCAAAGGGTAAGCTAGTTGTATTACTAGAGAAAGATGAAAACATACATTTTTTAATATATCAAAAGTTGTGAAGTATGACAAAAGTGTAAGGCGGAGAGTGTAAAGAGCCTAGGACTAATGCAGCCTTTGCCTATTCCAGATAAGGTATGGCAGGATATTAGCATTGATTTCATTGAAGGACTACCACAATCACAGTAAATCTGTGATAATGGTAGTAATAAATAGGCTGAGCAAATATGCTCACTTCATAAGCCTGGAACATCCCTATACTGCCCTCAGTTGCCCAAGCTTTTCTAGATCACATTTACAAACTTCATGGCATGCCCCAAACTATAGTGAGTGACAGGGATGTTGTGTTCTTGAGCAAGTTTTGGCAGTCTCTTTTTGATTTCCAAGGGGTCCAATTACATCATTCCACAGCCTATCACCCATAGTCATATGGTCAAACTGAAGCTGTCAACAAGTGTTTGGAGGGTTACCTTAGATGTATGTGTACATATAGGCCCAAATATTGGGCTCATTGGCTGCCTTTAGCAGAATGGTGGTATAACACAACATATCACTCTGCCACTAAGTTGACTCCTTTTGAGGTACTCTATGGTCAAAAACCTCCCCTACACATGCCTTATATTCCATATAGTTCCATGGTGGGTGAAGTTGATAGAAGCTTACAAGCTAGAGAAGCAACAATCAGGCTACTGAAGCACCATCTTGCACTAGCTCAATCTAGAATAAAGGCTTTGGCAAATAAGAAGAGATCATTCAGGGAATTTGCAGTGGGAGACGTGGTTTTTATAAGGCTGCAACCTTACAGATAAATGTCCCTAAAAGGTCACTCCTACCACAAGCTCAGCCCAAATATTTTGGTCCTTTTCAAGGGCTCAAGAAGATTGGCTCTGTTGCATACCAGCTCCAGCTCCCACCTCATGCTAAAATACATTCCACATTCCATGTTTTCAGTTAAAAAATATGTTGGTTCCCACCCAGTGGTATCTGATTTACCAGTTTCACTTTCTTCTTATAGTCATATTGTTTTGGATCCTGAAAGGATACTTGAAACCAGATTGGTTACCAAGCACAACAGACAATGTCAACAATATTTGGTGAAATGGTTCAACTGCCCTTCTGAGGATAGCATTTGGATGGATGCTACTACTTTCAAACATCATTTTCCTCACTTTGTCCTTGAGGACAAGGACTCTTAACCGGGGGGAGGGGTAGTTGTTATATGCTAAATAGTTAGAATAGGTAGTATGGACATTTCACACTAAAGCAGTTATACGGTTAGAGAGGTCAGTGGTGGTTAGTCCGTCAGAATCTGTTAGTGAAGCTCAATAGTAGAAGATGAGCTATAAATACATATAGATTGTAAAAGGCTTGTTATGTTGAATCAATAAACTTCTCTCTTCTTCTTAGTCTCAATTATCTACAAGCATTGGAATGTTTTGTTCAGAGATTATTCTTCTTCATAATCTCTTAGATTCACTTTCAATTTCAACCTCCATTGTTAAAATACGCAACATTATATAGGGGTTCGCCTAGCTCTCGTTACGGCTGAATCTCGTTCAAAAATTTAAAGAATAAAAAGCAAAAGTTCTCTAAATAGAACTTGATAAGGTTGAAAGAAATTAATAAGATTTAGTAAATCCAATCTAATCATATCAGGTTATTAATTAATTTTTTGAAATCAATGATATAAGATGTGAATTTATCAACTCAAGATTAGGATGGTTCAAATCGAATTGAAAAATCACACAAAATCGAAAAGTCATACCAGACCAATTAAAAAATCCAATTAAATTTGGTTTGGTATTGAGTAGAAAAAAATCGAACTAAAACGATATATAAATATATAATTTTTATATACACTTTTTAGACTTTATATGTAATTTTCTTGAAAAAAATATCTCGAAATATTTGTGATTCTCTCATGGAATATAATATTTAATAGAACTATATCAAGTGTTATTGAAATACGTCAATCTCTTTGTGCTTCCATATTCACAGGTCGAGATCTATTAAACTTTTATATCTTTTCAGATTTGAAATGGTCTTACATCGATAATTTTAAAATTAAATAGAACACATCATTATTTAGGTTTTATATGGATTTTTGTATTTCATTATTAAACTTGGTTAACTTTGAAAGCGTAAATCACCAAAAAACTATTGTTAGACGATTAAGAAAATAACTATCATATGTTACTAAAAAAAGTTCCATAAGAATATTTTAATATATCATATGTTTAGTTTTTTTTAAATTTTTACTAAATATATATTTACTTATCAAAATTTTATCTATAGCTTTAACAACGTAAAATTGTTGTAATATTCATATAATAAAAAAAATCTCGAAAAAACGAACAAAACTGAACCAATCAAAACCGATATAATTAGTTTGATTTGGATTAATAAAAACTGAACCAACCCAACTCATGTATACCCCTATTCAAGATCATGACAAATATTGTTTGTTTTGGTAGATCAACACGTATTTGTTCCTTGGGTCAAGTATCATCGTTGAATTCAAAAATATGTATATCATATAAACTTGTGCTCTACTTTATATGCGCCATTGTTTTCTCCCTTTTTAATATGAGATTTGCCTAATGTCTAATTTTTTTCAAAAGCTTGTAAGCTTACAAGCATGTAAATCCTTTTCTCTTGACACGCTCTCATCAACCTGTCATGCACGTTATTTGCTTAACTTAGATAAGAATTAAGTTCATACATTTAGAATTAGACATTTTCGGTCAAAATAGGAATTTGTTATTGCATGCTAATGTAATGATGACATTTAATGTTTCAATTGCTGCTGCTAACTTTTTCCATTACGGCAAGAGAAATATGTTTTTCCGTTCTTCATATTCATAGGATCCGTAAAGTAAGATATAGTACGTTATAATTAACGCCTCTCATTCATTTTTTTTTTTTAATTTATACAACAATCACCGAGCTAGGACCAAGGAGGTTAAAAAAAATTAGAGAGCATTAATATCGCAAAAATAGAGCTAATATGTACCCTCATTTCAAAAAGAAATAGGCTGAATAGATACGGAGACACTTAAAATCGGCACGATTTTTCATTTAAACACCTGAACTTAAGGGTGTTCTATTGAACACTTATACTACCCGAAACTTATTCCAATTAAGCACTTCTTTGACAATCAGCCAAACTTACAAAGTTTGTGCAATGCACTCGCTACTGACTTGGCGAATGACGAATAAAAAAAGGACATATATTATTTTGAGTAAAAGAAAGGAAAAAAATCTAGCTAAAACACTACTTAACTCAGCATCTTCACTATATGTTCATGTGTGTTCTTTACTATTTTCATGTGTATTTTTGTTCCAAGCACGATTTTAATCCAAAATTTTAAGAGAAACTCCTCCAAATTTGTTATAACTTCAGCTAAAGATTCCCCACAACGACCCGAAGACAATCCCAATATTAATTTCCCAAACTTTCATTAAATCAAGTAACCCATTTTAAACCTTCAAGCTTTTTAAAGACCCCATTAATGGTATTTCAATTTGAAATGAAGAACTCGGTCTCATTTCAGTTTTACTCTCTTCTTCTTCTCTGCTTTGCTCTGTTTCCTTTTCCGATCCCAATGTAGTAAGGGAAAGAGAAAAAGTGTGTAGCAAAAATTAGCATTAATAGCGGCCCCAAATCTTGAACAAACATCAAAAGAAAATCATTCACAAAAAGTAGTGCAGCTGAAATTAGCATTAATAGCGAGCCAAGCTTTGAACTAAGACGAGCAAAGCCAAACTACTTCCCCAAATCGGAACAAACAACAGGGGGTACCGGTTGCAGACCAGAGCATATTCTGCATTGTAATGTAGGTATTCCAATGGTTTTGCTTTTCGTCAGAAATATGTATAAAAAAAGACCGGGCTCGTTGGTTTTTTGGAGAGGATGAGGCTGTTGGTTTCTCTCGCCAGATTCCGGCAGTAAAGAGATGGGGAATGCCTCAAATATGTTTTGTTTTTGAGGGAGAAGAAGAAGGAAATAAAAATGAAAAAGAAAAAAGAAAAAAAATCTATTTTTTGGGGTTTTCACGCGCCTATATTGGGTGAAACTCACTTTATGTGTCAACTCAGCAAGAAGTGCTTAATTGGAATTCAGATAGTATAAGTGCTCAATAGGAACACCCTTGAGTTTAATTGTCTAAATAAAAAATCGTGCCAACTTTAAATATCTCCGTATGTATTCGGCCAAAGAAATATTTCAGCTGATGAAATATGTTTACCTTGAAAATGGTAATTACAATTAAATTTAATTTTGTAGTTCTAAAAATACGTGATCTATTTTTATGCTAGTTGTTTAGGCAATAGAAGCTAAGTGAGATACTTGGAAATAAGAGAAGAGCTTGAAAACAAGACGATAACCAAACCGGATGGCCGACAATCGGGGCCTCGAGCTTTCTTATTTGGGGCCTCGAAATCAAGTCTGATGTTCAGCTAGGAGCTACCGAGGGGGGATTAACAGTTATGATAAAATCAATGACGGCTCTTTATGACCAATAATAAGCAATAAATGAAGAACAATAAATAAAACGCAATGAATATAAGTAATAAATGCAAGTAATGAGATCAAGAGAATATGATAGAGAGCAGAGAAAATGTTCTTTTATTTTCAATATTGAGCATCAGATTCTTTACAAAATGACAAGGATCCCCTTTATATATGAGGGGGAATCCCAACATAGTATAAATATATTTATTACAAAGATATGGAGCCGGTACAACCATTTAATGCTATGATGCAGGTATGGGCTAGCCTAATAGGCTTTGTCAGCTCTGATCACGTGCTTTGGGAACATCACATCGATCCACCAAAGCTACTGGTTTACACTGCCTCAAGGCCGGTCGTTGTGATCCCTCGAAGTCAATCACTAGGAGACCTCGAGACGCCTTGATGATCATAAAATTGAACCGCCGATTTTTACCGCATACAGATAGTCCCCGTATTTCCTAGAACAAAGTGATAGGAAACGGTTTCAAAATCTTACTCCTTAGACATTATCATCATGACGTCAGTCCTATTAGAGCATTAAATGCCATAGCTCAAAATTCGCGCAAGGGTCGCCGTCAACACGACTATCGAGAAGCGCACGAACCGCTATTGGTTCGGCTTTTCTGCTGCCCATACGGCTTCTATAAATACCCTAATTGCTTGGTGACTCGCACTTTTGTGATTCCTTCAAGCTTTCAGATCCAAATCCATCTTCCTCTATGCCCCTTTTCCAATTGTTCTTGGTTTCCTGCCTTCCTTCTCGAGAAAAGGAAAATTTTTAGTTGTCATGGCTAGAACCTCCAAGATAATGCCTTGGAAAGATGAGGCTGATTCTTCATCTCGAATGTCCAAGAATAAATCCAATGGTAAGCCCAAAGTGGCTCCTACCGTCGAACAGTGTACACCCACCGAGTTCGATAGTATGAAGGATTTTTCCATCGATATACCTTCATCTACACTGGATCGATGTGAACATCCCGGTTCATTAGTATTGTGAAGGATATAGACAAAGTGCGGGCGGACTGCCAATGGAGGAAGAAGGTGTTGTTTAAGATCCCTGGCCCCAGCGAGAGTATAACAAACCATAATGCCGATTTTCTTTATATATACACATACTCATTCACCTTGGGCCCTGTTGACTCCTTGAACCCTTCTTCTCTGGCTATAGACCCGGTCATTCTTGACTTCTGTTGTAAATACTGGGTGACACTAGGCCAAATTTACCCCTCATTCTGGAGGATAGTTTACATGCTTCGCAACCTTTCCAACAAAGTCAAGGATACGACTTTTACCCTTGATCAGGTTGTACAACCCCCGTCTTTTTTGAGTCTTGATCAAGCTTCACCCTCGATCTTTGAAACCTTTTTTCTCGAGTATCAACGAACACAAGGATCGGGGGTGGAAGAGCCGGTTTGTCTGGGTAAGGACCTCAGACATTATTCCGGCAGAATGGATGTCGTTCCCGGAGGAGTGGAACACAGAGCGTAAGTGCTTCTTCTTTGAGTATGCTTTATTGTCTTCTAACTTTATTCCCAAGAAACTAACTTTCCCTTTGCTCACACAGCCGCTTTTTGGTACCCCGAATCTGTTCCGGACCTGTTGGGGTGGATTAGGGGATTAGATACCTCGTTCCCCTATCTCGAGCTTTCTTGGCCTGAGTTAGCTAAAACGCGGTGGGTGGCCAAGAATCATGGTAAGTTCCTTCTTGCTGCCTCTATTATGTTGTTCTTCTCCAAATCCCCCGTGCTGATAAATTTTGATTATTATGTTCGTGCAGGCCTTGGCGATGGAGTGTAGATGAGACCGCCTACAGTCGGCGAGGGAGGGTCATCTAAGCCCGATAAGGGTAAGAAGAGGAAAAAGGAGACATCTATTGAATCCCCTGTATTAAAAAGCCCAAGTCTCGTAGTGTAACACTCCGGAAAATTTCGAAGTACTTAAGCGTTATTAAGAAAGTTGACATGTGCTAATTGTACTATTTTGTATGCAGACGAGGACTATTAATATGATGGATATTAATTGAATATGATAATAAGTGTACATGGTATATTATAAGTGATGAGGGGTCTAAGGATAGCCCTAAGTCCAAGTCAAATTGAAAATTACATGGTAGACTAAAGTTCTAAATAAGTACGCACAAGACCTAACTTTGGACGAGCATATATATATATATATGTATAAAGAGTTATGTTATGGACACCCTATCAAATGAAATTCTTTGAGTCTAGTCTCTAACGCTTCAAACCATTTGTCATTTGAATATTCCTACAAGAAGTTATGACCAAATTACCAAAGGCTGGCGGAGGAGCCTGTGGATGCGACACGTCCGAAAGAAAGGCTGGTAGTGAAGTGCTGCCATAGCGTCCAGATCGCGTCCGAAGCCTTGAAATCTGGGCCTATAAATACAAAGTCGGGGGAGAGAGTATTTTGAGTGTTGGGGGTTAGGGTTCTTGAGGTGAAGGGGCGATTTTGAGCTCAAATCAAGTCCAAATCAACCGAGGTAAGTTTTTAATGATGTTTTGAGTTGATATTACTCAATATACATGAGTTCTAACATCATTCTAACATCCAAATTCTAGATTTCATCATCAAATCCTCAAGAACATGAAAATCACCAAAGTTGTGATTTTTCAAGATTTATCTACTAGAGGTAATTCCAATGCTTCAAACTCATTTATTATGAGTAGTTAGAAGTATTTGAAGTATTTGTTACAAGTTTTATTGGTTGAAAGATTGGATTATAAAAATCTAGTTCATGGCATGAATAGTACTTCTGAGAAAATAAGAGACAAGATGAATGGTAAATCTTGGTGATGAAATTGATTGAATACAATGAACCTATGGAATTATTGTGAGCAAAAGATGGAAGAGATCAACTAAGTAATTATCCGAATTGTATATTGTGCAAGTTTTGATTACGGAAGATGATGAATAGTAATTTGGTGACATTGGACAATTGATGTAGTATCATTAATGACTTCGAATGGGCATTTAAAATATAAGAATGAACTTGAATGGTCTAGCTTGTAAATGTATTTGGCGATTTGAGTTGTTGGAGGCTTGTAGCCAATTTATGAGCCATGTATGGATATTGATTAATATCTTAGTTCATATTTTGATGTAATTAGGAAATATAATTGTAGATATCGACTTGTTGGTGATGTTGAGCTTTTTAATCAACATCGGAATGATGGAAGATGATGGAAAGCTTGTGAATGTTAATAAAGCAAATGCGAGGTAAGTTGATTAAAACTTACTCTTCTTGAGGGACTTTCTCTAAAACCACGTTTCAAGTTAATACTTAAGTTGTTTGTAAATGTGCTTTCGTGCTTGTGGGGACAAATAAGTACAAAAGTTCCATATACTAATACTATGTTGCATATGTAGTGTCATGTCGTTTTGTAAAATTTTATTTTAAATCTTGTTGGCAAGATGACACTCAAGGTAAATGTTATAAGTTTTTATCAAAACTTATGTATTGACAAGAGTATACATATTTGAGAGCTAAAGAAAAGTTTTCATGGAAAGTATTTCTTTGGGAAATTGATATGCAGAATAGCCCTTGTGGTATCTTTTAAAGATTGATATTAAATTGTTAAAGGCTTTAGCATGTAAAATGCTGTTTATTTAATTTTTGTTCAAATGATTTATATTTTATATAAATGCTATGATTTGATAAAAATAGATCCTTTGAAGCTACTATGCTATGAATATATTTTTGAAGTATCAAATGTTTTGGGAGTTACTTGTATTCACCGAGATTGACTTCGGATATATGGTGTTCGTTGTCATGAAACTACACGTGCCGGTGTAGGCGTAGATAGCCACTTTGTGGTATAGACTACGGCAGAGTGCTCTCCCTCGAGAGAGTACTATTTTGTGCTATTATTAGCATGGCTGAGTCGATTCGTACGGTACTACGATGAGACGAACTGAGCAAGCAGGGTATATGATACTTGCCGCTAGGTATATAAACTAGTTGACCTTCTTATGTCGGTGATGGTATGGCACTCCTAGTGAAAGGTAAGGATGAATTTCTTATGATTAGGCCTAAGGAGCCGAAAGCGATTTCGATGACCTAGAGTATATGAAATGATTTTGTACGATTTATCCAAAATCTTGATTGATGTAAATGATTTAAAAGCTTATATTGTGAGTTATATTCGCTTGGTTTTATTTAAAATAACAAGGGTCATGAATTGATAAAATTTCTTATCGTTTTATATCTAATATTGGTGCATTAATTTTTATAAAGTTTGTCCCAAGAACTTAAGTAGAGAGAGTCTATGACACTTATTGAGTACCGATGTGGTGTACTCAGCCCTTATGGGGCCCCCTCCAGGGCCCTGCTTACTTTACATGTTTCAGGATGATGTATGATACGTGACATGAGGTCAGGCCAGGATGACTCTCTTTCCGAGGTATTATGAAGCACCACTTTTATTTCGTGGTAGCTATCATGTTCTTCCTTATTTTATTTTGTTGGAATTACTCCAACCATTGGTTCTATTCTTTGGTATAGAGGCTCCATAGATAGTTGTGAAAGGTTGTAGTAACGGGGTTTTACATGACATTCATGAAAGTGTATTTATCTTACTTAGTCTCATTGTAATTATTATTATGAAAGGTCATCATGTGTGATTTTGAATTGGAAAATATTTTATCATTTAACTTGAAAATGTATAAGATTTTCAATGAGCTTCCACAATTAAATTGGTTTTCATGCATATGATTTGGGTGCATCACATGGTTTGGCTTGCTCGGGTCGGGTAGTGTGTCGGGTGCCGGTCACGTGATTTTGGGTCGTGACAAACTTGGTATCAGAGCCCTAGGTTCTAAGTTGAGTCCTAGGAAGTCTATGGAGCCGTGTCAAGTAGAGTCCCTCTTATCGGTGTGTTGCCGGCCACACTTATAACGGGGAGGCTACAATGATATCTAGGGTGTTTCACTTTATTCATACTCCAGATCGTGCGTTTGTGCCTGAAGTGAGAGTACGGATTCTCGATCGTATTAATTACCTGTTGTGGAAGATATAGAAGTGACAAGAATAATGCTCAAGGTTCAAGTTATAATACAAGATGTTTTGGCTAATAGCCATAAAGTGTCATATTTATTCAAAATGGAAGGATAAATTGAGAATAGATTGGGATTAATACTGTTAACACGTACAACTTTGGTGAATAACAATTATCAGTCGAATACTGAGAAATCATGGAAGAAATAAGGTTATGATGTCATCTAGTGTTGTCAGGATAATGTCCTGACTTATAAAGAATTTTACTAATGGATGCGAATAAGGGCACCTATGTTAGACCCTGGATTTCAATTCATGGTTGTTGGTCAAATTTTTGGAGCGATTGTTTACTATGGTAATCACCATTAACGAGTTAAGCAAAGTTCAAAAAAAAAATATAAATGAAGATGTTGCATCTTAAACTAGCATGACAAGATATAAAAAGGTGATATAGATCTAATTGATAAGTCAATGGGAATCAGTCAAGTTTGTGGTAAACATAGTATGACTCATAAGGAATATGGCATAGTTAAGACAGTGTCAACAATGACGAAAGACACCTTCCCGAAGAAAAAAAAATAAGAATTTCTTGATTATCCGCAAAGGGAATAATATTAGAAGAGGAAGATGACCCTTAATTATACTAGAGATCGGATGTCCTCTGAGCATTACAGGTTATCGTCATGATTGTGTCATATGTAATAGAACTGACACACACGAAATAAAGTGCCACATGTAAGTAAGAGTTGAGGATAGACGAAGCATGTCATATGTAAAAGATGGGCATGACAACCTTGAGTTCCTCCAGATGATGAATTACAAGTAAACGTCAACCTCTCATTATGCATGCCGAGACATGGGAGGATAAAGTATGTTGACTTAAATGGGTAAGCGTGAAAATATTAAGGCATGAGATGCACAAAAGGCGTAATCTTGGAGGTTATAAGAAGCAATATAGATTGTCAGGGAAGGAAGAAAGAAAAAAAATTGATATGGAAAAATAATCTTGAGTCTCTGTATATGCGTAATATTGAAAGAGCAGTTAACTTGTGAGTGAACGGATCCTTATGATTTAAGGAGAATAAATACTGAAATGGCTCATGGGCTAAGTTAAAGTTGTTGGAAGGTTATACATATAATGTGTACGACGTAAGGCTCAAAAACAAAAATTGAAAACGGTTATGGTATGGATTTGTAGGTTGAGAAGTTATAAGAATTTTAAGTCTACCTGATAATGTGTCACAAATTCCTAACATGATATGTATGGACGAGGTCAGTGATACCATGAAGAATGGGAAGATATGCAAGTATATTTTTTATATGAATCATGTTGATGTAAATATGTGGTATTAGCTATGGGCAAAAGAGTTCGCACTATGACGAAGGCATGAGGTAACAAGACCCTACATGCATGACATCTTTATTATAAGTATTAGCCTACTCGGTGGGATACGTCAAAATAATGTTTTATGAAAGGACTTAGTAGCAAGAAATATAATTTTAGAGAATATTCTATGTAATATATATATATATATATATATATATATATATATATATGCGGTTTGAGAATATGATGGTGGCCTAAAGATAGAATGCGTAATTCTCGCATTTAGTATTGTGAAGATGGTGTATGTTGTGGAAAAAAAAATTATATAATGATTTTTGGATTTTGCCTAAGGGAGTCACACTTGTTCAGCAAATTTAAGCACGAGATGAGAGGCGTAAGGTAGTCATACTTGCCAGAACTGTTTTAGAGCACGGATTGAAGGTTGAAATGTTAAAAGGGGTTTTAACGGTAGAGTGAATACAAAAGAGTGAAGTGGTAACTATAATGATATCGTAAGGATAGAGAATAATGGCCCTTAGAAATATATGTTGCAGCTAGTAGTGATGTGATACTTGGATACAAAAATGAACAAAGAAAAGTTCTATGTGTTAGATATAATTTAATATTGACTTCGAGTGGCAAGTAAGAGTTTGAATTGGGTTTACTGCTAAGTGGGGGAGCATCGGAACAGAAAGGATTCACCTTAAAGATAATGGTTTGAGAAATAGGATATTTTACTTACTAGAGTCAAGATGAAGAGAAAACATTCGGTAACTTCACCACGGAATGAGTACAATTACCATAAAGTTTTTGTTGGGATTCAAAGACTCATTACAAGCAATAGTTATGATGTTCTGCATCAGGGATATTAAAAGTTATATTTGATAGTCAAAGATTTAATGGGCAACTCGAATGTATTCCTACAACTTTGGGGGCATGTGCAATTTGAATTAAATTCAAGTATTGGCGGAGAACAAGGAAGTACTTTAAATTGTATGTGGGATTAAGTGGAATAATAGGATATTTTAATGTGTGCACACTTTAGCACGAAATGAAATAGAAAAGGGTAATGTAATGCACATTCTTGAATGAGAAAATACTCTTCTATACAAAAAATAAAGTATGCCAGTAAAGGGCATGAGTTTAAAGAAGAGCACTAATATTAAAAAGGTGCAAGTACGATCGTGATAACAGTGACTCTCGACTGTTGAAAACTTACAGGCTACGGTAGCATATCTATGGTGCACATGGTAATAAATGAAATCCCAAGTTTTGGTAGAAAAATATCACAAGATATTCAGTGGGGTCAAGGAATTGTTAAAAGTTAAGAAATAAAACTAGAACACGGATGTCCGCGATTAGGTGGCAAACTAGTATCATGAAATCAAATGAAGTGAGTTGAATTGCTTTCAGAGTAAACTTGTTGGTAATAATAGTTATCAAGTTATGAATCTAGCATGAGATCTAAAGGTATGAGCGAAAGTAGGGGTATTAAATTACCATATGATGGATAAATCTGAGACAAATATCTTATTAACCTTCGGAAGGAATAAAAGGATATTCCAAAATAATTTTGATGATTAGATAATATTAAAAGTCTTAAGTGGAAAAACTTTTCCTGAAAACGGGACTCAAAAGAGCAACAGCCAAATTTGAAAGTATTGATTATAAGAAAATTTCGAGACTATGAGTCGGAATGGATAAGTTTACAGGTACCAAGTGGGCAATATAATTTTGCTCTCACCAAGCATGAGCCATAGCTTTGAGGAAGCTGAGAATTTAGGCAGCATGAAAATGTGCCATTCTACGTTATTCAATTTTTTTTTATTAAGGACGTCCAATCACAGAGAGATTTTTGGTTTATTTGAAAATACTTTTCAGGTATAGCTTGACGTATGCATAGCTAAAGAAAATGCATGCAGGTATAATAATGATATGGGAGCTATGTGTAGTAGATATTATTGATATTGAATGGTATTCATATATGTCACTAGTTAAAAGTTTTAAAAATTTACATTTGATGCACTTATGGTATATGTACGGCCGAGTGGGGTCAAAATGGTACATTATATTGTGTATTGTTAGTTGTTGAGCGATATTGTTATTGGTGCCCGTGGGGGGGCTTGTTCTGGACAGGTTAATATTTTTGGATAGTCCTAGTTATGGGGGAAACTCTGCCGAAAATTTTAACAATGTGTAAAGATAGCCAAATTTTAAGGGCCATGAGTAAGTTGAGATTTTGGAAAGAAAGTATAAGACCCATGTAGTCATAAGTGCCTATGCATAATGGTTGGAGGTAAATGGATGGTAACTCTAATATTATAAGCGACTTGTAAAACATTCGAGGACGAATGTTCTTAAGTGGGGGAGAATGTAGCACCCCGGAAAATTTCGAAGTACTTAAGCGCTATTAAGAAAGTTAACGTGTGCTAATTGTACTATTTTGTATGCAGACGAGGACTATTAATATGATGGATATTAATTAAATATAATAATAAGTGTACGAGGTATATTATAAGTGATGAGGGGTCTAAGGATAGCCCTAAGTCCAAGTCAAATTGGAAATTACATGGTAGACTAAAGTTCTAAATAAGTACGCACAAGACCTAACTTTGGACGAGCATATATATATATATGTATAAAGAGTTATGTTATGGACACCCTATCAAATGAAATTCTTTGAGTCTAGTCTCTAACGCTTCAAACCATTTGTCATTTGAATATTCCTACAAGAAGTTATGACCAAATTACCAAAGGCTGGCGGAGGAGCCTGTGGATGCGATGCGTCTGAAAGAAAGGCTGGCAGTGCAGTGTTGCCATAGCATCCAGATCGCGTCCGAAGCCCAGAAATCTGGGCCTATAAATACCAAGTTGGGGGAGAGAGTATTTTGAGTGTTGGGGGTTAGGGTTCTTAAGGTGAAGGGGCGATTTTGAGCTCAAATCAAGTCCAAATCAACCGAGGTAAGTTTTTAATGATGTTTTGAGTTGATATTACTCAATACACATGAGTTCTAACATCATTCTAACATCCAAATTCTAGATTTCATCATCAAATCCTCAAGAACATGAAAATCACCAAAGTTGTGATTTTTCAAGATTGATCTACTAGAGGTACTTCCAATGCTTAAAACTCGTTTATTATGAGTAGTTAGAAGTATTTGAAGTATTTGTTACAAGTTTTATTGGTTGAAAGATTGTATTATAAAAATCTAGTTCATGGCATGAATAGTACTTCTGAGAAAATAAGAGAGAAGATGAATGGTAAATCTTGGTGATGAAATTGATTGAATACAATGAACCTATGGAATTATTGTGAGCAAAAGATGGAAGTGATCAACTAAGTAATCATCTGAATTGTATATTGTGCAAGTTTTGATTACGGAAGATGATGAATAGTAATTTGGTGGCATTGGACAATTGATGTAGTATCATTAATAACTTCGAATGGGTATTTAAAATATAAGGATGAAGTTGAATGGTCTAGCTTGTAAATGTATTTGGATATTTGAGTTGTTGGAGGATTGTAGCCAATTTATGAGCCATGTATGGATATTGATTAATATCTTAGTTCATATTTTGATGTAATTAGGATATCTAATTGTAGATATCGACTTGTTGGTGATGTTGAGCTTTTTAATCAACATCGGAATGATGGAAGAGGATGGAAAGCTTGTGAATGTTAATAAAGCGAAAGCGAGGTAAGTTGATTAAAACTTACTCTTCTTGAGGGACTTTCTCTAAAACCACGTTTCAAGTTAATACTTAAGTTGTTTGCAAATGTGCTTTCGTGCTTGTGGGGACAAATAAGTACAGAAGTTCCATATACTAATACTATGTTGCATATGTAGTGTCATGCCGTTTTGTAAAATTTTATTTTAAATTTTGTTGGCAAGATGACACTCAAGGTAAATGTTATAAGTTTTTATCAAAACTAATGTATTGACAAGAGTATACATATTTGAGAGCTAAAGAAAAGTTTTCATGGAAAGTATTTCTTTGGGAAATTGATGTGCAGAATAGCCCTTGTGGTATCTTTTAAAGATTGATGTTAAATTGCTAAAGGCTTTAGCATGTAAAAGACTGTTTATTTAATTTTTGTTCAAATGATTTATATTTTATATAAATGCTATGATTTGATAAAAATAGATCCTTTGAAGCTACTATGCTATGAATCTATTTTTGAAGTATCAAATGTTTTGGGAGTTACTTGTGTTCACCGAGATTGACTTCGGATATATGGTGTTCGTTGTCATGAAACTACACATGCCGGTGTGGCGTAGATGGCCACTTTGTGGTATAGACTACGGCAGAGTGCTCTCCCTCGAGAGAGTACTATTTTGTGCTATTATTAGCATGGCTGAGTTGATTCGTACGGCACCACGATGAGACGAACTGAGCAAGTAGGGTATATGATACTTGCCGCTAGGTACATAAACTAGTTGACCTTCTTATGTCGGTGATGGTATGGTACTCCCAGTGAAAGGTAATGATGAATTTCTTATGATTAGGCCTAAGGAGCCGAAAGCTATTTCGATGACCTAAAGTATATGAAATGATTTTGTACGATTTATCCAAAATCTTGGATTGATGTAAATGATTTAAAAGCTTATATTGTGAGTTATATTCACTTGGTTCTTATTTAAAATAACAAGGGTCATGAATTTATAAAATTTCTTATCATTTTATATCTAATATTGGTGTATTAATTTTTATAAAGTTTGTCCCAAGAACTTAAGTAGAGAGAGTCTATGACACTTATTGAGTACCGCTATGATGTACTTAGCCCTTAGGGGCCCCCACCAGGGCCCTTCTTACTTTACATGTTTCAGGATGATATATGATACGTGACTTGAGGTCAGGCCAGGATGACTTTATTTCCGAGGTATTATGAAGCACCACTTTTATTTCGTGGTAGCTATCATGTTCTTCCTTATTTTATTTTGTTGGAATTACTCAACCGTTGGTTGTATTCTTTGGTATAGAGGCTCCATAGATAATTGTGAAATGTTGTAGTAACGGGGTTGTACACGACATTCATGAAAGTGCATTTATCTTACTTAGTCTCATTGTAATTATTATTATGAAAGGGCGTCATGTGTGATTTTGAATTGCAAAATATTTTATCATTTAACTTGAAAATGTATAAGATTTTCAATGAGCTTCCGCAGTTAAATTGGTTTTCATGCATATGATTTGGGTGCATCATATGGTTTGGTTCGCTCGGGTCGGGTAGTATGCTAGGTGTCGGTCATGTGGTTTTAGGTCGTGACACGAAGGCCTCGCGCAGAGGCTGAGGTCTCGTCTTCAGCTTCCGGAGCAAGTTCTGATGACGAGGATGAGGATAATGATGATGACGATAACCCTCTGGTACAAAGGAAGAGTTCGGGCCCAGATTCCCCCTAAGTGTCTGTGCCGAGGGCCGTCGAGTTAGGAACGGCTAATTCGGCTCTAGCCCAAGCTTCGAAGGATCTCGAGGAGCACACAGATACGGTCCCTGAGTCCTTGACCAGACATGACACGATCCCTGCCGGGGAACTTGGTGCTATCGGCTCCAAAGAGCCCGAGCTTGGAGCTTTTTGGGGACAAGACTTGTCTTTCGGGTTCTTTGACATTCTGGGAGGACTTAATTTGGGTCCCTGATTCTCACCCGGAGAGCTTAGGGATGTGTAGGACCCGAACATCTCCAAAGTGGGAAGCTCTCACAAGTGGGAAGGCGAGCTCGGAATCTTCCTCGATGGAGTTAGCGAGAACATTAGCCTTGATGCTTCCGGTGTCATCGAGGAAGCGGAGGGGTGCCTACGACAGGTAATACCTTGACATATTTTGGCGCTTTCAAGTATTTTTCTTCGTTTCTCTGAAATCTTTGTTTTGTTGTAGGCTAAAAAGTTGTATGACCATGCCATCTCCAAGCTGCGAGATGAGCTTATAGGTCGTAAGAAGGAAGTCGAGGGTCTTGCCTCGAGTTTAAAGGAGTCGGAGATTCTTTCCGCTCGAAAGGAGGAGGAGTTGAGTGCGCTCTGGGCAAGGTTGGAAGAAATGAGCCGAGACAAAGACGACCTTGTTTGTCATGACCCAAATAGGAGGGCTGTGACGGGCATTTGGTACCTTGCTCAACCGAGTACCAACGTAGCTTTTCATTTCTTATCATACTATCATGGGTAAATGGGCCAAAAGGGTCGTCATGAGATAACCAGAATAAAACATAAAGGAATACTAGACATAGGACAACCCAATATGATGTAGAAACTCATACATGTGATATACGGGCCTATAAGGCCGACATGACCATTTGTAAACTCAACACATAGGCCAACAAGGCTATACAAGTATCCATAAACTTGACATCTGTCTACAAGCCTCTAAGAGTACATAAAATCATAAAGGTCAGGATAGGGCCCCGCCATACCAGTTAATACATATCCAAAGCATACTAACCAAATAGGCAACTCCGGAGCAAGGGGAGTGCACCAACACCTCCGCTGAGCTGATAGCGTACTTGGAGGAATGTCAACCTATCAATTGGGACCTGCGGGCATGAAACACAGCGTCCCTAGTCAAAAGGGATGTCAGTACAAATAAAGTACCGAGTATGTAAGGCAGGAAAGCATAAACAAGAATAGTAATATAAAGAGAGATAGAGGAGATACAACCTGTAACATCTGCGTGCCTCTGGGGGCTACTGATATGAAATGCATGATACATATATATACATAAACTTTTAAAAACATACGCCTCTGTAGGCATCATCATCACTCGGTAAAAACGTACCCGGTCATCATAAGACTCGGTAGAATCGTACATGGCCACGTGGAGCTCGGTAAATCCAACTGATCAGTGGTTTCACAATAGGTGTCGTACCCGGCCTACTATAGTGCGGCTCAGTAGAGTAAAATAGATACTATATATAGTGCATACTAGACTCATAGAGTCACGTTCTAAACCTTTTGGAGTGACTTAAGGTCGTTGCACCTTCGATTAACATTATGGACATCATACCATAAATATGAGCTTCTATAGGATTCAAGGATCATACATACTTGCTTAGAATAACTTTATAAGGAAAGAATAACATGGGCAATCTTAGTTTCTAGGAGTAGATCCGTTATAAAATAGAGTATTTATTTCACTTTAGATCATGCCAAAAGAAAGAGGGAAGTGCCTTAACATGCCTTAACCATGGTGAGTCCTTAATACCTCCCAAGCTACTCTTCAAACAACTCAACTCAATCTACCATTTCATAAGGAGATTCAAAATCAGTGTTGAATAAAGGCTAAGTCTACAACTTAAACTTGTAGTTCGTTTATATAAATTCGGGCAGCATCTCCCCTAAAACAAGAGCCTCCTCCAATACCATATACCAACAACAATTACCAAAGAAATCCAACAATACATAATTATCAATAACAAGATACCATAAAACAACAACAAGTCATAACTATTTTACGACGAGCGACAAACTCCAATTGGAATTTGTATACCCCATATCATAACTTATAGACTTTTTATTTTAACTTAATAGTATCATTAACATGATAATGAAGTCATTCATCAATAATTCCAGCCTTATACCATATATCCATAACAAAGAAAATGAGCCACAATCCAATTATTCTTAATTAGCAACTTTATACACTAGTTCATGTCTAGTCCATCCATTTAACTTAACCAATGCCAAGATAACCTTAAGTGCCTGTAGGAACACAATATAATTACCTCCTACAGTGGATGAAAGTCGAAATCCATGTTATATTTAGATTACAACAACCCAACACCCCAATCAATTCATACCAAAAACGACGACTATAGTAGTGTCCAACGCCCCGAAATTATTACAAAGAATGACTAATCCATCATTTCGCCATTAGGTGGTGTTTCACCACACAATTTATCTTCCAAAAACTCCATTAAATAGCAGCAAAATATACATCCCAAAAGCTACACGAAATAGCCCACAAAACAGTCCATTACAAATCAAATAACTCGAACTCACGGCTTCCGATCACCGTCCCGTGAGTTTTAACTATTATGAAATAAATTAATCAATCTTCCTTGATGCTTAAGAGCTTGAAACCAGAAATTAGTCACGTTTATTAACTTCAAAATACCTTCCAAAACTCAAACAACAAAGAAAAGAGAGGCTATATAGCAATACTTACGTCGTGGGGATCATTCTAGTGTTATGGCTTTGTGATTTCGTGCCTCGGACGATAATATTATTGGATAACCTTGTGGACAGCTTAAGGGTGAGGTTAGGGGTCTTATTTGGTTGAGATCTCTGGAATTCTGAAGAAAGAGACGACATAGGAAGATAAATATCTATTTTGGTTGAAAAGTCAAAAGGTGCTACTTGGCACCATCTCATTGGCCCCTTTTCAAATACTTATATCTTTTTATCCGGATGTCGTATGAATGAACGGTTAAGAATATTGGAAACTAAATTCCAAGACCTTCAATTTGGTATATAATATGTCCAAAAAAGACCTCATATAGCACATGAAATTTATTACTCAAAAAGCTTCATTACAAGGCAAATCCTTAGTCGGTTTTTCCGCAACTTAAATCCGATTTTTCTCAAACTTTATACTTCATATACAAACATCATATGTAGTCATATCATGGCTTTAAACTCATTTAAATCATGATTAACAAGTCTCATATTCATCTTAACTTGCTTAACACTTTGACAAACCTCTCTTATCCTTGTAGAAGGATTTCATCCTTTTTGAGCTTACATCAATTGACTCATAATGAACTTTCAGGTACAAAAACATGGGTTATAACATTGTTGAGCAGGTGGTACTATATTTTACGAATCCTGCCTTTTATTTTGACCTGATACTTATTAACTTGTTCCCCCTTTTATAGGTTGGGCAAAAGAACGCTCTCGTGGGGCGTCTTCAGGAGGAGATAGTTGTCAAGGATGCGGAGGTCCTTGACCTAAAGAGGCAGAATGGGGTCATAACTTCGAAGAGGGATTCTCTACAAACGGAGTTGTCGTCATCCCGAGACCTCTTGAAGAGTGCCAAGAAGGAGATTGTTGCCATGTCGTTGGCTAGGTCTATGGTAGAGGAAAAGGCATCCTCGTATAAGGAAGATGACACTACTGCGAATGAAAAGGCTCGAGACATACTAGCGGGGGTCGAGCAGAAGTTGACTCGGGCTATTGCTCGTGCTTGTGCGCAAGAACGGAAGAGGGCCTTTGAGGAAGCAAGTGGCAAAGGCGTCGATTTCTCAGTCGAGATCGAGGAGGCCCGAATCATGGAGGAAGAAACTGCCTATTCGGATGTAGCGGATGAGGGTTCCCATGATGACTCCGGGGATGAGGAGTAAATGTAGGTCGCCCTTTTCCCTTTTTGTGCCAGGGTATTTTAGGGAAAGACTTTGTAATGCTCCCCCGTTGTACATGTATTTTTTGCGAATTCAATGTTTCTTCTTTCAGCTTCTAGTTTTTAAGCGCTATGCTTTATTGCTTTTGTCTTCAAATTCTGATTGTTGGTTCTTCGGAACATATGCTCGGAGAAGTTGAGGCCTTTGAGATTGAGTACCATCTCAAGATAGGGCTGAGAGTTTTTACAAGGTCGATACCCTGCAAATGTCGAAAGCCCTCGAGGTTGAATGACTCCCGAGTGCTGGTGCGATGGTATCACTCAAGTGATATGACTGTGAAATCACCGAGGTGGACTCACCAGTGCATTTCCCAAGAAAATGGTACTGACATGGTCAGGTTCCATTGGTCCTTAGGGCAGGCGAACGGTCGCCACCTACTCTATATATGTACTTGCGTTCCCTTCTTTTGAAAACATTGTTATACTAGGTGACCATCTTTTTTATAGGGTTTCTCCTCCATATGCCAAGTTTCCTTCAACTCAAAGATTTTGCCTGTGTCTTTTGTTTCCCCTTTATTTGTTTCATCTCAACCATGGCCGCTGAACCCAAATCCACTTGCCAAGGAGAGGAGAAATCCGTCCTAACCTCGCACTCGGTCGGTGGCACACTGCCGCTGTCCGGCGAGCGAATGTCGAGATGCTTTGTCTCGAAGAGAGATTTTGTGTTAGCGAAAGTTCTGAGCTACTGGGAGCATGCATCGAGCTATATCTCTTCGATAAGGGAAGAGCATCTCGAGGTAGTCAGAAAAGAATGCGGATGGGGAGAAGAAGCGGTGTTGCAGGTACCTTTACCGGAGGAGAGCGTTATGGCTCATGTCGAGGGGTTTTTGAATGTATATACGTACCCCTTTATATTGGTCCCTCTTGATAGGGTCGTGCTCGAGTTTTGTAGGAGGTATCATGTTACCTTGGCATAGG
Organism: Nicotiana sylvestris; assembly: GCF_000393655.2. Lineage (NCBI taxonomy): Eukaryota > Viridiplantae > Streptophyta > Magnoliopsida > Solanales > Solanaceae > Nicotiana > Nicotiana sylvestris. The sequence continues at coordinate 63,901,904 of NC_091058.1, forward strand.
TTCACCCGTCCTTTTGGAAGATAGTGCTATTGATAGGTATTTTGCGGACAAGGTCGGGCTCGAGTTCACCCTTAGACATCTCATTAGGTTATATCGGCCTTTGCATTACCGAGGCTTGATTACTCTGCGACGTCGATTCACTCACCCCCCTGCCATTAGTGATGAAGAGACGAGGACCGAGGGTGGATGAGTCGATTTGTTCGAGTGCGAACGGTCGATGTTATACCCGGAGAATTTCTGCCATTTCCTGAGAAATGGAATTTCGCACGTAAGTGGCAAACTAGCACTTTTACTGTTTTGGTCAATAATGGAGGTAAGCTTAATGGAGGTAAGCTTTGTGAAGATATTTAACCTTTTGCCTTTTGTAGCGATCCCCTGGCTACCGAACGAGGTTCCCGATCTGGCAGAATAGTCTCGCAAGCTGACATCTTGCTCGACTTACGACAAGTGCAAATGGCGAGACCTGTCCAAGGGGAGATGGGAGGCCAAACATCATGGTAGGTGCTTAGTGGCTCATTTTCTTAGAAATGTACTTTCTTTATAGCTCACTAACTCTGCCAACGCAGGTGTTGGAGAATTTTACAAGGTGAGGCCATGTCCCCTGAGGGAGGAGGAGAGATTGCCAACCTCGGGGTCGAGGATCTATAATAAATGGAAAGAATCTTCGAGGTGTGAGGATGCTCGTAGCAGGGCGAGTCCTTCTCTGAGGTTCAAAAGAGATGAGTCAGTCGAGCTTCCAGCTTCGGAGGCCTCTATTCTTGAAAAAACATTTCCCGTTCCCGTCAAAGGTACTTCGAGGGACAAGGATCATCCGACGCCTTCCTCTTCTCCTACCGAAGGCACTTTGGGGGGAACTAAGCCATCGGATCTATGCTCGACCTTTGGTGAGGCTCAGCGGCTTAGCTTCATGGTAAGCTTTGGTAGCCGGTGTAGGCTTCTTTTAGTTTCGTGTCTTTTTTTTCTTATTAAGCCCCCCTTTTTTTGCAGGCCTTTGACAAGCATAAGTTTGAGCTGCTTCGCCGTGAGGCCAGGCTGCACAAAGCTTTGGAAGGGGAGAAATCCCTCAGGCTTCTTTGCATGAAAAAGGAAGATGAGCTAGTATTCCTGCGGTATGAGGCGGATCGAAGTTGGAACTACGAAAGCCATCTCGAAAAACAGGTAACCTTCATTTCGTGTTGATGCATGCTCTTCCTTCTGCTTTTGAAGATTAATATTTCGATATTCCAATTGGAGAATAAAACAGAGAAGCTAGAATGACTTTGGGGCGAAGTTGGTCGGGTTAAACACGAGCGTAACGAGCTAAAGCCTCAGGCAGATGCCCACGTTGCAACCAAGGAGGATGCTTTGGCCAAGGCTTTCGCCCTCGAGATGCAACTTCGGAATGCTCGTGCAAACAGTTCTGTCCGAGCAAATATGATTACAAGGCTCGAGTTAGAGCTTTTGAAGATGAAGGCCAGAGTTGTGGATACCCGGACCGAAGCCGTAATGAGCTGCACTAAGCCTGACAAGAAAGTGGCGGTCTATTTGTAGGATGTTGTCGATGCTTGAGCTGAGCTGAGAAGGGATCTTGATCATGAGATCAAGAGCAAGAATATGCTCGATACAAATCTCGAAGGGAGACCCTCGAGGAGATCCATGCTAGGGGTTTTTACCTCTCGGAAGAGGTGAAGCAGGCAAAGGCAGATGAAAATGACGCTAGGTCTCTTTTGTCCGGTGCCGAGAATAGTGAGAAAGAGGCCGACAAGCTATAGTCCCTGAGGGCGACGTAGATTAGGCCTTCCCTTTCTGATTTTGTGTATAGTATTTTCAAAGAACATTGTAAATAGAGCTTGTATTTCTTCGCATATATGTATAAAAGGAAGCCTTGCGGTTTCATTTTTCATACACTTCCTTTTGCTTCGATGTTTGCCAATTATTATCTAGGTGAACTAGTTTTCGGATAGAACCCTTAGGTTTATAGTATGGCCCTGGGGCTCGTTGGGCTGGCCCGTAGGCTCTTACGCGCTTGGTCAGTATGACCTTTTAGTATAAGCCGTCATTTTGAGCTCTTATGTTTTTGCTCTTAGGCATATTTAGTTAACTATTTCGGGTTCACTCTCCGATTCGGGTTTCGACTCGAGCTCATTTGACCCTCAAATTTTAAATTTAAGGCTGGCCCTTAGCCTCTTACGCGTTCGGTCGGTACGACCTTTTATATGAGTTGGCGACAATGGCTCTTATGCATTGGGTCGGTACGACCTCTAATATAGGCTGGCGACAGTGGCTCTAACATATTGGGTCGGTACAACATGTAGTAGGCTTTATTTTTACCTCGTTAAGGACTTTTGAAGGTATGTTTGCCTGACTCTTCGACGGTTTGATAAAAACCTCGATTGTGAGTCGTTATATAGAGATGATCGAGCACCTCGGGAGGTTTGGCTCGGTGGCTGAGTATCTTGAAGCCTATAGTTTAGAGCTGACATGGTCGAAGCTCTTTTGCCTGATGTTGAGGGTAGCCTATTTAACCGGTTTTTTTCGAGGTATTTTCGAAGTAATTGAAGGCCTGTGATTTTATAGCGATGGTCGGGCATCCTCGAGTCGTGTTAGTTTGGCTAGTACAACCTTATGATCGTAGTCATTGTGTTTGGCCGGAGCCTTTCAGTTCCCGAGTGAAGTAGTTTCGACGTCTATATCGAGGGTATGCCTTTTTAGGGGTCTTACAAGTTCGATATATAGCCTTAACTTTAAGACCAGGATTATGCCTTTAGTAAGGTCTTACAAATTTTACATGCCTTTGAGGTCTTACAGTTTTGGTCACTTGGTACAAGTGTGGTTCATGTCTTGCTTGAGGTCTTACAGTTTTGGTCACTTAGTACAAGTGTGGTTCATGCCTTGCTTGAGGTCTTACAGTTTTTGTTATTGCCTTATATAGGTCTTACCAGACCTAGGCTGCCCCCATATGGTCTTATGGCCTAGGGTTTTGATAAGTCGATGGGGGTGGCGATTGGTGGCAGTCCTCGAGTCATTGAGAGTTTCTTGGCTCGGGAGCCATTACTTGTAAACTCGGCAGTGCCTTATTGAGGGCTTACGATTTCAGAGTTTCCGACCCGGAGGTCATGTGGCCTTGAGTTTTTGATGCCAGTCCCCGAGTGTCTGGGACATTTTTGGCTCTAGAGCCATTTTGTGAACTTGATGTTGCCTCATCGAGGGCTTACATTTCCGAAGCTCCGACCTAGAGGTCGTATGGTTTTGAGTTGTTGTTGCCAGTCCCCGAGTTTTCGGGACGTTTTTGGTAGAGGAGCCATTTTTGCAAAAATAACTACCTTCTTTGAAACGCGAAATGCTTTTGGAAAGTATTCTTTGATTACTTGGTACAAGTATACATGTCTTTGCTGTTAAGGGCTCAGGGTTCTATACGGATACGGTTCGTTCGACTGTTTGGCCCGGTACATTATTTTCCTATCGAGACCCTATATAGCGCATCTTGACTTCTCCGAGTAGGTGACCTTCTGGGGGGATGCCCCCAGTATTCGAGGTTGATTGCAAAAGAAGCCTTGGATACTTGTCGAGTCTTCCTTAGGTAGCATATAGGTGTTGCCTCATTAAAAACCTTGCCGGTAAAACTCTTCTTGGGATAAAACCCGGTCGAAGGAAAAGAGTGCAACGCATGCTTTTGGAACCTAAGGCCTTCGAGTTGGAAAGCATTTCGGCCATTTCGATTGGATACCTACATTCAGGTTAGTATAAAATGTAACAGAAAAGGGAGGTGACCATACCTTAGTGATGACGACGCTCCGGATCTCGATGCGATTCAATCATTTGTTATGATGACTCGGTACAGTCATTCGTTTTGTTTAGTCGGGCGTAGCCGAGAATGTAGCTTATTATCGCTATTTTACTATTTTCTTATCCTTTGGATCCTTCGATGGTGGAGGTAATGGTGTCGACACCACATCGTGCACCGCGAACATTTCTCTTGCCGCATGCTGTTCCCCGTAGACGGTTTTTATCCCGTCCTTTGTCAGGAATTTCATCATTTGACGGAGGGTGGATGGTGCTGCTCTCATGTAGTGTATCCATGGCCTTCCGAGCAAGGCATTGTATCGCATGTCTCCTTCGATGACATGGAATTTGGCATTTTAGGTTGTGCCAGTCACGTTAACCGAGAGGGTGATTTCCCCTTTCATTATTTCGCTCGCCATGTTGAATCCATTGAGGACTCGAGAGATGGGCACGATTTGTTCAAGCAGCCAGAGCTGCTCTACCACCCTCGACCTGATAATATTGGCCGAGCTACCTGGATCCACAAGTACACGTTTAATTTGAAATGTATTTACAAGGAAAGAGATTACTAGTGCGTCGTTATAAGGCTGAGTGATGATAGGGTATAATTACGTATTTTAGTCGATTATTACACTCTAATTTACTGCACTTTAGTTGAGTTTGCGCTTTAATCGCTAGTGTTTTGCACTAATGGTGTGTTTTATGCTTTGTAGGAGTGATTCTGAGCTATATAGATGTTATGGAATGAATTCAAGTGATTTGGACCTTTGAAGTATGAGTAAAAGCCCAAGAAATTAAGCCGGGATCGTATTCGGGGATCAACGGATGATAAAACAACAAAACGAAGACTCGAGTAGGCATATTGTGCACTGTCTAGTAAAATGCATATAACTTTTTCCTCAGAACACTATTTGGGCTCCATAATATAAGGTTGGAAAGATAACTCAAAGGGCTACAACTGTCATGTTTTACGTTTTTCCAAATTCCAAATGGAAAAGGGTAAAAACCCGCAGTTACAGTAGGACCGCGGCAGAGCAGAGTTGCAGATTCAGAGGGCCTATTTGGCCGCGGTCCCGGCGTAACCGCGGTGGGACCGCGGTAGGACGCGTAAATTTCAGGGACCAAAGTGCAAAACACGGGAATTTTAGCCCAAAACCCTATATTAAACAATAGAACTCGCCCAAGGGAGGCATGTAATGTTTTAGAGAGTACTTTGGCAAGAAAAACAAGTGTGAGAGATCACCCAAAACATCATATTTTCTTCTTCTCTTTATTTTTCTTGCAATTTTGATCATGAATATTTTCATAGTTTATTTACCCATTGTCATGAGTAGCTAAATCCTTTGTCTAGGGTTTTGATGGAACCTATTGAAGGATGAACTTCTTGATTATGTTAATATAGTTTGCCAGTTTAATCTCTATTTGTTCAACTACGTGTTTGTTGTAGTTAATTGACAGGATCCTCAATTAGTTGTGCCTATTTAGTGTGAATAACTCGGGAGAGAGTGCATATTTAGGTGATTGTTGAACAACACCACTCCCAAAGTATAAGAGGGATCTATAACCGAGGGTTTAAAGGCGGGATTAGGGATAACGAAGCCTTTGGTGCGATTTGAAGTGAGCTGTATTAAAAGCCAGCTAGCGTAGCTCGGGAGAGTGCGTCTAGTAAATTGTTGTGATTACTCGGGAGAGAATTACAATACGCAAAGTGCTCATGATCGGTAGAGAATACTTAGGCGAAATTATAGAAGACATAGAGGGAAGGATTCCGACAATTGGGGAAATCTTAACTCTAGACCTCCTTAATCTTCTCTCCAACCCGTAGTATCTTTAGTTGTTAATCTACTAATTTAATTATTTAATTAATTAGATATAAGAATCTTAATATTTATAACTTAGGAATTGTTAGAGCTTGTCTTCTTAGCAATATTAAACAGTTGTAGCTAAGCCTTAGTTCTCTGTGGGATTCGACTCCGGACTTGTAAACCGGATTATATTTGCAACGACCGCATTATCCTTTTATAAGGCATAGTTGGGCGTGATCAAATTTTGGCGCCATTGCCGGGGAACTAACGGTGTAGCTGTGGGTGTACATATTGCTAGTTTTCAAGTTTGAACTTTTATTTTTATTTTTATTTTTTGTATTTTATTTTTTGTTTTACTTGTTGATTTTAAAAAAAAAACATGGCATCATGAAATTATGAAAGTTTTGATGTTGGTAATTCTACTTTTAATCCTCCTTATGCATATTGTGATGAAAACCACCCTTGGCAAAATTATCAAAATATTTCCGAGAGCGAGTTTTGTGCACCAACTCAATCTTATGTGTGGAATGTGTGTGATATGTGTGGTGGTCAAGATGGTCACTTTCACGGTTGTGCTTATATTTCTTACCTTCCCCCAACCCCTTACTTTGATGGTTCTTCTTTTTCTGGTGAAGTTAATAAGAACAAAGAACCCAGGTATGAGGACCTGAAAGAGATCGAGGATATGCTAAAGTGCCTTACGGAACAATATGATGAGATACAATTGCGGGTACAAAGGCAAGGGGCAACTATTCACAACTTGGAGGCTCAAGCGAATAAATTAATTGAACCTGGTAAAGCGCAACAAGTTGACATTGCGGATAGTAGCCAATATGAGCAAGAAAGGGCTGTAGAAATTGCCATATTACTGGAGGATTTAAAAAAATACGAGGATGAGCTAGAGGAGGAGGCTAGAGTAGAACACCAATAATCAATCGCATTAGATTTTGAAGATGTCGATGTTGTAGAAGAGATACTAGAGTCAACCAAGGATATTGAAGATACATATTTAGTTGATTCTATTGTCATTAGTGTTGAGAATGTAGACAGTCCCAATGTTCATGTAGTTGAGCGCATTGGTCCTCACTCCAAGCATTTTTCCACATTGTGTTTAGATGATGATATGGAAATAGAGTCGTCCGTGCCATTTGAGGAGTCAAGGAATGAGGAACAAAGTGCTTACATTCTGGAATTCTTCTTGCCATAAAGTCGGGATTACATACCTCATACAAAGGCCAAGGAGTGCAGAATACTACATTATTTTCTTGGGCTAGTTAGATTCATTCCACCGCCCCATGACCATAATCATAAGCTTGAATCAAAACTAGGGGTCCAATTCATATGTTCAAAGTGGAGGCAAAAAGTGATTCGTGTCGTGCCACGACGTTAAATCAAGCGCTTGTTGGGAGGCAACCCAGCTTTACTGCTTTATTTTTTTATTTTTTTTTATTTTTAATTGTATTATGTTTGTAGTGTCGATTTTTAATTTTCTAGGAGCATGGAAAGCAAAGCTATTGGAAGAATGCAACAGCAAACCAAATGGTTGGAACTAAGTGTGAGGTACCCGCACGAAGGACCAAACTTGGGAGAAGTCTGAGTTACCCATGAGCTGCTAATGCTTCGGCCTTTGGCCTATCAGGGAGTCTCTTTTATCCTTTTATTAGTTATGGTGTGCATTGGGGACAATGCATAATTTTAAGTGTGGGGTGAGGAGATTGTCTGAGTGACTTTCTATGCTATTTTAGTTGTGTTAGTAATTGAATAATTATTTTTTTAAAATAGAAAAGAATGGACTTTTCCCGACGATGGATCTATTAGACAATTTTCTTGAGGGATTTAAGTCTAAAGAAAAAGTACAAAAAGATTTTCTTTTGTTAGGTAGTGTAATAATTACCCTTTGGTTTTTCTTTAAACCACGGTTCTTTTCCAAGGGTTTTATTTGAACCGGGTGTAGTTAGTTTTTTTTTGGGAGAGCCATTGTGTTGTGTTTTGAAGTGAAGCAATATCTCTTGACTTTGTTATGTCTTGAGAATAGTGAGTACTTTGGTTGTGACGCTTAAGCTCAGTTTTGACTCTTGTATAAGTACCTTAAATTGTATGTTCTTAAAATTGCTTAACTGCTTTGACTAGAGTGTCCATGAATCCAATCCTAAGTGAGTTATGTACCATGTGTGTATAAGGAATTGTTATATTCTGTGCATTGCATTTGATGCCTAGAACTTGCCCTGTGTGTTTGTAAAGCGAAATAATAGTTTTATTCAGTCTTGGAAGTGATATAGGCGTTTCTTTGTTGAGCCAGATATGTATATTTTACCTACCTAATTGTTATATATCGTAGTTAACCCCTTTGAGTCTGTAATCTTGTTTTTTTGGCAACTACATTACAAGCCTTACCCATTTATTTGAATTAACCATCTATTTGAACCATTATAACCTCTCATGAGCACTTGAATTGTTATGAACTTTGTAAAAGTTAAAGTGTGAGGTGGTTGGTTTGGTTTTTGAGTGGAACCAATGAAATAAGGAGAAAGGTGCACTGATTTGAAAGAGCAAGTACCACTTGAATTGACAAAGAAAAGAAAAGAAAAAAAATAGTTGCATTGCTGTGAAAAAAATATATTCTTTGATAGTGGTGACTCTTGATATAATTGTGCTTAAATAATTTGGGACTTGATGTATATTGATGTGAAGGTGGAGTTTGGCTTGACATAAGTATGGGGTTTGAATATTAAAGTATATGTATTAAAGCGCTTAGCGATGTGTAGTCACTCTTATATCTAAATGTATCCTACCCGTCCCGTAGCCTACATTACGACCAAATAAAGTCCTAATTGATCCAAGATTGAATGAGCTCGATTAGTGGAGTAGTACACTACGGGCAAGCTTATGGTGCATCTTTGTGGTATATGAATGTTATTTCTGAGAGTGAGTGAATTCTTTCTATCTTGAGTTCCTAAGTGTTCTTAAATTTTATTGTGTGAAACTACTCACTTTTGTTGTGTGAGGGCACTTGATTCATGAAGAAAAGGTAATGTTAGTGACCTCTATGTTAGAGTAAGTGGGTGAGTTGTGAATAATGCGTGGTACTTGGGAGTCAAATCTTGAGGTGAAGATGTTACACTTTTGTGCTTAGTCTATTTTAAATACTCTTGGTGTGATGAGTTAGGAGAATTGTTTAAAAAGGTTGTGTCGATAAAAAAAAGTGTAGGTTGATTGCTCGAGGACGAGCAATGGTTTAAGTGTGGGGTGTTGATGATAAGCTATAATTACGTATTTTAGTCGATTATTACACTCTAATTTACTGCACTTTAGTTGAGTTTGCGCTTTAATCGCTAGTGTTTTGCACTAATGGTGTGTTTTATGCTTTGTAGGAGTGATTCCGAGCTATATAGATGTTATGGAATGAATTCAAGTGATTTTGAGATTTGAAGTTTGAGTAAAAGCCCAAGAAATTAAGCCGGGATCGTATTCGGGGATCAACGGATGATAAAACAACAAAACGAAGACTCGAGTAGGCATATTGCGCACTATCTAGTAAAATACACATAACTTTTTTCTCATAACTCTATTTGGGCTTCATAATATATGGTTGGAAAGATAACTCAAAGGACTACAACTTTCATGTTTTACGTTTTTCCAAATTCCAAACGGAACAGGGTAAACAACCGTGTTTACGGTAGGACCGCGACAGAGCAGAGCTGCAGATTCAGAGGGCCTATTTCAGGGACCAAAGTGCAAAACACGGGATTTTTAGTCCAAAACCCTATATTAAACAATAGAACTCGTCCAAGGGAGGCATGTAATGTTTTAGAGAGTACTTTGGCAAGAAAAACAAGTGTGAGAGATCACCCAAAATATCATATTTTCTTCTTCTCTTTATTTTTCTTGCAATTTTGATCATGAATATTTTCATAGTTTATTTACCCATTGTCATGAGTAGCTAAATCCTTTCTAGGGTTTTGATGGAACCTATTGAAGGATGAACTTCTTGATTGTGTTAATATAGTTTGCCAATTTAATCTCTATTTGTTCAACTACGTGTTTGTTGTTGTTAATTGACAGGATCCTCAATTAGCTGTGCCTATTTAGTGTGCATAACTCGGGAGAGAGTGCATATTTAGGTGATTGTTGAACAACACCACTCCCAAAGTATAAGAGGGATCTATAACCGAGGGTTTAAAGGCGGGATTAGGGATAACGAAGCCTTGGGTGCGATCTGAAGTGAGCTGTATTAAAAACCAGCTAGCGTAGCTCGGGAGAGTGCGTCTAGTAAATTGTTGTGATTACTCGGGAGAGAATTACAATACGCAAAGTGCTCATGATCGGTAGAGAATACTTAGGCAAAATTATAGAAGACATAGAGGGAAGGATTCCGACAATTGGGGAAATCTTAACTCTAGACCTCCTTAATCTTCTCTCCAACCCGTAGTATCTTTAGTTGTTAATCTACTAATTTAATTATTTAATTAATTAGATATAAGAATCTTAATATTTATAATTTAGGAATTGTTAGAGCTTATCTTCTTAGCAATATTGAACAGTTGTAGCTAAGCCTTAGTTCTCTGTGGGATTCGACTCCGGACTTGTAAACCGGATTATATTTGCAACGACCGCATTGTCCTTTTATAAGGCATAGTTGGACGTGATCACTGAGACAAGGTCTCGATGTCCTCATCGCTGAATGTGAGAGCATCCTCGAGTATGTAACCCCGAGTTCGCTTTTCTCTGGTGATGGATATTTTTGTTCTTCTGATCATAGGCTCTTTTGGAGCATCGATGCCTCCCAAGATCATATGGATGACATGTTGCCGCTCATTTGTTTCATTCTTCTTGGTCGCCTCTCTTTCCTGGAATTGATTTTTGGCCCGGTCACTGGGGAATTCTCGGAGGTGACCTTTGCTGAGTAGTCGGGCTACTTCTTCCCGGAGTTGTCGGCAATCCTCGGTCATGTGACCGTGCGTGTTGTGAAATTCACACACTAAGTTACGGTCCCTTTGTGAAGGATCTGATTGCACGGGCCTTGGCCACCTGGTGTCTCTAATTTTACTAATGGCGAATACGATGTCTGGAACATCGACATTGTAGTTGTATTCCGACAAGCGAGGTGCCTCCATTGGCCCTGTGTGCCTATCGAATCCAGCTCTGCTGACAAGTCCCCAAGGGTTCTGCCCTCGATCCATTCTTTGGTCATTGCGGGGTATGTTGCGCCTTGGGGCGTTTCTTCTATCTTCGGTGTATGGTTGGTATCTCTCTTTGTTCGGATTTGACTCCTTTGCTGGAAGCCTATTAGGATATACCGAGCCCGAGGGGGATCCTAGTTGGTCGTCTTCGAACCTGATCTTTGATTGATATCGGTTGTAAACATCCGACCAAGTCACGGCGGGGTATTCAAACAGATTCTATTTCAGCTGTTTCGAAGCCATCGAGCTTAATTCATTCAAACCTTGAGTGGTAGTTCCATTCGTTCCATTTGAAAGTGAGACACGAACTCTCGAACATTTCGTTCTCCCTCTGCTTGATTTTGAAGACGTCAGATTTCCTTGTAGCTATTTTGATGGCACCAGTATGTGCCTTTATAAAAGAATCTGCCAGCATGACAAATGAATCTATCGGGTTTGGGGCTAGGTTGTGATACCACATCATTGCCCCCTTTGAAAGCGTTTCTCCGAACTTTTTCAGTAGGACGGACTCATTCTCGTCGTCCTTTAGGTCGTTGCCCTTCACCGAACAAGTGTAAGCAATGACATGCTCGTTAGGGTCCGAGGTTCCATTTAACTTCGGAAGGTCGTGCATTCTGAACTTCTTTGGGATGGGTTTTGGGGCCACTTCCTGTTGGAATGGCTTTTATACAAACTTCTTCGAATCTACACCTTTCAGAATCGAGGGTGCGCTCGGGATTTGATCGACCCTAGAATTGTAGGTCTCTACCTTCTTGTCGTTGGCTTCTATCTTCTTTTCGCCTGACTCAATCCTCTTTGTGAGGTCATCGAGCATCTTTATGATGGCGGGGTCGGCTGCCGACCCGTTGTTGCTTGATCTTTCTGGTACCTGCTCGGCTCGGGGAGCCGTTTCTCGAGCTACCATGCTGGGAGTCTTTTGGTGGCTTTGCAACTGAGCAATCGCCAGCTGTTGTGTTTGTAACATTTCGAAGATGACGTGTGTGAACACCTAATTTTCGACCACACCCAAATTCTATTCAATTTTAGTGTAAATATTTCTTTTAGGTCTAATCTTATTATTTTAAACTTTTATCCTACTCTTAATAGGTTTTATTATTATTTTTTTTTAAAAAAAGTCACATTCATAGAGTATAAATTTTATTTCTAAAATAAATAAATAAAATGTATATGTATACATATATGGTTTCTTTTAATTAGAATTTTAATAAGCAAGTCATGGTATTTTTCTTAGTATAATTTAAAGCGTGTGTGTAAATATAGTTAGTTAGTGTAGAATTAGTTAATTAATATTTTTGTCTTAATATTTAATAGAATTCTATTTATTAAAGAAATTAGCAAACAAAGAAAATAAAAGAAGCAGCAAGTATTCACGTGAGTTTAAAAGTTTTGTAACAAATTTAATTTCAAAAGTGATTTAACTCATCCATGACTCCTCCACTTCACATCACTTCCTTCCCCACTCACTGGCACACACACGATCACACATATTTTGTTAACCACCTGCACATCTTGAACCTCAACTCCTACATATGCATATATATAGAGAGAGTAAAAGGTTAAAAAAGAGGAGAGGAAAAAGAAGAACGACCTCCAGCAATAATCATCTGCCAACGCCTCCTGCTTCTTCTTCTGCTTCAAAAAATCACGGCAACCAAACCACCATTAAAGGTTGTCGAACAATCTTCAAACCAATCGAAAAATACAGAAAAATTGCTTCTTCTTCGCTAAAAAAGTAGCAGCTCCAAAGTTGAGTTCGTCGGGGTCGAGGTCGCCGACTTGGTTTTCGGTTCGAGGCGCATTTCAGTCCAGATCTTGTCGTCAGTTTTCTCGTGTTTTTGCTCCTTTCGAATCATCATTGTATAAAGCTTTGGGATAAAAATGTTGGATTATAACGAAGAAAGCTTCTCACCCTAAGGTTCAGTTTTCTTTTCTCTCCACTGTTGTATATTTTGTTTGCTTGTTCTCTGTGTTGCTCGGTGATCAAACACATGATATTTTGCTCGGTTAATGTCCTTTTACTGTATTTTGATCTCCGTTAGTGTTCATCTATAGTAGACTTTTTTTAGAGTTTTGGTTGTTCGTTAGTTTGGATTAAGAAAATATTCAAGTGAGCTTTAAATCATATTTAATGAATGTTGATTTTGAAACTTCCGATTAACAATATTTCGTTAATCATGCCTCAGCATGTTTCCATGTTTTGTACATTCTTATTTGGTTCTTCTATTATTTACATTAATTAGGTATTTGTAAGATAGGAATGTTAATACTTTATTAAGTTATTATGACTTTTAATATCTCCAAAGAATAATTGATTCTCTTAATGATTATAGTAGTAGTATCATTGGATTATGGTGTGCATTAGTACAGTATCCTATTCTATTCTCATCAATGGAAAACCAATGGAGCCATTTCAAGCCAGAAGAGGATTAAGACACGGTGACCCATTGTCCCCATTTCTCTTTGTACTAGGTATGGAATATCTCACAAGAAGCTTTAAAACAGGTATAAGCCGGATTTCAACTTCCATCCTAGGTGTGACTAGTTAAACATCATCTAACTGGGGTTTGCAGATGAGCTGCTGTTATTCAGCAGAGGTGATACTATCTCCATTCAAATGGTATTCAACTGTTTTATGGAATTCTCTAAGGCATCTGGATTAAAAGCAAACACAGCAAAAAGCTCCATATATTTTGGAGGGGTTCCACAGGCTATACAGGAAAACATAGTGCAGGTAACTGGATTTAGCAGGGGAGAGTTGCCATTCAAATACCTTGGAGTACCACTCTGCACTAAGAGGATATCTTTGATTCAATGTCAACCACTACTGGAGAAGATATTAGGCAGGATCACCTCATGGATTTCACAGTTTTTATCTTATGCAGGAAGATTGTAACTGATCAAAACAGTTCTGTTCTCTATACAAATCTACTGGTCACAGATTTTTGTTATCCCTAAGAAGATAATGAAGAAGATAGAAACAATCTGCAGAACCTTCTTGTGGACCAGAGGAACAGAGGCTTCAAAAAGAGCTTTATTATTATGGGAAAACGTGTGCTCGCCAAAGACAACAAGTGGTTTCAATGTAATGGACATTCAAACATAGAATAAAGCTGTAATTTGCAAGCTATTATGGAATCTGTGTAGGAAAAAGGACAAGTTATGGGTCCAATGGATCCATCTATATTACGGAAAGAAGCAAGAAGTGTGGGATAGCAATCCAAGGAATGCATCATGGATAGTTCAGAAAATAATTAAAGCAAAGAGGTATATAGAAGAAGCAGAAGTCAGCATGGAAGAAGTGGCAGAAAAGGAACTACTTCTCTATCAAGAAGTGGTATAATGGCATGTGAGGGCAATATCAAAAAGTATCATGGAGGAGGTTAACATGCAACAATCTAGGGGCTCCAAAGTGGATCTTTGTACTAAATTTAGCTATACAAAACATGCTCCTTACAAGAAGCAGACTACACACATGGGGGATTGCAGAAGAAGTAAGTTGTCCTTTATGTAATGAAACAGAAGAGACTATAGACCATCTGTTGTTTAAGTGTCGAATAGCTGGAGGTATATGGAGCAAATTGCTACAATGGCAGGGAATAATAAGAGCTCCGATGGAATGGCAAAGGGAGATACAATGGGCTGAAGGCAAAGCAACTGGAAACAATGCACCTACTCAAGTTTATAGGCTGACCCTGGTATGTGTAGTGTACCACATATAGAATGAAAGGAACAGAAGAATATTTCAAGAGCAACAAAAAACAGTAGAAATGATAGTGAGGCAAATTGTACTAGAAGTAGCAATTAGAGGATCGAAGAATAGCAAGACAGAGAAGAGAATAGCAGAAATAGATTACTAGCTGTAATAGGAGATAGAAGAAATGTAGTAGAGGAAGTGGAACTAGGAATGTCCAGTTTCCAGTTATGACATTGTACATATTTGCTATTGGTAAATAAAATCATTTAATTATCAAAAAAAAATAGTAGTATCATACTATTGCTTTTCACAAAAATCTCCTATCCATAATTCACAACCTCACAATAATCTCAAAGTAAAAAAAAAATTAAAAAAAATAAAAATATTCGTAGTTTGCTTTAGGCGCGATTATAAATAAATTATCGTGATTATGTACACGTTCGCATGACATAGTTATGATTTCCCAAATTAAAGGCAAAGTATGCGTTTGCGCAACTTTGACAAAACAATCTTAAAAAATAATAAAGTATTATTAATTATGTACACGTATGCGTGACATAATTCCTGACACACTAAGCAAAATGAATACACGTACGCGTGATTCTTTTCAAGATAATTCTATAATTTCAAATAATCAAGCAATTAAAAGCGGTTTGAAGCAAAAGTGCATAAATTTCTCTAGAACATAAAATATCCAGAATTAGTTAAGCCAAGTATAATTATTAAAGCGACCGTGCTAGAACCACGGAACTCGGAAATGCCTAACACCTTCTCTCGGGTTAACAAAATTCCTTACCCGGTCTTCTGGTTTCGCGAACTTTAAACAGAGTTAAATTTCCTCGATTTGGGATTTAAAATAAATCGGTGACTTGGGACACCATAAATTATCCCAAGTGGCGACTCTGAAATAAATAAATAATCTCATTTCGATTAATGTCACTTAAATTGGAAAAAACTCCTTTCTTTCCTCCCTTCGGGAAAAAAGAGGTGTGACAATGTGAAGGCTAACCCCTTGTTCTTCCTGAGCCGGGGTTTTTTGTGCTTCTTGTTGATCTTCCTGGTGTATGCTCCTGTTGGTGTGAGAGCTTATTTCGAAGTGTTGAGCGTTGAGCGAGACCACGTCTATGGTAATTGGTTCTGATGCAGTCTCAGGGTTTCGTGGTGGTACACCAACACCTGGAACATCCACACCATTCTCTCCATGGTCTTCAAGATTTTTGTTTTCTCGTGCATTTACTAAGTTAGACATTTTGACCTGAAATCAAAGATCTTGGACAAGAAAAAGCGTGAAAGATAACTTGCGTTATGTAGTAAAACCAGCAAGAAAATAATCACTATTATTTTTAGCCCCACGGTGGACGCCAAACTGTTTACCTTGAAAATGGTAATTACAATTAAATTTGATTCTGTGGTTCTAAAAATACGTGATCTATTTTTATGCTAGTTGTTTAGGCAATAGATGCTAAGTGAGATACTTGGAAACAAGATAAGAGCTTGAAAACAAGATGATAACCAAATCGGATGGCCGACATCGGGGCCTCGAGATCGAGTCTGATGTTCGGCTAGGAACTACCGATGGGGGATTAACAGTTATGATAAAATCAATGACGACTCTTTATGGCCAATAAGTAATAAATGAAGAACAATAAATAGAACGCAATGAATATAAGTAATAAATGCAAGTAATGAGATCAAGAGAATAAGATAGAGAATAGAGAGAATGTTCTTGTATTTTCAATATTGAGCATCAGATTCTTTACAAAATGAGAAGGATCTCCTTTATATGGGGGGAATACCAACATAGTACAAATGCATTTATTACAAAGATACGGAGCCGGTACAACCATTTAATGCCATGATGCGGGCTTGGGCTAGCCTAATAGGCTTTATCAACGGTCACGTGCTTTGGGAACATCACATCGATCCACCGAAGCTACTGGTTTACACTGCCTCGAGGCCGATCACTGTGAGCCCTCGAAGTCGATCACTGGGAGACCTCGAGATGCCTTGATGATCGTAAAATCGAACCGCCGATTTTTACCAGCATACAAAACAATGAACACATCAAGCACAAAAATAAATAGGACTAAATATTTACTCAGTTCCAATCTGTAATAATTACGAGTGGTTTATAAAACTATTTATTCTTATCATAAATAATAAATGCTGACTATGCCAAACAAAGAAATAAATAAAACAGTCAACAAATCTTCTAATACATCCAAGCACCTGAGGAAAAGCTGAGTTGTCTCAAAACCCCAACTCCCCCCTGCCCTAGTTACACACGTGTTTTAATACCCCCCCCCCCCCTCTTTATATACTCCTCATTCACAGACCAGCAACATATCTCTCAAAATTTAGAAGTTTTCTCTCTAGAAAATGCAGGCCGGAGGAATTGGAGGTACGTTGTTTTACCAGTGTATTATTTGTTCAAAATACTTTGATTCAAGCCAAGGTCTTGCTGGTCATTCAAAGGGACATTTGGGACATGGCTGGAAAAAAGGAACTTCACATAGGAAAGTGTTTTTGCCATATAATCCCATTTATCTGCAGCAGCAGCGGCAACAACAGCAGCAGCAGGGTTGTGGTTCTGTTGCTGTATCAACAGACTCAAGTCCTCTTCCGATTAATGTTGCTCCTCAATTGCCAATTATCATGCAACCACAACAAGCTGCTGCTGCTGGTTCTGTAGCATCTAGAGAATCAAATGTTGTGGCCAAACCAAAACCAAAACCAAAAGCTGATCAGCCACAGAATGTTGCTAGCTCTTCTAGCCGCGTAGGTCCTCCTCGTAAGAAGCATTATTTGAGGTTTCGGGACATGAAGATTCTGGCTAGGCTTACCCCTCGTCTTGCTAAAGAGGAGCAAGAAATCATT
The DNA here is from genome assembly GCF_000393655.2 of Nicotiana sylvestris. Classification (NCBI taxonomy): domain Eukaryota; kingdom Viridiplantae; phylum Streptophyta; class Magnoliopsida; order Solanales; family Solanaceae; genus Nicotiana; species Nicotiana sylvestris. The sequence continues at coordinate 63,919,222 of NC_091058.1, forward strand.
TTGCGACTTGTTGATTGTGCTATGGACCAGGTCTAACTATATACACACTTTAATTTCTGCTTTCATTTCACTCTAAACCTTTTATCAAAAGATTGATTGCTTTTTTCTTTGTCGAAATAAAAAAGATATATCATACCTCATTCAAGGATTTTTCGATCTCTTTTGTTGTATGTCGATATGTTCTACGAATTCATGAATCGTGGCGATACAGAACGTTGTGGACTTGTGGGGGGTGGGGGACACTTGTCACCCTAGATTTTTACCGAAAACTCTCTGTAAAATTACTGTTATACCCCTGCTCCAATTTCCTTCAAGACTTTCTTTGTATATACCCTAGCTAATGCAACTTTGATAATGATTGATATTATTATTTTGCAGGCGAAACAAGCAAAGATGAAGAACATTGACGTCGAGGTGATTCAAAACAAAGATTCAGCAGCGGCAGATGGGATCAGAACCAGTACAAAAAAAGATGTTGTCACCGTTGAGGACTCTGGTGATGAGTCCAAAAACATGTAGTATGGCTACAGCATATGACATACTAGTTTAATTTCTTTGTTATTTTAAACGTTGGGAAGTTTGGTTTTCATGAGATATTATCATAGTTTTTATGGTTTTAATTTGGAGATTGTTATCAAATAATTAGTACTAGTATAGTACTGTTTTACTAAATGTACAATCTCATGTGTTTTTTTTATGATATCATCCAGGAGTGTTAAACATGCTGCATCCTTTATCCCCTAATACATTATTTGTGATTCATTCCTGCTGAAGCATTTCTTTCAAAAGCTTGTGTATTCACTTCTTGTTTGAAAGGAATTCCCCTTATAAAGAAATTATTATGCAGATTGAGAAGATATTTGTTCTTTTGAGATAACTAAGATGATAAAGTATGAGTTTGATTTGTCCTCTTGGAAAAAAAAAAAACTATTTGTTTCTCTCTAGCTAGCTTGGTTAGACGTATAAGGGCTTTGATATCTAATTTAATGGTAGACTTTCAGAAAAAATACATCTTTGTATCCTTCTTATGACTTAACAGACAGTGCTGATTAAGAGGAATCATCCAATACAAGTACAAGCTGGTTTGCATTGAGAGTAATTATGTAATCTATTTATAATTATATGTTGCATTTTATGCACAAAATGGGAGATATAGACACTGGGGAGTTAAAGGGATCATTGAGAATATCTTCTTTATTATTAGTAAAGTATATACAGAAGGTTATGAACTACTGAGAATTATGGAGTCGATAACTGTATACATTTTTTTTTTCTTTTCGGCAAATTTGACGGAGTTACATTGCCATGCACGAAGATTACTGAATATGGGTATAAGAGTTAGCTCATATCTGTAGGTACAAGCTAAGTTTAGTCAATCATACTGATTTCACCGTTAATAAGAAACGATGTAAAAGGAAATCATCCATTTCATATAAAGTTTAAAGTTTTATGTATACACCTTACAATGTAAAAGGGAGGATAGGAGTACTCCCATTATAGAATGCGTATGTATGTCGACAAGACAAGAGATGATTGCTATAGTGATAAACACTATTTACTTTCAACGTCCCTAAGATTGTGGGTTCAAATCATAAAGGAAGGGTAAAAGAATGAATTATATTCCTAAGTACTCCCCTATATTTTGGTAATTTTAACTATTTCCTAATTAACAAAATAAATCGCCTACAAATTAATCCAAGCGTTAGACTTAGACCAAGGACGTCCCAAAAAAGATTGATGAGGGAAAAGATGTTGCAACTAAAGCTAAATAATCAAGTGTTAGTTTAAGATTGACTTTAATTTACTTGAAACTTCTATACGGTTTACCTGGTATCTTATAAACATTTTTTTTGCTAGTGTTAAACAGGTGTTTGGACCTGACTTCAAAGGTATTTTAAGTAATATAAACGGTTTTAATTTTTACCTATCTTGACAAGATCTACTGAGGCTAATAAACTATAAGTTAGATAGCAGAAATCTGGTGGTTTTAATTTTTGAAAATTCAAAATGGCCTAAATTTTATGTTGTTTTCTAATTTCCTCGAGCAGCAAATCTGTTTCTTGGATCTTTTTTCTCCTGAATCTAATAAGTAACTTTGTAAATCCTTTGTTATTCACTAGAGGATATTTATTTTATAACACACTTCTACATGCCTAGCCCCTTGGTTTATAGGTTGATTAATAATTTTTGTTACCCCTCCTTCACTTATTGTAATTTCTCTCGAGAAATAAATAATAACATCTCAAAATATGTTGTCGATTCAATTATTATACTTCATACGTATAAGTTAAATACGTATAAGGTACTGAGAAGTTAAATCTTTTTATGGTAATTTCTCTCTAGATGTACATTTTATGTTCAACAAAAAGGAATAAAAAATAGAAGCTTTAGAAATTTAACGTAACTTAAAAAAAAGAAGGGAAAAGGCACATGATATTTCTTCAATTCAGAACATAAAGGGCGGAATTAAAATAAGTAAAACATTTAAGGATCAAATTAAACTTTCCCAAAATATGATGTACCAAATGTGCAATTTACTCAATCCAAAATCACACTGCAAAATCCAACAAGCCTCCTCCATCAGAAAGCCAAAGGAAAAATGCGAGTCTTTTCTATGTCGCCCACTTGCCTTGACCAGAGCTGTTCCATAAAATTCTTGGCAACACAAACTAAGGTATAACCCGTCAAACCCTAGTAAAACTGCAAAAAAGAAAAATGCAGTGTGTTTCTTTATTTTTCTTCTTCTTTGTTTCTTAGGGTATATATTTGTTTCTTTGTTTATTTTACTCCTAATCGTTTACAGAAGAGAAATGTGTATGAAGGAGACAACCTATTTGGCGAAAAGAAGAATAAATACTCATATGAGGTGAAGTTGCTGAAGAATTTGGCTCCACCTCTAATGACTGCCCTTATAGCTCTCTCTCCCATTGTCAATCCCCCAGGTAATAGCGCTTACTGTTTTTTTCCGCTTAGCATTTTGTTTTTCTTGCTTAAAAGTTGCATATAATATGATACTAAAATATTGCTACTCTAATATTTGATAGTCTCATTGTTATGATTCTTGATATTGTTTCAACATATTGCAAAATTATGTGCTGTTTATATTTTTGTTTACTCACAAACTCTGCTTCGTTATTATTTTATTTTCTGAGTAACCTTTCTTTACAATTCCTGTCTACCAGTACAGTTAAAAGGTAGTAAAAGGAAAGCTTTAACAAAACAAAAAATTAAAAAATAAGAGAAAAGGGATAAAGCTTTCAAGATCTCGTCTTTTGCATGATCTTGGCCATAGGACCTGGAATTTAACTTAGAGGTAAAATAAGAAGAAAGGTTGAATTGGAAATACTCTATTTGCTTCACGATTAGAGAGTATCTAAGTTTTTGTGCTATAATTAGAAGAGCTAATGGAGAATCTAAATGGAAATTGTCAGCCGAAAACAAATTTTAGGGTCAGATGTACATTTAGTTCTGTTGATTTCCATTTCAGTTAAGGAGTTGGATTACCTTCCCTTCTTTTGCGAAATTCACTTATTGGATCAATGAGAGCAATTGATCGTGTAGCTTACTGTCACCAATTACTTTTCATTACCTTGAAAGGAAATCTTTTCTTCTCCTGATTGCATGCGATATAATGCTAAATCTTCTGAAATTGAGAGTCTTCATTATTTTATTAAGTGGTAGCATGAAAATCCATGTTAGCGCAATTAATCTCTGGATATCCGTTAGTGATAAAAATGCATGCTTGCTTAGCTTTCATCCTGGCTCCACGACTAGTATTGTGCTTTTGTGTGGTATCTCATTTCTCCTTCTGTAGGATGCTCATTTGGCTAATAGTGTTATCATATAATAGTGCTCGGTAGAGTATTTTCGATTGGTGCTTGTCTCTTCCTAGAAAAAAGGAAAGGTCTCTTTGTCATTAGTGGATATATATACACTCTTGTTGAAAGAAGTATTCATCTATCTTTCCTGAGATTCTAGTTTCTCATTATTTGCTATCCATCTTGCATGTATTATTATTTTGGAACAACTAGCTGTATAGCTGGACACAGAATCATTTCTTGTGCATTGTCCTATTGTTTCACCAGTCAATCTCGAAGTAGGGATTACCATTTAGGACCAAAGGAAACATGTCTAAGTGGAGTATTATTTACTTCAAGGGATGATCCCAACAGTGTTGTCAAAGGCGAAAAGCGATAAAAAGTGCTCTACTGCTCCATGCCTTTTGGGCTTTAAGTGCAAAGCACAGTGAAGAAAAAAATAAAAATTATATATGTAATGCGAGAACAAAGTAACAACTTCGTTCATAATGATTTCCTTAATAGTTAATATATCTTTTTGCCAATCATATTTATTGTTTAGTACCACAGAATGAGCCTATTTGAGTTGCAGAAAATCCTATATATTTTCCACTCTTACGGCACCACTCCAATTCACATTTTCCCATTAAGCAAGGTTTTACAGGTGGTTTGACGCTACTAGGTTATTATAAGAGACGGAGGTCTTCAGGTACAATATTCCGTTGCTTAGCTGTGGATAATCAGTGGTGACAGACTACCTAATCAATAGAAGTATATGTAAGAACCTTTTCTTAAACCAGATATAAGGCACTCTAGGTGCAACCTTAGTTTGTATAAGCAGACTTACTCAATCATTATTAGGGTGTAGTCACAGCTGCACTGCCTTGATCTACGGAGCTTTCTTTGAGAGAGATTTGACTCCTTATCTGTTCCTTAATAATGGCTCTCCTGATTCTTCTCGACTTCTGTGCAGTCCTCTTCTAACCTTTTGACATCCTGTCTCTGCAAAAGTATTTTTACGGCGATGTGATTAAGCCATTCATTTTGCATGTTTATTAGAAAGCTTTCTTTTACTATCAACTTGAAGTAGCGGTACATTCACAGTAATTTGGGAAGTTACCGTTGGATGTAGCATGATAACATCTTATCCTGAGCTCCACTGGGGATTGTTTTACTGCATGGCCGAACTGAGATTGGATAAAGTTGAGAATCTACCTATTTCCCTGCATGGTAGACCTTTCGGCAAAGAAATGTCAAAGCGCGCTTATTTGTCCTGCAGTTCTGTTATCATGCATCCGAGACCTATTTCCAATGATGCACTCGCAACTCTTAACACTGGTCATAAAGCGACTTACAACAATGAAACTCAGTCGTTAGATTTATCCAATCTGGAAATTACGTTAATTGATGCAATCCATTCTAGTATGTGATTTGTGTGAGATTGGTGTGACCCGTCTGACTAAGAAACTTGACAAGGTGACGCAACCCGACCAATTAAGGGATTTGCATGATTTTATTACTTCACATGCTATGATGCAATAAGAAGATGAGTACTTCAATGTCATATCTGTGCCAGCAGCAGTGCATGCTGTTGAGAAAATGAGCTTTAGCTCCAACTTAATTCCATAAGGTAGCTCAAGTGGTGAGGCTTGTTCAAGATCATATTATGGAGACTATAGTTATACGCCATTGTTATCAAAGGAAAAATCAACAAAAAGCATTTAGGTCTGTTGATGCTTTAGCACAAAGCGCACGTAAAGCGCGGCTAGTTTAGTGGATGAGATAGCAAAAGGAGAGGAAAATAAGTAGTTACGAACAGGGAATCCATGTAGCTAGCATGCTTCTAAGTTGATGAATGTTCTTCCAACACTTAAAACGTTCTTATTTATGCTATTTGTAGAACAACATATCAGTAAACACTTGCCTGTTATATAGCCCATCAAGACACAGATTGCAAGCATTGAGCATCCCAACCCCTTGCCTCAACTTGAACCAAAGCAATCCACATGAAAATTGTCGCAAAAGTTTGACCATGTTAGCCATGTCAAGAACAAATTAAATTTTTATTCAATATTAGAAATGAGCATATCTGATGGAGGATGCAGGAAGCTCACATAGAGGACAAAATGAGAAGGTTGCCTAAGATGTTCTGGTATGGTTTTACATAAACTACAGGCACCGGTCAGTAAATATAATATCTTTTATGGCGGCTACAGTCTTAGTAGTCTCTACTTTCTGGAGGTCCCTTTTGAAGGTGACTTGGTTGTATTTCCTTATTTGACATTGGTGTACTGGAAATTAGAGCTAGGCTGATTCCACATCTGATGTAGGTCGCAAGAAGTAATCCCTTGTTGTCAATGTGTTTGCAGTTGAAATTCAGTACTGGGCCTTTTAATCTTAAAACATTATCCATCTTTTACCTGCTTCTCGGCTCTCTTCTCTCCTTTATTTTATTGTATTTTTATTTGCAGACTCAGTTGGACAAACAATAGAAGTACAAAGGGGAGCTGCTTTGTTTAGTAAAGCTTGCATTGGATGTCATTATGCAGGTGGAAATATAATCCAGCCTGTGAGTATTACTTGCCTCGTGATCCCAATAATCGTCAAAGATTTTGCAGCTCACCATAATTATTTTTCCTTTTTCATGTTAGGGTGCGACACTCTTCTTGAAGGATCTAGAAAGGTAAAAGATTAAAATCCATCCATAAGATTTTATTTTAAGTTGTACTCCATGTCGCGGTTCCTTAGAACTTTACATATCTAAATCGAAACCAGAAGTTCAAAGAAAGGATGCTTAAATTTTCACACTAGTAAAAGTATTACCACACTTTACTGCTACCTATTTCAAAAGAAAAGGTATAAACATACTTATGACTTTACTTGTCAGCTTCTTGGTCTAATTTTCTGTACCAGGAACAACTGATGGTAACTAAATATATAAGATATTCACAGCAACTGAAAGTTCAGAATGTGAAGAAATTATATGCTGCTTCCGTTTTCACAAAATGTGCCCATCTACACCATTAACTTTTTTGTTTTAAATGGCTCTAAATGAAAGGCTCTTTGTTGGTTTGCTGAAGATAATTTCCCCCCTTACCCTCCCCTTTCCCATCCCCTTCTAAAGCTTAGCAGGTCAAATTTTCTGAATATATGATTTCGTTGAAAATGTCAACTCTTGTGAGGAAAACATATGGATAAAAGGTAAACTGAATATCAAAATGTTCGTATAAGCAGAACTGTAGAATGTGCAGCAAACTAATTAATAATTATCCTATTACATACGTTAGCTAAGATTAAAATCACTCATGTTATTTTGTTGTGTTGTTAAACTTTTAAATCCACATTATGGTTTTACGAAAACCAAATCTATATAGATAATAGGTTATTTCATCTCAACTTTTGAGGACTTATTGTCTTGCTGTATACATAGTCTGTTCGTTGTCAATTGTTTTTATACATAGTTTAGTTGCAACTTGTCATATCATTATGGAAAAAAAACATGGCCATCTTTGAACTATCTACTTTTCTGAATAGAAATGGAGCTGACACGGAAGAGGAGATCTATCGCATCACTTACTATGGCAAAGGGAGAATGCCAGTAAGTTCACACTGTTCAGAACCATGTTTATCTTTATGCTGGCTATGTGGTGGACCTAATGCGCCATCTGGCTTTGCAGGGGTTTGGTCAGAATTGTACACCGAGGGGTCAATGCACCTTTGGTCCTCGATTGCAAGATGATGAAATTAAACTTTTAGCTGAGTTTGTGAAGTCTCAAGCCGATCAAGGTTGGCCTAAAATAGAAAATAGTGGAGATTGAAAATAATTCCTACATCGTTAAGTCTAGTTCAAGAAATAGAAGAAATTAGCTCAATTGTATAGGTCTGTGTAAACTTCACCCTCCCCAGACCCCCCACTAGTGGGATCACACAAGGTAGAAGTACATCATACACCTCACCATCCCCATACCTCACTAGTGGGATCATATTGGGTATGTTGTTGTTGTACAAAATGTGTATTTCATGCTTCTCATTCCTTTGTCTTTTCATCTCCCCTTCCCATTCGACGTTCCTGCTCACACATCCCTACCACTAAAGGGGATGCAGATAGAAATAGTCAGTCATCTCAAGCAGATCAATCCCAAAGTTTCTGTTGGAGTCTAAACCATGCATGTTTATTTTCCTTTTTTGAGGTACCTGTTGATGGCATGAAGGGTAGTCTCATTTGCCTGTGTAAAGTTGACTATGTTTCTTTCCATCCCTAGCTGTATAGTTTTAGTTGTCACATGCTGGACCTGCTAAAGCACATGCCCATATGCATGTGTTATTCTGAACTGGATATAAAAACTAGAGTTTGACTATATTCCTGTTCCCCAGGCAAAAAGTGTAACAGAAAATCTACATTTGCACTTAACATATCCAAACCTTGTGCTGGATTTTGAACTTCTTGCTAATTAGATGATTTAAAGTGTCCAAGAGGGTTCTACAAATATATAATTTATTTTCTTGTACTACTTTTGATCCCTCTTCCCCAACAAAAAGCTGAAAAAAGGTTATGTGGTTGTTAGGAAAGCATGTTACCTTGGTGCTTAGACTTGTTTAAGCTTTTCATCTGTTATTTGGTATTATCCTTAACTGATAACACATGGTTTTAACAGACATACTAATTTCAAGATAATGAAATGGCTTTTAGAATGGTAGAATGATGAGGATGCTGGTGTCCTTTGGATTTAGTAGGGGATTAAGTACAAATTGTCCATCTTACTTTTGGATTTGTGGTACATAACCTCCTCGATATACTATGTAAATAGGATCAAGATCTCATTTTTCTTCTTTTTTTTGGGCTGAGATTTCATGCAAATGATCAACCTTTTCGAAGATATATGGAACAGTGGAAGAAAAAAATCCATACAGGTATTTGTAAAATTAATTGGAGTTACGTTTTTAGTCATGTTGGTTACACAGAGCTGGCATGGATAGAGAGGAATTATATTGTTGATCCTAAGTAGTTTGGAATTGAGGCATAGTAATTGTTGCGCGTCAACGAATGAGTCTTCTAGATTGTTGGTGCATATAACTTAGAATTCCTAATTATTACATCTCTTCCATTAACTAGAGACATACCCCTCTTTGTGATTAAAGAAGCTTTTGTCTAATTGCAAGTAGTAATCATGTCATTAGTCATTCTTGTTCATAATTATAACTTCATTAATGGAAATCCAAGAAACATGTTTGCCATGACCATAGCACATTAAAAGGCAAATTTCTTTGTGTGTGAATATTATTAAGTGCATAATAGAATACACATATCATATAAACATAATTAGACATTATCACACAAGAGAGACCCCACTATTGCTTAGATGAAAAGCACTTGAAATTCATTAGTATTCAAATTAAATAAACTTGTTAGTGGTCGCACAAATTAGAGATAATGAAAATCTAATGAACGAATTTGAACCACCTTCTGCTAACCAAAAACAAATTAAAATGTACTGTTGGACAAATTAACAGAAGAAACCTAAAAAATCCTATCTATTAATAATTTTCAAGACTAGTGTGACCCACAAACATAGGGAATATAGAAAGAAAAAAGCCCCTAATTTATTATATTTTGTTTCTCTGTGCAGGCAAAAAAGAGAAGAAAAAGAAAAGACTTATAAAATACACGGACAGCTTTATTCACAACCACCTAACTCCCCAACCTGAATCAAATGAAGATTTAACTCAATTCAGCTAAATTACAAGGCAAAACCATGTGACTCTCTCTATATATTAATCAAACAATTGGGAGAACAATAAAGCAAAGAAAAAATTATAGGATTAGGCATTAAAAGTTTTTGTGGTCCTTCCCTTCCATTAGGGCCTGTCTACATGTTTATCATTCAAAGACAGAAGGAACCTCCAAAGCTAAAGACAAAAGGACGCCCTCACCCCCATTCCACCAACCTGATCAATACATACATACATACATACATGTAACATATGTAATTTACATAATGCATATGCAATTTTAAATTTTGTGAAGCTACTATTACTATGTCTACCATCTAGTATACGTTTGAAATTCATTAGCCGGACTAATTTATATTCGTGTCGAGTAAGTTCACTCAAAAGTCAGGGGTAAGATGCTTAGTAGCAAAAAATTCTCTACTTTCGAAGACCTGTATAGGACGGAAATCGGTCTCAGAAGATGAGTGAATTAGGAAGTAATATGTGTTAATCAACAATGATTGAACCATGTTCACACCGAATATAAATCTGTGACCGGATAAAATGTTCACACCGAATACAAATATGTGGTCAGATAAGAAGCAATTCAAAATATGACCGTTACAGAAGATCCTAAGATCTCTCCCGTCTTTATTAGCATTTATTAGGCTTTATTACCCTTTATTATTCTTTATTACCTTTTTATTACCTTTTGTTGTAGCATTAATTTTGATAATTAATTAGTAGATCGTATACTCCATAGCTCTAGTATATATAAAGAGAGGCTTACATTCTATTGTAAAGAAAAAAAAGGAAACTAATAGAAAAAAGATTAGTATTCTCTCCCAAGTTTTATAGAAGTATTGTCGAGAATTTCCCTTTACTCTTGATCACAGAACATTCTAAAACCTAGACTTATATTTTCTTCAATTGCTCTTATTTTAATCGATTTGTTCTTCATTACTTTATTTTGCCGGATCAATTTAATCCATATATCTATAAATCATGTTACAAATTTAACTGTGATGTTTTTCCGATAAACATGAACTCGAAATTTTTGATTCTAGAGGGAGGAATCTCATTCGCTCACCACACGTTTTACCAGAGGCGTGTCTAGCTCATTGGATATGGGTTCACGTGAATTCATACTTTTCTCTCTAAATCATGTATAATAATGTTATATTTTTTCAAAATTATCTAAATATATGTGCGTACACTCATGCTCAAAGACTCATATGATGCAATAATAATTGGGTGAACCTCTACGAACAAAAATTGCGGTTCAAATCCCATTTGTCATACGGTCTTGTTTTCGGCATCGAGTATACATATATAGGTGAAAATCACTAAAATTTTAAAAAGAATAATTTTTAACGTATAATTTCTAAGGGTAGTGAATTTATGGTAACAGACTAAAGTTAAACACGTCAAATATAAGTTCTAAATCAACTTCAAAATAATAGTACACTCATCCTCTTGAAATCTTGGATCTGCCTCTTCCTTCTTTTATCAGTATGTCATAGCTAACATGCAGCTAGATCAAAACAAAAGAGTCTTAGTATAGGTAACGTGAAAATGTTGGAGACTTACAACAACTTAATAATTAACAAACAATAATAATTACCACGTCATCTCGAAATTTTCTGAATTATGAAAAGGGGACCAAAGAGAAACCTAGCAGAGAGGAAAGCAATTTAAAATTTGTCTTTCTTAAAACTAGCCACATTGCTGAAAACAACAAGTGAAGAAGGGGCAGTCAGTATATTGAAGGTTTGAGTTTGTCTAGGTAAAAGACATTGCCCCCATGTGCCCACACCAACGCATGCGCCGTTTATATTCTCTCTTTTCCAACCTCTCCCTTTGATCGTCAATTAATATATAAATCTACCTTTGGTCCACTTTCTCTTTAACTATTTGTAGTAGCGGTCCCTATTATTTGCTATAGTCGCCCAACAAAAATATAACTGTTTCTAGTTAGGTCCAACCAAATAATTCATTGGTAAATGACTAAGTGTCTAACAGTAATGTTTCATATAGCTAGTATCAACGTCAAATCTACGATTGGACAATGAAAATATTACCCACCCACCACCCCCTAAAAGAAAAACGAGTATTCTCCGTAGAATTTTACACGGTTGGCATTTATATCGATCAAAAGCTGTAAAAAAATTATTAGAATTTCATGATTTTTCATACTCTCACCAATATTATTTTCGACAATTTACAACCTTTCCACTCGGATAATTTTTTACAGTTTTTCTTCACCATTGAAAAATAACAATTTTAACACTTTCACAGTTGTTGTTGGTTGACAAATCCATCAACTATTTGAGATTTCCAACGGACTGAGCCGTAATGGTTTTTTTCTGCAGTGAATTCATTTTAAGGGATAGTTCTTTAATTAATCTGGTTTAATTTTCCCTTTTTAGGTTTGATAATCATGTCATCAGTACAACTTGATGAAAGGACGAACAATATTTTTCAGTACATGTACCATCTAGATTAAATATCTTATATTAACTTATGGGAAACAATCGACGAAGAAATAATTAATACATGCTATAGCCAAAATCAACTAGAGTTAATTATTAATCGTACTTGTTAAGACAATATTATATTTTAATTGTCGTTTTTTTTTTAGATATTTCACGATTGCTATTAAATGTTTTGACTTCAGCACATGCATTATGTTGGCTTGTCTTGCATTTGACCCTACTTGTATATTATCTCTTTATTATTACTATAAGTGACCAATTTGCTTTTTTATTTTGGTTCAAAATAAGTGTCCAGTTATGTAATCAAGAAAGAATTCAATTTATTTTTACAAAATAACCCCTATGTACATATCCCTAAAAAGTTTTCTTACTCTTCACATTAAATGTTTAATTAGGGGTAGTTTAGTCATAGTAGGTATTTTGTATACAATTAGTATTTTCTTAATGGGTGTGCTAAAAGCAAATTGGACACTTATTGTGAACCGGAGGGAGTATATAATTTGGAGAATAGTGTAGATCAATCATTAAAATCTAGCTAGAGTTTCCTATATATATTGTGTGAAATTTCTTTGTGAACAGGAATTAGTGCATTGGATTAATTCTTTGATAGCGAAATTATTTCTCTAATAATACGTCAAACCAAATACCCCTAATTGTTAAGGGGATTAAACCAGAAGACCACATAAACTTAGTGGTCCAAATTTGAAATTCACTCAGATCTACTATAGCACAGTTACCTTTTAGTTTTAATAATAATAATCAAATGTGGACCACTAAACCTAATTTGTCTATTTAAGCAAGCTCGTTAGTACATAGGACGAGTAGTTTTATACAACACATACATGTTTAGTTTGTGGCCCCCTATCCAATTTCCTTTAAATTAAATTACATAATTAGTCTTGAAAAAACAAGGGATTACTCAAGAGAAGGAAGAATAGGACAGGGGAAAAGAGAGAAAATACTAGAAAAAGAAACGTTCAGGCAAGGAGGCAATAAGTCAATGTCAACAGCTGTAAGAATTAGCAAAAACCAATTAATGGATGGATCCAACAATGAGTTCTATAGAAGTTAGTATAATTAAATTTAAATAATCTATATTCTTTCAAATTCAGAACTCACAATGTTTAAATTTTGAAACAATATTTTGCAGAAATACAAGGTAAGATTACGTACGATAAACCTTTGTAATCCGACCCTTTCACAAACCACGCACGTAGCGGGAGCTTAGCGCACCCTTTTCAAATCATTAAAAGCCTCTATATAGTGACAAGAGTGCAAACAAGGGGAGGAAAAGGAAAAAGTAAAGAGGGGAATTTATATATATATAGGAGTAGTAGATGGAGGGGAGATTCACGAGGGACATCCATCCATTTTCTGCAAAACCCAAAGCATGCATGCTTCTTGTGTGTTTTGTGTTGCATCAGCCACACCGAAGGCAAAAAGCCCCACTTCCTTCTTATACCTTAAAATGCTTCCTCAAATAGACTATTACCCTTTCTTCATTATTTGCTCTTTCTTGAATCCATTCTTGTTATAGAGTATATATTTGTATATTGGTTTTTGAGAGGTTGAAGCTGCCAGCATGATCTGGTACGAACAAAGTCCATTTCTTGCTATATATATATTTTCTTGCAAAGAATAATCTTGAGGTGTTTTGGGTTTGAATTTAGCTAAGTGATTTGGAAAAGAAATTGGAATTTTGCAAAGTTTTTATTGAAAGAGAATATAGGTAGCTTTCATGGGTTTGGTTCCATCAGGTCATCTAGCAGCTTCAATCACTCACCACCAATACAGAAACAAATTAAAAGGCTTCATTTGAGCTTGACTTACTCTCTCAAGGATATATAGTCAAGACATTGATTTATCTCAGGTAATTATTCTGTATCTTTATTTTTACTGTGGATTATCTTCTTAATTCCTTTTTTAACTCCTAGTCTAGTATTATAACACAATGATGGTTCTAATGACATATGATTGTTGCACTTTAGGCATGTCCAATTGCAAATAAGCCAACAAAACTCTTTCCCGTTAATGGAAGCCAAATTTCTGTGGAACTACTGTTGTTATTAAACTTCTTTTTCTTTAATTTATTATTTTAAGTTCATGTTTATCAGTTTTTGTGGAAATTCTCAGGAAATCAAAGTCAAGGATCCAAATAATATTTTTTTCTTAAACTTTCTTTAGGAAAACCCCAAAAATAGTGAACTTGATCTGACGGAGTAAATGAGACTAGACCTCAGTATTTCTGATTTTAGGTCGCCAGATTCTCGACAAGGTTTTACTTTTCACCCACGAATGTATTTCTTGTGATGTGTGTGCTTGTTTGTTTGTCATGTCTAGTTTTCTATGCAGATAATATCAAGATTGAGCAAGTAAAACAAATTTCCAGGACACGAGAAAGATCGACATGCTTGTTAATAAGTTTACAAGCTTGCATTTTATTTTATGGTTTCAAATTAATTAATTACACGATGACACGTACTGTACTTTTGTTTTGTGGAAATATAGTTAATAACCTAACATAAGTTTAACTAGTGGTGCACCATTTAACTATTACAAGTTCATTTTGGTAGGTAAATGATTGGCATGATTTTCATTACTTGGTTGCCCTTCAACAACTATTTGAAGAATATATGACCTAGTAAAGTTGACATTCTTGTGTTTGCTGAAGTGTTTAGTCATCTGCCTATTCGAGCTTAATTTATGCACCTATACGTATGTATGTATGAATGTCTAGCAATCCTGTACCAATTTGGCCCTTTTTAGAGTTTAAATTCCATAGAAAGCGTAAAAAAATATTTACACAACCATGTCACTTATAAGATAATTACAGGTAATTTTTACAATGTGCATTATTTGGTAACTTGGTAAATATAATGATAACTAACCTAGTGTAATAGGTTAAATTGCACTTATGGTATAAAAAAAATCTTTATACTTCCTGGATGTATATAGCTTAAATCCTATTTTTTCTTACATTACATACTCCAAAAAGTAAAAGAAACTGAAGAGTCTATCTAATATATTAGCATCAAATATATGCAAAAGTGTCATGTAGATATTAGTTTTGAGATTGATCAAGAAAACAAATTAATCAATTGAGATTGATCAAGAAAATAAAATAATCATTTAGGATCCATAACTTGCTGTATACAGTTAAAATTGGACTCACTCGATTTTGCTGATTTATTGAGGCTGGTGTGAAGGATCGAAATCGATCCCGTAATAGATCAGATCGAAGCACGAGGATACGACACCGAGTTCAGATTCAGGGTACCTAGGAAGGTCGAAACCGATAATGATCGAGGTTGAGCAGGACAAAAATCGAGCAAGACCGTGACTAGTCGAAAATCGTGACGAAAATCTCGGAACAGATCAAATCAAGGGTGGTTGTTTAGTTAATCATGAGATTTACTTCCATAATTAGAATTGTACCATAGATAGGATTCCTGTACTATATAAAGATGGTTCTAATTATTTGTAAGACAGATTGTTCTCACGTATCAAAGCAATGTAACACTTTCTCCTTAGCTCATATTCTTGTTCATCAACTTATTATATTTTTAACTATTCTTGCACCAATCAATTCGAGGGTATTCAAGCTCGAGGGCTGAATTCCATTCAAACACTGGTTTTGCTTTATCTTATTGTCAATTTCTATTATTAATCTTCATATTCGTCAATTGGTATTAGGTGAAATTAAGTGTCCTTAAAACCACATTATGAGTTTAATTGTTATTCAATTTTTAGGGTAAACAGTTTGACGTCCACCGTGGGTCTAAGGATAAAAGTAATTGCCTGATATTAATTCTCATAACACACACTGCTTTGCACTTGTTCTCGTAAGTGTCTTTGATTTCAGGAATCAACATGTCAAACTCTTAAGTAGCACCCACTCACACAAACAATGGCCTTGATCTTCATGGCGAGAACAAAAATATAGCCGCCACAGAAAACGGAGTACCCCTAGCCAACCCGATGGAGTTCCGGCCGTGGACCTAATCGATGTCAGCTCCCATAATGCCATTAATGGGAATTTGGGCGTCGATCCTGAAAATAGCGTCTGCAGAGATACTCAAATAACCGATCAGAATGCATAGAGGGGTGAAGAAGGCGGGATTAGCCTTCAAATGATATTCAAAATGTTGCAGACTCAACAAGCTGCATAACACAACTCCAAAATCAAAACCGAGCACCAAGCAGGATCGAGCCCGAACCTTCACTAGAATTTTTTCACAGAGCCGAACCAGTTCCGGAGAGTCCAAATGAGAACGAATTGGGGACTGACCCCGCCATTATGAAGATTTCGAAAAACTCACAAAACGGATCGAATCGGGGAGAAGAAAATTGAGGAAAACGACAAAAGGGTAGAAGCGTACAACTCCCGAGTTGATCAAATTCGGGGGCACCACCGATATTGGAAGGACTAGATTCTAAAAAGTTCGTGCAAAGACCCTTCCCCCTAGTGCGGCTCCGAAGCCAATCCCCAAGACGTTCCTTATGCCCGAGATTCCCAAGTATAACGGGATGACCGATACGAATGAACATGTCACCTCGTATACGTGCGCCATCAAAGGAAATGACTTGGAAGATAACGAAATTGAATCTGTACTGCTGAAGAATTTCGGGGAGACTCTATCGAAGGGTGCCTTAATATGGTATCATAACTTACCCCATAATTCTATTGATTTGTTTGTTATGCTTGCATATTCAATTGTAAAGGCACACGCCAGAGCCATTAAAGTTACAATGAGGAAGTCGGACCTTTTCAATGTAAGGCAGGAAGATAACGAGATGCTCAGGTAATTAGTATCTCGGTTCCAAACGGAGAGAACGGATTTGCCTCCGGTCACCGATGACTGGGCTGTTCAAGCTTTCACTCAAGGTATCAACACTCGGAGTTCCATAGCTTCACAACAGTTGAAGCAAAGTTTAATCGAGTATCCCGGCTGTCGCTTGGGCCAACGTACATAATTGATATCAGTCGAAGATCAGGGTCGAGGATGATCAACTGGGGACTCTTTCGGGGCCCATTTATCCTAGCAGGCCCATGGATAGGATCAAAAGAGACATCGATCGAGAGCCGAGGTCGAATGGAGATTGATATTAACAGTACAATGGAGACCGTAGAGGTAGTGGGTCTGGGCGAAGCTTCACACGAAACGAGAGGAGAAATGATCGAAATCAAAATTCACGGGGGCTTGGTTTCGAGGAAAATCACGTTAAATATCCAACGTTTGAATGAAGGTACGACCCCATTCCAATTCTTTCTATTTTTTTGAATAACACTGCAGGCTATCGACAAGGATCGGCATGAAGCTTTGGATCTTAAGTATGTGTTGCACTCTTTTTCCCTTACACCGATTTTTATCCCAAATGGGTTTTTCCGGAAAGTTTTTTAACGAGGCAACCATTGTTTGTGCTAACTTAGAGCAGTTCAACAATATCCGAGGTTCCATACAATAAGCCTCGAGTACTAGGGGCATTACCCTCGAATGTCTACTTTGTTGCAAGGAAATTACTTCGTGACAGCAAGGTCTCGATAAGGGTCAAACGGTAAGATGAACCATGCCTATATAGGTTACTCGAGCCCTAACATCAAACATGCGCGCATGTTTAATCATCTATTGAGAGAAGTATTTTTTCCTTGCCGATATCTCATGCCTTTAGAAAAATTTCCTATTTCATACTTTTGAGCTATTGTGTAAACAGGCTTAAGGGCCGATCATGACGGAAGTTCAAACAACTAACCCCACATTTGAGGACTGCCATCCGAAAAACAAACAAAATTGAACTACAAAAATTTCGAGAACATAAGACCTTAAAAGCAACCCTCGATTTTACAGGCCACGGCCACCCCACTCGGGGACTCACACTTCGAGCAAGCTCGAAGTGAAATGGAAAATAAACCCAAAGGGTAAGTTCCAAACTAAAGAGGCTACGACCAAATTAACGCGGATCGGAGACGTTCAAAATCCGTAACAAATACAAAGGCCTAAGGGCTACTTCTTCTTCGAGTTCAAGCAAGTCCTTACTCAATCAAAAAAGCCCAAGGGCTATCTTAACCCAAGTTCGAGCAAACTCTCACTCGGGGACTATCTATAAAGCCTAAGGGCTAACTTTACTTTGAGTTTGAGCAAATCCTTAATCGACTATAAAGCCTAAGGGCTAACTTTACTTCGAGTTCGAGCAAGTCCTCACTCGACTATAAAGCCTAAGGGCTAACTTCACTTTGAGTTTGAGCAAGTCCTCACTCGATCATAAAAGCCCAAGGGCTATCTTAACCCGAGTTCGAGCAAACTCTCACTCGAGGACTATCTATAAAGCCTAAGGGCTAACTTTACTTCAAGTTCGAGCAAATTCTCACTCGACTATAAATCCTAAGGGCTAACTTCACTTCAAGTTCGAGCAAGTCCTCACTCGATCATAAAATCCCAAGGGTTATCTTAACCCAAGTTCGAGCAAACTCTCACTCGGGGACTATCTATAAAGTCTAAGGGCTAACTTTACTTCGAGTTCGAGCAAATCCTCACTAGACTATAAAGCCTAAAAGATAACTTTACTTTGAGTTTGAGCAAATCCTCACTCGACTATAAATACTAAGGGCTAACTTCACTTCGAGTTCGAGAAAGTTCTCACTTGATCATAAAAGCCCAAGGGCTATCTTAACCCAAGTTCGAGTAAACCCTCACTCGGGGACTATCTATAAAGCCTAAGGGCTAACTTTACTTCGAGTTCGAGCAAATCCTCACTCGACTATAAAGCCTAAGGGCTAAATTTACTTCGAGTTCGAGCAAATCCTCACTCGACTATAAAGCCTAAGAGCTAACTTCACTTCATGTTCGAGCAAGTCCTCACTTGATCATAAAAGCTCAAGGGCTATTTTAACCAGAGTTCGAGCAAACTCTCACTCGGGGACTATCTATAAAGCCTAAGGGATAACTTCACTTCAAGTTTGAGCAAGTCCTCACTCGATCATAAAATCCCAAGGGCTATCTTAGCCCAAGTTCGAGCAAACTCTCACTCGGGGACTATCTATAAAGCCTAAGGGATAACTTTACTTCGAGTTTGAGAAAATCCTTACTCGACTATAAAGCCTAAGGGCTAACTTTACTTCGAGTTCGAGCAAATCCTCACTCGATTATAAAGCCTAAGGGCTAACTTCACTTCGAGCAAGTCCTCACTCGATCATAAAAGCCCAAGTGCTATCTTAACCCAAGTTCGAGCAAACTCTCACTCGGGGACTATCTATAAAGCCTAAGGGATAACTTTACTTCAAGTTCGAGCAAATCCTCACTCGACTATAAAGCCTAAGGGCTAACTTCACTTCGAGTTCGAGCAAGTCCTCACTCGATCATAAAAGCCCAAGAAGCTATCTTAACCTGAGTTCGAGCAAACTCTCACTTGGGGACTATCTATAGAGCCTAAGGGCTAACTTTACTTCGAGTTCGAGCAAATCCTCACTCGACTGTTAAGCCTAAGAGCTACTCAAACTCTAGTTCAAATGGTCATTTGGGTCCATCGATCTCGGTTGAAAAAACAAAGCCCCGAGCATGGGTTTCTTCAAAGGTCTCCCTTCGAGACCGACACTTGGTGCGCTCCTTAGCCCGAACCTGAGCGGTTTCCTTTTGCGGAACAATTTTAGATGTTTTGGCCATTTTATTTTCGTAAGCAAGGAGGAATAGAGATTGGAATATTTGGTATTTCTGGAAGAACAAGCAAAGAAGCTCAAAGACTAAATTCGTTTCTTGTCATTACACTTGAAAAAACGAGGGGACTATCTGTATATGGTTAAAATTGGGCTCACCCGATTTTACTGATTTATCGAGACCGGTGTGAAGGATCGAAGATCGATCCCGTAATAGATCAGATCGAGGCACGAGGATAAGACACTGAGTTCGGATTCGGGCTACCTAGCAAGGTCGAAACCGATAATGATCGAGGTTGAACAGGACAGACATCGAGCAAGACCGAATGGAAAGGCGAGATATCCGTGACTGGTCAAAAATAGTGGCGGGAATCTCGGAACAGATCAAATCAAAGGCGATTGTTTAGTTAATCATGGGATTTACTTCCATAATTAGAATTGTACCATAGATAGGATTTCTTTACTATATAAAGAGGGTTCTAATCATTTGTAAGACAAATTGTTCTCACGTATCAAAGTAATATAATACTTTCTCCTTAGCTCATATTCTTTTTCATCAGCTTGTTATATTTTTAATTGTTCTTGCACCAATCAGTTCGAGGGTATTCAAGCTCGAGGGCTGAATTCCATTCAAACACCGGTTTGATTTATCTTATTGTCAATTTTTATTTTTAATTTTTATATTCGTCAATTGGTATTAGATGAAATTAATTACGTATCCTTACAATCACATTATAAATTTAATTTTTATTCAATTTTAGGGTAAACACTTGCTGAGCTCAAATGATTAAGTTAGTGAACTGTGAAAGGCTATAACAAATCATCAATGGAAAGTTTGGTTCTGTCCTTTCAAGTTTCAACATAAGTGGTTCTGGGGTGGGGAGGATATTATAGAGATGGGATTTTCCTTATTTGGACAAATGTTATTACTGTTATATTCTATTGCATGACACCACCCTTGACAAAATTGTTGGAAACAAAAAACTATTTGTCGATTTCCTGTGGTCCCCTTTAAGAGGATTTCGTCCATTTATCTTTGGCTATTTTTACGTTTTTGAAATAGAAAAAATACAATGTATAGTCTATCTCAAAATAATAGTCGAAAAATATATTATTTTTTTAATATTTATATATATATACATTTCTGTATGTTATATACAAAAATATATAAATTTTATAATATTTTTCGGTTATTAAATATAAATAATTTTGATTACGGGCTATAAGTAATCTTTGCCTTTTTTAAAAGACTACAACCAACAAGGTAGAAAGAAAAGTAAGGTCATATCGAAGACAAAGCTTCAAGCATTGATATCTTTTCTTGTGGCTCATGCAATTAACTTGGACTATTTGGGAATGTATATATAAGTCATCTCTAGTAATGACTACCTACATTTGAAGTTACTTTTGATTTCTTGCCTTTGACTCTGAATTGGCTTAAATTATATCGTAATAGTCACTTCAGTATCAAGGAAACAATGTAACTAATCCTGTACTAACCTTTATATATATATATATATATTTTCCTACATAGGCAGTTCAATTATTTTGACTCTTGGGACTAATCATCAATTATTTCTAAAACAATTTACTTGGAGAAAAAAATGCCAAAATAAAAAGTCCGTAGTGGTTGCATTTTGTTCTTGATAGTCCTATCTACTAAGTTTGATTTTTGAACCCTAATATGAAATTGGAATCTTGTTGTCCACTGATAGAAATCTTAACCACTGAAAATTGTATGTCATTAGACATTGTACGAAAATAGGATAGATAAAGGAGAAGTGAAGAATACAACTCTCTCTCTATATATTTATCTATATCTATCTATCTCATTGTCAACATTGCCTTATGCTTATACTTGTCTTGCAGTTGATTTGGGGTTAGTTTTCGTCCAAAACTTCAGGGAGAATTTCTTAGCTAGAGTTTTGACATAGATTTGGTTGAAACTTTATTGAAAAATAATTTTTAAAAGTTAAAGTTGTGTTTGGACATGTATTTTATTTAAGAAAAAAATTGAAGTTTTGTGAGTGTAAGAAAAATTTTCACCCAAAAACTATCATAAACTAGTTTTTGAAATTTTGAAAATAAATAAATTAAAAATAAATTATATTCCATGATCATACAAACATTGTTTTTTTTTTTTAAAAAAAAACAAAATCTATGGTCAAACAGGAGCTTAGACTTGAGCAAGAATGCAAGATAGATTTCGGATTTTCTCTATTTCAAAGACGTTTCTCTTTCACCTTTTGTGGCCTGAAATAAATAGTAGTGAAATACTATTTCTGTTATAAAATAAAGACTATAAAGTAAAGACAAGTATAGAGAGAAACTGATATATTATTCGAATTCAAACTGATGTACATAATGAACTGAAATCTCTTCTATTTATAGAAGAAAGGAAGCTGCTGTGTAAGCTGCTACTACAAGCTGCTGTGTAAGCTGCTACTACAAGCTGCTGTGTAAGCTGCTACGCAAGCTGCTACTGCAAGTTGCTGTGTAAGCTGCTACTGCAAGCTGCTGTGTAAGCTGCTACTATACCAGATATGGATAATCTTCTACTGAGAGCAATGTTTATCCATAACGGAGTACTGAATGGATAAGCTTATTATACCCGGTATGGATAATCTTCTACCTAGGGTAATGTTTATCCATAACCGGGTACCGAAGTGATAAGCTTCTTCAGGAAGCTTATTTCCAATAGAGTACTAAATAGATAAATATATTTATGGTGGAGTTCCATATGGATAAGCTTCTTCAGGAAGATTATTTACAACAGAGTACTAAATGAACATCCATAATATAATATATTTATAACACTCCCCCTTGGATGTTCATTAAAAGATAATGTGTCTCATTAAAACCTTACTAGGAAAAACCACGTGGGAAAAAATCCTAGTGAAGGAAAAAGAGTACACATATTTAGTAATACGCATTGCTAGGTGCCTCATTAAAAACCTTATAAGGAAAACCCCATGGGAAAAAACCTTAGTAAGGGAAAAAGAGTGCATCGCGTATTTTACTCCCCCTGATGAAAACCTTGTTTCAAATATTTGAGTCTCCGCATTCCAATCTTGTATACCATCTTCTCAAAAGTTGAAGTTGGCAAAGATTTAGTGAATAAATCTGCTGGATTATCACTTGAACGGATTTGTTGCACATCAATGTCACCACTTTTCTGAAGATCGTGTGTGTAGAATAATTTTGGTGAAATGTTCTTCGTTCTATCTCCTTTTATAAATCCTCCCTTTAATAGTGTTATGCATGAAACATTATCTCCGTATAATATTGTGGGTCTTTTATCACATTCCAACCCACATGTTTCTCGAATGAATCACTGATCTCAATCATATGCACTCCCTGCTTGCCGGTTTGAAATCGAGCTTTATGGGTATCGGATAAATAACCTGCATCTGCATTACCAATACGATCTGCACCACTTTTGTTAGCATTAGCAAGATAAATAAGTGCACCATCTACACCGAGATAGAGTATTTCAGGACCAAGGAGCTCCTCATCCTCTTCTAGAGGTTGGAACGGATCCTTATTCACTTCAAGTGATTGAATATTCATTGGTGTACTTAATGGGTACACTTTGTCCATGTAAAAGTATTTTTAAGACCCTCTTGGAGCTCTTCCGGAGTTCCAATAAGATTTATGTCACCAACATAAACAACAAGTGTAACAAATTTTGATGACATTTTCTTTATAAAAATACATGGACAAATAACATAATTTATGTAACTTTCTTTCAGCAAATATTTACTGAGGCGATTATACCACACGCGCACAGATTGCTTTAAACCGTACAAAGATCTTTATAATTTGATCGAGTACATTTCTCAAGACTTTGAATTATATACTTCGGGCATTTTCAATCCTTCAAGGATCTTCATATAGATTTAGCCAAATAAGTCATATAGGTTAAGACTTGTATCTAAATGGTATGACATCTTCAAGTGTCTGGACTGCTAGTCCGATCCTCACAATCTTTTACAATATTGTGCACTATATTGTATTAAATATATCGTCGACGATCATTTTGTGTCAGTTCCGAAGCGACATAACTTGTGGAGATCTCATCACTTTATTTATTTTCAGGTACCTGAACTTTTTCGTGAGTTTCATGAAATGTTATGTCGTGGGATCTTCTAGAGCTTATTTCCTCCTCATTTTGATCATTAGCTCCTACTATTTTTCAAGGATTGTTACCTTTGGAACCGATTGGTCTACCACGCTTCATGCGTACAGTAGACTTTAATTTTAATAGGAGCATTTGCAGCTGAAATATGATATTTAATTTTGGATCAGCAAATGCTTCTGGCATTCGACTTGAATTATCTTCTAAGTGAGGATCATGATAATTCGATTCATATAGCATATTTTTCAACTGTTTATTCCATCCCCCAAATGTTAGAAAAACTAACATATATCCCCAATCATCTTTGGG
Source organism: Nicotiana sylvestris (assembly GCF_000393655.2). NCBI lineage: Eukaryota > Viridiplantae > Streptophyta > Magnoliopsida > Solanales > Solanaceae > Nicotiana > Nicotiana sylvestris. The sequence goes on from NC_091058.1 coordinate 63,943,318, forward strand.
AAACATATCTTTGTGTATTATGGTAGAGAAATTAATCATATACCACACAACAAAAGATAGTAAAAATATTTGGTTTCTGATCCTAAACCAATTGTGAAGGGAGGACTTATCATATATTGTTGATCTGATGCATACAAGTGTTGCTATATGCAATTTAGAAAATCTTAGACCAACACATGAAGCTTTGTTCTCATAAGCAATGGTTTAGCCATTAATAGGAGGTATTCAATGCTAAACCAGCTTGGATATAAACCAGCATTATCAAGATGAACTGTCTTGATTTCATAATCTGAAAATTATGCTCTTAATCGAGAAAAGCAATTCCAAATGCCAAACTGCAGGTTGACAATAATTACACATGTAACCATCTCATATATGCACCTATAAGTGGTTCACATGATAGGTGAACGGGCCCATATTCACCTTTTATATATTTCAGAATCAGGGGTCTTAGTCCCAACTTTAGCTGGTATAATCAATTCATTATGAGAACAAGCAACACATGAGAATTCCTGAAGAATCTTCTAGTTCTTTAGTATATGCTTATCTGAATTCTCAAATAGCTCATTTAAAAATGGCAAATGAAAACTTCAAGTTTATCATGTCATGTGCTATCTCTTAGTAAACTTCTGGTTTACTATGGCATAAACTTTTGCTTTAGTAAACTTCTGGTTTACTGTGATACATGATATAGTACAAATTAAAGAATAAGGCGGGTAACTTCTCACATACATATTATTTTACCCCCTATGATTGTGGAAACATGAAGATTATCAATCTTCCAATCATTTGTAGTCTCAATATGATAGTCATTTGTATTAGTAAACTTCAGGTTTACTACAACATATGTTTCGACCATAATCATATAATATGAATGACATATTTGTATATAAACTCTTCGAGAGCCTTCATTTATTATCCACAATTTAATATTTATCAGACACTACTGGTGTCATATGTCATCTAGACAAACAGTTAGCTCTTCAGGAGTTGTTGATATATTTTGTACTATCAAATATTGCTCAGACACTTCTGGTATCATGAGAGAAATTCTTAATAAAATGAACATTATAAAGACATTATAAATTTATAAATGTAAGAAATTAAAAATTTCAGTATTTTTACCACCAACTTTGTGACAAATATCTCCTTCAGGGAGAAACGCCATTAACATCTGAATATTTTATATCAAAGCGACAACCACATAATCATTACATCCTTCAGGAAAAGATACATGAGTTGTTATTTCCTTCGGGGAACTCGATAACTAACCATAAAATATTAATGTGGTTGTAGTACAAAGCATTCTACAAGAATGCTTTTTTCCTTAGAATGATATTTAATAAAATTATTCAAGATATTTTACGTACAACGGGTACGTGCGGTAATGATCTTTATGCCACAAAAACAAAATTTATATCCTTTGTTATTCTACCTCTTCAGGAGGTGAGTTGTGGTATTTCTTCATTCACTCCAGGGAATAAAAATGTGCTTCAAAAATAACTTTGAATAGCTTATTATTTTGTTTAAGCACAAAAATACATAGTTTCATAATATTTTCCTGCTTCAGGAGAAAATTTCAATTGTGTTACTTCTTCAGGAGCAAATTTAAAATACGAAATATTGAGTATATATTCTTTCAATCATATTACCTCTTCTGGAGGTGAATTGTAATATATTCACATCAAAAACGTGTTCCTCTTTACGTCATTTATTAATATTGTCACATTTACTTCAGGAATGGGCTAATATTTATCAAAAGTTCTCATCCTTCAGGGAACAGAACATAATTATTTGAACGTGCATTAATCACACCAAATCGTGTGATGTCTAAGAAGCTCTTTTACGATAATGCTACTTCAGGAGCAAATCGAGGCATGCATGTACTATAGAGAATATTTCTCTAGTTTATCTTCAATTGTAACCACAGAAAGCCTAAATTATCACTTCTAGTGGCCATAGGCATATACCACTTCTGCTGGTTAACAAAAATTTAGTTACAACGAGATATGTGAAACATAACCACTTCTGGTGGTTGTATATTTCTTGCAAACTCTGCTGGAGTATAAGTGGATCTAACAATGTCATCCACTTTATAGTTTCCTATACAATATTACTCTTATGGAGTAAAATTAAAATCTTAATTCGAAAACGAGTAAGTGAAAAACGAAACATAAAGATATACAAATTATAGTGTTTTAAAATTCATAAAATGCTCCAGAATCTCGTCCAATGATTATGGCTCACTTACTAGGTTCCTAAGTACCTTTTTTATTTTATTTTAATGGCAGTAGCACACATAGCAAGTAAAACGCATAACTTATCTTTGATGGTGTCTGCTAGACCCATCATATCAAGATGAATTTCAGCATCAAGCACCCAAGACACGTAGCTTTTGCCCGATATATCCAATACTACAAATTCACGTTTAGAAAGATTTGGCATTATTTACAAAAATAAAGTTCGTACCTTTGATACTTTCAAAGTATTTGCTCAAGATGGCAGAGTCTCGTGCTGATAACGTGTTATAAAATAAAGACTATAAAGTAAAGACAAGTATAGAGAGAAACTGATATATTATTCGAATTCAAACTGATGTACAAAATGAACTGAAATCTCTTCTATTTATAGAAGAAAGGAAGCTGCTACTACAAGCTGCTGTGTAAGCTGCTATTACAAGTTGCTGTGTAAGCTGCTACGCAAGCTGCTGTGTAAGCTGCTACTGCAAGTTGCTGTGTAAGCTGCTACTGCAAGTTGCTGTGTAAGCTGCTACTGCAAGCTGCTACTATACCAGATATGGATAATCTTCTACTGAGAGCAATGTTTATCCATAACGGAGTACTGAATGGATAAGCTTATTATACCCGGTATGGATAATCTTCTACCTGGGGTAATATTTATCCATAACCGGGTACCGAAGTGATAAGCTTCTTCAGGAAGCTTATTTCCAATAGAGTACTAAATAGATAAACATATTTACGGTGGAGTCCCATATAGATAAACTTCTTCAGGAAGATTATTTACAACGGAGTACTAAATGAACATCCATAATATAATATATTTATAACAATTTCTACATTTTAGACTAATGAATTGCATTTTCTCTCATTTCCGTTCGTCACTTTTCCCATCTTACATGTTCAATTTATCTACTTTGAGTGCGTGGCAAGCTTGTCATGCAAATAAACGATAGCTATGAAGCTCAATTATTTTGTTACTTTTAATTACGTAATACTCGTGTAACACCCACATACTTTAGACAGAGTCTCATATCGATAAAACACAAAAGAAATATTGGATATATAAGTTGACAAGTCTTAAACCCGAGTGACACGTTTTAAACCCGTGAGGGCCTAGGCCCAGAGCGGACAATATCACTAGCGGGCTGAGCTGTTACAGATAGTATGAGAGCCACTCTTGTGTCAGCCTTGTCGATGGTGGGTCGGAATTCAACTGAGTTTAGACAAATCCCGGTTAGGCGAGATAAACCTCAGTGCTGAGTCTAGGCGAATCACATGCGGTAGTGCAAACCTCAGCGAGGACGCTGAGTCCATAAGAGGGGGTGTATGTAACACCCCATACTTTAGACAAAGTCCCACATCGACAAAACACAAGAGAGATACTGGGTATATAAGTTAACAAGCCTTGGACCCTAATGACGTGTTTTAAACCCGTGAGAGCCTAGGTCTAGAGCGAACAATATCACTAGTTGACTTGGGCTGTTACAACTCATTACCTTTCCTTTCAAATATAATCTCTCGATTATGACTTCATCTAATTAGCTTAAGTGATCTTTTTAATCAGTAATTAAATTAGATAAAAGCACAAGACACAAACATCACCTTGTTCTAGTTAAAAAAAATACTTTCCCGCACTTAAAGCTTATTTTGTTTGCCGTATAAGAATCCTAATAATATAAAAAGTTATATTAGTAATAAAATGTTTTTATTTTAGAAATGAACTTTACACTACTGTTACAACTCTGCAATCCTAATATAATGGTCGCTTTTACGGGGTGGAAATTTGCAATAAAAGTATACGCATTAATAATAGCAGAAAAAAGTTAATTTGCCAAAAAATAAATAAATTGTATAACATTTTATGTCTTATTATTCATCGTGTAATAATCCATGAGTTATAATATATCTTATAACAATCGTTATAATATAACTTGCATATAACATAACTAAAAGCCAACAAAATATAATTAAGCAACAACATAAATAAAGGGAACTACGTTACATTTTCTCAGTTTGTGAGTTAAAGATTGCTTTAATTTCATTGATTTCAAGGAGTTTACATTCCCAATAAAAGCATCTAATTAATCGAGTGGTCCAATAGATAAAACATGAGCTATACTAAAAGAGATAATCTTTTATATCATTGCACAAATCCAAATAGGCATGTGTGTGTTCCCCCATTTTGTGGCAGCTCAGGATTTCAATGAAGAATTTTCTGTTAAACAATGTGGTTAATCTTGTCGCAATCTTACTTGGTTCAGACTTTAGTGTAAAAAAACCATTTTTACTAATTACTTTATCGTTAACTCACAAATTTAGGATAAATAGTGAAATAGTGTCACGTCTTTTAATGTTCTAGGACCAACTAATTTTGTTTAAAGAAGCTCCTTTTAGGAACAGACAAACACAACGAAACCAATGGTTTGACAAATTTTGGCCCTAAAAAACCAAGTGGTCATAATTGACTTGTCTTCTTTTAATCAAATCAAGATCTACTCGAAACTATATTTTATTCATTACTGTTTCGGATATACTATTAATCATGCGGTTTAGATATAGTATTATATTTTATTCTTTATAGAATAATTATTTATTTAATTTATTCAATTCAATAAAGTATTACTTTAAATAGATCATTTGTTATATGTGTGTCCTTTTAATTATGTAGTAGACAATTTAGTGTATGGAGTCTTAGCTCATGCACAAAAGATTAAATTGTTGATTCTCATAATTAATAAACTATGTTCACAATCAAAGATATTATTGGACAAAATATCTTGATGATTGTAGCACAAGATTATAGTATAATTTGTATTGATTATGGGAGTAGTTTTTCTCCAACTTTTTGTGCTAGTATACTCAGTGTATATTGAACAAACCAAGTAGAGAAAAGATGTTTTTGTACTTAATATATAAAATATTTTCTCTAATTCATTAAATGAGCTTATACTCCTAATCTTGATATAATTATTATGATCAATGTAATTTGTTTATTGTTTTGATTTATCAAAAGGTACGACTCTATTTAGAGTTAGTATATGCCTAATAGATTGGACAATGACGAATAACATTTCTGAATAATAATTAGTTGATAGAATTCATGACTCGTTTTTGAATTTAATGATACCCCTTTATGTAAGCTTATAAGTTTTCATGTGAAAACCCGGCCGGTGGATTCCGTCACATGAAATGTTTTAAGCGGAATTGTAAAGGATTTAATTAGTTGATTAAATTAAATTTTCAGTGATTTCATTTAATTAACTGGTATTTGAGATCTTAACATGGGGAGTTAAAATAAGTGTTATTGAATTTTCGAAATTCATATTGAGGAGTTCAATTGCAGTTTTTAGTGAAATAAATTGCAATTAATTATAGTAAGAATTAATTCATGCTAATTTTGAATTAATACTATAGTTGATAGCCTCTTATTATTTCTGTGGTCCCTTCTATACCTAGTAAAAATCTGGACAAAACTTGGGTAAAAAGTGACTTGGGAGAAAAGTCATCTAATAGAGTTGGAGTAGGATTCTAATTGTAGAAGGAGAATCCTACACGTTTTTGGAGGAGGATTTTCGGCCAAAATAACTCTATTAAAGAAAGACTAATTTCACCCAATAACTGATTTTTTTTGAGTTGTATTGTTCTTGCCCACCCAAAAGCAAAATCGTCCAAGGTTTTACTAGGCAAATAACAGAAGACTGCAGCCTTGGATTCTTGCTGTCTGGAAGAGTTATGCAACTATTTCAAGAGGTTAGTGCTTCTAATCTTGTTATTATTGCGTTGTCTAGTTTACATGTATTTGATGCCTGGTTGTATGCTTGCTTTCACTGCGCATGTTCTAACAATTGGCATCAGACATCGTCTTACATCTAACTAGATAATATAATACAGCATGCATAGAGTAATATTAAAACGTGTTGTAAATTGACACATGTTTGGGATGATTATTCTATGTTAAAAACGTGATTGTATTTATTATTATCTTAATTCTGTAATTTTGAAATTATGAATTAATATACACATGTATAAACAATGGTGTTATATTTAAATAACAGTCTATTTAAATTACATTTTTGCTAAATAGCAATTTTTTTTTTGGATAAAAACGTGATTGTGTTTTTGAATGCTATTAATTCTGTAATTATGGGTTAATATACATATGCATAAACAGTGAATTAATACCATTAATCTGTTTTAGTTTCGTTTTGTCCATAATCACAGTGTTATATTAATAAAAACTTGACTATTTTGTATGATATTAGTTCTGTAATTTTGGATTAATATACAGAATTATGAATAGTACCGTTTTTGACTAGCGAAAAACGTACTGTGTTTTACAATTCTGTCTAAATACGTTTTTATTAAATAAAAAAATTATTTTGAGTTCTAAAATCATGTGTTAACAAACATCAGTATATTATGTGATTTGAACAAGTCAAAATAATTAAAAACCCTTAAAACGCCAAAAACAGAATTCTAGAAATTTTAGAATTCTGAAATTCTGTTGAACTCCGATTGACCTCAAATTTGGTAGGTTATCGGAAATGGCCCAACTTAAAAAACACATCAGCTTTGCTGATGATGTACGTCATTTTTTGGGCATTCGGGGTCGTTTAGATGGATTTTTGGCCTTTTTTCTATTTTCTGGAATTTTTTAATAAAAAAAATATTAAAAGAAATCTGTGAAGGTAGGGTTCAATTCCCATTGTTTCCAATCATATTTTACAATAATATAATGAATTTATATGTTGACATAGGTCTTCTTCCACACCGGATAAATTCATTATAGACGATTACTGTAGTTTTTGCCTCAAGTTATTTGATTACTTGTATTAACTCTCCAACTGAGTTACATGTTGATTGAATGAAACTAGAGTTTATAAAAGTTATATTTACCTATCTTAAATTGATAGTTTACTCTCCATCTGAGTTGGTCCTGTTTAAACTTGTGGGGTTAATATCTTATATCACTCATATATTTTGCATGAATAGTTAAGTTTCCCTAACGAATCTAAGTGTTCAATGAGCATGGTTATATGTGTAATGTGCTGTTTTGAATTTAATCATTCTAAATACATAACTAATAATCTATTTAATGTAAACATCTCTCAGATTAACCACTGTCACACCTCCTTTTTCCGCACCCGATGGGGTGCAAGGGAGTTGTTTTCAATTAAAGGACAATCGAGACGGGATTGGTTTAATTATTTCAGAGTCGCCACTTGGGAGATTTAGGGTGTCCCAAGTCACCAATTTTAATTCCGAATCGAGGAAAAGAATGACTCTATATTACAGTCTGCGTACCAGAAATCCGGATAAGGAATTCTGTTAACCCGGGATAAGGTATTAGGCATTCCCGAGTTCCGTGGTTCTAGCACGGTCGCTCAACTGTTATATCCGGCTTGATTATCTGATTTTATACAAATGTGAACTTATGTGCCAATTTTATCTTTTAACCGCTTTTATCATTCACTATTATTTTTATAGGACTTGCAACGTCGTGAAAACATATCTCGAACCACGTTACATCAATGCACCCGTGGTTATTGACATATCTCGACTCGGTTGAGATTTGGATTTGGGTCACATAAATGTGCACCCGAATTTAGGGAGATATCATTATTAAAGTCGCGCCTAAAGCAACTAGCGCATTATTATTTTTGGGGTAGGGCCGTGAAATTTGCTAAACGGCCCATCCCGGAATCTAAGTATTTAATACATATATTTTGTGAGGGCCCCGCAATTTATCCCTTTTATTTGGCGAGGCTCGCCTCATCTTATTATTATTATTTTTTTTAAAAGAATTTGCAACGTTATGGAAATGCGTCTCAGACCACGTCACAATCAATGTACCCGTGATTAGAAACACATTTCGACTCCGTTGAGACTTGGATTTGGGTCACATAAATGTGCACCCGAGTTAAGAAGGTAACATTATTAAATACGCGCTTAAAGCAACTAGCGTATTGTTATTTTGGGAAAGGCCGTGAAATTCGCTAAGCGGCCTGTCCCGAATTCTAAGAATTTTAATAGGGTTCCTATTATTCCTAACTTTGCTAACGTATTGTTATTGTTATTAAACCCAACTTCCATTACTAACAAATGAGAAATAAGGTTTAAACGCTAGTAGTCATGATTTTTCATTCAGACGTTCACATACCCATTACACCGAGAGTACATAATATATGCGAGCACATATGTTCGCAACAAATCACTGGATGTCAAATTGTTCCCTTAATAAACACAAATATATGCATAGAAGTAGACATTCTCGTACAAAAACTTAAGTTCACAATATGTTCTCACATTTACTTTAAGCATATGCAGTAACTAATCATAAGATGAACATTTTTAACAAAAACGACAAAAATTGCATTGTTGACATTCATCTTAAACCATAATATGCGAATCGAACGAAATGAAACAAAGGACGAAGAACACTAACCTTCGAACCTCGACAAACCTAGAACGACAAATAGCGCCCTCGACGGAACTCAAGCCGGATCTCACTGAACAACGACAGAACCTCGGACAAATGCCTCGACGTACCGGACCTCGATGAACTAAAGACGACCTCGATGGAAATAGAAAGCTCGGACCCACAACTGTCAACAACCAAGGATTGTCTAGATATGAGGAGGAAACAACTATAGAGGGTCGTTTGGGGCTGTGGTCGACGCGGCTACTGGTTGCAAGCTTGCGAGGGGTCGTTTGGGCAGTGGTTCATGGCGGGAGGCGTCGCTGGACTGGGGGTCATTTGGCGACGTCAGAGTTCAGTGATGGTGCTTGGACGTGAGGTTGGTGGCGATGGTTGGAGTTTGGACGTGAGGGGGTGGATGGATAACGCAGCGGCAGTTACTGCTGCTTGACCTGAAGTGAGGGGTCGTTTGGTGAAGATGGTGAGGCTACTGGTCGACGGAGGGAGCTCGTTGCGATGGGGGTGCGCCTGGTTTGTGGTGGAGGTGGTTTTCGTTGATGGTTATAGCGTTTGGACAGTGGGTTGGGGACAGTAACGACGGGATAGTGACGACGATGAGGGAGCTGATAGTTTTGGGTTATGGTCGCTAGGGTTTTTCCTAGATTTTCTTCAGGAAGAGGAGGAAGATGATGAGCAGCGGATGCCGGGTTTAATGGAGGATCACCGGACTGGTTTGACGGAGCTCGGAGGAGGAGGAATGGCCGTGTCTTCCGGCGTTCGTTTGGACAGTGGTCGACGGGCCTGTTTGGTTGTTGACGAAGGTGGTGAGACGGAGAGGGGTAAGCTGGACGGGACGTAAGGAATGGTTGCGACAGTAGGGGTGCTCGGGGTGGTGTTTGGGTGGTGGTGTCCGGGTGATGGTGTTTGGTGATGGTGTTTGGTGATGGTCGCTGGAGAGTTGCGACGAGGGTGGTGGTGGTGGTTGCGGATGGTGTTTGGACGTGGGGTTTGGGTAGGGTTTTCTCTGGTTTGCCAAGGAGAGGAAGAAGACGACGCACAGTGTCTTTTCAAAAAAAAAATTTCCAATCCTTCACCCTCCTCCCTTGGCTTGTTTATTCGTGTATTTTGTAAACTTTTGTCAAGAAAAATGAGCCCCACGCGTGGTGGGGTTCGAGACTTGTGTCCCCCACGCGTGGTGGGGTTCCCCGTGTATCGTGTTTCGTCCGTGTTCCCCACGCGTGTCCCCTCATGTGTGGTGGACTCGGATTATTATGGGCTAGGTCCGAAATTAGGCCTAAAACCGGGTAGTTTGAACCCGAATATTATTCTTTTGCCCGGACCCGAGAAATAGGAACACGACGTTGCTCAACTGATTATGTAAGCAAAAATAACTACAAAAATAAGACTGATAATTAACACAAAACTAGATCTTTTTTAATATTTTTTTTTCAAGATTAAAATAACCTACAAAATACTAATAAAACTATTTTTTTGTAATTTTCGTTTTTAATATAAAGATAAAATATAAAGTAACATTTTTGTATTTTTCAAAATTAGAATGACTATAAAACATTAATAGAACTATATTTTTGGTAATTTTCGTTTTTAATATAAAGATAAAATATAAAGTAACATTTTTGTATTTTTCAAAATTAAAATGACTATAAAACATTAATAGAACTATATTTTTGGTAATTTTCGTTTTTAATATAAAGATAAAATATAAAGTAACATTTTTGTATTTTTCAAAATTAAAATGACTATAAAACATTAATAGAACTATATTTTTGGTAATTTTCGAAATTATATAAAGTACAAAAATAAAGTACAATTTTTGTATTTTTTCAAGTTTATGAGAAATACATAAACTAAAATTTATATATATATTTTTGTAATTTTCCTCTTTTGCGACGAAATAAAGCAAAAATAGTCAAAATAGCTATATTAGGCCTAAATTACATATTTATGCTAAAAATGTGAAAATTCTCGGGGAGGGTCAAAAATCAGGTGTCTACAGCTGCCCCTCTTTGACTGGAAACACGAAGAGTTTTCCGACAAAGAACGACTAGACATGTTTTTGACCCGACCATTACTTGGAGGGACTACACTACGGAAAGGAAGGGGATGTGACCGAGCCCTGGTATCTGAGCTGCCTACATATCCTTGGTTATACAGGAATCAGGCCACGTGTAGTTCGAAAATGAGAGAGAGATGGTAGAGTGTACCGAGGTGAAGAGCCGATCGAGGTGCCGTTCCGTTGAGGTTCCGGTCCGCGGTCCTGTTATTACAACAAAAATGAAAACTGAAAAAGACTAACTAAGCCTATCAGCTACTAGTTACAAGGATTCCTATCTTTAAGTCTTCTAAAACTTGATCTTGAGTCTTGAATGGTGCTTCATACAGACTTTGGATTTGAACCTTGCCACTTGCTAGTTGTAGGTGCTAGTTCTTGAGCAGACCATATTTGTTCTGCCTACATATCCTTGAGCATACCTTGATACCTTTTTTGTGTCCAGCTTTTGTTGACCACCTCAGCATGTTGACTCGCCTTCTTGAGGCGAGCTTCTGCTATTTATAACTTGGTTGAATGCTGGTGATTTTAGCTGTAGCCTTCTGCTTCCCGGTGCTGGGGATTCCTATTGTTTCCTGCGGGGGATTCCTGTTGTATTCCTCTGCTTTATTGATTCTAAGTGTGCTCCCTTCTCATATGAGCGGGCTTTTGGCTTCAATACTTCAATTGTATTCCCTTATTCTCCAGGTGGGTGCCTGATTTCTATTTCTTTTCTTTATCCTTGTTCTCCAGGTGGACGCCTGATTTCTTCCTTCCTTTGTCCTTGTTCTCCAGGTGGACGCCTGATTTCTTATTTTCTTTGTCCTTGTTCTCCAGGTGGACGCCTGATTTCTTCTTTTCTTTGTCCTTGTTCTCCAGGTGGATGCCTGATTTCTTTTTCTTTGTCCTTGTTCTCCAGGTGGACACCTGATTTCTTCCTTGTCGGCTTGCGTTTTCCTCCGATGCTTTTATTTTGTGAACTTGAGGGATGGTACGAGCCTTTTGCTCCTCTGAGTACCAGTTTTCATTTTGCTTGATCCGCTGGGGACATGGACTTCTTCATCAAGCCTTTCAATGGCTCCTTCGGCGGTATGGCTCTCTTCATCAGATTTGCCCCGTTGGGCATGACTCAATGTTCACATGCTGTTTCTTTCAAAATGCGTCCTTACGCGTCCTTTTGACTCATGTGCCTGAGTTTTCCGCCCTCTGCTTCCCGGCGCTGGGGATTTTTATTGTTACCCGCTGGATATTCCTGTTGTAACCTTCTACCTTCCGGTGGGGTTACTGCTCTCAAAACCTGAAATAGTTAAACTAAAACATAAAAATATTCCTCTCGTTATACAGGTGGGCGCCTATTTAAACTAAGACTGAAAATTATTCCTCTCGTTATACAGGTGGACGCCTATTTAAACTAAGACATGAAAATTATTCCTCTCGTTATACAGGTGGGCGCCTATTTAAACTAAGACTGAAAATTATTCCTCTCGTTATACAGGTGGGCGCCTATTTAAACTAAGACTGAAAATTATTCCTCTCATTATACAGGTGGGCGCCTATTTAAACTAAGACTGAAAATTATTCCTCTCGTTATACAGGTGGGCGCCTATTTAAACTAAGACTGAAAATTATTCCTCTCGTTATACAGGTGGACGCCTATTTAAACTAAGACTGAAACTTATTCCTCTCGTTATACAGGTGGGCGCCTATTTAGACTAAGACTGAAAATTATTCTTCTCGTTATACAGGTGGGCGCCTATTTAAACTAATACTGAAAATTATTCCTCTCATTATACAGGTGGGCGCCTATTTAAACTAAGACTGAAAATTATTCCTCTCGTTATACATGTGGGCGCCTATTTAAACTAAGACTGAAAATTATTCCTCTCGTTATACAGGTGGGCGCCTATTTAAACTAAGACTGAAAATTATTCCTCTCGTTATACAAGTGGGCGCCTATTTAAACTAAGAATGAAACTTATTCCTCTCGTTATACAGGTGGGCGCCTATTTAGACTAAGACTGAAAATTATTCCTCTCGTTATACAGGTGGGCGCCTATTTAGACTAAGACTGAAAATTATTCCTCTCGTTATACAGGTGGGCGCCTATTTAAACTAAGACATGAAATTTATTCCTCTCGTTATACAGGTGGGCGCCTATTTAAACTAAGACATGAAATTTATTCCTCTCGTTATACAGGTGGGCGCCTATTTAAACTAAGACATGAAATTTATTCCTCTCGTTATACAGGTGGGCGCCTATTTAAACTAAGACATGAAATTTATTCCTCTCGTTATACAGGTGGGCGCCTATTTAAACTAAGACATGAAAATTTGTTTTCCCGTTCCTCCGAGAAAATTTTTGACAATGGCAGAAAATTTTCTGCCCCTGTTTTGGTGACCGTTCTGGTATCGCGTTCCTCTGCCTTCATCGACCTTTATTTTCCTGCAGCAGACAGAAAGACTTAATTAGTTTTAATCATGGTGGGGCAACGGTGATCTTTCCGTTGGGGGATGATTTCTCCCTTTTCTTTTCCTTGCTCGTGCACCAATAACTGGTTGGTGGACGACGTCGCTTGCTGGGGTGGTTCTTGCTGGGAGTCTGCTTTTAATCCCGAAATTACCCCCCTTCAGGAGTTCACTTCCCCCGGAATTGTGAGGCATAGAATTGCATTTCTTGGGGATATCTTGTATTGGATTGATTTCCCTTTCCTGTGGCGTCTGACCACTTTGGACTGGTAGTAAACTTTGAAAAATCTCTTTCAACACGAATTCTTAGAAAGAAAAACGAAAGAAATAGAAAAAGAAGAAAATCTTTTTGAACCAATACTTGGTGGAAAAAGGAAAAGAGAAAAACTTATCTGGACAACAGACTGGTCCTTGTGATCATGACGTGCACCATAGATTCCCGACCCAGTCTATTTGTATCAATCAACTTGCCAGATGACCTTACTTGCTGGGGATAAATGGGCGTCCATTTCTCTGTGAACGCGGATCCCTTTTGTTGATCTGTCTCGTCGCCTCATAGTGCCCTTCGAGGGGTTTTCACTAATGAGACTCTCTCTTTCTCTCAGCTCCCGGCGCCTTATGGTGCCTGTGAAGGTTTTCACCAATAAGACTCTCTCGTTTTATATCCCTCATCTTTCGTCGCCTCTCGGTGCCTGTGAAGGTTTTCATCGATAAGACTCTCTCATTTTATTTCTTTAGAGGAATCGGGGTGCTGTAGATACGACCCTCTCTTCTGGCGATTCCTTTGACCATCAATTCATTCCCAGTCTTACGATCCTCTTTTTTGCTGGGGATCGGTGTATTATTCTCGGCCTCATTTGCCTGACTTGGCATCTCTTGGACATTGATCGGGAGGTCTTTTGGATGTTGATGTTGGTTTTGGTGTGAGGTTAAAGAAAGGCTATAAAAATGAAAATACTTTGATGGGTGATGTGCTACAACTTTTGGAATCAAATCTTTATTGGAACTTAAAACATAACCTCTGCCCCAGTTTTCTTGCTTGGGGAATTTATTTTTTACGCTTATGTTGAGCTATGTGCGTTACGCACACTATGCCTATTATGCCCACTATGTACATTATGCATCCTATATTCACTATGATGCACACTATGACCGAGCCGTGAGGCGCCTACGTATCCTCTTCGAGGAATCAGGTCAAACGTAGTTCCCACTGTTTTGTGGTTTTTATCTTCTTCTTTTCTTTTTCTTCTTCTCTTTTTCTCTTTTTTTCATTTTTCTCTTAAAATTTTCTCTTCTTCTTCTTTCTCTTTTCATATCTTTTCCGTTAGTGATTCCAAAAGAGGGGTATGAAAGAATAACTTAAAGCTCAAAAGGGGAAAACAAGGGTAAAAGTGTTTGGATAGAAGAAAGAATTGCCTCCGTCATTTCATTATCCAATAAGTACCAAGTACAAACAAACGAACCAATAACTGCCATAATCAAAAGAAATTACGCATAATATCTCTTGACTGCATCCGAATTGATAGCCATGTCAACACATCTTCCCTCGATATCCGTTAAACACAAAGCTCCATTGGACAATACTCTGGTCACGATATAAGGCCCTTGCCAATTTGGGGCGAACTTGCCTTTTGCCTCGACCTGGTGTGGGAGGATCTTCTTCAATACCTGCTGCCCTACTTCAAACTTCCTGGGGCGTACCTTCTTATTCTACGTTCTCGCCATCCTTTTCTGATACAGCTGACCATGGCACACTGCTGCCAATCTTTTCTCGTCTATCAAGCTCAACTGTTCCAATCGAGCTTTGACCCATTCATCATCATCGATCTCGGCTTCAAGGACAATCCGGAGGGATGGAATTTCGACCTCTGCCGGTATTACGGCCTCAGTTCCGTACACCAACAAATAAGGAGTTGTACCTATGGAAGTCCGGACTGTAGTGCGGTAACCCAACAAAGCAAAGGGTAATCTCTCGTGCCATTGTCTGGACCCTTCCACCATCTTTCGCAGTATCTTCTTGATGTTCTTATTGGCTGCTTCGACCGCTCCATTCGCCTTGGGACGATATGGGGTGGAATTGCGGTGTGTAATCTTGAATTGTTGGCATACCTCTCTCATCAGGCTGCTGTTAAGATTCGCACCGTTATCCGTGATGATTACTTTTGGGATCCCAAATCTGCAGATGATATGGGAGTGCACAAAATCCACCACTGCTTTTTTAGTTACCGATTTGAAGGTTTTAGCCTCAACCCATTTGGTGAAGTAATCAATGGTTACTAGAATGAACCTATGACCGTTGGATGCTGCTGGATCGATAGGTCCAATGACATCCATGCCCCATGCCACAAACGGCCAGGGTGCTGACATCGTATGTAACTCTGTTGGCGGAGAATGAATCCGATCTCCATGTATCTGACACTGATGGCATTTCCTCACGAAAGTGATACAGTCATGTTCCATGGTGAGCCAATAAAACCCTACCCGAAGGATCTTCCTTGCCAATACATATCCGCTCATATGTGGCCCGCAAACTCCAGCATGTACCTCTGCCATAACCGCCGTGGCTTGACCGACATCTATACATCTCAACAATCCCAAATCTGGGGTCCTTTTGTATAACACTCCTGCGCTGAGGAAGAAACCATTTGACAAACACCGAAGGGCTCTCTTTTGGTCTCCAGTGGCCTGTTCCGGATATATCCCCATTCTGAGGTATTCTTTGATATCATGAAACCAGGGCTCGCCATCTGCTTCCTCTTCTACGGCGTTGCAATAAGCGTGCTGATCACGGACCTGGATGTGCAGAGGATCAACATACATTTTGTCAGGGTGGTGCAACATTGATGCTAAGGTGGCCAATGCATCCGCAACCTCGTTATGAACTCTCGGGATATGTTTGAATTTTACCGATCGAAATTGCTTGCTCAGATCGTGCAAGCATTGTCGATAAGGTATGAGTTTCAAGTCCCGTGTTTCCCATTCACCCTGAATCTGATGTACCAAGAGGTCCGAGTCTCCCAAGACCAAGACGTCTTGGACATCCATGTCCGCAGCCAATCGTAGACCCAAAATGCAAGCTTCATACTCGGCCATATTATTGGTGCAATAGAAGCGTAGTTGAGCCGTAACAGGATAATGGCATCCCGTTTCAGAAATGAGTACTGCTCCTATTCCCACCCCTTTCGCGTTTGCAGCTCCATCGAAGAAAAGCTTCCAACCCGATTCCTCGGGTAACTCCAGCTCGTTTGTATGCATTACCTCTTCGTCGGGGAAATACGTTCTTAAAGGCTCATATTTTTCATCAATAGGATTCTCTGCCAAATGATCAGCCAGTGCCTGGGCTTTCATGGCTGTCCTCGTCACATAGATGATATCGAACTCTGTGAGCAGAATTTGCCATTTTGCCAACCTTCCTGTGGGCATAGGTTTCTGAAAGATATACTTCAATGGGTCCAAACGGGATATGAGATAAGTAGTGTACGATGACAGGTAGTGTTTCAACTTCTGAGCTACCCAAGTTAGGGCACAACATGTTTTCTCGAGTTGAGTGTACTTGACTTCATATACTGTGAATTTCTTGCTAAGATAGTAGATGGCCTGCTCCTTCCTTCCTGTGTCATCATGTTGCCCTAATACACAACCAAAAGAATTTTCCAGGACCGTCAGATAAAGAATCAAGGGCTTCCCTGGCTGAGGCGGGACCAATACGGGTGGATTAGACAGATACCCTTTGATTTGGTCGAAAGCCCCTTGACACTCTGCCGTCCAACTTACCGCAGCATCTTTTCTCAGCAACCGAAATATGGGCTCACAAGTCGCCGTGAGTTGAGCGATGAACCTGCTGATGTAATTGAGTCTACCCAGCAAACTCATTACCTCTGTTTTGTTCTTTGGCGGTGGCAGATCTCGGATGGATTCGATTTTGGATGGGTCTAACTCAATCCCCCGTCGACTGACGATGAATCCTAACAACTTTCCTGATGGAACCCCGAATGCGCATTTGGCCGGGTTAAGCTTGATATCATACCTTCGGAGTCTTTGGAAGAATCTCCTTAGGTCTGCTACATGGTCTTCCTGACGCCAAGACTTTATGATCACATCATCGACGTACACCTCAATTTCTTTGTGTATCATGTCGTGAAACACAGCAGTCATTGCTCGCATGTACATTGCCCCGGCATTCTTTAGTCCGAACGGCATTACCCGATAGCAGTAAGTTCCCCATGGCGTGATAAATGCGGTCTTTTCCGCATCTTCTTCGTCCATTAGGATCTGATGATAACCCGCATAGCAATCCACAAATGATCCGATCTCGCGCCCAGCACAATTATCGATCAAGATATGGATGTTGGGTAATGGAAAGTTGTCTTTGGGACTGGCTTTGTTGAGGTTGCGGTAGTCGACGCACACCCTGATTTTCCCGTCCTTCTTTGGAACTGGTACCACATTGGCCAACCACTCGGGATATCGAGTGACCCGAATGACCTTCGCCTGCAACTGCTTAATCACCTCTTCTTTGATCTTTACACTCATTTCTGTTTTAAATTTCCTTAGCTTTTGCTTGACCGGAGGGTATGCCGGGTCAGTGGGCAATTTGTGAACCACTAAATTGGTGCTTAATCCTGGCATATCATCATATGACCATGCAAAAACATCTTTGAATTCCATGAGGGTTTCGATCAATTCTTCCCTGACATTCGGCTCAATATGGATGCTGATTTTGGTTTCTCGGACATTATCAGCATCCCCTAGATTCACAGCCTCAGTGTCATTTAGGTTAGGTTTGGGTTTTTCTTCAAATTGGCGCAGTTCTCGGTTTATCTCTTCGAAGGCTTTATCTTCGTCATATTCAGATTCATCGTTGCAAACGACCTCTTGTGTCATTAAGTCGGATTCAGATTGATTTATTAGACTAGGTCGACGATCCGCTGTGCATGCCATGTCATTAGAACCAGTAAAAAGAGAACTGTTCAGAAAGAAAAAGGAACAAAACAAAATTAAAATGGGCAAAAGGAGAGAACTTTATTAAACTTGCGGGATAAAAGGGTTCACACTTTTACAAAACAAAAATTTGGATTACACCCTCGAATAATCCGAACAAAACAAAACAAACAAAACATAAATCAAAGCCTACTACCAAGACTCCCCTCGGACAGGAAGAGGAGTAACCGTCCAGTTGTTGGTTTTGGCCTTAGGCCCCACAAACTGTATCTCTGCTCCGCTGGAACCTTCTCCAGCTTCTACCATACTGACATCAGCGAATAGCCTCTCGAAACTCTGATTCAGGTCCCCATCCATACCAATCAATGGTCCTAGGATCTTCGGGACTGGCGACCCCTTGGCAGTGGCTCTGACAAAGGACCTTGAGAGACGTGGCACCGGTTTGGGCAGAAACCAGACCCTCTTCTTCATTTTTCGCGCTTGCTTCCTATCTGCTGCGGTTGGTTTGAACCCCAATCCGAAAGTTTCCAGATTTTTAGGCAGGGTGACAGGTTGGACAATCCCCTGAAGCTCGACTCCCAGGCCTCTTCCCGGCACAAATCCATTACCCAACATTTCTGAGACCATCATGACCGTTGCGGCAGCTACCCTAGGGTCTGGGATGATCTCTCCTTCAGAGATTTTGTTGGCCGACCCTGTATCGAAGATCTGGTAGACCCAAGGACCTTTGTCGTCAGTGGTCTCGATGAAAGGTACAATGGCGCCACCCATGGTGCACGCCGGGTCCTCGCCGTGTAACACGACCTCTTGCCTTTCCCACTCGAACTTCACCATCTGATGTAGGGTGGAGGGCACCGCTTTGGCGGCATGAATCCATGGTCGTCCTAACAGCAGGTTATAAGATACTGTGGCATCTAACACCTGGAATTCCATGGTAAACAGGACTGGACCAATGGTCAGTTCAAGTACAACATCCCCTACAGTGGCTGTTCCATTTCCGTCAAACCCTCGGACACAGATGCTATTCTTGCGGATTCTTCCGCGGTCGATCTTTAACTGGTCCAGAGTGGATAATGGACAAATATTGGCGCTTGAGCCGTTATCCACCAATACTCGAGTTACCACCGAGTCTTCACATTTGACAGCTAGGTATAGAGCTTTGTTATGCTCCGTACCTTCCACCGGCAGGTCATCATCTGAGAATGTTACCCTGTTCACCTCGAAAATCTTGCTGGCAATGGTTTCCAGGTGGTTTACAGAAATCTCACTGGGTACATGAGCTTCGTTCAATATCTTCAACAGGGCCCGACGATGCTCCTCAGAATGGATCAGTAATGACAACAGTGAGATCTGGGCCGGTGTTTTTCTCAGCTGTTCGACCACAGAATAGTCCTGTACCTTCATCTTTCTCAGGAACTCCTCAGCCTCTTCTTCAGATACAGGTTTCTTGGTTGCAGCCGGGTTGGTTCTTCTCAGCTCCGCCGGAGCAAAACACCGACCTGATCGAGTCAGCCCCTGTGCTTCACAACTAACTTCCTCCACCTGTTTTCCTTTGTACATCACTACTGCCTTCTCGTATTTCCAAGGCACAGCCTTGCTATCAATCATTGGCAGCTGGACTACAGGCTTTATAGTGACCAATTCTCTGTATACCCCCTTCAACGCAACCGTAGGTGTGGGCGGAGTCCCTAATATTACCAAATTTGCTTGTCTTGGCGGACGGTCCCTTTCCCCATATTACTACTGGCTTGTCGCCTTCTCCCTGCGACTGTACCCCCACTCCTCCACTGGCTGATCCTTCTTTCGGAGCGGCCTGGATCATCATCACTGTTTGCGAGGGCTTTCTCAACTCTCCTCCCTCATACACCAACTCGATCATATGCGTCTCGTGGTGCGCTGGCAGTGGGTTCTGATTGATGTTAGGAGCCTCCGGTGTCTGGACCTCAATTTTGTTAGTGTCAATGAGGTCTTGTATCGCCTGCTTCAGCCTCCAACATTTTTCAGTTTCATGTCCCAGCATCCCTGAGCAATATTCACAGCTTATCGTCCTGTTCACATTTTGAGGCGGGGGGTTTTGCTCTCGGGGTTCGACAGGACTTACCAAACCCAACCGTCTCAATTTGTGGAATACTGCGGTATAGGACTCTCCCAGCTCAGTAAAGGCTCTATGTTTCTGTAGCCTATCATTTTTAGCTGCTTGACTCCCTCGAAAACCTATCCCTGGAGGGTTCCTGTATGCTCTGGGCGGAGGGTAGGTATTTTGTGGTGGTGGGTAGTTATTATGTGGAGCTGGGTATGTGTTGTGGGGAGCCGGCACACGCCATTGTGGGCGAACCGGAGGTTGGGCGTATGTCTGGGCTTGATGGACGGTGAAATGCGGTTCTTGGGGTGGATAGTAGTGATGTGGTGGGTTGTATGGGTAATTTGTCCTGTGAGGTCTGGGTGGTTGTAGTGTGGCCTGCCAGATCCGGACCAACTGCCTGCCTCGATCGAGGCAACTTCTTCTTTCTTTCTTCTCAGCGCACCTCCCGTGCCGTTCTGAATAGCCTGGGTCATTGCCTTGAGTGCCGAGTAGTTCAGGATTTTGTCAGACCTCAGACCCTCTTCTATCATGACCCCTATCTTGACCACCTCGTTGAAGGATTTTCCAACCGTTGTCACCAAGTGACCAAAGTAGGTTGGATCCAATGTTTGTAAGAAATAGTCCACCATCTCTCCCTCTCTCATGGGAGGATCGACTCTGGCCGCTTGCTCTCTCCAGCGGAAACCGAACTCGCGAAAACTTTCCCCGGGTTTCTTCCCAGTCCTCAACAATGTGAGACGGTCAGGGACTATCTCGATATTGTACTGGAAATGACCTGCGAAAGCCTGCGCCAAATCATCCCAAGTGTACCACCTACTGGAATCCTGCCTGGTATACCATTCTAGTGCAGATCCGCTCAGACTTTGGCCGAAATAAGCTATCAGCAGCTCATCCTTGCCGCCTGCCCCTCTCATTTTGCTACAGAATCCCCGCAAATGTGCCATGGGATCACCGTGCCCTTCATATAAATCAAACTTAGGCATCTTGAACCCAGCCGGGAGTTGGACGTCCGGGAAAGGGCATAGATCTTTGTAAGCTACGCTGACTTGGTTGCCCAAACCGTGCAGGTTCCTGAAGGACTGCTCCAGGCTTTTGAACTTTCTCAATACCTCATCCTGTTCAGGGGCTTTAACCGGCTTTTCAATCTCTGCCGGTACCTCCAAGTGCGGATTGTAGGCCTGGGGCTCGGGGGCATGGAATGTAGGCTCAGGGGGGTAGTACTGCGTATCGTGGGCCTGAAACAATGGCTCACTGGTCGTTCTTTGCAAGGTGGCTGATGGGGGTCCCACAAAAGTGGGAATATTCGGTGTTGGGAGAGGTTGATGGGGTGGTGGAGCTTGGGAATCATGAGGGCTTCTTTCTTGATGATAACGGGGATTCGGGAGGCTTGTGGAAGGGCCGGAATGAGGGTATTCCGGCATGCGCCCCAATGGCTCAGGACTCTTTTGTGCTTTGGCTAAAGCTAGCTGCATTGCATTCATCTCTAGTCCCATCCTTTCAATCTTTTCCATCGCTTCTTTTAACAACTGGCTCATCGGCCTTTCTTCCTCGTTACTATTCTCTGAAGTAGTCATGCTTATTGCTACCGGTCCTTTGGATCTGGTTTGGTAAGGGTGTGTTGCCAGAATTCTTTAACAACTAACTGTCTTGATCAGACAACAACAAACTTCGTTAGCGTTAGAGTTTAACGGATTTAATCTCAACACATAGAGGATGCAATGCTCCTAGGCAGTTAACCGTTTCTACATGCTTTGCTTTAAACAACATGCGTCATCCCGGTTTGCTCATTTATCCCCTTTTCTTGTTTTTTTTTATTTTTTATTTTTATTTTTATATTTTCTTTTCTTTCTTTATTAAAAGCGGTCGAATCTTATGGGGATTGCCTACGTATCACGTCCCCGCGCGAATCAGACCAGGCGTAGTTCTGCCTTAAAGTAAAGAAACACAAAATTCTTGTGAAATCGTTAAATTCATTCTCAAAATTTTGCTATTACAAATTACTTCAAGCAAGGAATAGCAATAGTACAGACTCCACAGTTCTTAACCCGTTTTGACTAAAAGAAAAGAAAACAACATATGGAAAAGCAACAAAGCCAAATAAACAAGACTCAACCAAAGATTAATTTTCCAACTTAGGGGCCCGCGAGGCATCATTCGGCCTTTCCGCGGCCCTTGGTGTGAGGTCCCTCTGCAGGCTTTTCAACTCATTCATGATTCGGTGGACGCAACCCATGATGGAAACAAGGAGGGTCTTCCGAGGCATTTGCTCGCATGCCAGGCATCTCATGTAGATGTAATTGCCCAATCTCGTCGATCCTTCCTCGAATGTTGTCCCTTTCTGCGAACAACTGCCTTATCTGTCGGTTCTTCAATCCTAGTGTTTGCGCATTGTTGGCAAGCTGATCCTGGAACATCTCCATTTGTCTTTCCATTCTGGTCATTGCATCGTAACATCGCCTTCTGTCGGCTTGGGCATCTCGTGTTTGCTTGAAGATCCTCTCTTGAAGAGAGGAATTCGTTTCCCTTAATGTCCCGATGCTCAGTTCATAATCCCTTATGACTTGTTGCAGGCGCTGCCTCCGGGCCATTGTACCCTTTGCCCACTTGGTCCGCAATCTTGCTGTGCTAGCCTTGGCTCTTTCCAAATCTTCCTGGCATTCCGCAACCTGATCCTTTAACCCCGCTATCAATCTTTTATCCGCCCGGCTTCTCAGCTGGTTATCAGCCTCCTTTTTCATCCTCCGGATCTGAGCTTTGAGGATCTCGCCTTCTCTGATTAATCTGTTCTTTTCTCCCTTGTGGGCAGCAGACTGTAATTGGCATTCAAACCTCATATCCTGAACTTGTTGCTTCAGTTTGCCTGTTTCGGCAAGATATTCCCGCTCTTTGGCCAACCAGCCCCACTGCTCTTGTGAAGATTTGGCAAATTCTTGCAGGTGAGGTCTTTTGGTCGGCCTTCCAGATGATGTCTCCCCTTTGTACCAGGCCTGATACCCGGGCGAAACTTCCCCTTTTGCCCGATTCATTACACAAGTATTTGCTTCTAAGTATTGACATTGGCTCCAAATTTGGTGAACCCTTGCTTCAGGAAACTGGCCGTCGGGACTGATCTCAATCACCTGGGTGCTTAGATCCTCGTCTTTCGACACTATCTGACACCTCCCAAGTTGCCTTAAAACCCGATGCGGCGCGTATGGTTGAATGCTCTTAAGTCCCATTAAGAGAAAATGGGGCCTGGCTGCTGGCATGTATATGACTTCGTCGATCGGTAACCATCCTAGCGCCCACTGTATTTGACTGGCGTTGAGGGTATGGAAATATGAGGTCCATGCTGTGACTCCTTCCGGTAGGTAGGTCTCATTAACTCTGGTATAGAACTCCTCTATGCAGGTCTTTTCAGCGGATCCATGGCTCAGAAACTGGGCTCGGTGACATAGGTGTTCGGTCATCCACATTTGCAACAACAAATTGCAACCCTCGAAAAAGCTTCCTCCGGCTTTGCAAGACGTGAGAGCCCGGAACATATCAGATACTATCATGGGCGCCAACGTACTATCTCTCTGTGTGAGCAACGTACTGACGACCCCTGCTATCTTTATGTCAATATTCCCGTCTTTTCTTGGGAATACTAGTAGTCCTAAGAAAGTTATCATGAAAGCAATCCGTCTATGTTCTTCCCACTTTTGACGATTACTTTTGCTGCACAACTGGTTTTCTGGCTTGTCGAATCCTCCTATGTGACCATATCTTTGATATATGAAACTCATGCTGCAAAAACCTTTTGCCAAGTCAGGGTTATGAATTGTTCTGACTATCTTTAAGGAGTCCAGAAACCGGTGTATTGCTACAGCTCTTGGAGCAATCAGATATTTGTGCCTCAAAGGAGTCTCAGCGCTGCCGATATACCCTGCTATTTCTTCTAAAGTTGGGGTAAGTTCAAAGTCCGAGAAATGGAAGACATTGTGCGCAGGATCCCAGTGGGGGACTAGTGCCCTTATGATATCTCCTCGTGGCCTGATATCCAACAAACTCGTGAGGCCTTTCAGATACTTCTTGATTTCGTCATGCCCTTCTTTGCCTAAATCATTCCACCAGAGCCGCAATTGGAGGGGGATTTTATTCATGATTGAAAAGGGTTCATTTGGAGTCGTGCTCATTCTGCACATTTATTAATAAGATTTTAACAAACGAAACTTATTCTGATAAAAAACAAAAATATATGCGATTTTTCTCAAAAGGATTTCTGAACACGACCTCTCAGCACTTCATGAACGAAGATTTTTAAGGTTGTGTGAGGAAAAAAAACGAGGTGGCCGTCTGTACCAAGGCAGCCTTCCGGAGTTCCTTTCGGGAACATTTGGCCATTTTTGACATAAGCGGCATCACCCGGACTTGTTTATGACTCTTTTATCATTTTTCAAAAATAGAAAATTCAACATTGCAAACACGGCCTTTCAATGCCTCGGGGATGAAGATTTTTAAGGCTATGTGGTCGACTGGACCAAGTCTTAAAAATGAACCAAAGGTGGCTGATTATGCAAAGTCAGCCTTCCGGCGTCCCTTTCGGGAACATTCGGCTATGTCTTGATAAAACAGCGGCACCCGACTTCTTTATGACAATTAAAATTTGACATATTTGTTTTTGCTATTTTTTTTGTAAAAAGGGGGAAGTTACATCGCTAGACTTATTTACGACAAAATTAAAAATCTTTGACATTTTTTTCTTTTTTTTATTTGTTTTTGGTTTTTTAGCAAAAAGGTGGGGTTGGACCCGATGAGGGTTGCCTACGTATCTCACACCCGGTGAGAATCAAACCCGCGTAGTTCGGGTAATCAAGAATAAGTAGATGAACTAACTTTTTTTCTGAATTTGTGAAAGAACTACTTTAAAAGAAGAAAGGAAGTATATTTTTGATTTTTGATTGATTTTCTTTTTAAAAGAAACACTTCTAAGATATATTTTTTGAATTTTCATTTGCATTATTTTTTATTCTAAAGAAAAGAAGAATATATTTTTTTGGAATTTTCCCTTTAATAAAAGAAATGTATCTAAAATGTTTTTTTTTTGAATTTTGCATTTTCTTTTCAATTTTGAAAGAAGAATCAAAATATTTTCGGATTTTTCTTCTTATTATACATTTTTTTTAAAAAAAATAATAATTAAAAGACTTTCTAAAGAAGTTAATAATGGAAAATATTTTTGGATCTTTTTTTTTTGTTTTTGAAAATTGGGAGTCTAAAAACTTTTCTAAACTTTTTGGCAAGACAAATATTTTTGCAACAAATAAAGACATACATATATTTTTTGGAAAAACTTTTTGGATATATATATATATATATATATATATATATATATATATATATATATATATATATATATATATATATATATACATGTATATATTTGTGACAAATAATGAAAGACTCTTTTTTATTATTATTATTTTTTGAATTTTCATAAAAAACCATATTTTTATAACAAGACAAACTATATATTTCTATATTTTCTGAAAAACAAAACAGAACAACGATTTTTCTATTTTTCCTTTGCTTTTAATAAAACAAACTAATAAGACGTTTTTTTTTCATTTTCTCAAAATTTCGGCAGAGTTTTGACAGTATTTGGGTATTGGTTTTTTTCAAAAATAAACAATCAATTCCTTAACCGTTATTTCTCTTTTTTCAATTTCACAAAATTCATAATATTCAAACACCGGTCAGCATGCGGGTACGAGACAAATAAATGCACGGAAAACAAATAGGATGCATTAGGATGACCTTTTCATATCAGGTCGCTAGTCCTAGACGGACCCAACCCCTGTGTTGAGTCCCCTGAGTCAAATGCAACGTGATGCAAATAAGCGTTCCTACTAGGGATCCGGCATGAAGTCACATTATTCTATGTTCAAAAACCTGGGTCGGTGTTCTAGACAGTGTACCCGAGCGGACAACTCGAGCTGAGGAAGGAGCTCCTTTCCGGGAACCAAAAGGCCAGCCGGCTTAGAAACTTTCCGAGCCTCTTTTATTCAGGGTATGACACTAACAGAATAGGGAGTCTCAACCAGTAAGCACATCCCCGGAGGTAAGAAGAGAAAGGTTTCGGCACAATTTATATACAGTTCAAATAATATCAAAGCGGTAAAAGCAACATTTAGCACATTAGGCTCAAACATGTAAAAATCAGATAATAAATAAAGCCAAATAATAACATTTATTCTAAGCTCGAATTCTTAACCCTGAACCAGTGATTCTGGGTGTAAAATCCCCAGCAGAGTCGCCAGAGCTGTCACACCTCCTTTTTCCGCACCCGATGGGGTGCAAGGGAGTTTTTTCCAATTAAAGGACAATCGAGACGGGATTGGTTTAATTATTTCAGAGTCGCCACTTGGGAGATTTAGGGTGTCCCAAGTCACCAATTTTAATTCCGAATCGAGGAAAAGAATGACTCTATATTACAGTCTGCGTACCAGAAATCCGGATAAGGAATTCTGTTAACCCGGGAGAAGGTATTAGGCATTCCCGAGTTCCGTGGTTCTAGCACGGTCGCTCAACTGTTATATCCGGCTTGATTATCTGATTTTATACAAATGTGAACTTATGTGCCAATTTTATCTTTTAACCGCTTTTATCATTCACTATTATTTTTATAGGACTTGCAACGTCATGAAAACATATCTCAAACCACGTTACATCAATGCACCCGTGGTTATTGACATATCTCCACTCGGTTGAGATTTGAATTTGGGTCACATAAATGTGCACCCGAATTTAGGGAGATATCATTATTAAAGTCACGCCTAAAGCAACTAGCGCATTATTATTTTTGGGGTAGGGCCGTGAAATTTGCTAAACGGCCCATCCTGGAATCTAAGTATTTAATACATATATTTTGTGAGGGCCCCGCAATTTGTCCCTTTTATTTGGCGAGGCTCGCCTCATCTTATTATTATTATTTTTTTTAAAAGAATTTGCAACGTTATGGAAATGCGTCTCAGACCACGTCACAATCAATGTACCCGTGATTAGAAACACATTTCGACTCCGTTGAGACTTGGATTTGGGTCACATAAATGTGCACCCGAGTTAAGAAGGTAACATTATTAAATACGCGCTTAAAGCAACTAGCGTATTGTTATTTTGGGAAAGGCCGTGAAATTCGCTAAGCGGCCTGTCCCGAATTCTAAGAATTTTAATAGGGTTCCTATTATTCCTAACTTTGCTAACGTATTGTTATTGTTATTAAACCCAACTTCCATTACTAACAAATGAGAAATAAGGTTTAAACGCTAGTAGTCATGATTTTTTTTCATTCAGACGTTCACATACCCATTACAACGAGAGTACATAATATATGCGAGCACATATGTTCGCAACAAATCACTGGATGTCAAATTGTTCCCTTAATAAACACAAATATATGCATAGAAGTAGACATTCTCGTACAAAAACTTAAGTTCACAATATGTTCTCACATTTACTTTAAGCATATGCAGTAACTAATCATAAGATGAACATTTTTAACAAAAACGACAAAAATTGCATTGTTGACATTCATCTTAAACCATAATATGCGAATCGAACGAAATGAAACAAAGGACGAAGAACACTAACCTTCGAACCTCGACAAACCTAGAACGACAAATAGCGCCCCCGACGGAACTCAAGCCGGATCTCACTGAACAACGACGGAACCTCGGACAAACGCCTCGACGTACCGGACCTCGATGAACTAAAGACGACCTCGATGGAAATAGAAAGCTCGGACCCACAACTGTCAACAACCAAGGATTGTCTAGATATGAGGAGGAAACAGCTATAGAGGGTCGTTTGGGGCTGTGGTCGACGCGGCTACTGGTTGCAAGCTTGCGAGGGGTCGTTTGGGCAGTGGTTCATGGCGGGAGGCGTCGCTGGACTGGGGGTCATTTGGCGATGTCGGAGTTCAGTGATGGTGCTTGGACGTGAGGTTGGTGGCGATGGTTGGAGTTTGGACGTGAGGGGGTGGCTGGATAACGCAGCGGCAGTTACTGCTGCTTGACCTGAAGTGAGGGGTCGTTTGGTGAAGATGGTGATGCTACTGGTCGACGGAGGGAGCTCGTTGCGACGGGGGTCGCCTGGTTTGTGATGGAGGTGGTTTTCGTTGATGGTTATGGCGTTTGGACAGTGGGTTGGGGACAGTAACGATGGGATAGTGACGACGATGAGGGAGCTGATGGTTTTGGGTTATGGTCGCTAGGGTTTTTCCTAGGTTTTCTTCAGGAAGAGGAGGAAGACGATGAGCAGCGGATGCCGGGTTTAATGGAGGATTGCCGGACTGGTTTGACGGGCTCGGAGCTCGGAGGAATGGTCGTGTCTTCCGGCGTTCGTTTGGACAGTGGTCGACGGGCCTGTTTAGTTGTTGACGAAGGTGGTGAGACGGAGAGGGGTAAGCTGGACGGGACGTAAGGAATGGTTGCGACAGTAGGGGTGCTCGGGGTGGTGTTTGGGTGGTGGTGTCCGGGTGATGGTGTTTGGTGATGGTCGCTGGAGAGTTGCGACGAAGGGGGTGGTGGTGGTTGCGGATGGTGTTTGGACGTGGGGTTTGGGTAGGGTTTTCTCTGGTTTGCCAAGGAGAGGAAGAAGACGACGCACAGTGTCTTTTCAAAATTTTTTTTTCCAATCCTTCACCCTCCTCCCTTGGCTTGTTTATCCGTGTATTTTGTAAACTTTTGTCAAGAAAAATGAGCCCCACGCGTGGTGGGGTTCGAGACTTGTGTCCCCCATGCGTGGTGGGGTTCCCCGTGTATCGTGTTTCGTCTATGTTCCCCACGCGTGTCCCCTCATGTGTGGTGGACTCGGATTATTATGGGCTAGGTCCGAAATTAGGCCTAAAACCGGGTAGTTTGAACCCGAATATTATTCTTTTGCCCGGACCCGAGAAATAGGAACACGACGTTGCTCAACTGATTATGTAAGCAAAAATAACTACAAAAATAAGACTGATAATTAACACAAAACTAGATCTTTTTTAATATTTTTTTTTCAAGATTAAAATAACCTACAAAATACTAATAAAACTATTTTTTTGTAATTTTCGTTTTTAATATAAAGATAAAATATAAAGTAACATTTTTGTATTTTTCAAAATTAGAATGACTATAAAACATTAATAGAACTATATTTTTGGTAATTTTCGTTTTTAATATAAAGATAAAATATAAAGTAACATTTTTGTATTTTTCAAAATTAAAATGACTATAAAACATTAATAGAACTATATTTTTGGTAATTTTCGTTTTTAATATAAAGATAAAATATAAAGTAACATTTTTGTATTTTTCAAAATTAAAATGACTATAAAACATTAATAGAACTATATTTTTGGTAATTTTCGAAATTATATAAAGTACAAAAATAAAGTACAATTTTTGTATTTTTTCAAGTTTATGAGAAATACATAAACTAAAATTTATATATATATTTTTGTAATTTTCCTCTTTTGCGACGAAATAAAGCAAAAATAGTCAAAATAGCTATATTAGGCCTAAATTACATATTTATGCTAAAAAATGTGAAAATTCTCGGGGAGGGTCAAAAATCAGGTGTCTACAACCACGTCTTCATTCAACCCACTTACATCAATTTTGAACCAAAACAAGTTAGAAGGACCCAATTATGTTGACTGGAAAAGGAACCTTGATATTGTCCTTATTGCCGAAGGTTACAAATTTGTAATCACTGAGGAGTGCCCAGAAAAACCTGAAAATGCTACTGATGATTAGGTTAAGGCCTATGACAAATGGGTTAAGGCTGATGAGATGGCGCGATGTTACATTCTTGCCTCTATGGCGAATGTTTTGCAACATCAACATCAGTCTATGGGGTCTGCTTATGATATGCTTGAAAGTCTCAAAGAGATGTTCGGTGAGCAAAATCGTGCAGCTAAGTAGACAATCATGAAAGCCCTTTTGAACACCAAGATGGCTGAAGGGTCATCGATCAGGGACCATGTTCTAAAGATGATGAGTCTTCTGAATGAACTGGAGGTCCTTGGAGCTATGATTGATTAGGAGTCTCAAGTTGAGATGGTCCTGCAGGCTCTGCTTGACAGTTTTCAACAGTTTCGCTTGAACTATAATATGAACAAAATGGATTTGTTACTAGCGAAATTGTTGAATGAGCTGCAAGCGGCAGAATCTATTATCAAACAACAAGCTCCAGTTGTGGCACTCAATGTTAAGAAAGCTTCGGCTTCTAAGTCGAAAGGCAATAAGAAAAAAAAGAAGGCCCAAAAGGTTCTAGCACCTGGTGGTGCGACTGGTGTGAAAAATCCCAAAGGCAAGTGCTATCATTGCAAGCAACCTGGGCATCACAAGAAGAAATGCCCTACCTATCTGGCACAGTTGAATAAGCAAGATAATTCAAATTTAAATGTCGTTGAAACTTGTTTAGCGGTTGTTTCTACCATGTTTTGGTGTGTAGATTCGGGAGCCACTAATCACATCTGCACTACTTTGTAGGGGTTTCAGGAAATGCGACGGCTAAGTGAGAATGAAGTTTGTATTTTTCAAGCCAATGGCGAGCCAGCACCAGCTTTAGCTTTAGGAGATATTAGAGTTTTGTTTAGTAGTGATAGTGTTTTAGTTTTAAAAGATGTTCTCTATGTACCTTCTATTAGAAGGAATTTGATTTCGGTTTCGAAAATAATATATGCTGGTTATAATGTTTATTTTGCTAATAACTTTGTTGTTATTAAGTTTAATAAACGTTTTATCTACACTGCTGCTCGAGTACATGTCCTTTTTATTTTTGATATATCTCCTAATGTGCTACAACAACCAAAAGAACTAAATAACATTAATCTACCACATAAAAGAAAATGTATTTCTGAATTGAGTCAAACTTATTTGTGGCACTTACGTATAGGCCATATAAATCTAAATAGGATTTGAATATTGGTCTCTGATGGACCTTTGAGTTCATTGAAAGTGGAGTCACTACCAACATGCGAATCCTGTTTAGAAGGCAAAATGACCAAGAGACATTTCCCCTCAAAAGGAAATAGAGCCAGTGATAAGCTAGAATTAATTCACTCTGATTTGTGTGGTCCTATGAATATATACAAGCAAGAGGTGGTTTTGGGTATTTTGTGACTTTCACAGATGATTACTCAAAATATGGATATATTTATCTGTTGCGACGTAAGTCTGAATGCTTTGAGAAATTCAAAGAATTTAAGATGGAAACGGAGAAACGACATGATAAATATATCAAAACATTGCGATCTGATCGTGATGGTGAATACCTTTCTGCGGAATTCATAAAATACTTATCAGATAATAGAATTACATCTCAATTATCTGCTCTAGGAACACCACAACAAAATGGTGTGGCAGAAAGAAGAAATATGACCCTTATAGAAATGGTTAGATCAATGTTAAGTTATTTCGATTTGCCTTCTTCCTTTTGGGGATATGCTTTAGAAACATCAAACTACATTCTAAATTTAGTTCCTTCAAAGTCAGTACCTTCAACTCCAGTAGAATTATGGACTGGGCACAAGCCAAGTTTACGGCATATTCGGGTTTGGGGTTGTCCAACACATGTGCTGAAAGGGAAAGCGGATAAATTGGAATCAAGGACAGAAGTATGCATTTTTATTGGATATCCAAAAGGAACTAAATGCGGTTTGTTTTATTGTCCCAAAAAAAGAAGGTAATTGTTACGACAAAGGCCAGATTTTTAGAAGAGGACTATTTAACGAACCATATTCCTAGAACTAAACTAGTTTTACAGGAATTAAACAATAGAGTAACTAAAGACTCATCTCTAGAACGTATCCCGAAAGCTAGTATTTACATACCACTACATTATCGTAGTGGGAGAAATGTCAATAGGCAGCAGATTGCACAAGAGCAATTGCTTTACATCTCACTACCCCAAAGTAGTGGGAGCAATGTTGAGCAACCTCAGATTGTTGAGCAACCTCAGATTGTTGAACAACCTGAAATTATTATGCAACCTACACTCCAGGAAGAAGTTAATGATATCCTAGCACCGCAAGGTGTGGAGGATAACATTGAGGCTTCAGTTCCAGGAAATGATGTTGTGATTCAATAACAAAATCAGCCTCCACCTGTAGTAACTAGTCACAGTGGGAGAATTATTAGAAAACCTCTCCGATTTGCGCTCTTGTGAGAATATTATGATAGAATCCCTGAAGAGCCTAATATATAACCTATTAATTACGATGAAGCACTACATGATACAGATGCTGATAAATGGGTTGATGCTATAAAATCTAAAATGGAGTCCATGTACTCCAATCAAGTCTGGGATCTTGTAGGACCACCTCCTGGAGTCAAACCCATAGGTTGTAGATGGATCTATAAGAAAAAGAGAGGAGTGGATGGAAAAGTGCAAACTTTTAAAGCTAGGTTTGTTGCAAAAGGGTTTACTTAAAAGAAGAGTTCAATTATGAAGAAACTTTTTCGCCGGTAGCCATGCTTAAATCCATTAGGATTCACTTATCCATTGCTGCTCATTAAGATTATGAGATCTGGAAAATGGATGTCAAGACTGCTTTTCCAAATGGAAGTCTTGATGAGTGCATCTATATGGCACAACCAGTTGGTTTCATAAAAAGTGGCAATGAGCACATGTTGTGTAAATTAAAGAAATCCATTTATGGATGAAAACAAGCTTCTAGGGCATGAAACACTTATTTTGACACATCAATTAAGACCTTCGGTTTTGATCAATGTGAAAATGAGTCTTGTGTCTATAAGAAGTGGAATGGAGATAAAGTCACATTTATGGTTTTGTATGTAGATGATATTTTGCTCATAGGAAATAATGTGAGCATGTTGAATTCAATAAAGGAATGCTTGTCCTCACGTTTCGATATGAAAGACTTGGGACAGGCAGCACATATCCTTGGGATCAAGCTTATGCGACATCGCAAGCAACAGATATTAGGCTTGTCCCAAGCACTTTATATTGATATTATTCTCACCAGGTTTAGCATGCAAGATTCCAAGAAAGGGTTTCTCCCCTTTAGACATGGAATCTCTCTGTCAAAAGATCAGTCCCCAAAAACGAGTGATGAGATAGAAAAGATGAAGGCGATCCCTTATGCTTCTGTTGTAGGGAGTCTTATATATGCTATGCTATGTACTAGACCTGACATCTGCTTTGCTGTTGGCATGGTTAGTAGATTTCAGTCTAACCCTAGTCGTGAACATTGGACTGCTGTTAAGCATATAATCAAGTACTTGAAGAGGACTAGGGATTATATGTTGGTGTATCACTCAGGTGATCTTGCACCCATTGGCTATACTGATTCAGATTTCCAATCAAATAGAGAATCTAGAAAATCTACCTCAGGATATGTTTTTACCTTAGGAGGTGGAGCCATAAGTTGGAGGAGCATCAAGAAATCATGTGTTGCTGATTCCACCATGGAAGCCGAATATGTGGCTACATCTGAGGCAGCTAAAGAGGCTGTTTGGCTTAGGAACTTTTTGAAAGAGCTTAATGTGGTTCCTTCGGTTCAAGCACCAATTGTACTTTATTGTGACAATAGTGGTGCAGTTGTAAACTCGAAGGAACCAAGAAGCCATAAAAGGAGTAAGCATATTGAGCGTAAATATCACTTAATTCGGGACATAACTCAGAGAGGTGATGCAAGAGTGTTGAAGATTGCGTCATAGGACAATTTGGAAGACCCGTTTACAAAGAGCTTAACACTGTCATGACCCAGATTTCCTACCCTTGAGAGTCGTGATGACGCCTATTAATGTGAGCTAGGTAAGCCAAACCTTTAATCTAATTACCTCATTAACCAATTATTTCTTTTTAACAAATATAAGATGATAACGTGGTAACAATGAAAATTCAAATTTAAGCGGAAGACAACAATAAGATTTATGAAAACTGCATCTATTACAAATACCTAAGCCTTAACCACCCAAAACCTGGTGTCACAGTGTCATAGACTGTCTAAGATTACTACTTACAAAGTCTAAAGAAATAACAGTACACTATTTCTGAATAAAAGGAAAATGAAACAGGAAATAGAGATAGAGGGAGACGCCAGGGCCTGCGGATGCCTGCAGGTCCACCTTGAATCTCCACGTGGACTGAAGGTAGCCTCCGCACTATGGTCCAAAAACTACTCCGGGATCTGCACATAGTGCAGAGTGTAGTATCAGCACAACCGACCCCATGTACTGGTAAGTATCTAGCCTAACCCCGGCGAAGTAGTAACGAGGCTAGGACCAGACTACCAAATAAACTTGTGCAGTTCAAATATATATACAACAGAAAAGAAATACAGAAATAAACAGATAAAGATAGGAGGGGGAAACATGCTTCGGAGAATAACAGGTAAAATAGAATATCAAGGGAATTATAAAGGAATCAAAATCAACCACTAACAAGAATAAGGAAAAACAAAGGCATATTTCACTTTCTTTTCACATCTTGTTGCAGGCGTGCAACCCAATCCCAATTCCTGTATCTCGTGGCAGGCGTGCCACCCGCTCCCATTTCATTAATCTCGTGGTAGTCGTGCCACCCACTCCCATTTCATTTATCTCTTGATAGGCGTACCACCCGCTCCCATTTCATTTATCTTGTGGCAGGCGTGCCACCCGCTCCTATTTCATTTATCTCGTGGCAGGCATGCCACCCGTTCCCATTCCATTTATCTCGTGGCAGGCATACCACCCGCTCCCATTTTATTTATCTTGTGGTAGGCATACCACTTGCTCCCATTTCATTATATCTTGTGGTAAGCGTACCACCCGCTCCCATTTACAAGCCAATAATAATCACAAGGAATCTCGGCAAGGGAACAAGAGCAATATAACAACTTTCCGGCAAGGGAATAATGATATTTCAACAACATCCCGGCAAGGGAACAATAATATCAAAACAAATATCTCGACAAGGGAACAATGGTGATAATAACATATGAAGCGCAATAAACCACAATAGAGTCATAACAATTATAATACATGACTCACGGGCATGCTTGACACCAACGTATAGATACTCGTTACCATGCCTATACGTCGTACTCCACATTAACATGTAGCAAATAAGACAAAACTCCTAATACCTCAAGCTAAGGTTAGACCAAACACTTACCTCGATGCCACAAACACAATTCACGTTTCAATTATAGCTTTACCCCTTGATTCCACCACCAATTCGCTCGTATCTAGTAAGAAGTTACTTAATTACATCAATAAATGCTAAATGAATCAACCGCAATGAATGAAAATGAGTTTTCTAAAGTTTTACCCAAAAGTCAAAAATTGCTCCGAGCTCACATGGTCAAAACCCGAGGTTCGAACTAAAATTCGATTACCCATTCCCCCACTAACCCAAATATATAATTTGTTTTAAAATCGGACATCAAATCGAGGTCCAAATCCCCAATTCTTTTGAAAAACCTAGGTTCTACCCAAAAAACCCAATTTCCCCCATGAAAATCATTGATTTTGAGTTGAAATCATGAAAAACCCAATTTCCCCCATGAAAATCATTGATTTTGAGTTGAAATCATGTGAAAAGATGTTAATGATTGAAGAAAACGAGTTAGAAATCACTTACCAATGTTTTGGAGAAGAAATATTATTTGAAAAATTGCCTATTATATTTTTGGGGTTTTGAAAAATGAAAAATAACTGAAAATACCGTCGTAATATACCCCTCTCAGATCCCCTGCGCGGACCGCACAAAATTGAGTGCGGCCGCACAGCTCCCGTGTGGACTGTAATGATATGCTTTAGTATTTTGGCCATAACTTTCTCTACAATTGTCCAAATTGTGATTTATTTAGCTTTCTGGAAACTAGATACAAAGGGCTACAACTTTCGTTTTTGAATCATCTCAAAATTCCTTGTATATCAAAAGATACAGGCTTCCAAAGTCGGACCAGTGAAAATTTTCTTCACCGCGGACTGCACAAAATCCAGTGCGGCCGCGAAGCCCCCACCGCGTTCCGCACAAAATCCAGTGCGGCCAAACAGGCCCCTCCGCGGCAGCATTCCATTTTGTGCGAACCGCACTGGTTTGTTCAGAGGCCTTCCACTTCTCTGAACCTGCAACAACTATGTTTTTAAGCCTAAGACATCCTTTACCTACCCGAAACTCACCTGAGCAATCAGAACTCCAAACCAAGTGTGCATACTAACTCAAAGACATCATATGGACCTACTCGAGTGATCACATCATCAAAATAACATGTAAAATCATGAATTAAACCTCAAAACTCAACATTTTCATCAAGAACTCTCAAAAGTTCATAACTCTTCAACCGGAAGTCCAACTCACGTCAAATAAACTCCGTTTTCACCAAATTTCACAGTTATCTTTCAAATACTATAACAAGTTTGTACCGGGATCCGAAACCAAAATACGGGCCCGATAACAATAGTTTCAAATATTAATTCTTTTCTTTATTTCTTAGATAATTTAGTAAAACAATTTCTTTCAAAATTTGATTTCTAAGGCTTGGGACCTCGGAATTCATTTTCGGGCATATGCCCAAGTCCCATATTTTACTGCAAACTTCTCGAGATCATCAGAACACGGATCCGGGTCCGTTTGCTCAAAATGATGACCAAAGTCAATCATAATCAAATTTTTAACTCTAGAAATTTCTATTTTTCATATTTTCACATAGAAGGCTTTCCGGATATAGGTCCAGACCATGCATGCAAATCAAGGTGAGGTAAAAGGGAGGTTTTTAGGACTCGAAACACTGAATTCACTTGCAACACAAGTGATGACCTTTTAGGTCATCACATTCTCCACCTCTAAAACAACCGTTCGTCCTTGAACGGACATAAGAAGGAAGTACCTGAGTTGGGAAAAAGATGGGGATAGCGGCTCCGCATATCAGACTCGGACTCCTAGGTCGATGCCTCAGCGGGCTGACCTCTCCACTGAACACGAACAGAAGGAAAACTCTTCGATCTCAATTGACGAACCTGCCGATCTAGAATAGCTACTGGCTCCTCCTCATAAGACAAGTCCTTGTCCAACTGGACAGTGCTGAAATCTAACACGTGGTATGGATCGCTGTGATACTTCCGAAGCATGGACACATGAAACATTGGATGCACGGCTGATAAGCTCGGCGGCAACGTAAGTATATAAGCTACCTCTCCCACTCGATCAGGAGTCTCAAACGGGCCAATGAACCTAGTGCTAAGCTTGCCCTTCTTCCCAAATCTTATCACGCCCTTCATAGGCGACGTCAAAGCAATACCCGCTCACCGACCATGAATGCCAAATCACGAACCTTGCGGTCGGCATAACTCTTTTGCTTGGAGTAAGCTGTACGAAGCCTATCCTGAATAATTCTGACTTTGTCCAAGGCATCTTGAACCAGATCCGTACCCAACAACCGAGCCTCTCCCGGCTCAAACCATCCAACCAGAGACCGACACTGCCTACCATATAAAGCCTCATACGGAGCCATCTAAATACTTGTCTGGTAGCTGTTGTTGTAGGCAAACTCTGCTAAGGGCAAGAACTGATCCCACGAGCCTCTAAAGTCAATGACATAAGCTTAGAGCATATCCTCCAAAATCTGAATAGTCCGCTCGGACTGCCCATCCATCTGAGGATGAAACACTGTGCTTAACTCAACTCGCGTGCCCAACTCTCGCTGAACTGCTCTCTAGAAATGGGAGGTAAACTACATACCTCGATCCGAGATGATAGACTCGGGCACACCATGAAGACGAATAATCTCCCGGATATAGATCTCAGCTAACCTCTTGGAAGAGTAGGAGACTACCACAAGAATGAAATGCGCTCACTTGGTCAGCCTATCAACAATAACCCACACTGCATCGAACTTCCTCTGAGTCCGTGGGAGTCCAACAACGAAGTCCATAATGATACGCTCCCACTTCCACTCAGGAATCTCAATCTTCTGGAACAAACCACCAGGCCTCTGATGCTCATACTTGACCTGCTGACAATTCAAACACCGAGACACTAATGCTGCGATATCCTTCTTCATTCTCCACCACTTATAATGCTGCTGCAAATCCTGATACATCTTTGCGGCGCCCGTATGAATAGAGTATCGAGAACTATGGGCCTCCTATAAAATCAACTCTCGGAGCCCATCTGCACTAGGCACACAAACTCGACCCTGCAATCTCAAAACTCTATCATCACCTAAGGTAACCTGCTTGGAACCTCCGTGCTGCACCGTGTCTCTAAGGACACACAAATGGGGATCATCATACTGCCGATCACGGATACGCTCTAATAAAGAAGAACGAGCGACCGTGCAAGCTAACACACGACTGGGCTCAAAAATATCCAACCTCACGAACTGATTGGCCAAAGGCTGAACATCCAAAGCAAGCGGTCTCTCACCGACCAGAATATAAGCAAGAGTACCTATACTAGCTGACTTTCTACTAAAAGCATCAACAACTACATTGGCCTTTCCCGGATGATATAAGATGGTGATATCATAGTCCTTTAATAGCTCCAACCACCTTCTCTGCCTCAAATTCAACTCCTTCTGCTTGAACAAGTACTGCAGACTCTTGTGATACGTGAACACCTCACATGCCACGCCATACAGATAATGCCTCCAAATCTTTAACGCATGAACAATGGCTGCCAACTTCAAATCATGAACCGGATAATTATTCTCATGAATCTTCAATTGCTGCAAAGCATAAGCAATGACCTTGCCATCCTACATCAACACCGCACTAAGTCCAATGCGAGATGCATCACAATAAACTGTATAAGGCCCTGAAACTGTGCGTAAAACCAATACCGGTGCCATAATCAGAGTCGTATTGAGCTTCTGAAAGCTTGCCTCACACTCATTCGACCATTTGAACGGGGCACCCTTCTAGGTCAACCTGGTTATCGGGGCTGCGATAGATGAGAATCCCTCCATGAACCGACGATAGTAGCCTGCCAATCCCAAGAAACTCTGAATCTTTGTAGCTGATGCTGGGCTAGGCCAGCTCTTGACTGACTCAATCTTCTTCGGATCAACTTGAATACCCTCTACTGATACAACATGACCCAGAAATGCAACTGAACTCAACCAGAACTCACACTTCGAGAATTTAGCATCTAACTGACTATCCCTCAAGGTCTGAAGAACCACTCTAAGATGTTGCTCGTACTCCTCCCAGCTATGGGAATATATCAATATATCATCAATTAAGACTATCACAAACGAATCCAAGTAAGGCCTGAACACTCGGTTCATCAAATCCATAAAAGCTGCTGGGGCATTTGTCAACCCGAATGACATCACCAAGAACTCATAATGTCCGTACCGAGTGCGGAAAGCTGTCTTAAGGACATCGGATGCCCAAATCCTTAACTGATGGTAGCCAGATCTCAAGTCAATCTTCGAAAATACCTTGGCACCCTGGAGCTAATCAAACAAATCATCAATCCTCGGCAATGGATACTTATTCTTGATTATAACCTTGTCAACTACCGGTAATCAATACACATTCTCATCGATCCATCCTTCTTCTTAACAAACAACACCGACGCACCCCAAGGTGAAACACTAGGCCTAATGAAACATTTTTCAAGAAAGTCTTGCAACTGCTCCTTCAACTCTTTCAACTCAGGCGGGGCCATACGATACGGGGGATAGAAATGGGCTGAGTGCCCGAAGCCAAATCAATGCAAAAGTCAATATCCCTGTCGGGTGGCATACCCGGCAGGTCTGAAGGAAATAACTCAGGAAACTCACGAACAACGGGCACAAAATCAATAGAAGGAACCTCAGCCCTAGAATCACGAACATATGCCAAATAGGCTAAACACTCCTTCTCGACCATATACCGAGCCTTCACATAAGAGATAACACTATGGTTAGAATGACTAGGAGTCCCTCTCCACTCTAAATAAGGTAAGCCCAGCAAGGTTAAGATCACAGTCTTGGTATGATAGTCCAAGATAGCATGGTAAGATGATAACCAGTCTATCACTAATATGACATCAAAATCGACCATGTCCAAAAGAAGTAAATCTACATGAGTCTCAAGACCTTCAATCACAACTATACATGAATGATGAACTTGATCTACCACAATAGAATCTCTCACCGGCGTATACACATAAATAGGATCACTCAAAGAATTACTAGGCATGACCAGATACAGTGCAAAATAAGAGGACACATATGAGTACGTAGACCCTGGGTCAAATAACACTGAAACATCTTTATCATAAACCAGAACCGTAACTGTAATAACTGCATCGGAAGTCTCAGCCTTGGACTTGGCTGGAAGAGCGTAACATCAGGGCTAGGCCCCACCACCCTAAACTAGATCTCTGGGATGCCCTACTGCTAGCTGGCCTCCACCTCTAGCGGCCTGGGCTCCACCTCTAATACCTTTACCTCCACCTCTAGCACCTCTACCCCTACCTCCAGCTGGCTGGGCAGGCTGTGGAACACCTGGTGCCTGAACCATAGCACGAAAACACTAATGCTGAGAGCTACTCGGTGCTCGAGGGCAATACCTAGCAATGTGCCTCGTGTCACCACAAGTAAAACAAGCCCTCGGCTGCTGGGGCTGACGACCCTAGAAACTCTAAAGCAGCAGTGCACCGATAGGAGCTGGTGGTGCACTGTAGGACTGCTTATCAGAATACTACATTTGAGAACCACGACCACCTGGAGCACCATGAGAAACCTGAAGTGCTGACTGAAAAGGTCTGGGAGGATTGCCTCTACCATACAAATCCCTACCTCCAGACGAGGTACCACTGAATCAGCCTGAATGACGAGGCCTCTTTTCAGACCCCTGAACGCCTCAATGCGATAGAACCATCTCAGCTCTCTGGTCTACATTGGCCGCCTCTTGGAAGGAAATCTCACTCCTTGCCTCCCTAGACATCTGAAGACGAATCAGCTGAATAAGTTCATCAATGAACCTCCTCACCCTCTTTCTCTCGGTGGGAAGTATGATGAGAGCATGGTGAGCCAAATCGATGAATCTGGTCTCATACTGGGTAACAGTCATGGAACCCTGATGGAGACGCTCAAGCTGCCTCCAATAGGCCTCTCTCTGAGTGATGGGGAGAAACTTCTCCAGAAATAGCTGAGTAAACTGCTCCCAAGTCAAAGCTGGCGATCCGGCTAGTCTAGCCAAATAGAAATCCCTCCACCAAGTCTTGACGGATCCAGACAAGCGAAAA
The DNA here is from genome assembly GCF_000393655.2 of Nicotiana sylvestris. Taxonomy (NCBI): domain Eukaryota; kingdom Viridiplantae; phylum Streptophyta; class Magnoliopsida; order Solanales; family Solanaceae; genus Nicotiana; species Nicotiana sylvestris. The sequence continues at coordinate 63,984,717 of NC_091058.1, forward strand.
GTGGTAAAATCGACCCCATTGGTCTCAACTATCCCCATGTTCCTAAGAACCTCATGACAGCTGTCTAGATAATCCTGGGGATCCTCAGTAGATGCACCGCTAAAAGTGGTAGTGAAGAGCTTGGTGAACCTATCCAACCTTCACAAAGCATCGGCGGATATAGCTGCTCCATCGCCGGTTTGAGCTACCATACCCGGCTGAACTGCTCCAACTAGCTGAACCGCTGGAGTCTGAATCTTGGGAGCTACCTGCTCCAGAGTGCGAGTAGCAGGAGTCTGGGATCCTCCTCCAGCCTGAGAGACGGTTGGTGCTACAGGAAGCAAGCGTGCTCGGGTGACACTCTCCATGAGGCCTACTAAATGGACCAGAGCATCTTGAAGAACTGGGGTAGCAATAAACCCCTCTGGGACCTGAGTGAGGCACACCAAAACTGCTGGGGCCGGAACCTCATCATCAAAGTCAACCTGAGGCTCCGCCGTTGGTGCTGCTGCTCGGGGCTGAGCTCTACCCCTACCTCAGCCTCTAGCATGGCCTCGGCCTTGCCCTCTGCCCCTCGTGGAAGCTGCTGCTGGGGGCTCGGGCTGCTGGTCAGTGGATGAGAAAGCGTATGTTCTCGCCATCTGCGAAAGAACAGAGTAGAAGTTCAATTAGAATTGAGAAACCAAACCGTACGACAGAAGAGAATAAATGTGAAGTTGTTCCTAACTCTGTAGCCTCTGAGGGATAAATACAGACATCTCCGTACCGATCCCTTAGACTCTACTAAGCTTGTTTGTGAACTGTGAGACCCTTGTAACCTAGAGCTGTAATACCAACTTGTCACGACCCGGATTTTCCACCCTCAGGAGTCGTGATGGCACCTACTAATATGAGCTAGGCAAGCCAAACCTTTAATCTAATTACTTCATTAACCAATTATTTCTTTTTAACAAATATAAGACGATAACGTGGTAACAACAGAAATTTAAATTTAAGCGGAAGACAACAATAAGATTTATGAAAACTGCATCTATTACAAATAACTAAGCCTTAACCACCCAAAACCTGGTATCATAGTGTCACAGACTGTCTAAGATTGCTACATACAAAGTCTGAAGAAATAATAGTACACTGTTTATGAATAAAAGGAAAATATAATAGGAATAAGGGATAGAGGGAGATGCCAAGGCCTGCGGACACCTGTAGTTCCACCTTGGATCTCCGCGTGGAATGAAGGTAGCCTCCACAATACGGTCCAAAAGCTACTCCGGGATCTGCACATAGTGCAGAGTGTAGTATCAGCACAACCGACCCCATGTACTGGTAAGTATCTAGCCTAACCCCGGCAAAGTGGTGACGAGGCTAGGACCAGACTACCAAATAAACCTGTGCAGTTCAAATATATATACAGCGGAAAAGAAATACAGAAATAAACAGATAAAGATAGGAGGGGGAAACATGCTTCGGGGAATAATAGGTAAAACAGAATATCAAGAGAATTATAAAGGAATCAAAATCAACCACAAACAATAATAAGGAAAAACAAAGGCAGATTTCACTTTCTTTTCACATCTTGTTGCAGGCGTGCAACCCGATCCCAATTCTTGTATCTCGTGGCAGGCGTGTGTTGATACCCAATTTTTCTCTATGTATTTTTACATGAAAATACTTTCAAAATAGCATATATATGCATATATAAGTATGGCTAAGTGTTTCAATAATTTTCCTAAATTCTAAAAGATTTTTAAATTGATTTATTGCCCATTTTAGTAGTACAAAAACCAATAATTATTCCCAAAATTATTATTTTGGTGAATAACTTACTTTATTCTCATATTTATACCAAAATATAGCTAGGGTAAGTTTTATACATTTTTTACAAATTTACTTGGTATTTTAAAAGATAAATTGCATATAATTGCAATTTTAGCCTATTTTAAGATTAATAGCATTTTATAATTATGAAATTGGTTCCAATATTTTAAATTAATATTTATATATTATTAATTGACTCAATACTTTTAATTTTTTTTTAGAAGTCATTTTTACTATTTTTATAAAATAAAAGGGGGAAAACGGGCTATTTAAAATCTGGCCCTATTTTATTTCAATTATAGCCCAAATTGATCCCCCTAATTGACCCAATTTTGAATCCCAAACGGACTGACCCAATTTCTATTTAACCCGACCCCTGACCCGTTTATCCAACCCGCCCGGCTCCCTCTTTAATCTCGGCCGTTGATCATTTTGATCAACGACCACGAATTCCCCTTTCCTTTTTTAATCCGCCCACATCCCTAACCCTACCTAATTTTCTTTCTATCAGCCAGCTCTGAATACCCTCCCTCTCTCAAACTCTCTCAAAGGTTCTTGAAAGCCTAATCGTCTTCTACCATTTTCAACCTCAATCTCACTAGAATCTATGGCCTCTAAGGCCATGGATGGCCTATACTCACCTCCCTCCGCTCTTAAACGCTTGGTGTTTGAAGTTTCGAGGTCTGACCTCAATGTTGTCCGTTCAAATCTTCTCCAATTCAAGGTTCTATGGCCCCTCCGACCTTGCTCCGACGTATCCAAGCATTATGAGCCTATATCTGACTTATCCAACTCAGATCGGACCTTTTCCAAGCCTTTCTCGCTTTAGGGTTCCTCTGAAATCCTAGATATTCGAGGTTTTCTCTGATTATTTTCTTAAATCGGTTCTATATCTATGCTCTACTTGAGTTCTTAAACGTTTTCCCCAATTTTTCTTTCAAAAATTACTTCTCCACGATTTAGGGTTTCTGAAAAGTTCAAAATGTTTCTCCGACTTTTCTGTTCCTTCTTCTTTGTGTGTATTTGTCACGCATGTGATCCTACTGATTTCTTATGTTTTTTTTCTACTATATATGTTCTTCAGTGCCTTGTCTTTCTACTGTGTTTTTACACCATGCTCGTATGTTCATCCTGCTGTGTTTTCCTATATGTCTTGTTGATATACTTTTCTGGTATTTTGTGTTCTCCTACTGTATGTATTTCCTACTGAGTTCTTAAGTTCTTTGTTTGCCTTTTACTGGACCTTTGTTTGAGTTCCCTTTAAACATGTTTCTTCTACTTTTTTCTTAAATGCTATACTATCTCTTTTCTCTTCTAAACCCTGTTTAAGTCCCTTCTAAAAGGTATTTCTTAAACATGTTCCCTCTACTCTCACTATGCTTTGAATCAGTTTCTTCACTCTGTTGCATCAAACTCTCTATTGTATCTGTTTGTTTTCTCATGAGTCTCTGAAAGTGTCACGACCCTAACCCCGAACCCGGTCGTGATGGCGCCTCTCATGAAGACAAGGCCAGCCAATTAGACCCTATTCACTTTTCAAAACAGTTAAACAATATAAGAGCAGTCTAAACATGATTTAATGATAATAAGCAGCGGATATACAACCCAACACAGCTTTAACCGGGGTGTCACAAGTCACGAGCATCTATTAGGGTATAAATACAACTGAAACCCTGGAGTGTACAAATACAGACTAATGAAATGAAGAGAGAGAAAAGCAGTGCTGCGAACGCCGGCAGCTACCTTACTAAACTCTGATGACTCTGCCTCCGATCAGCCAAAACATACCTAAATCTACACACAAGGTGCAGAGAGTAATGTGAGTACTCCGACTCATTGAGTAATAAGCATAAATAATGACTGAGAATAAGAAATCACGAAAAAATACAGAGTAATCTATAATACGGCAGTTTAAACAAGTACTATGAAAGCAATAAACCAATAAAAACAAAATATGGTAATGCTACAACCAATAAGCAGTTAAATGACAAACATAAAAAGAAAAAAAATCAACACATAGAATGGTAACCTATAGTACCCGCTGCGGCGTGCAGCCCGATCCATTTATTTATCGTCGATGGAACGCACTGGGGGTGTGCAGACTCCGGGAGGGGCCCCTTACGGCCCAAGCGCAATATCAAGCCATCCCGTGGCATCAAATCTAGGCACTCGGCCTCATATTAATATCAGTATAACAGTGCTGCGGCGCGCAGCCCGATCCCATGGTATCGTCACATCTGGCCCTTGGCCGTACTCAGTCCGGAAATCATATAAGCCCCTCGGGCAATAGTAAAATATTATTTCTCAGCCCAAAACATCATTTAATATATTATTTTAGTTTCAAAATCCAGTAAAAGTGGCCGAGTTGTAAAATAGTAAAAAAACGATACAACTGAGTTCAAGTAGTAATTCAAAACAGTGAGGAAATAGTGATAAAAAAACTCCCCGAAGGGTTCAAATAGTTGGCACGAAGCCCAAATATGACAATCAGTCCAAACCATGATGATAACAAATAAGCTTCGATCAATTACGTGGTTAAACATCGCTCGGGATGGACCAAGTCACAATCCCCAATAGTAAACGACCCCGCGCTCATCATCAAGCGCGTGTCTCACCTTGATATAGCACTACGATGTGCAAATCTGGGGTTTCAAACCCTCATGACATCATTTACATTCATTACTCACCTCGAACTGGCTAAAACTCTAGCCCGCAATGCCTTTGCCCCTCAAATTGGCCTCCACCCGCGTCGAATCTATTTAAAATCAGAACGAATACGTCACAATATGCTAAGAGAACAAGGCCCAAGCAAAAACAATCGAAAAGCACCAAAAATATCGAAATTAGCAAAACCCGAGCCCCGGTCCCACTTCTCAAAACTCAGAAATTTTTACATCAATGAGTTCCTTATCTCCCCACGAGTTCAACCATACCAATTTTACCAAAATCCGACATCAACTCGACCCTCAAATCTTCAAATTAAACCAAGAGGGTTTTCAAGATTTTTACCAACTAAAATCACCAATTAAATGTTAAAACAACGATGGATTCAAGTAATCTAACCAAAATTGAGTTAAGAACACTTACCCTGATGTTTTCATTGAAAATCTCTCGAAATATCGCCTCACCCGAGCTCCCCCAACTCTATTTTTGTCAAAAATGGCCAAAAACCCCATTTTATAAGATTTTTCCAATTCATGCTGGCGCTGGTTCCAGTAGCCAAAATAAATCCCGGCGCCATGGATGGCGCCCCGCGCTACCCTGGGCGCTGGTGATGGGAAATTATTTTCCCCCGACATGAAAATGGGCATAACTTTCTCATACGATGTCCGAATTGGACGATTCTTTTTGATATGGCTCCGAAATTTCAATACGGATCTAATGCTTCAATAAAGCCTGAATTTGGAGCTCATTTGCATAATATTATACCACTTATTCTTGAAGAACAACATCAAAACATTCTTGAAATGCCCAAGTTAAACTCCAATAACCATCCAAGCTCCACCCGAGGCTCTCGGGACCTCAACCAAATATATCAACAAGTCCTAAAATATCATTCAAACTTACTCAGGGTTTCAAATCATGCCAAGCAACGTCGAAACTACAATTCACACCTCAATTCGAACTTATGAGTTTCAAACTTTTTTTCCTTTTACAAAGCGCGTGCCGAAACGTATAAAATGAATCCAGAATGACTTCAAATTTTGCACACAAGTCATTAATGACATAATGGAGCTATTGCAACTTTCGGAATTTCATTCCGACCTCTATATCAAAATCTCACCTATTAATTGAAAAACGCCGAAATCTCCATTTCGCCAATTCAAGCTTAAACCTTCCACGGACCTCCAAAATGCATTCCGATCATGCTCTTAAGTCCCAAATCACCTAACGTATCTAACCAAACCATAAAAATTCAAATCCAAGATCAAATACAAACAAGTCAAATCTTGGTCAAACCTTTCAAATTTCAAGCTTCAACTAAGAACTGTTCATCCAAATTCATTCTGATTAACCTGAAACCCAACACCAACGATTTACATAAGTCATAATACACCACACATGGCAAGTCATGCCCGAGAACTAGCGATCAAAGTGCAAAATCTCAAAACGACCGGTCGGGTCATTACAGAAAGAGACCTCTAAGCCTATTTCAATTATTTGCCTTCTCGTCTTTGTGTCTAATTCGAGTTGGGAAACCCTAGAATTTGGGGGTTTTGGCGAGTTTTGATCTTGTGTTTGGACTAGGGTTCTATTTTGGAACCTTTGACTCTCTTAGACTCATCCTGAGTCTGTGAACTAAGTTTGAATTTCTTTGTTTACGACTCTGAACTTTCTCTTCTATGCTAGACTCTTCTACTGATTAGCATGACAGCTCTTCGTGCTTAAGCATGGCTGTATGTTTTTATATGTGTGATGAATTCTTTCTTCCGAAAAGGTTTTCTAACTTATGATTGATTCAGAATCCTTTTTTAGGTTTGATTGATTGTTACTGATCTTCCTTAAGTAAAACCTTTCTTCACCTTTTCTGACTGGATTCATTCATACCAAAATTCAGACTTTGTGATTTACTGGCTGTTAATTGATTTCCTTTCCTTGTTTGCACAAACCGTGTACTACCATACTTTTGCCTTAAATAAATCTCTGTGTATTTACCCTTCTTGTACTGCTTTGGAAAAGGTTTTGATCAATCCTTTTCCTTAATTATTTTACCCGTTTGAAATTAGAATCCCTCAATTAAAGGGGAACTTTTGTAATTGATTTTAAAACTATTCTCCTACCTTATTCTGCTTGTCTTCTACACTATAAAAGGGTCACGACTCCTTTCTCACCAACACACTCTCAATTTAACACTTTTATACTACTCAAGTATCATAGTTCTCTAATCATAGCATTCTGACTATTTGCTTGCACTTTGGCTTCACAAGACTACTGCTTTCTTTTCTTGTTTCCCTGAAATTGGTATGTTCTAGTTTAATTTTCTGCCTCATCCCAATGTGTTTATTTTACAGCTTCTACACCCTTGTCTGCTTTACTGCCTATGTTTAGTGTTAATTAGCATATGTTTCTACTGTGAATCCCTGCACCCCTGTCCCCTTCTATGTGTTTGAGTTGAAGTTCAGAACATGGCAACATCCAAGTTGTTGCTCATGTCTGGACTTGATCCCTTAGGGGATCCTAACTCCCAAACAATGTGGCTAATAGGCTAGTTGGGGTGTGCTGGCACTCCAATTGCTAGGTATGACCACTAGCTTGTCTTGGCTTTCCCCTAGAATCCCCTCTCTACACGTACACTCTCTCTTAGATTCAGTTCTGCCCCCCTCCTATGAGCCTTGCTTTGGGACCTTGAGTTCCCTTTGAACTTGGACATTCGAGGGATGGCCCTTCCACACTGCACTATAACTCAATTTTGCAATATATTTGGGTGTAAACACTGCCCGGAGTCCACTTGAGACTCTTAGGGAACTCTGACACATCCCAAATAAGAGAAAGACTTTGGAAATTTGATCTTCGGAGTTAGTTTACTTCATGCCTCAGACAGAAGTCTGAATCAGGCTCTTCTTGGTTGGAATTTTAAGTTTCTGATGTAATTTTTATTCATTTTCTCGGGCTGTAATAATTTGTAATAACTTATGGGGGTTTTAGTGAAAATGGGAGGGTCAATCATGCATGCAAAGGGGTAGATATCATGTTCATAGGGAGTTGTTATATTTCCGCACTCGTATCCTGCTTACAGCTGTCGCTTCTGCATTTCATATGTAGAAACCATATCTATAGGTTTCTGCACTTCTGCATTTCATAGAAATCATGTCTATAGGTTTTTGCACTTCATATAGATTCTATGTCTATAGGATCTGCATTTTCACGTAGAAACCGTGTCAACAGGATCTGCATTTTCATGTAGAAACCATGTCTATAGGATCTGCATTTTATATAGAAAACATGTCTATAGGTTCTGCATTCCCAAATGCTGCATATCATATAGATAACATGCCTATAGTACTTCTTGAATTCTGCATATGCATCTATTACTAGGAAAACGGTTTATAGGTTTAAATAACAATCAACATACCATGCCTATAGGACTTCTGCACTTCTATAAACCTTTAAAATCAATAATGCCTAGAAAGCATGACTATAGGAGTAATCAACCAAATCTGAATCGTCTATCTCGCTTATAAGTCTAAAAATCAGTAGTATCATTGCTTAATATTTGCAGAACTTATGTTTTTTGTAACTAATAAGTCCTCTTCTCTAGAATCAGTATACTTCTGCATTAATAGATATCATGCCTATAGGTTTCACCTAAGCAAGCCATAAGGTAAATTAGCTAGCTAAATTAGACTTCGTTAATTACAACCAGCAGGCAGGTCTGATTCGGATTTCTTATTTGAAGTATGTAATAAATCAGTCTGCCTCACCCTTTTTTGTTTAATTAGACCATAATCAGTACGTGCAAGACATGCTAAACAATTTGTATTTAAGTTGAGGAGGCCTGTTTGAGCCTTTAACTGTTATATGTTTCCCCATAACTGCTCTACGTGTTTTTGATTGTCGCCTTAGATTTTGTCCTTTTAAACCCAAAAGCCCAAATCTCCCTTCCCTTTAGGAATAGTAGTCCCAAATGCCTCTGGGACTGATAGGATTAGGGCAGGTAATAGCATGCAATAAGTAACGAAACCATTCCGCACTTTAATACCTTAACGGGGTGGGAAAGGGTTGATATGGATATGATGACCGGTGCGCTAATACCACGTATAACCCCTCTTCTGAGGAGTGATTACCGGGTATTGTATTGATGTGATTCATATTATTTGTAAACCTAGGACCCCCTCCTTTTTCTTACTTGTTTGCTTTATTTTCAGAACTCTTTTAACTACTTCAACTTCAACTTTTCTCTATTTTCTCTCAACTTCAACTACTTGCAACCATTACGTGAAAAACCTCTTTGTATTGGAAACCCTTACGTGTCTATTTGTTGTTCGCACTTAAAGTCACAATTGTAGCATGACCGGGAACCACACTAGTGGATCTCGAGGGGTGCCTAACACCTTCCTCTCGAGATAATTTCTAGCCCTTACCCAATCTCTGGTTTTCTAAATCAAAATCTTTCTTAGTGTCCTAATGCACTTTAATCATTAGGTGGCGACTCTTCAATCCAAACCCAATTCCCAAAAGGGAACGCGTTGTCCTCTCGAATGTCATAAACCCGATTTTGCGAGAAAAAGGGGGCGCGACAGCGTGCCACCCACTCCCATTCATTTATCTCGTGGCAGGCGTGCCACCCGCTCTCATTTCATTTATCTCATGGTAGGCATACCACCCGCTCCAATTTCATTTATCTCGTGGCAGGCTTGCCACCCGCTCCCATTTCATTTATCTCGTGGTAGGTGTACCACCCTCTCCTATTTAATTTATCTCATGGTAGGCGTGCCACCCACTCTCATTTTATTTATCTTGTGGTAGGCGTACCACCCGCTCCCATTTACAAGCCAACGATAATCACAAGGAATCCCAGCAAGGGAACAAGAGCAATATAACAACTTCCCAGCAAGGAAACAATAATATTTCAACAACATCCCGGCAAGGAAACCATAATATCAAAACAAAAATCCCGACAAGGGATCATTAATATCAAACAAACATCCCGGAAAGGGAATAATGGTGATAATAACATATGAAGCGCAATAAAACACAACAGAGTCATAACAATTATAATACACGACTCACGGGCATGCTTGACACCAACGTATAGATACTCGTCACCATGCCTATACGTCGTACTCCACAATTAACATGTAGCAAATAAGACACAACTCCTAATCCCTCAAGCTAAGGTTAGACCAAACACTTACCTCGATGCCACACACACAATTCACGTTTCAATTATAGCTTTACCCCTTGATTCCACCACCAATTCGCTCGTATCTAGTCACAAGTTACTTAATTACATCAATAAAAGCTAAATGAATCAACCCCAATGCATGCAAAATGAGTTTTCTAAAGTTTTACCCAAAATTCAAAAATTGCCCCCGAACCCAAATGGTCAAAACCCGAGGTTCGAACCAAAACCCGATTACCCATTCCCCCACGAACCCAAATATATGATTTTTTTGAAATCGAAACTCAAATCGAGGTCCAAATCCCCAATTGTTTTGAAAAACCTAGGTTCTACCCAAAACACCCAATTTCCCCCATGAAAATCATTGATTTTGAGTTGAAATCATGTGAAAAGATGTTAACGATTGAAGAAAACGAGTTAGAAATCACTTACCAATGTTTTGGAGAAGAAATGTTATTTGAAAAATCGCCTTTTATGTTTTGGGATTTTGAAAAACGAAAAATAGCTGAAAATCCCGTCTTAATATACCCCTCTCAGACCCCCTGTGCGGACCGCACAAAATCGAGTGCGGCCGCACAGCTCCCGTGTGGACTGCAGTGATATACTTAAGTATTTTGGCCATAACTTTCTCTACTGATGTCCTAATTGTGATTACTTTACCTTTCTAGAAACTATACACGAAAGGCTACAATTTCCGTTTTTTAATCATCTCAAAATTCTTTGGATCAAAAGATATAGGCTTCCAAAATTGGACCAGTGAAATATTTCTTCACCGCGGACCGCACAAAATCCAGTGCGGCCGCAAAGCCCCCACCGCGGTCCGCACAAAATCTAGTGCGTCTGCACAGGCCCCTCCGCGGCAGCATTCCATTTTGTGCGGACCGGATTGGTTTGTTCAGAGGCCTTCCACTTCTCTGAACCTGCAACAACTATACTTTTAAGCCTAAGACATCCCGGAACCTACCCGAAACTCACCCGAGTCCTTGGAACTCCAAGCCAAGTGTGCATACTAACTCAAAGACATCATATGGACCTACTCGTGAGATCACATCATCAAAATAACATGTAAAATCATGAATTAAACCTCAAAACTCAACATTTTCATCAAGAACTCTCAAAGTTCATAACTCTTCAACTGGAAGTCCAACTCACGTCAAATAACTCCGTTTTACACCAAACTTCATAGTTATCTTTGAAATACTATAACAAGTTTGTACCGAATTTCGGAACCATAATACGGGCCCGATAACAATGGTTTCAAACATTAATTCTTTTCTTTATTTCTTAGATAATTCAGTAAAACAATTTTTTTCAAAAATTGATTTCTAAGGCTTGGGACCTTGGAATTCATTTTCGGGCATACGCCCAAGTCCCATTTTTTATTATGGACCTCCCAGGATCATCGAAATACGGATCCGGGTCCGTTTTATCAAATTATTGACCAAAGTCAACTATAATCAAATTTTTAACTCTAGAAATTTCTATTTCTCATATTTTCACATAGAAGGCTTTCCGGATATAGGTCCGAACCACGCACGCAAATCAAGGTGAGGTAAAAGGGAGGTTTTTAGGCCTCAGAACACTGAATTAACTTGCAACACAAGTGATGACCTTTTGGGTCATCACAAACACAGAAGATTTTTGACAAGTATGTAGAAGGAATGGGTATTAGAGTAGTAGACCCATGGTTATGTGCCTAAGTGGGAGATTGTTGGGGTATACTATTAACCATACAGTTTAGACATAATATTATATTTTATTCTTTATGGAACAATTATTTATTTAATTTATTCAATTCAATAAGGTACTACTTTAAATAGATCATTTGTTACATGTGTGTCCTTTTAAGTATGTAGTAGACAATTTAGTGTATGAAGTCTTAGCTCATACGCAGAAGATTAAATTGTTGATTCTCATAATTAATAAACTATGTTCACAATCAAATATATTGTTGGACAAAATATCTTGATAATTGTAGCACAAGATTATAGTATAATTTGTCTTGATTATGGGAGTAGTTTTACTCCAACTTCTTGTGCTAGTATACTCAGTGTATATTGAACGGACCAAGTAGAGAAAATATGTTTTTGTACTGAATATATAAAATATTTTCTCTAATTCATTAAATGAGCTTATACTCCTAATCTTGATATAATATTTATGATCAATGTAATTTGTTTATTGTTTTGATTTATCAAAAGGTACGACTCTATTTAGAGTTAGTGTATGCCTAATAGATTGGACAATGACGAATAACATTTGTGAGAAATAATTAGTTGATAGAATCCGTGATTCGTTTTTGAATTTGATGATATCCCTTTATGTAGGCTTATAAGTTTTCATGTGAAAACCCGGCCGATGAATTTTGTATCCGTAACATGAAATATTTTAAGCGGAATTGTAAAGGATTTAATTAGTTGATTAATTAATTTTCAGTGATTTAATTTAATTAACTGATATTTGAGATCTTAACATGGGGAGTTAAAATAAGTGTTATTGAATTTTCGAAATTCATATTGAGGAGTTCAATTGCAGTTTTTTAGTGGAATAAATTGCAATTAATTATAGTAAGAATTAATTCATGCTAATTTTGAATTAATACTATAGTTGGTAGCCTCTTATTATTTCTGTAGTCCATGTTATACCTAGTAAAAACTTGGACAGGACTTGGGTAAAAAGTGACTTGGGAGAAAAAGTCATCTAATAGAGTGGGAGTAGGATTCTACTTGTAGAAGGAGAATCCTACACGTTTTTGGAGGAGGATTTTCGGCCAAAATAACTCTATTAAAGGAAGACTAATTTCACCCAATAACTGACTTTTTAGAGTGACATTGTTCTTGCCCACCCAAAAGCAAAATCGTCCAATGTTTTACTAGGCAAATAGCAGAAGACTGCAGCCATAGATTCTTGCTGCCGGGAAGATTTGTGCAACTATTTCAAGAGGTTAGTGCTTCAAATGTCATTATTGTTGCATTGTCTAGTTTACATGTATTTGATACATGGTTTTATGCTTGCTTCCGCTGCGCATGTTCTTTCTACTGGTTGGCTTACCCTGTATTTCAAGAGTAAATACCGCAGTGAGGAATAGCGGTTCCTCTATTTGTTTGGTCTAATAAAAAGATTATTCATCACCGCAACCATTCTCGCTTAGTTCTAACAGTTACATCATACATCATGGAAAATATTAACAATTAAAGTTCTTAGTTATTGAATTGACAACTTGATGCAATTTGAAGAATGAATCCTCAAAGAAATCTAGGAGCTAAGGCTCGAAGATGGGAAGCTAAGCTAGGGCAGATTGTCGAGAAAATAGCTCAAGAGAATTTTGAAAGAGAAGAGAGAATGATTTATTTATGTGAATGAATATCACTCTATGAATTACAATTTATTTATAGAATGGATCACTGAATTATGTAACTACCGAGTGCCTCCAACTAATTCTAACTAACTGTGTAACTAACATTGATTTGTTCTAACTAACTTTGCCACATCAACTCTGCTTGTAACTAACTCTGCCACATCAGCTGCCAACTCAGCTCGTCTTCTATATCTTGCAACAATACCCTTGCAAAAAAGCACTCTTGTCCTCAAGAGTGAAACGAGGGAAATTTGTGTTGCAAATCAAAAAGATATTCCTAGGTGGCCTGAGAAGCTTCAATGCCAGTCTACTTGACAAGAATTTGACATACAACTTTATTTCCCCTCTTAACCAATGTTCTATCAAGAAAAACTTCAGGTAAAGGACAATTCTAGACAGATGGAGGACAGTAGGATGATTTATAACATGTGAGACTTCTAAACACCTTTTAAGTTGAGAGATATCGAAGGTGTGATGAAGCAAGGCATCAGCTAGTAGTAGTCTATAGACAATTGCTCCCACCTTAGCTTCAATAGGAAAAGGGCCAAAATACTTTGCAGCTAGCTTGTTGAAGGGTGTGCTGGCCACAAAGACTTGTCTATAAGGTTATAACTTCAAATATACCCAATTACCAACCTCAAAATTTCTATCAGTTCAGTTGATCTCTGGACAAATGCCATTTCAAAAGCTGTAGAATAGCTTCTCTAGCTGCTAGTGATCTATCCACCATTTCAGTACCAGTCTCACCAGCTAAGTAAGGGAGATGTATAGGAGGCTTCTGACCATAGATAACATCATATAAAGTGCATTTTATATTGGAGTGGTAGGTGGTATTGTACCACTATTAAAGAAGAGGTAAGTATGAAGACCAATCCTTTGGACTATCAGAACAAAAACATCTTAAGTAAGTTTCCAGCATTCTGTTTAAGACCTAAGTCTGCCCATCCGTTTGGGGATGAGGATGTTGATCTTTGCAACTGGACTCCTTGCAATAAAAATAGTTTTTGTCAAAAATTGCTGAGAAACACATGATCCCTATCACTATCATAGTGACAGGCATGCTGTGCAATTTAAAAATATTATCAAGAAAGCATTATGCTATCTTTTGAGAAGTGTAAGGGTGAGATAAACTCATGAAATGCCCATACTTACTCCGTCTATCAACCACTACCAATATCACCTCATTTCTATTATACTTTGGTAAACCCTCAATAAAATCAAGGCAAATATCAGTCCATACACTATCTAGAATTAGTAATGGTTGTAGTAGACTAGGATATGCAGTTGCATTATATTAATGTCGTTGTCAAATATCACATTTGTTGATGGATTCTCTAGTGTCTGCAATGAGGGTTTTCTAATGGAATAGTGATTCAAACCTTTTGATAGTTGCTTCATTCTAGAATGTCCACATTGGGTGGTTGAATGCCACAACTCAATTATAGTTCTCGTCGGTTGTGGATCATGTCCTACTACCAATCTGCCCTTCCACCTTAATTGGTTATTAAGTTAAGTGAATGACTTAAATTGCTGTATCTGCAACTTAGAAATCACCTTATGCAAGTATGGATCATTAGATCAAGTATTTTGTATCTGTGTAAGTAATGAATCATTTGGTCTTAATATTAATATGGCCAACTGTTTAGCCTCAAGTTTCCTAGACAAAGCATCAACAACTTTGTTTTCAACTCTTTTCTTATATTCAATAGAGAAATCAAAGGCCATAAGTTTAGAAATCCCAGCCACCTGAAAATCCGTGTATATATGTTGGTCTAAAAGTTACTTTAAATTTTAAAGCCTTCTGATATGTCTTGACAATAAATCTTTTTCCTTCCGAGTAAATAGTATGACCATTTAGTAATAGAAAAGATGAGAGCTAAGAGCTTCCCGTCATAAACAAACATAGCCTGATGCCTAGGGGATAAAGATCTGCTAATGTAAGTTATAGTGTGACCTTGCTGCATCAAAACATCTCCAATGGCCTTTCCACTAGCATCAATCTCTACTATGAATGGCTTGGAGTAATCAAGCATGGCAAAAAACAAGAGCATAAGTTAAGGCTTGTTTGAGTCTGTAAAATGCTATTGTGGATCCCTCTATCCATAAAAAACCATCGTTCTTAATCATCTCATGTAATGGTTTGCAAATGGGACCAAACCCCTTTATAAATCTCCTATAGTACCTAGCTAGGACAAGGAACCTTCTCAGCTGCTTGATGTTATTAGGAATTAGGCACTGTTGCACAGCTGTAATTTTTCTTGGATCTGTAGACACCCATTCCTTACTGATAAAGCGGCCTAAATACTTGACCTTAGATACTCCAAAAGCACATTTAGAAAGTTTGGCATACAACCGATACCTTTTCATCAATTGAAACACAACTTTAACATGTTCAAGATGGACAATCATACTCTTGCTATAGATTAAGATGTCATAAAAAAATTAACAAGCACTGACTTCCTTAGTAATGGTTTGAAAACTAAGTTCATTAAGCTTTGAAATGAAGATGGTGCATTAGTTAAGCCAAAGGGCATAACTAAAAATTCATAGTGACCTTCATGTATTTTGAAAGTTATTTTATGGGTTTATTTGCCATTCTCAATTAGTGGTAACCAGCTCTTAAATATATCTTTAAAAATATTCTTGCTCCTCCTAGCTCATCAAGAAAATCTTCTATTATAGGGATAGAGAACTTATATTTAATTGTCAACTGGTTAAGCTCCCTATAGTCAACACATAATCTCCAACTTCCATCTTTTTTACCAACCAAAAAAACACGAGAGGCATAAGGACTGGTAGAGTGTTGTATGACTGCTTGCTCAATCATTTCTTGAACCAGTTTCTCAATGATAACTTTCTTAATACCAGAATATCTATAGGGACTCTTGTTCACTAGGTTTGTAGACTCAATAAGAGGAATCCTATTATCAAAGGAACCTCTGAGGGGAGGTAAAGATGTAGGAATTTCAAATAGGATGGAATATTGTTCCAACAACACAATTAAAGCTGGAGAGATTTCAGTACCTTGTAGAACTTGTATGTTATGACATCTGTGGTTACTGTCTCCTCTGTATTATTTGTTACTGTCGTCATGAAAAACTATCTTCTCCACACTTCTTGACTATTGAATTTGCTTTAGCTGACTTAAGTTGATTGCTGGCCCCTCTTAGCACATGCTTCCTTCCTTGATAGACAAACTCAATAGTTTTGTTATTGAAATCAAATAAAAGTCTGCCCAAGGTGTTTAACCACTGAACCCCTAAAACTATATCAATATTTCCTAAAGGTAAGAGTAGAAAATTTGAAGAGAAGGTAGTTCTTCGTAAAAGCCACGACATATTCTTACACACAGATGTTGTTTGAACATTTCTTCCATCAGCTACATTGATATATTGCTCTACTATAGGACTAGCTTTACATCCTAACCTCTTGGCTACTTCTTGATCAATAAAATAGTGTGTTCTTCTAGTGTCAATTAAAACTTGAAGAAGTCTTTTCTCATGGTAGCAGTCACTTTGATGGTCAGATAACCAGTTACCTCAGTGAAAACCTGTAGCGATACTGTCATGAATTCATATACTTCCTCCATGACATCATGTGTCACTTCATCCAAATCTACTTTATTTATGAATTCTTCTTCAATCAATTATACCATGAAAATATGCCCTTTTGTCCTAAAATTATGCCCAACTATATATTTTTCATCACATAAAACATAAACTTTTAGACCTCTGTTCATCTATTTCTGCTGCGGTCAACCTTCTACCAGCTGTGTGGCATTAGTTTTATTGGTTTTCTGGGCATTTGATTCAAAAGTTTTGTTGAATGTGGAATTTGGAAAAGTAGATTTGTGTGAAATCTATGGTTTAGATACAGAAGTAGTGGGTAATAAATTTGTGTGAAATCTATGGTTTAAATACAGAAGTAGTGGGTAATATTGGATTTTGGTATTTAAAAGCAAGTTTAAGGCCCCAATAGTGCATGAGCTTCAAAGACACCTTCTTGTAATCTAGCAATTTTGTATGCCTGCATTAGTGTTCTAGGATATTGAATTCTAATAAATTTGTTATGTTATGGTTTCAATCCACCTAAGTAACAGCTGATAGCATTTTCATTCGAAAGGTTAACTTTGTTTAACAACCTATTAAATTAATCCTTCACACTTTACACTGCCAACTTGTCTTAAATTTTTGATAGCTTCCATTGGGTTCCCAAACCCATCCCCCAAACTATCATGAAAAGCCGGAATATATTCAGTCCAAGTTGGGAATGTATCAGTATTTCTAGACCTCATAAATGACCTATGCCAAACAATTGCATCACCATCAAAATGAATACAAGCGACCTTCACCTTTTCCTCAAATGCAATTTCCTCCGTAGAAAAAATATGACCCACCTTATACAACCAAGATTTTAAATCATATCTAGAAAAATAAGGAAAATCAAGTTTAGAATATCGAGTGAGGAAGCTATTACCAGTTGGAGCAGAACTAGTTTTATCTTCCTTGGAACTGCCCACTCAAATAGGACCTACAGATTCCCTATCAAATAAAGACGCCATTCCCTTGTCATGTTGTTTGATAACTCTAATTTCCTCTTTAATTTCGAACAACTCCTTATCTTCTTGCACATTCCGAACATTCATACTAGTCAAGCCCTCTATCAATTTCTGTAATTGATCTTGAATTTCAGAGAATTTTCCCTCCGTGCTATCAATGGGTTTGTGTTGATTCTTACCCCTACCCATGTTAATTCCGAGAAGCAACATTCTCTAATACCAAATGATGTAATTTGAAGAATGTATCATCAAAGAAATCTAGGAGCTAAGGCTCGAAGATGGTAGAAGCTAAGCCAGGGCAGATTGTTGAGAAATAGCTCAGAGAATTTAGAAAGAGAAGAGAGAATGATTATTGTTTATCTGAATGAATATCATTATATGAATTAAAATGTATTTATAGAATGGATCACTAATTTATGTAACTACCGAGTGCCTACAACTAATTCTAACTGACTGTAACTAACACTGTTTATTCTAACTAGCTCTGCCACATCACTAACTAACTCGGTCGGTTTGGTTCAGTTTTCATGAAGTTTGGTTCGGTTTGTTCGATTTCGATTTTTGATTCGGTGCACCAATAACCGAACAAAAATTAGTTCGGTTTCTTTGATTTTTGCTAATTCAGTTCTGTAATGACCCGGCCGGTCCTTTTGAGAGTTATAGCCCCGATCCTCTATTAACTGCTTCCCTCATATCTATTTCTACTGTTGTGATTTTTTTTGGGGGGGGGGGGTTCGTTCTGGTTTGTGGAGTGTTTTGGGACACTTAGTCTCTAAATGGAGGCTTAAGACTTAGGCTTTGGATTGTGCTTAGAACTATATGAAGACGACTTCGGAATGGAGTTACATCAATTTTTTTTAGCTCCGTTTGGTGATTTGGGCTTAGGGCCATGTTCGGATTGTGTTTTGAAGGTCCGTAGCTTATTTAAGCTTGATATGGCGAAAGTCGAATTTTTGGAGTTTTGGATTCATAGTGGAATTTTTGATATCGGGGTCGTATTTTGATTCTGAAAGTTGGAGTAGGTCCATAATATTGATTATAACTTGGGTGCAAAATTTGAGATCATTCGGACGTGGTTTGATAGGTTTCGACATCGGTTGTGGAAATTTAAAATTTCAAGTTCTTTAAGTTTGAATTGGAGGGTGATTCGTGAATTTAGCATTGTTTGATATGATTTGAGGGCTCGAATAAGTTTATATGGTGTTTTAGAATTAGTTGGTATGTTTGGTTGAGGTCCCCGAGGTCTCAGGGTGAGTTTCGGGTGTTTAACGGATTTTTTTGAACTTTGAGAGTTGGCAGATTTTCTGGTGTTTTGTTGCAGACAATTCCTTCATCGCGTTTGCAAGAGGAGACTCGCGTTCGTAAAGAGGACTTTGTGGCAGGCGAGTTTTTATACTTCGCGTTCGCGAAGGAGGTCCCGCGTTCGCGAAGGAGGTCCCGCGTTCGCGAAGCACTAGGAAGGTTAGCCTATGCGTTCGCGATGTAGGTCCCGCGTCTGCGTAGTAGGAATGGCCAGCTGGATCCCCAGGCCCTTATGCCTACGCGTTCGCCATGTTGGTATCGCGTTCGCATAGTGTTGATCTAAGTAATCTTCGCGTTTGTGACAGGGTCATCGCGTTCACGATGAAGAAATTCTGGGCCAAGGCAAGTTCTGCTTCGCAAACCCGAGGGATCTTCCGCGTTCGCGAAGAAGGAATCGTTGGGCAGTGCTTAAACATTTGAAAAAGAGGGTTAGCCATTTTTATCAAAACTTGAGTTTGGGAGCTCAGATTTGGACGGGATTTTGAGGGATTTTCAGAGATATCAATTGGCTAATGATTCTTAACTTGATTTTTGTTATATACCACTAATCTATCATTAATTTTATCATTTAATTTCGGGTTTGGGGTGAAAAATTAGGAAAAATGGAATGAAGTTCTTCAGTTAAGATTTCGAGTTTTGATTCGGATTTTGACATCGGATTTGGATAATTTTGGTACGAGTGAACTCATGAGTGAATGGGTATTCATATTTTGTGACTTTTACCCGATTTCGAGACGTGGACCTAGGGAGTTTTTTTGGGCATTTTTTTTCAGTGTCTTGCTTTAGCTTTAATTTTATTAGCTAGATTAGTTTCTTGTAGTTATATTTACGATATGTAATTAATTTGGCTAGATTTGGGCCATCCGAATCCGGATATTCATGGAAAGAGCATTGTTACGAATTGATTGATCTTGGTTCGAGGTAAGTGGCTTGCCTAAACTTGTGTGGGGGAACTCCCCTTAGGATTTGGTATTGTTTTGATATGTGAGCGCCGTATATATGAGGTGACGAGTACGTACACGGGCTATTTGATGTAAAACTCCATTTTTATTCACTAAGTCGTAACATGTTTCTCCTTATTGGAACTACACTAGCATATGTAGCTATCTTGTTTAGTTTAGAATAGCATGCCTACGTGTTTTAACTGCCTATCTGAACTATGTGCAACATGTTTAGTGAAATTTCCTGTTTTCCTTGACTTGAGCTGCATATTTACTTTGAGACTACAGAACGGTATTCCGGAAAATCCCCAGTACTGTATATTTATTTTGGGACTACGAAACAGTATTATGGGAGATCCCCCTACACATTTATGTTTGGGACTACGAGACGGTATCTCGGGAGATCCCCTCTTGTTATCTCTGTGTTTTGAGCGGTTGTGTTTCTATGATTTTATTCCTGTTATATTTTTGTATTTATTTTGATTGTGATATCTCATTTTGTCTTATTTCATTATATTTATACTAGTAGGGCCTTAAGCTAATCTCGTCACTACTCGGCCGATGTTAGGCTTGGCACTTACTGGGTACCGTGATTGGTGTACACATGTCCTTCCCTGCACATGTTTCTCGTGTGTAGATTTAGGTACCGCTTACCAGCTACATTACCAGTGAGGCAGGACAGCTGTAGAGACTTCAAGGTAAATTTGCAGCGTCCGCAGACCTCGGAGTCCCTATCTACTCTTCGCTATGTTAAGCACTTCTTGTATTTTCTTCTTTTATTAGAATCTGAAGTATAGAATTACTGTTCCTTTCTGTAGCTTGTGACTTGCGATATTACGAGTTTTGGGAAAGTTTGTGTACACTTCAAGAGTGGTTATTGTATATTTCGAGTGGCATCTATATTTCTTGTTAAAGTTTACCTGTTAGTTGTTAGCTTTTATGTTTTCGTTTCATTTTTCTGCAAATGTTAGGCTTACCTAGTCGTAGAGACTAGGTTCCATCATGATGGTTCACGGAGGGGAAACTTGGGTCGTGACAAATTGGTATTAGAGCTCTAGTTTATAGGAGTCGTGAGTCACAAGCTGGTTTATTAGAGTCTCACGGATCAGCACGGAGACGTCTGTACTTATCTTCGGGAGGCTATGGAACTGTTAGAAAAATTCCACTTCATTTGATTCCTTGTCGTGCGAGATTATTGACTTCGAAATTCTAAACTTCTATCTTCTATTCTCTCACAGATGGTGAGGACACGTACAACCAGAGATGACCAGGCACCTAGGCCCTCTGCTAGCACCGCCAGAGACTGGGGATGTCCACGTGGTGTAGCTAGAGCACCTGCACGAGCTGTTATAGAGGAGCCACAAGTAGCTCCAGCCGGAGCACAGGCACCTGAGACGCCTACTACTACTGCACCAGCCCTTCAGGATACCCTTGCACAGTTCGTGAGCATGTTCAGCACTCTAGCTCAGGCATGGTTGATTCCCTTTGCTCAGCCACATCTCAGGCCAGGGGAGGAGCACAGACTCCCGCCGCCCACACCCCAGAACAGCGGGTCCAGGTTGATCAGATTCCAGAGGTTATACCAATACCACCTGTAGCCCTAATTCAGCCCGAGGGTAGGGCAACAACTTCAAAAGAGGAGCAGCGTAGGCTCGAAAGGTATAAGAAGTATGACCCTCCTACATTTAGTGCTCTAGTGTTAGAGGACACTCAGGGATTTCTGGAGGGGTGCCACCGTATCCTCCGTACAATGGGCATAGTGGAGTTGAGTGGGGTTTCTTTCACTGCTTTTCAGTTTTGAGGGGTAGTATATCAGCGGTGGCGTACTTATAAGTTGGACAGTCCGGCTGAGGCAACTTCCTTTACATGGACTCAATTCTCGGACATGTTTAGAGAGTATGTCCCTCAGAGCCTCAAGGACGCATGGCATGCGGAGTTTGAGCAGTTGCGCCAGGTGCTATGACTATTTCAGAGTATGCAATCTATTTCAGTGACTTATCTAGACATTCACCAGCCTTGGTTTCTACAGTTCGAGAGAGGGTCCGTCAGTTTATTGAGGGACTCATTCCCAGCATCAGGTCTAGCATGGTCGGGGAGTTAGAGATGAATATATCATATCAGTAGGTGGTGCGTATTGCTAGGAGAGTGGAGGGCATGCTTGCTCGGGATATGGAGGAGAGAGAGGTCAAGAGGTCTCAAGAGTCTGGATTATTCTGGTGCCTGTGCCTGATAAGTAGAGATTTTAACGAGTTTCATGCTCCTTCTTGCCTATGCTTTGATTATAAATTGTTACAAAATAGTCCCAAAAGGCTCATAAGTTGTGCTTGATTGCAGGTTTGATCGACAAAGTGACGAAATATCAAAGATCGGCTCAAAAGGAGTGAAACTTGCTCAAGTATCAAAGACAAAGTAAATTGAGGGCAAACAAGCCTAGTGTGGACTGCACAAAGTCGAATGCGGCAACACTAGGTGATTCAGAGAGATGGCAAAACTAGGATTAGGCAACGCGACCGCAGTCCACATTGCGTGGTCCGCGATGAAGATTCCGCGGCTGCACTGCCTTTTTGTGCGGTCCGCGGAAGAGAGATTCAGAGAGATGGAAAATGCCTAAGTTCAAGCCATGCGGTCCGCGGTCATGATTGTGCGGACTGCGCCAGCTGCCTCCGCGTCCGCAGTCCATTCTACGCGGTCCGCGGAGACCAAGTTCAGAGAGCCCAGAATTGAAGTCCAACAGCCTAGTGCGGCCGCGGTCCATTTTATGCGGCCCGTACTGACCTCGCAGGGGTATTTTTGTCCAGTTTTTCCAGCCTAGTATAAATAGAACATTTTACCATTTTTAGGTCATCTGATATATCTAGAACTGAGCTGCGCTCGTGGGATCCTCATCTGTAGCCATTTTTGGCATCTTAGCTTCAAATTAACGATAGATTCTTGTATTTTAATTTAGCATTTAATTAATATGCCTTGTTCTTTATCTATTTCTCTATTTTCTCCTTCAAGCATGAGTAGCTAAACCCATTAGCTAGGGTTGTGGCTCAACCCTAGTGTGGATAATTGATGGGTGTTGCCATCTATTGTTAGATTGACTATGGGTGTTTGTTATTTGGGTCAATTTTGTGGTTTAATCTATGAATTGGTGGTTGCAAACACTGGTTTGTGCTAAGTTGACTTGGCTCTTCTTGAGAAAGAGAGCCTAAGTGTCCAAAATTGACCCAACAAGGAATTGGGATGGACTCAAGAGAATTTATAGTCTCAATTAAAGGGTTAAACCTCGAAAGAGTAATTACCCAACTTGAACCCTAGTTGCTTGAGCTAATTTGCCTACCCATTTGGTCTCGAGAGAGTCAATTAGGCAAAATCACTCTCTCTACCGAGAGGTGTGAGAGTGGGTAAAATTGTGCAACGGTTATAGCATAAGCCCCAATTATGTCAATCGAACCTTAGTAACATCTACCCGTCAATTAGCTACTAGGTAATGTCACGACCCTAGTGCCCTTCTTCCCATTAGATACAACTTAGCAATTATTTCGTAGCATAATCTAGTTTCAATTAATAGTTTGATAATAGTAGTTTATAATCAAAAACCCAAAATTGTATGGAAGTGACATTTGGAACAATTACACAACTCTAGTCTACATAGATACTCGACTCCATTCCTAGCTCCCTGTGACAATCGATCCCGACCCTCATATCGGGTAAAAGCTATTGCGACCATCTCTTCCTACTTTTTAGTAGTGTAGAGTTGGCAGCGATCACTTTTTGGTGCTGTTGCTGGGGAACTAACGGTTTTGGCTATCCATTTAGTTAGTTTTGTGTATTGTTCTTCTTTCCTTCTTTGTTACTTACTTGTTTGTGTCATCACTCAGGTACCAACATGGCTTTAAACAACACTAATGATCCTCTTAGAAACGTGATAGCAGGGGAGGAGGTAGATGATCTTGAGCAAGATGAGGTGCCTCTTGCACCTCAAGGTCAACGGAGAGGCCGGAATGCTAATACTAATCCAAATGACAATATTCCTGACCCTCCCCCGGTACCTCCAAGAGTGGCTCCCAGAGTATTACCGAACCAGGGCTATGCAAGTGCTATTGTCCCACCCCGAATTCGGGCAGGCAACTTTCAGATAACCAATGTAATGTTGACTTTACTTGAGCAGTGTGGGTACTTCACGGGCGCTGCAAATCAAAATGGTTACAAACATCTCAAGGGGTTCGTAGATACATGCTGGGGGAGCAAACAGACGAATGTATCCGAGGACGCGTTGAGATTGAGACTTTTCCCGTTCTCACTTCGGGGAAAGGCATTGGATTGGCTCGAGAGACTCCCCAACCATTCCATCACAACTTGGGATGAGTTGGCAGATAAGTTTATTGCCAAATTCTTCTCTCCTAGTCATATGGCAGCAATTCGAGATGAAATATTAGCCTTCAAGCAAGAGCCAACGAAACCTTTACATAAGATTTGGGAGCAGTGTAGAACGATGGTGAAGGAGTGCCCAAATAATGATATGACCGAGGCCATGATCCAACAAACCTTCTACCAGGGCATAAATACTATAAATCAATGCATTGTTAACCAATTGGCCGGGGCAATTTTATGAAGCTTTCTTATGAGGAGGCATGTGATGTACTTGATGAAATGGCGGACACTTCTTCAGCATGGCAGAGTAGAGAAAATGTGCCTCAAGGTGACCCTACGGTTATCCATTTGCACAAGGAATTACATGATCACGGGCAAGCGATAGCTGAGCTTACTACTACGATGAATCAATTGGCTAAGGCATAGTAGCAACAAGTTCAGAATCCTCGCCAAGTGAATGCCATGGAGGGTGTTAGTATGCTTGTCAACAAGAGAAGGCAAATGAGGTAACAAAATCAAAGAAATTCTGAGCAATTTGTTAATGAATACGATGGGTGTCAAAATGATGGTTATGATGACCAAAGTTAAGAGGTACAATATGTCAACAACTATCAAGGCAATAGAGGCAACTCTTCAAACCAACAATGGCGACCCCAAGGAAATTGGGGCAATCAACAACAAAGTGGTGGCAATTGGAACAACAACCAAAACAACAATTGGAGTAATTAAAACAACAACCAAGGCAATTGGAATGGAAATAACAACAACTGGGGCAACAACAACAATCAAGGCTGGTGGAACAACAATGGAAACCAAGGCAACCGGGGGCAAGGTTTTCAAAGGCCCCTAGTGTACCAACAACCGAACAATCCACCCCCTTTCCCTTCTCAAGGTCCTAGTTCTTTTGGTAATGATATGGGTAGAATTGAAATGATGTTCGGGAAGATGATGAAGAGGAATGCGGATTCGGATGCACAGTTAGCTTCTCACAACACCTCTATCCGAAACTTGGAGGTGCAATTAGGGCAAATCTCTCAGTCATTGAATACTCGCCCGAAGGATGCTCTACCAAGTGATACGGTAGTTAACCCAAAGGGTGGGAACAATCATATTATGGCGGTCACAACAAGAAGTGGGAGAGGCGGTGATGTTAATGCCTCTAAGCAAAAACAAGTCGTGGATGATGATGTTGAGTTGCAAGATGACAAAGTCCCTTTGGTAGTTGAAGATGTGGTTGATGAAAATGTGAACAATGAAGTGAGGATTGATATTCAAGAAGTCGAGGTGGAAACCCAAAATGATGTGAACCCGTCTAGAGAATACATAATTGACATGCCGGAGCAGGTTATTCCTAAAGCCAAGGCTCCTTTGCCAAGACCACCTCCACCTTATCCTCAAAGGCTCGCGAAGCAAAAGAATGATAATAAGTTTAAAAAGTTCATTGACATGGTGAAGAGCTTATCTATTAATGTGCCTCTAGTGGAGGCACTTGAACAAATGTCGGGTTATGCAAAATTCATAAAAGACTTGGTTACAAAGAATCATTCGATGGATTGTAAAACTATAAAGATGACTCACCAAGTTAGTGCTATAGTGCATTCAATGGCCCCGAAGCTTGAAGATCCTAGTGCTTTCACCATTCCTTGCACCATTGGGAGTACGGATTTTGCCAAAGCTCTTTGTGACTTGGGAGCTAGTATCAATTTGATGCCTACTCGGTTTTCAAAACTTTGGGTATCGGGCAACCTAGGCCAACTTCAATGAGACTTCAAATGGCGGATCAATCGATAAGCGACCTTTGGGCATTATTGATGATGTGCTTGTCCGGGTGGACAAATTCACATTGCCGACCGACTTTGTGATTTTGGATTGTGAGGTGGACTATGAGGTTCCTATTATCTTGGACAGACCTTTCCTTGCTACGGGTAAGGCATTGGTTGATGTTGAAGCGGGTGAGCTCACTTTCCGAGTGGGAGATGAAAAGGTCATTTTTCATATTTGCAAATCTATGAAGCAACCCAATAGCACCGAGGTGTGCTCATTTGTAGACCTTGTCACAGTAGTGATTGTGGATGATACCAGTGTTATGATCAACGTGAAGATCCTCTTGAAGCAATGCTCTTGAACATGGATATCAATGATGATGCTAGTAGAGTGGAATGTGTCAATGCCCTACATGGGATGGGCTCTTATTCTTATGAGCCGAGGAAGCTATCTTTGGATCTTGAAAATCGGAAAACTCCACCAACAAAGCCATCAATTAAGGAAACACCAGTGTTGGAGTTGAATCCACTTCCTCCACACCTCAGGTATGAATTCTTGGGTTCAAATTATACTTTACCAGTTATTCTTTCTTCTTGCCTTACTAACATGCAGGTTGAGGTCACTTTGGCATTGCTTCAAAAGTGAAAAAGGGAAATTTGATGGACTTTAGCTGACATTCGGGGAATAAGCTCCGCATTGTGCATGCACAAAATCATCTTGGAGGAGGATGCAAAGCCTTCCTTGGAGCATCAAAGAAGATTAAAGGAGGCGATGCAAGAAGTGGTGAAGAAAGAGGTTATCAAGTGGTTAGACGCTGGTGTGGTTTATCCTATTTTTGACAGTTCTTGGACTTCTCCGGTGCAATATGTGCCGAAGAATGGTTGTATAACTGTGGTGACCAATGAAAATAATAAAATCATTCATACTCGCACGGTCACCAGGTGGAGAGTATGTATGGATTACCGGAAGCTAAACAAGGTGACCCGAAAAGATCATTTCCCATTGCCATTCCTTGACCAAATGCTAGATCGTCTTGCGGGGTGTGCTTTCTATTGCTTTTTGGATGGTTACTCAGGGTACAATCAAATTTTAATTGCCCCGAAGAACCAAGAGAAGACAAATTTTACATGTCCTTATGGTACATTCGCTTTCTCTCGAATGCTGTTCGGATTGTGTAATGCTCCGGCGACCTTCCAATGTTGCATGATGGCTATTTTCACCGACATGGTGGAAGATATCTTGGAGGTTTTCATGGATGATTTCAGCGTGGTTGGAGATTCTTTTGATGAGTGTCTGAAAAATTTGGATAGAGTATTGGCCCGGTGTGAAGACACCAACCTTGTTTTCAATTGGGAAAAGTGCCATTTTATGGTAGAAGAGGGTATAGTGTTGAGTCACAAAATCTTGAAGCGAGGAATTGAAGTGGATAAAGCCAAGATAGAGGTGATTCCGAGGCTTCCTCCCCCTACTTCTGTCAAAGGGGTGAGGAGTTTCCTTGGGCACGCAGGTTTTTACCGGAGGTTCATAAAGGATTTTTCTAAGGTGGTACACCCTTTGTGCAAGTTGCTAGATAAAGATGTGAAGTTCTTATTCGATGAGAGTTGTATGCAAGCATTCAAGCATCTCAAGCTCAAGTTGATTTCTACCCCCATCATTACTTCACCAAATTGGAGCTTGCCTTTCGAGCTCATGTGCGATGCTAGTGACATTGTGGTTGGGGCTGTTTTGGGCCAAAGGATCAACAAGATGTTTCATCCGGTGTACTACGCAAGCAAGACCATGAATGAGGCTCAAAGGAACTATACAGTCACCAAGAAAGAGTTGATGGTTATTGTGTTTGCTATGGAAAAGTTTCGACCTTACCTTATGGGGGCCAAAGTTATAGTGCACACCGATCATGCCGCCCTTAGGTATTTGATGACCAAGAAAAACTCCAAGGCGAGATTTATGAGATGGGTGTTACTTCTTCAAGAGTTTGATCTAGAAATTTTAGACCGCAAAGGTAGTGTGAATCAAGTGGCGGACCACTTGTCCCGTTTGGAGGAGGAGGAGAGGCCTTGTGATGGCCTTGAAATCAATGATTCATTTCCCGACGAACAACTCCTTGCAGTGTCAATGAAGGATATGCCATGGTTTGCCGATATTGCCAATTACCTTGTGACCGAAATAATCCCGTATGAGCTCTCTTCTAACCAAAGGAATAAGCTTAAGCGGGATAGTTTGGATATCTATCGGATGAACCATACTTGTTCAAGATTTGCACGGATGGTGTGATTCGTAGATATGTCCTGGAGGAATTACAACTGAGTATCTTAGAGGCTTGCCATTTTTCACCCTATGGTGGCCATCATGGTGGGGTGAGGACTGCCTCGAAAGTCCTTAGTTGTGGATTCTATTGGCCCACCTTGTTCAAAGATGAGGGCAATTTGGTAAAGAGGTATGATAAGTGCCAAAGAGCGGGCGAAATTTCAAAAAGGGATGAGATGCCTCTCAATACGATTCTAGAAGTGGTTATCTTTGATGTTTGGGGCATCGATTTCATGGGTCCATTTGTCAGCTCTTGTGGGAACACTTACATACTCATGGCAGTTGATTATGTCTCGAAATGGGTTGAAGTCGTGGATTTTCCTAACAATGAAGCCCGGAGTGTTGTGGCAATTCTTAAAAAGAGCATCTTCACAAGGTTTGGCACTCCTCGTGCGATTATTAGTGATGGGGGGTCTCACTTTTGCAATAAAGCTTTCGACACATTACTTTCCAAGTATGGTGTCAATCATAAGGTTTCGACCCCTTATCATCCTCAAGCTAGTGGTCAAGTGGAAGTCTTCAATAGAGAAATTAAAAGTATCTTGTCAAAGACGGTCAATGCAAATAGGACCGATTGGTCGAAGAAGTTGGATGACGCTCTATGGGCTTATCGGACGGCTTACAAAACTCCAATTGGGATGTCTCCGTATTGGTTGGTGTTTGGAAAAGCTTGTCATTTCCGGTTGAGTTAGAGCACAAGGCCGTGTGGGCTTTGAGGAAGTTGAATTTGGAATGGGATGTCGCTACAAATCTTCATGTTGAACAACTCAATGAGCTCGATGAGTTTAGATTCCATGCCTACTCAAGTTCATCCTTGTATAAGGACAAAATGAAGTACCTTCACGACAAATATGCTTGGGGTAAGGAGTTCAAGGATGGATATATGGTTCTCTTGTTCAATTCCCGATTATGTCTGTTTTCGGGTAAGCTCAAGTCAAAGTGGAGTGGGCCATTTGAAGTTGTGTTCGTGACCCCATTTGGTGCTCTTGATCTAAGGAACAAAAATGGTGAATTATTCAGAGTTAATGGGTACCGGGTCAAGCATTATCTTGGGAAATTTTATGACAGCCACGTGGTGGCACTTCTTCATCTAAAGTGATGTGCGGGTAACATGTGTCGTGCCGCGATGTTAAATCAAGCGCTTATTGGGAGGCAACCCATGTCTTTTTGTTCTTGTTTTCTTTGATTTTCTTTGTAGTGTAGGATTGATTTTTGAGCTAATTGGTTGTGAGATGTTGCATGGATTGTGTTGATGCAGTGCAAAACATGAGGACAAAAAAATTGAATAGTCTCTCAAGTTACCAGTGCGGCCACATTGCACTTTGTGAGGTCCGTACTGGTGAAGGCCAAGTGAGTTACTCTCTGAAGTTTGCCACCGTGGCCGCATTCCATTTAATGCGGACCACGGTGGACCTCCGCAGCCGTGGTCTGGTTTGTGCGGAACACGGAGGTTGCCTTCTCAGACTTCTTTTGAACAAAGCCAGCACGGTTCGCGGTCCGTTTTTTGCGGCCGCGCTGGTAGGTGAGGCTGGGTTGCACGTGTTTTTCTAAAAATGGACCTCAGGGGTCACCTCTTACCCTTTTCGAAAAATTGACTCTCAAATACCCAAAATCTACTGTTCATCAACTCTTTCACATAAATCATTGCTTTGATTGATTACTTGCATTCCATCATCACATCTGGTAACATTTCATTCATTTTTCTTTGTTTAATTTTATAATTTCATGTTATTTTCATGTTCATTAGCCTGTAGCTTCTTCTTTTTCCCGTAATCCTAAAATTTCTAGGTTAGTTTGGTGTAACTGTTAATCTTTGTGTTCTTTGTGAGTGTAATGAAATGGGTAATTGAGTAGGCACATTAATTAGGCAAAAACTTGTACTAATTGCAAGATTTGAGAACCCTAACTCAGTGCCCTGACTTGGCACCCTCCGCGGACCGCGGTCATCTTTGTGGGGTTCGCGGTGCTATGATGCGGTCCGCAGTAACAATTTGTGCGGACCGCAGTGAGGATTTTCAGGAAATTGACCTATTGCCCAGCGCGGCCACATTGCATTTTATATGGTCCGCGTTTGCCCACCGCGGCAGCGGTGCTACTATGTGCGGGCCTCAGTGGTTAGATTCAGAGAAGTGGTTTTCTAGACCCTGCCCCAACGCGGACCGCAATGGCTTTGTGCGGTCCGCGGTGCCCTCAATGCGGCCACACTCCTTTTTGTGCGGTCCGCGGTGCACTGTGTCTACAACATTTTCTGCAACTTTTGGACTTCTGTTCTGAAATTCATTTTCCACAACTGATTCACTTCTTGTGCTGATACTAACAAAGCTAGATGTTTGTGCTTGCTGACAATGGTCAAACAAAGAGGTAGAAGCACAAAACAACCCGGCCGAGGTGAGTCCTACCGGAGAGAGAAGCAAAGGTTGGTAAAACTCACTCCCCAGGCTAGAATAAACATAAAGAACATGAGGAAAGCAATTAAAGCGGCTGACAGATCCATTGACTACTTGGGGAGTGAGTACGAGCCCTCCCGAGAGATCTCTTTGGATTCAGTCCCACTATACATCCCGTATTCGAAGAGGGCCATACATAGAGAGACTCCTACCTCTTCCCCCGATGCTCAAGCTTCAGTCAACATTTCTTCTGGGTCATCTGAGAGCTCAACAGCATGTAGTAGGGATGAATACTCTACCTCTCCCACAACTTCAATATCTGGAGAGGGTGCTAGAGGTGATGAGGGAGATGAGGAAGTACTTGGGGGTGGTGTGCCTCAGGTTGGGGGTGTTGACTGGACTAGAAATCCCTCTATTTGAGAAGATAGATTCGTCAGCCAGGTGGCGTTCCACAAGTTTAGGGAATGGTGGCCACTACGGAAGTTGATTCTTGCGAGGAGTTTTATTGACAGAGACCTGCTGCCCCTACACCCCAATGTGCATAGACAGTTTCGAGCTCGAGTACGTTGGGCACTTTATAGATGATTGTGTGAAGGCGAATGAGCACATGGTCAAGGAGTTTTATAGCAATGTGGCCCACATCTTGAAGGGCACCAAAGTGACCAAGGTGCGAAATAAAAATGTGGTGTTTACCGGGAAGGCGCTGAATGAATACCTAGGCTTCAATGAAGAAGATGAGTCCCTTTACAATGAAAAGTTGGTAATGGGCGAGGAGGTTCGTCCGTGGTTAGCTTCATACCTGGCAATCCCAGGCACTGTTCCAGAGTGGTTGACAGCAGGGGCCAAAATCCTTTGGAGAACCTTTAACTTCGAGGCTAGGGGTGGTTGACTTTTGTGTGCAGTCGGCTTGACCCCACTACCCATGATCAGACTATTCCACTTGCCCGGGCTGTTCTTCTTGCATCTATTATGGCGGGATACCCTATCAATGTGGGCAATGTGATGTCCCGCATCATTTCTGCAGTGGGGGTTGAGCATGACCGGAACTACCCTTTTCCCAACACCCTCACTATGTATTTCCGGGACCTGAAGGTGGAGAAGAGACCTTTTGACATCAAGGTCAAACTTGTGGCTCCGTTTTCATGGTATAGTTTGAAGGGGTTAGACAACCCCAAGGACAAGAATTACAAGCCGTCTGCTTCTGCCCCAACTGGCCAGTCTAAAGAGCTGGTTGCGGTAGAGCCCTCCACTGAGCCAGCCTCCACAATTGCTTACATGCCTCCCGGACCTTCCACTACTGCTGGTCCCTCTACTTCAGCTGGCCCGAGGATTCCATCTTCCCGGGACCATCCTATCACTGCCCACTAGCTAAGTCAAACACTTCATAACTTGAACAACTAGATGTCAGCTGCGTTATCCAAGTTGTCCACCTTGACTTCTACCATTGCGGCTCAGTCGGCACCGTAACGAGCACAGATTCCACAGTCCATTGAGGATACATTGAAGAAGATCCTGGAGAACTAGGAAAAGATCATTAGTACTCAGGGTGCCTTGGCTAAGGCAGTGGATTCACACGGCAAGGCCCTGAAGGAGCTTGCCAGGGAGCAGAAGAAGCTGCGCAAAACACGGGCTTCCAAGGAGTCTGTTAAGGAGCTTAGAGAGGATGTGGACAAACTAAAGGCATACCAGCTACCTTTAGATTTGCTATTTGAGGATCCAGCTCCAGCAGCAGTACCAGCAGCAGAGCCACAACAGGAGCAGGCACAGAGGCTTCCAAATAAGAAGAGGAAGCTCCCTAGTGCAGATGAGGCCATCATGCAGTTGACGGACCCACCGGAGGCCTCTTCCAGTCAGCCACAAGATGTACATGATATACAGCCTGTCCAGGTCCAGGCCCCAATCCCAGCAGCTGAGCAGCAGGATACCGAGAACCAATCAGAGGTTCCCGCGCATACAGAGGACCTGGTGACCACTGATGATCCTATGCAAACGGACACGACTTATGGAGTCCTCATATCATTTCCTTATACTTTTTGGTGCTTATTTGTTTAGTTGGTATTGGGGACAATGCCAACTTTTATTTGAGGGGGTGCATCGTACATTTTATTTTTGGATGATTGTACATATATACTGATTTAGTTTATGCCTTTTTGATTTTCTATTGGTCTGTATATAACTTTACATTTAGCTACTTTTATCTCATTTTTATCTTCCCTTTGGTCTGTATATAAAGTTATATTATTGTATATATTCATCCCCCGTTGTATATTCAAATCCCCTATTGTACATATTCGTTCTATTTTCTATTTTCGTAAAAAAAATTCGTTTTTAGCTTCTTAGATAGGCTCGTAGCTTTTTGTTTCGTTTTTGGCGCTTTCAATAAGCCTTTGGTTTTCTTAATGCTACGGTTCTTTCCAAAGGTGGAGTATTGTGTGAATCGGGTGACTCTTCCCGATGATGGATGGCGTGACAACCTTCTTATGGGTTTGAGTCCGTTTTTGTTTTTATTTTTGGTAGCTTGTAGTTAAGGGTACCTCAAGCAAAGCTTCACTTAGACCTAACACATTTGCCTTTGATCCCATGGTCAAAGACAAGTTGTTGTGTTTAGGATGGTGAAAGTCGTGACCTTGAGACTCTTGTGTTGACCAAACAATCATCATGTGGTCTTTCGGGACTATTGTGTGCTCAATCGTGTCTAAGGTTGTTGTGGCCCCCTGACTTTATGTCTTTAGCAATCCTTGAGCTTGTGTGGTGAGAAATCGAATTGTGAGTCCAAGTCCCGAGCTAATGGTCTAGAACTTGCCTTGAATGTCTGTTGAGGCGAAATCTTGAGTGAAATTTGGCTTGAGAAGTGATTATAGGCTCTCCTTGATCCAAATAATAGTTGAACAATTCCATAGCCCACCAATGATAGAATCCCTAGTTAACCCTTTTGAGCCTTAAACCGTTTTCTTTCAAGAACCAATACTATAAGCCTATACCCGTTCTAAAATGTACCCTCTCTTGGCACCCGATCTTTCCTTGAGCAATGGTAAAAGTCTAAGTTTGGGGGGAGAGACGAGAAAGGGAACAAAGTGGTAAAAGGTACAAAAGAGAAAAAAAGGAAGGCAATGAAAAAGAAAATAAAAAGACAAAAAGAAATCCCAATATGAAAAAGAATAAAAAGGGATTCAATAAAAACAAAAGAGAAAAAAGTGTGGAAAAAATTTGAAAAAGGAGAAACGCTTTGAAGTGCATAAGAAAGAGTGACATTATGTCTCTCTAACCCCTTAAAAAGAATTGAGATACTCAAAGAGTCAAGAGAATTATGCCAAATGAATCAAAAGAAGTGCTTAAGGGAAGATGGAACCCATTTAGAACAAAAACTTTTCCTACCCTGAACCAAAAGCCTTCACATTGACTCCTCAAAAGCCCTATCTGATCTTAAGTTAAATGACGTTTACATTAGTGGATACTTACATGAGGGGCACACATATGGTACTTAGAGCCAGACTTGTGGCCTTTCCTTGAGAGAGATGAGTGAATTCCCATTAACCTCGGTTTGTGTGCTAATACTTTAAAAGGTGAGGTTTGCTTAGGGAGAGTTGAGGATGTGTGAGTTTGGGTTCCACAATGACCAAAGTAATTGAAAGAGTTATTTGATATAATGAGTCAACTCTTGATGCTCTTGTGTCACACTTGATCCATAGTTTTTCAAAGTTTAGATGTTGTTAATGATTTATTCGTATTGAGGGCAATTGTTAGTCCCAATTGATGCTTGTTGAGGTTACTTTAGGATAGTTGGAAATACTTGGATTTTCTCTTAAGGGGTGAGTCTTATTTTGTTTGCTTGAGGACAAGCAAAGGCTTAAGTTTGGGGGAGTTGATAAGTAGAGATTTTAACGAGTTTCATGCTCCTTCTTGCCTATGCTTTGATTATAAATTGTTACAAAATAATCCCAAAAGGCTCATAAGTTGTGCTTGATTGCAGGTTTGATTGACAAAGTGACGAAATGTCAAAGTCGGCTCAAAAGGAGTGAAACCTGCTCAAGTATTAAAGACAAAGTAAACTGAGGGCAAACAAGCCTAGTGCGGACCGCACAAAGTCGAATATGGCCGCACTAGGTGATTCAAAGAGATGGCAAAACCAGGCTTCAGGCAATGCGGCAGCAGTCCACATTGGAGGGTCCACAGTGAAGGTTATGCGGCCGCACTGCCTTTTTATGCGGTCCACGGAAGAGAGATTCAGAGAGATGGAAAATGCTAAAGTTCAAGCCATGCGGTCCGCGGTCATGATTGTGTGGACCGCGCCAGTTGCCTCCTCAGCCGCGGTCCATTCTACGCGGTTCGTGGAGACCAAGTTTAGAGAGCCCATAATTGAAGTCCAAGAGCCTAGTGCGGCCGCAGTACATTTTATGCGCCCCGCACTGACCCTGTAGGGGTATTTTTGTCCAGGTTTTCCAGCCTAGTATAAATAGAACATTATACCATTTTTAAGTCATCTGATATATCTAGAACTTAGCTGCGCTCGTGGGATCCTCATCTATAGCCATTTTTGGCATCTTAGCTTCAAATTAACAATAGATTCTTGTATTTTAATTTAGCATTTAATTAATATGCCTTGTTCTTCATCTATTTCTCTATTTTCTCTTTCAAGCATGAGTAGCTAAACCCATTAGCTATGGTTATGGCTCAACCCTAGTGTGGGTAATTGATGGGTGTTGCCATCTATTGTTAGATTGACTATGGGTGTTTGTTATTTGGGTCAATTTTATGGTTTAGTCTATGAATTGGTGGTTGCAAACACTGGTTTGTACTAAGTTGACTTGGTTCTTCTTGAGAAAGAGAGCCTAAGTCTCCAAAATTGACCCAAAAAGGAATTGGGATGGACTCAAGAGAATTGATAGTCCCAATTAAAGGGTTAAACCTCGAGAGAGTAATTACCCAACTTAAACCCTAGTTGCTTGAGCTAATTTGCCTACCCATTTGATGTCGAGAGAGTCAATTGGGCAAAATCACTCTCTCTACCAAGAAGTGTGAGAGTGGTTAAAATTGTGCAACGATTATAGCTTAAGCCCCAATTATGTCAATCAAACCTTAGTAACATCTACCCGTCAATTAGCCACCTAGGTAATGTCACGACCCTAGTGCCCTTCTTCCTATTAGATACAATTTAGCAATTATCTCGTAGCATAATTAGTTTCAATTAATAGTTTGATAATAGTAGTTTATAATCAAAAACCCAAAAATGTATGGAAGTGACATTTGGAACAATTACACAACTCTAGTCTAGATAGATACTCGACTCCATTCCTAGCTCCCTATGGAAATCGATCCCGACCCTCATATCGGGTAAAAGCTATTGCGACCCTCTCTTCCTACTTTTTAGTAGTGTGGAGTTGGCAGCGATCAGTGCCCTCAGTTGCAGTTTGTCATGGTAGGGGTTATGTGAGTCGCCCCATTCATTCAGATCTTCCAGCCGCGAATGGTATTCCAGCTCCTCCTAGACCTCAAAAGACTTATTATGCACCTCTAGTATCTAGTGTGCCTCCTGCACGGGGTGGTATCAACGGTTATTCCAGCAGACCTGGCTCGAGCCAGTCATAGTTGCCACATCCTCCCAAAGCTTATTTTAAGTGTGGCGACACTCGCCATTTGGTGAGGGATTACCCCAGGCATAGGAGGGGTGCACCTCCACAGACTTCTCAGCCATAGTGTGCTCCACAGGGTTCCTAGGCTATAATTACGGCACCAACTGCCACTCCACCTGCTCAGCCAGCTCGAGGTGAAGGTCAGAGAGGTAGAGGTCACCCTAGAAGGGGAGGGCAAGCCAAGCCAGATACTATGCCTTTTGTGCTCGTACAGAGGCTGTTACTTCTGATTCTGTCATTATAGGTATTGTTTCGGTCTGTCATAAAGATGTATTGGTTCTATTCGATCTAGGCTTCATTTATTCCTATGCGTCCTCTTATTTTGCCCCGTATTTGGGTGTATTTGAGTTCCTTTGTTTATGTGTCTACTCCTGTAGGAGATTCTCTTATTTTGGACCGCGTTTATCGGTCGTGTTTGATTACTCTTAGTGGTTTTGAGACCAAAGTCGATTTATTATTGCTCAACATGGTAGATTTTGATTTTATCTTGGGAATGGACTGGTTGTTGCCCCATTATGCTATTCTTGATTGTTACGCCAAGATTGTAATACTGGCTATGCCAGGTTTACCACGGTTAGAGTGGAGTTGTACCTTAGATTACACTTCCAGCCAAATTATTTCATTTCTTAAAGCTCAGCGAATGGTTGAGAAGGGGTATGATGCGTATCTAGCCTATGTGAGAGATGTCAATATTAATACCCCTACAATTAAATCAGTCCCAGTAGAGAGGGATTTCCCTAATGTGTTTCCAGCTAATCTTTCAGGCATGCTATCCGATAGAGATATTTATTTTGGCATTGATTTGTTTCCGGGAACTCAGCCCATCTCTATTCCTCCTTATTGTATGGCCACTCTTGAGTTGAAAGAGTTGAACGAACAATTATAGGAATTACTTGATAAGCGCTTCATTCGTCCCAGTTTGTCGCCTTGGGATGTTCCTGTCTTGTTTGTGAAGAAAAATGATGGTTCTATGTGTATGTGCATTGATTATCGCCAGTTGAACTGAGTTACAATGAAGAATTGATATCCTTTGCCTCGTATTGATGACCTGTTTGATCAACTACAGGGTGTCCGAGTATTTTCCAAGATTGATTTGTGTTCAAGTTATAACCACTTGAAGATTCGGGAGCCAGATATCCTGAAGACTACTTTCGGGACTCGTATAGTCATTACGAGTTCCTTGTGATGTCATTTGGACTGACCAATGCCCCAACAACATTTATGCATTTGATGCACAATGTATTTCGGCCCTATCTTGATTCATTCATCATTGTCTTTGTTGACGATATTCTAGTGTACTCCTGGAGTCGGGAAGAGCATGAGTAGCACCCGAGGACTGTGCTTCAGACCTTGAGAGAGAAGAAATTATATGCAAAGTTCTCAAAATGTGAGTTCTGGTTGGATTCTGTGGCATTTTTGCGTCACGTGGTGTCGAGTGAAAGGATCAAGGTAGATTCGAAGAAAGTGTAAGTGGTGTAGAGTTGGTCCATACCATCCTCAGCTACTGGATTCGGAGTTTCCTTAGTTTGGCAGAGTATTACCGTCGATTTGTTGAGGGATTCTCATCTATTGCAGCACCTTGACCAGGCTGAACCAGAAGGGTGCTCCGTTCAGGTGGATGGAGGAATGTGAGGAGATCTTTCAAAAGCTCAAGACAACTTTGACTATAACACCATTATTGGTATTGCCTTAAGGTTCGGGGTCTTATACAGTTTTATTATGATGCATCACGAGTTGGCCTCGACGCGATATTGATGCAGGACCGTAGGGTGATTGCCTACGCATCCAGATAGTTGAAGGTACATGAAAAGAAATATCCTTTTCACGACCTTGAGTTAACAACTATTGTTCATGACATGAAGATTTGGAGGCACTATTTGTACGGTGTCTCTTGTGAGATCTACACTGATCACCAGAGTTTGCAACATTTGCTCAAGCAAAAGGATCTTAATTTGCATCAGAAGAGGTGGTTAGAGCCGCTTAAGGATTATGATATCACCATTTTGTACCACCCTGGGAAGGCCAATGTGGTGGCCGATGTTTTGATTCATGGGGCAGAGAGTTTGGGGAGTTTAGCATATCTACCAGCAGCAGAGAGTCCCATAGCGTTGGATGTTCAGGCCTTAGCCAATCAGTTTGTGAGATTGGATATTTGTGAGCTAAGTCAAGTATTGGCTTGTGTGGCCTTTCAGTCTTCTCTTTATGATCGTATTAGGGAGCGTCAGTATGATGACCTCCATCTACTTGTCCTGAAGGACACGTCTAGTGCAGTGATGCTAAGGAGGTTACTATAGGGGATGATGGTGCATAAAGGATGCATGACAAACTATATGTGCCTAATGTTAATGGCTTACGTGAGTTGATTCTTCAGGAGGCTCATAGCTCGCGGTACTCTATTCATCCGGGTGCCACAAAGATGTATTAGGACTTGAGGCAACATTACTAGTGGAGGAGGATGAAGAAATACATAGTGGAGTATGTTGCTCAGTGCCTAAATCGCCAACAGGTGAAGTATAAGCATCATCGACCGGGTGGATTGCTTCAGAAGTTAGAGATTCCGGAGTGGAAATGAGAGCGGATCACTATAGATTTCGTTATTGGGTTCCCATGGACTCAGCGGAAGTTTGATGCAGTTTGGGTGATTGTGGATAGGTTGACCAAATCAGCTCATTTCCTTTTTGTGATGACTACCTATTCTTCTGAGCAGCTAGCTCGAGTTTATATCCGTGAGATTGTCAAACATCATGGTGTACCGGTATCTATCTTCTCTGACCAGGGTACACAGTTTACGTCACGGTTATGGAGAGCCGTACAACATGAGTTGGGTACTCGGGTGGAGTTGAGCATAGCATTTCACCCTTAGACGGACAGACAGTCCGAGCGCACTATTCAATTTTTTGAGGATATGCTCCGTGCGTATGTGATGGAGTTTGGAGGTTCTTGGGATCAGTTCTTGCCACTTGTGGAGTTTGGCTACAACAACAGTTATCAGTCTAGCATTCAAATGGCACTGTCTGAGGCTCTATATGGTAGGCAGTGTCAGTCCCCAGTGGGTTGGTTCGAGCCGGACGAGGCCAGATTATTGGGTACAAACTTAGTTTAGGATGCCTTGGAGAAGGTTAAGGTGGTTCAGGATAGACTTCGCACAGCCCAGTCCAAACAAAAGAGTTATGTGGACCGGAAGGTTCGCGATGTTGCATTCATGGTTGGAGAGTGGGTCTTACTGTGAGTTTTGCCTATGAAAGGCGTTATGAGGTTCAGAAAGAGGGGCAAGCTGAGCCCAAGGTTTATTGGTCCCTTTGAGGTGTTGCGGCGAGTTGGGGAGGTTGCTTATAAGCTTGTATTACCTCCCAGCTTAGCAAGAGTTCATCTGGTATTTCATGCTACAGACTGATTGAGCTTGGTTCGAGGTTAGTGGCTTGCCTAACCTTGTGTGGGGGAACTCCCCTTAGGATTTGGTACTGTTTTGATATGCGAGCACCGTGTCCGTGAGGTAACAAGAACGTACACGGTCTATTTGATGTAAAACTCCATTTTCACTAAGTCGTAACCTGTTTCTCCTTATCGAAACTACACTAGCATATATAGCTATCCTGTTTAGTCTAGAATAATATGTTTACGTGTTTTAACTGCCTATCTAAAATCTGTGCAGCATATTTAGTGAAATTACCTACTTTCCTTGACTTGAATTTAATCTAAACTGTAGGTTTTCTTGTTGTAACTGTCATTTCTATTGGTTGGGCTGCATATTTACTTTGGGACTACAGAACGGTATTCCGGGAGATCCCCCTATACTGTATATTTACTTTGAGACTATGGAACGGTATTTTAGGAGATCCCCCTGTATTGCATATTTACTTTGGGACTACGGAACGGTATTCCGAGAGATCCCTCTACACATTTACGTTTGGGACTACGAGACGACATCTCAGGAGATCCCATGTTGTTAACTCTTTGTTCTGAACAGTTGTGTTTCCATGATTCTATTCCTGTTAGATTTCCGTATTTATTTTGATTGTGATATCTTATTCTGTCTTATTTCATTATATTTATACCAGTAGGGCCTTGACCTGATCTTGTCACTACTCGATCGAGGTTAAGCTTGGTACTTACTGGGTACCGTTGTGGTGTACTCATGCCTTTTCCTGCACATATTTTTCATGTGCAGATCCAGATACCGCTTACCAGCCGCATTACCAGTGAGGTGGGACAGATATACCTCCGTAGGCCTTGGAGTCCCTATCTACTCTTCCCCATGTCAAATGCTTCTTGTATTTTCTTCTTTTATTAGAATCCAGAGTATAGAAGTATTGTTCCTTTATGTATCTTGTGACTTGCAATATTCCGGGTTTAGAGAGAGTTTATGTACACTTCGTGTCACGACACAATTCCATTATAGGTCGTGATGGCGCCCAACACCGTTGTTAGGACAACCAACACCGATCAACTAAAGTTTTCCCATTTAAATAAATTATTAAGTAGTAACATTTTCTTATTTGTTAAAAAGATTTAGAAATTTGCAAGTGAAACATAAATATACGGAAGCAATAAGTACTAATCAGAATCATGTAAGAAAACCCAAAATCATAAGTCTATTGTGATTGTGCCAAGACCTGGTGTCGCAAGTGTGTGGGCAATCTAGTAGAATATACAAAATATTACTGCTAGCCTACTGTCTGAGAGGAAATAAACAGAAAAGTAAAACATAAGGAAGACTCCAACTGCTGCAGAACAACTCGGAAGGCAGCTCACCGTGAAGTGTCGAATACACGCGCAAGACGGGTAACTAGATGCACCTGCCTCAGGTCATGTACAATTAACTACAGAAGTGTAGTATGAGTACATAAACAACATGTACCCTGTAAGTATCCAGTCTAACCTCGAAGAAGTAGTGATGAGGGGTTGGCTTAGACACTTACAATAATATAATTAAAGTGTTATGCTAAGCATGGATATCCCGACAATACTGAAAACTCAATAACAGAAAGTGATAAGTTCTTCCACAAATATAATTCCGATTTCAGTCATATCATTTAACAACTTACATTTCAAGGCATTTAAGCAGTACAAATCACGGAGAGATCTAAATAATTGACATGCACAAATTATGCCGAGGTCGTACGACCCGGTCCAACATAAATTAAATTGTGCACTGCCAGAGAGTCGAACGACGCGAACCATAGATGCATCTATTTACTGCCGAAGTACTCAGCCCGATCCAAACAATTATTTTCACGAAAACACAAGTTTCTCATTTATAGTCAAGTATCTCATACAAACCTTCAAGTAAGTGAATTTAACCTTGTACACTTCTTTTAATAAATCTCTAACATGACTTAAGTGATTATATTAGCAAGTAAGGGCGCAAACATTCCAAATATAGCATGATATGAGTAGGGGTGTTTGTCGGTCGGTACGGTATTTAGACATTTCTATTCGGTATTTTCAGTATTCGGTTTCTTAAAATCCTATACCAATACCATACCTAATTAAATTCGGTATGGTTCGGTTTTTCTCCTTTCGGTTTTGGTTTAGGTGGTTTGGTAACTTCGGTTTATTCGGTTTGAATACTAACTAGTGCATAGAGCCATACACTCTAATATTATTAATTAAAGTACTCAAAAATACAAAACTAAAAATATTTGTTGACAAAAAATTTGTCCAAAACAAGCAAATATCGACCCAAATAGAGAAAATTGTACATAAAAGAATATTTGGTCATTAGAAATGTCTTCTTACTTGTTTAGAGTTAATTGATGAACTTTGAAAAGAAAGGAAAGTAAAATTTTAGATTTTTTATATTTATGTTATAATTGATAATATATGTTTTATGTAATATAATATATATTTCGGTACGATATCGGTATTTCGGTATTTTATTTTAAAATACCAAATAGCATACCTAATACCAATTTTTTTTAAAATTTAAACCAAATACCAAAATACCGTATACCGAATACCAAAATTTTCAGTTTTGGTACGGTAATTCGGTATTTACCAAATTATGCCCAGCCCTAGATATGAGCCCTAAACTACCCGGACAATAGCATAATAGTGGCTACGTACAGACTCTCGTCACCTCGTACGTACGTAGCCACCACAAATAGGTACAAACATTTATTCAATTAACCTATGAGGTTAATTCCCTCTTACAAGATTAGAAAGGAGACTTTCCTCGTCTCAAAGCCTACTTCGCAAATTCAAGATTGCGCTCAACCTCCAAATTTGATGTCAAATGACTCGAAACTAATCAAACATTACATAAAATAATCAATTTATGCTTAAAGGTTTACATTTATGCTATTAAAAGGATTACCCAACCCAAATTGCAAGATTCCCAAAATTCACCCCCGGGCCCACATTCTCGGATTCCATAATTTTTTGAAGAAAGTTGTTACCCATAACCTTAGGAACATAAATATATGACTTTCACTAAGTTTTATAATTAATTTTGTGGTCAAATCTCATTTTTATCAAAAATAT
This sequence comes from Nicotiana sylvestris, assembly GCF_000393655.2. Classification (NCBI taxonomy): domain Eukaryota; kingdom Viridiplantae; phylum Streptophyta; class Magnoliopsida; order Solanales; family Solanaceae; genus Nicotiana; species Nicotiana sylvestris. The sequence goes on from NC_091058.1 coordinate 64,027,443, forward strand.
AGGTTTTCCTCTAAACCCTTGGTTTTCACTAATTTTTACATGCTAATCTACCCATAGTCCAGGTATTTAAGTCACAGTAGAAATTACTTACCTCCAAAATCTAGGTGAAAACCCCTCTCAAGAAGCTCCAAAAATTGCCAAGAAGTGAGTGAAAATGTGTAAAAATGGCTTAATCCCGTATTAAATGAAGGACAGTGCCTCAGCGATTTTCGCATCTGCGATCCCGCTTCTGCAGATAAGGAGGTCGCATCTGCAGAAAAGCCCTGGGGTGACTAGGTCGCATCTGCATTCGGGTAACCATTTCTGCATTCCCGCATCTACGGAACCTGGGCTTCCCTTCCTTGGCTGCTGCTGCGATGCCTGGTCCGCACCTACGAGCTCTCACCTGCAGCTGACCAACCGCAGGTGCAGTTATAACAGATTTGGGGCCTTTAGCTGGTTGTTCCAAATTCCCAACTTGGTCCGAGCCTTGTCCTATTGACTCTTGGAATGCCTGAAACAACATTAAAGCTAAGAATCACACCTCAAAACCAATTGAATCAAACTTATGAACTTCAAGTTCTTCAATTTACTTCCAATGCGACGAAACATACTTATGCTACTCGGAATGACACCAAATTTTGCGTTCAAGTCTTAAATGACATTACAAAACTATTACCTGTCCCAAAATTCAGTTTGGACCTCGATATCACCAAAACTCGCTCCAAATCAGATTTAAAGAACTTTTAAAACCTTCAAGAACAAACTATCACTATTAGGTGCCTATACGCTCCTGGGTCATTCAAAACCCAATCGGAACATACGTCCAAGTCCAAAATCATCATACAAACCTATTGGAATCATAAAATCCCTATTTCGAGGCCGTTTACTCAAAATGTTGACCAAAGTCAAACTTGGCCTTTTAAGCCATCATTAAGGAACAAAGTGTTCCGATTTCAACCCAAACTCTTCCAAATTCTGAACTACTCATCCCCGTAAGTCATAAATCAGTAAAAATAAGTACATGAAGTCTTATTTATGGGAACGGGGTTCTAGAAGGTAAAACCACCGGTCGGGTTGTTAAATTCTCCACCTCTTAACAAACGTTCGTCCTCGAACGTGTTTAGATTCATAACTGAAGTGCTAAATAAGTGTGGATATCTGCTCTGCTTGTCCTCCTCGGACTCCCAGGTCACCTCCTCGACTGGTTGGCTCCTCCACTGGAGCTTTACTGTGGAAATCCTCTTGGACCTCAACTAGCGATCCTGTCTAGCAATAGTGACAACTAGCTCTTCCTCATAACCGAATCTCTCATCTAGTTGAATAGTGTTGAAGTCTAACATATGTGACAAGTCGGCATGATACTTCCGTAGAATAGACACATAGAATACCGGATGAACCCGGGATAGGCTGGGAGGTAAATCAAGCTCATAAAGCAACCTCCCCCAACTCGCCTCAACACCTCAAATAGGCCTATAAACCTGGAGCTTAGCTTGACCTTCTTCCTGAATCTCATAATACCCTTTATCGGCGAGACTTTCAAGAGAACCTTCTCACTGACCATGAATGATACGTCACGCGCCTTCTGATCCGCGTAAATCTTCTGTTTGGATTGTGTTGTGCGAAGCTGCACCTGAATTAACTTAACCTTTTCCAAGGCATCCTTCACCAAATCAGTATCATATAACTTATCCTCGCCAGGATAAAAACACCTGCTGGGAGAACGCCGCCGCTGACCATATAAAGCCTCAAATGGAGCCATCTCGATGTTGGACCGATAACTGTTGTTGTAAGAAAACTCGGCCAAAGGCAAGAACTGGTCCCACTGCCCTCCAAAGTCAATCACACATGCTCTAAGCATGTCTTCTAGGATCTGAACTGTCCGCTCTGACTACCTGTCAGTCTTTGGATGAAATACTATGCTGAGCTCTACACGTGTCCCCAACTCACTCTGTACGGCTCTCCATAAATGTTAAGAGAACTGAGGGCCTCTATCTGATATAATGGAAACAGGCATACCATGCAACCGGACTATCTCCCGAATATAAATTTGGGCCAATTTTTCTAAAGTATAGGTAGTTACAACCGGAATGAAGTGTGCCAACTTGGTTAACGTATCGACAATAACCCAAACTGCATCAAACTTCCGCAAGGTCTGCGGCAACCCAGCTACAAAGTCCATAATAATGCGCTTCCATTTCCACTCAGGTATAGTCATTTGCTAAAGTAGGCCACCTGGCCTCTGGTATTCATACTTGACCTGCTGGCAATTTAGGCACCTAGCTACATACTCCACTATGTCTTTCTTCATCCGCTGCTACCAGTAATGTTATCTCAGGTCCCGATACATCTTCGTAGCACCTGGATGAATAGAATACCGAGAACTGTATACCTTCTCTAGAATCCTCTCTCTCAAGACATCGACATTAGGAACACATAGGCAACCCTAGAGTCGCAGAACGCCATCCTCGCCCATAGAAACCTCCTTGGCACCACCCTGTAGTACCGTCTCTGTGAGGACTGCCAAATGCGGGTCATCAAATTGTCGAGCCTTGATCTGCTCCAATAGTAAAAACTGGGCAACAAAACATGAAAAACTTGGCTGGGCTCTGAAATGTCTAACCTCACAAGTCTGTTAGGCAAAGACTGAATGTCCAAAGCTAGTGGCCTCTCCTCTACTGAAATGAATGCCAAGCTACCTATACTCTATGTCTTCCTACTTAAGGCATCCACGAATATATTTGCCTTGCTCGGATGATAAAGAATTGTGATGTCATAATCCTTCAGTAACTCAATCCATCTGCGCTGCCTCAAATTGAGATCCCTTTGCTTGAACAATTGCTGTAAGTTGTGATGATTAGTGTAAACCTCACATGACACCCCGTACAGATAATGCCTCTAGATTTTAAGAGCATGAACAATCGCGGATAACTCTAGATCGTGAACAGGGTAATTCTTCTCTTGAATCTTCAGCTGACGTGATGCATATGCAATAACTCTCCCCTCCTGCATCAATATACAACCCAAGCCAATGCGTGAAGTATTACAATAAACCGTATACATCCTCGAACTGGAAGGCAACACTAGAACTAGTACTGTAGTCAAAGCTGTCTTGAGCTTCTGAAAGTTTGCCTCACAATCATCGGACCAACGGAACAGAGCACCCTTTTTGGTCAATCTAGTCAGAGGTGTTACAATGGTTGAAAAACCATGCACAAACCGGCGATAATAACCTACTAATCCCAGGAAACTCCTAATCTCAGTCACCGATGTGGGACGTGACCAACTCTGAACTGCCTCAATCTTCTCGAGATCCTCCTTAATACCCTCTCTTGATACAACATGCCCCAAGAATGCCACAAACTCTAGCCAAAACTCTCACTTGGAGAACTTAGTATATAGCTTCTATTCTTGCAATATCTGAAGCACCACTCTCAAATGTTGCTCCTGCTCCCCCAGGTTACGTGAGTAAATCAAGATGTCATCAATGAAGACAATAACAAAGGAATCAATATAAGGCATAAACACTCTATTCATCAAATCCATGAACACCGGTGGGGCATTAGTCAAGCTGAAGGACATCACCAGAAACTCATAATGGCCATATCTAGTACGGAAAGAAGTCTTCGGGACATCTGAGTCTCGAATCTTCAGCTGATGATACCCTGATCTCAAGTCGATCTTAGAGAGCACCCTAGCAATCTGCAACTGGTCAAACAAATCATCAATGCACGGCAACAGGTACTTGTTCTTGATGGTGACTTTGTTCAACTGGCAGTAATCAATGCGCATCGGCATAGTCCCATATTTCTTCTTCACAAATAACACTGGTGTGCCCCAAGGTAATACGCTTGGTCTCACAAACCCCTTTGCTAACAACTCCTCAAGCTGCTCCTTCAACTCCTTCAACTCCTTCATCTCTTTCAGATCCATGCGGTACAGCGGGATAGATATAGGTTGGGTACCTGGAGCCAAGTCAATACGAAAATCGGTATCATGATCTGGCTGCATGCTTGGAAAGTCAGAAGGGAACACATCGACAAATTCCCGGACTATTGGCAGTGAATAAATCGTCGGAGACTTTGCGATGGTATCCCGAACATAGGCTAGATACGCTAAACAACCCTTCTCGACCATATGTCGAGCCTTCAGAAAAGAGATAACTCGACTAGATGTACTAATGGAGGAACCCTTCCACTCCAATATCGGCAACTCTAGAATTACTAAAGTAATAGTCTTGGCATGGCAATCAAGGATGGCGTGATATGGGGATAACCAATCCATGTTGGATGACCTCAAAGTCGGTCAAATCAAGTAACAGAAGGTCCGTTCTAGTCTCGTAACCACAGAATGTGACCACACATGACCGGTAGATTCAATCCACAACCACAGAATCGCTCATAGGAGTGGATACATAAATAGGAGTACCCAAGGACTCGCGATGAACATCCAGGAAATGAGCAAATAGATATGATACATATGAATAGGTAGACTCTGGATTAAATAATACTAAAGCATCCCTACCACAAACGGAAATAATACTTGCGATCATAGCATTTGAGGCCAATGCATCTGGTCTGGCTGGAAAAACATAGAATCTAGCCAGAGCGCCGACTGGATGGCCTCCACCTGACTGAGTAATAGCTAACTGACCTCCCCTTGTCTGGCCTCCACCTCTAGGATGGCCCCTACCATCCTTCCCTCTGCCTCTGAGCGGCCGGATAACCGGTGCTGAAATTATAGGCTGCTGGCCTTACTGCACTGCCTTGCCCCAAAGCCTGGGGCAGAATCTCCTCATGTGACTGAGATCTTTGCACTCGAAACAGCCCCTCGGTGCGGTGATTTGCTGCCCTAATGTCTGACCCTGATGGCATGTAGACCTAGTGGAAGAAGCTTAAATAATCGGTGGGCAGTATGAACTCTCCGGCATGGCACTAAAATAGGAGCTGGAATCACCCTGGTGGCTAGAGTGCCCACTGGAAGAACCCTGGATGGCTGGTGGGCGGTAAGAACTCTCTAGTATGGCGCTGAAATAGGGTTGCGTCGGAGCACCCCGAGGTGGTGGTGGTGCTGAATATGTTGGGCCTGCTAGGCTGACACCTCCCAACTGACCTCTGCCCCTAGCCGGGGAACCTCTAAACTCTCCAAAGAAACGGGTCCTCTTGTTCTGCCACATCTTCTCTCTACCTCTCTAACTGTAGCCCTCAATCCTCCCAGAAATCTCCACTACCAACTGATAAGAAGTCCCCATCTCAACCTCTCGGGCCATATTGTCCCTAATACCAGAGTGCAACCCCACAACAAACCTCTACAGTCTCTCTGCATTAGTAGGAAGTATCATAAGTGCATGGCGAGACAAGTCAGAAAACTCGCATCATAATTGGTCACTGACATCTGACCCTGCTCAAGCTTCTCAAACTGATACCGCAACTCTTCCCTCTCGGGGGTGGAATATACCTATCCAAGAAAAGTTGTATGAATTGGCCCTAAGTCATGGGAAGAGAACCCACTGGTCTGCCAAGAAAATAAGACTGCCACCATCTACGGGCCCTACCCTCCAGTTGGAAAGTAGTGAAGTCCACCCTATGAGACTCCAATATCCTCATGTTGTGCACTCTGTCCCTGCACCTATCAATAAAGTCCTGGACATCCTCATGACACTCGCCTCCGAAGACAGGAAGGTATAATCTAGTCCATCTATCTAATAGCTTCTGCGGCTCGCCGTTTGCAGCGGGTCTAAGATCAGGCACAACTGCCGCAACTGGTTGGGCTCCGTCTGCGGGTATACCCAGAGTCTGATACACTGTAATTGCATGCCTAGGAGCCTGAGTAGTAGGGGTATATGTTCCCCCTCCCACCTGGGATGTGGTTGGGTCTACTGGAAATAAACCAGCCTGGATCATAGAATCCATGAACCGAAGCATACGACCTATGACTTACTGAAAGCCCGGTGCTGTCATGAAAATCTACCGGGACAGGCTCTGCTACAAGCACCTCGCCCTACTCCTCAATAATGGGATCCTCTACTGGATCCGCTGCTGGTGTAACTAGGGTAACTCTGGGACGTCCTTGTCCTCTACCTCGGGCCGATGCCCTCCCCCGGCCTCAGCCTCAGCCTATAGTAATGGGGGGAGCAGCTCCTCCCGGGTCCGGAAGGACCGCTGCGCGCTTATCACCATCTGCGAGAGAATAAGAGAGAGAATTTAGTATATTATCAACTGCATGATAGAAGATGAATAAAGAGTAATTTCCTAACACCCCACAACCTTTCGAAGATAAGTACAGATGTTTCTGTACCGATCCGCAAGACTCTATTAGGTCTGCCCATAACTTGTGAGACCTATGTGAACCTAATGCTCTGATACCATAGTGTCACTGTCGCGCCCCTTTTTTCTAAAGGCGAAATCGGGTTCATGACATTTGGGAGGACAACTCGTTCCCTCTTGGGAATTGGGTTTTTTGGGTTGAAGAGTCGCCACCTAATGATTAAAGTGCATTAGGACACTAAAGAAGAGTTCGAGTTAGAAAACCTGAGTTTGGATAAGGGCTAGAAATTATCTCGAGGGGAAGGTGTTAGGCACCCCCCAATATCCACTAGTGTGGTTCCCAGTCATGTTACAATTGTGACTTTAACTAACAAGTAAGCAAATAAAGGTCTCAAATAGAAGGGGATTTACACATAATGTTGCAAGTAAATTGAAAGTTTGAAGAAAGATAAAGAAAATAGAAATCTTAAGAAAATAGTCTGGACAGTTAAAAAAGGGATAACAAGTAAAGGGGAAGGGGTCCTAAGTTTACAAACAATATGGATCACATCAATGCAATACCCAACAATCACTCCTCAGAAGAGGGGTCGCACGTGGTATTAGCGCACCGGTCATCATGTCCATATCTACCCTTTCCCACCCTGTTAAGGTATTAAACGCGGATAGTGTCGTCACTTACTGCATGCTATTACCCGTCCCGATCCTATCAGTCCCGGAAGCATTTGGGACTACTAGTTCTAAAGGGAGGGAGGTTGGGTTTTTTTTCCAGAGTTTTAAAAGGACAAAATGAGATTCCGTAACGAGTAGATAATTCCGCAGGAGCATAATCTATTTTCTGGTTTAATATATTACGAGATATTTTTCCATACTTTTCGAATTCGGTTCTAGTTATTTTTGCACCTTCTAATTGACATGAACAGCATATACGCATCCTCTCCACCTTTTTTTCATTAATAATGGAATATCCTTCACTATTTTACTAAAAATGGAACGAAATGATCTTGTTTTGTTCCTCGGTTGAAAAGAGATGTCTTGAGCAATCGGAGAAGCACTTTGATAAACAGATTTTATCTTGACTAGTTCAATTAAGGTATTAGTGTTTGTTCTATTTTACAACAAAGATCGCATTTTTTTCACTTCGTTCAAATAATAGTTGTACCCTTACGGAATTCTTCTAAGAACAGTATGATCTCTATCATCATCTCTATTCCCTTTATCAATTCTCCTATCTTATTTAGGTATATAAATTTCTCTATCAATTCCATTACCTTATCCTTATCCATGAGGTTCCAATATTTTATTCTTAATTGACCTAGGAGTTGTTCCTGGACATCCTAACAAAAGGTTATTGTACACCCCAACACAATCCCTTGAAAAAAAAGGTAGCACCGAAGAAAGGTAAATAAAAAAGATGCTGAATAAAAAAGAAAATACCTGCCTTTCTAATGAGATGTGATATGTCTAGGGCTAGCTAAACTAAGCCTCATCAGAGGAGGAAAGATTTATTGATTTCATACTTCTTCTTCCTACTACACCGTTGCTTTACCACCGCTCTGTGGGGGGGGCCTTTTCTTCACACTTGAGAGATGCGGTTTGAAAGAAGAGAAGAGGTTCTATCAGTTAATCACCATCCCTTCCTATAATGAATTAAATCCCATCTGCTAACTATAACCTAACTTCGAGGGAATAATGAAAAGCAAAAAAAATCCTCTACTCAAACGCCGTTGCTAATCTGATCTTTTCTTTCCTGGGCGTGGGCGAGACAAAGTCTTTTTAGTCTTCTGCTTTTTTGGTGATATCTATAACAATGGGAATACCTGTCTCAAGGTAAACAGGAGTTCCCAGCTCAAGTGAAATGTTACCGGCGCAAGGTAATTCAATTCTTTAGTTTGTGGCAGAGAGTTTTAGAAAACTCTCAGTTATTAAGGTTACTGCTTAACAAAGATATCTTGATAGCCGCTGACGTACTAAGGAGTTATGTATTGGAGCTTACCTGTTTGCTCTTACGGTAATGAGGATGGCCCTATGTTTGTGGATGTTGCATGGCACTTTCTATTTAAAGCATTGTGCATCCTCACTTCAGAGGGCTTGTGGCGGAGAATTTAACCATTACTCACTTTGCATACCCATCTTTCTGACATGCTCCTAGGGGTATCATAATCCCCTCCTTTCATCAAAAAACTTATATACATACAAGAGAGGTAATTATAGTGATTGTCTTAGTTCAAATCTATCTTTCCTTCGGAACCTTGGCAAAGGTTGTTTGCCTTGCCAAAAAGAATACGTTCTCTAGTATTATCACTCATGTCTTGGGCATGGATTCTGTGTTGTCTTTGATGTCTAATATTAAGGTAGTCTAATTCCAAACCAACTGCAATACTTAAGCTATCCTTTAGCACATTACCATTCCATAAATAAGGGGCCCTTATAAAAAGTCCCTAGACGAGGGAGATCAAACATCTCCTCGGGAATAAGATGTAACTCCTGGGTTTTCTTTTCTAATAAAAAAACCACGATCACCTTTCCGATAGGGCTCAAAGCCGACCTCTTCTGAGCCAAAGCTAAAAAGGAAGTCGGTGCTTGGTCCACATCGAGAAAAAACACTCATAATGAACGGATCTCCAATGGTCGAGCCTGCCAAGGACACTGAACCCAGCACCACCTACCCGAGCCAAGGTACTCAACCTTTAGAAAGGGACTTTAATGTGAATTGTGAACAATCCACAAAGGTGGTTTGATTGAAACATAGTTTGAATAGGGGCACAAGTTTAGAGCTATGGTATGGAAAATAGATGCGAAAAAAACCTCATTTCTTTACTTAGTTAGAGTCATTGTTTTACTCTTTCTATCTACATAACTGCTTTCTTATGATGAGTAGTGTCCATAACTTGCCTATATGTACCCTGTATGAAGGAGCATCCACTGCGTTTACTTATGGGTATGATTAAAGTCAAAGAGAGGGTCTCTCATAAAAAAGGACCTTATCTGTATCTGTCTCTCTTACTCGAACTAGCCACCCCTTGGGAACCGTCACCCCTTGCCTTTAGAAAGAAGAAATATAAAAAATTCCTTTGAAGGGCTTAATCAATAGGAAAAGATAGCCGCAGACATAAGTAGTGGCTATTGCTATTTCATTCCCTCCCACTCTTTTAGCTCTGATCGTAAATACTCTTCTTCCAATGTGAGTTATTCTTTGCCTTGATGATGTGAGAGCTTCCTATCCTTGAGTATAAGTACTCCTATCCGCTCTTGGGTTCATAACCAGTCCTATTGAATTAGTTTCACATGAGCACATTCTTCTCGGGGTCGGGGTTTCCTTTACCGGGATTTCCCTTTGGCAGATAGAGTGGTATTATCCGCTCTTAGGTTGCAATTGCTCTTTGAGTTCTCTCTTTCTTTCTTTATGGGTCTTCCCAGGCCGTTAGATCAAGATAAGAAATATAAGAATGGTATTAGATATATGTCTTCTTCTTTATTGAGGGAGTAGGTATGTGGCGCCCTTAGTTTTTGAATGGGTTACCTTAGGCATTACTAACTAATCCACTATGTCCGCTATCGAATAGCCTAGGCAAGATAGAAAGTATCTCTTATTGTGAGGCTTCCTTTCCCTTATTCTAGAGTTTTCCATCTCTTCTTATCTAAGGGCAGTGAAATCCATCTGTTATAGGGCTTTCTCCTATAATTTTTTTCTCGATAAGAAGCTTTATTTTGATCCGGGTTAATCTCGTCTTCTTGAAGAATTATTCCTAAACCTAGTAAGGGAAAGTGATTCTACTCCAATTATGATCAATGGCCTGGATCAAAGGGGAGCCGGGTGGGTTTTTAAATCGGGTCAGGGGTCGGGTAATTTGGGGATTGGGCTGGTTTAATTTGGGGAGGGGGGAATTGGGTCAAATTTGAGGGCCAAAATTGAAAGGTGAAAGGGCTGTAATTGAAATAGAAATGGGCTAAGTGTTAAATAGCCTATTTTTGCTTTTTATTTTATAAAAATAGTAATAATAATTTTAAAAGTAAATTAAAAATACTGAGTCAACAAATAGTATATAAATATTAATTTAAAAATACTAAAAATAATTTTATAATTATAAAATGCTACTAATCGTAAAATAGGCTATAATTGCAATTACATGCAATTTGGCTTAAAAATACCAAATAGATTTGTAAAAAATATACAAAATCACCTTAATTATATTTTGGTATAAATATGAGAATAAAATAAGTTATTCACCAAGATGATAATCTTGGGAATAATTATTGGATTTTGTACTGTTAAAAATAGATAATAAATTGATTTAAAATCTTAAAAATTAGGAAAAGATACCAAAACTCTTGGGCATGCTTATATATGTATGCATATGCTATTTTGAAAGCATTTTGTATATAAAAATACATAGGAAAAAATTGGGTATTAACAGCTGCCCCTCTTTACCCGGGAAGGATGAAAGAGTTGTCGGGTAAAGATATGATGGCCAATTTTGACCGAATGAAATGATTTTGAAGAGTTTTGACCGAGATATGGTTTCTGAGCTACCTATATATCCCTGATATTACAGGAATCAGGCCATATGTAGTTCGGGATCCATCGGCGGAGTATGCCGATGGAGATTTTCGAAAAGCGGACGCGATGTTCAGGTTGAGAAAGGGTTGTCAGAGTCAGCTAGGCTGCGGGAACTGGAGCGGGATCGCTCCTGCTGAGACGGCCGTTGCTAGCCTGTGTACCTGTGAATGAACAATACCAGCATATATATATTGTGAATAAATTTAAACGTGATGCAAGTTCCCGTTGGACCGTGGATGCTGTCTTTGGACGGTTAGGATGACGTCCTCGGACCATGATGTCCTGGGCCATGAAGTGTATGATAAAGGATTCGCAGGATATGAAATGATATTCTCGGGCTATGAGGATGATGCCTCCGAACCATGATGCCTTTGAATAATGATATGCAAAAGATAAAATGGGGTCCTCAGGCCATGAATAATGATATGCCTTTGAACAATGACGCCTTTGGACAATTTGGTGATCTTTCAGCCCATGAAAATGCAGAAGGTGGCGATCTTTCAGCCGATGCAAGAGAAATAAGATGACATTATTTCAGTCATGCAAGAGTAATAAAGTGGCGATATTTCAGCCATGCAAGAGAAATAAGGTGGCGGTATTTCAGTCATGCAAGAGAAATAGAGTAGAGATATTTCAGCCATGCAAGAGAAATAAGGTGGCGGTATTTCAGCCATGCAGATGGAGGTAGAGCTTAACCTCGGAAGGCAGAAAGGTAGCCTTATGCAATGCAGGAGATGCAGATGGAGGTAGAGCTTAACCTCGGAAGGTAGAAAGGTAGCCTTATGCAATGCAAAAAATGCAGATGGAGATAGAGCTTAGTCTCGGAAGGCAGGAAGGTAGCCTTATGCAATGCAGAAGATGCAGATGGAGGTAGAGCTTAACCTTGGAAGGCAGAAAGGTAGCCTTATGCAATGAAGAAGATGCAGATGAAGACAAAGCTTAGCTCGGAAGGCAGAAAGGTAGCCTTATGCAATGTAGAAGATGCAGATGGAGGTAGAGCTTAACCTCGGAAGGCAGAAAAGTAGCCTTATGCAATGCAGAAGATGCAGATGGAGGTAGAGCTTAACCTCGAAAGGTAGCCTTATGCAATGCAAAAGATGCAAATGGAGACAGAGCTTAGTCTCGGAAGGCAGAAAGATAGCCTTATACAATGCAGAAGATGCAGATGGAGACAGAGCTTAGTCTCGAAAGGTAGAAAAGTTGCCTTATGCAATGCACATAAATGCAGATGGAGGTAGAGCTTAACCTCGGAAGACAGAAAGGTAGCCTTATGCAATGCAGAAAATAAAAGGCAAATAGTAATGAAATCACTTAGCTGATAGATAATAGCTGATAGCTGATTGCTATATTGTGGCTGTTGTGGATGTCGTATACGGATAGCAACTGTAAATAGGTGATAATTCCGAGAGTTGTATTCCTGGGAAGTATGAGTGTATATATTTGATGATTTTACGACTTGAGTACCTGCATCCAAAGAAAAATCGTGAGTTTTCTAAGGGGGGGAAAGTTAGTTTGTTTCCCCATGAGCTTCGCTTGTCCTGCTTGGCATTGTGTATCATTGAGGTAGCGTTGCTAAACGAAGAATTTTGATACTAGACATGCATGATTTAGAAAAATGTAACATAAATACATAATTTAAAATAGTTTTCTTTAGATGAATCGACGAAGGCGACGCGGTTCAAGACATTGCAACCTCTCTCGCTCCGGAATTTTGAGGGTCCTCCTTAAAATTCTGCCCTAGTTTACTGGGCAGGTGCTTCTAACGGCTGCGTGCGATAAATGGCTGAAATCAACTTCAGAATTTTGAGGATCTGCCCCAGTTTCTAATAGTGGGGGGAAATGAAAATTTTATTGAATTATGAACGAACCCATATGGCTGCCTACATATCCCCTCTTAAACGGGAATCAGGTCAGGCGTAGTTCAAATATATTAGACAGGAAATCGTAAGAGTTACACATAGTATCACTTTACTATATCTGAATTGATCGGCTTTTACCAAACTTCACCGTCCATTTTTGCAAGTATGAGGGCTCCTCCGGTTAGAACCCGATGAACCATGTATGAACCCTGCCCGTTGGGAGAGAACTTCCCTTTAGCTTCATCTTGATGCAGGAAAATCTTCTGTAACACCAGCTGCCCTGGTGTAAACTGTCTCGGCTTGATTCTTTTGTTGAAGGCTCTAGACATTCTGTTCTGATAAAGTTGACCATGGCAAACTGCATTCATTCTTTTCCCATCTATAAGAGCTAACTGCTCATAGCGACTCCTTACCCATTCTGCATCGTCAAGTTCTGCTTCCTATATGATTCTCAAGGAGGGAATTTCTACCTCGGCGGGAATGACTGCTTCTGTACCCTAAACCAACATATAGGGAGTTGCCCCGGTTGACGTGCGAACTGTGGTGCGGTATCCCAATAAAGAAAATGATAACTTCTCAGGCCACTGCTTATGTTTCTCTATTATCTTCCTTAGTATCTTCTTGATATTTTTATTGGCGGCATCTACAGCTTCCGTTCATCTGGGGTCTGTAAGTTGTAGAATTCTTGTGTTTGACCTTGAAGGTTTCACACATGGCTTTCATGAAGTCGCTGTTGAGATTGGAACTATTATCAATGATGATTGACTCCGAAATTCCGAACTAACAAACAATACGGCCGCGGACAAAATCTGCTACCACTTTCTTAGTCACTGCTTTGTATGATGCTGCTTCAACCCATTTGGTGAAATAATCAATTGCCACTACAATGAACCTGTGCCCGTTTGATGCGGCAGGCTCGATAGGTCCGATAACATCCATTCCCCAAGTGGCGAATGGCCATGGCGAGCTTGTTGCAGTAAGCTCATTTGGAGGCACATTTATCATGTCTGCATGTATCTGACAACTATGGAATTTTTGGACATACTAGATACAGTCCGTTTCCATAGTCATCCAAAAATAACTAGCTCGGAGTATTTTCTTGGCTAAGACAAAGCCGCTCATATGTGGTCCGCAGGTCCCCGCATGAATTTCCTCCAATAATCTGGATGCTTCCTTTGCGTCGACACACCTTAGTAATCCCAAATCAATAGTCCTCCTATATAGGATCCCTCCGCTATGAAAGAAGTTGTTAGATAATCTCCGAAGTGTGTGCTTCTGAGTAGGATTTGCGAGTTCTGGATATTCTCCCTTCGTCAAATATTCCTTGATATCATGAAACCAAGGTTTTCCATCTGCTTCTTCTACTTCATGAGCACAGTAAGCTGGCTGATCATAGATCTTTACCGGAATAGGATCAATGAAGTTCTTGTCTGGGTGCTGTATCATGGACGATAGGGTAGCCAATGCAACGACAAACTCATTCTGAACTCTGGGAACATGTTGGAACTCTGTCTTTGTGAACCTCTTTCTCAACTACTGTACATGATGCAGATAAGGGAATATCTTGGAGTTCTTGGTTGCCCATTCTTCTCGGACCTGATGTATAAGCAGGTCTGAATCTCTGATCACTAGTAATTCCTGAATGTTCATGTCAATGGCCAGCTTGAGCCCGAAGATGCAGGCTTCGTACTCAGCCATGTTGTTGGTGCACGGGAACCTGAGCTTGGCAGATATCGGATAATGCTGACCGATTTCTGATACTAGGACTGCTCCTATGCCAACTCCTTTGAAATTTAGTGCTCCGTCGAAAAACATTCTCCAACCATCATAGGATTCTGTAATATCTTCCCCTATGAAAGATACCTCTTCATCAGGAAAATACGTCATTAGAGGCTCGTATTCTCCATCCATGGGATTTTTAGCAAGATGATCTGCAAGTGCTTGTCCTTTGATTGCCTTCTGAGTCACGTAAACAATGTCGAATTCACTCAGCAGGATTTGCCACTTGGATAGCTTGCCAGTGGGCATGGGCTTCTGAAAGATGTACTTCAAAGGATCCATTCTTGGTATGAGATAAGTAGTATAGGCACAGAAATAGTGCCTCAACTTCTGAGCTACCCAAGTCAGAGCACAACAGGTGCGTTCCAATAGAGAATATTGGGCCTCGTACGGGGTAAACTTCTTGCTAAGATAATAGATGGCCTGCTCCTTTCTTCCCGTTTCATCATGCTGCCCCAGAACACAACCGAAAGCTCCATCCAATACTGCAAGGTAGAGTAATAGAGGTCTACCCGGCTCGGGCGGAACCAAAACTAGTGGCGTTGACAGGTATTCCTTGATTCTGTCAAAGGCTTTTTATCAATCATCAGTCCATTTGGTAGCGGCGTCCTTCTTCAACATCTTAAAGATTGGCTCACAAATGACAGTGGATTGAGCTATGAACCGGCTGATGTAGTTGAGTCTTCCCAAGAAACTTACAACCTCTTTCTTGTTCTTCGGTGGTGGCAATTCTTGGATAGCTTTGACCTTTGACGGATCCAGTTCTATTCCTCAGCGACTCACAATGAACCTAAGTAGTTTTCCGGCAAGAACCCCGAATGCACACTTGGTGGGATTCATCTTCAAGTTGTACCTTCTTAGTCTGTTGAAGAACTTCCTCAGATCTTCCATGTGGTTAGTGGCTCTCTTGGATTTGATGATGACGTCATCTACATACACCTCGATCTCTTTGTGTATCATGTCATGTAAAATAGTAGTCATGGACCTTATGTAGGTGGCCCCATCTTTAACCCAAATGGCTTTATCTTGTAACAATATATCCTCCACGGCTTAATGAAAGCCGTTTTCTCCGCATCTTCCTCATCCATCCATATCTGATGATACCCAGCAAAACAATCAACGAACGACTGTAGTTCATGCTTGGCGCAGTTGTCAATTAGAATGTGTATGTTCGGCAAGGGGAAGTCGTCTTTCGGACTGGCCCGGTTGAGATCCCAACAGTCGACACAGACTCTAACCTTCCCGTCCTTCTTCGGCACTGACACAATATTGGCTAACCATGTTGGATACTCTACTACCCTGAGAACTTTGGCTTTGCCTTGCTTGGTGACTTCTTCCTTGATTTTCAAACTCATGTCGGGTTTGAACTTCCTGAGCATCTATTTTACTGGTGGACATGTCGGATCAGTTGGCAGTTTGTGAGCTACAATAGATGTATTGAGACCAGTCATGTTATCATAAGACCAGGTGAATATGTACTCATATTCCCTTAGAAATTCTGTGTAATCTTTCTTTTCTGATGGTGACAGATGAACACTGATGCACATTTCTTTGACATTTTCTACATCCCAGGTTGACAACCTCAGTTTCGTCCAGGTTAGACTTAGGTCTGTTCTCAAAATCCTCAACCTCTTTAACAACCTCGTCTGGTATATCATCTTCTTCTGAGTCTATATCCGTTTGTTGCGTTGTCTCGTTGCATGTCACAATCGTTGATTCATCAAGATAAGTAATAGTAATGCTATGTAAATAAAGTAAATGACAAAAAGTAATAAGAGCAAGATTTATGAGAAACTGAAATGCTTTGATAAATTTCATAATTGTTTTGAACATTGGAGCTCTTATTTCAATATTATAAATGCGGAAAGAAAGTCAACTAGCAAAAAATAAAGATAATGCATGGTGCTTTGTTCAGCCTTGCTACCCCGAAGCTTTCTGGGCCCTGGTGGTTCTGATGGGCCAATTGTTGAGGCATTCTCCTTGGCTTACGGCCTATATGGAAGGGCCTTGTGAAGTAAAATAATGATGCAAGAGTGAACGAACTTACCTTTGGGGAAGGGAATAAAAATGAAAAGTAAAACACAAGGTAACAAGTTAGTGAGGATTATAAGGAAAAGATGTTGCAATATTTAAACACATAGTGCGAGAATATAATTCGTGTCCTAATTTGGGAGCCTCATTGTGCCCGAGGTAGGCCTAGAGACAAGTTGATTTGGAGAACTTATAATGCTAAATGCCTCATTTTATTGATAAAATAAGATGAATCCCAAAACGACACTAAAAATAGCAGAAAATAAAATGTCACTGATGGCCATTGGCCTTATTACATTTAAATGAAAAGATCCTACCTACTTGGTCCCAGAAGGACCTTCCCCAGACTCGGCATCTTTAGCTCCATTGAACAGCTTCACCAACTCACGCAGTCCCAGCAGCAAGTAGGCTCTAGCTAGGGGTCCTCCTTCGTTTCCCTCAGCATTCTAGCAGTTTTCGATCCTCTGGATGAACTTCCTTTCTAGCTCCACTAAACCCCGCTCCAAATATCCTAGCCGCTTGTTGGCGCTGACAGCCATGTCTTTCCATTCTTCATCAACTTTTGATGGGCTTCCTGAATTCCCCGATGCTCACTTTCGCATTCTCGAATCCTCTTGCGCAATTGGTTGTACTTAACGTGTACTTCAGCCTTTTCGTCGATGATTTTATGACCTCAAACAAGCCCGGGTTGTCCTAACCCACTATGATCGTCTTCCAACCAACTTGGATAGTATGGAGTATAACCAGCATGGTACCTATCTGGTTCTATGGAATCCTTTCCCAGGATGATTTTGCAGTGCCACATATGTTGAGCTTGACACTTGTATGGACTATCGTCATTTTGAAAGTCGGCCCTGAAGTAACTTATTTTGTCGACCCTTGGTATAACCTGCTTCTTTCTTGCCTGCCTCATGACTCGGAGAGGGACATAAGGATAAGTTTCTCTCAGACCAATGAGTATAAGAAACGGTGCATCCCGAGATCGGACAATGAACTTCAGTAGGGAACCATTCGAACATCCATTACACTTGGTCCTCTTTCAGATTTCGAACAACTCTACCCACACTTTAGCATCTTCTAGTTGGGCAAACATGTTAGGCATATAGTTCATTCGCCTTGCCTGATAGAAGGCGATATGATCATCCCAGTCTCTGCGTATAATCTCTTGCGATATTCACTCTTTTGGAGGTGCTTCATGAGCCAGAGTTGGAGCAGTAAGTTACAACCATCAAAGTTTTTGGCCCCTCATTGACAGTTTTCCAGGGCTCAGTATATCTCCTCAACGATCATAGGTACTATGTTAAAAGGCTGCCTGCCAATTCCTTGCATCAAAGTCTTGGTGAACATGGCCAGTCTGATATGGATCCTAGCCTTCTTCATAGGAAATACTATCATCCCCAAAAAGTAGAACATAAAGATAAAGACTCTTCTGTGGATATGCCCTAATGATGTGAGGGCGAATTCATTTGGGTAAGTGCGGTAGGACTTACTATGGTCGTACCACTCGTACAGATAGTCGAAAGGAATGTAGGAAACCTTCAAGAAGGTCAAGTCTATGTTCTTCTTTAGTCCCATCATTTTGAGAAATCCCCTACCCTTGCGATTTTCCAGCATAAGTAAACCCGGAGTCTCCCATGGAATACTAGCTAATCCTCCTATTTCCTCGAGCAAAGGTGTCATTTCAAGTTCCCCGAAGCGGAACACCGATCTATCGCCATTCCAGAATAGAGTTGCAGCCTCTATGATTTTGTTGTCGGGTTGGATCTCCAAAAGAGAAGACAAATTTCCCAAATATTTGCGGACGAGGGTCTGATCACTGGAGTGAAGGTCTTCCCACCAACTTAGCAACCTTGGGTGAATGTTGGTTACCATGCCAAATCTGGGGACTTCATGCCTCATTTTCTGCAAAATAAAGTGTTAGACCCTTACCCTCGCCAGACTCGACTATTTAAATATCAATAATTGGCATAAGCAGCATTTAGTTCTCTAAATAAATACACAGACGTGGTAATTTCCATTTGGGTTCCAAGGGAACCCAGTGGACTTTGGACAAGGCTATCTTAAAGAGTCATTATGCGGACAGCATAACTGACTCGGCTAGGTTTGACACAATTGAATAGAGTAAGGTTTCTATGGGTATTAGACCGGTACCCTTGAGCGGACAACTCAAGAGGGAAAGGCACAGAATCGTCGACTGCACTGCTGATCGACTGGTTTTACCGCAAATACACCTTTGCCAAATTTAGGGGTGATAATATTGGAAGGTCGCAACCACTCATTATAAGTGTTGCTATGGTATTTTGTTTGGCACGAGTGGAATATGATGCTGAGTATGCAATTACAAGAATGAAACAAGTTGTCACGTATTTACACGTTCATAAAGTAATGATTACAATAATTGCTCATAATTACAACGACATTGAAGGAAAGCGAGAAAAGAAACAAAGAGCCAAGTCAGTTTCATAGCAAAAAAGAGGTAAAGACATTAAATAAAGGTAATAAAGAAGCAGTGAAGTCACAAGTAACATGAAATGGTAAAAGCCTAAAGAACTCCCCAGCAGAGTCGTCATGCTGTCGCGCCCTCTTTTTCTAAAGGCAAAATCGGGTTCATTACATTTAGGAGGACAACTCGTTCCCTCTTGGGGATTGGGTTTATTAGGTTGAAGAGTCGCCACCTAATGATTAGAGTGCATTAGGACACTAAATAAAAGTTCGAGTTGGAAAACCAGAGTTCGGGTAAGGGCTAGAAATTATCTCCAGGGGAAGGTGTTAGGCACCCCCAAGATCCACTAGTGTGGTTCCCGGCCATGTTACAATTGTGACTTTTACTAACAAGTAAGCAAATAAAGGTCTCAAATAGAAGGGGATTTACACATAATGTTGCAAGTGAATTGAAAGTTTGAAGAAAGATAAAGAAAACAAAAATCTTAAGCAAATAGTCTGGACAGTTAAAAAAAGGATAACAAGTAAAGGGGAAGGGGTCCTAGGTTTACAAACAATATGGATCACATCAATGCAATACCCAGCAATCACTCCTCAGAAGAGGGGTCGCACGTGGTATTAGCGCACCGGTCATCATGTCCATATCTATCCTTTCCCACCCCGTTAAGCTATTAAACGCGGAATAATGTCGTCACTTACTGTATGCTATTACCCGTCCCGATCCTATCAGTCCCTGAGGTGTTTGGGACTACTAGTCCTAAAGGGAGGGAGGTTGGTTTTTTTCCCCAGAGTTTAGAAGGACAAAATTCTAATGCGACAAACAAAACACATAAGTAAGTAGGGGGAAACAAATAGCAGTGCTCAAACAGGCCTCATCACTTAAAGGAGCAAATTATTTAGCATGTCTTCAAATAATGATTATAGTCTGAATTAAATTTAAAGCGTTAGGACATGTTGCTTCATCACATATTTCTCAGATGAGGAGTCCGAATTAGGACTTGTCTTGTTGCAATTATCAAAACTGACACAGTTAATTAATGACCTAATGGTTTCCCTAAGTGAGACCTATAGGCATGATATCTAATGGAGCGTACTGATTTTGAAGAGAGGATTACTGGTTTTATAAACAAAAGATCTGCAGATTTTAAACGACCTTATGACTGATTTTAGACTCATAAACGAAATAGACGAAGCTGATTCAATTGATTACTCCTATAGGCAAATTATCTAAGCATTATTGGTTTTAAATAATTAAATAGATGCAAGAGTCCTATAGGCATGGTATCTAGAATGAAGTTGATTATTATTAAACCTATGATTATTTGCCTAATGACATGCAGAAGTGCAGAAAAACTATGATCATAATTTTCTATATGCAGAAATGCAGAACTTATAGGCAGGATTTCTATATCCAGAAAAACTTATAGGCATGGTTTCTAAGATGAGAATGCAGAAATCAGAAAATCTTATAGGCATGGTTTCTAAGATGAGAATGCAGAAATCAGAAAATCTTATAGGCATGAGTACTATATGATATGCATAAATGCAGAATTTGTAAGTAGTAATCCCTATGAGCATGTTGTCTACCCATATGCATATATAAATGACCCTCCCCTTTTCACTAGAATACCATAATTATTACAAATTATTACAGACCTGAATGAATCAAAAAGAAATACATCAGAACTTCCAGCTGCAACCAAACAACCTAATTCAGACTCAAGGTCTAGCAATATGAGATAAAACAACTTCCAGGATCCGTTTTCCAAAAGCCTTTCTCTTATTTGGGATGTGTCAAAGTTCCCAAGAGTTTCAAGGGGACTCAGGGTAGTGCTTACACCCCAAACACATTGCAGAAATAGATTATAGTGCAATGTGGAAGAGTCAGACTTCAAATGTCCAAGTTCAGAGGGAACTCAGGGTCCCAAAGCATGGCTCATAAGAAGGGGACAGAACTTAGAATCTAAGAGTAAGTGTATGTGCATAGAGGGAAACTATGGAAGGCCATGGAAGGCTGGTGGTCATGCCCAACAATTTAAAAGTGCTGG
This sequence comes from Nicotiana sylvestris, assembly GCF_000393655.2. NCBI lineage: Eukaryota > Viridiplantae > Streptophyta > Magnoliopsida > Solanales > Solanaceae > Nicotiana > Nicotiana sylvestris. The sequence goes on from NC_091058.1 coordinate 64,048,405, forward strand.
CACACCCCTGACCAGCCTGTAAGCCAAAATTGGGAGTTAGGATCCATTGAGGATCAGGTTTGGACCTAGGCAGTAATTTGGATACTGCCAGGCCATGAACCTTAACTCAAACACATAGAAGGAAATAGGGTAGGGATTCATAACAGAAAATAGATGCAAGGAAAGAACACACATAGTTAACATTAATCATGAACAACAAAGTAAACAGGATTGCAAAAAACTGTAAATAAACACATAGGGGTGAGGCAGGAAAGCTAAATTAGAACATACCAGTTTCAGGAAAAACAAACAAGTAAAAGTAGTCTTGAAATAGCCAAGTTGCAAGCAAAAGTTCCAAAAGATCCCAGAAAAGAGCAGAATGTTGTAAGAGTATTGAACTCAAAGCAATAAAGTGTGTAAGTAAGTTGAAAGTATTTATCTAAAAGTTTGAGGTATTGAACTCCAAGTTGTCTTAAAAGTGCAGAAGGGTAGTCCCTTTTATAGTGCAGAGAAACAAGTAAGAAAGGCAAGGAAATATCATTGAAATCAATCTCCCTTTGGTTAAGGGATTCTGATTCCAACGGGTAAAAGCCAGTTAAGGAAATAAATTTTAATTAAAACCTTTCAAAGTAGCACAAAAGGGGTAAATACATAGAAGTTATTTAAGGAAAACCATCAATGGTACACGGTTTGTGCCAAATATAGCAAGGGAATCAAACAAACATCCCCGAAACCAACATTACAGGCTTAGTTCGAATGAACCAAGTCAGGAATAGGTAAAGAGGGTTCAATTAAAGGAAGTCAGTAACAATCAGTCAGGACTTATTAAAAGAAATTCGAAATCAATCAATTAGTTGGTAAAGACCTTTTGAAAGAAAAGTTCTCATATATAAAATTACCCAAACATGTGAATCAAGAAGTTTATTTAGAAGAGAGTTTAATCAAAGAGAGGTTCAGAATCATAAGCAAGAAAGGTTGCAAGTCCCGTTTGTAGACTCACAATGAGTCTGAGAGTCTAGGGTCCCAAAGTGGAACCCTAATTCAAAAACAAAATCAAAATTGCCAAAGGAAACCCTGAATACTGGGGTTTCAAGATGAATCAGACAATAGAGATGAGAAGGCAAGCCACTCGATAGAGGCTCAGAAGTTTTTTCCAAAGACTTATGAGAAACAAACAGACACGATACACAGTTAAGAGCATGAAGAACACGTTTTGAGAAAAAAACTCAGAACTTAAACAAGTTCAGAAGAAACGTGATACAAACTTAGGCAAAAACAGATGAATCATGCTTACTAAGAACACAAACATAGTCCAGTAAAGCCAACAACATCAAAGAACTCACAGTAAACACATATAGTAGAAGAGTAAGGAAAAACATAACACGGATTAACATGTGAGTACACGAATAACAACAAAAGTAGAAGAATCTTGCATAATAGAAAGGAAACAAGAGAGCAAACTCAAGCATAGTAGAAAAGAAAGCATACGAGTATGACATAGGTAAACACACATGAAGAAAGAACAGAAAGAATCGGAAAGATATTTGAAGAAACTTTTCAGAAACCCTAAAGTTCAAAATTGAGCGATTTTGAAAAAGAAATTTGGGGAAAAACCTTTTAAAATGTCAAGTAAAGCCTAGACATATCATAGATCTAAGAAAAATAGGCGAGTACAGAACCTCAGACGGCTTAGAGTTGTAGAGAAAACCCTAGAAATGAGAAAGGTCTTGAGGAAAGTCAGATCATGAGTCGAAAAGACTCATATTGCTTGAACATGCTGGGATAATAGCCGGAGAGACCATAGATCTACAGATCTGAGAAGGATCTGAAGAAGGCCATTGAAGTCGAGCTTCAAACCTTGAATAGCTTAGGTCTGATGGTGAGAAAGGATGAGTACAGACCGTCCATGGCCGGGGACGCCATGGATTCTGGTGGAAACATGGTGAGATAAGGTGGGAAACAATTAGGGTTTCGTAGAGGTTCGAGAGACGAAGAGGGTTCAAAGGTGGCGTCTCAGGTGAAATGAATTAGGTTTAGGGTGGTTTTGGGAATTAAAAAAAGGAAAGAGGAGTTTATGGCCGTTGATCAAAATGATTAACGGCCTGGATCAAAGGGGAGCCGGGTGGGTTTTTAAATCGGGTCAGGGGTCGGGTAATTTGGGGATTGGGCTGGTTTAATTTGGGGGCAGAATTGGGTCAAACTGAGGGCCAAAATTGAAAGGTGAAAGAGTTGTAATTGAAATAGAAATGGGCTAAGTGTTAAATAGCCTATTTTACCTTTTTATTTTATAAAAATAGTAATAATAATTTTAAAAGTAAATTAAAAACACTTAGCCAACAAATACTATGTAAATATTAATTTTAAAATACTGAAAATAATTTTATAATTATAAAATGCTACTAATTGTGAAATAGGCTATAACTGCAATTACATGCAATTTAGCTTAAAAATACCAAATAGATTTGTAAAAAATATACAAAAATCACCTTTATTATATTTTGGTGTAAATATGAAAATAAAATAAGTTATTCACCAAGATGATAATCTTGGGAATAATTATTGGATTTTGTACTGCTAAAAATAGACAATAAATTAATTTTAAAATCTTAAAAATTAGGAAAAAAATATCAAAACTCTTGGGCATGCTAATATATGTATGTATATGCTATTTTAAAAGTATTTGTATATAAAAATACATAGAAAAAAAATTGGATAGCAACAGTCACAACCCAATTCCATTATAGGCCGTGATGGCACCCAACACTATTGTTAGGCCAGCCAACACCGATCAACTAGTGGTTTCCCATTTAAATAAATTATTAAGTAGTAACATTTCCTTATTTGTTAAAAAGATTTAGAAATTTACAAGTGAAACATAAATAAACGGAAGCAATAAGTACTAATCAGAATCATGTAAGCAAACCCAAAATCATAAGTCTAATAGTGATTGTGCCAAGACCTGGTGTCATAAGTGTGTGGGAAATCTAGTAGAATATACAAAATAATACTACTAGCCTACTATCTAAGAGGAAATAGTAAGAAAAGTAAAACATAAGAAAAACTCCAGCTACTGCAGAACGGATCGGAAGGCAGCTCACCGTGAAGTCTCGATGTGGGGATCAACTACGCGCGTCGAATGGGTAACTAGATGCACATGCCTCATATCATGTACAATTAAGTACAGAAGTATAGTATGAGTACATAAACACTACGTACCTAGTAAGTATCCAGTCCAACCTCGAAGAAGTAGTGACGAGGGGTCGACTTAGACACTTACTATGGGCTAACAATAATATAATTAAATTGTTATGCTAAGCATGGATATCCCGAACAATAATGAAAACTTAATAACATAAAGTGATAAGATCTCTTTCACAAATATAATTTCGATTCCAGTCATATCATTTAACAACTTACATTTCAAGGCATTTAAGTAGTAGAAATCACGGAGAGTTCCAAATAATTGACATGCGCAAATTATGTCGAGGTCGTACAACCCGGTCCAACATAATATTAAATTGTGCATTGTAGGAGGGTCGAATGGAGCGAACCATAGATGTATCTATTTACTACCGAGGCGCTCGGGCCAATCCACAATTAACAATTATTTTCAAGAAAATTCAAGTTTCTCATTTATTGTCAAGTATCTTATACAAACCTTCAAGTAAGTGAATTTGACCTTATACAATTCTTTTTATCAATTTCTAAAATGACATAAGTGATTATATTAGCAAGTAAGGGCGCAAACATTCCAAATATAGCATGATACGGGTCCTAAACTACCTGGACAATAGCATAATAGTAGTTATATACCGACTCTCATCATCTCATACTTATGTAGCCCCAACAAATAGGTACAAACATTTATTCAATTCATCTACGGGATTAATTCTCTCTGACAAGGTTAGAAAGGAGACTTACATTGTCTTAAAGCCTACTCCCCAAATTCAAGATTGCACTCAACCTCCAAATTTGATTCCAAACGACTTGAAACTAATCAATTTATGCTTAATGTTCACATTTCCACTATTAAAGGGATTACCTAATCCAAATTGCAAGATTCCTAAAATTTACCCCCGGGCCCACATGCTCGGATTCCGAAATTTTTCGAAGAAAGTTGTTACCCATAACCTTAGGAACATAAATATATGACTTTTACTAAGTTTTATAATCAATTTCGTGGTCAAATCTCGTTTTTATCAAAAACCAAGGTTTTCCTCTAAACCCTTGATTTTTACTAATTTTTACATGTTAATCTACCCATAGTCCAGGTATTTAACTCACATTTGGTAGAAATTACTTACCTCCAAAATCTAGGTGAAAACCCCTCTTAATAAGCTCCAAAAATCACCAAGAAGTCAGTGAAAATGTGTAAAAATGGCCTAAGCCCGTATTAAATGAAGGCCACTACCCCAGCGATTTCTGCATCTCTGGTCAAAAGGCAGCGTCTGCGCTCTGCTTCTGTGGACAAAGGCCGCTTGTACGGAAAAGCCCTAGGCCGACTGGGTCACATCTGCGTCCGGGTAACCGCATCTGCGGTCCTACATCTGCGAAGAAGGGGTCGCATATGCGGAACCTAGGCTGCCCTTCCTTGGTTGCTACTGTGATGCCTGGTCCGCACCTGCGAGCTCGCACTTGCGGCTGACCAACTGTAGGTGCAGTTATGACAAATCTGGGGCCTTCATCTGGTTGTTCCAAATTCCCAACTTGGTCCAAGCCTCATCCTATTAACACTCGGGGCCCCACCCGAGCATACCAACAAGTTTGAAATCATAAAATGGACGCGCTCGAACTCTCGGAATGCCCAAAAAAATACTAAAACTAAGAATTACACCTCAAAACTAATTGAATCAAACTTATGAACTTCAAGTTCTTCAATTTACTTCCAGTGCGCCGAAACGTACTTATGCTAACACCAAATTTTGTGTGCAAGTCTTAAATGACATTACAAAACTATTCCCGGTCGCAGAATTCCGTTTAGACCTCGATATTACCAAAATCCACTCCAAACCAAATTTAAAGAACTTTCAACACCTTCAAGAACAAACTTTCACTATTAGGCGCCGAAACGCTACCGGGTCATCCAAAACCCAATCCGCACATACTCTCAAGTCTGAAATTGTCATACGAACATAATGGAACCATCAAATCATGATTCTGAGGCCTTTTACTCAAAATATTGACCGAAGTCAAACTTGGCCTTTTAAGACATCCTTAAGGAACCAAGTGTTCCGATTTCAGCCCAAACTCTTCCAAATTCCGAACTAATCATCCCCGTAAGTCATAAATCAGTAAAATCAAGTACAGACTTATTTAGGGGAACGAGGTTCTAGAAGGCAAAACGATCGGTCGGGTAGTTACACTTCGAAAGTTGTTATTGTATATGACGATCGTCATCTAAATTTCTTGTTAAAATTTACCAGTTAGTTGTTAGCTTTTATGTTTTCATTTTCTTTTTCCGCAAATATTAGGCTTACCTAGTCGAAGAGACTAGGTGCCATCACAACGGTTCACGGAGGGAAAACTTGGGTCATGACAAGTTCGGTCAATATTAGGTTTGATTTGGTCGGTTTGGTCTTGTCATATTGAGCTTTTAAATTAGACTTTTTCTATCGAACAATATGACTAATATCATATTTTAGTGCAACTAAAAGTCTAAATCATGATACTTATAATATGATTAGCCAAATCATGAGCATTTGCATTTCATTCAGCTATTTGATGCCTTGATCAGCATTGCATGATGTACTATGACTTGTGTAAATCGTCGATTTTGGTTTTCAGGGTATTCAGAGTTGATTTAAAAGAATGGTTCTCAACTAAGAAGCTTTAAGTTGGAAAAGTTGACTGAGTTTGACTTTTTAGAATTTGACCTCGGATTGAAATTTTTATGGTTTCGTTAGGTCCAGATGGTGATTTTGGACATATACCCGGATTTGCAATTGGATGTTTCTAGAAGGTTTCGGTGCTAATTGGCGAATGTTGGAAATTTAAAGGTTTGAAAAGTTCATAAGTTTGACAGGGAGTTGGCTTTGATGGTATCGGGTACTCAATAATCTTGTTACTTATTGAGTACATGGGGTCGGTTGTACTTATACTACACTTCTGCACCTTGCGTGCAAATGTTGGATGATGATGTTGCTATGTACGACGGGAGATGGATTTGAAGATGTACATGCGTTCCGGTCATAACTGCCTCTTGATCTTGGTAGCTCTAGAAATTTTAATCTACTCATGTATATTTCAAATAGATAATGTATTTATTCATACTAGCTTCTCTAAATCTTAGAACTCATGATTTGGACTACCAGTCCTTGGGAATTCTTTGTGTAATAGTTCAGTTGTATTATCATTTCTTCTCTTAATGAATCTCATTTGAATTGGTCTATTGTTAACTAGATTACCTAGTGAGTTAGGTTAAGTGTCATCACGGCTAGTTAGATTTTGGGTCGTGATAGTAGACAATCATCTAGAAGCATAATCCAAGAAAGTTCAAACTAAAGGAGCATTATTATCTATTATATAAAAGGTTTTCTACTTTTGATCTCCCACTTCCCAAGAAACAAAAACAGACATTTGGCAAGAATTATATAGTACAAGTATTATTTTTTTCTATTTCAACAACGTAGTAACTTTTTCTTGTAAATATTATAAGAGGCGCTGGCAAATAAAGATGAATACCATTATCCCACAGCAACATCGGTAACATGCAAGCAAACAAAGATAAAAGATGCATTGTCAAACAAAAATGGCTCATTTTTGGAATGTGAGATTTTATTTGGGTTTGGGTTTCAAATTTCAATTATCAAATATGTGGATAAGTTGGTCTAGACAACTTAAGAGGATCCTCGAGGCGAGGACCCATATTAAAAAAATTTAATTTTTCGGTTTAACCGAAAATCAAATTTTCAAAACCGAGCACTGAACCGAACACCAAAATTGTACAAAAATAAACCTTAAACCGACCGAATAAGCCCAAAAACCAAAACAGAATATATTAAAATTCTCGATTTAGTCAGTTTTTTGGTCCGGTCTATATTATGCCCACCCTATGCCACATCAGTTGGCAACTCAGCACGTCTTTTATATCTTGCAACACAATCCTCGAGTTTTCAATGTTATAATACTCCTTATTAATGTTAATAACATAGTAGATCTGAAATAAACTTAGCTACAATCTTGATCTAAATAACATATAGCATACTCCTTGTCAAGGGTTTGTTACTTGTCTAATATTCTTGTTACATCTTACTTTTGATATGGCGAAGTATTATAATTGCATCAACAAACGAAATACTAGAATCCTAATTACTTACGATCCTCTTTTGCAACAGTTGGACATATGACTGACCAAAGAGAAGCAAATTGCATTCCAAATCCTTCACCTCAAGAATCAAAGCTCCTTGCTTTGGTATAGAGAGTTTATACACTATAGATCACATAATAAGTTTCTCAAACTAATTCAGTACATAACAAAGATAATAATTCGAGCTAAGAAGGCACGATATCATATACCAGCTGCGAACTGCGATAAAGTCGCAGGTGCTCGCCGACTTCAGTGAAAAAATAATGCCTGAAGTCGGAAGGGAAGCCGTCCAAGCATCCCTAAAAACACAAGACCTCTGGGTCCTATACGCCAAAGGCATATCCAACGCAGTAGGGTGCAGACTGGGACTCGTACTCGAGGTCCCTACAGGCGAAGTAATTCGCCAGTCCACAAGGTGCCCGGATATGACTAATAATGAGACCGAGTATGTGTCCGTAATTACAGGGTTGAGGCTAGCACTCAAGTATGAGGCAAAACGGTTGAAACTCCAATGTGATTCCCAGCTCGTAGTTAACCAAGTCACAGGGACATTCCAAATCAAGGAACAAAGGTTGAAAAAATAACAGACCGAAGTTTGCAAACTATTACCTAAGTTCGACGAATGCCAGCTCTACCAGATCCTACTAGCGCAGAATGCGAAAGCACACGACCTCGCCAAATTGGTCACCGCAACCAAAAGCATCACGATTGGAGATAAAAGCGTAGTTCATCTCCTCAACTCATCACAGGACAAAATTGAGGTAAGAACCATAAACTTAACTTGGGATTGACACAATCGTATTATCACCTATTTGCAGGATAGCACACTCCCAGATGACAAGAAAAAATCCAAGAAACTAAGAATGCAAGCGGCCAGATATAGTCTCTTTCATAGAGACCTCTACAAGAGGACTTATGACATCCCTCTAGAAAAATGTTTGGGCCCGAACCAAACCAAGTGCGTCCTCGAAGAATTCCGCAAAGGCCATTGCGGTGCTCACTCCGACAATCGAGCACTGGTCAGATGCCTCATACGAGCGGGATACTACTGGCCTACCATAAACAATGATGCCGCAGACTTCGTAAGGAAACGCGAACAATGCCAAAAGTACACCCCAATGATTCATCAAGAAGGAGAACACCTCCACTATGTCACCTCCCCTTGGTCATTCATCAAATGGGGAATGGACATTATGGCCCCCTCCCAGTAGGGTGAGGTAATGTACAATTCTTTTTGGTTTTAACTGACTATTTCTCTAAATTGATGGAATCAGGAGCATTCTCTCAAATATGGGAACAAGAGGTAATCACTTTTATATGGAGAAACATCATCTGCCGATTCGACATACCCAAGGAGATCAGTTGTGACAACGGACCCCAATTCACGGGAAAGAAAATTATTGATTCGTCGTAAAATGGCATATCAAGAGGATACTCTCAACCCCATATCACCCAGCAGGTAATGGGCAAATGGAATCCTATAACAATTCCATACTAAATATCAAGAAGAAAAAGCTCGAGGACACCAATGGACTGTTGCGGAAAAACGAGCATATGAGAGACTCCCTACTCTTTGGTCTATGGGACTGAGGCAGTAATATCGGTCAAGGTCGGAGAACCCAGCCTAAGGTACTCCCACGAAAGCAATATGAGTAATAATGAGAGTAGAAGGTAGGAACTCGATGAAATTGACGAGCGAAGAGATATGTCGTATATAAGAATGGTCTCCCAAAAACAACGAACAAAATGATATTACAACAAAAAAGCAAATGTCTGACCACTTAAAGTCGAGGACTACGTACTGAAAGCCAAAACTCAAGCAAGCAAAGTCCCCCAGGAAGGCAAGCTGGGAACAAATTGGGATGGTCTGTACAAAATCACAGCCAAAGCAAATAAGGGTTCATTCCAACTAGAAACAATGGAAGAAAAGCAATTACTAAACAATTGGAACATCGGTCACCTCAAATACTTCAACTTCAAAGAGAAAGTGTCCCCCAAGTCATACTCTTTTTCCCTTGCTTGAGTTTTGTCCCATTTGGATTTTCTCAAGGAGGTTTTTAATGAGATGGCAAAGGGAACACATTGACTCGAAGTATGCGAGGAAGGAGCTTGTTATTTTCATTGCTAGACTCCTCAATACTCTCTAAGTCCAACAATTAAGGGAATAGGTAGACTGGGAGTTTGGGACTGGGACTGGAATGCCAACCAATACCCAAAATTTCTCTCTCCAAGTATGTAACCAAAACGACAATGTCAAAGTAATAAGACACTTATGTTTATCACCTTTCTCGCCTTTTTTGTAAGGTTATGTTCAACCTCGCTAGAACAAATACCTAACAGCCTTCGGATGTGACTTAACGAAAAGGTTATGTTTGATCTCGCTCGAACAAACACATAGCGGCCTTCGGCCACGACTTAATGAAAATTTTATGTTCGACCTCGCTCCAACAAATACCTACCGGCCTTCTACTGCGACTTAATGAAAAATTTATGTTCGACCTTGCTCAAACAAATACCTACCAGCCTTCGACCACGACTTAACAAAAAGGTTATGTTTGACCTCGCTGGAACAAACACCTATCAACCTACGACCATGACTTAAAGAAAAGTTTATGTTCGACCTTGATCGAACAAATACCTACCGTCCTTCAGCCACGACTTAACGAAAATTTTATGCTCGACCTTGCTCGAACAAATACCTACCGGCCTTCGGCCACAACTTAACGAAAAGGTTATGTTCGAACTCGCTCGTATAAACCTACCTACCTTCGGCCATGAGTTAACAAAAAGGTTATGTTTGATCTTGATCGAACAAATACCTACCGACCTTCGGCCGCGACTTGACAAAAAGGTTATGTTTGACCTTGCTTGAACAAACACTTGCAGGCCTTCGGCCGTGATTTAATGAAAAAGGTTATGTTCAACCTCACTCGAACAAACACCTATTGGCCACAATTTAACTAAAAGGCTATGTTCGACCTCACTCAAACAAACACCTATCGTCCCTCGGTCGCAACTTAAAAAAAGTCAAAATTGACAAAGTTTAAACAACACCTATCGGCCCGAATTCGACGAAGAAACACACTCGATATATCAACAGAGGGCTGATATAACCTGCGAAAATTTGGCTCCAAGATCATGACCAACTAAAAGATGATAATAATAAGGACAAATAGTAAAACAAGTAAACAATGAAAGCCAAAAAATACACAAGTACATAAGAGAACCACAAGAACAGAAGACACAGGGAACGACTTTGAATTTTCATATGTTTCTCTTTACAAAAGGCTCTTAAAGACGCTAATAAAAATACAAAAAGGTTAAAAGAAAACTATTGGCCATTGTCATTGCGGCTTTCAGTGCCCTCACCAGCTCGGTCCCTAACATCATCACCACCCTGACCACCAATACCCTCATTGTCTCGGCCCCCAGAGCCCTCTTCATCCTCGCCCGGAGGGTATATGGAATCATAGCAATCCTCGTCCTCGAGGTGATCTATAGTATCCTCATCGCCCTCTTCCTCTCTAGGACAAGGAGTAGTCGGATCATAACCACAAGCAACCCGAGCCTTGACACGAGCACCCTTAGAATTCATAGATAAAGCAGATCCCGCGACATGCAATTCATGAAGCATGTCTAGTCAGGATTTGGCATGAATTCACTCTTCGTACAGGTCACAAGGAATGTTGGGAAATCTAGAAGCCATAAAGGGAGAATGTCATTCAAGTAGTTTAACCTTCTCGACTCTAGAGTAGCAACCCAATCATAAAGAGTAGAGGTCTCTTTCTCCAACTCCCCAATCCTCTCATCGAGCCACTCTTCTTTAAGCCTTGCCGTTGACAAGTCATTTTCTCGCTCAAAACAGAGATTTCGAATCACCACCTCAAGGGACTCTGCCTTTTCTAGCTTCTCCATCTTTTTGGCGACCTCGACACTAAGGGCCTTCGCTCTGAATTGATACTCTCCAAGCTGACCTCGCAACGAGACTACCAGAGCTTGGAGATCACTACAATGGGCTTCTACCCCCTACTAAGCTCGAGCTCTTCCTCTTTACTCCTCAACGTCCTTTCCAAGATGCTACATTTTCCAACTACCTACACCAGCTCCTCATCTCTTTCCTACAAGTCTTCCTTTAGTTGGCGTACATCACTGCTTTCACAGATCTGGCACCGGAGCTCTCGGTACTTCTCGAGGTATTTGAAGTACTTGTCCTTCAACTTCACATCAATTTCTTTACGTGTTTGCTCCATACGAGCTATTTCAATCTCCAGGACGACCGTCTGCAAAAAAAACAAAGGGAGTTAGAGCCTACAAAAGAGCAAAATATAAATAAAATAACAGATATCAAATATACTCACCCGAAGGGCAAGACCAACAATATTATTTGACAGGTCACTATCAATCAAAGTCCCGAGGGTCGTACCTTCAATTTCAGAATGAAGAGGGATGAGAGATGGAACTATCTCCTCGGTGTTCACGAGAAGATTACGATCCATCGGGATCTCAATAGTCTTTGAATCTCACTCCAACCTGACTTTGAGTTGAGTGAGCCCCTCATCGATCATCCTCAACTCGTTTGCATCCATATCATAGTTAGACCCAACATCCTCCTCAAAAATGGTTTTTCTTCTATCATTAGCCAAAGAAGGTACGCCCGTCGCGACCCTGGAAGATGAGGCCTCCTCGTACCTCGTAAGAGCAGGGCCGTTAGTGCGCATCACACTCTTGACCGCATCCCTCACAGGACGCATGCTCACTACCTCCAAGGGAAGGGCATCGGGAATATGGCCGTTTCTCGAAGGACGCGGCCACAATCTCCTACATCAATTGATGGTGACCTCTCCCCCCCCCCGTATCTACGACTCTCCTATTATGAGGCATCTGCCCACTGTCACCAGGAAGGGCATCGTCCTCGTCAACTAAGAGAAGAGTCGAGGAGCAGAATTTGCATACAAAACTGAAATGTCCTTCCGAATCACGGCACTTGTAGATGGTGATGAATACTTAGTTGTAATAGGAATTGAAGCCAACGAAGCAGCGGCCTCCCTTCAGAAAGAAGGCACTGATGCTCGGCTCTTCTAAGAACCCCTTCCTGAGATAAGGACAACGTTAAGTCAGCAAATGGAAAACGTACATAATAGAAAAATGAACGACCACGATCAAAGAAAGGAAATTACCAGTTGGTGGGAGAGTGGACCTAAATTTCTTGAAAGAACTTAGCCAATCATGGATCCCTATGATGTAAGGGAGGAGCCGCTCGACTCAATTGGAAATATGAGTGAGAAAATGAGGAGGCGAGGTCTTGGCTACAAAAGAAAAAGTCAAAAGTTCAAAATCCATGGTCGAACCAGGAGAGAAATCAGGTACCTACGAGTAGAGAACCAAATACTTACGAGTATAGTTCTAGGCCTCAGGAAAACCATCAAACTTGGCCACCACGTCCCCGGTTATGATAGAAAAGAAGTTGAACTAGAATTGATGGTTGGCCTTATCATCCAGCTTCACCACTAAGCATTTTCCCCTTCGCTGACAAAGATTCAACATTGCTCCCCTATAAAAGTTAGGGGCAAGTAGGTGTATTAAGTGCAAGTGTCAATTCCACCCCAGCTAGCTTGAAATATTTGGTAAACATCTTTATAATTTTACAGACATACAATGCAAATTAAACAGGGCAAATACCGTAGTAACGACAGAACTCCTCGACCAACAGAAGGAGAGAAAAATTATAGCCACCTTGGAAAGGATAGGCATAGAGAGCACAATACCCAGGATGGTGGACCTGTACCGCATCCCCTTTAGTAGGGATCAACTTGATATGACTAGGAAGGCCAAATTCGGCCTTTAACTCCGCTAATTCCATTAGCGTCTTCACTTATCGAAAATCTCCAGGTACGACCTCTAATGCTCTGGTAAAATCGTATCTGGAATCAAGGTTGCGTGGAACTATTTCCTCCACCAATGGGAAAGTTTCATCCTCAAGGGTGGTAGGAACGCTCTTCTGACAAAAGGGTAACACCACTGCCAATGGAGCAACACGGCTCCCCTCACCAGCGTTAGAAGGCACTTCAGACATGATTCGACGCAGTGAAGTAACAAACAAGAAAGAATGAAGAAGAATATAGGTCACTCGAAATAGAAGAAATTTAGAGAAGAAGAAAGAAGGAAAGAAATAGGGTGTCTTAAAAACGCTAGAAAGGGTGAACTCCAAAATAGGATTCAAAGGTCTCTGTTTTGTATATAAAGGTCGTGGCACCGAAACCAAAAATAATTCATCATGATTGGTGTCAGAACCGAAGTGGAAGGTCTAATCAAAGGTCACATGAAAACAAAGCAACACATCGGGAACATGTGTCATAATGACGCATGACATTATGACATCATCCTAGCCAATGGACGAGATAACTCCAACAAATCGCCCGGGAAATTCGAAGCATTTTGAAATGTGCGGCTCACAGAGGGCCACATCACCTGATCTCCATAATAACCACGACTCGTGTAGTCCACTCGAATAGCTCAACCACCAACAACATGATGTGCTCATCGAACCCATCCGCAAAACTGGCCTCAATAAATGGAGGGACTAACTGTATGGGTCAAAATCTATCTCTAGAATATAAGTCAAAATGATGCCAGAAAAACCTCTCCAGGTCGCCATGGGTCTAAGTGATCTAATAAACAATGAATGTTGTGCTCGAAGAGCCATCAAGGATCAAGGCTGAGGTCGAGCACCTTTGGCAGAATTATAACGACTAGTTTCAAAATAGCACATAGAAGAGAATATTCTAAGTAGATATTTTCTACACTTGTACTATTAGGGTTTTTAGTAACATATTCCCTATAAATAGAAAGAGACCAAATGATAGGGGACATGTGATATTCATTTTGTAAAAGACACTTTTGACTAGAGAAAGATAAAATCAGGTTTTAATCATAAGCACACAAAAAACCTTTTTCCGAATATTCTTACCTATACTTTTCCACTAGATCCAGGAATATCTCGGGCACTCAAAGATTGATCTATCATTCTTGATTGTCAGGGAGAATATTCATTATTGTCATCGTGTCTTCGATGATTCCTTTTGAATTATTTACATAAATGTCATTTATTATTGTTCATTTACATTCAATGTTGCATTACTTTTGTTTTGATTCTTGATTATTGACTATTTCTTGCTAGCATATCTATTTGGACGGATCGATGCATCATTCATTATTCTACTAGGAGCTTCTTTCTAGGATATTATTGTTAACAAGGATTTACCCACATTTATATAAGTTTAATTAGTTAAATCAAGATCTACAATTTTGGTCAAACATAGAGCTCCAACATGATTGTGGCATGATTCATAAATTAAGATACAGAAATAATTTATGTATATATTGTTTTCTTTTAAATTCACAAATCAAACAATATGTATATCACTATATTGATTTGGTTTTGTAAAACGTTTTCCCTTCAACTTTTTTTTTTTCAAAAATGGAGAATAGCATTAATTAAGAAAATAAAATTACAACCGGTGTTCTGAATGAAAGGCGCTAGAGCCAATTATATCAAACTCTAGTTGCATGAAAGTAAAAGGAGGAGGTTCTTCAAAAAACAAGATTATTTGTGATGATAGTCCCATACTTGATTTTCCAAATTTAGCCAGCGCATCAGCCACTCCATTGCCTTCTCTAAGTGTGTAGCTAAGTTGTTGCACGTTCAGCTCTTGGATCATCGACCTACAAGAGGAAATAAGTTGTGAGTATTTTGGGCTACCAATTTTAAGGATTTGAAGTAATACCTGTGAATTCGTTTCAACAATTAAGGGGCGAATGTTTTGGCTAAGTGCAATGATTAAGCCATGATAGAGCGCCAGAAGTTCTGCCTGTAAGGCATTTGTGCATGGTAAGTATTTTACAAAACCATAAATCCATTTACCTGAGGTGTCACGGAAGCCTCCCCCTGCTCCTCCATGGTGACTTGTTGGATCATAGGATCCATCGATGTTAAGTTTGTAATGTGATGGAGGTGGTTTGTGCTACGAAGTGGCTTCCCTAGTTCTTTTCTTTTCAGGGATATTAGTTAGGTAAGTTATTTGGGTTGCAAGTGAGATAATAGTGGTGGGGTCTATTGGTTGATTTAATTTGTTGTAATGATTATTGTTACGGTTTAGCCAAATTTGCCATAGTAGGACTGGTGTTAGTATAAAGGATGGTATAGTAACCTTGGGAGTTATTTAAATTAGTATATGAGAGGTGCATAATTTATGTAACCAGTCAGTAAAGTTGGATGAGGGTGTTGCTATTCGGAGAGGATGCCATAATGTATGTGCTAGTTTGCAGTGTAGAAAAATGTGAGGAATATCTTCCCTAGAATTATTACAGATTGGGCAGTAGGGATTGTTGGTGATCTTTCTGTGGAAAAGGAATGCATTAGTAGGTAGTTTTTGTTGAGTTATCAGCCATAGAAAGTATTTTATTTTAGGTAAGGTTGTTAGTTTCCAAATCCAATTATGAGGGAATTTGGTCATCTAGTAGTTGTTTTGGTGTAGGATATAGAGGTAAGTGGAAGAAGAGGTGAAATTATCATCAGATGTAAAGTGTCAGTAGGGGGTATCTACTCCTTGATGGTTTGTAAAAAAGGGTGTTATTGATGAAGGAAATAATTTGTGGGGGTAATATGAATGAGAGGCTAGAGATGTCCCAAACTGAATTGGAGATGAGGGAAGCTACAGATTTATTTAGTTCATGTTTAGGTATGGGGCCTTGGATGAGGTGACGAAGTAAAATATTTTTTGCGATCTAATTATCATTCCAGAGACTTATGTTATTTTCGTTGGTCACATTCCAGCTTGTGCCTGAGTGACAATAAGTACTAATTTTGGTTATATTTTTTCATATGTAGGAGGCGTTTGAGCGTGTCTTAATTGAATGTAAAAATTTATTTGTTTGATTATTTTGTTGGTCATATTTAGCAGATAGTATGTTGATCTAAATTGAATTGTTAGAATGAGTGTAGCGCCAAAGGAGGCCTGTGAGTATGGATTTGTTTTTTTGGGATTAATTTTTGGATCCCTAATTCTCCTTCTAACTTAAGAGATGTACATTTATCCCAATTGATTAAGTGAATCTTTCGCTTTTGGTCAGTTGTGCCCCATAAAAATTTTCGTTGTAGGCGAACTATTTTAATAATGAGTTTAGGAGGTAAGAAGTTAATCTGCATTGCATAAACAGGGATTAAATTTAGCATTGATTTAATGAGGGTAGTTCTACCTGCTAAGGTGAGGAATTTGGCTCTCCAACCAAAAAGTTTTGTGGTGACTTGGTCAATAATATATTGATAGTCTAATGTTTTAGGTTGGTTAATAGTCATTGGAAATCCTAGATATTTGCCATAGTTGGTGACGATGGGGATGTTTAGAGATCTGAAAATGGATTGGCTAAGTGTTGGATTTACATTATTAGAAAAAATAGTTTTGATTTGTGATAATTAATACGTTGACCAGATTTTGCACTTAATTGGTGGATATTACGATTATGGTAAAAGTGTTAGAAGTAGTTGCTTATGCTAATAAAATAAGATCATCCGCAAACATTACATGCGAGAGTAGGTGAGCATTTCTATGTAAATGGAGTATGGTCCATCGACAAATGTCTACATTATGTACAATTATTCGGGATAGAGATTCTATGGATATTATGAATAGGTAAGGTGATAAGGGGTTGTCACAACCCGGATTTTCCACCCTCGGGAGTCGTGATGGAACCTACTCGTAGAAGCTAGGTAAGCCACGAAATTTAGAAATCTTAACTCCCTCATTTTAGTCCTTTTTAATAGCTTGTATTAACAGGTGATCAACATTTAAATAATAGCGGAAGACGAAAATATGAGGAAGACTTAGACTAATATAATACCAAAATCAGTACGAAAATACCAACATACGTCTCTACCCAGAAACCGGTGTCACAATATTCACGGACTGTCTATGAATACTATATATAGATGTCTGAATAAAAAAAATACAGTCTGTCTCGGATACAAATGAAAACAGAACATATAAGTAGATAGAAGAGACACCGGGCCTGCGGACGCCTACAGAACTACCTCGGGGTCTCTGTGGACTGAAGGCTTGCTCCCCAAGTGCTATTGTCCCAATGTTGCTCCGGTATCTGCACAGAGTGCAAAGTGTAGTATCAGCACAACCGACCCCATGTGCTGGTAAGTACCTGGCCTAATCCCGGCGAGGTAGTGACGAGGCTAGGATCAGACTCCAGATAAACCTGTGTAATTACATAATATACGACATAAAATAAACAGGAATAAGCAGTTTAAATGGGAGGGGGTACATGCTTCAGGGAACGTATCAAATCCAGCAGAAATAAAGAGAAATATGAGAGAAACAGCTCAAAATATACAACAAGTAATAATAACACTGTTGCGGCGTGCAACCCGATCCAATATATATCTAACATAGTTGCGGCGTGCAACCTGATCCAATATATACAGTATTGTTGCGGCGTGCAACCCGATCCAATATATATAACATTATTGTGGGGTGCAACCCGATCCAATATATATAACATTGTTGCGGCATGCAACTCAATCCAATATATATAGCATTGTTGCAGCGTGCAACCCAATCCAATATATATAACATTGTTGCGGCGTGCAACCCGATCCAATATATTTATATAACTTAAACTAAATCGTACCACGAGTCCCGGTAAGGGATCAACAATAAACTACACTATCCCGGCAAGGGAATTCAACAATAAAGTACATACGTCCCGGCAAGGGAGAATCAGCTATAACCAATCTCAACTCTATCCCTACTTATCTCAGCTAACACCAATACTCAACCTTAATTAATTTCCACGTAAATAAACTAAAACCTTGCTCAAAATCGAGAATCACCAATCAGAACATCCGTAGAATCATTTAAGAACATAACAAAAATCAATTTAAGACTCACGGTCATGCTCGACACCAACATATAGATACTCATCACCATGCCTATACGTCGTACTCAATAAGAAGCAATTAGCAAATAGGTCACAATTCATAATCCTTCAAGCTAAGGTTAGACCAAACACTTACCTTGATGCCATGAACACAATTCACGATTCAATTATAGCTTTACCCCTTGATTCCACCACCAATTCACTCGTATCTAGTCACAAGTTACTTAATTACATCAATAAACACTAAATGAATCAATTTGAATGCATAAAAATGAGTTTTCTAAAGTTTTACCCAAAAGGTTAAAAATTGACCCGGACCCACTTGGTCAAAACTCGAGGTTCGAACCAAAACCCGTTTGCCAATTCCCCCACGAACCCAAATATATGATTTGTTTTGAACTCGGACCTCAAATCGAGGTCCAAATCCCCAATTTTTAAAAACCTAGGTTCTACCCAAAACACCCAATTTCCCCCATTAAAATCATTGATTTTGAGTTGAAATCATGTGAAAAGATGTTAATGATTGAAGAAAACGAGTTGGAAATCACTTACCAATGTTTTGGAGAAGAAAAGTTATTTGAAAAATTGCCTGTTATGTTTTTTTGGGGTTTTGAAAAATGATAAATAACTGAAAATCCCATCTTAATATACTCCTCTCAGACCCCCTATGCGGACCGCACAAAATCAACTGCGGCCGCACAGCTTCTCAGATTCCCTGTGCGGACCGCACAAAATCAACTGCGGCCGCACAGCTTCTCAGACTCCCTGTGCGGACCGCACAAAATCAACTGCGGCCACACAACCTCTTAGACTCCCTGTGCAGACCGCATAAAATCAACTGCGGCCGCACAGTCACCAGTGAACCTGTGCAGACCGCACAAGATCCACTGTGGCCGCACAGCCACCAGTGCGGACATCACAAAACTAGTGCGGACCGCACTAGCAGGTTCAAAGAGCTGCAGCTTTTCTGAACCTCCAATAGCCATGTTTATGCCTAAGACACCCCGAAACCTACCCGAAACTAACCCCAGCCCTCGGGGCTCCTAACCAAACATACGTACTAACTCAATGACATCTTACGAATTTATCCGTGCGTTCAAATCGCTGAAATAACCTCAATAAGAACGAATTAAACCTCATAATCAAAGAATTTTTCTCAAACTTCGCAAAACATCAACTTTTGCAATTTAGGTCCGAATCACATCAAATGACATCCGTTTTTCACCAAATTTCACAGGATCGTCTTAAATCATATATAAGACCTATACCGGTCATCGGAACCAAAATACGGGCCCGATACCATCAAGTTCTAATCAAATTTCATTTCAAATTTCTTTAAACAGTTTCAGAAAATAATTTTCTTTAAAAATTCATTTCTCGGGCTTGGGACCTCGGAATCCGATTCCGGGCACATGCCCAGGTCCCATATTTTCCTACAGACCCTCCGGGACCGTCAAATTACGGGTCCGGGTCTATTTATCTAAAACATTTTCCAAAGTCAAGTTAACTCATTTTATAGCCAAATTTTATCATTTTTCACAGATTTTCATATTTAAGCTTTTCGGCTATGGGCTTGGACTGTGCACGCAAATCGAGGTAATGCTAAATGAGGTTTTCAAGGCCTCAAAAACACAGAATTACATTCTCTACCTCTAAAATAACCGTTCGTCCTCGAACAACATAAGAAGGAAGTACCTGAGTCGGGGAAAAAATGGGGATAACGGCTCCACATATCGGACTCGGACTCCCAAGTCGATGCCTCAGAAGGCTGACCTCTTCACTAAACATGAACAGAAGGAAAATTCTTCGATCTCAACTGACGAACCTGTCAATCTAGAATAGCCACCGACTCCTCCTCATAAGACAAGTCATTGTCCAATTGGACAGTGCTGAAATCTAACACGTGGGATGGATCGCCGTGATATTTCTGAAGCATGGACACATGAAATACTGGATGCACGGCTGATAAGCTCGGCGGCAATGAGAGTCTATAAGACACCTCTCCCACTCTATCAAGAATCTCAAACGGACCAATGAACCTAGAGCTAAGCTTTCCCTTCTTCCCAAATCTCATCATGCCTTTCATAGGCGACACTCGGAGCAATACCCGCTCACCAACCATGAAAGCCACATCTCGAACCTTGCAGTCTGCATAACTCTTTTGCCTAGACTGAGCTGTACGATGCCTATTCTGAATAATCTTGACCTTGTCCAAGGCCTCCTGAACCAGATCTGTACCCAACAATCGAGCCTCTCCCAGCTCAAACTATCCAATCGGGGACTGACACTGCCTACCATATAAAGCCTCATAAGGAGCCATCTGAATACTAGACTAGTAGCTATTGTTGTAGGCAAACTCTGCTAAAGGCAAAAAATGATCCTACGAGCCTCCAAAGTCAATGACGCAAGCTCGAAGCATATCCTCCAAAATCTGAATAGTCTACTCGGACTGCCCGTCCGTCTGAGGATGAAATGTTGTGCTCAACTTAACCTGTGTGCCCAACTCTCGCTGAACTGCTCTCCAGAAGCGCGAGGTAAATTGTGTACCTCGGTTCGAAATGATAGACACAGTCACACTATGAAGACGAACAACCTCCCAGATATAGATCTCAGCTAACCTCTCGGATGAATAGGAGACTGCCACAGGAATGAAACGCGTTGACTTGGTCAGCCTATCAACAATGACCCATACTGCGTCGAACTTCCTCCGAGTCTGCAGGAGTCCAACAACGAAATCCATAGTGATCCGCTCCCACATCCACTCGGGAAGCTCAATCCTCTGAAATAAACCACCAGGCCTCTAATGCTCGTACTTAACCTGTTGATAATTCAAACACTGAGCCACATATGCAACGATTTCCTTCTTCATTCTCCGCCACCAATAATGTTGTCGCAAATTCTGATACATCTTTGCGGCGCTCGGATGAATAGAGTATCGTCTCTCACCTACCGGAATATATGCAAGATTGCCCATACTGGCTGACTTTCTACTCAAAGCATCGGCCACCACATTGGCCTTTCTCGGATGGTACAAGATAGTGATATCATATTCTTTCAACAACTCCAACCACCTCCACTGCCTCAAATTCAACTCCTTTTACTTGAATAGATACTGAAGACTCTTTGATCCGTGAACACCTCACATGTCACGCCATACAGATAATGCCTCCAAATATTCAACGTGTGAACAATGGCTACCAACTCCAAATCATGAACCGGATATTTCTTCTCATGAATCTTAAACTACCGCGAAGCATAGGCAATGACCTTGCCATCTTGCATCAACACTGCACCAAGCCCAATACGAGATGCATCATAGTAAACTATATAAGGCCCTGATCCTATGGGTAAAACCAACATCGGTGCCGTAGTCAAAGCTGTTTTGAGCTTCTGAAAGCTCACCTCACACTCGTCCGACCATCTAAGTCGGCACCCTTCTGGGTCAATCTGGTCATCGGGGCTGCGATAGATGAGAACCCCTCTACGAACCGACGATAGTAGCCTACCAATCCCAAGAAACTCCGAATCTCTATAGTTGATGCTGGTCTAGGCCAGTTCTTGACTGCCTCAATCTTCTTCGAATCAACTTGAATACCTTCTGTTGATACAACATGACACAGGAATGCAACTGAACTCAACCAGAACTCTTAATTTGAGAACCTAGCATATAACTGACTATCCCTCAGAGTCTGAAGAACCACCCTGAGATGCTGCTCATGCTCCTCCTGGCTGCAGGAATATATCAAAATATCATCAATGAAGACTATCACGAATGAGTCCAAATAAGGCCTAAACACTCGGTTCATCAAATCCATAAAGGCTGCTAGGGCATTTGTCAACCCGAATGACATAACCAATAACTCATAATGCCTGTAGCGAGTGCAGAAAGTTGTCTTAGGGACATCGGATGCCCTAATCCTCAACTGATGGTAGCTAGATCTCAAGTCAATCTTTGAAAATACCTTGGCACCCTAAAGTTGATCAAACAAATCATCAATCCTCAGGAATGGATACTTATTCTTGATCGTAACCTTGTTCAACTGTTGGTAATCAATACACATTCTCATCGACCCATCCTTCTTCTTAACGAACAACACTGGCGCACCCCAAGGCGAAACACTGGGTCTAATGAAACCCTTCTTAAGCAAGTCTTGCAACTGCTCCTTTAACTCTTTCAACTCAGGTGGGGCCATACGATACAGCAGAATAGAAATGGGCCGAGTGCCCGGAGCCAAATCAATGCAAAAGTCAATATCCCTATCGGGTGGCATACCCGGTAGGTCTGAAGGAAATACCTTAGGAAACTCACAAACAATGGGCACATAATCAATAGAAGGAACCTCAGCGCTGTAATCACAAACATATGCCAAATAGACCAAACACCCCTTCTCGACCATACGTCGAGCCTTCACATAACAGATAATACTATGGACAGAATGACCCGGAGTCCCTCTCCACTCTAAACGAGGCAAACTCGGTAAAGCTAAGGTCACAGTCTTGGCATGATAGTCCAAGATAGCGTGGTAAGACGATAACCAGTCTATCCCCAATATAACATCGAAATGGACCATGTCCAGAAGTAACAAATATACTCGAGTCTCAATACCCCCAATCACAACTACACAAGAGCGATGGACTCGATCTACCACAATAGAATCACCCACTGGTGTAGACACATAAACATGAATACTTAATGAATCACTAGACATGACCAAATACGGTGCAAAATAAGATGACACGTACAAGTACGTAGACCCTGGATCAAATGACACTGAAGCATCTCCATCACAAACCAGAATAGTACCTGTGATAACCACATCTGAAGCCTCAGCCTCGGGAATAGCTGGAAGAGCATAACATCGGGGCTGGGCCCCACCATCCTGGACTATATCTCTAGGACGGCCTACAACTGGCTGGCCTCTACCTCTAGCGGTCTGAGTTGCACCTCTAAATCCTCTACCTACACCTCTAGCACCTCTACCCCTACCTCTAGCTGGCTGGGCGGGCTGTGGAACACCTGGTGCCTGAACCATAGTATGGGGGCCCTGCTGCTGCGATTGAGTACCCACCAATCTCGGACAAGCCCTCCTGATATGACCATATTTACCACACTCGTAGCATCCACCTAAGTGTTGCGGCTGAGGAAACTGAGACTGACCTGGCGACCTGAATGACCACCCCGAAAACTCTGAAGCGGCGGTGCACTGATAGGAGTTGGTGGTGCACTGTATGACTGCTGATCAGAATACTGCATCTGCGGACCACGGCTACCTAAAGCACCGTGAGAAACCTGAAGGGCTGACTGAAAGGGCCTAGGAGGATGGCCTCTACCATACGAATCTCAGCCTCTAGATGAGGCACCACTGAATCTACCTGAATGATGGGGCCTCTTGTCCGACCCATGACCACCTCCCTATGACAGGACCATCTCAACTCTACGGGCCACATTGGCCGCCTCCTGAAAAGTAATCTCACTCCCAACCTCCCTAGCCATCTGAAGATGAATCGGCTGAATAAAACCGTTAATAAACCTCCTCACCCTCTCTCTCTCGGTAGAAAGTATGACAAGAGCATGGCGAGCCAAGTCGATGAATCTGGTCTCATACTGGGTAATAGTCCTGGAACCCTGCTGGAGACGCTCAATCTGTCTCCGATAGGCCTCTCTCTGAGTAATGGGGAGATACTTCTCCAGAAATAACTGTGCAAACTGCTCCCAAGTCAAGGCTGGCGATCCAGCTGGTCTAGCCAAGTAATAATATCTCCACCAAGTCTTGGCGGATCCAGACAAGCGAAATGTAGCAAAATCGACCCCATTAGTCTCAACAATCCCCATGTTCTTGAGAACCTCATAATAGCTGTCGAGATAATCCTGGGGATCCTCAGTAGATGCATCGCTAAAAGTAGTAGTAAAGAGCTTGGTGAACCTGTCCAGCCTCCACAAAGCACCGGTAGACATAGCCGCTCCATCACCGGTTTAAGCTACCATACCCGGCTAAACTGCTCCAACTAGCTGAACCGCTGGAGTTTGAATCTGAGGAGCTACCTGCTCCGGAGTGCGAGTAGAAGGAGTCTAGGATCCTCCTCCAACCTGAGAGATGACTGGTGCTACGGGAAGCAAACCTGCCCGGGTGACACTCTCCATGAGGCCCACTAGTCAGACCAGAGCATCCTGAAGAACTAGGGTAGCAATAAACCCCTCTAGGACCTGAGCTGGGCCCACCGAAACTGCTGGGGCCGGAACCTCCTCGTCAAAATCAACCTGAGGTTCCCCCACTGGTGCTGCTACTCGGGGCTGAGCTCTGCCCCTACCTTGGCCTCTAGCACAGCCTCGGCCTCGCCCTCAGCCCCTCGTGGGAGCTGTAGTTGGGGGCTCGGGTTGCTGAGAGGTGGATGAGGAAGTGCGTGTTCTCGCCATCTAAGAAAGAATAGAGTAGAAATTCAATTAGCATTAAGAAACGACACCGAAAGACAAGAAAGAACAAATGTGAAGTCTTCCTAACTCTGTAGCCTTTGGGAGATAATTACAGACGTCTTCTTACTGATCCCTCAGACTCTACTAAGCTTGTCCGTGAATTGTGAGACATATATAACCTAGACCTCTGATACCAACTTGTCATGACACAGATTTCTCACCCTCGGGAGTCATGATGGCACCTACTCGTAGAAGCTAGGTAAGCCACAAAATTTAGAAATCTTAACTCCCTCCTTTTAGTCTTTTTTAACAGCTTGTATTAACGGGTGATCAACATTTAAATAATAGCGGAAGATGAAAATATGCGGAAGACTTAGACTAATATAATACCAAAATCAATACGAAAATGCCAATATACTTCTCTACCCAGAAACCAGTGTCACAATATTTACGGACTGTCTATGAATACTACATACAGATGTCTGAAGAAAAGAAATACAGTCTGTCTCAGATACAAATGAAAATAGAACATATAAGTAGATAGAAGAGACGTCGGGCCTGCAGACGCCTGCAGGACTACCTCGGGGTCTCTGTAGACTGAAGGCTGGCTCCCCAAGTGCTACTGTCCCAGTGCTGCTCCGGTATCTGTACAGAGTGTAGAGTGTAGTATCAGCACAACCAACCTCATGTGTTGGTAAGTACCTGGCCTAACCTCGGCGAGGTAGTGACAAGGCTAGGACCAGACTCCAGATAAACCTGTGTAATTACATAATATATGGCGGAAAATAAACAGGAATAAGAAGTTTAAATGGGAGGAGGTACATGCTTCGGGGAACATATCAAATCCAGCAGAAATAAAGAGAAATATGAGAGAAACGGCTCAAAATCTACAACAAGTAATAATAATATTGTTGAGGCGCGCAACCCGATCCAATATATATCTAACATAGTTGCGGCATGCAACCTGATCCAATATATATAGCATTGTTATGGCGTGCAACCCGATCCAATATATATAACATTGTTGCGGCGTACAACCCGATCCAATATATTTATATACCTTAAACTCAATCGTACCACGAGTCCCGGCAAGGGATCAACAATAAACTACAGTATCCAGGCAAGGGAATTCAACAGTAAAGTACATACGTCCTGGTAAGGGAGAATCAACTATAACCAATCTCAACTCAATCCTTACTCATCTCAGCTAACACCAATACTCAACCTTAATTAATTTCCACGTAAATAAACTAAAGCCTTGCTCAACATCGAGAATCACCAATTAGAACATCTGTAGAATCATTTAAGAACATAACAAATATCAATTTAAGACACACGGTCATGCTCGACACCAACGTATAGATACTCGTCACCATGCCTATACGTCATACTCAAAAAGAAGCAATTAGCAAATAGGACATAACTCATAATCCCTCAAGCTAAGGTTAGACCAAACACTTACCTCGATGCCAAGAACACAATTCATGATTCAATTATAGCTTTACCCCTTGATTCCACCACCAATTCGCTTGTATCTAGTCATAAGTTGCATAATTACATCAATAAACACTAAATGAATCAATTTGAATGCATGAAAATGAGTTTTATAAAGTTTTACCCAAAAAGTTAAAAATCGCCCCCGGGCCCATATGGTCAAAACTCGAGGTTCGAACCAAAACTCGATTACTTATTCCCCCACGAACCCAAATATATGATTTGTTTTGAAATCAGACCTCAAATCGAGGTCCAAATCCCCAATTTTTAAAAAACTAGGTTCTACCCAAAACACCCAATTTCTCCCATGAAAATCATTGATTTTGAGTTGAAATCATGTGAAAAGATGTTAATGATCGAAGAAAACGAGATAGAAATCACTTACCAATATTTTAGAGAAGAAAGGTTATTTTGAAAAATCGCCTCTTATATTTTTTTGGGGTTTTGAAAAATGAAAAATAACTGAAAATCCCGTCTTAATATACTCCGCTCAGACCCCCTGTGCGGACCGCACAAAATCAACTACGGTCGCACGGCTTCTCAGACTCCTTGTGTGGACCGCACAAAATCAACTACGGCCGCACAGCCTCTCAGACTCCATGTGCGGACCGCACAAAATCAACAGTCACCAGTGAACCAGTGCGGACCGCACAAGATCCACTGCGGTCGCACAGCCACCAGTGCGGACCGCACTAGCAGGTTCAGAGAGCTGCAGCTTTTCTGAACCTCCAATAGCCATGTTTAAGCCTAAGACACCGCAGAACCTACCCGAAACTCACCCGAGCCCTCGGGGCTCCTAACCAAACATACATACTAACTCAATGACATCATACGAATTTATCTGCGCAATAAAATCGCCAAAATAACCTCAATAACAACAAATTAAACCTCAAAATCAAAGAATTTTTCTCAAACTTCGTAAAACATCAACTTTTGCAATTTAGGTCCGAATCACGTCAAATAACATCTGTTTTTCACCAAATTTCACAGGATCGTCTTAAATCATATATAAGACATGTTTCAGGCGCTGGAATCAAAATACGGGCCCGATACCATCATGTTCTAATCAAATTTTATTTCAAATTTCTTTAAACAGTTTCAGAAAATAATTTTCTTTAAAAATTCATTTCTCGGGCTTGGGACCTCGGAATTCGATTCCGGGCACATGACCAAGTCCTATATTTTCTTACGGACCCTCGGATGTCATCAAATCACGGGTCCAGGTCCGTTTACCCAAAACATTGACCGAAGTCAAATTAACTCATTTTATAGCCAAATTTTATCATTTTTCATAGATTTTCATATTTAAGCTTTTCGGCTATGCGGCCAGACTATGCACGCAAATCGAGGTGAACATAAATGAGGTTATCAAGTCCTCAAAAACATAGAATTCAATTTAAAATCAAGTGATGACCTTTTAGGTCATCACAGGGTTCACATTGTCGTATTCCCCTAGAAGGTTGGAAAAAAGAAGTTGGTGTACCATTGATCAGTATAGATATGGAGGAAGTTGTGACACAGGACATTATGAGGTTGATTCGGGGTAGTGAAAATCATAAGTGTTGTCGAGAGAAATGAACGAAATACCATTCTAAGCAATCAAAGGCTTTTTCTAGGTAGATTTGTATCATCATGTTGCCCATTTTGCCTTGTTGTTTTTTAAAAGAATGAATGATTTTCTGAACAAGAATGGCATTGTCAGCTACTCTACGGCCTTTTAAGAAGCTGCTTTGAGTTGGGTTAATTAGTTTAGGGAGGAAGGGTTTAATTCAATTAACTATGATTTTTGTAATCATTTTGTAAATTGTGTTGCAGAGGCCAATTGGCCTATATTGAGTGATAGATTCTGGATAACTTGTTTTTGGTATCAAAGAGATGTTAGTTTTATTTATTGCTGGAGAGATAGAATATGTATGAAAAGCATGTTGACAAGTGTGGATAACCGCTTGCTTAGTTTCTGACCAGAACTTTTGGAAGAAAATGGGGTGTAACCCACCTGGGCCAAGGGCTTTTAGTAGTTTGAAGGAGTACACTGCCTTGGTGAATATTGTAATAGATAGTTGGCGATTGAGTATTTGAATGTCATCATTTGTGAGTAAATTTGAGAAGGTAGGTATATATTCATTTTGGCACTATGTTAATTGGGTAGTGAATAGTTCGTTGTAATATTTAAGTATTGTACCATGTATGACTTTGGTGTCAGAGGTTCAGTTTCCTACTGAATCGTGTAAGCTTATGATTCTATTACTTTTTCTTCTTATTTTGCGGAGAGGTGAAAGAAGGTCATATTTGCATCTCCTTCATTTAGCCATTGGGCGCGTGATTTTAATTTCCAAAATTTTACCTCACTCTGTAATAAGTTGTTGAAGTCAGTGATTAGCTGGTTTTTAAGGTTGTAATAAAATAAGTTTTTAGTGTGTGAGTCCATACGTTGTAACCCTTTCAATCGAGCAATTAAAATCTTCTTTTTGTAAAAGATATTTTCAAAGTGTGGATGTTCCAATGGTTAGCTAAGTCAGTGAAGTTTTTTAATCCGGTAGAATAATCATGTTCATCGAGCCATATGTGGGTAACAATATCGGGAAACTGAGGGTGTTGGAGCCACATTGTTTCAAATTTGAATTTTAACAGAGGTTTTTTAATAAGGTTTTGTTAAATTTAGAATTAGTGGGACAATGATCAGAGTGAGTGCATAGTAGGTGTTTGACAGTTGAATCTTGAAATAATTCAACCCATTTGTTATTAGCAAAGAACTTGTCTAGTTGTTCTATAATAATTGATTTAGGGTGATTTTTTGTGATCAAACTTAGGTTTGTAGTCCACGTGAAATGTGGGCCTAAAAACTCCAGGTCAATCATTTTAATATTATTAAGGCATTTGTTAAAGTTTGAGGATCTTTTTATATTAATAGGGGCTCCGCCAAATTTTTCATTAGATGAACAGATCTCATTAAAATCACCAAAATAATAGCCATGCACAAGTATAATTATCATGAACAGTTTGTAGATTTCCATAACAATTGGCGATTTGCAAAATTATTACTAGCATATATTGAGGATAAAAGCCATGCAGGTGATTTGTTTACCTGGACGGAAGCATGAATCTCTTGGCTTGTGACTGCTACTGGGTTGACTATCAATTTATGAGCGCGCCATAATAGAACTATTCCACCTGATTAACCTTGTGTTGCCACTTGGATTAGATCTGTGTAGTTGAGCTCTACAAGGAGGTCTGTGTGATCTTCTATTTTTGTTTCTGTTAGACATAGAATAGATGGATTGTTCCATGATAGTAAAAAATATACGTTCTAGCGGAATTCTTGATTATTGTCACGATCCTAAACCCGGACCCAGTCGTGATGGTGCCTCTCGTGAAGACAAGGCCAGCCGACACTTCCCATATCTAATTATTAACAGTTAAACCATAAGAAATAAATCTAAAGCATGATAAGATAATCCAAAGTTAACAGATAATAGCATAATTCGCGGAAAATAACCCAACACAGCCTGATACTGGGTGTCACTAGTCACGAGCATCTAAACAATCCGGAATACTCCAAATCAAACTACAGAGTTTAATACAGAAAACCAAGAACATGAAGAAGTAAGATAGGGAAGAGCTCTAGGCTGCGAACGCCAACAACTACCCAGAGACTCCTCGGATCCGCCTGAGCCGGAAATGATCAGCACTCGGGAGTGAGACAAGATACGCCTGAATCTGCACACTGGATGCAGGGAGTAAAGTGAGTATTCCAACTCAGTGAGTAATAATCATAAATAAAGACTGAAAGCAGGAAATCACATATGGCACAAAAGCATGCTATAATGAAGCAGTAAAACCATTAAAACAATAAACCAATGAAAGATAGGTAAAAATCCTTTAACTCAAATTTAACTTCATGAAAAGCCTTTTTCAACAATTAAGCAGGTAATTTGACAAGCAATTAAGAAAATATAAACAAATAAAGGTTCACCCCTCAGGCACCGTGTCAACAAATCCGCCCCTCGAATAACATCTTAGAATAATACTAGCCCCTCGGGCAATCACATAGAACAATACCAGCCCCTCGGGCTCAATCTCACATCACAATGGGTACCCGCGCTCACTAGGGTGTACAGACTCCTGGAGGGGCCCCTTACGGCCCAAGCGCAATATCAAACCACCTCGTAGCATCATCACTAGGACATCGACCTCATATCAATCAAGCTACCCCATGGCATACACAAATCTCAGGCGCTCGGCCTCATAATCAGTATCAAATGTTTCCTCACAACATAGGCCCTCGACCATACTCAGTCAAAATCCTCACAAGCCACTCGGGCAATAGTAAAACATGATTCTCGGCCCAAAAATATCATTTAAAAGATCATGTAAGTGTTAAAATAGAGTAAACATGGCTGAGAACGAAAACAGTGAAATATAACATGACTGAGTTCAAGTATAAAGTCAAAACAGTGAGGAAATACCAGTAACAATCTTTGAAGGGTTCAAATAGTTGGCACAAGGCCCAAATAGGGCATTCAGCCCAAATCATGATGATAGCAAATAGATTTCAGTCAAATACACGGTAAAATAGTCATTCGGGAGGGACTAAGTCACAATCCCCAATAGTACACGACCCCATGATTGTCATCAAGCATGTACGTCACCTCAATATAGCACAACGATGTGCAAGTCCGGAGTTTCATACCCTCAGAACATCATTTACAATCATTACTCACCTCGAACCGATTAAATCTCTAGCACAAGATGCCTTTGCCCCTAGAATCGACCTTCAATCGCATCGAATCTATCCAAAATCAGAATCACGACGTCAAAATATGCTAAGGGAACAAAGCCCAAGCAATAATAATCAATTTACAACATAAATTCCAAAATTACCAAAACCCGACCCCCGGGCACACGTCTCAGAATTCGATAATTTTTACATTAATAGATTCCTTATCTCCCCACGAGTTCATACATATCAAAAGTTCTGAAATCCGACCTAAAATGGTTCTTCAAATCCTCAAGCAAAGGTCTATGTTTTTTCCAAGCCCTAGTTATTTAACTTTTGGCTTAATTTCCAAGATTATTTAGGTGAAATTCACATTAGAATCGAGTTTTAAGTCCAAGAATCTCACCTCCAAGTGATTCCCCTTGAATCCCTCTTCAATCCCCTTCAAAAAGCTCCAAAAACGACCAACAATGGAAGAAATAAACCCCAAAATCGCGGACAAGACGAGTATTTAAACATTCTGCCCAGGCCTTAATTCCTTCTTCACGAACGCGGTCAAAGCCTCGCGTTCGCGAAGCACAAAAATTCCATTGACCAAAACTCTTCTTCACGAACGCGATCTCACCATCGCGAACGCGATGCCTCAACTTCACCAACCTTCGCGAACACAGCCAGGTCTCTTGCGAACGTGATGCTTACCATTCCGGCCCTTTGCAAACGCGGGACTCCCCTTCGCGAACACAAATGCCAAACCTGACTCCTCCCTTCCTGACCATTCGCAAATGCGAGGGTCCACTCGCGAACGCGAAGAGCAAAATACATGCAACAGCTGAAACCAAAATTTGCAACTTTTCTTTAGCTTAAAATGATCCGTTCAACCCTCCAAAACTCACCCGAGGCCCTCGGGACCTCAACCAAAGGCACCAACATATCCCAAAACCTTATTCAAACTTGTACCAATCTTCAAAATACCTCAAACAACATAAAATCAACCAAAATACATCGGATTCAAGCCTAAGTTTCCAAAATCTTCCGAATTCCGCTTTTGATAAAAAAAACACAACCAAGCCACGTCCAAATGACCTAAAATTTTGCACAGATATCCCAAATGACATAACGGAACTACTTCAACTCTCGGAATTCCATTCCGATCAAAATCTCGCCTACCAACCGAAAATCGCCAAAATATTAACTTCGCTAATTCAAGCCTAAATCCACTACGAACCTCCAAAACTCATTCTGATCGCGCTCCTAAGTCCCAAATCACCTCCCAAAGCTATTCGAACTATCGGAACTCACATTCGAGCCCTCTAACACATAAGTCAATATTCGGTTGATTTTTCCAACTTAAGCTTCCTCAAAAGAGACTAAGTGTCTCAAACCTTACCAAAATCATTCCGGATTCGATCCGACAAACCCGATACCACATAACACAGATACACAAAGCATAAAGAATAAAAATTGGGGGAAACGGAGCGGTAAGTCATGAGATGAATGGCCAGGTCGTCACATCCTCCCCAACTTAAACAAATGTTCGTCCTCGAACGAGCCAAAAACATACCTGAAGCCTCAAACAGGTGAGAATATCTGTTCCACATCTCCCGCTCGGTCTCCCAAGTAGCCTCCTCCACGGGCTGACCTCTCCACTGCACTTTCACTGAAGCTATATCCTTTGACCTCAACTTTCGAATCTGATGACTCAAAATAGCTATTGGCTCCACATCATAAGTCAAATCATCATCCAGCTGAACCGTGGTGAAATCCAAAACATGAGACGGATCCCCAACATACTTCCGGAGCATAGAAACATGAAATACTGGATGCACCCTCAACAAGCTGGGTGGCAAAGCAAGCTCATAAGCCACCTCCCCAATCCTCCGAAGCACCTCAAAAGGCCCAGTGAACCGCGGACTCAATTTCCCTTTCTTCCCAAATCTCATAACACCTTTCATGGGCGAAACCTTCAACAGAACCTTCTCACCAACCATGTAGGACACATCTCGAACCTTCCTGTTCGCATAACTCTTTTGCCTCGACTGCGCTGTACGAAGCCTCTTCTGAATCACCTTCACCTTTTCTAAGGCATCATGTACCAAGTCTGTCCCCAATAGTCTAACCTCACCTGGTTTGAACCAACCAACTAGAGATCTACACTGTTTCCCATACAAAGCCTCATATGGAGCCATCTAAATACTCGACTGGTAGTTATTGTTATAAGCAAACTCTGCAAGCAGTAGAAAATGATCCCATGACCCTCCGAAATCAATGACGCAATCATGCAACATGTCCTCCAATGTCTGAATAGTGCGCTAGAACTGCCCATCCGTTTGAGGGTGAAAAGTTGTGGTCAACTCAACCTGAGTATCCAACTCTCACTACACAGACCTCCAAAGCTGCGACGTAAACTGAGGGCCTCTATACGAAATGATGGAAACTGGGACACCATACAAATGAACAATCTCCCGGATATAGATCTCTAACAACCGCTCTGAAGAATAGGTAGTACACATGGGAATAAAGTGCACGGACTTGGTCACCCGATCCACAATCACCCAAATAGCATTGAGCTTCCTCAAGGTCCGTGGAAGTCCAACAACAAAGTCCATAGTGATCCTCTCCCACTTCTACTCGGGAATATCCATCTGCTGAAGCAAGTCACCCGGTCTCTGATGCTCATATTTCACATGCTGACAATTGAGACACCGAACTACAAATCCTACAATATCTTTCTTCATTATCCTTCACCAATAGTGCTGCCTCAAATCCTGATACATCTTCGCGGCACTCGGATGAATGGAATACCGCGAGCTATGGGCCTCCTCCAGAATCAACTCCCGAAGCCCATCCACATTGGGCACACAAATTTGGCCTTGCATCCTCAACACCCTATCATCACCAATGGTCATATCTCTGGCATCATTGTGCTGAACTCTGTCCTTAAGGACAAGCAAATGTGGATCATCATACTGATGCTCTCTAATGCGATCATATAAGGAAGACCGAGAAACCACACAAGCCAATATCCGACTGGGCTCCGAAATATCTAATCTCATGAACCGATTCGCCAAGGCCTGAACATTAACCGCAAGAGGTCTCTCCGCAACTGGAATATATGCCAAACTCCCCATACTCACTACCTTTTGTCTTAAAGCATCGGCCACCACGTTGGCCTTTCCCGGATGGTACAATATAATGATATCATAATCCTTTAGCAACTCTAACCATCTCTGTTGTCTCAAATTAAGATCCTTCTGCTTGAACAAGTGTTGGAGGCTACGTTGATCAGTAAACATCTCACAAGACACACCATACATGTAATGTCTCCAAATCTTTAACGCGTGAACTATGGCAGCCAACTCTAAATCATGAACGGGGTAGTTCTTCTCATAGGGCTTCAACTGACGGGAAGCATAAGCAATAACTCTACCCTCCTGCATCAAAACATAATTAATACCAACTCTCAAAGCATCACAATACACGGTATATGAACCTGAAGCTAATGGTAAAACTAATACTGGAGTTGTGGTCAAAGTTGTCTTGAGCTTCTAAAAGCTCTCCTCACACTCATCCGACCATACAAATGAAGCACCCTTCCGAGTCAACTTGGTTAATGACGATGCGATAGATGAGAATCCCTTAACAAAATAGTGATAATAGCCCGCCAAACCAAGAAAGCTATGAATCTCTGTGGCTGAGGACGGTTTGGGCCAACTCAGAACCGCCTCTACCTTCCTCAGATCAACCTGAATACCCTCGCTGGACACCACATGGCCCAAGAAGTCACTGAACTAAGCCAAAACTCACACTTGGAGAATTTTGCATAAAGCTTATCCTCCCTCAATCTCTGTAACACAACTCTCAAATGATTCGCGTGCTACTCCTAACTACACGAATATACCAGAATATCATCAATGAAGACTATGACGAACGAGTCAAGATAAGACCAGAACACATTGTTCATCAAATGCATGAACGTTGCTGGGGCATTGGACAACCCAAAACACATCACCAAGAACTCATAATGACCATATCGGGTCCTGAAAGCTATCTTAAGAATATCCAAGTCCCTGTTCTTTAACTGGTGATAACCTGAACGGAGATCAATCTTGGAGAACACCCTCGCTCCCTGAAGTTGGTCGAATAAATCATCAATGCAAGGCAAATGATACTTATTCTTAATTGTTACCTTATTCAATTGCCTATAATCAATGCACTTCCTCATAGTGCCATCCTTCTTGTCATACCTCCTTTTTCACTACCTACACCCGTAAGGGCGTAAAGGAGTTTTTCCATTTAAAGGACAATCGGAACGAGATTTAATTATTAATTATTCAGAGTCGCCACTTGAGAGGTTAATGGTGTCCCAAGTCACCGGTTGAATCCCGATCCGAGGAAATTTATGACTTTGTTAACAGTCCGCGTACCAGAAATCCGAGTAAGGAATTCTGTTAACCCAGGAGAAGGTATTAGGCATTCCCGGGTTCCGTGGTTTTAGCACGGTCGCTTAACTGTTGTATTTGAATTTATCTGATTTTAATACATGCTAACTTATGTGTCCTTTATTTGTAAACCGCTTTTATGGTTATTTATTTTAAAATAATTACGACGTTGCGAAAACGCGTTTCGATCCACGTCGCAGTCAATGCGCCCGTGGTTGTCAACACATTTCGACTTTGTCGAGATTTGGATTTAGGTTGCACCAATGCGCACCCGAGTTTAAGAAAGTAATTTTAATTAAAATCGAGCTTAAAGATTCTAACGTAGTACCATTTTGGGGAAGACCGTGGAGTTCGCTAAACGGCCATTCCAAATTCTAATCATTTTAACAACCATTGAGGGCCCATAATTAGTGATTTGCATTGGGCAAAGTTCACTTCTTAACATTTTAAAAAAACCATTTGAGATTAACTTATAATTTTTAATGATCAAATACCCCTAACAAATAGAACTTAATTTAGTGGCCCAACTTCTACAATGGACTGGGCCACTGATAGGGCCTCAAAAGTGGCCCAACATTTGGATCAGGCAAACGAAAGGGAGGCCCAGGCGAAAGACTTCAACACCTGGGCTCGAATCCCTTGAGAAGCCCAAATTCACGAAGGCTGTTCTCATAATAGCCTGAGATGGCTTATCTTTGAACCCAGCGAAGCTTTGATTTGTTTGCCCAGACAACACTTTGAAATTATCTCTAAACTATTGCAAGTATTCAATAATCAGCCAAGGGGAAATAATGCACATCTACTTAACTTAGAAGGAAATTAGTCAATTGAATTCCACTTCATATACAGGCTACTTCATCTAATGACATTCTAGTGATTTTCTTAGATATCATCAAGGTAAACTAAGCTATAAACACAATCTCAATAACATGAAGCAAACGAGCTATTTCTGAATCAATTCATGCCAACATTGCTATCAATCTATCATGTAATCTTCATAGTACTCACATGACTCTAAAATACAACAGTTCATATAGTCTATTTAGCATTAAAGCAAGCAAAACTTTAAATAATATCCATGAATTGAACACTGAATAATTAGATCTGAAAGTTAGCTAAATCAGAACTCAGTTCTGCATGTACATTCATTCTTCAAATAATTCATTTCTGCCCATTTAAGCTCACATTCATCTGGGGTATAATTGTGTACCTGGATAAATGAAAATATAAGAAGGAAAGGAGTCAGCTACTTTGAACAGCAACAGCAGCAAACTCAACAATATATACCATAGAACAGGCCAGGAACTACTTTTGAAAACCAGAAATACAGGCAGCCTCCACAGATCAATTCAACACATACTTCAAATATACTCCTAGCCCTCACAGCTGAACCCAAACACCTCTGCAATACTACTAAACCCAAAACCCAACTGAAATCCAAAACTAATAATGAAACTGTAAGATTGTTTCTGATTTCTTCATTCTTTTTTTTTTGATGTTTTTATTTTTTGAATGCTGGAATGGAACTACTAACTGGGATTAAAAGCAGGGAGGAGAGCCTTTTGTGGGGATTTTCGAGCTTAGATCTCTAGAAAGAAAGAAGAACCCCCTTTTCCAAGGCATTTCATGCCCTTTTATAGGCAACCAAAAGAGAATAAATCAGATTCTGATTTTCTAATTAGTCCCTTCCCTATTTTCAGTTTAGTCCCCCTATTCTTGACTTGCTATACAAGTAAGCACCTCTTTTGTGCTGAAATTTGCACTAAAATCCCATTCTAGAAGGTCCTAGGGTATTCCCATACCCATACAATACCTATACTGCCCTTTCATATGCTTTGAAATTACTATTCCTCTCATAACTAACCTTTTCCATACCCAGACTACCCCTGAAGGCTTCTCTAATTTACTGATCCTAACCTCATCCTTTAACAGCTATAACCAATCCCCTAATTTAATCAAAAACTAACTGAAATTGACTAATTAGCACTCAGAAATCAACTAATCAAACTGACCAAAACCAATTGTTCAATTATACCAACTCAATCAAACTAAATGAAATCAAACTAAGCTTAAGCTAACATGATCAACATTAAATGAATTTAAACTAAATCTTACCCATAAACTCACAATCATTCAAACAAATATCAACTCAGAACTAACCACAATTGACAAAATTATACTGATACACAAAATAAATCACAAATTTAACAGAACACTTAATGAAACCAAAACGGTAATTAAAACTTCAACCATGTGAGTAAAAAAAACAGTAAAAACTCACAGAAGCACGAGGAACTCCGGCCAGTCAGAAACGTCTGAATCCTTTCAGATTTTTGACGTGTAATATCCCTAACCATGTGTTCTTACAAGAGAACACATGGTTAAGGATATTACGGTTCGAAATCACAAAGATTTGGTTTAGGGTTTTGGCCAGAAATACTCAGATCTAAGATTCGAGCCGTTTCTCAATGATTTGAAGGAAAATAAACATGGATTAGTGTTGAGGGAAGGCCGGGGATTGTGTGGTGTGATTTTGGGCTGGTTTGGATGAACTTGCCACTTGGCCGGAAAATTTCAAACTAAGATTCGATGAGCAACGGAAACATTCGAGGAAAACTAATAACGGGAGTGGAAAGAGGGGTTCATGTGGGATCTATGGTGTTAATCTGGGGGTAAACGGCGTAGGTTGCGTTCACCGCCGGCGAGGGATTTAGGGGCGGCGCGGATTAGGGTTTGAGAGAAGGGGTGGGGTGAGGAAGACGAGGGTCTGGGGTGGGCTTTCAGACCGTTTTATATCAGGAACCTCGTTAGTTCCGGACCGTTGGATTGATGAGATCCAGCGGTCCTGATTCGGAGACCACGAAACCACATCGTTTCGTTTATAAGAGGGGGTGGACCGGGTTGCTGGTACTTGGGCTGGGTTTCTGCAATGGTTTAAGGCATTTGGGCCTGAACGTTTCTTTTAATTTGGGCCAAAATTGGCCAGCCCTTTGCCTCTCACTTGATTTCCTTCCTTGTTTTTTTTTTATTTCATTTTATCTATTTATTTTCCACTTTGTAATTTTGTAATTATTTTTCTGATTTTATAAAATTGCAACAATTAAAATAAAATCCTAATATACTTCAAAAACTAAAACTGATTAATGCCTAAAATTGTTTAAAAACTATTTTATGACAAATTCATAATAAAAATCATTAAAATGCGAAAGTGAACTAATTTTGTGATTTTCATGTTTTGTTTTAAACAAATTAACCCTTAATTGATACTAAAACCTAAATGCAACAATGCATATTTTTGTATTTTATAAAATTAACATGCGGAAATAGAATGCCATAATTATCAGAAAATGACACCAAAATGAAGGAAAATTATTTTGTTTGGGATTTTGGGAATAATCATATTTAGGGCAAAAATAACGTGCTTACAGCTGCCCCTCTTTGCTTGAAAATATGAAATGTTTTCGGGCAAAGATAAGTGAGCAAATACGAGCGATTTTTTCCCGTTTGAAAATTCCGTGTGAAGCATTTTTGAAAAGTTTGACCGCATTCTGCTTCGGAGGTTGCCTACATATCCTGGGCTAAACAGGAATCAGGTCAGTGTAGTTCGGGAATGTCTGGTAGCTGGGATTACCAGGAACTGTGATTGTACTGCGCTTGTTGTTGTTACTGCTGCTGTTACTGCTTGCTGACCTCCCTTATCACACTATGTCAAAGATAAAAGAAACTAAACTAACTATGCTTTATGAACTACAAAAATCCTATCTAAACTCTTCAAACTTGCTCTTGTATTTCCTTGCTGCCTTGTTGTCTTGTGTCTCCTTGTTGCCTCATTGTCTTGTTCTTTCTCGATAAAATTCCCTGTTGCTATTTCCCTGGGCGGACTCCCAACTTCTGAAGCTTGAACTATATGTATTCCTCTGTTATCCAGGCGGGCTCCTGACTTCACAACACAAATACAACAACGAAACCTTTATGCCCCAGTTTGAAAACTGAGCACATGTTATTGGCTGAGATTTTAAAAACTAAAACTTGAATTATAATACCTTTGTTCTCCAGGCGGATTCCTGACCTCCGAAACTTGAATTGTATGTCTCTATTCTCCAGGCGGACTTCTGACTTCTCTGTTCTTCAGGCGGGTTCCTGACTCTATTATTCAGGCGGACTCCCGATTTCTGAATTTGAAATTGAATGTCTCTATTCTCCAGGCGGACTCCTGACTTCTGAATTTGAAATTGAATGTCTCTATTCTCCAGGCGGACTCCTGACTTCTGAATTTTAAATTGAATGTCTCTATTCTCCAGGCGGACTCCTGACTTCTGAATTTTAAATTGAATATCTCTATTCTCCAGGCGGACTCCTAACTTCAACTACAACTTAAAATATAACGACCTCAAGTTTCCAGGCGGGCTCCTGACTGTTGAACTTAAAATTGAAACTACTCCTCTATTATCCAGGCGGGCTCCTGATTACTAAAATTAAAATGTATGTCTCTATTCTCCAGGCGGACTCCTGATTGCTAAAATTAAATTGTATGTCTCTATTCTCCAGGCGGACTCCTGATTAAATTGTATGTCTCTATTCTCCAGGCGGACTCCTAATTTCAATATAAACAAAGAGATTGAAGGGAAGCTAAAAGCTTGAATTGTATCACCTCCGTTCTTCAGGCGGGCTCCTGATTGCTTAAAATCTGAATGGTATGTCTCTATTTTCCAGGCGGACTCCTGATTTCTGAATTTGAAATTGAATGTATTCCTCTGTTATCCAGGCGGGCTCCTGATTGCTCCAAACAATTATGAACCTAAGGTGTTACTTCTCACTGTACCAAGGTATCTTTACCCGGGTATATGAACTACGCCCTATTATCCAGGAAGGTCCTGACAACTTGCACTTATTCTAATCATGCCAACTTTGCAATCAAATTCCATTCCCCTTATGCATTTCAAGATTATCTTGTATTTAATCGAGCCGCACTTTGCGATCAAACCTGATTACTGCTTGTTTTTCCTTTTTGGTGAATTCCTTCTCAACGGCTAACTTTCTGCCCCTGTTACAATCAAAGAAAATTTCGTCAGTTTAAAATGGTGGTTAGTTGATGGTCTTCTTGCTGAAAAATCCTTCCACTGCCTTGCTTTGTGTTGACTGCCTTCCACGCACTGTCCCTGGACCGCTTGACTTTCTGACCAACTTTTAAATTTCCCAACATCCGGCGACCTAAATGTTTTACACCCATGCTGTTATTTCATTTTCTGACCTTTTGTTTAAGCTTTTGCCTTTCCCACGACATTCCCCAATCATTTCACCGATGAAATTTCCGTTAATTCCCTGTGTTCCACTTGACATCAAGTTGTTTTTGACATGCTCTGACCACGTAGTGCTTTACAATTCTAGAAACCGGTAGTGAGCTTTGAAGTCCTTTCTGCTTGCATTGACCAAGACTAGTACTGAAACATCTCAACTAGATAAAACCCTCAAAAGAATATGAAATGCGATGATTTTTGAGTCAAGGATAAGGAGAATCCAAAACCAGATGGTTATTTCAAAAAAAGAAGGAAAAGAAACTTATCTGAGCGAGACAGCTGGTACCAATGGTTATGACATGCATTTTGAATTGATCGGCCCAATCTGTCCAAATAACTGGCTTTCAATCGCCATACTTTGTTGCCCAGAACTTCCATCACTTGTTTGAATTACCCAGACCTTAACTTTGCTTTCCTGCGGTACCTCGAAACATTTTTCCACCCATAGACCTTTTGCTATTCAAACATTTTCCAACTCACTTTCGCCTCAAGGTGCCCGCGAGGGTTTTCACCAATAAGACTCTCTCATTTATTTTCTCTCAGCTCCCGTCGCCTTACGATGCCCGCAAAGGTTTTCACCAATAAGACTCTCTCATTTTTACTTTCGTTTTTTCTTGCTTGAACCAGAGTGTCGACGCTGATACGAATTACCGTTACCTGCTCGACCCGGCATTTCTTAGAAATTGATCAAAAGGTCTTTCTTTGGACCGTATTGTAGGCTTTTGGATTGGGTTAGAAAAAAAAAAGGTATAAAAGGCTCAAAACAATTCAAATGGGTTTAAATTACAACTTTCGGAATCCAATTTCACAAAAATCACAACTTCTGCCCCAGTTTCTTGCTTGGGAATTTTTGGGATTTCTGTTTTGGTATGACTGAACCTCGGAGTAAGGCTGCCTACGTACCCTTTCGGGATCAAGTCAAACGTAGTTCACTGTATCGTTTTTAACTTTTGTTGTTGTGTTTTTCTTTCTTTCCTTTCTTTCCCTTTCTTTTCTTTTCCTTTTCTTTCTTTTCCTTTTCCTTTGTTTTTCTCTTCTTTCTTTTCTTTTGCTTTTCTTTTTCTTTCTTTCTCTTATCTTTTGTTTTTCTCTTCTTTCTTTTATGTTCGGCACCTGTGTTCCCTGATAGTGATGTTGTTTCCGAAAGAGGGATATGAAAAATAAGTAAGGCTCAAAAGGGATAACAAGGGATAAGAGTGTTTGGATAGCAGGACAAAATGCCTTCATCATTTCAATCTTTAAGATATGCCAAATACAAACAGATACATTCAGAAATAAAGAAATTATACATAATATCTCTTGACCGCATCGGAATTGATGGCCATTTCTATACATTTTCCTTCCACATCTGTCAAATACAATGCTCCATTAGACAACACTCTGGTTATTACAAATGGTCCCTGCTAGTTTGGGGCAAATGTTCCTTTTGTTTCAGCCCAATGAGGCAAAATCTGCCTCAGTACTAATTGTCCGACTTCGAATTTCCTTGGACGTACTTTCTTGTTGTATGCTCTTGCCATTCGTCGTTGGTACAGTTGTCCATGACACACTGATGCCAATCTCTTTTCGTCAATCAAACTCAACTGCTCAAGACGGCTTTTTACCCATTCATCATCATCGATCTCAGCCTCTGCAACGATTCATAAAGATGGGATTTCCACTTCTGCGGGTATTACTGCCTCGGTACCATATACCAATAAATAAGGAGTTGCCCATACTGAGGTACGAACGGTAGTACGATATCCTAACAATGCAAAAGGCAATTTCTCATGCCACTGTCTAGATCCTTTAACCATCTTCCGGAGTATTTTCTTTATATTCTTATTGGCTGTTATAACCGCACCATTTTCCTTGGGACGGTATGGAGTAGAATGCCTATGAGTAATCTTAAACTGCTCACATGTCTCCTTCATCAAATGACTATTAAGATTAGCCCCATTATCTGTGATGATTACCTTTGGAATCCCAAACCGACAGATTATATTTGAGTGCACGAAGTCGACTACAGCTTTCTTAGTCACAGACTTGAACGTCTTAGCTTCCACCCATTTGGTAAAATAATCTATAGCTACCAAAATAAACATGTGCCCATTTGATGCCGCTGGATCAATCGGCCCAAT
Source organism: Nicotiana sylvestris (assembly GCF_000393655.2). Taxonomy (NCBI): domain Eukaryota; kingdom Viridiplantae; phylum Streptophyta; class Magnoliopsida; order Solanales; family Solanaceae; genus Nicotiana; species Nicotiana sylvestris. The sequence goes on from NC_091058.1 coordinate 64,091,113, forward strand.
AACATCGATGCCCCACGCAACAAAAGGCCATGGTGCGGACATCGTATGTAATTCTGATGGTGGAGAATGAATCAAATCTCCGTGCACTTGGCATTGATGACACTTACGCACAAAACTGATACAATCCCGCTTCATCGTGATCCAATAATAACCTGCTCGGAGAATCTTTCTTGCTAGAACGTACCCACTCATATGTGGTCCGCAAACTCCGGAATGTACCTCAGTCATGATAGTTGTGGCCTGTCTTGCATCTATACATCTCAACAACCCGAGATCTGGAGTTCTTTTGTACAACACTCCTCCACTAAAGAAAAACCCGCTTGCCAATCTCCGAATCATTCTTTTCTGATCACCGGTGGCCTGTATTGGATATACTCCCGCTCTAATGTACTCTTTGATATCATGGAACCACGGCTCTCCATCAATTTCCTCTTCTATCACATTACAGTAAGCATGCTGATCACAGACCTGAATCTACAATGGATCAACATAAGCCTTATCTGGATGGTGCAACATTGACGCCAAAGTAGCCAAAGCGTCAGCAACCTCATTGTGAATCCTTGGAATGTGCCTGAATTCTATGGCCTGAAAACGCTGACAAAGCTCGTGCAGACACTGCCGATACGGTATAAGCTTCAAATCCCGTGTTTCCCATTCTCCTTGAATCTGGTGTACCAGTAGGTCCGAGTCACCCATGACCAAGACTTCCCGTACACCTATATCCACAGCTAATCTCAATCCCAATATACACGCCTCATATTCTGCCATGTTGTTTGTACAGTAGAAACGAAGCCGAGCTGTAACAGGGTAATGCTGACCTGTTTCTGAAATAAGTACCGCTCCTATTCCCACGCCTTTCATATTTGCAGCCCCATCAAAGAAAAGTTTCCATCTCGACTTCTCAGCTTGTTCCAATTCATCAATGTGCATCACCTCTTCATAAGGGAAATAGGTTTTCAAAGGCTCATAATCTTCATCGACGGGGTTCTCAGCCAAATGATCGGCTAATGCCTGTGCTTTCATAGTAGTCCGTGTCACATAGATAATGTCGAACTCTGTAAGCAAGATCTGCCATTTTGCAAGCCTCTCTGTGGGCATGGGTTTCTGAAAAATATACTTCAATGGGTCCAAGCGAGATATAAGGTAAGTAGTGTAAGATGACAAATAATGTTTTAACATTTGTGCCACCCAAGTTAGGGCGCAACATGTCCTTTCCAGATGAGTATACTTAACCTCGTAAGATGTGAACTTCTTACTGAGATAGTAGATAGCCTGCTCCTTTCTGCCCGTAACATCGTGCTACCCCAGTACACAGCCGAATGAACTGTCCACAACTGTCAGATACAGAATCAAAGGCCTCTCTGGTTCTGGCAGGACCAACACGGGTGGGTTTGACAAATACCCCTTTATCTTATCAAAAGCCTCCTGACATTCATCAGTCCATTTGACCGCGGCATCTTTCTTTAACAACTTGAAAATTGGTTCACAAGTTGCCGTGAGCTGAGCAATAAACCTACTGATATAGTTCAATCTTCCCAACAAACTCATCACCTCGGTTTTGTTTCTTGGAGGTGGCAACTCCTGAATGGCTTTGATCTTCGACGGGTCTAATTCAATACCCCACCGGCTGACTATAAACCCCAGCAACTTCCCAGATGGCACCCCAAAAGCACACTTTGCAGGATTGAGCTTAAGATTGTACCTGCGAAGCCTTTGAAAGAACTTTCTCAAATCTCTGACATGGTCGGATTGCTGTCTAGACTTCACGATCACATCATCCACGTATACCTCGATTTCCTTATGTATCATATCATGGAAGATGGTTTTCATGGCCCTCATATAAGTTGTCCCAGCATTTTTCAAACCAAACGGCATGACCCGATAACAATATGTTCCCCACGGCGTGATGAATGTCGTCTTTTCTGCATCTTCCTTGTCCATTAGAATCTGATGATAACCCGCATAACAATCCACAAAAGAGCCAATATCATGTTTGGTACAATTGTCAATCAGTATATGGATGTTGGGCAGTGGGAAATTATCTTTTGGACTTGCCTTGTTAAGGTCTCGATAATCGAAGCATACCCTGGTCTTGCCATCTTTGTTCGGCACAGGCACGACATTAGCTAACCATGTGGGGTACCGTGTAACCTGAATGACCTTTGCCTCAAACTTCTTGGTAATCTCTTCTTTGATCTTCACACTTATGTCTGTTTTGAACTTTCTCAACTACTGCTTGACAGGGGGAAGTGTCGGATCAGTGGGTAATTTATGAACCACCAAATCGGTGCTTAGACCTGGCATATCGTCATATGACCATGCAAAAACATCTTTGTACTCATGCAATACTTTAATTATCTCCTCCTTGAGTTTTGGCTCCAGATGAACACTTACTTTAGTTTCCCGCACATTGTCTTGGTCCCCTAGATTAACTGCTTCTGTGTCATTTAGGTTAGGTTTGGGTTTTCTTCAAAATGACTTAATTCTTTACTAATTTCCTCAAAAGCTTCATCATTGTTACCATCCACCCCATCATCACACTCAATTTCTTGTATTATTACTTCCGAGTTAAATTGGCTTTTAAAACTGGGCCGAAGATTCCTCACGCATGTCATATCTTTGATATCAGCATAAAAAGAACTGTACAAAAGAAAAGAAAATGGAAAGAGAATTAAGGACGAAGAAAATTGCATTTTATTAAATGTAATGATAACAAGGTTTTAACTCATCCAAACGGACGGAACATAGCAACTGGATTACAAAACCCTAGAATAATCCAGGTGACAAAAGGAAAACAAAACCCACTACCACGACTCCTTCTGAATTGGAAGAGGAGTAGCTTCCCAATTGTTGATGTTAGCATGTGGTCCGATGTACTATATGTCTGCTCTACTTGACCCTTCCCCGGCCTCAACCATGTTTACTTTAGCAAATACTCTCTCTAACACCTTATCCAAATTCCCCTCTGCCCCAATCAACGAACCTGACATCTTTGCCAATGACTGTTTCTTGCTACCCGGCCTGACGAAGGACCTAGACAAACGTGGGATAGGTTTAGGAAGAACCCAAGCTTTATTTTTCAATTTACGGGCCCTTCTAACATCTGCCGTTGTTGGTTTGAAACCTAATCCGAAGGTGTCCAGATTTTTGGGAAGGGACACAGGTTGAATAATGCCCTGAAGTTCAGCCCCCATACCTTTCCCTGGCATGAACCCGTTATTCAGCATTTCTGATACTACCATGACAGTCGCAGCTGCCACCCTGGGACATGGCATGCTTTTACCTTCGGGCACTCTACTCACCGGGACCATGTCGAAGACCTGATAAACCCATGGTCCCTTATCATCTTCAGTTTCTATAAAAGGCACAATGGCATCATTCATGGCGCATGTGGGATCTTCCCTATGTAACACAATTTCTTGTCTGTCCCACTCGAATTTGACCATTTGGTGCAACGTGGAAGGCACGGCTTTGGCCGTGTGAATCCATGGTCGACCCAAAAAAAGATTATAGGATACTGCAGCATCCAACACCTGAAATTCCATAGTGAACTCGACTAGGCCAATAGTCAATTCGAGTACAATATCCCCTACTGTGTTTGTTCCCCCTCCGTCGAACCCTCGAACACAAATGCTATTTTTGCGGATTCTATCCCCATTGATCCTCAACTTGTTCAATGTGGACAACGTGAAAATATTAGCACTCGACCCGTTATCGATCAGTGCCCGAGTAACCATTGAACCTTCACATTTGACCGTCAAATAGAGAGCCTTATAGTGTTTTGTGCCTTCCACAGGCAATTCATCATCAGAAAATGCTACCCTATTCACTTCAAAGATCTTGTTGGCAATTGTCTCCAGATGGTTCACTGAAATTTTGTCGGGCACATGAGCCTCATTCAATATTTTCATCAAAGCTCAGCAATGCTCATCAGAATGAATCAATAATGACAACAATGAAATTTGGGCCGGTGTTTTTCTCTGTTGTTCAACAATGGAATAATCTTGTACGTTCATCTTTTTCAGAAACTCTTCTGCCTCTTCTTCCGTCACAGCTTTTTTGACTGGCATTGGATTCTCTTTAGCGCCCTTAGCCTTTCTCAACTCTTCGGGAGCGAAACAACGTCCCGACCGGGTTAGTCCTTGTGCTTCACAACTCTCTTTCTCAATTTCCTTTCCTTTGTATGTCACCACTACCTTGTCATATCTCCACGGTACGGCTTTGCTATCAACCATGGGTAACTGGACTACCGGTTTTATGACAACCGGTTCTATGTAGGCTCCTTTTACAACCACCACGGGTGCAGATGATGACCCTGGCACCACTAACTTGACTGGCTCCGACTCTTTTGCAGCCACATATGGTCCCTTTCCCATTACCAACACTGGCTTGTCTTTTATTGCTTTTAACTGAACCACTGGCCTTGCACCCACTGTCTTTTCTTTGGCTTCCGTAGAACGAATCACCATAACCACCTGCGAAGGTTTTTTAGGCTCTATCCCCTTATGTATCAGTTCGATCATATTGGCTTCATAATGCGCTGGTAACGGATTTTGGTTGATGTTTGGGGCCTTTGGAGCCTGTACTTCAATACGGCGATTATCAATGAGCTCTTGTATCGCGTTTTTCAACTTCCAACATTTTTCAGTATCATGCCCCGGCATCCCTAAGCAATACTCGCAGCTAACAGAATGGTCCAGGTTTCTCGGAAGGGGGTTTGGTGCTTTGGATTCAATCGGGGTCAACATTCCCAACTGTTTCAATCTATGGAAGAGGGCAGTGTAAGATTCTCCCAGTGGAGTAAATGTTTTTCTGTTTGGGGCCTTCTCACTTCTAAAAGCTTAGTTTGAGCGGAAGTTGGTTCCTGGTTTGTTTTCCCTGGGAGGGGGATAGGTGTTTTGTGGGGGTGGATATGTGTTTTGGGGATTCAGTGCATGCCATTGCAAGTGCACCGGGGGCTGAGTGTAGGTCTGGGCGTGGTGAATAGAAAAGTGTGGTACTGGTGGTGGATAATAGTGTTGCGGTGGGCCATATGGGGTATATTGGTAGTTTAGGTGGTGGGGTCTGGGTTGGTTGTAATAGAATGGAGGGTTATTGGGCCTGGACCAAGCACTAGCTTCAACTGTAGCAACTTCTTTCTTCTTCTTTCCAAGCACACCACCAGTACCGCTTTGGATGGCTTGGGTGGTTGCTTTCAACGCCGAGTAGCTCAAGATCTTGTTAGATTTCAATCCTTCTTCAATCATGGCTCCCATATTTACCACTTCATTAAACGATTTTCCGACAGATGTCACTAGATGACCAAAATAGGTAGGTTCCAATGTTTGCAAGAAGTAATCTACCATCTCACTCTCCCTCATGGGAGGATCAACCCTTGTAGCTTGTTCCCTCCAGCATAAGCCAAACTCTCTAAAACTTTCCCCAGGCTTCTTTTCCAGCTTCAACAATGACAGACGATCGGGGACTATCTCAAGGTTATATTGAAAATGGCCAATGAATACCTGTGCCAAATCATCCCATGTATACCATCGGTCGGGGTCTTGCCTCGTGTACCATTCTAGCGCTGACCCGCTCAGGCTTTGACCGAAATATGCTATCAACAACTCATCCTTTCCCCCAGCACCTCTCATTTTGCTACAAAAGCCACGCAGATGGGCTACTGGGTCACTGTGCCCCTCATACAAGTCAAACTTCGGCATTTTAAACCCTGCAGGCAACTGAACATCAGGAAAAGGGCAAAAATCTGTGTATGCGACGCTGACTTGGTTACCTAAACCATGAATGTTCCTGAAGGATTGCTCTAGGCTTTTGACTTTATGAATCACTTCCTCCTGTTCTGTATTCTTAACCGGTTTCTCAACCTCTCCAGGGATTTCAAAGTGGGGAGAATAGGTATATGGCTCAGGTGCTTTGAAAGTGGGTTTGGGAGGGTAATATTGGGTGTCGTGAGCTTGGAATAGCGGCTCACTGGATGATCTATGTAGTGGGGCTGGGGGAGATGCCACAAAGACTGGAACCATGGGTGGTGGAGGGTTCTGTTTAGGGGTGGAGCTGGGGGAGCGTATGAAGTGGTACCATAACCCTGAGCGGGATAGGGGAAAGCTGAAGATGCGTGGGGAGTGGTGGGCTCCTGAGCTTGGGCCAAGGGTGGGATGTAAGATGGATTAGCAGGATATAGTGGTGCAGGATGTCCCTGAGACCATGCCCGATGCATTTCAGCCATTTGTGCTTTTAATTTCTTCATCTCTTCTTTCATAGCACCCACATCTATTACCTCAACCTCATTTGAAGGGTCGACGATGCTGATTTCCGAATCCTGCCCTATCATTTTTACTTGATCCTTCGATCGGGTATTATACTGGTGAGTTTCCAGAATTGCCAATCAACTAACCACCTGCCTAGACTCACACATTTAGCCAACCACTTTGTTAGCGATTAAGTCTTAACAGATTTAACAACCGCACGTTGGCATGGATGCACTTATACAGTTAATCATTTCTATTATGCGTTTGCTCGATTGCATGCGTCATCCCGGCACTTCGTTCCTAGTTTCTTTTTACCCTTCTTTCAAATTTCATTACCTCGTCCCTTTCCTGTGCTTTTCCTTTCTCTTTTTGTTTTTCCGCTCTTTTCTTTCTTTCTCTCTTTGTCGGTTTTCCTTCTATTTTCTTTTTTTTCTTCTTTCTATTTTTCTTATGATTATGGTCGAATCCTATGGAGATTGCCTACGTATCGTGACCCCGCACGAATCAGACCAAGCGTAGTTCGTGAAAATAAATGCAAAAATAAAGGGTGGAAGTAAGAATTTTCGAAATTTTCAATTTTCATCACTACAACAAATTATTACAAACCCAACACTTTTCGGAACGAAGCTAACAGACACAATTTAAAAGCAAATACAGACTCTAAGACTGCAGACATACTTGACCTGGACAGATAACAGACATACGAAAGACTGACTCAAAATGGTAGAAAATTACAGACACAGAATATGCATATTCTAGTGCTTCAAACTTAGGTGTCTGCGGGGCGTCGTTCCGCCTCGCCGCGGGCCTAGGATCCAAATCCCTTTCAAGCTGCTCTAACTCATTCATGGTTCGCTTCACATAGATCATCACTACTGAGGCAAAATTAGTATGGGTCATGTCTTCACAAACCCGACATCTCCTGAAAATAGCATGAGCAATGGCTCTAATCCTGTCTTTTGTTTGCTTCTTTTCTATGAGCAAGCGTCTTATCTGATCGTTGCACGTCTTTAAAGCTCGAGAGTCTTGCAGGTGTTGGTCTTGCAGCTGCTACACTTCTACCTCCATTTGGGCCAACAAGTTGTAACAATGTCCACTTTCAATTTCAAAATCTCTAGCCTGCCTAACCGCTTTACCCTCAAGGGCAACCACTTTTCTCTTTAAATTGGCAACAATTTTCTCATGGTCCCTTTTCAACTGATTCAAGTATTGGTGACGCTCCTCTATTCTTGTAGCCCACTGTGCTTTAAGTTCTGCCATGACATTTTTAGATTTTTCTAATTCATCCCGCCATTCCCTGACTTCGTTTTCCAATCTTTTTATCAATTGCTCATCGGATCAGCTCCTCGGTTGCTTATCGACGGTTATCTTCAATTGCCGGATTTGGGCCCTAAGTGCTTCATTTTCTCGAGCCACTCTATTCTTTTCCCCTTGATCCGCGGCAACCTGTACACTGTTCTCGAATTTCAGATTCTCAACTTGCTGCTTTAGTTTACCAATCTCAACTAGATAGCCTTCTTCCTTTGCTAACCAGTCCCACTGCTCTTGGGATGACTTGGCGAAATCTTCGAGATGAGGTCTTTTAGCCGGTCTCCCACATGTCACGTCACCTCTGAACCAATCGTGATACCCTGGGGCAACTTCCCCTTTGACCCTATCTGACACACAAGTGTTTGCCATCAGATGTTGACACTCACTCCAAATTTGGCGAACTTCTTCCTCAGGGAATCGACCGTCAGGACTGATTTCGACCACTTGGGTACTCAGATCTTCATCTCTCGGTACTACTTGATATCTACCGAGTTTCCTCATAACCCGATATGGTGCATAGGGCTGGATGCTTTTGAGTCCCATCAACAGAAAATGCGGGCGGGCTGCTGGCATATATACGACCTCTTCGACAGGCAACCATCCAAGCACCCACTGTATCTGGCTGGCATTGAGGTTTCGAAATAATAATGCCCAGGCCGTGACTCCTTCAGTTAGACTAGCCCCTTTGATTCTTGTGTAAAATTCACCTATACAAGTTTTCTCAACCGAACCATAACTCAATAACTGAGAGCGAGGGCACAAATGCTCAGTCATCCACATTTGTAACAACAAGTTACATCCCTCAAAAAATTTGCCCCCAGCTTTGCACGCAGTGAGAGCTCGGAAGATATCAGCCATGATCATAGGTGCTAAAGTGCTTTTCCCCATGGTTTGAGGCCCAAAAAGGCTATCATAAATGCCACTCGTCTGTGTTCCTCCCATTTTTGTCGGTTACTTCTACTGCATAGCTTAAAGTATGGATTATTGAACCCGCCCACGTGGCCATATCTATCATACATAAAACGGAAACTGCAGAAACCCTTTGCAAAATCTGGATGATGAACTGTTCGGGGTATTTTCAAGGAATCCAAGAATCGGTGTATGGTAATGGCCCTATGAGCAATTAAGTATTTGAACCTCAATGGAGCTTGATCACTTCCAATATACCCCGCTATTTCTTCCAATGTCGGGGTGAGCTCAAAGTCTGAGAAATGAAATACATTATGTGTCGAATCCCAATGGGCGGCCAATGCCCTGATAATATCCCCCCGAGGCTGAATGTTTAATAAATTCGGAAGGTCTTTCAAATATTTTCTCACTTCGTCTTGCCCCTCTTTGCCTAAATCATTCCACCATAATTGCACCTCCAAAGGGATTTTGGTCATTATTGAAAAGGGCTCATTTACCATCGTGCTCATCCTGCACATTTATTAAAGCGTTTAAGCAAAAAAGAAAAACTTTTATTTAACTCCAAAAAAACTATCTATATTATCGACTCAAAATTACCTATATATTTTCAAGCACAGAACTTGACTTTCAAACATGGCCTTTCAGTGCTTTTGGGAAAAAAAAATTTAAGGCTATTTATGACAAGACGGTTCTACTTAGCTTCTTTTTATTTTAAGATAAAATAAAAAAATGAAAATACATGATCAAATGTGGCTATCTATGCAAGGTCAGCCTTCCGCCGTTCCGTTTGGGAACATTTGGATAATTTTGACAAAAACGGCATCACTTGGTTTATTTATGACAAAATTAAAAATTTGATATGTTCCGGTTATTTTTGCAAAAGGGAAAGTTGGACCCGATGAGGGTTGCCTACGTATCTCACGCCCTGTGAGAATCAAACCATGCGTAGTTCGGGCAAATTAACCGAACTATTTTAAAACAATACTCTTTCCCATTCATTTTTGGCATTTCATAAGCGAATAAAAACTATTTTTAGGAACGAAACTCTCTTTTTCTTTTCTTTTCAACAAATAAAACAGCCTATTTTTCCAAGCTAAAAAAAATAACAGACTCTTTTTCTTTTTCATTTTCCACAGACAATAAAACAACTTATTTTTCCAAACTAAAAATAAAAGACTCTTTTCCTATTTTTTGCTTTTTTTTAGTAAAACAAAATAAAACATTTTTTTTTATTTTCTCAGAATTTCGGCAGAGTTTCGCCAGTAATTGGTCATTGATTTTTATTTCTAAAATAATCAATTAACTCCCTAACTGATATTTCTTTTTTTTTTCTCTTTTCTCTTTTCTCTTTTTTTTTCGTCAATTTTCCAACATTTTCGAGATTCAGAAATCGGTCAACATGCAGGTTTGGAAAAAATAAATGCACAGCACAAGAGAATGCATCAGGATGGTCTTTTCATTTCAGGTTGCTAGTCCTAGAAGGACCCAACCCCTGTGTTGAGTCCCCTAAGTCAAATGCAACGTGACGCAAATAAGCGTTCCTACTAGGGATCTGCCATGAAGTCACGTTATTCTATGTTCAAAACCTGGGTCGGTGTTCTAGACTGTGTACTCGAGCGGACAACTCGAATCGAGGAAGGGGCAACTTACCGGGAACCAAAAGGCCATCCGACTTCGTAACTTGTCCGGCCTCTTTCTTATTTCAAGGTATGACACTAACAGAATAGGGAGTCTCAACCAGTAAGCACATCCCCGGAGGTGAAGAGAGAAAGGTGTCGGCACAGTTTATATACAGTTCAGATAATATCAAAGCGGTAACATTTAGCACACTCAGCATAAAACATGTAGGAAAATCAGATACAATTAAATACAACAATTTATCTAAGCTCGAATTCTGAACCCTGAACCAGAGATTCTGGGTTCGTTCCCCAGCAGAGTCGCCAGAGCTGTCACACCTCCTTTTTCACTACCTACACCCGTAAGGGCATAAAGGAGTTTTTCCATTTAAAGGACAATCGAAACGGGATTTAATTATTAATTATTCAGAGTCGCCACTTGAGAGGTTAATAGTGTCCCAAGTCACCGGTTGAATCCTGATCCGAGGAAATTTATGACTCTGTTAACAGTCCGCGTACCAGAAATCCGAGTAAGGAATTCTGTTAACCCGAGAGAAGGTATTTGGCATTCCCGGGTTCTGTGGTTTTAGCACGGTCTCTTAACTGTTGTATTTGATTTTATCTGATTTTAATACATGCTAACTTATGTGCCCTTTATTTGTAAACCGCTTTTATGTTTATTTATTTTAAAAGAATTGCGACGTTGTGAAAATGCATTTCGATCCACGTCGCAGTCAATGCGCCCGTGGTTGTCAACACATTTCGACTTTGTCGAGATTTGGATTTGGGTCGCACCAATGCGCATCCGAGTTTAAGAAAGTAATTTTAATTAAATCCGAGCTTAAAGATTCTAACGTAGTACCATTTTGGGGAAGACCGTGGAGTTCGCTAAACGGCCATTCCAAATTCTAATCATTTTAACAACCACATTGAGGGCCTGTAATTAGTGATTTGCGTTGGGCGAAGTTCACTTCTTAACATTTAAAAAAAACATTTGAGATTAACTTACAATTTTTAATGATCAAATACCCCTAACAAATAGAACTTAATTCAGTGGGCCAGACTGGGCCACTGATGGGGCCTCAGAAGTGGCCCAAAATTTGGATCAGGCAAACGAAAGGGAGGCCCAGGCGACAGACTTCAATACCTGGGCTCGAATCCCTTGAGAAGCCCAAATTCACGAAGGTTGTTCGCATAATAGCCTGAGATGGCTTATCTTTGAACCCAGTGAAGCTTTGATTTGTTTGCCCAGACAACACTTTGAAATTATCTCTAAACTATTGCAAGTATTCAATAATCAGCCAAGGGGAAATAATTCACATCTACTTAACTTAGAAGGAAATTAGTCAATTGAATTCCACTTCATATACATGCTACTTCATCTAATGACATTCTGGTGATTTTCTTAGATATCATCAAGGTAAACTAAGCTATAAACACAATCTCAATAACATGAAGAAAATGAGCTATTTCTGAATCAATTCATGCCAACATTGTTATCAATATATCATGTAATCTTCATAGTACTCACATGACTCTAAAATATAACAGTTCATATAGTCTATTTAGCACTAAAGCAAGCAAAACTTTAAATAATATCCATGAATTGAACATTGAATAATTAGATCTGAAAGTTAGCTAAATCAGAACTCAGTTCTGCATGTACATTCATTCTTCAAATAATTCATTTCTGCCCATTTAAGCTCACATTCATCAGGGGTATAATTATGTACCTGGATAAATGAAAATATAAGAAGGAAAGGAGTCAGCTACTTTGAACAGCAACAGTAGCAAACTCAACAATATATACCACAGAACAGGCCAGGAACTACTTTTGAAAACCAGAAATACAGGCAGCCTCCACAGATCAATTCAACACATACTTCAAATATACTCCTAGCCCTCACAGCTGAACCCAAACACCTCTGCAATACTACTAAACCCAAAACCCAACTGAAATCCAAAACTAATAATGAAACTGTAAGATTGTTTCTGATTTCTTCATTCTTTTTTTTTGATGTTTTTATTTTTTGAATGCTGGAATGGAACTACTAACTGGGACTAAAAGCAGGGAGGAGAGCCTTTTGTGGGGATTTTCGAGCTTAGAGCTCCAGAAGGAAAGAAGAACCCCCTTTCCCAAGGCATTTCATGCCCTTTTATAGGCAACCAAAAGAGAATAAATCAGATTCTGATTTTCTAATTAGTCCCTTCCCTATTTTCAGTTTAGTCCTCCTATTCTTGACTTGCTAAACAAGTAAGCACCCTTTTTGTGCTAAAATGTGCACTAAAATCCCATTCTAGAAGGCCCTAGGGTATTCCCATACCCATACAATACCTATACTGCCCTTTCATATGCTTTGAAATTACTATTCCTCTCAGAACTAACCTTTTCCATACCCAGACTACCCCTGAAGGCTTCTCTAATTTACTGATCCTAACCTCATCCTTTAACAATTATAACCAATCCCCTAATTTAATCTAATACTAACTGAAATTGACTAATTAGCACTCATAAATCAACTAATCAATCTGACCAAAACCAATTGTTCAATTATACCAACTCAATCAAACTAAATGAAATCAAACTAAGCTTAAGCTAACATGATCAACATTAAATGAATTTAAACTAAATCTTACCCATAAACTCACAATCATTCAAACAAATATCAACTCAGAACTAACCGCAATTGACAAAATTATACTGATACACAAAATAAATCACAAATTTAACAGAACACTTAATGAAACAAAAACGGTAATTAAAACTTCAACCATGCAAGTAAAAAGAAACAGTAAAAACTCACAGAAGCATGAGGAACTCCGGCCAGTCAGAAACATCTGAATCCTTTCAGATTTTTGACGCGTAACATCCCTAACCATGTGTTCTTACAAGAGAACACATGGTTAAGGATACTACGGTTCGAAATCACAAAGATTTGGTTTAGGGTTTTGGCCAGAAATTCTCAGATCTAAGATTCGAGCCGTTTCTCAGTGATTTGAAGGAAAATAAACATGGATTAGTATTGAGGGAAGGCCGGGGATTGTGTGGTATGATTTTGGGCTGGTTTGGATGAACTTGCCACTTGGCCGGAAAATTTCAAACTAAGATTCGACGAGCAACGGCAACATTCGAGGAAAACTAATAACGGGAGTGGAAAGAGGGGTTCATGTGGGATCTATGGTGTTAATCTGGGGGTAAACTCCGTAGGTTGCGTTCACCGACGGCGAGGGATTTAGGGGCGGCGCGGATTAGGGTTTGAGAGAAGGGGTGGGGTGAGGAAGACGAGGGTCTGGGGTGGGCTTTCAGACCATTTTATATCAGGAACCTCGTTAGTTCCGGACCGTTGGATTGATGAGATCCAGCGGTCCTGATTCGGAGACCACGAAACGACATCGTTTCGTTTAGAAGAGGGGGTGGACCGGGTTGCTGGTACTTGGGCTGGGTTTCTGCAATGGTTTAAGGCGTTTGGGCCTGAACGTTTCTTTTAATTTGGCCCAAAATTGGCCAGCCCTTTGCCTCTCACTTGATTTCCTTCCTTTTTTTTTATTTCATTTTATCTATTTATTTTCCACTTTGTAATTTTGTAATTATTTTTCTGATTTTATAGAATTGCAACAATTAAAATAAAATCCTAATATACTTCAAAAACTAAAACTGATTAATGCCTAAAATTGTTTAAAAACTATTTCATGACAAATTCATAATAAAAATCATTAAAATGCGAAAGTGAACTAATTTTGTGATTTTCATGTTTTGTTTTAAACAAATTAACCCTTAATTGATACTAAAACCTAAACGCAACAATGCATATTTTTGTATTTTATAGAATTAACATGCGCAAATAGAAAAATTATTTTGTTTGGGATTTTGGGAATAATCATATTTAGGGCAAAAATCACGTGCTCACACTTCTTCTTCATAAAAAGAACCGACGCATCCCAAGGTGACACACTAGGCCGAATAAACCCTTTATCAAGGAGTTTCTGAAGCTGCTCCTTTAATTCCTTCAACTCCCCTGGTGCCATATGACACGGCGGAATAGAAATGGGTTGAGTGCCCGGCACCAGGTCAATACCAAAATCAATATCCATGTCTGATGGCCTACCCGACAGGTCTGCAGGAAACATATCGGGAAAATCCCTCACAACTGGAACAAAATCAATACTGAGAGTCTCAGCACCGACCTCCCTCACAAAGGCTAGATACGAAGTTCTTCCCTTCCCAACCATACGATGTGCTTTCAAGAATAAGATCACTATACTGGGAACATAATCAGTCACACCTCGCCACTCAATTTGTGGCACACCCGATATAGCCGATGTGACTGTCTTAGCATGATAGTCCAGAATAGCACGACACGGAGATAGCCAATCCATGCCCAAAATGGCATCGAAATCCACCATATGCAATAATAAAAGATCCACACAGGTCTCCAGACCCCCAATAGTCACCACACACGACCGGTACACATGGTCTACAATAACAGTATCGCCCACCGGGGTAGATACATGAACATGTGAAGCAAGAAACGCATGGGGCATACCCAAATAACGAGCAAAGTATGATGACACATAAGAAAAGGTGGAACCGGGATCAAATAATACAGAGGCATCTCTATGGCAGACTAAAACAATACCTGTAATAACAGGATATGAAGCAATAGTATTGGGTCTACCCGAAAGTGCATAGAAATGGGCCTGACCACCATCTGATCGACCTCCCCCTCTAGGGCGACCCCTAGCTGACTGACCTCCACCCCTAGCTGGTTGGGCGAGTAGTAGTGAAGTAACTGGCGCTGAAGCCGATGACTGACCCTTCTACTGAGATGAGCTCACAAGACGATGAGGCACTACCTCCACATATGACACATCTCACCACACTCATAACAACTCCCAGGTGTTAGAGAAGGGGACTGAAGGGAACCCCTCGCACCGGAGTGACTAGCAGCTGCACTCGACATAGAAGAGCCCTGAACTAAAGGAGCACGGGATGAACTCTGAGCTGGAAGGGCAATAAGTGATGACTGGCCCTGATGAGAATTGTGAGAACCATGACTCGATGATGCCCCATGATAACCTGGGCGATATAGCTGAGAATGCCTAAATGAACGGCCTCTACCGTGCTGAAACTGACCTCTCGAAGGAGTACCACTATAACTACCAGATCCTCGAGGCCTCTTGGCCTCCCTCTCCTTGCGCTCCTAGCGACGAACAGACTCAATCTCCTGAGCAATGTCTACAACCTCCTCAAAGGTAGCAACAATCACCATCTCCCTGGTCATGAGAATACGAAGCTGATAAGTGAGGCCATCAACAAACCTCTTCATCCTCTCTCTATCTGTCGGAACCATAAAAATAGCATAACGAGCTAACTCAAAGAACCTCATCTCATAATGCATCACAGTCATCTCCCCCTGACACAACCACTCAAACTCCCTACGCAGCTCCTCTCTGCGGGACTGAGGCACATACTTCTCCAAAAAGAGAATGGAGAACTGCTTCCAAGTAAGGGGTGCTACACCAACAGGCCTACGCCTCTCAAAAGACTCCCACCAAGTGAAGGCAGCTCCAGAAAACTGATAAGTAGTGAAAGCGACATCGCTGGTCTCCAGAATACCCGTTGTACGAAGCATCCTCTAACACTTATCTAAGAAACCCTGGGCATCCTCGTCCTCTACACCACTGAAGGTCGGAGGCTGCAGTCTACCAACCTCTCTAACCTACGTTGCTCATCCTCCGGCATAGCATGAACTACATAGTCCTGACCAGCTGCAACCAGCTGGGCTGGATGTGCCCCCCTTCTGAAGTCCCTGCACGACCTGCTCAGGTGTGCTAACGGTGGGAGTCTGATTTCCTCACCCGGCTTGAGAAGTAGCTGCGACCATAGTGGCTGAAACCGCCTGAGCTAGGCAGTGCAAATTGATAAGATCGAAGCCAAGGCCTCCTGAAGTCCCGAAATCAAAATGGGCACAGCCGGTGCCTGAGCTGGTGCTGCTGGAGCGTCCATAACTGGGACCTGATCCTGAACTGGGGCAGCTGGTAGATCTACAGGTGCTGCTCTACCCCTACCACGAACACGACTGCGTCCTCAACCTCTAATGGCCACAACTGGTGGTACTGGTGGTCGTCCATCCTGACAGGTAGCGTGTGTCATCACCATCTGTGAGAGAATAGAATAACAGAAATTTAGTACTCAGATCAACAAATTCGCATGACAAGAATTTCAAGAATATGAAGTTTTTCCTAAAGGTTCTGCAGCCTTTCGAGGATAAATACAGACGTCTCCGTACCGATCCGCAAGACTCTACTAAACCTGCTCATGACTCGTGAGACCTATGTAACCTAGGCTCTGATACCAACTTGTCACGACCCTAAACCCGGACCAAATCGTGATGGCGTCTCTCGTGAAGACAAGGCTAGCCGACACTTCCCATATCCAATTATTAACAACTAAACCATAAGAAATAAATCTAAATCATGATAAGATAATCCAAAGTTAACAAATAAGAGCATAATTCGCGGAAAATAACCCAACACAGCCCGATACTGGGGTGTCACTAGTCATGAGCATCTAAAATATCTGGAATACTCCAAATCAAACTATAGAGTTTAATACAAAAAACCAAGAACATGAAGAAGTAAAATAGGGAAGAGCTCTGAGCTGTGAACGCCAACAGCTACCTAGAGACTCCCCGGATCCGCCTGAGCCGGAAATGATCAGCACTCGGGAGCGAGACCAGATACGCCTGAATCTGCACACAGGGTGCAAGGAGTAAAGTGAGTACTCCAACTCAGTGAGTAATCTATATTTATTAAAAGTGGGAAGCCCTTAAGTTTAAAGTTAAATTACCAAAATACCCTTTTAAATAATTTAAATACTTTACATATAAAAATATTACACAAAAATGCTAAATTTACTTGAAAAGATGTGATCTTTCCTATTAGTATCTAATATTCAAACTGATTTTTCCTAACAAGTGTCTATTGTTTACTTTATTTTCAATCGTTTTGCCTTTTAATATATATATATATATAACATAGGGTACCTTTTCAAAATTAGAACATAAAAATATATCTTCAAAAGCCTTACAAATAGCACTTTATTTTTATTCAAACCATCCAACGTCTTCCTATCAATAAAAATATAGCTAAATTACTAGATTGTCATTTTAAATAATTTGAATATTCTTTATAAAAAAGAACCTACAGCTACACACTAACCCAAGCCAACGTGTAAATATAAAAGATAAATAAATATTTATAACGAAGAGTTGTATCTTAAGATGAAAGGATGCATACTTTCATCGTAACTTGTGTTTTTCTTCCCTATAAATTATTTTACTTTGCAAGGAAGAAATTACTTTCAAAATCAAATGGTTCATTTTCAATGTGTCGTAATTAGAAGTTTGGAAAATATTTTTTTCTTGAATAATGCTGCATTTTGAGTTTGAGATCGTGGAAGCACAAAGTATATAAGTACTGCAGTCTCCATTTATTTATTTCTCTAAAATGAGAGGTCATCACTGATCACTCATCACTTCATTAAAGAGAGTGTATCTCTTGAAATTGAAAGAGTAACAAGGTCTGCAATCCAAGTCAAAAGTGCAACTTCTTACTTGGATAATGAGTAAAAAACTGTCAATTTTATTCTAAGGCATTATAGCAAATATTTTTCTTACATAATAAAATAAAAGGAATGAAAAATTATACAAAATGAATTCGAGTATGTCAAGGCTAGAGAAATTTTGTGTGGTGTTGTTATTGCATGGTTGCAGTATAATATTTATTATGTGATGATAAGTAATTGTGAAAAAAGTACAAATTAAAACAAATAACATTGTTAGATTGCCTAATATTTGGTGATATATTCGTCATAATTTGGTATGTTTTATTTCCAACATGCTGCGTATTTCATTTGCCGAATGACATGTACATCTTTTCTTGTCCTATAAAAATAATATGTGTGCTTAAATGTAATCAACTAAGATTAAAAAACTCAAAAGTACATAGTGTTACAATTATAAATATTATACCGTATTGATCTTGACAAATAAGTCATCATACGATGATTCATTAATAGTTTATAATAATGATTCTTTCATGTCAAATTATTTATCCAAAGTTTTATTTTAATAATATTAATTTTATTTTAGAAAATCGTGTACTACATGAATCAGCATTCATGTACACGTGGGAAACCCAATATTTAAAAATTAAATTACATAAATATTATATTTAATAAAATAAAATAAATCTATAACCTAAAAAAATTATTAAGATTATTTGTCAAGCATATAATGTTTCAAATTAAAAGTTATCATTTAGATTATTTACCAAAGGATGCTTGAACTGGCTCTGCCACCAAAGATCATCATTTGCTTTAGATATAATGAGATGGGCTTTAAATCGAATTAACCTAAATAGCCGTCCATCCAAAATATAAATTAAATTAACAGGTAGACATATATATATTTATAATTCATGTATAATGTGTATATAATTTATATAAACTGGCTAAAAATAATATAAAATGCAAATACAATCGGCTACTTGCGTAAAGATCTCTTTTCCATTGTGAATTTTACATTGCCAAGCAAATAATATGCAAAATACATGAAGGTTAGGATATCATAATTCATTTGACTATGCAGAAGCATATTTTTTTCAATTGCTTTAAAAAAGTATAGCTTTTTAGGGTGTATCAAATCCATCACACACACATATATATAGAGAGGGGGATATACATTGTAGAATCAATGCAAAAATAAAAATTATAACATATAAAGAAGATCCATGGAATTTTCTTGCAAGAAATACAAGTAAACTTTTTAAATAATATTGCAACACGTCCTTGTCGTAGCATCAAAAATGTTTAAGGAAAAGGTAAAACACTCCTGGGTCATTTGGCAGGAGGTATTAGAAAAAATAATGCAAGCATTAGATCTATGCATTACTAATACCTTGCTTGGTACATTTTTTCAACATGTGTATAACTAATAATTATATTAGTTATATATCATACTTGGTATTATCCTATGCATTAGTAATGCATAGAAAACCATGGCATTAGTAATACCAGGGCTATTAATGCATGCATTAGTATGTTTAAAGACAAAATTGTCCTTAAAGTCCTTTAAAGCTAGAGAATATGGAGGGCATTTTTGTAAACAACTATTTTTCTTAAAAATTATGCAATGTATTATAATTTTAATACACCACACCAAACAGTAGATAAAAAATAATATATGTACAACTAATGCTTGCATTACTAACACATGCATTACTAATCCATGCATTACTAATACAACTTATTCCGCATTATTCTTATACATCCTACCAAACCATCCCTCATACTTTTTATAATTATTTCTCTACGACTTAATAAGATATTTATGTATATTTTTGTAAGGATGAAGATTTTATGAAGATGGTTTATAGAGAAGAACTAATTGTGATGACCCAAAAGGTCATTTCGTGTTTTAAAATTCAATTTGGGGTTTCAAGGCCTTCAAAACCTCAACTTACTTCTCCTCGATTTGCGTACGCAGTCCGGGCGCATTTTCGGAAAGCCTTTATGTGAAAATTTTAGAAAATACTAAGTTTTGCTTTTAAAATTGATTTAAGTTGACTTCGGTCAATATTTTGAGTAAACAAATTCGGACTCGTGTCTTGACTGTTCCGGATGGTCCGTAGTAAAATGTGGGACTTGGGCATATGCCCAAAATAGAATTCCGAGGTTCCTAGCCCGAGAAATGAATTTTTGAAGAAAATTATTAAATTGAAAATATAATAATTTTTGGAAATCGAATAATGTTTGATCTTGTTGGTATCGGGCCCGTATTTTGATTTCGGAGCTCGGTACAGACTTAATATGGTATTTAAGTCATGTTTGTGAAATTTGGTGAGAAACGGAATTTAAATGACGTGATTCGGACCCTCGATTGTGAAAAATAGAAACTTTAAGTGTTCTTGAGAATTTCATTGATTTTGATGCTAAATTCGAAGTTCTATGTGTTATTTTGGCGATTTGATCGTACAAGCAAGTTCGTATGATGTTCTATGACTTGTGTGCATGTTTGGTTTGGACCCCCGATGGCTCGGGTGAGTTTTGGATAGGCTACGGAGTGTTTTGAAACTTAAGAAAATTACCGGTATGCTTCAAATCTGCAGACTTCGCATTTGCGATGTTTGGCTCGCAAATGCGAGCATCACATTTGCGAAGTAGCTTTGCATTTGCGATCAGTCGGGATGGGAGGGGACCTTCGCAATTGCGAAGCTCGGGATTGTATTTGTGATAGGAACATGTCGCATTTGTGAAAAAGTGTTCGCATTTGCGATGATAGTAGGTCCTGGACATTCTTCGCATTTTGTTACAACCCATATCCACATGTGTTAGTTCATGCCATATACTAGTTAACATAAATCCAAGAAGGAATTATCTTTGAGATGATAAGAAGTCAATCATATTGGTCTTAAGTGATACAAGACTGTATAAGGGTGATTAACAAGTATTAGAAGTTAAATGAATCAAGGATGTTGTAACTCGTATTTTCAGGTAAATCTAGCGGTGCTTAATACACTCAAGAGGTCATGTATTAAGGTATTTTAATCATATAATATCCGTATCATAAGTCTTGAAGTCAAACGAGTTATGAAACAAAAGTCGACAAAAGTTGTCGCAACTTAGGTTCATAATTTTACTTAAACATTAGGTCAAATGTTTCTAATCTTTTCTCATAATTTACAAGGAATTACGGGGTGATCTACCCACCAAATTAAATATCTATGAGTCTAGTTTCCAACGCATTAAACCGTTCATCGATACGATCTCGGAGTAGAGAGATATTCGCGTTTTCGCGAGACTGCGCCAAGCACCTCTCTATGGGGCCCACTAAGGCGGTTTAAGATATTTGGACCTATATAGGATGCCTCCAACCCGTTTTAAGTCATTTATTCTCACTATTTTCAGACCTTAGAACCCTAGGAACATCCTCTCAAGGTTCTCTCAAGATTCAAGACCCAAAAAAGGGCAAACAACACAAATCAAGTGTCGGGAATTCCGTGGCGCTAGTAAGTCTCTTGTTCTTCTTGTTGTTGCTCATTTTTGTGTCGTTCCAGCTCGTGTGGGAGGTTGTTTTAAAGGGTTTATGTTCTGTAAATACTCCCTCATGTTCTTAATATCAATCCTAGGTGATTTCAAGCCTTCTAAAGTGATTCTAGTGCCGAAAAATACTAATTGATCGCTAGTTTCGCTTTTTTGTTGTTGTGGCAGCATTGGAGGGATATTTCATGGAAATTTAAGGTCAAATTGGAGTTGTTCTTTCTGTATAAAGGTAAGGAACCTCTTACTCTATATGTATTTAAGATTATCCAAGTTGCGGCTAAGCCATTGAAGCTAGAACTTGTGAAATATATATCGAAAGGCTTGGTAGTAATGTTATTGTTTTGTGGACTGTTTTGCGTTGTTGTTGGGCTGCGTATTTTACTACTATCTTGTGGAGTTTTGGAGGAGGAAGGGTGTGGAGAAACACCATATATATGTAGGGTTATGGGCTGATAGTTATTCGTAACATTTCCAGGTTGTTTGACACGACTACGGTGGTCGTCGTATGTATGGAGTGATTAGGCTGTGTGTGGACTATTTTGGGAGGCTCAATATGTTTATTATTGATGTTGTTTGGGCTGTTTGGTGACTGTTTTGAATGGTGTGAGGTCATATATATAGGGGAGGTGCTGTCCGTTTCATCGTAAAATAGGTTGTGGTCGATACATAATAGTTATGACGCTTAAATGATAACGATAGTATCGTTTCTCTTATTGTAGACTAAGGAGTTTTGACAATTGCATAGCTTGAGATTGGGGCAGTATATACAAGGTATGTGAGGCTATCCCTTTCCTTCTTTTGCACGACTCTGATTGTACATAATGTAATGAACGAGCTTCCAAGATACTCTACTCTTAGAAGCTAGCAGTACTTACATTGTTTTCCCTCTTATGGAACGATTGATGTTAATGTTGCTTCTCTTATTCTTATGTTATCAATGTTGTTGGTACTTCCTGATTCTTATAAGGTTCATAGTGAAGAGTTAGTCCTAATAACGTGTACAGAGGATACCGACCTTACGTCACTCCAAAAGGTTTAGAATGTGATTCCATGAGTCGAGCATGCATTATATATATGTATCTATTTTACTCTACTGAGCCACGCTATAGTTGGCCGGGTACGACACCTATTGTGCAACCACTGACCAGTTGGGTTTTACCGAGCTCCACGTGGCCAGGTACGATTCTACCGAGCCTTATGATGGCCGGGTACGTTTTTTACCGAGCTTATTATGGCCGGGTACGATATGATGATGATGATGCCCACAGAGGTGAATGTTTTAAAGGTTTATGTATTTATACATATGTATCATGCATTTCATGTCAGTAGCCCTCAGAGGTACTAAGATGTTACAGGTTGTATATTCTCTATCCTTGCTTACATTACTGATCATATTTATGGTTCCCTGCCTTACATACTCAGTACTTTATTCGTACTGACGTCCTTTTATTTGTGGACGCTGCATGTCGTGCTGCATGTCCTGATAGACAGGCAGGTGCAGCTCCCCCACCACAATATGTTGTCCAGTTCAGCGGTGATTGGCGAGATCCTTTCTCCGGAATTGCCTTGGTCTTGGTATGTATTTTTGTTATAGACATTATGGGCATGTCGGGGCCCTGTTCCGGCTATGTTGCAGCACTTATGTTCATTTAGAGGCTCATAGACAAGTGTCGACTCATGTATAGTTTTGTATGCCTTGTCGGCTGGTTTTTGTTGTATAGTCTTTCATGGTAGCGTGGTAGCTCATACCTTATATGTAGTTTCTTGATTGTCTGGTCATCCCCTGCTATATATGTTCATGACGTCATATTTTATTGTTGGTTGTCCATGATCCAGGTCTACGATTTATATTGATCTCGTCATCCCTAAAAGATAATAAAGAAGGTTAGATGAAATGTACGTTGGTGCTCGGCAAGTATGGTCGGGTGCTAGTCATAGCCCTCCAGTTTGGGTCGTGACAAACTTGGTATCAGAGTAGGTCTGTCCTAGGGATTGTCTATGAGCCATGTCTAGTAGAGTCTTGATTATGGATGTGTAGCGCGCCATATTTATAATCAGGAAGCTACATGATATCTAGGGTTGTTACCTTCTTCCTGAATCTAGATCGTGTGTAGAGTTGAGTCGTAAGTGTTTGTCTCTAATATTCACCTTGTTTTCTTTTAGCGATGCCTTCGACTAGGAAGTAAACAATTAGTAGACGGCTTGATACAGCTGCGGGAGAGGGTACCAGTCAGGTGCCCTATTCAGAGCAGGCCAAAGTGAGGCTCAGAGTGAGATGTCGTCTCATACCTCATCTACCCTGTCTCCTCCCAAGGATATTAGGAGGCACCCAGCACCTCCAGTTCCTCCGTCTAGCACTACAGACCAGGATATGCAGAGTGCTTTGCAGTTATTGACTAGCTTGATAGCTGCTCAGGCTCAGAGGCAGAATACAGGTGCTGCTGAGAAACCAGTTAGTACGAGAGTTCGTGATTTTATTAATTTAGACCCTCCAGTGTTTACCGGATCAGACCCCAAGGAGGACCCGCAGACTTTTATTGACCAGGTTCATCATACACTTCGGGTTATGCATGTTAGTGATACAGAGGCAGTAGAGTTGGCTTCTTATCGACTACGGGATTTAGCGGTTCTCTGGTATGATAGTTGGGAGAGATCCAGGGGTTCGAACGCTCCTCCAGCTGTGTGGAAGGAATTTTTTGAGGCCTTTCTTTGTCACTACTTGCCAGTTGAGATACGACGAGCTAGAGCTGATAAGTTCTTGAACCTTAGATAAGGTAATATGAGTGTGCGAGAGTACAATATGCAGTTTGATTCTTTGGCAAGGTATGCTCCCCATATGATGGCCGAGATGAGTGATAGGGTGCATATGTTCGTGAATGGGTTGGGACCACATCTGATAAATGAGTGTACGACAACCTCCTTGGTGGAAGACATGGATATTTTCCGTATTCAAGCTTATGCCTAGACCCTAGAGGATCGTAAGCACCAGCAGAGGGCAGTTAGGGAGCAGGATAGGGGCCAGCATAAGAGGGCGAGATTTGCAGGGTATTCTGATGACTTCAGAGGCAGTGTTAGGCCACAGTTTTCGAGGAGTTCGGTGCCACCTGTAGCTAGTGCTCCTCCACAGTTTCAGCGGCCTCGATATGATCGATCCTATTCTGGTTCAGATCAAAGTTTGCGGGCATCTGGCTCGCAACATCACAGGGATACTAGTCAGTTGAGACCCCCAACACCACATTGTGATCAGTGCGGCAAGGCCCACTTTGGACTGTGCCGTTGAGGTTCTGATGCGTGCTATTCGTGCGGACAGCCTAGCCATATGATGCGAGATTGTCCTAACAGAGGAGGTGATGGTATGGCTCAGCCGACTGGATCTGTGTCTGGTTCTTCCTCATCAGTTCGACCTCCAGCATGGGGTTTTCAGCAGTCGACAGGTCGTGGTAGGGGTAGAGGTGCAGTGCCGAGTTCGAGTGGTGCTCAAAATCGAACCTATGCTCTAGTAGGTCGACAGGATCTTGAGTCGTCTCCAGATGTTGTTACAGGTATATTGTCTGTGTTTTCTTATGATGTATATGCGCTGATTGATCCGGGATCTACATTATCATATGTTACACCCTTTGTGGCTAATAAGTTTGGCATTGAACCTGAATTGATAAGTAAACCCCTTGCGGTATCTAATCCGATAGGAGATTCTGTGATTGCTAGAAGGGTATATAGAGGTTGCACTGTGATGATTTGTATTCATCAAACCTCGGCAAATTTATTTAAGTTGGAAATGGTTGATTTTGATGTGATAATGGGAATGGACTGGTTGGCCTCATGCTATGCAAATGTTGATTGTCGTACGAAGATGGTTAGGTTCCAATTTCCGGGTAAACCCATCATTGAATGGAAAGGGAACATTGCTACACCGAAAGGTAGGTTTATTTACTATCTTACGGCAAGGAAAATTATCTCAAAAGGTTACATTTATCATCTCGTTCACGTTAGGTATGCGGAGGCGAAGCCGCCTACTCTACAATCAATCCCCGTGGTCAACAAATTTTCAGATGTTTTCCTAGATGAACTCCCAGGCCTTCCTCCTGAAAGGGAGATTGAGTTTAGCATTGATGTGTTGCCTGACACTCAACCGATCTCTATTCCTCCATACAGAATGGCCCCGGCAGAGTTGCGAGAGTTGAAGGTGCAGTTGAAGGACTTGCTGGATAAGGGCTTTATTAGGCCTAGCACTTCACCTTGGGGTGCACCAGTCCTATTCGTGCGGAAGAAAGACGGGTCGTTACGGATGTGTATCGACTATCGACAGTTGAATAAGTCTACTATAAAGAACAAGTATCCACTTCCAAGAATTGATGACCTGTTTGACCAACTCCAGGGTGCCAAGTATTTCTCCAAGATTGATTTACGTTCAGGGTATCATCAGGTGAGGGTTAGGGAGAAGGATATTCCAAAGACGGCCTTCCGGACAAGATATGGGCACTTTGAGTTCTTGGTGATGTCGTTCGGGCTAACAAATGCCCCAGCAGCTTTTATGGATCTCATGAATACTATATTCAGGCCCTATCTTGATGTGTTCGTGATTGTATTCATTGATGACATTCTAGTATATTCTCGTTCGGAGGCGGAACATGCGGGCCACTTGCGGATAGTATTACAGACGCTTCAGGATCGTAAGTTATATGCTAAGCTCTCCAAATGTGAATTTTGGCTGAACTCAGTAGCGTTCCTTGGCCATGTGATATCTGACGAGGGTATTAGTGTCGACACTCAGAAGATCGATGCAGTAAAGAATTGGCCGAGACCTACAACACCATCAGAAGTCCGCAGCTTCCTAGGGCTAGCAGGATATTATAGGCGGTTTGTGGAAGGGTTTTCCTCTATATCATCACCATTGACTAAGTTAACACAGAAAGCTACCAAGTTCCAGTGGTCTGACACTTGTGAACGTAGTTTTCAGGAGCTGAAGAATCGATTGACATCCGCACCAGTGCTCACTCTTCCTGAAGGAACAGAAGGTTATGTGGTATATTGTGATGCCTCAGGTATAGGTTTGGGGTGCGTATTGATGCAGCGTGGGAAGGTGATTGCTTATGCATCAAGACAATTGAAGAAGCATGAAAAGAATTATCCAACCCATGATTTGGAATTGGCTGCAGTAATATATGCTTTGAAGATATGGCGGCACTACTTATACGGCGTCCATGTTGACATCTACACAGATCACAAGAGTTTACAATACATCTTCAAGCAGAAAGAGTTGAATTTGAGGCAGCGTAGGTGGCTTGAATTATTGAAAGACTACGACGTCGAGATATTGTATCATCCCGGTAAAGCCAATGTTGTGGCAGATGCTCTCAGCCATAAATCAATGGGAAGCTTAGTACATATTGAGGCAGGTAGATGGGGGTTGACTAAAGAGCTTCATCAGCTAGCCAATATGAGAATCAGATTGTTAGACTCTGATGACGGAGGTGTTACTGTACAGAATACATCAGAATCATCTTTGGTAGCCGAGGTAAAAGCACGACAATATGAAGATCCTATCTTAGTACGATTAAGAGAAAGCATTCAACAGTGTAAAAGTATGGCTTTTGGGATCGGAAAAGATGGGGCACTGAGATACCAGAGCCGATTGTGTGTGCCTAATGTGGCAGGGTTGCGAGAGAAGATTATGAATGAGATTCATCAATCCCGATATTCCATCCATCCCGGCTCGACAAAGATGTATCATGATGTCAAGGAGCAGTATTGGTGGGATAATATGAAGAAGTCTATTGCAGAATTTGTAGCCCAGTGTCCCAATTGTCAACAAGTAAAGATAGAACATCAGAAACCCGGTGGATTGCTTCAAAATATAGAGATTCCGACCTGGAAGTGGGAGGTGATTAATATGGACTTCATTATTGGATTACCTCGCTCTTATCATAAGTTTGACTCCATCTGGGTGATAATTGATCGACTTACAAAATGTGCCCATTTTCTGCCAGTGAAGACAACTTACACGGCTGAAGATTATGCGAAGTTGTATATCAAGGAGATTGTTAGGCTTCATGGTGTGCCCGTATCTATTATATCAGACCGAGGAGCTCAATTTACGGCTAACTTTTGGAGGTCTTTCCAGAAGGGTTTAGGCACACAAGTAAATCTCAACACTGCATTTCATCCGCAGACTGACGGACAGGCTGAACGTACCATTCAGACACTGGAAGATATGCTACGAGCATGTGTTCTAGATTTTAAGGGGAATTGGGATGATCATCTTCCACTCATAGAATTCGCCTATAACAATAGCTACCATTCCAGTATTAAAATGGCCCCATACGAGGCACTATACGGGAGGAGATGTAGATCACCAGTTGGATGGTTCGAAGTCGGTGAAACAGAATTATATGGGCCAGATTTGATTCACCAAGCTATTGAGAAGGTGAAAGTGATACATGAGCGATTGAGGACGGCACAAAGCAGGCAAAAATCTTATTCTGATGTCCGACGTCGTGATCTAGAGTTTGAGGTTGGTGATTGGGTTTTCCTGAGGATCTCACCAATGAAGGGTATTATGCATTTTGGGAAGAAAGGTAAGCTGAGTCCAAGGTATATCGGGCCGTATAAAATTCTTCGACGGATTGGACAGGTTGCTTATGAGTTAGAATTGCCATCCGAATTGGAATTTGTCCACTCGGTATTCCATGTATCTATGTTGAGGAAATGTATTGGAGACCCTTCTCGAATCATCCCTATCAAAGATGTACAAGTTACAGAGGACCTATCATATGAAGAAGTGCCAGTGGCGATATTAGATCGACAAGTCCGCAAGCTGAGAACAAAAGATGTAGCTTCCGTCAAAGTATTGTGGAGGAACAAAAATATGGAAGAAATGACATGGGAAGCAGAAGAGGAGATGAAGTCTAAATACCCTTACCTATTCTAGAATGAAGATAACAAGGATGCTGGTGGAAGACAGGATACATTGGAAGGTGAAACGACTCTATGAGGTAAGCAATAATTTGAGAATACTCCTCCTTAATACAAAATGGTGATATGTAGATAATGTAAATATGCATAACGCTTTGTGCATCCTTGTGAAGCCATATGTTGGGCTTAATTGCTTGCAAGTTTTGCTAGTGACCATTTTATAGGGGAAAATTGATCTGAAATTTCCATTGGAATCCACGATGATTTAAACTCCCCATGAACCCTTACATTCGAGGACGAATGTTCCTAAGGAGGGGAGGGTGTTACAACCCATATCCACATGTGTTAGTTCATTTCATATATTAGTTAACATAAATCCAAGAAGGAATTATCTTTGAGATGATAAGAAGTCAATCCTATTGGTCTTAAGTGATACAAGAGTGTATAAGGGTGATTAACAAGTATTAGAAATTAAATGAATCAAGGATGTTGTAACTCGTATTTTCAGGTAAATCTAGCGGTGCTTAATACACTCAAGAGGTCATGTATTAAGGTATTTTAATAATATAATATCTGTATCATAAGTCTTGAAGTCAAACGAGTTATGAAACAAAAGTCGACAAAAGTTGTCGCAACATAGGTTCATAATTTTACTTAAACATTAGGTCAAATGTTTCTAATCTTTTCTCCTAATTTACAAGAAATTACGAGGTGATATACCAAAAAAATTAAAGATCTATGAGTCTAGTTTCCAACGCATTAAACCGTTCATCGATACGATCTCGGAGTAGAGAGATATTCGCATTTTCGCGAGACTGCGCCAAGCACCTCTCTATGGGGCCCACTAAGGCGGTTTAAGATATTTGGACCTATATAGGATGCCTCCAACCCGTTTTAAGTCATTTCGTCTCACTATTTTCAGACCTTAGAACCCTAGGAACATCCTCTCAAGGTTCTCTCAAGATTCAAGACCCAAAAAAGGGCAAACAACACAAATCAAGTGTCGGGAATTCCATGGCGCTAGTAAGTCTCTTGTTCTTCTTGTTGTTGCTCATTTTTGTGTCGTTCCAGCTCGTGTGGGAGGTTGTTTTAAAGGGTTTATGTTCTGTAAATACTCCCTCATGTTCTTAATATCAATCCTAGGTGATTTCAAGCCTTCTAAAGTGATTCTAGTGCCGAAAAACACTAATTGATCGCTAGTTTCACTTTTTTGTTGTTGTGGCAGCATTGGAGGGATATTTCATGGAAATTTAAGGTCAAATTGGAGTTGTTATTTCTTTATAAAGGTAAGGAACCTCTTACTCTATATGTATTTAAGATTATCCAAGTTGCGTCTAAGCCATTGAAGCTAGAACTTGTGAAATATATATCGAAAGGCTTGGTAGTAATGTTATTGTTTTATGGACTGTTTTGCGTTGCTGTTGGGCTGCATATTTTACTACTGTTTTGTGGAGTTTTGGAGGAGGAAGGGTGTGGAGAAACACCATATATATGTAGGGTTGTGGGATGATAGTTATTCGTAACATTTCCGGGTCGTTTGACACGACTACGGTGGTCGTCGTATGTATGGAGTGATTAGGCTGTGCGTGGACTATTTTGGGAGGCTCAATATGTTTATTATTGATGTTGTTTGGGCTGTTTGGTGATTGTTTTGAATGGTGTGAAGTCATATATATAGGGGAGGTGCTGTCCGTTTCATCGTAAAATAGGTTGTGGTCAATACATAATAGTTATGACGCTTAAATGATAACGATAGTATCGTTTCTCTTATTGTAGACTAAGGAGTTTTGACAATTGCATAGCTTGAGATTGGGGAAGTATATACAAGGTATGTGAGGCTATCCCTTTCCTTCTTTTGCACGACTCCGATTGTACATAATGTAATGAACGAGCTTCCAAGATACTCTACTCTTAGAAGCTAGCAGTACTTACATTGTTTTCCCTCTTATGGAACGATTGATGTTAATGTTGCTTCTCTTATTCTTATGTTATCAATGTTGTTGGTACTTCCTGATTCTTATAAGGTTCATAGTGAAGAGTTAGTCCTAATAACGTGTACAGAGGATACCGACCTTACGTCACTCCGAAAGGTTTAGAATGTGATTCCATGAGTCGAGCATGCATTATATATATGTATCTATTTTACTCTACCGAGCCACGCTATAGTTGGCCGGGTACGACACCTATTGTGCAACCACTGATCAGTTGGGTTTTACCGAGCTCCACGTGGCCGGGTACGATTCTACCGAGCCTATTATGGCCGGGTACGATATGATGATGATGATGCCCACAGAGGCGAATGCTTTAAAGGTTTATGTATTTATACATATGTATCATGCATTTCATGTAAGTAGCCCTCAGAGGTACTAAGATGTTACAGGTTGTATATTCTCTATCCTTGCTTACATTACTGATCGTATTTATGGTTCCCTGCCTTACATACTCAGTACTTTATTCGTACTGACGTCCTTTTATTTGTGGACGCTGCATGTCGTGCTGCAGGTCCTGATAGACAGGCAGGTGCAGCTCCCCCACCACAATAGACTGTCCAGTTCAGCGGTGATTGGCGAGATCCCTTCTCCGGACTTGCCTTGGTCTAGGTATGTATTTTTGTT
The DNA here is from genome assembly GCF_000393655.2 of Nicotiana sylvestris. Classification (NCBI taxonomy): domain Eukaryota; kingdom Viridiplantae; phylum Streptophyta; class Magnoliopsida; order Solanales; family Solanaceae; genus Nicotiana; species Nicotiana sylvestris. Next base: position 64,121,825 of record NC_091058.1, read on the forward strand.
ATAGACATTATGGGTATGTCGGGGCCCTAATCCGGCTATGTTGCAGCACTTATGTTCATTTAGATGCTCATAGACAAGTGTCGACTCATGTATAGTTTTGTATGCCTTGTCGGCTGGTTTTTGTTGTATAGTCTTTCATGGTAGCGTGGTAGCTCATACCTTATATGTAGTTTCTTGATTGTCTGGTCATCCCCTGCTATATATGTTCATGACGTCATATTTTATTGTTGGTTGTCCATGATCCAGGTCTACCATTTATATTGATCTCGTCATCCCTAAAAGATAATAAAGAAGGTTAGATAAAATGTACGTTGGTGCTCGGCAAGTATGGTCGGGTGCTAGTCATGGCCCTCCAGTTTGGGTCGTGACACATTTGTGATGAAATGTTCGCATTTGCGAACCCCTTATCGCAAATGCAATATTTGCAACTGTTAAAAAACGATTTTGGACGGGATTTTTGATTCATTTCTCAAATTTTCAAACCCTAAACTTCAAGAGGTGATTTTCCAAAGACCCTTTCTTCCCCCAAATCATAGGTAAATGATTCTTAACTTATTTCTTTCAATCTATTTCATCTTTTTACAAGATTCATCTTAGAATCCAGGGTTTTTCATGGTGGAATTGGGTGTTTTGGGTAGAACTTAGGAATTTCAAAATTTAGGGATTTAAACCTCAAATTGAGGTCGGATTCCAAAATAAATTGTATATTCGGGATCAGGGGTGAATGAGTAATCGGGGTTTGGTCCGAACTTCGAGTTTTGACCAAGCAAGCCTGGGGTCAATTTTTGACTTTTTGGGAAAAATATTGGAAAACTTGTAATTATGCATTGGAATTGATTTCTATAGCGATAATTGATATTTAAATTAATTATGACTAGATACGAGTGGATTGGAGGTGGAATCGAGAGATAAAGCGGTAATTGAGGCTTGATTTTGACCGTGGAATCGAGGTAAGTGTTGTGGCTAACCTTAGCTTGAGGAATTAGGTGTTGTTGCCTTATTTTCTACTTGTGTAGTTGTTGAGTACGACGTATAGGTGAGGTGACGAGTATCTATACATTGGTGTCGGTTCATAGCATACGAGTGAACCTTATACTTGTGACTATTGTGTTTCTTTATATGTATTGTTCATGCTTAAACTGGTTATTCTTCATGTTAAACAAATCATAATATGTTTTTTCCTTGTATTAATATTTGTTGAGTATTGACTCAAGTTGAGATTTATATTGTGAAGTTAAATGTTGAAACGAGGTTGTTTATTGTTGATTCCCTTATTGGGTTATTATTGTTCCTGCTGTTTGGGTGAGAGTGTAAAGCACGAAGGGTGATGTCGTGCAATGTTGAGTGAGTGATAAAGCACGAAGGGTGATGTCGTGCCATATTCTGTGAGTGTTAATGCACGAAGGGTGATGCCGTGCCATATTTTGATATTGATAATGCATGAAGAGTAATGTCGTGCCATGATTATGAGAGAGTTAATGCACGAAGGGCGATGTCGTGTCGTTTCTATTGTTTCTTATGGTAAGGCGAGAGTAAAAGTACGAAGGGTGATGTCGTGTACGTGGTTGTTGTGTTATTTCTTTCGTTGGTTCAAAGTATGATATTCACTGTGTTTCTATACTATACTATTTTTAGAATATTCATAGTCCCCTCAGCATGTTTTCCCCCTTTCCGTTATTATCTGTTAAATTTCCGTTATTGTTATTTCTCTCATATATGATTTAACTGCACAAGTTCATGTTATTTGTCGTGTTCTAGCCTCGTCACTACTTCGTCGAGGTTATGCTCATCACTTACCAGTACATGGGGTCGGTTGTACTGATACTGCACTCTGCACTTTCTGTGCAGATCCCAGTACTGGACCGCACTGATCAGAGTTTGGGTTGTTGCCTTCAGTCCACAAGAGAACTAAGGTAGATCTACCGGCGTTCGTAGACCCTGGAGTCCCCTTCCCTCTATCTTAGATTTCCTGTCTCTTTTCATTTCGAGAGCAAATGTATTTCTTTTACACCAGTGTTTGTAGAAAGTTCTTAGAAGTTCGTGGATTGTGACACCAGATCTTTTGGGTAGTTACGTATTAGTGTTTTAAACTGTTATAAAATTTCCGCACTTCACATTTGCTTAATTTAAATTATTGCTAATTATTGTTTGGGTTAATGATTAATGAGTTAAAACTGTATCTGTTGGCTTGCCTAGCATTCTAGTAGTTAGACGCCATCACGATCCCAACGGTGAAAAATTCGGTTCGTGACATTAATTGAGAGAGTTATAATCCAAATAACACCTTTTTGTAGACAATTATACGATTCATTTTAAGATGCAAAAATATGTAATTGAGGTTATGATTACAAACAATATAAATGTTGGACATAAAGTTTTTCCAGATGCAAAAATAACTTTTGGCACTTGATATAACAATGATTACCATTCATTTGCTCACTAAATTTTCACACTTGGTGCTCTAGAAGTACCACAACACTTCAATAATGTACTTACTCTATGTCTTGCACGATCAGAGCACATATTCTGACAAAATACTATTTTGAGAGCAGAAGTCGGGTAGTTTATTTCAAATTAACAAGCTAAGTGGCATTATAGAAACAATAATCATGCGCCCACGTCATAAAGCAAGAAGGTTTCACATTTCTCGATAAATCATCTCCTTCTGAATTATGAAAATATAATTAATCATCTCCAAATTTTATCGCAAACTGTATTAAGGATGAAGATTTCACATTTCTTGTCAATATTGATACAAAAAATTGAGGAGATCAAGTTGCAATACGTTTAATTGCAGAGAAGATACAGTAAGCTGAAAATTTTAGTTCAATTAAAATTAAAGATGAAGAGATAAACAAGGAGATAATCAAAAATACCAAATTTTTTGAAGAAGCCAATGACAACCCAATATAATTATCACAGAAATGATGAAAATGAACACAACAAGAATACTATATAAAAGAAATTATTAGGTGAGTACACTTCATCATATTATTATAATAAAGTCAAAGCAAGTAAAAAAAATTATCGCAAATATGGTATATTAAGAAGAACCTGAATTTTATCGCAAATTGATGTTAACTAAGGATTGTTAAAATTAATAAACAATTTGAGGAGCTACAGGACGTTGAAAAAGTTGGTGCAATTGAAATGAAAATGAAAATGAAGAGATAACAATGTAAAGAATCAAAAAGTTTTACAAAAAATAAAAACGACCCAATATAATTATCATTGGGACAGTGGAAGGGAACACACAACAAAAAAATCATTTTAAAGGGAGTATTAGGTTAGATGCACTTAATTACATGATGATTGCCATAAAATAAAACAAGTAAAAGAATCACATGCATCTAACTAAACTTTAATTGTTTATCTTCATAAAATCAAAAAATATACAATCTTTTTGACATCGGTAAAGAAGTAATGATTCATATTGATCATTCGCATAACCTTATATTTTATTTTATTTTCTATAATATTTTACTCAAATCATTGTTCTAATAATATTGATATTATTTTAAAAAATCATTTCTTACATGATTTGGAACTAGTAATCATAGATAAAGACTGAAAGAAGGAAATCACGTAAGGCACAAAAGCATGCTATAATGAAGCAGTAAAACCATTAAAACAGTAAACCAGTGAAAGATAGGTAAAAATCCTTTAACTCAAATTTAACTTCATGAAAAGCCTTTTTCAACAATTAAGCAGGTAATTTGACAGGCAATTAAGAAAAGACAAACACATAAAGGTTCGCTCCTTGGGCACCGTGTCAACAAATCCACCCCTCGGGCAACATCTCAGAACAATACCATCCCCTCGGGCAATCACATAGAATAATACCAGCCCCTCGGGCTCAATCTCACATCACAATGGGTACCCACGCTCACTGGGGGGTACAAACTCCTGGAGGGGCCCCTTACGCCTCAAGCACAATATCAAGCCACCTCGTGGCATCATCACTAGGCCCTCGGCCTCATATCAATCAAGCTACCTCGTGGCGTACATATCTCAGGCCCTCGGCCTCATAATTAGTATCAAATATTTCCTCACAACATAGGCCCTCGGCCTTACTCAGTCAAAATCCTCGCAAGCCACTCGGGCAATAGTAAAACATAATTCTCAGCCCAAAAATATCATTTAAAAGATCATGTAAGTGTTAAAACAGAGTAAACATGGTTAAGTACAAAAATAATGAAATATAACATGACTGAGTTCAAGTATAAAGTCAAAACAGTGAGGAAATACCAGTAAAAATCCCCGTAAGGGTTCAAATAGTTGGCACATTGCCCAAATAGGGCATTCATCCCAAATCATGATGATAGCAAATAGATTTCAGTCAAATGCGCGGTAAAATAGTCATTCGGGATGGACTAAGTCACAATTCCCAATAGTTCATGACCCCACGCTCGTCATCAAACATGTGTGTCACCTCAATATAGCACAACGATGTGCAAGTCCGGGGTTTCATACCCTCAGAACATCATTAACAATCATTACTCACCTCGAACCGGTCAAATCTCTAGATTGTGATGCCTTTGCCCCTCAAATCGGCCTCCACTCATGTCGAATCTATCCAAAATCAGAATCACGGTGTCAAAATACGCTAAGGTAATGAAGCCCAAGCGAAAATAATCAATTTACAACATAAATTCCAAAATTACCAAAACCCGACCCCCGGGCCCACATCTAGGAATTCGATAATTTTTGCATCAATAGATTCCTTATCTCCCCACGAGTTCATATATATCAAAAGTTCTTCAATTTTTGGATTAATTTCCATGATTATTTAGGTGAAATTCACATTAGAATAGAATTTTAAGTCCATGAATCTTACCTCCAAGTGATTCCCCTTGAATCCCTCTTCAATCCCCTTTAAAAAGCTCCAAAAACGACAAGCAATGGAAGAAATAAACCCCAAAATCGCGGACAAGACGAGTATTTAAACATTCTGCCCAGGCCTTCATTCCTTCTTTGCGAACGCGGTCAAAGCCTCGTGTTTGCGAAGCACAAAAATTCCATTGACCAAAATTCTTCTTCACGAACGCGATCGCACCATCGCAAACGCGATGCCTTAGCTTCACCAACCTTCAAGAATGCGGCCAGGTCTCTCGCGAACGCGGTGCTTACCATTTCGTCCCTTCGCGAACGTGGGACTCCCCTTTCCGAATGTGAAGGCCAAACCTGATGCATACTTTCCTGACCCTTCGCAAATGCGAGGGTCCACTCGTGAACGCGAAGAGCAAAATACCTGCAACAGCTGAAACCAAAATTTGCAACTTTTCTTTAACTTAAAATGATCCGTTCAACCCTTCGAAACTCACCTGAGGCCCTCGTCCTAAGATTCCAAAATCCTAGGAATTCCGCTTTTGATCAAAAACCCAACCAAGCCACGTCCAAATGACCTAAAATTTTGCACACACATCCCAAATGACATAACGGAACTACTGCAACTCTCAAAATTCCATTCCGATCAAAATCTCTCCTACCAACCGAAAATCGCCAAAATATTAACTTCGCCAATTCAAGCGTAAATCCACTCTGAACCTCCAAAACTCATTCTGATCACACTCCTAAGTCCTAAATCACCTCCCAAAGCTATCTGAACCATCGAACCTCACATCCGAGCCCTCTAACACATATGTCAACATCCAATTGACTTTTCCAACTTAAGCTTCCTCAAAAGAGACTAAGTGTCTCAAACCTTACCAAAATCATTCTGGATTCGATTCAACCAACCCGATACCACATAACACAGATACACAAAGCATAAAAAAGCAGAAATGGGGGAAACGGAGCGATAACTCATGAGACGACTGGCCGGGTCATCACAATTATGAGCTCCCCGGTAGTTCCAAAACATTATCTTCATGAGACCTTCATGGTATAGATTGCTACCCTCCGAAGCTAGTGATAGTTCCAAATGCATTAGTAGATACGGAGGGTTGTATAGTGCTGCAGTAGCAAGTTGTCATGCAAAGTTGGGATCATGAGTATCACATATCTCTCCTCCAAGGAGAAGAAATCTAGGCATATATTCAATGAGTTTTTCTAGAGATTTGGGGGGATGAAGATGAGATATTTTTTTCTATGTTTCCTGGCATGGAGATCGTCAGGAAGTCGTTCAGTATCATTGACTCCATGAATATCTCCAGCAGGCCGTTGTCTTGTTCTACATGTTGGCAATTTTCTTGGTATGGTGAAGGTGGTGACGAGTTGATATTCTGAATATTGATCACTTATTATTGAGTTGGTCCTAGTAGTGGAGGGTGGGGCCTCTCTAATTGTCGTTGAGGAGCTAACTATGGCCACAAGTTGTTTTCTAAGGGTATATTCCAGATAAAGGGGTGGTGGAGTTCTTGAGCTTGCCATTGTTGATATTGAGTGATGATTTATTGCATCTGCCAAATGGTGATGTCTTGTTGATGAATTAAGTTTAAGATTTGGTCTTGCTTTGTTTGATTTGGAATTCCCTCTTAAAGTGAGAATGTCATTTCCTCGGATGTTTCTAATAGAAGTGAGACATGGTTTTGTAGTAGTTGGAGGTCTATTTGTGGTAGTTAATGCATGGGAGGGATTTGTTGTTATGGGGCAGGCGGAGGTTGCTGCATGGCTGGGCGGTTTGGTTGCAATACTACCTAGTGGTGTGCCTGAGGGTGATGATATGGGATGATTACGTGTGGGGGAGGGGGTGATGATAGTGGTTGATATGGACATTGTTGATGAAGCGCATGTGCCTGTGGTTGTGTAGATAATACATTGTTGGTGTTTGTGGGGGATTTAGTAGGTTGAAGTGTGGGTTGAATTATTGTGATAAAAGGATTTGTTGGAGTATTATTTGAAGAGTTTTTGGGGTGGAAATGGAGGTTATTTCAATGATTGGTTGATGGAGCAGGCCATTGTATGAGAATTTGATTTTCTTCACACGATGGTGTGGCATGTTGAGATGAAGATGCAAGGTTTTTGAAGCTAGTATCTATTGAGCACTCTTTTTGGAGTGATGATGATAATGAAGAGTAGTGTATAGGGGGTGTTGAGATATGATGAGAGGGGCCACTGGTTTAGGTGTTGTAGGAAGGTTATGGCTTATTTGGATTGGTGTAATTGTGGGTAGATGAGCTTTGGCATTTAGTTGAGTGTTTTTCTTGTGTATCATCGTTAGTAAGGGCATCATATGTGGTAGTGTCATGATGGTTGGCTAGTTTAGAAGGTTTCTTGTTGGCATTGTATTTTGGAGGTAGACGTTTAGACAAGGTTTTTCTAATTAAGGGGTGTCGGGGAGGTGATCGATTGTGTTGATGGTTTTTTCCTAGGTCTTCAGTGGGCGTAAGTGTTGGTATTTGGAAAGGTGATGATGGTGGTGTGAAGGGGATTGAGGTATGGTTAATTGAGTAGGTTGTAGGTGGTATAGGGTTGGTATGCAAGGTTTTGGTTATCATGGGGGGTGGGTCCGGTGCAGGGTTTAGCTTTGGGAAGTCGAATTGGTTATGGAGTGGAATACTATTGGTTGAATATGTGGATTTGTGGGGGCCAGGTGGGACCTTGGGTTCCTGAGGAGTGGTATTGGGGAGTGTAGGTGATTTTGATTCATTGAGATGGTTTGGGGGGGGAATTTTTGTTTTATTTTTTGTAATGTTTTTTTGCTTTTGAATATGAGACTATCTTCCACTGACTAGGTTGATCTTCATCACAAGAGGATGTTGGAGGGATGTTCTGTGATTGATTCGAAGTAGAAGGGTTGAAAAAGTTGGACAATAATGGAGATTATGCCCTAAGCATCCACAGTTTGTGCAAATCACTGTTGAGTCCTCATAAAAGTTTAGTTGAGTATGTGAGGGAAGGATTTTCCCTAGTGGAGCCAAAATACAAAGCCTAGCATATTGACCTCTGGATGTGTGAACTGTGCATGTGTCGATTTTTATGAGTGTACCAATAAATTCCGTTATTTTTTGTAGGATTTGTATATCATAGTATTTAGTGGATAATTTCTGTAGGCGAATCCACACGGTGGTGTAATTTATGTGAGTTAGAGCTGGATTGAATTTAGGTTCCCATTGCCAGATAGTGAGGTACTGGGATCCTATGAACCAATGTCCATTTTGAAGTATCTTATTAAAATTCTCAAAGTGTTGGAATTTAATAAGATAATAGTCGTATCCCAAATCAATTAGGTGAAATGATTCATTGAGTTGCCAAAGGGAGCTCAATTTAATTTTGAGGTTGGTGTATGATTTTTTTTTTGCCCCTAGAATTTGATGATAATGGCTTGATGCCAAGGACGGTAGAGTTTAAGTTTATCATTTGAGGAGATAGGAATGAAAAAAGGGTGATGGGATGGATTAGTGTTTTCGTCATCTAGAGTTAGTTTTTTCAGGAAATTAGATTCTAGATTGGGGTCGATTGGAGGAGGAGGAGAAGGTGGGGAGAGAGTGTCACGAAAGCTTACCTTGCCAAAGGGGTTATTGCATGATTGTGCTATAGTTTCCTTAGATTTGTTTATAGCTTCCTTAGGTTTTTCAATGCTACGACTTAGTTGATCAGTCTCTTGATCTAAGAGTTCAATTTCCGAGGTTTCCTTGGAGTGAAGGTTGTAATTGGCTGTTGAGAGGTGGTGTTATTGGTGGTTTTCATCTCAGAGAGAGAGAGAGAAAAAATACATTGGTTTTTTTGTTGCTTAATATGATATTAGCAAAAATTATATTAGAACAACGTTTGGAATTCTTGAATAGACAAAGGTCATGATAACTTGAAATTTGAGCACTTTCAACTTGAATTCAAGTTAATAGCTTGTTTGACCAAGCTTCTAAACTCAGCTTATTTTAAAAAGCATTTTTCTCAAAAATATTTTTCGAAAAATATTTTTAAGGAGAAACAATTTGTCTTTAACTAATAAATTAAAAAGTACTTTGAGCAGTAATTAGTGTTTGGCCAAAAAAATTCTCAAAAGTGCTTTTCAAAATGAAATTTTACATTTTGAGGCCTTAAAAACCTCTCTTAGCATAACCTCGATTTGCGTGCACAGTCCGAGCGAGTAGCCGAAAAGCTTAAATATGAAAATCTGTGAAAATGATAAGTTTTGACTATAAAATGAATTAATTTGACTTCGGTCAACGTTTTGGGTAAACGGATCCGGACCCGTAATTTGACGGTCCTGGAGGGTCCGTAGGAAAATTGGGACTTGGGCGTATGCCCAGAATCTAATTCCGAGGTCCCAAGCCCGAGAAATGAATTTTTGAAAGAAATTATTTTCTGAAATTGTTTATAAGGTTTGGAAATGAATTTTGATTAGAACATGTTGGTATCGAGCCCGTATTTTGGTTCAGACGCCCGGTACAGGTCTTATACATGATTTAAGATAATTCGGTGAAGTTTGGTAAGAAACGAAATCCATTTGACATGATTCGGACCTTAAATGCAAATTTGATGTTTAAAGAAGTTTTGAGAAATTTCATTGATCTTGAGGTTTAATTCGATGTTCATGATATAATTTTTGTGATTTGAGTACACAAATAAGTCTGTAGGATGTTTTGAGGTTGTGTTTATATTTGGTTTAGAGCCCCGAGGGCTCGGGTGAGTTTTGGATAGGCCACGGGGTGAAATTTTGGACTTAAGGAATTGCATGCCTGCAGGCTTCGCAATTCCAGAATTCATGTTCGCAATTCCCAAGCTTCGCAATTCCCAAACTCATGTTCGCAATTCCTAAACCCATGTTCGCAATTCCCAAGCTTCGCATTTCCCAACCCATGTTCGCAATTCCCAAGCCAACAGAGGTCGGGGTTCGCAATTTTCGGGGTTCGCAATTGCGAACCCCTGTTCGCAATTTCCATATCAGAGACCTGCAACTTTTATACTTAGATGATTTTAAACTCATTTTTCATATTCTCTCAAAACATAAACACACTTAGGCGATTTTTCAAGGATTTCTTCTTCTCCAAATCAATTGTAAGTCGTTTTAACTAACTTCCTTCAATTCTTAACATCTTTGAACATGATTTCAACTTCAAATCAATGATTTTCATGGGGGAAATTGGGTGTTTTGGGTAGAACCTAGGTTTTTCGAAAATTGGGGATTTGAACCTCAATTTGAGATCTGATTTCAAAATAAATTATATATTTGGGTTCGTGGGGGAATGGGTAATCGTGTTTTGGTTCAAACCTCAGGTTTTGACCATGTAGGCCCGGGGGCGATTTTTGACTTTTTGGGCAAAACTTTGGGAAATTCATTTTCATGCATTCAAATTGATTCATTTAGCATTTATTGATGTAATTAAGTAACTTGTGACTAGATACGAGCGAATTGGTGGTGGAATCCAAGGGCAAAGATATAATTGAATCGTGAATTGTGTTCGTGGCATCGACGTAAGTGTTTGGTCTAACCTTTGGTTGAGGGATTAGGAGTTGTGTCCTATTTGCTATTTGATTCTTGTTGAGTACGACGTATAGGCGTGGTGACGAGTATCTATATGTTGGTGTCAAGCATGACCGTGAGTCATATATTATGATTTTCATGATTTCGTTGTATCATTCATGCCTTGGTGAAGATTTCTAATTGTTGTATAAAGTTTGTGGAAGGAATTGTGACCTATGAACATTGAGGAGCGTTGGCTCAAGTTGTATAGCAAAATTGTGAAAGTATAAGTGACAACTGAACTTTTAGAGCATTGGCTCGAGTTGTGAAATGAGTTGTGAAAGTATAAGTGATAATTGAAACTCTAGAGCATTGGCTCGAGTTGTGAAGTGAATTGTGAAGTAAGAGTGAGAAAAAGAAGAGATTATTATGTTGCCCCTTTTCCAGGCTATTGTTGAATTGTGGTTCCCTTGCATTGTGTTCTTAATTGATATTACGGATGCGTAGGTTGAGGATTCTTTGTGTTGGGTAGGGATTATGGGTATAGCTGAGGTAGTTAGGTGTCGGAATGAGGTTGGTTATAGCTGAGGTAGTTAGGTGTGGTGACGAGTTTGGTTATAGCTGAGGTGGTTAGATGTTGTAACGAGTTTGGTTATAGCTGAGGTAGTTAGGTGTGGTATCAAGTTTGGTTATAATTGTTTCTCCCTTGTCGGGACGTGATTGCTTATGCTGTCAAATCCCTTGCCGGGACAGTGTAGACCTTATTAATCTTTTGTCGGGACTCTCATTTTAATTGTAAATATTATATATGGATCGGGTTGCACGCCGCAACAATATTATATATGGATCGGTTTGCCCGCCACAACAATATTATATGTGGATCGGGTTGCACACCGCAACAATATTATATGTGGATCGAGTTGCACGCAGCAACAATATTATACATGGATCAGGTTGCACGCCGCAACAATATTATATGTGGATCGGATTACATGCCGCAACAAAGATATAATGAAATGAGAACGGGTGATATGCCACAAGATATAATAAAATGGGAGCGATGGCACGCCTGCCATGAGATATGAAAAGAAAGTGAAATCTGTCTTTGCTCCCTTCTTCGTGTTAGTGGGTGGCTTCGATTCCTTAATAATTCTCTTGATATTTTGTTTTACCTGCTATTCCCCGAAGCATGTTTCCCCCTCCCAACATTACTTGTTTATTTTTGTATTTCTTTCTCGTTGTATATAATTGAACTGCACAGGTTTATTTGGTAGTCTGGTCCTAGCCTCGTCACTACTTCGCCGAGGTTAGGCTAAGCACTTATCAGCACATGGGGTCGGTTGTGCTGATACTACACTCTGCACTCTTTTGTGCAGACCCCAGTGTTGTGGACTTCGGACCGCAATGAGATTGCTGATTCTTGATCATCAGGCGACCCGAGGTAGTCCTGTAGGCGTCCGCAGGCCTTGGCGTCTCTTTCTATTTACTTTCCTGTTTCTTACATGTATTTCCAGAAATAGTGTTGTAATTAATTCTTTCAGACCTTTATTTGTAGTATTCTTAGACCGTCTGTGAAACTGTGACACCGGTTCTGGGTAGTCGATACTCAAACAGTTGTATTAGATATTCATGTTCAGATAGCTTATTGTTTCTTTCTTTCGCTTGTGTTAAATTCCACTGTTTAAATGCTATTACTTCGAAATTGTTAATGAATATAAAATGGGTAAAAAGGTAAATTGTGCTAATAATTGGCTTGCCTAGCTCGTATTAGTAGGCGCCATTACGGCTCTCGAGGGTGAAAAATCCGGATCGTGACAAAGAAGTACTTTTAGAGAGATACCATTATTTTTTTACTTTTCAAATATTGTTCCTAATTTTGACAAAAAAAATACTTTTGGCTAAAAAATATTTGGCCGAACAGGCTATAAAACTAAAATAGAATTGATGTCTTTTAATGATGACTAGACAGGGATGCGCGTAAGGGAAAGATTTGGCATAATCATAAATTAGTTACAAACTTTAGACTCATCATATCAGCAAGACACGACCTTCATGAATAACTTAAATCTACATCATAAAAGAAACGGTAAATAATATGAACTTATAGAAGGAATCGTTTTCTTTTCAGACCGCACATTTCCTCTTGAATTAGATTCTAACCAGTTGCAACTGTATCACTTATCACATCATCTTTCGAACTGCATCTTTCCTCTTGAATTAGAACCTACGCAGTTGCATTTATATCACTTCTCACATCAGCTTCCATGACCTGCTTGGCTTCCCACCTTGGTTTCTTTGGCCTCAAACTTCAGTCCAAAATATTTTTATGTACTCATTAACCACGAACCTTGGCTAGACTTGTTTGTTTGCTTTCATCTGCGTCTTTCTCAACTAAATTATAAATCACTGCCCTACTTCTCAGATTATAAGACAAAGCTAGTGACATCCCAGTCCACATAAATCAACTCTGTGAGCCAGACCAAATGAAATCACCTATGATTAAAAAACAAATAATTCAGCATGTAGTTACCATTGGCCAATATAGGTGACAGTTCAAAACCATCTAAATGTTCTTGAATGCAAAGAATCACTAACTTCTTCCAATTTCCGATCAGGGACACTCTATAAATCTTTTTCATTCTTTAGCAAAAAAAGTCTTTCTCTGCTCCAAAATGATACAATTTCGCACCTTTTGTCACTAATTTTGTTACTGAAATTTAACATCACTAACAAACTAATATTTTTTGGGAGAAGACACTAAATATAGCTCCTCTATCATCATTGCACATGCTAAATCAATTCAAATGCCAAAATCACATTTATCTAATCACATTGAAGGTATGGCCAATGAATGTGCGAAGATATAGCCAGGCCTCTCTCCAATCAGTCTTCTCCGAGGTTTTTTTAATTCAGATCTTATTAGCATTGACGCCGGATGACAGGTATCATCTTTGTTCTAGTTATTTTTTTAGGTCGCAATTTATTCTAAGTGGTTTCTCAACAATTAAGAGAGTGATATCATTGTCATATTATGTTTCTGTATCTAGTTGTGTTATAACTTACTTTTGCTTCTTGTCCTTTTGAGGATAAAAGCAGGTTAGCGTAGAATAATTAAAAAAAAAAAAAAAATTGTATGGAGATTGATGCAAGACCTTTTTTATCTACTGGATCAGGACCTTTTATCTACTGGACTTGTAAGTGAATCTTTTTTCAAATTAAAGCTAAGATACATAAATTTCTAAATCAAAGAGAATGTGCCATGAAGTAAATACACAATTTCTTTTATCATTTACATTATGTTAGGTTTTCACAAACGGTTATATTAGCTTCTTTTATATTTAAGCTACTAACACCTTTTTCTTTGACAATAGCATTGCAAGTTGATGAAAATGTAGGGAACCATAAAAGAATATAATCACTCTAATCTCTCTGTTGTCATTTTTCCAAGAGCTTAGCTTACCTTTTATTACTCATAGACACCATAGCTTCTGCCATATATTGTTCTACCAATCAAACAAATTTTATCCGTCATAGGGAACACCAAATCAAACTTAGTTCATATTTACAAAAAAAAGATTTAAAATAAATCCTAAATTCCTTATTTGAAAAGAAAGTACAAAATTTTGATAAAGGAATACTAACATGAATCATATAGTTTTAACTCATAGTAGCTCAAATTATAGGTATTAGGAAGTTAACAGAAATGATATTCTGAAATACAACACCATCAATGCATAAGGGGAATTATTAAGAAAAAGGAAGTTATTCCAGTTTTACTGTATATAATACTTTTGCCTAATACTTTCGCTCATTATATCATCACACTATAGTAGGGAGTCAATTTACATTCTAATTTCTATGCTCATTTTCTACCAATATTTTTAGTACATTATCTAACAATACTACTATGACTTGCATTTCCTAACAGCTATTCTTCTTTCTATACAAAAATCCTTTTGGATTAATTTTCTTTACTCGTGTTTTGCTATTATGTCGTTCAGTGATCAGTTATCCATGTTGCTTTTGTGATGTTTACCCTTCCTCTAATAAAGATTCAAACCATACATCTACTTTAAATGTTTCCATAATACTATAATTCTAGACTTGGTTCTTTTCAATCTCCTTGTTTTGGTATGCTGTTCTGGGTCAACTATTATGCTATTAAAAGGTTAAAACTTTGTACTTAATTCTTCAGTAATTATATGTTTTTCTCTGGTACTTATATTTTTATACTTAGTTCTCCAGTAATTATATTCTCATGAGTCTCAATATATGAATTAGCTACATCAAACCGTTCATTATCCAGGACGCTGAAGAATTATCAATCAGTTTTCAAATAAAAATACAATTTCTATCAGATTAAATAACAAGCTCCTGAACCTAGCAAGAACATTAAGAAGTATACAAACCAAGGATTTTACTCCTCGATACTACATATTTCAGCATGTCAAATAAACAAATCCTTTACTACCACATCTTTGTAAACCGTGCTGTCAAACATGTTGAAGACACATGTAACGACCCGACCGGTCGTTTTGAATATTTTCACTTCGCTTGCCAGTTCTCGGGCATGACTAGCCCCGTATGATGTATTATGACTTATGTAAATCGTCGGTTTTGGTTTTCAAAATAATCGGAATAGATTTGGAAGAACAATTCTCAGGTTGAAGCTTTAAATTTGAAAGGTTTGACCAAGTTTTGACTTTTTAGTGTTCGATCTCGAATTTGGATTCTTATGATTTGGTTAGCTCCGTTAGGTGATTTTGGACTTAGGAGCGCGTCTGAAATGTGATTTGGAGGTCCGTGGTAGATTTAGGCTTGAATTGGCGAAATTGCAAATTTGGTGTTTCTCGGTCGGCATTGGAAATTTTGATGTCGGGGTCGAAATAGATTTTCAAATGTTGGAATAGGTTCATAGTATCATGTGTGACGTGTGTGAAAAAGTTTAGGTCATTCGGACGAGGTTTGGTAGGTTTCGTCATCATTTGCGGAATTCGGAAGTTTAGGAGTTTTAAGGCTTGAATCCGAGGGCGATTTGGTGTTTTGATGTTGTTTTGAGTATTCCGAAGGTTTGACTAAGTTCATATGTTGATATGTGACTTGTTGGTATTTTTGGTTGAGGTCCCGAGAGCATCGGGTATGATTTGGATGTTTGACGAATTGGTTTTTGATGTTGGAGAGTTGATGAAGACTGTTGGTGTGATTCTGCTAGTGTTTCTGCACCTGCGGAAGGGAGATCGCAAGTGCGAGTTCCGCAGAAGTGGAAAGAGGCCCGCAGATGCGGGAATGGGTGGTCTGAGCTGGAAGCGCAGGTGCGAGTATTGGAGCACACCTGCGAGACCGCAGGTGAGATATGTTGGCCGCAGATGCGGATCTTGAGGAATAAGTGGAATTTGCACCTGCGATAGTTTTTCCGCAGGTGCGGCGTCGCAGAAGCGGATATTTTGACCGCAGATGCGGTTTTCCTGGGCAGAGAGTATAAATTAAACCCTTCGCAAATTTTGGTTTATTCTTCACCATTCTATCCGATTTTTGAGCTTTTTGGAGCAATTTGAAGAGGGATTCAAGGGGGTTTTCTTTGAGGTAAGTAATTTGAGCCCTAATACTCATGATTTTGATGATTTTCAGTTGTTTAAAGCATGTAACTAGCAAAAATTAAGAAGGAAAGTGAAGGGATTAGGGCTTGGGAATTGGAGAGTTTGATTTGGGAATTTGAGGGGTCAAATAGAGTCGGATTTTGGTAAATCTTGTATGTATGAACTCGTAGGTGTAAGGGCTTTCTAGTTTTTTGATTTATGTAGGATTCCGAGACATGGGCTCGGGGTTGGGTTTGAGAGGATTTCGGTATTTGTGCCTAATTTGATAGTTTTTTTGTGGAATTCATTCAATTAGCTTATATTGATGGTATTGTTATGGTTGTGAATAGATTCGCAGTGATTGGAGGCCGAGTCGAGGGGCAAGAGCATCGCGGAGTAAGGATTTGACCGGTTGGAGGTAAGTAATGATTGTAAATCTAGTCATTAGGGTATGAAAACCCGGATTTCACATTGTTTTACTACTTTGAGGTGATGCACATGCTAGGTGACGGGTGTGTGGGCGTACACCGTTGGAGATTGTGACATGGTCCGTCCCTCAGCAACTATAAAGTTGCGTATTTGACTGAAACTATATGATACTTATGTGATTTAGAAAGAATTTCTATAAATTCGGTTGAATGCCATATTTGGGCCTTGTGCCAAAGCTGTTTGGACCCTTAGGGGCTTTTTCTTATTACCTCTCACTGTTTTGATTTAAGATCCCTACTCAGTCATATTATGTTTACTGATTTCATAAGCTCAGTCTTTATTACTCCATTTTGATACATAAAAATATTATTTTGGGCTGAGCACCATATTTTACTGATAGCCCGAGTGGCTTGAGAGGTTTATGACTGAGTGAAGTCGAGGGCCTATTTTTGTGAGGATATTTATGGGATCGGGTTGCATGCTGCAGCATATTGTTACTGATTCATGATTTTGTGAGGCCGAGGGCCTAATTGATTTATGCTACGAGGTGGCTTGTTATGAGGCCGATGTCTGATTCACTTATGCCACGAGGTGGCTTGTTATAGTGCTTGGGCTGTAGGATCCCCTCCGGAGTCTGTACACCCCTAGTGAGCCCGATAACCCTGAGCGAGTGATATGATGTTTTGCCTGAGGGGTTGTTCTTGGTTCATGTTGTGCACGAGGGGTTGTTTACGAGTGATTGTGAGGTATGCCTGAGGGGTTGTATATGAGTGATAGTGATGTTTGCTCGAGGGGTTGTTTATGATTCATATTTGCCCGAGGGGTTGTATCCAAGTGATGTTTGCCCGATGGGCTGTTTATAATTTATGTTGCCCGAGGGTCCGTATACGAGTGAGTTTTTGCCCGAGGGGCTAATTATCTTTTCATCATTTTTACTCACTGTTTCATCACTTTGTTTGAAAACTGTTGAAAGTTGTTTTAAATGATTTTACTGAAATTGGATTTAAATGAGCTGAGTTGATTCAAAACCCTAATTTTAAAAGCATGTTGTATTCTACTGAGATGTTATGATATGTATTGTATATGTTTTATTGCTCGTCACTACTGCTCAGTCTTTATTTACTTTTATTACTTACTGAGTTGGCATACTTACATTACTCTCTGCACCTTTTATGTAGATCCAGGGGTTGCTGGATGTGCTTGTGAGTGTTGATTTCATCCGTCGCGGATCTGCTGGACTTAGCAAGGCAGCTGTATGGAGATCGTAGCCCTGCTCTTCCCTTCTATCTTCATATAGATGTCATTAGTTGGTTTCTAGACTATATTAATCTTAGCATTATCGGGCAGTTCTTAGTAGATGCTCATGACTAGTGACACCCCGATGTCGGGCTTTTCTTTTCGCACTTTGCTATTCAGACTTATCTTATAAATTTTTATTATTTAAATAGCTTGAAGTAATCCTTAAATTGACATATTGGGTTGTTTTGGTAAAAGAGTCGACTTGCCTAGTTCCACGATAAGCGTCATCACGACATGATAGATTTAGATCGTGACAATTTGGTATTAGAGCCTAGGTTACATAGGTCTCACGATTCATGAGCAGGTTTAGTAGAGTCTCGCTAATCGGTACGGAGACGTCTGTACTTATCTTCGAGAGGCTGCAGAACCTTTAGGAAATCCCACATTCTTGAATTCTTATCGTGTGCGACATTGATTCAGCTTGAAATGTAACTCTTTGAGTTCCTTCCACGCATTAGTATGTGTGCATGAGCGCTCGGTATCAGCTGTGCATCGACGACTTGTAATCCCCTGAACGAGGGACGAGATGTGATTTCTGTGTGTTGATGTTGGGCTAGTCTGGAGGACTTGAGGCTGGGCTTTGTCTATAGCTTGATCATTGAGGTGTTGATTGTGTGAGCACGTGCTTTTGTATTTATATGTTTGACAATATCCCTATTAGTGAAAGTGATGGCTGGATGGCTACTTGATGAGTATGATGTGACTGCGAGATGTGTTCATGTGATTTGGATGTGACCAGAAGGGTCTGCTTGAGGGTAGAAAGAACTACTTGGTGCTTGATTTCCATCTTGATTTGATGTATAGCTCCAAGTTATGGGTGTGTTGAAGGATCTTTTCATGTTGTTTTGTTGGGGAATGGAGTAGATTTCATGTCATGATATGAGTTCAGACTCAGGAAGATTAAGTGACTGCGTGATATTTATGATGGTGGAGAGGTATAAAGAGATGTTAACTTGAGGCGAAACAGGTGGGTTATCTCCTGCGGGGCGTCCTGAGGGCGTGTGAATCCCTATGTTGTTTTGAAATGAGTCCTCCTTTACTAGTGAATTATATGTGCTACAATTTGAGTTTGGACCGCGTATGAGATTTGTCGTGACTGTTACGAGGGTGAATGCGAGATTTGCAAATGATTTGAAGTACTAGATGGGTTGTGTTGCATGAGATTATAAAAGATTTAGTTTAATCTCACTATGGTATTATGGCAGTAGTAGAGTATGGGCATTGTGAGTTCCTGTGTGTTTTGACCTATGTCTTTGAGCCAAGTGGGGGAGTTTGCCATTGACAAGTTGTTTGTGAGGCTAAGTGTCATATTAGTTTCAGTTTGAGGTATACTGGTGAATCAGTTGTGGCTTAACGGGGTTGATATCGAGGATAACTCGAGTAAAGAAAACTTTGGATAAGGGTTGTGTTATGCTTTATGGGCGCATGAGAATCACAGAATGACTTGAGTGTTATTGGCGAAGGATGTAATGTGCATGGAGCATAAATCTATCTGGTTGCATTAAGGTGGGGTTACTTCCTTAGGTGTTGTTATACTAATGGGGCACAGGTCGTTCGGCTCGTTTGATCAGTTTAATTGAAACCTGAGTAGAATGGATGACTCTCGAGAATGGTTTTAACGGATTCAAGATTTTTATGTAATAATTTAGGATCTTCAGGATGTGTATTTGGCTAGAAACTGACATTTATATTGGAGTGTGTCAAGAATTGTGGCATTTTTATATCGGTATAAATTCTACATATCAGTATCAGGAAGGTGAATATAATGGACTTAGATTCGCAGGAAGTCTCCTCAGGGTAAGTATTTTGAATGCGGTGCTTTTAGGGATATTTAAGAGAGTATTCAGCGGTTTATGAGCCTTAGACGGTGTGGTTTTATGCTTGGGGTATCATGTGGTAAGTCTGGATTGAGGATAGCGGTATTATGGCAAGAAGAAGTATCAATTTGAAGGTAAATCAGAAGGGACTTGGATAAATAGGATAGCTGGATAGTAGGTCGAATCGGTATGGTAAGAGATATGATTAGTTCTTTGGGTGCTTATGAGGTAATGAGTTTCTATAGGTGTTTTGTGGCAATGCTCTTGGGTTTTTAGTAACCTGCATAGCTTGGTTGAGTTAGAAGGATTCAGTCCTGATGGTTTGGTTTTGTGCAAATAGTGTTTAGAGAGTTCTTGGTGGTTTCTACCACGGTTAGAGATGTACATTTCCTACTGGCATGAGAAGCATGTGATGTATAGTGATTTGCTTCTAGATTAGATCAAATGGAAAGTTCTTGGTTAGTTGAGTACATAGTTTCTTGAGGCTCGGAATGGATATGAAGTTCTCGTGTTTATCATAAGATGGCATGGTATATGTGGTATGTTGTGTAGTGTTGAGATTTGCATGTGTTGTCACGACCCAAACCGATGGGCCGCGACGGGCACCCGGTACCTTACTCAACCGAGTACCAACATAACATATCTTTTCATGTCATACTATCATAAAATAACTGAGTTGGATAGGCTGCCATGAAATAGGTAGAATACAACAGGTAATACCAACTTATACATAAGACATATGGGCCTCTAAGACCAAAATAATCACTTGAACACTAAACATAGGCCAACAAGGCCATATGATCTTTTACGTACATGACATATGTCTACAAGCCTCTAAGAATACATAATTTTCATAAAGGTCGGGACATAGTCCCACCATACCAAACAATACACATCTAACTCATATTAACCAAACAAGCAACTCCGAAGTAAATAGAGCGCACCAACATATTTTGCTGAGCTGATAGCCTACTTGGAGGGCTCTCCACCTATCTATCGGGACCTGCGGGCATGAAACGCAGCGTCCCTAGGAAAAAAGGGATGTCAGTACGAATAATGTATTGAGTATGTAAGGCATATAAATAAGTACATAACAGACATGGAGGAAATATAGAGTAAATGACTCCACCTGTAAGTCTGTATAACTTTGTAAATTATTAAATAATTATAGTGTCATGCATGTGCGTATGAATGTCATGTCGTGCATAGGTACATGTTTCATAACATCATCAGCCTCTGAGGTCGTCCCATCATATCTCTCGGCCACTGTCGGCAAAATCATCAATGTATATCAGCTGATCAGGTGGTGGTGCGTATATAACGCCATAACCTTTCCCATATCCTATATATATATATGTGTGTGTGTGTGTATATAACGTCATCTGATCATGGGTCAATGTACATGAATGCAATGCATGAAAAGTACGTTAATAGAATCTCTTGGAGTGTCATAAGACCATTATGCCTTTGAATAATATCATGAAGTAAACTTTTTCAACTTACGTATTTTTCTGAGACCCTTGAATAGATGATAGAATAATATGACACATGGAGAATCAAGAACATACGCATCTCTAGCATTTCTATGAATAGAATCATTTATGTAAGTTGTATATTTGCACGTTTCGTTTGCATCATATGGATCATACCAAAAGAAAGAAGGGATAGCCTTGACATACCTGGACCGATTCTCTTGATAATTCCTCTGACACACGTCTATTGCGGCATCACGTAATAGTGAATTGAAGTAGGGGGGAAATTCGTCTGATATTCTTGGGAAAGATTGCACCGTACTTTCTTAGAATCACAAATCTCACGTTGTTATAGCATTGTAAAGGTTTCATATGAATTCTTGTTGAAGCACGTTACTATCATGTATAACCTTGGATGAAACTTTCTTGCTGATCCTTTCAATGATTTGTAGAGACACAAAAATGAACTAGAATGGTTTTTTTTTTAAGTCTTTAGGTGTGAGCCCCACACCTTTGATGACTAAGCCATATAATCCTATAGATGTGACACCTTTCCATATGATTCAAGAGTCACCAGATTGTTTATCCAATGGCATGGGGTTCCACGTTGGTGTTTATAAGGTTTATCCAAAAATTATCCACTTAACTTATTAATTAATTTGTTAACCCCTCATTAACTAATAATTACCCAATTATCCACATAATTAGAAATTATCACAAACTACTTAAAATACTACTCACTTTTAACACATCTTATACACCTTACTATTATGGCTATGTGGTACCTTGTATGGTACTAGTCCATAAATACCAGATATTTTAGCTCGGGCTGTATTTTATCCCAAAATATCCAACTTCGACGAAATTCATTTTCTTCGATTTGCTTACCCTACCTTCACGAATTTACTCATCACTTGTTTGAAATAGCATAATCCTTATAATCTCCAAATAATCTTTTCCTTGGACTGATGTCAATTACCTTACGACAAATTCAACGTACAATACTACAGGGTGCAACATCGTCGTAATTTAATACTGTGAAGCAACCGTAAAGTAATACTGCAGGGTGCAACATTGTCGTAATTTAATACTGCGAAGTGTAACATCATCATAATGTAATACTGCAAGGCGTAATATCATCGTAAAATAATATTGCAGGACGTAATATCATCATAATATTGCAGGGTATAACATGTGTAAGGTCACGATTCAATTTTGAAAGGAGGGTCATAAATTCTTAGGCAGCATGTGCACTGGGCAGTTGCAGATGACTAGGTAAATGATATTACTAATTGGTGTAGCTTGATGAGGGTATACATTTCAGAAAGGGGTATGTGTTTGAGTGATGGATACTTCATTAGTATTACGACACTCTCTTGTTTGATCGACTACTGATATTCGAGTTTGCTTGGTGGCACAGAAGAATTATAGGAGTATCCCTCGTGGAATGATCGAGTATCATAGGTGCATTAGATGTACGGGAGGTGGAGTTGGAATCGGATATGGTGATTTGTGTGCTTTATGGATTTGGAGATTGGGAGTTCTCATAAACAGGTTATGTCATGGTCATGGACCGCATATATCGATCTCGTGTGGTGACTATTGGGGGTTTGAAGACCTGAGTGGATTTTTGTTGCTTAGTATGGTGGATTTTGATGTGATATTGGGTATGGATTGGTTGTCTTTGTGTCATGCTAATCTGGGTTGTTACGCTAAGATGGTGACGTTGGCCATTCCAGCGGTGCCACGGATGGAGTGGCGAGGTTCGACGGATTATGTTCCCAGTAGAGTGATTTCATTTTTGAAGTCCCAACGGATGGTTGGGAAGGGTTGTCTTTCTTATTTGGCCTTCGTGAGGGATGTCAGTGCAGAGACTCCTACCATTGATTTAGTCTCGGTGGTGAGGGATTTTCTGGATGTGTTTCCTGCAAACTTGTTGGGCATGCCGCCAGATAGGGTTATTGATTTTGGTATTGATTTGGTGCCAGGCACTCAGCCCATTTCTATTCCACTATATCGTATGGCACTGGCAGAGTTAAAGGAGTTGAAGGAGCAGCTTCAGGAATTCCTTGATAAGGGATTCATTGGTAGGCCAATATGGATGTGTGTTCTGCATCGAGTCAACTTTGTTGACTCTGAAATGCTATTGTTGAGAGATGTGCCATTTGGTTGTTGATAAGCTTATTGTGTCCCGAGATTTATTTGTGAGTTACTCTTGTGAGCTACGCAAGATTGTGATTCGTTGATTTGATGCACAAATGATATGGTTCTATTTCATCTTCATAACAGAGTTTGAGTGAGACAGGTATTTGGGTGTTGCATGACTGATTGCGCATCGGATATGTTCTTTCGGGCTGGTATGGCATTGCGCCATTTACTTCTTCGTGGTTATGGTGATTCACTTTTGGTACTAGACATCAAATTGTGCAGGGTTGATGATTTTGAGCATGGTGACTTGAGGTATTTCACGTGGACTAGTGTTTGGATAGGGTCACGCGTTGTAGTGGAGTTATGTGAAGGTATGATCCTTCAGGTTAGATTTGTGGGTTCTGGTTCTATGGTGTATGATGGGTTCTTAGCATTGTGTTGTGGTGGTACCGGGGAGCTTGTGGTACAACTCTCTTATTTGAGTCATTTTCCACAATTTGAGTACATTTGGACTGTTGCTTATTGGTGCGCGGATTTACACGGGTTGTGGCTTTAGATGGTATTGATGTGTCATGTCACTAGAGTAGTCGTGTTGGATGAGATGAGGTCATTTGGACCTAGGATGAATACCATCGGATTCGACTGCAGTATGTTGGAAGGATAATATCGAAATTTGGCTTAGAAATTTACTATAGTCCTTGCCGAAGGAGAGGTACTCCATGACTGGTTGATCAGAGGAATGGTTATGATTTCTGCGTGTTACTTTCATCATTGGCAGTATATGAAAGTGTTGGAACGAGGCTTTGTTTGATAAAAGGTTTATTATCAGTATTGGGTTGTTCTGAGCAGCTGTTGTGATTAGAAGTTATCGCTACGAGTGTCTGAGTTATATGGTATATCATGTAATTACATCTTGGATTACGGATATGGTTTGATATAGCTTGTTTGGACTTATACAGTGCATAGATGTAAAATTCTAATCTTATAGATAATTTCGGAAGTGAAAATTTGGTTCCAAGGTTTATGGGCTAGGTTGAATTGCAAAATTTCAGTTATGTTGTGCTATCATACCCATATAGGATAGGGTGACGTGGTATCACCCCCGAGTATGTGCATGGTAAGGTTATACAGAAATTTGTTGGCTTTTGGAATAACTCTAGATACGTTCGAGGACGAACATGTTTAAGTGGGGGAATGTTAACTACCCGATCGATCGTTTTGAGCATCTGCACTTTGCTCGCCAGTTCTCGAACATGACTAGCCCCGTATGATGTATTATGACTTATGTAAATCATCAATTTTTTTCAGGATAATCGAAATAGATTTGGAAGAACAAATCTCAGCTTGAAGCTTTAAATTTGAAAGGTTTGACCAAGTTTTGACTCTTTAGTGTTCGATATCGGATTTGGATTCATATAATTTGGTTAGCTCCATTAGGTGATTTTGGACTTGGGAGCATGTCCGGAATGTGATTCGAAGGTCCGTGGTAGATTTAGGCTTGCATTGGCGAAATTGGAAATTTGGTATTTCTCGGTCGGCAGTGAAAATTTTGATGTAAGGGTCAGAATGGATTTCGGGAAGCTGGAATAGGTTCATAGTGTTATGTTTGATGTGTGTGCAAAATTTCAGGTCATTCGGATGAGGTTTGGTAGGTTTCGGCATCATTTGCAGAATTCGAAAGTTTAGGAGTTCTTAGGCTTGAATCCGAGAGTGATTCAGTGTTTTGATGTTATTTTGAGTATTCTGAAGGTTCGACTAAGTTCGTATGTTGATATGTGACTTGTTGGTATTTTAGGTTGAGGTCATGAGGGCCTCGGGTATGATTTGAATGGTTGACGGATTGGTTTTTGGTGTTGGCGAGTTGATGAAGACTGCTGGTGTGATTCTGCTGGTGTTTCTACACCTGCGGAATGGAGACTGCAGGTGTGAGTTTCGTAGAAGCGGAAAGAGGCCCACAGATGCGGGAATGAGTGGTTTAAGCTGGAAGCGCATGTGCAAGTATTGGAGCGCACCTACGAGACCGCAAATGCGATATGTTGGCCACAGATGCGGATCTTGAGGAATAAGTGGAATCCAACCACCGCAGGTGCGTCATCACAAAAGAGGATATTTTGACTGCAGATGCGGTTTTGCTGAGCAGAGAGTATAAATTAAACCCTACGCGAATTTTGGGTTATTCTTCACCATTTTATCTAGTTTTAGAGCTTTTGAGAGTAATTTAAAGAGGGATTCAAGTGGGTTTTCTTTGAGGTAAGTAATTTGAGCCCTAATACTCATGATTTTGATGATTTTCAGTTGTTTAAAGCATGTAACTAGTAGAAATTAGGGATGAAAGTGAAGGGATTAGGGCTTGGGAATTGGAGAGTTTGATTTGAGAATTTGAGTGGTCAAATGGAGTCGGATTTTGGTAAATCTTGTGTGTATAGACTCGTGGGTGTAAGGGCTTTCTAGTTTTGTGATTTATGTCGGAATCTGAGATGTGGGCCCGGTGGCCGGGTTTGAGGGGATTTCGGGATTTGTGCCCAATTTCATAGTTTTTCTTGTGGAATTCATTCCATTAGCATATATTGATGGTATTGTTATGGTTGTGAATAGGGAGCGATTGGAGGTCGAGTCGAGGGTCAAGAGCATCGCGGAGTAGGGATTTGACCCGTTGGAGGTAAGTAATGATTGTAAATCTAGTCCTGAGGGTATGAAACTCCGGATTTCACATTGTTTTACTACTTTGAGGTGACGCACATGCTAGGTGACGGGCGTGTGGGCGTGCACCATTGGGGATTGTGACTTGGTCCGTCCCGTAGCAACTATAAAGTTGCATATTTGACTGAAACTATATGATACTTATGTGATTTAGAAAGAATTTCTATAAATTGGGTTGAATGTCATATTTGGGTCTTGTGCCAAAGCTGTTTGGACCCTTGGGGGCCTTTTCTTATTATCCTCTCACTGTTTTTATTTAAGATCTATACTCAATCATGCTATGTTTACTGATTTCATAAACTCAGTCTTTATTACTCTATTTTGATGCATAAAATATTATTTTGGGTTGAGCATCCTGTTTTACTGATAGCCCGAGTGGCTTGAGAGGTTTATGACTGAGTGAGGTCGAGGTCTTATTTTTGTGAGGATATATTTATGGGATCGGGTTGTACGCCGCAGCATGTTGTTACTGATTCATGATTGATTTATGCCACGAGGTGGCTTGTTATGAGGCCAAGGGCCTGATTGACTTATGCCATGAGGTAGCTTGTTATAGCGCTTGGGTTGTAGGAACCCCTCCGGAGTTTGTACACCCCTAGTGAGCGCGGGCATCCTCAGTGAGTGATATGATGTTTTGCCCGAGGGGCTGTTCTTGATTCATGTTGTGCGCAAGGGGCTGTTTACGAGTGATTGTGAGGTATGCCCGGGGGTTTGTATATGAGTGATAGTGATGTTTGCCCGAGGGGCTGATTATGTTTTCATCATTTTTACTCACTGTTTCATCACTTTGTTTGAAAACTGTTGAAAGATGTTTTAAATGGTTTTACTGAAACTAGATTTAAATGAGCTGAGTTGATTCAAAACCCTGATTTTAAAAACCTGTTGTATTCTGGTGAGATTTCATGATATGAACTCTATATGTTTTATTGCTTGTCACTACTGCTTAGTCTTTATTTACTTTTATTACTTACTGAGTTGCTATACTCACATTACTCCCTGCACCTTGTGTGCAGATCCAGGGGTCTATGGACGTGCTTGTGAGTGTTGATTTCATCCGTCACGGATCTGTTGGAGTTAGCAAGGCAGCTACATGGCGATCATAGCCCTGCTCTTCTCTCTCTTATCTTCCTAAAGATATCATTAGTTGGTTTCCAAACTGTATTAGTCTTAGCATTATCGGGCAGTTCTTAGTAGATGCTCATGACTAGTGACACCCCGATGTCGGACTTTTCTTTCCGAACTTTGCCATTCAGACTTATCTTATAAAGTTTTATTATTTAAATAGCTAGAAGTAATCATTAAATTGAAATATTGGGTTGTTTTGGTAAAAGAGTCAGCTTGCCTAGTTCTACGATAGGCGCCATCATGACATGATAGATTTGGGTCGTGACAACACAACATCTCTAACCGGAATTAGGTCAAACATATTTGATGCAAAAGGTAAATGCCCATATTCAAATATTAAATGCAAATTTGGTTCTATACCACTCCTAGCATTTCACCATTAGATGTTTACCTTTATTTTTTAGCTTCACCTTCCTTCAAACAAAACTTAGTAGCATAGTCTTTGAACATTTCAGAATACCATTTGATTGTCTAGTATTCTTATCCACCTAGCCTCTCTATTTTAAAATGATAAATTATGGGAAACAAATTTGAATATAAACGATAAAATCATGTGTAAATATTACATATTTACAAAATACAACCAAGTCTTGAAATGATTAATATTCTTTTAAAGATTCGCAAGGTATCTAGTATACATCTGAAACATTTCAGACCAAAGAAATTTTTGCATTTGCATTTAAGTTCAAGAGTAAACCAACGACTTTGTAAACTACTTTCGCTGCTCAGAAACTACAAAACAACTCTTCTCAATATAAACTTGTTTCAATTTCTATCTCCCAACTAACAAAGAACTTAAGTAATCACCAATGGCATCCAATGTCAACTCAACTATTAGCTCTAGGAAAATCAAGTAGAAGAGATATGCATGCCAAGTTGGAAGGAATGATCAATTGTCTAATTAATTGAATATTCATACCACAGCCAGATCATCAAAGTTACAAACCGTGAAAAAAATCATACGCGCAATTGTTAAAGAAGACAAAGTGAACCGACATGCACCCAAAAATGGAAGCACATAAAAGAAATATAGCCACAAAAAAAGGGAGGAAAAGAGGAGGGGTAAGCTTAAAGTCACAACAACTCATCCATATCATACCACAATGAGGCAATGGAATGGGATTTGGGAGAATAAATTTAGCCACTAACATCCCAACAATATTTTTTCCTCATCAAAAGTCATTAAACCTGCAAAAATCAAAGATAACTGGTGAGATATAGCAAATAGGACTAAGATTTTCAATAGCCAAGAGAACAAGTTCGGCGAGGCAGTTGTATTATACTGAGATTGCAGGAAAAAAGATTATAGAAATGAAGAAGTAGCAAAGATTTGATTATCATTTACCGTTCAAACAATTGCAATCCAACAACAGTCAACAGAGAGAGAAAGAGGAGAATTAGAAAGAGCAAAAATTAAAATCCCAATAAATGAAAGATCAAAGTTGGCAAAGGAATCCTTATAGCTTACCCAGGATGTGAAATTCAATTCCTTACCTCTCTATATGAGCCCCACATAGCACTATCAAGCATCTTTATTGTAGTCTTCGCCAATTTGTTCCCTTGAAATTCCAAGAAACACTATCTGTATTTGAGAATATTTAACCGCTTGAAGATTGATTGAATTGTAAAAATCTCCAATTTTAAAATTTAGGTTAAAATCTTAAACGCTTAATTAAACTATAAAGTAAAAGAATTTACCGACATGAAACACTTGAGAAATGAAAAGAAGTAACAGAAAATGAAGAGGAGAATGAAAAATAATGAAGGAAGAGGAAGGAGAAAAATCATCAAAGAAACCAAACATGAATAGTTCCCCAACAGAAGTGCATGTAGAAGATGAATGGGAGATTCTGTATTTTATGAGTGTAGCAGTGGAGAAATAAGAAGCATAATACACGTGTTCAAAGAAGAATAGATGATACAGGTATAATTGCAATTACCAAGTGGTATTTATTTAATGAAGTGGGTCCAATATAATAGTACCACATATGTTAAATCTAGTACAATTGCGTAACACCCAAACTTTAGACAGAATCCCACATCGGCAAAATACAAAAGGGATGCTAGGTATATAAGTTAACAAGCCTTAGATCCTAGTAATGCATTTTAGGCCCAGAGCGGACAATATCACTAGCGGGCTGGGCTGTTACATATGGTATCAGAGCCACTCTTGTGTCAATCATGCTGATGTGGGTCAGAGTTCAACTGAGTTAGGCAAATTCCTGTTAGGCGGGGCAAACCTCAAAGGGATATTGGGTATATAAGTTAACAGCTTAGACCCTAGTGACGCATTTTAAACCGATGAGGCCCTAGGCCTAGAGCGGTTACTATCATTAGTGGGTTGGGCTATTACAAATTATCTATTGCTGTGTTCATCATATCTAACTCTCACTTCTATAGTTCTACTAGTTAGAGGTGTGGCCCGTGTTGAGCCCGGGCCCAAACCTAGGCCCCATTGCTGGAAAGGCTCGGCTTCAAAATCATACGTGAAGCTTCCGCCTCATACGGCTCCTCTAGGGATAGAGGTAGGCCCAACCCAGGATTCCCACTCCGGCCTGAAAGAAAGAATGGTTTTTAGATAGAGCAAAAGACGATCTTGCTTGGCGCGAAGGCTGCTGGTTCGGGGGTAGAGTACAGTACTAAAGATCCTTGGGCTTCCAAACGGCTTTTCTTTTGGGCAGCTGTTCACCGTTGGATTGGATCTCGCCAATACAACCCTGTATAGTTTTCGTTACCGAGATATATTTTTTTTCATTGTTTCCAAGGATTTTTGGGAAATCTGCTTGCATGTTGCAAATAGTCAAATCTGAATTGAACCATGTCGCTCTTCTTTCTTTCCTCGCGAGCAAGAAGCACACCAGCGGCGTGCCCCTAAACCCAATGTGAGTTTTTCTAGTTGAACTTTCTCCCCGTCATCGTTCAATGAGAATGGATAAGAGGCTCATGGGCAGAGGTTCGATCCACATTATGAGACCAGGACAATGTGGAGAAGTATAGATAAATGCTACTAATATTGATGATACGCGAAAAAGAAAGAGAAAACGCTCTTATTCTTATTGTGCAGACCCCACATTAAAAAAAGATGGAATACAAGAAGCTCCTTAGCAAGGTCGTCTCATAGTCGCCACTTGTCTATCATTTCAAGCTTCCAAAACAAGCAGAAAATACGTTGTCGGTGCTATTAATTTATATTATTTTATAAAGGGGTGGATAAATTCTCATAAAGCATACTTTGATCAATTTATAGGATTGAGATACATAAGTTTCGGGAGCTTTGATAAACTGTTGTTTGAGATTTAATCTTAGTGGCAATATTTGTTATGGAACATGGATTAGTTTAAAACATTTTAAAATTATAAAAATGGACAAAGATTTTACTCTCCGCTTTTTGTAATGCATTTTTTAAAGAACCTGATCAAAATCACTGCTAAATTCAGAAAAGATGAAGCAAAGTATGTAATACATGGCTTTCTTCAAGAGTGGTACTTCAATTAAACTAAAATCAGCTTCAGTGTAGCACTCAAAATTGATCAAATGAACAAGTTGTATTAGTTAAATCAAAGGATTACTCTGCAATTCATTCTATGCATCAAAAATTAACAAGGAAAAATATTAATATCTAATAAACCCCACACTTTTACCACATAATAACAAAACATAACTATACAGAAGCCAGAAGAAAAAAGTTCACAACAATTTATCTTCTTGATGGCCACCTACTTTATTTTCCAACCCACTTTGACCTTCCAAATACCAATACTTTCCTCAACACCCTCTTCATTACATACATTTTCTCCTTCAATATCCACTGTCAAAATAATTAAAGAAAAGATAAAAATGACCATGCAAAGTTGCAAACACACGACCCTCTTCAAGATTGCTAATACTTGTTAAACTAAGAATGTAACAAACTCAAAATTTCAACCCAATTGCAGCATTTAAAATTGATTAAAATAAAATAAAAATTATTAGTTAGATCAAATGATTACAACTGCAGCTATCACGAATGTTGAATTCACTTTTTTCGGTCCCTTCTCTTCCCCTCCCGCCCTTTCCCCCTTACTCCGAAGATGGAAACAAAGTTGGATTCATCACCAATAATTGATTGCATCTCTATTCACTCCTTCTCATGACAATAATAACAAATATAAATATCAATATTCACGGTATATCTACATAATCTCTTTGCCTCTTTGATGGAGAAAAATTTTCTGCACAATATCATCTTCCAAGGTGAAAAAGTAGGATACCTGCTAGAAATACTAATTGTTATTAACATCAACAACATTATATAAGGTGCTTATGTGAAATGTTGAACCATATGCAATATACTCACAATCTCTGGAGCACTAACTTTGTGAAGTAGGAATCCATATACATGTTGCCTAAGAAAACCAAAAATGAAGAGACTATGTTATACAATGATAGTATAAAAGGTAGACTTAGTCTCAAAAGTGTACTGAATAATAAGAGAAATACTCACATAGTCAGTAATGATAGTAGGGCAAGTTCTGATTCACTTTAATCAGCAAAGGGCAGTTCCAATTTTGGATTTTGCAGTAGGCCTTTCCTCAACATTGTCAGCACAATCTTGTCCACTTATATCTGCATCCTAAACAGGAAAAAGTAAAACAAGAACAATATAGGTTAATTAAATTTCTTTTATAAACAAGAAATTTCTGATGGTTAGTGGTGCACAGTTCGAACCTCGTTAGATAATGTGTCTGTCTCTCTATTCTTTTCCACTTAAAATCCAAGCTTTTATTTTCGGCAAGATTCGAACCTATGGCATACACCTAATGTACACCACGTGTTGCGCTCTTACCACAAGATCAAAGCCGTTAGGCTATGTTTAGATTTTGTGAATATTGAGAAACATATTTGCAGATGAAAAAGGTATCTGGTATTAAGGCATTCCTTGTCACGACCCGGATATTCCACCCTCGAGAGTCGTGATGGTGCCTACTAATGTGAGCTAGGCAAGCCAATCCTTAACTACTTACTTCATTAACAATTTCTTCTTTTGACAATTATCACTGACAACATGAAAGCAACGGAATTTAAATAATTATGCGGAAGACTTAAATTAAAGATACAAAAAAAAATAATGCGAGAATCAACATATGCCTCTACCCAAGAACTGCATTACTCACGAACGTCTAAGAGTACTAACTACAATCGTTTGAAAGAAAATATAAACTGGTTGCCTCGAATACATGAGATAACAGACTAAAATAAAAGATAGAGGACACGTTGGGCCTTTGGACGCCTGCAAGGCTACCTCGGTGTCTCACTGGACTGAAGGCTGGCTCCCGCGCTACTGCTGCTGTCCAAGACCTGGATCTGTGCAAAAGAGCACAGAGTGTAGTATCAGCACAACCGACCCCATGTGCTGGCAAGTATCCAGCCTAACCTCGGCGAGTAGTGACAAGGTTAGGACCAGACTCCAAATAGACCTATGTGGTTCATATATATATATATATATATATATATATATATACAGCGGAAAAGAGATACAGAAATAACCAGTCAATGTGGGAGGGGGAAAACATGTTATGGGGAGGTAACAGTTTCACATAGAAATCCTCAATGACAGAAAGAAACAGCAAAGCCAGAATATTAACAAGAATCAAAAGTCAACAATTTGCACGGCATCACCCTTCGTGCTTTTACTCTCATTCTCACCAAAACAATACACGGCATCACCCTTCGTGCTTTACGCTCTTCCTCACCCAAACAACAATCACAAAGCAAATAGGGTAAGGGAATCTATAACCTCGAAGTAAATCAAATAACAACAAGTAATGAAAGAAACAACATAACTCGGATATCAACAAGGAATCAGGGATCAACAAATGCACGGCATCACCTTTCGTGCTTTTACTCTCGTCCTCACCAAAACAATCATATAATAAAAATATACACGACATCACCCTTCGTGCTTTTACTCTCTTTCCTCACCATATAATCAATAAAATCGGCACGCAATGGTATATCGTGCGGCACGGCATCACCCTTCGTGCTTTACACTCTTTCCTCACAATAGCACAATGCACGACATCACCCTTCGTGTTTTACACTATTTCCTCACGATAGCAAATAATGCACAGCATCACCCTTCGTTCCTTAACACTCTTCCTCACCCAGACAACAATCACAAATAAAGGGGCAAGGGAGTAGACAAATAACGGTAGAAATCCCAGCAAGGGAATACAATTAAGCAGTCGGCAAGGGAACAATATCAATATTCTCAGCTTCCCAGCAAGGGAAATAATCAACAAAATGACAAACATCCCGACAAGGGAGCAATTTAATAATTCTTTCTCTTTCTTTCACTTTCACTTCTCATCTCACTTTACCACCTGAGCCAACGCTCCATAGGGGGTCAATCATCTCGTACACTTTCACAATTTGTATTATAACTCAAGTCAACACTCCTCGAAGTGCAGGGATCAAAATTTCTTTCACATGCTTGTTACAATATATAGAAAATCATCATTAAGGCATGGAAGATACAACAAAATCAGAATATCCGCAATATAAGGACTCACAGTCATATTAGACACCAACGTATAGATACTCGTCACCATGCCTATACGTCGTATTCGACAATTAGCACGTAGCAAATAAGACTCAACTCCTAATCCCTCAAGCTAAATTTAGATCAAACACTTACCTCGAAGCTTTGAACACTACTTAAGCCTTAATTATAGCTTTACCCCTTGATTCCAGCACCAATCCGCTCGAATCTAGTCATAAGTTACTCAATTACATCAATAAGTGCTAAATGAATCAACCTTAATGCATGAAAATGAGTTTTCCTAAAGTTTTACTCAAAAAGTCAAAATCACTCTCGGGCCCACATGGTCGAAACCCGAGGTTCGGACCAAAACCCGTTTACCCATTCCCCCACAAATCCAAATGTATAATTTGTTTTGAAATCGGACCCCAAATTGAGGTCCAAATCCCCAATTTTAGAAAACTTAGGTTCTACCCAAAACACCCAATTTCCCCATAAAAATCTTTGATTTGAAGTTGAAATCATGTTAAAAGAGTTTAAGGAGTGAAGAAAATGAGTTAGAAATCACTTACCAATCGTTTGGAGAAGAAAAGTTGTTTAGAAAATAGCCTCTTATGTTTTGGAGTTTTGAAAAGTGTAAAAATAACTGAAATTCACGTGAATCTATACCCCTCTGAAGCCCCCACCGCGGACCGCGCTAAGCCGACGGCGACCGCGCTGGCCCCTCCTGAAGACCTGCGGATCTTTGCCCCGCGCGAAGCTAACCGTGGCCGCACAACACCCACCGCGGACCGCGCAAAGGCGACCGCGGCCGCACGCGATTCCTTGCGGGCCGCGCTAAAGGGTTCAGAGGCCTGCAATATTTTCCTGAACCTACAACATCTTATCTTTTAAGCCTACGGCATCCCGAAACCTATTCGGAACTCACCCGAGCCTCGAAACACTAACCCAAGTATGCACACTACCTCAAAAACACTCTACAGACATATTCGTGTGATCAAATCACCAAAATAACATCATGAACATCGAATTAAGCCTCAAGTTTAGTGAAATTTCTCAAATTTCCTTTTAAACATCAATTCCCAATTAGGGTCCGGATCACGTCAAACGACGTGCGTTTTTAACCAAACTTAACAGGAGTGATTCAAAACATATATAAGACTTGTACTGGGCACCGGAACCAAATTACGGGCCCGATACCATTACTTTCTAATCAGATTTCATTTAAATTTTCCTTATAACATCTTCACTAAACAATTTTACTTAAAAATTTATCTCGGGCTTGGGACCTTTTAATTCGATTCCGGGCACACGCCCAAGTCCCATATTTTCCTACTGACCCTCCGGAACCGTCAAATCACGGGTCCGGGTCCGTTCACCCAAAATGTTGACCAAAGTCAAACTTATTCATTTTAACACCAAAATTTAGCATTTTTCACAGAATTTCATATTTAAGCTTTCCGGCTACGCGCCTGGACTATGCACGCAAATCGAGGCGACTACAAATAAGTTTTCCAAGGCCTCAGAAGCACGAAATGGATAAGAAAACAGGTGATGACCCTTTGGGTCGTCACATTCTCCACCTCTAAAACAATCGTTCGTCCTCGAACGGACAGAAGAAAGAAGTATATGAGTCGGGAAAAAGGTGAGGATAACGGTCTCGTATATCGGACTCGGACTCCTAGGTCGATGCCTCAGGAGGCTGACCTCTCCACTGAACACGAATAGAAGGGAAACTCTTGGATCTCAACTGACGAACCTGCCGATCTAGAATAGCTACCGGCTCCTCCTCATAGGACAAGTCCTTGTCCAACTAGACAGTGCTGAAATCTAACACGTGGGATGGATCGTCGTGATACCTCCGAAGCATAGACACATGAAAAACTGGATGCATGACTGATAAGCTCGGCGGCAATACAAGTCTATAGGCCACCTCTCCCGCTCGATCAAGAATCTCAAATGGACCAATGAACCTAGGGCTAAGCTTGCCCTTCTTCCTAAATCTCATCACGCCCCTCATAGGCGACACTCGGAGCAACACCCGCTCACCAACCATAAAAGCCATGTCTCGAACCTTACGATATGCTCTTTTGCCTGGACTGAGCTGTACGGAGATTGTCCTGAATAATATAACCTTGCCCAAGGCCTCCTGAACTAGATCTGTACCCAACAACCGAGCCTCTCCCAGCTCAAACCATCCAACCGAAGATCGACACCGCCTACCATATAAAGCCTCAAAGGGAGCCATCTGGATGCTCGACTGGTAGCTGTTATTGTAGGCAAACTCTGCTAAAGGTAAGAACTGATCCCACGATCCTCCGAAGTCAATGACACAAGCTCGGAGCATATCCTCCAAAATCTGAATAGTCCGCTCGGACTGCCCGTCCGTCTGAGGATGAAATGTTGTACTCAACTCAATCTGAGTGCCTAATTCTTGTTGAACTGCTCTCTAGAAGCGCGAGGTAAACTGCGTTCCTTGGTCCGAAATGATATATACTGGCACACCATGAAGGCGAACAATCTCCCGGATATAGATCTCAACTAACCTCTCAGACGAATAGGAGACTGCCATAGGAATGAAATGCGCTGACTTGGTCAGCCTATCAACAATGACCCAAACTGCATTGAACTTCCTCCGAGTCAGCGGAAGCCCAACAACGAAATCCATAGTGATCCGCTCCCATTTCCACTAGGGAAGCTCAATCCTCTGAAATAAACCACCAGGCCTCTGATGCTCGTATTTAACCTACTGACAATTCAAACATCGTGCCACATATGCCACAATATCTTTCTTCATTCTACGCCACCAATAATGCAGCTGCAAATCCTGATACATCTTCGCGGCACCCGGATGAATCGAATACCGGAAACTATGGGCCTCCGCTAAGATCAACTCTCGAATTCCATCAACATTGGGCACACAAACTCGTCCCTGCAATCTCAAAACTCCATCATCATCTAAGGTAACCTACTTGGCACCTCCACGCTGCACCGTGTCCCAAAGAAAACACAAATGGGGATCATCAAACTGTCGATCACGGATACGCTCCAATAATGAAGAACGAGCGATCGTGCAAGCTAATACTCGACTA
Source organism: Nicotiana sylvestris (assembly GCF_000393655.2). Classification (NCBI taxonomy): domain Eukaryota; kingdom Viridiplantae; phylum Streptophyta; class Magnoliopsida; order Solanales; family Solanaceae; genus Nicotiana; species Nicotiana sylvestris. The sequence goes on from NC_091058.1 coordinate 64,158,351, forward strand.
GGCTCAGAAATATCCAACCTCACAAATCGATTAGCCAAAGCCTGAACATCCAAAGCAAGCGGCCTCTCACCGACTGGAATATAAGCAAGACTGTCCATATTGGCTGACTTTCTACTCAAAGCATCGGCCACCACGTTGGCCTTTCCCGGGTGATATAAGATAGTGATATCATAATCCTTCAACAACTCCAACCACCTCCTCTGACTCAAATTCAATTCCTTTTGCTTGAACAAATACTGAAGACTCTTTTGATCAGTGAACACCTCACATGCCACGACATACAGATAGTGTCTCCAAATCTTCAATGCGTGAACAATGGTTGCCAACTCTAAATCATGCACTGGATAGTTTTTCTCATGAATCTTTAACTTCCTAGAAGCATAGGCAATGACCTTGCCCTCCTGCATCAACACTGCACCAACCCCAATGCGAGATGCATCACAATAAACGGTGTAAGGCCCTGAACCTATAGGCAGAACTAACACCGGTGCCGTAGTCAGAGCTGTCTTATGCCTCTGAAAGCTCGCCTCACACTCATCTGACCATCTGAACTGGGCACCCTTCTGAGTCAACCTGGTCATCAGGGCTGCAATAGATGAAAACCCCTCCACGAACCGACGATAGTAGTCTGCCAATCCCAAGAAATTTCGAATCTCTGTAGCTGATGCTGGTCTAGGCCAGTTCTTGACTGCCTCAATCTTTTTCGGATCATCCTGAATATCCTCTGCGGATACGATATGACCCAAAAATGTAACTGAGCTCAACCAGAACTCACACTTCGAGAACTTAGCATATAACTGACTATCCCTCAAGGTTTGAAGAACCACTCTAAGATGCTGCTCGTGCTCCTCCCGGCTACGGGAATATATCAAAATATCATCAATGAAGACTATCACGAATGAGTCCAAATAAGGCCTGAACACTTGGTTCATCAAATCCATAAAGGCTGTTGGGGCATTGGTCAACCCAAATGACATAACCAAGAACTCGTAATGCCTGTACCGAGTATGGAATGCTGTCTTAGAGACATCGGATGCCCTAATCCTCAACTGATGGTAGCCAGATCTCAAGTCAATCTTTGAAAATACCTAGGAACCCTGAAGTTGATCGAACAAATCATCAATCCTCGGCAATGGATACTTATTCTTGATTGTGACCTTGTTTAACTGCCGGTAATCAATGCACATCCTCATCAAACCATCCTTTTTCTTAACAAACAACACCGGCAAACGCTGGGTCTAATGAAACCCTTCTCAAGCAAGTCTTGTAACTGCTCCTTCAATTCTTTCAACTCAGGCGGGGCCATACGGTATGGCGGGAGAGAAATGGGTTGGGTGCCCGGAGCCAAATCAATGCAAAAGTCGATATCCTTGTTTGGTGTCATACCCGGCAGGTCTGAAGGAAAAACCTTAGGAAACTCCCGAACAATGGGCATAGAATCAATAGAAGGGACCTCCGCATTAGAATCACGAACATAAGCCAAATAAGCAAAACACCCCTTCTCGACCATACGCCGAGCCTTCACGTACAAAATAACACTGCGGGTAGAATGACCAGGAGTTCCTCTCCACTCTAAACGAGACATACCCGGTAAAGCTAAGGTCACAGTCTTGGCATGACAGTCCAAAATGGCATGGTAAGGTGATAACCAGTCCATCCCCAAAATAACATCGAAATTGACCATGTCTAAAAGCAATAAATCAACACGGGTCTCAAGACCCCCAATCACCATAATACAAGAGCGATGGACTCGATCGACCACGATAGAATCACCCACCGATGTAGATACATAAACAGGGACACTCAATGAATCACTAGGCATGACCAGGTATGGTGCAAAATAAGAGGAAACATACGAATACGTAGACCCTGGATCAAATAACACTAAAGCATCTCTATTACAAACCAGAATAGTACATGTAATAACTGCATCTGAAGCCTCAGCCTCGGGCCTAGCTGGAAGGGCGTAGCATCGGGGCTGGGCCCCACCACCCTGAACTACCTCTCTAGGATGGCCTGCTGTTGGCTGGCCTCCACCTCTGGCAGCCTGAGCTCTACCTCTAGGACCTCTACCTCTAGCACCTCTACCCCCACCCCTAACTGGTTGGACGGGTTGTGGAACACCTGTTGCCTGTACCATCGCATGAGAACCTTGATGCTGAGAGCTACCCGGTGCTCGAAGGCAAAACCTAGAAATGTGACCCAGATCATCACAAGTGTAACAAGCCCTCGGCTGCTGAAACTGTTGGTCCTGTCGACCTGAATAACCACCTCGGAAACTCTGAAGTGGTGGTGCACTGATGGGAGCAGGTGGTGCACTGTAAGGCTGCTAATTAAAATAATGCGTCTGAGAACCACGACCACCTGAAGTACCATGTGAGACCTGGAGTGCTGATTGAAAGGGTCTAGGAGGATGGCCTCTACCATATGAATCTCTACCTCCAGACGAGGTGCCAGTGAATCTGCCTGAATGTCGGGGCCTCTTATCCGACCCATGACCACCTCCTTGTGATAGAACCATCTCAACCCTGCGGGCCACATTGGCCGCTTCCTGGAAAGTGATCTCACTCCCGGCCTCCTTGGCCATCTGAAGACGAATCAGCTGAATAAGACCATCAATAAACCTCCTCACCCTCTCTCTCTCTCGGTGGGAAGTATGACAAGAGCATGGCGATCTAGATCGATGAACCTGGTCTCATATTGCGTGACCGTCATGGAACCCTGTTGGAGGCGCTCAAACTGCCTTCAAAAGGCCTCTCTCTGAGTCACGGGGAGAAACTTCTCCAAAAACAACGCTGTGAACTGCTCCCAAGTCAAAGATGGAGAACCGGCTGGTCTAGCTAAGCAATAATCCCTCCACCAAGTCTTGGCGGATCCAGACAGACGAAAGGTAGCAAAATCAACTCCATTGGTCTCAACGATCCCCATGTTCCGAAGAACCTCGTGACAACTATCCAGGTAATCCTGGGGATCCTCAGTAGATGCACCGCTGAATGTAGAAGTGAAGAGCTTGGTGAACCTATCCAACCTCCATAAAGCATCGACGGACATAGCCGCTCCATTGCCGGTCTGAGCTACTACACCCGGCTGGACCGCCACAGCTAGTTGAACCGTTGGAATCTGAACCTGGGGAGCCACCTGCTCTGGAGTGCGCATAGCAGGAGTCTGAGCCCCTCCTCCAGCCTGAGAAGTGGTGGGTGCTACTGGAAGCAAACTTGTTCGGGTGACACTCTCTATGAGGCCCACCAATCGGACCAGAGCGTCATGAAGAGCTGGGGTGGCAATGAACCCCTCTGGGACTTGAGTTGGGCCCACTGGAACTGCTGGGACCAGAACCTCCTCCTCAAAATCAACCTGAGGCTCCGCCACTGGTGCTGCTGCTCGGGGCTGAGCTCTGCCCCTACCTCAGCCTCTAGCACGGCCTTGCCCTCTGCCCCTAGTGGGAGCAGCTACAGGGGGCTCGGGCTGCTGAGCGGTAGATGAGGAAGCGCGTGTTCTCGCCATCTACGAAGAACAGAGTAGAAGTTCAATTAGCATTTGAGGAACAAATCCGCACGACAAGAAAGAACAAATGTGAGATTTTTCCTAACTATGTAGCCTCTAGGGGATAAATACAGACGTCTCCGTACCGATCCTTCAGACTCTACTAAGTTTGTTCGTGAGTTGTGAGACCTATGTAACCTAGAGCTCTGATACCAACTTGTCACGACCCGGATTTCCCACCCTCGGGAGTCGTGATGGCGCTTACTAATGTGAGCTAGGCAAGTCAATCCTTAACTGCTTACTTCATTAACAATTTCTTCTTTTGACAATTATCAGTGACAACATGAAAGCAACGGAATTTAAATAATTATGCGGAAGACTTTAATTAAAGAATACAAAAAAAAAATAATGCGAGAATCAACATATGCCTCTACCCAAGAACTGGTGTCACATTACTCACGAACTTCTAAGAGTACTAAATACAACCGTTTGAAAGAAAATATAAATTGTTTGTCTCGAATACATGAGATAACAGACTAAAATAAAAGATAGAGGAGACGTCAGGCCTGTGGACGCCTGCAAGGCTACCTCGGTGTCTCACTGAACTGAAGGCTGGCTCCCGTGCTACTACTGCTATCCAAGACCTGGATCTGTGAAAAAGAGCACAGAGTGTAGTATCAGCACAACCGACCCCATGTGCTGGCAAGTGTCCAGCCTAACCTCGGCGAAGTAGTGACAAGGCTAGGACCAGACTCCAAATAGACCTATGCGGTTCATACACACACACACACACACACACACACACATATATATATATATATATATATATATATATATATATATATATATATATATATACAGCGGAAAAGAGATACAGAAATAACCAGTCAATGTGGGAGGGGGAAAACATGTTGTGGGGAGGTAACAGTTTCAAATAGAAATCCCCAATAACAGAAAGAAGCAGCAAAGCCAGAATATCAACAAGAATCAAAAGTCAACAATTTGCAAGGCATCACCCTTCGTGCTTTTACTCTCATTCTCACCAAAACAATACACGGCATCACCCTTCGTGCTTTACGCTCTTCCTCACCCAAACAACAATCACAAGGCAAATAGGGTAAGGGAATCTATAACCTCGAAGTAAATCAAATAACAACAAGTAATGAAAGAAGCAACATAACTCGGATATCAATAAGGAATCAGGAATCAACAAATGCACGGCATCACCATTCGTGCTTTTACTCTCGTCCTCACCAAAACAATCATATAATAAAAATATGCACGGCATCACCCTTTGTGTTTTTACTCTCTTTCCTCACCATATAATCAATAAAATCGGCACGAAATGGTACATTGTGCGGCACGACATCACCCTTCGTGCTTTACACTCTTTCCTCACAATAGCAAACAATGCACGGCATCACCCTTCGTGTTTTACACTCTTTCCTCACGATAGCAAAAAATGCACGGCATCACCCTTCGTGCTTTAACACTCTTCCTCACCCAGACAACAATCACAAACAAAGGGGCGAGGCAGTAGACAAATAATGGTAGAAATCCCAGCAAGGGAATACAATTAAGCAGCTAAATCCCGGCAAGGGAACAATATCAATATTCTCAGCTTCCCGGCAAGGGAAATAATCAACAAAACGACAAACATCCCGGCAAGGGAGCAATTTAATAATTCTTTCTCTTTTTTTCACTTTCACTTCTCATCTCACTTTACCACCTGAGTCAACGCTCCATAGGGGTTCAATCATCTCGTACACTTTCACAATTCGTATTATAACTCAAGCCACCACTCCTCGAAGTGCACGGATCAAAATTTCTTTCACATGCTTGTTCAATATATAGAAAATCATCATTAAGGCATGGAAGATACAACAAAATCAGAATATCCGCAATAGAAGGACTCACGGTCATACTAGACACCAACGTATAGATACTCGTCACCATGCCTATACGCCGTACTCGTCAATTAGCACGTAGCAAATAAGACTCAACTCCTAATTCCTCAAGCTAAGGTTAGATCAAACACTTACCTCGAAGCTTCGAACACCACTCAAGCCTCAATTATAGCTTTACCCCTTGATTCCAACACCAATCCGCTCGAATCTAGTCAGATGTTACTCAATTACATCAATAAGTGCTAAATGAATCAACTTCAATGCATGAAAATGAGTTTTCCCAAAGTTTTACTCAAAAAGTCAAAATCACTCTCGGGCCCACATGGTCGAAACCCGAGGTTCAGACCAAAACCCGTTTACCCATTCCCCCACAAATCCAAATGTCTAATTTTTTTTGAAATCGGACCCCAAATTGAGGTCCAAATCCCCAATTTTAGAAAACCTATGTTCTACCCAAAACACCCAATTTCCCCATGAAAATCTTTGATTTGAAGTTGAAATCATGTTAAAAGATGCTAAGGAGTGAAGAAAATGAGTTAGAAATCACTTACCAATCGTTTGGAGAAGAAAAGTTGTTTAGAAAATCGCCTCTTATGTTTTGGGGTTTTGGAAAGTGTAAAAATAACTGAAATTCGCGTGAATTTATACCCCTCTGAAGCCCCCACCGCGGACCGGGCTAAGCCGACCGCGGCCGCGCTGGCCCCTCCTGAAGACCTGCGGATCTTTGCCCCGCGCGGACCGCGCAAAGCTGACCGCGGCCGCACAGCACCCACCGCGGACCGCGCAAAGGCGACCGCGGCCGCACGCGATTCCTCACGGGTCGCGCTAAAGGGTTCAGAGGCCTGCAATATTTTCTTGAACCTCCAACATCTGATCTTTTAAGCCTACGGCATCTCGGAACCTATTCGAAACTCACGCGAGCCCTCAAAACTCTAACCAAAGTATGCACACTACCTCAAAAACACCCTACGGACATATTCGTGTGATCAAATCACCAAAATAACATCATGAACATCGAATTAAGCCTCAAGTTCAGTGAAATTTCTCATATTTCCTTTTAAACATCAATTCCCAATTAGGGTCCGGATCACGTCAAACGACGACCGTTTTTAACCAAACTTTACAGGAGTAATTCAAAACATATATAAGACTTGTACCGGGCGCCGGAACCAAATTACGGGCCCGATACCATTACTTTCTAATCAAATTTCATTTAAATTTTCCTTAAACATCTTCAGTAAACAATTTTACTTAAAAATTCATTTCTCGGGCTTGGGACCTCGGAATTCGATTCCGGGCACACGCCCAAGTCCCATATTTTCCTACGGACCCTCCGGAACCGTCAAATCATGGGTCCTAATCCGTTTACCCAAAATATTGACCAAAGTCAAACTTATTCATTTTAACACCAAAATTTAGCATTTTTCACAGAATTTCATATTTAAGCTTTCCGGCTACGCGCTCGGACTACACACGCAAATCGAGGCGACTACAAATAAGGTTTTCAAGGCCTCGGAAGCACGGAATGGATAAGAAAACAGGTGATGACCCTTTGGGTCGTCACTTTCCTCGAGTTCTTATAGATATGGACCATAAACATCAATAATTTGATTTACCATTCCATATTTCAGGAATACGTCATGTAAAGACTGTAATTTATGCTTTAGTTCCGTTAGAGTAGTATCTTCTTCGCAAGCTATCAATGGATGAATTCTGACAGCAATGCACCTACATTTACACGATATCACTTTAGTCACATAGGAAGGTCAGGTCACAAAATACATTATCATATTTTCTCTTTGGAGTAGAATAATGCAGCTTGAAGGTACCATTTGCTTTCACTACTTTCAAGTGTGTATTTCAGCCATTGTGATTGACTATCTCCAGCACCATTTGAAGTAACCTAGCAAGAAGATAAATAAAGTTAAAAGTTTACTGAAAGCTCGACAGCAAAAGGCTAACCAACTTTCAAGGCTTGTTGAATATAGGCATGATAAAAGCAGTTTTCTTGAAGAACCATTTTTATTTTCTCGAAAACCAAATTCCAATCCAACGGGAAAAAACGAAGCAAGACAGGGAATCAGTTGGGGGAGAGGCTGAAACAGAATCCAGGCAATGAGGTAGCTATGGTACAAAATAGGTCTTAAGCCATTTTTGCACTCATAATTGTAGCAGTTTACAAACATATTCATTCTTCTATATTCATCCATTTCGCAAATTCACATTGATGTTCAACGTTGACTAAAAAGTTAAAATCTCTAAATTTGAAATATGAGGGAATTCCTGATTGTATGTATAATGCCAAGTGCAAATTTAAAAGCCAAATAATGTTCAAAGAAGACAATCGAAAGTGCTTATAGAACCCTACTAACTGCCATAGTAGGAGGTATCACAATCCCTCTTTTCATCCGAAATTACTTATGACATTATCAAATCTAACACAATCTAAAATTTGGCAAAGTTAATAAGATTATCAAATATGAGGCAAGCTAAGATTTGAGAAGTTATTTGATCCTCTGGTGTTGAACCTCTTAACTGTTGTATTGGAAGTATTATTCAATAACCTTATACTAATTTGACGGATAAGCGACAAAGAAGTTAAAAGTGAATACTATTCAGATGACAAGGAATCGCATTTGCAAATACTATCAGTGTCACAACCCAAGTGCGCCCTCCTTGAACTGTCGTGACGGCACCTAATTTCTACGACTAGGTAAGTCTAACAATTGCGGAAAAAGAAACAAAATGCTGAAAAACTAATAAAAACTGAAGATAAGTAAATATAGAAACGTTTAAGATGTCGCTCGGCATATACTAGTACAAGATCTCACAAACTGCACAACTTCTCAAAATCCGAAATCTCATGAAATCACAAGATGTTGAATAACTACAAGTGTCTAACTCCAGAATGTCTAAACAAAAGTAAATACATAAGGGCCGATACTATAAGAGAGAATGGAAAGGGACTCTTCGGTCTGCGGATGCGGAAGATATACCTCGAAGTCTCTGGAGAATCGTCTTGCCTCAAGGGTAGTAGGGCGGTCGAAGTACCTGGATCTGCACATGAAAAACATGTGCAACAAGGGCATGAATACACCACAGCAGTACTCAGTAAGTGCCAACTGATTATAGCTGAAAAACGAGGTAAAAGAGTATAGAATACGACAATATAAATAAATGTTAACAGTATGAAGTAACACAGGATAATAAGAATAACAACTATAATCGAGACAAAATAATCACAGAAGGAATACAACTCAACCCAGAGATAACAACTGGGAATCTCCCAAGATACCGTCCTGTAGTCCAAATATAAATACTCGAGGATCTCTCGGTATCCCGAAGATTTCTTAATATCCTCAATATATGTGTTGGGAATCTCTCGGTATCCTGAGGACCTCTTAGTATTCTCAATATATGTTCTAGGGATCTCTTAGTATCCCGCACTACAGTTCAAATCAATATATGTGCAGGGGGATCTACCGGAATACAAATCCGTAGTCCCAAAGTAAACATGCAGGGGGATCTCCTGGTATACCGTCCCGTAGTCCCAAAGTAAACACACAACAACAACACGAAGAATATCAATTTAATTCAAATTCCATACCAAGGTAAAACAGGTATTTCTAACCTAGCATGCTACACATAATCCAAATAAGGCAGTTTGAGCAAGTAAAGCAATTAAGTCAATTGGACATGCTTCCATAAGCTAATAGCAGGCTTAAATTGCAAGTAGTATAAACAGGAAAGGAAACACAGTTAAAGTTACTTAATGAAAACGGATTTTCAACAAATAGCACAAGTACGCACTCGTCACCTCACGTACAGGGCATTTCAAATATCAACAATACCAAATCCTAAGGGGAGTTCCCCCACACAAGGTTAGGCAAGCCACTTACCTCGAACTGGCTCAAAATCAACCCGAAACCACGCTCTTGCCACGAGTACTCGACTCCAAATGGCCCAAATCTATTCAAATCAATTGCATAATGTAAATATAACTTCAAGTAACTGGTTCCACTAATTAATTATAAACTAATACGCAAAATTAGGAAAAATGACCAAAACGTTCCCTGAGCCCACGTCTCAGAATCGGGTAAAATTTACAAATTCAAAATTCCCATACTCTCACGAGTTCATTTATACCAAAATTATTCCAATCCGACATCAAATTCTAGATCAAAACCTCAAAATTAGGCTTAAGAACTTTTCCCCATTTTTCTCCAAATGATGAATTTAAGCATAGATTCATGGAAATTAATCAAAACCGAGTAAGAATTACTTACCCAAAACACCCAGGTGAAAATCTCTCTCAAAATTGTCAATCCCGAGCTCCCAAATCAATTTTCCAAGTTTTGAGACTAAACCCTCGTTTCTGCCCTTTTCTGACCAGTAAAACCACATCTGCGGCCCTGGGACCGCACATGTGGTCCCGCTTTTGCGAAGACCAAGTCGCACCTGCGAATTTTCATTAAACCCAAATTTCCGCTTCTGCAACTGCCTTTCTGCACCTGCGATCTCGTAGGTGTGTTCCACTTTTCGCACCTGCGGCTTTTGGAGCCTGGACCAAATTCCGCTTCTACGGTCACCTAGCCGCTTCTTTGGCGCCGCACCTGCAGTCCCATACATGCAGGTGCGGTTATGACAGGTTCAGCAATCAAATTTTTGCCTAAGTCCAAAATCAATTTTTGTTAAGCACCTAAAACTCACCCGAGGCCCCCGGGACTTCAACCAAATATACCAACCAATCCTAAAATGTCATACGAACTTGTTCCAACCTTCGGAACACTCACACCAATTTCACATCGGATTCAAGCCTAAGAACTCCAAAAACTCTCAAATTACGCTTTCGATCAAAAAGTCTATCAAACCTCGTCCGAATGACCTGAAATTTTGCACACATGTCACATTCAATACTATGGAGCTACTCCAACTTCTAGAATTTCATTACAACCCCGATATCAAAATCTCACTATCGAACTGAAAACTTCAAAAATTCAACTTTCGGCATTCAAGCCTAAATAAGCTACGGACCTCCAAAACACAATTCGAACACGCCCCTAAGCCCGAAATCACCCAACAGAGCTAACGGAACCAACAGAATTCCATTCCTAGGCTGTCTTCACACTGCTCCGACTGCAGTCCAAATTCTAAAGATTAAGCTCTTTTTTAGGGACTAAGTGTTCCAAAACACTCCGAAACTCAAAACCAAACATCCCAGCAAATCAGAATAGCAGCAAGAAACATGGGGAAAGCAGTTAGTAGGGGATCAAGGCGTTAATTCTTAAAACGATCGGCCGGGTCGTTACAATCAGTTAGTGGAAATCATATGTCTGTCCAATAATGCAATCAATTAGTGGTCGAGTAAGGATACCAAAGCAACAAAATAGAAAGCAAAAATTTCCTACATCGTTCCACCTTCAGCAACATATAAAAAAATCATTATATATACATAACTAAGCAACTTTAAAGACATGTTAAACATGTAACTGAATACATACATTGTCATAATCTGGATATTTAACCAAACAGGAATTTCATTAAGTAATTGCTCCTAGCTTTGAGAGTCTTGCTCGCCCAAGGGATGAATAACAAGATCCTAATAAAGCACGATGAATTTCATGTAAGCAAATATTCAACAAAGGTTGAAACGGACAAAACCATACCGATACAAATACATTCTCCTTTTGGAGAAAAGATTTCCTACACGGCAGATTTTCAATGAGTATCCTAGAATTCCCTATTACAATATTTTCTACTCTTTTTACGCGCAATTGATATGGGAACTAAGTGCATACTGTTGTACATCAAGGACCTATGTACAGTTGTATATCAAGGACTTACATTACACTTTTTAAATTCTTTTTAAGACGTAGTCCAATTTTATAGATTTATCCAAGAATGACTTCTCTATTCAGTTTTCTACTTAGTTTTGCTACTGCACTGAAGCACCCAATTAATAATAATAATAATGGCAGGTTTGACACCACTGTTTGGCGAAACCATTAAAATAGTAAAACTACCGGTAGAAGCGAGATGCATGAAGGTCAAATTATAAGTAAAAGTGCACAAATAAAACAAGAGGGAAAGTACCTTGTGCTTCATCAAGATAAGGTAATGTGATGTTTCATAATAATTTTAAAACCATTTTAAGCATGTAACGTACCACCAAACTCTGCGAAGAATCAATGTGAACTATTGAATCAAACAGAGCTATTAAAAGGGGGAAAAGCTAAAAGTAATGATTGACCTAACAAAACTTCCTACCAACTGAAAAGAGAAATACAAAATCCAGCAGATGAGCAACAACAGCTTATCAGAGTCTGCAGAAGATGTTGAACTTCAACAACTGTATCAATAAAGTATCCAAATTATAAATAAATTTCAAGCAGAGCTCCTTAGATGGATTTAATATTTCAGTGATGACTCGGAGGAAGAACAATGAGATAATTAGCTAAACTTGTCTGGTTAATTTGGAAACTAAAACCCATAAGCTTTTTATGGTAAGAAATTTATAAATATGATGTAGCAAGGCCAATCAAGATGAAATTGTCTATAATTTCACAAACTGTCCCAGCCAACAATTTACCCAATTTGAACAATTTTTACCCAGCTAAAATTCCAAAAATCAGGAAAAGAAGAAATCAAAACCCACCTTATAACTATAAGCAAAATATAAAGAGAGAAAACATACAATTTCAAAGGACTTTTGGTCAGACAAGTTGATATGCAGCTTTTTTCTCAAGAGAAAAGAGTACCATTAACACTTGCTCAATTTAAAGGACTTCTGGTTAAGTTTCCATGAGCAAACTTGAATTGTTTAAGGTAGTCATTCCCTCCTCGTCCTTTGAGAGCTTGAGTAGAGTACCTACAAGTTGAGGATAGCTGAAGGAAAACCACTAAGACAATTCATTTCAAATGATGAAATCCAGTTCTAAAAGGGGAAAAGTTAGTCCAAGAGAACAAATTGTTTATTCATAGAGGAGCATACCATGGAATCTTCGTAGAACTAACATGCCAAGTAGCCTTCCAAGGAAGGGGCCGGTGGAGGTGTAAGATTATCATTTCGTCAAATTGTAATTGCCAATTTAAGATGGATACATTTTTGTCAGATAAAGTTGTGAACATGTGTTTCTGTAGTAAGTTCACAAGCCAAACATCCTTTGCACAATAAGAGAAGTTAACAAGCAATGTCTCCTAATATAAGTTCTTGCATAGTTAAACAGCTTGTCTTCAAAAAAGCTATATTTCATCTTCTAATACTTTCTATCTTGCTTCTAATATTTTCCATTTGCACTTTTAAGAACCAAAGTTTAGAATGCTCTAAGCCAAAATGAAGGTAAACATATACAAGCACATCATATAAGTGAATACAATATGATATTCAATCAGTAAAAGACAAAAAAAAAAAACTTATATTCATGTCTTATTCATTTGTTAAAAAAAATGGCACTTTCAAGCTGGTTCACACAATCTAGAGACAAACTTTAAAGGAACAATTTTGGAAGAAGAACACCTTATGATTAAGCAAACTTTGAAGCAGCCAGAACTAATGAGTGCTCGTGCTGGTCAATCCTCCTTGTGTTATTCAGTGGTTTCCGACATCCCTAACGAATTCTGTTGTCCAACTTCACTTGACTTGATGAGGGACCCTGTGATAGTAGCATCAGGCCATACTTATGATCGAAATTTAATTGCTCAGTGGATAAATTCAGGGCACCACACTTGTCCAAAAAGTGGTCAGTGGCTGATACATATGGCTTTCATTCCCAACTACGCACTAAAAAGTCTAATCCATCAGTGGTGCCAAGAGAACAACATCCCAACAATAGAACCTACATTATCTCCTTCAGATTCAGAAGGTAACAGCAATAGTAAGATTAAGAAAGGTGACAAGGCGATTGACTACATTTCTGCTACTAAAGCTGCCACAGATGTTGTGAAAATGACAACAAAGTTTTTAGTTGGGAAACTGGAAACAGGATCTACAGCTATACAGAAACATGCAGCGTATGAGCTAAGATTGCTCATGAAAACTGGAATGGACAATCGCAGAATCATAGCTGAGTCTGGAGCTATTCCATTTCTGATGACTCTGCTTGGTTCCTGTGATACAAGAATCCGTAAGAATGCAGTCACAACATTGCTCAACCTTTGAACACATGAGAATACCAAGATCCTGATTATGTCTGTTGGTGTTATCGACAGCTTAATTGAAGTTCTCCAATGTGGGAAAACAATGGAAACAAGAGAAAATGCAGCAACAACAATATTCAGCTTGTTTGTAATCGACAAATACAAAGTAATCATAGGGGCACGTACAAGCATCTCCTTGCAAACTATTCTTCTTTTTCAGGGTCATTGTTAGCTACGATAATGTCATCTAATGCAATTACACGACTATACCAATCTTTTGTATTCTAAAAGTTAAATTTGTTTCTTTGTAATGACCTGACCAATCTGTCATGTGACAATAATTTTCTTCCCGGTAACATATATCCCAACGTTAACCGAAATTAAATAAAATAAATTTGTCGTGGCCTACACAAAGAAAACTCGACCTTTTCAACATTTCAGCAGCCAGAGTCTCAAATATTTCCAACCTCACCAACTCCCAATTCCTTTCCTGCCACCCCCTTTAAGTCAGCATCCATCTCCAGCAATTCCGATAAAATATGTCAAGCAATTGGTTATCGCTTTTTAAATATTAAAACCCCAAAAATGCACCTCATCTTGAATTCATTTATAGTATCGAATTGCCATGAATCCTATATCAGCTTTAACTAACAACTTAATTCATATATATAGTTGGTTATGTGTCAGCTAATAAGCCAATTAGAGCCATAAGATTTATCAAGATGAAACAGAAAGCTAACTAAATGAACCAAGTCGAACTTGTTAGCAGAGTAGCACACAACAACAAACATAAAATTCGAGCAAAAGCAAATCTCACCTCTCAACAAAACTCGTAATTTTACGTTTCAGCAACGCCAACACGAAGAACAACAGGAGGAAGAAAAATGAATCACCCAGCAGCCGTAAAAAGAAGAACGAACTGCGCAAAACAGAGTGAGGAAGAGGATGAGCAGACAAACAGGGAGTCCAACTGCGTTGGCAGCCACATTTCACAAGACCTACACTCGTCGCTATTTGAAGATACATATCCAGCACTGACTCCAATCCGATGAAAATGAACTCAAACCAAATTACATAGCTTTAATTCCAAACCTAAAAGGAAAAACAAAGAGGGAAAGACAACCACAAGGGAAGGTTGAAGAATTGCACACCACGTGTTTGACAATGCAAAGTACACCCCAACACCTGATTGACGTGACAAATAGACTATCACAAATGTTCATCTTCTCCAGTCTTGATTTGGTGTGAAGAGCTATAGTGGAAGCAACTTGGGCTTGGGATCAATTCGACCAGAACTCTCGAATACCAACAAAAACCAGGAACAAAATCAATAGCCCACAGTACGCATCTTTAATTCCAAACTTGGGAGAAAACGCAAGGTAATAGAGACATCTATACCTAGAAGAATCTAAAGAGAGAGCACATAGGGTGAGATGAGAAACTGAAGACCGTGTTGGCGCTTACGTGTTTAACAAAAGGGATGTACAGCGTTAAGCCAGAATCGGAAGTTTATATTATTTGATTTGATTGAGACTCAATGATGATTGTCATAGGTGCTCTTCCTCGTCCTGCTTCAGGGTTATTTTTTGGAAATTTTCATCCCTGCTTCAGGTTATTTTCAAACATCTCCCACTAACAGCTTATTTCAATGGTCGTATATTGTATTGTGTTGTAGCGTATCGTTTGATAAATACAATGTTTGGATAGATTGTGTCGTTTGTCATCGTTTTATGATATCACACACCAACAATATGAAAAATAAACTTGGAATATTATAAAAAAAAATTATGATACAAGATAAAATTACTATATAAAAAAGTAAGGCAAATGATAAAATAAAATAATTTAATAATAATAAAGGGTGAGATTGAGAGAAAAAGACAAGATAACGACACGACCACACAAAATCGATCGTTATATAAAGTGGCACATTTCGTCGTTATGTAATGATGGATTTAACGAAACGATACAATAAAATTTAAATAACAATCAAAACAAACAAACATTGTATTTACCGTCCAAAACAACGTGCTTGTTGCTTTTTGCTTTTTTTTTTTAAGCTCTTTTTTTAGTTGCCAAACACTACTAATGCACGGCTCGTAGTCACTTTCCGTCTAATCCACGGCTCTTCTCCGTTACCGATCGCTACCTTACTCCTCCTCTTTCCCTTATCCAAAATTCCGCTGCCCTAAATATCACTATTTCAATTGCGTCCAATCAAACCAAAAATATACACCTTTTTTCTTCAATTTCGTCTAATAAACCTTTAAATTTTATTAGGGTTTTTAGTCGTTGGGGGAGATGGCGGTGTTATTAGAGGAGCTGGTGAAGTCAATAGAGATGTGGCTGAAGCTGATTAAGAAGCCTCAGGAGTACATTGACCCGACCCTTGACCCGGTTTTATTGGTTCCGGGTATCGCCGGATCGATCCTCAACGCTACTGATAAGAAAACGGGTCGAACCGAGCGGGTTTGGGTCCGAATCCTTGGTGCTGACCATGAGTTTTGTGACAAGTTATGGTGTCGCTTTGACCCTTCTACTGGTAACTTCACTTTTCATCCGTTTTTGATAAATTTCTGGTGATATACTCTTAAAGGCTGCATTTTTATGTTTATCTTTACTGTAAAACAATAAAAAGAAAAAAGAAGCTGCTTTTTAGGTGTTAATAATTTACTGATTTATTTTGAAACAGGTAGAACTGCCAATTTAGACCCTGACACAAGCATTGAGGTCCCGCAAGACAGATATGGACTTTATGCTATTGATACTTTGGACCCCGACATGGTTAGCTGCCTTTGTGCATTATATTATGCGTAGTGACAGTGTTGAATATTATAGAAGGTTAATTTTTTGAATCATTAGTGTTTGAAAACCCACGTATAAAACCGGATTAGAGAAGTGCGGAGATTTGTGCTAATGATGAATCAAAAGAACTGTTTTGTCTTATTTCAAGAGCGCTATCGCAGACTAAACTATAAAGCACTTATATTTTGGGGTTTTAGGATATAAAGAGGGATGGAAATTGGGATTTACCAAAGAGAGGGGAAGACACCAAACTGCTTTTCGTTTCTAAGTTAGTGTAGGATCCTAGTTGTATTACTTCTCTGAAAGTAATTGTGTTTGTGCATTTCTTTGTCCACATAACATTTTACCTTCGAGGAAGCAACAGTTTGTCCAGTAACATTTATTTTGAATAATGGAGAATTCTTGTAGGCTGGTATATATATTTCAAGGTAATACTTCAAAAATACTTTGTGCATTGGGTTGGTCATGTGTAGATCTTCCACTTGCTTTTTAGCACAGAGATATTGACTGAGTTCTTTCTGGTTAGAGATGCAGCAAGGATAAATAAGCTTCTTTCATCTGTTAAGCGTGTTCTAATTCAAGGGGATAACATAAGTGGACAGATTACAGTAATGAAAACAGTAATCAGCGTAGATAATTCATTGAAGAAATCAGCATTACCAGTCTTCCGACAGATTTTCTTTTCAGTTTATTGAAAAGAGGAATCTACCTTGAAGAGGAGTCATTTTAAAGTTCCTTAGTATAAGGGTGACACGAGGTAGAATGCAGTAAGATTGAACCTTATGATGTATAGGCAAAATAAATGATCA
This sequence comes from Nicotiana sylvestris, assembly GCF_000393655.2. NCBI lineage: Eukaryota > Viridiplantae > Streptophyta > Magnoliopsida > Solanales > Solanaceae > Nicotiana > Nicotiana sylvestris. The sequence continues at coordinate 64,175,491 of NC_091058.1, forward strand.
GGGGAGCTGCAGTGGGCTAGGGGCAGGGAAAAAGTACTATATCGCCATAACCTTTCAGTAGAGGAGAGAACAAAGGGTTTGTGTTCTGGCAGCCAATTGACCTTTTCCTTGATGATCCTTTTAAGTACTAAAGGCAGTGCTCGTTGTATGTGCTATGATATTAAAGAGCGTAAATACAGTAATGACTTTTGTGAAATCAGATGTTTGACTACTTTGACTCGTCCTCTTTGCAGGTTATTGGCTCTGATTGTGTGTATTATTTCCATGATATGATAGCTGAGATGCTCAGCTGGGGTTACCAAGAAGGAAAAACTCTCTTTGGGTTTGGCTATGATTTCCGGCAAAGTAACAGGTAGCTGCTGGTCATTTATAGATATTCAACATGGTTTCGAGTAAAAAATTTGCTGTTAACTATTTTTCAAATATTTTTTTCCTGTTAATTAATTCTACTGAAGCTTTTATAAAGAAAAAAGAATATTGCTAATTGTGCTTGTTTCTCAATCCTCCTGAAGAATAGAAGCAGAGATGTTGTTTACAGATCTGATCTCTCGCTTTACAATATTTGAGCGAGGTTAATAACCACAACTGTCTGCGTGGTGTTTCTCCATTATCATATCTCGATATTGTTTATTATTTTAATTTTGTTAGTGACCCACTCAAACATTGCTCTATGTCTAGTTTTAAATGTTACAGAAGTATTATATCTTGTGTTGAATATGTTTCCATATGTTTATTAATGCTGAAAATTTTCCCTTTCCTTTTCTTATTCTGCAGGCTTCTGGAAACAATGGAGTGTTTCACTCAAAAGTTAGAATCTATACATACTGCATCAGGGGGCAAAAAGATAAACATCATAAGTCATTCTATGGGTGGTCTTCTTGTTAAATGTTTCATGGCCCTCCACAGCGATGTAAAGCCTCTTGTCCTGTTCTTATTTGTGGTCTTGCTCCTCCTACACTTCCTAACCACTCTTCTTAGCCCTAAAAAACTTTATGTTAGTTTTAATATTGTAGTAAATGTTGTATTTACAGATCTTTGAAAAATATGTGAAGAATTGGATTGCAATAGCTGCACCATTCCAAGGTAAGCAACTCTTTGTCTTTTCTAGTAAGCTGCATTTTATCGGAATGATGTCTCCATATTTCAAATTAACTTTTCTAAGATCACTTGGAAAGTCCGAATTTCATCTATCTCTCCATCCATATACATGTACGTACAGATGCACTTCAAATTTATATACATGTAAATATCGATTCTCTTTCCCCCTCTCACTCTTTTATTTGGGTTGTGGGATTGGGGTGGAGGTGGGAGCGGGGCTCAGAAAATAGACGTGCTACTAATGAAAACAGTTAAGAACTAAGTTTGTACTGCTGCTTTACTTTTAACCTTACTCACCCTTCAGAAATGGGAGCTTTCCAGGAAACTGATTGTAGAATAATTTGCATTTTGTATAATTATGCCGTTATCAATTTGGTGTGGAACTTTAGATCTGCCAAGGGATAATATCCAATCTCTTAGGTTATAGTTTTGAAATCAATTTTAGTGATTTTGTTCATGGTGTCCTTTTCTGTTTTATTGTTTTTCAATTTGATTTCCTGATTGATTCGATTCTTATGTGCAATTATCACGTTACAGGTGCTCCTGGATATATTACCTCTGCATTATTGAATGGAACGTCATTTGTGCATGGGTGGGAAGAGCGGTTTTTCATATCCAAATGGAGTATGCATCAGCTGGTTTGTATTTCAGTGCCACTTGAACTGGACCATGATCATAAAATTTTCCCTTTTCTCTTGTTCCTCCATCCCTTTGCATCTTTTGTGATTTAGATCCCTTGCCCTGTTTGGCTAGCTAATTGAGTATCCTTTTCAATCATAACAGAAACTGGTCAGTATTCTTCTATGTTTGTGCCATCTTGTGGAATTTTGTTTTTTTCTGCCATCTTGTGGAATTTGTTGTGTATTTCTTACACATATGCCGGTCAATCTAAAAATGTAATTAATGATCTGCGGAGGCACTGCTTTGCATATTTTTGAAGGCTTTAAATTTCTTGATGTGATTTAACCCACTGTGCTACTCTACGTTCATAAGGGTGGGTTTTCTAGATAATATAATCTCCATTCTAATTATTATGTGTTCCATTTGTCATTTTTTTGGATAATTTCTTTGATCTATTTATTGGTTAGACTTGAGTTGCATATTTTGACATCCATTTTGTCTTGCAACATGGACAAGAAACTACTTTGAATACAATTTTTGTTGCAAAATATTGCTTTCTTTGATAGATCAATAACACCTGATATTTGGACTTGCAGTTGATCGAGTGTCCATCAATATATGAATTAATGGGATGTCCTGATTTCCAATGGGAACATGCGCCAGTTTTAGAAATTTGGAAGGAGAAATCTAACAGTAATGGGGAGTCTACTGTTACACTGGAGTCTTACTCTCCATTGGAAGCTGTATCAGTGTATGAGCTAGCTCTTTCAAATAACAAGGTGAGCTGGTGATGGAATAGTATGTCAAACAATTTATGCTGAAAAGTTGGTCAATTCATGAGGTCTCTACATTGCAGGGTTTGTGGATAGGTCATAGACTTGTCATCATTGAAGTACCTAGGCTTTTCCTTTTTCCCTCTCTTGAGCATGTGTATTGACCTTGAACCAGACATGTTTTATTATTATTAGTGGTGATGTTGTTTCATCCTTTCATGAATTTGCATGGAAACTATAAAATTCATTTTTCCATGTCTTTGCAGGTTACCTATAATGGCGAAAAAATTTCCTTGCCATTCAACCAGGAACTTTTGAGCTGGGCTAACAAGACCCGAGAGATTTTGTGCCATGCCAAGGTTCCTGATAAAGTTAAGTTTTACAACATCTACGGCACCAATTACAAGACGCCTCATAGTGTCTGGTACTATATTCTTTCCTAAATGTTTGGATTCAATTAATTATCACTAGTCTGAATTTATATGTGAATAATGGCACATATTTGTAGTTTATATACTGTGTATAGTTCTAAATTCACGAGAATCTGGTCATTGAATTGGCTGCTTTGCAGTTATGGAAGTGAGAATGCACCCATTTCTGATCTTCAACAATTACCATTTATCCAGGTAAAATTGTTTTATTTTACTTTTGGACTGGGCCGACTGGATAGTAATTATATAGCTTCATTTTTCCCTGTTATTTTTTTTCACGCTGCTCTCACTGACTAGCATCTTTTATGCATATTCACAGTCTAACTACATTTCGGTTGATGGAGATGGTACAGTTCCAGCAGAATCCGCGAAGGTATATAATATACATTTTTCCTAATCGTTTTCTTTTCATCGCTAGAGAGATCTTCAATAATACTTTAGTCCGACTTTGTATGTTCTCTTTTGCTTGCCAAATTGGAACCAGTGTATTATAAAACGTGGTAAGCACTGTTTTTCTGCTTGGACCTGGATGTAATTAGGGGGGGGATGGAAGGAAGGGGTAAAGCATATATTTGGTTAGCGGATTCTTTAGCCTACGGTATTTCATGTATTCTTAACATATTGCGTTAAGAGGGTTAATGTGTAATATAAAATTTTCTCGTTTGTCATCTTTCCTTGCTAAATTGCTCTTGCTATTAAAGATGTTTATTAGCACGAGATTTTAGTATAGGATATATGTCTATGGTTTTATATCTAAATCCTATCCTTTCCCATAGTTACATGTTTAAAATTGAGCATCTTAGATCTGTGAGAGAGAGCTGTGCTTTGCATTGTTCTGCGTGGTATCCTTTTGTTTCCTGCTTTTGGATGTTAGAATCTGAACAAAGTTCTCATTGAATAAGAGCTCTGTTGAAAGGGCCCATTGGATTTCTTCAGCTAACCTAACCTGCAGACTAATGGAAGATGTGATTGTTTACTCTATAAGCTTTTACAGCCAACTGATCCTGTCATTCCCTGGTCCTTGTATATGGTTTAATGTGCTATCCCTTTTTTCAGGCTGATGGGCTTAATGCAGAAGCTAGGGTTGGAGTCCCTGGGGATCACAGAGGAATCATTTGTGACCGCCATGTGTTTAGAGTAGTCAAACACTGGTTAAGAGCAGATCATGATCCTTATTACAATCCAATCAACGATTATGTTATCCTACCCACTGCATTTGACATCGAAAGGCACCATGAGAAAGGCTTGGATGTAACCTCTCTTAGAGAGGAGTGGGAAATTGTTTCAGAAAGCCAGGATGGCGAAGAGAATGCAGCTAGCGGAAAGCCTAAGGTGGGTTCTATATCTGTCTCTCATGTTGGAGGTGACAAAACTACATGGGAAGAAGCCCGTGCCACTGTCATTGTCCACCCTAAGAGTGAAGGTAAGCAGCACGTCGAGTTAAATGCTGTTTCCGTCTCTGCAAGTGCTTGAAACTTCTTTTACCACTTCAAAGGTCAAAGGGGCTCTTTTGTTGCGTATCTATCTACCTATTCTTGAGGCAATCCGTTCTGTATATACCAACTAGTTGTATTCCTGATCTCAAGAAATGAAAAGCAATGAAATGCTGAACATAACTATATCTATATATGTATATATGTGTATATTCAAATAACCATGTATGTATTGTTTATCAGTCAAATAAGACTTGATTTCTTGCTTGCTCGTACAACACCATCTGCAATTCGATTAATGGTGAGTTATATATCTAAAGGGTACATATGGATCACTCAATGGAGAATCTGAATCCAATAGGCTGATTGCTAGATTCGTCAGTTTTCTGGATTTGCTGTACTTCATGAAAATTGTTTGTCCATTTGGACTATTGTGCTTTTCAAGGTACAGCTAGAGACTTCTTTTAACTCTTTGTGAAGAGGTTGCGGCCTGTTGAAACATTATGGATCTCGATTATCTGCACAATGCACGCATATTGTGATCCTTTGTCCTGATAGTATTTTCTTCTTGCATTTCAAGTTGAAACAATCGTACTAAGATCAAACTCAATATAGTATAGGTTCAGCGGGTACTCTTTTAGAAGCTTAAATTTTTGCCTGTGGTGTGATTAAATATTTTTCATTAATCATTGTCTGACGTATGATTATAAGAAAACATTCTTTTATCAAAAGTACGTATTACCTACCTTATTTATGGGCAAAAAATATACCGTCATTTACAAGCGTCTCAACCTGTGTTCTATATTAGTTGCTCCAACTAATTCTTAATAGTACGTATCAATTGTTAAACTAAAGAATTTCATCAATGCATAGCGCTATGCAACAGCTAATACTACTAATGATTTCAATTAAAAAAAAATTCACTTACAAACTTAACAGTGCAAACATTTTACAAGGGCATTTTCCTCTGTACCACAGCAATGAAGCCACTGAAAGTTGCTATGCTAATCAAAATAATGACCTTTAAAGAACAGTTTTAAACATGAATTTGGGGAACAATCCAAACCGACGCGAACAAGGGCCTTTTGCGAATGACATTCCCCGTGGCTGTGTGAACTCAAAACTCATAGTACTGTTTTTGTTGAATAGAGCAGCAGAGATTCATATACATGCTGAATAATTGCAGTTACTCAAAATACCTTTTTGTATTACTTCCCTGGAAAGTTGCACGTTCTCTGATCTTTCTTGTTGAGCAAAAGAGATGGATACAAATGGCTAAACTACGATGGCAGTTCATCATAGAACAGTTCTGGGGCTTCCTCCACTTCATAGATTTTGTATGACAGCTTCACAGAAATGATACAACCAGATACTAAATAGGTGCAGTTCTCTTCTAAACACATTTCTTACATATTGTACAGCTTAATATCTAACCTATAGATGTAGCTTCATGAATTAAAAGTGAAAAAGAATAATACTCATATCGGTGGGAGGCTTAAATTTCTCCTAGGAGCTCAAAAACATCGAAGTACGCACAGTTCAGTGCATGGGCACTACTGATATAAATTTGCAACTCAGCCTCCCGAAGACAAATGAAGCATATAAAATGAGGCGATTCACCTTTATTTTGGCTGCTCATATGGCGAACTGAGCCTCAAGACTGTTTCCTTCTCTTTTGTTCACGCTCCCCTAACTGCAAAGAAACATACATCTCTTCATCCGACCCACCTATCACCGAGAGTCTTTTCAATTCCCCATTTCCAGGTTGAATCTTCTGGCATACTAGCGAAGTACCTGAGACACCTGGGATAAACTGATGCTCAACTCTAGGAGTTACTTTAGTTCCACCCCGAATGTGAAACTCTTGATGCCCAAGTAGTGGAGTTATTCCTTGGTCGGACTCATCATCAACAGGATCTTGTCGGATGTTTAAATTAATTGGCTCAAAGATCTCTTCAGTATTATCTTTCAATTGTATCCGCTCAGCTGGTGACGACTCTCCAACAGCAGAACCAATACCCGCAGCTGATGCATTTCTTTGCTCTTGCAGTGCAGCTAATTTAGAGAAAGTTAATAGATACGCACGCAGAGACTATAGAGAAGAAATAATAAAAATGACACAGAAGAAGGAAATTTGAAGGCAAAAATTTTGATATCCAAGATTCTGAGAAATACCAACCTCGAAGACTCTCATTGGTTGTAATGATATCGAGTTCAAGAAGATCAAGGAGACGCCCCAAGTCAACCCCACTAGTCCAATTCTCAGGAGGTTGGCCAACTTTCAATTTTAAACGACCTCGATTGGCAGTCCCACCCCAAATTATTCCAATAGGTCGTGGCTTCTCCCCATTTGGACTAGTCAAGAGAATGAGGCTACCACTGTCACCTTCAAGATCAAAAGTCTGCTGGTTCTCACCAACAACTAGAAAATCTGTAAAGAAACAAATTCCTTTTTCATCATTATACTCCAGGGCATAGGCCATAATGTTCCCAGTGGTTAGACCGGAGCTCCTTCCAACTTTCACCACTTGCCTACCAATGACGCTACAAACAGGAGACTGTAGGTCTATTTTATTGACATCACCTATCTCTCCTATTCCTTTCACAGATGTCGTTACATTCAACATGTCGAAATCTTCTGCAAATGGAATAAATGCTCCATCAGCTCGAACAAATGTTTCTGCAATATTCACAATGAGAACACATGGGTGTCAGGACCCAATTCGAAACACTACTATTATTCTCAAAGTAAACAATACAACAAAGTACAAACTGACATTTTTCACATTACCTGGGTTTGTACCAGCAAATATGTCATACCAAAGATCATCGGTAATGAAGGATGTAGCCCTCTCCACAGCACCTAAATACACCCCAGGCCCCAGGCTAGGTGGCAGGGGATGAAACATTTTCTGACTTGGAAAATCCAAGTCAACTGCAACATGACGATTTGTAAGGAAACCGACCTGCCTGTTTCCAGTCCGACTTTTAACAATTGCTCCCAAGGTTCCATACGTTTCCTGACTAGCAACCTAAGACAGATGAAAGAGAAAAGGTTGCTTCAGAATACAATGTTATGTGAAGCCAAATCAATTAAGACAATAAATCTGCATGATCAAGAAAGGTAACTATTCCATCTATCTTAGTTTCCTTTTTGGGTTGTTCAACATGGGCTTGGTGTCAACATTCTTAAAGAGAATTTTTTTTTCTTAACGATGAATTAACTTTTAAAAATTATAACTAACTTCAGAAGTTACACTGGTCCCACTGTTAAGTTTATGAAATCTCTAAATCAATAAAAGTACCTCTATTACCAGCTCGAGCACCCATTCTCTTCAAATTACTTGCAATTTTAACTCTACTAACAAAATTTAGGTCCATTCTAAACAGGGGAAAAAATAGGACAAAGAAAGTACAAGATTTAGTGCTGTAATACTGAGTCTGACAAAAGACAGTAGAGGCGTATTAGTATTTTTGAAGTTAAAAAGTTATTTAAGCGTAAGGGAGGAAACTGCAAACTTCAAGAATATTTTTAAAGTCAAATCAATCACTTTCACAGTAGGCTGACATCAAATCCACTTTTTGCCTCTAAATCACAAAAATGACTAGGATTAGATATGCAAGGAAAAGAGGATTAGAAGTACAAAAATAGCATACGTTGGTGAGGCTAGAAAAGCAATCCATTTCAGATCAATCAACCGAGAAACCATTTAACCATTTGTCCACATTGCATAATTATCTTTTTATTATTATGTCTAACACTAAAATATAAAAAAACAGATAGAGATCCTACATTCAAATCCCCCTGCCACCCATGAAGAAAATATTTCACGTGATAGGTCCAAGAAATAGAAATAGGTTTGCGGTGAAGAGACATGTTATAGAAACAAGTGAATACACGCCTAAGTGTTTTTTGACTGGGCAATGAAGTTTAAGAACTTTAAAAAAAAAAACTTAGACGTGTATGGCAAATACACTCAAAGTACCAAAATTACCCTGGTGGTGAGAGCTCCACATGCCTTTATTTTTTCTTTCCTCATAAAAGAATGAACTTTTATACTAAGTGGGTCCCAACAAGTCTATTTCATTAAGGGTAAAAAGGATGATAACATTAGATTATTTCCAAAAATAGAAAGATGTCATTCTTTTTGGGACATACTACAACGGAAAATATGTCACATAAAATGGGACAGGGGAGTAATGAAGATCGAATCCGCAATGACAGTATGTTAGTCCCGAAAGCCTCTTGATAGTTAACAACCTTAATTCGAAGAGCAGTAACTCTTTGTCTCTTAGCCTTAGATGTCCAGTATGAAAGCCATGCCAATGAGAAAAGTGATTAAAGTCAGATTAGAAGCGAGAAATGCAGAGTAGAGATGTTTGAATTCAAATAAAAATGATTTTTGTCTGAGCTGCATTATTTCTTCCCTACTTCAGCAGAATGGGCTAGCTCATATTCTTTCAAATTGTTCCCCTTTTTCTCCTGGTGTTTGATCATATTTTTTGTTATTAACCCGTTGGAAGGTGGAAAAAAGTCCTCGGAATTGACCCAATTATAGCCCAACTTGATATATGTGAAAACTAAGTCAAATTGGTCTTGATCTTTACCACCCTAGGTGAATGAACAGTTGAAGTCAACGTTTTCATCGGTGCTATTGTTCTTCATCTATTGCATCGGCCATGGTTTATGTCTCCCACCTTTTTGTTTATTTCTGTGTGCTCCATCTCTAGGATTTGTTATGAGTTCAATTCATTTCTGCGGTAAAATCCCAGTAAGGAATAAGAATAATGCCCAGCTTCAATCAGAAAAGCAGATCGATATCCAAGTAGCCTCTAAAGCATTGCCTATTTGTCAAAACATATTAAGACACCACGGATGAATTGGTGATCCCACCAGACTCACCACCAATACATTGTATTTCTTCTCATAGTGCAGCAACCAGCTTTAAATGACAATCAGTTAAGCATTGAATAGGTGTTACCTATATGCAAGTGACATATCTTGCACACACGACTAGCTTCCTTTTGACCCAAAAAAACTGCGCAGAGCATTGCCAAATTAGGCCACCTTCCGCCATTACCCTCAAAGCTCTCATAGCCAAGTTGGTGATTACTCCCATCGACCTTGTTTGGCAGTTGAAATGTCGCACCAAACAAGTGTTGAGGAACTCCTTCCTCTTGTCCGCTCCTCCACTACCCAGATTGAACATCCTTTAGTTCCCTACTATGCTACTCCAGAAAATCACATATGGCGTGAAGGAGAGCCAAGGTACTACGTCCTTATACGACTTAAAGCTCTTCATCTTCTAGTCATTTGAAGAGATTTGATTTCTTGAACTCTAGTCGGCATTCTAGAAAGGAGATTCTCACTCTAGAATAGTTCTACGCTTTTATTTCATGTTGAGTCAGGAATTTAAATACACATAATTCTTGATTCAACCACCTTATCAAAAAAAAAAATTGATTCGATAAAGATAACTCTTCTTAATGAAGATAGAATGAAATTATCTCAAAACATTTAGATAATAACCAAATACACATGAATGTCCAGATTCATGAATTAAAAGATCTTCTATCTTGTATCAATGCCATCCCTTAGAAACAAGGTAACCAAAAGAGTCTTCTAAATATGCTTCCAACTGTATAAGAAAAGCACAAAAAAAAAACGAACAAACAAATAGGTGGAAGAAACAGGGTTCTCGTTCTGATTGACATGAGAAAACTCGAAAAAATAGTTCCTCAAAAGGTCGAGCATAGAATAAATAATATTTGCCTACTTTACATGTTAATATCTCAATTTGACAAAACTCATTTGGACAGTCTCTTTATTATGTAAATATTTGTATACTGCTCATTAGGAAACCATTATTTAATGTTTTGAAATTTGATGATTACAGCATAGTCGAGTCCTATACATATTATAGGTCTGCTAAACCACCGGATGAGGAGATTGTGCCCACCTAAAGAAGGGGGAGAGGATGTTGCAGGGGCACTTGACGTTTTAAAAAAATGAGGTGTCATAGCAGTCTTAAGATGGTGCTGTAAGGTGATGGATACTGGATAGACTATAGAGAAATCTAGAAATTTATGGTAGCTGGTGCTCTCCTATGTAGGTAGTGCCAGAAGAAAGTGACGAAACGGATCAGATAGATTGACTCAAAAGGCCAGCAGTTAGTGTTACAGCAATTGATGCTCGCAGTTCATGAAGGTTTTGGAAGATTCATATTGAATGTGTTATATTGGTAGAGTAATTGTATCGAGCACCAGTTTGTCGATACAAATAGTATATTCCTGAACTATAGAGACAAGGATATCCTGTGATTGATGCCCTTGATACGATACTTACACTTTCAGAGATGTGATTTTACTTACATAGTTATGTCATTGATGGATTTCACGTTAACAGAATAGATCAATCCCCTCCATTACTTAGTTTCTTCATGTTGATAAATATAGGATCTACTGGAGCTATTACTAATAACTACATTTTGTGCTACAACACTCCCCATGTGATAGAAAAGGATCCGAAGATCCTGAGCCGCTCTTACCAGGGATCAGAAATCCCGAGTTTGTCTAAGATTAGCAAGAAAATTTCCCATGGCTAATCACCTTATATTTATAAAACCATGATTGGTTTTTGAAACCAATCATTTACATAAATCATGAAAACACTATTTATTTTCTTTTTGCATCAAAAATATCCAAGTGAAAGCCGCTTTTCTGAGTTATGCATATACCAACTCCCATAATTTACTTTCTCGTTTGCTAATTGTTTTTTTCTTCTTCGTCCTTTTTTTGAGAATGAAAAAAAAAGGACCAAGAAGGAATTCTCACTAGATTAGTCATTAGTGATAAGACAAAATGTCTACCACGTTCTCATTATCAGACTAGCACACCTAGCAATATCATTTTACTCTAATGGGTGTAGCGGAAATCAAGTCCACCCCAATGGGATAAAGACTTGCATAAAAGGAAAATTGCATCATAACCAACAATGAATGGATGCATAAGATAAACCACGGACATATCCTTAGAAAAACATCCAAACTCAGGAATGGGATAAGGTGGAGACCTTCAGAAGGTTTACAACGTTGACATTGTAAAGGGCAGTGACAGGACGTTGTGGAGAGGTTCCGCAGTGGAATGTTTTTCAAGGAGATCATATTACAAATGTCTGGATACAAGTTAGGAAACTCTATAGGAGTGTATTTGTGGAATAAGGCTCCAAAAAGTAGCTTTCTTGGTAAGATGTGCCGCACGGAATGTTATCATGCGGCACACGTTACCAAGAAAAAAAAAGAGATGCTACTCTAACAGCACATAATTTGAAGAGAAACGGCTGTCTAAAGGTGAATTGGTGTTGCATGTGCAAAAGGAACAGGAAGGACATGAATCATCAGCTCCTTTGTTGCGCATTTGCAGTAGCTATAGAGTTCAGTGTATTCCTTGAGTTCTTACTTCTCGCCAAGATCAGCGGAGGAGACCATAGTAACATGGAGATTGAAAAAAATAGGGAAATAGATGAGGAAGTTCTGGCGACTAGTCTGCTTATGCATTCTTTGGACGAACTGGCGAATAGAAACAGAGATGAATATTTGATGAAGTTGAGAAATCAACAGAGTTTTTTTTTTTTTTGGATGAAGTAATGGGACTTCATTAAAAAGCATCAAGAAGATGCATAGTGAAAATTGCATCTGCCTATTTACAACAGTTTACACTACAACTAAGGGAAATCATCATAGAGGACTAAGAATCTAATATTTCACCTTAACTTTTGGTGTAAAGAAAACGTCCCCAAGGTGGTTGGGTTGATTTTCTGGAAGCTCAGTGCTTTCTTTTTTTGAAAAAATGGAAACTGGTTTTACATAAGGTATACTCATACATACAAACAGTTACCTGCTGAAAGCTGTAGTTGCTAGAGTTTTTTCCCTTTTTACTTCCTTAATGCCAGAAAACCCAAAATAAGGATGTACATGAAACCTCATTTAATTAGAAGTTGTCGACAGCTTGAATTCTAAGGCTGAATCGCATTTCCCAGGAGTTCAAGACCCTCGGCCTGGCAACTCATAATTTTCCCTTTCTGGGAGATCAGTGCTAAGCACTTGTAATTTTTTGACCATCTTGATACATAGTAATGTAAGGACATTCTCATTTATCAATATATATATACTTTTTCATAACCAAGAAGAGTCAATTACCTGGGAACCAGAACCAATGCATGGATCACTTCCCCGCAAACCATCAACAAGTTCAGTATATAGCTGTTCCTTTGGAGTTGCTGCCGGTGCACCAAAGTATGAGAACTCCACAACATCAACATCACACCAAACTCCACCAGGTCCCTGCCCAATTACAAAAGATTCATCAAGCCCAAAAGTATTGGCAGTACAGTAAGATGTCTGAAAAGGTCAATGAATCAAAGTTGGCCCCGACACCATCATTATCAAAAGAACAAAAAAAAGTTAAATGAATCTGCAGATCTTCTCCACATTGAGACGCAGGACTTTTAACTGCTAGGTGAAATTCGTTTACTATTTAACCATGTTCTTATGAAGAACAAGGACAGATAATGAGAAAAATTGATAGGAAACCTTAATTCATGAGGGCCACCTAAGCAATATAATTATTACATTACAACTACCAAATGCAAGTACAGGAGTTCCAACAAGATTAAACCTCGAGAAAAGCTGGTAGACATTGGACAAGGCTGAGCCATTGCCTGTGAACTTTTCTGGCAACAAAGACAAGAATAGCTGGTATGTCTGTCAAAGCACCTCGCCGGATACGAAATCCAATTGCCGTACCAAGACTAAAGCGGCGCAGGTTTTTGCTATGGAATGCCCTAATGGTCATAACTTCGAGCAATGTCGTGGCTTGCTGTCCCGTGGGAAGCCGCCCCAGGGTTTCAGGTAGAACCCCCTTCTGAAGGTTACCAAAGTAATTGGCGCGGTTCTCAGCTGCATCCAAGTGGCTAGGCCATGAGAAGTAGGCAGCATTGCTCTCAGAGAGCTGACAACCTGATGCAAAGCCTTGCAGTGGTGGTGGACTTGACAAAGGCAGGTTTATATGGTTACAACAGTTCCTCTCCAAATCCAGGGCTGACTCCTCTGATTTCTCGGATCCAGAGTGATTGAATCTTAAATCCAGTCTATCCATCGTTTTAACTTTCCTGTCTGATAATTCATTAAAACATCTGCTTAGCTGCAAAAGCTCCCCCTAAGATTCAACCTTGAAAGGAAAAGTTCTATATGAAGTACTAGTTCCATTGGTTCGACTAAGCAAAAAACATAAATTAAATACCAGCATAATAACATAATTAACCTTACCAAATCCATACCGAGGCACCTGATAACATTGTACAAATCAAAGCAATCAATAAACTGCACCTGGAATTTACATTAACATGAACAAACATTAGCAAGAACAGAAAGAGAAAAAATGCTAAGAATATTCCAAAACCAAGAGAAAAACAACTTGTGCATTTCAAGATTAAAAAAATCAGAAACCAACAAGCAACTTTGTAAGCAATGGGTCAAAATGCACCCTTTATTTGCTCTCACCTCAGTATGTAACACAATAACTAAAGCTAGCACCGAATAATAAATACAGAAAAGAACATCTCTTGCACACATAAAAAGATAAAACAAGTCCACACAGTTCAAGAAAGTCAATATTGAGCAAGAGAGGTCAAGTGATAGAATTTAAGCAAAACCCATGTGAAGAAAACATATAAAGATTGAAACTTTACAATCAAATTGAAAAGAAACCTGACCTATCAGCAACAATGGAGTGAGTTCACTGAAAAATCCCCGGAAAAAAAGATATTTTGATGCCCTAAAGACTTGAAGAACAAGTCCACCTCTTCACCTCCACACTCATCCAAGAAAATAGTTTGCCTCAATTGAATAAGCCCATTATATGCTTAGTCGTCTGCAGTAGAATCACAATCCAAATGCTCTATTTGTCCTTGCCTTGTGCTTGTGCGCGCGTGCCTATCAGTCTTTCTCTGTGTGTGTGTGTGTGTGTGTGTGTGTGTGAATGAGAGAGAGGTGTCAGAAAAAGAAAAAGAAGAAAGAGGAAACAGTCCAAAACAAAGAGATTTTATTATTATTTTGAGAAAATGGAATTAGTTTAACTAATACTATCACAGGGTCAAAAGAAATTTACACTACCAGGATATGTATAAATAATCTTGTTTATATTTATAACACTAACAAAAATTAAAACAAATTATCTACTAAAAAGATAAAGCGTGTAATAATAGTAAAATTTAAATGGAAAAAAGGTATTACCAAATGTATTTAACAAGAATATAATACAAAATAATAATTCAATAAAATCTCACGAGTGAAGTCTGAAGAGGGTAGACATTCTTTATCTTATACGGATAAAAAAAAATTGTTTTCTATAGACTCTTGGCACTAGAAAAAATACAAAACGAAGCGATAGTAATACAATCACTAACAACAACATGAAAGAAGGCATAGGATATAATGATGCAACCGAAAAAGAAAAAAAACTAGTACTATTTGTTAATGTGATAAAAGGAAAAGGAAAATCTAAAAGAAATAACAAAGGAGAAGTTACTTTCACGAATTAAAGAAAACGGAGACTATCAGGCGTATTTTTTCTTTCTTTCTTTTTTTAGCAAGTGTATCTAGTAATAGTATGTATTTGATGCAAAAAGTACCTATTGTTAATTAGTAGTTATTTTTTAAAAACCATTTTCTATTTTCTTCTGCCCTTTTTGCTGTCATTGTCATTCTTTCTTTTCCTTTTCGTTCTACCCTTTTGATTTTTTGTTGCCACTCATCATTTGAATGATCACTACACTACACTGCATTCACTGGAAAAGGGCAGAAAAGAGTGCAAAATAATTATTATCAAAAGTTTAAATTTTATTCTTCTTAATAGTAAAAAATTCTAGTACTTTTTTTAAGAGTAAATTTCATGGGTGTCATTTAACTTTGTGTTAATTACATAAAAGTTACTTTTTTGTTACGTAAAAATCATTTAACTTTGTGTTCGTTACTCAAAAGTCATTTTTCTAAGTGGGTATTATTTATTAAATTAATGGGTATAACTTGGCTGATAAATCAATGAGCTTTGATTTTTTAAATTAAGTATGCTTAAGAACGTGGACTTGAGATTTGTTCACGGTAATGTTATTGACAAATTTAATAATGCTACTTATATATCTTGAAAATTAATATTAAGAAAAAAATTAAATGTACGAATATATTATAAAATAATAAATAAAATAATATTAAGTTATTTTAATTACAAGTAAAATACTTGGATAAAAGTGTTTTATCTGCTCATTATATAGCATATAATATAAAAGATATTACATAAATGGGAGGATTTATAATGTCAATGGCATAATAGACTTTTCAGGTGAAAGTTTTGTAAAATATGGTCAAATTGATAATCGTGAGGCCATCTCCAACCCTTGCCTCCATTTTTTCCTCCAAAATGCATTAAACTCCAAAATTGAGTGAAGTTACGCCAACCATTACTCTATTTTTCACTCTAAAAAAGAATATTTTATTTTATATTCTTCTCTCTCTTCAATATTATATTATTATCTTTTAGCAACATTTAATATTTTATATTTGCACCATTCATTTTTTGAGATGATTATATATTTTTTGTACCATTATAACTTATAACAAAATTAATTTACAATTTTACATAAAAATAATAAATGCATGAAAATTAATTTATCAAAATTATATGCCAAAATTAAGATGTAAAATTAACATTATAAAGATATTACATAAACATAATTAGGTATATATAAAGAGATAAATTAAAAGAGTTAAATAATAAAAATAATAATAAAATAAACATGAATAATAATGGAGGAGATGAATAGTGTCACTCCATATTTGGAGGAACACTATCCATCCCCTATTTTGCGGGCAAAATGAGAGAGCATTGGAGCTCCATTATGACACCCGAAATGGAGGAGGGTTGGAGATGCTCTGATAACTAGAGTATAGTAAAATGATTTTTGTGTAACAAAAGAAAGAAAAGTTAGTTTTGGGTAATAAACACAAAGTTGAATGACTTTTACATAACAAAAGAAAAAAAAACTTTTGGGTAATGAACACAAAGTTGAATGACCACCCATGAAATTTACTCATTTTTTAATACAGGTTAAGCTTCTCTCTTTGTGCAGATGATTTTGTTATTAATGTTAGATTTAAGTTCTATTTCCAACGAAAAACTTAAATTTTCCAAGCAGTGGATTACCCTTTTGCAAGATTTATATCTGTTGTTAGGGCGGAACCAAAAGTCGATGTACGAATTTGGTCAAACCTAATAATTTTAGTCCGAAATTTTTATTTGTATTAATAAATTCATCAAATATATATAAAATTTGAATTTATAACCAGTTACTATAACTCGATGTTATTATCCTAAAATTCATCAAAAAATTTATTTGTATTAAAATTTGTATATGGCCAGTAAAAGAAAGAACGAAGAGAATATAATTTCTTGGATACCATAGTATTAATTTTTTGTGGGGTGAAATTAGGGTCCCATCCTTATTTGCTCCCCAAAAGTTGCACACTCACTCGTCTAATAATTCAATTTCCCACTTATCAATAAGGGAAAGGAATGGGTAGGGGTCTGGTTTTGTACTCTAAATTACTAAAAATATTTTTCTTTTAGTATATTATTAGTATGATTCTTTTTTGCTTCTATCTAGTGACAAGATATTCATCATTCAACCATTGCAATTTTTTTTGGTCTTTTCATGAAAAGGGCAAAAGATCATGACATTTTGTTTGAGGATCCAAAAGTGTTGAATTAATTATTTTATTTCGCACTACCTTTTTTTGTACTAAATGTAACATATTGTAACAAAGAAAAACTACAAACTATTATAAAAATTAATTTATTAAACTGTTACTCCTTCATCACAAGAATAAGGATCCAGTTTTGGTCCCACGAAATATTTGGATGAAATTAGATATGAATAAATTTGGTCATTTGAAAATTATATTCAAGAATAGAATTTAATTTTTTTTTTTTATCTCTCGAATCCTTGGTATATAGTCTCCATTTTTTTTTATCTCAATAGGCAATAGCATATTAATGAACACTAATCAGACAAAAATATCGCACTTTTTATCTTTTTCACCCTCTTTTAGTACACTTTCTTCTCCCTCACGTACACGTGTCCATGATATGCTACATCCATTATAGCCCTTTACGAAGCCTATTCCCAATTGCTGCTGGTAGACCAACCTTTTTTTGACAAAATATTTCAATTTCTAGAAGTTAATAATAAAATCTCTCTCCCTGTCAAGCAGCTGTCACTATCTTTTCATTATCTGCTCATTTTTTATCACTTTCACTTCTTTATGTACCTTTCAATTATCAAATCATTATCACTCTACTCCTCCAAATTAAAATACTTGTTTATTATGCCCCATAAAGTTTTCATATTTTTATATCATTTGATTCATCTTTCATCATGATCTCGCAATAGTTGCCAAAGAAAGATCAAAAGCAATGTTTCCACAAATTGAATTGTTTCCATTTATTATAAGCTATCTTTTGGTTTTATAGTCTAAGAATTTTAATTTTTAATTCCATCAAATTGTGATATGGTGAGGTCATCCAACGACCATATTATTTTATTTGATTTTCTTTCTTTCTTTATTTTTATCTGGCGAAAATTCAATGACGACTTTGATGAAAAGGTATAGAAGAAGTCTTTCCCCTACTAAACAATGAGTAATTTGGGGGGAAAAATAAAAATATTGCCTTGACCACGCAACCTAGGGCGTGTTTTTACTTGGGATTCAATTATTATTATCAATTAGAAGATAACAAGTAAAATAAAATAAGTCTAGGTGATATCTATACTGTGTTTCTTTTCTATTCAATATTATTTCTTTCAATGTCGAAGGTTGGTCTAGGCTGAAATATGTCTATTTATCATTAATCAGAATTTTGAGTTTGAGTCCTGTAAATGAAATTATCTTTACTAGAGAACACTTTACTCTGAAAATATAATTCCTAATGCAAATCCTAATTAATCGGACCAAAATTAATACCGAGTACTGGATGGAACCAAAGAAAAACTATTACTCCTTTATATCTTAGTGGAACGAGCAAAGTGAATTCTTGCTTGTTAAACTTGAGTTGCAATTGGTGAAGTCGAATTCCCAGCATCATTTGTTATTGAAACTAACTTTAAGTATAGCTCTTTTCTAATTTAGTTATGCAACTTCTTCTTGTTAACCAAATTGTATTGCTATAAAATAAATAAACTTTCGGATAAGCAGAAACAGAAATTTAGCAGAACTAGAACGTCAAAATAAATTCTGAAAACAGTATAGGAATAAATCGAGCCAACTGAATACAGTGTGTCTTTAAGGAAATTATTCCCCTCAAGTACCCGAGGTTCTGGAATATATCCTCCCAGGATAGAACGATTTAACTCACCAGCATATTAGTACCAAAAACTCTGGTAATTGGCGAACCACTCAATGGTCGTAAAACACACTGGAAAATATTGTACAGAAGAAGAAGATAATCAAAAAATTTCGTAAGTAAAAATTCTGGGATTGAAGGAATATTTATAGCCAATTTGGCACTCTTTCTGAAAAGGTTTGTAACCTTTCGGAAAAGCCATAACTGTTGGAACAGGTGGGGATAAATTACGTTGGGAAAGAAAATGGACCGGATCAAACCGGGTCGCGAGTCATGGGTTATTCCGGATTGAATTTTTGTTAATTAATTTAATTAAATAATTGAAAAGAATTTTGTCTAAAAATATTAATCAATTAACCGATCTTTAACCAAATCTGAATCCGAATCCGAATCACCGAAGCCAAGCGAGCGACGACGACGGCGCGAGACTTGCCTTCTTCTTAACTCTTTATGAGCTAAAAGATGAGCTTCTATATTGGAAATGTTGGTTTATGTTTAGTTAACAATGGCATGCTGAAAATGTTGGTTTATGTTTAGTCAACAATGGCATACCAATTGGAAGAGTTGGTGGAAAGAGTTGGTGTGGATGCTAGGAGGAAGCTTCCTCCTTTGATGTCACCCATGACATCAAGAGGAGGTAGTTTTATGTCACCAATGACATCAAGAGGAGGTCTTTACCTCTATAAATAGATGCACTCCTTCACTTGTAGAAATCATCCCAAAATAATACAATACATTGTAGTGAGTAGAGAGTTAAGAGAGAAATTCTCTTAAGTGTAATTGGGAAATCTCCCCTTCCTTTGTTAATATTAAAAGGGCAATTGTTCTCTGGTGGACGTAGGATTATTTTGATCCGAACCACGTTAAATCTTGTGTTCTTTCTTTTACGTTTCCGCTAACAATTGGTATCAGAGCGACAGGATTCTTTAACGATCCAAGGAGAAAGAACAAGCAAATATGAGTTCCATGAAGTTTGAAATTGATAGATTCAATGGACGCAACAACTTCAATATCTGGAAGATCCAGATGATGGCGTTACTGCGGAGGGAAGGTTCAATCCATGCTATTGACGGAAAGTATCCTACGGATATATCAGCTCCCGACAAGGAGAAGATTGAAGGGGATGCATTGAGTGCAATCCAACTATCCCTTGCACCTAACGTGCTTTGTGAAGTGAGTACGGGTACCGAAGAGACGGCCAAACAGTTGTGGGAAAAGCTAGAAGGGCTATACCAAGACCGATCAGTGACAACAAGAATGTTGTTACAACGGCGTCTTCACACATTTAAGATGGGGTCAGGTACTTCGTTACAAGATCATTTAGATGCGTTTAATAAACTTGTCATGGACTTACAGATTGCAGGAATTAAAAGGGAGGAGGAGACGCTTGCATGTGCTTTGCTATTTTCATTGACTTCAGGATATCGTGATATTGAGAATTCAATGATGTATAGCAAGGAGCCTATCAAGCTTGAGCAAGTGCGGCAGGCACTTAACTCTAGTGATGTGCGGAGGCACATTGAAGGAGATAGAGATGACCAGGCAAGTGGCCTCTTTGTAAGAGGCCGGACTAGCCAACAGGGAAAGACCAAATCAAAGCACAGATCAAAGTCTCGTGTGAACAAGAAGAATACAGAGTGTTGGGGTTGTGGCAAGAAGGGGCACTTTGAACGAGATTGCCCAATGTCAAAGTCCAAGGAAAAGGCGAGTGCATCTACAGTTGAACAGGTACATAATTTTGATAATGATTATGTACTAACAACATCGTGTAATAATAATAGTAGTTATGAAAACAAATGGGTGTTAGACTCTGCTTGTACTCTGCATATGACGTTCCGAAAAGACTGGTTTAGCAGCTACGAGAAAAGTGGAGGAACCGTAGTAATGGGCAATAATGCAACTTGTGCAATAGTTGGCATTGGCTCAGTTCGGGTTCGCTGCCATGATGGAATCGTGAGGACTATTACACAAGTCCGTCATGTTCCTGATCTGAAGAAGAATTTGATCTCCTTGGGTACTCTGGATGAACAAGGCTACAGGTACATGAGCGAAGCAGGAACTATGAAGGTGACTAAAGGTTCTTTAGTCATGCTGAAAGGCAAGCTGGAGAACGGCCTTTACACATTGGCCGGAAGCACCATTGTTGGCTCTGCAAATGCATCTACAGTGCAGTTATCTAATGATGACAAGGCAAGACTATGGCACATGAGACTGGGTCATATGAGCGCACGTGGACTGGAGATGTTGAGCAATCGTAAACTTTTGGAAGGTGAGAAGATCAGCACGCTTGACTTCTGTGAGCACTGCGTTCTAGGGAAGCAGAAGAAGGTCAGCTTCAGCACTGGCAAACACAAGACAAGAGGAGTGCTAGACTACATCCATTCAGATTTATGGGGTCCTTCTAAACTTCCATCGAAGGGCGGAAAGAGGTATCTTCTCATTTTTATTGATGATTTCTCACGAAAGGTTTGGGTGTATTTTTTGAAGGCAAAAAGTGATGCTTTTGAAGCATTTAAAGAGTGGAAGATTTTGGTTGAAAATCAAATGGAGCGGAAAATCAAGTATCTTCGCACAGACAATGGCTTGGAGTTTTGCAATGAAGAGTTTAATGAATTCTGCAAGGTTCATGGGATCTCAAGACATAGGACTGTCAGGCATACCCCACAGCAGAATGGAGTTGCCGAGAGAATGAACAGAACTCTTCTTGAAAAGGCTCGTTGTATGCTCCTACAAGCCAAAATGTCCAAAGTATTTTGGGCTGAAGCAGTTCACACTGCTGCTCATATTGTCAATCGATCTCCAGCATCGGCAATTGACTTTAAGACTCCGAATGAGGTATGGTCAGGTGAACCCTCTAACTATTCATACTTACGAGTATTTGGGTGTCCAGCTTATTATCACGTTAATGAAGGAAAGCTTGAACCAAGGGCTAAGAAGGCCATATTCGTAGGGTATGTGGATGGAGTAAAAGGGTACAAACTTTGGTGTTTGTCTTTACTCAAATTTATAGTTAGTAGAGATGTCACCTTCGATGAATCCTCTATACTTGATCCCCGTAAAGTTTCCGTGGAGTTTTCAGGAAACAAGAACAACGAGCAGGTGGAGCTTCCGGTGGAGCTTGCCAAGGAAAAGGATCAAGAGACTCAGGTTAAAGATGAGTCAGAAGATGTAGGCGTTGAAGAACTTGCTGTCAATGAACCATACACAATTGCGAAGGGGAGGGAGAAGAGGCAGACACGAGAACCGGAACGCCTTATAAATCAAGCAAACTTGATTGCATATGCGTTCGTAGCTGCACAAGAAGAGATTAAAGATCTGGAGCCCTCCTCGTATATTGAAGCAACTTCTTGCAAGGATGCCGCACAATGGCGGTTAGCCATGACTGAAGAGATGGAGTCTCTTCACAAGAATCAGACATGGGTCTTAGTGAAAAGACAAAAGGGGAAGAGGACAGTTGGATGCAAGTGGGTCTACCGAAAGAAAGAGGGAATTCCTGAAGTGGAAGATGCTAGGTTCAAGGCGAGATTGGTTGCAAAAGGTTTCAGCCAAAAGGAGGGAATTGACTACAATGAGATTTTCTCTCCGGTCGTGAAGCATAGCTCAATTCGCGTGCTACTAGCATTGGTTGCACAATTTGACTTGGAGCTTCAACAGCTTGATGTCAAAACTGCTTTCTTACACGGTGATCTAGAAGAGACAATCTATATGGATCAACCTGAAGGTTTCCTAGCTGAGGGAAAAGAAGATCACGTATGCCAACTAAAGAAGTCTTTGTATGGTTTGAAGCAATCCCCTAGACAGTGGTACAAGAGGTTTGATGCATTCATGACTACACATGAATTCTCAAGGAGTGCATTTGATAGTTGTGTGTATCACAAGAAGATGTCTGGTAACTCAATGATTTATTTACTGTTGTATGTTGATGATATGCTTATTGCTGCTAACAACATTACAGAGATAAATGCTTTGAAGAAACTATTGAGTAAGGAATTTGACATGAAGGATTTAGGAGCTGCAAAGAAAATCCTTGGTATGGAGATTTCAAGAGAAGACGATGTTGTACATCTTTCTCAGAAGAGGTATATTGAAAGGGTTCTCGAGAGATTCAATATGCAAACGTGCAAGCCTGTAAGTACACCATTAGCTCCTCATTTTAAACTTTCAGAGTCACAAATGCCTCAGTCCGAGGATGAGGTGGAGCATATGTCAAAGATTCCTTATGCCAGTGCAGTTGGTAGTATTATGTATGCTATGGTATGCACACGTCCAGATATTGCTCAATCTGTAAGTGTGGTAAGTAGATACATGTCCAACCCAGGAAAGAGGCATTGGGAAGCTGTCAAGTGGATATTGAGATATCTCAAAGGAGCTTCTGGTGTTGGTCTTACCTTTCGAAAAAGTGGTACAGGTATTTCAATTCTCGGTTATGTGGATTCTGACTATGCAGGAGATCTTGACAGAAGAAGGTCCACAACTGGATACATCTTTACCCTCGTTGGCAGTGCCGTCAGTTGGAAGTCGACTTTGCAGTCGATTGTCGCTTTGTCTACGACAGAAGCAGAATACATGGCAGCAGCGGAGGCGGTAAAGGAAGCTATCTGGTTGAAAAGTTTAGTAGCGGAATTGAGTTTGGTTCAGCTGGAATCAACTCTTAGATGTGATAGTCAGAGTGCTATTCATCTAATGAAAAATCAGAGATTTCATGAGCGCACTAAACACATTGATGTCAGATTTCATTTTATTCGAGATGTTATTGATGAGGGAACTATCAAGGTCGTGAAGGTTATCACAGACGATAATGCTGCAGACATGTTGACCAAGATAGTCCCGCTCGCTAAGTTTGCACACTGCAAGGACTTGGCGGGGGTGTGCATCAACTGATGCAACTCCGAAGAGAACAGTTGCTAGGTGGAGGTGGTATGTTCAACAATGGTTTGATTCTTCTTGTTTCTTACAACGGGGTTGCCCAGTAAGCTTAGAAGTTTTGGCCAGAGTTGTTCACACGCTCGAAACGCAAACCAAGGTGGAGATTGAAAATGTTGGTTTATGTTTAGTTAACAATGGCATGCTGAAAATGTTGGTTTATGTTTAGTCAACAATGGCATGCCAATTGGAAGAGTTGGTGGAAAGAGTTGGTGTGGATGCTAGGAGGAAGCTTCCTCCTTTGATGTCACCCATGACATCAAGAGGAGGTAGTTTGATGTCACCAATGACATCAAGAGGAGGTCTTTACCTCTATAAATAGATGCACTCCTTCACTTGTAGAAATCATCCCAAAATAATACAATACATTGTAGTGAGTAGAGAGTTAAGAGAGAAATTCTCTTAAGTGTAATTGGGAAATCTCCTCTTCCTTTGTTAATATTAAAAGGGCAATTGTTCTCTGGTGGACGTAGGATTATTTTGATCCGAACCACGTTAAATCTTGTGTTCTTTCTTTTACGTTTCTGCTAACATATATATATATATACGCAATGATTTTCTTTCCTTCTACCAATGAGGGACAAGGTGCATTAGTAAAGTGAACTAATTCAAAATTTCACTTCCCTCCATTTTTTCCCCACCATTTTTCATTCACACCAACTTTGTTATTAATAACAAAAATCCAGCAATCCCCCATATGAATGGGGAATGTCTATAAAATTAAAGGAATGTACGGATGTGTGTGTGTTTTACATGCAAGAATTAATTGCATCTGGATAAGTAGATTTTCCTTTGAACTTTCTGCAATGAACTTATATCGGATATACTCTGTCAATCGATAGATTTGATATCTTTGAACTATCGAGCTTTGTTGTATACCCAGACAACATAAGTCACATAATCAATACTTAACCATCTATGGTTCCCACGGTTGTGTTCGTTTCAGCCATGAACACCACCTGGTTTCCTGAGTGCTTAGAGAATGGGCCTTTACTTTCATTCCCTTGAAGCGACTTACACTTCACACTCACATAGGTGATTCCTAAACGTGTAATCCTAAAGACACAATATCTGGTCATACCCTGCCAGACTTAGCAAATCATTAAAAAGCTTTAAGTTTTATTGACTCATCAAAAAACCTTAATGCTTTACTTTGTTTTTGAACATTGTCTTCATCACGAGAATGGGTTGAGTTATTTGATAATGTTGAACTATCATTCATAACTTTGTTTGATCTCTTTGAACCTAGCTCTTGGGATCTCCAGTCTGCTAGGTAGAGTTACCACCGTGATGACTTGTCCTAGGCCTTAACCCCATTACCTTTGATGATCTTTCAACTGCCTCTCTAGATAGGTCTTTTATAAGTGGATCCAATATGTTATCTCTTGACTTTACGTAGTCAATTGTGATAATACCACTAGAGAGTAGTTGTCTAGCGGTATTGTATCTTCGTCGTATATGACGAGATTTTCCATTATACATAATGCTCCCTACCCTACCTATTGTCGCTTGACTATCATAATGTATACAAATAGGTGCCAAAGGTTTGGGCTAAAATGGAATATCTTCCAAGAAATTTCGAAGCCATTCAGCTGCTTCACCGGCCTTATCTAATGCTATGAATTCAGATTCCATTGTAGAACGGGCGATGCACGTTTGTTTGGATGGTTTTCAAGACACTACTCCACCCCCAATTGTGAAAACATATCCACTCGTGGATTTAACTTCAGATGATCCGGTGATCCAATTTGCATCACTATGTCCCTCGATCACGGAGGGATATTTGTTATAATGCAAAGCATAATTTTGGGTATGTTTCAGAAACCCCAAAACTCGTTTCATTGTCATCTAATGTATTTGATTGGGGTTACTTGTAAACCAACTCAGTTTGCTAATAGCACATGATATATCTTGCAGCATACAATTCATAATATACATTAAACTTCCCAATACTCTTGCATAGTCCAGTTGTGAGTCACTTTCACCTTTATTATTTTGAAGTGCATAACTCACGTCAATTGGAGTCTTGGCAATTTTGAAATCCAAATACTTGAACTTGTCAAGTACCTTTTCAATGTAGTGAGACTGTGATAATGTTAGACCTTGTGGAGTCTTGTGAATTCTGATTCCTAAGATCACATCAGCAACTCCTAAGTCTTTCATATCGAATTTGCTTGCCAACATGTGTTTTGTAGCATTTATATCTGCCATACTTTTGCTTATTATCAACATGTCATCAATATATAAACAAACAATGACTTCATGAACTAGAGTATTTTTAATGTAAATATATTTGTCACACTCGTTGATTTTAAATCCACTTACCAATATTGTTTGGTCAAATTTAGCATGCCAATGTTTGGGTGCTTATTTAAGTCCGTAAAGCGTCTTAATAAGTTTGCATAATTTCTTTTCTTTACCAAGAACCACAAAACCCTCAGGTTGTTCCATGTAAATCTCTTCCTCCAATTCTCCATTTAAGAAAGTTGTTTTAACATCCATTTGATGGATTTCAAGACCATACACGGCCTCTAGTGCCACTAACACCCTAATAGATGTTATCATTGTTACTGGCGAGTAAATGTCAAAGTAATCAAGGCCTTCCTTTTGTCTATAACCTTTGACAACAAGTCTTGCCTTATATTTTTCAATAGTGCCATTAGATTTAATTTTTCGTTTAAAGATCCATTTCGAAACCTAAAGGCTTATTTTCTGGAGGAAGATCAACCAATTCCCATGTATAGTTATCCAAAATTGATTGAATTTCACTATTGACTGTCTTTTTTCCAATACGCTGAATCAGAAGACGAAATAGCTGCTTTAAAAGTTTGAGGCTCATTTTCAAGCAAGAATGTCACAAAATCTGGTCCAAAGGAAGTAGATGTTTTTTGACGTTTACTACATCTTGGATCTTATATACTTGGAGTATTTTCCTTTGGTTCTTCCCGAGGTCATTTAGGTCTTTCACTTAACGACTCGCATTCAGTTTTATACGGGTAGATGCTTTCAAAGAATTCAACATTACCGTATTAATATGAATCTCGGGATTATCAGATTTATGAACTAAAAACCAACATGCTTTACTGTTTGTAGCATATCTAATGAAAACGCAATCTACTATTTTTGGTCCGATTTTAACTCTTTTAGGTAAAGGAACTTGTACCTTTGCTAGACACCCCCACACTTTGAAATATTTCAAGTTGGATTTTCTTCCTTTTCATTTTTCATTTGGAATAGATTGCGTTTTGTTGTGGGGTACTCTGTTGAGTATTCGATTAGCTGTAAGGATAGCTCCCCCCCCCCAAACTCTGCAGTACTTCTAAATTAATTAACTTCCGCAAGGTCTTATAATTGACATGTCCTAAACAAATATGCCATAAATCATTTGACTCCAATAAATAAGAAGAAGCTGAAATTTTATTCATACTGTCAACAACCATTACATTGAGTTTGAAAAGGCCCTCCGTGAGGTAGCAAATGCTTCTTTGACAGCACAAACATGTCGAGTGGCTCCAGAGTTAATCCACCACTCCTTCGGATTTCCAACTAGGTTTCATTCTGAAAGCATTGCACAAAGATCATCAATGTCATCATTCTTCTCTACTATGTTGGCTTGTCCCTTCTTCTTATCCTTTTTCGGGAGACGACAATCAGGGGATTTGTGACCACCTCTTCCACAAATGTAGCAGTTGCCCTTGAATTTCTTTTTGTTCTGCTCCTTAGTCTGTCCAGAAGACCTCTTCCTCTTCTTACTTTTTGGACCAGTCTCCTCAACAATATTTGCTCCCATGATCGTTTAATTTCCACGAGACTTCTTTTCGGTTGTTTTGTTATCTTCCTCAATCTTTAGACATATCACAAGATATTCCAACTTCATTTCTTTGCGCTTGTACTTAAGATAGTTCTTGAAATCTCTCCACAAAGGAGGCAATTTTTCAATCATTGCAGCCACTTAAAATGCTTCATTCACGACCATACCTTTAGCAATAAGGTCGTGAAAAATAAGTTGAAGCTCCTGAATTTGGGTTCCCACAGTTTTGCTGTCTATCATTTGTAAGCACGTAATTTTTTCTTCACGAAAGTTACTCCAAAAGAAAAAGAAAATCAAAAATATATGTTTTGTCATTGAGTGATTTTTATTTAATGTTAAATTGTGTGTTAATTGTTATAGGTGTTAACCAATATATGTGTAATTTTATTTTTAATTTTTACAATTTATTTAGGAGTTTTAGTTTAATTTTGTTAATTAAAGAAGGGAAAAGAGTTGTGGGAAAATCAGATTGGGCCCCAAAGTGAGGCCCAAAACCAGGACACAGATCCAGTCCAAACACAGGCTGCCCAGGCACGGACCCAAAACGCCGCCGCATAGGGCGTTTGATCTGAGCCATCCATCCAGTCCAATCCAACGACCCAGGACCCTTTCAGCAACCCGTTTCCAAACCCGACCCAGTAACCGGTTCAGACCGACCCCCAACCAAGGCCAAACGGTGTCATTCCATATTAAGTGAAAGATCCTGGCCATCAATCTCGATTCATCCAACGGCCAGGATCTAATCGCCCATTACATATATAAACCTAAACCTTTACCCGGCCCCCCCTATCCGAACCCCCCCCCTTCCATCGTCCTAAACACGAACCCAGACCTCCCATTCCAAACCCTAGCCGCCTCTGTGCACCTTCACCATAAAGCCGGCGGCAAGGACGCCGGTGACTGCCAAAACAACACCCCCGATACATCCAACCACCCTGAACACAAATCCACCAATCATGTACCTCGAATCACACTCCATCATCTCGAATCTTGATTTGAAGATTCGAGACCAAACCCAGATCTACACCAAACCATCCCAAATTCACCCTAGTCACTCCCCTGACATCCCTCATACCCTAATCAGCTTTGGTTCCGGTCAAATATAAGCAGAGCTCTTCGAACCCCAAATCTGAGTTCAAGAGCCCTAAAAACCAAACCTGGTTCGTGTTGAGGTAAGTTTCCGGTGTAATCTTCTTTTCTTTCCCTTTGTGTTGTGTATATGTTCGTAGATTTGTTCTGAATTTTTGATTATTTTTCTGTCAATTCCCCCCCATCTTCAAAGACCCTTTTGTTTGGTCGATTTCTTTTCTTAAGTGTTAGTTGAGTGTTATAAGATGTCTATTCGCTTCGATTGATGCTGTTGACTAGTTAATTTTCGTGCTACATGTTAAATGTCCCGAGTTTTGAAATAAATTGGTGCCCTATTCAGTCTATGTTATTAGTCGATTAATTGTTACGTATAATAGTTCGTATAGTCGACCTGAGTAACGTCGTCAAATAATTAAGTGTCGTAAAGTTCCATGGTTGTCCGAAAAATGCCTGAATCACTCAGTTTATTCTGTTTTGAGTTTAGTTGATTAGCGACTAATTAGTATACGTGATAACTCGCAAAGTCGACTCGACACATGTTGTCATTAGATTCACAGTATTAAATAACAAACGACCTAACTCTTACTGGCTGATTTTGTTGAATGGTTGTGTTGGTCTGATTATAGGTTTGTTTGTTAGCTGTGGGAGGGGGGGGGGTTCGAACTAGTTCTCAAATGATTATAACTGGCAGATTCAATAGAGTGAAAGGGTGGGGCAATGCAGTAATGATCAAGGGCCTTTTGGGTAATTTTGGTTGGGCAAAAAACTGATTAAATGTTCAGGATTAATGGGCTATCAATTGTTTAATCAGGAATACTATTAATCTAGTATTAGTGGGGACAAAACATAGGAGCATGGGAGTTTAAAATGAATACTTAAAACCCATGACTCTTGATTAAAGCAATAGGCCAAGCATGGGGAACCAAATAACTTGCATCAAGAAGATGTTTAGGCATGGGAAGTGAAGGGTATGGGCAGACCTGGAGGCTGTGTAGTTCTAGGAAGACCTTAGGGGGTCGCTTTCAGATTATAAATAGAGCTATTTTAGCTAAGTAGGAGGTTGTTTTTTAAGGGAAAAAGACTGAAAGAAAGAAACAGAAAGAAAATTTCCGAACATTGTAACCAAACAATGTCTGAAAATTGCAGAAGAGATTAAGTTGGTCAAGCTGTCTTTGCCAATTGTTGTTGGTTATTTGCCGAGCTTTTTGTGATTATTGGATTGCTGTTGCTATTGCATTGAGTATTCTGGGTTTTTCCTGCTGGTTGCAACTCTGTTTCTGGGTTTGTTTTGTGGTACTCGACCACCTTGGGTTATCATTATTGAACTGTTGTTGGGCTTCTTGGGCTAGAGGTTACACTGTTGCTGTTTGTATTGTTGTGTTACTGCTGCTTGGTTGCTTGCTTCTGACACCCTTCCTCTTCTTTTGTTCTTGTTATCTGAATCCAGGTACACATACTTAATCGATGTAATTCCATGTTTGAAGTTGATATTTGAAGCATGAATACACATCTGGAGAAGTTGAAGCTATAAACTGAATTTTTTTATTTGATTGTACTTAAGCCATTTTGTGTATCATTAATATGTAATTCCTTCCAAGGAACTGTATAATTTAGCTTATGAACTCCCTAGGTAAGTCCTTAGAGGGATATGATGCTAGAAATCACCCTGCTTATTGCAGTCGTTTGTAAAGATGCATGTCAGACTTGAATCACGTAAATGGACTTCTAATTGTCGTAACAGTCTAATCTCAGTATGCAAATGGTTCAAATTAGGACTAAAACTTGATCTCAAAGTTCTTTCATGACAGCATATAGCCTATTTTAAATTTACAACAGACTGTTAAATGAAAAATATCATTTTATCTTCCAGTTTTGCAAACTCACAAATAGGCGTGAAAACTAGCAATTAGCCTAATATCGGGATAAGGACTGCCCAAGCCCAGTATAATACCCTATGCGTTGGACCCAAGCCCACGTTTTGGCAAACCGATGGCCCACACGTGCCTTTGTATTCGGAACCTTATAAATTTTGTCTTTTATTTGGAGTTCGACTACAACAACTTTAAGTATGCAATGGGAGTAGGATCTTTTTCTCTCTTTCATTCTAGAGACGGACAAAAATAGAAGAAAGTAGTCGCTTTAAGATATCCTTTAGAAATAAAAAATAAGATGAGCCTCGCCAAATGAAAATACGAAATTGCGGGGCCCTCAGTAAAGGTTTGCTTTAAAATTGCTTAGGCTTCGTGATGGACCGTTTTAGCAAAATTTCACGGCCTTTCTCAGATTAATGACACGCTAGTTGCTTTAGGCGCGTATTTTAATAATGTTATCTCATTAAACTCGGGTGCACATTTATGTGACCCAAATCCAAATCTCAACAAAATCGAAATGTGTCTCTAATCACGGGTACATTGATTGTGACGTGGTCTGAGATGCATTTCCATGACGTTGCAAATTCTTTTTTTAAATAATGAATGAGACGAGCCTCGACAAACAATAATGCACAAGCTGCGGGGCCCTCTAAATGTATATATATTAAAACACTTAGAATTCGGGACAGGCTGTTTAGCGAGTTTTACGGTCTTCCCCAAAATAATAACGCGATAGTCTCTTTAGGCGCGTGTTTAATATTTTACTTTCTTAAGCCTGGGTGTGCATTTCATGTGACCCGAATCCAAATCCCAAAACATCAAATAAAACGTGTTCCGGATTGTGGGTGCATTTCATGTAACGCAGTCCAAAGACGTGTTTTAAGCGATGTTCATATTTCTTTTAAAAACAATAATAATAAAGCGGTTAAAATATAAAATTTGCACATAAGTTCATATTTGTATAAAATCAGATAATCAAGCCGAATATAATAGTTGAGCGACCGTGCTAGAACCACGGAACTCGGGAATGCCTAACACCTTCTCCCGGGTTAACAGAATTCCTTATCCGGATTTCTGGTACGCAGACTGTAATATATAGTCATTCTTTTTCCTCGATTCGGGATTAAAATTGGTGACTTGGGACACCCTAAAACCTCCCAAGTGGCGACTCTGAAACAAACAAATAAATCTCGTTTCGATTGTCCTTTAATTGGAAAAAACTCCCTTGTACCCTCGCGGGTATGAAAAAAGGAGGTATGACAGCTCTGGCGACTCCACTGGGGATTTTTGTTTGACCCAGAACCACTGGTTCAGGGTTAGAAATTCGAGCTTAGAATAATTGTTCTATTTGGCTTTATTTGTTATCTGATATTCTTATATGTGATTCATGTGCAAAATGATGTAAGTTACCGCTTTGATATTATTTGACTGTATATATAAACTGTGCCAAAACCCCTCTCTTCTCTCTCTTGAGGAGTGCACGCTGGTCGTGACTTCTTTCGGTTAGTGTCATAAACCAAAATAGAACGAGGATTCGGAGGAGTTGCAAAATTGGATGGCCTTTTGGTTACCGGTACACAGCTCCCATCCTCGGCTCGAGTTGTCCGCTCGGGTAAGCTAGGTCTAGAATAAACACCTAGGTTTTACAACTTAGTATAACATGACTTCATGCCGGATCCCTAGTAGGAACGCTTATTTGCATCACGTTGCATTTAACTTAGGGGACTCAACACAGGGGCTGGGTCCGTCTAGGACTAGCAACCTAAAATGAAAGACCATCCTGCTACATCCTGTTTGCTTTATCCATTTACTTGTTTCAGACTTGCATGCTGACCGGCTTTTGAATATCGGGAATGTGGTGGAAAAAAAAGAGAAATAGCGGTTAGGGAATTAATTGTTTATTTTTGAAAAAAAAACCAATGCCCAAAAAAACGGTTAAAACTCTGCCGAAATTTTGACAAAATGAAAAATGTGTCTTATTAATTTGTTTTATTAAAAGCAAAAGAAAAATAGAAAAAAAAGAGAAGAAAAGAATCTTTGTTTTGTCTTATCAAACAGAAGAGGAAAAATAGTTTGTCATGAGAAATATGGTTTCCAAAATTTGGTTTATGTTTTCTACCCGAACTATGCCAGTTTGATTCTCGCAGGGTGTGAGATACGTAGGCAACCCCCATCGGGCCCAACTTACTTTTTCAAAAAAATAAT
Organism: Nicotiana sylvestris; assembly: GCF_000393655.2. NCBI lineage: Eukaryota > Viridiplantae > Streptophyta > Magnoliopsida > Solanales > Solanaceae > Nicotiana > Nicotiana sylvestris. The sequence continues at coordinate 64,208,200 of NC_091058.1, forward strand.
CCAAAAGAACAAAAGTTTTGAAATAGTCAAGGTGACCGTGCTTTTCAGAAATAGCCGGATGTCGTTTTTTTTGGAAAGAAAGGTGTGTCAATTTGGTATTTGAGTCAAATGAGTTTGTATCTTTGCTTAATCGCCCCAATAAACATGCAGAATGAGCACAAGCCCAAGTTTGCCGGTAACAGTTAGGAGCAAAATCCCTTTGGAGTTGCGATTGTGGTGGGAGGATTTGGAAAAGTCAGAGCAAGACAAGATCAAACTGCACCTGGGAGGTCTGACTAGTTTGTTGAATGTCAGGCCCAGATGCGACATCATAAAGGCTTTGGTTACATTTTGGGACCCGGCCCACAACGTATTCCGCTTCTCGGATTTTGAACTCACCCCAACCTTAGAAGAAGTAGCAGGTTACATGGACGTCACTGAAGGTTTGAGACACAAATACCTGATCGCTCCAAGAGCTGTGAATTCACACAAATTCATGGATCTGTTGAAGATAAGCAAGGGAGTCCCGTACGCTGAATTGGATAGAGGTTTTTCTACCTTGCAATTCACATACCAGAGGTATGGGCACATAGGAGGATTCAATGATCCAGAAAGTGGTGTCTGCAGCAGAGGGAATCTGGCAAAGTGGAATGAACATAGGCGGTTCGCTTTCATGGTATCATTCTTGGGCATTGTGGTGTTTCCCCGGAAAGATAGAAATATCGATCTGAAGGTGGCCGGAATCGTCAAGGTCCTGATTACCAACGATAAAAGCATCCTTGCTCCTATGGTAGTGTCGGAGATATATCGATCCCTCACGGCTTGTAAAGCTGGGGCAGATTTCTTCGAAGGGTGCAATTTGTTGTTACAGATGTTGATGATCGAACACTTATGTCGTCATCCTCAGTATATGCGCTACATGTCTACAAACGAGGACTGCATCGAAGGTTATAACCTGAGGGTTTCAGGTCTCCGATTACCAAAAGGGTTTGAAGAATGGGTATCCTATCTCCGTGCCCTCACCGCAAAACAAATAAATTGGACATTGGGTTGGCTTCCTGTGGAAGAAATTGTGTATATGCCCGCCACTGGTCCCCACTTCCTCTTAATGGGACTCAGAGGTATTCAGCCTTATGCCCCTTACAGGGTGATGAGACAATTAGGAAGGTGTCAGGTGGTACACCCGGACGAAGATCTCAGTACTTATACAGTCGAGGTCAGCAATGACGGACAATTTCCTGAAAAGACAGTTTGTCGCATATGGAGTGAATGCCAGTACCTGACAGCAAATACTCGGGTAGGTAATGTGTCTAGGGGTGAAGTCTCGCCGGCCTATCTCGCTTGGCATAATAAGAAGAACATTGCGAGAGACGAACCAGAGCGGCCAACCAAACGGCCTCACCTCCAAGATTTTGTTGAGTCATCGCAAGAGCAATGGGGTTGGCTTGCAAAAGAAAAAGGCTACCGGGTTGAAATCGGGAAGTTAAAGCAAAAAGTTGAAAGGCTTATATTTGAGAACAACGTGCAAGTCGCTTCCGAGCGGGGTGAAAAGAACAAGCTAGCCCAATAGAACCAAACACTAAAGGCCCGCATTCGCCAAGCTAGCAAGAGTAACATTGACCGACAGAAATGTCTCTCCGACGAATGATTGATAGCAGATTTAAGAAGTCAGGTCAGCCAAAGCCAAGAAGAATTAGAACAATCAAAGGCTTGCATAGCAAGGATAAAGGTTAGATGGGCAAAAGGTACAATGGCCCGGAGGCAGCGTCTGCAATAGGTTATAAGGGATTATGAAATGAGCATCGGGATATTAAGAAAAATGAACTCCACTCTTCATGATCGGATCATCAAACAAGCACGAGATGCCCAGGCCGACAGAAGACGTTGTTACGATGCAATGACCTGCATGGAAAGACAAATGGAGATGTTCCAGGATCGACTCGCCGACAATGCTCAAGCACTGGGATTAAAGAACCGGCAAATAAGGCAATTGTTCGCTGAAAGGGACAACATTCAAGGAAGGATCGACAAGATTGGGTACTACATCTACATGAGATGCCTAGCATGCGAGCAAATGCCTCGGAAAACCCTCCTTGTTTCCATCATGGGCTGCGTCCACTGGATCATGAATGAATTGAAAAGCTTGCAAAGAGACCTTACACCAAGGTCCGCGGAAAGGCCGAATGATGCCTCGCGGGCCCCTAAGTTGGAAAATTAATCTTTGGTCGAGTCTTGTTTATTTGGCTTTGTTGCTTTCCCATATGTTGTTTTCTTTTCTTTTAATCAAATAGGGTTAAAAACTGTGGAGTCTGTACTTTTGCTATTCTTTGTTTGAAGTAATTTGTAATAGCAAATTTTGATGATGAATTCAATGATTCCAAAAAGAATTTTGTGTGTCTTTACTTTATGGAAGAACTACGCCCGGTCTGATTCGCGCGGGGACGTGATACGTAGGCAATCCACATCAGATTCGACCACTTTTAATAAAGAAAGAACAAAAGAAAAAAAAATGAGAAAAGGAAATACAAATAAAATAAAATACGGGGTTTCCCAAAGTGCTTTAAAAGGACAAATGAGCAAGCCGGGATGACGCATGTTGTTTGAAGTAAAGCATGTAGAAACGATTAACTGCCTAGGAGCATTGCATCCTCTATGTATTGTTATCAGATCTGTTAAACTCTAACGCTAACAAAGTTTGTTGTTGTCTGAATCCAGACAGTTAGTTGTTAAAGAATTCTGGCAACACACCCTTACCAAACCAGATCCAAAGGACCGGTAGCAACAAGCATGACTACTTCAGAGAATAGTACCGAGGAAGAAAGGCCGATGAGCCAGTTGTTAAAGGAAGCAATGGAAAAGATAGAAAGGATGGGACTAGAGATGAATGCAATGCAGTTAGCCCTAGCCAAAGCACAAAAGAGCCCTGAGCCACTGGGGCACATGCCGGAATACCCTCATTCCGGCCCTTCAACAAGCCTCTCGAATCCCCGTTATCATCAGGAGAGAAGCCCCCATGATTCCCAAGCTCCACCACCCCATCAACCTCTCCCAACACCAAATGTTCCCACTTTTGTAGGACCCACATCAGCCACCCTGCAAAGAACGACCAGCGAGCCATTGTTTCAGGCTCACGATATGCAATAGTATCCCCCTGAGCCCACATTCCATTCCCCCGAGCCACATACCTACAATCCGCACTTGGAGGTACCGGCAGAGATTGAAAAGCCGGTTAAAGCCCCAGAACAAGATGAGGTATTGAGGAAGTTCAAAAGCCTGGAGCAGTCCTTCAGGAACCTGCACGGATTAGGCAACCAGGTCAGCATGGCCTACAAAGATCTATGCCCTTTCCCGGACGTCCAACTCCCGGCTGGCTTCAAGATGCCTAAGTTTGATTTATATGAAGGGCACGGTGATCCCATGGCGCATTTGTGGGGATTCTGTAGCAAAATGAGGGGGGCAGGCGGCAAAGATGAGCTGCTGATTATTTCGGCCAAAGTCTGAGTGGATCGGCACTAGAATGGTATACCAGGCAGGATTCCAGCAGATGGTACACCTGGGATGATCTGGCGCAGGCTTTCGCAGGTCATTTTCAATACAATCTCGAGATAGTCCCTGACCGTCTCACATTGTTGAGGACCGGGAAGAAGCTCGGGGAAAGTTTTCGCGAGTTCGGGTTCCGCTGGAGAGAGCAAGCGGCTAGAGTTGATCCTCCCATGAGAGAGGGAGAAATGGTGGACTACTTCTTGCAAACACTGGATCCAACCTACTTTGGTCACTTGGTGACGACGGTTGGGAAATCCTTCGACGAGGTAGTGAAGATAGGGGTCATGATAGAAGAGGGTCTGAGGTCTGACAAAATCCTGAATTACTCGGCACTCAAGGCCACGACCCAGGCTATTCAGAACGGCACAGGAGGTGCGCTGGGAAGGAGGAAGAAAGAAGAAATTGCCACGATTGAGGCAAGCAGTTGGGCCAGGTCTGGAAAACCACACTACAACCAACACAGACCTCATAGGCCAAACTACCCATACAGCCCACCACAGCACTACTATCCACCTCGAGATTCACATTGCTCCATACACCAAGCCCAGACATACACTTAGCCTCCGGTTCGCCCCCAATGGCGCACGCCGGCTCCCCAGAACACATATGCACCACCACAAAACACCTATCCTCCACCAAGGGCATATAGAAACCCTCCAGGGGCAGGCTTTCGGGGAAATCCAGCTGCTAGGAATGACAGGCTGCGGAAACATAGAACTTTCACGGAGTTGGGAGAAACCTACACCGCTTTGTTCCACAAATTGAGGCAATTGGGTTTGGTTAGTCCTGTCGAGACTCGAGAACCAAATCCCCCACCCCAAAATTTGGACCGATCAATAAGCTGTGAGTACTGCTCAGGGATGCTGGGACATGATACCGAAAAGTGTTGGAAGTTGAGGCATGCCATACAGGATCTTATTGATGCAAATAAGATCGAGGTCCAGACACCGGAGGCGCCTAACATCAACCAGAACCCATTGCCAACACACCATGAGGCTCACATAATCAAGTTGGTGTATGAGGGAGAAGAGTTGAGAAAGCCCTCAGAGACGGTGATAATGATCCAGGCCGCTCCGAAAGAAGGATCGACCAGTGGAGGAACGAGGGTACCGTCGCAGGGATAAGGCGTTAAGCCAGTAGTGATATTGGGAAAGAGCCCGTCCACCATAACAAGTAAACCCGAGCCAAACAAGTTGGTAATATCAGGGACTCCACCCACACCTGCAGTTGTGCTGAAAGGGGTATACAGGGAACTGGTCACCATAAAGCCTGTAGTCCAGCTGCCAATGATTGATAACAAGGTCGTGCCTTGGAAATACGAGAAGGTAGTGGTGATGTACAAGGGAAAACAAGTGGAGGAAGTTAGTTGTGAAGCGCAAGGTCTGACTCGATCAGGACGGTGTTTTGCTCCGGTGGAGCTGAGAAGGACCAACCCAGCTGCAACCAAGAAACCTGTGTCCGAAGAAGAGGCTGAGGATTTCTTGAGGAAGATGAAAGTGCAGGACTACTCCGTGGTCGAACAGCTGAGGAAAACACCGGCCCAGATCTCGCTGCTGTCATTACTAATCCATTCTGAGGAACATCGTCGGGCCCTGATGAAGATATTGAACGAAGCTCATGTGCCCAATGAGATTTCTGTAAACCACCTGGAAACCATTGCCAACAAGATTTTCGAGGTGAACAGGGTAACATTCTCAGATGATGATCTGCCTGTGGAAGGTACGGAGCATAATAAAGCTCTCTACCTAACTGTCAAATATGAAAACTCGGTAGTTACTCAGGTATTGGTGGATAACGGTTCAAGTGCCAACATTTGTCCATTATCCACTCTGAACCAGTTAAAGATCGACCACGGAAGAATCCACAAGAATAGCATCTGCGTCCGAGGGTTTGACGGAAATGGAACAGCCACTATGGGGGATATTGTACTTGAATTGACCATCAGTCCAGTCCTGTTTACCATGGAGTTCCAAGTGTTAGATGCCACAGTATCTTATAACCTTCTGTTAGGACGACCGTGGATTCACGCTGCCAAAGCAGTGCCTTCCACCCTACATCAGATGGTCAAGTTCGAGTGGGATAGGCAGGAGGTCGTACTGCACGGCGAGGACACGGCGTGCACCATGGGTGGCGCCATTGTGCCCTTCATAGAGACCGATGATGACAAAGGTCCTTGGGTCTACCATATTTTCGATACGATGGCCGCAAACAAGATTTCTGAGGGTGAAATCATCCCGCACCCTAGGGTAGCTTCCGCAATAGTTATGATGGTCTCGGAAATGCTGGGCAACGGGTTTGTGCCGGGAAAAGGCTTGGGAGTTGAGCTTCAGGGGATTGTCCAACCTGTCTCCCTGCCTAAAAATTTGGAAACATTTGGGTTGGGGTTCAAACCAACTACGGCAGATGTGAAGCGAGCGCGAAAAATGAAGAAGAAAGTTTGGTTTCTACCCAAGCCTGTGCCGCGTCTCTCAAGATCTTTTGTTAAAGCAAGTGCCAAGGGGTCGCCGGTCCCAAAGATTCTCGGACCATTGATTGATATGGATGGGGACCTGAATCAGAGTTTCGAGAGGTTATTCGCTGATGTCAATATGGTAGAAGTTGGAGAGAGTTCCAGTAGAGCGGATATACAGTTTGTGGGGCCTGAGCCCAAAACCAACAATTGGACGATTACTCCTCTTCCTGTCCGGGGGGAGTCTTGGTAGTAGGCTCTGATTTATGCTTTTCTTGTTCGGATTATTCCAGGGTGTAATCCCAATTTTTATTTTTGTTTTTGTAAAAGTGTGAACCCTGTTATCCCGCAAGTTTAATAAAGTTCTCTTCTTTTGTCTCATTTTAATTTTGTTTTGTTCTTTTTCTTTATGAACAGTTCTCTTTTTACTGGTTCTAATGACATGGCATGCACAGCGGATCTTCGACCTAGTCTAATAAATCAATCCGAGTCTGGCTTAATGATACAAGAGGTCGTTTGTGATGTTGAATCTGAATATGACGAAGATGAAGCCTTCGAAAAGATAAACCAAGAACTGTGCCAATTTGAAGAGAAACCCAAGCCTAACCTAAATGACACTGAGGCTGTAAACCTAGGAGATGCGGATAACGTCAGAGAAACCAAAATCGGCATCCACATCGAGCCAAATGTCAGGGAAGAATTGATCCAAACCCTCGTGGAATTCAAAGACGTTTTTGCATGGTCATATGATGACATGCCGGGTTTAAGCACCAATCTAGTGGTTCACAAATTGCCCACTAACCCGGCATACCATCCGGTCAAGCAAAAGCTAAGGAAATTCAAAACAGAGATGAGTGTAAAGATCAAAGAAGAGGTGATTAAGCAGCTGCAGGCGAAGGTCATTCGGGTCACTCGGTATCCCGAGTGGTTGGCCAATATGGTACCAGTTCCGAAGAAGGACGGGAAAATCAGGGTGTGCGTCGACTACCGCCATCTCAATAAAGCAAGTCCTAAGGACAATTTTCCTTTGCCCAACATCCATATCCCGATCGATAATTACGCTGGGCGCGAGATTGGATCCTTTGTGGATTGCTATGCGGGATATCATCATATCCTAATGGACGAGGAGGATGCGGAAAAAATAGCTTTTATTACGCCATGGGGAACTTACTGCTATCGGGTAATGCCGTTCGGATTGAAGAATGTCGGGGCAACGTACATGCGAGCAATGACTACTGTGTTTCATGACATGATACACAAAGAAATTGAGGTGTACGTAGATGATGTGATCATAAAGTCTTGGCGTCAGGAAGACCATGTAGCAGACCTAAGGAGATTTTTCCAAAGACTCCGAAGGTATGATATCAAGCTCAACCCGGCCAAATGCGCATTCGGGATTCCATCAGGAAAGCTGTTAGGATTCATCGTCAGTCGACGGGGTATTGAGTTGGACCCATCCAAGATCAAATCCATCCGAGATTTGCCACCGCCAAAGAACAAAACAGAGGTAATGAGTCTGCTGGGAAGACTCAATTACATCAGCAGGTTCATCGCTCAACTCACAACGACTTGTGAACCCATATTTCGGCTGCTGAAAAAAGATGTTGCGGTAAGTTGGACGACAGAGTGTCAAGAGGCTTTCGACCAAATCAAAGGGTATCTGTCCAATCCACCCGTGTTGGTTCCACCTAAGCTGGGGAAGCCCTTAATTCTTTATCTAACGGTCCTGGAAAATTCATTTAGTTATGTACTGGGACAACATGATGACACAGGAAGGAAGGAGCAGGCCATTTATTATCTCAGCAAGAAGTTCACAGTATATGAGGTTAAGTATACTCAACTCGAGAAAACCTGTTGCGCCCTAACTTGGGTGGCTCAGAAGTTGAAACACTACCTGTCCTCGTATACTACTTATCTTATATCTCGTCTGGACCCATTGAAGTACATCTTTCAGAAACCTATGCCCACAGGGAGATTGGCAAAATGGCAAATTCTGCTCACAAAGTTCGATATCGTCTATGTGACAAGGACATCCATGAAAGCCCAAGCGTTGGCCGACCATTTGGCAGAGAATCCCGTTGATGAAAAATACGAGCCTTTAAGAACGTATTTTCCCTACGAAGAAGTGATGCATACGAGTGAGCTGGAATTACCCAAGGAATCGGGTTGGAAGCTTTTCTTCGATGGATCCGCAAACGCGAAAGGGGTCGGAATAGGAGCAGTACTCATTTCTGAAACAGGACGCCACTATCTCTTTACAGCTCAACTACGCTTCTATTGCACCAATAATATGGCCGAGTATGAAGCTTGCATTTTGGGTCTGCGATTAGCTGCGGACATGGATGTCCAAGACGTTTTGGTCTTGGGAGTCTCGGACCTCTTGGTACATCAGATTCAGGGTAAATGGGAAACACGGGATTTGAAACTTATACCATATCGACAATGTTTGCACGATCTGAGCAAGCGATTTCGATCAGTGAAATTCAAACATATCCCGAGAGTCCATAACGAGGTTGCAGATGCATTGGCCACCTTAACATCAATGTTACACCATCCGGACAAAATGTATGTTGACCCTCTGCATATCCAGGTTCGTGATCAGCACACTTATTGCAACACCGTAGAAGAAGAAGCAGATGGCGAACCCTGGTTTCATGATATCAAGGAATACCTCAGAATGGGGATATATCCAGAACATGCCTCTGGAGACCAAAAAAGAGCCCTTCGGCGTTTGTCGAATGGTTTCTTCCTCAGTGGAGGAGTATTGTACAAAAGAACCCCGGATTTGGGATTGTTGAGATGCATAGATGCCAGTCAAGCAACGACGGTTATGGCAGAGGTACATGCTGGAGTTTGTGGGCCACACATGAGCGGATATGTATTGGCAAGAAAGATCCTTCGAACAGGGTGTTATTGGCTCACCATGGAACACGACTGTATCACTTTCGTGAGGAAATGCCATCAGTGCCAGATACATGGAGATCTGATTCATTCTCCGCCAACAGAGTTACATACGATGTCAGCACCCTGGCCGTTTGTAGCATGGGGCATGGATGTCATTGGACCTATCGAACCAGCAGCATCCAACGGCCATAGATTCATTCTAGTGACCATTGATTACTTCACCAAATGGGTTGAGGCTAAAACCTTCAAGTCAGTAACTAAAAAGGCAGTGGTGGATTTTGTGCATTCCCATATCATCTGCAGATTTGGGATCCCAAAAGTGATCATCACGGATAATGGTGCGAATCTTAATAGCAGCCTGATGAGAGAGGTATGCCAACAATTCAAGATTACACACCGCAATTCCACCCCATATCGTCCCAAGGCGAATGGAGCGGTCGAAGCAGCCAATAAGAACATCAAGAAGATACTGCGGAAGATGGTGGAAGGATCTAGACAATGGCACGAAAGATTACCCTTTGCTTTGTTGGGTTATCGCACTACCGTCCGGACCTCCATAGGTGAAACTCCTTATTTGTTAGTGTACGGAACTGAGGCCGTAATACCAGCGGAGGTCGAAATTCCGTCCCTCTGGATTGTCACTGAAGCCGAAATTGATGATGATGAATGAGTCAAAGCTCGACTAGAACAGTTGAGCTTGATAGACGAGAAAAGATTGGCAGCAGTGTGCCATGGTCAGCTGTATCAGAAGAGAATGGCAAGGGCATACAATAAGAAGGTACGCCCCAGGAAGTTTGAAGTAGGGCAGCAGGTATTGAAGAGGATCCTCCCGCATCAGGTCGAGACAAAAGGCAAGTTCGCCCCAAATTGGCAAGGGCCTTATATCGTGACCAGAGTGTTGTCCAATGGTGCTTTATGTTTGACGGATATCGAAGGAAGATGTGTTGACATGGCTATCAATTCTGATGCAGTTAAAAGATATTATGCGTAATTTCTGTGATTATGGTAGTTATTGGTTCGTTTGTTTGTATTTGGTACTTATTGGATAATGAAATGACGGAGGCAATTCTTTCTTCTATCCAAACACTTTTAACCCTTGTTTCCCCCTTTTGAGCCTTAAGTTATTCTTTCATACCCCACTTTTGGAATCACTAATGGAAAAGAAAAAAAAAGAAAAAGAAAAGAAAAAGAAAAAGAAAAAAGATTTAAGATGAAAAAAAAGAAAAGATAAAAATCACAAGAAAAACAAAACCGTTAGGAACTACGTTTGACCTGATTCCTCAAAGAGGATACGTAGGCACCTCACGACTCGGTCATAGTGTGCATAGTGTGCACAGAGTGCGTAACGCACATAGCTCAACATAGTGTAAAAAATAAAAATCCCCCTATCAAGAAATTGGGACAGAGGATATGTTTTAAAGTCTCAACAAAGGTTTGATTCCAAGAGTTGTAGTGGCTCATCCGTCAAAGTTATTTCGAATCCTTGATAGCTTTTCTTTTAGCCCCGTACCAAAACCATCATCGATGTCCAAAAAGACCTCCCGATCAACCTCCAAGAGGTGTCAAGTCAGGCAAATAAGGCCGAAAATAATACATTGATCCCCAGCAAAGAAGAAGATCATAAAACTGGAAATGAATTGATAGTCAAAAGGAATCTCCAGAAGAGAGAGTCATATCAACAGCACTCCAATTCCCCGCTGAAGAAATAAAACGAGAGAGTCTTATCGGTGAAAACCTTCGCAGGCACCATAAGGCGACGAAAGATGAGAGATATAAAACGAGAGAGTCTTATCGGAGAAAACCTTCACAGGCACCATAAGGCGCCGGGAGATGAGAGAAAAGAGAGAGTCTCATTAGTGAAAACCCCTCGAAGGGCACTATAAGGCGACAGGACAGATCGACAAGAGGGTCCATGTTCGCGAAGAAATGGACACTCATTTGTCCCTAGCAAGTAAGACCATCAGGCAAGATGATTGATACAAATAGACTGGGTCGGGAATCTATGGTGCACATCATGATCATAAGGACCAGTCATGTCATCTAGATAAGTTCTTCTCTTTTCCTTTTTCCACCAAGTATTGGTTCAGAAAGATTTTTCTCCTTTTTCTATCTGTTTCATTTCTTTCTAAAAATTCATTTTGAAAAGTATTTTTCAAAGTTTACTACCAGAGGCCGAAGGGGTACAAAAGCAAAATACAAAAGGGATAGGCCAAAAGCCGAGAATAAGACAAAAGGCGTCGGTTGCAAAACCAAAGGACGAATTGCGTAGAAAGTTAAAGGTGACGTGGAAAAAGCGGAAAATGACGGGTGAAAGACTTGTGGATCTAGTTCCGAGAAGGTCTCCCCACAGAATGTCGATAAATCACGGACCCGAATCCAAAGTGGTCAGACCCCACAGGAAAGGAGAATTAATCCGATGCAGGATAACCCTAATAGTCCTAAAGGTTATCACCATGCGATGAAATTCTACGCCTTGCAATTCTGGGAGGAGATAAACTCCTAAGGGAGTGGTTTCGGGATTGAAGAGGACTCTCACAGCTTGCTCTGCAAGGAGAAAGCAGAAAAGGGGATAAAATGGAAAACCATCCCCAGCAGGCAGGTCACCCCCAGCAGGCAACTTTATCTACCAACCAGTTGTGGGGGCACAGAGCAAGGAAAAGAAAAGGAAAAATCATCCCTCAGCGAAAAGGACATCGCTGCCCACCATGATTAAAACTAACCAAATCCTTTTGTTTGCTGCAGGAAAATAAAGGTTGATGATGGCAGAAGGACGCGATGCCAGAAAGGTCACCAAAATCGGGACAGAAAATTTTCTGCCGTTGTCAAAAATTTTCTCGGAGGAACGAGGAAACAAATTCATATACTTTCTGTCCTTTCATTCATGTTCTAGGTCGCTCACCAGTATAATGCGGGAATACTTTCTGTTCTAGGTCGCCCACCAGTATAATGCGGGAATACATTCATGTTCTAGGTCGCCCACCAGTATAATGCGGGAATACATTCTGTTCTAGGTCGCCCACCAGTATAATGCGGGAATACTTTCTGTCCTTTCATTCATGTTCTAGGTCGCCCACCAGTATAATGCGGGAATACTTTATGTCCTTTCATTCATATTCTAGGTCGCCCACCAGTATAATGCGGGAATACATTTCTGTTCTAGGTCGCCCACCAGTATAATGCGGGAATACATTTTTGTTCTAGGTCACCCACCAGTATAATGCGGGAATACTTTCTGTTCTAGGTCGCCCACCAGTATAATGCGGGAATACTTTCTGTCCTTTCATTCATGTTCTAGGTCGCCCACCAGTATAATGCGGGAATACATTCATGTTCTAGGTCGCCCACCAGTATAATGCGGGAATACATTCATGTTCTAGGTCGCCCACCAGTATAATGCGGGAATACATTTCTGTTCTAGGTCGCCCACCAGTATAATGCGGGAATACATTCATGTTCTAGGTCGCCCACCAGTATAATGCGGGAATACATTCATGTTCTAGGTCGCCCACCAGTATAATGCGGGAATACTTTCTGTTCTAGGTCGCCCACCAGTATAATGCGGGAATACATTCATGTTCTAGGTCGCCCACCAGTATAATGCGGGAATACATTTCTGTTCTAGGTCGCCCACCAGTATAATGCGGGAATACATTTTTGTTCTAGGTCGCCCACCAGTATAATGCGGGAATACATTTCTGTTCTAGGTCGCCCACCAGTATAATGCGGGAATACATTTCTGTTCTAGGTCGCCCACCAGTATAATGCGGGAATACATTCATGTTCTAGGTCGCCCACCAGTATAATGCGGGAATACTTTCTGTTCTAGGTCGCCCACCAGTATAATGCGGGAATACTTTCTGTTCTAGGTCACCCACCAGTATAATGCGGGAATACTTTCTGTCCTTTCATTCATGTTCTAGGTCGCCCACCAGTATAATGCGGGAATACTTTCTGTCTTTTCATTCATGTTCTAGGTCGCCCACCAGTATAATGCGGGAATACTTTCTGTTCTAGGTCGCCCACCAGTATAATGCGGGAATACATTTTTGTTCTAGGTCGCCCACCAGTATAATGCGGGAATACATTTCTGTTCTAGGTCGCCCACCAGTATAATGCGGGAATACATTTCTGTTCTAGGTCGCCCACCAGTATAATGCGGGAATACATTTCTGTTCTAGATCGCCCACCAGTATAATGCGGGAATACATTTCTGTTCTAGGTCGCCCACCAGTATAATGCGGGAATACATTTCTGTTCTAGGTCGCCCACCAGTATAATGCGGGAATACATTTATGTTCTAGGTCGTCCACCAGTATAATGCGGGAATATTTTCTGTTCTAGGTCGCCCACTAGTATAATGCGGGAATACTTTATGTCCTTTCATTCATGTTCTAGGTCGCCCACCAGTATAATGCGGGAATACTTTCTGTTCTAGGTCACCTGCCAGTATAATGCTGGAATACTTTCTTTTCTAGGTCGCCCACCAGTATAATGCGGGAATACATTCATGTTCTAGGTCGCCCACCAGTATAATGCGGGAATACTTTCTGTTCTAGGTCGCCCACCATGTATAATGCGGGCATACATGTCATGTTTTGCATTTAGGCGCCCACTTGTATAACAAGAGGAATACTTTTGAGTCTTATACTACAGATTTTGGAAAATCAGTAACCCCACCAGAAGGCAGAAGGTTACAACAGGAATACCCAGCAGGAAACAATAAAAATCCCCGGCACCGGGAAGCAAAAAGTGGCAACAAGAGGTCCCAACACAAATTCAGGCGCATGAGTCAAAAGAAAGAAAAGACGCGTGTTGAAAGAAGCGGTTTGTGAACATCAAAATATGCCCAGCATAACAAGTCTATTGAAGAGAGCATACCCCCAAAGGAACCGCCGAGAAGCTCAATAAAGAAAACCATGTCCCCAGCGGACCAAGCAAAATAATGAAAACTGGTATTCAGAAAAGCAAAGGGGCCAGTGTCATTCCCCAAGTTCAACAAAATAAAAGCATCAGAGGAAGGCGCAAGCCGACAAGAAAGCAAGGCAACAAGAACAAGTTGAAGATAGATGAGATCTTATGATCCGTTAGTCTAGCATAGCTTCTTGTTTTCTTTTTCGGCACGATGTAACAAGGAGATCGGTAAGCAATAATAGCATACAGCAGCATGTAACAGCACACAACAACAGCGAACGTTACAGTCACACGGTAGTCCCAGCTGCCAAAACTTCCCGAACTACATTGGCCTGATTCCTGTTCAGCCCAGGATATGTAGGAAACCTCTGAAGCAAAGGTTCGGTCAAATCTTTTTCAAAAAATGCTTCACACGGAGTACACGGACGAGCAAAAATCGCTCACTTTATCTTTGGACAAAAACCCTTCGTGTCTTCGGGAAAAGAGGGGCAGCTGTAAGCACGTGATTTTCGCTTCATGAAAGTTACTCCAAAAGAAAAAGAAAATCAAAAATATATGTTTTGTCATTGAGTGATTTTTATTTAATGTTAAATTGTGTGTTAATTGTTATAGGTGTTAACCAATATGTGTGTAATTTTATTTTTAATTTTACAATTTATTTAAGAGTTTTAGTTTAATTTTGTTAATTAAAGAAGGGAAAAAAGTTGTGGGAAAATCAGATTGGGCCCCAAAGTGAGGTCCAAAACCAGGACACAAATCCAGTCCAAACACAGGCTGCCCAGGCACGAACCCTAAACGCCGCCGCATAGGGCGTTTGATCTGAACCATCCATCCAGTCCAATCCAACGGCCCAGGACCCTTTCAGCAACCCGTTTCCAAACCCGACCCAGTAACCGGTTCAGACCGACCCCGAACCAAGGCCAAACGGTGTCGTTCCATATTAAGTGAAAGATCCTGGCCATCAATCTCGATTCATCCAACGGCCAAGATCTAATCGCCCATTACATATATAAACCTAAACCTTTACCCGGCCCCCTCTATCCGAACCCCCCCCCTTCCATCGTCCCAAACACGAACCCAGACCTCCCATTCTAAACCCTAGCCGCCCCTGTGCACCTTCACCATAAAGCCGGCGGCAAGGGCGCCAGTGACTGCCAAAACAACACCCCCGATACATCCAACCACCCTGAACATGAATCCACCAACCATGTACCTCGAATCACACTCCATCATCTCGAATCTTGATTTGAAGATTCGAGACCAAACCCAGATCTACACCAAACCATCCCAAATTCACCCTAGTCACTCCCCTAACATCCCTCATACCCTAATCAGCTTTGGTTCCGATCAAATATAAGCAGAGCTCTTCGAACCCCAAATCTGAGTTCAAGAGCCCTAAAAACCAAACCTGGTTCGTGTTGAGGTATGTTTCCGGTATAATCTTCTTTTCTTTCCCTTTGTGTTGTGCATATGTTCGTAGATTTGTTCTGAATTTTTGATTATTTTTCTGTCAATTCCCCCCATCTTCAAAGACCCTTTTGTTTGGTCGATTTCTTTTCTTAAGTGTTAGTTGAGTGTTATAAGATGTCTATTCGCTTCGATTGATGTTGTTGACTAGTTAATTTTCGTGCTACATGTTAAATGTCCCGAGTTTTGAAATAAATTGGTGCCCTGTTCAGTCTATGTTGTTAGTCGATTAATTGTTACGTATAATAGTTCGTATAGTCGACCTGAGTAACGTCGTCAAATAATTAAGTGTCGTAAAGTTCCATAGTTGTCCGAAAAATGCCTGAATCACTCAGTTTATTCTGTTTTGACTTTAGTTGATTAGCGACTAATTAGTATACGTGATAACTCGCAAAGTCGACTCGACACATGTTGTCGTTAGATTCACAGTATTAAATAACAAACGACCTAACTGTTACTGGCTGATTTTGTTAAATGGTTGTATTGGACTGATTATAGGTTTGTTTGTTAGCTGTGGGGGGGGGGTTCGAACTAGTTCTCAAATGATTATAACTGGCAGATTCAATAGAGTAAAAGGGTGGGGCAAGGCAGTAATGATCAAGGGCCTTTTGGGTAATTTTGGTTGGGCAAAAAACTGATTAAATGTTCAGGATTAATGGGCTATCAATTGTTTAATCAGGAATACTATTAATCTAGTATTAGTGGGGACAAAACATAGGAGCATGGGAGTTTAAAATGAATACTTAAAACCCATGACTCTTGATTAGAGCAATAGGCCAAGCATGGGGAACCAAATAACTTGCATCAAGAAGATGTTTAGGCATGGGAAGTGAAGGGTATGGGCAGACCTGGAGGCTGTGTAGTTCTAGGAAGACCTTAGGGGGTCTCTTTCAGATTATAAATAGAGCTATTTTAGCTAAGTAGGTGGTTGGGTTTTTAAGGGAAAAAGACTGAAAGAAAGAATCAGAAAGAAAATTTCCGAACATTGTAACCAAACACTGTCAGAAAACTGCAGAAGAGATTAAGTTGGTCAAGCTGTCTTTGCCAATTGTTGTTGGTTATTTGCCGAGCTTTTTGTGATTATTGGATTTCTGTTGCTATTGCATTGAGTATTCTGGGTTTTTCCTGCTGGTTGCAACTCTGTTTCTGGGTTTGTTTTGTGGTACTCGACCACCTTGGGTTATCATTATTGAACTGTTGTTGGGCTTCTTGGGCTAGAGGTTACACTGTTGTTGTTTGCATTGTTGTGTTACTGCTGCTTGGTTGCTTGCTGCTGACACTGTAAGCACGTGATTTTTGCCCTATATGAGAATTACTCCCAAAAAATTTAAAAATAAAATGATTTTTCTTTGGTGTGCAATTTTGTGATATTTTGTGATATTTTGAATAATTATTTGTATTTGTCTGTGCGTGTTTATTTGCTAAATTATAAAAAATACAAAAATATGTCACATTTTGCATGTAGGATTTAATTCTATAATTGTTACTAATTAAATTTGTTTACAAAAAATGAAAATTACAAAAATAGGCATCTTTTGCATTTTTAGCATTTAATGTCCAAATATACAATTTTATGCTTAATTATTACTTAATTGTGCGTTAATTGTTATTTGGAGTTAATTTGCACTTTTATAACTTAATTTAGTTCTTAATAATAGTTTAAGTATTTTTATAATTTAGTTTTAGAGAAATAAAAGAAGAAAAGAGAGCGAAAATATAAAGAAAGTCGGAATTGGGCCTCTTCTTCGATTTCAAGCCATAGGCCCAAAAAATGGCCCAATCTTCCCTACGACCCAGTCCATTTCGAACTGGGTCGACCCAGTCCATAACCCAACATCTTATTATCTTACAAACAACACAAAACAAAAAAAAGAGAGAAGAAAACCCTAAAAAACCTAACCAATCCGCCCCCCCTCTCCTATCTTCTTCTTCTTCCTCAAGCTCACATCCCTTCCAACCATGGCTGCCCCTCTCCCATTCCCTTCATCCCCACATCACACTCACACACACACTCACCAAACACATCCAAGCTGACCTCCCATGAACGACCTCAAGAACCTAAGCGACCAAAGCTTCATCGAGCTGCTTCATCTTCCAGTCCAAACGTGTTGCGGACTGCTGCTGCCATGGTTGCCATTAACGCTGCTTCAAGCTCGAGTTTTCTGCTTGCTGCGTCGACCACCTTCCTTCTCCTCGACGAACAGCTGCTACTGCCCGTCGAACCCACGCGAACGCCACCCAAACCAGTCCGGCAAACCCTCGAGCTACTGCTGTCCGCCATAGCTTTCCTCCTCGTCGAGCAGCTGCTCGACGTCCAGTCGTCCCCAGCTGCGGACTGCTGCTCCTTCCTCTCCATCTTCTTCGTTTATTCGTCGTTGTTTCGAATCGGTTAGTTGGTTTATGTTTTCAAATTTCGTCCATATTTTTTTGTTGTTCGTTGTTTTTCGGATTCAAAATCGATAAATGATTCAATGTTTGTTTTGTTTGTCCGTAGTTGAAATAATTTTAGTTTGTTCATATGTTTCGTTAAATTAATTTTCAGATTTCAAAATAGAAGTTTAATTAGTTGTTTTCATGTTTATTTCATGTTTGTATTATTGTTTAAGTAAGTATTTGTTAGTTTGATGTTTGTTAGATTCAAATTGAAATTTAATCAACTATTTCTTCAATTTGTTTCATGTGTTTATGTATTGTTAGAAATTGTTAATATTGTTAAGTTCAAGTTTAAGTTCATAATTGTTTCTTCGTCGATCTTGTTATTTGTTTAAAGAATTTAGTTGTATTAAAGGAATATATTGTTTTAATCGTTTAATCCGTCATGTTTGTTGTCTTAAAATAGATTCATTCATGTTCATACTTTGTTTGGATGATCTTGAATCCGAATTTTGTATAGTTTGATTTCTTGTTTACCATTTATGATTATTGCTTGAATTGTTCTCATAATCTTGTTTAAAGTTTAATATAAGAATTGTTTGTTGTAATGTTGTTAGAGTTGATTTTAAGTTCAATATGATTGAATTTAGAAATCTTCATACTTTGTTTGTTGTTGTTGTTGAATCCGAAAATAGGATTGTTTGTTGCTAAAATATTGTTCAATCAAATTTTAGTTGTTCTTGGTTGTTCAATTTGTGTTCATATGATTTGTTGTTGAAATGTTGTTAAAATCATGTTCATGTGATATTGTTGTTATGATGTTCATCCGTGTTCATATTGTTGTTTGAACATTGTTAGAAATTGATCATATTGTCTATATTTTGGTTAAGTTTGATTAATTGATGTGTTATAGCTGATGGGTAGTTTGGTAAATTTGTAATACGTTCAGGGGTAGTTTGGTAATTTCAGTAAGATCGGAAGGGGTAGTTTAGGAATTGTACATTTTGTAATTGTTTATTTGAAGCATGGGGGACAAAATGAAATGGGGTGGGTTGTGATATGATTATTTAATATAAAGGGGGGACAAGATTTAAATTAAAGGGGAATCTTGTATTATTTTAAATAAAGCATGGGGGACAAAATATAATGGGGTGGTGTGATATATTTATTTAATGTAATGGGGATGAGTGGGAAGATAATGAGTTTGGTAGAGAAAGGGATTGATTTTAATTGATTTATGGGATGGGATATATATATGTGAAGTCTTGAACACAAGAGGAGAAAAAATACAGACAGAGAAAAAAGAGAGATTAAAAAAAAAGGAGCTGAACATTTATTCCGAAAAAACATTCAAACTCTCAAGAAAAGAAAAACATACAAAGAGAAAATAAAATAAAAAAGTTGAAAATTAGAAGAGAAAGTAGTACACACCTGATAAATATTCTGGTATACAGGTGTAGAAATTAAGGGTTGAAGATTAAATAGCCTTTCAAAAATCTGAAAATTTCCCTTGGTTTCTGTCCATTATTTTCGGCATTCCTGGATTTTATTTTGAATTTTTCAAAGCTGTCACTGGGATTTTCGTTGACTGGTTATTGCTGGTTATTGTTGCTGTTGCTGTGTTACGTATTACGTTGCTGACTTTCTTCTTCTTATATTGACAATATCAGGTACACAACTGTAATTTTGGCATTTTGTAAGCTGAAATGAAGAATGGAGTGTTAAATTTTTAATTTAGTTTAATTTAATTCTTTGTATTGTATTTAGGTTATTCATGTATTATTATTCCGTAAATCACTGTCATCGGCATAACTAGGCATATTATAGCGACATATTAAATAACGCCTTTACCAGATTATTAGGAAATATATTTAAACCTGATTATTAATTAAAATTGTTTAAATAAAAAAAATAGAAGAAATAACGTAAAAATGGCGTTATTGAATCAGTTTGGAAAAAATTAACTAAGTTCCTTATTCATAAGGTTTTTCGTCAACGATAAGTTAATCCGAATCATGTAGTCAATTTCAGTTATAACATGAATTAGTTTGCGAACAAGTATTAGGACATGATGAATTAGAACAAAGTTAGTTAATGTTAAATTGTTTAAATTTTTAGAAATATGATTTAGTACTCAAGTTTTTATTTTTATTTCTTTCAACTTTCAGTATTTGTAAATAATTAGTTTCAATAAGCTTAAGTCTTACTAACAATTTGAATTTTAATCCTACTATGGGATAATTAGTTTTTTTTTATTTTTATTTTTTACTATTCGATAATTCCATGTTGTATTTATGATTATAATTTTATTACTTTCTGTTAATATTTGTTTTTCTTTTCTATTTAATATGTCATTTTCAAGAATGAAGATATTGATTTTATATTTATAAAAAACTTAGTAATAATAAAAAGGTAGTCATTAAAGGATTTTATTAAAGGATTTCGCTAAAAATAAATAGATGTAAATAATACAAATTTATAGGATTCTCCAATCTCATTTATTTATTTAATTATTTAAAAAAAATTACTTAGAATTTGGGATGGATTGTTTAGTGAATTTCACTTCCTTCCCCAAAGATAATGACGCGTTAGACTCTTTAGGCGCGATTTAATTAATTTTACCTTCTTAAACTCGGATGCGCATTTCATGCGACCCAAATCTAAATCCTAAAACATCAAATAAAATATGTTCCGTATTGTGGGTGCATTTCATGTGACACAATCCAAAGATATGTTTTAAGCGATGTTCACATTCCTAAAAAATAATAATTATAATAATAAAGCGGTAAAAGATAAAATTTGCACATGGTTCATAATTGTATTAAAAATCAGATAAATAAGCCGAATATAACAGTTGAGCGACCGTGCTAGAACCACGGAACTCGGGAATGCCTAACACCTTCTCCCGGGTTAACAGAATTCCTTATCCGGATTTCTGGTACGCAGACTGTAATATAGAGTCATTCTTTTCCTCGATTCGGGATTAAAATTGGTGACTTGGGACACCCTAAATCTCCCAAGTGGCGACTCTGAAATAAATAAACCAATCCCGTTTTGATTGTCCTTTAATTGGAAAAACTCCCTACGCACCTCGCGGTGCGGAAAAAGGAGGTGTGACAGCTCTGGCGACTCCGCTGGGGACTTAACCCAGAACCAGTGGTTCAGGGTTAGAAATTCGAGCTCATATAAATTGTTATATTTGGTTTTATCTGATTTTTACATGTTTGAGCCTAATGTGCTAAATGCTGCTTTTACCGCTTTGATATTACGTGAACTGTGTATAAACTGTGCCGAAACCCATCTCCTCTCTGAGTCTTCTAAATCATGAAGAAGGGTGTACTTCGTACGACTTCTTTTCTGTATAGTGTAAAATCCCAATTTAGAACGAGGTTCGGACAAGTTGCTAAGCCGGTGAAGCTTCTGTATTCCCGGTACGCTACCCCCCCTCGGCTCGAGCTGTCCGCTCGGGTAAGCCAGGTCTAGAACAAACACCCAGGTTCTGAACCTAGTATAACAAAGCCACATGCCGGATCCCTAGTAGGAACGTTTGTTTGCATCACGTGCATCTGACTTTGGAGGCTCAACACAGGGGTTGGGTCTGTCTAGGACAGGTGCACCAAAAATGAAAATGACCATCCTGATGCATCTTATTTGTTTTATGTGCATTTATTTGCTCGGTCTTGCATGTTGACCGGCTTCTGAGTCTCGGGAGTGTAAAGAATAAAATAAAATAAAAATAGCAAGTGGAAAGTTAGATGATTAATTTAGAAAAATCAGTGTACAAGTACTGTCGAAATGCTGCCGATTTTTTTTTTAAAAAAAAAAACATATATATTTTTACTTTTAATTGTTTGTTTGCTTAGAAAGCAGAAAGTGTGTAGTAATAAGTCTTTTATTTTAATTTGCTTTATTTTCAAAAAAAAAAAAAGGAAAATAGTTTTTTTTTTGCTATAAAAGAAAAAGGAAAAATTTGTTTGTTTTCAAAAATTAGTTAGTTTATAACCCGAACTACGCGGGTTTGATTTTCACCGGATGTGAGATACGTAGGCAACCCTCATCGGGTCCAACCCCCCCATTTTGCTAAAATAGCCAATAAAAAAGAAAAAGAAATAATAATAATAAAAAAAAATATGTCAAATTTTTAAGAGGTCGGGTGACGCTGTTTTATCAAGACATAGCTGAATGTTCCCGAAAGGGACGCCGGAAGGCTGACTTTGCATAAACAGCCACCTTTGGGTCATTTTAGGATTTTGATCCAGTTGACCCACTCAGCCTTAAAAATCCTCGTCCCCGAGGCGCTGAAGGGCCGTGTTTGCAACACCAGGTTTTTTTTGTAATTTTGAAAAGAAAAAGAAAAACAAAGAGTCAACAGTCAGGTGAATACCGTTTGAATTTTGTCATAATAAGCCGAGCCAGCTTCGGCCTCGTCTTAAACCGTTCTTGCCGAAATAGCCTTAGAGTATCTTTCAGTTGTCGAAAGGTTATTTTCGTAAAAGAATGGACAAGTTTGTAAAGTGTCAAAATAATCCTCCCCGGCCTCAAAATTCATGTGAAAATTGGAAGGGGCCACATTTGCAAAAATAACTGTTTGGTTGCATTTGTCGAACAGAGAAAGGGAGCTAGCCTTTTGTTTTTGAGTTTATAAATCTCTTGATTAGAATAATGTGGTTTGCCTGAGTTTCAAGTTTGTAGGTCATCTTCAAACCTTTGAAACTCAGTTTGTTCTAATATGAAAATTGAAAAATGTTTACTATTGTTTATATTTTATTGGTCCGAACTACGCAAGGTCTGATTCATGCGGGGACATGATACGTAGGCAATCTCCATAAGATTCGACCACCACTAAAAAAAAAAAATAATAATAATAATAAAAAGAATAAATAAATAAAGGAAAGTGTGGGAAATTTTCGGAGGGGCACAATTGTATCTCTGATATATGATTGTCTGTCAAATGCCCTAACACTAACGTTGATGGCTTCCCTTTGTTGTGTTCATATATAGAAAAGTGGTTGGTTGTGGTAGCTCTTCCCTGCAAAGCAAAATCAAAGAACAATGGCTCAGAACTGCAGAACCGAGTGGGTCGGTATCGATGACCGACAACAATTGGTCGAACGGAATAACAGGTTGGTAGAGGAAGTGAAAATGCTGAGACAACATGTGACAGATATGTATCAGGCATGGATAACTGGAAAAGCACCACCCCTTCCACCGCCAAGCCTCTTGAACTCTGTCATTTCCCAAGCACCCAACACCATAATGGAAGATCCCCCATACTCTCCATCTCAACCCACTTATGGCACCTTTCCCAGCTACCCGAGTAGCTCCATCACTCCTCAATACTTCTCCGCTCCCCAACACCACTTCTTTCCCCGCCATACTTCACTTTCCAGGCACCCTGCTCCACAAAATGCCTACCCACCTACACAAGCCTACCAAAAGCCACCTGGATCAGGTTTCCGGCCCTGTCAACATGCAAGAATGAAGAGGCTGCTGAAACGAGGAAAGACTCTCACCCCCATCGGGGTATCTTATGTCAGTCTGTTTGAAAGGCTAAGGCATGCTGGCTCGATTGAGCCACTCACCGCATGTACTCTAAATCCACTTGCAAGGAGCTTTGATCCGGCAGCGCGATGCGCCTACCACTCCAATGTCATAGGGCACAACATTGAGAGCTGTCATAGTTGGAGAAGGGAAGTAGAGAAAATGATCCGAGAAGGGCGGGTTGTGATTAATAACAGTGACATGGAGCACTCGAACCCCCTCGAGAACTTGCCGACGGAGGTTGATGAGATTGAAGCTGGTAATGGTCTCGGCAGTATTGATGCAAAGCTCAGTGGCTAAAATGCCAATTTTGATAAAGTGGGAGGACGTTTCGTTCCTTGGTCAGCAAGAGAGAAGCTTGTGGTGGCTCATTTTGTTGTCATTTCTGTTGTTCGGATTATTAGGGTTATAAGTCGGATGTTGTCTTGTCCAGTTTGTTTTAGGATTTTGTTCTGGATTGTTTTGTTTGTTTTGTTATTTAAACCATTTCACCGGTAGTCTAATACAAAATCCGGTCTTTTATTATTTCCAGTCATCTTTTTGTTTAGTCCTTTTATCATTTTTGTTCAATGCCGATTCTAGGGACATGACATGCGCACCCAGTTTGGGCCTAGTCTTAAAAGTTAATCATAAAACCCTGAGAAGGTGATCAAAGCATTTAAAGGAAATAAGAACGGTTTGAGATTATTTGGAGCCCGAGTCATGTGGAACTGGGGCAAACACAAAGAAAACCGTTAAATAAAGATTCGCCTAAATTGGCATGAGGGTCGTTCATAATAAAAGAGAATGAGAGTGTCGCCCAACGGTGCTTTAGAAGTGACAAATGAACAAACATATGTTTAACATAATTGTCAAGCCCAGCACCGTCGGAAGAGACTATAAATCTATTGTTTGTTGTGTTGTTTGCATTTGGCATGTTTTGAAGACTGGAATGACGAAGGCATTTTGTTCTGCTACCTAAACACTTTATCCTTCGTTACCCCTTTTTGAGCCTTACTTATTTTTCTTTCATACCCCTCGTTCGGAATCAGTAAAAAACGACTAGAAAACGCGAGCATGGCATGAAAACATAAAAAAAAAGAAGAAGAAAAGAAAACAACAAAACGAAAAAGAAAAGAAAAGAAAAATGGTAACAAAAAAAAACACAAAAGAAAGTCAAATGAAAAAAGAGGAATTGGGAACTACGTTTGACCTGATTCCTCAAAGAGGATACGTAGGCGCTTCACGGCTCGGTCATAGTTTTGAAAAAAATATAAATCAATCAAGTAAAATATCCCCAAGCAAGAAACTGGGGCAAAAGTTGCGTTTGTGGTAAATAAATCTAGTTCCGAAAGTTGTAACTAATAACCCAGAATTAATGCATTTTTGAGCCTTTAATACCCTTTTTTTTCTAGCCCTATCCAAAACCCACATTACGGTCCAAAGAAAGACCTTCTGACCAGTCTTCAAAAGATGCCAAGTCAGACAAATGAGAGTCTTACCGGCGAACATAACATTCTGTTCCACAGCAGAAAGGACTCTAATCTCCAGCAGAGAGAGTCATACCGGCAACACTCCAAATCCCCAGGCTGGAAAGTGATACAAATGAGAGAGTCTTATCGGTGAAAACCTTCACAGGCACCATAAGGCGATGAAAGCTGAGAGAAGAACAAAAAATGAGAGAGACTTGATAGTGAAAACCCTTCGGGCACTACAAGTCGAATAAGATTAAGAATCCAATGGGGAATCGCCAATTGAAGATCTTGAAAGATGATTGACGGTAGAGGATAGGCCACATACGTATGTCATGGCCATTAGAGTCGGTATCTGCGTTTGATAGGTTTTTATTTATAGTTTCTTTTGTAAAAGAGTCATCATTTCCTTTGTCTTTTGTTTTGTATCTTTTATCTTTCTCCTTTCATAAAAAATTTTCCCCAATAGAGTCTGTCCGGTCAGAACAAGTATGAAATGACTTCAAAATATGTCATCAGCTTCCCAATTATACAAAATGAGATCTGACTAGTGCATCCAAATGGTGTAGTCAGCGAGGAACAAGCGCGAGGCCAGTGTCAAGAAAATATCCCCAGCAAAAGGGAATTGACAAAAGGATTGACGAGTGTCAAAAGGGATATCCTTGCCAAAACCAAAGTTATAAACCTCAAGGCCAAAGCCCGTGGGCAAATCAAGGAGAGCAATGAGCATGATTTGGGAAATTCATACTAGGACTAAAAGGTCGGGGAAATGCCAGCTTCCGAGCTATGTCACAAAAGAAGACGGATATCCCCAGCAGGAAGGGATTATCCCCAGCACATAATATCATCCCCAACAAGCTGTGGAACGCAGAGCAAGGAAGGAGAAAGGGAAAAGCCATCCCAGTAGGGGTATCACAACCAATCACCATGTTTTAAACTAACAAATTTTGTTTGATTTGAAACAGGTAAAGGAAATGGCATTGATGCCAGAAATGCATGCCGCAAGGGATATTATCAAACTGGGGCAGAAAATTTTCCTTCCGCTTAGAAAATTTTCTGGAAGTCAGGTACCCATGCGGGAAAGAATAAAGATAACGCCAGTCTCAAGGGAAGTGGTCTTAGAACCAGTGTTGCCCCCAACATAATAAGTTCTATGGAGGAAGTTGTTCCCCAGCAAAGGGATGAAACTTGAGCTCAGTGAAGCACTAGTTCTGAAAGAATCAGAATCCCCCAACAGTGTTATCCTCGACAGCGTTATCCCCAGCTGATAACATTTTACCCCCCAACAGGTAAGTAAATAATTCCCCAACAGTGTTATCCCCAGCAAGTATTCGAGGTAAGACATTTTCAAGTCTTAAGGATATTTTGGGTTCATCCTCCCTCGAATAGGATATTTTGGGTTCATCCGCCCTCGAATAGGATATTTTGGGTTCATCCGCCCTCGAATAGGATATTTTGGGTTCATCCGCCCTCGAATAGGATATTTTGGGTTCATCCGCCCTCGAATAGGATATTTTGGGTTCATCCTCCCTCGAATAGGATATTTTGGGTTCATCCGCCCTCGAATAGGATATTTTGGGTTCATCCGCCCTCGAATAGGATATTTTGGGTTCATCCGCCCTCGAATAGGATATTTTGGGTTCATCCGCCCTCGAATAGGATATTTTGGGTTCATCCGCCCTCGAATAGGATATTTTGGGTTCATCCGCCCTCGAATAGGATATTTTGGGTTCATCCGCCCTCGAATAGGATATTTTGGGTTCATCCGCCCTCGAATAGGATATTTTGGGTTCATCCGCCCTCGAATAGGATATTTTGGGTTCATCCGCCCTCGAATAGGATATTTTGGGTTCATCCACCCTCGAATAGGATATTTTGGGTTCATCCGCCCTCGAATAGGATATTTTGGGTTCATCCGCCCTCGAATAAGATATTTTGGGTTCATCCGCCCTCGAATAGGATATTTTGGGTTCATCCGCCCTCGAATAGGATATTTTGGGTTCATCCGCCCTCGAATAGGATATTTTGGGTTCATCCGCCCTCGAATAGGATATTTTGGGTTCATCCGCCCTCGAATAGGATATTTTGGGTTCATCCGCCCTCGAATAGGATATTTTGGGTTCATCCGCCCTCGAATAGGATATTTTGGGTTCATCCGCCCTCGAATAGGATATTTTGGGTTCATCCACCCTCGAATAGGATATTTTGGGTTCATCCGCCCTCGAATAGGATATTTTGGGTTCATCCTCCCTCGAATAGGATATTTTGGGTTCATCCGCCCTCGAATAGGATATTTTGGGTTCATCCGCCCTCGAATAGGATATTTTGGGTTCATCCGCCCTCGAATAGGATATTTTGGGTTCATCCGCCCTCGAATAGGATATTTTGGGTTCATCCGCCCTCGAATAGGATTTTATTTTCAAAGTTGTTGTTGAAGCCAGGCGCCCACCTAAATAACGAGAGGAATACTTTTCTTGTCTGTCCATTGCATATTTTAGGCGCCCACCTGTATAACAAGGGAATACATTCCACGCCTTTGCCAATAGGGGACGCACTTCCTAAGTCTAGTTCTGCCAATAAGAGACGCACTTCCTAAGTTAGTTTCACCCATAGGAGACGCATTTCCTCCTAAGTTTAGTTTTACCCATAGGAGACGCATTTCCTCCTAAGTTTAGTTTACCCATAGGAGACACATTTCCTCCTAAATTTACTTTTACCCATAGGAGACGCATTTCCTCCTAAGTTTAGTTTACCCATAGGAGACGCATTTCCTCCTAAGTTTACTTTTACCCATAGGAGACGCATTTCCTCCTAAGTTAGCATTGAAGTTGGGAGCCCGCCCATATAACAGAGGCATACATTTCTGTCTTAATACTTTCTGTTCTAGGTCGCCCACCAGTAAAATGCGGGAATACTTTCTGTTCTAGGTCGCCCACCAGTAAAATGCGGGAATACATTTCAGTTCTAGGTCGCCCACCAGTAAAATGCGGGAATACTTTCTGTTCTAGGTCGCCCACCAGTAAAATGCGGGAATACATTTCAGTTCTAGGTCGCCCACCAGTAAAATGCGGGAATACATTTCAGTTCTAGGTCGCCCACCAGTAGAATGCGGGAATACTTTTAAGTTCTAGGTCGCCCACCAGTATAATGCGGGAATACATTTCAGTTCTAGGTCGCCCACCAGTAAAATGCGGGAATACATTTCAGTTCTAGGTCGCCCACCAGTAAAATGCGGGAATACTTTCTGTTCTAGGTCGCCCACCAGTAAAATGCGGGAATACATTTCAGTTCTAGGTCGCCCACCAGTAAAATGCGGGAATACATTTCAGTTCTAGGTCGCCCACCAGTAGAATGCGGGAATACTTTTAAGTTCTAGGTCGCCCACCAGTATAATGCGGGAATACTTTTCATGTTCTAGGTCGCCCACCAGTAAAATGCGGGAATACATTTCAGTTCTAGGTCGCCCACCAGTAAAATGCGGGAATACTTTCAGTTCTAGGTCGCCCACCAGTAAAATGCGGGAATACATTTCAGTTCTAGGTCGCCCACCAGTAAAATGCGGGAATACTTTCTGTTCTAGGTCGCCCACCAGTAAAATGCGGGAATACATTTCAGTTCTAGGTCGCCCACCAGTAAAATGCGGGAATACATTTAAGTTCTAGGTCGCCCACCAGTATAATGCGAGAATACTTTTAAGTTCTAGGTCGCCCACCAGTATAATGCGGGAATACATTTCATGTTCTAGGTCGCCCACCAGTAAAATGCGGGAATACATTTCAGTTCTAGGTCGCCCACCAGTAAAATGCGGGAATACTTTATGTTCTAGGTCGCCCACCAGTAAAATGCGGGAATACTTTTAAGTTCTAGGTCGCCCACCAGTATAATGCGGGAATACATTTCATGTTCTAGGTCGCCCACAAGTAAAATGCGGGAATACATTTCAGTTCTAGGTCGCCCACCAGTAAAATGCAGGAATACTTTATGTTCTAGGTCGCCCACCAGTAAAATGCGGGAATACTTTATGTTCTAGGTCGCCCACCAGTAAAATGCGGGAATACTTTCTGTTCTAGGTCGCCCACCAGTAAAATGCGGGAATACATTTCAGTTCTAGGTCGCCCACCAGTAAAATGTGGGAATACATTTCAGTTCTAGGTCGCCCACCAGTAAAATGCGGGAATACATTCATGTTCTAGGTAGCCCACCAGTAAAATGCGGGAATACTTTCAGCTCTAGGTCGCCCACCAGTATAATGCGGGCATACATTTCATAATTTTGCATTGAAGCAACTTTTTAGTCTTGTATTACAAATTTTGGAATCAGTAACCCCACCAGAAGGCGGAAGGTTACAACATGAATCCCCAGCAGTAAACAATAAAATCCCCAGCACCGGGAAGCGGAAGGTTGCAACAAGAGGTCCCAGCATAAACTCAAGTCCATGTGTCAAAAGGAAGAAAAGCATCGGAAGAAAAGCACCGGAGGAAACACAAGCCGACAAGAAAGCAAGGCAACAAGAACAAATTTTGGTCTAGCCTAGCTTCTTGTTTTCTTTTAAGCACGGTGTAACAAGGAGATCGGTAAGCAGTGATAACAGCATGCAACAGCAGTAACATCGCAGTCCCACGGTAGTCCCAGCTACCAAAAACTTCCCGAACTACATTGACCTGATTCCTGTTTAGCCCAGGATATGTAGGAAACCTTTGAAGCAAAGGTTCGGTCAAATCTTTTTCAAAAAATGCTTCAACGGAGTACTCGGATGGGCAAAAATCGCTCGCTTTATCTTTGCACGAAAACCCTTCGTGTCTCCGGGCAAAGAGGGGCAGCTGTAAGCACGTGATTTTTGCCCTATATGAGAATTACTCCCAAAAAATTCAAAAATAAAATGATTTTTCTTTGGTGTGCAATTTTGTGATATTTTGTGATATTTTGAATAATTATTTGTATTTGTCTGTGCGTGTTTATTTGCTAAATTAATAAAAAATACAAAAATATGTCACATTTTGCATGTAGGATTTAATTCTATAATTGTTACTAATTAAATTTGTTTACAAAAAATGAAAATTACAAAAATAGGCATCTTTTGCATTTTTAGCATTTAATGTCCAAATATACAATTTTATGCTTAATTATTACTTAATTGTGCGTTAATTGTTATTTGGAGTTAATTTGCACTTTTATAACTTAATTTAGTTCTTAATAATAGTTTAAGTATTTTTATAATTTAGTTTTAGAGAAATAAAAGAAGAAAAGAGAGCGAAAATATAAAGAAAGTCGGAATTGGGCCTCTTCTTCGATTTCAAGCCATAGGCCCAAAAAATGGCTCAATCTTCCCTACGACCCAGTCCATTTCGAACTGGGTCGACCCAGTCCATAACCCAACATCTTATTATCTTACAAACAACACAAAACAAAAAAAAGAGAGAAGAAAACCCTAAAAATCTAAACAATCCGCCCCCCCCTCTCCTATCTTCTTCTTCTTCCTCAAGCTCACATCCCTTCCAACCATGGCTGCCCCTCTCCCATTCCCTTCATCCCCACATCACACTCACACACACACTCACCAAACACATCCAAGCTGACCTCCCATGAATGACCTCAAGAACCTAAGCGACCAAAGCTTCATCGAGCTGCTTCATCTTCCAGTCCAAACGTGTTGCGGACTGCTGCTGCCATGGTTGCCATTAACGCTGCTTCAAGCTCGAGTTTTCTGCTTGCTGCGTCGACCACCTTCCTTCTCCTCGACGAACAGCTGCTACTGCCCGTCGAACCCACGCGAACGCCACCCAAACCAGTCCGGCAATCCCCCGAGCTACTGCTGTCCGCCATAGCTTTCCTCCTCGTCGAGCAGCTGCTCGACGTCCAGTCGTCCCCAGCTGCGGACTGCTGCTCCTTCCTCTCCATCTTCTTCGTTTATTCGTCGTTGTTTCGAATCGGTTAGTTGGTTTATGTTTTCAAATTTCGTCCATATTTTTTTGTTGTTCGTTGTTTTTCGGATTCAAAATCGATAAATGATTCAATGTTTGTTTTGTTTGTCCGTAGTTGAAATAATTTTAGTTTGTTCATATGTTTCGTTAAATTAATTTTCAGATTTCAAAATAGAAGTTTAATTAGTTGTTTTCATGTTTATTTCATGTTTGTATTATTGTTTAAGTAAGTATTTGTTAGTTTGATGTTTGTTAGATTCAAATTGAAATTTAATCAACTATTTCTTCAATTTGTTTCATGTGTTTATGTATTGTTAGAAATTGTTAATATTGTTAAGTTCAAGTTTAAGTTCATAATTGTTTCTTCGTCGATCTTGTTATTTGTTTAAAGAATTTAGTTGTATTAAAGGAATATATTGTTTTAATCGTTTAATCCGTCATGTTTGTTGTCTTAAAATAGATTCATTCATGTTCATACTTTGTTTGGATGATCTTGAATCCGAATTTTGTATAGTTTGATTTCTTGTTTACCATTTATGATTATTGCTTGAATTGTTCTCATAATCTTGTTTAAAGTTTAATATAAGAATTGTTTGTTGTAATGTTGTTAGAGTTGATTTTAAGTTCAATATGATTGAATTTAGAAATCTTCATACTTTGTTTGTTGTTGTTGTTGAATCCGAAAATAGGATTGTTTGTTGCTAAAATATTGTTCAATCAAATTTTAGTTGTTCTTGGTTGTTCAATTTGTGTTTCATATGATTTGTTGTTGAAATGTTGTTAAAATCATGTTCATGTGATATTGTTGTTATGATGTTCATCCGTGTTCATATTGTTGTTTGAACATTGTTAGAAATTGATCATATTGTCTATATTTTGGTTAAGTTTGATTAATTGATGTGTTATAGCTGATGGGTAGTTTGGTAAATTTGTAATACGTTCAGGGGTAGTTTGGTAATTTCAGTAAGATCGGAAGGGGTAGTTTAGGAATTGTACATTTTGTAATTGTTTATTTGAAGCATGGGGGACAAAATGAAATGGGGTGGGTTGTGATATGATTATTTAATATAAAGGGGGGACAAGATTTAAATTAAAGGGGAATCTTGTATTATTTTAAATAAAGCATGGGGGACAAAATATAATGGGGTGGTGTGATATATTTATTTAATGTAATGGGGATGAGTGGGAAGATAATGGGTTTGGTAGAGAAAGGGATTGATTTTAATTGATTTATGGGATGGGATATATATATGTGAAGTCTTGAACACAAGAGGAGAAAAAATACAGACAGAGAAAAAAGAGAGATTAAAAAAAAAGGAGCTGAACATTTATTCCGAAAAAACATTCAAACTCTCAAGAAAAGAAAAACATACAAAGAGAAAATAAAAAAAAAAGTTGAAAATTAGAAGAGAAAGTAGTACACACCTGATAAATATTCTGGTATACAGGTGTAGAAATTAAGGGTTGAAGATTAAATAGCCTTTCAAAAATCTGAAAATTTCCCTTGGTTTCTGTCCATTATTTTCGGCATTCCTGGATTTTATTTTGAATTTTTCAAAGCTGTCACTGGGATTTTCGTTGACTGGTTATTGCTGGTTATTGTTGCTGTTGCTGTGTTACGTATTACGTTGCTGACTTTCTTCTTCTTATATTGACAATATCAGGTACACAACTGTAATTTTGGCATTTTGTAAGCTGAAATGAAGAATGGAGTGTTAAATTTTTAATTTAGTTTAATTTAATTCTTTGTATTGTATTTAGGTTATTCATGTATTATTATTCCGTAAATCACTGTCATCGGCATAACTAGGCATATTATAGCGACATATTAAATAACGCCTTTACCAGATTATTAGGAAATATATTTAAAACTGATTATTAATTAAAATTGTTTAAATAAAAAAAAATAGAAGAAATAACGTAAAAATGGCGTTATTGAATCAGTTTGGAAAAAATTAACTAAGTTCCTTATTCATAAGGTTTTTCGTCAACGATAAGTTAATCCGAATCATGTAGTCAATTTCAGTTATAACATGAATTAGTTTGCGAACAAGTATTAGGACATGATGAATTAGAACAAAGTTAGTTAATGTTAAATTGTTTAAATTTTTAGAAATATGATTTAGTACTCAAGTTTTTATTTTTATTTCTTTCAACTTTCAGTATTTGTAAATAATTAGTTTCAATAAGCTTAAGTCTTACTAACAATTTGAATTTTAATCCTACTATGGGATAATTAGTTTTTTTTATTTTTATTTTTTACTATTCGATAATTCCATGTTGTATTTATGATTATAATTTTATTACTTTCTGTTAATATTTGTTTTTCTCTTCTATTTAATATGTCATTTTCAAGAATGAAGATATTGATTTTATATTTATAAAAAACTTAGTAATAATAAAAAGGTAGTCATTAAAGGATTTTATTAAAGGATTTCGCTAAAAATAAATAGATGTAAATAATACAAATTTATAGGATTCTCCAATCTCATTTATTCATTTATTATTTAAAAAAAATTACTTAGAATTTGGGATGGATTGTTTAGTGAATTTCACTTCCTTCCCCAAAGATAATGACGCGTTAGACTCTTTAGGCGCGATTTAATTAATTTTACCTTCTTAAACTCGGATGCGCATTTCATGCGACCCAAATCTAAATCCTAAAACATCAAATAAAATATGTTCCGTATTGTGGGTGCATTTCATGTGACACAATCCAAAGATATGTTTTAAGCGATGTTCACATTCCTAAAAAATAATAATTATAATAATAAAGCGGTAAAAGATAAAATTTGCACATGGTTCATAATTGTATTAAAAATCAGATAAATAAGCCGAATATAACAGTTGAGCGACCGTGCTAGAACCACGGAACTCGGGAATGCCTAACACCTTCTCCCGGGTTAACAGAATTCCTTATCCGGATTTCTGGTACGCAGACTGTAATATAGAGTCATTCTTTTCCTCGATCCGGGATTAAAATTGGTGACTTGGGACACCCTAAATCTCCCAAGTGGCGACTCTGAAATGAATAAATAAATCCCGTTTTGATTGTCCTTTAATTGGAAAAACTCCCTACGCACCTCGCGGCGCGGAAAAAGGAGGTGTGACAGACACCCTTCCTCTTCTTTTGTTCTTGTTATCTGAATCCAGGTACACATACTTAATCGATGTAATTCCATGTTTGAAGTTGATATTTGAAGCATGAATACACACCTGGAGAAGTTGAAGCTATAAACTAAAATTTTTTATTTGATTGTACTTAAGCCATTTTGTGTATCATTAATTTGTAATTCCTTCCAAGGAACTGTATAATTTAGCTTATGAACTCCCTAGGTAAGTCCTTAGAGGGATATGATGCTAGAAATCACCCTGCTTATTGCAGTCGTTTGTAAAGATGCATGCCAGACTTGAATCACGTAAATGGACTTCTAATTGTCGTAACAGTCTAATCTCAGTATGCAAATGGTTCAAATTAGGACTAAAACTTGATCTCAAAGTTCTTTCATGACAGCAGATAGCATATTTTAAATTTACAATAGACTGTTAAATGAAACAATATCATTTTATCTTCCAGTTTTGCAAACTCACAAATAGGCGTGAAAACAAGCAATTAGGCTAATATCGGGATAAGGACTGCCCAAGCCCAGTATAATACCCTATGCGTTGGACCCAAGCCCACGTTTTGGCAAACCGATGGCCCATACGTGCATTTGTATTCAGAACCTTATAAATTTTGTCTTTTGTTTGGAGTTCGACTACAACAACTTTAAGTATGTAATGAGACTAGGATCTTTTTCTCTCTTTCATTCTAGAGACGGTCAAAAATAGAAGAACGTAGTCGCTTTAAGATATCCTTTAGAAATAAAAAATGAGATGAGCCTCGCCAAATGAAAATACGAAATTGCGGGGCCCTCAGTAAAGGTTTGCTTTAAAATTGCTTAGGCTTCGTGATGGACCGTTTTAGCAAAATTTCACGGCCTTTCTCAGAATAATGACACGCTAGTTGCTTTAGGCGCGTATTTAATAATGTTATCTCCTTAAACTCGGGTGCACATTTATGTGACCCAAATCCAAATCTCAACAAAATCGAAATGTGTCTCTAATCACGGGTACATTGATTGTGACGTGGTCTGAGATGCATTTCCATGACGTTGCAAATTCTTTTTTTAAATAATGAATGACACGAGCCTCGACAAACAAAAATGCACAAGCTACGGGGCCCTCTAAATGTATATATATTAAAACACTTAGAATTCGGGACAGGCTGTTTAGCGAGTTTTACGGCCTTCCCCAAAATAACAATACGCTAGTTGCGTTAGGCACGCCTTTAATAATTTATTTTCCTTAACTTGGGTGCACATTTATGTGACCTAAATCCAAATCTCAACCGAGTCGAGATATGTCAACAACCACGGGTGCATTGATGTAACGTGGTTCGAGATATGTTTTCACGACGTTGCAATTCTCGTAAAATATAATAATGAAAGCAGTAAAAAGTTAAAATTTGCACATAAGTTCATATTTGTATAAAATCAGATTAATCAAGCCGAATATAACAGTTGAGCGACCGTGCTAGAACCACGGAACTCGGGAATGCCTAACACCTTCTCCCGGGTTAACAGAATTCCTTATCCAGATTTCTGATACGCAGACTGTAATATAGAGTCATTCTTTTTCCTCGATTCGGGATTAAAATTGGTGACTTGGGACACCCTAAAACCTCCCAAGTGGAGACTCTGAAACAAACAAATAAATCTCGTTTCGATTGTCCTTTAATTGGAAAAAACTCCCTTGTACCCTCGTGGGTATGGAAAAAGGAGGTGTGACATCATTTTATAGTCTAGAAACTTGACAACCACGAATTTCTTCAAGCATGTATCTTCCGTCTTGTACTTCTTCTCAAGTGCGTCCCATAATTCTTTCGAAGTATTCATCGCGTTGTACACATTGTACAAGTCATCCTCTAAAGCGCTTAAGATATAACCTTTACAAAGAAAATCTGTCTGCTTCCACGCCTCAACAATCATGAACTTCTCATTGTCCGGCATGTCCGCAACAGGCACTGGAGGCTCTTCACTTGTGAATTTCTGCATACCAAGTGTGGTAAGCCAGAAGAATACCCTTTGCTACCATCCTTTGAAGTTGGCTCCAGAAAATTTTTTCTCGGCAGGAGGAACAACAGTGTGGCTTGACGAGGCTACCGTCGTTGCAGCAACAGTCGCAGAAGGATTTTCATTATCAATTGTCATTTCTCACTGTCAACAACAGAAGAGTTTAATTAATGGAAAAATCAGAACAGTAAACAATACCGTACTCAATAAACAGTACGTATGATAAATAAAAACCGAAGTTTTTATATACTGTTTCACAGAAAACGATGAAGTTTTTATGTTCTTCAAATCATTTCTGAATTTCAATACTCTGATGAAGTTTTTATATCTTCAAATCAGAATAGTAAGATTCAGAAGGAGTAGAAAACCACACAGATTTTAATCTCCACAAACAGAATAAAGAATATAATATAATAAGTTCCTTAAGATTGTTAACCAAACTGTATTGTTGTAAAATCAATAAAACAATAAACTTTATGAAAAAACAGAAACAGAAAGTTAGTAGAACTAGAACGTCAAAATAAATCCTGAAAACAGTATAGGAATAAATCGAGCCCACCGAATACACAGTGTGTCCTTAAGGAAATTATTCCCCTCAAGTACCCAAGGTTCTGGAATATATCCTCACAGGATAGAGCGATTTAACTCACTAGTGTATTGGTACCAAAAACTCTGGTGATCGACGAACCACTCAATGGTCGTAAAACACACTGGAAAATATTATGCAGAAGATGAAGAAGATAATCAGAAAATTTTGTAAGTAAAAATTCTGGGATTGAAGGAATATTTATAGCCAATTTGGCACTGTTTCTGTAAAGGTTTGCAACCTTTCAGAACAACCATAGCTGTTGGAACAGGTGGGAAAAAATTGCGTCGGGAAAGAAAACGGACCGGACCAGACCGGGTCGCGGGTCATGGATTATTCCGGATTGAATTTTCGTTAATTAATTTAATTAATTAATTAATTAATTGAAAAGAATTTTATCTAAAAGATTAATCAATCAACCTTTGATCAAAGCCGAAGCCGAGCGAGCGACGATGACAGCACGAGGCTTGCCTTCTTCTTAACTCTTTAAGAGTTAAAAGATGAGCTTCTCTATATATGCACAAAGATTTTATTTCCTTCTACCAATGAGGGACAAAGTCCATTAGTAAAGTAACTAATTCAAAATTTCACTTCCCTCCTTTTCTTTTCCCATCATTTTCCATTCACGCCTCTTTTGTTATCAGTAACAAAAACCCAACGCTTCTTCTACTTCATCAACTTCAGTGGCCATCTGAAAAAAATAAATATAACAAGCATTGTAATATTTGCTTGTGAATAGTCGTGAGATTGACACTTGATTCGACATTTTTATTTGTACTAGTGTGCTTTGCTGCTTACTAGTGTCTCCTAGCTAGTCTCCTTAACGTTCATTTGGCAAATGACAACATGCATGTACACGGTACACCCAATACTACAAGAAATTGCATCATTTCAGAGAAGAGGTAAAGAGAGAGTGTGTGTGGGGCTGTGCTTTGTACATCTTCTATTTTTATTATTATAATATTATTTGTAACTATCATATTCGGTTCAACTTGCGCGCATCTTGACTAATTTTACATATATCTGTGACTATCTTTCACCAATAGAAGTACCAAGTAGCTTTGTCCATTAATATTTGAACAAATGAGAAGAAAACACTTATAATTTTGTTTAACTCCATTAAAATTTGAACATAAGACTTCATGATTCTCAACTCACTTAGCTTTGTTGGACAAACATTTTGAGTTGGGGAATTCTATATATAAGCATTGGACAGAGAACAATGATGATCAGGAATTATGTGTACATGTCTAAGCAAAACATAATAGTAATACATTCTTGAATAGAATTTTAGAACGTTACTTTTGTTTTCACAAACTATGCAAAGAAAAAAAATGTGAAAGACATGCCTAGAATGACGCATATAGCTAAGTTATTCGTAGAATCGTAGTGTCATTTGATAATTATGGTCATCTTGGCTTGAAGTATAAATCTAAAATATCAAGAATTTATCAAAACTATTAGCCACAGAAGTAGACAGATAATTAGCCCAATAATCTCCCACTTCTCCTTTCCTAAAAGAGGAACTATATATATTTCACAATCATGAATTCTCCACCTGGATTCTTGTTAACTTCCACGTTCTTGAGATATTCAAAGCTACAATGCCTTATTATTTCTTCAATCATTCCCTTTTCTTCTTCCTCTTTTGAAAAAGGACATCCCAAAAACTCAGCTATTTTCTTGATATTCAGTGAATATTATTTCACTAAAGTAAATATCCCAAAAACGCCTATACGTAAATAAATTTTTCTCAGAGGGAGGGACTGCTGTAAACTAATTAATAGCAAAATGACAAAAGCAAATATATCAATTTCCTCCTCCAGGTTTTGTCCTAAAATTAAAAACATCTACTAGGATTAAATAAAAGTCAGAGACCCTCTGATCTTTCAGCCAAAACAAATGATTGACAGGCCATTATAAAGTATAATAAGCAACTTCCTTCCTATTTACAATATTTTCTTTTTTGTCTACACTTTCGAAAGTTCAATCTGGCCATGCTGGACTATGCTCCGCTCCATGGTTTTTCTTTATCTTTATCATTCTTTTATTGCCATTCCCATCTGTAAAACTGTCTTTACCTTAACTAATTAGTTTATCATCTTCTCGGTCTATTTTCCTTTTTTTCTTTCGTAAGCATTTTGGTTTAGAACATATATCATAAGTATACCACCATATTTAGAGCTTAGGAGATACGAAAACGAAAAGGTTTAGATGCTAGCATATAGGAAATAAGATTTTCAGTGACAAGGTTCAAGTCACCAAATAAGTCATATATAGTTTCTGCGTCGAACTATATGTTGCTATTTTGAGTAGCGACCTGAATTAAACTTGTATTTATTTACTTTTTGTGGCGAGCTTAAGCCCTTATTAGCACTTGTGGCGATTAAGCTCGCCATAAAAGATAAACGACTGCGTAACAAATAAATTTAAACTAGCTCGCCTATCAAAAAGACGCCTAACTAAAATATATTTTGTGCCGCATTGCTTACTTTTTATGGCGAGCTTAGTTGCCATAAAGCTAATAGTAGCTTCTAAGGAGATTAAGCTCGATACAAAAAGTAAATAAATGCGCCACAAATATATTTAAGGAAGGTCGCTACTTATGATGGCGACTTGACACTTGCTTTTGGACATTGTCACTGAAAATTTTATTTCTTGTAAATAGTTGGTGACTTTATTATGACTATTCCGTGGGAGGTGTTTAATGTATAAACTAGGAGGGAATTTGATTTTACACCATATGATCTCATCAACTATATAATTTCATTTAAAGAAAGTGTACGGTATAATGTATTTCCTTTTAAAATTCAATATTAAAGGGAATAAGAAGTTTTTGGATCTTGATTTGTACTCTAGGTGTCAAATGTGTTACTCCAAATGATTATTGATTGTAAGGTTTTGAATTTCCTTCTAAAGACTAAAAGCTTTTGCTCTCTCAACGAGTCAAGATTGCTTCAAACCACTCATTTATATTTTAAATTGTTGTATATAAATAATAAGTAGAAGAAACTATTGAAATAATAATTGAGAGATCAATTTGCTATAGAGACGTCATATCAAACTTTGAATCTAGTCCTCAAATTTGAACGTATCAAAGTTGAGAAATTTATTATAAAATAGTATTGTTAGTAAATGATATAAAAAAATTTCAATATCTCAACATCAAAGGGGATCGTATAAATTGATTAAGAGTATTCTTTTCTCATTTAAAAATGGATTCACAGACGAAACTTTTTATAATATTTTTTCCTTCCTTTGTTAGCCCACTTTGCAAGTTGTTGGTTTCTCTTTCAAGGTTTCAACGACATTTCTCATGAAGCTTCAACGTCAATTTAGTTAGCCATAGGATCGACTACTCTTATGACATGGGATAAAATGTGTCATTTTGAAGAAAGTAATGCTACAACAAATATAGTACTATCTGACTCTACTATCCCTCCCCCCCCCCCTAATTTGTCCTGTGTAGCTCCACCAGAAAAGTGGTAGAGCGCGTCCCTGATAATTGCGTCGTTGTGCCTGGACTTTGAGGGCTCTCAGTCACATGGATAGTTCAATGTGTTCATCGACGCCTTACCCTGAGATGCGGATCATCCAAGGCACATTAGCATTCATAAAAATACAACACGTCACCCACTTGTCACTAATAAGGGTGTGCATAACGCTTCGGGCGAGACTTTGGACTTTACCATTATAGTGAATAATGTAAAGTTTAATTACTTTAATGTGACAACAAATAGTTTTATGACTTTATTGTTATGGAAGGTAAAATTAAGTGGTCGTTCGAGATATTAACTCAGTGTCAGAGTTTACCCGTAAATAACTGAGATCATCTTATAACAGGTTGTTTCATTGCAAGACCTGCGTGGTTGTCAATTTTCCATGATCCCATATAATTCAAGATTGATTTCCTTAACTTTGATGCTTGTAAATGTGTAGAAATTGCAAGTATTCAAATGATTCATCGATATGTTTGCCAATTTAGATATTTATATCGACTCTAAAGTGAAGGTACAGAATCCACTTGATGCAGTGAAGCAAAAACATTGCTACTCTAACACTGGAATCTGACAAATTGGAACTAGTTGCGCTGGATATAAGAAAAACAAGAAATACAAAAGACTGTTATCAGTAAAGGGGATGAATAGCAGTAAATGTAACAGCAACTGTTGTTTACTCCTCGCTTTTCAGAAAACTAGCAAAACTTACATCTCCTGTTATTAGATAGTTTTACACAGCAGACACATGAGTCATGAGGCAGTATAAGTTGTAGCAACCCAACAGAAACAAACACTTCTAGGATGAAGAAACAGCGTAGCAGCAGCTATTGTTTAGCTCCTCGCACACGAAAAACTAGCACAACTTACATCTCTTATTATTACATAATTTTACACTGTAAAAAGCTGAAGATTCATGAGGCACCATCAGTTGTAGACTCCGCGGGAATACTCTTAATAGGTGAACAAGATGAGCGGACTTTGAAAATGCATGCCAAGACTGTGTACCATTCCTACTTAGAGAACTTCTCTCGATCATGTGGAGAAGAATAGTCGATATTTGGACCCTGGGGAATGATTCCATAAGGATTGATGGTCGGATGGCTCCCATAGTAATGCTTTTTGATGTGTTCCATGTTGACAGTACTGCTCATGCCAGGTTTTTGGAAAACGTCTTTTGTGTAATTGAACAGATGTGGAAATTCACGTAGTAGCTTCTTGTTGCACTTGAAGTGGACAGCATACACCTGCAATTATCCAAAACCACTTGGATCAACTCCCTAATCTGGAAGGAAAGGGATTGGACACAACAAAATATCTGTCAAATGCTCATGCAATCATAAAGTTTGATATTCACCAACAAGCTTCTCAACCATATATCGAATATCATGTTCTCTTTTTTCCAAAATTTGGAAAGGGATCTGCTTTATTATTCTTTCTCTCGGTGGAAAAGTCATTGATCATACATCAAGATGAGTGAGATGAAAGTCGATATAACTTATCAACAAAGAGTAAAAAAATAAAAATTGAAGAGAAATTCACTCCATATAATATTGCTAGTCTTAGTCTCTGGTTTTTTTTTCTCCTTAGTGAGTTAGTTCTAACTTCTAATTGACTCACATGCTAATATTATCAATTTAACACTATCATCGGTAAATAGCATATACCATGGAGCTTTATCCTATATATTATTGGTGAGCTTATCCATAAATTGGGTGAACACATACTAGCTCAGCGCATATCGACAGTGTAAACTTAGGGCTATGACAAACCTACAGTTATCTCCATATCAAAGATAGAATAATCTGACAGAACCTAATCTAAGGGTTTAAATGTTTTAGTCTAAAGATTAAACCTTTAATTGCAGCTCTCAATTTTTTCTTAGTTTATGAGTCGCCCTTCGACTTAGCTAGGTCATTTAAGGTAGTAATGGAGTTATGCTTGGAAATCTTGGGTCCTCTCTCAGTGAATGCTAGACGCAATTCCTAGGAAATGGGAGGTCCATTTTTTGACAAATGTGAAGGCCTATTTGTGAATCACCCTAGCAGGGTCGCAGTGTGAGAAGATCCACTGGTTTTAATGATATCAATGTACTTATGAGCGGTTCAGATTGATTGGAGGACAAGTACTGATGTGACCAGCCATCATGGAGGGGTTGATTGCCACACTAGTAAGATTTTGATGTTGCAGTGCATAGGAGGAATTTGAAGCTTTAGCATTCAAAATGAACCCACGGTTAACTTTGGAATATAAACTAGTCTGGGAGTGTTTCATGAGTGTAAACTCAAAGGACTAATTCCCAATCTCTTAGGGTTTACATCGTTTATTCTATGTTTTTTTGGTGGAAAGAAATGTCCCATCCGAAGATTAATACTTCAATTGTAGCTACCAATTCTTTTTCTTACTACGAGTCGGCCTGCTACTTAGCTAGGGAAGTCATGCTTGTAAATCTTGGGTACTTCCGCAGTAAATTATTGAGACAATTCTTAGAAAATGGGAGGTCTATTTTAGACCTATATAATACAAGGGCAAGACTATCGAAGGCCTATTTTTCAAACACCTTCCAAGAGTTCAGCACGACTACATGACAAACATAGGCCTAGGCTTTCATAGATAGCAGGGGCGGCTCAAGCGCCTGTGAGGCCTAAGGCCAAAGTTTAATATGGAGCCTAAGTATTTATAAGAACGTTATAATATATATTTTTATTTAAAATCTATTTTTCTAGCTTTTTGAGATGCAAAGTTGTTAATAATTTTTTTATAATCGATTTTTTCTAATAATTCCTTTTCAATTGATAATATAGCCAAGCCATTTAATCTTTCTCGAGACATTGTTGATCTTAAGTAAAATTTTATCAATTTTAATTTTGAAAAACTTCTTTCTGCTGAAGCAACTGTTATAGGAACTGTTAACATTATTCTATAAACAATATAAGCATTTGGAAAAGAATCAAGTCTTTTTATTTGATTGAGTATATCGATTAGAGTATTATCTTCTACTTGTACTATTTCTCTTAACACTTTTAATTCGGAAAATAAGTTTAAACCATCAATATCAGAGTGACTGTTATGTTTTAAGGAACACTCAAGGTTAAGACAATATTTTTTTAAATTCTTGTCATCTAATGATCTCAATTTTTTACCACTAAATAGGAAATCAAAGATATTTTCATATACTTCAAATTGTTCAAATCTATTTTGAAGTGAAAAAATGGCTTGATCTACTATGTACAAGAAGTAATCAACTTTAAGAGTCTGTTTGGAAAGCCACCCTGTAATTGGAATTGATGTAATTACTAGGGTAGTAATTATACAAACTAGTAATGACGGCATGTTTGTCATAGTATAATTACAGTGTAATTACAAGTTTACTGTTTGGTTGCACAAGTGTAATTACACAGTTAGATTAAATTTCAAATTAAGTAATTATCAAAACTTAAAAGTTAATATAATGTATATTTTTTCGTGAATATACATTAATTAAGTAATCATATATTTATAACTAATATTGTAATTTATATATATTTTTTAAATTAATAATATTTGTTTTAGATACTTACAAAAATAAAAAATATACGTTTTGTAAGAACATCATGGAATTCATGTTTGATAAAATAAATTAATATTTACAAATATAATGTCATAACATTATTCAAATGTTTGATAAAACTAATCTATCAATTCTAACTGAAAAAATGAACAACATGCAATGTGAGCCAATACTACTAAAATAAGTAAATTTGAACCACGAATATAACACAATTTCAAAATTCCAAAAAAATAAAATAGTTTAACATATGTCAAATTCCAACATAATAATAGTAAGTTCCAGTGCAACTTAATAACTAGGAAACATGATAAGTTTATAACCACATTCAACAACGAAATTTCACTTTAATTGCATCACTCATTATATGCCAAGTTTGTTAATGACTCATTATTTCTAATATTAGAAGGTGTAGTTTAAAAAAACAGAATAATAAAATAAATAAAAAATAAAATATAGTAAGCAATTACATGAAATCACGAGAAGTAAAGATAGAGAAATAAAAGATAAATAATGTACAAAGAAAAATATATTTTAAAATTTCAAAAGAAATTAAAAAGTAAAAATAAAATTAAAAAATTAAAATAATAGAAATAAAAAGTTATAAAGAAAATAAATCAAAATAAAAATAAAAAGGAAAGAAACTAAAAAGCAACCTTGTAATTACACAA
Source organism: Nicotiana sylvestris (assembly GCF_000393655.2). Taxonomy (NCBI): domain Eukaryota; kingdom Viridiplantae; phylum Streptophyta; class Magnoliopsida; order Solanales; family Solanaceae; genus Nicotiana; species Nicotiana sylvestris. Next base: position 64,252,154 of record NC_091058.1, read on the forward strand.
TGTAATTACCACCAATTCTTACCTTCCGCTTGAGAATTGGAGAGTATAATTACACCCCTCCAACTACACCTAATTCCACGCTAACCAAGTAATTACTTAGCCAAACAAACATGCCAAACCGTATAATTACACCCAATTACATCCAAATCCATTTCCAGGGTGGCTTTCCAAACAAGCTCTAAAAGATTCTTCAAGAGACTTTGTGATTTCATTATCAACATTCTCATCAAATTGTTTATTTCTATGTATTACACGTTTATTACGAAATTCAGGTTCTATATTCATCTCAAATGCAATTTCCTTAGCTGAAATCATAGCATTTGTAAATCCTTCTTCTCTATATTTTATAAAAAAAAAGAAATTAGACCTCGTAGTTGATTTATGGCAACATCAATATGCATATTTTTTGATTGTAAACTTTTGCTAACTAAATTAACAGCAAATAATACATCATACCAAATAGTCATGCCCAATAAAAACTCAAAATTTTCAAGCTCATATGTTGCTAAACAACTTGCTTCACTTTTTGTTTTTGGATCCTCACTAACTTCTACTAATTTTATTAAAGCATCTCTTATTTGTGTAGCCTATCTTATTGCTTTAATACTTTCAATACGACTTTCCCAACGTGTTTGTGATAATGATTTAAGAGTTAGACTGGGCACACAATCTTTTAAAATTTTCCATCGCTTAGTGGAAGAAGAAAACAATGAATATATACGTTGTACTACTCCAAAAAATGATATAGCTTTCGTACAAGAATTAGCCATGTCGCAAAGTACCAAATTTAGATTATGACAACCACATGGTGTATAAAAAGATCTAGGATTTATATCGAGAAGTCTTTTTTGCACTCCTTGGTGTTTTCCCTTCATATTGGATCCATTATCATATCATTGTCCTCTTAAATTATCAATTTCAAGTCCAATATTCTTTATTTCATCTAGAATAGCTTCAAAAAGACCTTTTCCACTTGTATCATCCACTTTTAAAAATTCCAAAAAATATTCAGTAATTTTTATTGGAGTTGATGAAATATCCACACTTCGCAATATAAAAGACATTTGTTCTTGATGACTTGTATCTGGAGTGCAATCAAGTATGATTGAGAAATACTTTGTTTCTTTAATCTTTTCAATAATATTATTCCTAATTTCACTTGCCAATAAATTTATCAATTCATTTTGAATATTATGTCCGAGGTAATGATTTTGAATTTTCATCATGTTTAATTCGCCGAATATGTTCTTGCATGATAGGATCAAATTCTGCAATCATTTCAACAAGACTTAAAAAATTTCCATTGTTTTCGTGATAGATCTTTTCATTTTTTCCCCTAAATGCCAAATTATTTTTACCAAGAGTTTTTATGACGGCAATAACTCTTGACAATACATTCCTCCAGTGCTCTCTATCTCTATTAATTTGGTCTTGCATATCTTTATCAATTGTTTTATTTTTGCACAATCTCATTTCTAAGTCAATCCATGCACTCATATTAATAATATGTTCGTTCTTTGTTTCATGAGTTTTAAGCTTAGTACTAAGATTTTTCCAATCTCTACTACCTTCACTAGCTAGTTTACTAATACTAGCACTAAAATTTGTATTAAACAACTTGCAACAAAAACAAAATACTCTATCAAAATCTTTGGAATAAACTAACCATCTTCTTTCATGTCTTTCCCCATTTGCTAATTTTTGAAAATAATGTGTAGTAGAAAAGTGTCTTCAGAATTTATCCTTTGGAAATCTATGTCAGTAATTCTTGTTGGTCCCTTTTCTACTAATAAATCTCTCAACTTTGTATCAACATTAGTCCATTGACTAGGATCATATATATTTTTAGGAATGCTATTATTTAATTCATTTATTAGTTCTTGATTTTCTTGAGAATCTTCGTCAGATTTCTCATAAACCTCTTCTTCTTCAATTTGGATTTTGTTATCATCTGACTCAACTAAGTTAGTGACTTGTTCATATACAGAACATTCTCCTACATTTTGTGATTTAGTTTTTTCATTGTTTGTCAAAAATTTGTCAAGAGCTCCTTTCTGAATTTTTATGAAAGTTTCAACTTTTCTTTTCTTTTGAATTTTTGAATAACCGGATGCATATTTTCTTGTTGACATATTTATCTTCTAAAAAAATTAAACAATATGTATGAAGTAAAATTAATAAAATAATAAATAACAAATGAAAATAATACTAGAAAGTTAGAATAATATTACCCAATGACTGATTCAAGAAGTTAGAAGACTTTGATTCCAAAATATCTAGTTGTTGGCTTGTTGGAGAAAGAAAGAAATTAGTAGAAAGAAGATGAGCATGAATAAAGAGGAAGGAAGAAGGTATGCCTCATATATGGAATATCAAATGTGAGGAGTGAAATAAAATTGTAACGTTGGATTTACTTGGGAAGAAGAGTAAAAAGTAGAATTGTCAAATCAAATCAAATTAAAAACTATTTTTCTATAAGCCAAATCTTTACTTTATTGATATATCCAAAAGATCTTCTTTCCTTTTAAGTACAAAAGTACTATATATATATATATATATATATATATATATATAGGTAGCTGTAAAATTGGGGGCCTAAGGCACTTGCCTTACCCCATAGACTGTTAGAGCCGCCCCTGATAGATAGGTAGCTGTAATGAGAAGATCAACTGGTTCTACTGATATCAATGGACTTCTGTGAACAACGGCTCAGACTTTAGGGAGGGTAAGTATTGATGTGATCTAACACCTGAAGGGGAAGATTCCGCATCAATAAATTTTGAAGTTGCAGGACAAAGAAGTATCCGAAGCTTTAGCATTCAAACAAACTCAAGGTAAACTTTGTTATGAACCAATGATACTGAGGATAAGAGAGTACAAAAAGCAATCTACTTCCTAAATATTCACTAGTTCCTTTTATTTTATTTTTTTCCTTTTAGTGATGTTTCTAAGACCAAATAATTCGCTTTGGAAGGAACAAGGTCCATAAGAAAACAGTCACTAACCTCGTCAAACCTAATCAGGGTGACAAACAAGCGAATATCTGCTTCAGTCACTTCATCTCCACATAAGTATCTCTGCTTGCTCAGTATCATCTCACATTTATCCAAAGTTTCATACAGTTTTTGCACTGCCTGCAAGGACACAAAGATAATAACTTTTTCTCAGATAGAACTGATTGAGGACCTATTATTTTCAAGATGTTTAGCAAATGACTCCTTTGAGTTTTGTAGTCTACTTCAAAAGGTGGTAAAAGGTTACCTCATCGTAAGGCTCTTGCTTCGTTGCAAAACCACATCGATATACTCCATTGTTTATTCCATCATATATCCACTCATTTATTTCATTGATTTGGGATTGCAAATGAGGAGGATAAAGGTCCAAAGCTGCATTCCCAGCTATGTCATTGAATTCACTATTAAACATGCGTATTATGTCTGAACTCTCATTGTTCACAATTGTCTTCAGTTTCTTATCCCAAAGAACCTATTAGAAAAAACCAGACCATCAATCAACAAAAGAATGAACAGACTAAGAAAATAAGTGTTAATATAGACTCGATTTATGGATAAAACATACTGGCACTGTGTATTTTCCAGAATAGTTTGTACTTGCAAGCTCATATAGTTCCCTTATGCTTTTGGCTCCATTAAGAGGATCAGGCTCGGCTCCTGGCTCCTCCGTGCTTGAATAAGCAAAAACCCATCCCATGTGCTCATCGCTGTCCTTCGTCCTCTCCCACTTAGGTTTAACAGACTGCACACCAAACACAACGGAATGAGATGGTTAAAAGTCCAAACCTGAGTCTGGTATACAAGTTCGAAAATTGCTTACTGTGAAACTAATGGCTTGGTCAAGTCCTTTGATGTTCAAGTAGGCAAGGCACCTTGATGCCCATGGGCAAGCATATGATATGTAGAGGTGGTACCTCCCAGATTCTGCTGGAAAACGGGAACCAGGGTCCCTTGAGATGATATTGCGGAAGGTTGATGCAGTTCTCTCAAAAGCACCAGTTGCTGACATTTCATCCAGAGCGGAACGAGCCATTTGTAGACTGTGCTGGAAACGACTAAGTTCAGATATTAGTCATAAACTTTCATCTTTTCGAACCAGAAGCATAATTGAGCATGATACCATGTCTTAAAGAAGGTGTCATTTGTTCAACAAAACACGTGCCACCTTCACTTATAATTAGAGAAGTCGTAACATATAATTAGAAAAGATGCAGTCAATATATCCAACTGACTAACACTAACATATGATCCATGTCCCTGGTAGCGGGGGGGGGGGGGAGCTAGAACCCAATAACTTAAAAAGGATTCCGCTCTCGAACCCATAAACTATTATGCAGAAAATACCCAATACAATCACCGCTTTGGTATATTAATTAAAGCACTGCTTATTGTATTTATCTTTTCTGTTTATTCTTCCACCAAATTGGGTAGGGTAACAAAATTCCTTCTGATTCTTGCTCAGACACGATTCATAGGTCATATCAAGAGCTTATAATCTGGAAAAACACTATAATTTCAGAATCAAAATAACGCACAAACTAATTCCAATACCCTTTTCCTACCATTTTTTCTTTGTGGGACCCTGCTCAATTTGCTGAAAAGGGCACCAAGAAATTTAAACAAAGTAAACCCCTTCAGACTCAAGAACAGACTAACCCTTCAGACTCTAGAACAGACTAAACTATCAGCTAAAACCCTGAATTAGAATTACAATTTATACAAAACAATAAAAACATGGTAAAAATTTTCTCTTTTTTCATTTTTGTTGATCACCATGCAAACCCCTCTGAGCTAGTAAACCACAAAGTCAAGAATTAGCTTCTTTTGTAAAAGGGTTTCAAAAACATAAAACCCTTAACACATATAAAAATGCATATAAAACACATCCAACCACTGTGCTGCTGTGAAAAGGATTAAGAACTGAAATTAAGTTGATTACCTTGAACTTGAAGGAGAGCTGTTGGAATCCAGAAGTGTATATCAGTGTTGTTTGTACTTGGATTGCTCTGTTTATTAAAGGAACGTTCATACTTGTATATAGGAAAAATATGATCAAATAAAAAATGCAAACTACTACCTGTGTTAGTTTATTTTTATTGCTATTATTATTGCTGATACTTCGAATCTTCAGAATGGCACCCATAATCACGATCTTGTCTTTATACATAGAGTAAGTGGGAAAATTTGCTGTTGTTTTTCCTTTTTTTCTTTTTGGACAAAAGATTGGAAATTTAATCTAATCATCTTTCGACTAATTTTGAAGACTTGAATTGAAAATTTTTATTAGGAAGTTTTTAATATTCGAATAAATTAATTTTTTAGCAAACTCGATATTATAATAAAATTCTTTATTTATTGACTTTGGTCAAATTCGATGGCGAATTGGAATTTAGTTGGTGATAATGATTTTGGCAAATGTATGACGACAAAGAGTACTGTGTTGAATTTCTTATCTTTATTATTTAAAAGGAAATAAAAATGTAGTACTATGTTTTACGTTAGACCAAGATTAAGTAATGGATATACATATGTCGTAAAGTTTACTTTATCATTGCAGTTTTTTGATAAATAATGCTAAAAGGTACGCAGTTTTTTTTTTTTGGATAAAAGTTTTATCCTTATTTGAATATCTTCAAAATAGATACATAGACATTCTTTTAAAAATAAAATAAAAATATAGAAGAGTTGTATCGTTTTGACCCATTCCTAAATATATTAGCTTTATAAGGAACAACTTAAAAGCATAAACAAATTAGTCATCTAATTTAAGATAGATGGTGCATTCAACCAATATTTCCGCATAAAACGATAAAGATACAAAATTAACAACCATTACAACTAATGCATTGAAGTGTGGTCAACCGTCAAAAAATTATACTATGTATATAGAAACTTATATGGTGTATGTAGGCCAAAAAATATTTTTTATGTGTATATTACCATTCGCGAAATTCCTGGCTTCGCCACTCGATACCTCCTTCTCCTAACCGGCCCTTTCTAAAATACTCAAAAAAATTCCTTTTTTATAAATTCTTTTGAACCTCACCTTTTCTTATTAGTCCACCTAGATAAATTTAAACGGGCAAATTGATTAGGCCAAACAATTCCATATGTATAGGAATATTATTACTATTTGATTGATCTAAGTTCATCAACGAATTTTATCAACAGCAGCAAAGAAAGAAACTTCATAAAAGTCAAAATAGGAAAAAATCAAAATGCCTAGCAACTTTTTCTATGGATATAAGGCTTTAATTGATAGAGATAGAGGAAGCACCGTAAAGATCGATTATCTGATCTTCATAATGGATTAAACTAAAGGATCAACTCAGATGAAGATCCGCAAATCTGAATAGCTGCAGTTGAGAAAATGATAAGCAAAACAAATTGCTAAGTGCAAAGAACCTACATGGGAGGAGATCATGAAAGTAAGACACATAAATTGTAACGAAGGGAGTACATGACATGTTCTTAACAATACCAAAAAGAAAGAAAGAAAGACGAAACACTACAGCTACTTCGCACTTCCACTACGTATCACCTCCTCAACAGTAACATTTCAACAACAGCAACATCCATACAGCAATGCTAACTTTTATCCTGGTGTGGTTAGCATTCTTTCTTGTACCATGATTGGGAGGCTCCTCAAGTCAGTAACTTTTTTCCATTTATGACATCGAATTGATAGTCACCACTTTTGTAAAATGCTTCATCCTTCACAAACTCACTAAGAGACGGTGAAAGAACTTAAGATTGGTTTGTCAGTCCGGAAATGGATGCAAAGAATAAAAATGATGATGCTTAAATACCTTGAACACGCTAAGAATCGTTGGACTGGTGACATTTCATGTGTAACATAAATACTTTGAACATGCTAAGGACTGTTGGACTGGAGGCGTTTCATGTGACACATATGTGTAATGGTGGTTTGATGTAGCCTGCAATGTATACAACAACAACAACAACAACAACTACTACCCAGTAGCCTGCAATGTATACGATCAAAAAAATGTGTGAATCCTCTGTCATGTATACTTCTCTTCTAATCTCAAGAATTTGCAATAATGATATGAGAAGAATTTATCTTACCATGATGTTTAAGCATCAAAATCTAAATGAACACCTTCCATACAGGCAGCTACTTAGCGATGGCTGGGCTATGGATCTCCTTCATTACATACAACTTGACAGCTGCATAGTGCGCTAGCCAACTTCTGACATTTAAAAGAAGGTTAGTAAAAAGGCTGGTTGGTATTTGTTGTCAAATAACTGTCCTTCATCACCTCTCTCCTGCTGTATAACACTTTCTGTCTACTTTTGTTCTCCTTTTCCAATATTGGATAATTATGTGAATATCAAGGAAAAGAAGTTACCTGATTTTCTGACTATAACAATTTTGCAACTGTTAACTTCCTTCAAATATCAACCGAGCGTTTGTGGAGCTTCTCTTTCAAGCACATCATCACAGTAAATTAATTGAAAGAGTTACATTCAACAACTTTCTCTGGAAAAGAATCTTCCTCAGCTTGGTCATCTGCACCAACACAAGATCTACAAGATCAAATAAAAACACTGCAAGTAAAAGAATGCTACTTGTATCTTTTTTTTTGAAAAGGTAAAGGTTAAGAATGCTACTTGTATCTTATCTATCACAAAAGCTTAGGAGAATCATTATTCATGAAACACCCGATTTTAAAAATATAAATACATCGAAGGACCAAAAAATCAAGTCATTCAAGGAACTAAAATGATACCACACGAGAGATGATGGAGGATCTTTCCATTTTAGACTTGGCAAATTCTTTCCCTTTTATTGATCCTTATTATGGGAATTATCAAGAGATTCTAACCTTAAGAGGGCAAAGCAATCATTTTTAACCTGCTACTTGCACGGCCACCAAATAGCCTTTCGGTTGTTGTTCAGCAAGCCACAAGATCACTCTGCCATAGATTCTCCTGTTTAAGCAAAATCATACATATTAGAATGAACCTGAACAAACTCAATTCGAACTGAAATGCTTTGGCAGTAAAGGGGACACAAATAATTGCAATACTAAAGGAATTTTTTTTAGTTAGTTGGGCACCCACATAAAGTAAGAGACATATTTATAGCAAAACAAGCAAAATTAACAAGCATACAAATCTTACCAAAATCTTTTGTTATCCTTTCATTCATACTGGACACAAGGTCATAGTTATTGCTTTCATAGCATGCAGACATAAAGGCTGCAAGAGTTACTCGATCCACACTCTGTTGTTTGCCCAACAGTTTATGGAAAAATAGAGCAGCTACATCCACATTTTTTTCACTGCAAAGCTTCCTGACTAGGGTACATACAGTTCGAATCCAAAGTTTTTTGTCTAATCTATCTAAGAGGTCCATGGCAATGGTTGGTTCATTGTTCTTGCAATACTCATAAGCTAAAGTCAGCCGTGTTACTTCACATGGTGGAATCCCTTTATCAGTCATTGAATTGTAAAGTTCTCTAGCTTCATCCAACTTTGACTCCTTACAAAGCCCACTAATCAGAGCACCATAAGTGAGGTTATCAGGTACACAACCATATTTTCCCATTCTCTGGAAGTGTTTCTTGGCCATGGCCACATTTTTATCTCTGCAATATCCGCATATCATTGAAGTACAAGTCTCTTTGGTAGGTATCAAACCTAAAATTACAGCATCATCAAAGAGCTTTTCACTGTCTTTCATTTTCTTTTGCCTACACAAGGCAGCAATTAATGTGGTGTATGTATGCATATCAGGGCTGATACCAGCTTTGACCATCTTACTGAAAAGGGCAAAAGCTTGTCTGTTATCTGCTAGCTTGCAGCTCTGAGATATGAGAATGGTGTAAGTCACTAAATCTGGAGAGATTCCACTTTGCAGACCTTTCTTCAGCATCTTATAAGCTTCTTCAACCCTTCCCTTTTTACAAAGACCATCAATGACTGTGTTATACGTGAAAATGCCTGGTGCCAAACCTTTTTCATCCATCACACGCAAGAATTCAAAAGCAGTATCAAAGTTCCCCACTTTACAGTACCCATCAACGAGAGCAGTGTAGGTGTTGGCGTTAGGGACCAACCCTTGTTCTTGCATTCTGCTCAAAAGCATCTCTGCTCGATTCAATTTTTCCTGTTTGCAATATCCAGCTATAATGGCTGTATAAGTATGCACATTGGGCTTGTAGTTGTCACTCTTCACAAGCTTTAAGAATAGTCTAAATGCTTTATCCATCCAGCCCTTCTTGCAAAGACCGTCAATCAATGCAGTGTGAGTGAAAACATTTGGTTTTAAACCTTTTCTAACCATTTCCTCTAACAACTCGAACGCATGCTTAATTATGCCTTTTTTACACAATCCATTTATCAAACACGTATAATTGATAACATTTGGAGCCAACCCCAATTCAACCAGGTGATTAAAAATCTTCAATGCTCTATTAACAGACCCCTTTTCGCAGAAAACACTCGTGATCAAAGTGCACGTCGCATTATCAACAAGAAACCCCCTTTCTAGCATTGCACTCAGCCACCTATCAGCCTCTGCAACTCTTCCCATCCTACAATAAGCAACAACCATTGACTCGAAACAAAAAGAATCAGGACACACTCCTCTGTCACACATTTCACCGAACACCTTCTCTGCCATGTCAACATGGCCCATCTCAGTAGCAACACTAACAACAGAATTCAAACTCTGAGCATTCAAAACCAACCCTTGATTTTGCATCTCAAACACCATATCTATAGCCTCTTTCAACATTCCAATTTCACCGAAATTCCTTAACATAAAATGCATTACTTCATGGGCTCTCTCAAAGTTTCCATTTTTAATCAAATACATAGCTAAAACTATATAAAGCCTCATAAAATGCCTGAATTTATAATACCCAATTGCCCAATAAAAGAAACTCAATGCCAGCATTGAGCCTCCCTCATCAGCAAGAGAGGCAACAACTGTTATAGCCTGTTCTTGAGTCAAATACTCAGAATCTATAGGCAGTTTCAACTTGGGAGCTGTGGATTTGAAATGGCTATTTTCTTGAATTTTGCAATATGATTCACACACTAAAGAACAGACCCTTTTGACAACTGAATCAAAATCTGAAGGAGATAAAGGCAATGAGTTTGTTGTGAAATGGTCAATTTTGGAATGGCGCCAAGAGGGATAAAAAGTGAAGATGTGGTGAGATTGGGTGAAAAGGAGGCCATTGAGGAGTGTGGTAGAAGCTGTTAAGTGGTAAAATCTGTAGAGACGATGAAATGTAAAGGAAATCATGAAAAATGTTTTAACTTTGAGAGATTGTTGGGACAACAGATTCAATAGCCCTCACAGACACAGAAGATCTAATATGATATTACTAAAAAATGTAATCTTTGCGGTCACTAATACTCATTATCTTAATTTTTAGAATAAAATCTTGTTGTTAAACATTATTTGTACAATAATATTAAACTCTTCATTGAATATTCACTAATGTTACTTTATCAAATTTGAATAGAAATATGTTTACTAGCAATATCAACTTAGAGCACAGTTTACTGTTATTTTGTACGACACAACAAAAACTTAGGCTGTATTGTAGGCAAAGTATATGGAATTCCTAGGTATAAGAAAATAAACCTGTTAAGTAGATCACGTTAGACTCCACTCTTTAATGAGATTAAAAGAAAGAGAAGAGAACAGAAAATAGAAGAAGAACTCCACTGCAAAATAAGTGTAGGGCATAGGCTAAGCCACAACAAGTCAACAATTGACCATAAATATTGACAGGATAAGAATGATGGAAAATTTACACTATATTTACCCTAAATAAATTCACTTTAAAGTAATTATAGCTACACTTTGGGTTTTGCAGTAAATTAAGAACAAAAGAGATGCACCAAATCATCCTAAATTTGAGATATAAGCTCCCCGATGTTATAAAATAAAGACCGTAAAGTAAAGAGAAGTATATAGAGAAACTGATGTATTATTCAACTTTCAAACTGATGTCCATAATGAACTGAAATATCCTCTATTTATAGAAGAAAGGAAGCTATTGTGTAAGCTGCTATTGCAAGCTGTTGTGTAAGCTGCTACTGCAAACTGTTGTGTAAGCTGCTTGTAAGTTGCGTGTAAGCTGCTGTGTAAGCTTCTTGTAAGTTGCTTGTAAGCTGCTACTGTACCAGATATAGATAATCTTCTATCGGAGATAATATTTATCCAACGGAGTACCAAACGGATAAGCTTCTTCAGGAGGCTTATTTCCAATAGAGTACCAAATAGATAAACATATTTACGGTGGAGTCTCATATGGATAAGCTTCTTCAGGAAGCTTATTTACAACTGAGTACTAAATGAACATCCATAATATAATATATATTTATAACACTCTTCATTGGATGTTCCTTAAAAGATAACGTGCCTCATTAAAACCTTACTTGGAAAAATTCCGTGGGAAAAAAATTCTAGTGAAGGAAAAAGAGTACACATATTTAGTAATACGCATTGCTAGGTGCCTCAATAAAAATCTTATAAGGAAAACCCCGTGAGGAAAAACCTTAGTAAGGAAAAAAAAGTGCATCACGTATTTTACTCCCTCTAATGAAAACCTTGTTTCAAATATTTGAGTCTCCACATTCCAATCTTGTATACCATCTTCTCAAAAGTTGAATTTGTAGAGAATATTATCCACCACTATTTCAGATCGATTTAAATTAATCTCATCAAACCAAGAAGCTACTGCAAGTCGTTTCATTGAGTTGCTTGCAACCTGACTGCATCAGCTGCTTGTAGATAAACTTCAATGGAGTATTAAATGGATAATCTTCTTCAGGAAGATTATCTACAACAGAGTAATAAATGGACATCCACAATAATATTTTCATAACACCCTCCCTGGATGTTCATTATTATGTGTCTTGTTAAATCTTACTAGGAAAAACCCCGTGGAAAAAAAATTCTAGTTAAGGTAAAAGAGTACACTAATAATTGCAAGCTGCCTCATTAAAAACCTTACCAGGAAAAACTCTGTGGGAAAAAACCTGAGCAAGGGAAAAAGAGTAGAGTGCATACTTTACTCCCCTTGATAAAGACTTGGGTATTCAGGACCAAGGAGTTCATCATCCTCTTCTAGAGGTAAGAACAGATCTTTATTCACTTTAAGTGATCAAAAACATCATTGGTGTACTCAATGAGTGTGCTTTGTCTATGTAAAAGCGTTTTAAGGCTCTTTCTATATAGATTGATGGATAAAGATTCTGTCTGCTAAATATTGAATTTGCAGACCAAGACAAAGTTTTGTTTTTCCAAGATCTTTCATCTCAAATTCTTTCTTAAGATATTCAATTACCTTTTGGAACTCTTCTGGAGTTCCAACAAGATTTATGTGAGTAACAAATTCTGATGATATTTTCTTTATAAAAATACATGGACAAATAATATCATTTATGTAACTTTCTTTCAGCAAATATTCACTGAGGCGATAATACCACATGCGCCCAGATTGCTTTAAGTCGTACAAAGATCTTTATAATTTGATCGAGTACATTTTTCGAGTCTTTGAATTATATGCTTCAATCATTTTAAATCCTTCAAGGATCTTCATATAGACTTAATCAAATAAGTCACATGCTTTGCATTTAAATGGCATGACATCTCCAGGTGCCTGGACTACAGGTCTGATCCTCACAATCTTTTATAATATTGTGCACTATATTGTATCAAATATATTATCGACGATCATTTGTATCGGGTTCCTAAGCGACATAACTTGTTGAGATCTCATCACTTTCTTTATTTTCAGGTACCTGAACTTCTTCTGGAGTTTCATGAAATGTTATGTCGCGGGCTCTTCTAGAGTTCATTTCCTCCTCATTATGATCATTTTGATCATTAGCTCCTATCATTTTTCAAGGATTGTTACCTTTGGAACCGATTGATCTACCACGCTTCACGCGTACAGTAAACTGCATCCTTCAGGGACTTTAATTATAATAGGAGCATTTACAGCTAAAATATGATATTTAATTTTGGATCAGCAAATGCTTCTGGCATTTGACTTGAATTATCTTCTGAGTGAGTATCATACTAATGATAATTCGATTCATATAACATATTTTTCAGCTTTTTATTCCATCTCCTAAATGTTAGAAAAACTAATATATATCCCCAATCTTCTTTGGGAAATATATCTTTGTGTATTGTGGTAGAAAAATTAATCATATACCACACATCAAAAGATAGTAAAAATATTTGATTTATGATCCTAAACCAATTGTGAGGGGATGACTTATCATATATTATTGGTCTGATGCATACAAGTGCTGCTATATGTAATTTTGAAAATCTTATACCACCACATGAAGCTTTGTTCTCATAAGCAATGGTTTAGCCATTAATAAGAGGTATTCAATACTAAACTAGCATTATCAAGATTAACTGTCTTGATTTCATAGTCTGAAAATTATGCTCTTAATTAAGAAAAACAATTTCAAATGTCAAACTGCAGGTTGACAATAATCATCATGTAACCATCTCATATATGCATCTATAAGTGGTTCACATGATAGGTGGACGGGCCCATATTCACCTTTTATATATTTCAGAATCAGGGGTCTTAGTCCCAGCTTTAGCTGGTATAATCAATTTATTATGAGAATAAGCAACACAAGAGAATTCTTGAAAAATCTTCTAGTTCTTCAGTATATGCTTATCTGAATTCTCAAATAGCTCATTTAAAAATGGCAAATGAAAATTTCAAGTTTATCATGACATATGCTATCTCTTAGTAAACTTTTGGTTTACTATGGTATAATCTTTTGCATTAGTAAACTTCTGATTTACTGTGACTGCTTTTGCATTAGTAAACTTCTGGTTTTACTCTTATACATGATATAGTACAAAATTGAAAAATAAGGCGGGTAACTTCTCACATATATATTATTTTACCACCTATGATTGTGGAAACATGAAGATTTTCAATCTTCCAATCATTTGTAGTCTCAATATGATAGTTATTTGTATTAGTAAACTTCAGGTTTACTATAACATATGTTTTGGCTATAATCATATAATATGAATGACATATTTGTATATAAACTTTTCAAGAGCCTTCATTTATTATCCACAATTTTATATTTATCGGACACTACTGGTGTCATGTGTCTTCTAGACAAACAGTTAGTTTTTCAGGAGCTTTTGATAAATTTTGTACTACCAAATATTGCTCAGACACTTCTAGTATCATGAAAGAAAATCATAAACAAATAAACAATAGAAAGACAATACGAAATTTATAAATGTAAAAAGTTAAGAATTTTAATATTTCTACCACCAAGTTTGTGATAAATGTCTCCTTCAGGGAGAAACGACATTAATATCTGAATATTTTATATTAAAATGGTAACCACATAGTCATCCTTCAGAGAAAGATACATGAATTAGTATTTCCTTCAGGGAACTCGATAACTAACCATAACATATTAATGTGATTGTAGTAGAAAGCATTCTACAAGAATACTTTTGCTTTGGATTGATATTTAATAAAATTATTCAAGATATTTTACCTACAACGGGTACATACGACAATGATCTTTACGCCACAAAAACGAGATTTATATCCTTTGTTATTCTACCTCTTCAGGAGATGAGTTGTAGTATTTCTTCATTCACTCCAGGGAATAAAAATGTGCTTCAAAAATAGCTTTGAATAGCTTATTATTTTATTTAAGTACAGAAAGACACAGTTTCATAATATTTTCCTGCTTCAGGAAAATTTTTTAATTGTGTTACTTCTTCAGGAGCAAATTTAAAATATAAAAAATTGCGTAAATATTCTCTCAATCATATTACTTCTTCTGGAGGTGAATTGTAATACATTTACATCAAAAGCGTGTTCATATTTACGAGCTTTATTAATATTGTCACATTCATTTCAGGGAATGGATTAACATTTTTCAAAAGTTCTCATCCTTCAGGGAACGAAACATAATTATCTGAACGTGCATTAATTACACCAAATCGTGTAATGACTTAGAACCTCTTTTAAGATAATGCAACTTCAGAAGCAAATTGAGGCATGCAAGTAATATAGAGAAATTTTCAAAAAACTTATCTTCAATTGTAACCATAGAAAGCCTAAATTATCACTTCTGGTGGTCATAAGCATATACTACTTCTGGTGGTTAACAAAATTTAGTTACAATGAGATACACGAAACATTGCCACTTCTGGTGGTCGTACTCTATTAGAGTTCAAGTGAACCATAATTTAAGCCATAGCAAGACTTAGGAAATATTGCCACTACTGGTGACTAAATGTTTCTTGAAAACTCCCATACTTAGCCATTAATAGAGATGAAAATAATAAATCATGGTCCCTCCTCGTAATATTTTTCTTTAGGAACAAATTTTGTGGCATGAACTTTTGAGTAGAACTCTTAATTATGGTGATTGGATCTGACTTATATCCATAGACTTTTGCTAACTCAACTCAACAAATAGTTAGTGTTAAGCAATATATAAAAGTGCAAAAATTAATGTCACAAGTCCTTTGCTACAAACTTACTTCAAGATAGCAAAGCAGCAAGGGAAAATAATTTGTAGTTCATAAAGATAAAGTGATATAGTAAAACCTTTAAGCCAAACATGGAATCATTTTCATGCTTACTTTGCTAATATTATAAAATACTAACACCAAAGAAATATCAATCGTTCAACCCATTGTAAAAAGGGTAAAAATCCATAAATACAACAATTTGATCTTACTTACAGTGAGAATCGATGCCATTGGACGAGGATAACTATAGTAATATATCTTTCAAAGTAAGTGCTCAAGGCAGAGTCTCGTGCTGACAACGTGTTATAAAATAAAGACATTAAAGTAAAGAGAAGTATATAGAGAAACTGATGTATTATTCAACTTTCAAACTGATGTCCATAATGAACTGAAATCTCCTCTATTTATAATAGAAAGGAAGCTGTTGTGTAAGTTGCTACTGCAAGCTATTGTGTAAGCTGTTGTAAGCTGCTACTGCAAGCTATTGTGTAAGCTGCTTGTAAGTTGCTTGTAAGCTGCTGTGTAAACTTCTTGTAAGTTGCTTGTAAGCTGCTACTGTACCAGATATAGATAATCTTCTACCGAGGTAATATTTATCCATAACGGAGTACCGAAAGAATAAGCTTCTTCATGATACTTATTTCCAATAGAATACCAAATAGATAAATATATTTACGGCGGAGTCCCATATGGATAAGCTTCTTCAGGAAGCTTATTTACAATGGAGTACTAAATGAACATCCATAATATAATATATATTTATAACACCCAAGATGTTCTCAAACTTTTGGAATCGCACCCAGTCCGAAATTATTTTAATTTCCACTTTGAAACTTCAAAACTTCATCAATTGTGAAAAATCACATCAAATCTACGCCAAATCATCTGAAAAATCTGATATATAAGCTCCCAAAATGTTTTCAAACTTTTAGAATCACATGCAGTCCGAAATTATTTTAGGTCCAATCCCAAGTTTCAATTTTGAAGCATCAAGTCTTCGTCAATGGTGGAATTTGAGATTGAATTGATTCAAGAAAAGTTTCACTTGTCAAGAATTTATGTTGTTGTTTCATTGCAATTCGAGATTGAAACTTCGCTATTTACGGCTTCACTATCTGAGTCGTTTTCTTCTTCTTTGTATGTATCTACATTGTATTTCGTTGTATGAGAGAGAATAAAATTGTTATAGCTTTTCCATATAAATAGAATTGATACAGCTTTTCTATCAAAGTTGTATTCATTAATACAACCATTATGGGCGAATGAATACAGTTGGTATAACTTTCCATCAAAATGTATTCATTGATATAACCACTATACCCGAACGAATATAGTTGATACAACTTTTTCATCAAAACTCTATTCATTGATACAACCTAGCAACGGATTGATACAGCGAGATTTGTATGCAACGAAATTGATACATTAGCTACTAACAATAATTAGGCAAATTATAATTACGTATGATAATTAGGCTCAAAATTATAGTGAAAGTTCCTCAAGAATGACTCATTTTGAGGCAATATACAATCTTTTAGCCAATAAATTTGTCGCTTTGCTTTCGTGATTAAATACATTTGAATGGTTCCAGGCTTCTAGCCTTCTAGGTACTCAATCTGAAACTTTTTTAAGAGGATACAAACTTCTTGTTAGCTATCAGGATGTTTGAACTTTTTTGGGTTGAGGGTCATTTTTTTTTTTGTTGTTGTTTCGTTTTTGAACTTTATGTGACACACGTACTGTGAGCTGGAAACTTACGGAGATCTTGATTACCAGTTAATGTAGGACTATCAGGCAATATACTTGCAATATGTACTAAGTTTAATCTCATTATTTGGAAAATATAGGAATCCAGAGCCGACGGTCTGATTCCACCTAGTGTTGACTACTGACAAAACTGTACCTAATCTTTTCAAGTGTGCATTGGGGTAGATTTCACTTATGATCATTCAATTATCTTTTAATTTCACTAAAGCCACTCAATTATTTTTTGTCACTTAAAAGTAACTAAACTTTATCATTATCACTTAAAAGTCATTTTGGCTCAAAATCCTACCATAAATATGACATAGCATAAACTTTAATGAGAAAAATCCAAAAATAAATGTCACATAAGCTTAAATGGATCATACCCACTTTAGATCCATTTCTTCCTTAATGTGATTTGACCCATAACCCAAATGGGTTTCAATAGGGGAAAAAACAGACACCCCTAATAAAAATTAGATCTTGTGATTCTTTTGTGGGGTTTTTATCGTATAAATACAATCTTTCTTTTGTCTAAACAATTGCAATAGGTTGTCTGTAATTGCATGTTCATTGTGAAAATAGACTCTTATTAGCCTTATTATTATTCTTGTATGCTTATGATACATTAATATATTATGTGAGATGAATACAATACTATTTTAATTTCACTAGGAAATTATAAATATGTTATGTGAGTTGGATAGCAGTATTTTAACTTCAGTAGAGCTATACAACGACTCGGATGGGGCATACAAACAAGATAATAATTTTTTAGTATAGAATAATTATAAATGAACATTATGTATAGAAAATGCAAGAATTTTATAGTATAGGATAATCATTTTAAACTAATGTGAAATTTAATATTTTTTTTATTGAAAGTATTTGGGTTATGGGTCAAATCACATTAAGGAAGAAATAGATCTAAAGTGGGTATGATCCATTTAAGTTTATGTGACATTTATTTTTGGATTTTTCTCATCAAAGTTTATGCCATGTCATATTTATGGTAGGATTTTGAGCCAAAATAACTTTTAAGTGACAATGATAAAGTTTAGTTACTTTTAAGTAACAAAAAATAGTTGAGTGACTTTAGTGAAATTGAAAGATAGTTGAATGACCATCAGTGAAATTAATCCGTTCAGAGAGCTTCTTCTATGCCAGTTCTTGCATCAGGTGTCACTAGAGTGCAGCTCAAAGCTAATTCCATGATAGATAACATACACTGCATCTTTGGGGCGGTTTGTTCATCCACTGGCCGTACCAAATTAGCATCCACCACCCTATGAATCTCACTTGGAAAAGAATCACTAACCCAACATCGTATGCTCAAGTCTCCAGTAAATATTTTATCACTTGGTCTCATTCGTGTAAACGCCTCCATCATCAAGATGCCAAAACTATAAACATTACAACTCGTGGATACTATTCCATCTTGGCCATACTCTGCGATTATGGTCGAAATAATTAGAAAAGCTTACCAATCTATATCCAGGGCAAAGAATTAATGTTTTGGGTACTCTAAGGATATGAGGAAGTTTTGAAGTTATAATACCTGGAGCAACGTATCCAATGGTTGCAATTGTTCTAGTTTGAACAAAAGTCTCCCCTGCACCTAACAATTTTGCAATTCCAAAATCACTGACATGACAAACCATATCTTGATCTAGCAAGACATTGTTTGGCTTCAAGTCACAATGCACCACAGGTGTTGAATAGCCATTGTGGAGATAGTCCATTGCAGATGCAACATCTATCATTATATTTAATCTCTACAATAAATCCAAGAACAAGTTGTGAGAGTATAGCCATTTATCAAGTGTCCCATTAGACATGTATTCCAATTCTAAGGCTTTAAAGTCAGGGTTGGAGCAACTAGTGATGACTTTGGTAAGATTTCAATGGTAGAGGTTTCATAGCATCTCACATTCTGTGTCAAAACTTTTGAATACACCCTCTAGTTGCACATTGAAAACCTTTGCTGCCAAAAGAGTACCATCCTTAAGTATCCCTTATGGACCATGCTAAAACTCCCATTACCAAGCAAGTTGCTTTCACCGAATCCTTCTATTGCTTGTTCAAGTTCATAATAGGAAATTCTTTCATGCTCTTTTACCAGAGACACATCTGCTTGACCTGAATTTTTCTTTTTCTTTCACAATCTTAAAAATATATGCAAGGGCTAATGCAAGAAATAGCAGGCCCACTCCCAAAAGGACGTACAAAACCAAGATTGCCTTCTTCCTCTTGGAAGATTTGATGACACATGGTGTGTTGGGAACCATGTCAAGCTAATAGAAGAAAAAGAATATTTAAGAGAGAAAAATAATAAATTGCACAAGACAAGACAAGATTTACGTGGTTCGGCAATTTTTGCCTACTCCACGGTCACACAAAGAATAACTCTTTATTAATTGAAGAGAGAAAGAAGAAGTTCTGGAATGATCTACAAATAAAAATGTAAACCCCTATTTATAGGCATTTGAATGCCCTGCCGAGGTAAGCGCTTACATCACAAGAATGTCGATGTAAGCGCTTACACCATATTTTCATCTCTTTTTGATTTTTCTTTCTTTTGTTTTGTCTACTTTCACATACAACAATAGGTTTGCTCCTATCAATCTCCACCTCAAACCTATGTTACATCAAGAAAGAAAAAAATTTTGCTATTCTCTGGTGGTGCCTTCACGCTATCAGTCTTGAAGGCTAACTGAGGCAACACACAACCTTAGTTTGTCAACACCGACAACTTTGGTCAACATGTTTGACGGGTTCTTTGATCCTGGTGTCTTCTGCAGGGAAAAAGTTCCTTCATTTATCAGCTCTCGGATATGATGATACCTCAACTACATATGCTTCGATCTTGCATGAAACACTGGATTCTTGGCAAGATGAATTGCACTCTGGCTATCGCTGAAAAGCTCACAATTGTCCTGCTCTTTACATAGCTCTTTAAGAAAATTCTTGAGCCAAATCATCTATTTTCCAGCTTCTTAGATTGTCATGTACTCTGCTTCAGTGGTAGATTTTCTGAAGTCTGGACATCCAAATAACAGCAGTACCACCCAAGGTGAACACGTAGCCCGTGGTACTTTTTCGACTATCCAGATCGCCGCCTAAATTTGCATCAGCAAAACCTTGCAAGATAATATTGCTTTTTTTTTTAAACAAAGTGTCATACCTGAGGTGACTTTGAGATATCGCAATATTCATTTTACACCTTCCCAATGCTCCTTTCCTGGATTTGACATGTATCTACTGACAACTCCAACTGCATGGGCTATGTCAGGTCTAGTGCAAACCATAACATACATCAAACTTCCTACTGCTGAAGCATACAGAACTTTGGACATGTACTTACTTTCTTCATCTGTCTTAGGTAATTAGTCCTTTGACAGATTTAGATGGCTTCCGAGTGAAGTGCTTCTAGTCTTTGCATCATGAAGACTGAACCTACTTAGTACCTTCTGTATGTACTTTTTTTTAGACAACTTTAAGGTTCCTTTCGACCCGTTTCTGCTAAACCTCATCCCAAGCATTTGCTTAGCTGGTCCTAAGTCTTTTATTTCAAACTCATACGCCAGTTGTTGCTTAACCAAATTGATCTCATTTATGCTAGATCCTGCAATTAGCATATCATCAACGTACAACAATAAAATGATATAGGATTCATCAAGATTTTTGATATAACAGCAGTGGTCCATCTCACATCGTGTGAAACCATTTTTATGCATGAATCCATCAAATTTCTTGTACCATTGTCGGGGATCTTGTTTTAAACCATACAAACTCTTCTTCAACTTACACACAAGGTTTTCTTTACCAAAAACTTGAAAACCTTCAGGTTTCTTCATGTGGATGTCTTCTTCAAGGTCACCATGCAAGAAAGCGGTTTTAACATCTAGCTGCTCCAAATGCAAATTTTCTGCAGCGACGATACTTAGCACCAACCTGATAGTAGTTAATTTGACTACATGAGAGAAGATCTCAGTGTAGTCAATTCCTTCCTTCTGCTGAAAGCCTTTTACTACTAATCGTGCTTTGTATCTCTTCTTACCATCATGCTCTTCCTTGACTCTGTACACCCACTTGTTCTGCAATGACTTCTTTCCTTTTGGTAACTTCGTAAGTATCCATATTTTATTCTTTTGAAGAGAATTCATCTCTTCTTTCATAGCTAGCTTCCAATTATCAAAGTCTATTACCTGCACTGCTTCAATAAAATGCTCTGGTTCTCCAACATCAGTTAGAAGTAAATAGTGAAGAGAGAGAGAGAGAGTAACCTATTTGGAGCATTCGTGACTCTTTTAGATCTCTTCAATGTAGGTTCATGAGTAACTAAACCCGAATTTGATTCAGGTCCCGATTTCAAATTTGGTTATGCATTTGATTCTATTTCTGGTTCCGGTTCTGGTTCTGATCCAGGTTCGACTTCTAGTTCTTCTTCAAATTCGGCTTCTGGTTCTTCATCTTCAATTTCAAAATAAGTTGTAATCCCTCTAGCCACTTCATTTTCTGAGATTTCTTCTAACTCAACTGTTTCAAATGTCTGTTTGCTGGTGTTGGTTGGTTCTACTTCAAGCTTGTCCTTGTACATCACATTTTCATTAAATGTGACATTCCTGTATCTTAGGATCTTTCTATTCTGATCATCCCAAAACCGATAACCAAAATTATCATCACCATAGCCAATAAAGAAATATTTCATGGCTTTAGGATCAAACTTATCTCTATCATTAGAGTTTACATGCACATAAGCAACACAACCAAAAATTTTCAAATGTAAGAGAGTTACCTCCTTTCCTATCCATACCTCCTCAGGAATTTCAAAATTCAGCGGTACAGAGGGTCCCCTATTTATGAGGTAAGCTGCCGTGTTAACAGCCTCGACCCAAAAATACTTCGACAATCCAGAATGTATTCTCATACTTCTGGCTCGTTCATTCAGGGTTCTGTTCATCCTCTCAGCAATGCCATTTTGTTCCGGTGTTCCAGGAACTGTCTTGATCATTCTGATCCCATTCTCCGAGCAAAATGCTTTGAACTCTTGGCTATCATACTTTCCTCCATTGTCAGACTTTAGACATTTTAGCTTTAGACTTGTCTGATTTTCAACTTCAGCTTTCCATATTTTAAAGGTAACAAACACATCAGATTTATTTTTCAGAAAATAAACCCATACCTTTCTTGTGGAATCATCAATGAAGGTGACATAATAGCGTGAGCCTCCTAGAGAAGTTACAGGAGCTGGTCCCCACACATCTGTATACACTAGTTCTAGCTTCTCTTTCTTTGGCGTCCTTCCCACCTTTGAGAAACTAACTCTCTTTTGTTTCCCGTAAATGCAATTTTCGCACAAACTTAATTCAACATGTTTTGGGTTTGGCAACTTTTCTTTGGATGCCAAAAGCTTCATTCCCTTCTCACTCATATGCCCGAGCCTCCGGTGCCACAATGTTGTATCACGACCATGATCAACTGTTGCTATAGTATCTCTTTGTATTGCAGTTGCATACAGTGTTCCCCTTTTGAAGCCTTGTGCCACAACCACATTCCCTTTGGTTATCTTCCACGATCCATTGTCGAATGTTATTTTATATCCTTCACCGTCAATCTGACCCATAGATATCAGATTTTTCTTGAGGCCAGGAATATGTCATACATTTTGCAATTTTCATAGCGTGCCTTGTGAAGTCTTTATATGAACTTCACCTTTTCCGGCAATGTCGAGAGGTTCGCTGTCTACTAGATAAACTTTCCCAAATTTTCCAGCAATATAATTATGCAATAATTCTTTGTATGATGTAGAGTGAAAAGATGCACCTGAGTCCAAAATCCAAGATTCGACTGGACTGTCTGCACAACAAATTAGTGCATCACCGACTTGTTCAGCAATTACATTTGTTGAATTTTCTTCCTTCTTCTTTGGTTCTCTACACTGGCTACTATCGTGACTCTTTTTATTGCAATTTCAACAAGTAATGTCCTTGCGATTTTTGGATTGTCCTCTTTTCCTTGACTTTGATCTACCACGACCATAACTTTGTCCTCTTTGGTTGATTCTCCCCCTACTTTCGGTACTAAAAGCAGATCATAGAGAATCACATGATTCTCTTCGGCGAATATCTTCGCTTAGAACCAAATCTCTAATATCATTCAATTTGAGTTTGGTACTTCCTGATGAACTACTAACTGCAGTTACTGTTGCAGACCAACTCTCCGGTAGAGATGATAGTAGAATCAACGCCCTGATTTTGTCATCAATTGTTATATTAACAGAACTCAACTGAGTTAATATTATATTAAACTCATTGATACGTTCCGTGACTGATCCACCTTCTGTCATCTTTAAGTTGAACAATCGACGCATCAAATAGACTTTATTTGAAGCAGATGGCTTCTTGTACATATTTGATAACGCCTTCATTATGCCTACAGTGGTCTTCTCGTTAATGATGTTCAACGTCACATTTCGTGTTAGCGTCAAACGAATCACACCAAGAGCTTGGCGATCTAATAGATCCCAATCCGCTTTGGCCATAGTCTCCGTTTTCACCTCGCTCAGATGTAAGTGTAATTTTTTCTAGTACAAATAATCCTCTATTTGTATTTTCCAAAATTCAAAATCTTTACTATTGAACTTGTCAATCTTAACCTTCCTTTCTTCCGATGCCATTTTTCGCAAAAAATTTATGTGAATAGTGCCTGTGAATAGTACGATGATCAATAGTGTCGCACTATTCTTGTAAATAGTACCTACACGAATATTGTACTTTTCTACCAGAATTATATGGTCTGTGCTCTGATACCAGTTGTTGGGAAGCGTGTCAAGCTAATAAAAGAAAAAGAATATTTAAGAAAAAAAAGCAATAAATTGCACAAGACAAGATAAAACAAGATTTACATGGTTTAGCAATTTTTGCCTACTCCACGGCCACACAAAGAATAACTCTTTATTAATTGAAGAGAGAAAGAAGAAGTTTTGGAATGATCTACAAATGAAAATGTAGACCCCTATTTATAGGCATTTGAATACCCTCCCGAGGTAAGTGCTTACATCATAAGAATGCCGATGTAAGCGCTTACACCATAAGAATGCCGAGGTAAGCGCTTACATCACAAGAATGTCGATGTAAACACTTACATCATATTTTCATCTCTTTTTGAATTTTATTTCTTTTGTTTTGTCTACTTTCATATATAACAATAGGTTTGCTCCTATCATGGTGACACGTGAAACTTAGAATCACCACAAAGAGCATCATTGGACAAGAAAGAGTGACTTGTGAGATTTGCAAGGACCACCAGTGGGAATCTCTCCACTGAGTTGGTTACATGAGATGTTCAGGTATTTGAGATTCATGAGAGCTTCTAATGACTTTGGAATTTCAAAACTAAGATTGTTAAAGAACAAATCCAAGTATTCCAAGGTCATCATTTTGCCAAATGAATCTGGAATAGGTCCATTTAATCCATTATGTGCTAGAGAAAGTTCGATCAATCTATCTAGACCCCCTAGATTGCTAGGAATCTTACTAGAAAAATTATTTTTTGACAGATCAAGGAGCGCTACAGCCTTTAAATTTCCCATTTACCGAGGAATTTACCCATTTAATAAATTGGATGAAACATTGAATCCTATGAGGTCTTGAAGTTCCCCCAAGCTTGAAGGTAAGCTTGAATTCAATAGGAATAATGAAACAGTAACACGCGCATGACATCTCCCTTCGTGCATTAACTCTTAAAATCATAAGAAACAATAGAAACGACACGGCATTACCCTTCGTGCATTAACTCTCAAAATCATGGCACGACATCACCCTTGGGGCATTAACTCTCAAATCATGACACGACATCACCCTTCGTGCATTATCACTCACAATATCGGCACGACATCACCCTTCGTGCATTATCACTCACAGTATCGGCACGACATCACCCTTCGTGCATTAACACTCACTCGCAATATCATGCACGACACCAACCTTCGTGCTTTACACTCTTTCTCACCCAAACAATAGAAATAATAATATTCCGGCAAGGGAACCAACAATAGAAACAATAACGTCCCGGCGAGGGAATCAGCTATAACCAATCTCGTTTCAACAGTTAACTCCACATAATAAATCTCAACTTGGGTCAGTACCCAACAATGGTCAATTACCAAGAAATATCATAAGTCTTGTTCAACATGGATAATCATCAATTTAAGCATGGACAATACATAATAAGAGTCACAACAATAATGGTATAAGACTCACGGGCATGCTTGACACCAACGTATAGATACTCATCACCATACCTATACGTCGTACTCAACACTAACACGTAACAATTAAGACCACAACACATATTCCCTCAAGCTAAGGTTAGACCAAACACTTACCTCGATTCCACGGTCAAAAATCAAGCCTCAATTACCGCTTTACCTCTCGGTTCCACTTCCAATCCGCTTGTATCTAGTCATAATTTACTTAATAACATCAATATATGCTAAATAAATTAATTATAATGCATGAATATAGATTTCCCAATGTTTTCCCCAAAAAATCAAAAATCGACCTAGGGCCTGCTTGGTCCAGCTCAGAAATTCGGACCAAAACCCGATTACCCATTCACCCTCGAGCCCGGATATACAATTGTTTTTGGAATCCGACCTTAATTTGAGGTCTAAATCCCCAAATTTCAATATTCCTAAGTTCTACCCAAAATTCTCAATTCCACCACGAAAACCCTAGATTCTAGGATGAAATCTTATAAAAAGAAGTTAAAGAGTGAAAGAAATGAGTTTAAAATCACTTACTTATGATTTAGGGAAGAAAGAGTATTTGAAAAATCGCCTCTTATGCTTTAGGGTTTTGAAAAAAAATGAAAATGGATGAAAAGTCCCATTTATATAGCCCTCACAAACCCTCAAATCATTGACCGCGAAAAAGGGCCGCAATCGCGAAACTCACCGCTGACAGCGAAACAACGGGCGCGGTCGCGAAAACTTTGGCCTTGCCCACCACTGACTGCGAAATCCCACCGCGACAGCAAAATCCCCAGCGCGACCGTGAAATTCCACTGCGGACCGCGAAACCGTAGGTTCAGAGACATGCAATTTTCTGGAATTATGCAGCACAGATCTTTTCCTAAGTCTATACACCCCGAAGTCTATGTATAACTCATCCGAGCCCTCGGGGCTCTAAACCAAACATGCACACAAGTCTAAAAATATCATACTTGCTCGTGCGATCAAAACATCAAAATAACATCAACAACTTTGAATTTAGCACCCAAAATTCATGAAATTCTTAAGAACGTTGAAATTTCCATTTTCTCAACTATGGGTCCGATTTATACCAAATCAACTCCGATTCTTACAAAATTTCACAGATTCGACTTAACTATTATTTTAAACCTGTACCAGGATCCGAAACCAAAATACGATCCCGATACCACCAAGATCACACACCATTTCATTTCCAAAAGTCCTTATATTTTCCAGCAAATAATTTTCTTTAAAAATTATTTTCTCGGGCTTGGGACCTCGGAATTCGATTCCCGAGCATACGCCCAAGTCCCATATTTTATTATGGACCCTACTGGACCGTCAAATTACGGGTCCAGGTCCATTTACCCAAAACGTTGACCAAAGTCAACTTTAATCAATTTTAAAGGCAAATTTCCATATTTTCCTTAAATTTTACATAAAAGTTTTTCGAAAACGTGCCTGAACTGCGCACACAAATCGAGAAGAAAGAAAATAAGGTTTTCAAGACCTCGAAATCCGAATTCGAATTTTAAAACACAAGATGACCCTTTGAGTCATTACAACAGGATCACAGAAAAGGTTATTCACCTGCAAGTTCAAGAACTCAAGATGTTCTAAATTACCAAGTGATTCAGGAATTGGACATGCGAAATCATTATATGAGAGTTCAAGTATTCTGAGTCTTGAAGAATTTGATATAGAAGCAGAGACAAAACCATTTAGATTATTCTTTCCACAATAAAATTCTTCTAGGCTGGGCAATCCGCAGCCTAAACCTGAAGGTAAGCGACCTGAAAACCTGTTATCGTCAAGTGATAGAATATACAGGGCTGACATGTTGAAAATTCTTGCAGGGATGAAACCAGAAAACCCATTCCCGGTTAATGTCAACACTTGTAGATTCTTCAGATTACCTAGCTCCATTGGTATCTCTCCTGTCAAGTAGGGGAAATATATCAGTAACAATTAGGCAACATAGAAAAAGAAAGAAAATTTCAGATTTTCGGTAAGGAAATATCATAGTACCTTCCAAATGCTGTATTCTAAGAAATAAGTTTGTAAGAGCTGTTAGTTGCCTAACTCTCTCGGTACAGTTCCAACGAACTCATTTATAGACAATGACAAGACTTGAAGCTTTATGCATTTTCTAGGTCTGGTGGAATAACGCCATCTAGATTGTTGACTGAGAGGTAAAGCCTTTCCAAGTTTGGAAGATGGTCACATATAGTTGTTGGAAGCTTGCGAGTAAGATTGTTTCCAGTAAGACCAAGGCGTTGCATTGTTGTAATGTAAAAGATAGATGGTGGTATAGAACCAATAAGCTGGTTCCCTTCCAAGTTTAAATTAGTTATGTAACGAAGATTACCGAGTACTCGAGGGATCTCTCCTAATAGAGAATTTTCTGTTATCCTCAACACTTGCAGCTTTGTCAGATTGGAAAGAGATGATGGGATTTTTCTAGAAAATTGATTGCTCGAAAGGTACACAAAGCGAAGGTTGGGTGAGTCCGGAACCCAACTGTCGTTCTTTTGGACTCAAAATATATAAATAGGTGGGAAAAAAGGTGACATTTTTATGTATAGCGCCATAATACTTGGCGCTATACATTAACATTAACTGTGTCGTTAATGTATAGCGCCAAGTATTGTGGCGCTACACTGCAAAACCTGACACGCCCAGGTATAGCGCCACAATCCCTGGTGCTATACCCCTTTATAAAATTCAACCGTCTTCTTCATCGTCTTCTGGTTCTCCTCTTCCTCAATTTTTTACTCCCCTCCCAATTGTTGGTCCCCCAATACCCGCTGCCCACAATTTAAAAAAAAATAAAAAATTCTAGGTCCTCCCGTTACATAATAGTTGAAGAACGTAGGTCCCACATTCGAGTAGAGCTTCATATTATTGTTGATTCACACTTCCGGAGTCAAAATTTCAATCTATTTGCTTTCCGAAAATTCTAAATCGAGGTATTTCGATTTATTTTAAGTTGAAACTTTGATAATAATGCATATTATTTGATTTGTATGTGTTCTATTTCGGTTTGTATTTTTTTTTCGAAACTAGCATGTTAAATTTATCCAGATTTAATATTAGTGTTTTATAAAAAAATATAAATTTATCAAATAAATTTGTGTGTTAATATCCTGATTTATATATATGTATTTTCGTGCCTTTTTGTGTTTTATTTGCAATTAAATTTATTTGTTGTTTATGTTTAGTTTAGATTATTTTTTAGCGTAATAAAACGTAGACCCTTTTAGCGTAGTAAAATTTAGAGCCTTGTAGCGTAGTAATGCGTAGTATTTCCTGAGCCTCAAAATATCGAGCCCGGAACCCATAGGTATATATATATATATAATTTGTACAATTAAATTATTAAAAAAATATGAATTTAAATTATAAAAAAAACACATAATTATTAATGATCGTTTGGTGCCACTGGTCCTCAAAATATCGAGCCTGGAACCCATAGGTATATATATATATATATATATATATATATATATATATAATTTGTACAATTAAGTTATTTAAAAATATGAATTTAAATTATAAAAAAAAACACATAATTATTAATGATAGTTTGGTGCCAGTGGTCCTTAAAATATCGAGCCCTGAACCCATATATATATATAATTTGTACAATTAAGTTATTAAAAAATATGAATTTAAATTATAAAAAAACACATAATTAAAAAATATGAATTTACAGTTGACGATATGGACGCGACTATACATCCCGGCCCTTGGACGTTGGATCAATTATCCCTACAGCCCTAGCATAGATCCGAGTATGTATGGGACGGACAGTTGTTGACGTAGACTTTCCGGGCCAGGAGAGTGGATCTATTGTAGGAGTTTTTGAGTCCTCCCCGCGTTCTACATCCCTGCGTGGTCCATTTCCTCGAGGAGATCGGATTATATAGGATTATTAGGATTGGCCGGATACAGATCGACTATGCTTTGATCACGGCCTTGATTGAGCGGTGGCGACAGAAGACGCACACTTTCCATTTGCCCATCGGCGAGGCCATCATCACACTCTAGGACGCTGAGATTTTATATGGCCTGTCCGCTGATGGCTTGCCAGTTTTACTGCCTGCGACCATGAGATATTATTCGCGGCAGGCATATTGGGATATGTTGCATGCTCACGGGTTTCATGCTAGAGGACGAGGAGGTAGCGTCTGGGTCCAGTCGTATATAGTTGGTCCCCATTAGAGACCACCTAGTGCAGATCCACCATACTATCACTGACGAGTTAGCGGAGGTGGATGTACAACGATATACGAGGATGCTGTTGCTCTTTCTATTTGGGGGAGTCTTATTCCCGAACACTTCGAGAAACCTAGTGAGCCTCCGTTTTTTGCATCATATTGCCCGGTTCGAGGATACAACCATCTACAGCTGGGGACGTGCTATCATCTCATATCTGTTGTCACACCTCCTTTTTCGCTCGCGCCGCCCGAAAGGGGCGCGAAAGGGAGTTTTTTTCCAATTAAAGGACAATCGAAACGGGATTTATTTATTTATTTCAGAGTCGCCACTTGGGAGTTTTATGGTGTCCCAAGTCACTGGTTTTAATCTAGAATCGAGGAAAAGAATGACTCTGTTTAACAGTCTGCGCACCAGAAATCCGGATAAGGAATTTTGTTAACCCGGGAGAAGGTGTTAGGCATTCCTGAGTTCCGTGGTTCTAGCACGGTCTCTCAACTGTCGTATTCGGCTTGATTATCTGATTTTATACAATTATGAACTTATGTGCAAACTTTAAACTCTTTACCGCTTTTATTATTATTATTATTTTAACGGAGAATTACAACATTGTGAAAAACGTATCTCGAACTGCGTCACATCAATATACCCGTGGTTATCGACACATTTCGACTCTGTTGAGATTTGGATTTGGGTCACATAAATGTGCACCCGAGCTTAAGAAAGTAAATTGTTAAAGGCGCGCCTAAAGCGACTAGCATATCATTATTTTGGGTAAGGCCGTGAAATTTGCTAAACGACCGATCCCGAAGTCTATACAATTATTAACCAATTATTGAGGGCCCCACAACTTGTGCGTTTTATTGGGCGAGGCTCATCTAATTTATTTTTAAAGGATAATCCTAAAGTGCCTATATTTTTTCTATTAAATTTGTCTCTAAAAATGAAAGAGAAAGGGTCCTAATTTATTTACATGCTTACGAGTTGTTATAGTCGGGTTCCGAACTCAATTTGTTAAATCAAGAATGTAAACACAATATGGACAGCCCGTTGGCCAACGTGGACCCAGGCCCAACATGTATGGCATAAAACTGGACCTGGGCCATCTCATTCACATGTTACTACCTAGTTACATTATACTATGCATGCTCTCAGTTTGTCAAATTAAAAAAAACTTGGCAATCTAATTTTAATCCTAAACCATTTACATGCTGAAATTAATCAATAGTATCTAGCTAAACAATATTCCTACAAGTTCCGAAATGGTCTATTCGTTTAATGAGCTAACTGTTGAATGTTTAAGAATAGTCTAAATCAGCTAACATGTTTTTTGAGACATTATAATCATCAAACAATAACGAACTAACTGAACAGAGCTACTACACCATTTATTTATTTTTAGCAATACATAGACAGTTCGTCCACTAAGCTACTGTCAGATGTTCCATTATATATTAAACAACTACATGATTCTGATTAGAGGAAACTAAATAATGTATATACACAACTAAAATTCAGAATATAACTAAGATAAATTCAGAACTTCAACTCTTCATTTCATATTCATGCTTCATGTTTCATGTTTCAGTTTACAGTAATCAGCGTGTCAGTTGTGTACCTGATATTGGAAGTAAAAGAAGAGGAAGATCAGCAGAAATGTAGTAGCATATAACAACAGCAACACCCCGCAACCAGTAACAACCAGCAATGAGAAACCATTGATAGATTTTAAAATCAAACAAAAATCCAGCAATAACCAGTGAAGTAGTAGCAAATAACCAACCAAACTCAAAGAACAAATCAAATGAAAATCCAGAAACACCAACAACAATCAACGGGCAGAAACAAAGTGAATCTTTTTTAGATTGAAAGACCAGTTAATGTTTAACCCTTAAATTCTGACCCCTCTGTATATCCAGTGTATGCAGATTGTATATCGGGTGTATACTACTCTCTCTTTCGAATCTTCTTCCAAATTTTTCCTCAATATTCAGCCAATCTTTTTTTTTCTTCTTCCCCCTTCTCTCTCGAATCCCCCCTCTTATTTTGTGTCCAGCCCTCCCTATTTATTTACAATTCAAGCCTTTAAACTAAATCCCACTATCTTCTACCCATCTCCCTTTATCTTCCCACTACTTAATATTTTGTCCCCCACTATATTAAATAATTACATTAGTTCCCACTAATACATATCTTTTCCTTATTTAATTCCCTTATTGCCCCACTACCGCATGCTTTGTCCCCCACTATATTAAACAATGTATTAATTCCCCACCATTATGTTTTGTCCCCCCTACGTATTATTTTATTATTATTTAAATATTATTTAATACTTAGTGGTCAGATCACTCATTAGTTATTTTTAAGACTCCTTTAAAATCCCGAAAATGCCCATGAAAATACTGTAATTTACCATTCTACCCCTGAAAATACTGCAATTTACCATTCTACCTCCATCAGCTATAACCAATTCACCTAATCAATCTAACCAAAATACAGCAGCTATAACCAATTTCTAATCAAATTTCGTCAACAAATTTAGGCTAGAAACTCAATATTTTTGACTGAACAATATTTTTAACAACAAACATACTTTCAGATTCAATAACAGTAACAAATTGAACATAACAAACAAGTAGATTCAAATCACTAAACTCAATAATCAATTGAACTTTAAATTAAATCTAACAACATGATTAAACTAAACACTTCTATATTAAAACTAAACAAGAACATAAAACAAACTGAAGAAATAATCAAGAAATGATAACAACGAACAAGAAAAGAATCAAACATATACTGATTTCAAATATGAGAATATCAAACAAAATACGGACAGAAATGAAACTTAAACCAACTAACCAGAAATGAACAACGACAAACTCGAACGGAAACAAAAAACTCGGACAACAACCTCGACGTACCGGATCTCGACTCAATGAAAAACCCACCTTCTCTTTTAACCTTGATGAACTCAGACTGGACCTCACCGAACGACGAACAACAACGGACTCAAACAAAACCAAATGAAACCTTGACAGAACTTCGCCGGACTTTAACTGGACTGCCTCGCTTTTCCTTCGTGTGTGTGCGTGTGGTCATGGAAGCAGCAGCAGTGGGGCTGTGTGTTCTTTGCTGGAGGTCGACGAGGCAGCTGGGAGATGAAGCAGAAGAAGCAGCAACATTTGGTTGGAGCTTGACGAAGGCAGCAACAATGGTGTTATGGTCGTCGATGGGGTTCATTTGGACGTGAGCTGAGGGAGACGACGAAGAAGTAGCAGCAGCGATGGGGGTTTGTTTGGATGACGCATGCATCCATGGGAGGTGAAGAAGCAGCCATGGTGGTTGACTGGTGCTCGGCGGAGCTCGTCAATGGCGGACAGGAGCGCTGTGGCTTTAGCCATGGGAGGGAAGCCATGGGAGCTTGGGACGAGGCTGGAGGTCGTTTGGACTGGTGAAGACGTATGAGGGGTAGGTTGGACGCTGGTGGTTGCTCGACTGAAGAAGAGAAGGAGGGGGGTTGCTGGGTTGTTTGGTCGTGCATGGACGACGTGGGGGGGGGCAGTTTGGAGGAGGTGGGTGGTTGAATGGAGGAGGGGTTGGTTGCTGCTGGTTGGGCGACGAAGTAGCTGGGGAAGCCATGGGAGGGGTTCGTTAGAGCAGGAGCAGTGGGGAAGGAGAAGAATAGGGGGGGGTGTTTTTTAGGGTTTTGGGGAAAATGAAGAATGAAAAATGGGAAGGGGGGTAACTTGTTTGGGTTATGGGGCGGACTGGGTCGGGTCGACCCAG
Source organism: Nicotiana sylvestris (assembly GCF_000393655.2). NCBI lineage: Eukaryota > Viridiplantae > Streptophyta > Magnoliopsida > Solanales > Solanaceae > Nicotiana > Nicotiana sylvestris. The sequence goes on from NC_091058.1 coordinate 64,285,722, forward strand.
TGGGGTTATTTGATTTGGGCTATGGTTGATTTAAATTAGAAGGTGGCCCAATCCGATTTTCTTCCTCTTTTATTGCTTCTTTTTCTTCTTTTATTTTTCTTAAACTAAACTAAATTCTAAAAATCCTAAATTATCATATAGAACTAAATTACTTTATAAAAGTGCAAATTAACTCTCAATAACAATTAACACACAATTAAATAGCAATTACGATAAAATTACACAATTTGGACATTAAATGCTAAAAATGCAATGTACAATATTTTTATGATTTTTTTGTTCTTGTAAAAACAAACTTAATTATTTCTAATTGTAGAATTAAATCCTAAATGCAAATGCGACATATTTTTGTATTTTTTATTAATTTAACAATTAAACATGCATGGACAAAATACAAATAATTATCCAAAATGCCACGAAAATTCTCAAAATTGCACACAAAGGAAAATTGTTTTATTTTGAATTTTTGGGAGTAATTCTCATATAGGGCAAAAATCACGTGCTTACAGCTGCCCCTTTTTGTCCGAAAACACGAAGAGTTTTCGTGCAAAGATAAAGTGAGCAATTTTTGCCCATCCGAGTACTCCGTGTGAAGCATTGTTTTTGAAAAAGATTTAACCGAACCTTTGCTTCAAAGGTTTCCTACATATCCCTGGCTAGAAGGGAATCAAGTTAATGTAGTTCGGGAAGTTTTGGTAGCTGGGACTACCATGGAACTACAATTTTGCCGTTACTGTTGCCGCATGTTGTTTCTACTGCTTTTCGATCTCCTTATTACACCGTGCCAAAAGAAAATAAGAAGCTAGACTTAAACTAGGAATTTAAAAAAAATCTTATCTATCTACGACTTGTTCTTATTGCCTTGCTTTCTTATCGGGTTGTGTTTCCTCCGGTGCTTTTTCTTCCGAAAACTGCTGGGGATGACATTGGCCTTTTGCTTTTTCAAGTGTCATCATTTTGTTCGGTCTACTGGGGATACTGCTTCCTTCATTAAAGCTTGTTATGCTGGGAATTTTTGTTGTAACCCTCCTCATTACTGACTTCTGAAAGATGACACAACCTCCATTCTTCAGGCGGGATCCTGACTTCTTCCATGATTTAAAAATATAACCACCTCCGTTCTACAGGCGGGCTCCTGACTCCACCTTGACTTTTGAAAGATGACACAACCTCCATATTCCAGGCGGGCTCCTGACTTCTTCAACAATCTTAGAATTTAACGCCCTCCATTCTCCAGGCGGGCTCCTGACTTTCATCAGCAACTTTGAAAATAAAATGCATTCGGCAATGATTTATGAAAATATATATTTTGGCAATGTTTATACAAGCAGAACCACTCGGGTCGAAATAAATTAAATGTCCTTTTGAGGAAGGATTAAATTCAATATCCTATTCGAGGGCGGATGCACCCATCATATCCTATTCGAGGGCGGATAGACCCATCATATCCTATTCGAGGGCGGATAGACCCATCATATCCTATTCGAGGGCGGATAGACCCATCATATCCTATTCGAGGGCGGATAGACCCATCATATCCTATTCGAGGGCGGATAGACCCATCAAATCCTATTCGAGGGCGGACATACCCATCATATCCTATTCGAGGGCGGACATACCCAAAATATCCTATTCGAGGGCGGATGAACCCAAAATATCCTATTCAAGGGCGGATGAACCCAAAATATCCAATTCAAGGGCGGATAGACCCATCATATCTTATTCGAGGGCGGATAGACCCATAATATCCTTTTCGAGGGCGAATGAACCCAAAAGATACTTTTCGAGGGCGGATGAACCCAAAATATCCGATTCGAGGGAGGATGAACCCAAAATATCCTATTCGAGGGCGGACGAACCCTTCATATCCTATTCGAGGGCGGACGAACCCAAAATATCGTATTCGAGGGCGGATGAACCCAAAATATCCTATTCGAGGGCGGATGAACCCAAAATATCTTATTCGAGGGCGGATGAACCCAAAATATCCTATTCGAGGGCGGATGAACCCAAAATATCCTATTCGAGGGCGGATAGACCCATCATATCCTATTCGAGGGCGGATAGAACCATAATATCCTTTTCGAGGGCGGATGAACCCAAAATATCCTTTTCGAGGGCGGATAAACCCAAAATATCCTATTCGAGGGCGGAAGAACCCAAAATATCCTATTCAAGGGCGGACGAACCCAAAATATCCTATTCGAGGGCGGACGAACCCATAATATCCTATTCGAGGGCGGACGAACCCAAAATATCCTATTCGAGGGCGGACGAACCTAAAATATCCTATTCGAGGGCGGACGAACCCAAAATATCCTATTCGAGGCGGACGAACCCAAAATATCCTATTCGAGGGCGGATGAACCCAAAATATCCTATTCGAGGGCGCATGAACCCAAAATATACTATTCGAGGGCGGATAGACCCATCATATCCTATTCGAGGGCGGACATGCCCATCATATCATATTCGAGGGCGGACATACCCAAAATATCCTATTCGAGGGCGGACATACCCAAAATATCCTATTCGAGGGCGGATAGACCCATCATATCCTATTCGAGGGCGGATAGACCCATCATATCCTATTCGAGGGTGGATAGACCCATCATATCCTATTCGAGGGCGGATAGACCCATCATATCCTATTCGAGGGCGGATAGACCCATCAAATCCTATTCGTGGGCGGACATACCCATCATATCCTATTCGAGGGCGGACATACCCATCATATCCTATTCGAGGGCGGACATACCCATCATATCCTATTCGAGGGCGGATGAACCCAAAATATCCTATTCGAGGGCGGATGAACCCAAAATATCCTTTTCGAGGGCGGATGAACCCAAACTATATTATTCGAGGGCGGACGAACCCAAAATATCCTATTCGAGGGCGGACGAACCCAAAATATTCTATTCGAGGGCGGACGAACCCAAAATATCCTATTCGAGGGCGGACGAACCCAAAATATCGTATTCGAGGGCGGATGAACCCAAAATATCGTATTCGGGGGCGGATGAACCGAAAATATCGTATTCGGGGGCAGATGAACCCAAAATATCCTATTCGAGGGCAGACGAACCCAAAATATCCTATTCGTGTACGGACGAACACAAAATATCCTATTCGTGGGCGGATGAACCCAAAATATCCTATTGGAGGGCGCATGAACCCAAAATATCCTATTCGAGGGCAGATAGACCCATCATATCCTATTCGAGGGCGGACATACCCAAAATATCCAATTCGAGGGCGGACATACCCAAAATATCCTATTCGAGGGCGCATGAACCCAAAATATCCTATTCGAGGGTGGATAGACCCATCATATCCTATTCGAGGGCGGATACACCCATCATATCCTATTCGAGGGCGGACATACCCATCATATCCTATTCGAGGGCGGATGAACCTAAAATATCCTATTCGAGGGCGGACGAACCCAAAATATCCTATTCGAGGGTGGATGAACCCAAAATATCCTATTCGAGGGCGGACGAACCCAAAATATCCTATTCGAGGGCGGACGAACCCAAAATATCTTATTCGAGGACGGATGAACCCAAAATATCCTATTCGAGGGAGGATGAACCCAAAATATCCTATTCGAGGGCGGATGAACCCAAAAATATCTTATTCGAGAGCGGATGATCCCAAAAATATCCTATTCGAGGGCGGACGAACCCAAAAATATCCTATTCGAGAGCGGACGAACCCAAAATATCCTATTCGAGGGCGGACGAACCCAAAATATCCTATTCGAGGGCGGACGAAGACAAAATATCCTATACGAGGGCGGACGAACCCAAAATATCCTATTCGAGGGCGGACGAACCCAAAATATCCTATTCGAGGGAGGACGAACCCAAAATATCCTATTCGAGGGCGGACGAACCCAAAATATCGTATTCGAGGGCGGACGAACCCAAAATATCGTATTCGAGGGCGGATGAACCCAAAATATCGTATTCGGGGCAAGTGAACCCAAAATATCCAATTCGAGGGCGCATGAACCCAAAATATCCTATTCGAGGGCGGACGAACCCAAAATATCTTATTCGAGGGCGGATGAACCCAAAATATCCTATTCGAGGGCGGATGAATCCAAAATATCCTATTCGAGGGCGGATAGACCCATCATATCCTATTCGAGGGCGGATAGACCCATAATATCCTTTTCGAGGGCGGATGAACCCAAAATATCCTTTTCGAGGGCGGACGAACCCAAAATATCCTATTCGAGGGCGGACGAACCCAAAATATCCTATTCGAGGGCGGACGAACCCAAAATATCCTATTCGAGGGCGGACGAACCCAAAATATCCTATTCGAGGGCGGACGAACCCAAAATATCCTATTCGAGGGCGGAAGAACCCAAAATATCCTATTCAAGGGAGGACGAACCCAAAATATCCTATTCGAGGGTGGACGAACCCAAAATATCCTATTCTAGAGCGGAAGAACCCAAAACATCCTATTCAAGGGCGGACGAACCCAAAATATCCTATTCGAGGGCGGACGAACCCAAAATATCCTATTCGAGGGCGGACGAACCCAATATATCCTATTCGAAGGCGGACGAACCCAAAATATCCTATTCGAGGGCGGACGAACCCAAAATATCCTATTCGAGGGCGGAAGAACCCAAAATATCCTATTCAAGGGCGGACGAACCCAAAATATCCTCTTCGAGGGCGGATGAACCCAAAATATCCTATTCGAGGGTGCATGAACCCAAAATATCCTATTCGAGGGCGGATAGACCCATCATATCCTATTCAAGGGCGGACATACCCATCATATCCTATTCGAGGGTGGACATACCCAAAATATCCTATTCGAGGACGGACATACCCAAAATATCCTATTCGATGGCGCATGAACCCAAAATATCCTATTCGAGGGCGGATAGACCCATCATATCCTATTCGAGGGCGGATAGACCCATCATATCCTATTCGAGGGCGGACATACCCATCATATCCTATTCGAGGGCGGATGAACCCAAAAATATCCTATTCGAGGGCGGATGAACCCAAAATATCCTATTTGAGGGCGGATGAACCCAAAATATCCTATTAGAGGGCGGTTGAACCCAAAATATCCTATTCGAGGGCGGATGAACCCAAAAATATCCTATTCGAGGGCGGATGAACCCAAAATATCCTATTCGAGGGCGGATGAACCCAAAATATCCTATTCGAGGGCGGACGAACCCAAAATATCCTATTCGATGGTGCATGAACCCAAAATATCCTATTCGAGGGCGGATAGACCCATCATATCCTATTCGAGGGCGGATATACCCATAATAACCTATTCGAGGGCGGACATACCCAAAATATCCTATTCGAGGGCGGACATACCCAAAATATCCTATTCGAGGGCGCATGAACCCAAAATATCCTATTCAAGGGCGGATAGACCCATCATATCCTATTCGAGGGCGGATAGACCCATCATATCCTATTTAAGGGCGGATAGACCCATCATATCCTATTCGAGGGCAGATAGACCCATCATATCCTATTCGAGGGCGGATAGACCCATCATATCCTATTCGAGGGCGGATATACCCATAATATCCTATTCGAGGGCGGACATACCCAAAATATCCTATTCGAGGGCGGACATACCCAAAATATCCTATTCGAGGGCGGATAGACCCATCATATCCTATTCGAGGGCGGATAGACCCATCATATCCTATTCGAGGGCGGATAGACCAATAATATCCTATTTGAGGGCGGATAGACCCATCAAATCCTATTCGAGGGCGGACATACCCATCATATCCTATTCGAGGGCGGACATACCCAAAATATCCTATTCGAGGGCGGATGAACCCAAAATATCCTATTCGAGGGCGGATGAACCCAAAATATCCTATTCGAGAGCGGATGAACCCAAAATATCCTATTCGAGGGCGGATGAACCCAAAATATCCTATTCGAGGGCGAATGAACCCAAAATATTCTATTCGAGGGCGGATGAACCTAAAAATATCCTATTCGAGTGCGGATGATCCCAAAAATATCCTATTCGAGGGCGGATGAACCCAAAATATTCTATTCGAGGGCGTATGAACCCAAAATATTCTATTCGAGGGCGGATGAACCTAAAAATATCCTATTCGAGGGCGGATGAACCCAAAATATCCTATTCGAGGGCGGATGAACCCAAAAATATCTTATTCGAGAGCGGATGATCCCAAAAATATCCTATTCGAGGGCGGACGAACCCAAAAATATCCTATTCGAGGGCGGACGAACCCAAAATATCCTATTCGAGGGCGGATAGACCCATCAAATCCTATTCGAGGGCGGACATACCCATCATATCCTATTCGAGGGAGGACGAACCCAAAATATCCTATTCGAGGGCGGATGAACCCAAAATATCATATTCGAGGGCGGATGAACCCAAAAATATCCTATTCGAGGGCGGATACACCCATCATATCCTATTCGAGGGCGGACATACCCATAATATCCTACTCGAGGGCGATGAACCCAAAAATATCATATTCGAGGGCGGATGAACCCAAAAATATCCTATTCGAGAGCGGATGAACCCAAAATATCCTATTCGAGGGCGGATGAACCCAAAAATATCCTATTCGAGGGCGCATGAACCCAAAATATCCTTTTCGAGGGCGGATAGACCCATCATATCCTATTCGAGGGTGGATACACCCATCATATCCTATTCGAGGGCGGACATACCCATCATATCCTATTCGAGGGCGGATGAACCCAAAACATCCTATTCGAGGGCGGAAGAACCCAAAATATCCTATTCAAGGGCGGACGAACCCAAAATATCCTATTCGAGGGCGGATGAACCCAAAATATCCTATTCGAGGGTGCATGAACCCAAAATATCCTATTCGAGGGCGGATAGACCCATCATATCCTATTCAAGGGCGGACATACCCATCATATCCTATTCGAGGGTGGACATACCCAAAATATCCTATTCGAGGACGGACATACCCAAAATATCCTAGTCGAGGGCGGATAGACCCATCAAATCCTATTCGAGGGCGGACATACCCATCATATCCTATTCGAGGGCGGACGAACCCAAAATATCCTATTTAAGGGTGGACGAACCCAAAATATCCTATTCGAGGGTGGACGAACCCAAAATATCCTATTCGAGGGCGGACGAACCCAAAATATCCTATTCGAGGGCGGATGAAGCCAAAATATCATATTCGAGGGCGGATGAACCCAAAATATCCTATTCGAGGGCGCATGAACCCAAAATATCCTATTCGAGGGCGGATAGACCCATCATATCCTATTCGAGGGCGGATAGACCCATCATATCCTATTCGAGGGCGGATAGACCCATCATATCCTATTCGAGGGCGGATAGACCCATCATATCCTATTCGAGGGCGGATAGACCCATCATATCCTATTCGAGGGCGGATAGACCCATCATATCCTATTCGAGGGCGGATAGACCCATCATATCCTATTCGAGGGCGGATAGACCCATCATATCCTATTCGAGGGCGGATAGACCCATCATATCCTATTCGAGGGCGGATAGACCCATCATATCCTATTCGAGGGCGGATAGACCCATCAAATCCTATTCGAGGGCGGACATATCCATCATATCCTATTCGAGGGCGGACATACCCAAAATATCCTATTCGAGGGCGGATGAACCCAAAATATCCTATTCGAGGGCGGATGAACCCAAAAATATCCTATTCGAGGGCGGATAGACCCATCATATCCTATTCGAGGGCGGACATACCTAAAATATCCTATTCGAGGGCGGAAATACCCAAAATATCCTATTCGAGGGTGCATGAACCCAAAATATCCTATTCAAGGGCGGATAGATCCATCATATCTTATTCGAGGGCGGATAGACCCATCATATCCTATTTGAGGGCGGATAGACCCATCATATCCTATTCGAGGGCAGATAGACCCATCATATCCTATTCGAGGGCGGATAGACCCATCAAATCCTATTCGAGGGCGGACATACCCATCATATCCTATTCGAGGGCGGATGAACCCAAAACATCCTATTCGAGAGCGGATGAACCCAAAATATCCTATTCGAGGGCAGACGAACCCAAAATATCCTATTTAAGGGCGGACGAACCCAAAATATCCTATTCGAGGGTGGACGAACCCAAAATATCCTATTCGAGGGCGGACGAACCCAAAATATCCTATTCGAGGGCGGATGAACCCAAAATATCATATTCGAGGGCGGATGAACCCAAAATATCCTATTCGAGGGCGCATGAACCCAAAATATCCTATTCGAGGGCGGATAGACCCATCATATACTATTCGAGGGCGGATATACCCATCATATCCTATTCGAGGGCGTACATACCCAAAATATCCTATTCGAGGGTGGACATTCCCAAAATATCCTATTCGAGGGCGCATGAACCCAAAATATCCTGTTCGAGGGCGGATAGACCCATCATATCCTATTCGAGGGCGGATAGACCCATTATATCCTATTCGAGGGCGGATAGACCCATCATATCCTATTCGAGGGCGGATAGACCCATCATATCCTATTCGAGGGAAAAAGACCCATCAAATCCTATTCGAGGGCGGACATACCCATCATATCCTATTCGAGGGCGGACATACCCAAAATATCCTATTCGACGGCGGATGAACCCAAAATATACTATTCGAGGACGGATGAACCCAAAATATCCTATTCGAGGGCGAATGAACCTAAAAATATCCTATTCGAGGGCGGATGAACCCAAAAATATCCTATTCGAAGGCGGATGAACCCAAAATATCCTATTCGAGGGCGGATGAACCCAACATATCCTATTCGAGGGCGGATTAACCCAAAAATATCCTATTCAAGGGCGGATGAATCCAAAATATCCTATTCTAGGGCGGATAGACCCCTCATATCCTATTCGAGGGCGAACATACCCAAAATATCCTATTCGAGGGCGGATGAACCCAAAATATCCTATTCGAGGGCGGATGAACCCAAAATATCCTATTCGAGGGCGGATGAACCCAAAATATCCTATTCGAGGGCGGATGAACCCAAAATATCCTATTCGAGGGCGGATGAACCTAAAAATATCCTATTCGAGGGCGGATGAACCCAAAATATTCTATTCGAGGGCGGATGAACCTAAAAATATCCTATTCGAGTGCGGATGATCCCAAAAATATCCTATTCGAGGGCGGATGAACCCAAAATATTCTATTCGAGGGCGTATGAACCCAAAATATTCTATTCGAGGGCGGATGAACCTAAAAATATCCTATTCGAGAGCGGATGAACCCAAAAATATCCTATTCGAGGGCGGATGAACCCAAAATATCCTATTTGAGGGCGGATGATTCCAAAATATCCTATTCGAGGGCGGATGAACCTAAAAAATATCCTATTCGAGGGCGGATGAACCCAAAAATATCCTATTCGAGGGCGGATGAACTCAAAATATCCTATTCGAGGGGGGATGAACCCAAAATATCCTATTCGAGGGCGGATGAACCCAAAATATCCTATTTGAGGGCGGATGAATCCAAAATATTCTATTCGAGGGCGGATGAACCCAAAATATTCTATTCGAGGGCGAATGAACCTAAAAATATCCTATTCGAGGGCGGATGATCCTAAAAATATCCTATTCCAGGGCGGATGAACCCAAAATATTCTATTCGAGGGCGTATGAACCCAAAATATTCTATTTGAGGGCGGATGAACCTAAAAATATCCTATTCGAGGGCGGATGATCCCAAAAATATCCTATTCGAGGGCGGATGAACCCAAAATATCCTATTCGAGGGCGGATGAACCCAAAATATCCTATTCGAGGGCGGGTGAACCCAAAAAATATCCTATTCGAGGGTGGATGAACCTAAAAATATCCTATTTGAGGGTGGATGAATCCAAAATATCCTATTCGAGGGCGGATGAACCCAAAAATATCCTATTCGAGGGCGTATGATCCCAAAAATATCCTATTCGAGGGCGGATGAACCCAAAATATCCTATTCGAGGGCGGATGAACCCAAAATATCCTATTCGAGGGCGGATGAACCCAAAATATCCTATTCGAGGGCGGATGAACCCAAAATATCCTATTCGAGGGCGGATGAACCCAAAAATATCCTATTCGAGGGAGGATGAACCCAAAAATATCCTATTCGAGGGCGGATGAACCCATCTTCAAAACTTGAAATTGTCTTACCTCCGACTGTTTTTCTTAAAATCGTGCTGTCTTGCTATCCCTTAAAACTTGAATTGATTTCCTCGTTCCTCCGAGAAAATTTTCGACAATAGCAGAAAATCTTCTGCCCCAGTTTTGGTGCTCTTCCTTGTGGCATGTTTTTTCGCCATTAATAAGATTTCCTTTTCCTGCCCCAATTTTCTCAACTGTTGTTTTCCTGTTTTTCTCCAACTTTCCCTGGAAATTTGGTCCTCTTGGGATCTAGACCCATTCATCATTTGGTCTTGCGACCAACTTCTTTTCACTTTATCGCCTTATCTTTGGCCTGTCCTATTCGCATTTTGCTTTGCATCATTTTGGCAACAAGTAGTAAGCTCTGAAAATCCTTTTAAAAAACAAACTGCTGGGGAGGTAAAGTCTTTAAACCAAGAAATGAAAAAGTGATGATCTCAAAAAATAGAAAAATAAGAAGTCTTTTTGAACAAATGTTGGGGAAAAGGAAAGAAAAGAACTTATCTGAATGATATAACTGATCCCAACGATCTTGTCGCGCATTCCGGATTAATCAACCCAGTCTTTTTATATCAATCAACCCTTTGGACGGCCTCATGTTGCTGGGGATAAACATGCACTCAACTCTTTGCCAAATGCGGATCCTTTCCGCCAATCTTGTCTTGTCGCCTCATAGTGCCCTTCGAGGGGTTTTCGCTAATAAGACTCTCTTGTTTCTCTCAACTCCCGTCGTTTTATGGTGCCTGTGAAGGTTTTCACTGATAAGACTCTCTCGTTTTACTTCTCTCATCTTTCGTCGCCTTATGGTGCCTGTGAAGGTTTTCACCGATAAGACTCTCTCATTTTATTTTATTTTTCAGCTGGGGATTGGAGTGCTGCCGATATGACTCTCTCTGCTGGGGATTCTTTTCGATTATCAATTCATTTCCAGTTTATGATCCTCTTCTCTGCTGGTGATCAGAGTGTTATGCATGACTTGACACTTCTCGAATACTGATCGGGAGGTCTTTTTTGGACATCAATATGGGTTTTTGTGTATGTCCAAAATGAAAAGGGGTATCAAAAGTTCAAAATAATTTTGATGGGTAAAACAGTACAACTCTTGGAATCAAACTTTCTTTCCAAAATTACAAACACAACTTGTGCCCCAGTTTTTCTTGCTTGGGGATTTTTATTTTTTTGTTACACTATGACCGAGCCGTGAGGCGCCTACGTATCCTTCTTTGAGGAATCAGGTCAAACGTAGTTCCCAATTCCTTTGTTTTTTTTCTTGTGACTTTTCTTTTGTCTTTAGTATCATTATTTTTTTTCTTCTCTTTTTCTTTCATTTTCATTACTGATTCCAAAAAGAGGGGTATGAAAGAATAAATAAGGCTCAAAAGGGAAAGCAAAGGTTAAAGTGTTTGGATAGAAGAAAGAATTGCCTCCGTCATTTCATTTTCCGATAAATGCTAAGCACAAACAAACAACAATTACAATTACAAGAAATCATACATAATATCTCTTAACTGCGTCAGAATTGATAGCCATGTCGACGCATTTCCCTTCGATATCTGTTAAACATAAAGCGTCATTGGGCTTGCTCTGTTCAGATTACGATAATCAACACACACCCGGATTTTTCCATCTCTTTTTTTGGCATTGGCACCACATTAGCCAACCAATCAGGATATCGAGCGACCCGAATAACCTTAGCATTCAGCTGTTTGGTTACTTCTTCCTTAATCTTCACACTCATTCGGTTTTGAACTTCCTCAATTCTGCTTGACGGGAGGAAATGCCGGGTCAGTGGGCAATTTGTGAACCACTAGATTGGTGCTTAAACCCAGCATGTCGTCGTATGACCATGCAAAACGTTTTTGAATTCAATAAGTGCTTTGATTAGTTCTTCCCTGATGTTTGGTTCAATGTGAACGCTTATCTTAGCTTCCTTGATATCATCTGCATCCCCTAGATTGACGGATTCCGTGTCATTTGAGTTGTTTTTTTTTTCAAATTGGCTCAACTCTCTGTTAATTTCTTCGAAGGCTTCATCCTCATCGTATTCCGACTCATCATCACAATCTTGTACTATAAGTTCGAAATCAGATTGATTTTTTTAGACTAGGTTGAAGATCCGTCGTGCATGCCATGTCATTAGAACCAGTATAAAGAGAACTGTTCAGAAGAGAAAAAGAAGAAGAAAAATTAAAACAAAATAAGGAATGAAGAAATACAAACCTTTCACTTTATTAAAATACGGGATAGCAAGGTTTCACACTTTGGCGAGCACAAAAAGAAATCTAGATTACAACCCTGGAATAATCCAGACAACAAGAAAGAAAATCAGAGCCCACTACCAAGACTCCCTTCGTATAGGAAGAAGAGTAGCCATTCAATTGTTGATTTTTGCTTTCAGCCCCACAAACTGTACATCTGCCCCACTGGACCCTTTTCCCAACGCCATAACTGGCTTGTCATCTACCTTTTCCAACTATACCACCGCTTTTCCACTGGTCGACTTTTCTTTTGAACGGGCACGGATCATCATCACTGTTTGTGAAGGTTTCTTTAGCTCCCCTCTTTCGTGCACTAGCTCGATCATGTGGGTTTCATGGTGTGCCGGCAACGGGTTCTGATTGATGTTGGGTGCCTCTAGTGTCTGAACCTCAATCTTGTTGGTGTCAATAAGATTTTGCACTGCATATTTCAACTTCCAACACTTCTCGGTATCATGTCCGGGAGCCCCCGAACAATACTCACAGCTTACCGAGTGGTCCATATTTTTGGGAAGGGGATTTGGCAATCTGGGCTCAACAGGACTCAACAAGCCTAACTGCCTTAATTTGTGGAACACGGCAGTATAGGTTTCTCCCAACTCAGTGAATGTTCTCTGTATTCTTTCATTTCTGAAAGCCTGATTTCCCCGGAAACCTGCCCCTGGAGGGTTCCTGTAGGCCCTTGGCGGCGGATAGGTGTTTTGTGGAGGTGGGTATGTATTTTGTAGAGGTGGATATGTGTTTTGGGAAGCCGGCGCGCGCCATTACGGGCGAGCAGGAAGCTGGGTGTAAGTTTGGGCGTGATGGACGGAGAAATGTGGCTCTTGTGGTGGATAATAAGGTTGTGAAGGGTTGTATGAAGTGTGTGGATAGTTTGGGTAATGGGGTCTGGGTTGGTAGTGAGGGGAAAGACCTTTTGATCTGGACCAAGTACCTACTTCAACTGTTGCGACCTCCTCTCTCTTCTTTTTCCCAAGCGCACCTCCTATGCCTCTTTGGATAGCCTGAGTTGTGGCCTTGATCGCCGAATAACTCATTATCTTGTTGGACCTAAGTCCCTCTTCTATCATAACTCCCATTTTCACTACTTAATTGAAGAATTTGCCAACTGACATCACCAGGTGACCAAAGTACGTTGGCTCTAGAGTTTGCAGAAAATAGTCCACCATTTCGTTTTCCCTCATTGGAGGATCAACTCTGGCTTCCTGTTCTCTCCACCGGAACCCAAATTCCCGGAAGCTCTCCCCGGGCTTCTTCTCAAACTTTAGCAATGTGAGACGGTTAGGGACTATCTCAAGGTTGTACTGGAAGTGACCTGCGAAAGCCTGTGCTAGATCGTCCCAGGTGTACCACCTGCTCGGATCTTGTCTTGTATACCATTTTAGTGCTGACACAATTAGGCTTTGGCCAAAGTAAGCTATCAGCAGCTCGTTTTTGCCACCATCTCCTCTCATCTTGCTACAAAAACCTCGTAGATGTGCCATAGGATCGCCATGCCCTTCGTATAAATCGATCTTGGGCATCTTGAACCCTGCTGGCAATTAGACGTCAAGGAAAGGGCATAGATCCTTGTAGGCCACGCTGACCTAGTGGCCTAACCCGTGCATGTTCCTGAAGGATTGCTCCAGGCTTTTGACCTTTCGAATCACCTCCTCATGTTCTGTGTTCTTAACCGGTTTCTCAGCTTTCTCTGGGATCCCAAATTGGGGTGTATATGTGTGTGGCTCAGGAGCTTTAAAAGTGGGTTCAGGAGGAAAATATTGGGTGTCGTGAACTTGGAACAGTGGTTCACTAGACGATCTTTGTAATGTGGCTGAGGGAGGTGCCACAAAGATAGGAACATTTGGTGGTGGAGGGTTCTGATTGGGTGGCAGAGCTTGGGGATCAGAGGTATCTCTCCCCTGATAGTAGTGGTAGCTTGGGAAGCTTGTTGAAGGGTCGGGGGAAGGGTATTCCGGCATGTGTCCCGGTGGGGGAGTAGGAGTGACAGGTGGTTCGGGCCCCTTTTGCACCTTAGCCATGGCTAGCTGCATTTCATTCATTTCCACTCTTATTTTTCCATATTGGCCATCGCCTCTTTCAGCATATGATGTGCCGTCTTTTCCGACTCAACACTATTTTCTGAGCCAGCCATGCTTTCTGGTATAGGCCCTTTTGATCTTGTTTGATAATGGTATGGTGCCAGTACGTTTAACAACTAACTGTTTGGAATTGGACAAACAACAAACTTGTTAGCGTTAGAGTTTTCAAGTGTTTCGGAAACCCTCCATTCCCTCTTTTTTCTTTTTTCTTTTTCTCTCTCTCTCTCTCTTTTTCTTTTCTTTTATTCACTTTCTTTTTTTCTTTTTTAGCGGTGGTCGAACCTTATGCAGATTGCCTACGTATCATGTCCCCGCATGAATCAGACCTTGCGTAGTTCGGACCAATAAAAGATAAATAATAATAAAACATTTTTTTGGAATTTTCAATTTTCATAATAAAACAAACTTGATTACAAAAGTTTAAAAACTGACCATACTAACAGACTTTGACAAAAGACAACAAACGGTCTCGAAAATCAAATAACCCGCATACTCTAATCAAAGAATTACAAACTCAAAAACAAACAGCCAGATTCCTTCCCCTATATGCCAATTTTAACCAAATGGTTGTTTTTCAGACGTGGCCCCTTCTCAATTTCACATGAATTTTAAGGCTGGGAAGGATTATTTTACGACCTTTCACAAACTTGTTTGTTCTTTTACGAAAATAGCCCTTCGACAACTGAAAGATACTCTAAGGCTATCTTGGCAAGAACGGTTTAAGCCATCACCGAAGTCGGGTCGACTTATTTTAACTAAAAACCAAACGGTATTCACTTGACCACTGACTATTTTCTTGTTTTTCAAATAATAAAAGACCTGGTTTTGCAAACATGACCTTTCAGCACTTCGGAGACGAAGATTTTAAGGCTGTGCGGGATAACTGGTCACAACCCAAAAGAATGACCAAAGATGGTCGTTTATGCAAAGTCAGCCTTCCGGCGTCCCTTTCGAGAACATTCGGCTATTTTTGACAAAACGGCGTGACCCAACTTATTTATGACTCTTTTCTTGTTTTTTTTTTCAAATTAGAATAAAAGACTCGGTATTGCAAACACGGCCTTTAAGCGCCTCAGGGACGAAGATTTTAAGGCTGTGAGGGTCAAAAATCAAAACATAACCAAAGGTGGCTGTTTATGCAAAATCAGTCTTCCGGCGTCCCGTTTGGGAACATTTGGCTAATTTTGACAAAAACGGCGTCACCCGAGGTATTTATGACTCTTTTTTTTCTTTCTGTTTTTCAAATCAAAATGAAAGATCCGGTAAACACAACCTTTTTAGCGCTTCAGGGACGAAAAATTTAAGGCTGTGTTGATAACCGGTCAAAATTCTAAAAGAATGACCAAATATGGCCGTTTATGCAAAGTCAGCCTTCCAGCGTCCCTTTTGGGGACACTTGGCTATATTTGACATGAGCGGCGTTACCCGACTTATTTATGACAAAAATTCGACATTTTTTTGGCTATTTTTGCAAAGGAGAGGTTGGACATCACCCGACTTATTTATGACAAAAATTAAAATTTTGACATGTTTTTTTTTGTTGCTATTTTTGCAAAAGGGGAGGTTGGACCCGATGAGGGCTGCCTACATATCTCACATCCTGTGAGAATCAAACCGGCGTAGTTCGGGCAACATAAACTAAACTTGTAAACAAGACTCCTTTCTTTTGTTTTTCAAATAAATCAAACTAAAAAAGACAATTTTTTTCATTTTTTTTCAAAATTTCGGCAGGGTTTTGACACTACTTGGACATTGGTTTTATTTTTCTAAAAATAAGTAGTTATCTCCCTACACTGCTATTTTTCTTTTTCTTTTTTTTTTCTTCAAAAATTCCCGATTTCAGAAACCGGTCAGCATGCGGATCTGAAGCAAATAAATGTGCAAAACAAACAGAATGCAACAGGATGGTCTTTTTCATTTCAGGTTGCTTGTCCTAGACGGACCCAACCCCTGTGTTGAGTCCCCTAAGTCAAATGCAACATGATGCAAATAAGCGTTCCTACTAGGGATCCGGTCATGAGGTTTTGTTATACTAGGTTTATCCTAGGTGTTTGTTCTAGACCTGACTTACCCGAGCGGACAACTCGAGCCGAGGATGGGAACTGCGTACCGGTAACCAAAAGATCATCCGATTTTGCAAATCCTCCGAATCCTCGTTCTATTTTGGAATAGGACACTAACAGAAAGAAGTCACGACCAACGTGCACTCCTCAAGAGAGAGAAAAGAGGGATTTCGTAGCAGTTTATTTATACAGTTCAGATAATATCAAAGCGGTAAGAGTAACATTTTGCACATTTAGGCTAAAACATGTAATAAAATCAGATAATAAATGAAGCCAAATAATAACAATTATTCTAAGCTCGAATTTTTGAACCTTGAACCAGAGATTCTGGGTTACCTCCCCTGTAGATATTCAGTCCCCTAAGTCAAATGCAACATGATGCAAATAAACGTTCCTACTAGGGATCCGGCATGAAGTCAAGTTATTCTAGGTTCAACCTGGGTATATGTTCTAGACAGTGTACCCAAGCGGACAACTCGAGTTGAGGAAGGAGCTCCTTTCCGGGAACCAAAAGGCCAGCCGACTTAGAAACTTTTTGAGCCTCTTTTATTTCAGGGTATGACACTAACAGAATAGGGAGTCTCAACCAGTAAGCACATCCCCGGAGGTAAGAAGAGAAGGGTTTCGGCACAGTTTATATACAATTCAGATAATATCAAAGCGGTAAAAACAACATTTAGCACATTGGGCCCAAACATGTAACAAAATCAGATAACTCCAAATATAACAATTTATCTAAGCTCGAATTTCTAACCCTGAACCAGTGGTTCTGGGCCAATCCCCAACAGAGTCGCCAGAGCTGTCACACCTCCTTTTTTGCCCGCGCCGCCCGAAAGGGGCGCGGAAGGGAGTTTTTTTCCAATTAAAGGACAATCGAAATGAGATTTATTTATTTATTTCAGAGTCGCCACTTGGGAGTTTTATGGTGTCCCAAGTCACCGGTTTTAATCCCGAATCAAGGAAAAGAATGACTCTGTTTAACAGTCTGCGCACCAGAAATCCGGATAAGGAATTCTGTTAACTCGGGAGAAGGTGTTAGGTATTCCCGAGTTCCGTGGTTCTAGAACGGTCGCTCAACTGTCGTATTCGGTTTGATTATATGATTTTATACAATTATGAACTTATGTGCAAACTTTAAACTCTTTACCGCTTTTATTATTATTATTATTTTAACGAAGAATTACAACATTGTGAAAAACGTATCTCGAACCGCGTCACATCAATGTACCCGTGGTTATCGACACATTTCGACTCTGTTGAGATTTGGATTTGGGTCACATAAATGTGCACCCGAGTTTAAGAAAGTAAATTGTTAAAGGCGCGCCTAAAGCGACTAGCGTATCATTATTTTGGGTAAGGCCGTGAAATTTGCTAAACGACCGATCCCGAAGTCTATACAATTATTAACCAATTATTGAGGGCCCCACAACTTGTGCGTTTTATTGGGCGAGACTCATCTCATTTATTTTTAAAGGATAATCCTAAAGTGCCTATATTTTTTCTATTAAATTTGTCTCTAAAAATGAAAGAGAAAGGGTCCTAATTTATTTACATGCTTACGAGTTGTTATAGTCGGGTTCCGAACTCAATTTGTTAAATCAAGAATGTAAACACAATATGGACAGCCCGTTGGCCAACGTGGACCCAAGCCCAACATGTATGGCACAAAACTGGACCTGGGCCATCTCATTCACATGTTACTACCTAGTTACATTATACTACGCATGCTCTCAGTTTATCAAATTAAAAAAAAACTTGGCAATCTAATTTTAATCCTAAACCATTTACATGCTGAAATTAATCAATAGTATCTAGCTAAACAATATTCCTACAAGTTCCGAAACGGTCTATTCATTTAATGAGCTAACTGTTGAATGTTTAAGAATATTCTAAATCAGCTAACATGCTTTTTGAGACATTATAATCATCAAACAATAACGAACTAACTGAACAGAGCTACTACACCATTTATTTATTTTTAGCAATACATAGACAGTTCGTCCACTAAGCTACTGTTAGATGTTCCATTATATATTAAACAACTACATGATTCTGATTAGAGGAAACTAAATAATGTATATACACAACTAAAATTCAGAATATAACTAAGATAAATTCAGAACTTCAACTCTTCATTTCATATTCATGCTTCACGTTTCATGTTTCAGCTTACAGTAACCAGCGTGTCAGTTGTGTACTTGATATTGGAAGTAAAAGAAGAGGAAGATCAGCAGAAATACAGTAGCATATAACAACAACAACACCCCGCAACCAGTAACAACCAGCAACGAGAAACCAGTGACAGATTTTAAAATCAAACAAAAATCCAGCAATAACCAGTGAAGTAGCAAATAACCAACCAAACTCAAAGAACAAATCAAATGAAAATCCAGAAACACCAACAACAATCAACGGGCAAAAACAAAGTGAATATTTTTTAGATTGAAAGACCAGTTAATGTTTAACCCTTAAATTCTGACCCCTCTGTATATCCAGTGTATGCAGATTGTATATCGGGTGTATACTACTCTCTCTTTCGAATCTCCTTCCAAATTTTTCCTCAATATTCAGCCAATCTTTTTTTTTTCTTCTTCCCCCTTCTCTCTCGAATCCCCCCTCTTATTTTGTGTCCAGCCCTCCCTATTTATTTACAAACTTCAAGCCTTTAAACTAAATCCCACTATCTTCTACCCATCTCCCTTTATCTTCCCACTACTTAGTGTTTTGTCCCCCACTATATTAAATAAATACATTAGTTCCCACTAGAACATATCTTTTCCTTATTTAATTCCCTTATTGCCCCACTACCGCATGCTTTGTCCCCCACTATATTAAACAATGTATTAATTCCCCACCATTATGTCTTGTCCCCCACTACGTATTATTTTAATATTTTTTAAATATTATTTAATACTTAGTGGACAGAGCACTCATTAATTATTTTTAAGACTCCTTTAAAATCCCGAAAATGGCCCTGAAAATACTGCAATTTACCATTCTACCCCTGAAAATACTGCAATTTACCATTCTACCCCCATCAGCTACAACCAATTCACCTAATCAATCTAACCAAAATACAGCAGCTATAACCAATTTCTAATCAAATTTCGTCAACAAATTTAGGCTAGAAACTCAATATTTTTGACTGAACAATATTTTTAACAACAAACATACTTTCAGATTCAATAACAGTAACAAATTGAACATAACAAACAAGTAGATTCAAATCACTAAACTCAATAATCAATTGAACTTTAAATTAAATCTAACAACATGATTAAACTAAACACTTCTATATTAAAACTAAACAAGAACATAAAACAAACTGAAGAAATAATTAAGAAATGATAACAACGAACAACAAAAGAATCAAACATATACTGATTTCAAATACGAGAATATCAAACAAAATACGGACAGAAATGAAACTTAAACCAACTAACCAGAAATGAACAACGACGAACTCGAACGGAAACGAAAAACTCGGACAACAACCTTGACGTAACGAATCTCGACTCAACGAAAAACCCACCTTCTCTTTTAACCTTGATGAACTCAGACTGGACCTCACCGAACGACGAACAACAACGGACTCAAACAAAACCAAACAAAACCTTGACAGAACTTCGCCGGACTTTAACCGGACTGCCTCGCTTTTCCTCCGTGTGTGTTCATGTGGTCATGGAAGCAGCAGCAGTGGGGCTGTGTGTTCTTTGCTGGAGGTCGACGAGGCAGCTGGGAGGTGAAGCATAAGAAGCAACAACGTTTGGTTGGAGCTTGACGAAGGCAGCAATAATGGTGTTATGGTCGTCGATGGGGTTCGTTTGGACGTGAGCTGAGGGAGACGACGAAGAAGTAGCAGCAGCGATGGGGGTTTGTTTGGACGACGCAGGCAGCCCTGGGAGGTGAAGCAACAGCCATGGTGGCTGACTGGTGCTCGACGGAGCTCGTCAATGGCGGACATGAGCACTATGGTTTTAGCCATGGGAGGGAAGCCATGAGAGCTTGGGATGAGGCTGAAGGTCGTTTGGACTGGTGAAGACGTTTGAGGGGTAGGTTGGACGCTGGTGGTTGCTCGACTGAAGAAGAGAAGGAGGGGGGTTGCTGGGTTGTTTGGTCGTGCATGGACGACGTGGGGGGGGGCAGTTTGGAGGAGGTGGGTGGTTGAACGGAGGAGGGGTTGGTTGTTGCTGGTTGGGTGACGAAGCAACTGGGGAAGCCATGAGAGGGGGTCGTTGGAGTAGGAGCAGTGGGGAAGGAGAAGAAGAGGGGGGGTGTTTTTTAGGGTTTTGGGGAAAATGAAGAATGAAAAATGGGAAGGGGGGGTAACTTGTTTGGGTTATGGGGTTGACTGGGTCGGGTCGACCCGGTGGGGTTATTTGATTTGGGCCATGGTTGATTTAAATTAGAAGGTGGCCCAATCCGATTTTCTTCCTCTTTTATTGCTTCTTTTTCTTCTTTTATTTTTCTTAAACTAAACTAAATTCTAAAAATCCTAAATTATCATATAGAACTAAATTAATTTATTAAAGTGTAAATTAACTCTCAATAACAATTAACACACAATTAAATAGCAATTACGATAAAATCACACAATTTGGACATTAAATGCTAAAAATGCAACGTATAATATTTTTATGATTTTTTTGTTCTTGTAAAAACAAACTTAATTACTTCTAATAGTAGAATTAAATCCTAAATGCAAATGCGACATATTTTTATATTTTTTATTAATTTAACAATTAAACATGCATGGACAAAAAACAAATAATTATCCAAAATGCCACGAAAATTCTCAAAATTGCACACAAAGGAAAATTGTTTTATTTTGAATTTTTGGGAGTAATTCTCATATAGGGAAAAAATCACGTGCTTACATCTGTATAGGCAGATGTGCCGGACTTGCATCGGCACACAGAGAGACGTTGGTGGCTTTCTGCCGCTTTTACAGGTGACAACATATTCAAATAATATGTTCATTAGTTACAATTCTACCTAGTTATAATTAATCTTATACTTTACGTTAAATTTGTATGTTAGGTTTGGGTCTGGGAGCGATTTCTGCAGTTTCAGCCACCTCTACCACAGCTACCGGCTAATGTAGAAATTCCGCAACTCCCTTTAGCCTGTAGGTGAGTTATGCGTCGTACTCTTGCACGAGAGTATGATGCCCATCATAATCTCCCCCTCTGCAGGGATGTGTTGGATCTGCTGTAGGACGCACATGTGAATATCTAACTAAACTTACCTGTTATAGATTAACTTAGTATTGCGCATACTAACGGTTTGTGTTCTTATTTGATAGTTCATCTGGACACCGTACATCGATGAGGTGATAGGTACCTTGCTAGCGTATTGCACATTCGGCTGACATATTTGGAGGGCTTCTGTCCCGCTCATATGCCTCGATATTGTCGAGCATCATGCCTCCGAGCGGGTATTTCATCATTTTGGCCTGCCACAGCCTATACTATCAAGCCCCGAACCTGGGCCTGGACGTAACACGACACTCAGTGCCTGACTACATGTGACCGAGCGAACCAACTGGCTGGCTGAATCAACATGTGATATCATAACATACTAAATACGGAAGATAAACTAACATATGTTGATATACTAAAAGTCTGGATGATATAAATCAAAGTGCGGAAATACTAATACAATTCTGAAACATATTTGTAGCCAACATAACTTAATATGAAAAGTCTGAGACTCTGTCTAACTATTACACTAGTCTATGAAGCTTCTATTGAAGTACAGAAAACACTGACTATTTTTAAATACTGAAAGGCTGTAAAGTAATGATAATGCCCCGAAAGAACTAGGGATCACCAAATATCTGGTACGAGAATCCTAGTGCTCTGTGTCGTCGACCTATAAATCATTACCTGCATTGTGAGATGCAGGCCCCGGGCAAAAAAAGGACGTTAGTACATTTGAATTGTACTGGTATGTAAGGCAACTGAAAGAAAGAATTATAAATGCTGAAACTGAAACTAAGCTGATAACTGAGAATTGATAATTGATAACTGAAATGATAACTATTGAAACTGAAACTGAAGTGATAACTGATAACTGAAATAATAACTGATAACTGATAATTGAACTGATAACTGAAAATATAACTGATAACTGAACTGAATAAAGGAAGTAAGGATATGAATACTCCCTCTTCTGAATGATGAACAACTTGTTAATCTGAATAAGCTACGACCTCGGGCCCAATATATATGTGCACAAGCTACGACCTCAGGCCCAAGTATACGTATACATAACTACGACCTCAGGTCCAAAATGCATAAAGCATAACTGCGGCCTCAAGCCCAAACATGCATAAAACATAAACTACGGCCTCAGGCCCAATCATGCATAAAGCATAAACTACAGCCTCAGGCCCACGTATGCATAAAGCATATAAACTACGGCCTCAGGCCCAAATACAGGTGTTCAACATTCAGGAATTTAAAGTCAGAAACTGAGAATCATACTGCAATACATGATAGTGAAATACTGAATCACATTGAGTTACATGATACTGGAATACTGGATCATACTGGGTTACATAATACTAACATATTGAATGGGACTAGACTGAGACATGTATTCTTGAACTGGTTATGAGTACTAAAATTTCAACCGTATATGGCATACTGAGTAATCTATACTAAGTCTCGGGTGCATCAAACCCAAGTCCATATTGAATACGCACTGAGCTCACATTGTTCAGAATAAAAGTGGTGAACGAGTTATGAAGCTAGAGAATATAAGTTCTATAACTATTCATGGAACTAGGCTTAACTATATTTCTAAGGCAATTGATACGTCGTAAAAGAAACGTAGTGTATGGAGAATCATTAATGTTCCCAAACATAGAGAGTTAGCCTCACATACCTTAACTTCCTACTCTTGAGCATAATACAATATTCGCCAACCCCCTTCAACTTCAATCTATATCAATACAAGTCAAAGGGATTCCGTGTTAGCTATAATACTCATGTTTTGATCACTTAGGCATTTTCTCAAACACTTGGTGGCATAAAGCTTTATAGTCCTTATTAATGGTGTCTCTACACCCAATAACCCATTCCCTTGCTCCTAGATAAATTCTAAGGTCTCAAATTGTTATAATCAACATTATTCTTTATCACCCATAAGGTAAACAACACCCTTAACCAATAATCAACAATCAACAAGCCAAACCTATAATTGTTCATGCTTTTCTATCAAACCCATCAACTCATATCTCATGAACTTGAGTCAATAATCATTAATCCAATGCTAGAATCATTTAGAGGGTGAAGACATTACCTTTTTGACGTTCAATCGTCTTGAATTCGAATTCTAGGGTTTCTTCTCTCAACAATGATGCCCCAAATGAATATCTAATGATATGAAGGGTTTACCCATGTTAATAAGATGTTGGGATATTGAAATTAACTTAGAATCACCATTAGAACTTACCTTGGGTAGTGGAAGGACCCTTAGGGAGTTAGGTTTTTGAGAGTTCACCTTTCTAGAGCAACTTTTTATGTTTTGGAGTTGTAGGGGACGAAATATAGCTTTAAGAAGACCCCCACTAGCGCACTCGTGCACCTGGAGGCCTGCCCCCGCTACTGAACGCACTAAACGGCAGTCACGCTGCCTCAAAATTAGCGCGGTCGCGCTTATAGGCGCACTACCTGGTGCGCATATCGCATACTGTTATATAAAATGCACATACCTTTTTGCACAGAGGTCCGTTAGGGTCCATAATATATCGTTGGAAATTTATTTCAAAGGCCTACAACTTTTATGCTTTGATTTCCCAAATTCCTTACACATTTTCACTAAAACCTGATGGAATATGAACCTTCTACAAACTTAGTCGATTGTGTCAAATCTTATGCACCTCACTTTCCATCTTGGTTTTGAAACTACTATTTCCAACCATAATCATCCCGATAGGACTTCATACATTTAAAATATCAAATTAATACCCATTTAACATATCCACACCTAGTCTGAATGTACGGGGTGTTACATTATCTCCCCATTGGGATCATTCGTCCTCTAATGATTGTCCTGACTGTAACTTCTGCTAACTCCGGACCTTAAACGGGTCTGGTGGAAACATGGACTTTCATTAACACTTGTATACTGAACTTAATGAATACCTGATTACTGAACTATTGCAATACTGAACTGAATGACTACTGCATTGACTGAATATTGGTCTGCCATGGATACGTGAATATTGAACTAACATGGATATATGAATATTGAATTGGCACGAATATTTGAGTAATCTAAGTACTAAGCTGGCATAAATGTCTAAGTATTGGACTAACATGAGTAGCTGAGTATTGAGCTGACATGAGTATCTGAGTACTGAACTGATATGAGTATCTGAGTACTGAACTGACATGAGTATCTGTGTACTGGAAACTTGAATGTTGTAACATGACACGTGAAATACTGGTAGTACCACCACTAATTATGGTGGCAACTCCAACTCATAAGCTAATTGACTGATCCTTCGCAAGAATCTATATGGCCAAATATAGCAGAGACTATGCTTCCCCTTCTTCCCAAATCTCATAACGCTTTTCATAAATGGAACTTTCAGAAACACCCAATCATGAACTTGAAACTCTAGGTCTCTATGTCGCATGCTCGAATAGGACTTTTGGCGGCTCTGAGTTTTCTTCAAACTCTCTTGAATCAACTTAACTTTCTCCATTGCCTGATAGACTAAATTTGGTCCCAACAATTTCTCTTCACCAACTTTGAACTAACCAATTGTCTATCTACACCTTCACCCATACAGAGTCTCTCACAGTGCTATCTTGATACTAGAATGGTAGGTGTTATTATTAGCAAGGTCAATGAGAGGTACGTGATTATCCCAATTACTTTAACATCAAGGACATATCCTCAATTGTTTGAATAATGCGCTATGCCTAGCCATCTTTCTGAGGATGAAAAACTTGTGCCTAATCCTTTCTGAAAGGACTTCTAAAAGTTCATTTAAACTGAGCACCACAATCCGAAATGACAGACAATGGAGTCCCATACATCAGACGATTTCCTGAATGTACAACTCAGTATAATTTTCTACTGAATCTGTAGTTTTTACTAGCAAGAAGCGTGCTAACTTGGTAAGTCGATTTACGATCATCCAATCAAATCATGCTTTTAAAATGAGCAAGATAATCCCATTATAAATTTCCATATTTACCATCTCCACTCAAAAGTATATGTATCCTGGGATGAAAACACTAGACTTTCTACTGCTTGACTTTCACTTGCTAGCAATTCGGACAATTGGCCACAAAGTCTACGACGTTCTTTTTCATGTCATTCAACCAATAAATCTCCTTGGTCATGATGCATATTTGGGGAACCTGGATGGAAAGAATACCAAGAATTATGGGCTTCTAACGCGATCTTCCCTCTTTAAGTCCATCTATGTCTGGAATACACAATCTGTCTTGGTACCTCAAAGTACCATCATCTCCCCCTTATTCAAAAGCCATCGTCCTATACTTGTGAATCCCCTCTTTCAACTGCAACACGTAGGGATCATCACATTGTTTCTCATTCTCTTCGGCTACTAAGGAAGACCAAATTCTGTTCTGGACAATAATTCCACCATCTTCAGAATCCAAAAGCCAAACTCTTTGCTTGGCTAAGCGGTGAACTTATTTCACCATAGTTCTCTTGTCTGTCTCAATCATGAGCTACACTTCCCACACTTGATTATCATTCTAAGCACTTCCTGAAAACACTTATAGCATTGTTGCGATCTAAGTCTTTGACTTGTACTCTAAATTTTGGAGTCCCGTGCAATAGCACTATCCTCATAACACATACATAGGCATGATTTTATAGCTTTTATGTGATCACTTTATCATCAATAACTAAGCTCGGTGATCATTCTAATCACTTTGTGTTTCTTACACATGCTAGACATAATCCTTGTGGTAATTATACAATTTTTCCTCATTACCGAACTGATTTTCTTTTTCATATCCCATGCTAACTATTCGAGTTTCAAATTTCTAACTGCACTTAGTGATGGTTTTCACATCACCCCTTAGACCAAAGGTCTTATACTTAATGATGGTTTTCACATCCACTGCCACTGTACTTCGGGTTTAACTTAAACTCTTTGGGTTCTAACACATACGTTCGGTATTTCAAACTGCCATCCACACATTAGAGATAACCTGGCTAAGTGGATCAAATCTTACCTCTACTAGCTCTGCTAAAATTGCTAATTCACTGTATCTACTCAAAACTTACTTACTATCCTTTCATTAACCACCTACTAGCATCATATTTTCTTCTCATGCTTTGAATAACTAAAGTGAAGCATAAGATTACTCCTAGCTTCCCTCATCATCTGACCATATTCTTTTATCTTACATTAATAGTTGCTTCTTATAATATCTTACTAGCGTGGTACTTCTAGTTCTGATTGGAATAAATCTAAACAACTTAAAATCATTACCTAAAATTCACTATTGGCTGCTCTTGGTTCTCATTTCATACATCATATCTTCTTGTCATTTGCATGAGTTGTACGAAATCGCATCTTTGTTAGTAACAAACGTTTCTAACTCCTAGGTATTTTCCCCTTAGTCTCCCCTTTTTTGTCCAAAACTATAATGACCAATTCTAGGCCATTTGCGGTCAAATTCCTAACTTGCTACATTGTAGGGTCTGACATACAGATACACTACCACACACATCTAATAAATCACTTCATGCACAATCTGGTTTGGGTCTTAATCCCTAAAACATGCGAAGATTTTGCTATAATCATTGTTACTTACATTTTCTTTGAGAACCCATATGCATCACTGTATACTCACAAGTCACCAGAAATTTTGATACACTGAAAATGGATATTTGGTAACCATATAACTGAATACTGGCGT
Organism: Nicotiana sylvestris; assembly: GCF_000393655.2. NCBI lineage: Eukaryota > Viridiplantae > Streptophyta > Magnoliopsida > Solanales > Solanaceae > Nicotiana > Nicotiana sylvestris. The sequence goes on from NC_091058.1 coordinate 64,313,268, forward strand.
ACTGAATAACCATAAACTTGCTAATTTAAAGACTGTATAATTGAAAATTGAGGTAAATTGATAACCATAAGACATGATAACTGCTTTTGTACTTTCTGATAAGGTTATGCTCTAATCTGCACTACTATCCATTGCATCCCGCTTTTAACATCCTCTCAAGTCTCATATTTACCAACCTATACTCCATAATTATACCCCAATGGGAAATTATCCTCTTTAGAACCTTAGATTTTTCTTGCCCGTCGCTTGGGCATTCAATATGCCAGGAATCTGATAGGAAGAGAAGGTTACCTATTGCTCTAAGCATCAGGGCATGATCTAAAGTAGAAATAAACGAGACAATCCTAGATGTCTTGGTGGTTAATGGTTTATATGAGTGTCCGGCACACACGTATAAAGGAAACTCCACTGGACACGGCTTCATAGACTCCCTAGGACTCTTGAACCTAGTTCTCTGATACCAAGCTTTGTCACGCCCCGAACCTGGGTCTGGCCGTAACACGACACTCGATGCCTAACTATATGTGACCGAGCGAACCAACTGGCTGGCTGAATCAACATGTGATATCATAACATACTAAATGCGGAAGATAAACTAACATATACTGATATACTGAAAGTCTGGATGATTTAAATCAAAGTGCGGAAATACTAATACAATTCTGAAACATATTTGTAGCCAACATAGCTTAAAATTAAAAGTCTGAGACTCTGTCTAACAGCCTCTATTGAAGTGCTGAAAACACTAACTATTTTTAAATACTGAAAGGCTGTAAAGTAATGATAATGCCCCGAAAGAATTGGGGATCACCAAATAGCTGGTACGAGAATCCTAGCGCTCTGTGTCATCGACCTATAAATCATTACCTGCATTGTGAGATGCAGGCCCCAGGCAAAAAGGGACGTCAGTACATTTGAATTGTACTGGTATGTAAGGCAACTGAAAGAAAGAATTATAAATGCTGAAGCTGAAACAAAGTTGATAACTGAGAATTGATAATTAATAACTGAAATGATAACTATTGAAACTGAAACTGAAGTGATAACTGATAACTGAAATAATAACTGATAACTGATAACTGAACTGATAACTGAACTGAATAAAGGAAGTAAGGATATGAATACTCCCTCTTCTGAATGATGAACAACTTATTTATCTGAATAAGCTACGACCTTGGGCCCAATATATATGTGCACAAGCTACGGCCTCAGGCCCAAGTATACGTATACATAACTGCGACCTCAGGTCCAAAATGCATAAAGCATAACTGCGGCCTCAGACCCAAACATGCATAAAGCATAAACTACGGCCTCAAGCCCAAACATGCATAAAGCATAAACTATGGCCTCAAGCCCAAACATGCATAAAGCATAAACTACGGCCTCAGGCCCAAGTATGCATAAAGCATATAAACTACGGCCTCAGTCCCAAATATAGGTGTTCAACATTCAGGAATTTAAAGTCAGAAACTGAGAATCATACTACAATACATGATACTAAAATACTGAATCACATTGAGTTACATGATACTGGTATACTGGATCATACTGGGTTACATAATACTGACATATTGAATGGGACTAGACTGAGACATGTATTCTTGAACTGGTTATGAATACTGAAATTTCAACTGTATATGGCATACTGAGTAATCTATACTAAGACTCGGGGGCATCAAACCCAAGTCCATATTGAATACGCACTGAGCTCACAACGTTCAGAATGAAAGTGGTAAACGAGTTATGAAGCTAGAGAATAGAAGTTCTACAACTATTCATGGAACTAGGCTTAACTATATTTCTGAGGCAATTGATATGTCATAAAAGAAACGTAGTGTAGGGAGAATCATTAATATTCCCAAACATAGAGAGTTAGCCTAACATACCTTAACTTCCTGCTCTTGAGCATAATACAATATTTGCCAACCCCCTTCAACTTCAATCTATATCAATACAAGTCAAAGGGATTCCGTGTTAGCAATAATACTCATGTTTTGATCACTTAGGCATTTTCTCAAACACTTGGTGGCATAAAGCTTCATAGTCCTTATTAATGGTGTCTGTACACCCAATAACCCATTCTCTTGCTCCTAGATAAATTCTAAAGTCTCAAATAGTTATAATCAACATTTTTCTTTATCACCCATAAGGTAAACAACACCCTTAACCAATAATCAATAATCCACAAGCCAAACCTATAATTGTTCATGCTTTTCTATAAAGCCCATCAACTCATATCTCATGAACTTGAGTCAATAATCATTAATCCAATGCTAAAATCAATTAGAGGGTGAAGACATTACCTTTTTGACGTTCAATCTTCTTGAATTCGAGTTCTAGGGTTTCTTCTCTCAACAATGATGCCCCAAATGAATATCTAATGATATGGAGGGTTTACCTATGTTAATAAGATGTTAGGATATTGAAATTAACTTAGAATCACTATTAGAACTTACCTTGGGTAGTGGAAGGACCCTTAGGGAGTTAGGTTTTTGAGAGTTCTCCTTTCTAGAGCAAGTTTTTATGTTTTGGGGTTGTGGGGGACGGAATATAGCTTTAAAATGACCCCCACTAGCGCGCTCGCACACCTGGAGACCTTCCCGTGCTAAACGGTAGTCACACTGCCTCATAATTAGCGCGGTCGCGCATATCACATACTGTTATATAAAATACACATAACGTTTTGTACAAAGGTCCATTCGGGCTCCATAACGTATCGTTGGAAATTTATTTCAAAGGCCTACAACTTTCATGCTTTGAGTTTTCCCAAATTTCTTACACATTTTCACCAAAACCTGATGGAATATGAACCTTCTGCAAACTTAGTCGATTTTGTCAAATCTTATGCACCTCACTTTCCATCTTGGTTTTGAAACCACTATTTCCAACCATAATCATCCCGATAGGACTTCATACGTCTAAAATATCAAATTAATACCCATTTAACATATCCACACCTAGTTTGAATGTACGGGGTGTTACATATACCGACTCCGCCTGCATGGCATGCTTTACATTATGAGATGGATGATCGGTCCAGGGCGAACGACACATTTATGGCATGGCTTAACGAGCAGTTAGGTACTTGGGACAGGCGAGGGGACTTGAACCCACCTCCACAGCACTTTCCTATTCAAAGTTATATAGCATGGTATCGCACTGTTTCCCGACTTTTTATCGGGAACCCAGTTCATCAGGCACACGGTCGGTATGTCCCATACGCCGAGAGACACGAGGCCCTGGTATGTTTTATGTTATTATTAATTATATACCTGTAATTTAGTGCCAAATATGTAGTTTATATTTTTTACTTTGTGCAGGCGATTGGATTGCATACCGTCCATCATATGGGGAAGCAGAGTCATGTCCACGATCCTGTGGCCATGCATGAGTATAGTCGTCGATTCATGGATGTGGCTGCCCATACACTGCAGCGAGCTCGATCGGATTAGTGTTTGCACACGAGGCTGATTATATGGACCCAACGCAGTACCATCGAGGTTGTGGTATCCCACAAGATGGTGGTGCCGGACGACGTGGTCGTGGGCAGAGAGGAGGTGGTCCCCAGCAAGGGGGCATTGAGGCTCCTGCTGATGATGTTGCTGCTGATATGGCAGGTGGCATGCATGAGACGGATATGCCGTTTTACAGCCTTAGAATTTATCGCACTCCAGTGCCATCGCAGGTGACCCCATCGGGTCAATTATTGATCACAGGCTCGGATATTCAAGGAGTGGATTTGGGTAGATACTTCCCAAGCCCGTCTACCACTATTGAGAATCGACCGACCCGAGATTTTTATAGTGGGCGCCGGCTGAGTTATGGCTCCACATCACATGCGCATGTATGAGTTTATTAGTATTAAATTTGAATTTGTTTTAATTGTAACTTATTTATTTTCTTTAGCTTTATTAATTTCCTTTTTAAGGCTTCATGCGATGCAGCGACAGATGACTACATTCAAGATCTAAACACGATGATGGCAAGACAATATAAATTGTTGTGAATTGTTATGTAGTTTTCTATACTAAGTTTCATATTATTATGTAGCCTTCTCCTGGAGCTGATAGCACCACCGATACATGTCATCCTGTGTCGCATCCGGCTATAAAGAGACGACTTGATGATGATGATCCTGATAGCGTACCCGGGCAGGAGGGGATGCGCCTCAGGCCAACGGCTGCATTGAGACACACCGGATGCGGGGAACATTGACATGGTGTAAACAATACTTTTATATACATTAACAACAATATTTAATCGAATATGCCTATTACTTTTTTTAGTTCTCCATTCGTTTGATAGTTTCATAAAATAAAATTTAGAACAACACAAACACTTAAACTTAACTTCCACTTCAATTAAAATAAAATTTAGTACAACAAACAAGGAAAACATTACTACAACACATACACAAGCACAAACACAAACATAGCAGGCCAACATAATAAAAATACATGAAATATGAAAAATACACTAAACACATACATGCCGATGTTTAGCCCCGGTTGCCATTTATTTTCCGCTCCAACCACTTAAATCGTTCTTCCAGTTGTTCTTTTTCTTCTTTTACCTCTTTCAGTTTCGCCTTCACCTCCGCAAGTTCCAGTTTATATTTTTTTTACGTTCCTTTTGTGCTTCACAATTCTATTGTGTTTTCCATTTTTCTTCTCCCACCTCCTTCAGTTTCGCCCTCAAGTCTGCAATAATTTTATTGCTTTCTTTTTCATGTTCCCGTTGTCTTAAACACATATTATGAAGAAACTACAGTTGTTCTCTGTAACATTCCTGATAACATGGTTCATCAACCCATTCCTCAAAATCACAAATAGGTTCGCCGGAAACCTTGTAAAACTGGTTCATACAGTGCCAGTAGCGGCGTCCAACTTCACCACCGTCCCAACAATTTTGTATCAAGCATGCTTTTCCACAGTTGCACTTTGGTGGACGAAGAGGTTGAGCCATTTGTGAAATATTTTCTTTTAGTAAAAAAAACCTTACTTTTAATGAAATATTTGTTTTTAGTAAATTTTGAGCACATAAAATAACTACAATGAGCCTGTTATTTATAGGCGAGACAACACACACATAACGTACTATCTAATGACACTATATTTTGTGTATTAAATATCATGATGTTGACAAGACAACTTTATGTCAGCTGGTCAGCTTTTTCAGTTCGACAAGACAACACACACATAACGTACTATTTAATGACACTATATTTTGCGTGTTAAATATCATGATGTTGACAAGACAACTTTAAGTCAACTGGTCAGCTTTTTCAGTTCGACAAGACAACACACACATAATAAATATACAGATAATTTTATTAAATTGTTATTTAAATAGGTAAAATGGGAAAGTAAAAATAATAATTAACAAGCATAATTTTATTTCATAAATCTTGCAACATAGACATAACAACTAATTATTACAACATCAACTCATGGGTAGTTAGGTACACTAGAAGAACACCCACCCCGAGCTTGATTACTGTTGCCACCCAAAGGACATTTTCTACGGTCGTGTCCTGTTTGCGAGCATATACCACATTTACGTGCATAAACGGTGTCACTAACATCCATTTGGTTCTGTATACATGTTCTCTTCTGCACCTGTCTTTTACGCAAATAGGACTTGTTACACACCATTTTAAATGGTTCCAGAGGCTAATAATGCTCAGCACCCACTGGCTGCAACTGACCACTATATATGTTTAGGTACTTGGAAACACTATATTGTTGATCAACATAGTTGGTCTCCGCATAACCAACACGTTGAAAACACTTGATGGAATGTGAGCAAGGCATGTGGTAGATGGACCATTTCCCACAGGAGCATAACCTTGCAGATTCATTTACAGTATGTACATTATTACCCCGATTATTATGGATAGCGGTGCGAACTTCAAAAACACCTCTTTCGTTATCATACTACAAAAATAAATGCCAATGTACTCGCCATCTGTATTTATCAAATCTCTTCATAGGAACTGGCATAAATTCAACACCCTTTTCCATCAATTTCGTTGCAGCTACAAACCGTTCAACAAACCTCTCCGCCATCTGCTTGAACGACATCCGCACCATGGCTGTGACGGGCAATCCTCTTGCCGACTTCAATAACCCGTTGAAGGAATATGATATGTTTGTAGTAAGAATTCCCCATCGTCTACCACCATCCGCATGCAACGTACACTTTTTAGGGTTATGTCGCATTAACCAACGATAGGCTGCCTCGTCTTCTTGCCTGATAGAATCCATATGCCTCCGGAATTTATGCTGTTGGTGGTCTGTTGCTGCCATCCACATTAAATCATGTAGATCCTTGTTGGGATGTGCCTTCTGGAAATTGGCCTTAAAGTGCCTCACACAGTAACGATGGTATGCATAAGGTTCTTGCCATGCAGGCAAGTTCTCCACAGAACTTAATATACCACCGTGCCAATCAGATATTAGACAAATACCTGAACGCTGTTTGACAACGTGCTCTTTCAGGTGGTTCAAAAACAGCGTCCACGTCTTTGTGCTTTCATTGGCACAAACAAAAAAAGCTAGAGGAAATATCTATCCATTAACATCCACTGACACGGCTATCAATAGCTTGATATCGTACTTTCCATAGACATGAGTTCCGTCTATGGATATTACGGGCCGGCAATGCGAAAAATCATCAATTTCTGGCTTAAACGCCCAGAACACATAATTGAATATGTATTCTGGTGTTCCCGGACTCTGCTAAAGCTTCCATTCAACAACTATCCCAGGGTTAAAGTGCTGCAGTGCGGCCATGTACTTTGGCAGAGATGCAAATGACTTATCCCAATTACCATAGACAATTTCAAACGCTCGTTTGCGCCCGAGAAATGCCTTTCTTTTCATAATGGTATGGCCATATCATGGTGGACTAATGTAATGCACTCTTTTATTGTATATCTTATGGACGCTTCGAGGTGCGGAATAAGTACAAGAGAAATCAAGTCAATATCCAAGTTGAAGTGATTCCCATTGAATGTGTCCATTTCGCATGTGTGGTTGGGAATGTATTTACCCACTTTCCACATACCTGTCTTCTTCTTGGTCGCACGCAACATCCAATTACATGGCCAAAACCACCTACGGCAAACAACCTTGTATACCATTGGACTTGACTCTCATACCTGCATCTCACGACACTCTTTTATGTTGTGTATTTTACAAGCCCTGCTTAAGCGCGCTTTATCAGGAAAAAGCATCCCCTTTGCAAGCACTGTTGGTCTAGAATCATCCCACATTGCTGTCCGGATTTCATCAAAATCCCTTATGAGAGCTTCCACTTCCAGCGCGGTTGACAAGTTATCAATATAAGGAATCTCCCTTGAATGAAACGGAACTTTGGACTCGTACACTCTTCGTCTAGGGGGGTCTCTCTTCAAATCAGGTCCTTCCTCCTCATCCTGCTCATCACCATCCTCACGAAAAAGGGTGTCTCGTCTCTGGATTCATCGGCATTGTTATCGTAATCACTGTTCTATTCCTCACTCTGTGCATTTACCAGATCCCGATGTAATACGTCGTTTTCAGTCAATTGAGTGAGTACGGGTGGTTCAACTTGCTCGCTTTCATTGCACAACCAACAAAAATATAAGCTACTGAATTAATAAATGCTTTCCATATGGCTATATCACTTCACTAACAAGTCGTAATGTGATGAAATTCCATGATGGACGTTTTTAATTAGGTGATGACTACCGAATGGGCCACTTGTAAAATTCATATCCGGCCGGTACCCCCTATTAAATATATGAGCGTTAATACAAATTCAATACGCCAAAAATATACTTAATTAACACAAATAAAAATTGAAGTTTATCACTCGTCTTGTGAATTATGGAAAGCAGGGTATAAATTATTTTCTCGCTACTCATTCGTCGGCGATGATAAGTTTAAATCAAGGAAAACTCTTTCATCCGGAACCTGTCTGGCAAAAACTGCTCCAGAATAACCACCCGATGACTGGGGGTTATCTCTACTACGCACAACCTCGTTTTTTGGAACATCTTCGACCTTCACGTACATCTCCAATATTGTGATTACAAGAAATTCCCGTCATTCGTCCGAAGTCCTCAAAAAATCACTCAAAGTTTCATCATCGTCGATGTTAAACTCCGAGTAAAAAGAAACCCCTTGCGGAGTGACGGAATACAGATATCTTTCGATTACTTTAAGTATCACTGAACATTTCCTCACACTCATTTTTTTGCATAACAACGATATCAATTTATCGTACTCTATTGTAAGTGGCAATTTAACATGACACTGAGCAGGTAAACTGTAGCCCACAGAGTTATTCTCCATCACAACCCCACCCCCAATATAATGAAACTCTTATTCTACGCTCTTCAGACATAATGAAAAAATGCTGGAGAATTTAACAACAATAAATGTTTCAACAAGAGTTAAAAATTTTTTTGAATGAATTTCTATACAATCCTAACCTATTTATATAGGAAATGTCTAGCCGGGAATTTTTATATATATATATATATATATATATAGCGCCCAAAAAGTTGACACTATACGCTTTTGACTTATTGAAGTCAGGAATTATTGGTTGGGCCAGGAAAAAGGAGTATAGCGCCAAAATACCAGGTGCTATATATAAAACTTTATGTATAGCGCCAGGTATTGTGGCGCTATACCTGGGCGTGTCAGGTTTTGTAGTATAACGCCACAATACTTGGTACTATACATTAACGGCGCAGTTAACGTTAATGTATAGCGGCAAGTATTGTGGTGCTATACATAAAAATGTCACCTTTTTTCCCCCACCTATTTATGTATTTTGAGTCCAAAAGAACCACAATTGGGTTCCGGGCTAAAACAAACTTAAAAATGATGGTATGACACCAGTGAAGTTATTGAATGCGACATTAAGCAGTTTCAACCTCTGCAAATGAGCCAATTCGTCTGGAAACTCCCCATGGAAATTGTTGTTGCTGATGATGAGGGAAGTGAGAAATGAGAGCTTTCTGAGGCGTGGAGGAATAGTACTATGAAGTTGCACGCTAGAAATGTCCAAATCTGTGATTCTATGGTGGCCAGAGTTGCAAGTGATTCAATCCTGATGCAAAATGGGCTAAAAGAAGACCAGTTAGTTGCTAAAATGTTGTTAGGATCAAAAGAAGAAATGTGAGATTTCAAGGTAAGAAGAGCAGCTTCATCAGTCCTGTATTTATATTAATACTAGTTACTCGGCACGTTCGTTGCACGTGGATATCGAACCAAGTAGTACATTATTCTGTAAAATAACATCAATATTACTAAAAAGCTTTGAGTAAATAATTATACTTCTAAGAATAAAGTGCATAATTTATGTGAATGATCAATGATTGCTAGACTCATCTAAATTAGTGAAAATATCCAATTGATGTCGGAAGCAATACTTTATGACCATATTTATTTGTTGTATATTCTTTAGATATAATACTTTGTGCGCTTATCTTTTCAAGTTAATTACTTTTTTCTGAAATATTTAAACATGTTTTTTCTGTTGATATATATATATATATATATATATCAAGCGCATAATCTTGAGAATTATGTGATACTCAAGCATGTTAAAGATATTTATATAGTAAGCATTATTTTAAGTAAGAAAAACATTAGTGGCTTAAACTACTTGTAATAGTTTACCCTAATTCTCACTATGAAAAAAAACGTTGGTGGATTTTAATGTTTGAGAATTTTTTTTGGGTGCAAATTTTAATGTTTGAGTTGCATGTTAGTAATTTTCTTGATTTATATATATAAATAGAATTAAGTAAGGAATAAATTAATTAACGATATTAAGTATTAGATGGTGGTACGTACCTTGTGTCATTTGCCTTAGTTCGACCATATCCGTATGAACATGACATTGTTATAAATCAATAATTTTTTAAAATATCAAATATAAAATTTCTCAAATTTTTTTAGTCTGATCATATTAAGTTAAAATTAAAACAGAATTAACTTCATGATTCTTTAATATCTCATATTAAAATTTTTTGAAGACTTGGCTTTGTAAGAAACATTTCATTTTAGTTATCAAATAACCCATTTAAGTCATTATATATTAACTTGAATAAGAAAGATAGAAGATAAAAAAATTGATGAAAAAGTAAAAAAAATGCAATGTGAAATCTGGGGAATGTAAACTTGAGAGTTGAAATGTTATCCGCTTTTTTCATCTTCCTCTTATTAGATCATTAACCTCTAATGAAGCTACCCATATAAATTATTAGTTCAATCCACAATAAAATGAGGTTAACTGGATTAGAAAATGTTTAACATTATTCAATTATTTTCATCGCCATTTTAATCTCGAAATCCTAGTTTAATTATTTTGATTCTCTATGTGAGATTACTTCTTAAGAAAATTAATATATTGTTAACTCGACATATATATCGGATACTTGCAAGTAGTTGTTGAAAGTAAAATGGATATATTATAATCATAGCACCAATTTAAGTCCAGTTAGATTGAGATAAAATCAACTTTTTGATTCTTTTAACATCGTGTGAAAATATTTATGGATTTGTGAAAAATATTCTACTTTAAACATAAAGTAACTCATTTAACTCAATAATCTAAACTTAAATAAAATATCTATTAAAATGATTAACTTTTTGCTAGAAAGAAAATGTTTCTTTTGGACGTATAAAAGTAATCATTTCAAATATTGATCAAATTATAAATATAGATAGATCTCATTCATATATCAAATTATCATCACACTAAAGATATAAAGGAGCATAGAATTTTTAAACGACAGGAAATAAAATATTATTAATATTTTTTTAAAAAAAACTTACATGTTGTTTGTTTAGGTCACAAAAACCTATAATAAAAATTTGAATAAATAGCTTTGTACCAAATCGATTTATTAGAACAACTGAATGGCCAATAGTTGCATTGGATATAATTGTTACAAAGCAAATACTATGTATGTATATGTTTTAACTGAAAATAAGCAACTCAAAGAAAGGAAAATACTCTAACAATCGACTATGAGGGAAATGGAAAAAATAAAAAGCAGTGTCACTCACTACTGAAGTCCAAATATAAAAAATCAAAATTATCGAGTAGAACAACCATAACTCAAGATGACTTAATGTGCATAATGGAGAATTTTAGATTTTAATATAATGTATCTGTTCGTTTCTTTAGACTTTAATTTACTAATGACTTTTAGCTAGGATTAATGGGGTGCCTTTGAGTAAATAGTTATAATTGGAAAAAGAATTACATTGGATAAATATTAAATCAAATTTTGATAAATTATTAAGAATATTAGAGATGGTTAAATTAAGAAGAACGTCTGATAAACAAATAAGGCATGCTAACTATAGCTTGAACTCAAGATTCTCTAGCTAACAATAGAGTTGTGCATCCCGCTGTAACACTACCTTTGGTGGTTAACTAGTGCTAAAGTAAGCCAAGTTTAGTCTCTGAAATATCAATAGACATTGCCATCTAATTCCATCTCCAGTAATGCAGAGGCCAAGTGATACTTGTTTTATTTGGGTTTTCTTCATAGTATGAAGAAAAGAATTAAAAGATCAAAGAATAAAAATATGAAAGGAGAACATATGTTTGAAACATTAGTACCACAACCACATAAACTGGGGGAGTTTGCTTCTTCACAGTCAACTTGGCAAATATACTAACGAGGCATGATCGACATGACATTTTGCAAAACCATCAGTAAAATGAGTCTGGAACTTCGGCCCAATAAATAAGGTATGTGCACTCCTTTGTATTGACATCACGAGCCTTCACTTCATAAGAATGGGAATTCACACATTATTCTTTAATAAAATTTGATATGAGACAAAATAATACCTTCATTTGTTTTATAATCTAGAACAAAAGAAAAACTCATAAGCTTACGGATCACTTCACTATATAAGTTTTGTGGCTTTTATCATATAATTTTTTCAATTAGAAGTAGAACAATCTGAATGGGTGCGGATAGTTGAATGCACCCTAAGTGAGGTAGTTAGGTTTTTTTCCGGAGACAATGGTTGAACAAAACTTTTTGAAATCTAATGGTTAAAACTATTTTTGAAAGAAAGCTTAGTTATTAATAAGAATAAACACAACTTTTAGAAAAGCCACTTTAATCAAAACTTTTTAAAAAAATATATTTTTAGAAGTAGAATATTTAGGCAAATAAGAAGGGCATTTTAGTAATTCAACTTTTAACTTAAGGGGTTCATGCAATCAAATATTAGTGACTAGTCTCTACGTTCGTGCTATGCACGAATATTTTCAGTCAAATATTACCAAGCACGTTCCAAAAGTAGTAATAAATTTTTGAGTGGATAGTATTATAAAATTAATTGTAACTAAATATATAGGAAGTTGAATAATCAGTTCCTCAAAAATACAATGTATCATCTTTCTTGTAATTCTCTTTGCAGGCAAAGTAAAAATCACTAATAAAAAGAATGAGATATGATATTTTTATTACAATGCAAAAAATTTGCGATAAATATTATATTTGATCAGCATTATTTCTTTCTACAGTAAAGGATATAAAAGATTAGTTAAAACTAAAATGACAGTCATATTGATTTCCTAATATGTGATTCTTCAGAGCGGTATTTAATTGATGCCCTAACCAATTAGTGCTATAACCATTTAAAATAAAACCAAAAATAGTACACTAATCTTCACGATAGATGTCCTAAAGGAAGTTAAAGCAAAGAAAGAAAGAAAGAAAGAAAAAAAGAAGAGAAAAAGTTATTTGACTCGTAAAAGTCGAGTAATCGAAATTCATGCACTAATGTTCTGATTGAGCTCTTTTGTAGAGTCAATAAGGTGGCAAACATCTTTTTATACGAAATCAGTTTGTGTTTGGTTGTTTTTCAAAAGGATACAAATATGTACGTTAGAAAATTTTAATCCTATTGTAAGTTATCCTTCTTTCTTTAACAATATAAAATATCACTTGCAAATAATTAAATAGACCATAACAACGTGAACTGAAATATTACCGCGGATAATTAACTACATTATAGCATAATGGAACCACAACATTAGGCAGTCCAAAGTATTATAATTCTATTTGGTATGAAATGACTTCTTTAAGAAAAATTTAAAATTTAAGTGTGTTATAACTTAAAGGAATCGACTCTAACATAAAGAAATTACATTGTGATCTAGAACATAATGATCCAATTTTCGTAAAGAAATTATAATTTGATAAGAAAATATAACTGGTCCAACTTTAAAGAATGTCATGTGTCTTTAAAGTCGGCATTAGTTGGAATGACATGTTTTTTCATTGATTTCCAGTTAGGGTTTCATTCGTAATCATTAAAGTCCTACTTCTATGCAGTTTTTAAGACTTTATAATTAAAGTCCTACTTCTATGCAACTTTTAAGAATTTATCACATATCACAATCGATAAAGTCATAACTGTTGGAAGAACTGCTTAACATTACAATTCTATCCAATACCAAACAATATCTATAAAGAAATAATTTGAAGTCGAACAGAGTGTTTGGAATTCCAAACCGCTTGGAGTTTAGTTCGTTGCTTTGTAATCTATTCAGCATAGGTTACTCTATCTTTGTATCTGATATAGCATAGAATTCTTCTTATTCAAAGTACTGAGTTTCTACTCGCTATGACAGTTATATCCAATATTAAATTATTTCTTGAAAGAAAAATTTAACTTTAAGGGTAAAAAAGTTAGTTGATAGTTTGAGGATATTTTTGTCACTTAACATTTAGCTTCTAAACATTCGTACTTTTATAATAATATAGATATAGATATAGATAATATACATTGCAATACCACGAAAAAGAGTACATTTAAACTTCCAAATATTCAGGCCATGTATGCTTGCAAGAAGTAAACGAACGAACATATACTCTAGAAGAACTTGGATCACCTATATCAAAAAGTAAGCCCCGCTTACCCCTCTATATACAATGGCAATTGTCTAAACGAATCGTTTGCTTTGTCAAGAAAACTTTACTAGGGGCCATGGGGTACTGGTTGACCTCCTATTTCAAGTTTTCAACTATTACAGTTGGCGTCGAGGCGTCGATCAGTCTTGGACACAAAGGAGAGAACCTTAGTTTTCGCTTTAGTCTACTCAATATTATAATCACCTATAAGATAAAACTAAGGTTCTCTCCTTTGCCTGATCCTCCAGATAACCTTGACCTTCCTATTGCTCTTCGTAAAGGTATACGTACTTGCAAATCGACATATTATGTTGCTCACTTTGTTTCCTATGATCACTTATCCACTATGTCTAGATCTATGATTGCTTCTCTAGACTCCATCTCCGTACCCAAACAGTGAAGGAGGCTTTGAATCATCCCGGATGGTCTGATGCAATGTTTGAGGAAATACATGTTTTAGAGGATAACCACACATTAGATCTGGTAGATTTACCAAAGGGAAAGAAACCAGTGGGATGCAAGTGGGTCTTTATAGTTAAAGTTAATCTAGATGGTTCTGTGGCAAGACTTAAGGCCAGACTTGTGGCTAAAGGGTATGCTCAAACTTATGAGATGGATTATTCTGACACCTTCTCCCCGGTTGCCAAACTCACTTCTGTCCGCTTATTTATTTCTCTAGCTACGTCCGAGAATTGGCCTTTACATCAGTTGGATATCAAGAATGCGTTCCTTCATGGTGATCTTCAGGAGGAAGTGTATATGGAGCAACCACCCAGTTTTGTTGCTTATGGGGAGATGAGAAGGTCTGTCATTTGAAGAAGTCCTTGTATGGCTTGAAGCAGAGTCCACGAGCTTGGTTTGGCAAGTTTAGTAAGGTAGTTCAGGAGTTTGTGTTGAAAATGAGTAAGTGCGATCACTCAGTCTTCTATCGAAAATCAGTAGCTGGCACTACTCTCCTTGTTGTATAGGTTGATGATATTGTTATCACAGGAAGTGACTATTCGGGGATTTCTTCCTCAAGTCTTTTCTGCATGCTAGGTTTCATACAAAAGACTTGGGCCAGTTGAAATAATTTTTGGGAGTAGAAGTAAATAGAAGCAAGAATGGAATTCTTTTGTCTCAGAGAAAATACATTCTTGACTTGCTTGCAGAAACTGAAAAGTTGGCAGCTAAACCTTGCAGTACTCCAATGGTTCCTATTGTGCATCTTATAAAAGATGATGGTTATACTTTTGACGATCCAGCGAGATATGGGAGGTTAGTTGGGAAATTAAACTACCTCACTATGACTCGTCCAGATATTGCTTTTGCGGTAAGTGTTGTTAGCTAGTTCATTTCTGCACTAATGGTCAAACATTGGGAAGCTTTGGAACAGATTTTGTGTTACTTGAAAGGAGCTCCTGGACTTGGCATATTATATAGCAATCACAATCATACTCGTATTGAGTGTTTTGCAGATGCTGACTGGACTGGATCAAAAATTGATAGAAGATCTACAACAGGTTATTGTGTCTTTGTTGGAGGAAACCAGTATCATAGAGGAGTACGAAGCAAAGTATTGTATCTCAATCCTGTGCAGAATCCAAGTATAGAGCTATGTCACAGTCTACATTTGAGATTATATGGATACATCATCTGTTGACTGAAATTGAGTTAGAGCATCCAATACCAGCAAAACTCTGGTGTGACAATCAAGCTGCCCTCCATATTGCATCAAATCTAGTGTATTATGAAAGAACTAACTGTCATTTTATTTCTGAGAAGATTTAGGAGAACTTGATCTCCACTAGCTACGTGAAGACAGGAGAGCAACTGGCTGATTTGTTCACAAAGGCGTTGAATGGAATTCGAGTTGATTGCCTTTGTAACAAGTTGTGCATGATCAATATTTATGCTTCACCTTGAGGGGGAGTGTTAGATAACGAATGTAGACATAATTTGAATGTAGACATAATCTTATGTAATATACATAACTAGCATAATTATAGAGATTCACAGCAGATTTATAGGATTTCCTTTTTGATTCTTTCCATAGTTAGGGCTCTATGTACTTGTATATATAGTTGTTACTTCTTGAATACAACACAAGCGAGATTGCTCTATTGTCTCTATTGTCTCTATATTTAACAAAATCCATGAATGCTATTGTTTACAAACACATTTGAATCGTAAGAGGGATCTCACTGGTAATTTTGAGAGAATAATCATAGTAATTTCGGTGGGTACATCTGCTATACACTGTTTTGGTGCTTGAAACAGACGATTTCTTATTTGGTTTTTCATTGTCGCAACCCTCAGGGTCAATACAAAAAAGAAAATTTGACTCTATAGTGATGTTTCAATGTTGGAAAGGGTTTAGGGTTTTTATATATGAGAGATGGGAGGTTTCAATATTCGAAAGCATTTAGGGTTTTGAAAGAAAGGAAGCATGAGCTGTTTAAATAAATCATATTAGTTTAGCAAAATTCTTACTGCCGCTTTGTTTTACATCTCAAGTTTAAATAAGTCTTACCCTTCTATATTTTTAGACATATTTTTTTTCTTTTTGTTCGTTGCCTATAATTATTGCATAATTTATTACTTAATTGTTATATTGTTGTGATCTTTTATTATTAGTTTATAAATTGACTTAATGTTTCGCTTATTGTCACACCTCCTTTTTCCCGAAAGTGATAGGGATAGGGAGTTTTTCAAATTTAAGTGACATGAATCGAAATAGGATTATTTATTTAATTTCAGAGTCAACACTTGGAATTATTAATGGTTTCCCAAGTCGCCGGTTTATTTTAAATCCCATATCGAGGAAATTTGACTCTACTTTTGGTTTGTGAACACAAAAGACCGGGTAAGGACTTCTGTTAACCCGGGAGAAGGTGAGAGGCACTCCCAAGTTCCGTGGTTTTAGCACGGTCGCTCAACTATTAATAATTGTCCTAATTATCTGATTTATTACTTGTTCTAAACCTGTTGTGCATTTTTAACTTTATAAACGCTTTTATTTATTTATGGAATTTGTTTAAATAAGTCGCGATATCGCGCATTTATTATTTTTTTGAACACATTGCGAATTGCATCACATGAAATGCACCCGCGATTTACAACATGTTTATTTTAATTATTATTCAAAGTTGTTATGATCGAGTCACATGAAATGCACACCAGAATTTGGAAATTAGGTACTACGACTATGTCACGGGAACCGTACCTATAGTTACGATAATTTAATTATGTGCCTAAAGTAAACTACGATGTTCAAATTATTTCCTAAACTAATTTGAGATTATCGTAAAGGTCTGTGAGTTATGAAATTGATGTGGAAATCAAAGAATATTTAGCTCTGTCTAAACATATACGAATTAACCACTTTAGAGATGTTTACAACTTACTACTCCATTTTTAAAATCAGAAGATTTTTATTTATGAAGGGATAATGGGCTAATTATTAATCTAGTAACTAAGTTGATTGGGCTTTAACAGGTTGAGACTGTCCAAACCCAAATGTCGCTGAAACAAAATCATAAAAATTGCACGGGGCGACCAAATAACTAAGTTGATTGGGCTTTAACAGGTTGAGACTGTCCAAACCCAAATGTCGCTGAAACAAAATCGTAAAAATTGCACGGGGCGCCCTATTTGGTCGGCCCCATTTAACTTATACCCTTTTTTTTTTAAAATTTTAACTTGTACCCACTTTTTAAATAATTTCAGCCCCCTTTCTCCTCCTTCTCCTCCTCAAAGTTATATCCGCCTCTTCTTTCTCAAACTTCTCCTTCTCCCTTTTCTGCAAAAGTAAGGTATCAAACAGATCGCATGAGGTTATAGATAATCCTTAATAAAAAGGACTAAGAGATAGCAACGAAGATCCGAGTTGATATACAGTGTTCTAACACTGTGGTTGCACCATTTCTAGCTAGAGAATGATACACGGGATATTTACAGTAGTTGTGTTAGTTGGATATGAGACGAAGGAGATTGCAGATTATGCTATGAAGCTTTTTTCTGGTTCAGTGACACTCTACAGTAGAACATAAAACTCTGCTATTTCTAGACCAAGGCCTTATCCTGTACCTTGTACCTGTCAGGAGATCATCCACCTCTTTCCACTGACGTTGCCACTCATACACTTTCAAGTATCCGTTAGACTCCAGTTTCATATATTTAAAGCGGACGATAACATAAAAAGCTTATTTTTTCGGAAAAAACTTCAGGTCTAGAGCTAAAGTTCGCCAGTTACAAATAAAAATTTCAGCTCTACAGTTGAAGTTCGACAGTTACAAAACAAAAACTTCAGCTCTCGAGCTGAAGCTTAAAAACAAAAACTTCAGCTCTAGAGCTGAAGTTTAATAGTTAAAAAACAAAAACTTCAGCTCTAGAGCTGAAGCTTACAAACAAAAATTTCAGCTCTAGACCTGAAGTTCGATAGTTAAAAAACAAAAACATCAGCTCTAGAGCTGAAGTTCGATAGTTCAAAAACAAAAACTTCAGCTCTAGAGCTGAAACTTACAAACAAAAACTTTGTCAGTTACAAACAAAAACTTCAGTTCTAAAGCTGAAGTTCGACAGTTACAAAACAAAAACTTCAGCTCTAGAGCTGAACTTCAGGCCCGACTACTAGAATGCTGAAGTTTTGCGCGATTGCCTTTGCTACTTCAGCCCTGTATGCTGAAGTTATGCAAAAAAGCAGGTACGCTTGCAATTTTTTTTGCAAAGCGGGCACAAGTTAAAACGTGACACAAAAGGCGGGTATAGATGCAAATGCCCCAACAAAATCTCTTACATGTGCCCACATTCTATCATAGCGGTTATCAGTCTTAATTAGTTAAAGCCCTTTTTTGGAAATCTTTCCTACTTTCCTTTTTCTTTTACATTTCTTAAAGAAATTTGCTCAAAATATCGCTAGGCAGAAGATTGGGCTTTAATGTCGAGCCCATAGCCCCAACCTCTCAACGTTAGACCAATACTCTAATTGTAATTGCATCACACTAATTTGACAAATTCATGGCTGATTCGAATAACAGTAATAAAAAATTAATTACAATAATTAAGTTCAAAATCTATTTAACTACAATAGATAATACAAGGTATTCATACTCAGAATTACACTAAAGTCCTAAAATGTATATCTTTCTACATGAGCACACTTAAACTACAGCTGTTTCAAACATTCTTGACATAATCTTTTAGCTTTGGGGTTTACAAGTTTGACCAATTAATGGTCAGATCCATGAACATTCGTCATATTTGTGGCAACAAATGACTTTTTCTATTACACATTAACACAAACAATCACTCGAACAGTATATTATAGAGGTGCCAAATCCTAAATTCATGCTTAATCAAAGAGATCTAGGAACAGAAGTTAACAGAAGCAAACCCTGATTTTCTCAATTTATCCTTAAGTCAACAAATACATTCAGAAAACATGTATGACCTCATTTGATTTAACAACAATCTTACATCAAGATAAGTGAACAAAGTAACACATTAGCCCAGTTAATGAGTCAACACAGCATGTGTATTCAACTACAACTAGGCAAATGAATCAGATTTCAAACATAGAACAAAGATGGATAAATAATCCTACAAACATCATAGCACACATGTAGCGGGCTTAAGCACAATATCAACATATTTATCATGTATTTTCACAATCATAAGGGTTACAAGGAGAGAATCTCACATATCTCTATGAAACATAGTCAATAAATGTCAAGTAAAGGCTGAAAACTGGAGAAATAGATCAGCAAGCTCAA
This sequence comes from Nicotiana sylvestris, assembly GCF_000393655.2. Lineage (NCBI taxonomy): Eukaryota > Viridiplantae > Streptophyta > Magnoliopsida > Solanales > Solanaceae > Nicotiana > Nicotiana sylvestris. The sequence continues at coordinate 64,332,969 of NC_091058.1, forward strand.
AAACAGCAACAATCAAACAGGTAAAACAACAATGAATAACCCCAAAACAAACTTCAAACTTTAGCCTAAAATCATTTCGAGAAGGATCATAAATGAATGAAGAAAAAATCAGGACTTCTTAGGGATTTCTAGGAACTCTATCTGTGTTTTCTGCTCAGAATGCAAGAGAAAGGAAAATGCAGCAGTGTTTCTGTGTGTTTTCAGAGAATTCTTAGAGTTGAAATAGGCTAATGAATGTGTGTGTGAGTGAGTGGTGGTCTATATCTTATATAGAATGCACAAAGATCATCATAAAAAGGGAATATTCTACCCTAAAATTCAGAAATGTCAGATAGTACAACATTTTTAACAGATTTAGTACAGGTGTCTGTCCTTTTATCCAAATTCAGCATTTTCACACTAAAAGAGGGACAGTTGTCCAATACTAGAACCTTTAGATATTTTCCCCATTTTAACTTCCCAATTAACCCCTTTAAGGTTCTTGTTATTACCCTTTCACCCTCATAATTAAATTGGCATTCAAACCTCTAAACTCAAATAATTAAAGCAAAACTCAGAGATAAAACCAAACAGAAACAATCCGAAACAGGAACAATCCATTAATTAAAACCTAATTAATCTACTGAGTTGACTAGAGTTGATTTAATTAGCCTAAGAATATGTAATTAAACTAAACAATGCAAGTAACTAAATAAACATATTTTTACTGAAATTAAACGAATCAATAAAAAAACTAATCAAGATTAACACATAAGTGACAATTCAAAAATGGAAAAAGAAACAAAGAGATATGAGGAGAAAGATATACTGATTATGGCCATGAGCGTGACGACGAATGAGGTAAGCCAACGAATGACGAAGACGACGAAGTTTGGCAGGCCAGCGGTGACTTTATAGAACCAAAAATGATACTAATCGATTGTTCTTACTGAGAATAATTGATTGGCATAAATTTCGGCACAAATCGAGCTTTGAAAACCATTGGAATTAGAAAGAGGAACAGATTAGGGTTTTTACTTCTTTTGGAATCTCAGATTTGAATTTGAATTAAATGGGTGGGGATTTTGGGGAAATAGGTGGTAGGATAGTGATTATAGAAGGTCGAGGAGTATAGGGTATCGATTTGGGGAAGATTAGGATGGTTTAATGCGGCGGCGGCGACCGATGGAGGTAAAGACTTTGGGGGCGGCTAGGGTTTGGAACTTGGTGAGGGAGATGAGAGAAATGAGAGGGTCTCTAGGGTTTGGGGGGAGGGGAGGGGGGAATCGGACAGTTAAAAGGAAAAAAAGGAAGGAGTTGCGAGCCGTCGAATCAAAAGGATCCAACGGCTGAGATTAAAGGGATGAAACGACGTCGTTACGGTAAAGAGGAACCGACCTGGTTGGATTTTAGTTGGGTTGGGATGAGTGTAATTGATTTAAAGATGATTGGGCCAAAGCTTTTGGCCCAATTTCAAACTATACCACATAAAAAAACCTTTATTTTTTTATTTTTAATTGATTTTTAATTTTTTTATTTTATAAAAACCTAAATAAACTGAATGATCCTAATTTAGATTCTAAATTAATTTATTTTATAAGATTATCATTACTTATTTCACTAATTTTAACACTAATCAATTAAAACTAAAAATGTAGACATGACTATGGTAATTTTTATGATTTTTATTTAATGAATGCAATTAAATTCTAAATACAATTAAAGCCTAAGATGCTATGTAATGATGATTTGGATGTTTTTTGATATTTTTCTATGATTTTAAAAATATTAAATGTGCACAAAATACAAACAATTAACTAAGAAAATCCTACAAAATTCTATAAAACTAAAAATAATTTAGAGACCTATTTTTAATTTTTGTAGGAATATTTCTAGTCGAGCAAAAATCACGTGCTCACAGCTACCCCTCTTTGCTCGGAAACATGAAGAGTTTCCGGGCAAAGATAAAATGAGCAATTACAAGAAATTTTTTCCCATTCGGATACTCACTGTGAAGCATTTAAAAAAGTTGGACCGAACCTTGCTTCGGAGGTTGCCTACATATCCTTGGCTGTAAAGGAATCAGGTCAGTGTAGTTCAGAAAGATTTGGTAACTGGGACTACCGAATAGCTGTGATTTCAACTGCTGTTTCTGCATGTTGAGCTCCTTATTACACTAAAATCAAAATGAAAAACCAAACTAACTAAACCTATCAGCTACGAGTTACAAGATTCCTATCTATAAACCTTTTAAAGCTTGATCTTGAGTCTTGGCTGGTTCTTCCTGCAGACTCTGATCTGAATCTTGATGCTTTGTTAGCTTCAAGTGCTGGTTCATTCTTCTTCAGCTTTTCGGATCAAGGCGGGACATGCCAAGCTTGTAACTTCAATCGTGTCTTGAGCAGTCCACATCTTTTCTCTGCCTCTACACTTTGAGTTCATTTCTTCTTTTCTTTTATTCTGGATTGAGATTTCTTCTTTAGTCATCTCACACCCTGTGTCTCCCCTGTGTCTCAAGGTATAACCTTCTCAGACACCAAAATAAACAAATGAACGGAATTTTTCTGCCCCAATTTTCACTAGGAAAAATTTCGTGAGTTATTTGTAAGAAACTCTATACTACTTCATTATTGAGAGCGATAAAAATTAGGATTGTGTATCCTTGGAAAAAGATTAGGGTGTGGAACCCTGTATTTAAAAATAAAATCAACTAGGGGTTGAAGACCCTAAATTTGAGAAATCACCAGGTTATATTGGCCTCAACTAGGGAATGGGACCTTATGTTGAAAAATCATCGGGTTATGCCAGCATAACTAGGGAGTGGGACCCTATGTTGGAAAAGTCATCAGGTTATGCTAGAATTAACTAGGGAGTGGGACCCTATGTTGGAAAATCATTGGGTTATGGCAACATCAACTAGGGAATGAGACCTTATGTTGGAAAATCATCGGGTTATGTCGGCATCAACTAGGGAGTGGGACCCTATGTTGGAAAAGTCATCAGGTTATGCCGGTATCAACTAGGGAGTGAGACCCTATGTTGGAAAATTCATTGGGTTATGCCGGCATCAACTAGGGAGTGAGACTCTATGTTAGAAAAGTCATCGGGTTATGCCGGCATCAACTAGGAAGTGAGACCCTATGTTGGAAAAGTCATCAGATTATGCCGGCATCAACTAGGGAGTGGGACCCCTATATTGGAAAAGATGCAGCTAGGGATTGGAGACCCTATACTACCAGGATTTTGAATTTTTCTTCTTTTCTTTCTTTTCATTTCATTTCATCATCATTTTTTTTTCAGAGAATGAGTAAATGCGGGACTAAATTTTGGAAGAGACTTCCCTTTTTGGAGTTGTTGCTGCAAAGCTGTTTTTTAGCTCTTGCGCAGTTTCCTTTTGGTAGCACATGCTTCTTGCAAGGTTGCTTGTGCATTGCACATGTTTCCTATTTTTCAAACAAAGAACAATTTGTCAGTTTGAAACAGTGGTTGGTTTTGTGGCCTTGAGCATTTCAATCACTTGATCTTGGCCCGACTTCTTCAATAGAGATCTCTATGGTTTGCTTGCTTTATGGGGATTGGTTTCATTCCCGAACCCGGGGATCTTGACATTTCCCGAAATTTAACGTGATGGTTAACCCATGTGGGACTTGGCCCTTTTCCGCCTTATTTTTCCTTTATGGGAATTTGACTTTGATTTCCTTTCTTTTCAGGAGTTTCTAACTCCGAAGCATCGACCATTATGGCTAGTTGAGGTCGACTTGATGCACCTGCTGAGGCTGGGTGCTTTCTTGAATATTAGCTTTTTGTCAAACAAAATCCTATAAACCGATCTTGCCATATTTTCTTTGTTTTAAATTAGGAACAGAATTAGACCGAAAGGGATTCAAAGAAAAATAAACAATGGATATGATAATGAATTTAAACGAGAGGTGTTTCTTTCGGGGAAAGGAAAGAAGGACTTATCTGGAGTACATGCAGACTTCAATGAACATGACATTCCTCTTGGACTAGATACTCGATCTGTGTAAACCGTCCAACTCTCATAAACTCATCGTAACTCATACCTCAAAACTGAGAAACCTTGCCAGTACTTTGTCGATACCGATGGCTGTGACGATCCCCTTTTCAATCAGCGGTGCCCTTTGCGAGTTTTCACCAATTGACCTCTCTTGTTTCTCTTCTCATCGTCGTCTGATAGTGCTCTTTGCGAGTTTTTACTATCAAGACTCTCTCATTTTTAATTTCTCTAATTACCATCTCCCTATGGTGCCCGTGTGGGTTTTCACCAATATGACTCGCTCATTTCATTTCTCTCATTTGGTTGTATCGAATCCAAGTAGTTGTATTCTCCGATCCATGAATATTCTCACCGATTGATCGAAAGGACTTGCAAGGATTTGGGTAAAATGATTAGGATTGAATTACAACTTTGGAACCATTCAGGTGGGATTATTACCGAACAATTATAACATCTGCCCCAGTTTTACTTTTGAGGGAATTTGGATTTTTGTTTTGGTGTGACTGAACACTAGAAAGAGGCTACCTACGTATCCTTTCGGAATCCAGTCGAACGTAGTTCAAGAAAAACTTTTGTTTTGGTATTTTTTTCTTTTTTTTTCATTAATTTTTTTTCATTTTCATCATTTTTCATTTTTTTTCAAACAACTTCTCAGTTCCAAAGAGGGCAATCAAAAAAAGAGTAACCGGATCATAGGGTTTGCAAATGATTGATAGTGTGTGGGTAGCGAGAAATGAAAACCTTCGTCATGCTAATCAGAGAGTACTAAAACAGCGTAAAAGGGTCAAACATAATACATTTTGACCGCATCAGCATTAACAGCTGTTTCGGGATCATTTCCCGCGATGTCTCCCAAATACAGTGCTCCTTTCGGCAACAGTTTTCTTAAAATGTACGGCCGTTTCCAATTTGGAGCAAATTTTCCTTTTGCTTCCGCATGATGCGGGAGAATACGTATCAGAACGAGTTGCCCTACTTCAAAGTTTCTAGGTCGCACTTTCTTGTTGTAGGCGCAAGCCATTCTTTGTTGATACAACTGCTCGTGGCAGATTACGGCCATCTGATTTTCATCAATCATGGTTAATTGTTCTAGGCGGGTCTTGACCCATTCATCATCCTCAATCTCAGCTTCAACAATGATTCGAAGAGAGGGAATCTCAATTTCTGCCGGTATCACGGCTTCTTTCCATAAACCAATAAATAGGGTGTTGCCCCAACCGATGTGCGCACGGTTGTGCGGTATCCCAATAATGTGAACAGTAGATTTTCATGCCATTGTCTAGAACTTTGGATCATTTTTCTGAGGATCTTCTTGATATTCTTGTATAGCGCTTCGACAACACCATTAGCTTTGGGCCGATAAGGGGTTGAGATACGATGCATGATTTTAAATTGTTCGCATACCTCCCTCATCAAATGTCTATTCAGATTTGTAGCATTGTCTGTAATGATAGTTTTAGGGATACTAAAATGACAAATGATGTTGGAATGCACGAAGTCCACCACCGCTTTCTTGGTGATGGCTTTGAAAGTGACTTCTTCCACCCATTTTGTGAAATAATCAATGTCAACCAAGATAAACCTATGCCTATTTGAAGCTTTCGGCTCGATTGGCCCAATGACTTCCATACCCCAGCCGACGAACGGCCAGGGCGCTGACATAAGATGCAACTCTGAAGGCGGTGCATGAATCAAGTCACTGTGTATCTGACACCGATGGCACTTTCGGACAAAACTGAAGCAATCATTTTCCATGGTCATCCAATAATAACCCGCCCGAAGGATTTTCTTGTCAAGGACATATCCATTTATGTGGGACCCGCATACTCCTGAATGCACTTCGTTCATGATCTTTCCAGCCTCTTGGGCTTCTACGCACCTTAAAAGATTCAAATTTGTGGTTCTTTTGTACAAGACCTCTCCGCTCAAGAAGAAACTATTGGCGATCCTTCTAATGGTTCTCTTTTGATCTCCACTGGCTTGCTCGGGATATTCCTTTGTTTTCAAAAACCTTTTGATATCATGATACCATGGCTGAAAATTTGGTTTTATTTCAACCTTATTGCAATACCCATGTCTTTCTCAGATTTGGATCTCCAACGGGTCGATATGGACATAACCCGGATATGACAATATTGCCGCCAAGGTAGCTAACGCATCAGCTAACTCATTGTGGAATCGAGGGATGTACCTGAATTCAACAGACTTAAACCATTTGGTAAGATCTTCCACATGTTGCCTGTATGGGATAAGCTTGATGTCTCGAGTTTCCTATTCACCTTGAGCTTGCCGAATAATCAAGTCAGAATCTCCCATGATTAACAATTCTTCCACATCCATGTCAACTGCCATATTCATACCTATAATGCAGGCTTCATAATCAGTGGTGTTGTTTGCATATAAGAAACAAAGCCGAGATGTGGCAGGATAGTGCTGACCAGTGGGAGAAATCAAGATTGCCCCGATCCCGACACCTTTTGTATTTACAGCTCCATCAAAGAACATTTTCCATGCATTGGTGTCTTCTGGAATTATTTCAACTGAATTTACTTCCTCGTCCGGAAAGTAAGTACTCAAGGGTTTATATTCATCATCAATAGGATTCTCAACTAGGTGATCCGCCAAGGCTTGAGCTTTCATCGCCGTGCGGGTGACATAGACAATATCAAACTCAGTGAGCAGGATTTGCCACTTTGCTAACCTTCCTGTGGGCATCGGTTTTTGGAATATGTACTTCAGGGGTTCCAATCTGGTTATGAGATATGTGGTGTAGGCTAACAAATAGTGCCTAAGCTTCTGAGCGACCCAAGTTAGGTCACAACAAGTTCTCTCCAACAACGTGTATTTGGCTTCATAACTAGTAACTTTCTTGCTCAAGTAGTATATGGCTTGCTCTTTCTTCCCAGTTGCATCAATGTTGCCTGAGAACATAACCAAAAGAATTTTCCAAGACTGTTAAGTACAAGAACAAAGGTCTTCCAGGCTCAGGAAGAACTAACACCAGCGGATTTGACAAAAACTCTTTGATTTTATCAAAAACCTCTTAACATTCATCCGTCCATTTAATTGCCGCATCTTTCTTTAGCAACTTAAATGTGGGATCACATGTGGTAGTCATCTGGGCAATGAACCTACTGATGTAATTCAATCTTCCCAGTAGACTCATGACCTCTTTCTTGGTTCTCGGAGGTGGTAAATCCCGAATAGACTTTATCTTTGTTGGATGTATTTCGATGCCCCTCCGACTGACTATAAACCCTAGACGTTTCCCAGATGAAACTCCGAATGTACATTTAGCTAGATTCAACTTCAAGTCATACTTGCGCAGACTCTCAAAGAACTTTTTCAGGTCCCGTACATGGTTGTCATGTGTTCTGGATTTAATGATCACATCGTCCACATATACCTCAATTTCCTAGTGCATCATGTCATGAAAGATGGCAGTCATAGCTCTTATATAAGTTGCCCTGGCATTCTTTAAACCAAATGGCATGACCCTATAATAATAGGTTCCCTAGGATGTGGTGAAAGCCATCTTTTCTGCATCTTCTTCATGCATCAGAACCTAGTGATACCCAGCATAGCAATCCACGAAAGATTGTATCTCATATTTGGCACAGTTGTCAACAAGAATGTGGATGTTTGGTAATGGAAAGTTGTCCTTGGGACTTTCTTTGTTCAAATCCCAATAATCAACACACACTCGGGTTTTCCCATCTTTCTTTGGCACTGGGACCACATTAGCCAACCATGTGGTGTATCAGACCACTCGGATCACGCCATCTTTCAACTGTTCGGTGACTTCTTCTTTGATCTTGTCATTGATGTCTGTTTTAAACTTTCTCTGCTTTTGTTGGACAGGTGGACAACCGGGATAGGTCGGAAATTTGTGCACCACCAAATCAACACTCAGTCCTAGCATATCATCATAGGACCAGGCACACACGTCTTTGAATTCAAACAAAAGTTGGACCAATGCATCTCTAGTTCTTTCATCAGCGTGAATGCTTATCATGGTTTCCTAGACCTCTTCTGGACTACCCAAATTAACTGGCTCAGTTTCATTTAAGTTTGGCATAGGCTTATTCTCGAATTGTTCCAGTTCTCGATTTATTTTCCTAAAAGCCTCATCTTTATCATATTCTGGTTCTTGATTCATTATTTCATAGTTAGACAGCGTGTTAGGATCTGGGCATAAATTCCACAAGCATGCCATATTATTTAAGTCTGCATTATTAGAACTAAAAAGAGAGAGATAAGAAAAATACCTGAAATCAGAAAGAATAATGGAAAGTGATTCATAGACGATTAAATATTGATTTCATTTCATTGAATTTGAAGATATGAGGGTTTACATTGAATTTTAAAAGACAATAAACTAAAACATTCGAGTTACACCCTGAAATAACTCGAAATGCAGAAAAGATGGTAGGACTGAACTACCGGGATTCCTGCCTGACTAGGAATGGAGTAGCCTCCCAATTTTGAAATTTAGAATTTGGCCCCATGTATTGCACCTCAGCATTGCTTGAGCCTTCGCCTGGTTGGACCATGTGAACATCGTACGATATTTGCCTCATTGCCCCATATATGTCCTCAATTTCTTCAGCCGTAAAGGCCTCTTCCTCTTCTTCTATATACCTTGGCTTAACAAATGTCCTAGCGAGGTACGGGACTCGCTGAGGCAGGTCCCACCCATTGTTCTTACATTCATTGGCCCATTTTACGTCGGCCTCTATAGCTTGAAAGCCTACACCAAAGAACTTCTCGCTGGCAGTCAAAGTGATAGCCTTTGTAATGCCTTGTAAGGACATCCCGAGCCCTTTTCCGGGCTTGTACCCATGTTTGATCATTTCACTAGCAACCATGATTGATGCGTTTGATAAGCAGGGTTGAGGACATGGGGTTCCTTCCTCGCACTGGTCTGCGACCACGATCTCAAAATCTTGGTAGACGATGTGTTCACTACCCTCTCCAGCCTCAAAGCATGGGGCTGACGAGTCCCTGTAGATTTATTGTTCATCTTCTCCGTGGACCACTATTTCTTGGTTTTCATGTTCGAACTTGACCATTTGGTGGAGAGTAGAGGGTACTGTTCCCGTGGCATGGATCCAAGGCCTTCCTATGAGAAAGTTATAGGAAGTGTCCATGTCCAGAACTTGAAATGTTACTTCGAAATCTAAAAGGGTCAATAGTTAGGACCAAATCAATCTCGCCTATCATTTCCCTCTTGATACCGTCGAAAGCACGTATGCAAATATTGTTGGGTCTAATCCTTTCAGTCCCAATTTCCATCCTTTATAATGTTGATAGAGGGCAAATATCACCTCCAGATCCATCGTCCAACATAACCCTTTTCACATAGTATCCTTCACACTTGATAGTCAAATGAAGGGCTTTGTTGTGGGCGACTCCTTCTGGAGGCAAGTCATTATGGCTGAAGGAGATTCAGTTGACTTCAAAAAATCGCTCTTCCATTCTTTCGAACTGTTCAACCGTGGTCTCAATCGGAACATACGCCTCATTTAGTATCTTTAATCGCACTTTTTGATGTTCATTTGAGCTTATCAGCAGGGACAAAAGTGAGACCTGGGAGGGGGTCTTTCTAAGTTGATCAATTACATCATACTCCAAGGTTTTCATCTTTCGAAAAAATTCCTCTATTCTTCAGCACTGACCGACTTCTTAAGTGGAAACAGCCTCTGCTTTGTTTTGTTCAATTCTTCTAGGTTGAGATACTTCCCAGATTGGTTCATTTTATTTACTTCTCCCATGATTTCCTTTCCTTTGTATGTGACCACTACCTTATTGTAGTTCCAAGAGACGACAATGGGGTCTTTCATGGGACTCTGTGGTACACAACTGATAATCATGGGCTCAGTCAGCCTTGGTGAAATTACTGGCCTTCGTGCCACATATTGATCCTTTGGGCCTGTAAGAAGACACTGACCATCTCGGCCTAATCTATTGGAGGTTTTACCCAGGCCGCTTGTTCACACCATTTGATAGCGTATTCTCGGAAGCTTTTCAAAGATTTTTTTTTGAGGTTGGACAAAGAATTTCTATCCGGAGCTATGTCCACATTGTATTGGAAGTGTCTTACAAAATCCCGGGCCAAGTCATCCCATATGTGCCAATGGGAGATGTCTTGGTCCATATACCACTCCAAAGCAATTCCGGCCAAACTCTCTCTGAAGTAGGCCATCAGAAGCTCTTCCTTTCCTTCTGCCCCTCTCAGCTGATTGCAATATCTTTTCAAATGGGCGATCAGGTCTCTATGCCTGTCATATCTTTCGAATTTTAGTGTTTTAAAGCCAACGAGTAGATGAACATGAGTAAACATGCACAGATCGGCTTACGAGACACTCCTTTGGCCACTCAAGCCTTGCATGTTCTTAAGACTTTGTTCGATGCTTTTCATCTTCTGAGTTATCTCTTCTTGTTCGGGGTTCTTCACGGTCCTTTTTGGTTCCATGGGAGACTCATACTGGGGGTGCTGAGGGTAGGAGTTTAAGGTGACATGAGCCATGTCTAGTTGAAATTGTGGTACTTGGAAAGTGAAGGCTGGCGGTTCGAAACATGTCCTAGGCTCTGTTGGCTGTGCCATAGTAGAGACTGGTGGTGCAGTGAATATCGTAGAAGATACTCTTGAAACGATGCCTGGGGGCGATCCTCAGAAGGCGTACCGGTGAAGTTAGCTGACATAGTGGGGTACCCTAACGGGATGAACGAATTGGTTACGGGAATTGGGACATTGGAGGTTCCACTTGTCCTGGGAATCAGTTTGGGAAATCCAGGGATTGCACTGGGCGGTTCTCTGCCATTAGACCAAGTGTCCCACATTTCCAATATGTGGAGACACAGTATTCTGTTTTCTTCAGCAGTTGCTGACTCTGAGGCTGGGATAACCGATGTCGGGATATCCTCTGAGGGGTTAATGATGGTAGATGATTCTCTGATGTCATTGCGACACTCCCTTTAGATCTTGTGAAATAAGGGTGTGAAGCCAAGTTACCACAAAACCAACCACCTAAAAACAAAACCTGTTCTTAAACAACATACACAACAAACTAGTTAGTTTGAGACAATTAACACATAGGGAATCACATGTGGGGGAATGCAATGCACCTAAATAGTCAAATGTTATTCTAAATGTTTTTGCAATGGCTGCGTGTCTCATTCCGACTTTTTTTGTCCACTTCCAAATCCTGAATCTTTTCTTTCTTTGCGCTCTTTAATTTTTCCTCTCTTTTTTGGGTTTTCTTTTCTTCTTCTCTTTTTTTTTCACTCGGGTTGTCTGTAGCTATGATCGGATCCGATGGGTATTGCCTACATGTCACGACGCCGCATGAATCAGATCATTACGTAGTTAAGGGAATAAATGCGAAATAAAAGAAAGAAAATTTTTGGGTTTTCAATATTTCATTAAATAAAAACTTATGGTTTTTTCTATTACAAAGACTCCGACATACAGACTTGAGAACTGAAAAACAAAAACAGACTCAGAAAAAACTAACAGCCTCGAAAAAATGAAATACAAACTTGAAAAGAAAATGAGGAACACATAAGAGCCTCCAATAATGTAGGGGCCCGCAGGACATCAGTCGGTCTCGACGCGGGTCTGCGTGCGATTTCTTCTTGGAGATGCTCTAGGTCGTCCATTATCTGACGGACAAAAGTCATCACAGCGGCGAAGAACATGGACCTGGTCATATCCTCGCATTTATGGCACTTCATTACGATATAATCAGTAATTCCTTTAATTCTTTCTCTAATGACGCCCTTTTCTTGGAGTAGGCGTCCAATTTGCTGAGACCTGGTCTCCAAAACATGTGTGGCCGTATGGTTTTACTCTTGCAACTGCCGCATGCCTTCTTCCAATCGAGCCATCAATGCATATCAATGCTCTCTTTCCGCTTTGAAGTTCTTTGTTTGCTGGGCCATTTCATTTTCAAGAGTAGTCAGCTTTTTCTTTAAACCCGTGACTCCTTTGTCATACTTTTCCTTTAGCTGCGGAACAAATCTCTCCCGTTCTTCTGCATTCTTTGTTAACTTTTCCCGGGCTTTTTCCAATTCATCCTCGGCCTTTTCCAAGTCATCCCCATAATCACACACTTTTCGTCTAAGACTGTTTATGAGTTTTTCATCTTTTTCACTTCTTGGCGGGTCTTCATCGGCTATTCTCATATTATGGATCTGAGCTCAGGGACTTCATTTTGTCGAGCAAACTTTTTTTTTCTCTTTCATCCTTAGCAGCATGAAAGTTATTATCAAATTTGTGTTTTTTGATTTGATCCTCTAACTTGCTTATGGTAATCTGGTATCCCTTCCCATAGCTAACCAATCCTATTGTTCTTGCACTACATCAATGAATTGTTGTACATGTGGTTTTTTGGCGGGATGTTCTGGCTCTTGATCGACTCGAACCTTTTTACCATACCGGGCCGTGTAGCTAGATTCTACTTCATCCATGGATAAATTCCGTACTTGAGTCTGTGGCTCCAGAAACATACATTGGTGCCAAATCTGGCGAACCTTTTCTTCTAGGAATGTAGCTTTTGGGTATAGTTCAATAATCTGTTGACTCAAATCTTCATCATGAGGGACAGTTTGGTATCTGCCCAATTGACGTAGAACCCGATGCGGAGCATAGGGATGAATACTCCAAAGACCCATCAATAAAAGAAAGCACACTTTGGCAGACATATAAATAACCTCGTTGACTGGAAGCCAACCAAAAGTCCACTCGATTCGGTCTACAGTAAAAAACCCAAATATGCAAACCATGCCTCAGTACCTTCTGTATGTCTACCCGATTTTCATGTTCTTCAATACAATTGAGACCGGTCAGACCGTAGTTCATGTACCCCGTGTGATGGCAAAGATGTTCTACCAACCATATTTTCAAAAGCAAGTTGCAACCCTCAAAAAACATTGTCCCAGCTCGACAAACGGTTAAGGATCGGTAAATTTCTGCTAGGATCATTGGTATGATAGTGCCATTGGCCTTTTTGATCATAAAGTCAGCCACTCCTGCAAGCCCCAACTCTATATGTTCGTCACTCCTTGGGCATATTAGAGTGCCTAAAAATGCCACGACGAAGGCCAATCCACAGTGTGCTTCCCATTTGTTTTTATTTTCGTGATGATCAAACCGGTGTTCGGAGCCTCAAATCCGTTGGGGACCCCATAACAACGATATAAGAAGTGGAATGTGCAGAATCCCTCGGCCAAATTTCCATCTTTAACTTCCTGGATAATACTCAAAAGGTCCAAAAACTTATGAGGGGCAGCATAACCTGGTATCTCTTCTAGTGTAGGAGTCAACACAAAATTGGAGAAATGGAATACATTGTGTACCGAGTCCCAAAATGGTATCAAAGCTTCAATTATATCCACCCTTGGTTTAATTTTCAAAAGACCAGTGAGCGCGCCTTAGCCTTTTTCACAGCACTCTTGCTGACCTTCCCCAGGTCGTTCCATCACATGTGGAATCCTAGTGGGATTTCCTCTACGTCTCGAAAAGGTAGATTTTCAACAGTGCTCATCCTACATATTTATTTAAGGTGATTGGTTAAAAATATGTGATTTATTTTAACCCCAAAAGAAAGATTATATTTTTTTGCAAAATGTAACTCAAACAGCTCAAGGCCACCTTTTCAAATATGACCCTTCAACACTTCAGAAGAGAATATTTTAGGGATGTACTTGCTAAGTGGCTAAAAATTAAAAAAAGGACCATAGGTGGCCATTCTTGCAAAAACAGCCTTCCGGCGTCCCGTCGGGACATTTCTGACTATTTGGAAAAAAACAACATCACCTAACTTTATTTATGACAAAAATGACAACATTTCATATTTTTGGTTATTTTTTGTAAAAAGCGGGCTGGACCCGATAAGGGTTTCCTACATATCTCACATCCGGTGAGAATTAAACCCGCGTAGTTCGGTAAGTTTTGACGCAACAGAAAAATATGAAATATTTTTGAAATGATTTTTTCCTTCTTTTATCTTTTTTTTTTCAAACTTTTGGTAGAGTTTCAGGGTATTTTTTATACCAGGATTTTTAGAAGCAGGTGATTTTCTCTCTCTTACCTCAATCTTGATTTTTCTTAGTTTTTCTTCTCTATTCTAGAAGCCGGTCAACATGCAAGCCGAAGCAAGTAAATGTACAAGTAGCACATAAGATGCATCAGGATGGTATTTTTTATTTCGGATACACTTGTCCTAGACGGACCCAACCCCTATGTTGGGTTCCCAAAGTCAAATGCACGTGATGCAAACAAGCGTTCCTACTAGGGATCCGGCATGAGGCTATGTTATTCTAAGTTTAAAACCTGGGTGTATTATTCTAGACCTGGCTTACCTGAGCGGACAACTCGAGTCGGGTTGGGGGGTGGGGAGACAACGTACCGAGAATACAGAAGCTTCACCGGCATTGCAACTTGTCCGAGCCTCGTTCTAAAATTAGGATATGACTCTAACAGAAAAGAAGCTACACAGAGTGCACACTTCCCAGATGATTTAGAAGACTCAGAAAGAAGAGGGTTTCGTAACAGTTTATATACAGTCCAAGCAATATCATGGTTTCGCAACAGTTTATATACAGTCCAAGAAATATCAAAACGGTAAAAAAATGACATTTAGCACATTAGGCTCAAACACGTAAAAATCAGATAATAAATAAAAGCCAACTATAATAGTTATTCTAAGCTCGAATTCTGAACCCTGAACCCTGAACCAGGTTCTTATTGCCCAGCAGAGTCGCCAAAGCTGTCACACCTCCTTTTCTCCGAAGGGGATAGGGATAGGGAGTTTTTCCAATTTAAGAGACATGAATCGAAATGGGATTATTTGTTTAATTTCAGATTGCCACTTGGAATAATTTATGGTGCCCTAAGTCACCGGTTTATTTTTAAATCCCAAATCAAGGAAATTTGACTATATTTTTAATCTGCAAACACAGAAGACCGGATAAGGAATTCTGTTAACCCGGGAGACGGCGTGAGGCACTTTCGAGTTCCGTGATTTTAGCACGGTCGCTCAACTATTAATAATTGGCCTAATTATATGATTTATTACATGTTTTGAATATATTGTGCATTTTTAAATTTACAATCGCTTTTATTTATTTATGGAGTTTATTTAAATAAGTCGCGATATCGCGCACTTATTATTTTTTTTGAACACATTGTGAATTGTATCACATGAAATGCACTCGCGCTTTACAATATATTTATTTTAATTATTATTCAAAGTTGTTATGATCGGGTCACATGAAATGCACACCCGAATTTGAGAATTAGGTATCACGACTATGCCACGGGAATCGTACCCATAATTACGATGATTTAATTACGCGCCTAGAGCAAACTACGATGTTCAAATTATTTCCTAAACTATTTTGAGATTTATGTAAAGGTCCGTGAGTTATGAAATTGATGTGGAAATCAAAAAATATTTAGCTCTGTCTAAACATATACGAATTAACCACTTTAGAGATGTTTACAACTTACTACTTGTGAGGCCCCGGAAAATTTTGCCAAGTAATTTAAGATTTCGTGGTGCCAAGGTAGGCTAATTATTTTATTTTGTGTGCAAATGAGGATTTATGATATAATGGATACCAATTGGATATGTTAATAAACGTATAAGTCATATTATAAGTGAATTGGGGGTCTAAGGAGAGGCCTAAGTCTAAGCCAAGTTGGAAAATTTCATAATAGACTAAACTTGTAAATGAGTGCACACAAGACCTCACTTTGGACAATCATATCTCTAGTTATATAAGGAGTTGTGTGACGCACAACCTATCAAATTAAATTCCTTTGAGTCTAGTTTCCAACGCATCAAACCGTTCGTCATTTGGAGGTGTATACAGAAAGTTACAACCATTTTACTGGGAATATATCATTAGCGCGGCCATTAGCGCGACCGCGCATATTGCGAAGTATTCTGCCTCGTGAGCGCGGTCTTAGCTCGACTTAGTGAGAGCGCGCTAGTAGAAAACCCCTAAATACACCTAAGGATGGGAAAGGAGAGGATTTAAGTCATTTTTCAAGACTAGGGCATCCTCTCCATCACCCATCCGGTCAAGGCTTCAATTACATACCTAAGGTGAGTTTTTAAATGTGTTTTCATGGTGATTTCACCTCTCAATCACTAGTTACAACATGATTTTGATTGGATTTCATAGGATTTCTTCAAAAATCTCAAGAACACCCCAAAGTTGTCTTTCAAGGTTTGATCTACAAGAGGTATTCTTTTACCCTTAGACTTACATATATGGAGTTATTATTGAATTATGAGTATAAATCAAGTATTGTAACTCATGGGATGGTGATTGGAAGCCATAGGTGCCTAACCTAGGTTGTGTTGGTATTGTAGAGATTGTGAGATGGGTTATTGAGGTATGATTCTTGAGTGTAATAGTATTATGTATACATGCATGTACAAATTAGGTTTGTGGGAAGATTGTTGAACATAAATAAGTAAAGATTGGGTTGGGAAAATGAAAGAAATCTTGTTAAAGAGATTTGAAATCAAGATGCTCAACTAGTGTTTGATAAAATTCTCAAATGAGCTAGAATTATGAATATCTTCCTAATTTGTGTTCAATTTTGTTATGTCTCCAAATAGATTGAATTGTTAGAATTTCCGGAATATCGTATTAATTAAAGGAAAGCTCAGGAAAGATATGTAGGCTAAACTTTCTCTCTCGGAAGTGAATTCCATATTGTTTCGTAAGTTTAAGTGTGATTTGTTTACCAAAATGGTATGACATTGAGTCACATTTTAAATGGAAGTTAGTATACTTATTGGGTAAGAAGAACTCGATCTACTTAATGCTCCTAGTTGCTCTTACGTGTACAAAATATCTTGATTGAATATGTCTTGTTGTTGATAGCCTATAAAGATGCTTGAAAAATGAAATATGTGAATTGAGAATGTGTTAAAGATTATGTAATAGGCCTCGACCCGACAATTATGAACTAACTTCAAATATAGAATTGCCTAATAGCTCTTGTGCTCAATTCACGCCCATAAGTGGCTATTTATCACTATTGCTTTGATTTATAAGTATATCCGGTGTGATTCGAGATCTTACATATCTATGTGTTTAAACTGTGCAACGTCATTTCTGGGAAGGAGTATTGCAAGATAAAATGGTGTATTATTGTTAATGATTTCAATGTGAGTTTTTATTGCTTGTTGGTGTGCCCCATTCCTTTGGGAAGAATCCTTTGTGTTTAAAGTTCCATTGCTAATAAACTTGAGGTGTATGGTTTCGGAAATACTCTATATGCCCATGATTCATGTTTCCTCTCATGTGTACTTGACATCTTGACTTGCATGGCTTGTTGTTAAAATTGATATCGATGTGAAACATGTGAAATATGAAATACGGCCACCGTGCCAGGAATAAAGAATCTTGTGAATGGCCAAATGAGCCAATGAAATACTATTGTTGTTGGTGACTGGAAATACTAATTGGAATCTATAAAATGTGAAAGATATTGAGGTAAGCATAATTGTATTCATGCTATATTTGAATCCTTGTATTTATACTAAAATTGTGTACAATATCCTATCAAATCAAAAAAATATTTTTGGGAGTATCATTAGCAAAACCGAGGAAAGGTGGGTCATAAGGCTCATACATGAAATTACATGTGCCGGTGTAGGGGTGGATTGTTGTTATTCCCCTTAATTGGGATGAACTTGGTAATATTTGTGAATTGGTAACGCCAACCCACACAGCATACGGGGGAAGGTAGCCTAGCCGATCGGGTCGTGATCGGACGTCATGCCACACACATCGTGGTATTGTGCTAGGAATCAAAAACTGGAAATTTAAAACTAGAAATTGTGATTGTGGTACATGTCTCCAAAGACGATGGTATAACTCATATCGGTGCTAATGATCTCCCAACCAAAAAAATTATATATATTATTTTATTTTATTTTTGTAAACTAGAAGACTTACATGTTGCAAATTGGAAGCTTGTATGTTGTTGACTCGACTTTTTGTTTCATGTTTCTTTGTTTGTATGGTTATTATATTCTGAAAGAGGACTTTTGGCCTTACATACTAGTGCTATTCGACGGCGCTAACGTCCCTTTTGCCGGGGGCGTTGTATCATTTAATGATACAGGTGGTTCCACAGCAGGTGGCATCGTCCAGTGATAGCGGTATTCTCTTCCCAGCAATCTTGGTGAGCCCCACTCCACTCCAGGGTCATTTCACGTATCTTTTGTTCATTTTCCCATCACATTTTAAGGTATAGCCGGAGCCTTGTTGCCGGCGTTTCCCTATTACTCGTCTATTATATTTAGAGGCTCAGTAGATTGTTTGTGGGTGGTGGTTGATGTTGGGAGTACAAACTAGAAATGTTAGTACTTGATAAGCATATTTCTCATTAAACTTGTTAACTTGTAATATTTTTGAAACTTTAAACGAAGTCATTAACGGAAATGAAATGAAAGTTTCTAATGGAAGATTGCTTAATGTTTTGATAAAGTGGGTGAACATTCCCTCTTTATTCATGAACTAGTTTGAGTAGAATGAAATCTAATAGGCTTGCTCAGTCGGGTTTACTCGGTTGAGCGCCGGTTGCGTTCCACGGTTTTTGGGCCGTGACACTACTCCATCTTTAAAATCAGAAGATATTTATTTATGAAGGGATAATGGGCTAATTATTAATCTAGTAACTAAGCTGATTGTGCTTAACAGGTTGATATTGTCCAAACCCAAATGTCGGTGAAACAAAATCTCCTACATAGGCCCACATTCTATCATAGAGCTTATCAATCTTAATTAATTAAAGCCCTTTTTTGAAAATCTTTCCTACTTACCTTTTTCTTTTACATTTCTTAAAGAAATTTGCTTAAAAAATCGCCAGGCAGAAGATTGGGCTTTAATGTCAAGCACATAGCCCCAATCTCTCAACGTCAGATCATTACTCTAATTGTAATTGCATCACACTAATTTGACAAATTAATCACTGATTCTTATAACGGTAATAAGAAATTAATTACTATAATTAAGTTCAAAATCTATTTAACTACAATAGATAATACAAGGTATTCATACTCAGAATTACATTAAAAAGTATATCTTTCTACATGAGCACACCTAAACTACAACTGTTTCAAATATTCTTGACACAATCTTTTGGCTTTGAGGTTTACAAATTTGACCAATTAATGGGCAGATCCATGAACATTCGCCATATTTGTGGCAACAAATGACTTTTTCTGTTACACATTAACACAAACAATCAGTCGAACGGTATATTATAGAGGTGCCAAATCCTAAATTCATGCTTAATCAAAGAGATCTAGGAACAGAAGTTAACAGAAGCAAACCATGATTTTCTCAATTTATTCTTAAGTCAACAAATACATTCAGAAAAAACTTGTATGAGCTCTTTTGATTTAACAACAACCTTACATCAAGATAAGTGAATAAAGTAACACATTAACCCAGTTAATGAGTCAACACATCATGTGTATTCAATTAGAACTAAGCAAATGAATCGGATTTCAAACATAGAACAAAGATGGATAAATTTAATCCTACAAACATCATAGCACACATGAAGCAGGCATAAGCACAATATCAACATGTTTATCCTATATTTACATAAGGAGAGAATCTCACATACTTTCTATGAAAGATAGTCAATAAATGCCAAGTAAAAGCTGAAAACTGGAGAAATAGATCAGCAAGCTCAAAAACAGCAACAATCAAACAGGTAAAACAACAATGAATAATCACAGAATATTTTCAAATACTATTTTCTCTTTTTTTGTGAAATTTTACAATTCTTATGTTCAAACGCCCACTTAGTTCATCATTTTCAAAATGCAGATCGAAAGAATATTTACTTAATTTTGGAGAAAGAAGTAAGATATTTGAAGCTTACGCAATAGTTAAAAAGATATTATTCGAATTTACTAAACAAGTTTTTTCTTTCAAAAAATTTAGTTAGTTGCAGTAGCAGTAGCAGGCCCAGAAATGAACAAAAAGAAGACTGACAACTATCAATCTGCATGACTTGAACCTTCAGATTGCAGCCACGCCATCGATCCATGTGAATTGAGCCTTTAGCTCTCAGCCACGTTATTGATCCGTGTGACTTGAGCCTTCAGATCTCATCCATGTCATTGATCCGTGTGCTCCATGGCCTTTTTTAGTCACGTGCTCCATTGCCTTAAAGAAACAAATGAAAACAATAGTACTACTTATTGCGCGTACCCTTTCCCTCGATTTTACTCTCGACAGACTCCTCTTTCATTACGTTTCTTCCTCTTCAATTCTATCGATCCGCGTGACTTGAGCCCTTAGATCTCAGCCATGTCCATGATCCGCGTGACGTGAGTCCTCAAATTTTAGCCACGTCATCAATCCATGTGCTCTATTTCCTTCTTCTTTCTTTTTTTCCTCGTTACGTGCTCCATTGCCTTCAAAGAGAAACGTATGCATTCAAGTGGGGAGGGTACTTGAGAAATTAGTATAAAACACACAAATACTTCGATTTTTGCGCGACTCATTCCCTCATTTTTCCCTCAATAGACTCCTTTGCGATTCCATTTCTCATCGTTCAAGATGGTGGGTGTAAGGCCTGGCGAGCATGACATTGAGGAAGGTGATATTGAAAAGCCACTGGTCGAGAGATTGTTTGATGGATCTAATTACAACACTTGGAGAAAAGAGGTTTTGGACGTTTTGACGGCGATAAACAAAACTGGTTTCTTTGATGGCACTATTACTCCAGATGAGGACGAATTATAGTTCATCATTGATGATATCCTATGGTCGCGGGTGCGAGAAAAATAAAGTAATGTTGATTTTCTGGAAAAACATAGACTTCTCTAGAATGTCCTGGGGTAGTATACTTGATATTTATTTAGTAGACACATCTAGATCTTGTATAATGTTATGGGAAGATAAGTTT
Source organism: Nicotiana sylvestris (assembly GCF_000393655.2). NCBI lineage: Eukaryota > Viridiplantae > Streptophyta > Magnoliopsida > Solanales > Solanaceae > Nicotiana > Nicotiana sylvestris. Next base: position 64,353,926 of record NC_091058.1, read on the forward strand.
ATCTATTTGAGACATCTAGATATTCTTATAATGACTCAGCCAGTCGTTCTAAGAGTTATAACTCTATTTTTCCCATTTTTGTTTTTTTTATTTATTGTTCAGCTCTGTTGAGTTGTATCGAGTTGGTAGGTTTAAGTTCGGAGTAGTTTTGGAATGAAATGATCACTTAGTGTCTTAGTTAGAAAGCTAAGTTAGAAAAGTTAATCGGAAGCTGACTTATGATTAATCAAATTCGGATTTGAATTTTTATGATTTGGTTAGCTTCATTGGGTGATTTAAACTTAGGATTGTGTTCGGAATGAAATTTGGAGGTCCGTGGTAGAATTATGCTTGAATTGGCGAAAGTTAGAAATTTGGCGATTTTGGTCGACAACAGAAAATTAGGCATCAAGGTCGGAATGGAATTCCGAAAGTTGGAGTAGGTTCGTAGTGTCATTTGTAACATGTGTGCAAAATTTGAGGTCATTTGGATGTGGTTTGATAGAATTTGGCGTCGTTGGCGAGTTTTGGAAGTTTAGAAGTTCTGATACTTGAATTCGAGGTTGATTTGGTGTTTTGGTGTTGTTTTGGGTGTTCCGAAGTTTCGACTAAGTTCGGGTAGTAATGTATGAATTGTTATTGGTTGAGGTCCCTAGGGCCTCGGGTGTGTTTCGGATAGGTTTGAGTTGTGTTGCGCTCGTTTTTCTTATGTTTCGACGTAGTTTCTTCAAGCATAAAATTGAACAAATGAGCTCCACTTGCTTTTTTGATTAAATCATTAGATCCGTATCGTAATTACGGATCCGTGACAAAAATAATCGTTGAATTTGAACATCGTATGAGGATTTTATGGTTATTTTACTAAGAATTAGGTTGCCAGATTTTTCAGATTAATTATGAAATTGCCACTGACGACATATTTAAAAATTTGCACTATTTGCAAATATTGAAACCAACATATCTCATTCATTATAAGGTCAAATTGAGTGATTCAAAAGTCTAACTTGACTAGAATTTCACAACGAATCCGTTGGAGGCATAAAAAGCGAGTTTCAGGATTGTTTGGCACAGAAACGAGGTAGAATAGCTGGCAAAAAAAATATATAAAATAAAGGTTTGTTCATTCGGTCATATTTTGAGTTGGGGAGCTCGAATTTGGGCTTTTTTGGAGGCAATTTTCACATAGGGATTGGGATAAGTATTCTCTTCTTGGTTTTGGTTATATTTCATGAATCCATCTTTGTTTTTGGGATTTGATTTATTATTTCAAAGTGAAATTGAGGAAGTTAGGACTTGAGTTTTGAAAGTTTTAGGTAGGGATTTGAGGGATCAAACGGAGTCCGATTTTGATAAATTTTATATGGTTAGAATCGGGAGAGGACGAGGTTTATTATTCTATTAATTTTGACTGATTTATAGATGTGGGCCTGGGGGCGGGTTTTGGCTGGTTTCGAATTTTTGGCCTATTTATATAGGTTTTATTGTGGAATTCGATTCTTTAGTCTATGTTAATCGTATTATTTTGATTATGAATAGATTCGGAGGTTTTGGAGACCGAGTCGAGGGACGAGGACATCCTGGAGTAGGATTTCACGCTGTTAAGGTAAGTAACAGTTTTAGCTCTGGCCTAGAGGGTATAAACCGAAGAATTTGATATCATGCGATTGTTTGGAGATGATACTCACATTAGGTGACGGGCGTGTGGGTGTATACCTCGAGAGATTGAGACTTGGTCCGTCCCGTAGGGCCTCATGGCCATCATCTGTGTTACGTAGTTACTTGTTGTTGAACTTATATGCCTTCATGTTAGAGATCATGCTTAGGCTTTATTCATGCTCACATTATTTGTACCTAGTCATAAAATTTTTTGTACATGTTTATCTTAGTCTCTATTATTTGCTAATATGTTGTGATACTTGATGGGGGCTGTGTCCCCTTATTTGTTGATGATGGTGAGGCTAGTGAGGTACATGATTGAGTGAGGCCGAGGGCTTGGTTGTAAGGATATTAATACCATAGCGCGTGAGCTAATCGTGCGGGTTCAGGTATTGATACCATAGCATGTGAGTTGTCCGCGTAGCATGTGAGTTGACCGTGCGAATCCAAGTATTGATACGATGGCACATGAGTTGTCCATGCTTAGCTCTTGGGCTTTGGGAGCCCCTCCAGAGTCTGTACACACCTCCAGTGAGCGCAGAGTGTTGAGTGTATTGAGTGTTGAGTGCTAAGTGCGAGTGCTGAGTGATGGAGTGTCATTGTTGTGAGGTTACATTACTTTTGCTATTTTTGTATTTATCTGTTAAATTTTTTTGGGGCAATTATTGAGTGGTGGAATTTACCTGGTTATTTCTGTTTATTTTTTAAATTGTGAAAATAAATAATTGGACTGTTTTACTTAGCTCGTCACTACTGCTTAGTTCCTTAGTTATTTCTGTTACTATTGAGTCGGTTGTACTCACACTACACCCTGTACTTTATGTGCAGATCCAGGTGAGTTAGAGCGCGGCGATCGTTGAGTTCAGGCCGACTAGCTGTGGAGATTTCAAGGTAGCTACTAATGTTCGCAGGACCTTGTTACTCCTTTTGTCATTTCTTTTTTTTGGGCAGTTAGATAGTTTATATATCTTAGTTCATAGTTTTAGACACTTATGACTTAGTGACACCCTGATGTTTGGGGCTCGTTTCCGTATTTTATATTAGTTATATTTAGAGTTCATTTAGTTTATGAGAAATTCAAATGTTGAAAATATTTTATTAAATTTTTATAATCGATTTAATAGTAATATTTTGGGAAATAGGCTTGCCTTGTATCACGATAGGCACTATTAAACATGACTAGATTTTGGGTCGTGACAATTCTAGAGTATTATGGGAAGATAAGGTTCACTAGATTTTTCTTGTACATGTTCTAGAATATTATCTAGAACCATCCTTAGAGAAGTATAAGTCGGGGTGGTCTTAGGCATTTGTAATGAAGCCAATTTCTAGAAAGTCTTTTTCAATAACAAAGTTATCCTTTTTAAAATCTCTCTTTTCTTTTCAAGATTCCTCTTCTTAGTTGAATCCTCCAGTCTTAGTTAACGATCTTGGGCTAGCAGAATGTCTCTGAATAATACTTTTCTTCTGCTATTCTTTACATAGTATCAGAGTCATAGTTGGCTTCTAGATATATTTGCAAGGTCGGGTCAGTGGTTGATTCAACTGATTTCTCTAAATGGATTTGGGTGGTCGTGCTAATGGTCTGGGGATGGAGTTATTGAACCAATCCAACAACAAGGTATGGAAGATTTGTATGGAGTCATACCTTGTTGGTGAGGATTTGTGGGAAGTTGTCAATGGGAGTAACACAAGTCCTCCTGATGACGCACTGGAAAAAAGCAATGCGTGTAAGAATGTGGAAGCAGATTAATGCTAAGGCGGTATTTATCCTAAAGAAATCCATCTCTCCTAATTATTTGATCATATTATAAGGTGTAAATCAACTCATGAAATATGGAGGACCTTTGATCAGCTGTTTAACAAGAAGGAGTAAGCTCGGCTCCAGATTTTGGAAAATGAGTTAGCTAACACCACTCAAGGTAATCTCTCTATCGCCGAGTATTTTTTGAAGGTTAATAATATGTGTTCCGAAATTTCTCTATTAAATCCGGACGAGGCTATCTCTGAAGCATGAATAAGAAGAATTATTATTCATGGTTTAACGACAGAATATGTTCCCTTTGTTACATTGATTCAAGGATAGGTTCAACAACCATCTTTGGAAGAATTTGAGAATTTGGTGTCGTCACAAAAGCTACTAGCCAAATAGATGGCAGGTGTGTATCTATCAAAGAAGGAGAAGGAAACGCTCTTGTCGTCGATAAGAGGAAATTTAAAGGGAAATCAAGAGATAACATGCACTTTCGGTTCTCAAGTGGTTCAAGCTTGCTAGGAAAGAAGGTGGAGTCTTCCAGTAACGGTAAAAAGCTTTTAAAATGTTACCGTTATGTAAAAGTTGGGCACATAAAAAGATATTGTCGAGCCAAAGCAAGCTATATGGCTCAACCCAAAAACGTTACTGAAGAAGAATAAAAAGAAGAAGACTGGGGAAAGTGCTTTGCAGCAGAAACTCGAGCAATAAATACCATGGCTTCCATAAATTTTTAAAGAGACTGGATCGACGATTCAGGGTGTGGGCACCATCTTACTGGAGATTAATCCAAATTCTCCACCTTTCGCGAATACAACAGACATGATGTTATTGTTACAGCAAATAATACAGTCCATAATATGGAGAAGGAAGGCACTGTTGTGATCAACGAGAAATAAAAAGACACTATCACCCTTAACAATGTCTTTTACGTTCCAGATATGAAGAAAAATCTATTTTCAGTTGCAAAAGTTGTAAATGCTGGAAACTATTTGCTATTTAGCTCACGTGATGTGAAGTTCCTCCGAAATATCAAGGTGCTCAAGGCAGATATCGTTCACTCTGGTAAGAGAGTTAATGATTTATATGTTTTATCTACCTCTAATTCATATATTGAGAATATGAGTAGCAATGATAATACACATCTTTGGCATGCTAGACTTGGACATCTAAGCATGGATAAATTAAAAGCCATGGTAAAGTTGAATCTAGTAAAAGGTTTGCCTAACTTAAGAAATTTTGGTGGAGGAAAGGTTTGTGAAGGATGTCAATATGGAAAGGCACATCATCTTCCATTTGACAGATCCTTATCAAGGTGCAATGCCCCATTAGAACTTGTTCACAGTGACTTGATGGGGCCAACGATAACTCCTTCATATGCTAATTTTCATTGATGATTTACTAGATTCACTTAGGCTTATTTTGTGAAGCACAAGTTAGAAGTTTTCAGTAAGTATGTGGAGTTCAAAGAAACAGTTGAAGGCGAACTCAATTCCAGAATAAGGCGGTTGTGAACAGGTAATGGCGGAGAATTCACTTCAGATGAATTTATATCCCTATTATCGTTGGCATTTTATTAAAAGAGAACTCACATACACTGATACACCACAACAAAATGGAGTGATTGAAAGGAAGATCCGACACTTAACTGAGACATGTAAGAGTTGGCTTCATGCCAAGAATTTACCTAGAGCCTTGTGGACTGAAGGTATTAAATGTGCAGCATAAGTGATTAACAGGATGCCACTTTCTCCAAAAAAATATGAAGTCTCCCTATGAATTAATGTTTGGAGAAAAGCCTAGCGTGAAACACCTCAGGGATTTTGGATCTATTTGTTATGTTCACATTTCAGATTCTCAACGGAGCAAGTTGGATGCCAAGGCAAGAAAATGCATCTTTGTCAGATATGATGTAAGAAAAAAGGGATGGAAATGCAAGGATCCTAAATCTCATCTCTTTGTTGTCTCAAGGGATGTCATATTCGATGAAATATCTTTGTATTATGGAGTTTCATTGGATGGAGTGAGTTCAAAAACCTTAAATAATGGAGAATCAAGCTTTCCCATTGCAGGTGCTTGTCTAGATAATATGATTGCCGAAGAGTTAAGAGAAAGGGGGAGTCCTAGACCTCAACAGCATGAAACTTAACAAGAAGATGATTCAAGTGGTTCAGGAAGGATAAAAAGAACTATTATCAAGCCATCTCGCTTTAGAGATGAAAATTTTGTTAGTGCGTATTCCTGTTTCTTTGCAGGACCAATTGATGATGAAGAACCTTCCTCATTCGAAGAAGCTAAAGGAGTCAAAGGGTGAGAACTTGCTATGGATGATGAAATGGAGGCTCTGACGAAAAATCAAACTTGGAGCCTTTTACCAAAGCCGAAGGATGTATAACCCGTTTCTTGTAAATAGGTTTACAAAATTAAAAGAAGAGCAGATGGCAGCATAGATAGATATTAAGCAAGGCTGGTTGCTCGGGGATTTTCTCAAAAGTACGTTGAAGATTATGAAGAAACCTTCAGTCCGGTGGCTAAGATGATCTCGATCCGAGTTGTGCTAGCCTTGGAAGCCTCGCATAATTGCAAATTATGGCAACTTGACGTGAAGAATACTTTTTTATATGGAGAGCTTGACAAAGATATTTATATAGAGCAACCACCCGGGTATGTCTCTAACTTACATCCTGATTATGTCTGCAAACTTAAGAAGGCCCTTTATGGCCTCAAGCAAGCTCCACGAGCATGGTATGGTAAAATTGCTCAGTATATACATTTCTATGGCTATGATGCATCACACTCAGATCCTAGCTTATTTGTTAAAATACAAGGAGACTTGCATATGGTTGTTCTTTTGTACGTGGATGATACGATAATAACAGGAAATAATGAAGATGAAGTTGCTAGGCTTCAATATGAGCTTTCCATAAGATTTAACATCAAGAAGTTGGGAGAGCTACACCATTTTCTTGGATTAGAAGTGACAAACATGAACAAAGGTATCTTTGTCACTCAAGAAGGATATGCCAAGAAACATGTTGACAGATTTGGATTGAAGCAAAGCAAAACATGTTCTGCTCCTCTTGAGATACGTACAAGGTTAAGGCGGAACGAAGGCTCACTTCTTGCAGATCCCAAGCCTTTCCTGGCTCTTGTTGGAAGTCTCCTATATTTGACTATTACAAGGTCGGACATTGCCTTCTCGGTGGGATATGTAAGCGAATTTATGCAAAGGCCAAGAAAGCCTCACTTAGAAGCTGCAAAGAAGATTCTAATGTATATCAACTCAACATGAAACATGGGCTTTTTCTTCTAGAAGAAGAATGATTTGGTGTTAGATGGTTAAACGGATGCTGATTTTGGTGGTGATTTGGATGACCGAAGATCTACATCAGGCTATATTTTTCTCTGTGGTGGAACAAGTGTTTCTTGGTATATCAAGAAGCAAGACTCGATTTCCTTGTTAACCATGGATGTGGAGTATAAAACAACTGCTCTTACTGCTCAAGAATGTGTATGCCTACAAAGACTTGTTGAAGACTTGCATCTACCTATATCAAAGCATATTGTGATCTTTGGAGATAATCAAAGTGCCATCAAGCTTGCAAATAATCCAACATTCCATGCAAGAACTAAACATATTGAGGTGGAACATCACTTTATTCGGGAAAAGGTTCTTGATGGAACTATCAATACTTTAAAAGTGCAAAGTTAGGAGAATATTGTTGATATCTTCATCAAGTCACTTGCTAAAGCTTTATTCGAGTTCTTCCGTGACAAGCTTGGAGTAGTTTAAAAAAAATTACTTTAAGGGGGAGTGTGAGAAAAATAAAGTAAAGTTGATCTTTTGGAAAAACATAGATTTCTCTAGAATGTCCTAGTGTAGTATACTTGATATTTATTTAGTAGACACGTCTAGATGTTCTAGAATGTTGTGGGAAGATAAAGTTATCTATTAGAGACATCTAGATATTCTAGAGTAGTATGGGAAGATAAGGTTCATTAGATTTTTCTTTTACATGTTCTAGAATATTATCTAGAACCATCCTTATAGAAGTATAAATAGGGGTGGTCTTAGGCATTTGTAACGAAGCCAATTTCAAGAAAGTCTTTTTCAATAACAAAGTTATCCTTTTAAAAATCTCTCTTCTCTTTTCAAGCTTCATCTTCTTTAGTTGAATCCTCCAATCTTAGTTAACGATCTTGGGCTAGCAGAAGGTCTCCGAATAATACTCTTCTTCTGCTATTCTTTACACTGACTACTGGCGTCAATCCGCGTTGAAATAGCAGAGAAATTAACACAAAAAATTTCCAAAGAAATTTGGGATCGTTTGCAAGAACAGTATTATGAACCTTATGGCGCAAAGTTGTATAAGTGGACAGAGATGCTGCGAGATTTGAATCAAGGAACTATGGGCATAAAACAATATTGTAATCGTGCCAAACTGATATGGAGTGAATTTGGAAACCTGATATAGGACCGCAATTGCCCCTACTCACAACATGATCTGTTGATTCACTTTCTTCTTGGTATGGATAATCTGAACTAGAGAACTAGAATTAGGATTTTATCCATGAAGCCTTTACCAACAATTCATGAGGTCACTGATCGTTTCACTGCAGATGCACAACTAAGTTACACTGCTCGAAGATTGTTGGGAAACCAATTGTAGGTGAAAGATCCTTATACAAAAATTTAGAGATATATAGTTGGTGAAAAATATCAATACTAGTAGGTGAAAGATGGTGTAAAAGGGTGTCGGTTCAATCATATAAAAAATAAGAGTCTATGCTATTTTGTGGTAAATTTCTGAAGACACGTAATAGGTGAAAGATGGAGGTACAAATCAGTTGTACACACAATTTTCAAGTTTAGTGTTGTACAGAAATCATATACAGAACAAGATTCCATAGGGCCGATGGTACAAATCAGTTGTACACAATTTTCAATTTTAGTGTTGTATAGATAATCATGTACAGAACAAGATTCCATAGGGTCGGCGGTACAAATAGGTTGTACACACAATTTTCAATTTTAGTGTTGTACAAGCAATCATGTACAAAACTATTTTGTGATGAATTCTGAAGACACATAGGGTGAAAGATGTAGTAGAAAGGTTGGGGGTACAATGTTACACCTTGTGTATTCGGCGTTATCATGCTATAAAGGGGCTAATTCGATAGGAAGATAATTTCTATGAGATATTTAAATGATGCGATAGTTATACATTAATATTGAAAGTATTCGAGTTATGATTAAAAATTCGACAAAGATCGCCGCAAGTTATGGGTTTTAAATTTCACTGAAATTTGGATAAAATGTTGATGAGCTTTTCTCTCAATATACTAAGAGTTATGGTGTGTTATACCCATTTAATCGAAGGTCTATGAGTCTAGTTTCCAACGCAACAAACCGTTTGTTAATATGACTTCAGAGTAGAGAGATATTAACATTTTCGTACAGGGGTGCACACTGTTACGGGAACAGTGTGCTTAGTTGGTTTTAGTTAAAATTTATTTTATTTAAGTCAATTTAGAACAGAACCCCTGCGTTTTATCCTCTCCAAAACCGAACCTAAAATCTAGGAATTTCATCTCAAACTCCTTCCATCCATCTAGCTAATCATAACAACAATTTAGTCATCCTCAAGATAGAGAACACCATGGTAGCTTCGGAATCGTGAATTCTTCGGTGTTTCACTTTTCGTAGGAAGACTCCGCCTTGAAGTAATCTCGAATTTAAAGTAATTCTGGTCACACAAGGTATGATTTAACTTCCTCTTTGTTCTTTGTAAACTTCTACCATATGAATTCCTAAGAAATAGTTGAAACCTCTATAGAAATGTTCTTGATATTTTTAAGAAACCTCTCTTAATATGACTTGATTGTTGGGTTGTTCTATATGGTTTTATTGTGTTGTTTAGATATGTGAAGACATGGGTGGAATCGTTTCGATGAGGAGATGTAGTAAAGTAAAAATTTGGTGGTGTGTTGGGAAATTAAACTACAAAAGAGTCTACAAATTCATGGCCGCAAGGTATGTAGGGCTTTCGCAATACTTTTCGGCATGACTAGAATTCGAATAAACGTTTATCGAATTGTTTCGTCGGATTCGAATTTTTTAACCTTCAACTTATAAAGATGCTTAGACCTGATCCTTTCTCATAGATTGATTACTTCAGAGAATATATATGAATTCTCGATTTTTCTTGTTTCTTGTTTAAAAAGAACTAGAGCCTTTTTACCCGTTCTCCTTTCGACGCCCATATAAATCATGAATAAGTAAAACTTACTTCAAAGGTACTCATAATACATAACTCTCAAGTTCTTAGTACTTGTTGGCTCGTAGTTGAAAATTAAATATTTTAGCGACAACCATGATTGTCGGGGAATAATGATTATATGCCACTTCAACTCTTCTTAGAATACATCTTTTAATGTTAGTTTTGCATTGCACTTATATAATTCATGATTTAATATATGTATGTATTTACTTTCATTACTGAGACGCGCTATAGACGGCTGGGTATAACACCTATTGTGTAACCACCGATCGGTTGGGATTACCGAGCTTCACGTGGCCGGGTACGATTCTGCCAAGCCTTTATTATGGTCGGGTATGTTATGTATATTATAGCCCCACAGAGGGATTTATTATTATATAATGTGGTATATTATAAGTAGCGATAGTGAGCAACGATTCCATAAGCATACATTTATATCCATGTTGAATTTTAGTTTCCTATCGAGGCTAGTTTCAGAATTCAAATTGTCTTTATATCTCTTCTATTGTTAATTACATTTTTCATGTTACACTTGTCGCCCTACATATTCAGTACATATTTCGTACTGACGCCTTTTTATGCGATGTGTTCATGCCCACAGGTTCGGATAGATAGAGCGGCGTGCCTCTTCAGTAGGACCCCCACGATCAGCGTTGGGTTTCGCACTCCACTTCTTCGGAGTTGCTGACTTTGAGTCCATAGGTACTGTTACAGATGTATATGTGTAGTTTTGGGCATGTCGGGGGCCTTGTCTAGCCTGTTGAGATTGTCTTACACTCTTAGAGGCTTGCAGACTAGCGGTCATTGCATGTATATTTTTTTTGTACGGCCCTATTGGCCTTCTGGATAGCTGTTATACTGTTGTTGTAGCCTTGTTGGCCTAGGTTATATATATATATATGTATATATATATATGTCGTTTTGGGCTCTTCTGCCTACAGGTTATTATATTTCAGATCATATCTCATGGTTGGTTCGCTCGGGCCTTCGGGCATCGGGTGCCAACCACACCTCCCAAGATTAGGGTGTGACAAACTTGGTATCAGAGCAGGTCAGTCCTAGGGAGTCTGCAAGCCGTGTCTAGTAGAGTCTTGTTTATGGAGTGTTGTGCACCACACTTATAAACATGAGGCTATTGGGCATTTAAGATTATTACTTTCTTCTTGATCTAAATCGTGCAATAGAGCCTAATCATAAGTGTTCATTCCTAATTCTTTTTTTGTTTACCTTCTCAGTGATGCCTAATACTACGAGACGACAAGTGGCTATGAAATTTATTCGGAGGTTGGATGAGGAGGCGGGAGAGGGCACAAGTCAAGTGCCACCTACTAATGTAGATCGATAAGAGCCACAGAATGAGGCTATTCTTAAGCTTCCGGGACAGCACCCCCACCACCCCGGAAGGGCGTAGAGGAGCTAACGTACCTCCAGTCCCTCTCCTAGTTGTTCCTGATCAGGACCTAGACATGCGGAGTGCTGTACAATTGCTGACTCGAATAGTGGCCTCCTAGGCCCAACACCAAACCCTCAGTATTGTTGATAGGTCTGTGAGTGCGAGAGTTCGAGACTTTATCAACTTGGATCCTCCAGTATTTATAGGGGTTGATCCTAATGCTGACCCACAGGATTTTCTAGATCTTATACAACGGACCTTACAAATTATACATGCCACAGATGTTGAGTCAGTGGAGTTTACTTCTTATAGACTACGTGATATTGTTGTGACATGGTATGAGACTTGGAAGTAGACTCGGGGGCCTAATGTGCCACCAGTGACATGGAAGGAGTTCTTTGAGGCATTTTTACAGCAATATTTGCCAATTGAGCTTCGAAGAGCCCGATGAGATAGGTTTTTACACTTAGAACATGGTAATATGAGCGTTCGGGAATATATCATGCAGTTCAACTCTTTGGCTAGGTATGCTCCTACGATTGTTGCTGATATGAGTGATCAGGTACACCAGTTTGTTAGTGGTTTGGGGGCACACTTGACAAATGAGTGCACTACAACTTCTCCAAACCAAGGAATGGATATTGTCCATATTCAAGCATATGCACAGGGTCTAGAGGATCTCAAGAGGCAATAACGAGCCAATCGAGAACATGATAGAGGCCAGCAGAAGAGGGCGTGGTTCGCAGGTAACACAGGAGAGTTTCGATGTGGATTTAGGCTACAATTTTCTAGGGGTCAATCTCATCTGGTAGCCAGTGCACCACCACAGTTTCAGGGACAGTGACATGATCAGACCACTTATTCTGGTCTAGGTCAGAGTTCACGGACCTCAGGTCTACAGTTTAGAGGCGAGTTTAGTCAGATGAGGCCTCAGTTTCCTAGATGTGATCGATGTGGCCGAAATCATTTTGTACCATGTCTCCAGGGTTATGATAGATGTTATGCATGTGGACAGCTAGGTCATATTATGAGACATTGTCCGATGACAGGCGGAGGGTGTATGGCTCAGTCGACGGCATCTGTAAGGGCTTCTTCTTCTTCGGTACGTCCTCCTAGGTAGAATATGCAGACATCAGCTGGCAGGGGTAGGGGAAGATTTAGAGCTTCTGGTTCAAGAGGTCAGCAGAATCGCATATATGCTTTATCGAGTCGTCAGGATTTAGAGTAATCTCTGGACTTGGATCCCTCTTCTTTCTTTTTCCGGTTTGCTAAACCTCCCGAACCGCTCTAGATAGCTTGGGAAGTGGCTCGAATAGCTAATTGACTCATGATGCGACCTGTTTTCAAGCCATTCTCTATCATTTCTCCAATCTTTATGGACTCTACGAACGGTTTGCCTATGACACACATCATGTTTTGGAAATAATTGGCCTCTTGGGCCTGTAAGAAGACATTGACCATCTCGGCCTCATCTATTGGGGGTTTTACTCTGGCCGCTTGTTCACGCCATTTGATAGCGTATTCTCGAAAGCTTTTCGAAGATTTCTTTTTGAGGTTGGACAAAGAATTTCTATCCAGAGCTATGTACACATTGTATTGGAAGTCTCTTACAAAATCACGGGCCAAGTCGTCCCATATGTGCCAATGGGAGATCTCTTGGTCCATATACCACTTCAAAGCAATTCAGGCCAAACTCTCTCTGAAGTAGGCCATCAGAAACTCTTCCTTTCTGCCTGTCCCTCTCAGCTGATTGCAATATATTTTCAAATGGGCGATCAGGTCTCCATGCCTGTCATATCTTTCGAATTTTGGTGTTTTAAAGCCAACGAGTAGATGAACATGAGTAAACATGCACATATTGTCTTACGAGACACTCTTTTGGCCACTCAGGCCTTGCATGTTCTTAAGACTTTGTTCGATGCTTTTCATCTTCTGAGTTATCTCTTCTTGCTTGGGGTTCTTCATGGTCCTTTCTGGTTCCATGGTAGACTCATACCGGGGGTGCTGAGGGTAGGAGTTTGGGGTGACATGAGCCATATCTAGTTGAAATTGTGGTACTTGGAAAGTGAAGGCTGGCGGTTCAAAACATGGCCTAGGCACTGTTGGCAGTTCCATAGTAGAGACTGGTGGTGCAGTGAATATCATAGAAGATACTCTTGAAACGGTGCTTGGGGGCAAACCTTAGAAAGCATACCGGTGAAGTTAGCTGACATAGTGGGGTACCCGAACGGGTTGAACGAATTGGTTACGGGAATTGGGACATTGGAGGTTCCACTTGTACTGGGAATCAGTTTGGAAAATCTAGGGATTGCATTGGGCGGTTCTCTGCCATTAGACCAAGTGTCCCACATTTCCAACATGCGGAGACACAGTATTCTGTTTTCTTCAGCAGTTGCTGACTCTAAGGCTGGGATAACCGATGTCGGGCTATCCTCTGAGGGGTTAATTATTGGTAGATGAGTCTTTGATGTCATTGCGACACTCCCTTTAGATCTTGTGAAGTAATGGTGTGAAGCCAGGTTACCACAAAACCAACCACCTAAAAACAAAACCTGTTCTTAAACAATATACACAACAAACCGGTTAGTTTGAGACAATTAACACATAGGGAATCACATGTAGGGGAATGAAATGCACATAAACAGTCAAACGTTATTCTAAATATTTTTGTAATGGCTGCGTGTCTCATTCCGACTTTTTTTTTGTCCACTTCCAAATCCTGAATCTTTTCTTTCTTTGTGCTCTTTAATTTTTCCTCTCTTTTTTGTGTTTTCTTCTCTTTTTTTTTTCACTCGGGTTGTCTGTATCTATGATCAGATCCGATTGGGATTGCCTACGTATCACGACGCCGCATGAATCAGATCATTACGTAGTTCAGGGGATAAATGCGAAATAAAAGAAAGAAATTATTTGGGTTTTCAATATTTCATTAAATAAAAACTTCTGGTTTTTTCTATTACGAAGACTCCGACATACAGACTTAAGAACTGAAAAACAAAAACAAAATCAGAGAAGACTAACAACCTCGAAAAAATGAAATACAAACTTGAAAAGGAAAATAGGAACACATAAGAGCCTCCAATACTCTAGGGGCCCGCGGAACATCAGTCAGTCTCGGCGCGGGCCTGCGTGCGATTTCTTCTTGGAGATGCTCTAGGTCGTCCATTATCTGACGGACAAAAGTCATCACATCGGCGAAGAACATGGACCTGGTCATATCTTCGCATTTATGGCACTTCATTACGATATAATCAACAATTCCTTTAATCCTTTCTCTAATGATGCCCTTCTCTTGGAGTAGGCGTCCAATTTGCTGAGACCTGGCCTCCAAAACTTATGTGGCCGTATGGGTTTGCTCTTGCAACTGCCGCATGCCTTCTTACAATCGAGCCATCAATGCATATCAATGCTCTCTTTCCGCTTTGAAGTTCTTTTTTTGCTGGGCCATTTCATTTTCAAGAGTTAGTCATCTTTTTCTTTAAACCCGTGACTCCTTTGTCATACTTTTCCTTTAGCTACTGAACAAACCTCGCCCATTCTTCTGCATTCTTTGCTAACTTTTCCCAGGCTTTTATCAATTTATCCTCGGCCTTTTCCAAGTCATCCCCATAATCACACACTTTTCGTCTAAGACTGTTTATGAGTTTTTCATCTTTTTCACTTCTTGGAGGGTCTTCAGTGGCTATTCTCATATTCTAGATCCGAGCTCAGAGGACTTCATTTTCTCGAGAAAACTTTTCTTTTCTATTTCATCCTTAGCAGCCTGCAAGTTATTATCAAATTTGAGTTTTTTTATTTGATCCTCCAACTTGCTTATGATAATCTGGTATCCCTTCCCTTAGCTAACCAATCCTACTATTCTTGCGCTACATCAATGAATTGTTGTACATGTGGTTTTTTGGCGGGATGTTCTGACTCTTGATCGACTCGAACCCTTTTACCATACCGGTCTGTGTAGCTAGATTCTACTTCACCACCAACAACAACAACCCAGTATAATCCCACTTAGTGGGGTCTGGGGAGGGTAGTGTGTCCGCAGACCTTACCCCTACCCTAGGGTAGAGAGACTGTTTCCAAATAGACCCCCGGCATCCTTCCCTCCAAGAACTTCCCACCTTGCTCTTGGGGAGACTCGAACTCACAACCTCTCGGTTGGAAGTGGGGGTTGCTTACCATCAGAGCAACCCCTCTTGTCAACTTGGGGTACTTCACCCCTGGATAAATTCCGTACTTGAGTCTGTGGCTCCAGAAACATACATTGGTGCCAAATATGGTGAACCTTTTCTTCCGGGAATGTGGCTTTTGGGCATAGTTCAATAACATGTTGACTCAAATCTTCATCATGAGGGATAGTTTGGTATCTGCCTAATTGACGTAGAACCTGATGCAGAGCATAGGGATGAATACTCCAAAGACCTATCAACAAAAGAAAGCACACTTCGGCAGACATATAAATAACCTCGTTGACTGGGAGCCAACCAAAAGTCCACTCGATTCGGTATGCAGTAAAAAACCCAAATATGTAAACCATGCCTCAGTATCTTCTATAAACTCATGACTGTCTACCCGATTTTCATGTTCTTCAATGCAGTTGAGACCGGTCAGACCGTAGTTCATGTACCCTGTGTGATGGCAAAGATGTTCTACCAACCATATTTTCAAAAGCAAGTTGCAACCCTCAAAAAACATTATCCCAGCTCGACAAACGGTTAAGGCTCGGTAAATTTCTGCTAGGATCATTGGTATGATAGTGCCATTGGCCTTTTTGATCATAAAGTCAGCCACTCCTGCAAGCCCCAACTCTATATGTTCGTCACTCCTTGGGCATATTAGAGTGCCTAAAAATGCCACGATGAAGGCCAATCCACGGCGTGCTTCCCATTTGTTTTTATTTCCGTGATGATCAAACTGGTGTTTGGAGCCTCAAATCCATTGGGGACCCCATAACGACGGTATAAGAAGTGGAATGTGCAGAATCTCTCGGCCAAATTTCCATCTTTAACTTCCTGGCTAATACTCAGAAGGTCCAAAAACTTATGAGGGGTCATTGTTCTTGGTGCTACTAGATATCGATGCCTGAGGTTCCCATCATGACCAGCATAACCTGCTATCTCTTCTAGTGTAGGAGTCAACACAAAATTGGAGAAATAGAATACATTGTGTACCGAGTCCCAAAATGATATCAAAGCTTCAATATATCCACCCTTGGTTTAATTTTCAAAAGACCAGTGAGTGCGCCTTAGCCTTTGTCACAGCACTCTTGCTGACCTTCCCTAGGTCGTTCCACCACATGTGGAATCCTAGTGGGATTTCCTCTACGACTCGAAAAGGTAGATTTTCAACAGTGCTCATCCTGCATATTTATTTAAGGTGATTGGCTAAAAACATGTGATTTATTTTGACCCCAAAAGAAAGATTATATTTTTTTGCAAAATGTAACTCAAACAGCTCAAGTCTACCTTTGCAAATACGACCCTTCAGCACTTCAGAAGAGAATATTTTAGGGTTGTACTTGCTAAGTGGATAAAAATTAAAAAAAGGACTATAGGTGGCCATTCTTGCAAAAACATTCTTCCGGCGTCCCGTCGGGACATTTCTGGCTATTTGGACAAAAACACACCTAACTTTATTTATGACAAAAATGACAATATTTCATATTTTTGGTTATTTTTTGCAAAAAGCGGGTTGGACCCGATAAGGGTTTCCTACGTATCTCACATCCGGTGAGAATTAAACCCGCGTAGTTCGGTATGTTTTGACGCAACAGAAAAATATGAAATATTTTTTAAATGATTTTTTCCTTCTTTTATCTTTTTTTTTTCAAAATTTCAGCAGAGTTTCGGGGTATTTTTTATACCAGGATTTTTAGAAGCAGGTAATTTTCTCTCTCTTACCTCAATCTTGATTTTTCTTAGTTTTTTTCTCTATCCTAGAAGCCGGTCAACATGCAAGCCGAAGCAAGTAAATGTACAAGTAGCACATAATATGCATCAGGATGGTCTTTTTATTTCGGGTACACCTGTCCTAGACGGACCCAACCCCTGTGTTGAGTTCCCAAAGTCAAATGCACATGATGCAAACAAGCGTTCCTACTAGGGATCCGGCATGAGGCTATGTTATTCTAGGTTTAAAACCTGGGTGTATTGTTCTAGACCTGACTTACCCGAGCGGACAACTCGAGTCGGGGGGGGGGGAGGCAGCGTACCAGGAATACAGAAGCTTCACCGGCTTTGCAACTTGTCTGAGCCTCGTTCTAAAATTAGGATATGACTCTAACAGAAAAGAAGCCACACGGAGTGCATGCTCCCAGATGATTTAGAAGACTCAGAGAGAAGAGGGTTTCGTAACAGTTTATATATAGTCCAAGCAATATCAAAGCGGTAAAAAACGACATTTAGCACATTAGGCTCAAACACGTAAAAATCAGATAATAAATAAAAGTTAACTATAATAGTTATTCTAAGCTCGAATTCTGAAACCTGAACCATAAGTTCTGGGTTCTTATTCCCTAGAAGAGTCTCCATAGCTGTCACACCTCCTTTTTCCCGAAGGGGATGGGGATAGGGAGTTTTTCCAATTTAAGAGACATGAATCGAAATGAGATTATTTATTTAATTTTAGATTTGCCACTTGGAATAATTTATGGTGCCCCAAGTCACCAGTTTATTTTTAAGTCCCAAATCAAGGAAATTTGACTATATTTTTAATCTGCAAACACAGAAGACCGGATAAGGAATTCTGTTAACCCGGGAGAAGGCGTGAGGCCATTTCGAGTTTCGTGGTTTTAGCACGGTCGCTCAACTATTAATAATTGGCCTAATTATTTGGTTTATTACACGTTTTAAATATATTGTGCATTTTTAACTTTACAATCGCTTTTATTTATTTATGGAGTTTATTTAAATAAGTCGTGATATCTCGCACTTATTTTTTTTTTTGAACACATTGTGAATTGTATCACATGAAATGTACCCGCGCTTTACAATATATTTATTTTAATTATTATTCAAAGTTTTTATGATCGGGTCACATGAAATGCACACCCGGATTTGGGAATTAGGTACCACGACTATGCCACGGAAATGCACCCGCGCTTTCCAACGCATCAAACCGTTCGTCATTTGGAGGTGTATACAGAAAGTTACAACCATTTTACTGGGAATATATCATTAGCGCGGCCATTAGCGCGGCCGCGCATATTGCGAAGTATTCTGCCCCGTGAGTACGACCTTAGTGCGGGCGCGCTAGTAGCAGACCCCTAAATATACCTAAGGACGGGAAAGGAGAGAATTTAAGTCATTTTTCAAGACTAGGGCATCCTCTCCATCACCCATCCAGCCAAGGCTTCAATTACATACCTAAGGTGAGTTTTTAAGTGTGTTTTCATGGTGATTTTACCTCTCAATCACTAGTTACAACATGATTTTGATTGGATTTCTTCAAAATCTCAAGTACACCCCAAAGTTGTCTTTCAAGATTTGATCTACAAGAGGTAATATTGTACCCTTAGACTTACATATATGGAGTTATTATGAAATTATGAGTATAAATCAAGTATTGTAACTCATGGGATGGTGATTGGAAGCCATAGGTGCCTAACCTAGGTTGTGTTGGTATTGTAGAGATTGTGAGATGGGTTATTGAGGTATGATTCTTGGGTGTAATAGTATTATGTATACATGCATGTACAAATTAGGTTTGTGGGAAGATTGTTGAATATAAATAAGTAAAGATTGGGTTGGGGAAATGAAAGAAATCTTGTTAAAGAGATTTGAAATCAAGATGCTCAACTAGTGTTTGATAAAATTCTCAAATGAGCTAGAATTATGAATATCTTCCTAATTTGTGTTCAATTTTGTTATGTCTCCAAACAGATTGAAGTTGCTAGAATTTCCGGAATATCGTACTAATTAAAGGAAAGCTCAGGAAAGGTATGTAGGCTAAACTTTCTCTCTCGGAAGTGAATTCCATATTGTTTCGTAAGTTTAAGTATGGTTTGTTTACCAAAATGGTATGGCCTTGAGTCACATTTTAAATGAAAGTTAGTATACTTATTGGGTAAGAAGAATTTGATCTGCTTAATGTTCCTAGTTGCTCTTATGTGTACAAAATATCTTGATTGAATATGTCTTGTTGTTGATAGCCTATAAAGATGGTTGAAAAATTAAATAAGTGAATTGGGAATGTGTTAAAGATTATGTAATAAGCCTCGACCCGACAGTTATGAACTAACTTCAAATATAGAATTGCCTAAGAGCTCTTGTGCTCAATTCACGCCCATAAGTGGCTATTTATCACTATTGCTTTGATTTATAAGTATATCCGGTGTGATTCGAGATCTTACATATCTATGTGTTTAAACTGTGCAACGTCATTTCTGGGAAGGAGTATTGCAAGATAAAATGGTGTATTATTGTTAATGATTTCAATGTGAGTTTTTATTGCTTGGTGGTGTGCCCCATTCCTTTGGGAAGAATCCTTTGTATTTAAAGTTCCATTGCTAATAAACTTGAGGTGTATGGTTTCAGAAATACTCTATATGCCCATGATTCATGTTTCCTCTCATGTGTACTTGACATCTTGACTTGCATGGCTTGTTGTTAAAATTGATATTGATATGAAACATGTGAAATATGAAATGCGGCCACCGTGCCAGGAATAAAGAATCTTGTGAATAGCCAAATGAGCCAAGGAAATACTGTTATTGTTGGTGACTGGAAATACTAATTGGAATCTATAAAATGTGAAAGATATTAAGGTAAGCATAATTGTATTCATGCTATATTTGAATCCTTGTATTTATACTACAATTGTGTACAATATCCAATCAATTAAAAAAATATTTTTGGGAGTATCATTAGCAAAACCGAAGAAGGGTGGGTCATAAGGCTCATACCTGAAACTACATGTGCCGGTGTAGGGGTGGATTGTGGTTATTCCCCTTAATTGGGATAAACTTGGTAATATTTGTGAATTGGTAACGCAAACCCACACGGAATATGGGGGAAGGTAGCCTAGCTGATCGGGTCGTGATCGGACGCCATACCGCACACATGGTGGTATTGTGCTGGGAATCAAAAACTGGAAATTTAAAACTAGAAATTGTGATTGTGGTACATATCTCCAAAGGGACGACCTAGCCGATCGGGCCGTGATCGGACTCCTTGCTAACAAAGACGGTGGTATAACTCATATCGGTGCTAATGATCTCCCAACCAAAAAAATTATATATATTATTTTATTTTATTTTTGAAAACTTGACGACTTACATGTTGCAAATTGGAAGCTTGTATGTTGTTGACTCGACTTTTTGTTTCATGTTTCTTTGTTTGTATGGTTATTTTATTCTGGAAGAGGACTTTTAGCCTTACATACTAGTGCTATTCGACGGCGCTAACGTCCCTTTTGCCGGGGGCGCTGTATCGTTTAATGACACAGGTGGTTCCACAGCGGGCGGCATCGTCCAGTGATAGCGGTATTCTCTTCCCAGCAGTCTTGGTGAGCTCCACTCCACTCCGGGGTCATTTCACATATCGTTTGTTCATTTTCCCATCACATTTTGAGGTATAGCGGGAGCCTTGTTGCCGGCATTTCCCTATTACTCATCTATTATATTTAGAGGCTCAGTAGACTGTTTGTGGGTGGTGGTTGATGTTGGGAGTACAGACTAGAAATATTAGTACTTGATAAGCATGTTTCTCATTAAACTTGTAAACTTGTAATATTTTTGAAACTTTAAACGAAGTCATTAATGGAAATGAAATGAAAGTTTCTAATGGAAGATTGCTTAATGTTTTGATAAAGTGGGTGAACATTCCCTCTTTATTCATGAACTAGTTTGGGTAGAATGAAATCTAATAGGCTTGCTCAGTCGGGTTTACTCGGTTGAGCGCCGGTTGCGTTCCACGATTTTTGGGGCGTGACACTACTCCATTTTTAAAATCAGAAGATATTTATTTATGAAGGGATAATAGGCTTATTATTAATCTAGTAACTAAGCTGATTGGGCTTAACAGGTTGAAATTGTCCAAACCCAAATGTCGGTGAAGAAAAATCTCCTACATAGGCCCACATTCTATCATAGAGCTTATCAATCTTAATTAATTAAAGCCCTTTTTTTGGAAATCTTTCCTACTTCCCTTTTTCTTTTATATTTCTTAAAGAAATTTGCTCAAAAAATCGCCAGGCAGAAGATTGGGCTTTAATGTCGAGCACATACCCCAATCTCTCAACGTCAGACCATTACTCCAATTGTAATTGCATCACATTAATTTGACAAATTAATTATTGATTCTTATAACGGTAATAAGAAATTAATTACTATAATTAAGTTCTAAATCTATTTAACTACAATAGATAATACAAGACATTCATACTCAGAATTACATTAAAATGTATATCTTTCTACATGAGCACACCTAAACTACAATTGTTTCAAATATTCTTGACACAATCTTTTGGCTTTGGGGTTTACAAATTTGACCAATTAATGGGCAGATCCATAAACATCCGCCATATCTGTGGCAACAAATGACTTTTTCTGTTACACATTAACACAAACAATCACTCGAACAATATATTATAGAGGTGCCAAATCCTAAATTCATGCTTAATCAAAGAGATCTAGGAACAGAAGTTAACAGAAGCAAACCATGATTTTCTCAATTTATCCTTAAGTCAACAAATACATTCAGAAAAAACTTGTATGAGCTCATTTGATTTAACAACAACCTTACATCAAGATAAGTGAATAAAGTAACACATTAGCCCAGTTAATGAGTCAACACATCATGTGTATTCAATTAGAACTAAGCAAATGAATCAGATTTCAAACATAGAACAAAGATGGATAAATTTAATCCTACAAACGTCATAGCACACATGAAGCATGCATAAGCACAATATCAACATGTTTATCCTATATTTCCACAAGGAGAGAATCTCACATACTTTCTATGAAAGATAGTCAATAAATGCCAAGTAAAGGCTGAAAACTGGAGAAATAGATCAGCAAGCTCAAAAACAGCAACAATCAAACAGGTAAAACAACAATGAATAATCATAGAACATTTTCAAATATTATTTTCTCTTTTTTTGTGCTCCATTGCCTTCGAAGAGAAATGTATGCATTCGAGTGGGGAGGGTACTTGAGAAATTAGTATAAAATACCCAAATACTTCGATTTTTGCATGACTCATTCCTTCATTTTCCCCTCAATAGACTCCTTTGTGAATCCATTTCTCTCCTCTTAAATTCCATTTCTTTCCATTTCTCATCGTTCAAGATGGTGGGTGTAAGGCCTGGGGAGTATGACATTGAGGAGGGTGATATTGAAAAGCCACTGGTCGAGAGATTGTTTGATGGATCTAATTACAACACTTGGAGAAAAGAGGTTATGGACGTTCTGACGGCGATAAACAAAACTGGTTTCTTTGATGGCACTATTACTCCAGATGAGGAGGAATTATAGCACATCGTTTATGATATCCTATGGTCGCGGGTGCGAGAAAAATAAAGTTGATTTTCTGGAAAAAGATAGACTTCTCTAGAATGTCTTAGGGTAGTATACTTGATATTTATTTAGTAGACACGTCTAGATCATGTATAATGTTATGGGAAGATAAGTTTATCTATTAGAGACATCTAGATATTCTTATAATGACTCAGCCAGTCGTTCTAAGATTTATAACTCTATTTTTGCATTTTTGTTTCTTTATTTATTGTTCAGCTCTGTTGAGTTGTATCGAGTTGGTAGGTTTAGGTTCGAAGTAGTTTTGGAGTGAAATGATCACTTAGTCTCTTAGTTAGAATGCTAAGTTAGAAAAGTTAATCGGAAGTTGACTTATGATTAATCAAATTCGGATTTGAATTTTTATGGTTTGGTTAGATTCATTGGGTGATTTAGACTTAGGATTGTGTCCGGAATGAAATTTGGAGGTCCGTGGTAGAATTATGCTTGAATTGGCAAAGGTTAGAAATTTGGCAATTTTGGTCGACAACGAAAAATTAGGTATCGGGGTCGGAATGGAATTCCGAAAGTTGGAGTAGGTTCATAGTGTCATTTGTGACATGTGCGCAAAATTTGAGGTCATTCGGATGTGGTTTGATAAGTTTTGGCGTCGTTGGCGAGTTTTGGAAGTTTAGAAGTTCTGATGCTTGAATTCGAGGTTGATTTGGTGTTTTGGTGTTGTTTTGGGTGTTCCGAAGTTTCAACTAAGTTCGGGTTGTGATGTATGATTTGTTATTGGTTGAGGTCCCTAGGGCTTCGGGTGAGTTTCAGATAGGTTTGAGTTGTGTTGTGCTCGTTTTTCTTATGTTTCGACGTCGCTTCTTCAAGCATAAATGATATCATATTAAACAAATGAGCTCCGGTTGCTTTTTTGATTAAAGCATTTGATCCGTATCGTAATTACGGATCCGTTACAAAAATAATCGTTGAATTTGAACATCGTATGAGGATTTTATGGTCATTTTACTAAGAATTAGGTTGCCAGATTTTTCAGATTAATTATGAAATTGCCACTGACGACATATTTAAAAATTTGCACTATTTGCAAATATTGAAACCAACATATCTCATTCATTATAAGGTCAAATTGAGTGATTCAAAAGCCTAACTTGACTAGAATTCCACAACGAATCCGTTGGAGGCATAAAAAGCGAGTTTCAGGATTGTTTGGCACAGAAATAAGGTAGAATAGCTGGCAAAATAATATATAAAATAAGGGTTTGTTCATTCGGTCATATTTTGAGTTGGCGAGCTCGGATATGGGCATTTTTGGAGGCGATTTTCACATAGGGATTGGAATAAGTATTCTCTACTCGGGTTTGGTTATATTTCATGAATCCATCTTTGTTTTTGGGATTTGATTAATTATTTCAAAGTGAAATTGAGGGAGTTAGGATTTGAGTTTTGGAGAGATTTAGGTAGGTATTTGAGGGATCAAATAGAGTCCGATTTTGATAAATTTTATATAGTTAGAATCGGGAGAGGACGAGGTTTAGTATTCTATTAATTTTGACTGATTTCGATATGTGGGCCTGGGGCTGGATTTTGGCTGGTTTCAAATTTTTGGCCCATTTTTATAGGTTTTATTGTGCAATTCAATTCTTTAGTCTATGTTTATTGTATTATTTTGATTATGGATAGATTCGTAGCTCTTGGAGACCGAGTCGAGGGACGAGGAAATCCTGGAGTAGGATTTCACGCTTTTAAGGTAAGTAACAGTTTTAGCTCTAGCCAAGAGGGTATAAATCGGAGAATTTTATATCATGTGATTATTTGGAGATGATACCCACACTAGGTGACGGGCGTGTGGGTGTATACCTCAAGAGATTGAGACTTGGTCCGTCTCGTAGGGCTTCATGGCCATCATCTATGTTACGTAGTTACTTGTTGTTGAACTTATATGCCTTCATGTTAGAGGTCATGCTTAGGCTTTATTCATGCTCACATTATTTGTACTCAGTCATAAAAATTTTTGTACATGTTTATCTCAGTCTCTATTATTTGCTAATATGTTGTGATACTTGATGGGGGTTGTGTCCCCTTATTTGTTGATGATGGTGAGACTAGTGAGGTACATGATTGAGTGAGGTCGAGGACTTGGGTGTGAGGATATTAATACCATAGCGCGTGAGCTAATCGTGCGGGTCCAGGTATTGATACCATAGCATGTGAGTTGACTGTGTGGATCCAAGTATTGATAAGATGGCACGAGAGTTGTCCGTGCTTAGCGCTTGGGCTTTGGGAGCCCCTCTAGAGTCTGTACACACCCCAAGTGAGTGCAGAGTGTTGAGTGTATTGAGTGTTGAGTGCTAAGTGCGAGTGCTAAGTGATGGAGTGACATTGCTGTGAGGTTACAGTTACTTTTTCTATTTCTGCATTTATCTGTTAATTTTTTTTGGGGCATTTATTGAGTTATAGAATTTACCTGGTTATTTCTGTTTATTTTTTAAATTGTGAAAATAAATAATTGGACTGTTTTACTTAGCTCGTCACTACTGCTCAGTTCCTTAGTTATTTCTATTACTATTGAGTTGGTTGTACTCACACTACACCCTGTACTTTATGTGCAGATCCAGGTGAGTTAGAGCTCGGCGATCGTTGAGTTCAGGCCGACTATCTGTGGAGATTTCAAGGTAGCTGCTAGTGTCCGCAGGACCTTGTTACTCCTTTTGTCATTTCTTTTTTGGGGCAGTTAGATAGTTTATATATCTTAGTTCATAGTTTTAGACACTCTTGACTTAGTGACACCCTGATGTTTGGGGCTCGTTTCCGTATTTTATATTAATTATATTTAGAGTTCATTTAGTTTATGAGAAATTCAAATGTTGAAAATAATTTATTAAATTCTTATAATCGATTTAATAGTAATATTTTGGGAAATAGGCTTGCCTTGTATCACGATAGGTGCCATTACGACATGACTAGATTTTAGGTCGTGACAATTCTAGAGTATTATGAGAAGATAAGGTTCACTAGATGTTTCTTGTACATGTTCTAGAATATTATCTAGAACCATCCTTAGAGAAGTATAAATCGGGGTGGTCTTAGACATTTGCAATGAAGCCAATTTCTAGAAAGTCTTTTTCAATAACAAAGTTGTCCTTTTTAAAATCTCTCTTCTCTTTTCAAGCTTCCTCTTCTTTAGTTGAATCCTCCATTCTTAGTTAACGACCTTGGGCTAGCAGAAGGTCTCTGAATAATACTTTTCTTCTGCTATTCTTTACATGGTATCAGAGGTATAGTTTTCTTCAAGATATATTTGCAAGGTCGGGTCAGTGGTTGATTCAACTGATTTCTCTAAATGGATTTGGGTGGTTGTGCTAATGGACTGTGGATGGAGTTATTGAACCATTCCAACTACAAGGTATGAAAGACTTGTATGGAGTCATACCTTGTTGGTGAAGATTTGTGGGAAGTTGTCAATGGGAGTAACACAAGTCTTCCTCATGACGCACTAGAAAAACTCAATGCGTGTAAGAATGTGGAAGCAGATTAATGCTAAGGCGGTGTTTATCCTAAAGAAATCCATCTCTCCTAATTATTTGATCATATTAATATGTGTAAATCAGCTCATAAAATATGGAGGACCTTCGATCAGCTGTTTAACAAGAAGGAGTAAGCTCGACTCCAAATTTTGGAAAACGAGTTAGCTAACACCACTCAAGGTAATCTCTCTATCGCCGAGTATTTTTTGAAGGTTAATAATATGTGTTCCGAAATTTCTCTTTTAAATCCGGACGAGGCTATCTCTGAAGCATGAATAAGAAGAATTATTATTCGTGGTTTAACGACAGAATATGTTCACTTTGTTACATTGATTCAAGGATGGGTTCAACAACCATCTTTGGAAGAATTTGAGAATTTGGTGTTATCACAAAAGCTACTAGCCAAACAGATGGCGGGTGTATCTATCAAAGAAGGAGAAGGAAATGCTCTTGTCGTCGATAAGAGGAAATTTAAAGGAAAATCATGAGATAACATGCACTTTCAGTCCTCAAGTGGTTTAAGCCCACCAGGAAAGAAGGTGAAGTCTTCAAGTAATGGTAAAAAGCTTTTAAAATATTACCGTTGTGGAAAAGTTGGGCACATAAAAAGATATTGTCGAACCAAAGAGAGCAATATGGCTCAAACCAAAAAAGTTGCTAAAGAAGAAGAAAAAGAAGAAGACTGGGGAAAGTGCTTCGCAACAGAAACTCGAGCAATAAATACCATGGCTTCCATAAATTTTTAAAGAGACTGAATCGATGATTCAGGGTGTGGGCACCATCTCACTGGAGATTAATCCAAATTCTCCACCTTTCGCGAATATAACAGACATTATGTTATTGTTACAGCAAATAATACAGTCCATAATGTGGAGAAGGAAGGCACTGTTGTGATCAACGAGAAGCAAAAAAACACTATCACCCTTAACAATGTCTTTTATGTTCCAGATATGAAGAAAAATCTATTTTCAGTTGCAAAAGTTGTAGATGCTGGAAACTATTTGCTATTTAGCCCACGTGATGTGAACTTCCTTCGAAATATCAAGGTGCTCAAGGCAGATATCATTCACTCTGGTAAGAGAGTTAATGATTTATATGTTTTATCTACCTCTAATTCATATATTGAGAATATGAGTAGCAATGATAATACACATCTTTGGCATGCTAGACTTGGACATCTAAGCATGGATAAATTAAAAGCCATGGCAAAGTTGAATCTAGCAAAAGGTTTGCCTAACTTAAGAAATTTTGGTGGAGGAAAGGTTTGTGAAGGATGTCCATATGGAAAGACACATCATCTTCCATTTGACAGATCCTTATTAAGGTGCAATGCCCCACTAGAACTTGTTCACAGTGACTTGATGGGGCCAACGATAACTCCTTCATATGCTAATTTTCATTGATGATTTACTAGATTCACTTAGGTTTATTTTGTGAAGCACAAGTCAGAAGTTTTCAGTAAGTACGCGGAGTTCAAAGAAACAGTTGAAGGCGAATTCAATTCCAGAATAAGGCGGTTGCGAACAGGTAATGGCGCAGAATTCACTTCAGATGAATTTCTATCCTATTATCGTCGGCATGTTATTAAAAGAGAACTCACATACACTGATACACCACAACAAAATAGAGTGATTGAAAGGAATATCCAACACTTAACTAAGACATGTAAGAGTTCGCTTCATGCCAAGAATTTACCTAGAGCCTTGTGGGCTGAAGGTATTAAATGTGCAGCATAAGTGATTAACAAGATGCCACTTTCTCCAAACAATATGAAGTCTCCCTATGAATTAATGTTTGGAGAAAAGCCTAGCGTGAAACACTTCAGGGCTTTTGGATCTATTTGTTATGTTCACATTTCGGATTCTCAACGGACCAAGTTGGATGCCAAGGCAAGAAAATGCATCTTTGTCAGATATGATGAAAGAAAAAAGGGATGGAAATGCATGGATCCTAAATCTCATCTCTTTGTTGTCTCAAGGGATGTCATATTCGATGAAGTGTCTTTGTATTATGGAGCTTCATTGGATGGAGTGAGTTCAAAAACCTTAAATAATGGAGATTCAAGCTTTCCCATTGCAGGTGCTTCTCTAGATAATATGATTGCCGAAGAGTTAAGAGAAAGGGGGAGTCCTAGACCTCAACAACATGAAACTTAACAAGAAGATGATTCAAGTGGTTCAGGAAGGCTAAAAAGAACTATTATCAAGCCATCTCACTTCAGAGATGAAAATTTTGTCAGTGCGTATTCCTGTTTCCTTGCAGTACCAATTGATGATGAAGAACCTTCCTCATTCGAAGAAGCTAAAGGAGTAAAAGAGTGAGAGCTTGCTATGGATGATGAAATGGAGGCTCTGATGAAAAATCAAACTTGGAGCCTTTTACCAAAGCCGAAGGATGTACAACCCATTTCTTGTAAATGGGTTTACAAAATCAAAAGAAGAGCAGATGGCAGCATAGATAGATATAAATCAAGGCTGGTTGCTCGGGGATTTTCTCAAAAGTACGGTGAAGATTATGAAGAAACCTTCAGTCCGGTGGCTAAGATGATCTCTATCTGAGTTGTGCTAGCCTTGGCAGCCTCGCATAATTGCAAATTATGGCAAATTGATAGGAAGAATGCTTTCTTATATGGAGAGCTTGACAAAGATATTTATATGGAGCAACCACTAGGGTATGTCTCTAACTTACATCCTGATTATGTCTGCAAACTTAAGAAGGCCCTTTATTGCCTCAAGCAAGCTCCGCGAGCATGGTATGCTAAAATTTCTCAGTATCTACATTTCTATGGCTATGATGCATCACACTTAGATCCTAGATTATTTGTTAAAATACAAGGAGACTTTCATATGGTTGTTCTTTTCTACGTGGATGATACGATAATAACAGGAAAAAATGAAGATGAAGTTGCTATGCTTCAAGATGAGTTTTCCATAAGATTTAACATCAAGAAGTTGGGAGAGCTACACCATTTTCTTGGCTTAGAGGTGACAAACACGAACAAAGGTATATTTATCACTCAAGAAGGATATGCCAAGAAACTTGTTGATAGGTTTGGATTGAAGCAAAGAAAAACATGTTCTGCTCCTCTTGAGATACGTACAAGGTTAAGGCGGGACGAAGGCTCACTTATTGCAGATCCCAAGCCTTTTCTGGCTCTTGTTAGAAGTCTCCTATATTTGACTATTACAAGGTCAAACATTGCCTTCTCGGTGGGATATGTAAGCGTATTTATGCAAAGGCCAAGAAAGCCTCACTTAGAAGCTGCAAAGAAGATTCTAAAGTATATCAACTCAACATAAGACATGGGATTTTTCTTCTAGAAGAAGAATGATTTGGTGTTAGCTGGTTATGCGGATGCTGTTTTGGTGGTGATTTGGATGACCGAAGATCTACGTCAGGCTATATTTTTCTCTGTGGTGGAACAAGTGTTTCTTGGTATATCAAGAAGCAAGACTCAGTTTCCTTGTTAACCATGGATGTGGAGTATAAAACAGCTGCTCTTGCTTCTCAAGAATGTGTATGCCTACAAAGACTTGTTGAAGACTTGCATCTACCTATATCAAAGCATATTGTGATCTTTGGAGATAATCAAAGTGCCATCAAGCTTGCAAATAAAATAGCATTCCATGCAAGAACTAAACACATTGAGGTGGAACATCACTTTATTCGGGAAAAGGTTCTTGATGGAACTATCAATACTTTAGAAGTGCAAAGTTAGGAGAATATTGCTGATATCTTCATCAAGTCACTTGCTAAAGCTTTGTTCGAGTTCTTACGTGACAAGCTTGGAGTAGTTTTAAAAAAAATCACTTTAAAGGGGAATGTGAGAAAAATGGAGTAAAGTTGATCTTTTGGAAAAACATAGATTTCTCTAGAATTTCCTAGTGTAGCATACTTGATATTTATTTAGTAGACACGTCTTGATGTTCTAGAATGTTGTGGGAAGATAAAGTTATCTATTGGGGACATCTAGATATTCTAGAGTAGTATGGGAAGATAAGGTTCATTAGATTTTTCTTTTACATGTTCTAGAATATTATGTAGAACCATCCTTAGAGAAGTATAAATAGGGGTGGTCTTAGGCATTTGTAACGAAGCCAATTTCAAGAAAGTCTTTTTCAATAACAAAGTTCTCCTTTTAAAAATCTCTCTTCTCTTTTCAAGCTTCCTCTTCTTTAGTTGAATCCTCCAATCTTAGTTAACGATCTTAGGCTAGCAGAAGGTACTCTTCTTCTACTATTCTTTACACCGACTACTATCATCAATCCGTGTTGAAATAGCAGAGAAATTAACACAGAAAACTTCCAAAGAAATTTGGGATCGTTTGGAAGAACAATAATATGAACCTTATGGCGCAAAGTTGTATAAGTGGACAGAGATGCTGCGAGATTTGAATCAAGGAACTATGGGCGTAAAACAATATTGTAATCGTGCCAAACTGATATGGAGTGAATTTGGAAACCTGATATAGGACCGCAATTGCCCTTACTCACAACATGATCTGTTGATTCACTTTCTTCTTGGTATAGATAATCTGAACTAGAGAACTAGAATTAGGATTTTATCCATGAAGCCTTTTCCAACAATTCATGAGGTCACTGATCGTTTCACTGCAGATGCACAACTAAGTTCCGCTGCTCGAAGATTGATGGGAAACCAATTGTAGGTGAAAGATCCTTATACAAAAATTTATAGATATATAGTTGGTGAAAAATATCAATACTAGTAGGTGAAAGGTGGTGTAAAATGGTGTCGGTTCAATCATATAAAAAACAAGAGTGCATGCTATTTTGTGGTGAATTTCTGAAGACACGTAATAGGTGAAAGATGGAGGTACAAATCAGTTGTAAACACAATTTTCAAGTTTAGTGTTGTACAGAAATCATGTACAGAACAAGATTCCATTGGGCCGATGGTACAAATCAGTTGTACACAATTTTCAATTTTAGTGTTGTACAGATAATCATGTACAAAACAAGATTCCATAGGGCCGACGGTACAAATAAGTTGTACACAGAATTTTCAATTTTAGTGTTGTACAAGCAATCATGTACAAAACTATTTTGTGATGAATTCTGAAGACACATAGGGTGAAAGATGTAGTAGAAAGGTTGGGGGTACAATGTTACACCTTATGTATTCGGTGTTATCATGTTGTAAAGGGGCTAATTCGATAGGAAGATAATTTCTATGAGATATTTAAATGATGTGATAGTTATATGTTAAGATTGGAAGTCATTCGAGTTATGATTAAAAATTCGACAAAGATCGCCGCAAGTTACGGATTTTAAATTTCAATGAAATTTGGATAAAATGTTGATGAGTGTTTCTCTCAATATACTAGGATTTATTGTATGTTCTACCCACCGAATCGAAGGTCTATGAGTCTAGTTTCCAACGCAATAATCCGTTCATTAATGTGACTTCAGAGTAGAGAGATATTAACATTTTCATACAAGGATGCGCACTGTTACGGGAATAGTATGCTTAGTCGGTTTTAGTTAAAATTTATTTTATTTAAGTCAATTTAAAACCGAACCCCTGCATTTTATCCTATCCAAAAGAGAACCTAAAATCTAGGGATTTTCTCTCAAACTCCTCCCATCCATCTAGCTAATCATAACAACAATTTAGTCATCCTCAAGATAGATAATACCATGGTAGCTTCGGAATCGTGAATTTTTCGGTGTCTCACTTTTCGTAGGAAGACTCCGCATTGAAGTAATCTCGAATTTAAAGTAATTCTAATCACACAAGGTATGATTTAACTTCCTCTTTTATCTTTGTAAACTTCTGCCATAAGAATTCCTAAGAAATAGTTGAAACCTCTATAGAAATGTTCTTGATTTTTTTATGAAACCTCTCTTAATATGACTTGATTGTTGGGCTGTTCTATATGGTTTTATTGTGTTGTTTAGATATGTGAAGACATGGATGGAATCGTTTAGATGAGGATATGTAGTAAAGTAAAAATTTGGTGGTGTGTTGGGGGGAAATTAAACTACAAAAGAGTCTACAAATTCATGGCCGCAAATTGTTCGCGTAAATGTCTAAATGAAGAATTATATAAGATATGAGCTTGAATTTGATATTAAATGGTTAATATTATGTAGGAAATCATTCATAAGGCATTCGATGTCTCGAAAATTGTATATAACTCCATCGACAAGGTATTTAGGGCTTTCGCTATACTTTTCGACATGACTAGAATTCAAATAAACGTTTATCGAATTGTTTCGTCGGATTCGAGTTATTTCACCTTCAACTTATAAAGATGCTTAGACCTAATCCTTTCTCATAGATTGATTACTTCAGAGAATATCTATGAATTCTCGATTTTTCTTGTTCCTTGTTTAAAAAGAACTAGAGCCTTTTTACTCGTTCTCCTTTCGATGTTCATATAAATCATGAATAAGTAACACTTACTTCAAAAGTGCTCAGCCTATTATAGTACTATCCCAGTAAGAAGTTCGTGAGGTGCCACTGCAGCTTGGATTATCGTAGAATAAGAGGAGCCGTCTTAGGAAATGACTTAAAATACAAATGCCGCCGCTGCGAGGCGAGGGAGCAACTTGTCTGGTCTTGCGGTGTACGCTCACTTCTGCATTTTTGTTTAGGTTCTTGAGATTCTCAATCGCGGGGGCGCGACTTATGTCCGTGGCCCTATGCCTGACCATGCCGAGGTGTGATACCAAGAGAGCCATCGCAACCACTGATCTACCCATTAGCCTAATACATAACTCTCAAGTTCTTAGTACTTGTTGGATCGTAGTTGAAAATTAAATATTTTAGTGACAACCATGATAGTCGGGGAATAATGATGATATGCCACTTCGACTCTTCTTAGAATACGTCTTTTAAGGTTAGTTTTGCATTGAACTTATATAATTCATGATTTAATATATGTATGTATTTACTTTCATTACCGAGCCACAATATAGACGGCTGGGTATGACACCTATTGTGTAATCACTGATCGGTTGGGATTACCGAGCTTCACGTGGCCGGGTAAGATTGTACCAAGCCTTTATTATGGCCGGGTATGTTATGGATATTATAGCCCCAAAGAGGGATTTATTATTATATAATGTGATATATTATAAGTAGCGATAGTGAGCAATGATTCCATGAGCATACATTTATATCCATATTGAATTTTAGTTTTCTATCGAGGCTAGTTTCAGAATTCAAATTGTCTCTATATCTCTTCTATTGTTAATTACATTTTTCATGTTACACTTGTCGCCTTACATATTCAGTACATATTTCGTACTGACACATTTTTATGCGCTGTGTTCATGCCTGAAGGTTCGGATAGACAGAGCGGCGTGCCTCATCAGTAGGACCCCCAGGATCAGCGTTGGGTTTCTCACTCCACTTCTTTGAAGTTGCTGACTTTGAGTCCATAGGTACCTTTACAGATGTATATGTGTAGTTTTGGGCATGTCGGGTGCCTTGTACTGGCATGTTGAGATTGTCTTACACTCTTAGAGGCTTGCAGACTAGCGGTCATTGCATGTATATTTTTTTTGTATGGCCCTATCGGCCTTCTGGATAGCTGTTATACTGTTGTTGCAGCCTTGTTGGTCTAGGTTATATATATATATACATATATATGTCATTTTGGTCTCTTCTGTCTGCAGGTTATTATATTTCAGATCATATCTCATGGTTGGTTCGCTCGGGCCTTCGGGCATCGGGTGCCAACCACACCTCCCAAGATTAGGGTGTGACAAACTTGGTATCAGAGCAGGTCAGTCCTAGGGAGTCTGTAAGCCGTGTCCAGTAGAGTCTTGTTTATGGTGTGTTGTGCACCACACTTATAAACATGAGGCTATTGGGCATTTAGGATTATTACTTTCTTTTTGAACTAAATCGTGCAATAGAGCCTAATCATAAGTGTTCATTCCTAATTCTCTTTTTGTTTACCTTCTCAGTAATGACTAATACTACGAGACGGCAAGTGGCTATGAAATTTATTCAGAGATTGGATGAGGAGGCGGGAGAGGGCACAAGTCATGTGCCACCTACTAATGTAGATCAATAAGAGCAACAAAATGAGGCTGATTCTTAAGCTTCCGGGCCAGCACCCCCACCACCCCCGAAGGGGCGTAGAGGAGCTAACGTACCTCCAATCCCTCTCCTAGTTGTTCCTGATCAGGACCTAGACATGCAGAGTGTTGTACAATTGCTGACTCTAATAGTGGCTTCCCAGGCCCAACACCAAACCCTCGGTATTGCTGATAGGTCTGTGAGTGCGAGAGTTCAAGATTTTATCAACTTGGATCCTCCAGTATTTACAGGGGTTGATCCTAATGCTGACCCACAGGATTTTCTAGATCTTATGCAACGGACCTTACAAATTATACATGCCACAGATGTTGAGTTAGTGGAGTTTACTTCTTATAGACTACGTGATATTGTTGTGACATGGTATGCGACTTTGAAGTAGACTCGGGGGCCTAATGCGCCACCAGTGACATGGAAGGACTTCTTTGAGGCATTTTTACAACAATATTTGCTAATTGAGATTCGAAGAGCCCGACGAGATAGGTTCTTACACTTAGAATAGGGTAATATGAGCGTCCGAGAATATATCATGCATTTCAACTCTTTGGCTAGGTATGCTCCTACGATTGTTGCTGATATGAGTGATCAGGTACACCAGACATCAGCTGGCAAGGGTAGGGGAAGATTTGGAGCTTCTGGTTCAGGAGGTCAGCAGAATCGCATATATGCTTTATCGAGTCGTCAGGATTTAGAGTCATCTCTAGATGTGGATCCCTCTCCTTTCTTTTTCCGGTTTGCTAAACCTCCCGAACCGCTCTGGATAGCTTGGGAAGTGGCTCGTATAGCTAATTGACTCATGATGAGACCTGTTTTCAAGCCATTCTCTATCATTTCTCCAATCTTTATGGACTCTACGAACGGTTTGCCTATGACAGACATTATGTTTTGGAAATAATCGGCCTCTTGGGCCTGTAAGAAGACACTGACCATCTCGGCCTCATCTATTGGGGGTTTTACCTTGGCTGCTTGTTCACGCCATTTGATAGCATATTCTCGGAAGCTTTTCGAAGATTTCTTTTTGAGGTTGGACAAAGAATTTCTATCTGGAGCTATGTCCACATTGTATTGGAAGTGTCTTACAAAATCCCGGGCTAAGTCATCCCATATGTGCCAATGAGAGATTTCTTGGTCCATATACCACTCCAAAGCAATTCCGGCCAAACTCTCTCTGAAGTAGGCCATCAGAAGCTCTTTCTTTCCGCCTACCCCTCTTAGCTGATTGCAATATCTTTTCAAATGGGCGATCAAGTCTCCATGCCTGTCATATCTTTCGAATTTTGGCGTTTTAAAGCCAACGAGTAGATGAACATGAGTAAACATGCACAGATCAGCTTACGAGACACTCTTTTGGCCACTC
This sequence comes from Nicotiana sylvestris, assembly GCF_000393655.2. Lineage (NCBI taxonomy): Eukaryota > Viridiplantae > Streptophyta > Magnoliopsida > Solanales > Solanaceae > Nicotiana > Nicotiana sylvestris. The sequence goes on from NC_091058.1 coordinate 64,389,409, forward strand.
AGGCCTTGCATGTTCTTAAGACTTTGTTCGATGCTTTTCATCTTCTGAGTTATCTCTTCTTGCTCAGGGTTCTTCACGGTCCTTTTTGGTTCCATGGGAGACTCATACCGAGGGTCCTGAGGGTAGGAGTTTGGGGTGACATGAGCCATGTCTAGTTGAAATTGAGGTACTTGGAAAGTGAAGGCTGGCGGTTCGAAACATGGCCTAGGCACTGTTGGCTGTGCCATAGTAGAGACTGGTGGTGCAGTGAATATCGTAGAAGATACTCTTGAAACGGTGCCTGGGGGCGAACCTCAGAAGGCGTACCGGTGAAGTTAGCTGACATAGTGGGGTACCTGAACGGGATGAACGAATTGGTTACGGGAATTGGGACCTTGGAGGTTCCACTTGTCCTGGGAATCAGTTTGGAAAATCCAGGGATTGCACTGGGTGGTTCTTTACCATTAGACCAAGTGTCCCACATCTCTAACATGCAGAGACACAATATTCTGTTTTCTTCAGCAGTTGCTAACTCTGAGGCTAGGATAACCGATTTCGGGCTATCCTCTGAAGGTTTAATGATTGGTAAATGAGTCTCTGATGTCATTGCGACACTCCCTTTATATCTTGTGAAGTAAGGGTGTGAAGCCAGGTTACCACAAAACCAACCACCTAAAAACAAAACTTGTTCTTAAACAACATACACAACAAACCGGTTAGTTTGAGACAATTAACACATAGGGAATCACATGTGGGGGAAGGAAATGCACCTAAACAGTCAAATGTTATTCTAAATGTTTTTGCAACGGCTGCGTGTCTCATTCCGACTGGTCATATCCTCGCATTTATGGCACTTCATTACGATATAATCAGCAATTCCTTTAATCCTTTCTCTAATGATACCCTTCTCTTGGAGTAGGCGTCCAATTTGCTGAGACCTGGCCTCCAAAACCTGTGTAGCCATATGGTTTTGCTCTTGCAACGGTCGCATGCCTTCTTCCAATCGACCCATCAATGCATATCAATGCTCTCTTTCCGCTTTGAAGTTCTTTGTTTGCTGGGCCATTTCATTTTCAAGAGTAGTCAGCTTTTTCTTTAAACCTGTGACTCTTTTGTCATACTTTTCGTTTAGCTGCTAAACAAACCTCGCCCGTTCTTCTGCATTCTTTGCTAACTTTTCTCGGGCTTTTCCAATTCATCCTTGGCCTTTTCCAAGTCAACCCCATAATCACACACTTTTCGTCTAAGACTGTTTATGAGTTTTTTCATCTTTTTCACTTTTTGGCGGGTCTTCAGCGGCTATTCTCATATTCTGGATCCGAGCTCAGAGGACTTCATTTTCTCAAGCAAACCTTTTCTTTTCTCTTTCATCCTTCGCAGCCTGCAAGTTATTATCAAATTTGAGTTTTTTGATTTGATCCTCTAACTTGCTTATGGAAATATGGTATCCCTTCCCTTAGCTAACCAATCCTACTATTCTTGCGCTACATCAATGAATTGTTGTACATGTGGTTTTTTGGCGGGATGTTCTGGCTTTTGATCGACTCGAACCCTTTTACCATACTGGGCCGTGTAGCTAGATTCTACTTCACCCCTGGATAAATTCCGTACTTGAGTCTGTGGCTCCAGAAACATACATTGGTGCCAAATCTTGCGAACCTTTTCTTCCGGGAATGTAGCTTTTGGGCATAGTTCAATAACCTGTTGACTCAAATCTTCATCATGAGAGACAGTTTGGTATCTGCCCAATTGACGTAGAACCCGATGCAGAGCATAGGGATGAATACTCCAAAGACCCATCAACAAAAGAAAGCACACTTCAGCAAACATATAAATAACATCGTTGACTGGGAGCCAACCAAAAGTCCACTCGATTTGGTCTGCAGTAAAAAACCCAAATATGCAAACCATGCCTCAGTACCTTCTGTAAACTCATGACTGTCTACCCGATTTTCATGCTTCAATGCAATTGAGACCGGTCAAACCGTAGTTCATGTACCCCGTGTGATAGCAAATATGTTCTACCAACCATATTTTCAAAAGCAAGTTGAAACCCTCAAAAAACATTGTCCCAGCTTGACAAACGGTTAAGGCTCGATAAATTTCTGCTAGGATCATTGGTATGATAGTTCCATTGGCCTTTTTTATCATAAAGTCAGTCACTCCTGCAAGCCCCAGCTCTATATGTTCGTCACTCCTTGGGCATATTAGAGTGCCTAAAAATGCGACGATGAAGGCCAATCCACGGCGTGCTTCCCATTTGTTTTTATTTCCGTGATGATCAAATCGGTGTTCGGAGCCTCAAATCCGTTGGGGACCCCATAACAATGGTATAAGAAGTGGAATGTGCAGAATCCCTCGACCAAATTTCCATCTTTAACTTCCTGGCTAATACTCAGAAGGTCCAAAAACTTATGAGGGGTCATTGTTCTTGGTGCTACTGGATATCGATGCCTGAGGTTCCCGTCAAGACCTGCATAACCTGCTATCTCTTCTAGTGCAGGAGTCAACACAAAATTGGAGAAATGGAATACATTGCGTACCGAGTCCCGCAATGGTATCAAAGCTTCAATTATATCCACCCTTGGTTTAATTTTCAAAAGACCAGTGAGCGCGCTTTAGCCTTTATCATAGCACTCTTGCTGACCTTCCCCAGGTCATTCCACCACATGTGGAATCCTAGTGGGATTTCCTCTACGACTCGAAAAGGTAGATTTTCAACAGTGCTCATCCTGCATATTTATTTAAGGTGATTGGTTAAAAACATGTGATTTATTTTGACCCCAAAAGAAAGATTATATTTTTTTGCAAAATGTAACTCAAACAGCTTAAGGCCACCTTTGCAAATATGACCCTTCAGCACTTCAGAAGAGAATATTTTAGGGCTGTACTTGCTAAGTGGCTAAAAATTAAAAAAAGGACCATAGGTGGCCATTCTTACAAAAATAGCCTTCTGGCGTCCCGTCGGGACATTTCTGGCTATTTAGACAAAAACAACATCACCTAACTTTATTTATGACAAAAATGACAACATTTCATATTTTTGGTTATTTTTCTGCAAAAAGCGGGCTGGACCCGATAAGGGTTTCCTACGTATCTCACATCCGGTGAGAATTAAACCCGCGTAGTTCGGTAAGTTTTGACGCAACAGAAAAATATGAAATATTTTTTCCTTCTTTTATCTTTTTTTTTTTTAAATTTCGGCAGAGTTTCGGGGTAATTCTTATACCAGGATTTTTAGAAGCAGGTGATTTTCTCTCTCTTACCTCAATCTTGATTTTTCATAGTTTTTCTTCTCTATTCTAGAAGTCGGTCAACATGCAAGCCGAAGCAAGTAAATGTACAAGTAGCACATAAGATGCATCAGGATGGTATTTTTTATTTCGGGTACACCTGTCCTAGACGGACCCATCCCCGGTGTTGAGTTCTCAAAGTCAAATGCACGTGATGCAAACAAGCGTTCCTACTAGGGATCCGGCATGAGGCTATGTTATTCTAGGTTTAAAACCTGGGTGTATTGTTCTAGACCTGTCTTACCCGAGCAGACAACTCGAGCAAGAGCCGGGGGAAGGGGGGGGGAGGCAGCGTACCGGGAATACAGAAGCTTCACCGGCTTTGCAACTTGTCTGAACCTCGTTCTAAAATTAGGATATGACTGTAATAGAAAAGAAGCCACACGGAGTGCACGCTTCCCAGATGATTTAGAAAACTCAGAGAGAAGAGGGTTTCATAACAGTTTATATACAGTCCAAGCAATATCAAAGCGGTAAAAAATGACATTTAGCACATTAGGCTCAAACACGTAAAAATCAGATAATAAATAAAAGCCAACTATAATAGTTATTCTAAGCTTGAATTTTGAACCCTGAACCAGAAGTTTTGGGTTCTTATTCCCCAGTAGAGTCGCCAGAGCTGTCACACCTCCTTTTTCCCGAGGAGGATAGGGATAGGGAGTTTTTCAAATTTAAGAGACATGAATCGAAATGGAATTATTTATTTAATTTTAGATTTTCCACTTGGAATAATTTATGGTGCCCCAAGTCACCGGTTTATTTTTAAATCCCAAATCAAGGAAATTTGACTATATTTTTAATCTGCAAACATAGAAGACCGGATAAGGAATTCTGTTAACCCGGGAGAAGGCATGAGGCACTTTCGAGTTCCGTGGTTTTAGCACGATCGCTCAGCTATTAATAATTGGCCTAATTATATGATTTATTACATGTTTTAAATATATTGTGCATTTTTAACTTTACAATCGCTTTTATTTATTTATGGATTTTATTTAAATAAGTCGCAATATCGTGCACTTATTATTATTTTTGAACACATTGTGAATTGTATCACATGAAATGCACCCGCGCTTTACAATATATTTATTTTAATTATTATTCAAAGTTGTAATGATCGGGTCACATGAAATGCACACTCGAATTTGGGAATTAGGTATCACGACTATGCCACGGGAATCGTACCCATAGTTACGATGATTTAATTACGCGCCTAAAGCAAACTACGATGTTCAAATTATTTCCTAAACTATTTTGAGATTTATGTAAAAGGTCCGTGAGTTATGAAATTGATGTGGAAATCAAAGAATATTTAGCTCTGTCTAAACATATACGAATTAACCACTTTAGAGATGTTTACAACTTACTACTTGTGAGGCCCCGGAAAATTTTGCCAAGTAATTTAAGATTTCGTGGTGCCAAGGTAGGCTAATTATTTTATTTTGTGTGCAAATAAGGATTTATGATATAATGGATACCAATTGGATATGTTAATAAGCGTATAAGTCAAATTATAAGTGAATTGAGATCTAAGGAGAGGCCTAAGTCTAAGCCAAGATGGAAAATTTTATAATAGATTAAAGTTGTAAATGAGTGCGCACAAGACCTCACTTTGGACAATCATATCTCCAGATATATAAGGCGTTGTGTGATTTAAAACCTATCAAATTAAATCTCTTTGAGTCTAGTTTCCAACGCATCAAACCGTTCGTCATTTGGAGGTGTATACAGAAAGTTATGACCATTTTACTGGGAATGTATCATTAGCGCGGCCGCGCATATTGCATAGTATTCTGCCTCGTGAGCGCGGCCTTAGCGCGGGCGCGCTAGTAGCAGATCCCTAAATACAGCTAAGGACGGGAAAGGAGAGGATTTAAGTCATTTTTCAAGACTAGGGCATCCTCTCCATCACCCATCCGATCAAGGCTTCAATTACATACCTAAGGTGAGTTTTTAAGTGTGTTTTCATGGTGATTTCACCTCTCAATCACTAGTTACAACATGATTTTGATTGGATTTCATAGGATTTCTTCAAAATCTCAAGAACACCCCAAAGTTGTCTTTCAAGATTTGACCTACAAGAGGTAATATTTTACCCTTAGACTTACATATATGGAGTTATTATGGAATTATGAGTATAAACCAAGTATTGTAACTCATGGGATGGTGATTGGAAGCCATAGGTGCCTAACCTAGGTTGTTTTGGTGCTGTAGAGATTATGAGATGGGTTATTGAGGTATGATTCTTGGGTTAAATAGTATTATGTATACATGCATGTACAAATTAGGTTTGTGGGAAGATTGTTGAACATAAATAAGTAAAGATTGGGTTGGAGAAATGAAAGAAATCTTGTTAAAGAGATTTGAAATCAAGATGCTCAACTAGTGTTTGATAAAATTCTCAAATGAGCTAGAATTATGAATATCTTCCTTATTTGTGTTCAATTTTGTTATGTCTCCAAATAGATTGAAGTTGCTAGAATTTTCGGAATATCGTAGTAATTAAGGAAAGCTCAGGAAAGGTATGTAGGCTAAACTTTCTCTCTCGGAAGTGAATTCCATATTGTTTCGTAAGTTTAAGTGTGGTTTATTTACCAAAATTGTATGGCCTTGAGTCACATTTTAAATGGAAGTTAGTATACTTATTGGGTAAGAAGAACTCGATCTGCTTAATGCTCCTAGTTGCTCTTATGTGTACAAAATATCTTGATTGAATATGTCTTGTTGTTGATAGCCTATAAAGATGCTTGAAAAATGAAATAAGTGAATTGGGAATGTGTTAAAGATTATGTAATAGGCCTCGACCCGACAGTTATGAACTAACTTCAAATATAGAATTGCCTAAGAGCTCTTGTGCTCAATTCACACCCATAAGTGGCTATTTATCACTATTGCTTTGATTTATAAGTATATCCGGTGTGATTCGAGATACTACATATCTATGTGTTTAAACTGTGCAACGTCATTTCTGGGAAGGAGTATTGCAAAATAAAATGGTGTATTGTTGTTAATGATTTCAATGTGAGTTTTTATTGCTTGTTGGTGTGCCCCATTCCTTTGGGAAGAATCCTTTTTGTTTAAAGTTCCATTGCTAATAAACTTGAGGTGTATGGTTTCGGAAATACTCTATATGCCCATGATTCATGTTTCCTCTCATGTGTACTTGACATCTTGACTTGCATGGCTTGTTGTTAAAATTGATATCGATGTGAAACATGTGAAATATGAAATACGGCCACCGTGCCAGGAATAAAGAATCTTGTGAATGGCCAAATGAGCCAAGGAAATACTGTTGTTGTTGGTGACTGGAAAAACTAATTGAAATCTATAAAATGTGAAAGATATTGAGGTAAACATAATTGTATTCATGCTGTATTTGAATCCTTGTATTTATACTAAAATTGTGTACATTCCTCTTATTTGGGATGAACTTGGTAATATTTGTGAATTGGTAACGCCAACCCACACGACATATAGGGGAAGGTAGCCTAGCCGATCGGGCCGTGATCGGACGTCATGCCGCACACATGGTGGTATTGTGCTGGGAATCAAAAACTGGAAATTTAAAACTAGAAATCGTGATTGTGGTACATGTCTCCAAAGGGACGACCTAGCCGATCGGGCCGTGATCGGACTCCTGCTAACAAAGACGGTGGTATAACTCATATCGGTGCTAACAAAGACCGTGATCCAGTTGCTTTTTTGATTTAAGCATTTGATCCGTATCGTAATTACGGATCCGTGACAAAAATAATCGTTGAATTTGAACATAGTATGAGAATTTTATGGTCATTTTACTAAGAATTAGGTTGCCCGATTTTTCAGATTAATTATGATATTGTCACTGATGACATATTTAAAAATTTGCGCTATTTGCAAATATTGAAAGCAACATATCTCATTCATTATAAGGTCAAATTGAGTGATTCAAAAGCCTAACTTGACTAGAATTTCACAACGAATCCGTTGGAGGCATAAAAAGCAAGTTTCGGGATTGTTTGGCATAGAAACAAGGTAGAATAGCTGGCAAAAAAGTATATAAAATAAGGGTTTGTTTATTAGGTCATATTTTGAGTTGGTGAGCTCGAATTTGGGCGTTTTTGGAGGCGATTTTCATATAGGGATTGGGATAAGTATTCTCTACTCGGTTTTGGTTATATTTTATGAATTCATTTTTGTTTTTGTGATTTGATTAATTATTTCAAAGTGAAATTGAGGGAGTTAGGACTTGAGTTTTGCAGAGTTTTAGGTAGGGATTTGAGGGATCGAATGAAGTCCGATTTTAATAAATTTTATATGGTTAGAATCGGGAGAGGACGAGGTTTATTATTCTATTAATTTTGACTAATTTTGAGATGTGGGACTGGGGCCGGGTTTTGGCTGGTTTCGAATTTTTGGCCTATTTATATAGGTTTTATTGTGGAATTCGATTCTTTCATCTATGTTAATTGCATTATTTTGATTATGGATAGATTCGGAGCTCTTGGAGACCGAGTCAAGGGACTAGGACATCCCGGAGAAGGATTTCACGATGTTAAGGTACGTAACAGTTTTAGCTCTGGTCTAGAGGGTATAAACCGGAGAATTTGATATCATGTGATTGTTTGGAGATGATACCCATACTAGGTGACGGGCATGTGGGTATATACCTCGAGAGATTGAGACTTGGTCCGTCCCGTAGGGCCTCATGGCCATCATCTGTGTTATGTAATTACTTGTTGTTGAACTTATATGCCTTCATGTTAGAGATCATGCTTAGGCTTTATTCATGCTCACATTATTTGTACTCAATCATAAATTTTTTTGTACATGTTTATCTCAGTCTCTATTATTTGCTAATATGTTGTGATACTTGATGGGGGATGTGTCCCCTTATTTGTTGATGATGGTGAGGCTAGTGAGGTACATGATTGAGTGAAGTCGATGGCTTGGTTGTGAGGATATTAATACCATAGCGCGTGAGCTAATTGTGCGAGTCCAGGTATTGATACCATAGCATGTGAGTTGTCTGCGTAGCATGTGAGTTGACCATGCAGATCCAAGTATTGATATGATGGCACGTGAGTTGTCCGTGCTTAGCGCTTGGGCTTTAGGAGCCCCTCCGGAGTCTGTACACACCCCCAGTGAGCGCAGAGTGTTGAGTGTATTGAGTGTATTGAGTGTTGAGTGCTAAGTGCGAGTGCTGAGTGATGGAGTGGCATTGCTGTGAGGTTACATTTACTTTTTGCTATTTCTGCATTTATCTGTTAAATTTCTTTGGGGCATTTATTGAGTTATGGAATTTACCTGGTTATTTCTGTTTATTTTTTAAATTGTGAAAATAAATAATTGGACTGTTTTACTTAGCTCGTCATTACTGATCAGTTCCTTAGTTATTTCTGTTACTATTGAGTCGGTTGTACTCACACTACACCCTGTACTTTATGTGCAGATCCAGGTGAGTTAGAGCGCGTCGATCGTTGAGTTCAGTCTGACTATCTGTGGAGATTTCAAGGTAGCTGCTAGTGTCTGCAGGACCTTGTTAGTCCTTTTGTCATTTCCTTTTTTGGGCAGTTAGATAGTTTATATATCTTAGTTCATAGTTTTAGACACTCATGACTTAGTGACACCCTGATGTTTGGGGCTCGTTTCCGTATTTTATATTAATTATATTTAGAGTTCATTTAGTTTATGAGAAATTCAAATGTTGAAATATTTTATTAAATTCTTATAATCGATTTAATAGTAATATTTTGGGAAATAGGCTTTCCTTGTATCACGATACGCGCCATTACGACATGACTAGATTTTGGGTCGTGACAATTCTAGAGTATTATGGGAAGATAAGGTTCACTAGAATTTTTTTGAACATGTTCTAGAATATTTTCTAGAACCATCCTTAGAGAAGTATAAATCGGGGTGGTCTTAGGCATTTGTAATGAAGCCAATTTCTAGAAAGTCTTTTTCAATAACAAAGTTGTCCTTTTTAAAATTTCTCTTCTCTTTTCAAGCTTCCTCTTCTTTAGTTGAATCCTCCAATCTTAGTTAACGATCTTGGGCTAGCAGAAGGTCTATGAATAATACTTTTCTTCTGCTATTCTTTACATGGTATCAGAGCCATAGTTGGCTTCTAGATATATTTGCAAGGTCGGGTCAGTGGTTGATTCAACTGATTTCTCTAAATGGATTTGGGTGGTCGTGCTAATGGACTGAGGATGGAGTTATTGAACCAGTCCAACTACAAGGTATGGAAGACTTGTATGGAGTCATACCTTGTTGGTGAGGATTTGTGGGAAGTTGTCAATGGGAGTAACACAAGTCCTCCTGATGACGCACTGGAAAAAATCAATGCATGTAAGAATGTGGAAGCAGATTAATGCTAAGGCGGTGTTTATCCTAAAGAAATCCACCTCTCCTAATTATTTGATCATATTATAAGGTGTATATCAGCTCATGAAATATGGAGGACCATCGATCAGCTGTTTAACAAGAAGAAGTAAGCTCGACTCCAGATTTTGGAAAACGAGTTAGCTAACACCCTCAAGGTAATCTCTCTATCGCCGAGTATTTTTTGAAGGTTAATAATATGTGTTCCGAAATTTCTCTATTAAAACCGGACGAGGCTATCTCTGAAGCATGAATAAGAAGAATTATTATTCGTGGTTTAACGACAGAATATGTTCCCTTTGTTACATTGATTCAAGGATGGGTTCAACAACCATCTTTGGAAGAATTTGAGAATTTGGTGTCGTCACAAAAGCTACTAGCCAAACAGATGGTAGGTGTATCCATCAAAGAAGGAGAAAGAAATGCTCTTGTCGTCGATAAAAGGAAATTTAAAGGGAAATCAAGAGATAACATGCACTTTCGGTCCTCAAGTGGTTCAAGCTCGCCAGGAAACAAGGTGGAGTCTTCCAGTAATAGTAAAAAGCTTTTATAATGTTACCGTTGTGGAAAAGTTGGGTACATAAAAAGATATTGTCGAGACAAAGAGAGCAATATGGCTCAAACCAAAAAAGTTGCTAAAGAAGAAGAAAAAGAAGAAGACTGGGGAAAGTGCTTCGCAACAGAAACTCGAGCAATAAATACCATGGCTTCCATAAATTTTTAAAGAGACTGGATCGACGATTCAGGGTGTGGGCACCATCTCACTGGAGATTAATCCAAATTCTCCACCTTTTGCAAATACAACAGACATGATGTTATTGTTACAACAAATAATACAGTCCATAATGTGGAGAAGGAAGGCACTGTTGTGATCAATGAGAAGCAAAAAAGACACTATCACCCTTAACAATGTCTTTTATGTTCCAGATATGAAGAAAAAATTATTTTCAGTTGCAAAAGTTGTAGGTGCTGGAAACTATTTGCTATTTAGCCCACGTGATGTGAAGTTCCTCCGAAATATCAAGGTGCTCAAGGCAGATATCGTTCACTCTGGTAAGAGAGTTAATGATTTATATGTTTTATCTACCTCTAATTCATATATTGAGAATATGAGTAGCAATGATAATACACATCTTTGGCATGCTAGACTTGGACATCTAAGCATGGATAAATTAAAAGCCATGATAAAGTTGAATCTAGTAAAAGGTTTGCCTAACTTAAGAAATTTTGGTGGAGGAAAGGTTTGTGAAGGATGTCAATATGGAAAGGCACATCATCTTCCATTTGACAGATCCTTATCAAGGTGCAATGCCCCACTAGAACTTGTTCATAGTGACTTGATGGGGCCAACGATAACTCCTTCATATGCTAATTTTCATTGATGATTTACTAGATTCACTTAGGTTTATTTTGTGATGCACAAGTCAGAAGTTTTCAATAAGTATGTGAAGTTCAAAGAAACAGTTGAAGGCGAACTCAATTCCAGAATAAGGCGGTTGCGAACTGGTAATGGCAGAGAATTCACTTCAGATGAATTTCTATCCTATTATCGTCGGCATGTTATTAAAAGAGAACTTACATACACTGATACACCGTAACAAAATGGAGTGATTGAAAGGAAGATCCGATACTTAACTGAGACATGTAAGAGTTGGCTTCATGCCAACAATTTACCTAGAGCCTTGTGGGCTGAAGGTATTAAATGTGCAGCATAAGTGATTAACAGGATGCCACTTTCTCCAAACAATATGAAGTCTCCCTATGAATTAATGTTTGGAGAAAAGCCTAGCGTGAAACACCTCAGGGTTTTTGGATCTATTTGTTATGTTCACATTTCGAATTCTCAATGGAGCAAGTTAGATGCCAAGGCAAGAAAATGCATCTTTATCAGATATGATGAAAGAAAAAAGGGATGGAAATGCATGGATCCTAAATCTCATCTCTTTGTTGTCTCAAGGGATGTCATATTCGACGAAGTGTCTTTGTATTATGGAGCTTCATTGGATGGAGTGAGTTCAAAAACCTTAAATAATGGAGATTCAAGCTTTCCCATTGCAGGTGCTTCTCTAGATAATATGATTGCTGAAGAGTTAAGAGAAAGGGGGAGTCCTAGACCTCAACAACATGAAACTTAACAAGAAGATGATTCAAGTGGTTTAGGAAGGCTAAAAAGAACTATTATCAAGCCATCTCACTTCAGAGATGAAAATTTTGTCAGTGCGTATTCCTGTTTCTTTGCAGGACCAATTGATGATGAAGAACCTTCCTCATTCGAAGAAGCTAAAGGAGTAAAAGAGTGAGAACTTGCTATGGATGATGAAATGGAGGCTCTGACGAAAAATCAAACTTGGAGCCTTTTACCAAAGCCGAAGGATGTACAACCCATTTCTTGTAAATGGCTTTACAAAATCAAAAGAAGAGCAGATGGCAGCATAGATAGATATAAAGCAAGGCTGGTTGCTCGGGGATTTTCTCCCTATTTCCATATAAGAATGCTTTCTTATATGGAGAGCTTGACAAAGATATTTATATGGAGCAACCACCCGGGCATGTCTCTAACTTACATCCTGATTATGTCTGCAAACTTAAGAAGGACCTTTATGGCCTCAAGCAAGCTCCACGAGCATGGTATGGTAAAATTTCTCAGTATCTACATTTCTACGGCTATGATGCATCACACTCAGATCCTAGATTATTTGTTAAAATACAAGGAGACTTGCATATGGTTGTTCTTTTGTACGTGGATGATACGATAATAACAGGGAATAATGAAGATGAAGTTGCTAGGTTTCAAGATGAGCTTTCCATAAGATTTAACATCAAGAAGTTGAGAGAGCTACACCATTTTCCTGGCTTAGAGGTGACAAGCACGAACAAAGGTATCTTTGTCACTCAAGAAGGATATGCCAAGAAACTTGTTGACAGGTTTGGATTGAAGCAAAGAAAAACATGTTCTGCTCCTCTTGAGATACATACAAGGTTATGGCGGGACGAAGGCTCACTTCTTGCAGATCTTAAGCCTTTTCTGGCTCTTGTTGGAAGTCTCCTATATTTGACTATTACAAGGTCGGACATTGCCTTCTCGGTGGGATATGTAAGCGGATTTATGAAAAGGCCAAGAAAGCCTCACTTAGAAGCTGTAAAGAAGATTCTAAAGTATATCAACTCAACATCAGACATGGGCTTTTTCTTCTAGAAGAAGAATGATTTGGTGTTAGCTGGTTATACGGATGCTGATTTTGGTGGTGATTTGGATGATCGAAGATCTACATCAGGCTATATTTTTCTCTGTGGTGGAACAAGTGTTTCTTGGTATATCAAGAAGCAATACTCGGTTTCCTTGTCAACCATCGATTTGGAGTATAAAACAACTGCTCTTACTGCTCAAGAATGTGTATGCCTACAAAGACTTGTTGAAGACTTACATCTACCTATATCAAAGCCAATTGTGAATTTTGGAGATAATCAAAGTGCCATCAAGCTTGCAAATAATCCAGTATTCCATGCAAGAACTAAACACATTTAGGTGGAACATCACTTTATTCGGGAAAAGGTTCTTGATGGAACTATCAATACTTTAGAAGTGCAAAGTTAGGAGAATATTGCTGATATCCTCATCAAGTCACTTGCTAAAGCTTCATTTGAGTTCTTCCGTGACAAGCTTGGAGTAGTTTTAAAAAAATCACTTTAAGGGGGAGTGTGAGAAAAATGGAGTAATGTTGATCTTTTGGAAAAACATAGATTTCTCTAGAATGTCCTAGTGTAGTATACTTGATATTTATTTAGTAGACACGTCTAGATGTTATAGAATGTTGTGGGAAGATAAAGTTATCTCTTATGGACATCTAGATATTCTAGAGTAGTATGGGAAAATAAGGTTCATTAGAATTTTCTTTTACAAGTTCTAGAATATTATCTAGAACCATCCTTAGAGAAGTATAAATAGGGATGGTCTTAGGCATTTGTAACGAAGCCAATTTCAAGAAAGTCTTTTTCAATAACAAAGTTCTCCTTTTAAAAATCTCTCTTCTCTTTTCAAGCTTCCTCTTCTTTAGTTAAATCCTCCAATCTTAGTTAACGATCTTGGGCTAGCAGAAGGTCTCCCAATAATACTCTTCTTCTGCTATTCTTTACACTGACTACTGGCATCAATCCGTGTTGAATAGCAAAGAAATTAACACAGAAAACTTCCAAAGAAATTTGGGATCGTTTGGAAGAACAGTAATATGAACCTTATGGCGCAAAGTTGTATAAGTGGACAGAGATGCTGCGAGATTTAAATCAAGGAACTATGGGAGTAAAACAATATTGTAATCGTGCCCAACTGATATGGAGTGAATTTGGAAACCTGATATAGGACCGCAATTGCCCCTACTCACAACATGATCTGTTGATTCACTTTCTTCTTGGTATGGATAATCAGAACTAGAGAACTAGAATTAGGATTTTATCCACGAAGCCTTTGCCAACAATTCATGAGGTCACTGATCGTTTCATTGCAGATGCACAACTAAGTTCCGCTGCTCGAAGATTGTTGGGAAACCAATTGTAGGTGAAAGATCCTTATACAAAAAATTATAGATATATAGTTGGTGAAAAATATCAATACGAGTAGGTGAAAGGTGGTGTAAAAGGGTGTCAGTTCAATCATATAAAAAACAAGAGTTTATGCTTGTAACGACCCGATCGGTCATTTTGAACTTTTGCACTTTGATCGCTAGTTCCCAGGCATGACTTGCCCCGTGTAACGTATTATGACTGATGTAGATTGTTGTTTTTGGTTTTCAGGAAAAATCAGAATGAATTTGAAGAAACAGTCTCAGTTGAAAGCTTTGAATTTGAAAGGTTTGACCAAGAGTTGACTTGTTTGTATATGATCTCGGATCGGAATTTTTATGATTTGGTTAGCTCCGTTAGGTGATTTATGACTTAAGAGCGCGATCAGAATGCATTTTGGAAGTCTGTGAAAGGATTTGGCTCGAATTGGCAAAGTTAGTATTTTGGCGAATTCTGGTTGATATGTGAGATTTTGATCCGAGGGTTGGAATGGAATTTCGAGAGTTTCTGTAGCTTTGTTATGTCATTTATGATGTATGTGCAAAATTTCAGGTTATTCGGACATCATTTGGTCGGGTTTTTGATCGAAAGTGTATTTCGGAAGTTTTTGGAAACTTAGGCTTGAATTCGATGAGTTTTGGGTAATTTGATGTTGTTTGAGGTGTTTTGATGATTGGAACAGGTTTGAATGATGTTATGAATTATGTTGGCATGTTTGGTCGGGGTCCCATGAGGCTTGGATAAGTTTTGGAAGATTTTGCCGTTTTGAGCATAAGCATGTAATGATCCAAAGGTCCATTTTTAGTTCTAGTGATCAAAATTTGATTTCGAGACTTCCGAAATTTTGATAATGAATTATAGGAGTGATCTGGAAATTTTGGTCTAATTTCATCAAGTCGCGATTGGGTTTTTCACGTGAATCATATGTTAATTGTTTAATGAGTAAAATGGGTATCGCACAAAGA
This sequence comes from Nicotiana sylvestris, assembly GCF_000393655.2. Lineage (NCBI taxonomy): Eukaryota > Viridiplantae > Streptophyta > Magnoliopsida > Solanales > Solanaceae > Nicotiana > Nicotiana sylvestris. The sequence goes on from NC_091058.1 coordinate 64,404,566, forward strand.
ATACAAGCTCCAAATTGAGTTTCGATTGAAGGACTATGTTCATATCATTATTTGTGACTCATAGGAACAAGAATCATTGAATTAATGAGTAAAATTATTTTCTGAAAATATTTAAGGAAAATGGAAATAAAATTTGATTAGAAAGTGATGATATCGGGCCCGTATTTTGGTTCCGGCACCCGGTACAGGTCTTATATATAGTTTAGGCACTTTTTGCAAAGTTTGGTTGAAAACGGACGTCGTTTGACGTGTTTCGGACTTAAAATGGAAAATTTGATGTTTTATGAAATTTGAAAGAATTCTTGGATTTTAAAGCTTAATTCACGGTATATGACGTTATTTTGGCAATTTGATTGCACGGTTAAGTTCGTAGGATGTTGTTGAGTTAGTGTATGTGTTTGGTTAGGATCCCCGAGGGCTCGGGAGTATTTCGGAGGTGTCTCGGAGTGATTTCGGACTTAGGAAAAATTGCAGAAAATTGCAGAAACAGTACCGTGTAAGGTAAAAACGTATGAACATTACCCCCAAAAATTCCTAGACAGTGTATAATTCGGGCAGTCCGAGAGTTTTCTCATTTTTTGAGCTATGGAGCTCGGATTGAAGCGATTTTCCAAGCGATTTTCACCATATGGATTGGGGAGTGTTCTATATCCAAAAGTGATTATATTTAATGATTTCATGGTTATTTTCATCATGAATTAGTGAATCAAATGGAAAAAATTGGAGAAAATTGTAAACCTTTGAAAAAAGGAAAATTCTAGATTTGGAAGCCGAATTGTTGTCGGATTTTGGTAAAATTTGTATGGTTGGACTCGTAGTTAGATGGGGTTTCATATTTTGTAACTTTTGCAGGGTTCCGAGATGTGGTCCCCACGAGCGAATTTTGAGTGTAATTTCAGATTTTTGATGGAAAATGTAGAATTCCATATGGAATTAATTCCTATAATTTTTATTAACTGAATTGAATCATTATGGCCAGATTCGAGGCATTCAGAGGTCAATTCGAGGGGCAAAGGCATCGCGAGCTAGAGAATTAGCCGGTTCGAGGTGAGTAATGATTGTAAATGATGTCCTGAGGGTTTGAAACCCCGGGTTGCACATTGTAGTGCTATATTGAGGTGAGACACGCGCTGGATGATGAGTGCAGGGTCCTTTACTACTGGGGATTGTGACTTGGTCCATCCCGTATTGATGATTTTACTGCATATTTGATTGAAACTGATTTGTTATCATAATGATTTGGGCTGATTGCCGTATTTGGGCTTCATGCCAATTATTTGAACCCTTCGGGGATTTTTTATCACTATTTCCTCACTATTTTGACTTATATTTAAACTTAGTCCAGTTGATGATTATTGTTTTACAAACTCAGCCACTTTTATATAGATTTGAAACTCAAATGATATTTCTAAATGATATTTTGGACTGAGAACTACTGTTTTACAAATGCCTAAGGGGCTTGTGATGATTTTCGGACTGAGTGAGGTCGAGGGCCATATGTGAGGATATGCTAAGTGATATGAGGCCGAGGCCCTGAGATACTTTATATGCCACGCGGTGGCTTGAGTGATGTGAGGATATGCTGAGTGATGATGCCACGAGGTGGCTTGATATAGCGCTTGGGCCGTAAGGGGCCCCTCCGGAGTCTGCACACCCACAGTGAGCGCGGGTACCCATTATTCTGAGTGATTGATACTATGCCCGAGGGGGTGATATGAGTGATTGTGAGGTAGCCCGAGGGGCTGATACTATTTTGAGAGTGAGCCTGAGGGGCTGTTACTGTTCTGATATTGAGCCCGAGGGGCTGGCACTGTTCTGATATTGAGCCGGAGGAGCTGGTTCTGTTGATATTATGCTCAAGGGGCGGTTTGTTGTACATGTTTTGCTCGAGGGGCTGTTTACATTTCTATCATTTTTGTTACTCACTTGTAAACTACTTGCTTTACTTGTTGGAAAAAAGGGATTTTCACTTGATTTCTCACTGCTTTACTGTTCAAAGTGATTTTTCTGCTTCAGTATGGAATGCCTTGTGTTTTTGCGTGATTTCTTGCCTTCAGTCTTTATTTATTATTATTACTCACTGAGTCGGAGTACTCACATTACTCCCTGCACCTTGTTGCAGATTTAGGTATGTTTTGGATGATCGGAGGCAGAGTCATTAGGGTTTAGCAAGGTAGCTGCCGGCGTTCGCAACACTGCTTTTCTCTCTCCTTATTTCATTAGTCTGTATTTGTACACTCCATGCTTTCAGTTGTATTTATACCCTAGTAGATTCTCGTGACTTGTGGCACCCCGGTTAGGGCTGTGTCGGGCTGGGTTTCCGCATTTTATCTATATTTTCTGCTATTTGGTATTATTAAACCATGTTGTACTATAATTGTGTTAAATAATTGTTTAAAAGGATGAATTGGGTTAGACTGGCTGGCCTTGTCTTCACGAGAGGCGCCATCACGACGAGGTTCGGGATTTGGGTCGTGACAAGTTGGTATCAGAGCCTAGGTTACATAGGTCTCACGAGTCATGAGCAGGTTTAGTAGAGTCTCACGGATCGGTATGGAGACGTCTGTATTTATCTTCGAGAGGCTGCAGAACCTTTAGGAAAAATTCACATTTTGAATTCTTATCATGCGTCCTAGATTTTGCTTGAAAAGTAATTCTTGAAATTCCTTCCACGTGTTTGCATGCGCGCATGAGCGCTCAATATCAATTATGCCTTGATGGCTTGTGATTCCCCAATCGAGGGGTGAGATGTGATCTCTGTAAGTTGATGTTGGGCCAGTCTGAAGGACTTGAGGCCAGATTTTTGGCTATGGCTTGAGCACCGAGGTGATGATTGTATGAGCAAGTATTTTTGAACGTGTATGTTCGGTATTATCCCTATTAGTGGAAGTGACAGCTGGATAACTATGTGATGAGTATGTTGGTACTGTGAGATGTATCTACATGATTTCAAAGCGACGAGAAGGTCTGCTAGAGGATAGAAGAACTATTAGGTGCTTGAATTCTATCTTAATTCGAGGTATAGCCCCGAGTTATGGGTGTGTGAAGGATCTTTTCATGTTTCCCAGTTGTGAGTGAAGTAAATTTCATGTTGCGGTATGAGTTCATAATCAAGAAGACTAAGTGACTGCATACAGTTTATGACGGTGGAAGGTATACATAAATGTTAGTTAGAGGCAAAGCAGGTAGGTGGCCTCCTACGAAATGTTCTGAGGTGGTACGATCCTTATGTGTCTGTTAGAAGATCTCATTTGTGAGTGAAAGATATATGTTGCATTTTAAATTGGGTTGCTTAGAGAGTGGGTGTAACTGTTGCGAGAGTGGAATGCAAGATTTACAGAAGAGTTAAAATTCTAGATGATCTATGTTTTCACAAGCTTATAAAAGATTTGAGTTTAATCTCACTATGGTATCATGGCATAAATAGAGTATAAACGATATAAGTTATTGAGTGTGTATTTATCTATGGCTTCGGGCCAAGTGGGGGAGTCTGCTATTGATTAGGCGATTGCACAGTTGGGTGCTATGTTGGTTCCAGTTTGAGGCGTGCTAGTGAATCGGTTATGGCTTGCGGAAATTGAGACCGAGGATGGCTCGAGTAAAGGAAAATTTTGACAAAGGTTATATTATGCTTCATAGTGTAAAAAGAATCACGGAATGTCTAGAGTGTTGTTGGTAAAGAATGTTCGGCGTATAGAGTAGGAAGTTGCTTGGTTGTATTGGGATGAGGATTTTATTTTGCGGTATCGGAGTGCCAATGAGGCACGAGTGGTTCTGTTCGTTAGGTCAGGTAAGTTGCAGTTTGAATAAGAGTGAATGACTTTCGAGAATGGTTCTAATGTGTTCAAGATTCTACAGGGAACAATCGGGTATCTTAAGGTTGTGTAATGTGGTTAGAGACTGTGTTTTCATTGGAAGAGGTGAAGACTTGTGGTGTTTTTATGTTAATTATGGGATTCTATGTATCAATATCAGAAAAGTAAAGGTAACAGACTTATATTCGCAGGAAGTTCTTCAGAGTAAAGTATTCTGGAATGGGGTATATCTGGAAATATTTGAGAGAGTATTCAGCGGCTTATGGGTCTTAGACAATGTGGTCTTGTGCTTGGGTCTCATGTGGTGAGCCTGGGTTGAGGAATTATGGTGCTACAGCAAGAGAGAATATCAAGTTGAAAATGAATCAGAAGGAAATTTAGATAGATGGAATAGTTTGATAGTAGATCGAATCGGTATGGTAAGTGTGAGCACGTGATTTTTGCCTCACAAGAACTACTCCAAAAGAAATCACAAATAATTGTTTTCTTAGTGTGCAATTTTTAGAATTTATGAGGCATTTATTAATTATTTGTGTTGTGTCCGTAAATGTTTACTTTGTCATAGTTAAATGAAAAAAAATACATGTTGCATGCTAGGATTTAATTATGCATTTAAGAATTAAAAGGGAAAATCACAAAAAATATGCATTTATCTTATTTTTCGTCATTTAAATGTGTCATTGTGTGATTAATATTTTGTCCTGTGTGTTAATGGTTATTAAAGGGTGATTAATATTTTTTGTAAGATTAATTTTGATTTTTATAATTTTTAAATAGAAATTTAATAATTAGGAATTTAATTAGAAAATGAAAAGAGTGGGGAATAATAGAAAAAAACGGACCTAGGCCTAGAATTTTTAAACAAAAATCAGGTCCAAACACTCAAAGGACCCGGTCCATTTCAACCAGTCCCATACAGGACTCGAACGACATCGTTTCTGAATTTCTAATCTGGGTCGTTGATTCATTTCAATCAAACGATCCAGTTCAGCCCCTGCATAAATGAAACGACGACGTTTTAGGTAACCAGATCTGAAACGTTAATCCATCTTGATCCAACAGCCTCAAGAACTCACCCAAACCCAATCCATTTCACCCCCGGGCTGACCCCTTTCCCCCAACATAAACCAAATATTTTAGGGGTATTTTGGGAATGAAACAGTGAGAGTAATATGATAGTATTAGTGTGCTAATAGTGGAATGTTAATGGCTATAATCTAATAGGATAATGGGAGACAAAGGGAGTTGGGAGTGCTGAAAATAAGGGAAAAAGTATCTTTAGTGGCTGATTTATTAGAAAATCAGCCTTAGTGTTATTTGAGTGGAGATTTCCTGATTTTTAAAAGAGAAAAAGTGTCCAGGCAGCATTAGAGGGCAAAGTTATATAAGAGAGGAGTTGGGACTGATTTAAAGGGGGGAGAGACACAAGGAAAAACCAAAAAAAAAAGGAAGAGGGACACAAGTAAAAACCAGAGAGAGAACAGAAGGGAGAGAACAGAAAAGAAGAAAGAGAAGAAAGAAAATCTAAAACAAGAAGAAGATAGAAAGAAAGAAAAATCAGAAACAGTAAAAAAGAATTCTACATTAGAAACTAGTATTGAGGCTGATTTTCTGAAATTAAGAGCTTTTCAGTTTCCTTTTTTTTAAAGTCTTAAAATCAGAAATACTGTTTTCCTTGAATCTGTCCAGATTTATTTGATCTTATTGTTCAGTTAAAATCTGAAATTTCTTTAGAATTCTACATCAGTTAAAATTGCTGCTGCTACTGCTGAAATTTGCCTCTTTTACCCTCATTTCCAGGTATATATCTTTAGATTCATGTTGTGGAAAGCTTCAACTTTGCCAAATAAATGAAGTTTGGAATTATACTCATTTAAGTCTATTAGTTTAAATTTCAGTTTTGTTTCAGTTGGTTAACATAGTAGTATGCTTGACATGAGGACTATTAGTTAATCGTTTTCTTTTGAAGTTCGTATAAGCTTTGTAATAATGTTGTCTATTTCAGAATCTCATTAAATATAGTTATATTTGAATTGTCAAAATAGGGAACATGGCAGAAAGCTGGCCATTAATTAAATTTTGTGATCTTGTTGATCAATTATAAGATAGTATGGAAATATTCAAGGGATCACATTACTAGCGTACCTCGTCAAATATTTGATTTTTGTTTAAAGTCAAATAATGCAAGTTGAATTTTGTTCATGTATGGTGTGATAATGGTTATGTGTATAACCAATAGGTGAAAGATGAATTGATATAATCCGTTATGTTTACGATATTTGAATATTACGGATGGTTCAGATGTATAATTACGATACATGTAATATCATTTTATTAAATCGATTTGTATATTAGTTCTCTTTCTTAATAACAAATGACCTACTTATTTAGGATTATAATTAGTTCATTTCTAAAAATAGTACATAAAATCATGACAACGATTTGCAAAAAAATATAGATTTAGTATTTGTAGATGGCTTGAATAAGCCAAGAGAAAATTGGTTTAATTTTTATCTATCCAAAATTCAATCGTTGTAAGCGAATTAACCGAATAATTTGACCATTGGACTAAAATTAGTTGCTAAGAAGGTCAGATTTAGAAATATAAAAATGTAACAAAAAACGTACAAATAGGGATCGCTCCAAATAGAATAATGAAATTTCTTCAAAAATATTAGTTTGTTTATCCAATTACTTCTTTCCGATTTGTGCATGTAATCCGCCCTTTTTGGGTATATTGATACGGTATTAACTAATAAAGTGGTAAAACGTAGTTTCACGTTATTTATTTTTCATATCATTAACTCTTTAAATTCGAATAGTATTTGAGAGACATAACTCATACGGGTAATAAACATTTGTAGAGAATTTATATTACCAGTAAAAATATTTTGCATAATTAGGGATGCGTTCGCGTGACCTGATTATACTTCTAAAGGCAATTCGGATTATGCGTTCGCGCAACTTCGAGCAAATCTCTATAAAAAAGGGGTTCTTCGGGATGTTAAAATAATTTCATATAATCCGAGATGTGCAGTTCACTGTTTAATCATACAAGGGCGACGATGTTCTTAATTCTATTTTAAATTTCGAACATATGATTTTTTATAATAAAAATATACAAAAAATAATATTGTCAATCTTATTGTGTACACGTATGCGTGACACGATTCTTCATGTTTATAAACAATATATAACACGAATATACGTACGCGTGATTCGTTTAAAGGTCTATAATTATAAATAATTTAAGGCGGTAACGGAATTATATAACAACAGAAAATATATTTAGTAAATCAAGATAATTAAGCCAAGTATAAAAATGGTTAAGCGACCGTGCTAGAACCACGGAATTCGGGAATGCCTAACACTTTCTCCCGAATTAACAGAATTCCTTACTCGGATTTCTGGTTCGCAGAATAACAAACAGAGTCATATTCTCCTCGATTCAGGGATTAAAACCGGTGACTTGGGACGCCTTAAAATTCCCAGGTGGCGACTCTGAAAAAAACAAACAAATTTCGTTTCGACTGTCCTTTAATTGGAGAAAACTCCTTTGCACCCTCGCCGGGGGCGGAAAGAGGAGGTGTGACAGCTCTGGCGACTCTGCTGGGGAACAACTCAGAACCACTGGTTCAGGGTTTAAGAATTCGAGCTTAAAATAACTATTTATAGCTGGCTTTGTTTATCATCTGATTTTTACATGTTTATGCTTAATGTGCTAAATGATGCTTTTACCGCTTTAATATTATTTGAATTGTGTATATAAAATTGTTACGAAAACCTTCCTTCTTTCTGAGTCTTCTGAATATATGGTGCACACGTGCGCGTGGCCCACCTTTCTGTTAAAGTCATACCAAATAAGACGAAGTTGGGACAAGTAACTAGGCCGAGTAGACTTTAGTGCTCCCGGTACGTTGCCCCCACTCCGGCTCAAACTGTCCGTTTGGGTAAGCCGGGTCTAGAACAATCTGCCTCAGGTTTTTCACTTAGAATAACTCAGCCATATACCGGATCCCTAGTAGGAACGTCTATTTGCATCATGTACATTTGACCTTGGAGACTCAACACAGGGGTTGGGTCTGTCTAGGACAGGTGAACCCGAAATGAAAAGACCATCCTGATGCATCCTACTTGCTACTTGTGCATTCATTTGCCTCGGATTTGCTTGTTGACCAGCTTAATTGGAAAAAAAAATCATTGTGAGAGCCGAGGAATAAAATGGGTTGTTTTAGAAAATTCCCAAAAATAGTTTTAAGTTTTGAAAAAAAAAAGTGTTAAATGATTTTTTTTTATTTATGAGTGTCTGTTTTCAAAATGAGTCTTGATTTTTGTTAAAATTAATCGCAGACACAAAATGAGCACTACCCAAAACCCACCGTCTGCAAATGCAGATGAGTTTCTATTTCGGCTTCAGATGTGGTGGCATGATTTAGGAGAAGATGGTCAAAAATGGGTCATTAAACATTTGGGAACTCTCACAGATATTATGAAAGTTAAACCACATGATGATTTGATTGCGGCATTAGTAACTTTCTGGGACCCTGTTCACAATGTTTTTCGCTTCTCTGATTTTGAGCTTACTCCTACATTAGAAGAGATAGCTGGATATGCCGGTTTTGATGGAGATTTAAGAAACCAAAGTCTTATATTCCCAAAAGCTCCCTAAGTGCATCGATTCTTTGGGCTCCTGAACATCAGTAATCAAATCAGAAAAAGCAACGTTATCAACGGGTGTTGTTCTTTCAACTTCCTACATTCAAGGTTCGGAAAGCCAGATGGATTTGAAATTCATGAGAATGGCCTTACTAACAAGCAGAACAAAGACACATGGCAGATTCACCGTCGCTTCGCCTTCATGGTGGCTTTTCTAGGAATCATGGTCTTCCCAAACAAAGAACGAACAATTGATATTCGCACAGCGAAAGTCGTACAGGTCCTCACTACCAAGGAAAATCACACCCTTGCCCTGATCGTTCTCTCAGACATTTATCGGGCGTTGACCTTATGTAAATCAGGGGCAAAGATCTTCGAAGGGTGCAAAATTTTGTTGCAAATGTGGATGATTGAACATCTCCAACATCACCCCAAGTTCATACAGTATGGTCCAAGCCATGATAATTTCATCGAGAGTTATGAAGAAAGAGTAAAAGACTATAAGTCACCAGAAAGGGTCGAAGCCTGGGTATTTCATCTAAGATCTTTAACGGCAAGTCGAATCGAGTGGACTTTGGGATGGCTCCCGGTAAGGGAAGTGATACACATGTCAACCTCAAATAGTTATTTACTACTATTGGGATTGAGAAGCATCCAGCCATATGCGCCACAAAGAGTTTTAAGACAACTAGGGAGATACCAAGTAGTTCCTGATGATGAAGATTTGAGTATGCAAGTAATCGAGTTACACCCTGAAGCCACTCTTCCCGAGGCTTTAATTCAGCAAATGTGGAATGGATGTCGATACTTGAAAGATGATACTCAAGTTCCAGACACTACAAAGGGCGAGATAAATCCAGGATATGCAAGGTGGTTTGAGAAACGGTCCCGCGTGGATGATGCACCAGAACCTGATCTAAAAAGGCCAACAAAAAGACCACATGTTCAAACCTTTAACGACAAAATCCAAGAGCGGTTTATTTGGGGAGAAAAGGAAAAAGGGTACAAAGCAACTATCCATGCCTTAAAAGAAAATTTGAGGAGCCTCAGTTTGGAGAAAGATTTGCAAGCACAAGAAGCAGAAGGCGAGAAGAAGAGTCTGGCTTGTGAGAATAAAAATCTTCACACTCAATTTCAAAAAATGAAGAAAGCTTCTGAAACACCAATGAGGAGTTGGAAGGATCAAAAAATCATCGCCAATCTTTTTGAAAAAATGCAAGATTATGATTCCATTTTTGCAAAAACCGAAAAGGCGTTGAGCAAAGCTAAAGAAAGAATCCAACAATTAAACGAAGAGGCCAGATCTAATAAGGAACGCCAAGTAAGGCAATCCAAAGAAGACAGGACACAATTTAAGAAGGAGAAAGACCGTTGGATACATTCAGAAGCCCAACTTTATGCACAACTGGAAGAAGCGAGAAGATACAACAGAGAACATCAACATGCAGACATCGACAGAGAAAGAGCACAGGCAAGACTCGATCAGGCCAGACTCCGAGCTCAATTAGAGTCAGCTTTAGATCGTGAAGACCGTATCAGAGATATAGCCACCACTCGCCAATAAAAACTGCAAAATCAAGACCATCGTCTCCAATATTTCAGGGCACAAATCCATGATTTAGCGGTTTACACCTCTCAAAGTTATGTAAACTGCCAAGGGATGGATTATGAAAGATTTATAGAGAACGCACCTATTTTTGCCCGTCATCTGGGAATGGAGTTAGAAAGAATGTATCGTACGCTGGGAGGTCATCCAGGTCAAACCCCACCATGAGCAGATGATCCAATGATTGAAAACAAAAGTGGGGAGTGAAGCATGTTCACAACTATTGAGAGTTATGTCTTTTGTTTGATTTGGGTTTGTGTCGAGTTTTAAACCATTTTTATAATGTTTTTTTTCAAATGTAATGTCTATTCCATCTTTGTAAAATAAATAAAATTGTTGACAATTGCTTTACGTACGAACTACGCAAGGTCTGATTCATGCGGGGGCATGATACGTAGGCAATCTCTATAAGATTCGACCACATCCACAATTATAAAAATAAAATAAGAGTGAGTGACAATAAAAAGAAAGGTCAAGAAAAGTTGGGATGATACAAGCAGCCGAGCAAATGCATAATAGAAAAGGGTTATTTGTCTAGGAACATTGCATCTCAACGTGTAATTATATATGTGTTAAACTCTCAAAACTAACAAGTTTGCTCATTTCCAGAATTCAAGCAGTTAGTTTTTCTAAGAGATACTGGCATATTATCATTATCACACCAGATCAAAAGGACCGATACCCGAAAGTATGTCTATTCCGGATGTCGACACAGGTATTGAGATAGAGGAGATGGACGTTGGCAAATGAAAGAAGAAATGCTTAAACTCAAGCAGCAAATGGCTGAGATGTACCGAGCCTGGTCTACAGGGCAATCACCCCCATCTTACCCAGCTAACCCTGCTCCATCACTAGCCCAAGCTCAGGATAATCTTACCACTGAACTATCCCCAAATTTCCCCATCTACTAACACTACCGAGGCACCATCTCTCAGACACCGCAGTCTCCACCTCCGAAACCAGTTCCATACCATCCTCCACCAGTGACTCCTGTCTTCGTAGCATCTCCCCCGGCTACATTCCACAAATCTCCTAGTGAGCCTATACTCCAGGCCCAGGACAATCAATACTACCCCCCGGATCCTACCTTAAAAGCCTCCGAAATCCATTCAACTACTCCTCGTTTTGACCTCCCAACCGAAATTGACAAGCCAGCCAAAAATGCTGAACATGAAGAGATGTTCAGGAAGGTCAAAAGCCTAGAACAATCGTTACGAGACATGCGAGGGCTGGGAGGGCAAGTCAGTGTAGCCTACAAGGATTTGTGTTTGTTCCCAAATGTACAATTACTAGTTGGTTTCAAGATGCCCAAATTTGACCTATACAACGGGCACGGCGATCCAGTAGCCCACTTGAGGGGATTCTGCAGTAAGATGCGAGGAGCTGGGGGAAAAGACGAATTATTGATGGCTTACTTCAGTCAAAGTTTGAGCGGATCAGCTTTGGAGTGGTATACACGCCAGGACCATGGGAGATGGTATACCTGGGATGACCTGGCACAGGCATTTGCTTACCACTTCCAGTACAATCTGGAAATCATCCCAGATCGACTATCTTTGACAAAATTTGAGAAAAAGCATAATGAAAGTTTTAGAGAGTATGGTTTCCGGTGGAGGGAATAGGCAGCAAGGGTGGATCCTCCTATGAAGGAAAGTGAAATGGTAGACTATTTCCTACAAGCCCTGGAGCCAACTTACTATGCCCATTTGGTTTCGGCGGTAGGAAAATCATTCAACGAAGTAGTGAAGATGGGAGGTATGGTGGAAGAAGGCCTCAAGACAAATAAAATCATGAGCTATTCGGCTATTAAGTCGACTACTCAAGCTATTCAAGGCGGGGTAGGAGGAATCAGAAGAAAGAAAAGGGAGGAATCAGCGGTGGTGGATTCAGGAACTTGGTCAGGATCCGGAGGTTCACCTCGTTACTATAATCAACATAGATCCCACCAACCAACTTACCACCCCAATTCACCCCAACACTACTATCACCCGTCGGAACCTCATTTTTTCGTCAATCATGCACAAGCATACAATCAACCACCTGCCCACGCTCATTGGCATGCCCCTGTCATACCAAGTACTTACCCACAAACCTACCCCGGACCCGGTTTCAGGCCTAGTCAAGCATTTAGGGGAGAAAGGGGACAGAAAAAGAAAACCTTTACTCCATTGGGTGAATCCTACACTAGTGTGTTCCACAGGTTAAGACAGCTAGACATGCTACGGCCAATACAATCTAAGCTGCCCAATCCTCCTCCAAAGAATCTGGACTACACCATAAGCTGTGAGTATTGTTCTGGTACACCAGACCATGATGCAGAAAAGTGCTGGCATTTGAAGAATGCAATACAGGAGCTGATTAATACTAACAAAATTGAAGTTCAAACCCCCGAAGCTCCCAATATCAACAAAAATCCAATGCCAACCCATCAGGAGGCCAATATGATAGAAATAGTACGGGCTGATGGGGAAACAAAGAAGCCATCGCAAACCGTCATGATGATTAGGTCTCATGAAGCCAAGCCAGATGAGCAGTTAACAGAGGAGAAGTCGGTACCTAAGCAGAACAAAAAGGGTGATGAACCATCTGTGGTATTTGAGAAGGGATCTTCAAGCAAAGTTGCTACAAAGCGGGAAGGATTAAAAGTGATTGTACCAGGGATCGCCAGCAAACCCATTGTAGTCATGGAAGGAGCCCGTATAGAGCGGGTTATTATCAAGCCGGTAACCCAGTTACCAGTGATCAACAACAAGGCCATTCCATGGAACTATGAACGGGTGACTGTAATGTACAAAGGAAAAGAAGTCAAGGAAGAAGTCTGTGAGGTACAAGGCTTGACTCGTTCGGGAAGATGTTTCACTCCCGAAGAGTTAAGAAAAACTAAAAATCCAACACCAATGAAGAAAGCTGTTACGGAAGAAGAAGCGGAAGAATTTTTGAGAAAAATGAAACTCCATGACTATTCTGTTGTGGATCAATTGAAGAAGACGCCCGCTCAAATTTCATTATTGTCATTACTGATCCATTCAGAGGAGCGCCGTCAAGCTTTGATGAAAATCCTGAATGAAGCACACGTTCCTGATAAGATCTCCATGAATCATTTGGGAAAAATAGCCAACAGAATCTTTGAAGCAAACAGAATCACATTTTCTGACGATGAACTGCCTATGATAGGTACTGAGCATAACAGAACTCTTTACCTCACATTGAAATGTGAAAACTCCGTAGTAACCCGGGTATTGGTTGACAACGGGTCAAGCGCAAATATATGCCCTCTCTCCACTCTGGGCAAGTTGAAAATCAAAGAGGAGAGAATCCAGAAGAATAGTATTTGCGTACAGGGGTTTGACGGTGGAAGCGGAGATTCATTTGGCGACATAGTGCTGGAGTTGACAATAGGGCCAGTTGAATTCACAATGGAGTTTCAAGTGCTAGACATAACTGTTTCTTATAATTTGCTATTGGGTCGACCATGGATCCATGCTGCTAAAGCAGTCCCGTCAACACTACACCAGGCGGTCAAGTTTGAATGGGATCAACAGGAAATAGTTGTGCATGGGGAGGACAGTTTAAATGCTCACAGCGGTGCCATTGTACCGGTCGAGGGAATAGAAAATGACCAGGGACCATGAGTTTACCAAGTGTCCGACACAGTGTCGGTAGAGAAAATTCCAGAGGGGAAGTACCTTCCGAATCCAAAGATAACCTCTGCATCAGTCATGGTAGCCTATGAAATGTTAAAAAATGGTTTTATACACGGCAAAGGTTTGGGATCATCTTTGCAAGGAATTATACAACCAGTATCTCTCCCCGAGAACTGGGGAACATTTGGTTTGGGATTCACACCCACTGTCACAGACGTGAGAAAGGCCAGAAAGCTGAAACAAAAGGCATGGGTTCTTCCAAAACCAGTCCCACATCTATCAAAGTCTTTTGTCAAGATCGGTGCTAAAAATCACCCGATAACAACAATTCCTAAATCCCTGGTCGATCCTGAGGAGGAATTAATTGAAAGATTCGAGAAATTGTTTGATGATGTGAATATGGTGGAAAGCGGGGAAGGTTCTAGCAACGCAGAAGTTCAATTCGTTGGGCCAGAAACAAAGCTTAATAATTGGAAAACCACTCTTCTCCCTATTCGAAAGGAGTCTTGGTAGTTTATTTTGATTTTCCTTCAGTTTGTTTGGGTTACCTCAGGGTTGTAATCCCAATACTTATTTTACAGTTTATTTGAAGTGTGAAAACCTTGTTATCTTTCATCAATCCAATAAAATACAGTTTCCTTTTCATTATCATTCCTGATAGTTTTCTTTTCTTTTTCTTCTTTTTTCTGTACAGTTCTTTTTACGCTGGCTCTAGTGATATGGCATGCATGAGGAATCCTCAGCCCAGTCTTAAAAATCAATCTGATTCCGAAATAATAATTCAAGAAGTATATTGTGATTATGAATCAGAATATGATGAGGATGAGGCTTTCGAAGAGATTAGTAAAGAGTTAATTCATTTTTAGGAAAAAACCAAACCTAACCTGAGTGATACCGAAGACATCAACATAGGGGACACGAATAATATCCAAGAAACTAAAATAAGTGTCCATCTTAAACCAGAGATCCGAGAAGAGTTAATTAAAGCACTCATAGAATTCAAAGATGTTTTTGTATGGTCATATGACGACATGCCAGGTTTGAGCACTGATTTAGTGGTTCACAAATTACCCACTGATCCAATGGTGCCTCCTGTCAAGCAAAAGTTGAAAAAGTTCAAGCCTGATATGAGTGTGAGAATTAAAGAAGAAATCACCAAACAGTTGGAGGCAAAGGTCATTCGATTCACTCGATATCCTGTTTGGTTGGCTAATATCGTTCCTGTGCCAAAGAAAGACGGCAAAATTAGAGTATGCGTCGACTACCGTAATCTCAACAAAGCAAGTCCGAAGGATAACTTCCCATTGCCCAATATCCATATTTTGATCGATAATTGTGCCAAGCATAAGATAGGATCTTTTGTGGATTGTTATGCCGGGTATCATCAAATTCTGATGGATGAAGAAGATGCAGAAAAGACGACATTCATCACACCATGGGGAACGTATTGCTACCGGGTAATGCCGTTCGGTTTGAAGAACGCCGGGGCAACTTATATGAGAGCAATGACCATGGTGTTTCCTGATATGATACACAAGGATATTGAGGTATACGTGGACGATGTGATCATAAAATCAAAGCATCAAGCCAACCACGTTAGGGATTTGAGGAAATTCTTCTTGAGACTTCGCAGGTACAACCTCAAGCTTAACCCTGCCAAGTGCGCATTTGGTGTTCCATCTGGAAAGCTGTTAGGATTCATAGTCAGTCAGCAAGGCATCGAGCTAGACCCATCAAAGATCAAAGCCATCCAAGAATTGCCACCTCCAAGGAACAAAACTGAAGTAATGAGTTTGTTAGGGAGGTTGAATTACATCAGCAGGTTTATTGCTCAGCTCACGGCAACCTGTGAGCCTATTTTCAAATTGTTGAAAAAAGATATTGCGGTCGAGTGGACTGATGAGTGTCAAGAAGCATTTGATAAGATAAAAGGATACTTGTCAAACCCACCCGTGCTGGTTCCGCCAGAGCCAGGAAGACCTTTGATTCTTTACTTGACGGTCTTAGAAAATTCCTTTGGTTGTGTATTGGGGCAACATGACCTCACCGGCAGAAAAGAACAGGCCATCTACTACCTTAGCAAGAAATTCACAGCTTATAAGGTTAAGTATACTCATCTGGAGAAGACATGTTGCGCCCTAACTTGGGTAGCTCAGAAATTTAAACACTATTTGTCATCCTACACTACTTACCTCATTTCGCGTCTGGATCCGTTGAAATATATTTTTCAAAAGCCTATGCCAATGGGGAGACTTGCAAAGTGGCAGATATTGCTCACAGAATTTGACATCATCTATGTGACTCGGACTACAATGAAAGCCCTAGCATTGGCCGACCATTTAGCCGAAAACCCGGTCGACGAGGAGTACGAGCCATTGAAAACCTATTTTCCCGATGAAGAAATAATGCATATCAGTGAGATGGAGCAGATTGAAAAACCTGGCTGGAAACTTTTCTTTGATGGGGCCGCTAACATGAAAGGAGTCGGGATAGGAGCTGTAATTATTTCTGAGACCGGGCATCACTATCCTGTTACGGCTCAACTTCGATTTTATTGCACCAATAATATGGCTGAGTACGAAGCTTGCATTCTGGGGTTAAGACTAGCCGCAGACATGGGCATCCAGGAAATCTTAGTCATGGGAGATTCGGATCTTCTGGTACATCAAATTCAAGGAGAATGGGAAACACGAGACCTGAAGCTCATACCCTACCGACAATGCCTACATGATCTTTGTCAGCGGTTTCAATCAGTGGAGTTCCGGCATATTCCAAGGATCCATAATGAGGTCGCCGATGCATTGGCTACCCTGGCATCAATGTTGCACCATCCGGACAAAGCTTATGTGGATCCACTGCATATTCAAGTCCACGATAAGCATGCTTACTGCAGCATGATTGAAGAGAAATTTGATGGCGAACCATGGTTCCACGACATCAAGGAGTATATCAGAATGGGGATATATCCAGCACAAGCCACAGGGGATCAAAAGAGAACCATTAGGCGATTGGCAAATGGATTCTTCTTAAGCGGAGGAGTTTTGTATAAAAGAACACCAGACCTTGGATTGTTAAGATGCATAGATGCTAGACAAGCTACGGCTATGATGTCTAAATTATATGCGGGAATTTGCGGACCCCACATGAGTGGATATATGTTGGCAAAGAAAATTCTCCGAGCCGGTTACTATTGGCTTACCATGGAGCGAGATTGTATCAGTTTTGTGCGCAAATGCCATCAATGCCAGATACACGGGGATTTGATTCATTCTCCACCATCTGAGTTGCATACAATGTCGGCACCATGGCCCTTCGTCGCCTGGGGCATGGATGTCATTGGACCAATTGAGCCGGCAGCATCCAATGGGCACAGGTTCATTCTGGTAGCCATTGATTATTTTACCAAATGGGTTGAGGCCAAAACATTCAAATCAGTGACCAAGAAAGCTGTGGTCGATTTTGTTCACTCAAATATCATATGTCGATTCGGAATCCCAAAGGTGATCATCACAGATAACGGTGCTAATCTTAACAGTAACTTAATGAAGGAAGTATGTCAACAGTTTAAGATTACACATCGCAACTCTACCCCATATCGGCCCAAGGCGAATGGAGCAGTCGAGGCAGCCAACAAAAACATAAAGAAGATACTTCGGAAAATGGTAGAAGGTTCAAGACAATGGCACGAAAAATTACCATTTGCGTTGTTGGGATATCGCACTACTGTTCGCACTTCAGTAGGAGCAACTCCTTATATGTTGGTATATGGCACTGAGGCAGTAATTCCTGCAGAAGTTGAAATTCCTTCCCTTCGGATCATCGCCGAATCTAAGATTGATGATGATGAATAGGTCAAAACCCGTCTGGAACAGTTAAACTTGATTGATGAAAAATGGTTGGCAGCAGTATGTCATGGCCAATTATATCAAAGAAGAATAGCAAGAGCATACAACAAAAGGGTGCGTCCCCGAAAGTTTGAAGTGGGTCAACATGTGCTGAAACGTATTCTTCCACATCAGGTGGAAGCAAAGGGCAAATTTGCCCCGAATTGGCAAGGACCATTCATTGTGACCAGAGTATTGTCCAATGGTGCATTATGTTTAACAGATATTGAAGGAAATGCATAGATATGGCTATCAATTCTGATGTGGTAAAGAGATATTATGCATGATTTCTCTTTGATATAGTTATTAAATGTTTGTATTCGGCATTATTTCGAAGATTGGAATGACAAAGGCAATTTATTCGGCTATCCAAACACTGTACCCTTTGTTTCCCCTTTGAGCCACATTCGTTTCTTTCTTACCCTCTCTTGGAATCAATGAAAGTCAAATAAATAAATAAATAAATAAAAGAAAGATAGAAAATCACTATTATTGGAGTGAACTACGTTTGACCTGATTCCTCAAAGAGGATACGTAGGCACCTCACGGCTCGGTCATAGGGTGCATAATATGCATAATGTGCATAAAAGGAAACATCAATAGACCCCAATCAAGAAACCGGGGCAGGAATTGCATTGGTAATAAGAAAAAAAGGATTCCAAGAGTTGTAATTTTAAACCCATACCAAAATTGTTTAACTTTTGATACCTTTCCATTCCAACCACATACCAAAAGACCTTCCGACCAATCTCATAAAGAACACCGAGTCAAACAAATGAAGCTGATTCATAACACTCTGGTCCAAACAAGAAGAAGTAATGAAAATGAGAGAGTCTCATAGGTGAAAACCCTCATGGACACCATGAGACGACGGAAGCTGAGAGAAAGAAAAATGAGAAAGTCTTATTGGTGAAAACCTTCGCAGGCACCATAAGGCGAAAAGGAATTAAGAAATGAACAAATGAGGAAGGTTCGTCGGTGAAAACTCTTTTAGATGCTGCAAGTCGAACAAGGTTTGTAAATTAGCAAAAGTAAAATTGGGTTGTGGAAATTTTGGGAAAACAAAATGAAACAATTGAAAAAGAGATTGGTTAAAAAGACTGGGTTGATTAATCCAAAATGCATACCCTGATCATTGGTGCCAGTGACTCCAATCAGATAAGTTCTTTATTCCTTCTCCAACAGTCATCCAAATTTGGAATTTTCTTTTCATTCTAGATTGTCGAAAATCGTCATGTTTTCGTCACTAATAATCTTACTCTTCTAAAGCTTTTGAAGTAAGTTTTGTTCCAAACCAAATAAGAAGGAATGTCAAGGTATAATACCAAGATTCAAGATTGCATAGGGCAAACTACGGCCATGATGGGCAGGAAGTAATAGGATAAAAAAATAAGATATGGGTGTAAGAAAAGTTGAATAAAAAAAAAGTGGTTCAGCAATGTCAGGAGAGACATATGATTACAATTGAAAGGGTTTGAAGTGAAAACAACAGTTGAGGATCCTATGGTTAAGGAACAATTATAAAGACAAAACTGTCTTTTCAACCGCTACAAAGCAGTAAAACAAGACAAAGAGAAACCCCACCCTCAGCAAGAAGCCACAACTGACCACCCTGCTTTAAACTGACGAAATTTTCTTTGATTTGAAATAGGGGCAAAAACAACATTTGTGTCAGGAAACACCCGGTGAAGGAAATAGAAGAAATCAGGCGTCCACCTGGAGAACAAGGAAGAGAAAAAGAAATAGCAATCAAGCGTCCACCTGGAGAACAAGGATGAAGGAAGAATTAGCAATCAGGCGTCCACCTGGAGAACAAGGAAGAAGAAAGGAAATAGCAATCAGGCGTCCACCTGGAGAACAAGGAAGAAGAAAGGAAATAGCAATCAGGCGTCCACCTGGAGAACAAGGAAGAGCAGAAGAAGTATTAGCAATCAGGCGTCCACCTGGAGAACAAGGATGAGGAAAGAAAATAGCAGTCAAGCGTCCACCTGAAGAATAAGGAAGAGCAATGGAAATGTTAGCAATCAGGCGTCCACCTGGAGAACAAGGAAGAAGAAAAGAAATAGCAATCAGGCATCCACCTAGAGAACAAGGATGAGGAAATGAAGTAGCAGTCAGGCGTCCACCTGGAGAATAAGGAAGAACAAAAGAAGTATTGGCAATCAGGCGTCCATCTGGAGAACGAGGATGAAGGAAGAATTAGCAATCAGGCGTCCACCTAGAGAACAAGGAAGAAGAAAGGAAATAGCAATCAGGCGTCCACCTGAAGAACAAGGATGAGGAAAGGAAATAGCAATCAGGCGTCCACCTGGAAAACAAGGAAGAAGGAAGAATTAGCAATCAGGCGTCCACCTGGAGAACAAGGATGAAGGAAGAATTAGCAATCAGGCGTCCACCTGGAGAACAAGGAAGAAGAAAGGAAATAGCAATCAGGCGTCCACCTGGAGAACAAGGATGAGGAAAGGAAATAGCAATCAGGCTTCCACCTGGAGAACAAGGAAGAAGGAAGAATTAGCAATCAGGCGTCCACCTGGAGAACAAGGATGAAGGAAGAATTAGCAATCAGGAGTCCACCTGGAGAACAAGGATGAAGGAAGAATTAGCAATCAGGCGTCCACCTGGAGAACAAGGAAGAAGAAAGGAAATAGCAATCAGGCGTCCACCTGGAGAACAAGGAAGAAGAAAGGAAATAGCAATCAGGCGTCCACCTGGAGAACAAGGAAGAGCAGAAGAAGTATTAACAATCAGGCGTCCACCTAGAGAACAAGGAAGAAGAAAGGAAATAGCAATCAGGCATCCACCTGGAGAACAAGGAAGAGCAAAGGAAATAGCAATCAGGCGTCCACCTGGAGAACAAGGAAAATCAAGGGAAATAGAAGAAAGTAGGCGTCCACCTGGAGAACAAGGAAAAGCAAGGGAAATAGAAGAAATCAGGCGTCCACCTGGAGAACAAGGAAGAGCAATTGAAGTGTTAGAAATCAGGCATCAACCTGGAGAACAAGGAAGAGCAATGGAAGTATTAGAAATCAGGCGTCCACCTGGAGAACAAGGAAGAACAGTTGAAATGTCGGCAATCAGGCGCCCACCTGGAGAATAGAGGAATACCATTGAAGTATCAAGCAATCAGGCACCCCCCTAAAGAACAGAATGACAATTTATTTTGACATTATGGGTTGAAGTCAAAAGCTCGCCCATATAAGAAAGGAGCACACTTAGAGTCAATAAAGCAGAGGAGTCAAACAAAATCCCTAGCAGGAAACAACAAGAGTCCCAAACAGAGGAAGGAAGTACAAGACACAATGAAAAACAAGGCGAAAGCAGTTCGAGATCGCCAGTCAAATGAGAATACAAGACAAATCGGAAGCAAAAAGATATCAAAGGAGTCACCAAGACATCAAAGCAACAAGAAACGCAAGGGCATGATCTAGATAAGATTTTGTAATTCATATACCATAGTCTAGTCTAGCTTTTTGTTTTCTCTTTAAGAAGGGTGTAATAAGGAGGTCAGCAAGCAGTAAAAGCAGCACGGAACAGCAGTAACATCACAGTCCCATGGTAGTCCCAGCTACCAAAACTTCTCGAACTACATTGACCTGATTCCTTTATAGCCAAGGATATGTAGGAAACCTTTGAAGCAGAGGTTTGGTCGAATCTTTCAAAAAAATGCTTCCCACGGAGTATTCAAACGGGCAAAAATCGCTCGTATCCGCTCACTTTATCTTTGCGCGAAAACTCTTCGAGTTTCCGCACAAAGAGGGGCAGCTGTGAGCACGTGATTTTTGCCTCACAAGAACTACTCCAAAAGAAATCACAAATAATTGTTTTCTTAGTGTGCAATATTTAGAATTTATGAGGCATTTATTAATTATTTGTGTTGTGTCCGTAAATTTTTACTTTGTCATAGTTAAATGAAAAAAATAATAATAAAATAAAAATACATGTTGCATGCTAGGATTTAATTATGCATTTAAGAATTAAAAGGGAAAATCACAAAAAATATGCATTTATCTTATTTTTCGTCATTTAAATGTGTCATTGTGTGATTAATATTTTGTCCTGTGTGTTAATGGTTGTTAAAGTGTGATTAATATTTTTTGTAAGATTAATTTTGATTTTTATAATTTTTAAATAGAACTTTAATAATTAGGAATTGAATTAGAAAATGAAAAGAGTGGGGAATAATAGAAAAAACGGACCTGGGCCAAGAATTTTTAAACAAAAATCAGGCCCAAACACTCAAAGGACCCGGTCCATTTCAACCAGTTCCATACAGGACTCGAACGACATCGTTTCTGAATTTCTAATCTGGGCCGTTGATTCATTTCAATCAAACGATCCAGTTCAGCCCCTGCATAAATGAAATGACGACTTTTTAGGTAACCAGATCTGAAACATTCATCCATCTTGATCCAACGGCCTCAAGAACTCACCCAAACCCGATCCATTTCACCCTCGGGCTGACCCCTTTCCCCCAACTTAAACCAAACGACATCGTTTGGTTAAGTGAGTTGATCTTGACCGTGGTTCGTGTTTGATCTGACGGTCAAGATCAATCCACCCCACCCCTATAAAATCCTAAATCCTACCCCAGCCCCCCCCCAAACCAAATACCCCCCCTCTGTCCTGTTCATCATCTCTTTCAAGAGATCAGATGAACTCTACCGTCCACCACCGTGTACCGCCCACCGGAAATCGCCTTACGGCAGTTCTGGTGGTCCAAACAACCCCACCTTAACACCCTCGACTCCTCTCAACCTCCCCGTTCCAAATCCATAACCCATATACCTCGAATCAGGCCCCAATGTCTCGAATCTTCGATCGAAGGTTGGTCTGAAAACCCAACTTTCTCCGATGACCTCCAAATTAACACCATAGCTTCCCCTAACTACCCTCATTACGGATTTGTTGTTCGTTGGCTTCGAATCACCTCAGAGCTTCTCGAATCTTCATTTAAAGATTCGAGTGAAACCTAACCCTACCCCAACCTACCTCAAACTCACACCAGTTATCCACCTGACCTCCCTCGTGCCTAAAACACCATTGGTTTGATTCGAATATATCTAGAAGTGTTCGAATTTGAGATCAAAAATCTGAAACCCTAAAAAATTCCAATCGTGGAATTTGTCCGAATTAAGTGAGGGATTGAGGTCTAAGAGACTTTAATCGAGGTATTCTCAATTGAGAATACTTCGAATAAAGTCTGTTCAGCCTCAAAAAGACCAAATCCAAGTTGAGCCTGTGTCCATATATATTTGAAGGTTCAAAGGTATTTTTCCTACTCCTTTTTGTATTCTATGTGTATATTGTTGTTTGTTTCAGTAGTCTATATAATTTTCCTATTTGTTTATTTGATTCTGTCTCATACCCGTCTATTTGGTCAAATAGGGGCATTGTTTCTGTTGGTTGTGATTATTGACAATGTGTGTAATCGACTCGATTAAGTTCGTTGATTAGTTATATTATAAAATCCTGTTTCTGATAATGCTGATTGTAATAACCTGTTTACCTGTTTTTGATTGATTATTATCATTTTGTTGTAATCAGTTAATTAGTTCTTGCCAATTAGTTGGTTCTTGTTTAATAAGTCAGAAAGTTTATCAAACATTTGTGTGTTGATTTCTGAGCAGTTAGTTTCAGGCAGTGTCAATACTGACAATGCTCCTGCATTTGTTGATCTTAGTTCAAATTTTGAATTTCAGTTTAAATGATCATGCAGGTTTTGTGTAATGTTAGTATTGTTTTATTCAAGTTCAATGTTCAGTCTGTGAATTCCATGTTTGAATTCAATTCTTGTCAATCAGTTATTAGAAATGTGGTATACTGTCTCAATCATAGATTGCATTTATTTGTTTGGCATAATCTGTGAGGATATAATAGCTGTTTGATGTTAGGCAGATTAGTTTAAACAATTTTTAAAGTTTAGGCAGTTTTTAGTTTGGGTCAGTAATGACAGTAGGATTATAGGGGTATTTTGGGAATGAAACAGTGAGAGTAATATGATAGTATTAGTGTGCTAATAGTGGAATGTTAATGGTTATAATCTAATAGGATAATGGGAGACAAAGGGAGTTGGGAGTGCTGAAAATAAGGGAAAAAGTATCTTTAGTGGCTGATTTATTAGAAAATCAGCCTTAGTGTTATTTGAGTGGAGATTTCCTGATTTTTAAAAGAGAAAAAGGTTCCAGGCAGCATTAGAGGGCAGAGTTATATAAGAGAGGAGTTGGGACTGATTTAAAGGGGGGAGAGACACAAGGAAAAACCAAAAAAAAAAAAGGAAGAGGGACACAAGTAAAAACCAGAGAGAGAACAGAAGGGAGAGAACAGAAAAGAAGAAAGAAAATCTAAAACAAGAAGAAGATAGAAAGAAAGAAAAATCAGAAACAGTAAAAAAGAATTCTACATCAGAAACTAGTATTGAGGCTGATTTTCTAAAATTAAGAGCTTTTCAGTTTCCTTTTTTTTAAAGTCTTAAAATCAGAAATACTGTTTTCCTTGAATCTGTCCGGATTTATTTGATCCTATTGTTCAGTTAAAATCTGAAATTTCTTAAAGAGTACTGCTATTGTGCGTCTGGGTTTCACGGGTCCTATTTGTCGCTTAAATCTGTTGAAACATTGGCATTTTCTGCTGATCTTGTTGCTGCTGCTACTGCTGAAATTTGCCTCTTTTACCCTCATTTCCAGGTATATATCTTTAGATTCATGTTGTGGAAAGCTTCAACTTTGCTAAATAAATGAAGTTTGGAATTATACTCATTTAAGTCTATTAGTTTAAATTTCAGTTTTGTTTCAGTTGGTTAACATAGTAGTATGCTTGACATGAGGACTATTAGTTAATCGTTTTCTTTTGAAGTTCGTATAAGCTTTGTAATAATGTTGTCTATTTCAGAATCTCATTAAGTATAGTTATATTTGAATTGTCAAAATAGGGAACATGGCAAAAAGCTGGCCATTAATTAAATCTTGTGATCTTGTTGATCAATTATAGGATAGTATGGAAATATTCAAGGGATCACATTACTAGCGTACCTCGTCAAATATTTGATTTTTGTTTAAAGTCAAATAATGCAAGTTGAATTTTGTTCGTGTATGGTGTGATAATGGTTATGTGTATAACCAATAGGTGAAAGATGAATTGATATAATCCGTTATGTTTACGATATTTGAATATTACGGATGGTTCAGATGTATAATTACGATACATGTAATATCATTTTATTAAATCGATTTGTATATTAGTTCTCTTTCTTAATAACAAATGGCCTACTTATTTAGGATTATAATTAGCTCATTTCTAAAAATATTACATAAAATCATGACAACGATTTGCAAAAAAAATATAGATTTAGTATTTGTAGATGGCTTGAATAAGCCAAGAGAAAATTGGTTTAATTTTTATCTATCCAAAATTCAATCGTTGTAAGCGAATTAACCGAATAATTTGACCATTGGACTAAAATTAGTTGCTAAGAAGGTCAGATTTAGAAATATAAAAATGTAACAAAAAACGTACAAATAGGGATCGCTCCAAATAGAATAATGAAATTTCTTCGAAAATATTAGTTTGTTTATCCAATTACTTCTTTCCGATTTTTGCATGTAATCCACCCTTTTTGGGTATATTGATACGGTATTAACTAATAAAGTGGTAAAACGTAGTTTCACGTTATTTATTTTTCATATCATTAACTCTTTAAATTCGAATAGTATTTGAGAGACATAACTCATACGGGTAATAAACATTTGTAGAGAATTTATATTACCAGTAAAAATATTTTGCATAATTAGGGATGCGTTCGCGTGACCTGATTATACTTCTAAAGGCAATTCGGATTATGCGTTCGCGCAACTTCGAGCAAATCTCTATAAAAAGGGGGTTCTTCGGGATGTTAAAATAATTTCATATAATCCGAGATATGCAGTTCACTGTTTAATCATACAAGGGCGACGATGTTCTTAATTCTATTTTAAATTTCGAACATATGATTTTTTATAATAAAAATATACAAAAAATAATATTGTCAATCTTATTGTGTACACGTATGCGTGACACGATTCTTCATGTTTATAAACAATATATAACACGAATATACGTACGCGTGATTCGTTTAAAGGTCTATAATTATAAATAATTTAAGTCGGTAACAGAATTATATAACAACAGAAAATATATTTAGTAAATCAAGATAATTAAGCCAAGTATAAAAATGGTTAAGCGACCGTGCTAGAACCACGGAATTCGGGAATGCCTAACACCTTCTCCCGAATTAACAGAATTCCTTACTCGGATTTCTGGTTCGCAGAATAACAAACAGAGTCATATTCTCCTCGATTCAGGGATTAAAACCGGTGACTTGGGATGCCTTAAAATTCCCAGGTGGCGACTCTGAAATAAACAAACAAATCCCGTTTCGACTGTCCTTTAATTGGAGAAAACTCCTTCGCACCCTCGCCGGGGGCGGAAAGAGGAGGTGTGACAGTAAGGGTATGATTAATTCCATGCGTGTGTTTGAGGTAATAAGTTCTTTCAGATATTTTGCGGCGATGCTCTTAGGTTTTGATGACTTGCTTAGCTTGATCGAGTTAGAAGGATTCAGTCCTGACATGTCTAATTTATGCAAAGGGAACTCAGAGAGTTCCTGATGGTTTTACCACGGTATGGGAATGTATATTCTCTATGGACATTGGATTTATAGTGATTTTCCTTCTAGATGGGACCAATAGGAGGTTCGTGACTAGTGAATATGTAGTTGATTGTGGCTCGGAAAGGGAATTTTAAAGTTCTCATATTTATCATAGGATGGCAGGTTGTATGTGGTATGTTGTGTAGGCCGGGGATTGGCATATGTAAGGTCACAATTCAGTTTTGAAAGGAAGGTCATAAATTCTTAGACAACACAGGCAGTTTCAGATGACTAGGTAAATGATATTACTAAATGGTGTGTCTTGATAACGGTATGCACTTCAGAAAGAGGGAAATGTGGTTGAGTTAATAATACATCATAGGTATTGCAGTTGTGGACTGTGAGAAAATAGCTAAGGTTGGTCAGAGGGTAGTATGTGCTATGATTCAGTCGTTGTGAACCTTCAGAGGATTATTTATCTGTTGTGTGTGACTAGACTTGATGTATGGTCCATTGGTATACCTATATGGATGTGTGTTCTATATCACGACGGCTTGGTTGACTTTGAGTTGCCAATGGTGAGGTGTGTGTTGATTCATCTGTTATTGAACATATTAGTAATCTGGGGAGACCTATGAGTTACCTTTCTGTGTTGAGAAGCGTTATGATTTGTTGGTTATATGCACATATGGTGCAGTTCTATTAGTGTTTCATAGTGGAAGTCGAGCGGGAAGAGTAATTTAGTGTTGCTCGGTGAACAGCGTATTGGTTATGTCCTATCGGGTGTGCGTGGTGTATGTTATTTGTTTCACCGTGGGTGTAATGATTGCTTTGGTTCCAGACATAAAATTATGTGTGGTTCTCGATTTCGAGCATAATGACTTGAGGTGTTTCATGTGGAACAATGTTGGATAGGATCGCGCATCACGACGAAGTTGTGTGGAGGTATGACCTTGCGGGTTAGATTTATGTGTTATGTTCCTACAATGCGAGACAGGTTCTCAGCCTTGTGTTGTGGCGGTACTGGTGATCTTGAGGTACAGCTCTTTCAATTGAGTCATTTTCATGATTTGAGTATGTTCGGACCGTTGCTTATTGGTGCGCGTACTATGCAAGTGGTGTTTTAGGCATGTACGGATGTGTCATATCACCAGAGTAGTGTGTTGGATTAGAGGAGATCGTTGGGATCTTTAATGAATACAAACAGATTCGATTTCAGCATGTTGGGAGGATAAATATCTAGGTTCGGCTCAGAAATTTGCTATGGTCCTTGCCAAAGGAGAAGTGGCCTTATGAATGGTTGATCTGAGAAATGGTTATGGTTTATTGCGTGTTTCATTTATCATTGGCAGTATATGGAAGTGTTGGAATGAGACTTTAGTTGATAAGATGTTTTCTGTCGGTATTTGGTTGTTATTTGCAGCTGCTATGAATAGAAGTTATCGCTACGAGTGTTTGAGTTATGTGGTATATCATATAATTGCACCTGATGTTGCAGGCATGGGCTATTACAACTGGTTCGGGCCTATGTAGTGTATGAGTGTGGGGTTTTGATCGTATTGATGGTTGCAGAAGTGAAAATGTGGTTCTATGATTTCATGGGCTAGATTGGGTTGTGTAATTTCAGCTTCTATGTGTTATCACACCTATATGAGATAGGGTGACGTGGGATCACCCCCGGGTTATGCATGGTAAAGTTATTCAGCTATTGGTTGGCTTTTAGAACAACTCTGAGTACGTTCGAGGACGAACGTGTGTTTAATTGGGGGAGGATGTAACGACCCGACCGGTCATTTTGAACTTTCGCACTTTGATCGCCAGTTCCCGGGCATGACTTTCCCTGTGTAACGTATTATGACTGATGTAGATCGTTGATTTTGGTTTTCAGGAAAAATCGGAATGAATTTGAAGGAACAGTCTTAGTTGAAAGCTTTGAATTTGAAAGGTTTGACCAAGAGTTGACTTGTTTGTATATGATCTCGGATCGGAATTTTTATGATTTGGTTAGCTCCGTTAGGTGATTTATGACTTAGGAGCACGATCGGAATGCATTTTGGAAGTCTGTGGAAGGATTTGGCTCGAATTGGCAAAGTTAGTATTTTGGCGAATTCCGGTTGATATGTGAGATTTTGATCCGAGGGTTGGAATGGAATTCCGAGAGTTTCTGTAGCTTTGTTATGTCATTTGTGATGTATGTGCAAAATTTCAGGTTATTCGGACATCATTTGGTCGGGTGTTTGATCGAAAGTGTATTTCGGAAGTTTTTGGAAACTTAGGCTTGAATTCGATGAGTTTTGGGTAATTTGATTTGAGGTTTTTTGATGATTGGAACAGGTTTGAATGATGTTATGAATTATGTTGGCATGTTTGGTCGAGGTCCCATGAGGCTCGGATAAGTTTTGGAAGAGTTTTTGGAAGATTTTGTCATTTTGAGCATAAGCATGTAATGATCCAAATGTCCATTTTTAGTTCTAGAGATCGAAATTTGATTTCGAGACTTCTGGAATTTTGATAATGAATTATAGGAGTGAACTGGAAATTTTGGTCTAATTTCATCAAGTCGCAATTGGTTTTTTCACGCGAATCATATGTTAATTGTTTAACAAGTAAAATGGGTATCGCACTAAAAAGAAAAGGTCCGAATTGAGTTCCGATTGAAGGACTATGTTCATATCATTATTTGTGACTCATAGGAACAAGAATCATTGAATTCCGAGGTCCTAAGCCCGAGAAAAGAATTTTTGAGTAAAATTGTTTTCTGAAAAATATTTAAGGAAAATGGAAATAAAATTTGATTAGAAAGTGATGATATCAGGCCCGCATTTTGGTTACGGCGCCCGGTACAGGTCTTATATATAGTTTAGGTACTTTCTGTAAAGTTTGGTTGAAAACGGACGTCGTTTGACGTATTTCGGACTCAAAATAGAAAATTTGATATTTTATGAAATTTGAAAGAATTCTTGGATTTTAAAGCTTAATTCACGGTATATGACGTTATTTTGGCGATTTGATCGCACGGTTAAGTTCATAGGATGTTATTGAGTTAGTGTATATGTTTGGTTAGGATCCCCGAGGGCTCGGGAGTGTTTCGGAGTGATTTCGGACTTAGGAAAAATTGCAGAAAATTGCAGAAACAGTACCGTGTACAGTACCCCACGAACAGTACCCCGTGAACAGTACCATGTACATTACCCCGTGAACAGTACCGTGTACATTACCCAGTGAACAGTACCCGTGAACAGTAAAAACGTATAAACAGTACCCCCGGAAATTCCTGGACAGTGTATAATTCAGGCAGTCCGAGAGTTTTCTCATTTTTTGAGCTATGGAGCTCGGATTGAAGCGATTTTCAAAGCGATTTTCACCATATGGATTGGGGTAAGTGTTCTATATCCAAAAGTGATTATATTTAATGATTTCATGGTTATTTTCATCATGAATTAGTGAATCAAATAGAAGAAATTGGAGAAAATTGTAAACCTTTCAAAAACGAAAATTCTAGATTTAGAGGCCGAATTGTTGTCGGATTTTGGTAAAATTTGTATGGTTGGACTCGTGGCTGGATGGGGTTTCATATTTTGTAACTTTTGCAGGTTTCGAGATATGGGCCCCATGGGCAAATTTTGAGTGTAATTTCGGATTTTTGATGGGAAATGTAGAATTCCATATGGAATTAATTCCTATAATTTTTATTAACTAAATCGAATCATTATGGCCAGATTCGAGGCATTCAGAGGTCAATTCGAAGGGGAAAGGCATCGCGAGCTAGAGAATTAGCCGGTTCGAGGTGAGTAATGATTGTAAATGATGTCCTAAGGGTTTGAAACCCCGGATTGCACATTGTAGTGCTATATTGAGGTGAGACATGCGCTCGATGATGAACGCGGGGTCCTTTACTACTGGGGATTGTGACTTAGTCCATCCCGTATTGATGATTTTACTGCATATTTGATTGAAACTGATTTGTTATCATCATGATTTGGGCTGATTGCCGTATTTGGGCTTCGTGCCAATTATTTGAACCCTTCGGGGATTTTTATCACTATTTCCTCATTGTTTTGACTTATTTTTAAACTCAGTCGTGTTGATGATTATTGTTTTACAAACTCAGCCACTTTTATATAGATTTGAAACTCAAATGATATTTCTAAATGATATTTTGGGCTGAGAACTACTGTTTTACAAATGCCCAAGGGGCTTGTGATGATTTTCGGACTGAGTGAGGACGAGGGCCATATGTGAGGATATGCTGAGTGATATGAAGCCGAGGCCCTGAGTTACTATTTATGCCACGCGGTGGCTTGAGTGATGTGAGACCGAGTGATATGAGGCCGAGGGCCTGAGATACTTTATATGCCACACGGTGGCTTGAGTGATGTGAGGATATGTTGAGTGATGATGCCACGAGGTGGCTTAATATAGCGCTTGGGCCGTAAGGGGCCCCTTCGGAGTCTACACACCCACAGTGAGCGCGGGTACCCATTATTCTGAATGATTGATACTATGCCCGAGGGGATGATATGAGTGATTGTGAGGTAGCCTGAGGGGCTGATACTATTCTGAGAGTGAGCCCGAGGGGTTGTTACTATTCTGATATTGAGCCCGAGGGGCTGGCAGTGTTCTGATATTGAGCCCGAGGGGCTGGTTCTGTTGATATTATGCCCGAGGGGCGGTTTGTTGTACATGTTTTGCCCGAGGGGCTGTTTACATTTCTATCATTTTTGTTACTCACTTGTAAACTACTTGCTTTACTTGTTGGAAAAAAGGGATTTTCACTTGATTTCTCACTGCTTTACTGTTTAAAGTGATTTTACTGCTTCAGTATGGAATACCTTGTGTTTTTGCGTGATTTCTTGCCTTCAGTCTTTATTTATTATTATTTCTCACTGAGTCGGAGTACTCACATTACTCCCTGCACCTTGTGTGCAGATTCAGGTGTGTTTTGGCTGATCGGAGGCAGAGTCATTAGGGTTTAGCAAGGTAGTTGCCAGCGTTCGCAACACTGCTTTTCTCTCTCCTTATTTCATTAGTCTATATTTGTACACTTCAGGCTTTCAATTGTATTTATACCCTAGTAGATGCTCGTGACTTGTGACACCCCGGTTAGAGCTGTGTCGGGCTGGGTTTCCGCATTTTATCTATATTTTCCGCTATTTGGTATTATTAAACCAAGTTGTACTATAATTGTGTTAAATAACAGTTTAAAAGGATGAATTGGGTTAGACTGGCTGGCCTTGTCTTCACGAGAGGCGCCATCACGACCAGGTTCGGGATTTGGGTCGTGACAATGCTATTTTGTGGTGAATTTCTGAAGACACGTAATAGGTGAAAGATGGAGGTACAAATCAGTTGTACACACAATTTTCAAGTTTAGTGTTGTACAGAAATCATGTACAGAACAAGATTCCAT
This sequence comes from Nicotiana sylvestris, assembly GCF_000393655.2. NCBI lineage: Eukaryota > Viridiplantae > Streptophyta > Magnoliopsida > Solanales > Solanaceae > Nicotiana > Nicotiana sylvestris. The sequence goes on from NC_091058.1 coordinate 64,436,204, forward strand.
AGGGCCGATGGTACAAATCAGTTGTACATAATTTTCAATTTTAGTGTTGTACCGATAATCATGTACAGGACAAGATTCCATACGGCCGGCAGTACAAATAAGTTGTACACACAATTTTCAATTTTAGTGTTGTACAAGCAATCATGTACAAAACTATTTTGTGATGAATTCTGAAGACACATAGGGTGAAAGATGTAGTAGAAAGGATGGGGGTACAATGTTACACCTTGTGTATTCGGCGTTATCATGTTGTAAAGGGTCTAATTCGATAGGAAGATAATTTCGATGAGATATTTAAATGATGCCATAGTTATACGTTAAGATTGGAACTCATTCGAGTTATGATTAAAAATTCGACAAAGATCGCCGCAAGTTACGGGTTTTAAATTTCACTGAAATTTGGATAAAATGTTGATGAGCTTTTATCTCAATATACTAGGATTTATGGTGTGTTCTACCTACAGAATCGAAGGTCTATGAGTCTAGTTTCCAACGCAACAAACCGTTCGTTAATATGACTTCAAAGTAGAGAGATATTAAGATTTTCGTACAGGGGTGCACACTGTTACGGGAACAGTGTGCTTCGTCGGTTTTAGTTAAAATTTATTTTATTTAAGTCAATTTAAAACAGAACCCCCGCGTTTTATCCTCTCCAAAATAGAACCTAAAATCTAGGGATTTCCTCTCAAACTCCTCCCATCCATCTAGCTAATCATAACAACAAGTTAGTCATCCTCAAGATAGAGAACACCATTGTAGCTTCAGAATCGTGAATTCTTCGGTGTTTCACTTTTCGTAGGAAGACTCCGCCTTGAAGTAATCTCGAATTTAAAGTAATTCTGATCACACAAGGTATGATTTAACTTCCTCTTTGATCTTTGTAAACTTATACTATAAGAATTCCTAAGAAATAGTTGAAACCTCTATAGAAATGTTCTTGATTTTTTTAAGAAACCTCTCTTAATATCACTTGATTGTTGGGCTGTTCTATATGGTTTTATTGTGTTGTTTAAATATGTGAAGACATGGATGGAATCGTTTCGATGAGGAGATGTATTAAAGTAAAAATTTGGTGGTGTGTTGGGGGGAAATTAAACTACAAAAGAGTTTACAAATTCATGGCCGCAAGTTGTTCGCGTAAATGTCTAAATGAAGAATTATATAAGATATGAGCTTGAATTTGATATTGAATGGTTTGTATTATGTAGGAAATCATTCATAAGGCTTTCGAGGTCTCAAAAATCGTATATAACTCCATCGACAAGGTATGTAGGGCTTTCGCCGGCATGACTAGAATACGAATAAACGTTTATCGAATTGTTTCGTCGGATTCGAGTTATTTCACCTTCAACTTATAAAGATGCTTAGACCTGATCCTTTCTTATAGATTGATTACTTCAGAGAATATCTGTGAATTCTCGGTTTTTCTTGTTCCTTATTTAAAAAGAACTAGAGCCTTTTTACTCGTTCTCCTTTCGACGTCCATATAAATCATGATTAAGTAACACTTACTTCAAAAGTACTTATAATACATAACTCTCAAGTTCTTAGTACTTGTTGGCTCGTAGTTGAAAATTAAACATTTTAGCGACAACCATGATAGTCGGGGAATAATGATGATATGCCACTTCGACTCTTCTTAGAATACGTCTTTTAAGGTTAGTTTTGCATTGCACTTATATAATTCATGATTTAATATATGTATGTATTTACTTTCATTACCGAGCCGTACTATAGACAGTCAGGTATGACACCTATTGTGTAACCATTGATCGGTTGGGATTACCGAGCTTCACGTGGCTAGGTAAGATTCTACCAAGCCTTTATTATGGCCGGGTATGTTATGGATATTATAGCCCCACAGAGGGATTTATTATTATATAATGTGATACATTATAAGTAGCGATAGTGAGCAACGATTCCATGAGCATACATTTATATCCATGTTGAATTTTAGTTTCCTATCGAGGCTAGTTTCAAAATTCAAATTGTACAATCTCTCTCCCAGAAGGGCGTAGAGGAGCTAACGTACCTCCAGTCCCTCTCCCAGTTGTTCCTGATTAGGACCTAGACATGCGGAGTGTTGTACAATTACTGACTTGAATAGTGGCCTCCCAGGCCCAACACCAAACACTCAGTATTGCTGATAGGTCTGTGAGTGCGAGAGTTTGAGACTTTATCAACTTGGATCCTTCAGTATTTACAGGGGTTGATCCTAATGCTGACCCACAGGATTTTCTAGATCTTATGCAATGGACCTTACAAATTATACATGCCACATATGTTGAGTCAGTGGAGTTTACTTCTTATAGACTACGTTATATTGTTGTGACATGGTATGAGACTTGGACGTAGACTCGGGGGCTGAATGCGCCACCAGTGACATGGAAGGAGTTCTTTGAGGCATTTTTACAGTAATATTTGACAATTGAGCTTTGAAGAGCCCGACGAGATAGGTTCTTACACTTAGAACAGGGTAATATGAGCGTCCGGGAATATATCATGCAGTTCAAATCTTTGGCTAGGTATGCTCCTACGATTGTTGCTGATATGAGTGATCAGGTACACCAGTTTTTAGTGGTTTAGGGGCACACTTGATAAATGAGTGCACTACAGCTTCTCCAAACCAAGGAATGGATATTTCCCATATTCAAGCATATGCACAGGGTTTAGAGGATCGCAAGAGGCAACAACGAACCAATCGAGAGCATGATAAAGGCCAGCAGAAGAAGGCGTGGTTCGCAGGTAACACAGGAGAGTTTCGAGGTGGATTTAGGCCACAGTTTCCTAGGTGTCCATCTTATCTGTTAGCCAGTGCACCACCACAGTTTCAGGGATAGCGACATGATCGGACCACTTATTCTGGTCCAGGTCAGAGTTCACGGACCCCAGGTCCACAGTTTAGAGGCGAGATCAGTCTGATGAGGCCTCAGTTTCCCAGATGTGATCGATGTGGCCGAAATCATTTTGTACCATGTCGCCAGGGTTCTGATGCATGTTGTGCATGTGGACAGCTAGTTCATATTATGAGACATTGTCCAATGACAAGCGGAGGGGGTATGGATCAGCCGACGACATCTGCAGGGGCTTCTTCTTCTTTGGTACGTCCTCCTAGGCAGAGTATGCAAACATCAGCTGGCAAGGGTAGGGGAAGATTTGGAGCTTCTGGTTCAGGAGGTCAGCAGAATCGCATATATGCTTTATCGAGTCGTCATGATTTAGAGTCATCTCCGGACGTGGATCCCTCTTCTTTCTTTTTTCGGTTTGCTAAACCTCCCAAACCGCTCTGGATAGCTTGGGAAGTGGCTCATATAGCTAATTGACTCATGATGTGACCTGTTTTCAAGCCATTCTCTATCATTTCTCCAATCTTTATGGACTCTGCGAACGGTTTGCCTATGGCAGACATCATGTTTTGGAAATAATCGGCCTCTTGGGCCTGTAAGAAGACACTGACCATATCGGCCTTATCTATTGGGGGTTTTACCATGGCCTCTTGTTCACGCCATTTGATAGCGTATTCTCGAAAGCTTTTCGAAGATTTCTTTTTGAGGTTGGACAAAGAATTTTTATCCGGAGCTATGTCCACATTGTATTGGAAGTGTCTTACAAAATCCCGGGCCAAGTCGTCCCATATGTACCAATGGGAGATGTCTTGGTCCATATACCACTCCAAAGCAATTCCGGCCAAACTCTCTCTGAAGTAGGCCATCAAAAGCTCTTCCTTCCGCCTGCCCCTCTCAGCTGATTGCAATATCTTTTCAAATGGGCGATCAGGTCTACATGCCTGTCATATCTTTCGAATTTTTGTGTTTTAAAGCCAACGAGTAGATGAACATGAGTAAACATGCATAGATCGACTTACGAGACACTCTTTTGGCCACTAAGGCCTTGCATGTTCTTAAGACTTTGTTCGATGCTTTTCATCTTTTGAGTTATCTCTTCTTTCTCGGGGTTCTTCACGGTCCTTTCTGGTTCCATGGGAGATTCATACCGGGGGTGCTGAGGGTAGGAGCTTGGGGTGACATGAGCCATGTCTAGTTGAAATTGTGGTACTTGGAAAGTGAAGGCTGGCGGTTTTAAACATGGCCTAGGCACTGTTGGTTGTGCCATAGTAGAGACTGGTGGTGCAGTGAATAACGTAGAAGATACTCTTGAAACGGTTCCTGGGGGCGAACCTCAGAAGGCGTACCGGTGAAGTTAGCTGACATAGTGGGTACCCGAATGGGATGAACGAATTGGTTACGGGAATTGGGACCTTGGAGGTTCCACTTGTCCTGGGAATCAGTTTGGAAAATCCAGGGATTGCACTGGGCGATTCTCTGCCATTAGACCAAGCGTCCCACATCTCCAACATGCGAAGACACAGTATTCTGTTTTCTTCAGTAGGTGCTGACTCTGAGGCTGGGATAACCGATTTCGGGCTATCCTCTGAGGGGTAAATGATTGGTAGATGAGTCTCTGATGTCATTGCGACACTCCCTTTAGATCTTGTGAAGTTAGGGTATGAAGCCAGGTTACCACAAAACCAACCACCTAAAAACAAAACCTGTTCTTAAACAACATACACAACAAACCGGTTAGTTTGAGACAATTAACACATAGGGAATCACATGTGGGGCGATGCAATGCACCTAAACAGTCAAACGTTATTCAAAATGTTTTTGCAATGGTTGCGTGTCTCATTCCAACGTTTTTTTGTCCACTTCAAAATCCTGAATCTTTTCTTTCTTTGCGCAATTTAATTTTTCCTCTATTTTTTGGGTTTTCTTCTCTTCTTCTCTTTTTTTTCACTCGGGTTGTCTGTAGCTATGATCGGATCCGATGGGGATTGCCTACGTATCACAACGTCGCATGAATCGGATCATTACGTAGTTCAGGGGATAAATGCAAAATAAAAGAAAGAAAATTTTTGGGTTTTCAATATTCCATTAAATAAAAATTTCTGGTTTTTTCTATTACAAAGACTCCGACAAATAGACCGAAGAACTGAAAAACAAAAATAGACTCAGAGAAAACTAACAGCCTCGAAAAAATGAAATACAAACTTAAAAAGGAAATCAGGAACACATAAGAGCCTCCAATACTCTAGGGGCCCACGGGACATCAGTCGGTCTCGGCGCGGGCGGGCGGGCGATTTCTACAAGGAGATGCTCTAGGTCGTCCATTATCTGACGGACAAAAGTCATCACAACGGAGAAGAACATGGACCTGGTCATATCCTCACATTTATGGCACTTCATTACGATATAATCAGCAATTCCCTTAATCTTTTCTCTAATGACACCCTTCTCTTGGAGTAGGCATCCAATTTGCTGATACCTGGCCTCCAAAACCTGTGTGGCCGTATGGTTTTGCTCTTGCAACTGCCGTATGCCTTCTTCCAATAGACCCAACAATGCATATCAATGCTCTCTTTCCGCTTTGAAGTTCTTTGTTTGCTGGGACATTTCATTTTCAAGAGTAGTCAGCTTTTTCTTTAAACCCGTGACTCCTTTGTCATACTTTCCTTTAGCTGCTGAACAAACCTCGCCCGTTATTCTGCATTCTTTGCTAACTTTTCCCGGGCTTTTTCCAATTCATCCTCGGCCTTTTCCAAGTCAGCCCCATAATCACACACTTTTCGTCTAAGACTATTTATGAGTTTTTCATCTTTTTCACTTCTTGGCGAGTCTTCAGCGGTTATTCTCATATTCTGGATCCGAGATCAGAGGACTTCATTTTCTCAAGCAAACTTTTTCTTTTTTCTTTCATCCTTAGCAGCCTGCAAGTTATTATCAAATTTGAGTTTTTTGATTTGATCCTCTAACTTGCTTATGGTAATCTGGTATCCCTTCCCTTAGCTAACCAATCCTACTGTTCTTGCGCTACATCAATGAATTGTTGTACATGTGGTTTTTTGGCGGGATGTTCTGGCTCTTGATCGACTCGAACCCTTTTACCATACCAGGCCGTGTAGCTAGATTCTACTTCACCCCTGGATAAATTCCGTACTTGAGTCTGTGGCTTCAGAAACATACATTGGTGCCAAATCTGGCGAACCTTTTCTTCCGGGAATGTGGCTTTTGGGCATAGTTCAATAACCTGTTGACTCAAATCTTCATCATGAGGGACAGTTTGGTATCTGCCCAATTGACGTAGAACCCGATGCAGAGCATAGGGATGAATACTCCAAAGACCCATCAACAAAAGAAAGCATACTTCAACAGACATATAAATAACCTCGTTGACTGGGAGCCAACCAAAAGTCCACTCGATTCGGTCTGCAGTAAAAACCCCAAATATGCAAACCATGCCTCAGTACCTTCTGTAAACTCATGACTATCTACCTGATTTTCATGTTCTTCAATGCAATTGAGACCGGTCAAACCGTAATTCATGTACCCGTGTGATGGCAAAGATGTTCTACCAACCATATTTTCAAAAGCAAGTTGACACCCTCAAAAAACATTGTCCCAGCTCGACAAACGGTTAAGGCTCGGTAAATTTCTGCTAGGATCATTGGTATGATAGTGTCATTGGCCTTTTTGATCATAAAGTTAACCACTCCTGCAAGCCCCAACTCTATATGTTCGTCACTCCTTGGGCATATTAGAGTGCCTAAAAATGCCACGATGAAGGCCAATCCACGGTGTGCTTCCCATTTGTTTTTATTTTCGTGATGATCAAACCGGTGTTCGGAGCCTCAAATCCGTTGGGGACCCCATAACAACGGTATAAGAAGTGGAATGTGTAGAATCCCTCGGCCAAATTTCCATCTTTAACTTCCTGGATAGTACTCAGAAGGCCCAAAAACTTATGAGAGGTCATTGTTCTTGGTTCTATTGGATATCGATGCCTGAGGTTCCCGTCAAGACCAGCATAACCTGCTATCTCTTTTAGTGTAGGAGTCAACACAAAATTGGAGAAATGGAATACATTGTGTACCGAGTCCCACAATGATATCAAAGCTTCAATTATATCCACCCTTGGTTTAATTTTCAAAAGATCAGTGAGCGCGCCTTAGCCTTTGTCACAGCACTCTTGCTGACCTTCCCCAGGCCATTCCACCACATGTGGAATCCTAGTGGGATTTCCTCTACGACTTGAAAAGGTAGATTTTCAACAGTGCTCATCCTCCATATTTATTTAAGGTGATTGGTTAAAAACATGTGATTTATTTTGACCCCAAAAGAAAGATTATATTTTTTTGCAAAATGTAACTCAAACAGCTCAAGGCCACCTTTGCAAATATGACCCTTCAGCACTTCAGTAGAGAATATTTTAGGGTTCTACTTGCTAAGTGGCTAAAAATTAAAAAAAGAACCATAGGTGGCCATTCTTGCAAAAATAGTCTTCCGGCATCCCGTCGGGACATTTCTGGCTATTTGGACAAAAACAGCATCACCTAACTTTATTTATGACAAAAATGACAATATTTCATATTTTTGGTTATTTTTTGCAAAAAGCGGGCTGGACCCGGTAAGGGTTTCCTACGTATCTCACATCCGGTAAGAATTAAACCCGCGTAGTTCAATAAATTTTGACGCAACAGAAAAATATGAAATATTTTCTCCTTTTTTAATCTTTTTTTCAAAATTTTGGCAGAGTTTCGGGTATTTTTTATACCAGGATTTTTAGAAGCAGGTGATTTTCTCTCTCTTACCTCAATCTTGATTTTTCTTAGTTTTTATTCTCTATTCTAGAAGTCAGTCAACATGCAAGCCGAAGCAAGTAAATGTACAAGTAGCACATAAGATGCATCAGGGTGGTATTTTTTATTTCGGGTACACCTGTCCTAGAAGGACCCAACCCCTGTGTTGAGTTTCTAAAGTCAAATGCACGTGATGCAAACAAGTGTTCCTAGTAGGGATCCGACATGAGGCTATGTTATTCTAGGTTTAAAACCTGGGTGTATTGTTCTAGACCTGGCTTACCCGAGCGGGCAAGTCGAGTCGGGGGGAGGGGGAGGCAGCGTACCGGGAATACAGAAGCTTCACCGGCTTTGCAACTTGTCCGAACCTCATTCTAAAATTAGGATATGACTCTAACAGAAAAGAAGCCACACGGAGTGCATGCTTCCCAGATGATTTAGAAGACTCAGAGAGAAGAGGGTTTCGTAACAGTTTATATAAAGTCTAAGCAATATCAAAGCGGTAAAAAACGACATTTAGCACATTAGGCTCAAACACGTAAAAATCAGATAATAAATAAAAGCCAACTATAATAGTTATTCTAAGCTCGAATTCTGAACCCTGAACCAGAAGTTCTGGGTTCTTATTCCCCAGCAGAGTCGCCAGAGCTGTCACACCTTTTTTTTCCCGAAGGGGATAGGAATAGAGAGTTTTTCCAATTTAAGAGACATGAATCGAAATGGGATTATTTATTTAATTTTAGATTTTCCACTTGGAATAATTTATGGAGCCCCAAGTCACCGGTTTATTTTTAAATCCCAAATCAAGGAAATTTGACTATATTTTTAATCTGCAAACACAGAAGACCGGATAAGGAATTTTGTTAACCCGGGAGAAGGCGTGAGGCACTTTCGAGTTCCGTGATTTTAGCACGGTCGCTCAACTATTAATAATTGGCCTAATTATCTGATTTATTACATATTTTAAATATATTGTGCATTTTTAACTTTACAATCGCTTTAATTTATTTATGGAGTTTATTTAAATAAGTCGCGATATCGCGCACTTATTATTTTTTTTGAACACATTGCGAATTGTATCACATGAAATGCACCCGCGCTTTACAATATATTTATTTTAATTATTATTCAAAGTTGTTATGATCGGGTCACATGAAATGCAAACCCGAATTTGGGAATTAGGTATCACGACTATGCCACGGGAATCGTACCCATAGTTACGATGATTTAATTACGCGCCTAAAGCAAACTACGATGTTCAAATTATTTCCTAAACTATTTTGAGATTTATGTAAAGGTCTGTGAGTTATGAAATTGATGTGGAAATCAAAGAATATTTAGCTCTGTCATACGAATTAACCACTTTAGAGATGTTTACAACTTACTACCTGTGAGGCCTCGGAAAATTTTGCCAAGTAATTTAAGATTTTGTGGTGCCAAGGTAGGCTAATTATTTTATTTTGTGTGCAAATGAGGATTTATGATATAATAGATATCAATTGGATATGTTAATAAGCGTATAAGTCATATTATAAGTGAATTGGGGTCTAAGGAGAGGCCTAAGTCTAAGCCAAGTTGGAAAATTTCATAATAGACTAAAGTTGTAAATGAGTGCGCACAAGACCTCACTTTGGGCAATCATATCTCCAGTTATACAAGGAGTTGTGTGATGTACAACCAATCAAATTAAATCCCTTTGAGTCTAGTTTCGAACGCATCAAACCGTTCGTCATTTGGAGGTGTATACAGAAAGTTACGACCATTTTATTGGGAATGTATCATTAGCGCGACCGCGTATATTGCGAAGTATTCTTCCTTGTGAGCGTGACCTTAGCGCGGGCGCGCTAGTAGCAGACCCCTAAATACACCTAAGGACGGGAAAGGAGAGGATTTAAATCATTTTTCAAGACTAGGGCATCCTTTCCATCACCCATCCGGTCAATGCTTCAATTACATACCTAAGGTGAGTTTTTAAGTGTGTTTTCATGGTGATTTCACCTCTCAATCACTAGTTACAACATGATTTTGATTGGATTTCATAGGATTTCTTCAAAATCTCAAAAATACCCCAAAGTTGTCTTTCAAGATTTGATCTACAAGAGGTAATCTTTTACCCTTAGACTTACATATGTGGAGTTATTATGGAAGTATGAGTATAAATCAAGTATTGTAACTCATGGGATGGTGATTGGAAGCCATAGGTTCCTAACCTAGGTTTTGTTGGTGTTGTAGAGATTGTGAGATGGGTTATTGAGGTATGATTTTTGGGTGTAATAGTATTATGTATACATTCATGTACAAATTAGGTTTGTGGGAAGATTGTTGAACATAAATAAGTAAAGATTGGGTTGGGGAAATGAAAGAAATCTTGTTAAAGAGATTTGAAATCAAGATGCTCAACTAGTATTTGATAAAATTCTCAAATGAGCTAGAATTATGAATATCTTCCTAATTTGTGTTCAATTTTGTTATGTCTCCAAATAGATTGAAGTTGCTAGAATTTTCGGAATATCGTAGTATTAAAGGAAAGCTCAGGAAAGGTATGTAGGCTAAACTTTCTCTCTCGGAAGTGAATTCAATATTGTTTCGTAAGTTTAAGTGTGGTTTGTTTACCAAAATGGTATGGCCTTGAGTCACATTTTAAATAGAAGTTAGTATACTTATTGGGTAAGAAGAACTCGATCTGCTTAATGCTCCTAGTTGCTCTTATGTGTACAAAATATCTTGATTGAATATGTCTTGTTGTTGATAGCCTATAAAGATGCTTGAAAAATGAAATAAGTGAATTGGGAATGTGTTAAAGATTATGTAATAGGCCTCGACCCGACAGTTATGAACTAACTTCAAATGTAGAATTGTCTAAGAGCTCTTGTGCTCAATTCACACCCATAAGTGGCTATTTATCACTATTACTTTGATTTATAAGTATATCCGGTGTGATTCGAGATCTTACATATCTATGTGTTTAAACTGTGCAACGTCATTTCTGGGAAGGAGTATTGCAAGATAAAATGGTGTATTGTTGTTAATGATTTCAATGTGAGTTTTTATTGCTTGTTGGTGTTCCCCATTCCTTTAGGAAGAATCCTTTGTGTTTAAAGTTCTATTGCTAATAAACTTGAGGTGTATGGTTTCGGAAATACTCTATATGCCCATGATTCATGTTTCCTCTCATGTGTACTTGACATCTCGACTTGCATGGCTTGTTGTTAAAATTGATATCGATGTGAAACATGTGAAATATGAAATACGACCACCGTGCCAGGAATAAAGAATCTTGTGAATGGCCAAATGAGCCAAGGAAATACTGTTGTTGTTGGTGACTGGAAATACTATATTTGAATCCTTGTATTTATACTACAATTGTGTACAATATCAAATCAAATCAAAAAAAATATTTTTGGGAGTATCAGTAGCAAAACCGAGGCTCATACCTGAAACTACATGTGCCGGTGTAGGGGTGGATTGTGGTTATTCCCCTTAATTTGGATGAACTTGGTAATATTTGTGAATTGGTAACGCCAACCCACACGGCATATGGGGGAAGGTAGCCTAGCCGATCGGGCCGTGATCGGATACCATGCCGCACACATAGTGGTATTGTGTTAGGAATCAAAAACTGGAAATTTAAAACTAGAAATTGTGATTGTGGTACATGTCTCCAAAGGGATGACCTAGCCGATCAGGTCATGATCGGACTCCGTGCTAACAAAGACGGTGGTATAACTCATATCAGTGCTAATGATCTCCCAACCAAAAAAATTATATATATTATTTTATTTTATTTTTGTAAACTAGAAGACTTATATGTTGCAAATTGGAAGCTTGTATGTTGTTGACTCGACTTTTTGTTTCATGTTTCTTTGTTTGTATGGTTATTTTATTCTGGAAGAGGACTTTTAGCCTTACATACTAGTGCTATTCGACGGCGCTAACGTCCCTTTTGCCGGGGGCGCTGTATCGTTTAATGACACAGGTGGTTCCACAGCGGGCGGCATCGTCCAGTGATAGCGGTATTCTCTTCCCAGCAGTCTTGGTGAGCTCCACTCCACTCCGGGGTCATTTCACGTATCGTTTGTTCATTTTCCCATCACATTTTGAGGTATAGCGGGAGCCTTGTTGCCGGCATTTCCCTATTACTCATCTATTATATTTAGAGGCTCAGTAGACTGTTTGTGAGTGGTGGTTGATGTTGGGAGTACAAACTAGAAATGTTAGTACTTGATAAGCATGTTTCTCATTAATCTTGTAAACTTGTAATATTTTTGAAACTTTAAACGAAGTCATTAACGGAAATGAAATGAAAGTTTCTAATGGAAGATTGCTTAATGTTTTGATAAAGTGGGTTAACATTCCCTCTTTATTCATGAATTAGTTTGGGTAGAATGAAATATAATAGGTTTGCTCAGTCGGGTTTATCCGATTGAGCGCCGGTTGCGTTTCACGATTTTTGGGGCGTGACACTACTCCATCTTTAAAATCAGAAGATATTTATTGATGAAGGGATAATGGGCTAATTATTAATCTAGTAACTAAGCTGATTGGGCTTAACAGGTTGAAATGACCCAACCCAAATGTCGATGAAACAAAATCTCCTACATAGGCCCACATTCTGTCATAGAGCTTATCAATCTTAATTAATTAAAGCCCTTTTTTGGAAATCTTTCCTACTTCCCTTTTTCTTTTACATTTCTTAAAGAAATTTGCTCAAAAAATCGCCAGGCAGAAGATTGGGTTTCAATGTCGAGCACATAGCCCCAATCTCTCAACGTCAGACCATTACTCTAATTGTAATTGCATCACACTAATTTGACAAATTAATCATTGATTCTTATAACGGTAATAAGAAATTAATTACTATAATAAAGTTCAAAATCTATTTAACTACAATAGATAATACAAGGCATTCATACTCAGAATTACATTAAAATGTATATCTTTCTACATGAGCACACCTAAACTACAATTGTTTCAAATATTCTTGACACAATCTTTTGGCTTTGGGGTTTACAAATTTGACCAATTAATGGGCAGATCCATGAACATCCGCCATACCTGTGGCAACAAATGACTTTTTCTGTTCACATTAACACAAACAATCACTCGAACAGTATATTATAGAGGTGCCAAATCCTAAATTCATGCTTAATCAAAGAGATCTAGGAACAGAAGTTAACATAAGCAAACCATGATTTTCTCAATTTATCCTTAAGTCAACAAATACATTCAGAAAAAACTTGTATGAGCTCATTTGATTTAACAACAACCTTACATCAAGATAAGTGAATAAAGTAACACATTAGCCCAGTTAATGAGTCAACACATCATGTGTATTCAATTAGAACTAAGCAAATGAATCAGATTTCAAACATAGAACAAAGATGGATAAATTTAATCCTACAAACATCATAGCACACATGAAGCAGGCATAAGCACAATATCAACATGTTTATCCTATATTTCCACATTCATAAGGGTTACAAGGAGAGAATCTCACATACTTTCAATGAAAGATAGTCAATAAATGCCAAGTAAAGGCTGAAAACTGGAGAAATAGATCAGCAAGCTCAAAAGCAGCAACAATCAAACAGGTAAAACGACAATGAATAATCACAGAACATTTTTAAATACTATGGTGGGTGTAAGGCCTGGGGAGTATGACATTGAGGAAGGTGATATTGAAAAGCCACTGGTCGAGAGATTGTTTGATGGATCTAATTACAACACTTGGAGAAAAGTGGTTCTGGACGTTCTGATGGCGATAAACAAAACTGGTTTCTTTGATGGCACTATTACTCAAGAGGAGGAGGAATTATAGTTCATCGTTGATGATATCCTATGGTCGTGGGTACGAGAAAAATAAAGTAAAGTTGATTTTCTGAAAAAACATAGACTTTTCTAGAATGTCCTAGGGTAGTATACTTGATATTTATTTAGTAGACACATCTAGATCTTTTATAATGTTTTGGGAAGATAAGTTTATCTATTAGAGACATCTAGATATTCTTATAAGGACTCAGCCAGTCGTTCTAAGAGTTATAGCTCCGTTTTTTCCATTTTTGTTTCTTTATTTATTGTTCAGCTCTGTTGAGTTATATCGAGTTGGTAGGTTTAGGTTCGGAGTAGTTTTGGAGTGAAATGATCACTTAGTCTCTTAGTTAGAAAGCTAAGTTAGAAAAGTTAATTGGAAGTTGACTTATGATTAATCAAATTCGGATTTGAATTTTTATGATTTGGTTAGCTTCATTGGGTGATTTAGACTTAGGATTGTGTCCGGAATGAAATTTGAAGGTCCGTGGTAGAATAATGCTTGAATTGGCGAAAGTTAGAAATTTAGCGATTTTGGTCGACAACAGAAAATTAGGTATCGGGGTCGGAATGGAATTCCGAAAGTTGGAGTAGGTTCGTCTTGTCATTTGTGACATGTGTGCAAAATTTGAGGTCATTCGGATGTGGTTTGATAGGTTTTGGCGTCGTTGGTGAGTTTTGGAAGTTTAGAAGTTCTGATGCTTGAATTCGAGGTTGATTTGGTGTTTTGGTGTTGTTTTGGGTGTTCCGAAGTTTCGACTAAGTTCGGGTAGTGATGTATGACTTGTTATTGGTTGAGGTCCCGAGGGCCTCGGGTGAGTTTCGGATAGGTTTGAGTTGTGTTGCGCTCGTTTTTCTTATATTTCGACGTCATTTTTTCAAGCATAAATGATATCATATTGAACAAATGAGCTCTGGTTGCTTTTTTGATTAAACCATTTGATCCGTATCGTAATTACGGATCCGTGACAAAAATAATCGTTGAATTTGAACATCGTATGAGGATTTTATGGTCATTTTACTAAGAATTAGGTTGCCAGATTTTTCAGATTAATTATGAAATTGCCACTGACGACATATTTAAAAATTTGCAAATATTGAAACCAACATATCTCATTCATTATAAGGTCAAATTGAGTGATTCAAAAGCCTAACTTGACTAGAATTTCACAACGAATCTGTTGGAGGCATAAAAATCAAGTTTCGGGATTGTTTGGCACAGAAACGAGGTAGAATAGCTGCAAAAAAAAATATAAAATGAGGGTTTGTTTATTCGGTCATATTTTGAGTTGGGAAGCTCGGATTTGGGCGTTTTTGTAGACGATTTTCACATAGGGATTAGGATAAGTATTCTCTACTCGATTTTGGTTATATTTCATGAATCCATCTTTGTTTTTGGGATTTGATTAATTATTTCAAAGTGAAATTGAGGGAGTTAGGACTTGAGTTTTGGAGAGTTTTAGGTAGGGAGTTGAGGGATCAAACGAAGTCCGATTTTGATAAATTTTATATGGTTAGAATCGGGAGAGGACGAGGTTTATTATTCTATTAATTTTTACTGATTTCGAGAAGTGGTCCTGGGACCGGGTTTTGGCTGGTTTCGAATTTTTGGCCTATTTATATAGGTTTTATTGTGGAATTTGATTCTTTAGTCTATGTTAATTGTACTATTTTGATTATGGATAGATTTAGAGCTCTTGTCAACCGAGTCGAGAGACGAGGACATCCCGGAGTAGGATTTCACGTTGTTAAGGTAAGTAACAATTTTAGCTCTGGCCTAGATGGTATAAACCGGAGAATTTGATATCATGTGATTGTTTGGAGATGATACCCACACTAGGTGACAGGCGTGTGGGTGTATACCTCGAGAGATTGAGACTGGGTCTGTCCCGTAGGGCCTCATGGCCATCATCTGTGTTACGTAGTTACTTGTTGTTGAACTTATATGTCTTCATGTTAGAGATCATGCTTAGGCTTTATTCATGCTCACATTATTTGTACTTAGTCATAAAATTTTTTGTACATGTTTATCTCAGTCTTTATTATTTGCTAATATGTTGTGATACTTGATGGGGGTTGTGTCCCCTTATTTGTTGATGATGGTTAGGCTAGTGAGGTACATGATTGAGTGAGGTCGAGGGCTTGGTTGTGAGGATATTAATACCATAGCGTGTGAGCTAATCGTGCGGGTCCAGGTATTGATACCATAGCATGTGAGTTGTACGCATAGCATGTGAGTTGACCGTGCAGATCCAAGTATTGATATGATGGCGCGTGAGTTGTCCGTGCTTAGCGCTTGGGATTTGGGTGCCCCTCCGGAGTCTGTACACACCCCCAGTGAGCGCAGAGTGTTGAGTGTATTGAGTGTTGAGTGCTAAGCGCGTGGAGTGACATTGTTGTGAAGTTACATTTACTTTTGCTATTTCTGCATTTATCTGTTAAATTTCTTTGGGGCATTTATTGAGTTATGGAATTTACCTGGTTATTTCTGTTTATTTTTTAAATTGTGAAAATAAATAATTGGACTATTTTACTTAGCTCGTCACTACTGCTCAGTTCCTTAGTTATTTCTGTTACTATTGAGTCGGTTGTACTCACACTACACCCTGTACTTTATGTGCAGATCCAGTTGAGTTAGAACGCGGTGATCGTTGAGTTCAGGCCGACTATCTGTGCAGATTTCAAGGTAGCTGCTAGTGTCCGCAGGACCTTGTTACTCCTTTTGTCATTTCTTTTTTTGGGCAATTAGATAGTTTATATATCTTAGTTCATAGTTTTAGACACTCATGACTTAGTGACATCCTGATGTTTGGGGCTCGTTTCCGTATTTTATATTAATTATATTTAGAGTTCATTTAGTTTATGAGAAATTCAAATGTTGAAAATATTTTATTAAATATTTATAATCGATTTAATAGTAATATTTTGGGAAATAGGCTTGCCTTGTATTACGATAGGCGCCATTACAACATGACTAGATTTTGGGTCGTGACAATTCTAGAGTATTATGGGAAGATAAGATTCACTACATTTTTCTTGTACATGTTCTAGAATATTATCTAGAACTATCCTTAGAGAAGTATAAATCGGGGTGGTCTTAGGTATTTGTAATGAAGCCAATTTCTAGAAAGTCTTTTTCAATAATAAAGCTGTCCTTTTTAAAATCTCTCTTATCTTTTCAAGCTTCCTCTTCTTTAGTTGAATCCTCCAATCTTATTTAACGATTTTGGGCTAGCAGAAGGTCTCTGAATAATACTTTTCTTCTGCTATTCTTTACATGGTATCAGAGCCATAGTTGGCTTCTAGATATATTTGCAAGGTCGGGTCAGTGGTTGATTCAACTGATTTCTCTAAATGGATTTGGGTGGTCGTGCTAATGGACTGAGGATGGAGTTATTGAACCAGTCCAACTACAAGGTATGGAATACTTGTATGGAGTCATACCTTGTTGGTAAGGATTTGTGGGAAGTTGTCAATGGGAGTAACACAAGTCCTCCTGATGATGCACTGGAAAAAAGCAATGCGTGTAAGAATGTGGAAGAAGATTAATGCTAAAGCGGTGTTTATCCTAAAGAAATCCATCTCTCCTAATTTATTTGATCATATTATAAGGTGTAAATCAACTCATAAAATATGGAGGACCTTTGATCAGCTGTTTAACAAGAAGGAGTAAGCTCGGCTCTAGATTTTGGAAAACGAGTTAGCTAACACCAGTTAAGGTAATCTCTTTATCGCCGAGTATTTTTTGAAGGTTAATAATATGTGTTCCGAAATTTCTCTATTAAATTCGGACAAGGCTATCTCTGAAGCATGAATAAGAAGAATTATTATTCGTGGTTTAATGACAGAATATGTTCCCTTTGTTACATTGATTCAAGGATGGGTTCAACAACCATCTTTGGAAGAATTTGAGAATTTGGTATCGTCACAAAAGCTACTAGCCAAACAAATGGCGGGTGTATCTATCAAAGAAGGAGAAGGAAATGCTTTTGTCGTCGATAAGAGGAAATTTAAAGGGAAATCAAGAGATAACATGCATTTTCGGTCCTCAAGTGGTTCAAGCTCGCCAGGAAAGAAGGTGGAGTCTTCCAGTAAAGGTAAAAAGCTTTAAAAATATTACCGTTGTGGAAAAGTTGGGCACATAAAAAAGATATTGTCGAGCCAAAGAGTGCAATATGGCTCAAACAAAAAAAGTTACTGAAGAAGAAGAAAAAGAAGAAGACTAGGTAAAGTGCTTCGCAGCAGAAACTCGAGCAATAAATACCATGGCTTCCATTAATTTTGAAAGAGACTGGATCGACGATTCAGGATGTGGGCACCATCTCACTAGAGATTAATCCAAATTCTCCACCTTTCGCGAATAAAACAGACATGATGTTATTGTTACAGCAAATAATATAGTCCATAATGTGGAGAAGGAAGGCACTGTTGTGATCAACGAGAAGCAAAAAGACACTATCACCCTCAACAATGTCTTTTATGTTCCAGATATGAAGAAAAATCGATTTTCAGTTGCAAAAGTTGTAGATGCTGGAAACTATTTGCTATTTAGCCCACGTGATGTGAAGTTCCTCCGAAATATCAAGGTGCTCAAGGCAGATATCATTCACTCTAGTAAGAGAGTTAATGATTTATATGTTTTATTTACCTCTAATTCATATATTGAGAATATGAGTAGCAATGATAATACACATCTTTGGCATGCTAGACTTGGGCATCTAAGCATGGATAAATTAAAAGCCATGGTAAAGTTGAATCTAGTAAAAGGTTTGCCTAACTTAAGAATTTTTGGTAGAGGAAAGGTTTGTGAAGGATGTCAATATGGAAAGGCACATCATCTTCCATTTGACAGATCCTTATCAAGGTGTAATGCCTCACTAGAACTTGTTCACAGTGACTTGATGGGGCCAACGATAACTCCTTCATATGCTAATTTTCATTGATGATTTACTAGATTCACTTAGGTTTATTTTGTGAAGCACAAGTCAGAAGTTTTCAGTAAGTATGTGGAGTTCAAAGAAACAGTTGAAGGCGAACTCAATTCCAGAATAAGGCGGTTGTGAACTGGTAATGACGGAGAATTCACTTCAGATGAATTTCTATCCTATTATCGTCCGCATGTTATTAAAAGAGAACTCACATACATTGATACACCACAACAAAATGGAGTGATTGAAAAGAAGATCTGACACTTAACTGAGACATGTAAGAGTTGGCTTCATGCCAAGAATTTACCTAGAGCCTTGTGGGCTGAAGGTATTAAATGTGCAGCATAAGTGATTAACAGGATGCCACTTTCTTCAAACAATATGAAGTCTCCCTGTGAATTAATGTTTGGAGAAAAGCCTAGCGTGAAATACCTTAGGGTTTTTGGATCTATTTGTTATGTTCAAATTTCGGATTCTCAACGGAGTGAGTTGGATGTCAAGGCAAGAAAATGCATCTTTGTCAGATATGATGAAAGAAAAAAGGGATGGAAATGCATGGATCCTAAATCTCATCTCTTTGTTGTCTCAAGGGATATCATATTCGACGAAGTGTCTTTGTATTATGGAGCTTCATTGGATGGAGTGAGTTCAAAAACCTTAAATAATGGAGATTCAAGCTTTCCCATTGCAGGTGCTTCTCTAGATAATATGATTGCCGAAGATTTAAGAGAAAGGGGGAGTCCTAGACCTCAACAACATGAAAAACAAGAAGATGATTCAAGTGGTTCAGGAAAGCTAAAAAGAACTATTATCAAGCCATCTCGCTTCAGATATGAAAATTTTGTCAGTGTGTATTCCTGTTTCTTTGCAGGACCAATTGATGATGAAGAACCTTCCTTATTCGAAGAAGCTAAAGGAGTCAAAGAGTGAGAGCTTGCTATGGATGATGAAATGGAGGCTCTGACAAAAAATCAAACTTGGAGCCTTTTACCAAAGCCGAAGGATGTACAACCCATTTCTTGTAAATGGGTTTACAAAATCAAAAGAAGAGCAGATGGCAGCATAGATAGATATAAAGCAAGGCTGGTTGCTCGGGAATTTTCTCAAAAGTACGGTGAAGATTATGAAGAAACCTTCAGTCCGGTGGCTAAGATGATCTCTATCCGAGTTGTGCTAGCCTTGACAGCCTCGCATAATTGCAAATTATGGCTACTTGACGTGAAGAATGATTTCTTATATGGAGAGCTTGACAAAGATATTTATATGGAGCAACCACCCGGGTATATCTCTAACTTACATCCTGATTATGTCTGCAAACCTAAGAAGGCCCTTTATGGCCTCAAGCAAGCTCCACGAGCATGGTATAGTAAAATTGCTCAGTATCTACATTTCTATGGCTATGATGCATCACACTCAGATCCTAGCTTATTTGTTAAAATACAAGGAGACTTGCATATAGTTGTTCTTTTGTACGTGGATGATACGATAATAACAGGAAATAATGAAGATGAAGTTGCTAGGCTTCAAGATGAGCTTTCCATAAGATTTAACATCAAGAAGTTGGGAGAGCTACACCATTTTCTTGGCTTAGAGGTGACAAACATGAACAAAGGTATCTTTGTCACTCAAGAAGTATATGCCAAGAAACTTGTTGATAGGTTTGGATTGAAGCAAAGCAAAACATGTTCTGCTCCTCTTGAGATACGTACAAGGTTAAGGCGGGACGAAGGCTCATTTCTTGTAGATCCCAAGCCTTTTCTGGCTCTTGTTGGAAGTCTCCTGTATTTGACTATTACAAGGTCGGACATTGCCTTCTCGGTGGGATATGTAAGCGGATTTATGCAAAGTCCAAGAAAGCCTCACTTAGAAGCTGCAAAGAGGATTCTAAAGTATATCAACTCAACATCAGACATGGGCTTTTTCTTCTAGAAGAAGAATGATTTGGTGTTAGCTGGTTATACAGATGTTGATTTTAGTGGTGATTTGGATGAACGAAGATCTGCATCAGGCTATATTTTTCTCTGTGGTGGAACAAGTGTTTCTTGGTATATCAAGAAGCAATACTCGGTTTCCTTGTCAACCATCGATTTGGAGTATAAAACAGCTGCTCTTACTGCTCAAGAATGTGTATGCCTACAAAGACTTGTTGAAGACTTGCATCTACCTATATCAAAGCCAATTGTGATCTTTGGAGATAATCAAAGTGCCATCAAGCTTGCAAATAATCCAGTATTCCATGCAAGAACTAAACACATTGAGGTGGAACATCACTTTATTTGGGAAAAGGTTCTTGATGTAACTATCAATACTTTAGAAGTGCAAAGTTAGGAGAATATTGTTGATATCTTCATCAAGTCACTTGCTAAAGCTTCGTTCGAGTTCTTCCGTGACAAGCTTGGAGTAGTTTAAAAAAAATCACGTTAAGGGGGAGTGTGCGAAAAATAAAGTTTAGTTGATCTTTTGGAAAAACATAGATTTCTCTAGAATGTCCAAGTGTAGTATACTTGATATTTATTTAATAGACACGTCTAGATATTCTAGAATGTTGTGGGAAGATAAAGTTATCTATTAGAGACATCTAGATATTCTAGAGTAGTATGGGAAGATAAGGTTCATTAGATTTTTCTTTTACATGTTCTAGAATATTATCTAGAACCATCCTTAGAGAAGTATAAATAGGGGTGGTCTTAGGCATTTGTAACGAAGCCAATTTCAAGAAAGTCTTTTTCAATAACAAAGTTCTCCTTTTAAAAATTTCTTTTCTCTTTTCAAGCTTCCTCTTCTTTAGTTGAATCCTCCAATCTTAGTTAACGATCTTGGGCTAGCAGAAGGTCTCCAAATAATACTCTTCTTATGCTATTCTTTACACCGACTACTGGCGTCAATCCGTGTTGAAATAGCAGAGAAATTAACACAGAAAACTTCCAAAGAAATTTGGGATCGTTTGGAAGAACAGTATTATGAACCTTATGACGCAAAGTTGTATAAGTGGACAGAGATGCTGCGAGATTTGAATCAAGGAACTATGGGCGTAAAACAATATTTTAATCGTGCCAAACTGATATGGAGTGAATTTGGAAACCTGATATAGGACCGCAATTGCCCCTACTCACAACATGATCTGTTGATTCACTTTCTTCTTGGTATGGATAATCTGAACTAGAGAACTAGAATTAGGTATCCATGAAGCCTTTGCCAACAATTCATGAGGTCACTGATCGTTTCATTGCTAATGCACAACTAAGTTTCGTTGCTTGAAGATTGTTGGGAAACCAATTGTAGGTGAAAGATCCTTATACAAAAATTTATAGATATATAGTTGGTGAAAAATATCAATACTAGTAGGTGAAAGGTGGTGTAAAAGGGTGTCGGTTCAATCATATAAAAAACAAGAGTCTATGCTATTTTGTGGTGAATTTCTAAAGACACGTAATAGGTGAAAGATGGAGGTACAAATCAGTTGTACACACAATTTTCAAGTTTAGTGTTGTACAGAAATCATGTACAGAACAAGATTCCATAGGGCCGATGGTACAAATCAGTTGTACATAATTTTCAATTTTAGTGTTGTATCGATAATCATGTACAGAACAAGATTCCATAGGGCCTGCGGCATAAATAAGTTGTACACACAATTTTCAATTTTAGTGTTGTACAAGCAATCATGTACAAAACTATTTTGTGATGAATTCTGAAGACACATAGGGTGAAAGATGTAGTAGAAAGGTTGGGGGTACAATGTTACACCTTGTGTATTCGGCGTTATCATGCTATAAAGGAGCTAATTCGATAGGAAGATAATTTATATGAGATATTTAAATGATGCGATAGTTATACGTTAAGATTGGAAGTCATCCGAGTTATGATTAAAAATTCGACAAAGATTGCCGCAAGTTACGGGTTTTAAATTGCTATGAAATTTGGACAAAATTTTGATGAGCTTTTCTCTCAATATACTAAGATTTATGGTGTGTTCTACCCACCGAATCGAAGGTCTATGAGTTTATTTTCTAACTCAATAAACCATTCGTTAATATGACTTCAGAGTAGAGAGATATTAATATTTTCGTACAGGGGTGCACACTGTTATGGGAACAGTGTGCTTAGTCGGTTTTAGTTAAAATTTATTTTATTTAAGTCAATTTAAAACAGAACCCCTGCATTTTATCCTCTCCAAAATAGAACCTAAAATCTAGGGATTTCCTCTCAAACTCCTCCCATCCATCTAGCTAATCATAACAACAATTTAGTCATCCTCAAGATAGAGAACACCATGGTAGCTTCGGAATCGTGAATTCTTCAGTGTTTCACTTTTCGTAGGAAGACTCCGCCTTGAAGTAATCTCGAATTTAAAGTAATTCTGGTCACAAAAGGTATGATTTAACTTCCTCTTTGATCTTTGTAAACTTCTACCATAAGAATTCCTAAGAAATAGTTGAAACCTCTATAGAAATGTTCTTGATTTTTTTAAGAAACCTCTCTTAATATGACTTGATTGTTGGGCTGTTTTATATGGTTTTATTGTGTTGTTTAGATATGTGAAGACATGTATGGAATCATTTCAATGAGTAGATGTAGTAAAGTAAAAAATTTGTGGTGTGTTAGGGGGAAATTAAACTACAAAAGAGTCTACAAATTCATGGCCGCAAGTTGTTCGCATAAATGTCTAAATGAAGAGTTATATAATATATGAGCTTGAATTTGATATTGAATGGTTCGTATTATGTATTAAATCATTCATAAGGCTTTCTAGGTCTCGAAAATCGTATATAACTCCATCGACAAGGTATGTAGGGCTTTCGCTATACTTTTCGGCATGACAAGAATTCGAATAAACGTCTATCGAATTGTTTCGTCGGATTTGAGTTATTTCACCTTCAACTTATAAAGATACTTAGACCTGATCCTTTCTCATATATTGATTACTTCAGAGAATATCTATGAATTCTCGGTTTTTCTTGTTCCTTGTTTAAAAAGAACTAGAGCCTTTTTACTCATTCTCTTTTCGACGTCCATATAAATCATGAATAAGTAACACTTACTTCAAAGGTACTCATAATACATAACTCTCAAGTTCTTAGTACTTGTTGGCTCATAGTTGAAAATTAAATATTTTAGCGACAACCATGATAGTCAGGGAATAATGATGATATGTCACTTCGACTCTTCTTAGAATACGTCTTTTAAGGTTAGTTTTGCATTGCACTTATATAATTCATGATTTAATATATGTATGTATTTACTTTCATTACCGAGCTGCACTATAGACGGCCGGGTATGACACCTATTGTGTAACCACTGATCGGTTGGGATTACCGAGCTTCACGTGGCTGGGTACGATTCTGCCAAGCCTCTATTATGGCCGGGTATGTTATGGATATTATAGCCCCACAGAGGGATTTATTATTATATAATGTGATATATTATAAGTAGCGATAGTGAGCAACGATTCCATGAGCATACATTTATATCCATGTTGAATTTTAGTTTCCTATCGAGGCTAGGTTCAGAATTCAAATTGTCTCTATATCTCTTCTATTGTTAATTAAATTTTTCATGTTACACTTGTCGCCCTACATATTCAGTACATATTTCGTACTGATGCCTTTTTGTGCGCTGTGTCCATGCCCACAGGCTCGGATAGACAAAGCGGCGTGCCTCTTCAGTAGGACCCCCAGGATCAGCGTTGGGTTTCGCACTCCACTTCTTCGGAGTTGCTGACTTTGGGTCCATAGGTACTGTTACAGATGTCTATGTGTAGTTTTCGGCATGTCGGGGGCCTTGTCCCGACCTGTTGAGATTGTCTTACACTCTTAGAGGCTTGCAGACTAGCGGTCATTGCATGTTTATTTTTTTTGTATGGCCCTATCGGCCTTCTGGATAGTTGTTATACTGTTGTTGCAGCCTTGTTGGCCTAGGTTATATATATATATATATATATATATATATGTGTGTGTGTGTGTGTGTGTATGTGTGTGTGTGTGTGTGTGTGTGTCGTTTTGGGCTCTTCTGCCTGTAGGTTAATATATTTCAGATCATATCTCATGGTTGGTTCGCTCGGGCCTTCGGGCATCGGGTGCCAACCACACCTCCCAAGATTAGGGTGTGACAAACTTGATATCAGAGCAGGTCAGTCTTAGGGAGTCTGCAAGCCGTGTCTAGTAGAGTCTTGTTTATGGTGTGTTGTGCACCACACTTATAAATATGAGGCTATTGGACATTTAGGATTATTATTTTCTTCTTGATCTAAATCGTGCAATAGAGCCTAATCATAAGTGTTCATTCCTAATTCTCTTTTTGTTTACCTTCTCAGTGATGCTTAATACTACGAGACAACAAGTGGCTATGAAATTTATCCAGAGGTTGGTTGAAGAGGCGGGAGAGGGCACAAGTCAAGTTCCACCTACTAATGTAGATCAATAAGAGCCATAGAATGAGGCTGATTCTTAAGCTTCCGGGCCAGCACCCCCACCACCCCCGGAAGGGCGTAGAGGAGCTAACGTACCTCCAGTCCCTCTCCCAGTTGTTCCTGATCAGGACCTAGACATGCAGAGCGTTGTACAATTGCTGACTCGAATAGTGGCCTCCTAGGCCCAACACCAAACCCTCAGTATTGCTAATAGGTTTGTGAGTGCGAGAGTTCGAGACTTTATCAACTTGGATCCTCCAGTATTTACATGGGTTGATCCTAATGCTGACCTACAGGATTTTCTAGATCATATGCAATGGACCTTACAAATTATACATGCCACAGATGTTGAGTCAGTGGAGTTTACTTCTTATAGACTACGTGATATTGTTGTGACATGGTATGAGACTTGGAAGTAGACTCGGAGGCCTAATGTGCCACCAGTGACATGGAACGAGTTCTTTGAGGCATTTTTACAGCAATATTTGCTAATTGAGCTTCGAAAAGCCCGACGAGATAGGTTCTTACACTTAGAACAGGGTAATACGAGCGTTCGAGAATATATCATGCAGTTCAACTCTTTGGCTAGGTATGCTCCTACGATTATTGCTGATATAAGTGATCAGGTACACTAGTTTGTTAGTGGTTTGGGGCACACTTGATAAATGAGTGAACTATAGCTTCTCCAAACCAAGGAATGGATATTGCCCATATTCAAGCATATGCACAGGGTCTAGAGGATCGCAAGAGGCAACAACGATCCAATCGAGAGCATGATAGAGGCCAGCAGAAGAGGGCGTGGTTCGCAGGTAACACAGGAGAGTTTCGAGGTGGATTTAGGCTACAGTTTCCTAGCGTCCATCTTATCTGGTAGCCAGTGCACCACCACAGTTTCAAGGACAGCGACATGATCAGACCACTTATTCTGGTCCAGGTCAGAGTTCACGGACCCCAGGTCCACAGTTTAGAGGCGAGTTCAGTCAGATGAGGCCTCAGTTTCCCAGATGTGATCGATGTGGCCGAAATCATTTTATACCATGTCGTCAGGGTTCTGATGCATGTTATGCATATGGACAGCTAGGTCATATTATGAGACATTGTCCGATGACAGGCAGAGGGAGTATGGATCAGCCGACGGCATCTGCAGGGGCTTCTTCTACTTCGGTACGTCCTCCTAGGCAGAGTATGCAGACATCAGCTGGCAGGGGTAGGGGAAGATTTGGAGCTTCTGGTTCAGGAGATCAGCAGAATCGCATATATGCTTTATCGAGTCGTCAGGATTTAGAGTCATCTCCGGACATGGTTACAAATATACTATCCGTTTTTTCTATCGATATGTATGCTTTGATAGATCCTGGTTCTACATTGTCGTATATCTCCCCCTTCATTGCTAGTAAATGGGATAGAGAGCCTGACTTGTTGCATAAGTCATTTGAGGTATCTACTCCACTGGGTGAGTCTGTTGTAGTTAGACGTGAAGATTCATGACCGCCATACGTTAGTTGATTTGCATGAGCTAGAAATGGTTGATTTTGATAGCATTATGGGTATGGATTGGCTAGCTTCTTGTTATGCCAATGTAGATTGCTAGACAAAGATTGTTCGTTTTAATTTTCCAAGTGAGCCTATTATTGAACGGAAAGGTGATGCTGCAACGCCTAAGCAGAAGTTTATTTCTTACCTTAAAGCTCGAAGGATGATTTTGAAGGGGTACATCTATCATTTGGTACGAGTGCATGATATAGAGGTGAAATCTCCAACCCTTCAATCGGTTCCCATCGTGAATGAATTTCCCGATGTATTTCCTGATGAATTTCCTGGTCTTCCTCCCAAAAGAGAAATCGACTTTGCTATTGATGTGCTTCCAGATACTTAGCCAATATCTATTCCTTCATACATAATGGCTCCTGCTGAGTTAAAAGAATTGAAAGCCCAATTGAAGGATCTTCTGAATAAGGGCTTTATCAGGCCCAATACTTCTCCCTAGGGTGCACCAGTGTTGTTTGTTCGTAAGAAGGACGGTTCGTTAAGAATGTGTATTGACTATCGTCAGCTCAACAAAGTTACTATCAAGAACAAGTACCCCTTACCCAGAATTGATGATTTGTTTGATCAGTTCCAAGGTGCCAAGTATTTCTTAAAGATTGACCTTCGATCCAGCTATCACCAGTTGCGAGTTAAGGAGAGAGATATTCTGAAAATGGCTTTTCGGACTAGATATGGCCATTATGAATTCCTTGTGATGTCTTTCGGTCTTACTAATGTGCTAGAAACTTTCATGGATTGAATGAATTGGGTTTTCAAGCCATTTCTAGATATATTTATAATTGTTTTCATTGATAATATTCTGGTATATTCTTGATCAGAAGCAGAACATGAGGATCATTTGCGTGTGGTGTTGCAAACTTTGAAAAATCAGAAATTATATGCTAAATTCTCCAAATGCGAATTTTGGTTGAATTCAGTGGCATTCCTTGGGCATATCATTTCCGATGAAGGTATTAAGGTAGATGGTTAGGAAATTGAAGCAGTACAAAATTGGCCTAGACCCACAACTCCTACGGAAGTTCGTAGTTTCTTGGGCTTAGCTGGTTATTATCGGAGATTTGTGGAGAACTTCTCTTCTATTGCTGCTTCCATAACAAAATTGACACACAAAGCCGTTAAGTTCCAATGGTCTGATGCATGTGAAAGGAGCTTTCATGAGTTGAATAAATGCTTAACATCAGCACCTGTTCTAGCACTTCCTGAGGGATCTGAAGGTTATGTGGTATATTGTGATGCATCTAGGGTTGTATTGGGATATGTTCTAATGCGGCATGGCAAAGTTATTGCATATGCTTCGAGGCAGTTGTGGAAGCACGAACACAATTATTCGACTCATGATATTGAGTTAGCAGCTGTTATATTTGCGTTGAAAATATGGCGTCATTATCTTTATGGTGTTCATGTAGATATCTATACAGATCACAAAAGTTTACAATATATATTTAAGTAGAAAGAGTTGAACTTGAGACAAAGGAGATGGCTTGAATTGCTGAAGGACTATGATGTGGATATTTTGTACCATCCGGGCAAAGCGAATGTGGTAGTTGATGCGTTGAGTCGCAAATCCATGGGCAGCGTGAAACATGTAGAAGCTAGGAAATTAGAAATGACTAAGGAGATATATCGATTGGTTAACCTAAGTGTGCGGCTAAATGATAAAGGTGACCAGGGTGTAGTAGTCCAAAATATTGCGGGGTCATCACTGGTAGCTGAGGTAGAAATACGTCAATTTGAGGATCCGGAGCTAGTCAAGATTAAAGAGAGCATCCATTTTCAGAAGAAGCAATTGTTCGAGCAATTTGATGATGGAATTCTAAAATATAAGGGCCGATGGTGTGTCCCTAATGTTGGGGAACTTTGTAAGCAAATTATGACAGAGATGCACTAGTCTCGTTACTCAATTCATCCTGGTTCAACCAAAATGTATTATGATCTTCGTCAGCTATACTGGTGGAACGGTATGAAGAACGATATAGCCACATTTGTGGCTTAGTGTCCCAACTGCCAGCAGGTTAAAGCTGAACACCAGAAACCTAGAGGGCTACTTCAAAATATTGAGATTCCAGCTTGTAAATGGGAATCGATTAATATGGATTTCATTACAGGATTGCCTAATTCTCGCGGAAGTTCGATTCTATTTGGGTCATTGTGGATAGGCTGACGAAATCAGCTCACTTTCTCCCAGATAGGACCACTTATTCAGCTGAAGACTATGCGAGACTGTATATCAAGGAAATAGTTCGGTTACATGGAGTTCCACTTTCTATTATATCTGACAGAGGTGCCCAATTTACATCTAATTTCTGGAGATTTTTTCAAGAAGGTTTGGGTACTCTTGTTAATCTTAGTACAACATTTCATCCGCAGACCGACGGACAAGCCGAATGCACTATTCAGACGCTCGAAGATATGTTGCGAGCTTGTATCATAGACTTCAAGGGAAGTTGGGAAGATCATTTACCGCTTATTGAGTTGCCTACAACAACAGTTATCACGTCGGTATTCAAATGGCACCCTATGAGGCACTATATGGGAGGAAATACAGATCTCCTATTGGCTGGTTTGATGTTGGTGAGACAAAGTTGCTAGGACCCGAATTGGTACGCCAAGCTGTACAAAAGGTAAAGTTGATCCAGAAAAGGTTGCGTACAACTCAAAGTCAACAGAAATCATATCCAGATAACTGACGTCGAGACTTGGAATTTGCTGTGGGAGACTGGGTATTCTTGAAAGTATCGCCTATGAAGGGTGTAATGAGATTTGGCAAGAAGGGAAAACTCAACCCAAGATATATCGGGCCATATCAGATTGTTTAGAGAATTTGGCGAGTAGCCTACAAACTTGACTTGCCACCAGAATTAGACGCAATCCATCCGGTATTTCACGTTTTCATGCTTCGCAAATTTTTAGGTGATCCTTCTTGCATCAGCCCTATTGAGGATATTCAAGTTACCGAGGACTTGTCATATGAAGAAATACTTGTTGCCATTCTTGACCGTCAAATTCGTAAGCTACGGACTAAAGAGATAGCCTCAATAAAAAGTACTTTGGAGGAACAATAATGTAGAGGAAATGACATGGGAGGCCGAGGAGGACATGAAGTCCAGATACCCTCATTTATTTGGGCCTTTAGGTGATATGTTTGAGACAACTATGGCAGGTGTTGCATAGATATCAACCAGTGACAGCTGAGGTAATTAAGTTATGGCTAACCTTCTTATTATTATTATTGTATAAGTAAACGATCG
The DNA here is from genome assembly GCF_000393655.2 of Nicotiana sylvestris. NCBI lineage: Eukaryota > Viridiplantae > Streptophyta > Magnoliopsida > Solanales > Solanaceae > Nicotiana > Nicotiana sylvestris. Next base: position 64,465,778 of record NC_091058.1, read on the forward strand.
TGTGGGGCCAAGTTGATGTTATTATGATGATGTGTAGCCTTGTGTGGCATTGGATATGTATGTTTGGACTGATGACAGGTTTTGGATAGTTCTATTTACAGGGGAAACTCTGGCAAAATTTTTTAAATTTTTTTTTCCAGAAGTTAGGTTAACCGCTAACATTCGAGGACGAATGTTCTTAAGGAGAGGAAAATGTTACATCTTGTGTATTCGGCGTTATCATGTTGTAAAGGGGCTAATTCTATAGGAAGATAATTTCTATGAGATATTTAAATGATACGACAGTTATACGTTAAGATTGGAAGTCATTCGAGTTGTGATTAAAAATTTGACAAAGATCGCCGCAAGTTACGGGTTTTAAATTTCATTGAAATTTGGATAAAATATTGATGAGCTTTTCTCTCAATATACTAGGAGTTATGGTGTGTTCTATCCACCGAATCGAAGGTCTATGAGTCTAGTTTCCAACCCAATAAATCGTTTGTTAATAAGACTTCAGAGTAGAGATATATTAACATTTTCGCAGAGGGGTGCACACTGTTATGGGAACAGTGTGCTTAGTCGGTTTTAGTTAAAATTTATTTTATTTAAGTCAATTTAAAACAGAACCCCTGCATTTTATCCTCTCCAAAACAGAACCTAAAACCTAGGAATTTCCTCTCAAACTCCTCCCATCCATCTAGCCAATCATAACAACAATTTAGTCATCCTCAAGATAGAGAACACCATGGTAGCTTCGGAATCGTGATATCTTTTGTGTTTCACTTTTCGTAGGAAGACTCCGCCTTGAATTAATCTCGAATTTAAAGTAATTCTGGTCACACAAGGTATGATTTAACTTCCTCTTTGATCTTTGTAAACTTCTACCATAAGAATTCCTAAGAAATAGTTGAAACCTCTATAGAAATGTTCTTGATTTTTTTAAGAAACCTCTCTTAATATGACTTGATTGTTGGGGTTGTTTTATATGGTTTTATTGTGTTGTTTGGATCTGTGAAGACATGGATGGAATCGTGTCGATGAGGAGATGTAGTAAAGTAAAAATTTGGTGGTGTGTTGGGGGGAAATTAAACTACAAAAGAGTCTACAAATTCATGGTCGCAAGTTGTTCGCATAAATGTCTAAATGAAGAATTATGTAAGATATGAGCTTGAATTTGATATTGAATGGTTCGTATTATGTAGGAAATCATTCCTAAGGCTTTCGAGGTCTCGAAAACCGTATATAACTCCATCGACATGGTATGTAGGGCTTTGCTATACTTTTCGGTATGACTAGAATAAACGTTTATCGAATTGTTTCATCGGATTCGAGTTATTTCACCTTCAACTTATAAAGATGCTTAGACCTAATCCTTTCTCATAGATTGTTTACTTCAGAGAATACCTATGAATTCTCGGTTTTCCTTGTTCCTTGTTTAAAAAGAACTAGAGCCTTTTGACTCGTTCTCCTTTCGACGTCCATATAAATCATGAATAAGTAACACTTACTTCAAAGGTACTCATAATACATAACTTTCATGTTCTTAGTACTTGTTGGCTCGTAGTTGAAAATTAAATATTTTAGCGACAACCATGATAGTCGGGGAATAATGATGATAGGCCACTACTCTTCTTAGAATACGTCTTTTAAAGTTAGTTTTGCATTGTACTTATATAATTCATGATTTAATATATGTATGTATTTACTTTCATTAACGAGCCGCACTATAGACGGCCGGGTATGACACTTATTGTGTAACCATTGATCAGTTGGGATTACCGAGCTTCACGTGGCCGGGTACGATTCTACCGAGCCTTTATTATGGCCGGGTATGTTATGGATATTATATCCCCACGAGGGATTTATTATTATATAATGTGATATATTATAAGTAGCGATAGTGAGCGACGATTCCACGAGCATACATTTATATCCATGTTGAATTTTAGTTTCCTATCGAGGCTAGTTTCAGAATTCAAATTGTCTCTATATCTCTTCTATTGTTAATTACATTTTTCATGTTACACTTGTCGCCTTACATACTCAGTACATATTTCGTACTGACGCCTTTTTATGCACTGTGTTCATGCCCTAGACAGAGCGGCGTGCCTCATCAATAGGACCCCAGGATCAGCGTTGGGTTTCGCACTCCACTTCTTCGGAGTTGCTGACTTTGAGTCCATAAGTACTGTTACAGATGTATATGTGTATTTTTGGGCATGTCGGGGGTCTTGCCCCGGCCTGTTGAGATTGTCATACACTCTTAGAGGCTTGCAGACTAGCGGTCATAGCATGTATATTTTTTTCTGTATGGCCCTATCGGCCTTCTGGATAGCTGTTATACTGTTGTTGCAGCCTTGTTAGCCTAATATATATATATATATATATATATATATATATATATATATATATATATATATATATATATGTCGTTTTGGGTTTTTCTGCCTGCAAATTAATATATTTCAGATCATATCTCATGGTTGGTTCGCTCGGGCCTTCGGGCATCGGGTGCCAGCCACACCTCCCAAGATTGGGGTGTGACATACAATTCAACTGTACACACAATTTTCAATTTTTGTGTTGTACAAATAATCATCAGTAAATGTGATATCATACTATTCTATGATGAAATTCTGATAATGTTGCAAAATTTGATGATGCTCTAGCATGTTTTTTTTTATGGATGGGTGCATTTCTCATCTTAGTGACGTAGCATATTAAGTAAATAAACAAGAACAATTTACTAGCTGCCTTTCATCAAGATAAAGCCCACGGCCTTCTTGGATCAGCATATCTTTCTTTTTTTTTTTCATTTAAAAAGTAGTTAGTTAGCTGATTTTTGGTTAATTGCCTTTTGAGGTGTGTGCCGACACCTCACTTCAGCGAAGATGCCACACTTAAACTTGGCGACATATGACGTGCCTAGGCTAATTTACAGTGTTTTTGTCCTTGGGTGTTTATGCGACTGGTGGTGGTGGTGGATTTGTTGGGCAAGTTATAAGGATTCTTGGGGGAATGTCTTCAATTTGCATGGAGAAAATTTCAGGTTCAATGGATTTGGACTCCTCTTATTAGGAGAAAGACTTTGGTCCTAATGCCATGGATCAGGTCAGTCATGATTGACTAGCTAGAAGGATGTGAAAGATTGGGTATAGGTGTTTCTAACACATAGCGGAAGACAATAACAATTCTAGGCAGATTTTTTCGTGTTTAAAATTTATTTACATGTCAAAGATCGAATCTAAGACGTACCTGGTGAAGAGAGTCTCGTTTCAAAATTTATCCGATAGTGCGAAGACTCTATGTGTATCCACACTGAGACCGATCCTTGCTATCAACTCTTTGATCAATGAAACCCGCGAACAAATTGAACGAAATATTGTGTTGAAATTTTTCACAAAAATCCCAATTTCATGTTAAAAGAACAAGAAATACTTTTCTTGTAATTGTATTTTCTCTTTTTGCTTTGTATTGTATTCTCACTTTCACAAAGTAATTTTCTTCTAAAGAATTAGTCCAGCAAATTTTCTCCATCACTCATTATATATAGCATCACCTATAAACCTTTTTCCTATTTAATTGAGATAATAATTTACTTAGGATAAAAGTTTATTCCAAAATAAACTCATATGGAAAATTTGAGATTCCAATCAACGGTTAGCGTGACCATTGGATCTTTATGGACTTTCCATAAGTCCAATTCCTAATTGGACTTTCTCAAGTATTACTGAATACTATTCCATTAAAAGAACTCAAATTCCACAACGAATTGTTCACGTTGCCGACGTCTCTTTTAAATTCAATTAGTATTAGTACCCGTGTGATACGCGGACACAAATCATATCGGATTGTAATTTGGATTATTTGAATTATGTATAAATAACTTTAAAATATAAACCTTCCGGATTAAATTTATAGATAATCATTAGATATTAATTAAGAAGCAAGACATGAAACCATTTCGCAAATCTCATATTGGATAACCTATTTTCTTTTTCTATATTTCTATAATCCAATAGGTTAATTTTAGTACTTGAATTTCGTTTCATTATCAATATTAAAAATTACTAACTATGTCATGTGGTGATTTGTCTCGTTTAAACATATTAAATTATATTATTTTAATAAAATTCTCAATATTGGTTTATTTTTTTGGTCTAAAGCTTAAATAAGTCTTATTCTTTTAAATTTTACAGAATTTTTTTTGTTCTTTGCTTATAATTATTAAATTATTTATTATTTAATATTATTATACTTTCATGTGAGTTTTCCGGCTTACTAATTGACTTAATATTTTGCTTATTATCATTTTAATAATTATCGATAAATATTATTTTTTATTCTTAAAATTAATATATTTTACGCTTTTATCCTCTTACTCGAAACTATTTTACTATTTAAATCTATAAATAATATTTTGGAATATTATTCAATTATTTAATTTATTTTATTTTAAATTAATTTAATATATTCTCACATTATATCTATTTTTTTCTTTATACAGTCTCTTCCCTACTAAAAAATTTTTAATTAATATTTTACCTGTAATCAAAATAATATCATATTTGACTTTAAGTTGTAACTTTGATTAGTATAAAATATTAATATATAAGTTCCTTTATTATATTATTCCAAATCTGTTAAGTTTTTTATATTTATTTTTTGTATTACATGCAATAAAAAAATCTCTTTTAGTTTCAAGATATAAAATTTTAATTTTAATTTTAGTTAATAAAATTACTTATATTAGATATTTATTTTATATTTTTTAAATTTTAATTCTTATCTAGTAAGACTTTAATTTTTAGTGGTCATATCCATAGTTTGAGCATTCTCATCATAAATTTAAGAACTTCCTAATATTAAGCAAAATAGTCTTTTTCTTTCATTTCTAATATTTAATTTTTAATTATTTTTTACTTTTGCTATTATGTTATCAAATATATGGTATTATCACAGTTTTATATGGCTTTTAATTAATTTGCCACTTTATTTAGTATTATTATCCATTACTATCCTTTAATATAAATTTAGAAATTTTTTAATCTTAAAATAAATATCTATTTTATTTTAAAAATATTGCTTGAATTCTTAAGTTTTTTAAATTTATCAATAGTATTTTTAAATATTTTATTTCACTTTATTTTATTTTCTAAACTAATTCTTAGCATAAATATTCTCACGCTATTTTTAATATTTTTAAGTTCTTATTTTATCTGTCAGACAGAAGTTGTATGGTATTATCCACAATATCATCTTTCTTATCATAATAGATAAATAACAACTTTCTCATCTCAAATTTAAATAAGTTTTATCATTTTTCTTTATAATGAAAGTTTTGATTAATTTCTCTATATTTATTCCTTATTTTTGCTATTCTATTATTCAATACATAATATTATTACATTGTTATGTGGCTTTCATTAGCTTATTTAATTTAATATCTATTTCTACCACACTCGTTTTATTATTAATCATAAAAGTTAATTTCTTATTTGTTTGAACACATTATATCTAATGATAATATTTTCACTATCATTTTATTTCTCCATGTACTATTTCTAAAAATAATAAAATTATGAAATGAAAGAAAGCAGATCAAGTGGTTTGTTAATAATTATATTTGGAAAGCTATCAAAATTTATTTAGTATAATAATGTGAGTCAATTTTAATTGATTTCTATCATAAATTAAATTTGATCAAATTTAAGTTGTTTTAATTCTTATTAAATTTGTCTAAAAATCTATTTAGATTATGTCTTAAAATACTAAGTAGAAATATTTCTATTTAGATTATTTCTCCATGTACTATTTCTAAGTGACATTTTCTGAATATGTCATTTGGCTTAATGTCATGCCTCACTACATTCCTTTCAATATAATATAGTATAATATTATATATATATATATATAATATTTAAGTGTTTTCTTATCTTATAAATAGTTTTCTGAAAACGAAATATTAATTGATTCTTTCTCAAAAACGAATACCTACCATAATTGAATTAGACACAAATTAAATCAAACTACTCTCCTTTTACGTCCAACACTTTCACAAAAGAGAACATTTTATGCATTCATTTTTGTGTATTACGTCCAACAGGTTGTCGAAAGAGAACATTTTTTGTTTAAATCTTAAAATATTTGGCTTTGAGTATTTTATGATCTTTTTTAGTCTATTTCCTTTAATATAATATAGATGTAAGATACAAAATATTTATTTAGATACAAAATATTTATTTAATTAAGTCTTTCTTAAAAAGAATTCCTATTATAACTAAATTATACACAAAATTTAATTAAAAATACTTATAGTAATGTATATGATATATGTATTCTCCAAAGGCGACCCTCTCGAGTTTCCGGCTGTTTCCGTCATTGAAGTAGCCTTTCGTCGCCCTACCAAACGAAAGAAGTCACTATCAAACAGCTCGCCCTATTGAAGTACCAAAGGTGCGCTCAGCCCGGTGACTAGGAAATGGGTTTGCCCTTGAATTGAAGTGATGAGGTCGGAAAGAGGGAAGTAGGGCTCCTATTGACTAAAGGTTGGTTCTTCGCTTTCCTTTAGAATGAAAGTTGCTATGAAGCCACTCAAACGAGCCTTTCTAGCCGCATCTGAATCGGCATCCCTATCCATATGTTTATGCGCAGGTTACTTGTGACTCCGTAATCTCAAATAGAAGAGCTTCTGTCAATGTTTCCCACATGCTCCACATCTCATGACAATCGCAACCTACAGATTCTGAGAATATCTTTGTTAGACGAATTGATGCCTAAGAAATTATTTTTTTTCTTTCTAGTGTAATTAAATTTTTTGTATAATTTTCAATTTACAGAAAATCATGAACTACTACTTTCATTAAATATTTTTCCATTTATAATCCAATTTTTTTATGTTATCTTAAAATTGCCAAGCGGCTTCATTTTAGTTTGCCACTTGACTTAACCACATTGCAAACTACTTTCCTTTTAATATAATATAGATACCAAATTGGTTTTACATAATAAGACTATTACTATTTATATACATTACGTAAATAAATACTCCCTCCGGTCCAAAATAAGTGATTTTTTGGTTGTTTTCACACATATTAAGAAACTCACCTTTTAACATTAATTAGCAATGAAATTGACCATATTAACATTTACTATCTCTTCATATAAATACTCCTAACACATACTCTAACATTAATTACTCAAAGGGCAATGTAGGAAAAAATAATTAATTCATTCTTGAAATCTGAAAAAATCACTTATTTTGGACCACACGAAAAAGCCAAAAAATCACTTATTTTTGGACCGGAATGAGTAATAATTATGAATACTAAATATATATCACATATATATTTCAACCAAGAGATATATTTTAATTTTCTATTCCAAATAGAAACTTCAATTTGTTCACAATATTAATTATATCCTCTGTGCTAGCAAAGAATATAATAATATTTTATTTGGACTAACTAACTAAATTTATTTGACTAATTAAATTTTTTAATTTAATTAACAAATAATAAAGTAATTAATCCTTTAGCAAAGATCAGAACACTCGTTAGTGTGTGACCTATAGGTTCAATACTAAACCAGTAGTAAATTGACCACATCAATATACTAATCAAGGGTGGCGTCTAGCAACACTCCTTAACGACCGGATAGCATGAAGTATACAATTTACTCTCAAGAACCAGTAGAAGAATAATGTAGTAATTCATTCTGTCCTTATAACTCTGGATCACCCTAGGATATGGTTCAACTGTCAAATCCTAATAGGCAACCAACTATGTGTTCATGTCAAATATAATCGACCATTGAATGACCTAAGAAATTCATTTCTTCTTTCATTCAATTGCCTTGGCCAAAGTCTTAATTTGGTCGTTTATAATTCATGACAACATGGAGCTTAAACTCATTACCAAGAGTTGATAGATTCAATCTTGATCAATCACTAATTCTACAAGCATTTAATCATACCCAATATCCTTTCAACTATTTCCCTAGGGCCATAGGTGTCTGGTATCAAAGCACAATAAATAACTTGTCAATTACTATGATGATCTCAGGTCAAAAGAAACTTTTACATCACATTTTTCAAGAGAATATCCTATTGACAGTTTATGGTAATTTTAACCATTAGGAATTATCCAATGAGCCGGTTCAATGATCATATCTCTATATGCACCATCTATCTATGTGATTCAATTAATGAGATCAACTAATCTTTATCCCATAAAGATAACCACATAAATATTGATCTAACCGGATTACTAATGTCCAAATTAATAATCCTACGATCAAGAACAAATTTAGATTAAATTGTAAGAGACTTTGCTCTCATTATCATGATCTCTATTACGATGACAAATCCCAAAATTTAATCAAGGACCTTATCAAATTAATCAAACAATTAATAATAACTATGATAAAAGAATGCCATATATTTTTATATCAAATAACGTTCACAAAAATATGTTTAAATTATCAAATATGAGATTGGATCTAGGGCATATCTACTATATCCTTAACCGAATGTTATTATTGTACAGAGTTGCTTTTATGTTAAATTATGCCCGGTTACATATATGCACTTCATGGAATTAACTTCTTTCCTTTCCCTTAGTGAATGTTTGGGAAAATTACCGTGTTGTGGTATTGTCGGTGTCATTATTAAAGCTAAAATAAGATATTATGGAGGAGAAAAAAAGTAGTGGAAGAAAATATCTGCAGAAGATGTGGGCTATGTATTAGGTAGGAGAGAATAATTATTTGGTGTCTCTTGAAGTGAGTTTCAGCTGTTGGATGCTTTTAGCGTTCAAGGTTGTACTGTAGTATAACAACAGTGACAAGAAAAAGATTAGTAGTACACAAGGCTATCAAGGCATGATATGGAATTTGGGAGATTCCATGATAACTTGAAGATGACGTGATGGATGATGGTAACTTTCTTTACTCCTGCTTTCAGAGCTAATCAACTAGTACAATGGAAGCCAAGCAAGTTTAGGAAAATCAATTTGCCCTTGATACAAGTATAAAAGTGGCTAGTTAACATATAAACAAAATAGGCCTACATACATCAATAAAGGGTTGGTTCCATTATCTTTATTCTACTCTTATTGTGACCAGCCTTCTCCAATTTTTCCTGAATGAACTATTCTGGCTTCAAATCCCTGCGTCAATGTGTGACCAATTGAAGTCTAATCTTCTTGAGTGCCAAAAGAGCTTCTTTCATGTTGATTCTTGCATCTGGTGACAATGAAGTGCAGCTTAAACCCAATTCCATGACAGAAACCAAGCATTGCATCTCTGCATTTAGAGATTCTTCCTTTGGTCTCATTAAATCTGCATCCACTAGTTGTGTAACTCCAGTAGGAAGCGAGTCGTTCACCCAATTTCTTATGCTTAAATCTCCAGTAAACATTTCATCGCCAGACCCTCCTCCTCATGAATGCTTCCAACATCACAACACCAAAGCTATACACGTCGCAACTTGTTGATACAAGTCCATCTTGTCCTTACTCTGCAACGACAAGTGAGAAATCATCAGCTCAAAGTTTTTTATAATAGTTCCACAGATGAATGATGATGCGAGAAAGATGAAGAAGTTTAGGTACCTGGCGCAATATATCCAATGGTCCCAATAGTCTTAGTTTGTCTAGGACTATCCTCTATACCTAACAGTTTTGCAATACCAAAATCACTTAAATGGCCAACCATGTTTTGATCTAGCAAAATGTTGCTAGGCTTCAAATCACAATGCACCAGTGGCTCTGAATAACCGTTATGGTGATAGTCCAAAGCCGATGCTACATAGGTCATTTATGTGGTGTATGTATGCATATCAGCGCTGATACCAGCTTTGACCATCTTACTGAAAAGGGCAAAAGCTTGTCTGTTATCGGCTATCTTGCAGTGTAGGTGTTGGCATTAGGGACCAAACCTTGCTCTTGCATTCTGCTCAAAAGCATCTGTGCTCGATTCAATTTTTCCTGCTTGCAATATCTAGCAATAATGGCTGTATAAGTATGCACATTAGGCTTGTAGTTGTCACTCTTGACAAGCTTTAAGAATAGTCCAAATGCCTTATCCATCCAGCCCTTCTTGCAAAGGCCGTCAATCAATGCAGTATGAGTAAAAACATTCGGTTTTAAACCTTTTCTAACCATTTCCTGTAACAACTCGAACGCATGCTTAATTATGCCTTTTTTACACAATCCATTTATCAAACACGTATAATTGATAACATTTGGAGCCAACCCCAATTCAACCAGTTGATTAAAAATCTTCAGTGCTCTGTTAACAGACCCCTTTTCACAAAAAGCGCTCATGATTAAAGTGCACGTCGCATTATCTACAAGAAACCCCCTTTCTAGCATTGCACTTAGCCACCTATCAGCTTCTGCAACTCTACCCATCCTACAATAAGCAACAACCATTGACTAGAAACAAAAAGAATCAGGACACGCTCCTCTGTCACACATTTCGCCGAACACCTTCTCTGCCATCTCAGCATAGCCCATCTCAGTAGCAACACTAACAACAGAATTCAAACTCCGAGCATTCAAAACCAACCCTTGATTTTGCATCTCAAACAGCTCAATGGGTGGAACCGGCCCGTGACGGGCCTAAGCCCATATGGTCCTGGGCTAAACGGGCCGGGCTCGTGGGCTTCACGGGCCCAGCGGTTTTTTTTTAAAAGACAATTTCTTGTAGTATCATGGCACTATTAAAAATATATATGTAGTATATATGTAGATCTAATTATTAAAGTGCTTGACGAAAAAGAAAAATAACAAAACAATAGTAAAACACTAAATTGTCATGCATAATATATTGTCTTGTAGTATATATATTGTATCTTATGTATATATATTCTCTTATATATTTTCTTGTAGTATATATATTGTATCTTATGTATATATATTCGCATAATATATTGTCTTGTAGTATGTGCTTGACGAAAAAGAAAAATAACAAAACAATAGTAAAACACTAAATTGTCATGCATAATATATTGTCTTGTAGTATATATATTGTATCTTATGTATATATATTATAACTTATTACTTATATATTTTCTTGTAGTATATATTGTATGTTATGTATATATATTCTCTTATATATTTTTTTGTAGTATATATTGTATCTTATGTATATATATTCTCTTATATATTTTCTTGTAGTATATATATTGTATCTTATGTATATATATTCTCTTATATATTTTCTTGTAGTATATATATTTTATCTTATGTATATATATTCTCTTATATATTTTCTTGTAGAAGTATATATATTGTATCTTATGTATATATATTCTCTTATATATTTTCTTGTAGTATATATATTGTATCTTATGTATATATATTCTCTTATATATTTTCTTGTAGTATATATATTGTATCTTATGTATATATATTCTCTTATATATTTTCTTGTAGTATATATATTTTATCTTATGTATATATATTCTCTTATATATTTTCTTGTAGTATATATATTGTATCTTATGTATATATATTCTCTTATATATTTTCTTGTAGTATATATATTGTATATTATGTATATATATTATAACTTATTACTTATATATTTTCTTGTAGTATATATTGTATGTTATGTATATATTGTAGCTTATAAATAATTCTAAGTAAAGACAAAGAAATAATGCGAAAAGATATTCAAGGGTATGTCTTATAATTTTTATTACCAAAAATGGCACATCTTTCTTAGTCTTCCTTCCCCCAATTGAATGAGCACAACAAGGTACTAATACCACCATTAGAAGGAAAAAAAACTAAGGAAGATGTGCCAAAATACAAGTTACATATTAGTCTATGTATTATCTCTAACAAATCTCATAAATCCTTCAAGGTTCGGAGGAGGTTGCGTTGGTGGTGGTGGAAAAGAAGCTTGTTCATCACCACTTCCGGGCGAAGCCGAATCCTCCGCAAGTTCCGCTATCATTTCTTCATAAGCTTCATCTATCGCCGGTTGTGCTTCTGCAATTCCAAAGTTTCTTCTTTCCGAGCGGATCCAATCTCTAAACAGTACTAATTTTTCCAAGCTATCCCTCATAGACGCTCTATGATCACCTATTTGCAGTCTTGCTTGACTGAAAGCGCTCTCTGATGCAACAGTTGAAGCTTGAATTGATAAAATATCCCGAGCCATCCTTGCAAGAACCGGAAAATGTTTTTCCCTTGCCTTCCACCATTCCAAAAGATCAAAAGAGCCGTCTGGATTCTCCTTTTCAAGTCCCTGAGACAAATAAACTTGAAGCTCATTTAGATGTGAAGTTTCATCATAATTATCACCTTGAGAACCCCTGAACTCCGTCCAAGATTTAAGAGCTTTTAAGCCCGCAGCTCTTTTAGACGATTGTGAGCTAGACGAAGTAGGGGTTGGAATAGTTGGCCTAGCATGCTCTAAGGCAAGTTGATAAGCATTATAAACTGTTTGAGCATTAATTTTAATTGAGGCTTTTGCATCTGCAAGTGTAGCAACTTCCTCATTTGAAAGATCTAAAGCCTTATAAATATTTGAATACCAAAAATGAGGACCTCCCAATTTCATTGTAGGATTTAACATTGCAGCAAGACCATAAATAAGAGGGATAGGGAAAAAATATTTTTTAAACTTTTGTTTCATTTCATTTATAGCAAGTTCATAAATGTCCCCACCCTCACCAAATTCAACAAACAAATCAGATAGTGCTGCAATATAAACTAAACAGTTTGAAATAGTAGGATAATATTGCCCAGAAAATGCATTTGTAGCAATTTGAAAATGTTCTAAAAAATCTAAAAGAATTTTAACATTCGTCCAATCTTGAGTAGTAAGCATTTCATCATCATCCTCACCACCTACCCGAGAATTAAACGTTGCATTAATTGGGTTTCTATATTCATATGCAACTACTAAACTTTCGTACATACAATTCCATCTAGTCGGGCAAGGTTTAGGAACCTTTCTTTCTCTAAGGCCATATTCATCACATTTTTTAAAATACTCTCTAAGTCTACTTCTACGGTTTGAATAAAAAAGCCAATTAAGAGCCATTCTAACCTTTTCAATTTCTATGTTTAATATTCGCATACCATCACCGACAATTAAATGATAAATATGACAAATACATCTAACATGGAAAATATTAGTAAATGCAGGATTTAGTGTTGTTGTAAGCATGCCTATAGCACTGGTGTTACTAGAAGCATTATCCATTGAAATTGCCATTATTTTATCGCTAAAGCAAAAATATCTACAAATATCTGCAACAGTGTTAGCTATAAACTTACCTGTGTGACGCGAATTAATTATTCTATATGCAATTATGCGTTTTTGCATTATCCATTCCTCATCTATCCAATGACTTGTAACAGTTAGATAATCACAATCATTACCACTTCTACCAATATCAGTAGTAATAGAAATCCGATTAGGTATATGAGTAAATAAATACCGCAAATATTGTTCATATTCATGTTTGAATTTATAAATATCACTCTTAACTGTTGCGCGAGGCCAACCTTTATAAGTAGGATTAAAAACTCTTCTAATATAATGAACCCAATTAGGATTAGAAGCAAAAGTATAAGGTAAGCACATAACAGTAATCATCTTTGCTAATTCTTCACGATCTCTATTTGGATCGTAATATAAAATACCTCCGGTGACAGTGTTAATTCCTGGTTGAACTAGATTTGAACCTGTACTAGGGTTAACCGCAGAATCTACACTTGTCCCCTCTAGCTGCGCTTTCATTTGAAAAAATCTAGCCTTATCTCTAGGGTGTGTTTTTATGTGCCTAGTCAAACTACCTGTGCCGCTACGGTCTCCAGTATATTTATGCGACATTAATTTCCCACAAGTTTTACACTTAACCTTATTTTGTTCTCTTACTTGAGTAAAAAAATTCCAAACTAATGATGTTTCTAGGCGTTTAGCAGGTTCTCTATTAAAAGTAAGAGTTTCTACAGGTGGGTCGGCCGGTGCATCAGTTGGGTTATTAAGAGGACTAGTAGGTGTATCATCTAAATCCGGTGCTTGGGTTTCATCATCATCCTCATTTTCCTCATTATTTTCTAAGATAGTTTCATTAGGATAAAGAGCATTCATAATTTCATCATCTAATGTTTCACCTGGTGCAACATTATGACAAAATTCACTATCGGTAAATTGAAAACAAGGGTGATCACTATCAAGAATTACGGAAGGAGGAGGACGTCCAGGTTGGCGACTACTTTCAACTTGCTTATATTTTCTAGGTCGGGGAGCCGGGGGAAGGGTAGTTGGTTGGCCACTACTTTCACGGTTTTATCTTTTCCTTTACCAAACATTTTTTTCAAATAAAATGCCATATTAATTATAATTATGCAAACTAAACCACACAAAAATATATTCTTAAAACGTAAGAGTTGAAACGAGTTTACCGGATTGCCGAACAACTTCTTGAAAATTGAAAATCGTTGAACACTTGAAAACTTCAATTCAACAACTTCACAATTTTTCACGAAATTTCAACAATAAATTAAGTAATTGTAGTAGAGAGATTGAGAGAGATTGAGAGATATTGATGAATTGGTGAATAAAAATGAAAGAATGAGGGGGTATTTATAGTTGAGAAATGGGGAAAAAGTGTAATTATATAAAGTTTGGGGTTAAAATAAAGTTTGGGGGCTAAATGGCCATTTTCTAAACTTAAAAACGGTCAAGTTGTCAGCCCAAATGGCTAGATTTTAAATATGGCAGTTGGAGAATTTTAAAAACAAATTTTTATTTTTTTTAAAAAAAATAGCCGTTGGGCCCGTTAGGCCCGCCAGGACCGGCCTAGGCCCGGCTGACGGTCCGGGGCTCGTGGGCTAATCTATGAAGACCGGCCCGTCACGGGCTTCTCAGGACCACCAGGACCGTTAGGCTCGTTAGGACCGCGGGCCCGGTCCGGTCCGGTTCAGGCCCGGCCCACCAAGCAGCATTATGAAAGGATACAAGCTAAGAGCAGACACCGAGTACAATGCAACTACACTATCTAATCAACACCATTACTATTCACCATTATTTTAATATTATCTTTTATTATATAACACTTTTAATTTAACTTATTATAATTTTATAATTAATTAGAGTTTTTATATCATATCTTTATAATATTAATTTTATATTTTAATTTTAGTGTATAATTTTAAAAATTAATTTTCGTATATTTTATTTTTGGATAATTGTAATTTAATTTTATTATGTTATAATTGTATAAAAATATATAACCGTAAAAAAAATGAAAAGTGCAAAACTGAAATATAATATGTTGTTAATAAATAACACAATGTTCATTGACTATCATAAAAATAAATATTTAATACAATAGCGACTGACATATATTAAATTGAAAACACATTAAATACATAATGGGAAGAGAAAATTACAACAATAATCTAGTACTTTGGAAGGCTGCTTTCAGATCCACCAATATCATTAAAATATTAAGTGCATGCTCATTTTTGTACTTCATAATGCATTAATAGAGCATTTATGGGAGCAACATACTAATCTTGTAAGTTGAATATTTATGTAAAAATAATACTAAATTTTACGATAATATAATATATATTTAATTATATCTCATCCATGATTTTATTTTTATTTGAGTTATACATTAATATGTATAATGTATAATATTTGCTTATAAGTTATATTATTTAAAAATTAAAGGTATAAAATAAAAATTAAAGGTATAAAATAATTATATTAAATGGCTATATAAGAAAGAAATATGAATTATATGGGATAAATATGTAAAAAAAAAAAGAATTTGTTTTATAAAGAAAATAATATAATATAGAAGAGAGAAGAATATAAAATAAATATTCTTTTTTGGTGTAAAAAATAATGTAATGGGTTGGAGTTACTTTGAATTATTTTGATGTTTACACTATTTTGGTGTAAAAAAATGGTGCAAGGGTTGGAGATGCTCTTACTTTGAGAGATTGTTGGGATAACGGATTCAATAGCCCTCACAGACACAGAGGATCTAATATAATAATAAAAAAAAAATATTAACCTTTGCGGTCATTAGTACTCATTGTTTTAATTTTTAGAATAAAATCATGTTTCACTAAAACATCATTTGGACTGTAATTAAACTCTTCATTGTTAATATTGACTAATATTATTTTATGCGGGATCGAATTTAAGTAAAAGTATGTGTACTAACAATATTTTATCAGAGTATTAAATATTGTATAACAATCTCTCTATTATTACTTATTGCATAACAAGTTTTCTAGGAGTATATGTTGTATAATGCTACAAAAATTTAGGTCGTATTGTAGGTAATCCATCAAATGAAAATATATAGAAATCCAAGGTATAAGAGAAATAAATCTGTCAAGTGTAAAAATAGCACGGGCTAGCTAGTTTTCAAACTGGTCATTCAAAAATAGCCAGCGTTTGTCAAATCATTAAAAAATAGCCACTATTTTGCTGCAACAAAGGCCGGTCCAGCATAATATATACTGGAGTTCGGTGCATCTGTGTATGAACTTCCAGCATATTATGCTGGAACTCCAACACGCGGAAAGTTCCAGCATAATATACTGGAGATGCGAGCACCTGTGTATGAACTTCCAGCTTATTATACTGGGCCAGTATACTTTGCTGGAACTCCAGTATATTATGGTGGAGTTCCAGTATACTTATGCTGGAACTCCAGTATAATATACCAGAGTATTTTCCGGATTTTGAACAGTGTTTTCATTCAGATTTATCTTTACATGAAAAGTGGCTAAATTTCGATTACTTTTGAAAGTGTGGCTATCTTTGAATGACCACTTGTAAATCTGGTTATTTTTGAATTTCTACCCTGTCAAGTAGATCAAGTTAGAATCCACTCTTAATGAGATTAAAAGAAAGAGAAAAGATAAAAAAAAAACAAAAAAAAAAAAGAAGAAGGTTTTTTTTTCATTCTTATACACTATTGGAAACTTTATTACCCTAAATATTCATGTTTAGTAAATTACCCTACCTACACAAGTTTTGTTTACAAAATATATACATTTCACCTTAAAAGGCTCCCAATCCATTATTAGTGCATTCAATTAAGGGATTTAGTTACACTCTTTTCCTTTTTTTTCTCCTCTTCTCTTTTTATATTTTTCCTCCGCCTTAAAATTCTTGACTACTTTTTTTCTTCACTATTATAATTTTGGAAAGCTTAACGCAGCTTAACTCGTTGTAGAATCGTTTGCATCAAGCAACATCGCAAAAAATACCAACAAATTAAAGAAATAATCAAAGGGAGAAAATAACAAGCAAGCAAAAAGATGTTCTTTTCCTTATAAGCTTTTTCTTATTTTCTTTTTTACAATGTATTTATCAAAAGGAAGCTACCATAAAAATGCAATCCTTTAAAATCAAGCTGAGCATTTGAAAAGACAAGGGGAAGACAAAAAAATCGACCATAGGTTTCAATCATACTATCAGAGATGGCGTGGGGAGTGAGAGATGGAGCACTGCGATCAGAAATCTATCAGAGATGGCGTTGAATCTGGATTCTTTT
Source organism: Nicotiana sylvestris (assembly GCF_000393655.2). Classification (NCBI taxonomy): domain Eukaryota; kingdom Viridiplantae; phylum Streptophyta; class Magnoliopsida; order Solanales; family Solanaceae; genus Nicotiana; species Nicotiana sylvestris. The sequence continues at coordinate 64,483,311 of NC_091058.1, forward strand.
CAAAAGCTACTCGTGAAGAAAGCAGTATACGTCGACGAATACACCTTTGCCAAAGCCTCTCTCACCTTCCAGTTATATACAACTACAATATAATACCACTTAAATATAATTTTTATATAATATATCTTTTATATATTTTGTATCTAATTTATACATAGTAAAAATAAATTTCATATAACCAATTATATATTATACAATTTATCTACAATTTATATACAACTTAATTACAAATTTCACATATTATTTCTACCCAGTTAAATACTACTACAATAATATACAATTTAAATACAAATTTTATACAATATATCTTTTGTATATTTTGTATCTGATTTATACATAGTAAAAATAAATTTCATACAACTAATTATATATTATACAACTTATTTATAATTTTTATACATTATTTCTACTTAGTTATATACAACTACAATATCATACAACTTAAATATAATTTTTATACAATATTTTTCAACTTTCATACAATAGTTAAATAAATAAAAGAAAAATATATAAATAACAGAATACAATTTTTCTACAATTTTACTACAATTTTTGCAGTATAATGTATGTCATGTCTTCTTCTTCGTGTTTCAATGTGAAATTCAGTCAAAACCAAGTCTAATCTTCACCAAAATCCCTCAAAATTGAGATATAAACTCCAAACCATATTCCCAATTATTAACAATAACACCCAATCCAAATAAATAATGATTTTTAAAAATCCAAATTTGAAATTCAAAGCTTCAAAGCTTTTTAATGGCTGTAAATGGTGGAATTGCTGCTCTCTTTTTCTTTGCTTTACATTATTGAAATTTGGGATTGAGAGATAGAGAGAGACGTAGAGAGAATTCTCAATTATTTGCAACAACATCAAATCCAAACAAATAATATTTTTTGAAAACCCAAATTCGAATTCAAAGTTTCAAAGTATTTTAATGGTTGTCAATGGTTGAATTACTGCTCTCTTGTGCAAGATACGTGGGGAGGGGGTGGGATGTAGAGAGAGAAGCGAGGGGGAGTGGAAGATATGTTAGAGTAATTTGTCACGACCCCAACCCCGGTCATGATGGCGCCCAACACACTGCTAGGCAAGCCTGACCATTCAACAACATTATCCCAAATTCTTATTCAGATTATAGATAAATATCACAGAGAATTTACTAAGTCATTTCATTCAAGTGTATCATTAATAATAAAATCTGCGGAAGTTCGATTAAAATAACACACCATAGCCCAACAGAATACGGTGTCACGAATATGAGCCTCTAATACAGAATATCCACCTATTACAAGTCAGTCTAGGAAAAATAAAGAATAAAAGATAGAGATAGATATGAGAGATCAAGGCTGCGAACGTCATGCAGCTACCTCGATACTCCCGGATACTGCTGCTCAGCTAAACAAATCCTCACTCAGCCTGTAGTGTACCTGGATCTACACACAAGGTGCAGGGAGTAATGTGAGTACTCCGACCCAGTGAGTAATAAACATAAATAAAGGCTGAGAATAAGAAATCATGGAAAAGTACAAAGTAAACTATAACTGGCAGTTTAGAACAACAAATAGTGAAGCAACAAGCCAATTAAGTCAGAGTACCAAATACTGAGACAGGTATAACAGATAAAAACAAATGCATGAGTGCAATGCAATGCATATGATGGTACACTCTAGTACCCACTGCGGCGTGCAGCCCGAGCCATCCATTTATTTATCGTCGACGACGCTCACTAGGGGTGTGTGCAGACTCCGGAGGGGCTCCTACAGCCCAAGCGCAATATCAAGCCATCTCGTGACATCAAATCTAGGCCCTCGGCCTCATATCAATCTCAGTATAATCACCCAGGCTCTCGACCTCAATATCAATGTAATCAACCAGGCTCTCGGCCTCAATATCAATGTAATCAACCAGGCTCTCGGCCTCAATATCAATATAACACTGCTGCGGCGCGCAGCCCGATCCATGCTCAGTCCAGAAATCATCATAAGCCCCTTGGGCATTTGTAAAACAGTAGTTCTCAGCCCGAAATATCATTTAGAAATATCATTTAAGTTTTCAAATCTTAGAAAGATGGCTGAGTTTGCAAAACAGTATTTAAAACCTTGGACTGAGGTCAAATGATATGCAAAATATGCGAAAGCAGTGATATCAATCCCTGAAGGATTCAAATAATTGGCAAGAAGCCTACAATTGGAAACATGACTGAGGATATAAATTCTTTAACAAAATAAGTGAGGAAAACCAGTCAAAAATCCCCTAAGGGTTCTACAGGTCGGCACAAGGCCCCAAGCATGGCAACAAGCCCAATTCACAATAATAAAGTATACGTCTCAACCAAAAATGTAGTAAAATATCTCTCGGGACGGACCAAGTCACAATCCCCAACGGTGCTCTACCCCACGCCCGTTATCCGGCGTGCAAGTCACCTCAATATAGCGTTACGATGTGAAATTCCGGGGTTTCAAACCCTCAGGACATCATTTACATCAATTACTCACCTCGAACCGGCTACTTCTTTAGCTCGCGACGCCTTTGCCCCTCGAATTGGCCTCCACGTGCGTCGAATCTATCCAAAATCAGAACGAATATGTCATAATATGATAAGGGAACAAAGCCCAATCAAAACAATCGAAAAATACCAAAATTCTCGAAATTAGCAAAAACCCGAGCAAAATACTACTCCACAATGCCTTTTCCTCTCAAATCGACCTCCGAATGCCTCGAATCTAGCCACAATAATTCGATTCAATCAATAAAAATTATAGGAATTAATTCCATATGGAATTCTACACTTTCCATTAAAAATCCGAAATTGCACTCAAAATTCGCCCGTGGGGCCCGCGTCTCGGAATCTGGCGAATCTTATAAAATCTGACAACTTATTCCAATACGAGTTCAACCATACCAAAATTATCAAATTCCGACAACAACTCGACCTCCAAATCTTAATTTTTCATTTTTGGAAGATTTTGCAAAAATCTTGATTTCTTCCATTTAAATCCGAATTAAACGATGAAAATAACCATGGATTTATGTAATATAAACACTTTCGAGTATAGTACTTACTTGAGTTGAAATCGCGAAGAACACCTCAAAATCGCCCAAGAACCGAGCTCCAAAAATCCCAAAACGAAAATGAAGAAATCAGCATTTTTGGTCCTTAAGTTTCTGTCCGCCCGTCACTAAAAGTCAAGTTTCGTCACTAAAAGTCGTAACTAAAAGTCCAGTTTCGTCACTAAAAGTCGTCACTAAAAGTCCACCAGAGACAGCTTTACCAGCCATATTCAATCGATCATAACTTTCTGTACAGATGTCTGAATGACAAATGGTTTAAATTTCTGGAAACTAGAATACAAGAGCTACAACTTTTATGTTTTATACATTTTCTGATTCAATATATATTTCGATATATAAGCTTCCAAATTAGCCTCCTCGCATCAGAAATTTCAGGGAAATTTCAAAACAGCTTTATTAGCTCTTATTCAATCGATTATAACTTTCTGTACAAATATCCAAATGATGAATGGTTTATATTTCTGGAAACTAGAATACAAGTGATACAACTTTCATGTTTTATACATTTTCTGATTCCATATATATTTTGAGATATAAGCTTCCAAATTAGCCTCTTTGCATCAGAAATTTCAGGGAAATTTTAAAACAGCTTTACTAGCCCTTATTCAATCGATTATAACTTTTTGTACAAATATCCAAATGATGACTGGTTTATATTTCTCGAAACTAGAATACAAGGGCTACGACTTTCATGTTTTATACATTTTCCGATTCCTTATAGATTACGAGATATAAGCTTCCAAATTATGCTCCTCGCATCAAAATTTTCGAACCTTCTTGTCAAAAATCCAGCAAGTTAAATTGGCCTAAAAATGGCCCGAAACCATTCTGAAACTCACCCGAGCCCCTCGGGACTCTAACCAAATATGCCAACATGTCTTACAACATCATCCAAACTTGCTCCAATCATCAAAATACCTCAACTAACACTAAAATCATCGAATTACATCGAATTCAAGCCTAAGTTCTTTTAAAACTTCCAAAACACACATTCGATCAAAAACCGAACCAAACCATGTCTGAATGACCTGAAATTTTGCACACACATTAAAAATGACATAACGAAGCTACAACAACTCTCGGAATTCCATTCCGACCCTCATATCAAAATCTCACCTATCAACCGGAATTCGCCAAAATACTAACTTCGCCAATTCAAGTCTAATTCTACACCGGACCTCCAAAATTACTTCTGACCACACTCCTAAGTCCCAAATCATCCCCCGAAGCTAACTGAATCATCGGGATTCAAATCTGAGCCCTCTAACACATAAGTCAACGTCGAGACTGGGCTATGAAAAAACTTCTATTGGACTTAATGCGTGCCTTATGATATGTAAAAAATGGCGTGTAGTAGCCACTAATTAAGGGAATCTTTAATTTTTATCTACTAATTATAATGCTCAGCAGAAATAGCCACTACAATAGGAAAAAGATAGTTTTACCCTTTCTTCAATTCTTATATTCCCAAACCCTTGTTTTATTCATTTAGAAGAGGGAAAATTTGAGAGCGAATATTTCAGGGCTTTCGTGTGTTCTCAGCATCTGTATCATCCTCGCATGCAAACGAGTTGCAGTTAACCTTTCTCCTTCTTCATCTTCTCTGCATCGAACGATTGAACTAGTATTTTTTTTTCTTTTATGCATTTTTGTTTTTGTATATGTGTAATCGCGATCAATGTTGTGTTAAGTATGTGTGAAATTTCAAAAATGATCATTATAAGTTGATTTAGTGTTGGAGAAGTAACGTATTTTTATGATGCTTTTATTCTGAACTTTTTGGCATTGAAATGTGAGATGTGTTTGTGATTCAATCAATATATTTGATTATGTAAGGACATTTCATAAAAATAGTCGCAGGAATTCTTAAGCTAACTGTGTTTATAAATTTTTAGTTAACTGTGTTCATAAAAGATAAGGACCAAATGACATTAACTTTTGAACTTGGAACTCAAAGTTAAGGACTGGGTGTCCTTAACTTTTGAACTTGAAAATTGAAGTTAAGGACCAAGTGTCCTTAACTTTGGAACTTGAAAGTTGAAGTTCAGGAACAAGTGTCCTTAACTTTTCAATTTGAAACTATAAGTTAAGGACTGTCTGTTCTTACTTTTTTAACTTGTAACTCTAAGTTAAGGACCAAGTGTCCTTAACTTTTGAACTTGAAACTATAAGTTAAGGACTACCTATTCTTACCTCTTTAACTTGTAACTCTAAGTTAAGGACCAAGTGTCTTAACTTTTGAACTTGAAACTATAAGTTAAGGACTGCCTATTCTTACCTCTTTAACTTGTAACTCTAAGTTAAGGACCAAGTGTCCTTAACTTTTGAACTTGTAAGTCAAAGTTCAGGACTAAGTGTCCTTAACTTTTGAACTTAGAATTCAAAGTTAAGGACCATGTGTCCATTAGTTTTGAACTTGAAACTTGAAGTTCAGGACCAATTGTCCTTAACTTTTCAACATGAAACTATAAGTTAAGGACTGCCTGTCCTTAACTTTTTAACTTGAAACTTGAAGTTAAGGACCAAGTGTCCTTAACTTTTGAACTCCAAATTTGAAGTTCAGGACCTATTGTCCTTAACTTTTCAACTTGAAACTTTAAGTTAAGGACTGCTTGTCCTTAACTTTTTTACTTGAAACTTGAAGCTAAGGACCAAGTCCCTCCAATTAACTATAAGTCCTAATCTTTATTTTCTTTTTCCTTCTTTGTAGTGTGATAATGGAAGGAGATCGTGTGTTCGAGTTTGATGTTTGGCGTAATTTTATGATATATTGGAAAGGAGATTTAAAGTATAAGGAAACAAGCAAAAGTTTTTTGTCAAACAGGAAGTGGAAGAAGTTGAGGGATGGTATTTTCGGAAACTTTTTCTGTTTACAAAGTGTGAAGTTTTGTGGTAAATTTATTCACAGTGTATTGCTTTCAGAAATTGTAAATAATGACCCCGATTGAATGACATTCAAGGTTTTTGACTGTGAAATTAATTTTACACGTGACACATTTCATATAATTACTGGCTTAAAGTGTTATTCCTCATCAAACATCAAAGGTTTACATGAAAAAGAGAATAGGCTTTCGAAAGTCTATTTCCCCGGAAAGGATAGAGTTGAGTTGGGTGATTTGTTTATTACTAGTCACCCACATGGTACAACTGCATCATTTGTAGGCAGCGATGATGATGCTGTGTGAAAAGGTCATCACTTGGTTTAAAACAAAATTTCTGTGTTCTGAGGCCTTGAAAACCTCGTTTAGAGTTACCTCGATTTGCGTGCGCAGTCCGGACGTGTAGTCGGAAAGCTTAAATATGATAATCTGTGAAAAATGATAAGTTTGATTATAAAATGAGCTAATTTGACATTGGTCAATATTTTGGATAAACGGACCCGGACCCATGATTTGACGGTCCCAGAGGGTCCGTAGGAAAATATGGGACTTGGGCGTATGCTCGGAATCGAATTCCGAGGTCCCAAGCCCGAGAAATGAATTTTTAAAGGAAATTGTTTTTTGGAATTGTTTAAAGAAATTTGATTAGAACATGATGGTATCGGGCCCGTATTTTGGTTCCGGCGCCTGGTACAGGTCTTATATATGATTTAAGACATTTATGTGGAATTTGGTGAAAAACGAATGTCATATGACGTGATTTAGACTTAAATTGCAAAATTTATGTTTAAAGAAGTTTTGAGAAAATTTCATTGATCTCGAGACTTAGTTTGATATTCATGATGTTATTTTGATGATTTGATTACACGAGTAGGTCCATATGATATTTTTGAGTTAGTATGCACACTTGGTTTGGGTTCCGAGGGCTCGGGTGAGTTTCGGGTAGGTTCGGGATGTATTAGACTTAAGAACCAGAAGTTGCAGGTCTTTGAACTGCCAATGCGGTCCGCACAAAAACGTGTGCGACCACGGAAGGGAGGCAGTGCGGTCCGCGGTCGGTTTCAATTGTAAGTCATTTTTAACTAGTTTTCTTCATTCATTAACATCTTTTAACATGATTTCAACTTCAAATCAATTATTTTCATGGGAGAAATTGGGTGTTTTGGGTAGAACCTAGGTTTTTCAAAAATTGGGGATTTGGACCTCGATTTGAGGCCCGATTTCAAAACAAATTACATATTTGAGCTCGTGGGGGAATGGGTAATCGGGTTTTGATCACGTGGGCCCGGGGGAGATTTTGACTTTTTGGGTAAAACTTTTGAAAACTCATTTTCATGCATTCAAAATTGATTATTTAGCGTTTATTGACGTAATTAAGTAAATTATGACTAGATACGAGCGAATTGGCGGTGGAATCAAGGGGTAAAGCTATAATTGAACCTTGAGCTGTGTTCGTGGCATCGAGGTAAGTGTTTGGTCTAACCTTAGCTTGAGGGATTAGGAGTTGTGTCCTATTTGCTATTTGTTTCTTGCCGAGTACGACGTATAGGCATGGTGATGAGTATCTATACGTTGGTGTCAAGCATGACCGTGAGTCTTATATTATGATTTTCATGATTTCGTTGTATTATTGATGCCTTGGTGAATATTTCTAATTGTTGTATGAAGTTTGTGGAAAGAATTGTGACCTATGAACATTGAGGAGCGTTGGCTCAAGTTGTATAGCGAAATTGTGAAAGTATAAGTGACAATTGAACTTTTAGAGCATTGACTCGAGTTGTGAAAGTATAAGTGATAGTCGAACCTCTAGAGCATTGGCTCGAGTTGTGTAGTGAATTGTGAAGTAAAATTGAGAAAGAGAAAAGATCATTATGTTGTCACCATTGCCAGGCTATTGTTGATTTATTTGTTGTTCCCTTGTCGGGATTTAATTAACTAAAAAAAGATTAAGATATGAATTAACTAAATTAATTTGTTCTTGTTTTATTTGTATAAATGGAACATCGTACTTGGATGTACAATAGGAATTATCCTAATCGGAAGGGATTGCAGGAGGATTTTGTAGAAGGGGTGAATGACTTTATGAGACATGCAATGTCATTTTCATCATACCTAAGTGAAGGAGTAATTAGGTGCCCTTGTGTTAGGTGCGACTGTAATTTGGAAAACCGGCGGAAGTTAAGCATCATCTTTATAGGAAGGGGTTTATAGCAAATTACTTTGTGTGGACTAATCACGGAGAGATCAATGGTAGCCATGGGATATTTCATAACATGGTTATGGGTGAAAGTAATAGGTCAGTGGAGAATACAAATTGTGATTCTAGAATTCATGATATGGTTGCAGATGCTTTTGGGATGCACTTAGGGGTGAGCCCAATGAAAATGTTGAACAAACTCCTAATGATGACACAAAATATTTTTATGAACAGTTAGAGGAAGCTAGTCGTCCATTACGTAATGGAAGTCCGCACTCTGAGCTGTCTGTTGCATCAGATTACTAAGTATTAAATCTGATTGAAATATTTCTCACGCAGTCATGGACTCTTTTATTGACCTTATGAGTGAACTAGTTGACCCTAATATCAAATTACCTGGTGATTTCTATAAGGCAAAGAGATTAGTTTCTAAGTCAGGACTTTCGTTAATGAGAATTGATTGTTGTGAAGATGGTTACATATTATATTATAAAGATGATGCAAATTTAAGCAGTTGTAAATTTTGCGAAAAGCCTCGTTTGAAGAGGCTTTCTAGCGGGAATATGGTCGCTATCAAGGCGATGCATTATTTACCTCTTATACCTAGGTTAAAGAGGTTATATGTGTCGATGAGTTCTGCTCCTCATATGAGATGACATTTTAAAAATAGAAGGCCACCTGGTGTTATGTGTCATCCTTCAGATGGAGAAGCTTCGAAGCACTTTGATAGGACATATCCAGATTTTGCTAGTGAACCAAGGAATATTCGGTTAGGTCTGTGTGCGGATGGCTTCACGCCTTTTTCTGTATCTGTGACAGTATATTCATGTTGGCCTGTCTTTCTTACACTTTATAATCTACCACCCGAGTTGTGCATGACTAGTCCATATATATTCTTAAATTGTATTATCCCCGGTCCACATAATCCGAAAAGTTTGATAGATGTATATTGCAACCTTTGATTGATGAGCTGAAACAATTGTGGTACGATGGTGTTGAAACATATGACATATCAACCAAGCAAAAATTCAATTTGCGTGCTAATTTAATGTGGACAATTAACGATTTTCCTGCGTATGGAATGTTGTTTGGGTGGATGACTGATAGGAAGCTAGCTTGTCCTTACTACATGAAAAATAGTAAAGCGTTCACATTGAAACATGGCCGAAAGCAATCATGGTTTGATTGTCATCGTCAATTCTTGCCTCCTGATCATGAGTTTAGAACGATGAAAAATGCATTCAAAAAGAATAAAATGGAATATGATTCTCCACTTCCGATACTTTCAGGTGAGGAAATTTGGGAGAGGGTCTAGAACTTCAGTAAAGTTATTGAAGCTCCACCTTATAGATTCTCCGGATACGGTGTTACTCGTAATTGGACGAAACAGAGTATATTTTGGGAGTTGCCTTATTAGAAGGATAATCTTCTCCGTCACAACCTTGATGTCATGCATATTGAGAAGAATTATTTTGACAATTTATTCAACACAGTAATGGATGTTAAAACTAAGACAAAGGATAACCCAAAGGCTAGAATGAACTTACAAGAATATTGCAGGCGGCCTGAATTATACTTGCAGACAGAAAACAATGGTAAGATATTCAAGCCCAAAGCAAGTTACACATTCACTTTGGAGGAAAGATGGAAAATTTGTGATTGGGTAACAAAATTGAAGATGCCTGAGGGTTATGCGTCGAATCTTGGGAAAAAAGTTGATATGGAGGTTAGGAAGTTGAGCCATTTGAGAAGTCATGATTGTCATGTTTTCATGGAGACCTTAGTGCCTATTGCATTTTGTGGTTTGCCTAAAAGAATCTGGAAACTCATCATAGAGATTAGTTTGTTTTTCAAAGACTTGTGTTCTTCCACATTAAGGGAAGAAAACCTACTCTGGATGGATCAGAACATACGTGTAACTTCTACTAAGATGGAAAAGATATTTCCATGTGGGTTTTTTGATGTGATGGAACACTTTCCAATCCACCTTGTACACAAGGCACAACTTGGAGGGCTTGTTCAATGCAGATAGATGTATCCGTTTGAGAGGTAATATTATAAGTTTGATGTAATTTTCTGTTTTATTTGAATGTTCTTGGCTAACCTGAAATTATGTAGAACAATTGGCAAATGCAAACAATTTGTTAGGCAGAGGAATATGATTGAAGGATCTATATGCAAAGCTTATCTTGCAAAGGAAACTGCTCATTTTTATTCTTATTATTTCGAGAGTAATGTGCCATGTGCTAGGAATAGGACCAATAGGCACACAGTCGAATGTGTAAATGATCCATTATATCCGCATATGTCCATATTCAATCAACCAGGCCGATGTTCTAAGGATGTTAGAAAGAGAAGTTTGAGTGATATGGAGTACAAGTCAGCTACACTTCATGTGTTGCTAAATTATCCTGAAGTTGTACCCTTTCTCAAGTAAGTATTGATTTAGTAGTTATCAAAATATAAAATTTACTGTGATTACAACTCAATGCAACTACTAATAATATTTGATGTGTCACAGTCACTTCGTGGGTCAATTTGGCCATGATGCTGTATATACGAGATTTGATACGTGGTTCAAATAATTTGTAAGTTTATCCTTAAAATATTCTAATACTATGTAGGTAAACAATGTTTGGAAGTTATGCTAACTTATGATTTTTTTAACAATATGTAGGTAAATAATCCAAATAATGGTGTAAATCAATTTTTGAAAGATATATCTTGGGGATATGGGCTTGAGGTCACAACAATGTCTAAGTACGTTGTGAATGGTTATATGTTTCATACAGAGGATTGCTCTAAAAATAAAAATAGCAACAACAGTGGGGTGTGGGTTCAAGGTGGTGATGGAAACCAAGTTGGAGATATTGATTATTATGGTGTGCTCAAAGAAATAATAGAACTAGAATATATAGGTTAGCCATTTAAGAAATTGATACTCTTTAGATGCAAGTGGTTTGACCCAAATCCAATAAGAGGCACAAGAGTACACAATCAATACAACATAATTGAGGTTAATCATACGAGGGAGTATGATCGCTATGATCCTTTCATAATTGCACATAATGTTAGGCAAGTGTATTATGCTCTTTATCGATTGCGGCGAAATACGTCTGACTAGTGGGTTGTAATAAAAACTAAGCCTTTAGGTAGGGTGGAAGTCGAGAATGTGTTAGATGTTGCATATCAAAACGATATCTCTAGTGTTCACCAAATAGTGGACGAACTTTTAGAAAATGATTTGGAACATCCTGAACACATATTGGAAGAATTTGATATAAATGAAGTAAGAATTATAGAAAACGAGGAAGAAGAATCAACTGATGAAGCTCAAACTAGTAAGGAAGAAGAATTCTCGGACGAGGATCAATACGTCGATAAGCTTTAAAAAGTTGATTTCTTTAATAACTCTCGTTTATAGTTAGTTTCTTTATATGTTTCAATCTAAATATGAATTATATTATGTAGATGACAAGCAAGGGCCAAAGTAACAATGACCCTACTGGTTCTCGGGGTCGAGAAAAGGCTAGGAAACCAAAGAGGAGGGTAGAAGATAATACTCAATCTTTTCCACCCTCTTCAGAGATGCCTATGCCTATGCCTATGTCTTTGCCTCTACCTCAGGGCTATTCTAAGATGCTACGGCATCACGAGCCCTACACCTTCGTGCAGACACCAGGTCTTTCATCACAGAGCCATAGGACTATAAGTCCGTCATACAGTCCACCTGCCTCACGACCATGTGGATCGCAGCTATCTGTATCGCATCGATCCATGTCACATCCACATGGATCACAGACATCAATATCACAACCACTTGGGCCACAACAATCATTATCACAGCCACTTGTGGTCCATCCAGCTATGTCGCAGTCACAGGGATCACAACTATCTTCATCAGGGACTCCATATATTTCAAGCCTTCACCTGCGAGATACTAGCTCTGACACCTTCCTACACCTTCCACACATGCCTCAGATATACATGCTTCGAACAGTGATGCTGATAATGATGAGGAGGTGCATTATGATCAATATGACAGGATCATCATAGTCCTTAAGGGTGATGGGTAATAGTTATTTGTTATTTTTACGTTTATTGTTTTGTACAGTTTGTACTAAAATATTAATGTGTTGTTTTTATTAAATTGCAGGTTCATCCCGAGTAATATTACTACGAGGATAATCACCAAAGCCACCAAAAAGCTTTATGATGGCCCTTATGCGACTTGGAGTGAATTCCCATTCTCGCTGAAGGAGCAAATTTTCAATCAATTTAAGGTATAAATGTTCTTTTAAGCAATATAATTATTTATATTTATGATATTTCCATATAATATTTAACTTTTGAAATATAGAGCAAGTGTGTATGGGAACACCGCTATAGCGCGGAAGTGGCTGCAAATTTTTATCTCAAAGCTCGCAAGCGGTTGTCGCATAGTTTCTCCAAAGCTAGAAAGTTGAACCAGAAGCCTGACTGGTTTCTTCATAATTTATGGGAGGATTTGCAAAAGCAATGTCTTACCGCAAAATTCTTAGAGAAGAGCGAAAATGGAAAGATAGCTCGCGCATCTGAGAAGGGAGGATCCTTACGCACTGGAGGTGCGATCAGCCTAGGGACGATAAAAAGAAGATTGGTACGTAATTACTTAATTTATTTTAATTTTTAAAGTATATCTATTCTGTTTATTAACTAAAATTTATGAGTTTTCACGAAAAGAAGTTGGGGCGTCTGATGAACCAAGATGAGCTATTCAAGGAGACTCTTATTGTAAAGAAGAAGAAAGAGTCGAATCAAAAAAGGTGGGTCGAGGGCCAAGCCTCGACTGCACATGTAAGTTTTCACTTTTTATTAAGTATTTTGATTTACTTTTATATAAATTTTGAAATACTAATTCAATGTAATTTTTCTTATAGGGTCGCTTCACAGCTGAAGCGGAGGAATTCATACGCAGTCTGCTACCTAATGAGTCGGGCGAGCCAATCCAACCTTCGGACGAGGATGCTGAAAGAATGTGGACGAAGGCTGCTGGTGGTCCAAAATGGGGGAAGGTATACAGACTTCCTACTAAGAAATTCCATCGCTATAAGTGTAGAATGCAAGGAATAGGGACTTCCTCGCAAGGCGAGCAACTTGATGGGGAGAGCCTCTCCGCTATGCGGGAGACTGTGACAAAGCTCACATCCGAGCTAGAAGCGGCCAAGGAAAGAGAAAAGCTTAGAGATGCTCAGTACATTGGCATGCAAGCTCAGTGCCAGGGCATGCAAGAGCAGCTCAAATCTCTCCTAGCTTCTGGAGATTTTCCGATTCCCTGGTCTCGTGAGTCATCGCCAGAGGCTCGACTTCCCCGTGCTCGTTCCTCCCGTCCTCCCCGTGCTCGTTCCTCCCGTCCTCCCTGTGCTCGTTTCTCCCGTCCTCCCCGTGATCATTCTTCCTGTCCTCGACAAGTAGACCCTTCTGTATACCGTCTTGGTGATGAAAGTTCATCAGACGGTGATGATAATGATGTGCAAAACACTCCTTGACTTTTATATACTTTGAACTAGACAAATAGAACCGGTTTTTGAATGGGCTTGTAATAAGCGTTAACTTAGTTTTGTTAGCTTAATGTGTTAGTTCTATTGAATTTTATACTTTGTTGGTTTTAATGTTGTTGTTAATGGTGTTGTTGTGTTGTTGTTGTTGTTGTTGTTGTTGTGTTGTTGTTGGTTTTGTTGTTGGTATTGTTGTTGTTGTTACTTGTAATAGGGAATTTGGTATGCTGACAGGTGATGTAGCTGCCAAAACAGGCAGTTTCTGCTAAAATTATACCCAGAAAAGTGACCAACTTTAGTCATTTGTTGGTCGCTTTTCTATTTAAAAAAAATATTTTCTGGCCAATAGCGACTAAGGTTGGTCGCTAATTAACCCAGATTTCCTAAAAAGCGATCAACTTTGGTCGCTATTCTACTAAAAAAAATATTCTGAAAAATAGCGACCAATTTTGGTTGCTTATGTTTAAAAAAAAATTTAAAAATTTAAAAAAAGCGACCAACTTTGGTCGCTATTTTTCAGATTTTAAAATATAATATTTGATTTACAGACCAAAGTTGGTCGCTATATTTTGATTAATAATAAATTTAAAAAACGTAATTTAAATGTAGAGACTAACTTTGGTCGCTAAATTTATATTATTAAAATATTAAAGCGACTAAAGTTGGTCGGTATATTGTTTACCCGGAATATTTGGTCCTTTTACCTTAGAGACCAAAGTTATCGCTAATTAGCGACCAACTTTAGTCTCTAAGGTAAAGGGACCAGCAAAATAGCGACCAAGCCAGTTTGGACGCTTTTTGGCAGCTTTGTGACCTGTAAGCGACCAATTTTGATCGCTTTTTTCCGAATTTCTAGTAGTGCAAGTGGTTTTCTTAATTAAGAAAGTCGAGATTATTTTTATTGTACTTTTAGGGATGATTTACTGGGATGAGCACCAGTAGATTTAAAAAGGTTTGCTGCATTTTTTAGTCAAGCTTTGCTCCTGTATAATAAAAAAAAAAATTATATGCATTCTTGAGAAGACAATTGACTTCGCTGAATTCTTTTTTCAAGCAATAGAAAAGATCATAATTGCAAGATCAGATATTCTTAGGAGTTGTGTGTGCCTCTACTAAATGCTTGGCCATCCAACTGAGCTGCAATGTAATAATCAGGTTGTAATTAATAAGTAGAAATTTTCAGGCATTGGGTCGAGCTGGCGGAAGCGGGAGTGGACGTGAGGCTTGACTCTCAAGTCATTCCCAAAAGGGATAGTTTCAAATACCTTGGGTCGGTTATTTAGAGGATCGAGGAGATCAACGAGAATGTCACACACCGTATAGGGGTGGGGTGGATGAAGTGGAGATTAGCATCGAGAGTCCTGTGTGACAAGAAAGTGCCACCGTTACTAAAAGATAAGTTTTATAGAGCAGTGATTAGGCATGCCATGTTGTACGTGACGGAGTGTTGGCCGGTTCTGAACTCACACATCCAGAATATGAAAGTAGCAGAGATGAGGATGTTGAGGTGGATATGCGGGCATACTAGAATGGATAAGATTAGGAATGAAGATATTCGAGAGAAGGTAGACATGGCCCCCATGGAGGACAAGATGCGGGAAGCAAGACTCAGATGGTTCGGACACATTCAGAGGAGGAGCACCGATGCACCGGTGTAGAGGTGTGAGCGACTGAGTGTGGTGGGCACGAGGAGAGGTAGAGGGCAACCTAAGAAGTATTGGGGAGAGGTAATCAGGCAGGACATGGCACGACTTAGGATTACTGAGGACATGGTCATTGACATGAAATTGTGGAGGTCGAGCATTAAGGTTGTATATTAAGGGGAAGTTGTGAATATTTCTACGGTGCACCAGAGTGAGACTAGCCAGTTAGGATTTAGTTCTAGAATGCTAGTGGTTATCTACTGATGTAGGGCTTTATCTGCTAGTTATTATTGTACTTTGCATTTATTTCGTATTTCTTATGTTGCTGTTATTTTATTATGATTCTATTGATGATACTAATATATCGTCTCTTGTTGCCTTCTTGAGCCGAGAGTCTCCTGAAAATAGCCTCTTTACCCCTTGGGGTAAAGGTAAGATCTGCGTACATATTACCCTCCTCATACCCCATTTGTGGGATTACACTGGGCCGCTGTTGTTGTTTCAGGCATTGAGAGACGTTCTTCTCATGATAAGAAGTAAAGCACACTACTATTGAATGTAGATAGAAATATACAAGCTATTTCTAATGTTGGATTATAGCATGCACAGACCTCGGCATGCTCCCGGGTCCGTGCAGAGCACGGGAGCCTCCATTTAGTCATTTACTAAGTTTAACTATTATCAGTTACTTGCATTACAGAAGACACAAATAATTAGGTTTACACCAACGACCAAGTGATAATTAAGAAGCTTGATGCGCGAAACTATTAAGGGAAATGGTTACTTAATAGTTCGATATTTGATATTAATGTCATCTAGTTAATTTTCCTAAACTCTAAGAAAGTTGCCTTTTCATATCAAGATTACTTATATTTGAATAAAAAAAAGTCTATTGATTTAAGTTACAAACACTAACACGGTAAATAAAAACGAATCATTTGCTTTGCCAAGAAAACTTTACTAGGGGGCCAGGGGTACTGGTTGACCTCCTATTTTCAACTATTACAGCTGGCGCCAAGGTATCAGTTTTGCCATAAATATGGACATAAAAGAGAACCTTAGTTTTCGCTTTAGTCTACTCAATATTATAATCAACTATAAGATAAAAGGGGCTTTGCTAATCTGTAATAATGACATATTTCGAAATTCCTTATGGTAAATAAGGATGTCCATGATTCTTTTACTCTGTATTCCTTCATAATCCATCTCTAAATATTTACCATAATCCAAGTAAATCATAGAAAGACATCCATTCAAAACTCCTAAACCAACAATAGCATTCTCAAGCTTAGGGATTGGAAACTGATCGATCTTTCTAGAGACAGTATCAGGGATTGGAAACATATGAAACTTTTCCGAGACAACATCAAAATAAATTAGCCTGTTTTGAGGACCACAACGGAAATGGTTTATGACTCTAACCCTAGAGTGAAGTCGTCCATGCATTGTAATCCAATCAGGAACACATAGTGACAAGATATCATAGGGGCAATGTATGCCCCTCCACTTTTTGTCTTTAAGACTTGCTATTATAGCAGTTTCACAACCATAACCCGGGGATTCAGGGCGTGTAAATAACAGTACCTTGTAATCATTCTTGAAGGAGTCGAAACAAAGTCCCCCGGTGATATACCACAGATCATCACGTGATAAGACGCTATGCTCAAGCACTTTGTTACAAAATCTAGTAGCGGGGTTCCACAAGAAAATATGCTTGTTTACATTTATCAGTAGAAGACCATCACAAGAACCCAATACATTATATCTCAATTTAGAGATTTTGGGTATCAAATATTGTTGTTGGTTTATGATACGGAAAGTTGATCCATCTTTGCGCTTTGAAAGCACAAAGTTCTTCCTCGTTGTTGATTAGAGAGCTCGAATTTGGGATTTGAAATCCATGAATGCCATTGTTTACAAACACATTTGAATCGTAAGAGGGATCTCACTGGTAATTTTGAGAGAATAATCATAGTAATTTCGGTGGGTACATCTGCTATACGCTGTTTTGGTGCTTGAAACAGACGATTTCTTATTTGGTTTTTCATTGTCGCAACCCTCAGGGTCAATACAAAAAAGAAAATTTGACTCTATAGTGATGTTTCAATGTTGGAAAGGGTTTAGGGTTTTTATATATGAGAAATGGGAGGTTTCAATATTCGAAAGCGTTTAGAGTTTTGAAAGAAAGGAGGCACGAGCTGTGCTGTAGTTACCGATGGCACTATCATTTGCTATATATGATGCCTACGTGGACCATAAAAATCTCTCTGTTGACCAAAAACAAGGGAAAATTTAACAGAGGATTTTCAATCTCAAAAAGTGATTTGGACTCTTTTGGAATAACTAGTTTCTATGGCGATGCACATATATCTTTAGTCAACGTAATACCTAAATTTGAAATGATTAAATAATGTTTGAAGTTGTAAAAATAATCAAATTAATTAAGTTAGTTAGATGCTTATGTTGTTGTAGTTATTGTGTCATGTTTAATACTCTATTCTCAATATTGATATACCTCTTGAAAATGCAACATATTTTTATCTGAATAGAAAACATGTCGCCGTAATTTTAGTACAACATTGAGAATCGTATGAGCATTTGTTGTTGAAAAAATAAATGTACTTATTTCAAATAAATATAAAAGGATATCCACTTTGTAGAGGAGAAAGTTGAATTCTTGAAATCACATGTTTGGAGCCATATTGGTTCAATATACACATATCACATATGTTGTTAAAATCTTTGCATAATATCTTTGTACGATTACTTAAACTGACTTTTTCCTCATCTAACATGATATAAAGAACACAACTATCATGGCCTTTGTATAAATTGTATAGATACTTTACTATATGTATACTCCTGGAGCAAGTTTCTACATTAAAGTTGCAATTGTATCTAGTTAGTAAAGAAGATTATATGGCTCTAACTCATTTGTTATTCATTATCATGCTAAGGAACATTTGTAATTTTCCTATCATTTCTTCTTCTATAAATAGTGTCCATAATTTTGTTACATTGATTTGTTACTATATACTAGAGGATGGTAACTCTTACATTGTTCATCCTTCATGTATGGACTTATTTTACAAACTAATCTCACTTCGATTTTGAGGTAACATAGCAGTTACAAAGTAGCCCCCTAATGCCGAACTCCGTGAGTTAATTAATTAGTTTATGAAATTTGAATGACCGATCACTTTTTAATTTACACTTACTTCAAACCTTATTACAAAATAATCTTCCATATTATGCATCACCTTTAACAATATTTTGCCGTCTTTCTAATTGAATGAATCTCTTCCTTATCTTTAGCTAGATCTGTCACTAAATGCATATATATAGTTGCGAACTATAAACTGAGAAGAACATATATTTTTTTTAAAAAAAAAAAAGAGTAAAAACTTATTAATACCATATATGTCTAGTAGATTTGGCTTCCATGAAATCCAAAAATCTCTAACAACAACCTAAGTAAAGAGGAAAGCATATAGAATTGATAGTAACTTACAGATCCATATAGCAATTTGCTTTTGTTGATTCTTGCATGTGACGACCCAAAGGGTCATCATCTGTTTCTAATTGAAATCCATGTCTCTGAGGCCCTAAAATCCTCATTCAGAGTTGTCTCGATTTGTGTGCGTAGTCCGGGCACGTAGCCGGAAAGCCTAAATGTGAAATCTTGTGAAAATTGCTAAGTTTTTACCTCGAAATGAATGAATTTGACTTCGGTCAATATTTTGGGTAAACGGATCCGGACCCATGATTTGACAGTCCCGGAGGGTCCGTAGGAAAATATGGGACTCGGACGTATGCCCGGAATCGAATTCCGAGGTCCCAAGCCCGAGTTATGAATTTTTAAGTGAAATTATTTTCTGAAAATGTTTAAAGAAAAATTGAAATGAAATCTGATGTGAAAGTAATGGTATCAGGCATGTATTTTGTTTCCGGCGTCCGGTACAAGTCTTATATATGTTTTGAATCACTCCTGTAAAGTTTGGTAAAAAACAGACGTCGTTTGACGTGATCCGGACCCTAATTGGGAAATTGATGTTTAAAAGGAATTTTGGAGAAATTTCATAAATCTTGAGGCTCAATTCGATGTTCATGATGTTATATTGGTGATGTGATAACACGAATATGTTCGTAGGGTATTTGTGAGGTAGTGTGCATACTTGGATTGGAGTTTCGAGGGCTCGGGTGAGTTTCGAGTAGGTTCTGGGATGCCTTAGGCTTAAAAAGATCAAATGTTGCAGGTTCAGGAAATTTGACAGGTCTCTGAACCCTCTTGCGCGGCCAGCGAGGAATCGTGTGCGGCCACGGTCGTCTTTGCGCGGTCCGCGGTGGGCGCTACGAGGCCGTGGTCCGCGCGGGGCATAGACCCGTAGGCCTCCAGGAAGCCTGTGCGACCGCGTTCCTTCTTGTGTGGTCCGCGGTGGGAAATTCAGAGGGGTATAAATACACTTGAATTTCAGTTATTTTTATACCTTTCAAAACCCCAAAACATAAGAGACGATTTTCCAAACAACATTTCTTCTCTAAAACGATTGGTAAGTGATTTCTAACTCATTTTCTTCACTTCTTAACATCTTTTAACATGATTTCCAACTTCAAATCAAAGATTTTCATACGAAAATTGGGTGATTTGGGTAGAACCTAGGTTTTTCTAAAATTGGGGATTTGGACCTCAATTTGAGGTCCGATTTCAAAACAAACCATATATTTGAATTTGTGGGGGAATGGGTAATCGATTTTGGTCCGAACCTCGGGTTTCGACCACGTGGGCCCGGAGGTGATTTTTGACTTTTGGGTAAAACTTCGGAAAACTCATTTTCATGTATTGGGGTTTACTCATTTAGCATTTATTGATGTAATTAAGCAACTTGTGACTAGATTCGAGTGGATTGGTGGTGGAATCAAGAGGTAAAGCTATAATTGAGACTTGAGTGGTGTTCAAGGCATCGAGGTAAGTGTTTCGTTTAACCCTAGCTTGAGGGATTAAGAGTTGAGTCATATTTGCTACTTGCTTCTTGTTGAGTACGACGTATAGGCATGGTGACGAGTATCTATACGTTGGTGTCAAGCATGACCGTGGGTCTTAACTTGAAAGTTGTAGTGTTTTTGAATGACACCTTGTATACTTTAATTAATTATCCTTTATGATTAAGTATTTCCATTAATTTAACTGAGTACTAGCAAAGTGAGATTGGTTATAGCTGATTCTCCCTTGCCGGGATGACTATTTCGATATCATTGTTCCCTTGCCGGGAAGTTATTATATTACTTATGTTCCCTTGCCGGGATTTCTTGTGATTGTGTGACAAACTAAAATGGGAGCGGGTGGTACACCTACCACAAGATTGATGAAATGGGAGCGGGCGGTACGCCTACCACAAGATTGATGAAATGGGAGCGGGTAGTACGCCTACAACAAGATATTATGAAATGGGAGCGGGTGGTACGCCTACCACAAGATATTATGAAATGGGAGCGGGTGGTACGCCTACCACAAGATATAATGAAATGGGAGCGGGTGGTACGCCTACCACAAAATTGATGAAATGGGAGCGGGTGGTACGCCTACCACAAGATATTATGAAATGGGAGCGGGTGGTACGCCTACCACGAGATAGAATGAAATGGGAGCAGGTGGTACGCCTACCACGAGATATGAGAAATGGGATCGGGTTGCACGCCTGCAACAAGAGGAAACTAAAAGTGAAAGTTGCCTTTACTTTCTTCATTTGTGATAGAAGTTATAGTGCTAGCTTCCTTATTATTCCCTGTTATTCTCTTTTAACTGCTATCCCCAAAGCATGTTTCCCCTTTCCCCAGCTTTAACTGCTTATTACTTGTTTACTTTTCCGCCATATGTTATATAACTGTACAGGTTTATCTGGAGTCTGGTCTTAGCCTCGTCACTACCTCGCCGGGGTTAGGCCAGACACTTACCACCACATGGGGTCGGTTGTGCTGATACTACGCTCTGTGCTCTTTTGCACAGATCCAGGTTTTGGACAGCAGCAGTAGCGCGGGAGCCAGCCTTCAGTCCAGTGAGACACTGAGGTAGCCTTGCAGGCGTTCGCAGGCCCGGCGTCTCCTCTATCTTTTATTTCCGTCTGTTATCTCATATATTCGAGACAAACAGTTTATATTTTTTTCTTTCAAACGGTTGTATTTAGGACTCTTAGAAGTTCGTGAGTAATGTGACACCGGTTCTTGGGTAGAGGCATATGTTGATTCTCGCATTATTGTTCAGATTCTTTAAATTTAAGTCTTCCGTATATTTATTTAATTCTGTTTCTTTCACGCTATCACTGATAATTGTTAAAAGAGGTAATTGTTAATGAAGTAAGCAGTTAAGGATTGGCTTTCCTAGCTCTCATTAGTAGGCACCATCACGACTCTCGAGGGTGGGAAATCCGGGTCGTGACAAGTTGGTATCAAAGCACTAGGTTACATAGGTCTCACAACTCATGAACAAGCTCAGTAGAGTCTGAGAGATCGGTACAGAGACGTTTGTATTTATCCCCAGAGGCTACTGAGTTAGGAAAAACTTCACTTTTGTTCTTTCTTGTCATGCGGTTCTGTTTCCCCAATACTGATTGAATTTCTACTCTGTTCTTTCGCATATGGCGAGAACACGCGCTTCCTCATCTATCGTTCAGCAGCCCGAGCCCCCGGAAGCGGCTCCCACTAGGGGCAGAGGGCGAGTCCGAGGCTGTACTAGAGGCCGAGGTAGGAGCAGAGCTCAGCCCCGAGCAGCAACACCCGTGGCGGAGCCTCGGGTTGAATTTGAGGAGGAAGTTCCGGCCCCAACAGTTCTGGTAGGCCCAGCTCAGGTCCTAGAGGGGTTTATCGCTACCCCAATTCTTCAGGACGCTCTGGTCCGATTGGTGGGCCTCATGGAGAGTGTCACCCGAGCGGGTTTGCTTCCCGTAGCACCAGCCACTTCTCAGGCTGGAGGAGGGGCTCAGACTCCTACTACACGCACTCCGGAGCAGGTAGCTCCCCAGATTCAGGTTCCAGTGGTTCAGCCAACAATGGCAGTTCAGCCGGGTGTAGTGGCTCAGACCGACGATGGAGCGGCTATGTTCGCCGATGCTTTGTGGAGACTGGACAGATTCACCAAGCTCTTTACTACTACCTTTAGCGGAGCTACTTCTGAGGATCCCCAGGATTTCTTATACAACTGCCACGAAGTTCTCAGGAACATGGGCATTGTTGAGATCAATGGGGTCGATTTTGCTGCTTTTTGCCTATCTGGATCCGCCAAGACTTGGTAGAGGGATTATTGCTTAGCGAGATTAGCCGGATCGCCATCTTTGACATGGGAGCAGTTTTCAGTGTTGTTTCTGGAGAAGTTCCTCCCCGTTACTCAGAGAGAGACCTATCGGAGGCAGTTTGAGCGCCTCCAGCAGGGTTCCATGACTGTTACCCAGTATGAGACCAGGTTCATCGATCTAGCTCGCTATGCTCTTGTCATACTTCCCACCGAGAGAGAGAGGGTGAGGAGGTTTATTGATGGTCTGATTCAATCGATTCGTCTTCAGATGGCCAAGAAGACTGGGAGTGAGATTACATTTCAGGAGGCGGCCAATGTGGCCCGCAGAGTTGAGATGGCTCTGTCATAGGGAGGTGGTCATGGGTCGGATAAGTGGCCCCATCATTCGGGTAGATTCAGTGGTACCTTATCTGGAGGTAGAAATTCATATGGTAGAGGCCATCCTCCTAGGCCCTTTTAGTCAGCTCTTCAGGCCTCCCATGGTACTTCAGGTGGTCATGGTTATCAGACGCACTATTCTGATCAACAGCCTTATAGTGCACCATCAGCATCTATCAGTGCACCATCGCTTCAGAGTTTCCAGGGTCGTCATCCCCAACAGCCGAGGGCTTGTTTTACTTGTGGTGACCCGAGGCACATTGCTAGGTATTTCCCTCGAGCTTCGAGTAGTTCTCTGCATCAGGGTTCTCATGTTATGGTTCAGGCACCAGACGTTCCACAGACCGCCCAACCAGCTAGAAGTGGGGGGTAGAGATGCTAGAGGTGGAGGTAGAGGTCCTAGAGGTGGAGCTCAGGCTACCAGAGGTAGAGGCTAGCCAGCTCCAGGCCGTCCTAGAGAGGTAGTTCATGGTGGTGGGCCCCAGCCCCGATGTTATGCACTTCCAGCCAGGGCCGAGTCTGAGTCTTCAGATGCAGTCATTACAGGTACTATACTAGTTTGTGATAGAGATGCTTCAGTGCTATTTGATCCAGGGTCTACGTATTCGTATGTGTCATCTTATTTTGCACCGTACCTGGTCATGCCTAGTGATTCATTGAGTATTCCTGTTTATGTGTCTACACCGGTGGGTGATTCTATTGTGGTCGACCGAGTTCATCGTTCTTGTATTGTAGTGTTTGGGGGTCTTGAGACCCGTGTTGATTTGTTGCTTTTAGACATGGTCGACTTTGATGTTATATTGGGGATAGATTGGTTATCCCTGTACCATGCTATCTTGGATTGTCATGCCAAGACCGTGACCTTAGCCTTACCAAGTTTTCCCCATTTAGAGTGGATAAGGACTTCTGGTCATTCTACCTGTAATGTTATCTCGTATGTGAAGGCTCGGCGTATGGTCGAGAAGGGGTGTTTAGCCTATTTGGCATATGTTCGCGATTCTAGTACGGAGGTCCCTTCTATTGATTCTGTACCCATTGTTCGGGAGTTTCCTGAGGTTTTTTCTTCAGACCTGCCGGGTATGACACCCAACAGGGATATCGACTTTTGCATTGATTTGGCTCCGGGCACTCAGCCCATTTCTATCCCGCCATATCGTATGGCCCTGCCAGAGTTGAAAGAGTTAAAGGAACAGTTGCAGGATTTGCTTGAGAAAGGTTTCATTAGACCCAGCATTTCGCCTTGGAGTGCGCCGGTTTTGTTTGTAAAGAAAAAAGATGGTTTGATGAGAATATGCATTGATTACCAGCAATTGAACAAGGTTACAATTAATAATAAGTATCCACTGCCGAGGATTGATGATTTGTTCAATCAGCTTCAGGGTTCCAAGGTATTTTCAAAGATTGACTTGAGATCTAGCTACCATCAATTGAGGATCAGTGCATCCGATGTCCCTAAGACAGCATTCCGCACTCAGTACGAGCATTATGAGTTCTTGGTTATGTCATTTGGGTTGACCAATGCCCCAGCAACCTTTATGGATTTGAGGCCTTATTTGGACTCGTTCATGATAGTCTTCATTGATGATATTTTGATATATATTCCCGCAGCCGGGAGGAGCACGAGCAGCATCTTAGAGTGGTTCTTCAGACCTTGAGGGATAGTCAGTTATATGCTAAGTTCTCGAAGTGTGAGTTCTAGTTGAGCTCAGTTGCATTTCTGGGTCATGTCGTATCAGTAGAAGGTATTCAGGTTGATCCGAAGAAGATTGAGGCAGTCAAAAACTGGCCTAGACCAGCATCAGCCACAGAGATTCGGAGTTTCTTGGGATTGGCAAGCTACTATCGTCGGTTCGTGAAGGGGTTCTCATCTGTTGCAGCCCCGATGACCAGGTTGACCTAGAAGGGTGCCCAGTTCAGGTGGTCGGACGAGTGTGAGTCGAGCTTTCAGAGGCTCAAGACAGCCCTGACTACGGCGCCGGTGTTAGTTTTGCCCACAGGTTCAGGGCCTTACACCGTTTATTGTGATGCATCTCGCATTGGACTTGGTGCACTGTTGATGCAGGATAGCAAGGTCATTGCCTATGCTTCGAGGCAGTTGAAGGTTCATGAGAAGAACTATCTAGTGCATGATTTGGAGTTGGCAGCCATTGTTCACGCATTAAAGATTTGGAGGCACTATCTGTATGGCGTGGCATGTGAGGTGTTCACGGATCATAAGAGTCTTCAGTATTTGTTCAAGCAAAAGGAATTGAATTTGAGGCAGAGGAGGCGGTTGGAGTTGTTGAAAGATTATGACATCACTATCCTATATCACCCGGGAAAGGCCAATGTGGTGGCCGATGCCTTGAGTAGGAAGTCAGCTAGTATGGGCAGTCTTGCTTATATTCCGGTCGGTGAGAGACCGCTTGCTTTGGACGTTCAGGCTTTGGCCAATCAGTTTGTGAGGTTGGATATTTCGGAGCCTAGTCGAGTATTAGCTTGCACGGTCGCTCGTTCTTCGTTATTGGAGCGTATCCATAATAGACAGTTTGATGATCCCCACTTGTGTGTCTTTAGAGACACGGTATAGCGTGGAGGTGCCAAGCATGTTACCTTATCATCTTCATGGTGTGCCGGTCTCTATCATTTCAGATCGGGGTACGCAGTTTACCTCGCATTTCTGGAGAGCAATTCAGCGAGGGTTAGGTACCCAGATTGAGTTGAGTACAACATTTCATCCTCATATGGACGGGCAGTCCGAGCGGACGATTTAGATATTGGAGGATATGCTCCGAGCTTGTGTCATTGACTTTGGAGGTTCGTGGGATCAGTTTTTGCCTTTAGCAGAGTTTGCCTACAACAACAGCTACCAGTCGAGTATCCAGATGGCTCCTTACGAGGCTTTGTATGGTAGGCGATGTCGATCTCCGGTTGGGTGGTTTAAGCCGGGAGAGGCTCGGCTGTTGGGTACAGATCTGGTTCAGGAGACCTTGGACAAGGTCAGGATTATTCAAGATAGACTTCGTACAGCTCAGTCCAGGCAAAAGAGCTATACATATCGTAAGGTTAGAGATGTGGCTTTTATGGTTGATGAGCGCGTATTGCTCCGAGTGTCGCCTATGAAGGGCGTGATGAGATTTGGGAAGAAGGGAAAGTTTAGCCCTAGGTTCATTGGTCCATTTGAGATCCTTGATCGAGTGGGAGAGGTGGCTTATAGACTTTCATTGCCGCCTAGCTTATCGGCTGTGCATCCAGTGTTTCATGTGTCCATGCTTCGGAAATATCACGACGATCCATCCCACGTGTTAGATTTCAGCACTATCCAGTTGGACAAGGAATTGTCATATGAGGAGGAGACGGTGGCTATTTTAGACCGAGAGGTTCTTCAGTTGAGGTCGAAGAGTTTTCCTTCGGTTCCTGTTTAGTGGAGGGTTCAGCCTCCTGAGGCATCGACCTGGGAGTCCGAGTCCGATATGCGTAGCAGTTATCCTCATCTTTTCCCCGACTCAGGTACTTCCTTTTTCTGTCCGTTCGAGGACGAACAGTTGTTTTAGAGGTGGAGAATGTGACAACCCAAAGGGTCATCACCTGTTTCTAATTGAAATCCGTATCTCCGAGGCCCTGAAAACCTCATTTAGAGTCGCCTCGATTTGTGTGCGCAGTTTGGGCACGTAGTTGGAAAGCTTAAATGTGAAATCTTGTGAAAATTGCTAAGTTTTGACCTCAAAATGAATAAATTTGACTCGGACCCCTGATTTGACGGTCCCGGAGGGTCCGTAGGAATATATGTCACTCGGGCGTATGCTCGGAATCGAATTCCGAGGTCCCAAGCCCGAGTTATGAATTTTTAAGTGATATTGTTTTCTCAAAATGTTTAAAAAAAAATTGAAATGAAATCTGATGTGAAAGTAATGGTATCGGGCCCGTATTTTGGTTCTGGCGCCCGCTACAAGTCTTATATATAGTTTTAATCACTCCTGTAAAGTTTGGTTAAAAACAGACGTTGTCTGACGTGATCCGGACCCTAATTGGGAAATTGATGTTTAAAAGGAATTTTGGAGAAATTTCATTGATCTTGAGGCTCAATTCGATGTTCATGATGTTATATTGGTAATGTGATCACACGAATATGTTCGTAGGGTATTTTTGAGGTAGTGTGCATACTTGGGTTGGTGTTTCGAGGGCTCGGGTGAGTTTCGAGTAGGTTCCGGGATGCCTTAGCTTAAAAAGATCATATGTTGAAGGTTCAGAAAATTTGACAGGTCTCTGAACCCTTTTGCGCATCCCGCGAGGAATCGTGTGCGACCGCGATCGTTTTTGCGCGGTCCGGGGTGGGCGCTACGCAGCCGCGGTCCGCGCGGGGCATAGACCTGCAGGCCTCCAGGAAGCCTGTGCGGCCGCGGTCCTTCTTGTGCGGTCCGCGGTGAGAACTTCAGAGGGGTATAAATACACGTGAATTTCAGTTATTTTTACACATTTCAAAACCCCAAAACATAAGAGACGATTTTCCAAAAAACTTTTCTTCTCCAAAACGATTGGTAAGTGATTTCTAACTCATTTTCTTCACTTCTTAACATCTTTTAACATGAATTCCAACTTCAAATCAAAGATTTTCATGGGGAAATTGGGTGATTTGGGTAGAACCTTGGTTTTTCTAAAATTGGGGATTTGGACCTCAATTTGAGGTCCGATTTCAAAACAAACCATATATTTGAATTTGTGGGGGAATGGGTAATCGGGTTTTGGTCCGAACCTCGGGTTTCGACCACGTGGGCCCGGGGGTAATTTTTGACTTTTGGGTAAAACTTTGGAAAACTCATTTTCATGCATTGGGGTTGACTCATTTAGCATTTATTGATGTAATTAAGCAACTTGTGACTAGATTCGAGCGGATTGGTGGTGGAATCAAGAGGTAAAGCTATAATTGAGACTTGAGTGGTGTTCAAGGCATCGAGGTAAGTGTTTGGTTTAATCCTAGCTTGAGGGATTAGGAGTTGAGTCATATTTGCTACTTGCTTCTTGTTGAGTACGACGTATAGGCATGGTGACGAGTATCTATACATTGGTGTCAAGCATGACCGTGGGTCTTAATTTGAAAGTTGTTGTGTTTTTGAATGACACCTTGTATACTTTAATTAATGATCCTCTATGATTAAGTATTTCCATTAATTTAACTGAGTACTAGCAAAGTGAGATTGGTTATAGCTGATTCTCCCTTGCCGGGATGACTATTTCGATATCATTGTTCCCTTGCCGGGAAGTTATTATATTACTTATGTTCCCTTGCCGGAATTTCTTGTGATTGTGTGACGAACTAAAATGGGAGCGGGTGGTACGCTTACCACAAGATTGATGAAATGGGAGCGGGTGGTACGCCTACCACAAGATTGATGAAATGGGAGCGGGTGGTACGCCTACCACAAGATATTATAAAATGGGAGCAGGTGGTACGCCTACCACAAGATATAATGAAATGGGAGCGGGTGGTACGCCTACCACAAGATATAATGAAATGGGAGCGGGTGATACGCCTACCACAAGATATAATGAAATGGGAGCGGGTGGTACGCCTACCACAAGATATTATGAAATGGGAGCGGGTGGTACGCCTACCACAAGATATAATAAAATGGGAGCGGGTGGTATGCCTACCACAAGATTGATGAAATAGAAGCGGGTGGTACGCCTACCACAAAATTGATGAAATGGGAGCGGGTGGTACGCCTACCACAAGATATTATGAAATGGGAGCGGGTGGTATGCCTACCACAAGATATAATAAAATGGGAGCGGGTGGTACGCCTACCACGAGATATAATGAAATGGGAGCGGGTGGTACGCCTACCACAAGATATGAGAAATGGGATCGGGTTGCACGCCTGCAACAAGAGGAAACTGAAAGTGAAAGTTGCCTTTATTTTCTTCATTTGTGATAGAAGTTATAGTGCTAGCATCCATATTATTCCTTGTTATTCTCTTTTAACTGCTATCCCCGAAGCATGTTTCCCCTTTCCCCAGCTTTAATTGCTTATTACTTGTTTACTTTTCCGCCATATGTTATATAACTGTACAGGTTTATCTGGAGTCTGGTCCTAGCCTCGTCACTACCTCGGCGGGGTTAGGCCAGACACTTACCAGCATATGGGGTCAGTTGTACTGATACTACGCTCTATGCTCTTTTGCATAGATCCAGGTTTTGGACAGCAGCAGTAGCGCGGGAACCAGCCTTCAGTCCAGTGAGACACTAAGGTAGCCTTGCAGGCGTTCGCAGGCCCGTCGTCTCCTCTATCTTTTATTTCCGTCTGTTATCTCATATATTCGAGACAAACAGTTTATATTTTTTTTCTTTCAAACGGTTGTATTTAGCACTCTTAGAAGTTTGTGAGTAATGTGACACCAGTTCTTGGATAGAGGCATATGTTGATTCTCGCATTATTGTTCAGATTCTTTAAATTTAAGTCTTCCGCATATTTATTTAATTCCGTTGCTTTCACGCTATCACTGATAATTGTTAAAAGAGGTAATTGTTAATGAAGTAAGCAGTTAAGGATTGGCTTGCCTAGCTCTCATTAGTAGGCGCCATCACGACTCCCGAGGGTGGAAAATTCGGATCGTGACATTGCACCTAATGATTTTGATGAGTTCGTCCAAATAGCTCGGCATAGCATAAATATCATAAAATAGAACTCTTGTGAATTCGATGGTTTTATGGCATCGATTGTTCTCTTAAGGGATTAGTCTTTAGATATTATCCATTCGTTTACTTTATTGCGAAAATAGTCTTCTTGAGTTATATGTGCCACAATTGTTTTTCTTCACCAAAAACACATCTAGAACATCATAGTTTTTTTAAAAATTAGTGATTGATTATTGTTAAAATTATTTAAGTATTGATAATTTGTGTTTAAGTTTTTAGTTTAAACATTGATTTAGTGATTTGCTTTTAAAATTTCAAAGCTTCATTATTGATCCCATAAGAAATTCTTGTATAAGTAAAGTAAGTTACTAATTTTGTTTCAAAGTCCAAATATTAGTATATGAGATAGTAATCAGCAGAGGCGGACCTAAGTGGTGAGAAGTGAGTTCAATTGAACCCGATTCGTTAAAAAATAATACTGTATATATGTATAAATTATGGCTAAAGCAAGGTAAATTTTGTATAAAAATTATTTTTGAACCCACTTATACGGCTTATACCGCTTATATTAGTTATGGACTTCTTCGACTGAACCCGCTTGCACAAAATCTTGGGTCCGCCACTGGTAATCAATACACCTTAGAGCTTGATTTATAGTCGAAGTTTCAACAAATTAAATTGTGAATCACAATTTTTATCCGATATGAATTACTTGTTTGAAAGAATCATTTGATTTTTTTAAAGCGTCCAAAATTTAATGAATTTCAGGATTATGCCTTTCCAAATCTTTCGACTAAAGAAAGCTACGATTTTCGAGGTATCATCTCCTAGCTATCTCCTGAAATATTTTTTTTGTATAATATAATTAATATACAAGAGAATCCTTCCAAATAATATCCTAACATCTAAAGCAAACTTTTTGTAGGAAAGATATCGAGCTAATACGACTTGCAAACTTTTAACGTTAGAATATTTTTTTTAAAGATATATTAGAACTCGATATTTTGTATCTAACAAATGAATACAAGAATTATGTGATTTCTACATATATTT
Organism: Nicotiana sylvestris; assembly: GCF_000393655.2. Lineage (NCBI taxonomy): Eukaryota > Viridiplantae > Streptophyta > Magnoliopsida > Solanales > Solanaceae > Nicotiana > Nicotiana sylvestris. Next base: position 64,513,972 of record NC_091058.1, read on the forward strand.
ATTATTTAATACAATTAACTAATATGTGCTCTCACTTCAATATACAACATCCATATATGATATACCTCACCTTTGTATAACTACTTCCATGCTCTATCGATTTGCACCTTTTCATGAATTCTTCCAGTATATATGAACATATAGCTTCGATTATAGAACCTTTTTGAGGACTTTTAACAACAATTACCTTACCATATATGTATGGATTACAAACATACTCGAAAATAATATTTTAGGTCAAAGCTATTCGCATTATCTCGCCATCACTCTATTCAGAGAGTTTCTAGATTATAGATTAATCAAAACTTTTACTTTAAGAAATTTAGTTAACTGAAGAAACTAATGAAACTAATGCAAAAAGTTGTAATTAGTGTCAAAAAATATGTAGACAATTTAATTGGGATTGTAACTAATGTTTAATCCAACCAACTCCAAAACAAATAATAATATGTAACCACTCTTTATTTTGAAACCAAAATACAAAGGTAGAATCTATTTAGAAATCTAATTTTCTTCTGTTTACCGAAATAGTCTATATATTTCATAATTATTGTGATTATAAATACTTACATAAAATATTTTTGTCTCCTTTTGTGAACTAATAAAAAATCTAACATGTTCCTAAAGGTATTAGGTTTACATTCTAACATGTAGTATTATATATCTAATGCCCGAAAATAATTATACTAATAGGATTCCCAAAAATAATCGTGTAGGATTCCTAACGTTTAGTATTATGCCCTAAAACTAATAGAATTACAAGTTTAATATCTAGAATTCCGATTATGTTCTTTTACTGTGAGTTAATATGCTTAATATTAAAAGGTTATTTTTATAATTCAATATCTTATTCATGCTTTTATAATAATATAGAATAGATTATAATTAAAGAGGCATTGGCGCATTGCAAAATAAAATTTCATGGTTTTACGTGCTTGAAGACACTAGCTATTGCGAGATCCTCACAACAACGTGAAATATTTTTATTGTGTAAGTTAAGTGAAATCACATTCTGTTTGGTTGAGCTTTTCCAAAGTCAAAACTGCTTTTTGAAAAAAGAAAAAGTATTTTTTTCCCACAGTTTAGGGATTTAGCCAAGCTTTTAGGAGAAGAAAAAAAAAATATTTTGACTAGAAGCATGAGCTATTTTTGAGAAGTTAAAAAAAGTAGTTTTTCTCAAAATTACTTTTTTGAATCACTTTTGAGAAAATATTCTTAGAAATACTTTTTAAAAGCTTGATCAAACACTAGTTGCTACTCAAAAGTATTTTTTAAATCGGTTAGCTAAACACAAATTACTTTTTACCAAAAGTACTTTTTGAAAATAAGTTTGAAAAATAAGCTCATTTTATAAGCTTGGCAAAATAGGCTAACAACATTTTTTTTTCTGTGCAACTTGAATCCTTGGGTTATTGAATTTGTTTTCTACGATTTGTCTCATCGAGGGAAATTACTGGATAGTCAATATTAACGCTACAAATCAAAGAGTGCAAATCTAGTTAATAAAAACCTTATAGTATATTATATCAGGGAAGATACATTACAATATTTAAATTCATTCTAAATGCAAGGATTCTGTTGAATCCTTCAAATATTGCATTTGTTTTAGACCCATCGTCGGTTGGGTAATCCTAAGGCTAAAACTATCAACTCATAAATTACGGTAATATTTATCATAGAGATTGACCTCTAGTTATTCCTTATATATAATATACAATAGTGACCTTTTGGGTCATCACTTGCTTTTAAATTGAAATCTGTATTTTTGAGGCATAGAAAACCTCATTTAGCATCACCTTGATTTAGCACAGATAAGTTCGTATGATGTTGTTGAGTTAGTACGTATGTTTGGTTAGGAGCCCCGAGGACTCGGGTGTGTTTCGGAAGGTTTTGGACTTATGAAAAGTTGCAGGTTTTTGTTGTTCAGTGCCTAGGGATTTTGTTCTTCGCGTTCACGTGGGTCCACTCGCGAACGCGTAAGGCAAATTTCCCAGGAGCCAAACTTCTTCTTCACGAACGCGAATTTAAAGTCGCTAACGCGAGGCTAAGGAGGGATACCCTTCGCGAACGCGACACAGCTCACGCGAATGCGATGGCTAGTGAGCCTGGGCAGGGGGAGGGGCATTTTACCTACGCGAACGCGACCCATTGGACGCGAACGCGAGGCTCGAGGAGTTTCTTCTCCGCGAACGCGAGCCGGCTTCCGCAAACGCGAAGGCTTATCAGGCCTAACCCATCGCGAACGCGATGAGCTTATCGCGAACGCAATGATCAATTTCGCCCAATTATTTTAAAAGTCCACAACAGTAGCCATTACGGGATTCTTACCAAATTTCATAACTTCTTCTTTACAACTCCAAATTGGGCGATTATTGAAAGGGAATTCCACCACCAATTCATAGGTATGTAATCTTAGACTCATTTTCTTCAATTTTCATTAACACCCATTAGATTTCTAGGCTTAAATCATGTAATTAAGGGTAGAAAATTAGGAATTTGGGTAAAGTTAGGGCTTTTTGATTATTTGTGATTTAGACCTCGTTTTGGAGTCGGATTTGAAAACAAATTATATATACGGGCTCGTGGGTGAATGGGTGATCAGGTTTTGGTTTGAACCTCGTGTTTTGACCAAGCAGGCCCCGGGTCGATTTTTTACTTTTTGGGAAGAATGATGGGAAAGCTATAATTAAGCATTGGAATTAGATTGTTTAGCATTTATTGATGTTATTAAGTCAATTATGTCTAGATACAATTGATCTGGAGTCGAATTCGAAAGGAAAAGCGGTGTTTGAGGCTTGAGTTGGCCGTGGAAGTTCGAGGTAAGTGTTTGGTCTAACCTTAGCTTGAGGGATTAGGAGCTGTGTCTTATTTGCTACATGTTAATTGTGGAGTACGACGTATAGGCATGGTGACGAGTATCTATACGTTGGTGTCAAGCATGCCCGTGAGTTTGTATTATAATTGTTATGACTTCGTTGTGGTTTATTGCGCTTCATATGTTATTATCGCCATTGTTCCCTTGCCGGGATGCTTGATAGATATTAATGATCCCTTGCCGGGATGTTTGTTTTGATAGTATTGTTCCCTTGTCGGGATATTTGTTTTGATATTATTGTTCCTTTGTCGGGAAGTTGTTATATTTCCCTTGTTCCCTTGCCGGGATTCTTTGTGATTATTGTTGGCTTGTAACTAGGAGCGGGTGGTACGCCTGCCACAAGATATAATGAATTGGGAGCGGGTAATACACCTACCACAAGATATAATGAAATGGGAGCGGGTGGTAAGCCTACCACGAGATATAATGAAATGGAAGCGGGCGGTACGCCTACCACGAGATATAATAAAATGGGAGCGTGTAGTTTGCCAACCATGAGATATAATGAAATGGGAGTGGATGGTACGCCTACCACAAGATATAATGAAATGGGAGCGGGTGGTACGCCTACCACAAGATATAGTGAAATGGGAGCGAGTGGTACGAATACCACGAGATAAATGAAATGGGAGCGGGCGGCACGCCTGCCACGAGATACATGAAATGGGAACGGATGGCACGCCTGCTACAAGACACAGGAAATGGGATCGGGTTGCACGCGTGCAACAAGATGTGAAAAGAAAGTGAAATCTGCCTTTGTTTTCCTTATTCTTGTTAGTGGTTGATTTTGACTCCTTTTTAATTCTCTTGATATTCTATTTTACCCGTTATTCCCCGAAGCATTCACCCCTTCTATCTTTATTTATTTATTTATGTATTTTCTTTTGCGCAGTATATATATTTGAACTGCACATGTTTATTTGGTAGTCTGGTCCTAACCTCGTCACTACCTCAACGAGGTTAGGCTAGGCACTTACCAGCACATGGGGTCGGTTGTGCTGATACTACACTCTGCACTATGTGCAGATTCCGGAGAAGACTTTGGACCATAGTGTGGAGGCTACCTTCAGTCCACACAGATATCAAAGGTAGACCTGCAAGCATCCGCATGCCCTGGAGTCTCCCTCTATCCCTACTTTCATGTTTCATTCTCCTTACATTCAGAAACAGTGTATTATTATTTCTTCAGACCTTGTATGTATTAAATCTTAGACCGTTTGTGGTACTGTGACACCATGTTTTGGGTGGTTAAGACTTAAGTATTTGTAATAAATGCAAATTTCAGACATTTAATTGTTATCTTCCGCTTAATTATTTAAAGTTCCGCTATTTTTATGTTATTGACTTATATTTGTTAAAAAAAGTAATTTGATAATGAAGTAAGTAGTTAAGGATTGGCTTGCCTAGTTTAGTAGGTGTCATCACGACTCCCGAGAGGCGAGAAATCCGGGTCGTGACAAGTTGGTATCAGAGCTCTAGGTTACATGGGTCTCGCAGTTCACAGACAAGCTTAGTAGAGTCTAAGGGATCGGTACGGATACGTCTATATTTATCCCAGAGGCTATAGAGTTAGGAAAAAACTTCACATTTATTCTTTCCTGTCGCGCGGTTTGGTTTCTTAATGCTAATTGAATTTCTACTCTGTTCTTTCGCAGATGTCGAGAACACGTGCTTCCTCATCCACTGACCAGCAGCAGCTCCCACGAGGGGCAGAGGCGAGGCCGAGGCCGTGCTAGAGGACGAGGTAGGGGCAGAGCTCAGCCCCGAGCGGCGGAGCCTCAGGTTGACTGTGATGATGAGGTTCCGGCCCCAATAGTTTCGGTGGGCCCAGCTCAGGTCCTAGAGGGGTTTATTGCTACCCCAGTTCTTCAGGATGGTCTGGTCCGTCTGGTGGGCCTCATGGAGAGTGTCACCCGAGCAGACTTGCTTCCTGTAGCACCAGCCATCTCTTAGGCTGGAGGAAGAGCCCAGACTCTTGCTACTCGCACTCCGGAGCAGGTAGCTCCCCAGATCAGACTCCAGTGGTTCAGCCAGTTGGAGCAGTTCAACCGAGTGTGATAGCTCAGACTGGCGATGGAGCAGCTATGTCCGCCGATGCTTTGTGGAGGTTGGATAGGTTCACCAAGCTCTTCACTACTACTTTCATCGGTACATCTACTGAGGATCCCCAGGATTATCTAGACAGTTGTCACGAGGTTTTTAGGAACATGGGGTAGTTGAGACTAATGGGGTCGATTTTGATACTTTTCATTTATCTGGATCCGCCAAGACTTGGTGGAGAGATTATTGCTTGGCTAGACCAGCCGGTTCGCCAGCCTTGACTTGGGAGCAGTTTGCACAGCTATTTCTGGAGAACTTTCTCCCCATTACTCAGAGAGAGGCCTATCAGAGGCAGTTTGAGCGTCTCCAGCAGGGTTCTATGACTGTTACCCAGTGTGAGACCAGATTCATCGACTTGGCTCGTCATGCTCTTGTTATACTTCCCACCAAGAGAGAGATGGTGAAGAGGTTTATTGATGGTCTTATTCAGCCGATTTGGCTTTAGATGGATAGGGAGACTGGGAGTGGGATATCTTTCCAGGAGGCGGCCAATGTGGCCAGGAGAGTGTAGATGGTTCTGTCACATGGAGGTGGTCATGGGTCGGATAAGAGGCCCCGTCATTCAGGAAGATTCAGTGGTACCTCGTATGGAGGTAGGGATTTGTATGGTAGAGGCCATCCCTCTAGGCCTTTTCAGTCGGCACTTCAGGTTTCTCACAGTGCTTCAGGTGGCCGTGATCCTCAGATGTTGTATTCTGATCAACAGTCCTACAGCACTACAACAAATATGATATTTAGCAACGAAATTATTAGCCACGACACAAAATTTATCACTAATTGTTTACTTTTCATGACAAAAATTATAATTCGTCTTTAAATACATAAATCGCATACTTTTAGTGACGAAACATAAAATTTTGTAGCAAAGTATCGTCCACTAAAGTTTTCCACCAAAATATAAGTTGGCGCCATTTATTGAGTAATATTAGCCACAAAATTGAAGTTATCGGTGACAAATAAGTTTTTCACTAATGATGTACCTAATTAGTGACAAACCATCGTTTGTCATAAAATTAGTTAAATTTTGGATACGACAAATTTTCGTCACAAAAAATATGTGGTTACAATAGCGATGAATTACAATTTGTAGTTAAATATTGTAAATTTCAGCCATAAAATTTTATATTTAATTGTGACCTTACTTTTTGTCACTGATAGTGCAAACAATTAGTGACGATTATTTTATTGTCTCTATTTAACCTAAAATTTAGTCAAAACGAATTTTGTCATATAATATATAATTTTTAATTTTCTGCGACTTAATTTTATAGTTGAATCGTGTCATTATTGGCTACAAAAATAATTTGTAATTAAAAAATAGAAAATCATATTTCATTTTAACTATGAATTTGAAGTTTTGTTCATGCAATATACATAAGACTAATTTAACTAGTGAGTGAAACAACCATTTTTGAAAAATTATTGAGCGATGAATCCCCAATTTTACTTATATTAGAAATTGTATGAATGTGTTTTTTCTACTTTGAGCACATAAAATTTCTTATTGAAAAAAGTTATTGTTTTATTTAATTCCATATTGAAGCGAACCGTTTTATTTGGTTTTTATAAGAAATTTATACCGTAAAATTAAATCTACATTTCAAAATTAGTGTACCTCTTTAATTTAATTTTGTCTTACTTAAACTTTAATATTAGAAGATGATTATCGTCTGTTAAGATAAAAGCGAATAAAAATTAACTTTTTTTTTTTTAGAAAAAGTGGTATATATGTTTCCATCATTATTTTTACCAATTTGAAATTTATGGCATATTAGAAAAAATTATAATTCCAATTAATATCTTTCTTTTTTATATTTACATTAGAGATTGATAGGAGTACAAGTGGATCTAAGATTACAAGAAGATAGATGCACTATTATGAAAAGTGATTCTACTATATAAATTGAATAGGTTCAACCTTTAAAATTTTATCATTGAACTTATTATACTTTTAAAATCATAGGTTCAATTTTTTTAAATATAATATTTTACGATTTGCATACATCTATTCTCCTTGCTGAAAAAGATGGGATCAATCAAAATTCATCGACTATATGCTACATCCTTCAATGTTTACTAATTTTAATATACATATGTAATTTAATTATATAAAGCTTTATGGTGATTAAATTTAAATAGGAATTCAAACTTGTAAAATTTAAAAGAACAAACCAAAGGAAGAAATAAAAAGAAATAAAAAAGTACCTAATTAAAACGCAAGAAGGGACACCCGACATTTTGGACACTTACGAGATCAAGCTCAAGAAAGAACGAAAAATAAATCAAGATTCAAGGAGTACGAGTCTAATGTATCTGTCCGTTGAATTTAAAATTATTGTTCATTGCTAGATTCAAGATCAAGGTTAAAAACTCTTAAATTTTTTTTTTAAAGAAGAATCAGTAGAACTATAGAGATCGTAATATTTAAAATATTTGGAATAAAATGCTACACTTCTTACAATATTTTCTAGCCTTGACTATTTTCTTGGCGTGAATTTAATGTATTCCCTTGAAAATTGAAATCATTAATATACAAAAATACAAATATATAATATAATCTTAATATTTAACGGGAAGTCATTAAAGGAGAGAAGTTTTATGTATAAAAAGTCTACCCGAAAATATTGGAGGGAATATAAAAAAAAGTTAAACTTTCAATTATTTCACCTTTCCTCTAATATTTTCGTGTAAAATTCTTCTCTCACCCATTCCCTCCCTATAAACCACGCATAACCTCCCACTAAGATTAACTTGAAGTATCCAATTCAACTACAACTACGTAGACTCCTAAAGAAAAGAAAAGTTCCTGCATATGTTTAGTGTTTTTTCTTCTTTTTCTATCAATTGCTTTCTATTACCCAACTAAAACAGCTCATCTCCCTTGTATGATATTGACCTCGCACCAACACTCTGTTAGTCTCTATGCAAAAGTTGATCAACAAAAAAGTAATTCCACAAACTTTTGTTGTGAAATCTGTCCTTTGCTATGAATTGAAGGCCTTGATTCATGGCTTAACGAAGGAATTCTTGACATTCTTTTGATGAAGAGGTAAATTTCTCTTGATGTAGTGTAGAATTTTTTAGAAAACTTAATTACTATCTATTTCTCATTTTATTATTTGATTCACTAATGAGTGTTAGTTTTGTGATTTAAGTTTGAAGATATATTTTATTTAAATCACGAAATTAGAAAGTATGTAATACTAATTTTTTTTTCTTTTTCACAGGTATATGAAGGTGCAAAAAGTATGAGTTTTAACCAAGGGACGCTGCACACATGAGGAAGCAACATACCTATTTTTTTTAAGCATTAACATGTATTTCAATTAGACTTTTTGTGTTTGAGGGCTTTTAGTTTGTAGTTTGTACTTAGATGTTATCTTAGAACAATTATAAATGTATAGTACATATTTTTTGTATGAATTTTGGTATTATATTTCTCTTTTATTTCTGTGATATTTTTGGTTTACATAAGAGTACATTTAATGACAAAAAATTAATTTGTTCAGGATTTGCCTTCATATGAACAACATAATTATATTTTTATCTACAAATTAACTTAATATTTGATGATAATTAAAAGTGTCACTAACTAAGACAACATATAGAGACAAATTAGTCTCATCACTAATAGCACTATTTGTCGAGACCCAAAATAGTTTCAACTACGAAAATGTTGCCTTCTTCGACAAACAAATCTGTCTCTATATTATATATTTAGAGACGAAAGATTCCTTTTGTACATAAAGCATAACCAATTAGCGACATAGTCATATTCTTTTAGCTACAAATTACGTATAGCTTTAACGACAAATATCATCACTAATTAAAATTATAATTAGTGACAAATTAGAATCGTTCGTATTGAAGACCTTTTTAGCGACGACATGATACTTTTAACTACAAAATTTTGACACTTTTTATGACAAACAAGTTTGTCATAAATACAACTTACTTGGGGACAAAAAATATTTCGTAGTTAATATAACTTTATTTTGTGACGAAACTCAAAGTTGTCTTTATATACTATTAGTGACGGTATTTCAGAGACGAAAAATTGACAAAAAAAAATTTTGTCACGAAAAAACATTTGTGACGAAATATGAATTTTAGGTGACAAAATAATTTATCACCAATACTCAAATTTGTTGTAGTGGCACCACCAGCTCCTATCAGTGCACCACCACTTCAGAGTTTCCAGGGTCGTCAGCCCCGGCAGCCGAGGGCTTGTTTTACTTGTGGCAACACGAGGCACATTGCTAGGTATTGACCTCGAGCTTCGAGCGGTTCTCTGCATCAGGGTTCCCGTGCTATGGTTCAGGCACCAGGTGTTCCACAGACCGCCCGACCAGCTAGAGGTGGGGGTAGAGGTGCTAGAGGTGGAGGTAGAGGTGCTATAGGTGGAGCTCCGACCGCTAGAGGTGGAGGTTAGCCAGCAGCAAGCCGTCCCAGAGATGTAGTTTAGGATGGTGGGGCCCAGCCCCGATGTTATTCTCTTCCAGCCAGGCCCGAGGCTGAGGCTTCAGATGTAGTTATTACAGGTATGGTTTTGATTTATGATGGAGATGCTTTAGTGGTATTTGATCCAGGGTCTACGTACTCGTATGTGTCCTCTTATTTTGCACCGTATCTAACCATGCCTAGTGATTCTTTGAGTGATCCTGTTTATATATCTACACCGGTGGGTGATTCTATCATGGTAGATCGAGTCCATCATTCATGTATAGTTGTGATTGGAGGTCTTGAGACTCGTGTAGATTTGCTTCTTTTGGACATGGTCGATTTTGATGTCATATTGGGGATGGACTGGTTATCACCTTACCACTCTATCTTGGAGTGTCATGCCAAGACTATGACCTTAGCCTTACCGGGTTTGCCTCGTTTAGAGTGGAGAGGGACTCCTGGTCATTCTACCCATAACGTTATCTCTTATGTGAAGGCTCGACGTATGGTCGAGAAGGGGTGTTTGGCATATTTGGCATATGTTCGTGATTCTAGCGCGAAGGTTCCTTCTATTGATTATGTGCCAATTGTTCATGAGTTTCCTGAGGTTTTCCCTTCAAACCTGCCGGGTATGCCACCCGATAGGGATATTGACTTTTGCATTGATCTGGCTCCGGGCACTAAGCCCATTTCTATCCCGTCGTATCGTATGGCCCCGTCGGAGTTAAAAGAGCTGAAGGAGCAGTTGCAAGACTTGCTTGAGAAGGGTTTCATTAGACCTAGTGTTTCGCTTTGGGGTGCGCCGGTGTTGTTTGTTAAGAAGAAGGATGGGTCGATGAGAATGTGTATTAATTACCGACAGTTGAACAAGGTAACAATCAAGAATAAGTATCCGTTGTCGAGGATTGATGATTTGTTTGATCAGCTTCAGGGTGCCAAGGTATTCTCGAAGATTGACTTAAGATCTGGCTACCATCAATTGAGGATTAGGACATCCGACATCCCTAAAACAGCTTTTCGCACTCGGTACGGGCATTATGAGTTCTTGGTTATGTCATTCGGGTTGACAAATGTCCCAGCAACTTTTATGGACTTGATGAACCGAGTGTTCAGGCCTTATTTGGACTCGTTCATGATAGTCTTCATTGATGACATCTTGATATATTCCCGCAGCCAGGAGGAGCACGAGCAGCATCTCAGGGTGGTTTTTCAGATTCTGAGGGATAGTTAGTTATATGCTAAGTTCTCGAAGTGTGAGTTCTAGTTGAGTTCAGTTGCATTTCTGGGTCATGTTTTATCAGCAGAGGGTATTCAGGTTGATCCAAAAAAGATTGAGGCAGTCAAGAACTGGCCTAGACCAGCATCAGCTACATAAATTCGGAGTTTCTTGGGATTAGCAGGCTACTATCGTCGGTTCGTGAAGGGGTTTTCATCTATCGCAGCCCCGATGACCAGGTTGACCCAGAAAGGTGCCCAGTTTAGATGGTCGGATGAGTATGAGGCGAGCTTTCAGAAGCTCAAGACAGCTCTGACTACGGCACCGGTGTTGGTATTGCCCACAGGTTCTGGGCCTTATACAGTCTATTGTGATGCATCTCGTATTGGACTTGGTGTAGTGTTGATGCAGGATGGCAAGGTCATTGCCTATGCTTCGCGGCAGTTGAAGATTCATGAGAAGAACTATCCGGTTCATGATTTAGAGTTGTCACCCATGTTCACGCGTTGAAGATTTGGAGGCATTGTCTGTATGGCGTGGCATTTGAGGTGTTCACGGATCATAAAAGTCTTCAGTATTTGTTCAAACAAAAGGAGTTGAATTTGAGGCAGAGGAGGTGGTTGGAGTAGTTGAAAGATTATGATATCACTATCTTATATCATCCGAAAAAGGCCAATGTGTTGGTCGATGCTTTGAGTAGGAAGTCAGCCAGTATGGGTAGTCTTGCTTATATTCCGGTCGGTGAGAGACCGCTTGCTTTGGATGTTCAGGCTTTGACCAATCAGTTCGTAAGGTTGGATGTTTCTGAGCCCAGCCGTGTGTTAGCTTGCACAATCACTCGTTCTTCATTATTAGAGCGTATCCGAGATTGGCAGCATGATGATCCCCATTTGTGTGTCCTCAGGGACACGGTGCAGCGCGGAGGTGCCAAGCAGGTTACCTTGGATAATGATAGAGTTTTAAGATTGCAGGGTCGAGTTTGTGTGCCAAATGTGGATGGGCTTCGGGACTCAGAGGTGACTTCTTTTTCATTCATAGAATTGAATCTCACAATACATCTGCCTTTCTAAGTAAAAGCACGCGGATTGCATGCGCAAATTACATTTGATACGGAGAATATTGCATATGAATTATAATCGAACTGACTTCTTTTTCATTCATAGAATTGAATCTGACCATGAGTCTGCCTTTCGAAGCTCTGCATTATGGGCTCATAGTAAAAAAATATGAAGTTCTCGCAATACATATCAAATGACATCTGAACCATATTGTCGGAGCTCGTCTCCACTAATCTGTCTTCAAGATCATGCTCATGAGCCCTTACCATATGAAACATCTGAAACACGCTGAAGAAAGCACTGCACTGAGATTCATATAAAGTTAAAAGTATTACTTAGCTACATTAAAATTGATGTACAATAGTCTTGAAATGGCATAATAACTCCGAGGATGGAGAAATTACTAACCTTGCATCAATAGCAACATTCAGCTCCGTATCCTTTGTATTTTCTTTATCTTACACAATCTACGAACCAAAATAACAACGGTAAAGAAGATCCAAACAGGACGAACCCTGAAAACATAAAACTTAAAAAAACCTTCCACCATACTACCGCCTGCCTTCTTTTGCTCCCATGCTTTTCTTGTTTCTACTTGAATAACTTCATCTCTCTTCTCACATTCAGCAGTTCATGCTTTTCTTGTTTCTACTTAAGTAACTTCATCGCTCTTCTCACATTTAGCAGTTCTATAAATCAATCAAACAGATAGATATAAGTAATTCATAAAATCAGAAGGGGAGATTTACCTCTAGCGAGTAGTAGTGCTAAAGTTTCAGCAGTGGTACATTACTTACTAACCTTTATCCTACTCAAACCTTTTCACTTTTATTAGATCTAGCTAGTTGAACTCAAAAAATTAAACAAAATAAATGTTCTATATCATAAACAAACTGATCCATCCATAAAGACTACTACTTTTTAAAGGACTACTACTTGGGCAAGATAAAAGCAAAACATGCACATATCAATCTGTCGTTGTATACACTGAGTTAGATACTCTGATATGATGTCTTACTGAAATAACATATTCATACCAAAGTAGCAGACCTATAATCTGTGAATAAAGTTAAGAAATAATTAACATACACAATTTTGAATACGAAGCAGTCTTGAAGGTTCAAAAAACCAACCAGATAGGATACCATCAGATATATGCCAAAAAGGTTCTATATACCACCTTTATCTCATAAACAGTTTCTACATACCACAACAACAAATATTACAAAGAAAATAAAAAATAAATTACAGTAAATTAGAGTGATAGTTCATATGTTTACCTCAAAAATAGGCTATCTTCAGTACGTGAATTAAAAGGCAACCCAGTGCACTAAGCTACCGCTATACGCGGGGTTCGGGAAAGGGCCGAAACACAAAGGTCTTCAATATGTGAATGAACTTCACAAATATATGGGGCAACACTGAAGGTGTTAAAACCAAAAGATCTGAAGCACCTCCTTCAGGTATTTTATTAGTGGGATGGACATCACCTTTGTTTGCACAAACAAAAAAAAGACATTGTTTACTAGAAAAGAATGCTTGCTTTGTCGAAGTCGCTGGTTTGATAAGCCTTCTCCATTTCCCTGCCTAATTCCATCAAACGTCAGAGCCAATCTCACTCAATTAAATAAGGTAAATTAAAACCTTGTTAAAGTCTGGCCTCTCTGCAATATTTTAGGTAACCTCTTTCAGCTAGTAATATAGGCAACATTTGTTATCTATGCATCATTTGTTTCACCTACTTCCTGTACTTCTCTTTTTTGCTTTTCTAAAGCCTTACCTACGGCTGCACCATTCAAGGAAATAAGATAAAAGGGGGGAAAACAAAAACTTAGATAAAGATCAGAAGGTGGAAATTCGACCATGCACACACACATTATAGGTCAATGTGATCATGAAAAGAATGGGTCGATGAGATATGTTTGGACTCAGATAGAAAAGATGATTGACCCTGTGACGGAGTTTTCGAGGCCAAAAGTTGTTTTACAGGAAGCTTTCGTTTGGGAGAATTTAAACGAAAAGAGAAAGGGGGTTTTAAACTAAACATTGCAAAATTAAAATGGAATTGAGGAAGAAAATTATTTGGAGAACATCGCAGAGCAAATAAATTAGGGTAGTACATTTTTTAATACCCTAAGTAGAGATATTCGAAGCGAATTGTTCAACGCCAACTTTGTCTCCTCCGCTTTGCATTTTTTAAAATCAAACTATCCAAATATTTCTGGATTTCCGGTGACGAGTTCGAGTTTCAGGTGTGCGTCGGAGAAAGAGAGCGGAAGAAATTGTCAAAGAATGTGACTTTTCAATATAAGAAGCGACTGTTAACATGGAAAACAACTCTTGGGTATTTCTTTTAAACTACTATTAGAGTAAATCCAAGTTTTTAAAGGCAAATAAATGAGAAAATAGAGAAATAGTCATCTATAGTCACTTTTCTTAGGTCCCTCAATTATAATCTCTCTCTCTATATATATATATATAAAGGTGGGAATAACCAAGCTGATGTGGCATGTCTTATATACAAGGATTCTCATTTATCTTGATTCTCCTTTTTCGCTTTTTTTAAAAAATAATTCTTACTACTATTTATTACAATCAATATTAATTCTACCATAATTATTCAATGTACGTTATTATTTCTATTCATATTACTGAATGTAAGTTACAAATTGTAATGGTCACTATAAATACTAGAGCACATCTTCTCTAATACATAAGCTTTCTTCTTTTTTCTCATTAATCTTTCTTTTACTTTTCATTCAAAGTCTTTATAAAGAAAGCTTTGTTTTTCTTGTACCTTTTGATTAAAGAATGATGCTGGGAGAGTGGGAACAAGAAAAACAGTAAGAGAGAAACTGATTTTGTGGAATCTTCCATGATATTAGTAGGAATGGAAAGGGGAGTTGATTTGCTTCTTTAAGGAAGGATGATTGTTTTTAATTTTCTAGAGGGATTGAAAGGTATGAATATGAAAAACAAATTATACCAGAATATAGAAAAAATATTCTTATTTACTGATAAATGATAATATATTTTGTTTAATATTTTTTAGTATCTAGATTTTACTTTCAAGATCAGAATATCCATATATTATGTTTTATTTTTTTTGCAATTTATAGTATTTATTGAATGTTGCTTTATAAAAATAGGTAAAACTTGCGAGGGAAATGATGAATCGAGCATTAAAGTAGCGGCGGAAGGTTCTTGGCATTCCAGCTGAAATTTTTGCTTCCATTACACTACAAATTATCACAAAAATGTAACGTTTAACTTTCTTTGAAACATGATTTATTTTGTATTTCCTTTTTTTCTCTAAAAAGAATTAACGGGGGACTAAAAGGATCCATTCATTTTTTAGATTTTGATCTTTTATTTAATTTCTAAGATAGTAGATTTCTCTGTTACCTTATTGACTAATCCATTTTATTGTTGTTAAAATAGTTATGCGCTATTAGATGCTTCAATACATTTAGTCAGTAAATTTTATATTCACTTGAATCTAACAATAACAACACACCCACTCGGAACACTTGTAAAAGTATTTCAATTTTTAAAACGTTATATTAAGGTCAATTTTAAAATTTTAAGAGGACACTTTACTTCTTTCCTATATATAAAATGTGACTAACCCATGTGAATGAGATGATATATTAATTATAAATAAGAAATTGGTCTTGAAAGTAAATGTCGTTCCTTTTTCTTGGCTTCCTGGTGATGGCACAAAATATAATAGAAGAACATAATATAAATTCTAGACTTTTTCCTTAAAAAAATAAAAATAAACTTGTGACTTTTCTTTCAAATAAAAACTAATAAATTTGAAAATTGCTTATGTATTTCTAACTCTACTAATAAACTTTGTATATGCAATGTGACAAAAATAAATATACGAGGTAAGTGAAAACCCTCTTTTCAAACACACAAAAGATGTAAAGATTTTTCAAGACTTCTATTTTAGGCTTTTTGTTATGTGACTATTTTTTACTTTTATCTTTTTGTTTGAAACAGAACTATAGGTGATGTTTTAGGATTGGAGTTACACGTATATAACTTAGGGAAATTTTCACATAAGAACAACTGGCTCCCTATTTTTCAATTTTATAACTCACACTACAAAAAAAATTGGATTTAGCTACGAACGTCGTCGCTAATCTGTCGCTAAAATGCTCGTTGCTAGAAGAATCTTTTGATAATCCGTCGCTAATCCGTCGCTAAATGAGATTAGCGACGGATTTTTCTGTTTAGCTACAGATTTTGTCCGTCGCTAAACCCTGGTTTTTTTAGTAGTGTCATATTTCAATTTACAACCAACTGGCACAAAAATAATAGGCTTTAACTCAACATTCAACCCCAGTAAGTTCTCGAAATTACTATTTACTTTTTTAAAAAGATTGCTCAAGCTTTTAAGTTAATTTTCGAATCAGTAACTGTGACTCAAATATTAGTTCAACAAACCAAATTCGTTTGGGTGGTGAAAATTAAATTTTTAACAAGCTTAAATATGTGGGTTTAAATTCCGAATTTGATTTTGTGAGAAATTTGGAGTGAGTGTTATTTAGACTTGTTAGAAATAGTATAAGGAGGTTGTATATAAATTTTGAAGTCATTTAATGGAGATTTGGACTGGTTTTGAACAAGAATTGCAACAGAAAATCGTGGAAGAAGTTCGTCTACAAACGCTTATATAAAGGTGTATAAAAGTGTATAAAAATGTATAATATGTGTTTATACACTCGTATACACTATTATACAAGATTATACATAATTATACAAAAAACTGACTTCGTCTTCTTCCTTGCGTTTTTTCTGAAATTTAACTCAAATCTTACTCAAATCTATTCCAAATCACTTCAGATTTAAATTTTGAACTCCTTTTGTTATTTTTAATCAATTGGAACAATACCCAATCCAAACAACTAACAAACTCAAAAAAAATCCTATTTTCTAAAGTAAAGCTTTGAATGGCCTTCAATGGCGGACTTCTACTCTTCAATTTTCTTACATTGCAACCGGGTGACACAGGGGGAGAAGCAGTAATGGCGGACGACCCTTTGAAGCATATGTAGAAGATGCGAGAAGAAGAGAGAGTGAAAGCAATGATTTTGTGAACACAAATTTAACTCCATAGCTTTTAGAAGCATTGGTTGAAAGAACACAAATTTTAAATTTGCTAGTACTTCAAAATATATACAATATGGGCTAGGTCGGGTAAAACATAAAAACGTAGGCCATTTTTTGTTATATCATGAAGTCATGTATATTTTCTTGTAATTCTTTATAACTTAAGACAAAAAAAAAAGATTATAAATCCTTAAAAAGTAGAAAGAGGCTATAATATTTGGAGATATATATATAAAGGATGATTTTTGTAGTTATACTTTTATTGAATATGAAGGATAATAAAAATTTAAATATATATAAACAAAGAAACTTGAAAGCATCGTATCAAATTATAAGAGCAAGACCGTTTAAAAAGTTCTAATCGAGAAGAACTCTTGAGAAACATTGAAGTAGCTAATGCACTTTATCAGCGATTCTTATAAACTAAAAGGGCGACATTGGAGAAAGAAAAAGAAAAGAGGAGGTATAACTAAGATTATTTAAGACTTGTGATTTTGGAATTTTAATATAGCACGTAAAATGAAAACATATAAGAAGTACTTAATCAAGAGAGAGATTTATTTTTTAAATTTTTCATGAGTTTAGTAGGAGGCGAAAACTTGGTTGTTTAAGAAAAAGTAACAATTTCTGATTTTATGAAGTAATAAAGGGTGTTAATATTACAAAAAAAATAACGAAAATGATAGGTAGACAGACAAGAAAAATAACAAAATAAAAAAAGGGTATTTCCAAATGTCAAGGTAATAAGAATATTAAATAGAAAACATTTTTTGTATTTTCTTTATTGAGAGAATCAGAATAAAATTTTCTTTTTATAAAAGTAAGGACAAATAAAGTAAATTTGGATATAAA
Source organism: Nicotiana sylvestris (assembly GCF_000393655.2). Classification (NCBI taxonomy): domain Eukaryota; kingdom Viridiplantae; phylum Streptophyta; class Magnoliopsida; order Solanales; family Solanaceae; genus Nicotiana; species Nicotiana sylvestris. The sequence goes on from NC_091058.1 coordinate 64,531,637, forward strand.
TTTATTAAATTCCTAAAATTGTGAAAAGAGATGTTATTAACCTAAAAAACTACGGAGTACTAGAAATCTCAAGAAAATAATTGAGATGCGAGGGTCAAAATTAAGTGTAGCAATTAGTCATTTTGACAAAGTAGAATTTTGAAGCAAACAAATAGACTAAGAATAATTTTTGACTTGATCAGTTATTAATTTCTGAAGAAAATACGACTTAATTAGTTGGATGCCCTCATTATTTTTAATATTTATTTATTAGAGAAAAGATCATGTCGATAATATAACTGTGTGAAGCGCGGACAAATTTACTAGTTATATATAGATTTCAATACCCCTACTCATCCCATGAAAGCGTACGTCTAAACCTCTAAATCTTCAGGCAATGTATACTTACTAAGAATTAATCACAAAATATAAATTACGAACAAACTTCATTTCCAGTTATGAAAGTTGTGGAGATCTTGATTACGAGTTAATGTAGTATTGGGCAATATATTTGCAATATTTACACCACCAATATAATAATGTAATATTAGGTAACGCCATTTATTAAGTTTAACTTGCATATAAAATATTATTAGTTACTTACACTACAAAAGAAACAACTAATCAGGTTTATACCAACGACCAATTAGTGAGAAGAAGCTTGCTGCGCGAAACTATTAAGGGGAATGGTTTTTAATAACTCGATATTTGATGTTAATGTCTTCTAATTAATTTTCTTAAACTCTAAGAAGGTTGCATTTTCATGTCGGGGTTACTAATAATTGAATAAAAGGGTCTACGATAATTTAACTAATCTAATATGTGGGATTTAAGTTATAAACCCTAACACTGTAAATGAATTTTACAATATCAGTTACGTTGAATTATCATAGAGATTTACATTTATATAGCATACCTTGCAATACCACAGAACTTATTCTTCCTAACCACTTTGAACATTTTGTCATATATATTATTAAGTTATAACATATCTAACATGTGAACTTTTGTGAGTACAGTGTATCACTTCAGAAGTCATTAGTTGAAAACATGGCGGCCAATTTAGGTAATTTCTTCTGAATAAAGAATGAATTCATTCCTCAGATTAGTATAAACGAAAGATCTCCTTGACCGTCCTAACTACTACTTAAGATTCTGATTCTGATAGAAAACTTATTAAAAATTTTAGCCAGAGTACGGCTGTATGGATTCCTGTTATTGAAAGTAAATTAAAGCAACAGCACCTTTAATTTCTGAGTGTGACAAATAAATCATGAATTATTGTAGTTATTTATTAAACCATGGATTATTATAGTTATCTATAGAAGTAAAGTACTATTAATCTTATTTAATTCATGATGTTAATTGTTGTTTTTTTGTCGCATTCTTGTAAGTTGTAATTACGGTTCATGGCAAAGGTTGGAATAATATGTCCAATATAAGGAAACACTAAATAAAGGTGATGACCCAAAATGTCATCTTTAATTTAAATATTCATTCTATGTTCTTAGACCTCGAAAAGCACTATTCATCATTTCTCGACTTGCATGCACAGTCCGTATAATTTTCCGGAAAATTTTTATGTGAAAAATAAATTAAAATGTGAAATAGAGCTTTAAAACTCAACTAAGTTGATTTCGGTCAATATTTTTAGCAAATAGACCTGGATCAGTATTTTAACAGTTCCGGTAGGTCCGTACCGTGATTTAAGACTTGGGCGTATGCCCGGAATCGAATTTGGAGGTCTCTAGCTCATATTATTGCCATTTAACGGAAACTAGAAATCTAAAGGCTAAAGGTTTCCAAAGTTTGACTGCGGATTTGACTTTATTGATATCAGACTCGGATTGAGATTCCAATATTGGGAATAGCTCTGTTATGTCATTTATGACTTGTGTGCCAAATTTGAAGTCATTCCGGATTCATTTAATATGTTTCGGCACGAATTTTGTAAATTGAAAAGTTTGAAACTCATTAGTCCGAATCGAGGTGTGAATTGTAGTTTCTACGTTGTTTGATATGATTTGAAATCCCGAGTAAGTCCGTATTATGTTTCAAGACTTGTTGATATATTCGAACGGGGGTCTCGAGTACCCCGAGAGTGATTCGGATTAAAATCAGATCAAATTTTGAACTTAAGCCAAATCTTGAATTTTGGCCTTCTGGTGCAATCGTACCTGCGGATTTTTGACCGCAGGTGCGAGCTCGCAGAAGTGCTTGGGCCATCGTAGATGCGAAGCGGAGGAAGGGCAGCTAGTGATCGCAGAAGTGGACAACTCCCCCTAAGAAGCGAGTTCGCAGAAGCGAGACTGCCCGCAGGAGCGACAACCTTCTCCGCAAAAGCGATATCGCAGGCGCAGTCAAGTCCACCCAAATATCCCTGGACAGTGTATAAATCGAAGAGTCCGAGATTTTTCTCATTTTTAGATATTTCAAGCACGGATTTGGGTGATTCCAAAGGGGTTTTCACGATTTCGACTTGGGTAAGTATTCTATATCCGAAAGTAATTATATTTCATAAATACATGTCAATATTTATCATTTATTTCAAATTTAGATGGAAAAAATTGGAATTTTTGTAAAATTTTCAAAAAAACAAAATTTAGGATTTGAAGGTCTATTTGACATCGGAATTGGATTGGATAATTTTTGAATGGTTGGACTTGTATTGAACGGGCGTTCGGATTTCGTGAGTTTTTTCAGGATTCAAGATGTGGGCCCCACTGTCGATTTTTTAAATAAATTTCGGATTTTAATCCGAAAAATTAGTAAATTCATATGGAATCGATTCATGCGATTCGTATTGAGTATATTGAATTGTTTGTGACTAGATTTGAAGATTTCGGACACAAATTCACGAGACAAAGGTTTATTGGAATCTTGAATTTGGTTGCGAGGCGAGGTAAGCATCGTGGTTAACCTGACTTGAGGGAATAGAACCCTTAAATTATTTGTTGCGTGAATTTTATATGTAACGACATATAGGCGAGGTGATGAGTGCCTATACATCGTCAAATTGATTGTTGCATAGTTATTCGAAAATCATAAATTATTTTAAATCATGAATTAATTAGCATATTAATTATTTCTCTCATGTTCCTTGCTCAATATTATGCCTTGAATCCATGCTATAATAGCTACATGCTTATTTGATTTATGTGACTTAATTGCTACTTGACATTTAGCATACTAAATATTAAATTATCTATTTTCTCCTTAATTTTCACAATTAATTGCTACTTGTCATTACGTATTTTGTAAATAAATCATAATTATTGTATGTTTTGTTGCCGTATAATTTCATATTAATTTTTTCATTTATTCGAGTAATATTATTTATAAGCATTGAGAAATTATATTGTTGGAGCAGCGGGTTGCACGCCGCAACGGAAATGCATATGAATATATTGGAGGAGCGGGTTGCACGCTGAAATAGAATTGATTTAATAATATATATTGAGGATCGGGTAGCGCGCCGCAATAGAATTAAATAAAAATGAATATATTATGGGATCGGGTTGCATGCCGCAACAGAAATTGATTGAAGTAATAATTGATTATGACTGCCAAGTTAGCTTCGATTGTTGATATGATTTACCTGTTTAATTTCTATTCATGTTTTTCAATTATTATTATTATTATTATTATTATTATTATTATTATTATTATTATTATTATTATTGCATACCAGTTAATGTAAGTGACCTGCCTTAGCCTCGTCACTACTTCGTATATGTTAGGCTCGGCACTTACTGAGTACATGAGGTTGGTTGTACTCATACTACACTTTGCACTTCTTATGCAGATATCAGAGTTAATCCTAGCGACACACAATAAACTTGCTCGGATTCAGCTATTCACAGGAGACTTGAGGTATAGCTGTACGGCGTTCGCGGCTCTGAAGTCCCATTCTACTTTATCTTGGTTGTGTATTTTCTTTTAGACAATTTTATTTTTGTTTAGACCTTTATTTGTATTACTTTAGAAGCTCGTGCACTTGTGACACCAGTTCTGGTATGGTATTTAGACATCGATATTATTATGGATTATTCACTTTATTTTAGATTTTATTTCCGCTTTTGTTTCTTTGTTAATAATTAAATTAAAATTGTTAAAATGGCTAATATTATTCTAATGTTAGCTTGCCTAGCAAGTGAAATGTTAGGCATCATCATGGTCCTGAAGCTGGGAATTTTGGGTCGTGACAAGTTGGTATCAGAGCACTAGGTTACCTAGGTCTCATGAACCACGAGCAAGCATAGTAGAGTCTGAAGGATCAGTACGGAGACGTCTGTACTTATCTTCCAGAGACTATACAGTTCAGGAATAATTTCACTTATATTCTACTTTGTCGTACAATTTTATTCTATCATTGACGATTGAAATCTTCAATTCTTGTCCTCTTGCAGATGGCGAGAACACGTTCTGCATCTACCGCCGGATAGGAGCTAGAGCCCCCAGAGACATCTACGACTAGGGGTAGAGGCCGAGGTCGCGCCATAGACAGAGGTAGAGCTCAATCTAGAGCTCGAGTAGCAGCACCTGTTGTGGAACCTCAGGTGGATTTGGAAGCGGAGGTTCCAGCTCAGACAATACCTGTTGACCAGTTCAGGTTCCGAAAGGGTTCATAGCTACTCTAGTGCTTCAGGACGCTCTAATTCGTTTGGTGAGTCTTATGAAGGGTGTGGCTCAAAATGGTGCATTTCCAGTGGCACCAGCCATCTCACAGGCTGGGGGAGGGGCACAAACTCCCACTATTCCCGCTCAGGGATAGACAACTCCCTAATATCAGGCTCTAGTAACCCATCCAGTTCGAGTAGTTCAACCAGTTATTGCGGCACAGGCCGGTGATAGGCCTACTTGTTTTCTGAGGCTTTGTTGAGATTGAAGTTTACCAAGCTATTTCTAATTCATTTCATTGGTATACCTTCTGAGGACCCACAAGATTTTCTTGACGGCTGCTATGAAGTATTGCAGAACATGGGAATATTTGAAATCAATGTGGTCGATTTTGCTATGTTTCAGATGACTAGTTCCGCCAAGAGGTGGTGGAAAGATTATGTATTTACTAGACCAGTTGGTTCACCTGCACTTACCTGGGAGCAGTTCTCGCAGTTATTTCTGGAGAAGTTCTTTCCTATCACAATGAGAGAGGATTACCACAAGCAGTTTGAGCGTCTCCAGCAGGGTATTATGTCAGCCACTTAGTATGACACCTGTTTTGTAGATCTAGCCTGTCATTCTCTTCTTTTGCTTCCTACTAAGAGAAAGAGGGTGAGGAGGTTTATCGATAGACTCACTCAACCTATCAAGTTACAGATGGCCAAGGCGACTGGAGTGAGATTTCTCTTCAGACGGCTGCTAATTTTGCTAGGCGGATCGAGATGGTTCTTTCATAGGAGAGAGGGCCAGTGTCAGATAAGAGGCCTCGTTATTTCGGTAATTTCAAAGGCACTTCATATGGAGGCAGTGGTACTTTTGGTAGGGGACATCCTCCCAGGACATTTTATTCAGCACTTCAAAATTCTTACGGTGCTTCAGGGTGCCATGGCCCTTATGTTCCTTACTCTAGGCAGGCAACATTTAGTATACATTAAGCTCTTATCAGTGCACCACCACTTCAGAGTCACTATGGTGGTTATCCGACCCGTTCGGGGTCAGCTTCAGCTTCAATAGCCACGAGCAGGATGGGTGCTATGAGTGTGGAAACATTGGTCACATCAGGAGGCATTGCCCTAGGTTGTTGAGCAATAGATATCAGCAGGATTTTTGTGCCATCATACAGGCACTGGTTGCTCCACCGCCCGCCCGACCAGCTAGGGGCAGGGGTCAGACTGTTAGAGGTAGAGGCCATCCAACTATGGCCTATCCCAGAGATGTAGTTCAGATTGGTGGAGGCAGGGGTACTTTTGGTAGGGGACATCTTCCCATGCCATTTTATTTAGCACTTCAGACTTCTTACGGTGCTTCAGGGTGCCATGGCCCTTATGCTCCTTACCCTAGGCAGCCAGCATTTAGTGCACATTTAGCTCTTATCAGTCCACCACCACTTCAGAATCACTATGGTGGTTATCCAACCCGTTCGGGGTCAGCTTCAGCTTCAGTAGCCACGACAGCAGGATGGGTGCTATGAGTGTGGGAACATTGGTCACATCAGGAGGCATTGCCCTAGGTTGTTGAGCAATAGATCTCAACAGGATTCTCGTGCCATCATACAGGCACCGGTTGCTCCACCGCCTGCCCGACCAGCTAGGGGCAGGGGTCAGACTATTAGAGGTAGAGGTTAGACTGTTAGGGGTAGAGGCCAGCCAACTATGGCCTGTCCCAGAGATGTAGTTCAGATTGGTTGAGGCAGGGGTACTTTTGATAGGGGACATCCTCCCAGGCCATTTTATTCAGCACTTCAGACTTCTCACTGTACTTCAGGGTGCCATGGACCTTATGTTCCTTACCCTATGTAGCCAACATTCAGTGCACATTCAGCTCTTATCAGTTCACCACCACTTCAGAGTCACTACGGTAGTTATCCAACCTGTTCGGGGTTAGCTTCAGCTTCAGTAGACACGACCGCAGGATGGGTGCTATAGGTGTGGAAACATTGGTCACATCAGGAGGCATTGCCCTAGGTTGTTGAGCAATAGATCTCAGCAGGTTTCTCGTGCCATAATATAGGCACCAGTTGCTCCACCGCCCGCCCGACCAGCTAGGGGAAGGGGTTAGACTATTAGATGTAGACATCAGAATGTTAGAGGTGGAGGCCAACTAGCTATGGCCTGTACCGGAGATATAGTTCAGATTGGTGGGGCCTAGCCCCGATTCTATACTTTTCCAACTAGGCCTGAGTCCGAGTCATCTGATGTTGTGATCACAGGTATTGTTCCAGTTTTCCATAGAGATGCCTCAGTTCTATTTGATCTAGGATCTACTTATTCCTATGTGTCCTCATACTTTGCTTCGTATTTGGTTGTGCCTCATAATTCTCTAAGTGTGTCTGTGTATGTGTCCACGCCGGTAGGAGATTCTGTTGTGGTAGATCATGTCTATTATTCATGTGTGGTTACTATTAGGAGTCTTGAGACTAGTTTGGATCTTCTACTTATTGACATGGTAGATTTTGATGTTATATTGGATATGGATTAGCTGTCACCTCATCATGCTATATTAGATTTTCATGCCAAGATGGTGACCTTAGCCATGCCGAGGTTACCTCTATTAGAATGGAAAGGAACTCCTGTTCGTTCTACAAGCTATTTCTTATATGAAGGCTCGGCGTATGGTTGAGAAGGGTTGTTTAGCCTATTTGGCTTATATTCGCGATCCCAGTGCGGATTTTCCTTCTATGGACTCAGTTCCAGTTGTTCATGAATTTCTAGAGGTACTTTCTCCAAATTTACCGGGGATGCCACCCGATAGAGATATTGACTTCTGTATTTATTTAGCTCCGGGTACTCAGTCCATTTCTATTCATCCATACCGTATGGCCTCGCTGAATTTGAAAGAATTTAAGGAGCAGTTACAAGATTTGCTTGATCAGGGATTCATTAGACCTAATGTCTTACTCTGGGGTGCACCAGTACTATTTGAAAAGAAGAAAGATGGCTCTGAGGTACTCATAGATCATCGTAGTTTGCAATATCCATTCAAACTAAAATGATCTCAATTTGAAGCAGAGAAGATGGTTGGAGTTGTTGAAAGACTATGTGTCACGACCCAAAATTCCTCCAAAGGAGTCGTGATGGCACCTAGTCTCTAAACTAGGTAAGCCTAACATTAACTGAGATAACAATTATTTGTCATCTTTAATTTAAATAACTCTTAACAAATTACAATTCCCAAAACCGGTGGTACAAGTCATAAGCCTTTCTAAGAGTAGTTATACAAAAAAAATACATCATTGTTCCGAAACAAAAGGAACAAATGGAAGTAAGTACAAGTGAAGGTGACTCCGAGGCCTACGAATGCTGCAACATGTTTACCTTGAGTCTCCACCGCAACGACCCCGCACGACTACTACCGATCAAATACCTAGATCTGTACACAAAAATGTACAGAAGTATAGTATGAGCACACCACAGCGGTGCCCAGTATGTATCAAGTCTAATCTCGATGGGGTAGTGACGAGGAACAGTCAAGACACCTACTGGTCAGACAGATTAAACAGGATATGATAACAAATATCAAGATAAAGGTAACGAAATAATATCAACAGCAGGGATAAATCAATCTACAAACAGTCAAAATAATAAAAGGAAACTCGGATGGAAACGAAAGATAACCAAATAAATTAACACAAACATAGCTGGAACACAGAGAAGTAGAATGAACTCAAGTAAGGAAGACAATGTCAACTCAATCAATCATATCGTTTCTGGTGCACAACCCCAGCCATCTCAGAATTCGATGTCTCATATCATAACCTCAACTTCTAAACCTTTAGCACACCTGGCACCTAATGCTCACATATTTTGTCTCACTTTGTACAACAACGTTCTCATGTTACTCAGTACATAGGACCCATAACTAATGCAATTAAGATGTTCCAGGAGTCTCATTTACATAACATAAAATAGAGTACAACTTCTAAACCAATTAGGAACTCATCAAGAAAAGATGAAGTTATTTTTAGAAATAATTTGAATAAAGAAAGTACCATTTTCAATTTAAAATACAACATCAAATGAATTATTAACTTTAACATGGGATTTAATAAATTAACTTAGTAGAAATTTCCTTTTAAGTAAATTACAATTTCAGACGGTTTAAGAGAATTTAATTGAGTAACTAATTGAATTAAAAATGTGAATTTTTTTGAAATTTGAAGCATTGAAATATGTATATATAAATACGGCGAGGTATTAAAAACACTATGAATTCCAACACAAAGGATCGCAGTAGTAAAAGAATCTAAGCAGTTAAAACAATTGAATTGATAACAACAAATAAACACAGTAAACAGAAAGTGCACGACATCACCCTTCGTGCTTTATCTCTCTTGTTTTTACTCTCGTTCTCACCATAAGAATCAATATTCACTTTTATTCTTTCTTGTTACGGCGTGAAACCCGATCCCAATCATATAATACTTTGCGGTGTGCAACCCGATCCAAATCATATAATGATGTTGCGGCGTGCCACCCCATCCAAATCATATAATACTGTTGCGGTGTGCAACTTGATCAGAATCATATAATGATGTTGCGGCGTGCAACCCGATCCAAATCATATAATATTTTTGCAGCGTGCAACCCGATGCAAATCATATAATGATGTTGCAACTTGCAACCTGACCCCACTTGTCCGCCCTTATTACTCCTTGTTGCGGCGTACAACCCGATCTCATATAATATTATTGCGGCATGCAACCCGATCCCAATATACAAATCAACACCAATCACAAAAGAATCCTAGCAAGGGAATAATAGTATAACAACAATATCCCGACAAGGGAAACAATATCATAAGCAATAATATCCAAGCAAGGGAAACAATAAACAATACATCCCGGCAAGGGAATCAATAATAACCAATCTCGTTCCAACAATTAACTTCACAAAATGAATCCCAACTTAAGTCAATACTCAACAAAGGTCAAATACCAAGGAATTACCATAAGCGTGGTCCAACATGAATACTCATCAAGTCAAACATGAATAGTACATAATAAGGGTCACGAAAAGAAAACCAAGAAGCACACTAACCTTAACAAAGCAACAAGACATAATAAACACATGATAATTACACTGGTAACCACAACAAATGGACATATAACATATTTGCACGAAGTCATAGAGGAACTCACAATCAAGAAGTATCAAAACAATAAGGAAGGCAATCACTTCAATTAAGGCAATTAAGGGTCAAGTAGCATGTAAGAATTAGAGGAAAACTAGCAACATCATATGGAGCATATAGAGGTAATTTAAACAATTAGGAAACTCAAGCATAACAGAATACTTTGCACATAATGAACATAAGGACCTAAGAACCCTAGAGGCAAATTTCTCACAAATAAGTTTGAGCATACACTCGTCACCTTGCGTGCACAGACTACAATTAGCATAGAAGACTCAAACCCTAAGAGAAAGTCCCCCACACAAGGTTAGGCAAGATACTTACCTCAATCCGGGCAATTCAATACTCAATTTAGCTTTTACTTTACCGATTCATCAACGCTCGGCTCAAGCTAGCCAAAAATGACTTGAATACATCAAACAATGCAAGAGAAAACAATTTCAATTGACAAAACTATGATTCTTATACAATTTGCAAAAAGTCAATAAAAGTCAACTCCCCGGGCCCGCACCTCCGACCCGAACAAAATTTACAAAAATCGAACACTCATTCCCCTACGATTTTACCCATATAAAAATTATCTAATTTCGATACCATTTGGTCATTCAAATCGTCATTTTACATTTTTGAAAGATTTCACAATTTTCCCAAATTTTCCTTTAGATTTTCATGAATTTGATGTTAAACCTAAGATATAATCAGAACATATAGTTGAAAATTGATTAGAGAGCGATACTATGATGATTCTCATTTACTTGTCCTTAAGGACACGGTGTGGAACGGTGGCACCAAATAGGTTGTTATGGGAAATGATGGAGTTTTGCGGATGCAAGGTCGTATTTGTGTTCCTAATGTAGATGGGCTTCATGAATTAATTCTTGAAGAGTCTTATAGTTCCTGATATTCTATTCATCCGGGTGCCGCCAAAATGTATCAAGATTTGCATCAATATTATTGGTGGAGAAGAATAAAAAAGGATATAATTGCATATGTAGCTCAGTGTCTAAATTGTCAGCAAGTCAAGTATGTGCATCAGGGACCTGGTGGTTTGCTTCATAAGTTAGAAATTCCTGAGTGGAAGTGGGAGCATATCACTATGGATTTTGTTGTTGGACTCCCACGGACTCAGAAAAAGTTCGACGCAGTATGGGTCCATGTGGATAGGTTGACCAAGTTAGTGTCGCACCTCCTTTTTCCGCACCCGCGAGGGTACAAGGGAGTTTTTTCCAATTAAAGGACAATTAAAACGGGATTCGTTTATTTATTTCAGAGTCGCCACTTGGGAGATTTAGGGTGTTCCAAGTCACCAATTTTAATCCCGAATCTAGGAAAAGAATGACTCCATATTACAGTCTGCGCACCAGAAATCCGGATAAGGAATTCTGTTAACCCGGGAGAAGGTGTTAGGCATTCCCGAGTTCCGTGGTTCTAGCACGGTCGCTCAACTGTTATATTCGGCTTGATTATCTGATTTTATACAAATATGAACTTATGTGCAAAATTTTATCTTTTTACCGCTTTCTTACTTATTGTTATTATTTTACGAGAATTGCAACGTCGTGGAAACATATCTCGAACCACGTTACATCAATGCACCCGTAGTTGTTTGGCATATCTCGACTCGGTTGAGATTTGGATTTGGGTCACATAAATGTGCACCCGAGTTAAGGAAAATAAATTATTAAAGGCGCGCCTAAAGCAACTAGCGTCTTGTTATTTTGGGGAAGGCCGTAAAATTCGCTAAACGGCCTGTCCTCGAATTCTAAGTATTTTAATATATACATTTAGAGGGCCCCGCAGCTTGTGCATTTTTTGTTTGTCGAGGCTCGTCTCATTCATTATTAAAAAGAATTTGCAATGTCATGGAAATACATCTCAGACCACGTCACAATCAATGTACCCGTGATTAGAGACACATTTCGATTTCGTTGAGATTTGGATTTGGGTCACATAAATGTGCACCCGAGTTTAAGGAGATAACATTATTAAATACGCGCCTAAAGCGACTAGCGCAGGGTTATTTTGAGAAAAGGCCGTGAAGTTCGCTAAGCGGCCGATCCCGAGTTCTAAGTAATTAACACATACATTTGTGAGGGCCCCGCAATCTATATATTTTACTAGGCGAGGCTCATCTCATTTATTTTAAATGGACAAATCCTAAAGCGACTACATCTTTTCTATTAAAATTAGTCTCTAAAATAAATAAAGAAAATCCTAATTAATTACGAGCTTTTTTTTTATTTAAGAAAGCATGACATACTAATTGCTATATTAATACAAATATTGATGAACAAGAATTTTACTAAAAAAATTCGAAATTATAAATAAAATAAAAATTTGACAACTAATATTCAAAAGAATCAAATATAGTTAGATTGAAGCTCGCATTGTTATATATAAAAAAACTATTGGAATTAATTATTCACAACCATTTGAAACTGGATTTAACCATAATTACTAAAGCTTAATAGAAAGTTTATTAGACTTAAACGTTCTTCTAATTTTGTTTGAACTCAAATCATGCCTTAATACCTAATTCACGAAATTTAGTTCAAATTCATGCCTTAGCTAAATTTAAGTACTTGTTCACAATTAACCTACTGTTGATAATCTTAGAACCTTCATAGCTAGTGAATTAACCCGTTTTGCCAAGCCGATTCATTAAAGACTAACTTATGTTATTTTCTCTTATTCCAATTATTATTCAATAATACATAAAATAGCCTAAATACAATCAATAAAAGGAACAGAGAAAAAGCGAAATTAAAACTTCAAAATTCGATTCTTCATATGTATTCATGCTTCCACATTTTTAGCTTGCAATAACTAGTATTACATTCGTGTACCTGGTATTGGAAAACAAGAGAAGATGAAGCTGAGAAGCAGCAACAGTAGTAACAATGTAGCACAACAACGACAGTCCAGCAACACAGGAATAGACCAGTAACAGTAGGAATAGTAGAAAACCCAGGAGACTATAAACGACTCCAAGTATAGAGAAGAAGTAAAAGGCAGGAAGGTTCTGACTATTTCAGATCTTAAGCGAGGCAATGAAACAGTAACTATTCTTTTTCAACTTCAAAACTCTCCAAAATGAATTCTGCCCCTGTATATTCAGTGTATCCAGAATGTATATCGGGTGTACTTCTCACTCCGCCCCCTCTTTTTTTCTTCTCTCTATCTAGTTTTTCCTCTTTTTTTTCCACCCCTTCTTCCTAAATTTTCTCTTCTATTTATAGCAAAATTTTCGAAATTTTCAGATTTGTTTTTTTATTATTTTATTATTTTTTTAATTAAAAGAAATCCCACTTACAAATTGCTTTTATTTTTTTAGAAAACGAAATCCCACCTTTATTTACTTTTATTTTTAAAATTCCAACTTTAATTACTTTATCTTATTTAAAATCCCACTTTTTATTTTTTTAAAAGAGAATCTCACTTTATTTAACTTTTCTTTAAAAAACAAACCACTATCTTTTCTTTTTCTTTTAAAAATGCTACTTTCAATTACTTTAAATTTTTTTAAATTTTCAGATACCTTTATATTTATTTTTTAATTCCAACCTTATTTTACTTTTAAATTTTTTAAAACTTTTTACTTTTTTTTTAAATTTTCTACATTCTTTTACTTTTTTTTATTTTTTTATTTTTTATTTTTTTAAAATCATTTCCGAAATTACTATATATATATATATATTTTAAAATAAAAATAATAAATAAAATAAAATATTTTCGGATTTTTTTTTATATATAAAAAAAAACAAAAAATAAAACTATTAATAGTGATAATTCACTTTTTATTTTTTATTTTTTTGGTTTTGTTTTGTGTTGGACAAAAATGAAGAAGGGGTGTTGGGTTAATGGAGCGGACCGGATCGACCCGGTTTGAAACGGACCGGGTCATGGGGAAAGTTGGGCAATTATTTGGGCCTGTGGTTTGAAATTGAAGAAGTGGCCCAATCCGATTTTTCTTTGTATTTTTGTTCTCTTTTCTTCTTTTATTTTTCTAAAACTAAATTATAAAAGTACTTAAATTATTATTAAGAACTAAATTAAGTTATAAAAGCGCAAATTAACTTCCAATAACAATTAACGCACAATTAAGTAATAATTAAGCATAAAATTGTTCATTTGGACATTAAATGCTAAAAATGCAAAAGATGCCTATTTTTGTATTTTTTTATTAATTTAACAAATAAACATGCATAGACAAACATACAAATAGTTACACAAAATATCACAAAAATTGCACACCAAGAAAAATTATTTTATTTTTGAATTTTTTGGGAGTAATTCTCATATAGGGCAAAAATCACGTGCTTACAGCTGCCCCTCTTTGCCCGAAGACACGAATGGTTTTCGTGCAAAGATAAAGCGAGCGATTTTTTCCCATCCGAGTACTCCGTGTGAAGCATTTTTTTGAAAAAGATTTAACCGAACCTTTGCTTCAAAGGTTTCCTACATATCCCTGGCTAAAGGGAATCAGGTTAATGTAGTTCGGGAAGTTTTGGTAGCTGGGACTACCGTGGGACTGCGATGTTACTGCTATTGCATGTTGTTATCACTACTTACCGATCTCCTTGTTACACCGTGCTTAAAAGAAAACAAGAAGCTAGGCTAGATTGAAATTTGTTCTTGTTGCCTTGCTTTCTTGTCGACTTGTGTTTCCTCCGGTGCTTTTCTTCCGTGAATTTTGGAATGATACTGGCCATCTGCTTTTCTGAATACCAGTTTTCATCATTTTGCTCGGTCCGCTGGGGACATGGCTTTCTTCATTAAGCTTTTGGCGGTTCCTCTGGTGGGTACGGCTTTCTTCATCAGACTTGTTATGCTGGGCATGATTTAATGTTCACCAGCTGCTTCTTTCAAGACGCGTCTTTTCTTCCTTTTGAGTCATGCGCCTGAATTTGTGCTGGGACCTCTTGTTGCAACCTTCTGTTTCCGGTGCTGAGATTTTATTGTTTCCTGTTGGAGATTCTTGTTGTAACCCTCTGTTTTATTGTCTTCTGACTTGATCTTGAAATGTATGCCTCTGTTATTATGGGCGGGCTCCCAACTTCAACACTTGAAAAGTAAAGACTGGAATGTATGCCTCTGTTATCTGGGCGGGCTCCCAACTTCAACACTTGAAAAGTAAAGACTGGAATGTATGCCTCTGTTATCTGGGCGGACTCCCAACTTCAACACTTGAAAATTAAAGACTGGAATGTATTCTTCTGTTATTATGGGCAGGCGCCTGGCTTCATCATCTTGAATTTAACAACCTCTATTCTCCAGGTGGGATCCTACAACCAAAACAAACAAAACAAACGAGAATTTCCTAACCCAGTTTGCACTGGGAAGATTTGTGAGTCGTTAGCAAAATTGTAACCTATTTATACTACTGATGCAATGATGAGAGTAAACTAAAGACTAGGCTAGGATGTGCATCTCCTACGAGTAAAACCAAAACTCTTGCTAGCAAATGTGTCTGCTAAAATAAAAACCTCGATGACTCAAACTAGAAAGTGCTTCTTCTATGGTTGAATCGGAATGAACTAAACTAGGAAGTGCGTCTCCTTGGGGTGAAAACTTCAGTGACTAGAACTAGGAAGTGCGTCTCCTATGAATAAAATCTCGATTTTAGGAAGTGTGTCTCCTAAAAAACTTGAAAGACCTTGATTAGGAAGTGCGTCTCCTACAGGTAAAAGTTCAATAAACTAGACTAGGAAGTGCGTCTCCTATGGTCGAACTTAAAATGAATCAAACTAGGAGGTGCATCTCCTAAGGGTGAAATCTCAATTCCGGAAGTGCGTCTCCTGAAATAAAATATAATCTAAAAAAGCCAAACTAGGAAGTGCGTCTCCTATAAATGGACTATCAATATTAGGAAGTGTGCCTCTTATGGGTAAAATCTCAATGACTCAAACTAGGAAATGCGTCTCCTACGAATGAAATCTTAAATGAACCAGACTAGGAAGTGCGTCTCCTAAAGCAAAAGTATAACCTGAGCGAACCAGACTAGGAAGTGCGTCTCCTAATAATGAAAACTTAATTCAGGAAGTGCGTTTCCTATGCATGAAATTAAACTTAGGAAGTGCGTCTCCTAGGGGTAAAATAGTCTTAGAAAGTGCGTCTCCTATGGGTGAAACCTTAATGATTTTGAACTAGGAAGTGCGTCTCCTATGAATGAAAATAATTTAGGAAGTGCATCTCCTATGCGTGAAATCTTAATTTAGGAAGTGCGTCTCCTATGGAGTAAAAGTAAACTTAGGAAGTGCGTCTCTTATGGGGTAAAAGTAAACTTAGGAAGTGCGTCTCCTATGGGCAAAACTAAACTTAAGGAAGTGCGTCTCCTATTAGGTACAATAACTTTAGGAAGTGCGTCTCCTATTGGGAAAAACTAAACTTAGGAAGTGCGTCTCCTATTGGTAAAACTATTCTTAGGAAGTGCATCTCCTATTGGTAAAACTTATTTAGGACGTGCGTCTCCTCTTGGTGAAACTAACTTAGGATGTGCGTCTCCTCTTAGTGAAACTTACTTAGGATGTGCGTCTCCTCTTGGTGAAACTTAACTTCGGATGTGTGTTTCCTCTTGGTGAAACTTACTTAGGATGTGCGTCTCCTGTTGGTGAAGCTAACTTAGGAAGTGCGTCTCCTGTTGGTGAAACTAACTTAGGATGTGCGTCTCCTGTTGGTGAAACTTAACTTAGGAAGTGCGTCTCCTATTGGTGAAACTTAACTTAGGAAGTGCGTCTCCTATTGGTGAAACTTAACTTAGGAAGTGCGTCTCCTATTGGTTGAAATTAAACTTAGGAGGAAATGCCTCTCCTATGGGTGAAACTAAACTTAGGAAGTGCGTCTCCTATTGGTAAAAATAAACTTTAGGAGGAAATACATCTCCTATGGGTAAAGACAAACTTAGGAGGAAATGTCTCTCCTATGGGTGAAACTAAACAAACTTAGGAGGAAATGCATCTCCTATGGGTAAAAATAAACTTTAGGAGGAAATACATCTCCTATGGGTAAAAAACAAACTTAGGAGGAAATGCATCTCCTATGGGTGAAACTAAAACAAACTTAGGAGGAAATGCATCTCCTATGGGTGAAACTAAAACAAACTTAGGAGGAAATGCATCTCCTATGGGTAAAGACGTGGAATGTATTCCCTTGTTATACAGGTGGGCGCCTAATGGTAAAGACACAAAATGTATTCCCTTGTTATACAGGTGGGCGCCTAAAATATGAAATGCACAGACAAAAAGTATTCCTCTCGTTATTCAGGTGGGCGCCTGTCTAAACTTAAAGACTGAAATGTATTCCTCTCGTTATACAGGTGGGCGTCTGGTTTCAACAATAACATTGAAAATAAGATCCTATTTGAGGGCGGATGATCCCAACATATCCTATTTGAGGGCGGATGAACCCGACATATCCTATTCGAGGGTGGATGAACCCAAAATATCCTATTCGAGGGCGGATGAACCCAAAATATCCTATTCGAGGGCGGATGAACCCAAAATATCCTATTCGAGGGCGGATGAACCCAAAATATCCTATTCGAGGGCGGATGAACCCAAAATATCCTATCCGAGGGCGGATGAACCCAAAATATCCTATTCGAGGGAGGATGAACCCAAAATATCCTATTCGAGGGCGGATGAACCCAAAATATCCTATTCGAGGGCGGATGAACCCAAAATATCCTATTCGAGGGCGGATGAACCCAAAATATCCTATTCGAGGGCGGATGAACCTAAAATATCCTTAAGACTTGAAAATGTCTTACCTGGAAAACTTGGTGGGGATTATTTACTTACCTGTTGGGGGGTAAAATGTTATCAGCTGGGGGTACCTGACTTCCAGAAAATTTTCTAAATGGAAGGAAAATTTTCTGCCCCAGTTTGATAATATCCCTTGTGGCATGCGTTTCTGCATCAATGTCATTTCCTTTACCTGTTTCAAATCAAACAAAATTTGTTAGTTTAAAACATGGTGGTTGGCTGTGATACTCCTATTGGGATGGCTTTCCCTTTCTCCTTCATTGCGCTGTGCTCCACGACTTGTTGGGGATGATATTATGTGCTGGGGATAATCCCTTCCTGCTGGGGATATCCCTCTTCTTTTGTGGCATAGCTTGGAAACTGGCATTTCCCCGACCTTTTAGTCTAGTATGGATTTCGCCAAATCATGCTCACTGCTCTCCTTGCTTTGTTCACGGGCCTAGGTTTATAACCTTGGTTTTGGCAAGGATATCCCTCCTGACGCTCGTCAATCCTTTTGTCAATTCCCTTTTGCTGGGGATATCTTTATTGACACTGGCCTCGCGCTTGTTCCTTGCTGACTATACCATTTGGATGTACTAGTCAGATCTTATCTTGAAAAGCTGATGGCATATTTGAAGTCATTTCATACTTGTTCTGGCCCGACAGACTCTATTGGGGAATTTTTCTATGAAAGGAGAAAGATAAAAGAAACAAAATAAAAGACAAAGGAAACGATGACTCTTTTACAAAAGAAACTATAAATAAAAATCTATCAAACGCAGATACCGACTCTAATGGCCATGACATGCGTATGTGGCCTATCCTCTACCGTCAATCATCTTTCAAGATCTTCAATTGGCGATTCCCCATCTGATTCTCAATCTTATTCGACTTGTAGTGCCCGAAGGGTTTTCACTATCAAGTCTCTCTCATTTTTGGGTTCTTCTCTCAGCTTTCATCGCCTTATGGTGCCTGTGAAGGTTTTCACCAATAAGACTCTCTCGTTTTATGTCTCTCTCCAGCTGGGGATTTGGAGTGTTGCCGATATGACTCTTTCTGTTGGAGATTAGAGTCCTTTCTGCTGTGGAACAGAATGTTATGTGCGCCGGTAAGACTCTTCATTTGTCTGACTTGGCATCTTTTGAAGACTGATCAGAAGGTCTTTCTTTGGACCGTAATGTGGGTTTTGGATAGGCTAGAAAGAAAGGGTATAAAAGGCTCAAAAAATACATTAATTTGGGTTATTAGTTACAACCTTCGGAATTAGATTTATTTACAACAAACGCAACCTTTGCCCCAGTTTCTCTCTTGGGGATATTTTAATTGATTTTTTTTCTTTTTCAAAACTATGACCGAGCCGTGAAGCGCCTACGTATCCTCTTTGAGGAATCAGGTCAAACGCAGTTCCCAATTCCTCTGTTTCATTTGACTTTCTTTTTTTTCTTTGTTATCAGTTTTCTTTTCTCTTTTTCTTTTCTCATTTCTCCTTTCTTTTTGTCGTTTTTTTTTCTTTCTCTCTTTTTTTCTTTTATTCTTCTTTTTCCGTTTTGTTGTTTTCTTTTCTTTCTTTTCTCTTACCTGCCATGCTTGCGTATTCTATTCGTTGCTACTAATTCCGAACGAGGGGTATGAAAGAAAATAAATAAGGCTCAAAAGGGGTAACGAAGGATAAAAGTGTTTGGGTAGCAGAACAAAATGCCTTCGTCATTCCAGTCTTCAAAACATGCCAAGTGCAAACAACACAATTTAAACTTGTAGTCTCTTCTGATGGTGCTGGACTTGACAATTATGTTAAACGTTTTATTTTTCCTTTGTCATTTCTAAAGCACCGTTGGGCGACACTCTCATTATC
This sequence comes from Nicotiana sylvestris, assembly GCF_000393655.2. Taxonomy (NCBI): domain Eukaryota; kingdom Viridiplantae; phylum Streptophyta; class Magnoliopsida; order Solanales; family Solanaceae; genus Nicotiana; species Nicotiana sylvestris. The sequence goes on from NC_091058.1 coordinate 64,551,005, forward strand.
ATGACCGACCCTCATGCCAATTTGGCGAATCTTGCTTTTAACGGTTTTCTTTGTGTTTTACTTGCCCCAGTTCCATATGACTCGAGCTCTGAATAATCTCAACCGTCCTTATTTCCTTTAAATGGTCTGATCGCCTTTCCAGGGTTTTATGATTAACTTTTAAGATTAGGCCCAAACTGTGTGCGCATGTCATGTCACTAGAATCGGCATTGAATAAAATGATAAAAGGACTAAACAAAAGAAAACTGGAAATAAAAGGGACCGGATTTTGCATTTGACACAAGACAATATTCGGATTACAACCCTAAGAATAATCCGGACAACAGAAATGACAACAAAATAAGCCACCAACAGCTTCTCTCTTGCTAACCAAGGAACGGAGCAGCCTCCCATTTCATCAAAAACTGGCATCTTAGCCACTGAGCTTTGCATCAATACTGCCAAGACCATTACCAACTTCAATATCATCAACCTTCGTCAACAAGTTCCCAATAGGATTCTGCGCGATGTTCTGGGTGTCATTATCCGGCTTACTACAAACCAACCACCTTAACATTCTTTGCGAAACAAACAGGTTAGAATGGACTCAGTCGGTCCTCATTATTAACAACATCTTTGTTTTCGATTTTCTTTTTTTTTTTCTTTCTTTTTCCGATTTTTTCTTATCTCTTTTTTCATTTTTCTGTCTTTTTTTCATTTTTCTTTTTTTTTTTCATTTTTTTTTGTTGTGGTCGAATCTTATGGAGATTGCCTACGTATCATGACCCCGCATGAATCAGACCTTGCGTAGTTCGGACCAATAAAGATAAACAATACTCAACATTTTTTTTTATTTTCATATTAAAACAAACTGGGTTTCAAAGGTTTAAAGATGACCTACAAACTTGAAAATCAAACAACCCGCATATTCTAATCAAAAGATTTACAAACTCAAAAACAAACGCTAGCTTCCTTTCCCCGTTTGTCAAATGCAACCAAACGGCTATTTTTGCAAATGTGGCCCCTTCCAAATTTCACATGAATTTTGAGGCCGAGGAGGATTATTTTATGACACTTTACAAACTTGTCCGTTCTTTTACGAAAATAGCCTTTCGACAACTGAAAGATACTCTAAGGCTATTTCGGCAAGAACGGTTTAAGACGCGGCTGAAGCTGGCTTGGCTTATTTTTGACAAAACCCAAAGGTATTCACCTGACCGCTGAATTTTTTTCCAAACTACAATAAAAACGTGGTGTTGCAAACATGGCCCTTTAGCGCCTCGGGGGCGAAGATTTATAAGGCTGTGTGGGTCGACTAGACCAAAAATCCTAAACATGACCCAAAGGTGGCTATTTATGCAAAGTCGGCCTTCCGGCGTCCCTTTCGGGAACATTCGGCTATTTATGGCAAAACAACATCACCCGACTTATTTACGACAAAAATCAATATTTGACATATTATTTGTTTTTTATTATTATTATTAATTAATTGTTTTTGGCTTTTTAGCAAAAGATGGGGTTGGACCCGATGAGGGTTGCCTACGTATCTCACATCCGGTGAGAATCAAACCCGCGTAGTTCGGGCAATCAAGAATAAGTAGATGAACTAACTTCCTTTTTTGAATTTGTGAAAGAACTACTTTAAAAGGAGAAAGGAAATATTTTTGATTGATTTTCTTTTTAAAAGAAAGACTTCTAAGATATATATATTTTTTTTAATTTCCATTTGTTTTTTTTTCTTATTCTAAAGGAAGAAGAAAATATTTTTCGGAATTTTACCTTTAATAAAAGAAATGCTTCTAAAAAATATATTTTTTTTGAATTTTGAATTTTCTTTTCAATTTTGAAAGAAGAAAAATATTTTCGGATTTTTTTCTATCTTATTATACATTTTTTTTAAAAAAAATAGTTAAAAGACTTTCTAAAGAAGTTAATAATGGAAAATATTTTTGGATTTTTTTTTGTTTTTGAAAATTGGGGGTCTAAAAACCTTTCTAGACTTTTTGGCAAGACAAATATTTTTGCAACAAATAAAGACATATATATATTTTTTGGAAATAAAAACTTTTGGATATATATATATATATACATGTATATATTTGTGACAAATAATGAAAGACTCTTTTTATTATTATTATTATTATTATTATTATTATTATTATTTTTTGAATTTTCATAAAAAACCCATTTTAAAAAAGTAAGACTCTTTTTAATTTTTATTTTTATGACAAGACAAACTATATATTTCTATATATATATTTTTTTTGAAAAACAAAACAGAACAACGATTTTTTTTCTATTTTTCCTTTGCTTTTAACAAAATAAGACGTTTTTTTTTCTTTCCAAAATTTCGGCAGAGTTTTGACAGTATTTGGGTATTGGGTTTTTTCAAAAATAAACAATCAATTCCCTAACCGCTATTTCCTTTTTTTCAATTTCACAATATTCATAATATTCAAACACCGGTCAGCATGCGGGCACGAGACAAATAAATGCACGGAAAACAAATAGGATGCATCAGGATGGCCTTTTCATATCAGGTTGCTAGTCCTAGACGGACCCAACCCCTGTGTTGAGTCCCCTAAGTCAAATGCAACGTGATGCAAATAAGCGTTCCTACTAGGGATCCGGCATGAAGTCACGTTATTCTATGTTCAAAACCTGGGTCGGTGTTCTAGACAGTGTACCCGAGCGGACCACTCGAGTTGAGGAAGGAGCTCCTGTCCGGGAACCAAAAGGCCAGCCGGCTTAGAAACTTTCCGAGCCTCTTTTATTTAGGGTATGACACTAACAGAATAGGGAGTCTTAACCAGTAAGCACATCCCCGGAGGTAAGAAGAGTAGGTTTCGGCACAGTTTATATACAGTTCAGATAATATCAAAGCGGTAAAGGCAACATTTAGCACATTAGGCTCAAAACATGTAAAAATCAGATAAAGCCAAATATAACAATTTATCTAAGCTCGAATTTCTAACCCTGAACCAGTGGTTCTGGGTCAAAGTATTCCCCAGCAGAGTCGCCAGAGCTGTCGCACCTCCTTTTTACATACCCGCGAGGGTACAAGGGAGTTTTTTCCAATTAAAGGACAATCGAAACGGGATTCGTTTATTTATTTCAGAGTCGCCACTTGGGAGATTTAGGGTGTCCCAAGTCACCAATTTTAATCCCGAATCGAGGAAAAGAATGACTCCATATTACAGTCTGCGCACCAGAAATCCGGATAAGGAATTCTGTTAACCCGGGAGAAGGTGTTAGGCATTCCCGAGTTCCGTGGTTCTAGCACGGTCGCTCAACTGTTATATTCGGCTTGATTATCTGATTTTATACAAATATGAACTTATGTGCAAAATTTTATCTTTTTACCGCTTTCTTACTTATTGTTATTATTTTACGAGAATTGCAACGTCGTGGAAACATATCTCGAACCACGTTACATCAATGCACCCGTAGTTGTTTGGCATATCTCGACTCGGTTGAGATTTGGATTTGGGTCACATAAATGTGCACCCGAGTTAAGGAAAATAAATTATTAAAGGCGCGCCTAAAGCAACTAGCGTCTTGTTATTTTGGGGAAGGCCGTAAAATTCGCTAAACGGCCTGTCCTCGAATTCTAAGTATTTTAATATATACATTTAGAGGGCCCCGCAGCTTGTGCATTTTTTGTTTGTCGAGGCTCGTCTCATTCATTATTAAAAAGAATTTGCAATGTCATGGAAATACATCTCAGACCACGTCACAATCAATGTACCCGTGATTAGAGACACATTTCGATTTCGTTGAGATTTGGATTTGGGTCACATAAATGTGCACCCGAGTTTAAGGAGATAACATTATTAAATACGCGCCTAAAGCGACTAGCGCAGGGTTATTTTGAGAAAAGGCCGTGAAGTTCGCTAAGCGGCCGATCCCGAGTTCTAAGTAATTAACACATACATTTGTGAGGGCCCCACAATCTATATATTTTACTAGGCGAGGCTCATCTCATTTATTTTAAATGGACAAATCCTAAAGCGACTACATCTTTTCTATTAAAATTAGTCTCTAAAATAAATAAAGAAAATCCTAATTAATTACGAGCTTTTTTTTATTTAAGAAAGCATGGCATACTAATTGCTATATTAATACAAATATTGATGAACAAGAATTTTACTAAAAAAATTCGAAATTATAAATAAAATAAAAATTTGACAACTAATATTCAAAAGAATCAAATATAGTTAGATTGAAGCTCGCATTGTTATATATAAAAAAACTATTGGAATTAATTATTCACAACCATTTGAAACTGGATTTAACCATAATTACTAAAGCTTAATAGAAAGTTTATTAGACTTAAACGTTCTTCTAATTTTGTTTGAACTCAAATCATGCCTTAATACCTAATTCACGAAATTTAGTTCAAATTCATGCCTTAGCTAAATTTAAGTACTTGTTCACAATTAACCTACTGTTGATAATCTTAGAACCTTCATAGCTAGTGAATTAACCCGTTTTGCCAAGCCGATTCATTAAAGACTAACTTATGTTATTTTCTCTTATTCCAATTATTATTCAATAATACATAAAATAGCCTAAATACAATCAATAAAAGGAACAGAGAAAAAGCGAAATTAAAACTTCAAAATTCGATTCTTCATATGTATTCATGCTTCCACATTTTTAGCTTGCAATAACTAGTATTACATTCGTGTACCTGGTATTGGAAAACAAGAGAAGATGAAGCTGAGAAGCAGCAACAGTAGTAACAATGTAGCACAACAACGACAGTCCAGCAACACAGGAATAGACCAGTAACAGTAGGAATAGTAGAAAACCCAGGAGACTATAAACGACTCCAAGTATAGAGAAGAAGTAAAAGGCAGGAAGGTTCTGACTATTTCAGATCTTAAGCGAGGCAATGAAACAGTAACTATTCTTTTTCAACTTCAAAACTCTCCAAAATGAATTCTGCCCCTATATATTCAGTGTATCCAGAATGTATATCGGCTGTATACTTCTCACTCCGCCCCCTCTTTTTTTCTTCTCTCTATCTAGTTTTTCCTCTTTTTTTTCCACCCCTTCTTCCTAAATTTTCTCTTCTATTTATAGCAAAATTTTCGAAATTTTCAGATTTGTTTTTTTATTATTTTATTATTTTTTTAATTAAAAGAAATCCCACTTACAAATTGCTTTTATTTTTTTAGAAAAAGAAATCCCACCTTTATTTACTTTTATTTTTAAAATTCCAACTTTAATTACTTTATCTTATTTAAAATCCCACTTTTTATTTTTTTAAAAGAGAATCTCACTTTATTTAACTTTTCTTTAAAAAACAAACCACTATCTTTTCTTTTTCTTTTAAAAATGCTACTTTCAATTACTTTAAATTTTTTAAATTTTCAGATACCTTTATATTTATTTTTTAATTCCAACCTTATTTTACTTTTAAATTTTTTAAAACTTTTTACTTTTTTTAAATTTTCTACATTCTTTTACTTTTTTTTATTTTTTTATTTTTTATTTTTTTAAAATCATTTCCGAAATTACTATATATATATATATATTTTTTAAAATAAAAATAATAAATAAAATAAAATATTTTCGGATTTTTTTTTATATATAAAAAAAACAAAAAATAAAACTATTAATAGTGATAATTCACTTTTTATTTTTTATTTTTTTGGTTTTGTTTTGTGTTGGACAAAAATGAAGAAGGGGTGTTGGGTTAATGGAGCGGACCGGATCGACCCGGTTTGAAACGGACCGGGTCATGGGGAAAGTTGGGCAATTATTTGGGCCTGTGGTTTGAAATTGAAGAAGTGGCCCAATCCGATTTTTCTTTGTATTTTTGTTCTCTTTTCTTCTTTTATTTTTCTAAAACTAAATTATAAAAGTACTTAAATTATTATTAAGAACTAAATTAAGTTATAAAAGCGCAAATTAACTTCCAATAACAATTAACGCACAATTAAGTAATAATTAAGCATAAAATTGTTCATTTGGACATTAAATGCTAAAAATGCAAAAGATGCCTATTTTTGTATTTTTTATTAATTTAACAAATAAACATGCATAGACAAACATACAAATAGTTACACAAAATATCACAAAAATTGCACACCAAGAAAAATTATTTTATTTTTGAATTTTTTGGGAGTAATTCTCATATAGGGCAAAAATCACGTGCTTACAGTTAGCACATTTCATTCCAATGGCAATTACCTATTCTTCATAGCGGTTAGCTGAAATTTACATTCGTGAGATTATCCGCCTTTACAGTGTGCCTATGTCTATTATTTCAGATCAAGGTATGTAGTTCACCTCACACTTCTGAAGGGCTGTACAACGTGAATTAGGCATGCGGGTTGAGTTGAGTACAACATTTCATCCACAAACAAACGGACAGTCAGAGTGCACTATTCAGATATTGGAAGATATGCTTCGTACTTGTGTTATAGATTTTGGAGGTTCTTGGGATCAATTCTTGCCACTTACAGAGTTTGCTTATATTAACAACTACCAGTAGAGCATTTAGATGGCTCCATATGAAGCATTATATGGGAGGCGATATCGTTCGCCAGTTGGCTGGTTTGAACCGGGAGAGGCTCGGTTGTTGGGTACTGATTTGGTACAGGATGCGTCAGATAAAGCCAAGATTATTCAGGATCGATTTTACACAGCTCAGTCTAGGCAAAAGAGTTATGCTGACCATAATGTTTGTGACGTTGCATTCATGGCAGGAGAAAGAGTATTGCTTCGGGTTTCACCTATGAAAAGTGTAATGGGATTCGGAAAGAAGGGCAAGTTGAGCCCTAGGTATATTGAACCTTTTGAAATTCTTGAAAGGGTGGGGAATCAGCCTACAAGCTTGTACTACCACCTAGCTTATCATCAGTTCATCTGATATTCGATGTATCCATGCTCCGAAAATGCCACAGTGGTTCGTCCCATGTATTAGATTTCAGCTCAGTCCAATTGGACAATGATTTGACTTATGAGGAGGAGACGATAGCTATTTTAGCCCAGCAACTTCGATAGTTGAGGTTTAATAGTTATCCTTCAGTTCGGGTGCAATGGAGAGGTCGGCCGATTGAGATAGTTACCTGGGAGTACGAGTCGGACATGTGGAGTAGATATCAACACCTTTTCACCCGCTCATGTACTTTTCTAATTCCGTTTGAGGATGAACGTTTGTTTTAAAAGTGGAGAATGTGATGATCCAAAATGTCAACATTAATTTAAACATTCATTTCTATGTTCTAAGACCTCAAAAAGCACTATTCATCATTTCTCAACTTGCGTGTGTGATTCGTATAATTTTTCGAAAAGTTTTTATGTGAAAAATAGATTAAAATGTGAAATAGAACTTTAAAACTCAACTAAGTTGAGTTTGGTCAATATTTTTAGCATACAAACTCGGATAAGTGTTTTGACAGTTCCGGTAGGTCCGTATTGTGATTTGGGACTTGAGTGTATGCCCAGAATCGAATTCGGAGGTCCCTAGCTCAAATTATCGTCATTTAATGGAAACTAGAAATCTAAAGGCTAAAGGTTTCCAAAGTTTGACCACGGATTTGACTTTATTGATATCAGACTCGGATTGAGATTCCAAGAATTAGAATAGATCCATTATGTCATTTATGACTTGTGTTCCAATTTGAATTCATTCCGGATTCATTTAATATGTTTCGGCACGAGTTTTGTAAATTAAAGCTTGAAACTCATAAGTCCGAATCGAGGTGTGAATTGTAGTTTCGACATTGTTTGACGTGATTTGAAACCCCGAGTAAGTTCGTATTATGTTTCGGGACTTGTTGATATATTAGGACGGGGTCTCGAGTACCCCGAGAGTGATTCAGATAGAAATCAGATCAAATTTTGGATTTAAGCCAAATCTAGAATTTTGGCCTTCTAGTGCAATCGCACCTGCGGATTATTGACCGTAGGTACAAGCTCGCAGAAGTGCTTGAGCCATCGCAGATGCAAAGCGGAAGAAGGGAAGCTAGTGATCGCAGAAGCGGACAACTCCCCCGCAAAAGTGAGTACGCAGAAGCGGACTCTTGTCCGTAAAAGCGAGACTGCCCATAGAAGCGACAACCTTCTCCGCAGAAGGGCGCATCCACCCTAAAATCCCTGGACAATGTCTAAATCGAAGAGATCGAGATTTTTCTCATTATTAGACATGTTAAGCATAGATTTGGGCGATTCCAAAGGGGGTTTTCACGATTTTGATTTGGGTAAGTATTCTATATCTAAAAGTCATTATATTTCATAAATCTATGTTAATATTCATCATTTATTTCGGATTTAGATGAAAGACATTGGAATTTTTGTAAAAATTTTCAAAAACAAAAATTTAGGATTTGAAAGTCCATTTGACATCGGAATTGATAATTTTTGTATAGTTGGACTTGAATCGGAATGGGTATTTGGATTTTGTGAGTTTTTCTGGGATTCGAGACGTGGGTTCCACTGTCGATTTTTAAATAAATTTCGGATTTTAATACGAAAGATTAGTAAATTCATATGGAATTAATTCCTACGATTCGTATTGAGTATATTTAATTGTTTGTGACTAGATTAAGCTTTTAGACATGAATTCACGAGGCAAAGGTTTATTAGAATCTTGAATTTGGTTGCGAAGCGATGTAAGTGTCATGGTTAACCTTGACTCGAGGGAATAGACCCTTAAATTATTTGTTGCATGAATTTCATGTGTAACGACATATATGTGAGGTGACGAGTGCCTATACGTCGTCAAATTGATTGTTGCATATTTATCTGAAAATCATAAATTATTTTAAATCATCAATTAATTATCATATTAATTATTTCTCTCATGTTCCTTGCTCAATATTATGTCTTGAATACATGCTATAATTGCTATATATTTATTTGATTTATGTGACTTAATTGCTACTTGACATTTAACATACTAAATATTAAATTGCATATTTCCTCCTTAATTTCCACAATTAATTGTTACTTGTTTTCTAAATAAATCATAATTATGTTATGCTTTGTTGCCGTATAATTTCATATTAATTGTTGCATTTATTGAAGTAATTTTATTTATAAGCATTGAGAAATTATATTGTTGGAGGAGCGGTTGCACGCCGCAACGGAAATGAATATGAACATATTGGAGGAGCGGGTTGCACGCCGCAACATAATTGATTGAATAATATATATTGAGAATCGAGTTGCATGCTGAAACGGAATTAAATAAAAATAAAATATTGTGGGATCAAGTTGCAAGCAACAATAAAATTGAATGTGAATATATTGTTGGATCGGGTTGCACGCCGCAATGGAAATTGATTGAAGTAATAATTGATTATGACTACTGAGTTGGCTTCAATTGTTGATATGATTTACCTGTTTAATTTCTATTCTTGTTTTTCCATTATTATTATTATTATTATTATTATTATTATTATTATTATTATTATTATTATTATTATTATTATTATTATTATTATTATTATGTTAATGTAAGTGACATGTCTTAGTCTCGCCACTACTTCGTTGAGGTTATGCTCCGCACTTATTGAGTACATGAGGTTGGTTGTACTCATACTACACTCTGCATTTCTTGTGCAGATATCAGAGTTGGTCCTAGCATCGCACAATAGACTTGCTCGGATTCAGCTATTCACAGGAGACTTGAGGTATAGTTGCACGACATTCATAGTTATTAAGTCCCCTTCTACTTTATCTTGGCTGTGTATTTTCTTTCAGACCTTTATTTGTATTATTCTAGTAGCTCATACACTTGTGACACTTGTTCTGGGATGGTATTTAGACATCGCTATTATTATGGATTATTCACTTTATTTCAGATTTTATTTTCACATTTATTTCTTTGTTATTAATTAAATTAAAATTGTTAAAAATGGCTAATATTATTGTAACGTTGGCTTGCCTAGCAAGTGAAATGTTAGGCGCCATCACGCTCCCGAAGCTGGAAATTTCGGATCGTGACAATAACTTCTCTTAGATATACATATAAAAATCAAAGATGATTTTGAGTATGTATTGAAACTTTCTCCAGGGAATGTATGCAAAAGTATACTCAAAATTTCGAGATGTATGAAGAAAAGACGTTCTAAATAAATGTCGAAATTAGATTTGGTGAATACATATATGCTATTTTAAAAAAAAAATTAAATTAAGTCATTTCCCTTTTAAATAAAATTTATTTATTCTATAGGTACATAATATAGAGTAAATAGAAAAAAAAAACCATAATATGTAAAAGGCATTACAAAATGAAGGTTAATAATTTAGAGGGTAAAATAGGTATTTGACTACCGAAAATTTCAAAAATATAATTAAGTGACTTTTCTGCTACAACCAAATGTCATACTCCCTCCGTTACAATTTATGTGAATCCATTTGATTGGGTACAGAGTTTAAGAAAAGATAGAAGACTTTTGATCTTGTAGTGTCAAATGAGGCACATATATTTTGTGTGACTATAAATCATTGTGTAAAGATAAATTATTTCCGAATAAGGAAAGAGGTCATTCTTTTTGGCACGGACTAAAAAGAAAATATGTTCACATAAATTGAAACGGGGAGTAATAAATTTAGAGGTTGAGCTTTTATGCAATAGAAAAAGTGAAGGTTATGATTGTTCTCCAAAGTGAAAAGTTCCACTTTTTCCCAATTAATGATAGATAGGGCCAAATCAGGAAATAGTAAGTGAAAAATGGTAAATTATTCTTTTATAACCTTTTGACAATTGCCTCAGTTGAAAGTCGAAAAATGGGGAGTAGATGTATGTCAATGCATGGTACTCCACCATATATAAAGTGTGAATATGACATTTCTCCTAGGATGGGGGGAAACAAATTGTCAAAGACATTGACAAAGGAATAATGACTACCTTACAAACAAGGCAAAATGAGAATAACATGCTTGCTTTAACACAGTGACACATCCATCATTTGGTTTCACACTTATGATTTTGACTCAACTTTTGGTTTATGTTACCACCTTTTATGCCTTTACTATTGGCAAAACTATCTGATTAATAAGTCAATTTGTTTCTTTAAAATAACATTTAACGAGAATGATTTTGATTCTGGCCTGGTTACATTTTCTTCACAAGCCGTGCATAAAATCAAAGGCGAACCCAAGCTTTTCAAGGTGGCGAGGCACGTGAGCAAACTGCTCAACCAGTGCACCATCGATCTTAAGAGTTTCAGACAAAATATATAATCGTTTCCAATATATATGCACTTATAACTTTTGCCAGGATTAACGGGGTCCGATGACTCCTCGTGAAAAACTATGAGGATTTTGTCCAATACTTTAAGATAAGGAGTAGTCTGGAAGCCTGGTAAAACCATGTGAGATTTGTATACAATCAATGGATATGTGTAGATTTTAACAAATGTAAACAAATGTTTCGTTGCAGATCCCAACGTTTACCAGAATCGGTATATAAATTCTGGTACAAAATCTATTAAAGGTTGGTTAGACATAGAGGGACAACTACCATTTTCTTAGGCATTAGATGGAATAAAGAAAAAGAGGTAGTAAGTTAGTAACATGCATGGCCATCATTAAAACAAAGTAAACAATGATATTATGATACAGCAAATCAATTATATTGACATGCTTTTCGATTTTCCATTGTCTCCTTCCAAAGAAAGAATATAAAAGTAATGTGAGAATCCAATCTATCTATCAATCTCTCCATAAAAATAAAGGTATCCCAGTGAACAAGTAGAGCCGGACCTCAAGGATACTATGTAGATAGTCTACCATAATGCAAGCATTAGTGGCTGCTCCCATGACTCGAACTGATGTATCAATCTCCCCATATATTCATCAATCTTCCCTTTATATATATCCCAAGAAATCTCCTCTTAGAAGCAATCCTTTATCTCCATACTGACAAACAGAGATGGACAATAAGCTTCACTTTTTTCATTATCTCCAATTCTTGTTGCTGCTGTCTTCTTCTTGCTTCTCACTTGTTGCTTTTTCTTGGATTCCATACAATGAAAATAAGAACTATGAAGGCTCTTCTGATCTTGTTAATCTTGAATACCATATGGGCCCTGTTCTTTCTTCTCCTATTAAACTTTATGTAATATGGTATGGCCAATGGAACCCTTCTCATCAAGCCACCATTAGAGACTTTCTCAACTCATTTTCTTCTTCTTCTTATGCACCTCATCCTTCTGTTGCTGATTGGTGGCGAACCGTTCGTCTCTACACAGATCAAACTGGCCAAAACATCTCAACCATTTCACTTTCTGGTGAATTCTTTGACTTCAACTACTCACAAGGAAAGTACCTTAGCAGATTATCCATGCAATATGTGATTAAAAAAGCAGTCAGATCATACCCAAAATCTCTACCTTTGAATTATAGGAATGGAGTTTACTTAGTGTTAACATCTTATGATGTTCAAGTTCAAGAATTTTGTAGGGCTGTATGTGGTTTTCATTACTTCACATTCCCATCAATTCTTGGAGTGACAGTGCCATATGCTTGGGTAGGTTATAGTGGGAAACAATGTCCTGGTTTCTGTGCTTATCCTTTTGCTTGGCCTAAGAATTCAGGGAAACCACCACCAAGCACAATAAATGGAGGAAACAGCTTAATGGGGGCACCAAATGGCGATCCGGGGGTCGATGGGATGATCAGTGTGATAGCTCATGAGCTTGCTGAGGTCTCAAGTAACCCTCTTGTGAATGCTTGGTATGCTGGGGATGATCCTATTGCACCTACTGAGATTGCTGATTTGTGCTTAGGTGTCTATGGAACTGGTGCTGGTGGTGGATTTGTTGGGCAAGTGTATAAGGATTCTTGGGGAAATGGTTTCAATTTGCATGGAGTGAAAGGGAGAAAGTTTCTTGTTCAATGGGTTTGGAACCCTCTCAGGAGAAGATGTTTTGGTCCTAATGCCATGGATTAGATTAGTCATGGTCATTGACTATATAGCTAGAAGGATGTTATTCTTGTACAGAGTTGTTTTCAAGCTAAATTATTCCTCTTTAAAGTATTTTTGCTTTATGTAATTTCTTTCTTTTCCCCAACTGTTCTGCTAATTACTGGAGTCATGTTTCTGTTTCCAAATGTGCATTCTGCATACTTCATTAACCATAACTTTCTTTAGTCCTGCTTTCAAATTATTAAATAATGCTAATCAATTCACATGGTGGAAGTATAAAGGTGACTTGCTAACAAATAAATAAGGTAGGCCTACAGACAGCAACAAGAGGTTGCTTCCTGTTATCTTTATTCTACTCTTATTATAACAAGCCCTTCTCCAAATTCTATTGGAACGAACTTTCTGGATTCAGCCTTACTTCAATGTTCAGCTTGGTGACCAGTTGAAGTCTTATCTTGTTGAGCGCCAAAAGAGCTTCTTTCATGTTGATTCTTGCATCTGGTGACACTGAAGTGCAGCTTAAAGCCAATTCCATGACAGAAACCAAGCATTGCATCTCTGCATCTAGAGGTTCTTTCTTTGGTCTCATCAAATCTGCATCCACTAGTTGTGTAACTCCAGAAGGAAGCGAGTCGTTTACCCATTGTTTTAGGCTCAAATCTCCAGTAAACATTTCATCACTAGGCCTCTTCCTTGTGAATGCTTCCATCATCACAATACCAAAGCTATACACGTCGCAACTTGTTGATACAAGTCCATCTTGGCCATACTCTGCAAGACAAGTTAGAAATCATCAGTTTAAAGTATTTCATACTAGTTTGATAGATGAATCATGATTCGAGAAAGATAAGAGAAGAAGTTGAGGTACCTGGCGCAATGTATCCAATGGTCCCAATAGTGTTAGTTTGACTAAAACAATCCTCTGCACCTAACAATTTCGCTATCCCAAAATCACTTAAATGGCCAACCATGTTTTGATCTAGCAAAATGTTGCTAGGCTTTAAATCACAATGCACCACTGGCTCTGAATTACCGTTATGGAGATAGTCCAAGGCAGATGCTACATCTACCATTATGTCCAACCTATGCAACATGTCTAAGAATAAGTCATGAGAGTGTAACCATTTGTCTAGGGTGCCATTTGGCATGTACTCTAATATTAAGGCCTTGAACTTAGAGTGGGAACAAGAAGTTATGACTTTGGTCAGGTTCCTATGGCGAAGGTTGCGTAAGATCTCACATTCTGTTTCAAAGCTCTTGAATGCACCTTCATGTTCCAGTTTGAATACCTTTACTGCGAATGTCATCCCGTCCTTTACCCCTTTGTACACCTTGCTAAAACTCCCAATACCAAGCAAATTGTCCGCGCTGAATCCATTTGTTGCTTGTTGAAGTTCATAATACGAAACTCTTTCGTAGGCCCTCATGGATGATACCTGATCAGTTAATCCTGATGGTTCATTTCTATTTCTTCTTCTTAAAATAAGAAATCCAACGGCTAATGCAACAAATACTGATGTTATTCCCAAAAGACTATACAGGATCGAGAAAAGTACTCTTTTTCTCCTCGCCCTTCGCGGAGACTTGACTTGACATGGTGGCACTTGGAGCCTTGATACACCACATAATGCATGATTAGACACAAAAGACTGATTGGTGAAGTTTGCGAAAGGACCACCAGATGGAATTTCTCCGCTGAGTTTATTGAAGGAAACATTAAGGTATCTGAGGTACACAAGAGCTTCTAAGGACTTTGGTATTTCACCAGTTAGATTGTTATAACTCAAATCCAAGAATTCCAAGCTTAACAATTTCCCAAAAGACACTGGAATGGGGCCATCAATTCTGTTGTGTGATAGAGAAAAATAAATCATTTTTTGTAGACCTCCCATCGTGCTAGGAATCATGCCTGAAAAGTCATTGTATGACAATTCAATTTTTGTAATAGCCTTTAGATTTCCAATTATGGGAGACAGAACACCAGAAAATGAATTTGATGCTGCATCAAGTATCAATAGATCTTGAAGGCTCCACATGCTCTCAGGTAAACTGGAGTTCAATCTGTTGGAAGCTAAATAAAGATTTCTCAAACTAGTAAGGTTCCCCAAACACGACGGTAATGGACCTGAAATTTTATTTTGCCCTACACCTAGGTCTCCAATATTTTGTAAAGAGCAAATTTCATCTGGAATAGTCCCACTTATCATGTTACTGTGTATAAGAAACCTTTGAAGCTTCTGCAAACCTCCAACAGTTTTGGGGATGAACCCTGTCAAATCATTGACAAATAGAAGTATGCTAATCACATTTGTTAGGTTTCCAATTTCTTCTGGTATAATGCCGCTGAGTTTGCACCCGGGTGCAGAAAATCTTTTGAGAGAGCTCGAGAAATTACCAATAGAAGCCGGAAGAATGCCATTCAAGGGATTTGGACCAATGACCAGTTCTCTTAGATTTCGACATCTTGTAAGTGAAGTCAGGAAGGTTAATTCTGAAGAGGGATTCTGGTTGATCAACTTGTTTTGCCCTAACTGTAGAAGTTGAAGGAATTCTAACTTACTTAGGGAATCAGGAATGGAGCCTGAAAAGCTGTTGTTTGAAAGGTCTAGAGCAATGAGTTTTGATGCATTAGAGATTGAAGAAGGGAAGAGGCCACTGAGATTATTCATTCCCAAATAAATTTCTTGCAGATTTGGTGTCCCTTGGCCTACATTTAATGGTAGACTCCCTGAAAGCTGACAATCCACAATGGTCAAGATTTGGAGGGATGAAATGTTGAAAATGCTTGCTGGAATTGAACCACTCAGCCTATTTTGATACAATCCGAATATTTGGAGCTTTTGAAGATATCCAATCTCCATTGGTATTTCACCTGCCAAATAAGGAAACTCAATAACACACAAGTGACTGAATTTAATTGAAGCGACAATGAGGAAAAGGGACAAAAATTAAAATTAACTGAACATCCAAAATGCATGTGGAGAAATAGAAAGACATCTCTTGAAGCTAAATAGCACGCGCAATTGATGAATCCCATTTTAGATGCTTCGAGGGAAAATATATGCTTGAAAAGCAGTTGCATGTATTGCTGGATGAGACATAAGAAAATAATACCTTTCAAGTAGGTAACTCCAAGCTGCAGTGCTGTCAGCATAGTTAAGTTCCCGATTTCTGCTGGTATGGTTCCGGTGAAATCATTTTGAGACAATGATAATATTTGAAGTTTTGAGCAGTTCTGCAAATTTGGAGGAATCAAGCCATCAAACCGATTGCCTGAAAGCGCAAGTGCCTCTAAATTTGGAAGATTGTCACATATGTTTCCAGGCAGTTTCCCATAAAGATTGTTCTTTGTTAGACCAATCTGTTTAAGTGATGACTGGTTAAACATAGTTGGTGGTATAGAGCCTATAAGCTTATTATCCTGCAGGTCTATGGAAGTCAGGCAACAGAGTCTACTGATTTCTTGAGGAATTTCTCCACCAAGAAAATTCCCTCGTAGTCTTAAATACTTTAGTTTTGTTATATTAAAAAGGGATGTAGGTATATTACCCGAAAATTGGTTAAATGAAAGGTACAGGGAATGGAGGTTTGGTAACAGGCCGAAAAATGATGGGATTGCACCAGTAAAGTTGTTATTCATGACATTGATCATTTTCAATCTCCTCAAACGAGCTAACTCCTCTGGCAAATTCCCATAGAAGCTATTGTTTCTGATATCGAGGGAAATGAGAAACGAGAGATTTCCAAGTTGTGGTGGAACCATTCCTTTAAGGTTCATACTAGAAAGATTTAAGGCAGTGACTCTTTGGTGGCGAGGGCCACAAGTAACTCCTATCCAACTACAAGTAGGGGTAAAAGTGGACCAGTTTCTAGTCAAGAGGTGGTGGGAATCGTATAAAGAAAATTGAGATCGCAAGGCAAGAAGTGTTGTTTGATCAGTAGTGATATTAACAATTGACAAACAAGTATTCATTTGCTGAAGCAGCAAAAGTCCAAGAGCAAGATGAATACAACCTTTCTCCATATCACTTTGCAAAAGTATCTTCACAAATATGTGTTTTGAAGTCATTGGATATTCATGCTTTCTAAGATTTTAACTTATAGAAACCTAAGAACCATTTTTTCAGGAACATCACACCTACTTTGCTACAGAAACGAAGTGGAATTTTCTTCTGAACAAGAACATTGTCTGATGGTGATTTTGCATCACTAGATCTTACGAAGGAACGATAAGTCAACTTTGAGTTTCTTTCTGAGGTTGTCATCCATTTGATTAATCTTTCTTTCACACTGGCCATTAAAATCTGTAATCTTAAAGCTTGAAAGATCAGAAATTTGGAGTTGCGTACACACTAAACAAAATGAAACAAATATCTGGAGATAAAGTCACAAGTTTTTAATTGAGATGTTGATAGAAGTGCTTGATTTTTGACTGACCATATAAATTTTCAAAGCATGTTTCTCTGAAAAGTAGCCATGTCCAATTGATCTTAGACTGTAAAAGTAGCAAATCATAGAAGAGATGGGCATTTAGTAGATAAATCTAAATGATGGGTCAAAGAGTGCTATTCTTAGTTATAGTCCAATGGCTAAATTCGTCAAGGCACAGATAAGAAAGAGGTAACCAGGAGAATTATTGACAATGAACAATGGATAGTAACTATCTGCAGCCGTCTTTATATTACACAGCTAGTTTGGCATTTCTTGTAGGGTATATGGAAAGCGGAGCAGGTTTTGTTTGACTTTTCCCCCCCCTTTTTCTATCTTTTTTGCTTGTTGTCCCACCCAATTTATAGTATTCCCATTGCGACCCCGACTAATTCCCACTAAAGGGTCCCTACTAGAATTTAATCCATACACAGGCTCGAACCCAAGTCGTCTAACTAAGGGTGGAGAGATCTTAATTATTCATCCCACCACAACCTCAATTGTATCATTGGTGTTTTTATTTCACAGAGGACACAGTTGCTAGACTACCAGTGCCAGCATGATTTAGGTTATAAATTCAGACATCTTTTAAAAATATTTTGATGTCAACTTGTTATAGATTTTGTGATTTCCCATTGCCATTCCTAATTTCTCGCACTAAACAGAAGGGGAGAGTAAGCCAGGAAATAAGCTTTTACTATTTCTGAGAGTAGATGAAATAGATCTAAATTAATCAAATATCTAGCATCATTTTTGCCTCCTAATTCTGTTCAAAAATATAGTTTATGTTGGAAAAACATTTGGACTTCATTTTCAAACTTGTTTTTTTTAACCCTTCCAAAATTAAGAAGATCTATAGTGTTTTCACACTTTCCCTCCGGTGTGACTCGAACCCAGGACCTAACGGTCGTGGGTGAAGCTCACTAAAATTTGAACATCATTTTTCAAGTGTTTAGTCCATTAGTTGACTGACTTGCACTCAAAATGGAAACAGACCTGTGGCCACTGTTGCGGAAGCCAAATGTATATAGTGTGAATAAGTCACAACTACTATACCAAAAATTATGATAGTCACCAAATAATAAATAAAACAATAAAGCAACAATAAAAAAATACCAGAATTTACGAGGTTCGGCTAATTTTGTCTACTCCTCGGACACAACCAATATTTTATTCCACTCCAAAAATACAAGTGAAATAATACTAAAGAGAGAAGATACAAATGCCTTAAACAGATGAGAAGGCAAATGAGAGGTGTGTTTAAATCCTAAACATTAAGCCTTCTTTTATAGGGGAAAAGTTTCCCACCAACTCCTTAACCCACCGATGTGGGATGAAAATTTGACATATAATTCAACAAATCTCCACCTTGGCAAAATTCCACATCTTCAATTTTCTCTCGGTAACAAATTTTGGTTGTGTCTTCATCTTCAATCTTCAGTGTTCAACAATGTTGAAACTTGATCGCAGTCACCACCTTTGTCAGCATATCAGCAGGATTCTCTGTAGTATGAATTTTCTTCACTGTGACTCCACCTTCTTCTATGATTTCTCGTACAAAATGATACCGAACATCAATGTGCTTCGTCCTTGCATGATAAACTTGGTTCTTCGCTAATTGAATAGCACTTTGACTATCACAAAAAATTGTGATACCTTTTTGTTCAACACCAAGCTCCTTTAGCAATCCTTGAAGCCAAATTGCCTCCTTCACAGCCTCTGTAATAGCCATGTACTCTGCCTCTGTTGTAGACAAAGCAACTGTTGACTGCAAAGTAGACTTCCAACTAACTGGTGCCTTTGCAAAAGTAAACACATAACCAGTAGTTGATCTTCGTTTGTCCAGATCACCCGCAAAATCTGAGTCACAATATCCAACTACAGACTGATTGTCTTCCTGCTCAAAAACTAACCCGACATCTACAGTATTATGAATATACCGTAGAATCCACTTCACAGCTTGCCAATGCTCCTTCCCTGGATTGTGCATATATCTGCTAATAACTCCAACAGCTTGTGAAATGTCAGGCCTTGTGCAAACCATTGCATACATCAAGCTACCAACAGCATTTGCGTATGGTACCTTTGACATATACTCTCGTTCAGCTTCATCCATTGGCGACATAGTAGTACTTAGCTTAAAATGGGAAGCAAGTGGAGTACTAACTGGCTTAGTCTTGTCATCTATGCCAAAACGTTGAAGTACTCTCTTCAAATATTCCTTTTGAGATAAACAGAGTTTCTTTGAACGTCTATCTCTAATTATCTCCATGCCAAGAATTTTCTTTGCCTCGCCAAGATCCTTCATCTCAAACTCCTTCTTCAGTTGAATCTTCAACTTATCAATTTCTTCAGAATTCTTGGAAGCTATCAACATATCATCAACATATAGGAGAAGATATACAAAGGAACCATCTTTAAGCTTGTGCAAATACACACAATGATCGTATTTGCTTCTCTTGTACCCTTGCCGCAACATAAACTCGTCAAATCGCTTGTACCATTGTCTAGAAGATTGTTTCAATCCGTACAACGATTTTTCAAGTTTGCACACCATATTTTCTTTTCCAGCAACTTTGAATCCTTCTGGCTGAGTCATGTAGATTTCCTCCTCCAAGTTTCCATGTAAAAACGCAGTTTTTACATCCATCTGAACTAGTTCCAAATCCAATTGTGCTACCAAAGCCAACATAATTCTAATGGAGGAATGTTTTACAACTGGAGAAAACACTTCATTGTAATCAATTCCCTCTTTTTGAGCATATCCTTTGGCCACCAATCTTGCTTTGTAGCGAACATCTACTTGGTTAGGAAATCCTTCCTTCTTTGCAAATACCCATTTGCACCCAATTGCTTTCTTTCCCTTCGGGAGATTGGCCAATCTCCATGTATGATTCTGATGAAGGGACTGTATTTCATCATTCATGGCAATCCTCCACTTATCTTCTTCTGAACTTTGGACAGCGTCTTTATAAGTGGTAGGAACATCATCAGCTACAATTGAGGTTGCACAAGCAACCGTCTCTATGAGACGAACAGGTTTCGTTATTGTTCTTTTTGGCCTGCTGGTTGCTATTGATTCAAGTTGTTGTTGAGGTTCCTGAGTTGGAATCTCCTCTACTGGCTCTCCTTCCAGAGGGTAATCTTCATTTGTTTCCTCCTCTGCTTCTTGTGTAGGAAAAATAAATTTTCCCTCAAACTCCACCTGCTTAGAAGCACCTTTATTTTGTTTGGTATCTTCTGTTACCTTATTTACCATAGCAGATTCATCAAAGGTAACATCCCTGCTGAATATTACTTTCTTTGTCATAGGACACCATAAGCGATATCCTTTGACTCCAGAAGTAATTCCCATAAAAATAGCCTTCTTTGCCCTTGGATCCAATTTTGACTCTGTCACATGATAATATGCAGTTGAGCCAAACACGTGCAAAGAGTCATAATCTACAGCAGGCTTTCCATACCATTTTTCAAATGGTGTCTTGCCATCAATAAGCAGCAGATGGTAAGCGATTAATGAGGTGGCATGCATATGTAACTGCCTCAGCCCAAAATTCTTTGCCCAAGCCAGCATTGGACAACATACACCGTACCTTCTCCAGCAAGGTCCGGTTCATACGTTCTGCCACTCCATTCTGTTGTGGTGTATGTCTGACAGTGAAGTGTCGGACGATGCCATCATTTTCACAGACCTTATTGAAATGATCATTTTTGTATTCACCTCCATTGTCTGTGCGAATACACTTGATCCTCTTGCCTGTTTGATTCTCCACCATCGTCTTCCATTTGAGAAAAATTCCCAACACTTCATCTTTGCTCTTCATTGTATACACCCATACTCTTCGGGAAAAATCATCAACAAAGGTTACAAAATAGTGCTTCCCACCCAATGAAGGTGTTTTGGAAGGACCCCAAACATCAGAGTGTACATAATCCAAAATGCCTTTAGTATTATGGATCGCTGTACCAAATTTAACCCTTGTCTGTTTCCCTTTAACACAATGCTCACAAAACTCCAAGTTGCAAGCCTTGACTCCTTTTAACAATCCTTGATCTGATAGAGTTTTCAAGGATTTTCCTCCAGCATGTCCCAAGCGCATGTGCCATAGCTTGGTTGTTTCTGCCTCTTTGTCGTCACTGGATGTCACTGTCGCTGTCCCAATAACTGTACTACTATGATAGCGGTACATATTATTGTTCTTCCGATTAGCCTTCATTACCACTAGTGCACCTAAGCATACTCTCATCACTCCATTTTCTGCAATGATTTTGAACCCTTTTGATTCAAGGGCTCCCACAGAGATGAGATTCTTCTTCAAGTCTGGTACATATCGAACATCTGTTAATGTTCTGATCATTCCATCGTGGTTCCTTAATCGTATTGAACCAATCCCATATGAGGTAAGAGGGTTGTTATCCGCTGTGTGAATGATTCCATATTCTCATTCTTGAAAATCCACGAACCAGTCCCTGTTGGGACACATATGATAGCTACAAGCCGAGTCCATCAACCATATGTCTGATGATGTTGATGACTCTGTTGTAACTAATGAGAAGTCTGAATCATCACAATCAGCTACATTTGAATCCATAATGGCCTTTCCATTATTATATTTGGCCTTATTCTTCAACTTCGGACAGTCTTTCTTCCAGTGCCCTTTTTCTCGACAAAAGGCACATTCATCTTTGCTGGGTCTGGATCTTGACTTGGATCTTCCCTTCTTTGTCCTCGTTTGATTTTGAGGACGACCCCTCACAAACAGTGCTTCTCCTTCTCCGCCCTTCTGTTTTTCTCGCTTTCTTTGTTCATAGCTGTACAAAGCCGAACAAACTTCTCTGAGAGAAACTTCGTCATTTCCATGGAGTAGAGTAGTTTCAAGGTGCTCGTACTCATCAGGAAGTGACGCCAACAACATCAAGGCCAAGTCACCATCATCATAAGTTGTATCCATATTTTGCAAATCTGTGACCAACTTATTGAAACTGGTGATATGTTCATTCATCGTGGTACCAGGAACATAGGTGAAGTGAAACAGTCTCTTCTTCATGTACAATTTATTTTGACTGTTTTTCTTCAAAAATTTATCCTCCAGTGCTTTCCATAATTTACTTGCAGAAGTTTCCTTTGTGTATGGATATTTCTGCTCTCTAGCAAGGTAGGATCGAATGGTACCGCAAGCAACACGGTTGATAATTCTCCAATCTTCTTCTCCAATAACATCTGGTTTCTTTTCTTCAATGGCCAGATCTAGCCCTTGTTGAAAAAGGACATCTAGAACCTCGCCTTGCCACATCCCAAAATGTCCGGACCCGTCAAAAATTTCTACCGCAAATTTCGCATTTGACACAATTCTTGTCATAAGCGAAGATGCCAATGATGACGTATTGTTGACACTTGATGTAGATTCTTCTTGTTTATTGTCTCCCATATTTGACACAAATATTATTTAATAGCTGACGACACAAATCAAGATTATTTCCTTTCTGATGTAGAAGATCAGACTAAGCTGCAACTACAGAGCATACTCAGACAGAACCTTGACTCAGTTACCAAGATAAATCTTTTCTGATGTGGAAGATCAGACTATGCTGCAACCACAGAGCATACTTAGACAGTACCTTGGCTCTGATACCAATTGTTGCGGAAGCCAAATGTATATAGTGTGAATAAGTCACAACTACTATACCAAAAATTATGACAGCCACCAAATAATAAATAAGACAATAAAGCAACAATAAAGGGAACACCAGAATTTACGAGGTTCGGCTAATTTTGCCTACTCCTCGGACACAACCAATATTTTATTCCACTCCAAAAATACAAGTGAAATAATACTAAAGAGAGAAGATACAAATACCTTAAACAGATGAGAAGGCAAATGAGAGGTGTATTTAAATCCTAAACATTAAGCCTTCTTTTATAGGAAATAGTTTTCCACCAACTCCTTAACCCACCGATTTGGGATGGAAATTTGACATATAATTCAACAGCCACAACTCACAACCAGTCAAAAATATCCCATCAGCGGTTGACTGACTTCCACTCTGATATTGTCACTCCAAAGACTACCAGCAGTATGTTAGTATCCAGTGAATTTGATATCATTAAATAGATCATCCAAGATTTTGCATTGTTCATTCTTGTTTTAGAAAAAGGAGAAACCTCCTTCTTATGCTTATGCTAACAAGTTGCAATCTTCTCTTTGCTCTAGCAGTTTTCCTACTGCTTCATCACCATACTTCACTGGCTAAGTTTCCCAGTATCAGCACTGATGAAGCAGCCCTTCTTGCCTTGAAATCTCACATTTCTGTTGATCCTAACAACATCTTAGCAACTAACTGGTCTTCTTCCAGCCCAGTATGCAGCTGGATTGGAATCACTTGCAACTCTCGCCACCATAGAATCGCAGCTTTGGACATTTCTAGCATGCAATTTCATGGTACTATTCCTCCACACCTTGGAAACCTTTCATTTCTCACTTCCCTCATCATCAGCAACAACAATTTCCATGGGGAGTTTCCAGAAGAATTGGCTCATTTGCAGAGGTTGAAAATGTTTCGTTGCTCAAAAAATAACTTCACTGGTGCTATTCCATCATTTTTAAGTTTGTTATCAAACCTTCGCTTTGTTTACCTATTCGGAAACCAGTTTTTCGGAGGAATCCCATCTTCCCGTTCCAATCTAACACAGCTGAAAGAGTTGAGTATGTCTGGAAATTATCTCGAAGGAGAGATCCCTCGAGAACTTGGCGATATTTGTTATATGACTATCCTAGATCTGCAAGATAACAAGCTTAGAGGCCCTATACCACCATCAATCTTTAACATTACAACAATGCAAACCATTGCTCTTTCCAAAAACAATCTTACTGGTAAGTTTCCAACAACTATATGTGATCATCTTCCAAACTTGGAAGGGCTTTACATCTCAGAAAACATCCTAGATGGCATTATTCCACCAAACCTAGAAAAATGCATAAAGCTTCAAATCTTGTCATTGTCTAATAATGACTTCACTGGAACTGTACCGAGAGAGTTAGGCAACTTAACATCTCTTACAGGATTAGCTCTTGGAGGACAGCACTTGGAAGGTAGTATGATATTTCCTTACGAGAAATCAGAAATCTTCTTCCTTTTTACTCTCTCGCTGCTGAATGTACTCGTATATTTCCCCACTTGACAGGAGAGATCCCTCAAGAACTCGGTGCTCTTCGTTACCTGACTTCATTATACCTGCAAGAGAACCAGCTTACTGGCTCTATACCACCATCAATCTTTAACATTACGACAATGGAAAAGATTATTCTTACCAGCAACAATCTTACTGGTAAGCTTCCAACAACTATATGCGACCATCTTCCAGACTTGGAAGTGCTTGCCATCTCAAACAACTACCTAGATGGCGTTATTCCACCAAACTTAGAAAAATGCAGAAAGCTTGATATTGTCCAAAAATAAGTTCATTGGAACTGTACCAAGAGAGTTAGCCAACTTGACAGATCTTACAGAATTATATCTTGGAGTACAACACTTGGGAGGTAGTATGATATTTCCTTACAAGAAATCTGAAATTTGCTAATTTTTTTTCTCTTCCACCAAATAGGTATTGATATATTTCCCCACTTGACAGGAGAGATACCTGTGGAGCTAGGTAATCTTAAGAAACTACAAACACTGTCATTATACCAGAATGAGTTTACTGGTTCTATCCCTGCAAGCATTTTCAACATGTCAGCACTGCAGAACCTAGCACTTGAACAAAACAGGCTTTCAGGTACTCTACCATCAGATTTAGGCCATGGAATGCCCAGCATAGAAAAAATTAATTGTGCATATAATCAGATGAGTGGTTTTATCCCTGCTTCTATCTCAAATTCTTCAAGACTCAGAGGGCTTGATCTCGGAGACAATAGGTTCACAGGTCCAATTCCTGAGTCCCTCGGTAACTTAGAATACCTTGAGATGCTGAACTTGCAGTGGAACGATTTTTCCAGTGATTCAGCAATGAGCTTCCTGACATCTTTGACAAACTGTAGGAAATTAAGGGTCCTCAGTTTTGCTGAGAATCCGTTGGATGGTGTTTTTCCTGCATCAGTTGGAAATTTTTCTGCTATGCAAATTTTTGAAGGACAGGGTTGTAAACTGAAGGGCGTCATTCCTGAAGAAATTGGTAATCTTACTGGAATGACAAGGATGAGTCCGCAAAACAATGAGTTGGCTGGACATATTCCTAAAACTGTCCAAGACATGTTGATACTTCAAGAACTTTACCTATATGGAAACAAGATAGAAGGAACCATACCAAATGTTATCTGCAATTTAAAGAGTCTTGGTGCATTAGATTTGTCAGGAAATCATTTTTCTGGTTCAGTGCCACCATGCTTAGGGAACGTTACCAGTTTGAGGAATCTTTATTTAGCTTACAACAGGCTTAATTCAAGATTACCTACAAGCTTGGGGAGCCTTAAAGATTTGATGGAGTTCAATGTTTCATCCAATCTATTAAGTGGGCATATTCCTCTAGAGATTGAAAATTTAAAGGCTGCAACACTCATTGATCTATCAAACAATAATTTTTCTGGTAAGATTTCTAACACTTTAGGGGGTCTTGATAAATTGATTAAACTTTCTCTAGCACATAATATATTAAACGGGCCTATTCCTGATTCATTTGGCAAAATGTTGGCCTTGGAAGTCTTGGATTTGTCTTTTAACAATCTTAGTGGTGAGATTCCAAAGTCACTAGAAGCTCTTATAAATCTCAAATATCTGACATCTCATTCAATAAACTCAGTGGAGAGATTCCCACTGGAGGTCCTTTTGCAAATACCACATGTCAATCTTTCTTGTTCAATGATGCTCTTTGTGGCGATTCTAAGTTTCATGTGTCACCATGTGTCGTCAAATCTACTAAGAGGTCAAAGAGGAAAAAAGCAATCTCGGCTTTGTATGTCCTTTTGGGAGTGGGCCTGCTATTTCTTGCATTAGCCCTTGCATATGTTTTTTTAAGATTGCGAAAGAAAAAAAAGAATGCAGGTCAAGCAGGTCTGTCTCTGGTAAAAGGGCATGAAAGGATTTCCTATTATGAACTTGAACAAGCAACAGAAGGATTCAGTAAAAGCAACTTGCTTGGTAGTGGAAGTTTCAGCATGGTCTATAAAGGGATGCTTAAGGATGGTACTCTTTTTGCAGCAAAGGTATTCAATGTGCAATTAGAGGGTGCATTCAAAAGTTTTGACACCGAACGTGAGATGCTAAGGAACCTCCGCCATCGAAATCTTACTAAAGTCATCACTAGTTGCTCCTACCTTGATTTCAGAGCATTAGTATTGGAATACATGCCGGATGGGACACTTGAAAAATGGTTATACAGTTATAACTTATTCTTAGACATGTTGCAGAGAATATATATAATGATAGATGTTGCATCTGCAATGGACTATCTCCACAGTGGCTATTCAACACCAGTTGTGCATTGTGACTTGAAGCCAAGCTATGTCTTGCTAGATCAAGAAATGGTTGGCCATGTCAGCGATTTTGGCATTGCAAAATTGTTAGGTGCAGGAGACGCTTTTGTTCAAACTAGGACAATTGCAACCATTGGATACATTACTCCAGGTATTATAACTTTTAAAGCTTCCTCATATCCTTAGAGTACCCAAAACATTAGTTCTTTCTCTTGGATATAGATTGGTAACCACAACTTTAGAATATTCCAAGATAGCTAGGAAGATTTTCTAATTATCTTTTACTTAAATTGCAGAGTATGGCCAAGATGGAATAGTATCCACGAGCTGCGATGTTTATAGTTTTGGCATCCTGATGATGGAGACGTTTACAAGAATGCGACCAAGTGATGAAATGTTTACTGGAGACTTGAGTATACGACAGTGGGTTAGTGATTCTTTTCCAAGTGGAATACATAAGGTGGTGGATGCTAATTTAGTGCAGCCAGGGGATGAAAAACCCAACACAAAGATGCAGTGTATGTTATCTATCGTGGAATTAGCTTTGAGCTGCACTGTAGTGATACCTGATGCAAGAATCAATATGGAAGATGCTCTTTCAGCACTCAAAAAGATCAAGCTCCAGATTGTCAATAGTCGCCACTAGGTGGAATTAGAACATCGGCTCAGGATTGATGCTTGATTGCCTATGTCATTTGAGCTATTTAAGATGAATACAGTATTGTACTTCAGCTTGTATATGTTCTCTCTTTTGCTTTCAGAACATCTCAAATTTCTTCTTTCCAAATGACCCACCATATGACAGCTAGAATGGAGCTTTATATTTTCTTCCTACCTTTTCCAACTGCTAGAGTTTACATTAGTCTAATTATACTCCATCATTTTCTCCTATCATTCAGAAAAAGACTGAATAAAATTCTATGATGTCACCATTATGCAATATTAGTTAAAGCAATATATTTTAATGAAATCAACAATTAAAAATCATAAGTATAAACTACTTTATACACCAAAAAGCATGTTTGTGCTATGCCATAATCAGATTACACACTAATGTTCAAGTTCATATTGCACCAAAAACTATGTAATTAATGCCCTTTAATGGCACGCCCGAAATACAGAAGGCCTTTCCAAGTTGTGTAATGAGCTCAAAATATTTAGCAAGGCCTCTAAATCCTTTGTGTTAGCATATTAACAAAGCGATACATCTGTAACTAATAGTTATCACAAATTCTTTTTTGTTTAAAATTTTTTCGCATTTCTCTCTCTCTCTAGATTGACCACCAGATTGCTAAGGGTATGGAATTCCAAAGTTCACCTGATGTTTTCCAACACCTTTTCTCTGCCATCTTAGTTAGAGATCCCTATTAACTTAGGCATTGACCAAATTGAATTAGCTGGCCATTCTAATTAATACCAGTGGTTCTAGTTGGAGACACTAAAAATTCATTTTCATTAAAACTCCAAGTTACTTTCATAATCCATCCTTTAAAACTTGGAAGCTCTAACTAGACTAAGTTTTTCAAATTTTTGAACAAGTGAGTTGTTCTGTGACAAATTGCAATGTTGGATCGAAAGAACACTCAACAATAACAACAACAAAAAACATATCCGGTATAATCCCATATACCCGGTAGAGAGGTTGTTTCTAATAGACCTTTGCCTTAGAAAGGTAGGAAGGAGAAAAAGAAGAAAAAGAGTAAGAACAAGAAGCAGAAAGAGAAAAAGAGAGAAGAACAAGAAAGAGAGAGGGGGAAAAAAGGGGGGAGAGAAGTGTTAGATCCAGTTTTAATGATGCAAATAATATACATATGCAGGAAATCAATTATAAGGAATCAAGAAGATACTACAAGACTACTGGAGTCAATCCTGATGACTAAGGAAAGAAATCAATCAGCAAAGATTATAATACAATCAGCAAATCTGGACGCCTAAGGAAAGGACTCGCAAATCTAGAAAGAATCCAATCAGCCAATCAATCAGCAAAGAGTATCGACCAGCTGCGATGGAGAGAATCAAGCAAGCCTAAACTTAAGGCACGAATCAAGGGCAGCATTCCGGAAGATCGAAGATTCTGTAAAGATCGGTACGCGACTAATTTTGGAAGAACCAACAATCAAGGAGCAAGCCTTCATTACATACATCTGCTGAAGGAAGGACATCAAGGAAAAGCAACGGCTAGCTATCTTATTCTTGGAAAGAATCAATATCTTTCCAAGGATCAAATCTCTTATGTTTTCAAGCCTCGATCATCATCAAAGTATTTATACCCAGCCTTAGACCCTAGTCAGATATACTTTGATCGAACCAAAAACCACTCTCTTTATTCTACTGCAAACAAACATTGTAGTTCACTAGGATCTGCTGTGTACAAGTCAGAGAAAAAAAGAAAAGCATAACACTGGTGAGACATTGTATAAAAAAGTAACGAATTAATGCTAGAGAAACTGTGCTGTCAATTCACTTCAACTGTACTCGGAGAAACATATCTACTGAAAGAGAACTCCCTTGCAACCCAAGGGGACTGGACTAGGATTCACATTGAATTCGAACCAGTATAAAATCATGGTGTCTTTAATTCCTGCATTTACCTTCTACAATTTACTTTCTGTCATTATAATTGTTAAGTTATTATATCTAGTTGACTACTCGATTAATCAATCAACTAATAAGCGGTTAAGTTTTAACAGTTACAATTCACCCCCTCTTGTACTTTCAAGAAGAATAAGTAGCACCAAAATAGTAACAACAGGAGAAACCGATAGCTGAAACAAACTAAACAACATGATGCAATAAATCTGATAAATAGAAAAGTGCATGCGTGCTGCTAGTCCTAATGGTAAGAAAGGAGAAAACTCTCAACTACCTACTAACCTTCTACCTTAATCCTTAACCTCCACACCCTCCTATCAAGGCTCATGTTCTCAGTGAGCTGAAGTCGCACCATGTCGTGCCTAATCACCTCTCCCATGTACTTATTATGTCTGCATCGACCTCTTCTCAAACCCGCTATGGTCGTCCTCTCACACCTCCTAACAGAAGCGTCAATGTTTCTCCTCTTAACACTCAACCGCGTCACAATTTCTTTTTAACAATATTTATACTTTTGAACTTAAAACTAAAAGGTGGTCAAGTCTGATACCTGGTAATATTATTATGACAGATGGAGAAGAAAAGAACAGAGGGTGGAAAATCGATCTCCATCATTTAATCGGATAAATTACCATCGGCAGAAGGTTACTAGTAATACTTGTCAAAAGATCAATACTGAGACCTTGACGTGAGTATTCAATGAAGTGATAGTCCTGGACTAAAATGGCACTTAGCCCTCACCTAGAAGCATCGACTTGCATTGTAAAAGGTTCTAACGAATCTAAAAACTCCCCTAGATTCTCTAATGTTGGGGACATCAACGATATGACCAAGATACTATAAGTAACTAGTAACTAGTTGTATATAAGTAACTAGTTATGGCGTTGCACGTGTGATGTAACGACCTGACCGGTCGTTTTGCTTTCTAAAACTCCGTTTCCCTAAATAAGAATTTTCGTACTTGCTTTACTAATTTATGACTTACGGGGATGGTTAGTTCGGGACTTGAAAGAATTCGGGTTGAAATCGGAACACTTGGTTCCTTAAGGTTGACTTAAAAGGCCAGTTTGACTTCGGTCAATATTTTGAGTAAACGACCTCGGAATTGAGATTTGTCAGTTATAATAGGTTTGTATGATGATTTCGGACTTGGGCGTATATTCGGATCGGGTTTTGGATGGCCCGGGAGTGTTTTGGCACCCAATAGTGAAAGTTGGTTCTTGAAAGATTTTGAAGTTCTTTAAATTTGGTATGGAGCGAGTTTTGATGATATCGAGGTCTGAATGAAATTTCGAGATCGGGAATAGTTCTGTATGGTGATTTAAGATTTGCATGCAAAATTTGGTATCATTCCGAGTAGTCTAAGTGTGATTCGGCGCACACGGAGTAATTTGGAAAACTTGAAGTACATATGTTGATTCAAGTTGGTTTTAGGGTGCTATTCTTAGTTCTGTTGATGATTTTCGAGTTTCGAGAGTTGGAGCAGGTCCACATCATGTTTTCAGACTTTTTGGTGCCTTTGGACGGGGTCCCGAATGGCTCGGGTGAGTTTCGGATCCCTCGGAGCAAAGTATAGAAAACTAGAAAATACAGTTCTGGTTTCCTTCTTAGCGAATGCAGAGGGACCCTCGCGTTCGTGTAGAATAAATTGGGACTGGGGGAATTTTTTCTACGCGTTCGTGTAGAGGAGCCTGGGCTGCTGATTTGTTCTTCGCGTTCGCGAATCAGCCCTCGTGTTCGCAAAGGGTAGGCCAAGCCAGCTTCCGCGTTCGCGATGCCTTGGTCGCGTTAGCGATGTAATGTCTCCAGGGGGCCTGAGCCGTATGCCTTCGCGAACGCGAGGCCCCTCCCGCGTTCGCGATGAAGGAGGCAGGTGGGCAGTGAGTTTTAAAAACGAGACTTAGGCATTTTAGGGTCATTTATTACACTCTTGGGCAATTTGAGAGCTCTTAAGGATGGGATTTCGATCTAGCTTTGTGTGGTAAGTAATTTCTATCCAATGTGAGTAAAATACATAGTTTATGGGTAGATTATAACATGTA
This sequence comes from Nicotiana sylvestris, assembly GCF_000393655.2. Taxonomy (NCBI): domain Eukaryota; kingdom Viridiplantae; phylum Streptophyta; class Magnoliopsida; order Solanales; family Solanaceae; genus Nicotiana; species Nicotiana sylvestris. The sequence continues at coordinate 64,582,405 of NC_091058.1, forward strand.
AATCAATGAAAATCATGAGTTTAGGTGAAAACCTAGGTTTTTGATAAAAATGGGATTTTATCACGAAAATGGTTATGGAACTTAGTGAAAATCATATATTTATGTTCCTAAGGTTATGAGTAACAACTTTCTTTGAAAAGTTTCGGAATCCGGGCATGTGGGACCGGGGTGAATTTTAGGAATCTTGCATTTAGAGTTGGCTAATCACTTTAATAGTTGGGATATGAATTTTTGAGCATAAATTGATTTATTTACATAATATTTGATTAGTTTCGAGTCGTCTGACATCAAATTTGGAGGTTTGAGTGCATTCTTAAACTAGGAAGTAGGCTTTGAGACGAGGTAAGTCTCTTTTCTAACCTTGTAAGAGGGAACTTACCCTTAGGTGAACTAAATTAACATGTGTTGTTATTTGTGGGGGCTACGTACGTACGAAGTGATGAGAGTCCGTAGCTACTATTCCTGTTATGTCCGGGTAGTTTTAGGCTTACACCATGCTTTGTGAGCACCGTTATTTGATTTTATTTGTTAACGGTATCGAATGGAACTAAGTTGAGGATTTTAAGATTTCAAAAGCTTCAAGTTGAATTTCCTTTATTTGAAAAGAATCGAGAAAAGTTATGATTTATTGATAAATTTATATTTGACTGCTTCGCAAGTATATTCCGCGAGCGGGGTGATTCTTTCCACTACTCTCATGAAAGTGAGCCCTTCGCCTCGGCAGGTTAATAGATGCATCTATGGTTCGGGCCGTTCGATCCTCGGCAGTGCACAATTTATATTTATGTTGGATCGGGTCGTACGTCCTCGGCGGAGTTTGTATGTGATAATAGAACTGGAAGTCCATTTTTACATTTAGTATTAATCCACTTAAATTGAGATGGCCTTGGTTTTAAATGAAGGAAGTGATTTGGTTTTTAAAATATGGTAAAATGATTGTTTAGTTATTTCTTATTCTGTGTTATATTGTTATCTTTATATATCATGCCTTCAATTTGAGTTTCATATTATTATAATTGGCTCTTAGTAAGTGTCGGAGTCGATCCCTCATCACTACTTCTTCGAGCTTAGACTAGATACTTATTGGGCACATATTATTTATGTACTCACGCTACACTTCTGTACTTAATTGTATAGGATCTGAGATAGGTGCATCTGGTTACCAGCCTGGCGCGCATATCTGATCCACGCTTCGATACTACACAGTCAATTGTCCTTCCGAGTCATCCTGCAGCAGCCGAAGTCTTCCTTTTGTTATATTTTCTAGTGTATTACATTTTAGACAGTAGACTAGTATTCTTTTGTATATTCTACTAAAGTGCCCATATACTTGTGACACCAGGTCTTGGCACACACATTAGTAGACTTATGATTTTGGATTTGTTTTCATAATTTCGATTTGCACTCATTTGCTTCAGTTTAAATATTTTATATCTGCAAATTTCTAAATCTTTTAAAGATGAGGAAAATGTTATTCACTTAATAAATTTATTTAAATCGGAAATCCCTAAATTGATCAGTGTTGGCTTGCCTAATAATGGTGTTAGGCGCCATCACGACCTATAATAGAATTGGGTCGTGACATGTGACCTATATTATTTAATACAAAATTTTAAGAAAAGAACATTTGTTCATATAATTAAAGAAAAAAAATTATTAAAAAAAGGGTAAGCATGACATATATAGTCAGAAACACACGAATGAGTATATTTGTCACATTATTAGTATTGAAATTTATGATTTTGAAATTGAAACTCAAACGATATACTTCCAATCAGATTTGTAAAATCGTAAAGCAATTGCATAAATTGGATTCTCTAAAAGATTTTCAAGTTTTCATTTCATATATACTGAGCAATTATAATTTTGTAAGAATCAAACAAATATCATCCATAACCACCATAAGATAATATGGAAGAAAGTTTTCGTCTTATCAATTTGCGCTGCTACTGTTAGGAGTGGAAGTAGAGGCGAAATCAGTGGCGAAGTCACATGGTTATAAGGGTGGTCAAAATATATTGCATTGTGTATATAAATAAAATATTACGTTTTATAGATATATAACATATATTGAACACCCTTTGTAGGAGATTTTTTTTTCCACTTCTTTCAAATTGAATACCCTTGGATAAATTCCTAGTTTCGTCACTGGGCAAAATGTTTACATGGTTAATTTTTATATATAATATATACGTAATAGATATTAAACCCTTAGTGAGAATTCTAGCTCTGTCACTTGCTACTGTCACTCGTGAATAACGATTGGTTCAAGTAGCTATAGAAAAAAAGTTGTGTTGTTAACATAAGTATACAATTTGTGCATAACTTGTAAGTACAACATTTGGTTTTCGAGGAGCAAATTTGACTCATTCCCCTGCCAAGTAATTGAAAGAGATTGTAAAGAGAAAATTTTCTCAATGCTACCAGTCTACCACCAACAAAATGGATTTTCATGCTACAAAACTCATTTTCATACTATCTCCATATATGAGATACCTTGTAGATACATGGTTGTGGTTGGTCTAGATAACATTTTTTTGTGACATTAGTTCTTGACATTTTGATAGAATTTTTTGTGGTTGGTCTAGATAACATTTTTTTGTGACATTTTGGTCTAGATAACATTTTTTTGTGACATTACTTCTTGACATTTTGATAGAATTCGCGTGCAGAAAACAACATATATAAACTGTTAAAACGAAAGAGAATACTTTGACAATAATTTATAACAGTTTGGAATTAAGCCTTAGTTGTTTGTTTGTACCGTGTCAATGAAGCATGATATTGTAGAGATAGGAAGTTGGCGAAGAGTACCACAAACAAAATATCAATAATAGATTACCAATATAGACATTGAACTATTAAGAAATAATAAATATTCCATTAAAAGAACTCGAAAGATACATCAATATGCTCTTTATCATCATACTATATTATATAAGTGTGAAGATTTTTAGGGAACGTTATTTTACTAAAATCGCCTTAAAAACTGAATGACCAAATAACCCTCTACCTTAAAATAATATTATTTTGATTTTATTTGACATACTGCTACGTGAACTTGTGAATTCAAAAATAAAGTTGGCCATTTAATTGGGAACCTATTAAATGGCAAATTATAGATGCAATTAACGTGCAAATATGTGAATTGAAAAATGAAGCTGGACATTTAATTAGTATCCTATTAAATGGTAAAACTGTGGTTGTTATGTGAATTTGTGAACGGATAAAATGCAAATTGAAATTGGCCATTTAATTTATTTATTTTGGGTAAGAATTGGCCATTTGATACTATTAAATGGTAGGGTATACCTATTGAACATGTGAATTGAAAAGCATTTTTTAGCACGACCAAAGCACTTTCACCTGCTGTGAATTGAATTGGAAAATGAAATTTGACATTTAATTGGGATATTATGAAACGGTACCTTTTCTTACAAATAATACCATGCTAGAAATATTTTTTCAGTTTTTTTTTTTCCATCTTCCACGGTAGATGTAATGCAGGTAGTCAGCACATTTCAGTTTTCTTTCTTTGATCTTCTATGATAATAGAAATATTTTTGCAGTCTTTTTACTAAAAGTTTAATTCACACTATAAAAGTGTAATTCACACTATAAAAGTGCACATCAATTATCTAACCACTGTATCAGCTGCAAAACGAGGGCATCATGTAGCTTTTCCCTTTGAACAAGATACCAAAAAATATAAGCAGCGAGAGATTTTGCAAGAGGTAAGACCCTTACAGCATTTCGTTCTTCCTTTTGAAACAGAAATAGTAACATATAGTCTTTTAATTTTGCATGTTGCCCAATATTCTCCCGTTTGCCATTTAGAACCTTTGGAAAAATAGAAATAATAACAATTTTAATAACCTAGACCTAGATCTTTGTGCAACACAAGTTCTTCATCAATCATGGGAATATAATTTCTTCACACAAAGAAATCCCCTCCAACAAACCAAAATCAGAATAGAGATTGGTTGGCCTAAGCCTCATCACAATACAGTCAAACTTAATATTGATGGTGCTTTCTTAAAAGCAGATTAGAGTGTAATAAGCGACTAAAATATGCAATTATAGCCTATCATCACTTTGCATGAAGGGATAGGAGGAGCCTTTAGAAATAACAACGGCATCTTCTTTGCTGGCAGAACTACTAGCACTAGAGAATGGTCTTAATCGGTCAAATGATTAATTGATTGATTAATCGGTCAAATGATTAATTGATTGATTAATTTTTGTTTGTTAATAGTAAATATTATCAGAAATGTTATCAAATACTAATACAAGATGTTCCTGTTCTGCCCGAAAAAAATCCAGAGAATGAACGCTTTCTCGTGATTGAGGCGTGGAAGCATTCTGATTTTCTATGCAAGAATTATGTTCTTAGCGGACTGGAGGACAATTTATATAATGTCTACAGTGGCGTGGAGACGTCAAAAGAATTGTGGACAGTACTTGAGAAGAAATACAAAACTGAAAATACCGGGTTGAAGAAATATAAATTGATCGAATTTTTGTACAATTTCTACAAAGCACTACTTTCATTCAACAAAGACTTCTTAATATGTATGCGGGTATAAAAAGGAGGCTAAAATTTCTTAAAAAGAAGGCAGAACCTTAAAATGTGAAACATTTACAAACATAGCCAATTTTGCTCAAATTTACATATAAATTATGTGTTGTTGATATATAAAAAGAAGAATTCTGTCAAGTTGAATACTTGATAAAGTATAAGAATTCAAAAGCTATTTTTCAGTATGATTTGAATAGGTTCACATTCATCAGCTTGAACATGTATTTTTTCCTTTTGAACTTCTATCGCACACTTATAATAATACTTTTAAAATGTTTGTATTAATCAGTATGAGATAAACGTGCAACGCACGTTTCCGAAAACTAGTAATAAACATAATAAGCATAATACTCGAATTGAAAAACTAAAATGCTAGGGTGTGTTTGGTATTTTCAAAAAATATTTTCTAGTTTTTTCATGTTTGGTTGGCTTAAGTGTTTTGGAAAATATTTTTCTCATGAACTCATTTTCCTTCAATTGGAGAAAAATATTTTCCCTATCAAGAGAAGAGAAAATATTTTCCAAAACTATTTTCCAACCTTCCCCCATTTCCTATCCCCACCGATCCACCCCCACACCCTACCCTACCCTCGCCCCACCCTAAATAGAAATATTATTAATAGTACTTTCTTTTCATGTTATAAATAGAGCATTTTTTTTTTCAACAAATGAGTATTTTCTTTTCACGATATAAAAATGTTTTTTTTTAATTTTAACAAAAAAAAATCTTTTCATGATGTTTAAACAAAATGATGTAGTAAAAAGTATTTTATTTCAACAAAAAGAGTATTTTCTTTTCATGACGTAGAAAAAATATTTTCTTTCGTTTCAACAAAATGCGTATTTTCTTTTCGTGATGTAGAAAAATTATTTTCTTTCATTTCAACAAAATGAGTACTTTATTTTCATAATTGTAGAAATAGTACTTTCTTTTTCAACCAAAAAAAGAATATTTTTTAAAAGTTACGGTGCACAAATATCAACTTTTTTTTTCGTAAAAAAGTAAAACAACACATCAGTACCTTTGGGTTTGTGTGAATTTTTAGAAGAATAATTAAATTCTTGAAGAAAATAGAGTCATGAAAATATTGAGTATTTGGCGCGGGGGGGGGGGGGGGAAGGAGGAGGGAGGGAGAGAGCACATGAAACATAGGGACTTGGGGCAAGGGGGTGAGGAGTGTAGTATAAAAAATTATTTACCTAAAAATATTTTCTGCACTCTAACCAAATACTAGAAAATATTTTCCGGAAAAAGGTTTGCACTTACTAACCAAACAAGAAAAAATAAGTGATAAAACTACTCATTTTCCTGAATATATTTTCTAAGAAAATAATTTTCATAGAAAACATTTTCCCTCGTACCAAACACACCCTATATGCTAGCATAATGAAAAACATTTAAACTTTGATTGAAATTTGAAAGTGATATAAAAAGTTTCTTGCCTTAAAATTAATGTTGTGATTTACTTCTAAAGCTCTTTATATAAGAAAGAAGAGTAATTTGAAAGATTCAAAAAAATCTGCTAGAAAGAGTCCTTGACGTCGTCAAAGTCACTAAAAGTGGAGAAGCAGAGCTGATAGAGATAGAACATTTTCTTGCCTTTATATAAACTAGTATTAGTACCCGCATAATGTGCGGATAATATTATGATCCTACTATATTCTATAAATTAAGAAGAATAAATTATATGAATAACTATTGGCATAAACCACTGTTTTAAAAGGCTTTTCTGGGATTCACCTCGGGGCTCGCCCCGGGGCGAGCCACTATCAAAACGCCTTGAGACTCATGTGTGAGGCTTAGTTCTCTGAGGCTTACGCCCCCAAACGCCCGACGGTGCGCCCTAAACACGCCTAACGCTCAAAGCTCGGGACTCGTCCAACAGTTCCTATATAAATCATGTGTTGAATTCACTAATTTGTATTGTTAACTCTCAAAATTATTTAACAAATGAATGATTAAAAGTATTTTTATCTCATAGAAATATGAAAATTGTGAATAACTCAAATAACAAAACATATTATTGCATACATATTTACTAATTGAGAACATCGTATGGGTGAATATTTCTTCTAAAAATAGATAACCAAAATTTGTATCTTTACATGATAGATCTTCATGTCTTAAATCTGTGTCTCTCAAAATTATCATACATTTTTTATTTTACTATTTAAAAATAATTTTATATTATTCATGAAGGAGTAATATTTTAAATTACGGTATTAAAAAATTTATTGTGTATTTACTTTTAAAGAGGTAATATATGCAGTTTGGTAATATTTTTTAAGAAATTATAATTTTTAATTGATTGAAAGTTAATAGGTTGGAGTTAATTTATATTTCATAGTAACTTTAACAGTAGTATTATTTATACTTGTAAAACATGCTAAATATTTTATTTTATATGAGTTTTTTTATTTATTTTTAGTTTTCTTGAATTTTTAATGCATCTTTTATATTTTATTGTGTTATAATACTATATTATTAATTCATAAATTTAAAAAATTAAAGATCCGTGGGGCTTACGCCCCATGTCTCGAGGCTTTCGCCTCGCCCCGTATTAAGTAAAACGCCCCGCCTCACGCCCTCGCCTTTTAAAGTACTGATTTATACTTGTAAAACATGCTAAATATTTTATTTTATATGAGTTTTTTTAATTTTTTTTAGTTTTCTTGAACTTTTAATGCATCTTTTATATTTTATTGTGTTATAATACTATATTATTAATTCATAAATTTAAAAAATTAAAGATCCGTGGGGCTTACGCCCCATGTCTCGAGGCTTTCGCCTCGCCCCGTATTAAGTAAAATGCCTCGCGTCACGCCCTCGCCTTTTAAAACACTGGAATAAACTTAACCCCATATATAGTCGGTGATACAAACAAATAAAAATACAATATGATTCAAAAATAAATACTCCTTTCCTTCAATTTACATAAAGTATTTTTCTTATTAGTCTATTCCAAAAGAATGACACATTTAACTTTAAATTTTTTATTTTACCCATTTTACCCGTAATGAGAAGCTCTTACACTCATACAACTATCACGGCCCCACAAAGCTTTTAGGACCACAAGTTTCAAAAGTTTTCTTTTTCGTTTTTAAACTTCATGCCAAGTCAAACAACAACAACAACCCAGTGAGATCCCACAAGTGGGGTATATGGAGGGCAGTGTGTATGCAGACCTTACCCCTACTCCGGAGGAATAGAGAGGCTATTACCGATAGACCCTCGGCACAAGAAGAAGGAAAGAGACAGTATATCAGTAACAACTAAATTCAAACAATCTCATCAAAATTGAAACTGGGTGAAATAATACTAAATAGTGTAATAACTAATAAAAATACATTTAGTAATATCTTAATTTAAATTATAAAAATATATTATATTATTATCTCAACATAATAATTTCTCACATCAACATCAACTTCTACCAACCTAAAATTTCACAATGATAAATTAATATATACACACATGATGATTTATTGACAACCAATATATTCTAACTTTTGGGAGTTACCAACATATAAAACAGTTGGATCGTAATTTGCTCAACAATTTTAATGTCACCTCAATTTTAACCACATAATTAAAGCTACTTTTTTTAACAATTTAAATGATACTTTTGGGATATAGTTAACATTAGTATATTATAATTAAATAAATGTTAAACTACTTTAAATATATTGTACTTCTTAAAATGAATTTTACCTTATGATTTTTGTAATTCACTTTATTTTGTGTAAATAGTAATCCCAAATAGTGCAATTATATTCCTGTATATGTTTACCCTATCCAAATCTATTTCATTCTAATTGACACATATATACCGATCCTATCGGTTGCTCAATCAATTGGCTCATACACTTTGAGAGACATAAATATCAACAACGGGCTAAAAAGTCATAGTCCATACCTGAGCCATTAGAGAAGAATCCATCCTCCCTTCTTATCTAATTTAGCATGGCAACTGCTAGCACTAATAGAAAAATAAAATATAAAAAGTGTATGTATTGCTTCCAATACCGTAATAAATTTGGATAATTAATTTTACCGTAAGGCAACATAATTGAGATTTAGTTCAGCCGATGTCTGAGTTGCTTCATAGTTTAAAATATTATCCCCACAAAAATGTATGTCATCAGTTCCTCTATTCTTGTGTAAAATTATGATTGATTAACTCCCTTCCAACATTATTGGAGTTGCTTTAATATTGATCGAATCGTACTGCATTTATGTAACGATTCTCTTTTTGAGAGTCATTTTAAAAGTATTCGACTCAAAACTATATACATCACACTGTTGACAATAAATTACGTCGAGAAAATAAAATCAAGACCGAAAAATATCGCAACAATCGTAGTATTTGATTTCGAATATTTGAGTGTTACAATCTCTATGAATCCTCTGATTCTTCTTTTCAGTAGCAAATAAATTCAAGGGCCTTTGAGCTTGATCTTGAATATGTACTTGTTGCCTTGAACGATGATCTTGTTCTTGAGCTTGAACTTGACCTTGATTTGTTCTTCGTTCTTGAACTTGAGCTTGATTTCTTCTTCGTTCTTGAGCTTGAACTTGATTTCTTCTTCGTTCTTGAGCTTGAACTTGATTTCTTGAACTTGAACTTGAAGCTTGAAACTTACGGAGGAATTTGTAGCGTTTGATCCACGAGCTCTTTCTTGCTTCTTGTTATAACTTCTGGTGGTTTTTCTGAGTTATGAACACCCCTATTTATAGTTGTGGAAGGAAGGAGTCATGGTAAAAACAAACTCTTTCCGACTAGCCAAATTGAAGTGTGACATGACCGCATTTGATTGGCCAGAACATGTCACTTGCACACGTGGCACGATTTTATTGGCCTTTCAGTGTGACTGGACATGCCTTGTCATTTTGACATGTGGCATGATCCTATTGGCTTTTCCGTTTGACTTGGCGCGCCACATCATTTGACACGTGGCACCAAACTGGGCCTCTAGAAAGATGATATTTTGGGCGTAATGAAGTGGGCTCATCACTTTAGCCCAATGAATTAAGACTTATTTATTTAACCCACTTGTATTGGACTTATATAATTAATTCAATTATATTAGCCCATAGTATTTATTTGGACTAATATATCTTGAATTTAAAATATAATTCAAATTATTTTATGGATTTAAAATTTATATGCCTATAAATACCCCTACTTCAAGTATTGTCGGAGCATAAACTTATTAACGACAAAGCCTTGAAGTGTCAGTGAAGCCCCAAACACAGGTGTCAAACTAGAGCTTCGAACGGGATAATTTCCACAACTAACTTGCACTTTGCCTTCACAGTATCAATGATAATTCATATTTGAATAAAACAAAACCATAATGATTGAAGTTTGTAGTAGTCTCATTACATTCACGTAATTACTGTCCAAAACAAATTTGTTGGCAATTTATATTCTTTGCAAAGTAGTCTTCTTCGTTTCTAATAAGATTCCTGGAGATAAACATGCGTACTCGATTTCCATATTGGAAATGAATTTCTGTTGCCGCCTTTACTAGTCAAATTCTTCTTCGAAGACACAAGCAGTAGCCGAATCCGACTCGAAAAACAATTGCAATATCCCACATCGTCAAATTTATTGTCCGATGCCTTCCCATATGTGTATATATAGACGTATGTTCTTCCCCTCTAAACATCAATTTGTAGTATTCGCAACCTCTATTGAGTCTAGTTTTGTGGACTCAAAAGCATTGACGTGAAGGTAACTTCTTCTTTTTTTCTTGTGCTTTCTTCTTTGTTGTCTTTTTTCCTTTTTTTGTAGAGAAAGCGAGAAAGATATGTTCTTGTTCAACAAGATGATCCACGCATGAAGAAGACAATCTTGGGGTGTGAGAGGATGAGTACTCATCCTTGTCCGAATATCGGAGAGATTACTCTCATGGCTCGACTATCGGCGTGGCCAACTTAAGGTGCAAAGGGACTTATATGTCCACCTTAAGATTGGAAGACTTATATGTCCACAGAATGTGGCTTGACTATCGGAGAGATTACTCTCAAAAACGGCCCGACTATCGGAAAGATTACTCTCAATGTGGTCTGACTATCAGAGAGATTACTCTCAATGTGGCTCGACTATCGATAAGGCCAACTTAAGGTGCAAATGGACTTATATGTCCACCCTAAGATTGGAAGACTTATATGTCCACAGAATGTGGCTTGACTATCGGAGAGATTACTCTTAAAATATCCACGGAATGTGGCTTGAATATTGGAGAGATTACTCTCAAAACGGCTCGACTATCGGAGAGATTACTCTCATTGTGGCCTGACTATCGGAGAGATTACTCTCAATGTGGCTCGACTATCGGCGAGGCCAACTTAAGGTGCAAACGGACTTATATGTCTACCCTAAGATTGGAAGACCTATATGTCCACAGAATGTGGCTTGACTATCGGAGAGATTACTCTCAAAATGTCCACTGAATGTAGCTTGACATTGGAGAGATTACTCTCAAAACGGCCCAACTATCGGAGAGATACTCTTATTGTGGCCTGACTATCGGAGAGATTACTCTCAATGTGGCTCGACTATCGGCGAGACTAACTTAAGGTGCAAAAGGACTTATATGTCCACCTTAAGATTGGAAAGTTATAAAGCTTCAACTCGAAGACGACATCGACTTGAACACTTGGAAAACTTTAAAGATTTGGCGGACTTTGCAGACTTCAACTTGAAGATTCGGAGGGCTTAAACAATTCAACTTTAAGACCGACGAATTTGAAGACTGAAACTTGCAGACCGACGAACTTGAAGACTTCAACTTTGAGACTTGGAGGGCCTAAATATTTCAACTTGAAGATCAGCGAATTTGAAGACTTCAACTTGAAGACCGACGGACTTGAAGACTTCAACTTTGTTAATTTCAAGAAAACTAGACTTTCAGATTTAGAACATATCCAAAATTCTCAATCAAACAACTTCAGAATCGTCCCAGATAATATTTTGAAATAAACTTTATATTGCACCACACCATCAATTCCAGGTTTGCGCAGTCTCACAGAAAATTCATATCTTGGTATGGAAGCCTCGATATCGGAAGATGTCTTACTTGCCATCAATCGAAATTTAAGAGCCATATTCTCACAAATATCTTGAGTTCAAGTCTCACTGAATTTGAAACGTTATGCCAAGCAATCCTTTCCTTATACTTGTGTTTCCTTTTGATGTCTCTCTTCTCTTCCCTTTTTTTAAGGCAGAGGGGAGACTTGGAGACCAACAAACTTGAAGGTTTGGCGAACCTGAAGACATAGAGAATCCCTGGACTTCAATGCAAATACTTGACATCCTCCTAAAATCGGCCCATCGAAGATATCAATTTACCATGGAGGGTTGCCCCCTTTAAATCAAATGAGGTCAAAGTTCAGTAGGAGGATGGCATTTCAGCTTGATCTTACATTCCTTCATACTTCATTCGAACAACAATTGGGGCAATATTTATCTTTGAACTTATGCGACTGAACTTAGAATGAAACTCTAAGCTGCCTACGTACTTCAGTGAAGAGGATCAAGTCATACCGTAGTTCTGACTGGGTAGTATTTTTTTTACGCCCTAACTTTTGCCTAGGCCGTCTCTTTCGAGATTTTTAACCTAGCAGACTTTTTTTTTGGGCCGTACACAGTTTATACTCTTGCGGGACAGGAGTGTGGCAACATGCAGTTTAGGCTCATGCGTCAAGGAGCATCATGACTTGCAGTTTAGGCTCGTACGTCGAGGAACATCATGACTTGTAGTTTAGGCTCGTATGTCGAGGAGTGTTGCAACTTCAAGGATAATACTTCTTCAAAAACTTGCCATTGATAGGTCCGATTCTCATACCATCTGCATCAACCTGTTTGTAAGCCCCACTTGAGTAAGCTTCTTGTACGACATATGGCCCATCCCATTTTGAAGTGAACTTCCCTACAGGTTTATGGGAAGTAATTATGGGTCTTCGTACGGCAAGGACTTGATCTCCTACTTGAAAGGATCTCGGGCGAACTCTTTTATTGAAGGCGCGAGATAATCGAGCTTGATAACATTCAAGACTCTATTGAGATTCCAATCTCTTTTCATCAAGAGCTTCCAACTCTTCTAATCGAAGTCGAGCATTTTCTTCATCAGTGATCCCTTCTTGAATAGCAGTCGTAATGAAAGTATTTGATGCTCAAGTGGCAAGACGACTTCGACTCCATAAACGAGTGAATAAGGAGTCGCCTGTGTTGGCGTGCGTTGAGTCATCCTATATGCCCATAGAGCTTCTTCCATACGGTCATTCCAATCTCGTTTGGATTTGGAGACGACTTTCTTTAACAAGTTGCATAGAGTCTTGTTGAATGCCTCAGCTAGACCATTGGCGCCAACATTGTACATCGAAGAGTTACGTTGCTTGAAGTCAAAGAGATCACAAATCTTGTTCATCAACCTATTATTTAATGGCTTTTCATTATCCGTTATTATGTAACGAGGAATGCCAAAGCGATAAATAATGTTACTCGGATGAAACTTGCAACATTTTCCTTCTTTACTTCTTTAAGAGCAACAACTTCAGCCCATTTCGAGAAGTAGTCAGTTGCAACCAAGATGTATAGGTGCCCACCAGAGGACTTTGGCATTGGTCCAACAACATCCAATCCCCAAGCGTCAAATGGCCAGGATGCAACAGTCGGGTGCAACACTTCAGGAGGTTGATGAATAAAATTCGTATGGAATTGACAAGCCTTGCATCTTTGAGCGTAGTCCAAGCAATCTTTTACCATCGTTGGCCAATAATATCCCATTCTTTTTATATGGAAGTGGAGCTTTGGTCCGGACTGGTGTGACCCACATACCCTAGAATGTTCCTCTTGCAAAGCTTGGAGAGCTTCTTCTTCTCCTAGGCATCGTAAGAGTACTCCCTCGAATGACCTTCTGTATAGAGTATCCTTGCAGTAAAGGAAGCGAGGTGCACGACGACGGATTTCAGTCCTTCTCCTCGGATTTTTTGGAAGTATCCCATAGCATAAGTAGTCGATAATGGGTTGTCGCCATTCTTTTTTCTCAACTTCAGAAACAACAACAAGATGCTTGAGTTCGTCTTCTTCACCTTCAGCCTCATTTGGCGGCGGTACTACCCATTTTTGGCAGATGGTAACTTGCGCTTGGTTAGGCAGGGCTAATGATGAAGCTAGAGCAGCTAAAGCATCAGCCCTCTTATTTTCTTTCCTTGGCACATGCTGAATAGTCACATCACCGAGCCACGCCATCAACTTTTTAGCGTAATCATGATATGGGCGTAGTTCAGGCTTCTTAACCTCGTAACTACCCAAAAGCTGATTGACCACTAGCTTGGAGTCACCAAAGACTTGCAATTGCAATTGCTTTATATCAAAAGCCATTTCGAGCCCAAGTATTATTGCTTGATACTCAGCAACATTGTTGGAACAAAGTTGTGTCAAGGTGAAGGAGTAGGGCAAGACTTCACTTTGGGGAGTGACAAATACTACGCCAGCCCCGGCTCCCCCACGATGCACAGCACCATCAAAGTACATCTTCCATGGAGGTTGAACTTCAACGACCATTGCGTCCTCATCAGTTAGCTTGCAGTCATAAGGTATCAGATGATCTGTCAAGAAGTCTGCCAATGCTTGTCCTTTTACAACCTTCTGAGGGATGTACAAAATCTCGAATTGTTGAAATTGGAGGTACCATCTTGCTAGTCGATCACTAAGACCAGGTTTTGACCTCACGAACTTGATGGGATTTGCTTTAGAAACAAGACGGACAACATGAGCCTGAAAGTAGTGCTTCACCTTTTGAATTGAGAAGACTAGCTCCAAATATAACTTTTCAATTTGCGAATAATTCAACTCGTTAGGTGTCATCATCCTGCTCAAGTAGTAAAGAGAGTTTTCTTTCCCTTCACTATTTTCTTGGGCCAACAGTGCTCCAACAGACCTTTCCTGTGCCGCAATATATAGTATCAATGGCTTTCTAGGTATAGGTGCTGCTAAAACTGGAGGCTTCATCAAGTAGGTTTTGATACTTTCGAAGGCATTGCTACAAGCTTGATCCCACTTGAAAGGAACGCCTTTCTTCATGAGGCAACTAAAAGGTTGGCACTGTAGACACCTGATTTTTGACCCTCCCCGAGAATTTTCACATTTTTAGCGTGAATATGTGAAATTGGGTCTAATATAGCCATTTTAACCATTTTTACTTTATTTCGTCGCAAAAGAAAAAATTACAAAAATATATATATAAATTTTTAGTTTATGTATTTCTCATAAACTTGAAAAAATACAAAAATTGTACTTTATTTTTGTACTTTATATAATTTCGAAAATTACCAAAAAAATATAGTTCTATTAATGTTTTATAGTCATTTTAATTTTGGAAAAGATACAAAAATATTACTTTATATCTTTATATAAAAAACGAAAATTACAAAAAATAGTTTTATTAATATTTTGTAGCTATTTTAATCTTGAAAAATATTAAAAAAGATATAGTTTTGTTTAAATATTAGTCTTATTTTGGTAGCTATTTCGCTTACGTAGGATTAGTCGAACAACGTCGTGTTCTTATTCTCGGGTCCGGGCAAAAGAATAATATTCGGGTTCAAACTACCCGGTTTTAGGCCTAATTTTCAGACCTAGCCCATAATAATCCGAGTCCACCACACATGGGGGACACGCGTGGGGAACACGGACGGAACACGACACATGGGGAACCCCACCACGCTTGGGGGACACAAGTCTTGAACCCCACCACGCGTGGGGCTCATTTTCCTTGGCAAGTGCTACAAATGCACGGGCAAAACAGAAGGCAAAGGGGGACTTTGGAAAAAAATTGGAACGAACAGATTTTGAAAGAAAAGGACACTGTTCCTTCATCTTCTTCCTTGGTTTTTTGAAGAGAAAACCTAAAAAAAAACTATTGTCCAAACACCTTCCCCATCACCCTCCCATCGTGGAACCTCCACTCCCTCATGTCGGACCCCAGCTCCTCGACCCTACGCCCAAACACCACGTCCAAACATCTACTCAAACCACCAGTCGCACCCTCCGTCGCAACCAGCTCCCCCCCCAACGCCTGAACCTAACAAAACCCTACCCCAAAACCACCTGCCGAGCCAAAAATTCAGCAACCCTCGTCGTCACCCCCCCTCGTCAGAACGTACGCAGCTGTTGCTGTGTTCTTCTACTCCGTCACTGCCCACACGACCACTCCTCCATTGAAGCCGATGACCACAACTGTTGTTGCTGCGTCATCAATGACCACGTCCGCCATTGCCGCCCGCTGCAAGCTCTAGCTCCACCCAAACTGAGCTGCTGCTGCATTCATCCAAAACCACCTAACGCCCAAACACCACAGTTCCGACAACCACCCAACCCAGCTCCTTCCATCGCGTCGTCACTGTCCCTCGACCCCTTCTGCTTCATCTTTTCGCACCGATCTGCTGCGTAGAGAAAAGTCAGTAGCACCGAACATGGCAGGTTGTTAGCACTTTCGGGCCGAGCTTTCAGTTTCCTGTGAGGTCGTTTTGTTCGTCGAGGTCCGGTACTTCGAGGTTGGTCGTTGAGGTCGATGTAGAGGTTTGGTCCATGGCTCTATGCGTTTTTGTTTATTCAGGTTAGTAAACCTTGATGTATTAGATAAAGAAACTTTACGTTAAATGTTCGAAGATGCAATATATAAATTGATATGATAATTTTCTGCTTATGTTTTCATCGTATGCATTTTTGCTCATTTTGCGTTATGTGATTCTTGTTTATTCGATGTCATTCAATTAAGTTGGACTAGTTGTTTTATGACACAAGTTTGACGTTAATTTGTTCGTCCTTTCCTTCGCTTAGTTCATTCGGACAAAAAAATTATTATTAGTACATGTTATTACTACTCCCGAAACACTCATTCGCTAAAACTCTTTTTATTAAACTTTTAACAAGTTATGAGATTTTAGTTGTAAAGAAGCTGTAAGGTTTAGTATGGTTAAAGGCATAAAAACGGCATCCTTTAAAAATAAAAAATAAAAAAATAAAAAAAATGAGCCGAGCCTCGCCAAATAAAAGGGACAAATTGCGGGGCCCTCACAAAAATATATGTATTAAACACTTAGATTCCGGGACGGGCCGTTTGGCAAATTTCACGGCCCTACCCAAAATAAATGATACGCTAGTCGCTTTAGGCGCGCCTTTAATAATTTAATTTTCTTAAACTCGGGTGCACATTTATGTGACCCAAATCCAAATCTCAACGGAATCGAAATGTGTCTCTAATCACGGGTATATTGATTATGGCGTGGCCCGAGATGCATTTCCATGATGTTGCAAATTCTTTAATAATAAATGAGACGAGCCTCGACAAACAAATGTACAAGTCGCGGGGCCCTCTAAATGTATATATTAAAATACTTAGAATTCGAGGACAGGCCGTTTAGCGAATTTTACGGCCTTCCCAAAATAATAACACGATAGTCGCTTTAGGCGCGTGTTTAATAATCTTACCTTCTTAAACTCGGGTGTGCATTTCATGCGACCCAAATCCAAATCCTAAAACATTGAATAAAAATATGTTCCGGATCGCGGGTGCATTTCATGTGACACAAGCCAAAGGCATGTTTTAAGCGATGTTCACATTCTTTTAAAATAATAATAACAAAGTGGCAAAAAGTTAAAATTGGCACATTGGTTCATAATTGGAATTTAAAATCAGATAAATAAGCCGAATCTAACAGTTGAGCGACCGTGCTAGAACCACGGAACTCGGGAATGCCTAACACCTTCTCCCGGGTTAACAGAATTCCTTATCCGGATTTCTGGTACGCAGACTGTAATGTGGAGTCATTCATTTCCTCGATTCGGGATTAAAATTGGTGACTTGGGACACCCTAAATCTCCCAAGTGGCGACTCTGAAATAATTAAACAAATCCCGTTTCGATTGTCCTTTAATTGGAAAAAACTCCCTTGTACCCCCGCGAGTGCGGAAAAAGGAGGTGTGACAGCTCTGGCGACTCTGCTGGGGATATGACCTAGAACCGCTGGTTCCGGATTAAGAATTCGAGCTTAAAATAATTGTTATTATTTGACTTTATTTATTATCTGATTTTTACGTGTTTGAGCCTAATGTGCTAAGTGTTGCTTTTACTGCTTTGATATTATTTGAACTGTACATATAAACTGTGCCGAAACCCTTCTCTTCTCTCTTGAGGAGCGCACGCTGGTCGTGGCTTCTTTCTGTTAGTGTCATATGCCAAAATAGAACGAGGATTCGGAGGAGTTGCAAAATCGGATGGCCTTTTGGTTACCGGTACACAGCTCCCATCCTTGGCTCGAGTTGTCCGCTCGGGTAAGCCAGGTCTAGAACAAATACCCAGGTTATGAACTTAGTATAACAAAGCCACATGCCGGATCCCTAGTAGGAACGTTTATTTGCATCATGTGCATTTGACTTAGGGGACTCAACACAGGGGTTGGGTCCGTCTAGGACAAGCAACCTGAAAATAATAGACCATCTTATGGCATCCTATGTGCTACATGTTGTATTTATTCAAGGGTGAATGTGTCATTTGGCGGACCAATGATATTTGCGGACAAATGACACTCCTTATCATGCTGATCACGTTAAATAAGAAAGTTGCACTACTTTTGATAAGCATGCTATTATGTTAATTAAGCACATGGGGAACATTGTGGAATTCAAGAAGCCTTGGTATTCCACATGTCCCCCACGCTTCATTTTTTTGGGAAAAGCACATGGAGAACATTTGTGGAATCCAAGGAGTCTTGGAATTCCCTATGTCCCCCATGCTTCACATGTTGGGAAAAGCACATGGGGAACATTTGCGAAATCCAAGATGTCTTGGAAATCCTTATGTTTCCCATGCCACATTTTTGAAAATAATAATAAATATAAAAACAAAGCATGAAAATTCAAAAGATTTTGTATGTTTTCATCATTTTCCATAGATTAAAAAAAATCGTGAAAAGGAGGAGAAAATAACAGTGTAGAGATATAACTACTTATTTTTAGAAAAAAAACCAATGTCCGAGTAGTATCGAAACTCTGCCGAAATTTTGAGAAAATGAAAAAAAAAAACGTCTTATTAGTTTGTTATATTAAAAGCAAAGGAAAAATAGAGGGAAAAAAATCATCATTGTTCTGTCTTGTTTTTTTTTTTCAAAAAATATAGAAAAGAAAATAGTTTGTTTTGCCATGAAAATGAAAATGAAAAAGAGTCTGGTTTTTAAAATGTTTTATTTTATTTTTGTTTGTCTATGAAAATGCCAAAAATAAAAATAAAAAGAGTCGGGCGTTGAACGTGATTTTATTATTTGTTCCAAAATGAATATATATATAATCCAAAAAAAATTCAAAATTCAAATTTTTTTAAGCATTTCTTTTATTAAAGGTAAAAATTCCAAAAACAAAATTTTTTTCTTTTTCTTTAGAATAAGAAAAACAAATGAAAAAAAAGAAGGAAATGTTTTATGTTTTACGTTAGTTAGTTTGTTTGTTATGAATGAAAAATAATAGTTTGTTTGTTTGTTATATAAAAAAAAGAAAAGAATATAAAATGGAAAATGGTCTTCTCAAAAATAGTTTATTTGCCCGAACTACGCGGGTTTGATTCTCACCGGATGTGAGATACGTAGGCAACCCTCATCGGGTCCAACCTCCTTTTGCTAAAAAAGCCAAAAACGAATAAGTAATAAAAAAAATATGTCATAAATAAGTCGGGTGATGTCCAACCCACCTTTTGCTAAAATAGCCAAAAACAAATTAAAAAAAAATGTCAAAATTTCAATTCTGTCATAAAGAATTCGGGTGATGCTGTTTTGTCAAAAATAGCCGAATGTTCCCGAAAGGGACGCCGGAAGGCTGACTTTGCATAAACAGTCACCTTCGGGTCATTTTTTTTTAAATTTTGGTCTAGTTGACCCACACCGCCTTAAAAATCTTTGTCCCCGAGGCGCTGAAGGGCCGTGTTTGCAACACCAGGTTTTATTGTAATTTGAAAAGAAAAAAAAAATAAAGAGTCAGCGGTCAAGTGAATACCGTCTTTTGTCAAAATAAGCCGAGCCAGCTTCGGCCGCGTCTTAAACCGTTCTTGCCGAAATAGCCTTAGAGTATCTTTCAGTTGTCGAAAGGTTATTTTTGTAAAAGAATGGACAAGTTTGTAAAGTGTCATAAAATAATCCTCTCCGGCCTCAAAATTCATTTGAGATTTGGAAGGGGCCACATTTGCAAAAAATAGCCGTTTGAGGTTATAAATCTTTTGACTAGAATATGTGGGTTGTTTGATTTTTGAGTTTGTTGGTCATCTTTCAACCTTTGAAACCCAGTTTGTTTTATTATGAAAATTGATAAAGAAAAAATGTGTCTCATTGTTGTTACCTTTCATTTGGTCCGAACTACGCAAGGTCTGATTTATGCGGGGTCATGATACGTAGGCAATCTCCATAAGATTCGACCACAACAACAAAAAATGGAAAAATCAAAAAAGGAAAAATGAAAAAAATCGAAAAAGAGAAAAGGAAAAAAAAATAAAAAATCGAAAGAAAAAGAAAATACAAAATAGAATAAAATACAGGGGTTCCCAAAGTACTTCAAAGGGGCAAATAAGCAAGCCGGGATGACGCATGTTGTTTGAAGCAAAGCATGTTAGAAACGGTTAACTGCCTAGGAGCATTGCATCCTCAATGTGTTGTTATCAAATCTGTTAAACTCTAAACGCTAACAAGTTTGTTGTTTTCCGAATCTCAAACAGTTAGTTGTTAAAGAATTCTGGCAACACACCCTTACCAAACTAGATCCAAAAGACCGATAACAACAAGCATGACTACTTCAGAGAATAGCACCGAGGAAGAAAGGCCGATGAGCCAGTTGTTAAAGGAAGCGATGGAAAAGATAGAAAGAATGGGACTAGAGATGAATGCAATGCAGCTAGCTCTAGCCAAAGCACAAAAGAGCCCTGAGCCACTAGGGCACGTGCCCGAATACCCCCACTCCGGCCCTTCAACAAGCCTCCCAAATCACCGTTGTCTTCAGGAGAGAAGCCCCCATGATTCCCAAGCTCCACCATCCCATCAACCTCTCCCAACACCAAATATTCCCACTTTTATGGGACCCACATCAGCCACTCTGCAAAGAACGACCAGTGAGCCATTGTTTCAGGCTCACGATACGCAATACTATCCCCCTAAGCCCACATTCCATGCCCCCGAACCACAGGCCTACAGGCCGCACTTGGAGGTACCGGCAGAGATTGAAAAGCCGGTTAAAACCCCCGAACAGGATGAGGTATTGAGGAAGTTCAAAAGCCTGGAGCAGTCATTCAGGAACCTGCACGGATTGGGCAACCAAGTCAGCGTAGCTTACAAAGATCTATGCCCTTTCCCGGACGTCCAACTCCCGGCTGGTTTCAAGATGCCTAAGTTCGATTTATATGAAGGGCACGGTGATCCCATGGCATATTTGCGGGGATTCTGTAGCAAAATGAGAGGGGCAGGTGGCAAAGATGAGCTGCTGATAGCTTATTTCGGCCAAAGTCTGAATGGATCGGCACTAGAATGGTATACCAGGCAGGATTCCAGCAGATGGTACACTTGGGATGATCTGGCGCAGGCTTTCGCAGGTCATTTTCAATACAATCTCGAGATAGTCCCTGACCGTCTCACATTGCTGAGGACTGGAAAGAAGCCTGGGGAAAGTTTTCGTGAGTTTGGTTTCCGCTGGAGAGAACAAGCGGCCAGAGTTGATCCTCCCATGAAAGAGGGAGAAATGGTGGACTACTTCTTGCAAACATTGGATCCAACTTACTTTGGTCACTTGGTGACAACGGTTGGGAAATCCTTCAATGAAGTGGTAAAGATAGGGGTCATGATAGAGGAGGGTCTAAGGTCTGACAAAATCCTAAATTACTCAGCGCTCAAGGCAAATGACCCAGGTTATTCAGAGCGGCGCGGGAGGTGCGCTCGAGGTCGCATCAGTCGAAGCAGGTACTGGGTCCAAATTCAGAGGTCCTTCCCCTTACTACCGGCCCAGGCCCAGTCATCCAAATTATCCACACACTCCATACAACCTTCCACAACCATACTACCCACCATCAGAGCCACTCTTTTTAGCCCATCATGCCCAAGCCTGCCCCCGAGCTCCATATAATCCGCCTCAATATTATCCTCCGAACAAGGTCCGGTCGCAGGGTCAACCATCAGGTCACCCCCGCTGGCGAGAACCAGCACCACGTAATGCATTCTGGCCTTCACAAAGTTTCCAAGCACCCAACGACCCTAGAAAACAGGGGCTTGGGGGAAAACAAAGGCAAGGAAACAATTTCACGCCAATTGGGGAGTCCTACGCAAGTTTGTTTGAAAAGCTAAAGCTTTCAGGACTGATTGAGCCGCTCCTTGGCTATACTCCAGATCCATATGCAAAAGGGTTCAATCCTGCTGTACGATGCATGTACCACTCTAATGTCCAAGGACATAGCATTGAAGACTGTCGTTCTTTGAAAAAGGAAATCGAAAGAATGATTCAGGAAGGGGCAATTGTGATCGACGACAGTGACAGGGAGCAGGCGAATCATCTTGAGAACTTGTTGATTGATGTTGATAATACTGAAGTTGGGGATGGTCTTGGCAATGTTGATATAGAGCTCAATGGCTAAAATGTCATGCTTTGCAGTTGGAAGATACTCCATTTTGGGTCAGCCGGAGATGCCGTGCTTGGATAGTTGGAAAGACACTCCATTTTGGGTCAACCGGAGAGGATCTTTGATGGTCTATTTTGTTGTCATTTCCGTTGTTCGGATTATTAGGATTGTAATTCGGATTTGTTTTGTGTCAATATCTTTCCGCTTATCTTTCCGTTTTGTCATAGCGGTTTGTTTAAGTTTTGTCCAAGTTGTTTAGGATTTTATTCCGGTTTGCTTTGTTTTTAAAACCATTTGTTCAGTCCAATGCAAAAAAATTTAGTCTTGGATTATTCCCAGTCATCTTTCTGTTTAGTCATTTTATCATTTTTATTCAATGCCGATTCTAGTGACATGACATATGCGCACAGTTTGGGCCTAGCATTTAAAGTTAATCATAAAACCACGAAAAGGTGATCAGACCATTTAAAGGAAATAAGAACGGTTTGAGATTATTCAGAGCCCGAGTCATGTGGAACTGGGGCAAGTGAAACACAAAGAAAAACCGTTAAAAGCAAGATTCGCCAAATTGGCATGAGGGCCGTTCAAGATAATGAGGGTGAGAGTGTCACCCAACGGTGCTTTTGAAATGACAAGGAAAAATAAAATGTTTAACATAATTGTCAAGTCCGGCACCATCGGAAGAGACTATAAATCTATGTTCAAATTGTGTTGTTTGCACTTGACATGTTTTGAAGACTGGAATGTCGAAGGCATTTTGTTCTGCTACCTAAACACTTTATCCTTCGTTAACCCCTTTTGAGCCTTATTGTTTTCTTTCGTACCCCTCGTTCGGAATCAGTAAAAACGATTAGAAAACGCAAGCATATGGCATGGAAAAAAAAAACAACAAAACGAAAAAAGAGAAAAATGAAGGAGGAAAAAAAAAAGAAAAGAAAAATGATAACAAAAAAAACAACAAAAGAAAGTCGGAATGAAAAGAGGAATTGGGAACTACATTTGACCTGATTCCTCAAAGAGGATACGTAGGCGCTTCACGGCTCGGTCATAGTTTTGAGAAATGAAAAAAAATCAATTAAAATATTCCCCAAGCAAGAAACTGGGGCAAAGGTTGCGTTTGTTGCAAATAAATCTAGTTCCGAAGGTTGTAATGAATAACCCAAAATCGATTCATTTTGAGCCTTTAATACCCTTTCTTTCTAGCCCTATCCAAAACCCACATTACGGTCCAAAGAAAGACCTTCTGATCAGTCTTCAAAAGATGCCAAGTCAAGACAAATGAAGAGTCTTACCGGCGAACATAACATTTTGTTCCATAGCAGAAAGGACTCTAATCTCCAACAGGAAGAGTCATACCAGCAATACCCCAAATCCCCAGCTGGAAAGTGATACAAATGAGAGAGTCTTATCGGTGAAAACCTTCACAGTCACCATAAAGCGATGAAAGCTGAGAGAAAAACCAAAATAAGAGAGGCTTGATAGTGAAAACCCTTCGGGCACTACAAGTCGAATAAGGTTGGGAATCAGATGGGGAATCGTCAAGGGAAGGTCTTGAAAGATGATTGACGGCAGAGGATAGGCCACATGTGCATGTCATGACCATTAGAGTCAGTATCTGCGTTTGATAGGCTTTTATTTATAGTTTCTTTTGTTAAAGAGTCATCTTTTTCCTTTGTCTTTTATTCGGTTCCCTTTTCGTTTATCTTTCTCTTTTCATAGAAACATCCCCCAGTAAGAGTCTGTTTGGTCAGAACCAGTGGGAAATGACTTCAAAATAGGCCATCAGCTTTCCAATTATGCAAGACGGGATCTGACTAGTACACCCAAGTGGTATAAGTCAGGAAGGAACATGCGCAAAACCCGTGTCAAGAAGGGTATCCCCATTAAGATAAGATTGATAAAAGGGATGGGCCAGTGTCAACAATTAACATCATCCCCAACAAGTTTTGATAGCATAATGGAACACAAAGCTGGCAAAGGAGAAAGAGGAAACCATCCCCAACAAGAGTGGCATGACCGCTTACCATGTTTTTAAACTGACAAATTTTTCTTTGATTTAGAAACAGGGAAAATGAACGTTATTGATGGCGGAAAGACAGGCCATAAATAAAATCATCAAACGGGGGTAGAAAATTTTCTCATTGTGAAAATTTTCTTGAAGGCATGTACCCATTTGGGGAAAAAGAAAGAGAAAGGGAGCTGATCTTTGAACCGGTGTTATCCCCAAGTTTTAATAAAGGAAGCTGAATCCCCAGCGGACCGAACAAAAAGATTGAAACTTGTGTTTGGAAAGGCAAATGGCCAGTGTCGCTCCCAGCAGGCTTCAGAAGAGTGGAGCACCAATTTTGAAGGAGTGAAAATCCCCCAACAGCGTTATCCCCAGCTCATAACATTTTATCCCCCGACAGGTAAGTAAATAATTCCTCAGCAGTGTTATCCCCGACAAGTTTTGAGGTAAGAAATTTTCAAGTTTTAATGGTATTTCGGGTTCATCCGCCGTCGAATAGGATATGTTGGGTTCATCCGCCCTCGAATAGGATATTTCGGGTTCATCCGCCCTCGAATAGGATATTTCGGGTTCATCCGCCCTCAAAACAGGATATGTCGGGTTCATCCGCCCTCAAAACAGGATATGCTGGGTTCATCCGCCCTCAAAATAGGATACGTCGGGTTCATCCGCCCTCGAATAGGATACGTCGGGTTCATCCGCCCTCGAATAGGATACGTCGGGTTCATCCGCCCTCGAATAGGATATGTCGAGTTCATCCGCCCTCAAAACAGGATATGTCGGGATCATCCGCCCTCAAAACAGGATATGTTGGGTTCATCCGGCCTCAAAACAGGATATGTTGGGATCATCCGCCCTCAAAACAGGATATTTTGGGTTCATCCGCCCTCAAAACAGGATATGCCGGGTTCATCCGCCCTCGAATAGGATATGTCGGGTTCATCCGCCCTCGAACAGGATATGTCGGGTTCATCCGCCCTCGAACAGGATAGTTCAGGTTCATTCGCCCTCGAATAGGATAATTCGGGTTCATCCGCCCTCAAATAGGATAGTCCGGGTTCATCCGCCCTCAAATAGGATATGTCGAGTTCATCCGCCCTCGAATAGGATTTTATTTTCAAAATTGTTATTGAAGACAGGCGCCCACCTGAATAACGAGAGGAATACATTCTGTCTTTTCATTTCTGTTCTAGGTCACCCACCAGTATAATGCGGGCATATCATTTTTCATATCTTTACTACCAGGCGCCCACCTGTATAACGAGAGGAATACATTTCAGTCTTTAAATTTCATAACAGGCGCCCACCTGAATAACGAGAGGAATACTTTATGTCTTAGTTTAGACAGGCGCCCACCTGAATAACGAGAGAAATACTTTTTGTCTGTGCATTTCATATTTTAGGCGCCCACCTGTATAACAAGGGAATACATTTTGTGTCTTTACCATTAGGCACCCACCTGTATACCAAGGGAATACATTCCACGTCTTTACCCATAGGAGATGCATTTTCCTCCTAAGTTTGTTTCAGTTTCACCCATAGGAGATGCATTTCCTCCTAAGTTTGTTTTAGTTTCACCCATAGGAGAGGCATTTCCTCCTAAGTTTAGTTTTACCCATAGGAGATGCATTTCCTCCTAAGTTTGTTTTTTACCCATAGGAGATGTATTTCCTCCTAAAGTTTATTTTTACCCATAGGAGATGGATTTCCTCCTAAGTTCATTTTATCCAATAGGAGACGCACTTCTTAAGCTTATTTCACCCAATAGGAGATGCACTTCCTAAGTTCAGTTGTACCAATAGGAGACGCACTTTCTAAGAAGTTTCACCAATAGGAGACGCACTTCCTAAGTTAAGTTTCACCAATAGGAGACACACTTCCTAAGATAAGTTTTACCAGTAGGAGACGCACTTCCTAAGTTAATTTCACCAATAGGAGACGCATTTCCTAAGATAAGTTTCACCAGTAGGAGACGCACTTCCCAAGTCAATAGGAGACACACTTCCTAAGTTAAGTTTCACCAATAGGAGACGCACTTCCTAAGTTTAGTTTCACCAATAGGAGACGCACTTCCTAAGTAAGTTTCACCAATAGGAGATGCACTTCCTAAAAATAATTTCACCAATAGAAGACGCACTTCCTAAGAATAGTTTCACCCAATAGGAGACGCACTTCCTAAGAATAATTTCACTAATAGGAGACGCACTTCCTAAGGAGACGCACTTCCTAAGATAAGATTCACCAAGAGGAGACGCATATCCTAAGTCAGTTTCACCAACAGGAGACGCACATCCTAAGATAAGTTTCACCAATAGGAGACGCACTTCCTAAAAATAATTTCACCAATAGGAGACGCACTTCCTAAGGAGACGCACTTCCTAAGAACAGTTTTTCCCAATATGAGACGCACTTCCTAAGTTTATTGTACCCATAGGAGACGCACTTCCTAAGTTTATTGTACCCAATAGGAGACGCACTTCCTTAAAGTTTAATTTTGCCCATAGGAGACGCATTTCCTAAGTTTACTTTTACCCCATAGGAGACACACTTCCTAAATTAAGATTTCACGCATAGGAGACGCACTTCCTAAATTATTTTCATTCATAGGAGACGCACTTCCTAGTTCAAAATCATTAAGGTTTCACCCATAGGAGACGCACTTCCTAAGACTATTTTACCCCTAGGAGACGCACTTCCTAAGTTTAATTTCATGCATAGGAAACACACTTCCTGAATTAAGTTTTCATTATTAGGAGACACACTTCCTAGTTTGGCTTTTTCAGGTTATACTTTATTTCAGGAGACGCACTTCCGGAATTGAGATTTCACCCTTAGGAGATGCACTTCCTAGTTTGATTCATTTTAAGTTCGACCATAGGAGACACAATTCCTAGTCCAGTTTTTGAAGTTTACCCGTAGGAGACGCACTTCCTAATCGAGATTTTATTCATAGGAGACGCACTTCCTAGTTCTAGTCACTGAAGTTTTCACCCTTAGGAGACGCAATTCCTAGTTTAGCTCATTCCGATTCAACCATAGAAGAAGCACTTTCTAGTTTGAGTCATTGAGGTTTTATTTTAGCAGACACATTTACTAGCAAGAGTTTTGGTTTTACAGGTAGGAGATGCATATCCTAGCCTAGTCTTTAGTTTACTCTCATCATTGCATCAATAGGGTAAGTGAGTTACAATTTTGCTAACGACTCACAAATCTTCCCAGTACAAACTGGGTTAGGAAATTTTGTTTGTTTTGTTTGTTTTGGTTGTCAGGGACCTGCTTGTAGAACGGAGTTTGTGGTATGTCGAAGATCGAAGAAGTCAGGAGTCCCCCTGTTAGAATAGAGGAACATTTTTCAAGATCAAGCAGTGACCCACTGGAAAGCAGAAGGTTACAACAGAAATCCCCAGCATTCAATCCAAGTTAGAAATAGTAGAAGCTCGCCTCAAGAATGCGAGTCAATAGTCTGGGATGATCAACAGAAGCTGGTCATAAAAACAAAAACAAGAAGAGAAAAAAAGGCAAGCATAGAAAAAAAAAGAGAAAAAAAAGAAAAAAGAAAAAGAACCCAAAATACGGAAGTGGAGAACAAATGTGGTCTGCTCAAGAACTAGCACCTACAACTAGCAAGTATCAAGGTTCAAATCCAAAGTCTGTATGAAGCACCATTCAAGACTCAAGACCAAGTTTCAGAAGACTTAAAGATAGGAATCCTTGTAACTAGTAGCTGATAGGCTTAGTTAGTCTTTTTCAGTTTTCATTTTTGTTGTAATGACAGGACCGCGGACCGGAACCTCAACGGAACGGCACCTCGATCGGCTCTTCACCTCGGTACACTTCACTATCTCTCTCATTTCCGAACTACACGTGGCCTGATTCCTGTATAACCAAGGATATGTAGGCAGCTCCGATACCAGGGCTCGGTCACATCCCCTTCCTTTCCTCAGTGTAGTCCCTCCAAATAATGGTCGGGTCAAAAACATGTCTAGTCATTCTTTGTCGGAAAACTCTTCGTGTTTCCAGTCAAAGAGGGGCAGCTGTAGACACCTGATTTTTGACCCTCCCCGAGAATTTTCACATTTTTAGCGTGAATATGTGAAATTGGGTCTAATATAGCCATTTTAACCATTTTTACTTTATTTCGTCGCAAAAGAAAAAATTACAAAAAATATATATATAAATTTTTAGTTTATGTATTTCTCATAAACTTGAAAAAATACAAAAATTGTACTTTATTTTTGTACTTTATATAATTTCAAAAATTACCAAAAAAATATAGTTCTATTAATGTTTTATAGTCATTTTAATTTTGGAAAAAATACAAAAATATTACTTTATATCATTATATAAAAAACGAAAATTACAAAAAATAGTTTTATTAATATTTTGTAGCTATTTTAATCTTGAAAAATATTAAAAAAGATATAGTTTTGTTTAAATATTAGTCTTATTTTGGTAGCTATTTCGCTTATGTAGGATTAGTCGAACAACGTCTTGTTCTTATTCTCGGGTCCGGGCAAAAGAATAATATTCAGGTTCAAACTACCCGGTTTTAGGCCTAATTTTCGAACCTAGTCCATAATAATCCGAGTCCACCACACATGGGGGACACACGTGGGGAACACGGACGGAACACGACACATGGGGAACCCCACCACGCGTGGGGGACACAAGTCTTGAACCCCACCACGCATGGGGCTCATTTTCCTTGGCAAGTGCTACAAATGCACGGGCAAAACAGAAGGCAAAGGGGGACTTTGGAAAAAAATTGGAACGAACAGATTTTGAAAGAAAAGGACACTGTTCCTTCATCTTCTTCCTTGGTTTTTTGAAGAGAAAACCTAAAAAAGAACTACTGTCCAAACACCTTCCCCATCACCCTCCCATCGTGGAACCTCCACTCCCTCACGTCGGACCCCAGCTCCTCGACCCTACGCCCAAACACCACGTCCAAACATCTACTCAAACCACCAGTCGCACCCCCCGTCGCAACCAGCTCCCCCCAACGCCTGAACCTAACCAAACCCTATCCCAAAACCACCTGCCGAGCCAAAAATCCAGCAACCTTCGTCGTCACCCCCCTCGTCGGAACGTAGGCAGCTGTTGCTGTGTTCTTCTACTCCGTCACTGCCCGCACGACCACTCCTCCATTGAAGCCGACGACCACAACTGTTGTTGCTGCGTCGTCAATGACCACGTCCGCCATTGCCGCCCGCTGCAAGCTCCAGCTCTACCCAAACTGAGCTGCTGCTGCATTCGTCCAAAACCACCTAACGCCCAAACACCACAGTTCCGACAACCACCCAACCCAGCTCCTTCCATCGCGTCGTCATTGTCCCTCGACCCCTTCTGCTTCATCTTTTCGCACTGATCTGCTGCGTCGAGAAAAGTCAGTAGCAGCGAACATGGGAGGTTGTTAGCACTTTCGGGCCGAGCTTTCAGTTTCCTGTGAGGTCGTTTTGTTCGTCGAGGTCCGGTACGTCGAGGTTGGTCGTTGAGGTCGATGTAGAGGTTTGGTCCATGGCTCTATGCGTTTCTGTTTATTCAGGTTAGTAAACCTCGATGTATTAGATAAAGAAACTTTACGTTAAATGTTCGAAGATGCAATATATAAATTGATATGATAATTTTCTGCTTATGTTTTCATCGTATGCATTTTTGCTCATTTTGCGTTATGTGATTCTTGTTTATTCGATGTCATTCAATTAAGTTGGACTAGTTGTTTTATGACACAAGTTTGACGTTAATTTGTTCGTCCTTTCCTTCGCTTAGTTCATTCGGACAAAAAAATTATTATTAGTACATGTTATTACTACTCCCGAAACACTCATTCACTAAAACTCTTTTTATTAAACTTCTAACAAGTTATGAGATTTTAGTTGTAAAGAAGCTGTAAGGTTTAGTATGGTTAAAGACATAAAAACGGCATCCTTTAAAAATAAAAAATAAATAAATAAAAAAATGAGCCGAGCCTCGCCAAATAAAAGAGACAAATTGCGGGGCCCTCACAAAAATATATGTATAAAACACTTAGATTCCGGGACAGGCCGTTTAGCAAATTTCACGGCCCTACCCAAAATAAATGATACGCTAGTCGCTTTAGGCGCGCCTTTAATAATTTAATTTTCTTAAACTCGGGTGCACATTTATGTGACCCAAATCCAAATCTCAACGGAATCGAAATGTGTCTCTAATCACGGGTATATTGATTATGGCGTGGCCCGAGATGCATTTCCATGACATTGCAAATTCTTTAATAATAAATGAGACGAGCCTCGACAAACAAATGTACAAGTCGCGGGGCCCTCTAAATGTATATATTAAAATACTTAGAATTCGAGGACAGGCCGTTTAGCGAATTTTACGGCCTTCCCAAAATAATAACACGATAGTCGCTTTAGGCGCGTGTTTAATAATCTTACCTTCTTAAACTCGGGTGTGCATTTCATGCGACCCAAATCCAAATCCTAAAACATTGAATAAAAATATGTTCCGGATCGCGGGTGCATTTCATGTAACGCAAGCCAAAGGCATGTTTTAAGCGATGTTCACATTCTTTTAAAATAATAATAACAATGTGGAAAAAAGTTAAAATTGGCACATTGGTTCATAATTGTATTTAAAATCAGATAAATAAGCCGAATATAACAGTTGAGCGACCGTGCTAGAACCACGGAACTCGGGAATGCCTAACACCTTCTCCCGGGTTAACAGAATTCCTTATCCGGATTTCTGGTACGCAGACTGTAATATGGAGTCATTCATTTCCTCGATTCGGGATTAAAATTGGTGACTTGGGACACCCTAAATCTCCCAAGTGGCGACTCTGAAATAATTAAACAAATCCCGTTTCGATTGTCCTTTAATTGGAAAAAACTCCCTTGTACCCCCGCGGGTGCGGAAAAAGGAGGTGTGACAGGCACCTCCCAGCCAGGTTTGATATGAATCTTCTAAGGTATGCTAGCTTTCCTTGTAGACTTTTCAATTCATGAATATCTCGAGGCTCAAGCATTTTCAAAATGGCATCCACTTTGGCTTGATCAATTTCGATCCCTCGATGTCGAACAATGAAACCAAGGAACTTTCCAGAAGTAACTCCAAAGGCACATTTCAACGGATTCATCCTAAGTTGGTACCTCCGGAGCAATTCAAATACCATCCTCAAGTCTTTCATGTGGTCTCCCTTCTCTCTTGATTTCACCACCAAGTCGTCAACATAGCATTCGACATTCTTGTGGAGAAGATCGTCAAAAATATTCTGCATATCCCTTTGGTAAGTAGCACCAGCATTCTTCAAGCCAAAAGGCATTACCTTGTAGCAATAAATACCCTTGGGGGTGCGGAACGCAGTAAGCTCTTCATCTT
The DNA here is from genome assembly GCF_000393655.2 of Nicotiana sylvestris. Lineage (NCBI taxonomy): Eukaryota > Viridiplantae > Streptophyta > Magnoliopsida > Solanales > Solanaceae > Nicotiana > Nicotiana sylvestris. The sequence goes on from NC_091058.1 coordinate 64,614,005, forward strand.
TTGGTGCCATGTGAATTTGGTTATAGCCCGACGAACCGTCCATGAAAGACATTGCCTCATAACCAGTAGTAGCATTGATCATCAGCTCTGGAATAGGAAGCGGGAATTCATCTTTGGGACATGCATTATTGAGGTCCCTGAAGTCAACGCATACTCAAATCTGACCATTCTTCTTCCTTACAGGGACAATACTTGAAACCCATGTTGGGTATTTAACTTCCCTAATAAATCCAGCTTCAATGAGTTTGTTAACTTCAGTTTCAATTAGGGGAACCAAGTCCAGCCTAAAACGCCTTTGAGCTTGTTTAATAGGGCGAGCACTATTTTTGATTGCAAGGTGATGGACTCCTACTTTCGGGTCCAATCCAGGCATCTCTTTGTAACTCCAAGCAAAGACATCCCTGAACTCTTTGAGTAACTCAATATAAGTGCTCTCTTCATTAGCTTCTAGTAAAACACTTAGATATGTGGGTCTTGGTTCTTCATCGGTGCCAAGGTTAACTTCTTTTAAGGCATCAATTGTCGTCTTCACTGCTTCTTCAAGTTCTTGTGGAGCATCTTTCGCATCTTCATCTTCTTGAGGGTCCCCATCATTGAAGGATATGTGATAACACGGTGAAACATCCTCCAATTCCGCATTATCTTCCATTGAAGATGGAATGCCATTCTCGACTTGTACAGTAACATGATACAAAGAACCCACACTTTCTTCGTCTTCATCATGTTTCTTAGTATAGACCACAATATATGACTTTACCTTCAGTACTTCTTTACATGAAACCACAAGCTTTGTTTGTCGCCTCATTCTAGAAGGAACCAAACTTTGGAAATCCTTAGAGATCTCCTGGATTTTGGGTGAAGCGGGTGTTCTTATGCTTTGAAAGTTTCTCCGGAACTTGTTCCCCTTCTTTAGTGGACCCAATCTTTCAAACACAGAGGTCCTCACAGATGATTTTCCAAGTTAATCAAAGACAGAAGGCTTGTTAGAAGCGGTTGATTCATCTTCTACAGTAATATAATTGTTGCTCGCCCTTCTTATTGAGATGCGCACTGGTGACGGTTGCTTGTATCCCAAACATTCACATGGATGCCTCGTTGCAGCTTCTGATGGGATCTTCCCTAACTTTGATGGCTCATTGGGATTGTATCCAGCTTTTGCAAATAGCTTGTAAGCGTTAGGGTCAAAACCTTCATCTGTTCACTTTATAGGGAGTGCCATATTCTGCAAACGATTTTGGGCTACAAACCTTGAAAGCGGCATTGAGGACGACTTTACTGCCTCAATTCGTTTAACCGGAAGAGTTAACTCCTTTAGCATGTTAGCTTGGCGATTAGATGGTTCACCTTCGTCTTTCTTCCTTTTAGGAACATATTAGAGCGCCAGACTTACTTTCTTTCCATAAGACGTAATATTCCTGTTGATACCCAATTTTTCCCTAAGTATTTTTTACACTCAAAATACTTTCAAAATAACATATATGTGCATACATAAGCATGCCCAAGTATTTTGGTATTTTTCCCAAATTTTTTAAGGATTTTTCAAAACCAATTTATTGTCTATTTTAGCAATGCAAAATCCAATAATTATTCCCAAAATTATCATTTTGGTGAATAATTTATTTATTTCTCATATTTATACCAAAATATAATTAAGGTGATTTTTACATATTTTTACAAATTTATTTGGTATTTTTAAAGCTAATTTGCATATAATTGTAATTATAGCCCATGTTTCGATTAATAGTATTTTTATAATTTCAAAATCAGTTCCAGTATTTTTGTATTACTAATGGTTTCAGTACTTTTAATTTTCTTTTAAAATCATTTCCATTATTTTTATAAAATTAAGAGGGAAAATTGGCTATTTAATACCTAACCTATTATTATTGCAATTTTAGCCCCAATTGTAACCCACCCCATCAGATTTTTAATTAACCCAATACCCAATCCAAATTCGCCCAGCCCAATCTCCGAATAACTCGGCCCAACTTCGATTTAATCTGAGCCGTTGATCAAATGAGATCAACGGCCCAGATTTCGTTTCCTTAATTAAATTCTAACTACCCCCCGACCCCTCATTTCATCGAGACCGGTCTCTCTCTCTACTTGGTCTCTTCCTCTCCTTCTTCTCTCTAGAACCTTCTGGTTCTTCTCCGATGGCCTTCACCATCTATCCGGCCACCTCCAGCCTCACCTCTTTCGACCACCAACCGCCGTGAAACCTTATCTCGCTGATTCCCTCTATCCTGGAGACCCCAGGAGCCTCCACCATACGAGATGGTCACTGAAAGCTTTGCCTGGTTTGTCTTCGGCCTTTCTCCGATGGGTTTTGGTCCGATTGTGCTATGAACACCATTATTGCTGAGTTTCACAGCCAGGTTTCTCCTACTTCTCACTGGTTTCTTATGAAACCCTAATCTCTACCCAGACCTCTTAAATCTATGTATTTTTTAAATGATTTTAACTCACACCTTTATGTTTTACACTACTCTCTACTCGATCTTTACGATTGCTCAAGTTTTAAACGTTTTGTTCCCTTTTTTCAAACTAGGGTTTCTGAACCCCTTTTCGAAATCACTTTATCTTCTGATTTTGAGTACTATATGTTTGTGTTTATATTATTTTCTTGTTTGTGTGATCTTCTGGGTTATTCTCCAAGTTCTATGCTTTAATTTTGTTGTTAGGGTTCCAACCTTCTACTGTTTCTGTGATTTCTTGCTTAGGGTTCTCTGATTTTCGTGCCTATTGTGTTTAATAGGTCTAATTATTCATTGTTTACCAAATATTCTACTGATTCTGTGCATCTCTTCGAATCCCTGATTTTGTATATGTTTTCCTTAGAAGTTTTTCACTAATTTTGAATCACTTCCTTATTTGTGAGATGCTTTCCTTACTTAGAACTAATTCCTTGTGATTTTAGTCTCATCCGTGATTCTTTGACTAATTTTCAGAGTTAATTTATATTTTTACCATATTTATGCGCATAAACATACTTTTAAATATTCAGTATATATTTTCCTTACTTGAAATATTACGTATTTGGCCCTTATTACATGTTACATGCTTTACTACTCCTATTATGGTAGATTCAGTAGTCTAAGTGATTCTTTCCTTATCTGATATAACTTGTACCCATTCGAATCATGACTCCCTAATTAAAAGGAGTTTGGTCCTGTGATTAATTCCAATTGATATTGCTTCTATAATTGTGTACTTGTTACCCTATTCTTTACTTGTTTTCAAAACTATAAATACTTTACCCTCTGTTTAGCATAATAGACGAACAACCACACTGTTCTGAACCCTCTCTTACACACACAAGCATACTCACTGTTCTCTCTTACTTTCCTACACATTCTCGCTCGCTTCTCTTATTGACTACTAGTTACCTAGTCGGCTAAAAGTCAAGACTGAGTAACTTGTTACTCTATTGTTTTATTGCTCTATACATTGCTTCTTTCTTGGTCTGCACACTACTGCTCTACTTCCCTGCACACTACTGCCCTATTATCCCACTCTTGACTGGTATGTCTGCTATTTGATTTACAGCTTCCAAAACAACATGCTTTTATGCATATTGCACTTTCTCTTATTTCTTTTATGCTTCTACTTATGGTTCTGTTGTTTTCTTTGCAATTATCGTGCCTCTTTGCTAGTTCATTGTTGTGATTACCTTCCCTTAATTCAGCATGTCTACTGCTTCCCTTACTTGTTTAATACAGTTCTTCCTTACCCCCTAACCCCAGTACATTATTAGCATGTATTCACGACCCTTCCTAGCTACTAAATAATCCTGAACCTCTTCCATGAGCACTTTGGGATGAAATGTGTTGTGACTGTTTAAGTTCCGAAATGTTTTCTCTGATGTCTACGTATGTGCAACTATGCTCTTACATGTGAACTACTTGTCCCCATTTCCCCTTTCCCCTGTTTGTGTTTGCTTCCCTGAACTATGTGTTATATTCTAGTTCTGAGATTGTCCTACTTACCTTCTTACAAAACTGTCACACTCTTCTATTGTTTTTCTTTCAAGAACTAATTCTATATGGATCATTTTTAATTTGTTTTTTTTGTTCAACTCAATTTCCTTAAAACTATATCACACACTCTCACTACTCTTAGAGATTAGGTTCTACCCCTTTCGTGTAAGCATTGCTTTGGGTACCTCTGAGTACTCACTGAACTTTGATGCACAAGGCTAGTAATTCCACATTGCACTTGTTCAACATTTTTTGGTAAATGTTTGGGTGCTGGTATTGGCCAGGGACCCAATGGGGCCTTAGGAAGCTTTGCCGCGCCCAGACCATGGAAAAGGCTATGAAACTCGAAAGGAGTGAGGTTGGAATATTGGGCCTGGCTGAAGGCTCCCTATAGAATAACTTCTTATTTTTTATTCTTTATTACTGTAATTCGGATATCCTTGGTTTGTAATAATTTGTAAACGAATGATTTGGGTCTAATAGTGAATATGGGAGGGGTTATGCACGATTAGTTCAAGTAATGGGTAGATAACATGCTTATAGGACTTTATTTACCTACTTGCGCAATAGATATCGTGTATAGGACATGCATCTCACATATTAGTAATCCTGTTTTAGGATCTTTACTTTCAGTTTGTTATTATACTCATTTCGTAATCACGATCAGTTAATAACCAACAAGTAACTATTATAAAATTACTGTTGCATTCTCATTAGCATTTAGAGACCATGTTTTAGGAGCTTCTATGTGCATTAGACATCTTGTTACTTAGGGTTTTTATTTTTTCTGAGTTGCAATTGTTGAACACCTCACTTGTATGTTTAATCTAATAATACAAGTTTGGTTAACTGCGTCCTTTTAAAACTGGAATTAATATGCATGTTCACCCCCTTTAAGGTAATTAGGCAACGCATACGACGCCTAGACAAACTTTAGGCCTAATAAGAATCGATTAATCATGTTTTATCGGTTTAAGACCAATTAGCCTCTTATAATTTTGAACTCTGCTGCTCCCATTCTTGCTGAAGTTCACTCTATTTTTTTTAAAAAACTCCTGCTCTATCTGGAAACAAAATCTTGAAATTGTGCATCTATTTACTCTCACTGATTTTCTGATTCTTGTTCTATTATGTTTTCAAACTACTGGGTTACCATTCTCTGCCCAGAATCGTGCTATTTTGAATACTTGTCCAGCACCTCGTTAAGCTACTGTCACTACTTGATTTTCAAAAACCATGCTTTAACGATTTTTTTGTCTGTCGCTAAACTCAACTGCTGTTATCTATTCCTGTTTTCTGAAAACTCCTATCTTTGAGACCTTAAATGTGTTTGAGACGTGCTGATTACATGTTTACTTGTGAAGGAATCTGTGAGCTTTTTATTTGCCTTTGTGTTCCCTTTATGTGTAGTCCTACTTGTTATGTATGTCGCTTAGCATTTTGTCCTTTAAACCTAAGGGTTCAGCCTAGTCCTTACCTTGTAGGAATAGTGATCCTAAATACCCTCTAGGACTTATAGTATGGGATGGGTAATAGCACGCAATAAGCTTTCGTGACCAAATCACGCGTTTTAAATAAACTTTACGAGATGGGAAAGGTAGAATATGGAGATGATGACCGATGCGCTAATATCTCATGTAGCCCCTCTTCTGAGGAGTGATTACTGGGTATTTCATTGATGTGATCCATATTGTTCACAAACCTAGGACCCCCTCCCCTTTGTTTTTTTTAGAACTTGTCTAAAATCATTTCTTCAAATTTCTGCCTTCTTTATTTTCTAACTTTCAACCTACTTGCAAAACGTATTTGAGAAGCCCTCCTTATTTGAGACTTGATTGTTTACTTGTAAAGTCACAATTGTAACATGGCCGGGACCACACTAGTGGATCTTGAGGGGTGCCTAACACCTTCCCATCGATATGATTTCTAGCCCTTACCCTAATCTCTGGTCTCTTCATCTTAAACTCTTCTAAAAAGTGACCTAATGCACTATAATCATTAGGTGACGACTCTTCAACTTCTAAACCCAATTCTCGAAAGGGAATAGAGTTATCCTCCCAATGTCGTATACCCAATTTCGACCCATAGAAAAAGGGGGCGTCGATAGCATGGCGACTCTGTTGGGGAACTTCTTTAGGCTTTTACCATTGCATGTTGCTTGTGACTTTACCATCTCATTAATTGCTTTATTTACTGTCTTTTATTCTTTCACTACGAAATTGACTTGGCTCTTCATGTCTTTTCTTTCCTTTAACTGCTTTCCTTTACTGCTTTATTTCAATACTGTTGTAATTACTGCAATTATTGTAATCATTTATCTTATGAACGTGGAAATACATGTCAATTTGTTTCATTCTTGTAAACTGCATCTTCAACATCATATTCCACTCGTGCCAAACAAATACCATAGCAATGCTTATAATGAGTGGTTGCGCTCTTCCAATATTATCACCCTTTAAATTCGGCAAAGGCATATTTGCGGTAAAACCAGTCGATCAGTGGTGCAGTCGACGGTTCTGTGCCTTTCCCTCTTGAGTTGCCCGCTCAAGGGTACATGTCTAATACCCCAATAGAAACCTTACTCTATTCAATTGTACATGCATCATGGTCAAACCTAGCCGAGTCAGTTATGTTGTCCGCATAATGACTCATTAAGATAGCCTTGTCCAAAGTCCATCGGGTTTCCCTGAAACCCAAACGGACACATACATGTTCTATGCATTCATTTGGAGAACTAAATGCTTGCTATGCTAATTATTGGTTTAAATAGTCGAGTTTGGCGGGGTAAGGGTCTAACATTCTGTTTTGCAGAAAATGAGGCACGAAGTCCCCAGATTTGGCATGGTAACCAACATTTATCCAAGGCTGCTAAATTGGTGGAAAGACCTTAACTCCAGTGATTAGACACTCGTCCGCAAATACTTAGGGAATCTGCCGTCTCTTCTAGAAATCCAGCCTGACAACAAAATCATAGAGGCTACAACTCTGTTCTGGGATAGTGACAGGTCCGTGTTCCGCTTCGGGGACCTTGAAATAACTCCTTTGCTCGAAGAAATAGGAGGTTTAGCTGGTATTCCTTGGGAGACTTCGGGTTTGCTTATGCCAGAGAATCGCAAGGGTAGGGGTTTCCTTAAGATGATGGGACTGAAGAAGAATCCAGACTTGACCTATTTGAAAGACTCCTACATCCCATTCGACTATCTGTAAGAGAGGTACGGCCATAACAAGTCATACAACACCTACTCAGACGAATTTGCCCTCACCTCACTAGGGCATTTCACAGAAGGGTCTTCGTATTCATGTTTTGTTTCCTGGGGATGATAGTGTTCCCTATGAAGAAAGCTAGGATCCACACCAGACTGGCCATGGTAACCAAGACTCTGATGGAAGGAATTTACGGACAACCTTTCAGTATAGTGCCCATGATCGTTGCTGAGATATACCGGGCCCTGGACAACTGTCAGTGAAAGGCCATTCATTTTGAGGGATGCAATTTATTACTTCAACTCTGGCTCATGGAGCACCTTTAGAAAGGAGAATACCGGCAAGAGATCTTACGCAGAGACTGGGATGATCACATTGCCTTCCACCAGCCAAGGCGTATGAATTATATGCCTAACATGTTCGCTCAGCCAGAGGACGCTGGAGGATGGGTGGAGTTATTTGAGAATCTAAAAGAAAATCAGGTACATTGGATGGTCGAGTGGTTCCCTACGGAAGAATTCATTGTTCGATCCCGAGACGCACCATTTCTCATACTCATTGGTCTAAGAGGAACTTATCCCTACGTTCCCCTCCGGGCCATGGGGCAGGCTGGAAGAAAGCAAATAATACCAAGGGTCGACAAAATGAGTCACTTCAGGGCTGATTTCCAGGACGATGATAGCCCTCACAAATGCTAAGTTCAGCACATGTGGCATTGCAAGCTCGTTTTGGGGAGAGAATCTATTAAGCCAGACAGGTATCACGCCGGTTGTGTGCCGCACTATTCAGGTTGGTTGGAAGATGATCACAATGGTTTGGGTCAGCCCGGGTTCATCCGAGGTCACAGGGTCATCGACGAGAAAGCTGAAGCGCGGGTTAAGTACAATCAACTGCGCAAGAGAATTCGAGAGTGTGAAAGCGAGCATCGGGAAATACAAGAACCATCAGAAGTTGATCGAGGAATGGAAAGATATGGATGTTAGCGCCAACAAGCGACTAGGGTATTTGGAGCGGGGTCTAGTAGAGCTAGAAGGAAAGTTCATCAAGAGGATTGAAGACTGTCAAAACACTGAAGGGAATGCAGACGGACATTTGGCCCGAGCTTATCTGCTGCTAGGACTACGCGAGTTGGTGAAGCTGTTCGAGGGAGACAAAGATGCCGAATTTGGGGAAGGTCCTTCTGGGACCAAGTAGTTAGGAGTCTTTCATTTTGCTTTAATGATGTAATAATGCCAATGGCCACTAGTGATATTTTACTTTCCGTTATTTAGTGTTGTTTTGGATTCATCTTATTTTTATCAATAAAATGAGTCATTTAGCATTAGAAGTTCTCCAAATTAATTTGTCGCTAGGCCTACCTCGGGCACAACGAGACACCCAAATTAGGACGAGATTTATATTCTTGCACAATGTGTTTAAATACTGCAACATTTTTCCTCATAATCCGCACTAACTTGTTACCTTGTTTTTTTTTCTTTTATTTTTTATTCCCCTCCCCAAAGGTTAGTTCGTGTATTCTGGCACCATCATCATACAGTACAAGATCCAAGGGTCCTCCACCTCCTCCTCCTCCGAGTCCTATCCGGAACAAGAACAAATGCAGGATGGGAGATTCAAGCGCCAGAAAGGAAATTGAAAGAATTGAGATTCCTCAAGATACCCCGGTTACTAAGGAAACTGCTGCCCAACTTGAGCAGAAAGTATTGAAGTTTCGAAAAGAACTGGATCAAGTTCGGAACTTGGCAAATTTATCATTCTCTCTCACCGCTCCTGATGTCAACTTTCCAAATGCTCAAAATCCCGCACCTCCACAGAACACCCGACAACCACAGATGCAACCCACTCATGCTCAACACTGCAACACATGCCACACTCCAAACAACACTCCACTACTCATTCCTGAACCACTAAACACCACAAACGACCACCTCCACAACACTCCCATCTACGTAGATACCGTACCCCATTACACTCAACCAATCTCAAGTACACCTAAGTCTGATGACAAGGACTCTCTTATCAGAAACTTAGTAGCAGAACTCAAGAAGTTGACCAGCCGAGTCCAGGGCATGGAAGGAAACAAAGGTATAGAGGGGCTGAATTATGAAGACCTCTGCATTCAGCCAGATGTTGAACTTCCGGAGGAGTACAAACCTCCCAAGTTTGAAATGTTCGATGGCACGGGAGATCCCAGAGTCCATTTGAGGACGTATTGTGATAAGCTAGTCGGAGTCGGAAGGAATGAAAAAATCCGTATGAAACTCTTCATGAGAAGTCTGAAGGGGGATGCTTTATCCTGGTACATCAGTCAGGACCCCAAGAAATGGACAAGATGGGTATGCATGGCATCAGATTTCATGGATAGGTTCCGATTCAATACAGAGAATGCACCGGATGTATTCTACATCCAGAATTTGAAAAAGAAGCCTACCGAGACATTCCGCGAGTATGCTACGCGTTGGAGATCAAAGGCTGCTAAGGTCAGACCGGCCTTAGAAGAGGAACAGATGAACAGATTCTTCGTCCGGGCTCAGGATCCACAATATTATAAGAGGTTGATGCTAATCGAGGGCCAGAAATTCTCCGATATCATCAAGCTGGGAGAAAGAATTGAGGAAGGCATTAAGAATGGTATGGTTACTAATCTTGAAGCATTGTAGGCCACCAACAAGGCTTTACAGTCTGGTGGCATGTCCAAGAAGAAGGATGTGAGTTTCGTGATGGTCACACAGGGAACCAAATCACCACTAAAATACCACACTTACCCGTCACCTCCACTTACATATCAGCCCATCCCAAATTACCAAGCACCCGTACTCTCTTACCAAAATCCACCACCTGTTTACCAATCATCTCCACTTACCGCATATCAACCCACTTCACCCAGATACTCTCAACCTGCACCTGTTTACCAAGCTTATAATGCCCAACCCTCTCACTACCAATCACCTCCCACTCGCCAAAATTTCCCTAGACCCAGACCAAATTTTGACCGCAGACCTCCCAGACAATATACAGCCATCGCTGAGCCAATTGACCAGCTGTATGAGAAACTTAAAGTTGCTGGTTATGTCTTCCCTATCCCTGCCATAACTTTAGAAAATCCTTCCCAGTGGGTCAACCCTAATAAGACCTGTGCGTACCACTCCGACATGAAGGGACATACCATTGACGAGTGCCGCTCGTTGAAGGACAAGATTCAAACTCTGATCGATAATAAGGTTATCATAGCAAAGGAGCTTGCTCCTAATGTCCGCAACAACACTCTGCCTGACCACAACGGTGGAGACATTCACATGATCGAGATCGAAGATGACGGGGACCCCAAGGGGTCGATAGGATTGATTGCTAAGGATGATGAGCCAAAGAAACCGGTAGTCACACTTAACCCGATTGTTGTGCAGAATCAGCCCTCCAGGGGCGATGAAGTAAACATGTCTATACCTCTCGAATTTGAAGCACCTTCTTCTGCGAAGGTGGCTAGGCCAATTGAGGTTGAGTTTGGGGCTCCAAAATCACCTGTACCCTTTGAAGTTGTTGTATTACCACCGAGGGTACCCATTCCTATAGCAATGTCAGACATAACACCATTCCACTCAAATGCCATACCATGGGATTACACAACTGAAGCTAGGAGGAAAGGGAAGACCAAGACGGGAGAAGAAATTGCTGCGCAGGGTATGACCAGAACAGGCAGGGTTTACACTCTAGAGCACCTAGCCGAGTCCAGTAAGCAAGCCTCTGGACGGACTATTGAAACTGGGCCAGATGATCTTTGGAGGAAATACAAGATAAGGAGTATTCGGTCGTTGAGCAGTTGAACAAAACACCAGCACAGATCTCCATCCTAGCTCTTCTACAGAGTTCTGACGCACACAAAAATGCCTTGATGAAGATATTGAGCGAAGCTTATGTGCCCAGCAACATAACTGGAGGTGAAATGGAAAATATGGTTGGACAAATACTGGAAAGCCACAAAATCACCTTCCACGAAGATGAGCTGCCACCGGAAGGACTGAGTCACAACAAAGCCCTGCACATCACCGTGCAATGCGAGAATTACTTCATCACTAGAGTCCTGATCGACGGAGGATCCAACCTCAACATCTGACCGCTGATCACTCTCAGAACATTGGGAAAGAGCCTGCACAAGATCAAAGATGGAGCCATCAATGTCAAAGCCTTCGATGGATCCCAAAGGTCCACTATCGGAGAGATCAGCCTATGCTTGCAAATGGGGCCAACCTGGTTCGACGTTGACTTTCAGGTGATACATATCCCAGCATCCTACAATTTGCTGTTGGGACAACCATTAATCCACGCCGCTGGAGCTGTAGCATCGACCCTGCATCAACCAGTGAAGTTCGAATGGAATCACCAAGAGGTGATTATTCATGGCGATGATAGCAACCCCATATATAGTTGCCAGACCATCCCGATGCTTGGAGGCAAAAGGAGAATAGGCGGAGAAACATACCACCACATTGAAAGAGTCAACGCTGTAGACAAAGATAAATGGTGGGATAACAAGATTGAAAGTATCCTGAATTGGTGTGGATGCGAACCTAGAAAGGGACTCGGCAAAGACCTCCAGGGAATCGCCAAACCCATCAAGCTGAAGAAACATGGTACTACATTTGATTTGGGGTATGAGTACACTTAGGAGGAGTTCAATCACTGGTCGCCACCATAGCGCGGTCCCTACTACCCACTGGAGCGTCTGATACCTCACCTGGAGCAGACTTTCCAGCCGGCAGATACTATATATAGGTCGGAGGAAGATGAAGCAGTTGCAGTTGTGTAGAATCTGTTCGTGGAGGATGATGATATGGACTGCTGTGTTATTTTTGAGGAGGAAGGGGAGGAAGGCCCTTCTATATGAGTTGTGAACCGAGGAGAGCGCCTCAGCAATTGGTCAACCAGAACCACCAGGGCCCGGAAAGCTTCGGGGTAGAAAGGCTAAACAAAAGCACCATGCATCACATTTTTACTTTTTACTAGCTGATTTCATTTCCGCATTGTCTTTAATTTTGAAAAGATCTCTGATATTCAAAACATTATGAATTCAATCGAAAGCATTTCAGTTTATTATATATCTCGCTCTTATTATTTTTTCTATCATTCACTTTATTTTACACAACATTACCATTACTTGCCTTGACGATGAACCAGCGATTGTGACTTGCAATGAGACAACGCAACAAACAGATATAGATTCAGAAGAGGATGATATACCAGAAGAGGCCGTCAGAGAGGTTGAGAATTTTGAGAATAGGCCTAAGTCTAACTTGGACGAAACTGAGGTCGTTAATCTGGGAGATACAGAGAATGTCAAAGAAATGAGCATCAGTGTTCACCTGTCACCATCAGAAAAGAAAGAGTACACGAAATTCCTAAAGGAATATGAAGACATATTCGCCTGGTCGTATGATGATATGACTGGTCTCAGTACGTCCATTGTAGCTCACAAACTGGCAACAGATCCAACATGTCCGCTGGTAAAGCAGAAGCTTAGGAAATTCAAACCCGACATGAGTTTGAAAATCAAAGAAGAGGTTACCAAGCAAGTCAAAGCCAAGGTTCTCAGGGTATTAGAGTATCCGACATGGTTAGCCAACATCATGCCAGTGCCAAAAAGGATGGGAAAGTTAGAGTTTGTGTTGACTACCGGGATCTTAACCGGGCCAGTCCTAAAGACAATCCCTTGCCGAACATACACATTCTTATCGACAACTGCGCCAAGAATGAGTTGTAGTCTTTTGTTGATTGTTTCGCTGGGTATCATCAGATATGGATGGACGAGGAAGATGCAGAGAAAACGGCTTTCATCACGCCATTGGGAATGTACTGTTACAAAATGATGCCATTCGATTTGAAGAATGTTGGTGCTACCTACATGAGAGCCATGACTACCATCTTTCATGACATGATACACAAGGAGATCGAGGTATATGTGGACGATGTCATCATCAAATCCAAGAAAGTCATGGATCACATGGAAGACCTAAGAAAGTTCTTCAATAGACTGAGGAGGTACAATCTGAAATTGAATCCCGCCAAGTGTGCATTCGGGGTTCCTGCTGGAAAATTATTGGGTTTCATCGTGAGTCGTCGAGGAATAGAATTAGATCCATCAAAGATCAAAGCTATCCAAGAATTACCGCCGCCAAAGAACAAGAAGGACGTGATGAGTTTCCTGGGGAGACTCAACTATATCAGCCGTTTCATAGCTCAGTCCACTGTCATTTGTGAACCTATCTTCAAAATGTTGAAAAAGGATGCTGCTACCAAGTGGACTGATGATTGTCAGAAAGCCTTCGATAGAATCAAGGAATACCTGTCAACACCACCAGTCTTGGTTCCGCCTGAGCCAGGAAGACCCCTATTGCTTTACCTTGCGGTATTGGATGGAGCATTCGGTTGTGTTCTGGGACAACATGATGAAATAGGGAGAAAGGAGCAGACCATCTACTATCTCAGTAAGAAGTTCACACCGTACGAGTCCCGGTATTCTCTTTTAGAACGCACTTGTTGTGCTCTGACTTGGGTCGCGCAGAAGTTGAGGCATTACTTCTGTGCTTACACTACTTATCTCATATCCAGAATGGACCCTCTGAAGTATATCTTCCAGAAACCCATGCCCACTGGCAAGCTCGCCAAGTGGCAAATCCTGCTAAGTGAATTCGACAATGTTTACTTGACCCAGAAAGCAATCAAAGGGCAAGCCTTGGCGGATCATCTCACCGAGAATCCCGTGGATGGGGAATACGAGCCCCTAAAAACGTATTTTCCCGATGAAGAGGTATCTTTCATAGGAGAAGATATTGCAGAATCCTATGATGGTTGGAGGTTGTTTTTCGACGGAGCTGCAAATTTCAAAGGAGTTGGCATATGAGTAGTCCTAGTATCAGAAACCGGCCAGCACTACACGGTATCCACCAAGCTCAGGTTCCCTTGCACTAATAATATGACCGAATATGAAGCCTGCATCTTGGGGCTCAAAATGACCATTGACATGAACGTTCAGGAGTTGCTAGTGATCGGGTATTCAGACTTGCTCATACATCAGGTTTGAGAAGAGTGGTCAACCAAGAACTCTAAGATACTTCCCTACTTGCATCACATACAGAAGTTGATGAAAAGGTTCACAAAGACAGAATTTTAGCATGTCCCTAGAGTCCAGAACGAGTTTGTTGATGCATTAGCTACTTTATCGTCCATGATCCAGCATCCAGATACAAATTTCATTAATCCCGTCCCAGTAAAGATTCATGATTAGTCAGCTTATTGTGCCCACATTGAGGAAGAAGCGGATGGAAAACCATGGTTCCATGACGTCAAGGAGTACCTGACAACAGGGGAATATCCAGAACTTGCCAACGCTACTCAGAAGCACACACTTCGTAGGTTATCCATTAACTTCTTTCATAGTGGAGGAATCCTATACATGAGGACTCCCGATTTGGGTTTACTAAGGTGTGTCGAAGCAAAAGAAGCATCCATGCTATTGGACGAAGTGCATGCAGGGACCTACGGGCCGCACATGAATGGTTTTGTCTTAGCAAATAAGATACTCCGAACAGGGTATTTTTGGATAACTATGGAAACAGACTGTATCCGGTATGTTCGCAAATGCCATCGTTGTCAGATACATGCAGATACGATAAAGGTGCCTCCAAACGAGCTTACTGCAACAAGCTCACCATGGCCATTTGCCACTTGGGGAATGGATGTTATCGGACCTATCGAGCCTGCCGCATCAAATGGGCACATGTTCATCTCAGTGGCAATCGATTATTTTACCAAATGGGTCGAAGCAACATCATACAAGGCGGTCACTAAGAAGGTTGTGGCAGATTTCGTCCGCGACCACATTGTTTGTCAGTTCGGAATTTCGGAATCAATCATCACTAATAATGGTTCCAATCTCAACATCGACTTGATGAAAGCAATGTGTGAAACATTCAAGATCAAACACAAGAACTCTATAGCCTACAGGCCTCAGATGAATAGAGTTGTGGAGGCAGCCAACAAGAATATCAAGAAGATACTAAGGAAGATGGTCGAAAGGCACAAATAATGGCACGAGAAGTTATCATTCACCTTATTGGAATACCGCACCACAGTCCGCACATCGACCGGAGCAACTCCCTACATGCTGGTTTATGGTACAAAGGCGGTTATCCCCGCCAAGGTAGAAATTCCCTCCTTAAGGATCATACAAGAAGCAAAGTTGGATGATGCAGAATGGGTAAAAGGTCGCTACGAGCAGTTAGCCCTTATAGATGGGAAAAGGATGAATGTAGTTTGCCATGGTCAGTTGTATCAGAACAGAATGTCCAGAGCCTTCAACAAAAGAATTAAGCCAATGAAGTTCACACCGGGGCAGCTGGTGTTGAAGAAAATATTCCTACATCAAGATGAAGCCAAGGGGAAGTTCTTTCCCAATTGGCAGGGTCCATACATGGTTCACCGGGTTCTAACTGGAGGAACCCTTATTCTTGCAGAAATGGATGGAGAAGTCTGGCCGAAGCCAATCAATTCAGATGCAGTGAAACGATACTATGTGTAACCACTTATGATTCCCTTTATGATGTAATTTGAACTATGCCTGACCTGATTCTCGTTTAAGAGGGGATACGCAAGCAGCCCTATGGGTTCGATCGCAATTTAATAAAAATTCGATTTCCCCCCGCTATTGGAACTGGGGCAGAATTTTGAGGAGGACCCTCAAAATTCCGAAGTTGATTTTAGTCCATGTATCGCCAGAAGCGCCAGCCCAGTAAACTGGGGCAGAATTTTGAGGAGGACCCTCAAAATTCCGAAGATGATTTTTTTAGTCATTCAGCACAGCCGTCAGAAATGTCCGCTCAGCAAACTAGAGCAGAATTTTGAGGAGGATCCTAAAAATTCCGGAGCAAAAAAGGTTGCAATGTTTGGAACCACGTCGCAGTCATTGGTTCATCTAAAGAAAACTATTTTCGATTATATACTTATGTTATATTTACTAAATCATGCATAACTATTATCCGGATTGCTGTTGTTTAGTGACGCTACCCCAATGACACACAACGTCAAGAGCCCGGGGAAGACGAACTAACCTTTTCCCCTTACAGAACACACAATTTTTCTTTGGATGCAGGCACTCAATTCGCAATATCATTAGATATATTTATGCACTTACACTTTCCCAAGAATACAACTTCTCAGAACCATCACGTGCCCGCAATTGCTATCCGTACACAATCTCCCCAGCAGTCATATTGTCATAATCGGCTATCAGCTAAGAGATCTTACTACTAATCGCCCTTTTTACATTCTTGCATTGCATAAGGCTACTTTTCTGCCTTCCGAGGTTAAGCTCTACCTCCATCATCATTTGCACAAGGCTACCTTTCTGCCTTCCGAGACTAAGCATTGTCTCCATCCTACATTTCTCTGCATTGCATAAGGCTACCTTTCTGCCTTCCGAGACTAAGCATTGTCTCCATCCTGCATTTCTCTGCATTGCATAAGGCTACCTTTCTGCCTTCCGAGACTAAGCATTATCTTCATCCTGCATTTCTCTGCATTGCATAAGGCTACCTTTCTGCCTTCCGAGACTAAGCATTGTCTCCATCTTGCATTTCCTTGCATTGCATAAGGCTACCTTATCTGCCTTTCGGGACTAAGCCCTGTCTCCATCTGCATTTCGCATAAGGCTACTTTTCTACTTTCCGAGGTTAAGCTCTACCTCCATCATCATCTGTATAAGGCTACTTTTCTGCCTTTCGAGACTAAGCTCTGTCTCCATCTGCATTTTGCATAAGGCTACCTTTCTGCCTTCCGAGGTTAAGCTCTACCTCCATCTGCATTTCCTGCATTGCATAAGGCTACCTTTCTGCCTTCCGAGACTAAGCTCTGTCTCCATCCTGCATGGCTGAAATATCGCCACTTTATTTTCTTGCATCGGCTGAAAGATCGCCACCTTATCTCTCTCGCATGGCTGAAATATTGCCACATTATATTTACGTCTTGCATCAGCTGAAATATCGCCAAATCCTACATTTCATGGGCTGAAAGATTGCCACCTTCTACATTTCATGGGCTGAAAGATCGCCAAATTGTCCAAAGGCGTCATTGTTCGGAGGCACCATTTGCATAGCTCGAGAACGCCATGCCATGGCCTGAGGACCCCATTTTATCTTTGACATATCATTATTCAAAGGCATCATAGTTCTGAGGCATCATCTACATGGCCCGAGAACATCATTTCATGGCCTGGGAATTTTTATTTACGCTCTTCATAGCCTGGGACGTCATGGCCCAAGGACGTCATCCTAACCGTCCAAAGACAACATTCATGGTCCAATGGGAATTTGCATCACGTTTAAATTTATGCACAATATACGCTCGTATTGCTTACTTGCAGGTACACCGGCTGGCAACAGCCGTCTCAGCAGGAGCGATCCCGCTCTGGTTCCCGCAGCCTATCGATTTTCAGAAACCTCTCTCAATCTAAACATCGCGTTCGTCCATTTCAAATCTCCATCAGCATATTCCGTCAATAGTTCCTGAACTACATATGGCCTGATTCCTGTAAGACCAGGGATATGTATGTGGCTCAGAAACCAGAACTCGGTCAAAACTCCTTTCAAATCGCCACTTCCGGTCAAAATTGGCCATCTTATCTTTACCCGACAACTCTTTCATCCTTTTCGGGTAAAGAGGGGCATCTGTTGATACCCAATTCTTTCCTAAGTATTTTTTACACTCAAAATACTTTCAAAATAACATATATGTGCATACATAAGCATGCCCAAGTATTTTGGTATTTTTCCTAAATTCTTTAAGGATTTTTCAAAAGCAATTTATTGTCTATTTTAGCAGTGCAAAATCCAATAATTATTCCCAAAATTATTATTTTGGTGAATAATTTATTTATTTCTCATATTTACACCAAAATATAATTAAGGTGATTTTTGCATATTTTTAAAGCTAATTTGCATATAATTGCAATTATAGAACATGTTTCGATTAATAGTATTTTTATAATTGCAAAATCAGTTCCAGTATTTTTGTATTACTAATGGTTTCAGTACTTTTAATTTTCTTTTAAAATTATTTCCATTATTTTTATAAAATTAAGAGGGAGAAATTGGCTATTTAATACCTAACCTATTATTACTGCAATTTTAGCCCCAATTGTAACCCACCCCATCAGATTTTTAATTAACCCAATACCCAATCCAAATCCGCCCAGCCCAATCTACGAATAACTCGGCCTAGCTTTGATTTAATCTGAGCCGTTGATCCAATGAGATCAACGACCCAGATTTTGTTTCCTTAATTAAATTTTAACTACCCCCACTGACCCCTCATTTCATCGAGACCGGTCTCTTTCTCTACTTGGTCTCTTCCTCTCCTCCTTCTCTCTAAAACCTTCTGGTTCTTCTCCGATGGCCTTCACCATCTATCCGGCCACCTCCAGCCTCACCTCTTTCGACCACCAGCCGCCGTGAAACCTTATCTCGCTGATTCCCTCTATCCTGGAGACCCCAGGAGCCTCCACCATAAGAGATGGTCACTGAAAGCTTTGCCTGGTTTGTCTTCGTCCTTTCTCCGATGGGTTTTGGTTCGATGGTGCTATGAACACCATTATTACTGAGTTTCACAGCCAGGTTTCTCCTACTTCTCACTGGTTTCTTATGAAACCCTAATCTCTACCCAAACCTCTTAAATCTCTGTATTTTTTAAACGATTTTAACTCACACCTTTATGTTTTACACTACTCTCTACTCGATCTTTACGATTGCTCAAGTTTTAAATGTTTTGTTCCCTTTTTTTTCAAACTAAGGTTTCTGAACCCCTTTTCGAAATCACTTTATCTTCTGATTTTGAGTACTATATGTTTGTGTTTATATTATTTGCTTGTTTGTGCGATCTTCTGGGTTATTCTCCGAGTTCTATGCTTTAATTTTTTTGTTAGGGTTCCAACCTTCTATTGTTTCTGTGATTTCTTGCTTAGGGTTCTCTGATTTTAGTGCCTATTGTGTTTAATAGGTCTAATTATTCATTTATTACCAAATATTCTACTGATTCTGTGCATCTTTTCGAATCCCTGATTTTGTATATGTTTTCCTTAGAAGTTTTTCACTGATTTTGAATCACTTCCTTATTTATGAGATGCTTTCCTTACTTAGAACTAATTTCTTGTGATTTTAGTCTCATCCGTGATTCTTTGACTATTTTTCAGAGTTAATTTATATTTTTACCATATTTATGCGTATAAACATACTTTCAAATATTCAGTATATATTTTCCTTACTTGAAATATTACGTATTTGGCCTTTGTTACATGTTGCATGCTTTACTACTCCTATTATGGTAGATTCAGTAGTCTAAATGATTCTTTCCTTATCTGATATAACTTGTACCCATTCGAATCATGACTCCCTAATTAAAAGGAGTTTGGTCCTGTGATTGATTCCAATTGGTATTGCTTCTATAATTGTGTACTTGTTACCCTATTCTTTACTTATTTTCAAAACTATAAATACTATACCCTCTGTTTAGCATAACAAACGAACAACCACACTGTTCTGAACCCTCTCTTACACACACAAACATACTCACTGTTCTCTCTTACTTTCCTACACATTCTCACTCGCTTCTCTTATTGACTACTGGTTACCTAGTCGGCTAAAATCCAAGACTGAGTAACTTGTTACTCTACTGTTTTATTGCTCTATACATTGCTTCTCTCTTGGTCTGCACACTACTGCTCTACTTCCCTACACACTACTGCTCTATTATCCCACTCTTGACTGGTATGTCTACTATTTGATTTACAGCTTCCAAAACAACATATTTTTATGCATATTGCACTTTCTCTTATTTCTTTTATGCTTCTACTTATGATTCTGCTGTTTTCATTGCAATTAGCGTGCCTCTTTGCTAGTTCATTGATGTGATTACCCTTCCCTTAATTCATCATGTCTACTGCTTCCCTTACTTGTTTAATACAGTTCTTCCTTACCCCCTAACCCCAATACATTATTAGCATGTATTCACGACCCTTCCTAGCTACTAAATAATCCTGAACCTCTTCCATGAGCACTTTGGGATGAAATGTGTTGTGACTGTTTAAGTTCCGAAATGTTTTCTCTGATGTCTACGTATGTGCAACTATGCTCTTACATGTGAACTACTTGTCCCCATTTCCCCTTTCCCCTGTTTGTGTTTGCTTCCCTGAACTATGTGTGATATTCTAGTTCTGAGATTGTCCTACTCACCTTCTTACAAAACTGTCACACTCTTCTATTGTTTTTCTTTCAAGAACTGATTCTATATGGATCATTTTTAAACTTGTTTTTTTCTCAACTCAATTTCCTTAAAACTATATCACGCACTCTCACTACTCTTAGAGATTAGGTTCTACCCCCTTCGTGTAAGCATTGCTTTGGGTACCTCTGAGTACTCACTGAACTTTGATGCATAAGGCTGGTAATTCCACACTGCACTTGTTCAATATTTTTTGGTAAATGTTTGCGTTCTGGTATTGGCCACGGACCCAATGGGGCCTTAGGGAGCTTTGTCGCACCCAGACCATGGAAAAGGCTTTGAAACTCGAAAGGAGTGAGGTTGGAAGATTGGGCCTGGCTGAAGGCTCCCTATAGAATAACTTCTTATTTTTTATTCTTTATTACTGTAATTCTGCTATCCTTGGTTTGTAATAATTTGTAAACGAATGATTGGGGTCGAATAGTGAATATGGGAGAGGTCATGCATGCTTAGTTCAAGTAATGGGTAGAAAACATGCTTATAGGACTTTATTTACCTACTTGCGCAATAGATATCATGTATAGGACATGCATCTCACATATTAGTAATCATGTTTTAGGCTCTTTACTTTCAGTCTGTTATTATACTCATTTCGTAATCACGATAAGTTATTAACCAACAAGTAACTGTTATAAAATTACTGTTGCATTCTCATTAGCATTTAGAGACCATGTTTTAGGAGCTTCTATGTGCATTAGACATCCTGTTACTTAGGGTTTTTATTTTTTCTGAGTTGCAATTGTTGAATGCCTCACCAGTATGTTTAATCTAATAATACAAGTTTGGTTAACTGCGTCATTTTAAAACTAGAATTAATATGCATGTTCACCCCTTTTAAGGTAATTAGGCAACGCATACGACGCCTAGACAAACTTTAGGACTAATAAGAATCGATTAATCATGTTTTACCGGTTTAAGACCAATCAGCCTCTTATAATTTTGAACTCTGCTGCTCCCATTCTTGCTGAAGTTCACTCTATTTTTTTTTAAAAAACTCCCGCTCTATCTGAAAACAAAATCTTGAAATTATGCATCTATTTACTCTCACTGATTTTCTGATTCTTGTTCTATTATGTTTTCATACTACTAGGTTACCATTCTCTGCCCAGAATCATGCTATTTTGAATACTTGTCCAGCACCTCATTAAGCTACTGTCACTACTTAATTTTCAAAAACCATGCTTTAACGATTTTTTTATCTGTCGCTAAACTCAACTGCTGTTATCTATTCCTATTTTCTGAAAACTCATATCTTTGAGACCTTAAATGTGTTTGAGACGTGCTGATTACATGTTTACTTGTGAAGGGATCTGTGAGCTTTTTATTTGCCTTTGTGTTCCCTTTATGTGTAGTCCTACTTGTTATGTATGTCGCTTAGCATTTTGTCCTTTAAACCTAAGGGTTCAACCTAGTCCTTACCTTATAGGAATAGTGGTCCTAAATACCCTCTAGGACTTATAGGATGGGACGGGTAATAGCATGCAATAAGCTTTCGTGACCAAATCACGCATTTTAAATAACCTTTACGGGATGGGAAGGGTAGAATATGGAGATGATGACCGATGCGCTAATATCTAATGTAGCCCTTCTTCTGAGGAGTGATTATTGGGTATTGCATTGATGTGATCCATATTGTTCACAAAACTAGGACCCCCTCCCCTTTGTTTTTTTTAGAACTTGTCTAAAATCATTTCTTCAAATTTCTGCCTTCTTTATTTTCAAACTTTCAACCTACTTGCAAAACGTATGTGAGAAGCCCTCCTTATTTGAGCCTTGATTGTTTACTTGTAAAGTCACAATTGTAACATGGCTCTTTATTCTTGCTTTTCATGCCATCATCAGCTTTCAGCTCCTTCACAACGTGGTTCTTCAAGTAGAACTTTGCATCGGCGAAGTGTGACTCAGTCTCGGTGAATGGCTCATCATCAGCAACTACTGTCTTCTCGACTTCACCTTCGTAGTATTTTAAACATTGATGGTAGGTAGATGGAACTACTTTATTCTCATGTATCCAAGGGCTCCCAAGCAAAACATTTTATGAAGTCTTCGCATCGATCACATGCAACCATGCACTTGATTGCATATCTTCAATAGTGATTCCCAGCCTGATCGCGCCTATGGCTCTTTGCCCCCTTGGTTGAATCCTTGGATCATCACACGACTTTCTGAGAGTTCTTTCATGAGAATACCAAGTTCTTTCACAGTGTGAATTGACAAAATGTTCACTGAGGATCCTCCATCAACCAAAATCCGATTTACCCTTTCTTCACGCATATAGCCAACAAGGTACAATAGGCGGTTATGAGGAGTGTCACCTAGCAAAAGATTGTCATTTGTGAACGTGACCTTTTCCTCACAAGCATTAACTTCTTGAGGAGTGGACTCGATGGGCTTTTCCGAAGATGGTGCCAACTGTAGGTCATCACTCTTTTCTTCCCCTTTTTCAGCATGGCAACAAGAGGCGTCAATGACCTCAAGAGAAATCTTCGTGCGGAACCAACTTGGTAAAAACTCCTCCAAGGTCACCGGATTTCGCGACTTTTGAGGATGGTGCATGTACACTTTTGCTTTCTTCAAATGTCTAACTGGATTCTTTTTCGTTGGTCTTTTTACCATCATCTTCCTTGTTGGTTGTTCTATTGATCCTTTTCGTGGGCTCCTTTTGTGGTGCCTACGATGAGTCACCAATGTCCAACCTTCATTATTATCAGGTTGATTGACTTCATCTTTGTCGCTCTCCAGTAATCCTTCATGTTTTCTTTCTTTAAAACCGCATAATTCATCCGGACTGAATGAGCCAAAGGTGATAGAGACTTGGTTTGCGCTTTCTTTCTCATCTTCAAGCACTATCTTCTTTTTGCAAGCCAAGTCCATGACTTTGTCCTTGAAGACAAAGCACTTCTCCAGAGGGTGGCTTACAAGTCGGTGATATTTGCAGTAATTTGGGTCATTTGTTTTCCTAACTTCATTTGGTCGCTTCATCTCCGGAAGCTTAATAAGATTTAACTCGAGTAGTTCTTCGAAAATGGCTGGCACATTAGAATCCAGAAATGGGTACTCCTTCTCTTGCATTTCTTTTAGAGTCAACTTTCCACTTGGCTTATCTTGAAAAGAAGTGGATTTCATACTCTGCTTCTTGCTCACCTTCGTCGTGAACTTCACAGGTGACGAGTTGATATTCATAGCTTCTTTACTTTCAGACTTGGGTACGAACTTGCCCCACTTCCTGACTTCTTTCTTGTCATTCCCTTTGCGAGGTTCATAGATGGGCGGCCTTTCATTTCCAGCGGAGGCCATACTCAATTCCATGTCATGGGAACGAATTGCAAGTTCTTCAAATGTGCCAGGCTTGATACCTTGCAAGATGTAACGCAATCCCCAATGCATGTCTTGGATGCACATCTCTATGCCTGAAGCTTCACTAAGCCTATCTTTACAGTTGAGGCTTGCATTCCTCCAACGATTGATAAAGTCGATAACTGGTTCCCCCTTTCATTGACGAGTATTTGTAAGTTCTATCATACTCACAGTATGTCTCGTACTATAAAAGCGATTGAGAAACTCTTGCTCTAGTTGATCCAGCTATCGATAGATCCAGTCTCGAGGTCCGTGTACCAGTCAAAAACATTTCCTTTTAGCAAGCGGACAAACTGCTTGATGAGGTAATCTCCATAAGTCCCAACATTGTTGCATGTCTCCACGAAGTGCGCAACATGTTGCTTTGGGTTACCTTTACCGTCAAACTATTGAAACTTCGGAGGTTGATAGCCAGCAGACATCTTCAACATATCGACCCTTGCAGTGTACGGCTTTGCATATGTAAGGGAGGATTTGGCAGCAACTTCATATTTGTTCTTAATGGTTCCTTCGATGAACTCCTTCAGTTGATCGATTGGAATCATCCCTTCAGATGAGACAGGGATAGCCTTAGTGGATGCTGCTTGTCTTGGGGGAGAGTCACTCTCTAGAACTTCTGGGAGCTTGCCGGGTGCATGGGTGGATTCTTCTTCCATCAAGATTCCCACCCTGTCTGTTAGCTTGTCAATTCTAGCCTCTTGATTTTGCATGCATTTTGTCAAGCCAGTGATTGCTTCCGTCAAGTGTGCCAAATACTCCTCCATAGATGAAGTGTTTGTCACCATGGCTTGCATGATTGTCATGGACGACGGAGAGTAGCATGGATTTTCACACAGATTGATCCTTGATTGACTCACGCTATGTGGTGTAAGTGGGGATGATCCATCACTTGAAGCATCATCATTTTCCTTCACAGCAGAGTGCTTGGATCCGGAGAGGTCAAGCAGAGCAAGAGTTTTCTTGATCTTTTCAGCAACATCGCTTCCTCTTTCAGATGCGTTTGTGGAAGATCTTGCTCCTTTTGAGGATGAAGATCCGAAAACAGGGTTTGATGCAGACAACACTTGGGGTGCTTGTTGTCCTAGAGATCTTTCTTTGCTCCTCGTAACTGGTCCGAAGCTTCCAAAGGTAACATCGAGGATGCTTTCCACATCAGCATAGAACCTGGAGTTAGCAGCCTTGGCGGAAGTTGAATCGGAGTTGATTTTCTTTGAAGCTATTTCAATGTTCTTGAATTTTGGTGATTGAAAAGTTGTGATGAGAGGTAGAGATTGTCCCACTGGGCGTGCCAGAATTTGTTGACAATAAATTACGTCGAGAAAATAAAATCAAGATCGAAAAATATCGCAACAATCGTAGTATTTTATTTCGAATATTTGAGTGTTACAATCTCTATGAATCCTCTGATTCTTCTTTTCAGTAGCAAATAAATTCAAGGGCCTTTGAGCTTGATCTTGAATATATACTTGTTGCCTCGAACGATGATCTTGTTCTTGAGCTTGAGCTTGATTGCTTGAACTTGACCTTGATTTGTTCTTCGTTCTTGAACTTGAGCTTGATTTCTTCTTCGTTCTTGAGCTTGAACTTGAATTTGAAGCTTGAAACTTACGGAGGAATTTGCAGCGTTTGATCCACGAGCTCTTTCTTACTTCTTGTTATAACTTCTGGTAGTTTTTCTGAGTTATGAACACCCCTATTTATTGGAAGGAAGGAGTCATGGTAAAAACAAACTCTTTCCGACCAATCAAATTGAAGTGTGACATGGACGCATTTGATTGGCCAGAACATGTCACTTGCATACGTGGCGCAATTTTATTGGCCTTTCAATGTGACTGGACATGCCTTGTCATTTTGACACGTGGCATGGTCCTATTGGCTTTTCCGTTTGACTTGGTGTGCCACGTCATTTGACACGTGGCACCAAACTGGGCCTCTAGGAAGATGACATCTTGGGCTTAATGAAGTGGGCTCATCACTTTAGCCCAACTAAATGGGCTAGCCCAATAAATTAAGACTTATTTATTTAACCCACATGTATTGGACTTATATAATTAATTCAATTATATTAGCCCATAGTATTTATTTGGACTAATATATCTTGAATTTAAAATATAATCCAAATTATTTTATAGATTTAAAATTTATATGCCTACACACACATCATGATTCTCAAAACTAAAATGCTAATTGAACAAGAGATATAGATTTATTTTTAAATTAATTCAAAATATCAATTTACTCACATTATCTTTATACCTCCTCTTTCTATATTATTCCCTCTACTATGAAATTTTATATAATTATTTCATTTATATGGAAGTTTGACATTAAATTTCCATTAAAATTAACTATATAAGAATTTAAATTATATTTAAAGATTTTTAATTTATTTCTTGGAATTATTACAAATGTCCATATTTTTTTAGTTTTATCTATTATAACGGTTTTAAATACGTGTATCTTATTCATATAATATGACTTATCTCATTATTATTTTAGAAACGTTCTCTTCTCAAAGATCAAATAAATCTTATCATTCTATATATATTTGCTACTGAGATTATTACTTATTTACATATTTTTCTTCTTTTTTGATTCCTTGTTCATGTTATTGCATTACCCATAACTTAGAGTTATTCATATCATTGCCCACAACTCTCGTTAGTAGATGAATTTAGCTTTTCTTTTTTCTAGTAAAAAAAATTATATTCACTATTTTTTATTCTACTGCTGAAATTAATATTTAAATTTATCAATAATATTTTTGAGTATCATTTATTTATTATCTTTATTTTATATTTTAGCAGAATGGAGTAGTGGTACTTGTAGTATGTGTTGATAATACCTCCATATTTATCTTTATAATAAGTTAAAATAAGGGTGTTATTTTTATCTTTCAGCTCAATATTTTCTTATGGTCAAAAAATTATTAGTTAAGATAGAGTAGTTGGTTATATCGTTATAAGACTATTATTCTTTCTTTCCTTTCAGATTCAAAATAATCTTATTTACTACCTTTCCATTTAAATTAAAAAATTATCTTTTAATTTTAAATTAAATTAAATATTATTATAAATATTATCTTAAATTGTCTTTCAGTTCAATTTTTTTGTGGTCAAAACTTTAATTCAACTAAGGTAGTTACGAAAGTTAAGTTTTGATTCAATAACTCGGTATTTATGATTATGGGTTCAAACCTAGATTTTTTTAGTTTTATTTCTAGTAACAAACACTTTTTTATTTTTTATGTTGTTTTTGTTGTGAATTTTTTTAGAAAACTCTTTCTTATTATTTAGAACAATTTGCTCATTGAGACTCTCATTTGAATTGGAATATTTATGTATTGATTAGCTTTTCTAATTAATTAAAAAATCAATTCAAATTTAACTTTCTTTCCATTTAGATTCAAAAGAATCTTATTTACTATCTTTGTATTTAAATTAAAGAAATATCCTATCTCCCAATTTAAATTAAATACTATAATAAATATTATCTTAAATTGCTAAGTGACTTTATATTAGCTTGCCACTTGATTAAATGAGGAGGCAAACTTTCTTACTTTATTATATATATATATATATAGATTCTTCTTTTCATTTGGATGGAATTGCTTGAACTTTCCCAAACGTTCTTTTTTCAATGAATTACTCCACAATCAAGGGAGGCTTTAGGAGCAGAAGAGGGTTCACCCGAACCCCTTTCGCCAAAAAATTATATTGTATATATAAGCCAAAATCTGTTTTTTACCTTTATATATTAAGTTTTGAATCCCCTTGACACAACCCAAAAGTATAGCTTAGTCGTCAAGGAGGTTCAAAACCTTTGTAAGATCATAGGTTCAATTCCCACTAGCTACAATCCTTTCTAACTTTTTTCTTTTTGAACATCAATAGCTTATATACGTTGGAGTCTTTTTGCTCTTCGTAATTTTATGTAAATAATCGACACTTATTGTATGTTTCAAACAAAGACACAAAAATTTATCAAGAATGAGTATAGCAGCATAATTTTACTTTGAACTCAATTAGAGGATAGATTTCTTTAGATACCGATCCAAGTAAAGCAATATTATCCTTGCAATCTTCCCATCAATTTTTCAACATCTATCGTCAAACACCTTATATTAATGATAGAAAAGACGCATAAACAAAAGATGCGATTAAATATCAAGAGTAAAAGATAAAACAGCAGTGTAGCATTTAAAATCAGAGTTTAAAATATGACCTACATCAAATTCTTCTGTAAAATAAAGAAACCACCGAGTGCAAGAACACATAAAATTATTACAAAAGTAAAATAGATATAAAACCTTTTCCAATACTCAATGAGAATATTTCTGAAGTTAATCCACTAATTTGAATATTATCTCAAAGGCAGTGCTAGTGCTAGAAATTAAACATAGGCTCAAAAATGTCAGCTTCTCCATATGAAGCCACCATCAATACTAATGTGGAGAAATGTCTAGATTCTCTCATCAATTCAACCAATGAGGAGGAAGGACACATGCTATCATCACTGTACCCTTTCCTGATAAACATAAAATACAAAGAGTTCCTATAATATTTTGCTTGAACAAAGTCAATTACCATTGCTTTGATTCCCTTTTTCGCGTGTTGTTTCTATTGGTTCATTCCACCATAGAAAAGCTGAACATCAAGCCATGGACAGGTTAAAACTGTCAGTAGCAAAGCAGTATGGTAGAGGACTAAAAAATGTATCAATTCAGGAACTTGTTCCAAAAGGAAATAAATTAAGAAAAAAAGAAAAGAAAATAAGAACACATACACACGTGTTAAGCAACTACATATTACAAATACACCAGTAATTACACACAACTCGTTGACTTTTCTATTTGTTATTGTTCGAACAAACTATTTCGATTTGAAATTCCAATTTAATCAAGCTCGACATCATTCTTATATCTAAAAATAACTATCACCAAGCGAGACACATTTGTATAATACATACTACAGAAGGAAATAGAGGAACAATGAAAAAATTATATACGGGAAATAATTTTTTGCAATTGAATGACGATCATTAGTTGCACACCACATAGATCAACATTAATATTAATGTAATTCACACTTGCACAAATTGACGTACACATATACATGTTGAGGGATAGGAGAAGAATGTATCTAAAAAATGGCAGCAATCGGCAATGATCTCCGCACCGAAGGTAATGATTAAAATAGCACGTCGATATTACGACCCTTTCCATTGACCGATCCAACCAAACAGAAATCAACTTTCAATGGCAATCAAATTGCAGTTACAACGTAATTCTTTTAATTTTTAAGAATTAGATATGTATAACAGGATCACAGGCTATTAAGTCTTGGAAACATAAGTTGAAACAGAAATTTAACTTCACCAATAGATTCCTTCAATTAGATAGCAGTGTAGGAACTTATAGGCACATTATTGCTATATTGTTTCCTAAGTCAGTTCCCCATCAGGAACATCCGGAAAAAGTACCTGCTAGTAATTTTTATG
Organism: Nicotiana sylvestris; assembly: GCF_000393655.2. Classification (NCBI taxonomy): domain Eukaryota; kingdom Viridiplantae; phylum Streptophyta; class Magnoliopsida; order Solanales; family Solanaceae; genus Nicotiana; species Nicotiana sylvestris. Next base: position 64,643,368 of record NC_091058.1, read on the forward strand.
GACACTAAGGAATCATAGATGTTTTAATGGTATCTCAACTCCAAATAACTCCTGAAGGCTATGTGTCTTATGAATCTATTTAGCTGGTGTAAACTCTCTTCTGTAAGTAGCATTATCCATTTTACGGATATTATAAACTCCCTAGTCCTAGACTAAATCTCATGTATTTGAGCTAATGGAATGTGTTTTCTCGCTTTTGTAATCCTGCATATTCTTGATCCCCTCAAAGAAATTATTTACTTCATGAAAAAATATAGTAAAATTATCTCTTAATTAAAGAAAGAACTCAGGAGAATACTTCAATCTCATGTATGTGAGACATAGATGATAACTCAATTGATCTCTTGGCAACCAATAAATAAGGAGAACAAGAAAATATAGGATAAATATTTTACTAAAAATTAATAAAACTGTAGATAAATACAGTTTTAATGCCTAACATGTAGAGATGACCATCTACTCATTTTGGGAGACATCCAACAGAGGCCAGTTTCACATTACTCGTAATCATCCTCTATTGTCACGACCCTAAAATTGACCCGGCCGTGATGGAGCCTATCGTGAAACTAGATCAGCCGACACAAACCCAAAACCAACCAGAAAATCATAAGAAGTCATTCAAAACTATTAATTAACTAAAATCCGATAATATAAGTTTAAACAAGCAGTGCGAAAATATAACACAAGCCCGACATAGGGGTGTCACCAGTCATGAGCAACTATAACTCGTCTAGGAACAAGAAAGGACAACATAGTCCGAAAATAAAATATTAAGACAATCTGAATAAGATAGGAAGGAGAAGTACATGTCTACGAACGCCAAACAGCTACCTAGTCAACTCCGGAGATCTGCTGGAAGACTGATCAACACTCACTATCGCGTTTCGAGACTTCTGGATTTGCACACAAGGTGCATGGAGTAATGTGAGTACGCCAACTCAGTAAGTAATAAAAGTAAAAGTAGCTGAGCAGTAAGAAAACAGGTAATTTCACGTCATAGCACTACATCAAAACAGTGTATGTCCAGATCAATACAGTAAATCAATAAACTCGTAAAAACAACTCAGTTTAGTAAAATCTTTTTAAAACATCTTTCAATAGTTTCAAACGAGTGATGAAAACAGTGAGTAAAAGGGTAGAAAAGTAAACAACCCCTCGGGCAAAACATGTAGCACAACCGCCCCTCGGGCAAAATATCAACAGAACCAGCCCCTCGGACTATCTCACAATCACTCGTAATCAGCCCTTCGGGCAACAACATGAAACAACAACAGCCCCTCAGGCAATATCACATCTCTCACACTGGGTACCCGCACTCACTAGCGGTGTTCAGACTCCGGAGGGGCTCCTATAGCCCAAGCGCTATCACAAGCCATCTCGTGGCATAACAAATCAGGTCATCGACCTCTCGTATATAACAAATCAGTACAACATGTTGCGGCACGTAGCCCGATTCCATAATATCCTCACAATACAGGCCCTCGGCCTCACTCAGTCGGAAACCTCTCAAGCCACTCGGGCAATAGTAAATCATGATGCTCAGCCCAAAATATCATTTAAAATATCAAACGGAGTAAATACGGCTGAGTTATAAAAATAGTAGAATACAACATGACTGAGTATAGATATTAAGTCAAAATAGTGAGGAATAGTAGTAAAAACCCCTAAGGGTCCAAAATAGTTGGCATGAGGCCCAAATATGGCATTCAGCCCAAAACATGGTAATACTTTCCAAAACACAATGATATCAAACAATTTTCAATCAAATACGTGACTTAACAGTCGTACGGGATGGACCAAGTCACAATCCCCAACGGTGCACGACCACACGCTCATCATCTAGCGTATGCGTCACCTCAAAGTATCACAACGATGTAAAATTCGGGGTTTCATGCCCTCAGGACAACGTTTACAATCATTACTTACCTCAATCTCGTCCAAACTCTAGCCCACGATGCATTTGCCCCTCGACTCGGACTCAACTTCCGTTGAATCTATCCAAAATCAGAATCATAAAATCAATATATGCTAAGGGAACGAAGCCCATGCAAAAATAATCAAATTACATCAAAAATCTCGAAATTGGTCAAACTCGACCCCCGGGCCCACATCTCAGATTTAGATAAAAATCACATCCCTAGAATTTTTATCCCCCCACGAGTCCGTACATACGAAGAACATCGAAATCGGACCTCAAATGGTCCCTCAAATCCCCAATTTACACTCTCCAATTTCAAGCCCTAATTCTCCAATTTTAGGCTTTAAATCCCACTAATTTCATGTCTAAATAGTTAGAAATCACCATAGAATTGAGTTTTGAGTTCAAAAATCTTACCTCCAAGTATTTTCCTTCGATTCCCTCTTCAATCCCTCTCAAAAAGCATCAAAATCGCTCAACAATGGTGGAAAATGGGCTAAAAATCGCGAAGGCAACTATTTAAACATTCTGCCCAGGGATTATGTCCTTCTTCGCGAACGCAGAGCTTCAGCTGCCCAGGCCATCGCGAACGCGAAGAACAAACTTTTGGGGGCCCAACTTCTCCACTTTCCTCTTCGCGAACATGTCCAGCTCCTCGCGTTTGTGATTCTTTCACTGGCCATACCTTCGCGAACGCGAAGAACACTTTTTCTGCAACAAAATACCAAAAATCTACAGCTTTCCAAAATAAGGATTTGGTCCGTTAACCTCCCGAAACTCACCCGAGGCCCTCGGGACCTTAACCAAACATGACAACACATCCCATAACATCATTCAAACTTAGTCGAGCCCTCGAATCACTCAAAACAACACTAAAATACCAAATCAACCTCGGATTCAAGCCTAAGAACTTAGAAACTTCTAATTTCCGTATTCGATAAAAAAATCTAACAAACCTCGTCTGAATGACCTGAAATTTTGCACACACGTCACAAATGACACAACAGACCTACTCCAATTTCCAGAATTCCATTCCGACCCCGATATCAAAATTTCCACTACCAACCGAAAAATGCCAAAATTCCAATTTCGCCAATTCAAGCCTAAATCTACCCCGGACCTCCAAAATATATTACGATCACGCTCCTAAGTCCCAAATCACCTAATGAAGCTATCCGAACTATCAGAATTCACATCCGGGACTTTTTCACATAAGTCAACATCCGGTTGACTTTTCCAACTTAAGCTTACTCAAAAGAGACTAAGTGTCTCATTCCTTTCCAAAACCACTCTGAACCTGAACCAACCAACCCGATGCCACATAATACAGTTCAACAAGACATAAAAAAGCAGAAATAAGGGAAATAGAGCAATAACTCATGAAACTACTAACCGGGTCGTTACATCCTCCCTCTCTTGAGGAAACATTCATCCTCGAACGAGTCAAGAAACATACCTGAAGCCTCAAATAGGTGAGGATATCTACTCCGCATCTACCACTCGGTCTCCCAGGTAGCCTCCTCCACTAGCCTACCTCTCCACTGCACTTTCACTGAAGCTATATTCTTTGATCTAACTTTCGAACCTGACGCTCCAAAATAGCCATTGGCTCCACATCATAAGTCAAATCATCATCTAACTAAACCGTGCTGAAATCCAAAACAGGAGACGGATCGCCAATATACTTTCGGAGCATAGAAACATGAAATACCGGATGCATACTCGACAAGCTAGGTGGCAAAGAAAGCTCATAAGCCACCTCCCCAATCCTCTGAAGCACCTCAAAAGGCCCAATGAACCGAGGGCTCAATTTACCCTTCTTCCTAAATCTCATAACACCCTTCATGGGTGAAACCTTCAATAGAACCTTCTCCCCAACCATGTAGGGCACATCACAAACCTTCCTGTCAGCATAACTCTTTTGTCTCGACTGCATTGTACGAAGTCGCTCCTGAATCACCTTCACCTTGTCCAAAGCATCATACAACAAGTCTGTACCCAAAAGCCTAGCCTCACCCGGCTCAAACTAACCAACTGGATATCTACACCGTCTCCCACATAAATCCTCATATGGAGCCATCTGAATACTCGACTGATAACTATTGTTATATGCAAACTCCGCGAGCGGTAGAAACTGATCTCATGAACCACCAAAATCAATGACACAAGCGCGCAACATGTCCTCAAATATCAGAATAGTGCACTCGGACTACCCGTCCGTATGAGGGTGAAAAGTTGTGCTCAACTCAACCTCAGTACCCAACTCTCTCTACATGGCTCTCCAAAATTGCGAAGTGAACTGAGTACCTCTTGTCGCGCCCCCCTTTTTTCTCTCCGTGAAGAGAGAAGTCCCAGTTCCGACATTCATGGGGGTAATAACTCGTTTCCTTTTTGGGAATTGGGTATTGAAGAGTCGCCACCTAACAGATTATGGTGCGTTAGGGCACCTAGAGCGATTAACTCTTAGACTAGTTTGCATTACCAGAGATTTAGGGTAAGGGCTCGAAATAACCTTGAGGGGAAGGTGTTAGGCACCCCTCTTGGTCCACAATGGTGGGTCTCGACCGAACTTATACTATGTGAATTAGTCAATTTAGCAAATAAATAATTTTAACACATACTTGCAAATAAAGGCATGTTTTGGACATTGTATGAGACAAAAGGAAAAGATTGGAACAAGTTGCATATATGGAGAAAAGTAAAACATCAGGAATTGGGAAAGAGGGGTCCTAGGTTAGTTAGCCTACAGGATCACCCCACACAATGCCCGGTAAACACTCCTCAATGAGGGGTTACACGTGACATTAACGCGTAGTCATCATATCCTTACTACCCAATTCCCTCCCCTTGGTCATAGCCTAAAGCGTTCTAATAGCCTTGATAAATGTCCTATGCATGCACTACCCGTCCCTTCCTTGTGGCCCTGGAGGTATTTAGGACCTCTTATTTAGGTAGTCTAGAACTTCCTAAGGTTTTAAAGGATAAAAGTCTAGGCGTCAATCAAAAACAATTAGGACTGCATTTAAAGAGAACAAATTACAAGCTCACATTCACCTCCACAAATATAACAAGTAAGTGCACGTCTTCAAACAACAATCAAGTATTTAAGGAAATCCTAGAACATGATATCTAAGTGAACAGAACGTATACAACATTGAATTAGGACTGAAGTGTCTCATACCTATTGATTTTAGACCTGTGAATACGAGCAGTTTTAAAGCGCAGTTTTATAGTTGTAGGACTTTAATTGACCTATAGGCTTGCCTAGGTTTAATAGTGATATCCTATGAGCATGATATCTATATTGATTATGAATGCAGTAAAACGGCAAAGATGATTTTTTAAACGACAACTTGTAATCCTATAGACATGCTTTCTAGCGGTATTAACTTAAGGCAGTATTTGAAAACTTATTAAGAAACGGACAGATTAATTAACCAATTCAGAATGAACAAACATGAATTAAACTAATTTATTTAACTAAACTGGTTTTGAGTTCTATAGGCATGATTTCTATTAGAGCTGATTTCTGAACTTATACGTATGATTTCTAAGGAGACGAATGTGAACACATGCTGTAACGAATGCTGAACTTCAATTATTCTATAAGCATGATATCTAATTATAAAGCTGATTCTAACCCTATAGGCATGATCTCTATTATTAAAGCCATCTATATCTTATAGGCATGGTTTCTAATATTGTGAAAGTAAAGTAAACATAGTAAACACATTTGAATTAACACGACCATATAAGCATGGTATCTACCCAAGTTACCCTATGACTACCCACCCTTTTCACTAATCACCCCAATGTTGTTTACAATAATTATTACAGACCAATGAATAAAAATACATAAATAAATAGGAGTTAATCTATAGGGAACCTGCAGAAGGCCCAAATGACTTCACAAGCCTTCAATAGCCTCAAATGCCAAAGTTCCATCGATAATTTTGTGTCTAGGTATGTCAGAGTTCCCTAAGGATCTCAAGGATCCCGGGCTGCTCATATCTAGACCTTTTCTCAGATAATAACTAACTTAGGTGCAGTGTGGAAAGGCCAGCTCTGACATGCCAGAGTTCAGAGAGATCTCAAGGATCTCAAGGCAGTACACATGTCAGAGGGGAAGAACCTAGTATTCTAAGAGTAAAGTGAGAGTTCATAACAGTTGAAGGAGTTTAATAGAAAGGTATTAAGACTAAAAAGAACGTTTGAAAATCATTAGTACTGAAACAGTTTGAGGAGAGTGCCAAAACATCAGACAATCAATTAGTCATAAGAGACATCCAGATTCAGAAGAGAACACTTAACAAACAGATTTCACATAGGGATAAAAGGATTGGGGCACATAAGAGTCACATTGGGGTACATGGATAGGGTATAGAGGAAATATATTGTCAACAAACTGCATACAACACTTAGGATCTTAGAGACTCAGTAGTTAAGACATAGATAATAGTTGGTATGTCTTGAACGAGATTGAACATACAGTTTGGACATGCTAGGTGAAGAAGTAAGCAGGAAAGAGTGCAGAATATAAAACATACATTGATCAGGATAGAATTTAGACATGCTGAGCAAAGAAGTAAACAAGAATACAAGTTGAATTCATAACTGATATACTAGTGCAGGAATGAAACACATAGGGTTTGGATTTCAAAACTTAACTAGAGACATACCAGTTGAAATGACTCATCTTGGCAACCCTTGGTACAACTTGTTTCCTGCCTGCTTGCCTTATAACTCGGATAGGGACATAAGGGTATATCCCTCTCAACCCAATCAACACCAGGTGTGGATCATCCTTGGATATAATAATGAATTCGTCTATTGGGAACTATTCAAACATCCATTGAACATGTTCCTTGGTCAGATTGTCAAAGAACTCTACCCATTCTTTGGCACTTTCCGGCTGAGCAAACCTGTTTGGAATGTAAGTCATCCTCTTGGGGTGATGGAAGGCAATATGGTCATTCCAATCCCTTCGCGGAAATTCTTGGCGATAGTGACCTTTTTGAAGATGTTCTAATAACCACAATTGCAGCAACATGTTACAACCCTCGAAATGCTTGACCCCTCTTTGACAACGCTCGAGAGCCCTGTAGATGTCAGCTATGATCATGGGGACTATAGTGTATGCCTGCCCATTGACCCCTTCCATCAAATTCTTGGCGACCATGGCCAACCTAGTGTGGATTATTTCCCATTTCATTGGGAATACTATCGGGCCTAAGAAGCATACAATGAACACGAACACTCTGCGGTGGATGTGGCCCAGATAAGTGAGAGAGAGCTCATCATGGTAGGTACGGTAGGACTTGCTATGGCCATACCTCTCATACAGATATTCGAAGGGTATGTAAGATTCCATCAGGCATACCAGGTCAACATTTTTCTTTAGCCCCATCATCTTTAAAAACACTTTACTGGTACGGTTCTCCGACATCAATAACCTGAGACTATCCCAAGTCAATCCCGCAAGCCCTCCAATTTCTTCTAGAAGTGGTGTCATTTCTATGTCGCCGAAACGGAACACAGACCTTTCACTGTCCCAGAACAAAGTGGTAGCCTCGGTCAACTTGTTGTTTTGCTCAATGTCTAGCAGGGAAGGCAAGTTACCCAAGTACTTTCTTACATGTTTCTTGTCACTTGAGGAAAGGTCCTCCCACCAATCTAGCAGCAATGGTGGAATGTTGCTAACCATACCAGATCTGGGGACCTCGTGCCTCATTTTCTGCAAAACAAAAGGGTAAGGCCTTTCTCCCCCACCAGACTCGACTATTTATACATTCCTGATTAGCATATTGGCATTTAGTTCTCCAAATTAATGCACAGAACGTGGTTGTGTCCGTTGGGATTATGGAAACCCGGTGGACTTTTGGATAAGGCTTGTCTTAAAGGATTATTATGTAAACAACATATTAATCCGACTAGGTTTGACCATGATTCATGCACAACTATAATCAGAGTAAGCTTACTATGGGGTTCTAGACTAGTACCCTCAAGCGGACAACTTGAGGGGGAAAGGCACGGAACCGTCGACTGAACCGATGATCGACTAGTTTTACCGCAAATAAGCCTTTCCAAATTTAAGGGTAATAAATAGGAAGAGCGCAACCACTCATCAAGCGTTGCTATAGGATTTAATACACACGAGTGGAATATGATGTGGAGCATGATTTATGCAACAATAAATAGCTGTAGTCAAGTATTTGCACGTATAATAATAAATACAGTATTTAAATAATTGAAAGACAGTTACAGAAAAAAAAACAAGGAGACAAGTCTGTTTTAGGAATAAAGAAATCATAAATGCTTGAAAATAAATAGTTAAATTCAAATAAGGGGAAAGGGGTACGTGGGATGGAGCATTCTTCGACTAATTCACAAAAGATAAGTTCGTTATGGTAAGAGCCTAAAGGTATCCCTAGTGGAGTCGCCATGATATCGCGCCCCCCTTTTTTTCCTCCGCAGAGAGAGAAGTCCGGGTTCCGACATTCATAGGGGTAATAACTCGTTTCCTTTTTAGGAATTGGGTATTGAAGAGTCGCCACCTAACGAATTATGGTGCGTTAGGGCACCTAGAGCGATTAACTCTTAGACTAGTTTGCATTACCAGAGATTTAGGGTAAGGGCTCGAAATAACCTTGAGGGGAAGGTGTTAGGCACCCCTCTTGGTCCACAACAGTGGGTCCCGACCAAACTTATACTATGTGAATTAGTCGTTTTAGCAAATAAATAATTTTAACACATACTTGCAAATAAAGGCATGTTTTGGACATTGTGAGAGAAAAAAGGAAAAGATTGGAACAAGTTGCATATATAGAGAGAAGTAAAGTTTAAACATCAGGAATTGGGAAAGAGGTGTCCTAGGTTAGTTAGCCTACGGGATCACCCCACACAATGCCCGGTAAATACTCCCCAATGAGGGGCTACACGTGACATTAACGCATAGTCATCATATCCTTCCCAATTCCCTCCCCTTGGTCATAGCCTAAAGTGTTCTAATAGACTTGATAAATGTCCTATGCGTGCACTACCCGTCCCTTCCTTGTGGCCCTGGGGGTATTTAGAACCTCTAATTTAGTTAGTTCTAGAACTTCCTAAGGCTTTAAAGGATAAAAGTCTAGGCGTCAATCAAAAATAGTTAGGACTGCATTTAAAGAGAACAAATTACAGGCTCACATTCACCTCCACAAATATAACAAGTAAGTGCAAGTCTTCAAACAACAGTCAAGTATTTAAGGAAATCCTAGAACATGATATCTAAGTGAGCAGAACGTATCCAGTATTGAATTAGGACTGAAATGTCAAAGACCTACTGATTTTAGACCTGTGAATACGAGCAGTTTTAAAGCGTAGTTTTATAGTTGCAGGACTTTAATCGCCTATAGGCTTGCCCAGGCGTAATAGTGATATCCTATGAGCATGATATCTATATTGATTATGAATGCAGTAAAATGGCAAAAATGATATTTTAAACGAAAACTTGTGATCCTATAGACATGTTTTCTAGCGGTATTAACTTAAGGCAGTATTTGAAAACTTATTAAGAAACAGACAAATTAATCAACCAATTCAGAATGATCAAACATGAATTAAATTGATTTATTTAACTAAACTAGTTTTGAGTTCTGTAGGTATGATTTCTATTAGAGCTGATTTCTAAACTTATAGGCATGATTTCTAAGGAGGCGAATGTGAACACATGCTATAACCCTATAGGCATGATCTCTATTATTAAAGCCATTTAGATCATATAGGCATGCTTTCTAATATTGTGGAAGTAAAGTAAATATAGTAAACACATTTGAATTAACATGACCCGATAGGCATGGTATCTACCCCAGTTACCCAACATATATATGACTACCCACCCATTTTCACTAATCACCCCAATGTTGTTTACAATAATTATTACAGACCAATGAATAAAAATACATAAATAAATAGGAGTTAATCTATAGGGAGATTGCAGAAGGCCCAAATGGCTTCCCAAGCCTCCAATAGCCTCAAATGCCAAAGTTCCATAGATAATTTCGTGTCCAGGGCTGCTCACATCTAGACCTTTTCTCAGATAATAACTGACTTAGGTGCAGTGTGGAAAGGCCAGCTCTGACATGCCAGAGTTCAGAGAGATCTCAAGGATCTCAAGGTAGTACACATGTCAGAGGGGCAGAACCTAGTATTCTAAGAGTAAAGTGAGAGTTCATAACAGTTGAAGGAGTTTAATAGAAAGGTATTAAGACTGAAAAGAACGTTTAAAAATCAATAGTACTGAAACAGTTTGAGGAGAGTGCCAAAACATCATACAATCAATTGGTCATAACAGACATTCAGATTTAGAAGAGAACACTTAACAAACAGATTTCACATGGGGATAAAAGGATTGGACACATAAGAGTCACATTGGGGTACATGGATAGGGTATAGAGGAAACATATAGTCAACAAACTGTATACAACACTTAGGATCTTAGAGACTCAAAAGTTAATACATAGATAATAGTTGGAATGTCTTAAACAGGATTGAACACATAGTTTGGACATGCAAGGTGAAGAAGTACGCAGGAAAGAGTGCAGAATATAAAACATACATTGATCAGGACAGAATTTAGACATGCTGAGCAAAGAAGTAAACAAGACTACAAGTTGAATTCATAACTGATATACTAGTGCAGGAATGAAACACATAGGGTTTGGATTTCAAAACTTAACTAGAGACATACCAGTTGAAGAAAATGGTGCAGCATATAAAGCAAATAAAGTTCCAATATCTAGCCTTGGCTTTCAGCCGGCTAGATCAGTGAGTATCACAAGTAGCAGAAGAGAAAGAGAACTTTAGAGTGTAAAGAGTAGTGTTTTTTGAACTATGTCGTTGTCCAGAACTAAAAATAAGAGGGGGTGTTATATAGTAATCAAAGCTTAATAAATAAGGTAAGAGATCAATTAAGTAGTAAATCAGGGAAGTCACATATAAATCAGCAAGTCCTTCCCTTAATAAAGAGACAATCAAATCAACGGTAAAACATGCTAGGTATTTAGGGAAAAGAATCAACTAAGGTTTGGGTATAGAGTAGGTAATTAGGGGTAAATGAACAGAAGTTTCAGTTAAGGAAAAAATCAGTAAGAATCAGCAAAATACAAACAAAACAAGGAAAAATTAATTAAGGCAAGTAATTCAATCAAATCGAGTAGAGAGGTAAGAATCGGAAGTTTAAGGGAAAATCTTCAAATCAAACCAGAAAATAAGGAATTCAGAATAATCAAAGGTTCAATCAAAGAGAAAGTCATGAAAAAGTCAGCAAGTTTAGCATATAAAATAAGGCAAGACATGAATAGTCAGGAATCGACACACAACTTTAACAAAACAAAAGTTAAATGACATTGATTCAGGTCTTGACATAAATAGTCAGGATGAACACAAGCATCAGTAAAAGGGTTGAACTAAGAAATTCAGTAAAAGCATACTAGGACAAGAAAATCACGAGAAATCATAAAAACCTAAAGCAAGAACACAATCAGATGTACCAGTACTCAGAAATCAAACGAAGAACCAAAAAATTAGGGCTTTCAGTTCAAGCGAGCTAAGGTTGTATCAGACTTATAAAATTAGTCAAAACATATGAGAAGCAAAACATTAAACACAAAAAGTCATCAAACATTTTGTAAAAGAAATTCTGGAAACCATAGTTTAGAGAAAAGATGAAAATCACTTGAAAATCATACGATTCTTGTAAAGAACCTCAAGGTCGCTATAAAACTCACATAAAACAAGCCCAAATCATCTCGGATCTGGACAGATCTAAGAGGTTTAGAAAAATAAATTAGGGTTTCGAAGAGAACGGCACAGAGGTGAAGAAACATACTAAGAAACCCATAGACCGTAGTCAATATAGGACGATCTTACTCGGAATCATACTGGAATAGTCTGAAACAGGCCAAAAAGTGACCGTTGATGCAAACCAAATATCCCTGGTCCCTTGAGGACCCCGGAGATGGCAAGACTAACGTGAGGGAGGCCATTGGAGGCCTGGGGGGTGAGAGATCATCAGAGATAGCCATAGATGAGTGTTAGTGAGGTTCGATTAGGGTTAGGTTTGAGAGCGTTTGAGAGCAGAGAGGGGTTTCAGGGCGGCGGGTAGCGTAAAATGATAGGGTTTTGGGGGTCTTTTGGGTTTATTTTAGAAATGATCGTTTGTGGCCGTTGATCTTTATGATCAACGATCGAGATTAAAGGGTATTGGGGCCAGATCGGGTCTTCAGGTTTTGGGCTGGGTAATTTAATTGGGGATTGGGCTGGTAATTGGGTTAAATTGGGGGCTGAAATTGAAATAAAATAGGCTAGATTTTAAATAGCCACTTTTAATAGTTATATAATTTATAAAAATAATAAATGATTTCTAAAAAATATTTTCGTGTACTAAAATAATTTAAAATAGTTGTTTAACATTTTAAAAATATAAAAGATCATTGTATGCATCAATAATGTAATTATGCATTAGTAGGGATATTATTACAAAGATATGCAATTTAGCTTAAAATATAAATATAATTATAAAAATGCACTAAAAATGTTTAAACACTATTTTGGCATAAATAAAGAATTTAGATGACTAAATCACCACAAAAGTAATTTGAAATGTAATTATTGTAAATTTTATAAATGAAAAGAGAAGAAATAAATCAATTTGGAGCTTTTAAAATTATAGAAAAAATTATAAAAATTCTTATGCATGCTTATAACTGCATATGTATTATTTTGAAAGTATATATATGTATTAAAAATATATGAGGAAAAATTGGGTATCAATAGTTGCCCCTCTTTACTCGGGAAGGATGAAAGAGTTTTCGGGTAAAGAAATGATGGCCAATTTTGACCAGACAGGATATTTTGAAAGACAGAGGTCGGACTCTAGTCTTGAATTGCCTACATATCCCTGGTTTTACAGGAATCAGGCCATGTGTAGTTCTGGATTCATTGGCGGAATATACCGATAAAGTCATTGCAAGAACGGACAAAGGATGCAAGAGTGGCTGTGGTGAGCGCATTCGCATGAGATAGTTTGAAAGAACTGGAGTGGGGGTCGCTCCTGCTAGGATAGCGGTTGCTTGCTAGTCACCTGCAGATGAAAAGATGCTACCGACATGTATTTGCGCGAAAATTTAAACATGGTGCAGATTCTCTTTGGACCATGAAGGTTGTCTTTGGACGGTTAAAGATGACGTCCTTGGACCATGATGTCCTGGGCCATGAATTGTTTAGTGAGGGATTCGTAGGCCAAGAAATATTGTTCTCGGGCCATGTATATGGTGCCTCCGAACCATGACGCCTTTGAATAATGATATGCAAATTTAAGAGATCCTCAGGCCATGGCATGGTGTCTTCCAGCTATGAGGATGATGCCTTTTAGACTATGATGCCCTTGGATAGATCGACGATATTTCATCCCATGAGATGCAATAATATGATGTTAACAAGACAAGGCTTAGTCTTGCGAAATGAAGGGCAAAGCTTAGCCCGATAGAAAAAGCAAATAGATAGTACTAGAAAAGAGCAATATTTATGTAAGGAAGGACAATGCTTAGTCCCATGCAATTGTGGAGGCAGGGATTAGCCTTGTGCAAATATGGAGGCAGGGATTAGCCTCATGCAGATATGGAGGCAGGGATTAGCCTCATGCAGATATGAGGTAGGGATTAGCCTCATGGAGACAGGGATTCGCCTCATGCAGATATGAAGGCAGAGATTAGCTTCATGTAGATATGGAGGTAGGGATTAGCCTCATGCAAAGATGGAGGCAGGGTTAGACTCATGCAGATATGGAGGCGGGGATTAGCCTCATGAAAATAGGGAGGCAGGGATTAGCCTCATGCGAACAGGGAGGCAGGGATTAGCCTCATGCAAGTATGGAGGCAAGGATTAGCCTCATGCAAATAGGGAGGCAAGGATTAGTCTCATGCATGGAGGGAGGGATTAGCCTCATGCAGAGAGGGAGGCAGAGATTAGCCTCATGCAAAATGGAGGCAGGGATTAGCCTCATGCAGATATGGAGGCAGGGATTAACCTTATGCAGACATGGAGGCAGGGATTAGCCTCATACAGATATGGAGGTAGGGATTAGCCTCATGCAAATAGGGAGGTAGGGATTAGCCTCATGCAAACATGGAGACAGAGATTACCCTCATTCAAGTATGGAGGCAAGGATTAGCCTCATGCAGATGTGGAGGCAAGGATTAGCCTCATGCAGATGTGGAGGCAGGGATTATCCTCATGCAAGTATGGAGACAAGGATTAGCCTCATGCAAATAGGGAGGCAGGGATTAGCCTCATGCAGATATGGAGGCAGGGATTAGCCTCATGCAAATATGGAGGCAGGGATTAGCCTCATGCAGATGTGGAGGCAAGGATTAGCCTCAGATAGAGAGCAAGTAGCAAATAAGAGTAGTATATGTCTTAGCTGGAGATATAGTCGGTATCTGATGTCCTGATTGATAGCAAATTTGCTTTGTGTACACATATCTGCAAATGCTATCATTACGTCAAATGTGCCTGCGATCAAAGAAAAATTTTAAGTTTCGTGAGGGGAGGTTGGTTCGTGCTTCTGCTGGCCTTGCTTTGCTCCGTTCTGGAGGCCTTTTCGAGTTCCTCTAGGTAACACCTGACTGTTACAGAAATAAAGTTTTCGAAAAATATGCAATTATTGATAAAAAAGAGTCATTTTAGAAACATATTGATATATTAAGTAATTTTAGATGAACTAGTGATTGTAACACATTTTGGAGACACTACAACTTTCTTATGCCCTAGTTTGGTAGATGATCTTTTGACCGTTTGCGGATAATAGCCTTGTTTAACCTTCTTTGGAATTTTGAGAGTCCTTCTCAAAATTCTTCCCCAGTTGCTAAACCGATTTCTGTTCGTCTGACACATGTTGGCGTTGGCTGGACTTGCTCTGGAATTTTGAGGGTCGTCCTCAAAATTCTGCCCCAGTTTCTGATCTTGGGGGAAAATGGAAATTTTATTATGATATGACCGAACACATAAGGCTGCCTACGTATCCCCTCTTAAACGGGAATCAGGTCAAGCGTAGTTCAATTACATCGGATAAGAAAATGTAAATAAGCTTAGCATAGTATCTCTTGACTGCGTCTGAATTGGTTGGTTTTGGCCAGATTTCTCCATCCATTTCTGCAAGTATAAGTGCTCCTCCTGTCAGCACCCTGTGAACTATGTAAGGACCTTGCCAGTTGGGAGAGAATTTCCCTTTGGCTTCATCTTGACGTGGGAAGATCTTCTTCAGCACCAGCTGTCCTGGTGCAAATTACCTTGGTTTGACCGTTTTGTTGAAAGCTCTGGACATTTTGTTCTGATAAAGTTGGTTGTGACACACTGTGTTCATCCTCTTTCCATCGATAAGGGCCAATTATTCATAGCGACTCCTTATCCACTCTGCATCTGAGTTCAATTTCCTGTATGATTCTTAAAGAAGGAATTTCTACCTCGGCTGGAATGACAACCTCGGTACCATAAACCAACATGTAGGGGGTTGCCCCGGTTGATGTGCGAACTGTAGTGCGGTATCCCAATAAAGCAAAAGGTAGCTTCTCGTGCCATTGTTTGTGGTTTTCTACCATCTTCCTTAGTATCTTCTTGATGTTTTTGTTGGCGGCTTCTACGGCTCTGTTCATCTGAGGTCTGTAGGATGTGGAATTTTTGTGCTTGATTTTAAAAGTTTCACACATAGCTTTCATCAAATCACTTTTGAGATTGGCAGCATTATCAGTAACAATGGACTTGGGAACTTCGAATCGGCAAATAATACAATCTTTGACAAAATCTGCAACGACTTTCTTAGTTACAACTTTGTACGATGCAACATCTACCCATTTTGTAAAGTAATCAATGGTTACCAGAATAAACATATGCCCATTTGAAGCAATGGGCTCAATCGGACCGATAACATCCATTCCCCAAGCGGCAAATGGCCAAGGTGAGCTTGTTTCATTGAGATAGTTTGGCGGCACTTTTATCATATCGGCATGCACTTGGCATTGGAAGCATTTGCGTACATACTAGATGCAATCTGTCTCCATGGTCATCCAAAAGCAACCAGCCCAGAGTATCTTCTTGGCTAAGACAAAACCATTCATATATGGACCGCAGGTCCTAGCATGTATCTATTCAAGTAGCTTAGAAGCCTCTTTTGCGTCGACACATCTTAGCAGTCCCAAATCAGGAGTTCTCCTGTACAAATTTCCTCCGTTGTGGAAGAAGTGATTGGACAATCTCGGGAGTGTGCATTTTTGAGTGTGGTATGCATAAGCAAAGGTAGCCCCAGATACTCTCTCTCCGGTCATAAGCAATCGAAGCTGAAAACCGAGGCCATCTATAAACCTCTCGATCCTCTCTCGATCTATAGGAACCAACCAGACCGCATGATGAGCCAACTCAAAGAACCACATATCATACTATTTAACAGATCTGTCGCCCTGACGAAGCTGCTCAAACTGCCTGCGTAGCTCCTCTCGGCGAGACTCAGGTACAAACTTCTCTAGAAAGAGAACGGAGAACTGCTGCCAAGAAAGGGGCGTTGCGCCAACCGACCTACGCCTCTTGTAAGCCTCCCACCAACTAAGTGCAGCCACGGAGAGCTGGAAAGTAGTGAATGAGACCCCACTAGTCTCCAGAATACCTGTGGTCCGAAGCATCCTCTAACACTTATCCAAGAAACGCTGGGCATCCTCGCCCTCTACACCACTAAAAGTCGGAGGCTGAAGTCTACCAAACTTCTCCAATCTGCGTTGCTCGTCCTCTGGCATAACAGGAGATATATAGTCCTGAGTAGCTGCAACCGGCTGGGCTGGAGGTTCCCCCGATGTCTGAAGTCCTTGCACGACCTGCTCAGGTGTGCGAGTGGCGGGAGTCTGAGTGCCTCCCCCGGCCTGAGAAGTAGCTGCGACTATAGTAACTGAGACTACCTGAGCTAGGCCAGTGCACACTGATAGAATCTAGGTCAGGGCCTCCTTAAGGCTTGGAATCACAATAGGCATAGCCAGTACCTGAGCTGGTGCTGCTGAAGCATCCACAACTAGGACCTGATCATGAACTAGGGCAATTGGTGGATCTGCAGGTGCTGCCCTAGCTGTTGTACGGGCTACATCCCTGCCCCTACCATGGCCTCGATAGTGTCCTCGGCCTCTAGTAGCCCCAGCTGGTGGTACCAGTGGTCGTCCGTCCTGACCGGTAGCACGTGTCCACATCATCTGTGAGAAAATAGAATAACATAAGTTTAGTACTATAATCAATAGATTTTCACGACAAAAATTCAAGAATGTGAAGTTTTTCCTAAAGGTTCTGCAGCCTCCTGAGCATAAGTACAGACGTCTCCGTACAGATCCGCGAGACTCTACTAAACCTGCTCATGACTCGTGAGACCTATGTAACCTAGGCTCTGATACCAACTTGTCACGACCCTAAAACTGACCTAGTCGTGATGGCGCCCATCGTGAAACTAGGCCAGCCAACACAAACCCAAAACTAACCAGAAAATCATAAGAAGTCATTTAAAACCATTAATTAACTAAAATCCCATAATATAAGTTTAAACAAGCAGTACGGAAATATAACACAAGCCTGACATCGGGGTGTCACCAGTCATGAGCAACTACAACTCGTCTAGGAAAAAAAAGGACAACATAGTCCGAAAATAAAATACTAAGACAATCTGAATAAGATAGGAAGGAGAAGCACAGGGCTGCGAATGCTAAGCAACTACCTAGTCAACTCCAGAGACCTACTGGAAGACTGATCAACACTCACTATCGCGTCCCGAGACTCCTAGATCTGCACATAAGGTGCAAAGAGTAATGTAAGTACGCCAACTCAGTAAGTAATAAAAGTAATAGCACCTGAGCAGTAAGAAAACATGTAATTTCACGTCATAGCACTACAGCAAAACAATGTATGTCCAGAACAATATAGTAAATCAGTAAACTCGTAAAAATAACTCAGTTCAGTAAAACCTTTTTAAAACATCTTTCAATAGTTTCAAACGAGTGATGAAAACAGTGAGTAAAAGGATAAAAATGTAAACAGCCCCTCAGGAAAAATATGTACCACAACCGCCCCTCGGGCAAAATATCAACAGAACCAGCCCATCGGACTACCTCACAATAACTCATAATCGCCCCTCGATAACAACATGAAACAACAATAGCCCCTCGGGCAATATCACATCTCTCACACTGGGTACCCGCGCTCACTAGGGATGTTCAGACTCTGGAGGGGCTCCTACAACCCAAGCTCTATCACAAGCCATCTCGTGGCATAACAAATCAAACCCTCGACCTCTCGTATATCACAAATCAGTACAACATGCTGTGGCGCGCAGCCCGTTCCTATAATATCCTCACAACACATGCCCTCGGCCTCACTTAGTCGGAAACCTCTCAAGCCACTCGGGCAACAGTAAATCATGATGCTCAGCCCAAAATATCATTTAAAATATCAAATGGAGTAAATACGGCTGAGTTATGAAAATAGTAGAATACAGCATGACTGAGTACAAATATTAAGTCAAAATAGTAAGGAATAGTAGTAAAAAGTCCCTAAGGGTCCAAAATAGTTGGCACGAGGCCTAAATATGGCATTCAGCCCAAAACATGGTAATACTTTCCAAAATACAATGATATCAAATAGTTTTCAATCAAATACGCGACTTAACAGTCGTACGGGACGGACCAAGTCACAATCCCCAGCGATGCATGACCCCACGCTCGTTATCTAGCGTGTGTGTTACCTCAAAGTAGCATAACGATGTGAAATCCGGGGTTTTATACCTCCCAGGACAACGCTTACAATCATTACTTACCTCAATCTGGTTCAAACTCTAGTCCGCGATGCCTTTGCTCCTCGACTCGGCCTCAACTCGCATTGAATCTATCCAAAATCAGAATCATAACATCAATATATGCTAAGGGAACAAAGCCTATGCGAAAATAATCAAATTACATCAAAAATCCCGAAATTGGTCAAACCCGACCCCCGGGCCCACGTCTCGAATTTCCATAAAAATCACATCACTAGAATCCTTATCCTCCCACGAGTCTGTACATACCAAGAACATCGAAATCGGACCTCAAATGGTCCCTCAAATCCCCAATTTACACTCCAATTTCAAGCCCTAATTCCCTAATTTTAGGCTTTAAATCCAACTAATTTCATATCTAAATAGTTAGAAATCAAGATAGAATTGAGTTTTGAGTTCAAAAATCTTACCTCCAAGTGTTTCCCTTCGATTTCCTCTTCAATCCCTCTCAAAAAACTTCAAAACCGCTCAACAATGGTGGAAAATAGCCTAAATATTGTGAAGACAACTATTTAAACATTCTGCCCAGGGATTATTTCCTTCTTCGCGAACGCGGAGCTTCAGCTGCACAGGCCATCACGAACGCGACACCTCCAACTCGAACGCGAAGAACAAACTTCTGGGGCACAACTACTCCACTTTCCTCTTCACGAACGCGTTCGCGATGCTTTCACTGTCCATACCTTCGCGAACACGAAGAACACTTTTTCTGCAACAAAATACCAGAAATCTGCAACTCTCCAAAACAAGGATTTGGTCCGTTAACCTCTCGAAACTCACCCGAGGCCCTCAGGACCTCAACCAAATATGCCAACACATCCCATAACATCATTCAAACTTAGTCGAGCCCTCGAATCACTCAAAAGAACACTAAAACACCAAATTAACCTCGGATTCAAGACAAAAAACTTAGAAACTTCCAATTTTCGTATTCGATCATAAAGCCTATCAAACCTCATCTAAATGACCTGAAATTTTGCACACACGTCACAAATGACACAATGGTCCTACTCCAATTTTTGAAATTCTATTCCGACCTCGATATTAAAATTTCTACTACCAACCGGAAAATGCCAAAATTTCAATTTCGCCAATTCAATCCTAAGTCTACCCCGGACCTTCAAAACACATTTCGATCATGCTCCTAAGTCTCAAATCACCTAACGAAGCTATCCGAACCATCAGAATTCACATCCGAGACCTTTTTCATATAAGTCAACATCCGGTTGACTTTTCCAACTTAAGCTTACTCAAAAGAGACTAAGTATCTCATTCCTTTCCAAAACCACTCCGAACCCGAATCAACCAACCCGATACCACATAATACAGTTGAACAAGACCTAAAGAAGCAAAAATGGGGAAAACTGAGCGGTAACTCATAAAACGACCAGCCGGGTCATTACATCTATGATAAGTTAGTGATGGGATAGATAAAATAATTTTGTATCACATAAGGGTTAGATTGTTTAAATAGATCATTTTTAAATTAAATGTTGTACATCCCTCATACAAAAAAGTGGACGGTTTTTAACTGCAGCTCTCTCATTTTGAACACAATATCCAATAAGTTTCTGAAGTTTTGCAGACACTTCCTCTAATAATTATTATCAGAAAATAGCAAGCAAAACAAATAGGGAAAGGAATAGAATTTGATTTTCATTTTGGGAGAAGACAATGGCAGTTCAGCCAGAGTGTGCAACTCTACTCTACAGAACCTTATTGATAAGAGACAACTACCTGAAAACAAACTCCCTGCTAGGACATGATAACTATCGAATCTATATCCTACATGTTTTCTCCTTGCTTGTAGGTCTGAACAGCTTTATAGGTCACAACCTCACTAACGACATCTACAAATATAAAAGTTAGTTGCACAACTTATTAATACCTAATATTAAAATAAAATGGAAGAGAAGAATTACCGAATTATTCTGCCCCATCAACATCATTTTGATTTGTTAGCTGCTCAAAAGGAGACAAGTTAAATATCTCCATATCAAATAAAGGATTAGTTGTTTCCTCAACACATGTCCCTGCGTAAATATCATCCTGAGGTCTGTGTTGTAGTCTTTAACTTCAAGTTATTTGGTTCGACAACAAAAAAAATTATGTGATATATGCTGAGTTCAACACCTTCATCTTGAAGAACTTTATAACATACTTCCCGATTGAGGCATAAATTCTATCACCCTACAGTGACAGATTATTTATTAGGATGTCTCATATTGCTGAAGAAAAATCTTCAAGTAAGAATATATCAGTTATTTTATTTTGATGAATTATTTGCAACCATAATCCTTTAACTCAGGCAAGACACATTAAGAAAGTCAAGGCAACATATAAATTGCAGCTATAGAGAAATTAGTATACAATTGTATACAATCTCTACATGCTACAAATGTTTTTCTTTTGCTTAAATGATGACTACTAATTCAACTATCTACAATCTTTATAACCTAAAGGCAAGTAAAAATTCCCAAACTGGGAAGAAGAAGAACTTTAATTTATGAGAAAGTGACCCACTATGGGAATTGAATACAAAGGAGTCGTGTTAGCCTCTTTGGGAATTTCACATAGGGGTACTACTTTGTTATAACTAATTTACATCCACAAACATCTTCCTATACATAAGAAATTCGGTGAAATTCCCAAAATGGGATGATCAAGGTAGTTATAATATAATAGAATAAATTGTTATAACTTTGAATTCACAAACAACTTATTTAAGTTTCATAACTTTCATCTATATGTGAATATAGAATCTGCATAATTAGTCTTAGCCTCTTTGGGAATTTCATACTTTGTTATAACCAATTTACATCCACAAACATCTTCCCAGACATAAGAAGTTCGGTGAAATTCCTAAAGTGGGGTGATCAAAATAGTTATAACAAAATTGAATAAAATGTTATAACATTACATCCACAAACATCTTATTTAACTTTCACAACTTTTATTTGCCTTTCTATCAATCAACACCTTGCGTACATATGTTCCAGTGATATTCATAAATTTAATCTTGAATAATTTTGACTCTTTTCCAACAAAACAATGATATATTCACAAACTTAAATGAATACAAACAATAAAAGAATCCGTACATATAAAAGAACGGAGAAGTTCTAGATGACAGAGAAGAAAAGTGCCAAGCACAATCTCTGAAGACGCATTCTACAAAGAAGGTACATAGAGCAAGATACACAAATTGATCAACTTTAGACAGCAGACTTGGTGAAACTTTAAGTTCACTTAATGAGAAAAGAAGAAAGGAAATGTGAGTTCATAGTCATTATTTTGTCAAACATATCAATTGTTTATATTGTTCACAGTATAGAAAACGAAGATGCTCTATTAGATAATATTACAACATGATAAAGAAAGAGTTTTTGTTGCTTTACATAAGTCATGACACGAATAGAAATAGCATCAAATATGATTAGTGGCTTCCATAAAGTTCATAAGCTTCATATAAGATATCAATGACTCTTGGTTACGATTCACTAAATCATGATGGAAACAAAAATATATAAATCATAAATAATCCTTTTTCCCCAGTTTATCCTCAAGGTGTCTGAGGCATGACCAAATAGTAATATAAATTGAAGCAATTGTGCAGTCACGGCTTCAATGACAATAGAGAGATGTGATTTTTTTACACATTAAATACATACATATAGAAATAAATAAATTATACGAAGAACAGAGCATGCTGATTTGAAAATTAACAAAAGGAGAAGAAAAAATAACTTAGTAAGACAACAATTGATTTTTAATACCTTTTTATATTGTAGAATCAATTTAAACGAGAAATTAGTGCTTGCGTTGTAAGGATCTGGTACTTCCCATAGACGGACAACCCAAACTTGCAACTTTCATTACATTTTTGAAATTGTTATATCCTTGATGAAGTCACCGTGAATAGCCATATTTTGCAGAAGTATCACTGCCAACGTCCATTGGTATCACAGCCAAAATCAAAGTTAATGGGTATCCAGAGGCGGATCCAGGATTTAAACTTTATGAGTTCAACTTTTGAAATTTTTAACATTGAATCTGTAGACATGTAATTTTTGACCCTCCCCGAGATTTTACTCTTTTTAGTATTTAAATACTTAGTTTAGGTCTAATATAGTTATTTCAACTAATTTTGACTCTTTTACATTATCTTTGGCACAAAAATGAAAATTACAAAAAAAAAAAAATAGTTTCACTAATATATTGTAGTCATACTATTTTACTAGGATTTTTATTTTTACATAATTTTAAAAAATACCAAAATAGTTTCATAGTATAATATTATTTGTTTTAATTAATAATGATTAGTTTTATATTTTTATTTTATAAATTTTATATCATTTTTCAAAAGGAAGAGTGAGTTTTTGGGTTAGTTTATCACATTTTTAATGAGAGAGATCCATTTTTAATCTTTTGGCCCAATTTTTAAGCCCAGCAAGACCTAACCCATTACCCCTTCTTCTTTAAACCCTTACACCCCCACCCCTAGGGTCTGCTTCTAGAACCTTAGACTACAACACACAAAAAACCTAGCTGAACTTTAAGAACACCAGGGGCGCCCATCTTCTTCTTCGAGAGGCTAGCTGAACCATAGTGAGAGAGACCCAAAAAGACTCCAAGCCATCAGCAGCCTGAACACGACCAAACTCACCGGAAAAGAGATCAGTGCCCATATCCTCCTCTCATCAAGCAAACGACCACCCATCGTTGTCTCTCCGTCAACCAGCCTCCCGCGCAGCAGCAAGTCCGGCGACAAACCAACAGCTTTCCATCTCTGGCCCTTCCAAAAACTACCGAAGAACAACCAGGTCAACATCGACCAGCGACCCTGCCACCAGCAGCAGCAGCCTCTGCTGCCAACCAGCAGCATCCGCTAGCTGCGAAAGAAAAATGAAAAAACTTAAGAGGGTTTGTTGTTAGTGTTCATTCTTGAATTCATAGAAGAACAAGTTTCGTCATGATCTAGAAAGAAGATAATGTATATCATCCTTTTAAGAATTACAAATAGCTTGAGTCTCCTAATATCTGATAACAAAGTGAGAACGAGAGGATGAGTTTGGACTAGAGTGTCCCAGTTATCCCTAGCCTCACGAAGGCATTCTCAGTTTTGAGCTTGGGGGCGTCCGTATGAGGTTTCCGGTCCAGGTTCATAGGCTTGAAGCAACCACTGATGTGCACTTGATTTGGAGTTTTACTATTCAATATAAAAGAGGGACTCATCTAAGGTTCAATCTTTCTCTTTCCTTTGTTTTTTTTTTGGGTTTATCTCCGTGAGTTGTTTGCGTTTGTTTACTGTTCATGCTTGTTCATGCTTCAATGGTTGTTTTGTGAACTACTTGCAAATTTCGGCTTCAGATTCCTTTGAGTTTTGTTTTGTTTGGAACTTTAATTATCAACTATTTTGTATTAAAGCTTAAGTTGAATGGAGACATTAAGTGGGGTTGGGGATAATTATGATTAAGTGGTATTTATTTGTACGTCATTTAGTAAATAAATTAAATAACAGACTATAAGCTTGTAAATAAAATCGAATATTTAGGCATGAGTTGATTTTTATTAATTTCGTTTATTTACTTGCCAAAAATCAGTAGTATACTTAGGTTCACTAATACGGGTAGGCAACCCTTAGTTAAATTTACCCGGGGAATGTCCCGAGAGATTTATATATATTTTATTCCGAGGAATGCCCCGTAGAACTTTGTAATGAGAAGTCAAATGTAGAACTTGTAGTGTTTTATTCTTTTTTTCTATTTTCTTTTATTAGGCGGGGACGACCTCGAGCCTCATGTGTGTTTATTGTTTTTTGTGATTTTACCTCAACTTGAATATTTTAGAAGTCAACTTGATCGAGTTCGCAACCGTACTATTTACGGGACTCGGGGAATGCCTAACACCTTCTCTCCGAGTCAAATGAACCCCCTTACCCGATTTTCTGGAGCGGACTTAGTTTTAGAGTCTGAAATATTTTAAAAGGAAAAGTCATTTAAAAAAAAAAAAGGTGACCTGGCACACCGAAATCAAAGTCAGGTGGCGACTCTGAGTTATTTTCCTTTTGAATACAATTTTTGTCACTTTCAAAATTGAAAACCTTTTTCAAGCTTTTCACTAAATCTTTTTATTCTTTTTAAGAGGGTTTGGTGAGTTTGATAAAAAGGGGGTGTGACATCTCTGGCGACTCTGCTGGGGAATTGCAGGTTCGAGCTAGTACTTGATCGTGTTGGTTTTTAGGATATTCAGTTGAGGTTTTTATGTTTTTGTTTGCTTTTTATTTTGTTTGTCATTTTTATTTGCTAGTTGCTTATTTGTTTACCGTTTTTTCTTTTATGTGTTACTGCTTTATAAATTGTCATCATTTACATAACCATGGGTCTTCTTTCTGCAACAAGTCTCGGAGCACGCGTCGCGTGCACGAACTCTTTGTTGAGTCACCCTTAATTTAGGAGGGGGGGTCGTCGGACGTATGGAGTGGGTGGAAAGCTTGAGCAGCTACCATCGACCATACGCTTCCCGAATTGCCTTGTTAGTGAACCCCAAACTTAGGTCAGCCTTTAGGTCATTCTTATTTGCATCATGTCATTTAGACCTAGTAGGGCTCGGTCCCAGGTACCGTGTTCCTTTGTAGGAAGCTTGTCCAAATTTTGTCAAAATGGGCCCGTGGCCCAAAATGACATTTAATCATCCTATGTGATAATTGTTGCATCTGTGAGGGTAGGAAGGTCATTTGGCGGACCGATGCTTTGGAAAGAAGGGTGAAAAATGAAGCAAGTAGAGCTCACTCACATTTTTCTTTCATAGTTTTCCAAAAATCAAAAAATGAAAATGAAAAAGAAAATCCAATTTTTTTTTACACTTTTCCATTATTTTTCAAAAATTCAAAAAAAAAAGGAGAAAAAGAAAATCCAAAAAGATTTTATACTTTTCCTTTACTTTTGGCCACATCGGCTTTGTTGCAAAATAGGGCAATTTTGTGAAGTGGCCTGTTGAACCGTGTTTGGAGAGTCTAGAATCCACAATTAGCTGTCTCCTTACTTCAAGGCCATTTCCTGTTGAATTTGAATGTCTAGCCACTTTTGGCCACATCGGTCATTCTTGCAAAATGGGGTCATTTTCGCAAAAAGTGGTTCAATTACCCATGTCTTAGGATCTTAAGTCCACAACTTGGTGTCATATTACTTTAAGGTCCTTCCCTTTTGAGTTTGCATCTTTAGCTACTTCCGGCCATATCGGCCATTTTTGCAAAATGGGTCATTTCCGTAGAGTAATTTTTTAAGGCCATGATTGTTGGGATGTTGGAGCCATGTGAGCTTTAAATGGAGTATTTTTCATTCATTAGGGGTCAACTTTGTCAAGTTTGCGCTAATAGCCACTTAGATCATTTTGCAAAAATAGCCAAATTATGCCTTGCATGTGTCCAATAGGAGATTCCATGGTGTCTTGAGTCACTGATCTATTTGATCTTATTTTTCTCATTCAGGTATGGAGCGATTTGCTAAAGTTTGAACATGACAAAATACCCCAGGACCATTTTAGTCAAGACCATTGCATGCTCGAGCTGCTTGAGGAAACTTTTATGTTTTGAGTCTGTCGTTTATGTAGTCTTTTAATTATTAGTCCTGTATAGTAGTATCGAGTCTGTTAGTCTAGTTAAGATTGTCGAGTCTTTCATTATCGTACTATCTGTTTTGTATTTGAAAAACCAATAAATGAAAATCCAAAAAGATTTTTATTTTTAGTTTATTTGTCCATTACTTTTTCAAGAACTACGCTTGATCTTATTTATGAGGGACATGATACGTAGGCAACCTACATAGGGTTCGATCAAATCATTTTTTAAAATTAAAAAAGGGAGGTAAAAAAGAGAATGAAGTTGTGGGATGTGAAAATGAGAGGAAACTGCGGGAATAAGGAAAATGAGCGAGCCAAAAAGCACAAGAAAAGAAAGAAAAGAGAAGATTGAAGTGAACAAAATTGGGATGATGCCAAATGACCTTCGTACCCTCGAAGCCACTCTGGAACCGTTAATTATTGTTAGGACCATTGCACGCAATGTGATATTTCTATCTGATAAATGTCCTAACGCTAACATGTTGGCTTTGTTTTGCTCCCCTTTGTTAATTTCATTGTTATCACAACAGAGGGTGGTTAGTTTGTGGCACTTTGGCGATTCATCCATACAACACAAGGTCGAAAGAGCAAGGTAGACATGGTTAGTAAAGACTTGGACACTGGAGTTGTAGACCCACCAAGGGAGTGTAAAATAGAATCAGAACTGAAAGAGGAGGTCCGAAGGTTGAAACATCAGATGGCGGAAATGTATCAGGCCTGGTTTATGGGACTTCATCCACCTTCACTCCCCACTAACTACACTGAAAACCCTGCAACTATCCTGCCACTATCACAAGCCCAGATTCCTAATGTTGTTGTTATCTCCCCACAACCTTTTCACACTCTACCCCTCAAAAGCACATCATATCCCGCTCCTTTGACCACTCGTGTTTTTGTAGCTCATCCACCAGCTATTCTTCCTCGATCCTCCAGCGAGACTATGTTCCAAGCTCCAGATGTCCAACACTATGCTCCAGAACCAGCTTTCAAGGTCTCTGGTCCATACTCTTACGCTCCTCATTTTGAGCCTCCCGGTGACACTGCTAAGCCTGCTAAGATAGTGGAGTAGGATGAGATATCCAAAAAGTTGAAAAGGTCTAAAATGCCAAAGCTTAATTTATATGATGCGCGTGGAGATCCAGTAGCCCATCTGAGGGGTTATTGCAGTGAAATGAGAAGTGTTTGCGGGAAAGGTGAAGTATTGATGGCGTATTTCAGTAAGAGTCTGAGTGGTACATCCGCCAAGACGCTAGTAAGTGGCAGGCATGGGGTGACATGACTCAAGATTTTGTTCGGCACTATCAGTACAATGTAGACATTATCCCAGAGCGCTCCTCCCTATTTCAGATGGAAAATAAACCCAAGGAAGGCTTTAGAGAGTTTTGGTTCAGATGGAACGAACAAGTTACTCGGGTCAGTTCTCCGATTGGTAGAAAAGATGTTGTTGAGCCCCGCCAACGACAGAATCCAGTGAGCATTCCTGCTAAATGCTTTCAGCCTCAATACTGACCCCATAAATATCCTCATACACCAAATAATCCTCCAATGCTACTTTCCTCCACAGAATCCCCAAAGTCATACCTTACCTCCCAAGTACTCTATCCACAATGCACCGCCATATGCTCCACAATCACAAAACCGGCAATGGCTTGCAACACATCCACAAAAGTCTTACCCGCCTTTACAAGCATATCAACCCCTACCCGAAAGAGGTTCCAACCAAGGCCGGAGTACAAAATGAGAAGGCAGCTGCAAAGAGAAAAGTCTTTCACTACAATCGGAGAATCCTACACAAGCTTGTTTAAAAAGTTAAAATAGTCTGGCCTGATTTAGCCGCTCATCGGTTATACTCCGGACCCATATGCAAAAGGTTTTGATCCTACTATACGGTACATGTACCACTCTAATGTCCAAGGGCATAACATTAAAGATTGTTGTACTTTGAAAAGGGAGATAGAAAGAATGATTCAAGAAGGGATAATTATGATCCAGTACAGTGACACCCAGAACATCGCGTAGAATCCTTTACATGCACATGATGATGCACACTTTGTGGGAGAGATGCGTGGTGACAAGGAGTATGAGAATCCTCTAGGGAACTTGCTGACTGAAGTGAATGATATTGAAATTGGTGAAGGTCCCAGTAATTTTGATGTGCAATCCAGTAGCTATGATGTCGAGCTTGGTAATTGGAAAGACACTCCTTTCTTGGCTAGCTAGGGAGGAGTTTTGGTAGTTTATTTTGTTGTCATTTCGGTGTCCGGGTTATTTCAGGGTTGTAATCCGGATATTGTCTTGTTGGCTCAAACCCTTCTGCTTCTTATTTTCCTAGTTCGTTTAGTGGTAGTAACTCGTTTAGTATTATCTAGGATTGTTCCACGGTTGTAACCCATGTCTATTTTGCTTGTTTTGTTCAAACCTTTCCACCATCTGTCTAATGCAATCTCATGTTTTCTATTAGTTCTGGTCAGTTTTGTTTAGGTTACTTTTCCTTTTATAGTTCTTTTCATCCTGATTCCAGTGACATGACATGCACACATAATTCTCATCCTGGTCTTGAAAGTTAGTCTAATCATGAAGCGATAACACGGTTTTGAATATGATAAAATGAGGCCTTTGAGGAAATAAGTAAAGATTCACGCATTCTGAGGTAACCTGAAGCTTAAATTGAGTGAAACTGAGGCAGTTAGTCTGGAAAATCAAGAGGTTGATAAGAGCATACAACAAGGAAATGTCTCTCAAGGAGTTTGAGGTAAATCAGTCTGTGCTGAAATGCATTCTTCCACATCAAGATAAGGTTGAGTCAAGTCTGCTTTGAACTGGCAAGGGTCATTCATTAGGACAAAGGTATTATCCATTGGAACTTTTTGTTTGTGTTGATGTCGTCAATAGCTACTATGTGTGATTTAGTTGTTTATCTTCAATTGCATGTTTGTACTTGGCATTTTTAAGTTTGGTATGACGAAGGCATTTTATTCTGCTACCCAAACACTTTTATCCTTTGCTACCCATTTTGAGCCCTAATTATTTTTATACCCCTCTTTTGGAATCAAAAATAAAGTTAGGAACTAGAGAAGGAAAAGAAAAAGAGAAAAAGAAGAAAAAAAGAGAAAAAAAAGAGAAAAGAAAAAAAGGGAGAAAAGGAAAAGAAAAAAATAACAAACAAACACTTTGTCTTTTGAACTACGTTCGACCTGATTCTTGTCACCACAAGATACGTAGGCAACCTTACAGTTCGGTCGCACCAAATAAAATGTTTCATAATCCCCGAAGTCAAGAGTGGGGCAGTTTTTCTTGGAAATCCCATCAAAGCAAAAATTCAAAAAAAAATAAAAAAAAATTTCCCCAAACTCCAAGAAATTGGGGGAGAAGTTTAATTTTGCCAAAAGACCTGATTCCAAAAGTTGTAATTTTGAACCCTTTTCATCTTAAATTATTTTGAGCCTTCATACCACCCTTTCTTTTCAACTCTATCCAAAAGCCTACATTACGGTCCAAAGAAACACCTTCTGACCAATCTTTGAGGATGCCAAGTCAAGTGTGTGGTGAAAGTATGATCTTCCTACATCATGGGTAATACCTTTGTTCTCAGCACATGAGAGAAAATGATAATGAGAGAGTCTTATCGGTGAAAACCCTCAGGGGCACAGTAAGGCGACAGTGAGTTGAGAAAAGAGCAAAATGAGAGAGGCTTGATGGTGAAAACCTTCAGGGCACTACAAGTCGACTGAGGATTGTGGATCAAATGGGACAATTGAAGCGTTGAAGCACAATTTCACAGCGAAGAGGTACAACAAGAGTTGAATATTAGATTTGCTTGAGAGATTAGGCCACTTAATCCAAAGGTGCATGTCATGGTCATTAGAGTTGGTATCCACATCTGATAAATTTCCACTTCGTAATTTTCTGGTTAGGTATCATCTCTTTCCCTTGTCCCTTATTTTGTTCCTCTCGTTTTGTTTGAGTCCCTTCTTGAGTCTGTTTGGTCAGAACAAGTGAGAAATGACTTCAAAATTTTCCAGTTGCACAAAATGAATTTGGCTAGCACATCAAAGTGGCATGCGTCAGGGAAAGTGGTATGCGCATTGAGTTGGCAACAATCAACATGCTTTGGGATTCATGTGAAATGCAAGGGTTCGGTAAATGTCAGTCCATGAGCAAAATGCAACAGATAGAGGATATTGGGAACGAATGGAGCAGAGGTGTTTTCTGTGATAAGGGTTGAAAGAAAATGGGTAGTCGATAACAGTCGAGGTCGTCCAGGTTGAAATCAAAGTTATCTTGGCAGTGACAGAAGCAGACACTCAGCAATAATGCCACAAATTAACCACCACGTTTTCAAACTAACAAAACTTTATTCGTCTAAAATAGGGGCAAGAAAATTTGTTAATCCACAGGGACCATCCCATGAAGAAGGGATGGCTCAGGGGCAAGAAATTCAGTTCAGAATCCTCCAAAAAGAGAGCACGGCTGTTCATTCTCGTATTTTTAGGACCTTCCTAGATAATGAGATTTAATTTAAAATTCTCAGGACCCTCCTGGATAATGGGATTTAATTTTAAAAGTTTTTAGGACCCTCCTGGATAATGGGATTTATTTTTTGAATTTTCAGGACCCTCCTGGAAAATGGGATTTAATTTTTAAAAGTTCTCAGTACCCTCCTGGATAATGGAATTTAATTTTAAAAGCTTTCAGGATCCTCTTGGATAATGAGATTTAATTTAAAAGCTTTCAGGAACCTCCTGGATAATGGGATTTAATTTAAAATTTTCAGGACCCTCCTGGATAGGGATTTAATTTAAAAGTTCTCAGGACCCTCCTGGATAATGAGATTTAATTTTAAAAGCTTTAGGACCCTCCTAGATAATGAGATTTAATTTAAAAGCTTTCAGGACCCTCCTGGATAATAGGATTTAATTTAAAATTTTCAGGACCCTCCTAGATAATGGGATTTAATTTAAAAGTTTTCAGGATCCTCCTGGATAATGGGATTTAATTTTAAAAGTTCTCAGGACCCTTCTGAATAATGAGATTTAATTTAAAATTTTCATAACCCTCCTAGATAATGGGATTTAATTTAAAAGTTTTTAGGATCCTCCTGGATAATGGGATTTAATTTTAAAAGTTCTCAGGACCCTCCTGGATAATGGGATTTAATTTAAAATTTTCAGGATACTCCTGGATAATGGGATTTAGTTTTAAAATTTTCAGGACCCTCCTAGATAATGGGATTTAATTTTATGTTTTAGCATAAGTTCTCCCTTTAGAAAATATAATTTAGCTTTAAAGTTATCACTCTTAAGATGAGATTTAATTTGAAGTTTTTAGGGCCCTCCTGGATAATAGGATTCAGCTTTTAAATTCTTAGAGCTCTGTAGGTAACATGATTCGCTTAATATTCACAAATATGCCCAGATCCCAATCTAGGGCAGAAAAATTTCTTTTGTTTTGTTTGTTTTGTTGAAATGTCAGGCACCCACCTGGATAACAAGGGAATACAGTTCAAGTTTTAGCAATCAGGCGCCCACCTGGATAACGAGGGAATACAATTCAAGTTTTAGCAATCAGGCACCTACCTGGATAACGAGGGAAAACAATTCAAGTTTTAGCAATTAGGCGCCCACCTGGATAACGAGGGAATACAGTTCAAGTTTTAGCAATCAGGCGCCTACCTGGATAACGAAGGAATACAATTCAAGTTGCTGGTAATCAGGCACCCACCTGGATTACGAGGGAATACAGTTCAAGCTTTTGGCAATTAGGCGCCCACCTGGATAATGAGGGAATACAATTCAAGTTTTTGGAAATCAGGCGCCCACCTGGATAACGAGGGAATACAGTTGTTTTGGCAATCAGGCGCCCACCTGGATAATGAGGGAATACGATTCAAGTTGTTGGTAAGCATGCACCTACTTGGATAACGAGAGAATACAATTCAAGTTTTTGGTAATCAGGCACCCACCTGGATAACGAGGGAATACAATTCAAGTTTTTGGTAATCAGGCGCCCACCTGGATAACGAGGGAATACAATTCAAGTTTTGGTAATCAGGCACCCACCTGGATAACGAGGGAATCCAATTAAAGTTCTTGGTAATCAGGCGCCCACCTGGATAACGAGGGAATACAATACGAGGGAATACAATTCAAGTTGTTGGTAAGCAGGCACCCACCTGGATAACGAGGGAATACAATTCAAGTTATTGGTAATCAGGCGCCCACCTGGATAACGAGGGAATACAATTCAAGTTGTTGGTAATCAGGCACCCACCTGGATAACGAGGGAATACAATGCAAGTTTTAATAATCAGAGGCTCACCTGGATAACGAGGGAATACAATTCAAGTTGTTGGTAATCAGGCACCCACCTGGATAACGAGGGAATAAAATTCAAGTTGTTGGTAATCAGGCACCCACCTGGATAACGAGGGAATATAATTCATGTTTGTGGTAATCAGGCGCCCACCTGGATAACGAGGGAATACAATTCAAGTTTTGGTAATCAGGCGCCCACCTGGATAACAAGGTAATACAATTCAAGTAGTAAGTAATCAAGAGCCCACCTGGATAATGAGGGAATACAATTCAAGTTTTGGTAATCAGGCGCCCACCTGGATAATGAGGTAATACAATTCAAGTTGTTAGTAATCAGGCGCCCACTTGGATAACGAGGGAATACAATTCATATTTTGGAAATTAGGTGCCTACCTGGAGAACGAGGGAATATATTTCAAACTCTTTTCAAAGTCATTTCAAAATTCATGTTAGAAGTAGCAGAAGCTCGCGGCAAGAATGCGAGTCAACAGTCTGAGGTGACCAACAGAAGTAGTCTCAATCCAAAAAAGAAAAAAAAATAAAGAAAAGAAAGAAAGTGAATCCAAAATGCAGAAGCAGAAAAAAAAATGTGAACTGCTCAAGATGTGGTTGAAGTCACGAGCGCTACATGTCCGGTCTTGATCCGAAAAAGCTAAAGAAGAACGAGCTAGCACCTGCAGCTAACGAGCGTCAAGGTTCAAATCTAAAGTCTGCATGAAGAACCATTCAAGACTCAAGATCAAGTTTCAGAAGACTTATAGATAGAAATTTTTTACTCATAGTGACAGGCTTAGTTAGACTTTTTCATTTTTTGATTTTGATGTAACAATAGGACCGCGTACCGGAACCTCGACGGAATGGTACCTCGATCGGCTCTCCACCTCGGTATACTCCATCATCTCACTCACTTCTGAACTACATGTGGCCTGATTCCTTTATAGCCAAGGATATGTAGGCAGCTCAGATACCAGGGCTCAGTCACATTCTCTTCCTTTCTCTTAGTTTTTGGTCTTTCTAAATAAGGGTTGGGTCAAATAACCTGTCTAGTCGTTCTTTGTCTGAAAATACTTCATATTTCCAGTCAAAGAGGGGCAGCTGTAGACATGTAATTTTTGACTCTCCCCGAGATTTTATTCTTTTTAGCATTTAAATACTTAGTTAAGGTCTAATATAGTTATTTCAACTAATTTTGACTCTTTTACATTATCTTTGGCACAAAAACGAAAATTACAAATAAAAAAATAGTTTCATTAATATTTTATAGTCATACTATTTTACTAGGATTTGTATTTTTACATAATCTTGAAAAATACCAAAATAGTTTCATAGTATAATATTATTTGTTTTAATTAATTATGATTAGTTTTATATTTTTATTTTATAAATTTTATATCATTTTTCAGAAGGAAGAGTGAGTTTTTGGGTTAGTTTATCACATTTTTAATGAGAGAGATCCATTTTTAATATTTTGGCCCAATTTTTAAGCCCAGCAAGACCTAATCCATTACCCCTTCTTTTTTAAACCCTTACACCCCACCCCTAAGGTCTGCTTCTAGAACCTTAGACTACACAAAAAAAAAACCTAACTGAACTTTAAGAAGGCAAGCCTTAGGATTTTGTTAGTTTCGAGGCGAGAGGTCATTCCCTTAGTTAAATTTACCCGGGGAATGTCCCGAGAGATTTGTATATATTTTATTCCGGGGAATGCCCCGTATAACTTTGTAATGAGAAGTCAAAAGTAGAACTTGTAGTGTTTTATTCTTGTTTTCTATTTTCTTTTATTAGGCGGGGACGACCTCGAGCCTCATGAGTGTTTATTTTATTTTTTCATGATTTTACCTCAACTTGAATATTATAGAAGCCAACTTGATCGAGTTCGCAACCGTACTAGTTACAGGACTCGGGGAATGCCTAACACCTTCTCCACGAGTCAAATGAACCCCCTTACCTGATTCTCTGGTGCGGACTTAGTTTTTGAGTCTGAAATGTTTTAAAAGGAAAAGTCATTTTAAAAGAAAACAGTGACCTGGCACACCGAAATCAAAGTCAGGTGGCGGCTCTGAGTTATTTTCCTTTTGAATACAATTTTTGTCACTTTCAAATTGAAAACTCTTTTCAAGCTTTTCACTAAATCTTTTTATTCTTTTTAAGAAGGTTTAGTGAGTTTGATAAAAAGGGGGCGTGACAGAACCCATAATATTTTTAAAGTTATGGGTTCAAATCTATTATTTTTGCAATTTTAATGAATTTTTACATATAAATTTCTACTCTGTGTCGAAAGTTATGGGTTCAATTGAACCCGTAGCTACCGCATTGCATCCGCCTATGTGGGTATCAATTTTCTATGCCAACCTCTCTTGAGTTTGCAGATGGTTACCGAGTATAATTAATGGAAGTGGATGTCGTAGGTTTCAATCGCGGATAAATAGTTGAGCGATAATTTTAGGTTTTGCAGAGTAAATTCAGGGAAAGTAGTATCTAAATATACAAATTATAAATAATAATCTAAAATCAATTTTCTTATTAAGAGAGAAAAAAACGTGTCCTTTAGTTGTGTCATGTTAAATCAGTTATTTTTAAAATAAAATAAAAATTTTGAAATTTTGAAGGAATATTTATTTTCTTTTATACAAAAATATTGAAAGTGTTCTAATGAGGGCAAATGTGGGTATTTTCGTAATTCAAGTTTAGAAATAGGGGCTTCCCACTTTTATAATACTATACTAGCTTTTTTGCGCGTGTGTTGCACGTGTATGCCCAGTCATATAGCACACATTAGCGTAAAATAATATTAATATTATTGAAATAATGTTTTGAGTAAGTATACATAAAAGAATATAGTTTAAGTTTTTGTACATGATCATTGTGAATCCTCATAAGGTGAATTATTCATCCAAACCTATGAAAATGGAACAATGAAAGTTTATATATATATATATATATATATATATATATATATATATATATATATATATATATATGAGTTGATATTTAGATTCTATGAGGTTAAAATATGTAATTAAACATATTTCATCTAATACTTCCTTATAGAGGATATTCCTCGTGTACGTCCTTTCCATCCATTTTGGTTTTTCTGTCATAATCAGGACTCTTATGGTCAACATTGATATCCCTCTTGAAAGTGCAACATAAATCTATTCATGTGAGAAAACATATTGTGGTAGATAATATCCAATATGACAATTGTTTGACCCTTTGCTTTGGACCTGTAATATGAATACATCATGTAATATGATTCTAGGATATAACAGTAACCAATATATTAGATTATATTCCATGCATATTATAAAACATGTATATCATAAAATATTTCTTAAAAAGTTACCTGTGTATCAACAAGTAAGCCATCCATAATCTTGACTATCTTTATTTCTTTGGCTTTTTTATTGCTTATTTGGTATTAATGCAATATTTTTATTTTCTGAGGAAAAAATTATCACAAAATAATATGAACAAAATTATGAGCAGAACAATATACAGAAAGATGTAGACATCGCGATTATAGCTCTGTTAAAGGATTCACGCATAAACCTGTAACCGAGTGAATGTCTGAGCAAAGAATTTACCCAATCATAACGGAGGGTAAAGGGATAACAACAGGTAGAGTGAAAATAACCCTTTCGGAATTACCTAATTACTTGCTCGTAGTACATGTTAGTTTTTGAGTGAGGATATTATAATTTTGCAAATGGTAAAATGACCATCAAAATCGGATAATCAAATGGTATGAAAAGGAATAAATTAAGATAGGAGCATGCTTATCTTATGCTAGTGTGTTCTTTAAATTTTTTACAGCAAAGTTTTTATACATAACTTAAACTTAGAAGTTAGTACGATAAAGTAATGTTGTAGAGCTTGCAATTCCAAGGGTCCAATAGTTCAATCATGATAACAAGGTTCAGGAGTTTATAACGCAAGAAAGATAAACATGACTACTAATGTCACTGTCACGATCCAAAATCCACCAGTCGTGATAGCACCTAACCCATCCCACTAGGTAAGCCAACTAAAGCTATCCAATTTCAATAATCTTATTAAGTCGATTAAACAAAAATAAATTTACTAAATTCTATATACATTCCAAGGACTGGTAGCACAAATCATGAGCTTCTAAGAATAGAGTTTACAAATCGAAAATGAAAGAAATACATAGTCTATTTGAAAAGTATATAAACAGAGTTTTATAAGCTAAGGCTACCTCGAACAAAGGAGGCAGCTATAACAGGAACGCCGGTACATCTTCAAGTCCTGCAACAATCGAGCACAACAACAACAGCAACCGACATCTGCACGCAATATACAGAAGTGTAGTATCAGTACAACCGACCTCATGTACTGAGTATGTAACAGACCTAACCTTAGGTTGAAAGCAATGACGAGCTAACACAGGATCGGGTCCAATGCTAATATTTTCCACAACAGTTCATAACAACATAAATGCAATTATAAAAGAGATATCTCAAAAGTAATATACTCAGCTCGTTCACAGTTCCAAAAAATGGTCATGCTTTTCAAATATCTCAGTGAAAGAAAATCCCAAATCTATCACCGAAAAATGCCAAAAGTACGAGTAAGTTTGAAAACTGTAATTTTTCAAATATCCTTTTCACAATAAATAAAATATTTTATTTTCTTTTCAAATAACAAGTATAAAGTGCCTCTCCATACCCAGATATCAATGTGTATAATAAGTCATGAATGATGTGATGCTATTTAGCATGAGGAAAAATGCATCTCTATATCTAAATGTCATGTACGCATGTAAATGCCATGTATTTCAGAGCTGAAGCATGTACTCACACTCTCAGAGTACTCAATCTCATTGCATCGCATCCTCTCTCACGAAGCTCAATACTCAGCACACTAAATCACTCAACGGTGCAAAATAACTGTTGCGACGTGCATATATATATATATATATATATATATATATATATATATATATATATATATATATAGTCGAATGCGCTCACTGGGGGTGTATAGAATTCGGAGGGTCTCCTTCAGCCCAAGCGCTATATCGTTGCGGCGTACAGCCTGACCCAATATCGCTGCGATGTGCAGCCTGATACATAACATATATATAATCAGTATATCGATGTGGCATGCAGCCCGATCCCATAAAGTATAATAGATATAATATGTTACGGCATGCAATCTGATCTTAAAAATGTCACTCTTACTCAGGCCCTCGGCCTCACTCAGTCATCAATCTCTCTAGTCTCACTCACAGGCACACAATGTCATGAATCTATCCCGACAACAAGGATATGATGTATCAATAACAACAACTGAGACTGAGATATGATATGAATGCGTGAATGTGACTGACTACAAAAATATCAATAGAAATCAGTGAGATGACAACCATAAATAACCACTATGAGTACAAACAATATCAGCATGAAGTCTAAACATGATGTTTAGCATGATTGACAGCTCAATTACTTTATTAGATGGTGAAAACACAAATATCAACAAAATAGGGCCACTATACAAGGCCATGTGAACAACAGAGTCCCAATTCACAAGATGCACACCCACACGCCCATCACCTAGCATGTATATCACCTCAATAGCAACCACATAACACGTATTGTAGGGTTTTATATCCTCAGCACTAAGTTTAGAAGAGTTACTTACCTTAAACAAGCCAATTCCGATACTGAGCAAGCCAAGCGATGCTCCAAGAATCTCATCACGCGCTCCGACCTTCGAATGTCTCGAAACTAATCAAAAACAACCCAAATACATCAAACAATACTAAAGAAACCAATCTCAATCGAAAAAGATCGAATCTTTAATCAAAAGTCCAAAATTAGCCAAAAAGCCCAACCCGGGCCCGCACCTCGGAACACAACAAAACTCACAAAATCCGTCAACCCATTCAATTCCGAGTTCAACCATACTAGTTTCACTCAAATCCGACTCCGAATCGGTGTTCAAAACTCAAAAATTCATATTATGAAACTTTAGGCCAAAACCTCTAATTTCTTCTTTAAAATTCATCAACCAAAAGCTAAAATCGAAGATAGATTCATGAAATATAACCAAAACCGAGTAGAGAGCACTTACCCCAATTCATGTGCTGAAAAACACCTTAAAAAATTGCATAATTCCGAGCTCCCCAACTCAAAATATATTAAATGCACAAAACCCTCGTTTTAACACAATTCTGCCTCGTTTCTTATGTCAAAAGATCTCGAAACTCACTTTTGATACCTCCAATGGATTTCTTATGAAATTCTAGTCAAGTTAGGGTCTTGAATCACTCCATTTGACCTTATATTGAAGGAGATATGTTGGTTTCAATATTTAGAAATAGTGCAGATTTTTAAATACGCAGCAGTGGCAATTTCGTAATTAATCTAAAAAAAATCTGGCAACCTAATTCTTAGTAAAATGATCATAAAATCCTCATACGATGTCCAAATTTGATGATTCTTTTTGCTATGGCTCCGTAATTACGATACAGATCTAATGCTTTAATAAAAACAGAAATCGGAGCTCATTTGTTCAATGTGGTACCATTTATGCTTGAAGAAACGACGTCGAAACATAAGAAAAACGAGCGCAACACAACCCAAACCTATCCGAAACTCACCTGAGCCTCTCAGGACCCCGTCTAAACATATCAAAAAGTTTCATATAATAATACGGACCTACTCGAGGCCTCAAAACACACATAACAATATTTAAACGACGAAACGCACCTCAAATCAAACTAAATGAACTTTCGAACTTTCAACTTCCAAAAACCCGCGTCAAAACATATCAAATCAACTCGGAATTAACTCAAATTTTGCACACAAGTCCTAATACAGCATACAGAGTTACTCGTGCCCCTAAACTACCGAGCGAAATACAAATGCTCAAAACGACCGATCGGGTCGTTACATTCTCCCCCACTTAAATATACGTTCGTCCTCGAACGTGCCAAGAGTTGTTCCTAAGCCATCAAACCACTGTGTAACCTTACCATGCACATACCCCGGGGATGATCCTGTCACCCTATTACATATAGGTCCGACAATACAACATGACTGAAGATCATTACTTCAACCTTAGTTCGTAAAACACAGAATCTAATTTTCAACATTCGGAATTTACTACAAGACCCGAACTCGCATTTACACATTGTATAAGCCTGAACAAGCTATATCAAGTCATAACCACAACCCAAGATGTAATCACCCAACATACCACATGACTCGTATACTCGTAGTAAAATTTCTGATCATAATAGTTGCTCAGAATAACCTAATACCGGTAATACACCTCATGTCAAACAAAACCTCATTCTAAAACTTTTGTGTATTGCTGATGATGAAAGAAACATACAGAAACTCATAACCATTCATCAGATCAATCAATTGTGGAACTCCTTCTCCTTCAATAGGAACTAAAGAAAATTTCTAAGCCGATCAGCAACAATATCCTTCCAAATATACTGCAATCAGATCCGATAACACCCATTCTAGGCCCAATGACCTCATCACGTCCAACACGGTCATTCTAGTGACATGACACATCTATACAATCTAAAGCCACGACCTGTATAGTTTGTGCACCAATAAGTAACATTCCAAATGTACTCAATCATCGAAAATGACTTAGACAAAGGAACTATCTCGCACGCTCAACAGATACCGCCAAAAAGCACTGCTAAGAACCTATCACACACCATATAACCAAAATACCTAAATATAACACAAAGGATCATGCCTCAACATAACTCCGCTACAATGCATGACCCATCCAAACGCTGGTCCATATTATGTACCTCGAGCCACCCTGCTCAAAATCAATAACCATGCAAAATTTGACATCAAGAACCCAAAGTGCATTACCATAACCACGGAGAGAAAATAACACAATACCATAATTAGGAAAGAACATAGCCAACACACAATCAATCATGCAATACCCAAATACTCATCTCACTCAAATTTTGCTATAAAGCTCAAATAGAACCGCACCATATGTGCATATAACCAACGAATCACAACTCCTCGTGGTATAGAAAAGTAACTTATAAATCATTTCAGAACACGAATATACTCAACAACAACCAAATGGCACATCCCTCAGCAATAGCAGTATGGAGCCAACCAATCTGACTCGTTGTAGAATACACATCCTAATTAGGCCTACCAATGGACCCCCAAATCAACTCTGGTCACCCACAAATAGATAAATAATCCTCCGAAAGTCCACAATGACTGAATCATAATACATACTATTACCTGGCTATCTTCGACCACATTTCACAGTCCACAACCATGCAATAATCTGCTCTTGAGAGCTCTCAGTCTCCAAATCCATAGAACATATGAATCACCATATCTGATCCCAACTCCACCGACTGAATGTCTAACACATCTTTCATACATGATAATCCCGCGAGGAATACTTCTATAATTCTGCTGTGCCACAAAGCAAAATTTAAACACCAGCAGTCGATCAACTAGGAGAGTGCCTTATAGTTTATATGAGTCCACCAAACTATAAAGTACCTGGTCCTATATGAGATGATTCTTAGAATGCTGTAAAGACTGAAAGTAAAGAAGGCAAGGGATTTTTACGTGGAAAAATCCCACACAAGAGGATCAAAAAACCACGACCTACTCTTGTAGGTTTTTAACTTCACTAACTTGCAATCTCCCTATTACAAGCCACTTTGCAAAAACCCTATTGCAAAGACTTCAACTAACTTGTGATGCACCACCACAAGCCACTCTATAACTATCTTAGTTACAAAGGCTTTAAACTTATGACTATCCCTAGTCACAACATAAACTCAGAAGTTTACGAATTTTGGTTTGTTCCTAAGAAAATGCTTCTAAGAAAGCAAACTAGGAATTACAATGACGAATAAATAACAAGATTACAACTCAACTACGGATGTACATAAACTCATTAAGAAACTGATCCTTAGTGGAGTTGTCTTCTTATTCTTGACACACCAGTGACTTCAATGCCAGATGAATACTGTTGTTGCTTGAGAGAATATCACTGAATGCACAAAGAATGGTGTGTCTTGCACCAGGTTGTTTTATC
This sequence comes from Nicotiana sylvestris, assembly GCF_000393655.2. Lineage (NCBI taxonomy): Eukaryota > Viridiplantae > Streptophyta > Magnoliopsida > Solanales > Solanaceae > Nicotiana > Nicotiana sylvestris. The sequence continues at coordinate 64,685,171 of NC_091058.1, forward strand.
ACAAAAGATATCATAATTGATAGTGATGTCAACTCTTGGTGTATGCTTCTTCCCAATGAGAGGTGACTGTTGTACTGTCTGCAAAGCCACTTCTGGGAAGTTGCATTCCAGCTGGATAGTTGACTTTGTACTTCTGTCGGGACACACTAACGGACCAGGTCCTAGTTGTGTTCCTCTTCTGTGACAGTTGCTAGATGGTCACTTTCTTCTGCTACGTTCCAGCTGTTTATTTGACTTGTACTTCTGTTAGAGAACCCTAAGAGAGCAGGTCCCTATTGTGTTTCTCTTTATAATGTTTGCATACAGTCACTGTCTTTTGCTTGTGTTAGAGAACCCTGAGGAACTAAATCACCAGGTCCCTGTTGTGTTCCTCCCTGTGGTCGTTCATCCATTTGTTGATTTCAGACTTCGACCAGGTCACATGAAATGTATACCCTGTGGGCTAGTTTCTTTATCTGGTTCTTCACAACAAGATTGTTAGATCATCAAAACATAAGAAACATAAGGCCGAGACATTGAAAACCCATCAATTTCCCTCTTTTTGATGATGACAAACTTAGGCATGGATAGTATTAGTTTAGAGCAGAAATAACCAGATAAGATACCAGAACTACACATAGTTCCCCCTTAATCTCAGATCTTTTTTTTGTTTTGATTTCCCCTTAATTTCAGATTTTCCAGGAACTGGTTCCCCCTTAATCTCAGAGCTCCTCCACTCACTTGAAATCTTCTAACAATATTCTTCCCCCTTTTGGCATCATCAAAAAGAGCACAAGTAAGTAATTAGCATAAAGAAGTCTAACATAGCTAGCTCATGCCATATATGTGGACATAACATGACAGAAAATAAAAGCGAGAGGAACACAGCATTGTACACGCAAAAAGGGGAGCTGTTTTGTTAATGTTTACATTGGACTGAGCAAGTCAAGAGCAGTAATGGATAATATCAGCATGCCATCACACAAAAAGCAAACAAAAATAAAACAGCAGCCACAAAAGTTTGGAGCAAAAATAGTTAGACACTAAGAGGATCCTAGGGGACACTAGAAGAAGGAGGCTTGAAGGAAGAAACAACAATGGTTTTGAGAACCAGGTCCAGTCGAGCATTTGCAGACAGTTGTGTGTCAAGTAATTGTGCCCAAAGTTTATCATCTTCCTTTGTCAGTCGTGCAACTTCCTCATTGATAGACTCAAGTCCTTTAGCTGCTTGACTGAGCTGAGTTTCTAGTATGGCATTTCGAGCCTTCAACCTTCTGATCTCTTCAGAAGCTACATTTTGAGCGTTGATCAGCTGAGAAATGGTCGAGATGCTTCCACCAACTCTTTCTACACATTCACATTCTTCTAAAGTGGTCTTAGAGAAGGTCTGCTTGTGGGTGCCTACTCTGGGATTCCCCAAGGGGACCTTGTAGAATCTGAACACTTGAGTGAGGAGAAAGCCATATGGTAGCCCATGATTCCCACCTTTGAAGTTTTCCACATTTTGCATATGATCTATTATGGTCGCTGGCAAATTTATTGGAACAAACTCATCAAGCACTTCCATTAAGAACATATCCGATTTTGTAGCAATAGATCGCCTCTCAGAATGAGGTAAGAGCACTTTATTGACCAGTTCAAAGAGAAGCTGATACTCAGGAAGCAATACCTTCTTATGCACCTGTTCCCCCTGCTGAATAGCTTGCTCTTTCATGATAGCTCTCCTAAAGTTCACACTACAGACACCCTTAACTGAGGGCATACCTTCACACGGAATTTTGAGAACCTTTCCCAGTGTTGAAGCGTCGAGTACAATGTCTACTCCATTTATGAGCGCACAAATGTGATCCCCCTCAATAGTGAAAAGAGATGCATAAAAAGTTTGTACTGCATCTTTGTACACCAGAGGCATGCTCCCTTCAAACAAGTGTTCCCATTATTGAAATTCCACAATCTCCAGAATTTGTCTCATGCCTGCCATCTCCGAAATTGCTGGATCAAATGTACAACCCCACAACACTTTCTGAGTTCTTAATCTCTGCTGCCAAAGACTACTATCACAGGGTATGGGCCTTAGTGAACCCGTTTCTTTAATAGTTTCCGGTTTTCGTTTGCTAGACCCTTCAATAGACTATCCTTTCCAGCTTGTTATCCCCATAGTATTGTCCTTAGACATGGCTAGCTCAGTGTGACTCCATTTAGACTTGTTGCTGTCCTTCACGGATGACCCGTTTTGTTCATCAATAGTTTCATCGGAGGCCTTTTCTATAGACTTTTAAGCTTTCATAGATTGTTGTACTAAGGAACCAGGTTCCCTTGGAGCTTCTTTGTCAATCCGATTTACTGATATACTCTTATTAGTGAAAAAATCCCTTGGATTCATTTTTCTTTTTTTCCTTGTCTTGACACTCCTCTTACTTTTCTACAATGTGGATTCAAAACTCTCTTGCTGCTGTGACCTAATAGTGGGAGATTTGGAGAAAGACTCTACGAGTTTGGAGTGATCAGGAGGTGCAGGAGTGAGTTTGCATGGAAGAGAATCAGGTTCATCAGAAGGTTTTTCTGAGAATATCTCATGAGCCAAAGACTCGAGAAGTGTTGTGGTTCTTATATCTCCTAGGAATGGAGCTTCTTCCCCCCGGTACTCGGACGAGAGATATGCCCCTTCATTCATCAAACTCTCAACAGCTATAGCCATGATGTTATGCACTTCTTCTTTTTCTGGTGATTCTTTAAGAGTCACAAAGTCCAACATAGAGGAGTTCAGATACTAATCAGGATCATTCCCATGGGCTTCTAACACTTGAGGAGTAAAACCTCCTGAGTGTTCTTTGATGAGATCATAGGAGTGACTAGACATAGGGTTTTCAAAATGATGGTAAACAGGATTTATCGGAAAAGGGAAAATTGTAGGAACTGAAGAGGAGCCAGGAGTGGGTAAGGTAGTGGAAGGCGCGAAATAGTGAAGCTCTAGGGATGATTTCAAGGATAATAAGGAAGTGGGAGCAGTGTTAATGGTGGGAGAAGGAGACGATTGATCAATCGCCATTAGAGGAGTACTTGGTAAATGAGTAAAGTGAGAGAGAGATGAAGAAAGATCCCAGCTATACAAAGGAGATGAATGTCCATAACTTGCCGTGTGAGAAAGAGAGTTTTATTGGAAGAAGGGCTAATGATGAGAAAGAGAGAGAAACAGGTTCTGAATAGTTCTGAAAACGGCGATAGGTTTGTTAGAAAGTGTTACCGTGCAGAGGGGATGAAGGAATTTGAAAGACAAGAAATGTCATGCAGACTTTGAAAAGTCGAACGATGTGGCAGTTGAGTTAATTTTGTTAAACACATTTTTTTGAGAAGGCATGCAGAATAAACACATTACTACTAACCTGAGGTACAGGAACCTGATGCCAGAATAATATTTTGAAAAAGGTTTTAGCAGCTCTTCTCTCATAGTTCATAACTGTACCTTTAGCTTCTATGATCATCATACGTGTTTACCTAAAACGGTATTGATGTAAGTTAGGCTTGGTTAGAAAATACTTTAGCTAACTTTACCTGATGGTGTCTTGCATATCTAGCTGATGGAGGATCAGGTTCTTCATTAGACTCTTTATGACCCCCTCTTCACCTTGTTTGATCCAGAATGTTCTCTACTCAAGGCTTTGATATTGATATCTGGAATTTGATCTTCTGTTCTGCAAGACTTTCCACAGATCAAACTTTTCTTTATTTTGACCCTCAGAAGATAATCTCACCCCTCAATGTGCTTGGTCCTCTTGCTTTGAGATTCTTTTTCAGTTGTTGACGGGGTTAGTGAGTTCTACTTCCTTGTTTCCCAAAGTATAATGCATGAATCATGACAACTAAATCGTTCCAGAAGTGCTTTTCCTTTCCACCGAAAAACCTGCATAGTTAACATCATCATACCCAACAGGATTAAAAATATTGTCACCTGAGGGGTAACACAGGACCAGGTCCTGAGTTCCCTTAAGGTATCTCAAACTTCTGTGGGTAGCCTTCAAGTAGGATTCCTATGGACTTACACTTTGGATTCTATTCAGGAGTGGAGATATAGAAGGGACTAAAGAAAAAGATTTTTTTTTGAATACTCATCTAACTCTAGAATAAAGGAAGGTGATTGACTTGTCACGTAGATGGGCCTTCGTGTTTCCAATTTGAGACTGAAGCTTGATTGGTAGGGGAGATTTAGAGGTTAATTTGATTTCCCCACAATTTGTGTTTTGTTGCTTGTGGAATGCCATGAGATGCATCTCTACTCTTCCTTCAGCTTCAATGGTAGTATATGAAGTACCAGGTTCCTTGTGAGATGTGGAGGATGATGTTGCATTGTCTTTTGTCAGTCACCTTCATCTTACTCATTTTATCATCATCCCTATTTGAAGCCTCAGTCATTTCCCAAGGACACGAGTTAGTTTATCAGATTGATCATCATTGTTTCTTCCTTGGCTAGAAGAGGTGTCTTGTTGAATACCCCATGAGCACGTCCTTCCATTTAGTGTGCCCTTTGTTGGAGACTTTGAGGACTTGCTTTGTGGAGAGTACCCCAGAAGGATTCCTTCGTTCGTCCTTTGCATTGAACTTCTCAAGCTGATCCTTCCTGTTGTCAAGAGCATGTCATTTTCAGTCGAGATGGTTCTCAGATAGGTTGTCTTTTATTCAAGAGGGCATTTTCTTCCATTTGGCAGCTCATGGTGGGTTTTGATTCAGGAAGGAGCTGATCAGGCACCTGTTCACCAAGTAGAAGTAGTATTTACGGCCTTTGCCCAAAATTTCTTGGCGATTCCATAGTCGATGAGCATCATCCATGCCACATTTTCCAATTCCGTTCTTTCTTTCAGCAATACCATTTTGCTATGGAATCCTTGGTGTTGAGAAATTGTGCATGATCCCTTCTCCCCCTTTTTTGTTTGAATCCCTTTGGCAAGAACCATTAACACCTCGAGAGTCTTCTTCTTTGTTTTGTGAACCCATGTCCAGGTGACTCTTGAGTTTGGCAGACCACGGACCAGATCCTGCTAAGTTAATTTATTTGGAGGTGAGAAGTTTGCATATACCAATCCTTCATGCGACTTCACCCATATCATACCACCAGCTTATGGAGATTCATAATCGCAGTGGATGTTCTTGTTTTCTTTGTCCACTGAGACCACTTGGCCAGTTATCAGATTGGTGTTTGCACTTTTCAGGCCATTCACATAGTACACGTTCCCACCTGAGTGCCAAAAGAACCTTTCCAACTTTTCATTTACTGAGAATGTACCCTCTGCTTCCTTTTTAAAGATACATTGCCTTCCTGCAGGGCTTTCAGTGGGAAGAGATTCATGATGTTTTTCAGTTGCGTGCTTTTAAGCATCCACATACCATAGTCCATCGCAGTCCGCTTCCTCCCATTGTTCCCTGCACATACAAATCAAAGGTTAGATTTAGGAACCCAAACTAGTTTGGGTCCTTTATTATGATAGAAAGGATGAATGAGGGCTTTCCTATTCTATGCAGGCAACATCCACTTCTTGCGAGTGGTACCTGGTCCTTTGTTAGTAGTCACTTTATCAGTAAACACTTTGTTTTTCTGAGTAGACTGAACCCTAGCCTGGTAATTTTCTTTAAAATGCCTATTGTTCCCATAGTGGGTACATAGCCAGCTATCAGGTATAGTGACATACTTGTTGTGAGGGTTGTAAGGAGTTTTCTCCTTTTGGAACCTGATGCCCTGCTTGTTCCCACTAATGTTAAGATACATGGCAGTGACAACATTTGCGGACCAAGTCCACTTCAGTGATTTCTCAAGATCATTTCTTACTTTCTCCAATTCAGCTTGAAGTTGTTGATTCTTCTCGAGTTCACTATAGAGACTGGTTTTCACAACAATTAACTCTTTTTCAAGCATGATGTGAGTCTCACTGGCTACTTCCTTCCCTTTCCCAAGACTACATTCCTATGTTCTCTATTGAGTCCCTCAATGGTTTCCTCTAGATCAGTGCATATTACTAATAGGTCATCCCTTTCTTCTTCAGTAAATGCAATTTTTTCTTCTAAGGTGTGTTTCTCATTGTTAAGACCTTCTATTGTTTCTTTTAGATCAACAACTACTACCATGAGATCGTCTCTCTTATTTTCTACACTAGTTATTCTTTCATTCAAGGCTTCCTTTTCTTTTTCAAGATTATCTACGGTCTCATTTAAGTTCACTACACAGACCATTAGATCATCTCTAGATTATTTGGCCTCTCCTAGTTCTATGGTCAGGATCTCTTTATCATTTATAAGGCTATAATAGGCATCAATTAGGACATTAGATAATGACCTTAGCTTCTTAGAAGAGTAGGATTTCAGATTTCTCTGAACATCCCTGAAGTTTACCTCATCGTCTTCATCTTCTTCATCATCATCATCTGACTGAGCCATCAGCGCGAACAGTAAATCGTACTTTATTGCTTTAGTTTCCACTGCCATCATGAAACTATTTTCTGCATCTGATTCCCTTTCGGATTCACTCGAGGAGTCTCCCCAAGCAGCAAGAGCCTGCTTAACAATATTGTCAGTAGCACTTTTTCGATTGAATCATTTATCTGGAACCAGATTCCTTTTTCCTGCTTTGTCGAGATTTTGCTTGTATTGCTCCTATTTCGCGAGTGGGCAGTCTTTGATGAAATGCCCTGACTTTCCACATCTGTGATAGAGATCGTTGTTCCTTATTTTACTTGAACTACCCCACTTTGGTATACCACCATTTCTTCGAACCATCTTTTGAAATCTCTTAGTAATATAGGTCATGTCACTATCTTTATCACTTGAGTCGCTGCTTTCAGCCTTAAGTACCAAGTTCTTTTCCTTCTTGGGCTCTCTTCTTTCACTGTCTTTCTTTCTTTTCATCTCGTATGTCTTCAGATTACCAATCAACTCATCCACAGTCAGAGTTTGTAGATATTTAGCTTCAGTGATGGCATTTACCTTACTTTCCCAAGACCCAGGTAGAACACTAAGGATTTTCCTTACAAGCTTGTTTTTGGGAATGACATCTCCAAGTGAGTGAAGCTCATTTATGATGGAGGTGAATCTGGTGTGCATATCTTGTAAGGACTCATCATCCTTCATCCTAAAGAGCTCATATTTAGTTGTGAGCATGTCAATCTTGGATTGTTTGACCTGAGTAGTTCTTTCGTGTATGGTTTGTAAAGCTTCCCATATTTCTTGGTAGTATCACAAGCTGAGACTCTGTTGTACTCATCAGGTCCTATGCCACACATCAAGATTTTCTTGGCACGATAGTTCTTTTCTACATCTTTTCTATCAATGTCGTTGTACTCTTTTCTCCCTTTCGGCACCATTGGTCATGTTTCTTCAAGCTTCTTCATGGGAACATGTGGACCATCACAAATGATGTTTCACAATTCTGAATCTTCTACCATCATAAAATCATGCATGTGGGTCTTCCACCAGTCATAGTATTGACCATTGAATCTGGGAGGTCTATAGGTTAATTGTCCTTCTTCGAAGTTTGGTGGAGCAGCCATTGAAAATCCTTCCTAGGTGTTAGCCTTATAGGAAAAACCTTGCTCTGATACTAATTGATAGTTTATATGAGTCCACCAAACTATAGAGTACCTGGTCCTATATGAGATGATGCTTAAAATGCTGTAAAGACTGAAAGTAAAGAAGGCAAGGGATTTTTAGGTGGAAAAATCCCACACAAGGGGATAAAATAACCACGGCCTACTTTTGTAGGCTTTTAACTTCACTAACTTGCAATCTCCCTATTACAAGCCACTTTGCAAAAACCCTATTGCAAAGACTTCAACTAATTTATGATGTACCCACCACAAGTCATTCTATAACTATTATAGTTACAAAGGCTTTAAACTTATGACTATCCCTAGTCACAACGTAAACTCAGAAGTTTACGAATTTTAGTTTGTTCCTAAGATAATGCTTCTAAGAAAGCAAACTAGGAATTACAATGACGAACAAGTAATAAGATTACAACTCAACTACGGATGTACATAAACTCATTAAGAAATTGATCCTTAGTGGAGTTGTCTTCTTATTCTTGACACACCAGTGACTTCAATGCCAGATGAATATTGTTGTTGCTTGAGAGAATATCACTGAATGTACAAATGGTGTGTCTTGCACCAGGTTGTTTCATCACAAAAGATATCACAATAGATAGTGCTGTTAACTCTTGGTGTACGCTTCTTCCCAATGAGAAGCGACTGATGTACTGTCTGCACAGCCACTTCTGGGCAATTGCGTTCCAGATGGATAGTCGATTTGTACTTCTGTTAGGACACACCAACGGACCAGTTCCTAGTTGTATTCCTCTTCTGTGACGGTTACTAGATGGTCACTTTCTTCTGCTATGTTCTAGCTGTTCATTTTACTTGTACTTCTGTCAGAGAACCCTAAGAGACCAGGTCTTTGTTGTGTTTCTCTTTATAATGTTTGCGCACAGTCACTGTCTTGTGCTTGTGTCGGAGAACCCTGAGGAACCAAATCACCAGTTCCCTGTTGTGTTCCTCCATATGGTCGTTCATCCATTTGTTGATTTCAAACTTCGACGAAGTCACATGAAATGTATACCCTGTGGGCCAGGTTCTTTATCTAGTTCTTCACAACAAGTTTGTTAGATCATCAAAACATAAGAAACATAAGGCCATGACATTGAAAACCCATCAGTGCTGCAATACCAATGAAGTATCCATAAATCAAAACGCATCCCCCCTTATGAAATGTATACTCTCATCAAGCCATACCAAGTAGTAATGTTATTTACCTAGTCATCTGAAACTGTCCATATTGCCTAAGGACTCATGACCTCCCCGTGATCATACACATGCAAATCTCAATCCTACACAACACACTGCATATACTATGCCATCATACAAAAAATACAAGAACTTCGTAATCCACTCCGAGTCACAAGCAACTACTCACTCAATTAGCCAAGAACTTTTCATTTGATTTCATCCGGAGAAAATCACTATACATCACATGCTTCTCACGCCAGTAGAAAATATACATCTCAAATCGTGGTAGAAACCATCGAGAACTCTCCGAACCCATTTGCACATAACTAAACCATCATAACTGAATCTCTCTAACGCAACCAAGCCACGCAGGCCACCAAAACCCAAGAGTACCACCACAAAACACCTATAGAAACTCACTACCTCATAAAGACCAAAAGAGCCAATCGCATCCATTCCGATCCAACCTACTACCATGTTGTCCTATTTATTCTAGTTCCTTCTGAATTACCTTCAAATCGATACTTCTCCTTGCCATAATACCACAATCCTCAACCAAGACTCATCACACGAGACCCTAGCATAAATCACATCGCCCTAAGGCTCATAAGCCGGTGAATGCTCTCTTAATCACCCCAAAAGTACCACAATCGAGATACCCACTCTCAAGAGACTTTCTACTATGTGATAGGCTTACACAGTCTTAGGAACTAGGTGTCATCACGATCTTAAAGGTCGTAGTTTAATTTTGTGAACAATAGTGCTCGACACATAGGAGAAAAGTTTTAGATTAATTAAGATAACCTATGCTTTTTAATTAGTGACAGTTCCTATCGTTGTAAATATTATTCTAGCTATGTTGTATGTGGCTGTAGGGTCGCCAATGCCATTTTCCAGTTTACTTTGACATTTTCTTCCTGTCGTCATTTGTTTGTCCTTTTGGGCCCTGCAAAGATTATCTTTACAGAATTAGTATTTAAAATTGACATTATGAAGTCTTAACCGAAAAACAGTGCGGAGACTAACAACATTATATTGATATCCTATGAATTTAATTGATATCATTAATTAAATCATCTAAGTGTTAGAAAAATAATTTTGACAACTCAAAAAGAAATATTCAGGTTGATGTCTAGGCTCATTCTTTTAAAATTATATTAATGGGTTTTTATTACACTAATTATTTTGAATATATTTCTTTAATATTTGTAACGGATGATTGATAAGCTTGAATTCAATCTTAACAAATTGAATCTGACCATTTACTAGCTATTATGGGATTCCTTAAGTTAATCTTTTGACAAAGTCAAATTTGACCATTTTGTTATCCTTAATGGCTTTTATTTTATAACACCCATTTGAATAGTTTTTGAATGACTTTTAATATTCTTCTTAACGTTGCTTAACATCAGAACTTAAAGATCCTTGGACTATATATGTTTTCCTATGTGTTACTTTGAGGAGTGTGTGAAAGAAGTAAAAATTTTCTTCTAATTTCTGTTATTGTGCTGGATTTTCTTTTGATTAATCTTTGATGTTTCTGCTCTTTATACTAGAAGAGATTGTTGAATTTTGGGGATATGGCTAATTTTATTCACCACGATGTGAGCGAAATATCTTAAGCACAGTGTCTTTGACATGCCTAAGCTAACTCCTATTCTCCATAATCAATTTTTCCAACACTAAGGTCATTGTTTTGCCTTGACCATTCTTGTTTTAGGAAACAGAGAAGCCTGCCTGTTATAGTTATGGGCACAAGTTGCAATCTTGTCTTTGCTCTTGCAGTTTTCATTCTGCTTCATCACCATACTTCACTGGCTAAGTTTCCCAATATCAGCACTGATGAAGCAGCTCTTGTTGCCTTGAAATCTCACATTTTTGTTGATCCTAACATCTTAGCAACTAACTGGTCTTCTTTTAGCCCAGTTTGCAGCTGGATTGGAATCACTTGCAGCTCTCGCCACCATAGAGTCGCAGCTTTGGACATTTCTAGTATGCAGCTTCATGGTACTATTCCACCACACCTTGGAAACCTCTCATTTCTTGTTTCCCTCGACATTAGTAACAACGCTTTCCGTGGAGAGTTGCCAGAAGAGTTGGCTCATTTGCAAAGGCTGAAACTGATTAATGTGACAGACAATAATTTTACTGGTTCCATTCCAACATTCTTAAGTTTGTTACCAAATCTTCGCATTGTGCTCCTTTCGGGGAACCAGTTTTTCGGAGAAATCCCCTCTTCCCTTTCCAACCTAACAAAGCTGCAAGTGTTGAGAATACAGAGAAATTTTCTGGAAGGAGAAATCCCTCGAGAACTTGGTGATGTTCACTATATGACTTTTTTAGACCTGCAACATAACCATCTTACTGGCTCTATACCACCATCAATCTTTAACATTACAACAATACAAATTATTGCTCTTAGTCACAACAATCTTACCGGTAAGCTTCCAACAGCTATATGTGACCATCTTCCAAACCTGGAATTGCTTTACCTCTCAACTAACTACCTAGAGGGCGTCATTCCACCAAACATAGAAAAATGTGGAAAGCTTCAAATCTTGTCATTGCCAGTCAATCAGTTCATTGGAACTGTACCAAGAAATCTAGCTAACTTGACAGCACTTACAATATTAGATCTTCGAGACCTGCACTTAAAAGGTAGTATGATATTTCCTTACAAGGAATCGGAAATTTTCTTCCCTCTCTCTCTCTCTCTCTCGCAAATCGGTACTCATATATTTCCCACACTTGACAGGAGAGATACCAGCGGAGCTAGGTAATCTTAGGAAACTCCAGGCGCTGTCATTATACAATAATGTGTTTACTGGTCCCGTACCTGATAGCATTTTCAACATGTCAGAACTGCAGATCATAGGACTTGGAGGAAACAGGTTTTCAGGTACTCTACCTTCAGATTTAGGCTGTCGACTGCCCAACCTGGAAAAATTTTCTTGTAGAAATAATCATTTGAGCGGTTTTATCTCGTCTTCAATCTCAAATTCTTCAAGACTCACAGGACTTGATCTCTCATGGAATAGTTTCACAGATCCAATTCCTGAATCACTTGGTAACTTAGAATATCTTGAGATTTTACACTTGGGGAGTAATAATTTTTTCAGTGATTCAGCATTGAGCTTCCTTACATCACTCACAAACTGTAGGAAACTAAGAATACTCAAATTTGATCGGAATCCGTTGGACGGTGTTTTTCCTGCATCGGTTGGAAATTTTTCTGCTATGCAAATTTTTGAAGGACAGGGTTGTAAACTGAAGGGCGTCATTCCTGAAGAAATTGGTAATCTTACTGGAATGACAATGATGAGTCTGCAAAACAATGAGTTGGCTGGACATATTCCAAAAACTATCCAAAGAATGTTGAACCTTCAAGAACTTTACCTGCAAAGCAACAAGATAGAAGGACTGATACCAGATATTATCTGCAATTTAAAGAGTCTTGGTGCATTAGACTTATCAGGAAATCATTTTTCTGGTTCAGTGCCACCATGCTTAGGAAGTGTTACCAGTTTGAGGAAACTTTATCTAGCTAACAACAGGTTGTATTCAAGATTACCTGCAAGCTTAGGGAGCCTTCAAGATCTCATAGAATTCAATGTTTCGTCCAATTTATTCAGTGGGCAAATACCTTTAGAGATTGGAAATTTAAAGGCTGCAACACTCATTGATCTGTCAAAAAATGATTTTTCTGGTGAGATCCCCAACATCTTAGGGTACCTTGATAAATTGATCAAACTTTCTCTAGCACATAATAGATTAGACGGGCCTATCCCGGATTCATTTGGCAAAATGCTGGCCTTGGAATACTTGGATTTGTGCAATAACAATCTTAGTGGTGAAATTCCAAAGTCATTAGAAGCTCTTGTGTATCTGAAATACTTGAATTTCTCATTTAATAAACTCAGTGGAGAGATTCCCACTGGAGGTCCTTTTGCAAAATTCACAAGTCAGTCTTTCTTGTCCAATAATGCTCTCTGTGGTGATTCTAAGTTTCATGTGTCACCATGTGTCATCAAATCTACCAAGAGGTCAAAGAGGAAAAAGACAATCTTGGTTTTGTACGTCCCTTTGGGAGTGGGCCTGCTTTTTCTTGCATTAGCCCTTGCATATGTATTTTTAAGATTGCGAAAGAAAAAGAAGAATGCAGGTCAAGCAGATGTGTCATTGGTAAAGGGGCATGAAAGAATTTCCTATTATGAACTTGAACAAGCAACAGAAGGATTCGGTGAAAGCAACTTGATTGCTAATGGGAGTTTCAGCATGGTCTATAAAGGGATACTTAAGGATGGTACTCTTTTAGCAGCAAAGGTATTCAATGTGCAATTAGAGGGTGCATTCAAAAGTTTTGACACAGAATGTGAGATGCTAAGAAACCTCCGCCATCGAAATCTTACCAAAGTCATCACTAGTTGCTCCAACCCTAACTTCAAAGCCTTAGTATTGGAATACATGCCTAATGGGACACTTGATAAATGGCTATACTCTCACAACTTGTTCTTGGATTTATTGCAGAGATTAAATATAATGATAGATGTTGCATCTGCAATGGACTATCTCCACAATGGCTATTCAACACCTGTGGTGCATTGTGATTTGAAGCCAAGCAATGTCTTGCTAGATCAAGATATGGTTGGCCATGTCACTGATTTTGGCATCGCAAAATTGTTAGGTGCAGGGGAGGCTTTTGTACAAACTAGGACAATTGCAACCATTGGATATATTGCTCCAGGTATTAGAACTTTTTAAAGCTTCCTTATATACTTAGAATTCCCAAAACAATTCTTTCCCGTAGATTTTATTGATAATCCCAATTTTAGTTCCTCGTCAGATAGGAAGCCTTTATAATCATTTTCTACCATGACTGCAGAGTATGGACAAGATGGTTTAGTATCCATGAGCTGCGATGTATATAGTTTTGGCATCATGATGATGGAGACATTTACAAGAATGAGACCAAGTGATGAAATATTTACTGGAGACTTGAACATACGACAGTGGGTTAGTGATTCTTTTCTAAGTGAGATTCATAAGGTGGTGGATGCAAATCTGGTACAACCAGGGGATGAACAAACCGACGCAAAGATGCAGTGTATGTTATCTGTCATGGAATTAGCTTTGAGCTGCACTTCGGTGACACCTGATGCAAGAATTAGTATGAAAGATGCTCTTTCAACCCTCAAAAAGATCAAGCTCCAGTTTGTCAATAGTCGCCACTAGGTGGAATTAGACCAGTGGCTCATGATTGATGTTTGATTACCTATGTCTGCTGCGTTAATTAAGATGAACACAGTACTGTACTTCAGCTTCTGTAAATGATCTCTTTTTCCTCTAAAACATCTCAGATTTCTTTCTTTCCGAATGACCCAGCATATGCCAGTTGGAATGGTTCTTCAAATTTTCTTCCTACTGTTAGAGTTTACATTAGTCTAATTATAATCCATTATTTTGTCCTCTCTTTAAGAATAAAACTGAACAAAGTTCTATGATGTCACCATTATGCATTAGCTAAAGCAATAGTATATTTTAATCAAATCAACAATTAAAAAGCATAAGCAATAAACAAAGGACATTTAAAATTACTTTTTGGAGAATCAGTTCAAACTATGAATGCAACACCACAACTAACTAGAAAGATTAGGATTTTCAGTTTTTTAGCAAAAGAGACATTTACCTCAATACTGCAGCAACCCTGAAAGCATGTTTAGAAATTTTGGGCTCTTCTCAGACTACGTACCATGTTCATCATATAGTCAACTTACAAATAAAAAATTCAACGCCGCCACGACTGACCAGAAAGATTAGCACCAGGTTGACATTTTGTGCATATATCATATATATATATATATATATATAGTCAAGAATAGGAAATTCAGGTTGATGTTTTCAGCACATTTCATCATGGTAAATGAGACTTGTTGCCTGTAGGGTTTTGCTAATGCCATTTTCTAGTTTCCACTCCTGGCTTATAGATATGGCTAATAACTGTAGGAGTATAAATGATGATAAACAGTGCTTAATTAGAGGTAGTTAACCTTCTAAAATTATTCCTAAGAGCTTTGGCGCTAATCTTGTAACATACTCTGTGGCATTCCCATCCTACTGGAAAGTGAATTTGACATGGAAACACACCAAATCCCAGCTATCATCTATTTCCTCCTTTCCTTTGGGACAAATAATAAGAGAAAATTGAGAATAAGTTCGACTGTGATTAGTTTTTATATCCGTCAGTGGTTGACTGACTTCCACTCAATATTGCACTTCAATGACCAACGCCAGTAAATAATCTATTCAATTAATTTGATATCACTAAATTGATTGTCACGACCCATTTTCTAAACAAGCCGAGACCGGCACTCGATCACTGAACCTGATCGAGCGAACCATCTCTGTTTATTCAATCTATTATAGCTCCACACTTTATATGCAACAAAGCAATACTCTAACCAAATACTCTTGATTAATTGAAATATTTAAATAAACCAACTCCAAAACTTTATTCATTGTAACTACTGAATTATTGCTAAGTTATTATAAAATAACATATGAATCTCAACCCAATTACTATGTCTATGAAGCCTCTACTGATAAACTGACGCACTGCTCAGGACATGAGATTTCCTGGTCAGTTCTCTAGATAAACAAAGAAATAGCTAAATGAAAATGACTCTAAGAATACTCCACGAACAAAAGCGGAGCTCACCAATATCACTGGAAGGGAAGGAAGTCCTAACTCGTAACCTGTTCGCCTGCAAATCCGGTTCCTACGTTGTACCGCAGACCAACGTAGCTTTCCAAAAGAGAACGTCAGTACCATCCACTGTACTCAGTGAGTCTCAACAACAGAGGGAGAAACTTTAATAACATATACATTACGAGCAAAAGTTCTAAATGCATGTAAAACATAAAGCTTATAAGAATAATTCTAAAATAATTGCATAATAGCAATTTATGAATATTCTAAAAGAAATTCTTCTCTTTTTCTTTCTTTAAAAAAAATACTTCACTTTATACTTTGGGAGTTCCAACTATCCTGACTTAACTCTGTCTCAGTCACCGTGTGATCGGCACGGGTTCGATCCCAACCTGATCGAATAGGCCCAATCCACGAGGTGTCACTCACTTCATGGTTCTCAGCGCTCATGTATCATACCTTAGCATGGCTAAGTAAATTCTCAGCAACGAGACCCTCGGCTCTTATGCTCCCTACTTTGGCACAAGTAGTTTCAGGAAGTCAACGCTTTGGTCAGGACCCTCGGCCTGGACGATGACCCCTTCTCAGAATAAAGGATACTCCCCAAAAATCTTTTCTTTCTAAAACTTCTTCTTGTGACTTTTCAAGTCTAAATCTTTTCTTTATAGAACATTATGTACATGCTCATATTGGTGTCCTTAAAAGTAAAGCATGACATAAGAATGAAATAAACATATAATGATATTTCTAAAGATTCTCTCTTCTTCATAATTTTCAACATGAAAATAGCATATAAGAACAACACAAAAATCTGAAAATTTAAGCACATATAGCATAATAGATCATCTAAACTTTTGCTAGAACAATTCTAAATTAATGGGTACTCACTCGCTCTAATTAAATAAAGATAAACTCTTTTAAGCAATTCATCAAATACCTTGTATGCGTGCTTTTATGAGTTAAACCACTTTAGTAAAGGGTTATATCAACTCACCTCAAAATTTCTTGAGCCAATACGTAGGTCCCAATCCAATTGATACCAGTCAAACAATCGATTCTACAACAACCGGTATATTTTAATCAGTTTTAAAGTACTACACCTAAATATGAAATTTATTGATGATATAGAGGAAGAAGGGAATTAACTACTCAATTCTTAGCTAATACTACTGTAGGGTAATTGACAATAAGAAATTTTATATACCTGAGTTCAAGGATTAGTGGTTTGTAAGGAACCCTAGAATATTTTTGTGGCCTCCTGAGTAAGCAGGGCTGCCTTTGTTTCGTAGGCTTGTATTTGCTTTGTTTTTTTTTTCCTTTCCGCTTTTGTTTTGTTTATTCAAATAGGGCTTCTACCTTTTTGTTGCTTTTCTGAACAGGGCTTTTGCCTTCTGCCTCCTTTTAAAATGAATTACGTACTATTAAATGCAAGGCTTTAAGCCATTTGTTTTGTTTTGTTATTTTATTTGTTTTTCCTTTTTTTTTTACTTAACTAGTATTTAATAATTACCCAATTTTAACAATTAACAATATTAAAATTATTAATATTTTCCTAATTGTATATCCAATTTTATATATATATTTCACTATAGGCAAGATAAAAATAATAAAAATAGTAATAATTTAGTTCTATAGTTAGCGTGTCTCGAAACTTTTATAAATTTAAGGAGTGTTACAATCTTCCCTCCTTAAAAACATTCGTCCTCGAATGTTGCTAGGACCTTATTCTTAAGCTAACAATAATCCCTTAGGTATTTGAACCTCTTAAGTTTTCTTAGCACTATTCATTCTTCCAAGGGACTCAAAATTTTGGCTAACTCCCTAAATTTTCAAAAATTTCGGCAGAGTTTCCCTTGTAAATTGGACTATCCAAAAGAATATCCCTGTCATAAATACCACAACTACACCAACAACAACCAAATATACCATAACATGCCATTCATAGGCACCATACACAGCTCATAAATTAATTACTCACACTCCGGCAAGGAGGTACCACAATAACTAACAAGAATCTAAAGCACAACAACTCTAGCACAAGTAAATCACTTTAATAAATTAAATATACTATGGCATAAACTAAATTACTACAACAACTAGGTATAATCTAAGAAGGACATAAACACTTGCTAACTTGTATATATAAATGAAATATAAATGTCAAGTCAAACCTAGGTTCACATACCTTGTTACTCAAATAAATAAGGATACTTCTTCCTCATATCTTCCTCGACCTCCCACGTAGCTTCTTTTGAATCATGATTACTCCACAAAACTTTTACCGATGCTAATTCTTTTGTTCTTAACTTTCTTACTTGCCTATCGAGAATTTCTATAGGTACCTCTTCATAAGTCAGGCCTTCCTTAATTTCTACGGTATCGACAGGTATTATATGCGACTCATCATGGATGTACTTTCTAAGCATAGACACATGAAACACAGGATGAACAGAGGACAACTCAACGGGTAGCGCTAGCTTATAAGCCACATTTCCTTTCTTTTCTAGAATTTCATAAGGTCCGATAAATCTAGGGCTAAGTTTCCCTTTCTTACCAAACCTCATAACTCCTTTCATTGGTGAAACTTTCAGAAATACCTTATCACCAACCACGAACTCTAACTCACGATGCCTCTTGTCAGAATAAGACTTTTGACGACTCTGTGCCGCTTTAAGTCTTTCTCTAATTAGCTGAACTTTCTCCAAGGCCTCACAAACAAACTCTGGACCAATCAACGACACCTCTGCTGGTTCAAACCAACCCACCAGAGACCTATATCTCCGCCCATACAATGCTTCATAAGGAGACATACCAATGTTGGCCTGGTAGCTGTTATTGTAAGCAAATTCTATAAGTGGCAAGTGATCATCCCAATTACCTCCAAAATCTATAACACACGCACGCATCATATCTTCGAGAGTCTGAATGGTCCTTTCTGCCTGGCCATTGGTCTGTGGATGAAAAGCGGTGCTTAAATTGACCTTGGTACCTAATCTTTTCTGAAATGCCTGCCAAAAATTTGCTGTGAACTGAGGGCCTCCGTCAGATATGATTGAAACTGGAGTACCATGCAATCGGACTATTTCTTTTATGTACAATCGTGCATACTGCTCTGCGGAGTCTGTCGTCTTTACTGGTAGGAAATACGCGGACTTTGTCAGTCGGTCTACAATAACCCAAATTGAATCATGTTTACGGTATGTGCGAGGTAGACCTACTACGAAATCCATATTAATCATCTCCCACTTCCACTGTGGTATCTCTATATCTTGAGCTAGGCCACCAGGCCTCTGATGCTCGGCTTTGACTTGCTGACAATTTAAACATTTAGCCACATGATCTGCTACTTGTTTCTTCATGCCTTTCCACCAATACAACTCTTTCAAATCTAGATACATTTCGGTATCACCTGGGTGGATAGAGTATCTCGAACTGTGAGCCTCCTCCATTATGGCCTTCCTAAGACCATCTACATCAGCCACACATAACCTATCATTCAACTTCAAAACTCCGTCATTTCCTATAGTGAAAGCAGTGATTTCTTTGCTTCTGACTCCTTCTTTTAATTTCACTAAGTACGGATCTTCGTCTTGCTTAGCCTTAACATGCGCAACAAGGGAGGATTGCGCTAAGGCATAAGCAGTTATGTCTCCTTCTTCGGTCTCATCTAATCTAATTCCATCATTTGCTAGTTTTTGAATTTCTCGACCCAAAGATCGCCTTTGTACTGCAAGATGGGCCAAGACACCCATTGACTTCCTACTAAGTGCATCTGCTACCACATTAGCTTTGCACGGGTGATAAAGGATATTGATGTCATAATCCTTCAATAGCTCGAGCCACCTTCTCTGTCTCAAATTTAGTTCTTTTTGCTTGAAAATGTACTGGAGGCTTTTGTGATCTGTAAACACTTTAGAATGCTCGCCATAAAGGTAGTGCCGCCATATTTTTAATGCAAACACCACTACTGCAAGCTCCAAGTCGTGTGTGGGGTAGTTCTTTTTATGATTCTTTAACTGCCTGGAAGCATAAGCAATAACTTTTCCATTTTGCATAAGAACACAACCAAGGCCCACTCTGGAGGCATCACAATACACTGTGAACCCACCCGAACCTGTTGGCAAGGTTAGCACAGGTGCAGTGGTCAACCTCTTCTTTAACTCTTGAAAACTCTGCTCACAAGCGTCTGACCATTGGAACTTAACTGCTTTCTGAGTCAACTTAGTTAATGGAGCTGCAAGTGAGGAAAACCCCTCTACAAGCCTTCTATAGTAGCCAGCTAACCCCAAGAAACTCCTGATTTTGGTTGGCGTTGTCGGCCTGGGCCAGTTCTTGACTGCTTCTGTCTTCTGAGGGTCTACTTTTATTCCTTCACTAGATACCACGTGGCCTAAGAATGCTACTGACTGCAACCAGAACTCACATTTTGAAAACTTGGCATAAAGCTCATTCTCCTTCAAGGTCTTCAAGGCTATTCTAAGGTGTTCTGCATGTTCTTCCTTGCTCTTAGAGTATACCAAAATATCGTCTATAAACACGATAATAAAGGTATCCAAGAATGGCTTGAAAACTCTGTTCATGAGGTCCATGAATGCAGCTGGAGCATTTGGTAACCTGAAGGACATTACTAGAAATTCATAGTGCCCGTAGCGAGTTCTAAAGGCTGTTTTAGATATATCCTCCTTTCTGATTCTCAACTAATGGTATCCCGACCTCAAGTCTATTTTTGAAAAGTACTTTGCACCCTGAAGTTGATCAAATAAATCATCAACTCTTGGCAGTGGGTACTTGTTCTTAATGGTAACTTTATTCAACTGTCGATAGTCGACACACATTCTGAGAGACCCATCTTTCTTTTTGACAAACAGGACCGGGGCACCACATAGTGAAACACTCGGCCTGATGAAGCCCTTGTCAAGAAGGTCTTTCAACTGTTCTCTCAACTCATTAAGTTCTGCTGGAGCCATCCTATAGGGAGGTATAGATATGGGCTGAGTGTCTGGCATGAGATCAATGCCGAAGTCTATGATTCTTTCGGGAGGAAGTCCGGGAAGGTCATCTGGGAAAACTTCTGGAAATTCTCTAACAATTGGCACTGACTGAAGAGCTGGTGGTTCTGATTCTGGATTAATAATGTGAGCCAAATAGGCGAGACACCCCTTACCGATCATTCGTTGTGCCTTAAGATAAGAAATAAACTTACCTACAAGCGATGCTGAACTACCCTTCCACTCTAAGACTTCTTCATTTGGAAATTGGAACCTGACTATCTTGGCATGACAATCTAACATGGCATAGCAGGAAGACAACCAATCCATACCCATGATCACATCAAAATCCACCATTTCTAACTTTATGAGATCAGCTTTGGTGTTGCGACCTTGGACTGAAACTGTACAGCCTCTATAGACTCTGGTGACTTTCACTGACTCGCCAACTTGAGTAGATACTAGGAATGGCTCACTAAGTTGTTCAGGTTCTAGTCCGAGGTTAATTGCAAAGTATGGAGTCACATATGAAAATGTTGAACCTGGATCCATTATGGCATAAACATTATGTGAGTAGACTAAAAGTATACCTGTAATAACTTCTGCAGATGCCTCTGCACTCTGACGATCAAGTGTAGCAAATAAACGGGGTTGTCCCCCTCCCTGAGTAACTCGGTCTGCACCTCTTCCTGCTCCATGCCCGGACTGATTATGAGAACCACGAGCCTGAGGTGGTGCAACTGCAGTAGCTGAGGAACTAGAAGGACGAGCTGATCCACCACTGAAATTACGTTGCAACTTTGGGCAGTTGGCCTTTATATGACCAATGTCTCCACAATGGTAGCAACCATGAAACCCGAGCTTGCACTGACCTGAATGTTGCCGCTTACATATTCCACAAAGACTTTGCTGGTGTGAATGTTGCTCAGCATGACTCTAGCTATGTGAGGATGATGTCCTAAAATTCTGATTCTGGCGAGACTGATTTCCATTACTCTGAGTACGTCTGAAGGAAGACCCACCACCTGACTGATGACTGAACTGAGCTGGTGCTAATGACTCTTTATTAGAGGAATCCCTTCCGCCTCTGTTGGATGTACCATTAAACCTGCCCGTTGTCCGGGATTTCTTGTTATGCTCTTTCTCTTCTCTCCTTTGTTGTCTGTCTTTTTCTAAGTGTTTGGCGAACCCCACAACAGATGAGAAAGCTGTCATTCCTACCGCTGCAGCTGATGTCGTATCCTTAATGTGGTAAGCCAAACTGCCAACAAACCTGCGAATCTTTGCTTTTTCTGTCTTAACCATGTGAGGAGCATGCTTAGCTAACCTTATGAATTCCATGTAGTACTCTTGCACACTTTTATTCCCTTGCTTGAGCTGTTCGAACTCTGTAGCCTTAGCTGCCATATCCTCTTCTGGGATAAAGTTAGCCATGAAGGCCTCTTCAAATTCTTCCCAAGTAGGTGGACCATCATCTTCATCTCTCTCTTTTCCCACATCTCAAACCAAGCGCCAGCCACATCTCTAAGCTGGTAAGCAACCAGCTCCACAGCTTTGTCATCAAATACTTTCATCACTCGGAGGGCTTTCTTAACACCCTCCATCCATAACATTAGATATTCATCAACTATAGAACCATGGAACACTTGAGGACTCAACTTCAGAAATTCATTCACTCTTGAGGACTCAGAATTGTTCTGCCTATTTGTTTGAGGTGGAATCTTATCTCTTTTCTCGTTCTGGTTGGCCATAAAGTCCTTAAACATCTCCATAGCACTGTTGACTGCATTGAACATCTGACCCACCTCTGGGGATATAGTTGTTTGAGTCGGAGCTGCTGTTGGGGTTGGCGTTGGATCCTGAGGTACTTGCTCATCATGCTCCACCCCTTCTTCATGTTCAACCTGGGGTACTTGAACCCCCCTTGTGGATTTACCCTTCCTTTTCTAAGTTCGAGCCTTTTTAGTTATGCCTCGAGCCACAATAGTAGCAATAGTTTCTTGAGCAGCATCCTGAGTGTCGGTGTCAGAGTTGCGAGTACGAGCCATTTCTGCGAGTTTTGGAGAAAAGAATACATTAGATAATTTCTTAGAGGTAGGCTCTACTGCACGATCTAAAGTATGAAAAAAAAGACTTTTCCTAAATGCTTGTAGCCTCCTGTTTATAAGTATGGCACGCTTCATACACATAAACAAGACTCTACTAACATGGCTTCATAGACCCCTTGCACTCCAAAAACCTGAGGCTCTGATACCAAGTTTGTCACGACTCATTTTCTAAACAAGCCGAGATCGGCACTCGATCACTGAACCTGATCGAGCGAACCATCTCTGCTTATTCAATCTATTATAGCTCCACACTTTATATGCAACAAAGCAATACTCTAACCAAATACTCTTGATTAATTGAAATATTTAAATAAACCCAACTCCAAAACTTTATTCATTGTAACTACTGAATTATTGCTAAGTTATTATAAAATAACATATGAATCTCAACCCAATTACTATGTCTATGAAGCCTCTACTGATAAACTGACGCACTGCTCAGGACATGAGATTTCCTGGTCAGTTCTCTAGATAAACAAAGAAATAATTAAATGAAAATGACTCTACGAATACTCCACGAACAAAAGCGGAGCTCACCAATATCACTGGAAGGGAAGGAAGTCCTAACTCGTAACCTGTTCGCCTGCAAATCCGGTTCCTACGTTGTACCGCAGACCAACGTAGGTTCCCAAAAGAGAACGTCAGTACCATCCACTGTACTCAGTGAGTCTCAACAACAGGGGGAGAAACTTTAATAACATATACATTACGAGCAAAAGTTCTAAATGCATGTAAAACATAAAGCTTATAAGAATAATTCTAAAATAATTGCATAATAGCAATTTATGAATATTCTAAAAGAAATTCTTCTCTTTTTCTTTCTTTAAAAAAAATACTTCACTTTATACTTTGGGAGTTCCAACTATCCTGACTTAACTCTGTCTCAGTCACCGTGTGATCGGCATGGGTTCGATCCCAACCTGATCGAATAGGCCCAATCCACGAGGTGCTACTCGCTTCATGGTTCTCAGCGCTCATGTATCATACCTTAGCATGGCTAAGTAAATTCTCAGCAGAGAGACCCTCGGCTCTTATGCTCCCTACTTTGGCACAAGTAGTTTCAGGAAGTCAACGCTTTGGTCAGGACCCTCGGCCTGGACGATTACCCCTTCTCAGAATAAAGGATACTCCCCAAAAATCTTTTCTTTCTAAAACTTCTTCTTGTGACTTTTCAAGTCTAAATCTTTTCTTTCTAAAACTTCTTCTTGTGACTTTTCAAGTCTAAATCTTTTCTTTATAGAACATTATGTACATGCTCATATTGGTGTCCTTAAATGTAAAGCATGACATAAGAATGAAATAAACATATAAAGATATTTCTAAAGATTCTCTCTTCTTCATAATTTTCAACATGAAAATAGCATATAAGAACAACACAAAAATCTGAAAATTTAAGCACATATAGCATAATAGATCATCTAAACTTTTGCTAGAACAATTCTAAATTAATGGGTACTCACTCGCTCTAATTAAATAAAGATAAACTCTTTTAAGCAATTCATCAAACACCTTGTATGCGTGCTTTTGTGAGTTAAACCACTTTAGTAAAGGGTTATATCAACTCACCTCAAAATTTCTTGAGCCAATACGTAGGTCCCAGTCCAATTGATACCAGTCAAACAATCGATTCTACAACAATCGGTATATTTTAATCAGTTTTAAAGTACTACACCTAAATATGAAATTTATTGATGATATAGAGGAAGAAGGGAATTAACTACTCAATTCTTAGCTAATACTACTGTAGGGTAATTGACAATAAGAAATTTTATATACCTGAGTTCAAGGATTAGTGGTTTGTAAGGAACCCTAGAATATTTTCGTGGCCTCCTGAGTAAGCAGGGCTGCCTTTGTTTCGTAGGCTTGTATTTACTTTTTTTTTTCCTTTCCGCTTTTGTTTTGTTTATTCAAATAGGGCTTCTACCTTTTTGTTGCTTTTCTGAACAGGGCTTTTGCCTTTTGCCTCCTTCTAAAATGAATTACGTACTATTAAATGCAAGGCTTTAAGCCATTTGTTTTGTTTGTTATTTTATTTGTTTTTCCTTTTTTTTTACTTAACTAGTATTTAATAATTACCCAATTTTAATAATTAACAATATTAAAACTATTAATATTTTCCTAATTTTATATCCAATTTTATATATATATTTCACTATAGGCAAGATAGAAATAATAAAAATAGTAATAATTTAGTTCTATAGTTAGCGTGTCTCGAAACTTTTATAAATTTAAGGAGTGTTACATTGATCATCCAAGATCTTGCATTGTTCATCCTTGTATTAGGAAAAGGGCAAAACCTTCATGTTATTGTTATGGACAGAAGTTGCAATCTTCTCTTCGCTCTTGCAGTTTTCCTTCTGCTTCATGTCAATACTTCACTACTGTTCCAAATATTAGCACTGATGAAGCAGCTCTTCTTGCCTTGAAATCTCACATTTCTTCTTCAGATCCTAACTACATCTTAGCAAGCAACTGGTCTTCTTCCAGCCCAGTGTGCAACTAGATTAGAATCACTTGAAGCTCTCGCCACCATAGAGTCGCAGCTTTAGACATTCAAGCATGCAACCTTTTAGTACCATCTTGATTTTGTACGTCCCTTTGGGAGTGGGTCTGTTATTTCTTGCATTAGCCCTCGCGTATGTATTTTTAAGATTGCAAAAGATAAAGAAGAATGCAGGTCAAGCAGATCCGTCCCTTCTAATAAGACATGAAAGAATTTCCTATCATGAATTTGAACAAGCAACAGAAGGATTCAATGAAAGCAACTTGCTTGGTAATGGGAGTTTCAGCATGGTCTATAAAGGGATACTAAAGGATGGTACTCTTTTGGCAGCAAAGGCATTCAATGTGCAATTGGAAGGTGCATTCAAAAGTTTTGATACAGAATATGAGATGTTGCGCAACCTCTGCCATCGAAATCTTACTAAAGTCATCACTAGTTGCTCCACCCCCGATTTCAAAGCCTTAGTATTGGAATACATGCCGAATGGAACATTTGAAAAATTGTTATACAGTCATAACTTATTCTTAGACATGTTGCAGAGATTAGATATAATGATAAACATTGCATTTGCGATGGACTATCTCCACAATGGCTATTCAACACCAGTGGTGCATTGCGACTTGAAGTCAAGCAATGTGTTGCTAGATCAAGACATGGTTGGCCATGTGAGTGATTTTGGCATTGCAAAATTGTTAGGTGCAGGGGAGGCTTTTATGCAAACTAGGACAATTGCAACCATTGGATACATTGCTCCAGGTATTATAACTTCAAAACTTCATCATATCCTTAGAGTACCCAAAACACTAATTCTTTGCCCAGCTGGATATAGATTGGTAAGTTTTTCTAATTATTTTGACCATAATCGCAGAGTATGGACAAGATGGAATAGTATCCACGAGTTGTGATGTTTATAGTTTTGGCATCTTGATGGTGGAGACGTTTACACGAATGAGACCAAGTGATGAAATATTTACTGGAGACTTAGCATACGACGTTGGGTTAGTGATTCTTTTCCAAGTTAGATTCATAGGGCGGTGGATGCTAATTTGGTACTGTTGAATATGTCAAAACATCCCACATCGGTTGGGGAGAAAATTGGGTAGGAATTTCACCCTATAAAAGGAGGCCTAATATTTAGGATTTAAACACACCTCTCATTTGTCTTTTTATCTTCTTAAGGTATTTGTATCTTCTCTCTTTAGTATTATTTCACTTGTATTTTTTGAGTGGAATAAAATATTGGTTGTATCCGAGGAAGTAGGCAAAATTGGCCAAACCTTGTAAATTCCGGTGTTCCTTTTATTGTTGTTTTATTGTCTTATTTATTATTTGGTGACTGCCATATTTTTTTGGTGTAGTAATTGTGACTCATTCACAATATATACATTTGGTTTTCGCAACAATTGTTATCAGAGCCAAGGTACTGTCTAAGTATACTCTGTGGTTGCACCATAGTCTGATCTTCCACATCAGAAAAGATTTATCTTGGTAACTGAGTCAAGGTTCTGTCTGAGTATGCTCTGTGGTTGCAGCTTAGTCTGATCTTCCACACCAGAAAGGAAATAATCTTGATTTGTGTCGTCAAGATTGTGAGAGAAATTTCTGTGAGAGATATTGTGCCATCAAGCCCTTCTTTTTTTACGATATAGGATGGAAGGAATACCACACAATTTTTTATTTAACGAAATTTCTCTCAGAGAAGTTTGTTCGGCTTTGTACAGCTATGAACAAAGAAAGGGAGAAAAACAGAAGGGCGGAGAAGGAGAAGCACTGGTTGTGAGGGGTCCTCCTCAAAATCAAACGAGGACAAAGAAGGGAAGATCCAAGTCAAGATCTAGACCCAGCAAAGATGAATGTGCCTTTTTGTCGAGAAAAGGGGCACTGGAAGAAAGACTGTCCGAAGTTGAAGAATAAGACCAAACATAACAATGGAAAGGCCATTATGGATTCAAATGTAGTTGATTGTGATGATTCAGACTTCTCATTAGTTACAACAGAACCATCAACATCATCAGACATATGGTTGATGGACTCAGCTTGTAGCTATCATATGTGTCCCAACAGGGACTAGTTTGTGGATTTTCAAGAAGGAGAATATGGAGTCATCCACACAGCGGATAACAGCCCTCTTACCTCATATGGCATTAGTTCAATACGATTAAGGAACCATGATGGAATGATCAGAACATTAACAGATGTTCGATATGTACCGGATTTGAAGAAAAATCTCATCTCTGTGGGAGCCATAGAACCAAAAGGGTTCAAAATCATTGCAGAAAATGGAGTGATGAGAGAATGCTCCGGTCCACTAGTAGTAATGAAGGCTAATCGGAAGAACAATAATATTGTACCGCTATCGTGGAAGTATAGTTAGTAGGACAACAACAGTGACATTCAGTGACGACAAAGAGGCAGAAGCAACCAAGTTATGGCACATGCGCTTGGGACATACTGGAGGAAAATCCTTGAAAACTCTATCAGATCAAGGATTGTTAAAAGGAGTAAAGGCTTGCAACTTCGAGTTTTGCGAGCATTATGTCAAAGGGGAACAGACAAGGATTAAATTTGGTACAGCGATCCATAATACTAAAGGCATTTTGGATTAAGTATACTCTGATGTTTGGGTCCTTCCAAAACACCTTTACTGGGTGGGAAGCACTATTTTGTAACCTTTGTTGATGATTTTTTCCGAATAGTGTGGGCGTATACAATGAAGAGCAAAGATAAAGTGTTGGGAATTTTTCTCAAATGGAAGACGATGGTGAAGAATCAAACAGGCACGAGGATCAAGTGTATTCGCACAGACAATGGAGGTGAATACAAAAATGATCATTTCAATAAGGTCTGTAAAAATGATGGCATCTTCAGACACTTCACTGTCAGACATACACCACAATAGAATGAAATGGCAGAACGTATGAACCGGACCTTGCTGGAGAAGGTATGGTGTATGTTGTCCAATGCTGGCTTGGACAAAGAATTTTGGACTAAGGCAATTACATATGCATGCCACCTCATTAATCGCTTACCATCTGCTGCTATTGATGGCAAGACACCATTTGAAAAATGGTATGAAAAGCCTGTTGTAAATTATGACTCTTTGCACGTATTTGGCTCAATTGCATATTATCATGTGACAGAGTCAAAATTGGATTCAAGAGCAAAGAAGGCTATTTTATGGGGATTACTTTTGGAGTCAAAGGATATCGCTTATGGTGTCCTATGACAAAGAAAGTAATATTCAGCAGAGATGTTACCTTTGATGAATCTGCTAAAGTAAATAAGGTAACAGAAGATACCAAACAAAATGAGAGTGTTTCTAAGCAGGTGGAGTTTGAGGAAAAATTTATTTTTTCTACACAAGAAGCAGAGGAGGAAACAAATGAAGATTATCTTCTAAGAGAAGAGCCAGTAGAGAGGGAGATTTTAGCTCAGTAACCTCAACAACTTGAATCAATAGCAACCAGCAGTCCAAAAAGGACAATTACAAAACTTGTTCGTCTTATAGAGACGGTTGCTTGTGCCGCCTCAATTGTAGCTGATGATGTTCCTACCACTTATAAAGACGCAGTCCAAAGTTCAGAAGAAGATAAGTGAAGGATTGCCATGAATGATGAAATAGAGTCCCTTCATCAGAATCATACATGGAGATTGGCCAATCTCCCGAAGGGAAGAAAGCAATTGGGTGCAAATGGGTATTTGCAAAGAAAGAAGAATTTCCTAACCAAGAAGATGTTCGCTACAAAGCAAGATTGATAGCCAAAGAATATGCTCGAAAGGAGGGAATTGATTACAATGAAGTGTTTTCTCCAGTTGTAAAACATTCCTCCATTAGAATTATGTTGGCTTTGGTAGCACGATTGGATTTGGAACTAGTTCATATGGATGTAAAAACTGTGTTTTTACATGGAAACTTGGAGGAGGAAATCTACATAACTCAGGTAGAAGGATTCAAAGTTGCTGTAAAAGAAAATATGATGTGCAAACTTGAAAAATCATTGTGCGGATTGAAACAATCTTCTAGACAATGGTACAAGCGATTTGACAAGTTTATGTTGCGGCAAGGGTACAAGAGAAGCAAATACGATCATTGTGTGTATTTGCGCAAACTTGAAAATGGTCCCTTTGTATATCTTCTCCTATATGTTGATGATATGTTGATAGCTTCCAAGAATTCGGAAGAAATTGATAAGTTGAAGATTCAACTGAAGAAGGAGTTCGAGATGAAAGATTTGAGTGAGGCAAAGAAAATTCTTGGCATGGAGATAATAAGAGATAGACGTTCAAAGAAACTTTGTTTATCTCAGAAAGAATATTTGAAGAGAGTACTATAGCGCTTTGGCATAGATGAGAAGACTAAGCCAGTTAGTACTCCACTTGCTCCCCATTTTAAGCTAAGTACTATTATGTCGCCAAAAAATGAAGCTGAACGGGAGTATATGTCAAGGGTACCATATGCAAATGTTGTTGGTAGCTTGATGTATGCAATGGTCTGTACGAGACCTGACATTCACAAGTTGTTGGAGTTATTAGCAGATATATGCATAATCCAGGAAAGGAGCATTGGCAAGCTGTGAAGTGGATTCTACGGTATATTCATAATACTGTAGAAGTTGGGTTAGTTTTTGAGCAGTAATGCAATCAGTCTGTAGTTGGATATTGTGACTCAGATTTTACGGGTGATCTGGACAAATAAAGATCAACTACTGGTTATGTGTTTACTTTTGCAAAGGCACCAGTTAGTTGGAAGTCTACTTTGCAGTCAACAGTTGCTTTGTCTACAACAGAAGAAGAGTACATGGCTATTACAGAGGCTGTGAAGGAGGCAATTTGGCTTCAGGGGTTGCTAAAAGCGCTTGGCATTGGACAAAAAAGTATCACAATTTTTTGTGATAGTCAAAGTGCTATTCAATTAGCGAAGAACCAAGTTTATCACGCAAGGACGAAGCACATTGATGTTCGATATCATTTCGTACGAGAAATCATAGAAGAAGGTGGAGTCAAGGTGAAGAAAATTCATACTACAGAAAATCCTGCTGATATGCTGACAAAAGTGGTGACTGCGGTCAAGTTTCAACATTGTTGAACACTGAAGATTGAAGATGAAGACACAACCAAAATTTGTTACTGAGAGAAAATTGAAGATGCGGAATTTTGTCAAGGTAGAAATTTGTTGAATATGTCAAAACATCCCACATCGGTTGGGGAGAAAATTGGGTGGGAATTTCACCCTATAAAAGGAGGCATAATGTTTAGGATTTAAACACACCTCTCATTTGCCTTCTTATCTTCTTAAGGTATTTGTATCTTCTCTCTTTAGTATTATTCACTTGTATTTTTGGAGTGGAATAAAATATTGGTTGTGTCCGAGGAAGTAGGCAAAATTGATCGAACCTCGTAAATTCTGGTGTTCCTTTTATTATTATTTTATTGTCTTATTATTAGTCAGTAGTCAACACTAGTGGAATCAGACCATCGGCTCTGGATTCCTGTATTTTCCAAATAATGAGATTAAATTTTGTTATATCGTAAAAACCTGGTATTTCTAATATATAATGTTCAAATAAAAAATCAAAAAAGTAAAATTCATGTGCAACTTCATTTGAATCTCTTTAAAGAGATACCACACAACTTTGAGCTCTCTTTTGAATCTCTTTAAAGTTGTGTGGTATCTACTGGCATGAGAGTGAAAATGTATGAGATGAGAGAAAAGAGAAGAAATGATGTGAGGCTGCAGACGTAGAAACAATTTCAAAGAAACATCACTAAAATATATGATTGTTGCGTTGTCAATGACTACAAATAGTTCTACAAAACTTTGGATTAAACCAAGTGAATCATCGATGATGAAGTGAGAACTACAAAAATCAAAGGGAAAAAAATATACAAAAAGATCTCAGCTATAAAAAAATGGGATCTCTTAATCCTCCCTTGAGAGAATCTACGCCAACTAATAGACTAACAACACGAAGTCCAGAAGCCTTCAACCAACTATAGATTCATGTTTCCTACAACAACAATTTGTATGGAAAACAGCAGCACCGGAATTTCAAATGTGCATCTTCATAACTGACACTCTTTCGAATCTCGTTAAAAGCTGTGAGGTATCTAATGGCATGAAAATAAAATGTTTTACAAGACCATCTGCTTTAATGGTTTTGCAATTCTTCAGAGCAATTGTAATTAATGACCCGGTATGCAAGGCTCTCAGTCTCTGGAACCATAGCTGAAGTTAAGCCATTCCAAAAGTGAAATGTGACTGCTTCTTTGAGGATAGTTTTAAATAGCATATCTTGTTCAGCTTTCTCACTCTCCGTTGTTGGTGCTGAGAAATGTCTGCCAAAGGAAAACATGTTCGGATGCTGCTGAAGCTCACTGAATGAGATATTAGACAGCCAAGGTTTTTGATAAGTTAGCTTTTTAGCCAACTTCTCTTGTGTTCCTATAGAGTTTTATGCCCCATTTGTTGGAATAAGTTGAGTAATTATGCTCTGAATGGTGTATTTTCAGGATTATGGAATTGTGTGGATGCTTTGAGAATGATAAACATGGAAAAATAGCAAGAAAAGACCAAGTCCAAGTGAACAATTGGAAGAATTGAAGTTGTAACTGAAGGCCAAAAATTTACATAGACTACGATGCGAAGCACGTACGTAGCCTACACACCTGGAAAATGGGATTAAGCTGAAGACTGGGATGTTCTGGTTTTGCCTATGAAGCACTTGTCCTACATGCTCTATGTAACATCCCAGACTTTAGACAGATTCCCACATCGGCAAAACACAAGAGGGATGCTGAGTATATAAGTTAACAAGCCTTAGACCCTAGTAACGCGTGAGGGCCTAGGCAAGAAGCTGAAACTCACATAGCCTACGTGAAGCCTTGTGTCCCAAAAGTGGACAAAATTGCCCTTGGTTAGCCCCACGTAGCTTCAGAAGTTTGGGTCATTTTTAGGTCATCTTTTTTATATAACAAGTAATTCTACTGATTCAAATATGGCCATCCGGATCTTATGTACTGGTTATTTATCTACTTTGCCTTGGTCGAGTCAAAATGTTATACACAAGAAACACTAGAGCTTTTGAACTCTGTTATGCCACTCTAGGCGAACAGTAATATATTTGAATTGTAACTACAATGCATCATCGTAGAAATGGCACTTCAAGTAATTGCACTGTACATAAAATACAAATACGCCAAGTATATACTTCACATATTCCTTACTTGTATAGAGCTGCCAGCCTGACAAATTCACTGTAATGTAAAGGACAATGCATGTTTTGTCTGCTTCCACTCGTACCAGACAGAAGCAAATACATGTGTTGGTGTATCTTTTAGGAGCTCATCAAGATTGGGCATCACAACAGCCACTTTGAAGCTGCGGAAAATAAGCCATCATCAAATCCAGACCCATTAAACTTGCTAATAGAAGAATACAACACGATAAACATGCACACGTGACGTGCATATATGCACAAACAAGATCTTAAGACAATCTTCTTTTTCTTTTTCTTCTGTTGCTTTAAGAAGAACTTAAGACTTCTCGGAAACACCATAATTAGTACAGTCTTCCTGAGGCAAACATGGAAACTTCAAATAATTCAAACAAACAACCTCAAAACGTGTGTAGGTTCCGAAGCATGTGTTACGGCAGCGGTCGGTGGCGATCCAGTGGTCACCGGATCTTTTTTTGGGTGGAGGGGGGAAGGGGTGGAGGGTGGAGTGTAACTGAGATTCTGTTATAAAATGTTATAACGGTAAAATGAAAAATGGAGTTGTGTGCTAAAATGGATCGGGTTTTAAGGATATATAGGTCTTCATATAATAGAACCGTTTTATTAATTATTAAATTATTTTTTTCGGAAAACATATATTTTGCCTTCACCTTTTACCCACTTAACTAGGGATGGCAATGGGGCGGGGCGGGTTTACTCCTATGCTGGTGCGGGGCGGGTTAAAATAATTTTTAAATTTTTATAGCGGGGTGGGTTGCGGCGGAGCAACTTTGAGTTTTATCTTTTTTGAAACAAAGCAATCATTTCAACTACAATTTTATACTCTTCTTCACTAGCACGAATACTATTTTGATTTATAACTAATTAATTTGCATAAGTCTCACCAAAATCATATTACATAAGTCAAAATATCGAATTAGTAATAGAAAAAGATACTCTAAAGGTTGCTAACGAACTATTCGTTTTTGCAGATCACTGGAAGATGAGTCAATTTTAAGAAATTGAATAGGTTGCAACATGATAAATAGCATTAATTTTTGGAACGTGTCTCCACATCTACGATCTAATGTTTTGATGATTGGTAATAAAAATGTCTGCATAAGATTTATCTTTCTTTTTTTTTTTTGAACATAAAAGGGAGTGATGCAATATGATTTATCTTTATTGAATGGTAAGTTTACATTTTAGTACAAAAATATCATCTGAACAGCTTTCAAATAAAGGGTAAAAATGATCATTCAAAATTTTGTGGATATTTTGGTAAATTAACTTTAGACTTGGGAGCTTCCCACTTTTAGTATAATACTAGTCTATGGACACGTGCGTTGCACGAGTGTCCCATATGAATTAGTATAAACTTTTAAACTATATAGATAATATCAAAACATATGTAAGTAAAGAGTAACAGAAATTTGAAAGAAAAGTACAATAGTATGTAGTTACACACGATCAATTGAATTGGTATAACCTTTTTCTTATGTAGTTTTAATTATCAAAAATTATGTGTGACATTTTCTTTTTTGATATTTCAACAACACATAGTATAGATGTGAATATGAGTAACGTCTTCTATGTTTATAAATGTTTCATGTCTTAAGTTTGCATCTTGTCTTTAAGAAACTGTAGCTTCCTTCTTTTTACGATCACATACTTAATATTTTGTAAAAGTTGTACAAAAATTTAACCAACATACGTCTTCTTTAAGATGTTTAGCATATCATTATTAGTTTCATGGTATTCACTTTGGAAAAAATAGTAGTTATTCGTGATAGAGATAGTTAATAATTATATTACTGATATTAGAAAACTTAACCGATCTATAAAAATAATAAATTGCATGTACAAGTATCCATTGTTTGATTTGATATGAATAATTTTGTTAGATTTTGATAGAAGAATATGAATTGAATTGTTTAAACACAAAGTAACAGTGATTGAGGTGACAATCACACTCACTAACTTAAATCCTAGATTTGTGTGTCGCCTTGCTAGATAATGAAATTTCAGGACAAATAGCAAACAACTTGAATAGTTGATGTATTGTAGGTGTTCCTCCCATATAAAGTTTGTCATAAGTAGGAAATAGTAAGGACACATTAAAATTATACTATTTTTTTTTCGGCACGTGTGTTGCACGTGTATGTCAAAACTTATAGTGTACAACATTGTAAAATTATCAATGTTATTAAAACAAAACGTTAAATAAATTATTACACATGAGAAAATAAAATACAAGTTTCTATTAATCCATGATTAATGATGTCGTCATATAGTAACGTGCTTGTTAAGGTTAAAATGATTGGATATTTTCTCGCGCTTACAAGAACTTAATATAAACTATTCAAATATGTAAAAGTTGTTTAAAAATAATGGATGTAAATATCTAAAAAAAAAAAAAAGTATCCAATTGATTTCTCAAAGAACTAATAATTATGTATTGCGTTTTAAGTTTATATCTTTTATATCTCTCAAAAATTTCATACATATTAATATACCACTGTCTCCCCTACAAATTCATTATATATTTCTATGAATTTTTTTTTTTAAAGAAAAGGAGTACTGTAAACATCATATTATTATGTACCTGATGATGTGATTGAGAAGTGAAAATTGCACCACTGCAAAGTAAAATCTGAAATAAAAAGAAACACATAAGAATCAGTTAGTAAAGAAAACTCAAGAAAATTTCATATATTAGAGCAAAGCAAATGCAAGAAAGAGAACTACAAAAGGACAGGAGGTAAAGAAATGATTACCAATCCACAATATATATGTAAAGGAATTAGCTGTCTAAATTCGTAACAGATGAAAGCTAAGGGATCAATGAGTTTTTTTCTTTTTCTTTTTTGGTTTTATTGCGTCATTTAATTTAATTTAATGAAACCGAAATAATAACTGATCTTTACGGTTTTGAATACTTG
The DNA here is from genome assembly GCF_000393655.2 of Nicotiana sylvestris. NCBI lineage: Eukaryota > Viridiplantae > Streptophyta > Magnoliopsida > Solanales > Solanaceae > Nicotiana > Nicotiana sylvestris. Next base: position 64,720,376 of record NC_091058.1, read on the forward strand.
GAATTGTAAGATTGTGTGTTCAGATTCAATTTACGTTAAACCAAAGATGTAACAGGGGCTAAATTAAATATTTAATTAGGAATCAGTTGCACATGTTTAGGAAGAAGTGAATATGGAGCTCATTGCAAATAAAAATAGTGCAATGAGGCATAATAGAAACCGATGTATATTATAGACTAAATTTACTGATCGCATTCAAAAGAATTAATTAAAAAAATAAATAGATGAACTTTCATCTTATGTACTCATGTAAAAGTGAAGTATAAAACTTGTCTGAAATTTAGAAGAAATTCAATATAAATAATATATATAAAAAAAATAAAAATAAAAAAGAGCATTCCTATGTTCCCCATAAAGAGTCTCAATCCAAAAAACAACAAAACCTTACTAAGGCCTTAAAAGGGTAAAAATAGGTCTTTAAGCACGATAGGTACATGACTTAGAATGGGCAACAACAAAATTTCAGTTAAATCTAATTTCAGTTCCAGTCCCAAACGAAGCTTTATCAAGGCGCCCAACTCGAACAAAATTCTATTTTAAGCATTTCCAACACAAACCGCAAAGTTTTTTTAATCTTGATCATTTTTCATCCTTCAAAGCAGGACTGTCCTACATGTACCAAATAAAACATGTGCAATGACAAATATAATGACCGAAAAATATCTTGAAAAAGTCATCCTTGAAAGTATGCTTGAGATCCAAAATAGGGTATTCCCATTTTCTTAAGAAATGAAGTAACAATCAACCAAAAAATATTGCATAATTTCTCGATTTTCTTGTGGACAAATCATCAACCAAGTCTTGAGAGAATCAATAAAACCGCAGCTCAACTCCATCATCCTCTTATTGCACTCGAACTTACCATGCTAGTCCCACCCAATGACAATCTCTCACAGAATAACATCAAGTAGTACTAATACCAATGAGAAACAGTCAGCAGAAAAAATATGTATAAAATAATGTATAACCAAAAAAAAAACTGTAACTACTAAAAAATACTCCAAACAACTTTTTTAAAGAAAAATAAGCTTTACCCCTACCGACAATTTTTCGTTATCCTCGATAGAAGCACTTCTCTAAAATATGGAAATGTTAAACCACTAAAACTAAAGTATAAATAAAAAGTTTTTTGCCTCATTTTTCATATTTTCCAAAATTATTCAAAGCTTCAAAGTACTGCACTTACTATGACAATTGAGCACTATTGAAGCTTAAACTTTTGGCTTAGCAAAATAAATGCGATTCATATATAAACACTTCGATTTTATGAGGAGCAAATTATAGAGCTCAGATAAGTGCAAATATATTTTCAACACTTTCCTTCTAGCATAAGTTTCATATCCTTCTAACAAAGGTTTTAAAGTTACAGTACTAACAAAAATATTCATCGTTTATTTTAACACTTAATTGTACAGTAATACTCTACGGCAAGTATACTTTGGATGAATTAATATTTGTAACTACCTAAATATAGCTAGATTCCTCATTAAATTTTGATTTGAAAATAAGCAAAACAGATTGTAAATTATTACTTGACATGAGGAGTATATATAATCAAGTAAACAGCGTAAACTAATCTGTCTCTTCATGTTAATCCTCTTTTTAACACATTGGATGTGTCGTTAAAATTGCATTAGTTGAAGGAATAAGTTACTATTATTCCTTTATGTTCTTTATGTAATACTCTTAAGAAAAAATGAAGAGTAAAATGACAGGTAATGTTGCAAACAAATAACAAAGTTTCATTAATTAAAAAAATTACAAATAGTTGTACAAACGGTTCTCCCACTCAGCTTCAAATTTAAGAACATAAACCCAAAAAGGTTCACTTGGCCAAACCTCGTGATAAACATCAGTTAAAATACTACCTAAAGGTTGTCCAAGTGAATCTAGTAATATTGCTAAGGCTTTCCAATCAGATAGTTTATTTTGGTCAATAGCATCAATTAGTGCATCTCGGGTAAACTTATAATTTTCAATATATTTAGCTAGTGAAGCCCTAAGCTCTCTAAATTTCTTTTCTCTTTCCCTTCGTTCAGCCCTTCGATCCCTTAACTTATTTTGTATTGGCCTTGGGAGATTCCTAATGACTTCAGCCTTAGAGTCAGAATCATTATATGAATAAATGTTGCGACGACGTGCCCTTCTACGTTGTCCCGTTCCTTGACTTCGAGAAGTCGCAATTGTAGTAATTGGAAGTTCTCCTTGTTTATTATCTGAAATAGGACAAAGGAAACAATAAGAATGGCTAAAATCAATAAATGTGACAACATATATCACAATTAATTGTAAAAGGATATGACTCCATATTGTAAAAAAAACAATAATTCCAATAGATTACATAAAATTACTTAACTAATAACTTATGGAAGTCTACGTTGAACATTGATAGAGCTTTTAAGCCATCCAATATCCATGATAATCAAAAAAGAAAGTAAAAAAACTGAACATTAAGAGAAATTGCACAGCTTTGATTGTTGGAGCCGTTGTAACTATTTTGGAAATTTGAAACTTGTATGAGACAAGTTTATGTGAAAAGAAAGAGTAATACCCAAAAGTCCAGTAATTATGTATACGCCAAATGCAATTCCAATAGCAGCCTAATTCAGGTTAAAGAGTGCAAATTGATAGAGCAACTGCATAGCAAATATCACAGCAACTGAACCGTTATAAACTATATTCAACTGCGTAAAAAAAGTACATTCCTAGGCTGCTTCACCACTACATAAAAAAAGAGAATTCTGTTAAAAACTTGATTGTTTTAAATTTTATAATATTGACGTCGAAGCTGCATTTACAACTGCCATTACTCTTCTGCTAATTCTAACTTTTCCTTCCACTCTATGGTCATTCCACTTGTAATAAAGAATGAGGTTTGTTAATTAGCCCAAGGAAAATCAGAGAAAAATAAACAAAGTAGGAAATATGGAGTATTTGAAAGCATTGAACAAAGTGACCCTCTGTAAGCAACAATTATGCAAATCGCAAATCTGTAAACAGTGGATTAAAGTTCATACCGTTGTTTTCGGGAGAAAATTTAGACTGTTTCTGCTTTTGTATATCCATTCGACTTTTTCTGCCTTGTTTCTTCTCTTCTTCCATGTTAAATTCAGTCGTAACTGGTGTAGTTGTCACAAGTTGTACAGCCGTCTATTGAACAGAATTTTGTTGATGATAGAGTCTTGTTAAAAAAGTATTTGTATACACTATACTGTAGTAAAATAGAGAAGTATGGTGTAGTCAAATTGATAAGGCTTTGCAAAGATAATTGTTACCTAATATTATGGGACAAAGCTCTCTTTTTCGTTATTCTCTAATGTTTTCTTCGTCTGACCCCTCTATATTTGTGTTCTTTATATAGATAGAAGATAAATGATGGGATTATTATAGTGGGAAAGTGGGGATGATTAGGAAGGGGACGTGAAGGATATGGTTGGGATGTGAGGAGTGTTGTGTGGGAGTGGGAGATCATGGGGGATATGCGTGAGACAGAATTTTCGGAAAACATGGACTGTGTTTATTCCTTAAATCCACTGTTGAAGAATTTCTCAGATTCGCTACTGGATATTATACCAACTGGAGATTTCGATGCTTTCTTCCATGCAACAAAGCGTGAATATGGTCCGTTAGTTGTCTGCTATATGGTCCGTTAGTTGTCGTGTATCTTGTTACACCCAAGCTTGCCAAATGCTATTTTTGAGCAAAGCAGATTTTGTCAGATTGCGCATAACGTAAAATGGAAAAAATGTAACAAAGAGTTCCTTGAACTGTATGCTACAGGTGAAACAAAAGTGATAATGTCATTTTGATTAATATCCAAAATAGTACAGCAGCCTGTTATGACAATTTTTACTGTTGAAGAAGCAAAACTTTCTTAACAAACAGGAAATGATAGCACTATAATGCCATTAAGCTTTAATAACTAAAGGGGGTTATAGATCATTTAGACGAAAATGAGCAACAGGAAGGGAGTAAAACATATTATAACATTATTGATCCAACACTGTCAAACACAACACAGTGTTTGATTAACGAAAGTGTTCTTAATATCTCATACAATTTGAGGAATGTCTTTGTCACGACCCAAATCCCAGTCGTGATGGCGGCCAACACACTACTAGGCAAGCCCGACCATTATTCAATACTTAACCCAATTTATCAAAAATAGCGGAAATAAATATCAATTAAGCAAGATTAAAGTACTGAAGAATTTAACAAAATACACAATATAATCTCACTAGGACACGGTGTCACGAATCTGAGCCTCTAGAATACAGAATATCATCCTAATATATGGTATATCCAAAGTCTGATAATGCGGAAATAAAGAGATAGGATAGCAGGGAGAAGATCAATGGTTGCGAACGTCGTGCAGCTACCTCGATACTCCATAGGCTGGATATGCTGATCAACTGGATCTACTGAGCCTGAGACTGCCCTGGATCTGCACACAGGGTGCAGGGAGTAAAGTGAGTACTCCGACCCAGTGAGTAATAAAAGTAACTACAGTCCGAAGATAAGAAAATCCAGTAAATACACAAAGTAAGCTAAAATCCAAATATACAGCAACATATGGAACTGAGCATCTAAACAACAGTATAAATATAAATACATGAATGCAATGCAATGCATATAATGGTACATTCCAGTACCCACTGCGGCGTGCAGCCCGAGCCATCCATATTTATTTATCATCGACGGCGCTCACTGGGGGTGTGTACAGACTCCGGAGGGGCTCCTACAGCCCAAGCGCAATATCTTGGTCAGTCATTGTTACCTGACCGGTCAGCCATTGTTACCTGACCAATTTATATCATACAGTGCCATTGTTACCACTGTTCAAGTATATCATCCAGTGTCATTGTTACCACTATTTCAAGTATATCACACAGTGTCATTGTTACCACTGTTTCAAGTCACTTTATAATCAGTCCAGAAAATAATATAATAAGCCCCTTGGGCATTTACAAAACAGAAGTTCCCAGCCCGGAATACATTTAAAAATATCATTTAAGTTTTCAACACTTAGAATTATGGCTGAGTTTGCAAAACAGCATTTAAAACCTTGGACTGAAATTAAATGATATGCAAATCATGCTAAGCAGTAATATCAATCCTCGAAGGATTTTACAAATCGGCACAAGGCCCCAAACATGGCATCAAGCCCCGTAATATCAATGAAGTATGTGTATCAATCACCAGTATAGTATAAACATCACACGGGATGGACCAAGTCACAATCTCCAATAGTATCCGACCCCGCACTCGCCATGGAGTGCGTGTCACGCCTCAATATAGCGTTACGATGTGAAAGTCCGGGGTTTCAAACCCTCAGAACAGCATTTACATCTATTACTCACCTCAAGACGGCCAAAAGTCTACTCCGCGATGCCCTTTCCTTTCGAATCGACCTCCTCGCGCGTCGAATCTTGCCAAAACCACAAGGAATATATTACAATAGGCTAAGGTAATATAACCCAATCGAAAAGACTCGAAAAAATATCGAAAATCACGAAATTTGCAAAACCCGAGCCCCGAGCCCACTTCTCAAAAAATTACGAAAGTCACATCACCGGATTTCTCGTCTCGCCACGAGTCCGTACATATAAAATTTACCAAAATTTGAGTTCATTTGACCCCTCAAATCACCAAATCTTATTTTCAAATCCCTAGGCCTAAATCCTCAATTTTTCTACAATTTTCATGCTAAAATCCATACATAATTGATGTACTTAACTCAAAATAGGTGGGGATAACTTACCTTCACATTGATGATGAAAATCCCCTCTTGAAGCTCCCCAAAAATCGTCCATACTTTGAAGAAATGAAGAAAAGTGAGCTAAATCCGTGTATAAAAGAATCTGTCTGTGCTTCGTCGAGTTGTACCTTGCACTTGTGCTATACAAGTTGTACATCCTATTAAAATTGTTCTTTATCGGACACCTTCTGTTTAAACACCCATAACGTCTTGTATAAATATCCAAATGACAAACGGTTTGAAGATTTAGAAACTAGACTCAAAGATATTTAATTTGATAGGCTGTACACCATATAACTCTTTATATATCCCGAGATATGAGCTTCTAAAGTGCATCGTAAATTCTGCTGAAATTGCTCCAGCAACCCTATTCGATCCATCGTAACTTTCTGAGATAATATCCAAATCGCAAATGGTTTAACTTTCCAAAAACTAGAATGTATGGGCTACAACTTTAGTTTTTGAATCATCTCAAAATTCCTTGTAGATCAAACGATATAGATCTCCGAAGTACGCTCCACGACTGCACATTGCTGTCCAAAGACAACTTAGCAGCAGAAATTGCAGCAGCTTTTATTTTCACTAAAAAGGCTCTAACTCCATCATACAAACTCGGAATTAGATGATTCTTGTTCCTATGAGTCACAAATAATAGTACGAACACAACCCTTCAATCGAAACTCAATTCAGAGCTCATTTTCCCAGTTCAATACCCATTTCGCTCGTTAAACAATTAACTCACATTTCACGTCAAAACCCAATCGCGACTTAATGAAATTAAACCAAAATTTCTAGATCAGTCCTATAATTCATGATTTAAATTCTGGAAGTCAAGTCTCGAAATCAAATTTGGATCTCTAGAACTAAAAATGGACCCTTGGATCATTACATGCTTATGCTCAAAACGGCAAAAATCTTCAAAAAAACACTTCCAAAACTTATCCGAGCCTCGTGGGACCCCGACCAAAAATGCCAACATAATTCATAACATCCTTAAAACCTGTTCAAATCATCAAAACAACTCAAACAGCATCAAATTACCCAAAACTCATCGAATTCAAGCCTAAATTTCCAAAAACTTCCGAAAATACACTTTCGATCAAAAACCCGACCAAACGATGTCCGAATGACCTGAAATTTTGCAAACACATCACAAATGACATAACAAAGCTACAACAATTCTTGGAATTCCATTCCGACTCCCGGATCAAAATATCACCTATCAACCGGAATTCGCCAAAATACTAACTTCGCCAATTCAAGCCCAATTCTACACCGGACCTCCAAAATTACTTCTGATCACACTCCTAAGTCACAAATCATCCCCCGAAGCTAACCGAATCATCGGAATTCAAATCTGAGCCCTCTAACACATAAGTCAACGTTCGGTTGACTTTTCCAACTTAAACCTCCTTAAAAGAGATTAAGTGTCTCAAACCTTACCAAAATCATTCCGGAATGACTTCAAATTTTGCACACAAGTCACATTCGACATTATGGACTTGCCCCATCTTTTGTAACCGCATTCCGACCCCGATATCAAAATTTCCACTTCCGGTCGAATTTTCTCAAAAACCTTCAAATTTCTATGTTTAGCCAAATGACTTCAAAATGACCTCCGGACATTCGAATTCGCTTCCGATCGCGCTCCCAACTCCAGAATCACTATACGGATCTATTCCCAGAATCGGAATCCCAAACGGACATCTATAACACTGAAATGCCTTCCAACCCAAATTTATGAAATTCTTCTAAAGTACTAACTTTCACAATATACGCTGAAATGCTCACGGGTTACCCAAAACCAAATCCGGACATACGCCCAAGTCCGAAATCATCATATGAACATGCTGGAACTTTCAGATCCCAATTCCGAGGTCGTTTACTCAAAATTCTAATCCTAGTTCATTTCTTCAATTTTAAGCTTTCAAAATGAGAATTTCCATTTAGATTTGACTCCAAACTTCCTGAATTTTAATTCTGACCATACACACAAGTCAATATACCTGAGATGAAGCCGCTCATGGCCTCAAACTGCTGAATGACGTGCCGGAGCTCAAAACGACCGGTCGGGTCGTTACAATCTCCCCCACTTAAACATACGTTCGTCCTCGAACATGCTGAGAACTACACTAAAGTAGTCCAAAATCACTTGTTTAACACATCATGCACCTTCCCATGCTACCACTACTCCGTTGAGCACATTAGCTCGATAATTCTGTAGATATACTTATTTATTCAAGCAAATAAGCCATTAGGCCCAATTCCAACATCCTGAATTTCCCTGCCAAGCCTGTTTCCATCATACGACCACCATATCAATCTCCACACGCTGTACCCAAACATGACTGCATAACTTTGCTGAATTCACACTTTGCATCACTTTACTCATAGAACCACAATAACATTCTTTAAACATAATAGTCGAAATTCCACGAATCTGATGCTCCCATTGCATCTCATGATCTACACAGGTCTTGCTCTAGTTTTTTTTATATATTTTTTTTAACACCGATACGACTGAAGAGATGTGCCGAAATTCACAACCAACTGCTGAATCAACAATTCATTGGATCTACACTCCTGACAAGTTCCATTACCTTGTCCCAAACCAAAGAATGATCTTTGCTCTATAATATACTTCATATAATCAGTTTGCACTGACCCCAAATCTAGTAACCTCGTCTCACCCAGTACGAACTGCTCAGGCAATAAGCCACCTCAGACATAATCAAAAATCCCACAAGACGCCACAATGTGCCAGTATGCTATCAATTCGAACGCGATACAAAAGGAAGGTGAACTCTAGAAGGAACTACTCAACTCGCACACTAACATAGACTTCCTCAGAAAACAGGGAAACAAAACACACAAAAGCAAATATGGGCACTGAACTTAACATCACATTGTTGCGGCGTGCAACCCGATCCAAACAACATACCCATGGCAGTGTGCCACCCGATCCACATATAGAACTCACATAAGGAGATATACGTCGAGCTGAATAGCTCATCACATCAAAATACCGAACATCGGTCATAAACACACTAAGGTGCATAATATCATTCCCAAGGAAACATATAGCGCTATAGGCTACAAACTCAAGCACAACTGAGGTGCGATACATGATCTAAGTCTCATCCTGCTCATATAACATCACCGCTGAGCGGAACCTCAACACATAAGGAATTTACCAAGCCGTCTCACAACTCATACGGTGCAATATATCTTTACATGAATTAACTGACCACGAAATAAGACTGCGACTATCCTTCCATAAAGAGCGCATTGCTGAAATAAACACAACTGGCCTGACGTAAGGCTCACTTCCACATTTAAATCTATCCACCAACCTCAAGTCGATCCTGATCGTGCCAAGCTAGGCCAATAATCTTTCACAGGTCCATAACCCAATAAACAGAGTGCCCTCCAGGCATAAATTCTCAAATGGATGATATTACCAAAATCCTCATACTTGGTTTAAATTTCTAATTAATCAAGTGACTACATGTCACACTTATACAATATTCCTGTGGGACAAGCTCCCACCATCTTCCGAAATAATTAACGGGTCTGCACATCCAAACCACCGGCTGCACTAACGCTGAAAAGCGATCAAGAATCCCTAACCAGGATGCAAAGCCTTTCTCACAGAACACCGACCTCAGGTGATACTGACGTCAATACCCATCTTACTCAAAACACTGAAACTCATATACTGCTCATCCGAGATCGTGACATCACAGTCATTGACCAAACTGCAACCTTGGTCCTTACTTCAAATTCCATACCACTCACTGCACCTCACGTGCCAATATACGATAGACGCGATTTCCATCACAACTCTGGAACCGCCGATAGGCTAATACTTCATCACATAAGACTTTCCATTTAACTCACTTCAGGAGAACTATAGCAGCATACAGGCGAATCCTCATAATCGTCGAATATGCCAATCTCTAAGTAGTTGTCCAAGCCACCATAACACTTTCTGGGATCCGCCTACTCATAATAGGCCCTAACAAAAGAATGCTTCAGAATAACATCAATCACTGCGGCCGACAAGCCTCACATGCATAACTCGATCACGCTGAACGAACCGATCACTGACACCAGTATACCAACTCAACTATGGCTAATCAATCTACTTCCTTCCAATTTATCCTTGATTGCCTTAGAAATAATAATATCTCCCTTTAACACCTAACTTATTTCAACCAAACTCACCCCGAGTGACCTTAAATCACGAGACCATGCTGTCTCAAATACCATGACCATTTCATGTCTCTCAAATGCTACACCGCAAGTCAAAACATCATAGAACATTCTGTGCCTTTCTTCATAAGCTGCTTCAAAAGCTTGACTCTTAACCGTACTTATAGACTCAAAATCATTAGGCACCACACTTTACCTCTTGAATTAACTAGGACCGCTATTGAGAGCCACCCAGCTCTGACTTGGCCCCGAATGCAACCAACTCTACTGAATTTTATAACATATGAATACCCTCTCGATAAAGCACCTAGAGGGATCACTTCCCTCGAAGCCTGCACCTATACGAGGCATAAATCATGAATCTTCCCTCAAGTCTGAACATGAGCCAATAAGGCTAACCATAACATGCATCCAACAATTCATTTATTCAAATTACCACTCATGGTACTTTTCCGTAGCTGCAATAACCCACCAATACGCCAATAACCAGAATTCATGCAGGTAATAAACCGTGCAATCAGCTAATCAACAGCAAGCTCCCCAACTTGGCTCGAAGCCATAGATCACAACACATATACTCTATTGATGTCGTAATATCATGGTGAGATTAAACTCACTCCATCATAAGCTCGTGGAAACACGAATCATCTGGAATTTTAACTCTTCTGCAATTCTTGCATTTACTCACACAACAGTTAAGCCCACTCTCTAGGCGACCAATTTTTTTTTTAAGTCTTAAATTTTTCAAAAATTTCGGCAGAGCCTCCTTTGTAATTGGTCCTATCCACCTGCCAGAGAATTACCAAAACCATCCTAACAACACATCCACAACTTGACAAAGCATCACAATGCATATCAATTATATAAATCTAAATTGATACATGGACATGTGTTGCACCTATTTGAATCATAACACATAGAAAATACCCTTCAACCCTCCATTATTGGGCTATTCAACCAAGTAGGAACATATTCTTCCTTTAATATTTTCGACCTTCAAGGTGGTCTCCTTGACTCAACGATTTCGTCATAATACATTTACGGAAGCGATCTCAGCTCCCAGACTTATCTAACTAGGAGACACGAAAAATATTCTTCACGCGCCCATAACTCGGGCTACTCAACAAATCACAATAAGAAACGAATCACTTAACAGTTCATCTACTATCCAGTAGGCTTCTTCGCCACTACCAAGTCGTACAAATACACCTCGCAACACTAACATACTCATCACGTGGATATCCAACCGCCATTCCGGCTAACAAGGACAATAATGAACATATGAGTTCAAAACACTTGCTCACAAAATCAGCACCTCGGTGCTCAAGCCATTGGCAAAGATTTGGCCTCAAGTCCTCCAGACTGGTCTAACTTCAAACTCACAGAGATTACACCTCGCCCCTCGATCGGGGAATCAAAGCCATCGAGACACATCTGAAACTGAGTGCCCGTTGGTGCATACGATCATGCGGAAGGAATTTCAAAAGTTTCTTTTCAAGCTGAATCAAGGACGCACGATAAGAATTCAAGAATGTGAAGTTTCCTAAAGGTTCGGCAGCCTCTCGAGGATAAGTACAGACGTCTCTGTACCGATCCGCGAGACTCTACTAAACCGGCTCATGACTCGCGAGACCAAGTAACCTAGGCTCTGATACCAACTTGTCACGACCCAAATCCCAATCGTGATGGCGCCCAACACACTACTAGGCAAGCCCGACCATTATTCAATACTTAACCCAATTTATCAAAAATAGCGGAAAGAAATATCAATTAAGCAAGATTAAAGTACTGAAGAATTTAACAAAATACACAATATAATCTCACTAGGACACGGTGTCACGAATCTGAGCCTCTAGAATACAGAATATTATCCTAATATATGGTATATCCAAAGTCTGATAATGCGGAAATAAAGAGATAGGATAGCAGGGAGAGGATCAATGGTTGCGAACGCCGTGCAACTACCTCGATACTCCCAGAGGCTGGATCTGCTGATCAACTGGATCTACTGAGCCTGAGACTGCCCTGGATCTGCACACAAGGTGCAGAGAGTAAAGTGAGTACTCCGACCCAGTGAGTAATAAAAGTAACTACAGTCCGAAGATAAGAAAATCCAGTAAATACACAAAGTAAGCTAAAATCCAAATATACAACAACATATGGAACTGAGCATCTAAACAACAGTATAAATAGAAATACATGAATGCAATGCAATGCATATAATGGTACATTCCAGTACCCACTGCGGCGTGCAGCCCGAGCCATCCATATTTATTTATCGTCGACGGCGCTCACTGGGGGTGTGTACAGACTCCGGAGGGGCTCCTACAGCCCAAGCGCAATATCTTGGTCAGTCATTGTTACCTGACCGGTCAGCCATTGTTACCTGACCAATTTATATCATACAGTGCCATTGTTACCACTGTTCAAGTATATCATCCAGTGTCATTGTTACCACTATTTCAAGTATATCACACAGTGTCATTGTTACCACTGTTTCAAGTATATCACACAGTGTCATTGTTACCACTGTTTCAAGTCACTTTATAATCAGTCCAGAAAATAATATAATAAGCCCCTTGGGCATTTACAAAACAGAAGTTCCCAGCCCGGAATACATTTAAAAATATCATTTAAGTTTTCAACACTTAGAATTATGGCTGAGTTTGCAAAACAGCATTTAAAACCTTGGACTGAAATTAAATGATATGCAAATCATGCTAAGCAGTAATATCAATCCTCGAAGGATTTTACAAATCGGCACAAGGCCCCAAACATGGCATCAAGCCCCGTAATATCAATGAAGTATGTGTATCAATCACCAGTATAGTATAAACATCACACGGGATGGACCAAGTCACAATCCCCAATAGTATCCGACCCCGCACTCACCATGGAGTGCGTGTCACGCCTCAATATAGCGTTACGATGTGAAAGTCCGGGGTTTCAAACCCTCAGAACAGCATTTACATCTATTACTCACCTCAAGACGGCCAAAAGTCTACTCCGCGATGCCCTTTCCTTTCGAATCGACCTCCTCGCGCGTCGAATCTTGCCAAAACCACAAGGAATATATTACAATAGGCTAAGGTAATATAACCCAATCGAAAAGACTCGAAAAAATATCGAAAATCACGAAATTTGCAAAACCCGAGCCCCGAGCCCACTTCTCGAAAAATTACGAAAGTCACATCACCGGATTTCTCGTCTCGCCACGAGTCCATACATATAAAATTTACCAAAATTGGAGTTCATTTGAGTCTCTGGAAGGTGGATAGGACCAATTACAAAGGAGGCTCTGCCGAAATTTTTGAAAAATTTAGGACTTAGTAAGTGGGCTTAGTTGTTGTGTGAGTAAATGCAAGAATTGCAGAAGAGTTAAAATTCCAGATGATTCGTGTTTCCACGAGCTTATGATGGAGTGAGTTTAATCTCACCATGATATTACGACAGCAATAGAGTATATGTGTTGTGATCTATGGCTTCGAGCCAAGTTGGGGAGCTTGCTGTTGATTAGCTGATTGCACGGTTTATTACCTGCGTGAATTCTGGTTATTGGTGTATTGGTGGGTTATTGCAGCTACGGAAAAGGACCATGAGTGGTAATTTGAGTAAATGAATTGTTGGATGCATGCTATGGTTAGCCTTATTGGCTCATATTCAGATTTGAGGGAAGATTCATGATTTATGCCTCGTATAGGTGCAGGCTTCGAGGGAAGTGATCCCTCTGGGTGCTTTATCGAGAGGGTATTCATATGTTATAAAATTCAGTAAAGTTGGTTGCATTCGGGGCCAAGTCAGAGCTGGGTGGCTCTCAATAGCGGTCCTAGTTAATTCAAGAGGTAAAGTGTGGTGCCTAATGATTTTGAGTCTATAAGTACGGTTAAGAGTCAAGCTTTTGAAGCAGCTTATGAAGAAAGGCACAGAATGTTCTATGATGTTTTGACTTGCGGTGTAGCATTTGAGAGACATGAAATGGTCATGGTATTTGAGACAGCATGGTCTCGTGATTTAAGGTCACTCGGGGTGAGTTTGGTTGAAATAAGTTAGGTGTTAAAGGGAGATATTATTATTTCTAAGGCAATCAAGGATAAATTGGAAGGAAGTAGATTGATTAGCCATAGTTGAGTTGGTATACTGGTGTCAGTGATCGGTTCGTTCAGCGTGATCGAGTTATGCATGTGAGGCTTGTCGGCCGCAGTGATTGATGTTATTCTGAAGCATTCTTTTGTTAGGGCCTATTATGAGTAGGCGGATCCCAGAAAGTGTTATGGTGGCTTGGACAACTACTTAGAGATTGGCATATTCGACGATTATGAGGATTCGCCTGTATGCTGCTATAGTTCTCCTGAAGTGAGTTAAATGGAAAGTCTTATGTGATGAAGTATTAGCCTATCGGCGGTTCCAGAGTTGTGATGGAAATCACGTCTATCGTATATTGGCACGTGAGGTGCAGTGAGTGGTATGGAATTTGAAGTAAGGACCAAAGTTGCAGTTTGGTCAATGACTGTGATGTCACGATCTCGGATGAGCAGTATATGAGTTTCAGTGTTTTGAGTAAGATGGGTATTGACATCAGTATCACCTGAGGTCGGTGTTCTGTGAGAAAGGCTTTGCATCTTGGTTAGGGATTCTTGATCGCTTTTCAGCGTTAGTGCAGTCGGTGGTTTGAATGTGCAGACCCGTTAATTATTTCGGAAGATGGTGGGAGCTTGTCCCACAGGAATATTTTATAAGTGTGACATGTAGTCACTTGATTAAATAGAAATTTAAACCAAGTATGAGGATTTTGGTAATATCATCCATTTGAGAATTTATGCTTGGAGGACACTCTGCTTATTGGGTTATGGACCTGTGAAATATTATTGGCCTAGCTTGGCACGATCAGGATCGACTAGAGGTCGGTGGATAGATTTAAATATGGAAGTGAGCCTTACGTCAGGCCAGTTGTGTTTATTTCAGCAATGCTCTCTTTATGAAAGGATAGTCACGGTTTTATTTCGTGGTTAGCTAATTTATGTAAAGATATATTGCGCCGTATGAGTTGTGATACGGCTTGGTAAATTCCTTTTGCGTTGAGGTTCCGCTCAGCGGTGATATTATATGAGTAGGATGGCTTTTGAGACTTAGATCATGTATCGCACCTCAGTTGTGCTTGAGTTTGTAGCCTATAGAGCTATATGTTTCCTTGGGAATGGTATTATGCACCTTAGTGTGTTTATGACCGATATCCAGTGTTTTGATGTGATGAGCTTTTCAGCTCAACGTATATCTCCTTATGTGAGTTCTATCTGTGGATCGGGTGGCACGCCGCCATGGGTATGTTGTTTGGATCGGGATGCGCACCGCAATAGTGTGATGTTTAGTTCATTGCCCATATTTGCTTTTATGTGTTCTGTTTCCCTATTTTCTGAGGAAGTCCATGTTAGTGTGCGAGTTGAGTAGTTCCTCCCAGAGTTCGCCTTCCTTTTGTATCGCGTTCGAATTTGTAGCCCACTGGCACATTGTGGCATCTTGTGGGATTTTTGATTATGTCCGAGGTGACTTATTGCCTGAGCAGTTCGTACTGGGTGAGACGAGGTTACTAGATTTGGGGTCAGTGCAAACTGATTATGTGAAGTATATTATAGAGCAAAGATCATTCTTTGGTTTGAGACAAGGTAATGGAACTTGTCAGGAGTATAGATCCAATGAATTGTTGATTCAACAGTTGATTATGAATTTCGGCACATCTCTTCAGTCGTATCGGTGTTGTAAAAATTAGAGCAAGAACTATGTAGGTCATGAGATGCAATGGGAGCATCAGATTTGTGGAATTTCGACTATTATGTTTAAAGAATGTTATTATGGTCCTATGAGTAAAGTGATGCAAAGTGTGAATTCAGCAAAGTTATGCGGCCATGTTGGGTACAGCGTGTGGAGATTGATATGGTGGTCGTATGATGGGCAGGAAATTCAGGATGTTGGAATTGGACCTAATTGCTTATTTGCTTGAATAAGGGAGTATACCTACAGAGTTGTCGAGCTAATGTGATCAACTGAGTGGTGGTAGAACGGGAAGGTGCATGAGGTGTTAAACAAGTGATTTCAGACTACTTTAGTGTAGTTCTCAGCACGTTCGAGGACGAACGTATGTTTAAGTGGAGGAGATTGTAACGACCCGATCGGTCGTTTTGAGCTCCGGCGCGTCATTCAGCAGTTTGAGGCCATGAGCGGCTTCATCTCAGGTATATTGACTTGTGTGTATGGTCAGAATTAAAATTCAGGAAGTTTGGAGTCAAATCTAAATGGAAATTCTCATTTTGAAAGCTTAAAATTGAAGAAATGAACTAGGATTAGAATTTTGAGTAAACGATCTCGGAATTGGGATCTGAAAGTTCCAGCATGTTCGTATGATGATTTCAGACTTGGGCGTATGTCCGGATTTGGTTTTGGGTAACCCATGAGCATTTCGGCGTATATTGTGAAAGTTAGTACTTTAGAAGAATTTCATAAATTTGGGTTGGAAGGCATTTTAGTGTTACAGATGTCCGTTTGGGATTTCGAGTCTGGAAATAGATCCGTATGGTGATTATGGAGTTGGGAGCGCGATCGGAAGTGAATTCGGATGTCCGGAGGTCATTTTGAAGTCATTTGACTAAATATAGAAATTTGAAGGTTTTTGAGAAAATTCGACCGGAAGTGGAAATTTTGATATCGGGGTCGGAATGCGGTTCCGAAAGATGGGGCAAGTCCGTAATGTTGAATGTGACTTGTGTGCAAAATTTGAAGTCATTCCGGAATGATTTTGGTAAGGTTTGAGATACTTAGTCTCTTTTAAGGAGGTTTAAGTTGGAAAAGTCAACCGAACGTTGACTTATGTGTTAGAGGGCTCGGATTTGAATTCCGATGATTCGGTTATCTTCGGGGGATGATTTGTGACTTAGGAGTGTGATCAGAAGTAATTTGGAGGTCCGGTGTAGAATTAGGCTTGAATTGGCGAAGTTAGTATTTTGGCGAATTCCGGTTGATAGGTGAGATTTTGATCCGGGAGTCAGAATGGAATTCCGAGAATTTATGTAGCTTTGTTATGTCATTTTTGATGTGTGTGCAAAATTTCAGGTCATTTGAACATCGTTTGGTCGGGTTTTTTATCGAAAGTGTATTTTCGGAAGTTTTTGGAAACTTAGGCTTGAATTCGATGAGTTTTGGGTAATTTGATGTTGTTTGAGGTGTTTTGATGATTTGAGCAGGTTTTAATGATGTTATGAATTATGTTGGCATTTTTGGTCGGGGTCCCATGAGGCTCGGATAAGTTTTGGAAGAGTTTTTGGAAGATTTTTGCCGTTTTGAGCATAAGCATGTAATGATCCAAGGGTCCATTTTTAGTTCTAGAGATCCAAATTTGATTTCGAGACTTCCAGAATTTAAATCATGAATTATAGGACTGATCTGGAAATTTTGGTTTAATTTCATCAAGTCGCGATTGAGTTTTTGACGTGAAATGTGAGTTAATTGTTTAACGAGCGAAATGGATATTGAACTGGGCAAACGAGCTTCGAGTTTCGATTGAAGGTTGTGTTCGTATTATTATTTGTGACTCATAGAAACAAGAATCGTCTAATTCCGAGCTCGTATGATGGAGTTAGAGCCTTTTTAGTGAAAATAAAAGCTGCTGCAATTTCTGCTGCTAAGCTGTCTTTGGACAGCAATGTACAGTCGTGGAGCGTACTTCGGAGACCTATATCTTTTGATCTACAAAGAATTTTGAGATAATTCAAAAATGCAAGTTGTAGCCCTTCGTATCTAGTTTCCAAAAAGCTAAATAAATTGTAATTTGGACATTTGTAGAGAAATTTATGATTGATTGAAAATGACTAGTGGAGCAGTTTCTCCAGAAATTTCTGATTTCATGGAGCCGATTTAGAAGCTCATATCTCGGGATATATAAAGAGTTATATGGTGTACAACCTATCAAATTAAAGATCTTTGAGTCTAGTTTCTAAATCTTCAAACCGTTTGTCATTTGGATATTTATACAAGACGTTATGGGTGTTTAAACAGAAGGTGTCCGACAAGGAACAATTTTAATAGGATGTACAACTTGTATAGCACAAGTGCAAGGTACAACTCGACGAAGCACGGGCAGATTCTTTTAAACACGGATTTGGCTTATTTCTTTCATTTCTTTCATTTGGCTTGGATTATTTTGGAGAGAATTTCAAGGGGGATTTCATCAAGCATCAAAGGTGAGTTGTTTCTACTTATTTCCAAGTTAAATACATGGATTAGAGCTGAAAACTCAAGTAATTTATGGACAAAAATGGTGGTTTAGGGCTTGAAACTTAAGAGAATTAAATGGTGATTTGAGGGGTCAAATGAACTCCGATTTTTGTGAATTTGGTATGTATAGACTCGTGGCGAGATAAGGGTCGTATTGATGTAAAAATTTCTGAATTTCGAGACGTGGGCCCGGGGCTCGGGTTTTGCTAATTTCGGGATTTTCTACATTTTTCGAGTCTTTTCGATTGGGTTATATTCCCTTAGCCTATTGTAACGTATTCGTTGTGGTTTTGACTAGATTCGATGTGCGAAGAGGTCGATTCAAGAGGAAAGGGCATTGCGGACTAGTCTACGGCCGGTTTGAGGTGAGTAATAGATGTAAATGCTATTTCTGAGGGTTTGAAACCTCGGACTTTCACATTGTAATGCTATATTGAGGCGTGACACGCACTCCATGGTGAGTGTTGTAAGCACGTGATTTTTGCCCTATGAAAGAATTACTCCCAAAAAAATTCAAAATAAAATAATTTTTCCTTGGTGTGCAATTTTTTTGAATTTTTGTGGTGTTTTTGTGTAATTATTTGTATATTTGTCTGTGCATGTTTATTTGTTAAATTAATAAAAAATACAAAAATATGTCGCATTTTGCATTAGGATTTAATTCTACAATTGTTAGTAATTAAGTTTGTTTTACAAAAATTGAAAATTACAAAAATAGGCATCTTTTGCATTTTTAGCATTTAATGTCCAATTGTACAATTTCATGCTTAATTATTACTTAATTGTGTGTTAATTGTTATTGGGAGTTAATTTGCGCTTTTATAAATTAATTTAGTTCTATATGATAGTTTAAGGATTTTTAGAATTTAGTTTTAGAAAAATAAAAGAAGAAAAAGAGAGCAAAAGAATAAAGAAAATCGGAATTAGGCCTCTTCTTCAATTTCAAACCACAAGCCCAAATAATTGCCCAACCTTCCCCATGACCCGGTCCATCTCCACCGGGTCGACCCGGTCCATAACCCAAAAGACCCAACACCCCTCTATCTTGCATTTCAAAAAAACAAAACAAAACAAAACCCTAAAAAAAACACTACCTACCCACCCCCCCCTCTCTATCTTCTTCTCCAAAAAAGCTCCAAACAAACCCATCAATGGCTGCCCTTCCCCCGCCTCTTTTCCTTCACATACACACACATACACACAACCACGGCAACGCAACACACACACACCCGCTGCCCGTGTTTCTTCTTTTTCTTCAAGATCGCGAGGGTTTCTTCTTCTTCAAGTTCACGTTGATCGTTGCTTCTTCTGCCTCCTCACTTCATGCTGCTGCGTTTCTAGTGACCCCATCGCTGCCACTACTGCGGCTTCGTCTTCAAACGACCAGCCATGGACGAGCTTCATCGAGCTCGAACTCGAGCTTCCATGGCTGCCGTTGCTGCTTCAGCTGTGCTACTGTGCTTCTTCTGCTCCTTCAAGGACGTCCATGGCTTACCCTACTGTGTGTCATCGAGCAGCTGAGTTTAAAACAAACCTCCACTGCTGCGTCGTCTGCTTCATCTTCTTCGTTTCGTCTGAGCTCAAGTTGAGTGGTCGAGTTCCCGAGCTCCAGCCATGGACGTGGGGGCTTTGCTTTCATCTTCTCCATCCAAGCAACCAAACGACCTGTTGCGTCATCCATGGCTGACCCTACTGTTTCTGCTTCGTCGCGTCCAAACAGACCCCATACATAAATGGGTTCGTCGCTTCAGTACGGTCCGAAAACGAGACTCAAACCATCTCGTTTGTTCGAGCTTTGGTTGGGTCGTCAAAATAGTCCATACGAGTTCATCGTTGGTCAGTCATTGTTCGTCGTTTCTATCCGGTTAGTGGATTTTTTTAAGTTTCATTTTGTCTATATTTTTGTTTGATATTTTTCGGATCCGAAATCGATAAATGATTCAATTCTTGTTTTGTTCGTTCATCGTTGAAATAATTTTCTAGTTTGTTCATATGTTTTGTTGATTTAATTTTCAGATTCAAATGGAACTTTGATTAATCAGTTTTTCAGTTTATTTCATGTGCTCTTATTTTGTATTTTGTAGAAGAAATTGTTAGTTTAATTTTAATATTGTTAGATTTAGTTTAAATCATTTGAATCCGTCATGTTTGTTATTTAATATGGATCTAATGCATGTTTATTCTTTGTTTGAAGTTCATCCAGTAATTTAATGTGAGTTTATGTTTTGGTTTTTGATTTGTTGATTTAGTTTGAATCATGTATTGTGTTGTTAATATTGTTGTTTCCTTGCTCATCAATTTTTGGTCTAAGTTAACCAGGATTGGTTCCCAATATGGTTAATTTATGCACATTAATTTGATGTTGTTCAATTTGTGTTCATGTGATTTGTTGTTGAATTGGTTCAGAAATCGTGTTCATGTGGTTTGTTGTTTGAATTTGTGTAGAAATTGGTCATATTGGCTATATTTTGGTTGAGTTTGATTAATTGATTGGTTATAGCTGATGGGGGTAGTTTGGTAAATTGCAGTACGTTCAGGGGTAAAATGGTAATTGCAATAAGGTCGGAGGGGTAGTCTAGGAATTGTACATTTTGTAACTCTTTATGTTAAGCATGGGGGACAAAATGTAATGGGGTGTGGGTGATATAATTGTTTAATATAATGGGGGACAAGACATAATGTAGTGGAGGGGAATATTGTATTTGTTTATGTTAGGCATGGGGGACAAGATGCAATGGGATGGGGTTGATATATTTGTTTAATGTAGTGGGGGATGAGTGGGAAGATAATGGGTTTGGTAGGAGAAAGTGTGATTTTATTAATTGATTAAAGGGTTTGGGATGGGATATAAATAAAAGAACTTGATCAGATTTTTAGAGAGAATAGAAAGAAGACAGAATACAGAAGAAAATTTGAAGAGAGGAAATTCCGAAAAATACTAAGACTTTAGAAAATAAAAAGAAAAACATTCTGGAAATTCAAAAGAAGAAGAGTATACACCTGATATACAATCCAAATATTCTGATATACGGATTCAGAAATTAAGGGTTAAACACTAACTAGTCTTTCAAAATCTGAAAAGATTCCCTTTGCTTCTGTCCGTTGATTGTTGTTGTTGTTTCTGGATTTTTGTCTTGATTTTAAAATCTGTCACTAAGTTTCTCGTTGCTGGTTGTTACTGGTTGCTGGGGTTGCTGTTGTTGTATGCTACTGAATTTCTGCTGATCTCCCTTTTCTTTTGCTTCCAATATCAGGTACACAACTGACACGCTGATTATTGTAAACTGAAACAGGAAGCATGAATACGAAAAAATGAAGAGTTGAAGTTCTAAATTTATTTTAATTATATTCTGAATTTTATTTGTATATATAAATTATTTAGCTTACAAAAATCAGAATCATGTAGCTATTTAATATATATAGTGGAACATCTGACGATAGCTTAACGGATGAACTGTCTATATATATTGCCTAAAAATAAATGAATGGTGTAGCAACTCCGTCTAGTTAAAAATCAAACGAATAGGCAATTTCGGAACTTGTAGGAATATTGTTTAGTTAAATAATATTGGTTAATTTCAGCATGTAAATGGTTTAGGATTAAAATTAGATTGCTAAGTTTTTTTTAAATTTGACAAACTGAGAACATGTCTAGTATAATGTAACTAGGTAGTAACATGTGAATAAGACGGCCCAGGTCTAGTTTTATGTCATACACGTTGGGCATGGGCCCGCATTGGCAACGGACTGCCCTGCTTGCATCATTTTCAGAATTATGAATCATATTCGAAACCCAACTATAATAACTCAAGCATGTAAATAAATTAAGACCTTTTCTCTTTCATTTTATAGAGACATAATAGAAAAATGTAGTCATTGTAGGTTTATCCTTTCATAAAATGAGACGAGCCTCACCAGATAAAACAATGCAAATTGCGGGGCCCTCAATAACTGGTCACAATAAAATATTTAGAATTTGGGATGGAATGTTTAGTGAATTTCACTGCCTTCCCCAAAGACAATAAACGCGTTAGACTCTTTAGGCGCGACTTAATTAAATTACATTCTTAAACTCGGGTGCGCATTTATGTGACCCAAATTCAAATCTCAACGGAGTCGGAATGTATTAACAACCGTGGATGCATTGACTGTGACGTGGTTCGAGACGCATTTTCACGACGTTGCAATTCTATAAAAATGATAATAATAAAAGCGGTTTAAACTTAATGAAAGCACATAAGTAATAACATGTATTAAATCAGATATCTAGCCATTATAACAATTTAAGCGACCGTGCTAGAACCACGGGATTCGAGGGTGCCTAACACCTTCCCTCGGGTCAACAGAATTCCTTACTTAGAATTTCTGGTTCGCAGACTTCATTTGGAAAGTCGAATATTTTCCTCGATTTGGGATTCAAGATAAACCGGTGACTTGGGACACCAAAAGCCAAACCTTTCCCAAGTGGCGACTCTGAATTAAATAAATAATCCCATTTCGAATATTGTCACTTAAATTGGAAAAACTCCCTCGCGCATTTAACCCTTCGGGGCGGGCGCGCAAAAAGGAGGTGTGACAGCTCTGGCGACTCTGCTGGGGAATATTTAACCCAGAACCACTGGTTCAGGGTTCAAGAATTCGAGCTTAGAATAATTGTTATATTTGGCTTTATTATCTGATCTTTATTACATGTTGGCATAACGTGCTAAATGTTGTCTTTTACCGCCTTGATATTAGCTGAACTGTATATAAACTGTGCCGAAACCCTTCTCTCTTCACCTCCGGGGATGTGCTTACTGGTTGAGACTCCCTATTCTGTTAGTGTCAATACCCTGAAATAAAAAAGAGGCTCGGACAAGTTACGAAGCCGGATGGCCTTTTGGTTCCCGGTAAGTTGCCCCCTCCTCGACTCGAGTTGTCCGCTCGGGTATACAGCCTAGAACATATACCCAGGTTATAAACCTAGTATAACGAAACCTCATGCCGGATCCCTAGTAGGAACGCTTATTTGCATCATGTTACATTTGACATAGGGGACTCAACACAGGGGTTGGGTCCGTCTAGGACAGGCAACCTGAAATGAAAAGACCATCCTGCTGCATCCCGTTTGTTTTGCGCATTTATTTGCTTCAGTTTTGCATGCTGACCGGTTTCTAAAAAAATATATAAAAAAAAAATAGCAGCGTAGGGAGATAATTACTTATTCTGGGAAAAAATAAAACCAATGTCCGAGTAATGTCAAAATCTCGCCAGAATTTTCTTAAAAAAAAAAGAAAAAAAAAGAAAATGAAAACAAAGTTCGTCTTTTAGTTTGATTTATTAAAAAAAACATATATAAAAAAAATTCTTTTAATCACTTTCAAAATCAAAAAATATATATTTAAAAGTAAAAAAAAAAAGGAAAAATTCAAAATTCAAAAAATGTGTTATTTCTTTTGTAGTATCTCTTTTATAAATTCAGACTAGTAGTCCAAATACTTCCTTAAAATGATTTTTCCTTAGTCTTTATCTCTTTTCAAAAAATAAATAAAAATAATATAAAAATCCAGAAAAAAATATTTTTTCCTTTTTTTAAAAAGATTGTATTCAGAAGGGGTTTAGTTTATTTACTCTACGTTTGATCAAGCCCGAACTACGCCGGTTTGATTCTCACAGGGTGCGAGATATGTAGGCAACCCTCATCGGGTCCAACCTCCCCTTTTTCAGAAATAGCCAAAATATCAGAATTTTAATTTATGAGTCGGGTGATGCCGTTTTGTCAAGAATAGCCAAATGTTCCCAAAAGGGACGCCGGAAGGCTGACTTTGCATAAACAGCCATTTTTGGTCATTGTTTAAAAAATTTGACCAAGTTGCCCAATGGCCTTAGGATCCTCGTCCCCGAGGATCTGCGAGGCCATGTTCCCAATATCGGGTCACCATTCTAAAAAAAAAAAAATCAAGTGATGTTTTTTTTGTCAAAAACAGCCGAATATTTCCGAAAGGGACGGCGGAAGGCTGACATTGCATAAACGGTCATCTTTGGTCATCGTTTTTGATTTTTGACAGGTTGATCCTCGCAGCCTTAAAATCTTCGTTCCCGAAGTGCTAAAAGGCCGCATTTGAAAACCGAGTCCATCATTTCGAAAACAAAATCTTGAAAAAAAACATAGATAGTTTTATTTTTTGAGTCTAATAAACGTTTTTCGTTGGCATAATCACCTTAATAAATGTGCAGGATGAGCACAATACAAAACAAACTCTTTTCAATAATGACCAAGATCCCTTTTGAGTTGCGATTATGGTGGAATGACCTAGGCAAGGAAGGGCAAGACAAAGTAAAGAAGTATCTGAAAGATCTCCCGGATTTACTAGACATCCAGCCTCGGGGTGATGTTATCAGATCATTGGTCACTTGTTGGGATTCAGCACACAATGTATTTCATTTCTCAAACTTTGAGCTCACCCCGACATTGGAAGAAATAGCGGGATACATCGGAAGTGATGAAGTTCCGTTAAGGTTCAAATACTTGATTGCACCTAGGGCCGTCACTGTACACCGGTTTCTGGATTTCCTAAAAATACCCCGAACATTTCACCACCCAGATCTTGCAAAAGGTTTCTGCAGTCTCCGCCTCATATATGCTAGATACGGCCACGTGGGCGGGTTCAATAAGACAGACTTCAAACTATGCAGCAGAGGTAACCGACAAAAGTGGGACGAACACAGGCTGGTAGCTTTTATGACAGCTTTTTTGGGTCTTATAGTGTTCCCAAGGAAAGACGGAAACATCGATCTAAAAGTAGTTGGGGTCGTCAGTACCTTGCTTACCCAAGATAAAAGTACTCTGGCGCCTATGATTATGGCTGACATCTTCCGGGCTCTCACTGCTTGCCGAGCCGGGGGCGACTTTTTCGAAGGATGTAACCTATTGTTGCAAATGTGGATGACCGATCATTTATGCCACCGCTCCCCGTTCTTGGGTTACGGTTCGTCCGAGAAGACTTGTATTGGAGAATTCTACACAAGAATCAAAGGGTTTAGTCTACCCGAGGGAGTCACAGCATGGACGTCATTTTTCCGAACTCTCACTGCCAACCAAATCCAGTGGACGCTCGGATAGTTGCCTGTTGAGGAAATCATATACATGCCGGCAACCAGGCCCCACTTTCTATTGATGGGACTTAAAAGCATCCAACCCTATGCACCGTATCGGGTTTTGAGGCAACTTGGGAGGTATCAAGTAGTGCCGAAAGATGAAGACTTGAGTACCCAAGTGGTTGAAATCAGTCCGGACGGTCGGTTCCCCGAAGAAGAAGTTCGCCAGATCTGGAGTGAGTGTCAACATCTGACGACAAACACTTGTGTATTGGATACGGCTAAAGGAGAAGTTACCCCAGGGTATCACCCTTGGTTTAGAGGTGACATGTCCTGCGAGAGACCAGCTAAAAGACCTCATCTCAAAGATTTCGTTGAGTCATCCCAAGAGCAATGGAACTGGTTAGCAAAGGAAAAGGGGTATCGGACGGAGATCGGTCAGTTGAAGCAATAGGTTGAAAGTCTGAAATTCAATAACAATATGCAAATCGCCGCGGATCGAGGCAAAAAGAATAGATTGGCCCAAGAAAATGAAGAACTTAGGGCCCAAATCCAGAAATTGAGAATGGCTCCTGATAAACAACCAAGGAGTCGATCAGACGAGCAGTTAATAAAAGGGCTGAAAAATGAAGTCAGGGAATGGCGAGATGGTTTAGAAGAGTCTGAAAACGTCATGGTAGAGCTCAAGGTACAGTGGGGTACAAAAGCAGATAAGCATCGCCGATACTTGAATCAATTGAAACGCGACCACGAGAAAACTGTTGCCAACATGAAGAGAAAGATGGCTACACTTGAGGTTAAAGCAGTTAAGCAGGCCGAGGATTTCCAAATTGAAAGCGGACACTGTTACGACTTGTTGGCCCAAATGGAGGTAGAAGTGCGGCAACTGAAGAATCAGCATATGCAGGATTCTCAGGCGTTAAAAACATGCAGTGATCAGATAAAACGCTTGCTTATAGAAAAGAGGCGAACCAGAGATAAGATTAGGACCATTGCCCATGCCATCATCAGAAGGTGTCTACGGTGTGAAAACATGACCAGCATTACCGTTCTCTCGGCAGTAATGGTTTATGTCGAGCAGACCATGCAAGACTTGGAACAACTTGAAAGGGATCTCACACCTAAGACTGCGGCGAGGCCGAACGATGCCCCGCGGGCACCAATTCTCGAAACCTTTATGTATTCATAGGTCGAGTCTGTATCTTAGCATCTTCTGTCCGTCTTTTCGCATCAGGGTGCATTAGTCTGTTTGAGTCTATACTTATTTTCAAGGTATTTTTATTTTCCCTTTTTCAAATGTTGGATGTAATGGATTGCTTCAGTAATAAAATGTGTGCTTCTTTTACACTCTATCCCGAACTACGCAAGATCTGATTCACGCGGTATCGTGATACGTAGGCAATCCTCATCGGATCCGGTCACATTTTTAACTGCAAATAATGAAAACAATAATAATAGAAAAAAAACAAAGAAAGAAAAGTGGTGATAAATAAAAGGAAAGCCTAAGGAGAAGCCGGAATGACGCATGTCTTTGTTGCAAGCATGTAGAAACTCACCTAACTGTATAGGTGCATCACACCCCAATGTGAGATTACCTGTCTGTTATTTGTTTCAAACTAACCGTTTGTTTGCTGATAAGTCCAGGTTCCTAGAAAAGTGGTTTGGTTTTGTGGTAATCTGGCCTCACATTCATACTTCACGAGATCAAAAGGAAGCGTTCAGCCACCCGTCGCTAAATCAAGAGGAAGTGTTCATACATACTTCACAAGGTCGAAAGGAAGTGTCGAAATGTCTTCAGAAGTTCCTCTGCCAACGATTCCTATTTCGGAGGAAAGTTCAATCTCAGCCATCCCAACTTTTGAGTCAGCAACGGTCGAGGAAAATATAATTCTACGTCTCCGCATGATGGAAATGTGGGACGCCTGGGCCAATGGAAAAGATCCACCAAGTGCGATCCCTGGATTCCCTGAGTTTTTTCCTAGGGCAAGTGGGACCTCCAACATCCCCATAAGTTATCCAAATACCCCACTGGGATTTCCTACCATCTCAGCCTACTTTACTGGAACACCTTCTGAGTCTGGCCCCCAGGTGTTAGCTTCCGGTACGGCTTCAAACATATTCACTGCTCCACCTTGTTCAGCTACGGCACAACCTGTTTTACCCAGGCCTAACTTCGATTCATCATCCTTCACATTTCAAGCACCACCTCTTCCATTGGAACCTAGCCAGTTCACTACCAACGATTACCCTCAGCCGTCTCGGTACGAGTTTATCGTAGGGCAGGAGAAAGCCGAGAAAACACCTGAACAAGAGGAAATGACCAGAAAAATGAGAAGCATGGAGCAAACTTTCAAAAATATACAGGGTCTGAGCGGGCAATAGAGCGTATCTTACGCTGACCTGTGCATGTTCCCGCACGTACATCTGCCCTTGGGTTTCAAAACCCCAAAGTTTGAGAAATATGACGGGCATGGGGACCCCATAGCCCACCTCAAAAGGTACTGCAACCAGTTGTGGGGAGCGGGCGGAAACGAAGAGCTTCTTATGGCTTACTTTGGAGAAACTTTGATCGGCATTGCTTCTGAATGGTATACGGATCAGGAAGTATCTCGTTGGCACATTTGGGACGACTTGGCTCGGGATTTTGTCAGGCAGTTTCAATATAACATCGACATTGCCCCCGACAGGAATTCATTGTCGAATCTAAAGAAGAAGCCTTCGGAGAGCTTCCGAGAATATGCTGTCAAATGGCGCGAACAAGCGGCCAGAGTCAAACCTCCGATGGATGAAACAGAAATGGTAAGTGTTTTCCTTCAAGCCCAAGAGGCTGATTATTATCAAAACATGATGTCTGCATTGGGAAAGTCGTTTGCTAAAGCCATCAAAATCGGTGAAATGGTGGAGAATGGGTTAAAAACAGGGCGAATCTTGAGTCAGTCTACTATAAGGGCCACCTCCCAAGCAATCCAATGCGGGTCTGGAGGAGGAGAAAATCGAAAGAAGAAGGAAGAAGCAACAATGGCAACTTCGAGTGTAAGAAAACCCCATCTGTCCAGATTTCATTTCTCTGAAAGAGCCCCGCAACACTACTACCCCCATCAAGATGCGGCCTATGCTATGAACCTTCAGCCCTACACAGTAATGAATGCACAACCATATATTAGGCCACAACAACAATTTCACCAAAAGCGAGCTCAATTTCCAAGAAATCAACCTCCTCACCAAGCTTAGTATAATCCCCGACCTCTACACCCTACAACGCCCGCACTCGAGAGCCGCCCAGGAAAACGGACTTCACACCTATTGGTGAGTCATATTCCAACCTTTTCCCTAAATTGGTCCAAATGGGGTTGTTACAACCCATACCCCCAAATAGGTAAAACCCAGAGTCACCCTCTTACCAACCTGGTGCCCAATGTGCCTATCATTCTGGAGTAGAAGGGCATGACACTGAGAGCTGTTGGACTTTGAAAAGGGTTGTTTAAAACCTCATAGAACAAAAGTGGATAGTGTTAAAGGACGAAGACATTCCTAATGTGACCAACAACCTGTTACCGGCTCACAACAATGGACCAATTATTGGGATGATCTGCGAAGATAAAGAGTTTGATCCTATCTTGAAAGCCATCATTGCAATCGCCGACATTGATAAAAAGCCCAAGACGTATGCAAAGCAAGAAAAGGGGGACAAGAAGAGTAAATCCCCCCCTCAAAACACAGAAAAAGCAGTGGAAACCAAAACTGAGGTAGTACCCTCGAAAGATGTCGTCCTTTATGTCCCCCGAGGTTAGAAGAAAGGACAAGTGACATTGATCCCTCCAAGAAGGTTTGAGCTGAACAAAGGATCTAAAATGTATGTGCCCAAAGGGACCTATGCGGAACGGGGGCCAATAATTTCACCAAGGCTGAATGAGCCCGTGATTATTGGACGCGCGCCGCAGAGGCCCATGACAGATCCTACTACCGTCCCGTGGAATTATAACAAGGCGGTAGTAACCTACAAAGGAAAAGAAATCCTGGGAGAAGTAAATGAAACTAACCCAACTGAGAAATACCTCAACCTGGAGGAGTTGAATGATTCTACAAAGAGGCGTTTCCCACTTAAGAAACCAGTTAGTGTCGAGGAAGCGGAAGAGTTTTTCAGGAAAATGAAAACTGCGGACTACGAGATAATTGACCAACTCTGAAAGTCTCTCGCTCAGGTCTCGTTATTGTCTCTATTAATGAATTCAACTGAGCATCAGAAAGTGTTGATTAAGACCCTCAACGAAGCTTACGTCCCAATTGAAACTACCGTGGAACAGCTAGAGAGGATGGCAGAAAGATTCTTCATGATCAATCAGATTTCCTTCAGCAAAAATGATATGCCCCCGGAAGGGGCTGCTCACAACAAGGCCCTCCACCTAACAGTTAAATGTGAAGGGTACTATGTGAAGAGGGTCATGCTGGATGGCGGGTCTGGAGTAGATATATGTCCCCTTTCGACTCTGCAAAGAATAGAGATCGAGACAGGGAGAATCAGGCCCAACAGCGTATGTGTTCGTCCCTTTGACGGAATCAAAAGGGACACCCTAGGCGAGATCAATTTGATTTTGACTATTGGACCTGTGGATTTTGAGGTGACCTTTCAGGTCCTAGATATGGATACTTCTTACAATTTCCTTCTAGGAAGGCCTTGGATTCATGCGGCGGAAGCCATACCTTCTACTCTCCACCAGATGGTAAAATTTGTATATGAAAATCAAGAGATTATAGTCCACGGAGAGGATGAGCATTCAATTTATCGAGACCCGTCGGTTCCATGCCTCGAAGCTAAGGAGGGTAGTGAACACATAGTCTATCAAGTTTTCGAGGTTGTGGTCGCAGACCAATGCGAAGAAGGAAGCCCTTACCCTCAACCTTTTCTCTCAAAAGCGTCAGTTATGGTTGCCAAGGAAATGATCAGGCATGGTTATAAACCGGAGAAGGGACTCGGGGCATCATTGCAAGGTATCACCGAACCTATCACCTTACTTGCCGCCGAAAAGTTCTTCGGTGTTGGTTTTTACGCCGAAGAAGCTGACGTAATGTGGGCAAACCAACGGAAGAGCAATGGTTGGGTTTATCTCAGCCAATTCCGCATCTTTACAGAACATTCGTCAGACCCAAGTACATTGAAGAAAGAGAGGATGAGACCTTCACGACCAAGGAAATTGAAGAAATCTGTGGGGTTATGAGGCAAATGCTGTATGAAACCCATATGGTTCAGCCGGGAGAAGGCTCGAGCACCGCTGAGGTGCTTTACATGGGGCCTAGTGCCAAATTGCAAAACTGGAAGGCTACTCCATTTCCGATCAAGCGGGAATCCTGGTAGACCAGTCTTGCCACCTTTTCTGCATCACGGGTTATTTTGGGGTGTAACTCGAATGATTTCATTTTAGTTTCCTGTCCTTAAATTCTGATGTAAACCCTATTATCTTCAAAATTCAATGAAATGAAATTAATATTTCATCTTTCATCTTATTTATTCTCTCTGATTTTTTTTATTTTTTTGTTTGTTTTTTCTTTCAGTTCTAATAATGCGGTTTTAAATAACATGACATGCTTGCGGACTTCATGCCCAGATCCAAACATGCAGTCTAGCTGCGAAATAATGAACCAAGAAATGGAATACGATGAAGAAGAGGCTTTTAAGGAAATAAATCGAGAATTGGAACACTTTGAGAACAAACCTAAGCCGAATCTGAATGACACCGAACCGGTTAATTTGGGAACTCCTGAGGAAATCCGAGAGACCAAAATAAGCATTCACACGGACGAGAGAACGCGAGACGCGATAGTTCAACTCCTTTTTGAATTTAAAGATGTGTTTGCTTGGTCATACGATGACATGCCAGGATTAGGTGTTGATCTAGTGGTGCATAAATTGCCAATTCACCCTGATTATCCTCCAGTTCAACAAAAGCAAAGAAAGTTCAAAACTGATGTCAGTGACAAGATTAAAGAAGAAATCACCAAGCAGCTTAAAAAGGGAGTAATTCGGGTAGTCCAGTACACCACGTGGTTGGCGAATGTAGTTCCAGTGCCGAAAAAGATGGGAAGACTCGGGTATGTGTGGATTATCGAGATTTGAACAGAGCGAGTCCCAAAGACAATTTCCCATTGCCCAACATCCACATCCTTGTTGATAATTGCGCCAAACATGAGATCCATTCTTTCGTAGATTGTTACGCTGGATATCATCAGGTGTTGATGGATGAAGAAGACACCGAGAAGACTGCCTTCACTATACCATGAGGCACTTACTGTTACCGGGTTATGCCATTCGGTCTGAAGAATGCTGGGGCAACTTACATGAGAGCCATGACTGTCATTTTTCATGACATGATGCATCAAGAAATAGAGGTGTATGTGGACGACGTGATAGTCAAGTCCAGGACTCGGGACAATCATATCCAAGACTTGAGGAAATTCTTCGAGAGACTGAGAAAGTACGACTTGAAGCTGAACCCGGCCAAATGTGCCTTCGGAGTCCCATCAGGCAAGCTTTTGGGTTTCATAGTAAGCAGGAGAGTTATAGAGTTATATCCAACAAAGATAAAATCTATCAGAGATCTACCTCCCCCAAGAACGAAGAAAGACATAATGAGTCTGGTGGGCAGGTTAAACTATATCAGTCGATTCATTGCCCAGCTGACTAGCACGTGTGAGCCCATATTTAAGCTATTAAGGAAGGATGCAGCGATCAAATGGACGGCTGAGTGTCAAGAAGCTTTTGACAAGATCAAAGAATATCTTTTAAATCCCCCAGTTTTGGTCCCGCCAGAGCCAGAGAGACCCATGTTCTTGTATCTGACGGTCTTGGAAAATTCTTTCGGTTGCGTCCTCGGGCAACATGACATAACCGGAAAGAAGGAGCAGGCGATCTACTACTTGAGCAAGAAATTCACCGGCTAAGAGGCCAAGTACACTCTGCTGGAAAGAACGTGTTGTGCTTTGACGTGGGTTGCTCAAAAATTGAGACATTATCTCCAAGCTCACACTACTTACCTCATAAGCAGGCTGGATCCTTTGAAGTATATATTTCAGAAACCAATGCCTACTGGAAGACTGGCCAAGTGGCAAATCTTGCTTACTGAATTTGACATAGTCTATGTCACCCGCACGGCAATGAAAGCCCAGGCATTAGCAGATCATTTGGCCGAAAATCCGGTTGATGAGGAATACCAGCCATTGAGTACTTATTTTCCAGATGAAGAAATAAATACCATAGAAGTGGTCTCGGAAAACACTCATATTTGGAAGATGTTCTTTGATGGGGCCGTAAACGCCAAAGGTGTAGGAATAGGGGCAATCTTGATCTCACATGCTGGTTAACATTATCCGGCTACAGCTAGGCTTCGTTTCTTTTGCACGAACAATACAGCTGAATATAAAGCCTGCATCATGGGCATGAATATGGCGATCGATCAAGATGTTGGGGATTTGTTGATTATGGGGGATTCTGATTTGATTATCCGGCAAGCCCAGGGTGAATGGAAACTCGAGATGTCAAGCTTATTCCTTACCGGCAGCACGTAGAGGATCTCAGCAAGCGGTTCAGATCAGTAGAGTTCAGGTATATCCCGCGATGTCACAATGAATTAGCCGATGCACTTGCCACTTTAGCTTCAATGTTACCTTATCCAGGCAACGCCCACATCGATCCCTTGGAAATCCAAATCAGGGAAAGGCATGGTTACTGCAATGCCATCGAGGCAGGACCAAGTATCCAGCCATGGTACCAGGATGTTAAGAGGTTCTTGAAAACACAAGAATACCCTGAACATGCTACTGGAGATCAGAAGAGAACTATTAGGCGGCAGGCAAGTGGATTCTTTTTTAGCGGTGAGATATTGTATAAAAGAACCCCTGATCTCAACTTATTAAGATGTGTTGACGCCGAAGAAGCAGGCAGAATCATGCATGAAGTACACGTAGGAGTGTGTGGACCTCATATGAACGGGTATGTTCTGGCAAAGAAAATCTTTCGGGACGGGTATTATTGGATAACTATGGAGAAAGATTGCTTCAGCTTCGTTCGGAAATGTCATCAGTGTCAGGTGCATGGAGATCTAATTCACGCACCTCCCACAGAACTGCATCACATGTCTGCACCTTGGCCATTTGTTGCTTGGGGTATGGATGTCATTGGTCCGATTGAGCCCAAAGCTTCAAATGGGCACAGATTCATATTGGTCGCTATCGACTACTTCACAAAATGGGTCGAGGCTGTCACTCTCAAATTGGTCACTAAGAAAGCCGTGGTGGATTTCGTACATTCAAATCTTATCTGTCGTTTCGGTATTCCTACAACTATAATCACAGATAATGCGGCAAACCTGAATAGTCATTTGATGGAGGATGTGTGCGAACAGTTCAAAATAACGCATAGGAATTCCACTCCTTATCGGCCCAAGGCCAACGGCGCTGTTGAAGCGACGAACAAAAACATCAAGAAGATTTTGAGGAAGACAACCCAGAGTTCCAGACAATGGCATGAGCAGTTACTTTTCGCCCTGCTGGGATATCGCACTACAATACGCACATCAGTAGGGGCAACCCCATACTTGTTGGTTTACGGGACCGAGGCTGTGATACCGGCAGAGGTATAAATCCCTTCTCTCCGGATCATTGTTGAAGCTGAAATTGAAGAAAGTGAGTGGGTCAAAACCCGTTTGGAATAGTTAACGCTGATCGATGAAAAGCGAATGGCTGCGGTCTGTCAGGGGCAGTTGTACCAACAAAGAATGGCCCGTGCTTACAACAAGAAAGTGCGACCCAGGAATTTTGAAGTAGGTCAACTGGTGTTAAGGCACATTCTTCCACATCACCAGGAAGCGAAAGGAAAATTTGCTCCTAATTTGAAAGGTCCATACATCATCAGGAAGATATTGCCCAGGGGAGCATTATATCTAGGTGATATTGAAGGAAAAGATCTCGACACAGCCGTGAATGCGGATACAGTAAAAAGATACTATGTCTGAACTTGCTCTGACGATGTTTTTGCACAATTGAGAGGACAAAGGCTTTCATTCCCGCTACCCAAACACTCAAATCCTTTGCTAACCCTTTGAGTCGTTTACCTTTCTTTCATTACCCTCTTTGGAACCTGGAAGTGCTAGTTAAAAAAAATGAAACTGTTCCTGAACTATGTTTGACTTGATTTCGAAAGGATACGTAGGCAGCCTCTCTATGGGGTTCAGTCACACCAAAACAAAAATCCAGTTTTTTCCCCAAAAGTTAAACTGGGGCAGACATTATAATAATTCGGCGATAATGCCGCCTGGACGGTTCCAGAGTTGTAATTCGATCCAAGTTCTTTTGACCCCAAACCTGTTGCAAGTCCTTCCGATCAATCGGTAAAAGTTTCTTCAAAATCAAAGGACGCAGTTGCTCGGATCCGACGCAGTCAGGATGAGAGAAATAAAATGAGAGAGTCTTATTGGTGAAAACCTACAGGCACCATAAGGCGATGGCGAGCAGAGAAATCAAAATGAGAGAGTCTTGTTAGTGAAAACTCATGACGAGCACTATAAGGCGACGGTAAGAAGAGAAATGAGAGAGGTCGGCTAGCGAAAACTCGCAAAGGGCGCTGTCGGCCGAAAAGAGGATTTCACCACAGAAGGTTCTGGCAAGGTTCCCTGGTTTGGAAACATAGATCCGTTTGGTTCGTGAGAAAATGTAGGTTCGTGAGAGTCGGGCATCTAGTCCAAAAGCAGGTTATGTCAATTTAAAGCCAGCATGCACCTCAGATAAGTCTTTCTTTTCCCCGAAAAGGACGCTTCTCTTTTTAAATTCATTTCCTCGCTCTTTTTTTACCTTTCTTTGGATTCCTTTTCGGTTTAACCCTAAGACCCAAAACATGCTAGAAAGAAAAGGTGGCAGGACCGGTTTCACAGGGCTCTGTCTGGCAAGAGGTGGAGAACATACCCGGCCTCAATGATGCGTCAGTCCAATCCCGACTGATCGTGACGTTTGATTACCTCAAAATCCCCAAGCAGAGTGAGACGGAAGAAACAGAGCCGTACACGCGCAAATCATCGTGAAATCCTGAAATATTGAGTCTTATCAGTTTGAAAGGAGGTCGCCTTGGAAGCCAATCAATGGCGAATTTTCTCAACAGAAATGAGGCTTGGGACCAAGAAAAACAATGAAGTCCACAAAACCGACCACAATTTCAAACTAACAATTTTCGTTTGTTTGAAGTTGAAGTAGTTGCGATACAAAACGAACTAAGCAGGAAGCAGGTACAACCCTGCGAGAGGTAGGTGCAGCCAAAAGGAAATGCGCAAGGGTTAGAAATAGCTATGCTGCAATAATCAACCCAAAAGGGAAGTCTCCTCCCGATTCTTTCCTGCATTTTTTCTAACCCGATGATTTCCCCGGCATAACCCGAGGACTCTCTCCCTTTTCCGGCATAACCTGAGGACTCTTTCCCTTTCCCGGCATAACCCGTGGACCTCCCTGGCATAACCCAGGGACCTCTTTCCATTTTCCAGCATAACCCGATGACTTCTCCGGCATAACCCGAGGACCTCTTTCCCTTTTCCGGCATAACCCGATGACTTCCCCGGCATAACCCGTGGACCTCCCTAGCATAACCCAGGGACCTCTTTCCCTTTCCGGCATAACCCGAGGACTCTCTCCCTTTTTCGGCATAACCCGTGGATCTCCCCGGCATAACCCGAGGACTCTTTCCCTTTCCCGGCATAACCCGTGGACCTCCCTAGCATAACCCAGGGACCTCTTTCCCTTTTCCGGCATAACCCGATGACTTCCCGACATAACCCGAGGACCTCTTTCCCTTTTCCGGCATAACCCGATGACTTCCCCGGCATAACCCGAGGACTCTTTTCCTTTTTCGGCATAACCCGATGACTTCCCCAGCATAACCCATGGACCTCCCTGGCATAACCCAGGGACCTCTTTCCCTTTCCGTCATAACCCGAGGACTCTCTCCTTTTTCCAGCATAACCCGTGGACCTCCCCGGCATAACCCGAGGACTCTTTCCCTTTCCCGGCATAACCCGTGGACCTCCCTGGCATAACCCAGGGACCTCTTTCCCTTTTCCGGCATAACCCGATGACTTCCCCGGCATAACCCGAGGACCTCTTTCCCTTTTCCGGCATAATCCGATGACTTCCCCAGCATAACCCGAGGACTCTTTTCCTTTTTCGTCATAACCCGATGACTTTCTCGGCATAACCCGTGGACCTCTCTGGCATAACCCAGGGACCCCTTTCCCTTTCCGGCATAACCCGAGGACTCTTTCCCTTTTCCGGCATAACCCGATGACTTCCCCGATATAACCCGATGACTTCCCCGGCATAACCCGATGACTTCCCCGGCATAACCCGAGGACTCTTTTCCTTTCCCGGCATAACCTGTGGACCTCCCTGGCATAACCCAGGGACCACTTTCCCTTTTCCGGCATAACCCGATGACTTCTCCGGCATAACCCGGTGAATCTTCCCGGCATAACCCGATGACTTCCCCGGCATAACCCGATGAATCTTCCCGGCATAACCCGTGGACTTTTTCCGGCATAACCCGATGACTTCCCCGGCATAACTCGATAAATTTTCCAGGCATAACCCGTGGACTTTTTCTGGCATAACCCGATGAATCTTCCCAGCATAACCCGATGAATCTTCCCGGCATAACCCGTGGACCTTTTCCGGCATAACCCGATGAATCTTCCCGGCATAACCCGTGGACACTTTCCAGCATAACCTGGCAATCCTCCCAATTTAGGGCTCTGATCCCTAAGTTGAGCAAGTTTCCATTTAGCCAGCATTAGAGCTCCACTCCCTGAACTGAGCGTTCTTCTGTTTAGCCAGCCTTAGGGCTCCAATCCCTGAACTGAGCATTTTTCTGTTAAGCCGACATTAGGGCTCCAATCCCTAAGTTGTGCATTTTTACCTTTTGCGACATTAGGGCTCCAATCCCTGAGTTGCACTTCGTAGACTAGGGTTTTTTCCAATCCCCGCATCAGTGCTGTAGATTATTATGGCAATTAACTCACGGAATTTTCCTAGTGAAACTGGGGCAGAAAAATTTCGTTCGTTTGTTTTGTTTGTCTTAGCAGGTTTGACCTCGAGGCGCATTGATCGAGATGACCTACGGGATGAGTCTCAATCTTGAATAAAGAAAAGAAGAAAAGGACAAAAGGAGAAGATGTCCCCAAATACTGGAACAAACAAACGGTGGGTCGCTCCAAAATTTGATCAAAGTCCCGAGTTCCGCCAATCCCGTCTCACTCAATACCGCAGAAATAAACAGGCGCCTACAACTTGCGAGCATCAAGATTCGGATCGAAGTCTACAAGCAGAATCAGCTAAGACCCAAGATCAAGTTGCAAAGGAATTATAGATAGGGATCTTGTAACTAGCAATTGACACGCATAAGTAGTTAGTTCAATTTCAATTTTCCTTTGGTTGTAATAAGGCGATCAGTAAAGCAACAGTGGCAACAACAACAGCAGTAACAGCAAGCATCGCAATCCCAGGGTAGTCCCAGCTAACAAAGTTTTCCGAACTACATTGACCTGATTCCTGTTTAGCCCAAGATATGTAGGAAACCTCTGAAGCAAAGGTTCGGTCAAATCTTTTTCAAAAAAATGCTTCATACGGAGTACTCGGATGGGCAAAAATCGTTCACTTTATCTTTGCACGAAAACCCTTCGTGTCTTCGGGCAAAGAGGGGCAGCTGTAAGCACGTGATTTTTGCCCTATGAAAGAATTACTCCCAAAAATTCAAAATAAAATGATTTTTCCTTGGTGTGCAATTTTATTGAATTTTTGTGGTATTTTTGTGTAATTATTTGTATATTTGTCTGTGCATGTTTATTTGTTAAATTAATAAAAATACAAAAATATGTCGCATTTTGCATTAGGATTTAATTCTACAATTATTAGTAATTAAGTTTGTTTTACAAAAATTGAAAATTACAAAAATAGGCATCTTTTGCATTATTAGCATTTAATGTCCAATTGTACAATTTCATGCTTAATTATGACTTAATTGTGTGTTAATTATTATTGGGAGTTAATTTGCGCTTTTATAAATTAATTTAGTTCTATATGATAGTTTAAGGATTTTAAGAATTTAGTTTTAGAAAAATAAAAGAAAAAAAGAGAGCAAAAAAATAAAGAAAATCGGAATTAGGCCTCTTCTTCAATTTCAAACCACAAGCCCAAATAATTGCCCAACCTTCCCCATGGCCCGGTCCATATCCACCGGGTCGACCCGGTCCATAACCCAAAAGACCCAACACCCCCCTATCTTGCATTTCAAAAAAACAAAACAAAACAAAACCCTAAAAAAACACTACCTACCCCCCCTCTCTATCTTCTTCTCCAAAAAAGCTCCAAACAAACCCATCAATGGCTGCCCTTCCCCCGCCTCTTCTCCTTCACATACACACACACACACACAACCACGGCAACGCAACACACACACACCCGCTGCCCGTGTTTCTTCTTTTTATTCAAGATCGCGAGGGTTTCTTCTTCTTCAAGTTCACGTTGATCGTTGCTTCTTCTTCTTCCTCACTTCATGCTGCTGCGTTTCCAGTGACCCCATCGCTGCCACTGCTGTGGCTTCGTCTTCAAACGACCAGCCATGGACG
Organism: Nicotiana sylvestris; assembly: GCF_000393655.2. Lineage (NCBI taxonomy): Eukaryota > Viridiplantae > Streptophyta > Magnoliopsida > Solanales > Solanaceae > Nicotiana > Nicotiana sylvestris. Next base: position 64,759,340 of record NC_091058.1, read on the forward strand.
AGCTTCATCGAGCTCGAACTCGAGCTCCCATGGCTGTCGCTGCTGCTTCAGCTGTGCTACTATGCATCGTCTGCTTCTTCTACTCCTTCAAGGACGTCCATGGCTTACCCTACTGTGCGTCGTCGAGCAGCTGAGTTTAAAACAAACCTCCACTGCTGCGTTGTCTGCTTCATCTTCTTCGTTTCGTCTGAGCTCAAGTTGAGTGGTCGAGTTCCCGAGCTCCAGCCATGGACGTGGGGGCTTTGCTTTCATCTTCTCCATCCAAGCAACCAAATGACCTGCTGCGTCATCCATGGCTGACCCTACTATTTCTGCTTCGTCGCATCCAAACAGACCCCATACAGAAATGGGTTCGTCGCTTCAGTACGGTCCGAAAACGAGACTCAAACCATCTCGTTTGTTCGAGCTTTGGTTGGGGTCGTCAAAACAGTCCATACGAGTTCATCGTTGGTCAGTCATTGTTCGTCGTTTCGATCTGGTTAGTGGATTTTTTTAAGTTTCATTTTGTCTATATTTTTGTTTGATATTTTTCGGATCTGAAATCGATAAATGATTCAATTCTTGTTTTGTTTGTTCATCGTTGAAATAATTTTCTAGTTTGTTCATATGTTTTGTTGATTTAATTTTCAGATTCAAATGGAACTTTGATTAATTAGTTTTTCAGTTTATTTCATGTGCTTTTATTTTGTATTTTTGTAGAAGAAATTGTTAGTTTAATTTTAATATTGTTAGATTTAGTTTAAATCATTTGAATCCGTCATGTTTGTTATTTAATATGGATCTAATGCATGTTTATTCTTTGTTTGAAGTTCATCCAGTAATTTAATGTGAGTTTATGTTTTGGTTTTTGATTTATTGATTTAGTTTGAATCATGTATTGTGTTGTTAATATTGTTGTTTCCTTGCTCATCAATTTTTGGTCTAAGATAACCAGGATTGGTTCCCAATATGGTTAATTTATGCACATTAATTTGATGTTGTTCAATTTGTGTTCATGTGATTTGTTGTTGAATTGGTTCAGAAATCGTGTTCATGTGGTTTGTTGTTTGAATTTGTGTAGAAATTGGTCATATTGGCTATATTTTGGTTGAGTTTGATTAATTGATTGGTTATAGCTGATGGGGGTAGTTTGGTAAATTGCAGTACGTTCAGGGGTAAAATGGTAATTGCAATAAGGTCGGAGGGGTAGTCTAGGAATTGTACATTTTGTAACTCTTTATGTTAAGCATGGGGGACAAAATGTAATGGGGTGTGGGTGATATAATTGTTTAATATAATGGGGGACAAGACATAATGTAGTGGATGGGAATATTGTATTTGTTTATGTTAGGCATGGGGGACAAGATGCAATGGGATGGGGTTGATATATTTGTTTAATGTAGTGGGGGATGAGTGGGAAGATAATGGGTTTGGTAGGATAAAGTGTGATTTTATTAATTGATTAAAGGGTTTGGGATGGGATATAAATAAAAGAACTTGATCAGATTTTTAGAGAGAATAGAAAGAAGACAGAATACAGAAGAAAATTTGAAGAGAGAGGAAATTCCGAAAAATACTAAGACTTTAGAAAATAAAAAGAAAAACATTCTGGAAATTCAAAAGAAGAAAAGTATACACCTGATATACAATCCAAATATTCTGATATACGGATTCAGAAATTAAGGGTTAAACACTAACTAGTCTTTCAAAATCTGAAATCCCTTTGCTTCTATCCGTTGATTGTTGTTGTTGTTTCTGGATTTTTGTCTTGATTTTAAAATGTGTCACTAAGTTTCTCGTTGCTGGTTGTTACTGGTTGCTGGGTTGCTGTTGTTGTATGCTACTGAATTTCTGCTGATCTCCCTTTTCTTTTGCTTCCAATATCAAGTACACAACTGACACGCTGATTATTGTAAACTGAAACAGGAAGCATGAATACGAAAAAATGAAGAGTTGAAGTTCTAAATTTATTTTAATTATATTCTGAATTTTATTTGTATATATAAATTATTTAGCTTACAAAAATCAGAATCATGTAGCTATTTAATATATATAGTGGAACATCTGACGATAGCTTAACGATGAACTATCTATATATATTGCCTAAAAATAAATGAATGGTGTAGCAACTCCGTCTAGTTAAAAATCAAACGAATAGGCCATTTCGGAACTTGTAGGAATATTGTTTAGTTAAATAATATTGGTTAATTTCAGCATGTAAATGGTTTAGGATTAAAATTAGATTGCTAAGTTTTTTTTTAATTTGACAAACTGAGAACATGCCTAGTATAATGTAACTAGGTAGTAACATGTGAATAAGACGGCCTAGGTCTAGTTTTATGTCATACACGTTGGGCCTGGGCCCGCATTGGCAACGGACTGCCCTGCTTGCATCATTTTCAGAATTTATGAATCATATTCGAAACCCAACTATAACAACTCAAGCATGTAAATAAATTAAGACCTTTTCTCTTTCATTTTATAGAGACATAATAGAAAAATGTAGTCATTGTAGGTTTATCCTTTCATAAAATGAGACGAGCCTCACCAAATAAAACAATGCAAATTGCGGAGCCCTCAATAACTGGTCACAATAAAATATTTAGAATTTAGGATGGATTGTTTAGTGAATTTCACTGTCTTCCCCAAAGACAATAAACGCGTTAGACTCTTTAGGCGCGACTTAATTAAATTACATTCTTAAACTCGGGTGCACATTTATGTGACCCAAATTCAAATCTCAACGGAGTCGGAATGTATTAACAACCATGGGTGCATTGACTGTGACGTGGTTCGAGACGTATTTTCACAACGTTGCAATTCTATAAAAATGATGATAATAATAAAAGCGGTTTAAACTTAATGAAGCACATAAGTAATAACATGTATTAAATCAGATATCTAGCCATTATAACAATTTAAGCGACTGTGCTAGAACCACGGGATTCGAGGGTGCCTAACACCTTCCCTCGGGTCAACAGAATTCCTTACTTAGAATTTCTGGTTCACAAACTTCATTTGGAAAGTCGAATATTTTCCTCGATTTGGGATTCAAGATAAACCGGTGACTTGGGACACCAAAAGCCAAACCTTTCCCAAGTGGCGATTCTAAATTAAATAAATAATCCCATTTCGAATATTGTCACTTAAATTGGAAAAACTCCCTCGCGCATTTTACCCTTCGGGGCGGGCGCGCAAAAAGGAGGTGTGACAAGTGCGGGGTCGGATACTACTGGGGATTGTGACTTGGTCCACCCCGTGTGATGTTTATACTATACTGGTGATTGATACACATACTTCATTGATATTACTGGGCTTGATGCCATGTTTGGGGCCTTGTGCCGATTTGTAAAATCCTTCGAGGATTGATATTACTGCTTAGCATGATTTGCATATCATTTAATTTCAGTCCAAGGTTTTAAATGTTGTTTTGCAAACTCAGCCATAATTCTAAGTGTTGAAAACTTAAATGATATTTTTAAATGTATTCTGGGCTGGGAACTTCTGTTTTGTAAATGCCCAAGGGGCTTATTATATTATTTTCTGGACTGATTATAAAGTGACTTGAAACAGTGGTAACAATGACACTGTGTGATATACTTGACACAGTGGTAACAATGACACTGTGTGATATACTTGAAATAGTGCTAACAATGACACTGGATGATATACTTGAACAGTGGTAACAATGGCACTGTATGATATAAATTGGTCAGGTAACAATGGCTGACCGGTCAGGTAACAATGGCTGACCAAGATATTGTGCTTGGGCTGTAGGAGCCCCTCCGGAGTCTGTACACACCCCCAGTGAGCGCCGTCGACGATAAATAAATATGGATGGCTCGGGCTGCACGCCGCAGTGGGTACTGGAATGTACCATCATATGCATTGCATTGCATTCATGTATTTGTATTTATACTGGTGTTTAGCTGCTCAGTTCCATATGTTGCTGTATATTTGGATTTTAGCTTACTTTGTGTATTTACTGGATTTTCTTATCTTCGGACTGTAGTTACTTTTATTACTCACTGGGTCGGAGTACTCACTTTACTCCCTGCACCTTGTGTGCAGATCCAGGGCAGTCTCAAGCTCAGTAGATCCAGTTGATCAGCAGATCCAGCCTCTGGGAGTATCGAGGTAGCTGCACGGCGTTCGCAACCATTGATCTTCTCCCTCCTATCCTATCTCTTTATTTCCGCATTATCATACTTTGGATATATCATGTATTAGGATGATATTCTGTATTCTAGAGGCTCAGATTCGTGACACCGGGTCCTAGTGAGATTATGTTGTGTATTTTGTTAAACTCTTCAGTACTTTGATCTTGAATTAATTGATATTTCCATCCGCTATTTTTGATAAATTGGGTTAAGTATTGAATAATGGTCGGGTTTGCCTAGTAGTATGTTGGGCGCCATCACGACCGAGATTTGGGTCCTCACAGAAGTAGCTTAAATTTATATGTTTGTAACATGCTAAACTGGAACTCCTTATCTTTGAGGCAGTGTGTGCTATTAAGATCTGATGCAACCAAAAGATAACATTACTATTCTGCACTAATCTCTTTCCTTTTTTATTTTCACCATGAATTCAGCAATAAAAAGCAAAGCCTTGACTCCCATGCTTTTTAACAGGAATTAATAGAGAAAAGTGCTTAGTTCAGCTAGCAGGGAAAGAAGCAGAGACGTGCAAGTAAAATTCTTTCCTAGTTTTCCCAGAGAATTTTATACAGTATCAAGATTTCAAGCGACAAAGACATTTTTCCTATACCAGTTTTCGTGTTTCATAACTTCAAAAACTGAAATGGAAATGAATGAGGAGAACCTGTCCAGATTGGCAATCCCACACTCTTACTATCTTGTCCGTACTCCCTCAATAAAGCTTATCCGAGCCTGATGGAAAAGCAATCCCTGTAACGACCTGTTTGCAAAAACCATTTAATTGGTATCTGCACAACTCACTCTCATTTATGTGAATCAGTTCAAAGGCGTAAAACTTGAATATGTTTCCAGTTATTCTCCTCTCTCACACACACAGAGAAACACAAAAGAAATTCACTTCTGGAACTGCAAGTAACATGATAGTCAACTGGACGCCAAGTTACTCCCTTCGTTCCAATGCATCTGCTATGAGAACCAACAATAAGGCTGATTAATTTGTAAAAAAGTGGATGCTTATCACACTAACTATATTTCAAACCAAAAAATTAGTAGACCGATTACCAGTACACTGAAACATCCATAAGTTTATTTAATCCAATTACATTTGATGAAATTTTACAATGTCCGATTGATGAATTAGCATATTAAAACCAAATTCGTATATGAAATTCATTGCCTATTCAAAAATGCGATGTAAGAAGTCTGTTAATCCATATTATGGCAAATCATGACATATATATATTTGTAATATTTTTAAAAAAGTTAATTTATATACAGAATAGAGAAATAGAGAAATATATAAGAAAAGAGCAGAAAAGTAAAGCGTACCTATTACATGCTTCAGATATGTTGTCAACATCTATTGTCACACTTGGTTAATGAATCTCAGTAACAAAAGTTGTACTTAAAGCTCAAAAAAGATATTGATTATCTTTCGAGTGTTAGACTAAATTTCGAAAAACTTCTTTAAATACAACATTTGTAGCTTCAGTAGTTATATTCCCATCGTCATCACAAACCAATATTTTTAATCCCTTTCTACTCGTCACTCGAGAAAGAGCAACATATAGTTGTCCATGTGTAAAAACTGGTTTTTTTAAAAATAATCCCACGTGAGACAATGACTGTCTTTGGCTTTTGTTGATTGTCATGGCAAAAGATACAATGATTGAAAATTGTCTTCGCTGGAACTTGAATGGAATTCTAGCATCAGATGGCGTCAATGTCATTCTTGGAATAAACACTTTCTGTCCAGCCATCTGTCCCGCTAAAACCTTTGCTTCAATAACTTGATTTCCAAGTTTAGTTATGATCAACCTTGTTCCATTACATAATCCTGCTGACTGACCAATATTTCTTAATAACATTAGTGGAATACCAACCTTTAGCGTAAGAGCATGATTTGGAACTCCAGAACATTTAATTGTATTTAAGAATTCAGGAGTGTGTACATGTTCCAGTGCTGAATAAGTACTATCAGAGTTGCAGATTGTATCGGAACTCAAATATGATTTCTCAGAACTTTCATTAAGGGAAATCATATATTCGTTGATTGATTCCACCATATCAAGAGTTTGAGTAAGAATGGCTCTTTGTTGTAGGTATCCTATATCATTGCAACGACTGTTGAAATTCGGATACGTACTTTCTACAATTGCAGATGTTGGATCAACGGATTGTTTTATCAAAAGATCATCTGGTATTTGGACTTTTTCATTGCCATCAACAGAAGTACCAACTATACCATCGCCAATTGCCAAAATCCAATCTGAAAAAACTCTCAACTCATCTAGATGTGTCCCTATTTCATTATCTTGCAATCTCATGTTCTTTGTTAACTTTAACAGTTGACAGTGAGGCCACAAATAAGAAGAATTGAGAGAAGCATTAACAATATCTTGCCTACTACCTTTTGGAATAACAGGTAATATTTGTCTGAAGTCAGCACCAAGAACAATTGTTTTACCTCCAAATGGTCGGTGTAAATTGGATGCATCTTTAAACCTAAGAATATCTCTTAAAGTTTTATCAAGAGCTTCAAAACAATATCTATGCATCATGGGTGCCTCATCCCAGATAATCAACTTTGCCTTAATAATTAAATTTGCTAAAGGAGTACCTTGCTTTATATTACATGTTGAATCTTCAGTTACATTTAGAGGAATCACAAATCTTGAATGAGCTTTTCGACCACCTGGTAACAACAAAGATGCAATCTCGCTAGATGCAACAGTTAAGACAATATCTCCTCTAGATATTATGGCAGAAGATAGAGTTCTCCAAATAAAAGTCTTGTCCGTTCCTCCAAAACCATATAAAAAGAAAAACTCACCTTTGTCTTCATTCACATCTCTTATTATTTTTTCATAAACTGACTTTTGCTCATCTGTCAAATTCTTTACTAATTGTTGATGTTCCTCTGCCAAAGCGCGTTTATTATAACGCAATTCATCCCGTATTAATATATTATTGTTATCAACTTCTTCCGTATTATAAACAGGCCTTGGCATTGTTCGAAAATTTAGAAAACTTCTTCCACAACCTTTCAAAAAAGTTTCAAGCTTTTGCAAACAACGATTTTTCAATTCTTCATCTGTTAGGTGAGCTTCTGAAATAACATTAGAATGTAAAATAATTAAATACAATTAATCTGTATTATAAACAGGCCTTGACATTGTTGGAAAATCTAGAAAAATACTTCGACAACCTTTCAAAAAAGTTTCAAGCTTTTGCAAACAACGATTTTTCAATTCTTCATCTGTTAGGTAAGCTTCTGAAATAACATTATAATGTAAAATAATTAAATACAATTAAATGGTAAAGTTTACTTTAGCAACATGAAATTAAAAATAAAATTAACGAAAAAATATATTGTTCAATAGTAGTGTACATTAATTTTAAACACATTTAACATACATAGAATTTGAACGAATAATATAGTTCAAACCATGTGGTTTTTTAATTTGTAAAAATTATTATTAATTTTATGCATATTATTATTCATAACCTATAAATAAAAAGCAGTATTTGCTATCCCAAAAAAATGAATTGAAATTTTTCCAAATAAAGTAGAGAATGCATAAAAGCGATTATAGCCTTTCCCAAAGTTTTAGAGCATTAAACACAATGCATTAATTTTCTATTACTTTTTATGTCTGAAAAATGCATTAATTAGTACCAATATTATTCCTATGATGTAAACACAATGTTATATTAAAAAGATATGAAAATAAGAAAATATTGCTTAACGAACCTTAAGTTGTGGAGTGAATTTTGTATGAAGTTGAAAAAACAAAAAAAAAAAGAAATAAATGAACAATCAGGTTAATATGAATTAAGTAATTAAAAATAAAGCTAACTAACAAAGTTAAGCAAATCAGCCATTATTCAGAATTGTCATATCATAACTGGAAACTTTAACCATTAAATACATACCCGGGTGATCCAATATTCTTCTTTCTTCATAAAGGATATCTTCTGATAGTAAATGCCATGTTGCTTGCCAAACACTTTCTGAACGTGACATTGAATTTGATAAAAGTAGCATAGCAAATATTTGCCTAAGATATGATGTCATTCCCCAATTACTTGCTTCCATGATAGCATCCACGTATTCCTTATCATAATCATCTAATAAACCCAAAGCATAACATGCATCTCTAAATGTCTCATGATCAGAACCGTTGATTTTTTTTAAATCCTCATAGCTTTTTGGACCTTTAACTACATTCAACAACAATCTAAGGTAATATTGCTCGCCAGAGGAAGGTGGAACAAAGAATATTCTCCCAATAGAAAATGCAGAAGTTCTTCTTTTTTCCCATCTTTTTAGGTTTTGTTTCCACACAAACTTTAGAGAAAATTCTACATAAGTCAATTCTCTTGCTTCAGCAAAAGTCTTATTAGCTTCAAACCAGCTTAAAAATATAGATTCCTTAACGGTTGGTGTATTGACAACTGCATCAATTGGATCATCATCCGAAAATATGACCGTCTGATTATTTGGTAGGTGAAAAGATAGTCTTTCTACAGATGGTTCTCTATGGTGTATTGGGAATTTAAAACTTCTCCAAGCAGCTTCACAAGGTGATATGTATCGGCAATCACAATACATATTTATTTCATCAACCACCCCCGAGTCTTCATTATTTACACTTTGAGAAAAAGCTGATGTGACACGATCATTACCTTTATTAACAAACTTAAATAAGTACTTAATGGATCGTGATTGATTACACCACTCCACATTAATGTGTGCACCATACTTCAATAATAAAAATCGATTGTGTGGTACAACATACCTATTATCCAACGCAATACCTACTCTATTTGCAGTTCTACCATCATCCCTTCTTCTATAAATTGGATACCCATCTTCATCAATTGTGGTTGATGACACAAATTTTTTTGGAAAGTGCTTTGTGCATCTACCATTTTGCATGCAAGGAGAAGATTTTCTAGCAGTACCACAAGGACCATGCATCATGAAATTTGTAACCGCATTATAATAATAAGGATCTACTTTTTTATCTGGTAATTCTGCTGAAATTATTCCATCAATATCTCCGACAGTTGGGTATTTATTCACAAGAAAAAGTAAGATGTGTGCATGAGGCAAGCCCCGCTTTTGAAATTCAACTGTATATATCACTGAAGAATAAAGATGTAATTAGATTGTTAAGTTTATATATTAGTTATTTTTAATATTAGCATATAAGAAAATGAATGTGCAAACATAATAATTTTGTAGAACATAAAATTTTTACCTGCTTTTACTTCTCCAAAAACCTTATTGTCGCGTATATCCTTTATCATGCGATCGAGCTTGATTTTGAAAACCCTTGTTAAAACGTCGGGACGATCTTCTGGAGATAAGCCCCTACTCTCCACAAATCTAGTAATCTCAGGCCATTTTGGGTTGCAAGTAAATGTGATGAACAAATCAGGGTACCCCGCCCATTTGCAAATTGCCATGGCATCTTGATAATTTTGCAACATGTAACGTGCACCTCCCGTAAAGCTAGAAGAGAGTATAACTCTTTGTCCTTGAGAAGAAGGTTCTATGTCCCCATGTAAAACAACATCTTGTAACCTATTATAAAAGTGTGCTCTCAATTGTTTTTGATGAAGCCTAATGAACTTCAATCGAGAAGATTCCATCATTGTATAACCATCTACCAAGAATTGTTGAAATAATATTCTAGCTGACACAATTGAAGGAACTTCATCCTTCCTTTCTTGAATTTTATATGATAAGTACTCACGCGTGCTAACACATTTCCTTCCACCGGCTGAAACATCAATATCATTTAAAGGAATATCTTCTCGGTATCCGTCTTCACCATACGGAAATAATAATGGATATTGCAAACCTAAGTATGCTGCATTTAATTCATTTATCCTTTGTAGTTGTCCAGATTGGCTTTCAACTATGATATCTCTGTCAGACCTTGTTTGTTCAAAATCTCCAACTATCAAAGCAGCTACCTCTAAAACTGTTGGTAAATTGTATCTTCTTCCATCAGAGCCTCTTTTCCCAATCAATCTAAGTCTAACATTTGAGGTCCCATCTATTTTGTCAAAAAATTTACATTCATATTGTCTTCGAATAAAGTATGGTTGTATTCCTTTAGAAGGTCATCATCATCAGTAAATTTAAGAACTTTGTAGACTTAGACCTGCGACTCAATATTCTCTTGCTTAACAATAACCTTGAACATGAATTTTTTATAAAGAATATCGTCCATTTCACTTGGATAAGAACAGTCAGCATCCGCAAGTGAAGTCTGCACCAAATTTCATAAGTTAGAAATATTTTTATGGTTAATCAAACTAAATTTAGTAGTATACCTCAACTAATCTTTCCTTAAGTTCTTTTGCGGACTTCCCTATAAGTTGCATAGCTTCGCGATTCCAAAGCAACAATGAGATAAAAGCGGTTCCATCCATAACACGAACTTGAAGCCTATACCTGCAACTCAATTTTTATTAACCTTATGCATATTTTTTATAGATATAAGATTTTAAAATTTTCACTAAATAGTACTAACCTGTGAGTAACAGAAGACTCTTCTTCATTGCATTTGGCACAAAAGTAATTATTTCCAACTTTTTTCACATTTCGACTACACTTGTTGCATGCCAAGTATGATCATCCCCGGTCAAGTTCCAAATTAACCAATTTTGCCGCAATCCAATAGCTGGATTCCTATTGAGTAAAAAATAAACAATTATTGTAAATGCAAAACAGATAACATAAGGTAAACATAATTGAGAAAGTAAATTAAACTCACTTGCGTGCACTGAACTAAATCCCTAATAGTTTTAAACAGTACAATTCCTTTGTCTAACTCATCTCTAACAGAGTAACTTTGTTGAGAACTTGTTCGAGTGATTCGCTCAATGTTTGATTAACGTGCTGCAAGTAATCTGCATAAGTCAAAAATTGTAATTTATAAATACTATTGTTATATTTTCTGTACATATAGAAAAGGATTATACACTTCACAAACCTGGATTTAAATTCAATAGAATGCGGCAACGTAGAATTTATCCATATCTTTGTCTGATACCAGCAGCTACGCACTGAGTAATTACCTGTGTGTCAAATGAAATATGAATAAAAATTTGAAATTTAAAATTATTTATACAATAAAATAAAAAAATACATGTAATTTATGGTAAACCTCGATATTTTTGAGGTTTCATATGCTGGAAAACAACAATCAAAGGCTCATCGGCAGATTCATTCAAGTGATGTTGAATTTGATCCACAAGTTCGCTCCATAATATAGCCATAATCATGTTCCTCCTATACGTTTCATGGTAAGGTTAATAGACACATATATATGTAATCTATCAATAAAGTATTTTTTCTATTTTAAAAGTACTTACTGATCATCTTCGAGTACAACATTAATAAGGAAACTTTGATCATCTCCCTGATTGTAGGTCTTAACATCTTCATAGGTCACAATCTGACCAACAACATCTATAAATATAAAAGTTAGTGACATACTTTAAGAAATAACATTTTTAACTTCATTTAAAATTTTAAATAATATTACCGAGTAATTCTGTCTCATCGACATCATGTTCATTTGTTAGTTGGTGAAAAGGGCGCAAGTTAAAGATGTTCATATGAAATGAAGGATCATTTGTTTCCTCGACAAATGTCTTTTGAGTAAATGTCAGCTTCAGCTTGTGTGTCGTAGTCCTCAACTTCAAATTATTTGGTCCGACTACAAAGTAGTTCATACGATATAAGCGAAGTTCATGTATCTTGTTCCTAAAAAACTTAAGAACATACTTTCCGATTGTAGCATGTATACGATCACCCTGCAAATTCATATTCATTATTAGTGCACAATTATGAAGCCAACAAATGTAAGCGCGTATATACTTTCATCACTGTGTAAAGTTGTTAAAAGATGTAATGTCAAAAACCAGAATGATACAGTTGTTGTATATCAATTATGAAGGCAACATTAGCAGAAACAAAGCTGAAAATTGCATATATAAACGTAGTTTGTATATGTTCATCCGATGATCGTGTAACCAAGGTAAGCAGTAGCTAATATTTGCCGAACTTATATATTTTGAACAATACTTCTTTAATAGCAGAATAATTCCTGTGTTATTTTGAACAATAAATCTATTATTATGTACAAAGATGCAATTTACCTGATTGTTAATACAAGGACAATCACTGTGTAAAGGTATACTCAACATTCGAAGTGAAAAACGAAATGACACAATGGATTCCAGATCAGTTAAAGATCTGTTGATATGGAAGTCGAATTATTTAAGTAATGCATCAGAAAGAATTTTCATATGGAATGCGACTACATTAGTAAGTTTAAAACTATGAGAAAGTTGAATATGTTACCTTAGAATCCTGTAAAACCAATTCAATTGAAAACGGTATCTGCGGGTTAAAGCGATCCGGCATTATCCACATTCGAACCACTCTGACTTTGAGATTCCATTGCATCGAGTTGGATGATATTTGTTTGATATCATGAATTTGTGTGGCCATACTTGCAAAGTAATTGCAATCAGACTGTAGTAGATGAAATATGAAGTTGAAAAGGTTTTGAAAATATAAAGCACATAAATCATGGAGTTATAGATGTGTATATAAATTTGAGATTTTTCAGTTGGAAGAGCACGTTTGAGACCACGAGCAGTCGTGGGATAATGGAGATTGTTTTGCGTTTGAGATGCCGACTGTTTTGTTGGAATAACTGATATTATTCCTCCTTTTTTTTTAAAACGTAGGGATTAAAAATTTAAAAAAAGTAATTGCAAATTGTGGATGGTAGTTACAGAGTAAAACACGGGAACTTACAAAGTGGTGGAATCTTTTCCTTGATTTTAATAACAGCAAGTTTAATTAAAGGGAACAAATTCTGGAAACCAAAAATCGTGGGATGAATGTGGGAGTATTAACTGTTCTGATTTTGCTAATTTGTAGAGATGCATGTTGTTTTGTTTTTAATAACAACCACGTTAATTAAGGGGAGGAAATACCGGAAAGCTAAAATCGTGGAAGGATTGGCAAAGATGTGAGTATTGGCTGGTTATTTCGATTTTTTTGCTGATTTAGCTGATTTGTAGGTAAAAGAAAAAAACTCCAAACTTTTTTGGAGAGTTGTCTTAATTTGTTACATGTGTTACCATGATGGGTGTTCCACTTGGCAGCCTAATATTGTTTTGCTTGTGTTATTCTATATAGATAGATTAGGATTACACAATGCAGTAAATAACTTAAATACTCCTGAATGTGATTAACCTTCATGTAATTAATGTAATACTACTATTTCATATTTATTATATAAAATGTTTAATGTTTTATTATTTTACCTAAAATTAATTTACAACAGGGGCAAAATCATAATCCAACTTAGAAGGTAGGAGCTTCCCACTTTTAGTATGATACTAGTCTCAGAGTACGCGCGTTGCGCGTGAACCCTATGTTATTAAGTATGATTTTTTAAATTATACTAATATACTAAACAATATTTTTGAGTATTAATATAAACAAAAAGATAGTACGTTCTTAAAAATAATGTATGTCGATTTTATCTAGCTCAATAAAGAAAGAAATTATGTCCTACTGAAGTCATCAAATGTCTTAATTATTACTAATTTTGTCATGTGGTTGTATATTTGCTGTAGAAACCTATAGAGAGAAGTACGATGTATTAATATGTATTCACATTGCTTATAGTAATATTTTAGTCACTTTATAATCGTTACGCTTCTTTTAGAAAATAATTTGAAAAGGTAAACTTGAATATTGCAAGCCTCAAAAAGAAATTCTTCAATTTGAAAATAATTTAAGCTTGTCCAATTCATGATGGATGATTATGAAAGAGTCCTTTACAAAGTAGGGTTTGATAAAAGCTTGATAAATATTTATTGTTCTCATTATAATTTTAATTAAGCATGGTATCGAAAAGTAACATTAAATCGAGTGCAAGAGAATTTACTTCCTTATGATTTCTAAGTTTACCTCCAATTACCGAAGTTATGTGGTTATTTTTTTTTAATTTGATATATAAGGACTAGTTAACATAATATATTTAATATAAAGAGATTAATTTATAGAATGTTATAACAATAATTTCTTCATCTGCTCTAAAATTAGATTGTTCGAACTTCATATATTATTGATAAGTATTCTGTTGCGAGTATTTCTATAATTTGATGTTGAATTAAAGACTATAATTATGATGGGGGTAAATTGAGAAATTATATCTGATAATATCTGCTGGAATGTGTATTTATATTTTTACACATATTATTATTATATGACTAAAGGGTGAAAAAGTTGTCCAATTCTAAATGGCGTTTTGACATATTAATGTTTTTCCTTTGGATATTTCTACTTTTAATTCTTTTGTTGAATACATTAAGAAAGAAACATAAAAAATTTCCATGAAACTCAAAATTTCTTGAATAATATGATGGGATTTTTCTTCAAATATATATATATATATTTGTATCACCAATTTTTTTATAGAGATATTCTTGATATATATTTTTTTTCCTTCTTCTTGGTCATGATTAATATATTAGTTCTTTGTCTCTAGAACCAGGGTTAGTGACTTGTTTAATTACCTTATTACAACTTTTGCAGCCTTCGACATATTTACAGTTTTGCTTGGTAATATAAAGAAATACCATAAGCTATTTTTAGTTTCCTAGTTTTTCTTTTATGTATGCTTTGAGTTCGCCTGAAACCATTCAAATAAAAGAAATCTTTTTTTTTTTCCATTGATAATTTTAGCTTTCTGTTCCCTTTCCAACAAATGACTATTAAAGTATTATCACAAATATGTGATTACTATCTTTTTCCAACAATGGCTATTGTTTCTAACGCTAATGGAAAATACCATTTGTAGAAATATTGGCTTATTTGTTAAAGAAAATATTCATAAAATCAATTAATTATAAGAGCTAATACTGAAAGGGCATATTTTTTAAATTATATTTTATTTACAACAACAACGACGGTCAAGTATAATCCCACAAGTGGGGTCTGGGGAGGGTAATATGTACGCAGACCTTACCCCTACCCCGAGGGGCAGAGAGGCTGTTTCTACGAGACCCTCTGCTCAAGAAAGCAACAAGAGACGATATATTAGTACCACCAATAGACTCATAATAAAATAACACCAATATAAGAGATACGAAATACGAAATACGAAATAGATGGATGGTATAGTAAAAACCAGCAGATAAAGTCCTGCATCAGTAGACGACCAATAGTATCCTCAGACTAACTCCTAACTGGCTAGTCTCACTCTATTGTGCTGTTGAAATATTCACAACTTTCCTCTAACCTATAACCTTAATGCTCAACCTCCACAATTCCCTGTCAAGGGTCATGTCCTTAGTAATCCTAAGTCGCGTCATGTCATGTCTGATCACCTCTCCCCAATACTTTTTAGGTCGCACTCTATCTCTCCTCGTGCCCACCACAGCCAGTCACTCACATCTCCTCACCGGTGCATCAGTGCTCCTCCTCTGAATGTGCCCGAACCATCTGAGTCTTGTTTCTCGCATCTTGTCCTCCATGGGGGTCACGCCCACCTTCTCTCGAATATCTTCATTCCTAATCTTATCCATCCTTGTATGCCCGCACCTCCACCTCAACATCTTCATCTCTGTTACTTTCATCTTCTGGATGTGTGAGTTCTTAACCGGCCAACACTCAGTCCCATAGAACATGGCAGGCCTAACCACTGCTCTACCTTTTAACCAAAAATAGGTTAAAAAAATTATTACAAAAAAAAAAAGATAAGCATAACATTATATGCCACGGGAAAGGTCAGTGTGATAGAGCGAAACACGAAAGTATCTATAAAATTATCCCTATAATTTAATAACCAAAGTTATTAAATAAATATTTATGGATTGAAAACTTAAGAATAACAAATAGTTTGGTGTGAAAGTAAATATAGAGGCCAATTTAACCTCGTAGATTAAAATTCAATGACAAGAACCACAAATATTATTGTAGAGTTTCCTTGAAAAAGAAACTTTCCTTCTACTTCTTATAATAGTATATAAGTAGATTATTTACATAAAGTAAAATTTTAATTAATTTTAGTGTCCTAAATATTAGGACTTCTTACTTAATTCAAATAAGTAATGATTTAATGATAAAGATTTTAGTTGATTTTGAATTCCTAAATATTAGGAAAATAATTTAAATTACAATTTTATCCAATGTGAATTCTATTTTCAAAGGGTAGAAAACACGAATGACATTTCGCTAAGGGTCTTCGTGCTTTTAATATGGTATAGGTATAGATGATGATGATATAATACAGATAGATATAGATAATAATATGTCAAATTAGTTTGTCTTAGAAAAAAAATAAAAAAAAATGAAAAAATAACTATGCGGGACGGAGCAGGTCCAAGCGGAGCAGGGCGGGTTGAAAACTGAAAAACTAACTATGCGGGGCGGGACGTGGCGAGTTGAAATTTTTGTAGGTTTTGCAAAACCCGCCCCACACCCACCCCGCCCTATGACTTTAACCCCTCTATTCTCGTTGAATTATTCTCTGTTCATTTTCATTTGCAAATGTTTGAGTCTCACCGATTCTTAAGAAATATAAAGATGATTTACCCATGAAATTCCACCACTTTGCTTCCTTCATTTTACATTTACTTATACTTCATTAGCTAGTCTTCTTCAATCGTGAGTACACTGTTTTGGATGATAATAATGGCTTTAGTAGGATAAAATACGAGATCAACTAAAATAACAACATATTGTTATGCGGTACAAATGAAGGAAGCAAATAGCAAATTTACACAAGGGGCAAATTTGTTCATTTGCATATCAAAATACGACCTTTCAAACAAAACTTGATGTGCAGATCTACATAAGATCTCAAAACAGTGATACGCTGGAGGGAAAACCTACATGATTTAGCATACAATCATGGCACTACCTCCTTCAGTTTCGTCATCATCATATGTCAAGCTTCAGACAATGCAAACCGCCCCTTGAGTTAGCATGTTGGAGAACTTGATGACCAATGGAGTAATCTTTTTGTTCACCAAGATTGTTAATTATTAGAGAGCGGATTGAAATTCGCTCGAATCTGAATTCCCTGTGTTAACCTTGTCACCTGTATGACAAGGAAGTTGGTGATTCAAATCACTCCTGGAGTTGTTTTCATCAAATACTGGTCGCACAAGTTTTCTACGCTTTGATGGCTTATCAGCTGAATCCTTAGCCACAGCAGTTTTACAACTGTTTTCTTGTGCATTCTGAAGGACTGTGTGTTCACTAGCATTTGTCTTTACTTCTTCGTTGAATTCCGCGTTAGTCTGTTCTGAAGCTCGATTCGTCTCTCTCCTGCGCTTGAAGTCCACCACTCTGGTCTCTGCTAGGACATGGTTCAGAGTTTCTTCAAGAACTTCATTTGCACTTTCTCTGAGAACTCTCATCATTGAATCACCAGGTTGCTCTGTGTCATTCTTGACAACTGCAGCATGTTTTCCCGACCTATTAGTTTCACCATATCCAACTTTTCGAATATATGGTTTCCGATTCAATGGCTTTTTTGGTACAATATTCTGATCCTCGTATAACAAGTCCATAATTTCATCAACTGACGTATCCATGTAATATTCATCATAGCTCATACTGTGATCAGCTACTTGTTCTCTCAACTTGCATACTTTAGGAGCCAAAGATAAGCGATTAAAAACACTTCTTCTGGAATTTCTGGAATCAGAATGTACAACATCAGTTAATATGTTATCCTCGTATTCATTATTAATGATATCTGCTCCTGGACTGTTGGCGTGGTCAAGATTTGTCAAAACATTTCCTTGACGGAGCAACCAACTTGAATTAGGAGAGCGGGATCTTCTTCCAACATGAATTATATCACTCCCTTGCCATATAACATGCCCATCACCTAGTTCCTCATCAGCACACTGATAGTTACCAGAATACAAATGAGCAGTTGAACTGAGGACAGCTTGAGATGAAAATCTCCAATTCTCGCCCTCGTTAATATCATCCCTAAATTGTTGACCAATAGATTCCCTTGGAAGGAAAGCAGTTCTATAACTAAAAGAACAAGACCTATTTGGTTCCATTGCCTCAGAAATTCCAACATTTATGGGTGGAGTGTTGAACCCATCGTGTGACTGAAGCAGAACCGTGTGTCCATCTTCAGAAGCTGATTCCAGGCCCCTCTTTGTAAATTCTGGATAGGAATATGGAGAAGATATTCCTTTAAACGATGCGTAGTTATTCTTTCTATAAACATCGGAAGAAGGTCGTTTTTGCACAAAGTTTGAGCCTTGTTCAACTTCATAAGTCTCGGTAAGTTCATAGCAAGAACTGGGGAGTTCATGCTTACGTGGCATGACTCTCGGTATTGTTGCATCATGGAATTTAGAGCAAGAGGGACCAAGATTTTGTGCTTCTGTTGACTGAGGAAATTCTGTTTCAGCAAGAAACATGGTAGAGCACCCTGAGGTTCTTTTGTTCATTGGAGAGTAACCAGTGCGACCAGCTACGGTGAGAGGCCTCTGAAAGTCTTCTGTACCAGGGACCAGCCTATCAAAATCATTCATTGGATAACTACGAACTTCAGCCACTTGTCTACCTACATCTCCAGCATAAGCGGAGTTCCCATCTGAAGCAGCCGGGATAAGAAAGCTATCAACACATTTTTTATTTGCTCCATTACGCCTAGAAAGGAAGCATTCATCATCATCAGTGGCCGCTTGATGATCAAATCCTCTTCCGAGACCTGTATGAAACTTAGATTCATTTCTGCTTATTTCTCTCGTGAATAATCTACCATCTTTTCCTTTCTGATTGTATGGTGAGTTCACAAAGCGTTCAGACACAATTGTAGAATAAATATCAGAGTCCAACTGGCTCTTTTGTCCTACTCTATCCAAGGAACTCTGCCAGTCATCACTTACTGTTCCAATATTGCAAAAGGGGTCACTTTTATTCCTTCTAGAAAGGGCAGGCTCATGAGAGTCATCCATGCTATGTGCTTTATCCACACTATTGTTCCTTAGAAAACCTGCATAATGAGTACCAATTCTAGTTCTATCACCATCTGAAGGCTTTCTTTGCTGATTTGATCTGCCCGGACCAAAATTAGCGTCCATGTTATTTTCATTTACTATCTGATCTCTTACCACTAAATTTGCTTCATGTTCAGTGAGGGAGAGAATATGAAGCTTATCTTCAGCAGCATTATCCCTCAATAACCTTCCATCATTACCTAATCTTCTCCTCTTATCATTATAGTAGAGATGTTCAGCAGAATCAATTTTATCTCCGTCCTTCACTCTATGCTCAATTAGAAACATGTCATCGTTGCCTCTCTTTACTCCACGGAATGACCTTGGATATCCTCTTGAAAGGGAAGGCTCTAAATCAACATCAGAACGTTTGATATCAAAAGCACCACTTGTTGCATATGAATTGTTATTGACCACTATATGGTCTTCGTCAACTCCATTGCTCGCTCCAGTTGTGAGCTTTCTTGGGGGTAACTTATTCTTTAACTTTCTTGAACTAAACAACCTAAGAAGCCTATGAACCTGCTTGTTGAGAAGGAACAGTTAGTAACAGAAATATTCAGCTAAAATATATGATGATTGAAAGCCCAAATACAGAGAATAATCATCAGACCTGCTCATCAGACAGACCAAAGTGGAACTTCCTTGCCGAAAAGTAGTTCTCCCTAATGGCATCGCGGAACTCATTTTCAGATAGTGGACTACAGTACCAAATCGGCACAAATCGGACCTAGGGAAGAGAACATGAAAGCAAAAATAAAGAAAAGGAGACCGAAATTATCCTTGTATTATTCAACCTAACAATAGTTCTTGTTGAATGTTAAGAACCGTCATTTGACATATGATACCTGTGCGGAAAACTGCTTCCCTGAAGAAATAAATGCATTGGGTGCAATGTTCATTTCCCCATCTGAGATAGCCCGATACACTCCAAAAAGTTGTCTCCTTTCATATTCAAATAGGAACAGGATCATTCCTTTTTTGACCTCCTTTACAAAATTAGCCATGGACGATGGAAGGCCAAAGACCTTATGTTTAAAGCAGTCTCTCTTTGTTGCAATGTTTGACATGAAAATTGCACCAAACTCAGGAGCAGGAACACTAATAAAACCATTATCTTCTTTGTCAAACTCCATTGGCAAACTATATCCTGTCACTTCAATTAAAGGAACATAATAGTAAAACAACAAACTGTGATATGTCAAACCAGTATGGAGTTTGACGGAAGATAAAGAAAAGGTATCTTCTTTAAGGGGCAGAGGGAAAAGAAGCTACTGAAATTCGCAATCAGATACTCACAAACCTAAAATACATGACAGAATAAAACTAAAAAAGAAAATAAAAAACTTAAAATCTCAACCTGTAAATTGCTCGTCTTTATCCAACTGTTTTGCCGCCAAATTGATGACTGCAACAGATTTCGTCGATTCTAACACAGTACTATTATCACTAAAAACTCAACAAAATCAACAGATATCAAAAATCGAAAAATACCCATTAAAAAACTACTACTAAGATTTTCCAAACCCCTTACCGTAAAACCCAAATCAGCAATCGGAAACCGATTAACACTTTTTACTTATAGGAAATCGATTAATCAGCAATAGACAAATATTTAACTATTTAAGTATAAGAGAACAGAAAATTCTAGTTCTAGAGAGAGAAAGAGAATTTACCAATGAAGAAGAGAAACCGGTAATTTGGGGTTTCTGAGTTGGAGTGGAACAAGAAAATATATAGGGAGCTGCGACTCTTTGAATAGAATAGAATATGGACTAGAAAATTAGGATTTAAAAGTATATGCATTAATGAAATTAATGAAGTTTGATCGGATTGGTTCTTATTTTTTAAAGATTATTAATTCATATGTGTAACAGAAAATTATTTACAATTACTTAAGTAATTTGATGGTGTAAAATTTATCTCAATTGATTATTGCCTTGTGGGAAAGCTTAGCTAAAATATTTCTAGTTAAAAAAAAATTACCAAAATAGGATTCAAAATTTCTAATACTCTTTCAAATAATTTCATTTTATATTAATTATAACTTTAATCACTGAAATTTTAATAAATCCTAAATTCAAGACGATTCTTGAAATATTAGGACTCTATTAGGGTTACTTGGTGGTTACTCTACCCAAACCCTAATTCATTCCTATACATATGTTCTTCAAAGACGGTTTCAATAATTCCATAAACTCCCGGAATATGCAGAAAGAGATCAAATATACGATCTCCGAAATTCCATAAAACTCTTGGAATATTCATTAAGACATCAAAGTCATATCAAATATATCTAGCTCAAACTTCTAGCAACATTTAAGATCCAAATGGAGTGCTGCTACAGAGTCCGGAACTAAAATATTGCCTTTTTGGACTCAAAATACATAAATATGTGGGAAAAACACTTAGTGATCATAAGGGATAAACATGCCGCTATGACCCTCGAATTACGGATAAAAATTCAGAGGGGACAATTAAGGTATAAACAAAGTTGTAATCCGCAATATTTATCAATAAAAAAAATTATTTATAGTTGTTTGTAATTGCAATTTTATTTTTCTGCACAAATTTATTTTGCAAACATATACTCTTTTTCAGATTTGATTAATTCAAGAGTCGTACATAACCAATTTGATTGATCTTTTAGGTGGAATTAGTTTCCGAAAAAGTGTTGAAATATTACTTGAAAACTACTTCAAAATTTTCGGGGAAAAAATCAGCTAATAGAGTACTTTTTCAATTTTTGTAAAAACTTAAAGTTTTTCTCTAATGATATTTGATAGGAAAAAGATAGCACCGTTTTAAAGAAAAATTAAGTTGGAGATGAAACAAACGATACGATAAAGTTCAAAATAGTTTAGTTGTGACTCGCAAAACAACAAAATATTCTCCTAAATTTTAAAATATTGATTTATTTTATTACTATGTGTTAATTGAGGAAACATGCAAGTACTATTTACTTTTGCCTTCTCAAGTTGGAATACTACTTAGATATTTTTTTTAGTAAAAATAGCGTGTGGTAGCCATTAAGTAAGGTGGTCTTATTTTTTATCCACTAATTTTAATGCTGAGCAAAAATAGTTAATACTCCATTAAAATTATTTTGAAAAGATAGTTTTACCCTTTCTTCAATTTTTATATTCTCAAACCCTTGTTTTATTCGTTCAGACCTTCAGAGGGAAAATTTGAGAGCGAAAATTTCAGAGGCAAGCTTCGCGTGCTCCTCAGTATCTGTATCGTCCTCACATGCAAACCAGCTACACTTAATCTTTCTCCTTCGCCATATTCTCTGTCATCTTCTCTGCATTGAACGATCGAACTGGTATTTTTTTTTTTTGCTTTTATGCATTTTGTTTTTGTATATGTTTAATCGCGATCAATGTTGTGTCAAGTATGTGTGAAATTTTAAAAATAATGATTATAAGTTGATTCAGTGTCGAATAAGTAGCGGATTTTTGTGAGGAAGTTATTCAGAAATTTTTGGTATTGAAACGTGTTTGTGGTTCAATCAATATATTTGATTATGTAAGGACATTTCATAAAAATAGTCGTATGAATTCATAAGCTACCTGTATTTATGAATTTTTAGTTAACTGTGTTCACAAAAGTTAAGGACCAAGTATCATTAACTTTTGAACTTGGAACTCAAAGTTAAGGACTGAGTGTCCTTAACTTTTGAACTTGAAGTTCAGGACCAAGTGTCCTTAACTTTGGAACTTGAAACTTGAAGTTCAGGACCAAGTGTCCTTAACTTTTCAACTTGAAACTATAAGTTAAGGACTGTCTGTTCTTAACTTTTGAACTTGTAAGTCAAAGTTCAGGACCAAGTGTCCTTTACTTTTGAATTTGAAACTTGAAGTTCTGGACCAAGTGTCCTTAACTTTTCAACTTAAAACTATAAGTTAAGGACTACATGTCCTTAACTTTTTAACTTGTAACTTGAAGTTAAGGACCAAGTGTCCTTAACTTTTGAACTTGAAAGTTGAAGTTCAGGACCTATTGTCCTTAACTTTTGAACTTAAAACTTTAAGTTAAGGACTTGTCCTTAACTTTTTAACTTGAAACTTGAAGTTCAGGACCAAGTGCCCTGAACTTTTCAACTTGTAATCTTTTAGTCCTAATCTTTTATGATCTTTTTCCTTCTTTGTAGTGTGCTAATAGAAGGAGATCGTGTGTTTGACTTTGATGTTTGGCATAATTTAATGATCTATTGGAAAGGAGATTTACAGTATAAGGAAACAATCAAAAAAAATTGTCGAACAGGCAGTGGAAGAAGTTGAGGGATGGCATTTTCGAAAGCTTTTTCCAATTACAAAGTGTGAAGTTCTGTGGTAAACTTATTCACTGTGTATTGCTTTCAAAAATTGTAGATAATGACCCTGATTCGATGACATTCAAGGTTTTTGACCATGAAATTAAGTTTACACGTGAAGCATTTCATATAATTACTAGTTTGAAGTGTTATTCTTCACTAGACATCAAAGGTTTGCATGAAAAAGAGAATAGGCTTTCGAAAGCCTATTTTCTGGAAAGGATAGAGTTGAGTTGGGTGATTTATTTAATTTTATTACTAGTCACCAAATGGTACAGCTACATCATTTGTAGGCAGCGATGATGATGTTGTGAAGTTGGCAACAATTTATTTTGTTGAATCTGTTTTGATGGGGAAGCGGAAGAATAGTAATGTGTCCGAGCAGATAATGAAAATTGTAGATGATGATGAACTCTGCTCATCTTTCAACTAGGTCTCTCTTTGTTATGAAACGTTATTAAAATCATTGAAGAGTTGTTTGAAGCCCAATGCAAATGAGAATGAGAAAGGCAAACACAAAGATAAAGACAAGGATAGCTACACTATACTTGACTTTTCTTTTGCTTTTTGTGTTTGGAATATGGAAGTATTGCCTATTTTTCAGGAAAAATAATTTGTGAACTTCCGAGAATGTGGTTTTCCTCGGATGTTATGTTATTCAGAAATGAAGTCTCCACAATATGATTCTCTGTGTAAAAAAATACTTCCATAATGAAAATATAAGTTAATCTAATTACTAGCTATTTTTTTTGTTTATTTGTTTTAGTTCTGAAAACTTATGTTTTTTGGTTATATAATGAGTGTATAAGTTGATCGAGGTGGCACCATTTATTCCTATTGAAGAAGATACAGATCATGTTAGTGTGCATGAGCAAATTTCTCAAGATCAAAGCTCAATACCTTCTTCCACACAATTTGATGAAGTTATGCTTAAGGAAATTATTAAAGTAGGTTTTCTGTCTTTGAATAGCATTAGTTTTTTATTTGATTGTTTTTTGCTTAAGAGACTTTTTTGTTTTTATGGTTTTTGATTCAAAAATTATCTGAGAAGTTTAAAAAGGATATGCATGCTGAAGTTACTAGAATAAATTAGAAAATAGTTGTATCAGAAAAAAAGATTCAAAATGATATCAAGGTAATATCATTAATTTCAGTTAGTCTAAGTTCAGGACCTTGTGTCCTAAACTTTTTTACTTTTAAGTCTAAGTTAAGGACCATATGTCCTGAACTTTTGAACTTGAAACTTGAAGTTCAGGATTATGGTCCTTAACTTTTGAACTTGGAATTCAAAGTTAAGGACTGCCTGTCATTAACTTTTGAGCTTGAAACTTGAAGTTAAGGACCTATTGTCCTTAACTTTTGATCTTGTAATTATAAGTTAAGGACTGCATGTCTTTACTTTTAAACTTGAAACTTGAATAATTGGACCAACTATCCTTAACTTTTGCACTTGTAAGTCTAAGTTCAAGACCATCTGTCCTGAACTTTTGAACTTGAAACTTTAAGTCCAGGACCAAGTGTCCTTAACTTTTCAATTTGAAACTTTAAGTTTAGGATCTATTGTCCTTAACTTTTTAACTTGTAAGTCAAAGTTAAGGATTGCATTTCCTTAACTTTTGAATTTGAAACTTGAAGTTCAGGACCAAGTGTCCTTAACTTTTGAACTTGTTACTCTAAGTTAAGGACTGTCTGTCCTTAACTTTTTTACTTGTAACTTGAAGTTTAGGACTACATGTCCTTAACTTTCTAACTTAGTTTCTTTCACAGGATTTAAAGAAAAGCCTAGGATCAAAGATGGATACTTTGTTGAAGATTTTTGTGAAACCTGATGAAAGGAACATAGAGAGAGAATCTAGTGTTCCAATTACTAAAGATGGAGTTGATGATCATTGTGATGGTACAGAACCTACTGTTACAATTAACAAAGATGCAGGTGGTGGTGAATGTGATGATACAGATGTGCATGCAGAAGTTCAGTATGAAAGCGATTATAGAGATGCACATCTAGATGATGAAACTGATATTGGCACTGAAATTGGGAAAGGTCAGATATAGATTTTGAATTTTTTGTCATTGAAATTTATATTCAATAGTGTAATACATATAAACTTTTTTGTGATTACAAATATATGTAGAATCTGTTGATGGAGTGGAAGTTCAAGATGTAGTAGAATATCAAAACTAGGAAAATCCAAAAGAGACAGGAGTAACAGAAAAAATTTGTAAATGTGGAGTGCAATCTCAAGATTTAGAAAACTCATTGGGAACAAGTGTCAGTGAGATTGTATACAAATGTTTAGAAGTAACATATGATATGTCTACACCTCTCTCATATTAAGAGAAATTTGGAGTTCAAAATTATGTCAATCGAGGTTAGATAAAATTTTCATGATATGTTGAATGTTAGTTTTAGTGAACTATTAGAATGGGTATTAATTGTAAATGTTACACAATCTTTTGAAGCTGCAAGGGAAGAAGATGGAGTTGAGTATCAAGACAAAAGTGGAGTACAATCTCAAGACTTAGAAAATACCCAAGGAACAAGCATAAGTGAGATTGTTTCCAAATGCATAGATGGAACATGTGATCTCTCTACACCTCACTCTCTTACCGACAATATTGGAAGCCAAGAAAATGCTAGTAAAGATAATGATTTAACTGCGATGATCTTGACAGTTGCAAACGGTTAGACAGTATTTTTATTAATTTTATACATGTTTATTTTAATAAAATATTAGTAACAAGTACTAATTGTGTTAGCTCTTGTAAATATTTTGCAGAATCTTGTGAACTTACAATTGAAGAACATGGAGAACAGTTGCAAGATAAAGAAAATGTGCAGTTGGAAGATAAAGAAAATGCAACCAATATATCAGCTCAATTGTCTATTGAAAAAATACAAGAAGGCAGTGTGAACAAGATAGGTATTGATTGTGTCCTAAATATTATATTCAGAATTGAAAATGCTAGTACATTTCAAAAATAATGTTCTTAGTTTTTGTCTCTTCATTTGATGACTTGCAGCAAACTTATATATATATATATATATATATATATATATATATATATATATATATATATATATATATATATATAGTGTTGTCTGTAGAGCAAAACAAAGATGAAGATCTTAACCAATATACTAGGAAAAGGAAGATAGATAGTATTGGTTATGATGGTCCATTATTTTCTGTTCTTACTCCTACTCCTAATGATGGTCCATCATTTTCTATTCTTACTCCTACTCCTAATGATGGTCCATCATTTTCTATTCTTACTCCTACTCCTACAAGTAAACAAATGAGCATTGATGAGGGTTTGTCTATGGAGGTTGAAGGAAATGTTGAAGAAGAGCTTGGTCGAGGTAAAAGAAGTAAGAAGCTTAGTTGGTAGTTGAAATCTTCTTTTGAACAGGAAAGAAAAACAGGAGCATCAATGGCACACAATGAAAATACTCCCAAGAAAACGGACTGGATAAAATCAAAATATACTCGTACATGTATTTTTCATTATGCCAAAGATGATGCAAAGTAATTGAAGAAATTCATTGTGTGGTTGGGCAAGGAGAAAAGGAAAGGTCGCAAAAAAGCGTAAGCCCCTAAATGTATTTCATTATTTGTTAATTACTTAAATTTGTGTTCTTAACTTGTAATTTTAAATTTAGGACTAAGTATATTGATATTTAAATTCCTAAAATTAAGTGTCCTTAACATTTGATTTGGAAATCAAAGTTACGGACCAAGTGTCCTTAACTTTTCATCTTGGAATTCAAAGTTCAGAACCAAATGTCCTGAACTTTTGAACTTGTATGTCTAAGTTCAGGACCAAGTGTCCTCAACTTTTAAAGTTGAAAGTCTAAGTTCAAGACCATGTGTGAACTTGAAACTTGAAGTTCAGGATCAAGTGTCCTAAACTTTTGAAGTTGGAACTATAAGTTAAGGACTCCCTGTCCTTAACTTTTATACTTGTTAGTCTAAGTTAAGGACAAAGTTTCCTAAACTTTTGAACTTGTAAGTCTAAGTTCAGGACCATGTGTCCTTAACTTTTAAACTTGAAACTCAAACTTCAGGACCAAGTGTCCTTAACTTTTCAACTTGAAACTCAAACTTCAGGACCAAGTGTCCTTAACTTTTCAACTTGAAAGTCTAAGTTCAGGACTAACTTCTAACTTTGATATTTTCAAAATTTTCAGGGGACAAACTGATATATATGCTGATGATAATGGTGTGAGAAAGAATCCATACAAATTGTATCATCAAAAAATCAGTAGCAAAATGTTCTTCTTTGAGCTTTCAGATAGTAGCTTTGTACTTGATGATAAGGTTTGATAATTCGCAAGGCGTTTATTTTCTTTATTCTTAATTATCATTTTTTAATTATTTTATGACTGATGGATTTGTTTTATTTTTTGCCTTTTTATGAAGCATATTGGCATTGCCCTATATTATCTGAGAAAGAAGAAATGCTACCACCCTCGCGACCATCCTTTTCGTTGCACAACTACAGATATACTTTTTGATAACTATATGGTGCTTGTGTGTAAGGATTTCAATGAAGATGATGCAGATAAGTTTTGGTGTGGTGATAATCAATTGTTTCTGACACCATATGTGTGGGGTAACAGTCGTAGATGTGGAATTTCTTGGACAGAGGTTGATAAGATCTTTTTTCCATGTCGGCTTCCTTTAGAAGATGATAATGTTGTGATACATTTTCTTTTGGGGGTATTGGACTTGAATGAGAAAAAGATTGATGTGTACGATTCCATATATAGTGAGCCATATGAGGCATGAATGAATCACATTAAAATGTATGCACGCATGATCCCCCACTTGCTAAAGTTCTCACAGTTTGACAAACATCACAAGTCTTTTGGAAATGCATTCAACAAATTTGATATTCAGTGGCAAAGATCACCACACCAAACTGGATCGTACGTGTTGTTATTTGTTATATAATTTATATATACTTTAGATTTATTGTTTAATTGACTCCATATCTTACATTTTTCTTAGGACTGATTGTGGTGCATTCCTAATCAAGTATGTGGAGTTGTTGATGATGGGAAAGGATGTGGAGAAATTCCAACCTGAAAACATAAAAGACTTTAGAAAAGAACTTTGGGCACTTTGAGAGTGGAAAAGAAATTCTGGTTATGATACACCACCAGAAAATGTTGGCGATGATTATGATAGTGAAAATGAAACTTGCTGTCCGAAAGAGCTATAGTTTAGTTGTAAAGAAAGTTAGTTGTGGTTGATTTTTTGTATAAAATTGATGTAAAGAATCCATATGAATTCTGAAATATCCTGTAAATTCCTCAAAATGCACTTTTATTTTGTTTGCATAGCATAACTTTTTGTCATAGCTATGCAAAATTACAATTTCAGAAGTAATATGAAGGCATCATGTTATTAATTTCTTTATTTCTGTCAAGTATTGATTTGTCCATTGAACTTGTTAGTATTAGTTCAAGAACAAGTGTAATTGAACTTCAAATTCAAAGTTAAGGATCAAGTGTCCTTAACTTTTGAACTTGTAAGTCAAAGTTTAGGACCAAGTGTCCTTAACTTTTGAACTTGAAACTCAAACTTCAGGACCAAGTGTCATTAACTTTTGAACTTGAAAGTCTAAGTTCAAGACCATGTGTCCTCAACTTTTGAAATTGAATCCTTATCTTTTGAACTTGGAACTCAAACTTCAGGACTAAGTGTCCTTATTTTTTGTACTTGGAACTGTAAGTTAAGGACCAAGTGTCCTTAACTTTTCAACTTGTACGTCAAAGTTAAGGGTTGTCTGTCCTTAACTTTTGAACTTGAAACTCAAAGTTAAGGACTGTCTATCTTTAAGTTTTGAAATTGTAAGTCAAAGTTAAGGACAGACAGTCCTTAACTTTTGAACTTTGAACTCAAAGTTAAGGACTGTCTGTCCTTAACTTTTGAACCTGTAAGTCAAACTTAAGGACTGTCTGTCCTTAACTTTTGATCATGTAAGTCAAACTTAAGGACTGTCTGTCCTTAACTTTTGAACTTTGAACTCAAAAGAAACAAAAAGAACGTAAGCAGAAAGAAATTTTGAAAATTCAGACATCTGCTCAAATAAGAATAATCTAAATGAATCCAATTTATAGCAAAAACTTAAAAGAGTCGATAAACATAAGTGGATATATCTACTATTTTCTATGTTTTCTTGAAAATGGATGGACTGCTGGAGAATATATACAAGTTATTCTATTATGACCAATTCTTCTGCAACGACCACATTTGAATATTATTTTTGATGACTCGGTAGCTGGAATATGCATTTTCTTTAGCCTTCTACCTGGTGGCACTTTGAAATCTGGAGGTTAACAATTTGTGACTTAACACTCTCTGGTATAATCTAAGAATCAGTATGTTCTACAGGATGTATTTGTCTTTCATATGTTTTCAGCCAAGATTCCTTTAAATACCAGTGCGAGCAAAAGTTAGACTTCTTGATGTTTCTCTTCTTGATAGTTGCAATAGCATATATGCATGGTAATTCATCAAATTGAAACTTACTGAAAACAATCACATGTTCTTTTGTTTAAGTCCACCAAGAAAGTTATTCCTTCTTCTTCAACTCTAGAACACCATGAATCAACAGGGAAGACCTTCAATGTTGAAAAATTATAAGTTAGTACATTATGTTAAATTATATTAAAATCATAAACTAAGCATAGAACATAATACTTACATTCAAAGTAAATGCTAAATCTATCTTTTTCTTCAATTCCTCCTCTACCCAACAAGAAACATCATAAAAAGTTCCTACTGCTTCATTTCTTCTTTCATAAAACCAATGTTGTAGCTTCACTTGAATAAAATCCATCATTCTTAATATAGGCAGCTCCCTTGCTTCTAATAGGACAGAATTCATTGACTCAACTATGTTTGTTGTGAGCATGTCATATCTTCGTCGTGGACTACAAGAACGTACACACCTTTCCAGTGGTTCTTCTATCAAGTAGTCATAAGTTTTCTTATCTACTTTTGCTATATATGACATGTATAGATCAAATTCTTTGAGCGTGTATACTCTTGCAGCACTTTGAAAAAGTTTTATGACCTCAATTTTCACTTTCCTTCGCTTTAGGTTTTGCTCCAAATGATAGATACAAATCCCATGATGGCTTTCAGGATATACCTTTGCAATGCCATATGCAATAGCTTGATGCCTGTCTGATAAAAAAATTAAATTCTCACGGCTCCCAATTACATTGCGAAGCTGACTAAAGTACCACTCATAGGAAATTATTATTTTCATATTCTGCTATTCCAAAGGCTAGTGGGAAAATTTGGTTATTTGCATCCTTTGAAACTGAAATCATTAAAACACCACGAAATTTTGACTTCAAAAAAGTTGCATCAACAGCAATCACTGGTCTACAATGGTTCCAACCAGATATTGATGATCCATATACATAAAAACATATAAAGAAACCTGAAAATACAATATAAAACAAGGTTAAAAGAAGTTAAGGACAGGTAGTCTTAAACTTCAGGTTACAAGGCCAAAAGTTAAGGACAAGCAGTTCTGAAGTTAGACTAACAAGGTCAAAAGGTAAGGACATGCAGTCCTTAACTTAGAGTTACAAGTTATAAAGTTAAGGATATGTAGTCCTTAACATTGAGTTCAAAGTTTAAAAGTTAAGGATGGGGAGTCCTTAACTTTGACATTCAAGTTCAAAAATTAAGAACAGCAAGTCCTGAACTTCAGGTTACAAGCTCAAAAGTTAACTGGTTAAAGACAGCATGTCCTAAATTTTATAAAACGGACTAATGAACTTTTTTTTTGATTATTTACCTGTTGTTGTTGTCTATCTTTATGTTAGTATATGTTCCCGGGTTTTTACTTCTCGTCATATACAAGTATGAAGACAATAATTTATAATTCTCTTCAGGAGTTCCTCTTATTAAAACGGAAGCAAGTTGAATAGCACGCCACGCCTTGTGATACCCAATGTCTAGTCCATGCAATTTTTGCATTTCTTCCATGACAAAAGCTGGTGTAACTTCAAACCTTGGGTCTCGAAGATTGTCGATAATGTAACCACTAATCAACTTTGAAGTTGCATGCCTTTGATCAGCTTTCATTGTGTTAACAAAGCAGCCATGATTTTTCTCAATCTTTACTATCTTGAACAATATTGAATCTTTAATTCTAAAAGCACGCACACACCACCCACACCTATCATCATTGCATTTCAACGAATATCTTGCTGAGATTGATCTAACAACCTTGAATTCAAAATGTCCTTTAATTGCTAATTCGAAAAACAGTTAATTATACTCTTCTTTTTTGTCAAATATTGATCCCACTTTTATTTCATCCAACGAAGCATTTTCTTTAAATATCGTAGTTGTGGATTTTTTTTTGTTTCAAATTTGACTTTCATCTAGTTAGTTGAGTAGAGGTTTTTTCAGCAACTTCTTTGATTACCGGTGCACTCTCTAAGACTTGAATACCCAAAGCTTGTTCCTTGTCAATCTCTATAATGCTTTGTCCTTCTACTTGAAATAGAATCAAATGTTTGAAGCACCTCTTCAGTTATTGGTTGAGCTTCAACCATATCTATTTCCATTATCTGTTGCCATTTGTTTTGATTGTCATGTTGAGTTTCTCTATTGACATGTTCAAAGGTGCTTGTTGATCTAAAAACTCTTTCCGAAATATCAACAATGAAACGACAGCCCTTGAAGAGTGAATGAGTTTTTAGTAACTCTATACATGTGTGAAGATCTAAATCTTTGGATACAAGCATTCCCTTGCTTGTTCCAATGTTGATATCAAACCATATCACTGCTTCAAACTTGTCTCTATCCAATTCAATAACTTCAAAGATCTGTTTAATGAAATCTTCAATCCGAATTGCCTCGGGTACTAGAAAGAGCTTTGTTTGATGATAAAGATACTTATAGTCTTCAGTTCATCTACCATTAAAAGCAACTATAATGCATATTATTTCCATCCTACAAGTCAAGAGAATGGGAAACTGTAACAATCCGACCGGTCGTTTTGAGCTTTTGTAGTTCGCTCGCTAGTTCTCGGGCATGACTTGCCCCGTGTAATGTAATATGACTTATGTAAATCATTGGTTTTAGTTTTCAGGATAATCGGAATAAACTTGGAAGAACAATTCCCAGTTTAAAGCTTGAAACTTGAAAGGTTTGACCAATATTTGACTTATTTGTATATGATCTCGGATTGGAATTTTTATGATTTGGTTAGCTACGTTAGGTGATTTGGGACTTAGGAGCGTGATCGAAATGCGTTTTGGAAGTCCGTGGAAGGTTTAGGCTTGGATTGGCGATATTGAGATTTCGGCGCTTTCCGGTTGATAGGTGAGATTTTGATATAAGGGTCAGAATGGAATTTCGAGAGTTGCAGTAGTTTTGTTGTGTCATTTGGGATGTGTGTGCAAAATTTTAGGTCATTCGGACGAGATTTGATAGACTTTTTGATCGAAAGCATAATTTAAGAATTCTTGGAGTTCTTAGGCTTGAATCCTATATTAAATTGGTAATTTGATGTTGTTGTGAGCATTCCGAAGTTTTGAACAAGTTTGAACGATGTCATGGAATGTGTTGGTACAATTGGTTTGAAGTTCCGGGGGGTTCCGGGATGTTTTAGGCCGAAAATCATAGCTGTAGCCGGTCCAGAAGGGTTGTAGGCCTCGGAACCCACCAGCGCGGTCCGCAAAAAAAGAAGTGCGGCCGCGGTAGGTGCTGTGCGGACCGCACAAAATGCTGTGCGGCCGCGGTGGGGAACGTTTCACTGGTCCTACTTCGGAAGCTCATGTCTTTTGATCTACAAGGAATTTTGAGATGATTCAAAAGCGAAAAATGTAGCGCTTCGTGTCTAGTTTTCAGAAACATAAAGATATCGCAATTTGGACATCTGTAGAAAAAGGTATGGCCAAAATACTAAATCCTATCACTACAGATTAAAACCTATGCGGCCGCAGTCATTTTTGTGCGGACCACGGTCATTTTTTGTGTGGTCCGTAGAGGTGGAAATCTGTGGGGTACCCTATAAATACGAGATTTTGGGTTTTATTTAATATTTTGACCTAGAGAGTTCGGATTTTGGCGATTTTTCGAAGGTTTTTCAAGAAATTCATCAGGGTAAGTAATTCTAACTCAGATTTGGCTAGAATACATGAATCTATCATTGAATTCATCATTTAATTCGTGATTTGGGATGGAATTTGGGAAGAAAAGTTGTGGAATCTTCCAAAAATATAAAATGATGATTTGAAGGACCAAATGGTACCAGAATTGGATAATTTTGGTATGTTTAGACTCGTGAGGGTATGAGAATTCTAAAAATGTAAATTTTACCCGATTTCGAGACGTGGGCCCAAGGCTCGGGTTTTGGTAATTTCGGGAATCGTGCCCTTTGTTGATTGTTTTCGCTTGGGCTTTGTTCCCTTAGCATATTGTGACATATTCATTCTGATTTTGGATAGATTTGACGCGCGTGGAGGCCACTTTGAGGGGCAAAGGCGTCGTGAGCTAGAGATTTAGCCGGTTCGAGATGAGTAATGATTGTAAATGATGCTCTGAGGGTTTGAAACCCCGAATTTGCACATTGTAGTGTTATATTGAGGTGAGACACACGCTTGATGATGAGCGTAGGGTCGTGCACTATTGGGGATTGTGACTTGGTCCATCCCGATTGATGATTTTACCGCGTATTTGATTGAAACTTATTTGCTATCATCATGATTTGGGCTGATTACCATATTTGGGCTTTGTGCCAACTATTTGAATCCTTCGAGGATTTTTATTACTATTTCCTCACTGTTTTGACTTACTACTTGAACTCAGTCATGTTATTTTTCACTATTTTACTACTCAGCCATTTTACTCAGTTTTGAGACTTAAATGATATTTTTAAATGATGTTTTGGGCTGAGAAATACTGTTTTACTATTGCCCAAGGGGCTTGTGATGATTTTTGGACTAAGTAAGTCCGAGGGCCTAGTTGTGAGGATACATTAATACTGATATGAGGCCAAGGGCCTGAGATACATAAATATGCCACGAGGTGGCTTGATTGATATGAGGTCGAGGGCCTAGATTTGATGCCATAAGATGGCTTGATATTGCACTTGGGCCGTAAGGGGATCCTCCCGGAGTCTGTACACCCCCAGTGAGCGCGGGTACCCATTGTGATGTGAGATTGAGCCCGAGGGGCTGGTATTGTTCTCTATGATTGAGCCCGAAGGGCTAGTACTATTCTATGTGATTGAGCCCGAGGGGGTGGTATTGTTCTATGTGATTGAGCCCGAGGGGCTGGTACTGTTCTATGTGATTGAGCCCGAGGGGCTGGTATTGTTCTATGTGATAGCCCGAGGGGCTGGTACTGTTCCGAGATGTTGCCCGATGGGCGGATTGTTGATACTATGCCCAAGGGGCGAGCCTTTATGTGTTTACTTTTCATAATTGACTGTCAGTTTCCTGCTTAAACATTTAAAAAGGCTTTTCATGAAAATTACATTTGAGTTAAAGGATTCTATCTATCCTTCACTGATTTATTGATTTTAAATGGTTTTACTGCTTCATTATAGAATGCTTTATGCCTTATGTGATTTCTTACCTTCAGTCATTATTTACATTAGTTACTCACTGAGTTGGAGTACTTACTTTACTCCCTGCACCCCTGTGTGCAGATTCAGGCATTGTTGGTACTGCTCCCGAGTGCTGATACCTCCAGCTTCAGGCGGGCTTTCAGAGATTACGAGGTAGTTGTTGACGTCCGCAGCCCCGTGTCTATACTCCCTTATCATCTCTATCTCTTTTCAGACATCTGTAATAGCTTAACAGACTTGTATTATGAATTATAGATGCTCATGACTAGTGACACCCCGGTTAGGGCTGTGTTGGGTTGTACTTCCGCAATTTATTAACATTATCCGCTACTTAGTGTTGCTATGTCATGTTTTAGACTGCTTTTATGATATTTAACTGTTTAAAAAGTGAATTGGGTTTAATTGGCTGGCCTTGTCTTCACGAGAGGCGCCATCACGACCGGGTTCGGGTTTAGGGTCATGACAGAAACTCAGGACATATTTTATAGATCAATCCTTGTATAATTAAGAACAAGTACTGTAAGTTCAAGACCAAGTTAAGGACCAAGTGTCCTTAACTTTTGAACTTGGAATTCAAACTTCAGGACCAAGTGTCCTTAACTTTTTAACTTAGAACTCAAAGTTCAAGACCAAGTGTCTTTAACTTTTGAACTTGGAACTTAAAGTTCAGGACTAGGTGTCCTTAACTTATTAACTTGGAACTGTAAGTAAAGGAACAAGTGTCCTTAACTTTTGAACTTAGAAATAAAAGTTCAGGACCAAGTGTCCTTAACTTTTGAACTTGGAATTCAAAGTTAAGGACCAAGTGTCCTTAACTTTTGAACTTGAAACTTGAAGTTAAAGACTGTCTATCCTTAACTTTTTACCTTGGAACTCTAAGTTAAGGACCAAGTGTCCTTAACTATTGAACATGCAAGTCAAAGTTCAGGACGAAGTGTCCTTAACTTTTTAATTTGTAACTCTAAGTTAAGGACCAAGTGTCCTTAACTATTGAACATGTAAGTTAAAGTTCAGGACCAACTGTCCTTAATTTTTCAACTTGAAACTCAAACTTCAGGATCAAGTGTCCTTAACTTTTGAACTTGAAACTTGAAGTTAAGGACTGTCTGTCCTTAACTTTTTACCTTGGAACTCTAAGTTAAGGACCAAGTGTCCTTAACTATTGAACATGCAAGTCAAAGTTCAGGACGAAGTGTCCTTAACTTTTCAACTTGAAACTCAAACTTCTGGACCAAGTGTCCTTAACTTTTCAACTTGAAACTCAAACTTCAGGACCAAGTATCTTTAACTTTTTCAAAACAATTTGCAAAACTATGACAATATGTCTTTAATATACAAAAGAACATCAAATAAGTTAAGGACATTGTGTCCTTAACATTTTCAATTCAATTTGCAAAAATCAGGACACTATGTCCTTAATATTATGTGCTCAATTTTTATAGAATTATCACAGGACGCGATGTCCTTAACCTTATCAATCCATAAATTCAAAAAAAAAATCAAATTTCTAGCATCAAATTACTAGTAACGAAATAAAAATCAATGGAAACACACAAAAATATAACTTACTGTAAATTTATGTCGATTTTTGGATGAGAAAGTTGAATTCTATAGTTTGAAATCGGAAGGGAAGCTTCTGTAATTCTATACTTTGAAATTCGACGATCACAGTGAAGTTAGTTACGTGCGCTGCTGCTGCTGCTGATCGTTAATAAAAGCGTAGGTATAAGTTATAGCAGAAGGGTATTTTCGTCCAGTCAGGTATAAGTTTATTAAACCAGTGGCTAAAAACTAAAGACATTTAAAACACTGGCTTTAAAATAAAATAGGTGCTCTAAGTGGCTATTTGTGCACACACCCCCACCTTGATGATTATTGAAGGAAAAAATTAAAGAGATTTTTACCTCCTATAGCAAAGGTTAACAACTGCAAAAAAAAACAACTTATTTATTTTAAATAAATATTATTTTAAAAATTATATTCTATAGATACCTTTTAATGTTTATAGCAATATATCTAATTTTGGTTACCTCCTACATCTAAGCCACTAAATACGCTATTCAGTTAAATTATTTTCTTTTTCTCTCTACTTTGATATATGTCATTCTCTTCCCCACGCTCTTTCCTCTCTCTTTATTCTCTTCTCCTCCCCGCCGACGCAATTATGCTCACCGCCACACCACCATTTTCTGCTTCTAAAATCAGAAAAACAAACAACGTTGATGGTTCAACGACTAAACTCTTTGTAAAGTTAAGTCCTTCGAGGCTTCTACCCCTCGGGCCAAATATATTACAAGTAGGATGATCCCTATCTTCCCCTTCTGGTAGATAAGCTCTCCAGTACCAATCCCTATCTTGAATTGTTACAAAGTATTTACCATCCAATGTCTTCTCGGATTCGGTCCTCTTTTGGCCACCAAACATTGGATGAAATAGAATTTACCCAATACCTTAATATCGGTTTCAGCAGACCTCACAACAACATGATTAGATAATGCCTCTTACTTTCAAATATACCTTGACCAAATTGTTTCTGATTTGATCGGATTGGTTCTGAGGCGGCAATTGGTAATTTATTGGATCGGATTCAGGGACCTATTGGGGCTGAGCAACTTGATTTTCTATTAATATATTTCAATGTATCACACTGTATTTTCATGTATTTCATTGTATTCATTGTCTATTTTTTCATTATAATTCAATTTCCATGTATTTCATTGTATTCACTATTTTTTTCCATTGTATTTCAATGTATCCCGCTATATTCTATGTATTTTATTGTATTTACTGTCTCGCTATATGCCATGAATGTATTCATATGTTTTTTTTAATTAATATAATTTATGTATTCAGATGTATTATATAATTTCTCTGAAGATTGCTATGTTTCTGATGTATTTTTCGGTTGAGAATCTTTTTATAACTATTGTAATTGAGTTTGTTGAGTTATATTAGGAGTCTATTATGTTAATTGATTCACTTTCCGTTTAAAAACAGTGTAATCCCTTGTTTCACGACGTGAATACAGTTGAATACAATAATTTGTCCAGCTGTAATCCCATGTTTCACGTCATGAATACAGTCGAATACACTCGAATACAACAACTGATTAGCTGGACTTCCCTGATTCACACCTATTTTTGCTATTGTATTCATGAATACATTAGCTTAAATACATCTAATATATCTTATAACAACAGAAAACATATCTACAATCCGTAATATAGCAATTGATATCTATAGATAGCTAATTACCACTAAAAGATAGTGCTTTAAAAAAATTTCTCAAAATTAAATGAGGGAAAAAGTGAAAAAAGGAAATACAAAATTGTAGGGAAATAGCAGTTAAACGGAAGATTGAGAAGTGGCGTAGTGGATAAGTTATGGGTCATGGCAAAGTGGGTGGAGTGCGTGGTTACACCTTTGAAATTTTCTGTTTTTTTTTTCTTTCTATTTACATGCATGACATAATTTGCGGTTTTAGAACCCGAAATTTTCAAATAAATATGTACTCCTTTCGTTTTATTTTAAATAGACTTTTGGAGCTTGTATTAAAATATGTTGTGATATTTCTATGATTATAAAACTATGTTATTAAAATTATATAAGAAAATTAAAATTAAATTATTTTTAAATATAAAAATTATCATTTTTTCTTGAAACTTTAAAAGGTACAGTAAATAGTATAAAAACAAAAGAGTACAAGATTAAGTTGAATGTTTTCTCTTATATTTATTGAATTTTAAGGGTACAATTTGAATGCTTTCTTATGTAGTTCTTTGTTGAAAGTCATCACTAATTCTTGGTACATGGTTTCTCGTGTTTTGTTTTTTCGGGTACAAATTCTCTCTTTACATGACATAATTTAGAGTGAAAATCATTTTTTACCTTCAAATTTGATCTAAAATCTTCCGCCGCCGTTCACCGTTCACCATACTTTTTTGACAAATATTCTGACACAAGCAACGAAGCTTCTTTTTCTCTTTAAAGTCCCAACCATCTTTACTCGCTTTCTCATGTTCGTTATTCCTTGTATGTCCCTTCCATGAAATTTTTGTTTACCGAAAAAACAATATAGTTAAATTTATAATGTAATTTATAGATATGTGGATTAAATTGATCTGATAAAATAAAATAATGAAGAACAGAAGCAAATAAAATAAGAATATATAAGGAAAAGAAAAGTCTGAGCTTCATAATTTTCCCACCGGAATCAATTATACTTGGAAAACCTCAAGTACACTTGTATAAAGCTTAAAAGAATGAGACAGAGAATACTAGTCTTTTGCTATCAATATTTCTTTTCTATACAATAGAATAAAAGCCTCTATTTATACTAGAGCTATGAGAGTGTGGTCTACCAATGTTGAATTGCTTCTTATTCGGCTACAAGTTTGTATCCGGTGTCAATATCTTATCCAACCACATGTTTGTTCCGGTGTGAACATGGTTGAATCACTGGTGATTGACACGCGTTACTTTCTAATTCACCCGTCGTCTTCTGAGATATGATTTTTACCGTATACAACTTTAGGCAGCACAAATGATGCTTTAATAGAACCAAATACTCCTTTTTTAAAATTTCTCATTCAGTGTGCAAAATCCATTTTCGAAGTTTCAGCATGGGATTAAAGGAATTTCTACCAAAGGCAACTCTATTCTCAAGACTCAAAATAAATACCTTTGGTTAAAGATATAGTACTAGTATTTATTACTTCACCGCAACTTTGACAGCGATAGAGCCAAATACTCCAAAACTACTAGAACCAATTTGGAAATATGTTCAGAATGCGTAGCAAGTAGCAGGAACTTGCACAGATTAAAGATATTTTTTATTTTTTAACTCTTCAGGAAAATTATGTCTTCTTGAAGAGAAGTGTCAAAAATGAAAAACTTAAAGTGGTAAGTTCCGAACCTTGAATTTTGGAGTTAACTTTTCAAACTTGTGTGACAACTGTATCTACATTAGGAAACGCTATCGAATTCTTGAATCTTATTGATTATTTTCACTTGCTTAATTATCTAGGAGATGAAGAAAAGAATATTTATAGAGGAAGCTTAATATTTCTTACTGATACAGAAAATGCCATATTTTAACTTTGCAAGCTCTGAGATCTGCCCAGTTAGCCCTATTTAATATGTAAATATCGGGTCACACAAAAAAACAGAATAAATCTGAGAATAATAGACCCATGTTCATTAAACAGCTTCTGTAGATGTCCTTGTAGTGGAAAAATGGCTTTTGAAAATGTGCCATGGGGAAGAAAAAAAAGTAATCAGTGAGCTACCACACACTCTTAATAATATGTTATTTTTCAATTTCATAATTTTTATTTACCAATAGGTCAAAGATAAACAATTAAGATGACCATCTGGAAAATTCAGCCTCCAATTCCTCACCCCATTTTTCTTCTCTAAGAAAATCCTTAATAATCAAAGCACCAACTTGTCCAGAAGCGGTATTGGCCACCCATAATTTCGGACTAAAGATATTTTAAGCCAAATTAACTATTACGTCTTCTTTCTTTTTAATCAAAGAAATTATTATGATATCGGTTGATTTTTTAAAATAGAAACACCAGTATCAGTATAGCTTTTAAAATTTAATGTTCTTTTAAAGCAGCCGACGAACAGCTTGTTTGGATGGTTGTTACGCATCGTTTCATAATGTATCATATCGTACTGTATCGTTTGATAAATACAATGTTTG
This sequence comes from Nicotiana sylvestris, assembly GCF_000393655.2. NCBI lineage: Eukaryota > Viridiplantae > Streptophyta > Magnoliopsida > Solanales > Solanaceae > Nicotiana > Nicotiana sylvestris. The sequence continues at coordinate 64,800,207 of NC_091058.1, forward strand.
GATAGATTGTGTCGTTTGCCATCATTTTATGATATCACGCACCAGCAATATGAAGAATAAACTTACAATATTATAAAGAAAAATTATGATACAAGGTAAAATTACTATATAAAAAAGTAGGGTAAATGATAAAATAAAATAATTTAATAATAATAAAGGGTGAGATTGAGAGAAAAAGACAATGTAACGACGTGACCACACCAAATCAGTCGTTACATAAAGTGGCACGTTTCGTCGTTATGTAACGACGGATTTAACGATACGATACAATAAAATTTAAGTAACAATCAAAACAAACATTGTATTTAAAGTAACAATACGATACGACACAATGGTAACAACCATCCAAACAAGCTGTAAAATGCAAGCCACTTCAAAAGGAACAAAAGGAAATAGAAGAGCAAAAAGATGCAATAACCAAATCACTGTGAAGGAATACATCACTCAAAGCTTTGTAAATGAGAACTAGAATGCTTATTAGACTTCAAATATTAGCTCTCAAATTTTGTAACCAAGACAAAGAAATCGCGCTGACAACCAGTTTAAAATAGCAGCAAAGTAAAAAGAGAAGACGAGGAAGAAGAAGATAAAAGGAAGGAAATGGCGGAAGAAAGCAGAGAAATCAAGCTAGCATTCTCGCAGAAACCCCAAAAATCTTAGGTTGCTCCTAAGTTGACATAAACACAAAGTAAATCCACTATCATAGATTTACTTTGTTATAACTAACAAGACATAAGGCAAGCTACATGATCCCATATCAACGGGCTAGAGCCAGTATCTTTCTTCAAGTTCTGCATTTGACAGTAACAACCTAACCAATTCCGCAGATTGCTCAGACTCCGGAGACATCATGCATTCTGTTATAGCCGAAACAGTAATAACCACCACACAAATACTGTATCACATCCTGTATACAAAGGTGAAATGCTATTTCCTAACATATTACTTGGGTGCACTACATCATCTTAGTTGACTAAAACTGACCAGGAAAGAGTTTCAACAATTACTGAACTGAATCAGCTGCAGGGGCTGCATGATGGTTTACAACCAACGGAGGACGTAGAGCTTTGTGATCAGAAAGTTTCTCCTTACGTGCCTTGTACATCTCTTCTGTCTCAATGACAACCAACCTTTTCACCTAAGATCAAAAGGAGAGATACAAATATATTAATCTTCACATGGTAACTACGAAAGTTGTGTGTACCAGACTAGATATTTGAAGGCAAGAGAAATCATTAAACTAGTCCATATTGATAGCAAAACACTATCAAAACCTGCTGAAGCATTCCCCTAACAGTAGGCGTGTTCCACCGCATTACAGTCCGATTGCATTTCCGCAGACGCAATGCTTCTAGGGTACGCCTATGGAGCCTCCTAGTGCCTGGAATACCCCTTACAAGGGTTATGTATAGATTAGGGCTCCATGAGATTGGAGCACAAGCTTTAAAAGCATTGTAAGCACTCATCTCTTCCTGCTTTACCGCTTGCTTTCCTGTAGCAGAACAGACAAGAAACTTCTCATTCAAAAGAAGCACGTCAATTAAAAAGAGTAAGATTTGCAGGGATGAGTTCCTAAAAGAAAAAAGACGACGAGCATCTTAGCAGGAAGATACAGGTTAGCTGGAAATTGGAAATGTATCAGATTGCATGATTCTGAAAACGAAAAGGAAAAAAAACTGGTAATATAATTTACAATCAGCATATTATAAAAAGAGTGAGGCACTCAGAGAAATAAAATTCTCCGTATTGGGAGAAAACTGCATCACAATCAACACAAGTAAACTCATAGCTTGGAGATTGAAGTATGTGAATTGCATGGTACTTAGGTGAAATTCTGCCCCTCTGAAAAGACCTTCCGTATAGTAGCCCTAAGAGGTCACCCCATGATTGGAAACAGATAGTAATCAAAAGAATCCTCTCCCTAACAACTTAAAACTTTTAGATTGGGCAATTCACACTGTTCAACATGTCATCAGAGCAAGCAGAACTGCTGGATTCGAGTGTCACCACTACCCAAAATTATTGCACATACTTGACCCAAGAAAAAAATCAAGTCCGTCCGTGAGGAACATATTGCAGACATATTAAAATTAAGTATCCATTCTTTACTAGCTGGTCTTTTATATGAAGTGATTCACACAACTCAACACACTCATTGTGAAAGGAAACAGGGAACTGGACAACTCAAAGAGTCAAAACTACTCTTTCCTGAACAATGTACAACAAATAAAGAAGAAAACTGTGGAAACAAGAGAACTCAATGTTTTTTTGTGTGTTTTGGATAGAAGTAGAAGGGATGCTTACAGCAGTAGATGAGAGGAAATCTGCATTCATGGTTTGAAAAACTGCTGCTAGTTCTTAAACATGAACCAGTCGAGCCAAATCTAGACTATTGTAGACTAACTCAAAATAGTTAAATAACTTGGACGAATCTGTAAAAAAAAATGCAGCAAGTTCCAAGTGGAGAGACGTAAAACTGGATTCTAAACGAGCACCTTTGAGACCCTTGAACTAGAATATTTGACTTTGAAACCCAGATTTTATAATAATCACCACATACTTGAAAATTCAAAGGCAAGATAAAAGATGTGAAAGCATAAAATAATGCACCAACACTGAGCCTTTTGGAGCTATGAACCAATGATGGGATAATCAAGTGTAAACCATTGGGATTTGTCGAATTTTTTAATCTCTATGAGAATAATATTTTCTCATCCTGCATTGGTTCTTTATTCAGAAATGCTGATGCATTACTTTAACTCTTATATCATTTATTTAAGATATGTGAAGGTGGTTTTCGAACTTCGACTCTGAAAAAAGCCAATGTTTTATACTCCCCCATCTCAGATTTAAATGCCTCACGGAAGGGCAATAACAAACTTAATTCTGCTCCTCTTTATTTGAGATTTACACAGTGATTGTTTAAGTTTTTTAAAAACAATATAGACTTAGTAATAAATAGTTTTCTCATCTGACTAAAAAATGTTCAAGAACAAGTCGTTGTAAACATCATTTTCTCAAGTACAGACACAGATTTCACTTTTTAGTTGCCTCTCATCCACTAAGATAATACCCATCTCAGCTTTACTTCATGACACATCAAATGATGATTTCTCACATTTCCCAAAACGCTTTTACTCCGGTCCTTTATATTATTGTGAGAAGAGTAGTTATTGTGGCATTTCTATGACAGTTCAAAAATGCTGACTATCTACTCTAGTCAAATCAAATAAATTGCTTCCCTAACAGCAAAGAGAATAGTCAATATTGAGAAATTTATGCATACCATCTATCTCTACATGAGCATATATGTTGGCACTCTTTCAAGGTCAATTGAATGAGTTCAAACTTTGTAACCACTTGAGACTCAACAAAACTGGGGCCTTTCAGGAAAGTAAAAGTATGAACCTTATGAGTGAGGAAGTCCTACCTTAGCTTCAGCAACTCCTAGCGCCCCCCCCCCCCCAAAACCCCCATGAGGACACCGACTAACCAAATAGAGAATGGAGAAAAGAAGTTCTCTCGAAAGTGTGCAAAAGTTTCTCTCAATACAAAAATGGTTGGCTAGTAAGTTATCGCTTGACACAAGTTTAATGCATCTAAATAATGCAAACAACTATAAGATGTTCTTTCCTCTATTACCGCATAAGAAAAAAAAACTTAACATTACTCAATGAAGATGTAACAATAATCTCGAAGAAACAGTTTGCTATAAGTAGAACAATGTCAAGCTCTGCTATGTGCTCATTTCAAACCAATATTCCCACTATTTCAAACCAATATCACTTTAAACCAATATTCCCACTCAATCTAGGTGTCCCTTTCCTCCAGCTCACTTTTATTTTTTCTGGTTCAGTTAGACCTTGTCTAAGTAAATCAGAAAGTAAGCTCACGTCGAAATTACTACTGTCCAACACGAGTACATACCCAAACAATAGCATCAACTCAAAAACATCAATAACAACTTCCAATCGTAACCAAAATCAACTTTTGAAGATGATAAACTTATTGATTTCCTTACCTTAGAACCTTAGATTCTTCATTAACTCTTCTCTTACTTTCCCTGCTTCCACATATCCTGTATAGGTGAGTTGAAGACTCTAATGGATGGGGTTGGGCCTTTTTTCTACCCAAAAGGAACTTTTTCTATTCTTGTAAAATAGTTCATCGTTTACATGAAATCTAGAAAGCAGCTGAAAATCAAATTCAGCACGGAACCCTGTACACGGGTAAAACCAAGCTCACGGTATGCCTCGGTTTCCGATGAAGTAAACAGAGCAAGAAACGTGAAGGCAAGGAACCGGAATCGAGGCAAGGAGCCCCTCGATCCAGGGTCCGGGTGAAATGCTTACCCTTGGGGATATCGGGGCCATAGCCCCCCGTCCGGTTCGAACCCCAAAGGCCTTGGAGAGCATTACCAGACGATCGAGCACGACCAACAGCAAGCCGTGATATCCGCAACCGGCCGGATATCACGGCGTGAATCTCGGCACGTATCGACAGAGAACCGGTGATTAGTTAAACAAAAGATTTTTACCTTTTATAGAATTGTACTTTGGGTAAAACTCCTCTACTATATATAGGGGAGTCTGATTATTCATGGAGGACATTGTAACACGCATACCAAGGCAACATACTATTATTTTATATGTTATTCAAAGTTCTTATTCTTGTTCATCAGTGCTTGGTCATTGTGAGGGCGGATATTTCATTAAGGCTATTGCTAAGTCCGGAATCACCCTCCTCGAGTAGTTTGATAATTTAGTACCTCCTTTATCTGTTTAATCTAACGCAATTTATCGTTTGTATCGAATTAATCTGCGTATCCTTAAAACTACTAATAAATTTAATTGTTATCCGTTTTTTAGGGTGAACAAATCCATTAACGAATTATAGGTTTCCATTCTAATTACAGTCCAAAAATTGTCAAAATAAGCCATTTTAGAGATACCCAATACCCAGTGGCGGAGTCAGGATCTCCACGAAGGGGGTTCAAATTTTTTTTTTTTGTAGCTAGTGGGAATTGAACCCATGAGACCTTATGTAGATTTTGAACCCTCTTGACCACTAAACTACACTTTTGGATTATGTTAAGGGTGTTCAAAACTTAATATATAGAGATAAAAAATAGATTTTGCCTTATATATACAGTGTAATTTTTCGGCGAAGGGTGTTCGCCCCCCCCTAAATCCGCCCCTGCCAATACCATAAACAGAAATTCTATTACAAGATGCACAAATAGACATAGACACAGATTATTATCAGTAGATGCAATTGAACTTTGGAAATGGACTTAGAAAAGAAAAAAGAGATTTTTCAAGCTCTCGTACTAAAAAGGGAATGGCAATGATACGAGCAAGAATTTGTTGAAGATCAAAGTTGAGAACTTACTGTGCGGAATGCTCTCTCTGAAGTCCGCTCCTCTGGGGTTTTTTTCCAGCAATGGGCTGAGCTGAGGTTTTCCGAGTTTGAGACACTTGCCTTTGCCCTATGCTGTGCTCTTTTTTTTTTAAAGAAAAGCTGTGGATTGGGCTGCAATTATTAATGGGTTAGAATTTAGAACTTCTGTGGATTGAAAGAAACAAAAAAAATCTTGTTACCCTTTTTGGTAAAACTAGTGTCATATTATAGTTACTCCCAAAAATAATAATCGGTGCATTAGCAAATATAATTATTTTTAATTGATCGGCCAAATATGTAACTTGTCCCTTTTTTGGTCAAGTTAGGAATCTTGACCCAGGCTGAACTAGGACTCCTGTAACCTAATTTAGGAAATTACACCCAATTACTTTGGTCTTGATTTTTATGCCCCCACTTTATGAATGAACATACATTTAAGGTCAAAAGTCAAAAGTGTTGTCTATGGGCAAGGTAGGGACTAGGGGCAACACTTGTTAAACTTAAAGTTCTATGTCAAAAAATCAAGAATGGTACCGAAATGTCCTATTTGTGCAAATCACCCCTAATTTTATGCAATTCCAAATTTTTAATTTAAACATAACCTACTCTCTTGATGTACATAGAAAGAATTAAAATTTTAATATGTTTGATATATATATATATATATATATATATATATATATATATATATATATATTACATATACGTTGTTGAAGTATCACTACTATTATAGAAGCCACGAAGTGAGGAGCTTGGGGTCATCAGGGGTATCTTGGGAATTTCCGGTCCATCTTTCTTACCCTTGGACATACGTGTTATTCTCTACAATGGTGGGCCCCATTTGATGAAAGTCGACTCTCCATGTTGCCGCCTTCCAAGCTTCACAGGTTTTTGTTTGACTCTTTTTGGTTGCTCTTTGCTTGCTTAATATTTATTGGGCAACCCAATTTTTGAATTTGGGGCTGATTAAATATTAAAAAATAATTTCGTTAATTATTCTGTGAAAAAATTCTTTTTGAACAGATATATAGCTTGTTTGGCCAAGCTTATTTTTTGGGTCAAAAGTATTTTTTTTGCTAAAAGTATTTTTTCCCAAAAAATGAAGTGTTTGGCCAAGCTTTTAAAAGGGAAAAAGTGTTTTTTGAGAAAAACCACAAACAGAAAAAAGTAGCTTCTCTCCAAAATCACTTTTTCGGAAAATCACTTTTGAGAAAAATATACGTAGAAGCAGTTTTTAAAAGCTTGGCCTAACACTAATTACTGCTCAAAAGTATTTTTCAAATTAATTAGTCAAACACAAACTGCTTATCACCAAAAATACTTTTTGAAAAGTACTTTTGAGAAAAAAAACACTTCTCAAAATAACTGATTTTAGAAGCTTGGCCAAACATGCTAATAATTTACTTGAACTTGTTCTTTCTCAAAAAAAAGGTTAGGCAATGTTTATTCGGTTATTGAAGATTTATTAGTGTTTAAAAAAGTTCTTGTGATGTGAATTTTGTAAAGTAAAGTTCCAATTAAACTGCGCAAACTAAAAATAAATGTAATTTCCTAACATGCATTTTAGGAAGGAACAACGAAATTTTCAGTTGGACAAGTTAATTCTTCATATTTTTCAATATATTTTGTATGTTTAATTTGGATAAACATGTATAAACATTATTTTGAAGTAATAAAATAATTTGTCATTTTGTTAAATTTTCTCTCTATATGTAAGGAACTTCATTAGTTTCTTAGCAAAATGGAGTAAAAAATTAAGATTAGTAAACATGGATTAGATATGATAATACAGTACTTTTATTTGTCAAACAACAAGCTTGAGCATAAGCGTTCTTGTGCATAAAGCATAACTGCCATATTAACTATACAATTTAGAGATAACAGATAACTTATTTTATTCGGAAAAGGTCCAAATACCCCATGAACTTTACGATAAGGTTTACAAATAACCCTTGTTAAAAGTTTAGCCCATTAACCACCTTGCCGTTATACTCTTGGCTCGGATACCCCCTTAATTCTAAACGGCTGCCACAGTAAATAAGTTATCCACTCATAATTTGACATGTGGAATTTTAATTTACACCCAAATATTTTAATTCACACCCAACCGGATCTAATTAACCTACCCATTACTCGTGACCCGACCCGTAAATTAAAAACTCCTTTCTTAAAAACACCCGAATTTTACTTCACTTATCAACGAAGAGTTATCCCTAGTTGATAACAACAACAACAACAACAACAACAACAACAACAACAACAACAACAACAGCAACAACAATAACAACAGCCCAGTAGAATCCTACAAGTGGGGTCTGGGGAGGGTAGTGTGTACGTAGACCTTACCCCTACCTCGAAGGGGTTGAGAGGCTGTTTCCAAAAGACACTCGGCTCAAGATAATAAAAAACAAAAGAAGAGAATATTAGATTCATCACGGAGATCATAGGAAAAATAGGAACATAAAATATAGAAAAAAAAATGCAAAGCAAAAACGATGACTAGTAAGTGGAACCTGCGTCGAAAATAGAAAATAGTAAGAAACGACATTACCCCTAGCTATCTTAGTCAAAACCCTACCGGACTAGGCTCACAATGACACAAAGTAACGTAAGACTCAACTACCTCCTAGACTACAACTGTATTACTCGAGCTATCCCTAGTTGATAAGTGAAGTAAAATTTGGGTGTTTTTAAGAAAGGGGTTTCCAATTTACGGGTCGGGTCACGGGTAATGAGTAGGTTAATTAGATCCGGTTGGGTGTGAATTATAATATTTGGGTGTAAATTAAAATTCCACATGTCAAATTATGAGTGGATAACTTATCCAATGTGACAGCCATTTAGAATTAAAAGGGTATCCGAGCCAAGAGTGTAATAACAATGTGGGTAATGGGCCAAACTTTTAACTAGGGTTATTTGTAGACCTTATCGTAAAGTTCAAGAGGTATTTGGACCTTTTCCATATTTTATTTGAAAAATCAATCAAAACGTTTCGTTAGCATGCTTTCCCGATATTTTTATTTTGTTCCTACCGCTACTCAAATGTGTTGCTAAAAAAAAAAAGGAAGGTTGGGAAGGTACAACTAGTGAGGTAAGAAAAGTCCACTATAATTGGGGGACACTAACATCTCTCTAGGATTTTCTGTGAATAGTACCGTTGTCACTATTCACGGCCCATAACTCCGGTGTCCGGCAAGGTAAGTTCGCAAGATTGGTCTCAAAAGAACCCCCTTCTCTTTGCGAACAATCCCCAGTTGGTTTCATCCTCAAATCCATAGCCATCTGTAACAAATCTTGATTTTAGATCGAGAGTCACTGTAGCGCCAAGTTTTTCCAGAATTTCAGCGCTGCTTCTTCTATTTTCTTGTACAGAAATGGTGAGTTAGCTTCAGTCATGGATGTGCAGGCCTCTCCCCAGCTTCATGCTGTGGGAGAGATGGATCCCAGCTCTAAAACAAATTCTTATGCTTCACTATTCTCGGCAAAATTGCAGGCAGTAACTAAAACGATCCTTAAACCTGTCCAAAATGTTCATGGACAACTTATGATACAATTTTCTGTTAAGGAATTGGAGGAATATGCAGTCGAAGAAGGTCTCAACCAAGCTGTGGTGATGAAGCTGTCATATGGTGCACCAGAATTATTGGAACTTCGTAAAATAATTCCAGCACAAATTGGGATTAAGGGTCGATGCTTGATTGGCTTGCTCGCAGTTAGGCAACTGTTGATTCGATGTGATGCTTATGAGGATTTTGTAGCGATTGTCTCAAAATAGGTTGGTTATCTACAATACAAAGGTCAACAACATCAATATCGTACATTCCCATGGACTCAAGATTACGATCCTAAGGCGGAGACATCAAAACAGTGGCATGGGTGTCGTTTCCAGATTTGCCGACGAACCTTTTTGCAAAGAAGTTTTTACTATCAATTGCATCAGCCGTGGAAAAACCTATTGCTATAGATAAAGCCACACAAACTAGGACAAGACCTAGCACAGCGAGGGTCAAGGTAATTATTGATCTCTTTGATAAGCATCCCAAGAATATTATGTTACAATTCATTGATGAGAAATCTGGTAAGGTTATTGAGCATTTACAGGAGTTTGTGTTTGACAATCTTCCATCATATTGTAATGTGTGCAAACGACAAGGACATGTTGGTGAAGATTGTCGTTCATTGATGACAAGGAATAGGTCGAATTATGATATGCAACAGGAAGAAAACTTGATTGAGACGACTATTGCTACTGAACGTATAATGTCTGCTGAAGTTTTGGCCTTGGCTGAGGAGATGAGCAAGGTTGAAAAATTGAAAGGGGATGCCAAGGATTTCTTAAATGCATTACAGCTATCTAAATCGTCAGGGAGCTTGGTTGATGTGGGAAAAGACAGAACACATCAAAAGGCTCATGAATAAGCAAAAGAAGCAATTAATGCAGCAGGGCATATAGCAGCAACACATCGAGATAATGTTGATTCTGATGATGCAGGGCTTAATCCTGTTTCTAGTGCAATTGTCCCAGTTGCTGAAGCCCTTACTAGAGTTGCTCAGGACTTGAAAGCTGCAAAAAATACTGTGGTTGATCGAGATTTAGCTGGAAGTTCTAAGGGTTCAGCTTTTGAACATGGTCTGATGGATGACAGTGCTTTAGCTGCAGCTGTTCGAGCAATTTTTGCCAAGAATAATGCAGCAGCAGCAGTAGTAGGACAAGTTGACAATGCTGTAAAACAACCAGTTTCTGTAGGTTCACAATTGGAGGCTAAAGTTGCATTGAATGCTACTGGTAATCGATGTACTGCTGGGGTTATTAAAGCTAATGCTGCACAAGTTGATCTAACTGAAAAACCAGCTGAGTTAATAGCTACTGCAGTGCAAAATGAGGAGCAGGAACTTGAAGATGTTGTTTTGGGAAGTGCAGCTGCAACAGGTTTTAAGGAAGGTGCTGGGCTCATTAATTGTGGACAGGAGACGACTAATAACCAGCAGATAACAGGTGCAATGAAGAAGGGAACTGAGACAGTTGAAGCTTCTATGCAGGTACTCACGTCTACAGTGAAATCTGCTGCTGCTCGTACACAAGTAACTGATGCTTTTACGTCAGGTGCTAAAGGGGTGCAACAATCTAAGGGTGGTGACTTCACAGTAGTAAATCGATCAAACATGTCACCTAACAAAAAGAATTCTCCAGGTCTCACAAATCAGGTTATAGACGCAAACAACCTCAGGTGTTCTAACTCTTTTGATGTTTTGCTAAATGAACCTACATTGGGGGATGTTGAGATGAACATACAACAGGTTGATCATGATTTAGTTTCAACAATTAGGCTGTCCAATTCACTAGGCAGTGGAAAGCAACAGCAGTCCGGATCTTGCTCTTGTTCCTGTTGACGAGCAAAAGGCAGGGGCAGTACCTAATGCAGCCTCACCAACTTTAAAGATATCCAATCCAGATCTGGCCAAGATGGTAAAGGATGCTCAGGCAGCGATGTTCATAAACACAACTCCAAAGATCCATGCTCCATTGGTTACATTGAATACCACCGTTCATGACATTCCATCCCAGTCAATGGAATCGTTTGGTGAGAGAGATGGCAATTCTGGGCAGCAACTTTTATCTACTGGAAATAACCAATAGGTAGAGAAAAGTATGGCTGCAATATCTCAATCAAACTATGCAAATAAAATGCTTGATTCCAAAGAACAACAAGATGTGACGAGTGAATTTTTCCTTACTCGCAAAACATGGGCTGATCAACGTGAACACGAGGAAGACACTAATTTTGACAACCTGAGTGTTTCTGAGGAGGAAGCAGATCATTGTTCATATACTTCAAATGAAGGGGCAGTGGAGGTGCACAGGGATCAAGTTTCAAGCTATTATCAAAGAGTGCAAATCAAGAAAGGTTTGAGTCCTAATGCTGCTGTTTTTGTACTTGTCGGACAGCAACAAAAGCTTAGTAATGCAGCAGTTTTGAAGGAGATCGAAATTTCGTCGATGCACAAAGCAGTAGTTACTGGAAATAATAATACAACGGCTGTAAAATACAATTTTACACCTACTAATGTCCTCCATGCTATGTTTCTGGGCAGCAGCAAATAAATTTTGCGCATGGACAGCAAGTGCAGCTTGCAAGCAGTCCACTCCGACAGCAGCAGCAAAATCAAAGTATCGCAGGGGCTGCAGTAATGTCTCCAAATTCTGCACAACAACATGATGCTTTGCAGCAGACAACACTTATTTCTTTGGAGGATAGAGAGTTACTTGACGCTTGGTAAGACCTAAACTCCTAAACTACATAAGTCCAATGCAAGCTGCAAGCACTGGAAATGTGACTAAGTACAGGAATAACATGCAAGCCATACAACAACTTCAAAACACTACAGCCTTAGCAAATACACAAGAAGGAAATGAATTGATAACACTTGACCTCCACGACAATCGACCGCATCCAGTGAATGTGGGAATAGATATGTATGAGGAAGGAGAAGAAGATGCAATTTTGCAACAATGCCGGGCAGAGGCATCAAGAAAAGGTGACCTATCACCTATGCATAGTGGAAAAATAAAGAAGGCACATACAAGAAAAAATAATTGGGACGACAAGGTCAGTGATTTTTTAAATGTTAGGCGACCTCCAATGAGAGTTTTCAAACAAAAGAAGGCTGCCCCAACAACCTCAACGAGGTCCAACCGTTCAAAAAAGAAATGATGATTTTTGAATACTTTTTGAACACGGTTGAGGAAAACAACAAAGAATTACAAATTGAAGATTTTACATGTTTGGAAAAGAAGGGACAGGAACCAAATTGGTACTTCATTCTATTATACCACTTTATTAGTATTCTCATTTGTAATATCATCACAGAGTATGTTATAAACTCTGTGATAATCATTGAATATTTGGTACTCTCCAGTTCTTATTTTTTACATGCGTACTAGTAGGTGAGGCTTTTTCTTGGCCCCAATAGGATTAGTAAGGTAAGGTTTAGCCCGGTTTGTGTTGCCTTGGTCCTGGTCTTTGGGAAAATACCAACACGGCTATGAGATTATATGCCATCGTGAGACTTTGCCGGCAGCTACACCATGAATCCTCTACATGAAGCTGCCGTCATAAGGCAATGTGAGGCGCAGAGGAGTGATTATATAGCCAAGGCATATGGGTAACAAAACCGATGCTATTGTCCACCTTATTTGTACTTTTCTTAATTGTTGTATTTTCTTTTATTTTTTATTAATAAAAAACTAGCCCTGGGCGCTTGCCTAGCGGATTGCCAAAAAAAATGTGTTGCTAATAAATCAGTTAACTTCCAAGTTCCAAACCTCTTTTGTAATATATTACATATAACTGTGCCTTAACTATTTTTTTATGCAAAACCAACAAGGCGAATTTAAATTTAAAAGTGAGTGACATTTAAAAAAAGAATTTTTACCTCCTATAGCAAAGGTTAACACCTTATATATTTTAAATAATACCATTTAAAAAAAATTATATTCTATAGATACCTTTTAAGGTTTATGGCAAAATATTTAATTTTTTTGTTACCTCCTAGCTCTAAGCCACTAAATACGCTATTCAGTTACACTATTTTGTTTCTCTCTCTACTTTGATACATCTCATTCTCTTCCCTCATTCCTTGAAGCACGATGCTCAATCTCAAAATTCCTCTCACCCACACTATTTTCTTTTCATTCCGATCAATTCTTGTACCAAATATTGAATTGTGATTTAAAAGCAAATCAAATCCCTAACCAAAACTAACTGATTTGGGAAAGGGAGTTAACCAACATTTGAAATTTGACAGATTTCACCTTAGCGGAGGCTTTGGATACAGTGGCCGATGGAGCAGCGGTGACGGAACAACGGAAAGTGGACGACCGATATTGAATCTTTTGGGTAGCAGGTAATGAAAAAAGGTGTCGCCTGTTGTACCTTCAAATCTCAAAGGTGTTGCGTGTTGTACCTTCAAACGTTGCTATGGTGGATTCACCAGAAATTAGGGTTTGTTCTTGAACAAAGACGACGGAGTTTGGGGCTGAGCAACTTGATTTTCTGTTAATATATTTCAATGTATTTTCATGTATTTCATTGTATTTTTTTCATTGTAATTCAATGTATCTCGTTGTATTCCACGTATTTCATTGTATTCACTGTCTTTTTTCCCCCATTGTATTTCAATGTATCCCGTTGTATTCTATGTATTTCATTGTATTCACTGTCTCGCTATATGCAATGAATGTATTCATATGTTTTTCTTAATTAATATAATTTATATATTTAGATGTATTATATAATTTCTCTGAAGATTGCTATGTTTTTGGGGTATTTTTCGGTTGAGAATCTTTTTTATAACTGAAAATATAAAATTTTTGTGTTATAATTGAGTTTGTTGAGTTATATTAGGAGTCTATTATGTTAATTGATTTACTTTTCGTTTTAAAAACAGTATAATCCCCTATTTTAGGGTTATGCATTCGAATCGGTTTATCGATAAATCGAATCGATTATTTGTTATCGGTTTATTGATTTCGATTTCGAAATTTTCCTTATCGAGTTATCGAATTATCGATTTCGATTTTGTCCTCTTCGGTTATCGGTGATATACTAAAATTTTTTTTTACCCTTATTCTATAATACATTTTTCTTTACCCTAAGTCCCTAACCCTATTATTTCATCTACCACATTTAAGGAATGATCATATTTAAAGCTCAAGGGAATGAAGTTCAAATTAATGGAAAATAGAATTAGCCATGATGATGTATTTTTATTTTTTTATACCGTTGGAGTGTTGGTGGCATACATTTGATCCCTTACTTTAGTTTCGTTGCATGTGCTTGTTGACATAATTTTTATGTTATAAACGGTGTTCGTCTTATTTTACCTTCTTTTTGTCCATATTAGTTATGCATGTTTATAACAATATACTTTCCGTGGAATCTCGCAAATTTTCTTATTGGTGTAATCGATAACCGAATCGATAAGCCCCAAAAATCGATTAATCGAAAAAATCGAAACCTTATTGAAACGATAGTGATAAGCATATGTACAAATCGATAATCGATAAGTAATTATCGGTAAGGGTCAAAATCGAATCGATAAATCGAATGCACACCCCTAGGCCTATTTCACGCCGTGAATACAGTCAAATACAATAATCTGTCCAGCTATAATCCCATGTTTCACCCCATGAATACACTTGAATACAACAACTAATTAGCTGGACTTCCCTGATTCGCGCTTATTTTTGCTACTGTATTCATGAATACAACATCTTAAATATATCAAATGCATCTTATAGCCACACAAAAGGTATTTATAATCCGTAATATAGCAAATGATATCTATAGATGACTAATTACTACTAAAAGATAGTGCTTTATGAAAATTTCTCTTTAAAAAATACGGAAAAGGTCCAAAAATATCCTTGAACTATTCGAAATAGCTCAAAAATATCCTCCATTTGTTTTTGGTGCCAAAAATATCCCTGCCGTCTATGTTTTGGCCCAAAAATGCCCCTAGACCGTTAGTTTTGCCATTGAAACTGACATGACAGTCCAACTGGGTTAGAATTGCTTACGTGGTCGTCCACCTAAGCAATCCATATGTGAAAATTATTTTTTCGGACAATTTTATTTTTCCAGATTTTTTTAATAAAATATAAAATCAACATTTATTCTGAAAAAAGTAAAAAAAAAAATCGAAAAAATATTTATTTTGGAATTTTTAAATCAACACTTATTCCGAAAAAAGTAAAAAAATTACGAAAAATTATTCTTGATTGGGGTTTATGATTTGATTAAAAAACTCCATTGTTCTCTTCTGTGAATTTATGATTAATTTGTGAATTTCGGAGTTATGTCTTTGAACGCGTTTGAATCCAGTAATAGCGTAGTTATGTCTTGGAACATTATCCCTGTATAATTTCAACCCCATTCTTTAGCTCCAAAAAAAAATTAACACACAACGTTTACAAGAAAAAAAATTAAAACTTTATTTGTACAACAACAAAGACACTGGTTTCTTAATCCCAAACAAGTTGGGGTCGGTTATATGAATTCTCGATATCTATAATCATAAATTCAAAAAGAGAGCAATGGAGTTTTCTAATCAAATCATAAACCCGAATCAAGAATAATTTTTTCGTAAATTTTTTACTTTTTTTTTCGGAATAAGTGTTGATTTTGTATTTTAATTAAAAAATTCCAAAATAAATATTTTTTTTCGAAATTTTTACTTTTCAGAATAAATGTTGATTTTGTATTTTATTAAAAAATTCTGAAAAATAATTAAATTTCCGAAAAAATAATTTTCACATATGGATTGCTTAGCTGGACGATCACGTAAGCAATTCTAACATAGTTGGACTGCCATGTCAGCTTCAATGGCAAAACTAACGGTTTAGGGGCATTTTTGGGCCAAAACATAGACGAAAGCGATATTTTTGGCACAAAAAACAAACGAAGAATATTTTTGAGCTATTTCGAATAGTTCAAGAATATTTTTGGACCTTTTCCATAAAAAATATTAACACAACCCTAAATAGCTATTGGGCGGGGCTTAGCCCCGGCTAACCCTCACTAGTCTAGTAGAGCGTTGTGTTGTGGTCGACTTTATGAACCGTTTAAGCACAACTTGTACTGCACAAGTAATTAAAGAGAGTTGTCGACTTGTCGCTGATATTTAAGGTTTTGTGTTATAACACGCTTTTTACCTATTCCTATGATATATGGTGGTATTCCGGCTAATTTATGCACACTTCCACTATTCAATTTCACCCGAGTACACTTTTACTAGACTTGGTGAGATAGGAGTATATAGGCCATTAATTTATTTTACCTATGTGTATTCTTTATGGGTGGCATTGGGGAACCGTTTAAGATGATGGTTGGCCAAGAATCAAGATATATTTGTCTGCATGCGTAGAACTGTAGATATTTTACGAGGTACCCAATTATCTTCTAGTATACCAAAAACAGAGTGCTGGTTTTACAGAAGAACTGAAAACACAGAGCTTTATCTTCATATGCATTCATGTAACTCTTCTAACTTCTATTCTCCCTGCTAATCTCTTGTGGCGCATTTCATACTTCTGCATTCAATCTTCCACTTACGTAGGCAAATTATCTTTTCTTGAATTTTGAGCTGTACTTTGTTTGTCTTTCATTCTTTGATAGTTTCTTGAGCTCTGCACTAGACAGATGTTAGATATTCTGGATGAGTGCATGTGCTCCATTTGGTAATAAAGATGTGATTTCAACTAAAAAAATAAAATCAAAAAGATAAGGTAAGGCAGCTTGGGATTACATCTTAAGTGTATCAGCTCTCTTATCTTGATTGATATTATTTTAAAATAAATTTACATTTGAAAAAAAAGAAATTAGCTCGAGTAGTCAAGCTAGAGAAGGAAAGTCTTGACGTAATCCAGCCGTGGAAATAGCCTTAAAATGCAGGCTGCATACAATAGGCCCTGGGGTCCCGCCCTTCCCCAGACCACGCTGCTGCGTAGCAGTAACTTAGCACACCGTGCTACCCTTTTAGTAGTCAAGTTAGAGAAATAATGGTTGTAATCATTTGCCTGTTCTATTTTTACTTCATGTGCTGTATGTGTTTGTGAAATGAACTCTTATAATGCAACTTTAGTGTTGAAAAGGGCAGAAACTCTTCTCTCTCACTCTGCCCGACTACAAGAATTTCCATCTTGCAGCAAGACAAAAAATTATTTTTTATGTCGGTGGAGTCCGGACCAGCTTGTATGTACCTGGACTATTCCACTGGGTACCTGCTACCTCCATCAACACGGATACTTGTAGCCATTTTCTTTCCTTTTTCATATTCAGTAAGACCTCTCAATGGCCTATTTGACCAGATTATTTCTTCACGAATCATGCCTATTCTATTAGTAGTCAGATCTTTTTTGCTTGTCAAAAAGACACCTAAAAAATGTGTGGTTAGTTTTGCTTCAAGTACTATAGCCACATGTTTAGGAAATGTTAATTGGATTGTGTCTTGGTAGTGATGCATCAGGAGTGTAGGATACTAAGTAGTTTTTCATCATCTGAGCTATTGTAGGTTGGTCTCCAGATGTCCATTAAATCATATCCTTTTTGAACCAAGAATCAGTAAAGGTGGATTCAGATGGAAAGCAATGGACTCCAGTAATGTCCCCATTGAGAAGTGGAAGCAAGATAGCATTTTCATTGATAGACGTGGCAGATTTAGACACTTTGATCACAAAAAAGTTTCAAGGAAAAGATGTAGGTTGATGTATAATGGCAGTAGTTTCATATCTGTGTTTCTTCCTCCGATGCCAAATTCATGACTATTGTGCAGGTGGTTCTTTAAGGGGTAGAGGATGGAAATATGGATCTGGTTTTGTTG
Organism: Nicotiana sylvestris; assembly: GCF_000393655.2. Classification (NCBI taxonomy): domain Eukaryota; kingdom Viridiplantae; phylum Streptophyta; class Magnoliopsida; order Solanales; family Solanaceae; genus Nicotiana; species Nicotiana sylvestris. Next base: position 64,817,988 of record NC_091058.1, read on the forward strand.
ATGGTATTTTCCCAGTGCTAAGCCCAATTGCTCAGCAGATTCTAACTTTTGTAAAGAAGGAAACAGATCCAGAGAGGATTTGGTCTTCCTTGGATACTCTACGTCCAACCAATGACACTTGGGATGATATCATAAATGTAGCAGTTCAACTTCGGATCAACAAACAATGGGATCTGATCATACTGGTAAAGATCATCTTGTGTCTGTTGCTCCATTTATTCATATTTTGGCTTCGTTCAATTATCCGTGTGTCCATGTATCTTTTCAAGAAGGGGTGTTTGGATTCTGAGCAAAGCTGTTGATATGTGATGTGTCTGATAGTTCTTTTTATGAACAACTCCAAGTTTCACTTGAGAGCCAAAAATTTTGAATTAATTTTCCATGAAGTGAATTATTTTCGACATATGCTGATTAATAAAAGAGTAATGGAATCATTAAGTGACATTTCTCATCCTTGGCATTTTCTCTGTTCTTTGAATTTTCCATTACACTTTAGGCGTAACACCCCTACTAAAATGTGCAAGGCAATCTGACGCTGAAAGACAGTAGAATCACATTGCTAATAATCCTTTTTCAATCTGACGCTGAGAGACAGTAGAATCACATATTGACATTGTTTATAATCCTTTTTCTATTATGTATCTTGTATAAATATCTTCCATAGAATTTCGAGACACCTCGTGTTTGAACAATTAAGCGGAAAAGCATGTATATCTGTAGGCAGGTCATTCTTTTCTAGGAAGTTACTTTAGACTTGGCAAGATACAATACAATCTAAGTCTAACCTGGTTCTAAATAGCCTCCTCATCATTTCTAGTCAAGCCTACGAGATGGAGCCTAATTTAAATGACTAAAAATTTACTAACACCAGAAATAACTTTGCAGGTGTGTGAGTGGATACTGTGTAGGAGTTCCTTTCAGGCTGACGTGATTTGCTATAATTTGCTTATAGAAGCTTATGGGCAAAGTTCACTTGTTAAGAAGGCCGAATCTACTTATCTGGCACTTCTTGAAGCTCGATGTGTCCCGACTGAAGATACTTATGCACTTCTTCTGAAATCTTATTCCAAATGTGGGATGCTAGAGAAGGCTGAAGCTGTCTTCTCCGAGATGCGGAAGAATGGGCTACCTCCAAGTATGTTTTCTTGGTTTTCTAATTGCTATTGTACATACTACAGAATCAAATGGCATCATAATCACAATACTATGCTAGTGAAAACTTATAGCTACTTCCTCTTTCTTCAAATGACAACTCATCCTCCTTGTTTTTTTATTTTTTTTTATTTTTTTTTATCGGACTTTTATGAGTTCCTCAAAAGCAGCACCAATTGGGTGCAAACTATGTACTGTACAAAAACAACAAGCCTATTGCTCTGGAAGAATATCAGTATAACATGTATAAGTTGTATACATACAAATTGCACAAGAAAGCTAAAAGATATGAACAATTATATTCCCAATCACTTGATTGATGGTCACTGTAGTTATTCTTTTTAGCTCAACTTGTAATTTCCTCTGGCATCTCTTAGGTAAAGAAAGAAAGCTTCACACAACCGCCCTCATAAAGGGAAACAGATTATTAAAAAAAAGTTATTTTGATCGGCCTTACATGCAGTCCAAGTAATTTTAAGACTCATCATAATATGATCTTTCAGCCATCTGCAGGTGCTCTTGTATATAATGCTTATATTGATGGGTTAATGAAGGGACGGAATTCACAAAAAGCATTGGTGATCTTCGATAGGATGAAGCGAGAAAGCTGCCAACCATCTACCGATACTTATACAATGCTGATCAACTTATATGGGAAGGTAAAACACTAAAACATTTGACCCTTTTTTCTTCTGGTACTTGAAAAAATTTCCTGGTGGAAATCAAGCTGAATATTTTGATTTATATACCAGTTCTGCAGCTCTAGTTCATTTGCTAATTAAATAGTTCTCAGCTTATGTTGCTCTATCTTTCTGTCCTCGTGTCTCAATTGAATGAATGACTTCTTCATACTATGCAGGAGAATAAGTCCTACATGGCTCTAAAGGTGTTCAATGAGATGAAAACTCAGAAATGTAAGCCTAACATCTGCACCTATACAGCTCTTGTGAATGCATTTGCAAGGGGTGGTCTGTGTGAAAAAGCAGAAGAGGTCTTCGAAGAGCTACAAGAAGCTGGGTTTGAGCCTGACGTTTACACCTATAATGCCTTGATGGAAGCTTACAGGTGAACACCACTAATGTTTTCACTGTTGGACCCTTTTTGACTGAAATAATTTTAAAATAATCACATCAAGCCCATCTTCCATTTCCAGTATAAGCTTTAGGCAATAATAGAAGAGCCGGGCTTGCAATGGCCTACACTATAGTACTCAGTCAAGACTCCCTTCAGAATGCTCGGTCTTAGTGTTGATTAATTGAAACATCAACAGGTAAAATAAGGATTGTCCTCTAATTTCTAGCAAGGGGTTTCATTTAGCTGAATATTAACAAGAACACTTGCTTTTTTCAAACATGTACGTTCTTCTGTATGCAGAGTTATGGTTCCCCTTCCACCAGTTCTTCTCTTAAATATTTGCTTATCCAGAGGAACTGAATTGATGTTTTAGTCTAACAGTCGTGCAGGCTATCCTCAAGGTGCTGCGGAGATCTTTTCTCTCATGCAGCATATGGGCTGTGAACCAGACAGAGCTTCATATAATATTATGGTGGATGCCTATGGAAGAGCTGGTCTTCATGAAGGTATCCTTTCTCTATTTTAAAGAGGTGTTTCTCGCATTTAGTCTAAGCTCTTCTGCAAAACGTAATAATTGCAATGTTAAACGCATATTCATGTAACATCTTGGAATGAGGTAAAATAAAATGGTGTAAAAGAAAAAGAGAAGTTTTCTACATGAAAAATGAAATTGGTGCCAAGTGAAAAGAAAAGTTCTCAATCTGTTTCTGTAGATAACAAGTTTAGTGCCCTTAGTCTTGTTGGATCTATATGCATCTTATGAAAGTTGCTTTTGTTGCTGACTGACGCTATCTTTTCATTCTTCTGAAAAATATATACTATTAGATGCACAAACCGTATTTGATGAGATGAAGCGGCTGGGAATAACTCCTACAATGAAATCTTACATGTTACTCATATCGGCTTACTCAAGAAACAGTAACGTCTCAAAATGTGAAGAAATCGTAAAGCAGATGCAGAAAGAAGGGGTGAAACTAGATACTTATCTTCTTAACAACATGCTTAACTTGTATGGTCGTCTTGGCCAGTTTGCAAAAATGGAAGAACTCTTGACTGTCATCGAAGCTGGACCTTATGTAGCCGATATCAGCACCTACAATATCTTGATCAATGCATATGGACGATCAGGATTTATCGCAAAAATGGAAGAGATTTTCCATTCGCTTGCTGCTAAGAACTTGAAGCCAGATGTGGTTACTTGGACTTCCAGACTTGGAGCATACTCTAAAAAGAAACAGTACCAAAGATGCTTAGAAATATTCGAGGAAATGATCGATGAAGGTTGCTATCCAGATGGTGGAACAGCAAAAGTACTCCTTTCCTCTTGTTCGAGTGAAGATCAGATTGAACAAGTTACAACTGTAATTAGATCAATGCACAAGAATGTGAAGACAGTACAGTGTGTTTGAAATGGCTCATTTAATTTTCATCAATGTCTTCTACAACTACAAGTGAGGATGCCTGTGATTTTGTCAAAATTAGATGTAAATAGTGTTATCCTAGATGCTTAGGGGTCGTCTGGTTGAGAAACAAATTATCCCATGATTAATTATTTCGGGATTAGTTATCCCACCCTCCCATAGGGATAAAAAAACACTACAATTCCAGGATAACTAATTCCGAGATTAGTTATACCATGATTTTATCCCAATCAAATGTGGATAAATTCATCTCATATTTAATCCCGAGACTAATTATCCCTTATCCATCGTACCAAACGAGACCTTAGTTGCTAACTAGTGCTAAGTACCCTATTAGTGCTTATTCTCCTTACAGTTGTACCAAAATTCTTTGGATCCACCTCTAACCAAAAAAGTGAGTCTAATTTAAGATTTGAAGAGCGCGAAATATCACTTTGTTTATTACAAACCTATCAATAGCGCCAAAGATCAAATAGGGTTGCATTCACCTGTTCAACCCGTTTTGGATTAATTAAGTTATTTTACAAAAAAATTTTTATGAACCAAACTATCATTAAATCAAAATAAATTCGATTAAGTTCGATCTATTATTTTAACTCAAATTCTATTAATTAAAAATTTAAAAAGAAAATAGTAAAATGATATTTTAAATAATTCACTCAAATTCTATTAAGTAAAAATAAAAATAAAAAGAACATAACAGACTAAAATGACTACTTTGAGTAGAGGAAACAATTTAACTTTTTTTAAAAAAATTAAAGAGAAAGGATGAGTAGAAGAGGATGATATTCAAGAAAGCTAGAAATGCTTTTGCATTGACAAATTTAGATTTTTCTTCCACTATTCCGAAAGCTTCTTAGTATTGTGAGTGGTCCATGAGTTCTGTCTTTGGCTTCACGAGAGTAATGATATATATATATATATATTTTTTTTTTTTTCTGTGTTTTTTTTTTGTAGGTCAATTGAATAGAGCCTTCTAGAAAAAAAATATTACAATTATTTGCCTATGTTCGTTCTCACATATCTTTTAATTCATCCAATATATTGTTGAAGATATTTAATTGAATTTTGTTATATATATACCAGCTATGTGATTGTTGTGTTTATATAGCATTCCTTAAATGGTATGACTTTTAATATTGATAGCTTATTTTTCTTTTATGTCCTAAATCATATGATGTTTCATTATACATCTACAATTATCATTCATAATACTTCTGAGGCAAAATGTTTAGCTCACTGACGTTGTTGATCCTTGAGGTATCTGATCTCGCCCAACTATGCCTTATAAAAAGGACAAACGGCCGTTATAAATATAATCCGGGTATTTAGCCCAGAGTCGAATCTCACAGGGAATTAACCTACCAATTATTTTTGTCAGACTCACTGAATTCTTCGTAATCAACTTTCCAGATATTTTGAATAACAATTGGTGATATTTTTACTAACTATAACTGAATGAAAGTAAGTAAACTAAAAGCTAACTATGACTGGGTTGTAAACAAATAAGAGAAGGATCTAAGTTTGTAATTTTTCCTATTGATGGAATCCCTTCCTGTTATTGTTTCACATAGAATTGCCTAATCGTCTCTATCGATCATGAGCACTCTTACTACTACCGTAAATCTCTCCCTAGTAATTACGATAATTTACTAGACGCACTCTCCCGAGTTACGCTAGCTGACTTTTATTACAACTCACTTTAGATCGCACCCAAGGTTTCGTTATCTCTAATCCCACCTTTAAACCCTCGGTTATTGATTCCTCATATACTTTGGGAGTGGTGTTGTTCAACAATTACCTAAATATGCACTCTCTCTCATCCTATCAATTAACTACAACAAGAACGTAGTTTAAAAAATAGAGATTAAACTGAGCAAACTATATTAACATAACACGAAGTTCATCCTTCAACATGTTCCATCAAAACCCTAGACTAAATAATTAGCTACTCATAATCATATTCATACTATCAATAGTAAAATTCATCATAATTGATAAATACAAAAGGAAGAAAGGTAGAACTCGATGTCGAATTATCCTCCTTGCCTCTTCTTGCCTTCAACTAAGCTGTAAAAACCTTAATAATATCCCTTTGGGCGAGCTGGATCTCTTATAGGTTAAGTAGAATTACCCCCGAACTTCCAAGTTTACCCCTGAAATTATATGCTCCGAACTGGACTAGCGTGGCCATGCTCGTGCCCGCGCTAATGGCCGCGCATATAGCATAGTATTCTGCCTCGATTTCCTGGGATAGCGCGGTCGTGCTAATGGCCGCGCTTAGCTGGTACAACACTTTATCTCTTCTTTTCTCTCTTCTTTCACATGTACTCAGCTCCGAAGGGCTTCCCTTGCTTTAATTAAGCTCCAAATACTGTCCTAAATCCTCATAAGCGCAACTCGCTGCTGCAAAACATGAAATTCACAATTAGAGCCAATTTATCGTCATTTAACAAGCCTAGAACAATGAAGCATAGTCAAGTTGGGGCATAAACAGTCGCTAAACTACATGAATCTAGCCTATTATCAACATCCCAACACTTAAATCATTGCTAGTCCTCGAGCAATCCACCACACTCTATAAAGGTTCCTTCACTAAGCTTTTTCCCTAACGTGTCACACCAAGAACAAATCATCAAAGTTACGTCTAGTAGTGTACAATCTTGGCCTCAAGAGTTGACTCTCACGTGCCATGAAATATTCATACTTACTCAAATTACTCTATACAAAGGTCAAGACTTACCTTTCCTTCTTGAATCACATGCCCTCACCTCATACAAGAGAGTAGTTCCACAAATAATAATATTAAGAACAATTAGGAACTTAGATAGACAAACTTCGCTCACTCTAAAAAAGAACATTCACATGCTACACATATGCACCATAAGCTTGCTCGTAGTGTACTACTCTACTAATCGAGCCCATTCAGTCTAAGATCAAGTAGGTCTTCATTTGGTTGTAATGTAGGCTAAGGGACATGTAGGATATATTTGGATATAGTGACTAACCTCCCTAAGCACTTTTAATACAATACCATTCACATTCCAAAACCATACTCATGTCAGGCCAAACATTTCACCGCACTTCTATTTATAATACCCCAAACTCCATTAGGTGCAATTGTATCAAATCATCACTTATCAAGTACTACATTTACTCATTCTCTTTTTTTTCTTTTTAAGTGGGGCTTATTCTTTTACTTTTTCAAATACTGTACCTTTTTCTCTATTTTATCGGTTCCATTCAAAAACCAAACCACCACCCCCACACTTTACTTTTGCATATTTCTTAACCATTCAAGTGCTCATGGGAGGTAAAAGGGTTCAAACAGATTGGCCATTCAAATAACTGGATAAGGATTGTAATGTGGTTGCCAAAGAAACAGGCTTATAGGCTCAACAAGGTTAACTACGATGTATCGCATTTAGGTGGGTCTACTTTATATATCTGGCGTAACAAAGAAATACCTATATCACTTTTAAGACTGAATAAAGCCGCTATTTCGCTTTGCAAACACACGGGGCAAGTTTTAGGCATCAAATGCAGAGCATAGAATACAGTACAACTCACACACACATGGCACATGACTCACTCCAGATTGGCTTATCAAGACACTCTTGTTTGAGTACTCAAGTCAGTTACAAACATACAATTTAAGGCACTCTAACAAGAATCAACCACTGAGGCTAAGCGTTACACTCTAGTGTCTACTGTGTTCAGGCGTATCAACGTCAAGGGCTTCTCTTTCTGTTTTAGCTCATAACCCATCAGTACTAACTAAAAATTAGAAACAAAATAAATAAAAACTAACTACACCCGGTTCAAGCAAAACCCTTGGAAAAGAACCATGGCCCAAAGAAAAATCAAGGGGGAGTTACTACACTACCTAAAATAAAAAAAAATCTTTTTGGTATTTTCTTTAGACTTACTTCCCTCAAGAAAACTGTCTAGAAAGTTTGTTATCAGGAAGAGTCCAACATATTTTTGTTTTTTTTTAATATTCTTTTTCCAGATTTTCACGTCGACTTAGACCCTTAAGAACCCCATCGAAAGAGATCCATCATCGGGACAAGTCAACTTACCTAATTTGACTATTACTCAAAACTACCGAAAATAATCAAGAAAAACAAAGAAAACATCAAACAGTCAAGTTGTTACATATACGCACATACATTGAAGTATCCCCCACCCCACACTTAAAAGGAAGACATATCCTCATGGCATATACAATAAAGAACAGTGAGGTAAAGGAACTTCCATAAGTGATCACTCTTGATCGGAGACCGTAGCAGGGTTCAGATTGCATGCACGACCTAGAGCTCTTAGCCAACCCAATATTTTCTTCTCCGATTTTACCTGCTGGGCAGCCACCACATCAATCCGTGTACCTAAGTCAGCGATAGAGGTACGCAATCCAGCCATCTCCTGCTCTAAAGCTGTGAACCGGGTGACCCGAACATGCCCAGATGGTCCTGCAGCCTCTACAATATGCTCATGGGCCGGTGACTTAATAACTAGGGATTATGATGCATTTTACTCTCCTTCTTGCTTAAGTTTTGATTAGAAATGTGTACAAAATAGTCCCAAAGGCTCACATGTTGTACTTGATTGCAGGGTTTGATCAACAAGGTGACAATTTGTTAAAAACTAGCTCAAAAAGGAGTGAAACATGCACAAGTACCAAGACCAAGGCCAAGCTCAGTCAAATAGAGCCAATGCGACCACACACCATTTTGTGCGGTCCGCAAAGACGAAGTTCAGAGAGCAGGCATTTCAGGCAACCAAGCAATGCGGCCGCAAAGGATTTTGTGTGGATTGCATTGATTTCACTGCCCGCAGAGCCCAAGATCAGAGAGTTGCCAATTGGAGGATTATGCCCAATGTGGTCCGCGGTCCATTTTGTGCATACCACAATAGAAGCCACCGCGGCCGCGGTACATTTTGTGCGGTCCGCGGTGGCCAACTTCAGAAAGCACATTATCTCAGCCAAGAGCCTTAGTGTGGCCACACTCGATTTTGTGCGGTCCGTACTATCCCCGCAGGGGTATTTTTGTCCAGAATTTTTAGCCTAGTATAAATAATTTTTTTCCCCATTTTTAGGTCATCAGATAGATTTTGGGATAGAGCTGCGCTCATGAACACTTCTCTTTTACCATTTTGAGTAATTTCAGCTTAGTTTCATCATTGAATCTTCAAGTTTTATCTAGTAATTAATTATTATGGGATTTTCTTCAATTATTTCTTTGTTTTCTTCTATAATCATGAGTAGCTAGACCCATTATCTAGGGTTGTGGCTCAACCCTAGTGTGGATAATTGATGGGTCTTGTGTTTTGATGCTTGATTGTCTATGTATGTTTGATATTTGGGCTAATTTACGGTTTTAATGTTGAATTAGTGGTTGCAAACACTAGTTTATGCCTAGTAGACTTTGGCTCTTCTTGAGAAAGAGAGCCTAAGTCCATGAAATTGGTCCAACAAGGAATTGGGGTGTACTCAAGAGATTGATAGCCCCAATTAAAGGGTTAAATCTAGAGATAGTAATATCTGACTTGAACCTCATTTGCTTGCACAAATTGTCATACCCAATTGGTCTTGAGAAAGTCAATTCGGGCAAAATCACTCAAACTACCGAGAGGTATAGAGTGAGTAGAATCGTGCAATGGTTATATCATACTCCCCAAATGTGACAATCTAGCCTTAAACTCAAGAATCCGTCAATTAGCCACCTAGGAGAAAGTCACTACCCTAGTGCCTTTTATCTATTTGAACAACTCTCAATAGTTTAATCTTAGCTTTACTTAGCTTAATTTAGCATCGTAGTAGCATAAAATTAAAAGTAAAATCAAAACCAACAATGTTTAGAAGTGCAATTAGGAACAATTACACAACACCAATTTAGATAGAAACTCAACTCCAATATCTAGCTCCCTGTGGAAATCGATCCCGACCTTCTCGGGTAAAAGCTACTTCAACCTCTCTTGCTACTTCATAGTAGTACAGGATTGGCCTCGATCACTTCTTGGCGCTGTTACCAGGGAGCTAACGGTTTTGGCTATCTATCTAAATAGTTTTGTGTATTGTTCTTCTTTCCTTCTATGTTACTAATTTGTGTGTGTCACAACTTCAGGTACAAAATGACAACAAACTTAAACAACGCACCTCTTGGAGATCTTCCGTTGGGGGAGGAGGTAGATGACAATGTTGATGATGAGGTCCCTATTGTGCCTCAAGGACAAAGGAGAGGCCGCCAGGCCAATGATAATATTCCAGACCCTCCCTCGCCACCTCCAAGAGTGGCTCCTCGAATGCTTCCCAACCAAGGTTATGCAAGTGCAATTGTCATACCCCGAATCCGGGTGGGCAATTTTTAAATTACCAATGTGATGCTGACATTGCTGGAGCAGTGAAGGTATTTGACGAGCGCTGTCAATCAGAATGCTTACAAACATCTCAAGGGTTTTGTGGATACCTGTTGGGGGAGCAAGCAAACTAATGTGTCTGAGGATGCACTTTCGTTGAGACTTTTCCCATTCTCACTTAGAGGGAAAGTATTGGATTGGCTCGAGCGACTTCCCAACCATTCCATCACTACCTGGGATGAGTTGGCGGACAAGTTCATTGCAAAATTTTTCTCACCGAGGCATATGACAGCATTGAGAGATGAGATCTTGGCTTTCAAGCAAGAGCCCACTGAACCATTGCATGAGATTTGAGAGCACTAAAGAACAATGGTAAAGGAATGCCCCAACAATGATATGACTGAGGCAATGATCCAATTGACTTTCTACCAGGGCATTAACATAACAAACCAGTGCATAGTGAACCAACTTGCTGGGGGCAACTTCATGAAGTTGTCTTATGATGAGGCTTGTGACATTCTTGATGAGATGGCTGACACTTCTTCTGCTTGGAAAAGTAGAGCCAATGTGCCCCAGGATGACCCCACGGTCACTCATTTGCACAAGGAGTTACATGATCATGGGCAGGCTATAGCTGCGTTGACAACTACAATGAACCAACTAGCAAAGGCACAGTTGCAACAAGTTCAAAATCCTCACCAAGTGAATGCTATGGAGGGTGTCAACATGCTAGTCAACAAAAGAAGACAGAGAGGTCAACAGAACCAAGGGAATTCAGAGCAATTTGACAATGATTGTGGTGGATTCCAAGATGATAGTTATGATGGGCAGAATGAAGAGGTACAATACGTGAACAATTATCAAGGCCAAATGGGCAATTCTTCCAGCCAACAACAATGGAGACCCCAAGGTAATTGGGGCAATCAACAACAACAAGGCAATAGTAATTGGGGCAATCAGAACAATCAGAGTAATTGGAATGGTAATAACAACAACAACTGGGGTGGTAACAACAATCAAGGTGGGTGGAACAATATCAATCAAGGAAACCGGGGGCAAGGCTTTCAATGGCCCCCAATGTACCAACAACCGAACAATCTGCCCCCATTTCCATCCCAAGGTCCTAGTTCTTCTAACAATGATATGGGGAGAATTGAAATGATGTTCGAACAGATGATGAAGAAGAATGCGGATTCTGATGCTCAGTTGTCTTCCCACAATACTTCAATTAGAAATTTGGAGGTTCAGTTAGGCCAAATCTCACAGTCCTTGAATACTCGCCCTAAAAGGGCTCTACCAAGTGATACGGCAGTAAACCCGAAGGGTGGAAACAATCATGTTATGGCGGTAACTACAAGAAGTGGAAGAGGCGGTGATGTGCATGCCTCCAAAAAAAAGTAAATTTTGGGTGATGATGTTGAGTTGCAAGAAGATGCAGTTTCGTTGGTGGTTGAAAATGTGATTGATGAGAATATGAATGAAGAAGTAAAGATTGATATTCAAGATGCCGAGGTGGAAACTCAAAATAGCGTGAACCCGTCTAGGGAACACGTAATAGACATGCCGAAGCCAGTTGTGCCTAAAGCCAATGCTCCTTTGCCAAGGCCACCTCCACCTTATCCTCAAAGGCTCATGAAGCAGAAAAATGAGAATCAGTTTAAAAAGTTCATTGACATGATGAAGAGTCTATCCATTAATGTGCCTTTGGTGGAGGCTCTTGAACAAATACCGGGCTATGCTAAATTTATGAAGGACTGAGTGACAAAGAAACAATCCATGGATTGTGAAACTATAAAGATGACCCACCAAGTTAGTGCAATAGTGCATTCAATTGCACCGAAGCTTGAAGATCCCGGTGCTTTCACCATTCCTTGCACCTTTGGGAGTGCCGACTTTGCCAAGGCTCTATGTGATTTGGGGGCAAGTATCAATTTGATGCTTTACCCAATTTTCAAGACTTTGTGTATTGGGAAACCGAGGCTGACTTCCATGAGATTGCAAATGGTGGATAAAACGATGAAGAGACCGTTAGATATTATTGATGATGTGCTTGTCCGGGTGGACAAATTTATCTTGCCAGCTAATTTTGTGATCTTGGATTGTGAGGTGGATTACGAAGTTCCAATCATATTGGGGAGACCTTTCCTTGCTACTGGAAAGGCCTTAGTTGATGTGGAAGCAAGAGAACTCACCTTCCGGGTGAGTGATAAAAAAGTGGTCTTTCATGTGTGCGAGTCAATGAAGTAGCCCAACGGTCCCGAGGTGTGCTCTTTTGTGGACCTTGTCACAGCAGTGATAGTTGATGATACCAGTGCAATGATCAATGTGGAGGACCCTCTAGAGGCCATATTGTTGAATCTTGATGTCAATGAGGATGAAGGCCGAGTGGAGTGTGTTGCACCCCTTTTTCTAGAGCGAAATTGGGTTTATGACATTTGGAGGGACAACTCATTCCTTTTGGGAATTGGGTTTGCGTTTAAAGAGTCGCTACCTAATGATTAGGGTGCATTAGGACACCAAAAGAGTTTGATTTTGAATAACCAGAGAGTAGGGTAAGGGCTTGAAATTATTCCAAGGGGAAGGTGTTAGGCACCCCTCAGAATCCACTAGTGTGGTACCCGGCCAGACAATTATTGTGAATTTGGGGTGCAATTAACATGTAGACAAATAAGGCTCAAATAAGAGGGGTTTTCATATAATGGCTTGCAAACAAACAATGTTTGGAAGAGCAAAGAAAGCTAATTTTTTAAAGAAGGAGTTGAAATGATAAAAGAAATAAAGAAATAAGGGAAAGGGGGTCCTAGGTTTATTAACAATATGGATCACCCCACACAATGCCCGATAATCACTCCTCAATGAGGGGCTATACGTGACATTATCGTGTGGTCATCATATCCATATCTACCCTTCTCACCCCGTTAAGGTATTTAAAGTTCGGATGGGTCTCATTTACTTATTGCATGCTATTACCAGTCCCAATCCTATCAGTCCCAGAGGCATTTAAGACTACTAATCCTAAAAGGGAGGGATATTAGGCTTATTTGTAGTTTCAAAGGAAAAAACTCTAAGACGACATATAAAACACGTATTGCAAATTAAGGAAAGCATATAACAAGCAGAGGCTCAGATATACCTCCTTAAATAAAGAAACACGTAATTAGCATGACTTACACATACTGTTTTAGGTCTAATTTAAAAGGTATTAAAGATGAGTGAGAGGAGATTGTTGAGACAGTTTCAGGTTTTCACATAACTCAGATAAGAAGTCCAAATCAGGCCTGCCTGCTGGTTGTAATTATTAACAGAAGCAGATTCAGTTTATATTTATTACCCTAGGGCTTTCCTAAGTGTTGGACAAGGATCCTATAAGCATGGTATCTACTGGATTCAGAAAGCAATGAAACAGTAAGGCTCGAAATGAACTGTTTGAATGCATACTCATTAAACTTGCTAAGTGAGAGACTCAGATTATTGAAAGAGAGAGTCAAAATTTAAACGAATTGATTACAAGTTCTGCAAACGATAGCAACCATTACTACTAGTTTTATAACTAACACTAAGTGAGGCGAATCAGATTTTTTATTAGAAACTCCTATAGGCATGTTTTCTAGGCGTTACTGATTTTAAGACCTTGTAGACGTAGCATCGAAATGTAGAAGCTTTATAAAGATGATTTTTAAGTGAAGTTTGAATATGCAAAATGCTGGAACATGATTTCTAAGTGAAGTTAAATATGCAGAATCCTATAGACATGATTTCTAAGTGAAGTTAAATATGCAGAATCCTATAGACATGCTTTCTAAGTGAAGTTTGAATATGCAGAATCCTATAGACATGGTTTCTATATGAGGTTGAATATGCAGGAATATAGTAGTCCTATAGTTATGATTTCTACCCTTTGCATACATAGTTACCCATCCTTTTTCACTAACCAGCCCCAAATGCTTATTACAAATTATTACAAACCAGAATAAATAAAATTACATCAGGAAAAGTAAAAAAAGTACAACTAGAGGAAGCCTGATTCTGACTTCCTCTCTGAGTTACATGATAGACCCAACTCAAAGACCATTGATCCAAAGCATTTCTCCAATCTGAGTGTGTCAAAGTTCCCTAAGAGCCTCAATGGGACTCTGGCCAATGCTCACACCCAAATTGCATTATCAAAATGGGGATAAGTGCAGTGTGGAAGGGCCAGCCCTCAAGTGTCCAAGTTCAGAGGGAGCTCAAGGGGTCCCAAGGCAAGGCTCACAAGAGGGGGGGGGGGAAACTTAAAGTCTAAGAGAGAGTGCAAGTGAGGAACAGAGTTCTAAAGGGGTGTAGGAGAGGGAAACAACTACAAACAAGTACACAAAAAGGGTTTAGGGGAATAGGGAAATTGCAAAGAGTCCATGTGCTTAGACATTTAGCTAATTCTGGGCATGCACAACAATAGAGAGTGATGTTATGCTTGCAAATCAACAAGAATACACAACATATGATAGTGACATGGAGGTTATGATTCTAGGGGGATCAAGTTTGAGCCATAGACAATAATACTTAATACTGTCATGCCTCAAACAAACCATTAACATCAAACACATTAGGGTAGGGGGTTTTGGATTCATAATAGGAAGGAAATTACAGCATGCTAAAGTAAATTCCGAACTAAACATAAGCAATAGACAGACATGCAAGTGAAGGTATTAAATAAACAGATTGTTGTGGTTGCTGAAATCCTTAATTAGGACATACCAGTTTCAAAGGAGCGAAATACAACAGCAGCAGTACTTAAAAGAAAACAGGCCACAGTACAAGTAACAAGAGAGAGTGCTTTTTGAATGTGAGTGTGAGTTCAGAAAACTAAGAGTGTTTGTGTCAATGAAAGAGCATGGTATTTATAGTTTGAAAACATGCAGAGAATAAGGCAAGAAAATAACCATGTACCAATTAAAATCAATCAGTACAAGAACTTCCTTTAATTAAGGAGTTCAAACTTAAACAGTAATGAACATAAATCATTTAAGGAAAGAGATCAAATAAGAATCTTGTGCAAAGTAGACAATTAGGAGTAAATACATAGGATTTTAATTAAGGGAAGGATCTTTGAAATACACGGTTAAACAAATAAGGTAAGAATCAATCAGTACATAGTAAATTAAGGAGTCAGAGATTCAAAATTACTGGTTCATGAATAAACCAAGTCAGAAAGGCTAAGGAAAGTTTTCAAATCAAACCAAGAAACAGGGAAATTAGTAAAACAAGGAAAGAATCAATCAGACTTACACAAGGAGGTCTGAAATCAGTCAAAAATTGAAAGTCATTTTAGAGGGAAAGATCAGCATATATAAAGAGCACACAAGTATTAGGCATGCAAGGCTGAATTTAGGACAAAGAAAAGTGTCATGCAATTGCAAAATCAGTAAGTAGTGGACTATAGGAACATGATAGTCACATAGGTCAGTTTCAGTAACTCAGTAATGGAGAAGGGAGAGAGTATCAAATAGCACGCAGAGGGTCCAGTAGAAAAACCTTAGAAGAGTTTAGTAGGGATTCAGAAGCATATAAAGAAATAAAAGATTTTGAAATTTAGTCGAGCAACAGATGAAACAACTTCAGAAACTCAAATAGGTCCAAAGCAATTAGAGTTTTGAAACCAAACAAGTTCGGAGATGAGGAACAAACAAATCATATAGCAAATAATATCAGAACTCGAATGAACCCCAAATCTTAGGGTTTTTTCCATCAATCGAGTATAGAGGTGAAAGACAAGAGAATCAAGCAAAAATATCAACAAAGAAAATAAAATCAGAAACCCTAAGAAAGAACTTAGACTTTAACATAAAGAAACACAGTAGAAGAATCAACATAAGAAACATAGTAGAAGAGTAACACAAGAAACATAGTAGAACATGCTAAAGATTAGAGAGACTTCTAAATATCTTGCCAAAACCCTAAATCGGAAAAGATAAAGGTTTTGAAAGTAGAGTTTTGAAAGAAACTTTGAGAAAACGTTTGAAAGTTTAGGGAAAACACGGATCTAGAACAGATCTAAAAAAATCAGAAGAACCTCAAAAGTTAGGGTTTTAGAAGAACCCTGATGGTAAAAAAGGCTTGGAAAGTCATTGATCTAAGTAGGAGAAGTTGAGATCAGGCTCGAATAGCCATGGCTGGCCGGAGCAAAGTCGCAGACGGCCATAGAACTCGAATCGAACAAAGTCTGGGCCAAGATTCTTCAGGGTCAGGCCTTGAAACTATAGTAACCAGGCATGTAAGAGTTATAAGAGGCCGGTATAGGACTTCAATGGCCTTGGAAGCCATGGATTCCGGCGATTTTAGGGTGGAAGTAGAGGGAGACGGCTAGGGTTTGAGGGGAACTTGAGAGAGAACTAAGAGAAAGGGGGGATTCAAGGGCGGGTACAGAAGGGAAATGATTAGGTTTAGGGGTTAGGTCGGTTTAAAAAAGGAAGGGCTTAAGGGTGGCCGTTGATCATTTTGATCAACGGCCTAGATTGAAGGGGAATCCGGGCGGGTTATTTTAAAGGGTGGTGGGTCGGGTAGATTTAGGATTTGGGCTGGGTAATTGGATTTGAAATTGGGTTTAATTGGGCTGTCAAATCTGGCTAAAATTGAAATGCGAATGGGCTAACATTTAAATAGCCATTTTTTCCTTTATTTATTTTATAAAAAATAGTAAAATAATTTTTGAAAATAAATTAAAGGTACTAAAATGATTAATAGTACATAATTATCAAATTAAAAATAATGGAGTCGATTTTATAAATATAATTACAATTAAATCTTGAAAGAGGCCAATATTGCAATTATATGCAATTTAGCTTTAAAAATACTAAATAAATTTGTAAAAATATGAAAATATTATGCTACTATATTTTAGTATAAATATGAGAATCCAATAAATGAATCACCCAAAATGATAATTTTGGGGATAATTACTGGGTTTTTCTTGATAAAATAGGGCAATAAATTGATTTAAAAATCTTTAAAAATTAAGAGAAAAATAAGAAAACCTTGGTACGTACTTATATATGCACATACATGCTGTTTTGAGAGTATATTGCATATTAAAAATATACAGGGAAAAATTAGGTATCAACAACTGATCTTCTTTACCCGGGAAGGATAAAAGAGTTGTCGGGTAAAGATATGATGGCCAATTTTGACCGAACGAAATGTTTCGAGGAGACTTAGGCCATATTTTGGTTTTTGATCTACCTACATATCCCTGATTTTACAGGAATCAGGCCGTATGTAGTTCGGTATCCGTCGGCGGAATTGCCGATGGAGACTTTTCAAGAACGGACGCAATACTCAGGTTGGGGTGAATGGTTTGAAACCTGACAGGGCTACAAGAACTGGAGCGGGATCGCTCCTGATGAGACGGCCATTGCTCGCTGGTTTACCTGCAAGTAAGAGATACAAACATATATTGTGCGTAAATTTAAACATGATGCAAATTCCCATTGGACCATGAAAGTTATCTTTGGACGGTTAGGATGACGTCCTTAGACCATGACGTCCTGGGCCATGATGCGTATAATAAAGGATTCGCAGGCCATGAAATGATGCTCTCGGGCTATGAGAATGATGCCTCCGAACTATGATGCCTTTAAATAATGATATGCAAAAGATAAAAGGGGTCCTCAGGCCATGAAATGGTGTTCTCGGGCTATGAGAATTGTGCCTCCGAACAATGATGCCTTCGGATAATTTAGCGATCTTTTAGCCCATGAGATGTAGTGTCTGGCGATCTTTCATCCTATGCAATATAGTAGGTAGCGATCTTTCAGCCAATGCAAATGTAAATAAGGTGGCGATCTTTCAGCCGTGCACATGTAAATAAGGTGGCGATCTTTCAGCCGATGCAAACGTAAATAAGGTGGCGATCTTTCAGCCAATGCAAATGTAAATAAGGTGGCGATCTTTTAGCTGATGCAAATTAAATAAAGTGGCGATCTTTCAGCCGATGTGGATGTAAATAAGGTGGCGATCTTTCAGCCAATGCAAATGGAGGTAGAGCTTAACCTCGGAAGGCAGAATGGTAGCCTTATGCAATGCAGAAATGCAGATGGAGGTAGAGCTTAACCTCAGAAGGCAGAATGGTAGCCTTATGCAATGCAAGAAATGCAGATGGAAGTAAAGCTTAACCTCGAAAGGCAGAATGGTAGCCTTATGCAATGCAAGAATGCATATGGAGATAGAGCTTAGTCTCGGAAGGCAGAATGGTAGCCTTATGCAATGTAAGAATGTAGATGGAGACAGAGCTTAGTCTTGGAAGGCAGAATGGTAGCCTTATACAATGCAAGAAATACGGATGGAGGTAGAGCTTAACCTTGGAAGGCATAATGGTAGCCTTATGCAATGCAAAAATGTAGATGGAGGTAGAGCTTAACCTCGAAAGGCAGAATGATAGCCTTATGCAAGAAGTAAAAGGACAAATGATAATAGAATTTTCTTAGCTGATAGCGGATGGTGATATTGCGACTGCTAAGGATACTGTATCTGTGGGGGACACTGCGTGCGGATAGCAGCTGTGAGTAAGTGCAACGGCTCTAAGAGTTACATTTCTGAGCAATGTGAGTCTCATAAGTGTATAGTATATTTGATGATTTTGCAACTCAAGTGCCTGCATCCAAAGAAAAATCGTCAGTTTTGTAAAGGGGGGGAGGTTAGTCCGTATCCCCACTGGCTCTGCTTGACCTGCTTGGCTTTGATCTGGTGATACTGCACGTATCATTGGGGTAGCGTTGCTAAACAAGACAATTTTGGCAATAAACATGCATGATTTAGTAAAGGAATACATAAATACATAATTAAGAATAGTTTTATTTAGATGAACCAACGACTGCGACGTGGTTCAAGACATTGCAACTCTTCTTGTTATGGAATTTTGAGGGTCCTCCTCAAAATTCTACCCCAGTTTAATGGATTGATATTTTCGACTGCTGCTAGCGATGATTGGCTAAAATTAACTTCGGAATTTTGAGGGCCCTCCTCAAAATTATGCCCCAGTTTCCAATTGCGAGGGAAATAAAAGTTTTATTGAATTGTGACCGAACCCATGGGGCTGCCTACATATCCCCTCTTAAAAGGGAATCGGGTCAGGCATAGTTCAAATTACATCATATGAGGAAAGCATAAAGATTACACATAGTAACACTTGACTACATCTGAATTGATCGACTTCAGCCAGACTTCTCCGTCCATTTTTGCGAGTATGAGGGCTCCTTCTGTCAGAACCCGATGAACCATGTATGGACCCTGCCAGTTGGGAGAGAATTTCCCCTTGGCTTCATCTTGATGCAGAAATTTTTTCTTTAAACTAGTTGCCCCGGTGTGAACTATCTCAGCTTGACTCTTTTGTTGAAGGCTCTGGATATTCTGTTTTGATAAAGTTGACCATGGCAAACTACATTCATTCTCTTTCCATCTATAAGAGCTAGTTGCTCGTAACGACTCTTCACCCACTCTGCATCATCGAGCTCAGCTTCCTGTATGATCCTTAGGGAGGGAATTTCCACTTCGGCGGGAATGACTGTCTCTGTACTATAACCAGCATATAGGGGGTTGCCCTAGTTGATGTGCGGACTGTGGTGCGATATCCCAGTAAAGCAAATGTATTGTTTATGCTTCTCTATCATTTTCCTTAATATCTTCTTGATATTCTTATTGGCGGCTTCTACTACTCCGTTCATTTGAGGTCTGACGGCTGTAGAATTCTTGTGTCTGATTTTGAAGGTTTCACACATGGCTTTCATCAAGTCACTATTGAGGTTGGAACTATTATCAGTGATGATTGACTCTGGAATCCCGAGTCGACAAACGATGTGGTCGCAAACAAAGTCTGCCATGACTTTCTTAGTTACTGCTCTGTAAGATGCTGCCTCAACCCATTTGGTAAAATAGTCAATTGCTACTAGGATAAACATGTGCTTGTTGGAAGCGGCAGGTTTGATTGGTCCGATAACATTCATTCCCCAAGCGGCGAAGGGCCATGGTGAGCTCGTTGCATTAAGCTCATTTGGAGGTACCTTTATCATGTCTGCATGTATTTGGCAGCGGTGGCATTACCAGACATACTGGATGTAGTCCATTTCCATAGTCATCCAAAAGTAACCAGCTCAGAGTATCATCTTTGCTACGACGAAGCCATTCATATAGGACCGCAGGTCCCTGCATGAATTTCCTCTAGTAGCCTGGATGCTTCCTTTGCATCGACATACCTTAGTAACCCCAAATCAGGAGTCCTCCTATACAAGATCCCTCCGTTGTGAAAGAAATTGTTGGACAACCTCCGAAGGGTGCATTTCTGAGTAGGATTTGCAAGTTCTGGGTATTCTCCTTTTGTCAAATATTCCTTAATATCATGAAACCAAGGTTTTCCGTCTGCTTCTTCCTCAACATGAGCACAATAAGCTGGATGATCATGGATCTTTACCGGAATAGGATCAATGAAGTTCTTGTCTGAATGTTGTATCATGGATGATAGGGTAGCCAATGCATCGGCGAATTCATTCTGGACCCTGGGAACATGTTGGAATTCTGTCTTTATGAACTTCTTTCTCAATTCCTATACATAATGCCGATACGGGAGTATCTTGGAGTTCTTGGTTGCCCATTCTTCTCGGACCTGATGTATAAGTAGGTCTGAATCTCCGATCACTAGGAATGTTCATGTCAATAGCCATTTTGATCCCTAAGATGCAGGCTTCATACTCGTCCATATTGTTGGTGCACAGGAACCTGAGTTTGGCAGACACCAAATAATACTGATCGGTTTCTGATACCAGGACTGCTCCTATGCCAACTCCTTTGAAATTTGCTGCTCCATCAAAAAATAATCTCCAACCATCATAGGATTCCGCAATGTCTTTTCCTATGAATGACACCTTTTCATCAGGAAAATATGTTTTCAGGGGTTCATATTCTCCATCTACGGGATTTTCAGCAAGGTGATCTGCCAATGCCTGACCCTTGATTGCTTTCTAAGTCACGTAGACAATGCCGAATTCACTCAACAGGATTTTCCACTTGGCTATCTTGCCAGTTTGGCGGTGGCAATTCTTGAATAGCTTTGACCTTTGATGGATATAGTTCTATTTCCTGGCGACTCACAATAAACCCAAGTAGTTTTCCGGCACGAACCCCAAATGCATACTTTGTGGGATTCAGTTTCAGGTTGTACCTCCGTAATCTATTGAAGAACTTCCTCAAATCTTCCATGTGTTTAGTGGCTTTCTTGGACTTGATAATAACATCATCTATGTATACCTCTATCTCCTTGTGTATCATATCATGGAAAATGGTAGTCATGGCCCTCATGTAGGTGGCCCCTGCATTCTTCAGGCCGAACGTCATCATCTTGTAACAATGCGGCGTAATGAAGGCTGTTTTTTCAGCATCTTCTTCATCCATCCAGATCTGATGATACCCAACAAAACAATCCACAAATGACTGCAATTCATGCTTGGCGAAATTATCGATCAAGATGTGTATGTTTGGCAAGGGGAAGTTGTCTTTCGGACTGGCCCGATTGAGATCCCGGTAGTCGACACAGACTCTGACCTTTCCATCCTTCTTTGGTATTGGCACAATGTTGGCTAACCATGTTAGGTATTCTACTACCCTGAGAACCCTGGCTTTGACTTGCTTAGTGACTTCTTCCTTGATTTTCAGACTCATGTCATGCTTAAACTTTTTGAGCTTTTGCTTTATCAGCGGACATGTTGTATCGGTTGGCAGTTTATGAGCCACAATAGATGTACTCAGACCAGTCATGTCATTATATGATCAAGCGAATATGTCTTCATATTCCCTTTGAAATTCTGTGTATTCCTTCTTTTCTGCTGGCAATAAGTGGACACTGATTCTTGTTTCTTTGACGTTCTCTGCATCTCCCAGGTTAACAATCTTGGTCTTGCCAGATTGGACTTAGGCCTGTTCTCAAAATTCTCAACTTCCTTAACAACCTCTTCTGGTATTTCATCTTTCTCTAAATCTGTGTCTGTTTGTTGCGTTGTCTCATTGCATGACACAGTCATTGGTTTATCAAGATAAGTAATAGTAATGTTGTATAAGTAAAGTAATGAGATAAAACAATAGTAATAAGTATTGATTCATAAGAAAAGTCAGAATGCTTTGATAAATTGCATAATTGTTTTGAACATTGAAGATCTTATTGTGGGAATTAAAAACATGCGAGAGAAAAAATAACAATCTTTTAGTAAATCAAAACAATGCTTGTTTTAGCCTTGCTACCCCGAGGCTCGTCGGGCTCTGGTTGTCCTGATGGTCTAGTTATTGAGGAGGGCCCCTCTGCTTACGGCTTGTATAGAAGGTCCTTCCTCCCCCTCCTCCTCGAGAATGACACAACAGTCCATATCACGTCTTCTAAGAACAAATTCTTCACCGCTGCCAATGCTTCCTCTTCCTCTAGCCCATAAATAATATCAGCCAGTTGGAAAGTCCGCTCCAAATGTGGTATAGGCTGCTCCAGCGGATAGTAAGGACCACTCCATGGTGGCGACCAGCTGTTGAATTCCTCCCAGGTGTACTCATATCCCAAACCGAAAGTGGTGCCATGTTTCTTGAGTTTTATAGGCTTAGTGATTCCTTGGAAATTCTTGCCGAGCTCTTTGCCATGTTTATACCCATACCAATCCAGTATACTCTCGATCTTGTTATCCCACCATTTATCTTTGTCAACAGTATTCACTCGTTCAATGTGATGGTAAGTCTCTCCACCTAGCTTCTTTCTCCCTTCGATTGATGGAATGGTTTGGCGACTGTATATGGGGTTGCTACCGTCACCGTGAATGATCACTTCCTGGTGGTTCCATTCAAACTTTACTGCCTGATGTAGTGTTGATGCTACAGCCCCAGCGGCATGGATCCATGGCCGTCCCAACGGTAGATTGTAATATGCCGGCACGTCTATCACTTTGTAATCGACATCGAACCAAGTTGGCCCCATTTGCAAACACATCCTAATTTCCCCAATAGTGGACCTCTGGGAACCGTCAAAGGCTTTCACGTTGATGGCTCCATCCTTTATCTCATGCAGTCCCTTACCCAACTTCTTGAGCATTGCCAGCGGACAAATGTTGAGGCTAGAACCCCCATCAATCAGGATCTTGGTGATAAAGTAATCCTCGTATTGCACAGTGATGTGCAGTGCTTGTTGTGCTATAACCCTTCAAGCGGTAGCTCATCCTCATGAAAAGTAAATTTATGACTCTCCAATACCTATCCGACCATGTTAGCCATTTCTCTATCAGTAATGTTGCTTGGCACGTATGCTTCACTTAGCACCCTCAACAAAGCATTCTTGTGTGCCTCAGAATTTTGTAGCAAAGCAAGTATGGAGATTTGCGCCGGTGTTTTGTTCAACTGGTCGATGACTGAGTATTCTTTGGCCTGTATCTTTCTCCAAAGATCGTTTGGACCTATCTCAATGATGGGTGACCGATTGGAGGCCTACTTGCTTGACTCAGCTAGGTGTTTCGGGGTATAGACCCTGCCGGTCCTCGTCATACCCTGTGCGGCAACAGTTTCCTCGAACCTAACCATGCTCTTCCTCCTTGCCTCAACTGTATAGTCCCATGGTATAGAATGGTGTTACGATCGACATCGCCACTGGGATCGACGTGTACATCTTCACTCCGAACGGAGCATGTGCTTTGGGAGGTAAACTGCAACTTCAAATGGTGGAGGTGTATTTGTTGGAGTCACAAATTTGACTTCAATTGGTGTTGGTGTCTTTGTAGTTGCTTCGAACTCAAGTGGCACAGACATGTTTACCTCAACGTCCCTAGATGGCTGAATTTGGACTATGATTGGATTAACAGTAACTATTGGTTTATTTGGATCATCACCTTCTGTGATCAACCCAATCGACACCTCGGGATCCCAATCATCCTCTATTTCGATCATGTGAACGCCTCCACCCTTATAGTCTGGCAGAGGGTTATTGCGGACATTTGGAGCAGGTTCCTTTGCCACAATAATTTTGTTGTCAATTAGAGCCTGGATCTCGTCTTTCAGAGAATGACATTCGTCGATGGTGTATGCACATGATTTGTTTGGATTGACCCATTGAGAAGGGTTCTCATGGGTTATGGCAGGGATAAGGGTGACATAACCAGCGGCTTTGAGTCTCTCATATAACTGGTCAATGGGTTTGGCAATGGCTGTATACTATTTAGGAGGTCTGCGTTCAAAATTTGGTCGAGGTCTAGGAAAGTTTTGGCGTGTAGGGGGTGATTGATAGTGGGATGGTTGAGCATTGTAGGCTTGGTAAATAGGTGTGGGTTGGGAGTATCTAGGTGAAGTAGGTTGATATGTGGGAGCTGGAGGTGATTGATAAGTGGGTGGTGGAGTTTGGTAAGAGGGTGAGGGTGCTTGGTAATTTGGTGTAGGCTAATATGTGAGTGGAAGCATCGGATAGGTTTGGTATTTGATGGGAGATTTGGTTCTCTGTGAAACCATTACGGCCCCTACGTCCCTTTTCTTGGACGCACCACCAGACTGTAAGGCCTTGTTTGTGGCTTGCAAGGCCTCAAAGTTCGTAACCATACCACTTTTGATGCCCTCTTTGATCCTTTCTCCTAGCTTGATAATGTCAAAAAATGTGTGGCTCTCAATCAATATCAGCCTTTCATAATACTGCGGGTCCTGAGCCCGAACAAAGAATTTGTTCATTTGTTCTTCTTCTAAAGCAGGTCTGACTTTAGCAGCTTCAGATCTCCAGCGAGTAGCATACTCGCGGAATGTTTCTGTGGGCTTCTTCTTTAGGTTCTGAATGTAGAACACATCTGGCGCATTTTCTGTGTTGAACTTGAACCTGTCCATGAAATCGGACGCCATACTCACCCAGTTTGACCATTTCTTCGGGTCTTGGCTAATGTACCAAGACAGAGCATCTCCTTTCAGACTCCTCATGAAAAGCTTCATACAGATCCTTTCGTCTTCCCCTACTCCGACTAACTTGTCACAGTATGTTCTCAAATGGACCCTTGGATCACCTGTACCGTCAAACATCTCGAACTTCGGAGGTTTGTACCCCTCCGTCAGCTCAACATCTGGTTGTATGCAAAGATCTTCATAGTTTAAACCCTTAATTCCCTTGCTTTCTTCGATGCCTTGAATTCGGATAGTCAGTTTCTTAAGTTCTTTAGCCAGGTTCCTGATGAGCGAGTCTTTATCATCAGACTCGGGTGTGCTTGAGATGTGTTGGGTGGAGTGTGGCATGGTCCCCACATAGATGGGGGTGTTGTGATGGGTGTGAAAGTGGTCATTTGTGGAGTTCAAGGGTTCTGGGATGAGCAACAAAGTATTGTTAGAAGTATGGCAGGTGTCGCAGTGGTGGTGAGGAGCGGGATAGTTTTGTGGCTTTGGGATATTTTGTGGAGGTGTGGGGTTCTGAGCATTTGGGAAATTAACATCGGGAGTGGTGAGGGAAAATGACAGATTCTCCAGATTCCGAACCTGATCAAGTTCTTCTTGGAATTTCAGCAGCTTTTGTTCAAGTTGGGATGCACTTTCCTTAGGAAATAGAGTACCATGACCATGAGCGACCTCTACCTGTTCAGTTGAGTTCTCCTTTCTGGCGTTGTTCACATCTTCCATCTTTCCTTTGTTCTTGTTTTTGACAGGACTAAGAGGAGGAGTGGGTGGAGGGCCCCTGGATCTCGTGGAATAAGATGATATTGCCAGAGTGCACGAACTAACCTTTTGGGAAGGGGAATAAATAAACAAAAAGTAAAAATAAAAAGGTAACAAGTTAGTGAGGATTATAAGAAAATGTTGCAATATTTAAACACATAGTGCAAGAATGTAAATCGTGTCCTATTTGGGAACCTCTTTGTGCCCGAGGTAGGCCTAGAGACAAGTTGATTTGGAGAACTTAGAATGCTAAATGCCTTATTTTATTGATAAAAAGTAGACGAATCCCAAATCGACACTAAATAACAGGAAATAAAATATCACTAGTGGTCGTTGACCTTATTACATTCATAAAATGAAAAAGTAAATTCCTATCTACTTGATCCCAGAAGGACCTTCCCCAGACTCGGCAACTTTGGCTCCGTCGAACAACTTTCCCAACTCGCGAAGTCCCAGCAATAGGTAGGCTCTGGCTAGATGTCCGCCCTAATTTCCCTCAGCATTCTGGCAATCCTCGATTCTTTTGAGAAATTTCCTTTCCAGCTCTACTATGCCCCGCTCCAAGTACCCCAGTCGCTTGTTGGCACTAACAGCCATGTCTTTCCACTCCTCGATCAGTTTTTGATTGGCTTCTTGTATCTCATGGTGCTCGCTTTCACATTCCCGGATCCTCTTGCACAGTTGGTTGTATTTGCCCTGCGCTTTGGCCCTTTCATCTATGATCCTGTGGCCCCTAGCAAGTCCTGGCTGGCCCAGACCATCGTGATTAGATCCTAACCAGCCTGAATAGTAGGGAGCGCAACCAACATGGTATCTGTCTGGCTCGATAGTATCTCTTCCCATGATGATCTTGCAATGCCACATATGTTGAGCTTGGCACTTATAAGGACTGTCATCATCTTGGAAGTCAGCTCGGAAGTGACTCATCTTGTCGACCCTTGGTATAACCTGCTTCCTACCAGCCTGTCTCATAACTTGGAGAGGGACATAAGGGTAGGTTCCTCTCAGACCGATTAATATAAAAAACGGCGTATCCCTGGATCGGGCGATGAACTCCTTAGTAAGGAGCCATTCGAACATCCATTGTACCTGGTCCTCGGTAAGGTTATCAAATAACTCTACCCATCCTCTGGTATTTTCTGGATGGGCGAACATGTTGGGCATATAGTTCGTTCGCTTCGGATGATGGAAAGTGATATGATCATCCCAGTCTCTTCGCAGAATTTCCTGTCAGTATTCACCCCTTTGGAGATGCTCCGTGAGCGAGAGCTGAAGTAGCAAATTGCAGCCCTCGAAGTGTTTGGCTCCTTGTTGACATTTCTCCAAGGCTCAGTATATCTCCACAATAATCATGGGCACAATGCTGAAAGGTTGCCCACCAATGCCCTCCATCAGAGTTTTAGTTACCATAGCCAGCCTGGTATGGATCCTTGCTTTCTTTATTGGAAACACTATCATCCCCAGGAAACAAAACATAAATACAAAGACCCTTCGATGAATATGCCCTAATGATGTGATGGCAAATTCGTCAGGATAGGTATGATAGGACTTGCTGTGACCGACCTCTCCTACAAATAGTCGAAAGGGATATAAGATTCTTTTAGACATGTCAGCTCTAGATTCTTCTTCAGACCCATCATTTTGAGAAAATCCCTGTCCTTGCGGTTCTCAGGCATTAACAATCCCGATGTTTCCCATGGTATACCGGCTAATCCTCCTATTTCTTCTAGTAATGGTGTCATTTTAATGTCCCCGAAGTGAAACACGGACCTCTCACAATCCCAGTATAAAGTGGCAGCTTCTATGATCTTGTTGTCGGGTTGGATTTCCAGGAGAGAAGGTAGGTTGCCCAGATATTTACGGACAAGGGTTTGATTACTAGAGTGAAGATCCTCCCACCTGCTTAGCAGTTTTGGGTGGATATTAGGCTCTTACCCCCACCAGACTTAACTATTTAATATCAACAATTAGCATAAACACATCTAGTTCTCCAAATAAATGCACAGAACGTGACGATGTCCGTTTTGGTTTTAGGGAAACCCAGTGGAATTTGGACAAGGCTATCTTAAAGAGTCATTATGCGGACAACATAACTAACTCGGCTAGGTTTTACCATGATGCATGCACAGTTAAACAGAGTAAGGTTTCTATGGGATTTTAGACTGGTACCCTTGAGCGGACAACTCAAGGGAGAAAGACACAGAACTGTCGACTACACTGTTGATCGATTGGTTTTACCGCAAATATGCCTTTGCCGAATTTAGGGGGTGATAATATCGGAAGAGCTCAACCACTCATTATAAGCGTTGCTATGGTATTTTGTTTGGCATGAGTGGAATATGATGTTGAGCATGATTATGCAATAATTAAAGCAGGTTGTCACGTATTTGCACATTAGGAAAGCAGTAAATACAACAATTTTTCATAATTTAAAGCGGTAGTAAAGGAAATCAGTAAAGGAAAGTAATAAAGGAAAGAAACAAAAAGACATGTCAGTTTTGCAATCGAAAAGAAAATTGAATGCTTGAAAGAAATAAACAGATAATTGCGCATAAAGAAGCATAAATTTACAATACTAGTCTGAAATGGTAAAAGCCTAAAAATCCCCACCAGAGTCTCCATGCTATCGCGCCCCCTTTTTCTAGAGCGAAATCGGGTTTATGACATTTGGAGGGACAACTCATTCCTTTTGGGAATTGGGTTTGCATTTGAAGAGTCGCCACTTAATGATTAGGGTGCATTAGGACACCAAAAGAGTTTGATTTTGAATAACCAGAGATTAGGGTAAGGGCTTGAAATTATTCCAAGGGGAAGGTGTTAGACACCCCTCAGAATCCACTAGTGTGGTTCCCGGCCAGACAATTATTGTGAATTTGGGGTGCAATTAACATGTAGACAAATAAGGCTCAAATAAGAGGGGGTTTCATATAATGGTTTGCAAACAAAAAGAGTTTGGAAGAGCAAAGAAAGCTGATTTTTTAAAGAAGGAGTTGAAATGATAAAAGAAATAAAGAAATAAGGGAAAGGGGGTCCTAGGTTTATTAACAATATGGATCACCCCACACAATGCTCGTTAATCACTCCTCAATGAGGGCTACATGTGACATTATCGCGTGGTCATCATATCCATATCTACCCTTCCCACCCTATTAAGGTATTTAAAGTGCGGATTGGTCTCAATTACTTATTGCATGCTATTACTCATCCCAATCCTATAAGTCACGGAGGAATTTAGGACTACTAATCCTAAAAGGGAGGGATATTAGGCTTATTTGTAGTTTCAAAGGAAAAAACTCTAAGGCGCCATACAAAACACGTATTGCAAATTGGGGAAAGCATATAACAAGCAGAGGCTCAGATATACCTCCTTAAACAAAGAAACACGTAATTAGCATGACTTACACATACTGTTTTAGGTCTAATTTAAAAGGTATTAAAGACGAGTGAGAGGAAATTGTTGAGATAGTTTCAGCTTATCACATAACTCATATAAGAAGTCTGAATCAGGCCTGCCTGCTGGTTGTAATTATTAACAGAAGCAGATTCATTTTATATTTATTACCCTAGGACTTTCCTAAGTGTTGGACAAGAATCCTATAAGCATGGTATCTACTGGATTCAGAAAGCAATGAAACAATAAGGCTTGAAATGAACTGTTTGAATGCATACTCGTTAAACTTGCTAAGTGAGGGACTCAGATTATGAAAGAGAGAGGTAGAATTTAAACGAATTGATTACAAGTTCTGCAAACGATAGCAACCATTACTACTAGTTTTATATCTAACACTGAGTGAGGCGAATCAGATTTTTTATTAGAAACTCCTATAGGCATGCTTTCTAGGCGTTGCTGATTTTAAGACCTTGTAGACGTAGCGTCGAAATGCAGAAGCCTTACAGACATGATTTCTAAGTGAAGTTTGAATATGCAAAATGCTGTAGACATGATTTCTAAGTGAAGTTAAATATGCAGAATCCTATAGACATGATATCTAAGTGAAGTTAAATATGCAGAATCCTATAGACATGATTTCTAAGTGAAGTTTGAATATGCAAAATCCTATAGCCATGATTTCTAATTGAAGTTAAATATGCAGAATCCTATAGACATACTTTCTAAGTGATGTTTGAATATGCAGAATCCTATAGACATGGTTTCTATATTAGGTTGAATATGCAGGAATATAGTAGTCATATAGTCATGATTTCTACCCTTTGCATACATAGTTACTCACCCTTTTTAACTAACCAGCCCCAAATGTTTATTATAAATTATTACAAACCAGAATAAATAAAATTACATCAGGAAAATTAAAAATATTACAACTAGAGGAAGCCTGATTCTGACTTCCTCTCTAAGTTACATGATAGACCCAACTCAAAGACCATTGATCCAAAGTCTTTCTCCAATCTGAGTGTGTCAAAGTTCCCTAAGAGCCTCAATGGGACTCCGGCCAATGCTCACACCCAAATTGCTTTATCAGAATGGGGATAAGTGCACTGTGGAAGGGACATCCCTCGAGTGTCCAAGTTTAGAGGGAGCTCAAGGGGTCTCAAGGCAAGTCTCACAAGATGGGGGTAGAACTTAAAGTCTAAGAGAGAGTGGAAGTGAGGAACAGAGTTCTAAAGGGGTGAGGGAGAGGGACACAACTACAAACAAGTACACAAAAAGGGTTTAGGGGAATATGGAAATTGCAAAGAGTTCATGTGCTTAGACATTTAACAAATTCTGGGCATGCACAACAATAGAGAGTGATGTTATGCTTACAAATCAACAAGAATACACAACATATTATAGTGACATGGAAGTTATGATTTCAGGGGGATTAAGTTTGAGCCATAGACAATAATTCTTAATAATATCATGCCTCAAACAAACCATTAGCATCAAACCCATTAGAGTAGGGGGTTTGTGATTCATAATAGGAAGGAAATTACAGCATGCTAAAGTAAATTCCGAACTAAACATAAACAATAGGCAGACATGCGAGTGAAGGTATTAAATAAACACATTGTTGTGGTTGCTGAAAACCTTAATCAGGACATACCAATTACAAAGGAGCGAAATATAGCAGTAGCAGTACTTGAAAGAAAACATGCCACAGTACAAGTAACAAGAGAGAGTGCTTTTTGAATGTGAGTATGAGTTCAAAAAACTAAGAGTGTTCGTGTTTGTGTCAATGAAAGAGCATGGTATTTATAGTTTGAAAACAGACAGAGAATAAGGCAAGAAAATAACCATGTACCAATTAAAATCAATCAATAGAAGAACTTCCTTTAATTAAGTAGTTCAAACTTAAACGGTAATGAATAGAAATCATTTAAGGAAAGAGATCAAATAAGCATCTTGTGCAAAGTAGACAATTAGGGATAAATACATATTAGTTTAATTAAGGGAAAGATCTTTGAAATACACGGTTAAACAAATAAGGTAAGAATCAACCAGTACATAGTAAATCAAGGAGTCAGAGATTCAAAATTACTGGTTCATGAATAAACCAAGACAGAAAGGCTAAGGAAAGTTTTCAAATCAAACTAAGAAACAGGGAAATTAGTAAAACAAGGAAATAATCAATCAGACTTACACAAGGAGGTCTGAAATCAGTCAAAAATTGAAAGTTATTTTAGAGGGGAAGATCAGTATATATAGAGAGCACACAAGTATTTGGCATGCGAGGCTGAATTTAGGACAAAGAAAAGTGTCATGCAATTGCAAAATCAGTAAGTAGTGGATTATAGGAATATGGTAGTCACATAGGTCAGTTTCAGTAACTCAGCAATGGAGATGGGAGAGAGTATCAAATAGCATGCAGAGGGTCCAGTAGAAAGACCTTAGAAGAGTTTACCAGGGATTCAGAATCATATAAAGAAATAAAAGATTTTGAAATTCAGTCGAGCAACAGATGAAACAACTTCAGAAACTCAAATAGGTCCAAAGAAATTAGGGTTTTGAAACCAAACAAGTTCGGAGATGAGGAACAAACAAATCACATAGCAAATAATATCAGAACTCGAATGAACCCCAAATCTTAGGTTTTTTTCCATCAATCGAGTATAGAGGTGAAAAACAAGAGAATCAGGCAAAAATATAAACAAAGAAAATAAAATCAGAAACCCTAAGAAAGAACTTAAGACTTTAACATAAAGAAACACAGTAGAAGAATTAACATAAGAAACATAGTAGAAGAACAACATAAGAAACATAGTAGAACATGCTATAGATCAGAGAGACTTCTAAATATCTTGCTAAAACCCTAAATCGAAAAAGATAAAGGTTTTGAAAGTAGAGTTTTGAAAGAAACTTTGAGAAAATGTTTGAAAGTTTAGGGAAAACACGGATCTAGAATAGATCTAAAGAAATTAGAAGAATCTCAAAAGTTAGGGTTTCAGAAGAACCCAGATGGTGAGAAAGGCTTGGAAAGTCATTGATCTAAGCAGGAGAAGTCGAGATCAGGCTCGAATAGCCATGGCTGGCCAGAGCAAAGTCGGAGACGGCCATAGAACTCAAATCGAACAAAGTCTGGGCCAAGATTCTTCAGGGTCAGGCCTTAAAACTATAGTAACCAGGTGTGTAGGAGTTATAGGAGGTCAGTATAGGACTTCAATGGCCTTGGAAGCCATGGATTCCAGTGACTTTAGGGTGGAAGCGGAGGGAGGCGGCTAGGGTTTGAGGGGAACTTGAGAGAGAACTGGGAGAAAGGGGGGGATTCAAGGGTGGGTACAGAAGAGAAACGATTAGGTTTAGGGGTTAGGTCGGGTTAAAAAAGGAAGGGGTTAAAGGGGGTCGTTGATCATTTTGATCAACGGCCTGGATTAAAGGGGAATCCAGGCGGGTTATTTTAAAGGGTGGTGGGTCGGGTAGATTTAGAATTTGGGCTAGATAATTGGATTTGAAATTGGGTTTAATTGGGGTGTCAAATCTGGCTAAAATTGAAATGCAAATGGGCTAACATTTAAATAGTCATTTTTCCTTTATTTATTTTATAAAAAATAGTAAAATAATTTCTGAAAATAAATTAAAGGTACTAAAATGATTAATAATACATAATTATCAAATTAAAAATTCTGGAGTCGATTTTATAAATATAATTACAATTAAATCTTGAACGAGGCCAATATTGCAATTATATGTAATTTAACTTTAAGAATACTAAATAAGTTTGTAAAAATATGCAAATATTATGCTAGATATATTGTAATATAAATATGAGAATCCAATAAATGAATCACCCAAAATGATAATTTTGGGGATAATTACTGGGTTTTTCTTTATAAAATAGGGCAATAAATTGATTTAAAAATCTTTAAAAATTAAGAGAAAAATAAGAAAACCTTGGCACATACTTATATATGCATATACATGCTATTTGAGAGTATTTTGCATATTAAAAATATACAAGAAAAAATTGGGTATCAACAGCTGCCCTCTTTACCCGGGAAGGATGAAAGAGTTGTCGGGTAAAGATATGTTGGCCAATTTTGACCGAACGAAATGGTTCGCGGAGACTTAGGCAGTAATTTGGTACTTGATCTGCCTACATATCCCTGGTTTTATAGGAATTAGGCCGTATGTAGTTCGGGATCCATCAGTGGAATATGCCGATGAAGACTTTTAAAAAACGGACGCAATACTCAGGTTGGGTGAATGGTTTGAAACCTGACAGGGCTGCAGGAACTGGAGCGGGATCGCTCCCGACGAGACGGCTGTTGCTCGCTGGTTTACCTGCAAGTAAGAGATATAAGCATATATTGTGCGTAAATTTAAACATGATACAAATTCCCGTTGGACCATGAAAGTTGTCTTTGGACGATTAGGATGACGTCCTTAGACTATGGCGTTCTCGGCCATGAAGCGTATAATAAAGGATTCACAGGCCATGAAATGATGCTCTCGGGCTATGAGAATGATGCCTCCAAACTATGATGCCTTTGAATAATGATATGCAAAAGATAAAAGGGGTCCTCAGGCCATGAAATGGTGTTCTCGGGCTATGAAAATTGTGCCTTCGAACAATGACACCTTTGGATAATTTGGCAATCTTTCAGCCCATGAGATGCAGTGTATGGCGATCTTTAAACCTATGCAATACAATAGGTGGCGATCTTTCAGCCAATGCAAATGTAAATAAGGTGGCGATCTTTCAGCCGTGCACATGTAAATAAGGTGGCGATCTTTTAGCTGATGCAAACGTAAATAAGGTGGCGATCTTTCAGCCAATGCAAATGTAAATAAGGTGGCGATCTTTCAGCCGATGCAAATTAAATAAAGTGGAGATCTTTCAGCCATTGCAAATGGAGGTAGAGCTTAACCTTGGAAGGCAGAATGGTAGCCTTATGAAATGCAAAAATGCAGATGGAGGTAGAGCTTAACATCGGAAGGCAGAATGGTAGCTTTATGTAATGCAAGAAATGCAGATGGAAGTAGAGCTTAACCTCGAAAGGTAGAATGGTAGCCTTATGCAATGCAAGAATGCAGATGGAGATAGAGATTAGTCTCGGAAGGCAGTATGGTAGCCTTATGCAATGCAAGAATGCAGATTGAGACAGAACTTAGTCTTGGAAGGCAGAATGGTAGCCTTATGCAATGCAAGAAATGCGGATGGATGTAGAACTTAACCTCGGAAGGCAGAATGGTAGCCTTATGCAATGCAAAAATGCAGATGGAGGTAGAGATTAACCTCGGAAGGCAGAATGGTAACCTTATGCAAGAAGTAAAAGGGCAAATGATAATAGAATTTTCTTAGCTGATAGCGGATGGTGATATTGAAACTGCTGGGGATACTGTATCTGTGGGGGATACTACGTGCAGATAGCAGCTGTGAGTAAGTGCAACGACTCTGAGAGTTATATTTCTGAGCAATGTGAGTTTCGTAAGTGTATAGTATATTTGATGATTTTGCAACTCAAGTGCCTGCATCCAAAGAAAAATCGTGAGTTTTGTAAAAGGGGGAGGTTAGTTTGTATCCCCGCTGGCTCTGCTTGACCTGCTCGGCTTTGATTTGGTGATACTGTACGTATCATTGGGGTAGCATTGCTAAACAAGACAATTTTTTCAATATACATGCATGATTTAGTAAAGGCATACATAAATACATAATTAAGAATAGTTTTCTTGAGATAAACCAACGACTGTGACGTGGTTCAAGACATTGCAACCCTTCTTGTTACGGAATTTTGAGGGTCCTCCTCAAAATTCTACCCCAGTTTAATGGATTGATATTTTTGACTACTGCTAGCGATGATTGGCTGAAATTAACTTCGGAATTTTGAGGGTCCTCCTCAAAATTATGCCCCAGTTTTATTGAATTGTGACCGAACCCATAGGGATGCCTACATATCCCCTCTTAAACGGTAATCGGGTCAGGCGTAGTTCAAATTACATCATATGAGGAAAGCATAAAGATTACACATAGTAACGCTTGACTGCATATGAATTGATCGGCTTCAGCCAGACTTCTCCGTCCATTTCTGCGAGTATGAGGGCTCCTCTTATCAGAACCCGATCAACCATGTATGGATCCTGCCAGTTGGGAGAGAATTTCCCCTTGGCTTCATCTTGATGAGGAAATTTTTTCTTTAATACTAGTTGCCCTGGTGTGAACTATCTCAGCTTGACTCTTTTGTTGACGGCTCTAGATATTCTGTTCTGATAAAGTTGACCATGGAAAACTACATTCATTCTCTTTCCATCGATAAGAGCCAGCTGCTCGTAACGACTCTTCACCCACTCTGCATCGTCGAGCTCAGCTTCCTGTATGATCCTTAGGGAGGGAATTTCCACTTCAGCAGGAATGACTGCCTCTGTACCATAAACCAGCATATAGGGGGTTACTCCGGTTGATGTGCGAACTGTGGTGTGATATCCCAGTAAAGCAAATGATAACTTCTCGTGCCATTGTTTATGTTTCTCTATCATTTTCCTCAATATCTTCTTTATATTCTTATTGGCGACTTCTGCTGCTCCGTTTATTTGAGGTCTGTCGGTTGTAGAATTCTTATGTATGATCTTGAAGGTTTCACACATGGCTTTTATCAAGTCACTATTGAGGTTGGAACTATTATGTCACGACCCAAACTGAAGGGCCGCGACGGGCACCCGGTGCCTTACTCAACCGAGTACCAACGTAACATATCTTTCTTAACATGTTATCATGAGTAAATGAGCCAGAAAACCCTTCATGAGATAACAAGAATAAAACATAAGGGAATACTCAACATATGAAGACCCAACATGATATACAAACTAATATATGTGACATACGGGCCTATAAGGCCGACATGACCATTAGTAAACTCGAAACATAGGCCGACAAGGCCATACGATTATCCATACACCTGACATCTGTCTACAAGCCTCTAAGAGTACATAAAATCATAAAGGTCGGGACAGGGCCCCGCCATATCAATCAATACATATCCAAAGCATACTGACCAAATAGGCAACTCCGGAGCAAGTGGAGTGCACCAACACCTTCGCTGAGCTGATAGCCTACTAGGAGGACTGTCAACCTATCAATCGGGACCTGCGGGCATGAAATGCAGCGTCCCCAGGCAAAAGGGACGTCAGTACGAATAAAGTACCGAGTATGTTAGGCAGGAAAGCATAAACAAGAACAGTAATGTAAAGAGAGAGATAGAGGAGATACAACCTGTAACATCAGAGTGCCTCTGGGGGTTACTGATATGAAATGCATAATACATATATATACATAAACTTTTTAAAACATTCGCCTCTGTGGGCATCATCATCATCATATCGTACCCGGCCTCAAAGAGGACTCGGTAAAAGCGTACCCGACCATCATAAGGTTCGGTAGAATCGTACCCGGCCACGTGGAGCTCGGTAAACCCAACTGATCAGTGGTTGCACAATAGGTGCCGTACCCGGCCGACTATAGCGCGGCTCGGTAGAGTAAAATAGATACTATATATAATGCATGCTAGACTCATGGAATCATCTTCTAAACCTTTTGGAGTGACTTAAGAACATTATGGACATCCCTACCATCAATATGAACCTTAGTAGGATTTAAGGATCATACACACTTGTTTAGAATAATTTTATAAGGAAAGAACAACATGGACAACCTTAGTTGCTAGGAGTAGAGTCATTATGAAATAGCGTATCGTTTATGTTCATTTCACTTTAGATCATGCCAAAAGAAAGAAGAAAGTGCCTTAACATACCTTAAACCTGTTGAGTCCTTAATCACTTCCAAGCAACTCTTCAAACAAGTCAACTCAATCTATCATAGTATAAGGAGATTCAAAATCAGTGCTAAGCAAAGGCTAAGTCTATAACTTAAGCTAGTAGCTCGTTTACGTAAATCTGGGCAGCATCTCCCTTGTAACAAGGGCCTCCTCCAATACCATATATCAACAACAATGACCAGACCAATCCATCAATACATAATTATCAATATCAAGACACCATATAACCACAACAAGTCACAACTACATTACGACGAGCGGCAAGCTCCGATTGTAATCCGTATACCCCTTATCAATCCTTATAGACTTCTTACTTCAACATAAAAGTATCATTAACTTGATAATGAAGTCATTAATCAATGATTCCAGCCTTATACCATATATTTATAACAACGAAAATAATCCACAACTTCAACTATCCCCAACTAGCAACTTTATTCACTAGTTCAGGTCTAGCCCATCCATTTAACTTAATCAATATCAAGATAACCTTAGGCACAAGCAAGAACACAATATACATACCTCCTACAGTAACTTCAAGTCAAAATCCAAGTTATATTCATTTTACAACAACCCTTAATAGCAATACAACACCATAGAAGTGACTTAAGCTAATCCAAGTATTATCTTGTAGTTTATCATCCTAACAACTTAACCAACATACAAGAAAGATTAAGAACAATTAGTAGGCTATTATACTCACCTTATACAACAGCAAAAACTTGAAATATCATCCAAATGCAGCCCACAACAATCCTTAATGACAACACAACCTCAAAGAGGTGTTGTTCTTCACTAGAACTAAGTTTTGATGTTGAAATATGGTGTAATCACTTTGGAATCACTTAAAACCCTTGTGGTATATGTTGTAGAAGGGTTAGGAGAAGTTTGGAGACGAATCTTATTTGAAAAATGAGCAAAACTAGGCGTCCAAATCGTTTATAAATTGAAGTAGGTCAACCACCGCCTAAGTGGGTCCCATTGGGAGCTGCTTGTGCGGTCTCACAAAAACGCGAATATCTCTCTACTCCAATGTCATATTGACAAACAGTTTAATGAATTAGAAACTAGACTCGTAGAACTTCAATTTGGTAGGTAGAACACCCCATTATTACAAGTATATTTGGAGAAATTCTCAGATACATTTGACCTAAATTTCAACAAATTTATGAATGTAACTTGTGATGACCTTTGCCAACTCTTGTTCCACAACTTGCTTGCCTTCAAAATGTAGAAAATGAATATCATACGACTAAAATAACTCATAGAATAACCTCCTTATCATGTTAAGAACCCTAGTCTCACCCCAAAGTACATGTTATAACATTCCAAACTTGTCGACTTTTGACGAAACTTATTTTCTTCAATTGGTTTAGCTTCTAAGATTTCCAACCCTCTTGGTACTCATTATTCATGATCTTAAATATTTGTAACCTCCAAGGTAACAGGATTAACTTACTTTATTTGCTTCCAAATATAATCTCATTTCCGATCTTACATCAATGACTTACAACGTACTCTCACGTATGAAAACTTGGGGTGTAACATCATTCCCCCCTTTGGAACATTCATCCTCGAATGTTGACTGATGCACTTATCAGTTTCATAAACTATGGTTCTTACGAATACTTTAATGCTCATCTTTCCATCTAAGCAACAGTTTTGTGAATAAATCTAAACGCTTGGGCATTCCCCACTTTTAGGCCTCTTTGTCACGCCATGACATGTGGTCGGAATTCTTCCAACATCTTAACATTTGCTACCTTATGTCATGCAGTATGTACGACTGTGTCCTTGTATGAGTGCCTAGCGAGTCGTATTCTCTTTTTCCTCCATCGTTTAGCCAATCTCTAAGCCTCACTTTATGAACATATACAGAATTATAGCAAGCTGTCCCTCTAGGCATCTATAGGTGTACTGATGTCTTTCGCTTGGTACTTTATCGAACTTAAGACTATTTCTATCTCTTGTTTCATAGACTTGTATATCTATCCTTATGGATTTACTACATCTAGGTAGGTTATACTATACCATAAAACTTACTTCAGTTTATTATTACCGAGGTTTGCTACCCAACTCCAGGTTACTCTCTCGCTGCTTATCCTATATGTATAAATCTAAGTCCTTTAGTGCTTCCTCATTATTATTCATATAAGAATAACAAACAAATCTCATCTCGAACTTTGGAACTTGTACCCATCTATTGTTTATTCACCTTAATGTTGATCTATAATCAATCACTGATAACTTGAAACCTCTTACGTAATACATTGTCACTAGGGCTCACATCTTATCGGGGAACATATGAAGTGATTTTCCTGATCCACCTAGGGATAATACTATACTTCAATAACCGTATTTCATTGCATCCCAACACGATTCATCTTATGGGGGTATTCTAATCCCGTGCAATTAATGAAATCCCTTTCTCGTTAAATTATTACTCAATCAAAGGCCTAAGCATCATCCTCTTATCTACCACAATTACACCCTTATTCTACTGCCAGGACAACATTCCACCTCTTCTAAATGCACCTAGTCTCAGACTCCTCTGTGTTCATTCAGGCTGTACCGAGCTTTTTATTACATATGGAAATCATCAGCTCCCTTGTTTTGATGGGTTTAATCCCGAGGACATACATATTCTCGTCACCTTCTCACTCACCTTTTCATATCCTTACTCCTATCTACCTAAAACCTTGTTGCTCTACAATACTTTACCTTAGGACCTACACCGATCTATTTATACTACTCCCAACCTTCCTTTAACTTGATAGCACCATAAATTTCCTTTTGTGCCTTCTCAGTTGTCCTTAAATGTAAGCAATTACTTTTGCTGGTCGTTCTATCACTTGTTGCATGAATACTTGGCTTGTCCTTTTTGCCCACTAATACTATAATTTATTGTACCTTATATGATCTCAAACATCACCTTTGATAGCTTTTTTTTACCATTTATTAGCCATGATAGGTGCCACTTTCTTATGGAGTGTATACAATATTGTAGTTAGACTGTTGTTACAGGATCATTTACTCTTTAGCTCACTATGCTTAGGTGGAAATCTTCTTCCTTATTTCCTCAGCTAGTCTTTCATTGTAGTACTTAGGGAGACCTTCTGGCTCTTGTAAATTTGCGAACTTGTTATATCGTACACCCAAAGGAAATTTTCGTTATTCTTACTCGCCTATAATAATCCTTAGTTACATAGCTTTGTGCCTTTAGCGTAGGGTTACTTCTAAGCTCAAATTTTTATTGTCTCCTTAGTGGCATT
Organism: Nicotiana sylvestris; assembly: GCF_000393655.2. NCBI lineage: Eukaryota > Viridiplantae > Streptophyta > Magnoliopsida > Solanales > Solanaceae > Nicotiana > Nicotiana sylvestris. The sequence goes on from NC_091058.1 coordinate 64,858,138, forward strand.
CTCTCTTATTTTTATAAACCTTAAAAATGGTACCTTTAATTGCCTCAACTCCTATCTGCAAGACTGAATTCACTATGCTGCGGTTCACTACATTTATCTTGCATGATCTATTGATTTATCCGTGACCTCTTGTCTAGCCATAACTGGGCTCTTCCTGAATCAACTACTAATTACTCGTTGGTCCATCTCATATATATATATATATATATTCTGCATAATCCCTCTTGGGATATATCCTTTGTCTTAACTTATCTCTCGCCACTAGCTCCTAATGTATCAAGTGTCCATTCACACTTATTTATCAATAACATCCTAGCCGAAAACTTTTACTGCCTCTCCCTGGTGTCGTGCTTGTATAATGTTCTGGAGTCGCAATATATCTGCAGGAACTGAATAAATGCAACATCATCCCTTTCTCCCTTTTACCACATTCTTCCTTTACCATTCCATAGTTAACTGAACCGCTTAACTCCGACTTAATATCATATCACACCATATTCCGCCCTTCAGGGGAGTAGTAAGATTTAGTACTACGACAATCTACCTATAGTTGTTTTACCTCTTCATCTTTGGCATCTTTTCACATTATCAATGAACCTTAATCACCTTATGGTAACCTTCTGTACCAGGGATAACTAAATTTCTTACGCACGAAGGTGACACCTACGGTAACTGGCACACTTAGTCCCTTAAGATTAACTCTGCTCAGAGTGCTTGCTTTAGGTAAGCGACTTCCTAAATAACCTACCTTTAAAGGTTATTCGTCTGTTGTCTATTCTATTATTGTTGGAGCACGATCTTTGAAATTCTCATGATGTCGACCATTATCAAATCCTCCGGTCCCTAATTCATGTTCTATTTTATCTTGTTCACCAGCCCATACTGATTTTTATTACTCAGGGGTCTAACCTTTCCTCCTGGTAATAACGTTGAAGTCACCATCTCATTTCTCGAAATAAGAATATGACTTTATGGCTTATACTCTTTTATTGCCTTAAGGCTTGTCACCTCTTGTATTTTCCTTCACTTGACTATAGACTCTGTCATCGTGTCATATTTTGATTTACTGTTATCACCCATATATCACATCTTACTCATGATGCTTCATTTATTTTCTTCTTATTCTTCGGATAATATTTCTTTTGTCTATCACTTTATTCCGAAAACTTCAACAAAAAGTTCTTTCCCTATAAGCTCCCCTAGCTTCATCTCACTGTCTCTTTGGAATGCCTAACATTCTTTTTTTTTACTCGAGGCTAGAGTCATACTAAGGTAAATATTTGTCCCTTCTAGGATCCCACTACCTATCTTCTGAAATTTTTGAATATTCCAGTATTCATATCTGATTGTACTACTCTAGAGTTCACCATCTGGGTGTCTTAGAAGGAGATCTATTACCACATTTGCACCATCTTTCGGAAACGTTAGTTAATGATAACAACCTATCCACAATTTTTGGGTTACTCTAACTCCAACTGGATCCTGATATCCCATCTTTCTCTTAAATAATATCTGTTAGCTCCCATAGAACATAACTGAGATGGGTGTGGCCAATTGTACTTACCTCTGTCATTGATGAAGGTACCAAAATGCTTATATTTCTCTGCCTGATTTGAAAATATTGATAATCTTCATTATCTGGGTGCCTCGTACCCCTCTTCACCTTACTTCTTTTACTTGTTAAAACTTGTATCTAGCTTCTGAATTCCTCATAGATTTTCACCATATTCGTGAATAGATATCCGTGCCTTAAGGCTCCTTATTAAGAAGCATACACATCTTAGTACACACATGATCTGTTGAAGACCTCATATTTACTCATCATAAGCATGATGTGAAATCGAGTTCCTCTGACTCAACTCTTCCACATCCACATGCAATCTCTTACCAACTGTCTTTGTGGATGTAGGTATCGTTGTATTACGACTAAAGTCGAATTTAGGAGTTTGAATTCTTACAACTGAGCTCTACTGCACGATCTAGAGTAAGAAGAAAGAGTGACAGACCTAAATGCCCTGTAGCCTCCTGCTTATAAGTGTGGTGCACAACACACCCATAAACAAGACTCTACTAGACACGGCTTGTAGACTCCCTAGGACAGAACTGCTCTGATACCACTTCTGTCACGACCCAAACCGAAGGGCCGCGACGGGCACCCGGTGCCTTACTCAACCGAGTACCAACGTAACATATCTTTCTTATCATGTTATCATGAGTAAATGAGCTAGAAAACTCGTCCTGAGATAACAAGAATAAAACATAAGGGAATAGTCAACATATGAAGACCCAACATGATATACAAACTAATATATGTGACATACGGGCCTATAAGGCCGACATGACCATTAGTAAACTCGAAACATAGGCCGACAAGGCCATACAATTATCCATACACCTGACATATGTCTACAAGCCTCTAAGAGTACATAAAATCATAAAGGTCGGGACAGGGCCCCGCCATATCAATCAATACATATCCAAAGCATACTGACCAAATAGGCAACTCCGGAGCAAGTGGAGTGCACCAACACCTTCGCTGAGCTGATAGCCTACTAGGAGGACTGTCAACCTATCAATCGGGACCTGCGGGCATGAAATGCAGCGTCCCCAGGCAAAAGGGACGTCAGTACAAATAAAGTACCGAGTATGTTAGGCAGGAAATCATACATAAGAACAGTAATGTAAAGAGAGAGATAGAGGAGATACAACCTATAACATTTGAGTGCCTCTGGGGGCTACTGATATGAAATGCATAATACATATATATACATAAACTTTTTAAAACATTCACCTCTGTGAGCATCATCATCATCATATCGTACCCGCCTCAAAGAGGACGCGGTAAAAGCGTACCCGACCATCATAAGGTTCGGTAGAATCGTACCCGGCCACGTGAAGCTCGGTAAACCCAACTGATCAGTGGTTGCACAATAGGTGTCGTACCCAGCCGACTATAGCGCGGCTCGGTAGAGTAAAATAGATACTATATATAATGCATGCTAGACTCATGTAATCATCTTCTAAACCTTTTGGAGTGACTTAAGAACATTATGGACATCCCTACCATCAATATGAACCTTAGTAAGATTTAAGGATCATACACACTTGTTTAGAATAATTTTATAAGGAAAGAACAACATGGACAACCTTAGTTGCTAGGAGTATAGTCATTATGAAATAGCGTATCGTTTATGTTCATTTCATTTTAGATCATGCCAAAAGAAAGAAGAAAGTGCCTTAACATACCTTAAACCCATTGAGTCCTTAATCACTTCCAAGCAACTCTTCAAACAAGTCAACTCAATCTATCATAGTATAAGGAGATTCAAAATCAGTGCTGAGCAAAGGCTAAGTCTATAACTTAAGCTAGTAGCTCGTTTACGTAAATTTGGGCAGCATCTCCATTGTAACAAGGGCCTCCTCCAATACCATATACCAACAACAATGACCAGAGCAATCCATCAATACATAATTATCAATATCAAGACACCATATAACCACAACAAGTCACAACTACATTACGACGAGCGGCAAACTCCGATTGGAATCCGTATACCCCTTATCAATCCTTATAGACTTCTTACTTCAACATAAAAGTATCATTAACTTGATAATGAAGTCATTAATCAATGATTCCAGCCTTATACCATATATTTATAACAACGAAAATAATCCACAACTTCAACTATCCCCAACTAGCAACTTTATTCACTAGTTCATGTCTAGCCCATCCATTTAACTTAATCAATATCAAGATAACCTTAGGCACAAGCAAGAACACAATATACATACCTCCTACAGTAACTTCAAGTCAAAATCCAAGTTATATTCATTTTACAACAACCCTTAATAGCAATACAACACCATAGAAGTGACTTAAGCTAATCCAAGTATTATCTTGTAGTTTATCATCCTAACAACTTAACCAACATACAAGCAAGATTAAGCACAATTAGTAGGCTGTTATACTCACCTTAGACAGCAGCAAAAACTTGGAATTTCATCCAAATACAGCCCACAACAATCCTCAATGACAACACAACCTCAAAGAGGTGTTGTTCTTCACTAGAACTAAGTTTTGATGTTGAAATATGGTGTAATCACTTTGGAATCACTTAAAACCCTTGTGGTATATGTTGTATAAGGGTTAGGAGAATTTTGGAGACGAAGCTTAGTTGAAAAATGAGCAAAAATAGGCGTCCAAATCGTTTATAAATTGAAGGAGGTCAACCACCGCCTAAGTGGGTCCCATTGGGAGCTGTTTGTGCGGTCTCGCGAAAACGCGAATATCTCTCTACTAAAATGTCATATTGATGAACGGTTTAATGAGTTAGAAACTAGACTCGTAGACCTTCAATTTGGTAGGTAGAACACCCCATTATTCCAAGTATATTTGGAGAAATTCTCAGATACATTTGACCTAAATTTCAGCAAATTTATGAATGTAACTTGTGATGACCTTTGCCAACTCTTGTTCCACAACTTGCTTGCCTTCAAAATGTAGAAAATGAATATCATACGACTAAAATAACTCATAGAATAACCTCCTTATCATGTTAAGAACCCTAGTCTCACCCCAAAGTACATGTTATAACATTCCAAACTTGTCGACTTTTGACGAAACTTATTTTCTTCAATTGGTTTAGCTTCTAAGATTTCCAACCCTCTTGGTACTCGTTAGTCATGATCTTAAATATTTGTAACCTCCAAGGTAACATGATTAACTTACTTTATTTTCTTCCTAATATAATCTCATTTCCGAGCTTACATCAATGACTTACGACGTACTCTCACGTATGAAAACTTGGGGTGTAACATATTATCAGTGATGATTGACTCCGGAATCCCGAGTCGACAAACGATGTGGTCGCGAACATAGTCTGCCACGACTTTCTAAGTTACTACTCTGTAAGATACTGCCTTGACCTATTTGGTGAAATAGTCAATTGCTACTAGGATAAACATGTGCCCGTTGGAAGCGGCAGGTTCGATTGGTCCGATAACATCCATTCCCCAAGCGGCAAAGGGCCATGGTGAGCTCATTGTGTTAAGCTCAGTTGGAGGTACCTTTATCATGTCTACATGTATTTGGCAGTGGTGGCATTTCCGGACATACTGGATGCAGTCTGTTTCCATAGTCATCCAAAAGTAACCAGCTCGGAGTATCGTCTTTGCTACGACGAAGCCATTCATATGCGGATCGCAGGTCCCCGCGTGAATTTCCTCTAGTAGCTTGGATGCTTCCTTTGTGTCGACACACCTTAGTAACCCCAAATCAGGAGTCCTCCAATACAGGATCCCTCCGCTGTGAAAGAAATTGTTAGACAACCTCCGAAGGGTGCATTTCTGAGTAGGATTTGCAAGTTTTGGGTATTCTCCTTTTGTCAAATATTTCTTGATATCATTGTGAGCACGCGATTTTTGCCTCATACGAATTACTCCAAAAGAATTCCCAAAATTAGGTCTTTTCTTTAATTATGTGTTATTTTTAGGAATTATTATGCTATTTTCCTTATTGTTTGCATATGTTTGTGTACATGTTTAATGCATTAAAAATACAAAAATATAGTATCTGCATTTTGGATTTAATTTTATATTTTTTAGATTAATTAAGTGAATTGTTGTTTTACAAAAATGAAAAATTCAAAAAAATAACGTATTTTGCATTTTTAGTGTTTAATGTCGAAATTTCGTGATTTTTTTTTTGATTTGGTAAATAATATTTGGGATAATTATTATTTAGAGTTAATTAGTATTTTTGATAGGATGATTTGGTTTAATAATTTAATTTAGGATTTTAGTTTTAATTTTTCGAAAAAAGGAAGAAAAGAAAAGGAAAAGAATTAAATAAAAGAGAAGGAAATCAGAATTGGGCCAAATTCAATTTAATTCAAGAAGCCCAAACAATTACCCAGCCAAACCCAACCAAAAACCGGCCCAAACCCGCCTCAATAACTGGTCCGTCTCCACACCCTACCAAACGACACCGTTTACCGCCCAATCGATCTCAGCCTTTGATTTCATTCGATCAAACGATCCAGATTCTCGCCCATTTCCTGACCCCGACCCGTTGCCAGAACCGATCCGGTCCAGCCCCACTTAATTAAAATGACCCCGTTTTAATTATTGATTCAATCAGGACCGTTGGATTCCAATCATCCAACGGCCCTGATTGAATCAATAATTTTAATATATCCAAACCCCTTAAGCCCCCCTCCCCTCAGTCACCCTCGTCTCTCTCAAATTCCCCAAACCCTAGAGACCCCCTGCCCTAATTTCCATCGTTTGTCGCCGGCGGCACCGGCTCCGTTCACCGCCAAATTTACACCTCGGAACCCCCCTCATTCCAAATACCCGCTCAGTTTCCTTCGAATCCGCCTAAAACTCTTCAAATATCAAATCTAATTTGAAGCGCTAGAACCATAACTTCTAACCGGTGCACGAAAGGTCAAATTGCCGGATTTTTTTGGTTTAATCAAGCTTGTTTCAACACAAAATAATGACTTTCTTTGTTCTCCACCAAAGAACAAACGTTTGGCGTTATTTTGGGTTGAATCAGAATATTAATTCTAAGTTCGAGCCTGGCCGGTAAGTTTTCCGAGTTTATTAGTTATTCTCGATTAGTAATATTCTGTTGTTCATCTTTCCTCATCTCTTTTTTTTCTGGTCGATTTCAATTGAAACTCGACCAATCCATAGGTTTAAAATAGCTTCCATCCATGGGTTTTGTTGACTGTGAATATGTTATTTGTTTCCTTAATTGTATTATCCGTTATATCTTGTTAATCACTTAGTCGATTTAACTAACATTAATCTAATAATTTGGTTAATTTCTTGTTTAATTATGTTGATAAGAATTGATTAGTATAAGTTTAAAGTGGTCACCTAATTAGGAAGCTTCTCAATAGTGGTAGGGTACAAATTGCATTACTAAATTAATTAAACGCACTAAAATAGTGGATAATTAAGAAATGAAAAGTTGAATTGATAGTAGTAAATGCACTAAGTTGAATACTTATTTGTAGACACTAAGAGACACACTGAAAAGGGACACGGGGAATACTGAAAAACAGGTGAGGAGAGCTAACCAATCCTGAAAATCCTAAACGGCTGAAAACTCTAAAAAAAATATTGTTTCATTGAGTTCTGTTGGTAATTTCTGAAGTTCCTCCTAGTGCTGAAACAATTTATGGGTAGCTGATAGCTGAAATGAATTGAAATCAAGTCTAGTCAAGGTTTTCTGGTTCATTACTTGGATTGCAACTGTTTTTTTTCTATTTTACTTCATTGTCTGGGCTCGAAATTGGTTCTAAACTGCTGATTGATTCTGTTATCCTGCTACTGCTGCTGGATTTTAGATTCTCTTTGTTGTGTTCTATTCTCATTTTCAGGTACACAACCCTGATTTAAATATGTAACACAGTTCTTGAAGCTTCTTTGTTGAAAAGGAAATGAAGATTGTCCCTCACTATTAGATGTCATTTCTTTTAGTTTGTTTTGCCAATTTTTAGCTTCATATGTCTCCTTCTTAGTTTAACTTGAAGTTTATATAAAAACTATAGTAGGACAGTTATGCAATGCTTGTTGATTTACCTCTTTAATTTCTAAGTTCTACTGTAGTTAGAAACGACTATCAGTCCTGAAAGCTATGTATATTTGTTCAGATTGTTGAATGGTTTGTTAAGCACAAGATGCTTATAGTTAAATGTGAATATTATGTTTGAAAGCTGAAGTCATGTAGTTTGTTTTCTATGGTGAGTTTGATTCTGTTTGAGAATGGCTAAGAGGGGTGTTTGATTAGCAATATTATTGATTTTAAGTTAGTTTGGATGTTTGTTATATGGCTAAATGTATAGAAGAATTCAACATGTTTAGTTATACTTAATGTAAAATTTGAATAAGGTTTAATTTCAGCATACTCCAAAATTACTTTTCAAAGGTTTTTTTTCAGAAATTTTGTGCACTTTACATCGCAAATAGCTCAAGTCGTTTTTAGTTATGAAAAAGGAACACTGTACTCATGGATATTATGATACCTCACTCCTGCTTCGGAAGGTTAAATTGCGTTTCTAGCCCGCTGGGATTCCATCCCTAGGCAAAACCCATTGCTACTTTCATTTCTGCCCGAATTGGGCCTAATACAAGCCCAAAGTTTTGAAAGCCCTTGCTTTGTTTGTTGTTTTCCGTTGGTCTAACAGCTTGAAATTGAAACTTAAAGGGGCTGGCCTTTGAATTGAATCGCGGACTCGAATTAAAGACCTTGTCTTTGTTTGAAATTGCCCTTGTTTGAGTTTGGGTTTACTCTCAGGCCCAAGCATGACAGTCCCTTTCGAATGGAATTCGGATCATTCCTTCCTCATTAGGCAGCCGGTTCATTTGTGATGGGCCTAGCCCCTTTAATTAAAATAATCGACTCTTCTCCATGTAAACCTTTAGTTAATTTAAATAGAACCTTTAACTATATTTAGTGATAATTAATTAAGCCCCTTAATCAACTGAGGTGAGCCATATTAGTGACACAAATAGTTTATGGACCTCAAAGTTTAGTTTAAGATTTTCTTAAAATTGGAATTGAGGTGCGCCGCGCCAAATAAAATCTCAAATGCATGGCCCTCGCTTAATTGTTTCTTTTAAAATACTTAGAATTCGAGGCGTGTCATTTAGCAAATTTCCATGGCCCTTGCAAAGTTAAAAACGCGTAGTTTCTTTAGGCGCGTATATTCAATAATATTACCTTCCTAAACTCGGGTGTGCATTTCATGTGACCCAACTCTAAATCTCGCAACGTTGAATTGTGGGTACATTTCATGTGGCGCAATCCAAAGACATGTTTTAAACGACGTTAAATCTTCTTTAAAATGAATAAAAGCGGTTAGAAGTTAAAATTTGCACATAGGTTCAAAATGTTTTAAAATCAGATAATTAAGCCGAATATAACAGTTGAGAGACCATGCTAGAACCACGGAACTCGGGAATGCCTAACACCTTCTCCCGGGTTAACAAAATTCCTTACCCGGATTTCTGTTCGCAGACTGTTAAACAGAGTCAATCTTTCCTCTATTCGGGATTTAAACCGGTGACTTAGGATGCCATAAATTATCCCAAGTGGCAACTCTGAATCTCTTAATAAACAATCCCGTTTCGATTGTCCTTTAATTGGAAAAACTCCATTATATCCTTACGGGTGTAGGTAAAAAGGAGGTGTGAGAATCATGAAATGAAGGTTTTCCGTCTGCTTCTTCCTCAACATAAGCACAATAAGCTGGCTGATCATGGATCTTTACCGGAATGGGATCAATGAAGTTTTTGTCTGGATGTTGTATCATGGATGATAGGGTAGCCAATGCATTGGCGAATTCATTCTGGACCCTGGGAACATGTTGGAATTCTGTCTTTATGAGCCTCTTTCTCAATTCCTGTACATAATGCAGATACGGGAGTATCTTGGAGTTCTTAGTTGCCCATTCTTCTTAGACCTAATGTATAAGTAGGTCTGAGTATCCGATCACTAGCAACTCTTGAATGTTCATGTCAATAGCCATTTTGAGCCCTAAGATGCAGGCTTCGTACTCGTCCATATTGTTGGTGCACGGGAACTTGAGTTTGGCAGACACCGGATAATGCTGACCGGTTTCTGATACCAGGACTGCTCCTATGCCAACTCCTTTGAAATTTGCTACTCCATCAAAAAATAATCTCCAACCATCATAGGATTTCGCAATGTCTTCTCCTATGAATGACACCTTTTTATCAGGAAAATACATTTTCAGGGGTTCGTATTCTCCATCTACGGGATTTTCAGCAAGGTAATCTGCCAATGCCTGACCCTTACTTGCTTTCTGAGTCACGTAGACAATGTCGAATTCACTCAACAAGATTTGCCACTTGGCTAGCTTGCCAGTTTGGCAGTGGCAATTCTTGAATAGCTTTTACCTTTGATGGATCCAGTTCTATTCCCCGGCGACTCACAATAAACCCAAGTAGTTTTCCGGCAGGAACCCCAAATGCATACTTTGCGGGATTCAGTTTCAGGTTGTATCTCCGTAATCTATTGAAGAACTTCCTCAAATCTTCCATGTGGTCAGTGGCTTTCTTGGACTTGATAATAACATCATCTACGTACACCTCTATCTCCTTGTGTATCATATCGTGGAAGATGGTAGTCATGGCCCTCATGTAGATGGCCCATGTATTCTTCAGGCCGAACAGCATCATCTTATAATAGTGCGGCGCAATGAAAGTCGTTTTCTCAGCATCTTCTTTATCCATCCAGATCTGATGATACCCAGCAAAACAATCCACAAATGACTGCAATTCATGCTTGGCGCAATTGTCGATCAGGATGTATATGTTTGGCAAGGGGAAGTCGTCTTTCGGACTGGCCCAGTTGAGATCCCGGTAGTCGACACAGACTCTGACCTTTTCGTCCTTCTTTGGTACTGGCACAATGTTGGCTAACCATGTTGGGTATTCTACTACCTTGAAAACCCTGGCTTTGACTTGCTTAGTGACTTCTTCCTTGATTTTCAGACTCATGCCAGGCTTAAACTTTCTAAGCTTTTGCTTCACCGGCGGACATGTTGGATCGGTTGGTAGTTTGTGAGCCACAATAGATGTACTCAGACCAGTCATGTCATCATACGACCAAGAGAATATGTCTTCATATTCCCTTAGAAATTCGGTGTATTCCTTCTTTCTGGTGGCGATAAGTGGACACTAATTCTCGTTTCTTTGACATTCTCTGCATCTCCCAGGTTAACAATCTTGGTCTCGTCTAGGTTGGACTTAGGTCTGTTCTCAAAATTCTCAACTTCCTTAACAACCTCTTATGGTATTTCATCTTCCGCTAAATCTGTGTTTGTTTGTTGCGTTGTCTCGTTGCATATCATAGTCATTGGTTCATCAAGATAAGTAATAGTAATGTTGTATAAGTAAAGTAATAAGAGAAAACAATAGTAATAAGTGTTGATTCATAAGAAAAGTCAGAATGCTTTGATAAATTGCATAATTGTTTTGAACATTGAAGATTTTATTGCGGGAATTAAAAACTTGCAAGAGAAAAAATAACAATCTTTTAGTAGATCAAAATAGTGCTTGTTTTAGCCTTGCTACCCCGAGGCTCGTCTGGCTCTGGTTGTCCTGATGGTCCAGTTATTGAGGCAGGCCCCTCTGCTTACAGCTTGTATGGAAGGGCCTTCCTCCCCCTCCTCCTCAAGAATGACACAGCAATCCATATCACTGTCTCCTTTCTCTGCATCTCCCAGGTTAACAATCTCGGTCTCGTCTAGGTTGGACTTAGGTCTGTTCTCAAAATTCTCAACTTCCTTAACAACCTCTTCTGGTATTTCATCTTCCTCTAAATCTGTGTCCATTTGTTGTGTTGTCTCATTGCATGTCACAATCATTGGTTCATCAAGATAAGTAATAGTAATGCTGTATAAGTAAAGTAATAAGAGAAAATAATATTAATAAGTGTTGATTCATAAGAAAAGTCAGAATGCTTTGATAAATTGCATAATTGTTTTGAACATTGAAGATTTTATTGCAGGAATTAAAAACATGCGAGAGAAAAAATAACAATCTTTTAGTAGATCAAAACAGTGCTTGTTTTAGCCTTGCTACCCCGAGGCTCGTCGGGCTCTGGTTGTCGTGATGGTCCAGTTATTGAGGCGGGCCCCTCTGCTTACGGCTTGTATGGAAGGGCCTTCCTCCCCCTCCTCCTCAAGAATGACACAATAGTCCATATCACTGTCTTCTAAGAACAAATTCTTCACTGCTGCCAATGCTTCCTCTTCCTCTGGCCCATAAATAATATCGGCCGGTTGGAAAATCCGCTCTAAATGTGGTATAGGCTGCTCCAGCGGATAGTAAGGACCACGTCATGGTGGCGACCAACTGTTGAATTCCTCCCAGGTGTACTCATATCCCAGACCGAAAGTGGTGCCATGTTTCTTGAGTTTTATAGTCTTAGCAATTCCTTGGAGATTCTTGCCGAGCCCTTTGCCAGGTTTGTACCCACACCAATTCAGTATACTCTTGATCTTGTTGTCCTACCATTTGTCTTTGTCAATAGCATTCACTCGTTCAATGTGATGGTAAGTCTCTCCACCTAGCTTCTTTATCCCTTCAATTGACGGAATGGTCTGGCGACTGTATATAGGGTTGCTACCGTTGTCGTGAATGATCACTTCCTGGTGGTTCCATTCAAACTTACTGCTTTATGCAGTGTTGATGCTACAGCCCCAGCGGCATGGATCCATGGCCGTCCTAACAGTAGATTGTAAGATGCTGGCACGTCTATCACTTGGAAATCGACATCGAACCAAGTTGGCCCCATTTGTAAACACAGACTAATTTCCCCAATAGTGGACCTCTAGGAACCGTCAAAGGCTTTCACGTTGATGGCTCCATCCTTTATCTCGTGCAGTCCCTTACCCAACTTCTTGAGCGTTACCAGCAGACAAATATTGAGGCTGGAACCCCCATCAATCAAGATCCTGGTGATAAAGTAATCCTCGTATTGCACAATGATGTGCAGTGCTTTGTTGTGCCCCAACCCTTCAGGCGGTAGCTCATCCTCATGAAAAGTAATTTGTGACTCTCCAATACCTGTCTGACCATGTTAGCCATTCTTTGCCAGTAATGTTTCTTGGCACGTATGCTTTACTTAGCACCCTCAACAAAGCATTCTTGTATGCCTCAGAATTTTGTAGCAAAGCAAGTATGGAGATTTGCGCCGGTGTTTTTTTCAACTAGTCGATGACCGAGTATTCTTTGGCCTGTATATTTCTCCAAAGATCATTTGGACCTATCTCAATGATGGGCGACCGATTGGAGGTCTGCTTGCTTGACTCAGCTAGGTGTTCCGGGGTATAGACCCTGCCGGTCCTCGTCATACCCTGTGCGGCAACAGTTTCCTCGAACCTAACCTTGCCCTTCCTCATTGCCTCAGCTGTATAGTCCCATGGTATAGCCTTGGTATGGAATGGTGTTACGGCCAACATCGCCACTAGGATCCGCATGGACATCTTCACTCCGAACGGAGCATGTGCGTTGGGAGGTAAAACTGCAACTTCAAATGGTGGAGGTGCATTTGCTGGAGTCACGAATTTGACCTCAATTGGTGTTGGTGTCTTTGCAGTTGCTTCGAACTCAAGTGGCACAAACATGTTTACCTCAGTGTCCCCAGATGGCTGAATCTGGACTATGATTGGATTAAGAGTAACTATTGATTTCTTTGGATCATCACCTTCTGTGATCAACCCAATCGACCCCTCAGGATCCCAATCATCCTCTATTTCGATCATGTGAATGTCTCCACCCTTATGGTATGGCAGAGGGTTATTGTGGACATTTGGAGCAGGTTCCTTTGCCACAATAATTTTGTTGTCAATCAGAGCCCGGATCTTGTCTTTTAGAGAATGACATTCGTTGATGGTGTGTCTTTTCCTGCCGGAATGGTATGCATAGGATTTGTTTGGATTGACCCATTGAGAAGGGTTCTCAGGGGTTATAGCAAGGATAGGGGTGACATAACCAGCGGCTTTGAGTCTCTCGTATAACTGGTCAATGGGTTCGGCAATGGTTGTATACTGTTTAGGAGGTTTGCGGTCAAAATTTGGTCAAGGTCTAGGAAAGTTTTGGCATGTAGAAGGTGATTGATAGTGGGATGGTTGAGCATTTTAGGCTTGGTAAACAGGTGCGGGTTGGAGTATTTGGGTGAAGTAGGCTGATATGTGGGAGCTGGAGGTGATTGATAAGTGGGTGGTGGAGTTTGGTAAGAGGGTGAGGGTGATTGGTAATTTGGTATAGGCTAATATGTGAGTGGAGGCATCAGATAGGTTTGGTATTTGATGGGAGATTTGGTTCTCTGTGCAACCATTACGGCCCCTACGTCCCTTTTCTTGGACGCACCACCAGACTGTAAGGCCTTGTTTGTAGCTTGCAAGGCCTCAAAGTTCGTAAGCATACCACTTTTGATGCCCTTTTCGATAATGTCAGAAAATGTGTGGCTCTTAATCAACATCAGCCTTTCATAATACTGCGGGTCCTGAGCTCGAACAAAATATTTGTTCATTTGTTCTCTTCTAAAGTAGATCTGACTTTAGCAGCTTCGGATCTCCAGCGAGTAGCATACTCGCGGAATGTTTCTGTGGTCTTCTTCTTTAGGTTCTGAATGTAGAACACATCTGGCGCATTTTCTGTGTTGAACCTGAACCTGTCCATGAAATTGGATGCCATACTCACCCAGTTTGACCATTTCTTCGGGTCTTGGCTAATGTACCAAGATAGAGAATCTCCTTTCAGACTCCTCATGAAAAGCTTCATACGGATCATTTCGTCTTTCCCTACTCCAACTAGCTTGTCACAGTATGTTCTCAAATGGACCCTCGGATCACCTGTACCGTCAAACATCTCGAACTTCGGAGGTTTGTACCCCTCCGACAGCTCAACATCTGGTTGTATGCAGAGATATTCATAGTTTAAACCCTCAATTCCCTTACTTTCTTTGATGCCTTGAATTCGGCTAGTCAGTTTCTTAAGTTCTTCAGCCAGGTTCCTGATGAGCGAGTCTTTATCATGAGACTCGGGTGGTGCTTGAGATGGGTTGGGTGGAGTGTGGCATGATCTCCACATAGATGGGGGTGTTGTGATGGGTGTGAAAGTGGTCATTTGTGGAGTTTAAGGGTTCTAGGACGAGCAGCGGAGTATTGTTGGAAGTATGACATGTGTTGTAGTGGTGGTGAGGAGAGGGATAGTTTTGTGGCTTTGGGATATTTTTTGGAGGTGTGGAGTTCTAAGAATATGGGAAATTGACATCGGGGGTGGTGGGGGAAAATGACATATTCGCCAGATTCTGAACCTGATCAAGTTCTTCTTGGAATTTCAACAGCTTTTGTTCAAGCTGGGATGCACTTTCCTTAGGAACCAGAGTACCATGACCATGAGCGGCCTCTACCCGTTCAGTTGAGTTCTCCTTTCTGGCGTTGTTCACATCTTCCATCTTTCCTTTGTTCTTGTTTTTGACAGGACTAAGAGAAAAAGTGGGTGGAGGGCCCCTGGATCTCGTGGAAAAAGATGATGTTGCCAGAGTGCACGAACTAACCTTTGGGGAAGGGAAATAAATAAACAAAAAGTAAAAACAAAAAGGTAACAAGTTAGTGAGGATTATAAGAAAATGTTGCGATATTTAAACACATAGTGCAAGAATGTAAATCGTGTCCTATTTGGGAACCTCTTTGTGCCCGAGGTAGGCCTAGCGACAAGTTGATTTGGAGAACTTAGAATGCTAAATGCCTCATTTTATTGATAAAAAGTAGACGAATCCCAAATCGACAATAAATAACAGGAAATAAAATATCACTAGTGGTCGTTGGCCTTATTACATTTATAAAACGAAAAAGTAAATTCCTATCTACTTGATCCCAGAAGGACCTTCCCCAGACTCGACATCTTTGGCTCCGTCGAACAGCTTTCCCAACTCGCGAAGTCCCAGCAATAGGTAGGCTCTGGCTAGATGTCTGCCCTTATTTCCCTCAGCATTCTGGCAATCCTCGATTCTTTTGAGAAATTTCCTTTCCAGCTCTATTATGCCCCGCTCCAAGTACCCCCAGTCGCTTGTTGGCACTGACAGCCATGTCTTTCTACTCCTCGATCAACTTTTGGTTGGCTTCTTGTATCTCACGGTGCTCGCTTTCACATTCCCGGATCCTCTTGCGCAGTTGATTGTATTTGACATGTGCTTCAGCCCTTTCATCTATGATCCTGTGGCCCCTAGCAAGTCCTGGATGGCCTAGACTATCGTGATTAGATTCTAACCAGCCTGAATAGTAAGGAGCGCAACCAGCGTGGTATCTATCTGGCTCGATAGTATCTCTTCCCATGATGATCTTGCAATGCCACATATGTTGAGCTTGGCACTTATAAGGACTGTCATCAGCTTGGAAGTTAGCCCGGAAGTGACTCATCTTGTCGACCCTTGGTATAACCTGCTTCCTACCAGCCTGTCTCATAACTCGGAGAGGGACATAAGGGTAGGTTCCTCTTAGACCGATTAATATCAGAAACGACGCATCCCTGGATCGGGCGATGAGCTACTTAGTAGGGAACCATTCGAACATCCATTGTACCTGGTCCTCGGTAAGGTTATCAAATAACTCTACCCATCCTCTGGCATCTTCTGGCTGGGAGAACATGTTGGGCATATAGTTCATTCGCTTCGGATGATGGAAAGCAATATGATCATACCAGTCTCTTCGCTAAATTTCCTGTCAGTATTCACCCCTTTGGAGATGCTCCATGTGCCCGAGCTGAAGTAGCAAATTGCAGCCCTCGAAGTGTTTGGCTCCTCGTTGACATTTCTCCAAGGCTCGGTATATCTCCGCAATAATCATGGGCACAATGCTGAAAGGTTGCCCACCAATGCCCTCCGTCAAAGTTTTAGTTACCATAGCCAGCCTAGTATGGATCCTTGCTTTCTTTATTGGAACTATCATCCCCAAGAAACAAAACATAAATACAAAGACCCTTCGGTGAATATGCCCTAATGATGTGATGGAAAATTCGTACGGTAGGACTTGCTATGACCGTACCTCTCCTACAAATAGTCGAAGGGGATATAAGATTCCTTCAGACATGTCGGTTCTAGATTCTTCTTCAGACCCATCATTTTGAGAAAACCCCTGCCCTTGCGGTTCTCAGGCATTAACAATCCCGGTGTTTCCCATGGTATACCGGCCAATCCTCCTATTTCTTATAGAAAGGGCCTCATTTCAATGTCCCTGAAGTGAAACACGGACCTCTCACAATCCCAGTATAAAGTGGCACCTTCTATGATCTTGTTGTTGGGTTGGATTTCCAGGAGAGAAGGTAGGTTGCCCAGATATTTACGGACAAGGGTTTGATCACTAGAGTGAATATCCTCCCACCAGCTTAGCAGTTTTGGGTGGATGTTGGTGACCATGCCGAATTTGAGGACTTCGTGCCTCATATTTCTGCAAGTCAAAAGGATTAGGCCTTTACCCCCACCAGACTTAACTATTTAATATCAACAATTAGCATAAACACATCTAGTTCTCCAAATAAATGCACAGAACTTGGCGATGTCCCTTTGGGTTTTAGGGAAACCTAGTGGACTTTGGACAAGGCTATCTTAAAGAGTCATTATGTGGACAACATAACTGACTCAACTAAGTTTGACCATGATGCATGCATAGTTAAATAGAGTAAGGTTTTTATGGGGTTTTAGACTGGTACCATTGAGCGGACAACTCAAGGGGGAAAGGCACGGAACCGTAGAATACACCGTTGATCGACTGGTTTTACCGCAAATACGCCTTTCCCAGATTTAGGGGTGATAATATTGGAAGAGCTCAACCACTCATTATAAGAGTTGCTATGGTATTTTATTTGGCACGAGTGGAATATGATGTTGAGCATGATTATGCAACAATTAAAGCAGGTTGTCACGTATTTGCACGTTAGGAAAGCAGTAAATACAACAGTTTTTCATAATTTAAAGTGGTAGTAAAGGAAAGTAATAAAAGAAAGAAACAAAAAGACAAGTCAGTTTTGCAATCGAAAAGAAAATTGAATGCTTGGAAGAAATAAACAGATAATTGAGCATAAAGAATCATAAATTCACAATACTAGTCTGAAATGGTAAAAGCCTAAAAATCCCCAGTAAAGTCGCCATGCTATCGCGCCCCCTTTTTCTAGAGCGAAATCGGGTTTATAGCATTTGGTGGGACAACTCATTCCTTTTGGGAATTGGGTTTGCGTTTGAAGAGTCGCCACTTAATGATTAGGGTGCATTAGGACACCAAAAGAGTTTGATTTTGAATAATCAGATATTAGGGTAAGGGCTTGAAATTATTCCAAGGGGAAGGTGTTAGACACCCCTCAGAATCCACTAGTGTGGTTCCCGGCCAGACAATTATTGTGAATTTGGGGTGAAATTAACATGTAGACAAATAAGGCTCAAATAAGAGGGGGTTTCATATAATGGTTTGCAAACAAACAAAGTTTGGAAGAGCAAAGAAAGCTGATTTTTTAAAGAAGGAGTTGAAATGATAAAAGAAATAAGGAAAGGGGGTCCTAAGTTTATTAACAATATGGATCACCCCAGACAATGCCCGGTAATCACTCCTCAATGAGTGGCTACACGTGACATTATCGCGTGGTCATCATATCCATATCTACATTTCCCACCCCGTTAAGGTATTTAAAGCACGGATTGGTCTCAATTACTTATTGCATGATATTACCAATCCCAATCCTATCAGTCCCAGAAGCATTTAGGACTACTAATCCTAAAAGGGAGGGATATTAGGCTTATTTGTAGTTTCAAAGGAAAAAACTCTAAGGAGACATACAAAACACGTATTGCAAATTGGGGAAATCATATAATAAGCAGTTGCTCAGATATACCTCCTTAAACAAAGAAGCACGTAATTAGCATGACTTGTACATACTGTTTTAGGTTTGATTTAAAAGGTATTAAAGACAACTGAGAGGAAGTTGTTGAGATAGTTTCAGGTTTTCACATAACTCAGATAAGAAATCCGAATCAGGCCTGCCTGCTGGGTGTAATTATTAAGAGAAGCAGATTCAGTTTATATTTATTATCCTAGGGCTTTCCTAAGTGTTGGACAAGGATCCTATAAGCATGGTATCTACTGGATTCAGAAAGCAATGAAACAGTAAGGTTCGAAATGAACTGTTTGGATGCATACTCGTTAAACTTGCTAAGTGAGGGACTCAGATTATTGAAAGAGAGGTAGAATTTAAACGAATTGATTACAAGTTCTGCAAATGATAGTAGCCATTACTACTGGTTTTATATCTAACACTGAGTGAGGCGAATTAGATTTTTTATTCTAGGTGTTACTGATTTTAAGGCCTTGTAGACGTAGCGTCGAAATGTAGAAGCCTTATAGACATGATTTCTAAGTGAAGTTTGAATATGCAAAATCCTATAGACATGATTTCTAAGTGAAGTTAAATATATCGAATCATATAGACATGATTTCTAAGTGAAGTTAAATATGCAGAATCCTATAGACCTGATTTCTAAGTGAAGTTTGAATATGCAAAATCCTATAGCCATGATTTCTAAGTGAAGTTAAATATGCAGAATCCTATAGACATGCTTTCTAAGTAAAGTTTGAATATGCAGAATCCTATAGACATGGTTTCTATATGAGGTTGAATATGCAGGAATATAGTAGTCCTATAGTTATGATTTCTACCCCTTGCATACATAGTTACCCACCTTTTTTCACTAACCAGCCCCAAATATTTATTACAAATTATTACAAACCAGAATAAATAATATTACATCAGGAAAAGTAAAAAAAGTACAACTAGAGGAAGCCTGATTCTGACTTCCTCTCTGAGTTACATGATAGACCCAACTCAAAGACCATTGATCTAAAGCCTTTCTCCAATCTGAGTGTGTCAAAGTTCCCTAAGAGCCTCAATAGGACTCGGGCAATGCTCACACCCAAATTGCATTATCAGAATGGGGATAAGTGCAGTGTGGAAGGGCCAGCCCTCAAGTGTCCAAGTTTAGAGGGAGCTCAAGGGATCCCAAGGCAAGGCTCATAAGAGGGGGGTAGAACTTAAAGTCTAAGAGAGAGTGCAAGTGAGGAACAGAGTTCTAAAGGGGTGAAGGAGAGGGAAACAGCTACAAACAAGTACACAAAAAGGGTTTAGGGGAATAGGGAAATTGCAAAGAGTCCATGTGCTTAGACATTTAGCTAATTCTGGGCATGCACAGCAATAGAGAGTGCTGTTATGCTTACAAATCAACAAGAATACACAATATATGATAGTGACATGGAGGTTATGATTCCAGGGGGATCAAGTATGAGCCATAGACAATAATACTTAATATTGTCATGCCTCAAACAAACCATTAGCATCAAACACATTAGGGTAGGGGGTTTGGGATTCATAATAGGAAGGAAATTACAGCATGCTAAAGTAAATTCCGAACTAAACATAAGCAATAGGTGGACATGCAAGTGAAGGTATTAAATACACACATTGTTGTGGTTGTTGAATACCTTAATCAGGACATACCAGTTTCAAAGGAACGAAATACAGCAGTAGCAGTACTTGAAAGAAAACAGGCTACAGTACAAGTAACAAGAGAGAGTGCTTTTTGAATGTGAGTGTGAGTTCAGAAAACTAAGAGTGTTCGTGTTTGTGTCAATGAAAGAGCATGGTATTTATAGTTTGAAAACAAACAGAGAATAAGGCAAGAAAATAACCATGTACCAATTAAAATCAATCAATAGAGAACTTCCTTTAATTAAGGAGTTCAAACTTAAACGGTAATGAACAAAAATAATTTAAGGAAAGAGATCAAATAAGCATCTTGTGCGAAGTAGACAATTAGGGGTAAATACATAGGAGTTTAATTAAGGGAAGGATCTTTGAAATACACGGTTAAACAAATAAGGTAAGAATCAATCAGTACATAGTAAATCAAGGAGTCAGAGATTTGAAATTACTGGTTCATGAATAAACCAAGTCAGAAAGGCTAGGGAAAGTTTTCAAATCAAACCAAGAAACAGGGGAATTAGTAAAACAAGGAAAGAATTAATCAGACTTAGACAAGGAGGTCTGAGATCAGTCAAAAATTGAAAGTCATTTTAGAGGGGAAGATCAGTATATATAAATAGCACACAAGTATTAGGCATGCGAGGCTGAATTTTGGACAAAGAAAAGTGTCATGCAATTGCAAAATCAGTAAGTAGTGGACTATAGAAACATGGTAGTCACATAGGTCAGTTTCAGTAACTCAGCAATGGAGAAGGGAGAGAGTATCAAATAGCATGCAGAGGGTCCAGTAGAAAGACCTTAGAAGAGTTTAGCAGGGATTCAGAATCATATAAAGAAATAAAAGATTTTTAAATTCAGTCGAGCAATAGATGAAACAACTTCAGAAACTCAAATAGGTCCAAAGAAATTAGGGTTTTGAAACCAAACAAGTTCGGAGATGAGGAATAAACAAATCATATAGCAAATAATATCAGAACTCGAATGAACCCCAAATCTTAGGGTTTTTGCCATCAATCGAGTGTGGAGGTGAAAGACAAGAGAATCAGGCAAAAATATCAACAACAAAAAATAAAATCAGAAACCCTAAGAAAGAACTTAAGGCTTTAACATAAAAAACACAGTAGAATAATCAACATAAGAAACATAATAAAAGAACAATATAAGAAACACAGTAGAACATGCTAAAGATCAGAGAGACTTCTAAATATCTTGCCAAAACCCTAAATCGGAAAAGATAAAGGTTTTGAAAGCAGAGTTTTGAAAGAAACTTTGAGAAAGTGTTTGAAAGTTTAGGGAAAACACGGATCTAGAACAGATCTAAAGAAATCAGAAGAACCTCAAAAGTTAGGGTTTCAGAAGAACCCAGATGGTGAAAAAGGCTTGGAAAGTCATTAATCTAAGCAGGAGAAGTTGAGATCAGGCTCGAATAGCCATGGCTGGTCGGAGCAAAGTCGGAGACGGCCATAGAACTCGAATCGAACAAAGTCTGAGCCAAGCTTCTTCAGGGTCAGGCCTTGAAACTATAGTAACCAGGTGTGTAGGAGTTATAAGAGGCCGGTATAGGACTTTAATGGCCTTGGAAGCCATGGATTCCGGTGATTTTAGGGTGGAAGCGGAGGGAGGCGGATAGGGTTTGAGGGGAACTTGAGAGAGAACTGGGAGAAAGGGGGGATACAAGGGCGGGTACAGAAGGGAAATGATTAGGTTTAGGGGTTAGGTCGGGTTGAAAAAGGAAGGGGTTAATGGTGGTCGTTGATCATTTTGATCAACGGCCTGGATTGAAGGGGAATCTGGCCGGGTTATTTTAAAGGGTCGTGGGTCGAGTAGATTTAGGATTTGGGCTGGGTAATTGGATTTGAAATTGGGTTTAATTGGGGTGTCAAATCTGGCTAAAATTGAAATGCAAATGGGCTAACATTTAAATAGTCATTTTCCCCTTATTTATTTTATAAAAAATAGTAAAATAATTTTTAGAAATAAATTAAAGGTACTAAAATGAATAATAATACATAATTATCAAATTAAAAATACTGGAGTCGATTTTATAAATATAATTACAATTAAATCTTGAAAGAGGCCAATATTGTAATTATATGCAATTTAGCTTTAAAAATACTAAATAAATTTGTAAAAATATGGAAAAATTATGCTAGCTATATTTTAATATAACTATGAGAATCCAATAAATGAATCACCCAAAATAATAATTTTGAGGATAATTACTGGGTGTTTCCTGATAAAATAGGGCAATAAATTGATCTAAAAATCTTTAAAAATTAAGAGAAAAATATAAAACCTTGGAACATACTTATATATGCACATACATACTATTTTCAGAGTATTTTGTATGTAAAAAATATACAGAGAAAATTGGGTATCAACAGAGTGTGTGAATGTTTTACATGGGATGGGCTCTTACTCTTATGAGCCTAGAAAACTATCTTTGGACCTTGAAAATAGGAATACTCCACCAACAAAACCTACGATTGAGGACCCTCCGGTGTTGGAGTTGAAACTGTTGCCTCCACACCTCAAGAATGAGTTCTTAGGCCCTAGTTCTACTTTGTCAGTTATTCTTTCCTCTTGTCTTACTAACATGCAGGTTGATGCCACATTGGAGGTGCTTCAAAAGTGAAAAAAGGCAATTGGATGGACTTTAGCTGATATTCAGGGGATAAGCCCCGCATTTTGTATATACAAGATTATTCTGGAAGATGATGCAAAGCCCTCCTTGGCGCATCAAGGAGATTGAACGAGGCAATGCAAGAAATTGTGAAAAAGGAGATAATCAAGTGGTTGGATGCCGGGGTTGTGTACCCTATCTCTGATAGCTCTTGGACTTTGCCGGTGCAATGTGTACTGAAGAAGGGTGGCATGACCGTGGTTGAAAATTCACAAAATGAGTTGATTCCTACCAGAACCGTCACCGGTTGGAGGGTATGCATGGGCTACCGCAAGTTGAATAAAGTGACTCGCAAGGATCAGTTTCCATTGCCTTTTCTTGATCAGATGTTAGATCGACTTGATGGGCGTGCCTTCTACTGTTTCTTGGATGGGTATTCTGGGTACAACCAAATCTTGATTGCTCTGGAAGATCAGTAGAAGACCATATTCACTTGTCCATATGGCACCTTTGCCTTTTCTCGGATGCCTTTTGGGTTGTGTAATACACCGGCTACATTTCAACGGTGTATGATGGCCATTTTCACCGATATGGTGGAAGATATTTTGGAGGTGTTCATGGATGACTTCAATATTGTGGGTGATTCATTTGATGAGTGTTTGAAAAATTTTGATAGAGTCTTGGCCCGTTGTGAAGAAACCAATCTTGTTCTTAATTGGGGGAAATGCCACTTTATGGTGGAAGAGGGCATAGTTCTTGGGCATAAAATTTCAAAGCATGGTATTGAGGTAGACAAAACAAAAATTGATGTGATTTCAAAGCTCCCTCCCCCTACCTCTGTCAAGGGAGTTAGGAGTTTTCTTGGGCATGCGGGGTTATACCAGAGATTTATCAAAGACTTTTCGAAGGTAGTGAACCCCTTATGCAAGCTATTGGAAAAGGATACCAAGTTTGTGTTCGATGAGAGATGTATGCAAGACTTTGAACTTCTCAATAATAAGTTGACCACCACTCATATCATTACCTCACCTAATTAGGGCTTGCCCTTTGAGCTTAAGTGTGATGCAAGCGATGTTGCGGTTGGGGTAGTTTTGGGTCGAAGAGTGAACAAAATGTTTCATCCGGTGTACTATGCGAGCAAGACAATGAATGATGCTCAAGTGAACTACACGGTGATCGAGAAAGAACTTTTAGATATTGTGTTCACAGAAAAATTTCGGCTGTATCTTATGGGTTCCAAGGTCATAGTCCATACTGATCATGCCGCACTCCAGTACTTGATGATGAAGAAGGATTCCAAAGCTATATTGATGCGATGGGTCTTGTTACTTCAAGAGTTTGATTTAGATATTGTGGACCGGAAGGGTAGTGAAAACCAAGTGGCGGACCATTTATCCCTTTTGGAGGAGGAGGGGAGGCCCCGTGATGGCCTAGATATCAATGATTCATTTTCCAACGAACAACTCCTTTCGGTGTCGGTGAATGGTATGCCATGGTTTGCGGACGTTGCTAATTTCCTTATGACTGGTATAATCTTGTGTGAACTCTCTTCTAACCAAAGGAAGAAGCTCAAATGGGATAGTTTGGATTTTTATTGGGATGAACTGTACTTATTCAATATTTGCACAGATGGTATGATCCAACGGTGTGTCCCGGAGGAAGAGCAATTAAGTATCTTGAAGGCTTGTCATTCCTCTCCCTATGGTGGCCATCATGGCGGAGTGAGGACGGTTTCCAAAGTTCTTAGTTGTAGGTTTTATTGGCCAACTTTGTACAAAGATGTGAGTGAACTTGTGAAGAGGTGTGACGAATGTCAAAGAGCGGGTGGAATTTCGAAGAAAGATGAGATGCCTCTCAATACCATTCTTGAGGTTGATATTTTTGATGTATGGAGCATTGATTTTATGGGCCCGTTTGTTAGCTCGTGTGGGAACATATACATTCTTGTGGCGGTTGACTATATTTCAAAGTGGGTTAAAGCCATGGTTTTACCCAATAATGAGGCCCAGAGTGTTGTTGCATTTCTCAAGAAGAGCATTTTTACAAGGTTTGGCACCCCTCGTGCAATCATAAGTGATGGGGGTCTCATTTTTGTAATAGAGCTTTTGACACTTTGCTTGCAAAGTATGGTGTCAACCACAAAGTTTCTACTCCTTATCATCCTCAAGTGAGTGGCCAAGCTGAAGTCTCAAATAGGGAAATCAAGAGTATATTGTCAATGACGGTCAATGCAAATAGGACCGATTGGTCAAAGAAGTTGGATGATACTCTATGGTCTTATAGGACAGCTTAGAAGACTCTGATTGGTATGTCTTCGTATCGGTTAGTGTTTGGGAAAGCTTGCCATCTACCGGTTGAGTTAGAACAGAAGGTCATCTGGTCTTTGAGGAAGCTAAATCTTGAATGGGATGTGGCAGCAAATCTTCATGTGGAGCGGCTTAATAAACTTGATGAATTCCGATTCCATGCCTACTCCAGTTCGACCTTGTACAATGACAAGATGAAGTACATTCATGATAAATATGCTCATAGCAAGGAGTTCAAAGTGGGTGATTTGGTTCTCTTGTTCAATTCTCGGTTACGTCTGTTTTTGGGAAAGCTTAAGTCAAAATGGAGTGGACCTTTTGAAGTGGTGTTTGCGACCCCATTTGGTGCACTTGACTTGAAGAACAAAAAAGGGGAAGTTTTCGGAGTGAATGGGCACAGGGTCAAGCACTACTTGGGAAAAATTGATGACAGCCACATGGTGGCACTTCTTCATCTCAAATAATTTGATGGTAACCTGCGCCGTGCCACGACGTTGAATCAGGTGCTTCTTGGGAGGCAAACCATATGTTTTTCTTCTTGTTTTTCTTTGATTTTCATTGTAGTGTAGGATTTATTTTTGGACTACTGGTTGTGAGATGTTGTGGGATTGTGTTGATGCAGTGCAGGAAAAAGTTGGAAAATGATCACTCTCTGAAGTTGTCAATGCGGACCGCACTCATTTTATGCGGCTGCAAAGACCTTTTTGCGGGGGCAAGAAATCAATGCGGACCGCACTGGTGATTTGTCAAAAGTTGGGACTCTATGAAGTTTTCCACCACGGCCGCACTGCATTTTATGCTGTCTGCAGTGGTCCATTGCGGCCGCATTACATTTTGTGCGGTCCGCAGTGGTCAATTTGTCAGTGCCCTATGGTTTCAAGCACCTTGGATCGCGGTGCCATTTTGTGCGGTCCACGGTAGGTAGGTAAGCCGGGCCCCAGGACCTTTTCTATAAATAGGACCAAAGTCCCTCCTTCTGAACTTTTCGAACTTTTCACTCTCAGAACACAAAAGTTATTATTCCTCTCTTTCATCTGCACAAAATTAACTGCTCAAGTTCATTACTCAGCATTTCATCTCATTTCTGGTAATATTAACTTCTTCTTAGTTGTTTAATTTATTTATTTTCATTGAATTTTTATTTTTCTTGTTTCTTCTTCTTTCCCTATCCGTATTTCTTTCAATTTGTAGCTTAGGTTAGTTAAGGGTTTTGTTTTAATCAGGGTTAGGTAGCTAAAACACTGTGCCAGCACTTAGGAAATCATCAATAGGTGCGTATTTGGACAAAAATTAAACAAATCATGAACCGTAGGTTGGTATTGCTGCTGGGCACTCAGTGCGGACCGTAGTGGATTTTGTGCGGTCCGTGGTGCCCTTGTGCGGTCCACAATGACAAAGTCCTGAAAGCTGAACATTTGAGGACCGCGGCCGCATTGGATTTTGTGCAGTCCGCAGTGCCTCAATGCGGACCGCATTGCCATTTTGTGCGGTCCGGGGTGCATTGATTCATAGAGTGGGTAGTCTAAACCCCACCTTTGTGCGGACCGCAATGGATTTTGTGCGGTCCGCAATGGCCTCTTTGCGACCGCACTGCATTTTGTGCGGTCCGCACTCTACAATTTTCATACTGTCTGCAACATTTTTCTTCTGCAACTTGAATTTCATTGTTTTTATGGATACTAACAAAGTATGAATGAATGTTGTTTGCAGAAAATGGTAAAATCAAGAGGCAAAGGTGGTAAACAAACAAGAAGAGGAGAGTCCTCCCGGGGTGGGAAGCAATGAATGATAAAATTAACCCCACAAGCCCGACAAAACATAAAGAACACAAGGAGGATCATAAAAGCTGCAGACAGGGCTATTGACCAGTCGGGGAGTGAGTATGAGCCCTCCCGGGAGGCATCTTCAAATTCAGTGCCAGAGTACTATCCTGACTGGCCGGAGAGAAACAGATTGAGAGATACACCTCCAACATCCCCCACTGCCCAAGCCTCAGTTCATATATCTTCTAAGTCGTCTGAGGGCTCAGCTAAAGGTAGTGGGGATGAGTACTCCACCTCTCATACAGCTTCATTATCCGGAAAGGGTGTAGTAGTAGAAGAAGGGGAAGAGGCAGAAGGGGGTGAACCCCAAGTTGGTGGGGTAGAGAGGACTAGGAACCCGGAGTCATGGGAGGACCGGTTCGTTAGTGAAATTGCCTATCACAAATTCAGAGAATGGTGGCCAGAAAAGAGGTTGATACTTAAGAGAAAAATTATCACCTGGGATCTTTTGCCTCACAACCCCAATGTGTTGAGGCAATTCAGAGATAGAGCTGGATGGGACTACTTCATAGGGCAGGTGGATAACGCCAATGAGCACTTGGTAAAAGAATTCTACACCAACATGGCCCACATCAAAAAGGGTACCACAGTCACCAAAGTACGAAATTTGAAAGTTAAGTTTGATGGCAAGACCAATAATGACTACTTAGGTTTCACGGAGGAGGATGAGTCCATGTACTTGGACAAGATAAAGTTGGGTGAAGAAGCTCGTTCGTGGTTGGAGGAGTACTTGGAAATCCCAGGTACCACCCCCGAGTGGTTGACTACGGAGGTGAAGATATTGAGGAGAACGCTGAACTTTGAGGCTAAGGGGTGGGAAACATTTATGTGCAGTAGGCTAGACCCTACCACCCACGACAACTCACTCCCAATTCACTGGGCGATTCTGGTTGCACCTATCATGGTAGGGTACCCGATCAATGTCGGGAATGTGATGTCCCGGGTCATTATACAGGTAGTGAATGAGGGTGACAGATCTTATCCTTGCCCCAACTTTCTGACCATGTACCTGAAGGACCAAGATGTGGAAAAGCGGAAGTTTGATGTGAAAGTGAAGGCAAAGGCACCTTTCTCATGGTATAGCCTCCAGAGTGATGACAACCCTAAGGGCAAGCACTTCAAGGGCAAAGCCACTACTTCGACTGGCCAGTCTGAAGAGCCAGTAGTGGTAGTTGCTCCTACTCAGCCTCCTTCCACCTCAGCAGACATAGCCCCATGTCCATTGTCACACCTCCTTTTTACCTGCGCCCGCAGGGGCGTAAAGGAGTTTTTCCACTTAAAGGAAAATCGGAACGGGATTTATTATTATTTATTCAGAGTCGCCACTTGGGAGATTAATGGTGTCCCAAGTCACCGGTTGAATCCCGAACTGAGGAAAATGTGACTCTGTTAACAGTCCGCGAACCAGAAATCCGAGTAAGGAATTATGTTAACCTGGGAGAAGGTGTTAGTCATTCCCGAGTTCCGTGGTTCTAGAACGGTCACTCAACTATTATATGTGAGTGAACAAAATTGGCCACCGCTTTCTTGGTCACAGACTTGAAAGTTCTGGACTCAACCCATTTGGTGAAATAATCAATGGCTACCAGAATGAACCTATGCCCGTTGGATGTTGTTGGCTCAATTGGTCCAATGATATCCATGCCCCAAGCGACGAAGGGCCATGGCGCTGACATTGTGTGTAATTCTGAGGGCGGAGAATGAATTAAATCTCCGTGTATCTGGCACTGATAACATTTGCACACAAAACTAATACAATCCCGCTCCATGGTGAGCCAATAATATCTTGCTCGGAGAATTTTCTTTGCCAATACATATCCGCTCATATGTGGTCCGCAGACTCTTGAATGTACTTCGGACATGACAGACGTAGCTTGTCTAGCATCTATGCATCTTAACAATCCCAGGTCTGGTGTTCTTTTGTACAAAACTCCTCCACTCAAGAAAAATCCTCTTGCCAACCGTCGAATTGTTCTCTTTTGATCCTCCGTGGCTTGCACTGGGTATATTCCTATTCTGATGTATTCCTTGATATCATGGAACCACGGTTCGCCATCCAATTCTTCTTCAATCATGTTGCAGTAAGCATGTTGATCTCGTACTTGAATGTGCAAAGGGTCGACATAGGCTTTGTCCGGATAGTGCAGCATTTACGCTAGGGTAGCCAAAGCATCGACGACCTCATTATGAACCCTTGGAATATGCCTGAACTCCACTGATCTAAACTGTTGACAAAGATCATGCAAGCATTGTCGGTATGGTATGAGCTTCAGATCTCGCGTTTCTCATTCTCCATGAATTTGATGTACCAAAAGGTCCGAGTCTCCCAAGACCAAGACTTTCTGGACAACCATGTCTGCAGCTAACCTTAAACCCAAAATGCATGCTTCGTACTCAGCCATATTGTTGGTACAATAAAACGAAGCTGAGCCGTAACAGGATAGTGATGCACTGTTTCAGAAATAGGCACAGCTCCTATTCTGACTCCTTTCATGTTAGCAGCCCCATCAAAGAAAAGTTTCCAGCTTGGTTTTTCGGCTTGTTCTAGTTCATCAATATGCACCACCTCTTCATTAGGAAAATAAGTCCTCAGTGGCTCATACTCTTCATCGACCGGGTTCTCGGCCAAATGATCGGCCAATGCTTGGTCTTTCATCGCAGTCCGAGTCACACAGATTATGTCAAACTCTGTGAGCAAAATCTGTCATTTTGCAAGTCTTCCTGTCAACATAGGCTTTTGAAATATATACTTCAACGTATCCAAACGCGAAATGAGGTAGGTAGTGTAGGATGACAAATAATGTTTCAATTTCTGTGCCACCCAAGTTAGGGCGCAACATGTCCTTTCCAGGTGAGTGTACTTAACCTCATAAGCCGTGAACTTCTTGATAAGATAATAGATGGCTTGTTCCTTCCACCCGGTGACGTCATACTGCCCCAGTACACAACCAAATGAATTTTCCAAGACTGTCAAGTAAAGAATCAAAGGTCTCCCTGGTTCTGGCGGAACCAGCATAGGTGGGTTTGTCAAGTAACCGTTTATCTTATCAAATGCTTCTTGACACTCATCAGTCCACTTGATCGCAGCATCCTTCTTCAGCAACTTGAAAATAGGCTCACAAGTTGTCGTGAGCTGAGCAATAAACCTGCTGATGTAGTTTAGCCTTCCTAAAAGACTCATCACTTCAGTCTTGTTCCTCGGAGGGGGCAATTCTTGTATGGCTTCGATCTTTAATGCGTCCAACTCGATGTCTCGCCGACTGACTATGAATCCTAACAGTTTTCCGGATGGAACACCAAACGCACACTTGGCGGGGTTAAGCTTGATGTTGTACCTGCGGAGCCTCTGGAAGAATTTCCTCAAATCCCTGACGTAGTCGGCCTGATGTTTTGATTTTATGATCACATCATCTACATATACTTCAATCTCCGTGTGTATCATATCATGAAACACAGTAGTCATTGCTCTTATATAAGTTGCCCCAGCATTCTTCAACCCAAATGGCATTACTCGGTAGCAATAAGTTCCCCATAGCGTGATGAAAGCTGTCTTTTCCGCATCTTCTTCGTCCATTAAAATCTGATGATACCCGGCATAGCAATCCACAAAAGATCCAATCTCGCGCTTGGCACAATTGTCAATCAGAATGTGGATATTGGGTAGTGGGAAGTTATCCTTCGGACTTGCTTTGTTGAGATTGCGGTAATCGACGCATACTCTGATCTTGCCGTCCTTCTTCGGCACAAGCACGACATTATCCAACCAAACAAGATATCGGGTGACTCGAATAACCTTTGCATCCCACTGTTTGGTAACTTCTTCTTTGATCTTCACACTCGTATCAGTTTTGAATTTCCTCAACTTTTGCTTGACGGGAGGGAACGCCGTATCAGTGGGCAGTTTGTGGACCACTAAATCAGTGCTTAAATCCGGCATGTCATCATATGACCACGCAAAAACATCTTTGTACTCGATGAGTGCTTTGATTAACTCCTCCCGGATTTTTGGCTCGAGGTGGACACTTATTTTAGTCTCTCGGACATTGTCTGTGTCCCCTAAATTGACGGCTTCTGTGTCATTCAAATTGGGCTTGGGTTTTTCTTCGAAGTGAATTAACTCCTTACTAATCTTTTCGAAGGCTTCATCCTCATCATCATATTCTGATTCGTAATCACAGTCTACTTCTTGAACTAACATTTTGGGATCCGATTGATTTTTAAGACTGGGCTGAGGATTCCTTATGCATGTCATGTCATTAGAACCAGCGTAAAAAGAACTGTATAGAAAAGAAAACAAAACAAAAGGCAAACCATCAGGAATGATGAAGAAAGGGAAATTGTATTTCATTGATTGATGAAAGATAACAAGGTTTGCACACTCAAACAGACTGAAAAAAATGAAATCTGGATTACAACCCTGGAATAATCCGTACAAACTTAAAGGAAAATCAAAGCAAACTACCAAGACTCTTTCCGAGTAGGGAGAGGAGTAGCCTTCCAATTATTAAGCTTTGTTTTTGGCCCACCAAATTGCACTTCTGCGTTGCTAGAACCTTCTCCACTTTCCACCATGTTCACACTATCGAACAACTTCTCAAATTTTTCAATCAGCTCCATGTCAGGATAAATCATAGAACTGGGAATTGCTTTCACTGGGCGACTCCTCGTACCGGACTTGACAAATGATCTGGAAAGACGTGGGACCGGATTTGGAAGGACCCATGTTCTCTGCTTCAACTTCCTGGATCTTTTTATGTCTGCGGCCGTGGGCTTGAATCCCAGACCAAATGTTCCCAAGTTTTCAGGAAGAGACACGGGCTGTATGATGCCTTGAAACTCTGATCCCAAGCCCTTTCCTGGTACAAAACCATTCTTCAACATTTCATACGCTACCATGACTGAGGCAGCGTTTATCTTTGGATTCGGGATACATTTCCCCTCTGGAACTTTCTCGACTGACATTGCGTCAGAAACTTGGTAGACCCATGGTCCCTTGACATCTTCCACTTCAATGAATGGCACAATGGTGTTGTTGTGAGCGCACAAATTATCTTCGCCGTGCACCACTATTTCTTGTCTGTCCCATTCAAATTTGACCATCTGATGTAGTGTTGATGGTACTGCTTTAGTGGCGTGAATCCACGGTCGCCCTAATAGCAAATTGTAGGAAACAGCTATATCCAACACTTGGAATTCCATTGTGAATTCTACTGGACCTATGGTCAGCTCTAACATTATGTCCCCGACTGAGTCTTTGCCTCCGCCATCAAATCCCCGCACACAGATACTGTTCTTATGGATCCTCTCCTCTTTTACTTTCAGCTTGCTTAGAGTGGAGAGAGGACAGATGATTGCACTTAAACCATTGTCAACCAATACCCGGGTAACCACGGCGTCCTCGCATTTCACTGTCAGGTAAAGGGCTTTGTTATGCTCAGTATCCTCTACCGGCAATTCATCATCGGAAAAAGTGACTTTGTTTACTTCGAAAATCTTGTTGGCTATCTTTTCCAGATGGTTTACCGAGATCTTGTCGGGAACATGGGCCTCATTCAGGATTTTCATCAGGGATTGGCGGTGTTCATCTGAATAGATTAGCAACGAGAGTAACGAGATCTGAGAGGGTGTTTTCCTCAACTGCTCTACAACAGAATAGTCATGCACTTTCATTTTCCTCAAAAATTCCTCTGCCTATTCTTTAGTTACTGCTTTCTTTACCGGCTTTGGATTATCTTTAGCTCTTCTTAATTCCTCGGGAGCAAAACACCTTCCTGAGCGAGTCAAACCTTGCGCTTCACAAACTTCTTCTTTGACTTATTTCCCCTTGTAAATCACAGTCACCCGTTCATGATTCCAAGGAATAGCCTTGTTGTTGATTACTAGAAGCCGAGTTACTGGTTTTATAATAACAGGCTCTGTGCGAGCACCCTTCACGACCACAACAGGTTTACTTGCGACCCTTGGCACTACCACTTTAACTTTCTCTGGTTTCACTGCAACGATGCTTGACGACCCTCTCTCGGCTACCGCAGCTGGCTTATCATCTACCCCTCTCAACTGGACCACTGATTTCCCACTGATTACTTTTTCCTTTGAGCTGGTTTCGCTGGAACGGATCATCATTACCATCTGCGAGGGCTTCCTAGGCTCCCCTTCTTTATGTATCAACTCAATCATGTGTGTCTCATGGTGAGTTGGTAGTGGATTCTGATTGATATTTGGTGCTTCTGGGGCTTGAAACTCGATCCGATGAGTATCAATAAGCTCTTGCACAACTGTTTTTAGTTTCCAACACTTCTCTGTATCATGCCCAGGGACCCCTGAACAGTACTCACAACTCACCGAGTGGTCAAGATTTCTAGGGGAGGATTTGGCATTTTAGGCTCAATTGGATTCAACATGCCCAACTACCCAATCTGTGGAAAAGACTGGTATATGATTCCCCCAGTGGAGTGAAAGTCTTTTGCTTCTGTGACCTCTCATTCTTGAGGGCTGGGTTTGGTCGGAAACTTGTCCCGGGGGGATTTCTGTAGGCCCTTGGGGGTGGACATGTGTTTTGTGGAGCTGGGTATGGATTTTGTGGAGTCTGCGTATGCCACTGTGCGTGTGTCGGGGTTTGGGTATAGGCTTGTGCATGATGGACGGAAAAATGGGGATCTGGCGGTAGGTAGTAGTGCTGTGGAGGGCTATATGAAGTGTGGGGGTAATTTTAGTGGTAGGGTCATGATTGGATATAGTAGGGTGACGGGCCTCTAGATCCGAACCAGGCTCCGGACTCAACAGTCGTGACATCTTCTTTCTTCTTCTTCCCAAGTACACCCCAGTGCCGCTTTGAATAGCCTGGGTGGTTGCCTTGATCGCTGAATAACTCATGATTTTGTTGGACTTAAGCCCCTCCTCGACCATGCCTCCCATTTTTACAACCTCATTAAAAGATTTGCCAATTGCGGACACTAGATGACCAAAGTAGGTCGGGTCCAAAGCCTGCAAAAAGTAATCAACCATCTCGCTCTCTTTCATTGGGGGATCTACCCTTGCTACTTGCTCCCTCCACCAGAAACCATATTCTCTAAATCTTTCACTGTGCTTCTTTTCCAGTTTGGTCAGGGACAGTCGGTCCGGAATGATCTTAATATTATATTGAAAGTGACAAGCGAATGCTTGGGCCAAATCGTCCCATGTGTACCACCTGCTATGATCTTGTCTGGTGTACCATTCTAACGCCGATCCACTTAAACATTGGCTGAAATATGACATCAGTAATTCATCTCTTCCACCTACTCCTCTCATCTTGCTACAAAAACCTCTCAGATGAGCCACCGGATCACCGTGTTTGTTGTACAAGTCGAATTTGGGCATTTTGAGCCCTGTCGGTAGTTGTACATTTGGGAACAAACACAGGTCTTTGTAAGCTACACTCACCTGACCTCCAAACCCTCTCATATCCTTGAAGGATTGTTCTATGCTTTTCATTTTTCTGAACATCTCTTCCTGTTCAGGATTTCTGGCCGGTTTTTCTGCTTTCCCTGGTAGGTCAGAATGTGGATCATGTGGATAGGCTTCAGGCGCTTTGAAGGTAAGCTCCGGGGGATAATACTGGTTGTCCTGCGCTTGGAACACAGGTTCACTCGGGGATTTATGGAGTGCAGCTGGTGGAGATGCCACAAAGACTGGGGTGATTGGCGAAGGAGGGTATGGAATTGATTTTGGTGGTGGAGCTTGTGGCATATGAGAAGTAGTGCCATGGTAGTGTTGATATATGGGAAAACCTGGATCGGTGGCCGGATGATCCTGAGACTGAGCTAATGGTGGGGTAAAAGCCAGGTTAGCAGGGTAAGCTGGCGGTGATTGCCCTTTGGACCAAGTCTAGTACATTTCGGCCATCTGTTGCTTAAGATGAGCATCTTCTCTTTCATTTTATAGACGTCCAACTCCTCTACCTCAACACTAGTGTCGACATCTGGGATAGACATGATTTTCGGTATTGGTCCCTTCGATCTGGTTTGGTAATGATAATGTGCCAGTATCCTCTAAATAAACTAACTGCTTGAATTCTCTGGACAACAACAACTTTGTTAGTTTAAGAGTTTAACACATATGCAATTACATGTTGGGATGCAATGCACCTAGGCAATTAACCATTTTCTATCATGTATTTTCTTCAGTTGCGTGCGTCATTCCGGCCTCTCATAATTGTGCCCCTTCTTTTAAGCTTCCTTTATTCTATCCTTCTTTATTTATTTTTTCATTTTCCCCTTTTCTTTTTTTAGTGGTGGTCGAACCCTATAGAGATTGCCTACGTATCATATCCCCGCATGAATCAGACCGTGCGTAGTTCTGTCAGATAAGCGGGCAAGTAAAAACATCTTTTGGGTTTTTTTAGCTTTTATAAAAACAGATGTTTCGATTACAAAGACTCGATACCAACAAATTTCAAAAGACTAACAGACTCTGACGCAAAGACGACAAATAGACTCCGAAATTAAGCTATCATACTCTAAAGAAATACAGACTCAAAACAGAAAGAAAGTACAAACCTAACATGACTCACAGACTTTGATAGAAAAGGAAATACAAATTCAAACGGAAAATCATGAGTACATCAATGCTCCTGGTGCCCGTGGGAAATCATTCGGTCTCGCCACGGGCCTATGTGCAAGATCCCTTTGAAGTTGGTCCAAGTTGTTCATTATTTGTTTAACAAAGGTCATCACTGTTGCAAAGAGTGTAGTGCGAGTCATATCCTCACAAATGTGGCACTTCATAATGATGTAGTCAGCGATGTTTCTAATTTTCTCTCTTATGACGCCTTTCTCCTGAAGCAACCGCCCTATTTGCTGATTACGGGCTTCTAACACTCGAGAGTCTTGAAGGTGTTGATTTTGCAACTATTGCATTCCTTCCTCTATCCGAGCTATCAGATCATAACAATGTTCCCTATCAGCTTTGAAATCTTGAGCCTGCTTGACTGCCTCATTCTTGAGAATGGCTATCTTTCTTCTTAGGATTGTGATGGTCCCTTCATAAAACTGTACTTGCTATTCTGCCTTCTTTATCCATTTCGCCTGGATTCTCGCTAGACCAGCTTCAGATTTTTCCAGGTTTTCTTGATACTCGAGGGCTTTCTTCTTCAGACCGTTTATGAGCCTTTTATCAGCCTGGCTTCTCTCCGGGTTTCTTTCCATTTTCTGGATTTGAGCTTTGAGGATCTCATTTTCCTGAGCTAGTTTTTTCTTTTCTCCCTTATTTGCAGTGGCTTGAACACCATTTTCAAACTGAAGTTCCATGACTTGCTTCTCCAATCTACCTATTGCGGCTCTATACTCATGTTCTTTAGTCAACCAATCCCACAGTCCTTGCGACGCCTCGACAAACTCCTAGAGATGGGGTCTTTTGGATGGCCTCCCAAACTTGATTTCTCTCCTATACTAAGCAAGGTATCCCGGCGAAACTTCACCTTTGGACCGATCACGTACACACGTATTTGCCGTTAAGTATTGACACTCGCTCCAGATTTGGCAGACAACTACTTCTTGAAATTGTCCGTTAGGCCCAATCTCGACTACTTGGCCACTAAGATCTTCATCTTTCGGAACTATTTGGCATCTCCCCAACTGCCTCAAAACTCGATAAGGGGTATAGGGCTGGATACTCCTGAGCCCCATCAAAAGGAAATGGGGTCCAGTGGCTGGCATATATATGATTTCATCCACATGCAACCATCCAAATGTCTATTCTATTTGGCCCGCAGTGACAGAACGGAGGCACGCTGTCCACTCTGTGACCCTCGTGGGAATCAAACTGGCGGAGTACGGGCCGATAAAACAAGCTTCTTTTGAAAACAAGACTCTTTTCATCGGCAAATAAAACTATTCTTTTCTTTTCTTTTCTTTTTTCTTTTTTTTTCATTTTCTCAAAATTTGGCAGAGTTTCGACATTATTTGGACATTGAGTTTTTTCAAAACAGGCGGTTAACTCTCTTTAACCCTCATACCTCTATCTATCTTTCCTCAAAATATTCAAAAGTCGGTCAGTATGCAAGTCTGAAGCAAACAAATGTACTAGTAGCAAGTAAGATGCATCATGATGGTTTTTTGTCATTTTTGGTACCTGTCCTAGACAGACCCAACCCCTGTGTTGAGCCTCCAAAGTCAAATGCACGTGATGCAAACAAACGTTCCTACTAGGGATCTGGCATGAAGCTGAGTTATTCTAGGTTCATAACCTGGGTATTTGTTCTAGACTGTGCACTCGAGCGGACAACTCGAGTCGAGGAGGGGGCTACGTACTGGGAACCAAAAGGCCATCCGGCTTAGTAACTTATCCGAGCCTCTTTCTTATTTCAAGGTATGACACTAACAGAATAGAGAGTCTCAACCAGTGAGCACATCCCCGAAGATGAAAAGAGAAGGGCTTTGTAGCAGTTTATATGCAGCTCAGATAATATCAAAGCGGTAAAAAGCATCACTTAGCACATTAGGCCCAAACATGTAAAAAAATCAAATAAAACAAGCCAATTATAACAGTTATTTAAAGCTCGAATTCTGAACCCTGAACCGGAGATTTTGGGTCCATCCCCAGCAGAGTCGCTAGAGCTGTCACACCTCTGCGCCCGCAGGGGCGTAAAGGAGTTTTTTCACTTAAAGGACAATCGGAACAGGATTTATTATTATTTATTTAGAGTCGCCACTTGGGAGATTAATGGTGTCCCAAGTCACCGGTTTAATCCTGAACCGAGGAAAATATGACTCTGTTAACAGTCCGCGAACTAGAAATCTGAGTAAGGAATTTTGTTAACCCGGGAGAAGGTGTTAGGCATTCCCGAGTTCCGTGGTTCTAGAATGGTCGCTCAACTGTTATATTTAGTTTAATTATCTGATTTTAGTACATGTTCAAACCTATGTGCATTTTTAACCTTAACCGCTTTTATTCATTTTTAGGAAGATTGCAACGTTATTAAAACACGTCTTGAACCACGTCACATAAATGCACCCGTGGTCTTTGACATATTTTAATATTGTTGAGATTTGGATTTGGGTCACATAAATGCGCACCCGAGTTTAAGAAGGTAATATTATTAAATGTCGGGCCTAAAGCAACTAGCGTATTATTAACTTTGGGGAAGGCCATGAAATTCGCTAAATGGCACGTCCCGAGGTCTAAAATATTTTTTACTATAATTAAGAGGGCCACGCAATGTATGATATTTGTTTGGCGCGGCGCACCTCATTTATTTTAAAGCCAACCTAAAAGAACTATGATTTTTCTATTAAGTATTATCTCTAAAAGGGCCCTAATTAATTAGCATTGTTAATAAACCATCATTGAAAGTATTACATCACAATATTAAATCAAAAAGTTTTAATAAACAACCTAGTATCTTCAGCAGATTGGGCTTCAAAATCAGCCCAAAAGAAGGAGAATTGTTTAACCTTACAAGAGGGGAAGGGCTGTCTGACGCTGGGCCTTAAGCAGATCCAAGCCCAGATCTTGTTCAAACAGAGGCTGTCACGTTTAGGCTCCTAAATGAGCCTAGATCCCGTACTGATTTTATTTGAATCTCAGCCTACTGATTTTAACTCACAACGGGCTCAATTATTGGTGAACACATAATCATTTCTCAATTCATGGTAATTTCAACATGCTAACTTTGAATCATCACATGCATATTCACTGATTCATACATGGTTAATCAAACATGTTGAATCTGTCACACAGTTAAAATGAGTAAAACAAATTCATTTTTGGCAGGCACTTCAATTCAAATCTGTTGTGGCTAAGCAACACACATTGATTGTTTGACGAAACAAAAGCAAATTTGTTGAAACTGAACTCAAGGTTATTTGAATTTGCATAACTGGTGACTTTTCTCTTCATTTTAAATGACCTACACGTTAGGTAACTTTTGAATCTCGATTTGGAATTCACCAGTGATACTAGAATACGTAAAACCACGGCTTAAAATCTTTGTCGAACTATGAATTCATTAATTGAATCGCAACTCTTCAACAGCACTCATATCTCATAGATACTCTGCTGTAGAGTATGAGATGAGTAATTCTAGTCAATATAAGTTCTAAAATACTGATTATTTATAGGAAATTAAAATACACTAGGATTAAACTAATGAAGCAACATACAAACAATTCTAGTTTGAACAGTCCAATTATACAAACGATACAAAGTTTCAAGTAAACGTGACTGTTTTACACCTTTAAACCAAAATAGAACAGAAGAAATTCAGAGATCAACCAAAACAACACTTTATCATTTAATCCCCAAATCAGACATATATTGATCCTTTACAGTTCATACGAGATCAAGGGGAGTACCTGGAAATTGCAAAAGGAAAGAAGGTGAAAGCAATGAACAACAGCAGAACAGCCCAGATTTATAGATTGAAACACTACAACCAGCTTGAAAATCCAATGGAATTGTGGTTCTTAGCAACTTGAAAAAGAGAAACTCTTCCAAAACTCAATATCACTCTATATAAACTCTCAGAATAAGTCAGAAACTATGTCAAGACTTGAAAACTTCAGCGATTGACCAAGAAAGAAAATTCAATGGAACAGGAAAACCTTATTCGTTTCTTTTTCTGGATCCTCCCTCTCTCCTATTTCAAAATTGTTTTCTTTTATTTCTGAAGAGCAAACCGTTCTCTCTTCGTCTCGTCTTCCCCGGCTCTTAAACTCTCCTCCTCTCTCCCTTTTTCGAACTGATCAAAGCCCCCCTTTTAAAGACCAATGTTAAACTCTTTTTTATTCAAATTTTTCCACTGTTCAGCCTGTTTATTCCCTCCCATGTGCACTCCTTTTAACTTTTATCATTAGCCCATGTTGTTTTCTGATTTCCAGCTCTTAAAAGGTTCTTAAACAAATGTAATTCCCACTACTGATCTTTCTTTTCGATTTTTAATTCCCTCCACTAACTTAGTGCTTTTAATTATTCAATAGTGTACCACTACCATTTGTTGTTAGACTCAATTAGTAACCCCTCGTGCTAAACTCATACTAGTCAGTTGGTTATTAAAACAAGAAGTTATACCAAACCATTGAACTAATCCTATTGTTCTGACTAAGTGAAAAACGAGATGTAAATTCAATGCCTTAAAACAAACTGATATCCTAATTGTATGAAACAAATCTGCAAAACCAATCCTAAAGAAACCACAGTGAATGAAAATAATCTATACAAGGGACTGATGGAATTTCAAATGAAATTGATCATAAACAGAAAAAGAGACGAAGAAGACAAATATCATAATAAGAGTTAATAGCATACAAACATAGAATCAGGAAAGGGACTCACCGGTCATTAGTAATTGAAGAAAACCTTCGAATCTTCAACTTTTAAACCAGATTTTGACTTTAACTGTGTGTTCTCATCAAGAACACACGGATAAAGTCCAAATTAGCTTAAAGTATCAGCAAATCTTTGACTCTACAGTTTTAGGTTCAATACTTAGATTCATTATTCGATAGGTTCTGGTTTGATTCGAGGGTAACGAATCGCGGATTAAGGAAGAGGAGAGGGATGTGGCTTCAGGGTGTTAATTTGGTGTTGATTGGGTTAACTAGGGTTCGGGGTCAAATTTCGATCGAAGATTCGACGATTTTGGCCGTGATTCGAAAGGAACAGTTTAGGGATTTGAGATGCTGAGGTGAAGGAGAATCAACAGTGTAAAGATGGGGTCGTTTGGACCACTAGAACCGCCGTGAGGCAATTTCCGGTGGGCGGAGCACGGTGGTAAGGGGCGGAGGGTTCTTTTGGTCTCTAAGGCTTAGAGACGAAGAGGTGAGGGGCGGGGTATGGTTTTAGGAATATAGTGGGGTGGGGATTTGATCTTGGCCGTTGGATCATTCACGATCAACGGCCTGGATTACTTCACTAATGAGAAACGACGTCGTTTGGTTTTGTGAGGGGATCGGGTTAGACCGAGTATAGGGAATGGGTCAAAGACGGGTTATGGGAGGGGTGATCTGGACCGTTCGATCAAAACAAATCAAAGGTTTGGATTTATTGGCCAGATACGACGTCGTTTGGATATATCCGGAGACAGACTGGATTGGGACGGGTATTGGGCTGATTTTTTGGGTGAGAACTGGGTTGTGGCCAATGTGGTCCAGTCCGGTTTCCTTTTCCTAAAATTCTAAATTAAATTATAAACCAATTAAAAAATACTAATTAATTCCTAATAACAATTATCACACCATTAAATACCAACCAAAATAAAATCACACAATTGGAGATTAAATGCTAAAAAAATGCCAAGTACATATTTTTTGTGATTTTCATTCTCGCAAATCCAAATATTGTTTAATTAATTCCTAATTGTAAAATTAAATCCTAAATGCACATGTAACACATATTTTTGTATTTTTCTTAATTAAAATAAAAAATAAACATGCACAGACAAATACAAATAAATAACAAGCAACACAAAACTATTTTATTTTGAATTTTTGGGAGTAGTTCTTGTAGGGCAAAAATCACGTGCTCACATCCATCCACTTCGTCAACTCCAGAGATACCCTCCACCACTGCCTATCCATTGACTGCCTATCATCTGAGCCAGGACCTCACCAACATCAACAATTGGATGCAGACAGCTACTTTTAAGTTGTCTGTATTATCTATTGTTATGGTAGCTCAGTCATCACCTCCTCCTCCACAGGTCACACAGTCCATTGAGGACACTCTCAAGGATCTTCTAGACAACCAGAAGAAGATCCTTGAGAACCAGAAATTTCTCACAGACTCTCAAGGAACTTGCTAGGGAGGCAAAGAAGATGAGGAAGACTTGGGCTTCCAAAGAGTCAGTGAAGGAGCTATGGGTTGAGGTTGAGATATTGAAAGCGGATCACCTGCCTTTAGATTTGCTACTGCATGATCCAGTACCAGCAACCCAGCCCCAGCCAAAGCAGTCCGAGAGCCTCCTAAGAGGAAGAGGGTGATTCCTCAATCCGATGATGCAGTCATCCAGTTGGAGGACCCGTTGGGAGATTCCTCTAGCCAGCCCCAGAAGGCAGCCCAGGTCCCAGCAGAGCCACAGACCACAGGGAGCCAGTCACAGGTTCCCGAGCATTTAGAGGACCTAGGGACCACAGAGGATCACATGCAGATGAATGGCCCATAAGGAGTTTCTTTTTCCTCTTTCCTCTACTTTTGTGCTTATTTTGGTTAGTTGGCATTGAGGA
The DNA here is from genome assembly GCF_000393655.2 of Nicotiana sylvestris. Classification (NCBI taxonomy): domain Eukaryota; kingdom Viridiplantae; phylum Streptophyta; class Magnoliopsida; order Solanales; family Solanaceae; genus Nicotiana; species Nicotiana sylvestris. Next base: position 64,900,160 of record NC_091058.1, read on the forward strand.
CAATGCCAGCTTTCATTTGAGGGGGTAGCCCTATTTGGATTTGGATGACTGTACATTGACAGATTTGATGATTTCTTTCTTTCTTTTTTCTCTTTGGTATGTATATAATTTCAGCATTTCTTTACATTTTTCGTACTTTTTACCTTGGGTCTGTATATAAAAGTTACGTTCTATTATATATATTCATCTCCCCTATTGTATATTCGATTAAATCCCCTCTTTTACATATTCATTCTAATTTCTGCATTTTTCCTTTTCTTAGCTTCTTATTTGACATTCGTAGCTTCTTCTTTTGAGTTTTTGCAATAAGCCTTGGATTTTCTTAATACCACGGTTCTTTTCAAAGGTGGAGCTTGTGTGAACCGGGTGGCTCTTCCCGATGATGGATGGCATGACAACCTTCTTAAGGATTTGAGTCTGTTTTTCTTTTTGCTTTTTCGTAGTTAGTAGTGAGGGTGCCTCAAGCAAAGCTTCACTTGGGTCTAACACATTTGTCTTTGATCCTATGGTCAAAAACAAATCGTTGTGTATAGGATGGTGAAAGTTGTGACCTTGAGACTCTTGTGTTGGCCGATAATCATCAAGTGATTTTTCGGGACCATTGTGTGCTCAAATCTTATCTAAGATTGTTGTGGGCCCCCAACTCTGTATCTTTAGTTATCCCAAAGCTTGTGTGGTGAGAAATTACATTACAAGTCCAAGTCCCGAGCCATTGGTCTAGAACTTGCCCTGAATGTTTGTCTAGGCGAAATCCTAAGTGTAATTTGACTTGAGACATGATTATAGTCTCTCCTTGATCCAAATAATATCTTGAATACTCCATAGCCTACCAATGATAAAATCCCTAGTCAACCCTATTGAGCCTTAGACTTTGTTTTTTCAGGAACCACGATACAAGTCTTTACCCGTTCTAAAGATACCCTCTCTTGGCACCCGATCTTTCCTTAGCACATGGCAAAAGTATAAGTTTGGGGGGGAGTGACGAGGATTGCAACAAAGTGTTAAAAAGATACAAAATGAAGAAAAGAAAAGGCAATGAAAAAGAAAGAAAAGCAAAAAGAATGTTCAATGTAGAAATAAATAAAGGGATTCAATAAAAGCAAAGAATGAAAGGTTTGGAAAGTTGAGAAAGGAGAAAAGATTTGAAATGAACAAGAAAGAGTGGCAGTGTGTCTCTTTAACCTCTTAGAAAGAAGTGAAATGACTTAAAAAGTCAAGTGAATGGGTGCCAAAATGAAGCAAAAGAAGTGCTAAAGGGAAGATGGAACCTACTTAGACCAAACATTTCCTACCCTGAACCAAAAGCCTTCACTATGTCTCCACAAAAGCCCTATATGATCTTGAGTTGAATGAAACTTACATTAGTGGTGACTCACATAAGGGGCAAGCATATGATACTTAGAGTAGGACTTGTGACTTTCCCTTGAGAGAGATGAGTGTATTTCCTTTAACCTTGTTCTGACTGCTATTATATTAAAGGTGAGGTTTGTTTAGGGAGAGTTGAGGATGTGTGAGTTTGGGTTCCACAACAACCAAAGTAATAGAAAGAGTTACGTTGATATGTTGAGTCAACTCTTGATGCTCTTGTGTCACACTAAATCCATGGTGTTTAAAAGAGTGAATGTTGTTGATAATTCATTTGAATTGAGGGCAATTGTTAGTCCCAATTGATGCTAGATGAGGTCACTTTAGGTCGGCTAAATTTTCTTGGATTTACTCTTAAGGGGTGGGTCTTATTTTGATTGCTTGAGGACAAGCAAAAGCTTAAGTTTGGGGGAGTTGATAACTAGGGATTATGATGCATTTTACTCTTCTTCTTGCTTAAGTTTTGATTAGAAATATGTACAAAATAGTCCCAAAGACATGTTATACTTGATTGCAGGGTTTGATCAACAAGGTGATAATTTATCAAAAACCAGCTCAAAAAGGAGTGAAACATGCACAAGTATCAAGACCAAGGCCAAGCTCAGTCAAACAGGGCCAGTGCGGCCGCACACCATTTTGTGCAGTCCGCAAAGACGAAGTTCAGAGAGTAGGCATTTCAGGCAACCAAGCAATGCGGCTACAAAGGATTTTGTGCGGACCTCATTAATTTCAATAGTGGTCACACTCGATTTTGTGCGGTCCGCAGATCCCAAGATCAGAGATGCCAATTGGAGGATTATGCCCAATGCGGTCCGCAGACCACAATAGAAGCCACCGCGGCCGCTGTGCATTTTGTGCAGTCCGCGGTGGCCAACTTCAGAAAGCATATTATCTCAACTAAGAGCCTTAGTGCAGCTGCACTCGATTTTGTGCGGTCCGCACTAGCCCCGCAAGGGTATTTTTGTCCAAAATTTTTAGCTTAGTATAAATAGTTTCTTTTCCCATTTTTAGGTCATCAGATAGATTTTGGGATAGAGCTGCGCTCGTGAACACTGCTCTTTTACTATTTCGAGTAATTTTAGCTTAGTTTCATCATTGAATCTTCAAGTTTTATCTAGTAATTAATTATTATGGGTTTTTCATCATCTATTTCTTTGTTTTTTTCTATAATCATGAGTAGCTAGACCCATTAGCTAGGGTTGTGGCTCAACCCTAGTGTAGGTAATTGATGGGTCTTGTGTTTTGATGCTTGATTGTCTATGGGTGTTTGATATTTGGGCTAATTTAGGGTTTTTAATGTTGAATTAGTGGTTACAAACACTAGTTTATGCCTAGTAGATTTTGGCTCTTCTTGAGAAAGAGAGCCTAAGTCCATGAAATTGGTCCAACAAGGAATTGGGGCATACTCAAGAGATTGATAGCCCTAATTAAAGGGTTAAATATAGAGATAGTAATACCCGACTTGAACCTCATTTTCTTGCATAAATTATCATACCCAATTGGTCTTGAGAAAGTCAATTCGAGCAAAATCACTTGAACTACCGAGAGGTATAGAGTGAGTAGAATCGTGCAATGATTATATCATACTCCCCAAACGTGACAATCTAGCCTTAGACTCATGAATCCGTCAATTAGCCACCTAGGAAAAAGTCACTACCCTAGTGCCTTTTATCTATTTGAACAACTCTCAATAGTTTAATCTTAGCTTTACTTAGCTTAATTTAGCATCGTAGTAGCATAAAATTAGAAGTAAAATCAAAACCAACAATGTTTAGAAGTGCAATTAGGAACAATTACACAACACCAATTTAGATAGAAACTCAACTCCAATATCTAGCTCCCTGTGGAAATCGATCCGGACCTTCTCGGGTAAAAGCTGTTTCGACCTCTCTTGCTACTTCATAGTAGTACAGGGTTGACCTCGATCATGACTCGGCCCTCACTTCCTCCTGCTCAGCCTCCTATTTCTTAGAGTCATCAGATTTACCACTATCATCACCACCCCCTGCCATCGGCTCCTTCCCAGTAGTTACCTTATCAGCGCGGAACTTGGATTCTTTTGGCACTATCCCATCACATTCAGATTTTCCGGGACCCGAACTGCCCGGTAAAGTCTAGTAACTAAGGAAGGGAAGAAAAACCCATATTTTTTCACCAGACAACGGGTGAACATCTCCTCATAAATCAGTTTGGCCACATCAAAGTTGTGACCATTCATAAAGCACCAAATCAGAGCCGCTTAAGAACCATTCACCTTCGTGGTGTTGGAAGACGGGATCAGGTGGTTATTGATAACATACAACTAGCTTCCCTTCAAAGGTTAGAGACGTAGAGTGAAACATCTAACCATACTTCATCCATATAATTTCCTTGCCGGGTAGACAGATGTTGCAAAGAACCTCTCCCACTATGTGTGTGATCTACCATACATCTCATAGTAGTCTTCATACGTATCCACAGGAGCGGGCAGCTTGTATAGCCTCAACAAAGGCATCCACTGCCTTTCTGCGCACTATTACTATGCCATTCACATGTTCTTTTACATTGCCATAGAATTCACGGACAACCATCACATTCCCCTCATCCGGCTCTTCAAGGAAGATTTGTAGCCCCTGCCTTACCAGCTCATTATACAAGTTAGGGCATCCCAGCTGGATCGACCCTATATCTATGCCCCTTTTCGATATCGGTTTTTTAGGGGCCTTATCCACAAAGCGGTCCTGAGCCTTGGCAGAGATGAACCTACTACTATCAAAGGGATGATAGGAGCTGACCCGTGTGCCCTGGACGATCCAGCTTAACCGTTGGAAGAAGCACCTATAGTGAGGCGTTTCCTGGATGGTGCCATAGTACCTGGAAGATGAATAGCATTAGCACAACCCAAAAGAAATGTGACTCAACTGCAGTTACTCAGACTTCACTCGTACAATTGGTCACAATTACTATTTACACTCACTTTGACATTTAAACAAACACCTGGTGGGTATTATATACCGGAACTCTAATTCAAACAAGTTGTAACCCCATAACCCCCACAATTGCCCCCAAATGCACCCACTAAGTTAAGAGACAACTCCACCAACATTAACACCCACAAGCACTACACAAACACTACAAATTACTACTAGGAAAGGAGAAGAACAAAAAAACTACTAAAAAAAGAAGAAATTAAACTAAAATCTATAAAGTAAAAAAATACAAAAACCATCGCAACAAGAAAACCTTACCTGTAGTGAGAGAAGATGGTAAGAAGTGAAGAAGAGTAAGAGAGGGCGTGGCTTAAACTTGGGGAATTTGGGTTAGGATAAGTTGGGAATGGAGGAGGGGGAAATTTGGAGAAGAAGGGAATTTGAAGAGGAAGGGAATTAGGGTTGGGAGGTTTTCTGCGTTGGGGAATGAAGAAGAGAAAGGGGAATAGTTGGGGGGTGAAATAAATAATTAACAATTAAACATACAACATAAAAATAAAATAAACAAAAAAATTGTTAAGCTAAATAAAGTGCCAGGTGGGCGGGACTAGCACGATCGTAGCGCCGCACTAGTGAAATAGTGTACTTGGCCATATGTGCGGTCACTAGCGCGATCATAGCATGGGCGCGCTGCTGGTTGAGATGCTGAGGCAGAATGTTTGCCCATATGTGCGGTTCGTAGCGCGGTCGCGCTCCTGGGCTCAAAAAAATTCACTTTTTCACTTGTTCCTTCCGCGTTCGATGAACTTATCACCTGCCCAAGCTCACCTGCATTGGTTAGTACTTACCAAAATCAAAATTAACAACTACTAACTATACTAAAGTTACTACGCATTGGGTTTCCTCCCAACCAACGCCTTAGTTAATACCGTGGCATGATAGTTACAATAATTCAATGGGTTGCCTCCCATGCAGCGCCTGATTTAACATCGCAACACGACACAGATGAGCGTATTTAAGGCTCGCTCGACCTCTGAGGTTCAGTTAGATGGATCACTGATACTTCCTTGGGTTCATCCATGCCCACATATGGTTTCAATCTTTGCCCATTGACTATAAATGTATGAGAGTCTTTATCTAAGGCAATCTCTACGACACCTGAAGGGAATACTTCGACCACTCGAAATGGTCCAGACCATCGTGACTTGAGTTTACCCTGAAATAGCCTTAATCTTGAATTATAAAGCAACATCATGTCTCCGGTATTGAATTTTTGCTCAACAATATTCTTGTCGTGCAACCTCTTCATTATCTCCTTGTAAAACCTCGTGCTCTCGAAAGCAAGAAATCGGAACTCGTCTAGCTCATGCAATTCTATGACTCTATTTGTTCTCGCAGCCTCAATGTCCAGATTTAGCTGTTTCATTGCCCACCAAGCTCTATGTTCTAGTTCCACTAGCAAGTGACATGCCTTCCCGAACGCCAACTTGTATGGTGACATACCAATTGGTGTTTTGAAAGCAACTCTGTAGGCCCAGAGTGCATCATCTAGCTTTTTCACCCAATCAGTTCTTGTGGCATTCATAGTCTTGGTCAGTACACTCTTTATCTCTCTATTAAACACTTCGACATGTCCACTTGTCTGAGGATGATATGGTGTTGCCACTTGTGGCGCACATCATACTTTCCTAGTAATTTCTCGAAGGCTCGATTGCAGAAGTGAGTGCCTCCATCATTGATAATAGCTCTCGGGGTCCCGAAACGGGTGAATATATTCTTCTTCAAAAACCCCACCACCACTCTTGCATCATTGGTGGGGAGTGCTGCAGCTTCCAATCATTTGGACACGTAATCCATAGCAACAAGTATGTACTTATTGCCAAAGGAGCTGACGAAGGGGCCCGTGAAGTCTATCCCCCATACATCAAATACTTCAACCTCTTGAATTGGGTTCATGGGCATCTCATGGCGACGGGAAATGTTCCCAGTTTGTTGACATTCATTACAGCCCTTCACCTATTGATGTGCATCTTTAAACACTGTTGGCCAGCAGAACCCGGCTTCTAGCACTTTTGTTGTCGTCCTAGCTCCTCCAAAATGCCCACCATACGCCAATGCATGACATGCCTGCAAAACAGAAGATTGTTCTATATCGGGGATGCACCTCCGGATCATATTTTCAACACATATTCAAAACAGATAAGGTTCATCCCAGTAATACATGTGACAGTCACGATAAAAATTTTCTTTTGCATAGAGGAAAGGTCATAGGGAACTGTACCGCTTGCCAAGTAATTAGCAAAGTTTACATACCACGGCACTTCCTCAAGGCTTGTAGTGAGTAGTTGCTCATCTGGAAAGGTTTCCAGAATATCTTCTACCTCAACTAAGTGTTCAGCTCCTTCAAGTCGTGATAGATGATCAGAGACTTGGTTTTTTGTACTCTTACGGTCACGAATCTCAAGGTCAAACTCTTGCAGTAGAAGCAACCAACAAATCAGGCGCGGTTTAGACTCCTTCTTCTCAATAAAGTACCTGAGAGCTACATGGTCTGTATATATACAATTACCTTAGAGCCAATCAAGTATGATATGAACTTGTTGAATGCAAACACCACAACCAACATCTCTTTTTCAGTCACAGTGTAGTTCAGCTGGGCTCCACTCAACGTTCTACTGGCATAGTAAATTGGGTGCATTAGCTTGTCTTTCCGTTGTCCCAGCACTGCCCCCACTGCATAGTCACTGGCGTCACAGATGAGTTCGAATGGTTGCTCCCAGTTGGGGGCAACAATGGTGGGTGTTGTGACTAGCCTCTTTTTCAACTCCTCGAATGCTACCCTACAATCATCAGAAAACATGAAAGGGCGATCTTTTTCTAACAACTTACAGAGAGGGTTAGCAATTTTTGAGAAGTCTTTTATGAATCTCCGGTAGAAACCGGCATGCCCGAGGAAGCTCCTGATTGCCTTGACTGATGTGGGGGATGGCAACTTTGCTATCACATCAACTTTAGCACGATCCACCTCGATTCCCTTGCTTGATACCCAGTGTCCCAAGACTATGCCCTCTTATACCATAAAATGGCACTTTTCCCAATTAAATACCAAGTTAGTCTCAATACATATTTTCAACACTCGGGTCAGATCTGTGAGGCACTCGTCGAATGAATTTCCCACCATTGAGAAATCATCCATGAACACCTCCATTATTTCTTCGACCATGTCAGTGAATATGGTCATCATGTACCTTTGGAATGTGGCGGGTGCATTGCATAGGCCAAAGAGCATCCTCCAATAAGCATAAATTCCATATGGGCATGTGAAGGAGGTCTTCTCTCTGTCCTCTAGTGCAATGGAGATTTGATTGTACCCAGAGTACCCATCAAGAAAGCAGAAGTGGAACCTCCTTGCCAATCTGTCAAGCATCTGATCAATGAAGGGAAGTGGGAAATGGTCTTTTTGGGTGGCCAGATTTAATTTCTTGTAGTTTATACAAATTCTCCCGCCTGTGATGGTTCTTGTAGAGATCAGCTCTTTGTTATCATTTTTGACCACCGTCATACCACCTTTCTTAGGAACACATTGCATCGGGTTAACCCAGTTATTGTTAGAGATGCGGAAAATGATTCCCGCATCCAACCACTTAATCACCTCTTTCTTCACCACTTCCTTCATGTTAGGGTTCAGCCTTCTTTGGTGCTCCCTGGAAGGGTTGTGCCCCTCTTCCAGTAGAATTTTATGCATACAATATGCCGGGTTGATCCCCTTAATGTTTGCCATGGTCCACCCAATGGCAGTCTTGCACTCCTTGAGTACCTGCAAAAGCTGGTGTGCCTGCACATCTAACAAACTAGATGAGATAATAACAGGTACTGTGGAGTTAGGTCCTAGGAACTCATACCTGACATGGGCGGGCAGTGGCTTTAACTCCAGCTTTAGTGGTTCTTCTATGGATGGCTTGGCTGGAGGATTTCGCTGTTTTCTAAGTGCAGGGGCTCGAATTCAAGTGTTCTATCCCAAAACCCTCTTCCCTCTAAAGCCAACACCCATTCTGCCAATTCTTCCTCATTCACCTCATCTAAATTTACAAGACATGTAGCAATAGGATACTCAATAGTCAATGTCTTATCATCCGCTTCCACAATTACATCAACGGCATCAATAAGAGAATAATTGGCGAATTCACTTGGTCGCCTCATAGATTTTTGCACGTTGAATGTTATCTTCTTATCGTTAAACCTCATATTGAGCTCCCTAATTTCACAATCAATGAGAGCTCGCCTTGTGGCCAAGAACGGCTTTCCCAAAATTATGGGAATTTCGTCATCCACCTTGCAATCCAGAATCACAAAATCTGCAGGGAACACAAATTCCCTACCTGTATCAGCACGTCATCCAAGATGCCAGACGGTCTTTTTACAGTTCTGTCAGCTAGCTATAATAACATAGACGTGGGTCTAGCTCTTCCAATCCCCAACCTCTTATAGATTGCCAGGGGCATAAGATTTATGCTAGCCCCCAAATCACAAAGTACCTTGGCAAAGGCAAAGTTACCAATGGTGCAGGGAATTGTGAAACTTCCTAGATTAGACAACTTTTTAGCAACTGGTCTAGTCACCACAGCACTGCATGTCTGAGTTAGAGTCACTGTGGCCAAATCTTGGAAATTGAATTTTTGGGACATCAAGTCCTTCATCATTTTTGCATAACCAGGCATCTCCTTCAAAGCATCAATCAATGGAATATTTACCTGAATTTGTTTCAGCATCTCCAAGAATTTTTTGTATTGTTCCTCTTTCTGGTATTTGGCCAGCTTCTGTGGGAATGGTGCTGGAGGTCTCTTCTTCCAAATGATTTGGGTTTTCTCTATGTCAGACACCACCTCAACTACCGGTTCCTGGATTGTCTCAGCTTCTTTCTCAGCCTCAATCTGTGTGTTGGATTCTTCCTGGGCAGGCTGTATTGTCACATCTGTCAGTTTCATTGAATCATCTAGCTCAATAAGCACCGGTACAAGGGTCTCAGCTTGTTTGCTTTCTCGAGCCCTCTCTTGCTCCAAGTCTAAGTCTTTGTCATTACGTAGACTCACTGCCATCAGCTGCTTCAGGCCTTGATCTTTTGGATTTATCTGAATGTCTGCAGGCAATGTCCCATGAGGATGATTATTCAAAGACATCGAAATCTGGTCCATCTGCACTTCAATATTCTTTATAGCTGACTAATGTGCATCTGCCCTTTCACTCATTTTCGCATTTGACCCAATAACCTGCTGCATCATTGCCTCTAGTCTAGCAAACCCATCTTTATGTCTCCCACCATGTTGTTGCTGAGGAGGATGATAACCCTGCTGCTAACTTTGATTGTTGTATTCCTATGGCCTTTGGTAGGGCACCACATTATTATGAGGTCGCATGCCTCCCATATTTCCATTATTGAGTTGTGGCTGGACTGGCCTGTGTGACTGATTCTGTTGGCCCCAATTTTGACCACCTTGTCTCTGGCCCCCATAATTAGACACATAATTCATGTATTCAGGATAATGATGATGATCACTTTCTGTATTCCATTGGCCACCAATTGGCTGACTAACGCAAGATTTGCATAAGCCCCCATTGGTAGTATCTACAATGTGCACCTGCTGCTTCTGCCCAGACTCTTCCCCCTTTCTGGTGAGTATACTCATCTGTGTCATTAAGGTGGCCATATTTTCAGCAAGAGTGTTAGATGGATATAAGGGCACTGAGTGAACTACTAGAGTGATAGGTGCATTCCTGGTTGTCCACCCCGAATTCTGTGCCATCTTGTCAAGCAGGCTCTAGCTTTCTCTCCATGTTTTGCTCAAGAATGCTCCACCAGCTGAAGCATCAACATTATCCTTCACGATATCTGTCAAACCCGTATAAAACCGCTTCCCCGACATCTGATTTGGATACCGTGGTGCAGACACATATAACCAACATCCCTTTGAATCGTTCCCATGTTTCTTGCAGTGTCTCCATTGATTTCTGTTTGAAGCTCAAAATTTCATCAATTTGCTGAGCATTTTTGTTGGGTGGATGAAACTTATTCACAAATTTCTTGACTAACTCCTCCCAAGTTGTGATGGAATTAATGGGGAGTGAGTTTAGCCAGGTCTGGGCAGCTCTTGTCACTGAGAATGGAAATAACAACAGCTTTATTGCTTCCTAAGTTACGTTGGGTTGCCTTTGAGTTTTGCAGATTGACAGGAAATTCTTCAAGTGCTGCTGAGGATCTTCAATGTATGACCACGAAAATAGTCCATTGTTTTGCAACAAGTGCAGCATGTTGTTCGTAATTTGAAAAGATTCGGCCTGTATCTGTGGGACTAATATCATTGTGGTCAAATTCTCTGTTGTGGGTTGCGCCTAGTCATATAGAGCAGCCTCTGGCATAAGAGCTTTTACTAGCGCAGCTGGGTCTAACACGTTATCCCCCATGTCTGGTTCGAGTTGTTCAGTTGATTGTTGTTATTTGTTTTTCCAGTTGGTCCCATTCATGGCCTTGAAACTTTCTCAGGATCTGATAATGCTTCAAATACTTCACCAGTTCTCGATGAATTTCTAGGCATGCACTTGTACACCGTTAATTCCCCGGCAACGGTGCCAAAATTTGATCTCGCCCAACTATGCCTTATAAAAAGGACAAGCGGTCGTTACAAATATAATCCAAGTATTTAGCCCAGATTCGAATCCCACGGGGAATTAACCTACCAATTACTCTTGTGAGGCTAACTGAATTCTTCGTAATCAACTTTCCAAATATTTTGAATAACTCTTATCAAACTAAAAGCTAACTATGACTGGGTTGTAAACAAATAATAGAAGGATCTAAGGTTGTGATTTTCCCTATTGATGGAATCCCTTCCTGTTATGTTTCGCATAGAATTGCCTAATCATCTCTATCAATCATGAGCACTCTTGCTATCATAAATCTCTTCCGAGTATCATTATCCCTAATCCCACCTTTAAACCATCGGTTATTAATCTCATATACTTTGGGAGTGGTGTTGTTCAATAATTACCTAAATATGCACTCTCTCCCGAGTAATACAAACTAAATAGGCACAGCTAATTGATGATCCTATCAATTAACTACAACAAGAACGTCGTTGAACAAATAGAGATTAAACTGAGCAAACTATATTAGCATAACACGAAGTTCATCCTTCAACAGGTTCCATTAAAACCCTAGACTAAATAATTAGCTGCTCATAATCGTATTCATACTATCAACAGTAAATTTCATCATAATTGATAAATAAAAAAGGAAGAAAGGTAGAACTCGATGTCGAATTATCCTCCTTGCCTCTTGCCTCTTCTTGCCTTAAACTAAGCTGTAAAAACCTTCATAATGTCCTTTTGGGCGAGCTGGACCTCTTATAGGTTAAGTAGAATTACCCCCGAACTTCCAAGTTTACCCCTGAAATTATATGCTCCGAACAGGACTAGCGCGGTTGTGCTCGTGCCCGCGCTAATGGCCACGCATATAGCATAGTATTCTGCCTCGATTTCCTGGGCTAGCGCGATCGCGCTAAGGGCGCGCTAATGGCCGCGCTAAGCTAGTACATCACTTTATCTCTTCTTTTCTCTCTTTTTTGCCACGTACTCAGCTCCAAAGGGCTTCCCTTGCTTTAATTTAGCTTCAAATACTGTCCTAAGTCCTCATAAGCGCAACTCGCTCCTGCAAAACATGAAATTCACAATTAGAGCCAATTTATCGTCATTTAACCAACCTAGAATAGTGAAGCATAGTCAAGTTGGGGTATAAACAGTCGCCAAACTACATGAATCTAGCCTATTATCAGTATCCTTTGGAGATATGATTGCTTTGAGACAATAAAAATGTAATTATTTGTGACCTTTACTTAAATGCTACATTTCGCTTTACTCTATACTCCTTTGTGACAGGGATTATGGTGAACCTGATTGATATTTGCTATAGAAGCCAAAGCAAGTTAATGCATTGTATTTTTTAATGCCTATTGATCATTTTAAAATGTAATGAACAAGTACTATTGATGAAATATTTAAAGTCTATAAGAGCCAATTGGAAAAGAGATTATTGAGTAATAAAAAATTAAAAGATTTGTCGGTTGCAGGCAATCAAGATAAATCTTACACCTCAAAATTTATTTATATTTTGAATTTTTCAAATTCTTATTAGATTTAGGTTTGCATCATCTCATGTTCATAAATTGGACACTGTTGGTGCTAAATGCTATTCGTGTTCATAAAATCGAATGAGTAATCTCTTGCTAAAATAATTATATTCGCATTACTGCATCTAAGTTTGGGCTTAATTTTGTGTTTTAATCAAGCATTTTGATCTATACTATGCCATAGCACCTTTTGATAGATGAAGTAAGGTGTGAGATGATACAAAACTTTTTGATAGATGAAGTAAGATGTCAGAAGTTAGGAATACAAGTTACAGAGGTTGAATACAAACTATCCAACTGGTGATTAGTTATAGAGGTGGTACTCATCGCAATATGTGGACCCCCTACCCCTAAGAGATTTGCTTTCTGTATAATGAATAAATAAAGATGATTTACCTTATTTAAAAGAAAAAACTATACTTTTGGTCCACTAAATTTGTTGTTGTGTGTTAGTTGCTATCTTCCAGATTTTAGATCTATTGGTTTACTACTTATCAAGTGTTCCATGCCGAACCTGGGCGACGACATGGTTTAAATTTTGAGACAAGATCATAGGGATTGCTACTTATTCTTTACTTTTTCGTCTTGCCTAAAGTTAATTTTTTCCGAGCTAGCACTCCTATCTTATTTGGTATGCACATGGAATGTATGGTCTACCATATAGTATTCATGGAGAGCGAATTGACTGCTTTCATTAGACTAGAAGGATGGATGTTATGGCAGGGTGAATTATTCGAGAAGTCATGTAATCAGAATACTATGTGTAAGAATAAATTACGGGGCGAGAACAACAATAGCATACTTGCCAATAGCGCAGCGTAAGAATCGTTGAACGCACCACCGAAAATATTATCCCAAGTCGAACTTCGATTCACTAGGAAATGAAGTTTGTATTCCACGAACTATATGTCTTTACGCTATGTGTGTTCTTGAGAAAGATTTTTCTCTCTGTTGAAGTAGGTCCTTGGCGTTTAAGGAGAAGAAGTACTTTCTAGGGAAAAAATTATTTTTTTTCACAAAACTTATCCTCCTTTTTCTTTTATCATGTTTGTCCGGAAGTTTTCTCAAAATTAACTTCCCCCAACTTCTTAACATTATCTCTTATAACCGAGTCAGGTTAGTCCATATGGGCGACGCGTCCACCCCGGTCCAATATCCAATATCTCCCACTTCGCACATGATGGACTAGATTTATACTAGTACCATATTAATAAAACATGTAATTCATATAGATAAATAATTTGTGCGACCTACGAGCGTCAAGAGCTATAATTATCAAGGTTACATAATAGCTCTATGTAGAAATCCAATCACATGTGAAAAGAATTCACTACTAAACAAGAGGATCTTATTACTCGCAATACCCCAGACATTAGTTGTTATTCCAGTAGCTAGTTATCTGTTCCTTTATCCTCGAAAGAGGTGAACTCGAGTTCTCATATAACATTGTACACACAATTACACTCGATACCCTCATGGTAAGTGTAACGATCGACTTGTGGATACAAGTTAAATTACTTAATTTAATTGTTTCCCCTTTCTACTTGAATCAATCCATTCTAAATCAGTTGCTTTCCTAGACATGCACTCCATTATCGAATTACCCATGGCTATTAGTGACATGCTAAAGTAGCAACATCGATTAACACTTCAAGAAATAGCAAAAGGTCAAAGGGTATTCCAATAAAAGTTAATATAACCTTTTGGGATCTCACACAGTAAAGAAGCAGGGATTTATTCTTCTATTATCCCATTGGCCACTAGCACATATGGTATGAAACACATGTTACGGTGTTCTCACCTTATATTAGCACGTGGGTCTCATTCTTTTACTCGTTCAACACCGTACAGGTCTTGGTCTAGACACCTACAAATATCTAACCCGAGTTTTTCGTTCAAACAATCCTCGAATCCAACCTTTGAGAAACTCGTATCTGGCTTATAAAATAAGTCATAAGGATGGTGGAATCCATTAGTCTGAGCTCTAGTCAAGACCGACCATTTTATCTAAAGATATACATGACTTTGCACTAATCAAGTTTTTAATAGGGTTCATCTTTGCACATTCCTCGACGTCAGAGGTGATCGTTTGTAAGAGAGCCGATCTCACGGCTTGTTCGACACATTTATATCCTTCAAAGGATACCATCACATGCATATAGAGTATCAACACAATCTCAATAATAATATATTTATGAGTATATAATGATAAATCAAAATATTTTACAATACACAAATACTTACATATCCATTACAAACATAAAGTCACAATTTGTTTCTCAAACATGTCTCTAGATATTGCTTTTTGTAAGAGGATCAACTATCGTTTTTGCATAGGTATGTATTGTAATCTTATTTCTTCACTTGCCATGATGTCTCTCACATCTATGTACTCTTTAAAGAGTAAATTATTTTCACTGTAACATAGTGAATAAGATGCAATTCTCTTTAGGTATCAAAAAATTCTCATCATTTTTTTTAATGATATCTTCCAAAATTGGATTGGTACCTTCTAACACACTTATGTATAACAAATGTTTGGGTACACATCATAGTGTACATCAAGTGCCCAACAACACTTGAGTATGGAACTCGAGACATGTCATTCTTTTCTTTGAGTCTTTAGACATATTTCAAGGCTTAAGGTTTCACCTCTCGCTATAAGAGTATTCATGGGTTCGCAACTATTTATTCGGAAGTGTTCCAAAATTTTCTCTATATAAGTTTCTTGAGATAGACTCAAGAACTTCTTGGAATGATTTATATGGATCTTAACTCCAAGAATATAGTCTGTCTCACCCATATCTTTCATCAGAAATGACTTTGAAAGCCATGACTAGATAGGTTTCACATACTCTAAATTTCAACCTATAAGTTTGTATGGATCCACCAAATCGTAGAGTACCTGGTCCTCTACAAGATTCTGCTGAGAGCACTTAGTAAAGCAGTAAGTAAATGATGCAGAGGATTTTTATGTGGAAAAACACACACAAAGGGATCAAAAAACCACGACCTACCTTGTAGGCTTTTAACTTCACTAACTTGTAATCTTACCTATTACAAGCCACTTTACAATACTTCCTATTGCAAAGAATTTACTCAACTAACTTGTGGTACCTTTACCACAAACCACTTTGTGACTATACTAGTTACAAAGGCTTTTTCTAACTTGTGATGCTATCACTACAAGCCACTTTGTAATTCTACGATTACAAAGACTTTTCCTTATGACTAAATCTAGTCACAACATAAATTCAATGAGTTTATGGATTTACAAGAGGATTCCTAATCAGTATGCTTCTAGATAAGCGATTTAGGAGATATGGTAAGTACAATAACAAGGATACAACTCAACTAGGACAGCAAGCATAAATCTTTTAGGAACTGGTCCGTAGTGGCGTTCAACCTTGTTCTTCAAGCTTAAGAGGATGATTTTTCTATTTTTTGCAAGAGTTTTGAATAAGAAACAGAAACCTTCCAATGATGTTTTTGTATAAAGCATATTTGGTACATCTTGATCACATGACTTGAAATGATGTGAGTACTTTGTTTGGTTAGAGAATGAGTGGGCTGACAGTGTGGTGCAGTGCGGTAGAAACAGTGTCGTCGGTCACTTCATTTCCAGTTGTGTCCAAATGACTTTGTACTGCTATGAGGAAACCACAAAAGCATCAGGTCCTTGTTTTGTTCCTAGTTCTTAAAGCTTTAGCAATTCATCTTTAGCTGAAATCTGTTAATGCTTGCAGTAATCCAAGTAGGTCAGGTTCCCTATCTGGTTCTTAGTCATAAGCTTGTTAGATCATCAAAACATAAGGCAAGAGTATTTAAGATCTATCAATTTCCTCCTTTTTGATGATGACAAACTTCAACAATTATAAATCGGTATTGGGGCAGTAGAAACCAAACAACCAGTTTCAAAGAGTTCCCCCTGAGACTATGTCTTGTCTTAAAGAATAATAGAGCATAAGAACCAGTTCCCCAATGTGTAATTTCCCCCTTTTGGCATCATTAAAAAGAACAACAGCACAAAAAAGTCCAGCTAACCTAACTCATGCCACATATGTGCACACAATCATGAGAAAGAATAGAACACAGAGAGACACTACGATACATAAGAAAAAGGATTCATATTAATAATTTTTAATATGCCTCGTCCATTGAAAAAAGGAAGAGGCTACATTGGATTGTTCACAGTAGCAGTAGTAGTAGTACATCCCAACCATAAAAAAGCAAAAAAAACATCCACCAACCATCAACAAGGAGACAAAGAAGAAGAAACATATCCAAAAAACTGGTCACTGAAGGGGTTCTTAGGGGGCACTAGGAGGAAAAGGCTTGGAAGGTGCAGCAAGTGTCTGGAGAACAAGGTCTATTCGGGCGTTTCTTGACTTTTGCTCGTTGAGCAGTTCAGCCTTTAGGTTCTCGACTTGCGCCCTAAGATCAGCATTTTCTTGGGTCAAACGGATCACCTCATCATTTGACATAGGAACCGCTCGGGCTTGCTGACCTTCCAAGATAGCATTCCTGGCCTTCAATCGACGTATTTCCTCAACTGCACTGTTCTAGGCATTGATGAGCTGAGACACAGTTGAAGTACTTCCTACACCCCCATACTTCTCAATACACTCACACTCTTCCAAGGTTGTCTGAGAGAATGACTGCTTACGGGTCCCCACTTTAACTGTTCTCAGTGGAACCTCAAAGAATTTGAACACCTGAGTAAGTAAGAATCCATAGGGAAGCCCGTGATTACAATCCTTGAAATTGGCCACCTTCTGCATGTGTTCAATCATTATGGAAGGCAGATTCACAGGGTTGAAACCGTCTAGTTTCTCCATTAGGTATAGATCAGATTTTGAAGTTACAGACCTCCTTTCTGCTCGAGGTAACAGGACTTTGTTAACCAGCTCAAATAGCAGCTGGTAGACAGGAAGTAGTGCTTTCTTATGGATCTGGTCCCCCTTATGATTAGAATTATCTTTCACCACTGCATTTCTAAAGTTTTACTGACAGACATCTTGTACACTCGACACCCCAACTGTAGGAACTTACAAAATTTCACCAAGCAATTTCACGTCAAAGACAATGTCCACCCCATTGACCAATGCACAAACATGGTCAGTATCGACTGGAAAAAGACTGGCGAAGAAATTTTGTACCTCCTCCTCACACACTTTAGGGGTATCAATGTAGAATAGATGCATCCATTGTTGAAATTCTACCATTTCCAGAATTTGGCGCATTCTGGCCATCTCCGAGATTGTTGGGTCAAACGTACAACCTAGCAGAACTTTTTGATGCCTTAGGCGCTCAGAGCCAAGGCAGACCTCACTTCTTGCTTTCTTTCCAGAACTAGGTTCTTCAACTGTTTCAGACTTGCATTTCTTATGCTTTTCTCCACTGACTTTGCCTTTCCCCTTGGACTTGACAAGAATATCCTCATCACTCACTACCTCCTTCAACTTGGACTTAGAAGTAGACCCTTTCTCCATAGAAACAGACTCTGCCTTTTTCGAGGACCGCCTTAGAAGGGAACCTGGTTCCTCAGGAATTCCTTCTTCCACCTCCACTACAGGAATAGCTTCATCACTTACAGGTACACCATCCTTCACCAACTTTCTTCTTTTCTTCTTACTACTTTTCTTGCTCTTTTGGAGTGCAGAGTCGTAGGCCACTTTGACTTGAAGCCTGGTAGTAGGCCGCTAAATTTCAGACTCAGGGGTGGAGACAACCCTTTGCTTACTTATGAATGCATCAAGGGCCACGTTGTCCAGGTCTTCTTCATCACTAGATCGCATTTCTGGTGCTTGAATTCCCAGGGGCACAGCATCTAATGCAGGAACAGCACTGTCCTAGGGATGAGAGTCCAGACCTGGGTCCTCCGGAGAGGGATCAGGTTCCTTATGTGATGCCTTAGTAGTGTATACTACTGTATCCCCTTCAACAGCCATAATGGCCCTTCTTCCCACATTCTTTGTGACTCATGTTACTGGGAAATAACTTCATGCAATACTCCATCAGCGGATACCATAGATACAGTCTTTTCTTCTTTAACCGGTGCTTCCACAACCATAGAGTCGACGACAATGATGGCGGAGCCTTTTGTGAACTCAGTATTTTGACCTTGTTCTCCACTTAGGGTTTGACTGGTGTGGGCAATAGACGACGGAGAGAACAAAATAGTAATTTCAAGGGTTTCTAAGTTGGGAAGAGGTTGGGAAACTACGGAAGGTGTGACTATAGCAGTAGGAGTGATAGAGGGTGACAAAGACTCAGTGAAGGCGAGAGGTTCCATAGATGGGTCAGAGGTGATTACAGTTAAGGCAGAGAGATCGGAAGTTTTCTCAGCCATTGGAAGAGGTGGTGTGATGATCCTTTCCTTTTGGGTGAATCTAGAATAGGGCTTATGGTTAAGAATGACAGAAGAGAGGGGTTTTTAACGAAAAGGATAATTATGAAGGGAGATTGAAGGGACGTGACAGCCGGATCTGAAAAGTTGATGACATGGCAGTTGTATTTTGTACCTTTTAAGATGTGTATTAAAGGATGCACAGAACTACTAACCTTTAGTACAAGAACCTGGTTCTTGAAAAACATTTTCTTCAAGCCTTTTTTGAAAAGAATTAATCCTCTTTTATCAGTCATGTACTGCATCTTCTATGCTTATCGCGCGTGTCTACCTACAACGGTATTGAAGTGAGTTAGACAGGGCCAAAAAACACTTTGAACTAATTATTTCTCAAGAATACGAGCCAGCTAAAGAGGAATCGGGTTCTTAATTTGGCTTCAACAGTCCCAGCTTTACTCTGTTTCTTTCAAACTATTTCCTACTCAATGCCTTGGTGAAAATGTCTGCAATTTGATCTTCTATGTTGCAAAACTTCATACATATCAACCCTTTCTCCACATTATCTCGCAGAAAATGATGCCTCACCTCAATATTTTTGGTCCTTTTATGTTGAACTAGATTCTTTGCCATATTGAGTGCACTGGTGTTGTCACACATGAGAGGTACACTCTCAGTGAGAACTCCAAAATCCTCCAGCTACTGCTTGATCCACAGAAGCTGAGCACAACAGGATGCTGCAGCTACATATTCAGCTTCAGCTGTTGAAAGAGCCACTGAATTTTGTTTCCTTGTCCCCCAAGAGATAAGACATGTTCCTAAGAAGTGAGCCATCCCAGAAGTGCTTTTTCTATCCACAAGACAACTTGCATAGTCTGCATCAACATACCCAATCAGATTAAAACTGTCACCTGATGGATAATATAGCACCAGGTCCTGCGTGCCTTTGAGATATCTTAGTATTCTTTTGGCAGCCTTCAAGTGAGATTCCTTGGGATTTGATTGAAACCTCGTACACACCCACGCTGAAGACAATATCAGGTCGACTAGCAGTAAGATAGAGGAGAGACCCAATGATGCCTCCATACATTGTTTGATTCACAGGAGATCCAGTTTCATCCATGTCTAGTCGAGTGGCAGTTACAACGGGAGTGTCTATCACTTTTGATGCTTCCATGTCAAACATCTTTAAGAGTTCCCTAATGTATTTTTGCTGACAAATGGAAGTACCCTTTGTGGACTGTTTTACTTGAAGACCCAGGAAGAAGTTTAATTCCCCCATCATGCTCATTTCAAATTTGCTTCCCATAAGTTTTGTGAATTCTTCACACATAGAGTCAGTTGTTGCTCCAAAAATGATATTATCAACATAAACCTGAACAATGAGCAGGTTCCTTCCTCGTTTCTTTAGGAAAAGAGTATTGTCAATCTTCCCTCTCTTAAACCCATTTTCTAAGAGAAATTTTGACAATCTTTCATACCACGCTCGAGGAGCTGCTTTAACCCATACAGAGCTTTGTCCAATTTGAACACATATTCAGGGTGCTCATGATATTCAACCCTAGGGGGTTGCTTCACATAGACTTCTTCCTTAAGTAGTTCATTCAAAAATGCACTTTTGACATCCATTTGGAATAAAGTAAATTCCATATGAGAAGCAAAGGCAGTCAGAATTCTGATGGCTTCCATGCGAGCCACTGGAGCAAATGTTTCATTATAGTCAATTCCTTCCTCCTGATTATAGCCTTGGACCACTAGTCTGGCCTTGTTCCTTGTGGTAATTCCATGTTCATCGAGCTTATTTCTGAATACCCACCTGGTTCCTATAATGGTTCTATCTGGGGGTCTGGGTACCAGGTGCCACACACTATTTCTCTCAAACTGATGCAGCTCAACTTGCATGGTTGTAATCCAATCTGCATCTTTTAAGGCTTCCTTAATGTTCTTGGGTTCAATCTGGGAGAGAAAGGCTGAGAAGGCAAGTGAATTTCTAGCTCTTGACCTGGTTTGAACTCCGGAATCTAGAGGAGTGATTATGTTGTCTATAGGGTGAGAACTTTGATGTCTCCAGTTAGATGTTTGGGGTTCTTATGAGAGGAGGAAGGTATGTTTGGCTGATTTTCTTCTATCCTTCTCTTAGATGCCAGTAGAGTTCCCTGAACTAAATCAACCACTCTTTCTTCGGCTTCAGTGATTGTAACTGAAGGGTTTGGTTCTGTTGATGATGAGGCAGCGTTATCTTCATTTGGATCCTTCACTTGACTCATTATGTCTACCTTTCCGTTTGTCATGTTAATGACTTTACCAGAAACAAGTAAGGGTTCCCCATCTTGATCTTCCTCAGCATTCTTCTCAAATGATGGATGAGATTCATCAAAAATAACATGGACGCTTTCTTCAACACATTGAGTCTGTTTGTTATATATCTTGTAAGCCTTGCTTTGAGAAGAGTAGCCAAGAAATATCCCTTCGTCACTTTTGGCATTGAACTTACCAGGCTGATCCTTTCAATTGTTGAGAACATAGCATTTGCATCCAAATGTTCTTAGGTAAGTCATCTTGGGTTTTCTTCCATTCAGCAATTCATACGGGGTCTTGTTCAAAATTGATTTGATCATGCACATGTTCACTAAGTAGCAGGCAGTGTTGACAGCTTCAGCCCAAAAGTTCTTTGCAAGTCCACTGTCAATCAGCATTGTTCTTGCCATTTCTTCTAGAGTTCTGTTCTTTCTTTCTACTACTCCATTTTGCTATGGAGTTTTGGGAGCTAAGAAGTTATGAGTGATGCCGTTTTCATTGCAGAATTTATCAAATTTGATATTGTCAAATTTTATCCCATGATTAGATCTAATGCATACAACTCTAGACTCCATCTTCACCTGGATTTTCTTCACAAAGGCCACAAATACTTCACCAATTTCATCTTTTGTTCTGAGAAACAGAGTCCATGTGAATCTGGAATAGTCATCCATGATTACGAAAATGTATCTCTTTCCTCCTCTGCTTTGCAACCTCATAGGTCCACACAGATCCATATGCAGGAGCTCAAGCAGCTTTGAGGTGCTCACATCTCTTTTTGACTTAAAGGAGGACTTTACATGTTTTCCTCTAGCACAGGCATCACAAACTTTTTGAGTTTTGAATTGTGACATTGGCAAACCATGGACCAGATCCTTTTGAATTAGTTTGTTTAGAAGGGAAAGGCTTGCATGGCCCAGTCTTCTGTGCCATAGTTCAGCATCATCGTCAACCGCCTTCAGACAACTCAGATCACCACTCTGTAAGGATTCGAAATCAGCAACATAGATGTTCTTGTATCTTTTGGCCACCAACAGACTTTTTGGACAAGAATTCAACCTTGTTTCCTTTATCGCAAATTTGAGAGACACTCAGGAGACTGTACTTAAGTCCATTGACATAATACACATTTTCAATAGAGTGAGTGAGTGACTTCTCAACTTTTCCAACTATAAGAATGTACCCCTTTTTGCCGTTGTCAAAGGATACACTCCCTCCTTGCAGGGCTTTTAGTGAAAGAAAGTCTGTGGTGTTCCCAGTCATGTGTTTCCAACACCCACTATCCATGAACCATTGTTGACCATTTTCCTTCACTGTTCCCTGCACAAAAGATTAGGAGTTAGTTTTAGGAACCCAAACAAGTTTGGGTCCCTTGTAGTAACCAAGAGAATGAATAAGAGTTCTCTTAGTCCATGCAGGTAATGTGTGTTTCTTGTGAGTGGAACCTGGTCCCTCTTTTGTGGTCACAGTTTCATCAGCCACTTTATTTTTTGGTATTGATTGATTCTTGGCCTGGACACCTTCCTTGAAGTGCCCAATATTCCCACATTGGGTATGAGGCTAGTCATCAGATGCAGTGGCGCTCTTACTATGAGGGTTGTGAGGAGTTTTCTCCCTTGGGAACCCTGCTCCCCGCCCTTTTTCACTGTCATTAGTGAGCAAGGCAGTGGTAGCTTCTAAGGACCAGGTCCACTTTAGAGACCTTTCAAGATCATTCATTACTTTTTCTAGATTGGCTTAGAGAAGCTCGTTTTTCTCAATTTCAGCACACATCCTATATCTCAAGGCCTTCACCTCATCTTCAAGCCTAAAATATTCCTCATTAACTATTCCATTTCCTCTTTCAGAGCTTTCAGGTTTTGAATTAGTCAAAGGCTTTACTATTAGTTCCCTTTGATGTGCAGTTTCTGCCAAGAGATCACTCTTTTCTTTTCTAAGAATTTAAATGGTTTTCTTTTGATCAATTATTGCAGCCACTAAGTCTTCTCTAGTATGTTCAGATTCTTCTAGCTCTAAGAATAAGGAATCTCTATCCTCCGCAAGACTACAAATGGCAGTAATTAAAACATCAGCTAAATACATGAGTTTTTTTGGAGAATAGGATTTCAGATTTTTCTGAACATCCCTGAAGTTTACCTATTCGTTGCCATTGTCTTCATCATTATCTGATTGAGCCATCAAAGCAAGCGTTGAGTCATATCTAATCTCCTTGCCTTCAACTGCCATTGTGAAACTATCATCAATATCATATTTGTCTTGTTTTACTTGTGTAGTTCTCTCATAAGCTATTTGCAAAGCCTCCCATATTTCCTTGGCAGTGTCGCATGTAGAGATTCTGTCATACTCTTTAGTTCCCAAACCATATACCATAATTTTCTTCGCATGAAAGTTCTTCTCCACTGCTTTCTTATCTGCTTCAGTGTATTCTTTGCTGTTTTTTTATTGAAAATGGAAATTCATTTAGTACCTTGATTGGAACAAATGGACCATCGCAGATGACATCCCAAAGCTCACAATCATCAGCCATGATAAAATCATGCATTCTAGCTTTCCACCACCAATAGCATTTTCCATCAAACTTGGGTGAGTGGTATATGGATTGAACTTCTTCAAAATTTAGTGGAGCAGGATCCTTCCTAGGTGTTAGCCTGATAGGAGGAACCCGCTCTGATTCCAATTATTAGTTTGTATGGATCCACCAAATCGTAGAGTACCTAGTCCTCTATAAGATTCTGCTGAGAGCACTTAGTAAAGCAGTAAGTAAATGAGGCAGAAGATTTTTACGTGGAAAAATCCCACACAAAGGGATCAAAAAACCACGACCTACCTTGTAGGCTTTTAACTTCACTAACTTGTAATCTTACCTATTACAAGCCACTTTACAATACTTCCTATTGCAAAGAATTTACTCAACTAACTTGTGGTACCTTTACCACAAGCCACTTTATGACTATCCTAGTTACAAAGTTTTTTTCTAACTTGTGATGCTATCACCACAAGCCACTTTGTAATTTTACGATTACAAAGACTTTTCCTTATGACTAAATCTAGTCACAATATAAACTCAATGCGTTTACGGATTTACAAGAGGATTCCTAATCAGTATGCTTCTAAATAAACGATTTAGGAGATATGGTAAGTACAATAATAAGGTTACAACTCAACTAGGACAGCAAGCATCAATCTTTTAGGAACTGGTCCGTAGTGGCATTCAACCTTGTTCTTCAAGCTTGAGAGGATGATTTTTAGTTTTTTGCAAGAGGCTTGAATAAGAAACAGAAACCTTCCAGTAATGTTTTTTGTATAAAGCACATTTGGTACATCTTGATCACATGAATTGAAATGATGTGAGTACTTTGTTTGGTTAAAAAGTGAGTGGGCTGATAGTGTGGTGCAGTACGGGAGAAACAGTGCCATCGGTCACTTCATTTCCAATTGTGCCCAAATGACTTTGTACTGCTATAATGTCAAAAGCATCAGGTCCTTGTTTAGTTCCTAGTTCCTGAAGCTGTAGCAATTCATCTTTAGTTGAAATCTATTAAGGCTTGCAGTAATTCAAGTAGGTCAGGTTCCCTATCTGGTTCTTAGTCATAAGTTTGTTAGATCATCAAAACATCAGGCAAGAGCATTTAAGATCTATTACGACCAATAAAATATTGTCCCGTAAAGAGAAAGAATTACAAACATTTCATAGGACTTCTTCACATAGATACAATGATCTTCATTGATCAAGGTGTAATCATACGAGATCACTTCTTTGTGAAATCTCAAATACCATTACCTTTAAGACTGCTTCAGGCCATAATAAGATTTTTTAAAATTTACATACCTTCTTTTCTTGGCATTTAACAATGAAACCTACATGTTGTTCCATATAGATCTCCTTATTTAATTCTCTATTGAGAAAAGTTGTCTTCGCGTTTATTTGGTGTAATCTAGATCCAAACGTGCAACGATAGCCAAAAGAAAGCGAATTGAGGTAAACTTCACAACTAGTGAAAATGTATCCTCATAATATATTCCAGCTTCTTGAGTAAAGTCTTTTGCCATAAATCATGCCTTGCACCTTCCAATGGTCCATCCACTTTGTATTTAAGTTTGAGAACTCATTGGTTTTCAATTTCTCTACACACAGGCGGAAGGTCAACTAGGTCCCAGACTTTGTTGGTTTTCATGGACTCTACTTCTTCTTTCATTGCTCTCATCCACTCAGCTTTTCCAAGACTCGATAAAGCCCCAGTCATGAATTTTGTCTCATCCATTTCCGTAGGAGATACCAAAAAAATATAATCTTCAATCTCATAAGTATGTTTGGGTATATTTTTCCTGGCTTTCGTAGTTGAAATTTAGGTTCGTCAGAAGGATTTTGGGATTAAGAATTCCCACTCCCACTTGGGTCAAGAATAAGATCTTGATCAATTTGATTATCAACCGTGTCAAAAAATATTTGCTGACTATCTTAGTTCAATATTTCATAAAGAGGCTCTCCATTCTTTATCTCACCCTTTTTTGGCAAATCATTTTTCAAAAACGTGACATCTCGTGATTCAATCTCATTAACACTTCCATCTTCTAATTCACCAAGGAACACATACCCCCTAGAGTATTCTGAATATCTTTTAAAGATACATTTCTTGCCTTTTAGACCTAATTTGCCAAACTTGTTAAAAATATCTTTTACATATGTAGCACAACCCCAAGGTTGTAAATTATTTTAGTTTGGTTTATGACCATTCCAAATCTCATAAGAAGTGGAAGAAACTGATTTAGAAGGCACTTTGTTCAATATATAGGTTGTTGTCAATAACACATCTCCCTAAAAGGAGATAGGTAAATTTGTTTGCGCCATCATCATGTTCAATAATGTTCTATTCCTTCTTTTTGCTACATCATTTTGTTGAGGTGTGTAAGAAATAGTTCACTGTCTGGTGATGCCCTTTTTCGTTACACAATTCTTCAAATTCTTTTGATAGATATTCTCGCACTCTATTTGTTCTTAAGGTCTTAATCCTTTTGTCTAATTGATTCTCAACTTCATTCAAAATATTTTTTAAAGCATTCAAGTGCTTCAGATTTATGAGAAATCAAATAGACATAACCAAAGCGCGTGAAATCGTCAATAAACATAATGAAATATAAAACACCAAACCTAGCCCTCACATTCATTGGATCGCAAATATCTAAATAAATTAATTGCAATGGAAAGTTTTTTTTCTTAGCGTTACATGATGGTTTGTGCAATCTTTCCGACAAGGTAATGTGAAAAAGTTGGCATGTCTATTCTGGAGAAGAAACTCAAATATCTCTCCTTAGCCAATCTATTCATTCGATCATGCCATATATGGCCCAATCTAAAATGACATAATGCATTAGCCCACATAATAGTCATATACAGAATGATTACTATTTAACACAAATAAACCATCATATGTGTCCAGAACAATAGATAACTTTCTTTAGAGAACTCTTGACAATATTACTGCAGAAAAATTAATTCTTATACAAGAAGAACAAGTGCTAAAAGTTGCAACACTTTCACTATTATCTTTCTTCTTGTTATGCCATTTTCCGTCTTGAAATTTGGCAAGTTACTTTTCTTGAAGGATTCCTATCCAGTCTCTTTGTTATTTCTGTCCTTTATTAAATTTTCTTATGTTTGAAGTCTGAAAGCTTTTACCACTTAATTCTACCACATAGGCAGTAGGTATAGCTTTTGCAACAGCAAATCTCTCATCTTCAAGCTCTACATTATGGATAACATCAAAAAGCTTTGGATATTATCATTATGGGTTATATTAACCTTCAAAAGTTCTCTATTGTTGGAAAGAGACTAGATCACTGCTTGTTGCTCATCGAAGAGAACATTTCCAACACTTTAAGTTTAGCAATTATTTCAAACATCACTTTACGATGCCGCTTGACACTATGATTATTTAGCTTTTTGTATGTGTCACACTTGAATTATTAACTATCTAAGATGAGTCACACTTGTACTGCCATATGCCTCTCGTAAGTGTGCCCATGTGGCATCAGCAATAGGATATTATTCACATTCATGGATGATATCATCACCATTCTAACATATAATTGTTCCATGGACAGTGGAATCTTTCTTTATCCATACATTATAAGCATTGAGATCTTTCCTATGTTAGTTGTATTATCCTCCTCCGGTGATACATCATAGGGTTTATATTTTTTAGAGCATCTTGCTCTTCCAATACATACCATATCTTACGACTCAAAGTAGAATAATAATTGGTGTTTAACTTATCACCTTTATTCAGATCAACAATTATACTTTTTGAGTAATTATTTGTTATACTTATAAGAGACAATCATGCAAGTATCACCCATCAATAATGCATGTGATATACACACTCAAGAAAATAAATTATCATAATGACTTCACATTTAATGTAGAATCGAAAGGTCACATAGTTTCCAAACATCATCTACAGTCCAAACATTTAATCAAAAGTAAAATATATTTCCTAGTATGTACTATATTAATATCCATGACTAGAACCATACAGATTCTTTAAGTCTTATTCTCTTACAACGCTCTGTTATATATACCAATGAACAAAAAATTTAACAGAAGAGACAAAAAAAAATATTCATACTAGAACTTACATAATTACAAGTCATATATACATTTGTTTAGATTTCCATGTCATTCTCCTTATTAAGCTGGTGATAAGGATTTATAATAATATCAGTCAATGTCTTAGCTAACTTGTCTATAGGAGAAGGATGATAAAATCGAGGCCTAGGACATGTTTTTAGAAGCCAAGATTTCTTAATTTTAGCTTCTATGTCCTTTTGCTCCTCCCACTTGGCTTCAGGCTCCCGAGTATATAATCGAAGAGGCATATTTGGACCATACACATAATAAACATCAGTCAATACATCACTCCAATAGCTTGGGAGAGAATCCATCAACATAGCTAAAGCTCTCCATGTATCGACTCATATATACTTCCTCGGTTCGGCTAGTTTTGACCCAAATAGGCGAAGATAGTCTGGTATAGCAGCATAAGAGTCCATTTTCACCTTTATAAATTCCTCATATTTTCTTCTGCTTTCCCTACGACGAGCTCTATCATCCCTAAAGATGTTTTGTATCGAACTCAGAACATCATTCCTGACGACTTCAGAATCTGAATCATTACTGAAATAGGTCCTTCGATGATGTACTCTTCTATGTTGTCTCCTTGCTCGACATTCAATATCACTCCCATTTAGCATATTTCGAGCTCGTTCCCGTCCATTCATTTCTTTATGGGGACAAGAAAACAATTAGAATAATAATTTTTCATAATCATTTTATGTGATAACATATGTCACAATCACTTGTAGAAGAGAAATCAAGTTTAAAGATCATATTCTTATTTGTAAATATTTGACTCTCTTACACCACTCATATATCAGCAAAAGAATTAGAACTTGTGCAGATTCTTCATAACTGCATAGCCAGCAATAAAGACTATAGCGGTATATATGATCTCAACATATATTCTGACATAATTTCTACCTCCAAAAAAAATTAGTAACTTCCGTCACTATTTAGGCATGTGAACAGTATCATTTACAGTTCTAGCAGCGACTAAATTAAATAAGCTATTCAAGTAGAAGTCATTATCAATGTTCACTTCTTAGTTCTTCATTCTATTATTTCAAAATTAAAATTATAAAAGAAACGTATGTAGACTCCATCTAAATCAACTCAGAGTTTTATTATTATAATGAGTTGACTGATTATTTTCAATTAGTCTATCAAAATAATTCGTAATGCTTGTAGGAAATAAAAGAAACTACTGCATCAAACAAACTTTATAAAAATTATTAGTTCTTACTTGAGAATGAATAACTTAATAATTGGCAAAGCCAACAAAAACATTAACCAGAATGTCCGGTCAACAATTAAGAAGAATAAATATTCTCAAGTTTAATGCATACAATTCTATCAAACCAAGAGAAAAGTAATCTCAAAATGGCTTAAAAGCCAATTATCCTTTTGGAGGACATTTTTGAACTCGATATGTGTCATCTATTTTTAACACATATGACACAAAAGGAAATGTGCGACATCATAAAAGAAAATTTACAACCCTAATTAACTCTATCATGTTTGAGCGACAAAAGCAACAGTACGAAATTAATAAATTTGTTTCGTTCTCACAACATGACCATCTCCCCAAGTACAATTAGCAAAAGAAAATAAACAGATAGTAAATTAGGAATACTTCCAACACAGTATGTTTCATGGATGCAATCGAACCAGGATACAAACAACACCGCTCTGATACCAATGTAAGAATAAAGTATGGGGCGAGAACAACAATGGCGTACCTGCGAATAACGCAGTAGAAGAATTATTGAATTCACCACCGAAAAAGTTATCCCAAGTCGAACTTCGATTCACTAGGAAACGAAGTTTGTATCCCACGAACTATATGTCTTTTCTCTATGTGTGTTCTTGAGAAAGATTTTTTTCTCTGTTGAACTAGGTCTTTGGCGTTTAAGGAGAAGAAGTATTTTTTAGGCAAAAATAGTTTTTTTTTTCACAAAACCGATCCTCCTTTTTCTTTTATCACGTTCCCCCGGAAGTTTTCTCAAAATTAACTTCCACCAACTTCTTAACATTATCTTTTTTGTAATGCATTCTTTTAAGATCGCGCGGTAAATTTACTAGTATTATAGCTTGTCTGGCCAAGTTTATTTTTGGCCAAAAATGTTTTTTTTTTTTGTCAAAAGTATTTTTGGCGAAAAATTAAGGTGTTTGGCCAAGCTTTTGGAAGGAAAAAAAAAAGTGTTTTTGAGGAGAAGTAGAAGCAGTTTTTGAGAAGCAGAAAAAGGTAGCTTCTCTCCCAAAACACTTTTTTGAGAAGCACTTTTGAGAAAAATACACTTAGAAGCAGTTTTTTAAAGCTTGGTCAAACATTAATTGCTGCTCAGAAGTGTTTTTCAAACTAATTAGGCAAACACAAACTGCTTCTCACCGAAAGTACTTTTGAGAAAAGTACTTTTGAAAAAATCATTTCTCAAAATAAGCTAATTTTTGCAACTTGGCCAAACGGGCTCTTAAATAGCATCAGGGATATTTTTATAATTGGCTATACTGCTGACACCTAGGTCGGCTGTTTTAAAAGCGGCCTAATGTTAAATAGTGTCGGGACTATTTTGTAATATCCTTTTATACTAGTTGAGCCGCTACTAAAAAGGTAAAAATAAAGCTAGGAAACAGGACATCTTCAATGAGGCCCTCCTCATGGAATCACAATCGGCTGCCAAGAAATGTTACAAGTGACGAGGCTACAAAGCACACCTCACTAACTTGTGCTGAATGAGTTTGTTGACAACTCGACCCTCCAGCCACCACCTTTGTCTTCCCTATTTTTATTATTGCTTCCACTTTCCTTCAATTCAATACACTATTTATTTTCCACTTGAAAAGCTATTTCCCTAATACATTACGCGTTTGCCACAGCTCTATATTGAACTGGAAGAAAAAAAATGGCAACAAAGTTGTGGGCTTCAAGAGCTGCTTCATATCTCAGGATCTCAACAATCCACAGAGCTTTTGCCACTGGTAATATGCTTATGGAGTTATGTTTTTGTTTCTGTGATCACCCATTTGTCTTTTTCTTTAATGTTTTAATGCTTGTTTTTTAATTGGCTTTGAGTTGTGTGAATCTTGTTCATGTATTTTTTGTAAAAGAATCTGCTTGATCTGTCATTTTCCTGATTAAAGATCCGATTTTTGGAAGTGGGTTGTGAATTTTATGTGGTTCCTTAGATCAGCAGAAGGGTTTTGGGTTGTTGAGGGATTTGTACTTCATTACTTAATTTTGCACTATGTCACCTTCTGTGTTCTGTAGTGTATCAGGTAGGGTATTGTTTGTGTTCTTTTTCTTTTTTGGTAAGTATGGGATTGTGTATTTGTCAGTTTGTTTACAAATGTTGATTGAGAATGATATTTTTGTTGTTTGCTCATTGAATCTGTCCCTTAGATGCATCTGGAATTTACTATGATGGAGACTTGATAATGACCTGTGAATTTGTTTGTGTCTGATATCTTCAGTCTGATGTTGGATTGGAAGATGGTAATGCAATGAAATTTTCAGGACTAGTGTTCTTATTTTAATGGTACAACTCTAAATTTATGGACAGCTTTTAAATTTATAGTAACTATATTAGCTACCATTTCCGTAAAATGTATCCATTTTTCCACTTATTTTTCTTTTTCTTTTTATTTGCATTAATGTATTTCAAATATAAAAAGTTATGATGATGTTTAATCTGCTGAACATAGTTGTTATCCTTTTTCCTTCAAGTGCCAACCTCTCTAGTAACTGGTTGTAAATTCTGCAGTTTCTGTAAGGAATTCAGGAATGGTAGTTGTGCATAATTTTCGGTAACTATGTGAAATTCTCTAGTTCAGATGTCTCTTTTTTCTCTGTCGAGTCTGTCCTCTATATTTGCACGGCAAAACTGAAGGCATCTTACGAGTGCAGTACGGCTTTTGAATATTAGTATATAGAGAACGTGCTAAATTCCTAATTAGGTGTACTGCTTAGTGGACTATCAGGATAGAGTTCGCAGGCTTAGTCTTTCGTTATATGACAAATGTAACACATCTTAAAGTTAGTTCCCCATATTACCTTGATTTGGTTACGTTTGATCCTTATAGATGCAAGTTGTAGGGAACCTAGTTCATACTCTACAGTATCCTTCATTCCCTGAACATCAGAAATAAAAGACATCCAGGAAAATGAATTTAATAATAGCGTATTCCTATTGCTTTCTGTTGACATAGTTGTTCTGTTCAAATTAAGTTGGGCACAAAAATGTTCGTTAATTGATTTATATTTTTGATAAATTGGGCAGAAATTATTTATACAGTAAAAAATCTCAAGGGATTGTTTCCTCGTGCAGCATATGTTTTTGTGTTAAATTTTGTATACACAATTTTTGAGTGAATTTTTTTCCTATCGTGATACTTTTAGTTCATTTTGACTTCCATGTTGTGTCTGAATCCAATGAATAATTGCCTGGACATGTGAGTAAAAGGAACAATTTTGGACTGAACCATAGATGGTTGAAGATTTGACCCCTAAAAAAGGGCTCCCATTTGAATAATGTAGCAACAACCTATGGCTATGCAACTGATCAAAAAAGAAAAACTAACAAACAAACACAATTGACGGCTACGCAGATGCATATCACTAAAACTCTCTCTAATATAACAATGGTTTGTGTTCAAATTCTTTGCAGTGGCCAAGGATTTAAAGTATGCAGAGTCTCATGAATGGGTTAAAGTTGACGGTAGTTCTGCAACAATTGGCATCACTGATCATGCTCAGGATCATTTAGGTGATGTTGTCTATGTTGAATTACCTGAAGTTGGGGCTTCTGTAAATCAGTTTGACAGTTTTGGTGCTGTTGAAAGTGTCAAGGCCACCAGCGATATCAATTCTCCTGTTTCAGGGAAGGTGGTGGAAGTTAATGAGAAGCTCGACTCCTCTCCTGCTCTGGTGAGTTATTCCCCCAAGGAAAACATTTCCCTCATACCAAACACACCCGTAGTGTATATGTTTTTGCTATCTGCATGTATGTGATCATCTCTGTCATGCATTCCCCCTCATGCATATAGTGTTGGGCTAGTAGGAGAAGAAGATGGGCTTGCTTGTGTGTACGTCAATACTGCGTTGCAAGCTTTCTTAGCTGTTTGACTTATGTCGTGTGCAAATGATCTCTTTTTTTCCTTCTAGTTGGTTCTTTTCCAAGAATTTCTTGAGTTGATTGTAAGTTGGGAATGTAAAGGGTCCAAAATGAGTGAATGGATAGTGAAGATTCACATGACCTGACTCCAACTAGTTTGGGATTGAGACATAGTAGTTGTTGTACCCAGGTACTACTGTCATAAAAATTTAAGAGCTAATTTGTTAGCCTGCAGAGACTAACTAATAGGTCCGAGCTCTATGAACTTATCAAATGTATTATTAAGTCAATATGTTATCATCTTAATCAAACATGTATGCCATGATATGTGTAATACTTTACCCAAAAAGAAGATGACATATGAATCTTCTACTTCGTCAAATATTTCTGCTTTGCAGCACCAAGTGTTCTATTTTGTACCTCTTTGGAGTTAATAATGAATGATACTTAGCAGTGGGCTTACAGGTTTATATTTTGGTAAATACTCCAACTCTGTAGTCTTTGCAACTTCATATAATCAGACCACTGTTTCTTAGAGAATATGTTGCTCACTAGAATCTGCTCTCATCAATACTTTTCCACTTCTCTCAACATATCATAAAGATATTGATGTTTGTAGCTCAACTCTATGATGCATATCCTCCACAAGACTTGTATGTGGACCTTTTACTGAATTCAATTATCAAGCGTTCTTTATTTTAGTTCCAGCTCTATGATACTGCTTTACGTTTCATCTTGACTTGTTCCTATATGGTATGTGATCAAATTTGCAATGTGTGTATTAAGATCAATGGGAGCCCATATCAAGAAGGATGGATTATAAAGGTGGAGATGAACAACCCCGACGAGCTCAAATCGTTGATGGACCCTGACAAGTATTCCAGTTTCTGTGATGAAGAAGACGCGAAACACTGATTGAAACCTCACAAAGTTGAGCAAGAACACACTTTCCTGCAGGATTTTCCGTAGCGCATAAATAGGCGTTATTCCTAAGCTCCAGAAACTGGAGAGTTATAGTAGTGCTATTTGGTCTTTGATACATCTATTACCATTGCAGTGCTCTCTTTCTTTACAAATAATTCAGTGCTTTGAATATTGAATGTCATCTAGGTCAAATTCTAGATTTTTTTCCTCTTCTGGCATTGCATTTAGCTTTTTCTAATTTTGGGTGATGAATTGATGTATTAAACTCATAAAGTAAATGTCAACCTATTTTCACCCTTTCATCTGTTTTGCTCAACTGATTCACTCTTTACCTTTTCCAACAGCAACTTCTTCAACCTATAGAAGTGGATGAGTTTTTACTTTATATCTATAACTCAAAATTAGTTAGCCGACCAAATTGAAATCGAGAAAGGAGTTCTTTTTAAGGAAAAATTAATGTGGTAAATGGTTTTCTCGTTATGCCAGTACTTTTGAAAAAAGATGGTGCTTTTATCAATGTTTCTTAACACCTCGTGAAAAATTTTATTTTGTGTATCACACCACTGACACTAGTTGTGTGAGACTTTTTTTTGTCTTACAACTGTGTGGTCCTAGAATTTTGTGGACCCAGATATGTAAGATATGAGTCCACAAATATGTGAGATAAAAAGAGACTTCAAACAACTAATGTCAGTTGTTGTGTGAGGCATAAAATAAAACGCCTCCTCTATACTTTGGGGGGGGGGGGGAAGGGGGTTTATTTCAAAACACCTCCTCTGTACTGGTTTTACTGATTCAGTTCTCCTAGAATCAACTCTTCTTCTAATTTCAATTTCCTTTTTTGGAATGGCAAAAGGTATGTAAGAAGTAGAAAGGGAAGGTGGAAAAAGTTTTTAGTGGAACTGGAACCTTATTAATAATGCAAGTATAGTTGCAACGACCTGGACCAAAAAAAAAAAAAAAAGAAGAAGAAGAAGAATAAGAAGCTCTAATGTTGGGAGTTGAGATTTCTTTAGATTTTTCATATAAAATACTTTTTGAAAAATAGTAGGACCAGAAAAAACAAAACAAAACAAAACAAACCACATAATTAGTAAAATCTTGCTAGTGGGGTTTGAGGAGGGTAGAGTGTATGCAGATTTTACCCTTACCCCGGAAGGGTAGAAGGCTGTTTACGGGAGACTCTCGGTTCAACAGAAAAAATAATAATATCATAAAAGAAACAAAAGAAAAGGTCTGTAATAACAAAAGCAGCCAGAAAAATAATACAGCATCATAAGAGACAACAAATAAGTAAAAGGGCAATAACACGCTACTATGCAAAACAACAAAATAGTGTGAACACAACATAGACCGCTAATAGACCTAGAAAAAACTCTATCACACTACCCGGCACAAAAGGGAAAAACGCTCGACTACCCAAGCCTACAACCCTAATGCTCGACCTCCACACGTTCCTATCAAGAGCCATGTCCTCTGAAGTCGCGTCATGTCCTGCATGATCACCTCGCCCCAGTAATTCTTAGGCCGCCCTCTACCTCTTCTCGTACCTGCCAAAGCCAACCACTCGCACCTACTAACCGGGGCATCTATGGTTTTCCTGCGCATGTGCCCGAACCATCTAAGTCTCGCTTCCCGCATCTTGTCGTCCACGGGAGCAACACCTACCCTCTCCCGAATATCTTTATTCCTTATCTTATCCAGTCTAGTATGCCCGCGCCATCTCAACATCCTCATTTCGGATACTTTCATCTTCTGGATATGAAAATTCTTGACTAGCCAACACTCAGCCCCATCCAACATGGCCGGTCTAAATTCAATCACAAGTGTTTTAATCTGTAATAGAAGTATAATTTAAGATTATAAAAAATTAAATTCTATATTTAGCGGGTCTTGAAACTTTTATCGGTTTGAGGAGTGTTACAATCTTCCCTCCTTAAAAACATTTGTCCTCGAATGTTGCTAGGGCCTTATTCTTAAGCTTACAATCATTCCTTAGGTCCTTGAACCTCTTAAGTTTTCTTAGCACTACCCACTCTTCCAAGGGACTCAAAATTTTGGCTAACTCCCTAAATTTTCAAAAATTTCGGCAGAGATCCCTTTGTAAATTGGACTATCCAAAAAAATATCCCGGTCACAAATACCACAACCACATCAACAACAACCAAATATACCATAACAGGCAATTCATAGGCACCATACGCAGCTCATAAATTAATTACACACACTCTGGCAAGGAGGTACCACAATAACTAACAAGAATCTAAA
Organism: Nicotiana sylvestris; assembly: GCF_000393655.2. Taxonomy (NCBI): domain Eukaryota; kingdom Viridiplantae; phylum Streptophyta; class Magnoliopsida; order Solanales; family Solanaceae; genus Nicotiana; species Nicotiana sylvestris. The sequence continues at coordinate 64,936,177 of NC_091058.1, forward strand.
CCACAACACTTTAGCAAAAGTAAATCACTTTAATGAATTAAATATACTATGGCATAAACTAAATTACTACAACAACTAAGTATAATCTAGGAAGGACAAAAACACTTGCTAACTTGTATTTAATAAATGAAATATAAATGTCAAACCAAACTTAGGTTCACATACCTTTTTTCTCAAATAAATATGGATATTTCTTTCTCATATCTTCCTCGACCTCCCACGTAGCCTCTTTTGAATCATGATTACTCCACAAAACTTTTACCGATGCTAAATCTTTTGTTCTCAACTTTCTTACTTGCCTATCGAGAATTTTTATAGGTACCTCTTCATAAGTCAAGCCTTCTTTAATTTCTATGGTATCGACAGGTATTATATGTGACTCATCATAAATGTACTTTCTAAGCATAGAGTCATAGACATAGTCGTTGGGTTAAGGTTCAGATATTTTTGATAATAACTTAGCAGTAATTCAGTAGTTACTACGAATAAAGTTTTGGAGTTGATTTACTTAAATAATTAAATTAATCAAAAGTATTTGGTTAGAGTATTGCCTTGTTGCATATAAAGTTTGAAATTATAATAGATTTGATAAGCAGAGATGGTTTGCTCGGTCATGTTTAGTGATCCAGTGTCGGTCCCGGCTTGTTCAGAAAATGGGTCGTGACAAACTTGGTATCAGAGCCTCAGATTTATGGAGTCCTAAGGGTCTATGAAGCCGTTTAGTAGAGTCTTGTTTATGTGTATGAAGCGCGTCATACTTATAAACATGAGGCTACAAGCATTTAGGAAAAGTCTCATTTTTTTCATACTTTAGATCGTGCAGTAAAGCCTACCTCTAAGAAATTATCTAATGTATTATTTTCTCCAAAACTCGCAGAAATGGCTCGTATTCGCAACTCTGACACCGACACTCAAGATGCTGCTCAAGAAACTATTGCTCATTATGGCTCAAGGCAGAACTAAAAAGGCTCCAACTCCGAAAAAGAAAGGTCAATCCACAAATGGTGTTCAACTACCCCGGGTTGAACATGAAGAAGGGGTGGAGCATGATGATCCAGTACCTCAAGATCCAGTGTCGCCCCCAACAATAGCTCCGGCTCAGGCAACTATATCTCCCGAGGTGGGTCAGATGTTTAATGCTGTCAACAGTGCTATGGAGATGTTTAAAGCCTTTATGGCCAACCAAAACGAAATAAGAGATGAGATTCCACCTCAATCAAATAGACAGAACAATTCTGAGTCCCCAAGTGTGAATGAATTTTTGAAGTTGTATCCTCTAGTGTTCCATGGTTCTATAGTTGATGAAGATTTAATGTTGTGGCTGGAGGGTGTCAAGAAAGCCCTCCGAGTGATGAAAGCATTTGATGATGGAGTTGTGGAGCTGGCTGCTTACCAACTTAGAGATGTGGCTGGCGCTTGGTTTGAGATGTGGGAAAAGGAAAGAGATGAAGATGATGGTCCGCCTATTTGGGAAGAATTTGAAGAGGCCTTCATGGCTAACTTTATCCCAGAAGAGGATAGGGAAGCTAAGACTACAGAGTTCGAACAGCTCAAGCAAGGGAATAAAAGTGCGCAAGAGTACTACATGGAATTCATAAGGTTAGCTAAGCATGCTCCTCACATGGTTAAGACAGAAAAAACAAAGATTCGCAGGTTTGTTGGCGGTTTAGCTTACCGCATTAAGGATACGACATCAGCTGCAATGGTAGGGATGCTAGCCTTCTCCTCTATTGTGGGATTTGCCAAGCACTTAGAAAAAGACAGACATCAAAGGAGAGAAGAAAAAGAGCATAACAAGAAAGCCCCTGACAGCGGGCAGGTTTAATGGTACATCCAGCGGAGGTGGAAAGGATTCCTCTAATAAGGAGTCATTAGCACCAGCTCAGTCTAGTCATTAGTTAGGTGGTGGGTTTTCCTTCAGACGTACTCAGAGTTATGGAAATCAGTCTCGCTAGAATCAGAATTTTAGGACGTTATCCTCACATATCCAGAGTAATGCTGAGCAACATTCACACCAACAAGGTCTTTGTGGAACATGTAAGCGGCAACATTCAGGTCAGTGCAAGCTCGAGTTTCATGGTTGCTATCATTGTGGAGACATTGGTCATATAAAAACCAACTAAGCAAAGTTGCGACGTAATTTCAGTGGTGGATCAACTCGTCCTTCTAGTTACTCAGCTACTGCAGTTGCACCACCTCAGGCTCGTGGTTCTCATAATCAGACCGGGCATGGGGCAGGCAGAGGTGCAAACGAGTTACTCAGGGAGGGGGACAACCCCGTTTGTTTGCTACACTTGATCGTCAGAGTGCAGAGGCATCTCCAGAAGTTATTACAGGTATATTTTTAGTCCTCTCACATAATGCTTACGCCATAATGGATCCAGGTTCAACGTTTTCATATATGACTCCATACTTTGCAATTAACCTCGAACTAGAACTTGAACAACTTAGTGAGCCATTCCTAGTATGTACCCCAGTTGGCGAGTCGGTGAAAGTCACCAGAGTCTATAGAGGTTGTATAGTTTCAGTCCAAGGTCACAACACCAAAGCCGATCTCATAGAGTTAGAAATGGTGGATTTCGATGTGATCATGGGTATGGATTGGTTATCTTCCTGCTATGCCATGTTAGATTGTCATGCCAAGATAGTCAGGTTCCAATTTCCAAATGAAGAAGTCTTAGAGTGGAAGGGTAGTTCAGCATCGCTTGTAGGTAAGTTTATGTCTTACCTTAAAGCACAACGAATGATCGGTAAGGGGTGTATCTCCTATTTGGCTCACAACATTAATCCAGAATCAGAACCACCAGCTCTTCAGTCTGTGCCAGTTGTTAGAGAATTTAGATGACCTTCCCGGACTTCCTTCTAAAATAATCATAGACTTTGGCATTGATCTCATGTCAGGCACTCAGCCCATATCTATACTTCCTTATAGGATAGCTCCAACAGAACTTGATAAGTTGAGAGAACAACTGAAAGACCTCTTTGACAAGGGCTTCATCAGGCCGAGTGTTTCACTGTGGGGTGCCCCGGTCCTGTTTGTCAAGAAGAAAGATGTGTCTCTCAGAATGTGCGTCGACTATCGGCAGTTGAATAAAGTTACCATTAAGAACAAGTACCCACTATCAAGAATTGATGATTTATTTGATCAACTTCAGGGTACAAAGTACTTTTCAAAAATAGACTTGAGGTCGGGGTACCATCAGTTGAGAATCAGGGAAGAAGATATATCTAAAACAACCTTTCGAACTCGTTACGGGCACTATGAATTTCTAGTGATATCTTTCGGGTTGACAAATGCTCCAGCTGCATTCATGGACATCATGAATAGAGTTTTCAAGCCATTCTTGGATACTTTTATTATTGAGTTTATAGACGATATTTTGGTGTACTCTAAGAGCAACGAAGATCATGCAGAACACCTCAAAATAGCCTTGCAGACCTTGAAGGAGAATGAGTTTTATGCCAAGTTTTCAAAATGTAAGTTCTGGTTGCAGTCAGTGGCATTCTTAGGCCACGTGGTATCTAGTGAAGGAATAAAAGCAGACCCTCAGAAGACAAAAGCAGTCAAGAACTGGCCTAGGCCGACAACGCCAACCGAAATCAGGAGTTTCTTGGGGTTAGCTGGCTACTATAGAAGGTTTGTAGAGGGGTTTTCCTCACTTGCAGCTCCATTAACTAAGTTGACTCAGAAAGTAGTTAAGTTCCAGCGGTCAGACGCTTGTGAGCCGAGTTTTCAAGAGTTAAAGAAGAGGTTGACCACTGCACCTGTATTAACCTTGCCAACAGGTTCGGGTGGGTTCACAGTGTATTGTGATGCCTCTAGAGTTGGTCTCGGTTGTGTTCTTATGCAAAATGAAAAAGTTATTGCTTATGCTTCCAGGCAGTTAAAGAATCATGAAAACAACTATCCCACACACGACTTGGAGCTTGCAGCAATGGTGTTTGCATTAAAGATATGGCGACACTACCTTTATGGCGAGCATTCTGAAGTGCTTACAGATCACAAAAGCCTCAAATACATTTTCAAGCAAAAGGAATTAAATTTGAGACAGAAAAGGTGGCTCGAGCTATTGAAAGATTATGACATCAATATCCTTTATCACCCGGGCAAAGCTAATGTGGTAGCAGATGCACTTAGTAGGAAGTCAATGGGTGTCTTGGCCCATCTTGCAGTACAAAGGTGATCTTTGGGTCGAGAAATTCAAAAACTGGCAAATGATGGAATTAGATTGGATGAGACTGAAAAAGGAGGTATAAATGCTTATGCCTTAGCACAATCCTCCCTTGTTGCACATGTTAAGGCTAAGCAAGACGAAGATCCGTACTTAGTGAAATTAAAGGAAGGAGTCAGAAACAAAGAAATCACTGCTTTCACTTTAGGAAGTGACAGAGTTTTAAAGTTGAATGATCGGTTATGTGTGCCTAATGTAGATGGTCTTAGGAAGGCCATAATGGAGGAAGCTCACAATTAGAGGTACTCTATCCACCCAGGTGCTACCAAAATCTATCTAGATTTGAAAGAGTTGTATTAGTGGAAAGGCATGAAGAAACAAGTAGCAGATCATGTGGCTAAATGTTTAAATTGCCAGCAAGTCAAAGCCGAGCATCAAAGGCCTGGTGGCCTAGCTCAAGATATAGAGATACCACAGTAGAAGTGGGAGATGATTAATATGGATTTCATAGTAGGTCTACCTCGCATGTACCGTAACATGATTCAATTTGGGTTATTGTAGACCGATTGACAAAGTCCGCACATTTCCTACCAGTAAAGACGACGGATTCCGTAGAGCAGTATGTGCAGTTGTACATCAAAGAAATAGTCCGATTGCATGATACTCCAGTTTCAATCATATCTGACAGAGGCCATCAGTTCACGGCGCATTTTTGGCAGGCATTTCAGAAAAGATTAGGTACTAAGGTCAATTTAAGCACCGCTTTCCATCTACAGACCGATGACCAGGCAGAAAGGACCATTCAGACTCTCGAAGATATGTTGCATGCATGTGTTATAGATTTTGGAGGTAATTGGGATGATCACTTGTCACTTATAGAATTTGCTTACAATAACAACAATCAAGCCAACATTGGTATGGCTCCTTATGAAGCGTTGTATGGGCGGAGATGTAGGTCTCCAGTGGGTTGGTTTGAACCAGCAGAGGTGTCGTTGATTGGTCCAGAGTTTGTTTGTGAGGCTTTGGAGAAAGTTCAGCTAATTAGAGAAAGACTTAAAGCGACTCAGAGTCGTCAAAAGTCTTATTCTGACAATAGGCATCATGAGTTAGAGTTCATGGTTGGTGATAAGGTGTTTTTGAAAGTTTCACCAATAAAAGGAGTTATGAGGTTTGGTAAGAAAGGGAAACTTAGCCCTAGATTTATCGGGCCTTATGAAATTCTAGAAATTAAAGGAAACGTGGCTTATAAGCTAGCGCTACCTATTGAGTTGTCTTCTGTTCATCTTGTCTTTCATGTGTCTATGAGTATGAAGCCTCTACTGATAAACTGACGCACTGCTCAGGACATGAGATTTCCTAGCCAGTTCTCTAAGTAAACAAAGAAATAACTAAATAAAGATAACTCTATGGAATACTCCACAAACAAAAGCAGAGCTCACCAATAGCACTGGAAGAGAAGGAAGTCCTAACTCGTAGCCTGCTCGCCTGCAAAATCGGTTCCTATGTTGTACCGCAGACCAACGTAGGTTCCCAAAAGTGGATGTCGGTACCATCCGTTGTACTCCGTGAGTCTCAACAACGGGGCGAAACTTTAATAACATATACATTACGAGCAAAGGTTCTAAATGCATGTAAAACATAAAGCTTATAAGAATAGTTCTAAAATAATTGCATAATAGCAGTTTATGAATATTCTAAAAGAAATTCTTTTCTCTTTCTAAAAAAAATTACTTCTCTTTATACCTTGGGAGTTCCAACTATCCTGACTTAATTCTGTCTCAGTCACTGTGTGATCGGCACGGGTTCGATCCCAACCTGATCGAATAGGCCCAATCCACGAGGTGCCACTTGCTTCATGGTTCTCAGCGCCCATATATCATAGTTTAGCATAGCTAAGTAAATTCTCAGCAACAAGACCCTCGGCTCGTATGCTCCCTACTTTGGCACAAGTAGTTTCAGGAAGTCAACGCCTTGGTCAGGACCCTCGGCCTGGACGATGATCCCTTCTCAGAATAAAGGATACTCCCAAAAAAAAATTCTTTCTAAAACATCTTCTTGTGACTTTTCAAGTCTAGATCTTTTCTTTATAGAACATCATGTACATGCTCATGCTGGTATCCTTAAATGTAAAGTATGATATAAGAATGAAATAAACATGTAAAAGTATTCCTAAAGATTCTTGTTTCTTCATAAATTTTCAACCTGAAAATAGCATATAAGAATAACACAAAAATCTGAAAATTTATGCACGTATATCATAATAAATCGTCTAAATTTTTGCTAGAACAATTTTAAGTTAATAGGTACTCACTAGCTCCAATTAAGTAAATATAAACTCTTTTAAGCAATTCATCAAACACTTTGTATGCGTGCTTTTGTGAGTTAAACCACTTTAGTAAAGGATAGTATCAACTCACCTCAATACTCCTTGAGCCAATACGTAGACCCCAGTACAATTTATACCCGCCAAACAATTGATTCTACAACAACCAGTGCGTTTTATTTGATTCCAAAGTTTCATATCCAAACATGAAATTTGATGGTGATACAGAGAAAGAAAAGAATTAACTATTCAATTCTTACCTATTACTACTATGGGGTAATTGATAGTAGGGAATTTCACATACCTGAGTTTAAGAATTAGTGATTTGTAAAGATCCCTAGAATTTTCGTTGCCTATGTAAGTATTTCGCTAACGCCGCTTCTGTTTTTTGTTGGGCAACAGAATGTCGAGCTTTGTTTTAAATTTTCCTAAGGCTTACGCCTTTTGCCTGCTAATTGTCAAGAGCCCTTTATGGGCTTTGTTGCACGTGACTTTTCTTTTGCTTTCTTTATTTCTTTTCTTTTTTGTTTTTTGTTTTGACTTAACTAGTATTTAATTACTCTTATTTTTAATAACTAATAATATTAAAATTATTAATATTCCCCTAATTGTACATTCAATTATTTATAAATAGAGAAGTAACTCAAAATCAATCACAAGTATTTTAATCCGTAATAGAAGTATAATTTAAGATTATAAAAAGATTAAATTCTATTTTTAGCGGGTCTTGAAACTTTTATAGGTTTGAGGGATGTTACAATCATACATATCCTTTGTCGATAAAAAAAGAGAAATTTTTCATAAAGCACTATCTTTTAGTAGTAATTAGTCATCCATAAATACCATTTGCTATATTACGGATTATAGATACCTTTTAAGTGGTTATAATATGTATTTGATGTATTTACGTTATTGTATTCATGAATACAGTAGCAAAAATAGGCGTGAATTAGGAAGTCTAGCTAATCAGTTGTTGTATTCGAGTGTATTTGACTGTATTCATGGAGTGAAACATGGGATTACAGCTGGACAGATTATTGTATTCGATTGTATTCACGGCGAGAAATAGGGGATTCCACTATTTTTAAAACGGAAAGTGAATCAATTAACATAATAGACTCCTAATATAACTCAACAATCTCAATTATAACTCACAAAATTTGTATTTTCAGTTATAAAAAAGATTCTCAACCAAAAAATACCCCAAAACATAGCAATCTTTAGAGAAATTATGTAATACATGTGAATACATAAATTATATTAATTAAAAAGAACTTATGAATACATTCATGGCATATAGCTAGACAATGAATACGATGAAATGCATAGAATACAACGGGATACATTGAAATACAATGAAAAAAAGACAGAGAATACAATAAAATACATGGAATACAGCGAGATACATTGAATTACAATGAAAAAAAAAGACAATGAATACAATGAAAATCATGAATACAGCGTAATACATTGAAATTACATTGAAATATATTAAAAGAAATGCTCTTCTTCATCGCGAAAGAAAGAAATCATCACTCAGTGGATCTCCGAAATCGAATCCTCTTTCCACGACCGCTGCCATCTCCTCGTTGGACTTGACGTCGAGTGGCGGACCAGTTTCCACCGCAACCAGCAATTCAAAGTTGCAACTCTCCAGCTCTGCGTCGAGGGTCGTTGCCTCATATTCCAACTCATCTACTGCAGTTCAATTCCAGAAGAAGACAAAGCAAAAAGAAAGAAAAAAAGTTGGATGTTCTGATTTTTACCAAAAGTAGAAGTGTGTACCGAATTGATGTGGTGAATTTCATGTTTGATAGCTTTGATATATAGTGTTGTGGATTCCCTTTCTCGTAAATGGCACTCGTTAGATAATCAAGAGTCAAGAACGGCGGCAGAAGTTTTGATACGCTGGTGTAACTGATTTGAATTTTAATAGGATGGGGGAAGAGAATGGGATGTATCAAAGAAAATAGTGTAACTGATTAGCGTATTTAGTGGCTTAGGGCTAGGAGGTAACCAAAATTAAATATTTTGCTATAAACCTTAAAAGGTATCTATAAAATATAATTTTTTTTAAATAATATTTATTTAAAATAAATAAGGTGTTAAACTTTACTATAGGAGGTAAAAATTTCATTAAAAAACAACAACAAAGTCATTAGTTAATTTGATCAAGAAAATGACATAAATGATCTATTAAAAAAGATATTTAATCAGAAATACCAAAAAATCTGGTCAAATTACCAAAAAATGCACTAGATAATATAATACATCAAAATAAGCATAAACTGTCTAAAAAAATTGCACGCAGAAATACATCAAATTAGCAAAAATTATTCCTCCAAATGTAAGTTCACCTTAACACTTTTTTTCACAGTGCCCTTTAAATTTAACCGCCTCAAAGTTTGTTAAACTTAAAGGATCAAAGTTGTTTATGAGTATACTTAAGGAACTAATTTAAAAATATTGCAAATACAGGGACCATTTTTGTCATTTTCTCTAACCTGAGCAGAGGAAAGGTTAGCTGGCGTCTGGCAGTGGCCTTCTTCCTCTTCGCCCCTAAAACCTCTTTGAAAAACCTCCAAGGAAAAAGAGTTCCACAATCTTCAACTGCAAAACCTCATCCCCCCCCCCCCCACACACACACACTCTCTCTCTCTCTTTCCCTCCCTCTCTCTCCACACCGTTATAAGATGTCACTGCCAATCTTTTCACCTTTATTCTCCCCTTTAAAGCTTTCTTTCTTGGTAACTCTCACGATACAATCTATTCTGGCACCTTCTCTCCCATGAAATTGCACTAAGTTGTTGTTTTCAGCTGATTTTTGCAATGTTTGACTTGGATTTTCAGGAAGATAAAGGAAGGTGTAATTCGTGGGCGTTGAGGCAAAGCTTTGGGAAGAAGAAGATGATGGTGGTGAGAGCTGGGCCAAAGAGAATAGCTTTTGATAATGAATGCAGAGAAGCTTTACTTTCTGGTATCAATAAGATTGCTGATGCTGTTTCTGTCACCTTAGGACCTAAAGGTATAATAATGGACTTAATTTCCTGCTTCTTTTAAATTCTTAGACTTGCTTATATCATTCGTATTGGTCCATATTTCCATTTAAAATTCCTATGAAGACCTTAGAGGAAATGACAATTCATGGAAAAGGAGAACAAAGTTGGTGGTTAATTCAAATTGTGTCGCGACCCGACCCAGTTAGGAGAAGTTAAGAAAGAAATTTTAATAAACGGTAAACATTAACCATGTCCTTCAAACACATGATTGAAAGGAATAAGTTGGTTTACACCATTTCTTGTCAATGAAATGTATATGAGGAGCTTGTTTTTAAACATAGTGTATATGATATGTTGTCTGCCTTCTTGTTTTGGATTGCATTGATTGTGTGACTAATTATGCAGGGCGCAACGTAGTTCTCTCTGAATCTGGTGTGCTGAAAGTAATTAATGATGGTGTTACCATAGCTCAAGCCATAGAACTTCCAGATACAATTGAAAATGCAGGAGTCACACTTATCAAGGAGGTTATTAGTTCGACCCTGAAACTGTAGGTGGATAATTGAATATTTGAGAAACTCTTAATAATTTAATGTCTATTGCAGGTTGCAACTAAGACCAACAGTTTAGCTGGGGATGGTACAACTACTGCAATTGTTTTGGCTCGTGAGATGGTCAAAGCTGGGTTGCTAGCTGTTGCTTTTGGGGCTAACCCTGTTTCTATGAAGAAAGGAATGGAGCAGACAGTAAGAAAGCTGGTCAAAATTTTGAAGAAGAAAAGCTATCCCATTAGAGGAAATGATGATATTAAAGGTAACTTGCTTTATTCTTTCTATTTATTCAACTTAGAAAATATCTCTATTCACTTTAAAAAATTAAAGGTTTTGATCTCTCTCTCCCTCTCTCTTCTTACTATTTGCAGCTGTAGCTTCAATATCAGCTGGAAATGATGAGTTCATTGGCAGTTTGATTGCTGAGGCAATTAAGAAGATTGGTCCTGATGGCGTCATATGTATTGAGTCTTCCTCATCAGCTGAAACCTCAGTCATGGTTGAAGAAGGAATGAAGGTAATATCTGCTCTTCAATGTGTACTCTCTGACTTCGAATTAGAGAATTGTAATTAATCATACTGTGCTGAAAAATAAGCTATCAGGTAGGTTAAAAATGATGCCTCCTTAATTTTTCCAAGCCTTTCAGGTTTGAAGCAAATTTCAAAGCTCAAACATAGTGCCATAAGAACCTTATTTGCTTGATTATAGTTCTACTAAGAAACTGAAGTAACCTCTAGTTATCTATTTATGTTCTTTAGCTAATTTCACCATTTCATATGTAAAGATTCTTTTTCTTCCATTTGTTTTCATTATTTTCTTGATTTGTATTCAGGCATTCTTTTCCTACAGATTGACAAGGGGTACATGTCACCCCATTTCATCAACAATCCCAACAAATCTATAGTAGAGTTTGAAAATGCCAAAGTTCTGGTAACCGATCAAAAGATATCTTCTGTCAAAGAAATTGTTCCTTTGCTAGAGAAGGCCACACAGCTGAGTGTGCCACTGCTGATTTTTGCTGAGGATATTTCAAGCCAAGTGCTAGAAACACTTGTCATTAACAAGATGCAAGGAATGCTTAATGTTGCTGTTGTGAAATGTCCAGGATTTGGAGAAGGAAAGAAAGCTTTATTGCAAGACATTGCCCTATTGACAGGTGAACCAAATACTTCATTCTGTATTAAAATAGGTTAATAAATGTATCCAAACCCAAAAAATAAAGTGTCGAAATGGAATTAGTGTATAGAGTGGTCTGACTTCCAAACGCCACCAAGAGAAAGATACAGAGACAGAGAGACAGAGAGAGATTCTTTATCATGTGAAGCTTGTAAAGTCTTGATATTATGTGAACTTTCCATGGGAGCGAACATTAGTTTTAACTCATCTTGAGGACAGATTTGAAGCTAGGTGATATTATTCACAGTGCATGTATGCGCAATTTCCTAATGCTTTAGCACAAATACATTGGTTTTACAGTTAGCCCAATCTGCATTTTCTGTAGTGTACATTTGCTCTAGCAATGCTCACAAAAGAGGTTTAACCATTTATAGTTTTTGTATGCTATATGGGCTTCTAAAGACATAGTGTTGCCCCAAGTGCCAAGTATCTGCCAAGATCTCCTTTATCATCACATCTAACTGACATTATATTGCAATTAGGTGCTGATTTTCTTGCTGGAGACTTAGGCCTGAATCTTGAAGGTGCAACCTCAGATCAGCTTGGTGTTGCTCGGAAAATAACAATAACAAGCAATTCTACGACCATCGTGGCTGACCCCTCCACGAAAGCTGAAATACAAGCCAGAATAATGCAGATAAAGAAGGATCTTGCAGAAACAGATAGTAAATATTTGTCAGAGAAGCTTTCACAAAGAATAGCAAAACTCTCTGGTGGTGTGGCCATATTGAAGGTCTGTATTGATTAAGGCGTAATTTTTCGGATCAAACATCCCTATACAACATGTTTGAACCTTATCCTGCTTGTTATATCTGTTATAATCAAAGATATATTCAAGTTTATGTTCAGATCACTGCAAAATTAGAAGCGAATAAATTTTAAATGTATAATTGACCTTTTAAGCCGTTAAAATGGTTCATATTGTTAGGAATGACTTCCCATTATAATCAAATAAGAATAACTCATTACTGTAGCTGTTACATTTTTCTGGTAGATGTGTTTGCTCTGGGATGATGACACTAAGGGCTCGTTTGGTAAGAGGGATAAGGGATATTTAATCCCGAGATTAAATTTGAGATGAGCTGTATAACTAATCCCGGGATTAGTTATCCCGGGATTGTAGTGTTATTTTTATCCCTATGGAAGGGTGGGATAACAATCCCAGGATAACTAATTCCGTGATAATTAATCCTGGGATAACTTGTTTTCGAACCAAACGACCCCTAAATGTTAATCTGTGAGCTGGCATACTGATTAAATTGAGGTAAAAATCTGATCCAACGGAAATTGATTATCCTTCATATCCAAATGGTAAAAGATATTAGCTTTTCCTAGAGTGCCAACTTCACACTTGTTATCTTTATATTTCCAAATAAAATATTCCCTCATTTTGTAGATGTATCCGTGCACTTGTATATTTGTTTCTTTTTTAAAAAAAAAGATATCCTCTGATAAGATCCTGTATGGATTCAGGTAGGAGCACATACTGAAACAGAACTGGAAGACCGAAAGCTGAGAATTGAGGATGCAAAAAGTGCTACATTTGCTGCCATGGATGAAGGAATAGTGCCTGGCGGCGGTGCCACTTTTATTCATCTCTCTGAGCACGTGCCCTTCATAAAAGAATTGTTTCAAGATCCAGATGAGCAGATCGGTGCTGACATAATAGGAATGGTATGGCATATTGATTCCTTTTCTTTTATGCATATTACATTCCTCAATTTGAACATGCTTACACATTTGTTGGGTAATTCTCTGATTGAGAAGGGGTAAGGACTAAGGAGGGATCAAATATTGGGAACCTCGCGTTTTACAAGTTGGAAAAAGAAACATCTATGTTCATTATTGTTGTGTAAAAGTCTATTTGCTCTCGGACTACTATCTTTTGCTTCTTTTCTCCTATGTGTTTGCCCTTTAAAAAAGAATCTTACTAACTTAAGTCAGTATAGATAAGTGAATTTCGAAGAGACTTTCTGAATTTATACTCATGGGTAACCTTTCTAGCTTCCAGAATTCAATGGTCTACAACTTATTTCAGGCACTTCTTGCACCAGCAAAGCTAATAGCCGCAAATGCAGGAGTGGATGGAGATATAGTTGTGGAAGAAGTTAGAGGTTGTGACTGGCAAATAGGGTATAATGCCATGACTGGAAGATATGAAGACCTTCTTGCTTCTGGGGTTATTGATCCTTGTCGTGTTTCAAGGTGTGCTCTTCAGAATGCTGTCTCTGTTGCTGGTATAGTCCTAACTACTCAAGCAATAATGGTAGAGAAAACCAAGGAGCCTAAACCGCTTGTTCCTCAGATTCCTGGTATAACTCCTTAAAAGGATAAAAGATAAATGCTGGTTGAAGCACTTGACAAGGAGACGGTCAGATTCATGATGTTGTCATAGTAAAAGGCAAGCTCTACTCTGCCATTTTGAATTGGTTGAGACATTGGAAAGAGTTGAGAATTTTGGTCCATGCTGATACTACTGATTGTGTCATTGTAGATAAAATTGTATCCAAGCACAAGCATTTTGCAGTCTCGATTTTTTTTTTTTGTTTGTTGTTGATTCTTGGTAGGAAAATATAGATATCCTCGAGTATATGGGAGCTGGTTTGATCCCAGCAGCACAGATTCTTCTTGTTTTAGTAGTACTTGTTCCTGCAGGAGGAGCATCATCATTTTCAGGTTTCTATAAGTAGTCGGTCCAGTAGATTCCGGGTACCAAATGTTTAAGAACAAAAAGTAAGGAAAAAACAGCTGCATATTGCTAACAGGTTTCAGATGAATGATATGAAAATGAAAATCCTATGTTAAAAATGGCTAAATAGCTGTTTTACTTCGTAAACCCCGACCTTGCCCCCCTTTTTTGTTAAAATCATTTTTGTTCTATTTCTGTTCTGTTTTATTTTGCATGAAATTTGGGTTAATTTTGGACTTCGTGGTGCATAGCACTAGTTTCATAGCCCACACTGATTGAAGTTTTTGACTGAGAGCTGGGAGAATGTTTATGTTTAGCAAAGCTAAGAGGAGTTTAACATTTAAATCAAAGTTATTTCTACAGAAGATTTGGCACTGATGTTTATGTCGTAATGCAAAATGAACCTGGAAGCAGGTTCCAAATAATTCTTCTGTTTGTAGATGTTCTTATTGCAGGCCCTCCATTTAATAGTCATCGTGTCACCAACTTTTCAAATATCAATAACATCTGTATTCATTTAGTTTTACCAGCAAGATGTTAGATGGATGGAGTCTCTCTACCTTTAATTAGAGGTCTCTAGTTGGACTCTTGGGAATAGAGAAATTCCTGGCTGGGAACGTTGCTCCCTTAAGTGTAATGCTGCTTGGTGGGCCGGGCCTGAATTGGACCGGACCAGGCCCACGGTCCTAACGGGCCTGGTGGGCCGTTCCTGGTGGTCCTGAGAAGCCTGTGACGGGCCGGTCTTCATATATTAGCCCACGAGTCCGGGACCATTTAGCCCGGGACCGTCAACCGGGCCTGGGCCGGTCCTGGCTAACGGGCCCAACGGCTATTTTTTAATTTTTTTTTTTTTAAATTCTCCAACGGCCATATTTAAAATCTAGCCGTTTGGGCTGACAATTTGACCGTTTTTAAGTTTAGAAAATGCTCATTTGGCCCCCAAACTTTATTTTAATCCCAAACTTTATATAATTACACTTTTTCCTATTTCTCAACTATAAATACCCCCTCATTCTTTCATTTTTATTCACCAATTCATCAATATCTCTCAATCTCTCTCAATTTCTCTACTGCAATTACTTAATTTATTGTTGAAATTTCGTGAAAAATTGTGAAGTTGTTGAATTGAAGTTTTCAAGAGTTCAACGATTTTCAATTTTCAAGAAGTTGTTCGGCAATCCGGTAAACTCGTTTCAACTCTTACGTTTTAAGAATATATTTTTGTGTGGTTTAGTTTGCATAATTATAATTAATATGGCATTTTCTTTGAAAAAAATGTTTGGTAAAGGAAAAGATAAAACCGGTGAAAGTAGTGGCCAACCAACTACCCTTCCCCCGGCTCCCCGACCTAGAAAAGATAAGCAAGTTGAAAGTAGTCGCCAACCTAGACGTCCTCCTCCTTCCGTAATTCTTGATAGTGATCACCCTTGTTTTCAATTTACCGATAGTGAATTTTATCATAATGTTGCACCAGGTGATAGATTAGATGATGAAATTATGAATGCTCTTTATCCTAATGAAACCATCTTAGAAAATAATGAGGAAAATGAGGATGATGATGAAACTCAAGCACCGGATTTAGATGATACACCTACTAGTCCTCTTAATAACCCAAGTGATGCACCGGTCGACCCACCTGTAGAAACTCCTACTTTTAATAGAGAACCTGCTAAAAGCCTAGAAACATCATTAGTTTGGAATTTTTTTACTCAAGTAAGAGAACAAAATAAGGCTAAGTGTAAAACTTGTGGGAAATTAATGGCGCATAAATATACTGGAGACCGTAGTGGCACGGGTAGTTTGACTAGGCACATAAAAACACACCCTAGAGATAAGGCTAGATTTTTACAAATGAAAGCGCAGCTAGAGGGGACAAGTGTAGATTCTGCGGTTAACCCTAGTACAGGTTCAAATCTAGTTCAACCAGGAATTAACACTGTCACCGGAGGTATTTTATATTACGATCCAAATAGAGATCGTGAAGAATTAGCAAAGATGATTACTGTTATGTGCTTACCTTATACTTTTGCTTCTAATCCTAATTGGGTTCATTATATTAGAAGAGTTTTTAATCCTACTTATAAAGGTTGGCCTCGCGCAACAGTTAAGAGTGATATTTATAAATTCAAACATGAATATGAACAATATTTGCGGTATTTATTTACTCATATACCTAATCGGATTTCTATTACTACTGATATTGGTAGAAGTGGTAATGATTGTGATTATCTAACTGTTACAAGTCATTGGATAGATGAGGAATGGATAATGCAAAAACGCATAATTGCATATAGAATAATTAATTCGCGTCACACAGGTAAGTTTATAGCTAACACTGTTGCAGATATTTGTAGATATTTTTGCTTTAGCGATAAAATAATGGCAATTTCTATGGATAATGCTTCTAGTAACACTAGTGCTATAGGCATGCTTACAACAACACTAAATCCTGCATTTACTAATATTTTCCATGTTAGATGTATTTGTCATATTTATCATTTAATTGTCGGTGATGGTATGCGAATTTTAAACATAGAAATTGAAAAGGTTAGAATGGCTCTTAATTGGCTTTTAGATTTTTTAGAATATTTTTAAATTGCTACAAATGCATTTTCTGGGCAATATTATCCTACTATTTCAAACTGTTTAGTTTATATTGCAGCACTATCTGATTTGTTTGTTGAATTTGGTGAGGGTGAGGACATTTATGAACTTGCTATAAATGAAATGAAACAAAAGTTTAAAAAATATTTTTTTCCTATCCCTCTTATTTATGGTGTTGCTGCAATGTTAAATCCTACAATGAAATTGGGAGGTCCTCATTTTTGGTATTCAAATATTTATAAGGCTTTAGATCTTTCAAATGAGGAAGTTGATACACTTGCATATGCAAAAGCCTTAATTAAAATTAATGCTCAAACAATTTATAATGCTTATCAACTTGCCTTAGAGCATGCTAGGCCAACTATTCCAACCCCTACTTCGTCTAGCTCACAATCGTCTAAAAGAGCTGCGGGCTTAAAAGCTCTTAAATCTTGGACGGAGTTCAGGGGTTCTCAAGGTGATAATTATGATGAAACTTCACATCTAAATGAGCTTCAAGTTTATTTGTCTCAGGGACTTGAAAAGGAGAATCCAGACGGCTCTTTTGATCTTTTGGAATGGTGGAAGGCAAGGGAAAAATATTTTCCGGTTCTTGCAAGGATGGCTCGGGATATTTTATCAATTCAAGCTTCAACTGTTGCATCAGAGAGCGCTTTCAGTCAAGCAAGACTGCAAATAGGTGATCATAGAGCGTCTATGAGGGATAGCTTGGAAAAATCAGTACTGTTTAGAGATTGGATCCGCTCGGAAAGAAGAAACTTTGGAATTGCAGAAGCACAACCGGCGATAGATGAAGCTTATGAAGAAATGATAGCGGAACTTGCGGAGGATTCGGCTTCGCCCGGAAGTGGTGATGAACAAGCTTCTTTTCCACCACCACCAACGCAACCTCCTCCGAACCTTGAAGGATTTATGAGATTTGTTAGAGATAATACATAGACTAATATGTAACTTGTATTTTGGCACATCTTCCTTAGTTTTTTTTCCTTCTAATGGTGGTATTAGTACCTTGTTGTGCTCATTCCATTGGGGGAAGGAAGACTAAGAAAGATATGCCATTTTTGGTAATAAAAATTATAAGACATACCCTTGAATATCTTTTCGCAATATTTCTTTGTCTTTACTTAGAATTATTTATAAGCTACAATATATATATAACATACAATATATACTACAAGAAAATATATAAGTTATAATATATATACATAAGATACAATATATACTACAAAAAAATATATAAGAGAATATATATACATAACATACAATATATACTACAAGAAAATATATAAGTAATAAGTTATAATATATATACATAAGATACAATATATATACTACAAGAAAATATATAAGAGAATATATATACATAACATACAATATATACTACAAGAAAATATATAAGAGGATATATATATACATAACATACAATATATACTACAAGACAATATACAAGAGAATATATATACATAACATACAATATATACTACAACAACATATATAAGAGGATATATATATACATAACATACAATATATATTCAAAATTCAAAATTCAAAATTCAAAATTCAAAAATCAAAATTCAAACAAGTTTTTTTTTTCAATTTACAAAACTAACCTTCTCTACCACTATAAATACCCCCCTCTCTCTTCTTCATTTCAATACTCAATATTCATTTCTCATTCTAAATTTCTCTCAATCTCCAATTTTCAAGACTTCAAGTCTCAATCTTAATTTTCAAGTTACATCATGCCTCGTTCGGAAAGAGTGCGCTTATTTATTTCGCAGTACTATGAAGTGGTTGAAGAAAATGAAGAAGGCCAAAAATTAAAGTGCAAGAACTGTGGAAGAGTCTTAAATTTTAGTATTGTTCAAACCACAGGCACTTTAAGGAGGCATATAAAGCATTGTGTTGAGGGTATTTATCCAAGAATTCGTCTTTAAGTTTTTTTCAACAATTTGTGTTATTTCAAAATTGTTAGACGTATTTATGCTTCATGTTGTACTTTGTTATTAATTTATTATGCATGACAATTTAGTGTTTTACTATTGTTTTGTTATTTTTCTTTTTCGTCAAGCACTTTAATAATTAGATTTCTACATATATACTACATATATATTTTTAATATAGCCATGATACTACAAGAAATTGCCTTAAAAAATCGCTAGGCCCGCGAATCCCACGAGCCCGGCCCGTTTAGCTCAGGACCATATGGGCTTAGGCCCGTCACGGGCCGGTTCCACCCGTTGAGTCCACGAAGCCCGGGACCGCCAGAGCCCAGGCCCACGAAGGCCGGCCCGTTTGGCCCACGAAGGCCCGGCCCAGAATACAGTCCTACTTAAGTGGATCAAACACAACATGTATCTTGATTAGTCAGTGCGTTTTAGGTACTAGATGGATTACTTGGATTAGTACAAATGATGAATTTTGTCACAAGTGAATATTTGAGCTCTTCAGTTGCTCAAACACAAAAGTCACCCTAGGGCTAAATACTTGCACAAAAATAAGCAAATAACTTAAAGTCAATTTTCTAATGATTAATTGATTTACTAGTTAATATGCCGTAATAATAAATCTTAGGAATTCGACTTCATTCTAACATTTAGATTTCATTAAAGTTAATGTTTTAGAATAACTTAACAAAAGTCCACTTATTTTTTTAATCATTAGATTAGAATTTTAAATGGATTCAACATATATCTAGAATATTGTTGTCATCATGTAATAGAAGAATGTTTATTCTTCCATTCAAATTATAAATAGTCACAAAATATCATTTCCTCATGTAAAAGTAGGGTATGCCATGAATTAGGTATTTGGCAAGTTCTTAAGTAAGGATTTGTCTCTTAGCTATCAGTCGATCAAGGAGTCTATAACCCTATATACCTATTACATAATGACATCTTCATTAAATCTATGACCTCTTATGTAGTTATGTATCATTGTTCTTTGACATCATATGGCAAGACTATTATGATTTACACTAAATTGTATTTTTCACACTGTGTAAAAGAAGATATGTCCGGTGGAAAAATAAAGATAATTTTCTTTGTTCATGTTTTCATTTGTACTATGTTCAAATGTAAAATAGGACTAAAGTTATATGTTATGGTAAAGGAATGTAATGATCAAATAAATAATGAATAAAACAAATGATTTACAGATTAAAATGCTGGCATATAAATCACAGTAGAAGAATTTATCGATTACTTATATGCATGGAAATTATTATTATAAGATGAACAATAATGTAGAAATTGTTACACATTAAATGAAAATGATGAGATTTTTGTACATCATTTGTGTGTTTTACCATTTGAACACTTATCCAGTAATGTAACATACACAAATTTTTGTTCCATTTTATCTCGCATAAAGTAATACACAATACACAAATTTCCACATAAATAATGCTAAATTGAACAATGTAGAGTTTAATTGGAAATCATATATTGCACTGGTTGTGTAGAGTTTATACTGAAAACCAACACTATTATTAATTATTCACACATTATAACATTGCAACGTTTATTGGTGCAAATCAAACCAACAACAACAACAACCCAGTATAATTTCACAAGTGGGGTCTGGGGAAGGTAGAGTGTACGCAAACCTTACCCCTACCCCGGAGGGATAGAGAGGTTGTTTCCGAAAGACCCTTGACTCAAGAAAAAGAAAATAAACAATAGACAATAGATCAATGACAGCAACAGAAGTCAGAAAAATAGTATCAGCATCGTAAGAAACAAAAAAATAGATGTATAAGGAATAACAATAACCATCAATAATATCATAGAAAATAGTATGGAAACTACATAAACCACTAACAACCAACAATGAAACATTATCAGCCCAACCCTGCCACATAACAACATATAAAAACACTCGCCTCTCTCCTAACCTACAACCCTAATGTACGACCTCCACACCTTCCTATCCAGAGCCATGTCCTCGGAAATCTGAAGTCGCGTCATGTCCTGCCTGATCACTTCACCCCAATACTTCTTAGGCCACCCTCTACCTCTTCTCGTACCTGCTAATGTCAACCGTTCACACCTCCTAACCGGGATATCTATGCTTCTCCTCCGCACGTGCCTGAACCATCTAAGCCTTGCTTCCTGCATCTTGTCGTCCATGGGAGTCACGCCCACCTTCTCCCGAATATCTTCATTCCTAATCTTATCCAGCCTAGTATGCCCGCACATCCATTTCAGCATCCTCATTTCTGCCACTTTCATCTTCTAGGTATGTGAATTCTTGGTTGCCCAACACTCAGCCCCCATACAACATGGCCGATCTAACCACCGCTCTATAGAACCTGCCTTTGAGTTTCGGTGGTACTTTGTTGTCACACAGAACTCCAGATGCTAACCTCTATTTCATCCACCCTACTCATATACGGTGCATGATATCCTTGTCTATTTCCCATCCCCTTGAATAATCGATCCAAGGTACTTGAAACCTCCTCTCTTGGGGATGACTTGTGAGTCAAGCCTCACATCCATGTCCGCTTCCCCCGACGCATCGCTGAACTTACACTCCAGATATTCTTTCTTAGTTCTACTCAATTTGGAACCTTTAGCCTCAAGGGTCTGTCTCCATACCTCCAGCCTCTCATTAACGCCACCTCGCATCTCATCAATCAGAACTATATCATCAGCAAACAACACATACCATGGTATCTACCCTTGAATATGGTGTGTTAGTGCATCCATCGCTAGGGCAAATAACAACGGGTTGAATGTAGATCTTTGCTGCAACCCCATAACAACCGGGAAGTGCTCTGAGTCACCTCCCACAATCCTAACCCGAGTCTTAGCTCCCTCATACATGTCCTTTATCACCCTAATGTAAGTTACCGATACACATTTCACCTCCAGGCATCTCCAAAGAACATCCTTAGAAACTTTGTTATACGTTTTCTCTAGGTCAATAAACACCATGTGCAAATCCTTTTTCCTATTCATGTATTGTTCCATCAACCTCCTGATAAGGTGGATAACTTCCGTAGTAGAACGATCCGGTATGAACCCGCATTGGTTGTCGGATATAGACATTGCCTCCTCACCTTCCCTTCCACCACCCTCTCTCAAACTTTCATAGTGTGACTTAGTAACTTGATGCCCTTATAGTTGTGTTAGAATAGTTATGTGAATGTATGCAATTAGTCCTAGTCCCGTATGTAATAGGAGTAGGTTATGTGTTATGTATACATATAAATAGGGCTTATTGTAACATAGAATAGTAATCAATAATATTTTCTCCCGTGATTTCTCACATGGTATCAAAGCTTTGGTGAGAATAGATCGATGTGCGTCATTCAAACGACATCTAGGAAGAAAGAACTCAGTCACCGTGAGATTTTCCGGTGACCTAAGTGACTATTTGCGTCAAAGTCACTAATTATCAGTGTTGTAGGAAATCCAACACCACCAAAAGGTTTCCAAGAGATAGGTGACCAAACCCCGAAAAAAATCACCTGAAAACACTCACCCACGCGCCCTCACGCGCCTGCCGGAGTTCTATCGCCACCGGCGTGTCTGTCCCACGCGCCGGCGCGTGAGGGTTGTTCCGGCCAGAATTTGAAAAGTTTTCTTTTGGACAGTGTAATCGTCTTGCAATTTTGAGCCTACCCATCCAATTTAAACCTAATTCCAATAACTTTTATATTTTTTCGGTATGAACAGTGATTTCTTGCGTGAATAGTGATTTTCAGAATTTTTTTGATTTTTTCTGGTGTTAATAGTAACTTCCATAAGGGTTTTGGCATGAACATTATAATGTCATTCTTATTAGAAGCCTTAGACACACAATCCGTTGGATCGAATACATTGAATCCAATCCAGATGGTTTCTTTACCGGATTATATTAAGTTCCTTCAGTACAAAGCACGTAAACAAACATCTTCAGAATTAGCCTCCGTTGTTCCAACAAATAGTAGCATGACTTGTGTTTCCCAATCTTCACTTTCTGAGTCTTGGGTCATTGATTCAGGTGCATCTGATCATATTTCTGGTAACAAATCTCTTTTCACTAGTATTTCATATTCTCAATCTCTTCCAACAGTCACAATGGTCAATGGGTCACAAACCATGGGAACTGCAATAGGTCAAGCAAGCCCACTTCCTTCCTTACCTTTAGACTCAGTTCTTTATGTTCCCGATAGTCCTTTTAATCTCATAGCCGTTAGTCGCTTAGCCAAATCACTTAAATCTGTTATTTTATTTCTTGATGACCTTGTTTTTATCCAGGAACGTAGTACAGGGTGGATCATTGGTACCGGACGTGAATCAGATGGACTTTATTACCTTATCCTTGCAAAATAACATGGACTCGTATCTTGTCTTCCTTAAATAACTTGTCCCTTTACTGATTCACCCGATTTATTACATAAACGGTTGGGACATCCCAGTTTGTCAAAACTTCAGAAAATGGTACCTAACTTATCTCACTTGTCCACTCTAGAGATGTCAGCTCGGTAAGCATACCCACTCCCATTTCCTGCGACGTCTTGATAATCGAGCAGAGTCACCTTTTATTTTAGTCCATTCAGATATTTGGGGTCCTAGTCGGGTTAGTTCTACCTTGGGATTCCGCTACTTTGTCAGTCTCATTGATGATTATTCCAGGTGCACTTGGATATTTTTGATGAAAAATCGATCTGATTTTTTTCTATTTTCCAGACCTTCCATGCTGAAATTCAAAATCAATTTGGGGTTTCTATCCGCACATTTCGTAGTGATAATGCCCTAAAGTATTTATCTTCCCCATTTCGACAGTTTATGAACTCCCATGAGATTATTCATCAAACATCTTGTCCGTACGCATCCCAACAAAATAAGGTAGCTGAAAGAAAGAATAGACATCTTATTGAAACCGCTCGTAGCCTACTCATACAATCTCATATTCCGTTGTGTTTTTGAAGGGATGCAGTTCTTACATCTTGCTATCTTATTAATCGTATGTCATCTTCAGCTATCCAAAATCAAGTTCCATTCTCTGTCCTGTTTCCCCACTTACCTTTGTTTTCTCTTCCACCCCGTGTCTTTGGGAGTACGTGTTTTGTTCATGACCTTACTCCAGGAAAAGATAAGTTAGCTCCTCGTGCTCTTAAGTGCATATTTCTGGGTTACTCGAGAACGCAAAAAGGATATCAATGTTATTCTCCTGACCTCCAGCGGTTTCTTATGTCTGCTGATGTTACCTTCTTTGAAACTCAACCATACTTCACAGGTCCAGTTAATCATTTAGATATTTCTGAGGTGCTACCAGTTCCGTCTTTTAGAGATTCAATCACTATTCCCCATTCATCTTACTCCACAGTTCCACCAACTATAGCTCCAGTGCCACCACCTAGTCCATTTCAACTTTCTACAACTCCACCACTCTTGACTTATCATCGTTGTCCGCATCCAGCATCAGACCCAGCTGATTCACATCCTGCACCTGACCCTGCTATTACTGCGGACTTGTCTCCTCTTGATAAACTGATTGTATTACGAAAAGGTATACAGTCCACACTTAATCATAATCCTCATTTTGTCAATTTAAGTTACCATCGTCTGCCATTGTCCCATTGTGCATTTGTGTCATCTCTATCCTCTATTTTCATCCCTAAGTCTACAGGTGAAGCTCTGTCTCATCCCGGGTGGCGACAGGCTATGGTTGATGAGATGTCTGTTTTACATACGAGTGGTACTTGGGAGCTTGTTCCTCTTCGTTCGGGTAAATCGACTATTGGTTGTCGTTGGATGTATGCAGTCAAAGTTGGTCCAGATAGCCAGGTTGATCGACTTAAGGCTCGTCTTGTTGCCAAAGGGTATACTCAGGTATTTGGACTTGATTATAGTGATACTTTCTCTCCCGTGGCTAAAATAGCATCAGTCCGCCTTTTTATATGCATGGCTATTGTTCGCCATTGGCCTCTCTATCA
Organism: Nicotiana sylvestris; assembly: GCF_000393655.2. NCBI lineage: Eukaryota > Viridiplantae > Streptophyta > Magnoliopsida > Solanales > Solanaceae > Nicotiana > Nicotiana sylvestris. Next base: position 64,960,619 of record NC_091058.1, read on the forward strand.
GTGGGACATTAAGAATGATTTTCCTCACGGTGACCTTGAGGATGAGGTTTACATGGAGCAACCACCTGGTTTTGTTGCTCAGGGGGAGTCTAGTGGCCTTGTATGTCGGTTGCGCCAGTCCCTATATGGTCTAAATCAGTCTCCTCGAGCCTAGTTTGGTAAGTTCAGCACAGTTATTCAGGAGTTTGGCATGACTCGTAGTGAAGCAGATCACTCTGTATTTTATCGACATTCTGCTTCAAATCTCTATATTTATCTGGTCATTTATGTTGACGATATTGTTATTACCGGCAATGATCAGGATGACATTAGTAAGTTGAAGCAACATCTCTTTCAGCACTCTCAGACTAAGGATCTGGGCAGATTAAAGTATTTTCTAAGTATTGAGGTTGCTTAGTCTAGCTCAGGTATTGTGATCTCACAACGGAAGTATGCCTTAGATATTTTTGAGGAGACAACAATGACAAGTTGTAGATCTGTTGACACTCCGATGGATCTAAATTCTAAACTTCTGCCAGGACAGGGGGAGCCTCTTAGCGATCCTGCAAGATATAGGCAGTTGGTTAGTAAATTAAATTATCTCACAATGACTAGACCTGACATTTCCTTTCTTGTGAGTGTTGTTAGTCAGTTTATGGATTCTCCTTGTGATAGTCATTGGGATGCAGTTGTCCGCATTCTTTGGTATATAAAATCAGCTCCAGGCAAAGGCTTATTGTTTGAGGATCAATGCCATGAGCAGATCGTTGGATACTCAGATGTTGATTGGGCAGGATCACCTTTTGATAGACGTTCTACGTCTAGATATTATGTCTTAGTAGGAGGAAATTTGGTGTCTTGGAAGATCAAGAAACAGAATATGGTTGCTCGGTCTAGTGCAGAAGTAGAATATCGAGCAATGGCTATGGCGACATATGAGCTAATTTGGATCAAACAGTTGCTCAAGAAGTTGAAATTTGGTTAGATTAGTCAGATGGGACTTATGTGTGATAATCAATCTACTCTTCATATTGCATCAAATTTAGTATTCCATGAGATAATTAAACACATTGAGATTGATTGTCACTTTGTTAGAGAAAAGATACTCTTGGGAGATATTGCTACAAAGTTTGTGAAGTCGAATGATCAACTTGCAGATATTTTTACCAAGTCCCTCACTAGTCCTCGTATTAACTACATATGTAACAAGCTCGGTACATATGATTTATATGCACTAGCTTGAGGTGGAGTGTTAGAGTAGTTATGTGAATGTATATAGTCCTAGTCTCTTATGTAATAGGAGTAGGTTATGTGTTATGTATACATATAAATAGGGCACATTGTAACATAGAATATTAACCAATAATATTTTCTCCCGTGCTTTCTCACAAGTTGTTACAATTCTGAATGTCACTTTTGTTCTTGTACAGCGGTACCATCGTACTCCACCTTCATTTAGCTAGCATCCTCTTCGTCCTGAAGATAACATTAAACATCACAGTCAGCCATTCCAAGCCTGTTTTACCCACACACCTCCACAATTTCACCGAAATTTTGTCCAGCCCAGTTGCTCAGCTCCTACTCTTCTTGAGCATAGTTCCCACGACCTCCTCAACCTTAATACGCCTACAATACCTAAAGTATTGGTGACTCCCGGAGTGCCCCAATTCCCTTAGCACAATGTCTTTGTTCCATACATTATTCATAAGCCGATGGAAGTAATCATGTCATCTCTGCTTAATCTGGGCATCTTCCATTAGTACACTGCTTTCCTCATCCTTGATTCACCTTACTTGATCCAGGTCACGAGCCTTCCTCTCTCTCGCCTTGTGTCACGCCCCAAAAACCGATGAGCACGACCGGCGCTCAACCGAGTAAACCCGACTGAGCAAGCCTATTAGGTTTCATTCTACCCAAACCAATCCATGAATAAGGAGGAGATGGACTCCGTTAATCATACTTTGTACATATATCATTTACGACTTCCATTTCATTTCTATTAGCAACTTCATTCATAATTATCAAAATATTACAAGTTTTATAAATCTTTGCCACACATCAATATTTCTACTTTAATTCCCAATACCAAACACCACCCACAACTGTCTACGAGGCCTCTAAATACAACTGAAGAATAATATGTAAATATCGTAAACAAGGCTCCGACTATACCTCTAAATACAAAGTACATGATAAACAATGGTACAAGACCCCGAAATGAAGTGGGGCTCACCAAATCAGCTGAAAGGAAGATGCGTCACTAGTTACGTCCAACACTGCCTGCTATGGAACCACCTACATCATTTAAAGATATAGCTCCCCCGGCAAAAGGGACGTTAGTGCCATCGAATAGCACTAGTATGTATAACTAAACACCATCTAGTTAGAAAGAACTTTCATACAATAATAAGAAAATTACAAGTGCAACTCAAGTACTTTAAATGATCACAACATTATCAAATAAAAGTATCATGCCATTTTCACATTATTTTCCCATAACTTTTAGTTTGGGGCATTTCATACTGTTCAACATTGTTCACAATACCACCGCTATCTTGAGCGGAGTCCGATCTCGACCCGATCGGCTAGGTCGCCTCATTTGAGACATATATTTCAATCACAATCTCATTTTCCCTTTCTCCAGAATTCATTCACAATACCACCGCTATCTTGAGCGGAGTCCGATCTCGACCCGATTAGCTAGGCCGCCTTACCAAGGCATTATTCCCTTCTCATTAATCATTTCATTTCACATATGTCATTTCATCGGCACTTGGGACCACAACTCTTCACATCATTCTTGGCACTAGGCCGCATTTCATAACTCAATCTCTTCTTTCCCACATTTCACATCATTTTCACATATTTCACATCAATATCAATTTCAACAACAAGCCATTCAATTCAAGATGTCAAGTATACATGAGAGGAATCATGAATCTTGGGCATATACAATAATTTGGAAGTCATACACCTCAAGTTTATTAACAATAGAACTTTAAACACAACGAATTCTCCCAAAAAGGAGGGGACACACCAAACCACAATAAAACACACATCAAAGGCATAAACAAGCAATTACACCAATTGTTCCTGAATTACTCTTTTCCAATCATGACAATATACAATTTCAACAGAAGTATGTAACAACTCGAATCACATTGGATGTACTCATAAGGCAAAACATTATCTCGAACAGCCACTTATGGCAGAAATTGTGTACAAAGCCTTTTGGGCACTTCTTTATTGAAGTCATTTATGGGAAGCAAAGTCGGGGCTCATTTCATAATCTGTTTCATATTTTTCTCATGTCATAGGCATCACCAGGTACAATTATAATTCAAGTTCTCGGCACATTGGTCACACTCTATTTCCCAAATTCATTTGATTACTTCAATATCTCTATACATAGAGGATTTCACATAGTTTGGCATAATATATGCAGCTCCAATCTCAATTTAAGGTCTTAGCATTTCATTACATGATTCATATTCCTTGCACCCTTTTTAAGTTATCAAGAATAGCACATTCATCATATTGGAATGCATCTTTCACAAATATAAGGTTACAACACCAACTCATGTAAAATAACAATCGATGCAACAATTCAACTTTAATCTTACCATATTCACACAAACATCGATGAAAATCGATTTCTAAAAGACGGGGTTTTAGCCATACATACCTGAAATTTGCCCCTTAAAGATACTCCAATGATCCATTACACTTAAGCAACTTCAATCTACAATACAATATTCAATAGGGTCAATATTAGTAATAAATTTCATAACTTAAGCCATTTAGGCATATTATCAAATACCTTGTAGGTATAGATCTTTACATCTCATAACCGTAGTATTAGTTCATCCCACTACTACAATTTACCAACAATTCATCCCACCATTATTCTTTAACAATTTATACTCCTAACATCATATGTGTGATCAACCATTCACACCCAACCATCAACCTCCTTAATTAACCCATTTCACAATCTCTACAACACCAACACAACTTAGGTTAGGCACTTATGGCTTTCAGTCACCATCCCATGATTCTAACGTATATATCATACATAAATAATTACCATAAAGTAGTTAGAGATGATAGACATACTTTTGTAGTAAGAATTTGAGAATCCCCACTTGTAGTGTTCTTGACCAATTTAGGAATTTGAATGGAAAACTATGGATTTTCAAGATCAATCCTTGTTAATATAAGTGTTTAGGATTAGTAATCAACTCAAAATACTCCAAAAACCTTACCTTGGATCATAGGAGGGAAGTATGGGACGGATTCCCCTTGATAGAGCAAGCCCTTGCTCAAAAAATGACTTAGGGACTCTCTATACCCGGTCTTGGGGTATTTAGAGACCTGATACTAGTGTGCTCGCGCTAATGGCCGCGCTACTAGCGCGTTCAGAGGCAGAATATTTTGCAATATGTGCGGCCACGCTAATGGCCGCGCTAATGACACATGCCCAGTAAAATGGTTGTAACGTTTTGTATACACATCCAAATGACGAACGGTTTGATGTGTTGGAAATTAGACTCAAAGGGATTTAATTTGATAGGTTGTGTATCACACAACTCCTTATATAACTAGATATATGGTTTTCCAAAGTGAGGCCTTGTGCGCACTCATTTACAACTTTAGTCTATTATGAAATTTTCCAACTTGGCTTAGACTTAGGCCTCTCCTTAGACCCCAAATCACTTATAATATGACTTTTATGCTTATTAACATATCCAATTGATATCCATAATATAATGTCATGAATCTTCACTTGCACACAAAATAAAATAATTAGCCTACCTTGGCTCCACGAAATCTTAAATTACTTAGCAAAATTTTCTGGGGCTTTACACCTTGGCCAGCCGAAATAACTTCTTCTCTCCTCCTTTGACCCCCAACTCCTCGTACAGATGACCAAACGCTGCATCCTTAGCCTCCGTGACGATTAACTTCGTCTCCTTCCTGGCTTCCTTATACCTTCCCTATTCCCTCTCCTTTCTTCCTTATCTGTGCTCTCCATTAACCTAAGATAGGCCGCTTTCTTTGCTTCCACTTTACCTTCGACCACACCATTCTACCACCAATCGCCTCGGTGCCCGCTAGAGTAACCCTTCAAGACCCCTAGCACCTATCTCGCCGCCTTCTTATACAGTCTGTTGTCGATGTACACATCTCGATAGCGTATGCGCTACTCCTCCATGATCACATAGCCATCAACCTCCCCTCAATCTCCTGACCTTTATCCCTCGTCAAGGCTCCATGTCTGATCCTCGGTTGACCCCTAACAAACCGCTTCTTCCTCTTTAATAATATATTGACATCCATCACTAAGAGCCTATATTGTGTTGCGAGGGTCTCACTCAGATTGTTGAGGAGGAGGTAATCAATCTGAGTCTTAGCCGTCGTACTCCGAAAAGTAACCAAATGCTCTTCCCTCTTCGGAAAACTAGAGTTTGTGATCACCAACTCAAAAGCTCTAGCGAATCCAACAGTGAGGTACCTCCTCCGATCCAAACCCCAAAGTCGAAGCCGCCATGCGCCTCGCCGCAACCACCAGCAGACGACCCTATATGCCCATTGAAATCCCCTTATATGAATAACTTCTCCGTAAGCAGCACAACACGCACCACCTCGTCTAGCCCCTCCCAGAAGCATCTCTTAACCTTCTCATCTAATCCCGTTTGCGGCGCGTAGACATTAATAATATTCAGGGTGATCCCACCAACTACTAACTTAATCGCCATTAATCTATCATTCACCCACCTGGACTCAATCACTGACTCTCTAAGTTCTCTATCCACCAAAATACCCACTCCGTTCTTACCCTTCCTGCCTTCCAAGTACCATAGTTTATACCCGTCTGAATTCCCTGCCCTCGATCCTTCCCACCTAGTCTCCTGAACACAAGCTATATTGACCTTCCTCTTCTGGAGAGTTCTTTCCAACTCTATAGACTTACGCGTCAATGTCCCTATGTTCCACAATCCATTTCTCAACCTATATGCTCATTTGGTCCCCTTACCCCTTTTGGGCCCCGTCCCTTCCCCTATCTCCTGCCCTTTCTCCCTCCCCCCCCCCAGAAGGATATGCCCTTACTCCACCATTACAAACCTAGCCATTATACTTATGGTAGCCTAGGGAAAATGCTAATACAAACAGCAACGGTCTAACTATAAGCAAAAGAAGTATTAACTACAAGCCCCTTACTAGCATCACATTCATGTGTCCGTCAATTTTATTTAGTTTTTCTTTTCAAGCTTTTTCGAATATAATGAGATCTGAAGTATTCCTATTTTAGTTCAGGAGACCATCTACATATATATTAAAGGAATAAAGTTACCATATATAAGTGGCATTGTGGTTAAACCAAGTGACAAGCTAATAAATGCAAATAGTATATGATAACTTTATTCTATATTTGACTCTCTCTCTCTCTCTCTCTCTCTCTCTATATATATATATATATATATATATATATATATATATACTGAATTTGAATTAAAGGATAATTTTGAATTTATAGGTAAAGTTTTTAAATTTGAATTAAAATAAAAAAGAAATTTATCTTTTTTTTGTCGATTTATCATACTTAATTCGGTTAATGATAATATGCAATCATGCTAGGAACTTTTGTTATCTTTTTTGATTATTTAAATACTACTTCGCTTGCGGCAAAAAAGAAAGAAAAACTATTTCATATAACTATATGTAATGACCCGACCGGTCGTTTTGAGCATTTGCATTTCACTCGTCAGTTTTCGGGCATGACTAGTCTCGTATGATATATTATGACTTATGTAAATCGTCTGTTTGGATTTTCAGGTGGAACATAACAGATATGGAAGAATGGTTCTCAGCTTAAGGCTTAAAATTTGAGAGGTTTGACCAAGTCTTTGACTTTTAGTACTCAATATCGGATTTGAACTTTTATAAATCGATTAGCTTTATTGGGTGATTTTGGACTTAGGAGCGTGTTCGGAATGTATTTTGGAGGTCCATGGTAAATTTAGGCTTGAAATGGCTAAAAATGAAAATTTAAGTTTAGAAGTTTGACCGAGGGGTTGACTTTTTGATATCGGGATAAAAATCCAATACCGGAAATTATAATAGCTCCACTATGTCATTTATGACTTGTGTGCAAAATTTGGAGTCAATCGGACTTGATTTGATAGGTTTCGACGTTGTTTGTGGAATTTGAAAGTTTCGAAGTCCTTAGGCTTGAACCCGAGGTGGATTTGGTGTTTTGGTGTTGTTTTAAGTAATTCGGAGGCTCGACTAAATTTTAATGATGTTATAGGATGTGTTGGTACATTTGGTTGAGGTCCCGGAGGCCTTGTGTGAGTTTCAGCGTGAGTTTTGAGCGAGTTCGGACATTTCGGCACTTGAAAGTTGTTCAGGATCCTGGGGGGCCGCGGACTGCGGAAAATCATCGCCCCAGCAGCCAAAAGGACCGCTGTAAGTTGTGATATTTCGCTGCAGCGGTGGAACTTCCGCTGCGGCGGAAAATGGTCCGCGACCGCGGTCATGAAGAATCCGCAAGGCCACTAGTCCAACTTCGGAAGCCTATATCTTTTGATCTACAAGGAATTTTGAGATAATTCAAAAACAAAAGTTGTAGCCCTTCGTGTCTAGTTTCCAGAAAAATAAAGAAAACATAATTTGGACATTTTAGAGAATGTTATGGCCAAAATACCACGGCCTGTCTGTGCAGCCACCTGAAGTGCGGTCAGAGGTGCTTTACCGCAGTCAGCGGTGAGGGAATCCGGAAGGTGCATTATAAATACGATATTTGGGGTTTTATTTTATATTATGACCTAGATAGCTTGGGTTTTGGCTATTTTTCGAGGTATTTTCAAGAAAACCATCAGGGAAAGTGATTCTAACTCAATTTTGGCTAAAATACATGATTATAACGTTGGATTCATCATTTGAGTAGAGATTTGAGATGAAAATTTGAGGAAAATTATGAAACTTCATAAAATAAATTTTTGGGATTTAAAAGCCGATTCGAAGTCGGAATTGAGTGAAACTAGTATGGATAGTTTCGTAATTGAATGGGTTGTCGAATTTTGAGACTTTGGTTGAATTTCGAGACGTGGGCCGGGTTTGAGCAATTTCGGGATTCTTGAGTTAATTTGATAATTTTCCTGTGGGCTTTGCCCCTATGGCTTGTATTGATGTATAATATTGATTTTGGATAGATTCGGGGTGATTTGTGGCCGAGTCTAGCGGCAGGGGCATTGCGGAGTCGATTTTCTTTTGGTTCGAGGTAAGTAATGATCGTAAACGTTGTCCTGAGGGTATGAAATACTGGATTTCACATCGTTATGATACTTGGAGGTGACGCACACGTTACATAACGAGCGTGGGGTCGTGCACCATTGGGGATTGTGACGTGGTTCGTCCCGTACGACTATTAAGTCGTGTATTTAATTGAAAATTGTTTGATATCATTGTGTTTTGGAAAGTATTACTATGTTTTGGGTTGAATGTCATATTTGGGCCTACTGCCAACTGTTTGGACCCTTAGGGTTTTTTTCTACTATTCCTCACTGTTTTGACTTAATATCTGTACTCAATCATGTTGTATTTTACTGATTTCATAACTCAACCGTATTTATTCCGTTTTGATACTTTAAATGATATTTTGGGCTAGCAACCTATTTTTTTTACTGGTAGCCCGAGTGGGTTGAGAGGCTTTCTGACTGAGTGAGACCGAGGGTCTGTGTTGTGAGGATATTATGGGATCGGGCTGCACGTCGCAGCAGCTTGTTACTGATTTATGATATTGTGAGGCCGAGGGCCTGATTGATTTATGTCACGGGGTGGCTTGTTGTTATGTGAGGCCGAGGGCCTGATTGATTATGCCACTAGATGGCTTGTTATAGCGCTTGGGTTGTAGGAGCCCCTCCGGAGTCTCTACACCTCCAGTGAGTGCGGGTACCCAATGTGAGTGATGTGATGTAGCTTGAGGGGCTGTTGTTGATTCATATTGTTGCCCGAGGGGATGTTGTTGATCCATGTTTTGCCCGAGGGGTAGTTCTTGATTCATGTTATACCCGATGGGCTGGTTTTGTTGATATTATGCTCGATGGGCAGTTTATGGTACATATTTTTATCCGAGGGGTTATTTACATTTCTATTATTTTTACTCATTGTTTTATCACTCGTTTGAAACCATTAGAAGATGTTTTAAAAAAGAAAGGTATTAAAGAGTTAAAGAGTGATTATACAGCAAAGTTGGTTCATATATTTTCACAATATATTCCTAATTTTTTTTAAATAATTATTGTTACTATTAAATATTCCCAACTTTTCTTCTTCTTTTTAATATATTCGTTTTCTTCTTTTCAAATTGATCTTGCGCATTTGTGAATTGAGGAACTGTTATGCTTAAATTTCTGATCAAACTTTTGATTCTCTTGAGTTGTAGTTTTCAAAATAAATTTAATATAAGGTAAAATGGCATTAACATTTAACAATTAAACTCATGAGAAAATCAACTTATGCCATAATGTGACCCTTGTTTCAATTTTAAAACAATAACCATATGGTTATAGTGGGTACTACAGTAAAAAGGGATAAAAAAGAAAAAAAGGAAAATGGAAATGATGCAAGCTTAATGTCAAAGCTAAGTATGTCTTCCACAATTGGATTTATGAATCGAAAACTTCTAAAATACGCAGAGATATGTTGCATCCCACTTCCTATCCATTTGACAATATATTTCTTTTGAATTTATTACATCATATCCTTGTAATAATTTGCTATGTGTCCCTTTTTCTTTTCCTCTCTCCCTCTCTTTTTATAAAATAAAAAGTAAAGGATGATAATCACTTGCGTTCTTAATTTATTAGATTTAAAAGTAGAACTTAAATATCCAATTTCGTGGATGTTAATGTAATGACTTTATTTGGTTATCACTGCATACTCCCCTTTTGCTTTTGTGTGAAAACTAATAATGTCAACAGAATTTTCTTTAAGCTAAAAATTGGTACAAAAAAAATTAGCATTTGATACAATACCAATAATATAATTTCATTAAATATATCTTACTAATAATTAATAGGATCAAAGACATGCGATTTACGAAAGTTGTTATTTTTCTTTGCCTTAACGTGCAAATTATTTTATATTAAGAAGAAATTCATGATGACACAGTTTACTACTAATATTGTATTACAGCTTCAAGTAGAATTTACTTAATCAATCAATTATCGGAAAAGAAGAGATCCATTTGTGGCTTTTTAGCACATGGTTTAATCAACGTTTTCTACAAATATGTAAAGAATACAGTTAGTCATTAATCATAATACTCTGGATTATGAAATTATAACTACCATTATATATGTTGTCAGATTGATTAGATAATTATGTAGGCAATATATAATGAGAGCCACCTTTAATAGTTATAACAGCTTGCTCATGAAATAGATTATTTGGTTAGTTATCTAACTCTTAAATATCACATTCACGTCTCACTACCATTTATTTTCACCCAAAAACAAAATAAATTGATGCGCTTGACAATCACGTAATTCAACATATCTAAGTTACTAGTATAATTTTACTTATTTCACCTCTCTGCGTTGTACTGAATATAAAAATAAATATTTGATAATATTTGTGAAGTAAAAAATAAATAGGTGTTATTCTCAAAATGAAAATTACATTTTTGTTGATATTTAGTACTACTACTTGTTCATGGTACGTAAAAAAAAAAAAAATAGTAGTACTTGTCATAGCGCCGAAAAGAAAAAGGGAAAAAATACTGTAGAAAAAACTTTATTTTGCAAGAACAATTAACGTATTTGGTCAAATTGAATTTCACTGCTATGATAAAATATATTATCCTAATTCAAAAAAATCAAAATTTTAATTTCGAAAAGTATTTATGTGCACCGCTACATGCACCAACGTAGGGGTGGCAATTTGAGCCCAAACTCATCCAACCCGCCCAAAGATTAATGGGTTGGGTTACAAACATTTTAGCTCATGGGCCAATTTGGGCTGAGCCTAAGTTAACCCATTATATTTTATAGCTCATTCTGACCCATTAAGCAGCTCAAATACAACTCATGAAACTCACCCAAAACAAAAGGTATTCAACCCAACTTATATAGAATTTTATTTAGTTGCCCCAATTTTACTTTTTTTTTGTATTTTTAATTTTATGTTCTTTTGTTTTTCTGCACCATCCACCTACCCTGCCCGCCCCCCTCAAAAAGAAATTTTTTACTTTTTTTTTGTATTTTCTATTTTCTATTTTTTTGTATTTTCAGTTTTTAGTTTTTTTTTTCTACACCACCAACCCCCACCCCCCTCAAAAATTTTTTTACTTTTTTTGGATTTTTAATTTTCTGTTTTTTTCTACCACCCCCGCAAAACCCCCCTTCCCTAAAAAAAAATTTACTTTTTTTTTGTATTTTCTATTTTTTTCTGCAATCCTTCTGCACCATCCCTTCCCCCCGCAAAACCCCCCTCCCTTCAAAAAAATTAATTTTTTTTTTGTATTTCAAAAAAAAATTACTTTTTTTTTATTTTTAATTTTCTATTTTCTGTTTTTCTGCATCACCCACTCCCACCCCCAAAAAACGACTTACATATTTTAAGGTAAAAGGCTTTTTTTTATGCAAGATGAGCATGGTTCTAAAACATTGGTCAAGTTGGACGGGTTGGGTTATGACCCATTGTTTAGCTCATCTTGACCCTGCCCATCTTAGCCCAAGTACATTTTGGGCTGGGTTGGGCAATGGCCCATTTATTGACCTAACCCATCTTGATCCGTCCAAATTCAACCTAACCCGCCCATTTGCCACCCCTACACCAAAGTAATAATGTGTATTTTTCATTGGTTTATCACTTAACCGTGACTATTTAGTGTGTATTCTTATCTTAAATTAATATTTGACCATAGTAAAATCAACATAACTTAATGTATAATCTGGATCCAACTAGGTTCTCCCTCTCTATCATGGCATTTTATTTGTGCCATCCCACGTTACATATAACGTAAGATGACTAAAGATTGCTACTTCAAGAGAGTAACATCAACAACAATAACAAATTCAGTGTAATCACATAAAGTAGGGTTTGGAGGTAAAGTGCATGCATATACCTTGTGAAGATAGAGAGGTTTTTTCCGATAGATCCCCAGCTCAAAATAAACGTAAAAGAAGCAGACATAACACATAGTAACATCAACAAGGTAAGGTGGTAGGGAGATAGAATAATCGAAGTGAAAGCACCAACATAAGGTAAAAGAAACCTACGGATATAGAGGTAAGAAAATAAAAGATTAATATTAATGCTACCGACATGCAAACGAGACACTCCCGCCTAACAACTAACCTTCTACCTTAATTCTCAACCTCCACGTCTTCCTATCCAGGGTCATGTCCTCAGTAAGCTGAAGGTGTGTCATGCCTTGTCTAATCACCTCTCCCCAATACTTCCTAGGCCTACTTATACCTCTCCTTAACCTCGACATGGCCAACCTCTCGCACCTTCTCACCGGGGCATCTATACTCCTCCTCTTCACATACCCGTACCATCTTAGTCTAGCTTCCCGCATCTTATCCTCCCCAAGAGCCACTCCCACCTTGTCTCGGATAACTTCATTCCTAAGCTTATCTCTCCTGGTATGCCTATACATCCATCTCGGCATCCTTATTTCTACTACTTTCATCTGTTGTATATAGGCGTTCTTGACTGGTCAACACTCTACTCCATACAACATAGTTGGTCTAACCACTACATTAAAAAACTTACATTTGAGTCTTAGTGGTATATTCTTATCGCACAAAAACCCGGAAGCGAGCCTCCATTTCATCCACCCGCTCTGATTCGATGCGTGACATCCTCGTCTATCTCTCTATTACTAGAAATTAGAGATCAGAGGTTCTTGAAACTCCCTTTATTGGGAATTACTTGTGAATCTAGCCTTACTTCCACATCCTCTTCCTGAGTCACGTTGTTGAACTTACATTTTAAGTACTCTATTTTAGTCATGCTCAACTTGAAACCTTTTGACTCCAATGTTCGTCTCCAAACCTCTAGCCGTGCATTAACACTAGCCCGCGTCTCATCAATCAGTAATATATCATCTGCAAATAACATGCACCATGGCACCTCCCCTTGAATGTGTCGCGTTAGAACATCCATCGCTAAGGCAAATAAAAACAGACTAAGAGCGGATCTCTGATGCAAACCCATCACAATTGGGAAATGTTTCGAGTCCCCTCCCACTGTCCTAACCCGGGTCTTATTCCAGGATCACCCTAATATAAGCTACATGCACACCTCTAACCTCCAAACATCTCCATAACACCTCCCCCGGACTTTGTCGTAGGATTTCTTTAGGTCAATGAATACTATGTGCAAGTCTCTCTTCCTATCCCTATACTGGTCCACTAGCCTCCTAATAAGGTAAATGGCTTTAGTAGTCGATTGCACCGGTATAATTCCGAATTGATTTTCAGAAAAAGATACAGTCCTCCTCACCCTTGCTTCCACCACCCTATCTCAGACTTTCATCGTTAACATTAAATAACCTAGTAAGCCATTCCAAATATGTCATGTCCGCGTTCGTTCAAAATTTCACCGGGATCTCATTTGGCTCGGTCGCTTTCTACTCATCTTACGCATGGCCCTTACAACCTCTTCAACCATGAATACCCAAAATCCCGACAACTCTCAGAGTGCTCCAAGTCCTCCAGCACAATGCTCTTATTCCCCTCTTTGTTCAAGAGTTTGTGAAAGTACGTCTACCATCTTCTTCTAATATGTGCGCCATCCACCAATACTTTGCGATCCTCATCTTTAATGCACTTCACTTGGTCCAGGTCACGGGCCTTCCTCTCTATTACCTATGCTAACTTGTACAATTTTTTGTCTCCGCCTTTGGCCCCAAGTTCATCGTACAATCGACTAAACGCTGCAATCTTGGCCTCCGTAACAACTAAATTTGCCTCTCTCTAACCCTTCTTATACCCTTCCTTATTCGTTCTCCTTCTCTCCACTAATTTCAAGTACCCTGCTATTTCAAGAGAGTGGAATGTATTATTGAAACGATAAAAAGAAAAGTGGAAAGTATTGTGAAAAATATATATATCCATCTATCTATGTATATACCATATATAACTATAATGTCAATTATATATGGTAAATTTCTTTATATATATATATATATATATATATATATATATATATATATATATATTAAAGCAAGAAATTTACCATATATAATTGACATTATAGTTAAGCCAAGTGGCAAGCTAATAAATGTCAATAATATATGGTAACTTTATTCTATATTTGACAATTTTAGTTAAATACAAATATTATATATATATATATATATATATATATATATATATATAGACACACACACACACACATATAGAATTTAAATTAAAAGATAATTTTGAATTTATAGATAAAGTTCTAAAATTCAAATTTAAATTAAAAAAAAAGTTGTTTCTTTTTTCTTCTTGAAGAATATTTATTTGAAGAGTCAATTTGCATAAATGGACATCAAACAAATAATAAAACTTTGGCTATAAAATTGCTATCATTAATTTCAATTTAGCACATTCAAGGAATTGAAGAGTATAAGCTGAAATCCCTTCATTTAGTTGTAGTCAAGCCAATATTGCAAGGGTATAATATTTTTTTCGTTGAAGAATATTAGTTTTGAATCATTAGATTATGTGAAAGGTTTTTTTTTTCAAACTCAACAAGAGATAAATTGATTTCTAATTGATAGTTTCTATAGAGACTTTTAAGTGTAATAAAGAGTATATATAATGAAAAAATTGGTATGACGTGAAATATTTTTTTTAAAAATGTAAACAAATTATTTCGAAAAAGCTCTTTACTTTTTTAATAAAAATATAAAATATTTTTTAACATTAGTAGAGAGTTCTAAAATTATTATAATAGAAGTTATATAATGGATAAACTCAAAAACCGGAAATCTTATGGAATATTTACATAATATCCGGTCATATTTATTGTTTACTTTTTATAGATAATATAAATATATGATATGCCGACAACACACGATTATCTATATCTTCTATATTATATTAAAAGGAGAGTAGTGAAGCATGTGGTTAACATAAGTGGCAAGCTAAAATGAAGTCATTTGGCAATTTTAAGACAACACTAATAATTATAAATTATAAATGGAACATAATAAATGGAAGTAGTTGAATGAATCATATACATAATCTAAATAGATCTTAGAAAAATCTATTTTTTTCTTCAAAGTGAGAAAATAAAGCAAGCATTAATTGGAGAAAAAAATATAAGAAAATAGTATTAAACATAGGCAGAATTGATAGTTAATATAATATAGATTTTATATCATAGTAAAATATTCTATCTTCTATATTATTTCTTTAAGTAGAATCTATGCAAAAGTTTTTTTCCTTTTAAATAAACATTCTTCAAAAATTTTAAATTAATACTTTGAATAAATATAGGTAGGAGAAAAAGGTATGAAATATTCTATTGACATTGCCGTAAAAATGAAAGAAAAAATTTCTTTTTGAAAGATGTGATAGACTAAAAGTCCAATAATAACTAAAAGAAAAAATTATTATGGCATAAAGATATATGATCACTGATATGTAAATCTATATAATTAAAGTCACAAAAATCATACCAATTTGAAAGCATACCATAACTTTTTGAAAATATGGTCCAACTAAGAAAATAGAATGACAAAAATTATTTGAATTTGAGATGAGAAAGTATTTTAATTTTTATTTATATTATATTAGAATGAGTGTGGTAAAAATAGATATTAAATTCAAACAAACTAATAAAAATTCACATGACAATGTAATAATATTAGGTATTGAATATATAAAATCAATAATAAAGAATAAATAGAAAAAAACTAAGATTTTTTATCATAGGAAAAAGTGTAAAACTTATTTAAATTTGAGATGAGAAAGTTTTTTATATTATGATAAGAAAAGTCATAATATAAGTCCACATAATTCAAATCTAATAGTAAAATCAAAAACTAAAAATCTTGAACAATAAAAATAAATTAGAGATAATATAAGGACATTTATAAATCATAAGTTTAGAAAATAAAATAAAGTAAATATACAATACTTAAAAATATTATTAAATTTTAAATAATTTAAAATTTTTGAGCAATATTTTTAAACAAAATAAATATTATTTTATAATTAAAAAATTATATATTTATCTTATATTATTAAAGAAAAGTAGTTGAGAATGATATTAAATAAAGTTATGAGATAATGAAAAGCCACATAAAACGTAATAAGACTATATATTAGATTAAAAAAAACTAGGAAAATTATGTTAACTTATTAGAAATTTACTATTAGAAATGAAAAGAAAAGACTATTTGAATTTGAGATTAGAAAGTTCTTAAAACTATGTTGTGAATGCTCAAATTATGAATAATACCACGAAATTGAAGTCTTATTTATGAAAAATAAAATAATAATAAAAAATAAAATTTTAAATTATAAAATAAAGTTCTGATATAGGTAATTTTATAAAAAATTAAATTTGTATCTTAAAACTAAAAAAGAAAAAAAATTATGTAAAGAAGTAAAATGACAGTGAAAATATTACTACAACATTTAGATATAATATGTTCAAATAATTTAAAAAATATTTTTCTGTGATTAATATCTAAATCGAGTGCAGTTAATTTGAGTTTGAATGTATAGCATAATTATTTGAAAATACAGTCCAGTTTAGAAGATAAAATGATAAGAATCATTTGAGTTTGAGATGAGATTTTTATTGAAAATATTACATAAAGGATTAAAATGATAATGAAAATACTATTACAATATTTAGAAATAATGTGATCAAAAAATTTAAAAAAAAATTCTATGAATAAATAAATTTTTAAAAATACAAAATAAATTTCTAATATTGGTAACCTTAATAATGAAAATTAAAAATTAAATTTTATCTTATAGCTAAAAAAGAACAAAAATTTAACTGCATCTAATACAAAATTAATTATAAGAGAACTCAATACATTTGGAACATGATAATCAAATAACTTATGTATTAATATTTTAGACTTATGATTAATATCTGAATCGAGTGCAGTTAGTTTGAGTTTGAATGCATAGCATAATTTTTTGAAAATGTGGTCCAGTTTAGAAAATAAAATGATAAGAATTATTTGAGTTTGAGATGAATTTTTTTTAAAGATATTATGTAAATAATTAAAATGATAGTAAAAATATTATTACAATATTTAAAAATAACGTGTTCATAAAATTAAGAAAGTTTTTTTCCTATGATTAAGTAAATTTTTAAAAATACAAAATAAATTTCTAATATTGATAATCTTAATAATGAAAATTAAAATTAAATTTTATCTTATAGCTAAAAATAAAGAAAATTTAACTGCATCTAATACAAAATTAATTATAAGAGAACTCAATACATTTGGAATATGATAATCAAATAACTTATGTATTAATATTTTAGACTAATTAAAAGTTACAATTTAAAACAAGACATTATTTTGGTTATAGGTAAAATATTAATATAAAACTAATTAACATTTATAGTAGGGAAGAGAATGTATATTAAAAAGAAAATATAGGTAGTGTGAGGATATTTATACTTTAAATTAATTTTAATATAGATAAAATCAATTAATTAAATTATATTTAAAAATATTACTGACAAATTTAAATGATTAAAATATTATGAATAAGAGGATAAAAGCATATAACTATATCACATTTCGAGAATAAAATATTTATTTTTATCACATAATATTAAAAGGATAATAAGCAAGACATTAATTTAATCATAAGCTAACAAAAAAATATATGATAGTATGATAATATGAAATATTAAATAGTATAATAACTATAAGAAAAGAACAAAAAAAAAAGAATTTATGTAAAAATGATGCGATGAATAAGACATATTTGATTTCCTGATAAAAATTAAAGTGATTGTAAGAATTTTGTTAAAATAATATGATCTAATGTGCTCGAACAAGACAAATCACAATATGACATGTTTAGTATTCTTTAATATCGACAATGAAACGAAATGCAATTACTAAAATCAAGGGGCTAGGTTGCTACAAATCTATGTTAAAAAGATTGGTTGTCTACTACGAGATTTGATCAATAATTTCATATCCTGCTTCATAATTAAATTCTCAGGTTATATAATTTTTATATGAGAGATATATATTTTAAGGTTATTTGTACATGATTCAAAACATCATACATCACAATTTGAAATAATTTGTCCGTGCATCGCGCGGGTACTAATACTAGTATATATTAAAGCAAGAAATTTATCATATATAATTGACATTATGGTTAAGCCAAGTGGCAAGCTAATAAATGTCAATAATATATGGTAACTTTATTCTATATTTGACTATTTTAGTTAAATATATATATATTCTATATATATATACAGAATTTAAATTAAAAGATAATTTTAAATTTATAGATAAAGTTCTAAAATTCAAATTTAAATCAAAAAAAGTTGTTTCTTTTTTCTTCTTAAAGAATATTTATTTGAAGAGTCAATTTGCATAAATGGACATCAAACAAATAACAAAATTTTGGCTATACAATTGCTATCATTAATTTCAATTTAGTACATTCAAGGAATTGAAGAGTATAAGCTGAAACCCTTTCATTTAGTTGTAGTCAAGCCAATATTGCAAGGGTATAATATTTTTTTTCGTTGAAGAATATTAGTTTTGAATCATTAGATTATGTGAAAGGTTTTTTTTCAAACTCAACAAGAGATATATTGATTTCTAATTAATAGTTTCTATAACAACTTTTAAGTGTAACAAATAGTATATATAAAGAAAAAATTGGTATGACGTAAAATATTTTTTTTAAAATATAAACAAATTATTTCAAAAAAACTCTTTGTTTTTTTTAATTCAAAGATAATAAAAAGATAAGATATTTTTGAACATTAGTAGAGAGTTCTAAAATTATTATAATAGAAGTTATATAATGGATAAACTCAAAAACGGAAAATCTTATAGAATATTTACATAATATCCGATCATATTTATTGTTTACTTTTTATAGATAATAAATAGATGATATACCGACAACACATGATTATACACATATTATATATGAATTATATATAAATTACACAGCATTCAATTTTCTAATTTAAGTGGTCAGGTGAGCACCTGTTTAGGTTGATTAGATAAAGCCAAAATAAAAATATGAAATAATTTCAACCAAAGACTAAAATATAATTAAAGTTCATATGTAGACAATTTTTATTAAAACTCATCCTTTTATAGTGAAATAAATCAATTTTTTGTAGCAACAGAAATAATGATATAAAAAATAAGATAAAAGAAAATATATATTGAAAAAATATTAGAAATATCTAAAAACGAAAAATAAAAGATGACAACAAATTTCTTCTTATGTTTCATCTTTGTTGAGTATAAAAATTTTGAAAGTTAATCTCATCGATTTCAAATATTTTTTTTCAACTTAAATACATAGATTATAAGATAATAAGGATATCTTAGAATATTTTTTTTAATTTACATTATGTGTCATTTTTAAAAAATCACTATTACTAACAAACTTATATGATATTTGAATTTGAATTGGAATGCAATTTTAGTAGTTTGCATTGAGGTTAAGCCAAGTATGGTGTCGAAAAATAAAAATACTTGACAATTTTAAGACAATATGTGCAATGTTTTATAATAATAATCAACTAATTTAATATTTAGTGATTTAAAGAACAATTTTTTTTTATATATATAGGATATTAAAAATTTAAATTCCGGGGCTAGAGATATCGATAAACTTAAAGTGGAGTCATACTGAAATAAATCCGGCTAAAGAATCATTTAAATTTTTAGATAGCCGGTTAAAGTGAATTTTAAATTAAGGATAATATCTTCACTTGCATCATTATAAAGATAATCATAATTATAATATATATAAAGTTTTAGAAATTGCAAATTCAAAATAGAAATATTTTTTGAAAGATAAAATCATACCAAATAAGAGTTCAAGTCATAGTATAAGAGTTACGTCGTAATCAAAAAATCGTTTATATCGTGTCAACCTTTGTGTTTTGCCATAAATATAAGTTATTATTTCACTTTGTGGCTATCTTTATGTTCCAATGACACCTATGAGAATAGTGCAAAAATAAATTATAACTACGAGAATTGAGAAAATGTTAGTCTTTTTTCACGTAGTGTTTCTTAATTAATATCTGACGATTATCTATAATTATTTAGAAGGTTTAAATGTAAGATTATTTACATATAATTCAAATAACTTGGATATTTAACATGGTTAATATCAAATATCAAAATGGAGTAAAAAAATTCACTAGCTAAAGAATTTTTTATATTTTTAGATAGCCAACTAAAATGAGTTTTGAATTAAGAATAATATTTTCAATTACATTATTATAAAAATAATTATTATTGAAAAATAATATTTTAGAAACTAAAATTTTAAGAAAGAAATATTTTTTAAGAGATATTAACACACTAAATAAGAGTTCAAGTAGTAGTAAAAGAGTTAAGTCTTATCCAAAGAGTCATTCATTGTCTCAACTCAACATTTGATTGTTTTGCCATAAATATGAGTTATTATTTTAGTTCCTGACTATTTTTAGGATCCAATGACACCGGAAAGAATGATATCAAAAAAGAAAAATAGAAGAAATGGTTAATTTTTTTCATGTACTTAATATCCAATAATTATCTATATTTACTGAAAAAATGTAAATTTTAAGATTATTTACATACAATTCAAATAACTTAAATATTTGACATGATTAGTGTCCGTGCATCTGCGCGGGTACTAATATTAGTATAGAATAAGGAAACGTCTTAGTATTAGAATTATCCAGAATTTAAACTTAAAAAATCAATGTATATTCAATTCATTTAAGAAAATGGTAAAATTTTACACTGTAAAAGTAAAACGTGCCAATTAGATTATCCTTTCTGTATAGTAATTAATATTTAAATAAAATATTTATCATCTAATGTAAGTATTCTTGTCCTAAAACAAACACACCAAAAAAAAGAAGAGAAAGAAAAATAAAAGAAAAAGGCAACAAACGAAGATCGTGCAGAGCTGGTCTTATTATTTTTGTGCGTCAATTTCTCTCAAACATAGAAAGGAAGAAAAAGAAAAAGAAAAAAGAAAGAAATTGACTTGAAAAAGGCAAACAAGAGGAGGGTCCTCCTTTTCTTTGTCTTAATATAACAACCAAAGCCAGCAAACTAGTCTCCATTATAATTACTGTCTCTCTTAAACCCCTTTTAACGTTTTTCAAGACTTAGAAATTCTTTATTGTTAAATAACTACCTCACATTACAACTACTCGATTACCCCTTTTTATGTTGTTTTTAGAGTATACCCAGATCTGAATTTGTAAGTTTCTTGAATCTTGTTCACCATTTTCAGCTACACTATGCTCTCTTGCTAACTCAAATTCCCTTTGACTCTGGTAATTTTTTCTCTTTTTATTATCCTTTCAGTTTTTGTAGTACTTGAGTAGGTGTAAGTTTTCATTTTGTGGGCAAAATTGTTAGTGTGATTTCATGCTTATGATCAGAATTAAGTTGACAATTACAGACATTTAGCTTAAAGTTGGTGCATTTATGTAAAATTATTTGCTGCTATTTTTTTTATAGGTTTGATAGTCTCTAGCTAAATCTCTTTTGACTCTGGTACTTATTCTCTTGTTTTCTTGGTTACTTGTTGGACTATTTCAGTTTTTGAAGTTTTAGGTTTTATTTTATCCTCAAGTTGTTGAATTCTCTTGAAAATTCTTGCGGTTAATTTTCTCTTTGTAGAAATAAGTTGAGCATTATGGACATTTTAGCAGTGTATGTTGCATTGGAGGAGAAATGCTGATGTTGAGAAGAATTTGTGGGTTTTTTTGCTAATTCCAGCGGTTATTGTGAAGGATTCATGAACTTATTGGTAGTATTTTAAGTTAGAATCTGGAGTTTCAGGTGAGAATTTATGAAATCTTCTGTCTTGTATGCAGTAAAAGGAGCTATACTCGGGGTGAGGGTTTCCTTTGGGTGCTCACAATGGCTAAATCAAGGCCGCAGTTTCAAGCAGAAGATGTGTTGTCAACATCGCCAACTGCAGTGCGCTCAAGAGAATGGGAAGGACCAGCTAGGTGGACGGAGTACTTGGGTCCTGATATTTCTCCAACAATAGGTCATAAGGCTTCTAGAAATGGTAGCTCTGATGGTACTGCCCATAGCTCAGGCGGTTCGACTAATAAAGGCTTGAACATGCAATGGGTCAACCAACTTACTCAAGTAGCTGAAGGGCTGATGGCAAAAATGTATAGGTTTAATCAGATATTAGATTACCCCGATGTCAGTGGACATGGATTCTCTGAAGCATTTTGGAAGTCTGGTGTGTTTCCAAATCATCCAAAAATCTGTGTTTTACTATCAAAGAAGTTTCCGGAGCACCACAGCAAGTTGCAGCTCGAAAGAGTAAGAAAATATGGCCGTCCTTTTATAGACTGTATTTTTGTTATTCCTGATGGAAAGTATATTCTTTTGTTTGTGTGATTTATACTGTGAATGCTGATATAGATTGATAAGTTTGCTTTGGATGCTATGAATGACGGCGCTGAAGTCCATTTGCAAAGCTTGGAACCATGGATTCAAGTAAGTTAGCTCTGCTTTGTTTTCTTCTTCTTTCTTTCCGCTCCATATTCCAGTGCTTTCGATGATACTTTAGATGCAGTATAGCTGCATAATTCGATGATACTGAAACTACCAAAAAGCTTTTAAGTATTTCTGAAGCATCAAATTTATTTGGGCAGGACTGAAATGTAAGGCACATATTGAGTTAAAGGCCCATATCTTGTCAAGAAATTCCTTTATCAAAAACTTATCAAGAAATTAACTAGATTTAAACCAGGGAATATTGGCACCCTAGAGCAATGAGAATTGAGAAGTAAAGCAAGGATGGCAACTAAATTTTGAAGCAAGAAAAAGTTGAGGCTGTATGCCTTTTAGACATTGATTTTTTCCCTGACGGCCGAGTAGTAAGATGGCATCAGTAAATGTTAAGAACTTTCTACCAACTAGTTTTTGAGCAGTGTTAAGAGGTTCTATTTGTTTTTAAGAAGTATTGGTTGGACTTGGAAAAAAGCCATTAGTAACTGACGTTTCGTAGGAGAAAAGAGTTGATTTCAACAGAATTACTTTTCCAGTGGATAACTGACTTTCCAGCACCTGTTTGTCTTGCATAATTCATAATAAGTTTATAATTGATACCTGCACAAATTATAATAGGGTAAAAAGGGTGTGGGAGAGGTATATTGGTGCATCAGTTTGATAGTAGGTTGGACTGCAACATCAATTATGAAGCGAAAAGTGTGTGGGAAATCAAATACAGGAAGGATATGTTAAGGGTCGAATTTTGTTATCCAGTCTTGTAATTTGGTGCAGAATTTGTCCAGGATATCACCTGTTGGGTGTTCTCTATCATAGTTTTGATACTTATTTGTGGAAAAAGGATTATTTGTTATCAAAAGTTGATATGGAGAGTATGTGCACTTAATTCAAACTTTCTTGTCTTGATCAGCTACTTCTTGACCTGATGGCGTTTCGAGAACATGCCTTGCGTCTTATATTGGATCTAAGCAGTACAGTGATTACCTTGTTGGTGAGTGATGATATCAACTTTTTACCTCCAACTAAATTTTTTCTTAATACAACCTTTGGTCTTTGATTCAGCACAAGAGAGCAACTTTATAGCTCAACTTACTCTTTTTTAATAAAAAAAGGAATGCTACAGCAGGAACGGTTTCTGTCTTGACTAAAAGGGTAATGCTGAATCTTTTCTTATAACGATATTGTATGTGATATTTTACATGTTTTTTTTTGCTGCAGCCTCACCAGAACTCTCTCATACTGCATGCATTTATGGACCTTTTTTGTGCTTTTGTTCGTGTAAATATATTTTCAGAAAAGGCAAGTATTCGAACAATTCTCTGTTCACTATTTTCTGCTCTGTATATGGTTAATTGGAACTTTTATGCAGTGTTATTTTTAGTGTATTAATGCCTTTGTAAAATGTGGTTCTCTTTACTTCCACCACAGATACCAAGGAAAATGATGCTGCAAACATACAATTTGCTTCATGCAATGGCAAGAAATGACAGAGACTGCGATTTTTATCACAGGTCAGATTTCTTACGGGGGCTCGTTCTCATTTCTCTTAGATATTTTCGGGGATAGGGGGTGAGGGGAGAGGAGTGGTTCTTTGGCTTTAGAGGTTGGCGTCAGAGGGCTCCGAGAAATTTTATCGCCCCTTGAGAAAGCACGACCAGATATTGGAGCGCAATGTAATCTAGAAGTTTAACATGATGCCAAGTTTGTGTGCGCATATGACAGAGGGCGGATCAAGGAGAAGCACTGGCAAGCTTTCAAAAAAGGGGTGCATATGCTACCTTAGACAAATCTCACATCGGAATGGGAGAGGAAAATGAATTACTATATAAGACATATCACAAGTTCACATGGTACATGTGCTTTTAGACTCGATGTGGCGTAGTTCAAGTTCAAGGGACAAATATGTGAGGTCTGTTGGGCCAAAGGCCCAAAACGGTCAGAACGTGCCATAGCTCACGTATGACAAATATGGTATCAAAGTCGGACTCTTGCAATACAATGGTCGGGTAATCCTCAAACAAGGACACTGAGTCCTTAAGGAGGGGTTTATCCGTTATGACCATGCAAAAGGGAGGGCTTATGAGGGCGGGCTCGGAATCTCAAACGGACCTCGATAACGCCAAAATCTACTCCAAACCAAATTTAAAGAACTTTAAGACCTTCAAGGTGCCAACTATCAATATTAAGCGCCGAAACGCTCCCCGGTCATTCAAAACCCGATCCAAACATACGCTCAAGTCCAAAATCATCATACGAACCTATTGGACAGTCAGATCCCTCAATTAGAAGACGGACAAACCTTTAGGATGGTAAGTTTCCGAAGAAAGGTTGCATATGAAAGGGAGAGAATAGTAGTACTATATAAGGCAAAACTCAAGTTCACATGGTACGCGCATTGTTGACTCGTATGACATGCCCACGGAACAAATATGTGAGGTTTGCTGGGACAAAGTGGATACGTACCATATGAACCGAAATACACTAGTTCCCAGCTTACTTGTCAGCGAACTAGTTGTATATCTGCCACTGTTTTGGGAAAGACCCACTTGATATCAAACAGAGAGGGTGGAAGAGCGTCATGCAATCTAAAAATATTAAGAAACTCGAGGATCTTTTTCATTAGCTATGGAGGTACAATCAGGAACACAATGCTTATGTGCAGTAAGTCTCCATCATATCTGAATTTGGTCCATGGAAACTCAGAAAATTTATGGGTAGAGTTCCGGACATTTTAACCAGAGATGGTCGGAATATTAGATTTGGCAGGATGCAGGGATTGGGAATACACCTCTGGGGGAGTAATTTTTAGCCTTATTCAGTTTGCCTAAGATACACAGAGCCCAATGTCGATAACAACAACTGGAATATCAGGTTCAGAAGGAAGTTGGTGGATTGGGATAGTTTAATCCTGCTAATTAGCATATTGGAGGAGAAGGAATGGGTGGGAAATGGGGCGGACACAGAGATGGAATTGTGAAAGCAGTTAGGAATATATGCAGGGACAGATGGCTATGGAATGCTCTCCAAGATAACAATAATGTTACATTCGTACTTCATGGAAAATGTTACGGTAAACCAGAGTCCCTTCAAGAGTTGCATTTTTGGGTGGATTGCGGATCATGAAACATTCCTAACTGTAATTTGATGAAAGAAGTTTTCTTTATTGTAACCTATGCTATGTGTGAAAAACAATTGGAAAATGTTAATCATTTGTTTTGCATTGTGCTTTGACGACAGAGATGTAGTGCATGTTTTAAATCTTTTTGGCTGAATGGGTGATGCCTACAATTCTGAGAGAAACATTTTGTAGTTGGAAGTGGAGGAAAGCAGCAAAGGATCATCAGAAAACCTGAAATGCTATACTACACCGACTTATAACCCCCCCCCCCCACCCCCACCCCCACCCCACAAAAAAAAATGTCGAAGAAAAAAAAAAAGGATCTGGATTGGCATACCTCTGTGTTTTATGGCTTAAATGGAGGGGGGATCAACACTAGGTTCTTTAAAGGAAGTGAAAAGGATCTATGCAGATTGACATATGCTTGTCTACATTGTATTTATGGTGTAACTTAAATGTTGTACATGGCATAGATAACCCGATAAAATTACAGTTTCCTATAGTCGATTATGATGAGATAATTCTGTAACTTTGTATCATCTGACCACTGTACTATGAATAAAAGTGATTCTATATAATAAAAAGAATTATAAGAAGTCGCTGAATTTCTTTCTTGTTTTCCTTTTCCAGGTTAATCCAGTTTGTCGATTCCTACGATCCACCCTTGAAGGGTCTGCATGAAGACCTGAATTTTGTCAGCCCTCGTATCGGAGAGGTCTTTCCTCCTGAATACAACAATCTTGTAGAGAAGTTAAATTGTTCATTTACAACGTCAAAAGGTGTTCTTGTGTCTAACTTGTGTCGCTATTGCACATTAAAATAAAAAAGGAAAAGAAAAAAACTTGTTTTATTGGTAAGTTACTTTCTGGATATATATTCTGTACTTTAACCTATTTCAGCTAGATGTAGGTATCTAGGAAAGAAAAAAAAGGGTTTTTCAATTTTCAATAATTTGAGATCCTTTTAAACGGCTTCTTGTAGTTTACTACTGGGGGATGAAATCCAGTCAAAAATAAATTAAACAAGAAACACAAAATCTTCCAATTCCCAGTTACAGGAAAACTAGATCAGCTCTCAGCTATTATTGCACTTCATTATTGCTATGAGTTTCGTTGCTTCAAATGGCTTTTGCATTAAATTGTGGTTACATTCTGCAAGTACATTAAAGTCTCCACATTGAACTTCATATGCCTTAAGCATGAATAGTAGGTACTGGTTTATGTGAGATATTGCTCTAAAGGTCTTTCTATTCTTTTAGGTTTTAGAGGCTGTAGGTCCCATTATATTCTTATCAACTGATACAAGGAAGCTGAGAAATGAGGGTTTTTTAAGTCCTTTCCATCCTCGGTACCCTGATATACTCACAAATTCAGCTCATCCAATGGTAAGTATCTTCTATTGCTGTATATTCAGGCACTGCAACTTGTCGTCTCATGAACATATGACAATCAGAGCAGAAGTTACACTCCAGATACCTACTTTATATAGAAATGATCTACGGATTTCACAGCTCCACTCACATTTTGTGATCCTTTTCTTATTTGCAGAGAGCCCAAGACCTAGCAAATGTTACATCTTATCGGGAGTGGGTGTTATTTGGTTATCTTGTCTGTCCTGATGAACTTCTCAGGGTCACCAGCATCGATATTGCTTCGGTACCTTCCAAAGACAATTGTTTTATATTATGTGTGTAGCTGTTGAAACTCAGAGTGCTGGTAATATCAAAGAACATGATAAAGAACGAGGGCATTTTTTCTAGCTTTGATACGGAAAAGATGTTGCGTCTCTGGAAGAATATGACCATGTTTATTAAACTGGTGATGCATTTAAATAAAGAATAAAGAACTTAAATGGTGCATTAATCTGCAGCCTAGTTGCAATATTGATTTTGGATAAACGCTGTCCCATATTTACTGGCCACTGCATATATACACACACACACACACACACACACACACACTCTTTGCAGTGTTATGTCTTACATCTCCTTATCTTGCATATGTTCAACTCTTTTGACGAGTGGTCTTTTTTTTGGCATTTTGAAGTCAGTTGCATGTTACCCATAATTAAATGTAGCTAGTAATTTTCTTAACCTTTATTCGGTTTTATTTCTTGCAGATTGTACTCAAGGAAAATCTAGTCCTTCCTTTGTTCAGGGATGAGGTGGGTTATTCACATAGTTGCAGGTTATCTATGACAGTAGTGTAAACATGCTTTCATCTGGACTGGTGTAACATAATTGTATTTTCAATCCACAGTATATATTGTTGCATGAGGATTATCAGTTATACGTCTTACCACGAATACTGGAGTCAAAGAAGATGGCAAAATCTGGACGGACGAAACAAAAAGAAGCAGATCTAGAGTATAGTGTAGCCAAGCAGGTTGAGAAAATGATAAGGTACTGACTTGAGATTGGACGCTAAAAATGATAGGTTTCTCTATTTGTTAAAGTAATATTGCTTAAATACTGAATATGACTGAACTGTGTAAGCAAGCGGCATATCCTTGATTATATAGGATAAGCAAAACAGTGGAATAGGTATGTGAAAAAGCAAGGACACACAATTTTGTAGTGAAGATAAGGGAGGGAAGGGTCTTCTACTTCCCACATGAGATTGTTGGTTCGAGTTACCAAGGGAGCAAAGTAGAAAAATCCACTGTTGGGGTTCTTCATAGTGGAGTTTTGGGGTGGGGTGGGGGGTGAAGGTGAGGTTTACCATATAAAAAAATGATCTTATAGGAAAAGAAATGCTTTAACAATAACTTCCTATGATGTCAAGCTAGTCGTGATTGGGAGAGATCCATGATGCAATTTGAAATTGAAGAAAATGCTTTTCAAAATATGGAAAAATAAGTTAGTAACTGATCTGAATAAATCTCTCCATGGCACTAAAAATTGTAAGCGCCTTTGGCGTTTGAAAATCTCTCTTGTAGTCACTCTTCTATTTGGCTAGTCAATTGTGATATAGCGATAAAAAATCCCTAAAAGGAAGAACAACTTAAAGTGAGGTTCTATGGTACTTTCAACATGTACTTTTACTGCAGAGCTCTAAGCTATTCAAGCTTTCCACTGACATGGCTACGGGGATGAGAAAGTAGATGTTGCTGCATCTCCAAGACTTTTATTATTCTAAAATTAAGTTCAAGGGGATTTTGAAATGGAAACTAAGCTGAGTTAAACACTTACAGAAGGCTATCATAGCTCAGGCTTCTTGGCAAGACCTTTTAGTTTCTCTTCCTGCAGGAACCACTCCGCTATATAAATCGTACATTACGCAATCAACTCCTCTGTTATATATTTACTTTGGTAATTGTAGGGCTTGGGGACCTAAAACCACACCAAGAAATAAGGCGAGAATGCACACTAAAGAGTCATGTATAATGAAGACACCAAATGACAATCACTGTCATCCTTTTTATTTAAAAAAGGCCTAATGCACTTGGTTTCATGGATGACTGTTTATATCTACTTTGATATCCTATTTTACTCTTCTTTATGCTTGTCTAAAGTATTTCTGTGCACCTTGGTTGTCATTGATAACTATGTAGTCATCTAACTCTTTTTGCTTCACTTCCCTTCTTAATTTGTGGATTAACCTGAAATTTAGGTCAATTGCTGCCTTTAGATATTAACAGATTGTTGATTGTTTCCTTAATGTTTTTTGAGGCAGAGCCATTGAATTTACTCAGTGACTTCTTTAATGATTGTAGTGAAGTGCATGACCAAGCATTATTTTCCTGTGATGCCATACACCGTGAAAGAAGGATATTCTTAAAACAGGAAATCGGAAGAATGGTACTTTTTTTCACTGACCAACCCAGTTTGTTGGCACCTAATATCCAGGTATGTTGTGCCATAAAAATCAGACTAATCTTCGTGTTTCAGATTCAGCTTGTTGCCATGGGCCTTGCCTTTGCCTGTCCATCCACCCACCACCCTAACCCGGTTCATCTACCAGCCTTGCTTTTCCTTATTCAGGGCCATATTCGAGATCACTTGCCACCAGCCATTCTCCATCTTCTACACAGTTTACTAAGATGGAACCTTATTTCGTACTTGGCTCATTTTGTTGGTGCATTAATTATTTAGGTCATGCATAGAGGTTGTTATATATTTGTGCTTGTATCTTCGGCTTATATCATATGCATGTCTTGTAATGAGTATTTTAGTTTATGAGTAAATCACTGCTTCTGTATCCCTTGGTCTGTGATTGAATGACATAATTGCATTATTTGCACAATTCTAGATGTGTATGTAGTCAAATATATTTCTCTCCACATTCATTTCTGAATGCTTCCGCAGATGGTATTTTCGGCCTTGGCCTTCGCTCAAAGTGAGATGCTATGGTATTTCCAACATTTAGGAATAGCTTCATCAAAGTCAAGAGCGGCTAGAATGGTTCCAGTAGAAATAGTAAGAGATCTTCATGTCGGCTTTTTGTGCGTAAAACTGATATGTTGTTATGCATGTCTTCTTTTACTGATTGCTCTTGTGGGTGTTTGATTAGATTTCTTTTATGTTGGTGCAGGATCCAAGTGATCCAACCATTGGCTTCTTGTTGGATGGCATGGATCGCCTTTGCTGCCTAGTGCGCAAGTATATTGCAGGTTAGACTTAATTTGTATAAAAAAATTATATAATCATACTGTAATGACATAGATCAAATACTTGAGGTCTCATAATCTCTTGGCCTTACAATGAAACCAGATGACTGATATTGTTTGGATTGGGCTCTATATTAACTGAAAATAATGCAGCAAAATTCTCCTTGCTATAGTTTTAAAAATACTGAGAAATGAGATGATGAACTTCATGTAGTTTTTTTTTTTAAATAACCGTGGTGTCCAGGCTTGCTTGCGCACGCCTCGACTAATTCCGCTGGGGACCTGCATCCTCTTAGCTTTTATTCGTTTATTTTGCTAGAACATTGTCCATTAATTTCTTTCTGGTAGTTAAACTGCAAAATCTCTTATTGCTTCTTCAGCTATTAGAGGATATGCTCTATCATATCTATCATCCTGTGCTGGTAGAATCCGATTTTTGTTGGGTACGCCAGGCATGGTGGCTCTTGACCTGGATGCAACTTTAAAAGGACTTTTCCAGAAGATAGTTCAATATCTTGAGAATATACCCAAGCCACAGGGTGAAAATACTTCTGCCATCACATGTGATTTATCGGTAAGCAGCTCATCAGATTTGAATTTTTTTTCCATGCAGTCTTCTGTTTGATTGTTCTATGACAGCTAGTTTGTAGTTTAGTATTTCAGTTCTGAAGAACTATCAATCACAGCTTCAATAGTTTTGCCTTCAGATGGAAGCCATGTTCTGAATAATCCGTTGTCAAAAAAGAGAAATTTCCTTTTTTTATTTGATTCAGTTCTTAATGAGTTAAGCTAATATATACATTGTGAACATTCCTGAATAAAGCATGTATGAGCTAATGCATGTTTCATGTTTCATTTTTACGCTCATCATTGGATTTACTCTATTTCTGTGCCTTCTTCTGACAGCAAAGCATGCTTTTGTCTATCAGGAGTTACGCAAAGATTGGTTATCTATTTTGATGATTGTTACTTCTGCTCGTTCGTCTATAAACATCCGACATTTGGAAAAGGCTACAGTGTCTACTGGAAAGGAAGGCCTATTATCAGAAGGAAATTCTGCATACAACTGGTCCAGGTTCTGTCTTTTACCTTGAAAATTGTGACTTCAAATTAAGTTTCTGCATGATATTTTGCAATCATGAAGTCACTTTTGCTTATCTCGTGACCTTAAAGTTATCTCGTCCAAATGTACATGTGGCGTGGATAGGAACTTTGCCCTTGAACTTGATTACTGGTGTCTAGGAGAATGACGATCCTTCTTGATGTAACATGCATATTATTAGGTTTCTCATTTCTTAACTTGACTTGTTGGGAAGCTAATTGCATTTGTCATCTTACCTATATAGTTAGATGGTGAATTCTGGATACTATAGTATTTTATGACATCCAAAAGCCAAAAGTTCTTGGCAGTGCGGAACTAAATTTCTTTTACTTCTAAAATTGATGAGTTTTTCCTTGATTTTTCATCTACACTTGTTACCAAAACTTGAAAAAAGGTGTTTCTCCTTGTAAAATTGTCTGGAATCTGGATATAGACAGCACTTATTTCAGATGACCTGTGTGCGTGATTGTGCAATACATGTGTGAAATGACTTTTGTCTGTGTCAGGGCAGGTGTGTTGATGAGCTAGAATACCTGTTATCTAAACATGGGAGTCTAAAGAAGCTGTACTTCTATCACCAACACCTTACAACAGTAAGTTATGCTCTGCAAAAGAGATTGAAGAGCTTGTGCCGTTCATCGACTCTTTTGTTCCATAATTTTAGGAGTGTTGATGAATATCTCTTGTCGATCCTTCTGCACTCTTTGACTTTGACTTAAACATATATTCTTTCTGACTTTATCAATCAAAAAAGAGTTATTTCATGTGTAAGTTCTTGTCATTCCGAAATTGTATTTTTATTTTGAGTTTCAACTGTATTACAGGTTTTCCGTAATACCATGTTTGGTCCAGAAGGTCGTCCACAACATTGCTGTGCATGGCTTGGTGTCGCTAGTAGTTTTCCTGAATGTGCTTCTTCAATAGTCCCTGAAGAGGTATTATGGTAACTTGAATTTTTAAGGTGCTTGTAAATGTTTTACTCAACTCACTGGGGGCATGATTAGTTTCATCAGAAGGATTACAGCACACGTAGTTTGATGCTTCTAATCTTTTTATGGGTTAATCATGATCTAATTTGTTATATTTATCTTCCACTTTGCGGTATCACTGTTTTAAATTATGTTCAACTTCTTAATACATGATTCCTCCAATTTCAAACTGTTAGATGTGAATGAGTGGATGGGTTTAGATTCAGGAGAACCTTCTTTAACCTAACGCTTCTGCTCAACCTCTTAATTCTCGAACCTTCCATTGACAGTTGACATTTTGACATTGGATGCTCTAGCATGCGTTTAAGAAGTCAATCTGACAAAAATTGAGAGAGGAGGAGAGAAAAGCTAGGAGAAGTTCAATTAAGTGTTTAGAGTGAAATGTCGATCCGTGAAGAGATCACTAATGCTTAAGACTGTCTTGAGTTCTTTGCTGCCCATGACTTCTTGATTATTTCGGTAGCATCATCAACATGTTCATTTTCATGTATGGATGGTAATGGATCGTGGCATTCTGGGCTCTAAACTGGCCAACAGCCTGGAGAGCTTTCAGGTGATAGCTTATCTTAGTGGCCCTCTTCTGTAACATCATTAACAGATTGTTTGTTCTCTCCCAACTGTGTTCGTGATGGATCTCTTTCTTAGTTTGGCAAAAGTACAATTGCAGAATGAAAGTTTTGAAAAAATTGAGCATAATTTTATTGTTTCTTGCTCAGATGTGGCAATGATTTTTTGCAGTTTCACTTGCCTTTTATTCCGCCACAATGTCTTCCTGTGTATTAGTAACTAATAAGGGTACACCAAAAGATAATTCCATGCTGCCATTTTACATTGTATAGTAATATAAAATTCTTTAATCGTTAAATGTTGATCTGGAATGTTTTGAGTTGAAGAGTCACTGCAATGATAGCTACTTTTTTGATTGCAGGTAACTAAAATTGGTCGTGATGCGGTTCTCTATGTTGAATCCCTCATTGAGTCTATCATGGGAGGTTTGGAAGGGTTGATAAATATTCTTGACTCGGAAGGGGGATTTGGCTCTTTAGAGATGCAGGTTAGTATCCTTTATCATGTTCTCAACACATTGAAAGACTGGTGATTTTGTCTTTTCAAGACTAATTCAAGTGAAATTTCAGCTTTTCCCAGAGCAGGCAGCACATCTCATGAATTTGACTTCCAGAATTTCTGCTCCTTCTGGGAAATCCCCAAGAGCCATATCTGGTTATCATCTACCAGGCTATGAGAGCTACCCTGAAAATGATAATTCCATAAAAATGTAAGTCATATTAATCTTACATTAGATAACCAACCATCTTTCTTACAATTTTGCTCACTTGACTTCCTTGTACTTTTTAATGATAGGTTAGAAGCTGCAATGCAGAGGTTGACCAACCTTTGCTCAGTTTTAAACGACATGGAGCCTATCTGTGTTCTAAACCACGTTTTTGTTCTGAGGGAGGTAAGAAACCTCTCATCTTTCCACCCTTGAAATGATTGTGTCAGAGAGATGTCCAGATCTGAATCATTAATGTGTCTTACTCCTTCCGTTTCATTGGACACGGAGTTCAAGAAAGAGTGGATTAATAAACTGAGACTAAATATACTTGAATCGGGTTTATCTTTGGTCCATGGAGACGAACTTTAAGTTAACCCTCTCTAAAAAATTTCTTACTAATATTTCATACTTAAAAAATATCTTTACTGCAGTACATGAGAGAATGTATCCTAGGGAACTTCAGAAGGAGACTGCTTGCTGTTCTGAAAAGTGATAATGATCTTCAGCGTCCTACTGTCTTGGAATCACTGATACGCAGACATACAGCTATTGTTCATCTAGCAGAACAACACATTAGCATGGACCTGACGCAAGGTATCCGAGAGATATTACTTGCGGAGACATTCTGTGGTCCAGTTTCATCTTTGCACTTGTTTGAGAAAGCTGCAGAGCAGCATACAGGATCAGCTACTGAAACTGTATGTAACTGGTACATTGAAAACGTGGTCAAGGACGTCTCAGGCGCAGGTATCCTCTTTGCGCCTCGGCACAGATGCTTCAAGAGCACGAGGCCAGTTGGCGGATATTTTGCTGAGTCAGCGACGGATCTCAGGGAATTGAAAGCCTTTGTCCGTGTTTTTGGTGGTTATGGAGTTGACAGGTTAGACAGAATGATGAAAGAGCACACAGCTGCGCTCTTGAACTGTATTGACACATCATTACGGGCAAACAGGGAGAATCTGGACGCTGTTGCTGGAAGCATGCATTGTGGTGATCGGATAGACAGAGACACAAATATCAAGCAGATAGTTGATTTGGACACTATGGTCGGGTTCTGTATTCAAGCTGGACAGGCCATTGCTTTTGACCGCCTTCTTGCAGAAGCCGGTACAGCTGTGCTTGAAGAAGGTGCTCCTCTGATACATTCATTACTGACAGCGGCTGCTAAGCATTTACCTGATGAAATACCTGAGAAAAAGGAGATTAGAAGGTTGAAAAGAGTAGCAAACAATTTTAATATAGCTGGTGACCATGACGCTGAGTGGGTCAGGTCCATACTAGAAGAGGTTGGAGGTGCAAATGATGCTTCCTGGAGCTTGTTGCCGTATTTATTTGCCACTCTAATGACATCTAATATATGGAACAGTAGTGGCTTCAATGTCGACACTGGGAGCTTCAGCAACAACATCTATTGCTTGGCAAGGTTCATTTCTTGCTTAAAATCTCTTGTGTGTTATATTATGGGGACGTTTTGCTCCTCCATCTTTCTACAGATTTTTCTTAGCTATGTGGGTTTCTTTCTTTTCTCTTTTTGCTGTGCATCCCTTGCTCCCCGTTTTCAGTCTTGTGATCATATGTTGCACACTTTATATAATACCTTTGGTAGTTTTCGCTGTCTATGGTGCTAAACCTTTTTCTGTTTCAAAGAGTAATATTTGGGTTCTTTTGGAGTTAGGGGAGAAAAAAGAAGCTTAACTTGTCTCAGTGTGACCTATTTGGTAAACTCTAGTTTTATGCCTATATCAAGTGAACTAACAGTTATTTCTTGAAAATCCATCCATGGATGGCAAAGTTGATCATCATGTGACTAGTACTGGGCAATGCATGTGCATACTTATAAACCTTTTTCCCTGGATGAAGTATGCTTAAAAACATTTCACAAGTGCTTTGTCTTTCTGATTGATCCATTATTCTCATTCTGTAACTTGGTTTTTCTTCTGGCAGGTGTATTTCTGCAGTAATCGCAGGAAGTGAATTTGTTAGACTTGAAAGAGAGCATCAGATGAAACAATCCTTTTCAAATGGCCATGTTGGCGAGACATTGGATCCTGAAACACACAACCGAATAACTGTTGAGACAAACATAAAATCCACAATGCAGCTCTTTGTGAAGTTCTCATCTGGAATTATTCTCGACTCTTGGGGTGAGAACATCAGGTATGTTCATGTTTCTAATGTGTCTACATAAGGTCATCTTAAAATTGTGAAAATCGACCTCCTTTCTTTTTTGTTCACTTAAGTGTTAGAAATACTGTTAATAAAATCATATAGGCAGCCTGTGCAAAGTTGAAAAATAATTCAAGACCAATTAAGTCGCACCACACCTCCATTGGCAGTTTATCAACCATTGGTTGGTCTAGTTTTGAGCTTAAAACCTTGGTTAAAACTAGAATTCTGTTTTGACTGAAGTTGATGAGCACGAAGAGACAACCCTATATTAATTGACTATTGTTTCTTTCATGTAGCGTCATGCATAAACATGGGTTGATTTTTAACTTGTCTTATAATGTTCAAAAATCTGAAATGTGTGTATACCTTTTCTGCTCAGATCCCATCTGGTGTCAAAGCTCATTTTCCTGGACCAGTTTTGTGAGATCTCCCCTTACCTACCAAGGAGCACACTGGACGCTTACGTTCCTTACTCTATTATCCGCTCAATATACAGTCAATACTATGGAAGTTCATCTCCAGCGCCACTTGCATTACTTAGTGGCTCACCCCGCCATTCTCCGGCTGTATCGCTGGCACATTCATCCCCTGCAATGAGGCAGCCTCGCGGTGATTCCATTCCTCAGTCAAATTCTTATGATTCGGGTTATTTCAAGCCATCCTCAAGCCATGCCCAGGATCAACTATATGATACAGAAAGTGCAACCTTTGAAAATAAACCTCGAAATATTAGGCGATCTGGACCGTTGGAATACAGTGCAACTCGCAAATTAAAACATGTGGACAGCTCAACCTCGGCAAGCACAGGTCCCAGTCCATTGCCAAGGTTTGCAATGTCTAGGTCGGGTCCTATATCTTATAAGTGAAAAAATACAGAACTTTTGAAATATGTAAATTTCCGTCTTCCTGCCAACTATTAGTCAGTAGTGGACTGCCTTCGATGTTCATACAAAATTTTGGTGTATTTATACATAAAATCCCTCTATTTATTCCTCGACGGTTAGCAGTAGAAGCTGTAGGAAACGAATAATCAGGCTGTGAAAGCTAAGTATGAAATATCTCAATTTGCATTTGTTGTGTAATGAATTCGGACATCGCTACATAATGTAATCCCACTTGTCTCATGTAGCATCCTCGAGTTCTAAGTTTCACCATTGCACTAGTGTCTTCGCCTTGGCACAATTACCTTCCTTGACTATTCTGCTCTATAAATGGAATTGAAGGGGAGGGGGGAAAAAACCAATACAAGAAGAACAAGAATCATAAATTTCTAATATCCAGCCTCTGCCTCTTCAATGATCGACAACCTCAACCCAACCAAACAAACCAGCATGGTCTGGTGATTTGTCACTGGTTCTTATCCTTTTGAAGAACTGCAATATGTCGCTTGAGCCTTTATTTGAAGTTTTTCTTACCATGAGAGAAACATAAGGGGGCATTTTTACCAAATAGTAGCCCATAGCAAAGGGGAAGAACGAGAAAGATGAGAATCCCTTCCAGGGAAAGTGAAACAACAATTGTGCAATGTTGCTTTGGTTTACTGGTGTAGTTATGGCCTGGGATTTGTATAGCAATGCATAAACTCATTATCTTCTTTTGCATCATCAACCATGTCTAATGTACAAACTCCAACTTTAGGTACTGAATACATCAAACATTGGCAAATTTTGTATGCATATACATTACATATACATCATCAGTGTTGGAAGACAATCTATTATCATGTATCTCCCATTTAGAGTAATTTAGCAGGATCTTATCGAAGATGGTGCCTGCAAAGGTGATATCAAAGATGGTGCAACATCAGCGGAGAGAACTAAAAGCAATGAAAGGTAAAATCAATAGAATGATATTAGATATTAAAATAAAGAAGATGGAGAAAAAAAAGGGGAGGCACCTCAAGGTTTCTTTTGTTCCACGACGAATTTTGCAACGAATAGTTGGAAGGCCAAGCCGCTGATGAGCTTCATAGCGATGACAACCAGAAAACCCTGGAAAAGACAAGAGACATTATTTAATTCTCTTTAGCAATTAAAGATCAAGTAATGGTTGAAAGATCACAATGATAGCTTAATGCTTAGGGAAGAAACTGAAAAGAGGACATACCGTAGTAAACTCCATCCACCTCAAGCACATCAATCTGCATAAGATAAAGAACTGTCTGAGTCCTAATATTCACCCGCAGATGGGTTGACATGAACTAAGGCAAAACTTCTATTGGTAAGTACTTTAACCATGCATATACAAGAAGGAATAGAAGTGTCAAAAGTGACTTTCCCATAATTAGCTGATAAAGGACAATGTTTTCAGATGTCAAGGCTGTGACCCTCTCTGTTAGCAAAGGATTGACGGAAATTTAGTTCAAGCTGGGGCATAAGATCTATGGCTTATGCCCTACAGGAAAGTTTAGGACTCGGTTATTTTCTTGAGGTTATAAGTCATCAGATAGGAAATTAGGAAGTGGGAGTTAACTAAGTCATGAATATAAGGACAAACAAATTCATTCACGACAATGGGAGTGCATGCGAGTAAATTCTCATCTGCACTTATGTTTGAAGACAAAGTAACATCAAATCATGTGAAAAGTAAATAACAACAAAGGATTTGTAATTACAGGTACTTGAAGCCCGATTTCCTTAATGCTATCCATCAGTTCCATCACTTTTTGCTGGTCATTAGCTCTGGTACGCATGAGTGGCCTTCGGATTTTATCAAGGGGAAGTTCAAGAATCACTGGCCCCGCTGATTGAGGCACACCAGGAGTTGACCCTGAAACCATATTATGAATAGTTTAGAAGCATTAACCTTAAGAAATACGTTAAAAAGCATTAAGAACTCGAAGCTGTTCTTTCACTCACAACAAGTCTACATGACCAACAAAAGCACACACAACTGGTAGGTTTAGGAGTAAAGACTGCATTTCAAAGAAAACATTGAAAAATCTAAATTAGGCTCACTGAATATTTAGTATGAACAGGAGAGAAAACCGGATTCATCAACTAAATGGTTCCTGTAATTATGCTTTCAGTTTCTGTTTCCTGGATTGCAGATGGGGATGGTTGCAATGAGAGAAACTAGGGGTGATCTCCTAATTCTCTGAAGTAGGTTATTTATTTCATTCTTTATGGTATTCGACTTCGGAAACAACAACAACAAACCCACCCACAAGTGGTGTCCGGGGAGGGTAGTGTGTACACATACCTTATCCCTACCTTGAAGGTAAAGTATTCGCCTTCGAAAACATGATGCATTTCCCTCCGTATGTTGTACAATGATATAAAGATTAAAATTCTATACCATTATTCTTCTCTGCTTTTATTTACTTATGCAACGATTAACAATTTTGAGCAAGAACCCAGAAATGCCTATGCTAAGCTCAACTCAAAGAGCACAGCCTTTAACCAATTTGACTATTATGGATACACTAATTGTTTGTATTACGCAGAACCCATAACTGGTTTTGCCAGAATAACCAATATATAGTCTATACCAAGAAAATATTCCCAGCATAAATCTCTAAAACACTATTAAATAATCCAAACAAATACATGAAGCAAGATATGTATCATTAAAATAACTCAATTTTTTAGGCAATTCAATCAGAACAATTTTGGTTGATAGGGGTTCATTCTAAAGAACAACACAAACAAACAAACAAAAGCACACATCTTTGGCAGTTTTAGAAGCAAAGAAATAGCATTTGAATAATATAGAAAAAGAATTTTGATAACCGCCAAAAGTGGTATTATCTAAATTGTGCTCAGACAACAGTTATATATACTACAATCAGTTGATTTGAGCAGAACCCATAATTATCTATTTTTGGCTAAATTCTACTAAGAGAACATATAAATCTTTTCTCTAAGTACACATTTTGAGCAGAAATTCTCAATAACCATAGTAGTATTTTAGGAAGAATGAACATGGATACCGTTAGAGGAGGACGAGACAGTGAAGCTCCGCAAACGCAGGTTATTTGGAAGTTGCACTACAAAATTTGCCATTTTCAGACCTCTTGTGTTTGAAGCTGACACGACTTCTTCATATATATTTGAACACAAAAGAAAAAAAGACGCAAACGTGTTTTTTGTGGATTAGAAATTAGAATCCACATTTTTTATACAAAAAAGAAGAAGAAAAATTTAATCTTTCAAGAATTAACCCAAACCTAATCTCTTAAATTAGAAATAGCCCACGGATATATAATATATATAATACATGTATAATATATGTATAACTATGTATAATCAATATATATAAAAAATAAACATTAAATCTGCCTATTTGTGTAACAAAGTATTACTTAAAATTTATAAAGGAAATTTTTTAGCAGAGTAAATAGTAAACAAAAATATAAAGAGGTCCCCAATTGTCCCACATTTCTCTTTTCCCCAAAAGGAGAGAAACTTTAATTGTCCAACCTGAGGGGAATTGGTAAAAAAGTTTTAACCTAAGATATAAAATATAAAGTATTAACATTCTCCCAAAACAAGGGGAGAAAAAAAACGCAATACTTAATATTAATATATATATATATATATATATATATATATCTTTTAAACCAAAAAAAAGGGAGAAAAAAAGAAAGAGAAAAAGGCAAAAAAAGAAAAAACTGTTATAAATATATTATATTATGGATGTTCATTTAGTACTGCGTTGTAAATAAGCTTCCTGAAGAAGCTTATCCATATGGGACTCTACCGTAAATATGTTTATCTATTTAAGTACTCTATTGGAAATAAACTTCCTGAAGAAGTTTATCACTTCGATACCCGGTTATGGATAAACATTACCCCCGGTAGAAGATTATCCATACCGGGTATAATAAGTTTATCCTTTCAGTACCCAGTTATGGATAAATATTATCCCCGGTAGAAGATTATCCATACCAGGTATAATAAGCTTATCCTTTCAGTACCCAGTTATGTATAAACATTACCCCTGGTAGAAGATTATCCATATCGGGTATAATAAGTTTATCCTTTCAGTACTCCGTTATGGATAAACATTGCTCTCAGTAGAAGATTATTCATATCTGGTATAGTAGCAGCTTACACAGCAGCTTCCTTTCTTCTATAAATAGAAGAGATTTCAGTTCATTATGTACATCAGTTTGAATTCAAATAATATATCAGTCTCTCTCTATACTTGTCTTAATTTCATAGTCTTTATTTTATAACACGTTATCAACACGAGACTCTGCCATCTCGAGCAAATATTTTGAAAGTATCTGAGGTAAGAACTTTCTTTTCCTAGATAATGTCAAATCTTTCTAAACTTGAATTTGTAGCCCTGGATATATCGGGCAAAAGCTACATGTCTTGGGTACTTGATGCTGAAATTCATCTTGATGCGGTGGGTCTGGCAGACACCATCAAAGACAAAAATCAGGCATCAAACCAAGACCGTGCCAAAGCAATGATATTCATACGCCATCACCGTGATGAGGGCCTGAAAATGGAATATCTTACTGTTAAAGATCCAGTCATACTGTGGAATAATTTGAAAGATAGATATGACCACCTGAAGATGGTCGTTCTTCCACAAGCACGATATGATTGGACTCATCTAAGGCTACAAGATTTTAAATCTATCAGTGAGTATAATTCTGCTATGTTCAGAATTATTTCCCAATTGAAGTTATGTGGTGATAATATTACTGATCATGATATGTTGGAGAAAACTTTCACCACTTTTCATGCCTCGAATATGCTCCTGCAACAGCAATATCGAGAGATGTGATTTAAAAAATATTCTGAACTTATCTCACATCTTCTTATAGCGGAGCAACATAATGGGCTATTAATGAAAAATTATGAAAGCCGACCTACTGGTTCTTGTCCATTCCCTAAAGTGAATGAGACGAACTTCCACCAGGCTAAACGTGGAAAAGGTCGTGGCCCCAGTCGTGGTCGGGAAAGAAACTCTAATCATGGTAATAATAATGCACCAAAGAACACTTTTCACCACCAGCAGTGGAAAAGGAAGGAACAAAAGCATGAAGCGGTGCAAACACCAAATGCAGAAAATACATGCTATAGATGTGGAGAAAAAGGGCACTGGTCACGTACCTGTCGTACGCCAAAGCACCCGGTTGAGCTTTATCAAGCCTCCCTAAAGAAAACAGAGAAAAATGTTGAAGCAAATTTTATTTCTGAAGATAATTTAGACTTCATGCATTTGGATGTAACTGATTACCTTGCACTCCCAGAAGGAGAAACAAGTCATGTAATCGGTGGTGAATCTGTAAAAATGTAAATATTTTAATTTTTGTTATTTGTAATAGATAGTATGATTATGTAATTGTTGTACATAAAGAAAAATTATGATTTGATAATGATGTTTACTATAATATATCTTGTTTATGTCATTTTGAAAAATATAGATAACATTATTAGATCAACTTAAACTCTAGCAGAGTTTGCAAGAAATATACAACCACAAGAAGTGATTATATTTCGTATATCTCATTGTAATTATATTTTGTTAAGTACCAGAAATGGTATATGCCTATGATCACCAGAAATGATAATTTAGGCTTTCTATGGTTACAATTGAAGATAAACTACATAAATATTCTCTATATTAAATGCACGCCTCGATTTGCTCCTGAAGTAGTAAATATTTTAAAAGAGGTTGAGGCATCACAATTTGATATGATTAATGCGCATTCAGATAATTATGTTCGATTTCCTGAAGGATGGGAACTTTTGATAATATTAATCCATTCCCTGAAGTGAATGTGACAATACTAATAAGTCGGGTAAATATGAACGCGCTCTTAATGTGAATACATTACAATTCACCTCCAGAAGAGTTAATATAATTGAGAGAATATATACTCAATATTTCGTATTTTAAATTTGCTCCTGAAGAAGTAACACAATTGAAATTGCCTCATGAAGTGGAAAAATATTATGAAGAGGAGTTTTCGTGTGCTTAAACAATTGTTTTACATTGTTTATTTGATTGTGATTTTCTCTCATGACACCAGCAGTGTCTGAGCAATATTTGATAGTACAAAATGTATCAACAACTCCTGAAGAGCTAAATGTTTGCCTAAAGAATACATGACACCAGTAGTGCCAGATAAATATTAGATTGTGGATAATAAATGAAGGCTCTCGAAGAGCTTATATACAAATATGTCATTCATATTATATGATTATGGTCAAAACATATGTTGTAGTAAACCTGAAGTTTACTAATACAAATGGCTATCATATTGAGACTACAAATGATTGGAAGATTGATAATCTTCATGTTTCCACAATCATAGGGGGTAAAATAATATGTATGTGAGAAGTTACCCGCCTTATTCTTTAATTTGTACTATATCATGTATCACAGTAAACCAAGAAGTTTACTAAAGCAAAAGTTTATGCCATAGTAAACCAGAAGTTTACTAAGAGATAGCACATGACATGATAAACTTGAAGTTTTCATTTGCCATTTTTAAATGAGCTATTTGAGAATTCAGATAAGCATATACTAAAGAACTAGAAGATTCTTCAGGAATTCTCATGTGTTGCTTGTTCTCATAATGAATTGATTATACCAGCTAAAGTTGGGACTAAGACCCCTGATTCTGAAATATATAAAAGGTGAATATGGGCCCGTTCACCTATCATGTGAACCACTTATAGGTGCATATATGAGATGGTTACATGTGTAATTATTGTCAACCTGCAGATTGGCATTTGGAATTGCTTTTCCCGATTAAGAGCATAATTTTCAGATTATGAAATCAAGACAGTTCATCTTGATAATGCTGGTTTATATCCAAGCTGGTTTAGCATTGAATACCTCCTATTAATGGCTAAACCATTTCTTATGAGAACAAAGCTTCATGTGTTGGTCTAAGATTTTCTAAATTGCATATAGCAGCACTTGTATGCATCAGATCAACAATATATGATAAGTCCTCCCTTCACAATTGATTTAGGATCAGAAACCAAATATTTTTACTATCTTTTGTTGCGTGGTATATGATTAATTTCTCTACCATAATACACAAAGATATGTTTCCCAAAGATGATTAGGGATATATGTTAGTTTTTCTAACATTTGGGGGATGGAATAAACAGTTGAAAAATATGCTATATGAATCGAATTATCATGATCCTCACTTAGAAGATAATTCAAGTCGAATGCCAGAAGCATTTGCTGATCCAAAATTAAATATCATATTTCAGCTGCAAATGCTCCTATTAAAATTAAAGTCCCTG
The DNA here is from genome assembly GCF_000393655.2 of Nicotiana sylvestris. Classification (NCBI taxonomy): domain Eukaryota; kingdom Viridiplantae; phylum Streptophyta; class Magnoliopsida; order Solanales; family Solanaceae; genus Nicotiana; species Nicotiana sylvestris. Next base: position 65,004,829 of record NC_091058.1, read on the forward strand.
AAGGATAGAGTTTACTGTACGCATGAAGCGTGGTAGACCAATCGGTTCCAAAGGTAACAATCCTTGAAAAATAGTAGGAGCTAATGATCAAAATGATCATAATGAGGAGGAAATAAGCTCTAGAAGAGCCCACGACATAACATTTCATGAAACTCCCGAAAAAGTTCAGGTACCTGAAAATAAAGAAAGTGATGAGATCTCCACAAGTTATGTCGCTTCGGAACTGACACAAAATGATCGTCGACGATACATTTTCAGGAAAATTGTGACATTGATGTGCATCAAATTAGTTCAAGTGACAATCCAACAGATTGTCTTTATCAACATCAATTTTTGAGAATATGGTATACAAGATTGGAATTCGGAGACTCAAATATTTGAAATAAGGTTTTCTTCAGGGGGAGTAAAATGCGCGATGTACTCTTTTTCCTTTACTAAGGTTTTTCCCACAGGGTTTTCTTTATAAGGTTTTTAATGAGGCAGCCAGCAATGCGTATTACTAAATATGTGTACTCTTTTTCCTTCACTAGGATTTTTTCCCACGTGGTTTTTCCTAGTAAGGTTTTAATGAGGCACATTATCTTTTAATGAACATCCAAGGGGGAGTGTTATAAATATATTATATTATGGATGTTCATTTAGTACTCCGTTGTAAATAAGCTTCCTGAAGAAGCTTATCCATATGGGACTCCACCGTAAATATGTTTATCTATTTAAGTACTTTATTGGAAATAAGCTTCCTGAAGAAGCTTATCACTTCGATACCCGGTTATGGATAAACATTACCCCCGGTAGAAGATTATCCATACCGAGTATAATAAGCTTATCCTTTCAGTACCCAATTATGGATAAACATTACCCCCGATAGAAGATTATCCATACCGGGTATAATAAACTTATCCTTTCAGTACCCAGTTATGGATAAATATTATCTCCGGTAGAAGATTATCCATACCGGGTATAATAAGCTTATCCTTTCAGTACCCAGTTATGGATAAACATTACCCCGGTAGAAGATTATCCATATCGGGTACAATAAGCTTATCCTTTCAGTACTCCGTTATGGATAAACATTGCTCTCAGTAGAAGATTATCCATATCTGGTATAGTAGCAGCTTACACAGCAGCTTCCTTTCTTCTATAAATAGAATAGATTTCAGTTTAGTATGTACATCAGTTTGAATTCAAATAATATATCAGTCTCTCTTAATATTTGTCTTTACTTTATAGTCTTTATTTTATAACAAAAACTGCAATTAGTTAAATTTCCAAAAAAGAAAATGTTATGAGTTGAAAATTGTATTTACGAATTCTATCCAAAATAATTACGCCATACTAGTACTACTTAAAAAAAAAAATTGCCGTACGATCCACGGCTGTGAAACGTATAAAATTATAATCATGGAAATTACGCAATAAAAGTAATTGCTCAGAGACCCTTAGATTTTCTTCAATTTCATCTGTTAGACCAATTAATTGCAGCGTTTTCGTTTTCTCTCACTTCCATGGCTGCTATGATAAACTCTCTCACCCTTTTGCGGTACATTTTACTCTCCCCACTCCCACTCTCTCCTTTTTTTTCCCTCTCTACTCATTGAAAGATGTGATTTTGCAGAGGCCCTTCAATAGTAAAAGCTTTGGGTTTCATAAAGGCATCAAATTTCATAGCTACAACTCCACCAGCCTTGCGTCATCCCCTTCATTCTCTCAGGTTTTGTAAATTTCTCTTGAAAACCTGACTCTTTAGCGGTTCAATAATTATATCCATATTCGATTAAACTGACATTGCTTATGTGTTGTTCTTCGTGGGGGTGAGCTTGTACTGCATGCTGGAGCTGTTGTACTATTAACTCTGTTTGTTTTTGCTGAGGAATCTATCATTTCTTGACATGCTTCTGCAAAGTGGGTTTCTTGTATTATTTTAATTATGGTGTTTAAGATATTAATTTGACTTGCAAAATTATATTAGTGATAGTTGAAGAATATATTTAAGTAGTGGTTGACAGTTCATTTGATAGATAAAACAACATGTCAAATTTCGAGTTACTGACAGTTGTATATAGAAATGTAATGGTGTCAAAACATTACGGGTTGTTGCCAAATGAAAAGTGTTTCATAAAAGTTCCTGTGCTGGTTGTCTGAGATTGTACAGTGTGGTGGAGCTACTGAAGGTTTCGAATAGGTCATCTTCATCGAGGGATGATAACTGTTCTTGGTAGTTTGAGTCCTTGTTGTTTTCATTTCAAAGTGGAATGCTTTTTCTGTGTTGCTTCTCTTAATCTCTTTTAGTACTACATTACATGCATAATAAGTGATTGTAGTTGTCACACCTCCTTTTTGCGCGCCCGCCCCGAAGGGTTAAATGCGCGGGTGGAGTTTTTTCAATTTAAGTGACAATATTCGAAATGGGATTATTTATTTAATTCAGAGTCGCCACTTGGGAAAGGTTTGGCTTTTGGTGTCCCAAGTCACCGGTTTATCTTGAATCCCAAATCGAGGAAATTTTCGACTTTTCCAAATGAAGTCTGCGAACCAGAAATTCTAAGTAAGGAATTCTGTTGACCCGAGGGAAGGTGTTAGGCACCCTCGAATCCCGTGGTTCTAGCACGGTCGCTTAAATTGTTATAATGGCTAAATATCTGATTTAAATACATGTTGTGACTTATGTGCTTTTATTAAGTTTAAACCGCTTTTATTATTATCATTTATTTTTATAGAATTGCAACGTCGTGAAAATGCATCTCGAACCACGTCACAATCAATGCACCCGTAGTTGTTAACACATTTCGACTCCGTTGAGATTTGAATTTGGGTCACATAAATGCGCACCCGAATTTAAGAATGTAATTTAATTAAGCCGCGCCTAAAGAGTCTAACGCGTTATTATTTTCTGAGAAGGCCATGAGATTCACTAAACGGCCTAGCCCGAATTCTAAATATTATGATTAGTTGTTGAAGGCCCCGCAATTTGCATTTTTTTTCTTTTATTTGGCGAGGCTCGTCTCATTATTTTTAAAAAAGGATAAAACCTACAATGACTACATTTCTTATTGTTTTCGTTTCCAGAAATAGAAGAAGGAAAGATGTATGCTAATTGAAATATATGTTTTGACCAAAAACGGATTACTATCAATTTCTAATCACTTATAAAATGAAAAGACGCCATACCTTATGAAATATTTTTGGTTGAACAAAGAAGCTATATGGAGGTGGATGGAATGCAATACTTAATCCGAACATTTTCTCGAATCGAGCTTAACTAGACTTATTTAAGCTAGGTTAAGGAAATTGAATGCTAGGCATTGTTACTAATGGGGATTCGAACATGTACCTATATGTTGCCTAACGGTCCTGATAAATGGAAAGAAAATAACACAGAACATTATTGTGTAGGTGGAAATATTCTATCCTATACATGTCATTAGTTGACGGGAATCCAGTCGAAAGTTCTATGCCAATTATCCACACCTTCTATATATTATACCATTACATCTTGTACTTAGCAAACAACTAGAAACTAAGATGCAAAAAAACTAAACTTGATTAAGTATAGTCTAACTAATCTTTCACTACTGAATCACACTAATCAATTTATACAACAGAAATCAGTATATCACAAGTAGTACAAAACAGACATCTGAATCTTCTTCAAGAACTCCTTTCATTTCATGCTTTTGAACTGTTACAGTTAACACCAAAGTTGGATTTGAAATGTGTACCTGGAAAACACTGAATACTGAAATGCAAAGAAGAAGTGAAGCAGAAAGGTCAGCAGCAGCAGGAAACCAAATAGCAGCAGCAACAGCAGGTAACCAAATAGAAAGCAAAATCCCAGTGCAAGATGCAGCTGGAACCAATGAAAGATGACAGAGTGTGGCAAGTTCCCGGTAATATGAATCAGAATTTAGGCAAAACAGATCTGGGGATGCACTGATGCTACACACAACTAAAAATCTCAAACAGAACTCAAAAGAAATCGATATGGAACAGGGAAATCCGGCCAGATGAGAATCAAGACAAAGAGGAAAGATGCAGTTCCTCTTTCCTGTGTTATCCTCCCTCTATCTATTTCTGTCTGTGTGTATATATCTGTATGTATTTCCACTCTCTCTTTCAAAAATTCCTCACAGTGTGTGTCTTTTCTCTTCTCAAATCTTCCGGGTTCTCTAGCCTCTAATCCTCTAGGTGTCTCTCCAACTCTGTATCCCTCTCCTTAATGCCAGGTGGTATCCTTTTCTCTTTTGCTCTCTTCTCTGTGTGTGTGTTTTTCTTTTTCAGCTCTCAAGGTCCAGTCTCTATCCCCCTCTCTGTATATCTATATCCCTCTTTTATATCTCTCAATGTGCCCCTTTTTATAAGCCTCAACACTACTCCTTTTAACGGCCTCTTTTTAATATCACAGTACTCCTCCCATGTGCCTTTTTCATTTTCAGATTCCAATTAGTTATTTAAGTATTAACCCCCATCAACATTCCCTGGCAGACTTAACTTTTAAAAGGTTTAATACTTTTAAACTAAAGCAAGGTATGGGCAGTAGAATATATCTGACAGCATATGCTGTCAAATTATTTAAAACTTAACAAAGACCTTTATGCAGGCCACAGGTTGTGCACAAAGCACATGAGGTGCACCAATGCACATGCTGTGCAAGAGTGCACATGCCCTCCAATGCAGAATTTAAACCAAACATCCCTTTTACATTACTGATCCAAATCAACAGCTATAAGTAAACAAAACTGGTTCTTAATTGATTCAACAAATGCTTAGCAGAAGTAAGTCGATTTGTTATTGTTCGGACAGTTGAAACTAATTGACGACACATGTCGACTCGACTATATTAGCATTAACATACACAATCGTAGCAAAAAATCAGACATTTAAACAGTATCGATACATGGTTCGAATTATACTGACTAAGCAGAAATGCACTCGAGGAGTCAATTAGTCAGTCCAAACTTGAAATTCAAACTAATTGCACAACAAATACATAATGCCTTATCAGAATAGGAGGGGGGATTTAGACAAACACAGAGGTTCAGATAAAGTGGACAAACAAAAGTTGATAAAATTAAAACAAATATGAACAGACTTTTAAAACAAATCACACGGACTAAAACAAGTAAAAGGAAAAAAGCAAATTCACCTTAAAACTCGAAAAATCAAAAGTTAAAATCGGATTTGGACAGACCTTTCTTAAGGCTGAACGGACTTTAATCGAAGTGTTTCTCAGATGAGAAACACTTTGGTTAACGTCCATTAGACCTTAATCTCTTCGGTTGAACCAGTGACGAAGAACTACAAAATTTCCAAAACTCAGATCTGGGATTCATGCTTCCCTGGTCAGATTCGGACCAAACCAAGTATGGTTTGGTCACGAGGGGGGTCTGGGGAGTATCTGGTGTGAAGCTGGGGTTGGTTGGTGTAAACCGAGTTTTGACTCGAATCTTCAAATGAAGATTCGAGGACCTAGGGGATGATTCGAACTAAGCGGTCAACAGGTCTATGTTCAGGGTGGTGAGGGGGTTCTATGGTGTTGAGGTGAAGGTCACCGGCGTTCATGCCGCCGGTTTTCATGGTGGGGGATACAGGGGCGGCTCTAGGGTTTGATGGGGATGAAGTTGAAGACGGAGGCTGGGGTGTCGGATGGGGGGGGGCAGGGTAAGGTTAAAGGGTTTATATATGGAATGAGTGGGTTAATCTCAGCCGTTGGATCAACTGAAATCAATGGCTTGGATCTAAGGGCTTAGGGGAAACGGTGTCGTTTCAACTAATGGGGGTTTGGGTTGGTCCGTGTGGAACGGGTCGGGTTTTGTTCGTGGGTATGGGAAATGTGATCTTGGCCGTTGATCAATCTGAGATCAACGGCCCAGACCACACTGGATTGAAACGACGTCGTTTGGACTCTCTATGCATCAGCTGGACTTGGACCGGGCAGGCCTGGTTTGGACGTTGTTTGTTTTGGGCCAATTTTAATAAATTGGCCCAATCCGGAAGAAGATTATTTCTTTTTCTTTTCTTTCTTTTTTTTTTATTTTAAAAACAAAATTAAGCAAAAAATCAAATTAAAAATTAAATACACACTCAATACAATTATTCACACACACTAAAATATTTCAAAACAGGTAAAATCAAACAAATCAAAATCACGGACAAAGATGCCTATTTATGATTTTCTTTTTTTTAACGACCGGATTACGGTTCGAATTACGCCTGACACACACATTTTGTATTTTAAATAAATAAATAAGAAAAAATAAAAATGGGCAAAAGTCACAAATAAATCAACAAAGTGCCGCACAGAAATCCGAAAATTGTACAGCAGGGCCAATTATTATTTTTTATTTCTTTTGGAGCGATTGTCGTGCGAAACAAAAATCACGTGCTCACAGTAGTCATGTCAGTTGTCATTTGAATGCAAATTCTCTTCATTGTTGTCATTCTCTTTCTTTAAAGCTGTAACTGAGGCTCTAAACCAGACTTGGACTGTTCCAACATATCATAGAGATAATACTTTGATTCTCATAAGGATTTCCTAATTGTTTTTGATGTGTTTAAAATCCTTTGCGAGGAAAATTATAATCAGGAATACATTATTTAAGGGTCTATATCTGTCAGTGAGTTTGTGTTACCTGTAGTAACTTGTGCATGGGAGATAATCTTCTATGTGGTTACTGGGTAGAGCCTTATCTTGTAATTGGAAAGGTATTGTTTGGCATGGAAGTTTCTTTTTTTCATATGCTTTCTCTATTGCTGGTAGTGATGAGCTCTTATCAACTGCATGGACGGACTTCACGAGATAGGAACTTTAGTGCCTTTACGAGTAGATCAGTAGAGGCTAGAGCTGTGAACTACTTTGTTTAATTTTAACCTATGGAATACGAGCTTGATTATTCTCGCAAGCTCAGTTATGAATTTGTACTACTTACATAGATTAGTTGATTTTACATGTTATGTAAACTCCAATTAGTAGCAATCAAGTCGTATCCTAAATCTTCACGTTCTACACTAGATCACTGTTATCAAACAATTTCAGGCAAAAATCTGATATAGTCTCGTCACTATCTTATAAACTACTTTTGCAATAAAATACTTATAAAAACTATTTCTGCACTAGAAAAGAAGTTTCTAGCGTAGCCCCTGAGCGTAAAAAGTTATGATAAACGTTTTCTATGTTTAATTAATACAAATGCAAATCAGGAGCTTACTTATAGGAATATTTGTAATTTAGAATGCGCTTTCTCTGCTCCCAGAGTTCCTCTTCAAGTTTCTCATTGAAATTTGTTTTCTTTTGTTAAAGACAGGTCTTATGTAGCTGCTGCACATGATGAGGAAGCAACTGCCAGGACAGCTGCCGTAAATGCTGATACTGGAGCTCCAACCATGTACTATTTTCCTGTGGATAGTTCTATTACTCAATAAGTTTAGATTGTCAAAACTTGAAACAAATTAACAGGATGTTTGTATCACTCTTTCAGTCTTTCTGATTGGACTATAGAATTTAAGTGTTCCTTACTATGGAAATAGAAGTCCTTTAATTTTATTGACTACTGGAGATAATTATTGAAGAAGAATCACACTGTAGAGTTATCTTTTAAGTAAAAGGTCGAAGTCATTGGCGCTAAAAATTTAAGTCAATACCATTATTTTGAACTCTGCATCCTTTTGTGTATTGTGCTTTTCTTTTGGATAGGTGTCCTTTCACTTGCATTTCTCATTTCAAAAACCTCCCTAGTGTATAGGTTCCTCAAGAACTGGAGTTTGGATTTTGGAATCAGATGCATTGGTACATAGGGTTTCTTACGCACATAGCAGTCAGTAAAAATAAAAAGGCTGATTGCTACAACATCTGCTATTTTTTTCCCATGAATTCCTGGTTACTTATGGTAGATGATAACTAGAAATGCATTTCTAAGAACAACAGATGTCCCTTGTAAAAAAAAAAAAAAAGAACAACAGATGTCTACTTTTGAGAAGGATGTGACCTAGATAGTAATCAGATATTCAGACTCTTCAAATAATTACTTCAATTGTCCCTTATCAAAAAAATAAGTACTTCAATTCTCATTAAATATCATCGTTCAGTTTTTGTTCAAGATGTTACCTCATAGTTGGCCTCCAACTGTTCCATCTAATACATTTTGTACTATAAAAAAAAGATTTAAAGTTAATTGGACACTTGAATTTTACAAGGTAACAAGTGTTTGTCGTGAGAATAGTTTGTTTATATGCTTCTTGATTGCCTTCCCTGAGAAAGAATGATTATACTGATCTTGGTTAATTAGACGAGCTGCTTAAGCTCTTATTTCATAGTTGTACATTTGACATGAACATCCACAGCTTGACTTGCATAATTTCTGTCAGACATGGTGACTGAGTGATCATCTAGGCTCACCGCATTCTGATTAAATTTTTTCTGCATTCAGATTTGATAAAATCATCGCAAAGGAGATACCTGCCTCTGTAGTATATGAGGATGAAAAAGTTCTTGCTTTTCGCGACATCAATCCTCAAGCTCCCGTTCATGTTCTAGTTATCCCGAAGTCGAGGGATGGATTAACAGAGCTTGGAAAGGTGGTGTTTTTTTCTTCATCTACTTTTCTGATAATATCATTACTGTGAGAACACATTCCCTGCCTAGTTTCAAGGAATGTGCATCTTGACTTTCGGTATACCACAAATCACAAATGGTCTCTACTAAAATTTGGGGTGTGAGAATCTAAACTTATTGTCCCACATCAGAAATAGATGACCACAATATCTCCATAAGTTGATATCCCTTTTTTGTACTGGCTTTTGCCCCTGTAATTGAGATATATAGAGTCCTGTTTGTTAAGACAAGACACATATTTTGGATGTAAAATGCAGCCACCTTGCATTGATTTTTGCATGATATTATGCAGTGGTGGCTCTTGTATGTGAAAAGTGCTTGTAGTTTGCAGTGATGATTTTACTGAATAAAGAATAGAAGTATTTAGGGAAAGAGTGTAATCTAGGGGTTGTGAACAACCTTATAGGTTAGCAACTTAGCAGTTGTCATCCGGAAAAAAGTCAATTTTGCTGATGTTCATTTCTGTGCCATTTCCTCTGGTAATTGATGTCTTGCAACTGGTTCTGTTCCAATCTTTGAAGGCTGAACAAAGACATGAAGATATATTGGGTCACCTCCTTTATGCTGCCAAGATAGTAGCGGAGAAAGAAGGCATTGTCGATGGCTTTCGTGTTGTCATTAATAGTGGTGCCTCTGCATGTAAGTCTATCTCCCTTCAAATACTCCCCCACTCTCCTCCAAACATGTGAACCTCAGTGCTAAAAGGGGAATTTTCTGTATGAAACAATGAAGAGAATACCATGCTATTTACATCTCATATGCATCTTAAGTTTTGTTTGCATCTTTAGGAATCCAAAAAAGCATAACAGCACTTACTGAAGAAAGAAAAAAAAGTACTTAGAGTTACTGAAGTAATTACTTATTCTCTCTCTCTCGCATAGGTCAATCCGTGTACCATCTTCACTTGCACGTACTTGGTGGGAGACAGCTGAAATGGCCCCCCGGTTAGAATCAAGCTTGGTTGCCTGCAAGTTTTTCATTTCTCCGCATTGATGTAAACATCGCATGTAAACTGATGTTCAACTTCTGTGGCCTGCCATTATTTAAAGTACTATTGTTAAAAATGATTCAAGTATGTATATTTGGTGAATGACACAGACATTTTTCTTCATTGCATGGATTTTGTGAAGGATTCCGACTGTTTTCCTTCTCCATAATGCGGTTTATTTCTGCTGTTGGTATTAATCTATGTATGTGCTATGCTGAACCCCTATTCTGCATGATTTATTTCTCAAAGCTCCTTCTTGAAGTAGCTAGACATTTGGTTCTCCCATTTTAGAATAGCCATAAAGAACGAAGTATTAAACATTCAATTCCAAGCAAAGACAAAAAATACTATGTGATTTCTTCCCGAGTAACTGCTACCCAGTGGAATAATCGAGGAGCGTTTGAGCTGATTTGGACGCTACTATCGGCATCAAACAAAAACATCGAATTCCCAAAGTTGAATACAAGGCATTGATAATCCTTTGTTTCTCCAAGTTGTAACTACAGTCAGACCTCATCATTCTTATATAACAGTCATTTATTATAAAGCCAAGGATTTGTCGGAACCAATTGTTTATGCTATGTTATAATATATGTCCTCTATAACAACACTTCAGTATAACATCAAAAAAATATCGGAACAAACGCGACTGTTAGAGAGGAGTTTGACTGTATTTGTCAATCATTTCGGTTGAATACTTGTATACTTGAGAAAACCTGTAAGCACCATCTGATTTTCTTTATGAGCATGTTTGGAAAAACATAGGAATTAGTTTTGGGTGTAATTACACAACTTCGCAGGTTTGTCTGGCCAAGTAATTACTTGGTTGGCAAGGAATTGGGTGTAATTGGAGAGGTGTAATTACACTCTCCAATTCTCAAAGGTGAGGTGAGAATTGGTAGTAATTACAAGGTTATTTTTTAATTTATTTCCTTTTTGTGTTTATTTTAAATTTGTTTTCTTTATAAATATTTATCTCCATTATTTTTTTATTTTTTATTTTTACTTTCTAATTTCTTTTTAAATTTTAAAAAATATCTTTTTATATATTATTTATTTATTATTTCTCTACCTTTACTTCTTGTGATTCCATATAATTGCTCGTATATTATATTTTCTTTATTTAGCGTAACTACGTTATTATTCTAGTTTTTGAAATTACTCATCCTAATATTAGACATAATGAGTCACTAACAAGCTGTGCATATAATGAGTGATGTCATTAAAATAGAGTTTCATTGTTGAATGAGGTTATAAACTTATTATGTTTCCTTATTTTAAGTTGTATTGGAACTTATTTTTATTATGTTGGAATTTGATATATGTTAAATTTTTTTTTTGGGGGGGGGGGGGATTTTGAAATTGTGTTATATTTATGGTTCCAATTTACTTATTTTAGTAGTATTGGCTTGTTATTTCACATTGCATGTTGTTCATTTTTTAGTTAGAATTTAGAGAAAATGCATAAAGACCCCATTCAACTTGTCATGAAATATAATGTTATTTCACTAGATTTTTCCATTGAATTGAACACTGTTTTTTTCTTGGTTTTTATGTAATGCTTTTTTTCTGAATTTTCAGTGGGGAATGAATTGATATTTAGAATTCTTGAATTGAGGAGAAAAGATAGGAAGATGACAAGGACATATATAATGTGCTATGAAAATTAGATAGAGGAAAGACAGTTTGTTGAGTGTCGTCCATGTTAATTACGTGGCTTACTAATAAAGCGCGTGTTTCCCACTCAAATTAATATAGCTAGGCCAGCGCTTAGGAAGGAGTAAATAAATACAACTGTTTTAACAATAGTGGGGTGTTAGGACACCCGTAAAGTTTAGGGGTGTAAATAATTTTTCATGACAAGTTGAATGGTCTTTATTGATTAATTTTGTCGAATATTTGCATAATGTTATGACATTATATTTATAAATATTAATTTATTTTATCAAACATGCATTCCATGATATTCTTACAAAAAAAATATTTTTAGTTGTTATAATTAATTAAATTAAATATTATTAATTTTGAAAATATATATTAATTATTTTTACAATTAGTTATTAATATATGATTACTAATTAGTGTATATTCAAAAAAAATACAACAACAACAACAACGACTCAGTATAATCTCACAGGTGGGGTCTGGGAGGGTAATATGTACGCAGACCTTACCCCTACCCCGAAGGGTAGAGAGGCTGTTTCCAGGAGACCCTCGGCTCAAAAAAGCAACAGGAACCGATATATTAGTACCATAAAAATGCATAATAAAATAACCACAATATAAGAGATATTAAATACAGAATACGAAATACGAAATACGAAATATATGGCTGGTATAGTAAAACTAGCAAGTAAAGCCCTACATCAATAGACAACCAATGACATTCTTAGTCTAACTCCTTGTAAGCACGTGATTTTTGCTCTATACGAGAATTACTCCCAAAAAATTCAAAATAAAATGATTTTCCTTGGTGTGCAATTTTGAGAATTTTGTGACATTTTTGGATAATTATTTGTATTTGTCTGTGCATGTTTATTTGTTAAATTAATAAAAAATACAAAAATATGTCACATTTTGCATGTAGGATTTAATTATACAATTGTTAGTAATTAAGTTTGTTTTACAAAAATTGAAAATTACAAAAAATAGGCATCTTTTGCATTTTTAGCATTTAATGTCCAATTGTACAATTTTATGCTTAATTATTACCTAATTGTGTGTTAATTGTTATTGGGAGTTAATTTGCGCTTTTATAACTTAATTTAGTTCTTAATAATAATTTAAGTATTTTTATAATTTAGTTTTAGAAAAATAAAGGAAGAAAAAAGGGCAAAAATACAAAGAAAAATCGGATTGGGCCACTTCTTCAATTTCAAGCCACAGGCCCAAAAAATGGTCCAACCTTCCCTATGACCCGGTCCATTCCAAACCGGGTCGACCCAGTCCAGTACCAACAACCCAACTCCCCCTCTTCATTTTCATTTTTCATTTTTACAAAACAAAAACAAAAAAAAACCTAGACTAAACTCACCCCCCCTCTCTTTCTCTCTTCTCCTTCTTCTCCAAAAGAGCTCAAAGCCCCTCCCATAGCTGCCCCTCTCTCATTCCCTTCATCTCCATGCCACACACACAACCACGTCGACAACACATACACACACACACACAACCACGGCGACGTAACACACACACCCGCGGCTTCACCAACATGAACGACTCCTCCTTCCTCCTCCTCGCGTCCAGCCGCTACTGCTGCTGCGTTTTCTGCTTCATCTTCCTCGTCAACGACCAGCTGCATCTTCTTCGTCGCGCGGACTGCCATGGCTGCCTCACCTCGCCTCCCAGCTCCTCCGTGCCGTTGCTACTGCCCGTCTGCTGCGCTGCTGCCTGCCGCTGCTGCCTTCGTACTGCTGCTCATGGCAGCTTCGTGTTGCTGCCCGTTGCATCTTCTCCTTCGTATTGCTGCTACTGTTTTGTGTTGCTGCTCCTTCATCTTCGTTTTTTTTCCGCCATGGCTGCCATCGCAGCTTGTCGCTTCGTCATCTTCAAGTTCGTTTATGTCAAAGTTTCGTTGGTTTCGTTTAAAGTTCGTTCGAGTTCGTCGGTGGTCATTTACGGTTAGTTGTTCTAAGTTTATTTTCGTCCGTAATTTGTTTGATATTTTCAAATTTGGAATTAGTATAAGTTTGCTTTAAAAATTGTTAGTTTAATTATATTGTTATTAGATTTAAGTTGAAGTTCAATTAATTATTAAATTATTTTTCATTTTGTTTTATTAATTTTAAGAGGATTTAGTTTTAATATAGAAAAGTGTTAGCTTAAATCATTTGAATCCGTTGTTTGTTGTTAATATAGATTTAATTCGTATTCATTTTTTTTTGAAGTTCGTTTTTAATTCAGTGATTTAATGTGAAGTTATGTTTTGGTTTTTAATTTTTGGATCATGTATCTTTGTTATAATTTTGTTGGATTTAATTTAAAAAGATTAATTGATTATTTGAAGATTAGTGATTTGAATATGTTTATTTGTTTTGTTTAAGTTTAATTCGAAGTTGAATAAAGCTTGTTTGTTATTGTTGTTGAATCTTTTCATTTATGTTCATACTTTGTTGGATTAATCTTGAATCCGAAATTAGTATAGTTTGATCTTCTTGTTTGTTGATTATCATTTTTGATTATTTCTTCAGTTTGCTTCATGATTTTGTTTAGTTTTAATATAGGAATTGTTGGTTGTAAAGTTGTTAGATTTTAAGTTCAAATGATTATTGAATTTAGAAATCTGAATATATTTGTTTGTTGTTGTTGTTGTTGAATCTGAAAGTAGGTTTGTTTGTTGTTAAAGATGTTGTTCAATCAAGATAATTTTAGTTGTTTCTTTGTTGTTCATCATTTAGTTTGAATTTGTTGTTGAACATTGTTAGAAATTGATCATATTGGCTATATTTTGGTTAAGATTGATTAGGTGAATTGGTTATAGCTGATGGGGTAGTTTGGTAATTTGCAGTACGTTCAGGGGTAAAATGGTAATTGCAATAAGGTCGGAGGGGTAGTTTGGGAATTGAACATTTTGAATAATTCTTTATGTTAAGCATGGGGGACAAAAGGTAATGGGGGTGTAGGTGATATAATTGTTTATATAATGGGGGACAAGACATAATGTAGTGGAGGGGAATATGGTAATTGTTTATGATAAGCATGGGGGACAAGATGTAATGGGGTGGGGTTGATATATTTGTTTAATTTAGTGGGATTAAAATGGGGATGAGTGAGAAGATAATGGGTTTGGTAGGAGAAAATAATTATTTTATTAATTAATTAAAGTGTTTGGGATGTGATATATATAGGAGGCTTGATCAGATTTTAGGAGAGAAACAGATAGAGAAAGAGAGAGAGAAAAAAAGCTAAATATTTAAGAGAGAAAGAAAAAATCCGAAAAATATTAAAACTTTCAAGAAAGAAAAAGAAAAGAAAAAAAATACAAATAAAAAGAGCTGAAAATTAGAAGAGAGAGTAGTACACACCTGATAAATATTTTGATATACGGGTTTAGAAATTAAGGGTTAAACATTAATTAGCCTTTCAAATCTGAAAATTCCTTTGGTTTCTGTCCGTTGTTTGTTGACAGTGTTTCTGGATTTTATTTTGATTTTCAAATCTGTCACTGGGATTTCTGTTGATTGGATTGCTGGTTATTATTGTTGTTGTTGTGTTACGTACTGCGTGACTGACTTTCTTCTTCTTATATTGGCAATACCAGGTACACAACTGTAATTTTGGCCTTTTGTAAGCTGAAATGAAGAATGGAAGTTTAAATTTTTAATTTAGTTTTTTTTATTAATTGCATTTAGGTTATTTCATGTATTATTATTCTGTAAATCACCGTCGTTTGGCATAATTAGGCATATTGTAGCGATGTATTAAATAGTGCTTTGCTTCAACCTGATTATTAGGTAGTATATATTTAAGCATGTTCATTACTAATTAAACTGTCAAATAATAAAAATAGAAGAAAATAACGTAAAAATGGCTTTATTAAATCAGTTTGGCAAAATTGATTAAATTCCTTATTCATAAGGGTTTTAGTATCGCCAACGTTAAGCTAATCGGAATCATGTAGCTGAATTCGGTTAAAACATGAATTAATTTTGCGAATCAAGTATTAGGACATGATTTGAATTAAAACAAGGTTAGTTAAGGTTAAATTATTTAATTTTTAGAAATACGGTTTAGTAATCAAGATTATTTCTAATTTTCAGTATTTGTAAATAATTAATTTCAATAGCTCAAGTCATCTAACAATATGATTTTAATTGACTATGGGATAATTAGTTTTTTTAAAAAAAAATTATTTGACAATTCCATGCTGTATTTATAATTATAATTTTAGTAATATTACTTTCCGTTAATATTTGTTTTAAACTAGTATTTAATATGTTATTTTTAAGTATGTAGAGATTGATTTTATATTAGTAATAATAAAAAGTAGTCATTAAAAGATATTCATAAAATAAGGGAGGATTTCGCTAAAAATAAATAAATAAAAATAATACAAAAATTTGCAGGGTCCTCCAATCTTATTTATTTATTTTTTTTAAAAAAAATATTTAGATTCCGGGATGGGCCATTTAGTAAATTTCACAGTCCTACCTAATAGTTTAATAACGCGTAGTATTTTGGCGCATATTTAATATAGTTATTTTCTTAAATACGAGTGTGTATTTATGTAACCCAAATCCCGATCTTGACGAAGTCAAAAATGCGTCAACAAATCACGTGTACACTGGTTGTGACGTGGTCCGAGATGCTTTTTATTTCACGACGTTGCAATTCTTGTATAAAATAATAATAAGAATAATGATAAAAGCGGTTTAATGCTAAATTTGCACATGAGCTCATAATTGTATAAAAATCAGATATTTAAGCCAAATATGACAGTTGAGCGACCGTGCTAGAACCACGGAACTCGGGAATGCCTAACACCTTCTCCCGGGTTAACAGAATTCCTTATCCGGATTTCTGGTGCGCAGACTGTAATACAGAGTCATTCTTTTCCTCGATTCGGGATTAAAATTGGTGACTTGGGACACCCTAAATCTCCCAAGTGGCGACTCTGAAATAAATAAATAAATCCCGTTTCGATTGTCCTTTAATTGGAAAAAACTCCCTTGTACCCTCGCGGTGCCGGAAAAAGGAGGTGTGACAGCTCTGACGACTCTGCTGGGGAACTGGTGACCCAGAACCTCCGGTTCAGGGTTAGAAATTCGAGCTTGATAAATTGTTATATTTTGGCTTTATTATCTGATATTCTCGTATGATTTGTGCATAATATGCAAAATGATGCTTTTACTGCTTTGATATTATTTGAACTGTACATATAAACTGTGCTGAAACCTTCTCTTCTTACCTCCGGGGATGTGCTTACTGGTTAAGACTCCCTATTCTGTTAGTGTCATACCCTAAAATAAAAGAGGCTCGGAAAGTTTCTAAGCCGGCTGGCCTTTTGGTTCCCGGAAAGGAACTCCTTCCTCAACTCGAGTTGTCCGCTCGGGTACACTGTCTAGAACATAGACCCAGGTTTTGACATAGAATAACGTGACTTCATGCCGGATCCCTAGTAGGAACGCTTATTTGCATCATGTTGCATTTTGACTTAGGGGGCTCAACACAGGGGTTGGGTACGTCTAGGACTAGCAGCCTGAAATAGAAAAAGACCATCCTGCTGCATCCTGTTTGATTTGCATATTTATTTGCTTCAGATGTGCATGCTGACCGGCTTCTGAAATCCTCAATTTTTAAGATAAATTGTGAAAAAAAAGAAGAGAAAAATAGCAGTGTAGGGAGATAACTACTTTTTAGAAAAATAAAACCAAAAGTTCAAAAAGTATCAAAACCCTGCCAAAATTTTGAAAAATAAAAATAAAAATGTTTTTTTTTTAGTTTAATTTATTTGAAAAAAAAAAGAAAAAGAAAGGAGTTTTGTTTACAAGTTTAGTTTATGTCTGCGCCAGTTTGATTCTCACAGGACGTGAGATACGTAGGCAACCCTCTTCGGGTCCAACCTCCCATTTTGTAAAAAATCGAAAAAATATATGTCAAAATTTTAATTTTCTGTCACAGAGTCGGGTGATGCCGTTTTTATCAAAAGCCGAATGCTCCCAAAAGGAACGCCGGAAGGCTGACTTTGTATAAATGGCCACTTCTATCATTTTTTTTAACTCGCACAAACTTAAAATCTTCGTCCCTGAAGTGCTGAAAGGTCGTGTTCGGAAGATCTATTTTTTTAGGAAAATAATCAAATCATTTTGAGTCAAATAAATTTTCTTTTGTTTAATCATATTAATAAATGTGCAGAATGAGCACGATTCAGAATGAACCTTTTTCAATCATGAATAAAATTCCCCTCCAGTTGCGGCTATGATGGAGTGATTTAGGCAAAGAAGGGCATGACGAAATCAAGAAACATTTGAAAGGTCTCACGAGTTTGTTGGACATCAGGCCTCGAGGAGATATTATAAGGGCCCTAGTCCCTTACTGGGACCATGCGCACAATGTCTTCCATTTCTCGGACTTTGAACTCACCCCAACTTTAGAGGAAATAGCAGGGTACATCGGCAGTACTGAGGTTCCGTTGAGGCATAAGTACCTGGTTGCTCCAAGAGTCGTAGCAGTGCACCGGTTTCTGGATTCGTTAAAGATAGTCAGAACAATCCATAACCCTGATTTGACAAAAGGTTTTTGCACTCTGAGCTTCATATACCAAAGATATGGCCACATAGGAGGATTCGACAAGCCAGAAAACAAGTTGTGCAGCAAAAGTAACCGTCGAAAGTGGGACGAACATAGACGAGTTGCTTTCATGATAACCTTCTTAGGGCTTTTAATTTTTCCGAGAAAAGACGGGAATATTGACATAAAGATAGTTGGGGTCGACAATACTTTGCTCACTCAAAAAGATAGCACGCTGGCACCGATGATTGTATCTGATATGTTCCGAGCTCTCACGGCCTGCAAAGCCGGAGGAAACTTTTTTGAAGGTTGTAACTTGTTATTGCAAATGTGGATGACCGAACACCTATGTCACCGAGCCCAGTTCCTAAGCCATGGGTCTTCTGAAAAGACATGCATAGAGGAGTTCTACACCATAATTAATGAGGCCCGCCTACCTGAAGGAGTCTCGGTATGGACTTCATATTTCCGGACCGTCAACGCTAGTCAAATACATTGGACACTGGGATGGTTACCGATCGACGAATTCATATACATGCCAGCAGCTAGACCCCATTTTCTCTTAATGGGACTTAAGAGCATTCAACCTTATGCGCCGTATCGGATTTTGAGGCAACTTGGGAGATGTCAGATAGTGCCCAAAGATGAGGATTTAAGCACCCAGGTAATTGAGATCAGTTCCGATGGTCAGTTTCCAGAAGTGAGGGTCTGCCAGATTTGGAGCCAATGTCAATACTTAGAGGCAAATACTTGTGTGTTGAATCAAGCAATAGAGGAAGTTTTACCTGGATATCAGGCTTGGTACAAAGGGGAAATGTCGTCTTGAAGGCCGGCTAAAAGACCTCACCTTCAAGAGTTTGCCAAATCTTCACAAGAACATTGGGACCGGTTGGCCAAAGAGCGGGAATATCTTGCCAAAATAGGCAAGCTAAAACAACAGATTAAGGATCTACAATTTAAGAACAAAGTGCAGGTTGCTGCCGACAAGGGAAAAAAGAACAGATTAGACAGATAAAGCGAGAACCTCAAAGCTCAGATCCGGAGGATGAAAATGGATGCCAACAACCAACTGAGAATCCGGGCTGATACGAGGTTGATAGCAGATTTAAGGAGTCAGGTCAGCAAAAGCCGAGAAGACTTGGAGAGATCTGAGGCTTGTATAGCAAGAATGCGGGTCAGGTGGGCAAAAGTTAGAGCAGCGCGGAGAGAGCACCTATGGCAAGTGAAAAGGGACTACGAAATGAGTGTTACAACATTGAGAGAAATAAACTCCATTCTCAATAATCGGGTCCTTAAACAAGCCCGGGATGCTAGAACAGATAGGGAACGCTGCTATGAGTCAATAGCCCGAATGGAAGAACAGATGGAGAGGTTCCAAGATCAGCTCATTGACAATACTCGAATATTGGGACTAAAGAATCAACGAATAGAACAGTTGTGCATAGAAAGGGATAATATCCGAGGTAGGATTGATGAGATGGGGCACTACATCTACATGAGATGCCTATCATGTGAGCAAATGCCCCGTGATATCCTTTTTGCCTCAGTCATGGGTTATGTCCACCGGATCATGGAGGAACTAAAAAGCTTGCAAAGAAGTCTGGCATCAAAGCCCGCGGAAAGGCCGAACGATGCCTCGCGGGCACCAAAATCCAAAGCTTTAATGTATCCCTAGTTCAATCTTGCACTTGTTTGTTTTTCAGAGTCTGTTGTCTGCCCTTATGTTCTCTTCAAACATTCTTAAAAAAGAAAAGTATGGAGTCTGTATTTTTGTTTGTTTTTTATGGCTTGTAATAGCATATTTGAATAATAAAAGTTATAATTGAGTCTTTATTTTTATGGCACGAACTACGCTTGGTCTGATTCGTGCGGGGTCACGATACGTAGGCAATCTCTATAGGATTCGACCGTAATTATGAATATATATATATATATATATATATATATATATATATATATATATATATATATATATATATATTTGTCAGAACAAAATAAGCCGGGATGATGCATGCGGTCAGAGCAAAAGCATGTTAGAAATGATTAACTGCCTAAGAGCATTGCATCCCCCCAACGTGCAATTACAATATCTGTTAAGACTCTAACACTAACAAGTTTGTTGTTTTTCCAATCATATCAGTTAGTTATTAAAGCGTACTGGCACCGTACCATTATCAAACAAGATCGAAAGGTCCTATACCAGAAAGCATGACTGGATCAGACAACAGTATTGAGTCGGAAAAGACGGCAAATCAGATGCTGAAGGAAGCCATGGAAAAAATGGAAAAATGAGGCTGGAAATGAATGAAATGCAGATAGCCTTGGCTAGAGCCCAAAAGGGGCAGGAACTACCTGTTACTCCTACTCTCCAACCAGGACACACGCCAGAATATCCCTCTCCCGGTCCTTCAACAAGTTTCCCAAGCCCTCACTATTATCAGGGAAGAGAGGCTTATGATCCCCAAGCTCCACCACCCAATCAAAACCCTCCTCCACTAAATGTTCCCGTCTTTGTGGCACCTCCCCCAGCCCCATTGCACAGATCATCCAGTGAGCCACTATTTCAGGCTCACGACACACAATATTACCCCCTAAACTCACATTCAAAGCACCCGAGCCACATACCTATAATCCCCACTTTGAGGTCCCGACAGAGATTGAAAAGACGGCTAAGAGCCCAGAGCAGGACGAGGTGATGCGAAAATTTAAAAGCCTGGAGCAGTCCTTCAGGAACATACACGGGTTAGGCAACCAGGTCAGCGTGGCCTACAAGGATCTATGCCCTTTCCCTGACGTTCAATTACCAGCAGGGTTCAAAATGCCCAAGTTCGATTTATACAAAGGGCATGACGATCCTATGGCACATCTACGGGGTTTTTGTAGCAAAATGAGGGGAGCAGGGGGAAAAGATGAGCTGCTGATAGCTTACTTTGGCCAGAGTTTGAGCGGGTCGGCATTGGAGTGTTATACAAGACAAGATCCGAGCAGGTGGTACACTTGGGATGACTTGGCACAGGCTTTCGCAGGACACTTCTAATACAACCTTGAGATAGTCCCAGACCGTCTCGCATTGCTAAAGCTTGAGAAGAAACCCGGGGAGAGCTTCAGGGAATTTGGGTTCCGATGGAGAGAGCAGGCAGCCAGAGTTGATCCTCCAATGAGAGAGGGAGAAATGGTAGATTACTTTCTACAAACTCTCGAGCCAACTTACTTCGGTCACTTGGTGACCTCAGTTGGTAAATCATTCAATGAAGTGGTGAAAATGGGAAGCATGATAGAAGAGGGACTTAAGTCCAATAAGATCCTGAGTTACTCGGCGATTAAGGCAACAACTCAGGCCATTCAGAGCGGCACGGGAGGTGCGCTCGGAAAGAAAAGGAGAAAGAAAGTCACAACAGTAGAGGCGAGCAATTGGTCCAGATCTAAAGGCCCTTCCCCTCATTACCAACCCAAACCCCATCATCTAAACTAACCATACAATCTATATAACCCTCCACAACCCTACTACCCACCACATGAACAACATTTTTCCATACATCACGCCCAAACTTATACCCAGCCTCCGGTTCATCCGCAATGGCGTGTACCGGCTCCCCAACATACATATCCACCTCCACAAAGCACATATCCACCACCGAGGGCCTACAGGAATCTTTCAGGGCCAGGCTTCCGCGGGAATCAGGCTTTCCGAAATGAAAGGATACAGAAGCCAAGAACATTCACTCCGTTGGGAGAAAACTATACTACTCTGTTTCACAAGTTGAAGCAGATAGGCCTACTAAGTCCTGTTGAAACCAAATTGCCAAATCCTCTTCCCAGAAATCTGGACCATTCAGTGAGCTGTGAATATTATTCGGGTGCTCCCGGGCACGATACTAAGAAATGTTGGAAGCTAAAGACTGCTATACAAGATCTTATTGACACAAATAGGATCGAGGTTCAGGCACCAGGGGACCCCAACATCAATGAAAATCCATTACCGGTGCATCATGAAGCCCACATGATCGAATTAGTGCACGAGGGAGGGAAACAAAAAACACCCTCACAAACGGTAATGATGATTTGCGCCAGTACTAATGAAGAGTCGACCAGTGGAAAGGCAGTGGTACAGTCGGGAAAGGTATATGACAAGCCCTTTGTGATAGCAGGGAAAGGGTCATCTATTACTGAGAAGAGGCCAGAGTTGGTCAAAACAGTGTTGCATGGAGTGACAAACAAACCAAGGTTGGTAGTAAAAGGGGTCCATGTGGGACCAGTTGTTATCAAGTCGGTCATACAGTTGCCAATAACAAATGAGAAGGTTGTGCGATGTAGCTACAGCCAAGTGACGGTGACGCATAAGGGGAAGGAGGTTGTAGAAGGCATATGCGAGGCACAAGGGTTAACTCGATCGGGAAGGTGTTTTGCTCCCTCAGAGTTGAGAAGAGTCAATCCTGAAACAATAAAGAAACCTGTAACAGAGGAGGAAGCAGAGGAATTTTTGAAGAAGATGAAGGCCCAGGATTACTCAATTATAGAGCAATTGAGAAAGACCTCAGCCTAGATTTCGTTGTTATCCTTGTTAATCCATTCCAACAATCACTGTCAGGCCTTAATAAAGATTCTGAACGAGGCCTATGTCCCGGACAAACTCTCAGTGAACCATTTGGAGAAAGTAGCGCACAAGATCTTTGAAGTAAACCGAGTGACATTCTCGGATGATGAGTTACCGCTAGAGGGTACTGAGCACAACAAAACACTCTATCTAACGGTAAAATGCGAAGAGTCGGTGGTTACTCGAGCATTAATTGATAACGGGTCAAGTGACAATATCTGTTCTTTGGCCACTCTCAATAAGCTAAAGGTTGCTGATGACAGGATCCGCCAGAATAGTGTCTGTGTCCTAGGTTTTGATGGAGGCGGCATTAACACAGTAGGTGATATCGTACTAGAACTAACCATTGGTCCAGTCGAGTTCACCATGGAATTTCAAGTAATAGATGTGCCAGTGTCGTACAATCTTTTGTTGGGGCGACCATGGATCCATGCAGCTAAGGCAGTACCTTCTACACTGCATCAAGTGGTCAAATTTAAATGGGATAGACAAGAGATTGTGATACACGGGGATGATGGCACACACGCCATCAGTGATGCTATTGTGCCCTTCATAGAAACCGACGATGATAAGGGCCCGTGGGTTTATCAGGTTTTTGATGCAGTCTCGGTAGACAAAATTTCTGAGGGCGAGGGCCTTCCACTTCCCAGAATCACAGCTGCAGCCTTCATGATAGCAGCAGAAATGTTGAATAATGGGTTTGTACCAGGGAAAGGTCTGGGGGTTGATCTGCAGGGAATGATCCAGCCAGTTTCCTTGCCCAAGAACCTGGAAACTTTTGGGTTGGGATTCAAACCTACCGCAGAGGATGTGAAGCGAGCCCGCAAATTGAAGAAAAGAGTTTGGGTCCTTCCTAAACCAGTCCCACGCCTGTCCAGGTCATTTGTCAAAGCATGGTGTAGAAAGTTGCCAGTCTCGGAAGCTCTTGGACCTCTGATGGGGTCAAACGGAGATTTGAATGAAAGTTGTGGAAGAATGTTTGTCGATGTCAACATGATAGAAGCTGGAGAGGGTTCTAGTAAGGCAGACATACAGTTTGTGGGTCCCAAAGTCAAGGTCAACAATTGGATGGCTACTCCTCTTCCTACTTGGAGGGAGTCTTGGTAGTTGATTCTGATTTTCCTTTTCTGTTTTCTGGATTATTCCAGGGCTGTAATCCAGATTTCTTTTTATCATATCAAATACAGTGAGAAACCTTGATTCAATAAAATGAAAAGTTTCTTCTTTATTATCTTAATTTTGTTTCTTTCATCTCTTTTTCTGAATAGTTCTTTTCATACTGGTTCTAATGACATGACATGCACAACGGATCTTCAACCTAGTCTAAAAGATCAATCTGATTCCGAATTAACCAAGCAAGAGGTTGATTATGATAATGAATCGGAATACGATGAGGATGAAGCATTCGAGGAGATAAACAGGGATTTGAGCCAGTTTGAAGAAAAATACAAACCCAACTGAAATGATACAGAAGCCATCAATTTAGGGGATGCCGGCGATATCAGAGAAACTAAAATAAGCATCCACATTGCACCAAATATCAGGGAGGAACTGATCAAAACACTTATTGAGTTTAAAGATGTTTTTGCATGGTCATATGATGACATGCCGGGGTTAAGCACAGATTTAGTGGTTCATAAATTGCCCACTGACCCGGCATGCCCTCCCATCAAGCAAAAATTAAGGAAGTTCAAAACGGATATGAGTGTGAAGATTAAAGAAGAAGTAACAAAGCAGCTGCAAGCAATTCGTGTCACTCGATATCCTGATTGGTTGGCTAATGTGGTGCCGGTACCAAAGAAAGATGGAAAGATCAGGGTGTGTGTCGATTACCGCAATCTGAATAGGGCAAGCCCTAAAGACAACTTTCCTTTACCCAACATCCATATCTTGATCGACAATTGTGCCGGACGTGAGATCGGATCTTTTGTGGATTGCTATGCTGGGTATCATCAGATTCTGATGGATGAGGAAGATGCGGAAAAGACAACCTTCATTACGCCGTGGGGAACTTATTGTTATCGGGTAATGCCATTTGGTTTGAAGAATGCTGGGGCGACATACATGAGAGCAATGACCACTGTGTTTCATGACATGATCCACAAAGAAATTGAAGTGTACGTAGACGATGTGATCATAAAGTCCAAGCATCAGGAAGACCACGTAGCAGACCTAAGGAAATTCTTTCAAAGACTTCGAAGGTATGATATTAAGCTCAACCCGGCCAAATGTGCATTTGGTGTTCCATCAGGGAAGCTTTTGGGGTTCATTGTCAGTCGGCGAGGTATTGAACTGGATCCGTCAAAGATCAAATCTATCCAAGAGTTGCGACCGCCGAAGAACAAGACAGAAGTAATGAGTCTGTTGGGAAGGTTGAATTACATCAACAGATTTATTGCTCAACTCACAGCAACCTGTGAACCCATTTTTTGGCTGTTAAAGAAGGATGCTGCAGTAGGATGGATGGCAGAATGCCAGGAGGCGTTCGGCCCGATCAAATAATATTTATCAAATCCACCTGTATTGGTTCCTCCTGAGCCGGGAAGACCGTTAATTCTTTATCTAACGGTCTTGGAGAATTCTTTTGGTTGCGTGTTGGGGCAACACGACATTACAGGAAGAAAAGAGCAAGTCATCTATTATCTCAGCAAGAAGTTTACAGTATATGAGGTTAAGTACACTCAACTCGAGAAGACATGTTGCGCCCTAACCTGGGTGGCCCAGAAGTTGAAACATTATTTATCCTCATATACTACTTATCTCATTTCCCGTCTGGATCCGTTAAAGTATATTTTCCAGAAGCCTATGCCCACAGGAAGGTTAGCAAAATGGCAAATACTACTCATGGAGTTTGACATCGTCTACGTGACGAGGACAACCATGAAGGCCCAAGCATTGGCAGATCACTTGGCTGAGAATCCGGTTGATGAAGAATATGAGCCGTTGAGGACGTATTTTCCTGACGAGGAAGTAATGAATATAGATGAGTTGAACTTACCTGAGGAACCAGGTTGGAAGCTTTTCTTTGATGGAGCCGCAAATGCGAAGGGAGTTGGAATAGGAGCAGTGCTTATTTCTGAAATAGGACATCATTACCCTGTTACAGCTCAACTGCGTTTCTACTGTACCAACAACATGGCTGAGTATGAAACATGCATTTTGGGTTTGCGATTAGCGGCAGACATGGATGTCTAGGACGTCTTGGTCTTGGGGGACTCGGACCTCCTGGTGCATCAAATTCAGGGTGAATGGGAAACACGGGATTTGAAGCTCATACCATATCGACAATGTTTTCACGATCTGAGCAAATGATTTCGATCAGTGGAGTTCAGACACATCCCAAGAGTTCACAATGAGGTTGCTGATGCATTGGCCACTTTAGCATCAATGTTGCATCACCCAAACAAAATTCATGTTGACCCGTTACACATCCAGGTTCGTGATCAGCATGCGTATTGCAACATGATAGAGGAAGAAGTGGAAGGCGAGCCATGGTTTTATGACGTCAAAGAGTACCTCAGGATGGGGATATACCCGGATCAGGCCACCGGAGATAAAAAAAGAGCCATTTGGCGATTATCAAATAGTTTCTTCCTCAGTGGAGGAGTGTTGTACAAAAGAACCCCAGATTTAGGATTGTTGAGATGTATAGACACTAGTCAAGCCACGACGGTTATGACTGAGGTACATGCTGGAGTTTGTGGGGCCCATATGAGCGGATATGTATTGGCGAAGAAGATTCTTCGAGCAGGGTATTATTGGCTCACTATGGAGCATGATTGTATCAATTTCGTGCGGAAATGCCATTAGTGTCAGATATACGGAGATCTGATTCATTCTCCACCAACGAAATTGCACACAATGTCAGCACCATGCCCATTTGTGGCATGGGGCATGGATGTCATTGGGCCTATTGAGCCGGCAGCTTCGAACGGTCACAGGTTCATTCTGGTAGCCATCGACTATTTTACTAAGTGGGTTGAAGCCAAAACTCTCAAGTCAGTAACCAAGAAGGCAGTAGTGGATTTTGCCCATTCCCATATCATCTGTAGATTTGGGATCCCGAAAGTGATAATCACGGACAATGGTGCTAATCTTAACAGCAATTTGATGAGAGAAGTATGTGAACAGTTTAAGATTACACACCGTAATTCCACACCTTATCGTCCCAAGGCAAATGGAGCTGTTGAAGCGGCCAACAAGAACATCAAGAAGATACTGAGAAAGATGGTAGAAGGATCCAGGCAATGGCATGAAAAATTACCATTTGCATTGTTGGGTTATCGCACTACCGTTCGGACATCATTAGGTGCAACCCCTTATTTGTTGGTATATGGAACTAAAGCAGTAATACCTACGGAAGTGGAAATTCCATCCCTTCGGATTGTCGCCGAGGCTGAGATTGATGATGATGAGTGGGTCAAAACCCGTTTGGAACAGTTGAGCTTGATTGATGAAAAGAGATTGGTAGCTGTGTGTCATGGCCAATTATATCAAAGGAGAATGGCAAGAGTCTACAACAAGAGGGTGCGCCCCAGAAAATTTGAAGTGGGGCAACAAGTGTTGAAACGAATCCTGCCACACCAAGCAGAAGCAAAGGGCAAGTTCGCCCCAAATTGGCAAGGACCATTCATTGTAACCAGAGTGTTGTCCAATGGTGCTTTATGTTTAACGGATATCGAAGGGAAATGCGTCGACATGACTATCAATTCCGACGCAGTTAAAAGATATTATGTATGATTCCTTTTGATTGTAATTATTGTTTGTTAGTGCTTGGCATTTATCGGAGAATGAAAGGACGGAGGCAATTCTTTCTTCTATCCAAACACTTTATCCTTTGCTTCCCCTTTTGAGCCTTATTTATTCTTTCATATCCCTCTTTTGGAATCAACAATTGAAAAATAGAGAAAAAATGATAATAAAACAAAAGAAAGGTTACATGAAAAAAGGTCAGGAGTTGGGAACTACGTTTGACCTGATTCCTCAAAGAAGGATACGTAGGCGCCTCACGGCTCGATCATAGTGGTCTAAAAAAAAATCCCCAAGCAAGAAAACTGGGGGCAGAAGTTTATGTTTGTAATTTTGGAAAGAAAGTTTGATTCCGAGAGTTGTAATGTTTCACCCATCAAAGTTATTTTTGAATTTTTGATAGCTTTTTCTTTTAGCCATACACAAAAAACCATATTGATGTCCAAAAAAGACCTCCCGATCAGTATTTGAGAAGTGCCAAGTTCATGCACGTAGAACTCGGGAACAACACTCTGATCCACAGCAGAGAAGAGGATCATAAACTGGAAATGAACTGATAGCCGAAAGAATCCCCAACAAGGAGCGTCATATCGACAAATGCTCCAGTCCCCAACTGAAAAATAAAATAAAATGAGAGAGTCTTATTGGTGAAAACCTTCACAGGCACCATGAGGCGATAGGAGTTGAGAGAAATGAGAGAGTCTTATTAGTGAAAACCCCTCGAAGGGCACTATGAGGCGACGAGGCGAGATTGGCGGAAAAGGTCCACATTTGGCAAAAGTTGAGTATTTATTTATCCCCAACGAGATGAGGCCATCCGAAAGATTGATTGATACAAATAGACTGGTTTGATCGATCCGGAATGCATGACATGATCGTTGGGATTGGTTATATCATTCAGATAAGTTCTTTCCTTTTCTTTTTCCCCAGCGTCTGCTCAGAAAGACTTCTTTTCTATCTTTAAAATTATCACTCTTTCATTTCTTAATTTAAAAGATTTTATTTCCCCAGCCGTTTATCTTTGAAAAGGATTTCAGAGTTTACTACCAATTGACAAAATGGTGAAAGGCGAAATGCGAAAAGGACAAGCCAAAGATAAGGCGACAAAGCGAAAGGAAGTTTGTCGCAAGACCAAATGATGAATGGGTCTAGATCCCAAGAGGCCCAAATTTCCAAGGGAAGTTATGGATCAAATTCCAAGATGGTCGGACGACACAGAGCGTGAAAGGAAGAGAAACGACAACCATCCCCGGCGGGAATATCAGCCCCAACAATCAATATTCTCCCCAACAAGCTTTATAGCAATGCAAGGAAAAGAAAAGGGAAAAGCCATCCTCAGCAGAAATGGCACGACCACTCGCCCCATTTTAAACTAATAAATTTTTCTTTGATTTGAAACAGGGAAAGGAAATATTATTGACCGCAGGGAGACAGGGTCACAGAGAGGATCATCAAACTGGGGCAGAAAATTTTCTCTCATTACGAAAATTTTCTTAAAATCAGATAGTCATTTGGGAAAGAGAAAAAATAACACAAGTGTTGAAGAAAAAAAATCCCCAACAGTATACGAGAAGAGAGATACAAGTTTTAAGAAAAAAGCAATCTTGGAAGAAGCAAGATAATCAATATCATCCCCAATATTGTTAAAAGGAGAAAGATAATTCCCCAGCAGTGTTATTCCCGGCAGGTTTCAGGGAAGTGAAAGCACTAGCTTTAAAGGAAATAGTCTTTAAGGAAGAAAAATGACACACTGATGAAATAAAATAGCGGTGTTATCCCCAACAATTTTCAGAGGAATAAAACACCAATTTTGAAGGAAGCAGTTGAAGAAGTCAGGAGCCCGCCTGTAGAACGGAGGTCGTTATATTTAAGTTGAAGAAGTCAGGAGCCCGCCTGGAGAATGGAGGCTCAATTATTTTGAGAAAGTTGGAGAAGTCAGGAGTCCGCCTGGAGAATGGAGGCTGAATTATTTTCAAAGTTGGAGAAGTCAGGAGCCCGCCTGGAGAATGGAGGTGTTGAAATTTTGGGGAAGTTGTTGCAGTTAGGAGCCCGCCTGTAGAACGGAGGTCGTTATATTTAAGTTGAAGAAGTCAGGAGCCCGCCTGGAGAATGGAGGCTGAATTATTTTCAAAGTTGGAAAAGTCAGGAGCCTGCCTGGAGAATGGAGGTGTTAAAATTTTGGGGAAGTTGTTGAAGTCAGGAGCCCGCCTGTAGAACGGAGGTCGTTATATTTAAGTTGAAGAAGTCAGGAGCCCGCCTGGAGAATGGAGGCTGAATTATTTTGAGAAAGTTGGAGAAGTCAGGAGCCCGCCTGGAGAATGGAGGCTGAATAATTTTCAAAGTTGGAAAAGTCAGGAGCCCGCCTGGAGAATGGAGGTGTTAAAATTTTGGGGAAGTTGTTGAAGTCAGGAGTCCGCCTGTAGAACGGAGGTCGTTATATTTAAGTTGAAGAAGTCAGGAGCCCGCCTGGAGAATGGAGGCTTAATTATTTTGAGAAAGTTGGAGAAGTCAGGAGCCCGCCTGGAGAATGGAGGCTGAATTATTTTCAAAGTTGGAAAAGTCAGGAGCCCGCCTGGAGAATGGAAGTGTTAAAATTTTGGGGAAGTTGTTGAAGTCAAGAGCCCTCCTGTAGAATGGAGGTCGTTATATTTAAGTTGAAGAAGTCAGGAGCCCGCCTGGAGAATAGAGGCTGAATTATTTTGAGAAAGTTGGAGAAGTCAGGAGCCCGCCTGGAGAATAGAGGCTAAATTATTTTCAAAGTTGGAGAAGTCAGGAGCCCGCCTGGAGAATGGAGGCTGAATTATTTTCAAAGTTGGAGAAGAAAGGAGCCCGCCTGGAGAATGGAGGTGTTAAAATTTTGAGGAAGTTGTTGAAGTCAGGAGCCCGCCTGCAGAACAGAGGAGTACATTTCAAGATCAAATAGAAGTCAGTAATGAGGGGGAGTACAACAAAGATCCCCAGCATAACAATCTTTAATGTAGGAAGCAGTGTCCCCAGCAGACAGAACGAAATAATAAAACTTATGCTCAAAAAGGCAAAAGGCCAGTGTCATCCCCAGCAGTTTTCAAAAGAAAGGCACCAGAGGGAACACAAGCCGACAAGAAAGCATGGAAACCAGAGAAAGGGAAAGACAGATAAGATTTTGTAATTCTTACTTTAGTATAGCTTCTTATTTTCTTTTAGCACGGTGTAATAAGGAGATCAGTAAGCAGTAGCAACAGCACACATCAGCAGTAATAACCAAGTTATAGTTCCATGGTAGTCCCAGCTACCAAAACTTCCCGAACTATATTGACCTGATTCCTGTTTAGCCCAGGATATGTAGGAAACCTCTAAAGCAAAGGTTCGGTCAAATTTTTATTTTTTTTTTCAAAATAAAAATAAAAAAATGCTTCATACAGAGTACTCGGATGGGCAAAAATCGCTCACTTTATCTTTGCACGAAAACCCTTCGTGTCTTCGGGCAAAGAGGGGCAGCTGTAAGCACGTGATTTTTGCCCTATATGAGAATTACTCCCAAAAAATTCAAAATAAAATGATTTTCCTTGGTGTGCAATTTTGAGAATTTTTGTGACATTTTTGGATAATTATTTGTATTTGTCTGTGCATGTTTATTTGTTAAATTAATAAAAAATACAAAAATATGTCACATTTTGCATGTAGGATTTAATTATACAATTGTTAGTAATTAAGTTTGTTCTACAAAAATTGAAAATTACAAAAAATAGGCATCTTTTGCATTTTTAGCATTTAATGTCCAATTGTACAATTTTATGCTTAATTATTACCTAATTATGTGTTAATTGTTATTGGGAGTTAATTTGCGCTTTTATAACTTAATTTAGTTCTTAATAATAATTTAAGTATTTTTATAATTTAATTTTAGAAAAATAAAGGAAGAAAAGAGGGCAAAAATACAAAGAAAAATCGGATTGGGTCACTTCTTCAATTTCAAGCCACATGCCCAAAAAATAGCCCAACCTTCCCTATGACCCGGTCCATTCCAAACCGGGTCGACCCAGTCCACTACCAACAACCCAACTCTCCCTCTTCATTTTCATTTTTCATTTTTACAAAAAAAAAAACAAAAAACCTAGACTAAACTCATCCGCCCCCCCTCTTTTTCTCTCTTCTCCTTCTTCTCCAAAAGAGCTCAAAGCCCCTCCCATGGCTGCCCCTCTCTCATTCCCTTCATCCCCACGCCACACACGCAACCACGTCGACAACACACACACACACACACACACAACCACGGCGACGTAACACACACACACACCCGCGGCTTCACCAACATGAACGACTCCTCCTTCCTCCTCCTCGCGTCCAGCCGCTGCTGCTGCTGCTCACGCAGCTGCTGCTACGTTTTCTGCTTCATCTTCCTCGTCAACGACCAGCTGCGTCTTCTTCGTCGCGCGGACTGCCATGGCTGCCTCACCTCGCCTCCCAGCTCCTCCGTGCCGTTGCTGCTGCCCGTCTGCTGCACTGCTGCCTGCCGCCGCCGCTGCCTTCGTACTGCTGCTCATGGCAGCTTCGTGCTGCTGCCCGTTGCATCTTCTCCTTCGTATTGCTGCTACTGTTTTGTGCTGCTGCTCCTTCATCTTCGTTTTGTTTCCGCCATGGCTGCCATCGCAGCTTGTCGCTTCGTCATCTTCAAGTTCGTTTATGTCAAAGTTTCGTTGGTTTCGTTTAAAGTTCGTTCGAGTTCGTCGGTGGTCATTTACGGTTAGTTGTTCTAAGTTTATTTTCGTCCGTAATTTATTTGATATTTTCAGATTTGGAATTAGTATAAGTTTGCTTTAAAAATTGTTAGTTTAATTATATTGTTATTAGATTTAAGTTGAAGTTCAATTAATTATTAAATTATTTTTTAGTTTGTTTTATTAATTTTAAGAGGATTTAGTTTTAATATAGAAAAGTGTTAGCTTAAATCATTTGAATTCGTTGTTTGTTGTTAATATAGATTTAATTCGTATTCATTTTTTTTTGAAGTTCGTTTTTAATTCAGTGATTTAATGTGAAGTTATGTTTTGGTTTTTAATTTTTGGATCATGTATCTTTGTTATAATTTTGTTGGATTTAATTTAAAAAGATTAATTGATTATTTGAAGATTAGTGATTTGAATATGTTTATTTATTTTGTTTAAGTTTAATTCGAAGTTGAATAAAGCTTGTTTGTTATTGTTGTTGAATCTTTTCATTTATGTTCATACTTTGTTTGATTGATCTTGAATCCGAAATTAGTATAGTTTGATCTTCTTGTTTGTTGATTATCATTTTTGATTATTTCTTCAGTTTGCTTCATGATTTTGTTTAGTTTTAATATAGGAATTGTTGGTTGTAAAGTTGTTAGATTTTAAGTTCAAATGATTATTGAATTTAGAAATCTGAATATATTTGTTTGTTGTTGTTGTTGTTGAATCTGAAAGTAGGTTTGTTTGTTGTTAAAGATGTTGTTCAATCAAGATAATTTTAGTTGTTTCTTTGTTGTTCATCATTTAGTTTGAATTTGTTGTTGAACATTATTAGAAATTGATCATATTGGCTATATTTTGGTTAAGATTGATTAGGTGAATTGGTTATAGTTGATGGGGTAGTTTGGTAATTTGCAGTACGTTCAGGGGTAAAATGGTTATTGCAATAAGGTCGGAGGGGTAGTTTGGGAATTGAACATTTTGAATAATTCTTTATGTTAAGCATGGGGGACAAAAGGTAATGAGGTGTATGTGATATAATTGTTTATATAATGGGGGACAAGACATAATGTAGTGGAGGGGAATATGGTAATTGTTTATGATAAGCATGTGGGACAAGATGTAATGGGGTGAGGTTGATATATTTGTTTAATTTAGTGGGATTAAAATGGGGATGAGTGGGAAGATAATGGGTTTGGTAGGAGAAAATGGTTGTTTTATTAATTAATTAAAGGGTTTGGGATGTGATATATATAGAAGGCTTGATCAGATTTTAGGAGAGAAACAGATAGAGAAAGAGAGAGAAAAAAAAGCTGAATATTTAAGAGAGAAAGAAAAAATCCGAAAAATATTAAAACTTTCAAGAAAGAAAAAGAAAAGAAAAAAATACAAATAAAAAGAGTTGGAAATTAGAAGAGAGAGTAGTACACACCTGATAAATATTCTGATATACGGGTTTAGAAATTAAGGGTTAAACATTAATTAGCCTTTCAAATCTGAAAATTCCCTTGGTTTCTGTCCGTTGTTTGTTGACAGTGTTTCTGGATTTTATTTTGATTTTCAAATCTGTCACTGAGATTTCTGTTGACTGGATTGCTGGTTATTATTGTTGTTGTTGTGTTACGTACTACGTGGCTGACTTTCTTCTTCTTATATTGGCAATACCAGGTACACAACTGTAATTTTGGCCTTTTGTAAGCTGAAATGAAGAATGGAAGTTTAAATTTTTAATTTAGTTTTTTTATTAATTGCATTTAGGTTATTTCATGTATTATTATTCTGTAAATCACCGTCGTTTGGCATAATTAGGCATATTGTAGTGATGTATTAAATAGTGCTTTGCTTCAACCTGATTATTAGGTAGTATATATTTAAGCATGTTCATTACTAATTAAACTGTCAAATAATAAAAATAGAAGAAAATAATGTAAAAATGGCTTTATTAAATCAGTTTGGCAAAATTGATTAAATTCCTTATTCATAAGGGTTTTAGTATCGCCAACGTTAAGTTAATCGGAATCATGTAGCTGAATTCAGTTAAAACATGAATTAATTTTGCGAATCAAGTATTAGGACATGATTTGAATTAAAACAAGGTTAGTTAAGGTTAAATTATTTAATTTTTAGAAATACGGTTTAGTAATCAAGATTATTTCTAATTTTCAGTATTTGTAAATAATTAATTTCAATAGCTCAAGTCATCTAACAATATGATTTTAATTGACTATGGGATAATTAGTTTTTTTTTAAAAAAAAATTATTTGACAATTCCATGCTGTATTTATAATTATAATTTTAGTAATATTACTTTCCGTTAATATTTGTTTTAAACTAGTATTTAATATGTTATTTTTAAGTATGTAGAGATTGATTTTATATTAGTAATAATAAAAAGTAGTCATTAAAAGATATTCATAAAATAAGGGAGGATTTCGCTAAAAATAAATAAATAAAAATAATACAAAAATTTGCGGGATACTCCAATCTTATTTATTTTTTTTAAAAAAAAATATTTAGATTCCGGGATGGGCCATTTAGTAAATTTCACAGTCCTACCTAATAGTTTAATAACGCGTAGTATTTTTGGCGCATATTTAATATAGTTATTTTCTTAAATACGGGTGTGCATTTATGTAACCCAAATCCTGATCTTGACGAAGTCAAAAATGCGTCAACAAATCACGTGTGCATTGATGTGACGTGGTTGGAGATGTATTTCCATGATGTTGCAATTCTTGAAAAAATATATAAATAATGACGAAAGCGGTTAAAAGTTAAAACTTGCACATTAGCTCATAATTGTATAAAATCAGATAAACAAGCCGAATATGACAGTTGAGCGACCGTGCTAGAACCACGGAACTCGGGAATGCCTAACACCTTCTCCCGGGTTAACAGAATTCCTTATCCGGATTTCTGGTTCGCGGACTGTAATACAGAGTCATTCTTTTCCTCGATTCGGGATTAAATTGGTGACTTGGGACACCCTAAATCTCCCAAGTGGCGACTCTGAAATAAATAAACAAATCCCGTTTCGATTGTCCTTTAACTGGAAAAAACTCCCTTGTACCCTCGCGGTGCCGGAAAAAGGAGGTGTGACACTCCTAACTGGCTAGTCTCACTCTATTGTGCTGTAAAAATATTCACAACTTTCCCCTAACCTACAACCTTAATGCTCGACCTCCATAATCCCATGTCAAGGGCCATGTCCTCAGTAATCCTAAGTCGCGCCATGTCATGTCTGATCACCTCTCCCCAATACTTCTTAGGTCGTCCTCTACCTCTCCGCGTGCCAACCACAGCCAGTCGCTCACACCTCCTCACCGGTGCATCAGTGCTCCTCCTCTGAATGTGCCCGAACCATCTGAGTCTTACTTCCCGCATCTTGTCCTCCATGGGGGCAGTAAGATGCGTTTGAAATACCAAATAAAATATCATTTATACTTATAAAAAATTATTTATGGGCATATATTTATTATATTAACTTTTAAATTTTGATAATTACTTCATTTTAATTTAATTTAAACGTGTAATTACACTTGTGCAACCAAATAATACACTTGTAATTATATTGTAATTATATTGTAATTACGTTATAACAAACAAACAGGTCGTCGTAATTACTAGGCTGTGTAATTACTACCCTAGTGATTACCATATTTAGCTTATAGATTAATCTTACTTTCAGTATGATATGCATCATATTGCCTTCCTTCAACAACACTTGAAGTATGGAAAATGCATGACCAAACATATATTCAATCTTTAATCAGAAGTCTCGATTTTGAATTCTAAAAATAGAGAAATCTTTGTTTGAAATACATATTAGATGATTATACAAAAACTAAAAAATATAAGGAAAAAATGATCAAAGTGTTATAAAAGTAATTCAGAAAATATAATTTCCTTTTGATCCTTTCATCACTTTTCTTTCATCTTTACCATTCACTTTCCCCTTCCTTCCCCTCTCTTTTCCATTTGGGCAAAATAAGTTGAAGAAGAAGCTAGAAGTTGGAAAAAAAGTTAAAAGTTTTGTGAATTAAAATTATTAGTTCACTTGAAATACTATTAAACAAGTTTTTCAATATCAATTAAAATAATGAACAAAATATTGGTAAACCCGACCAAAAAAAACAAAAAAACAAAAGAAAGTTTTGTCTTATAATTTTCCATTCAGAATGGAATATTACAGATTTCCCATGGCCTGCCTCTAAGCTTCTTGCGAGTAATCAATGAATCCAAGACCCAAACTCAGATCACCGCCACTACCCTCTCCATCTTCTCCGCCCTCTCCCAAACCCCTAACCCCAAATCTCAACAACAAAATGCCCCCTAGAAAATTAAATCTCAAACCCACTACTCTTACACTTGCCACCACTTTGTTCTCTATCTTAGCTTTATATGTTTTCTTCAACACCTTCATATTCCCTAACCCACCAAACAATTCCACTACAAGAAACTCTTTATTTGGTTTCAGAGAAAAAAATACCCACAATTTCCCACCGGTGAAAGTATATATGTATGATCTGCCTCGGAAGTTTACATATGGGGTTATTGAGAGCTATGCATTAGCAAGGGGAGGTGAGAAACAGCGTGATGATTCTTTGCTTAAGTATCCAGGGAATCAGCATTCTGCTGAGTGGTACTTGTTTTCCGACCTGAACCGGCCGAGTCGAGAACGGGGTGACTCGGCCGTGACTCGGGTTATGGACCCTGAGAAAGCTGACCTTTTTTACGTGCCTTTCTTCTCATCGTTGAGTCTCGTGGCGAATCCGATTCGACCCGGTACAGTTGTTGCACCCGGGGATAGGCCTGTATATAGTGATGAGGAAATGCAGGTGGGAATTCACTGCTATTTGCTGTGGAAGCTTTTGTTTTCAATTGGGGTTAATGTGATTACATTTGTTGAACTCTTTTGTAATTTTTTCAGATTTTCTTGCATTGTGGTGTCATCAAGTTAAAAGTTTTGATCTTGTATATCTTTAACTTGTAGTTTGTCAGATGTGAAAATTATCAAAATGTTGTCAATTCTAG
The DNA here is from genome assembly GCF_000393655.2 of Nicotiana sylvestris. Lineage (NCBI taxonomy): Eukaryota > Viridiplantae > Streptophyta > Magnoliopsida > Solanales > Solanaceae > Nicotiana > Nicotiana sylvestris. The sequence goes on from NC_091058.1 coordinate 65,041,719, forward strand.
CAATCAGGGTCAGCATGCTAGCATTTCTTTTGAGTTCAATGCAGCTTACTTGGTCCCTTCTATGCCTATTTGTTTGTTTCATAATTCGGGCTTCTGGAATGGCCTTGTTTTGTGTTTTCCAGTTAAAGTTTTCATCTTTTTTTGTCATTAATTGTGTTTTTAGTCCATACTCGTTAATTTAGCTACTTTAGCTATAATCAGTACAATGTGTTTTAAATGATCTATCCTGGTTGAGCTTCTAACATGTCCATTTTGGGTAACATAGATTAATGCACCCTGATCTGTTTGTTGCAAATGTCTTGTTGAGAATTATGGTTTTCAACCCTCAAGGTGGTGGCCCGCTTAAGAGCTGGTGTGACAACCTTGCAAACCAAGGATGGAGAAGACCACATGAATTCTTTCTATCTGGCTAAACTTGGTGGGTATAATTATTCACCTATGTTGGCTGGTACTCAATGTATTAGCCGGGGAGTGCACAAGTTGGGTTGGACTACATTGTAATCAGTAAAAACAAAAAAAAAACAAAAAAAGGAGAGAATTCTGGTCTCCTCGTGCTTCTTAAATCCAGAAATGCATTTGTTACTGTTTATCTGGTTCTGAATTTAATTCCTGCGTAAAAATGGCATATGATTGCATAGTGCTTATGTTTCAGGAATCTTTAATTGAATGGTTGGAGCAGCAGGAGTATTGGAAAAGCAACAACGGCTGGGATCATGTATTTATATGCCAGGATCCTAATGCTTTATACAAGGTTGTGGATAGGGTGAAGAATGGGGTACTGTTAGTTTCTGATTTTGGAAGATTGGCTCGTAATCAAGCATCACTTGTTAAGGATGTCATCTTGCCGTACTCACATCGGATCAATACATATACGGGGGATATTGGCGTTGAAAATCGGAATTCCTTGCTCTTCTTCATGGGCAATCGATATAGAAAGGAGGTAATTGATTGAAATTTTTTCTTTATTCATATTTGATTATCTAGCGTTCGCTATGAATAAACACTTTTAACTGATTAACTGTCATCCATCCAACATCACTTGAAGGAACTAAGGTATCCTGCATTTTTTTGATAACTAAGATATCCTGCATGTCCTTGTGTCGAGTTACTTAAGACGGGAACAGATTCAGAATTTCATTCTTTTTCTCAACAGCAAGGTGGTGCTGAGAAATGTGCCTTTATCGAAGTTTTCCTTCTTTAAACTTGTAAGGAATTGATAGAACCTAGGAGTGTGTCTATATCATTTATATACTCCAACCTACACCAAAAGCTAGTAAAATTATGCAGTTTTACCTAACACTAAGATTCTCTTTCTCTATGAATAAAATCAACCAAGTGCTAGTTGGGATGTTCTTCCATAAATTCACCGAATAGTATGCTATGCTAACCTGTCTTGATGGAGTGCCTTAAAATCTTTTTTATAGGTTAGAAGTATTTCCACCTCCTACATGCCAATCCCCCCCCCCCCCCAAAAAAAAAAATGGGGAACTCTGGGAAAGAAAGGATTTTGTGATTTTACACAGCCAACAAGGCAATGATGAAATCACTGCACACAGTTTAGACTTTAGGACATAGGGTTCTTAATCTGATGTAGTGATGGCTGAACGACATTGGTCTAGTGGTACGAGTGCAACACGTGATGTGTGGGTTAGGCGCACGTCGTGGTTTCGAACCCTACCATAGGGCCTGATATTTAATTGGAGAAACAAGTCAATTATCCACCGAGTTTTGAACCGTGCTCCAGGAACTAGGAGATTTTTCGGCTATAAAAAAACGTGTGTATGTGCTCAAGTTCCCTTAGCTAATACTAGTGAAGAGCATATCGAAGGGCCAACCCATTAATGAATGGTCAATGGAATCTGAGGTCAATGGATGTGTTGAGCTTGTGTGCAGTCTTAATTTTTAAATTCTTACTGTCTGCTCTAAACAAAATTTTCTTTACCTCATTTTGTTTTCCTTTTTTATAGCATAACTGTTTTCTTTGCCTCTTTTATTGGCTTTGTTCAGTAAATCTTTTCTCAGAGATTCAAACCGATGGAAGAGATTTATTAGATTCCCATATTGGTTGATGGTATGGATTGCTGTCTCCTTATTTGATCTTCGGCAATTCTCACCTCATGAGCTAGCTTTTTGGGTTGACTTTGGCCTAACGTCTACTTTCTTTATCCCTATTTTTTGGTCTACTCCATTTTGGGCTCCATCTTATGTTTTCCACTCTCCAAATGTCTAGGCATGTGCATACGAGAGGGAGGGGGTGTTAGAATCTTACATTGATTGAAGGTACTGGCTGATGTCTCCTTATATGGTCTTGGGTAATCCTCATCTAATGAGTGATCTTTAGGGTTGACTTAGGCCTAAGGATTAAGTCTATTTTCTTAACAAGAATAACGTCTTTCCTTAAGACATCTCATTTCCGGAAGTTGATACTACTTAATTTATTCTGTTAGGATACTTTATTTGACGAAACTGGTATCACTGTACTTGTCAGCAAAAAGAAACATTGAAAAATGACAGTGCTCCTGTTTATTGGTATTAACTAGTTTCTGGACACGCACGTTGCGCGTGTACCCCTCAACAAATAATGATTTGTTTTTGAAAACGACATAAATATTGCTAAAATATTTTAGTTACAAAGTAAAAAATTAAGGGGAAAAGCCAAATCCCGGAATTTATGAATGTTAATCTTATTTGGTGAACACGATGAAGGATGAAACCACACCCAACAGAAGTCCTCAAAACATAAGCAGTGGAGGTGATCCATATCATGTGCTCTCTAATTTTTGAACGTACATCTTGGATACGATTTTTGTTCATTCCACTCGTGCCATATTAATCCTTCGTGTCCTCATGTGTATGTTGGCTCAAAAATGTTGAAAATGTCCTTATACATGTTCGACAACATAAAAGAAACACACTTATTGAAATACAATCTTAACATAATAATTCAACAAACATAAACAAAAATATACATATGAATTTTGTTGATAATGAAGAAAGCAATAGGTTAGAAAAGGAGAAATAGAGAGAAAAATGAACACAAGGCCGGGGATGAATGTGAGGTGCTCACATGGTTCTTGGATGGCTGATACATTCTCTTTTAAATAGAAAAGGAGAAAATGTATGTACATGTTGGGAGTGTAAATTTTAGAATCCCACACAAGGCAATAGTGGTTCGTAATGCTTAGATAATTTAAATTGAATGCAAAAAGTAAGCGCTATCATCTAGATGATTTAACTAAAATTACATGCATGTGTCACACCTCCTTTTTACCCGCGCCCCCGCAAAGGACGCAGAATGGAGTTTTTCCAATTAAGGGACAATCGAAACGGTATTTGTTTATTTATTTCAGAGTCGCCACTTGGGAGATTTAGGGTATCCCAAGTCACCAATTTAATCCCGAATCAAGGAAAAGAATGACTCTGTATTACAGTTCGCGAACCAGAAATCCGGATAAGGAATTCTATTAACCCGGGAGAAGGTGTTAGGCATTTCCGAGTTCCGTGGTTCTAGCACGGTCGCTCAACTGTCATATTCGGCTTGTTTATCTGATTTTAATAATTATGCACTTGGTGCAAGTTATGACTCTTTTTCCCCTCTTTTTTTTTCCAGAAATTTCTCTCCTTTTTCTTTTTATTTCATTTTAATTACTGATTCCAAAAGAGGGATATGAAAGAATAAATAAGGCTAAAAAAGGGAAGCAAAGGATAAAGTGTTTGGATAGAAGAAAGAATTGCCTCCGTCACTTCATTCTCCGATAAATGCCAACCACAAACAAACATCAATTACAATCAAAAGAAATCATACATAATATCTCTTAACTGCGTCAGAATTGATAGCTATGTCGGCGCATTTCCCGTCGATATCTGTTAAACATAAAGCGCCATTGGACAACACTCGGGTTATAATGAACGGTCCTTGCCAATTCGGGGCGAGCTTGCCTTTTGCTTCGGCCTGATGGGGCAGGATTCGTTTCAACACCTGCTGCCCCACCTCAAATTTTCTGGGGCGCACCTTCTTGTTGTAGTCTCTCGCCATTCTCTTTTGATATAATTGGCCATGACACACAGCTGCCAATCTCTTTTCATCAATTAGGTTCAACTGCTCCAACCGGGCTTTGACCCACTCGTCATCATCAATCTCAGCCTCAGCGACAATCCGAAGGGATGGAATTTCAACTTCCGCCGGTATTACTGCTTCAGTTCCATATACCAACAAATAAGGGGTTGCACCTACTGAAGTCCGGACAGTGGTGCGATATCCCAACAATGCAAATGGTAATTTCTCATGCCATTGTCTGGACCCTTCTACCATCTTCCTTAGTATCTTCTTGATGTTCTTGTTGGCTGCCTCAACTGCTCCATTCGCCTTGGGACGATATGGGGTGGAATTGCGGTGTGCAATCTTAAACTGTTGACATACCTCTTTCATCAAATTGCTGTTAAGATTAGCACCATTATCCGTGATGATCACTTTTGGGATCCCAAATCTACAGATGATATGGGAGTGAACAAAATCCACCACTGCTTTCTTGGTTACCGACTTGAAAGTTTTAGCTTCAACCCACTTAGTAAAATAGTCGATGGCCACTAGAATGAACCTATGACCGTTGGTAGCTGCCGGCTCAATAGGTCCAATGACATCCATGCCCCAGGCAACAAATGACCATGGCGCTGACATTGTATGCAATTCTGTCGGCGGAGAATGAATCAAATCTCCGTGTATCTGACATTGATGGCATTTTCGCACGAAACTGATACAATCACGCTCCATAATGAGCCAATAGTACCCTGCTCGAAGAATCTTCTTTGCCAATACATATCCGCTCATATGTGGCCCACAAACTCCAGCATGTACCTCTGTCATAACTGTCGTGGCTTGACTGACATCTATACATCTCAGCAATCCCAAATCTGGGGTTCTTTTGTACAACACTCCTCCACTGAGGAAGAATCCATTTGACAATCGCCGAATGACTCTTTTTTGATCTCCGGTGGCCTGCTCCGGGTATATCCCCATCTTGAGGTACTCCTTGACGTCATAAAACCATGGCTCGCCATCCACTTCTTCCTCTACCATGTTGCAATAAGCATGTTGATCACGAACCTGGATGTACAATGGGTCAACATGAATTTTGTCTGGGTGGTGCAACATTGATGCTAAAGTGGCCAATGCATCAGCAACCTCATTGTGCACTCTCGGGATGTGTCTGAACTCCACTGATCGAAATCGCTTGCTCAGATCGTGCAAACATTGTCGATATGGTATGTGTTTCAAATCCCGTGTTTCCCATTCACCCTGAATCTGATGCACCAGGAGGTTCGAGTCTCCCAAGACCAAAACATCCTGGACATCCATGTCTGCAGCTAGTCGCAGACCCAAAATGCATGCCTCATACTCAGCCATGTTGTTGGTACAATAGAAACGCAGCTGAGCTGTAACAGGATAATGACGTCCTGTTTCAGAAATAAGTACCGCTCCTATTCCGACTCCTTTCGCGTTTGCGGCTCCATCAAAGAAAAGCTTCCAACCTGGTTCCTCAGGTAATTCCAACTCATCTATATGCATTACTTCCTCGTCAGGAAAATACGTCCTCAACGGCTCGTATTCTTCATCAACAGGATTCTCAGCCAAGTGATCGGCTAGTGCTTGGGCTTTCATGGCCGTCCTCGTCACATAGACAATGTCAAACTCCGTGAGTAATATTTGCCATTTTGCCAACCTCCCTGTGGGCATAGGCTTTTGGAAAATATACTTTAATGGATACAAGCGGGAAATGAGATAAGTAGTATATGAGGACAAATAATGCTTCAATTTCTGGGCCACCCAAGTTAGGGCGCAACATGTCTTCTCGAGTTGAGTGTACTTGACCTCATATACTGTAAACTTCTTGCTGAGATAATAGATGGCTTGCTCCTTCCTTCCTGTAATGTCGTGTTGCCCCAACACGCAGCCAAACGAATTCTCCAGGACCGTTAGATAAAGGATTAACAGTCTCCTTCACTTCATTTTGCTTCACGAAAACTACTCCAAAAGAAATCAAAAATAAAACAAAATTCTCTTGGTGTACAATTTTTAGGATTTGCGTGACATTTTTGGATAATTATTTGTGTTTTTGTCCGTAAATGTTTACCTTGTTGTAGTTAATTGAAAAATACAAAAAAAATAAATAATACATATTGCATGCATATTTAGGATTTAATTATGCATTTAGGAATTAATTAAACCATTAATTGGCTCTAAAAGGAAAATCAGAGTCAACTACCAGGACTCCCTCCAAGTAGGAAGAGGAGTAGCTGTCCAATTGTTGACATTGGCCCTAGGCCCCACAAACTGTATGTCTGCCTTACTGGAACCCTCTCCAGCTTCTATCAATGTTGACATCTGCGAACATTCTTTCAAAGCCCTCATTTAAATCTCCATCTGGCCCGATCAATGGTCCAAGAATTTCCGGGACTGGCAACTTTCTGCACCCTGCTTTGACAAATGATCTGGACAGGCGTGGGATTGGCTTAGGAAGGACCCAGACTCTTTTCTTCAACTTGCGGGCCCGCTTTACATCCGCTGCGGTAGGCTTGAATCCCAACCCAAAAGTATCCAGGTTCTTGGGCAAAGAAACTGGCTGGACCATTCCCTGCAGATCAATCCCCAGACCCTTTCCTGGTACAAACCCGCTGTTCAACATCTCTGAGGCTATCATGAAGGTTGTAGCTGTGATTCTGGGAAGTGGAAGGCCCCCACCCTCAGGAATTTTGTCTACTGAGATTGTGTCAAAAACTTGATAAACCCATGGGCCTTTGTCATCGTCGGTTTCTATGAAGGGTACAATAGCATCACTGACGGCATGTGTGCCGTCATCCCCGTGTACCACAATCTCTTGTCTATCCCATTCAAATTTGACCATTTGATGCAATGTAGAAGGCACTGCTTTAGCTGCGTGGATCCAGGGTCGTCCCAACAAAAGATTGTACGACACTGCCACGTCTATCACTTGAAATTCCATGGTGAACTCGACTGGACCAATGGTTAATTCCAGTACGATATCACCCACTGTGTCAGTACCGCCCCCATCAAAACCTCGGACGCAGACGCTGTTCTTGTGGATCCTATCATCAGCAACCTTTAGTTTGTTCAGAGTGGCCAAAGGACAGATATTGGCACTTGATCCATTATCAATTAGTACTCGAGTGACCACCGAGTCTTCGCATTTTACCGTCAAGTAGAGTGCCTTGTTGTGTTCTGTACCCTCTACCGGTAACTCATCGTCAGAGAATGTCACTCGGTTTACTTCGAAGATCTTGTGCACTATTTTCTCCAAATGGTTCACTGAGAGCTTGTCCGGGACATGGGCTTCGTTCAGAATCTTCATTAAGTGCCTGACAATGATCGTTTGAATGGATCAACAAGGATAGCAATGAAATCTGGGTTGGGGTCTTTTTCAACTGCTCTATAATTGAGTAGTCCTGGGCCTTCATCTTCTTCAAAAACTCTTCTGCTTCTTCCTCCGTTACTGGCTACTTTATTGTTACAAGATTGGTCCTTCTCAATTCTGCGGGAACAAAACACCTTCCCGAACGAGTTAACCCCTGAGCCTCGTATACCTCTTCCACAACCTCCTTTCCCTTATGCATCACTGTCACTTGACTGTAGCTCCATGACACAGCTTTCTCACTTGTTATCGGCAACTGCATGACTAGCCTGATAACAACTGGTTCTACGTGGACCCCTTTTACCACCAACACTGGTGTGCTTGATACTCCCTGCAGCACTGCCTTGGCTGTCTCTGGCTTCTTCGCAGCAACAGACGAACCTTTCCCCATTACCACAAATGGCTTGTCATCTGCTTTTCCCAATTGTACCACTGCCTTTTCACTGGTCGAATTTTCGTTCGGACTGGCACGAATCATCATTACCGTTTGTGAGGGTGTTTTAAGTTTCCCTCCTTCGTGCACTAGTTCGATCATGTGGGCCTCATGGTGCACTGGTAACGGGTTTTCATTGATGTTGGGTGCCTCTGGTGCCTGAACCTCGATCCTATTTGTGTCAATAAGATCTTGTATGACAGTCTTCAACTTCCAACACTTCTCAGTATCATGCCCGGGAGCCCCTGAACAATATTCACAGCTTACTGAATGGTCCAGATTTTTGGGAAGGGGATTTGGCAATTTGGGTTCAACAGGACTTAATAAGACTATCTGCCTCAACTTGTGAAACAGAGTAGTATAGGTTTTTCCCAACGGAGTGAATGTTCTCGGCTTTTGCATCCTTTTTCTGAAAGCCTGATTTCCGCGGAAGCTTGGCCCTGAAGGATTCCCGTAGGCCCTTGGTGGTGGATATGTGTTTTGTGGAGGTGGATATGTATGTTGGGGAGCCGGCGCACGCCATTGCGGGCGAGCCGGAGGCTGGGTGTAAGTTTGGGCGTGATGGACGGAGAAATGTGGCTCTTGCGGTGGATAATAGGGTTGTGGAGGATTGTATGGATTGTGTGGATAGTTTGGGTAATGGGGTCTGGTTTGATAGCGAGGGGCTGGACCTCTTGATCTGGACCAAGTACCTGCTTCGACGGTTGCGACCTCCTCTCTCTTCTTTTTCCCGAGCGCACCTCCCGTGCCGCTTTGGATAGCTTGAGTTGTGGCCTTGATCGCCGAATAACTCATTATCTTGTTGGACCTGAGTCCCTCTTCAACCATGCCGGCCATTTTTACTACTTCATTGAAAGATTTACCAACTGACGTCACCAGGTGACCAAAGTAAGTTGGCTCCAAAATTTGTAAGAAGTAATCCACCATTTCACCTTCCCTCATTGGCGGATCGACTCTTGCCGCTTGTTCTCTCCAACGGAATCTGAATTCCCTGAAGCTCTTTCCAGGCTTTTTCTCTAGTTTTAACAGTGTGAGACGGTCGGGGACGATCTCGAGGTTATACTGGAAATGACCTGCAAACGTTTGTGCTAGATCGTCCCAGGTATACCACCTGCTAGGATCCTGCCTTGTGTACCATTCTAATGCGGACCCGCTTAAACTTTGACCGAAATAAGCAATCAGCAGCTCATCCTTTCCACCTGCCCCTCTCATCTTACTACAGAAACCTCGTAGATGCGCCATGGGATCACCATGCCCCTCATATAGATCAAACTTTTGCATCTTAAAACCTGCCGACAATTGAACATCGGGGAAGGGACACAGATCTTTATAGGACACATTGACTTGGCTGCCCAATCCATGCATATTCCTGAAGGATTGCTCCCGGCTTTTCACTTTACGGAGCACTTCGTCCTGCTCCGGATTCTTAGCTGGCCTCTCAGTTTCTGTCGGGAGCGGAAGGTGAGGGGTGTAAATGTATGGCTCGGGTGGTTTAAAGGTGAGTTCAGGAGGATAGGACTGGTTGTCGTGAACCTAAAACACCGGTTCCTCGGGTGATTTTTGCAATGTGGCGGGTGGAGGTGCCACGAAAACAGGAACAGCTGGTGGAGGAGGGTTTTGTTTGGGTGGTGAGGCTTGGGGATTATAGGAAGTTTCCCCTTGGTAGTATTGGGCAATGGGGAAGCTCGTTGAGGACCAGTGGAAGGGTGTTCCGGAGTCCGAGCTGGTGAAAGGGTAGGATTAGGGGGAAGTATTGGTGGTGTTTGTCCCTTAGCCCAGGCTAGGTGCATCCCAGCAATCTCTTGTCTCAACCTGTCCACTTCCTCCTTCATCATTTGCATCTCCGTTTTTTCTTCCTCAACACTTTTGTCCGAACCAGTCATACTTTCCGGAATGGGCCCTTTTGATCTTGTGTGGTAATGGTAATCTGCCAGAACGAGCTAACTGTTTTGAAATCTCTTTCTCTGGTATTAGAACAACAAACTTGTTAGCGTTAGAGTTTAACACACATTGCAATTTCATATTGGGGAATGCAATGTTCCTAGGCAGTTAACCATCTCTAACATGTTTTTGCTTTAACTGCATGCGTCATTCCGGCTTATGTCCTTTCTTTATTCACTTTGCCTTTTCTTTTTAGTGGTGGTCGAATCTTATGTAGATTGCCTACGTATCATGTCCCCGCATGAATCAGACCGGACGTAGTTCTGCCATTAGTAAAAATAAAGACGCAATTTTGCATTTTATTACCAAAATATGTTATTACAAGCTACGCATTTGAAGAAAAACAAACAAGCGAAATACAGACTCCACACTATTAACATTGTTTGATATGAAAAGAGAACAGAGGGGTAGACAACAGACTTTTTTTAAAAACCAAACAAGTGCAGACTTGAACTAGGGATACATTAAAGCCTTGAATTTTGGTGTCCGCGAGGCATCGTTCGGCCTTTCCGCGGGTTTTGGTGCCAGGCCTCTTTGCAAGCCTTTTAATTCCTCCATGATCCGGTGGACATAACCCATGACTGAGGCAAAAAAGGTATCACGGGGCATTTCTTCACATGTTAGGCACTTCGTGGTGATGTAGCGCCCAATCTCATCGATCCTACCCCTGATTCTATCCCTTTCCATACACAGCTGTTCTATTCGTTGATTCTTTAATCCCAATACTTGAGTGTTGTCAACGAGCTGATCCTGGAACCTCTCCATTTGTTCTTCCATTCGGGCTATTGAATCATAGCAGGCTCCCTGTCTGTTTTAGCATCTCGGGCTTGTTTAAAGACCCGATCTCTAAGAGTGGAATTTGTTTCTCTCAATATTGCAATGCTCCCTTCATAATCCCTTCTCACTTGCCATAGGTGCTTTTTCCGTGCTGCTGCACCTTTTGCCCATCTGGCCTGCATTCTTGCTCTGCTAGCCTCGGATCTTTCCAAGTCTTTTTGGCTTTCAATGACCTGATTCCTTAACCCTGCTATCAACCTTTTATCGGACCGGCTTCTCCGTTGGTTGTCGGCATCCATTTTCATCTTCCGGATCTGAGCTTTGAGGATCTCGCTTTCTCTGGCTAGTTTGTTCTTTTCTCATTCGTCGGCAGCAACCTGCACTTTGTTCTCAAATTTCAGATCCTTAATCTGTTGTTTCAGCTTGCCTATTTCTGCCCTGTAGCTCTCTTCTTTACCCAACCAATCCCACTGTTCTTGTGACGCCTGGACGAACTCTTGGAGATGGGGTCTTTTGGCCGGTCTCCCGAACTCGATTTCTTTCCTAAACCAAGCAAGGTATCCCGACGAAACTTCACCCTTGGACCGATCACGTACACATGTATTGGCGGTTAGGTATTGACATTCCCTCCAAATTTGTCGGACGACTGCTTCAGGAAACTGTCCGCTGGGCCCGATCTCGACTACTTGGCCACTAAGATCTTCATCTTTCGGAACTATTTGGCATCTCCCCAGCTGTCTCAAGACTCGATACGGGGCGTAGGGTTGAATACTACGGAGTCCCATCAAAAGGAAATGGGGTCCCGTGGCGGGCATATATATGATTTCATTCGTAGGCAACCATCCAAATGTCCATCCTATTCGGCCCGTAGTAATAGAACGGAGTCGGGCTATCCATTCCGTGACCCCCTCTGGTAAGCTGATCCCGTCAACTCTTGTGGAAAATTCCTCTATGCATTTTTTCTCTGTCGATCCATAACTCATAAATTGAGGACGACGACATAGGTGTTCGATCATCCACATCTTCAGCAACACATTGCACCCCTCAAAGAAATTTCCCCCGGCTTTGCAAGCTGTGAGAGCGCGGAAGATTTCAGCTACTATCATGGGTACGAGGGTGCTGTTGGCCTGAGTGAGTAAAGTGCTGACAACCCCGGACACTCGTATGTCAATGTTCCCGTCTTTTCTAGGAAACACCAGGAGTCCCAGAAAGGCTATCATGAACGCAACACACCTATGTTCTTCCTACTTTAGGCGGAAAACAAAATCTATAGCAAAGGAAACATTGGACAGCTACTCCTCTTCCTACTTGGAGGGAGTCCTGGTAGTTGACTCTGATTTTCCTTTTAGAGCCAATTAATGGTTTAATTAATTCCTAAATGCATAATTAAATCCTAAATATGCATGCAATATGTATTATTTTTTTTGTATTTTTCAATTAACTACAACAAGGTAAACATTTACGGACAAAAACACAAATAATTATCCAAAAATGTCACGCAAATCCTAAAAATTGTACACCAAGAGAATTTTGTTTTATTTTTGATTTCTTTTGGAGTAGTTTTCGTGAAGCAAAAATCACGTGCTCACAGCATGTTACAAAATTTTGAAGACAGAAAGCTTAATATATACATGGATCAAACTCATTTTAAAAGCGTTAAAAATTACATAGAATAACTTCAATTAGTGTCCAGTCACTAACCTTTCAAAAAGGAAATGTATAGGCTGAAGATGAAATCAAAGACATTCAAAATAGCAGCCATTAATTAAAATATTTTACCTGGTCGTTTTAGAGTTAAAATAATGAACTATATTTGTAGTTGTTAAGCATAATCGTAAGTGAAAATGCAAGTAACCTAGTCTTTTAGGAAGCTTAGAAGGGCCATCGAACACCACAATTAATTTAAGAATAAAATAATAGTAGCAAATTACCTCTGTCATTAGAACGTAATTGGTGAAATCATAGCTTGAACCAGTCAACCACTCCTGATCACACTAACAATTTGTACTTATTGAGTAATTATTTCCCCAAAATGCTACAAAACTAAAAGAAATCATGAAAATCTCGAACCAAATGATATCAGTTGATACAGAGCTTAGGAGAAACAATCATAAAACCAGGTTTCATTGCACTAACCATCTGTCTTTTAAGTTTACACAAACCTGCAAGAGAATGTTAAAGAAATCATAAGAATGTTGAACTAAATGATTCAATTGATATATATAGACCCATAAGATGAAGAATAAGAGAGTCCAATCTCTTTGTGAGGTAGGCAATTGAGGAAGCCATCCTCTGTATTTTCTAACTCTATGAACTCATCTAATTCGATATTAAAGAAAGCGAAGCTGTAGTCTAGAGGACAAAATATGCTAATTAGATGTCAGACTTAGACATTCAACTCAAATTATGAAATGTTTTTAACCTTGTAGTTTACAATAGAGAGTTGTATAGTTTCAAAAAGAAAGAGAGTAGGACTGTTTTCTCAAACTTTCAAGAATCAGTTTCACTCAAAATTCTTATTTGTAAAAATTCATTGATATCTATCGAGTAAAGAGAGTTGACTATGCACTTGATTAATTGCAAGATATAAATATATTTTAACACAAAGGCATCAAAATTTTGATTTACACAGGGTCCTCATAACTGAATTTTCCAATAATAACAAATGCAATTTCTAGATCTTACAATCTATGCAAAGCGACTTATTTTTTGTTTCGTCCCGGCACTTTCTACGACGTAGCATCCAATATAACTTAGCAAGTTGACTGGTAAATAATTTGCATCTCTATCCAACTGCTCTTGAGGCAGCGAAGATAAAAAAAATAATCCCATCTTCTGGGTGTGCAAACTTCATAAACGTGCATGCCTGAATTAATAAAGTCCACTTCCTCAGATTCTTGAAGAAGTAACTGAGAAAATCATGTCTAACAATATGGAGAAAAAACAATTGACTTCATGTATGTTGCATACCTAAAATGTCCAATAATGCTATCTATATCTGTCCCCATAAAATTGCAGCATCACAAGGAAATTAAAACTAAAGTCTAAAGATATCAAAATAAGCTTACTGGAGTATCTCCAACTGTGCTTATTTCTATTATTGTTTCCTGAGAAACATTCCATCAGGGGGCCATGAGAATAAAGAAGGCAGTAGGTGAAATCCAACGGACAAAATAGGCTAGAAACACACTCTGGTAATAGAAAGAGACACGATATAGATAAGCCTAAGGAACTCTTAAACAAAGGAGACTGTTAGTTACCTCATCTATTGCGACTCTTCGTTATTGTCGTATGTTACAACTCTTTGATACCCTAATTCAAGCTATGCTGCTTAAAAGTAATTTGTTTGATGGAACTTAGTGAAGGGTAGAATTGTCACTCAAATTTTAATGGGCAATTTGGTAATTTAACTTTACCCTTGTGGAGGTTCCCACTTTTAAATATAGTATGATTTACATCAGAGTTTCATAGTTATTTACGTAAATCTTGTTTTGCTAATGTTTCAGGGAGGAAAGATTCGTGATTTGCTTTTTCAGCTACTTGAGAAAGAAGAAGATGTCATCATAAAACATGGTGCACAATCTAGGGAAAGCCGTCGTGAGGCAAGAAAAGGGATGCACACCTCAAAATTTTGTTTGCATCCAGCTGGTGATACTCCATCAGCTTGCCGACTTTTTGATGCTATTGTGAGCTTGTGTGTCCCTGTAATAATCAGTGATTACATTGAATTGCCATTTGAGGATATTATAGACTACAGGAAAATTGCAGTTTTTGTAGACTCTAACACAGCTGTGAAGCCGGGGTTCTTGGTTAAAAAGCTAAGGAAGTTAAGCATGGAGAGGATTTTGGAATTCCAACGGGAGCTGAAAAAGGTATTTACTAGTACATAATTCTTCTTCCTGTTACAGCCAGAAAATAAAGGAGTCATGCATATATTGCACTAGTACATAATTCTTCTTTTTTGCCTTTGTTTTCTTCTTGCTAGGATTGAGAAGTGGTAAAACCAATAGATATTCTCATTCACTCTACAGTGTGCCCTCTATGTGTGTAATTGCATCTCAAGTTGTCTCTTCTAATGCTCAAATCTGCAAAGATGCAGCTTTTGTTGTCAATTTGTAAAATTAGTTTGTGAAGTTTGGGCATTGCTTCAAGAGGAAAAAAAAAGGGCAGCCCGGTGCACAAGGCATCCCGCGTTCACGCAGGGTCCAAGGAAGGGCCGCACCTCAAGGTGTGTGATGTAGACAACCTACCCTAATACAAGCATTAATGGGTGCTTCCACAACTCGAACTCATGGCCTATACGTCACGCGGAAACAACTTTACCGTTGCTTCAAGGCTCTCCTTCCATTGCTTCAAGAGACAAACAGACAAACATCTAGTTAATCGGTTTCAAATTTAGGTCAAATGCCAGGAAATCATAAGCAATAGGTACTCTAAAATGTAGTCTGGGTAGAAACGTGTTTCAACAGGTTTGGTAATTTTTAGTTTAAATTTTTCATTTTCTTTTATTATTTCTTTTCTAAATGTTACTCCTTTGAACGCTGTATTAAAATGGTGCCAATGTATGGAAACACCCTTAATTGTAAGCTAAAGGTGTTCAATTTCATTTGAAAAAGTTCAGATATGAGATATCTGCTGAATGAATCTTGTTTACATAGATGAGCTCTCTAAGTACTTGACAGTTGACTCGTTCAATTGCAAGCGAAGTCATAAGATCTCTTATCCAGCTAATTCTAGTGCTTCATTAGTCATGAAGTGGAGAAACTATTGGTGGCTAAAACAGCTAGTTGATGCATGATATAGTTCCTTGCACGTAGACCACACTATGCTCTGTTCTGGATAGGTTATTGTGTTGCTTGTTCCTCCATCTTACCTTTCCTGACTGAACTTCAAGTGTTTCATGCTTTAGCTTATGTGGACTCTTTAACATCTAATCAGCATAAGAAACCTTTTGATTTTCGTAGCAACTTGCTCGGATCTGTTTTTGTTTTCTAGTATGAAGAGTTTTACATTTGTACTCTTGAAATTTGTGGCATCTCCAGGTGAAGCATTACTTTGAATATGAGGACCCAAATGGAACAGTAAAAGAAATTTGGCGTCAGGTTTCTTTGAAGTTACCGCTTGTTAAGTTAATGATAAATCGTGACAAGCGACTGGTGAAAAGGGAGCTCACTGAACCAGATTGCTCTTGTCTGTGTTCAAACCAGTCAGGGATCTCGACAACATTATGATCCTCACTGGGGACATTTTCTCAATCACCTTCCTCTCTGAACATTCGCGGATCATCAGAGAACGTCTGCTCATACCTTGAAGGTCCCCGATTCTTGGGGAAGAAGATGATAGATCAAGAGTCTTGTGCTGTTAACTTGTATCTGCGGATATTGCTGCTATCTGCATCCATTAATTTGATATCCCTGCTAAATGGTAGAAATCCAGTTCATGATGAAATAAGGATCGGTCTAGTATATTTTTATATTTACATAGTTTTACTTATTCATTTCACACTCCTGGATGCATCATATGCATGTGTTTCGAGAATTGCTGTGGCTAGAAGCAATTCTGTCTGTATTTACATTGTTGTACATCATGATATATAAAATCACAGCTATATGTAGGTTTTTGCTTCCGAATGTCTGATCTTTCATTTCTTATTTTGGAAGTTCTTGGACAATGATTAAGCAAACAAAGTCAGGGTGTGGATTGTGAACATTTCCATAAAGGGGAAGTCGGTTACTCCCTCAGTCCCAAAATACTTATCACGTCTCGCTTTTCGACGGTCAATTTAACCAATTTTTGAATCTAAATTGATTTGGATTAATTCAATATTTTACATCAAAATTTACATATTCATATACTAAATGAAAGTACTATAGTTTACAATTCTTCTCATATCTATATGGTGAAAAAATACATATTAAGAAGCTAGATGTGACAAGTATTTTGGAATGGACAGTTTTGAAAGTTACTTAAATATTTATCTGCTATTCCAATAGTTTCCCAAAAGAGAATTTTTTACATCTAAGACGTAAATCGAATTACTTTTTTTGATTTAGGCATGTGGATCAAGACAAAAATCAATATTTAATTTCAACATGGAAGATCTTTTGACGTGGTTTGATAGATATCGTATCTAATTTAAAAATGACGAATACAATGAAAATCTTCCTTTTTTTCAAAGGGAAGTAACGACTGGTTTAACACATCCAGAATATTAATTAAAAAAGCTACACAAGTAGTTTCGATTAAAAGCACATGGAGTAATCTGTTTGAGAACGCTCGAAAAAAAAAATACACAAAAGCCATAGTAAGGGTGTATTGTGGGCCGGGCCCAGTCCTGGACCGGTCCGAGACCACGGGCCAAACGGGCCGGTCTCAAATGGGACGGTCTCTAATGGTGCATAAGCCCGTAGCGGGCCGGTCCAATCCAAATAGCTCGTGAGCCCGGGACCGGCAGACGGGCTTGGGCCGGTTCAACCGGGCCTAACGGGCCCCAACGGCTATTTTTAAAAAATATATTTTTTAAAAAATGACCAACGGTCAGATTTTTAAAATCTAGCCGTTGGTCTTCAATTTCCAACCGTTTGGGAGTTTAAAAAATAGCCATTTGGTCCCCAAATTTTGTTTTAACCCCAAACTTTTTATAATTACACTTTTCCCAATTTTCAACTATAAATACCCCCTCATTCTTTCATTTTTACTCACAAATTCATCAATCTCTCTCTAATTTTCTTCTATAATTGCTTACTTTATTATTGCAATTTCGTGAAAAATTGTGAAGTTGGTGAATTGAAGTATTCAAGTCTTCAACGATATTCAATTTTCAAGAAGTTGTTCGTCAATTCGGTAAACTCGTTCCAACTCTTAAGTTTTAATATTATAGTTTTGTTAGTTTTATTTAGTACAATTATAATTAATATGGCATTTTCTTTGAAAAAAATATTTGATGGTAAGGGTAAGGGAAAATCTAAAACTGGTGAATCTAGTCGCCAAGCTATTACTCTTCCCCCGGCTCCCCCACCCAAGCCTGTTATCCGTCCTCCTCCACCTATTATTCTTGATAGTGATAACCCTTGTTTTCAATTTTTCGATAGTCAATTTTGCCATGATGTTGCACCAGGTCAACAATTAAATGAAGAAGTTATGAATGCTCTTTATCCTAATCAAACAATCTTTGAAAATGATGAGGAAAATGATGATTTAGATGAAACGCAACCGGATTTAGATGATACACCTACTAGTCCTGTTAATAACCCAACTGATGCCCCGCCTGACCCTCCTGTAGTAACCCCTACTTTTAATAGACAACATTCTAAACGGTCCGAAACATCTCTTGTTTGACACTTTTTTACTCAACTAAGAGAACAAAATAAGGTTAAGCGTAAAACTTGTGGGTCTTTATTGGTTCATAAATTTACTGGAGACCGTAGCGGTACGGGTAGTTTGACTAGACACATAAAGACATACCCTAGAGATAAAGCTAGATATTTTCAAATGAAAGCTGCGCAAGAGGGGACAAGTGTAGATGCTCCAGTTAACCCTAGTACAGGTTCAAATCTAGTTCAATCGGGAATTAACACTGTTACCGGTGACATTTTATATTATGATCCAAATAAAGATCGTGAAGAATTGGCAAAAATGGTTACTGTTATGTGCTTACCCTATAGTTTTCCTTCTAACCCTCATTTTGTGCATTATATTAGAAGAGTTTTTACCTACTTATAAAGGATGGCCTCGCGCAACAGTAAATAACGATATTTATAAATATAAACATGAATATGAACAATATCTGCGCTATTTATATAGATCTCTAATACATATAAATTATATATATATATATATATATATCTAATACATATAAGGTACTATATATATATATCTAAGGCACTATATAAGCTATATATAAGGCACTATATATATATATATATATATATCTAATACATATAAAGTATATATATATATATATAAGGCAATATATAATTATATATACACACAATACACCCTTATATATACATACTATACATACTATATATATATATATATATATATTTATATAGCTATATATAAGCAATTTATATTAGTATATACATATATAGTTTACAAGAAATTGCCTTAGATAAAAAAAAATTTTAAAAAATAGTCCGGAACGAAAAAGCCCTTTAGGCCCGTGGGCCCGGTCCATTTAGCCCCGGAACCATGTGGGCTTAGGACCACCGTGGGCCGGTTCTACCCATTGGAACCGTGAAGATCGGCCCGCCAAAGCCGGCCCGTCTGGCCTGTTTAGGCCCGGCCCCGGCCCACAATACAGCCTTAAGCCATAGTAGGGTAAATTTATATCGCACTTAAACAATCAAATTGTAGTACGAGACGTTTTCAAAGACTGTAATTTTCAATTTTCCTATCAATAAATTGATAGAAAATAAAACGATAGGATACGTAATAGAAACATTCTACCACGGTCTACTGTATCCTAATTTCAAATATATATTATTTTATTAAACCTAATTTCAAATACAATACAACTAAATTCAACGTTCAACTGCTGATGTTAATATTCTTTTAGTTTTGAGAAGTCAACTTGAAAGAAAACAGTTTTTGTACCGAAAGGAGTACGAAGAAAGTGCATTCCGTGTTAAAAGGACAATTGAAAAACAAAAAGTCAAAGCAAAACAATGAATATAGATAAGATAATAAATCAAAAGAAAATAAAATAATACACGAATTTAGATTACAATGGAAGCTTCTATTTTGGACACTATTAGAGAGGACCTGGTTCATGGAAAACAAAGGTTACATAAAGAGAAGGAAAAAATTATAGTCATATTTTTTCGTGGCAAAAAAAATAATTTTCCTAAATACATTTCCATTCATTCTAATTTATTCATAAATAAAACAAATGAAGCATTTCTATGAAACCCAAAGAGGACTAGTATCCAATAATGCAATATGGATGATGACCGACTTGCTATTGATCACTCAAACTTTTAGGTCATAATCATAATCATTATGTAGGAAAGATGACCTCTAGTATATTGATTATTCAACCTCTAAATCGCGTAATGTGACATAGCAATTTGAAACACCAACAGCAAGTTGACAAGTAATATGTCTCCTCTCGTCCTTACTTCTTCCATAATACAGCCACTGATCCTTGTTGATAACTTTTGAGCAATAGCTGCAAAACAATTTTGAGACCTCATTCTTATAAGGAAATTCATAGCATAAAGTCAAATCAAGCTTTTTCAATCTCCTTGGACAAGCTGCACAAGATGGATGAAGTTGAAAATCACAAATCTTGCACTGATAAAGAACTGTGTAATTTGTGTGACAACCATTCGATTGACGACAACCATTACACTGAACTTCAACTCCATCTTTTTTTGGAACAAGTATAAGTGTATGCGGATGAAATGGATGTTGAATTTTCTCAGGCAATTGAGAACATCTCTCGTGAATTATATAATCACAAGTAGAACATCCTTTTTTCTTGTCTGTACTTAGGTCTAATCCACATATCCCACATTTACGATTCTTGACTATATTATCCTGTGAACGGTCCAATAAATGCAAACCATGTCTGTGAAAGAATCGTTCATCTTTTTTTCCATCATCATATTTTTGATAGTGAACAATAGAAGTGTCATCTCCATCAAGATTTGTCAATCCAGTTTTCACACCCATAATATAAGATTTATCATCTTTCCCTTTTCCATATATAGAATCAGCAGCACAACCAAAATGGGTTATGAAATTATGACTATGGTCATAATATACCCAAGAATTGGTCTTGTTTATTGAGTGGTTACAAATATCACAAAGGAGTGGTCCAGCTTCATTTTTCAAAGGATTTGAGTAGAAAAGGGAGAGACCAGTCTCCTTGTGAAATACTTTACAAGGCATAGAAGCACACCCCATATGAATAGCAAAATCACAGAGATTACAAGAGTAATGAAAGTTAAATAACAAAGCAGGATTGTCACCAACGTGACATGCTTTGCAAATATAGCCACTATCAACTGTAGGAGTGTACTTGAGGGTTAATTGATGGCCAGGGTGAGCTAAATGTTCAATAAGTTGTGGGAATTCAGAACAGGATTCGTGTAGAAAGTATCTACAACGTTTGCAACCATACGCCATGCCTGAAATTATTGTCTCGCAAAAATAGCAGTGAACAAAATCTGATGCTCGTAACGAGTACATTAACAAGTTATGTCGATGGCTGAAATGTTTTCTTTCATTATTGCCAACTCTTTCTATTTCATCAATTTTATGGTTTGGTTGATGATTTTTGGCAGTATAAATCGATGTTTGTTGAATGTTATCTTCTGATATATAACGGAATCTACAAGGGAATGGATGATCTCTAAGAGAGATGAATTCGTTCTTATCCATTTCTGTTGAAAGATTTAAGGAAGAAAGAGAGGAAAATTGAGGATTTGTGTTTTGGAGATAATGGTTCTGGGCAAGATCCACCATTATTAGCCAGACTATATAAATTAAAGGACAAGTCTAAATATGTTGAAATTCAACATCGGCTACTTTCTCCGAGTTTTGATGACTGTTAGAAAACTAATTTAATAAAGTGTTCACATTAAATGTCTCAATTTTACGCGTTACTTGACTAGACTTTTTTGAATTTTGTCTTTTCAATTTTGTGTCTAGAAGAATAATTATTATTAATACTAGAAGAAGAGAATCCTTAGTTAACTAAACATTAGTATCTAACCACACAATTCTTAGTTAAGATGGTGATTTGTACTATTGCAGAATAGAGGGATGAGATAGAATCTATATATCTATATACAAAGGAGGGGAATGACAACATGATGTATATCTATCATAGTGTAGGAATCCTATTTATCTTTTTTCTCATTTTTTTTTATTTTTTGATTTCATTTTAACCATTTATATTATTTTAAATTTAAATATCCATATCCATAACTCACACCTCTTGATTGAGGGTTGTGACTTTTCAAGTCTATAACCCCCAATTATTTATTGTGCTATATATTGTATCTTAGGTTGTGACTTTTCTAATCCATAACCCCCATCTTTCTAATAATGTGCTATAAATTGCTCGTTCATTCATATTTTTTTCCTACTCTTATACTGTTTAGTTTTATGCAGCGTGTGCTTCTTGCACTCCTTTCATTTTGCAGAAAATCTTCTTAGTTTTTGTAATATTCACCATTGTGAGATCTATGAGGAAGCATTTTTTTTTTGCTCTAATATAATGACATTGACAGAACCTTTTCAGAGGCCAAAAAGTAACATGGCCTTGCGGATAAATGACATGGTTTTGCTGATGTTCATTATCCATGACAGTTATTTCCATGATCTTTTGGTAAATCTTTTGGTTTTTATCCTATTTTCACTCTTTATTTTATTTTTTCCCTCATTAATTTTCAATTACTCAGTTAAAAGAGAAGACTGTTTCCAAGAGGTTTTATGTTCCAAAAGGTAACGTTCCAGGTCATTAAGAAATGGAAACCATAGTTCTTCAATGTTTAATGTTTCTTTCATGCGTCCAGCAAAGATTTATATAAATATAGTGAACATGCGCTATATCTATTCATCTTCCGAAGAATCACTTTCCATATCCATATTGTTTACTTAGTTTTTTCGATGAATGGAAACTTACGTCTATCTTTTACCTTCTCTTTATTTTTTTTTGGTTGCAAAGCCTTTGTGTCTATCGGTGTGTGATGTTTTCTCGGTTCTGGTAGAACTCAAATCAGATGTAAAAGACTATGATGGTAAAATTAATACTTTATTGTATTCAAGTCTTTATGTTATACCAATTTTTTATTTTCTTATTGTAAGTGGGAGATGTGATGGACACATTACTTTTTCAATACAATAAAATTTAAGTAACAATTAAAATAAATATTATATTAAAAGTAACAATACGATGCAATACAATAGATAACAACCAAACAGTGACAGATAATTCTTTTTTTTTTTTAAAAGTTTTGAACCCATTGCATTTTTCATTTTAGGATGCCTTTCCCTCCTCAATTATTTTCCATTTTTTTTGTAGAAACCTTTTCTTGGATTGTGAAACCAATATCTCAATAATCATATGCCTTACGACATGTATAAATCAACTATTTCAAGTATATGGTTATTGCCGGTATTTTATATACATACATACATACATACATACATACATACATATATATATATATATATATATATATATATATATATATATATATATAATTGTGATCTTTCCCCTTCTTTTATAATTGTGTATTCATTTGATTTTCTAATAATTTATACGCTCTATTCTTCTATAATTCCTTCCTTAGCTTTAATTGCGATTATAATCTTTTTGCCTTCTATGCCTTTATGACCTCTTTTACTAAACAGAAATGAGTTGCAAATAATTAATTTATTATTCAACTTTTTCGATTGTGTTTCGAAAGTTTTTTAACAGTCATGATTTCAGTTTTCCTGCCCATTTTATTTTGATAATTTGAAAATCCCCTATTAAAATCCTTAAGAATTCCTTGGAGGGGGCAAAATACATATTGACCCGTCGGCCGAAACTAATTGCATTTTCTCTCTCTCTCTCTCCCTCTCTCTCTCTCTCTATATATATATATATATATATATATATATATATATATTCTCGATTATTATTTTTGGGAACGATTAAAAAAATATCAATATGATAGGCCATGTGGTGACTTGGTATTTTTGTAGGACCACAAAATCTATTTTTTCTCAAGTTTCCTCTTCTTTTTTTTTCCACCTCATTTTAAAACTCAAAAGCCTCTGAAAAAGTTACTAATTAATATTTTTCTACAATAATAATATCAGTTTTGCACAACAATTATATAGGAATGGAAGCCAAGAGGAGTTATCACCAACTTAATATCCTAGAACGAGAGTTAAAAGAATTCTAGAATGAGAGTCTACAGTGAGAACTAGATAATTCTAGAAAGAGCAATTCTAGAAATAAGTAGAAGGCATGATTCTAAAATTATACTTTAGATCCTTCCGTCACCACATACAAATAGAGGTAATACACTTTAGTTGTGCGTGCTCAAGTAAAAAAGGAGTATATGCAAATTAAGAGTGCAAGCAAGAAGTGTGAGAGCAAAAGATTTTGAGTATAAGATCCAAGTCGATTCTTAATTTGCAATAATAAAATTCAAGTTGCGAGCAACCAATTGTGCTCAATATAAGAATGTGTCAATAATTTTGAAACGGACTAATAAAAAAATAATGCCCAAATAAAATAAAACGGACTAACAAAGAATTAATGTAAATAAAATAAAATTAAGTGACTCACATTTATCTGTAAATATAATTGCTAATAAAGATTATTAATAACATTAATAATCTTATTTATGAACAACACTAGAGGACTTATGTTGAATATATACTTTATTCTATAATTGAGTATTAACTTCTCTTCCTTTATGTCGAGTATTGTCCTTTGAGAACGTTGAGATTATAAATCTACAAAAGGTAAGCTATGTTTATATTTGAATTACATTTACATATTTATTTGTTCCTATGATTTTGTTTTTTTATTTTTTATCTATATGTGTCACATTATATTTTACTTATTCATTTGGGTATTATAAATGTTTTATTTTATCCATATCAACTAAACTTAATTATCCAAAAAATAAAATATATGTGTTACCGCGCGAAGCGCGGGTAGTTAACTAGTGTAATAGAAACAAAGGGGCAAATCAAGCCAAATAGAATGGGCTAGCCAGTTTTCGGACGGGTATTGAAATATAGCCAGTGCTTGTAAAGTCATTTAAAAATAACAACTATTTTGCTGAAACACGGAAAGTTACAACATACTATGCTGGATTATGGAGCTCCTGTGCATAAACTTCCAACATATTATATTGGAACTCCAACACACGAAAAGTTCTAGCATAATATGATGGATTATGGAGCTTTTGTGTATAAACTTCTAGCCAGTATCGACTCCACGGTGAAACAAGTAAGGCACTTGCTTTAGGCTCCCAAATTTAGGGCCCCCATATTTTAGCAATAATAGATTTATAGGTTTTAAAAAAACAATATTGAGTACTTTTAGTAGAAAAATAATTTTTTCCATATAAAAAGAAATTTGATTTTGTTACATTTGTGAATAAACCATCAATGAATAGTTGTACAATTTTGTACAATTTTTCTCATTTTGTCTAATTTACAATCGTTCTTTTCCATTCTCTCATAAAATTACATACTTTCTCTTCTATTTCTTTCTTTCTTTTTTTCTCTAAGAGTTCAATAGTTCAAAAGTTTTAGTGGTATAAATTTGAGATTAGTAGATGATAAGAATTTGAAAAAATGCCATCTTAATTTTGAATGTTCGTTAAAATATAATCGTCACTTTGATATTGATGGTTTAGGCTTATTTTCGAAACTAATAGTGTAAAAAAATATTTAACATACTCAGTATAATCCTAATGTTAAAGAAAAATAGTACAAGTAAAAAAGAAAATACTCTAATAGACATATTCAATCAAGTAAAAAGACTTTATTCTTTTCCAAATGCTCATCTTTCTGATAAAATAATGTTAACAGTTTTTATATCAATTGCCTCAGCGGAAAGAAATTTTTTAAAATTAAAATTAATGAGATCTTACCTAAGATCAACAATTCTTAAGAAGATTAAATGGGTTGGCTTTATTATCATTCGAATAACAAAATTATTAGACGAAATCAATAATAATAAAAAAATTTACTTAGCAACTTTGTATCTCAAAAAGGCATAACAATAAAAAAAAATTGGGGGAAAAAAGATTTTTACTTTTTAGATTTAAGACCTCCAAATAAATTTTGGCTTTAGGCCACAAAAGTTCTTGAGCCGTCCCTACTTCTAACATATTATGTTGGAACTCCAGCATATTGTTAAATTCCATCGCATTATGCTGAAATCTCATATGTAAAAAATTCGAACTCCAACATATTACGCTAGAATTTTTTGAACTTTTAAGGGTGTTTTTGTTCAGATTTTATCTTTATATGAAAAAGTAGCTAAATTTCGATTACTTTTGAAACTGTGACTATTTCAATTACCAGTTTCAAATCTGGCTTTTTCTGATTTCCCCCCTTTATTTTGAATTAAAGAATGGAGAACAGAATCAATTAAATATACAAAAAATTATTTATGTAATGCTTCTTAATAGGATTTTCTGCCTATGTTATTTGACACGATTTCTCCTTCTATTGTAAGTATTATTCTATCCCTTAGAACTTTCGAGCATCGATGTGTTAGCTTCTGTTAGAACTATAAAGAACTATTAAGGAGGATATAGTTCTATACAATTACAGTTGGATGAACCTAAGGGGACGTAAGCAGATCTTCTGTTCAAAACATTCAAAAGGCAAAAAGAAAGAAGAAAAGAATTAAATGAGCTAGTTGTAATATATATATATATATATATATATATATATATATATATATATATATATATATATATATATATATATATATATATATATATACAGGAACAAGTGGATCTCCTTCTAATTCAGAGGCTTACCTAACAACATTGGGAATAAGGCAAAGAAAACTATTTCGTAAGTCAAACAATATGAACTTAGCCATTCAAGAAAAGTGTCTAAACGAGTATAAATTTTAAAAGAGGAGAAAAGAAAAGAAAAGTGTATGAAATGGGAACTATGAACAATTTTGTCTTTGGTTCTTTATGCTTATGGCCATTCATATCTTAAATCAGCGATTAAAAATAAACTAACCATTGCATGTATTTTTAACATGGCAGAAATGACCTATAAATATGGACTATTACACGTTTATTTCAAAAATGAAAAATTGGATAAAAATACCCGACAATGTTGTAAAATGAGTAAATTTTATTACAAGCAATAATGCAAGTAACGAAATGGATCAGGACATCTAAAGTTTGACACTGTAAAAAAAAATCCATGAACCAACCATTTTCATCGTCCATCAAGGAACGTACTACTACAGAGTTATGCCTTTAGGATTGAAAAACGCAGGGACGACATACCAAAGGTTGGTGAACAAAATGTTCAAGGATAAACTCGGCAAGACTATGAAAGTCTACATAAACGATATGTTGGTTAAGTCCAAAAGGAGAGAAGATCACATCGACCACTTGAAAGAAACCTTCGATACACTCAGGCGATACAAAAATGAAATTAAACCCTGAAAACTATGCATTCGGCGTGACCTCAGGGAAATTCTTGGGCTTCCTAGTATCACATCGAGGCATCGAGGTCAACCCCGACTAGATCAAAGCCATAGAAGGAACACCAGAGTACTTAACTACTAAAAAACATGTTCAGAGGCTGACTGGCCGTATCGCCGCCCTGTCAAGATTCTGTAAGCACGTGATTTTTGCCCTATATGAGAATTACTCCCAAAAAATTCAAAAAATAAAATGATTTTCCTTGGTGTGCAATTTTGTGATATTTTTGGATAATTATTTGTATTTGTCTGTGCATGTTTATTTGTTAAATTAATAAAAATACAAAAATATGTCGCATTTTGCATATAGGATTTAATTCTACAATTGTTAGTAATCAAGTTTATTTTACAAAAAATAAAAATTACAAGAATAGGCATCTTTTGCATTTTTAGCATTTAATGTCCAAATATACAATTTTATGCTTAATTATTACTTAATTGTGCGTTAATTGTTATTTGGGAGTTAATTTGCGCTTTTATAACTTACTTTAGTTCTTAATAATAATTTAAGGATTTTTAGAATTTAGTTTTAGAAAAATAAAAGAAGAAAAGAGAGCGAAAATATAAAGAAAGTCGGAATTGGGCCTCTTCTTCGATTTCAAGCCACAGGCCCAAAAAATGGCCCAATCTTCCCAAACGACCCAGTCCATTTCGAACTGGGTCGACCCAGTCCATAACCCAACTCCCCCTCTTCATTTTCATTTTTTATTTTTACAAAACAAAAACAAAACAAAAAAAAAATGAAGAAAAAACCTAAAAACTAAGAAAGGATCCGCCACCCCCCATTTTTTATTTCTTCTTCCCCAAAGCTCCAAACCCCACCTCCCATGGCAGCTTTTCCACCTCCTCATGCCCAGGACAAGCTCCAACACCATCGTCGCTGCCTCGTCGAGCTCGAGCATGAGCTTGCATGGTCGTTGGTCGCCATGTCTTCATCTTCTTCGTCGAAGGCAACACCTCACCACCTTGAACCACCCCGAACCACCATGAACGACCAGCCATGGCTGACTCTACTGTTTCTTCTTCCTCACGTACTGTCACTGCGTCATTTCCTCCTCCAAAAAAAATAAAGACTTCCGCCATGGCTGCTGTCGCGACTGCTTCTTCCAACTCCGTCGCCGCGGCTGTCGTCGCTACTTCTTCGCCGTTCCAAATGCTCCAGCTCTTGCCTCGTCGAGCTGCTGCTGTTCGGCGTCGACCAGTTGCTGCTCCATTCCAGCTTGAGCTCACCATTGCAGCTGCTTCATACTGCCTTCGCGTCGAGCAAATGACGAGTTGCTACTGCCTCACTAACGTTGTGGCTGCTGCTTCATCTTGCCTTCGTCTTCATCGTCATTTGTTCGAGCTTTGGTCGAGGCTCGTCAAAACAGTCCCTACATAGTCAAGTTCGTCGTTTGTTTAGTCGAGTTCGTCGTTGATTCATCTCCGGTTAGTTGTTTTTGAGTTTTATTTTTGTCCATATTTCGTTTTTATATTTCTCGAAGTTAAAATCGTTAAATATTTGATTCTTGTTTTGTTCGTTGTTCATCGTTGAAATAATTTTCTAGTGTGTTCATGTGTTTTGATTGAATTAATTTTCAGATTTCAAATGGAAAGTTAATTAGTGGTTTTTCATGTTTATTTCATGTTTGTTTTATTGTTTAGGTAAGAATTTGTTAGTTTGATGTTTGTTAGATTCAAATTGAAATTTAATTGATTATTTCTTCAATTTGTTTCATGTTGTTATATATTTTCCAGAAATTATTAATGTTGTTTGAGTCATTTAATCCGTCATGTTTGTTGTTTTAAAAAAAAAAAAATGGATTCATTCATGTTCATACTTTGTTTGGTTGATCTTGAATCCGAAATTTGTATAGTTTGATTTCTTGTTTTATTGTTTATCATTTATGATTATTTCTTGAATTTGTCTCATAATCTTGTTTAAAGTTTAATATAGGAATTGTTGGTTGTAATGTTGTTAGAGTTGATTTTAAGTTCAATCTTATTGAATTTAGAAATCTAAATATACTTGTTTGTTGTTGTTGAATCTGAAAATAGGTTTGTTGCTAAAAATATTGTTCAATCAAATTTTAGTTGTTCTTTGTTGTTCAATCATGTTCATGTGATTTGTTGTTGAAATGTTGAAGAAATCATGTTCATGAGATTTGTTGTTTGAATTTGTGTAGAAATTGGTCATATTGGCTATATTTTGGTTGAGTGTGATTAATTGATTTGTTATAGCTGATGGAGTAGTTTGGTAATTTGCAGTACGTTCAGGGGTAGTTTGGTAATTTCAGTAAGGTCGGAGGGGTAGTTTAGGAATTGTACATTTTGTAATTTTTTATGTGAAGCATGGGGGACAAAATGAAATGGGGTGGGTTGTGATATAGTTATTTAATATAAAGGGGGGACAAGACAAATTTTAGTGTGGGGGAATCTTGTATTTGTTTATGTTAGGCATGGGGGACAAAATATAATGGGGTGGTGTGATATATTTATTTAATGTAATGGGGATGAGTGGGAAGATAATGGGTTTGGTAGAGAAAATGAGTTGATTTTAATTGATTAAAAGTTTTATGGGAGGGAATATATATAGAAGTCTTGAAACTGATTTAGAGGGGGAGAAGACAGAAGAAAATTTGAAGAGAGAGGAAATTCCGAAAAATACTAAGACTTTAGAAAATAAAAAGAAAAACATTCTGGAAATTCAAAAGAAGAATAGTATACACCTGATATACAATCCAAATATTCTGATATACGGATTCAGAAATTAAGGGTTAAACACTAACTAGTCTTTCAAAATCTGAAAAGATTCCCTTTGCTTCTGTCCGTTGATTGTTGTTGGTGTTTCTGGATTTTTGTCTTGATTTTAAAATCTGCCACTAAGTTTCTCGTTGCTGGTTGTTACTGGTTGTTGGGGTTGCTGTTGTTGTATGCTACTGAGTTTTTGCTGATCTCACTTTTCTTTTGCTTCCAATATCAGGCACACAACTGACACGCTGATTATTGTAAACTGAAACAGGAAGCATGAATACGAAAAATGAAGAATTGAAGTTCTAAATTTATTTTAAATTATATTCTAAAGTTTATTTGTATATATAAATTATTTAGCTTACAAAAATCAGAATCATGTAGCTATTTAATATATATATATATATATATATATATATATATATAGTGGAACATCTGACGATAGCTTAACGGATGAACTATCTATATATATTGCCTAAAAATAAATAAATGGTGTAGTAACTCCGTCTAAGTTAAAAATCAAACGAATAGACCATTTCGGAACTTGTAAGAATATTGTTTAGTTAAATAATATTGGTTAATTCCAGCATGTAATTGGTTTAGGATTAAAATTAGATTGCTAAGTTTTTTTTTAATTTGACAAACTGAGAACATGCCTAGTATAATGTAACTAGTTAGTAATACGTGAATAAGACGGCCCAGGTTTAGTTTTATGCCATACACGTTGGGCCTGGGCCCGCATTGGCAACGAACCGCCCTGCTTACATCATTTTCAGAATTTATGAATTATATCCGAAACTCAACTATAACAACTCAGCATGTGAATAAATTAAGACCTTTTCTCTTTCATTTTGTAGAGACAATTTTAATAAAAAAATGTAGGCATTTTAGGATTATCCTGTTAAAATAAATGAGATGAGCCTCGCCCAATAAAATGCACAAATTGTGGGGCCCTCGATAAATGTTTAAATTACTTAGACTTCGGGATGAGCCGTTTAGCAAAATTCCACGGCCTTACCCAGAAATAATAATACGATAATTGCTTCAGGTGCGCATTTTAATAATCTTACCTTCTTAAATTCGGGTGCGCATTTATGTGACCCAAATCCAAATCTCAACGGAGTTGGAATGTATTAACAACCACGGGCGCATTGATTGTGACGTGGTTCGAAATGCATTTTC
Organism: Nicotiana sylvestris; assembly: GCF_000393655.2. Lineage (NCBI taxonomy): Eukaryota > Viridiplantae > Streptophyta > Magnoliopsida > Solanales > Solanaceae > Nicotiana > Nicotiana sylvestris. Next base: position 65,072,416 of record NC_091058.1, read on the forward strand.
ACGACGTTGTAATTCCATAAAAAATAAATAATAATAAAAGCGGTTTAAATCTAATAAAAGCACACAAGTTATAACATGTATTTAAAATCAGATATTTAGCCATTATAACAATTTAAGCGACCGTGCTAGAACCACGGGATCCGGGGGTGCCTAACACCTTCCCTCGGGTCAACAGAATTCCTTACTTAGAATTTCTGGTTCGCAGACTTCATTTGGAAAGTCGAACATTTTCCTCGAATTGGGATTCAAGATAAACCGGTGACTTGGGACACCAAAAGCCAAACCTTTCCCAAGTGGCGACTCTGAATTAAATAAATAATCCCATTTCGAATATTGTCACTTAAATTGGAAAAAACTCCCTCGCGCATTCAACCCTTCGGGGCGGGCGCGCAAAAAGGAGGTTCGACAGCTCTGGCGACTCTGCTGGGGATTCGAACCCAGAACCACTGGTTCAGGGTTCAAGAATTCAAGCTTAGAATAATTGTTATATTTGGCTTTATTATCTGATCTTTATTACATGTTTTGGCATAACGTGCTAAATGTTGTCTTTTACCACTTTGATATTATCTGAACTGTATATAAATTGTGCCGAAACCCTTCTCTTCTTACCTCCGGGGAGAAGCTCGCTGGTCGAGACTCCCCATTCTGTTAGTGTCAATACCTGAAATAAGAAAGAGGCCGGACAAGTTACAAAGCCGGACGATCTCGCGGGTCCCCGGTACGTAGCCCCCTCCTCGACTCGAGTTGTCCGCTCGGGTACACAGTCTAGAACAAATACCCAGGTTACGAACCTAGAATAACTCAGCTTCATGCCGGATCCCTAGTAGGAACGTTTGTTTGCATCATGTGCATTTGACTTTGGAGGCTCAACACAGGGGTTGGGTCTGTCTAGGACAGGTGTACCAAAACGACAAAAGACCATCCTGATGCATCCAACTTGCTACCTGTGCATTTGTTTGCTTCGGACTTGCATGCTGACCGGCTTTTGAATATCAGGAATATTGTGAAATTGAAAAAAAAGAAATAGCGGTTAGGGAATTGATTGTTTATTTTTGAAAAAAACCCAACGCCCGAATACCGTCAAAACTCTGCCGAAATTTTGAGAAAATGAAAAAAAAATTTGTCTTATTAGTTTGTTTTATTAAAAGCAAAGAAGAAATAGAAAAAAAAAGTCGTTGTTCTGTCTTATTTTCCAAAAAAAAAAAAAGGAAAATAGTTTGTCTTCCCCTGAAAAATGACAATGAAAAAGAGTCTTACTTTTAAAATAGTTTTTTATTTGTTTCTGAAAATGCCAAAATGAAAATGAAAAGAGTCGTGCTTTGAAAGTGGTTTTATTATTTGCTGCTGAAAAAGAAAAAAAATCCTGTTTTAAAATAGTTCGGTTAATTTGACCGAACTACGCGGGTCTGATTCTCACCGGATGTGAGATATGTAGGCAAACCTCATCGGTTCCGACCCCAATTTTCAAAAATCCAAAAAAATATTTTCCTTTAGTTCATTCTTTATAAATCTTTCTTTAGAAAATACAAAGAAAAGAAGAAATAAAAATAATATAGAAGTTTTTTTAAAACTCAAATAAAAAAAAAAAAATTTCCTTCTTTCTGAAGTCTTTCATACGAAAAAAATGAAATAAGAATTAAAAATCAGCAACAAAAATCCAAAAATACTCTTTTCTTTTTAGTCTTTCTTTTGTAAATGTCCAAAAAAAAAAAATATTTGAAAAATTGAATTCCAAAAATGTTAGGGCTTTTCTTTAGAAGTGCTTTTGTAAATAAATAAAAACTCAGAAATTCCACATCATTTTCTTAAAAGTCCCTCTTTCAAAAATTTAAGAGGCAACATCATAAATCAAGAATATATATTCTTTCTTCCGTAGAAAAAGGTGAAACAAATGAAAAGAAATCAACCAAACACATTTTCTTTTTTGTTTAAAAAAAAACAACAAAAAAAAATTTCCAAAGTTCAAGTCAAAAGCAAATAAATTTTTAGAAGTCTTTCTTTAAAAAATAAAACAAAAATCAAAATAAAAATAAAAATATTTTCTTTCTTCTTTTAAAGTATTTCTTTCAAAAATTCCAAAAAAAAGGGGTTAGTTTAGTTACTCCATTTTCGATTCCCGAACTACGCAAGATCTGATTCACGCGACATCGTGATACGTAGGCAATCCTCATCGGATCCGGTCACATTTTTAACTGCAAATAATGAAAACAATAATAATAGGAAATAATAAAATAATAATAAAAAAACGATAAATAAAGGAAAGCCTTAAGAGAAGCCGGAATGACGTATGTCTTTGTTGCAAACATGTAGAAATTCACTTAACTGTATAGGTGCATCATGCCCCAACGTGAGGTTACCTATCTGTTATTTTTTTCGAACTAACCTTTTGTTTGCTGCTGAGTACTTCAGGTTTTTAGGAAAAAAAAAAGGGTGGTTTGGTTCGGTGGAAGTCTGGCCTCACATACTTACTTCACAAGATCAAAGGGAAGCATATAGATGTCTTCAGAAATCCCTTTGCCGACAATTCCTGTCTCTGAGGAGAGTTCAATCTCGGCCGTCCTGATGCCCGAGTCAGCAACTGCTGAGGAAAACAGAATCCTGCGGCTCCGCATGTTGGAAATGTTGGATGACTGGAATAACGGAAAAGAGCCACCAAGTATAATCCCTAGGTTCCCTGAGTTGTTCTCCAGGACAAGTGAGACTTCCAACATCCCCATAAGTTATCCAACTATCCCATTCGGGTACCCTACCATTTCAGCCCACTCTGCTGGATCACCCTCTGATTCTTATCCCCGGAGGTCAACAACAGATGTAGCTACAGGTACATTCGCGGCACCGCCCTGTCCAATCGTGGCACAACCCGCTACACACAGGCCTAATTCTGACTCGTCCTCATTCACATTTCAAGCACCATCATTCTCACTGGAACCAACTCGGTTTACCACCAGCACTTACCCTCAACCACCCCAATTTGAGTTCGCTGCGGGACAAGAAAAGACCACCAAAACTCACGAGCGAGAAGAGATTGTGAGGAAGATGAGGAGTATGGAACAGAGTCTCAAAAGCATACAAGGCTCGAGCGGACAGAAAAATGTATCCTATGCCGATTTATGCATGTTCCCTCATGTGCACCTGCCATTGGGATTCAAAACCCCAAAATTCGAGAAGTACGATGGGCATGGTGATCCTATTGCTCATCTCAAAAGATATTGCAATCAGCTGCGGGGAGCTGGTGGAAAGGAAGAACTACTCATGGCCTATTTCGGAGAAAGTCTGGTTGGCATCGCATCTGAGTGGTACATGGACCAGGATATGTCTCGCTGGTACATCTGGGATGATCTTGCTAGAGATTTCGTCAGGCAGTTCCAGTACAACGTCGATATTGCTCCAGATAGGAACTCTTTGACAAATCTAAAGAAGAAACCCTCAGAAAATTTCAGAGAATATGCAGTTAAGTGGCGCGAACAAGCTTCAAGAGTGAAACCTCCAATGGACGAGATAGAAATGGTCACTGTCTTCCTGCAAGCCCAAGAGCCCGATTACTTTCAGAACATGATGTCGGCCATGGGAAAACCTTTTGCAGAGGCCATCAAAATTGGTGACATGGTAGAACACGGTTTGAAAACAGGTAGGATTTTAAGTCAGGTATTCATTAGAGCAACCTCCCAAGCCATCCAAGGCGGGTCCGGAGGAATGGCAAAGAATAGGACAAGAGAAGAAACAACCATGGCAGCATCATGGGGAAGAAGATACCGGGCCCCTAGACATGTGTTCTCTGAAATAACCCCTCAACACTACTATCCTCATTCTGATATGGTCTATGCTCCACCACTTTATGCGGTTATGAATGCTCAACCTTTCAGCCGACCGCAACCACAGGCTAACAGAAATCAAGCTCCACCTCCTAGAAGTCAGCCTCCTTACCGAAACCGCTACAATCCTCGACCTTCCCAAAATAACTTCCGTCCTCGGGAACCACCCAGGAGACCCAACTATACACCAATCGGTGAATCCTACTCCACCCTATTCCCTAAGCTTGTCCAGATGTATTTGTTGATGCCCATACCACCAAACGGGCAAAACCCGGAATCACCATCATATCAGCGGGGTGTCAGGTGTGCATACCATTCATAGGTAGAAGGGAACGATACAAACAACTGTTGGACATTGAAACAAGCGGTAGAGAATTTGTTAGAGCAAGGGAAAATTGTGTTGAAAGACGAGGATGTCCCAAATGTGACCAATAATCCGCTGCCCGCCCACAATAACGGACCGATAATTGGGATGATTTGTGAAGACAAGGAATTTGATCCGGCGCTTAAGGCTATAATTGCTATTGCTAAAACAGAAAGGAAGCCCAAGGCAACCCCGAAGCAAGAGAAAGGGGAAAAGAAGAGTAAAATCACCGAGACTGAACCGGAAAAGAAAATTGATGTATCCAAGCAGGCCTATGTGGTATGGGGGACGATCAAACCACCTCGGCTGAATGAGCCAGTGGTTATTGGACGCATACCACATAAGCCAAAGTACAGTAAAGAGGAAGATGATAAGGTGTTCACGCTCGAAGAGAGTGAGGGAACATGTGAGGCGATGAGGAATAAGTTATGCGAAACACACATGGTCCAGCCAGGAGAGGGCACTAGCACCGCTGAGGTATCGTACATGGGACCAAGCGCCAAAGCTTCAAAACTGGAAGGCTACGCCATTCCTGATCAAACGGAAGTCCTAATGGACCTGTCCTGCCACTTTCTCTGCATCACGAGCTACCCCAGGGTGTGACTCAGATGTTTTCTTTAGATTCCTGTTTTTAATTTCCTGAATGTCAACCTTTTTTTATCTTCCCAAAATTCCAAGAAATGAAATCATGTTTCATCGCTCACTTTCTTTTTCAAGAGATCTGCTATATTTTCTTTTTTTTGTTCTCTTCAATTCTGATGATGCAGCTTTAAATAACATGACATGCTTGCGTACTTCATGCCCAGATCCCGAGAACTCCGTCAGACTTCAAATAATGAGTCAAAATTTGAAATATAAAGAATTTGAGAAAATAGGGACAACTAAAGAAAATTGGTTCATGGTTTGGAAAATGTCCGTCACTAAAGTAGAGTTTGAGGACAGTAAATGGGTTTAGACCCGTACAGAATGTTAACTTTAATGACTACGGTTTGTCACGAGCAATTGTACCGACAAAGAAGGGTCCATACGTCATTGAAAAATATTTCCAAGAGGAGCATTTGTATCTAGGCGACGTCGAAAGAAATGACGCCGACCCCGCTTTGAAAGCAGATGCAGTACTATGCCTAAATCGCTCCGGCGATGTCTTCGCACAGTTTGAGATGATGAAGGCTTTCATTCTCGCTACCCAAACACTATCAACCCTTTGCAAACCCATTTGAGCCGGTTACTCTTCTTTGATTACCCTCTTTGGAACCTGAAAGTATTATTAAAAATAAAATGAAAGAAAAAGAGAAATTGAAATGAAAAAGACAAATAAAAAAAAAGGAAGAAGAAAGAATTAAAAAAAAAGAAAAGAAAATATATATAAAAAAAAGAAAAGAAAAGAAAAGAAAAGATACAATGAAAATGAGAAAAGGAAAAGGAAGTGAAAAACAAAATAAAGCAGAAAAACAAAAAGAAATTCCAAAAAAAACAAAAGTGGCATGAACTACGTCTGACTTGATTCCGAAAGGATACGTAGGCAACCTCTCCCTGGGGTTCAGTCACACCAAAATAAAAATCCAAGAAGTCCCCCAAAAGTGAAACTAGGGTAGAAGTTATAATGGTTCGGCAATGATCCCGCCCAAAAGGTTCCAAAGTTGTAGTTCAATCCCGATTCTTTTCACCCCAAACCTTGTCCAAGTCCTTCTGATCAATCGGCAAAGACAGGAAAGTGGAAAACATCATTGTTGGAATCTGATAGAAATCAAATCGATAAGAATAAAGTGAGAAAGTCTTATCGGTGAAAACCTTCGGGCACCATGAGGCGATGAGAGTAGAGAAATCAAAAATGAGAGAGGTCGATTAGCGAAAACCCGCAAAGGGCGTGGTTGACCGGAAAAAGGATACTTCATCACTGAAAGTCCTGGAAAGGTTCTCCGGTTTAGAAACCCAGATCAATAGGTTCATGAGAAGCTGGATTTTGATACGGATCGGACATCCATCCCAAAAGGCATGTCATGTCAGTTTTAAGCCAGCATGCACTCCAGATAAGTCCTTTTCCCCGAAAGGGACACTTCTCTTTAAACTCATATGCTTTTCTTTTGCATAGTTTTCTTTGAATCCCTTTCGATCTAACTCTAATTCCGTAACAATTACAAAGAAAAGGTGGCAGGACCGGTTTCACAGGGCCCCGCCTGGCAAGAGTCAAAGAAAATACGCGGCCTCAGTGGTGCATCAGTCCCATCCCGACTGACCATGGTAGTTGATTTGCTTCCAAAGTAAAGACTTCGAAAGAAAAGAAAAGCCTACAAAGGCAAAATAAAGTTGGAAAGGTTAAGTCCCACGCGGTTAGCCACTGCAGTTTAGGTTTGAGGATCAAAATCCCTGACACAAAACCGACAAATCCCCACAGGGTCTCCCTTTGTAAAAATCCCAGTCTCCCTTGTAAAAATCCCCCAAAGAGTCTGCCCAGCAAATCCCCAACAAGTCTGCCTTGTACAAATCCCCACAAAGTCTCCCCAATAAAAAATCCCCACTGAGTTGGCCTCGTAAAGAATCCCCAAGAAGAATGGGATGAAAGAACCAAAGCCTTACACGAACAAATCATCACAAATCCGGAAATGCGAGTCTGATCAGTTTAAAATGGGTCGCCTGTGAATCCAATAAATGACAAAGTTTCTCAACAGGAATTAGTCCAAGACCAAGCAATTGGAACGATCAAGGCCACCGAATCAACCACCGTTTTCAAATTGACAATTTTTCTTTGCTTAGGAAAATTGAGACAGGTGCAATCCAAAGCAACCATGCAAGAAGCAGGTTAGCCCAAAAGAAATGAAGCGCGCGAGCGTCGAAACAGCTTTACAGCAGGAAAACGACCAAAAGTAAGTTTCCCCGGAATTCTTTCATGCATTTTTTAAATAAAAAAAAAAAAATAAAAATAAAATAAAATAAAATAAAAAAAATAAATATATATATATATATATAAAGGAAAACCAAAGAAAAGAAAGAAGACAAGAAAGAAAAATGAAAATCCCCAGAAGAAAAACAAATCATGGTAACATAGGACCTCATTCCTCAACTATCCCGGTATAAACCACGGATCTCCCTGGCATCACCCAAGGAGCTTTTTCTATCCAAATTCCCGGCATAACCCAAGGACTCTTACCTTTTCCCAGCATAACCCGATGAATCTTCCCGGCATAACCCGTGGACCTTTCCCGGCATAACCCGATGAATCTTCCCGGCATGACCCGATGAATCTTCCAGGCATAACCCGTGGACCTTTTCCGGCATAACCCGATGAATCTCCCGGTATAACCCGATAAATCTTCCCGGTATAACCTGATGAATCTTCCCGGCATAACCCGTGGACCCTTTCTGGCATAACCCGATGAATCTTTCCGGCATAACCCGATGAATTTTTCCGGCATAACCCGATGAATCTCCCAGCATAACCCGATAAATCTTCCCGGTATAACCCGATGAATCTTCCCGGCATGATCCGATGAATCTTTCCGGGATAACCCGATGAATCTCTCGGCATAACCCGATAAATCTTCCCGGCATAACCCGATGAATCTTCCCGCATGATCCGATAAATATTCCCGGTATAACCCGATGAATCTTCCCGGCATGATCCGATAAATCTTCCCGGCATGACCCGATGAATCTTCCCGGCATGACCCGATGAATCTTCCCGGCATGATCCGATGACTTCCACGGCATAACCCGAGGACTCTTACCTTTTCCCGGCATAACCCGATGAATCTTCCCGGCATAACCCGTGGACCTTTTCCGGCATAACCCGATGAATCTTTCCGGCATAACCCGATGAATCTTTCCGGCATAACCCGATGACTTTCCCGACATAACCCGATGAATCTTCCCGGCATGACCCGATGAATCTTCCCGGCATAACCCGTGGACCTTTTCCGGCATAACCCGATGAATCTTTCCGGCATAACCCGATGACTTCCCTGGCATAACCCGACGAATCTTCCGGCATAACCCGATGAATATTCCCGGCATAACCCGATGAATCTTCCCGGCATAACCCGTGGACCCTTTCCAGCATAACCTGGAAATCCTCCCAATTTAGGGCTTCGATCCTTAAGTTGAGCAAGTTTCTATTTAGTCAGCATTAGGGCTCCAATCCCTGAACTGAGCGTTTTTATTTAGCCAGCATTAGGGCTCCAATCCCTGAACTGAGCGTTTTTTCTGTTAGCCGACATTAGGGCTCCAATCCCTGAGTTGAGCAACCTTCCTTTAGCAACCATTAGGGCTCCAATCCCTGAGTTGTGCACTTTTACCTTTTGCGACATTAGGGCTCTAATCCCTGAGTTGTGCTTTGTAGACTAGGGTTTTTTCCAATCCCCTCATCAGTGCTGTAAATTTTCATGACAATTAACTCACGAAATTTTCCTAAAGAAACTGGGGCAGAAAATTTCGTTCGTTTGTTTTGTTGTCTCAGCAGGTCTGACCCTGAGGTGCATGGATCGAGATGACCTACGGGATGAGTCTCAATCCAGAATAAAGAAAAGAAGAAAAGAACAAAAAAAAAATTGGATCAAATTCCCAAGCTCCGCCAATCCCGTTTCATTCAATACTGCAGAAATAAACAAGCGCCTACAACTTGCAAGCATCAAGATTCGGATCGAAGTCTACAAGCAGAATCAGCTAAGACCCAAGATCAAGTTGCAAAAGAATTATAGATAAGAATCTTGTAACTAGCGGTTGACAGGCATAAGTAGTTAGTTCAGTTTCAATTTCCTTTGGTTGTAATAAGGAGGTCAGTAAAACGGTAGTAGCAACAGCAACAGCAGTAACAGCAAGCATTGCAATCCCATGGTAGTCCCAGCTACCAAAATTCCCGAACTACATTGACCTGATTCCTGTTTAGCCCAGGATATGTAGGAAACCTCTGAAGCAAAGGTTCGGTCAAATCTTTTTCAAAAAAAATGCTTCACACGGAGTACTCGGATGAGAAAAAATCGCTCACTTTATCTTTGCACGAAAACCCTTCGTGTCTTCGGGCAAAGAGAGGCAGCTGTAAGCACGTGATTTTTGCCCTATATGAGAATTACTCCCAAAATTCAAAAAATAAAATGATTTTCCTTGGTGTGCAATTTTGTGATATTTTTGGATAATTATTTGTATTTGTCTGTGCATGTTTATTTGTTAAATTAATAAAAATACAAAAATATGTCGCATTTTGCATGTAGGATTTAATTCTACAATTTTTAGTAATCAAGTTTGTTTTACAAAAAATAAAAATTACAAAAATAGGCATCTTTTGCATTTTTAGCATTTAATGTCCAAATATACAATTTTATGCTTAATTATTACTTAATTGTGCGTTAATTGTTATTTGATAGTTAATTTGCGCTTTTATAACTTACTTTAGTTCTTAATAATAATTTAAGGATTTTTAGAATTTAGTTTTAGAAAAATAAAAGAAGAAAAGAGAGCGAAAATATAAAGAAAGTCGGAATTGGGCCTCTTCTTCGATTTCAAGCCACATGCCCAAAAAATGGCCCAATCTTCCCAAACAACCCAGTCCATTTCGAACTGGGTCGACCCAGTCCATAACCCAACTCCCCCTCTTCATTTTCATTTTTCATTTTTACAAAACAAAAACAAAACAAAACAAAAAAATGAAGAAAAAACCTAAAAACTAAGAAAGGATCCGCCACCCCCCATTTTTTGTTTCTTCTTCCCCAAAGCTCCAAACCCCACCTCCCATGGCAGCTTTTCCACCTCCTCATGCCCAGGACAAGCTCCAACACCATCGTCGCTGCCTCGTCGAGCTCGAGCATGAGCTTGCATGGTCGTTGGTCGCCATGTCTTCATCTTCTTCGTCGAAGGCAACACCTCACCACCTTGAACCACCATGAACCACCATGAACGACCAGCCATGGCTGACTCTACTGTTTCTTCTTCCTCACGTACTGTCACTGCATCATTTCCTCCTCCAAAAAAAATAAAGACTTCCGCCATGGCTGCTGTCGCGACTGCTTCTTCCAACTCCGTCGCCGCGGCTGTCGTCGCTACTTCCTCGCCGTTCCAACTGCTCCAGCTCTTGCCTCGTCGAGCTGCTGTTGTTCGGCGTCGACCAGTTGCTGCTCCATTCCAGCTTGAGCTCACCATTGCAGCTGCTTCATACTGCCTTCGCGTCGAGCAAATGACGAGTTGCTACTGCCTCACTAACGTTGTGGCTGCTACTTCATCTTGCCTTCGTCTTCGTTGTCATTTGTTCGAGCTTTGGTCGAGGCTCGTCAAAACAGTCCCTACATAGTCAAGTTCGTCGTTTGTTTAGTCGAGTTCGTCGTTGATTCATCTCTAGTTAGTTGTTTTTGAGTTTTATTTTTGTCCATATTTCGTTTTTATATTTCTCGAAGTTAAAATCGTTAAATATTTGATTCTTATTTTGTTCGTTGTTCATCGTTGAAATAATTTTCTAGTGTGTTCATGTGTTTTGATTGAATTAATTTTCAGATTTCAAATGGAAAGTTAATTAGTGATTTTCCATGTTTATTTCATGTTTGTTTTATTGTTTAGGTAAGAATTTGTTAGTTTGATGTTTGTTAGATTCAAATTGAAATTTAATTGATTATTTCTTCAATTTGTTTCATGTTGTTATATATTTTCCAGAAATTATTAATGTTGTTTGAGTCATTTAATCCGTCATGTTTGTTGTTTTAAAAAAAAATAGATTCATTCATGTTCATACTTTGTTTGGTTGATCTTGAATCCAAAATTTGTATAGTTTGATTTCTTGTTTTATTGTTTATCATTTATGATTATTTCTTGAATTTGTCTCATAATCTTGTTTAAAGTTTAATATAGGAATTGTTGGTTGTAATGTTGTTAGAGTTGATTTTAAGTTCAATATTATTGAATTTAGAAATCTAAATATACTTGTTGTTGTTGTTGAATCTGAAAATAGGTTTGTTGCTAAAAATATTGTTCAATCAAATTTTAGTTGTTCTTTGTTGTTCAATCATGTTCATGTGATTTGTTGTTGAAATGTTGAAGAAATCATGTTCATGAGATTTGTTGTTTGAATTTGTGTAGAAATTGGTCATATTGGCTATATTTTGGTTGAGTGTGATTAATTGATTTGTTATAGCTGATGGGGTAGTTTGGTAATTTGCAGTTCGTTCAGGGGTAGTTTGGTAATTTCAGTAAGGTCGGAGGGGTAGTTTAGGAATTGTACATTTTGTAATTTTTTATGTGTAGCATGGGGGACAAAATGAAATGGGGTGGGTTGTGATATAGTTATTTAATATAAAGGGGGGACAAGACAAATTTTAGTGTGGGAGAATCTTGTATTTGTTTATGTTAGGCATGGAGGACAAAATATAATGGGGTGGTGTGATATATTTATTTAATGTAATGGGGATGAGTGGGAAGATAATGGGTTTGGTAGAGAAAATGAGTTGATTTTAATTAATTAAAAGATTTATGGGAGGGGATATATATAGAAGTCTTGAAACTGATTTAGAGGGGGGAGAAGACAGAAGAAAATTTGAAGAGAGAGGAAATTCCGAAAAATACTAAGACTTTAGAAAATAAAAAGAAAAACATTCTGGAAATTCAAAAGAAGAATAGTATACACATGATATACAATCCAAATATTCTGATATACGGGTTCAGAAATTAAGGGTTAAACACTAACTAGTCTTTCAAAATCTGAAAAGATTCCCTTTGCTTCTGTCCGTTGATTGTTGTTGGTGTTTCTGGATTTTTGTCTTGATTTTAAAATCTGCCACTAAGTTTCTCGTTGCTGGTTGTTACTGGTTGTTGGGGTTGCTGTTGTTGTATGCTACTGAGTTTTTGTTGATCTCACTTTTCTTTTGCTTCCAATATCAGGTACACAACTGACACGCTGATTATTGTAAACTGAAACAGGAAGCATGAATACGAAAAATGAAGAATTGAAGTTCTAAATTTATTTTAAATTATATTCTGAATTTTATTTGTATATATAAATTATTTAGCTTACAAAAATCAGAATCATGTAGCTATTTAATATATATATATATATATATATATATATATATATATATATATATATATATATATATATATAGTGGAACATCTGACGATAGCTTAACGGATGAACTATCTATATATATTGCCTAAAAATAAATAAATGGTGTAGTAACTCCGTCTAAGTTAAAAATCAAACGAATAGACCATTTCGGAACTTGTAAGAATATTGTTTAGTTAAATAATATTGGTTAATTCCAGCATGTAATTGGTTTAGGATTAAAATTAGATTGCTAAGTTTTTTTTAATTTGACAAACTGAGAACATGCCTAGTATAATGTAACTAGTTAGTAATACGTGAATAAGACGGCCCAGGTTTAGTTTTATGCCATACACGTTGGGCCTGGGCCCGCATTGGCAACGGACCGCCTTGCTTACATCATTTTCATAATTTATGAATTATATCCGAAACTCAACTATAACAACTCAGTATGTAAATAAATTAAGACCTTTTCTCTTTCATTTTGTAGAAACAATTTTAATAGAAAAATGTAGGCATTTTAGGATTATCCTGTTAAAATAAATGAGATGAGCCTTGCCCAATAAAATGCACAAATTGTGGGGCCCTCGATAAATGTTTAAATTACTTAGACTTCGGGATGAGCCGTTTAGCAAAATTCCACGGCCTTACCCAGAAATAATAATACGATAATTGCTTCAGGTGCGCATTTTAATAATCTTACCTTCTTAAATTCGGGTGCGCATTTATGTGACCCAAATCCAAATCTCAACGGAGTTGGAATGTATTAACAACCACGGGCGCATTGATTGTGACGTGGTTCGAAATGCATTTTCACGACGTTGTAATTCCATAAAAAATAAATAATAATAAAAGCGGTTTAAATCTAATAAAAGCACACAAGTTATAACATGTATTTAAAATAAGATATTTAGCCATTATAACAATTTAAGCGACCGTGCTAGAACCACGGGATCCGGGGGTGCCTAACACCTTCCCTTGGGTCAACAGAATTCCTTACTTAGAATTTCTGGTTCGCAGACTTCATTTGGAAAGTCGAACATTTTCCTCGAATTGGGATTCAAGATAAACCGGTGACTTGGGACACAAAAAGCCAAACCTTTCCCAAGTGGCGACTCTGAATTAAATAAATAATCCCATTTCGAATATTGTCACTTAAATTGGAAAAAACTCCCTCGCGCATTCAACCCTTCGAGGCGGGCGCACAAAAAGGAGGTGTGACAGATTCATCTCGCAATCATCCTACAGATGCCATAGGTTTTTCGATGTACTCAAAAAGGACAACGACCTCCAGTGGATCTTCGCGTGCGCCCAAGCCTTGAAGGAGTTAAAAGATTACTTATCATCACCGCCGCTGTTGTCCAAACCAGAACTTGGGGAACGCCTCCTCGTCTACCTCGCTATATCCAAATTAGCGGTGAGTGCGGTCCGGGTCCGAGAAAATAAAGTTAGGCAATCTACCATCTACTACATTAGCAAAACTTTAGTCGCCACCGTGACGAGGCACGCCCACTTCGAAAAATTAGCCCTGGCCTTGGTCGTAGCTTCAAGAAAGCTTAGACCCTACTTCCAGTGCCACCCCATCTCGGTAGTCCCAACCTTCCCCTTGAGAAGTATTTTGCATAAGTCTGAGCTATCGGGCAAGTTAGCCAAATGGGCTATAGAATTAAGCGAGCATGATATCACATATCAACCGCGAATGACAATAAAGTCACAAATCCTTGCCGGCTTCAGTGCAAAAATAATGCCCGAAGTCGAAAAATAAGTCGCCCACGCTTCTCCACAAAAACAAGATCTATGGATTTTGTACACCGACGATGCTTCTAACATGTTGGGGTCCGGACTGGGACTCGTACTCGAAGTCCTGACAGGCGAAGTGATTTGCCAGTGCATAAGATGCCCGGACATGACTAATAATAAGGCCGAGTACGAGGCGAGACGAGTCGTATTACGCTGCGACTCTCAATTCGTCGTCAACCAAGTCACAGGGACTTTCCATATTAAAGAACAAAGGTTGCAAAATACCACGCCGAGATCTGCAAACTGCTGCCCTAGTTTGAGTAGTGTCATCTCAACCAGATTCCTCAAGCGCAAAGCATCGAAGAAGACGACCTCGCCAAATTAGTAGCAGACTCTAAAAGTACATAACCGGAGAAAGAAACGCGGTCACCTTCCTCCACTCATCGATAGATCAAATCAAGGTAAGGACCATAAATCTAACTTAGGACTGGCACAACCATATTGTTACATACTTGTAGGATGGCGTACTCTTAGATGATAAAAAAGAAGCCAAAAAGCTTCAGATGAAAGCAACCAGGTACAACATCATTCATAACAACCTATACAAGAGAAGGTATGGCGGTCCCCTAGCGAAATTCTTAGGCCAAAATCAGATGCGGCGCGTCCTTGAAGAAGTCCACGAAGGCCACTACGGAGCTAATTCCGACAATCGAGCTTTGGTTAGATGTCTCATACGGGAAGGTTACTACTTTGACCATTATGAAAAAAGAGGTCGCAAACTTCGTAATAAAATGCGAACGATGCCAAAAATACGCCCCAATGATCCACCAAGCAGGCGAGCACCTCCACTTGGTCACTTCCCCTTGGCCGTTCATCAAGTGGGGAATGGACATCGTCGGCCCCTTCCTCGAGGGGCGAGGTAATGTACGATTCCTTTTGGGTTTAACTGACTATTTTTCTACGTGGGGTGGAAGAAGGAGCGTTCGCCCAGATACACGAACAGGAAGTACTCACCTTTATATGGAAAAATATCGTGTACCACTTCGGCCTCCCCAAAGAGATCAGCTGCGACAACGGACCCCAATTCATAAGAAAAAAGATTGCCGAATTCTTTGAGAAGTGGCATATCAAAAGAATACTCTCAACACCATATCACCCCGCAGGCAACGGGCAAGCGGAATCCTCCAATAAATCAATACTGAACATCATGAAGAAAACGTTTGATGATGCCAAGGGACTTTGGCCTGAGTAATTGCCAGAATTGCTTTGGGCCTACCGTACTATGCCAAAGATGAGCACATGAGAGACGCCCTACTCATTAGTAACTGGGACTGATACGGTAATACCAATTGAAGTCGGAGAACCCAGTTTGAGATATTCCCACGAGAACAGGCACAGGAACGATGAAAATAGAAGGCAAGAGCTTGACGAACCCGAAGAATGGAGAGATACGGCCTACATGAGGATGATCGCCCAAAAACAACAGGCAAAATACTATTATAACAAAAAGGCCAAGATCAAACTACTCAAAGCCGGGGACTACGTGCTCAAACCTAAAACACAAGCAAGCAAGGACCTGCAAGAAGGCAAGATGGGAACAAATTGGGACGGCCCATACAAAATTGCGGCAACAACAAACAAGGGGTCATTCCAACTAGAAGCAATGGAAGGAAAACTTCTACCAAACAACTGGAACGTCTCCCACCTCTGTCGCGCCCTCTTTTTCCCCGCGGAGTCCGGGTTTGTGACATTTGGAAGGACAATTCATTCCTTTTAGGAATTGGGTTTGCATTTGAAGAGTCTCCACCTAATGATTAGGGTGCATTAGGACACCAAAGGGTTTGATTTGAACAACCAGAGATAGGGTAAGAGCTTAAAATTATTCCAAAGGGAAGGTGTTAGGCACCTCTCAGAATCCACTAGTGTGGTTCCCGACAAGACAATTGTTGTGAATTGAGGTGCAATTAACATATAGGCAAATAAGGCTCAAATAAGAGGGGATTTCACATAATGGTTTGAAAGTAAACAAAGTTTGAAAGAACGATTAGAAAAGCTGATTTTAAAAGAAGGAGTTGAAATGCTAAAAGAAAAGAAATAAAGAATAAAGGGAGGGGGTCCTAGGTTTTTAAAAAATATGGATCACCCCACACAATGTCTGGTAATCACTCCTCAATGAGGGGCTACACGTGACATTACCGCGTGATCATCATATCCATATCTACCCTTCCCACCCCGTTAAGGTATTTAAAGCGCGGATTGTTCTTGATTGCTTATTGCATGCTATTACCCGTCCCATTCCTATCAGTCCTGGAGGCATTTAGGACTACTAATCCTAAAGGGAGGGGTGTTGGGCTTATTTGGAGTTTCAAAGGTAAAAAGTCTAAGGCGACATACAAAACACATATTGCATATTAAGGGGAAAACATATACACAAACAAGGGCTCATATATACCTCCTTAAACAAAGAAAGCACATAATTAGCACGACTTGCACATACTGTTTAGGTCTGATTTTAAGGTATTAAAGACGAGGGAAATGAGATTGTTGAGACAGTTGTAGTTTACTAACTCAGATAAGAAGTCCAAATCAGACATGCCTGCTGGTTGTAATGATTAACATGAGCAGATTCAGTTTATAGTTATTACTCTAAGGCTTGCCTAAGTGTTAGACGGGGTCCTATAGACATTGTATCTACTGAATTCAGAAGGTGATAAGATAGTAAAACTCGAAATGAATTGTTTGAACCCTATAGGTATGCTTGCTAAACTTTGTTAAGCGAGGGAATTAGGTTATTAAGAGAAGCAGAATAAAAGAAAAACTGAACCGGTTACAGGTTCTACAGGCGGTAGTATCTACTATTACTGACTTTAATTCCTAAGAGCATGTTATCTAACATTGACTGCGAATGACAGTGAATCAGATTGATTTAAGAAACCCCTATAGGCACGATTTCTATGCATTACTCGTTTTAAATCTTGTAGGCATGGCATCTAAATGAAGTTTGAATATGTAGGATTAAATAGTCCTATGAGCATGGTTTCTATATGGAAGTTGAATATGCAGCATTAAAAAGTACCCTATAGGTAGGTTTTCTACGTGAAGTTTGAATATGCAGAAGTTAAAACACCCTATAGGCATGTTTTCTACCCTCGCATGCATAGTTACCCAACCCTTTTCACTAGCCAGCCCCAAGTGTTTATTACAACTTATTACAAACCAGAATAACAAATTACATCGAAACAGAAAAATAAAAAGAAAGTACAACCGGAGGAGGCTTGATTCTTGACTTCCTCTCTGAGTTACGAGATAAACCAACTCAAAGATTATTGATCCAAAGCCTTTCTCCAATTTGAGTGTGTCAGAGTTCCCTAAGAGCCTCAATGGGACTTCGGGCAGTGCTCACACCCAAATTATATTACCAGAATAGGGACAAATACAGTGTGGAGGTGCCAGCTCTCAAGTGTCCAAATTCAGAGGGATATCATGGGTCCCAAGGCAAGGCTCACAAGAGAGGGGCATAACTTAAGTCTAAGAGAGAGTGGAAGTGCAGAAACAGAGTTTTAAGAACTGAGGAAGTAAAGGAAAGGAAAGAGGTGCCGGGGAACAGTTACAAAATTGATAACTTCACATAAAAAAAGTTCAGGGATTGGGAGCTTGCAAAGAGCCTATGTACTTAGGCACTAGTTAATTCTAGGCATGCACAACAATAAGAGGTGCTGTTATGCTTACCAAATCAACCAGAATACACACTATAGTGGTAACATAGTGGTTTGAGTCATAGACAACAATACTCAATACTGTCATGCCTCAAACAAGCCATCAGTACCAAACACATTGGGGTAGGGGTTTAGGATACATCATAAATTCAGAACAGGCAGAATTGCTAAAATAATTACTGAATTAAACACAAGTAGTAGGCAAACAAATAGGTAAAAGGATTAAGTAAACATATTGTTGTGACGCTGAAATCTTAATCAGCACATACTAGTTCAGAGAAGCAAAATATAGTAAAGGCAGGTAGCAGAACTTTAAAAACATGCCACAGTACAAGTAGTAAAGCAAAAGAGAGTGTTTTTTGAGTGTAAGTGATTTTAGAACTCAGAGTATTCATGTCTCTGTGTTAATGAAAGAGCAGGGCATTTATAGTTTGAAAATGAGTAGAAAATAAGGCAAGAATCATAGCTTAGCAGTAATTATGGAACTATGTACTAATTAAAATCAATCAGTATTAAGGATTTCCTTTAATTAAGGAGTTGAAGTCAAATGGTAATGGGCAGAAAACATTTAAGGAAGGAAATCAAGTAAGTATCATGTGCAGAGTAGACAATTAGGGATAAGTGCATAGAGGTTTAATTAAGGGAAGAATCTTTGAAATACTCGGTTAGCCAAATAAGGTAAGAAACACAATAAGTTTGCAGAATATGGAGACAATCAGTACATAGAAAATCAAGGAGTCATGGATTTCAAAATCACTGATTTAAGGAGAGTAACATGGGTTCCCATGAGTAAACAAATAAACCAATTCATAAATGGGGGAATTGAAAGTCTAAGGAAAATTTTCAAATCAACCCAAGAAATAGGGGAATCAGTAAGGTGAAACAAGGAAAGAGCCAATTACTTAACACATGAATGCAATCAAAATTACACAAGGAGGTTTGAAATCAGTCCAAAATTGAAGGTCATTTCAGAGGAAAATTCAGCATATAAAAGAGTGCATAAGTATTAGGCATGCAAGGCTGAATTTAGGACAAAGAGAAGCATCATGCAATCACAAAGTCAGTATGTAGTGGACTATCAAAACATGGTAGTCACATAGGTCAATCTTAGTAACTCAGTAATAGAGAAAAGAGAGAGTATCAAATAGCATGCAAAGGTGTCAAGTAAAAAGACTTTTCTGAAAACTGTAGTTTAGTTTCAAAGAAGTCAAAATCACATAAAGAAACAGAGGATGAAACAAAAAGATTTAGAATCTAGTCGAGCAACAAATGAGGCAGCTTTAGTAGCTCGAATAGGTCCAAAGAAGTTAGGGTTTTGAAATCAATCGAATACAGAGCATGACAACCAAGTAAATCACATAGCAAATAGCCTTAGAACTCGACTGAACCCCAAATTTTAGAGTTTTCACCATCAATCGAGTTCTAGAGATGAAAATGAGTAAATCAGACAAATACTAACAAAAGTAGATTCAGAAACCTCAAAAGAAACTAAGACTTTTAACATGCAGACCCCAGTAAAAGAACAACATAAGGAAACACAGTAGAACATGTTAGAAAATCAGAGAAAGCTTCGAAATAACTTAACAAAAACTCAAATCGGGAAAGATAAGGGTTCTTGAAGGTAGAGTTTTGAAAGAAACCTTGCAAAAGCGTTTAAAAGTTTAGAGGAAACACAGATCTAGAACAGATCTAAAGAAATCGGAACAACCTCAAAGGCTAGGGTTTCGGAAGAACCCCGAATGGTGAGAAAGGCTTGGAAAATCATCGATCTTAAGTAGAGAAGTCGAGAGTCAGGATTCAATGGCCATGGCTGGCCGGAGTAAGGTCGATAGTGACCGGAGACAACCATAGAACTAAAATCACCAAGGTCTGGACCAAACTTCTTCGAGGTCTGGCCTTGAAAACATAGTATTCGGGCATGTAGGAGCCAAGGGAGGTAGATACAGGCCTTCAATGGCTTCGAAGGCCATAGATTTGGGAGATTTTCAGGTGGTAATTGAGGGCGGCGGCTAGGGTTTGAGAGAGGATGGAGAGAGAATTGAGAGAGACAGGGATTTAGAGGCGGCTGGGGTTGTAAAATGGTTAGGGTTAGGGGGTAGGTCGGGATTAAAAAAGGAAAGGGTGTTTGGTGGCCGTTGATCATTTTGATCAACAACTTGGATTAATCGGGTAGATGGGGCAGTTTAATAGGGTTGGGTTTGGGCCGGTTCAAATAGGGATTGGGTCAGGGTAATTGGGTTTAAAATTGAGGTTCAATTCAGGCTACAATTGAAACACAATTGGGCTATATTTTAAATAGCCACTCTTCCCTTATTTATTTTATAAAAATAGTAGAATAATTTCTGGGAATAAATTAAAGGTACTAAAATGATTAATAACACATAATTGTCAAATTAAAAATACTGGAGTTAATTTTATAAATATAAACACAATTAGATCTTAAAAGCGACTAATATTGCAATTACATGCAATTTAGCTTAAAATATACTAAATAAATTTGTAAAAATATGCAAAAATTATATTAGCTATATTTTAGTATAAATATGAGAGTCCAATAAATGAATCACCCAAATGATAATTTTGGGAATAATTATTGGGTTTTTCTAGATAAGATAGGGCAATAAATTGATTTTAAATCTTTAAAAAATTAAGGAAAAATAATAAAATATTTGGACATACTTATTCTATTTTGAAAGTATTTTGCATATTAAAAATATATAGAAAAAAATTGGGTATCAACAGCTGCCCCTCTTTACCCGGGGAGGATGAAAGAGTTGTCGGGTAAAGATATGATGGCCAATTTTGACCGAACGAAATTATTCGAGGAGACTTAGGCCGTGCTCGGGCGCCTGAGCTGCCGACATATCCCTGGTCTTACAGGAATCATGCCATATGCAGTTTAGGATCCGTCGGCGGAGTAGCCGATGGAGACTTTAAAGAACGAACGCGGTATTTAGGATGGGGTGAATGGTTGAAATCTGATGGGGCTGTGGGAACTGGAGCGGGATCGCTCCTGCCGAGATGACTGTTGCTCGCTGGTTCACCTGCAAATAAGTAACACAAGCATATATTGTGCGTAAATTTAAACATGATGCAATTTCCCGTCAGACCATGAATGTTGTCTTTGGACGGTTAGGATGACGTCCTCAGACCATGATTTCCTGGGCCATGAAGCATATAATAAAAGATTCGCAGTCTATGAAATGACGCTCTCAGGTTATGCGAATGATGCCTCCGAACCATGATGCCTTTGAATAATGATATGCAAAAGATTAAAAGGGGTCCTCAGGCCATGACATGGTGTTCTCGGGCTATGAAAATGGTGCCTCCGAACAATGACGCCTTTGGATAATTTGGAGATCTTTCAGCCCATGAGATGCAGTATTTGGTGATCTTTCAGCCTATGCAATGCAGAAGGTGGCGATCTTTCAGCCATGCAAATGAAGTGGCGATCTTTCAGCCATGCAAGTGTAGAGGTGGTGATTTTTCAGCCGTGCAAACGTAGAGGTGGAGATCTTTCAGCCATGTAAATGTAGAGGTGGCGATCTTTCAGTCATGCAAATGAAGTGGCAATCTTTTAGCCATGCAAATGTAGAGGTGGCGATCGTTTAGTCAAGCAAATGTAGAGGTAGCGATCTTTCAGCCATGAAAATGTAGAGGTGGCGATCTTTCGGCCATGCAAATATAGAGGCAGCGATCTTTCAGCCATGCAAATGTAAAGGTGTTGATCTTTCAGCCAAGCAAATTTAAATAAGGTGGCGATCTTTCAGCCATGCAGATGCAGATGGAGGTAGAGCTTAACCTCGAATGGCAGAATGGTAGCCTTATGTAATGCAGAAATGCAGATGGAGACAGAGCTTAGTCTTGGAAGGCAGAATGATATCCTTATGCAAGAAATAAAATGGCAAATGGTAATAGCGCTTTCTTAGCTGATAGCAGATCGCGACATTATGATTGTCGGGGACATTGTGCCTGCTGGGGACACTATTCTGTGCGGATAACAACTGTGAGTAAGTGCAATGGTTCTGAGAGTTGTATTCCTGAACAATGTTTGTCTCGTGAGTGTATAGTATATTTGATGATTTTGTAACTCAAGTGCCTGTATCCAAAGAAAAATTGTGAGTTTTGTAAAGGGGGAGGTTAGTTCGTATCCCCGCTGGCTTTGCTTGACCTGCTCGGCTTTGATCAGGTGATACTGTACGTATCATTGGGTTAGCGTTGCTAAACAAGGCAGTTTCAATAATAAACATGCATGATTTTGTAAAAAATATGACATAAATGTATAATAAAAAAAACTTTTAGATGAACCGACGATTGTGACGTGGTTCAGGACATTGCAACCTCTCTTGCCACAGAATTTTGAGGGCGCTCCTCAAAATTCTGCCCCAGTTTAATGGGTTGATGCTTCTGACTGTTGTTTGCGACGATTGGCTGAAATCACTTTGGAATTTTGAGGGTCCTGTAGACATGTGATTTTTGACCCTTCCCAAGATTTTTTATATTTTAGCACGTAAATATTTAATTTAGGCCTAATATAGCTATTTCAACTCATTTTTACTCTTTTACCTTATTTTATCACAAGAAAATGAAACTTACAAAAAATATTTTAGTTTACACATCTTTCATGAATTTAAATAAAAATATACAAAACTAGTAGCTTATTTTTATTTTTATATATAATCTTGAAAATACAAAAATAGTTTCATTTTTAATACAGTTTAGTTTAATTAATCAAAATTAGTTTTATATTTTTATATTATAATTGTATATAATTTTGGGGACTCAACATTTGTCTGCATCACGTACATTTGACTTAGGGGACTCAACACAAGGGTTGGGTCCGTCTAGGACAGGTGTACCCAAAATAACAGACCATTTTGATGCATCCTATGTGCTACATGTTGCATTTCTTCAAGGGTAAAAGGGTCATTTGGCGGACCAATGACAATTGAGGGCGAATGAAAAAAAGAGGAAAAAAAATAGAAAAGAGAGGCTGAAGTGTGAGGATGAAGCGAGTAGGGCCCAATTATATTTTTGTTACATTTTATTAAGGAAAAAGAGCATGGGAACTTCAAAAAGATTTAGCACTTTTTATCATTTTTCAAAAATCAAAAATCGAAAAAAAGAAAAGAAAATCCAAAAGATTTTATATGTTTCATCATGTTTTGAAAAAAAAAGAGAAAAAATGTGTTTGCTATACGTCAGTTGTTTTTTTTATTATTCTCGCCCGTATCCAATATGCCCGAATTACGCATACCTGATTCTCGTCTTTCGGGGCGTGATACGTAGGCAACCCACATAAGGTCCGGTCTTCCTAGTGAATCTTAGGTTCTTGGATTTGCGGTTCATAACCATATTTTGCACTTCTAGCCACCTTTTGGCCAAATAAGTCAGTTTGCAAAAACAGCCTCAATCATGTCTTCCATGTGTCCAGTAGGGAGAATTATTATCTCACATAATGTTGATTTAAAGTTTTCTCATACAGGTATGGATTTATTTACCAAAGTTTGAGCATGACAGACACCCCGTGACCATCTGGTCAGGATCGCTCAGTCAGGAGTTGCTTAAGGAGATTTGTTTTATTTTTATGTTTTGAGTCTGTTCTTCATTTTATGTCGTCTTTTACTTTCTTGTTTTGTAAAGTAATGTCAAGCCTTTTGTTATTGTATTTTCTGCTTTATATTTGAAAAATATGTTGTAACTCAAAAATTCAAAAAAAGCATAAGAGATGTTGCATTTTATATTTTGTTATAAATTTTCTTTAGAATACTAATTCTAGAAATGAAAAAAATTTTGAGGTTGTTTTTCCTCTAGGCAATTAATATCTAGGACTTAAAATGAATTATTTTTATGTTTCCTTTAGTATATTAGGACCAAAATTCAAAAAAAAAAAAGAATTTTCTTTTAGTACTTCGTTAAAAGCTTTCTTTAAGGTATTAATTCCAAAATCCAAAAAGATTTTCTTTTGAGGTGTTTCTTTGGGAAATTAGTGAAAAATGAAAAAAAAGTCTTTTATTTTCATTAGAACTTTAGGATATTGTACATAGAAAAAATACTTTATCTTTTGTTTATCATTAGAATTTCTTTTTTAGGTAATCAAAATTGAAATCCAAAAGCATTTTGTTTTATCTTTTCCATTGCTCGTTTCGAAATATCGCGTCAGGATATCAAATGAATGTTAGTTTCCCTTTTCTCGTCAGAGTTGTCATTAAGGTAAAAAGAAAAAGAATGTTAGTTTGTTTCTTTTATTCCCAATATTCCAGAACTACGCAAAGATCTGATTCATGCGAGGTCATGATACGTAGGCAACCTACATAGGGTTCGATCGAATCGTTTTTTTATTATTAAAAGGAAAAAGAAAAAAAAAGAAAAAAAAAAGAAAAAAATAGGTGAAATTGTGGGATGTGAGATACGAGAGAAAGAAAGAGTGATGATTAAAAAAAAAGAAATGAAGGAAAATGAGCAAGCCAGCAAGTGCTAGAAAAGCAAAGAAAAAAGAGGTTGAGATGAACAAATTGGGATGATGCCAACTGACCTTTGTACCCTCGAAGTCATTTTAGAACCGATAACTGTGGCTAGGTGCATTGCACATAAAGTGAGATTATCTTATGTTAAATGCCCTAACGCTAACGTGATGGCTTCATTTTTGTTATATTCATAACAGAAGGGTGGTTGGTTTGTGGTTTTAAAGTGATAACTCTACTCTGCAACATAAAGTCAAAAGGCAATGGCAAACAACAACAGAACTGAGTTGATTGATACCGGCGCTCAAAAGTAGTTGGTTGAACAGGACAATGGGTTGGTTGAAGAGGTAAAAATGTTAAAACAACACATGGCTGACATGTATCAGGCATGGATGACTGGGAATGCACCACCCCGCCACCACTTAGCTTCCTAGATGCTGCCCTTACCCAAATTCCGGACACAATGCCAGATGATCCTCCATACTCTCCAGATCCACCTGCTTATCTCCAAGCTCATGATGCCCAATATTACCCCTCAGAGGTTGCCTGTAAGGTTCCCTACTCATACAAACAGGGCCCAAGGGATGAACCTCATGTTGAAAATGAAAGGTTCACAGGAAGAAAAGGGAAAGATGGGGCACCCTTGGAGGTTGAAAGGTATAGAACAGTCCTTAAAGAACAAGCAAGGAATGAGAGACTAGGGAAGCATGGCTTACAAAGA
Source organism: Nicotiana sylvestris (assembly GCF_000393655.2). Lineage (NCBI taxonomy): Eukaryota > Viridiplantae > Streptophyta > Magnoliopsida > Solanales > Solanaceae > Nicotiana > Nicotiana sylvestris. Next base: position 65,097,247 of record NC_091058.1, read on the forward strand.
ACTGTCTGTGTCCCCTGACGTTCGCCTGCCCACGGGGTTTAAAGTGCCAAAATTTAACTTGTATGATGGGTGTGGGGATCCGGTAGCCCACCTGAAGGTTTATTGCAGTGAAATGAGAGGTGTTGGAGAGAAAGATGACTTGATGATGGCGTATTTCAGTGAGAACCTGACTGGGGAAACTTTGGACTGGCATGCTCATCAAGATGTTGGTAAGTGGCCTACATTGGGTGACATGACTCAAGATTTTGTTCAATACTTTCAATAAAAATCAGGCGTTACCCCGGACCACTCCTCCCTATCTCAGATGGAAAAGAAACCCAAGGAAAGCTTTAGGGACTTTTGGCTCAGATGGAACGAACAAGTTGCTCGGGATGGTCCTCCCATTGATAGAAAAGATATCCCTGAGCCCTGCTGACGACAGGGTCCAGTGGTCGTTCTTGCCAAACATCCTCAGCCTCAATTACAACCCCAAACCTATCCCCCAGTCTCCACATAAGCCACTCCAGTATTATCCATCGAACAACATCCGACCATCTGTCCAACTACCGGGTCACTCTCTAGGGCGAGCACCAGCATCCCGAAATTCACGTGTGCCTTCACAGCATTTTCAAGCATCTAACAATCCTAGGAAACTGAGGCATGGAGGGAAACAAAGGCAAAAAAACAATTTCACGCCCATCAGAGAATCCTACACAAGTTTGTTTGAAAAGTTAAAGCATTTTGGCCTGATTGAGCTGCTCCTCGGCTATACTCCAGACCCATATGTGAAAGGCTTTGATCCTACTGTTCGATGCAAGTACCACTCTAATGTCCAAGGGCATAGCATTGAAGATTGTCGATCTTTGAAAAGGGAAATAGAAAGAATGATTCAGAAAAGGGGTAATTGTGAGCAATGACAGTGACAGGAAGCATGCGAATCCTCGTGGGAACTTGTTGACTAAAGCTGATAATGTTGAAGTCGGTGATGGTCTTGGCAATATTGATGCGGAACTCAGTGGCTAAGATGTCGTGATTGGTAATTGGAAAGACGCTCCATCTCTTGGCTAGCTGGGAGTCTTGGTGGTTTATTTTGTTGTCATTTCTGTTGTCCGGGTTATTTTCAGGGTTGTAATTCAGATATTATCTTGTGACTCAAACATTTTTTATCCTTTTATTTTGCCTAGTTTGTTTAATCGTAGTAGCTCATTTAGTGTTGTCTAAGTTTGTTCCAAGTTTGTGATCCCAGTTTAGTTTGCTTGTCTTGTTGTTCGAACCGTTTTAGCGCATGTCTAATGCAATTTCATGTTTTCTGTTATTTCTAGCCATTTTATTTTGTTTAGTTCTCTTTTCTTTCTACAATTCTTTTCCTATTGGCTCTAGTGATATGACATGCATGCGTAATTCTCATCCTGAGCTCAAAAGTTAGTTTTGTCATGAAGCATTGAAACAATTTTGAAGATAACAGGGGCACTTGATGGAAATAAGAACAGATTTGGACACTTTGAGATTATTTGAAGCCCGAACCATGCGAAACTGGGGCAGATAGAACAAAAAGAAATACTATTGAAACGCATCCTGCCGCATCAGGTTGAAGCTAAAGGCAAGTTTGCCCCAAATTGGCATGTATTTAACAGATGTGGAGGGCAAATGTGTGAATATGGTCATCAATTCTCATGCAGTCAAAAGATATTGTGTATGATTCCTTTGGTTTGTTTAATTGTATTTGTTTGTACTTGGCATGTTTTGAAGATTGGAATGACGAAGACATTTTGTTCTGCTATCTAAATACTTTATCCTTTGTTACCCTTTGAGCCTTATTTATTTTTTATTCATACCCCTCTTTTGGAATCAGTGGTAAAGTTCATAAACGCAAGTGCAAAATGTAAGTAAAGGACAAAGAAAAAAAAGAGAAAAAAAAAGAGAGAGAAAAGAATGAAAAGAGAAAGAAAAGAATGAAAGAAAAGAAAAAAAAAGAAAAGAGAGGAAAAAACTACAAAAAGAAAAACAAAAAGAAGAAAAGAAGAGAAAGAAAAAGAAAAGAATCACAACAAACAAAGTAATTCCTATGCCATGAACTACGTTAGACCTGATTCCTTTTAAGGATACGTAGGCAGCCTCACAGTTCGGTCTCATCGAAATAAAAATCCAAAAGTCCCTAAGCCAGAAACTGGGGCAGAAGTTGTGGTTGTTGTAGGAAATCTGATTCTGAAAGTTGTAATTTTGAACCCATTTGAATTGTTTTGAGCCTTTTATACCTTTTCTTTCTAATCCCATCCAAAAGCCCACATTATGGTCCAAAGAAAGACCTTCTGATCAGTCTTCGAGAGATGCCAGGTCGAGCAAATAGAGGTGATTCATATCAGGGGAAACACTCTGGTCCAAGCAGGAAAAATAATGAAAATGAGAGAGTCTTATCGGTGAAAACCCTCATAGGCACCGTAAGGCGACGGGAGCTAAGAGAAATCAAAATGAGAGAGTCTTATTCGTGGAAACCTTCATAGGCACCGTAAGGCGATGAAAGCATAGAGAAATAAAAAATGAGAGAGTCTTATTGGTGAAAACCTTCACGGGCACCTTGAGGCGACTATAAGTTGAGAAAAAGAACAAAACGAGAGAGGCTTGATGGTGAAAACCCCTCGGGCACTACATGTCGAATAAGGATTGTGAATTAGATTGGATAAGCAGAGCATGGAAGTCCAGTTTCACGTTTTGGGGTATAATAGGATTTGAACATCAGACCTGCTCGACAGAATAGGCTACAGGTGCATGTCACGGTCATTAGAGTTGGTGTCCACATTTGATAGGTTTCTACTTTGTAGTTTTCTTCTTAGGAATCATCTATTTTCATTGTCCTTTACTCCGTTCCTTTTTGTCTTGTTTACTTCCTCTTCTTGAGTCTGTGCGGTTAGAACAAGTGAGAAATGACTTCAAAATTTGCCACCAGCTGTCCAATTGCACAAAACGGGGTCTGGCTAACACATCAAATGTCATAAGTCAGAAAAGAACAACAAGCGCATTGAGCTGGTAATAATCAACATGCTTTGGGATACCTGTGAAATACAAAGATTTGGTACATATCAATTCAGGAATAATGCAACAAGATGGATGGTGTTAGGTGAACGAATCAAAGGTATTTTTGGTGAAACATAAAGGTTTGGTATATATCGATTCATGAACAATGCAACAGATAGAGGGTGTAGGGTGAACGGATCAAAGGTATTTTCTGTGATAAGATTAACAAAGAAAGTGGTTAACTAGTGACAATCAAGGTTTTCCAAGCAGAAATCAAAGTTATCATGTCAAGTGAAGGAGCAATAGACCTCAAGGCCAATGCCGGTGGGTTAAGTCAGGAAAGAACATCATTCACATTGAGTGGACGGTAATTGACGTGCTTTGGGATTCATGTGAGACACAAAGGTTGGTAAATGTCAGTTCATGAGTAATGCAACAGATAGATGGTATTGGGTCTGAACGGAGAAGAGGTATTTTCTGTGATAAGGATGGCAGAGAAAGTGATTAGTCAAGGAACAAGTAAGGTCTTCGGGTGGAAATCAGTTATCATGAGAAGTGAAGGAGCAACCGCCCTCAAAGTCAAAGCCACAAACCAACCACCATATTTTAAGCTGACAAGATTTTTCTTTGATTTGAAACAGGGGCAGAAAATTTCGGTTGTTCCGGAGAAATCCTCCGCTGGGGAAAGGCAAGCACCAGACAAGTTTGACTTGTGATTTTCAGGACCCTCCTGGATAATGGAATTTAATTTAAAATACTCAGGACCTTCCTGGAAAATAGGACTTAGTTTAAAATTCAAAACAATCGTGAGTAGCATAATCTAGCATAAATGTACCCCAAAGGAATATAAGTTGGCTTAAAAGTTTGCATGTTTGAGATAGAATCCAATTAGGAGTTTTCAGGATCCTCCTGGAAAATGGGACCTAGTTAAAAATTCAGAAATAGCATAATCTAGCACAAATATACCCTAAGGAATAGAAGATGGTTTCAAAGTTTGCATGTTCAAGACAGGATTCAATCAGGAATTTTCAGAACCCTCCTGAATAATGGGACTTAGTTTTAAGATTTCAATTAGATAACAACATTTAGCGTAAGTTCTGTTGTAGGGTAGTATAATTCAGCCGTAAAAGTTGTCACTCTTAAGATAGGACTTGGTGTTTGATTTTCAGGACCCTCCCGGATAATGGGATTTAATTTAAAATTCTCAGGACCTTCCTGGATAATGGGATTTAGTTTTTAAGTTTTCAGGACCCTCCTGGATAATGGGATTTAGTTTTTAAGTTTTCAGGGCCCTCCTATATAATGAGATTTAATTTAAAATTTTCAGGACCCTCCTGGATAATGGGGTTTAATTTTAAAAGTTTTCAGGACCTTCCTGGATAATGGGATTAAATTTAAAATTTTCAGGACCCTCCTGGATAATGGGATTTAATTTTAAAAGTTCTCAGGACCCTCCTGGATAATGGGATTTAGTTTTTAAGTTTTCAGGACCCTCCTGGATAATGAGATTAGTTTTTAAATTCTCAGGACCCTCCTGGATAATGGGATTTAGTTTTAAAAGTTCTCAGGACCCTTCTGGATAATGAGATTTAGTTTTTAAATTCTCAGGACCCTCCTGGATAATGAGATTTAATTTAAAATTCTCAGGACCCTCCTGAATAATGGGATTTAGTTTTTAAGTTTTCAGGACCCTCCTGGATAATGGGATTTAGTTTTAAAAGTTCTCAGGACCCTCCTGGATAATGAGATTTAATTTTTAAATTCTCAGGACCCTCCTGGATAATGAGATTTAGTTTTTAAGTTTTCAGGACCCTCTTGGATAATGGGATTCAGTTTTTAAATTTTCAGGACCCTCCTGGATAATGGGATTTAATTTTAAAGTTTCAGGGCCCTCTTGGATAATGGGATTTAATCTTAAAAATTCTCAGGACCCTCCTGGATAATAGGATTTAGTTTTAAGTTTTCAGGACCCTCTTGGATAATGGGATTTAGTTTTTAATTTTTCAGGACTCTCCTAGATAATGAGATTTAATTTTAAAATTTCAGGGCCCTCCTGGATAATGGAATTTAATCTTAAAAATTCTCAGAACCCTCCTGGACAATGGGACTTAGTTAAAATTCAAACATTCATGAGTAACAAGATCTAGCATAGGCTCTACATTGAGGAAATATAAGTTTGGCTTTGAAGTTTTCATGCTTAGGATAAGATTCAATTTGAAATTTTAAGGACCTTCCTTAATAATGGGATTTAGTTTAATACCTCCCTTAGATGCTAAGATTTAGCATAAGTTTCACCGTTAGGAAGTTGAATTTAGCTCTGAAATTTTCACCCTTAAGATGAGATTTGATTTTAAATTTCAGGACCCTCCTGGATAATGATATTTAGTTTTAAGGTCTTCATAGATAACAAGATTTAGCGGATTCTTAAAATAAGAATCCCATTATCCAGGATTTTAACACTGTCATATTAGGGGAGAGTTGTGAATATTTCTACAGCACAATAGAGTGAGACTAGCCAGTTAGGAGTTAGACTAAGAATGTCATTGGTCGTCTATTGATGCAGGGCTTTACCTGCTAGTTTTACTATACCAGCCATCTATTTCGTATTTCGTATTCTGTATTTCATATCTCTTATATTGCTGTTATTTTATTATGCATTTTTATGGTACTAATATATCGGCTCCTGTTGCTTTTTTGAGCCGAGGGTCTCCTGGAAACAGCCTCTCTACCCTTTGGGGTAGGGGTAAGGTCTGCGTACATATTACCCTCCCCAGACCCCACTTGTGGGATTTATACTGGGTCGTTGTTGTTGTTGTTGTTGTTGTTGTTGTTGTTATGATTCAATTAACACTCACAGATGCGCCCATCACCAAACTGGGGCAGAAGTTTTCTTTGTTTTTGTCTATTTTATTACAATCAGGTGCCCACCTAGAGAACAAGGGAATACATTTCAAATTTAGCAATAAGGCGCCTACCTGGAGAACAAGGGAATACATTTCAAGATTCAGCAATCAGGCGCCCACCTGGAGAATAAGGGAATACATTTCAAGATTCAACAATCAGGCGCCCACCTGGAGAACAAGGGAATACATTTCAAGTTCAGCAATCAGGCGCCCACCTGGAGAACAAGGGAATACATTTCAAGTTTTGGCAATCAGGCGTGCACCTGGAGAACAAGGGAATACATTTCAAGTTTTGGTAATCAGGCGCCCACCTAGAGAACAAGGGAGTACAGAAAGTTTCAATAATCAGGTGCCCACCTGGAGAACAAGGAAAGACAGTTCAAGTTTCAAGGGAAAGTAGTTTCGAAGGAAGACAGTTCAAGATTTGGCAATCAGGCACCCACCTGGAAAACAAGGGAATTCACTTTAGAATACATTTCAAGTTCAGCAATCAGGCGCCCACCTGGAGAACAAGGGAAAACATTCAAGCTTCAGCAATCAGGAGCCCACCTGGAGAACAAGGGAATACATTCAAGTTTCAGCAATCAGGCGTCCACCTGGAGAACAAGGGAAAACAATTTGAGTTTCAAGGGAAAGTAGTTCAAGTCTCAAAGGAAAATAGCTCAAGTTAGAAATGGCAGAAGCTCGCGGCAATAATGCGAGTCAACAGTCCGAGATGATCAACATAATTAATTTCAATCCAAAAGAGAAAAGAAAAAAAGAAGAAGAAAGAAACAAAAAGAAAAAGAAAAAAAGAAGTGAATCCAAAATGCAGAAGCTGAGACAAGAGGTCACAAGCATGGTGTGTCCGGTCTTGATCTAAAAAGCTGAAGAAGAATGAACTAGCACCTGCAACTAGCAAGCATCAAGGTTCAAATCTAAAGTTTGCATGAAGAACCATTCAAGACTCAAGTTTAAGCTTCAGAAAACTTATAGATAGGAATTTTGTAACTCATAGTTGACAGGTTTAGTTAGTCTTTTTCATTTTTTGATTTGGATGTAATAACAGGTGTGAGCACATGATTTTTTTCCCTATATATGAATAATTCCCAAAATTCCAACAAAATAATTTTTCTTTATTTTTTATTTTTACAATTTCTTGTGCATTTTGGTATCATTTTCTGATAATGGTTGCATTTTATTTGTGCATGTTAATTCATATAAAATACAAAAATATGCATTTGCATTTAGGATATAATTTTATATGTTTAGGATCAATCAGGGGTTAGTTTGTTTTAGAACCAAACATGAAAAATTACAAAATAGCTCACTTTCGCATTTTAATTGTTTTAATCGTAAATTTGGCGTAAAATAGGTTTTAAATAATTTTAGAATTTAATTAGTTTAGTTTTGAAATATATTAGGACTTTATTTTAAATTGTTGCAATTTTATAAAATCAGAAAAATAAATACAAAATTACAAAGTGGAAAACAAAATACAAAAATAGATAAAAGAAATAAAAGAGGAAACAAAACAAACAAGAAACAATTGGGCCTGTTCTGAATTGAGCATTAGCCCAAACCATCACGCCCAAACAGCCCAGAACCCTCTGGTCCAATGCGTTAAAATCAAAACGACGCCGTTTGGCGTAGATCAATCCAAGCCGTCGAGGTCTCATGATCTAACGGCCAGGAAGCCCCCACTCCTAACTATATAACTGTCCGAAACCTTACCCCCCACCCCGGTCCTTCGCCTTCCTCACCCTACCTCTCCTTGCAAACCCTAATCCCAGCCTCCCCAAAATCCTCATCGGCGGCAAGTGCAACCTACGCCGTTCAACCCCAAATTAACACCATAGATCCCCCATGAATCCCTCTTTCCATTCCTGCTATTGGTTTCCCTCGAATATTGCCAGAGCTCGTCGAATCTCCGATTGAAGTTTTCCGGCCAAGTCGCAAACTCATCCAAACCGGCCCAAAATCATACCACACCATCCCCAGACTTCCCTCAACCCAAATCCATGACCAACTTCCTTCGAATCTCAGTGAAGCGGCTCGAATTTCAGATCTAAGAATTTCTGGCCAAAACCCTAACCCAAAATCTTTGTGATTTTAGACCGTAATATCCTTAACCATGTGTTCTCTTGTAAAAACACATGGTTATTGATGTTATGTGTCAAAAATATGGAAAGATTCGGACGATAGCAGCTGGCCGGAGTTTCTTGTGCTTCAGTGAGCTTTCTTGTTTCTTTTTACTTGCATAGTTGAAGTTTTAGTTATAGTTTTGATTTCATTAAAGTGTTCTGTTAATTTTACGATTTATTTTTGTGTATTAGTATAGTTTAAATCTTATTTGTTCCTTGTTCCTTGTTCCATCTATTTTAATCAGTAAAGCATCTTCGCATTTTTAGTTTAGTTTGATGCATGTGTCATTTGTTAGTTAATCATAATTTTACTTGCAGAATCGGCATAATTGATTAGTTTGGATTCAATACCATTTTGTCCATTAATGTTAGCTAGATGTTTAGGTTGATTTCAAATTGCTTTTTAGTTCTGAATTTAATGTTCGAATAGTCAATTGTGAGCTTATTGGTTAAAAGCTAGTTTAATTTCATTTAAATGTTGACTGATCCTATTCTCCTGGTTTTTCTAAGTTGTTTGGGTTTGAGTGATTGAATAAATGGGATTGGTTAGTTCAATTGGGTAATTTCTGAGTTCTAATTAATCAGTCCTAGTTAGTTTTGAATTAATTTAAGGGATTGGTTATAGCTGTTGAGAATATAGGTAGAATCAGTAACTTGGAGAAGCTTTCAGGGGTAGTTTAGGCATGGAAATGGGTAATTCTGATAAGAATAGTAATTTTAAAGTAGGGGTAAGGGTAGTATAGGTATTGTGGGGGTAGAAGAGCATCCTAGGGCTTTCTAGAAGGGTACTTTAGTGTAGGTGTTAGCACAATAGAGGGATTTACTTGTTGAGCAAGTCAAAAATAAAGGGACTAAACTGAAAATAAGGGAGGGACTAAAAAGAAACCTAAAATCTGATTTACCCTCTTTTGTCACCTATAAAAGGGCATCAAATGCCTTGAGGACAAGGGCTGAAAATTTTGAAATTCAAGAAAAATCCTCTCAAATCTTAACTTTAGAAGAAAAGTCCAAAAATGGGGGCTGAAATAGTGAGCATACGATTCCCAATCTGAAAAAAGTAGTTCTACTGTTTCATTGAGTTGAAGAAAGTCTCGAGTGATTCATTGAATTTTCTAGAGCTTTTATTGATTTTTGGCTTGTTTTTAAGTCTGAAACAGTAGCTCTTCGTTGATAAGCTGAAATGAATTGAATATGGATTAAAATTTCGATTCGAAGTCTGTTGGTTTGTTGTTCGAATGAACTCTTTCTTCCGAGTTTACTGGGTACTGATTCTGGGCTTGAGGCTGTGATGTAACTGACAATTTTGTCAACTGATGACTGTTTTTGTTGCTGTTGACTGACTCTCTCCTACTCCTATTCTGTTCACATCCAGGTATGCTCTCGAATTGTGATGGAGCTGAAGTTTGCTTGAATATGGAGAAACTTGTGAATATGAGTCAAATTGGAATAAACAAATCAGTTTTTTAAAACCATTGTGTAGTTTCTTTTTATATTATTGATGTTTGGATCAGTTTGTTATGAAGATAAAACTATCTGTTTAGTTGCTAAGTATGGGATATTCATTTAGTTTTAGTAGGCCTGTGACACTTAGTGAACTGTTAATTGATTTGTGTTCTTCCAGGTTCATTTCAATCAGATTTAAGTCCAGTAGTTGTTTGGATTGTTGATTAATGTATTGAATTGATAATCATAGTTGAGATTGCTAATTGTTGTTGGGAAATGTTACTGAAATCATGCACATTAATTTGTTTTTGTTTAAAAAGTTGAACGTAGTTGTTTGAGTTTGATGATTAGCTAATGATTGGTTCTATATTTAAAAATTTGAAGCTCCGTGGTCAGAATTGTCATTGTTAGTTAGGATCAATTGGGAATCGTTTAGTGGCATGTTTGTAAGCTGGTGGTATCCCTGCCCAGGTTCGATCCTGGGTCCCTGTCCAGCTTGCAATGAGTTTCGAATTGGGCCTCCCTTTAACGGCCCAGCTTATGAGAAATTCCTTCAATAGGCTCTTGGGCATCAGTCAAAGCCCCATTAAATGTTAGAACTAGTGAACCAGCGTTCCTTGCGATCTGTGGGTCATCAGAATCCAATTGCGTCCAATTAAAATGTAAGAGCCCTCTTAATTTATTAACTAACTAGATCTATTGATTATTGGAGACGAGCCATAGTAGATAACAAATAGTTTTTTTTAGTTTAAATACCCTTAAATAACAAAATGAGATGAGCCTCGCCGAATAAAACTACAATTTGCGGGGGCCTCGATAAATAGTGTCTTAATTTCTTAGAATTCAGAATGGGCCGTTTAGCGAATTTCACGGCCTTACCTAAAGATAATTGTAAGCACGTGATTTTTGCCCTATATGAGAATTACTCCCAAAAATTCAAAAATAAAATGATTTTTTTTGGTGTGCAATTTTGTGATATTTTGTGATATTTTGAATAATTATTTGTATTTGTCTGTGCGTGTTTATTTGCTAAATTAATAAAAATACAAAAATATGTCGCATTTTGCATGTAGGATTTAATTCTACAATTGTTAGTAATTAAATTTGTTTTACAAAAATTAAAAATTACAAAAATAGGCATCGTTTACATTTTTAGCATTTTATGACCAAATATACAATTTTATGCTTAATTATTATTTAATTGTGCATTAATTGTTATTGGGAGTTAATTTGCGCTTTAATAACTTAATTTAGTTCTTAATAATAGTTTAAGTATTTTTATAATTTAGTTTTAGAGAAATAAAAGAAGAAAAGAGAGCGGAAATATAAAGAAAGTCGGAATTGGGCCTCTTCTTCAAATTTAAGCCACAAGCCCAAAAAATGGCCCAATCTTCCCTACGACCCAGTCCATTTCGAACTGGGTCGACCCAGTCCATAACCCAAAAGACCCAAACCCCCTTTGTCTTTCATTTTTTACAAAACAAAAAAAAAATAAAAACAAAAAAAAAAGAAGAAGAAGAAAACCCTAAAATTATACTAACCCCCCTCCCTATCTTCTTCTTCCCCAAAGTTCCAAACTTTCCAACCATGGCTGCCCAACATCGACCACCCTCCAGTCTGCCTACCCAAGCCATGAACGCCCAAGCTCCTCCGGTCACGTCGAGCTCCCATGGTTACAACGTTGCGCCTTCTTCTTCCTCGTCAAAGCTCCAAACGTTGCTGTTTTTTTTTTCTTCTTCCTTCACCTCCCGCTGCTGCTTGATGTCCAGCAGATCTTCATCTCATGAAGTTTCACAACCCACCATGGACGTTGCTAGTGATGCTTCGTCAAGCTTCTATTATCGCCAAACACCCCATCATCGAGCAAACAAACCCCATCGCTGCCCACGCCGCTGCTGTCGCGGTTTCTTCTTCTACTCCGCTGCTGCATCTTCCATCTCCTCGACCAGCTGCTGCCATCCGCCATAGCTGCTGCCGCGATGTTGTTGCTGCTCGTCGCAGCAGCTCCCTACTGCTTCATGCCTCTCCATCATCTTCGTCTTCGTCGTTGTTTTTGAATCGGTTAGTTGGTTTATGTTTCAAATTTTGTCCATATTTTGTTTGGTATTTTTCGGATCCAAAATAAAGAAGTAATTTAATTCTTGTTTGATTTGTTCGTCGTTGAAATAATTTTCTAGTGTGTTCATGTTGTTTGTTAAATTAATTTTCAGATTTCAAAATAGAAGTTTAATTAGTTGTTTTCATGTTTATTTCATGTTTGTATTATTGTTTAAGTAAGTATTTGTTAGTTTGATGTTTGTTAGATTCAAATTGAAATTTAATTAACTATTTCTTCAATTTGTTTCATGTGTTTATGTATTGTTAGAAATTGTTAATATTGTTAAGTTCAAGTTTAAGTTCATAATTGTTTCTTCGTCGATCTTGTTATTTGTTTAAAGAATTTAGTTGTGTTAGAGAAATATGTTGGTTTAATCGTTTAAATCCATCATGTTTGTTGTTTAAAATAGATTTAATTTATGTTCATACTTTGTTTGATTGTTCTTGAATCCGAAATTTGTATAGCTTGATTTCTTGTTTACCATTTGTGATTATTTCTTGAATTTGTCTCATAAAGTTTAATATAGGAATTGTTGGTTGTAATGTTGTTAGAATTGATTTTAAGTTCAATATGATTGAAGTTAGAAATCTAAATATACTTGTTTGTTGTAGTTGTTGAATCCGAAAATAGAATTGTTTGTTGCTAAAATATTGTTCAATCAAATTTTAGTTGTTCTTTGTTGTTCAATTTGTGTTCATGTGATTTGTTGTTGAAATGTTGTTAAAATCGTGTTCATGTGATATTGTTGTTATGATGTTCATCCGTGTTTATATTGTTGTTTGAACATTGTTAGAAATTGATCATATTGTCTATATTTTGGTTAAGTTTGATTAATTGATGTGTTATAGCTGATGGGTAGTTTGGTAAATTTGTAGTACGTTCAGGGGTAGTTTGGTAATTTCAGTAAGGTCGTGAGGGGTAGTTTAGGAATTGTACATTTTGAAATTGTTTATTTGAAGCATGGGGGACAAAATGAAATGGGGTGGGTTGTGATATAGTTGTTTAATATAAAGGGGGGACAAGATTTAATTTAAAGGGGGAATCTTGCATTATTTTAAATGAAGCATGGGGGACAAAATATAATGGGGTGGTGTGATATGTTTATTTAATGTAATGGGGATGAGTGGAAAGATAATGGGTTGGGTAGAGAAAAAGTATGGATTTTAATTAATTGAAAGGTTTATGGGATGGGTTATAAGAAGAAGTCTTGAACACAAGACATAAAAGAACAGAGAGAACAGATAAGAGAAAAATACACAGATACGGGAGAGAGAAACAAATCTGAAAATAAGAGAGAAAAGGGCTGAACATTTAAGAGATAGAAAATTCCGAAAAATATTTAAGCTTTCAAATAAAAAAAAACTAAAAAAAATATTCTGCTTTCTTTTGTTGTTTGAAATCAGAATTGATTGTTGTTTCATAAAAGCTGAAGCTTTTGTTTTTTTGGATTACTACTCCACCGGTCTGTTACTGGGTTGTTACTGTTGTTGGGCTATTGTTGCTGTGTTGTACTGATTTTACTGCTGCTGCTGATTCTCATCTTCATTTTCTTTTGCTTCCAATATCAGGTACACAACTGACACGCTGGTTATTGTAATCCGAAATATGAAGCATGAATACGAAAAAATGAAGAGTTGAAATTTTGAATTATATTTAATTATATTCTGAATTTTATTTGTATGTATAAATTATGTAGTTTGCAAAAAATCAGAATCATGTAGATATTTAATACATATAGTGGAACATTCGACGATAGCTTAACAAATGAACTATCTACATCTATTGCCTAAAAATAAATAAATGGTGTAGTAATTCCGTTGAATAAAAAATCAAACGAATAGGCCATCTAGTAGGAAGTTGGTAGAAATTTGTTTAATTAAATATTATTGGTCAATTTCCGCCTGTAAATAAATTAAGACATTTTTTTTATTTATTTTGTAGAGTCAAATTTAATAGAGAATAATGTAGGCATTTTAGGATTGTCTTTTAAAAAATAAAATGAGATGAGCCTCGCCCAATAAAATGCACTAATTGCGGGGCCCTCAATAAATATTTAATTGAGTATTTAGAATTCGGGATGGACTGTTTAGTGAATTCCACAGTCTTACCCATAAATAATAATATGCTAATCGCTTTAGGCACGATTTAATAATAATACATTCTTAAACATGGGTGCGCATTTATGCGACCCAAATCCAAATCCTAAAACATTGAATAAAAATACGTTCCGGATCGCGGGTGCATTTTATGTGACGCAATCCAAAGACATGTTTTTAAACGATGTTCACATTCTTGTAAAAATAATAATAACAATTATGAAAGCGGTAAAAAGATAAAATTTGCACATAAGTTCATATTTGTATAAAATCAGATAATCAAGCCGAATATAACAGTTGAGCGACCGTGCTAGAACCATGGAACTCGGGAATGCCTAACACCTTCTCCCGGGTTAACAGAATTCCTTATCCGGATTTCTGGTACGCAGACTGTAATATAGGAGTCATTCTTTTCCTCGATTCGGGATTAAATTGGTGACTTGGGACACCCTAAATCTCCCAAGTGGCGACTCTGAAATAAATAAATAAATCCCGTTTCGATTGTCCTTTAATTGGAAAAAACTCCTTGTACCCTCGCGGGGGCGGAAAAAGGAGGTGTGACAGCTCTGGCGACTCTGCTGGGGACGCTTCTTTGAACCCAGAACCACTGGTTCAGGGTTAGAAATTCGAGCTTAGATAAATTGTTATATTTGGCTTTATCTAATTTGTACATGTTTGAGCCTAATGTGCTAAATGCTGCTTTTACCGCTTTGATATTATTTGACTGTATATATAAACTGTGCCGAATCCTTCTCTCTTCACCTCCGGGGATGTGCTTACTGGTTGAGACTCCCTATTCTGTTAGTGTCATACCCTGAAATAAAAAGAGGCTCGGACAAGTTACGAAGCCGGATGGCCTTTTGGTTCCCGGTAAGTTGCCCCCTCCTCGACTTGAGTTGTCCGCTCGGGTACACAGTTTAGAACACCGACACAGGTTTTGAACATAAAATAACGTGACTTCATGCCGGATCCCTAGTAGGAACGCTTATTTGCATCACGTTGCATTTGACTTAGGGGACTCAACACAGGGGTTGAGTCCGTCTAGGACTAGCAACCTGAAATGAAAAGACCATTCTGATGCATCATACTTGCTCTGTACATATATTTGTTTCGAACTTGCATGTTGACCGGTTTCTGAATCTCGGGAATGTTGGAAAATTGAAGAAAAAAAAGAAAAAAAGGGAAAAAGAATATATCAGTTAGGGAGTTAATTGATTATTTTAGAAAAAAATCAATGACCAATTACTGGCGAAACTCTGCCGAAATTTTGAAAAAAAAAGAGGAAAATATTTTATTTTGTTTTACTAAAAAATATAGGAAAAAAAAAGTCTTTTATTTTTTTTGGAAAAATAGATTGTTTTATTGTTTGTTGAAAATGAAAAAAAAATCGTTATTTTGTCTTTTTCAAAAATAGAAAAGGAAAATAGATTGTCTTGCCATGAAAAAATAAAAATGGAAAAGAGTCATGTTTTAAAATAGTTCGGTTAATTTACCCGAACTACGCGGGTTTGATTCTCACCGGATGTGAGATACGTAGGCAACCTTCATCGGGTCCAACCCCCTTTTTTGCTAAAATAGTCAAAAACCAAAAAATAAATAAAAAACGTGTCAAAATTTTTTATTTTGTCATAAATAAGTCTAGTGGTGTCCAACCTCCCCTTTTGCTAAAAATAGCCAATAAAAAACATGTCAAATTTTAATTTTATCATAAAGAAGTCGGGTGACGCTGTTTTATCAAGACATAGCCGAATGTTCCCGAAAGGGGCGCCGGAAGGCTGACTTTGCATAAACAGCCACCTTTTGGGTCATGTTTAGGATTTTTGGTCTAGTTGACCCACACAGCCTTAAAAATCTTCGTCCCCGAGGTGCTGAAGGGCCGTGTTTACAACACCCGGTTTTTATTGTAATTTGAAAAAAAAAACAACAAAGAGTCAGCGGTTAGGTGAATACCATTTGAATTTTTGGTCAAAATAAAGCCGAGCCAGCTTCAGCCGCGTCTTAAAACCGTTCTTGCCGAAATAGCCTTAGAGTATCTTTCAATCGTCAAAAGGTTATTTTCGTAAAAGAACGGACAAGTTTGTAAAGTGTCAAAATAATACTCCCCGGCTCAAAATTCATGTGAGATTTGGAAGGGGGCACATTTGCAAAAATAGCCGTTTGTTTGCATTTGTCAAACGGGGAAAGGAAGCTGGCCTTTTTGTTTTGAGGTTATAAATCTTTTGGCTAGAATATATGGGTTGTTTGATTTTTGAGTTTGTTGGTCATCTTTCAACCTTTGAAACCCAGTTTATTTTATTATGAAAATTGATAAAAAAAATGTGTCTCATTGTTGTTACCTTTCATTTGGTCCGAACTACGCAAGGTCTGATTCATGCGGGGTCATGATACGTAGGCAATCTCCATAAGATTCGACCACCACTGAAAAAGAAAAAAAAGGAAGAAAGAAAAATAAAGGAAAGCGCAAGTGCATCGCATCTCTGATAGAATGGTTTAACTGCTTAGGTGCATTGCATCTCTAATATATGATTATCTGTCAAATGCCCTGACACTAACGTGATGGCTTCCCTTTGCTGTGTTCATATATAGAAAAGTGGTTGGTTGTGGTAACTCCTCCCTGCAAAGCAAATGACACAGAACCTCAGAACAGGGTGGGTCGGTACTGATGACCGACAACAATTGGTCGAACAGAACAACGGGTTGGTAGAAGAAGTGAAAATGCTGAGACAACATGTGGCAGACATGTATCAAGCATGGATAACTGGGAAAGCACCACCCCCACCACCGCCAAGCTTTTCAAACTCTGGCATTACCCATCCCCCATACTCTCCATCCCAACCCACTTATGACAGCTTTCCTAGCTACCCGAGTAGCTCCATCACTCGTCCACGCTACTCCCCTCCCCAATGCTACTTCTCTCCACGAGATTCCCAAAGATGGGCTTCACTTTCCAAATACCCAGCTCCACAGAAGGCCTATCCACCCTCACAAGCCTACCGGAAGCCCCCTGGATCAGGTTTCCGGCCCAATCAAGCATTTAGGAACGAAAGGTTGCTGAAACGAGGAAAGGCTCTCACCCCTATCGGAGTATCTTATGCAAGTCTGTTTGAAAGGCTAAAGCATGCTGGCTCGATTGAGCCACTCCCCGCATGTACTCCAAATCCACTTGCAAGGAGCTTTGATCCGGCAGCGCGATGCGCCTACCACTCCAATGTCATAGGGCACAACATTGAGAGCTGTCATAGTTGGAGAAGGGAAGTAGAGAAAATGATCCAAGAAGGGCGGGTTGTGATTAATAACAGTGACATGGTGCACTCGAGCCCCTCGAGAACTTGCCAACGGATGTTGATGATATTGAAGCTGGTAATGGTCTTGGCAGTATCGATGCAAAGCTCAGTGGCTAAGATGCCAGTCTTGATAAAGTGGAAGGACGCTCTGTTCCTTGGTTAACAAGAGAGAAGCTTGTGGTGGCTTATTTTGTTGACATTTATGTTGTTCGGATTATTAGGGTTATAAGTCGGATATTGTCTTGTCCAGTTTGTTTTAGGATTTTGTTCTGGATTGTTTTGTTTGTTTTGTTATTTAAACCATTTCACCGGTAGTCTAATACAAAATCCGGTCTTTCTTTATTTCCAGTCATCTCTTTGTTTGGTCCTTTTATCATTTTTGTTCAGTGCCGATTCTAGTGACATGACATGCGCACACAGTTTGGGCCTAACCTTAAAAGTTAATCGTAAAACCCTGGAAAGGCGATCAGACCATTTAAAGGAAATAAGAACGGTTTGGGATTATTTGAAGCCCGAGTCATGTGGAACTGGGGCAAGTTCAACACAAAGAAAACCGTTAAAATCAAGATTCTCCAAATTGGCGTGAGGGTCATTCATGATAATGAGAGTGTCGACAACGATGTTTTAGAAATAACAAAGGGAAAAGCAAATGTTTAACATAATTGTCAAGCCCAGCACCATCGGAAGAGACTATAAATCTATTGTTTGTTGTGTTGTTTGCATTTGGCATGTTTTGAAGACTGGAATGACGAAGACATTTTGTTCTGCTACCTAAACACTTTATCCTTCGTTACCCCTTTTGAGCCTTACTTATTTTTCTTTCATACCCCTCGTTCGGAATCAGTAAAAACGACTAGAAAACGCGAGCATGGCATGAAAACATGAAGAAAAAAAAGAAAGAAAAAAAAAGAAAAGAAAACAACAAAACGAAAAAGAAAAGAAAAGAAAATTGATAACAAAAAAAAAAAGAAAGTCAAATGAAAAAAGAGGAATTGGGAACTACGTTTGACCTGATTCCTCAAAGAGGATACGTAGGCGCTTCACGGCTCGGTCATAGGGTGCTTAATGGCCACAATGGTCATAGTGTACATGGTGTAATAAAAATAATAAAAAATAAGTAAATAATCCCCAAGCAAGAAACTGGGTCAAGGGTTGCGCTTGTTGTAAACAAATATGATTTCGAAGGTTGTAATTTTGAACCCCAAATTTGATTTGTTTTTTAGCCTTTAATACCCTTTCTTTCTAGCCTGTCCAAAAACCCACATTACGGTCCAAAGAAAGACCTTCTGACCAGTCTGCAAAAGATGCCAAGTCAGACAAATGAGAGTCTTACCGGCGAACATAACATTCTGTTCCACAGCAGAAAGGACTCTAATCTCCAGCAGAGAGAGTCATACCGGCAACACTCCAAATCCCCAGCTGGAAAGTGATACAAATGAGAGAGTCTTATCGGTGAAAATCTTCACGGACACCATAAGGCGATGAAAGCTGAGAGAAAAACCAAAATGAGAGAGACTTGATAGTGAAAACCCTTCGGGCACTACAAGTCGAATAAGATTGAGAATCAGATGGGGAATTGCCAATTGAAGGTCTTGAAAGACGATTGACGACGGAAGATAGGCCACAAATGCATGCCATGACCATTAGAGTCGGTGTCTGCGTTTGATAGGTTTTTATTTATAGTTTCTTTTGTTACAGAGTCATCTTTTTCATTTGTCTTTTATTCTGTTCCCTTTTTATCTTTTTCCTTTCATAGAAAAACTCCCCAATAGAGTCTGTCTGGTCAAAACAAGTGTGAATTGACTTCAAAATATGCCATCAGCTTTCCAATTATGCAAGATAAGATCTGACTAGTACATCCAAGTGGTATAGTCAGCGAGGAACAAACGCGAGGCCAGTGTCAAAAAAGATATCCCCAGCAAAAGGGAATTGACAAAAGGATTGACAAGTGTCAAGAGGGATACCCTTGCCGAAATCAAAGGTTATAAACCTCAAGGCCAAGACCCGTTGAACAAAGCAAGAAGAGCAGTGAGCATGATTTGGGGAAATTCATACTAGACTAAAAGGTCGGGAAATGCCAGTTTCCGAGCTATGCCACAAAAGAAGAGGGATATCCCCAGCAGAAAGGGATTATCCCCAGCAAATAATATCATCCCCAACAAGTTGTGGAGCGTAGAGCAAGGAAGGAGAAAAGGAAAAGTCATCCCAGTAGGAGTATCACAACCAACCACCATGTTTTAAACTAACAAATTTTGTTTGATTTGAAACAGGTAAAGGAAATGGCATTGATGACAGAAATGCATGCCATAAGGGAGACTGTCAAACTGGGGCAGAAAATTTTCCTTTCATTTGGAAAATTTTCTGGAAGTCAGGTACCCATTCGAGGAAGAATAAAGATAGCACCAATCTCAAGGGAAGTGGTGTTTGAACCAGTGTTGCCCCAACATAATAAGTTTCAATGGAGGAAGTATTCCCCAGCAGACAGAATAAAAGGATGACACTTGTGCTCAGAAAAGCAAAAAGCCATTATCATCCCCAGCAGCTTCCAAAATAATGAAGCATCGATTTGAAGGGATAAAATTCCCCAGCAGCGTTATCCTCAACAACGTTATCCCGAGAAGATAACACTTTTATCCCCAGCAGTGTTGAAAAAAAAAACAAAAAAAAACAACAAAAAGAAAAAAAAATTGAATTTGAAGGAGGGGAAGAAAGGAGACTTCTCCAGTAGTATTATCCCCAGCAATCAGGAGCCCACCTGGAGAATAAGGGAATACAATGGAAGTATCAGCAATTAGGAGCCCACCTGGAGAATAAGGGAATACAATTCAAATTTTAAGTAATCAGGAGCCCCCCCTGAAAAATAGAATGGTGATTTGTTGGTTGAAGTTGGGAGCCTGCCCATATAACAGAGGAATACATTCAGTCTTTTCATTTCAAAAAAAAAAAAAAAACGAAAAAAGAAAGAAAAAGGGGGAAGTAGTTTGCAGAGGAATGAAACATCCTACTCAAAAGGAAGTAATTTTGGAAGGAGTAAGATAACATATTTACTCAGCAGAGTTATCCACAGCAGTGTTATCCCCAGTGGATCATCGAGATGTAGAAGCATCCTCGACAGAGTTTCGGGCAACCCAGAGTGGGTAAGGAAGAAAAGGAAAAGTCATCCCCAGCAAAATAATCCCCAGCAGTTTCGAGGGAAGACAACACAGGTAAGGTAATAATTCAGGAAGAAGGAAATGGTTCACGCATAGGAGAGACATTTCCTCCTAAGTCTAGTTTTTACCCATAGGAGATGCATTTCCTCCTAAGTTTGTTTTAGTTTCACCCATAGGAGATGCATTTCCTCCTAAGTTTAGTTTTTACCCATAGGAGATGCATTTCCTCCTAAGTTTGTTTTAGTTTCACCCATAGGAGATGCATTTCCTCCTAAGTTTGTTTTTACCCATAGGAGATGCATTTCCTCCTAAGTTTGTTTTAGTTTCACCCATAGGAGATGCATTTCCTCCTAAGTTTGTTTTTACCCATAGGAGAGACATTTCCTCCTAAGTTGTTGTTGAACCAATAGGAGAGGCATTTCCTCCTAAGTTTAGTTTCACCCATAGGAGAGGCATTTCCTCCTAAGTTTGTTTTACCCATAGGAGAGGCATTTCCTCCTAAGTTTAGTTTCACCCATAGGAGTACATTTCCTCCTAAGTTGTTGTTGAACCAATAGGAGAGACATTTCCTCCTAAGTTTAGTTTCACCCATAGGAGAGGCATTTCCTCCTAAGTTTGTTTTCACCCATAGGAGAGGCATTTCCTCCTAAGTTTAGTTTCACCCATAGGAGAGGCATTTCCTCCTAAGTTTGTTTTACCCATAGGAGAGGCATTTCCTCCTAAGTTTATTTTACCCATAGGAGATGCATTTCCTCCTAAGTTTCTTTTAGTTTCACCCCATAGGAGATGCATTTCCTCCTAAGTTTAGTCTTACCCATAGGAGAGGCATTTCCTCCTAAGTTTATTTTACCCATAGGAGAGGCATTTCCTCCTAAGTTGTTGTTGAAATCAGGAGTCCGCCTGGAGAACAGAGGCATACTTTTCAAGTTTGACGTCAGGAGCCCGCCTGAAGAGAGGAAAGGCGTTTTTAAAAGTTGTTGAAATCTTGCCAACCTAAAGAAAGGAATGGCGATGTATTGTTTGAAGTCAGGAGCCCGCCTGAAGAGAGGAATGACGATTATTTTCAAAGTTGTTGTCAGGAGCCCGCCTGAAGAGAGGAAAGGCGTTTTTAAAAAGTTGTTGAAATCTTGCCAACCTAAAGAAAGGAATGGCGATGTATTGTTTGAAGTCAGGAGCCCGCCTGAAGAGAGGAATGGCGATTTATTTTCAAAGTTGTTGTTGAAGTCAGGAGCCCGCCTGAAGAGAGGAAAGGCGTTTATTTTAAAAGTTGTGTATTTGAAGTCAGGAGCCCGCCTGAAGAGAGGAATGACGCTTATTTTTAAAAGTTGTTGTTGATGTTGGGAGCCCGCCCAGATAACAGAGGAATACATTTCAGTCTTTTCATTTCAAGCATTGAAGTTGGGAGCCCGCCCAGATAACAGAGGAATACATTTCAGTCTTTTCATTTCAAGCATTGAAGTTGGGAGCCCGCCCAGATAACAGAGGCATACATTTCAGTCTTTACATTTCAAGCATTGAAGTTGGGAGCCCGCCCAGATAACAGAGGCATACATTTCAGTCTTTACATTTCAAGAGTTGAAGTTGGGAGCCCGCCCAGATAACAGAGGCATACATTCAGTCTTTAATTTCAAGTGTTGAAGTTGGGAGCCCGCCCATAGAACAAGAGGCATACATTTCAAGATCAAGTCAGAGGACAATAAAACAGAGGGTTACAATAGGAATCCCCAGCAGGAAACAATAAAATTCCCCGGCACCAGGAAACAGAAGGTTGCAACAAGAGGTCACAGTACAAACTCAAGTACATGTGTCAAAAGAAGAAAAGCACAGGAAGTAATGCAAGCAGACAAGGAAGCAAGGCAACAAGAAAAATTGCAGTATAGCCTAGCTTCTTGTTTTCTTTTAAGCAAGGTGTAACAAGGAGATCGGTAAGCAGTAGTAATAGCATGCAACAACAGTAACAATGCAGTCCCACGGTAGTCCCAGCTACCAAAAACTTCCCGAACTACATTGACCTGATTCCTGTTTAGCCCAGGATATGTAGGAAACCTTTGAAGCAAAGGTTCGGTCAAATCTTTTTCAAAAAATGCTTCAACGGAGTACTCGGATGGGCAAAAATCGCTCGCTTTATCTTTGCACGAAAACCCTTCGTGTCTTCGGGCAAAGAGGGGCAGCTGTAAGCACGTGATTTTTGCCCTATATGAGAATTACTCCCAAAAATTCAAAAATAAAATGATTTTTTTTGGTGTGCAATTTTGTGATATTTTGTGATATTTTGAATAATTATTTGTATTTGTCTGTGCGTGTTTATTTGCTAAATTAATAAAAATACAAAAATATGTCGCATTTTGCATGTAGGATTTAATTCTACAATTGTTAGTAATTAAATTTGTTTTACAAAAATTAAAAATTACAAAAATAGGCATCGTTTACATTTTTAGCATTTTATGACCAAATATACAATTTTATGCTTAATTATTATTTAATTGTGCATTAATTGTTATTGGGAGTTAATTTGCGCTTTTATAACTTAATTTAGTTCTTAATAATAGTTTAAGTATTTTTATAATTTAGTTTTAGAGAAATAAAAGAAGAAAAGAGAGCGGAAATATAAAGAAAGTCGGAATTGGGCCTCTTCTTCAAATTTAAGCCACAAGCCCAAAAAATGACCCAATCTTCCCTACGACCCAGTCCATTTCGAACTGGGTCGACCCAGTCCATAACCCAAAAGACCCAAACCCCCTTTGTCTTTCATTTTTTACAAAACAAAAAAAAAAAATAAAAACAAAAAAGAAGAAGAAGAAGAAAACCCTAAAATTATACTAACCCATCCGCCCCCCTCCCTATCTTCTTCTTCCCCAAAGCTCCAAACTTTCCAACCATGGCTGCCCAACATCGACCACCCTCCAGTCTGCCTACCCAAGCCATGAACGCCCAAGTTCCTCCGGTCACGTCGAGCTCCCATGGTTACAACGTTGCGCCTTCTTCTTCCTCGTCAAAGCTCCAAACGTTGCTGTTTTTTTCTTCTTCCTTCACCTCACGCTGCTGCTTGATGTCCAGCAGCTCTCCATCTCATGAAGTTTCACAACCCACCATGGACGTTGCTAGTGATGCTTCGTCAAGCTTCTATTATCGCCAAACACCCCATCATCGAGCAAACAAACCCCATCGCTGCCCACGCCGCTGCTGTCGCGGTTTCTTCTTCTACTCCGCTGCTGCATCTTCCATCTCCTCGACCAGCTGCTGCCATCCGCCATAGCTGCTGCCGCGATGTTGTTGCTGCTCGTCGCAGCAGCTCCCTACTGCTTCATGCCTCTCCATCATCTTCGTCTTCGTCGTTGTTTTTGAATCGGTTAGTTGGTTTATGTTTCAAATTTTGTCCATATTTTGTTTGGTATTTTTCGGATCCAAAATAAAGAAGTAATTTAATTCTTGTTTGATTTGTTCGTCGTTGAAATAATTTTCTAGTGTGTTCATGTTGTTTGTTAAATTAATTTTCAGATTTCAAAATAGAAGTTTAATTAGTTGTTTTCATGTTTATTTCATGTTTGTATTATTGTTTAAGTAAGTATTTGTTAGTTTGATGTTTGTTAGATTCAAATTGAAATTTAATTAACTATTTCTTCAATTTGTTTCATGTGTTTATGTATTGTTAGAAATTGTTAATATTGTTAAGTTCAAGTTTAAGTTCATAATTGTTTCTTCGTCGATCTTGTTATTTGTTTAAAGAATTTAGTTGTGTTAGAGAAATATGTTGGTTTAATCGTTTAAATCCATCATGTTTGTTGTTTAAAATAGATTTAATTTATGTTCATACTTTGTTTGATTGTTCTTGAATCCGAAATTTGTATAGCTTGATTTCTTGTTTACCATTTGTGATTATTTCTTGAATTTGTCTCATAAAGTTTAATATAGGAATTGTTGGTTGTAATGTTGTTAGAATTGATTTTAAGTTCAATATGATTGAAGTTAGAAATCTAAATATACTTGTTTGTTGTAGTTGTTGAATCCGAAAATAGAATTGTTTGTTGCTAAAATATTGTTCAATCAAATTTTAGTTGTTCTTTGTTGTTCAATTTGTGTTCATGTGATTTGTTGTTGAAATGTTGTTAAAATCGTGTTCATGTGATATTGTTGTTATGATGTTCATCCGTGTTTATATTGTTGTTTGAACATTGTTAGAAATTGATCATATTGTCTATATTTTGGTTAAGTTTGATTAATTGATGTGTTATAGCTGATGGGTAGTTTGGTAAATTTGTAGTACGTTCAGGGGTAGTTTGGTAATTTCAGTAAGGTCGTGAGGGGTAGTTTAGGAATTGTACATTTTGAAATTGTTTATTTGAAGCATGGGGGACAAAATGAAATGGGGTGGGTTGTGATATAGTTGTTTAATATAAAGGGGGGACAAGATTTAATTTAAAGGGGGAATCTTGCATTATTTTAAATGAAGCATGGGGGACAAAATATAATGGGGTGGTGTGATATGTTTATTTAATGTAATGGGGATGAGTGGAAAGATAATGGGTTGGGTAGAGAAAAAGTATGGATTTTAATTAATTGAAAGGTTTATGGGATGGGTTATAAGAAGAAGTCTTGAACACAAGACATAAAAGAACAGAGAGAACAGATAAGAGAAAAATACACAGATACGGGAGAGAGAAACAAATCTGAAAATAAGAGAGAAAAGGGCTGAACATTTAAGAGATAGAAAATTCCGAAAAATATTTAAGCTTTCAAATAAAAAAAACTAAAAAAAATATTCTGCTTTCTTTTGTTGTTTGAAATCAGAATTGATTGTTGTTTCATAAAAGCTGAAGCTTTTGTTTTTTTGGATTACTACTCCACCGGTCTGTTACTGGGTTGTTACTGTTGTTGGGCTATTGTTGCTGTGTTGTACTGATTTTACTGCTGCTGCTGATTCTCATCTTCATTTTCTTTTGCTTCCAATATCAGGTACACAACTGACACGCTGGTTATTGTAATCCGAAATATGAAGCATGAATACGAAAAAATGAAGAGTTGAAATTTTGAATTATATTTAATTATATTCTGAATTTTATTTGTATGTATAAATTATGTAGTTTGCAAAAAATCAGAATCATGTAGATATTTAATACATATAGTGGAACATTCGACGATAGCTTAACAAATGAACTATCTACATCTATTGCCTAAAAATAAATAAATGGTGTAGTAATTCCGTTGAATAAAAAATCAAACGAATAGGCCATCTAGTAGGAAGTTGGTAGAAATTTGTTTAATTAAATATTATTGGTCAATTTCCGCCTGTAAATAAATTAAGACATTTTTTTTATTTATTTTGTAGAGTCAAATTTAATAGAGAATAATGTAGGCATTTTAGGATTGTCTTTTAAAAAATAAAATGAGATGAGCCTCGCCCAATAAAATGCACTAATTGCGGGGCCCTCAATAAATATTTAATTGAGTATTTAGAATTCGGGATGGACTGTTTAGTGAATTCCACAGTCTTACCCATAAATAATAATATGCTAATCGCTTTAGGCACGATTTAATAATAATACATTCTTAAACATGGGTGCGCATTTATGCGACCCAAATCCAAATCCTAAAACATTGAATAAAAATACGTTCCGGATCGCGGGTGCATTTTATGTGACGCAATCCAAAGACATGTTTTTAAACGATGTTCACATTCTTGTAAAAATAATAATAACAATTATGAAAGCGGTAAAAAGATAAAATTTGCACATAAGTTCATATTTGTATAAAATCAGATAATCAAGCCGAATATAACAGTTGAGCGACCGTGCTAGAACCACAGAACTCGGGAATGCCTAACACCTTCTCCCGGGTTAACAGAATTCCTTATCCGGATTTCTGGTACGCAGATTGTAATATGGAGTCATTCTTTTCCTTGATTCGGGATTAAATTGGTGACTTGGGACACCCTAAATCTCCCAAGTGGCGACTCTGAAATAAATAAATAAATCCCGTTTCGATTGTCCTTTAATTGGAAAAAAACTCCTTGTACCCTCGCGGGGGCGGAAAAAGGCGGAAAAAGGAGGTGTGACAATAATAACGCGTTAGATACTTTAGGAGCGTTTTTAATAAATTACCTTCTTAAACTCGGGTGCGCATTGATGCGACTCAAATCCAAATCTCAACGGAGTCGAAATGTGTCAACGACCACGGGTGCATTGATTGTGACGCGGTTCGAGACACGTTTTCACGATGTTGCAATTCTCATAATAATAATAAAAGTGGTTCGAAATAAAAAAAAACCCATAAGCAAGAACATGTTTTTAAATCAGATAAGATCAAATACAACAGTTTATCGACCGTGCTAAAACCACGGAACTCGGGAATGCCTAATACCTTCTCCCGGGTTAACAGAATTCCTTACTCGGATTTCTAGTTCGCAGATTGTAACAGAGTCATATTTTTCCTCGGTTCGGATTTGAATGGTGACTTGGGACACCATTAATCTCCCAAGTGGCGACTCTGAAATCTTAATAACTAAATCCCGTTCCGATTGTCCTTTAATTGGAAAAACTCATTTATGCCGTTACGGGGGTGTAGTGAAAAGGAGGTGTGACAACAGGACCGCGGACCGGAACCTCGACGGAATGGCACCTTGATCGGCTCTCCAGGGCTCGGTCACATTCCCCTTTTCTCTTAGTTTTGGTCTCCTTAAATAAGGGTCAGGTCAAAAACCTGTCTAGTCAGTCTTTGTCTGAAAACTCTGCGCATTTCCAGTCAAAGAGGGGCAGCTGTAGACATGTGATTTTTGACCCTCCCCAAGATTTTCTATATTTTAGCACGTAAATATTTAATTTAGGCCTAATATAGCTATTTCAACTCATTTTTACTCTTTTACCTTATTTTATCACAAGAAAATGAAACTTACAAAAAATATTTTAGTTTACGCATCTTTCATGAATTTAAATAAAAATATACAAAAATAGTAGCTTATTTTTATTTTTATATATAATCTTGAAAATACAAAAAATAGTTTCATTTTTAATATAGTTTATTTTAATTAATCAAAATTAGTTTTATATTTTTATATTATAATTATATATAATTTTAGAAGGAGGAATTAGTTTTGGGTTGGTTTATCCCGTCGTTATGAATCTTGTAATTTATTTTTCAGTCTTTGGCCCAATTTCCTAGCCCATAACTCCTAGGACCATACCCCTAACCTAATCCCTACTACTATATAATAGCACTAACACCTAAAAGGAGGGGAGGAGATCAGATCTACCAAAAAGAAAAGAGGCAAAAGGTTGCGCATAGCAGGAGGATTAAGAACCAAAAAATATAGATCCCTCCCCCATCGACCTTCTTCTTCTTGAACGAGAGATAAGAGAGCCACTGCTCATCTGCTTCTTCTTCAAGATCGGCGATCGCAGCAGGCCACTTCAAGCTCGCCGGAGAAGACTCATCGTCGACTCCACTCCCTCGTCTTCGTATTCTTCACAAGGACCTAAGCTAGGCGCTGATTTTCATACAAGACCCTCCCCCAGCGAATTTGATCTCCTTCCTTAGCCAAAATGATAGAACTCCCCATGGCTGTTTCTTCTTCTTCGATAAAACAAAACTACAGCCATTAGCGACCACCTAGATCCAGCTGAACTCCAGTCATCTTCCTCACCATAAAAACCAGCTGAAGGCCCCTTGAATCCCTTTTGTCCGTTTTCGAGTTCGTCGCCGATCAAGATTGTTCGACGTCGATTCCAATTCGAGCCTTGCTGCTGCTCGAGGTTAGAGTCTAAGTTTCCGCTAAAGGTCGTCGAGGTCCGGACTGTTGAGCTCGTCAATCACAACTTTGGCTTGGAGTTTTTCTTTATCTACCCGTTGTTTCAAAAATACATTGCAGCTATAAAGGTCCATTCTGATATCTTTATTATTTCTCATGTGGTGATATTTTTACCATGATTATCGTGATATTTTCTAGTTGTGAATTGACCGAAGTTTATAGTTCATCATAGTTTTTTGTTGGTTTTAATCATCTGGTTTTGCATTCTTGCTGAAATATTAGACCATGGCTCCTATGCTGGAATGGAATGAAACTTTAGTTTTTGTTAAAAAGGGCATAGGGTACTGCCAATTGTTTAAGTGGGTGGAGGCCAATGATATTTAAATTGGAATCAGATTTTTACCATGGATGGTGTTAATCCAAGTTCAAAGATTGTTCTCATGTTTAAGACCACTCATTTTGTCGTACCATTTTTAGTGTAGTTGATAGCTTCTTTTAAATGCTTTTACATGTTGAATGATTGATCTTGGTTGATCGTTATGTATCTTAAATGGTTGTTTGGCCATGGGAGATCTGATCTTGAAACATAATAATAAAGAGTCATGGGTTGTTGAATATTAATTAAAAGTAAAACTCGGTTCAACATGTTTTATTTAGTTCTACTTTGTTTTATCACTTTAATCGCTAGGAGTATGTATGACCCTCGTTTAATTAATCTTGTTTATCCTTAGAATTCGAGGCGTGCTATTTAGTTGAATCTCCATGGCCCTTGCATAGATGCAAATGCGTTAGTTGCTTTAGGCGCGTATTTTAATAATATTACCTTCCTAAACTCGGGTGCGCATTTATGTGACCCAAATCCAAATTTCAACCACGTTAGATAAAATGTGTCGTGGACCACGAGTGCATTTCATGTGGCGCGATCCAAAGACGTGTTTTAGATGACATTGAATTTTTCCTAAAATTAATTGAACAAAAGCGGTTATAAAGTTAAAATTGAACCATAGGCTAAAACATGTGTTGAAATCAGATAATAGGCCAGTTATAACAGTTGAGCGACCATGCTAGAACCACAGAACTCGGGAATACCTAACACCTTCTCCCGGGTTAACAGAATTCCTTGCTCGGATTTCTGGTTCGCGGACTGTAATACAGAGTCAATCTTTCCTCGATTCAGGATTTTAAACCGGTGACTTGGGATACCATAAATTATCCCAAGTGGAGACTCTGAATTTTAATAAATATAATCCCGTTTCTATTGTCATCTAAATTGGAAAAACTCCCTCATCTACACCCTTCCGGGGGTAGAAAAAGGAGGTGTGATAGGTCCTCCTCAAAATTCTGCCCCAGTTTTCAATTTTGGTGGAAATGAAATTTTTATTGAATTGTGACCGAACCCATAAGGCTGCCTACGTATCCCCTCTTAAACGGAAATCATGTCAGGCGCAGTTCAATTACGTCATATAAGAAAGCATAAAGACTACACATAGTAATGCTTGACCGCATCTGAATTGATTGGCTTTGGCCAACTTCTCCATCCATTTTTGCTAGTATGAGGGCTCCTCCTGTTAGAACCCGGTGAACCATGTACGGACCTTGCCAGTTGGGAGAGAATTTCCCCTTAGCTTCATCTTGGTGTAGAAAGATTTTCTTTAACACCAGTTGCCCCGGTGTGAACTGTCTTGGCTTGACTCTTTTGTTGAAGGCTCTGGACATTCTGTTCTAATAAAGTTGACCATGGCAGACTGCATTCATTCTTTTCCCATTTATAAGAGCCAACTGCTCGTAGCGACTCTTCACCCATTCTGCGTCGTTGAGCTCTGCTTCCTGTATGATTCTTAAGGAAGGAATTTCCACTTCGGCGGGAATGACGACTTTTGTGCCATAAACCAGCATATAGGGGGTTGCCCTAGTTGGTGTGCGTACTGTGGTGCGATACCTCAATAAAGCAAATGATAGCTTCTCGTGACACTGATTATGCTTCTTTATCATTTTCCTTAGTATCTTCTTGATGTTCTTATTGGCGGCTTCTACGGCCCCGTTCATCTGAGGTCTGTAGGCTGTAAAATTCTTGTGTTTGATCTTGAAAGTTTCACACATAGCTTTCATCAAGTCACTGTTGAGATTGGAGCCATTATCGGTAATGATTGATTCTGGAATCCCGAATTGACAAATGATGCGGTCGCGGACAAAGTCTGCCACGACTTTCTTAGTTACCGCTTTGTAGGATGCTAGTTCGATCCATTTGGTGAAATAGTCGATTACTACTAGGATAAACCTATGCCCGTTGGAAGCGGCAGGTTCGATTGGTCCAATAACGTCCATTCCCCAGGTGGCGAACGTCCATGGTGAGCTTGTTGCATTGAGTTTGTTTGGGGGTACCTTTATCATGTCTGCATGTATCTGGCAGCGGTAGCATTTCCGGACATACTGGATGTAGTCTGTCTCCACGGTCATCCAAAAGTAACCGGCCCGGAGTATCTTCTTTGCTAAGACAAAACCGTTCATATGTGGACTGCAGTTCCCAGCATGAATTTCCTCTAGTAGCCTGGATGCTTCCTTTGCGTCGACACACCTTAACAATCCAAGATCAGGAGTCCTCCTATACAGGATTCCCCAGCTATGAAAGGAATTATTGGACAACCTCCGAAATGTGCGTTTGTGAGTAGGATTTGCAAGTTCTGGGTATTCGCCTTTTGCCAAATATTCCTTGATATCATGAAACCAAGGCTTTCCGTCTGCTTCTTCTTCAACATGGGCACAATAAGCTGGCTGATCATGGATCCTTACTGGAATAGGATCAATGAAGTTTTTGTCTGGATGTTGTATCATAGATGATAGGGTAGCCAATGCATCAGCGAACTCGTTCTGGACTCTGGGAACATGTTGGAATTTGGTCTTTGTGAACCTCTTTGACAATTCCTGTACATAATGCAGATACGGGAGTATCTTGGAGTTCTTGGTTGCCCATTCTTCTCGGACTTGATGTATAAGTAGGTCCGAATCTCTGATCACTAGCAACTCCTGAATGTTCATGTCCATAGCCATCTTGAGCCCTAGGATGCAGGCTTCATACTCGTCCGTATTGTTGGTGCACGGGAAACTGAGTTTGGCAGACATCGGATAATGCTAACCAGTTTCCGCTACTAGGACTGCTCCTATACCAACACCTTTGAAATTTGCTGCTCCATCGAAGAACATCTCCAACCGTCATAGAATTTTGCAACATCTTCTCATATGAATGGTACTTCTTCGCTAGGAAAATATGTTTTCAGGGGTTCATATTCTCCGTCCACGGGATTTTCAGCAAGGTGATCTGCTAGAGCCTGTCCCTTGATTGCCTTCTGAGTTACGTAGACAATGTCAAATTTACTCAACGGGATTTGCCACTTGGCTAGCTTTCCAGTGGGCATGGGCTTCTGAAAGAGGTACTTCAAGGGATCCATCCTTGATATGAGATATGTGGTATAGGCACAGAAGTAGTGCCTCAGCTTCTAGGCTACCCAAGTCAAAGCACAACAGGTGCGCTTTAATAGAGAATACCGGGCCTCGTGCGTGGTGAACTTCTTACTAAGGTAATAAATGGCCTGCTCCTTCCTCCCTATTTCATCATGTTGCCCCAGAACGCAATTGAAAGCTCCATCCAATACTGCAAGGTAGAGTATTAAGGGTCTATCTGGCTCAGGCGGGACTAAGACTGGTGGTGTTGACAGGTATTCCTTGATTCTGTCGAAAGCTTTTTGGTAGTCGTCAGTCTATTTGGTAGCGGCGTCCTTCTTTAACATCTTAAAGATTGGCTCACAGATAACTGTAGATTGTGCTATGAACCGGCTGATGTAGTTGCGTCTCCCCAAGAAACTCATCACGTCCTTCTTGTTCTTTGGCGGTGGCAATTCTTGAATAGCTTTGACCTTTGATGGATCTAGTTCTATTCCTCGTTGACTCACAATAAATCCAAGTAGTTTTCCGGCAGGAACCCCAAATGCACATTTTGCAGGATTCAGTTTTAGGTTGTACCTTCTCAGTCTATTGAAGAACTTCTTCAAATCTTCCATGTGATCAGTGGCCTTCTTGGACTTGATAATAACATCATCTACGTACACCTCTATCTCCTTGTGTATCATATCATGAAAAATGGTAGTCATGGCCCTCATATAGGTGGCCCCTACATTCTTTAACCTAAACGACATCATCTTGTAACAGTACATTCCCCACGGCATAATGAAAGCTGTTTTCTTAGCATCTTCTTCATCCATCCAGATCTGATGATACCAAGTGAAACAATCTACAAATGATTGTAATTCATGCTTGGTGCAATTGTCAATCAAGATGTGTATGTTTGGCAAGGGGAAGTCATCTTTCAGACTGGCCCGGTTGAGATCCTGGTAGTCGACACAGATTTTGACCTTCCCGTCTTTTTTTGGTACTAGCACGATGTTGGCTAACCATGTCGGGTATTCTACTACTCTAAGAACCTTAGCTTTGACCTGTTTAGTGACCTCTTCCTTGATTTTTAGACTCATATCAGGCTTGAATTTCTTGAGCTTTTGCTTTACTGGCGGACATGTTGGATCAGTTGGCAGTTTGTGAGCCACAATAGATGTACTCAGACCAGTCATATCGTCATACGACCAGGCGAATATGTCCTCATATTCTCTTAGAAATTCAGTGTACTCCTTCTTTTCTGATGGCGATAAGTGGACGCTGATTCGTGTTTCTTTGACATTTTTGCATCTCTCAAGTTAACCACTTATGTTTCATCTAGGTTAGACTTAAGTCTGTTCTCGAAATTCTCAACTTCCTTAACAATCTCTTCTGGTACGTCATCTTCCTATGAATCTATGTCCGTTTGTTGCATTGTCTCATTGCATGTCACAATCATTGGCTCATCAAGATATGTATATTAATGCTGTATAAGTAAAGTAATGAGAGAAAAATAATAATGAATGTTGATTCATAAGAAAAGTCAAAATACTTTGATAAATTGCATAATCGTTTTGAACATTGAAGATCTTATTGCGGGAATTAAAATGCGAGAAGAAAATCATTTAGTAAAAAACAGTGCATGATGTTTGTTTTAGCCTTGCTACCCCGAGGCTCGTCGGGCTCTGGTTGTCCTGATGGTCCAATTGTTGAGGCATGCCCCTCTGCTCACAGCCTGTATGGAAGGGCCTTTGGATCTTGTGAAATAAGATGATGATGCCAGAGTGCACAAACTAACCTTTGGGGAGGGGAATAATAAACAAAAAGTAAAACAAAAAAGGTAACAAGTTAGTGAGGATTATAAAAAACATTGTGATATTTAAACACATAGTGCAGAATGTAAAACGTGTCCTAATTTGGGGACCTCATTGTGCCTGAGGTAGGCCTAACGACAAATTAATCTGGAGAACTTAAGATTCTAAATGCCTCATTTTATTGATAAAAGGTAGACAAATCCCAAATCGACACTAAACAAATAGGAAATAAAGTCACTAATGGCCATTCGCCTTATTACATTTCTTAAAGCAAAAGAAAAACTCCTATCTATTTGGTCCCAGAAGGATCTTCCTCAGGTTGAATGCTCTCATTGATCAAATCCTCCAGTTCGCGTAGGTTCACTAGTAAAAATGCCTTTGCTAGGTGTTCTCCTTTGTTTCCCTCAACGTTCTGGCAGTCGGTGACTCTCTTCCTCACTTTTCCTTCTAATTCCAGCAGATTGTATTCCAGATATTCCAACTTCTCGCTAGCTTTGGCAACCCTCTTCTTCCACTCATTGATTTGGTCATTCGATGGAAGACACTTCCACCAGTCTAGCAAGAGAGAGGGCGTGCTAACCATACCGAAACTGGGGACCTCATTCTTCATTTTCTGCAAGACAAGCAAGGTTAGGCCCTTACCCCCATCGAATTCAACTATTTAATATCAACAATTAGCATAAAAGCATTTAGTTCTCCAAATAAATGCACAGAACGTGATAATGTCCGTTCGGGTTTTAGGAAAACCCAGTGAACTTTGGAAAGGCTATCTTAAAGAGTCATTATGCGGATAACATAACTGACTCGGCTAGGCTGACCATGATGAATGCACAGTCTAAACAGAGCAAGGTTTCTATGGGGTTTTAGGCTAGTACCCTTGAGTGGACAACTCAAGGGGGAAAGGCACGGAACCGTCGACTACACCGTTGATCGACTGGTTTTATCGCAAATACGCCTTTTTCGGATTTAGGGGGTGATAATATCAGAAGAGCGCAATCACTCATTATAAGCGTTGCTATAGGTTTTGTTTTGGCACGAGTGGAATATGATGTTGAACATGATTATACAACAATTAAAGGCATGTTGTCACGTATTGGAACGTTTAAGAAAGCAGCAAATACAACAGTTTCATAATTTAAAGCAGTAGTAAAGGAAAACAGTAAAGGAAAGAAATAAAAAGACAAGTCAGTTTGGCAATTGAAAAGAAAATTAAATGCTTAAAAGAAATACACAAATAATTGTGCATAAATTCACAACAATAGTCTGAAATGGTAAAGCCTAAAGATCCCCAGCAGAGTCGCCATGCTGTCGTGTCCCTTTTTTTCTCGCGGAGTCCGGGTTTATGACATTTGGAAGGACAACACATTCCTTTTTGGGAATTGGGTTTGCATTTGAAGAGTCGCCACCTAATGATTAGGGTGCATTAGGACACCAAAGGGTTTGATTAGAACAACCAGAGATAGGGTAAGGGCTTGAAATTATTCCAAGGGGAAAGTGTTAGGCACCCCTCAGAATCCACTAGTGTGGTTCCCGGCCAGACAATTGTTGTGAATTGAGGTGCAATTAACATATAGGCAAATAAGGCTCAAATAAGAGGGGATTTCACATAATGGTTTGAAAGTAAACAAAGTTTGAAAGAACAATTAGAAAATATGATTTTAAAAGAAGGAGTTGAAATGCTGAAAGAAAAGAAATAAAGAATAAAGGGAGGGGGTCCTGGGTTTTTAAAAAATAGGAATCACCCCACACAATGCCCAGTAATTACTCCTCAATGAGGGGCTACATGTGACATTACCGCATGGTCATCATATCCATATCTACCCTTCCCAACCCGTTAAGGTATTTAAAGCCCGGATTGGTCTCGATTACTTATTGCATGCTATTACCCGTCCCATTCCTATCAGTCTCGGAGGCATTTAGGACTACTAATCCTAAGGGGAGGGATGTTGGGCTTATTTGGAGTTTCAAAGGCAAAAAGTCTAAGGCGACATACAAAACACATATTGCATATTAAGGGGAAAGAATATACACAAACAAGGGCTCATATATACCTCCTTAAACAAAGAAAGCACATAATTAACACGACTTGTACATACTGTTTAGGTCTGATTTTAAGGTATTAAAGACGAGGGAAATGAGATTGTTGAGGCAGTTGTAGTTTACTGCATAACTCAGATAAGAAGTCCGAATCAGGCCTGCCTGCTGGTTGTAATGATTAATAGGAGCGGATTCAGTTTATAGTTATTACTCTAAGGCTTGCCTAAGTGTTAGACGGGGTCCTATAGACATGGTATCTACTGAATTCAGAAGGTGATAAGATAGCAAAACTCGAAATGAATTGTTTGAACCCTATAGGCATGCTTGCTAAACTTTGTTAAGCGAAGGAATTAGGTTATTAAGAGAAGCAGAATAAAAGAAAAACTGAACTGGTTACAGGTTCTACAGGCGGTTGTATCTACTATTACTGACTTTAATTCCTAGGAGCATGTTATCTAACATTGACTGCGAATGACAACGAATCAGATTGATTTAAGAAACCCTATAGGCATGATTTCTACGCATTACTCGTTTTAAACCTTGTAAGCATGACATCTAAATGAAGTTTGAATATGCAGGATTAAATAGTCCTATTGGCATGGTTTATATATGGAAGTTGAATATGCAGCATTAAAAAGTACCCTATAGGCAGGTTTTCTACGTGAAGTTCAAATATGCAGAAGTTAAAACACCCTATAGGCATGTTTTCTACCCTTACATGCATAGTTACCCAACCCTTTTCACTAGCCAACCCCAAGTGTTTATTACAACTTATTACAAACCAGAATAACAAATTACATCAAAACAGAAAAATACAAAAAAAGTACAACAAGAGGAGGCTTTATTCTTGACTTCCTCTCTGAGTTACGAGATAAACCAACTCAAAGACCATTGATCCAAAGCCTTTATCCAATTTGAGTGTGTTAGAGTTCCCTAAGAGCCTCAATAGGACTCCGTGCAGTGCTCACACCCAAATTGTATTGCCAGAATATGGACAAATGCAGTGTGGAGATGTAAGCCCTCAAGTGTCCAAATTCAGAGGGAGCTCATGGGTCCCAAGGCAAGGCTCACAAGAGGGGGGGGGAGAACTTAAGTCTAAGAGAGAGTGGAAGTGCAGAAACAAAGTTTTAAGAACTGAGGAGGTAAAGGAAAGGAAAGAGATGTCACACCCCCTTTTAACCAAACTTTACTAAACCCTCTTAAATAAATAAAAAGATTTAGTAAAGCTCAAAAGAGTTTTTAATTAAAAAATGACAAGATTGTGTTCAAAGGGAAATAACTCATAGTCGCCACCTAACATAGGTTTCGGTGTGTCAGGTCACCATTTTTAAAAAAAATGATTTTTCCTTTAAAAAACTTTGGACTCCAAACTAAGTCTGCACCAGAGATTTGGGTAAGGGTGTTCATTTGACTCGGGGAGAAGGTGTTAGGCACTCCCCAGGTCCCGTAACTAGTACAGTTGCATACTTGATCAGGTTGACATTTAAAATATTCAAATTGAGGTATAAACACAAAAAAGAAAATAAACACAATAGAGGCTCGAGTTCGTCCCCACCTAACCAAAAGAAAATAAATGTAAAATCCTAAATACTAATATATACTATACTTTTCCCACGAAGTTCGTCATGGCCTCCAAATACATGATACTACGGGGCATACCCCAGATAAAATATATACAAATTCTTCGGGGCATTCCCTGGATAAATTTAACTAAGGGAACGACCTCTCGCCTCGAAATTAACAAAATCCTAAGGCTTGCCTACCCGTGTGTGGTCGACTTAAACATGCTCCTAACGAGCCCAACAATAAAATCAATATTAAAATAACATAGATCCGTTTATACCCAATTCCCACTTCATTCTTACGTCAAGTCAAAACTATCCTCCTTTCTTATGTTTGGCCGACACCACCCATGTCCAATTATCCTATTGGCCCATTTGCACCTTAGTTTGATTTCTTATCATTTGTAAATTTCTTTCCAACAGTAATGGGTATGATAACTAAAACTAATTTAATCAAATTCAAAGAATGAAAATATTCAAGCAATCAACAATAAATAATGCAAAATCCAAACTCATGTCATTAAAATCTTGTATATGAAATTAAAAGGAGATAGGAAAGAATTGGACCTCAATGTAGAGTGTGCTGATTAAAAGTGATCCCACAAACGATGATACTCAGATTCGAAAGTTGAGACGGGAACAAACGAACCCAAAATAGGAATCACAACAGGCAACCCTAAACGGAATGTCGAACAACAACCTCGAACGCCCTCAACGTCCCAACTCCAATACAACTTAGCAGAAAAGAATCTCAGTTGTTTCAAAAGAAATTGATGCAGTTTTTTTTTGCAACGAATAGTTCAAAATCTCAAAGGGTTGAATGATGAACGGAGTGGTTTTGACTGTGATATCTTGGTGGTTGAGGGAGCTACGGTGGTTATGGGGTTGAGTTCCAGTACAAAAAATATTGGAAACAATGGTGGTATTTGGACGGACCAGTGTTGATTTAAGCCATGGTTGAGCTTAATAGTCCACGGTGGTTATGGGGTAGCCAGCGACGACTTTTCGCGGCTGGAAGGGTGGATTGGCGGCTGGTTCCTTTTTTAGTTCAAGACTAAGAATTGAAAACTAGGGTTAGAGTTTCTATAATTGGGTATTTTATATGAAGGTGGGAAGGGATGATGGCCATTGGATTAGAAGGAAATAGATGGCTAGGATTAAATCTTGTACATAAATTGTGACGACCCGGCCAGTCGTCTCATGAGTTACCGCTCCGTTTCCCCCATTTCAGCTTCTTTACACTTCGTTATCCGTGTTTTATGTGATCGAGTTGATTAGTTCGAGTTCGGAGAGGATTTGGTAAGAAATGAGACACTTAGTCTCTGTTAAGAAGGCTTAAGTTGAAAAAGTCAACCGGATGTTGACTTATGTGTTAGAAGGCTCGGAAGTGAGTTCTGATGGTTCGGTTAGCTTCGGGAGGTGATTTGTGACTTAGGAGCGCGATCGGAATGAGTTTTGGAGTTGTAGAGAAGATTTAGGCTTGAATTGGCGAAATTGATATTTTGGCAAATTTCGGTTGATAGGTGAGATTTTGTTGTAGGGGTCGGAATGGAATTCCGAGAGTTGCAGTAGCTTCATTGTGTCATTTGGGATGTGTGTGCAAAATTTCAGGTCATTCGGACGAGATTTGATAGACCTTTTGAGCGAAAGCATAATTTAAGAGTTCTTGGAGTTCTTAGGCCTGAATCCTATGTTAAATTGGTGATTTGATGTTGTTATGAGCATTCCGAAGTTTTGACCAAGTTTGAACGATGTCATGAGATGTGTTGGTACAATTGATTTGAAGTTCCGGGAGTTCCGGGTAAGTTCCGGGATGTTTTAGTGCAAAAATCATAGCTGTAGTAGGTCTACAGGGGTTGTAGGCCCCAGAACTCACCCATGCGGTCCACACAAAAATAGGTGCGCCCGCGTGGAGTGCTGTACAGACCGCACAAAAGCGGCCGCGACCGCGGTAGGTGTCATGCGGACCGCACAAAATGGTGTGCGGCCGCGGTGGGGAACGATCCGCTGGTCCTATTTCGGAAGCTCATATCCTTTGATCTACAAGGAATTTTGAGGTGATTCAAAAACGAAAGTTGTAGCCCTTCGTGTCTAGTTTCCAGAAAGGTAAAGATATCGCAATTTGGACATCTTAGCAAATGTTATGACCAAAATACTAAAGGCTGTCACTGCAGAGGGAGGCCTGTGCGACCGCACATTGCCTTTGTGCGGACCGCTTTGGCTTGCGCGGACCGCGTGAGTTTTGGTGCGGCCCGCGGTAGCTGATACCTGAGGGGTACCTATAAATATGAGGTTTTGGGTTTTATTTAATATTTTGACCTAGAGAGCTCGGATTTTGGCGATTTTTCGAAGTTTTTTCAAGAAATTCATCGGGGTAAGTGATTTTAACTCAGATTTGGCTAGAATACATGAATCTATCACTGAATTCATCATATAATTTGTGATTTGAGATGGAATTTGGGAAAAAAATTGTGAAACCTTTCAAAAATATAAAATGATGATTTGATGGACCAAATGGTATCGGAATTGGATAATTTTGGTATGGTTAGACTCGTGAGGGTATGAGGATTCTGAAAATATAAATTTTACCCGATTTCGAGACGTGGGCCCAGGGCTCAGGTTTTGCTAATTTCGAAATTTTTGATATTTTTCGAATGTTTTCACTTGGGCTTTGTTCCCTTAGCATATTGTGACGTATTCATTCTTATTTTGGATAGATTTGACGCGCGTGGAGGCCAATTCGAGGGGCAAAGGCATCGCGAGCTAGAGAATTAGCCAGTTCGAGGTGAGTAATGGTTGTAAATAATGTCTTGAGGGTTTGAAATCCCGGATTGCACTTCGTAGTGCTATATTGAGGCAAGATACGCGCTGGATGATGAGCGTGAGGTCTTTCACTACTGGGGATTGTGACTTGGTCCATCCCGATTGATGACTTTACTGAATATTTGACTGAAATTCATTTGTTAACCTCATGATTTGGGTTGATTGCCATATTTGGGCTTTGTGCCAACTATTTGAACCCTTCGGGGATTTTTATCACTGTTTCCTCACTACTTGACTTATTATTTGAACTCAGTCCTGTTGATATCTACTGTTTTACAAACTTAGCCACTTTTACTCAGATTTGAAACTTAAATGATATTTCTACATCATGTTTTGGGCTGAGAACTACTGTTTTACTAATGCCCAAGGGGCTTATGATGATTTCTGGACTGAGTGAGGCCGAGGGCCATATGTGAGGATATGCTGAATGATATGAGGCCGAGGGCCTGAGATACTATTTATGCCATGCGGTGGTTTGAGTGATGTGAGGACATGCTGAGTGATGATGCCACGAGGTGGCTTGATATAGTGCTTGGGCCGTAAGGGGCCCCTCTAGAGTCTGCACACCCACAGTGAGTGCGGGTACCCATGTGATTTGAAACAGTGGTAACAATGACACTGTATGATGCAATTTGGTCAGGTAACAATGGCTGACCATTATGCTGAGTGATTGTGAGGTAGCCCGATGGGCTGATACTGTACTGAGACTGAGCCCGAGGGGCTGATACCATGCTGAGCGATTAGTACTGTGCCTGAGGGGCGGATTCTACTTGTTAATTACCTGTTAAATTACTTGTTTTACTTGTTTTAAAAAGGAATATCATTTGATTTCTTCACTGATTTACTGCTTTAAGTGATTTTACTACTTGATATGGAATTGCCTTGTGCCTTTATGTGTTTTCAAACTTTCAGCCATTATTTGTAATTATTACTCACTGAGTCGGAGTACTCACATTACTCCCTGCACCGTGTGTGCAGATTCAGGTATAGCAGAGTCCACACCTGAGCGCTGATTGCTTCCAGGCTAGGCAGTGATTTGGAGTTATGAGGTAGCTGTTGACGTCCGCAGCCCCTTGTCTCTCTTATCCTCTATCATTTATGTTTTCTTCAGACTGTTGTGTCGGATTTCGTACTTTGTAGACATATAGCAGATTCTGTAGTAGCTCATGACTTGTGACACCCCGGTTTAGGCTGTGTCGGGATGGTTCCTGCTGTTATTAGCGTTAAATTCCGCAATTTATGAATATTATGTTATACGTTACTAGTGTTTATGATGATTATCTGTTTAAAAGAGGTGTTCCGTTTTGGTCTGGCTGGCCTTGTCTTCACGAGAGGCGCCATCACGATCGGGTTCGGGGAATGGGTCGTGACATAAATAGGCTAATGGGTTGGGAAGAATGGGCTATGAATAATTGGGTTTAAGTTAAAAGAAATGGAGTCACACCTTTGGGCCTACAAAATTTCTTGTTGGACAAAGACAAACTCAAAAATCCTACCAAAATATTAATTAAACTTAGTTAAGTAAAGAAACAAATTTTAAAATGAAACTACTTTTTTTGTATTTTTAAATATTATAACAATAAAGTAAAAAGTAAAGAAAATAGGATAAAGTCATGATAAAATTAAGATACCATGAATAAAAATATACTAATTGATCTTAAACTAAAGATAAAAATATAGAAAAGCGATAAACACGATAAATAAAACTATTTTTTTATGTCTTAGGACTAAAAGTAAAAAGATTAAAATTATATTAAAATAAAGTCAAGTAAATATTTTTAAAATATTAAAATACTAAAACTAACTTTAAAATTTGCGCGGGTAAAAAATTATGTGCTTACAGCTGCCCTTCTTTGCTTGGAAATACGAAGAGTTTTCGGAGTAAATAACAATAAGCAACGTAATTGATTTATGACCCGACGCTTATTCAAAAGAAAATAAAGGTGGCTAAAAAGATTGTGACTGAGCCCTGGTATCTGAGTTGCCTACATATTCTTGGTTATAAAGGAATCAGGCCACGTGTAGTTCAGAAGTGAGAAGGATGATGGAGTACCGAGGTGGAGAGTCGAGTGAAGTGTCGTCGAGGTTCTGGTCCGCGGTTTCTGCCATTACATCAAAAAATAAAAGGAAAAAATTACAGCAAAAGTAAAAGAAAATACAAGATCCTATCTACTTCTTGTCTTGAATCTTCCGTGAATCTCTACTTGATCTTCAACATGAGATTGAAAAATGGACCCTATTCTTCAGGCGGGCTCCTGATGCTTCTTGAATTTGCGAATTGAAAGTAACTCTGAAATAAATTCCCTCATTCTCCAGGTGGGTGCCTGATTGCCAAAACTTGAATTGTATTCCCTTGTTATCCAGGTGGGCGCCTGATTTCCAAAACTTGAATTGTATTCCCTTGTTATCCAGGTGGGCGCCAGATTTCTAAAACTTGAATTGTATTCCCTTGTTATCCAGGTGGGCGCCTGATTACTAAAACTTGAATTGTATTCCCTCGTTATCCAGGTGGACGCCTGATATTGCAACAAAACAAACAAAAGAAAAGAAATTTTTCTGTCTCAGTTTGGGATCTGGGCATATTTGTGAGTGTTAATCGGATCATGTTACCTATAGAGCTCTAAGAATTCAAAAGTTAAATCCCATTATCCATGAGG
Organism: Nicotiana sylvestris; assembly: GCF_000393655.2. Taxonomy (NCBI): domain Eukaryota; kingdom Viridiplantae; phylum Streptophyta; class Magnoliopsida; order Solanales; family Solanaceae; genus Nicotiana; species Nicotiana sylvestris. Next base: position 65,139,394 of record NC_091058.1, read on the forward strand.
GCCCTGAAAACTTCGAATTAAATCTCATCTAAAACATAAAACTAAATCCCATTATCCAGGAGGGTCCTGAAAAATTTAAATTAAATCTCATTATCCAAGAGGGTCCTGAAAAATTTAAAAACTAAATCCCATTATCCAGGAGGGTCCTGAAAATTTAAAATTAAATCCTATTATCCAGGAGGGTCCTGAGACCTTTTAAAATTAAATCTCATTATCCAGGAGGGTCCTGAAAGCTTTTGAATTAAATCCCATTATCCAAGAGGATCCTGAGAATTTAAAAACTAAATCCCATTGTCCAGGAGGGTCCTGAAAATTTAAAAACTAAATCCCATTATCCAGGAGGGTCCTGAGAATTTAAAACTAAATCCCATTATCCAGGAGGGTCCTGAAAACTTCGAATTAAATCTCATCTTAAGAGTGATAACTTTAAAGCTAAATTATATTTTCTAAAGGGAGAACTTACGCTAAAACTTAAAACTAAATCCCATTATCCAGGAGGGTCCTGAAAATTTTAAATTAAATCCCATTATCCAGGAGGGTCCTGAGAATTTAAAAATTAAATCCCATTTTCCAGGAGGGTCCTGAAAATTTTAAAACTAAATTCTATTATCCAGGAGGCTCCTGAGAATTTAAAACTAAATTTCATTATCCAGGAGGGTCCTGAAAATTTAAAAACTAAACTCATTATCCAGGAGGGTCCTGAAAATTTAAAAACTGAATCTCATTGTCCAGGAGGGCCCTAAAAATTTAAAAACTAAATCCCATTATCTAGGAGGGTCCTGAGAATATTAAACTAAATCCCATTATCCAGGAGGGTCCTGAAAATTTAAAAACTAAATCCCATTATCCAGGAGGGTCCTGAAAATTTAAAAACTAAATCCCATTATTCAGGAGGGTCCTGAAAATTTTAAATTAAATCCCATTATCCAGGAGGGTCCTGAGAATTTTAAAAACTAAATCCTATTATACAGGAGGGTCCTAAAAATTTTAAATTAAATCCCATTATCCAGGAGGGTCCTGAAAATTTAAAACTAAATCCCATTATCCAGGAGGGTCTTGAAAATTTAAAAACTAAATCCCATTATCCTGGTGGGTCCTAAAAATTTTAAATTAAATCCCATTATCCTGGAGGGTCCTGAGAATTTAAAAACTAAATTCCATTGTCCAGTAGGGTCCTGAAAATTTAAAAACTAAATCCCATTACCCAGGAGGGTCCTGAGAATTTAAAAACTAAATCCCATTATCCAGGAGGGTCCTGAAAATTTAAAAACTAAATCCCATTATCCATAAGGGTCCTGAAAACTTTAAATTAAATCCCATTATCCAGGAGGGTCCTGAGAATTTTAAAATTAAATCCCATTATCCAGAAGGGTCCTGAAAATTTTAAATTAAATCCCATTATCGAGGAGGGTCTTCAGAATTTAATACTAAATCCCATTATCCAGGAGGATCCTGAAAATTTAAAACTAAATCCCATTATCCAGGAGGGTCCTGAGAATTTAAAACTAAATCCCATTATCCAGGAGGGTCCTGAGAACTGAGAACGAACTTACCTGAGCCATGCTCTCTTCTTTGAGGATTCTGAATAGAATTTCTTGCTCCTTGAACCATGCTTTTCCATGGGAGGTCCCTGTGGATTTAAAAATTTTCTTGCCCCTGTTTCAGACAAATAAAATCTTGTTAGTTTGAAAACGTGGTGGTTAGTTTGTGGCATCCTTGCTGAGTGTCTGCTTTCGCCACTGCCATGCTTCATTCTGATTAGCTGCTTCGGGATAGCAAGAAGTTGTTTGACCTTTTGATTAGAACTGGACCACAAAACCTCTGCATGACCTGAATCTCTCACACTCACTTGTTGCATTGTATTTTCATTTTGAAAGTTGTTGAATCCTTGTATTTTCTCAAAATTCAAGATTCACTTGATTGCCTGAACCTCAGTTATCACCATACTGCTTATTCTAAATCAAGTCAATTGTGATGTGCCTGGCCGGACTCCGCTTTGTGCAATTTAGAAGCTGGTAGTAGGCTTTGAAATCCTTTCCTGCTTGTTCAACAAGGGCTGACTCAAAAGAGACCCATAAAGATAGACTCAAAGAGCAAAGTGAAATAATTTTTGACAAAAGGAACAAAGGAAAATTTTGAGCACAGATGACTATATGAAGAAGAATGAGAAAAGAAGACTTATCTGAGGGAAGCAGCCAACTCCAATGATCATGACATGCATTTTGGATTGATCAGCCTAATCCGTCCAACCAATCATATTTTTAGTTCATGTCCTGTCTTCATACTTCAAAACCGGGCTTTCACTGATCCAATTTCTCTGTAAAGTCATGAGCCTCATTCGACTTGTAGCGTCCCAAAGGGTTTTCACCTACAAGTCTCTCTCATTTGTTCATCTCTCAACTCACCATCGCCTTATGGTGCCCGTGAAGGTTTTCACCAATAAGACTCTCTCATTTTAAATTTTCTCTCAGCTCACCATTGCCTTACGGTGCCCGTGAGAGTTTTCACCAATAAGACTCTCTCATTTTAAATTTTCTCTCTTGCGCCCGTGAACAAAGTGTTACCCATGATGTAAATCATACCTCTATCTCGCTTGACCCGGCATCCCCAAAGATTGATCGGAAGGTTTTTCTTTGGACCGTAATGTAGGCTTTTGGACAGGGTTAGAAAGAAAGGGTGGCATGAAGGCTCAAACTAACTTAAGATGGAAAGGGGTCAAAAATTACAACTTTTGGAATCAGATCTTTTCAAAACCAAAACTTCTGCCCCAGTTTCTTTGGGTTCGAGGAGTTTTAATTTTTATTTTGATGGGACCGAACCGTGAGGCTGCCTACGTATCCTTAAAAGGAATTAGGTCGAACGTAGTTCAAAAAGAAAGTTGTTTGTTTTTGTTTCCCTTTTCTTTTCTTTTCTTTTTCTTTTTCTTCTTTCCTTTTTTTCCTTTTCCTTCTTTTCTTCCTCTTTTTCCTTTTTTTTTTGTTTTTCTTATTTTCACTCATTCATCATCATTTTTTTCATTCTCTACTTCTACTACTGATTCCAAAAGAGGGGTATGAAAGAAAATAAATAAAACTCAAAAGGGGTAACAAAGGATGAAAGTGTTTGGGTAGCGGAACAAAATGCCCTCGTCATTTCAACTTTGAACATGCCAAGTACAAAATACGACTGAAGGTAAGCAAAGAAATCATAAATATTACCCCTTAATTGCATCAGAATTGATAGCCATATCTACACATTTGCCTTCTATGTCTGTTAAATACAAAGCACCATTGGGCAACACTCTTGTCACAACGAATGGCCCCTGCTAGTTTGGGGTGAACTTGCCTTTGGCTTCCACTTGATGAGGAAGGATGCATTTTAATACCATCTGGCCCACTTCAAATTTTCGAGGACGCACCATTTTGTTGTATGCTCTTGCCATTCTCTTCTGATATAATTGACCATGACATACTACAACCAATCTTTTCTCATCAATCAAACTCAACTGCTCTAGCCGGGTTTTGACCCACTCATCATCATCAATTTCAGCATCTGTAATGATCCGAAGGGATGTAATCTCAACTTCTGCAGGTATAACTACCTCAGTTCCATATACCAGCAGATAAGAAGTTGCACCTACTGAAGTGCGAACAGTAGTGCGATAACCCAGTAAGGCAAAAGGCAACTTTTCATGCCACTGCCTAGAACCTTGAACCATCTTACGAAGTATCTTCTTTATGTTCTTGTTAGCAGCCTCAACAACTCCATTTTCCTTGGGGCGATACGGGGTGGAGTTCCGATGCATGATCTTGAACTGTTGGCATACCTCTTTCATCAAATGACTGTTGAGATTAGCAGCATTGTCTGTGATGATCACCTTGGGAATTTTGAACCGACAAATGATATTTGAATGAACAAAATCCACCACTGCCTTCTTGGTCACGGACTTGAAAGTTACAGCTTCGACCCACTTGGTAAAGTAATCAATGGCCACCAGAATAAACCTATGCTCGTTTAACGTTGTCGGCTCAATTGGTCCAATAACATCCATGCCCCAAGCAACAAAGGGCCAAGGTGAAGACATTGTGTGTAACTTAGATGGGGGAGAATGAATCAAATCACCGTGTACCTAGCATTGATGACACTTGTGAACAAAACCGATACAATCCCGTTCTATGGTGAGCCAATAATAACCTGCTCGAAGTATCTTCTTTGCCAAGACATACTCATTCATATGCGGCCCGCAAACTCCAGAATGCACTTCGGCCATGATAGTTGAAACTTCTTTAGCATCTATGCACCTCAACAGTCCTAAATCCGGAGTCCTCTTGTACAAGATTCCTCCACTTAAGAAAAATACACTAGCCAGACGTCGAATGGTTCTCTTTTGGTCACATGTAGCATGTACTGGATACACCCCAACCTGATATATTCATTGATATCGTGGAACCAAGGTTCGCCATCGATTTCCTCTTCCACCACATTACAATAAACATGTTGATCATGAACTTGGATATGCACGAGGTCAACATATGCCTTGTTCGGATGATGTAACATTGACGCTAGAGTAGCCAAGGCATCAACAATCTCATTATGAATCCTGGGAATATGTCTAAATTCAACCGACCTGACTCATTGACAAAGATCATGCAGGCACTGTCGTACGGTATGAGCTTCAAATCTCGAGTCTCCCATTCTCCTTGAATCTGGTGAACCAACAAATCTGAATCTCCCAGAACAAGTATTTCCTAGACTCCCATGTCTATAGCTAACCTCAAACCCAGAATGCATGCTTCATACTCAACCATGTTGTTGGTGCAATAAAATCGAAGCTGGGCTGTTATAGGGTAGTGTTGCCCTGTTTCAGAGATAAGTACAACCCCTATTCTGACCCCTTTCATGTTAGCAGCTCCATCAAAGAAGAGTTTCCAACCTGGCTTTTCATCATGGTCAACCTCGTCAATACACATGACCTCTTCATCAGGAAAATAAGTCTTCAGTGGCTCATATTCATCATCCACCGGATTCTCGGCCAAGTGGTCGGCCAAGGCTTGGGCTTTCATCGTAGTCCGAGTCACATAGATGATGTCAAACTCTGTATGCAAAATCTGCCACTTTGCAAGTCTTCCTGTGGGCATAGGCTTCTGAAAGATATACTTTAGAGGATCCATGCGAGAAATAAGGTAAGTAGTGTAGGAAGATAGATAATGCTTCAACTTTTGCGCCACCCAAGCCAGGGCGCAATATGTCCTCTCAAGCAGAGTGTACTTAACCTCATAGGGAGTGAACTTCTTACTGAGGTAATAGATTTCTTGCTCCTTCTTTCCCGTGACGTCATGTTGACCCAATACACAGCTAAAAGAATTATCCAAGACTGTCAAACAGAGAATTAAAGGTCTTCCAGGCTATGGTAGGACCAACACAGGTGGATTTGACAAGTACATCTTGATCTTATCAAATGCATCTTGACACTCATTAGTCCACTTGACTGTAGCATTCTTCTTCAGCAGCTTAAAGATGGGCTCACAGGTTGTTGTGAGTTGAGCAATAAACCTGCTGATGTAATTTAACCTTCCAAGTAGGCTCATTACCTCTGTTTTGTTCTTTGGCGGTGGTAACTCTTGAATGGCTTTGATCTTCGACGGATCCAACTCACTACCACATCGACTGACCATGAATCCCAGCAGTTTCCCCGACGGGATACCAAATGCATATTTCACTGGATTGAGCTTGAGGTTGTACCTGCGGAGTCTTTGGAAAAACTTCCTCAATTCCTTAACATCATCAGACTGCTTCTTTGACTTTATTATCACATTATCTACATAAACCTCAATCTCTCTGTGTATCATGTCATGAAATATGGTGGTCATCGCCCTCATGTAAGTTGCCCCAGCATTCTTCAAACCAAATGGCATTACCCGATAATAGTATGTTCCCCATGGTGTGATGAATGCTATCTTTTCTGCATCTTCCTTATCAATCAAGATCTGGTGATATCCCGCGTAACAGTCCACAAAAGACCCAATCTCATGCTTGGCACAATTATCGATCAGAATGTGAATGTTCGTCAATGGAAAATCATCCTTTGGGCTTGCTTTGTTAAGATCACGGTAATCAACACAGACCCTGGTCTTACCATCCTTCTTTGGTACTGGCACAACATTGGCTAACCAAGTAGGATATCGAGTGACTCGAATGACCTTTGCAGTAAGCTGCTTTGTGAATTCTTCTTTGATCTTCACACTCATATTAGTCTTGAACTTTCACAACTTTTGCTTGATAGGAAGGAATGCTGGATCAGTTGGCAATTTATGAACTACCATATCAGTGCTCAGGCCCGACATATCATCATATGACCATGCAAAAACATCTTTGTACTCAAACAATGTTTTGATTATTTCCTCCTTAACTTGCGGTTCTAAATGCAAACTTATCTTGGTTTCCCTAACATCATCCTGGTCCCCTAAATTGATTGCTTCGGTCTCACTCAAATTAGGCTTTGGTTTTTCTTCAAATTGTTTTAGCTCTTTACTGATTTCCTCAAATGTTGCTTCTTCATCATATTCTATTTCATCATTATATTCTACTTCTTGGATTGTTATTTCAGAATTAGATTGGCTTTTAAGACTCGGCTGAAAACTCTTTATGCATGTCATGTCACTGCAACCAGCATAAAAAGAATTGTACAAACGGAAAAAGAACAAAATAAAACACTATTAAGAATAACGAAAACGGAAAATTGCATTTCATTGAAAATAAAAGGATAGAAGGGTTTGAACATCAAAACAAGCAAAACTAAATATCTGGATTACAATCCTGCAATAACCCAGATAACAGAAAGGAAAATAAAGCAAACTACCAAAACTCCTTCTTGGTGGGGAAAGGAGTAGCTTCCCAATTGCTATGCTTCACGTTTGGGCCAACGAGCTGCACATTTGCTTTACTAGAGCCTTCACCAACTTCTACCATATTGACCTCTTCGAACAGACTTTGGAACCTCTTGATAAGCTCTTTATAAAAATCGACCACAAGTTTTGAGATTGAAGAGGTTGGAGGTTTTTCGGTCCCTATCTTGACAAAAGACTTAGAGATGTGTGGGACGGGCTTGGGGAGCGACCATACCTTCTGTTTCAGATTTTTAACCCTTTTCATGTCCTTCTCTGTGGGCATGAATCCCAAACCAAATGTACCAGGATTCCCACTAGGGCGCACTGGATGCACAATACCCTGCAGAGATGAGCCCAAACCCTTGCCCGACACAAAACCATTCTTCAACATTTCATTCGCAACCATGACGGACGCGAAGGATAGCTTAGGAAATGCATTTTCCTTCAGGAATTTTCTCAACAGACACTGTTTCGAAAGTCTGATAGACTCAAGGTCCCTTATCATCTTCAGCTTCGATGAACGGAACAATTGTATCATTACAAGCTGACGAGTCCTCGTCACCGTGCACAACTATTTCCTGACTGTCCCATTCAAACTTCACCATTTGGTGCAGAGAAGATGGGACTGCCTTAGCAGCATGTATCCAGGGCCTGCCTAACAACAGATTGTATGAGACAGCCACATCTAACACTTGGAATTCCATGGTAAACTCAATAGGCCCTATCGACAATTCGAGCATTATATCTCCAACAGAATCTTTACCTCCCCCATCAAAGCCTCGAACACACACACTGTTCAAGTGGATTCTTTTGGTGCCAATCTTTAGTTTTTGCAGAGTAGACAGGGGACAAATATTCGCACTAGAGCCATTATCAACCAAAACCCTTGAGACAATAGAATCTTCACACTTCACTGTGAGATAAAGAGCTCGGTTGTGTTATGTACCCTCCATAGGAAGTTCATCGTCCGAGAAAGTGATCCTATTTGCTTCGAAGATCTTGCCAACTATCTTTTCCAAGTGGTTCACTGTGATCTTATCAGGAACATGTTCCTCATTCAAAATTTTCATCAAGACCTTGCGATGTTCATCTGAATGTATCAACAAAGACAAAAGAGAAATCTGAGCTGGTGTTTTCCTTAACTGTTCCACAATGGAATAATCCTACACTTTCATCTTTTTCAGGAACTCCTCAGCCTCTTCGTCAGTGACCGATTTCTTTACTGGCGTTGGGCTATCCTTGAATGGCTTGGCTTTCCTTAGTTCTTCTGGGGTGAAACATCTCCCAGAACGAGTCAATCCTCCAGTTTCATTAACTTTTTCCTCTATTTTTTTCCTTTGTATGTAACTATCACTTGTTTATAATTCCACGGAACAGCTTTAGCATCCACCACTGGAAGCTGGGTTACTGGTTTAATAATGATAGGGGTAGTAGGAGCCCCCTTAACAACTATGACAGGCTTACTTGGAATCCCCGGTACTACCACTTTTGAACTTTCCGGACTTGCCCTAACATCTTTTGACAGCCCTTTCACGACCAACACTGGTGGTTTCAAATTGAGCGGGCTCGGCTTTTCTCTCACCCCTTCAACTATCAAGGGCTTCACTTTGGTAGAGTCAGGAGCTTTAACCAAATTACTTTCACTGGCTCGAATCATCATGACAGACTTCTTGGGCTCTCCGTCCTTGTGAACTATTTCAATCATATGCATCTCTGCATGGGCTGGCAAAGGGTTTTGGTTGATGTTCGGCGCGTCTAGGCTTTGGACAACAATTTGGTTGGTATCAATAAGCTCCTGGATTGCCGTTTTCAATCACCAACACTTCTCTATGTCATGCCTGGAGCATCAGAATAATAGGCACATCTTAGGGAATAGTCGAGGTTCTTTGGAGGGGGATTCGGTATCTTTGACTCAATCGGCCTCAAGACGTCCAACTGCCTTAACCTTTGAAATAGACTAGCATAGGACTCTCCAAGGGGGGTAAAAGTTTGTTTCCGCTGCTACCTCTCTCTCCTATACTCTGGCCTTGATTGAAAATTTGAACCATTGGGGTTTTGATAGGGTTGTGGGGGTGGATAGGTATTTTGTGGAGCTGGGTAGATATTCTGCGGAGCTAGAGCACGCCATTGCGGGTAAGGAGGGGGTTGAGCATATGACTGTGCATGGTGAACAAGGTATTGGGATGGCCTGGCTGAGTATTGGGGGTTTTGCGGGGAAAAGTAATGTTGAGGTGGATTATATGGAGCTTGGGCATAGGCTTGAGGTCGGGGTCTAGGATGGGTGTATTTATGAGGTGAACCCCTCTGACCATGCCATGATCCAGAGACAACCATAGCGACATCTTCCTTTTTCTTCTTGCCTAGCAAACTTCTGGTACCACTCTGGATTGCCTGGGTGGTTGCTTTTATAGCAGAATAGCTCATGATCTTACTCGACTTGAGCCCCTCTTCCACCATTTCTCCCATCTTCACCACATCATTGAAAGACTTACCAATGGCTGAGATCAAGTGGCCATAGTAAGTGGGCTCCAGTGGTTGAAGAAAGTATTTAACCATCTCGTCCTCTTCCATCGGAGGATTGACTCGTGCAGCTTGATCCCTCCATCAGAACCCATATTCTCTAAAGCTTTCACTGGGTTTCTTTTCCACCTTGGTCAGAGATAGGCGGTCTGGAACAATGTCTATATTATTCTGAAAGTGCCGGGCAAAGGCTTGAGCCATATTGTCCCAGGTGTACCACCTACTGGTGTCCTAGTGGGTGTACCATTCTAAAGCTGCCCCACTCAGACTTTGGCTGAATTATTCCATCAGTAATTCGTCTTTTCCCCCCGGTGCCTCTTATTTTACTGCAATAACCTCTCAGATGAGCTACAGGATCCCCATGTCCATCATACAAGTCAAACTTGGGCATCTTGAACCCGACAGACAATTGGACATCGGGGAACAAACACAGATCCTTATAGGCCACACTCACTTGGTTTCCCAACCCTTGAATATTTCTCAATGATTGCTCCAGACTCTGTACCTTCCTAAACATCTCTTCTTGCTCTGCATTCTTGGGTGGTTTGTTAGTTTCAACATGAGGCTCAAATTGGGGAGTGTAAGAGTAATGATCTGGGACTTTGAAGGGGGCTCCGGTGCATAGTAGTGGGCATCTGTAGCGGGGAATGCAGGCTCACTAGAGGATCAGTGGAGGGTAGCTTGTGGAGGGGGTACAAAAATAGGAGCAGATGTCGGAGCAGGGAACAAGGTTGTTTTGGCTGGCGGAGCATGAATAGTTTGGGCTGAAGTGCCGGGGTAGTTGTGGTAAAGGGTAAAGCTAGGTGCGTGTTGTGGGGAAAGATCAATGGTATTGGGCATCTGGGATTGAGAGAGTGGTGGAATGGAAGTAGGGTTTTCTGTGTAGTTGGTAGGGAACAAGGGTGGAGGGTGTCCCTTAATCCAGGCTTGATACATTTCTGCCATCTGATGCTTCAACCTCCGGACCTCCTCTTGCAGTTCCGATTCCGACTCAACAATCTCCCTTGGTGGGTCTACAACTCCAGTGTCTGTTTCCTTGCTAGCCATGACTGTTTGACGCTTTGATCGGGTGTTGTATGGATGACTTGCCAGGATGCCAACAAACTAACCACCTTCCTGAAACTTAATAGAGATAACAGAGGACGACAACACAAAACCACCATGTTAGCGTTAGAGCATTTATCAAATAATAATATCACATTACATGCAATGCACCTAACAACGATTAACGATTCTAAAATGGTTTTGAGGGTCGCAGGGTCATATGGCATCATCCCGATTTGCTCATTTCAATCCTTCCTTCTCTTTCTTTTCCAACACCTCTTATAACTCTTTTCTTTTTCTTTCTCTTTTTATTTTGAACCAAAAATGATTTGATCGAACCCGATGTAGGTTACCTACGTATCATATCCCTCATGAATCAGACCAAACGTAGTTCTGGAGAAGTGGTGGAAAATAAACTGAAACAAAATCTTTTTGGGATTTTTCATTTAAAACTTTTCGATATTAAAATACAAAGGGAAATACGATAATGAAAGACATGACAGACTCAACTACACTACGACAGACTCTGACACTACCTAAAGGACTCGGTAGTTCTAGACAAGACACGAAAGTAAAAGACAACATAAGACAATCTCAAAACACCTAAATATAATGACTCCTCAAGCTGCTCCTAAATGCGACTGTCCTGACCGGGATAGTCCTAGGCTATCCGTCATGCTCAAACTCTGTAACATGCCTCGTAAAGAAACACTGATGCTGGGAATAAAGGCCCTGTCATGTGCCCCCGCATCCTGAAGGCCGACCCTAAACAAATACTGGCTATGCTGCTCCACGTTTGCTGCCAATCCCGCTAACTGAGACTTTATCAACTCAAGCTTATCCTAGGGATCTTGGTCCGATGCCTCCTCAAAATCATTTGTCTGAATTGCCCGACCCCTGAGTTGTGCTGGCAATGGGATGCTAACCCATGACGGGATGGACTGTAACCAAATCAAGTACTCATGGGTACACTCGGACCTGCCAACGTCCTCTACTAATGTATTTTTCTTCATCCTCTTTGCATGTTCCAGTATTGCACATACTTGATTTTATCAGCCGCCTTTTTGCTAAAATTTATGATGTGCCTCCGAAGATTCAAAGTTGGAGGCTCCTCTTGTCTTCTGCCCAATTGCCGCATTACCCTAACGGGAGTGTACAACCTGACACACTTGAGTCCTATCAGCATCAGGAAAGGCTGCATGAGGCACCCTACCAAGATATCATCCAAAGGTAGCCAAAGGTAAGCCCACAAAACATTCCCATTTGTCCTCAAACCAAGGGACTCAATCCAAGCCGTGATGCCTACTGGGTACGTAAACTTAGGATATTTCATCCTACGTTTGATGCATATCACCCGATCTCTCAAGGCATGGTCGATGGGACAAAGTAAGGAAGCGGTGTGCAAATTCTCCATCATCCATAGTTGTAGCAAAAGGTTACTTCCCTCAAAATATCTGATACCTCCCCTAACCTCACTCAGGGCTCGGTACAACTCTGCTAAGATCAACGGCACAACGGTAACGGTTTTGCGTTGCTTCTCATGAAATAATGCCATTACCACTGACTGCAGATGGGTGCTAATGTGCCTCTCATCTAATGGAAAAACCAATAATCCCAACAAAGCAAGGCGAAAAGCTTCGAGGCGACGTCTTTGCCACTTTACCTTGGTTGTGCAGAACTCATCCCGAAAGACGTCAAAACTATCCTGTGGTCCAAATCTAGCAAACAAATAATCCAAGGATATCCAGGACTGCTCGAGACATTTTAAATGCTTATTATCTTTCAGGCCCGGGTCGCTGAGGAATCTTGTCCTAGAGTGGTCTCGGGGAAGTATCATGTCCTTGCCTATATAGCTTAAACGAGTGAGACCAGACATTTCTGCCAAGGTAGGAGTCATCTCACACTCTCCAAATCTGAAAATCAAATTTTGCGGATCCCAATAAGTCAGCATCGCCTCCACTAAGTCTGGGCGGGGTGTGATATCAAGAAGGGAAGTTAGGGTGCCCAATTTCTGCATTAACTCATGTTGCTCTAATGATGAAAACATTTTCCACCACTTGATCAACTTCCTAGGAATCTTTACTACCATTAGCACTTTGGATCGAATCAGCGGGTCCATACATGAATGAAGCAAACATGGCTAGTGACTCGGGACACTACGTGACCCCACCACATTTCCTAATGGACAAATACAGGACACAACTTTACTATATTTGCAAAATGGCCTAAGTGGCTATTAGCGCAAACTTGACAAAGTTGACCCCTAATGCATGAGAAATACTCCATTTAAAGCTTACATGACTCTAATATCCCGACAATCATGGTCTTAAAAATTACTTTGCAGAAATGGACCCTTTTTTTTGCAAAAATGGCCGATGTGGCCAAATGTGGCTAGGGACGCAAACACGACATGGATGGACCTTAAAGTGATATGACACCGAGTTATAAACTCAAGATCCTAATACATGGGTAATTGATCCACTCTTACGAAAATAATCCTATTTTGCAAGAATGGCCGATGTGGCCAAAAGTGGCTAGACATGCAAGATTTGGCTACGACCCCGGAAGCCAAGAACCTAGGACCTACTATGAAGACCGGACCCTGTGTGGGTTTCCTACGTATCACGTCTCGAAAGATGAGAACCAGGTTCGCGTAGTTCAGGAAGATTAGATAAGGGATAGAATTTTAGAAAAAAATGTATCCAATTTGCAAAAACTATATTTTTTGTCTTTTTGAAAAAAAATGATTGAAAATGTAAAAACTTTTGGATTTTCCTTTTCATTTTTGAATTTTTGGAAAATGATGGAAAATGTAAAAGTCTTTTGAACTTTCTTTTTCTCTTTTTTTTTTGAATATTTGAAAAATAATGGGAAATTATAAAATCCTTTTTTTTTGGATTTTTCATTTTCTCTTTTTTTTTTTTGATTTTTGGAAAACTATGAAAGAAAAATGCAAGTGGGCCCTACTTGCTTCATTTTTCACCCATCTTTCCAAGACATCGGTCCGTCAAATGACATTTTTACCCTCACAGATGCAACATGTATCACATAGGGATGATTGGATGTCTTTTTAGGCCACGAGCCCATTTTGACAAAATTTGGATAAGCTTCCTACAAAGGGACACAGTACCTGAACCGAGCCCTGCTAGGTCTAAATGACATGACGCAAATAAATATGACCTAAAGGCTGACCTAAGATTGGGGTTCACTAACAAGGCAATTCGGGGGAGCTATGGTCGATGGTGGCTGCTCAAGCTTTCCACCCACTCCATACGTCCGACGCCCCCCCCCCCCTAAATTAAGGGTGACTCAATAAAGAGTTCGTGCACGCGATGCGTACTCCGAGACTTGTTGCAAAAAGAAGACCCATGATTATGCAAATGATGACAGTTTATAAAACAGTAACGCATTAAGAAAAGCGATAAACAAATAACCAACAAAATAAGGAAATAAGACAAACAAAGCAAATAAAGAAAACAAACACCTCAACCGAATATGCTAAAAGCCAACAAAATCAAATACCAGCTCGAACCTGCAAGTCCCCAGCAGAGTCGCCAGAGATGTCACACCCCTTTTTAACCAAACTTTTCTAAACCCTCTTAAATAAATATAAAGATTTAGTAAAGCTCAAAAGGGTTTTTAATTAAAAAGTGACAAAATTGTGTTAAAAAGAAAATAACTTAGAGTCGCCACCTGACATTGGTTTCGGTGTGTCAGGTCACCGTTTTTAAAAAAAATGATTTTTCCTTTAAAACACTTTGGACTCCAAACTAAGTCTGCACCAGAGATTCGGGTAAAGGGGTTCATTTGACTCGGGGAGAAGGTGTTAGGCACTCCCCTGGTCCCGTAACTAGTACGGTTGCATACTTGATCAGGTTGGCATTTAAAATATTCAAATTGAGGTATAAACACAGAAAAGAAAATAAACACAATAGAGGCTCGAGGTCGTCCCCACCTAACCAAAAGAAAATAAAAGAAGAAAATAAATGTAAAATCCTAAATACTAATATATACTATACTTTTCCCACGAAGTTCGTCATGGCCTCCAAATACATGATACTATAGGGCATACCCCGGATAAAATATATACAAATTCTTCGGGGCATTCCCTGGATAAATTTAACTAAGGGAACGACCTCTCGCCTCGAAATTAACAAAATCCTAAGGCTTGCCTACCCGTGTGTGGTCGACTTAAACATGCTCCTAACGAGCCCAACAGTAAAATCAATATTAAAATAATATAGATCCGTTTATACCCAATTCCCACTTCATTCTTACGTCAAGTCAAAACTATCCTCCTTTCTTAAGTTTGGCCGACACCACCCATGTCCAATTATCCTATTGGCCCATTTGCACCTTAGTTTAATTTCTTATCATTTGTAAATTTCTTTCCAACAGTAATGGGTATGATAACTAAAACTAATTTAATCAAATTCAAAGCATGAAAATATTCAAGCAATCAACAATAAATAATGCAAAATCCAAACTCATGTCATTAAAATCTTGTATATGAAATTAAAAGGAGATAGGAAAGAATTGGACCTCAATGTAGAGTGTGATGATTAAAAGTGATCCCACAAACGATGATACTCAGATTCGAAAGTTGAGACGGGAACAAACGAACCCAAAATAGGAATCACAACCGGCAACCCCAAACGGAATGTCGAACAGCAACCTCGAACGCCCTCAACGTCCCAATTCCAATACAACTTAGCAGAAAAGAATCTCAGTTGTTTCAAAAGAAACTGATGCAGTTTTTTTTTGCAACGAATAGTTCAAAATCTCAAAGGGTTGAATGATGAAAGTAGTGGTTTTGACTGTGATATCTTGGTGGTTGAGGGAGCTACGGTGGTTATGGGGTTGAGTTCCAGTACAAAAAAGATTGGAAACAGTGGTGGTATTTGGACGGACCAGTATTGATTTAAGCCATGGTTGAGCTTAATAGTCCACGGTGGTTATGGGGTAGCCAGCGACGGCTTTTCGCGGCTGGAAAGGTGGATTGGCGGCTGGTTCCTTTTTTAGTTCAAGACTAGGAATTGAAAACTTGGGCTAGAGTTTCTATAATTGGGTATTTTATATGAAGGTGGGAATGGATGATTACCATTGGATTAGAAGGAAATAGACGGCTAGGATTAAATTTTGCACATAAATTGTGACGACCCGGCCAGTCGTCTCATGAGTTACCGCTCCGTTTCCCCTATTTCAGCTTCTTTACGCTTCGTTATCCGTGTTTTATGTGATCGAGTTGATTAGTTCGAGTTCGGAGAGGATTTGGTAAGAAATGAGACACTTAGTCTCTCTTAAGAAGGCTTAAGTTGGAAAAGTTAACCGAATGTTGACTTATGTGTTAGAAGGCTCGGAAGTGAGTTCTGATGGTTCGGTTAGTTTCGGGAGTTGATTTGTGACTTAGGAGCGCAATCGGAATGAGTTTTGAAGTTGTAGAAAAGATTTAGGCTTTAATTGGCGAAATTGATATTTTGGCAAATTTTGGTTGATAGGCGAGATTTTGATATAGGGGTCGGAATGGAATTCCGAGAGTTGCAGTAGCTTCATTGTGTCATTTGGGATGTGTGTGCAAAATTTCAGGTCATTCGGACGAGATTTGATAGACCTTTTGATCGAAAGCATAATTTAAGAGTTCTTGGAGTTCTTAGGCCTGAATCCTATGTTAAATTGGTGATTTGATGTTGTTGTGAGCGTTCCGAAGTTTTGACCAAGTTTGAACGATGTCATGAGATGTGTTGGTACAATTGGTTTGAAGTTCCGGGAGTTCCGGGTAGGTTCCGGGATGTTTTAGTGCAAAAATCATAGCTGTAGCAGGTCTACAGGGGTTGCAGGCCCCAGAACTCACCCATGCGGTCCGCACAAAAATAGGTGCGCCCACGTGGAGTGCTGTACGGACCGCACAAAAGCGGCCATGGCCGCGGTAGGTGTCATGCGGACCGCACAAAATGGTGTGCGGCCGCGGTGGGGAACGATCCGCTGGTCCTATTTCGGAAGCTCATATCTTTTGATCTACAAGGAATTTTTAGGTGATTCAAAGCTGAAATTTGTAGTCCTTTGTGTCTAGTTTTCAGAAAGGTAAAGATATCGCAATTTGGATATCTGTAGAAAACGTTATGACCAAAATACTAAAGCCTGTCACTGTAGAGGGAGGCCTGTGCGACCGCACATTGCCTTTGTGCGGACCGCATTGGCTTGCGCGGACCGCGTGAGTTTTGGTGCGGCCCGCGGTAGCTGATACCTGAGGGGTACCTATAAATACGAGGTTTTGGGTTTTATTTAATATTTTGACCTAGAGAGCTCGGATTTTGGCGATTTTTCGAAGTTTTTTCAAGAAATTTATCGGGGTAAGTGATTTTAACTTAGATTTGGCTAGAATACATGAATCTATCACTGAATTCATCATTTAATTCGTGATTTGAGATGGAATTTGGGAAGAAAATTGTGAAACCTTTCAAAAATATAAAATGATGATTTGATGGACCAAATGGTATCGGAATTGGATAATTTTGGTATGGTTAGACTCGTGAGGGTATGAGGATTTTGAAAATGTAAATTTTACCCGATTTCGAGATGTGGGACGGGGCTCAGGTTTTGCTAATTTCGAGATTTTTGATATTTTTCGAATGTTTTCACTTGGGTTTTGTTCCCTTAGCATATTGTGACGTATTCATTCTGATTTTGGATAGATTCGACGCGCGTGGAGGCCAATTCGATGGGCAAAGGCATCACAAGCTAGAGAATTAACCAGTTCGAGGTGAGTAATGGTTGTAAATGATGTCCTGAGGGTTTGAAACCTCGGATTGCACATCATAGTGCTATATTGAGGCAAGATACGTGCTGGATGATGAGCGTGGGGTCTTTCACTATTGGGGATTGTGACTTGGTCCATCCCGATTGATGACTTTACTGAATATTTGACTGAAATTCATTTGTTAACCTCATGATTTGGGCTGATTGCCATATTTGGGCTTCGTGCTAACTATTTGAACCCTTCGGGGATTTTTATCACTGTTTCCTCACTACTTGATTTATTATTTGAACTCAGTCCTGTTGATATCTACTGTTTTACAAACTTAGCCACTTTTACTCAGATTTGAAACTTAAATGATATTTCTACATCATGTTTTGGGCTAAGAACTACTGTTTTACTAATGCCCAAGGGGCTTATGATGATTTCTGGACTGAGTGAGGCCGAGGTCCATATGTAAGGATATGTTGAGTGATATGAGGCCGAGGGCCTGAGATACTATTTATGTCATGTGGTGGCTTGAGTGATGTGAGGATATGTTGAGTGATGATGCCACGAGGTGGTTTGATATAGCGCTTGGGCCGTAAGGGGCCCCTCCGGAGTCTGCACACCCACAGTGAGCGCGGGTACCCATGTGATTCGAAACAGTGGTAACAATGACACTGTATGATGCAATTTGGTCAGGTAACAATGACTGACCATTATGCTGAGCGATTGTGAGGTAGCCTGAGGGGCTGATATTGTACTGAGAGTGAGCACGAGGGGCTGATACCATGCTGAGCGATTGGTACTGTGCTTGAGGGGAAAATTTCTACTTGTTAATTACCTGTTAAATTACATGTTTTACTTGTTTTAAAAAGGAATATCATTTGTTTTCTTCCTTGAATTACTGCTTTAAGTGATTTTACTGCTTGATATGGAATTGCCTTGTGCCTTTACGTGTTTTCATACTTTCAGCCATTATTTGTAATTATTACTCACTGAGTCGGAGTACTCACATTACTCCCTGAACCGTGTGTGCAGATTCAGGTATAGCAGAGTCCGCACCTGAGCGCTGATTCCTTCCAGGCTAGGCAGTGATTTGGAATTATGAGGTAGATGTTGACGTCCGCAGCCCCTTGTCTCTCTTATCCTATATCATTTATGTTTTCTTCAGACTGTTGTATCGGATTTCGTACTTTGTAGACCTATAGTAGATTCTGTAGTAGTTCATGACTTGTGACACCCCGGTTTGGGCTGTGTCGGGATGGTTCCTGCTGTTATTATCGTTAAATTCCGCAATTTATGAATATTATGTTATACGTTACTAGTGTTTATGATGATTATCTGTTTAAAAGAGGTGTCCCGTTTTGGTCTGGCTGGCCTTGTTTTCACGAGAGACGCCATCACGACCGGGTTCGGGGATTGGGTCGTGACATAAATGGGCTAATGGGTTGGGAAGAATGGGCTAAGAATTATTGGGTTTAAATCTCAGTATCCAAGAGGGTCCTGAAAAATTTAAAAACTAAATCTCATTATTTAGGAGGGTCCTGAAATTTTAAAATTAAATCCTGTTATCCAGGAGGGTCCTAAGACCTTTTAAAATTAAATCTCATTATCCAGGAGGGTCCTGAAAGCTTTCGAATTAAATCTCATTATCTAGGAGGGTCCTGAGAATTTAAAAACTAAATCCCATTGTCCAGGAGGGTCCTGAAAATTTAAAAACTAAATCCCATTATCCAGGAGGGTCCTGAGAATTTAAAACTAAATCTCATTATCCATGAGGGTCCTGAAAACTTCGAATTAAATCTCATCATAAGAGTGATAGCTTTAAAGCTAAATTATATTTTCTAAAGGGAGAACTTACGCTAAAACTTAAAAC
This sequence comes from Nicotiana sylvestris, assembly GCF_000393655.2. Classification (NCBI taxonomy): domain Eukaryota; kingdom Viridiplantae; phylum Streptophyta; class Magnoliopsida; order Solanales; family Solanaceae; genus Nicotiana; species Nicotiana sylvestris. The sequence continues at coordinate 65,158,439 of NC_091058.1, forward strand.
TAAATCCCATTATCCAGGAGGGTCCTGAAAATTTTAAATTAAATCTCATTATCCAGGAGGGTCCTGAGAATTTAAAAATTAAATCCCATTGTCTTGGAGGGTCCTGAAAATTTTAAAATTAAATTCTATTATCAGGAGGCTCCTGAGAATTTAAAACTAAATCCCATTATCCAGGAGGGTCCTGAAAATTTAAAAACTAAACCCATTATCCAGGAGGATCCTGAAAATTTAAAAACTAAATCTCATTGTCCAGGAGAGTCCTGAAAATTTAAAAACTAAATCCCATTATCCAGGAGGGTCCTGAGAATTTAAAACTAAATCCCATTATCCAGGAGGGTCCTGAGAATTTAAAACTAAATCCCATTATTCAGGAGGGTCCTGAAAATTTAAAAACTAAATCCCATTATCCAGGAGGGTCCTGAAAATTTAAAAACTAAATCCCATTATTTAGGAGGGTCCTGAAAATTTTAAATTAAATCCCATTATCTAGGAGGGTCCTGAGAATTTTAAAAACTAAATCCCATTATACAGGAAGGTCCTGAAAATTTTAAATTAAATCCCATTATCCAGGAGAGTCATGAGAATTTAAAACTAAATCCCATTATCTAGGACGGTCTTGAAAATTTAAAAACTAAATCTCATTATCCAGGAGGGTCCTGAAAATTTTAAATTAAATACCATTATCCAGGAGGGTCCTGAAAAATTTAAATTAAATCCCATTATCCAGGAGGGTCCTGAGAATTTAAAAACTAAATCCCATTGTCCTGTAAGGTCCTAAAAATTTAAAAACTAAATCCCATTATCCAGGAGGGTCCTGAGAATTTAAAAACTAAATCCCATTATCCAGGAGGGTCCTAAAAATTTAAAAACTAAATTCCATTATCCAGGAGGGTCCTGAAAATTTTAAATTAAATCCCATTATCCAGGATGGTCCTGAGAATTTTAAAATTAAATCCCATTATCCAGGAGGGTCCTGAAAATTTTAAATTAAATCCCATTATCCAGGAGGGTCTTCAGAATTTAAAACTAAATCCCATTATCCAGGAGGATCCTGAAAATTTAAAAACTAAATCCCATTATCCAGGAGGGTCCTGAGAATTTAAAACTAAATCCCATTATCAGGAGGGTCCTGAAAATTTTAAATTAAATCCCATATCCAGAAGGGTCCTGAAATTTTTAAATTAAATCCCATTATCCAGGAGAGTCCTGAGAACTGAGAACGAACTTACCTGAGCCATGCTCTCTTCTTTGAGGATTCTGAATAGAATTTCTTGCTCCTTGAACCATGCTTTTCCATGGGAGGTCCCTGTGGATTTAAAAATTTTCTTGCCCCTGTTTTAGACAAATAAAATCTTGTTAGTTTGAAAACGTGGTGGTTAGTTTGTGGCATCCTTGCTGAGTGTCTGCTTCCGCCACTGCCATGCTTCATTCTGATTAGCTGCTTCGGGCTAGCAAGAAGTTGTTTGATCTTTTGATTGGAACTGGACCACAAAACCTCTGCATGACCTGAATCTCTCACACTCACTTGTTGCATTGTGTTTTCATTTTGAAAGTTGTTGAATCCTTGTATTTTCTCAAAATTCAAGATTCACTTGATTTCTTGAACCTTAGTTATCACCATACTGCTTATTCTAAATCAAGTTAATTGTGATGTGCCTGACCGGACTCCGCTTTGTGCAATTTAGAAGCTGGTAGTAGGCTTTGAAATCTTTTCCTACTTGTTAAACAAGGGCTGACTCAAAAGAGACCCATAAAGATAGACTCAAAGAGCAAAGTGAAATAATTTTTGACAAAAGGAACAAAGGAAAATTTTGAGCACAGATGACTATATGAAGAAGAATGAGAAAAGAAAACTTATCTGAGGGAAGCAGCCAGCTCCAATGATCATGACATGCATTTCGAATTGATCAGCCTAATCCGTCCAACCAATAATATTTTCAGTTCATGTTCGGTCTTCATACTTCAAAACCGGGCTTTCACTGATCCAATTTCTCTGTAAAGTCATGAGCCTCATTCGAGTTGTAGCATCCCAAAGGGTTTTCACCTACAAGCCTCTCTCATTTTAAATTTTCTCTCTTGCGCCCGTGAACAAAGTGTTACCCATGATGTAAATCATACCTCTATCTCGCTTGACCCGGCATCCCCAAAGATTGATCGGAAGGTTTTTCTTTGGACCGTAATGTAGGCTTTTGGACGGGGTTAGAAAGAAAGGGTGGCATGAAGGCTCAAACTAACTTAAGATGGAAAGGGCTCAAAAATTACAACTTTTGGAATCAGATCTTTTCAAAACCAAAACTTCTGCCTCAGTTTCTTTGGGTTCGGGGAGTTTTAATTTTTATTTTGATGGGACCGAACCGTGAGGCTGCCTACGTATCCTTAAAAGGAATCAGGTCGAACGTAGTTCAAAAAGAAAGTTGTTTGTTTTTGTTTCCCTTTTCTTTTCTTTTCTTTTCTTTTTCTTCTTTCCTTTTTTTCCTTTTCCTTCTTTTCTTTCTTTTTTTTTTCTTTTCTTTTTCCCTTTTTTCATTTTTATTATTTTCACTCATTCATCATCATTTTTTCATTCTCTACTTCTACCATTGATTCCAAAAGAGGGGTATGAAAGAAAATAAATAAAGCTCAAAAGGGGTAACAAAGGATGAAAGTGTTTGGGTAGCGGAACTAAATGCCCTCGTCATTTCAACTTTTAACATGCCAAGTACAAAATACGACTGAAGGTAAGCAAAGAAATCATATATATTACCTCTTAACTGCATCAGAATTGATAGCCATATCTACACATTTGTCTTATATGTCTGTTAAATACAAAGCACCATTGGGCAACACTCTTGTCACAACGAATGGCCCCTGCCAGTTTGGGGCAAACTTGCCTTTGGCTTCCACCTGATGAGGAAGGATGCATTTTTATACCATCTGGCCCACTTCAAATTTTCGAGGACGCACCATTTTGTTGTATGCTCTTTCCATTCTCTTCTGATATAATTGACCATGACATACTGCAACCAATTTTTTCTCATCAATCAAACTCAACTGCTCTAGCCGGGTTTTGACCCACTCATCATCATCAATTTCAGTTTCTATAATGATCCGAAGGGATGGAATCTCAACTTCTGCAGGTATAACTGCCTCAGTTCCATATACCAGCAGATAAGAAGTTGCACCTACTGAAGTGCGAACAGTAGTGCGATAACCCAGTAAGGCAAAAGGCAACTTTTCATGCCACTGCCTAGAACCTTGAACCATCTTACGAAGTATCTTCTTTATGTTCTTGTTAGCAGCCTCAACAGCTCCATTTGCCTTGGGGCGATACGGGGTGGAGTTCCGATGCATGATCTTGAACTATTGGCATACCTCTTTCATCAAATGACTGTTGAGATTAGCAGCATTGTCTGTAATGATCACCTTGGGAATTTTGAACCGACAAATGATATTTGAATGAACAAAATCCACCACTGCCTTCTTGGTCACGGACTTGAAAGTTACAGCTTCGACCCACTTGGTAAAGTAATCAATGGCCACCAGAATAAACCTGTGCTCATTTGACGTTGTCGGCTCAATTGGTCCAATAACATCCATGCCCCAAGCAACAAAGGGCCAAGGTGCAGACATTGTGTGTAACTCAGATGGGGGAGAATGAATCAAATCACCGTGTACCTGGCATTGATGACACTTGCGAACAAAACTGATACAATCCCGTTTCATGGTGAGCCAATAATAACCTGCTAAAAGTATCTTGTTTTCCAAGACATACTCATTCATATGCGGCCCGCAAACTCCAGAATGCACTTCGGCCATGATAGTTGAAGCTTCTTTAGCATCTATGCACCTCAGCAGTCCTAAATTCGGAGTCCTTTTGTACAAGATTCCTCCACTTAAGAAAAGTCCACTAGCCAGATGTCGAATGGTTCTCTTTTGGCCACCTGTAGCATGTACTGGATACACCCCCGACCTGATGTATTCATTGATATCGTGGAACCAAGGTTCGCCATCAATTTCCTCTTCCACCACATTACAATAAGCATGTTGATCATGAACTTAGATATGCACGGGGTCAACATAAGCCTTATCCGGATGATGTAACATTGACGTCAGAGTAGCCAAGGCATCAGCAATCTCATTATGAATCCTGGGAATATGTCTAAATTCAACCGACCTGACTCATTGACAAAGATCATGCAGGCACTGTCGGTACGGTATGAGCTTCAAATCTCGAGTCTCCCATTCTCCTTGAATCTGGTGAACCAACAAATCTGAATCTCCCAGAACAAGTATTTCTTAGACTCCCATGTCTATAGCTAACCTCAAAACCAGAATGCATGCTTCGTACTCAGCCATGTTGTTGGTGCAATAAAATCGAAGCTGGGCTGTTATAGGGTAGTGTTGCCCTGTTTCAGAGATAAGTACAACCCCTATTCCGACCCCTTTCATGTTAGCATCTCCATCAAAGAAGAGTTTCTAACCTGGCTTTTCATCATGGTTAACCTCGTCAATACACATGACCTCTTCATCAGGAAAATAAGTCTTCAGTGGCTCATATTCATCATCCACCGGATTCTCGGCCAAGTGGTCGGCCAAGGCTTAGGCTTTCATCGCAGTCCGAGTCACATAGATGATGTCAAACTCTGTATGCAAAATCTGCCACTTTGCAAGTCTTCATGTGGGCATAGGCTTCTGAAAGATATACTTTAGAGGATCCATGCGAGAAATGAGGTAAGTAGTGTAGGAAGACAGATAATGCTTCAACTTTTGCGCCACCCAAGTCAGGGCGCAACATGTCCTCTCAAGCAAAGTGTACTTAACCTCATAGGGAGTGAACTTCTTACTAAGGTAATAGATTGCTTGCTCCTTCTTTCCCGTGATGTCATGTTGACCCAATACACAACTAAAAAAATTATCCAAGACTGTCAAATAGAGAATTAAAGGTCTTTCGGGCTCTGGTGGGACCAGCACAGGTGGATTTGACAAGTACATCTTGATCTTATCAAATGCATCTTGACACTCATCAGTCCACTTGACTGTAGCATTCTTCTTCAGCAGCTTAAAGATGGGCTCACAGGTTGTTGTGAGTTGAGCAATAAACCTACTGATGTAATTTAACCTTCCAAGTAGGCTCATCACCGACGGGACACCAAATGCATATTTCACTGGATTGAGCTTGAGGTTGTACCTACGGAGTCTTTGGAAAAACTTCCTCAATTCCTTAACATGATCAGACTGCTTCTTTGACTTTATGATCACATTATCTACATAAACCTCAATCTCTCTATGTATCATGTCATGAAATATGATGGTGATCGCCCTCATATAAGTTGCCCCAGCATTCTTCAAACCAAATGGCATTACCCGATAACAGTATGTTCCCCATGGCGTGATGAATGCTGTCTTTTCTGCATCTTCCTCATCCATCAAGATCTAGTGATATCCCACGTAACAGTCCACAAAAGACCCAATCTCATGCTTGGCACAATTATCGATTAGAATGTGAATGTTTGTCAATGGAAAATCATCCTTTGGGCTGTCTTTGTTAAGATCACGGTAATCAACACAAACCCTGGTCTTACCATCCTTCTTTGGTACTGGCACAACATTGGCTAACCAAGTGGGATATCGAGTGACTCGAATGACCTTTGCAGTAAGATGCTTTGTGATTTCTTCTTTGATCTTCACACTCATATCAGTCTTGAACTTTCACAACTTTTGCTTGACAAGAAGGAATGCTAGATCAGTTGGCAATTTATGAACTACCATATCAGTGCTCAGGCCCGGCATATCATCATATGACCATGCAAAAATATCTTTGTACTTAAACAATGTTTTGATTATTTCCTCCTTAACTTGCGGTTCTAAATGCACACTGATCTTGGTTTCCCTAACATCATCCTGGTCCCCTAAGTTGATTGCTTCGGTCTCACTCAAATTAGGCTTTGGTTTTTCTTCAAATTGTTTTAGCTCTTTACTGATTTCCTCAAATGTTGCTTCTTCATCATATTCTATTTCATCATCATATTCTACTTCTTGGATTGTTATTTCAGAATTAGATTGGCTTTTAAGACTCGGCTAAAAACTCTTTATGCATGCAACCAGCATAAAAAGAATTGTACAAAAGAAAAAAGAACAAAATAAAACACTATTAAGAATAACGGAAAACGAAAAATTGCATTTCATTGAAAATAAAAGGATAGAAGGGTTTGAACATCAAAACAAGCAAAAATAAAAATCTGGATTACAATCCTGCAATAACCCAGATAACAGAAAGGAAAACAAAGCAAACTACCAAAACTCCTTCTTGGTGGGGAGAGGAGTAGCTTCCCAATTGCTATGCTTCACGTTTGGGCCAACGAGCTGCACATTTGCTTTACTAGAGCCTTCACCAACTTCTACCATATTGACCTCTTCGAACAGACTTTGAAACCTCTTGATCAGCTCTTTATCAACATCGACCACAGGTTTTGAGAGTGAAGAGGTTGGAGTTTTTTCGGTCCCTGGCTTGACAAAAGACTTAGAGATGTGTGGGACGGGCTTGGGGAGCGACCATACCTTCTGTTTCAGATTTTTAACCCTTTTCACGTCCTTCTCTGTAAGCATAAATCCCAAACCAAATGTACCAGGATTCCCACTGGGGCGCACTGGATGCACAATACCCTGCAGAGATGAGCCCAAACCCTTGCCCGACACAAAACCATTCTTCAACATTTCATTCGCAACCATGACGAACGCGGAGGATAGCTTAGGACCCGGAATGCATTTTCCTTCAGGAATTTTCTCAACAGACACTGTTTCGAAAGTCTGATAGACTCAAGGTCCCTTATCATCTTCAGCTTCGATGAACGGAACAATTGTATCATTACAAGCTGACGAGTCCTCGTCACCGTGCACAACTATTTCCTGACTGTCCCATTCAAACTTCACCATTTGGTGCAGAGAAGATGGGACTGCCTTAGCAGCATGTATCCAGGGCCTGCCTAACAACAGATTGTATGAGACAGCCACATCTAACACTTGGAATTCCATGGTAAACTCAATAGGCCCTATCGACAATTCGAGCATTATATCTCCAACAGAATCTTTACCTCCCCCATCAAAGCCTCGAACACACACACTGTTCAAGTGGATTCTTTTGGTGCCAATCTTTAGTTTTTGCAGAGTAGACAGGGGACAAATATTCGCACTAGAGCCATTATCAACCAAAACCCTTGAGACAATAGAATCTTCACACTTCACTGTGAGATAAAGAGCTCGGTTGTGTTATGTACCCTCCATAGGAAGTTCATCGTCCGAGAAAGTGATCCTATTTGCTTCGAAGATCTTGCCAGCTATCTTTTCCAAGTGGTTCACTGTGATCTTATCAGGAACATGTGCCTCATTCAAAATCTTCATCAAGACCTTGCGATGTTCATCTAAATGTATCAACAAAGACAAAAGAGAAATCTGAGCTGGTGTTTTCCTTAACTGTTCCACAATGGAATAATCCTGCACTTTCATCTTTTTCAGGAACTCCTCGGCCTCTTCGTCAGTGACCGATTTCTTTACTGGCATTGGGATATCCTTGAATGGCTTGGCTTTCCTTAATTCTTCTGGGGTGAAACATCTCCCAGAACGAGTCAATCCTCCAGTTTCATTAACTTCTTCCTCTATTTCTTTTCCTTTGTATGTCACAATCACTTGTTTATAATTCCACGGAACAGCTTTAGCATCCACTACTGGAAGCTGGGTTACTAGTTTAATGATGATAGGGGTAGTAGGAGCCCCCTTCACAACTATGACAGGCTTACTTAGAATCCCTGGTACTACCACTTTTGAACTTTCCGGACTTGCCCTAACATCTTTTGACAGCCCTTTCACGACCAACACTGGTGGTTTCAAATTGAGCGAGCTCGGCTTTTCTGTCACCCCTTCAACTATCAAGGGCTTCACTTTGGTAGAGTCAGGAGCTTTAACCAAATTACTTTCACTGGACCGAATCATCATGATAGACTTCTTGGGCTCTCGGTCCTTGTGAACTATTTCAATCATATGCGTCTCTACATGGGCTGGCAAAGGATTTGGTTGATGTTCGGCGCGTCTGGGCTTTGGACTACAATTTGGTTGGTATCAATAAGCTCCTGGATTGCCGTTTTCAAACACCAACACTTCTCTATGTCATGCCTGGAGCATCAGAACAATAGGCACATCTTAGGGAATAGTCGAGGTTCTTTGGAGGGGGATTCGGTATCTTTGACTCAATCGGCCTCAAGACGTCCAACTGCCTTAACCTTTGAAATAGACTAGCATAGGACTCTCCAAGGGGGTAAAAGTTTGTTTCCTCTGCTGCCTCTCTCTCTTATACTCTGGCCTTGATCGAAAATTTGAACCAGTGGGGTTTTGATAGGGTTGTGGGGGTGGATAGGTATTTTGTGGAGCTGGGTAGATATTCTGCGGAGCTGGAGCACGCCATTGCAGGTAAGGAGGGGGTTGAGCATATGACTGTGCATGGTGAACAAGGTATTGGGATGGCCTGGCTGAGTATTGGGGGTTTTGCGGGGAAAAGTAATGTTGAGGTAGATTATATGGAGCTTGGGCATAGGCTTGAGGTCGGGGTCGAGGATGGGTGTATTGATGAGGTGAACCCCTCTGGCCATGCCATGATCCGGAGACAACCATAGCGACATGTTCCTTCTTCTTCTTTCCTAGCAAACTTCCGGTACCACTCTGGATTGCCTGGGTGGGTGATTTTATAGAAGAATAGCTCATGATCTTACTCGACTTGAGCCCCCCTTCCACCATTTCTCCCATCTTCACCACATCATTGAAAGACTTACCAATGGCTGAGATCAAGTGGCCATAGTAAGAGGGCTCTAGGGCTTGATGAAAGTATTTAACTATCTCGTCCTCTTCCATCGAAGGATTGACTCGTGCAGCTTGCTCCCTCCATCGGAACCCATATTCTCTAAAGATTTCACTGAGTTTCTTTTCCACCTTGGTCAGAGATAGGCGGTCTGGAACAATGTCTATATTGTACTGAAAGTGCCGGGCAAAGGCTTGAGCCATATTGTCCCAGGTGTACCACCTGCTGGCGTCCTAGTGGGTGTACCATTCTAAAGCTGCCCCACTCAGACTTTGGCTGAATTATTCCATCAGTAATTTGTTTTTTCTCCCTGGCGCCTCTTATTTTACTGCAATAACCTCTCAGATTAGCTACAGGATCCCCATGTCCATCATACAAGTCAAACTTGGGCATCTTGAACCCGACAGACAATTGGACATCGGGGAACAAACACAAATCCTTATAGGCCACACTCACTTGGTTTCCCAACCCTTGCATATTTCTCAATGATTGCTCCAGACTCTGTACCTTCCTAAACATCTCTTCTTACTCTGCGTTCTTGGGTGGTTTGTTAGTTTCAACATGAGGCTCAAATTGGGGAGTGTAAGAGTAATGATCTGGGACTTTGAAGGGGGCTCCGGTGCATAGTAGTGGGCATCTATAGCGGGGAATGCATGCTCACTAGAGGATCGGTGGAGGGTAGCTTGTGGAGGGGGTACAAAAATAGGAGCAGATGTCAGAGCAGGGTACAAGGTTGTTTTGGCTGGCGGAGCATGAACAGTTTGGGCTGAAGTGCCAGGGTAGTTGTGGTAAGGGGTAAAGCCAGGTGCGTGTTGTGGGGAAAGATCAATGGTATTGGGCATCTGGGATTGAGAGAGTGGTGGAATGGAAACATGGTTTTCTATGTAGTTGGTAGGGGAGGGTGGAGGGTGTCCCTTAATCCAGGCTTGATACATTTCTGCCATCTAATGCTTCAACCTCCGGACCTCCTCTTGCAGTTCCGATTCCGACTCAACAATCTCCCTTGGTGGGTCTACAACTCCAGTGTCTGTTTCCTTGCTAACCATGACTGTTTGACGCTTTGATCGGGTGTTGTATGGATGACTTGCCAGGGTGCCAACAAACTAACCACCTTCCTGAAACTTAATACAGATAACAGAGGACAACAACACAAAACCACCATGTTAGCGTTAGAGCATTTATCAAATAATAATATCACATTACATGCACCTAACAACGATTAACGGTTCTAAAATGGCTTTGAGGGTCGCAGGGTCATATGGCATCATTCCGATTTGCTCATTTCAATCCTTCCTTTTCTTTATTTTCCAACACCTCTTATCACTCTTTTCTTTTTCTTTCTCTTTTTATTTTGAACCAAAAATGATTTGATCGAACCTGATGTCGGTTGCCTACGTATCATATCCCTCATGAATCAGACCAAGCGTAGTTCTGGAGAAGTGGTGGAAAATAAACTGAAATAAAATCTTTTTGAGATTTTTCATTTAAAACTTTTCGATATTAAAATACAAAGGGAAATATGATAATGAAAGACATGACAGACTCAACTACACTACGACAGACTCTGACACTACCTAAAGGACTCGGTACTTCTAGACAAGACATGAAAGTAAAAGACAACATAAGACAATCTCAAAACACCTAAATAGAATGACTCCTCAAGCTGCTCCTAAATGCGACTGTCCTGACCGGGATGGTCCTAGGCTATCCGTCATGCTCAAACTCTGTAACATGCCTCGTAAAGAAACACCGATGCTGGGAATAAAGGAACTGGCATGTGCCCTTGCATCCTGAAGGCCGACCCTAAACAAATACTGGCTATGCTGCTCCACGTTTGCTGCCAATCCCGCTAACTGAGACTTTATCAACTCAAGCTTATCCCAGGGATCTTGGTCCGATGCCTCCTCAAAATCATTTGTCTGAACTGCCCGACCCCTGAGTTGTGCTGGCAATGGGATGCTGACCCATGGCGGGATGGACTGTAACCAAATCAAGTACTCCTGAGTACACTCGGGCCTACCAACGTCCTCTACTAATGTATTTTTCTTCATCCTCTTTGCATGTTCCAGTATTGCACATATTTGATTTCATCAGCCGCCTTTTTGCTAAAATTTATGATGTGCCTCCGAAGATTCAAAGTTGGAGGCTCCTCTTGTCTTCTGCCCAATTGCCGCATTACCTTAACGGGAGTGTATGGCCTGACACACTTGAGTGCTATCAGCATCAGGAAAGGCTGCATGAGGCACCCTACCAAGATATCATCCAAAGGTAGCCAAAGGTAAGCCCACAAAACATTCCCATTTGTCCTCAAACCAAGGGACTCAATTCAAGCCGTGATGCCTACTGGGTACGTAAACTTAGGAGATTTCATCCTACGTTCGATGCATACCACCCGATCTCTCAAGGCATGGTTGATGGGACAAAGTAAGGAAGTGGTGTGCAAATGCTCTATCATACGTAGCTGTAGCAAAAGGTTACTTCCCTCAAAATATCTGACAACTCCCCTAACCTCACTCAGGGCTCGGTACAACTCTGCTAAGATCATCGGCACAATGGTAACGGTTTTGCGTTGCTTCTCATGAAATAATGCCATTACCACTGACTGCAGATGGGTGCTAATATGCCTCCCATCTAATGGAAAAACCAATAATCCCAACAAAGCAAGGCGAAAAGCTTCGAGGCGATGTCTTTTCCACTTTGCCTTGGTTGTGCAGAACTCATCCCAAAAGACGTCAAAACTATCCTGTGGTCCAAATCTAGCAAACAAATAATCCAAGGATATCCAGGACTGCTCGAGACATTTTAAATGCTTATTATCTTTCAGGCCCAGGTCGCTAAAGGGATCTTGTCCTAGAGTGGTCTCGGGAAAGTATCATGTCCTTGCCTATATAGCTAAAACGAGTGAGACCAGACATTTTCGCCAAGGTAGGAGTCATCTCACACTCTCCAAATCTGAAAATCAAATTTTGTGGATCCCAATAAGTCAACATCGCCTCCACTAAGTCTGGGCGGGGTGTGATATCGAGAAGGGAAGTTAGGGTGCCCAATTTCTGCATTAACTCATGCTGCTCTAACGATGAAAACATTTTCCACCACTTGATCAACTTCCTAAGAATCTTTACTACCATTAGCACTTTGGATCGAATCAGCGGGTCCATACCTGAATGAAGCAAACATGGTTAGCGACTCGGGACACTACGTGACCCCACCACATTTCCTAATGGACAAATGCAGGACACAACTTGACTATATTTGCAAAATGGACTAAGTGGCTATTAGCGCAAACTTGACAAAGTTGACCCCTAATGCATGAGAAATACTCCATTTAAAGCTTACATGACTCTAATATCCCGACAATCATGGTCTTAAAAATTACTTTGCAGAAATGGACCCTTTTTTGCAAAAATGGCCGATGTGGCCACATGTCGCTAGGGACGCAAACACGACATGGATGGACCTTAAAGTCATATGACATCGAGTTATAAACTCAAGATCCTAATACATAGGTAATTGATCCACTCTTGCGAAAATAACCCTATTTTGCCAGAATGGCCGATGTGGCCAAAAGTTGCTAGACATGCAAGATTTGGCTACGACCCCGGAAGCCAAGAACCTAGGACCTACTAGGAAGACCGGACCCTATGTGGGTTTCCTACGTATCATGTCTCGAAAGACGAGAACCAGGTTCGCGTAGTTCAGGAAGATTAGATAAGGGATAGAATTTTAAAAAAAATGCATCTAATTTGCAAAAACTATATTTTTTGTCTTTTTGAAAAAAAAAATGATTGAAAATTTAAAAACTTTTGGATTTTCCTTTTCATTTTTGAATTTTTGGAAAATGTAAAAATCTTTTGAACTTTCTTTTTCTCTTTTTTTTTTGAATTTTTGAAAAATAATGGGAAAGTATAAAATCTTTTTTTTTTTTTGGATTTTTCATTTTCACTTTTTATTTTATTTTTGGAAAACTATGAAAGAAAAATGCAAGTGGGCCCTACTTGCTTCATTTTTCACCCATCTTTCCAAGAAATCGATCCGCCAAATGACATTTTTACCCTCACAGATGCAACATGTATCACATAGGGATGATTGAATGCCTTTTTAGGCCACGGGCCCATTTTGACAAAATTTGGATAAGCTTCCTACAAAGGGACACGGTACCTGGGACCGAGCCCTGCTAGGTCTAAATGACATGATGCAAATAAATATGACCTAAAGGCTGACCTAAGTTTGGGGTTCACTAACAAGGCAATTCGGGGGAGCTATGGTCGATGGTGGCTGCTCAATCTTTCCACCCACTCCATACGTCCGACGCCCCCCCACTCCTAAATTAAGGGTGACTCAACAAAGAGTTCGTGCACGCGATGCGTACTCCGAGACTTGTTGCAGAAAGAAGACCCATGATTATGCAAATGATGACAGTTTATAAAACAGTAACACATTAAGAAAAGCGATAAACAAATAACCAACAAAATAAGAAAATAAGACAAACAAAGCAAATAAAGAAAACAAACACCTCAACCGAATATCCTAAAAGCCAACAAGATCAAATACCAGCTCGAACCTGCAAGTCCCCAGCAGAGTCGCCAGAGATGTCACACCCCTTTTTAACCAAACTTTTCTAAACCCTCTTAAATAAATATAAAGATTTAGTAAAGCTCAAAAGGGTTTTTAATTAAAAAGTGACAAAATTGTGTTAAAAAAGAAAATAACTCAGAGTCGCCACCTGACATTGGTTTCGGTGTGTCAGGTCACCATTTTTTTTAAAAATGATTTTTCTTAAAACACTTTGGACTCTAAACTAAGTCTGCACCAGAGATTCGGGTAAGGGGGTTCATTTGACTCGGGGAGAAGGTGTTAGGCACTCCCCAGGTCCCGTAACTAGTACGGTTGTATACTTGATCAGGTTGGCATTTAAAATATTCAAATTGAGGTATAAACACAGAAAAGAAAATAAACACAATAGAGGCTCGAGGTCGTCCCCACCTAACCAAAAGAAAATAAAAGAAGAAAATAAATGTAAAATCCTAAATACTAATATATACTATACTTTTCCCACGAAGTTCGTCATGGCCTCCAAATACATGATACTACGGGGCATACTCCGGATAAAATATATACAAATTCTTCGGGGCATTCCCTGGATAAATTTAACTAAGGGAACGACCTCTCGCCTCGAAATTAACAAAATCCTAAGGCTTGGCTACCCGTGTGTGGTTGGCCTAAACATGCTCCTAACAAGCCCAACAATTAAATCAATATTAAAATAACATAGATCCGTTTATACCCAATTCCCACTTCATTCTTACGTCAAGTCAAAACTATCCTCTTTTCTTAAGTTTGGCCGATACCACCCATGTCCAATTATCCTATTGGCCCATTTGCACCTTAGTTTGATTTCTTATCATTTGTAAATTTCTTTCCAACAGTAATGGGTATGATAACTAAAACTAATTTAATCAAATTCAAAGCATGAAAATATTCAAGCAATCAACAATAAATAATGCAAAATCCAAACTCATGTCATTAAAATCTTGTATATGAAATTAAAAGGAGATAGGAAAGAATTGGACCTCAATGTAGAGTGTGCTGATTAAAAGTGATCCCACAAACGATGATACTCAGATTCGAAAGTTGAGACGGGAACAAACGAACCCAAAATAGGAATCACAACTGGCAACCCCAAACGGAATGTCGAACAGCAACCTCGAACGCCCTCAACGTCCCAACTCCAATACAACTTAGCAGAAAATAATCGCAATTGTTTCAAAAGAAATTGATGCAGTTTTTTTTTTTTGCAACGAATAGTTCAAAATCTCAAAGGGTTGAATGATGAACGGAGTGGTTTTGACTGTGATATCTTGGTGGTTGAGGGAGCTACGGTGGTTATGGGGTTGAGTTCCAATACAAAAAAAGATTGGAAACAGTGGTGGTATTTGGACGGACCAGTGTTGATTTAAGCCATGGTTGACCTTAATAGTCCACGGTGGTTTTGGGGTAGCTGACGACAGCTTTTCGCGGCTGGGAGGGTGGATTGGTGGCTGGTTCCTTTTTTAGTTCAAGACTAGGAATTGAAAATTTGGGTTAGGGTTTCTATAATTGGGTATTTATATGAAGGTGGGAAGGGATGATGACCATTGGATTAGAAGGAAATAGATGGCTAGGATTAAATTTTGCACATAAATGGGCTAATAGATTGGGAAGAATGGGCTAAGAATAATTGGGTTTAAGTTAAAAGAAATTGACTCACACCTTTGGGCCTACAAATTTTCTTGTTGGACAAAGACAAACTCAAAAATCCTACCAAAATATTAATTAAACTTAGTTAAGTAAAGAAACAAAATTTTAAAATGAAACTACTTTTTTAGTATTTTTAAATGTTATAACAATAAAGTAAAAAGTAAAGAAAATAGGCTAAAGTCATGATAAAATTAAGATACCATGAATAATAATATACTAATTGATCTTAAACTAAAGATAAAAATATAGAAAAGCGATAAACACGATAAATAAAATTATTTTTTTTATTTTTTTTATGTCTTAGGACTAAAAGTAAAAATATTAAAATTATATTAAAACAAAGTCAAGTAAATATTTTAAAAATATTAAAATACTAAAACTAACTTTAAATTTTGCGCGGGTCAAAAATTACGTGCTTACAAGAGGTGCTAGGGAACAGTTTCAAAATTGATAACTTCACATAAAAAGGGTTCAGGGATTGGGATCTTGCAAAGAGCCTATGTACTTAGGCACTAGTTAATTTTGGGCATGCACAACAATAGGGGGTGCTGTTATGCTTACCAAATCAACCAGAATACACAACATATAGTGGTAACATAGTGGTTTGAGTCATAGACAACAATGATCAATACTGTCATGCCTCAAACAAGCCATCAGTACCAAACACATTGGGGTAGGGGTTTAGGATACATCATAAATTCAGAACAGGCAGAATTGCTAAAATAAGTACTGAATTAAATACAAGCAGTAGGCAGACAAATAGGTGAAAGGATTAAGTAAACATATTGTTGTGACGCTGAAATCTTAATCAGAACATACCAGTTTAGAGAAGCAAAATATAGTAAAGGCAGGTAGCAGAACTTTGAAAACAGGCCACAGTACAAGTAGTAAAGCAGAAGAGAGTGTTTTGTTTTTGAGTGTAAGTGATTTTAGAACTTAGAGTATTCGTGTCTCTGTGTTAATGAAAGAGCAGGGCATTTATAGTTTGAAAACGAGTAGAAAATAAGGCAAGAATCATAGCTTAGCAGTAATTATGGAACTATGTACTAATTAAAATCAATCAGTATTAAGGATTTCCTTTAATTAAGGAGTTGAAGTCAAATGGTAATGGGCAGAAAACATTTAAGGAAGGAAATCAAGTAAGTATCATGTGCAGAGTAGACAATTAGGGGTAAGTGCATAGAGGTTTAATTAAGGAAAGAATCTTTGAAATACTCGGTTAGCCAAATAAGGTAAGAAACATAATAAATTTGCAGAATATGGAGACAATCAACATATAGTAAATCAAGGAGTCAGGGATTTCAAAATCACTGATTTAAGGAGAGTAACATGGGTTCCCATGAGTAAACAAATAAACCAAGTCAGAAATAGGGGAATTGAAAGTCTAAGGAAAGTTTTCAAATCAACCCAAGAAACAGGGGAATCAGTAAGGCGAAACAAGGAAAGAGCCAATCACTTAACACATGAATGCAATCAAAATTACACAAGGAGGTTTGAAATCAGTCCAAAATTGAAGGTCATTTCAGAGGGAAATTCAGCATATAAAAGAGTGCATAAGTATTAGGCATGCAAGGCTGAATTTAGGACAAAGAGAAGAGTCATGCAATCACAAAGTAAGTAAGTAGTGGACTATCGAAACATGGTAGTCACATAGGTCAATCTTAGTAACTCAGTAATAGAGAAAAGAGAGAGTATCAAATAGCATGCAAAGGGGTCAAGTAAAAAGACTTTTCTGAAAATTGTAGTCTAGTTTCAAGGAAGTCAAAATCACATAAAGAAACAGAGGATGAAACAAAAAGATTTCGAATCTAGTCGAGCAATAGATGAGGCAGCTTCAGAAGCTCGAATAGGTCCAAAGTTAGGGTTTTGAAATCAATCGAATTCAGAGCATGACGACCAACTAAATCACATAGCAAATAGCCTCAGAACTCGACTGAACCCCAAATTTTAGGGTTTTCACCATCAATCAAGTTCTAGAGATGAAAACAAGTAAATCAGACAAATACTAACAAAAGTAGATTCAGAAACCTCAAAATAAACTAAGACTGTTAACATGCAGACTCCAGTAAAAGAACAACATAAGAAAACACAGTAGAACATACTAGAAAATCAGAGAAAGCTTCGAAATAACTTAATAGAAACTCAAATCGGGAAAGATAAGGGTTCTTGAAGGTAGAGTTTTGAAAGAAACTGTAACGACCCAATCGGTCGCTTTGAGCTTTTGCACTTCGCTCGCTAGTTCTCGGGCATGACTTGCCCCGTGTGATGTATTATGACTTATGTAAATCGTTGGTTTTGGTTTTTAGGGAAATCAGAATGAATTTGGAAGAACAGTTCTTAGTTGTAGCTTGAAGTTGGAAGGGTTTGACCAAGATTTCACTTGCTTGTATATGATCTCAGATAGGAATTATTATGATTTGACTAGATCCGTTGGGTAATTTGGGACTTATGAGCGTGATCGGTATGTATTTTGGAAGTCCGTGGAAGGTTTAGGCTTGAATTGGCGAAATTGAGATTCCGACGTTTTCCGGTTGATAGGTGAGATTTTGATATAGTGGTCGGAATGAAATTCCGAGAGTTGTTGTAGGTCCGTTGTGTCATTTGTGATGTGTGTGAAACATTTCAGGTCATTTGGACGAGGTTTGATAGACTTTTTGATTGAATTCGGAAGTTTTGGAATTCTTAGGCTTGAATCCGAGGGTGATTTGATGTTTTGATGTTGTTTTAAGTTTTCGAAGGTTGGAACAAGTTTGAATAAGGTTTTAGGATGTGTTGGTACTTTTAGTTGAGGTTCCGGAGGCCTCGGGGTGATTTCGGAGTGTTAACGGGGAGATTTGAAACTTGGGAGATTGCAGAAACTTTTGCTGCTTCTGGTGTTTTCGTACCTGCGGTTTGAGGGCCGCAGGTGCGGCGCCGCATATGCGATGGAGAAGCCGCAAAAGCGGTTTTGGAGGGGATTGTAAGAAAACAGAAAATGCGGTTGTGGGGGCCGCATCTGCAGAACCGCAAATGCGAAAGAAGGATCGCATATGCGGCAGTGGCCGACTTTAGTGATTTCCGCAAAAGCGGAGTGTAAACCATAAATGTGGTACCGCAGAAGCGGATTTTTGGACCGCAGATGTGGGTATGCCTGGGCAGAATATTTTAAGTCATTTCATCTGCGATTTTTGGGCTCATTTCCTCCATAGTTGAGCATTTTGAGAGCTTTTTGAAAGAGATTAAAGAGGGGTTCAAGGGGAAACGTTTGGAGGTAAGAATTTCGAACCTAAAACTTGATTCTATTGTGAAATCTACCTAGAAAATCATGGAACTTAAGCTAAAAATAGAAGAACTAGGGCTTGGGATTTTGGACTTTTGAATTGGGATTTGAAGGACCATTTGAGGTCGGATTTGAGAACTTTTGATATGTATGAACTCGTGGGGTAATAAGACATCTAATAATGTGAAAATTTCTGATTTCGAGAAGTGGGCTCGGGGCTCGGGTTTTGCTAATTTCGGGATTTTTGGTATTTTTCGATTGTTTTCGCTTGGGCTTTGTTCCCTTAGCATATTGTGACGTATTCGTTCTGATTTTGGATAGATTCAACGCGCGTGGAGGCCGATTTGAGGTGAGTAATGATTGTAAATGATGTTTTGAGGGTTTGAAACCCCAGATTGCACATCGTAGTGGTATATTGAGGTGAGACACACACTAGATAACGGGCGTAGGGTCGTGCACTATTGGGGATTGTGACTTGGTCCGTGCTTATTGATGATTTTACCGTGTATTTGACTGAAACTTATTTGTTATCATCATGATTTGGGCTTCGTGCTAGCTATTTGAACCCTTCGGGGATTGTTGTTGATATTTCTCACTGTTTTGATTTTATACTTGAGCTCAATCATGTATTTTCTACTGTTTTCAAAAACTCAGCCAAATTTATTTTGCTTTAACACTTGAAATGATACTTCCAATAATATTTTGGGCTGAGCATCATGATTTACTGTTGCCCGAATGGCTTATGTAATTTTTGACTGAGTAAGGCTGAGGGCCTGTATTGTGAGGATACTTTCGGATCGAGCTGCATGCCGCAGCAGCGGGATATTGATTTGATTATGAGGCCGAGTGCCTAAGATATGTACGCCACGAGGTGTTTTGTGATTGATATGAGGCCGAGGGCCCAGATTTGATGCCACGAGATGGCTTGATATTGTGCTTGGGCCGTAAGGGGCCCCTCCCGGAGTCTGCATACCACCAGTGAGTGTGGGTACCCATTGTGATGTGAGATATAGCCCGAGGGGCTGGTATTGTTCTGAGATATTGCCCGAGGGGCTGGTATTGTTCTGAGATATTGCCCGAGGGGCGAACCTTATGTGCTTGTCTTTCTTATTTACTTGTCATGTACTTGTTTAATTGTGTATTTGTGCCCGAGGGGCAGATTTCTGTGCTTATCTGCGCTAATTGTTTTGCATTCATTTACGGAACTATTGAGAAAGTCATTTTCAAAGAAGTTTAAACTAAGCTAAGATTTTTAAAGAGATTTCACAGCTTCACTGCTTTCTTACTAGTTTTGAACTGCTTCTATACAACATCCTGATATGCTTTACGTGATTTCTTACAATTCAGACTTTAGTTATGAATATTACTCACTAAGTCAGAGTACTCACTTTACTCCCTGCACCTTGTGTGAAGATCCAGGTATTTGTACACCTGGTAGCGGGTTTTGGTTGATCAGAGGCAGAGTTATCAGAGTTTAGCAAGGTAGCTGCCAGCGTTCCCAGCACTGCTTTTCTCTCTCTTCATTCATTAGTTTGTATTTAGCCTATTTCAGGACTTTCTTGTATTTTAGACCTTAGTAGATACTCGTGATTTGTGACACCCCGGTTAGGGCTGTGTCAGGTTGTATTTCCGCTACTTATTATCATTAAATCATGTATAGACTACTTTTATATTGTTTAACTGTTTTAAAAGTGAAATGGGTTTAATTGGTTGGCATTGTTTTCACGAGAGGCGCCATCACGACCAGGTTCGGGGTTAGGGTCGTGACAAG
This sequence comes from Nicotiana sylvestris, assembly GCF_000393655.2. NCBI lineage: Eukaryota > Viridiplantae > Streptophyta > Magnoliopsida > Solanales > Solanaceae > Nicotiana > Nicotiana sylvestris. The sequence goes on from NC_091058.1 coordinate 65,178,530, forward strand.
TTCGTATCAGAGCCTAGGTTACATAGGTCTCACGAGTCATGAGCAGGTTTAGTAGAGTCTCGCGGATCGGTATGGAGACGTCTGTATTTATCCTCGAGAGGCTGCAGAACCTTTAGGAGCACTTTACATTCTTGAATTCTTATCATGCATCCTTGATTCAGCTTGAAATATAACTCTTGAAATTCCTTCCACGCGTTTGTATGCGCGCATGAACGCTCAGTATCAGATGTGCATTGATGGCTTGTGACTCCCAGATCAAGGGGCAAGATGTGATCTCTGTAAGTTGATGTTGGGCCAGTCTAGAGGACTTGAGGCCAGATCTTTGCCTATGGCTTGAGCACCGAGGTGCTGATTGTGTGAGCAATTGTTTTTGAACTTATATGTTCGGTAGTGTCCCTGTTAGTAGATGTGACGACTGGGTAGCTATGTGATGAGTATGTTAGTACTGCAAGATGTACCCATATGATTTGGAAGCAACGAGAAGGTTCTACTGGAGGATAGAAGAACTATTAGGTGCTTGAATTCCATCTTGATTCAAGGTATAACCCTGAGTTATGGGTGTGTGAAGAATCTTTTCATGTTTCCAAGTTGGGAGTGAAGTAAATTTCATGTTGCTCTATGAGTTTAGACTCAGGAAGACTAAGTAACTACGTAAAGTTTATGGCGGTGGAAGGTATGCAAAAAGGTTAGTTCGAGGCGAAGCAGGTGGGTTATCTCCTGCGGAGTGTTCGGAAGTTTGTGCGATCTTTATGTTGTCTGATAGAAGATCTCAATTGCAAAGTGAAATATAAGTGTTGAAGATTTAAATTTGGGTCGCTTAAGAGAGTGGGCTTGGCTGTTGCGAGGATGAATGCGAGATTTGTAGAAAGTTTAAAGTACTAGATGATCTATGTTTTCACAAGCTTACAAAGGATTGGAGTTTAATCTCACTATGGTAATTACGGCATCAATAGAGTTTATGCGTTATGAGTTATTGAGTGTACATTGATCTATGGCTTCGAGCCAAGTGGGGGAATCTGCTATTGAGTAGTTGATTGCACGGCTAGGTGCTATGTCGATTCTAGTTTGAGGCATTGGGGTGGATCAGTTATGGCCTGCGAAGATTGAGATCGAGGATGGCTCGAGAAAAGGGAAATTTTGACATAGGCTATATTATGCTTCATAGGTTATGGGAATCCCGAAATGTCTGGAGTCGTTGTTAGTAAAGGATGATCGGTGCATAAAGCAGGAAGTGGCTTGGTTGTATTGGGATGTGGTTGCGTTTTGCAGTGTCTGAAGTGCTAATAAGACACCGGTTGTTCCGTTCTTTTGATCGGGCTAATTGCGGTTTGAGTAGAGTGGATGACTTGCGAGAATGGTTCCAATGTGTTCAAGATTCTACATGTAACAATGGGGTATTTTAAAGTTGTATATGTGGTTAGAGACTGAGTTTTCATTGGAACATGTCAAGACTTGTGGTATTTTCTATACTAATTATGGAATTCTATGTATCAGTATCAGGAAGGTAAAGGTAACGAATTTAGATTCGCAGGAAGTTGCCTTAGAGTAAAGTATTTTGAATGTGGTGCCTTTGGGAATAGCTAAGAGAGTATTTAGTGGCTTATGGGTCTCAGATGGTGTGACTTTATGCTTGGGTCCTGTGTGGTAAGTTTGGGGTTGAGGAATTGTGATGTTATAGCAAGAAGGAGTATCAAGTTGCAGGTAAATCAGAAGGAACTCGGATAGATGAGATAGCTTGGTAGCTGGCCGGATCGGTACGGTAAGGGCATGATTAATTCCTTGGGTGTTTACGAGGTAATGAGTTTCTACGGATATTTCGCGATAATGCTCTTGGGTTTAGTGGCCTGCGTAGGTTGCTTGAGTTAGGATGATTCAGTCCTGGCAGACTTGTTTGTGCAAAGGGGAGTCAGAGAGTTCTTGATGGTTCCTACCTTGGTTGGAGATGTATATTTTCCTAGTGGCATGAGGAGCATGAGATGTATAGTGGTTCTTTTCTAGATGGGATCAATGGGAAGTTCTTGGCTAGTGGAATGCATAGTTGCTTGCGGTTCAGAAGCGATATGAAGTTCTCATGGTTATCCTAGAATGGTATGGGTTATGCGGTATGTTGTAAATAATTGAGAATTGCGTGTGTGAGGCTGCGATCGGTTCTGAAAGAAAGGTCATAAAATTCTTAGGCAGCACGGGCAGTTTCAAATGATTAGAGGAATGATCTTCAGATGATTAAGGAAATGGTATTGCTAATTGGAGTGATTTGACGAGGGTATATGTTTCAGAAAAAGGCAATGAGATTAAGTTGATGGTACTTCGGTAATATTGTGTCACTTTCTTGTTAGATCGACTGTGGATATTCGAGTTTGCTTGATGGCACAAGAGAATTTTAGAGTATCTTTCGTGGAATGATTGGATATTTGAGGTGTGGTATGCATTCGGGCTGCGGAATTGGGATCAGGTGTGTTGATTCATGTGCCATATGGATTTGGAGATGAGAAGTTCTCATATTCAGGCTATGTTGTGGTTGTGAGTCGTGGGTATCGACAATGTGTAGTGACTATCGGGGTTTGGAGACCCGAGCGAATCATTTGTTGCTTGGTATGTTAGATTTTGGATGTGATATTGGGTTCAGGTTGGTTGTCTCCATGTGGTATCGTTTTGGAATATTGTGCTAAGGCGGCGCTGTTGGCTATGCCGGAGATACCACAGATTGAGTGGCGAGGTTCGACGGATTATGTCCTTGTGGAGTGGTTTTATATTTTGAAGACCCAGCGAACGGTTGGGAAGAATTGTCTTTCTTATGTGGGCTTTTGTAATAGATATCAGTGCAGAGGCTTCTACCATTGATTCAGTTCCGGTGGTGAGGGTCTTTTCGGATGTGTTTCTTGTGGCCGGGCATGCCGGCGGACAAGGTTGCTGATTTCGGTATTGATTTGATGTTGGGCACCTTGTATCGTATAGCACCGACAGAGTTATAAGGGTAGAAGGAGCAGCTTCAGGACTTCCTTGATAAGGAGTTCGTTGGTAGGCCAATGTAGATGCGTGTTCTAACTTGAGTCGGCTTGGTTGGCACCAAATTGTATTGTTGAGGGATGTGTTGATTCGATTGTTATTGAGCTCATTAGTAATCTGCGGAGGTCTATGAGTTACCTTTCTGTGTTGTGAGATGTATGATTTGTTGGTTATGGGCACATACGGTGCAGTTCTATTGGAGTTTCATAGTGGAATTTGAGCGGGAAGAGTATTGGGGTTTGCTTGGTAAATGGCGTATCGGTTATGTCTTTTCAGGTTTGTGTGGTGTAGGTTATTTGCTTTACCATGGGTATGATGATTTGCTTTGGCTCCAGACCTCAAATTGTGCGTGGTTGTCGATTTCAAGCATAGTGACCTTGCGGGTTAGATTCGTGTGTTCTGTGGCTATGATGTGAGACGGGTTCTCAGCCTTGTGTTTTGGTGGTACTGGGAGCTTTGGGTACAACTCTTTCATTTGAGTCATTTCATGATTTGAGTAAGTTCGGATTGTGGTGCACGGATTGCACAAGTCGTGGCTTTAGTCTGTGTTGATGTGTCAATATCACCAGAGTAGTTGTGTTGGATTAGATGAGATCGTTTGGATCTTTAATGACTGCAAACAGATTTGATTTCAGCATGTTGGAAGGATAACATCGAGGTTCAGTGCAGGAAATTGCTATGGTCTTTTCCAAAGGAGAAGTGGCTTCATGAATGGTTGATTTGAGAGATAGTTATGGCTTACTGTGTGGTTTATTTATCATTGGCAGTATATGAAAGTGTGGGAATGAGACTTTAGTTGATAAGAGTTTTTTTATCGGTATTCGGATGTTATGTGCAACTGCTATGATTAGAAGTTATCACTACAAGTGTTTGAGTTATGTGGTATATCATATAATTGCACCTGAGGCTGCAGGCATGAGTTATTACAGCTGGTTTGGGCCTATTCAGAGTATAGATGTGAGGTTTTGATCGTATTGTTGGTTTCAGAAGTGGAAATGTGGTTCTATGGTTTATGGGCTAGATTGGATTGTGTAATTTCAGTTACAAGGTGTTATCGGACCTATGTGAGATAGGGTGACGTGGGATCACCCCCAGATATGTGCATGGTGAGGTTATTCAGCAAATGGTTGGCTTTTGGAACAACTCTGGGCACGTTCGAGGACGAACGTATGTTTAAGTGGGGGAGGATGTAACGACCCGATCGGTCGCTTTGAGCTTTTGCACTTCACTCACCAGTTCTCGGGCATGACTTGCCCTGTGTGATGTATTATGACTTATGAAAATCGTTGCTTTTGGTTTTCATGGAAATCGGAATGAATTTGGAAGAACAGTTCTTAGTTGTAGCTTGAAGTTGGAAGGGTTTGACCAAGATATGACTTGCTTGTATATGATCTCGGATCGGAATTTTTATGATTTGGCTAGCTCCATTGGGTAATTTGGGACTTAGGAGCGTGATCGGTATGCATTTTGGAAGTTCGTGGAAGGTTTAGGCTTGAATTGGCGAAATTGAGATTCCGGCATTTTCCGGTTGATAGGTGAAATTTTGATATAGAGGTCGGAATGAAATTCTGAGAGTTGCAATAGGTTCGTTGTGTCATTTGTGATGTGTGTGCAAAATTTCAGGTCATTCGGACTAGGTTTGATAGACTTTTTGATCGAATTCGAAATTCGGAAGTTTTGGAATTCTTAGGCTTGAATCCGAGGGTGATTTGATGTTTTGATGTTGTTTTGAGCATTCCAAAGGTTGGAACAAGTTTGAATAAGGTTTTAGGATGTGTTGGTGCTTTTAGTTGAGGTCCCGGGGGCCTCGGGGTGATTTCGGAGGGTTAACGGGGAGATTTGAAACATGGGAGATTGTAGAAAATTTTGATGCTTCTAGTGTTTTCGCACTTGCGGTTTAAGGGCCGCAGGTGCGGCGCCGCATATGCGATGGAAAAGCCGCAGAAGTGGTTTTGGAGGGGATTGTAAGGAAATTGCAAATAAGGTTGTGGGGGACGCATCTGCGGAATCGCAAATGCAGAAGAAGGATCGCAGATGCGGCAGTGGCCGACTTTAGTGATTTTCGCGGAAGCGGAGTGTAAACCGCAAATGCGGTACCGCAGAAGCGGATTTTTGGACCGCAGATGCGGGTATGCCTGGGCAGAATGTTTTAAGTCATTTCATCCGCGATTTTGGGGCTCATTTCCTCCATAGTTGAGCATTTTGAGAGCTTTTTGAAGGAGATTAAAGAGGGATTCAAGGGGAAACGTTTGGAGGTAAGAATTTCAGACCTAAAACTCGATTCTATTGTGAAATCTACCTAAAAAATCATGGAACTTAAGCTAAAAATGGAAGAACTAGGGCTTGGGATTTTGGACTTTTGAATTGGGATTTGAAAGACCATTTGAGGTCGGATTTGAGAACTTTTGATATGTATGAACTCGTGGGGTGATAAGGCATCTAATGATGTAAAAATTTCTGAGTTTCGAGAAGTGGGCCCGGGGCTCGGGTTTTGCTAATTTCAGGATTTTTGGTATTTTTCGATTGTTTTCACTTGGGCTTTGTTCCCTTAGCATATTGTGATATATTCGTTCTGATTTCGGATAGATTTGATGCGCGTGGAGGCCGATTCAAGGGTTAAAGGCGTCGCGAGCTCGAGAGTTAGTTGGTTCGAGGTGAGTAATGATTATAAATAATGTTCTGAGGGTTTGAAACCCTGGATTGCACATCGTAGTGCTATATTGAGGTGAGACACACGCTGGATGACGGGCGTGGGGTCGTGCACTATTGGGGATTGTGACTTGGTCCGTCCCGATTGATGATTTTACCGCATATTTGACTGAAACTTATTTGTTATCATCATGATTTGGGCTTCGTGCTAGCTATTTGAACCCTTCGGGGATTGTTGTTGATATTCCTCACTGTTTTGATTTTATACTTGAGCTCAGTCATGTATTTTCCATTGTTTTCAAAAACTCAGCCAAGTTTATTTTGCTTTAACACTTGAAATGATACTTCTAATAATATTTTTGGCTGAGCATCATGTTTTACTGTTGCCCGAGTGGCTTATGTGATTTTTGACTGAGTAAGGTTGAGGGCCTGTATTGTGAGGATACTTTCGGATCGGGTTGCACGCCGCAACAGTGAGATACTGATTTGATTATGAGGCCAAGGGCCTGAGATATGTACGCCACGAGGTGGCTTGTGATTGATATGAGGCCGAGGGCCCAGATATTATGCCACGAGATGGCTTGATATTGTGCTTGGGCCGTAAGGGGCCCCTCCTGGAGTCTGCACACCCCCAGTGAGCGCGGGTACCCATTGTGATGTGAGATATATCCCGAGGGGCTGGTATTGTTCTAAGATATTGCCCGAGGGGCGAACCTTAGGTTCTTGTCTTTCTTATTTGCTTGTCATGTACTTGTTTAATTATGTATTTGTGCGTGAGGGGCGGATTTCAGTGCTTATCTGCACTAATTGTTTTGCATTCATTTACGAAACTATTGAGAAAGTTATTTTCAAAGAAGTTTAAACTGAGCTAAGATGTTTAAAGAGATTTCACAGCTTCACTACTTTCTTACTGTTTTGAACTGCTTCTATACAGCATCCTGATATGCTTTATGTGATTTCTTACCATTCTGACTTTAGTTAGGATTATTACTCACTGAGTCGGAGTACTCACTTTACTCCTTGCACCTTGTATGAAGATCCAGGTATTTGTACACCTAGTAGCAAGTTTTGGCTGATCGAAGGCAGAGTTATCGGAGTTTAGCAAGGTAGCTGCCAGCGTTCGCAACACTGCTTTTCTCTCTCTTCATTCATTAATTTGTATTTAGCCTATTTCACGACTTTGTTATATTTTAGACCTTAGTAGATGCTCGTGACTTGTGACACCCCGGTTAGGGCTGTGTCGGGTTGTATTTCCGCTACTTATTATCGTTAAATCATGTATAGATTGTTTTTATATTGTTTAGCTATTTTAAAAGTGAAATGGGTTTAATTGGTTGGCCTTGTCTTCACGAGAGACGCCATCACGATCGGGTTCAGGGTTAGGGTCGTGACAGAAACCTTGCGAAAACGTGTAAAAGTTTAGAGTAAACACGGATCTAGAACAGATCTAAAGAAATCAGAAGAATCTCAAAGGCTAGGGTTTCGGAAGAACCCCCGATGGTGAGAAAGGCTTGGAAAATCATCGATCTTAAGTAGAGAAGTCGAGAGTCAGGCTTCAATGGCCATGACTGGCCAGAGTAAGGTCGAAAGTGACCGGAGACAGCCATAGAACTGAAATCACCAAGGTCTGGACCAAACTTCTTCGAGGTCTGGTCTTGAAACCATAGCAATCGGGCATGTAGGGGCCAAGGGAGGTAGATACAGGCCTTCAATGGCTTCGGAGGCCATAGATTTGGGAAATTTTCAGGTGGTAATCAAGGGCGGAGGCTAGGGTTTGAGAGAGGATTGAGAGAGAATTAAGAGAGACAGGGATTCAGAGGTGGCTGGGGTTGTAAAATGGTTAGGGTTAGGGGGTAGGTCGTGATTAAAAAAGGAAAGGGTGTTTGGTGGCCGTTGATCATTTTGATCAACGACTTGGATTAATCGGGTAGGTGGGGCAGTTTAATAGGGTTGGGTTTGGGTCGGTTCAAACAAGGATTGGGTCAGATAATTGAGTTTAAAATTGGGGTTCAATTCAAGCTACAATTGAAACACAATTGGGCTATATTTTAAATAGCCACTCTTCCCTTATTTATTTTATAAAAATAGTAGAATAATTTATGGGAATAAATTAAAGGTACTAAAATGATTAATAACACATAATTATCAAATTAAAAATACTGGAGTTAATTTTATAAATATAAACACAATTAGATCTTAAAAGTGGCTAATATTGCAATTACATGCAATTTAGCTTAAAAATACTAAATAAATTTGTAAAAATATGCAAAAATTATATTAGCTATATTTTAGTATAAATATGAGATTTCAATAAATTAATCACCCAAAATAATAATTTTTGGAATAATTATTAGGTTTTTCTAGATAAGATAGGGCAATAAATTGATTTTAAAATCTTTAAAAAATTACGAAAAAATAATAAAACATTTGGACATACTTATATATGCATAAATATGTTATTTTGAAAGTATTTTGCATATTAAAAATATAGAAAAAAATTGGGTATCAACAACCTCAAGTACTTCAACTTCTGAGGAAAAGTGTTCTCCAAGTCGTACTCTTTTTTCCCTCATTTGAGTTTTGTCCCTGTTTAACCAGAAAATAGAAATTTCGGTCAAGAGTAATTTTAGAAGAACTCGATTACTTATAATCAAATAAGAAAATAATTATGTAACAAGAAAAGAAAAATTGGACTGAGAAGTAGCCAAGTAAGCAATATAAAACAATGTAAATAAGTGTATTCCAATAATAATCAGTGTGTCCATATAAATGTTATTTCTCCCTCTTTTATAGCTATTTCTAAGTACTACATTTCTTTCCTCTCATAATAGAGCCATTGCGAGCAATTAATGACATTAATGAAACGTTATAATTGGTAATCGTAACTGTTTCATGAAGATTCTATAACGTACCCCATCATTTATGCTCATTAATTGCAGATATTACGTATCTGTACTTTTTGCTGTCTTGATTCATTCCTCTGGTGTCTCTTCAAATTATCAAGAGACCCGAGTAACCATTCTTTTTTGTTTTCTTGAACCTTTGCCCGTTCCTATTAAGACCCGTGTCTCTTTGAGTACTCTTTGCCAATTGTTACTCTTCTATTAATCCACGTGTCTTGACATGTCAGCCACATAATTAATTCCAAATTTTAAGTCACTTTTTCCTAATACAGATAGTCCCCCACTTGCCATTTATTCAGCAATTGAATATTTGGGAAGTGGATCTCATTAAAGCAGGAATTTTTGCCGCCGTTCTCACATACCATTATACCTTTTCCTGAACTGACGCTTCGCATGTCATTTCCATTTAATGCATGTGACACATGGTGGTTTTTGATTAATTCTATAGTTCTTCAGCGTCTTTTAAGGCTTTTTTACGACTGCATCAATCACGAAGTGACAGTTTTCGTAATGACGTTTCCATCATTACCTTTTTGTTTAACAGTTGCTTCTGAGTATAAATATACCCTTTGTCTTTACTTTCACGAAAAAGTTTCTCATACTTTGCCATTCAACTATTTATTCACCTTCATATAACTATGTCTTCTTCAAACCCTGATCCTCAAAAGGTCCTTATCGTAGATGAACTTCCCCCTAATCCTACCAGAAGCAGGAGAGGTAGTAGGCTGCGTAGTTTAGGATCAGTCTCCATTCGAGGTTCTTCTTCTCAACCTAGTTCTACTCCTCCATCGTCTTCTAGAACTAGGGCTTCTATTTCATATAGGTCTTCTGCTAGAAGTAGGGATTCCAGCGATCTGATTTGTGAGCCTACATTAGACGATATTATCCCAACTGAGCTTTCTTTTTATACTGATAGAGAGTCAATTAGAAACCAGGTTTCTTCTATGTCCTCTCATGATCGTGCCGTTGTTTATCCTTCACAAATTACTGAAGGTTTGATCTCTATTGTTCGTAGAGATTGTCATTGGATGTTTGATTTCCCAATTCTGATCGATAATGCAAATCAAAGGATCACTTCTTTCAAAGATGGCTTTTCTTTTGTATACACATACCTTTTTACATTATACTTTAGACCTCATATTGATCCAGTCATTATTGAATTCTGCCGCTTCTTCAATGTGTGTTTAGGACAAATTGGCCCTATTGTATAGAGGACTGTTGCATGCTTAAGGTATTTGTCCAATTTGGCTCAGTTGCCTTTCACCTTATACCATTTAATCCACCTTTATTATCCAAAATTATTCCGTCATGGAATTTTCACTTTGATGGCGAGGAGTAAGAGGGTTTTAGTTATCCCCGAGGACGATAAAGATCATGGCTAGTATGCCCAATTTGTCGCTGCTCCCACGAAAGGGTTAGTAGGTGAAGAAAAAATTCCCTTCCCTAAGAAGTGGAACTTTGCACGTAAGTTTTCTTTACAACTTCCTCTTTTTTTTAAGAGTTTGTACTTCTCGTAACTATTTTATTTTTATTTTTCAGCAACCATGGGAACTGTTGAAGAGATTCCCAATTTCTGTGGTTGGGTAGAAAAATTGTTGAGAATTGTTCCGATGGAAGTAAGGTCTTGGAAGTACCTTTCGAATAGGTTTGGCAGGAAGGTTAATACTCATGGTAAAACCTTTTATTTTCTCCTCTTTTTTACCCTTTGACTACTCTATCTTTAGAATTTATTAACCCTTCTTTTTATCAGGGTTTCCTATTCGAGAAGTGAGTTCTGAGTCAGTCGCAGCTTCTAGACTTTCCTTGGCAAGAGCTCAAGAGATAATCATGAGTTCTTCATCGAAAAGAAAGGTTGATAGGCTACAAGATTTTGAAGATGAAGAGGAGTGGTATGGAGGCTCTTTAGTGCTTAAGCCGCGGGCTAGAAGACGCGTCATTTTGGATGACGAAGCTACTCCTCCTCCTCGTTCTATTTCAGTGACCAAACCTGTTGAAGCCACTTTAGTAAGGTCTGATGAAAAGACGCCTGGTCCCATTTAGGGGTAATGTTTTTTGGTAACATCATTCCTCCAGTCCTTTTCGGGGGTTTATAATGACAATTAGGTTAGGACTAAGTTCATACTTAGTTTTAACTAGGTTATTTAAGATATTAAAAAGTTTGTGCGTAACTTTTATGATGCCTTTGATTTGAGTTTCTGTTTTACTCTTTTAGTGGTTTGTCCTTGGTTTTTTCTTTTAAGTTTAAGGCTTTGTTTTCCACTTCAATTTTAATACGTGGGTTTTTATTTTACCCTTTTAACTTTTGCATTTAAAAATGCTTAGCTAATTTCATGATTTGTTTGAATCAAACATGAATTATAAAAGATGGCCCTTTTATATACATCACTTAATGAAGAATACATCTCAACTTAATAATGGTGTAAACATACGAAAGGAGAAATAGGAACAAACATGTTTCTTGGAATAACTTTGAGAAATTTTTTATTTCATTCGAACTGAATAATACCTTACATATATTTAAGTATCTTCTATAACTCTTCCGTAACTGTTTTCTTTACAACAGATTTGTAAAAACGAAAATCCAAGGGTTTCTTTATGACCCATGGCTAAATACTGCCTTTAACCTAAACATCCGTAAGATTTTGAAATTTACATCCACGAGTGTACTCTTCACAGGTTTTTGAATCGGGCTTGCATTTTGGCTCGTGATTTTGCTTTAAACTTGATATTTATTAAGTAGACTTTAGGCTTGACTTGAAATTTAATTGTTTCAGCCTTCTTTGCCTTCCTTATACATATATTATATGTATTTATATAGTCCCCCAAGTGTTTGAGCTTTGAAGTATGAAATCTCGTGTACTTGATTATTCCTTCCATGTGGTCCTTTTTCTGAAAAGGAAAAACATACGGGACTCGGAGGTATAATTTAGATGAAGACTGCTTAACCCATTACATTTCCATCAGAATAGTTGTAACCCTAGACTGAGAATTATGTTTCTTCGGTGTGTCTTTCAGGTCTAATTTTATCATTTGGTGTGGGCTAGCTTTTTGCCTATCATCTAAAATTGTTAGCATAACTTTAACAATTCAAAAATAAAAATCGTAAGTGGGGATACATGACCATTGGTATTTCCTTCCCTTAGAAATAGTACTTCTTCAGATGAACAACATTCCAACTGGAAGGCAGAATCTTGCCATCCATGGTTTCAAGTGCGATACCACGAATCTTGTAAGGCCCTTCCCAATTTGGACTTAACTTTCCTGCATTGGCCGCTCTTGTGGATATGAAAACTTTTTTGAGTACGTAGTCCCCAATCTTGAAGTATCTGAGACGAGCTTTCTGATTGTAATATCATTCAATAACTTATTTTTGCGCTGCCATTCTTATTTGGGTAGTTTCCCTCCTTTCTTCAAGCAAATCCAGATTTACCCGCATCTCTTCTTCATTTGACTCTTCAGTAGCTTGAGTATACCTCGTACTTGACTCCCCTATTTCAACTGGAATTAAAGCTTCAACACCATACACAAGTGAGAATGGTGTCTCTCCCATACTTGTTTTTGATGTTGTTCGGTAAGCCCACAAGACTCCAGGTAGTACCTCTGGCCACTTGCCTTTTGATTCTTCTAGTCTTTTCTTCAAGTTGTTGATAATAACTTTATTTGTTGATTCTACTTGTCCATTGGCCACTGGATGATAAGGTGTCGAGGTAATCCTTTTAATTTTCCAACTTTGGAAGAATTCTGTGATTTGTGCACCTATGAATTGCGGGTCATTATCACATACAATCTCTTTTGGAACCCCAAACTGGCATATGATGTTTCGCTAGATGAAGTTTCTGACCTCTTTTTCTCGTACCTGTTTGAAGGCTCCTGCTTTTACCCACTTAGTAAAATAGTCAGTGAGTACTAATAGAAATCTTACCTTGATCTTGGCTTGTGGTTGTGGACCTACGATATCCATCCCTCACTTCATTAAAGGCACCAGATGTAATAATTCAGCTGGTCAATGCATGTTGCTACCATATCTTTGGAACTTGTCACATTTAGCCATAAAATTTTCCTCCTCTTCTTCCATTTTTTACTAGTAATCGCCAGCTCTAATTATAGTTTTTACCAAAGATCTTCCTCCAGAGTGATTTCCACGATGTCCCTCGTGTATTTCTTTCATCGCGTATTCCATTTGAGAAGGCCCGAGACATCTTGCTAGAGGGCCACCGAACATTATTCGATATAAGTTGCCCTGATCTAAACAGTAACGAGCAGCCTTTTGGCGAAGTGCCTGAGCCTTTTCTTATATTCAGGTAGTATTCCATACTGTAAAAAGTTGACAATCTCGTTTCTCCAATCCCAAGTTAGATTATTGTAATTTACCTCGTTTTTATCTTGATCAAGCACTGAATGAAACAAATGTATTACAAAAGCGTTTTCTTCATTTGTTACTTCTGCAGCGGATGCAAGATTAGCCAAAGCGTCTGCCTCGGCATTCTCTTCCCTTGGTATTTGCGTAACTTTCCAAGTTTGGAATTGTTTGACTAAGTCCCGTGCCTTTTCCAGGTATTGTTGCATCCTTGCCTCTCTAGCTATATAAGTCCCCTGCATTTGGTTAACTACGAGCTGCGAATCTCTTTTGATTATGACTTGCTCTATTCCGAGCTCTCATGCCAATTCTAAACCTACAATCACAGCTTCATATTCTGCCTCATTATTAGTAATGAGATGATATTTTATGGCTTATCGTATGGTTTCTCCCGTAGGTGGTACCAAGACAATGCCTAGACTTGATCCTTATACATTTGATGAACCATCGGTAAATAAGGTCCAAGTACCTGGATTAGACCCGTTAAATACCTGTAGTTCTTTTTCTGCCTCTACTTGTATCCCTGGGCTAAAATCTGCCACAAAATCTGCTAAAACTTGTGACTTTATTGCAGTTCTAGGTTGATATGTAATGTAATATTCGCTTAGCTCTATAGCCCACTTGGCTAATCTACCCGATAACTCTTGTTTATATAATATATTACGTAAGGGGTAGGTAGTTACTACAGAGATATGATGATATTGACAATAAGGCCTAAATTTCCTAGATGCCATAATTAATGCTAGTGCAAGTTTTTCTAAATAAGGATATCGAGTCTCAGCATCCAATAAAGACTTGCTTACATAATAAATCAGAGATTGTTTACCTTGGTCCTATCAAACTAATACGACACTTACCGCTACTTCTGAAATAACAAGGTAGATGAATAGTTTTTCCCTATCTTTTTATTTGGCTAGCAATGGTGGATTTGACAAGTACGTTTTTAAATTTTTGAGCGCTTGTTGACATTCTTCAGACCATTCAAATTGATTTTGCTTTTTAGGGCTGAAAAGAATTTGAAGCACTTTTCCGATGACTTGGAAATAAACCTTCCCAAAGCTGTTATTCTTCTTGTCAACCTCTGTTCTTCTTTTTTGCTTGTAAGTACATCCGGAATTTCCTCAATAGCTTTAATTTGTGTGTGATTTACTTCAATTCCACGGTTAGAAACAAGGAATCCCAAGAACTTACCTGATGACACGCCAAGCGCACATTTCTCAAGATTTAACTTCATATTAAATTTGCGAAGAATCTGAAATGTATTTGACAGGTGTTGAATATGATCCCCTGCTTGTTGTGATTTGACCAGCATATCATCTATATACACCTCCATGGTTTTTCCTAGATGTTCTTGAAACATTTTGGTCACTAGCCTTTGGTACATGGCCCCAGCATTCTTTAGGTCGAACGGTATAAGTTTGTAATAGTAAGTCCCCCTGTCTGTGATAAAAGAAGTTTTTTCTTCATCTAGAGGATATATTTTAATCTGATTGTATCCTGAATAGGCATTTAAAAAAATTAATAATTCATGTCCTGCAGTAGCATCAATTAGTTGATCTATGTGCGGTAATGAAAAAGAATCTTTAGGGCAAGCTTTATTTAGATCAGAATAATCTACACAAACTCACCACTCACTATTCTTTTTGGGCACTACTATAGTATTAGCCAACCAATCTGGATACTTTACTGTGAGCACGTGATTTTTGCCCTATATATGATTATTCCCAAAATCCCAAACAAAATAATTTTTCTTTATTTTTACAATTTTTGTGCATTTCGGTGTCATTTTCTGATAATTGTTGCATTTTTATTTGCGCATGTTAATTTTTTATAAAATACAAAAATATGCATTTTCGTATTTAGGTTTTAGTTTTATATTTTAGTATCAATTAAGGGTTAATTTGTTTAGAACAAAACATGAAAAATCACAAAATTAGTTCACTTTTGCATTCTAATGATTTTTATTGTGAATTTGTCATGAAATAGTTTTTAAAACAATTTTAGGAATTAATTAGTCTTTATTTTGAAATAATTAGGATTTCATGTTGGTTTTACATCTTTATAAAAATTAGAAAAAATTGTAAAAATTTAAAAATGAGAAAAAGGAAATAAAAGAGAAAAGAAAATAAGAGTAGGAAAGTGGTCTTAATAAAAACCCAAATTTGGGCCAATTCATTGATAATTTTTAGGCCCAAACGCCCTTAGACCATTCCAACCGGATCCAGGCCCAATGCTTCAATACTCGGTCTACCCAACTAAGTCCAAACGACGTCGTTTCCTCAGCCTTTAATCACGACCGTTGGATCTCATCAATCCAACGGTCCGGATCTAACTAGGATGTTTGGTATATAAGTGTCCGAACTTCCCCCCCCTCACCCCCATTCGTACCGTATCCTTCTTCCTCATGAACCCTAATCCGCGCTGCCCCTAAATCCCTCGCCGGCGGTGAACGTCACTTACACCGTTCAAACCCAAATTAACACCATAGATCCCCCATGAATCCCTCTTGCCATTCCCGTTATTGGTTTCCCTCGAATGTTGCCGGAGCTCATCGAATCTCCGGTTGAAGTCTCCGGTCAGATCGCAGGTTTATCCAAACCAGCCCAAAATCACACCACACAATCCCCGGACTTCCCTCAACCCAAATCCATGATTATTTTCCTTCAAATCTTTATGAAGCGGCTCGAATTTTAGATCTAAGAATTTCTGGCCAAAACCCTAAACTAAAATCTTTATGATTTCGAACCGTAATATACTTAACTATGTGTTCTCTTGTAAGAACACATGGTTAGGGATGTTGCGTGTCAAAAATCTGAAAGGATTCGGACGTCAGTGACTGGCCGAAGTTTCTCGTGCTTCAGTGAGTTTTCCTGTTTCTTTTTACTTGCATGGTTGAAGTTTTAGTTACAATCTTGATTTCATTAAGTGTTCCGTTAATTTTACGATTTATTTTTATGTATTAGTATAGTTCAGTCAATTTCTTTTAGTTCAGAATTTGATGTTTGAATGGTCGATTGTGAGCTTATTGGTTAAGAGTTAGTTTAATTTCATTTAATGTTGATCAGTAGCTTAAGCTTTGCTTTGATTGATCCTGGTCTCTGGTTTTCCTAGTTTGATTGAGTTGGTGTGATTGAACAATTGGGATTGGTTAGTTTGATTAGTTAATTTCTGAGTTCTAATTAATCAGTCCTAGTTAGTTTTGGATTAATTTAGGGGATTGGTTATAGCTGTTGAGAATGTGGGTAGAATCAGTAACTTTGAGAAGCTTTCAGGGGTTGTTTGGGTATGGAAAAGGGTAATTCTGATAGGAATAGTAATTTCAAAGTAATGAAAGGGCAGTATAGGTATTGCATGGGTAGAAGAATACCCTATGGCCTTCTAGAATAGGATTTTAGTGCACATTTCAGCACAATAGAGGTGCTTACTTGAGTAACAAGTTAGAAATAAGAAGACTAAACTGAAAATAGGGGAGGGACTAAAAAGAAAACCCAAAATCTGATTAACCCTCTTGTATCACCTATAAAAGGGCATCAAGTGCCTTGAGGAAGGGGATTTGAATTTTCAGCCCAAAAATCCCCACCAAAAGCTTTCCTCATTGCTTTCAATTTCAGCTAGCACTTCAATTCCAAAACTTAAGAAGAAACATCAAAAGATGGAAAAATCAAAAACAGTTTTACTAGTTCATCACTAGTGTCAGTGATTCTCAGTCTTTCTTTGGGCATTATTCTTTCCAACTCGAGGTTCTATTCCTAAAAAGTGTTTAGGAGTGACTAACGGCTGATTCAAGTGAGTTTGGGGCCTATTAGTTTGGACTTCAGTGCAGATTTGGGTCCAGCAGGATTTGAGAGCATCTA
Organism: Nicotiana sylvestris; assembly: GCF_000393655.2. Classification (NCBI taxonomy): domain Eukaryota; kingdom Viridiplantae; phylum Streptophyta; class Magnoliopsida; order Solanales; family Solanaceae; genus Nicotiana; species Nicotiana sylvestris. Next base: position 65,195,299 of record NC_091058.1, read on the forward strand.
GGCTCAACTGTGAGGGCTAGGAGTGCATTCCAAGTGTGTGTTGGGCTGATCTGTTGAGTCTGCTTATATTTCTGATTTTTTAAAAGCAGTTCCTGGCATGTTCTGTGATGATATATTGTTGAGTTTGTTGCTATTGCTGTTCAAAGTAGTTGACTTCTTTCCTTCTTGTATTTTCCCTTATCCAGGTACACAATTGTACCCCTGATGACTGTGAGCTCAAGTGGGCAGAAATGAATTATGTGAAGAATGAATTTACTTGCAGAATTGAGTTCTGATTTAGCTAATTTCCAGATCTGCGTATTCAGTGCTTAATTCATGGATATTGTTTAAGTTTTGCATGCTTTTGTGCTAAATGAACTATATAAACTGTTATATTTCGGAGTCATGTGATTACTATGAAATGAACACTAGTGTTAGTTGATTACATGATAGGTTGATAGTAATGTTGGCGTGAATTAATTCAGAAGTAGTTAGTCTGCTTTATGCTATTGAGATCGTGTTTACAGCTTGGTTTTCACCTTGATGATGTCTAAGAACTCACCGGAATATCAGTGGATAAATTAGTCTGTGCATAAAACTGGAATTCAATTGACTAGTATCCTTCTAATTCGAGTAGATGCGTATTGTTTCCCCTTTGCTAATTATTGAACACTTAAAATAATTTAGAGGTAATTTCAGGGGGCGTTTGGTTGAGCTAAAATCAAGGCCTCGCTGGGCTCAGCGATAAGCCATCTCAGGATGTCACACAGACGGCCTTCATGAGTTTGGGCTTCCTAAGGGATTCGATCCCAGGTGTTGTTATCTGTCACCTGTGCTTCCCTTTCTCCTGCCTGACCGAATTTTGGGCCGTTTCTGAAGCCCATCAGTGGTCCAACTCATTGTTGAGGTTGGACTACTGAATTTTATTCAGTTTACATGTAATTAAGTTCTCTTTCTTCTTTTAGGGATATTTGATCACTAGAAAATTGTAGTCACTCTCAAATGGGCCTTTTAATAAGTGTTGAGACGAATCTCGCCAAACAAAATCTAAAATACATGGCCCACATTTAATTAACATGTGAATCCTTAGAATTCGAGGCGTGCCATTTGGTTGAATTTCCATGGCCCTCGCAAATTTAAAATGCGTAGTTGCTTTAGGCGCGCTATTTAATAATCTACTTTCTTAAACTCGGGTGCGCATTGATGCGACCCAAATCCGAATCTCAACGGAGTCGAAATGTGTCAACGACCACGGGTGCATTGATTGTGACGTGGTTCGAGACCCGTTTTCACGACGTTGCAATTCTCATAATAATAATAAAAGCGGTTTGAAATTTAAAAAAAAACATAAGCAAATACATGTTCTGAAATCAGATAAAATTAAATACAACAGTTAAGCGACCGTGCTAGAACCACAGAACTCGGGAATGCCTAACACCTTCTCCCGGGTTAACAGAATTCCTTACTCGGATTTCTTGTTCGCGGACTGTTAACAGGGTCATAAATTTCCTCGGTTCGGGATTCAACCGGTGACTTGGGACACCATTAATCTCCAAGTGGCGACTCTGAATAATTAATAATTAAATCCCGTTTCGATTGTCCTTTAAATGGAAAAACTCCTTTACGCCCTTGCGGGTGTAGATGAAAAAAGAGGTGTGACAGCTCTGGCGACTCTGCTGGGGACCGAATCCAGAATCTCTGGTTCAGGGTTCAGAATTCGAGCTTAGATAAATTGTTGTAGTTGGTTGTATCTGATTTTCCTACATGTTTTGTGCTGAATGTGCTAAAATGTTACCGCTTTAATATTATCTGAATTGTATAAAAACTGTGCCGACACCCTTCTCTCTTCACCTCCGGGGATGTGCTTACTGGTTGAGACTCCCTATTCTGTTAGTGTCATACCATGAAATTAGAAAGAGGCCGGACAAGTTACGAAGCTGGATGGCCTTTTGGTTCCCGGTAAGTTGCCCCCTCCTCGACTCGAGTTGTCCGCTCGGGTACACAGTCTAGAACACTGACCCAGGTTTTGAACATAGAATAACGTGACTTCATGCCAGATCCCTAGTAGGAACTCTTATTTGCATCACGTTGCATTTGACTTAGGGGACTCAACACAGGGGTTGGGTCCGTCTAGGACTAGCAACCTGAAATGAAAAGACCATCCTGATGCATCTTACTTGCTCTGTACATATATTTGTTTCGAACTTGCATGTTGACCGGTTTCTGAATCTCGGGAATGTTGGAAAATTGAAAAAAAAAAGAGAGAAAAGAGTGAAAAAAAAGAAATATCAGTTAGGGAGTTAATTGATTATTTTAGAAATAAAAAATCAATGACCAATTACTGGTGAAACTTTGCCGAAATTTTGAGGAAAAAAAAGGGGAAAATGTTTTATTTTGTTTTACTAAAAAAAAGAAAAAATAGAGAAAAAGAGTCTTTTATTTTTGGAAAGTTGTTTGTTGATAAAGAAAAGGATAAGAAAGGTTGTTGTTTTAGTTTGAGAAACATAAGTTGTTTCATTATTTGTTAAAAAAAAAAGGAAAAAAAAGAGTCTTTTATTTTTAGTTTGGAAAATAGGTTGTTTTATTATTTGTTGAAAAGAAAAAAAGAGAGTCTTGTTTCCAAAAATAGTTTTTATTCGCTTATGAAATGCCAAAAATAAAAATGGGAAAAAGAGTCATGTTTTAAAATAGTTCGGTTAATTTGCCCGAACTACGCCGGTTTGATTCTCACAGGGTGTGGGATACGTAGGCAACCCTCATCGGGTCTAACCTCTTTCCTTTGCAAAAATAGCCAAAATATGTCAGAATTTTTTCATTATAACAAATTGAGTGATGCTTAGCCGAGTGTCCCCAAAAGGGACGCTAGAAGGCTGACTTTGCAAAACCGGCCATCTTGGTCAATTTTTTATGTGTGACCGGTTGACTTCCGTGGCCTTAAAATCTTTGTTCCCGAAGTGCTGAAAGGCCGGGTTTGAGAATTGAGTTCTTCATTTGAAAATATAGGGGTAATTTTGAGTCGATAATATAGATAGTTTTTTTTTGGAGTCAAATAAAAGTTTTTCTTTTTGCTTAAACACTTTAATAAATGTGCAGGATGAGCACAATGATAAATGAGCCCTTTTCAATAATGACCAAAATCCCTTTTGAGCTGCAATTATGGTGGAATGACTTAGGCAAAGAGGGGCAAGATGAAGTGAAAAAATATTTGAAAGACCTTCCGGATTTATTAAACATTCAACCTCAGGGGGATATTATCAGGGCATTGGTCGCCTATTGGGATTCGGCACATAATGTATTCCATTTCTCGGACTTTGAGCTCACCCCGACATTGGAAGAGATAGCGGGATACATCGGAAGTGATCAAGCTCCGTTGAGGTTCAAATACTTAATTGCTCCTAGGGCCATTACCATACACCGGTTCTTGGATTCCTTGAAAATACCCCGAACAGTTCATCATCCAGATTTTGCAAAGGGTTTCTGCAGTTTCCGCTTCATATATGATAGATATGGCCACGTGGGAGGGTTCAATAATCCAGACTTTAAGCTATGCAGTAGAAGTAACCGACAAAAATGGGAGGAACACAGACGGGTGGCTTTTATGATAGCCTTTTTGGGCCTCATAATATTCCCAAGCAAAGATGGTAATATTGATTTGAAAGTAGCAGGGGTCGTTAGTACCTTGCAAACCATGGGAAAAAGCACTTTAGCACCTATGATCGTGGCTGACATCTTCCGAGCTCTCACTGCGTGCAAAGCTGGGGGCAAATTTTTTGAGGGATGTAACTTGCTGTTACAAATGTGGATGACTGAGTATTTGTGCCCTCGCTCTCAGCTATTGAGTTATGGTTCGGTTGAGAAAACTTGTATAGGTGAATTTCATACAAGAATCAAAGGGGATAGTCTACCTGAAGGAGTCACGGCCTGGACATCATTATTTCGGAACCTCACTGCCAGCCAGATACAGTGGGTGCTTGGATGGTTGCCTGTCAAGGAAGTCATATATATGCCAGCAGCCCGGCCGCATTTTTTGTTGATGGGACTCAAAAGCATCCAGCCCTATGCACTATATAGGGTTCTGAGGCAACTCGAGAGGTATCAAGTAGTACCGAGAGATGAAGATCTGAGTACCCAAGTGGTCGAAATTAGTCCTGACGGTCGGTTCCCCGAGGAAGAGGTTCGCCAAATCTGGAGTGAGTGTCAACATTTGATGGCAAACACTTGTGTGTCTGATAGGGTTAAAGGGGAAGTTGCCCCAGGGTATCATGATTAGTTCAGAGGTGACGTGGCATGTGGAAGACCGGCTAAACGACCTCATCTCGAAGATTTCGCCAAGTCATTCCAAGAGCAGTGGGACTGGTTAGCAAAGGAAGAAGGCTATCGAGTTGAGATTGGTAAACTGAAGCAGCAAGTTGAGAGTCTGAAATTCGAGAACAGTGTACAAGTTGCCGCGGATCAAGGTGAAAAGAATAGACTGGCTCGAGAAAATGAAGCACTTAGGGCCCAAATCCGGCAATTGAAGATAACTGTCGATAAGCAGCCGAGGAGCCGATCCGATGAGCAATTGATAAAAGGATTGGAAAACGAAGTCAGGGAACGGTGGGATGAATTAGAAAAATCTGAGAATATCATGGCAGAGCTTAAAGCGCAGTGGGCCACAAGAATAGAGGAGTGTCGCCAGTACTTGAATCAGTTGAAAAGGGACCATGAGAAAATTATTGCCAATTTAAAGAAAAAAGTGGTTGCCCTTGAGGGTAAAGCGGTTAGGCAGGCTAGAGATTTTGGAATTGAAAGTGGACACTGTTACGACTTGTTGGCCCAAATGGAGGTAGAAGTGCAGCAGTTGCAAGATCAACACCTGCAGGACTCTCGAGCTTTAAAGACGTGCAGCGATCAGATAAGACGCTTGCTTATAGAAAAGAAGCAAACAAAAGACAAGATTAGAGCCATTGCTCATGCCATTTTCAGGAGATGCCGGGTTTGTGAAAACATGACCTATACTAGTTTTGTCTCAGCATTAATGATCTATGTGAAGTGAACCATGAATGAATTAGAGCAGCTTGAAAGGGATTTGGATCCTAGGCCCGCGGCGAGGCCGAACGACTCCCCGCGGACACCTAAGTTTGAAGCACTAGAGTATGCATAGTCCGTGTCTTAATTTTCTACCATTTTGAGTCAGTCTTTTGTATGTCCGTTATCTTTCCAGGTCAAGTACGTCTGCAGTCTTTGAGTCTGTATTTGCTTTTAATTTGCGTCTGTTAGTTTCATTCCGAAAAGTGTTGAGTTTGTAATCGTTTGTTTTAGTAATGAAAATTTAAAATTTAAAAAAAAAAAATCTTATTTCCACCCTTTATTTTTGCATTTATTTTCATGAACTACGCTTGGTCTGATTCGTGCGAGGTCACGATACGTAGGCAATCTCCATAGGATTCGACCGTAATCGTAAGGAAAAAAGAAGGAAAAGAAAACCAAAGAAAAAGATAAAGAAAGAAAAGAGCAGAAAAATAAAAAGAGAAATGAGCGGGAACACAAAAGAGAAAGAAATAAAAGAAAGAGAAGAGCACAAGTGAGGGATGGGGTGATGAAATTTGAAAGAAGGGTAAAAAGAAACAAGGAACGAAGTGCTGGGATGACGCATGCAATCGAGCAAATGCATAATAGAAATGATTAACTGTATAAGTGCATTCATGCCAACGTGCGGTTGTTAAATCTGTTAAAACTTAATCGCTAACAAAGTGGTTGTCTAAATGTGTGAGTTCAGGCAGGTGGTTAGTTGATTGGCAATTCTGGCAACTCACCCGTACAACACCCGGTCGAAAGATCAAGTAAAAATGACAGGGAAGGATTCGGAAATCAGCATCGTAGACCCTTCAAATGAAGTTGAGGTAACAGATGTGGGTGCTATGAAAGAAGAGATGAGGATTAAAAGCACAAATGGCTGGAATGCATCGGGCATGGTCTCAGGGACATCCGACACCACTATATCCCGCTAATCCATCTTACATCCCACCCCTGGCTCAAGCTCAGGAGCCCACCACTCCCTACGCATCTTCAGCCTTCCCCTATCATGCCCAGGGTTATGGTACCACTTCATACGCTCCCCCAGCTCCACCCCCCAAACAGAGCCCTCCCCCACCCATGGTTCCAGTCTTTGTGGCACCTCCCCCAACCTCATTACATAGATCGTCCAGTGAGCCGCTGCTCCAAGCTCACGACACCCAATATTACCCTCCCGAACCCACTTTCAAAGCGCCTGAGCCACATATCTATTCTCCCCATTTTGATATCCCGAGAGAGGCTGAGAAACCGGTTAAGAATACAGAACAGGAGGAAGTGATCCGTAAAGTCAAAAGCCTGGAGCAATCCTTCAGGAACATGCATGGTTTATGTAACCAAGTCAGCGTTGCATACAAGGATTTGTGCCCTTTTCCTGATGTTCAGTTGCTCGCGGGGTTTAAAATGCCGAAGTTTGACTTGTATGAGGGGCACGGTGACCCAGTAGCCCATCTGCGTGGCTTTTGTAGCAAAATGAGAGGTGCTGGGGGAAGGATGAATTATTGATAGCATATTTCGGTCAAAGCCTGAGCGGATCCGCACTAGAATGGTACACGAGATAGGACCCCGGCCGATGGTATACATGGGATGATTTAGCACAGGCATTCATTGGCCATTTTCAATATAACCTTGAGATAGTCCCCGATCGTCTATCATTGTTGAAACTAAAAGAAACCTGGGGAAAGTTTTAGAGAGTTTGGTTTCCGCTGGAGGGAACAAGCAGCAAGGGTTGTTCCTCCAATGAGGGAGAGTGAGATGGTAGATTACTTCTTGCAAACATTGTAGCCTACCTATTTTGGTCATCTGGTGACATCTGTCGGAAAGTCGTTTAATGAAGTGGTAAAGATGTGAGCCATGATTGAAGAGGGATTGAAATCTAACAAGATCTTGAGCTACTCGGCATTGAAAGCAACCACCCAGGCCATCCAAAGCGGTACTAGTGGTGTGCTTGGAAAGAAGAAGAAGGAACAAGTTGCTACGGTTGAAGCTAGTGCTTGGTCCAGGCCCAATAACCCTCCATTCTACTACAACCGACCCAGACCCCACCACCCAAACTACCAATATACCCCATATGGCCCACCGCAACACTACTATCCACCACCAGAACCACACTTTTCTATCCACCATGCCCAGACCTACACTCAGCCTCCGGTGCACTCACAATGGCGTGCACCGAATCCCCAAAACACACGTCCACCCCCACAAAACACCTATCCACCTCCCAAGGCAAACAGATTGGGAACCAGTTTCCGCCCAAACCAAGCTTTTAGAAGTGAGAAGGCCCCAAATAGAAAAACATTTACTCCGCTGGGAGAATATTACACTGCTCTCTTCCATAGATTGAAACAGTTGGGAATGTTGACCCCAATTGAGTCCAAAACACCAAACCCCCTTCCCAGAAACCTGGACCATTCTGTTAGCTGCGAGTATTGCTCAGGGATGCCGGGGCATAATACTAAAAAATGTTGGAAGTTGAAAAGCGCGATACAAGAGCTCATTGATAATCGCCGTATTGAAGTACAGGGTCCAGAGGCCCCAAACATCAATCAAAATCCGTTACCAGCGCATTATGAAGCCAATATGATCGAACTGATACCTAAGGGGGCAGAGCCTAAAAAACCCTCACATGTGGTTATGGTGATCCGTTCTACGGAAGCCAAGGTCAAAGAAAAGATAGTGAGCGCAAGGCCAGTGGTTCAATTAAAAGCAATAAAAGATAAGCCAGTGTTGGTAATGGGAAAAGGACCATTTGTTGCTGCAAAAAAGCCAAAGCCAGTCAAGTTAGTGGTACCAGGGTCATCATCTACATCCGTGGTTGTTGTGAAAGGGGCCTACGTAGAACCAGTTATCATAAAACCAGTAGTCCAGTTACCCGTGGTTGATAGCAAAACCGTACCATGGAAATATGACAAGGTAGTGGTAACATACAAAGGAAAGGAAATTGAGGAAGAGAGTTGTGAAGCACAAGGACTAACTCGGTCGGGACGTTGTTTTGCTCCCGAAGAGTTGAGAAAGGCTAAGGGCGCTAAATACAGTCCAGTGCTAGTCAAAAAAGCTGTGACGGAAGAAGAGGTAGAAGAGTTTCTGAAAAAGATGAAAGTGCAAGATTATTCCATCGTTGAACAATTGAGAAAAACACCGGCTCAAATCTCGTTGTTGTCGTTATTGATTCATTCTGACGAGCATTGCCGAGCTTTGATGAAGATATTGAATGAGGCTCATGTGCCCGACAAAATTTCAGTGAACCATCTGGAGACAATTGCCAACAAGATCTTCGAGGTAAACAGGGTAGCATTTTCTGATGATGAATTGCCTGTGGAAGGCACAGAACACAATAAAGCTCTCTATTTGACGGTCAAGTGTGAAGGCTCAATGGTTACTCGGGCACTGATCGATAACGGGTCGAGTGCTAATATTTGCACGTTGTCCACATTGAACAAGTTGAAGATTGATGATGATAGAATCCGCAAAAATAGCATTTGTGTTCGAGGGTTCGACGGAGGGGGAACAAACACAGTAGGGGATATTGTACTCGAATTGACTATTGGCCCGGTCGAGTTCACTATGGAATTTCAGGTGTTGGATGCTGTTGTATCCTACAATCTTTTGTTGGGTCGACCATGGATCCACGCGGCCAAAGCCGTGCCTTCCACGCTGCACCAAATGGTCAAGTTTGAGTAGGACAGACAAGAAATTGTTTTATATGGGGAAGATCCCGCATGCGCCATAAATGATGTCATTGTGCCCTTTATAGAAACGGAAGACGATAAGGGACCATGGGTTTATCAGGTCTTCGACACGGTCCCGATGAGCAGAGTACCCGAGGGTAAAAGCATTCCATGTCCCAGGATGGCAGCTACGACAATCATGGTAGTATCAGAAATGCTGAGTAACGGGTTCGTGCCGGGGAAAGGTCTGGGGTTGAACTTCAGGGCATTATTCAACCTGTTTCTCTGCCCAAAAATCTGGACACCTTCGGATTGGGGTTATGAGTTTGTTGGGAAGATTGAACTATATCAGCAGGTTCATTGCTCAGCTCACGACAACTTGTGAGCCGATTTTCAAATTGTTGAAGAAAGACGCTGCGATTAAATGGACTGATGAATGTCAGGAGGCTTTTGATAAGATAAAGGGGTATTTGTCGAATCCACCCACGTTGGTCCCTCCAGAACCAGGGAGGCCTTTGATTCTATATCTGACAGTTTTGGATAATTCATTCGGTAGTGTACTAGGGCAGCACGATGTTACGGGCAGAAAGGAGCAGGCTATCTACTATCTCAGCAAGAAGTTCACATCTTACGAGGTTAAGTATACTCATCTGGAAAGGACATGTTGCGCCCTAACTTGGGTGGCACAGAAGTTGAAACATTATTTGTCATCTTACACTACTTACCTTATATCTCGCTTGGACCCGTTGAAGTATATTTTTCAGAAACCCATGCCCACAGGGAGGCTTGCAAAGTGGCAGATCCTTCTTACAGAGTTCGACATTATCTATGTGACACGGACTGCAATGAAAGCACAGGCACTAGCCGATCATTTGGCTGAGAACCCCGTCGATGAAGATTATGAACCTTTGAAAACTTATTTCCCTGATGAAGAGGTGATGCACATTGATGAATTGGAACAAGCTGAGAAGTCGGGATGGAAACTTTTCTTTGATGGGGCTGCAAATATGAAAGGCGTGGGAATAGGAGCGGTACTTATTTCTGAAATAGGTCAGCATTACCCTGTTACAGCTCGGCTTCGTTTCTACTGTACGAACAACATAGCAGAATATGAGGCGTGTATATTGGGATTGAGATTAGCTGTGGATATGGGTGTTCGGGAAGTCTTGGTCATGGGTGACTCGGACCTACTGGTATACCAGATTCAAGGAGAATGAGAAACACGGGATTTGAAGCTTATACCGTATCGGCAGTGTCTGCATGAGCTTTGTCAACGGTTTCAGGCCATATAATTCAGGCACATTCCAAGGATTCATAATGAGGTTGCCGACGCTTTGGCTACTTTGGCGTCGATGTTGCACCATCAAGATAAGGCTTATGTTGATCCATTGCAGATTCAGGTTCATGATCAGCATGCTTACTGTAATATGATAGAAGAGGAAATTGACGGCGAGCCATGGTTCCATGATATCAAAGAGTACATTGGTGCTAGCTGTTCCGGTCAGATAAGTTTCTTTTCTTTACTTCGTTTTTAGTAGTCATCCGGTTTTGGATTCTTCTTATCCTTAACCCGTAAAACCATTGCATTTCATTCTCTTTTGGGGGTTTTGTTTGTCTAAATGTTCTAATGTCAGTTATGTTCAAAAGCAAGTGAGAAAGGATTTCCAGGCTCACCACCAGCTTCCGGAATTGTAAAGCACAACGTGGTCAGAGCATGTTAAAAATAACATGATGTAAAATGGAATAGGGGAAGTCGCCGGAGGTTGCATCGGCAGAATATTTGGGAAATGTTATGGGAAATGTGAAGGTTCAGGCAAAAAAGGGCCGGGAAGATGAGACAACAGTATGGGTACAAAAGCATTCAGGTGGTCAGAAATTGGGGAATGTGGAAGTTGGTTGGAAAATCAGGTAGTTCAGAGGATGTCAGGCAATACAAAGCAAGGCAATGGAAGGACGATGCAACAAGAGTGCCATCAACTAACCACCATTTTTTTTAAACTAACGAAATTTTCGGTGATTAAAACAGGGGCAGAAAAATTATTTGTCAGGAGGAATTCGCCGTGAGGGAAGAGCGGGTATTAATCAAGTTTAATCGCAAGTGTGGCATGGTTAAAATACAAGATAATCATGAATAGCATAGGGGAATATAGTTTGGTTGCAAAGTTCGCATGTTTAGGATAAATGCGAGTTATCAGGAGTCCGCCTGGAGATCAGAGACATACTTTTCAAGTTTGAAGTCAGGAGTCCGCCTGGAGAACAGAGACATACTTTTCAAGTTTGAAGTCAGGAGTCCGCCTGGAGAATAGAGACATACTTTTCAAGTTTGAAGTCAGGAGTCCGCTTGAAGAACAGAGACATACAGGTTACATTTTAAAAGTCAGGAGTCCGCCTGGAGAACAGAGACATACTGTTATATTTTAAAAGTCAGGAGTCCGCCTGGAGAATAGAGACATTCAATTTCAAATTCAGAAATCAGGAGTCCGCCTGGAGAATAGAGACATACCATTCAAATTTTATACAATCAGGAGCCCGCCTGAAGAACAGAGGTGATACAATTCGAATTTTTGTTTTTCGATCAAATCTCTTTGTCTAATTTGAAAGCAGGAGTCCGCCTGGAGAATAGAGACATACAGTTCAAGTTTCGGAAGTCAGGAGTCCGCCTGAAGAACGGAGACATACAGGTTACATTTTAAAAGTCAGGAGTCCGCCTAGAGAACAGAGACACGTATTTTGAAATTTAGCAGTCAGGAGCCCGCCTGGAAAATGGAGGTGTTAAATATTTTAAGAAGTCGAAGTCAGGAGCCCGCCTGGATAATAGAGGAGTAGTTTCAATTTTAAGTTCGGCAGTCAGGAGCCTGCCTGGATAAAAGAGGAATACACTCGAGTTCGAGTTTATTTAAGTGCAGTAGTTTGGAGAAAGGGAATAACATCTCAATTCACCAGGGGAATAGCAACAGGGAATTTTGTCAAGAAAGCACAAGACAATGAGGCAACAAGGAAACATAAGACAGCAAGGCAGCAAGGAAGTACAAGAGCAAGTTTGAAGAATTTAGATAGGATTTTTGTAATTCATAGAGCATAGTTAGTTTAGCTTCTTTTATCTTTGACGTGGTGTAATAAGGGAGGTCAGCAAGCAGTAACAGTAGCAAGCGCAGTGAAATCACAGTTCCTGGTAGTCCCAGCTACCAGACATTCCCGAACTACACTGACCTGATTCTTATTTAGCCTAGGATATGTAGGCAACCTTTGAAGCAGGATGCGGTCAAACTTTTCAAAATGCTTCACAACGGAATATTTGAACGGGCAAAAATCGCTCGTATTTGCTCACTTATCTTTGCCCGAAAACCTTCCGTATTTCCGAGCAAAGAGGGGTAGCTGTGAGCACGTGATTTTTGCCATATATGATTATTCCCAAAATCCCAAACAAAATAATTTTTCTTTATTTTCACAATTTTTGTGCATTTCGGTGTCATTTTCTGATAATTGTTGCATTTTTATTTGCGCATGTTAATTTTTTATAATCCCCTGCTTGTTGTGATTTGACCAGCATATCAACTATATACACCTCCATGGTTTTTCCTAGATGTTCTTGAAACATTTTGGTCACTAGCCTTTGGTACGTGGCCCCAGCATTCTTTAGGCCGAACGGTATAAGTTTGTAATAGTAAGTCCCCCTGTCTGTGATAAAGGAAGTTTTTTCTTCATCTAGAGGATATATTTTAATCTGATTGTATCCTGAATAGGCATTTAAAAAAATTAATAATTCATGTCCTGCATTAGCATCAATTAGTTGATCTATGTGCGGTAATAAAAAAGAATCTTTAGGGCAAGCTATATTTAGATCAGTATAATCTACACAAACTCACCACTCACCATTCTTTTTTGGCACTACTATAGTATTTGCCAACCAATCTGGATACTTTACTGTGAGCACGTGATTTTTGCCCTATATATGATTATTCCCAAAATCCCAAACAAAATATTTTTTCTTTATTTTTACAATTTTTGTGCATTTCGGTGTCATTTTCTGATAATTGTTACATTTTTATTTGCGCATGTTAATTTTTTATAAAATACAAAAATATGCATTTTCGCATTTAGGTTTTAGTTTTATATTTTAGTATCAATTAAGGGTTAATTTGTTTAGAACAAAACATGAAAAATCACAAAATTAGTTCACTTTTGCATTCTAATAATTTTTATTGTGAATTTGTCATGAAATAGTTTTTAAAATGATTTTAGGAATTAATTAGTCTTTATATTGAAATAATTAGGATTTCATGTTGGTGTTACATCTTTATAAAAATTAGAAAAAATTATAAAAATTTAAAAATGAGAAAAAGGAAATAAAAGAGAAAAGAAAATAAGAGTAGGAAAGTGGTCTTAATAAAGACCCAAATTTGGGCCAATTCATTGATAATTTTCAGGCCCAAACGCCCTTAGACCATTCCAACCGGATCCAGGCCCAATGCTTCAATACCCACTCTACCCAACAAAGTCCAAACGACGTCGTTTCCTCAGCCTTTAATCACGACCGTTGGATCTCATCAATCCAACGGTCTGGATCTAACTAGGATGTTTGGTATATAAGTGTCCGAACTTCCCCCCCCTCACCCCCATTCGTACCGTATCCTTCTTCCTCATGAACCTTAATCCGTGCTGCCCCTAAATCCCTGGCCGGCGGTGAACGTCACTTACACCGTTCAAACCCAAATTAACACCATAGATCCCCCATGAATCCCTCTTGCCATTCCCGTTATTGGTTTCCCTCGAATGTTGCCGGAGCTCATCGAATCTCCGGTTGAAGTCTCCGGTCAGATCGCAGGTTTATCCAAACCAGCCCAAAATCACACCACACAATCCCCGGACTTCCCTCAACCCAAATCCATGATTATTTTCCTTCAAATCTCTTTGAAGCGGCTAGAATTTTAGATCTAAGAATTTCTGGCCAAAACCCTAAACTAAAATCTTTATGATTTCGAACCGTAATATCCTTAACCATGTGTTCTCTTGTAAGAACGCGTGGTTAGGGATGTTGCATGTCAAAAATCTGAAAGGATTCGGACGTCAGTGACTGGCCAGAGTTTCTCGTGCTTCAGTGAGTTTTCCTTTTTCTTTTTACTTGCATGGTTGAAGTTTTAGTTACAATCTTGATTTCATTAAGTGTTCTGTTAATTTTACGATTTATTTTTGTGTATTAGTATAGTTCTGTCAATTTCTTTTAGTTCTGAATTTGATGTTTGAATGGTCGATTGTGAGCTTATTGGTTAAGAGTTAGTGTAATTTCATTTAATGTTGATCAGTAGCTTATGCTTTGCTTTGATTGATCCTGGTCTCTGGTTTTCCTAGTTTGATTGAGTTGGTGTGATTGAACAATTGGGATTGGTTAGTTCGATTAGTTAATTTCTGAGTTCTAATTAATCAGTCCTAGTTAGTTTTGGATTAATTTAGGGGATTGGTTATAGCTGTTGAGAATGTGGGTAGAATCAGTAACTTTGAGAAGCTTTCAGGGGTAGTTTGGGCATGGAAAAGGGTAATTCTGATAGGAATAGTAATTTCAAAGTAATGAAAGGGCAATATAGGTATTGCATGGGTAGAAGAATACCCTAGGGCCTTCTAGAATAGGATTTTAGTGCACATTTCAGCACAATAGAGGTGCTTACTTGAGTAACAAGTTAGAAATAAGAAGACTAAACTGAAAATAGGGTAGGGACTAAAAAGAAAACCCAAAATCTGATTAACCCTCTTGTATCTCCTATAAAAGGGCATCAAGTGCCTTGAGGAAGGGGATTTGAATTTTCAGCCCAAAAATCCCCACCAAAAGCTTTCCTCCTTGCTTTCAATTTCAGCTAGCACTTCAATTCCAATACTTAAGAAGAAACATCAAAAGATGGAAAAATCAAAAACAGTTTTACTAGTTCATCACTAGTGTCAGTGATTCTCAGTCTTTCTTTGGGCATTCTTCATTCCAACTCGAGGTTCTATTCCTAAAAGGTGTTTGGGAGTGACTAACGACTGATTCAAGTGAGTTTGGGGCCTATTAGTTTGGACTTCAGTGGAGATTTGGGTCCAACAGGATTTGAGAGCATCTAGGCTCAGCTGTGAGGGCTAGGAGTGCATTCCAAGTGTGTGTTGGGCTGATCTGTTGAGTCTGCTTATATTTCTGATTTTTCAAAAGCAGTTTCTGGCCTGTTCTGTGATGATATATTGTTGAGTTTGTTGCTATTGCTGTTCAAAGTAGCTGACTTCTTTCCTTCTCGTATTTTCCCTTATCCAGGTACACAATTGTACCCATGATGACTGTGAGCTCAAGTGGGCAGAAATGAATTATGTGAAGAATGAATTTACTTGCAGAATTAAGTTCTGATTTAGCTAATTTCCAGATCTGCGTATTCAGTGCTTAATTTATGGATATTGTTTAAGTTTTGCATGCTTTTGTGCTAAATGGACTATATAAACTATTATATTTCGGAGTCACGTGATTACTATGAAGTGAACACTAGTGTTAGTTGATTACATGATAGGTTGATAGTAATATTGGCGTGAATTAATTCAGAAGTAGTTAGTCTGCTTTATGTTATTGAGATCGTGTTTACAGCTTGGTTTTCACCTTGATGATGTCTAACAACTCACCGAAATATCAGTGGATAAATTAGTCTGTGCATAAAACTGGAATTCAATTGACTAGTATCCTTCTAATTCGAGTAGATGCGTATTGTTTCCCCTTTTCTAATTATTGAAAACTTAAAATAATTTAGAGGTAATTTCAGGGGGCGTTTGGTTGAGCTAAAATCAAGGCCTCGCTGGGCTCAACGATAAGCCATCTCAGGCTGTCACACGGACGACCTTCATGAGTTTGGGCTTCCTAAGGGATTCGATCCCAGGTGCTGTTATCTGTCACCTGGGCTTCCCTTTCTCCTGCCTGACCGAATTTTGGGCCGTTTCTGAAGCCCATCAGTGGTCCAACTCATTGTTGAGTTTGGACTACTGAATTTTATTCAGATTACATGTAATTAAGTTCTCTTTCTTCTTTTAGGGATATTTGATCACTAGAAAATTGTAGTCACTCTCAAATGGGCCTTTTAATAAGTGTTGAGGCGAATCTCGCCAAACAAAATCTCAAATACATGGCCCTCATTTAATTAACATGTGAATCCTTAGAATTCGAGGCGTGCCATTTGGTTGAATTTCCATGGCCCTCGCAAATTTAAAAACGCGTAGTTGCTTTAGGCGCGCTATTTAATAATCTACTTTCTTAAACTCGGGTACGCATTGATGCGACCCAAATCCGAATCTCAACGGAGTCGAAATGTGTCAACGACCACGGGTGCATTGATTGTGACGTGGTTCGAGACCCGTTTTCACGACGTTGCAATTCTCATAATAATAATAAAAGCGGTTTGAAATTAAAAAAAACATAAGCAAAAACATGTTCTGAAATCAGATAAAATTAAATACAACAGTTAAGCGACCGTGCTAGAACCACGGAACTCGGGAATGCCTAACACCTTCTCCCGGGTTAACAGAATTCCTTACTCGGATTTCTGGTTCGCGGACTGTTAACAGGGTCATAAATTTCCTCGGTTCGGGATTCAACCGGTGACTTGGTACACCATTAATCTCCAAGTGGCGACTCTAAATAATTAATAATTAAATCCCGTTCCGATTGTCCTTTAAATGTAAAAACTCCTTTACGCCCTTGCGGATGTAGATGAAAAAGGAGGTGTGACATTTACCTCACGGATGGACCCAATTTTAAAAGTTTTTGCACCTCATATGGAACCACCTAATTCTTGAAGGAACCTTGCTTCCTTTTCTTTTGTTTGACAGGTGGGTATGATGGATCTTCATTTAATTTGTGGGTCATTACCTCCGGCGGTATAGCTGTCATGTCTGAATGGGACCAAGCAAAACAATCTGCGTTAGCCTTTAAAAATTCAATCAACTTACATTTCATCTCTGGGTTGATGTTGGTCACCATGTAGACTTTTCTGTCCGACCAATGTACAAATAGTACCACAACTTCCAATTCCTCGATTGTTGTTTTGATGTTTTCATTTTCTTCTGGTCCTTGAATAGTATCAGGCCTCGAGTCTACATCTGTTTGCCCGTCTTTAGTTGAGGCTCGTGTTGCTGCTTCCTCAACTAAATTCTGTGATTGCTATTTTTCTTCACTTTTTGTGCTTGAATCTGCCATGGAGTTAATGCTTCGAGAAGCTTGTTGGTCACCACGGATTTGCCGTATCCCCATTGTGAAGGAAACTTGATAACTTGATGTAAAGTAGATGTAACAACATCCATTTCGTGAATCCATGGTCTGCCTAGAATCATATTGTAAGCCATATCCATTTCTACTACTTGAAATTTGGTGTCTTTGACTACTCCTTCTGCGAATGTGGTGAGTATTATCTCCCCTTTTGTTACGACGCTCGAGTTGTCAAAACCAAACAAGGTGCGTGCCTTGGATATCAGCTTATCATTGGCTTGCATCTCATTTACCACTCTCAACAGATTGATATTCACAGAACTACCTGGGTCAATCAAAACTCGTTTTACATTAGTGTCATGTACAAGTAAAGATATTACCAGTGCATTATTATGCGGGGTCAGCACGCCATCTGCATCATCAAATGTTATACTATCTTGTTCCAAAACCTGTCGAACTCGCTTCTTGTGGATGACTGTAATTTTTGTCACCTTCTTTGTTGTCGTATATGTAACACCATTGATCTCCTCCCCTCCACTTATGACATTAACCGTCCTCTTTGGTAAAGCAGGTTTTGGCGGTTCCTGCCTATTCTTCATATATGATTGCTTCCCGTTTCACTAAACAATTCAGTTAAGTACCCTTGTTTTAATAAATGTTCTACTTCACCTTATAACAATCTGCAATCCGCCATTTTGTGACCGTGATCATTGTGAAACTCGCACCAAAAATCAGGATTTCTCCTGTTTGGGTTTGATCTCATTTCTTTTGGCCACCGTACCTTATCTCCCATGCTTCTTAAAACAGCCACCAACTCGGATGTGCTAATATTAAAACTGCAACCGTCAATTTTTGCTTTTGAGCTTCTATCATCGTCTCGCGTATCTAGCATGTTTCGTTCTTCTCCGAACCTTGATGATGAACCCGACTCTCTATCTCTTGATCTAGGATCATACCTTGGGTTTCCTGTTTTGAACGTGAACCCTTTCCTACTGGTCCCATATAAGGTTCGTACTTGTTTTTACCGGACCTTTTTTCACATTTAGCTCGTCTTGAACTCACTCTTTCATCTTTCCGGGACTGAATGATAGTATCTTGTTCTATCCGCATCTTTGTGTTGTATCTATTATAAACATCATTCCAAGTTGTTGCTGGAACTTCTCATAAGCTTTCTTTGAGTCTCCCCGTGGCTTCTGAGCTATTTTCATTTACTGCCCAGTTATCAAGTACACGTGGCAACATCATCCTTTCACGCTGGAATCTGTCTACGAATTCCCTGAGCAGCTCCGTATTTCCTTGTTTTATTTTGAATATGTCCTCCATTCGCTTTTTAACTTTTTGGGCTCCCGAGCGTGCTTTGATAAATGAATCTGCAAGCTCAGCAATAGAATCAATAGAATTTTCAGATAAAAGAGAATACCATGTCAATGCTCCCTTCGTGAGTGTTTCTCCAAATATTTTGACCAATACTGATTCAATTTCTTGCTTGGTCAAATCGTTGCCCTTTACACCAGCTGTAAATGCAGTTATGTGATTCCGTGGATTAGTTGTTCCATCGTATTTCGGAATATCAGGCATCTTGAATTTCTTTGGAATTGATAAAGGAGCGGTACTTGGCTTCCAAGGTTGTTGAGAGTATTTGTCTATATCTATCCCCTTGATTACGGGCTACACTCCAAGTATCTGCTCTATGCGATCGCTCTGCTCTTTGAGCTATTTCTGCAAAGTTAGTACTTGATAGTAGGCTATTTGATATTTACACCTTAATATGACCATACTTCGTTGTTGTTTTATAGATAAATTGCCAACAAAATGCTCTGAATAGTGTTCTTTTGTTTCGCATGGAATATTATATGAGAGGAAGCAACATGGAGTGTTTTGGAGGCGATAATGTGAAGAAAAACGCTCACTCGAGAAGTACCCGAACAAAAAGAAACATAAATGGCCGGGGCAAGAAGGCCACCGCGACCGCGGTGAACCACGGTAGATTAACAACGTAAGGCAGAAAGGTCAGCATTCACCGCGGTCGACCGCGGTGCACTGTTCACGCTGCTGGAAAGTTTGAGGGCCAAAGTGTAAAATCGGGGAAACTTTTGTAAAACCCTTATATGCTTTAGAAACTCGTCCAAGATTGAAAAAAGATAATTTTAGACTACTTTTGGAGACAAGAACGAGAGTGAGAAGATAAACCAAACATTAGAGTTTTTCTATCTCCTTTTAGTTCTTGCAATTTTACATTATGAGCAATTTAGTAGTTTTCTCTTATTTTGTTATGAGTAGCTAAATACTTATCTAGGGTTGATGGAACCAATTGTTGGTTAAAGTTTTGACTCAAGTTGTTATAATCGAGCCGGATTTATGATATCATTGTTCAACTACGTTTTGTATGGTGATTAATCGTGTTTAATTACCTTATATTACTTGAGAAAGAATATTAGGTTAGATAGCTGTTGAACAACATAACTTTCGGGTAATTGAAGAGATTCATTACTTGAACTTAAAAGTGGGTTTAGTTATAACAAAACTTTGGTGGGATAATTTAGAGTTGCATAACTATTGTCAGCTAGAGTAGTTCGAGAGAATGCTCTAGTAAATTATTGTAGTTGATCGAGAGATAATTACGATAACCCATAACTCTTAATCCTCATAGAGTATTACGGAGAGATTATAGCGGAAGAGTCAAGACCTAAACTAGAAATTGGGAAAATCACTACCCTAGACCTTTTTACCATTAAATTATCTTTATTTTAGCGTACTGTTGTTTTTCAGAGTATTTGAAGTAGTTAAACAAAAACCCAATCTTAATTGAGCAAAAATCTTGCATCTAGAGATTGATTGAGTTGATAATAACATTGCCGAAGAGTGTAATAGATAGGTTAGTTCCCTGAGGATTCAATTTCGGTCTTAAAACCGGATTATATTTGCAGCGACCGCTTTGTCCTTTAAAAGGCATAGTTGGGCGTTATCAAATTTTGGCGCCGTTGCCGGGGAAATAACGGTGTTATTTATTACAACTTAGAAGTAGTGTTAAAATTATTAGTTCAAATCAATTTCCAAAGGTGTTAAACAATTTTCATTGAAATTCTAACGTTTGAACTCTTGTGGAATTCAGGTGTATGCCTAGAAATTCTTCGAGGACTGGAGAACTGCTTGAAGGACTTTCAGACCCCGAGAAAACATTCAGGGCATTGAACCGTGCCAATAAGAGGATCCAACAATCACAACAACCACACCAGCTTGAAATTGACATGGGTGACGTAGAGAATGTCAACGAAAACATCAGGGATGAGCCAACTGACCCAAACGTCAGAGTGGTGGCACCTCTTGTGCCAGAAGCTGCACTTTATGATTGGGCTCAACCCACAGCTGACAACCTGGCAACTGTCATAGTTGTGCCCGCAATTCAAGCGGAGACATTCCAGATCACCAACAACATGTTGCATCTGCTGCAGAATAAGGGATTGTTCTCCAGGTCACACATTGAAAACCCTCAACAACATTTGAAAAACTTTTTGTCAATTTGTGTGACTCAAAGGCAGTCAAATGTGACCCCAGAAGCTATCAAGCTATTACTATTCTCGTTCTTTGTGACCGGGGAAGCTCAGACTTAGCTGAATTCACTCCCAATCAATTCCATTGTCACCTGGGAGGAATTAGTAAAGCAGTTCCTGAATAATTTCTACCCGCCCAACAAGACTGCAAGGCAGATTGATGAAATACTGCAGTACAAGTAGCAGCCGACTGAGACCTTGCAAGAAACTTGGGAAAGATTTAAAGGGATGCTGGTAAAGTGTCCTCACCATGGCATTCCAGACCAGATGCTTGGCCATAGGTTCTACATGGGGTTAGCTGACAATCTAAAGGCCAATGTGGATGCTTTAGCTGGAGGTGCATTTTTGAGTAAGACATTCACCGAGTGCAAAGTCCTTCTTGACAAGATGTCCCCGAATTTGGGATGGATGACTAGAGGTACAATACTGGCACCCATAGTGCATTCAGTTCCTCTTGACCCAAATAATTTGCATGCAGAGAACATGGCCACACTCATGACTCAGATGAGTATTTTGACAAAGAAGATAGATGATATGGGTACCAAATAGGTGCATATTGTTGACACGACAAATGGAGGGCTGTGTACACCCTATGTTAATCAGTCTTATGTGTGTTCATGGAGCGGAGAAGGTGAAAATCAAGGGGCAAGGGAAGATATGAATTATGTTAACAACTTTGGGGGTCAGAAACAAGGAGGACAGTAGTGGAGACCGGTACCAAATCAGCAATACAGACACAATATGCCTCAGCCTGGGGGCATGAAAGCTCAAGGCCAAATGGTGCCATACCACTAGAGACAACAGGGCTACCCACAACAGAACTAGCAATAGTTGACATATCATCCACCTCCTCAGCAGCAAGATAACAACATGGTAGAGATCAGGGGGATGCTCCAGCAACTCATTGGGACAAATGGTAAGATGCAAGAAAAGTTGGCAGTACATGATTCAGCTATAAAGAACATTGAAACTCAGTTGGGGCAGTTGTTTATGGCTTTAAACAACCGCCCCCAAGGAACATTGCCAGCAGACACAAATATTAACCCCAAGGAGCAAAACCCGAATCAGCTGATGGCAGTAAGTCTTCGGAATGGGAGAGATTTAGACAAAGAGCAGGAGGTTGCACAAGCCAGCAAAGAGACTACGCCAGCCACTCCAATTCCACTAGAGGTAGATGAACCAACAAATCTGACTGAAGTGGTGGTTGAACAGGGTCAAGATAAAAAGAGTAAGGCTAAGGTAAATGAACAAGCTGCAGAACAGGTGGTGCCTCTTGTGCTACAAGACCCCAACAGAGAGAAGCCCGCAAGTAGTGCACAAAGGGTGATACCTGCACCATTCCCTCAGAGATTGGTAAAACAAAAGAAGGAAGATCAATACAAGAAATTCATGGAGATGCTGCGTCAAATTCAGTTGAATATTCCTTTGATGGATGCCTTGAGGGAGATGCCAGGTTATGCGAAGATAATGAAAGACCTAATATCACGGAAGTTTGATTTTCAGGACCTATCCATAGTGACTCTAACATAGACCTGCAGCGCAGTAATGACCAGACCGATGGCTCAAAAGATGTCCGACCCAGGTAGCTTCACTATTCCATGCACGATTGGGAGTTACGCCTTTGCAAAGGCATTATGTGATTTGGGAGTCAGCATAAATTTGATGCCTCTAGCTGTATACACCAAACTGGGCATTGGCAGAGCTAGACCGACTTCGATGCTGCTACAGCTAGCTGACCGCACGGTAAAAAGGCCTACTGGGATTCTTGATGATGTGTTGGTGCAAGGGGGAAGTTTGTGTTCCCTGCAGACTTTGTTATTCTGGATTGTCAGGTAGATGAGGAGATACCTATAATTTTAGGTAGGCCATTTTTGGCTACTGGGAGAGCCCTGATCGATTGTGAGACCGGGGAATAAAAAACGAGACTGAACGATGAAGATGTCATATTCAATGTTCAGCAATCTATGAGGAGACCCGGTGAATATGCTAATTGCTCTCTAGTGGAGGCAGTGGATGTGATCCTTCAAGAAGATGATCTGACCCTGACTGCTAAAGATCCATTGGAGGCATGTCTGACAAATTTAGAAGAAATGGATGGTGAAGGGTTAGCTGAGTGGGTCATGGCACTTGAAGGCCAAGGATTCTGGAAAAGGGAACCTCAGTTCGAGTCCCTTAAATTAAGAAAAGGGCTACACCTCCAGCAAAGCCATCAGTAGAGGAACCACCCAAGCTGGAGCTGAAGCCGCTCCCAGCTCACCTCAGGTACATTTTTTAGGCCTCGATTCTACTTTGCCTGTTATTATATCATCCGGTTTGCTAGATGTGCTGGTAGAACAGCTCTTACAGGTACTGCAAGAAAGTAAGACTGCCATTGGCTGGACCATGGTAGACATAAAGGGTATCAGCCCAGCCTTTTGTATGCACAAGATTCTCTTGGAAGAAGGGCACAAACCTTCCAGAGAACATCAACGAAGGCTGAACCCGAACATGAAAGAGGTAGTAAAGAAGGAAGTGATCAAATGGTTAGATGCGGGAATCATCTTCCCCCATCTCTGATAGAAATTGGGTTAGCCCTGTCCAATGTGTGCCGAAAATGGGGGAATGACTGTTGTGCAAAATGAGAACAATGAGTTGATCTCAACTCATACAGTCACGGGATTGCGGATTTGCATGGATTACCAAAAATTGAACACAGCCACCCGGAAGGACCACTTCCCCTTGCCTTTCATTGACCAAATGTTGGACAGACTGGTCGGGCGATCGCACTTCTGTTTCTTGGATGGATATTCAGGGTACAATCAGATATCAATAGCCCCCGAAGATAGAGAGAAAACATCTTTCACTTGTCCGTGTGGCATCTTCGCATTTCGAAGAATGCCTTTTGGGTTTTGCAATGCACCGGCGACATTTCAACAGTGCATGTTAGCCATTTTGCAGACATGGTGGAGCATATTATGGAGGTCTTTATGGATGATTTCTCTGTGGTGGGAGATTCATTCGAGGACTATCTTCACAACTTAAGAAGAGTGCTCAAAAGATGTGTGGAGACAAATTTAGTGTTGAACTAGGAGAAGTGTCATTTTATGGTACAAGAAGGGATAGTCCTGGGATATCGAGTATCCAGTAAAGGAATTGAGGTCGACCATGCTAAGGTTCATGTGATTGAAAAACTACCACCGCCCACTTCAGTCAAGGCGGTGATAAGTTTCCTTGGGCACACCAAGTTCTGCAGGCGATTCATAAAAGATTTCTCCAAAATTGCTAACCCATTATGCAAACTCCTTGAAAAAGATCACCCTTTTGTGTGTTCTAATGATTACAGGTTGGCATTTGAGGAGTTGAAGAAGAAATTGGTGACTGCACCCATCATTGTTACACCCAACTGGGAGCAACCATTTGAGCTCATATGCGACGCAAGTGACTATGCCATAAGAGCAGTCTTGGGGCAGCGAAAGGTTAAACTGATGCACCTGATTTATTATGCAAGCAGAATGCTAAGCGGTGCACAACTCAATTACACTGTGACAGAAAAGGAGATGTTGGCTGTTGTTTTTACATTCGACAAATTCAGGTCATACTTGATTGGCTCGAAAGTTATTGCTTACACTGACCATGCAGCAATTAGGTACTTGATAGAAAAGAAGGAGTCAAAGCCACGCTTAATTCGTTGGGTTCTTCTGTTACAAGAATTCAATCTGGAAATAAGTGACCGAAAAAGGATAGAGAACCAAGTAACGGACCACCTCTCAAGGTTAGAAGGAGCTGAAAAGAAGGTAGAGGTTGAGGATATAACAGAGACATTCCCAGATGAACAGTTACTGGCAATGACAATGGAGGAGGCACTTTGGTATGCTGATATTGCTAATTATTTAGCCAGTGGAATTGTACCTTATGAACTCTCCTCAATTCAAAAGAAAAAGTTCTTTCGTGATTGTCGGTGTTATTATTGGGATGAACCTCTATTGTT
Source organism: Nicotiana sylvestris (assembly GCF_000393655.2). NCBI lineage: Eukaryota > Viridiplantae > Streptophyta > Magnoliopsida > Solanales > Solanaceae > Nicotiana > Nicotiana sylvestris. The sequence goes on from NC_091058.1 coordinate 65,219,722, forward strand.
TAAAATATGTGTAGATAACATGGTTTGGCGGTATATCCCTGAGAAAGATCAACATTCTGTTTTGCAGGCTTGCCATGCTTCACCATATGGTGAACACTTTGGAGGAATTCGGACAACAGCTAAGGTGTTGGAGTTAGGCTTGTACTGGCCTACTCTGTTCAAGGATGCCCATGCTTGGGTTAAAAGCTGCGATGATTTCCAAAGGACTGGAAACATATCTCGTAGACACGAGATGTCAATGACCACAATTCAAGTGGTGGAGATCTTTGACATGTGGGGGATTGACTTCATGGGGCCATTCATCGGCTCGTATGGTAACAAGTACATACTGGTAGCAGTTGACTATGTCTCCAAGTGGGTCGAAGCAGTGGCTCTCCCGACCAATGATGCTAAAGGGGTACTAAGCTTTCTAAAGAAGAACATTTTCACACGTTTTGGTACCCCAAGAGCTATACTGAGTGATGGCGGAACTCATTTCTGCAATAGAGCATTCGCATGGCTGTTGCAAAAATATGGAGTTCGTTATAAAGTGACCACCCCGTACCACCCACAATCGAGCGGGCAAGTTGAAGTGTCCAACAGGGAGATTAAAAGTGTCCTCAGAAAAATAGTGAATGCAACAAGGACTGATTGGGCAAAGAAATTGGATGATGCATTGTGGGCGTACCGCACAGCCTTCAAAACCCTAATTGGTATGTCACCGTATAAGTTGGTGTTTGGCAAGGCATGCCACCTCCCAGTTGAGCTAGAGCATAAAGCACTTTGGGCATTGCGACAGTTAAACTTAGACATGGAGACAACAGGTACTAACAGAATCACTGCGTTACATGAACTCGAGGAATTCAGGTTCCAGGCCTTTCAGAGTGCTAGATTATACAAAGAAAGGATGGAATTAATGCATGATAAGCACATCTTGGATCGAAACTTCAAACCCGGAGATTTAGTGTTGTTATACAACTCGAGATTGAGATTGTTTCCGGGTAAGTTAAAGTCCCGATGGTCAGGACCCTTCAGAGTGGTGCAAATGTTCTTAAGTGGAGCTGTCGAGATTGAATCAGAAGATGGGACAAATACATTCACAGTAAATGGGCAAAGGTTGAAACATTACCTTGGAATGGCTAACGAAAAAGGGGATAGAGTATTAATCACTTTGGAAGAGCCCCAGTACGCGAATGAGGAGTGATGATCAAATGCTTGCATCGTGCCGCGACGTTAAATCAGACGCTGCATGAGAGGCAACCCACGAGTGTTGTTGTTAGTGTGTTTTAACAAAAAAAAAACAGTACCAGCACCGCGACCGCGGTAAACCGCGGTGGAAGGCAAACATTCTGCCTCGAATTTTTCATCCCACCACGACCACGGTAGACCGCGGTAAATCGCGGTGAGGCGTAAACATTCTGCCTCAATTTTTTAAAACCCACCGCGGCCGCGGTGGACCGCGGGGGTACCAGGTATTTTGAATTTTTATTTTATTTTTTTCCATTTTTTTCTTTCCTTCTTCTTTTAATTTTAAAACCCAAACCCCCTCCCCTCCTAACCTTACATTACTGATCCCCCTCCCCCAAATTTCTCCATCTCTCTCTCTCTAAACCCTAACTTTTCTTCTTCTTCTTCACTCACACTACCCCCTCCCCCCTCCCATCTCTATTCCACTCCTCTTTCCTCCCTTAAGGTATGATTCTAACCTTCCCTTCTCTTTTCTTTTTGTATTTTGTTGTTGTTTATGATAGTTTGAGGTTGATATGGTGTTGTAATTGTAGTAGATTTTTTTTGTAGTTTCTTCTCCTTGTTTTTTCTATTTTAATTTCATTTTTGAGAATGTTTGGTGAAGGGGCTGTGTAATTAATGTTTGGAACGCTGTTTGTTGGTGGGTGATTGAATGACACAAGTGTGGAGTGTGTTGGTGTAGTTCTATTCTTGATTTGGGAGGAATTTTGATAGACTCATGAGGGCTATATGTGTTTGGATAATGCCCCACCCACAAGGTGTTTGGGAAATTGACCCAATGGAGATATAAGGAGCTATTGTGACATGGTTATGGTGAAGTCTGAGTAACCATCCATAGTCACATATTTTGCGCACTCACTAATAGGTGTTTCGTCATTTGACAGGTGCAATGAGTTCAGCTATAAAGAGACAAAACACGGGGCCCTCCACTAGTGGACCGGGAGGCTCCTCATGAGCTAGGAGCCAAGCCAGTGCACTTCAATTCGATAGCACTCGGTTTGTATCCAAAGCAGCTGAGGATAGGTACAACCAGAAAGTAGCTAAAAGTTACAACATGAGGTGCATATTGATCGTACGACTTTGGAGGTGGAATGCCCCAATATGTTTAATGAGCTGAGGCGGTGTCAACTGGACATCTTCTTCGAGGTACCGGAGGAGGTTAATGTTCAACTAGTAAGGGAGTTCTATGCGAACTTGCCAGAACATGAGAATGGGGTTGTAATGGTGCACAATACCCCGGTAAACGCATCCCTCGACACCATCTGCAGGGTATACAGGCTGCCAGTGTTTCAGGATGAATTTGATCCTTATCGTACCTTTAGTGGTACACGAGCTTTGTGGGGAACTCTTCTTGATACTATCTGCGTGTCGGATGGAGAACACCTATAGATCAAGCACAGGATCACTCTCAACTCCCACTGTCTGAATTGGGAGGCTAAGTATTAGCTCACTATTGTCAACAGTTGATTGCTGCCATCCAGCAACACGACAGATGTTAATCTACCACTGGCGTCCGCAATCCACTGTTTCATGTCCCACAGCAATTTTGATGTGGCCCGGCTCATCCATGAAGAGATGTTCATTAGATCACCTGAGCTAACCAAGGGCCACTACTTCCCTTCGCTGATCACCCGGCTGTGACGTATTGCTAGAGTCCCTGAAGACCCTCGGGTTGATGGGAGATTGCCACTAAAAGCCCCATTCCGGGCGAGAAAAATTGGAATTGGACGAGAGACGGAGGTGAATGTTGATGACTCTGATGATGATTTAGCTGATGATGATGATGATGCTGAGGTAGCTATGGTTCCCGCTCCTCCGAGAGTTGATGTGGAAGGCCCATCACAGCCACGCCGGAGCACCCGTATGACAGCTTTGGAGCAGGATATGGCTGGGTTGCGTACCTCAATCACTGATTTAGGTGCTCGTATTGATGCAGTGGCTGAGAGGCAAGTGAAGTCAGAGAAGAAATTCTTGGGTTGGTTGAGAGCGCTGGGACATGCGTGCAACGTGAACCCAGACACTGTCTCCGATCAGGAGTGAACCTTCAGGGAAGTTTCTTAACCTCACTGTTCTTTAAATTTTTAAGCCATGGGGACATGTCTTCATTTTAAGTGTGGGGTGGGGGATACTTCATTGTATGTTTGTAATTGTAACAATTGACTGTTTGATTTTGCTTGGTTTGTCTTGATTTGATTGTTTTGATGTAGAATAATAGTTCATTAGGAAAGCTAAAATAGTAAGTGACTTGTCCCGATGACGGATCTCTTTCGGCGGGGGTCTTGAGGGACTAAGTTGAAGAAAAAAATTGGAATATGGAGACTCTTCCTGATGACGGATCCTTTAGACAATTTTCTTGAAGGAAGTTAGTCTAGAGAAAAGACCAAAAAGATTTTTATTTTTTTATTTTTAGGTAGCGTAGTAACTCCCCCTTGGTTTTTCTTTGGGCCACGGTTCTTTTCCAAAGGTTTAGCTTGAACCGGGTATAGGTAGTTTTTGTTTAATTTTGTTCTTTTTAGTTTTTAAATTAGGACTAATGGGCTGCGAGCTAAATTCGAAGAAAAACCCTTAGCGTTGATACACCTGAGCGCAATAGACACTAGAATATAACACCTAGCTTTATTGGTTGAATCCTATTAGAGTGCCTTAAAATTGTTTGTTTGTATCTAACTTGAACACTAAAAAGAGAATGTCTTGATAAACCAATCCGGAGTGAGTCATGTGCCATGTGTGTGTGAGTTTTACTGTGTTCCATGTTTCATATTTGATGCCTAGAACTTTGCCTGTGTGTTTGCAAAGAAAAATAGTAGTTTCTTTCAATTTTAGAAGTGATATAGGCATTTCTTTGTTGAGCTAGACATATAAAGTAAACCCACCTGAATGCAATACATCTTAGTTAACCTCGTTGAGCCTATAAGCCTATTTCTTTGGCAACTACATTGCGAACCTTACCCAATTGTTTGAATAGCTTGTCGTTTGAACCCTTTTACCTCCCAATAAGCACTTGAATGGTAATGAAAATATGAAAAAGCAAAAGTGTGGGGTGGTGGTTTGATTTTTGAGTGGAACCATTGAGATAGAGAAAATGTGTGGAATTTTGAAGCATAAAAGAAAAGGCAACACGGAAAGAAAATATGGGTTATAAATAATTATAATGGTTGATAAGTGGTGGCTTGTACAAATTGCACCTAATGGATGGGGATGTTTTAAACAAATGAGGTGGAGTGTTTGGTTGGAACAACTATGATCTTTAAGTTTAATGTAATTGTATTAAAAGTGCTTAGGGAGGTTAGTCACTATATCTAAATATATCCTACCCGTCCCTTAGCCTACATTACAACCAAGTAAAGTCCTATTGATTTTAGACTGAAAGGGCTCAATTAGTAAAGTATTACACTACAGGCAAGCCTATGGTGCATCTTTATGGCATGTGAACGTTCTTTCTGAGAGTGAGCGAATTTTGTCTATCTTAGTTCCTACTTGTTCTAATTATTATTATATGTGGAACTACTCTCTTATGTGATGTGAGGGCATGTGATTCACAAAGGAAAGGTAAGTCTTGACTCTTGTATAGAGTAGTTTGAGTAAGTGCAAATGTTGCATGGTACAAAAGGTTTGACTCTTGAGGTAAAGGCTGTTCACTACTAGGTGTGACTTTTGTAAAATGTTCATGGTGTTAGTCGTTAAGGGAAAAGCTTAGGGAAGGAATATTGATGGAGTGTGGTGGATTGCTCGAGGACTAGCAATAATTTAAATGTGGGGTATTGATAGTAGGCTATATAGTTGATATTTATACCTTAATATGACCATTCTTCGTTGTTTTTTATAGATAAATTGCCAACAAAATGCTTTGAATAGTGTTCTTTTGTTTCGCAGGGAATATTATATGAGAGGAAGCAACATGGAGTGTTTTGGAGGCGATAATGTAAAGAAAAATGCCCACTCGAGAAGTACCCGAACACAAAGAAGCATAAATGGCCTGGGCAAGAAGGCCACCGTGACCGTGGTGAACCGCAGTAGATTAACAACGTAAGGCAGAAAGGTCAGCATTCACCGCGGTCGACCGCGGTGCACTGTTCACGCTGCTGGAAAGTTTGAGGACCAAAGTGTAAAATCGGGGAAACTTTTGTAAGACCTTATATGCTTTAGAAACTCACCCAAGATTGAAAAAAGCTGATTTTAGACTACTTTTGGAGGCAAGAACGAGAGTGAGAAGATAAACCAAACATTAGAGTTTTTCTATCTCCTTTTAATTCTTGCAATTTTACATTATGAGCAATTTAGTAGTTTTCTATTATTTTGTTACGAGTAGCTAAATACTTATCTAGGGTTGATGGAACCAATTGTTGGTTGAAGTTTTGACTTAAGTTGTTATAATCGAGCCGGATTTATGATATGATTGTTCAACTACGTTTTGTATGGTGATTAATTGAATGTGCCCTTGATTAATCCTGTCTAATTACCTTATATTGCTTGAGAAAGAATATTAGGTTAGATAGTTGTTGAACAACACCACTTTTAGGTAATTGAAGAGATTCATTACTTGAACTTAAAAGTGAGTTTAGAGATAACAAAACTTTGGTGGGATAATTTAGAGTTGCATAACTATTGTCAGCTAGAGTAGTACGAGAGAATGATCTAGTAAATTATTGTAGTTGATAGAGAGATAATTACGATAACCCATAACTCTTAATCCTCATAGAGTATTACAGCGAGATTATAGCGGAAGAGTCAAGACCTAAACTAGCAATTGGGGAAATCACTGCCCTAGACCTTTTACCATTGAATTATCTTTGTTTTAGCGTACTGTTGTTTTTCATAGTATTTGAAGTAGTTAAACAAAATCCCAATCTTAGTTGAGCAAAAATCTTGCATCTAGAGATTGATTGAGTTGATAATAACATTGTTGAAGAGTGTAATAGATAGGCTAGTTCCCTGAGGATTCGATTCCGGACTTAAAACCGGATTATATTTGCAGCGACCGCTTTGTCCTTTAAAAGGCATAGTTGGGCGTTATCAGTACTAAACTTTGTAAATCAGAATTAACTGGGTTACCTGACCCTCCATCACGAGATTCGCTAGGAGTTCCTCCACTGCCTGAGTTAACGAGTCCTGAGCGAGGATTTTCTACAGTGTTGTTGTTTGGAGTTGGTGGTACAACCATCAACTGGTTAGCAAAAGCCTGAAGAACATTGCTGACCTGTTGAGCGATTAATTTTTTCAAAGCTTTATCAATAGCCTGATCATTCTCAAACTACTCATTCATATTTGATTCAGATCTGTCAGGAGTCCCTTCTCGAGATTGTCGATGAGAGTTTCGCTGTGAGAGGACTAGATTTCCATCACCTTGTTGATTCTCCTGATGTTGCTTATTTTCTTGGTGCTATAAATTTTGTTGGTTGTTGTCGTTGACATTCGACATGATTGTTTTGACAAAAGAGTTAATTTAGAAAGTAAAAGATTATTAGATTTCCGGCAATAGAACGAATTTGTTTAACCAGAAAATAGGAATCTCAGACAAAGCGTAATTTTAGAAGAACTCGGGTTACTGATAATCAAATAAGGAAATAATTATGTAACAAGAAAAGAAAAAATGGACTGAGGAGTAGCCGAGTAAGAAATATAAAGCAATGTAAATAAGTATATTCCAATAATAATCAGTATGTCCATACAAATATTATTTCTCCCCCTTTTATAGCTATTTCTAAGTACTACGTTTATTTCCTCTCATAATAAAGCCATTATGAGCAATTAATGACATTAATGAAATGTTATAGTTGTCAATTGTAATTGTTTCGTGAAAATTCTATAACGTACCCCATCATTTATGCTCATTAATTGTAGATATTACGTATATGTACTTTTTGATGTCTTGGTTCATTCCTTCGGTGTCTCTTCAAATTATCGAGAGACCCGAGTAACCGTTCCTTCTTGTTTTCTTAAACCTTTGCCCATTCCGATTAAGACCCGCGTATCTTTGAGTACTCTTTGCTAGCTGTCACTCTTCTATTAATCCACGTATCTTGACATGTCAGCCACATAATTAATTCCAAATGTTAAGTCAATTTTCCCAATACAGTCCCAATTGGGTTTTATCAAGAAGGTTTTTAACGAGGCGACAAGGGGGACATTTCAAGTTGAAGTACGGACGAAAGAAGGCAATGGACGATCAGTTCATTGTCCAACTTCTCAACACTTCTTCAGGTTGCCCAATGAAGGGACTAGATAGACTAGGAATGGAATGCCAGCCCAGAAAATATGTAAATTTCTCCAAGTATACGAACAAAATGCAAATGCATGAAGTCCGCCCATATTTTTGCTAGAGCAATATCGCCTCAATACCCAATTGGCCCCCGGCCATGACAAAACAAAAGTGACATTCGACCTCGCTCAAATTAACTCCTATTCGACCTCGTTCGAATTAACTGTGATATTCGACCTCGCTCGAATTAACTCATATTCGACCTCGTTCGAATTAACTAAGTGATATTCGACCTCGCTCGAATTAACTCCCATTCCACCTTGTTCAAATTAACTAAGTGACATTCGACCTTGCTCAAATTAACTAAGTGACATTCGACCTCGCTCGAATTAACTCACATTCGACCTCGTTCGAATTAATTGGCATTCGACCTCGCTCGAATTAACTCACATTCGACCTCATTCGAATTAACTAAGTGACATTCGACCTCACTCGAATTAACTCACATTCAACCTCGTTCGGATTAACTAAGTGACATCCGACCTCGCTCGAATTAACTCACATTCGACTTCGCTCGAATTAACTCACATTCGACTTCGCCCGAATTAACTCATACTTGACCTCGCTCGAATTAACTCGCATTCGACCTCGTTCGAATTAACTGACATTCAGCCTCGCTCGAGTTAACTCACATTCGACCTTGTTCGAATTAACTAAGTGACATTCGACCCCGCTCTAATTAACTCACATTTGACCTCATTCGAATTAACTAAGTGACATTCGACTTCGCTCGAATTAACTCACATTCGACCTCGTTCGAATTAACTAAGAGACATTCTACTTCGCTCGAACTAACTTAGTACAGGTTACATTCGACCTAGTTTGAATTAACACCTACTCGCCCCCGGCCATGACCAAAACTAAATTCTATTTCGACCTTGTTCAACACACATAAACCAAGCTTTTACAACTAAAACAACCAAACGACAAAACAAAAAAGAGGCATATAAGCCGAACAGAAGGAAGAGAATCATATATGAATAGCGAAAATGGCATTTCATACTTAAAATATACTCCCTCCGTTCAAATTTATGTGAACCTGTTTGACTGGGCATAGAATTTAAGAAAAAATAAAGACTTTTGGAATATATGGTCCTAAACAAGTTAAAAAGGGGCCCAGAGAATTTGTGTAGTTATAAAAGCTTCTCATTAAGGGTAGCATTGTAAGTTTAAGCTAAATTGTTACCAAATTTAGAAATGGTTCATTCTTTTTGGAACAGACCAAAAAGGAAATAGGTTCACATAAACTGGAATGGAGGGAGTATGCTTTACAAAGGCTAGAACAAATGCCCACAAAATCATGTAGCAACATTTACAAGCAAAAAGAAGGAAAAAATAACTACTCACCACCTAACCCGGCAACGCCATCTCTACCCATCTCTCCACCATCATCGTCGCCATCTGGATACTCATCCCCATACCAGGCGTCCTGTTCAATCCGATCCATATCCTCCTCGCTATCACCAGCCTCTGGTGTAGCTGGATCATAACCACAAGCAATTCGAGCTGCACGCGCCTTAGTGAGTGCATCCTCGAAGTCGACCTCAGAAACATTACCTGCCATCATCAACTCTCTAAGTATATCTAGTTGGGCCTCGGCGTGAATCCACTTCTCATACAAATCTCGCAAAATATTAGGGAAAGCAGAAGTGTGAGAAGAGGATGGCTGAGACAATAATTGCACCTTCTCAGCCTCGAGAACGATGACTTGGTCACCAAGGCTCGAGACCTCTTTTTCTAGCTCCCCTATACACTCATCGAGCCACTCTTCTCTGATTTTGCCGTGTCCAAATCATTCGCCCGCTCAAATCGAAGGACACAGATTGCAACCGAGCCAACTCAGCCTTCTCCAAGTCTGTTGTCTTCTCGGTGACCACGCCACTCAAAGCATCGGCCCTTATTAAGCATTTTTCGAGCTCGGCCCGCAGAGAAACCACTTGGGCCTGAAGGTCCGCACATTGGGCCTCAACTTCTTTGCTCACCTCGAGCTCCTCTTCTTTGTCCCTCAACGCCCCTTCAAGGACATTACAGTTGCCGGTGAATCTCATCAACTCGTCATCTTTCTGCTTCAGCTCGTCCTGAATAGCTTGGAAGTTTCCACTCTCGCCAAATCACCTACAGATCTCGCGGTGCTTGTTGCAGTATTCACGGTACTTCCTCTCCATCTTCTTGAAAATGGTTTTGTGCCTTTCCTCTCGACGAGCACTCTCAATCTCCAAAATAATGGCCTAAAAAAAAGAAAAGAGAGGAAGAAAACCAAAGTCAATCAAAAACTAGAGTGTAAGGCACAGAAACTAGAAAGGTCGAAAAACTTACCCTAATGGCAAGGCTGGCTATACCCGTCGATAGGGAGGCATCGTCCAACGTCTCGAGGGTCCTGCCCTCCACATCGGAGCAAAGAGGACCTAAGGAGGTAACTACACTCTTTGTATTCACTATTAAGTCCCGGTCCATAGGAACCACGATGGTCTTCAAGGACCCATCTAACCTGACTTCAACGTGAGTAAACCCCTCGCTCAACACTCGAACCTAATCAGGATCAAGATCGAATCCCATCTTATAACCGTCCTTAGCAACCCCCTTACCTCTCTTACTGGTAGACGAGGTGGGAATATCAACTGGCCGCAAGGACGATGGCTCATCTCGCCGCACAGTACCTAGAACCTCCACAGGCAGTAGATATGGGCATTCAGTATTTCAGTTCGGTATTTAAGAATTTCGGTTCGGTATTCGGTTTGTCAATTGTGTATACCAAATACCATACCAAAATATTTCGGTACGGTTCGGTATTTCTTATTTTGGTTAGGTACGGTTTCGGTTTAAACCAAATCTTTACTATCTCCCCCACTCCATTAACTAATGTAATCCATGTTGATCATTGTGTTAACACATGACTACGTTCTTTTTAACACAGGATTACTTCATTAGGAGTCTATTAAAAGCATTACTACTGGAACTCATTTACTAAAGCCAAGTAGATTACAATGGCACATCAGTTTATATTTCAGAAGTTGTCGTAGCTTTTTCAATCTCCCATAGAAGCTATTGTTTCTGATTTCGAGGGAAATAAGAAACAAGAGATCTCATTTCCAAGTTGTGGTGGACCATTCCTTTAAGGTTCATATTAGAAAGATTTAATGTAGTGACTCTTTGGTAGCGAGAGCCACAAGTTAAGAAGTGTTGTTTGAGCGATCGACAAACAAGTACTCATTTGCTCAAGCAGCAAAAGAACAACAATAAGATGAATACAACCTTTCTTTATTACACTAAACTATTTCGGTATTTTGGTATACCGAAATATCAAAAACCCAATACCATATAGCAAATCGAATTACCTAAATATCAAAATTTTTGAACCAAAATAAACCAAAATACCGAAAAAAACCGAAACCAAAATACCAAATTAATTTGGTTCAGTTTGGAATTTGGTTTTTCAAATTTTATGCCCACCCCTAATGGATGGTCCACCAGCTCCGAAGTAGGCATCAGAAAGGGGAATGCTCTCTACGTCTTTCGCTGATGGTGGGACTTCAGACTGAAGATGTGCACCATCTTCAAACACAACGATGGCCTGCTCATGATCATTCCTGGTAGAGTTTACGGCTCGGATTGTCCCACCGCCGACGTCTACCGACCTCTTTTTACGAGGGACCAACTCCTCCTCGTTAGGTGATGACTCATTATCTATTAAATGAAGCAGGGGAGAGGTCGGAATCTCTGGTACCGAGGCCATCGTTGATCGGGCCAATCTAACCAAAATAGGAAGTTGAATGGAAATGGAGGGCCAGGCAAACATGGCAACAGTCACAGCAAAGGCCCTGTTGTAGTGTTCCTCTATCAAAACGCAAGAGCAGGGGCCCTCGGCCTCCTCGAGGATCCCCGGGCAAAAAACAAAAGAGAGAAGATTAAGTGGTCGATTCCCACAAAACAATAAGGAACAAACGACCAGAAGGCCACGACAATAAAGATTCATAACGGGTACTCACCGATCACAAAAGGCACATGCCTAAACTTCTTGAGGAAGGTCGGCTATTTGCGAATCCCCACTATATGAGGGAGGACCCAGCTAACCCAATCGTGAATGTCCTCGACCAAAGGAAAAGGTTTAACCTCAACTACACGGAGAGAAAACAATGTCAATACAATTAAAATTGAACGGAACTAACGTGTAATACAATAGGAGAGAAAAGGGAAGAGAGATGCTTACGAGCGTAGTTCCAAATCTCGGGGAACCCACTTGCATTAATCACCACGTCCTCAATTTTGACGTAGAAGTAACTCAGCCAAAACTGGCGGTTTGCCTTGTCATCCATTTCACCAATAGATATTTGCTGCCCCGGTGGCGAAGATGTAGCATTGTACCCTTGTGAAAGTTAGGGGCGAAGAGGTGCATCAAGTGGTGAATGGTCACCTCGACCCCGGCTAACTCCGCATACTTCGAGACCATTTGGATGAGTTTATAGATATATGGAGAAAGTTAGGCCGAGCAGATGCGATAGTAGCGGCAGAACTCCTCGGCTAAGGGAAGGATAGGAAAAGAATAACCGACATGGAAGAGGTACGCATAGAAAGCACAATATCCAGGGTGATGTATTTACACCACATCAGGCCCAACTGCAACTAGGTCTATATGGACGGGAATTTTGAATTTATCCCTAAATTCGGCAAGGCCCGCCTCTTTCATCAATGACTCCGAGATCTAAGGGTCGTCTTCGGGCATCTTTGAAAAATCAGATCTAGCCTTCTCCCTACGAGGGATTATTTCCTCCACCGTAGGAAAGCTATCATCATCAGCAACAATGGCAACCCCATCGTCATGGGGAGGCAGGCACACTGCCAAGGAAACAGGGTCAAGTACCCCCAATAAACTAGATGACACGTTAACCATCTTTGTTTATGAATAAAGGAGATGAAAATTCAGAAGAGTCAAAAGTAGCAAAAGCCACCAAAATCAGTGAGAATAATGATGCAGAAGTAATATCAAGAGGGCAAGGATTCTGAATAAATAATGAAGAAGAAGATATGGAAGTCCAATACTTAGATTGCAAAGAGTAAAGCAAAGGATTTTGTATCCCTATTTATAAGAACTCAGGAATCAACATCGAGAAAGCCAACCGTCGTTACCCAGCTCAGGAATCGAAGCAGTAGAGGCACGGGAAATGATGCAAAGTATTGGAAAAATGCGTAATAATGATGCATGAAGACATGACGTCATTCTGAATCGACTCGACACTAGGCTGCGACTCACGGAAGGCCATGTTACCACCTTGTCAGAAACACTACTACTAGAACTACTCGTCTAAACTTTTAAACCATAACTAATAGAGTCCGCTCATCGAGGTCGTCTGAGGTTGGCATCAATAAGCGGAAGAACTAACTGTATAGGTCAAAATCTGCCCCCTTGGGGTTTAGCGTGAAGTAGTATTATAGAAAGTAATATGGCCGAGGTCGACTAATAAATAGTGGGGCTTAAAGCCGCCCTCAATAACAGCCGAGGTCAAGTATCAAGGACAGTACTAACGGGGCTAGTTTTTGTAATAAGATATTTAAGAGAATATTCCATCGAATATTCTCTGTACTTATACTTTTAGGGTTTTTGGGGATATGTCCCATATAAATAGAAAAAGAGATAAGGGGAAAGGGCATGTAACATTTTCTGATAAGAACCCTTTTTGAGAAGAAGACTCTCTCTCTAGAAAAGATACAAATACTATATTTCTAATAAGATTCTACCATCCATTATTCCATATTTTTCCATCAAATCCGAGAATAGTTCCAATATTCTAGGATTTGTCTCACTCATCACTGTTAGAAAAAAGAATCCTCCACTTCATTCAATATTGGGTGAATCATTCTTCTTATTTACGTTAATGCCATTAGTTGTTATTTATTGCTTGATATTCTTCTATCATGACTCCTCTTGAAATATTAAATTCACACTGCATTTAATCCCCCACCAACACTAGTTTATGTTATTTGTGCTAACTAGTTATAAATCTAGGAATATTATCATTAACTAGGTTTAACCCCTCATTATACAAAATAATTAGTTTAACCGAAGATTCATACTTTTTGGTCAAACAATGTCGTTACCTTATTTTTTTCCCATCTTGCTTTTCCTTATTATTGAATAATCCTATTTTATCCTTTATCCTACTTTTTATATAATAATTATAATTCGTACTTTATTTTTTGTTTATAATATTGTAAGTTTATTCTTCATATTATTGGTGCAAGATATCATAAAACGATGACAAACACTATCCAAATACCGTATACATCAAAATGATACAATACATTACGAAAATATACATAACAATTGTCCACGCAAGCTATTACTTTTTTCATTTGTAATTCCTATTGGGGTTTAATTAATTCGACCTCCCTAACAAAGATAATTTTATTTTAAAACTCGAATCCAAAACTTATAAGATCCTTCGGTTGTATCGAGGGTCATTTTTGAGTTTTTGAAGATTCCGTCACTGGGGTTAAGAGGGTTTTCCATCTCTTTTTTTTTTTGACAAAAAGGAGATAATATATTTATAAGCTACGGAATATTATTTATTACATCATCCAGAAAACTCCATGCCTTAAGGACATTTGTATTGCCCAAGTTGGCTAGCTTACAACATACTTCAGTACTAATAGTTTTAACAAAATAAACTCATCCCGCCCTATCTGTAGTCATATTATTTGTAAGATAATGGGGCGGTCTGTCTAGGAGTTGATGTTCCTTTGCACCATTAAGAGCTTCCTTTGCCACCTTATGGGCTATTTTGTTCCCTTCCCTGAAATTATGGATGATTGACGGCTACTTCAGCTGGAGCATTAACCACATGCAAGTGTATATAATCATATCGTGAGAAGGACAATCAGAATTTAATAGTTTGATTACTTGTGTTGTGTCTGTTTCAATGATCAATGGAGTATATCCCTTCGTTAGAGCTACATTGAAACCTTCCTGTAGTGCTTCTAGCTCAGCCTGAAGAGGTGAACTTGCTGGGCTTTGATGTTGGAAGACCATTTTCCAGCTACCATTATGATTTCTGAATACACCTCCTAAAACTCCTAACTTATATTGAGTTTGTAGAGGTTTGGGTAGGGCTTGTGCCATGCAACTTTAATTGCATGAAAAAGAACAGTGGAGCTTATACTCAGTTACTAGGGCCATAGCGTGTTTAGGATTAAAGTTGTAGCTCGTATTAGAGTGATTGTTGTTATTACGGTTGAGCCAAATGCTCTATAGGACAAACGGATATAGATCTTTCCACGTGAGATAAGGGGAGGGAGTGGTGTTATTCAAATTTTTAATGTTTTGCGGCCAATGAGACAGTGTTATGATTTGGAGAGGCATTAAAACCCCTTGTGTTCTAGTAATTGAGGACTGCTTGCAGTTGGTAAAAGTATGCTCAATTGTTTCCTTATCATTTTTACACACCGGACATGTAGGATCTATGGTTATACCAATATGATCGATGTAGCATCTACTAGTAAGTTTATTATGAAGGCATTTCCACAATAAATATTTGATCATATTTGGACACCTCATTTCTCAAATCCAACTAAAGTCCCTTGAATTTTGATTGCTGGGGTTAATTAGTTTATAATAACTTTTAGAAGAAAAAATTTCATCCCCAGTTAGATCCCAAATCAAAGTGTCGCTTGAGCATGTCCTAAGGTGTAATGCTAGGATATAGTTCCTAGTTTGTTTGGGAGGATTGAAGGAGATTTTCCGTAGCTCCCAATTATTATTAACCCAAATATCTTTGATGGTAAGTTTATTGCAAGAGGGCCCTCCACAAGTTGTCTATTTGGTGACTTAGGGATCCAATTCGATTGCCAATAAGGGGCTAACTAGAATTTACTTTCCAAGTTTCCTCAATCTCAAATACTCCCGCGTTTATTACCGTGGAAGAAATCGGCGATCAATTTCCGATTAATCCTTCTCAGGTTAAATTTAGTCGATGAAACGGCAATGGGTGATACTGGTATATTCCGGTTTTACGGGCTCGGAGCAGGGGCGGATTTAGGGGGGCGCAAGGGGTATATAAGGCAAAATCTGTTTTTTACCTCTATATATTAAGTTTTGAACCCCTTACCACAATCCAAAAGTGTAGTTTAGTGGTCAAGGGGGTTCAAAATCTACATAAGTTCATGAGTTCAATTCCCTTTTGAACCCCTTCGTGGAGATCCTGCCTCCGCCACGGGCTCGGAGAGTGAGTTATTGAGCTCGCCGAGTAGTTCATTTGGAAGAATTTCCGACAAGGTTAATGTAGCTCCGGCGAGGAGGTCTCTCTTATCAGATTCAAGGTTAGTTTGTAGTCTTCAGATTTTGAAGATATTACATTGTAATTGCTGGTATTTTTTTATCTAGTAATTTGTGCAAATGCATAGGGATATACGGAGCTTTTCCTAAAATTCTCAGCAAGTCCGTCCATTTATTAAGATTTAGAAATGAGGCAAGACTTCTGCTTTATTATTACTGCTATTGGAGGATTTTTTTTTTCTTCTTCCAAATGGCTGGACTGCGGAAGTCTGGAAGGGCAAGTTCATGGGCTTAATTGCAATGATACAGAACTGCTTTTGTTGCAAGTACCTGGAACCTTTCCAATTTCAAGGCACTCTTTCATAAAAAAGATTGAAAAATTATATTTTGGAGCTCTTGCACCTGTGAACTTGTAAAAATCAATAAATCGTATCTTTACTTGTAAAAGTGAATATTCCTGAGCCATAGGTAGATCTGATCATATCAGCCAAGAGAGGAAATTGCAGAAATGCAAATAAAGTTATGGGAATACTAGCAAGTACTGCCACTGGGATGATAATCCAGGCCATTTGATGCCCAAGTACGATGAAAAAACTTGAACTAAATGCTACTAGCATCGCTGCTATAGCAACAAAGAGCGTGATGAAGCCAAGGATTAACCTTTTTGGTAAAGTACTCAGGAAGTCTTCTTCGGCATAGCGTGAAGTGAGGATGGACAAGAACATCAATATAGAGGTTACTGAAGAAAACAGTGCTAGTGCATCTGTTATAGAGAAAAGAATGAATGTTTTCTCTTTAAGAAAAATGGGGGTGCCTGTATCATCGTTGTTCCCTCCTGGCACGGTAAAGATTGCTGCAAACATTACTGTTGTAATTAGTGCAGCAACAAGCATGCAAGATGATGCAGTTTCCTTCATCCACTTCTCTCCTTCTTTGACCAATTCCTTGTGTTCTTCAGCGAACAACATTCCAGGTGTTCGACCTTTTGAGTCTCTCATCTCCTTATATGAGGCTTGAACAATTGTCTTAACTTCCTTTGGAATGATAAGAAGTAATATCTTATGAAATATAGAAAGAGAGTATACGTAATAGGGAAGCAGCATTTCACCAGATGTGGAAATTACCTTGAACCACAATAACTCCCGCTGCATCTGGAGTGCTGCACCTGAAACAATACCAAGTCGATTTGTAGGAGCCAACTTTGCTGCCAAGTGTAAAATGTTCTCATTAATTCTACTTTTATAGGACGTAATTATATCCTTGTGTGCTCCTATGTTGTAGATAAGTTTGTAGATCTTTTCTTGGCGGTGAATGACTGCAATGTGAAAGATGCTCCGGCTTTCCTCATCAACCTTCCAAATGAGATCTGGATAAGACTGAATAAGCTCAACTATGAACTTAAAATTTCCCAACTCTGCTGCTACAAACAATGGCCGCGACGGACTTCTAAGTAAGTTCCCTATTTGTGAATCATTCAACAAGAGAACTTCTTTCCATGAACATTTTACCAATTCAAGTGCTTGTAAGTGCATTAATTTTGTCTCCAGAACTTCTTTGATTCCTAGTGTTGAAAAATTGCAGATTAGGTATTTAGTTTTACAGGTACAGAGAATAATAATCTAGAACTTGGGACCACGTCATATGTGCCATACCTAATGTTTTTAGTAGATGCTGAACTACCCTTGTGATGAACGCGCTAGCTGCAATTTCACAAAATGTTTAGGATTAGTTGGTTATAGAAATGCTATTACAGAGAAAATAAATGTCTCAACTGGGACAAGTATACAACATACCCTTAGTGTTATTTTTTATCCTTGATCCGCTGGACATGTTGCTTGATCTATTCTGTAAATGAACAGAGACATCTATAGGAAGTTCCATTAATTTTTTATTTTTTTTTGGGAACAGGCAGGATGTTCCATTGGTCTAATGATATATAAATATATATCTTAATTCATTTCGATTTGGATAGAAATGGAGAACTTACATGCGTAAAGAAATCTTTGCCAGATACCAAGTCCAATTTTGTCAGAAAATGCCAAGGGCTTTCGTGCTAAAACATGAAGTATTGTGTCTCCATTTTGATCTCGTTCAATGCCTAATTCAGGCATGTGCTGAAGTATATGTAAAGCAACATCTGTTAACAGCGATGTAAGTAAATAGCTGTTTTAAGTTCCTCTGAGAGTTCAACTTTACGTTGGTTGTGCAATAACATAAATGGCCATACTAATTTATCGAAACAAGTAACTGGCCATATTAAATTTATCAAGATCTCATTTTCGAAAAGCAATTTGGAACCGGAATATGTTCTTACCAAATAGATTGGAGTTTATAGTAGCAATCAGCAGGCTGATATAGTCGTCTTTGCATAGATACTGATGATCTGTCACTGAATAAAGATACCACACCATCTCTCTGTGCCCTAGTAGAGCAGCCATGTGCAGTGGTGTGACTCCCTTGCTGCCCCTCACTATTGGCAAGAATTGATTTTTCATTACCATAACTTTTGCGATCCTTGTGAGTCCAGATGCAGCAGCAAAGCAAAGTGCAGTATTATCATATTTGTTTTGCAGTGCCAGTTCCAGTGGACTCATAAGTTTAACCAGTTCTTCAACAAACTGAACCTTGTTAGCCCCGGCTGCAATATGAAGAGCAGTCTCCCACCCTTTGGTAATCCTGGCAGATGTTGCACCAGGGTGCAGACTGAAAAATTCTCTAGCCTTCTCCCAATCACCTCCTAGTGCTGCTTGGCAAAGTGGCACATACATGGTAAGGTTTATAGGTTTAGTCCCTGCAAGTGGTATGACTTTACTCTGTTAATTAATCATGTGAAAAAAGAAAGATGAGAATCTACTCTTTCCCGCTCTCATTGGTTGTATTTTGTTTCATAGAGGAGGCTCTTTGTGAAGTTCTCTTACAGGCTTTCTTTCTTATAGATGATTATCCATGTTCATGGTTCAGTTAAGTATATCTGATTCTCCATTTCCTGAGAACTCACCATATCTGTCTGTTGTTTCAGCTGATAGATATTGGCTAAAATTGATGCTTGTTACTTTTTTTTTTTGATTTATCTAGATATGGTTTTTGTAGCTTGTTCAACATACTTTTTGTATGAGAGCAAGTGGATTAGGTGATATGTGAACTGACCCAAATGTTCGGGCCTAACCGGGTAGCATAGAGGTGTAGGATAGACTCACATAAGGGATAGGCTGGGGTCTATGTTCAACATGCCATAGGATAGGATAAATTCTATACTCTTGGAGAAGATATAACACGGTTTAACTTCTAGACACGGGAAGCGTAATCACCTAAAAGATAAGTAGATAACTATTAGTATTAATTACTTGGAAAAGGAAGCTGGTAATAACCTATTACATCAGGTTAAAGTGCACTAATAATGCAAAAAATATTTACAATGTGAATGTGTGTAAGTTAAATCCTAACATATATTCTAGAGCACGTCCATAATCTGACTTCGTGACTAACCTTTACCTTTCCGAGGTTCACCCCATTATACAAAAACAAAGCATATATAGAAACTAAAAGCATTGAGAAATATTTTTTGCTTAACTGGGCCTGAGGAAGGAAGTGGGAAGTGTCTGAGGAGCAGGAGCGATAGGCCTAGAGACAGCTTCCGTTTGAATGGGAGAAGGCAGCACTGTAGAATCAGCTTGACTAATTCCCTGATTTAATTGAATTGCAACATCATGCTGCGGAGTAAAGCTGCTTGTATTGAAGCTGCTGTTTCTCAAAGATACCCCTTCTGATGTTGGTGTAGTGCTTGGTACTGAGTTTCTCTGCGGGAAACATGTTGGAATTGAAAGTGTACGTTCCAGTTGTAGTTTTTGGATGTTTTCCATGTTAAAACTCTACATACACTTTGAGGTTTTGACGTAGAATTTTGTTGCTTATCTCTTTTGTTCTTCACTTGGAACTTGAAGTTGTTGACTTCCTCACAAATCTGTTGAGGTCTTTTAAGTCATGATGCAGCTCATGTCCACTGAAAATTTCATTGGAACTTCCTCTTTGCATGTTGTCAAAGTTAGTCAACTGAAAAGTTACAAAGAAATTTCTCATTTACATGTCACTGTTTAATGGTCCCATCCACAGGTTCTTCGAAACTTGGAGATTAACACGGAAAATACATCTTGATCTTGCCAAGTGTGGTACTTATTATTTTGGCCTATTCTGCTGCTGCACTTTTTCAAGATCGCCATATTCACTCTCAACTTTTGGATTTTTTCTTCTTTCTGTGCTTTCATACGGTTGCTATCTCCCGCGTTTAATTTACTACGTATTAGCACTATCTTTTTTTGGCTTTATGTTTGCTTTTATTTTTATTTTTCTGTTTTGCATTTTTCTTTTGGGTGAATGAGGCCTCCTTTTGCGGGGTCCATTTACCATGGAGAGATTTTGCGTTATTATGAATCCTATCAATTTTGTTGATCAAGCACATTTTGCCGACATATTATTTACTGGAATTCGGAATGAAATATATCACTCACTCGTGATTGCATTTTATGTGTCTTAGATCAGCGGAGCACGAAATTTACAAATGTAAAGAGGATTTTTGATTTTATGGTGTTATCCCTCAGGTTTGGCTTTATATGTTTATCTCCCTTATTTTGATTTTCTTGTAACCATTTTTTTCATTTATTTATTATTAATCTAAAAAAATTATAACTTAACCCTTTCTAACATTAAACTCTTTTACTTAGATAATGAGGTAGTTTAGTAAATGGAGTTGTCTCCTCTAGTAAGGGAACCAATAAAGAAAAATTAAAACTACGGACTACGTGCTATATTAAACTGGATAAGTTCGGATTAACACAAAGAGAAGTTATTTCATATTATTAATAACAAGAAACTAAATTAACTTCAAAGTTGGGAGAACAATTCAAGCGGCATGCTGTGAAAGAAAAGAACAATATTCAAGGGATACAGATGCTAGGATTTGGAGATGCATATTGCAGAAATTCCTCATCATTCTCCAACTCAAGAATTTCCTCCTTATTTCTAAGGATCCAGGCCTCAATTCCATCACTACTCCGTCCACTTTCCACAAGAATAACAATTTGGACATGTCCCAATGAACAAGTAGGATCCAAGAGAGGAGCCACCCAAATAGGTTTTCCCCATCCAAAATCAACTTCGTCAAGTCCAAAACGACACCAGCTTGTGAACATATAGTTATCTACTTTGCCAAAAGAGTTAATAGTATCTGTGGCCAAATTCACTAGATAAGTAAAAGACGCATCACCTTCCAATTCCTTCAAGTTTTCACCATTTGAAAAGGTCTCAAACACTTCTCTCACTAATCCCACAAGATGAGACAGATCAATATTATCACTCGTTATTTCTGACTCGTAGAATGTAGTTGCAAACCAAACTACATTCCCAGAAGCATTAGGCAATGGTGGGTGCAGCCTTGGCCTTAAATTCACTGCATGATTTAGCATGCAGCTGGGACTTGAGCTTCCCTTTACTGCTTTACTTGCTAACATCATATGCTTCCATATTAAAGCTGTCAATGCCTCCACACGTGTCGGCTTAGGCACAGTACTACTGGATCCACCTTTCAATTTAATGGCTGCTATTGCTTTGGAATCAAACACGAATCTTCGTTGGAGAAACTGATCTCCCTCCTTGAAAAATAAAGTTTTGAGAAATGCAGATAACTCTTGTGGCAAATGGTTCTGAGGGGGAAAGAGTAGCGATGATGATGTGAAATCAAGAGAAGCCAATGGCATGATCCTCTCTCGTGCAATGTTAGCCCAAGTGTTGAGGAATGCACTCATTGTGTTTGCATCTGAGACTAAATGAAACATACTTGCCCCGATCGCCATCCCTCCACATTCAAATCTAGTAACCTGAAAAGAAACAAAATGACATTCAACATCTATCATCAGTTTCTTGAGTTGTGAGAGATCAGGGTTCTCAAGAAAATAACTAAGACACGTCTTCGCTTGAGCCTCAACGTAAACAACTCCAGTGTCATTGCAGTCTACAAAAGTTGAACCTTCTTTCAGTTCACCAGCAAGTGGATAGAAGAGAGTTAGTGTCTCAGAAAGGGCGTTCTTGAGGTTATTTTGATTTTGTGCGGGTGTGGTGTTTTCGTAGAAGAGGATAGTTTTGATTCTTACTGGCGGTTGAACTTGGTCTAAAAAGCATAGTTTGTGGTTTTTCAGGTGTGGAGGTGTTGGTTTGGATGGCTTCACTTTTTGCTTAGAGAGGATAATGGTTTCCATTGCTAATAGAGCTAAGCAAACGATGATAGCTTACACTAGTTTTGAAAAATCGTTGATTCAAGCTGGTTTGATATGTCACTTTGGTCCATTATGATATTCTTGGAGACTTTTAAAAGATCTAATAGAGTAATATTCAAGCTAATGCAAATTAATACAAGTTGAAATGAAACATGTGATCAAAGAGGAGCTTGAGCATGATCGAGGTAAGAAATAAAACACCTCACATGTATATAACTTGCATTGGAGGAGAGTTGAGAGTATCCTTTTTATTAATTAGATTTGTTCATTTATTACTCCTAGTTTTATTACATTATTTTAATTTAATAAAAGAGGAACATGTTACTTTGTATGAGAAGAGGAACATGTTACTTTGTATGAGAAAGTGGAATGCATTCATTAACCTAAAGGCTCGTTGATTTGTGTGCAACTTTTCATTTCTAAGCGATGAGAAAGAGGATGGTTAATTTTAAATTCTATAAATGTCCTTTTTTTTTATAGCTAAACTATAAATGTCCTGGAGCTAGCGTCGAGCTCAGTGTTTAGTACTTTTATTCACTCTGATCCTGATGGGTTTTTAATGTCTTTGCCTTATGTTTTGATGATCTAACAAATGTATTGTCAAGAACCAATTAGGGAACCTGACACACTTAGTATACATTAGAAATGAACGGATTTCAGTCAGGACTCCAGCTAATGTAAACTACTGCAAGGTTAGAAAATAGAGAAACAAGACAAGGACCTGATCCCTTGTGTTTCCTTGACAGCAGTACGAAAGTCAACTGTGCACAGCTGGAAAGTGACTGCCACAGAAACAGTGCACACAGTGCAGCAGTTTTGCAGTCACTTGCCTTTTGACCAACCAAATGCTTACATCATTCAAGTGATGTCATCAAAGGTGTATTAACAAGAGCATTATAACAAAATATCATTTGAACACATGAGAATTCACTTCAAGCATTCAAGCCTTCTGCAAACAGTGAACTAAATTCTCAAGAGCCTGAAGAACAAAGTTAAACTCTACTACGGACCAGTTCCTAAATCTAGTATTTTGTTGTCCTTAGTTGAGTTGTATCTTTGTTATTGTTCTTATTGTAATTCCTAAATTACTTAGCTAGAAGCGTTACTTAGGAACCTCTTTGTAAAATCATAAACCCTTTGTGTTTGTGTCGTGACTAGAGTTAGTCAGGAGTTGAAGTCGTTGTAATAGGTATATTGCAAAGTGGCTTGTAATAGGTGTATTACAAGTTAGTGAGGGATTAAGAGTTTAATTCCTAGATTCCATAGGTTGTAATCTAAAAGTTACTTATAGTGAAGTTGAAATCCTACCAGTGTAGGTCTTGGTTTTTTATCCCCTTGAGCAGGGATTTTTCCACATAAAACTCCCTGTCTTATTTACTTACAGTTTTATTAGAACTCTCAGTGGAAACTCATAGAGGACCTGGTACTCTATAATTTGGTGGACTCATATAAACTATCAATTGGTATTAGAGCAGGTTCCTCCTATCAGGATAACACCTAGGAAGGATCTGTATGGCTGCTCCACCAAATTTTGAAGAAGGTCAATCTACGTACAGACCACCCAGGTTCAATGGGCAATACTATGGGTGGTGGAAGATAAGAATGCATGATTTTATCATGACCGAAGATTCTGAGTTGTGGGATGTCATATGTGATGGTCCTTACATCCCAACAAAGGTAGTTGGAGACCTTCAATTGACCACGCCAACGACCAGAAAAGAATATACGGATGCAGACAAGAAAGTTGTGGAGAAAAATTTTCGTACCAAGAAAATTTTGGTCTGTGGAATAGGACCTGATGAATACAATAGAATCTCTGCTTTTGAAACCGCTAAAGAGATATGGGAAGTTTTGCAAACAGCACATACGTGAACCACTTAAATAAAGCAATCTAAGATCGATATGCTCACTACCGAGTATGAACTCTTTAGGATGAAAGACGATGAATCTATTCAAGATATGCACACAAGATTCACCTCCATCATAAATGAGTTGCACTCACTTGGTGAAATCATTCCTAGGAACAAGCTAGTGAGGAAAATTCTCAATATCCTGTCCAGTTCTTGGGAAAGCAAGGTGAATGCTATTACTGAAGCAAAGGACCTGCAGGAGCTGACCATAGACGAGTTGGTTGAAAATCTGAAGACCTACGAGATGAAGAGGAAGATAGACAGTAAAATAAGAGACCCAAAGAAAGAAAAGAACCTGATACTCAAAGCTGAAAGCAATGATTCGAGTGAGGAGGACAGTAATATGGTTTACTTAACCAAAAGGTTTTAGAAGATGGTCAGAAGAAATGGAGGAATACTGAAAAGGGGCAACTCCAGCAAACCAAAGAACTATGATCTCTGCCACAAGTGTGGAAAGCCAGGGCACTTCATCAAAGATTGTCCTCTCCTGAAGTAAGAACACTCTAAGTACAACCCTGAGAAAGTGACCAAGAGGAACCCGATTCTTGATGAGCACTTCAAAAGGAAGAGATCTGCTGACAATATGGTAAAATAGGCTCTTGCAACATGGGGAGACTCCTCTAGTGAGACTGAAGATAAAACTGATGCAGGTGACAACTCCATGATGGTAGTTGAAAGTGAGGCAAATGAATATGATTCAATATTTACTTTGATGGCCCAATCAGACGATAATGAAGACGATGACAACAGTGAGGTAAATTTTAGGGATGTTTAGAGAAATTTGAAATCCTACTCTCCTAAGAAACTCATGTCTCTAGCTAGTGTACTGATTGATGCCTATCATAGTCTTGTGGAAGATAAGGATGCCTTGACCTTAGAGCTAGGAGCAGTTGAACAAACTAGAGATGATCTGGTAGTGTTTTAGTTGATCTGAAGGAAACCATTTGTGAGTTGGAGAGAGAAAAGTCTATTTTAACTGAAAAATTGCTAACATAGAACATGAAAGAGATGACTTAGTGGTGGTAGTTGTTGACCATAAGGAAACCATTGAGAACTTTAGTAAAGAAAAAGAGGCCCTAGTAAAGAGAGTGACTGAGATTGAGGAAGAAAGAGATGATCTCTTGGTAGTAATTGCAGACCTGAGGGAAACAATACAAGGACTAGGTACTGAGTGTAAACCTGGAAATTCTGGAAAAGGAAAAGAGGTAGCCAATGAGGCACACATTAGGCTTGAAAACGAGTTGAAAGCTATGAGAACTAGCCTGTGTGTTGAACCTGAGAAAAACAAACATCTCCAAACTGAACTGAAAAGAGTAAAAAATGATCGTGAAAAGTCCCTAAAATGGACCTAGTCCTCAAAAGTTATCACTGCCATGTATGTTAATAATGGTGGAAACAGGCAGGGAGTAGGGTTCCAAAGGGAGAAAATTCCTTACAACTCCCATAGCAAGTATATTAATGTACCAGACAACTGGTTGTGTACCCACTGTGGGAACAATTGGCATTTCAAGAAAAACTGCCAAGCTAGGATCCGGTCCATTCAGAAAAACCAAGTGTTTACTGAAAATGTAACTACTAAAAAGGGACCAGGTGCCACCCACAAAAAATGCATATTACCTACATGGACCAAGAGAGCTCTTATTCATCTTCTTGCCGACTACAAGGGACTCAAACTTGTTTGGGTTCCTAAAACTAACTCTTAAATTCCTTGTGTAGGAAACAGTGAAAGGAAGTACTCAGCAATGATTCATGGATAGTGGATGTTCAAAGCACATGACTGGGAACACCATGGACTTCCTTTCACTAAAAGCCCTGCAAGGAGGGGGTGTATCCTTTGGCAATGGGAAAAAGGGGTACATTCTTGGAGTTGGAAAAGTCGGGAAATTACTCACTCACTCTATTGAGAATGTGTACTATGTCAATGGTCTTAAGTACAGTCTCTTAAGTGTCTCTCAGATCTGTGATAAAGGTAACAAGGTAGAGTTCTTGTCCAAAATATGTACAGTTACTAATCTGGTAACTGGTGAAGTGGTACTTACGGCCAAAAGATACAAGAATATTTATGTTGATGATTTCGAGTCCATACAAAGTGGTGATCTGAGTTGTCTGAAAGTTGTTAATGATGATGCTAAACTCTAGCATAGAAAATTAGGGCACACAAGCTTCTCTCTTCTGAATAAACTAATTCAGAAGGACTTGGTCCGTGGTCTGCCCATGTCAAAGTTCAAGGTACAGAAAGTGTGTGATGCCTGTGATAGAGGAAAGCATGTGAAGTCCTCTTTTAAGTCTAAAAAGGATGTCAGCACCTCAAAGCCACTCGATCTTCTGCATATGGATCTGTGTGGCCCTATGAGAGTGCAAAAAGTGAGGAAAAAGATACATTTTTATGATAGTGGATGACTACTCTAGATTCACATGGACTCTTTTTCTTAGAACAAAAGATGAAACCTTTGAGGTATTTGTGGCATTTGTGAAGAAAATCGGGGTGAAAGATGGAGTCTAGAGTCGCATGTATTAGATCAGATCATGGAATAGAATTTGACAAAGCCAAATTTGATGAATTCTGCAATGAAAATAGGATTACTCACAACTTCTCAGCTCCAAGAACTCCTCAGCAAAATGGAGTTGTGGAAAGGAAGAATAGAACCTTGAAGAAACAACAAGAATAATGCTGATCGACAGTGGGATTGCAAAGAACTTCTGGGATGAAGCTATCAATACTGCCTGCTACTTGGTGAACAGGTGCATGATCAGATCTCTCCTGAAAAAAACCCCCTATGAGTTGCTGAATGGAAGGAAACCCAAGCTGACTCACCTAAGAACATTTGGATGCAAATATTATGTTCTCAACAATGGAAAGGATCAGCTTGGTAAATTTGATGCCAAGAGTGATGACGAAATCTTTCTGGGGTATTCTTCTCAAAGCAAAGCTTATAGGATATACAACAAGCGGACTCAATGCGTTGAGGAAAGTGTTCATGTTATCTTCGATGAGTCCTATCCCTCATGTGAGAAAAGTGCCAAAGATGATCAAGATGGAGAGCCCTTACTGGTTCCTGGTGAAGTCATTGACATGACAAATGGAAAGGCAGATATAATGAGCCAAGTGAAATAGCCAAGTGGAGACAATGCTGCCTCTTTCTCAAGGGAACCAGGTACCTCAATTACAACCACTGAAGCTGAAGAAAGAGTGGTTGATGCACTGGAGGGTACTCTACAAGTACTT
Organism: Nicotiana sylvestris; assembly: GCF_000393655.2. Taxonomy (NCBI): domain Eukaryota; kingdom Viridiplantae; phylum Streptophyta; class Magnoliopsida; order Solanales; family Solanaceae; genus Nicotiana; species Nicotiana sylvestris. Next base: position 65,246,876 of record NC_091058.1, read on the forward strand.
GAGAGAAGAACATGGGAACCCGTCAGATATACCTAGCTCCTCTCTAAATGAACCTCAAATGCCCAAATGGAAACACAAAAGCTCCCATCCTCTTGACAATATAATCACCCATCTAGATTTTGGAGTGCAAACCAGATCAAAAGCCAGAAATTCTCTTGCCATCTCAGCCTTTCTTTCCCAAATAGAACCCAAAAATATCAAGGAAGCCTTGAAAGATGCAGATTGGATTACAACCATGCAAGATGAGCTGCATCAGTTCGAAAGGAACAATGTATGGCACCTGGTATCTAGACCCTCAAATCGAACCATTATAGGAACCATGTGGGTATTCAGGAATAAACTTGAGGAAAATGGAAACACTACAAGGAATAAGGCTAAGCTAGTGATTCAATGTTAAAATCAGGAGGAAGGGATTGATTATGATGAGACGTTTGCTCCGGTTGCTTGCATGGAAGCTATTAGAATCTTAATCGCTTTTGCATCTCATATGGAATTCACTTTGTTCCAAATGAATGTCAAAAGTGCATTTCTAAATGGACTTCTTAAGGAAGAAGTCTATGTAAAGCAACCTCCAGGGTTTGAATGTCATGAACACCCTGAATATCTGTTTAAATTGGACAAAGCATTGTATGGGTTGAAGCAGGCTCCTCGAGCTTGGTATGAAATGCTGTTAAAGTTCCTCTTAGAAAATGGTTTTACAAGAGGAAAAATCGACAACACCTTGTGTCGTGCCCCCTTTTTCCCTCCGCGGAGAGAGGTTCAGGTTTCGACATTCCATGAGGTTTGATAACTCATTATCTTTTGGAAATTGGGTATTTGAAGAGTCTCCACCTAACGAGTTATGGTGCGTTAGGGCACCTAGAGTGATTAACTCTTGGATTGGTTTGCATTACCAGAGATTTAGGGTAAGAGCTCGAAATAACCTCCAGGGAAAGGTGTTAGGCACCCCTCTTGGTCCACAACTATGGGTCCTGGCCGAACTTATATTCACAAATTAGTCCATATAAATAAACATTTGAATCAAATAGATTGCAAGTAAAGCACGTTGGGTAACTCAAGTAATAAGATAAAGATTTTTTGAACAAGTTGTAAAACAAAGGTTTTAAATAGAAAAGGAAATTTTGGTAAAGCATGAGTCCTAGGTTGGTTAACCTATAGGATCATCTCACACAATGTCCGGCAAACACTTCCTCGATGAGGGGCTACATGTGACATTAGCGCATAGTCATCATATCACATATCTACCCGTCCCATCCCCTTAGTGGTCATTGAAAGCGAGTGTTTGGTCAGCGATCTCTATTGCGTGCTGTTACCCGTCCCTTCTAAATGGTCCTGGAGGGATTTAGGACCTCTACCTATAGGTGGTTCTAGACAGACCCCTAAGGTTTTAAAGGTAAAAATTCTAAGGCGACAGACAAAACAATTATGACTTTTAGCACATAAGATAAAAGGGAGCAATTAGAGGCTCAAATTTTCCTCCTCAAACAAGGAACATAAATAGCACGACTCAAGCACAATTAAGGGATTTTATTAAACAGTATCCTAAGGTAGGATGTCTAGGTGAATACGCAAAAGACAAGTAATTTTTTTTTATAAACTGAGGAGTTATGATCCTAGTAGTTGCCTATTGGTTTTTTTAAATTCTGTTAGGATCAGAAAAATATTAAGTCACAGAAAACAGTTTCAGAATTGCAAGTTTTGAAGAAACGCCCTACAGGCTTGTCTACGCGGAACACTGATAACTACGTCTTATAGTGAAACAAAAAGAGTTTTAAAATGGACCTTTTAATCCCCATAGGCATGCTATCTAATGGTAAATTGAGGCAGTTTTGAAAGAACTTGTTTCATAAAATATCATCCGCTTAATTAAACCAAGAAGTGAACTAAAACGTGGACTAAGTTGTTTTATTTAGACTAGCTTAGATTGACAGGCAGAATTTTTAGTATGGTTCCCTATAGGCATGATATCTAACTTTAATACTGATTTTAAGGACTGGCAGGCATGATGACACATGGAAACATACATAAACACATGTCATAACAAAATCTGGGTTAAATTATATCCTATAGGCATGGGATCTACTTGTTAGGATGATTTTAAGACTTGTAAACATGATTTTCATTACGGAATTATTTGAAACCTATAGGCATGATTTCTATCACGACGAGATAAACATGACAAGATGTAAAGTCCTATAAGCATGATTTCTACTTGGTAAGGAAATTAGATTAAAATGTAAAGTCATATAAGCATGATTTCTACCCGTATTACCCCATAAACGTGTAGCTACCCATCCCTTTCACTAATTACCCCAATATTGGTTTACAAGTTATTACAGACCATATGAATGAATTATATAAGTAAATAAAAAAATAAGAAGCTATTCTATAGGGAGCCTTCAATTAGGTCCAGATTTCCAAAGCCTCCAGTAGCCTCAAATGCCTCAATTCCATATACAATGTCATAGTTTAGGTGCATCAAAGTTCTCTAAGGATCTCAAGGATCCCGGATAGTGCTCACACCTAGATTGGTAACCAAAATTGAATAAGTGCAGTGTGGAAGGGCCAGCTTCAGTATGCCAGAGTTCAGAGGGTTCTCAAGAGGATCTCAAGGCAGTACACATAGTGGAGGGGGCAGAACTTATTGACTTAGGAGTAGAGTGAAAGTGCTTGACACAAGTTGAAAGGTTTTAATGGATAAAACTGTATTAAAAGGAAGTTTGTTTGAAAATAATTTAGTAAAACAACAGAGACAGTTTTAAAATAGATTGGAGTAGTGAACAAAAGTCCAAACACAACACCTTTAAGACAGGTTCATACACAGTCAGGAGTTACGGAACCAAAGCAAGTTCAGTAGTCACAAACAGGGGTCAGGGGATTTGGGGATACATGGAGCATATGATGGTAAGCGCATAACAGGTAGAGATAATTGGTATAGACATGCTCAGAAACAACACAGAGGGGTAATACACTGATCCTAAAGAAGGGAAGCACATAACATTAGGGGTGGGCATATTTCGGTGGGAACCGAATAAACCGACCGAACTGAATTTTTTTTATTTGGTTTCGGTTATTCGGTTTGTTCGGTCGGTTTTGGCTTAAAATTTTAAAATTTTGGTTTTTCGGTTCGATTTTCGGTTATTAAGTTTTTTAGTTGGGTTAACCGAAAAACCGAATTATTAACGTATATGTTCTTTAAGTTATATATAGGCTAAGCTCATAGGTAATAAATTAATACTATTAGGTCCAATCTATCAAAAATTTAACCCAATTAAGTAAGTCCATCGACTTTCCAATCTTAAAGACTTTCAGTCTATTAAAACTTCCATAGCATATATGATAGATACCAGGAGAATTTCACACAGAGTTGTAATTTACACTATATTTGAATTTTACGATCCATAATAGTGTGCAAAGTTTAGTCTATTTTTTTCTATAAACACAATATTTCCAACAATTTCGAAGTTTTGGGAAAAATCAACTAATTCGCCGGTCGTATTATTACATTGAAGGAATCCAATATGATAATGTTCAAACTGAAAACCGAACCGAAATAAACAAACCGAAATTAGAAAAATCGAATTGAACTGAACTTATTTCAGTTCGGTTTCGGTTACTAATTTTACAAAACCAAATAACCGAACTGAATTTCTTCAAATTGAACCGAACCGGTCGAATGCCCACCCCTACATAACATGCTAATAATGTAAACATATCAACTCCAATTTTCACAGCAAAATCATAAATAGAAGCAAACTAGAAACATGATGAACTGAAGCAATAAAAGAATCATGTTGTGGTTGGAACTTTGAATTGAAACTAGAACATACCACTAAAGAAGACAATAAGCAAAGTGAAAGAGCAGGAGAACACAATGGTTAGACTTGGCTTGCAGCCGGCTAACTTAGAGTACTAGCAAGTAGCACAAAAAGAGAGCGGGAAGTTTTAAGTGTGAGAGAGAGTTTTTGAACCAAGAGTATTCGTGTCCTTGTGCTAATAAGAGAGTGAGTATATATAGTTTGAAAGCAGGTAGCAAATAAGGTAAAAATCAAAGTTCATCAGTAATTATGGAACTCAAAATCAATTAGAGCAAAATCAAGGTAAGTACTCCCTTTAATTGAGGAGTCAACTTCAAACGGTAATAAACATGTGGCAAATAAGGAAGGAAATCGTATAAAGCTGAGCATAACAACGAAGGAAATATTTTCTGCATAGTACAAGTACACAACATGTAATAGAGGCTAGGTTCAGCATATTTCAATCAAGGAAAAAACCTTAACAAATCAATTAATAGCATAATTGATCGCAGAATAAGGTCAGAAAATATTTTGCAAGGTTAAAAATCAGTAGAGATATCATGCGAAATCAGTGAAAGATTAATCACAAAGACTCAAAGATTCAAAATAGAAAATAGCACTGATTTAGCACAACTTTATAAGAACAAGCACATAGTAAGCAAAACCCAGAATTCTAAGAGGTCGAGCAGGACAAAATCGTATATAAATTGGGGATTCATGTAGGGCATAGTCTGAATTAGTAGAATAGGCATGATACATGTATGAGAAGTGAAGAATCAGAAATATTGGTAAACAAAAGGGTAAAATCACACAATAGGCAGGGATAGCCATAATTAGGAATCTTAACAAGCAATCATAGGGTAAAATCATAGAATCACAGAAACATATAGATTAAGTGGACAAGTTATCAAAACAAAACTCAGAAACCTAAGATTAGAACTAAGAAATTAGGGTTTTCAACATAGGCAAGTTGAAAAAGTAGTAAAATCAGAGAATCAGTCGAAATATGCAAGAGATAAAAGTTTAAACATAAAGATTCAATTTAAACAAAGTTTTAGAAAAAGTTCTGAAAACCCTAATTTGAGAAGAAGGTGAAAACACTTTGAAATCGATGATTCTTGTAAAGAGTTGCAAGGATATTGTAAACATAAAAGAAACAGAATCAAATCGTTTAAAAATCATACAGATCTAGGAGATGTAAGCAAAAATTAGGGTTTCAGAAGAAACCCAAGTAGAGATGAAAGAACCTGTTTAGAAACCCAAAGATCGTGACAAATATAGTGTGATTTTGCTCGAAATCACACCGGAGTAGCCAAGAAAAGCCAAATATCAAACCCTAGATATAAGTCGGCATGACTCGGGGCCCTTAAAGGTCTCAGAGAAGGTGAGCATGGCAATATAGGAGCCATTGGAGGCTTAGGAGTTGAAAGGAGATCACCGGAGAAGACCGGAGAAGGAAGTCGGCGGTTGGATGAGCTAGGGTTAGGTTGGGGGGGGGGTTGAGAGAGGAAAGGAGATGAGAGAATACAGAGGCGGCGGTCTCTGAGTTATGAGCTAGGGTTAGGGGTCGTTTGTGATAAAAAAGGAAGGAATGGATAAGGGCCGTTGATCTTTTAGATCAACGGCCAGGATTTGGCAGGTCTTGGGTCAGGTAGGCGGGTTTAGGGTCTGGCTCGGGTAGTTTGGGTTAGAAATTGGGCTGGGGTTGGGTTTAATCTAGGCTACAATTGAAATGTAAGTCTGGCTATATTTTAAGTAGCCAATTTTCCCTATATCATTTATAATAAATAATAATTTCTAGAAAATAGTTTTGTGTACTAAAATAATTTAAAATAGATACTTAACATTTTAAAAATATAGGAGATTAATTTTACGCATATAAATATAATTATACATTAATGGGGATAATATTGCAATTATATGCAATTTAGCTTTAAAAATACAAAAATGCAATTATAAAAATTGCATAATAATATTTTAACCATACTTTGGCATAAATATAGAAATTAAATGACTAAATTACCACAACAACAATTTGGGAGATAATTAGTGGGGATTTTATGAATAAAAGGGGAGGAAATAAATCAGTTTAAATCCTTAAAATTATGGAAAAAATTATAAAAACCTTGTGCATGCTTATATATGCATATATATGCTATTTGAAGGTATTTATGCATATATACAAAATTGGATATCAACACCTTGTTCCTAAAGAAACAGGGAAGGAACCTGCTCATTGTTCAGGTCTATGTTGATGATATCATTTTTGGGGCAACAACTGATTCTCTGTGTGAAGAATTTGCAAAACTCATGGGAAGTGAGTTTGAAATGAGCATGATAGGGGAGCTGAATTTCTTCTTGGGTCTTCAAGTGAAGCAGTCCATGAAGGGTACATTCATTTATCAGCAGAAATACATCAAGGAGCTCTTGAAGAGATTTGATATGGAAGCATCAAAAGTGATAGACATTCACATTGCTACGGCTACTCGACTGGACATGGATGAAAATGGATCTCCTGTGAATCAAACAATGTATAGAGGCATTGTACGTGGCAAAATCAGAGGACTTGATTTCTCACTGTCAAGTCATTTCGGAAGAACGCCTCGAGACCCCGAGGATGGGAAGCCACGACCGAGTTCCCGACCTCGAGGATCGTCGAGGCCCGACTTAGAGAAGACGGAGATCGAAGCCAGGACAGAAGGGGAAGCTCCCAAGGCACACGGCTAAGTCTGACAAGGTCGGCCTATCCGGAGCCTATGCTGAGGCATCGCGTCAAGCCATCCCATCTCCATACTTTGTAATTAATCTCCACGTACTTGTAGCCGAGTTCCCCTCCTATACAAAGGGGACTCACCCTACCTTGTAAAGGACTGATGTTGCTCCATTTCTCTACAAATGCAATAATCTCTCTCTCTCTTTCTCTCTTTTCTAACTTGTTCGTTCTCACTGGCCCGAGGTTACCTTGATATCCATCGTTTCCTTACTTGTTCTTCAGCGTATAACTCAGTATTGGCCATAAAGAGCCTTGTTTAATTATATCTTCAACTGTTATCCCATCCTTGACTATCCCCGATAACTCGAATTCGACCCTAATGTTGACCCTGAGGTCCCCCATCGACCAGACCTACACCCGGGCAGCAGTCCCTCCGGTTCGATTACTACCTTGTTTTAGCTTGTATTTAATCTTCAAACTTCATATTATCAGCATCAACTGCTCTAACAGCTAGCTCGGGAATAGATCACGTATTTTTAGAATCCCATTTACAAATTTGATTGTTGTTACCATTTTCACGGTAAACAGTTTGGCGCCCACCGTGGGGCTAAAAATAATAGTGATTATTTTCTTGCTAATTTCATAGCACAAATGCACATTATATTTCTCACTTTTTGTTGTCCAAAGATTTCTTGATTTCAGGTCAAAATGTCTGGCTCGGTAAACGAAGTCGAGAGCGACTACCCCGAAAATCATGGTGGAAACTGTGAGGTTGTTCCAGTGGTTGGCACGATGTCGCGGAACCCCGATAACGCATCTGGGCTAATTCTAGCGGACGTAGGTTCACGAGGCGCGCAGCAGGTTGACGAGGCCTCGTACACCGATGGGAGCATTCGGCATATTGAACAACAGGAAGCTCAAAAACCCCTGGCCCGGGAAGAACAGGAAGTTAACCTTCATGTTATTTTTGAAATGTTGTAGGCACAGCAGTTGGCTATTGCTCAGCTGCAGAGCCATCCGAAGACTCCCAGCACAGTAGCACAGGAAACAGCTTCCTGCACCAAACGTGTACCCGAAAGGTTAAGCAACAACGGATAGATAACAGACCCCACCGTAGCGAAGATGCTTGGGGATCTCTCCAAAAGGATCGAGTCAGGTTCGTGGAGGTTCATGCAATAGTTCTCCCCCGGGGAAGCGGTCCCAGAACCCGCTTCACGAAAGTCCAGAACATCGGAACTCCCTAGGTGCAACAGGGCCTCGGATCCCGACAAGTTCATCATCGCTTACACATGCACGGGAAAAGGCAGCGACCTTCAAAATGATGAGTTCGAGTCCGTACCATCGAAGCATTTCGGGGAAACACTCTCGAAAGTAACCATGATGTGGCACTGCAGCCTAGTGCCTGACCTTACAAACTCGCTTACCATATCAGCAGATCCCTCCGGGGGAGCACACACCGATACCATCAAAGAAGTAACGGAAGAGCCCGACACACCTGGGGCCAAACAAAGAGAGAGTGAAACACCACAGGAAGTTGCGTCTCATTCCCTAATAGAACGAATGAGGTCGCTCCCGGTTTCGGAAGAATGGATAACCTAGGCCTTTGCCCGAACTTTAAACGAAGCACGCCCGATGACTCCAGGTCTTTTCAAACGACGCTTAGTCAGATATCCAGCCAAGACCTAGCCGAATGCTCGTACCCAGCACTGACCACGAATCAGTCCATGGACAACCGTCCGGGAGCCTCTATGGGCCCGGTATACCCAATCAGGCTCCCAGCAAAAAAACTAATGCTATACAGATAGAGGTACCAACCATGCGCCGCGAATGGGATGGATGCCACAAAATGCAACCTACCTCGCAACGGTAGGAAAATAGCTCAAGGGCAACATCTTTGAGGAACCTTCAGTGGAACTAGATATGACGAGGCACGACTGGCAGAGGAACCCCGCCCAGCGGAGCACGATTTCAGCATTACCATGCCAAACATCGTGATCACCATAAGTGAAACCAGGGCCACTGAACGACTCAAGCCTATTCGACCAAGACTCCTTCAAAGGAACCACGACTCGACGGGGGAACCATAGGGTGCGAGCGGCCACGGGCTCAAAAATGGCCACCAGATCAGAAAGACGACATCCATGCTACTCAATAAAAATCACTACCGAGTGCCATCGAGCGGTCAGGCTCGAGTCCAGCCCCAAAGAAGGAAGGCAACCGGGAAAAATGAAGCAAACGAGCCACGATGTATTACCACGATAGTGAAGGAGCGACGACAACCTCCGTGGACTCATAAAATGGAAAGTGAAAATGTTCGCCGTCAGGAAAAGACGGGTACAGGGAAGTATTCCTGAGGACACCCTTACATCCAGGGAAAAGGACATCGAGACTTCGCCTTTGCATCACCTGACATGTTGGTAACCCTCTCCCTAATTTGATCTATTTCAAATAAAACACGTGTTCATGAATTCAGGTGGTTCGATCACGTACAACAACGATGTTAGACCAAAGTCAATAAGGCGGTCCGGGCTAACGGACCAAATCACTCCCGTATCCCGAATCCCTGGCAAATTCCAAATGACGAATCGCCACAAAGATCATTCTCTTGATATAGCCCGTCTAAGCTCGGGCCAGGATGTTGAGCTCTGTACCATCGGAGGAGGCGCAAAGCATGGATGTCTTATTCAGACAACCGCTGGCATACCATCCGGAGACAGCGTCGGCCCCATTTCGCCAAAAGCATGAAACCCCTCGCAAAGGGCAGAGCTAAAATAAGTTGACAGAAAGCAATACGCAACGAGAGGAAATTCTTCACCATATGGCGCATCACCGGCATCAATGCCCCCACCCTTGGAAGGATAAAAGGGTAAGCAAACCACATCTTCGGCCAAACCTGATACGACACAATAGATGGTTGTTTCGGGGCTCACATCTCGAAAGGGTAAAAACGTACCGAATCTCAAAATGTCGCCTACACATCCCGCAGTGTGGAAGAACTACTTTATTCCCTTGTTATTTTTTTACTAACCTGTATGTAGATAGTTGGCCAGTATATTCGGAGGTTCTAACTCTACCCAGAGATCCATAGGCCTTGAAAAAGGGTCTGTCGCGCTCTTTCCCCTCAATCGGGCTTTCGCCTCGAAGAGGGCATCATTAGCAAGATTATTAGCGGAGCAACGTATCCCCTAGAGGAGGATCCGATAAGGTCGCAAGTCTTCTTCTACAGTCCAACAACAAGCGATGATTTTCCTCTAAGGGCACCGTCCCCTCGGGAGGATCGGGAAACGACAGACTATGACCCAATCGGGAATTATGTACTAGATCAAATGGTCCGAGGAGCCGACGCCCGCGCGGGCTGAGCTCACGACAATGAAACAATGTATGATTACACCAAGCAATAAAAGGACATCTTTTCAGCATCTTATTCTCCAAACAAGGGAATCTCGAGTATATTCCCGGCGGGGACCACTCCACCAAATGCATCCCGAAATACTAGGAGACTTAACGTCAATAATTTGGCACTCGCACGACCCCAGGGTCGGAACTCCAGGCTCGTAAAGTCCCTACAAGGCAACTCCAAGCTCACGAAAAACCCTCTTTATGCTTAAACAAAGTCGATGACTCGGAGACTGTCATTCATCGCCAATCGCCATGCGCTGGAAAACCCGAAACTATATGACCCCTATCGGGCAGACTCGGCGTAACCAAATCTATTCTACATTGCAAAAACTGTAAGACCTCAACAGGCATGACAAACTGTAAGACCTCAATAGGCATGACAAACTGTAAGACCTCAACAGGCATGAAAATACCGAAGTTTAGGCTATACGTCGCATTTATAAGAATCCCGAAAAGGCATACCCTCGTGTAGACACCTGAACTATCACTCGGGATCAAAATGGCTCCGGCCAAAAACATATGACTACGGTCAAAACGGCTGATATAGCCAAACTAACGCGACTCGGGGACACCAAACCATCGCTAAACAAAAATCGCAAGCCACTACTTCGAATATACTTTAGAAAGAACCGGTTAAAATAGGCTTCCCTCAACAGGCAAAAACGAGCTTCGGCCATGTCGGCTCCAAATCACAAATTCTTCAACCTACTCAGCCTATGAGCTATGAACCTTCTGAGGTGCTCGAAATATCGCCGATAACGACTTGAAATCGAGGTTTTTCTAGAAACGACGACGGGTCAGGCAAAACTATTTCAAAAGACCTTAACAAGCGGAAAACAAAGCATACAAAAAAGCCCACAGGAAAAAACAACGTAAGAGCCATTGTCGCCAGCTAAGCAAGCCTTCGGGCCACATATTAAAAGGTCTCTACGACAAAACAGCGTAAGAGCCATTGTCGCAAGCTAAAAAATGGACAACTTGAGGATTAAAATGAGCTTGAATAGTAACCCTATTCGGAGATCGGATCCAAAATAGTTAACTATGCAAGCCTCGGGGCCACATTTTGAAAGGCCTCAACGACCAAAATAGCGTAAGAGGCACTATTGCCGGTCTGAAAATACTTAAGGGTCAATTAAAGCTCGAATCACAATGTGACTCGGAGACTGGACCCAAAATAGTTAAACTGAAAACATGTCTAAGGGCACGACATAAATGCCACTATCGCCAGCCGAGTGAGCCTCCGGGCCGTCCACCTGTAAGGTCACTTCGACCCGAAGCACAAAGGGCCATCGTCGTCTGCCCATGCAGGAAGGATAAAACTTGAGGGTCAATTGAAGCTTGAATCGCAACATGACTCAGAGACTGGACCCGAAATGGTTAAACTACAATATGCCTAAGGGCACGACATAAATGGCGCTATCGCCAACCGAGTGAGCCTCCGGGCCACCCACCTGTAAGGTCACTTCGACCCAAATCACAAAAGGCCATTGTCGTCCGCCCATGCAGGCAGGAAAGAACTTGAGGGTCAATTGAAGCTCGAATCGCAATGCGACTCGGAGACTGAACCCAAAATAGTCAAAACGGCAAATGCCCAAGGGCAAGAAATGGAAATAGTTACTACCTGCCCACGGAGGCATAGATGATTTAAGGGCAAGAAAGCTCGAGTCAGGGCCTGACTCGGAGACTATGCCTAAACAGCGGGGAAAAGCACGGAAGCCCCAATGCCTATTCACATCAAGTATCGCACATAAGAGCCTCCGGGCCTGCCCGATCAGTTCTGGACCTACGAGGATCCCGCCAAGCACCAAAACTAGCCCACCTGGTCGAAAGAAATAACAAAAAGAGAGGTAGATGAAATAAAGCTTCAAATGTCCTCTTATCTTACATACGCAAAAAAGGCGCACTCTATATCTACAGATATGCTCTACATATATCAAATACATAGCGGAAAAATGGCGAAATCTACACTCTACTCCAAAGGGCTACAGCTTGTCAGGTTCGCTCTTCACGCCGTCAGCAAGAAATGACCGCGCATCACGCTCTTCTGCCCTTGCTCGAGCCAATTCCTCCGAGAGAACGAATCCTCTCACACCGATCTCCTCGAGTACCTCTCTTCGGGATCTATAACGAACATATTCTTTGACCCTCTTCTCCTGGTTGAGGGCTCGCTTTAGTTCGGCTTGAGCATCCTCAACGTCTTTCATACAAATCGCCATCTCCTGATCAGCCTTGGTTAGGCATAGTGCCGCTTTAGCCTGGGCATCAATTATCTCAGCCCTGATCTACGAGAGATCAGATTCAAGTTTCCCGATCATGTCCGCTTGAACTTTGGCATTGTCACGAGCCAAGCGGAGTTGGGCTTTGAAGGCAGGGACCTTGGCCGAGGCGCCTGTCTCCTCTAAAGCTTGAGCTTGCACCTGAGCCCTTAGCTCACCACAAGCAGCTCTGACGCGGTCGATGTCGCCCTTGAGGTTCTCCAAAGCCTCCGTCTTTTTCTACAGCTAATACAACAAAAAGGGGGTTAACCTTAAGGGCCAAAGAGAGCAAAGCGCAAGCTACAAAAAGTTACCTGCTCCATCAAATAACTCTCGTAATTCGAGCTCTGTTATGCCTCATATCGCCAATGCTACAACTCAACCTCCTTCTCCTCGCTAAGGGAGCCTAAGGAACTCTCCCTCGTCTAGAATTTTCTGAAGCCTGGCCCCTTGACGGAGCAGCTCAGACATAAGCCTATCACAGGCCTATACAAGAAATGTTCAATAAAGGGAGGAGGACGCAGAATACAGGAAAACTGCGCCTAAACTCACCATGAAGTGAAGCCGACGAACTTCCTCGAAGTCAGAATATACTCTTGTCGATCCTGCCTCTTCGGCCCCAGAAGAACCAACCTTCGGCAAATCATATTCACTCGGAGGAGCCGCCGACCGGGAATCAGATACTCCATGAGCAGCAGACTCGGACAATGCCTTCTCCTTGAAAACACGAGCCCGTTCAGCAACACTAAAAGCTCTATCACACTGCGGGTGCCAATCCCGTTTATCGCCGTTATCCCTCGGCTCAGAGGCCGATGCCTCTTTCTCCCCTTCGGAAGAGCACTACGTCATCCCGAAGAATCGCCCAATATCTACAAACGGCAAAGCCGATACAAAAGAAAGGAGGGAAATGTTACCTCAAATATACGAAGGCCAAGTCAAAGGCAGCGTGCGCGCATACCTTGGTATTTCGCTCCCCATCTGGCATGGAATACAGCTCACCACCGACGCTCATCGTAGGTCGAATGGGTCACCAGCCTCCGTACCCAGCCGGGCAGGTCAAGGACTTCGCCCAGCGTCCATGAAGTTGCTACAACAAGGGAGAAAACACTATTATTCAACTAATTTTTGCTATAGGCAAAATTTGAAAAGCCACTAGACGCTCCGCTCACGTGCATAATTCCACCCTTCGGGAAATGGCAAAAGCTCCGTAGGGATAATGTTGACCGTCCGTACCCGGATAAACCAACTGGCCCACTCTCGATCCATGTCCTCTTCATCGTCAACTACAAAGGGCATGGACAAACGGAACCTCAGGGTTAGCAGGCCCTGGTGATGAAAAGGCCGGTATAACCTGATGAGATGGTTAAGCATGAATTCAAGTTTAGCCTTCTCTACAAAGAACCTCATCGTTAGCACCACTCGCCAAAACGACGGATGTATTTGCGCCAAAGTAACCCGATACTTCAAGAACAAAATCAAGCATGACCCTATCAAGGGGGCCGAATGTAAAGGATATGGGTATACGCTCAAGAATCCATCAGCAGAGTCCGTAATACTCTTATCCGGGGAAGCACCTACAGCGCAAGGGTGTGCCAACACTTTTTGCGCCTGAAGAAATGAAGAACCATATGCCAAAGTGGAAGGGTAGCTATCTAAAAATAGTTAGGTCTTGCGAAAAAGCCAAAGCCGCCCCACATATATGCGAGAAGCAGTGGCAACTCGCCTACCCAGAGTGAACCCCAAGAACCGACAGCCTCGATGCACATCAATGGGTAATACCCGATCCCGAAAGCATCCTTCGATGAGAAGCCAAGACTTGAGGAGCCATCCATATTATCTCCAAGCTCGAGATAGCATTCTACCTCGAGGATTCCCGACCAGAATAAGTTGGACTTCGGGAAGCTCTCAACGCCATCACTCGAAGCAAGGCAAGTACTTGGTCTCATGGTTCCCCCTTTCTAAAAAAAGGAACAAGCACAGGAAGCTCCGATCACGAAAGCTCCACGAAGGTCCGAGGCAGCGCCTGAGTACAGGCAACTCCTCAGCAGAAGTCTATCTTATATGTTTTAAAGGGGATATCTACATCAAGATCAAAAGGGACCCCCAGGTACCCGAAGCTGACCTTCATTCAGGATAACGTCCTCGAAGGCCCCGAAATTCGGCATATTATGTCCATACAACTCGGAGGGCCCCGGTAGCCCGAGCCTACCAGATCAATCCAGGATTGGTTCGAGGTACGACCATGGGTTCGAAAGAGATCCATATCGATCAGTAGAGGATCGGAAAGAACGCTGATGCCCAAGTCAGATATCGGTGGTCGACAAATAAAAGAAGACATCCAAAAGGCCTCGAAGGGCATGAAAACATGCAAAAATCGAAAGCAGAAGTCAATGGAATATATTCATAAAGATCCATGTACAACAGCCCTCGAGGGGTCATTACATACAATTACAAAAGCCTACAGAAGTCTACACCTAAAGCGGAGGAACGAAAGGATGTACATGTGATAAAACCCGGGAGCCCGGTACGCCCTCAAAGATCCATCTCCGGTATCAGCATCCTCGAGCGTTGCCCATTCTAGCACGCACCCTCGAGGGTGATTCCTTCGACCGCTACCTCCTCTAGTCTCCCAGCTCAATACCCCGAGGGATCCCCACCGGAGAAGATGAAGAAGTGGAAAAGGAGGGGACGCAGAGGAGACAGAGAAAAGAGATATGGCGCGCCGAAGCCAAAGGTTGAAGATTCGGCGGGCCTCAGCCTCAATGACTGGTAGTGCCACTTTATCCTTGGGAAAGGAAAAACCGAAGAGATGAAGTGCCACACCAGGCCTGGGTAGGAGAGTGAGCAGCGGTGCATAGTATGGACGACTGTCTACATAAGGGGGAAACCGACTACCCGTCCATCATTATCTCGGGCCAACAGCAGCATCAAAGACAAGTATTTGGATGACCACAACAATAGCGGGACATCACGATTATGCTCGACAAAGAGAAGTCCCGGCAAAGAGCCACAACACGATCTGAGGGAGCTCCCCCAAATGGCCTTGAGGCCATAAGCCCCAAGCATGATGTTCAAGGATAGAATAAGGTGATAAGAAGGAATAGGCAAGCAAACCAACGAAGGCACTAGGATAGGAAAAACAACGCCAAAACACCCCATTTATAGGGGATTACGACACGGTCGTCGAGGCTTGGAAAGATTAACCGATGGACACAGTTTATGCATCCTTAGAAAACTGAATCTACGGTGGTACCTTCATCTTAGAGAGCGGGAATCGGGAGTGCATTGAATGAAGTCAAAAATACACGAGCCTGTGGATGCCCGGTTATCATAAAACTCATGCCAGGAGTCGCATCATTGGTATGACATCGCCATAAGAAGATCGAGGAGTCAAGTGTCAGAATCATTTCCCATCACTTCGTTATAGGAAACACAGAAACTATCCGTATGCGGCAAAATTAGAGGACTTGATTACTCGCTGTCAAGTTATTTTGGAAGAACGCCTTGAGACCCCGAGGACGGGAAGCCACGACCGAGTTCCCGACCTTAGGGCTCGTAGAGGCCTGACTTAGAGAAGACGGAGATCGAAGCCAGGACAGAAGGGGAAGCTCCCAAGGCATACGACTAAGTCTGACAGGGCCGGCCTATCCAGAGCCTATGCTTAGGCATTGCGTCAAGCCATCCCATCTCCATACTTTGTAATTAATCTCCACGTACTTGTAGACGAGTTCCCCTTCTATATAAAGGGGACTCACCCTACCTTGTAAAGGACTGATGTTGCTCCATTTCTCCACAAATGCAATAATCTCTCTCTCTCTCTCTCTCTTTTCTTTATAACTTGTTCGTTCTCACTGACCCGAGGTTACCTTGATATCCATCATTTCCTTACTTGTTCTTCATTGTATAACTCAGTATTGGTCATAAAGATCCTTGTTTAATTATATCTTCAACTGTTATCCCATCCCCGACTATCCCCGATAGCTCAAATTCGACCCTGACATTTACCCCGATGTCCCCCATCGACCAGACCTACACCCGGGCAGCAGACCCTCCGGTTCGATTACTACCTTGTTTTAGCTTGCATTTAATATTTAAACTTCATATTATCAGCATCAACTGCTCTAACAACTAGCTCGGAAATAGATCACGTATTTTTAGAATTCCATTTATTAATTTAATTGTTGTTACCATTTTCACGATAAACAAGCATTATTGGGTCTCTTCTCTATCTCACTGCCAGTAGACTCGGTATTGTCTTCAGTGTGGGTCTATGTGCAAGGTTTCAATAAAATCCCAAGGAATCTCATGTGAAGGCTGCCAAAAGAATTTTGAGATACCTTAAGGGAACACAGGACCTGGTCCTGTATTACCCCCAGGTGATAGTTTTAATCTTATTGGATATGCTGATGCTGACTATGCATGTTATCTTGTGGACAGGAAAAGCACTTCTGGAATGGCTTACTTTCTAGGATCATGTCTCATCTCTTGGGGCACAAGGAAGCAAAATTTAGTGGCTCTTTCAACAGTTGAAGCAGAATATGTAGCTACAACATCCTGTTGTGCTCAACTCCTATGGATTAAGCAGCAACTAGAGGATTTTGGGGTATTTACTGATTGTGTGCCTCTTCTATGTGATAACACCAGTGCACTCAACATGGCCAAGAATCCAGTTCAACACAAAAGAATCAAGAACATTGATGTGAGACATCATTTTCTGAGGGACAATATGGAGAAAGGACTGATCTGTATCTTCACCAAAGCATTGAGTTGGGAATATTTTGAAAGAAACAGGGTGAAGCTAGGGCTATTGAAGCCTAATTGAGAACCTGATTCCCCATTAGTTGGCTATGAAAATTATCTTCAGGTAAAATTAGCTAAATTATTTTCTAGCCAAGTCTAACTCACTTTAATACCATTACAGGTAAACACGCATGATAATTATAGAAGCTTTAAATGCATTGCATGGGTAATAAAAGAGGATTGAAATTTTCAATGACAGGTCAAGAACCTGGTTCTTGTACCAAAGGTTAGTAGTTCTGTGTATTTTTTAATATACGTCTTGAAAAGGTACAAATATCAACTGCCATGTCATCCACCTTTCAAACCCTGCTGTCACGTCCTTTCACTTTAAATCGTTCCATCTCTCTCTCAAACATTGCAACTCTCCAAGCACAACCACCGTGTCAGAACCGGTTCCTATCTCTCTCTTCATAATTATCATCTCTCATTAAAAACCATCTCTTTTCTTCACAGACCATAGTCCTCCATTAGAACTTCTCCAAAGAACTTTCTCTCTATCTCTTTAATGGCTGACACAAACTCCGAAATTCCTGCCTTAGTCGTATCTAACACTGAAAAACCCACTGAGTCCTCCGTCCCAAATGAGTCTTCTATAACTATTCCTATTCTTATCACTAAAATCACTCCTAACCCAGATTTCTCATCTCCCTCCAGTTCCAAGACGACTATCTCAGAAACCCCTAAAATTGTTGATCCTTCTTCTCTATCTTTTGAGTTTCCCGTTGATCAAGGAAAATTGAAGAACATGGTAAAAGTCCTGAGGTCGCAGAGGTTTCCGCCATTGTTGCTTCAGATTCTGTGGTGGCAATGGAGCCTATTGAGGAAGAAAATGTCACGACCATCTTTGTGGTATCTGCTGATGGCATCTTACATGAGATAATTTCTGGTGCTTTCAAGTCTCAGAGGAACGAGACACAAGGTATGGGGGGAGAAGGAGCCATGGTGGCTGTTGAAGGCTTTGCACTAGCAGAAACTACTGGGCACTCTTGTGAGGAACCTGACCTCTCTCTGGAGGAAACAGGTTAGGGTTCTCACTCCCAGGCCAGTTCTGCTCTTGCATTTGTGGTTGAGCCCTTGGACATTCAAGTCCCTGATATGAGGTCTAGTGATGAGGAGGATCAAGAAAACATTCCTCTTGATGCATTCATAGTCAAGCGAAGGGTAGTGTCCACTCCTGAACGACCTACTACTAGGTTGCAAGCAAAGGTAGCCTATAACTCTGCCCTTCAAAAGAGCAGAAAAAGCAGTAAGAAGAAAAAAAGGAGATTGGTGAAAGACAATGTAATAGTATGTGATGAGGTTGTCCCTATGGTGGAGGTTGAGGAGGAAACAACAGAGAAACCTAGTTCCCTAGTGAGAAGGTCCCAGAAAAAAAAAAGCAATTTGCACCCCCAGTTCAAAGTTGAATGATGTTGTGAGTGAGCCCTTAGTTTCTGATGAGGATGTGTTAGTCAAGTCTAAGGGAAAAGAAAAATCAAGTGGTGTGAAGTCTGACAAGAGAAAGCTGGAACCTGTTAAGGAACCCGTTTCTGAGAAGAGGATGAAAAGTGAAACCAGTTCTACTTCAGAACGATTAAGGCACCAAAAAGTTCTGTTGGGTCGTACTTTTGACCCAACAAATTTGGATATGGCAAGTATGAGACAAGTCCTAGCAATGTTTGAGTTTCAACGGTGGGGGCATCTATTCCAGATGGATGCACCCAAAGTGTATGAGGATGAGGTTCAAAGCTTTTATGTCAGCCTCTTTCCTGTTGATACCGACCATATTTGTGCCTTGGTGAATGAGGTGGACATTGTGTTTGATGTGAGTCTTCTTGGGGATATTCTTAAAGTCCCTACGGTTGGTATGTCTAGTGTGAAAGATGTGCGTGGGTATAATTTCCGAAATGTTGTGGTAAAGGATAATGCGAACCAAAAGGGGGACCAGATTCACAAGAAGGCATTTCTCCTTGTTTATCAGTTGCTCTTCGAGTTAGTGAACAAAGTTATGTTGCCTCGTGCTGAGAGGAGGTCCATGACTTCTAAGTCTAACCTGTTTCTAATGGAGCAACTGGATGGTTTTAACCATGTCAACCTGCTTGCTATCATGATCGAACACATGCAAAAAGTAGCAACCTTCAAGGATGGCAATCATGGTCTTCCATATGGGTTTCTGCTTACGCAAGTGTTTAAGGTTTTCAAGGTGCCACTGGGGCAAGGCAAGGTAAGAACCAAGAAGCAAACATTCTCTCAAACAACTTTGAAAGAGTGTGAGTGCAATGAGAAGAATGGGGGATTAGGTAGTACATCAATAATCTCACAGCTCATTAATGCTCAAAATAGTGCAACTGAGGAGATTCGAAGGTTGAAGGCTAGGAATGCTATCCTGGAAGGTCAGCAGGCCCAAGGGGCTCCGGAGTCAAATGAGGAAGTGGTTCGTTTGACAAAAGGGATGGGTTTTCAATGTCTTTGCCTTATGTTTTGATGATGTAACAAAGTTAGTGTCAAGAACCAGATAGGAAACCTGACACACTTGGTAAACATTACAAATGAACGGATTCCAGCCAAGACTCCAACTAATGTTAACTGCTGCAAGTGTAGAAAATAGAGAAACAAGATAAGGACCTGATCCCTTGTGTTTCCCTGACAGCAGTATGAAAGTCAACTGTGCACAGTTGGAAAGTGATTGCCACAGAAACAGTGCACACAGTGCAGCAGTTTTGCAGTCACTTGCCCTTTGACCAACCAAGTGCTTACATCATTCAAGTGATGCCATTAAAGGTGTATTAACAAGAGCATTTTAACAAAAAATCATCTGAACACTTGAGAATTCACTTCAAGCATTCAAGCCTTCTGCAAACAGTGAATTTAATTCTCAAGAGCCTAAAAAACAAAGTTAAACGCTACTACGGACCAGTTCCTAAATCTAGTATTTTGTTATCCTTAATTGAGTTGTATCTTTGTTATCATTCTTATTGCAATTCCTAAATTGCTTAGTTAGGTACTTAGGAACCTCTTTGTAAAACCATAAACCCCTTGTGTTGTGTCGTGATTAGAGTTAGTCATCAGTTGAAGTCTTTGTAATAGGTATATTACAAAGTGGCTTGTAATATGTGTATTACAAGTTAGTGAGGGATTAAGAGTTTAATTCCTAGATTGCATAGGTTGTAATCTGAAAGTTGCTCATAGTGACATTGAAATCCTACCAGTGTAGGTCGTAGTTTTTTATCCCCTTGAGCATGGATTTTTCCACGTAAAACTCTCTGTCCTATTTACTTACTGTTTTATTATCACTCTCAATGGAAACTCATAGAGGGCCTTTATACTCTATAGTTTGGTGGACTCATATAAACTATCAGATCCATAATAAGTGACTTACTCTCTCCATTCACTTTTACTTGTTCAGTATTCTAAAAATAGAGTTTCACCTTTAGCATATTAAGAGAAGATAATTTCTTTTTTCCTGTTATACCCATAGTATTAATTACTCATTTCAAATCATTTTCTCAAATCCATTAAAAATATGCATCAATTAATATCGATATCATGATAAATTATGCACTTCATTTATTAATTTTTAAGGAGTGTGCAAAGTCCATAGTGGACAAGTAAAAGTGAACGGAAGGAGTATTAGCCTTTGGCAGAGCACTTGAGAAAATACAAACTCCTAGAGAAAACAAATGTATTCACTAAATTATCTTTTATTAATTATTACCTTGACATATTGAAATTTGCAAATAAGGGCAAATAATGAAAAAATAAAATTAATTTCTTCTTAATTATGTAATGGACACTTATTTTGGACTAAAATAAAAAGGTCAAAAGTTCACTTATTATGGATCCGGGGAGAACGAAAT
Source organism: Nicotiana sylvestris (assembly GCF_000393655.2). Lineage (NCBI taxonomy): Eukaryota > Viridiplantae > Streptophyta > Magnoliopsida > Solanales > Solanaceae > Nicotiana > Nicotiana sylvestris. The sequence goes on from NC_091058.1 coordinate 65,267,676, forward strand.
AAGCTTTTTAATGTAAAGTTTATCACTTACCTTTTGATATTATATCTTACTTCATAAATTATTGTACTTATTTTAGAAAATATAGGATTTGATTTTCTTAGGAAAATTTGAAAAAAATTAATTCTGTTAATTTATTCATCTTGCAAAAATATAATTTTAAAAGTTACACTTCATTTATGTTTATTTCTTATTAATTTCCTCTACATTTGGAATTCAAGAAAATTTGGACATAAAAATGTTACTTCTTTAGAAAAAAGATAGTTTTGGAGTTAAGTTGAAAAAAGGTACTCCATCCGTTTCAATTTAGGCATAACTGAGCACGAAGTTTAAGAAAAGAGAGAAGACTTTTGAACTTGTGGTATAAAATGAGGCACATATATTTTGTGTGGCTATAAACTATTGCATAAAGGTAAATTATTACCTAATATGGAAGTCTTTTTGGCACATATTAAAAAGGAAATAGATTCACATAAATTGAGACGAAGGAAATATTATTTAAAATTTAAAAATTATATAAAGATATGCATTTCACTTGAAAACATGTTACAGTTTTATAAAAGGAAATGAATATTTACATGAAAAAGTGACACATCTCGCGTTTTTTTGTACGTTAAAGTTTTGTCTTCAGTAAATTGACGTAAACTCGGGGATGATATTATCTTGAGGTTAGCATATTTATGCTACTTATAACAAGCGATAAATAAGTATCATGAAGGATAAAGGATGCACGAATTAGAGAAAACGAGTTTTGTTGAAAATGGCCGATTTGAGATAAAATACGGATCAAGTAATAATACCCGATAGTATAACGTATAAAGTATATATAATGTATATTAAAAATAAGTTGAATTTTAAGTAATTTAGGGTAATTTTTAAATTATGCGGGTAATTGGTTAATTATCCGGTAACGGGAAATTACCCGATTAACTAATAAGCGGATAAAAACTTAATAATTATCTCCAAACACGTGGCAAGAAGCCACCAAAATAAGAGTGACTAAGTAGTCACTTATTATGCTACCTAGGCATAAACAAGATTGGGGATTAAGTTATCTGCCAAAAATTCATATGAATCAAAAGTGACTCAAAAAACAAAGTTAGTCTTTCAAGGCTTTAAAGGAACAGAAAACGTTTCCTTTGTAATTCAAATATGAATCAAAGGAATTCAAAAACATTCAAGAACGTGAATCCTTCAAATTCTTAAGGAACTAGAAACGTTTTCCTCTCAAATCAAAATTGGTTGTTTCGTTCCAAAGTTTTTAAGAACCAAAAACAAGTTTTCGTCCCTGAATTTCTAAGGAGCGGAGGCAAATTTCGTTCAATCAACGAAGGTTTTCCAACAAAATATTATACGGAGTTTTCCCTACTCCAGGTATGTTAAGGCTAAGCTTTTCCTTCATTTTAGCATAAGATTGTAACTATACAAGTTTGATAACGAGGCATAGAGAAAAATTCGTATCCCGGAATTTACGTATATTTTGCTAGTCTCGCAAATTACATATATTTTTCTAGTTTTGTAAGTTACCATATTTTTCTTATCGGGACTACATATTCAGTTGAGTATTTCCTTCTTCCGGCCAAAAAAGAAGAGAGTTTACATATATACAACATTAAAAGTATTTTCATTACCATCGAGCTATCGATGGGCATGCCTCTATTGGGGCAACCTCTAATCAGATGGTAAGTATATACCGAGCCTGTTATGGTCGAGCACCTATGAGCGAGCCCAGTTGGTCGAGATACAGAGCCTAGTATGGCCGAACGCCTATGAGCAAGCCTAATACGGCAGAGCAATTATATATATATATACCGAGCCTTATAAGACCGGACAACTATTTTACTCGCTTTATTGAGAGAGTTGAATCAGTATCAGCAGGTGAGCATACCTTCATATTTTCTTTGACCCCCAGTTATTTTTAGTTATTATATTATCAGTTCAGTTTTAGCTTCAGTATATTGCCTTACATACTCGGTACATTATTTCGTACAGACGTCACATTCTGGGGGCACTGCATTTCATGCGTACAGGTTCAGACAGACAGACAGGTAGACCTCCTCAGTAGATGTAGTCCGAGTTCAGCTTTATTGGTAAGCTCCCCTTCTTTCGGAGTTGCCGAGTCTAGCAGTGTGGTATATATCTTGTGTATATATGTAGATAGGTTATGGTAGATCGGGGCCCTATTCCGATCACAGTACATCTATCAGTAGAGGCTTGTAGACATATCCTGTCGGTTAGTGCAGTATGTTGGGCTTGTAGGCCCTGAATGTATATTTTGTTAGCTTGTCAGTTGTAGTAATTATGACGGCCTTGCCGGCCCAGCTTTATGTTGACATTAGTCAGCATTAGTCTCCATTTAGTTTTATATTTTGTATCGCACATTATCTTGTAATGTGGCCTATAGCCAAAGTATGACATTACATGTTCAGATTCTCTTAGTCGCAAGTGGTACGCCAGGATAGATAAGGCACTAGATGCCAGTCTCGCCCTCGGGCTCGGGGCATGACAAAGTGGTATCAGAGCAGTTCTGTCCTAGAGAGTCTACAAGTCGTGTCTAGTAGGGTCTTGTTTATAAATGTGTGGTGTACCACATTATATAAGCAGGGGACTACAGAGCATTTAGGAATTGGTTACTCTTTTTTTCAAATCTAAATTGTGTTGTAGTAGCACTAAGTTATAGGAAATTTGAGTTAAACTTACATGTTGACGTTTGCATGTATAGATCACGGTAACTAGGAAGACTACGGCTAGCCAGAGGAGAGAAACAACAATAGGTGAGGTGACTAGCAGGGTACCCCCAGCAGATGGGGACCAATCAGAGTCGCATGGAGAGACCCCTACACAGCGATTACCGGCTCCTCCGCCACCTGGGGAGATTCCTAGGGAGATCGCACATCCAGTTCCCCCTCCGCTTCCTTCAGATCAGGACTTGAGGAGTGTGGTGCATTTGTTGGCACAGTTGGTAGCTACCCAGCAACAGGCTAGGGCATCCGCTAGTGCAGGACCTTCTGAGGGATCTGGGAGTTCAAGGGTCCGAGAGTTTATTGCTTTAAATCCCCCAGAGTTCACGGGGACAGATCAGAGGGAGGACCAGCAGGATTTCATAGATCAGCTTCATAGGATCTTTTGGGTTATGCATGTCACGGAGAAAGAGAGTTGAATTAGCAACTTTTTGACTTCGAGATATAGCCATCCTTTGGTATGAGGGATGGGAAAGGTCCAGGGGACGTGATGCACCTCCTGTTATTTGGGAGAATTTTTTAGATGCCTTCCTTGACTAGTACTTACCACGAGAGATCCAACAGGCCCGACTCGATTAGTTTCTAGCCCTCAAGCAGGGCAATATGAGTTTTCGAGAATATAGTCTCCATTTTGACTCATTGGCCAGATATGCACCGTCCATAGTTTCTACTATGCGGGATAGAATCTACGGTTTATAGCAGGATTGGCCCTAAAGTGGACCGAGGCATGTGTCACCGCTACATTGCAGGATAGTATAGATATCTCTCGGATTCAGGCATTTGCCCAGAATATAGAGAGGAGTAGGCGTCGACAGTAGAGTACGGAGAGGACTGAGTCAAGGATGCATAAGAGGATGAGATTTTCCAGGTCTCAGGAGCAGTCTCAGGGTAGTTACAGGACCCAGTAATTTGAACGGCCACCTAGACCTCCGCTACCTTAGTTACAGGGTTACAATTATGACCGTTATACTCAGTCAGGACCAGGTGAGAGCTCCCAGGCGTTAAGTTTGCAATGACAACGAGGTTCAAGGCAAACATGGACAGTTCCACTGCAGTGTGCCATCTGTGGTTGAGGACATTCGGTCCAGTTCCGAGCCGGTTCTGATGCTTGCTAGACATGTGGACGTCCAGGGCATATGATGCGAGATTTCCCAAATAGAGATTTTGGGGGAATGGCGCAACCAGCGAAATCAGCAACAAGATCATCTATGTTTGTTCATCATTCAGGGCGCGAGTCTCAGTCTTCAGCTAGTAGAGGTCGAGGCATAGGTAGAGGGTCCAGTTCAAGTGGTAGCCAGAATCATATCTATGCGCTAGCAGATCGACAGGACCAAAAGTCCTTACCAGACGTTGTGACAGGTATGTTGACCATTTGTTCTCACAAGTTTTATGCCTTGATAGACCCAAGATCTATTTTATCATGTATTACCCCATTTGTCGCACGGAAATTTGGTATAGTTCCTGAAATACTAAGTGATCCTTTTGCGGTATCTACACCGGTCAAAGAATCGATTATTGCTAGACACATTTACCGAGGTTGTACGATATCAGTTTGTGGTCATCGGACCTCAGCCGACCTAGTTGAGCTAGAGATGTTGGATTTTGATGTTATCATGGGCATGGACTAGTTGGAAGTTTGTTATGCCATAGTTGATTGTCAAGCAAAGACAGCCAGATTTCATTTTCTGGGTGAGCCAGTCCTTGAATGGGTAGGTAATACAGCGACACCCAAAGGCAGGTTTATTTCCTACCTGAAGGCGAGGAAAATGATCGAAAAGGGTGCATTTATCATATTGTGCGAGTTAATAATGCAGATGTTGAGATACCTACACTTCAGTCTATTCCAGTAGTAAAGGAATACGCATATGTATTTCCAGGTGAACTTCTAGGTATTCTTCTAGAGCGAGAGATTGATTTTGGCATCGATTTGCTTCCGGTAACGCAATCAATATCCATCCCTCCGTATAGAATGGTACCTGCCGAATTGAAGGAGTTGAAGGAACAGTTAAAAGATTTGCTGGAGAAAGGTTTCATCGGGCCTATTACTTCACCTTAGGGTGCACCGGTACTGTTTGTGCGGAAGAAAGATGGCCAGCTAAGGATGTGTATCGATTATAGGCAAAGAACAAGGTAACTATTAAGAATAAGTATCCCCTTCCAAGGATGGACGACTTGTTTGATCGGTTGCATGGAGCTAGATGATTTTCAAAGATAGTTTGAGGTTAGGGTACCACCAAGTCAGAGTTCGGGAGAAAGATATTCCCAAGACAACCTTTAGGACCTGATATGGCCACTTTGAGTTCCTTGTTATGTCCTTCGGGTTGACAAATGCACCTGCCATATTTATGGACTTGATGAATAGCCTATTTTGGCCATATTTGGATCTGTTCGTGATAGTTTTTATTGATGATATTCTAGTTTATTCACGTTCAGAGGATGAGCATGTGGATCACCTACGAGCAGTACTCCAAACCCTCCGTGATAATAAATTGTATGCTAAGTTTTCTAAGTGCGAGTTTTGGTTAAAGTCTGTAGCATTCTTGGGGCATATTGTATCCGATGGAGGTATAAAGGTAGACAGTCAGAAGATTGAGGCTATGAAATCCTGGCCTAGACCTACCACTCCGACAGAGATTCGTAGCTTTCTAGGCTTAGCAGGATATTACCGAAGGTTTGTAGAGGGTTTTTCTTCTCTTTCAGCACCATTAACAAAGCTGACGCAAGAAGCGACTAAGTTTCAGTGGACAGAGGCCTGTGAACAGAGTTTCCAAGAGCTTAAGAACAGGTTGACCGCCACGCTAGTTCTAGCACTTCCAGAAGGTCTAGATGGTTATGCCATGTATTGTGATGCCTCAGGTGTCAGGTTAGGATGTGTCCTGATGCAACATGGGAATATAATTATGTATACTTCACGGCAGTTAAAGAAGCATGATCGGAATTATCCAACCCACGACCTCGAATTAGCTGCGGTTGTCCATGCACTTAAGATATGGCGACATTATTTATATGGTGTTCATGTTGATGTGTTCATAGATCATAAAAACCTACAATATATCTTCAAGCAAAAAGAGTTGAATTTGCGATAGAGGCGGTGGCTTGAGTTATTAAAAGCCACGATGTTAACATTCTCTACCATCCAGGAAAAGCTAATGTTGTAGCAGATGCCTTAAGTCGACGATCTATGGGTAGCTTAGCACAGGTAAAGGCCAAAAAAAGACAATTAACTAGAGAGATTCATCAATTGGCTTGTTTGGGGGTTCAGTTAGTTGACTCTAGTAATAGAGGAGTTGTACTCCAAAATACTGCAAAATCATCTCTCATAGCTGAAGTAAAGGAGAGGAAGTACGAGGACCCAGAGTTAGTCGAATTGAGAGAGCGAGTTCCCCAACAGAAGGAGTCGTTGTTAGAACTCAAAGGAGATGGGGTTCTTAGATACAGGGGTCATTTGTGTGTTCCATATGTAGCAGGGCTACGACACAGGATTATGTAAGAGGCACATTATTCATGGTACTCCATTCACCCTGGGTCGATGAAGATGTATCATGACATTAAGGAGGTGTATTGGTGGAACGATATGAAGAAGAATATTGCTGAGTATGTCGCTCAATTCCCTAGTCTCCACCAGGTGAAAATAGAACACCAGAAGCCCAGAGGGCAAACGCAGACTATAGAGATCCTGACATGGAAATGGGAGGCGATAAACATGGACTTTATCATGGGTTTACCTCGTTCCCATCGTAAGTTTGATTCCATATGGGTGATAGTCGACAAGCCCACAAAATCAGCTCATTTCCTACTAGTCAGATCTACATATACAGCAGAGGATTATGAAAAATTATATATTAAGGTGTCACGACCCTGGTTCGCCCTCTATGAACCATCGTGACGATATCTAGTCTCTACGACGTGGCAGATATACCTCGAAGTCTTTAGAGTAGTCGCCTCGACTCAAGGGTGATAGGACTGGGTCGAAGTACCTGGATTTGCACATGAAAAACATGCACAAAAAGGGCATGAGTACACTACAGTGATACTCAGTAAGTGCCAAGCCTAACCTCGATCGGGTAGTGACGAGGAAGGCAGGGCCCTACTGAGATAAAATAAAAATATAAGGTATGACAGAATAAGATAAGCAATAGAGTTGAAAGCTAACAATAAGAATTTAATACAGGAATATAAGGAGCTCAATAACTGAAACAGAGGCAAAAACAATCATAAGGAGATACCATTCTTCACAAGGATAATAACCGGGGATCTCTCAATATCCCGAGGATCTCTTAGTACCCTCAATATATGCTAGGGATCTCTTGGTATCCCACAATCTCTCGGCATCCTCAATATATGCTAGGAATCTCTTAGTATCCTCAATATACGTGCTAGGGATATCTCGGTATCCCAAGGATCTCTTGGTATCTTCAATATATGTGCTAGGGATCTCTCGGTATCCCGTACCTCAGCTCAATCATAAATACGTGCAGGGGATCTCCTGGGATGCCGTCCCGTAGTCCCAAAATGATAACACACAGCAGCAACACAAAAAATACTCAAGTAAGCTCAATTTCGTACCAAGTAAACAGGTAATTCTAACCTAACATGATTCACATAATACAATTAAGGCAATTTAAGCAAATAAGCAATTAAGTCAATTAAACATACTTTTTCTAAGCTAATAACAGGCTTAAATTGCAAGTAGTATAAAACGGGAAAAAGGAACACCATAGAAATTACTTAAAGAAAATCGAATTTTCAACAATTATCTCAAGTCCGCACTCGTCACCTCACGTACAAGGCATTTCAATTACCAAATATACCAAATCCTAAGGGGAAAGTCCCCCCACACAAGGTTAGGCAAGCCACTTACCTCGAACCAGCTCAAATCAATCTGAAACCATGCTCTTACCACGAGTACTCAACTCCAAATGGCCCAAATATATTCAATTAAATTTCATAATGTAAATAACACTTCAAGTAACTTATTATACAAAGAAATTCTAAGCTAATACGCGAAATTAGGTAAAATGACCAAAACGCCCCTCGGACCCACGTCTTGGAATCTGGTAAAATTTACATTTCCAGAATCCTCACACTCTCATGAATGCATTCATACCAAAAGTTCCAAAATCGGACCTCAAATGGTCCCTCAAATCATCACTCAAAGGCCTCTAATTAGTCAAGCCCTAACCCCAAATTATCACTAATTTTCCTTAAATTGTCATGTTTATAATGATACAAATCACCCCAATAACGAGTTTAGGGACCAAAGACCTTACCCCAATGAATTCCTCTGAAAATCTATCTTAAAAATGCTCCACAAGGCTTCTTCCCGTTTGAAAAGAGGTGAAATAGATCAAATTCGCGAAGGCAAGAATTTATATATTTCTGCCTAGCTAATCTGCTTCTGTGGTCATGGGACCGCATCTGCGGTCCTGCTTTTGCAGAAATAATGTCGCATCTGCGATAATTCACTTAAGGCACTAGGTCACATCTGCGCTTCTTCTACCACACCTGCGGTCTCGCAGGTGCGCCCATACCACCGCACCTGCGAAAACTGACTTACAAGCACTTCGCCGCATCTGCGTCTCCTCAAGCGCCTATACGATCACACACTTGCGGTCCCCAATACGCAGGTGCGATTATGACCGAAGTTCAGCAGCTGAAACTGATCAAACCAACTCCCAAATCTTCCGGCAACCTTCCAAAACCATCCCGAGGCCCCCGGGACCTCAACCAAAAATACGGGCAAGTCATATATCACTATCCAAACTTATATCAATCCATAAAACACCTAAAACAATACTGAAACCTTGAATGTTATGGATTCAAGCCTAAGAACTCCACGATTCTCAAAATACGCTTTCGATCAAAAAGTCTATCAATCCTCGTCCAAATAACCTGAAATTTTGTACACACAACACATTTAACACTACGGAGCTACTCCAACTTTCGGAATTCCATTCCAACCCTCGGATCAAAATCTCACTATCGAACCGAAAACTTCAAAAATTTAACTTTCGGCATTTCAAGCCTAAATTAGCTATGGACCTCCAAGCCTAGATATGCTAACGGAACCATCAAAATTCCATTCTAAGGTCATCTTCACACTATTCCGACTACGGTCAAATTTCCAAAACTTAAGCACTCATTAAGGGACTAAGTGCACCAAAACTCTCCGAAACTCAAAATCGAACATCCGGGCAAATCAAAATTGCAGAAATAAATACGGGGAAAGTAGTTAATAGGAGATCAGGGCGTTAATTCTTAAGAAGACCGGTCAGGTCGTCACATAAGGAGATAGTGCGACTACATGGAGTACCTGTATCTATTATATCTAACTATGGAGCCCAGTTTACAGCATATTTTTGGAGGTCACTTCAGAAAGGTCTAGGAACTCAGCTGAATCTCAGCACAACTTTTCATCCACAAATGGATGGACCAGACGAGCACACGATTCAGACGTTCGAAGATATGTTACGAGCATGTGTGCTGGATTATAAAAGAAGTAGGGATAAACATCTACCTCTTATCGAGTTTTCATATAATAATTGTTACCACTCTAGTATCCAGATGGCTCCGTTCGAGGCTTTGTATGGGCGCAGGTGCAGATCTCCTATAGGGTGGTTTGATGTTGGAGAATCTGGGTTACATGGGCCAGACTTGGTTCAGCATGCCATTAAAAAAGTAAAGCTTATTAGGGAGCGACTGTTGACAGCTCAGAGTCGTCAAAAGTCATATTCTAACGTGTGGCAATGAGATTTAGAGTTCGGGGTTAATGATTGTGTATTCTTAAAGGTGTCACCTATGAAAGGTGTGATGAGGTTTGGCAAGAAAGGCAAGTTTAGCCCACGGTATATTGGGCCTTATAGGATCATTCGGAGAGTGGGCCAAGTAGCTTATGAGTTAGAATTGCCCTTGGAATTGGAGTCTGTTCATCCGATTTTTTACGTATCTATGTTACGAAAGTGCATTAGCGATCCTACCCAAGTGGTGTCCACAGATGATGTACAGATTATATAGGACTTGTCATACAAGGAAATTTTGGTTACCATCCTAGACCGACAAATCCGCAAGTTACGAAATAAGGAGATAGCATCCGTGAATGTTTTATGGAGAAGTAAGAAGGTGGAAGAGATGACATGGGAAGCAGAGGAAGAAATGAAGTCTAAATACCCCCACTTATTTCAAACTGAAGATATGACTCTAGGGTATAAACTCTCAGGCCAGTAGGTCATCAGGTAAACTCTCATTTTTAACTCTCAGAATTTATAATGGATAGTTGTGTGGAGTCAAGTTTTGCTATTTATAGATAGTGGCCATGTGTGGCATGTATAATAAGTTTTCTGGCTGCGTACAGGTTGGTTTCAGTCAAATGTACGGAAGAGACTCCGGCAAATATGTTCCCAAAGTATCTAAGAATAGACATTTACGGACAAATGTTTCTAAGGGGGGAAGGATGTTACATCTCATGTTTTTTTGTACGTTAAAGTTTCGTCTTTTGTAAATTGACGTAAACTTGGGGATGATATTATCTGGAGGTTAGCATATTTATGCTATTTATAACAAGCGATAAATAAGTATCATGAAGGATAAAGGATGCATGAATTAGAGAAAACGAGTTTTGTTGAAAATGGCCGATTTGGGATAAAATACGGATCAAGTAATAATACCCAATAGTATAACGTATAAAGTATATATAAAGTATATTAAAAATAAGTTGAATTTTAAGTAATTTGGGGCAATTTTTAAATTATGCGGGTAATTGGTTAATTACCGGGTAACAGAATATTACCCGATTAACTAATAAGCGGATAAAAACTTAATAATTATCCCCAAACACACATGGCAAGAAGCCACAAAAATAAGAGTGACTAAGTAGTCACTTATTATGCCACCTAGGCATAAACAAGATTGGGGATTAAGTTATCTGCCAAAAATTCATATGAATCAAAAGTGACTCCAAAAACAAAGTTAGTCTTTCAAGACTTTAAAGAAACAAAAAACGTTTCCTTTGAAATTCCAGTATGAATCAAAGGAATTCAAAAACATTCAAGAACTTGAATCCTACAAATTGTTAAGGAACCATAAACGTTTTCCTCTCAAATCTAAATTGGTTGTTTCATTCCAAAGTTTTTAAGAACCAAAAAGAAGTTTTCATCCATGAATTTCTAAGGAGCAAAGGCAAATTTCGTTCAATCAACGAAGATTTTCCAACAAATATTATATGGAGTTTTTCCTACTCCAGGTATGTTGAGGCTAACCTTTTCCTTCATTTTAGCATGATATTATAACTACACAAATTTGATAACGAGACACAGAGAAAAATTCGTATCCCAAAATTTACGTATATTTTGCTAGTTTCGCAAATTATATATATTTTCCTAATTTTGTAAGTTACCATATTTTTCTTATCGGGACTGCATATTCAATTGAGTATTTCCTTCTTCCGTCCAAAAGAGCAGAGAGTTTACATATATACAACATTAAAAGTATTTTCATTACCATCGAGCTATAATCGATGGGCAAGCCTCATTGGGGCAACCTCTAATCATATGGTAAGTTATATACCGAGCCTACTATGGTTGAGCGCCTATGAGCGAGCCCAGTTGGTCGAGATACAGAGCCTAGTATAGTCGAGCGCCTGTAAGCAAGCCTACTACGGTAGAGCAGTTATATACATATACCGAGTCTTATAGGCCGGACAACTATTTTACTCACTTTATTGAGAGAGTTGAGTCAGTATCAGCAGGTGAGCATATCTTCAGATTTTCTTTGACCCCCAGTTGTTTTCAGTTATTATATTATAAGTTCAGTTTCAGCTTTTGTATATTGCCTTACATACTCGGTACATTATTTCGTACTGACATCCCTTTCTAAGAATGTTGCATTTCATGCGTGCAGGTTCAGACGATAGACGAGTAGACCTCCTCAGTAGGTGTTGTTTGAATTCAGCTTTATCGGTAAGCTCCCCTTCTTTCGGAGTTGCCGAGTCTAGTAGTGTGGTGTATATCTTGTGTACATATGTAGATAGGTTATACGTAGGTCAGAGCTCTATTCCGATCACAGTACATTTATCAGTAGAGGCTTGTAGACATATTCTATCGGTTAGTACAGTATGTTGGGCTTGTAGGCCATATACATATATTTTGTTGGCTTGTCAATTGTAGTAATTATGACTGCCTTGCTGGCCCAGCTTTATGTTGACATTAGTCAGCGTTAGTCTCCATTTAGTTTTATGTTTTATATCGCACATTTTCTTGTAATGTGGCCCATAGCCAAAGTATGACATTACATGTTCAGATTCTCTTAGTCGCAAGTGGTACGCAAGGATAGATGAGGCACTAGGTGCCGGTCTTTCCCCCGGGCTCGGGGCATGACACTAAGGCCCTAAATGGCCAAACCTGTAGTTATAAGTATGACAATATGTACATGATCACGCCCAACTATGCCTCCTAAGTGGTCTAGCGGTCGTTGCAAATATAATCCTGTTTACAAGTCTAGAGTCAAATCCCACAAGAAATTAACCTACCAATCACAACCACTACTTTCGTAAGAATTCAAGTAATCAACCTTCAAAAATATTGAATAATGAATTGATTATTTACTGATTAAAAGCAAGGTAATTAAAAAGTTGTAATTTTATCATTAACAAAGCAAACATTGTAGACAAGATTGGAAAGGTCTAGGGTTATGATTTCCTCTCTCATCGGAATCCTTCCTACCACGTCTCCTATAAATTCGCCTAGATATCCTCTACCGATCGTGAGCACTTTAGGTGCCATAATTCTCTTTCGAGCAAATACAACAATTTACTAGACGTATTCTTCCGAACTATGCTAACTGGCACTAGTTTACCGCTCACTAAGATCGCACCAATGTTTTGTTATTCCTAATCCCGCCTTTAAACCCTCCGTATTGATTCCTCAAATACGTTAGCAGTGGCGTTATTCAACAACTACCTAAATGCGTACTCTCTCTCGAGAAATACACACTAAATAGGCACAGCCAATTGAGGGCCCTTCAACCAACAACAATAATAATATAGTTGAACAAGTAGAGAAATGTAAATGACAAATTTATATTAGACGCAGTAAAAAAATCATCCTTCAAATGTAGGTTCTATCAAACCCTAGGTGGAAATTTAGCTACTCATAATTGTTTGCACAAATGCAAGTTTAGAATTCATAACAATGGAAAATAGGAAGAAAGAGGAAAAAATATGAAGCTGAATCCTTCTCCTTGATCTAAGCGTGTTCTTGTCTCTCCAAAGTCTTCTACCCTTCAAAAAATGTCTAACTCTCATATTTATATGGTTTAGGGTTAAGTTGGGCTGAATTTTGCTTCATCTAATTTAGGTTGAAAAAGTTGAATTTTTCTTCTCCAGTTCCGGTCTGGCAAAGTGACCCTCGCTTCACTATCCGGGACTTTTTTTATTTCTTCTATTCTGATTCCTGTCTAACAAAGTGAACCTCGCGTTGCTGTCTGTGACTTTTCTCTTCAGCACTTTTTTCACCAATTTTTCTCCCATTTGATCCTTTTCCGCGCAAGTTTATTCCTATGCATAAGAAACACGTAATGAGCATATTTTCACTTCAAAAGCGATATGAAATCCCGTAACTCACACACGAAATAACACATAAACACACTCAAAACATGCACTTTTCACCCTTTATCGTCACCCCACACTTAAACTTTTGCTCCCGCTCGAGCAACTTAAAAGTAAGCACATAAGCAAGAAACACCTTTCAAAACATACTCAAGCATCACACCAATGACAAGGGTTTATATCAGCGCTTTGAACCTAGTATATGCACTCTTTATACTGTTCCTCAAGTTCTAAAATCATGCCAAGATCATTTAAAATATTCATTTGGCTCTTCCTAACATCCTCGCCTCAAAATGTGACTCTAATGCATTCCACACTATGACTCGCTCCGTGTGCCTACTCAAAAATCAAGGTCTCTACCACTCCTTTGCAAATCATATGCCCTCACCAACAAAACATAGAGAGAAATTAGTCCACACACTCAAATATAAGTTTAAATATAATTTAAGGACTCTTAGATCGGAAGAATTTGCGCACTCTCACAAAGAAACTCTTATGTTACCCAAGTTCGTACCATAAGCTCGCATGTAGTGTAAGTCTCTACTAATTTAAGCTCGCAAAGTCTAGGATCAAGTAGAACTTTATAGGTTGTAATGTAGGCTAAGAGACAGATAGGATATATTTGAGAAAATAGTGACTAACCCTCCTAAGCACTTTAATACACTACACTTCTCTTCTAAGCACCTTCTTGTCATGACCAATTCAATGTCTTTCCATGAAACCATAAACATTTAGGCCCTTCTTCATTAAGCACATCAACATATAGATATTTACTAGCCTAGACAAAGATATGGAGGTGTTATTCTTTTTTTTCTCCTTAATTTGGTATTTTCGGCTAGTATCTTTTTTTATTTGTACACAAATACACCTTTCGGGCCTTTCTATGGTTCCACTCAAAAGTTCCCCAATCTCTTTCTTTATTCTTCTAACTACTTAAGTACTTTGAGAGGTAAAGGTTTGACATGATTTGATTAAGAACAAAGGGGATTCAGCTTGTAATGTGGTTGCCAAAGAAAAGATCTACAGGCTCAAAAGGGGTGACTACAGATAATATCAACACTGGTAGGCAAATAGGTTAAATGGTCAATCAAAGAAAGTCTATATCACTTCCCAAACTTCTAAGACTTAATCATTTCGCTATGACTCAAGGGGGAAAGTTCTAGACTAGCAAGGATGGCATAGAGTACACTAAAGTCTCACCTCACACAATGCACATGACTCACTTAGGATGGCTCAGACTTGACTCTCGAGTTAAAGCAACTAGCACAGCCATCATAAAATTTCAACACACGGGAATTAATCACAAGAGTCAAAAAATGAGACTCGGTGTCTAAAGAAAGCCACACATATTATCAAGGCATGTAATTATAGAGATTATGAAGAATGTACTTAGTTCAAATGCTCCAGACCTAAGCCTCAATATAAAACATGTCAAAAGCACAAATTACTCAAGTTTCTTCTAATTCCATTGTCAGTTCAACCAGAAAACAAAATAAAATAGGAACAATTTTTTTTTTTGTATTTTTCTTTAGACTTTAGTCCTTGAAGAAAACTGTCTAGGTAATCCATCGTCGGAAAAAGTCCATAATTATTTACAAATTTTGAAATAAATCTACCTAAAACTATCTGGTTCAAGAGAATGACATCCTCAGGAAAGAACTATGGTTTAAAGAAAACCCAGAATTAAGCCACTATAAAAAAAATTACTACAATTATACAATTACAATGGCCATAAAAGTGATCATGCAATTCAAAATATATCACTAGCAGTTAAGCACATGCCACAAAAATTAAATCCTGAAACCCTACCCTACACTAAAGAATGTGTATTGTCCTCAATTGCACAATATCACAAAAATACAAATAAGCAAGATCATAAGTCGAGTGGGTGTCAGAAACTCCCTCAAAATCACTCCGGTCGTAGTGAGTCCTAGCTCCCCTGCAACAGTGCCATCAGTAGCACTTAAATCAGCCGTTTGGAGCCCCTCTACATCAGTCTGTAACTTTATAGTTATTCTATGTTAATTAGCACAATTCAACAACAAGTGAGCAAGGCAACACCTAAGTCGACGGCAGATGATACTTGTCATAGCAAGAATACAATTGAAGTTCATAAGACACCCAATGGTCACCCCACACTTAAGAGATGTTCGTATTAACAATAGAGGTTGATTAGCTACTCAGACTTTACTAAACCTCACCAAAAATTTATTCGGGCAATTCATCGAACACTTTATGTGCACAATTTTTGCTAAGCTTCATTGGTTCAATTTGCCAATAGTGTACCCTCCCAATTAGAGTAAGGTTGTGGGAATTGTAGTTTTTCACCACTCTAGGTATAACCACCAACAAATTTTAGAGCAAAATATGCTCCACCATCCAAAAAAATCATTAATCATCCTACCACATAAACAACAACACAACTAAAGAGAGAAAGAAAAGAAGAAAACAAAAAAAATAACTAACCTAAGGAAAATAATCGGAAGGGACTGTGGGTGGGGAATAGAGACACATCACAAGACGAGAAAGAGGAGAAAAAACTGAGAGGAGTGGGGCGTACCTGGTGGAGGAGGTGCTGGGAAAAGAAGAAATAGAAAGGTGGGAGGGTTAATGTTGCTTTTCTCTTCTTTTTGTTTTTATTATATTTGAAAAATTAACGAGAAAACAGAAAAATAAAAAAAATAAAAATACTTGAGGTCACGCTAGGACAACGCAACGCACGACCTGGAGACATGCCCCTTTACCTGGTTAAGTTATGTTCGGTCTTAGTCTCGCAAAGCGATCTTCGCTTTGCTGCCTCTCCACGTTCATCATTTTTTTCTTTGGTGACTAAATGACAACTAGACGAAAATAAGAAATATGGGTTGCCCTCCGACAAGCACTTGATTTAACATTACGGCATGACGAATTACAACATTACAATGGGTTGCCTCCTATGAAGCGCCTGATTTAACGTCGTGGCACGACACGGGCTATCCTTTATCAAGGATCCTTCAAGTAATTGTCGAGATCACTTTATCTTCCTCAACCATGCCTTGATAATGTTTTAGCCTTTGCCCGTTAACTTTGAACTTGTGGGAGCCACCTTTTGAGGTAATTTCTATGGCTCCGACGGGATGCATCTCTACCACATGAAATGGTCCTGACCATCTTGACTTCAACTTGCCCGGAAACAACTTCAATCTCGAATTGTATAGCAGTACCACATCTCCAAGCTTAAAACCCTACTCAAGAATTATTTTGTCATGCATCATCTTCATTCTCTCCTTGTATAATCTTGTGCTCTCAAAAGCATGGTAATTGAAATCGTCAAATTCATGCAAATTTGTGACTCTACTTGTAGCCGCAACTTCCATATCGAGATTCAGCTGCCTCACTACCCACAAATCTCTATGCTACTCCACGGGTAAGTGACACGCCTTTCCAAATACCAATTTATATGGCGACATGCCAATTGGAGTTTTGAAAGCGGTACGATAGGCCTAGAGTGCATCATTTAACTTTCTCACCCAATCCGTTCTTGTATCATTCACGGTCTTTGTCAAAACACTCTTTATCTCTCTCTTCGAAACCTCCACTTGCCCACTCGTTTGTGGGTTATATAGGGTGGTAACCTTGTGGCGTACACTATATTTTTCTAATAACTTTGTGAAGGCTCGGTTGCAGAAGTGAGTGCCTCCATCACTGATTAATACCTTTGGAGTGCCAAATTGGGTGAATATATTCTTTCTCAAAAAACCAATAACTCCTTTTTCATCATTTGTAGGGAGTGATATATCTTCTACCCATTTTGACATGTAGTCCATAGCTACAAGTATGTACTTGTTGCCATATGAGCTGACAAAAGACCCCATGAAATCGATTTCACATACATCAAACACTTCCACCTCCTGAATTGAGTTCATGGGCATCTCATGTCGGCGAGAAATATTCCCGGTCTGTTGGCATTCATCACGACCCTTCACAGAGAGGTGTGCATCTTTGAATAATATCGGCCAATAGAAGCTCAACTCCAGCACTTTTGCGGCAGTCCTTAATTCTTCGAAATGGCCACCATATGGGGATATGTGACAAGCCTACAAAATAGAAGATTGGTCTGTCTCGGGGATATATCTCTGGATCATGTTATCAAAATAAATCCTGAATAGATAAGGCTCATCCCAATAATACATGTGATAGTTACGAAAGAACTTTTTCTTCTAAATAGAAGAAAGGGCATAAGGGATTATTGTCACGACCCAAACTGAAGGGCCATGACTAGCACCCGACCACACTTGCCGAGCACCAACGTACATTTCATCTAACCTTCATTATTATCTTTTAAGGCTGACGAGATCAATATAAATGGTAGACCTAGATCATGGACAACCAGCAATAAAATATGACGGCATGAACATACATAGCAGGGGATGACCAGACAATCAAGAAACTACGTATAAGGTATGAGCTACCACGCTACTATGAAAGACTATACAACAAAAACTAGCCGACAAGGCATACCAAACTATACATGAGCCGACACCTGTCTATGAGCCTCTAAAAGAACATAAGTGTTGCAACATAGCCGGAACAGGGCCCCGACATACCCATAATGTCTATAACAAAAATTGCATACCAAGACCAAGGCAAGTCCGGAGAAGGGATCTCGCCAATCACCGCTGAACTGGACAGTCTACTGTGGTGGGGGAGCTGCACCTGCCTGTCTATCAGGACCTGCAGCACGACATGCAGCGTCCACAAATAAAAGGACGTCAGTACGAATAAAGTACTGAGTATGTAAGGCAAGGAACCATAAATGCGATCAGTAATGTAAGCAAGGATAGAAAATATACAACCTGTAACATCTTAGTACCTCTGAGGGCTACTTACATGAAATGCATGATACATATGTATAAATACATAAACCTTTAAAGCATTCGCCTCTATGGGCATCATCATCATCATATCGTACCCGGCCATAATAGGCTCGGTAGAATCGTACCCGGCCACGTGGAGCTCGGTAAAACCCAACTGATCAGTGGTTGCACAATAGGTGTCGTACCCGGCCAACTATAGCGTGGCTCGGTAGAGTAAAATAGATACATATATATAATGCATGCTCGACTCATGGAATCACATTCTAAACCTTTCGGAGTGACGTAAGGTCGGTATCCTCTGTACACGTTATTAGGACTAACTCTTCACTATGAACCTTATAAGAATCAGGAAGTACCAACAACATTGATAACATAAGAATAAGAGAAGCAACATTAACATCAATCGTTCCATAAGAGGGAAAACAATGTAAGTACTGCTAGCTTCTAAGAGTAGAGTATCTTGGAAGCTCGTTCATTACATTATGTACAATCGGAGTCGTGCAAAAGAAGGAAAGGGATAGCCTCACATACCTTGTATATACTGCCCCAATCTCAAGCTATGCAATTGTCAAAACTCCTTAGTCTACAATAAGAGAAACGATACTATCGTTATCATTTAAGCGTCATAACTATTATGTATCGACCACAACCTATTTTACGATGAAACGGACAGCACCTCCCCTATATATATGACCTCACACCATTCAAAACAGTCACCAAACAGCCCAAACAACATCAATAATAAACATATTGAGCCTCCCAAAATAGTCCACACATAGCCTAATCACTCCATACATACGACGACCACCGTAGTCGTGTCAAACAACCTGGAAATGTTACGAATAACTATCAGCCCATAACCCTACATATATATGGTGTTTCTCCACACCCTTCCTCCTCCAAAACTCCACAAGATAGTAGTAAAATACGCAGCCCAACAACAACGCAAAACAGTCCACAAAACAATAACATTACTACCAAGCCTTTCGATATATATCTCACAAGTTCTAGCTTCAATGGCTTAGCCGCAACTTGGATAATCTTAAATACATATAGAGTAAGAGGTTCCTTACCTTTATACAGAAATAACAACTCCAATTTGACCTTAAATTTCCATGAAATATCCCTCCAATGCTGCCACAACAACAAAAAAGCGAAACTAGCGATCAATTAGTGTTTTTCGGCACTAGAATCACTTTAGAAGGCTTGAAATCACCTAGGATTGATATTAAGAACATGAGGGAGTATTTACAGAACATAAACCCTTTAAAACAACCTCCCACACGAGCTGAAACGACACAAAAATGAGCAACAACAAGAAGAACAAGAGACTTACTAGCGCCACGGAATTCCCGACACTTGATTTGTGTTGTTTGCCCTTTTTTTGGGTCTTGAATCTTGAGAGAACCTTGAGAGGATGTTCCTAGGGTTCTAAGGTCTGAAAATAGTGAAAAGAAATGACTTAAAACGGGTTGGAGGCATCCTATATAGGTCCAAATATCTTAAACCGACTTAGTGGGCCCCATAGAGAGGTGCTTGGCGCAGTCTCGCGAAAATGCGAATATCTCTCTACTCCGAGATCGTATCGATGAACGGTTTAATGCGTTGGAAACTAGACTCATAGATATTTAATTTTGTTGGTAGATAACCCCGTAATTCCTTGTAAATTATGAGAAAAGATTAGAAACATTTGACCTAATGTTTAAGTAAAATTATGAACCTAAGTTGCGATAACTTTTGTCGACTTTTGTTTCATAACTCGTTTGACTTCAAGACTTATGATACGGATATTATATGATGAAAATACCTTAATAAATGACCTCTTGAGTGTATTAAGCACCGCTAGATTACCTGAAAATACGAGTTACAACATCCTTGATTCGTTTAACTTCTAATACTAGTTAATCACCCTTATACACTCTTGTATCACTTAAGACCAATAGGATTGACTTCTTATCATCTCAAAGATAATTCCTTCTTGGATTTATGTTAACTAATATATGGAATGAACTAACACATGTGGATATGGGTTGTAACACCCTCCCCCCCTTAGGAACATTCGTCCTCGAATGTAAGGGTTTATGGGGAGTTTAAATCATCGTGGATTCCAATGGAAATTTCCGATCAATTTTCCCCTATAAAATGGTCACTAGCAAAACTTGCAAGTAATTAAGCCCAACATATGGCTTCACAAGGCTACACAAAGCATTATGCGTATTTACATTATCTACATATCACCATTTTGTATTAAGGAGGAGTATTCTCAAATTATTGCTTACCTCATAGAGCCGTTTCTTCTTCCAATGTATCCTGTCTTCCACCAGCATCCTTGTTATCTTCATTCTGGAATAAGTAAGGGTATTTAGACTTCATCTCCTCTTCTGCTTCCCATGTCATTTCTTCCATATTTTTGTTCCTCCACAATACTTTGACGGAAGCTACATCTTTTGTTCTCAGCTTGCGGACTTGCCGATCTAATATCGCCACTGGCACTTCTTCATATGATAGGTCCTCTGTAACTTGTACATCTTTGATAGGGACGACTCGAGAAGGGTCTCCAATACATTTTCTCAACATAGATACATGGAATACCGGGTGGACAAATTCCAATTCGGATGGCAATTCTAACTCATAAGCAACCTGTCCAATCCGTCGAAGAATTTTATACGGCCCGATATACCTTGGACTCAGCTTACCTTTCTTCCCAAAACGCATAATACCCTTCATTGGTGAGATCCTCAGGAAAACCCAATCACCAACCTCAAACTCTAGATCACGACGTCGGACATCAGAATAAGATTTTTGCCTGCTTTGTGCCGTCCTCAATCGCTCCTGTATCACTTTCACCTTCTCAATAGCTTGGTGAATCAAATCTGGCCCATATAATTCTGTTTCACCGACTTCGAACCATCCAACTGGTGATCTACATCTCCTCCCGTATAGTGCCTCGTATGGGGCCATTTTAATACTGGAATGGTAGCTATTGTTATAGGCGAATTCTATGAGTGGAAGATGATCATCCCAATTCCCCTTAAAATCTAGAACACATGCTCGTAGCATATCTTCCAGTGTCTGAATGGTACGTTCAGCCTGTCCGTCAGTCTGCGGATGAAATGCAGTGCTGAGATTTACCTGTGTGCCTAAACCCTTCTGGAAAGACCTCCAAAAGTTAGCCGTAAATTGAGCTCCTCGGTCTGATATAATAGATATGGGCACACCATGAAGCCTAACAATCTCCTTGATATACAACTTTGCATAATCTTCAGCCGTGTAAGTTGTCTTCACTGGCAGAAAATGGGCACATTTTGTAAGTCGATCAATTATCACCCAGATGGAGTCAAACTTATGATAAGAGCGAGGTAATCCAATAATGAAGTCCATATTAATCACCTCCCACTTCCAGGTCGGAATCTCTATATTTTGAAGCAATCCACCGGGTTTCTGATGTTCTATCTTTACTTGTTGACAATTGGGACACTGGGCTACAAATTCTGCAATAGACTTCTTCATATTATCCCACCAATACTGCTCCTTGACATCATGATACATCTTTGTCGAGCCGGGATGGATGGAATATCGGGATTGATGAATCTCATTCATAATCTTCTCTCGCAACCCTGCCACATTAGGCACACACAATCGGCTCTGGTATCTCAGTGCCCCGTCTTTTCCGATCCCAAAAGCCATACTTTTACACTGTTGAATGCTTTCTCTTAATCGTACTAAGATAGGATCTTCATATTGTCGTGCTTTTACCTCGGCTACCAAAGATGATTCTGATGTATTCTGTACAGTAACACCTCCGTCATCAGAGTCTAACAATCTGATTCTCATATTGGCTAGCTGATGAAGCTCTTTAATCAACCCCCATCTACCTGCCTCAATATGTACTAAGCTTCCCATTGATTTACGGCTGAGAGCGTCTGCCACAACATTGGCTTTACCGGGATGATACAATATCTCGACGTCGTAGTCTTTCAATAATTCAAGCCACCTACGCTGCCTCAAATTCAACTCTTTCTGCTTGAAGATGTATTGTAAACTCTTGTGATCTGTGTAGATGTCAACATGGACGCCGTATAAGTAGTGCCGCCATATCTTCAAAGCATATATTACTGCAGCCAATTCCAAATCATGGGTTGGATAATTCTTTTCATGCTTCTTCAATTGTCTTGATGCATAAGCAATCACATTCCCACGCTGCATCAATACGCACCCCAAACCTATACCTGAGGCATCACAATATACCACATAATCTTCTGTTCCTTCAGGAAGAGTGAGCACTGGTGCAGATGTCAATCGATTCTTCAGCTCCTGAAAACTACGTTCACAAGTGTCAGACCACTGGAATTTGGTAGCTTTTTGTGTTAACTTAGTCAATGGTGATGATATAGAGGAAAATCCTTCTACAAACCGCCTATAATATCCTGCTAGCCCTAGGAAGCTGCGGACTTCTGATGGTGTTGTAGGTCTCGGCCAATTCTTTACTGCATCGATCTTCTGAGTGTCGACACTAATACCCTCATCAGATATCACATGGCCAAGGAATGCTACTGAGTTCAGCCAGAATTCACATTTGGAGAGCTTAGCATATAACTTACGATCCTAAAGCGTCTGTAATACTATCCGCAAGTGGCCCGCATGTTCCGCCTCCGAACGAGAATACACTAGAATGTCATCAATGAATACAATCACGAACACATCAAGATAGGGCCTGAATATAGTATTCATGAGATCCATAAAAGCTGCTGGGGCATTTGTTAGCCCGAACGACATCACCAAGAACTCAAAGTGCCCATATCTTGTCCGGAAGGCCGTCTTTGGAATATCCTTCTCCCTAACCCTCACCTGATGATACCCTGAACGTAAATCAATCTTAGAGAAATACTTGGCACCCTGGAGTTGGTCAAACAGGTCATCAATTCTTGGAAGTGGATACTTGTTCTTTATAGTAGACTTATTCAACTGTCGATAGTCGATACACATCCGTAACGACCCGTCTTTCTTCCGCACGAATAGGACTGGTGCACCCCAAGGTGAAGTGCTAGGCCTAATAAAGCCCTTATCTAGCAAGTCCTTCAACTGCACCTTCAACTCTCGCAACTCTGCCGGGGCCATTCTGTATGGAGGAATAGAGATCGGTTGAGTGTCAGGCAACACATCAATGCTAAACTCAATCTCCCTTTCAGGAGGAAGGCCTGGGAGTTCATCTGGGAAAACATCTGGGAATTCGTTGACCACAGGGATTGATTGTAAAGTAGGCGGTTTCGCCTCCGCATCCCTAACGCGAACGAGATGATAAATGTAACCTTTTGAGATCATTTTCCTTGCCTTAAGATAGGAAATAAACCTACCTTTCGGTGTAGCAATGTTCCCTTTCCATTCAATGACGGGTTCACCTGGAAATTGGAACCTAACCATCTTCGTACGACAGTCAACATTTGCATAGCATGAGGCCAACCAGTCCATTCCCATTATCACATCAAAATCAACCATTTCTAACTCAAATAAATTTGCCGAGGTTTGACGACTACAAATCATCACAGTGCAACCTCTATATACCCTTCTAGCAATCACAGAATCTCCTATCGGAGTAGATACCGCGAGGGGTTTACTTATCAATTCAGGTTCAATGCCAAACTTATTAGCCACAAAGGGTGTAACATAGGATAATGTAGATCCCGGATCAATCAACGCATATACATCATAAGAAAACACAGATATAATACCTGTAACAACATCTGGAGACGACTCGAGATCCTGTCGACCTACTAGAGCATAGGTTCGATTTTGAGCACCACTCGAACTCGGCACTGCACCTCTACCCCTACCACGACCTGTCGACTGCTGAAAACCCCGTGCTGGAGGTCGAACTGATGAGGAAGAACCAGACACAGATCCAGTCGGCTGAGCCATACCATCACCTCCTCTATTAGGACAATCCCGCATCATATGGCCAGGCTGCCCGCACGAATAGCATGCATCAGAACCTCGACGACACAGTCCAAAGTGGGCCTTGCCGCACTGATCACAATGTGGTGTTGGGGGTCTCATCTGACTAGTATCCCTGTGATGTTGCGAGCCAGATGCCCGCGAACTCTGACCTGGACCAGAATAGGATCGATCATATCGAGGCCTCTGAAACTGTGGAGGAGCACTAGCTACAGGTGGCGCCGAACTCCTCGAAAACTGTGGCCTGATGCGGCCTCTGAAGTCATCAGAATACCCTGCAAATCTCGCCCTCTTATGCTGGCCTCTATCCTGCTCCCTAACTGCCCTCTGCTGGCGCTTACGATCCTCTAGGGTCTGGGCATAAGCTTGAATACGGGAAATATCCATGCCCTCCACCAAGGAGGCTGTCGTACACTCATTTATTAGATGTGGTCCCAACCCATTCACGAACATATGCACCCTATCACTCATCTCGGCCACCATATGGGGAGCATACCTTGCCAAAGAATCAAACTGCATACTGTACTCTCGCACACTCATATTACCTTGTCTAAGGTTCAAGAACTTATCAGCTCTAGCTCGTCGTATCTCAACTGGCAAGTAGTGACGAAGAAAGGCCTCAGAAAATTCCTTCCACACAGCTGGAGGAGGGTTCGGACCCCTGGATCTCTCCCAACTATCATACCAGAGAACCGCTAAATCCCGTAACCGATAAGAAGCCAACTCTACTGCCTCTGTATCACTAACATGCATAACCCGAAGTGTACGATGAACCTGGTCAATAAAAGTCTGTGGGTCCTCCTTGGGGTCTGATCCGGTAAACACTGGAGGGTCTAAATTAATAAAATCACAAACTCTTGTACTAACTGGTTTCTCAGCAGCACCTGTATTCTACCTCTGATCCTGAGCAGCTACCAAGGTAGTCAATAACTGCAAAGCACTCCGCATATCCTGGTCTGGAGTGCCAGACGGAGGAACTGGAGGCGCTGGGTGCCTTCTAATATCCTCTGGAGGAGATGGAGTAGATGAGGTATGAGAGGGCATCTCACTTTGAGCCTCACTTTGTCCTGCTCTGACTTGGGGCACCTGACTGGTACCCTCTCCCGCTGTTGTATCAAGCCGTCTACTAATCGTTTGCTTCCTAGTCGAAGGCATCACTGGAAAAAAACAAGGTGAATATTAGAGACGAACACTTACGACTCAACTCTACGCACGATCTAGATTCAGGAAGAAGGTAACAACCCTAGATGTCATGTAGCCTCCTGATTATAAATGTGGCACGCTACACATCCATAATCAAGACTCTACTAGACACGGCTCATAGACAACCCCTAGGACAGACTTGCTCTGATACCAAGTTTGTCACGACCCAAACTGAAGGGCCATGACTAGCACCCGACCACACTTGCCGAGCACCAACGTACATTTCATCTAACCTTCATTATTATCTTTTAAGGCTGACGAGATCAATATAAATGGTAGACCTAGATCATGGACAACCAGCAATAAAATATGATGGCATGAACATACATAGCAGGGGATGACCAGACAATCAAGAAACTACGTATAAGGTATGAGCTACCACGCTACTATGAAAGACTATACAACAAAAACTAGCCGACAAGGCATACCAAACTATACATGAGCCGACACCTGTCTATGAGCCTCTAAAAGAACATAAGTGTTGCAACATAGCCGGAACAGGGCCCCGACATACCCATAATGTCTATAACAAAAATTGCATACCAAGACCAAGGCAAGTCCGGAGAAGGGATCTCGCCAATCACCGCTGAACTGGACAGTCTACTGTGGTGGGGGAGCTGCACTTGCCTGTCTATCAGGACCTGCAGCACGACATGCAGCGTCCACAAATAAAAGGACGTCAGTACGAATAAAGTACTGAGTATGTAAGGCAAGGAACCATAAATGCGATCAGTAATGTAAGCAAGGATAGAAAATATACAACCTGTAACATCTTAGTACCTCTGAGGGCTACTTACATGAAATGCATGATACATATGTATAAATACATAAACCTTTAAAGCATTCGCCTCTATGGGCATCATCATCATCATATCGTACCCGGCCATAATAGGCTCGGTAGAATCGTACCCGGCCACGTGGAGCTCGGTAAAACCCAACTGATCAGTGGTTGCACAATAGGTGTCGTACCCGGCCAACTATAGCGTGGCTCGGTAGAGTAAAATAGATACATATATATAATGCATGCTCGACTCATGGAATCACATTCTAAACCTTTCAGAGTGACGTAAGGTCGGTATCCTCTGTACACGTTATTAGGACTAACTCTTCACTATGAACCTTATAAGAATCAGGAAGTACCAACAACATTGATAACATAAGAATAAGAGAAGCAACATTAACATCAATCGTTCCATAAGAGGGAAAACAATGTAAGTACTGCTAGCTTCTAAGAGTAGAGTATCTTGGAAGCTCGTTCATTACATTATGTACAATCGGAGTCGTGCAAAAGAAGGAAAGGGATAGCCTCACATACCTTGTATATACTGCCCCAATCTCAAGCTATGCAATTGTCAAAACTCCTTAGTCTACAATAAGAGAAACGATACTATCGTTATCATTTAAGCGTCATAACTATTATGTATCGACCACAACCTATTTTACGATGAAACGGACAGCACCTCCCCTATATATATGACCTCACACCATTCAAAACAGTCACCAAACAGCCCAAACAACATCAATAATAAACATATTGAGCCTCCCAAAATAGTCCACACATAGCCTAATCACTCCATACATACGACGACCACCGTAGTCGTGTCAAACAACCTGGAAATGTTACGAATAACTATCAGCCCATAACCCTACATATATATGGTGTTTCTCCACACCCTTCCTCCTCCAAAACTCCACAAGATAGTAGTAAAATACGCAGCCCAACAACAACGCAAAACAGTCCACAAAACAATAACATTACTACCAAACCTTTCGATATATATCTCACAAGTTCTAGCTTCAATGGCTTAGCCGCAACTTGGATAATCTTAAATACATATAGAGTAAGAGGTTCCTTACCTTTATACAGAAAGAACAACTCCAATTTGACCTTAAATTTCCATGAAATATCCCTCCAATGCTGCCACAACAACAAAAAAGCAAAACTAGCGATCAATTAGTGTTTTTCGGCACTAGAATCACTTTAGAAGGCTTGAAATCACCTAGGATTGATATTAAGAACATGAGGGAGTATTTACAGAACATAAACCCTTTAAAACAACCTCCCACACGAGCTGAAACGACACAAAAATGAGCAACAACAAGAAGAACAAGAGACTTACTAGCGCCACGGAATTCCCGACACTTGATTTGTGTTGTTTGCCCCTTTTTGGGTCTTGAATCTTGAGAGAACCTTGAGAGGATGTTCCTAGGGTTCTAATGTCTGAAAATAGTGAAAAGAAATGACTTAAAATGGGTTGGAGGCATCCTATATAGGTCCAAATATCTTAAACCGACTTAGTGGGCCCCATAGAGAGGTGCTTGGCGCAGTCTCGCGAAAATGCGAATATCTCTCTACTCCGAGATCGTATCGATGAACGGTTTAATGCGTTGGAAACTAGACTCATAGATATTTAATTTTGTTGGTAGATAACCCCGTAATTCCTTGTAAATTATGAGAAAAGATTAGAAACATTTGACCTAATGTTTAAGTAAAATTATGAACCTAAGTTGCGATAACTTTTGTCGACTTTTGTTTCATAACTCGTTTGACTTCAAGACTTATGATACGGATATTATATGATGAAAATACCTTAATAAATGACCTCTTGAGTGTATTAAGCACCGCTAGATTACCTGAAAATACGAGTTACAACATCCTTGATTCGTTTAACTTCTAATACTAGTTAATCACCCTTATACACTCTTGTATCACTTAAGACCAATAGGATTGACTTCTTATCATCTCAAAGATAATTCCTTCTTGGATTTATGTTAACTAATATATGGCATGAACTAACACATGTGGATATGGGTTGTAACAATTATACTGCTCGCCAGGTAGTTTGCAATATCCGCATACCATGGCGCTACCTCTAGGCTCGTGGTAAATAGTTGTTCATCCGGGAAAGTCTCTACAATCTCTTCCACCTCAACCTTATTCTCTACTCCTTCCAGCCTAGACAAGTGATCAATTACTTGGTTCTTCGTTTCCTTTTGATCACGAATTTCCAAGTCAAATTCTTGCAGCAATAGCACCCATCAAATCAGGCGTGACTTTAACTCCTTTTTCTTAATTAGGCACCTGAGAGCAGCATGGTCAGTATAAATAATTACCTTCAAGCCTATCAGGTATGACCTGAATTTGTCAAATGCAAACACACTGCTAGCATATCCTTCTTGGTCACTTTGTAATTTAGTTGGGCACTACTCAAGGTTCTACTTGCATAGTAGATTGGATGCATGACTTTATATTTTCGCTGTCGAAGAACTGCTCTTACATCATAGTCGCTTGCATAACACATTAGCTCAAAAGGTTGCTCCCAGTTAAGTGCCACTATAATTGGTGCACTCACCAGCCTCTTCTTCAATTCCTCAAAAGCTACCCTACAGTTATCAGAAAACACAAAGGGGTGATCTTTTTCAAGCAATTTACACAAAGGGTTAGCAATTTTAGAAAAATCTTTTATAAACCTCCTATAGAAGCCAGTGTGACCAAGGAAACTTCTTATGGCCTTGATGGAAGTGGGTGGAGAAAACTTCTCAATTAGATCAACCTTAGCACGCTCCACCTAAATGCCCTTACTTGACTCTAGGTGTCCCAAGACTATACCTTCCTATACAATAAAATGACACTTCTCCCAATTTAGTACCGGATTAGTCTCCATACACCTCTTCATACTCTTTTCAAGTTCATAAGGCAATCATCGAATGAGTTCCTCATCACTGAGAAATCATCCATGAAAACCTCCATTATTTCCTCTAACATATCCGTGAAAATGTCCATTATGCACATTTGGAATGTGGCGGGTGCATTGCATAGGCCAAACGATATTCTTCGAAAGGTATAGAAGACATACGGACAGGTGAACGATGTTTTCTCTCTATCCTCTGGGGCAATAGAGATTTGGTTATACCCCGAGTATCCATACTGGAAGAAAAAGTGGGACCTCCTAGCCAATCTATCTAGTATTTGATCAATGAATGACAGCGGAAAGTAGTCATTTCGGGTGGCCTTATTAAATCTTCTGTAATCCATGCAGATTCGACATCCCGTGACTGTTCTTGTTGAGATCAACTCATTGTTCTCATTTTGCACTACAGTTATTCCACCCTTCTTTGGCACACACTAAACTGGGCTGACCCAATAGCTGTCAAAGATAGGGAACATGAGTCCTGCATTTAACCACTTGATCGCTTCTTTGTTCACCACTTCTTTTATGTTGGGGTTCAGCCTTCTTTGATGTTCTCTGGAAGGTTTATGCCAATCTTCCAGTGGAATCTTATGCATACAGAAGGCCGAGCTGATACCCTTGATATCTGCAATGGACCAACTAATTGTAGTCTTGCACTCTTTCAACACCTGCAAAAGTTTTTCTAAATACACATCTAACAAACCAAATGAGATGATCGCAGGTAAAGTCGAGTTAGGTCCCAAGAAAGCATACCTGAGGTGAGATGGTAGCGATTTCATCTGCAACTGTCGTGGTGCTTCGATCGATGGCTTAGCTGGAGGGGTGTTTCTTTCTTCTAAGTGTAAAGGCTCAAATTCGAGCTCTCTTTTCCAGTACCCTTGGCCTTCAAGAGCCAACACCCATTCCGCCAAGTCCTCACCATTTACTTCTTCTAAGTTTATGAGGCAAGCTGTTAGAGAGTCTTTTGCATTAAATGCATCATCATCTTCCTCCATGATCACATCTACTGCTTCTATCAAAGAGCAATTTGCAAACTAACTGGGTTGCCGCATAGACTTTTCATATTAAATGTTATTTCTTCATTATTCAGCCTCATCTTCAGATTCCCAGTTTCATAATCAATCAGAGCACTTCATGTGGCCAAGACCGGCCTTCCCAAAATTATGGGAATATCCTTATCAACCTGGCAGTCTAGAATGACAAAATCTGCTGGAAACATAAACTTTCCAACTGGTACAAGTACATCGTCAAGTATACTTGATGGCCTTTACACCATTCGGTTAGCTAGCTAAAGTAACATGGATGTGGGACTTGATCTTCCAATGCCTAACTTTTTATAGATAGACAATGGTATCAGATTTATGCTTGCCCCCAAATCACACAATGTATAGCTACCTATGGTGCATGGAATTGTGAAGCTTCCAGGGTCGGACAACACTACAGGTCTGAGTCATTATTACAATTGTCAAGTCTTGAAAGTTGAACTTGTGAGACATCAAGTCCTTCATCATTTTTGCATAACCTGGAATCTCTCACAAGGAATCTATCAAGGGGATGTTCACCTGAATCTGCTTTAACATCGCAATGAATTTTTTGTATTTCTCATCCTTGTGATATTCAGCCAACCTCTGCGGGAAGGGTGCTGGAGGTCGCTACCTTCCTGTGACTTGAGTTGAATCCTGCTCGGGCATTTTTTTTGATACCTTCTATTGCACTTGCTCAGTCTCCTTTGCTACCTCTTTTTCTTTGCTAGTTTCCTCTTGGGCCTGTTGCACGGTTACCTCTGTTAAATCAACTGACTCATCTATCTCAAGTTGTATTAGCACAAGTGTTTTAGTTGGTCGGCTTTCTCGAGCAATTTCTTGCTCTAGATCAAGATCTCTATCATTTCTCAAACTTACGACCATCAGCTATTTTGGGCCCTACTCCTCCAGATTGATATGTGTGTCCATAGGTAATGTCCCTGGAGGACAATTATTAAGAGCCATGGATATCTGCCCTAAAACCTCAATGCCCTTGATAGTTGAGTCACGTGATACTACCTTTTCTTGCAGCTGGTGGACCATTTCTTCCATGTTCTTGCTAGACCCAATGAGTTGTTACAACATTTCTTTAGTTTCGAAAAACCCATCATCTTATCTCTCTATCTGTTGATGTTGAGGTTGTTGATAACTTAATTGTTGATTATGTTGATTGTATCCCTATTGTCTTTGATACGGTACAACTTGACCCTGTGGTCGTATAGCTCCAGGATTATTATTGTTATTGTTGTACTGCTATTGTGCTGGTCTATACTACTGATTATGTTGTCCCCAATTCTACCACCTTGTCTTTGTCCCCCAAAGTTGCTTACATAGTTCATATTTTCTAGGTAGTTCTGGCCGCTACTTTCTCCACTTCACGAGCACACATATGGTTGGTTAATGCATGGTGTGCAGAATCCTCCATTAGTCGTATCAACATTGTGTAACTGTTTCAAGCTTGATTCATCAATCTTCTTGGTGAGGATACTCATTTGAGTCATTAGAGTGGCCATATTCTCGGCTATGGACTTGTTCGAGTCCAGTGTTACTGGGTGACCTACAAGGGTGACTGTAGTGTCTCTTGTCATCCATCCTGAGTTTTGAGCCATTTTATCAAGCAGAACCTTACACTCTCTGAATGATTTGCTCAAAAATGTTTCACCTACTGAAGCATCAACATTGGATTTCAAGTTGTCTGTCAATCCCATGTAAAACCTCTGTCCCAACATTTGATCCGGAATGCCATGGTGTGGACACTTAACCAGTGTCCCTTTGATTCTCTCCCATGTCTCTTGCAATGTTTCAGCTGGTTTTTTCCTGAAGATCAATAACTCATCAACTTGTTTGGCAGTCTTATTAGGTGGTTAGAATTTGTTCAAAAACTGCCAGACTAATTGATCGGTGCCAATCCTGCACTACTACAAAGTAGCGAGAGTGGTCGAAGCAGTTGTTACCCGAGATGGTCGGGATCGATTTCCACAGGGAGCTAGAAATGGGAATTGGATTCCTATCTAAACTAGAGATGCGTAATTGCTCTTAATTGCACTTCTAATCATAGTTGGTCTTTTGATTACTTCTAATATTATTCTAATAAGATGCTAAATTAAGCTAAGAGTAAGGTACTTGAAAGGTTGTCTAAATAGTTAAGAAGGCACTAGGGAAGTGACTTTCTCCTAGGTAGATACTTGACGGGTTCTCGAGTCTAAGGCTAGATTGTCATGTTGGGGATTACGATATAACCAATGCACTAAACTTCTCACTCTATACCTCTCGATAGTTTGAGTGATTTTGCCCTAATTAACTTTCTCAAAACTAATTGGGTATGATAATTTGTGCAAACAATTTAGGTTCAAGTCGGGTATTACTATCTCTAGGTTTAACCCTTTAATTGGGCCTATCAATTTCTTGAATACACTCCAATTCCTTTTTGGACTAATTTTTCTAGACTCAAGTTCTCTTTCTCAATAAGAACCCAAGTCAAATAGGCACAAATTAGTGTTTGCAACCACTAATTCAACATGGAAAACACAAATTAGTCCAAATATCAAACACCAATAGACATTCAAGCCTTAAAACTCAAGACCCATCAAATACCCACACTAGGGTTGAGCCACAACCCTAGCTAATGGGTCTAGCTACTCATGATAATAGAAGAAAACAAAGAAATAGATGAAGAAAAACCCATAATATTTAATTACAAGCTAATACTTGAAGATTTAATGATAAAACTACTCTAAAATTACTCAAAATGGTTAAGAAACCATGTTCACTAGCGCAACTCCAAGTCAGAATACAACTGATGACCTAAAAATGGGAAAAGAAACTATTTATACTAGGCCAAATTTTCTGGACAAAAATACCCCGGCGGGGGTAGTGTGGTCCACACAAAATAGAGTGCAGCCACAGTGAGGCTTCTTGACTTTAAACTCTGCTCTCTGAACTTGGCCACCGCAGGCCGCACGAAATGCACCGCGGCCGCGGTGGCTTCTATTGCGGTTCACACAAAAAGGACTGTGGACTGCATTGGCAATGAATCTCCAAACTCCAACTCTCTGAACTCCATCATTGTGGACCGCACAATATCGAGTGCGGCCGTGGTGAGTCCATTGCGTTCTGCATAAAATGCTTTGCGGCCGCAATGCTTGAGTCTCTGAAATATCACCTCTATGAACCTCCTCACTGCGGACCGCACTAAATGGAGTGTGGCCGCAGTGGACCTGTTGCACTGTGTCTGGACTTGTTCTTGGTACTTGTGCATGTTTCACTCCTTTTTGAGCTGGTTTTGACTAATTGTCACATTTTTTACCAAACCCTGCAAACAAGTACAACATGTAAGCCTTTGGGACTATTTTGTACACATTTTTAATCAAAACTCAAGTAATAAGGAGTGTAAAATGAACCATAATCCCTAGTTACCAACTCCCCCAAACTTAAGCTTTTGCTTGTCCTCAAGCAAATAAAATAAGACTCATCCCTTAAAAGTAAATCCAAGAAAATTCAGCCGACCTAAAGTGACCTCATCTAGCATCAATTGGGACTAACAATTGCCCTCAATTCAAATGAATCAATAACAACATTCACTATTTTAAGCACCATAATTTTAGCGCGACACAAGAGCATCAAGAATTGACTCGACCCATCAAAGAAACTCTTTTTACTACTTTAGTCATTGTGGAACCCAAACTCATACATCCTCAACTCTCCCTAAGTAAACCTCACCTTTAAGATTGTAGCACTCAGAACGAGGAT
This sequence comes from Nicotiana sylvestris, assembly GCF_000393655.2. Taxonomy (NCBI): domain Eukaryota; kingdom Viridiplantae; phylum Streptophyta; class Magnoliopsida; order Solanales; family Solanaceae; genus Nicotiana; species Nicotiana sylvestris. The sequence goes on from NC_091058.1 coordinate 65,301,489, forward strand.
AGTAGAAACACACTCATCTCTCTCAAAGAAAGGTCACAAGTCAGGCTCTAAGTACCATAAGCTTGTCCATTATGTGAGTCACCACTAATGTAAGCTTCATTCAACTCAAGATCACATAGGGCTTTTATGGAGATATAGTGAAGGTTTTTGGTTCAGGGTAGGAAATGTTTGGTCTAAGTAGGTTCCATCTTCCCTTTAGCACTTCTTTTGCTTCATTTTGGCACATAATCTCTTGACTTTTTAAGTCATTTAACTTCTTTCTAAGGGGTTAGAGAGACACACTGTCACTCTTTCTTGTTCATTTCAAACCTTTTTCTCCTTTCTCAACTTTCCACACTTTTCATCTCTTTACTTTTATTGAATCCCTTCATTTTTTTTTCATCATTCTTTTATTTTTTTGATTTTCTTTCTTTTTCATTGCCTTTCCTTTTCTTCATTTGTACCTTTTACCACTTTGTTGCATTCCTCGTCTCTCCCCCCAAACTTATGCTTTTGCCTTGTGCTAAGGAAATATCGGGTGTCAAGAGAGGATATTTTTAGAACGGGTAAAGGCTTGTATCGTGGTTTTTGAAAGAAAAAGGTCTATGGCTCCAAAGGATTGACTAGGGATATTATCGTTGGTAGGCTATGGAAGTGTTCAAGATATCATTCGGATCAAGGAGAGCCTATAGTCACATCTCAAGTCAAATTACACTTAGGATTTCACCTAGACAAATATTTAGGGCAAGTTCTAAACTAATGGCTCGGGACTTGGACTTGCAATTCAAATTCTCACCACACAAGCTATGGGATTGCTAAAGATATATAGTCGGGGGCCCACAACAACCTTAGTTAAGATTTGAGCAACACAATAGTCCCGAAAAACCACTTGATGATTATCGGCCAACACAAGAGTCTCAAGGTCACAACTTTCACCGTCCTATACACAATAATTTATTTTTGACCATAGGATCAAAGGCAAATGTGTTAGGCCTAAGTGAAGCTTTGCTTGAGGAACCTTTACCAACTAGCTACTATTTACACTAAAAGCAAAAAAAACAGACTCAAACCCTTAAGAAGGTTGTCATGCCATCCATCATCAGGAAGAGTCACCCGGTTCACACAAATTCCACCTTTGGAAAGAACCATTGCATTAAGAAAACCAAAGGCTTATTGCAAAAACTCAAAACAAGAAGCTACGAACATAAAATAAGAACCTATGAAAGGAAAAATATGGAAAGTAAAATGAATATATACAAGAGGGGATTTAATCAAATATACATAAGGGAGAATGAATATATACATTAGAATGTAACTTTATGTTACGATCCAAACCGATGGATTGCGACGGGTGCTTGAGTCCTACCTGTCAAACACCCCTAAGCATGCGTCTAAGATATGAACCTGAATAAGATCTACTGCATTACGAAAATAACATACATGAAAGAAACCTGCCATCAAGGCATATGTACGTATACTGACAGAATACAGTGGACGAGCCGACAAGGCTTCTATAGACAACTATACATCCAAAACTGAAAGTCGTCAAGGCTACATACAACTCAACTAGACATACTGTCTACCGACCTCTAATAGAAATATAACTGTACAAAGACGGGACTGAGCCACGTCATACCCATATATATATATATATATATATAAGGCAGGTCCGGATCAAGTGGAGCACGCCAACTCTCGTTGATTAAGAATCCTAATAAGGGGGACCGTCAGCTTGCCTACCTGCACCTACGGGCATGAAATGCAAGCCCCGTAAAATAGGGCATCAGTACGAAAAATGTACTGAGTATGTAAGGCATGAAAATAAGTACGTAAAAGAATAGATGAAACATGGAATACAGAAATACCTTTAAATCTGAATAACTCTATAAATTTTGAAACGTTTATAATATCATGCACATGTGTATAAATGTCGTGCCATGCATAGGTATGGGTGTACATAATATCATCAAGCCACTAAGGGCATCCCATCATATCGTCTCGGCCACTATGGGCAACATCATCAATATATACCAGCTGATCAGGTGGTGGTGCGTATATAATGCCATAACCTCTTCCCATATCCCATATACATAATACATAAATATATATGTATATATAAAGCCGTTTGAATCATATTTCAGCCACTGTGGGCAACATCATCATCATATACCAGTTGATCAGGTGGTGGTGCGTATATAACGTCGTAACCTTTTCCCATATCCCGTATATATATTTACATATATACGCGTATATAACACCATTTGGTCATGGATCAATGCACATGCATAAATGAGTGAAATGCATGAAAAATACATAATAATCTCGATATTCCTTCCGGATAAAATTTTCCAACTGCATATTATTCTGAGACCCATGAACAGAAGATAATAATAATTCTCATGGGGAATCGAGAATATAGACATCCTTACTATTTCTATGAATAGAGTAATTTATAGAAAACTATGTATTTGCTCGTTTCTTCAATATAATTTGGACCATGCCAAAAGAAAGGAGGGAGGGACTTAACATACCTGGAGTAGGAATAACTCCGTATAATTATCCCGTTTGAAATCTTCGTGGATTGAACTTAGCCCCAAAAATTGGATTAAGCTTCGAAATTTGCTTCTGCTTCAACGTTTCCTTTGAGCTAAATTTGAAACGAAATTGGCTTTTGAACTTGGCGTTGAAATGCTTGAACCAAGAAAATGGACCTTTTCTCTGAAGTCATCTTGAATTATAAAGAATGGATCATATCTTGGTTTTCAATCCTAACGTTTTTTCTTGGTTTCTTTGTCCAAAATGGAATGACAAGGTTTTATGTTAAACATTACTTGGATATTTTAATTGTCCAAGATTAAGACACCTAGACATGGAATAACTTAAGAGTCATTCCTTTACTTGTGGCCTTCTGCCACGTTACTTATCTTGGAGTGGGATTTTAATCTTATCCACTTACTAGTTAACCGGGTAATGTTTCGTTACTCGGTAATTAATCTATTACCCACATAATTTAAAAATTATTACAAATTACTTAAAAATAATTATTTTCAAAATACTTCATATATACTTTATATATTACACTACCGTGGTCATATGGTACCTTGCATGGTACTAATTTATAATTATCGAATATTATCGCTCGACCCGTATTTTATCCCAAATTGGTCATTCCTTTCGAAACTCATTTTTGTTAATCCGTGTACCCTTTATCCTTCGTAACACTTATTCATCGCTTGTTATAAATAGCCTAAGTACGTTAACGTCAAGATGATCTCGTCCTTGAGTTTACGTCGATTAATTGAAAACAAAATTTTAACGTACGAAAATTGCGAGATGTAACATCCTTCTCCCCTTAGAAACATTTGTCCTCGAATGTTCAACTCCCCATGTTCTGTATAACTTTGGTAGGGTCACCTTTGTAACAACACTACTACCAATTCTCCTCGTAGAAGCTTAGTAATTCAAAGCCACATAGGTCACGACCATCAATAACGACAATGGCCTCACACGACCAATAACAATAGCTAGCACAAGAATTCATACACGCACGTTGAGGTTATGACGTCTCAGTCGGACCCTTTTCTAGAGGAGGAAATAAGTAGGGATATCTAAACTTCATGTCTTCCTCGGCCTCCCAAGTCATTTCTTCCACATTATTGTTTCTCCAAAGTACTTTCACGGAGGTTACCTCCTTATTCCGTAGCTTGCAGATTGGTCGGTCTAGAATGGAAACTGAAATTTTCTTCGTATGACAAGCCCTTTGTAATCAGTACATCATTCGTGGGCATTACTCGGGTGGGATCGCCAATGCAGTTCTGCAACATAGATGCATGAAAAATCGGATGGACAGACTCAAATTCCGAGGGCAATTCTATCTCATAAGCTACTCGACCTACTCTCCGAATAATCCTAAAGCCCAATATACCGGGGGTTATGTTTTCCTTTCTTCCTGAACCTCATGACAGCTTTCATCGATGATACCTTTTTGGAATACCCAGTCGTCCACCTGAAATTCTGAGTCTCGTCATTGATTATCCGCATAAGCCTTCTAACGGATTTGAGCTGCCAATAGCCTTTCCTGTATATGCTTAATTCTCTCGATTACATGTTGTACCAATTCTGGTCCTACTAATGTAGTTTCCCCAACATCGAACCACCCTATAGGCGACTTACACTTTTATCTATAAAGAGCTTCGTATGCAGCCATCTGAATACTGGAATGGTAACTATTATTATATGTGAACTCAATAAGCGGCAGATGATCATCCTAGCTACCCTTGAAGTCTATTACACAAGCTTATAATATATCCTCCATTGTTTGAATAGTACGCTCAGCCTGTCCGTTTGTCTGGGGATGAAATGTTGTATTAAAACTTACTTGAGTCCCCGGTCCTTTTTGGAAGAACCTTCAGAAGTTAGCTGTAAATTGAGCTCCTCTATCCGAGATAATAGATATAGGGACACCATGCAGTCATACTATTTCCTTAATATAAAGTCTTTTATAATCCTCTGAGGAATATGTAGTCCTAACGGGTAGAAAATGGGCTGACTTCGTAAGCCTATAAACAATCACCCATATCAAATCGAACTTATGTTGTGTACGAGGTAAGCCTAAGATGAAATCCATATTGATTACTTCCCATTTCCTAGTCGGAATCTCCATAGCCTGCAATAATCCATCTGGTTTTTGATGCTCAATCTTAACTTGTTGACAGTTAGGACACTAAGCAACAAATTCTGCTATATCCTTTTTTCATTCTGTCCCACCAATACACTTTCCTAATAACATGATACATCTTTGTTGCTCCTGGATGGATAGAATAACGAGAATAGTGAGTTTCTTCCATAACCTGCCGACGCAGCTCTGCAACATTAGGCACACATAATCGCCTTTGATATCTGAGGACCCCATCTTCTGTAATGTCAAACGCCGTCTTCTCCTTCTATAGGGTGGTATCCCTATAATGAACTAACATAGGATCCTTGTACTGGCGTTCCTTTACTTCAGTTACTAAAGAGGAGGTTGCCGTATCCTGAATACTGATCCCAATATCACCTGAGTCCAGCAACCGAACTCCAAGACTAGCTAGCTGATGAATCTCATGGGCTATTCCCCTCTTTTCTAGTTGTAAATTCAACAGGCTACCCATAGATCTACGGCTGAGGGCGTTGGCTACTATGTTCGCCTTCCCCGGATGGTATAAAATATCAACGTCATAGTCTTTAAGTATCTCCAACCATCTCCTTTGCCGAAGATTCAATTCCTTTTTGCTTGAAGACATACTAGAGGCTCTTATGATCTGTATAGATATCAATGTGAATGTCATACAAGTAGTGCCTCCACCTCTTTAGTGCATGAATGACCGTGGCTAAATCTAAATCGTGGGTCGGGTAGTTCTTCTTGTGCTTTCTTAGTTGTCTAGAAGCATAAGCCACAACCTTACCATGCTGCATCAGCACACAATCCAATCCTACGCCTGAAGCGTTATAATAGATACCATAAGTCCCTTTTGGAAGCGTTAGGACCGGTGCTGAAGTTAATCTGTCCTTTAAGGCCTGGAAAACTCTGTTCGCAAGAGTCGATCCATTGAAACCTAGTTCCCTTCTGAGTTAACTTACATGGTTATCCTAATCTTGTACAATTCAGGAAATTCCCCTCTTCGGAGGCCCAAACTCCATCTTTTATCCCTTACAATTGCGCCATTATCCCACTATTAGGGCAACATTTCATCTATTCTAAACGTTACTAGTCTTAGACTTCTTTAAGTTCTTTCAGGCCATACTGAGCCTTCTATAACTTAGAGAAATCATCAGCTCTTTTACAAACTTATTCCCAAGGACTTATCCATTCTTGTTACATTTTTACTCATCTTTTCTTATCCTTTCTCATGTCTTCCTAGAATCTTATCGCTCTACCATACTTTAGCTTGCGACCTATACATATTTATTTACTCTTATTCGCAAACTTTCTTCAACCTACTTGCACCATAGATTTCCTTATGTTATTCCAGAAAATCAAGCAAGCACCACATACCACTTTCTGTCAAAGGTGCTTAGAAGAGAAGAAAATTTCATTACAAGTTTCTTGTAATAACCTGCCAAAAGAAGTTATGGACCTTCATCGATGTTGTGGGTCTAGGCAAAGTCTTCACTGCCTCAGTCTCTTGTGTATCCACTCGGGTGTCTTTACCCAAAATAATATGCCCAAGGAAAGCTACGGAATTCAACCAGAGTTCATAGTTAGAAAATTTTGCATACAACGTCCCTTTTTGTAGAACTCTGAGCACAGTACACAGATGATGTGCATGCTAAGCCTCTGAATGAGAATATACCAATATATCATCAATAAATATAACTATGAATTGATTTTAAAAAAAAAAAGCATGAACACGTTGTTTATTAAATCCATGAATACTGCTGGGGCATTGGTCATACCGAACGACATAACCCAAAACTCAAAGTGCCCATATCTAGTGCAGTCTTCAGAATATCTTCATCCTTAGCCCTTACCTGATGGTACCCAGACCTCAAGTCTATCTTTAAAAAACACTTGGCACCTTGTAACTGATCAAATAGATTATCAATTCTCAGGAGCATGTACTTGTTCTTGATCGTCACCTTATTTTATTGTCTATAATCAATACGTATTCGTAAGGAATCATCTTTCTTTCTTACAAACAACCCAGATGTTCCCCATGGTGACGTACTAGGCCAATAAGTACAAGTCCCTTAGCTGTTCCTTTAACTTTTTTCAACTCTGCACGGGCCATTCTATAGGGAGGAATAGATATTGGGTGAGTATCTGGTAGTAGGTCAATATAAAACTCAATTTCTCGCTCTGGCAGGAGACCCGGAAGCTCATCGGGAAACTCATTCACCACAGGGAAATGGTTGGTGACTCCATTTCCACATCCTGAACCCGAACTAAGTGATAAATACAGCCCTTTCTGATCATTTCCCTTGCCTTTAGATAGGAGATAAATTTACCTCTTGGTGATGCCATATTACCTTCCCATTCTAAAACAGGCTCTCCTGGGGACTGAAATTAAACATCTTTGATCTATAATTGATATTAGCATAACAAAAGCCAACCAATCTATACCTATTATAATATCAAGTTCTACCCAACGTAACACCACGTATCTTATCCTTGTTTATTATCAAATCTATCACAGGCCATTTCAGGCCACATTCATATATATAGGTAGCCATATTAAAACATAACTTGCATAACTAATTTAGAAAAAGGCTTATATACATAGGGGTTGACCAGGCCATAGTCATATCTTACCCAAAACTATATACAGGATAATGTCTCCAAAACCACTAAGTAAGCATAACCATAATATATACAAGTCGGGACGGGGCTCCCTACATCCTCATAAACAACCAAACACATTTAAAACCCTGACTTGGTAATATTCCAAGAAGAGGTGGAACTTACCAACCAAAAATTGACATTTAGAGAAAGTCTATAGTAGAGGGTCTTTGCCTCGTCCTATATAAGAACCTCGATCGGACACACTTCGAAGCGGAATCTTCATGTCCTTATCAGTTACCTTCCTCCTCTTGGCCCGACTACTATCTTCTTCTTCTGCGTATCCCATAACATATACCGACGAACCTTGATTGACGAACTCCCAAGACTGTGGACTATCCGGAACCTCAGAAAAGCTGGTGTCCTCAAATACCTCGACATAGTTTTGAGCTTGAGGGAATCCCAGCTGTGCCAGTCCATGCACTACTCCCCTCATACCCTGATCAACGGGCTGTGAAACTAAGGGCCTTGGTGAGGTTGGAACTCTTCTTACCCTATCTATTACCGGAGTGGTCGAAATAACTCAAACGAATGAGTCATATGGATCCTCGGATGGATCCTCCTCAATAGAACCTATGATCTCCGATGGGCCTGAATCCATAGTATAACTTATCTCTTTTTCTAACACCTTCATAGCCTTCTGACCCGTGCTAGCGGCTGTAATCTTCGGAGGCATCGCTGAAAAAATAACACATCGTTAGGAACATGAATGCTTATATCACACGATCTAAGATAAGAAGAGAGGATAACATCTTATATGTCATTTAGCCTCCTGTCTATAAGTGTGGTGCACGATACACCCATAAATAAGACTCTACTAGACATGGTCTGTAGACAACCCTAGGACAGAACTGCTCCGATACCACTTTTGTCACGACCCAAACCAATGGGTCGCGACGGGTGCTTGAGTTCTATCTGTCAAACACCCCTAAGCATGCGTCTAAGATATGAACCTGAATAACATCTGCTGCATTACGAAAATAACATACGTGAAAGAAACCTGCCATCAAGGTGTACGTATATAGGCAGAATACAGTGGGCGAGCGGCAAGGCTGCTATAGACAACTATACATACAAAACTGAAAGTCGTCAAGGCTACATACAACTCAACTAGACATATTGTCTACAGACCTCTAATAGAAACATAACCGTACAAAGATGGGACTAAGCCACGTCATACCCATATACATATATATACATATATAAACGTATAGTACCAAAATAAAAAGCAGATCTGAATCAAGTGGAGCATGCCAACTCTCGCTGATCAAGAATCCTAAGAAGGGAGACCGTCAGCTTGCTTACCAGCACCTGCGGGCATGAAATGCAGGCCCTGTGAAATAGGGCGCCAATACAAAAAATATACTGAGTATGTAAGGCATGAAAATAAGTACGTAAAAGACAAATGAAACATGGAATACAGAAATACCTTTAAATCTGAATAACTCTGTTAATTTTGAAACATTTATAATATCATACACATGCGTATAAATGTTGTGCCATGCATAGGTATGGGTGTACATAATATCATCAAGCCACTAAGGGCATCCCATCATATCGTGTCGGCTACTGTGAGCAACATCATCAACATATACCAGCTGATCCGGTGGTGGTGCGTATATAATGCCATAACCTCTTCCCATATCCCATATACATATACATACATATATATATGCATATATAATGTCGTTTGAATCATATTTTAGCCACTGTGGGCAATATCATCACCATATACCAGCTGATCAGGTAGTGGTGCGTATATAACGCCGTAACCTTTTCCCATATCCCATATACATATATTTACATATATACATGTATATAACGCCATCTGGTCATGGTTCAATGCACATGCATAAATGAGTGAAATGCATGAAAAATACATAATAATCTCGATATTCCTTCCGGATAAACTTTTCCAACTGCGTATTATTCTGAGACCCATGAACAGAAGATAATAATAATTCTCACGGGGAATCGAGAATATAGACACCCCTACTATTTCTATGAATAGAGTAATTTATAGAAAACTGTGTATTTGCTCTTTTTTCAGTATAATTTGGACCATTCCAAAAGAAAGGAGGGAGGGTCTTAACATACCTGGAGTAGGAATAACTCCATATAATTATCCCATTAGAAACCTTCGTGGATTGAACTTAGACCCAAAAATCGGATTAAGCTTCGAAATTTGCTTCTGCTTCAACATTTCCTTTGAGCTAAATTTGAAACGAAATTGGATTCTGAACTTGGCGTTGAAATGCTTGAACCAAGAAACTGGACCTTTTCTTTGAAGTCATCTTGAATTATAAAGAATGGGTTATATCTTGGTTTTCAATCCTAACGTTTTTTCTTGTTTTTTTTGTCCAAAATAGAATGACAAGGTTTTATGTTAAACATTACTTGGATGTTTTAATTGTCCAAGATTAAGACACCTAGACATGGAATGACTTAAGAGTCATTCCTTTACTTGTGGCCTTCTGCCACGTTACTTTTCTTGGGGTGGGATTTTAATCTTATCCACTTATTAGTTAACCGGGTAATGTTTCGTTACTCCGTAATTAATCTATTATCCGCATAATTTAAAATTATCACAAATTACTTAAAATTCTATTTATTTTCAAAATATTTCATATATACTTTATATATTACACTACCATGGTCATATGGTACCTTGCATGATACTAATTTATAATTATCGGATATTATCGCTCGACCCGTGTTTTATTCCAAATTGGCCATTTCCAACGAAACTCATTTTCGTTAATCCATGTATCGCTTTATCCTTCATAACACTTATTCATCGCTTATTATAAATAGTGTAAGTACGTTAACGTCAAGATGATCTCGCCCCTGTGTTTACGTCGGTTAACTAAAAACGAAATTTTAACATACGAAAATTGCTAGATGTAACACTTTTTATACAGACCAAAAGTAAAAAGTACGAAAAGTGCAATAAAATGATAAAATTATGTACAACCCAAAGGTAAAAAAAGCATAAAGAAAAAGTAATGTCACATATACAGTCATCCAAATAAGGCTACCCCCTCAAATTAAAGATAGTATTGTCCTTAATGCTAACTAACCAAAATAAGCACAAGAAAAGAAAGAGAGGAAAAAGAAACTCCATATTGGCCCACCATCTGCATAGGATCCTGAGTCTGGGTCCCTGGGTCCTCGGTCTGCTTGGGAACCTGTGACTAGCTCCATGTAATCTGTATCTCTACTGGGACCTGGGCCTATACTGGAATCTGGAGTTGGCTAGATGAACCTCCCTGCGGGTCCTCTAACTCTATAACAGCATCGTCAGTATGGGTAATCACCCTCTTCCTCTTGGGTGGCCTCTCTATCTCCTGCTCTGGCTGGGGCTGGGCTGCTGAACCAAGTCATGCAATAATAGATCCAGAGGCAAGTGATCAGCCTTCAACCTCTCTACCTCCACCCATAACTCATTCATCGACTCCTTTGAAGCACGAGTCTTTCTCATTTTTTTTTGCCTTCTTAGAAAGCTCATTCAATGCCTTTCCATGAGAATCAACAACATCCATAATCAATTTTTGGTTATCTAGGATCTTCTTGAGAGTGTCCTCTACCGACTGTGGGACTTGTGGCGGAGGAGGTGCTGACTGGGCTACCACCGAAGTAGATAGTACAGACAGCTTAGAAGTGGCTGCCTGCATCCAGTTGTTGATACTGGCAAGGGTCTGTCTTAGGTAGTGGGCAGTCAAAGAATATACAAAGGATGAGGGGATATCTGGAGCTATAGAAGTGGAGGGTCCTGGGGCAATGTCTGCTATGACGGAAGGAGGCTGAGTAGGGCCTTTCGCTTCAAAGTTAATGGTCCTCTTCAGAATTTTTACCCCTGCTGTCAACCATGCTAGGGTGGTACATAGGATTGCCAAGTACTCAGCTAGCCATGGATGGGCATACTCCCCCAAAGCTACATTGTCTAAGTACAGGGTCTCATCCTCCTTCGGGAAGCTCAGGTAGTTATTTATAGTTTTGCCATCAAATTTCATTTTTAAGTTCCGCACTTTAGTCACTGTGGTACCCTTTTTGATGTGGGCAACATTGGTGTAGAATTCTTTGACTAAGTGCTTATTGGCATCCTCCACGTGGCCTATGAAGTAGTCCCTGCATGTTCTCTCTCTGAACTACCTCAACACATTGGGGTTGTGAGGCATAAGGTCCCGTGTGATGAATTTTCGCTCAGGTATTAACTTTATCTCGGGCTACCATTCTCTGAACTTGCGGTAGGCCACTTCACTCACGAACCTGTCCTGCCATGCCTCCGGGTTCCTGGTTCTCTCTACCCCTTCTACTTGGGGCTCACCCCCTCCTACTTCTTCTCCTTCTACTTCTACGGGCCCCTCCCCTGATAGTGAAGCTGTAAGTGAGGTGGAAATTCATTGTCACTGCCTGCAGCTGAGCCCTCAAATGACTTAGAAGATATGCGCACTGATGCTTGGGTAGTAGGAGACCCAGAGGTGTATCCCTCAATTTGTTCCTCTCTGGCCAGTTAGGAACATATTTTGGCACGGAGTCTGAGTTAGATGCCTCCCGGAAAGGCTCATATTCACTCCCGAATTAGTCAATAGCTCTATCAGCAACCTTTATGAGCCTTCTGGTGTTTTTGATGTTTTGCTGAGCTTTTAGGATCAATCTAATCATGCCTTGTCCCCTACCCCGAGAGGACTCTCCCTTCCCTTTCTGTTTATCACCTCTGCCTCGTGATTTCACCATGATCTGCAAAGAAAATTTAGTTGAGCTTTGTTAGTATCAGTAGAATCAGTGAAGCATTGCAGAAAACTATTGTAGACAGTCAGAATTGCAGACCACGAACCGCACAAAATGAAGTGCGGCCGCAAAGAAGCTATCGTGGACCGCACAAAATGCACTGCGATTCGCACTGAGGTGGGGATCAGACTACCCACTCTCTGACTCTAGGCACCGCTGACCGCACAAAATGTGTTGCGGTCCACATTGAGGCACTGCAGACCGCACAAAATCCATCGCGGTCGCGGTCCTCAATCATCAGCTTTCAGAACTTTCACCACCACAGTCCGCACAAAATAGCATTGCGGACCGCACAAAAGCACCACGGACCGTACAAAATCCACTACGGTCCGATGTGAACACCGAACGTCAATACCAACCTAGGGTTCAAATTTTTCACGTTTTTAGTTTAATATTTCACCTATTATTGATCCCCTAGGTGTTGAATCAGTGTTTTTAACTAACTAGTCCTAATTTAAACATGATTAAACAAACCTACTATACAGGATTGGATGAAAACGGGAAGAAAAAGAAGAAAAACTAAGAAAAATAAAAGTTAAAAGAAAATAGCAAAATTAAACAACTAAGAAAGAATTAAAGTTACCAGAAGTGAGATGCAATGTTGATTAATGAGACTTAGCAGTTGAATTCATGCAATTAGATAAGATGAACAGTGATTTTATAGCCTTTGAGTGCAAAGGGTCGAAAAGTTTAAACTGAGGGTCTCAGGTCCTATTTATAGAAAAAGGAACTGGGGCCCATCTCACCTACCCGCCGCGGCCGCACAAAATAGCACCGCGAAGAAACAAGTGGCACTGGGGAAATGAACACTGCGGACCGCAAGAAATGCAATACGGTCGTAGTGGTCCACCGCGGACCGCACAAAATGCAACGCGGCTGCGGTGGAAAAATTCAGAGACTCCTCATTTTGTACCAATCAACTCTGAGGTCCGCATTGAATTTCTGCCCCCGCACTAAGGCCACTACGGTCTGCATAAAATGCAATGCAACCGTAGTGCAAACTTCAGAGAGTGTGCATTTTTCCAACTTAGTCCTGCACTGCATCAAAACAATCCTACAGTAACTCACAACTAGTTAGTCCAAAAGCAAATCCTATACTACAAAGAAAATCAAAGAAAAACAAAAAGAAAGACACATGGGTTGCCTCCCAAGAAGCGCCTGATTTAACGTCACTGCATGACGCAGGTTACCATCAAATCACTTTAGATGGAGTAGTGCCACCACGTGGCTGTCATCAATCTTGCCCAGGTAGTTCTTGACCCTATGCCCATTAACTTTGAAAACCTCTCCATTTTTGTTCTTCAAGTCAAGTGCACCAAACGGAGTCATAAACACCACTTCAAAAGGTTCACTCCATTTCGACTTAAGCTTTCCCAGAAACAGATGTAACCGAGAGTTGAACAAGAGAACAAAATCACCCACTTTGAACTCCTTGCCACGAGCATATTTATCATGAAGGTACTTCATCTTGTCCTTCTACAAGGACGAAATGGAGTAGGCATGGAATTGGAATTCATCAAGTTCATTAAGCTGCTCCACACGAAGATTTGTTGCCATATCCCATTCAAGATTCAGCTTCCTCAAAGCCCACATGGCCTTATGCTCTAACTCAATCGGTAGATGGCAAGCTTTCCCAAACACCAACCGGTATGCAGACATACCAATCAGAGTCTTGTGAGCAGTCCTATAAGCCCATACAACACCATCCAACTTCTTTGACCAATCGGTCCTATTTGCATTTTCCGTTTTTGACAATATACTCTTGATTTCCCTGTTTGAGACTTCAATTTGGCCACTCGCCTGAGGATGATAAGGAGTAGAAACTTTGTGATTGACACCATACTTTGCAAGCAAAGTGTCAAAAGCTCTATTACAAAAATGAGACCACCCATCATTTATGATTGTACGAGGAGTGCCAAACCTTGTAAAAATGCTCTTCTTGAGAAACACAACAATACTCTAGGCCTCGTTGTTGGGTAAAGCCACGGCTTCAACCCACTTTGAAACATAGTCAACCGCCACAAGAATGTATGTGTTCCCACACGAGCTAACAAATGGGCCCATAAAATCAGTGCCTCATACATCAAAAATATCAACTTCAAGAATGGTATTGAGAGGCATCGTATCTTTCTTCAAAATTCCACCCACTCTTTGACATTCGTCACATCTCTTCACAAGTTCACTTGCATCTTTGTACAAAGTTGACCAATAAAACCTAGAACTAAGAACTTTGGAAGTCGTCCTCGCCCCACCATGATGGCCACCTTAAGGAGAGGAATGACAAGCCTCTAAAATACTCAATTGCTCCTCCTCCAGGACACACCTTCGGATCACACCGTCCGTGCAAATCTTGAACAAGTACGGCTCATCCCAATAGAAATACAAACTATCATGTTTGAGCTTCTTCCTTTGGTTAGAAGAGAGTTCACACGGGATTATCCCAGTCACAAGAAAATTAGCAACGTCCACAAACCATGGCATACCATTAAATAACACCAAAAGGAGTTGCTCATTGGGAAATGAATCATTGATCTCTAGGCCATCACGAGGCCTCCCCTCCTTCTCCAATCGGGACAAGTGGTCCGCCATTTGGTTTTCACTACCATTCCGGTCCATAATCTCCAAATCAAACTCTTGAAGTAACAAGACCCATCGTATCAGTCTAGCTTTGGAATGCTTCTTCGTCATCAATTACCGGAGTGTGGCATGATCGGTATGGACTATGACTTTGGCACCCATAAGATACGGCCGAATTTCTCCATTGCAAACACAATAGCCAAAAGCTCTTTCTCGCTCACCGTGTAGTTCACTTGAGCATCATTCATTGTCTTGCTCGCATAGTACACCAGTTGAAATATTTTGTTCACTCTTTGACCCAAAATCGCCCCAATTGCAACATCGCTCGCATCACACATGAGCTCAAAAGGCAAGCTCCAATTAGGTGTGGTAATAATAGGGGTGGTGGTCAACTTGTGCTTGAGAAGTTCAGAGGCTTGCATACATCTCTCATCGAACACAAACTTGGCATCTTTTTCCAATAACTTGCATAAAGGATTCACTACCTTCGAAAAGTCTTTGATAAATCTCCGGTAGAACCCCGTATGCCCAAGAAAACTTCTAACTCCCTTGACAGAGGTAGGGAGGGAGCCTTGAAATCACATCAATTCTTGTTTTGTCCACCTCTATATCATACTTTGAAATTTTATGCCCAAGAACTATGCCCTCCTCAATCATGAAGTGGCATTTCTCCCAATTAAGAACAAGATTGGTTTCTTTACAATGGGCCAACACTCTATCAAGATTTTTCAAACATTCATCAAACGAATCACCCACAACACTAAAGTCGTCCATGAACACTTCCAAAATATCTTCCACCATATCGATGAAAATGGCCATCATACACCGCTAAAATGTAATCGGTGCATTGCATAACCCAAAAGGCATCCTAGAAAAGGCAAAGGTGCCATATGGACAAGTGAATGTAGTCTTCTCCTGATCTTCCTAAGCAATCAAGATTTGGTTGTATCCAGAATACCCATCCAAGAAATAATAGAAGGCATGCCCAGCAAGTCGATCTAACATCTGATCTAGAAAAGGAAATGGAAAGTGATCCTTACGGGTCACTTTATTCAACTTACGGTAGTCCATGCATAACCTCCAACTGGTGACGGTCCTGGTAGGAATCAACTCATTTTGCGAATTTGCACCACGGTCATGCCACCCTTCTTCGGCACGCATTGCAACGGCGAACTTCAAGAACTATCAGAGATGGGGTACACAACGCTGGCATCCAACAACTTGATCATCTCCTTTTTCACAACTTATTACATTGCCTCGTTCAACCTCCTTTGATGTTCCAATGAGGGCTTTGCATCATCTTCCAGAATAATCTTGTGCATACAGAATGCGGGGCTTATTCCCGAATATCAGCTAAAGTCCATCCAATTGCCTTTTTCTGCTTTTGGAGCACCGCCAATGTGGCATCAACCTGCGTGTTAGTAAGACAAGAGGAAAGAATAACTGGCAAAATTGAACTAGGGCCTAAGAACTCATACCTGAGGTGTGGAGGCAACGACTTTAACTCCAACACCAGAGGTTCCTCGATTGAAGGTTTTGTTGGTGGAGTCTTCCTATTTTCAAGATCCAAAGAGCATTTCCTAAGCTCATAAGAGTAAGAGCCCATTCTATGTAAAGCATTCACGCACTCCACTCGTCCTTCATCCTCATTTACATCAAGATTCAACAATACCGCCTCTAGAGGGTCATCCACATTGATCATTGCACCGATATCATCAACTATCACTGCCATGACAAGGTCCACAAAGGAGCACACCTCAGAACTATTGGGCTGCTTCATTGACTTGCACACATGAAAGACCGCTTTCTCATCACCTATCCAGAAGGTGAGTTTCCCTGCTTTCACATCAACTAAGGCCTTTCCAGTAGCAAGGAAAGGTATTCCCAAAATGATTGGAACTTCATAATCTACCTCACAATCCAAGATCAAAAATCAGCTGGCAAAATAAATTTATCCACCCAGACAAGAACATCATCAATAATACCCAACGGTCTCTTCATAGTTATATCCACCATTTGTAATCTCATGGAAGTCGGCCTCGGTTGCCCAACACCCAAAATCTTGAAAACTGAGTAGGGCATCAAGTTGATACTTTCCCCCAAATCACATAGAGCTTTAGCAAAGTCCGCACTCCTAATGGTGCGAGCAATGGTGAAAGCACCGGGATATTCTAGCTTCGGGGCCATTGAGTGCACAATTGCACTAACTTGGTGGGTCATCTTAATAGTTTCGCAATCCATGGATCTTTTCTTTATCACCAAGTCCTTCATGAATTTAGCATAGCCCGACATATGTTTTAGAGCCTCCACCAAAGGCACATTAATAGATAAGTTCTTCATCATATCAATAAACTTTTTAAACTGATTCTCATTTTTCTGCTTGCGAGCCTTTGAGATAAGGTGGAGGTGGCCTTGGCAAAGGAGCCTTGGCTTTAGGCACACCCATTTTCGGTATGTCTATTACGTGTTCCCTAGACGGGTTCACGTCATTCTAAGTCTCCACCTCGGTATCTTGAATATCTATCCTCACTTCCTCATTCACATTCTCATCAATCACATTTTCAACCACCAAAAGAATCTTATCTTCTTGCAACTCAACTTCATTACTCAAAATTTCTTTTTGCTTGGAGGCATTCACATCACTGCCTCGTCCACTTCTTGTATTACCGCCATAACATGATTGTTCCCACCCTTTGGGTTAACTACCGTATCACTTGGTAGAGCACCCTTAGGGCGAGTATTCAAGAATTGTGAGATTTGGCCTAATTGAACCTCCAAGTTTCTGATTGAAGTATTGTGGGAAGCCAACTGAGCATCAGAATCCGCATTCTTTTTCATCATCTGTTCAAACATCATTTCAATTCTCCCCATTTCGTGGTTGGAAGAACTAGGACCTTGGGATGCAAATGGGGGTGGATTGTTCAGTTGTTGATACATTGGGGGCCTTTGAAAGCCTTGCCCCCGATTTCCCTGATTGCCATTGTTCCAACCTCCCTGATTGTTGTTACCACCCCAATTGTTTTTGTTACCATTCCAATTACCCTGGTTGTTCTGATTATTGTTCTGATTGACTTAATTGGAATTTTGGTTGTTGTTCCCCCAATTACTATTCTCTTATCGTTGTTGATTGCCCCAATTGCCTTGGGGTCTCCATTGTTGTTGGCTGGAAGAATTTCCCCTTTGGCCTTGATAGTTGTTCACGTATTGCACCTCTTTATTCTGCCCATCATAACCATCATCTTGGAATCCACCAAAATCATTGTCAAATTGATCTGAACTCCCTTGGTTCTGTTGACCTCTTTGTCTTCTTTTGTTCACTAGCATGTTGACACCCTCCATAGCATTTACTTGGCGCGGATTTTGAACCTGTTGTAACTGTGCCTTTGCTAGCTGGTTCATTGTAGTTGTCAGTTCTGCTATAGCTTGCCCATGGTCATGTAGCTCTTTGTGCAAGTGAGTGACCGTGGTCTCACCCTGTGGCACATTGACTCTACTTTGCCAAGCAGAGGATGTGTCAGCCATCTCGTCAAGAATGTCACAAGCCTCATCATAAGACAGCTTCATAAAATTTCCCTCAGCAAGTTGGTTCACTATGCATTGGTTTGTTGTGTTAATGCCCCGGTAGAAGGTCTGTTGGATCATTGCCTCAGTCATACCATTGTTGGGACATTCCTTTACCATGGTTCTATATCACTCCCAAATCTCATGTAATGGTTCGGTGGGCTCCTGCTTGAAAGCTAAGATCTCATCTCTCAATGTCGCCATGTACCCCGGTGAGAAAAACTTTGCAATGAACTTATCCGCCAACTCATCCCAAGTAGTGATGGAATGGTCAGGAAGTCACTCAAGCCAATCCAATGCCTTCCCTCTAAGTGAGAAAGGGAATAGTCTCAATCGAAGTACATCCTTGGACACATTAGTTTTCTTGCTCCCCTAACAGGTATCCACGAAACCCTTGAGATGTTTGTAAGCATTCTGATTGGCAGCGCCCATGAAATACCCACGTTGCTCCAGTAATGTCAGCATCACATTTGTAATTTGAAAATTGCCCTCCCCGATCCGGGGTTGGATAATTGCACTAGCATATCCTTGGTTGGGAAGCACTCGAGGAGCCACTCATGGAGGTGGCGAGGGAGGGTCTGGAATATTATCATTGGCCTGGTAGCCTCTCGGCCGTCTTTTTGGGCTTGTCATGACCTGAACTCTGGGAGGTCTCAATTTGAATATGGGAGTAAAGGTTGGTATTGGGAAGAATATTCAAGATTAAGGGAATATGAGGAACGTCGTTATCTTCTGACAACGTTGGTGAATGATTGGTCTAAGAAGAGAGATGTGTGAGCACGTGATTTTTGCCTCACAAGAACTACTCCAAAAGAAATCACAAATAATTGTTTTCTTTGTGTGCAATTGTTGAATTTTCGGGGCATTTCGTATGTGCATGTTCATTTTTATTCTAATTAAGGAAAAATACAAAAAAAAATGGTAATGCAGATGCATATGCATTTAAGAGTTAATATCGCATTTTTTTAGAATTATTTAATCATGGGTTTTATAAAATGAAAAAAATACAAACAAAAATATATACATTTAGGAGTTGATTATAATATTCGGCATAAATGGGAAATCACAAAATGTGCATAGGTGTTTCTTGTCATTGTGTTGATTTTATTATTAAATAATATGTGGGTAATTTTTTATTGATTTTTACAATTCATTTAGAATTTTAGTTTAATTTTTGAAAAAATGGAAAATAAGTCATAAAGGTGAAAAATCGGACCTGGACCGAAATCCAGGCCCAAACAAAAATTGACCCCCCCCCCTACAGCCCAATCCAAATACCCCAGGTCCGGTCCAACTCAGGAATAAACCAAACAACGGCGTTTGGTCATCTTTCATCGAGGGCCGTTGGATTAAATCAATCCAACGGTTGAGATTCCATACCCTTACCCATAACTCCCTACCCGACCCATTGCCCGGGCCGACCCATTCCCCAACTAAACCAAAACGACACCGTTCCTTTAAGTGGATAGATCCTGGCCATCTATTCTGCCTGATCTAACGGCCTAGATCAATCCACCCCTCCCCTATATAAGCCTCAAGTTCATACCCCGGCCCCCTAACTAAGCACCCCCCCTCTCCTGTTCATCATCGTCTTCAAACGATACCCCCAAAACCCTAGCCGCCCTAACTCCCCCTCGCCTGAAACACGGCGGCAATGATGCCGCCGGTCACCACCTTAACACCCCTGAACCCCCTGACCATCCTCTATCCAAATCTGGTAACCACTGAGCTCGAATCTTCCTGGAGTTTCTCGAATCTTCATTCGAAGATTCGAGTCAAACTCAGATCCAAACCCAACCGTCTCCGATGGTTTCCAAATCAACACCATAGCTTCCCCTAACTACCCTCATTACGGATCTGTTGTTCGTTTGTCTCGAATCATTTCAAAGCTTCTCGAATCTTCATTTGAAGATTCGAGTCAAACATGAACTCACCCAGATCCGTCTCAAATTCACACCAAATGACCCCTAGGCCTCCCTCACCCCTAAGTCGTCTTTTGTTCCCTTCAAATCTGCCCAGAATTGGTCAAACCCTAAAACGGAAAAAAAATTGAAACCCTAAAATGCCATATCATGGAATTTGTCCGATTAATTGAGGGATTGAGGTCTAAGAGACTTTAATCGAGGTATTCTTAATTGAGAGTACTTCGAATAAAATTTGTTCAACCTCAAAAGGTCCGAATCCAAGTTGAGCCTGTGTCTGTGTAAGGTTGAAGATTCAGAGGTATATTTACTACTTCTTTTTTGTATCCTACGTGTATATTGTTGCCTATTTCAGTAGTCTGTGTAATTTTCCTATTTGTTTATTTGATTCTGTCTCATACCCTTTCATTTGATCAAATAATGGCATTTGTTTATGTTTGTTATGTTTGTTTACAATGTGTGTAATCGACTCGATTAAGTACGTCGATTAGTGGTTTTATAAATTCCTGTTTTTGTTAATGCTGATTGAAACAACCTGTTTATCTACTTATAGACTGTTTGTTGACAATCATTCTAGATAGTCAGTTGATTAGTACTCGTCAATTAAATCATGCTTGTTTGTAAATCATTAAGTTCATCAAATAGATGTTGTGTATGTTGGTTTCTGGGCAGTAAGTTTCACGTCATTGTCAATACACTAACAATGCCCCTGCATTCATGCTGATCTCAATTTCAATTTAAATTGTTCTGTTGAGTTCTGTGTATTGTTAATATGTTTGTATGCAAGTTCAGTGTTCAATCTGAATTTAGCCTTTGTCCATTAGCTATTAGACATTGGGTTTGTAGGATCAATTAGCTATTGCATTTCCCTGTTTGGCATAATCTGTGAGGATAGAATGTTTGTTTGATTTATTTTAGGAATTGGTTATTAGCTGTTAAACAGATTAGTTTAGGTAATTGTTAAAGATTGGGCAGTTTTTGGTCTGGGGCAGTAATTCTAAGGGATTTCAGGGGTGTTTGGGGAATAAAACAGTTAATACAACATTTTATTGATAGTGCTTTATCAATGAGGTATTAGTTAATCCTAATGGGGAACAAAAGGTAGTTGGGAGTGCTGAAAATAAGGAAAAAAGTATCTTTAGTGGCTGATTGATTAGAAAAGCAATTTTAGTGCTATTTGAGTGGATTTTTATTTCTGATTTTAAAAGGAAAAGGGGTCCGGACAGTAGGCTGCTAAAAAGGGGGCAGACTTGTATAAGAAGAGGGTTTAGGGACTGATTTCAGGGAGGACCCAGATAGGAAAAATAGAGAATAAGAATAAGAGAATAGACAGAAAGAAAAACTGGGAGTGAAAGGAAAAAATCTGGAAGAAAAAAAAAGGAGAGAGAAGAAGAATAACAAAAATCTGAGAAAAAGAGAGAGAGAACAGAAAGAAAGAAAGAAAAATTAGAAACAGTAAAAAATAGAATTCTACACTAGAAGCTAGTGTTAAGGTTGATTTTTTGAGTTTGAAGTTTTCAACTTGCCTTCTCCTAAGTCTTGAAAATCAGAAATACTGTTTTTCTTGAATCTGTCCGGATTTGTTTGATCCTATTGTTTGGTTTAAAATCTGAAATTTCTTAAAGAGTCCTGCTACGGTGCGTCTGGGTTTCACGGGTTCTGTTTGTTGCTCAAATCTGTTGAAACATTGGTATATTCTGTTGGTTTTGTTGTTGCTGCTACTGCTGAAATTTACCTCTTCTACCCTCATTTCCAGGTACATATCTGTAAACTCATGTCATGAAAAGCTTCAACATGGCAAGTAAATGAAGTTTGGAATTATAAGGATGTCTTCTACTCATTTAAATTTTATTAGTTTAAGTTTCAGTTTTGTTTTAGTTGGTTAATATAGTATTATACTTGACATGATAAACTGTTAACTAATTAACCTTATGGAGTAGTAAATTCCACGATAATCTTAGGTGTTTTGAGGATTAGTGATGACATTTACTGTTTGAATTGTTGAGATAGGGAACATGGCAGAAAGTTGGCCATTAATTACATTTTGTGATACTATTGGTTAAGCGTAGGATAGTATGGAAATACCAAGAAACTACATTACTAGCATATCTCGTCCAATATTTGATTTTGTTCAAAGCTAGATGATTGTTAGTTGTATTTTGATCATATATGGCGCAATAATGGTTATGTGTATAATCAATAGTTGAAAGGTGAATTGATATAATCCGTTACGATTACAATGTTGGAATATTGCGAACAGTTCATGATGTATGTTTGCGTTATATGTGATGTCGTCTTATTAAATCAATTGGTAGATTAGTTCTCTTTCTTAATAACAAATGGCCATAGTTATTTTGGGAGTGCGATCAACTCAATTTAAAAAAAACAAAGTATAAAAATAATGTCAATAATTTTTACAAAATATAGAGTTAGTGTTTGCAAATATTCGCATAGGCTGAGAATAAGAATTGGTTTGATTATATATATCCCAAACTCAATCTTCGTAAGCAAAATTAACCAAATAATTATAACTTTGGACTAAAAAAACAAGTAGATGAGAAGGAAGGGGGGATTTACAAATACGAATCGCCACATCTAAGTCAAAGATATACAAAAATAGAGTTCGCTTTAAATGTAAATTCTTCGAAAAATATTAGTTTGTTTATCCAATTAAATCTTTCCGAATTTTGCATGTAATTCGCTTTTAGTATATTAATACCGTATTAACTAATAAAATAGTAAATGTAGTTGCACGTTATTTTTTCATATCATTAATTCTTTGAAATTTGAATAGTCTTTGAGATATATAATCCATACGCGAAAAAATATAACTCGCGGTCAACATCTAAAAAATTTTGAATTTTTTTTTTTCAAGAAATTTAGAGGCGTCCCAAATAGTGACTTCTCATGACTTTCACATAAAAATAGATGGACATAATAAACATTTGTAGAGAATTTATAAAGAATATTTTGTGTAATTAGGGATGCATTCGCGTGACCTGATTATTCTTCTAAAGGCAATTCGGATTATGCGTTCGCGCAACTTCGATCAAACTTTTAATAAAAGAGGTTATTCGCAGGATGTTAAATTAAACCCGAGATGTGCAGTTCACTATTTAATCATACAAGAATGACAATGTTCTTAATTTTATTTTTTAAGCAATAATATTATCAATCTTATTGTGTACACGTATGCGTGACATGATTCTTCACGTTTATAAAAATATATAACACGAATATACATACGCGTGATTCGTTTCAAGAAAATCTTTAATTATAAACAATCTAAACAAGAAGCGGTAACAAAATCATGCAATAAAAAATGTATTTAGCAAATCGAGATAATTAAGCCAAGTATAATAACGGTTAAGCGACCGTGCTAGAACCACAGAATTCGGGAATGCCTAACACCTTCTCCCGAATTAACAGAATTCCTTACTCGGATTTCTGGTTCGCAAAATGACAAACAAAGTCATATTCTCCTCGATTCGGGATTAAAACCGGTGACTTGGGACGCCATAAAATTCTCAGGTGGCGACTCTGAAATAAGCAAACAAATCCCGTTTCGACTGTCCCTTTTAATTGGAGAAAACTCCTTCGCACCCCTCGCGGGGGCGAAAAAATAAGGTGTGACAGCTCTGGCGACTCCGCTGAGGATTTTTAGCCTTAACCCAAAACCACTGGTTCAGGGTTTAAGAATTCGAGCTTAAAATAACTGTTATAGTTGGCTTTATTTATTATCTGATTTTTACATGTTTATGCTTAATGTGCTAAATGTTGCTTTTTACCGCTTTAATATTATCTTAATTGTGTGTATAAAACTGCTACGAAACCCACCTTCCTTCTGAGTCTTCTGAATTTATGGTGCACACGTGCGCGTGGCCCACCTTTCTGTTAGAAGTCATACCAAATAAGACGAAGTTGGGACAAGTAACTAGGCCGGGTAGACTTTCGTGCTCCCGGTACGTTGTCCCCACTTCGGCTCAAACTGTCTGTTTGGGTAAGCCAGGTCTAGAACAATCTGCCTCAGGTTTTTCACTTAGAATAACTCAGCCATGTACCGGATCCCTAGTAGGAACGTCTATTTGCATCATGTACATTTGGCCTTGGAGACTCAACACAGGGGTTGGGTCTGTCTAGGACAGGTGAACCCGAAATGAAAAGACCATCCTGATGCATCCTACTTGCTACTTGTGCATTCATTTGCCTCGGATTTGCTTGTTGACCAGCTTAATTGAAAAAAAAATCATTGTGAGAGCCGAGGAATAAAATGGTTTGTTTTAGAAAATTCCCAAAAATAGTTTTAAGTTTTGAAAAAAAAAAGAAGTGTTAAATAAATAAAGAAAAAATATAAAAAAAATGATTTTTTTTATTTATGAGTGTCTGTTTTCAAAATGAGTCTTGATTTTGTTAAAATTAATCGCAGATACAAAATGAGCACCACCCAAAACCCACCATCCGCAAATGCGGATGAGTTTCTATTTCGGCTTCAGATGTGGTGGCATGAGTTAGGAGAAGATGGTCAAAAATGGGTCATTAAGCATTTGGGAACTCTCGCAGATATTATGAAAGTTAAACCACGTGATGACTTGATTGCGGCATTAGTAACTTTTTGGGACCCTGTTCACAATGTCTTTTGCTTCTCTGATTTCGAGCTTACCCCTACATTAGAAGAGATAGCTGGATATGCCGGTTTTGACAGAGATTTAAGAAACCAAAGTCTTATTTTCCCAAAATCCCCCTCACTGCATCGATTCTTTGGGCTCCTTAACATCAGTAATCAAATCAGAAAAAGCAACATTATCAACGGGTGTTGTTCTTTCAACTTCCTATATTCCAGGTTCGGAAAGCCAGATGGATTTGAAATTCATGAGAAGGGCCTTACTAACAAGCAGAACAAAGACACCTGGCAGATTCACCGTCGCTTCGCTTTCATGGTGGCTTTTCTAGGAATCATGGTATTCCCAAACAAAGAACGAACAATTGATATTCGCACAGCGAAAGTCGTACAGGTCCTCACTACCAAGGAAAATCACACCCTTGCCCCGATCATTCTCTCCGACATTTATCGGGCGTTGACTTTATGTAAATCAGGGGCAAAGGTCTTCGAAGGGTGCAAAATTTTGTTGCAAATGTGGATGATTGAACATCTCCAACATCACCCCAAGTTCATACAGTATGGTCCAAGCCATGATAATTTCATCGAGAGTTATGAAGAAAGAATAAAAGATTATAAGTCACTAGAAGGGGTCGAAGTCTGGGTATCTCATCTAAGATCTTTAACGGCAAGTCAAATTGAGTGGACTTTGGGATGGCTCCCGGTAAGGGAAGTGATACACATGTCAACCTCGAATAGTTATTTGCTACTATTAGGATTGAGAAGCATCCAGTCATATGCGCCACAGAGAGTTCTAAGACAACTAGGGAGATACCAAGTGGTTCCTGATGATGAAGATTTAAGTATGCAAGTAATCGAGTTACACCCTGAAACCACTCTTCCCGAGGCTTTAATTCAGCAGATGTGGAATGGATGTCGATACTTGAAAGATGATACTCAAGTTCCAGACACTACAAAGGGCGAGATAAATCCAAGATATGCAAGGTGGTTTGAGAAACGGTCCCGCGTGGATGATGCACCAGAACCCGATCTAAGAAGGCCAACAAAAAGACCCCATGTTCAAACCTTTAACGATAAAATCCAAGAGCGGCTGATTTGGGGAGAAAAGGAAAAAGGGTACAAAGCAACTATCCATGCCCTAAAGGAAAATCTGAGGAGCCTCAGTTTGGAGAAAGATTTGCAAGCACAAGAAGCAGAAGGCGAGAAGAAGAGTCTAGCTTGTGAGAATAAAAATCTTCATGCTCAATTTCAAAAAATGAAGAAAGCTTCTAAAACACCAATGAGGAGTTGGAAGGATCAAAAAATCATCGCCAATCTTTTGGAAAAAATGCAAGATTATGATTCCATTTTGGCAAAAACCGAAAAGGCGTTGAACAAAGCTGAAGAAAGAATCCAACAATTAAACGAAGAGGCCAGATCTAATAAGGAACGCCAAGTAAGGCAATCCGAAGAAGACAGGGCACAATTCAAGAAGGAGAAAGACCGTTGGATACATTCAGAAGCCCGACTTCATGCACAACTGGAAGAAGCAAGAAGATACAATAGAGAATATCAGCACGCAGACATCGACAGAGAAAGAGCACAGGCAAGACTCAATCAGGCCAGACTCCGAGATCAATTAGAGTCAGCTTTAGATCGTGAAGACCGTATCAGAGATATAGCCACCACTCGCCAATAGCAACTGCAAAACCAAGACCAACGTCTCCAAGATTTCAGGGCACAAATCCATGATTTAGCGGTTTACACCTCTCAAAGTTATGTAAACTGCCAAGGGATGGATTATGAAAGGTTTATAGAGCATGCACCTATTTTTGCCCGTCATCTGGCAATGGAGTTAGAAAGAATGTATCGTACGCTAGGAGGTCATCCGGGTCAAGCCCCACCATGAGCAGATGATCCAATGATTGAAAACAAAAGTGGGGAGTGGAGCATGTTCACAACTATTGATAGTTATGTCTTTTGTTTGATTTGGGTTTGTGTCGAGTTTAAAACCATTTTTATAATGTTTTTCAAATGTAATGTCTGTTCCATCTTTGTAAAATAAATTAAAGTGTTGACAATTGCTTTACGAACTACACAAGGTCTGATTCATGCGGGGGCATGATACGTAGGCAATCTCTATAAGATTCGACCACAATCATAAAAGAATAAAATAAAGAGTGAGTGACAATAAAAAGAGAGGCCAAGAAAAGCTGGGATGACACAAGCAGTCGAGCAAATGCATGATAGAAAAGGGTTATTTGTCTAGGAACATTGCATCTCAAAGTGCAATTATATATGTGTTAAAACTCTCAAAACTAACAAGTTTGCTCATTTCCAGAATTCAAGCAGTTAGTTTCTCTAAGAGTATACTGGCATATTATCATTATCACACGAGATCAAAAGGACCAATACCCGAAAGTATGTCTATCCCGGATGTCGACACAGGTATTGAGATAGAGGAGATAGACGTAGGTAAAATGAAAGAAGAGATGCTTAAACTCAAGCAGCAAATGGCTGAGATGTACCGAGCTTGGTCTATAGGGAAATCACCCCCATCTTACCCAGCTAACCCTGCTCCGTCACTAGCCCAAACTCAGGATAATCCTACCACTGAACTATCCCCAAATTTCCCCATCTACCAACACTACCGAGGCACCACCTCTCAAACACCGCAGTCTCCACCTCCTAAACCAGTTCCATACCTTCCTCCACCATTAACTCCTGTTTTCGTAGCACCTCCCCCGGCTACATTCCACAAATCTCCTAGTGAGCCTATATTCCAGGCCCAGGACAACCAATACTACCCCCCGGAGCCCACCTTCAAAGCCTCCGAAATCCATTCATCTACTCCTCGTTTTGACCTCCCAACCGAAATTGACAAGCCAGTCAAAACTACTGAACAAGAAGAGATGTTCAGGAAGGTCAAAAGCGTAGAACAATCGTTCCGAGACATGCGAGGGCTAGGAGGGCAGGTCATAGTGGCCTACAAGGATTTATGCTTGTTCCCAAATGTGCAATTGCCAGTTGGTTTCAAGATGCCCAAATTTGACCTATACAACGGGCACGGCAATCCAGTAGCCCACTTGAGGGGTTTCTGCAGCAAAATGTGAGGAGCCGGGGGAAGAGACGAATTATTGATGGCTTACTTCAGTCAAAGTTTGAGCGGATCAGCTTTGGAGTGGTATACACGCCAGGACCATGGGAGATGGTACACCTGGGATGACCTGGCACAGGCATTTACTTACCACTTCCAATACAATCTGGAAATTATCCCAGATCGACTATCTTTGACAAAATTTGAGAAAAAGCA
The DNA here is from genome assembly GCF_000393655.2 of Nicotiana sylvestris. Taxonomy (NCBI): domain Eukaryota; kingdom Viridiplantae; phylum Streptophyta; class Magnoliopsida; order Solanales; family Solanaceae; genus Nicotiana; species Nicotiana sylvestris. Next base: position 65,329,547 of record NC_091058.1, read on the forward strand.
CAATGAAAGTTTTAGAGAATATGGTTTCCGGTGGAGGGAACAGGCAGCAAGGGTGGATCCTCCTATGAAAGAAAGTGAAATGGTAGACTACTTCCTACAAGCCCTGGAGCCAAACTTACTATGCCTATTTGGTTTCAGCGGTAGGAAAATCATTCAACGAAGTAGTGAAGATGGGAGGTATGGTGGAGGAAGGCCTCAAAACAAATAAAATCATGAGTTATTCGGCTATTAAGGCGACTACTCAAGCTATTCAAGGCGGAGTAGGAGGGATTGGAAAAAAGAAAAGGGAGGAAGCGGCGGTGGTTGATTCAGGAACTTGGTTGGGATCTGGAGGTTCACCTCATTACTACAATCAACATTGATCCCACCAATCAACTTACCACCACAATTCACCCCAACACTACTATCACCCGTCGGAACCTCATTTTTCCGTCAATTATGCACAAGCATACAATCAACCACCTGCCCACGCTCATTGGTGTGCCCCTGTCATACCAAGTACTTACCCACGAACCTACCCCGGACCAGGTTTCAGGCCTAGTCAAGCATTCAGGGGTGAAAGGGGACAGAAAAGAAAACCTTCACTCCACTGGGTGAATCCTACACTAGTCTGTTCCACAGGTTGAGACAGCTAGACATGCTAAGGCCAATACAATCCAAGCTGCCCAATCCTCCTCCAAAGAATTTGGACTACACCGTAAGCTATGAGTATTACAAGCTATGGCTGTCATGTCTGAAGTACATTCGGGAGTTTGCGGACCCCACATGAGCGGATATGTGTTGGCAAAGAAAATTCTTCGAGCTGGTTACTATTGGCTTACCATGGAGCGAGATTGTATCAGTTTTGTGCGCAAATTTCATCAATGCCAGATACACGGGGATTTGATTCACTCTCCACCATCTGAGTTACACACAATGTCGGCACCATGGCCCTTCGTCGCTTGGGGCATGGATGTCATTGGATCGATTGAGCCAGCAGCATCCAATGGGCACAGGTTTATTCTGGTAGCCATTGATTATTTCACCAAGTGGGTTGAGGCCAAAACATTCAAATCAGTGACCAAGAAAGCTGTGGTCGATTTTGCTCACTCAAATATCATATGTCGATTCGGAATCCCAAAGGTGATCATCACAGATAACGGTGCTAATCTTAACAGTAACTTAATGAGAGAAGTATGTCAACAGTTTAAGATTATACATCGCAATTCTACCCCATATCGGCACAAGGCGAATGGAGCAGTCGAGGCAGCCAACAAAAACATAAAGAAGATACTTCGGAATATGGTAGAAGGTTCAAGACAGTGGCACAAAAAATTACCATTTGCGTTGTTGGGATATCGCACTACTGTTCGCACTTCAGTAGGAGAAAATCCTTATTTGTTAGTATATGGCACTGAAGCGGTAATTCCTGCAGAAGTTGAAATTCCTTCCCTTCGGATTATCGCCGAAGCTAAGATTGATGAGGATGAATGGGTTAAAACCCATTTGGAACAGTTAAACTTGATTGATGAAAAACGATTGGCAGCAGTATGTCATGGCCAATTGTATCAAAGAAAAATAGCAAGGGCATACAACAAAAAGGTGCATCCCCGAAAGTTTGAAGTGGGTCAACATGTGCTGAAACGTATTCTTCCACATCAGGTTGAAGCAAAGGGAAAATTTGCCCCGAATTGGCAAGGACCATTCATTTTGACCAGAGTATTGTCCAATGGTGCATTATGTTTAACAGATATTGAAGGAAAATGCATAGACATGGCTATCAATTCTGATGCGGTAAAGAGATATTATGCATGATTTTTTGGTATAGTTATTAAATGTTTGTATTCGGCATTATTTCGAAGATTGGAATGACAAAGGCAATTTATTCTGCTATCCAAACACTGTACCCTTTGCTTCCCCTTTGAGCCACATTCGTTTCTTTCTTACCCTCTCTTGGAATCAATGAAAATCAAATAAAAAAATAGAAAATCACTATTATTGAAGTGAACTACGTTTGACCTGATTCCTCAAAGAGGATATGTAGGTGCCTCACGGCTCGGTCATAGGGTGCGTAATATGCATAATGTGCATAAAAGGAAACATCAAGAGAGCCCAATCAAGAAACTGGGGCAGGAATTGTATTGGTAATAAGAAAAAAGATTCCAAGAGTTGTAATTTTAAACCCATATCAAAATTGTTTAACTTTTGATACCTTTCCATTCCAACCACATACCAAAAGACCTTTCAACCAATCTTAGAAATAATGCCGAGTCCAGCAAATGAAGATGATTCATAACACTCTGGTCCAAACAAGAAGAAGTAATGAAAATGAGAGAGTCTTATAGGTGAAAACCCTCACGGGCACCATGAGACGACGAAAGCTGAGAGAAAGTAAAATGAGAGAGTCTTATTGGTGAAAATCTTTGCAGACACCATAAGGCGAAAAGGAATTAAGAAATGAACAAATAAGGAAGGTTTGTCGGTGAAAACTCTTTTAGATGCTGCAAGTCGAACAAGGTCTGTAAATTGGCAAAAGTAAAATTGGGTTGTGACAATTTTGGGAAAGCAAAATGAAACAATTGAAAAAGAGATTGGTGAAAAAGACTGGGTTGATTAATCCAAAATGCATACCTGATCATTGGTGCCAGTAACTCCAATCAGATAAGTTCCTTATTCCTTCTCCAACAGTCATCCAAATTTGGATTTTTCTTTTCATTCTATATTGTCGAAATCGTCATGTTTCGTCACTAATAATCTTACTCTTCTAAAGCTTTTGAGGTAAGTTTTTTTCCAAATAATTAAAAAGGAATGTCAATGCATGCTACCAAGATTCAAGATTGCATAATGCAAAATACGGCCATGAAAGGCGGGAAGTAATAGGATGAAAATAAGATATGGGTGTGAGAAAGTTGAATCAGAAAAGTGGTTCAGTAATGTCAGGAGAGACATATGATTACAATTGAAAGGGTTTGAAGTAAAAACAACAGTTGGGGATCCTACGGTTAAGGACCAATTACAAGGACAAAATAGTCTTTTCAACCACTCCAAGGCAGTAAAACAGGACAAAGAGAAACCCCACCCTCAGTAAGAACGCCACAACTAACCACCCGGCTTTAAACTAACAAAATTTTCGTTGATTTGAAACAGGGGCAAAAAAAAACATTTGTTTCAGGAAACACCCGGTGAGGGAAGTATTAGCAATCAGGCGTCCGCCTGGAGAATAAGGAAGAGCAGTTGAAGTATTAGAAATCAGGCGTCCACCTAGAGAACAAGGAAGAGCAGCTGAAGTATCAAAAGTCAGGCGTCCACCTGGAGAACAAGGAAGAGCAGTTGAAGTATTAGAAGTCAGGCATCCACCTGGAGAACAAGGAAGAGCAATGGAAGTATCAGAAGTCAGGCGTCCACCTGGAGAACAAGGAAGAGCAGTTGAAGTATCAGAAGTCAGGCGTCCACCTGGAGAACAAGGAAGAGCAGTTGAAGTATTAGCAATCAGGCGTCCACCTGGAGAACAAGGAAGATCAGTTGAAATATTAAAAGTCAGGCGTCCACCTGGAGAACAAGGAAGAGCAACATGAAATATTAGCAATCAGGCGTCCACCTGGAGAACAAGGAAGAGCAGTTGAAGTATCAGAAGTCAGGCGTCCACCTGGAGAACAAGGAAGAGCAGTTGAAGTGTTAGAAATCAGGCGTCCACCTAGAGAACAAGAAAGAACAGCTGAAGTACCAGAAGTCAGGCGTCCACCTGGAGAACAAGGAAGAGCAACTGAAGTATTAGCAATCAGGCGTCCACCTAGAGAACAAGGAAGAGCAGTTGAAGTATTAAAAGTCAGGCGTCCACCTGGAGAACAAGGAAGAGCAACGTGAAATATTAGCAATCAGGTGTCCACCTGGAGAATAAGGAAGAGCAATGGAAATATTAGCAGTTAGGCGTCCACCTGGAGAACAAGGAAAAGGAATGGAAGTATCATAAGTCAGGCGTCCACCTGGAGAACAAGGAAGAGCAATGGAAGTATTAGAAGTCAGGCGTCCACCTGGAGAACAAGGAAGAGCAGTTGAAGTATCAAAAGTCAGGCGTCCACCTGGAGAACAAGGAAGAGCAGTTGAAGTATTAGCAATCAGGCGTCCACCTGGAGAACAAGGAAGAGCAGTTGAAGTATTAGAAGTCAGGCGTCCACCTGGAGAACAAGGAAGAGCAACATGAAATATTAGCAATCAGGCGTCCATCTGGAGAACAAGGAAGAGCAGTTGAAGTGTTAAAAATCAGGCATCCACCTGGAGAACAAGGAAGAACAGCTGAAGTACCAGAAGTCAGGCGTCCACCTGGAGAACAAGGAAGAGCAACTGAAGTATTAGCAATCAGGCGTCCACCTGGAGAACAAGGAAGAGTAGTTGAAGTATTAGAAGTCAGGAGTCCACCTGGAGAACAAGGACTAGCAACGTGAAATATTAGCAATCAGGCGTCCACCTGGAGAACAAGGAAGAGCAATGGAAGTATTAGCAGTCAGGCGTCCGCCTGGAGAACAAGGAAGAGGAATGGAAGTATCTGAAGTCAGGCGTCCACCTGGAGAACAAGGAAGAGCAATGGAAGTATTAGAAGTCAGGCGTCCACCTGGAGAACAAGGAAGAGCAATGTAAGTATCATAAGTCAGGTGTCCACCTGGAGAACAAGGAAGAGCAGTTGAAGTATCAGAAGTCAGGCGTCCACCTGGAGAACAAGGAAGAGCAGTTGAAGTATTAGAAGTCAGGCGTCCACCTGGAGAACAAGGAAGAACAGTTGAAGTATCAGAAGCCAAGCGTCCACCTGGAGAACAAGGAAGAGCAGTTGAAGTATTAGAAGTCAGGCGTCCACCTGGAGAACAAGGAAGAGCAATGGAAGTATTATTAGTCAGGCGTCCACCTGGAGAACAAGGAAGAGCAATGGAAGTATTAGTAGTCAGGCATCCACCTGGAGAACAAGGAAGAGCAATGGAAGTATTAGTAGTCAGTCGTCCACCTGGAGAACAAGGAAGAGCAATGAAAGTATTATAAGTCAGGCGTCCACCTGGAGAACAAGGAAGAACATTTGAAGTAATCAAGGTCAGGAGCCCCCCTGAAAAACAGAATGGCAATTTATTTTGACATTGCGGGTTGAAGTCAAAAGCCCGCCCATATAAGAAAGGAGCACACTTAGAGTCAATAAAGCAGAAGAGTCCAACCAAATCCCCAGCGGAAAACAACAAGAGTCCCAAACAGAGAAAGGAAATATGAGACACAATGAAAGGGAATACGGAACAAGTCAGAAGCAAAAGGATGCCCAAGAGTCACCAAGACATCAAAGCAACAAGAAACGCAAGGGCATGATCTAGATAAGATTTTGTAATTCATATACCATAGTCTAGTTTAGCTTTTTGTTTTTCCTTTAAAGCAGGGTGTAATAAGGAGGTCAGCAAGCAGTAAAAGCAGCACGCAACAGCAGTAACATCACAGTCCCATGGTAGTCCCAGCTACCAAAACTTCCCGAACTACATTGACCTGATTCCTTTATAGCCAAGGATATGTAGGAAACCTTTGAAGCGGAGGTTCGGTCAAATCTTTCAAAAAATTCTTCCCACGGAGTATTCAAACAGGCAAAAATCGCTCGTATCCGCTCACTTTTATCTTTGCACGAAAACTCTTCGAGTTTCCGCACAAAGAGGGGCAGCTGTGAGCACGTGATTTTTGCCTCACAAGAACTACTCCAAAAGAAATCACAAATAATTGTTTTCTTTGTGTGCAATTGTTGAATTTTCGGGGCATTTCATCTGTGCATGTTCATTTTTATTCTAATTAAGGAAAATACAAAAAAATGGTAATGCAGATGCATAAGCATTTAGGAGTTAATATCGCATTTTTTTTTAGAATTATTTAATCATGGGTTTTATAAAATAAAAAAAATACAAACAAAATTATATACATTTAGGAGTTGATTATAATATTCGGCATAAATGGGAAATCACAAAATGTGCATAGGTGTTTCTTGTCATTGTGTTGATTTTATTATTAAATAATATGTCTGTAATTTTTTATTAATTTTTACAATTCATTTAGAATTTTTGTTTAATTTTTGAAAAAATGGAAAATAAGTCATAAAGGTGAAAAATCGGACCTGGACCGAAATCCAGGCCCAAACAAAAATTGACCCCCCCCCCACAACCCAATCCAAATACCCCAGGTCCGGTCCAACTCAGGAATAAACCAAACGGCGGCGTTTGGTCATCTTTCATCAAGGGCCGTTGGATTAAATCAATCCAACAGTTGAGATTCCATACCCTTACCCATAACTCCCTACCCGACCCATTGCCCGGGCCGACCCATTCCCCAACTAAACCAAAACGACATCGTTCCTTTAAGTGGATAGATCCTGGCCATCTATTCTGCCTGATCTAACGGCCTAGATCAATCCACCCCTCCCCTATATAAGCCTCAAATTCATACCCCGACCCCCTAACTAAGAACCCCCCCCTCTCTTGTTTATCATCGTCTTCAGACGATACCCCCAAAACCCTAGCCGCCCTAACTCCCCCTCGCCTGAAACCCAGAGGCAACGACGCCGCCGGTCACCACCGTAACACCCCTGAACCCCCTGACCATCCTCTATCCAAATCTGGTAACCACTAAGCTCGAATCTTCCTGGAGTTTCTCGAATCTTCATTTGAAGATTCGAGTCAAACTCAGATCCAAACCCAACCGTCTCTGATGGTTTCCAAATCAACACCATAGCTTCCCCTAACTACCCTCATAACGGATCTGTTGTTCGTTTGTCTCGAATCATTTCAGAGCTTCTCGAATCTTCATTTGAAGATTCGAGTCAAACATGAACTCACCCAGATCCGTCTCAAATTCACACGAAATGACCCCAGGCCTCCCTCACCCCTAAGTCGTCTTTTGTTCCCTTCAAATCTGCCCAGAATTGGTCAAACCCTAAAACGGAAAAAAAATTGAAACCCTAAAATGCCAAATCATGGAATTTGTCCGATTAATTGAGGGATTGAGGTCTAAGAGACTTTAATCGAGGTATTCTCAATTGAGAATACTTCGAATAAAGTCTGTTCAACCTCAAAAGGTCCGAATCCAAGTTGAGCCTGTGTCTGTGTAAGGTTGAAGATTCAGAGGTATTTTTTCTACTTCTTTTTGTATCCTACGTGTATATTGTTGCCTATTTCAGTAGTCTGTAAAATTTTCCTATTTGTTTATTTGATTCTGTCTCATACCCGTTCATTTGATCAAATAATGGCATTTGTTTCTGTTTGTTATGTTTGTTTACAATGTGTGTAATCGACTCGATTAAGTACGTCGATTAGTGGTTTTATAAATTGTTGTTTCTGTTAATGCTGATTGAAACAACCTGTTTATCTACTTATAGACTGTTTGTTGACAATAATTATAGATAGTCAGTTGATTAGTACTCGTCAATTAAATCATGCTTGTTTGTAAATCATTAAGTTCATCAAATGGATGTTGTGTATGTTGGTTTCTGGGCAGTAAGTTTCAGGGCATTGTCAATACACTGACAATGCCCCTGCATTCATGTTGATCTCAATTTCAATTTAAATTGTTCTGTTGAGTTCTGTGTATTGTTAATATGTTTGTATGCAAGTTCAGTGTTCAATCTGAATTTAGCCTTTGTCCATTAGCTATTAGACATTGGGTTTGTTGGATCAATTAGCTATTGCATTTCCCTGTTTGGCATAATCTGTGAGGATAGAATGTTTGTTTGATTTATTTTAGGAATTGGTTATTAGCTGTTAAACAGATTAGTTTAGGTAATTGTTAAAGATTGGGCAGTTTTTGGTCTGGGGCAGTAATTCTAAGGGATTTCAGGGGTGTTTGGGGAATAAAACAGTTAATACAACATTTTATTGATAGTGCTTTATCAATGAGGTATTAGTTAATCCTAATGGGGAACAAAAGGTAGTTGGGAGTGCTGAAAATAAGGAAAAAAGTATCTTTAGTGGCTGATTGATTAGAAAAGCAATTTTAGTGCTATTTGAGTGGATTTTTATTTCTGATTTTAAAAGGAAAAGGGGTCCGGACAGTAGGCTGCTAAAAGGGGGGCAGACTTGTATAAGAAGAGGGTTTAGGGACTGATTTCAGGGAGGACCCAGATAGGAAAAATAGAGAATAAGAATAAGAGAATAGACAGAAAGAAAAACTGGGAGTGAAAGGAAAAAATCTGGAAGAAAAAAAAAGGAGAGAGAAGAAGAATAACAAAAATCTGAGAAAAAGAGAGAGAGAACAGAAAGAAAGAAAGAAAAATTAGAAACAGTAAAAAACAGAATTCCACACTAGAAGTTAGTGTTAAGGTTGATTTTTTGAGTTTGAAGTTTTCAACTTGCCTTCTCCTAAGTCTTGAAAATCAGAAATACTGTTTTTCTTGAATCTGTCCGGATTTGTTTGATCCTATTGTTTGGTTTAAAATCTGAAATTTCTTAAAGAGTCCTGCTACGGTGCGTCTGGGTTTCACGGGTTCTGTTTGTTGCTCAAATCTGTTGAAACATTGGTATATTCTGCTGGTTTTCTTGCTGCTGCTACTGCTGAAATTTACCTCTTCTACCCTCATTTCCAGGTACATATCTGTAAACTCATGTCATGAAAAGCTTCAACATGGCAAGTAAATGAAGTTTGGAATTATAAGGATGTCTTCTACTCATTTAAATTTTATTAGTTTAAGTTTCAGTTTTGTTTTAGTTGGTTAATATAGTATTATACTTGACATGATAAACTGTTAACTAATTAACCTTCTGGAGTAGTAAATTCCACGATAATCTTATATGTTTTGAGGACTAGTGATGACATTTACTGTTTGAATTGTTGAGATAGGGAACATGGCAGAAAGTTGGCCATTAATTACATTTTGTGATACTGTTGGTTAAGCGTAGGATAGTATGGAAATACCAAGAAACTACATTACTAGCATATCTCGTCCAATATTTGATTTTGTTCAAAGCTAGATGATTGTTAGTTGTATTTTGATCATATATGGCGCAATAATGGTTATGTGTATAATCAATAGTTGAAAGGTGAATTGATATAATCCGTTACGATTACAATGTTGGAATATTGCGAACAGTTCATGATGTATGTTTGCGTTATATGTGATGTCGTCTTATTAAATCAATTGGTAGATTAGTTCTCTTTCTTAATAACAAATGGCCATAGTTATTTTGGGAGTGCGATCAACTCAATTTAAAAAAAAACAAAGTATAAAAATAATGTCAATAATTTTTACAAAATATAGAGTTAGTGTTTGCAAATATTCGCATAGGCCGAGAATAAGAATTGGTTTGATTATATCTATCCCAAACTCAATCTTCGTAAGCAAAATTAACCAAATAATTATAACTTTGGACTAAAAAAACAAGTAGATGAGAAGGAAGGGGGGATTTACAAATACGAATCGCCACATCTAAGTCAAAGATATACAAAAATAGAGTTCGCTTTAAATGTAAATTCTTCGAAAAATATTAGTTTGTTTATCCAACTAAATCTTTCCGAATTTTGCATGTAATTCGATTTTAGTATATTAATACCGTATTAACTAATAAAATGGTAAATGTAGTTGCACGTTATTTTTTCATATCATTAATTCTTTGAAATTTGAATAGTCTTTGAGATATATAATCCATACGCGAAAAAATATAACTCGCGGTCAACATCTAATAAATTTTGAAATTTTTTGTTTTTAAGAAATTTAGAGGCGTCCCAAATAGTGACTTCTCATGACTTTCACATAAAAATAGATGGACATAATAAACATTTGTAGAGAATTTATAAAGAATATTTTGTGTAATTAGGGATGTGTTCGCGTTACCTGATTATTCTTCTAAAGGCAATTCGGATTATGCGTTCGCGCAACTTCGAGCAAACTTTTAATAAAAGAGGTTCTTCGGAGGATGTTAAATTAAACCCGAGATGTGCAGTTCACTATTTAATCATACAAGAATGACGATGTTCTTAATTTTATTTTTTAAGCAATAATATTATCAATCTTATTGTGTACACGTATGCGTGACACGATTCTTCACGTTTATAAAAATATATAACACGAATATATGTACGCGTGATTCGTTTCAAGAAAATCTTTAATTATAAACAATCTAAACAAGAAGCGGTAACAAAATCATGCAATAAAAAATGTATTCAGCAAATTGAGATAATTAAGCCAAGTATAATAACGGTTAAGCGACCGTGCTAGAACCACGGAATTCGGGAATGCCTAACACCTTCTCCCGAATTAACAGAATTCCTTACTCGGATTTCTGGTTCGCAAAATGACAAATAGAGTCATATTCTCCTCGATTCGGGATTAAAACCGGTGACTTGGGACGCCATAAAATTCATAGGTGGCGACTCTGAAATAAGCAAACAAATCCCATTTCGACTGTCCCTTTTAATTGGAGAAAACTCCTTCGCACCCCTCGCGGGGGCGGAAAAAGAAGGTGTGACAAGATGAACTTGCACATAAAATTGATAATTTTGGTTTGGTTGTACGTAACTTAGATGCAGATTTGAGTGCAAAGGTTGATACGTGTAACGCCCAACAATTTAATGATGAGTTGTGTGAAGCTGAAAAAAATATTCTAGATCAAATTGAAGAGCTAAAATGAGAATACCAATCATTATACCATATTTTTCTTGAGGATGTCAATGTTGGGAAGAGTGTTCTAGAGTCATATGAGGGAGTATATAATGTTACATTTGAATACTCTAGTGCATGTAAATATGAAGATATATATAGTAATACAATTTCAAAGTTAGGGCGTGTTGGTCCTCATTCTAAACATTTTTCGACATTGTGTTTGGATGATGACACGGAAATTGAGTCATCTGAGCCTTTGGAGGAGTCAATGGAAGAGGAACAAGCTGCTTACTTTCATAGATTTGTCGTGCCAGAGAGAAAAAATTACATTCCTCATATAAAGGCCGATATAATAGGAACTTCATCATCAACATTGTCATTTACCTCCTCCCCCGGCGGAAGATCTCCAAGAGGTGCGTTGTTTGCTACTATTTTGTACCTGAAGTTGTGATGCACACAAATTAGTAACACAGAAGGAAAGAAGAAAAATACACAAAACTATTTAGATAGATAGCCAAAACTGTTAGCTCCCCGGCAACGATGCCAACAAGTGATCGGTGCCAACCCTGCACTACTACAAAGTAGCGAGAGTGGTCGAAGCAGCTTTTACCCGAGATGGTCAGGATCGATTTCCACAGGGAGCTAGAAATGGGAATTGGATTCCTATCTAAACTAGAGATGCGTAATTGCACTTCTAATTTTGGTCTTTTTATTACTCCATTATGCTAATAAGATGCTAAATTAAGCTAAGAGTAAGATACTTGAAAGGTTGTCTAAATAGTTAAGAAGGCACTAGGGACGTGACTTTCTCATAGGTGGATACTTGACGGGTTCTCGAGTCTAAGGCTAGGTTGTCATGTTGGAGATTACGATATAACCAATGCACTAAACTTCTCACTCTATACCTCTCGGTAGTTTGAGTGATTTTGCCTTAATTGACTTTCTCAAGACCAATTGGGTATGATAATTTGTGCAAGCAATTTAGGTTCAAGTCGGGTATTACTATCTCTAGGTTTAACCCTTTAATTGGGGCTATCAATCTCTTGAATACACCCCAATTCCTTGTTGGACTAATTTTCCTAGACTCAAGTTCTCTTTCTCAAAAAGAACCCAAGTCAAAAAGGCACAAATTAGTGTTTGCAACCACTAATTCAACATGAAAAATACAAATTAGTCCAAATATCAAACACCCATAGACATTCAAGCCTTAAAACTCAAGACCCATCAAATACCCACACTAGGGTCGAGCCACAACCCTAGCTAATGGGTCTAGCTACTCATGATAATAGAAGAAAACAAAGAAATAGATGAAGAAAAACCCATAATAGTTAATTACAAGCTAATATTTGAAGATTCAATGATAAAACTACTCTAAAATTACTCAAAATGGTTAAGAAACCCTGTTCACGAGCACAGCTCCAAGTCAGAATACAACTGATGACCTAAAAATTGAAAAAGAAATTATTTATACTAGGCTGAATTTTCTGGAACAAAATACCCCTGCGGGGGTAGTGCGGTTCGCACAAAATTGAGTGCGGCCACAGTGAGGCTTCTTAGCTTTAAACTCTAATCTCCGAACTTGGCCACCACGGGCCGCATGAAATGCACCGCGACCGTGGTAGCTTCTATTGCGGTCGGCACAAAAAGGATCGCAGACTGCATTGGTAATGAATCTCCAAACTCTAACTCTCTGAACTCCATCATTGCGGACAACACAATATCGAGTGTGGCCGTGGTGAGTCCATTGCGGTCTGCATAAAATGCTTTGCGGCCTCAATGCTTGAGTCTCCGAAATAGCACCTCTCTGAACCTCTTCACTGCAGACCGCACTAAATGGAGTGCGGCTGCAGTGGACCTGTTGCACTGTGCCTGGACTTGTTCTTGGTACTTGTGCATGTTTCACTCTTTTTTGAGATGGTTTTAATTAATTATCACCTTTTTGACCAAACCCTACAAACAAGTACAACATGTAAGCCTTTGAGACTATTTTGTACACATTTTAAATCAAAACTCAAGTAAGAAAGAGTGTAAAATGAACCATAATCCCTAGTTATCACTAATTCTTCCAAAATAGTGATTGAGTTAATGGGGAGTGAATTAAGCCAAATTTAAGCCTCTATGGTCACTAAAAACGAAAATAATAACTGTTTGATTGTTTATGGTGTCACATTCGGCTACCTTTGAGTGACATAAATTGACAGAAAATTTTTCAAGTGTTGTTGTGGATCTTCAATGTAAGACCCAAAGAACAATCCCTTGTTATGAACTAGATGTAGCATGTTGTTTGTGATTTGAAATGACTTTGCTTGTATCTGAGGGACTGCAATTGCGGTTGCCACATTTTCAGCAGTGGGGTGTGTCCAATCATACAAGGTTGCTTATGGCACAAGAAGTGCCACACCCTGATTGTTCGATTCATTCACATTGTTTCGATTGTTTTGATTGTCCAAAACTTCACCTATGTCTCATTCAATTTGTTCTCTTGGGTGTTGTTGTCATTTGTCCTTCCTGTTTGCATGAATTAATACCTTGAACTCTTTTTCAGGATCCAGTAATGCTTCAAACAATTCATCAATTCTTGAGGATTTTCTAGACATTCACTTGTAACACACAAGACTACAAACATTAAAGTTTCAATATAATCAATTTCAAGTCACGAAAGGTGACTAAACTACGAATTCTAACAATTCTTTTAGCCATAATTAATAACACTGTTAATTCTCTGGTAACGGCGCCAAAATTTGATCACACCCAACTATGTCTCCTAAGAGGTCTACCGATCATTGCAAATATAATCTGGTTTACAAGTCCGGAGTCGAATCCCACAGGGAATTAACCTACCAATCACAACTACTAGCTTCGCAAGAATTCAAGTAATCAACCTTCAAAAGTATTGAATAATGAGTTGATTGTTTACTGACTTAAAGCAAGATAATTAAAAAGTTATAATTTTATTACTAACAAAGCAAGTGTTGTAGACAAGATTAGAAAGATCTAGGATTACGATTTTCCCTCTCATCGGAATCCTCCCTGCCACGTCTCCTATAAATTCGCCTAGATATCCTTTACCGATCGTTAGCACTTTAGGTGTCGTAATTCTCTTCCGAGCAAGTACAATAATTTACTAGTCGTATTCTTCCGAAAAACGATAGCTGGTACTGCTTTACCGCTCACTAAGATCGCACCAAGATTTTGTTATTCCTAATTCCACCTTTAAACTCTCCGTATTGATTACTCAAATACGTTAAGAGTGGTGTTATTCAACAACTACTTAAATGCGTACCCTCTTTCGAGCAATACACACTAAATACGTACAGTTAATTAAGGGCCCTTCAACCAACAATAGTAATAATATAGTTGAATAAGTAGAGAAAAGTAAAGACAAATTTATATTAGACGCAGTGAAAAAATTATCTTTTAATAGTAGGTTCCATCAAACCCTAGGTGGGAATTTAGCTACTCATAATTGTTTGCACAAATTCAAGATTAGAATTTATAACAATGGAAAATAGGAAGAAAGAGGAAAAAACATGAAGTTGAATCCTCTCCTTGCTCCAAGTGTGTTCTTGTCTCTCCAAAGTCTTCTCCCCCTTCAAAAAGTGGCTAACTCTCATATTTATATGGTTTAGGGTTGAGTTGGGCCGGATTTTTCTTCTCCTAATTTGGATTGGAAAAGTTGAATTTTTCTGCTCTGGTCCTCGTCTGGCGAAGTGACCCTCGCTTTGATGTCTGGGAATTTCCTGATTTCTTCTGCTCCGGTCCCGGTCTGGCAAAGTGAACCTAATTTCGATGTCCGTGACTTTTCTCTTCAACTCTTTTTTCACTAATTTTTCTCCTATTTGATCCTTTTCCGCGCAAGTTTGTTCCTACACATAAAAAACACGTAATGAACATATTTTCACTTCAAAAGTGATGCGAACTCCCGCAACTCACACACAAAATAATACAAACACATTCAAAACATGCACTTTTTACCCTTCGTCAGTACATCCAAAGAAGAAAGTTACATGTGATCATTACTCAATCATCTAATAATCACAACGCTACATCTAATATTTCTAAATATTTCATTCTATACAACAACAACAACAACCCAGTGTAATCCCACAAGTGGGGTCTGGGGAGGGTAATATGTACGCAGACCTTACCTCTACCCCGAGGGGCAGAGAGGCTGTTTTCAGGAGACCCTCGGCTCAAAGAGGCAACAAGAGACACTATATTAGTACTATCAATAGACTCATAATAAAACAACATAAAATACCGTAAAATCTATAACATAACATAAATTCCATAAAAAATAAAGTAACAGCAATATAAGAGATATAGGAAATACGAGAAAGATGTAAGGTATTAATACACAGAAGATAAAGCCCATCATCAGTAGTTGATCAATAGCATTCTAAGACTAATTCCTAACTGGCTAGTCTCACTCTAGTGCGCTGTAAAAAAGACATCACAATTTTCCCTAACCTACAACCTTAATGCTCGATCTCCACCATTCTCTGTTTAGGGCCATGTCCTCAGTAACCCTAAGTCACGCCATATCCTGCCTGATCACCTCTCCCCCAATACTTCTTAGGTCTCCCTCTACCTCTCCTCGTACCCACCACCGCCAGTCGTTCACACCTTCTCACCGGTGCATCAGTGTTCCTCCTCTGAATGTGCCCGAACCATCTGAGTCTTGCTTCCCGCATCTTGTCCTCCATGGGGGCCACACCCACCTTCTCTCGAATATCTTCATTTCTAATCTTATCCTTCCTTGTATGCCCGCACATCCACCTCAACATCCTCATCTCTGCAACTTTCATCCTCTGGATGTGTGAGATCTTCACCGGCCAACACTCGGTCCCATACAACATAGCAGGCCTAACCACTGCCCTATAAAATTTACCTTTCAGTAACAGTGGCACTTTCTTGTCACACAGGACTCCCGTCGCTAACCTCCATTTCATCCACCCCACCCCTATACGGTGTGTGACATCCTCGTCGATCTCCCCGGACCCCTGAATAAACGACCCCAGGTACTTGAAACTACCCCTCTTAGGGATGACTTGAGAATCAAGCCTCACTTCCACTCCCGCTTCCGTCGGCTCTGCCCCAAATTTGCACTCAAGGTATTCCGTCTTCGTCCTGCTCAACCTGAAACCTTTGGACTCAAGGGTATGTCTCCAAACCTCTAACCTCTCGCTGACGCCGCGTCGTGTCTCGTCGATTAGGACTATGTCATCAGCAAATAGCATGCACCATGGCACCTCCCCCTGAATATGATGCGTTATAGCATCCATCACCAGAGCAAATAGGAAAGGGCTGAATGCAGACCCTTGGTGCAACCCCGTAATAACCGGAAAATAATCTGAATCGCCTCCTGCTGTCCTAACCCGAGTCTTAGCTCCATCATACATGCCCTTAATCACCCTAATGTAGGCAACCGGGACCCCTTTAGCCTCTAAGCATCTCCATAAGACCTCCCTAAGAACCCTGTCGTACGCTTTCTCTAGATCGATAAACACCATGTGGAGATCCTTCTTCTTATCCCTGTATTGTTCCACCATCCTCCTAATAAGGTGGATAGCTTCTGTGGTAGATCGCCCCGGCATGAACCCGAACTAGTTGTCTGAAATAGACACCGTCCTTCGCACTCTCATTTCTACCACTCTCTCCCAGACTTTCATGGTATGACTTAGTAATTTAATACCCCTATAGTTGTTACAGATCTGGATATCGCCTTTGTTCTTATACAACGGGACCATTGTACTCCACCTCCACTCTTCGGGCATCCTATTAGTCTTGGATATAACATTAAGCAACTTAGTAAGCCATTCCAAGCCTGCTCTACCCACACACCTCCAAAGCTCAACCGGAATTTCATCTGGTCCGGTAGCTCTGCCCCTTCTCATCTTACGCATTGCCTCCATGACCTCATCGACCTCAATGTCCCGACAATCACTTAGTATATGGGGGCTTTCGGCGTTCCTCAATTCATCTAGTACAATATCCTGATCCCCTTCCTCATTTAGAAGTTTATGAAAGTAGGTCTTCCATCTCCTCTTTATCTGGTCATCCCCCAACAAAACTTTGTCGTCCTCATCTTTTATGCACCTCACTTGGTCCAAATCCCGAGCCGTCCTCTCTCTCACCTTAGCGAGTCGGAGTAACTTCTTCTCCCCGCCTTTGTTCCCGAGTTCCTCATACAAATGAGCAAAAGTTGCCGTCTTTGCCTCCGTCACTGCCATCTTTGCCTCCTTCCTAGCTACCTTATATCTCACAATGTTCGCTCTCTTCTCCTCCTCTCCAGTGCTCCCCACTAACCGCAGGTAAGCCACCTTCTTCGCTTCCACTTTACCTTGTACAATTGCATTCCACCACCAGTCTCCTTTGTGGCCATCGGTGCGGCCTGAAGATACCCCTAACACCTCTCTCGCCGCCTTCCTTATATAGTCCACCGTTGTCGACCACATAGTGTTTGTGTCCCCACTACTTCTCCAAGCTCCCATTGCCGACAACCTTCCTTCCAACTCCTGGGCTTTAACCTTAGTCAAGGCGCCCCACCTAATCCTCGGGCAGCCTTGTACTGACCTCTGTTTACTTCTTATCATAATACTAACGTCCATCACCAAGAGCCTATGTTGCGTTGCAAGGGTCTCACCTGGGATAACTTTGCAATCCTCACACAACCTTCTGTCGCATCTCCTGAGGAGGAGATAGTCAATTTGAGTCTTCGCCACCGAACTTTGGTAAGTAACCAAATGCTCCTCTCGCTTCGGAAAACTCGAGTTTGCAATCACTAGATCGAATGTCTTGGCAAAATCCAGCAGTGAGATGCCCCCTCCGTTCCGTTCCCCGAAACCAAAGCCACCATGCACCTCAGTATAACCACCTGCAGACGACCCAATATGGCCATTGAAATCCCCTCCTATGAATAACCTCTCGGAAGGTGGAATACTACGAACAATGTCATCCAACCCTTCCCAAAAACGCCTTTTAATCTCCTCATCACAACCTAGTTGCGGTGCGTACGCGCTAACGACGTTTAAAGTACACTCACCCACCACCAATTTAATAGTCATTAGTCTATCATTCACACGTCTGACCTCTACCACCGACTCCCTAAGATGGCTATCTACTAGGATACCAACTCCATTCTTACCCCTCACGACTCCAGAGTACCACAACTTATACCCATCTGCGTTTCTCGCTCTCGATCCGACCCACCTAGTCTCCTGGACACAAGCTATATTAATCTTCCTCTTCTGAAGGATCTTCGCCAACTCTATAGACTTACTCGTTAGCGATCCTATGTTCCATGACCCGATTCTCAATCTATAGGCTCCCTTGCCCCCTCTACCTCCCCTGCCTCCCGACCCACCCCTGACCCCGGGCCCACTCTTTGCCCCACACTCTGCCCCACCTGAGGACATGCCTTTAATCTATCATCCCAGACTGCCGCCACTACACCTACGACAGATCTACAAAAGACTCGCTAGTGCACAACGGACAACGAATCAAACTAGAAGGAAACAAGTGACTACTTGTACACCTATTGAATGATTTAACTATTGTGAACTAAAGTAACATCAATTTAGCTAACACCAAAAGGAAAACAGTAGAACGGGAGGTACCAATTCCCGAGAACCAAACCTGTGTTGATTTGCAGCCCTCGATATACTTGCAAGCTCTCGCACCGCTTCCCACCGCCCTTTGTTGACGCTCGTCCAGGTTGCTCTCCTTTGCTAGTGCTCGTGCGCCCAACTTGTCTCCAACCACTTTGAGAATTTCCCTGAAAACACAGAAAATACCACGACCCAAAGACCAAAAAGGGCTATCACCGCTACCACTGGTGTAGCACTGAAAGTAACTAGCAGCCGAAATTAACTGAAGAAAAATCATACAAAGTACAGAAACAAAAAAGAGCTTCAAATGAAAAACAAAATGGCTATTTGCTGTAAGAGACAGTACAAGGCAACATTTCAGTAAATATATCAAGTCGGAATACAAGTACAACCATGTAAACAAAAGGAATGGGGATCTAAACTTAACTAAGCCCTTACAAGGATTAAAACCGCTATGCAATGACAGGAAATGAGAAAATTCTCACCTTAATTTCAAATTAAACAAATTGTCAACCTTCTAAACCTCCCAGCAATTTCAAGGGAAATCCGGTGACCGGAATTCAATACTAATAATTTTTAAAATGAAATTCTTGTAATCTAAACAAACAATTCAACTATAATTAACAGCAGAATTCACCAGTTAAATTCTTTAACAAAGAGAAGTCAGAAAAACAATGAAAGAACTTAGTAATTTTTTAAAAGAAATCCAAAACTAAAATTGATTTTCGTTTAAACCCTAGTTAAAACCACGAACTTGGAGAAAAGTAATTATAGTAAGTGTTTAGTTAATTCACGAAAAAGAATGAAGGAGAAAATAATAAATGAAAGAAAAGGAAAACGACTAAAACCAAAATAAGAAAGATTAAGAGAAGACGCAAACCAATTTCAGACGGAAATTCAGTTCATTTTAATAGTAGTATTTTTATTGTTAACTATTGATTACTTTCATCTGCAGTTGACGTGGCATAGTTCTCAACCAACCGCCTGAGTACTGGAAATCATTACGGTGAATTTGACTACTCATAGCTACTTTAGCTAGGTCAACTTTGAAATTTGTACTACCACATTTCTTTGGCACGTCTAGTGATATTTTTCTCTGTTGATAACGATTTCAATTGGCACATGAATCTCAATGTGGAAAAAGTCTTGATGATCGGTTAGAAGATCCAATCAGTGGGTAAAGCTAAAATAAATGAAGATTATTGAGGAAGGATGCAAAAGGTATCTCAAAAGCTATGAGATTTTTAATTCCCCTTCATTTTTTTTTCCAAACAGTACTTTCTCCGTTTCGTATTATATGAGTTGGTTTGGCTCGGAGTTAAAAAAAAAAAGACTTTTGAAATTTATGATCTTAAAAGCTTAAGGGGTAAAAAGTTTGTGGGGCCATGACATTTGTGTGAGTATAAAAATTTCTCATTAAGAGTAAATGAATAAAATAAAAGAGTTTAAAGTTGAATTATTTTCAAATTTAGAAATGTGTCATTTATTTTGGAACAGACTAAAAAAGAAAGTATTTCATTTAATATGAAACGGAGGGAATAGTTGATAATCATAGAGAATTGCACTTGTAAGAATTATTGGTTGAATATGACAACTGCACAAGTAGAGGCAGATCCAGTATTTAGATTTTATCAGTTTAGTTTTTAAGATTTTTAGCATTGAACCCATTGTATTTTTAAAGTTATGGGTTCAGACATAATATTTGTTGTAATTTTAATAAATTTTTACATAAATTTATGCTACGCGTTAAAAGTATTGGGTTCAGATGAACCAGACGGTCAGAGCAGCCCCTTTGCACAAGTGCAAGGACAAAAATTGAACTTAAGCTAGCAAATGAGATCTGGCCTACAACAATTTAAAATAAATTTTCTTGTAAAGACCAAGTCTTGGTGCAATATTGAACCCTACCAAAATTCAAATATTTGTTCAACAAGTTCTTTTCTCAATTTATTATACACCTACAGATGGGAGTACTCTTATTCATATTCTTTGACCTGCTCCAAGAAGACAACTGAGATATATAGTAATTAGTATTCTCCAAGTGAATTTCAATTCCAGAATTGACATATTACCTGTCAGGAGAAGAATATGCCTGCATAAAGCCTGATCTTTTACAAGTACAAAGTTCAAGACTTTAATCCAATTCTAACTCTCTAGAGCCAGAGAAAAAAAATTAAAATGAGTCTTAAATTTTTATTTCTGTTATTGCTTCTCCCTTTGCTTATGGTTTTAGATCAATCCATAGCAGCTTCATCTCTTGCAAAGCGTGGCTGTGAAGAGAGTTGTGGCAAACTTACCATTCCTTTTCCATTTGGATTAAGTGCCAGTTGTTCCCTTAATTCTTGGTACTTAATCAAGTGTGATCGAAGTTATAATCCTCCTAAACCTTTCTTGAATTCATTTCTGCAAGTTGAACTCCAAAGTGAAGTGATATCTGTGTCACTGGAAAACCAAACTATTACTACCTTAATTTCAATAATAAATTTTTGCAACGGTTCGAGTCAAGGCAGTAGAATCATCACAACGGGGACAGATTTGTCTGGAAGTCCTTTTTATTATTCGAAAGACAGGAACAAGTTGATGCTTGTTGGTTGTGGTAATGGTCTTGTGACACAGAAACAAAATGTGCTTTCGGGATGTACATCTATCTGTAGCGAAGGTGCAACGTTGACAGGATGCTATGGCATCAACTGTTGCCAATCTCTTGTACCTTTTGATCTTAGCTTGTACACCGCAAACTTCACTAACTCGGGGATTCAAGAAGGACCTTACCCGAAATGTTCTGCTGCTTTCTTGGTAGACCAAACTTGGGTTCCTGATGAAGTTGCACAGCCTTTTACTTTTCTTGGTTATGCTCCTGTTGTTTGGCTCTGGACTGTCCAAGCCAAAGAGCTAGAAGCCGGGTTGCTTTGCAACAAATCTGGTGTTTCTGTTAAGTTGGAAAATGGTACTTCTGTGGCAAATTTGCAGTGTCACTGTGGACCTCGAACACAAGGGAATCCATACTTCTCTAGTGGATGCCAAGGTATGATTGGCTTAACACAATCATTTGATATTTTTGTGGAGTTATGAGGTCTCTGTTGCATTGAACAATATCCTGCATATGCACATCAGATGAACCAGATTTCTAGGAAAAAAGACTGACTATACGATTAGGAGACTCGAGTGAACACAAGTTCAGAGCAAACAACAGAAGGCATTTTAACATAGCTTGAGTTGTTCTTATTTCAAATTTATGTCTGGCCACTGGCAAGACACTGTAGGGTCAAGTTGAGGTAAACTATATTGATATGTTCTAAGCAGTAGCATGTGAATTTCAATGTGATTTGATAAAGTTAGTACAAAAATTAGGTTGACAGTAGGAGTTTTTTGTTATGGAGTTTGAAAACTAAGAATTGAAATTGGAAAAAGCTCATTCACATAACCTCTTCAAAATAGAGGAGAGTAAAAAATCAATAGGCCAGGGCACTAATATTTGGTGTATTTCCCTGATACATACCATTCTAATATTGTTTTGTATGCCAATCAGCCATTCAAGGATGCACCAACTGCACAGAGGTGGTATACTACTCAAAGAAGCCAGCTTCCACTATCATTCTCCTCAGTAAGTCACTTTCTGTTGTACTTCCTAGCCATTTGAAAACTCAACACTGTCCAAACTACATCCAGAAAATGGTAGACATCCTAATTTCGATACTTTACTGGTTGCAAATCAAGAAGAAAGAAAGCTCAGTCTATAGGAAACACCCCGAAATTCCCTTCAAAAAAGAGTAAATTGCTTAATTCTAGCTTATTGGCTAATTCTCCTCGCTCCTATCTCCACAGGTGTATTCTTAAGTATTGGAGTGCTGCTTATACTGTTTGTGAGCTATTTATTATACAAAACATTCAAGAAGAGAAGGAACAAACGACAGAAACAAATGTTTTTTAAGCGAAATGGTGGCCTCTTACTACAACAGCAGCTATCATCCAATGAAGGAATTATTGACAAAGCAAAACTTTTCACAGCTAAAGAGCTGGAGAAGGCAACAGACCACTTCAATGAAAATCGCATACTTGGTCGTGGAGGTCAAGGCACGGTATACAAAGGCATGCTACCCGATGGGAATATTGTAGCAGTGAAAAAGTCAAAGTTGGTTGATGAAAACCAGTTGGATCAGTTTATCAACGAGGTGGTTATACTTTCACAAATCAATCACAGGAATGTGGTGAAGCTACTCGGCTGTTGTTTGGAAACAGAAGTTCCACTACTTGTATATGAGTTTATAATTAATGGCACGCTTTACAGCTTCATACACAATGAGAATAATGAGCTTCCCTTTCCCTGGAGCACGCGTTTGAGAATCGCCACAGAGGTTGCTGGAGCATTAGCTTATCTACATTCTGCAACTTCTGTTCCAATATATCATAGGGACATTAAATCTAGCAATATACTTTTAGATGAGAAATATCGCGCCAAGGTGTCAGATTTTGGAACTTCAAGGTCTATAGCAATTGATCAAACACACCTAACAACCAGAGTCCAAGGGACATTTGGTTATTTAGATCCTGAGTATTTCCAATCCAGCCAATTTACAGAAAAGAGCGATGTATATAGCTTTGGAGTTGTTCTTGCTGAACTATTAACAGGAAAGAAAGCAATTTCAACTACAACGAACGAAGGCAGAAGTTTAGCAACAAATTTCCTTTTGGCAATGAATGAAAATTGCCTCGATACAATTCTCCATACAGAAGTTACACAAGAAGGTAGAAAGGAGGATATAATGGCAGCTGCTAATATAGCATATCGTTGCTTGAACTTGAACGGTAGGAAGAGGCCAACTATGAAGGAAGTAAGCATAGCATTGGAAGCCATAAGATCACAAGTGCCTTCTGCAGCAGTAACAAATATTCAGGGTAATACAGAAGAAAGAAGTGTGATATCAGAAGTTTACACATGGACTAGCACAAATACTACCACCTTATCATCAGATGTTCATCCATTGTTGGTTGAAACTAGTTGATTATTAGAGCTTGTCACCAAGTATAGTTTTTGTAACCAGGGAGCAAAGATATTATTTTATTTTTCAGATTTTGTCTACTTTTATCATAGTGTTGCTGAAGATAGTCTGACTATACATACATGAAGGATATATGTAGGTCTAAGTGAATATTTATTTTTCACCTAATACATTTACTCATTCTTGATAAACATTGTCTAAAAGCCTAAGTTGTTAGAATTTTGACACTTCGTAACATCTTTAACATTGTCTCAACCAATTACAACTTTTTTCTAACTATCGAAGCGATTAGACTCAAACTCAGGACACTATATATGATATCATAGAATTTTTTATACAAACATACACTTAATGCTCGAATGAAGTATTGGTTACTTTTTTATAACATTTCAATAGCCGTTAATTCACGTAAGCAGATCCCGTTTCACATAATGAAAATGGAACTGCAGAAGATCACTTTTCCTTTTAACGGATGCGCACTTGTTACACAAATAGCTGACTATATTTACTGTTTACTTTTTCTAGCCGGTATACATGGATTATACATAGTTATACACATATTTTGCACGAGTTATATAATTTATATGGGAGGCTATATAGGTTAATTCTTGAGAAATTTTCATAAAGCACTATCTTTTAGTAGTAATTAGTCATTTATAGATACCATTTGCTATATTACGGATTATAGATACCTATTTGGGAAGAAATTCAAAAATAGCCAGATTTACAACTGGTCGTTCAAAAATATCTCAGTTTCAAAAGTAATCGAATTTTAGCCACTTTTCAGGTAAAGATAAATCTAAGCGAAAACATTGTTCAAAACCCAGAAAATACGTCAGCATATTATACTGGAGTTCCAGCATAAGTATGCTTGAACTCCAACATATTATACTGCAGTTCCAGGATAAGTATGCTGGAACTCCAGAATAATATGATGGAGTTCCAACATAAGTACAGTAGAACTCCAGCATAATATACTGGAGTTCCAACAAATATAATTGTCCAGTATAATATACTGGAGTTTGGAGCACCGGTGCTCCAGTCTCCAGTATATTATACTGGAGTCAGCAAAGTATACCGGTCCAGCATAATATGCTGGAGTTCATACACAGGTGCACCGAACTCCAGTATATTATGCTGGACCGGTTTCTGTTGCAGCGAAATAGTGGCTATTTTTCATTGACTTCTTAAACGCTGGCTATTTTTGAATGACCAGTCCGAAAACTGGCTATACCGTGCTATTTTTACATCTATTTGTGGTTATAAGATGTATTTGATATATTTAAGCTATTGTATTCATGAATACAGTAACAAAAATAGGCTTCGACTGTACTCATGGAGTGAAACATGGGATTACAGCTGGACAGATTATTGTATTCGACTGTATTTACGGCGTGAAATAGGGGATTACACTGTTTTTAAAACGGAAAGTGAATCAATTAACATAATAGACTCCTAATATAACTCAACAAACTCAATTATAACACACAAATTTTATATTTTCAATTATAAAAAAGATTCTCAACCGAAAAATACCCCAAAAATATAGCAATCTTCAGATAAATTATATAATACATCTGAATACATAAATTATATTAATTAAAAAAATATATAAATACATATAGCGAGACAGTGAATATAATGAAATATATATAATACAACGGGATACATTGAAATACAATGGAAAAAAAGACAGTGAATACAATGAAATATATGGAATACAACAAGATACATTGAATTACAATGGAAAAAAGGAGACAATGAATATAATGAAATACATGAAAATACATTGAAATATATTAACAGAAAATCAATTAAATACCGAGCAACGTACATTGATCTTCCTCAATTTGAATGAGTACTCAGGAAAAAGATGGGATCTTGGACTTGGTATACCGTCTTTACTTTCTGCAGAAAAAGGATAATCTTGAACTGAGGACAGGAAATCAGGAAATCTCCTCTCTTTGACATTCAATTGAAAGCTAAAATCTCTAAATTCTCTAAGAGGAGGAACCCCGAAAACATCATGAGTTTTCTGTTTCTTGAATGTAATAAACCAATTTCCCTATCAATTTCTTCGTCGATCTCTTTCTTGTTTATTTTCCATTTCACGGTCATCTTCTTTCTCTTCTTCATGCACATCGAATTGTATGTGACAATTTATACTCCCAAAACCCTTAAATCATATTAATAGCAACTTCAGAAAAGTATCATACGCACTAAACAATTCGAAATCAGCATCTCTGAAGTGGGCTTTGCACAAATCCGGTGGAAGAAAGAGGAGATCGGAAATTTTAATGGGATGAGGGAAGAGAATGAGATGTATCAAAGTAGAGAGAGAAAGAAAATAGTGTAACTGCTTAGCGTATTTAGTGGCTTAGGGATAGGAGGTAACCAAAATTAAATATTTTGCTATAAACTTTAAAAGGTATCTATAGAATATAATTTTTTTAAATGGTATTTATTTAAAATAACGAAGGTGTTAACCTTTACTATAGGAGGTAAAAATTCCTTAATTCTTCATCTCCGTTTCCCACTTCTTTTAAGGAAAAAAAGAGAGAAATTCAAAAATAGCCAGATTTACAACTGGTCGTTCAAAAATAGCCCAGTTTCAAAAGTAATCGAAATTTAGTCATTTTTCATGTAAAATCTAAGCGCTGTTCAAAACCCGGAAAATACGCCAGTATATTATACTGGATTTCCAGCATAAGTATGCTTGAACTCCAACATATTATACTGGAGTTCCGGGATAAGTATGCTGGAACTCCAGAATAATATGATGGAGTTCCAGCATAAGTACAGTAGAACTCCAGCATAATATATTGGAGTTCCAGCAAATATAATTGTCCAGTATAATATACTAGAGTTTGGAGCACCGGTGCTCCTGTCTCCAGTATATTATACTGGAGTCAGCAAAGTATACCGGTCCAGCATAATATGTTGGAGTTCATACACAGGTGCACCGAACTCCAGTATATTATGCTGGACCGGTTTCTGTTGCAGCAAAATAGTGACTATTTTTTATTGACTTCATAAATGCTGACTATTTTTGAATGACCAATCCAAAAACTGGCTATACCGTGCTATTTTTACAACAAAAAAAAAACAAGGAAGAGAAAGAAAAGAGATTATTTGGTGGACTGGGCCGAGCATTCATTGATGGGTAAGTGGCTGACAAGGGCCAAAATAAGTTGGATACGTAAAGCCCAACCAGCAGAAAAATACTAGGGCACACTACTCCCCTACCCTCTCTGATCTCTCTCACTCCGTGAAGCTAAATTCTGTTCTTCTCCGGAAATCTCAAGCTTTGGATCATCGAACTTCAGAAACAGGTATGTAAAAGTAGAACTTTTGAAAATCGGTAAAGGAACATATTCATTCACACTGCCTCTCTCTTTTACTTCCTGCTGTGATTTTTTTTAATTGTCTTTTAAGTTTAAATTCTTGAATTTTTGCCAGGATTCAAAAAATATAAGCTTCTAATTCTATAAAGTTCGAATTTTTAGTTCATTCTGTGAACCCCATTTACCAAATAGTTAAGAGAAAAAGGTGGGTATATAGTGTGTCTATGCAGTTTATGTGTTGTATTTAGCACAATAAGAATAGTCAAACCCCAGCAAGTTAATGATGATTACTCTTGAATTAGAGACAACTATGGTTTTTGAAATTGCATTACTATGTGCTGTTTTGGACTAATTGCAAATCAAGATGGATCAAAAATGAATTTTTTTTAATTAAGATTCTTGGAATTTTAGTGCTCAAGTTCTTGTTTTTAGTAATTGCTATGTTATGCAGTTGGAAGAGGAGGAAAAAAGAAGGGAAAAACTAAAAAGATGTTGGAGCATGAGGTTTCAAATCCTACACACAACAAGAAAACTGGTCTGCCCCGTAAACGTTTTTATAGAGCTCGTGCTCATAGTAATCCGTTAAGTGACTCGCATTTTCCAATTCCTATTTCCCCCGCTGAGGTTGATTATTCCCTACATTACCCTGAAATGGTTAAAGTAGATGGTTCTAAAAAGATCCAGTTTGCTGATGTTGGTTGTGGATTTGGAGGTCTTTTAATCGCCCTTGCACCCCTTTTCCCTGATACCCTTATGGTTGGGATGGAGCTGCGGGACAAGGTGACAGAGTATGTGAAGGAGCGAATTTTGGGGTTGAGGACAACCAATCCTGGTCAATACCAGAATGTTTCGGTGGTACGGACTAATTCAATGAAGTACATTCCAAATTACTTTGGGAAAGGACAGCTGAAAAAGATGTTTTTCTTGTTTCCGGATCCCCATTTCAAAGAGAAGAATCATCGTCGACGTGTTATTAGTCCATTCTTGCTTGACGAGTATGCTTATGTGCTTGCAGTAGGTGGAATTATATACACAATAACAGATGTTGAGGAGCTTGGTGAGTGGATGAAATCGTGTTTGGAAGAACATCCACTGTTTGAGGCACTAACAACTGAAGAACTTGAAACTGATCAGGTTGTAAAGCTCCTCAGTACTGCAACAGAAGAAGGACAAAAGGTAGCACGAAACGATGGGCAAACATTCCGAGCTGTTTATAGGCGGATTGCAACTCACTGAATTATCATGGTGAAGTTCTAGGAATTTTTGTAACTTTATTTACTGCTTTGAGTCTTCATACATGCTTGATGGTAAGAGATAAAATATTCTCTGTCTTCCGCTGTTGAGCCAATACAAATGTGGTCTGCGCACTACTTATAGATACTTCTTGTGACGGATTATGGAGATTAATCACCATTTGGCCTTTTCATCCTTCAATTTTGGTTGTCCCATTCTTGAGAATGCAGGTAGTTTTTATTTATTTAAGTACCTTATCATTTCTGAAGGCTGCTCTGCTCATCTACTCTTGTAAGCCTCTAGCTAATCGCTTAAAATGGACTTTTTGTTGCTGGATATGCTTAGCGGATAGCTGCAGAAGAATGTTTTGCTGTTAGTGCATTGTCATCAAGAATGTTGATAGGATAAGATAATATTTGAGTTAGCAGAGGAGGCTGTACTAATATTTGATAAAATATTAGCTGTACTAGAACAGGTACCACCTCTATTTAGATTCAAATGCTTATATTCTGCTTATATCATGCTCTTTGCTTATTCATGGTATATCCAGATTCCAGTGGGCAGTGACAAGTATCATTCTCGTTTGAACTTGACTTGCTACTTGTTCAACACATGATGAACCTTTTTATCAATCTGAGTGAGGCAAAATACATAAGTTACCCCCGAACTATGACCCAAATCCCTGTTACACATATATCATATACATATTTATTTGTTTTTTCTTTCAATATGCGTGTTGCTTTTTAATTATCACCGTTTGCTTGCTCTCAAGGTTGATGGGGCATAAAGCTTCTGGCAAGTCTTTTGCTATAAAAACTCTGTTTTGCACAACGAAGCAAGAATGATATGTTACAGCATGACCTAGTACTAATAAAGCAGAATTAGGACAATCCAAGAATGCCTCAATTCAGTTTGCACCACTCTAGAAGATATGAATACGAAGCTTTTCTCGAGTTTTCTTCTGCTCTTAAATAATTACTGACTAATAACTGATGTTTACATATAATAATCTGCTATTAACTGTAAATAATGTTTATTTATAGTGATTGTGCCACGCTCTTTAATAAGTAGGGGCAGTTTGGTCCAAAAGGTAAAAAGATACAGTGCTTTATTTTGGTAAAAAATGAACTGCACAGCCTCATTTTTCTCATTACATCAACAAGCTCTGCAGCTTTAACTTTAGTAGCAATTCACAACTCTGATACACACAGCTTCCGGCTGGTCCACCACTAGCCTAAGTGATAATTAAATTAATTTTGAGAGAGCTCTCGACTGCGCTTAGCTGCAGCTACAACTGCATTCATCAAGATACCACGAAATCCAGCCTTCTCCAACTCGTGAATTCCAGCTATGGTTGTCCCCCCAGGTGATGCAACATCATCCTTAAGTTGACCAGGATGCTTGGCCATACCCTTGACCATTGATGCTGCTCCTAGTACCTGCAGCAGAGAATCAGTGGGTCAGTCAACCAGCAGCACGTTCGAGGGCATGCGTGTAACTCTCTCTCTTGAAGAAGAAAAGGAATCCTCTAAACACATTAGATAAATGTGCAACTCATTTAAATTATAGTTCTAGTAAATCTTTCACAGAGAACAAGAGAAGTTCAATGTAGAGAAGTTGAAAAGCTGCCTTTCCCCTGTCATAATAACAAAGGAGAGAGCACTCAAAAGATGATCCCCAACTTATTCTACTTATTGTGGGTTAGAACACTGCTTAACTGTAGTTTTACTACTACTACTACTATGTCAGTTAAATAAGCTACAAAATAAACAACTGTTAACAGTTTTTGAGGCATTGAAAGGACTAATTGATGCAAGTAGAAAGATGAAAACAAATTAGTACATCTCTTAAGAAAAAGATTGTACTTGTACATCTAAAAAAGTTGCAAGGTAAGTAAGATAATATAATATACTTTAGCCTTAAAAATGCATATAACCGTAAGCAAACCACTGTCTTCGCGAACAACCACCTCACCCCTATAGAACAAATGAACCTTGACATCTAAATGGAACTCAGGCTGAATCAGGGAGAGAAAAAGCACAATTTCGCTGCTTCTCGCTATTCCAAAGAACACAACCATACTAACATATTGAACGACAGCGTATGAACAAATTGGTGAGTAACTGTTAACTTACAGTTTGAGAAGCTAGTCCAAGTGCAAGCTCCCTAGGTAAACCAGCAGCCACCCCTCCATCAGCCAACGCCTCTATTGCTAGAAAAATATAGGCTGGTCCACTACCACTGACATTTCAAGGAGAAAGAATAGACTCTGTTAACAATGGTACTGGATTCCCAACTTTGCATGAACTCTGCTTGTATAGGCAAAAGCAGTTCGGAAGAACTAAGATCCCCAAGCGGGCTCAACAAACAGCTAGTCACAAGAGCAGACATTGGCATCAAATTAAGTGATAATAAATCTGGTTTTAGAAACATTAAAGAAAGAACATGCCTTAAGCCTGTAACTGCATCAAACAGCTTCTCATCAGCTCTCCACACCTTACCAATTGCTCCAAATAACTGGGAAATAAGTTCTCCATCTTCTGTTGTTGCCTTTTCCCCCAAAGTAAAGACTATATAAAGACACTTAAATTAGAAGGATACATAGATAGCAATAACTGAGAACAACTCACACATAGTTATATTAGAATCAACCAAAAAATTAGAATTACTAGTGTCTCAGTAACCTACACTAGAGAAAATATTTCAAGGTAAAAGATCAACCAAGAGAATATATTCACGTCACAAACATGCAAAGTTCATGTGTGCTACAGACGATAGAATTACTTCAATACATATGGGACAGAATTTGACAAAAGTCTGATTATGGATATTGTAAGAAAGTATTACTTCTGAATTCTATTTCCTAACATCTCAATTTTTTATTTAATTATCAAAGGCTCCAAACAAAATTCTCAACAACAAACCATGTTACATAAATCCTTTGGTGTAGAACGGAATATGTATGATATGGGGTGTGCACTTAGTGTGGATTCTTCAAAAACTGCATGCACCTTTACAGGAAACTAATTCACCCCTATAGGGTTCTTATCCATAGCCAAATCAATGTAGCATAGACAACAAACATTTGGTAGATCCATGTCCAAAGTTAATGCTTAGATACAACTAGAGATTCAAGTATAGGGAGAGGACTTGTCTCGGGAATATTTTATTTGAAGGAACAATCAAGGATAACCGTAACATGATTCAAATATCAGTATCTATTTCTCATTTACCAGTGGCGGCTTCACCAACAGCAGAGGGAGTGTTTGGCATCACCCTAATAAATCGTCCTTGACCTGCCCATTCCTTGAGAAAAGGATTAAAATAGGAGATGCTTCAGCGAAATGGGTAAAAAAATAGAAAATTGAATCAACAAAGTGAATCATTAACTGAGAAGATATGCATGCTTTCGTGCATCTAGTTGTCATTCTACTCTTTACTCAGAGCAAATATACAGGTAGCATCTGTAGACACTAAAAGGCATGGCTAGCTTAGGCATTTGAGCTAATTGTCAGTAAATTGAGTCGTTGGTTTCACCTTCATTTCTAGAAAATATGATTAAGCAAATAAAAGTTTTCTACTGGGCCAATTTTAAATTTCCCACCATCAGAAGGTCTGTACCTTTGGAACCACAAGAAGAATGTCATTGATTTGAAGAAAGCAGGGATGTTAGGTTGTAAGGAAGCAATAAGCCCAATAGAAGAAAATCATAAGCTTAAAGAAAAGAGAAATGATCCATCTTTCAACTATGTACACTTTAGGTGATTGTTAATCATCACCTACATATATTGCAAAACAACAGAAGCTTGACACTGGGCGTCTAGTGTCAAGTTGCTCTTTACTGGTGTTGTATGTAAGCAGAATATTACTTCAGCGACAGGTAACTTGTAAAGAAAGAGGAAGTAAGTGACTAAACAGAAGGAACACCCCCATACATATATCATGCACACAATAACATAAAAGAAATCACACAGAAAAAATCCTGAATGCTCATGATACAGGACTGAGGGAACAGAATTAAATTTTCACACTAATTTTAATTATTCTCTAGTTAATCCAGAAGCCTTGTTCTATAGTTATTTTCCTGTGTTACATGACCCTTAATATGCCTTGATCTAGCCATGTCAAATGTATGTACATTGGGTATGGGCACTTGGATGCTTCAAGATATGCTAAAAATTAGCAAAAACCACATGTACCCTGTTATATTGTACCATATTGTTTATGAAAATGGAATGTGGTCTCCTTATATGATTTTCGGCAATCCTCACATCATGCACTATCTTTTAGGGTTGAGTTAGGCCCAACGTTCATATTCTTCACATGGTACCCGAGTCAGGTCATTCCTATTCTTGGTTTACACAATGTTGAATCCCCATGTTATGTTATTCACGCTCAAGTTAACCAGGCCAAGGTGGGGGCTGTTTGATTTTCCCACAGCGGTTGAGGAAGTGTGTTGTTGTTCCTTATATGGTTTTGGACAATCCTCGTCTAATGAGCTAGACCCAAGCATTTTCGTCACATACCCATATTAGATATTTACTCATCAGTATTTTAAGAACTATTATTTATTTTATTTTCAATAGTTTCTTGGTTGTGACGGATTAATAGTCCTATTAAGTTTAGTTTAGAGTTTTCCATTATTTAAACTTTCCTACTTGTTATTTGATGATGAAATTGTGTGATTCTCAGCAAAGTTTCGTGATTTTCATAATTTAAGAAAACTGTACTTGCCACTTCCATGGTGTTAGATTAAACTACCAATAAATTGTAGAACAAATTTGGTAATCAAGTCACAAAGTCCTTATAATGTCAAAGCCAGCTCCCGAAACTATAGCATCTAAAATAAAAAGCTTGTTTCAACGATTTAGCTTGTTAAGGAATTTTATGTGAAGCTCCAACACCATTTGCAGACAAACCTGCAAATCCTTTAACTTAACACCTGCAGCAACCGACACCAGAAGCTGCTTCTCTGAAAGAATTGGCCTCAACTGTGACACCACATTTTTAACTGCATTCAAAAAAGTGAGTAGAACAGCAAAATCACCACCAATTTTCAATATATCCAATAAAAGTGAAAATGCAATCAATCTGGAAACTGCAGCTTCTTTAGCACCTAAAATATTCCACAGGAGCAAGCAAAATAAAATAAAATATGTCAATCACTCAATTTAACTGTTCCTGAGTTCCTCAATATCGAAATAGTAAGGTTGGCAATATGAATCCTCTATATACTTATATTCCGGTCTTTTTTTATAAGTACTATTCTTTTTTGGTTTTTCAGAAGTGCAAAAGAGAACGAATAGTACTTATCTGAAAAAACCAAGGACTCTCTAAAACTAGAGATTCTCTAAATCTCACACTTATTCCTTAGGCATAACCTAATGTAACTGTGACAACAACTAAACTTTAACACCAACTAGTTGATATTGCCTTTGCTTCCATTGTGTTTAATTTTTTCTTAATCCGCAACGACTCCGAGATATTGTAGTTGCACCTAAGGATTGGTGCATTTTGAGTTTAAGTAGTCAAATCATCTCAAGTGATCTTTTCCTATCTTATCCTCTATGTAGAATCAAATGTTGCATTACTGATGCATAGTTGTATACCATGAATCATAACGTTGTATTAGTTATGCAGAAATTACATTAGTAACACAGAGTAGTATGCTGAAAGCGAAAAGTTGTACTTCCTCTGTTTCAATTCAGATGATGTAGTTTGACTTGGCACAAAGTTTAAGGAAAAAAAAAGACTTTTGAAACATGTGCTGTTAAAAGCTTAAGGAGCAAAATCTTAGTGGGGCCATAATATTTGTGTGACTATAAGAGCTTCTCATTAAGGGTAAAGTGGGTAGAATAAAAAGTCTAAAGTGAAATTATTTTTAAATATAGAAATGTGTCATTCCTTTTCGAACGGGCTAATAAGGAATATGTGTCATTAGGGTTGTTCATTCGGATCGGATATCCGAAATCCGAACCAATCCATTCAATTTCGGATTTTGGATTTTGGATTGGATCGGATTTCGGATTGTGTTTTTTAAAATTTCGGATTTTGCATCGAATTCGGATTGGTATATTTTATTCCGATCCGATCCGAAATCCGAAATTATTAGGGAATGTATAAATAGTACACTTTAATTTCGGATAGTCAATACTTCCTTTACTGACACCATAGCAATTACCTTTACAATTGCTAGATTTAGCAATATTGGCACCATAGTACTCTCATAATTGCATAAACATGAATTTTTCTTAATGTATTGCTTCTTTTACAAAGAAAATATACATATTAGTTTAACTTTGACGCATACTAATCCGATCCGAAATCCGATCCGATCCAAACTTTAAAATCCGATCCAATCCGATATAATTCGGATCGAATTCCGATTGCATTTTCTAGAATCCAAAATCCGAAATTCGAATCCGAAATGTGCTAAATCCGATCCGTGCACAGCCCTATGTGTCATCTAAATTGAAACAGAGGGAGTATTAGTTATGCGGAATGTTATTGCTATGATCATTTTTTTCCTTATGCATCCAACCAAATGATCCCTCTTTACAATAGGTTGTTTTACAACTTTATCTTACGGTTGCTTAGTTCTAACATTTCATTGAGGAAATATTATCTTTCACTTATTTTCCCTGTTTCCTCAAAATGGAAACTTTGCGACTATCGAAACAGGAAACAAAATTATGATGGAAAAATGGACCTCAAATTCTCCCCAATTGTTGAAAGGAAAAACATAAGATTTTTTTTTAAAGGAGACAAAGAGGGAGAAAGGAAAAGAGATGCACCATACCTACTTGAGGCTTCACAGAGAATATAATCACATCACTGTCTTCAACCACCTGCTCGGACAAAAACAAGAAACATGCAAAATAAGAATCTTCAAAGAACCATTAAAAAGTTATAAGACAGATAAAGTGAGAAAACTAGAATCAGTTACTAGATCTCAGATTTGTCCTATTTCTAGAAACAACAAAAGAAGAAACAAAAGATATTTTTTTTTAGAGAAAACCGAAAATGCAGGCTGCAAATGTTCTAAAATAAGATCTTCAGAAAAACAAAAAACAAAAACAAAAAGATCATGTAAGCGAATAGAGAAAGAAGATAGTGTACATTTTTGCTATTCCTACGATGAGATGACCTTGAGGTGATACTGACATAGCAATTGCTAAGTATTTGTGAACTCAGGTTTTAAATGATGAGTCTCTTTGCTTGAACAAGATTTTTGAGGTCAATCTGAATCCAAGAACTTTGCTTCGCACTATTGTCAGGGGCAGAGCAAGGTTGTTCCAAGCGGTGTCAAGCGACACCCCTTTGCCGGAAAATTATACTGTGTAGATAGGTCAAATTTCTTTTTTATACTGATATAATATACATTTTGACACCCCTTGACACAAGTTGGGGCTTCAGCTCAGTGGTTAAGGGCAAAAATCCCCAAAGGTCGTAGGTTCTATTCCTGTTTGCAACATGACTTAATTTTTCTACTTCATTTGTTTCTTTTGAAGAGTGTTTGTGCTCACCAGTTGCCTTTCCCAATGATTATTCCACCAATGACGATGAAATATGAGATTATACATTGCTGGAGGAAAACTATCTTTGGAAGAATGTTAAACTTGAACATATAAGTATAAAGGGAACCAATAGAATGACAAAAACACACAATTAGTCACAGAAAAGTAACACAAATATAGGTAATTTATCTGTCAAAACTTGACGACAAACAAGTTATTGACACAAAGATATGAGACCACAAAAGCAGCAACTCTTTTTTGTCCAAGACTCTTTTTAAGCTTAATAAAAATATCATCTTAACCACCCGCAAGACAAAGCACCGTCTAACTAAATTGATTAAGTGCGGAGTCAGATGAATGATGAATTTTTGATTGGTTGCGTGGTGCTTTATATAAAAGAAGATGTATTTAGTATATTCTTAATGATACTATTGTAAAATCATTTCAAGAAATGAAACCTTGTCGAGTACAATTGTGACAATGTAATCGCGTTGTGTTTTCATTAGTAAAACTGCGTTTCATTTATTTTTTCATTTCTTTACTTCTTTATATTTTGACACCCCTTAGTTAAAATCCTAGTTCCGCCACTGATTATAGTTATTATTTTATCTGGAAAAGGGTCTTCTTGCTGATGTATTCAAGGTCACTTGTCTTGCATCAATACAAGCAATAAGTAAGTCAGTCGCAGCAATAATTATATCTTTTACCTATATTCTAACTTTTCAAAATCAATAACTTTGATTGTTGCTATTAATAGCCTGTAAGGAGAGCGTGAAAACATCAAAAATTTGAAGCATTTATATTACCAATTTTGTTGTCTGAACATATGATCAAATGAATTCGGGAAGGAAAAAACAAATGATCGACAAGATTGTCCTGTTACTTTCGCATTTTTTTTTATCAGCAAAGAAATTACCTGAGTATTATTGTCAAAAACAGTAACTCCAAAAGACTCAAAAGCAGTACGACGAGTAGATCCTGTGTGGGCAGTTCGAATACGAGAAGCGGGCAATATCCCAGATTTAACCACGCCTCTAGCTATGCTTTCAGCCATTTTTCCAGCTCCTATGAACCCCACCTTGTATGAATCGCTTGGAATCGGAGGACAAATATTCTCCATCGCAAAACAATGATATTACGTATATTCTGAAAGCGATTAAAAAGAGGAAACCAAGAGTCAGAACTTCTCAGAAGCATTTCATCGAACATCTTGAATGCAAAACAGATTTCCCAAATCCACAGCAATGCAATGTAGAAACATAAGATGGTCCAAACTAAAACCCAGAATTAGAAACAAGAAAGATAAGAGAAAAAGATTCAGATATCAGGAGAAAAAGCGAAGGTAACGAACCTGAAGTCAGTGAAGAAGGCAAGGCAAGGCAAGGAGTAGCCGATATTGTGGTTTATAATGAACACTCTTTCTCCTATTTGAACTAAACTACTTTGCTATAAGTGACTGTTTAGTCCTTATACCCTGCACATATTTGCAGTTCCAAGTCTAATACTCGATTATTCACTGCTATTTTAGATACACATGTTCTCCCTCTTTTTCCATCCATGTGGTACTAGCATCCATTATTTCTTGCTTTCAGATATACATATATTTTTTGTTATATTACAGCCTTAGGTAAGCTTACATAAAATAGACGTGATTTATCAACTGACGGCCGTAAAATTTAGAATTGTAATCTTTTCCATCAGAAGTAATGGGATGAATTTTGCAATGCACTGCTGAATTTTTTGTACGCTCCATTTTGCGTTAAAAATCAATTACGCTTAAAGCGTTTCAAACTAATATTTGTCATTAAATTATTTTGGTCATACATAAAGTTGTTAACATTTAATCTTTTTACATCAGTTTTTTAATTCGTTTATATCCTCGAAAGAGTGAAGAAGTACTTTAAACCCCCCAAAAAAGGGACAATTAAGCCTTGAGGTTTCAACTTAGCATTTTACACTAGAATGTATCTATTTATGACAGAATGAGCTTTCATCATCCTTAGCATGGGCCAACAATATAGAATCTCAGGCAGCTCCTTTTAGTTTTGTGTCTGAATAGTCATGCTGACATGATATACATTTAATTCACAAAGTCTGCTAATTCCAATCTTCCCTTCAGTCTTTGAACAACAGTCCGCAAATTTTTATGAGGAGCAAGACATTATTGGACTGTAGATACAATAGATGATGCGCATAATGCCTTTGTAACAAGGTGTTGAGTTTTTAAATAAAAATAAAACAAATCTGGTTTCTGAGACATTGAATTTGTCCTTATTTTTTGCTATAAACAGCCTGTAGTCATTTGAATAAAAGGGGAAGTAGGAATAATTTTGGACACTCAGTTTTCCACAGCCATATCTGGAGTGCAGGATAAGAAAGAAGTAACAGGGAACAATCAGTATGTAGAGAGAGCAACGGAATCTTTTCTCCACCAGTATAAAAAGCTAGATACTCATCTGGTTTCTTCAAGTAATTAAGAGTTCATATAGAAAGAATACTTGCAACGCTTTGCACTCTAATTTGGAAAAGAAAAACCAACAGCACAAGACATTATGTGCAATAAAAAATTATTCACAAGGCCTAAGTGGTGGCACGGCCTTAATAAACATGACCATCACAGAGATTGAACGAAAGGTTCCCTGTCATTACAAAAGAAGATTGAATGAAAGGTACCCCGTCCATATCTGACCCTGAAAATCCTCCAACTCTCTTGGGACTCTAGTTCACTACCTTCATCCCCATTTGAGCACCTTTTCTTTGTCACAGCTTTCCAACTCAACTCTAGATTTATAGAAGTTGCAACTTCCAAACCGATAGTGCTAAGCATGCTTCCAGATATGGATCCTATCCCATCAACTAAAGATCTTCCTCCACATGTTTTGCAGGATGCCTTATCTACTGAATCAACATCCATGTTGACTCAAAGCTCACAGGGCAAGTACACAAGCGACTCTGCTTGATGAAGCTGTTGGAAAAATTGAATGATTATGAAGAATAAAAAGTTTAGCTTGGGCGTGTCAAGGACAATGTCCTTAAGGGTATTTCGCCCACACCGTGATAAATATTATTAGGCGTATCCCCAGGATTCAACAAGCTCTTCTAGTATAATTAGGAACAGAAACAATAAAGACTTATGAGAAGAAAACCCAGTACAAAAGAAAAGGAAAGAAAACAAATGGCCTATCTTTCAGATAACGTCCAAGCCATAATGGCTTTTTCAAAATGGAATGACTGCTACAAACAAATGTTTTCATTAGAAAATTAAAACGTTTTGAAACATAAATACAATTAAGACTAAATTGTCAGTTTGCTTTTGACTGAGCAACGTCCAAAATGAAAAGCCATTAAGGCTTTAATAAACAAAACGTAAAACCATTTAAGGCTACAAAATGTCTTCAAATCGCATATATACATAAATATATAGGTATTCAAAATCAAATTTATTATTTCAAAATTGTATTGTACAATCTGTTACAAACAATAAGAGTAATTTGTATAATAAAGAGCAATTAATATTATATCAAGGAGGGAACATAGACATTAATTTGAATATTTCTTTTTGAGATATTAAAAATATTATTTTTTCTATCAGAAGCTACTCTGCTTAGCATCATCAAGTTATCTGACACATCTGTGACTGCAATATTTTCATGTGTACACTATAACACAAACCCATAGCATCGCTCTACACCAGCTTTACCACTCAAAATCAAAATTACATCTCATGACAACACCATAAATGGACGATGCTACAAAAGAGCACATCAAGATCATTTCCGAAGGAAATGGCCAAACTATTTGGGGAAAAATACTAAACAAAGCTGCTTGTAGTACTAAGCACGAGCTATGCCAATCAAATCACTTTGAGCTGTTAGGATATTGCTATGAATCTTTTAGCATAATATGATCGTGATTATAAAATGAAAGAATAAATTTCTCTCTTTTGTTCTCTGAAGGATGCTCATGCTTCGAGAAGCTTCAACCAGTGTCTCAAGCTTTGGCTACTCTAAAATAGAAGCAATATTCTGAAGAGAAAATTCCATTTTTGAGGATATAAGATCCAAAATATCATAAATATCTTCATTCTGTGGATGTCTTTTGTCTCCAGCTACAAATGCAGAGACTTGATCCTTGACCTTAATCCAAGACCAGCCAGGCTCCTTCATGACGCCTTTCAATCTCATCAATTTCCTCAGTTCTGCTACTTCACCCCACTTTCCTTTTGATGCATAAATGTTTGACAGAGTAGTGTGAGTCACAGCACAATTTGGAGCAAGTTTAAGAATTTGCTCAGCCGCACGCCTTCCACATTCAACATCACCATGTAGCCTACAGCCTCTAAGCAAGGTTGACCAAACAACATCATCCTTTTCAAATGGCATATTCTTGATCATGTTCTCAGCATCAATTATTCGTCCAGCGCGACAGAGAAGATCAATCATACAACCATAATGTTCCTTTGACAAACTTATTTTGTACTCCTCTTTCATCAATTTGAAATAGTGAAAACCTAGATCAACAAGGCCAGCATGACTACAAGCGCTTAGAACACCAATGAAGGTCACAGAATCTGGTCTTAGACCAGCAAAAAGAACTTGTTCAAATAAACTTATAGCATCTCGGCTGTATCCATGTTCAGCATACCCATTAATCATGGCTGTCCAAGATACAACGTCAATATCTTGTGATGAATTTAATATCTTTGAGGCTTCTGCTATACTTCCACATTTTGAATACATGTTGATCAAAGCACTCAGTACTAAAGGTGTATGATCTAATCCAATGATAAGAACATGAGCATGAAGTTGCTTACCCTGGTCAAGGATTGCCATACTACCACATGCACTAAGTACACTAGCAAGAGCAAATTCTGTTGGCTTTGGTCCTTCCTTTCTCATCCATGATAACAGCTTGAAAGCTTCCTCACCGCAACCACCCTGAGCATATCCAGCAATAATAGTGCTCCAAGAAACAATGTCCTTTCTACTCATTTCATGAAATATAAGTGACGCCGAACCCAACTGTCCACATTTGGAATACATTGTGACAATTGAATTCGACACAGACAGAGAATCAAGAAAACCTACACGCACAACATTTGCATGCAGTTGTACGCCCCAGTCTAGTCTTGCAAGATTTGCACAAGCAGCAACAACTGCTGCAAATGTATACGCATTAGGAGTCACACTCGATTCTTTCATTCTCAAGAATGCTTGTATGCCATACTGGTCTTGACCTATTTGAACATATGTAGTGATTACTGTAGTCCACGAGACAACATCTCGCAACTTCATTCTTTCAAACAAGCACATACCGTAATTTAGTTTCCCACATTTATTGTACATTGTAGCAAGACTATTAGCCACATAAGAGCTAATATCCAGGCCTTTCTTCACTATCCTAGTATGCATTTCCATCCCGTAATTCAGACACCCAATATCAGCACACGCTTTTAACACAATAGCATAAGCATACGAATCGCACTCTACGCCGTCCCTCCACATTTCAGAAAAGTACACCAACCCTTCCTCATTGTAACCTGCACGTACAAGCCCAGTTATAACAGCAGTCCAAGAAACTACATTCCTAAGAGGCATTTCATTGAAAACTCTGCAACCCTCCAACACTTTACCAGCTTTCATGTACATGTCAACAAGTGAACTGCCCACAAAAACAGAACTAACAAAATCAGCTTTAATCGAATACCCATGTAATAACTCACCACACCTCAAATGCATACTAAGCCCGCATGCCTTCACGGTGAGGCTAAGAGCAAAAGGGTCCATTTTGAGAATAGGATCCCGCCGCATTTCTGAGAATAATGACAACGCCTGTAATGAACTAGAGTCATTGACATAGCCAGAAATCATGTTGGTCCATGAGACCTCATCCCTTTGAGTCATTTTGTCAAACATCTGGCGTGCATTTTCCAACTGACCATTCTTTACCAACTCCTTCAATTGGGAGTTGATTTCGAGCATATTTTGCAGGGGAAAATGTTGGGATTCCTGCATTAAATGATAGTTTCTTTTCGCCACATCCAAAAAGTATCCCCATTCAGCATAGGTAAATTTTGGTGTTGCATAAAGTCTTCTGTGACAAAACCTGAGCGATATCATTCCAGTTCAGTACTAGCTATGTACCTCTACATGCATCACCCAACTTTGGGACGAGGAACAAGTTTCAAGTTTAGAGGCCACTATTCCAGTTACCCTTCTACCCAACTTAAGGTCTAATGGCAGCAGCTTTGATACTGTCAACATCGCGGGATGAAATTGAGGCGGGTTTACTAAAGGTAAATTTACGAGGTCTGTGTATTACGACATTCAGCTCAGTCATTAGTTTATCTAAATTCATCTCAAGGTTGGAGTATGTACTCTATTATCCTTCAGACCGGCATAATCTAGACTAGAGTTCATCGGAATATTAGTTTTTCCGTCATTGGACAAATGAGGACCGGTTGTACCATATTTGAAGTTTGAAAAAATAGTAATTAATTACTCTAAACCCTCTTATAATGTGATTGATAGTAGATCCAGGTATGTACAAATTGAACCGGAAAACCCTCAAGTTGAAAAGCCAAATCAAACCAATTAAAAAGTCAATTGAGGTTTGGTTTGATTTGATTTGGTATTGGGTAAAAAAATTTGAACCAAACCGACATATAAATATATAATTTTTATATATAATTTTAAGACTTTATATAGAATTTTCTTTAAAAATTATCTAAAAATATGTGGGATGTAGAAATATTAGTAGTTGTGACATTCTAACTAATGCTTTGGGGAAACAACTGCACAGTGAAATGTTATGCAAGTTAGGGATGATCAATGTATTTCATCACCCAACTTGAGGGGAGTGTAGAAATATTAGTAGTTGTGACAGTTGTACTTAATGGATATAGAGTAGTACTTAGTTGCACAATTAGTTAGCTAAGGACTATATTAGAAGATAGTTAAGTTAGTTAGTTAGTGAGTTGTATAAATAGGCGTGTACATATACATTGTAATTAAGATTGAAGAAATACAATTGAGATTTTCTCTCCTTCGCTCTTTAGTCGACTCAAGCTCTCACTCTCTAACCCAACTCCATTTCTCTTTTAAGATGGTATCATAGCAAATCGATCGGTGGAATTTTGAGCTGAAAAATGAGCAATTGAGAACAATCGATGAGCAGAGAATGATTTTCGGGGCATAGCAAACCCTAATTTCTGCCATTGTTGTATTGTTCAAAGCTTCTTCTTTCTTCACAGTCTTTTTGTATTGTTTTCCCTTTTTTTGACCTAAAAGTTAGTTCAATTTCTGGAATCTTAAGCTCCTTATAGCTACAATTTCAAATCGCTTCAAACATTTCTAGTAATTTTGCACAATGTCGATTGACGATGAAGATCCAGCACATACAACTGGAGATCTGGTCGAACGATTCACCAATATTCACCCAAGGAATCCTCTGTATCTACATCCATCTGATACTCCAGGTTGTATCCTAATCCCTCAACAGTTAACTGGTACAGAAAATTACACTGCATGGAGTAATTCTATGAAAGTTGCATTGTTAACAAAAAATAAACTAGGGTTTATTAATGGTAGTTGTCGAAAGGAACATTATAAAGAAGACCTAGTACATGAATGTGATAGGTGCAATGTTTTTGTCCTGTCATGGATCACAAATTCAGTATCATGGGAACTAGGAAATGGATTGATGTATTCATCTAATGCTCATAAAGTTGGGGTGGACTTGAAAGAGCATTTTGATAAAAGAAATCTTACATGAATCTATCAGTTACATGGGAAAATCTACACAATGACATAAGGGACTTCTACTATATCTAAATACTTCTCTAAGTTGTGTAATGTTTGGGGTGAATACCTTTCATTAGTTCCACTACCTGGGAGTGTCAGGGCTTATGTAGATCATATAGAACAACAGAAACTAATGCAATTTTTGATGGGTTTAAATGAGACTTATGCACAATAACGCAGCCAAATTTTGATGATAGTTCAGAGTGCATCACTGAACCAAGCCTACAATATGCTCATGCAAGATGAAAGCCAACGAATGCAGTCAAGTATGATAACACAATATGCTCAACCATTATAAAATCTGAATTTAAATGATCCTACAGCTCTTGCTGCTATGCAGAACAATAGGTTTAAGAAACCAAATGGATTATACTGTGATTATTGCAATATCAAACACAAAAGGGAGAATTACTACAAATTGGTTGGGCATCCACATGTAACGACCCGGCCGGTCATTTTGAGAGTTAGAGCCCCGATCCCCTATTAACTGTTTTCCCCGTATCTATTTCTGCTATTGTGACTTTTGTTTTTTTGGAAGTGTTTGGGACACTTAGTCCTAAAATGGAGGTTTAAAACTTAGAATTTGGACCAAAGTCGAAACTTTGTGAAGATGAATCTAGAATGGAGTTCCGTCGATTTCATTAGCTCCGTTGGGTGATTTTGGGCTTAGGGGCGTATCTGCATCGTGTTCTTGAGGTCCGTAGCTCATTTAGGCTTGAAATGGCAAAAGTAAAATTTTTGAAATTTTGAGCTAGCAGTGGAATTTTTGATATCGGGTGTCGGAATCTGGTTCTAGAAGTTCGAGTAGGTCCGTAGGGTTGAATATGAATTGTGTATAAAATTTGAGGTTAATCAGACGTAGTTTAATATGTTTCGGCATCGGTTGTAGAATTTTAAAGTTTCAAGTTTTTTAAGTTTGAATTGGAGGGTGATTTGTGATTTTAGCATTGTTTGATGTAATTTGAGGGCTCAACTAAGTTCGATGGTATTTTAGGACTTGTTGGTATGGTTGGATGAGGTCCCCGGGGCCTCGTGTGTGTTTCGGATGCTCAAAGGGTTAAAAATTGGACTTAGGCCATTGCTGAAGATTTTCTGGTGCTAGTGTAATCACACCTGCGGAGAGGTTACCGCAGGTGCGAGCCTATAGAAGCGGGACTTGGAGCGCAGAAGCGGAATTGGGCAGCCCATGCTGGGATCGCAGGTGCGAGGTTATTTCCGCATTTGCGATGCTCGCAGATGCGAAGA
Source organism: Nicotiana sylvestris (assembly GCF_000393655.2). Lineage (NCBI taxonomy): Eukaryota > Viridiplantae > Streptophyta > Magnoliopsida > Solanales > Solanaceae > Nicotiana > Nicotiana sylvestris. The sequence continues at coordinate 65,373,874 of NC_091058.1, forward strand.
AGGAACCGCAGAAGCGGCCTAGGACCGCAGAAGCGGGAGACTTTCCGCAGGTGCTCACACGCAGGTGCGGCCTCCTTATCCCAGATACGACTGTGAGGACTTAAGTGATTTTTCGCACCTGTGATGGATTTTTCACAGGTGCGGTACTGCAGGTGCGGTGAATAGACCGCAGGTGAGGTTTAACTGGCAGAAAAGGGGGCCAAATCGAGGGTTTATGTCATTCTTCACCATTTGACTTTGAGAGCTCAAATTTAGGCGATACTTTGGAAGATTTTTGGAGGAAGCTTGTAGGTAACGATTCCTTACTCATTTTGGCTATCTTTCATTAATCGATTGTTGTTTTCTTCATTTGATCAAAAATTTTGAGTGAGAAAGTTGGAAAAATGGGGGAAAAGTTCCCCAATCGAATATCTGAGTTTTGAGTGGGATTTAGACATCGGATTTGAATACTTTTGGTATGAGTGAACTCGTAAGTGAATGGGTGTTCATAATTTGTGACTTTTACCCGATTTCGAGACGTGGGCCCGAGGAGGCTTTTTGGGCATTTTTCTAATTTCTTGCCTTAGCTTTGATTTCGTTAACCAAATTAGTTTTTTGTAACTATATTTATGTTATGTAATTGGTTTTGGCTAGATTTGGGCCATCTAGAGCCGGATATTCGTGGAAAGAGCATTATTACAGATTCATTAAGCTTGGTTTGAGGTAAGCGGCTTGCCTAATTTTGTGTGGGGGAACTCCCCTCAGGATTTAGTACTGTTTGATATATGAGCGTCGTGTACGTACACAGGCTATTTGTTTTAAAACTCTATTTTTCACTAAGTCATAACCTGTTTTCTCCTTGTTTGAATACATTAGCATATGTACTATTCTGTTTAGATTAGAAAAGCATGCCTACGTATTTTTAACTGCCTATTTGAACTTTGTGCAGCATGTTTAGCGAAATTACCTGGTTTTCTTGATTTGAACTTAATCCAAACTGTATATTTTCTTGTTGTGACTATTATTTATATTGGTTGAGTTACATGTTTACTTTGGGACTACAGAACGATATTCTGGGAGATCCCCCAGCACTGCATATTTACTTTGGAACTATGGAACGGTATTCCGAAAGACTCCCTGTACATTTACGTTTGGGACTACGGGACGGTATCCTGAGAGATCCCCTATTGCTATTACTGTGTTCTGAGTTGTTGGCTTTCATTGAATTCTATTCCTGTTAGATTTTCGTATTTATTTTGTTGTAATATTTTTTTCTGTCTTATTCCATTATATTTATACCAGTAGGGTTCTGACCTGATCTCGTCACTACTCGACCGAGGTTAGGCTTGACACTTACTGGGTACTGTTATTGTGTACTCATGCCCTTCCCTGTACATGTTTTTCGTGTGCAGATCCAGGTACCGCTTATCAGCCGCATTGCTAGTGAGGCGAGCCAGCTTTAGAGGCTTCAAGGTATATCTGCCGTGTCCGCAGACCATGGAGTCCCTATCTATTCCTCCCCATGTCAAACACTTATTGTATTTTCTTCTTTTATTAAACTCTGGAGTATGGGAGTACTGTTTCTTTCTTTAGCTTGTGACTTATGACATTCCAGGTTTTGGAAGAGTTTATGTACTTTTCGAAAGTGATTATTTTATATTCCGAATGGCATCTCATTTCCTTATTTAAATTTACCTGTTAGTTGATAGCTTTTCATGTTTTCGTTCCTTTTCCACAAATGTTAGGCCTACCTAGTAGTAGAGACTAGGTGTCGTCACGAGAGTTCACGGAGGAAGAACTTGCATTGTGACAAGTTGGTATTAGAGCTCTAGGTTTATAGGAGTCGTAAGTCACAAGCCGGTTTATTAGAGTGTCGCGGATCGATATAGAGACATCTGTACTTATCTTCGGGAGGTTGTGAAACTATTGTAAGCACGTGATTTTTGCCCAATATGAGAATTACTCCCAAAAAAATTCAAAAATAAAATAATTTTCCTTGGTATGCAATTTTTGTGATATTTTTGTAACTATTTGTATGTTTGTCTGTGCATGTTTATTTGTTAAATAATTAAATTACAAAAATATGTCGCATTTTGCATGTAGGATTTAATTATACAATTGTTAGTAATTAAATTTGTTTTACAAATAAATTAAAAATTACAAAAATAGGCATCGTTTGCATTTTTAGCATTTAATGTCCAAATATACAATTTTATGTTTAATTATTACTTAATTGTGCGTTAATTGTTATTGGGAGTTAATTTGTGCTTTTATAACTTAATTTAGTTCTTAATAATAAGTTAAGTATTTTTATAATTTAGTTTTAGAGAAATAAAGAAGAAAAGAGAGCGAAAATATAAAGAAAGTCGGAATTGAGCCTCTTCTTCGATTTCAAGCCACAGGCCCAAAAAATGGCTCAATCTTCCCAAACGACCCAGTCCATTTCGAACTGGGTCGACCCAGTCCATAACCCAACATCCTATTATCTTACATTTTACAAAACAAAACAAAAAAAAGAAAAGAAAAGAAGAAAAACCCTAAAAACTAAAAACCCATCCGCCCCCCCATTCCTCATCTTCTTCTTCTCCAAAAACACCCCTAGCTCCCCTCCCATGGCAGCCATGGCTGTTGCCATTCCACCCGTCCCTCACACCTCCAACACACTCGCACACGCACAACTCCTTCAGCTTCTTTCTTCAATAAAAAACGCAGCCAACCCTCCGTCGAACCCCGTCGCGCTGCTGCATCGTCTACTTCTTCATAGTTGCTGCTGCATCGTCTGCTTCTTCTACTGTTGCTGCCCGCTGCTGCATTGTCTGATTCTTCTACTACTGCTGCCCGTCGAGCAGCTGATTCGAAACCACCTCGTCGCCGCTGGACAGAAAACCAACGAGCAACATGAGGTGGAGAAGAAGAAGCAACAGTCTTGGAGATGTTGTTGTCCGCCACTGCTGTGTTTTGCTGCTGCCCACTACTGCGTTTTGCTGCTGCCCACTGCTTCTCCGTCATGCTACTGCTTTCTTTTGCTACGACCAGCTATGGACGAGCTTCATCGAGCTCGAACTCGAGCTCCCATGGCTGTCGCTGCGTCTTCATCTCCATTCGCGCTGCTGCTACTATGTCGCGCTGCTGCCTGCTCCGACGTGTTGCTGCTGTTCCATCGTGTTGAGCTGCTGCTCCTGGAACTGCTACTGTAGCTTCTGCGTCGTCTTCAAACGACGCCAAACGACCATCTTCTTCGATCGTCGTTTCGATCCGGTTAGTGGGTTTAAGATTTGGGTTTAACATTCTTGTTTTGTTCATCGTTGAATTAATTTTTTTAGTTTGTTCATGTGTTTTGTTGGTTTAATTTTCAGATTCAAATGAAAATTTAATTAATTGTTTTTCATTTTGTTTCATGTTAATTTTATTTATTTTTGTAAAAAGGAATTGTTAGTTTAGTTTTAATATAGAAAGGTATTAGTTTAAATCGTTCAAATCCGTTGTTTGTTGTTAATATAGATTTAGTTCGTGTTCATCTTGTTTGAAGTTCGTTTTTAATTTAGTAATTTAATGTGAAGTTATGTTTTGGTTTTAATTTTTGGATCATGCATCTTTGTTATAAGTTTTGTTGGATTTAATTTAAGAAAGATTAGTTGATTATTTGAAGATTAGTGATTTGAATATGTTTATTTGTTTTGTTTAAGTTTAATTCGAAGTTTGAACAAAGTTTGTTTGTTATTGTTATTGAATATTTTCATTCATGTTCATACTTTGTTTGGTTGATCTTGAATCCGAAATTTGTATAGTTTGATTTCTTGTTTATCATTTATGATTATTTCTTGAATTTGTCTCGTAATCTTGTTTAAGTTTAATATAGGAATTGTTGGTTGTAATGTTGTTAGAGTTGATTTTAAGTTCAATATTATTGAATTTAGAAATTTGAATATACTTGTTTGTTGTTGTTGTTGTTGTTGTTGAATCTGAAAATAGGTTTGTTTGTTGCTAAAAATATTGTTCAATCAAATTTTAGTTGTTCTTTGTTGTTCAATCATGTTCATGTGATTTGTTGTTGAAATGTTGAAGAAATCATGTTCATGAGATTTGTTGTTTGAATTTATGTAGAAATTGGTCATATTGACTATATTTTGGTTGAGTTTGATTAATTGATTTGTTATAGCTGATGGGGTAATTTGGTAAATCGCAGTACGTTCGGGGGTAAAATAGTAATTGCAATAAGGTCGGAGGGGTAGTTTAGGAATTGTACATTTTGTAATTTTTTATATGAAACATGGGGGACAAAATGTAATGGGGTGGGTTGTGATATAATTGTTTAATATAAAGGGGGGACAAGACAAAATTTAGTGGGGAGGAATCTTATATTTGTTTAGTGAAGCATGGGGACAATATATAATGGGGTGGTGATGATATATTTATTTAATGTAATGGGGATGAGTGGGAAGATAATGGATTTGATAGGGGAAAGGGATTGATTTTAGTTAATTAAAGGGGTTGGGAATGTGTTATAAATAGGTAGAAGTCTTGAATCAGATTTTGGGGGGAGAAAAAAAAACGGACAGAGAATAAGAGGAAAAAAAAGAGCTGAATATTTAAGAGAGAAAAATTCCGAAAAATATTCAAACTTTCAAATAAAAAAAACTAAAAAATCTTCTGCTTTCTTTCATTGTTTGAAATTAGCATTAATTGTTGTTGTGTCATCAAAGCTTGAAGCTTTGTTTTGGGATTAATACTCCACCGGTTTGCAAACTCTGTTCCTGGGTTGTTACTGTTGCTGGATTGTTGTTGCTGTGTTGTACTGTTATTACTGCTGCTGATTCTCATCTTCATTTTCTTTTGCTTCCAATATCAGGTACACAACTGAAAAGCTGGTTATTGTAATCCGAATATGAAGCATGAATACGAAAAATGAAGAGTTGAAATTCTGAATTAGCTTTAATTATATTCTGATTTTTATTTGTATGTACAAATTATTTAGTTTGCAAAAAATCAGAATCATGTAGCTATTTAATACACATAGTGGAACATTCGACGATAGCTTAACAGTTGAACTATCTGCATATATTGCCTAAATAAATAAATGGTGTAGTAACTTCGTCGAGTCAAAAATCAAACGAATAGGCCATCTAGTAGGAACTTGGTAGAAATATTGTTTATAGTAAATATTATTGGTTAATTTCAGCATATAAATAAATTAAGATTTTTTTTATTTTATTTTGTAGAGACAGATTTAATAGAAAATAATGTAGGCATTTTAGGATTGTCTTTTAAAAAATAAATGAGATGAGCCTCACTTAATAAAATATATAGATTGCGGGGCCCTCAATAAATGTACATTTAATTGCTTAGAATTCGGGAGGAGTCGTTTAGCAAATTTCTCGGCCCTACCCAAAATAATGATACGCTAGTCGCTTTAGGCGCGTATTTAATAATATTATCTTCTTAAACTCGGGTGCGTATTTCATACGACCCAAATCCAAATCCCAAAACATTGAATAAAATGTGTTCCGGATTGTGGGTGCATTTCATGTGACGTAATCCAAAGACATGTTTTAAACAATGTTCACATTTTTGTAAAAATAAAAATAAATAATGATAAAAGCGGTAAAAAGATAAAACTTGCACATAAGTTCATATTTGTATAAAAATCAGATAATCAAGCCGAATATAACAGTTGAGCGACCGTGCTAGAACCACGGAACTCGGGAATGCCTAACACCTTCTCCCGGGTTAACAAAATTCCTTATCCGGATTTCTGGTGCGCAGACTGTTAAACAGAGTCATTCTTTTCCTCGATTCGGGATTAAAATTGGTGACTTGGGACACCCTAAATCTCCCAAGTGGCGACTCTGAAATAAATAAACAAATCCCGTTTCGATAGTCCTTTAATTGGAAAAAACTCCCTTGTACCCTCGCGGGGGCGGAAAAAGGAGGTGTGACAGCTCTGGCGACTCTGTTGGGGAGAAAATGGACCCAGAACCGCTGGTTCAGGGTTAGAATTCGAGCTTAGATAAATTGTTATATTTGGTTTTATCTGATTTTTACATATTTGAGCCTAATGTGCTAAATGCTGCTTTTACCGTTTTGATATTATTTGAATTGTACATATGAACTGTGCTGAAACCTTTCTCTTCTTACCTCTGGGGAGAAGCTCGCTGGACAAGACTCCCTATTCTGTTAGTGTCAATGCCTGAAATAAGAAAGAGGTCAGACAAGTTACAAAGCCGGACGATCTCGCGGGTCCCCGGTACGTAGCCACTCCTCAGCTCGAGTTGTCCGCTCGGGTACACAGTCTAGAACGTATACCCAGGTTATAAACCTAGTATAACAAAACCTCTGTTGGGAAATTAAACCCAGAACCACTGGTTCAGGGTTCAAGAATTCGAGCTTAGAATAATTGTTATATTTGGCTTTATTATCTGATATATATTGCATGTTCTGACATAACATACTAAATGTTGTCTTTTACCGCTTTGATATTATCTGAACTGTATATAAACTGTGCCGAAACCCTTCTCTTCTTACCTCCGGGGAGAAGCTCGCTGGTCGAGGCTCCCTATTCTGTTAGTGTCAATACCTGAAATAAGAAAGAGGACGGATAAGTTACGAATTGGGTCAATACCTGACAGAATTGGGTCAATCACGTTTATTAGAAGTCGACAATAGAGTGGTTGTACCAGCAAAAAGTTATATACGTTTTATTGTAACATCTGCTGATGTACCTCATAGTTGGGCTGTACCTTCCTTAGGTGTCAAATGTGATGCTGTACCTGGTCGTTTAAATCAGACCTCTATTTCGGTACAACGAGAAGGAGTTTACTATGGTCAGTGCAGTGAGATTTGTGGAACTAATCATGCCTTTATGCCTATCGTCGTAGAAGCTGTTCCTAGGAAAGATTATGGGTCTCGGGTATCCAATCAATTAATCCCACAAACCGGGGAAGCTTAAGCGGAAATGAAAGAGGAGGGTGAGGGAAGCCACTAAATTGAGGGCTTCGCTCGCTCGCTCTAACGCTCGTTTAGTAGACAGCGAGTGGAGTGCATAAGCCCCTTTAGAGATAGGGGTGAGTACTACACGAGCTCGTAAGTAAAGTACGGAACGAGCCTTGTCTACGAAGCAGAGCGACCTCATCTTGCTTGCTTCTGGCGAAGCTTCTAGCTCTAAATAATTGGAATTCTGGTATGGCAGGAATACTGTCGACCATTACGAGCGATAGCGAAGCCAAGCCGTATAAAGGCGAGCAGCCCTTATAGCAATAGCAAACGGCCTACTTATAGCCTATCAACAGGTCAGTCAATATCAGTAGGGGTCCTCTTGCCTAACGGAGTCAGCCCAACATGGACAATGATAGGCAGACCAAAGATTTACGCAGTCGTTGCGTGCTTGCTTTGCGCACCGGCATAGCAGAATTCGAATCCGCTGGCTCAGATGAGTGGCTCTTGGCTTCGTAAACATATCTATGTTGTTGCTTTTTCACTACCAATGAGTAGGCAGCTTTGGATGCTTATGGAGATATGGCTTTGGTAAAGATCTGCTTAGCGTGTGCTTTCTCGGGTGCTACTTAGAATAGAGATAGTCAGACTCTAACTTGAGAATGTTATAGCGCTGTGAAATAAGGACATTCTGATCGACCCGATTGGCTCTCGTTCTGGTTTGGCGGAAAGGTGAAAAGCACTAAATCTTTCTTCCTGGTTGGTGTACTAGGGCGAGGCGAATCCCAACCCCTTCGTTAGCTAGCTTAGCTTTCCCTCTTTTCAATCTATATCAGATCCTCCATTACTTCTTCGCCAATACCTTTTAGCTTTCCTTTAGCTGCTACTTTTTCCCAGTCCACGCCCAATCAGAGTAGTCAGTGTGCCTGCTCCGTCCTTCTTTGACGAAATGGATGCTGTAGGAGAGGTTGGGAAGGAGGGACTTCGCTAAAGATGGTCTGTCTGTGCGCGAGGAAGGTCTTTTTCCTTTCTCCTTCCATTGCTTGACTAGGTTCGCTTTGCAAGGAAGGGAAGGCATCCGTGCAGGTAGAAAAAGGCGGAGGTCAAGCTATGGGCACAAGGAGGTAAGGTATAGTAAGTTACTTCTTCGTCTTTTGCTTGTCATTGGATTGGAAGCCGCAGGCGATGCCTTCTTGCTTGTGTAGTTGGCCTTGCCTGCTTAGTGCGGAAGTGCGTAAAGTAGGCTCATTCTTTGGTTTATAAAGATCTTGTAGTAGCCGAAGGTAGTCCGCTTGTTAGATTGAATTGAATCTTATATAACAACCGGGGCCTTATTAATTAAGAGACTTTATCAATAGTATAAGTGGACCTCTCAAAGGTATAAGTAGACATTAGTCTTGCTGGTTCGGGCGGTAAGGCCCTGGGTAAGCTCGGGGTAGCCTGTCAGGGTGAATGCGGGTAGTGGATGTAGCTTTTCTTCTGAAGCGTCTTAGTTCGTAGCTGCCGAAGTGTAGCATTGAGGTGAGGAGCGCACTAGCTAGGTGGAGTCTCCTTTCGGAACTACTTCTTTTCCTTTCTCTCTCTGCTATCCCATCCACTGAACTGTCAGTATCGAGACAAGTTCGGAATGTTGGCTGAGCGTAGACTAGTCTGTTCAGGCAGTCACAGGCTTGCTAAAGCTAAAAACGGAACTTAGCTTCTCACTGACTACATCAGAAGCGAAATCCTCAACTTCAAATACAATGCGAGCTGGAACGGGGTTGCCTTAGCTACTGTGGTGTACATATGCCAGGAATCACACCATAGCCGGAGTCGATCGAGTGAGGATAAACCTACCTACCTTGGGGAAGGGCCAGATCTTGATGTAGAAAGGAGCTCTCAAGCTGAGGCGGAGAAGAAAGCTTACGATTCTGTTGGTGTTCAGTGAGCTCTAACAATCGAAGCGGCTAAAGGAGCCTGCTTTGGTGACCCTACGAGGAAGTGTTGCTCATTAAAGTCAGCTTCAAACTTCCGGTAACCACTTATCCCAAGATAGGTGGGAAATTCATTCCGGATGGAACTAAATATTTCACATTTATAGGCTTCGGCGGATGTAGATTCGGCAAAAGATTACTCTTCTTCAGGTGCAGATGAGGTTTATGGGGAAGAGGAGGCAAGGGCTGACGCTTAAGCATCGGCTAGTGGAACCACTCCTGTCCTTCTTTCGTATCCGAGGTGGGCTCTTTACACATATGATATGGAGGTCTAGTACGGTGAACAAGTAAGGTAGGGGCTCTTCGATTAGGCGAACCAGTCCAACTAGGCCAAAATACAACCGTCCACTCCCTTTCACGGCTTTAGCAAAGCTTAGGTCCTCGGGTCCAAAACGAGCCTATCGGTCCAATCCCTATTAACGTGACTTCATGCCGGATCCCTAGTAGGAACGCTTATTTGCATCACGTTGCATTTGACTTAGGGGACTCAACACAGGGGTTGGGTCCGTCTAGGACTAGCAACCTGAAATGAAAAGACCATTCTGATGCATCCTACTTGCTCTGTACATATATTTGTTTCGAACTTGCATGTTGACCGGTTTCTGAATCTCGGGAATGTTGGAAAATTGAAGGAAAAAAAAAGAGGAAAAAGAAAATATCAGTTAAGGAGTTAATTGATTATTTTAGAAAAAAATCAATGACCAATTACTGGCGAAACTCTGCCGAAATTTTGAAAAAAAAAGGAAAATATTTTATTTTGTTTTACTAAAAAATATAGAAAAAAAAGAGTCTTTTATTTTTGGAAAAATAGATTGTTTTATTGTTTGTTGAAAATGGAAAAAAAATTGTTATTTTGTCTTTTTTAAAAAAATAGAAAAGGAAAATAGATTGTCTTGCCAGGAAAAAATAAAAATGGAAAAGAGTCATGTTTTAAAATAGTTCGGTTAATTTACCCGAACTACGCGGGTTTGATTCTCACCGGATGTGAGATACGTAGGCAACCCTCATCGGGTCCAACCCCCTTTTTGCTAAAAAAGCCAAAAACAAACAAATAAATAATAAAAAAAAAACATGTCATCCAACCCCACCATTTGCTAAAATAGCCAAAAGCAAATAAATAAATAAATAAATAAAATATGTCAAATTTTAATTTTGTCATAAAGAAGTCGGGTGACGCTATTTTATCAAGACACAGCCGAATGTTCCCGAAAGGGACGCCGGAAGGCTGGACTTTGCATAAATAGCCACCTTTGGGTCATTTATAAAGATTTGGTCCAGTTGACCCACACAACCCTAAAAATCTTCGTCCCCGAGACGTTGGTAGGCCGTGTTTGTAGTATTGAGTTTTCTAAATTGAAAAACGTCAGGTGATGATGTTTTGTCAAAAATAGCCGAATGTTCCCGAAAGGGACGCCGGAAGGCTGACTTTTCATAAACAGCCGCCTTTTGGGTCATATTTAGGATTTTTGGTCCAGTTGACCCACACAGCCTTAAAAAATCTTCGTCCCCGAGACGCTGAAGGGTCGTGTTTGCAACACCAGGCATTTATTGTAATTTGAAAAAAAAAAACAAAAGTCAGCGGTCAGGTGAATACCGTTTGGATGTTTAGTCAAAAAAAAAAAAAAAACCGAGCCGGCCGCGTCTTAAACCGTTCTTGCTAAAATAGCCTTAGAGTATCTTTCAGTTGTCGAAAGGCTATTTTCGTAAAAGAACGGACAAGTTTGTAAAGTGTCATAAAATAATCCTCCCAGGCCTCAAAATTCATGTGAACTTTGGAAGGGGCCACATTTGAAAAAATAACCGTTTGGTTGCATTTGTCAAACAGAGAAAGGGAGTTGGCCTTTTATTTTTGAGTTTGTAAAGCTTTTGAGTAGAATATGTGGGTTGTTTGATTTTCGAGTTTGTAGGTCATCTTCAAACCTTTGAAACCCAGTTTGTTCTAATATGAAAATTGAAAAAATGTTTATTATTGTTTATCTTTTATTGGTCACGAACTACGCGAGGTCTGATTCATGCGGGGTCATGATACGTAGGCAATCTCCATAAGATTCGACCACATCGAAAACAAAAATCAAGAAAAAAAAGAAAAATGAAAAAAAAAAGAAAAAAAGAAAAGAAAAGATGTTGTTAATAATGAGGACCGACTGAGTCCATTCTAACCTATTTTGTTTTGAATCACAAAGAAAGTTAAGGTGGTTGGTTTGTGGTAAGCCGGAAATACAAGACCCAAAAGCACACTTTGTGGGGATCAGGCCTGATAACAGAAGCACTCGAATCCTATTGGGACTTGTTGACTAAAGTTGATGATATTGAAGCTGGCAATGGTCTGGACAATACTGATGCGAAGCTCAGTGGCTAAGATGCCAATTTTGATAAAGTAGGAGGACGCTCCGTTCCTTGGTTAGCAAGAGAGAAGCTTGTGGTGGCGTATTTTGTTGTCATTTCTGTTGTCTGGATTATTCTTAGGGTTGTAATCCGGATATTGTCTTGTGTCAAACCTTCTTATCTTTTCATTTCGTCATAGCGGTCTGTTTAAGTTTGGTCCAGTTTGTTTAAAATTTTATTCTGGTTTGTTTTGTTTGTCTTGTCATTCAAACCATTTCACCGGTAATCTAATGCAAAATCCGGTCCTTTTTATTTCCATTCATCTTTTTGTTTGATCCTTTTATCATTTTGTTCAGCGCCGATTCTAGTAACATGACATGCGCACACAGTTTGGGCCTAGTCTTTAAAGTTAATCATAAAACCCCGGAAAGGTGATCAGAACATTTAAAAGAAATAAGGACGGTTTGGGATTATCCGGAGCTCGAGTCATACGGAACTAGGGCAAGTAAAACATAAAGAAAACCGTTAAATACAAGATTCGGCAAATTGGTATGAGGGTCGTTCATGAGAGTGAGAGTGTCGCCCAGTAGTGCTTTAGAAATGACAAATGAAAAAGCAAGTGTTTAACACAATTGTCAAGTCCAGCACCATCGGAAGAGACTATAAATCTATGATCAATTGTGTTGTTTGCACTTGGCATGTTTTGAAGACTGGAATGACGAAGGCATTTTGTTCTGCTACCTAAACACTTTATCCTTCGTTACCCCTTTTGAGCCTTATTTATTTTCTTTCATACCCCTCGTTCGGAATCAATAGCAACGACTAGGAAATACGAGCCTCAAAGGTAAAAAAAAATCAAAAAAAAAAAAACGAAAAAAAAGAAAAAGAGAAAATGATAACAAAAAACAAAGGAAAAATGAAAAAAGAGGAATTGGGAACTACGTTTGACCTGATTCCTCAAAGAGGATACGTAGGCGCTTCACGGCTCGGTCATAAGGTGCATAATGGCCACAATGTTCATAGTGTGCATGGAGTGTAATAAAAATTAAAATAAAAATAAAAATAAATAATCCCCAAGCAAGAAACTGGGGCAAGGGTTGCGCTTGTTATAAACAAATATGGTTCCGAAGGTTGTAATTTTAAACCCCAAATTTATTTTATTTTTGAGCCTTTTATACCCTTTCTTTCTAGCCTATCCAAAACCCACATTATGGTCCAAAGAAAGACCTTCTGATCAGTCTTCAAAAGATGCCAAGTCAGACAAATGAGAGTCTTACCGGCAAATATAACATTCTGTTCCACAATAGAAAGGACTCTAATCTCCAGCAGAGAGAGTCATACCGGCAACACTCCAAATTCCCAGCTGGAAAGTGATACAAATGAGAGAGTCTTATTGGTGAAAATCTTCACGGACACCATAAGGCGACGAAAGCTGAGAGAAAAACCAAAATGAGAGAGGCTTGATAGTGAAAACCCTTCGGGCACTACAAGTCGAATAAGATTGGGAATCAGATGGAGGATAGTCAAGGGAAGATCTTGAAAGACGATTGACGACGGAGGATAGGCCACATATGCATGTCATGACCATTAGAGTCGGTGTCTGCGTTTGATAGATTTTTATTTATAGTTTCTTTTGTTAAAGAGTCATCTTTTTCCTTTGTCTTTTATTCTGTTCCGTTTTATCTTTCTCCTTTCATAGAAAATTCCCCAGTAGAGTCTGTTTGGTCAAAACCAGTGGGAAATGACTTCAAGATAGACCATCAGCTTTCCAATCATGCAAGATGAGATCTGACTAGTACATCCAAGTGGTATAGTCAGCAAGGAACAAGCGCGAGGCCAGTGTCAAAAAAAAATTTCCCCAGCAAAAGGGAGTTGACAAAAGGATTGACGAGTGTCAAAAGTGATATCCCAGCCGAAATCAAAGGTTGTTAAACCTCAAGACCAAGGCCCGTGGACAAAGCAAGGAGAGCAGTGAGCCTGATTTGGGAAATTCATACGATACTAAAAGATCGGTGAAGTGCAAGTTTCCGAGCCATGCCACGAAAGAAGAGGGATATCCCCAGCAGAAAGGGATTATCCCCAGCAAATAATATCATCCCCAACAAGTTGTGGAACACACAGCAAGGAAGGAGAAAAGGAAAAGCCATCCCAGTAGGAGTATCACAACCAACCACCATGTTTTAAACTAACAAATTTTGTTTGATTTGAAACAGGTAAAGGAAATGGCATTGATGACAGAAATGCATTCCATAAGGGAGACTGTCAAACTGGGGCAGAAAATTTTCCTTTCATTTGGAAAATTTTCTCGAAGTCAGGTACCCATTCGAGGAAGAATAAAGATAGCACCAGTCTCAAGGGAAGTGGTGTTTGAACCAGTGTTGCCCCAACATAATAAGTTTAAACGGAGGAAGTATTCCCCAGCAGCCAGAATAAAGGGATGACACTTGTGCTCAGAAAAGCAAAAAGCCATTATCATCCCAGCAGCTTCCAGAAGAATGAAACATCGATTTGAAGGGATAAAATTCCCTAGCAGCGTTATCCTCAACAACGTTATCCCGAGAAGATAACACTTTTATCCCCAGCAGTGTTGAAAAAAAAACAAAAAGAGAAAAAAAGAGGAAAAAAAATTGAATTTGAAGGAGGGAAAGAAAGGAGACTTCCCCAGTAGTATTATCCCCAACAATCAGGCGTCCACCTGGAGAACAAGGAAGAGCATTTGGAGTATTAGCAATCAGGCGTCCACCTGGAGAACAAGGAAGAGCGGTTGAAGTATCAGCAATCAGGAGCCCACCTGGAGAATAAGGGAATACAATTCAAATTTTAAGTAATCAGGAGCCCCCCTGAAAAACAGAATGGCGTTTTATTTTTGACATTATTGGTTGAAGTCAGGAGCCCCCTAAAGAACAGAATGGCGATTTGTTGGTTGAAGTTGGGAGCCCGCCCATATAACAGAGGAATACATTCAGTCTTTTCATTTCAAAAATAAAATAAAATAAATAAATAAAAGAAAAAAGAAAGAGAAAAAAAAAACGAAAAAAGAAAGAAAAAGGGGGAAGTAGTTTGCAGAGGAATGAAACATCCTACTCAAAAGGAAGTAATTTTGGAAGGAGTAAGATAACATATTTACTCAGCAGAGTTATCCACAACAGTGTTATCCCCAGTGGATCATCGAGATGTAGAAGCATCCTCGACAGAGTTTCGGGCAACCCAGAGTGGGTAAGGAAGAAAAGGAAAAGTCATCCCCAGCAAAATAATCCCCAGCAGTTTCGAGGGAAGACAACACAGGTAAGTAAATAATTCAGGAAGAAGGAAATGGTTCACGCATAGGAGACACACTTCCTAAGTGAAGATTTCATTAATAGGAGACGCACTTACAAGTTTGAAATCATTAAAGTTTCACCCATAGGAGATGCATTTCCTCCTAAGTTTGTTTAGTTTCACCCATAGAAGAGGCATTTCCTCCTAAGTTTGTTTTAGTTTCACCCATAGGAGATGTATTTCCTCCTAAGTTTACTTTTACCCATAGGAGACACATTTCCTCCTAAGTTTAGTTTCACCCATAGGAGACGCATTTCCTCCTAAGTTTAGTTTCACCCATAGGAGACGCATTTCCTCCTAACTAAGTTTAGTTTCACCCATAGGAGATGCATTTCCTCCTAAGTTTGTTTTTACCCATAGGAGAGGCATTTCCTCCTAAATTTAGTTTCACCCATAGGAGATGCATTTCCTCCTAAGTTTGTTTTTACCCATAGGGGAGGCATTTCCTCCTAAGTTTAGTTTCACCCATAGGAGAGGCATTTCCTCCTAAGTTTAGTTTCACCCATAGGAGATGCATTTCCTCCTAAGTTTACTTTTACCCCATAGGAGACGCATTTCCTCCTAAGTTTAGTCTTACCCATAGGAGAGACATTTCCTCCTAAGTTGTTGTTTAACCAATACGAGAGGCATTTCCTCCTAAGTTTAGTTTCACCCATAGGATATGCATTTGCTCCTAAGTTTGTTTTTACCCATAGGAGAGGCATTTCCTCCTAAGTTGATTGTTGAAATCAGGAGCCCGCCTGAAGAGAGGAAAGACATTTTATATTCAAAGTTGTTTGTTGAAATCAGGAGCCCACCTGAAGAGAGGAAAGGCGTTTTATTTTAAAGTTGTTTGTTGAAATCAGGAGCCCACCTGAAGAGAGGAATGATATTTTATTTTCAAGTGTTGAAATTGGGAGCCCGCCCATAGAACAGAGGCATACATTTCAGTCTTTTCATTTCAAGTGTTGAAGTTAGGAGCCCGCCCATATAACAGAGGCATACATTCAGTCTTTTCATTTCAAGTGTTGAAGTTAGGAGCCCGCCCATATAACAGAGGAATACATTTCAGTCTTTTCATTTTCAGTTGTTGAAGTTGGGAGCCCGCCCATAGAACAGAGGCATACATTTCAGTCTTTTCATTTTCAGCATTGAAGTTGGGAGCCCGCCCAGATAACAGAGGTATACATTTCAGTCTTTACATTTCAAGCATTGAATTTGGGAGCCCGCCCAGATAACAGAGGCATACATTTCAGTCTTTATATTTCAAGCGTTGAAGTTGGGAGCCCGCCCAGATAACAGAGGCATACATTTCAGTCTTTACATTTCAAGCGTTGAAGTTGGGAGCCCGCCCAGATAACAGAGGCATACATTTCAGTCTTTTCATTTCAAGCGTTGAAGTTGGGAGCCCTCCCATAGAACAGAGGCATACATTCAGTCTTTTCATTTCAAGTGTTGAAGTTGGGAGCCCGCCCATATAACAGAGGCATACATTTCAGTCTTTTCATTTCAAGTGTTGAAGTTGGGAGCCTGCCCATAGAACAGAGGCATACATTTCAAGATCAAGTCAGAGGACAATAAAACAGAGGGTTACAATAGGAATCCCCAGCAGGAAACAATAAAAATCCCCAGCACTGGGAAGCAGAAGGTTGCAACAAGAGGTCCCAGCACAAACTCAAGTGCATGTGTCAAAAAGAAGAAAAGCACCGGAAAAAATGCAAGCAGACAAGAAAGTAAGGCAACAAGAACAAATTGCAGTCTAGCCTAGCTTCTTGTTTTCTTTTTAAGCACGGTGTAACAAGGAGATCGGTAAGCAGTAGTAATAGCATGCAACAACAGTAACATTGCAGTCCCACGGTAGTCCCAGCTACCAAAAACCTTCCCGAACTACATTGACCTGATTCCTGTTTAGCCCAGGATATGTAGGAAACCTTGAAGCAAAGGTTCGGTCAAATCTTTTTCAAAAAATGCTTCACACGGAGTACTCGGATGGGCAAAAATAGCTCGCTTTATCTTTGCACGAAAACCCTTTGTGTCTTCGGGCAAAGAGGGGCAGCTGTAAGCACGTGATTTTTGCCCAATATGAGAATTACTCCCAAAAAATTCAAAAATAAAATAATTTTCCTTGGTATGCAATTTTTGTGATATTTTTGTAACTATTTGTATGTTTGTCTGTGCATGTTTATTTGTTAAATTATTAAAAATACAAAAATATGTCGCATTTTGCATGTAGGATTTAATTATACAATTGTTAGTAATTAAATTTGTTTTACAAAAAAATTAAAAATTACAAAAATAGGCATCGTTTGCATTTTTAGCATTTAATGTCCAAATATACAATTTTATGCTTAATTATTACTTAATTGTGCGTTAATTGTTATTGGGAGTTAATTTGTGCTTTTATAACTTAATTTAGTTCTTAATAATAAGTTAAGTATTTTTATAATTTAGTTTTAGAGAAATAAAAGAAGAAAAGAGAGCGAAAATATAAAGAAAGTCGGAATTGAGCCTCTTCTTCGATTTCAAGCCACAGGCCCAAAAAATGGCTCAATCTTCCCAAACGACCCAGTCCATTTCGAACTGGGTCGACCCAGTCCATAACCCAACATCCTATTATCTTACATTTTACAAAACAAAACAAAAAAAAGAAAAGAAAAGAAGAAAAACCCTAAAAACTAAAAACCCATCCGCCCCCCCATTCCTCATCTTCTTCTTCTCCAAAAACACCCCTAGCTCCCCTCCCATGGCAGCCATGGCTGTTGCCATTCCACCCGTCCCTCACACCTCCAACACACTCACACACGCACAACTCCTTCATCTTCTTTCTTCAATAAAAAATGCAGCCAACCCTCCGTCGAACCCCGTCGCGCTGCTGCATCGTCTACTTCTTCATAGTTGCTGCTGCATTGTCTGCTTCTTCTACTGTTGCTGCCCGCTGCTGCATCGTCTGATTCTTCTACTACTGCTGCCCGTCGAGCAGCTGATTCGAAACCACCTCGTCGCCGCTGGACAGAAAACCAACGAGCAACATGAGGTGGAGAAGAAGAAGCAACAGTCTTGGAGATGTTGCTGTCCGCCACTGCTGCGTTTTACTGCTGCCCACTACTGCATTTTTCTGCTGCCCGCTGCTGCTCCGTCATGCTGCTGCTTTCTTTTGCTACGACCAGCTATGGACGAGCTTCATCGAGCTCGAACTCGAGCTCCCATGGCTGTCGCTGCGTCTTCATCTCCATTCGCGCTGCTGCTACTATGTCGCGCTGCTGCCTGCTCCGACGTGTTGCTGCTACTGTTCCATCGTGTTGAGCTGCTGCTCCTGGAACTGCTACTGTAGTTTCTGCGTCGTCTTCAAACGACGCCAAACGACCATCTTCTTCGATCGTCGTTTCGACCCGGTTAGTGGGATTAAGATTTGGGTTTAACATTCTTGTTTTGTTCATCGTTGAATTAATTTTTTTAGTTTGTTCATGTGTTTTGTTGGTTTAATTTTCAGATTCAAATGAAAATTTAATTAATTGTTTTTCAGTTTGTTTCATGTTAATTTTATTTATTTTTGTAAAAAGGAATTGTTAGTTTAGTTTTAATATAGAAAGGTATTAGTTTAAATCGTTCAAATCCGTTGTTTGTTGTTAATATAGATTTAGTTAGTGTTCATCTTGTTTGAAGTTCGTTTTTAATTTAGTAATTTAATGTGAAGTTATGTTTTGGTTTTAATTTTTGGATCATGCATCTTTGTTATAAGTTTTGTTGGATTTAATTTAAGAAAGATTAGTTGATTATTTGAAGATTAGTGATTTGAATATGTTTATTTGTTTTGTTTAAGTTTAATTCGAAGTTTGAACAAAGTTTGTTTGTTATTGTTATTGAATATTTTCATTCATGTTCATACTTTGTTTGGTTGATCTTGAATCCGAAATTTGTATAGTTTGATTTCTTGTTTATCATTTATGATTATTTCTTGAATTTGTCTCGTAATCTTGTTTAAGTTTAATATAGGAATTGTTGGTTGTAATGTTGTTAGAGTTGATTTTAAGTTCAATATTATTGAATTTAGAAATTTGAATATACTTGTTTGTTGTTGTTGTTGTTGAATCTGAAAATAGGTTTGTTTGTTGCTAAAAATATTGTTCAATCAAATTTTAGTTGTTCTTTGTTGTTCAATCATGTTCATGTGATTTGTTGTTGAAATGTTGAAGAAATCATGTTCATGAGATTTGTTGTTTGAATTTATGTAGAAATTGGTCATATTGACTATATTTTGGTTGAGTTTGATTAATTGATTTGTTATAGCTGATGGGGTAATTTGGTAAATCGCAGTACGTTTGGGGGTAAAATAGTAATTGCAATAAGGTCGGAGGGGTAGTTTAGGAATTGTACATTTTGTAATTTTTTATATGAAACATGGAGGACAAAATGTAATGGGGTAGGTTGTGATATAGTTGTTTAATATAAAGGGGGGACAAGACAAAATTTAGTGGGGAGGAATCTTATATTTGTTTAGTGAAGCATGGGGACAATATATAATGGGGTGGTGATGATATATTTATTTAATGTAATGGGGATGAGTGAGAAGATAATGGGTTTGGTAGGGGAAAGGGATTGATTTTAGTTAATTAAAGGGGTTGGGAATGTGTTATAAATAGGTAGAAGTCTTGAATCAGATTTTGGGGGGAGAAAAAAAAACGGACAGAGAATAAGAGAAAAAAAGAGCTGAATATTTAAGAGAGAAAAATTCCGAAAAATATTCAAACTTTCAAATAAAAAAAAACTAAAAAATCTTCTGCTTTCTTTCATTGTTTGAAATTAGCATTAATTGTTGTTGTGTCATCAAAGCTTGAAGCTTTGTTTTGGGATTAATACTCCACCGGTTTGCAAACTCTGTTCTTGGGTTGTTACTGTTGCTGGATTGTTGCTGCTGTATTGTACTGTTATTACTGCTGCTGATTCTCATCTTCATTTTCTTTTGCTTCCAGTATCAGGTACACAACTGAAAAGCTGGTTATTGTAATCCGAATATGAAGCATGAATACATATAATGAAGAGTTGAAATTCTGAATTAGCTTTAATTTTATTCTGATTTTTATTTGTATGTACAAATTATTTAATTTGCAAGAAATCAGAATCATGTAGCTATTTAATACACATAGTGGAACATTCGACGATAGCTTTAACAGTTGAACTATCTACATATATTGCCTAAATAAATAAATGGTGTAGTAACTTCGTCGAGTCAAAAATCAAACGCATAGGCCATCTAGTAGGAACTTGGTAGAAATATTGTTTAGAGTAAATATTATTGGTTAATTTCAGCATGTAAATAAATTAAGATTTTTTTATTTTATTTTGTAGAGACAGATTTAATAGAAAATAATGTAGGCATTTTAGGATTGTCTTTTAAAAAATAAATGAGATGAGCCTCGCTTAATAAAATGTATAGATTGCGGGACCCTCAATAAATGTACATTTAATTGCTTAGAATTCGGGAGGAGTCGTTTAGCAAATTTCTCGGCCCTACCCAAAATAATGATACGCTAGTCGCTTTAGGCGCGTATTTAATAATATTATCTTCTTAAACTCGGGTGCGTATTTCATACGACCCAAATCCAAATCCCAAAACATTGAATAAAATGTGTTCCGGATTGCGGGTGCATTTCATGTGACGTAATCCAAAGACATGTTTTAAACAATGTTCACATTTTTGTAAAAATAAAAATAAATAATGATAAAAGCGGTAAAAAGATAAAACTTGCACATAAGTTCATATTTGTATAAAAATCAGATAATCAAGCCGAATATAACAGTTGAGCGACCGTGCTAGAACCACGGAACTCGGGAATGCCTAACACCTTCTCCCGGGTTAACAAAATTCCTTATCCGAATTTCTGGCGGGCAGACTATTAAACAGAGTCATTCTTTTCCTCGATTCGGGATTAAAATTGGTGACTTGGGACACCTTAAATCTCCCAAGTGGCGACTCTGAAATAAATGAACAAATCCCGTTTCGATTGTCCTTTAATTGGAAAAAACTCCCTTGTACCCTCGCGGGGGCGGAAAAAGGAGGTGTGACAGCTATTAGGAAAATTCCACTTCATTTGATTCCTTGTTGTGCGAGATTATTGACTTCGAAATTCTAAACTTATGTCTTCTATTCTCTCACAGATTGTGAGGACACGTGCTACCAGAGATGACCAGACACCCGCGCCCCCTACTAGAGCCGCCAGAATCGGGGCGGG
Source organism: Nicotiana sylvestris (assembly GCF_000393655.2). NCBI lineage: Eukaryota > Viridiplantae > Streptophyta > Magnoliopsida > Solanales > Solanaceae > Nicotiana > Nicotiana sylvestris. Next base: position 65,394,608 of record NC_091058.1, read on the forward strand.
GGTAGAGGCCGAGGAAGCACATGTGGTGCAACCAGTGCACCCGCACGAGCTACTATAGAGGAGCCACCAATAGCTCTAGTCGAAGCACAGACATCTGATACACCTACTACTACTACTACTACTACTCCAACTCTCCAGGAGACCCTTGCATAGTTCATGAGCATGTACAACACTCTAGCTCAGGAAGGGTTGATTCCCCTTAATACAACCACATCTCAGGCCGGGGGAGGAGCATAGACTCCCGCCGCCCACACCCTAGAGCATCAGGTTCAGGTTGATCAGATTCTAGAGGTCATATCGGTACCACCTGTAGCCCCAATTTAGCCCGATGGTAGGACAACAGTTTCGGAGAAGGAGCAGGGTAGGCTAGAGAGGCATAAGAAGTACGACCCTCCTATATGCAGTGGTCTAGCATTAGAGGATGCTCAGGGATTTCTAGAGGAGTGGCACCGTATCCTCTGCACTATGGGCATAGCAGAGTCGAGTGGGGTTTCTTTTACTCCCTTTCAGCTTCGAGGAGCAGCCTATCAGTGGTGGCATACTTATGAAATGGATAGTCCAGCTGAGGCAGCTTCCCTTACATGGACTCAGTTCTCGAACATGTTTTTGATAGAGTATGTCCCTCATATCCTCAAGGATGCATGGCATGCGGATTTTGAGCAGTTGCGCCAGGATACTATGACTGTTTCAGAGTATGTCGTCCGTTTCAGTGACTTGGCTAGACATGCCACCACAAGAAATTGGATAATTAGGGGCGAAATTTAGCAACAACACTATAAGTTTCTACAAAATGTATATTATCAGCAGCGACTTTAAAAGTTACCACAATTTGTAAATATTTAGTAGCGACTATGTATAGGTCGCCTCTAAAGTGGCTGAAATTTTCACTCCCGCTAAAATTAAAATTTTGGCTCCATATTTATTGTGACGACTTTTGTGAAGTCGCGCTAAATATGTATTGCAGCGACTGTGTCGCTCATATTCCCTTTTAAAATAACAGAAGAAAATAATCAGTAAATGAGACACAAAATCGGTTAGAGACAAAATAGTGAAACTCTCATCTCGAACACATCGAGTCGATGTGAAAACAAAGAAGCGCCCAAAATCGGTCCTCTATAGCTAGAAATCCCAAAGCGAAACCCAAAAGCGGTCCTCTAGAAATCTATCCAGATAATAGAAATACCAAATTGAAATCCCTCAAAAATCTCACCTAAATCGAAATCCCTCAAATCAGAATGTGAATTCGATTGGGTGTTTATGATACTTGCTGGAAACTTCATTTTGAAGCTAAATCTTAAGATTAGAAGCTGGTTTGATGAGTTTTGATTTGAATTTGTGAATCGTGTTGTGGGAAGAAGAAGACCACTAGGGTCTTTCGATTCAGGCCATTGTTTGTACAAATTGACTCAAAGCTTTTTCAACTTCATATATTCAAGAACTTGTACACAACTGTGGAAGTCGGCAAAGGGCAAGAAAATATAAAAGTGAAATTTTAACAACTCAGGTATGTTAAAATCCCTAATCTTTTTGTTTTTCTTTGGGGAAAGAAATTGCTTTGTTGTAATCAAGTATTTTAGTATTTTAATTTGTTGTTGTTGTTGTAATTAGAGACAGAGGTGGAATTTTAACAAGTTATGTTCAGTGTATAAGGGATTGTTCTGTTCAGTGTATGAGGGATTGTTCATGTTCCGAGTCGCAACTTCAATTACTCATTCGTCAGCTTCTGTTAACTTGTTCTTGAGCCATTCAATATGAATTAGCTACACTACTTATAATTTTACTTAGCTATGCATTTCTCAGGTTTAGGATCCAAAAACTCTTTGGCGGAAACATGTTTTAGTACTCACATAAAACAAACTACATTGTTTTGTACATGAATTTGGTCATTCTGTTGCATAAAACAAACTAAAACTTTACATTATTAACAAAATTTTATCCATGTTAGTTACAAACAACTTAGTTCTCATTGACAAAATGAGACAGAACATTCATTCCAGAAATCTGATTGTTTTTTGATATTTACTGATTATTGTTGGTCCAACCAATTTGACTAGGCATTTAGAACTGTACAACTCCTTGCTAAGCTTTAGTCGGGTCATATTTTAAACTAGTTCAGTTTGTATCCCATAGCAAAGCTTGGTTCTTCCTTGTTATGTTCGAGATTTAAAGGAATAGTATGAATTTGATTGAATATTGTTAATTCTTTAAAGACTTGACAATGATGAAGTTTATGTGGCCAGCTTGTCTGATTTCATGGCATATTGTTCTGCTGATTTTGTCGTATCAAAATGAGGGCTCAATAATCGCATTGAAGAGTTTAAGTTGGGTTCAAGTTTTCTATGAAATGGATCGGCCTTTGTTTATTTGCTGTTCTCCTAAGCCACTCAAGATTATTATCATTGAAAACACAATTTTGGTTCTGGCAGGTCTCTTCTTGGTATGGGATTAGTTTCACTCTTAGCAATTAGATTGACTGATTCACTCAGTTAGATAATCCCAGGAATTTTCTTGTCTTCATAGTTTGATCGTCGAATAACTTTTGCCTGTTTTAAAATCTTCGAATAGTTTGTCTTCATAGTTTCATTCCAGAACATTTCCTCTGCAATATTCCTCTTTGCAGAGAAAAGAAGCAGAAGATCACTAGAAATGCTTCTTCCTCGTAATTTCTCTGCCCGTTTAACTATCTTCTGATCTCGTCCATCGAAAGAAATTTTGTTATATGATTTCTGAATACTATTTGTTGAAGTTGTCAATCTTGCATATTACCTGGCAGAAACTTAATCAACACATTACTAAAGTCATGTATTTTTGTAGTTTCATAGAGTGGTACATACCCTGGTTTGAACTTGTTCTTCATTGCACACAATTCATATAAGTAATTCTGGAATAGACTGCTTCCTTCTTGTTTGAATAATGTGTTTTTGTGACTTCTTGTCTGAATACCCCTGATATATGTTAGTTATTATATATATTTTGATTATTATAATCCTTCCCCTTTTAATTAGTAAATTTATTTATTTATTTTTAATATAGATATGATGGATAAAAGCTGGTTGAATATTAGGAATAAAGTCGACCAAAGATATAGAGATGGAGTAGACAATTTTCTTAATTGGGCATTTAGTCAACCAACAGTGAACACTATGATTCGGTGTCCTTGTAAAGTATATGTGAATACCGTGTTCAAGCTAAGGGTTGGTGTAAGAGGAGATTTATTGAAGAAGGGTTTCTGGGATTCTTATAAAGTGTGGGACTTGCCTGGAGAAGTGTTAGTTAAAGTTGGAACTTCTAATACTGCAGTTAGTGATGAAGCGGAAGATGATAGCACTGAAGAGGGTAATATTACTGAAATGATTCACGATTCTTGTGGATATACGAATGTGGAGGATAATAACAATAATTCAGAGGACAATGGAGAGCCAAATGTACATGCAACAAAGTTCTACAAATTGTTAGAAGATGCTGAGATAGAACTTTATCCCGGTTAGAAAAAAGTCTCGAAGTTGTCTTTTGTTGTTAAACTACTTCACTTGAAGTGTCTTAACCATTGAAGCAACAAATTGATGGATGAATTATTGAGCTTATTTAAAGAAGTTCTTCCCGAGGGGTCATTTGTGCCTAATTCTTTCTATAAAGCAAAGAAAGTTTTTTGTGACCTTGGCTTGGGGTACACCAAAATAGATGCATGTCGAAATGATTGTATTTTATATTGGCATAATTATGCCGATGACCAAGCATGTTCTAAGTGTGGTAAGTCTAGATGGAAGTCCGAAGAACACATAGGCAAGAAAGTAGCTCATAAAATCTTGCGGCATTTTGCAATCAAACCAAGGCTTCAAAGATTGTACATGGCAAGAGAAACAACTAAAAAGATGAGGTGGCACAAGGAGGGGAATATTGATGATGATATCTTGCGACATCCATCTAACTCAATAACATAGAAATCCTTTGATGCATGACATCCTACCTTTTCAGCTGAGTTAAGAAATGTTCGATTAGGTTTGGCGAGTGACGGGTTCCAACCTTATGGGAACATGAGTTCTAATCATAGCATTTGGCCAATCATACTAGCTACGTATAACTTGCCACCATGGGATTGCATGAAAAATCCATATTTCATGATGACGCTTCTTATTCCAGGCCCCAAGTGTCCAGGCAATGATATCGATGTATATTTACAACCAATGATTGAAGAGTTGAAAGAATTATGGGACGGGGTGGAGACTTGTGATGCATACTTAAAATCTAATTTTCTGATGCATGTGGCTATCACGTGGACGATCAATGACTTTCCTGCATATGAAAATCTTTCAGGATGGTCAACCAAAGGCAAGATTGCATGCCCTTGTTGCCATAAAGATACACAATCGACTTCCTTGCATAGTAAGTTGTGTTATATGGGTCATCGTCTCTTCCTTCCCATGGATCATCCATAGCGGAGAAGTTTGACGTTACTTGATGGAAAAGTTGAAATGGGAGTTGCACCTAACCCTTTAACATGTAATGAAGCACTTGTGCAATTACAAGCTTTGGGTAATGTGAGTTTTGGTAAAGAACAAAAGAGAAAGCATGATGTTCATAGCAATGCTTACAATTGGAAGAAGAAAAGTATCTTTTTCCAATTGCCTTATTGGAAGAGTCTTATGTTATGACATAACCTTAATGTGATGCACATCGAAAGAAATATTTCCGATAATATTATATCAACTGTCATGAATATAGTTGGAAAGACAAAAGACACATTGAAAAGTTAATATGACTTGATGGATCTTGGAATCAGACAAAGTTTGCATCCTATTGAGGATGGGAATAATATTTTGTTACCAGCAGCATGCTATGCATTGTCCGCGGAAGAGAAGCTGAAAGTATGCAGTTTCTTAGCTAATCTGAAGATTCTTGATGCATTTTCCTCAAACATTTCAAGGTGTGTCAACGTACAGGAGAAAAAGATACATGGATTGAAATGTCACGATCATCATATATTGTTGCAAGACATTTTTCCAGTAGTTATACGTGGTTTGCTACCCATGAAAGTGTGTGATCTAATTATAGCCTTAGGAATTTTTTTCAAGAATAGATACTCTTAAGTTCTTGACAATTGAAGATCTTGATATCCTAGAGGCAGAAATTCCTGTTATTTTGACCAAACTTCAACTTGTTTTCCCTCCAGCTTTCTTTGATGTCATGGTTCATTTGCCAATTCACTTGCCAAGTGAGGCAAAGCTTGGTGGACCAGCTCAATATCAGAATATGTATCCTATTGAGAAGTAATTTATTGTTTAATAATTTCAATGCTATAGTTTTAGAATGACACACATTATATTAATAAGTCATTTTATATAGGTATCTTCGAACACTTAAGTCATATGTTCGCAACAAAAATTGTCCAGAAGGTTCAATTGCAGAAGGTTATTTGGCAGAGGAAAGCCTCACATTTTGCTCATGATACTTGAAGAATATCTCAACAAAGTTCAATAAACCAACTAGGAATGACGACGGATCTATGTCAAATGATGAGATGTCTATCTTTAAAAAAAGTGGGCAAATAAAAGGTGCCTCAGAAGGCATCAAACTATCTCATGATGAGTTTAAACAATCATATATGTATGTGCTTCAAAATTGTGAAGAGGTTTCGCATTTCATTGAATAAGTCTCTTATTAACTCCAAGATAGTTTCACATTGAGATAATTTGAATCCGATTTATCTTAGCTAACTTAAAATGTATGGAATATACAAGAGAGATTGAAAGCCAAAGTTCAATGAGAGCTCATAAAAATGGGTTTCTTGATTGGTTTCACGCAAGTGCAGGTGTCTACTGAAATGATAATATTGATATTAGTTTATTCATGCCATCATGTTATTGGTCATAACAGTATTGTTCGTCTTTGTAGATGTTTGTACTATCTGCACAAGGATGCGCAAATGATGAGCTCATAAGCTTAGTCGTCGGTCCTGTACCATTAGTACATCAATATTAAACATTTGTGGTGAATGAATTTAGATTCCATACAAAAGAGCTTGCATTGAGAAGAAAAATACAGAATAGTGGTGTTCTTGTGAGAGGAGATGATTCAGACTATAATAAGGAGTATTATGGTGTATTAGAGGACATTTATGAGTTATCTTATGTAGGAAACAGAAAAGTTTACTTATTCAAGTGTCATTGGTGGGATGTGGCTCGCTTAGGAAGAGGATATAAGATTGACAAATATGGCTTCACAAGTGTGAATACTCGGTGTGCCTTGAATACGAATGAACCATTTGTGTTGGCATCTCAGTCAGAACAAGTCTTTTACTTGGACGACATCGTCGATAATGATTGACTTGTTGTTGTGAAGACAAATCCTCGTAACCTTTTCAAATTTCCTGATAATGATGATAATTTTGTAGATATTGAAGATGAAGAATTACTGAATGAAGAAGTTTATCAGCAAGAGGAAACTGAATTTAATACTTCATGTACCAATGACCAAGAAAATATTGTTGAGGTGTCTCTACATAGGGATAATATTGAACCACAAAGTATTAACTACGATCATGCAAGTACGCAAGCTCAAAACAATATGCATAATGAGGAAGATGATTTCATTAATGACAATCATATAGAAAATCAGAGAGTGAAAATAGCGAAGAAGAGTTATTTGATGATGATGATGGGGAGGACACTGATACATCCTCTTGAAGACTAAGAAGAAAAAGATGGATGATATAGGTGTTACATCATATTTTGAAAATTCTCTATATTTTTGTCTATGACTTTATACTACCCCATGTATTTGTTTGGAACTGTCAATGAACCAAAGGTTATTGATACTTGAATCTTTATATTTCTTTTTTGATTCTCTTCTGATGCTTGAAGCTTTATGTCTATGTCTTATTTTTGAAAGTTCTCTATATATTTTTCCTTATTAGACTGACAATAAAATTAGTTCATGATGCTTGTAGCTTTATGTCTACATCTTATTTTGAAAAGTTCTCTGTATTTTTGTCCTAATTAGACTGAATGAAATTAATTTATAATGTTTAAAGCTTTAATTTCATAACAGAATAAGTAGTGAAGTAAAATTAGTGAATTAATATTTTCTCTATTCTGATCAATCATTTTCTTTTTATGTTTTATTATAGAAAATGAGAGGAATTGGACGAGGAAAACATGGGAGAGGTGGGACGAGCTGTGGTCGTGAAAATTTTCAAGGACGTGGCAGTTTTGGAGCGACGTCTCAGCCACACATACAAACCAGACGAGTATATGATACATCTATAGAGATAGGACAACCAAGTAACCCGAGTCAAGGACCTTTACAGACCAGATGAGTATCTAGTAACTCTCTCCAAATACCTTCTTTAGAAACACAATCATCACGAAATGTAGCAAAAACTGTGCATTGCTCTCCAGAGGCTGAAAATTGTGCAAGTTAGTTTCTGTTTTTTGTTGTTTTGTGAAAATTATTTTTGTTGATTGAGTGGAGCTACTAATGAACAATAGTATCCTTTTACTTTGCAATTTCTTCCAGTAATAAAAAAAGAGGAAGAGGGAGAGGAAAATATAAATCTAAAAGTTTAGAAGTAAAAACTAAGTGTGGTGGCAAAATCAAAATTATGATTCCAGATGACATTGATAGAGTAGTAGGTTCTGGGGCTAGAGATATTGTTAATTACTTTGGTTTGATCATGAGGAGCACTATCCCGTTCCAAGATGGAAATTAGCAGAAAATAGTTCTGAAACACGGAGAAGTAATGTGGTTAAAGGTCAAGGTAATAAACTACTTTCAATATTGTATTGACTTTAAGTTGCAAGGTTTATTTATGTGATTAGGATATTGAATATAATGTTACATTTATTGTCAGGATAAATTTGAAGTTTGCAGCGGGTTGCGATAGCATAGGTTTCAGGTCGTTGTAATTAGCACTATGCAAAGGCGTTTTAGAGCATGGAAAGCTCGACTCAGCATTCTTTACTCTAAGTACAACAATAATAAAGAAATATTGTCTCATCGACCTGAAGATGTTGAGCTTGAGGACTAGAAATACCTAATACAATATTTTGGAAGTCCGGAATTTAAGGTATTAACTTAATACTTGAAGATTATTTCTTTGAATGATGATTTATTAATCTGTTTACTTACATGTTGTAAGTGAGAGGAACAAAAGAAATAGAGAAAAACAAATAACTAAGCATACTTGTGGTACAAAGTCTTTTGCAGAAGTAGAGGAATCTACGGTAAAAATATATTTAGTCCCCTACTATCACATATGCTTCTTTGTTGTTTACATATTTATATATTTGCTTATATATATTTTTCTCTGTAACTATTGTCACGACACGGATTTCCCACCCTTAGGAGTCATGATGACGCATACTCGTGAAAGCTAGGTAAGTCAACTATTAAGGTTCTACACATTACCAATCAACCCAAACAATTATAAACAATAACTACAACTAAATAAATAAAAAGCGTGGAAGAGTTAAAATAAATCCAAATACTTTAATACATGTCTACTCACGAATCCGGTGTCACAAATTCATGAACGACTAAGATTTTTACTACAAATAAAAGTCTAGAAAGAAAAGTACAACTGTTCTCGGAATGGAAAGAGCAGTAGAAAAGCTAAACAGGGAAGGGGGACTTTAGGCTCTGTGAACGCCAGCAGATCTACCTTGGTCTCCCTGGACTGAAGGCAACTACCTCAGCTACTCACCGGGTCCGGTACCGAAATCTGCACAAAAGAGAATAGAGTGTAGTATCAGTACAATCGACCCCATGTACTGAGTAAGTGTTGACCCTAACCTCGGTGAAGTAGTGACGAGGCTAGGACATGACAATCAAATAAACTTGTGCAGTTAAATCATGTACAAATAGAAACATAGTAATAGGAATCAACAGAATAAGGTGGGAAGGGGACATGCTGCGGGGAATATCAGATTCTAACAATAAGCCAATAAAGAAGCACCAATAGAGGAGCATAATGAACATCATATCTAAATCAACAAAAATAATGAAACGGTATCGCGTGCACGACATCACCCTTCGTGCTTTTACTCTCATCCTCACCATATGAAACAACAGAAGCGATACGACATCACCTTCGTGCATTATTCCTCACAATATCGGCACGGCATCACCCTTCATGCATTAACTCTCAAATCATGGCACAGTATCACCCTTCGTGCATTAACACTCATAATATTGGTACGGCATCACCCTTCGTGCATTACACTCACTCACAAGATCATGCACGACATCACCCTTCATTCTTTACACTCTTCCTCAGTAAAACAATAGAAACAATACATCCTGGCAAGGGAAGTAACAATATCAACAATAACATCTGGGTAATGTAATGACCTGGCCGGTCGTTTCATGAGTTACAACTCTATTTCCCCCATTTTTGCTTCTTATTGCCTGGTTCAACTGTAATATGTGTTATCGGGTTGGTTGGCTCGGGTTCGAAAAGGTTTTGGTAAGGTTTGAGACACTTAGTCTCTTTTGAGTAAGCTTAAGTTGAAAAAGTCAACCGGATGTTGACTTATCTGAAAAAGGGCTCGAATGTGAATTTTTATGGTTCGGATAGCTTCGGGAGGTGATTTGGGGCCTCGGAGCATGATCGGAGAGTGTATTGAAGGTCCGGAGTAGATTTAGGCTTGAATTGGCGAAATTGGAATTTTGGCGTTTTCCGGTTGATAGGTGAGATCTTGATATAGGGGTCAGAATAGAATTCCAGGAGTTGTAGTAGGTCTGTTGTGTCAATTGGGATGTGTGTGCAAAATTTCAGGTCATTCGGACATGGTTTGATAGACTTTTTGATCAAAAGCAGAATTCAGAAGATTTTTGGAACCTTAGGCTTGAATTCGATGTTATTTGGTTGATTCAATGTTGTTTGAGGTGTTTTGAATATTGGTATAAGTTTGGATAGTGGTATATGACTTGTTCGTGCCTTTGGTTGAGGTCCCGGGGGCCTCGGGGTGATTTCGGATGGTTGACGGGAGATTTTGAAGTTGAGTTTGGCAGCTGAAGTTTATTGTTGCTGTCTTAACCGGACCTGCGGTTCGGAGGCCGCAAGTGTGATGCCCGCAAAAGAGGAAGGCAAGCCGCAGAAGCGGCCAAGAGGGAGGTTAGCTGGAACTGCAGAAGCGACTATTGGAGTGCACCTGCGGTAGCGCAGGTGCGTGCGTCTAGTCACAGATGCGGAAGAGGGCTTTTAAGTGAATACCACAGATGTGGTGCTTTGGCCGTAGATGCGGTCACACATGTGCGTGTTTGGGACCGCAGGTGCGGTATTCCTATGCCAGAAAGTATATAAACCCTCCTTTGAAATTTTCAGCCTTCCTTTACTGTTTTTAAATCGATTTTGGAGCTTTTTGGGGGAGTTGATAACTAGGAATTTTGATACATTTTATACTCCTTCTTGCTTAAGTTTTGATTAGAAATGTGTACAAAATAGTCCTAAAAGCTCATAAGTTGTGCTTGATTGCAGGTTTGATCAACAAGGTGACAAGATGTCAAAGATCAGCTCAAAGAGAAGTGAAACTTACACAAGTACCAAGACAAGACAAAGCTCAGGCAAAATAGGGCCAGTGCGGCCGCACACCATTTTGTGCGGTCCGCACAAGTGAGGTTTAGAGAGTATAAAACTCAGGCAAGACAGGCAATGCGGCCGCATGGGATTTACTACGGTCCGCATTGGAGTCACTGTGGCCGCACTCGATTTAGTACGGTCCGTAGAGCTAAGAATCAAAGAAGTGCCAGTTTGGAGTTTGAAGCCCAATGTGGTCCGCGCTCCATTTCATGCAGATCGTACAAGAAGCCACTGTGACCGCACTCGATTCTGTGTGGTCCGCATTGCCCGAGTTCAGAGAGCTGGATTTTAAGTCAAGAGCCTTAGTGCGTCCGCACGTGATTTTGTGCAGTACGCACTAGCCCCGCTGGGGTATTTTTGTCCAGATTTTTTAGCTTAGTATAAATAGCTTCTTTTCCCATTTTTAGGTCATCAGATAGTTTTTGTACTGAGCTGCGCTCGTGACTTCCATTTCTTTAGCTATTTTGGGCAATTTTAGATTCATTTCAACATTGAATCTTCTAGTTTATCTTAGCAATTAATTAATATGAGTTTTCTTCATCTATTTCTTTGTTTTCTTCTTCAATTATGAGTAGCTAGACCCATAATCTAGGGTTATGGCTCAATCCTAGTGTGGGCAATTGATGGGTCTTGTATTTTGATGCTTGATTGTCTATGAGTGTTTAATATTTGGACTAATTTCATGTTTAATTTCTAAATTAGTGGTTACAAACACTAGTTTGTGTTTAGTTGACTTTGGCTCTTCTTGAGAAAGAGAGCCTAAGTCTCTGAAATTGGTCCAACAAGGAATTGGGGCGTGCTCAAGAGATTGATAGCCCCAATTAAAGGGTTAAATCTAGAGATAGTAATACCCAACTTGAACCTGGATTGCTTGTGCAAATTTGCATACCCAATTGGTCTTGAGAAAGTCAATTCGGGCAAAATCACTCGAACCACCGAGAGGTGTAGAGTGGGTAAAATTGTGCAATGGTTATATCATACTCCCCAAATGTGACAATCATGTCTTAGACTCAAGTACCCATCAATTGATCACCTAGGCGAAAGTCACTACCCTAGTGCCTTTTAACCATTTGAACAACTCGCAATAGTTTAACCTTAACTTACTTTAGTTTAATTGAGCATTGTAGTTTATATAATTAGAAGTAAATCAAAACCCAAAAATGTTTAGAAGTGCAATTTTTAACACATACACAACTCTCAATCAGATAGACACCCGACTCCAATATCTAGCTCCCTGTGGAAATCAATCCGACCCTAAATCGGGTAAAAGCTGCTTCGACCTCTCTCGCTACTCAATAGTAGTGTAGGGTTGGCCACGATCACCTTTTTGGTGCCGTTGCTGGGGAGCTAACGATTTTGGCTATCTATCTAAATAGTTTTGTGTATTGTTCTTCTTTTTTTCTTTGTTACTAATTTGTGTGTGTCACAACTTCAGGTACCAAATGGCAGTAAACACCGCCAATGACCCTCTTGAAAATGTGATTGCGGGGGAGGAGGTAGATGACGTCGGAGATGATGACGTGCCTCTTGTACCTCAAGGACAACGTAGAGGCCACCAGGTCAATGCTAATGCAAATGAAAATATTCCAAACCCTCCTCCGCCACCTCCACGAGTGGCTCCTAGAGTGCTTCCGAACCAAGTCTATGCAAGTGATATTATCCCACCCCGAATCCGGGCGGACAATTTCAAATAACCAATGTGATGCTGAATTTTCTAGGAGCTGGTTATGCCTAAAGCCAAGGCTCCTTTGCCAAGGCCACCTCCACCTTATCCTCAAAGGCTCACGAATCAAATAAATGAGAATCAGTTTAAAAAGTTCATTGACATGATGAAGAGCTTATCCATCAATGTGCCTTTGGTGGAGGCTCTTGAACAAATGTCGGGCTATGATAAATTCATGAAAGACTTGGTAACAAAGAAGCGGTCTATGGATTGTGAAACTGTAAAGATGACTCACCAAGTTAGTGCAATAGTGCATTCAATGGCCCCGAAGCTTGAAGATCCCGATGCTTTCACCATTCCTTGCACCATTAGAAGTGCGGACTTTGCCAAAGCTCTATGCGATTTGGGGGCTAGTATGAATTTAATGCCCTATTCCGTTTTCAAAACTTAGGGTATTGGGCAGTCAAGGCCAACTTCCATGAGATTACAAATGGTAGATATAACGATGAAGAGACCATTGGGTATTATTAATGATGTGCTTGTCCGGGTGGACAAATTTATCTTGCCAGCTGACTTTATGATATTGGATCATTATGTGGATTATGAAGTTCCTATCATTTTGGGGAGACCGTTCCTTGCTACGGGGAAGGCCTTAGTTGATGTGGAAGCAGGGGAACTCACCTTCCGGGTAGTTGACGAGAAAGTGGTCTTTCATGTTTGCAAATCAATGAAGCAGCCCAACAGTACCGAGGTGTCCTCTTTTGTGGACCTTGTCACAACAGTCATAGTTGATGACACTAGTGCAATGATTAATGTGGAGGATCCATTGGAGGCCGTATTGCTGAATCTTGATGTCAATGATGTGAGGGACGAGTGGAGTGCGTGAACGCTTTACATGGAATGGAATCTTACTCTTATGAGCCTAGGAAATTATCTTTGGACCTTGAAAATAAGAAGTTTCCACCAACAAAACCTTCAATTGAGGAGCCTCTAGTGTTGGAGTTGAAACCGCTGCCTCCACACCTCAGGTATGAGTTCTTAGGCTCAAATTCTACTTTTCCAGTTATTCTTTCCTATTGTCTTACTAACATGCAGGTTGATGCCATATTGGCAGTGATTCAAAAGCGGAAAAAGGCAATTGGATGGACTTTAGCTGATATTCGGGGAATAAGCCCCGCATTTTGTATGCACAAGATTATTCTAGAAGCTGATGCAAAGCCTTCCTTGGAACATCAAAGGAGGTTGAACGAGGCAATGCAAGAAGTGATCAAGTGGTTGGATGCCGGGGTTGTGTATCCCATCTCTGATAGCTCTTGGACTTCACCGGTGCAATGTGTACCAAAGAAGGGTGGCATGACCGTGGTTAAAAATTCACAAAATGAGTTGATTCCTACCAGAACCGTCACCGGTTGGAGGGTATGCATGGACTACTGCAAGTTGAATAAAGTGACCCACAAGGATCACTTTCCTTTGCCTTTTCTTGATCAGATGTTAGACGGACTTGCTGGGCGCGCCTTCTACTGTTTCTTGGATGGGTATTCTGGGTACAACCAAATCTTGATTGCTCCGGAAGATCAAGAGAAGACCACATTCACTTGTCCATATAGCACCTTTGCTTTCTCTAGGATGCCTTTTGGATTGTGTAATGCATAGGCTACATGTCAGCGGTGTATGATGGCCATTTTCACTGATATGGTGAAAGACATTTTGGAGGTGTCCATGGATGACTTTAGTGTTGTGGGAGACTCATTTGATAAATGCTTGAAGAATCTTGAGAGAGTTTTGGCCCGTTGTGAAGAAACTAATCTTGTTCTCAATTGGGAGAAATGCCACTTTATGGTGGAAGAGGGCATAGTTCTTGGGCATAAAATTTCAAATCATGGTATTGAGGTAGATAAAGCAAAAATTGATGTGATTTCAAGGCTCCCTCCCCCTACATCTGTCAAGGGAGTTCGAAGTTTTCTTGGGTATGCGGGGTTCTACTAGAGATTTATCAAAGACTTTTCGAAGGTAGTGAATCCTTTGTGCAAGTTGTTGGAAAAAGATGCCAAGTTCGTATTTGATGAAAAATATATGCAAGCCTTTGAACTTCTCAAGCATAAGTTGACCACCACTCCTATCATTACCGCACCTAATTGGAGCTTACCCTTTGAGCTCATGTGTGATGCGAGCGATGTTGCGGTTGGGGCGGTTTTGGGTCAAAGAGTGAACAAAATATTTCATCTGGTGTACTGTGCGAGAAAGACAATGAATGATGCTCAAGTGAACTACATGGTAACCGAGAAAGAATTTTTGGCAATTGTGTTCGCAATGGAGAAATTTCGGCTGTATCTCATGGGTGCCAAAGTCATAATCCATATTGACCATGCCGCACTCCGGTACTTGATGACGAAAAAGGACTCCAAAGCTAGACTGATGCGGTGGTTCTTATTACTTCAAGAGTTCGATTTGGAGATTGTGGACTGGAAGGGTAGTGAGAACCAAGTGGAGGACCACTTGTCCCGCTTGGAGGAGGAGGGGAGGCCTCGTGATGGCCTAGAGATCAATGATTCATTTCCCGACGAACAACTCCTTTCGGTGTCGATGAATGGTATGTCATGGTTTGCGAATGTTGCTAATTTGCTTGTGACTAGTATAATCCCGTGTGAGCTCTCTTCTAACCAAAGGAAGAAGCTCAAGCGGGATAGTTTGGATTTCTATTGGGATGAGCCATACTTGTTCAAGATTTGCACGGATGGTGTGATCCGAAGGTGTGTCCCGGAGGAAGAGCAATTGAGTATCTTGGAGGCTTGTCATTCCTCTCCCTATGGTGGCTATCATGGCGGGGCGAGGACGGCTTCCAAAGTTCTTAGTTGTGGGTTTTATTGGCCAACTTTGTACAAAGATGCAAGCTAACTAGTAAAGAGGTGTGCTGAATGTCAAAGAGCGGGTGGAATTTTGAAGAAAGATGAGATGCCTCTCAATACCATTCTTGAGGTTGATATTTTTGTTGTATGGGGCATTGATTTTATGGGCCCATTTGTTAGCTCGTATGGGAACACATACATTCTTGTAGCGGTGGACTATATTTCAAAGTGGGTTGAAGCTGTGGCTTTCCCCAACAATGAGGCCCGGAGTATTGTTGCATTTCTTAAGAAGAGAATTTTTACAAGTTTTGGTACTCCTCATGCAATCATAAGTGATGGGGGGTCTCATTTTTGCAATAGAGCTTTTGACACTTTGCTTGCAATGTATGGTGTCAATCAAAAAGTTTCTACTCCCTATCATCCTCAAGCAAGCGGTCAAGTTGAAGTCGCCAACAGGGAAATTAAAAGCATATTGTCAAAGACGGTCAATGCAAATAGGACCGATTAGTCAAAGAAGTTGGATGACGTTCTATAGGCTTATAGGACTGCTTACAAGACTCCGATTGGTATGTCTCTGTATCGGTTGGTGTTTGGGAAAGCTTGCCATCTACCGGTTGAATTAGAGCAAAAGGCCATGTGGGCTTTGAGGAAGCTAAATCTTGAATGGGATGTTGCAACAAATCTTCATGTGGAGCAGCTTAATGAACTTGATGAATTCCGATTCCATGCCTACTCTAGTTAGTCCTTGTACAAGGACAAGATGAAGTACCTTCATGATAAATATGTTCGTAGCAAGGAGTTCAAAGTGGGCGATTTGGTTCTCTTGTTCAACTCTCGGTTACGTCTGTTTCCAGGAAAGCTTAAGTCAAAATGGAGTGGACCTTTTGAAGTGGTGTGTGTGACCCCGTTTGGTGCACTTGATTTAAAGAACAAAAATGGAGAAGTTTTCAGAGTGAATTGGCATAGGGTCAAGCAATACTTGGGAAAAATTGATGACAGCCATGTGGTGACACTTCTTCACCTCAAATGATGTGATGGTAACCTGCGTCGTGCTGCGACGTTAAATCAGGCGCTTCTTGGGAGGCAACCCATGTGTTTTTCTTCTTGTTTTTCTTTGTTTTTCATTGTAGGATAGGATTTATTTTTGGACTGACTGGTTGTGAGATGTTACAGGTTTGTGTTGATGCAGTGCAAGACACAATGAAAAAATTGTCAAGTCTTTGAAGTTTTCAAAGCGGAACGCACTACATTGTGTGCGGCCGCAAAGAAATCAGCGCGGGGGCATAAAAATCAATGCGACCACACTGATGATGGATGAAATGAACAGATCTATGAAGTTTACCACCGCAGCCGCATTGCATTTTGTGCGGTCTGCGGTGGTCCACTGCGGCCGTAGTGCATTTAGTGCGAACCACAGTGGCAGCCTTGGTCTGTACCTCATGACTTTGAGTTGTGCGTACCACATTGCCATTTTGTGCGGTCCGCATTGGGTTGGTAAGCTGGGCCCCAGGTCCTTTTCTATAAATAGGACATGAGGCCCTACTTTTACACTTTTCGATCTCTTGACTCTCATAACTCATAAAATCACTGTTCATCTTTTCTCTTGCTCGTATTTAACTGCTTGGAATTGTTAATATTCAGTTCTTCTCACATCTGGTAACATTAACTTCTTTTTAATTGTTTTAATCTTGTTATTTTTCCTTTACTTTTTGTTTTTCGTGTATATTATTCTGTTCTTCCCGTATTTCTTTCAATTTGTTAGGTTAGGGTAGTTAATTTCTTTTTTAAGATAGGATTAGGCAGTTAAAAATGCTGGGCAACCACTTAGGGATCCTTATTAGGTATAAAATTGGACTTAAAGTCAAATTCCTTAGAACCCTAGGCTGGTGCTGCCTTTTGGTGCCCTGTGCGAACCGCGATGGAAATTGTACGATCTGCGGTACCCCTGTGCAATCCACAAAGGCATTCTATGCGGACCACATTGAAGACTTCCTGAAACTTGATCTTCAAAGACCGTGGCCGCATTGCATTTTGTGCGGTCCGCGGTGCCTCAATGCGGACAACATTGCCATTTTGTGCGGTCTGCAGAAGAATTGTTCAGAGAGTGGGTAGTCAAAACCCCACCTCTATGAGGACCACATTGGCATTTTGTGCGGTCTGCACTGACCTCTGTGCGGCCGCACTACATTTTGTGCGGTTACACTACATTTTATGCGGTCCGCACTGGGTAATATCTGAAACTGTCTGCAACCTTTTCTTTTCTGCAACTCTGATCTTAATTACTTCTACTGATACTAACAAGCCTAATGGATGTTATTTGCAGACAATGGTGAAAAAAGAGGCAAATAAGCTGGTCGAGGTGAATCCTCTCGGGGAGGGAAACAAAAAATGATAAGACTGACTCCTCAAGCCCGACAAAACACTGAAAACATAAGGAAGATCATTAAAGCTGCTGATAGGGCCATTGACCAGTCTGGGAGTGAATACGAGCCCTCCCAGGATATATCTTCAGACTCAATCCCAGAGTACATCCCTGACTGGCCGGAGAGAAACAGACTAAAAGACACTCCTCCATCTTCCCCGCTGCCCAAACGTCAGTAAATGTATCTTTTGGGTCGTCTGAGGGCTCAGCTGAAGGTAGTGGGGATGAATACTCCACCTCTCCCACAACTTCAATATCCGGAGAGGGTACAATAGGAGAAGAAAAGGTAGTAGGAGAAGGGGGTGATCCCCAGGTTGGCGGGGTAGAACGAACTAGAAATTCGGAGGTGTGGCAAGACCGCTTTGTAAGTGAGGTGGCCTACCATAAATTCAGAGAATCATGGCCTATGAGGAAATTAATTCCGGAGAGAAGTTTTGTATATAGAGACCTTTTGCCTCACAACCCCAATGTGAGAAGGCAATTTAGAGAGAGAGTGGGCTGGGAGTATTTCTTAAACAACTGTGAGGATGCAAACGAGCACCTGGTCAATGAATTCTACACCAATGTTGCCCACATCAAGAAGGGCACCAAAGTGACCAAGGTGCGCAATTTGAAAGTGTTGTTCAATGGGAAAACCATAAATTACTACTTGGGCTTTGATGAGGAGGATGAGTCACTGTATTTGGCGAAGATGGAATTAGGTGAGGAGGTCCGTCCCTGGTTGGCACAGTATCTGGCAATCCCAGGTACCACCCCCGATTGGTTGAATGCGAGCGTAAAGATTTTGAGAAGAAGTTTGAACTTCAAGGCCAAGGGGTGGGAAACATTTGTATGCAACATATTGGACCCCACTACTCATGACAACTCCCTCCCTCTTCACCGGGCAATTTTGGTGGCATCGATCATGGCGGGGTATCCGATTAATGTCGGGAAGGTAATGTCTTAGGTAATTATGCAGGTAGTCGGTGAGGGTGACAAAAACTACCCCTTCACCATCTTCTTGACCATGTACTTCAGGGACATCAAAGTTGAAAAGCGGCCATTTGATTTCAAAGTAAAAGCAAAGGCCCCATTCTCATGGTACAACATACAGGGGGATGACAACCCAAAAAGCAAGAACTTCAAGGGTACAACTACTGCTCCACCTGTACAGTCTGAAGAACCAGTTGTGCTATTGGCTTCTACTCAGCCTACCTCCACCTCAGCGGACATTCCCCCTAGTCCATCCACTTTAGCAGATCCAGATATACCCTCTTCCTGAGCCTACCCAGTGACTGCATACCGACTGAGCCAGGCCCTTCTCAGCATCAATAATTGGATGTAGACAGCTTCCTCTAAGTTTTTTGTCCTCACTACTACAGTAGTAGCTCAGTCAGCACCCCCACCTCCACAGGTCCCACAGTCTATTTAGGACGCCCTCAAGGATATTCTGGACAACCAGAAGAAAATCCTTGACACTCAAAAAGTTCTTACGGATGTTGTGGAGTCTCATGGAAGATCTCTCAAGGAGCTTTCTAGGGAGGCCAAGAAAATGATAAAGACGCGGGCTTCCAAGGAGTCCGTAAAGGAGTTGAGGTTTGAGTTTAACAGGTTGAAGGCAATTCATCTGCCTTTGGATTTATTGTTACAAGACCCTGTGCCAGCAGCTCACCCCCAGCCAGAGTAGTCCCAGAGGCCTCCCAAGAGGAAGAAGATGATTCCCCAAGCAGATGATGTAGTCATCCAGTTGACAGACCCACCAGAGACCTCCTCCAGTCAACCACAAGATGCAGCCCAGGAGCCTATCCAGGCCCAGTTTCTAGCAGTAGAGCAGCAGGCCATAGGGAACCAGTCTGGGTTTCCCGAGCATATTGAGGACCTAGGGACCACTCAGGAGCCCATGCAGACAGACGGACCATAGGGAGTCTCTATATCTTTTTCCCTTTTATTTTTGGTGCTTATTTGATTTAGTTGGCATTGAGGATAATGCCAACTTTCATTTGAGGGGGTAGGGCCTACATTGATTTGTAGGATGATTGTATATATTTGATAGTTTTTATGCTTTCGTTATTTTTCATCTTTGGTTTGTATATAATTTTAACATTTCGTTACATTTCTCGTACTTTTATTTTACTTTGGGTCTATATATAAAGTTTATGTTACATTGTATATATTTATCCTCTCTATTGTATATTCGATTAAATCCCTTCTTGTAAATATTCATTTTACTTTCCACATTTCTCTTTTCCATAGCTTCTTATTTATGCTCGTAGCTTCTTGTTTTGAACATTTGCAATAAGCTTTTGGTTTTCTTAATGTCACGGTTCTTTCCAAAGATGGAGTTTGTGTGAACCGGGTGGCTTTTCCCAATGATGGATGGTGTGACAACCTTCTTAAGGGTTTGAGTCTGTTTCTCTTTTTGCTTTTAGTAGTTAGCGGTAAGGGTACCTCAAGCAGAGCTTCACTTGGGCCTAGCACATTTGCCTTGATCTCATGGTCAAAAACAAACTGTTGTGTTTAGGATGGTGAAAGTCGTGACCTTGAGACTCTTATATTGACCGATAATCATCAAGTGGTTTTTCGGGACCATTGTATGTTGAAATCTTATCTAAGGTCGTTGTGGCCCCCCGACTCTGTGTCTTTAGCGATCCCATAGCTTGTGTGGTAAGTAATTGCATTTCAAGTCCAAGTCCCGAGCCATTGGTCTAGAACTTGCCCTGAATGTTTGTTGAGGCGAAATCCTAAGTGAATTTTGACTTGAGACATGATTATAGACTTTCCTTGATCCAAATGATAGCTTGAACACTTTCATAGCCTACCAATGATAAAATCCCTAGTCAACCATTTTGAGCCTTAGACCCTTTTCCTTCAAGAACCATGATACAAACTTTTACCCGTTGTAAAAAATACCCACTCTTGGCACCCAAACTTTCCTTAGCACATGGAAAAAATATAAGTTTTGGGGGAGAGACGAGAATGACAACAAAGTGGTAAAAAGGTACAAAATGAAGAAAAGGAAAGGCAATGAAAAATAAAGAAAAGCAAAAAGACAAAAAGAATGCTCAATGTAGAATTGAATAAAAAGGGATTTAAGAAAAGCAAAGAATAAAAGGTGTGGAAAGTTGAGAAAGGAGATAAGATTTGAAATGAACAAGAAAGCGTGACAGTGTGTCTCTCTAATCCCTTGGAAAGAAGTGAAATGACTCAAAGAGTCAAGTGAATGTGTGCCAAATAAAACAAAAGAAGTGCTTAAGAGAAGATGGAACCTACTTAGACCAAACATTTCCTACCCTAAACCTAAAGCCTTCACTATGTCCCCACAAAAGCCCTATATGATCTTGAGTTGAATGAAGCTTACATTAGTGGTGACTCACATAAGGGGCAAACATGTGGTACTTAGAGCCGAGTTGTGACTTTTTCTTGAGAGAGATGAGTGAATTTCCATTAACCTCGTTCTGTGTGCCACTATCTTTAAGGTGAGGTTTGCTTAGGGAGAATTGAGGATGTGTGAGTTTGGGTTCCACAATGCCCAAAGTAATAGAAAGAGTTTCTTTGATGTGTTGAGTCAACTCTTGATGCTCTTGTGTCGCACTTAATCCATGGTGTTAAAAGGGTAAATGTTGTTAATGATTCATTTTTATTGAGGGCAATTGTTAGTCCCAATTGATGCTAGATGAGGTCACTTTAGGACAACTGAATTTTCTTGGATTTTCTCTTAAAGGGTGGGTTTTATTTTGTTCGCTTGAGGACAAGCAAAAGCTTAAGTTTGGGGGAGTTGATAACTATAGATTTTGATACATTTTATACTCCTTCTTGCTTAAGTTTTGATTAGAAATGTGTAAAAAATAGTCCCAAAGGCTCACAAGTTGTGCTTGATTGCAGGTTTGATCAACAAGGTGACAAGATGTCAAAGATCAGCTCAAAGAGGAGTGAAACTTGCACAAGTATCAAGACAAGATAAAGCTCAGACAAAACAAGGTCAGTGCAGCCGCACACCATTATGTGCGATCCGCACAAGTGAGCTTCAGAGAGTATGCAACTCAGGCAAGATAGGCAATGCGGTTGCATGGGATTTACTGCGGTCCGCATTAGAGTCACTGCGGCCGCACTCGATTTAGTGCGGTCCGCAGAGCCAAGAATCAGTGAAGTGCCAGTTTGGAGTTTGAAGCCCAATGCAGTCCGCGTTCCATTTCATGCGGACCGCAGTAGAAGCCACCGCGGCTGCACTCGATTCTGTGCGGTCCGCATTGCCCGAGTTCAGAGAGCTAGATTTTAAGTCAAGAGCCTTAGTGTGGCCGCACGTGATTTGTATGGTCCGCACTAGCCCCGTAGGGGTATTTTTGTCCAGATTTTTCTACTTAGTATAAATAACTTCTTTTCCCATTTTTAGGTCATCAGATAGTTTTTGTACTGAGTTGCGCGCATGACTTCCGTTTCTTTAGCTATTTTGGGCAATTTTAGCTTCATTTCAACATTGAATCTTCTAGTTTATTTTAGAAATTAATTAATATGAGTTTTTCTTTATCTATTTCTTTGTTTTCTTCTTCAATTATGAGTAGCTAGACCTATAAGCTAGGGTTGTGGCTCAACCCTAGTGTGGGTAATTGATGGATCTTGTGTTTTGATGCTTGATTGTCTATGGGTGTTTGATATTCGGACTAATTTCATGTTTAATTGCTGAGTTAGTGGTTGCAAACACTAGTTTGTGTTTAGTTGACTTTGGCTCTTCTTGAGAAAGAGAGCCTAAGTCTCTAAAATTGGTCCAACAAGGAATTGAGGCGTACTCAAGAGATTTTTGAACTGCTTCGACCTCTCTCGCTACTCAATTGTAGTGTAGGGTTTGCCACGATCAATTTTGAAGAGGTAATCCAAGGGAACTTCATTGAGGTAAGATTTTTGAACATAAACCCCGTTCCTGTGGTGTTATTTCATTGATTAGGCTTGAAATTTATGGAAATTTGTGGGTAATTATTGAAGAAACTAGGGCTTGAGATTGGAGACATTTGATTAAGGGTTTGAGAGGTCATTTATGGTTGGATTTTGGTACTTTTGATATGAATGAACTCGTGGAGTGATAAGGATTCCATTGATATAAATTTTGTCAGATTCCGAGACGTGGGCCCGAGAGTTGGGTTTAGTAAATTTCGGGATTTTGTTGTAAGTTGATTATTTTCAAGTGGACGTTGTTCCCTTAGCATGTTTTGATGCTTATATACTGATTTTGGTTAGATTTGGAGCATCCGGAGGCCGATTAGAGAGGCAAGGGTATCGCGGGCTAGAGTTTAGACCGGATAAAGGTAAGTAATGATTGTAAATTCTGTCCTGAGGGTATGGAACCTCGGATTTCACATCGTTGTGCTACTTTAAGGTGACACACATGCTAGATGACGAGCGTGAGATCGTGCACCATTGGGGATTGTGACTTAGTCCGTCCCGTATGATTGTTTAACGGCGTATTTGGTTGAAAACTATTTGCTATCATCATGTTTTGGGTTGAATGCCATATTTAGGCCTCGCGCCAACTGTTTGGACCCTTAGGAGATTTTTACTGCTATTCCTCATTGTTTTGACTTCATATTTGTACTTAGTCATACTATATTATACTGTTTTCACAACTCAGCCACCTTTACTCGTTTT
This sequence comes from Nicotiana sylvestris, assembly GCF_000393655.2. Lineage (NCBI taxonomy): Eukaryota > Viridiplantae > Streptophyta > Magnoliopsida > Solanales > Solanaceae > Nicotiana > Nicotiana sylvestris. The sequence continues at coordinate 65,417,734 of NC_091058.1, forward strand.
GATATTTTAAATGATATTCTGGGAGGAGCATCATATTTTACTGTTGCCCGAGTGGCTTGTGAGATTCTGACTAAGTGAGGCCGAGGGCCTATATTATGAGGATACCATGGGATCGGGCTGCACGTCGTAGCAGTATTATATTGATTCATGATTATGAGGCCGAAGGCTTAATTTGTTATGCCACGAGGTGGCTTGATATGAGGTCGTGAGCCTGTTTGATTATGCCAAGAGATGGCTTGTTATTGCGCTTGGGCCGTAAGGGCCCCCTCCCGGAGTGTGTATACCCCCAGTGAGTGCGGGTACCCAGTGTGAGATGTGATATAGCCTGAGGGGCTAATGTTGTTCTATATTATTGCCTGAGGGGCTGATACAAGTGATCGTGAGATAGCCCGAGGGGCTAGTTCTTTTGGTATTTTACCCGAGGGGCTGATTTATGTTTTCTATCTTTTCTCCCTATTTTCATTCACTCGTTGAACTTCTAAAAGATGTTTTAAAAAGGTTTTACTGAACTAAGGTGTTTCTACGAGCTTTTACCGTCTTATTCCATTACTCTGATTTTATACTACCTCGTTGTAGCATTTTCCTGTGTTTTACGTGTTTTCTTATCCCTCAGCTACCTTTACTTATATTACTTACTGAGTTGGCGTACTCACATTACTCCCTGCACCCTGTGTGCAGATCCAGGATTCTCGGGTCATGCTAGCGAGGGTTGGTTTCTTCCAGCATGCTATTCGGAGTTCACTAGGTAGTTGCTCGGCGTTTGCAGCCCAGTGCTTCTCCCTCCTATCTTTACTTTCCTTTGTATTATCTCTTTAATAGATTGTGTAGTCCTTTTTCATACTCTTATACGGATGTTTAGATGCTTATGACTGGAGACACCCTGATGTCGGGCTGTGTTGTTTCCCCAATTATTCTATTTCACTCCTTATTTTGGGATTTATAGTTATTAATGACTTAAATTGAATTATTATAACTGTTTAATTGATATTGGGGGTTTGTGTCGATTGGCGTTATTTCACGATAGGTGTCATCATGATCGGGTCTGGTTTAGGGTCGTGACAAGTTGGTATCAGAGCCTAAGTTACATAGGTCTCACAAGTCTTGAGCAGGTTTAGTAGAGTCTCGCGGATCGGTACAGAGACGTTTGTATTTATCCTCGATAGGCTGCAGAACCTTTAGGAAAAACTTCATATTCATGGAATTCTTGTCGTGCGAATCTGTTGATCCGAGTACTAAACTTTTGTTATTTTATTCTCTCACAGATGGTGAGGACACGTGCTACTGGTCAGGATAGACGACCACCGGTACCACTAGTTGGGGCCACTAGAGGCTAAGGACGTGTTCGAGGCTATAGCAGGGACATGGGTATAGCCCACACAGCTGCTAGGGCAACACCCGCAGATCCACCAGCCACCCCAGTTCATGATCAAGTCCCAGTTGTGGATGCTCCACTAGAACCTGCTCAGGCACCAGTTGTGCCTATGGTGATTCCAGTTCTTCAGGAAGCCTTGGCTTAGATTCTATCAGTATGCACTGGCCTAGCTCAGGCGGTCTTAGTTACTACAGCCGCAACTACTTCTCAGGCTGGGGGAGGCACTCACACTCCCGCCGCTCACACACTTGAACAGGTCGTGCAGGGACTTCAGACACCTGTGGCACCTCCAGCCCAGCCGATTGCAGTTGTTCAGGACTATATAGCTCCTGCTATGCCAGAGGATGAGCAATGCAGGTTGGAGAGGTTTGGTAGACTTCAGCCTCCGACTTTCAGTGGTGTATAGTGCGAGGATACCCAGGGTTTCTTGGATAAGTGTTAGAGGATTCTTCGTACAACGGGTATTCTGGAAACCAGCAGGGTCGCATTAACTACTTTTTAGTTTTCTAGAGCTGCCTTCACTTGGTGGGAGGCTTATAAGAGGCGTAGGCCTGTTGGTACAGCACCTCTTACCTGTTAGTAGTTCTCCGTTCTCCTTTTGGAGAAGTATGTGCCACAGTCTCGCAGAGAGGAGTTGTGCAGGCAGTTTGAGTAGTTGCGTTAGGGAGATATGACTATGACGCAATATGAGATGAGGTTCTCAGAGTTAGCTCGTCATGTTGTTTGGTTGGTTCCTACGAAGAGAGAGAGGATTAGGAGGTTCGTTGATGGCCTCACGTATCAACTTCGGATTCTCATGACTAGGGAGAGGGTGTATGGTGCTACTTTTGAGGAGGTTGTTGACATTGCTCGTGAGATTGAGTTAGTTCGTCGCCAGGAGGGGGATGAGAGGGAGGCCAAGAGGCCTCGGGGATCTGATAGTTATGGTGGTGCTCCTTTGAAGGGTCAGTTTCAACACGGTAGAAGCCATCCATTCAGGCATGCTCAGTCAGCTCGCCTAGGTTATCGTGGGGCGTCATCGGGTCATGGTTCTCACAGTTCTCATCAGGGCCAGTCATCGCCCAGTGCCCTTCAAGCCCATAGTTCGTCTTGTGCTTCATCAGTTCAGGGCTCTTCTATGCCAGGTACATCTGCTAGTCATTCCGGTGCTAGAGGTTCCCTTCAGTCCCCGTCTCTAGCACCAAGGAGTTGGTATGAGTGTGGAGAGTTGGGTCATATGTGGAGACAGTGTCCTCGTCGTCTTTGAGGTTCATCCTAGCAGAGGAGTCAGTCATCAGCTTCAGCGCTAGTTACTTCACTGCCACCCACCCACCCAGCTAAGGGTGGAGGTCAGTTAGCTAGGGGCCTCCCTAGAGGGGGAGACCGATCAGGTGGTGGTTAGGCCCGTTTCTATGCACTCCTAACTAGACCCGATGCTATTGCTTCAGATGCTGTGTTTACATGTATTTTATCTGTCTGCCACAAAGATGCCTCTGTATTGGTTGATCCCGGTTCCACTTTTTCATACGAGTCATCATATTTTGCCCATTTCTCCCATATCTGCTTCTTATTTCCTTGCTCAACTGTATTATGTGTTATCAGGTTGGTTGGCTCGGGTTCAGAAAGGTTTTGGTAAGGTTTGAGACACTTAGTCTCTATTGAGTAAGCTTAAGTTGGAAAAGTCAACCGGATGTTGACTTATGTGAAAAAGGGTTCGGATATGAATTTCGAGGGTTCAGATAGCTTTGGGAGGTGATTTGGGGCCTAGGAGCGTGATCGGAGTGTGTTTTGAAGGTCCGGAGTAGATTTAGGCTTGAATTGGCGAAATTGAAATTTTGGCATTTTCTGGTTGATAGGTAAAATTTTTATATAGGGATCAGAATGGAATTCCGGGAGTTACAGTAGGTCCGTTGTGTCAATTGGGATGTGTGTACAAAATTTTAGGTCATTCAGACATAGTTTGATAGACTTTTAGATCAAAAGTGGAATTTAGAAAATTTTTGGACATAAATGTCACGCCCTGAACCTGGGGAGGCATGGCTGGAACCCGGAGCTGTAGTGGCCCGAGCGAACCACTCTATAACTCACTCATTCCTTTTGTAACTATCATGGGCCAATATGGCCACAACTCGTAATGTACAATTGTAAGTCAAAAAAATATTGTATCACTAAATCACTTTTGCTTAAAACGTGAATACATATGGGCCGTCAAGGCCTCTGACATACTGTACAATCTAAATCTCTGTGTCTACAAAGCCTCTAAAATTATTTGACATAAAATGGGACAGGGTACCGGCCTACCCATAAGTCTGTAGTAAAACTCTGATATGTTGACTCATAGACTCAGCTGCACTCCGAATGAGGTGGAGTCTCACTGATCCTTCACTGAATGCTAACCTCATTTACTATGAGGTCTCGTCAAACTGATTATCTATATCTGCAGGCATGAATGAAACATCCCTAACAAAAGGACGTCAGTACAAATAATGTACCGAGTATGTAAGGCGTAATTGGAACATAACAGTAAGTCAACATTAATTAAAGACATGGAAGAAACATGGAGTAAAGGACTCAACCTGTAAGTATGGATAGCTATATAAATCATGAAATACTTATAATGTCATGCATATGCGTATGAATGTCATGTAGTGCATAGGTATTGTGTTTATAACATCATCAAGCCTCTAAGGGCATCCCATCATATCATCTCGATGTGGGCAAATCATCAATGTATACCAGTTGATCAGGTGGTGGTGCGTATATATTGCCATAACCTTTCTCATATCCCATATACATATATATATATATACACATATATATATATACGCGTATAATGTCATAACATCATCACGCCTCTGAGGGCATCCCATCATATCATCTCGGCCACTGTGGGCAAATCATCAACGTATACCAACTGATCAGGTGGTGATGCGTATATAATGCCGTAACGTTTTCCCATATTCCATATACATATATACATACTATTTCTCACTGTTTGGACCCTTAGGAGATTTTTAATACTATTCCTCACTGTTTTGACTTTGTATTTGTACTCAGTCATGCTATATTCTACTGTTTTCACAATTCAGCCACCTTTACTTGTTTTGATATTTTAAATGATATTCTAGATTAAGCATCATGTTTTACTATTTCCCAAGTGGCTTGTGAGATTCTGAATAAGTGAGGCCGAGGGCCAGTGATGTGAGGATACCATGGGATCAGGCTACGCGTCGCAACAGCATTATACTGATTCATGATTATGAGGCCGAAGGCCTGATTTGTTATGCCACGAGGTGGCTTGATATGAGGCCGAGAGCCTGTTTTATTATGCCACGAGATGGCTTGTTATTGCGCTTGGGCCGTAAGGGGGCCCTCCCGAAGTCTGTACACCCCCAGTGAGCATGAGTACCCAGTGTGAGATGTGATATAGCCCGAGGGGCTGATGTTGTTCCATGTTATTACCCGAGGGGCTGATACGAGTGATCGTGAGATAGCCAAAGGGCTAGTTCTTTTGGTATTTTGCCCGAGGGGCTGATTTATGTTTTCTATCTTTTCTCCCCGTTTTCATTCACTCGTTGAACTTCTAAAAGATGTTTTAAAAAGGTTTTACTGAACTAAGGTGTTTCTACGAGCTTTTACCATCTTATTGCATTACTCTGATTTTATACTACCTCATTGTAGCATTTTGCTGTGTTTTACGTGTTCTCTTATCACTCAACTGCCTTTACTTTTATTACTTACTGATTTGGCATACTCACATTACTCCCTGTACCCTGTGTGCAGATCCATGAGTCTCGGGTCACGCTAGCGAGGGCTGATTTCTTCCAGCAGGCTATTCGGAGTTCACTAGGTAGCTGCTCGGCGTTCGCAGCCCAGTGCTTCTCCCTCATATCTTTACTTTCCTTTGTATTAGCTCTGTAATAGACTGTGTAGTCCTTTTTAATACTCTTAGATGGATGTTTATATACTCATTACTGGTGACACCCTGATGTCGGGCTGTGGTGTTTCCACAATTGTTCTATTTCATTCTTTATTTTGGGATTTATAGTTATTAATGACTTAAATTGAATTATTATAACTGTTTAATTGATATTGGGGGTTTGTGTCGGCTGGACTTGTTTAACGATAGGCGCCATCACGACCGGGTTCGGTTTAGGATCGTGACAGGCAGGGGAATTAACAATATCAACAATAACATCCCGGCAAGGGAATCAGCTATAACCAATCTCGTTTTCAACAATTACTTTACAAAATGAAACTTAACTTGAGTCAATACTCAACAATAGTCCACTACCAAGAAAATTTCGTAATCTTTGTTCAACATTAATAATCATCAATTTGAGCATGATCGATACATAATAGAGTCACAAGAATTATGATAAAAGACCCATATGCATGCTTAACACCAACGTATAGATACTCGTCACCACACCTATACATCGTACTCGATACTAACACATAGCAAATAGACCGCAACTCCTATTCCCTCAAACTAAGGTTAGACCAAATACTTACCTCGATTTCACAGATAAGATTAAGCCTCAATTACCGCTTTACCTCTCAGTTCCACTTCGAATTTGCTTGTATCTAGTCATAATTTACTTAACAATGTTAATAAATGCTAAATAAACCAATTCAAATGCATGAAAATAGATTTCTCATTATTTTTCCCAAAAAGTCAAAAATCGACCCCAGGCCCGCTTGGTCAAAACCCAAAGTTCGAACCAAAACCCGATCACCCATTCACTCACGAACTCAAATATGCAATTAGTTTTGAAATTCGACCCCGAATTGAGGTCCAAATCATTAAAATTTAAAAATTCTAATTTCTACCCAAAAACACCCAATTTCCCATAAAAACCCCTAGATTTTGAAGTGAAATCATGTAAAAAGATGTTATAGCTTGAAGAGAATAAGTTAGAAATCATTTACCTATGATTTGGGGAAGAACTCTCTTTAAGAAAATTGCCTATGAGAGTTTAGGGTTTGAAAAAGTTGTAAAATAAAGAAGAATCCCGTCTAAAATCCCATTTAACAGGTGCAGTTATTGCATTTGCAATCAGGGGTTCGCAATTGCGAGCCTTGGGAATTTCTGCTACTTTCGCATTTGCGAAGAAATCGTCGCATTTGCGACTGCTGGAAACTTAGTGAGGACTTGGCATTTGCGAAGAAGTGCTCGCAAATGCGAACAAGGCTGGCCAGGGCATACATCGCAATTGCGATCATCCCCATCGCAATTACCAAGCCTGGGAGGCTCGCAATTGCATAGCCTAATCTTTTAATTGCGAGATCAAAGCCCGCAACAAATACCAGATGAAAAATCTGAAATTTCCTAAGTCCAATTCACTCCGTGGCCTATCCAAAACTCACTCGAGCTCCCGGGGCTCCAAACCAAACATGCATGCAAGTCTAAAAACATCACACGGACTTGCTCGTGCGATCAAATCATCAAAACAACACTCAACAACTATGAATTTAACCTCAAATTCATGAAATTCCTTAAGAAAATTGAAATTTCCATTTTCTCAACTAAATGTCCGATTTATACCAAATCAATTCCGATTCTTACCCAATTTTACAGATTCCACTTAATTATTATTTTAAACCTGTACCGGGCTCCTGAACCAAAATACGGGCCCGATACCATCAAGAAAACGCATCATTTCATTTCTAAACGTCTTTATATTTTCCAGCAAACAATTTTCTTTAAAAATACTTTTCTCATGCTAGGGACCTCAGAATTTGATTTCGGGCATATGCCCAAGTCCCATATTTTACTACGGACCCTACGGGACCATCAAATCACGGGTTCGAATCTGTTTACCAATAATGTTGACCAAAATCAACTTTAATCAATTTTGAAGGCCAAATCAATTATTTTTCTTAAATTTCACATAAAAGCTTTCCGGAAACGCGTCGAGACTGCGCACACAAATCGAGGTAAGACAAAAGGAGGTTTTTAAGGCCTCGAAATATAGTTTTTACTTCTAAAAAAAGAGATGACCTTTCGGGTCATCACAACTATATTGTAGAGAAATCCTATTACTGGAGAATTGGGCACACCAGATAAAGTTTGCGAGATCCAACATACACGTAAGGATGATAGAGGCGAACTGGTGTGGTTGGATTCACAGTCCCAACAAATTCATGTAATTATCTAAAAATACTTATAAAGTTCTATGTTTCTTTAATTTCATTTAATATGTTTTATTATATTTTGATTTAAATGATTATGCATAAATGTATGGTCAACTTCAGGAAGTTATCGCTCAGCAACAATATGAGGAGATCGAGCATCCCATGACTAGAGATGAGATTTTATCCTCCATTGTTGGTGAGAGAACATGCTATGTTCGTGGAAAAGAACACAAAAAGAAGCCTCATAAAAAGAGTAACATTCAACAGGCAAACATAGAGGCCAGCGTGTCTTCTACTATTGATATTGTGTATCAAGAGATGCAAGCCGAGATGGATAGGAAGTTGCAAGAAACATGAACAAATGGTTGCTGAGTTGCAATGAAATATGGAAATTGAGTTGGAAAGGAAGTTGGCAGAGGAGCGTCAACACGCAAATGAGGAGCGTCAACACGCAAATGCAGAAGCAGACAAGGGGATCTCTCTACAAGTGGAGAAGAAGAAGCAGGAACAATTTGCTAGTTTCTTGACCAGAATGTTGTTGTAAAAATAATGGATGATTATGGAGAATAAAAGGTTTAGCTTGAGGCGTGTCAAGGACATTGTCCTTAAGGATATTTCGCCACACCGTGATAAATAATATTAGGCGTATCCCCCCAGGATTTGACAAGCTCTTCTAGTATAACTAGGAGCAGAAACAACAAAGTTTTACGAGAAGAAAACCCAGCACAAAGAAAAGGGAAGAAAAGATTTTTAGCCTTTTTCACTCTACTACATGAACACAAGTTGATAGGTTTATATATAAACCAAAGACATAAATCTGAAGGTTGAGAATCATTAATAATTCAATGCCATGAATTCAATAAGAAAACTGATGCCTGAGAATTTGAAAACGTAAGGCAAAGAATTAAATACCATGAATTCAATAAGAAAACTGATGCCTAAGAATTTGAAAACGTATCACTGTGAATGGGAAAAGAATTAAAGAAATTAGGAAACTGTTATAATTACTCTTTTCAAAAGTTGAAGGAAATCACTATCACACTTAATATTAGCAAATAAACAAACCTTTTGGTTAATTTCAAGATTACAAAAAATGGTAACTGATTTCAATACCCATTCAATGTTCATAAGCATTGAGATATTAAAATATTAAAATATTCATTCTTTTGAGATATTAAAAATATTATTTTTTTAGCAATCCCCCACATAGCTCAAAAGAATATCATAATGAAATAAAAAATATTTTGGGTTTTCACAAATAAGAATAACGCGTCGCATCTGGTGTCTCTTGGACTATGAACCAGACCTAGATAAAATAAGATTAAACTTACAGAACAATTGGTAAAGTTCAAAACTTCTATGAACCAAGAATTCTTTTGTAAGTTTAGTGTCATATCTATCATATTATACCCCCACACACTTTGTTGTTTATCACGGTTTTGCGCTAATAGGCCATGCGCGTGCCTGGTTTTCATAGTGCTCTAGAAACTTTTTGCCATAAATTTCATAGGAGCGGCCCCACTCCATACTTATATATGTCCATCCATCAAGTGAATTTTGCAGCGCAATATACCACCTAAAATTAGGTTATGAATTAGATTAAGAGTTTAATAACTCAACCTCACATCCCTTGTAGTCTTGCACTATATATACACACACCATAGGAAGGGATATAATTTAATAGTGCATATTTGATCAACTAGTGACTTGTTATTACCCATATGAACCTACTTCATGGGATCTCCAATCACATAGGTTGGGTTACCATCATAGTTGATATAACTCAAATTGGCAAAAGTCTCATTCCCCTTGATGTTTCAGATATTAATTTTCTCCCCAAAGGTTTAGTTAGAGGATCGACCAAATTCACTTCTGACTTCACATAATCTATGGAAATAATTTCATCTCTCAGCAGCTGTTTTATCACATTATGTCTCAATCGGATATGTCTATTCTTCCCATTAAAGGATTTATTTTTAGCAATGACTATTGCAGCTTGGCAATCACAATGCATCGACACAGAAGGTGTCGGTTTTATTCCTAGTGGAATACTTGCCAAAAGGTTCTTTAACTACTCAGCCTCATTGCCAGCTAATTCTAATACCACAAACTTAGATTACATGGTAGATCTAGCTATTGTTATTATTTGTTTAGCTGATTTCCATGCCACAACACTCTCACCGAGGGTGAACACATAACCACTAGTGGATTTTATCTCATCTGAATCAGAGATCCAGTTAGCATCACTGTATCCTTCTAGTATAGTGGAAAATCCACTATATTTAATACCATAGTTCATGGTACCTCTCAAATATTTCATTACTCTTACTAATGCATTCCAATGATCATGACTCGGGTTTTGAGTATATCTACTCATTTATACACAGCATATGCAATATCAGGTCTAGTAAAATTCATCAAATGCATTAGGCTACCAATAATTTGAGCATATTTATTTTGATCTACAACATCTTCCTTATTCTTTTTTAACTGACTACTGGCATCATAAGGAGTACTTATAGGTACCACATCAAAATTATCAATTTTTTTAAGAATTCTTCCAATATAATGTTCTTGAGTCAACTTCAAACTGCTACCATCTCTTATAATTTTCATGCCTAAAATAACACTAGCTTCTCCCATGTCTTTCATCTCAAAATTAGAAGACAAGAAAAATTTGGTTTTACGTACCAAATCAAGGCTAGAACTAAAAATAAGCATGTCATCCACATAAAGGAAAATAATAACAGATGTACCATCTACACATTTTGTATAAACACATTTATCTACTTCAATTGATGAAAAACCATCATTAATCAATACTTGATCAAATTTTGCATGCCACTATTTAGGTGCTTGCTTTAGACCATACAAAGATTTGAGCAATTTACATATTTTGTTTTCTTGGCCAAACACTATACAACCCTCAGGTTGCTCCATGTAAATTTCTCTTCCAAATCACCATTTAAAAATGCAGTTTTAACATCCATTTGGTGAATATAAAGTTTATAAATAGAAGCCAAGGCAAGTAAAACACGAATCGAGGAAATTCTAGTTACAGGAGCATAAGTATCAAAATAATCAACATTTTGCTTTTGGGTAAAACCTTTTGTAACAAGTCTAGATTTGTATTTATCAATGGAACCTTCCGGATTGAGTTTCTTCTTAAAATTCCATTTACAACCAATAGGTTTATCCCCCGGAGGTAAATCAACTAAAATTCATGTTTTATTTTGTAAAATTTAATTTAATTCTACATCAATAGCTTCTTTCCAAAATGAGGCATCAGATGAAGAAATAGCTTCAGAATATGTTAAAGGATCATTTTCCACAAGATAAGTATAAAAATCATTACCAAAAAAATTTTCTTTCCTTGGTCTTTTGCTTCTTCTTAAATCCTCACTTTCAAAATCATTTTGAATAATTGAAACATGTGAAATATTATCACTTGGAATAATATGAGCATCAGAAATTTTCTCAAATTTTAAAGGAAAAATATTTTCAAAAAATTCAACATTTTTTGTTTCAACAATAGTATTGTTTTCAAGTACATCACTTTTGACTACTAAAAATCTATATGATGCACTGCTTTCAGCATACCCAGTAAACATACAATCAGATGTTTTAGATCCTATTTTTCTTTTCTTAAGATTGGGTAACATAACTTTAGCAAGGCACCCCCACACTTTCAAATATTTCTAATTAGGGTAACACCCTTTCCACAACTCACAAGGAGTTTTACCCGTTTTCTTATTGGGAATTCTATTTTGTAAATGACAAGTAGATAAAATAGCTTCACCCCAAAGATTATTCGGGGCACTAGAACTAACAAGCATGCTATTCATCTGTGACGACCCGGCAAGTCGTCTCATGAGTTTCCGCTCCATTTCCCCCATTTCTGTTTCTTTATGATTTGTTATCCGTGTTTTATGTGATCGAGTTGAGAAGTTTGTGTTCGGAGTGGATTTGGTAAGAAATGAGACACTTAGTCTCTTTTAAGAAGGTTTAAGTTAGAAAAGTCAACTAGATGTTGACTTATGAGTTAGAAGGCTCGGATGTGAGTTTTGATGGTTCAGTTAGCTTCGGGAGGTGATTTATGACTTAGGAGTGTGATCGGAATTGGTTTTGGAGGCCCGGTGTAGAATTAGGCTTGAATTAGCGAAGTTAGTATTTTGGCGATTTCCGATTGATAGGTGAGATTTTGACATAGAGGCCAGAATAGAATTTCGAGAGTTGCAGTAGCTTCGTTATTTTATTTGGGATGAGTGCAAAATTTCCGGTCATTCCGACGTGGTTTGGTTGGGTTTTTTATCTAAAGCGTATTTCAGAAGTTTTTGGAAAACTTAGGCTTAAATTCGATGAGTTTTGGGTAATTTGATGTTGTTTGAGGTGTTTTGATGATTGGAACAGGCTTGAATGAGGCTTTAGGATGTGTTGGTGACTTTGGTTGAGGTCCCGGAGGCCTCAGGTGAGTTTCGGGTGGTCAATCAGACCATTTTGGAGTTTGGGAAATTGCAGAAAATGCAGGTTCAGTGTTGCAGAGATTTATCTCTTCGCGTTCGCGAGAGGGTCATTACGTTCGTGAAGAAGGAATTGTGGAAGTCCAGGGTTAAGTTCGCGTTTGCGGAGGGTTGTCAGGTTGGGCATCGCGTTCGCGAGAGGGTACTCGCGATTGCGTAGTGTAATTTGAGATCAAGGCCTTTTTGTTTATTGCGTTCGCATAAGGGGTTCGCGTTCGCGAAGGTATATTAGGAAGAAGCATCGCGTTCGCAATGGGTGAGTTGTGTTTGCAAAGAGGAAAAGTTGGTCAACGCGAAGTTGTGCTTCGCGAACGAGAGAGGTTGACCGTGTTCGCGTAGAAGGAAAGTCACACCTGGGCAGAAAGTTTATAAGTCATTTTATCCGCAATTTTGAGCCATTTTTCCTCCATAGCTGAGTATTTTGAGAGCTTTTTGAAGGTGATTAAAGAGGGATTCAAGGAGAATTGATAGGAGGTAAGATTTTCGAACCTAAAACTCGAATCTATTGTGAAATTAACCTAGAAATTCTTGGAACTTAAGCTAAAAATGGAAGAACTAGGGCTTGGGATTTTGAACTTTTGAATTGGGATTTGAAGGACCATTTATGAGTTTCGAGAAGTGGGTCCGGGGCTCGGTTTTTGCTAATTTCGGGATTTTCGATATTTTTTGATTGTTTTCGCTTAGGTTTTGTTCCATTAGCATATTGTGATGTATTCGTTCTGATTTTGGATAGATTTGACGCGAGTGGAGGCCGATTCGAGGGGCAAGGGCATCACGAGCTAGAGTTGTAGCAGGTTCGAGGTGAGTAATGATTGTAAATGATCTCCTGAGGGTTTGAAACCCCGGATTGCACATCGTAGTGCTATATTGAGGTGAGACACACGCTGGATGATGAGCGTGGGGTCATTTACTACTGGGGATTGCAACTTGGTCCGTCCCAATCGATGATTTTACCACGTATTTGACTGAAACTTATTTGTTATCATCATGATTTGGGTTGATTGCCATATTTGGGCTTCGTGCCAACTATTTGAATCCTTCGTGGATATTTATCACTGTTTCCTCACTGTTTTTGACTTATTAATTGAACTCAGTCCTGTTGGTATCTACTATTTTACTAACTCAGCTACTTTCACTCAGATTTGAAACTTAAATGATATTTCTAAATGATGTTTTGGGCTGAGAACTACTATTTTACAAATGTCTGAGGGGCTTATGATGATTTTCGGACTGAGTGAGGCCGAGGGCCATATGTGAGGATATGCTAAGTGATATGAGGCTGAGGGCCTGAGATACTTTATATGCCACGAGGTGGCTTGAGTGATGTGAGGTCGAGTGCCGAGAGATGATGCCACAAGGTGGTTTGATATAGCGCGTGGGCCGTAAGGGGCCCCTCCAGAGTCTGCACACCCACAGTGAGCGCAGGTACGCATCATGATCTGAGAGTGAGCCCGAGGGTCTGATACTATACTAAGAGTGAGCCCGAGGGGCTGATACTGTTCTGAGCGATTGTTACTGTGCCCGAGAGGAGTATTTCTACTTGTTATTTACCTGCTAAATTACCTGTTTTACTTGGTTTAAAGGAATTTCATTTGACTTCTTCATGGATTTACTGCTTTAAATGATCTTACTGCTTGATATAGAATTGTTTTGTGTCTTTACGTGTTTTCTTGCTTTCAGCCATTATTTATTATTATTTCTCACTGAGTCGGAGTACTCACATTACTCCCTACACCGTGTGTGCAGATTCAGGCATCGTAGAGTCCGCTCCAGGGTGCTGATCCTTCCAGTCCAGGCAGTGTTTTCGGAGACTACGAGGTAGTTGTTGGCGTCCGCAACCCACGTGGCTCCCTTATCTTACTATTATCATGTTCTTGAACTTCTGTATCAGATTTTGTATCTAGTAGACTAGTATCCGGATTTATTAGTTGCTCATGACTTGTGACACCCCGGTTTGGGCTGTGTCGGGATGGTTTCTACCATTGTTATCGTTGTTTCCGCAAATTATGGTCATTATATCATGTTTTAGAACTATTTATAGTATTTAACTATTTAAAAGATGTGTTCTATTTTGGTTTGGCTGGCCTCGTCTTCACGAGAGGCGCCATCACGATCGGGTTCGGGGTTAGGGTCATGACAAGTTGGTATCAGAGCCTAGGTTACATAGGTCTCACGAGTCATGAGCGGGTTTAGTAGAGTCTCACGGATCGGTACGGAGACGTCTATATTTATCCTCGAGAGGCGGCAGAACCTTTTTAGGAAAACTTCATATTCTTGAAATTCTTGTTGTGCGACCTTGTTGATCCAAGAACTAAACTCCTATTATTCTATTCTCTCATAGATGGTGAGGACGCAAGCTACCGGACGAGGTGGACAACCACCAGTGCCACCCATTGAGGCCACCAGAGGCCGTGGACGCGATCGTGGTCGTGGCAGAGGCAGAGCAACGAGGGCAGCACCTATTGATCCACCAGCTGCCCCAGCTCCGGATCAGGCTCCAACAACACCAGTTCAGGCACCAGCTGTGCACATCGTGATCCCGGGTCTACAGGAGGCCTTGGCACAGATCTTGACAGTTTGCACTGGCTTGGCTCAGGCAATTTCAGCCACCACAACAGCAGCAACTACTTCACAGGCCGGGGGATGCAATCAGACCCCCACTGCTCGCACACCTGAGCAGGTAGTGCAGGGACTTCAAACGTTGGGGACACCTCCAGCGCAGCCAGTTACACCAGCTCAGGAGTTTGTTGTGCCAGTTATGCCGGATGATGAGTAGTGTTGTCTTGAGAGATTTGGTAGACTCTAGCCTCCGTCATTCAGTGGTGCTGAGGGTGAGGATGCCTAGGGTTTTCTCGACAAGTATCAGCGGATGCTCCGTACAGCAGGGATTCTTGATTTTAGTGGTGTGGCATTTACTACTTTTCAGATTTCTAGGGCCGCCTTCACTTGGTAGGAGGCGTATGAGAGGCGTAGGCCTGTGGGAGCAGCGCCCCTCACTTGGTAGGAGTTCTCCACTCTCTTCTTGGAGAAGTATGTACCGTATTTTCGTAGAGAGGAGTTGCATAGACAGTTTGAGTGGTTGCGACAAGGGGATATGACTGTGTCACAGTATGAGTCGAGGTTTTCTGAGTTGGCTCGTCATGTCGTCTGGATGGTTCCAACAGATCATGAGAGGATCAGGAGATTTGTTAATGGCCTTAACTATCATCTCTGTATTCTTATGACCCGAGAGAGGGTGTTGGGTGCTACGTTCGAGGAGATGGTTGATATCACTTGCATGATTAAGATGGTTCGCCATTAGGATCGAGAGGAGAGGGAGGCCAAGAGGCCTCGAGGATCGGGCAGTTACAGTGGTGCTCCTTCGAGGGGCCAGTTCTAACATGGTAGAGGTCATTTT
The DNA here is from genome assembly GCF_000393655.2 of Nicotiana sylvestris. Taxonomy (NCBI): domain Eukaryota; kingdom Viridiplantae; phylum Streptophyta; class Magnoliopsida; order Solanales; family Solanaceae; genus Nicotiana; species Nicotiana sylvestris. The sequence continues at coordinate 65,433,140 of NC_091058.1, forward strand.
TTCAGGCTTGCTCAGTCAGCCCACCCATGTTATCGTGGGGCATCTTCGGGTCATGGTTATCACGGTACTCAGCAGGGCCAGTCATCACTTAGTGCCCTTCTAGCTTAGAGCTCATTCCGTGCTCCGTCAGCTTAGGGTTCTTCTATGCCGAGTGCATCAGCTAGTCACTCCGATTCAAGGGGTTCCCTTCAGTCCCCTTCTCCAGCACTTGGGAGTTGTTTTGAGTGTGGAGAGTTTGGGCATGTGTGGAGGCAGTGTCCTCGTCGTGTTGCTAGTTCGTCCCAGCATAGGGGTCAGCCCTCGACTTCTGCTCCAGTTACTTCACCACCTGCCCAGCCAGCTAGGGGTGGAGGTCAGGCAGCCAGGGGTCGCCCTAGAGGGGGAGGTCTATCAGGGGGCGGTCAGGCCCGTTTCTATGCACTTCCAGGAAGGCCAGACACCATTGCTTCAGATGCTGTCATTACAGGTATTATTTCAGTATGCCACAGAGATGCATCTGTGTTATATGATCCCGGTTCCACCTTTTCTTATGTGTCATCATACTTTGCTCATTATTTTGGTATGCCTCGTGAGTGTTTTGCTTTACCTGTTCATATATCTACCTCGGTGGACGATACTGTTGTTGTAGACCGTGTGTATCAGTCATGTGTGGTGACTATTGGGGGTCTAGAGACCCGAGTGGATCTATTGCTATTAAGCATGGTGGATTTTGATGTCATTTTGGGCATGGATTGGTTATCTCCATGCCGTGCTATTCTAGACTGTCATGCTAAGATAGTCACTTTGGCGATGTTGGGTGTGCCACGGATCAAGTGGCATGGTGTGACTAATTATGTTCCTAGTAGAGTGATTTCTTCTTGAAGGCCTAGCGTATGGTTGGGAAGGGTTGCCTTTCATATCTAGCGTTTGTGAGGGATGTTGGAGCTGATACTCCTAGTATTGATTCTGTCCCAGTTGTGAGGGATTTTCCCGATGTGTTCTTGCAGACCTGCCAGGCATGCCACCGGACAGGGATATTGATTTTGGTATTGACTTGGTACCGGGTACTCAGCCCATTTCTATTCTGCCGTATCATATAGCACCAGCGAAGTTGAAGAAATTGAAAGAACAGCTTCAGGAACTCCTAGATAAGGGGTTCATTCGGCCTAGTGTGTCACCTTGGGGTGCACCGATTTTGTTTGTGAAGAAGAAGGATGGCACGATGAGAATGTGCATTGATTATAGGCAATTGAACAAAGTAACCATTAAGAACAAGTATCCTTTGCCTCATATTGATGATTTATTTGATTAGCTTCAGGGAGCGAGAGTGTTCTCCAAGATTGATCTCCATTAGGGTTATCACCAGTTGAAGATCAGGGATTCAGATATTCTTAAGACTACTTTTAGGACCAGATATGGTCATTATGAGTTCCTTGTGATGTCTTTCAGGTTAGCCAATGCCCCAGCAGCGTTCATGCATTTGATGAACAGCGTGTTCCGGCCTTATCTTGATTCGTTTGTTATAGTCTTCATTGATGATATTCTGGTGTACTCTCGTAGCCAGGAGGAGCACGCGGAGCATTTGAGAGTTGTATTGCAAAAATTGAGAGAGGAGAAGCTTTATGCAAAGTTCTCTAATTATGAGTTTTGGCTCAGTTCAGTGGCTTTTTTGGGGCACGTGGTGTCCAGCGAGGGTATTCAGGTTGATCTGAAGAATATAGAGGCGGTTCAGAGTTGGCCTAGACCGTCCTCAGCCATAGAGATTCGTAGCTTTCTTGGTTTGGCAGGCTATTATCGCCGGTTTGTTCAGGGATTCTCATCTATCACATCGCCCTTGACCAAGTTGACTCAGAAGGGTGTTTCATTTGTATTGTCAGACGAGTGTGAGGAGAGCTTTCAGAAGCTCAAGACAGCTTTGACCACAGTTCCAGTGTTGGTTTTGCCATCAGCCTCAGGTTCATATACAGTGTATTGTGATGCTTCGAGAGTTGGGATAGGTTGTGTATTGATGCAGGAGGGTAGAGTTATTGCTTATGCTTCTTTTCAGTTGAAGCCTCATGAGAAGAACTACCCTCTTCATGATTTGGAGTTGGCTGCCATAGTTCATTCATTGAAGATTTGGAGACATTATTTGTATGGTATATCTTGTGAGGTATTCACCGATCATCGCAGTCTTCAACATTTATTCAAGAAAAAGGATCTTAATTTGAGGTAGCGGAGATGGTTGGAATTGCTTAAGGATTATGATATCACTATATTGTACCATCCGGGAAAGGCCAATGTGGTGGCCGATGCTTTGAGCTGAAAGGCAGTGAGTATGGGGAGTTTGGCATACATCCCAGTTGGGGAGAGACCTCTTGCAGTTGATGTTCAGGCCTTGGCCAATCGGTTCGTGAGGTTGGATATTTCGGAGCCAAGTCGGGTGTTGGCGTGTGTGGTTTCTCGGTCTTCCTTATTTGATCGCATCAGAGAGCGCCAGTATGATGACCCGCATTTGCTTGTCCTTAAGGATAGAGTTCAGCATGATGATGCCAGAGATGTGACCATCGGTGATGATGGGGTGTTGAGGATGCATGGCCGGATTTGTGTGCCCAATGTGGATGGGCTTTGGGAGTTGATTCTGGAAGAGGCCCATAGCTCACGGTATTCCATTCATCCAGGTGCCGCGAAGATGTATCAGGATTTGAGGCAGCACTATTGATGGAGAAGAATGAAGAAATATATTTTGGGATTTGCAGCTCGGTGTCTCAATTATCAGAAGGTGAAATATGAGCATCAGAGACCAGGTGGCTTGCTTCAACAGATGGTCATTCCTGAGTGGAAATGGGAGAGGATTACTATGGACTTTGTTGTTGGACTTCCACGGACTTTGAAGAAGTTCGATGCTATTTGGGTGATTATGGATCGGCTGACCAAGTCCACGCACTTCATTCCTGTGTGTACTACCTATTCTTCAGAGCGATTAGCAGAGTTATATATCTGAGAGATTGTTCGACTGCATGGTGTTCTAGTTTCTATCATTTCAGATCGGGGTACTCAGTTTACTTCCCAGTTTTGAAGTCTGTTCAGCGAGAGTTGGGTACTCAGGTGGAGTTGAGCACAACTTTTCACCCTCAGACAGACGGGCAGTCCGAGCATACTATTCAAATACTGGAGGACATGTTGTATGCTTGTGTTATCGATTTCGTAGGTTCATGGGATAAGTTTCTACCGCTTGCATAGTTTGCTTATAACAACAGCTACCAGTTGAGTATTCAGATGGCTCCATATGAGGCTTTGTATGGGAGGCGGTGTAGATCTCCAGTCAGTTGGTTCGAGCCTGGCGAGGCTAGGCTATTGGAGACAGATTTGGTTCAGGATATCTTAGAGAAAGTAAAGGTGATTCAGGAGAGGCTTCGTACAGCGCAGTCGCGACAGAAGTGTTATGCGGATCGGAAGGTCCGAGATGTGTCCTACATGGTTGGTGAGAAGGTCTTGCTGAAGGTTTCTCCCATGAAGGGTGTTACGAGATTTGGGAAGAAAGGAAAGTTGAGTCCGTGGTTCATTGGGCCTTTTGAGGTACTTCGAGGATCGGGGAGGTGGCTTATGAGCTTTCTTTGCCACCCAGCTTGTCGAGTGTGCATCCAGTATTTCATGTTTCTATGCTCCGGAAGTATATTGGGGATACGTCTCATGTTTTGGACTTCAACACAGTTCAGTTGGATGATGATTTAACCTATGATGTGGAGCCAGTAACTATTTTGAGTCGTCAGGTTCAGAAGTTGAGGTCAAAGGATATAGCTTCAGTGAAAGTGCAGTAGAGAGGTCGGCCCATAGAGGAGGCTACCTGGGAGACCAAGTGGAAGATGCGGAGCAGATATCCTTACCTATTCGAAGTTTCAAGTATGTTTCTTGACTCGTTTGAGGACGAACGTTTATTTAAGTTGGGGAGGATGTGATGACTCGGCCAGTCGTCTCATGAGTTTCTTCTCCGTTTCCCCCATTTCTACTTCTTTATGCTTCGTTATCTGTGTTTTATATGGTCGAGTTGAGAATTTTGCGTTCGGAGTGGATTTGGTAAGAAATGAGACACTTAGTCTCTTTTAAGAAGGTTTAAGTTGAAAAAATCAACCGGATGTTGACTTATGAGTTAGAGGACTCAGATGTGAGTTTCGATGGTTCAGTTAGCTTCGAGAGGTGATTTATGACTTAGGAGTGTGATCGGAATTGGTTTTGGAGGTCCGATGTAGAATTAGGCTTGAATTGGCGAAGTTAGTATTTTGGCGATTTCCGGTTGATAGGTGAGATTTTGACATAGAGGTCGAAATGGAATTTAGAGAGTTGCAGTAGCTTTGTTATGTCAATTGGGATGTGTGTGCAAAATTTCAGGTCATTCAGACGTGGTTTGGTTGGGTTTTTGATCGAAAACGTATTTCGGAAGTTTTTGGAAAACTTAGGCTTGAATTCGATGAGTTTTGGGTAATTTAATGTTGTTTGAGGTGTTTTGATGATTAGAACAAGTTTGAATGAGGCTTTAGGATGTGTTGGTGACTTTGGTTGAGGTCCCGGGGGCCTCGGGTGAGTTTTGGGTAGTGAATCGGACCATTTTGGTGTTTGGGAAACTGCAAAAAATGCAGGTTCAGTGTTGCAGAGATTTATCTCTTCGCATTCGCCAGGGGGTCATCACGTTCGCGAAGAAGGAATTGTGGAAGGCCAGGGTTAAGTCGTCGTGTTCGCAAGTGGACCTTCGCATTCGCGGAGGGTTGGCAGGTTGGGCATCGCATTCGCGAGAGGGTACTCACGATCGTGTAGTGTAATTTGAGATCAAGGCCTTTTTGTTTATCGCGTTTGCGTAAGGGGTTCGCGTTCGCGAAGGTATAGGAGGAAGAAGCATCGCGTTTACAATGGGTGAGTCGCGTTTGCGAAGAGGAAAAGTTGGTCAATGCGAAGTTGTGCTTTGCGAACACGAGAGGTTGACCGCGTTTATAAGTCATTTTATCCGTGATTTTGAGCCATTATTCCTCCATAGCTGAGTATTTTGAGAGCTTTTTGAAGGTGATTAAAGAGGGATTCAAGGAGAATTGATATGAGGTAAGATTTTTGAACCTAAAACTCGAATCTATTGTGAAATTAACCTAGAAATTCTTGGAACTTAAGCTAAAAATGGAAGAACTAGGGCTTAGGATTTTGAGCTTTTGAATTGGGATTTGAAGGACCATTTGAGCTCGTAATTGAGAACTTTTGGTATGTATGAACTCGTGGGGTGATAAGGATCTAATGATGTGAAAATTTCTGAGTTTCGAGAAGTGGGCCCAGAGCTCGGGTTTTGCTAATTTCGGGATTTTCGATATTTTTCGATTGTTTTTGCTTGGGTTTTATTATCTTAGCATATTGTGATGTATTCGTTCTGATTTTGGATAGATTTGACATGCGTGGAGGCCGATTCAAGGGGTAAAGGCATCGCGAGCTAGAGTTGTAGCCGGTTCGAGGTGAGTAATGATTGTAAATGATGTCCTGAGGGTTTGAAACCCCGGATTGCACATCGTAGTGCTATATTGAGGTGAGACACGCGCTGGATGATGAGCGCGGGGTCTTTTACTACTGGGGATTGCGACATGGTCCGTCCCGATCGATGATTTTACCGCGTATTTGATTGAAACTTATTTGTTATCATCATGATTTGGGCCGATTGCCCTATTTGGGCTTCGTGCCAACCATTTGAATCCTTCGGGGATTTTTATCACAGTTTCCTCATTGTTTTGACTTATTATTTGAACTCATTCCTATTGGTATGTACTATTTTACGAACTCAGCTACTTTCACTCAGATTTGAAACTTAAATGATATTTCCAAATGATGTTTTGGGCTGAGAACTACTGTTTTATGAATGCTCGAGGGGCTTGTGATGATTTTTGGACTGAGTGAGGTGGAGGGCCATATGTGAGGATATGCTTAGTGATATGAGGCTGAGGTCCTGAGATACTTTATATGCCACGAGGTGGCTTGAGTGATGTGAGGCCGAGTGCCGAGTGATGGGAGGCCGAGTGCCGAGAGATGATGCCACGAGGTGGCTTGATAGGTGGAGGGACATATGTGAGGATATGCTGAGTGATATGAGGCTGAGGGCCTGAGATACTTTATATGCCACGAGGTGGCTTCAGTGATGTGAGGCCGAGTGCCGAGTGATGGGAGGCCGAGTGCCGAGAGATGATGCCATGAGGTGGCTTGATATAGCGCTTCGGCCGTAAGGGGCCCCTCCAGAGTCTGCACACCCACATTGAGCGCGGGTACCCATCATGATCTGAGAGTGAGCCAGAGGGGCTGATACTGTACTGAGAGTGAGCCCGAGGGGCTGATACTATTCTAAGCGATTGTTACTGTGCCCGAGGGGCATATTTCTACTTGTTATTTACCTGCTAAATTACCTGTTTTACTTGGTTTAAAGGAATTTCATTTGACTTCTTCATGGATTTACTGCATTAAATGATCTTACTGCTTGATATAGAATTGATTTGTGCCTTTACGTGTTTTCTTGCTTTCAGCCATTATTATGATTATTATTCACTGAGTCGGAGTATTCACATTACTCCCTGCACCGTGTGTGCAAATTCAGGCATCGCAGATTCCGCTCCTAGGTGCTGATCCTTCCAGTCTAGGCAGTGTTTTTGGAGACTACGAGGTATCTGCTGGCGTCCGCAACCCCCGTGCCTCCCTTATCTTACTATTATCATGTTCTTGAACTTTTGTATCGGATTTTGTATCTAGTAGACTGGTATCCAAATTTATTAGTTGCACATTACTTGTGACACCCCGGTTTGGGTTGTGTCGGGATGGTTTCTACCGTTGTTATCGTTATTTCCACAAATTATGGTCATTATGTCATGTTTTAGAACTATTTATGGCATTTAACTGTTTAAAAGAGGTGTTCTATTTTGGTCTGGCTGGTCTCATCTTCATGAGAGTCGCCATCACGACCTGGTTCGGGGTTAGGGTCGTGACATCATCATTTCCTTTAAGGTCCTATTTTTTCTTTCCGCTACACCATTTGATTGTGGAGAATATGGCGGAGTTATCTCGTGAATTATGCCTTCTTTCTCACAATAATCATTCAATAAAATAAATTCACCACCTCTATCCGATCTAACTCTTTTGATTTTCTTATCCAATTGATTTTCTACTTCAGATTTATAAATTAAAACTTATCAAAAGCTTCATCTTTATTTCTCAACAAATAAACTTTTGTATATCTAGAAAAATCGTCTATAAAAGTCACATAATATTTTTTTCCTCCTCTAGTCATAGTTTGTTTCAAGTTTCCTAAATCAGTATGGATTAATCTTAATAATTCAAATTTTCTAAATACTAAAGTATATGATTTCTTAGTTTGTTTAGCTTTGGCACAAACTTCACACTTATCAATATTTGAAATAAGACCATCAGAATGCATTTTCTTAATATAAGATAAACTAACATGTCCTAATCAAGCATGCCATAAATTAAAAGAATCAATCAAGTAAGTAGAAGTACTAGCATTTTCATTGATAACATTGAATACAAACAAGTCATGATTATAATAACCCTTGCCAACAAAATTATTATTCTTGGTCAACATGACCTTATCAGATTCAAAATAAACCTTCACCCCCACTTTTCCTAATAATCCCACAGAGACCAAATTGGCTCGGATACTAGGAACATGCAACACGTTATTTAATGCCAAAGTTTTGCCAGAGGTGAGTTTGAGAAGAACTTTGCCTTTTCCAAGAACTTGAGTAGTTCTTGAGTCAACTTGGGTGTAGGACATAAAGTCTTTTTTGTTAGCACATATGTGCTTAGTGGCTCCGGAATCTAACACCAATCTTTCACATTGGCCACAAGGTTCACTTGGGAAACAACCGCAACAATTATATCATCCACTTTGGCTTCTGTCAAATTTACTTTAGCCTTAGTGGGATTGCCATTCCCAACCCTTTTTCGGCATTGAGCAACATAGTGTCCAGGTGTGCCACACACAAAGCAGTTCCCTTTTTCCTTGAAGGTTTGATTGTTGATTTTGGGTTTATAACCATTTCTGTTATCATACTTGTTACTTGATTTTCTCTGACGGTTGTTCTCCTCCACAAGGCTGTTTCTAGTAGCAATGTCTTTTCCTTTGTTAACAAAAGCGTGCTTGCAGTTAAAATTATCTCCACCAAAAATAGCAACAGAAACAGTTAGTGCAGCAGGAGTAGTAGCATCAATAGCAGCGTTATTCTCCATAATAACAACGTAAAATTTCCTTAAGAATGTTGTAAAAATAATGGATGATTATGGAGAATAAAAGGTTTAACTTGAGGCGTGTCAAGGACACTATCCTTAAAGATATTTCGCCCACACCGTGAAAAATAATATTAGGCATATCCCCCAGGATTCAACAAGCTCTTCTAGTATAACTAGGAGCAGAAACAACAAAGTTTTATGAGAAGAAAACCCAGCACAAAGAAAAGGGAAAAAAAGATTTTTAGCTTTTTTCCCTCTACGACACGAACACAAGTTGATAAGTTTATATATAAACCAAAGACATAAATCTGAACATTGAGAATCATTAATAATTCAGTGCCATGAATTCAATAAGAAAACTGATGCCTGCGAATTTGAAAACGTAAGGCAAAGAATTAAATGTCATGAATTCAATAAGAAAACTGATGTCTAAGAATTTGAAAATGTATCACTATAAATGGGCAAAGAATTAAAGAAATTAGGAAACTGTTATAATTACTCTTTTCAAAAGTTGAAGGAAATCATTATCACACTTATATTAGCAAACAGACAAACCTTTTGGTTAATTTTAAGATTACAAAAAATGTAACTGATTTCAATACCCATTCAATGTTCATAAGCATTGAGATATTAAAATATTAAAATATTCATTCTTTTGAGATATTAAAAATATTATTTTTTTAACAAATGCAACAACAATAGGTACTTGCTCCGCTCCTTCTTAACAATTCTTCTTCCTTCTCAACATTTCTTCTTCCTTCCTTCCGTAGTGACTTCATGTTCAGGGGTTTAGTAATGTGTTAGTATCTCTGATTTTAGTAATGTGTTGGTTCTATTTCAACAGAAAGGTTGGTTTTAGTACGTAATGTGTTAGTATCTCTGGTTTTTGTATTGTATTGATTCTATTTGACATGTTTGATCCGATGTAATAATGGTTGATAAGTTGAGGAATGAAATGATAATTGGTTGGTCCTGCAAATATGTGGGATATTAACTTTTATTAGTTCATGTTGGTGATAATGCTGCATTTGAAGGATTATAATCAATTTTGACTATTTGAGGTTTCTATCTGACAATATTACTTAATATTTTGGCACTTATATTATGTACACACTTTCACTTTTTCTTATGGTCTTAAAAGTGAAACACAATATGTTGAGAACGACAGTTACTCATTGATTGAGTATTTTTTTTAGATAGTTTGTTCTAAGGCTACTTGGGGTTGAGGAACCTGGTTTGTCTGGAATGACGAGACTACGAGTATTAAAATATTTTACTTAAGAGTATTATAAATAAGTTCCTCAAGGAGTAGTTGAGTATCCTTCCTTATTACGAGCATAAAATTTTGTTCTGTAAATAAGATTTCAAATGCTAAAAGTTATGCTTATTTGTGGTATGGTCCATGGTTAGATGGTTAAATCCTAAAATATGAATCATTCTATTGATCTGTTTGATAATGATCAGTGGCTACTATATCCTAGGATCAAGTAGGTATTCGATATGATATATACAGTGTGAATGATATTCATGCAACACTAGATGTCCACATGATTTGCTCATCTTTTGTTGATGTTCTTTTATAATGAGTGAGGGTCTCTAAATTTTGTTTGTGGTAGAACATATCCAATAAATGGAGGAAAGTGCTGAGACTTTGAGGGATAAATATCTAAAGTTTTATAAAGGATCTCGAAAGTACACGTAATAGTATTAGACTTAGCCTCGGGTAGAAGTGAGGCTCACCCACCACAACTGAAATACAAATTGATGCCTACCTGATAGTTTGACTACTCTCAACTAGGGGTGTTCATAAAAATCCAAAAATCCGAACCAAACCGAAAACAAAACAAACCGACCAAAAACCGATACTTTTTGGTTTGGTTTGGTTTTGGTTTTGAAATTTAAAAACGGATCACATTTGGTTTGGTTTTGGTTTTAATTAAAAAAAATCCAAACCAAACCAAATATAGGAGAAGCTATTTTAAATTTATTATTACACCTATATATATGTATACCTTTATACAAAGTTTTAAATTTTTTATAGTAAATATTAATCGTTTGCACTTTTAGTACAGTTCTTTACCTTTACATTCTAGTTTAATTGGTAGTTTTCTTTTGTTAAGTGTAAGAATCTATTTCATGTTTAAAATATTATATTTTTAATTGAGTCCTTAAATTATTCATCACTATTTGATTCAATTATCATCAATATATCTTGGTAAATAATAGATTTCTCAAAGGGCAATTGATTTGATAGTGTTACGTTGAAAATGTGGTCGCCGAAATGTGCGTTTGGTAGTGTATGTCTTATATTTAAGAAAAAGCGGACAAGTAACCGAAAAACCGACATAGACCGAATCGAGAAAAAACTGACTTTTAATTGGTTTGGTTTGGTTCTAATATTTGAAAAACCGACTTACTTGATTTGATTTCTTTTTAGTGAAAAACCGATCCAAACTGAACCATGAACACTCCTACTCTCAATATTTGTACTTGCATCATGAAATGCAACCCACTGGCAAAAGGAATGTAAGTATTGTGGAATAATACTTGTAGTAAAACATAAATAACACAATAAAGAAATACACTAGATTGGAAGTAAGTTTAAGGAAGATATCCTGTAACCTGACATCATATAAAAGAGACACACAATATAATCAGTTGAGCATATATGAACACTAAGATACATCATATAGCACCACATTCCTTGTCTTACCATTTTTAGTATGTTACATCTTTGTATATATAGTTCATTGTAGCACTTGGGATGAGTCGCTGTACTCATGATCATGTCAAGCAGGTCTACTTTTTGATTTCTCCCAGCTTTTTGTCTGGGGTTGACTTCTTGTTGAGGTTAATATTTTTAGGAAAGTTGGATAGCTGACTTTATTATGAATGATGTCCTACACATAGAACCATATCGCAACTTCTGGCTTTCCTTTGACATAGATTGAAAATTCTAATAAATTCTTAGATTTTTTATAGTAGATGGATATAACAAATCTCAATATGTTCCTTACATATGTTACTTTTGTCTAGCAAGGACAAGTCACTTAAACAGTGGTATCGTTTAAGGATGTGTCGGGCAAGGAGCAGTTACAATGCACTTAATATTTTGTCATTTTTGGGATATGTATATGCGTACAATTACAATGAACAATGAAGTGTCGGGTAGTATATATGTAATTGACTTTTTAGTAATGATAATATTTATAATATTCAGCTTGAGAAATTTTTTTGGTATTTGTCAAGCATTATTGGCTTTAATATTGATAGTCAATTGATATGAATATCTCTATATGAAATTTTAGAGAATTAGGTTCCTACTGGCATGGAAATATATATAATTTCGCTCGTTATAATTGCTGAGAAAATAAATTTTAGTGGCGACATAGTTTTGTCAAAAAATTAGTAATTGTTGTGATATATAAGTTGCCACAGAAGGTCAATTTCTTTTGCAACGACTTTAGTCGCTACCGAAAATATTGTTTATTTCATGGTTAAAACTTTTGTGGCCACTTTAGTCGCTACTAAATGACATTTATAGTGGCGACATAATTTTGCCACTGAACATAAATATTTTTTATGGCGATTTTAGTCGCTACTAAAGGATATTTATAGTGGCGACATAATCTTGCCACTGAACATAAATATATTTTGTGGCGACCATAGTCGCTGCTAAAGGTGAATATATAGTGGCGACCCATCTAATATTTGTTCTTATGGAATAATTTTTTGTAGCATTTTTTTCAGCCTTTTGTGGCAACTCTGTCTCCACAAAATATGTTCTTTTAGTGGCGACGTCAAATGTCGCCACAAATAACCTTTAGTTATGGTTGTGCTTGTGGCAATACAAAAGTCGCCACTAATACCTTTTAGCAGCGACTCCTAGGGACTTTGTGGAAACTTTAGTCACCACAATAAGGTTGATTTCTTGTAGTGTGCACCGGCCTTGGTTTCTACAGTTCGAGAAAGTGTTTTCCGGCTTATTGAGGGGCTCATTCCCAGTATTAGGACTAGCATGGCCCGGGAGTTAGAGATGGATATAACGTATCAGCAGGTGGTAAGTATTGCTTGGAGAGTGGATGGCATTCTTGCTCGGGATAGAAAGGAGAGAGAGGCCAAGAGATCTCGAGAGTCAGGCCATTATTCTGGTGCCAGTGCCCCAGTTGTAGTTCGTCATGGTAGGGGTTATATGAGTCGCCTCGTTCATTCAACCCTTCCAGCCGCCAGTAGTATTCCAGCCCCTCATAGACCTCAAGAACCTTATTATGCACCTCTAGTATCTAGTATGCCTCCTGTACGGGGTGCTTTTAGCAGTCAGTCCAGCAGACCTGGCCCGAGCCAACCATAACCGCCACATCCTCCCAAAGCTTTTTTTGAGTGTAGCGACACTCGACATATGGTAAGGGATTGCCCCAGACTTATGAGGGGAGCACCTCCTCAAACTTCTCAATCACAGCGTATTCCACAGGGTTCTTAGGCTATGATTACGGCACCAACTGCCACCCCACCTGCTTATCCAGCTCTAGGTGAAGGTCAGGGAGGTAGAGGTCGCCCTAGAGGGGGAGTCCGGATCCCGATACTACGCTCTTTCGGCTTGTACAGATGTTGTTGCTTTCGATTCTATCACTACAGGTATTGTTTCGGTCTGTCATAGAGATGCATCGGTTTTATTTGATCCAGACTCTACTTATTAATATGTATCCTCTTATTTTGCCCCGCATTTGGGTGTATCTTGGGATTCTTTGAGTTCCATTATTAATGTATCTACTCCTATATGAGATTCTCTTATTGTGGACTGCGTGTATTGGTCGTGCTTGATTACTCTTAGTGGTTTTGAAACCAGATCTGATTTATTATTGCTCAACATGGTAGATTTTGATGTTATCTTGGGCATGGACTGGTTGTCGCCCTATTATGCTATTCTTGATTGTCACGCCAAAACTGTGACGTTGGCTATGCCAGGTTTATCGCGATTAGAGTGGATGGGTACCTTAGATGATACTCCCAATAGAGTTATTTCATTTCTTAAAGCTCAACGAATGGTTGATAAGGGGTGTGACGCGTATTTAGCCTATGTGAGAGATGTCAGTATTGATACTCGACAGTTGATTCAGTCCCAATAGTGAGGAATTTCCCTGATGTGTTTCCAGTTGATATTCTGGGCATGCCACCCAACAGAGATATTGATTTTGGTATTGATTTGTTGCCGGGCACGCAACCCATCTCTATTCCTCCTTATCATATGGCCCCTCATAAGTTGAAAGAGTTGAAGGAACAGTTGCAGTAATTGCTTAGTAAGGGCTTCATGCGGCCCAGTGTGTCACCTGGGGTGCTCCTATCTTGTTTGTGAAGAAAAAGGATGGTTCTATGCGTATGTGCACTAATTATCGCTAGTTGAACAAAGTTACAGTGAAGAACTGGTATCTTTTACCTCGTATTGATGACCTATTTGATCAGTTACAGGGTGCTCGAGTGTTTTTTAAGATTGATTTGCATTCAGGTTATCAGCAGTTGAAGATTTGGGAGCTATATATCCCGAAGATTGCTTCCAGAACTTGGTATGGTCATTATGAGTTCCTTGTTATGTCATTTGGGCTAACCAACGTCCCAATAGCATTTATGCATTTGATGCACAGTGTATTCCGGCCTTATCTTGACTCTTTCATCATTTTCTTTATTGATGACATTCTGGTGTACTCCCGGAGTTGGGAAGATCATGAGCAACACCTGAGGATTGTGCTTCAGACCTTGAGAGAGAAGAAATTATATGCAAAGTTCTCAAAATATGAGTTCTGGTTGGATTCCGTAGCATTCTTGGGTCATGTGGTATCGAATGAAGTGTCAAGTGAAGGGATCAATGTGGATCCGAAGAACGTGGAGGCAGTGCAGAGATCCGGATCTTTCTTGGTTTGGTAGTCTATTACCGTCGATTCATTGAGGGATTTTCATCTATTTCAGCACCCATGACCAGGCTGACCTAGAATAGTGCTCCATTCAGGTGGACAAAAGAGTGTGAGGAGAGCTTTCAGAAGCTCAAGACAGCTTTGACTACAACCCAGTATTGGTATTGCCTTCAGGTTCGAGGTTTTATATAGTTTATTATGATGTGTCACGAGTTGGCCTCGATGTGGTGTCGATGCAGGATCGTAGAGTGATTACCTACGCGTCCTGATAGCTAAAAGTGCATGAAAAGAACTATCCTGTCCACGACCTTGAGTTAGCTGCTATTATTCATGCCTTGAAGACTTGGAGGAACTATTTGTACGGTGTCCCTTGTGAGATCTACACTGATCACCGGAGTTTGAAGCATTTATTCAAGCAGATGGATCTTGATTTGCATCAGAGAAGGTGGTTAAAGCTGCTTAAGGATTATGATATCACCATTTTGTACCACCTTGGGAAGGCCAATATGGCGGCCGATGCTTTGAGTCGCCAGGCAGAGAGTTTGGGGACTTCAGCTTATCTACCAGCAACGGAGCCCATGGAGTTAGATGTTCAGGCCTTAGCCAGCCAGTTTGTGAGATTGGATATTTCTGAGCCTAGTCGAGTATTGGCTTGTGTGTTCTCCCGGTCTTCTCTTTATGATTGTATCAGGGAGCATCAGTATGATGACCCCCATCTGCTTGTCCTTAAGGACACGGTCCAACACGATGATGCTAAGGAGGTCACCATTAGGGATGATGGTGCTTTGAGGATGCAGGGCAGGCTATGTGTGCCTTATGTGGATGGGTTACGTGAGTTGATTCTTCATGAGGCTCATAGCTTGCGGTACTCTATTCATCCGGGTGCCGCGAACATGTACCAGGACTTGAGGCAGCATTACTGGCGGAGGAGGATGAAGAAGGACATAGTGGAATATGTAGTCTGGTGCCTAAATTGCCAGTAGATGAAATATGAGCATCAGCAGCCCGGTGGATTGCTTCAAAAGCTAGAGATTTCAGAGTGGAAATAAGAGTGGATCACTATGAATTTCGTTGTTGGACTCCTACGGACTCAGTAGAAGTTTGATGCACTTTGGGTGATTGTGGATAGACTGACCAAGTCAGCTCACTTCCTTCCTGTGATGACTACCTATTCTTCCGAGTAGTTGGCTCAAGTTATATCCGTGAGATTGTCAGACTTCATGGCGTGCTGGTATCTATCATCTCTGACCGGGGTATGCAGTTTACATCACGGTTCTGGAGAGCCATACTATATAAGTTGGGTACTCGGGTGGAGTTGAGCACAACATTTCACCCTCAGACGGACAGGCAGTCCGAGCACACTATTCAGATTCTTAACTATATGCTCCGTGTGTGTGTGACGGAGTTTGGAGGTCCTTGGGATCAATTCTTGTCACTTGCGGAGTTTTCCTACAACAACAGTTACCAGTCCAGCATTCAGATGGCACCGTATTAGGCTCTTTATGGTATGCGGTGTCGGTCCCCAGTGGGTTAGTTTGAGTCGGGCGAGGCTAGATTATTGGGCACAAACTTGGTTCAGGACGCCTTGGAGAAGGTTAAGGTGATTCAAGATAGACTTCGCACAGGCCAGTCCAGACAGAGAGTAATACAGACCGGAAGGTTCGCGATATTTCATTTATGGTTGGAGAGCGGGTCTTGCTTCGGGTTTCGCCTATGATGGGTGTTATGAGGTTCAGAAAGAGGGTCAAGCTGAGCCCAAGGTTTATTGGTTCCTTTGAGGTGTTGCGGCGAGTTGGGGAGGTTGTTTATGAGCTTGCCTTGCCTCCGAGCCTAGCAGGAGTTTATCTGGTATTTCATGTTTCGATGCTCTGGAGATATCACGGTGATTCGTAACATGTATTGGATTTTAGCTCAGTCCAGTTGGACAAAGATCTATCTTATGTTGAGGAGCTAGTGACTATTATGGACAGGCAGGTTCGGAAGCTGAGGTCATAGAACATTGCATCAGTTAAGGTTAAGTGGCGGGGTCAGCCAGTCGAGGAGATGACTTGGGAGACCGAGCAGGATATATGCAACCGTTATCCTCATTTTTTCACCATTTCAGGTATGTCTATATGCTTGTTCGAGGACAAACAATTATTTTAAGAGGAGGAGGATGTAACAACCTGGCCGGTTGTTTCGAGAGTTAGAGACCCTATTAACTGCTTCCCCCGTATCTATTTCTGCTATTGTAACTTGCCAAGAGGTTCATTTTGTTTTTTGGAAGAGTTTGGGACACAGTCCCTAAAACGGAGGCTAAAGATATAATTTTGACCAAAGTTGGAATAGTCTGAAGATGACTTCGAAATGGAGTTCTGTCAATTTCGTCAGCTACGTTGGATGATTTTGGGCTTAGGGGCTTGTCTAGATTGTATTTTTGAGGTCCGTAGCTCATTTAGGCTTGAAATTGTGAAAGTCAAAATTTTGGAGTTTTGGGCCGGTAGTGAAATTCTTGATATCAGGGTCGGAATCCGATTCCGCAAGTTGGAGTAGGTCTGTAGGTTGATTATGACTTGTGTGAAAAAATTGAGGTCGATCGGATGTAGTTTAATAGGTTTCGGCATCAGTTGTAGAATTTTGAAGTTTTAAGTTCTTTAAGTTTGAATTGGAGGGTGATTTGTGATTTTAGCATTATTTGATGTGATTTGAGGGATCAACTAAGTTCGTATGGTGTTTTAGGACTTGTTGGTATGTTTGGTTGAGGTCCCGGGGGCCTCGGGTGTGTTTCAGATGCTCAATGGGTTGAAAATTAGACTTAGGCCATTGCTGAAGATTTTCTGGTGCTGGTGTAATCGCACCTACGGAGAGGTCACCGTAGGTGCGAGCCCGCAGAAGCGGGACTTGGAGAGCAGAAGCAGAATTGGGCAGCCCAGGCCGGGATTGCAGGTGCGAGGTTATTTCCGCATCTGCGATGCCCGCGGATATGAATAAGCAACCACAGAAGCGGCCTAGGACCGCAGAAGCGGGAGACTTTCCGCAGGCACGCATGCGTAGATACGGCCTCCTTATCGCAGATGCGGTCGTGAGGAGTTAAGCGATTTTTCATACCTGTGATGAATTTCCCGCAGGTGCAATGAATGGACCGTAGGTGTGGTTTAACTGGCAGAAAAGGGGGCCAAATCAAGGGTTTATGTCATTCTTCACCATTTAACTTTGAGAGCTCGTAGGTGATAATCTAAAGGATTTTTAGAGCAAGCTTGTGGGTAACGATTCCTTACTCGATTTTGGCTATATTTTATTAATTTGTTGTTGTTTTCTTTATTTAGTTAAGGATTTTGATTGAGAAAGTTGGGAAAATAGGGGAAAAGTTCCCCAATCGAATTTCTTAGTTTCGAATGGGATTTAGACATCGGATTTGGATAATTTTGGTACGAGTGAACTCGTGAGTGAATGAGTGTTCATAATTTGTAACTTTTACCTGATTTCGAGACGTGGGCCCGGGGAGACTTTTTCGGGCGTTTTTCTAATTTCTTGCCTTAGCTTTGATTTTGTTAGCTATATTAGTTTCTTGTAGCTATATTTATGTTATGTAATTGGTTTTGGCTAGATTTGGACCATCCAGAGTTGGATATTCGTGAAAAGAGCATTATTACGGATTGATTATGCTAGGTTTGAGGTAAGTGGCTTGTCTGGCCTTGTGTGGGGAAACTCCCCTTAGGATTTGGTATTGTTTGATATATGAGCACCGTGTACGTGAGGTGACGAGTACGTACACAGGCTATTTATTGTAAAACTCCATTTTTCACTAAGTCATACATGTATTCTCCTTGTTTGAATTACATTAGCATATGTACTATCCTGTTTGGATTAGAAAAGCATGCCTATGTGTTTTTAACTGCCTATTTGAACTTTATACAACATGTTTAGCGAAATTACCTGGTTTTCTTGATTTGAACTTAATCCAAACCATAGATTTTCTTGTTGTGACTGCTAGTTATATTGGTTGAGTTGCATATTTACTTTGGGACTATGGAACGGTATTCCGAGTGATCCCCCTGTACTGCATATTTACTTTGGGACTACGGAACGGTATTCTGGGAGATCCCCCAGCACTGCATATTTACTTTGCGACTATGGAACAGTACTCCAGGAGATTTCCCTGCACATTTACGTTTGGGACTACAAGCCAGTATCCCGGGAGATCCCCTATTGCTATTACTGTATTTTGAGTTGTTGGTTTTCATTGAATTCTATTCCTGTTATATTTCCGTATTTATTTTGCTGTAATATTTCTTTCTGTCTTATTCCATTATATTTATACTAGTAGGACCCTGACCTGATCTCGTTACTACTCGACCGAGGTTAGGCTTGGCACTTACTAGGTGTCGTTGTGGTGTACTCATGCCCTTCCCTGCACATGTTTTTTGTGTGCAGATCTAGGTACTGCTTATCAACCGCATTACCAGTAAGGCGAGCCAACTATAGAGACTTCAAGGTATATCTGCCGCATCCGCAGACCTCGGAGTCCCTATCTATTCCTCCTTATGTCAAACACTTCTTGTAATATCTTCTTTTATTAGACTCTGGAGTATGAGAGTACTGTTTCTTTCTTTAGCTTGTGACTTATGACATTTCGGGTTTTGGAAGAGTTTATGTACTTTTCTAAAGTGATTATTGTATATGTCGAGCAACATCTCATTTCCTCATTTAAATTTACTTGTTAGTTGATAGCTTTTTATGTTTTCGTTCCTTTTCCACAAATGTTAGGCTTACCTAGTCATAGAGACTAGGTGTTGTCACGACTGTTCACGGAGGGAGAACTTGGATCGTGACACTACAAAATTTTAATACTAATAGGAAGAAAGGTTTTGAGAGGCCATAACAGTTAGGAACCAATAACAAAGGACCTTTAGTCAATAGTGCCAATTACTTTGGGCATCCAGATGCATCAGGCTCCAATATTACAGTTCAACCATCTGCTCAGTACATGCCAATGCCCACTATCATTCCTGAATATTATCAACAGATCCTACAGCTAATCAACAAGCCAGTACCCTCACAGGAAGCAGTTGCTAATATGGCAGGTATATCTACTTGATCCAATGTTAGTTTATCTGAAGGCAATGAATCCATTCCATGGGTGATCGACACAGGGGCAACAAATCATATGATTTCTAGCTTGTTGCTACATCCTAAACTAGTTACACCTAATGCCAACAAAGTTCATTTACCAAATGGTCATGTGACCTCTTTTACACATGTTGGTTCACTTTCACTGTTTAATGATGAATTAACAAATGTCCTCTGTGTTCCTCTTTTCAAATATAATCTTTTGTCCATCTCAAAACTGACCAAACAACTGCAATGTTGTGTGGATTTTTATCCTGATTTCTATATCTTCTAGGACCTTTGAACTAGCAAGGTGAAGGGTATTGGTAAGGAGAAGGATGGTCTATATTTACTTCAACCTACCAAGAAGCTGTCACCTGTCAAAGCATATGTTCCCGGTACTTTAGTCCGCCCTGTGTCTTCTCAACAATGCTTCTCTTCTGCTCACTCTCATCAATTCTCAGTGTGGCACCAGAGATTTGGTCATGCACTAGCTGTTGTTCTTTAGAAACTTCCTTTTTTACAAAGTCATTTGTTCAATATAGAGTCTTTGTCCTGTACAATTTGTCCTTTATCAGGACAAACTAGGTTTTCATTTCCTACTAGTACTTCTAAAACTGCTTCTCCTTTTGAGCTTGTACATATGGATGTGTGGGGTCCATATAGACAATGTACTTACAATGGTTATAGATATTTTCTTACTATTATTGATGACTATTCTAGAATGACTTGGGTTTATTTGATGGGAATGAAAAGTGATGTCATTGTTTTGCTCAGAAATTTCCGTGCCTTGATTAAAAATCAATTTTTTGCTTCTATCATGACTATTAGATCAGAAAATGGACTTGAAATTTTCAATTCTCAATGTACTACTCTTTTTACTTCTCTTGGAATAGTGCATCAAAGTTCATGTGTTCATACCCCTCAACAGAATGGGGTAGCTGAGAGGAAACACATGCACTTGCTTGCGATAGCAAGGGCACTCAGGTTTCAAGCTTATGTACCTCTAAAGTTTTGGGGTGAATGCATTCTTACTGTTGTATCCTGATAAACATGTTGCCTTCCTCGGTCCTTTCTGGAAAATCTCCTTATGAGGTTTTTCATGGTAAACCCCATTCATTTCAAAACCTCAAGGTGTTTGGTTGTCTATATTATGCAACCAAACCCAACTTCACTGATAAATTCACCTTCAAAGTAATCCCAACTGTGTTAATGGGATATTCAGACACTCAAAAAGGCTACAAATTGTACAATATTGCCACTGGGTCTTTCTTTGTTAGTAGAGATATGTCCTTTAGAGAGTCAGTGTTTCCTTTCAGATTTCCCAAGTTCACCTTCCTTGAACCATCTACCTCTTTTTTTACTACTTCATCATTCATAGATGACTCCTTTCCAAATTGTACAGTCCTTCAACCTCTTGAACAAAGCATCACTGATTCCTTACCATCTCTGGACTCACCTGTTCATCAATCACCTACCTCTCAATCTACAAACCCTGACCTATTATCTACCTCTAGTTCCTACTCATCTCCTATAGCACTACCACCTTTGAGAAAGTCCACTAGGATATCTAAACCTCCCATATGGCTCAATGATTATGTCTACTCTTCTATCACCCCTACCCAATCTCTACCTCATTATCGTATTCTTCCTTTTTTTCTTCCTATCAGGCCTACCTGACAGCCCTTTCCTCTATTATTGAACCTGCATCCTTTGATCAAGCTGCCAAGGATAGCAAGTGGATTCAGATTATGAAGCTTGAGATTGAGTCCCTCACTGACAATCATACATGGGAAGGGGTAGATTTGCCTGTAGGAAAAACACTCATTGGATGTAAATGGGTGTATAAGGTGAAGTATAAGGCACATGGTAGTGTTGAAAGGTATAAGGCCAGATTGGTGGACAAGGGTTTTACCTAACAGGATGGTCTGGATTATTATGACACCTTCTCTCCTATAGTAAAGATGGTAACTATCAGATGTATTGTGTCTTTGGCGGCTCAACATAATTAGCCACTTTACCAGATGGATGTCTACAATGCCTTCCTTCAAGGAGACTTGTTTGAGGAAGTCTACATGTCTTTGCCACAAGGATTTGGTAGCCAGGGGAGAATAAGGTTTGTAGGCTCCTCAAATCACTATATGGCATCAAACAAGCAAGCATGCAATGGAACTTGAAGCCTATCACTACTTTTATCAACTCAGGTCTCACTCAAAGCAAGTTAGATTATTCCCTATTTACTAAAAGGCAGGATACACACATTGTCATAATATTAGTGTATGTTGATGATTTGCTAATTATTGGTAATGACATCAAGCTGATAGAAGAGGCCAAGCACATACTTAATAACAACTTCAAAATGAAAAACTTGGGTGAGTTGAAGTATTTATTGGGAATAGATTTTGCCAGGTCATCCAAAGGCATACTCATGAACCAGAGAAGATATGCGCTAGAGTTGATATCAGAATGAGGCTTAGGGGAGGAAAACCAGCTATAATCCATTTGGATCAGAATCAGAAGCTCACTAGTTTGGAGTATGGCAAATTGTTTGAACTTGACAATGATAAAGAGATGGAAGATAGAAGACCTTATCAGAGATTGATGGGAAGACTGCTCTATCTGTCAATCACACGACCAGATATATCCTTCGTAGTCCAAACTTTGAGCCAATTTATGCATGCTCCAAAAGAGTCACACTATGAAGTTGCATTAAGGGTGGTTAAATATATGAAAAGCCATCCAGGCTTAGGACTTCTGATGAGCAGCAATAAGTCCAGGAAAATCACTACTTTTTGTGATGCTAATTGGTCATCTTGTATGGTGTCTAGAAAATCTGTTACTGGTTTTTGCATAAAGCTGGGAGAATCACTAATTTCTTGGAGGTCCAAAAGTAGAGTATAGTGTCGAGAAGCTCAGTTGATGCTGAGTATAGGAGTATGGTAACCACAGCAGTAGAGTTGGTTTGGTTGCATGGGTTATTAGAGGAACTGGGAATGGAGGTGTTGATCTACCAATGGAGTTATTCTGTGATAATAAGGCAACTCTTCAAATAGCATCGAATCTCATGTACCATGAGCGTACAAAATACATAGAGATAGACTATCATTTCATCTAGGAAAAATTGTAGCAATGGTTATTCAAGACGGACCATGTTGCCAGCAAAGAGCAAGTTGCAGACATTCTAAGTAAGGCTTTGGGGAAACAACTGCACAGTGAAATGTTATGCAAGTTAAAGATTGTCACGACCCGGATTTCCCAACCTCGGGAGTCGTGATAGCGCCTACTAATGAGAGCTAGGCAAGCCAACCCTTAACTATCTAATTCCTTACTAAATTACTTCCTTTTTACAATTACGAGCAATAACATAAAAACAGCAAAACTTTAAACAATTAAGCAGAAGATAACCATGAAATGTCTGAAGGCTACGTCTATTACAACTTTTAAAACCTCAAATACCCCAAAACCTAGTATCACAGTATCACAGACTGTCTAAGAGTTTCTACATACAAGGTCTGAAGAAATGCAATACACTGTTTCTGAACAAAGAAAATAAAATAGGAAGTAGAGATAGAGGGATACGCCAGGGCCTGCGGACGGCTATAGGTCTACCTAGAAGCGTTGAACACCACTCAAGCCTCAATTATAGCTTTACCCCTTGATTCCACCACCAATCCACTCGAATCTAGTCACAAGTTACTTAATTATATCAATCAGTGCTAAATGAATCAACCCCAATGCATGAAAATGAGTTTTCCCAAAGTTTTACCCAAAAAGCCAAAATCACCCCCGGGCCCACGTGGTCGAAACCCGAGGTTCGGACCAAAACCCGATTACCCATTCCCCCACGAATCCAAATATATAATTTGTTTTGAAATGGTACCTCAAATTGAGGTCCAAATCCCCAATTTAGAAAAAACCTAGGTTCTACCCAAAACACTCAATTTCCTCCATGAAAATCTTTGATTTGAAGTTCAAATCATGTTAAAAGATGTTAAGGAGTGAAGAAAATGAGTTAGAAATCACTTACCAATGTTTTGGAGAAGAAAGGTTGTTTGAAAAATCGCCTCTTATGTTTTTGGGGTTTTGAAAAGTGAAAAATAGCTGAAATTCCCATTTATTTATACCCCTCTCAGACCCCCTGTGCGGACTGCATCAAATGGACCGTGGTCGCATAGGCCTCCCTGAAGACCTGCAGTTCAGCACCCTGTGCGGACCGCACAAAGGCGACTGCGGCCGCACAGCCTCCACCGCGCTCCGCACAAAGGCGACCGCGGTCGCGCTGGCCTCTCCGCTGTCGTACGCTATTTCTCGCGGACCACACGAAAGAGTTCAAAGACCTGCAACTTCCTGAACCTACAACATCTGACTTTCTAAGCCTAAGGCATCCCGGAACCTACTCGAAACTCACCCGAGCCCTCGAAACTCCACCCCAAGTGTACACATACCCTAAAAAAATCCTACGGACATATTCGTGTAATCAAATTACCAAAATAACATCACAAGCATCGATTTAAACCTCGAGATAAATGAAATTTCTCAAAACTCTTTTAAACATCAAATTTCACAATTAAGGTCCGGATCACGTCAAACGACGTCCGTTTTTAACCAAATTTCACAGGAATGACTCAAGTCATATATAAGACCTGTACCGGGCGCCGAAACCAAAATACGGGCCCGATACCAATTCTTTCTAATCTGTTTTCATTTCAAATTTCCTTAAACAAATTTTTGAAAAGAATTTCACTTAAAAAATTCATTTCTCGGGCTTGGGACCTCGGAATCCGATTCCGGCATACGCTCAAGTCCCATATTTTCCTATAGACCCTCCGGGACCGTCAAATCATGGGTCCGGGTCCGTTTACCCAAAACGTTGACCAAATTCAAATTAGCTCATTTTATAACCAAAACTTATCGTTTTTCATAGATTATCATATTTAAGCTTTCCGGTTACGCACCCGGACTGCGCACGCAAATTGAGGTGACTCTAAATGAGGTTTTCAAGGCCTCGGAGACACGAAAATCAACTAAACGCAAGTGATGACCCCTTAGGTCGTCACATTTTTCCCCTCTAAAACAACTGTTCGTCCTCGAACAGACAGAAGAAGGAAGTACCTGAGTCGGGGAAAAGATGAGGATAACGGCTATGCATATTGGACTCGGACTCCCAGATCGATGCCTCATGAGGCTGACCTCTCCACTGAACACGAACAGAAGGAAAACTCTTCGACCTCAACTGTCGAACTTGTCGGTCTAGAACAGCTTCTGGCTCCTCCTCATAAGACAAGTCCTTGTCCAACTGGACAGTGCTGAAATCTAACACGTGGGATGGATCGCCGTATTATTTCCAAAGCATAGACACATGAAACACTGGATGCACGGCTTATAAGCTCGGCGGCAAAACAAGTCTATAAGCCACCTCTCCCACTCGATCAAGAATCTCAAACGGGCCAATGAACCTAGGGCTAAGCTTGCCCTTCTTCACAAATCTCATCACGCCCTTCATAGGCGACACTCGGAGCAATACCCGCTCACCAACCATAAAAGCCACATCTCGAACCTTGCAGTCTGCATAACTCTTCTGCCTAGATTGAGCTGTACGAAGCCTATCCTGAATGATCCAGACCTTGTCCAAGGCCTCCTAGACCAGATCCGTACCCAACAATCAAGCCTCTACCGGCTCAAACCAACCAACCGGAGATCGACATTGCCTACCATACAAAGCCTCATAAGGAGCCATCTGGATACTCGACTGGTAGCTGTTGTTGTAGGCAAACTCTGCTAAAGGCAAGAACTGATCCCACGAGCCTCCAAAGTCAATAACACAAGCTCGTAGCATATCCTCCAATATCTGAATAGTCCGCTCGGACTTCCCGTTCGTCTGAGGATGAAATGTTGTACTCAAATCAACCTGGATGCCCAACTCTCGCTGAACTGCTTTCCAGAAGCACAAGGTAAACTACGTACCTCAGTCCGAAAAAATAGATACCGGCACATCATGAAGACGAACAATCTCCTGGATATAAATCTTAGCTAACCTCTTGGATGAATAGGAAACTACCACAGGAATGAAATGCGCTGACTTGGTCAGCCTATCAACAATGACCCAAACTGCGTCAAACTTCTTCTGAGTCTGCGGGAGTCCAACAACAAAGTCCATAGTAATCCGCTCCCACTTCCACTCGGGAAGCTCAATCCTCTGAAACAGTCCACCAGGCCTCT
The DNA here is from genome assembly GCF_000393655.2 of Nicotiana sylvestris. Classification (NCBI taxonomy): domain Eukaryota; kingdom Viridiplantae; phylum Streptophyta; class Magnoliopsida; order Solanales; family Solanaceae; genus Nicotiana; species Nicotiana sylvestris. The sequence goes on from NC_091058.1 coordinate 65,458,570, forward strand.
GATGCTCGTACTTAATCTGCTGACAATTCAAACATCGAGCCACATATGCAATGATATCCTTCTTCATTCTACGCTACCAATAATACTGCCGCAAATCCTGATACATCTTCTTGGCGCCCGGATGAATAGAGTACCAGGAGATATGGGCCTCCTCTAAAATCAAATCTCGAAGCCCATCCACATTAGGCATACAAACTCGACCCTACAATCTCAAAACTCCATCATCACCTAAGGTAACCTCCTTAGCACCTCCATATTGCACCGTGTCTCTAAGGATGCACAAATGGGGATCATCATACTGCCGATCACGGATACGCTCCAATAAAGAAGAATGAGCGATTGTGCAAGCTAATACCTGACTAGGATCAGAAATATCTAATCTCACAAATCGATTGGCCAAAGCCTGAACATCCAACGCAAGCGGCCTCTCACCGACCGGAATATAAGCAAGACTGTCCATGTTGGCTGACTTTCTACTCAGAGCATTGGCCACCACATTGGCCTTTCCCGGGTGATATAAGATGGTGATGTCATAATCCTTCAACAACTCCAACCACCTTCTTTGCCTCAAATTAAACTCCTTTTGCTTGAACAAATACTGAAGACTCTTATGATCCGTGAACACCTCACATGCCACGCCATACAGATAGTGCCTCCAAATCTTCAATGCATGAACAATGGTTGCCAACTCTAAATCATGAACTGGATAGTTCTTCTCATGAATCTTCAACTGTCTTGAAGCGTAGGCAATGACCTTGCCATCCTGCATCAACACTGCGCCAAGCCCAATACGGGAAGCATCACAATAAACTGTGTAAGGCCCTGAACCTGTGGGCAAAACTAACACTGGTGTCGTAGTCAGAGCTGTCTTGAGCTTCTGAAAGCTCGCCTTACACTCGTCCGACCATCTGAACTGGGCACCCTTCTGGGTCAACCTGGTCATCGGGGCTGCAATAGATGAGAAGCCCTCCACGAACCGATGGTAGTAGCCTGCCAATCCCAAGAAACTCCGAATCTCTGAAGCTGATGCTGGTCTAGTCCAGTTCGTAACTGCCTCAATCTTCTTCGGATCAACCTAAATACCCTTTGTTGATACGACATAACCCAGGAATGCAACTGAACTCAACCAGAACTCACACTTCGAGAACTTAGCATATAACTGACTATCCTTCAGAGTCTGAAAAACCACTCTGAGATGCTGCTCATGCTCCTCCTGGCTGCGGTAATATATCAAGATATCATCAATGAAGACTATCACGAATGAGTCCAAATAAGTCCTGAACACTCGGTTCATCAAATCCATAAAATTTGTTGGGGCATTTGTCAACCCGAATGACATAACCAAGAACTCATAATACCCGTACCGAGTGCGGAAAGTTATCTTAGGGACATCGGATGCCCTAATCCTCAACTGATGGTAGCCAGATCTCAAGTCAATCTTTGAAAATACCTTGGCACCCTGAAGCGGATTGAACAAATCATCAATCCTCGGTAGTGGATACTTATTCTTGATGGTGACCTTGTTCAACTGCCGTAATCATTGCACATTCTCATCGAACCATCCTTTTTCTTAACAAACAAAATCGGCGCACCCCAAGGAAAAACTCTGGGTCTAATGAAACCCTTCTCAAGAAAGTACTGCAACTACTCCTTCAACTCTTTCAACTATGGCGGGGCCATGCGATACGTCGAAATGGAAATGGGCTGAGTGCGCGGAGCCAAATCAATGCAAAAGTCAATATCCCTGTCGGGCGGTATACCCGGTAGGTCTGAAGGGAATACCTCAGGAAACTCACGAACAACGGGCACAAAATCAATAGAGGAAACCTCCGCACTAGAATCAAGAACATAAGCTAAATAGGCCAAGCACCCCTTCTCGACCATACACCGAGCCTTCACATAAGAAATAACGCTACGGGTAGAATGACCAGGAGTTCCTCTCCACTCTAAACGAGGCATACCCGGTAAAGCTAAGGTCACAATATTGGCATGACAGTCCAAGATAGCATGGTAAGGTGATAACCAGTCCATCCCCAATATAACATCGAAGTCGACCATGTCTAGAAGCAACAAATCCACACGAGTCCCAAGACCCCCAATCACAACTACACAAGAGTGATGGACTCGATCTACCACAATAGAGTCACCTACCAGTGTAGACACATAAATAGAAATACTTAACGAATCACTAGGCATGACCAGATGCGGTGCAAAATAAGATGATGCATACGAGTATGTAGACCCTGGATCAAATAACACTGAAGCATCTCTATCACAAACTAGAATTGTACCTGTAATAACTGCATCTGAAGCCTCAGCCTCGGGACTGGCTGGGAGAGCATAACATCGGGGCTGGGCCCCACCACCCTGAACTACCTCTCTGGGACAGCCTGCAACTGGCTGGCCTCCACCTCTGGCGGCTTGAGCTCCACCTCTAGGACCTCTACCTCCACCTCTAGCACCTATACCCCCACCTCTAGCTGGCTGGGTGAGCTGTGGAACATCAGGTGCCTGAACCATAGCAAGGGAACCCTGATACGAAGAACTGCTCGAAGCTCAAGGGAAATACCTAGCAATGTGCCTCGTGTCACCACAAGTAAAACAAGCCCTCGACTACTGGGGCTGACGACCCTAAAAACTCTGAAGCGGTGGTGCGCTGATAGGTGTTGGTGGTGCACTGAAGGACTACTGATCAGAATACTGCATCGGAGGACCACAGCCACCTAAAGCACCATGAGAAACCTAAAGAGCTATCTGAAAGGGCCTAGGAGGATGGCCTCTACCATATGAATCTCTACTTCCAAACAAGGTACCACTGAATTTTCCTGAATTGCGGGGCCTCTTATCTGACCCATGACCCCCTTCTGCGACAGAACCATCTCAACTCTGCGAGCCACATTGACCGCCTCCTGAAAAGTGATCTCACTCCCGGCCTCCTTGGCCATCTGAAGACAAATTGGCTAAATAAGACCGTCGATAAACCTCTTCACCCTCTCTCTCTCGGTAAGAAGTATGACAAGAGCATGGTGAGCCAAGTCGATGAACCTGGTCTCATACTGGGTGACCGTCATGGAACCTGCTGGAGGCGCTCAAACTGCCTCTGATAGGCCTCTCTCTGAGTAACAGGGAGAAACTTCTCCAGAAATAATACTGTAAACTGCTCCCAAGTCAAAGATGGTGATCCAGTTGGCCTAGCCAAGCAATAATCCCTCCACCAAGTCTTAGCGGATCCAGACAAGCGAAATGTAGCAAAATTGACCCCATTGGTCTCAGCAATGCCCATGCTCCTGAGAACCTCATGGCAGCTATATAGGAAATCCTGGGGATCCTCAGAAGAAGCACCGCTGAAAGTAGTAGTGAAGAGCTTGGTGAACCTATGCAGCCTCCACAAAGCATCGACAAACATCGCCGCTCCATCGCCGGTTTGAGCTGCGACACCCGGCTGAACTGCTCCAACTGGCTGAACCGCTGGAGTCTGAATCTGGGGAGCTACCTGCTCCGGAGTGCTTATAGCAGGAGTTTGAGCCCCTCTTCCAGCCTGAGAGATGGTTGGTGCTATAGGAAGCAAGCCTGCCCGGGTGACACTCTCCAATGAGGTCCACTAATCGGACCAGAGCATCCTGAAGAACTGGGGTAGCAATAAACCCTTCTGAGACCTGAGCTAGGCCCACCGGAACTGCTAGAGTCGGAACCTCCTCATCAAAATCAACCTGAGGCTCCGTCACTAGGGCTGCTGCTCGGGGCTGAGATCTGCCCCTACCTCGGCCTCTAACATAGCCTCGGCCCCACCCTTTGACCCTAGTAGAAGCTATTGCTGGGGGCTCGGGCTGCTAAGTGATAGATGAGGAAGCGCGTGTTCTCGCCATCTGCGAAAGAATGGAGTAGAAATTCAATAAGTATTGGGAAACAGAATCGCACGACAAGAAAGAACAAATGTGAAGTTTTCCTAACTTTGTAGCCTCTGGGGATAAATACAGACGTCTCCATACTGATCACTCAGACTCAACTAAGTTTTTCTGTGAACTGTGAGACTCATGTAACCTAGAGCTCTGATACCAACTTGTCACGACCCGAATTTCCCACCCTCGGGAGTCGTGATGGCGCCTACTAATGAGAGCTAGGCAAGCCAACCTTTAACTATCTAATTCCTTACCAAATTACTTCCTTTTTACAATTACAAGCAATAACATAAAAACAATAGAACTTTAAACAATTAAGCGGAAGATAACCATGAAATGTCTGAAGGCTACGTCTATTACAACTTTTGAAACCTCAAATACCCCAAAACCTGGTGTCACAATGTCACAGACTGTCTAAGAGTTTTTACATACAAGGTCTGAAGAAATGCAATACACTGTTTCTGAACAAAGGAAATGAAACAGGAAGTAGAGATAGAGGGAGACGCCAGGGCCTGCAGATGCCTACAGGTCTACCTTGGGTCTCCGAGTGGACTGAAGGAAGCCCTCCAACTACTGTCCGAAAGCTGCTCCAGGATCTTCACAGAGTGCAAAGTGTAGTTTCAGCACAACCGACCCCATGTGCTGGCAAATGTCTGGCCTAACCCCGGTGAGGTAGTAACGAGGCTAGGACCAGACTCCAGATAAACCTGTGCAGTTATATAACATATGGCAGAAAGTAACAAGTAATAAGAAATTAAAGCTGGGGAAGGGAAACATGCTATGGGGGTAGCTGACAAAACAAAATAACAAGGAAGCTAACAATATAACCTTTAACACAGATAAAGAGAAGTAAAGACGGCTTTCACTTTCAGTTTCCATCTTGTTGCAGGCATGCAACCCGATCCCATTTCTCATATCTTGTGGTAGGCGTACCACCCGCTCCCATTTCATCATATCTTGTGGTAGGCATACCACCCGCTCCTATTTCATAATATCTTATGGTAGGCATACCACCCGCTCCCATATATCTTGTGGTAGGCATACCACTTGCTCCCATTTCATCATATCTTGTGGTAGGCGTACCACCCGCTCCCATTTCATCATATCTTGTGGTAGGCGTACCACCCGCTCCCATTTTATTATCTTGTGGTAGGCATACCACCCGCTCCCTTTTACAGTTCATCACACAATCACAAGAAATCCCGACAAGGGAACAAAAGTGATATAATAACTTCCCGGCAAGGGAACAAAAGCAATATAAAAATTTCCCCGCAAGGGAACAACAATATCGAAATAGTCATCCCGGCAAGGGAGAATCAGCTATAACCAATCTCACTTAGCTGGTACTCAGTTCAATTAATGGAAATGCTCAATCATAGAAGATCATTAATTAAAACATACAAAGTGTCATTCAAGAACACAACAACTTTCAATTTAAGACTCACGGTCATGCTTGATACTAATGTATAGATATTCATCACCATGCCTATACGTCGTACTCAACAAGAAGCAAGTAGCAAGTATGACTCAACTCCTAATCCCTCAAGCTAGGGTTAGACCAAACACTTACCTCGAAGCTTTGAACACCACTCAAGCTTCAATTATAGCTTTACCCCTTGATTCCACCACCAATCCACTCGAATCTAGTCACAAGTTACTTAATTACATCAATAAGTGCTGAATGAATCAACCCCAATGCATGAAAATGAGTTTTCCCAAAGTTTTACCCAAAAAGTCAAAATTACCCCCGGGTCCACGTGGTCGAAACCCGAGGTTCGGACCAAAACCCGATTATCCATTCCCCACGAATCCAAATATATAATTTTTTTTGAATGAGACCTCAAATTGAGGTCCAAATCCCCAATTTAGAAAAAACCTAGGTTCTACCCAAAACACCCAATTTCCCCCATGAAAATCTTTGATTTGAAGTTGAAATTATGTTAAAAGATGTTAAGGAGTGAAGAAAATGAGTTAGAAATCACTTACCAATGTTTTGGAGAAGGAAGGTTGTTTGAAAAATCGCCTCTTATGTTTTTGGGGTTTTGAAAAGTGAAAAATAGCTGAAATTCCCGTTTATTTATACCCTTCTCAGACCCCCTATGCAGACCGCATCAAATGGACCGCAGCCGTACAGGCCTCCCTGAAGACCTGCAGTTCAGCACCCTGTACGGACCGCACAAAGGCGACTCGGCCGCACAGCCTCCACCGCACTCCGCACAAAGGCGACCACGGCCTCGCTGGCCCCTCCACGGTCGCGCGCGATTTCTCGCGGACCGCATTAAAGGGTTCAGAGACCTGCAACTTCCTAAACCTGCAACATTTGACTTTCTAAGCCTAAGGCATTCCGAAACCTACTCGAAACTCACCCGAGCCCTCGAAACTCCACCCCAAGCGTACGCACACCCTCAAAAACATCCTACGGACATATTCGTGTAATCAAATTACCAAAATAACATCACGAGCATCGAATTAAACCTCGAGATCAATGAAATTTCTCAAAACTCTTTTAAACATCAAATTTCTCAATTAAGGTCCAGATTGCATCAAACGACGTCCGTTTTTAACCAAATTTCACAGGAATGACTCAAGTCATATATAAGACCTGTACCGGGTGCCGGAACCAAAATACGGGCCCGATACCATTACTTTCTAATCAGTTTTCATTTCAAATTCCTTAAACAAATTTCTGAAAACAATTTCACTTAAAAAATTCATTTCTCAGGCTTGGGACCTTGGAATTTGATTCCGGGCATACGCCCAAGTCCCATATTTTCCTATGGACCCTCCGGGACCGTCAATTCATGGGTTCGGGTCCGTTTATCCAAAACATTGACCAAAGTTAAATTAGCTCATTCTATAATCAAAACTTATCGTTTTTCACAGATTATCATATTTAAGCTTTCCGGCTACGCGTCCGGACTGCACACGCAAATCGAGGTGATTCTAAATGAGGTTTTAAGGCCTCAGAGACACAAAAATCAACTAAAAGCAAGTGATGACCCCTTGGGTCGTCACAGGGATGATCAATGTATTTTATCACCCAACTTGAGGGGGAGTGTAGAAATATTAGTAGTTGTGACAGTTGTACTTGATGGATATAGAGTAGTACTTAGTTGCACAATTAGTTAGTTAAGGACTATGTTAGAAGATAGTTAAGTTAGTTAGTTAGTAAGTTGTATAAATAGGCATGTACATATACATTTTAATTAAGAATGAAGAAATATAATTGAGATTTTCTCTCTCCTTCTCTCTGTAACCGACTCAAGCTCTCACTCTCTAACCCAGCTCCATTTCTCCTTTTAATATGGGATTCTCTTATGGGATGTAATATTTAATAAAATATGAAGTGCTCCATTTTTTATTAGTTTTAAATAATGTGTTGTGTGATCACTTTCTTATCAAGTGTTGTTGAAATGCGACAAACTTTTTGTTCTTCCTTATTCATATGTCAAGATCTATTAAATTCTTAAATCTTTTTCGAATTTGAAGTGGTATTTCGATAATTAAAAAATAAACATAATATATCATTATTTAGGTATCATATTAATTTCTATATTTAATTATTTAATTCGGTTAACCTTGAAAGTGTACATCAACGAAAAATTATTGTCAGATAACTAAAAAAATAACTATTATGTGTCACTAAAAAAATTCCCATAAGAAATTTTTAATAGATCATATGTTTGTTAATTTTTATAAAATTTATTAAACCTATATTTACTTAGAAAAATTTAACAAAGTAAGATTGACATAGTATTCATGTAACAAAAAAAACTCGAAAATCCGACAAAACTGAACCAATCCAAACTGATATAGTTGGTTTGGTTTGGTTTTAATAAAAACCAAATCAATCTGGTCCATGAATACCCTTAGTAAATACCCAGCAAATATACTTGAATCCCACTGTACAATGAGAATTAGTCGCAAAAACAATAATGTTATTTATATGTTTTAAAATCAAACACTTAAACCTCTTATCTATACTATATTAAAAGCACGAAGGCTCTTAGCGAAATGTCGTTCGCCCTTTTTACCCTTTAAAAATAGAGCTCATACTAAATAAAATAGTCATTTGACTATTTTTCTAATATTTGAAAATATTTATTTGGTTAATTTCCTAATATTTAGGAGTAGTCAATGAATTATTTTCCTAATATTTAGAGCTTTGATATTTGAATTTCCTGCCATTCTAGGAGTTCAACGACGACATTCTAAGAATACTCAAAAATAATATGCATTCTATTTTTCGGTCATAATTTTATCATTCTAGGAAAGCTTTAACTCTTAGAGAATTCATTTAATTTTTCAATTCCTTCATTACAAAAGTTTAGTTCTTTTCAATTTCTTCATTAACAAAGTCTCGTTTGATTTTCAATCCCCTCAATTGGAAAGTTTTGTTCTTTTTCAAACCTTTAAAAATATATTATATATTAGACAAAATAGTAATTTAGTTATTTCCTAATTTTAAGGACTTTAAAATTATCTAAGATTTTTATCATTAAGTTTTTCCTTATTTAAAATATGTATCTTTTTGTATAGAAATATTAAATGCACTAAATCTCCTTTTATAAAAAAGAACTACTTATATTTAGGAGTTTGAGATCATTAATGAATCTCATTTTTATTCTCAAACAATGTTCAACGTTAAAGTCTTTATGAATGGAAACAAGTTTAAAGCCTACAAACACTCAATTATGTCTTCTAAAAATCCTACCAAATCTGGTGGCTTTGTGTTCACCTACATACAAAATTCACCGAAGGAAAACCTTTTCTTTTTCCATTGATTCCACCAAATGACTTAATGTAATTTTTCATATAGTAAGTTATTTGTATTAATTTAAAAATCTTTGAGAAATTATGACAAATGCATATGGAGTAACAAATATCCATAATTTAAGATTTAATATTAAGTCATACAAATAATAACATTTTTCAAAAGATATAGTTAAAGGACATTCTTTTCAAGTTCATGCAAAATCGATAGATCAAAATCCTTATATAAAATTGAACAATCTTTTAACCTTAAAAATAAACACGCATTCTTTAACATTTATGTATAAAAATATAAGTACATATTATACTCTTTAAATCAATATCAGATTCTAGAAATACTTAATTAATAAAAGGATACTTGACAATTGCACGTCAAGTTCAAATGATACATCCAATTTTAGAGCAGACAAAGATATTATTATTACATCCGTATCATTTAATTTATGTATATCAAGTATAATCATTATCATTATTTAACTTTTCCCTTATATTTCAAAGTTTTTAATTAATTAAATTTTATGCATTAAATCCTTCACTATTTAAATTGTATTTAAATTTTTAATATTGTACATATTATACGAATTCTTATATTATTTAAATTATGTAAATTTTTATTTTATAACTCAAACATAATTTTAATAGAATATTTATATAATTATTTTAAATATATTTACATATTGAGATGGAGTACACGCACAAAGCGCGTACCCAAAGACTAGTACAATGAAAGTCATACACATCTAACTGAGTAAATAAAACGCAAGCTAAAATAAAAAATAATTAAATGTGACACTAACATTTTTTTCGTAAAACAAATAGCTTAAATATTTCAAATTACAAGACGAAACAAATCATCACTAGTAATTTATGCTACTATAATTTTTCTATTTAAAAGTTTTAGAAAATACACGTTTCAAGAAAATGCTATTCTCTTTTTTAGTCCACCGTGTCAATAAAAATTTCAAATGGATAAGACCAGTGTTTTAAAAGGCGGGGCGTGTATTGGGAAAAATCGAGTTTACATATTAGAGATGACGTGTTGTGACACGTGGATCAGTCAAATAGTCAAAAGAACAAAGTTAGCTAAGAGACACGAGCAATAACAGATGCGAGCAAAGGTTGTGGAAGAGGCACGGGCAATTACTCAGAAGATGCAGAGCCCGCACCTATTCAAGACATTTAAAGCACAAAGATCAAAGGGAATTAAAGGAATGAACCTGGTAGTCTATGAGAGACCAGATACAGTATTTAATGCGTATTAAATACTAAAAACGTTAGAGAATATTTGTTTAATATTTGATTATGTAACATATTATTAAATGACATTCATTACTCATTATTGCCTCATTATAGCTTAAGGCAAGGCTCCTAGTCTCAAAAAAGCTATAAAAGGGGAAAGAACCAACAATTGTACGACACAAGGAATTAATGGAATACACTTGATTTACTTGCTTTCCTATTATCTTATTCTCAAAAGTCTTTTCTTTATATTCTTTTCCGATTATCAGTAACCCGTGTTCTTCTTAATTTTTAGCTTTGACTAAAAACCTATTTTTTGGTTAAACAAATTGGTTCCGTTACCGGGAATCTGATAATCTATTTTCATTTACTATGGCAAACAACAATGATAACACTCTAGGAAATCAGGTAAATCAAAACCAGCAAGATCAGGGAGATTTACAAAACATTCACCTGTTTCCTTCTCCACGTGGTTCATCACGGCAATCTCGTGAAGGCACTCCTAAATCTCATGTTGGTGCACAAGAGCAATCTGAGAATTTTGAAGGGGTAGATGAGGCCTTACAAAAAGAAATTGCTGCACACAAAGTTGTTCAGGCTCTAGTTAGTCAGTTACCTGCTGCACCGCCTACACCTACACCCAATAACAACACATTGGAGAACCCTCGTTCTGGGCTTGTTAACTCAGGAAATAGAGGAACCCCTAGTGCATCACAAGAGGGAGAACCAGGTAATTCAACTAATTCTCATTTGCAAAATTTAGTGCAAACCCTGCAGAGACAGCTTAAGGAACAAAATGACCGCATAGAGCAAATTCCCGGAGTTCCACCTATGATCAAAGGAGTGGATATGGACAAATATTCACAACAACCTTGGAAGCCAAGTGTTGCTCCCCTTCCAATTCCAAAAATGTTTAAGATATCTGATATTCCAAAGTATGATGGAACAACTGACCCACGAGATCACGTAACGACATTCACAACTGGCGTAAAGGGCAATGATTTGACCAAACAGGAGATCGAATCAGTATTAGTCAAAAAGTTTGGGGAAACACTCACCAAAGGTCGCTAACCTGGTATTCTCTCTTACCTAAAAATTCTATAAACTCTTTTGCTGAGCTTGCAGATTCTTTCATCAAAGCACATTCAGGAGCTCAAAAGGTAGAGAAGAGAATGAAAGATATCTTCAAAATCAAGCAAGGAGATTCAGAACTACTTCGTGATTTCGTGGATAGATTTCAACGTGAAAGAATGACTTTACCATGTATACCTGACAACTGGGCAGCTATAGCCTTCACAAGTAATTTGAATGAAAAAAGCTCAGAGGCCACGAGGAGACTTAAGGAGAGCCTTCGAGAATTTCCCGCTACAACGTGGAATGATGTTTATAATAGGTACAGCAAGAAGCTGCGGATTGAAGAAGATATTGTTCCACGATATCAAAAAGAGGAAAAGGTAGGTTCGAGACGTTCAGAAAATGAAAAGAGGTCCGGTAAAAACAGATACGAGCCTTATATGGGACCTGCGGGAAAAGACTCACGGTCAAGACAAAGATAATCAAAGGTACGATCATAAATCTAGAAACAATGAATCAGGTTCCTCATCAAGGTTTAGGAATGAGCGAAACAATCATGAGTCACGAGATGATGATAGAAATTTAAAGGCGAGATTCGCTGGTTATAATTTCAATGTCACCACCTCCGAGCTCGTAGCAGTTTTAAGAAGCATGGGAGATAAGGTCCGGAGGCCAAAAGAAATGAGGTTGAATCCAAACCGACGTAACTCTGATCATTGGTGCGAGTTTCATAATGACCACGACCATAAAACCGTTGATTGCAGATTTTTACAAAGTGAAGTCGATCATTTGTTAAAACAAGGGCATCTTACTGAATTGTTCAGTGAGAAAGGCAATGAGGCTTATATGAAAAATAGGCAGGTGCCCCCAAAACCACCATCTCCCAAAAGAACCGTCAACGTCATAAGCGGGGGAGAAGATATCAACGGTGTAACGTATACAGCATCCAATAAAGTTTCTAAAGTTACTGTTACCCACGAGAAGCGAGTACGACAAGTCTTGGAGGAAGAAAGTATCACCTCCGATGATGAAGACGCGGATGGTGTATTATCTCCACATAATGACGCACTGGTAATATCTCTATTTGTATATGATACTAATGTGAAACGAGTTTTGATTGATCCAGGAAGTTCTGTAAATATTATCCTACTAAGGGTATTACGTGAAATGCAAGCTGAAGAAAAAAAGATACCAAAGGCGCATATCTTGTCTGGATTCAATAATTCCAGCGTTGTGAGCACGTGATTTTTGTTTTACGCGACAATCGCTCCAAAAGAAATAAAAATAATAACAATTGGTCCTGCTGTACAATTTTCGGATTTTACGTGGCATTTTGTTAATTATTTATGATTTTTGCCCATTTTATTAAAATAAAATACAAAATATATGTGTCATGCGTAATTTGAACCGTAATCCGGTTGTTAAAAAGAAAAACCATAAATAGGTATCTTTGTCCGTGATTTTTGTTTGATTTTACCTGCTTTAAATATTTTAATATGTGTGTGCAAATAATTGTATTAAGTGTTTATTTGATTTTAATTTGATTTACTTAGGTTTTGTTTTTAAATAAAAAAAAGTAATAATAATAAAAAACATATAAGAGATAAGTGCAGAATTAGTTTGAAAATCAGTTTGGGCTGATTTTCGTTTTTAATTCAAAGCCCAAACAACCCAGCCCAAAAACCTGTGCTTGCCCCGGTCTGGACCAGCCTACTTCAAAAACGTCCAAACGACGTCGTAGTGGTTGAGTCTGATCAGAGTCGTTGATCTCTGAATGATCAACGGCCAAGATCTCACACCCCGTACCCACTAACAGACCCGACCCGTCTCACCCGGACCGACCCCAACCCTTCACCCTTGAAACGACACCGTTTCCCGTTAGTTGAAGGATCCTGGCCCTTCATCGTGTCTCATCCAACGGCCAGGATCCATCTATCCACTAACTATATAAACCTACAACCCTTCACCCCGCGCCCTGATCCAAACCCCCCCCCTGCCTTAGGTCGTCTTCACCAGACCTCAGACCTTCAAACCCTAGCCGCCCCTGTATACTTTCACCATGAAAGCCGGCGGCATGGACGTCGGTGACCCCATCCTTAACACCATAGAACCCCCTTGCCACCCTGAACATGGATTTGTTAACCACTTAGCTCGAATCCCCTCCCACCTTCTCGAATCTTCATTTGAAGATTCGAGTCGGAACTTAACCTATACCTATTAACCCCAGTTTCATACCAGATAGTCCCCGGACCCCCTCGTGACCAAACCATGCTTGGTTTGGTCCGAATCTGACCAGGGAAACACAAATCCCAGATCTGATGTTCTGAACCCTAGGGTCCTCGTGTCTATTCCTTGCCTGTTCCGTGCATGTTCTGTGCCTGTCCTCGTGCCTGTTCCGTGCCTGTTTTAAACCAGGAGATTAGGGTTAACCTTGTGTTTGTTCCATGCTTGTTTAAACCAAGGGATTAGGCTTAAACCTCGTGCATGTTCCGTATCTATTTAAGCCACAGATATTAAGGTCTAATGGACCTTAATCGAAGTGTTTCTCATCTAAGAAACACTTCGATTAAAGTCCGTTCAGCCTTAAGAAAGGCCTGTTCGAATCCAAGCTAAGGCTCTTTGACTTTTCGGGATTTAAGGTGAGTTTTGTTTTCTTTTCTTTTCTTTATTCCATGTGTTGATCAAAGGTCTATTCATGTTTTATTTTAATTTGTGTTTTTGAATTTTACCAACTGTGTCCTGTCCACCTTGCCTGAACCTCTATGTTTGATTGAGTCTTTCCTCTACTTGTTACTGATAATGTGTATATGTGTATGTGCTGTGCGGACAATTGAACTTCAAATTTTGACTGATCAACTGATTCCTCGAGTACAATTTTGCTTAGTCAGTACAATTCAAATCATAAGTTCGATACTGTTAAATGTCTGATTTTGGCTTCGATTGTATGTGTTTTAACTAGTATAGTCGAATCGATATACGTCGTCAAATGGTTTCATGTTAGAATGGTAGCAATTTGACTCAGGCTTTTGTGATTTACTGAAGCATTGTTGAATCAGATTAATGTTGTTGCCACTCGGTATTAATTTGTTTAGCCAAATCAGAAAGACATTTAAAGGATTGATTTATTAGCTAGGTTTAATTTAGTTGATAGCATTGTTTACTAATCTCTCAGCTTTGGGCAGCATGTGCATTACAAAGTAATGGACAACATGTGCTGTCAGAATACATTCTGCTGCCCATATTCTGCTTTAGTTTCAGAAATAATAAGCATTACTCAAAAGGTAAGCCTGCCAAGGGAATATCATGGGATTGTGTTCTTATTTAAATAGTGAGTGGAAACTGAAAAGGGGTAGCACATGGGAGGGTGTTCTGATGGTCTAAACAGGATGTTAAAGGGTGGAATTTAGGCTATAAAAGGGGGGACTTCCATCAGTTAAAAAAAAGATCAGGACATCAGAGAGATCGGAGAAGAGAGAGCAAAAATACACACACATTAACACACACAGACAGAGGATAGATCTGATAAGAGGAGAGGATAACAACAGGGAGGGGAGAGATTTTTGAAAGGAAGAGAGAAATAGAAGAGGGAGATTTTTTATACACACATAGAGGGACAGACATTGAGAAGAGAGAGTAAATTGAGAGGAAGATCAGGAGATCAGGAGATAAAATAAGAGAGGGGGAACTGAAGATATACACACACAGACATAGATACACACACACAGACAGAGAAAAAGAGAATACACACAGAAAACTTAGTTTGGAGATTGAGAGTTGAAGTTCTAAAAAGCAGAAAAACTGGAAAAGAACTTTGTTTGATAACACAGACAGACAAAACTAGAAATTGCATTCTTCTTGCTGTCTTGATTTCACTGGTCTCGACCTGTTTGTCCAATACTGATTTCTTCTAAATCCAACTGAGTCTACTGGTTGTTTGTTGGTTTACTCTGGGACTTGGTCTAGCCGGGATCTTGATTCTATTCCAATTATTTTGCTTGTTGCTGCTGCTGCTATTCTGTTTCTTGCTGCTGCTGATTTCCCTATCTTCTTCCTCTTCTCCTTTGCATTTTCAGTATTTCCAGGTACACATTTCGAGTCTCACATTGGTGTAGCTAATTGTAACATTGAAAAGCATGAATCGAAAGATCTGAAGAATTTTTTTTATCATCCGTTGCCTTACTTATAGCTTTGCGAATATTGTTAAAGTTGTATAAATCCTTTAACTTGTAGCCTAATAGAGAATACATTAGTAAGTTTGTACTTAATTAATGTTTATTTGAAACTGTGGTGTTTGATTCGTTTAGTAGCATACAGGATGTAAATATAACTCATGGAATGTGAAACTATTTAGTGCGATTGTTAAAATTAAATTCACTCTTTCAGCATGCTTTCAATAAGTAGAGGCAAATGGCTGTTAAATCTAGCCAAATATAATACAGTTTTGAATCACCCAGTTTCGATTTCTTTAGGCAGTTTATAGGACTAGTTTTGAATATCATCGGTAGTATTCTTTAATAAGGAATTCTATTAACCCTGTTTAAGCAAGTTAATCTAAATTCGACTTAAAGATGTTTATTCGGATTAAGTGTTGTATTTCGTTAGAATAAACGGATTTCTTTGTCAAATTAAAGCATTTTTCCATTGAAGTACAATGTTTTCTCAACTTTGTAAATAATTAACCATAAGAATCCGGATTAGGCCAAAGCATATAATTAAATTAGCATGTACCTTTTTCTTCTAGTATTAGAGACAAACGCATTAGAAATGTAGCCACTTTAGGATATCCTTTCTAAAATAGAGACGAGCCTCGCCAAATAAAACGCAAAATTGCGGGGCCCTCAATAAATAACCATAATAAATTTTTAGAATTCGGGATAGGCCGTTTAGTGAATTTCATGGCCTTCTACAAAAATAATAACGCGCTAGACTCTTTAGGCGCGGCTTAATAATTTAACCTTCTTAAACACGGGTGCACATTGATGTGACCCAAATCCGAATCTCAACGGAGTCAAAATGTGTCGACGACCACGGGTGCATTGATTGTGACGTGGTTCGAGATGCATTTTCACGACGTTGCAATTCT
This sequence comes from Nicotiana sylvestris, assembly GCF_000393655.2. Lineage (NCBI taxonomy): Eukaryota > Viridiplantae > Streptophyta > Magnoliopsida > Solanales > Solanaceae > Nicotiana > Nicotiana sylvestris. The sequence continues at coordinate 65,474,638 of NC_091058.1, forward strand.
ATAAAAATAAATGATAATAATAAAAGCGGTTTAAACTTAATAAAAGCACATAAGTCACAACATGTATTTAAATCAGATATTTAGCCATTATAACAATTTAAGCGACCGTGCTAGAACCACGGGATTCGAGGGTGCCTAACACCTTCCCTCGGGTCAACAGAATTCCTTACTTAGAATTTCTGGTTCGCAGACTTCATTTGGAAAAGTCGAAAATTTCCTCGATTTGGGATTCAAGATAAACCGGTGACTTGGGACACCAAAAGCCAAACCTTTCCCAAGTGGCGACTCTGAATTAAATAAATAATCACATTTCGAATATTGTCACTTAAATTGGAAAAACTCCCTCGCGCATCTAACCCTTCGGGGGCGGGCGCGCAAAAAGGAGGTGTGACAGCTCTGGCGACTCTGCTGGGGAGGTGAACCCAGAACCAGTGGTTCAGGGTTCAAGAATTCGAGCTTAAAATAGTTGTTATATTTGGCTTTATTATCTGATCTTTATTACATGTTGTGCATAACGTGTTAAATGTTGTCTTTTACCGCTTTGATATTATCTGAATTGTATATAAACTGTGCCGAAACCCTTCTCTTCTTACCTCCGGGGAGAAGCTCGCAGGTCGAGACTCCCTATTCTGTTAGTGTCGATACCTGAAATAAGAAAGAGGTCGGACAAGTTACAAATCCGGACGATCTCGCGGGTCCCCGGTACGTAGCCCCCTCCTCGACTCGAGTTGTCCGCTCGGGTACACAGTCTAGAACAAATACCCAGGTTATAAACCTAGTATAACGAAGCCTCATGCCGGATCCCTAGTAGGAACACTTATTTGCATCATGTTGCATTTGACTTAGGGGACTCAACACAGGGGTTGGGTCCGTCTAGGGCTAGCAACCTGAAATGAAAACGCCATCATGTTGCATCCTATTTGTTTCTGTGCATTTATTTGTCTCGGACATGCATGTTGACTGACTTTTGGAGTATTTGAAAAATATAAACAAAAAAATATAGCAGTGTATAGGGTTAATTTTCTACTTTGAAAAAATAACAATGCCCAATTACTGTCAAAACTCTGCTGAAATTTGGAGATAATAAAAAGGAAAAATGTTTTATTTTTTTCAATAATTTACTTTACTAAGAAAAAGAAAAACAAAAGGATAGAAAAATAGTCTTTTATATTTGGAAAGTTGTTTGTTGAAAAAAAAAAGGAAAGAATTTTGTTCTAAAATAATTCGGTTAATTTGACCGAACTACGCGGGTCTGATTCTCACCGGATGTGAGATACGTAGGCAAACCTCATCGGTTCCGGCCCCAATTTTCAAAAATCAAAAAAATATATTTCCCTTTAGTTCTTTCTTTATAAATTTTTCCTTAGAAAATACAAAAAAAGAAATAAAAATAATATAGAAGTTTTCTTTAAACTCAAATAAAAAATAATCTCCTTCTTTCTGAAGTCTTTCATGTGAAATAATGAAATAAGAATTAAAAATCAGCAATAAAAATCCAAAAAAAAATACTTTTGCTTTTTAGTCTCTCTTTTGTAAAATGTTCAAAAAAAATAGTTGAAAAATTGAATTCCAAAATATTAGGACTTTTCTTTAGAAGTGCTTTTGTAAATAAATAAAACTCAGAAATTCCACCTCATTTTCTTAAAAGTCCCTCTTTCAAAATTTAAGAGGCAACATCATAAATCAAAAAATATGCATTCTTTCTTCCGTAGAAAAGGTGAAACAAATGAAAAAAAATCAACCAAACACATTTTCTTTTTTCGTTTTTTTAAAAATAAATATATAAAATAAAACACAAAAAAAATTCCCAAAGTTCAAGTCAAAAGAAAATAAATTTTTTAGAAGTCTTTCTTTAAAATATAAAACAAAAATCAAAATAAAAAAAATTCTTTCTTCTTTTAAAAGCATTTCTTTCAAAAATTCCAAAAAAAAGGGTTAGTTTAGTTACTCCATTTTCGATGCGAGAACTACGCCGGTTTGATTCTCGTAGGATGCGAGATACGTAGGCAACCCTCATCGGGTTCAACCCCACCTTTTGCTAAAATAGCCAAAATCAATAAATAAATAAAAACGTGTCAAATTTTAAATTTTGCCATAAATAAGTTGGGTGGTGTCCAACCTTCCCTTTTGCTAAAAATAGCCAAAAATATATGTCAAATTTTAAATCTGTCATAAATAAGTCAGGTGATGTTGTTTTGTCATAAATAGCCGAATGTTCCCGAAAGGGACGCCGGAAGGCTGACTTTGCATAAACAGCCACCTTTGGGTCATTTTTTAAGGTTTGGTCCAGTTGACCCACACAGCCTTAAAATCTTCGTCACCGAGGCGTTGAAAGGCCGTGTTGGCAATATTGAGTTTTCTAATTTGAAAAACGATAAAAAGAGTCATAAATAAGTCAGGTGATGTTGTTTTGTCATAAATAGCCGAATGTTCCCGAAAGGGACGCCGGAAGGCTGACTTTGCATAAACAGCCACCTTTGGGTCTTGTTTAGTATCTTTTTGTCCAGTTGACCCACACAGCCTTAAAAAACCTTCGCCCCGAGGCGCTGAAGGGCCGTGTTTGCAACACCAGGTTTTTATTGTAATTTGAAAAAAAAAACAAAAAAAAAACAAAGGGTCAGCGGTCGGGTGAATACCGTTTGAATTTTGTCATAATAAGCCGAGCCAGCTTCGGTCGCGTCTTAAACCGTTCTTGCCGAAGTAGCCTTAGAGTATCTTTCAGTTGTCGAAAGGTTATTTTCGTAAAAGAACGGACAAGTTTGTAAAATGATCCTCCCCGGCCTCAAAATTCATGTGAAATTTGGAAGGGGCCACGTTTGCAAAAATAACCGTTCGGTTGCATTTTGTGAGTGTTGAAACCCAATTTTTTATTATGAAGAAAAAAATGTTTCATTGCTTTTACCTTTCATTCGGCCCGAACTACGCAAGATCTGATTCATGCGGGGTCATGATACGTAGGCAATCTCCATCGGATTCGATCATAGCTATAAAATAAATTGAAAAAAAAACTGAAAGAAAAGGAAAAATAAAATCGAGTGAAAAAGAAAATAGAAAAAAAAAGAAAAAAAAAAGAAAAAAAAAAAGAGAGCGGCAAAAACAAGATCAAGAGAGACTAAAGAGAGGCAAGAATAAAAGAAAAGAGGTACATAGTGAAGAGGGCTAGTTTAGGATCGGGATGAAACATGCAACCCGTTCAAACACATGGTAAAAGCGTTTAACTGTTTAGGTGCATTGCATCCCATCGTGCGATTTCCTATATGTTAAATGCTTCAAAACTAACAAGGTTGTGTGTGTGAGTAAATTAACCAGATTCTGTTCAGGTGATTGGTTTTGTTGGTATGCAGTGATGAGCAACCTTGCACGCGGCCACAACATTATACACAAAACTGAGCTCCACCTCCCAGAAACGCCCATCCTTACCAAGCTCCATATAGTCCCCCCAATCAAATGTTCATCAGTACAATCCTCACCCAAGAGAGTCTTTCAAAAGGAATCAGTTCACCTCTATTGGTGAATCATACTTCGGCTTGTTCCAAAAGCTAGTCAGGCGAAGTCTGCTGCAGCCAGTGGCCCCAAATCGGCCAAACACCGAGTCCCCCCTCCCTGCATCGAGCTGATACTAGATGTGAATACCACTCTGGAGCAGTGGGGCACGGTACAAAGGACTGTTGGTCATTGGACCCTCAAAATGGCAGTTGAGGATTTGATTGAAGCTGAAAGAATCGTTCCCCGGGACGAAAAGGTTCCTAATATGATGAACATTCCCCTGCCTACTATCACAAATGGGCCAATAGACGAAATGATCTGTGAAGCTGAGGAATTTGATCCAGTACTGAAGGCTATTGCAGCCATTGCCGAGACAGAAGAAAAGCCAAAAAATGATTGTCAAGCCTGAAAGTTCCCCATCAGACGGGAGTCTCGGTAGCCTGTCTTGCTATCCTTTCTGCATCTGGATTATCTCAGGGTGTGATCCAGATGTTTTACTTTATTGTCTTACTTTCCGATGTAAACCCTTCTATCTTCAAAAAATTTAAAAAGAAAAAATCAAATGAAATTGATATTTCATTTTCCCGGAATGTCTCTTTTCTTAGATCTTGTCAATTTTCTCATTCTATTTTAGTTCTGTTAAATGCAGATTTCAATAATATGACATGCGTTCGGACTTCATGCCCGGATCTTAAAACTCTGTCAGACCTCGAAATAATGAATCAAGAATTGGGTCGCCATGAAGAATAGCTTAAGGAAACAAGACAAAGAGTTGGAACAACTGAAGGAAAATTGATTCCCGAAATTGGAAAGGTCCATACATTACAACAAGAGTACTGCCAGAAAGAGTGCGTTGTACTTGGGACACATCGAAGGAAATGTCCTTGAAATAACTGTCAATGCAAATGCAGTCAAAAGGTACTATGTTGGATCCTTTATATAATAAAATCTTGTCCGTTTGAGATGACGAAGGCTTTCATTCTCGCTACCCAAACACTATCAACCCTTTGCAAAACCCATTTGAGCTGGTTACTCTTCTTTGATTACCCTCTTTGGAACCTGAAAATATTATTGAAATTGAAATGAAAAAGAAAAATGAAAAAAAGAAGAAGAAAGAATTGGAAAAATAAGAAAATATATATACAAAAAAAAATCCAAAAACAAAAGTGGTCTGAACTACGTCTGACTTGATTCCGAAAGGATACGTAGGCAACCTCTTCTTGGGGTTCAGTCACACCAAAACAAAATCCAAGAAGTCCCCCAAAAGTGAAACTGGGGCAGAAGTTATAATGGTTCGGCAATGATCCCGCCCAAAAGGTTCCAAAGTTGTAGTTCAACCCAAATTCTTTTACCCCAAACCTTGTTCAAGTCCTTCTGATCAATCGGCAAAACGGTTCAAAATGGGAGGATGGAGTTATTTGGACCTGATACAACAAAATGAGAAGAATAAAATGAGAGAGTCTTATTGGTGAAAACCCACACGGGCACCGTAAGGCGACGGTAAGTAGAGAAAATCAAATGAGAAGTCTTGTTAGTGAACACCCACACGGGCACTATAAGGAGATGGTAAGAAATGAAATGAAAATACCAGCTCGTGAAAACGCGCAAAGGGCGCCCATGATCGAAAATGAGATCCTCGCAACCACCGTCATCAACAGAGTCCTAGCAAGGTTCCTCGGTATTCAAAGCAAAGTTGTGATAAATTTTTGGGAGTCATACGGTTTACACAGATCAGGCATCCAGTCCAAAAGGCATGTCATGTTCATTGAAGTCCGCATGTACTCCGGATAAGTCCTTCTCTCCTTTCCCCGAAAGGGACACTTCTAGTTTTAAACTCTCTCCATTCAATTATTTGTTTCTCTTTGAATCCCTTTTGGTCTAACACTGTTCCAAAACCAAGACAAAGAAAGATTGGCAAGACTGAATTACAGGGCTTTCGTTTGATACACGTTAATGTGCAAAAGGCACCCAGCCTCAGCAGGTGCATCAAGTCGACCTCGACTGGCCATGGCGGCTGATGCTCAGGAATCAAAACTCTTGGAAGGAGAAAATCAAATTAAAGCGCCTATAAAGGCAATTGAAGTTGAAAGGGTTGAGTTTCACATGGCTAATCGCCTCAGCAAAGTCGAAGAAACCAAGGTACCCCCAAATGCTCTAAAATTGAAGTTGGAAGAAAGAAGACAGAAAAGAAAGGCCTACAAAGGCAAAATAAAGTTGGAAAGGTTAAGTCCCACGCGACTAGCCATTGCAGTTAGGTTTGAGGATCAAAAAACCCCTGATGCTCCGGAAAAAAAACAATTGATTGAGCCTGAACTACGTTTGACTTGATTCCGAAAGGATACGTAGGCAGCCTCTCCCTGAGGTTCAGTCACACCAACAATAAAATCCCATTCACCCTGAAATTGAAACCGGGGCACGTCGAGCAGTTTAGAAGTTAGTATCATCTACCTCTCTTTACCAAGCACAAGCCTTCAGATCAATTACCAAAGATAGTGGGAAACCAATAAGCGTCACAAATGGAGACCGGCACACTCTGAATTGAGAGAGATAAAATGAGAGAGTCTCGTCGGTGAAAACCTTCGGGCACCACGAGGCGACGGGAGTAGAGAAACCAAAATGAGAGAGCTTGTTTAGTAAAAACTCGCAAAGAGTGCTATCAAGCGATGACAGGAAGAGAAATGAGAGAGGTCAGCCAGTGAAAACCCGCAAAGGGCGCTGTTGGCCGAAAAGGAATGACGCCACCCCAAGAAGGTCTCGGCAAAGTTCCACCGGTTTTGGAATCACAGATCTGTTCTGGTTCAGGAAAACGCAAGTTCATGGAAGGTCGGACGTCCAGTCCAAAGAGCATGTCATGTCATTTAAAGCCAGCGTTATCTTCCTCAGATAAGTCTTTCTCGTCCCGAAAAGGGTATTCCTTTTCTGATTTGTTTTCCCCTGCTTTGTTTCTTTTCGAATCCCTTTTGCATTTTAACCCCGAGTTCAGGATACACCGGAAAGGGCAGGTGGCAGGTTTGTTTTCACAGAATTCCGTTTCATGAAGGAACACACCCCGTTTCGTTTGGTACGTCTGTCCAAACGTGATGAATCATGATGTTTGATGGCGTTCGAAGTAAAGAGGAAAAAGAGAAATTTCCCCAGCAAGTCCGCCTTCGGACGAATCCCCACAGAGTCTCCCCTTGTACTATCCCCCACAGAGTCTCCCCGATATATAAAAAAAAAAATCCCCGTTGGAATTTCCCCAGCACATCCCCAGCGAGTCCCTTTGTAAAAATTCCCCAACAAGCTTACCCCAACAAATCCTAGAAAGCACGCTTCGAAACAAATCCCCAGCATGCCCAATTGTACAAAAATCCACACAAAGAATCCACTTTGTAAATATTCCCCCACAGAGCTTCCTTTTGTACAAATCCCCACAGAATACCTCCAATAAAATCCCCGTTGAGAATCTCCAAGCAAAACGGGACGCAAAGAAAAAAAAAGAGCCTTACGAGGCAACTCATTACAGAATCCGGAAGTACAAGCCTGAGCAGTCTAAAGGGTTTCGCCATTTGAATCAAATCAATGGTGGGACTTCGCAACAGAAATGAAGACGCGACAAAGCAACCGGGAACGATCAAGGTCACCAAACCGACCGTCATTTCCGAACTAACAATTGTTCTTTGTCTGAAAAGTTGAAACAGGTTTAATCCAAGACAACCGTGCCAGAAGCAGGTGTCACCCAAAGAAGAAGGTACATGGGTACAAGAAATATTTTGGCAATAAAGAATTCACTCGAAAGGTAAGTTTGCACGAGACTCCCTTTTATTTTCTACTAAAACAAGAAAATTCAAAAAAAAGAGGTCAGTTGTTGTTCTCAAATTTTATCCCCAGCCAGTCAGCATTAGGGTTTTAAACCCTAAACTGAACTTTTTCCACGCAATCAGCATTACGGTTTTAAACCCTAAACTGAACTTTTTCCACGCAGTCAGCATTAGGATTTTAAACCCTAAACTGACCTTTCTCCTTTAGTCAGCATTAGGGTTTTAAACCCTAAACTGAACATTTTTCCATTCAGCCAGCATTAGGTTTTTAAACCCTAAACTGAGCTTTTCCACGCAGTCAGCATTAGGGTTTTAAACCCTAAACTGACCTTTCTCCTTTAGTCAGCATTAGGGTTTTAAACCCTAAACTGAACTTTTTCCCATTCAGCCAGCATTAGGGTTTTAAACCCTAAACTGAGCTTTTCCATGCAATCAGCATTAGGGTTTTAAACTCTAAACTGAATTTTTCCTTTAGTCAGCATTAGGGTTTTAAACCCTAAACTGAACTTTTTTCCATTCAGCCAGCATTAGGGTTTTAAACCCTAAACTGAGCTTTTCCATGCAATCAGCATTAGGGTTTTAAACCCTAAACTGAATTTTTCCTTTAGTCAGCATTAGGGTTTTAAACCCTAAACTGAACTTTTTTCCATTAGTCAGCATTAGGGTTTTAAACCCTAAACTGAACTTTTTTCCATTCAGCCAGCATTAGGGTTTTAAACCCTAAACTGAGCTTTTCCATGCAATCAGCATTAGGGTTTTAAACTCTAAACTGAATTTTTCCTTTAGTCAGCATTAGGGTTTTAAACCCTAAACTGAACTTTTTTCCATTCAGCCAGCATTAGGGTTTTAAACCCTAAACTGAGCTTTTCCATGCAATCAGCATTAGGGTTTTAAACCCTAAACTGAATTTTTCCTTTAGTCAGCATTAGGGTTTTAAACCCTAAACTGAACTTTTTTCCATTCAGCCAGCATTAGTATTTTAAACCCTAAACTGAGCTTTTCCATGCAATCAGCATTAGGGTTTTAAACCGTAAACTGAATTTTTCCTTTAGTCAGCATTAGGGTTTTAAACCCTAAACTGAATTTTTTTCCATTCAGTCAGCATTAGGGTTTTAAACCCTAAACTGAACTTTTTTCCATTCAGCCAGCATTAGGGTTTTAAACCCTAAACTGAGCTTTTCCATGCAATCAGCATTAGGGTTTTAAACCCTAAACTGAATTTTTCCTTTAGTCAGCATTAGGGTTTTAAACCCTAAACTGAACTTTTTTCCATTCAGCCAGCATTAGGGTTTTAAACCATAAACTGAGCTTTTCCATGCAATCAGCATTAGTGTTTTAAACCCTAAACTGAATTTTTCCTTTAGTCAGCATTAGGGTTTTAAACCCTAAACTGAACTTTTTTCCATTCAGCCAGCATTAGGGTTTTAAACCCTAAACTGAGCTTTTCCATGCAATCAGCATTAGGGTTTTAAACCCTAAACTGAATTTTTCCTTTAGTCAGCATTAGGGTTTTAAACCCTAAACTAAACTTTTTTCCATTCAGCCAGCATTAGGGTTTTAAACCCTAAACTGAGCTTTTCCATGCAATCAGCATTAGGGTTTTAAACCCTAAACTGAATTTTTCCTTTAGTCAGCATTAGGGTTTTAAACCCTAAACTGAACTTTTTTCCATTCAGTCAGCATTAGGGTTTTAAACCCTAAACTGAACTTTTTTCCATTCAGCCAGCATTAGGGTTTAAACCCTAAACTGAACTTTTTTCCATTCAGCCAGCATTAGGGTTTTAAACCCTAAACTGAGCTTTCCCATGCAATCAGCATTACGGTTTTAAACCCTAAACTGAATTTTTCCTTTAGTCAGCATTAGGGTTTTAAACCCTAAACTGAACTTTTTTCCATTAGTCAGCATTAGGGTTTTAAACCCTAAACTGAACTTTTTTCCATTCAGACAGCATTAGGGTTTTAAACCCTAAACTGAGCTTTTCCATGCAATCAGCATTAGGGTTTTAAACCCTAAACTGAATTTTTCCTTTAGTCAGCATTAGGGTTTTAAACCCTAAACTGAACTTTTTTCCATTAGTCAGCATTAGGGTTTTAAACCCTAAACTGGACTTTTTTCCATTCAGCCAGCATTAGGGTTTTAAACCCTAAACTGAGCTTTTCCATGCAATCAGCATTAGGGTTTTAAACCCTAAACTGAATTTTTCCTTTAGTCAGCATTAGGATTTTAAACCCTAAACTGAACTTTTTTCCATTCAGCCAGCATTAGGGTTTTAAACCTTAAACTGAGCTTTTTCATGCAGTCAGCATTAGGATTTTTAAACCCTAAACTGAACTTTTTCCGTTCAGCCAGCATTAGGGTTTTAAACCCTAAACTGAGCTTTTCCATGCAGTCAGCATTAGGATTTTAAACCCTAAACTGAATTTTTCCTTTAGTCAGCATTAGGGTTTTAAACCCTAAACTAAACTTTTTCCGTTCAGCCAGCATTAGGGTTTTAAACCCTAAACTAAACTTTTCCATGCAATCAGCATTAGGGTTTTAAACCATAAACTGAATTCTTCCTTTAATCAGCATTAGGGTTTTAAAACCCTAAACTGAATTTTTCCTTTAAACAGCATTAGGGTTTTAAACCCTAAACTGAATTTTTTCTTTAGTCAGCATTAGGGTTTTAAACCCTAAACTGAACTTTTTCATTCAGCCAGCATTAGGGTTTTAAACCCTAAACTGAGCTTTTCCATGCAACCGGCATTAGGGTTTTAAACCCTAAACTGAACTCTTTCCATTCAGCCAGCATTAGGGTTTTCTGAGCTTTTCCATGCAATCAGCATTAGGGTTTTAAACCCTAAACTGAATTTTTTCTTTGGTCAGCATTGGGGTTTTAAACCCTAAACTGAACTTTTCCCCAGTTGGTCAGTATTAGAATTTCAAACTCTAAAACTGAACTTCTCCCAGCTAGTCGGTATTAGGGATCCAATCCTGAACTGAGAATTTTTATCTTCCTTCATCAATTTTATGAACTTCCTGGCGAATAATTAACGAAATTTTTCTAGTGAAACTGGGGCAGAAAATTTCGTTCGTTTGTTTGTTTTCTCCCGCAGGTCTATCCTCGAACCACACGGATCGAAATGACCCACGAGATGAGTCTCAGCTCAGAATCAATGAAGAAAAAGACAAAAAAAGAAGATGTCCCGAGATATCGGAGTAAATGGAAGGCAGATCGACACCAACATTTGATTAAGATCCCGAACTCTGCCAGTCGCGTTTCACTCATTATCCCAGAGATTGAACAAGTCGCCGCAACTCGCAAGCATCAAGATTCGGATCAAAGTCTCCAAGCACAATCAGCTAAGACCCAAGATCAAGTCGCAAAAGAATCATAGATAGGAATCTTGTAACTTGCAGTTGACATGCATATAAGTAGTTAGTTCTGTTCCAATTTTCCGTTGGTTGTAATAAGGCGGTCAGTGACGCAGCATTGACAACAACAACAGCAGTAACAACAAGCATTGCAATCCCATGGTAGTCCCAGCTACCGAAGTTTCCCGAACTACATTGACCTGATTCCTGTTTAGCCCAGGATATGTAGGAAATCTTTGAAGCAAAGATTCGGTCAAATCTTTCAAAAACATGTTTCACACGGAGTAGTCCATAGGCAAAAATCGCTCATATCCGCTCACTTTATCTTTGCACGAAAACTCTTCGTGTTTCCGAACAAAGAGGGGCAGCTGTGAGCACGTGATTTTTGTTTTACGCGACAATCGCTCCAAAAGAAATAAAAATAATAACAATTGGTCCTGCTGTACAATTTTCGGATTTTACGTGGCATTTTGTTAATTATTTATGATTTTTGCCCATTTTATTAAAATAAAATACAAAATGCATGTGACATGCGTAATTTGAACTGTAATCCGGTTGTTAAAAAGAAAAATCATAAATAGGCATCTTTGTCCGTGATTTTTGTTTGATTTTACCTGCTTTAAATATTTTAATATGTGTGTGCAAATAATTGTATTAAGTGTTTATTTGATTTTCATTTGATTTACTTAGGTTTTGTTTTTAAATAAAAAAAAGTAATAATAATAAAAAACATATAAGAGATAAGTGCAGAATTAGTTTGAAAATCAGTTTGGGCTGATTTTCGTTTTTAATTCAAAGCCCAAACAACCCAGCCCAAAAACCTGTGCTTGCCCCGGTCCGAACCAGCCTACTTCAAAAACGTCCAAACGACGTCGTAGTGGTTGAGTCTGATCAGAGCCGTTGATCTCTGAATGATCAACGGCCAAGATCTCACACCCCGTACCCACTAACAGACCCGACCCGTCTCACCCGGACCGACCCCAACCCTTCACCCTTGAAACGACACCGTTTCCCGTTAGTTGAAGGATCCTGGCCCTTCATCGTGTCTCATCCAACGGCCAGGATCCATCTATCCACTAACTATATAAACCTACAACCCTTCACCCCGCGCCCTGATCCAAACCCCCCCTGCCTTAGGTCGTCTTCACCAGACCTCAGACCTTCAAACCCTAGCCGCCCCTGTATACTTTCACCATGAAAGCCGGTGGCATGGACGCCGGTGACCCCATCCTTAACACCATAGAACCCCCTTGCCACCCTGAACATGGATCTGTTAACCACTTAGCTCGAATCCCTCCCACCTTCTCGAATCTTCATTTGAAGATTCGAGTCGGAACTTAACCTACACCTATTAACCCCAGTTTCATACCAGATAGTCCCCGGACCCCCTCGTGACCAAACCATGCTTGGTTTGGTCCGAATCTGACCAGGGAAACACAAATCCCAGATCTGATGTTCTGAACCCTAGGGTCCTCGTGTCTATTCCTTGCCTGTTCCGTGCCTGTTCTCGTGCCTGTTCCGTGCCTGTTTTAAACCAGGAGATTAGGGTTAACCTCGTGTTTGTTCCATGCCTGTTTAAACCAAGGGATTAGGCTTAAACCTTGTGCTTGTTCCGTATCTGTTTAAGCCACAAAGATTAAGGTCTAATGGACCTTAATCGAAGTGTTTCTCATCTAAGAAACACTTCGATTAAAGTCCGTTCAGCCTTAAGAAAGGCCTGTTCGAATCCAAGCTAAGGCTCTTTGACTTTTCGGGATTTAAGGTGAGTTTTGTTTTCTTTTCTTTTCTTTATTCCATGAGCTGATTAAAGGTTTGTTCATGTTTTGTTTTAATTCGTGTTTTTGAATTTTACCAACTGTGTCATGTCCACCTTGCCTGAACCTCTATGTTTGATTGAGTCTTTCCTCTACTTGTTACTGATAATGTGTATATGTGTATGTGCTGTGCGGACAATTGAACTTCAAATTTAGACTGATCAACTGATTCCTCGAGTACAATTTTGCTTAGCCAGTACAATTCAAATCATGAGTTCTATACTGTTAAATGTCTGATTTTGGCTTTGATTGTATGTGTTTAACTAGTATAGTCGAATCGATATACGTCGTCAAATGGTTTCATGTTAGAATGGTAGCAATTTGACTCAGGCTTTTGTGATTTACTGAAGCATTGTTGAATCAGATTAATATTGTTGCCACTCGGTATTAATTTGTTTAGCCAAATCAGAAAGAAATTTAAAGGATTGATTTATTAGCTAGGTTTCAGATTTTAATTTAGTTGATAGCATTGTTTACTCATCTTTCAGCTTTGGGCAGCATGTGCATTACAAAGTAATGGACAGCATGTGCTGTCAGAATACATTCTGCTGCCCATATTCTGCTTTAGTTTCAGAAATAATAAGCATTACTCAAAAGGTAAACCTGCCAAGGGAATATCATGGGATTGTGTTCTTATTTAAATAGTGAGTGGAAACTGAAAAGGGGTAGCACATGAGAGGGTGTTCTGATGGTCTAAACAGGCTGTTAAAGGGTGGAATTTAGGCTATAAAAGGGGGGACTTTTATCAGTTAAAAAAAAAAAGATCAGGACATCAAAAAAGATCAGGACATCAGAAAGATCAGGACATCAGAGAGATCGGAGAAGAGAGAGCAAAAATACACACACATTAACACACACAGACAGAGGATAGATCTGATAAGAGGAGAGGATAACAACAGGGAGGGGAGAGATTTTTGAAAGGAAGAGAGAAATAGAAGAGGGAGATTTTTGATATACACACAGAGGGACAGACATTGAGAAGAGAGAGTAAATTGAGAGGAAGATCAGGAGATCAGGAGATAAAATAAGAGAGGGGGAGCTGAAGATATACACATATAGACATAGATACACACACACAGACAGAGAAAAAGAGAATACACACAGAAAACTTAGTTTGGAGATTGAGAGTTGAAGTTCTGAAAAGCAGAAAAACTGGAAAAGAACTCTGTTTGATAACACAGACAGACAAAACTAGAAATTGCATTCTTCTTGCTATCTTGATTTCACTGGTCTCGACCTGTTTGTCCAATACTGATTTCTTCTAAATCCAACTGAGTCTACTGGTTGTTTATTGGTTTACTCTGGGACTTGGTCTAGCTGGGATCTTGATTCTATTCCAATTATTTTGCTTGTTGCTGCTGCTGCTATTCTGTTTCTTGATGCTGCTGATTTCCCTATCTTCTTCCTCTTCTCCTTTGCATTTTCAGTATTTCCAGGTACACATCTCGAGTCTCACATTGGTGTAGCTGATTGTAACATTGAAAAGCATGAATCGAAAGATCTGAAGAATTTTTTTATCATCTGTTGCCTTACTTATAGCTTTGCGAATATTGTTAAAGTTGTATAAATCCTTTAACTTGTAGCCTAATAGAGAATACATTAGTAAGTTTGTACTTAATTAATGTTTATTTGAAACTATGGTGTTTGATTCGTTTAGTAGCATACAGGATGTAAATATAACTCATGGAATGTGAAACTATTTAGTGCGATTGTTAAAATTAAATTCACTCTTTCAGCATGCTTTCAATAAGTAGAGGCAAATGGCTGTTAAATCTAGCCAAATATAATACAGTTTTGAATCACCCAGTTTCGATTTCTTTAGGCAGTTTATAGGACTAGTTTTGAATATCATCGGTAGTATTCTTTAATAAGGAATTCTATTAACCCTGTTTAAGCAAGTTAATCTAAATTCGACTTAAAGATGTTTATTCGGATTAAGTGTTGTATTTCGTTAGAATAAACGGATTTCTTTGTCAAATTAAAGCATTTTTCCATTGAAGTACAATGTTTTCTCAACTTTGTAAATAATTAACCATAAGAATCCGGATTAGGCCAAAGCATATAATTAAATTAGCATGTACCTTTTTCTTCTAGTATTAGAGACAAACGCATTAGAAATGTAGCCACTTTAGGATATCCTTTCTAAAATAGAGACGAGCCTCGCCAAATAAAACGCAAAATTGCGGGGCCCTCAATAAATAACCATAATAAATTTTTAGAATTCGGGATAGGCCGTTTAGTGAATTTCATGGCCTTCTACAAAAATAATAACGCGCTAGACTCTTTAGGCGCGGCTTAATAATTTAACCTTCTTAAACACGGGTGCACATTGATGTGACCCAAATCCGAATCTCAACGGAGTCAAAATGTGTCGACGACCACGGGTGCATTGATTGTGACGTGGTTCGAGATGCATTTTCACGACGTTGCAATTCTATAAAAATAAATGATAATAATAAAAGCGGTTTAAACTTAATAAAAGCACATAAGTCACAACATGTATTTAAATCAGATATTTAGCCATTATAACAATTTAAGCGACCGTGCTAGAACCACGGGATTCGAGGGTGCCTAACACCTTCCCTCGGGTCAACAGAATTCCTTACTTAGAATTTCTGGTTCGCAGACTTCATTTGGAAAAGTCGAAAATTTCCTCGATTTGGGATTCAAGATAAACCGGTGACTTGGGACACCAAAAGCCAAACCTTTCCCAAGTGGCGACTCTGAATTAAATAAATAATCACATTTCGAATATTGTCACTTAAATTGGAAAAACTCCCTCGCGCATCTAACCCTTCGGGGGCGGGCGCGCAAAAAGGAGGTGTGACAGCTCTGGCGACTCTGCTGGGGAGGTGAACCCAGAACCAGTGGTTCAGGGTTCAAGAATTCGAGCTTAAAATAGTTGTTATATTTGGCTTTATTATCTGATCTTTATTACATGTTGTGCATAACGTGTTAAATGTTGTCTTTTACCGCTTTGA
This sequence comes from Nicotiana sylvestris, assembly GCF_000393655.2. NCBI lineage: Eukaryota > Viridiplantae > Streptophyta > Magnoliopsida > Solanales > Solanaceae > Nicotiana > Nicotiana sylvestris. The sequence continues at coordinate 65,490,074 of NC_091058.1, forward strand.
TATTATCTGAATTGTATATAAACTGTGCCGAAACCCTTCTCTTCTTACCTCCGGGGAGAAGCTCGCAGGTCGAGACTCCCTATTCTGTTAGTGTCGATACCTGAAATAAGAAAGAGGTCGGACAAGTTACAAATCCGGACGATCTCGCGGGTCCCCGGTACGTAGCCCCCTCCTCGACTCGAGTTGTCCGCTCGGGTACACAGTCTAGAACAAATACCCAGGTTATAAACCTAGTATAACGAAGCCTCATGCCGGATCCCTAGTAGGAACACTTATTTGCATCATGTTGCATTTGACTTAGGGGACTCAACACAGGGGTTGGGTCCGTCTAGGGCTAGCAACCTGAAATGAAAACGCCATCATGTTGCATCCTATTTGTTTCTGTGCATTTATTTGTCTCGGACATGCATGTTGACTGACTTTTGGAGTATTTGAAAAATATAAACAAAAAAAATATAGCAGTGTATAGGGTTAATTTTCTACTTTGAAAAAATAACAATGCCCAATTACTGTCAAAACTCTGCTGAAATTTGGAGATAATAAAAAGGAAAAATGTTTTATTTTTTTCAATAATTTACTTTACTAAGAAAAAGAAAAACAAAAGGATAGAAAAATAGTCTTTTATATTTGGAAAGTTGTTTGTTGAAAAAAAAAAGGAAAGAATTTTGTTCTAAAATAATTCGGTTAATTTGACCGAACTACGCGGGTCTGATTCTCACCGGATGTGAGATACGTAGGCAAACCTCATCGGTTCCGGCCCCAATTTTCAAAAATCAAAAAAATATATTTCCCTTTAGTTCTTTCTTTATAAATTTTTCCTTAGAAAATACAAAAAAAGAAATAAAAATAATATAGAAGTTTTCTTTAAACTCAAATAAAAAATAATCTCCTTCTTTCTGAAGTCTTTCATGTGAAATAATGAAATAAGAATTAAAAATCAGCAATAAAAATCCAAAAAAAAATACTTTTGCTTTTTAGTCTCTCTTTTGTAAAATGTTCAAAAAAAATAGTTGAAAAATTGAATTCCAAAATATTAGGACTTTTCTTTAGAAGTGCTTTTGTAAATAAATAAAACTCAGAAATTCCACCTCATTTTCTTAAAAGTCCCTCTTTCAAAATTTAAGAGGCAACATCATAAATCAAAAAATATGCATTCTTTCTTCCGTAGAAAAGGTGAAACAAATGAAAAAAAATCAACCAAACACATTTTCTTTTTTCGTTTTTTTAAAAATAAATATATAAAATAAAACACAAAAAAAATTCCCAAAGTTCAAGTCAAAAGAAAATAAATTTTTTAGAAGTCTTTCTTTAAAATATAAAACAAAAATCAAAATAAAAAAAATTCTTTCTTCTTTTAAAAGCATTTCTTTCAAAAATTCCAAAAAAAAGGGTTAGTTTAGTTACTCCATTTTCGATGCGAGAACTACGCCGGTTTGATTCTCGTAGGATGCGAGATACGTAGGCAACCCTCATCGGGTTCAACCCCACCTTTTGCTAAAATAGCCAAAATCAATAAATAAATAAAAACGTGTCAAATTTTAAATTTTGCCATAAATAAGTTGGGTGGTGTCCAACCTTCCCTTTTGCTAAAAATAGCCAAAAATATATGTCAAATTTTAAATCTGTCATAAATAAGTCAGGTGATGTTGTTTTGTCATAAATAGCCGAATGTTCCCGAAAGGGACGCCGGAAGGCTGACTTTGCATAAACAGCCACCTTTGGGTCATTTTTTAAGGTTTGGTCCAGTTGACCCACACAGCCTTAAAATCTTCGTCACCGAGGCGTTGAAAGGCCGTGTTGGCAATATTGAGTTTTCTAATTTGAAAAACGATAAAAAGAGTCATAAATAAGTCAGGTGATGTTGTTTTGTCATAAATAGCCGAATGTTCCCGAAAGGGACGCCGGAAGGCTGACTTTGCATAAACAGCCACCTTTGGGTCTTGTTTAGTATTTTTTTGTCCAGTTGACCCACACAGCCTTAAAAAACCTTCGCCCCGAGGCGCTGAAGGGCCGTGTTTGCAACACCAGGTTTTTATTGTAATTTGAAAAAAAAAACAAAAAAAAAACAAAGGGTCAGCGGTCGGGTGAATACCGTTTGAATTTTGTCATAATAAGCCGAGCCAGCTTCGGTCGCGTCTTAAACCGTTCTTGCCGAAGTAGCCTTAGAGTATCTTTCAGTTGTCGAAAGGTTATTTTCGTAAAAGAACGGACAAGTTTGTAAAATGATCCTCCCCGGCCTCAAAATTCATGTGAAATTTGGAAGGGGCCACGTTTGCAAAAATAACCGTTCGGTTGCATTTTGTGAGTGTTGAAACCCAATTTTTTATTATGAAGAAAAAAATGTTTCATTGCTTTTACCTTTCATTCGGCCCGAACTACGCAAGATCTGATTCATGCGGGGTCATGATACGTAGGCAATCTCCATCGGATTCGATCATAGCTATAAAATAAATTGAAAAAAAAACTGAAAGAAAAGGAAAAATAAAATCGAGTGAAAAAGAAAATAGAAAAAAAAAGAAAAAAAAAAGAAAAAAAAAGAGAGCGGCAAAAACAAGATCAAGAGAGACTAAAGAGAGGCAAGAATAAAAGAAAAGAGGTACATAGTGAAGAGGGCTAGTTTAGGATCGGGATGAAACATGCAACCCGTTCAAACACATGGTAAAAGCGTTTAACTGTTTAGGTGCATTGCATCCCATCGTGCGATTTCCTATATGTTAAATGCTTCAAAACTAACAAGGTTGTGTGTGTGAGTAAATTAACCAGATTCTGTTCAGGTGATTGGTTTTGTTGGTATGCAGTGATGAGCAACCTTGCACGCGGCCACAACATTATACACAAAACTGAGCTCCACCTCCCAGAAACGCCCATCCTTACCAAGCTCCATATAGTCCCCCCAATCAAATGTTCATCAGTACAATCCTCACCCAAGAGAGTCTTTCAAAAGGAATCAGTTCACCTCTATTGGTGAATCATACTTCGGCTTGTTCCAAAAGCTAGTCAGGCGAAGTCTGCTGCAGCCAGTGGCCCCAAATCGGCCAAACACCGAGTCCCCCCTCCCTGCATCGAGCTGATACTAGATGTGAATACCACTCTGGAGCAGTGGGGCACGGTACAAAGGACTGTTGGTCATTGGACCCTCAAAATGGCAGTTGAGGATTTGATTGAAGCTGAAAGAATCGTTCCCCGGGACGAAAAGGTTCCTAATATGATGAACATTCCCCTGCCTACTATCACAAATGGGCCAATAGACGAAATGATCTGTGAAGCTGAGGAATTTGATCCAGTACTGAAGGCTATTGCAGCCATTGCCGAGACAGAAGAAAAGCCAAAAAATGATTGTCAAGCCTGAAAGTTCCCCATCAGACGGGAGTCTCGGTAGCCTGTCTTGCTATCCTTTCTGCATCTGGATTATCTCAGGGTGTGATCCAGATGTTTTACTTTATTGTCTTACTTTCCGATGTAAACCCTTCTATCTTCAAAAAATTTAAAAAGAAAAAATCAAATGAAATTGATATTTCATTTTCCCGGAATGTCTCTTTTCTTAGATCTTGTCAATTTTCTCATTCTATTTTAGTTCTGTTAAATGCAGATTTCAATAATATGACATGCGTTCGGACTTCATGCCCGGATCTTAAAACTCTGTCAGACCTCGAAATAATGAATCAAGAATTGGGTCGCCATGAAGAATAGCTTAAGGAAACAAGACAAAGAGTTGGAACAACTGAAGGAAAATTGATTCCCGAAATTGGAAAGGTCCATACATTACAACAAGAGTACTGCCAGAAAGAGTGCGTTGTACTTGGGACACATCGAAGGAAATGTCCTTGAAATAACTGTCAATGCAAATGCAGTCAAAAGGTACTATGTTGGATCCTTTATATAATAAAATCTTGTCCGTTTGAGATGACGAAGGCTTTCATTCTCGCTACCCAAACACTATCAACCCTTTGCAAAACCCATTTGAGCTGGTTACTCTTCTTTGATTACCCTCTTTGGAACCTGAAAATATTATTGAAATTGAAATGAAAAAGAAAAATGAAAAAAAGAAGAAGAAAGAATTGGAAAAATAAGAAAATATATATACAAAAAAAAATCCAAAAACAAAAGTGGTCTGAACTACGTCTGACTTGATTCCGAAAGGATACGTAGGCAACCTCTTCTTGGGGTTCAGTCACACCAAAACAAAATCCAAGAAGTCCCCCAAAAGTGAAACTGGGGCAGAAGTTATAATGGTTCGGCAATGATCCCGCCCAAAAGGTTCCAAAGTTGTAGTTCAACCCAAATTCTTTTACCCCAAACCTTGTTCAAGTCCTTCTGATCAATCGGCAAAACGGTTCAAAATGGGAGGATGGAGTTATTTGGACCTGATACAACAAAATGAGAAGAATAAAATGAGAGAGTCTTATTGGTGAAAACCCACACGGGCACCGTAAGGCGACGGTAAGTAGAGAAAATCAAATGAGAAGTCTTGTTAGTGAACACCCACACGGGCACTATAAGGAGATGGTAAGAAATGAAATGAAAATACCAGCTCGTGAAAACGCGCAAAGGGCGCCCATGATCGAAAATGAGATCCTCGCAACCACCGTCATCAACAGAGTCCTAGCAAGGTTCCTCGGTATTCAAAGCAAAGTTGTGATAAATTTTTGGGAGTCATACGGTTTACACAGATCAGGCATCCAGTCCAAAAGGCATGTCATGTTCATTGAAGTCCGCATGTACTCCGGATAAGTCCTTCTCTCCTTTCCCCGAAAGGGACACTTCTAGTTTTAAACTCTCTCCATTCAATTATTTGTTTCTCTTTGAATCCCTTTTGGTCTAACACTGTTCCAAAACCAAGACAAAGAAAGATTGGCAAGACTGATTTACAGGGCTTTCGTTTGATACACGTTAATGTGCAAAAGGCACCCAGCCTCAGCAGGTGCATCAAGTCGACCTCGACTGGCCATGGCGGCTGATGCTCAGGAATCAAAACTCTTGGAAGGAGAAAATCAAATTAAAGCGCCTATAAAGGCAATTGAAGTTGAAAGGGTTGAGTTTCACATGGCTAATCGCCTCAGCAAAGTCGAAGAAACCAAGGTACCCCCAAATGCTCTAAAATTGAAGTTGGAAGAAAGAAGACAGAAAAGAAAGGCCTACAAAGGCAAAATAAAGTTGGAAAGGTTAAGTCCCACGCGACTAGCCATTGCAGTTAGGTTTGAGGATCAAAAAACCCCTGATGCTCCGGAAAAAAAACAATTGATTGAGCCTGAACTACGTTTGACTTGATTCCGAAAGGATACGTAGGCAGCCTCTCCCTGAGGTTCAGTCACACCAACAATAAAATCCCATTCACCCTGAAATTGAAACCGGGGCACGTCGAGCAGTTTAGAAGTTAGTATCATCTACCTCTCTTTACCAAGCACAAGCCTTCAGATCAATTACCAAAGATAGTGGGAAACCAATAAGCGTCACAAATGGAGACCGGCACACTCTGAATTGAGAGAGATAAAATGAGAGAGTCTCGTCGGTGAAAACCTTCGGGCACCACGAGGCGACGGGAGTAGAGAAACCAAAATGAGAGAGCTTGTTTAGTAAAAACTCGCAAAGAGTGCTATCAAGCGATGACAGGAAGAGAAATGAGAGAGGTCAGCCAGTGAAAACCCGCAAAGGGCGCTGTTGGCCGAAAAGGAATGACGCCACCCCAAGAAGGTCTCGGCAAAGTTCCACCGGTTTTGGAATCACAGATCTGTTCTGGTTCAGGAAAACGCAAGTTCATGGAAGGTCGGACGTCCAGTCCAAAGAGCATGTCATGTCATTTAAAGCCAGCGTTATCTTCCTCAGATAAGTCTTTCTCGTCCCGAAAAGGGTATTCCTTTTCTGATTTGTTTTCCCCTGCTTTGTTTCTCTTCAAATCCTTTTTGTGTTTTAACCCCGAGTTCAGGATACACCGGAAAGGGCAGGTGGCAGGTTTGTTTTCACAGAATTCCGTTTCATGAAGGAACACACCCCGTTTCGTTTGGTACGTCTGTCCAAACGTGATGAATCATGATGTTTGATGGCGTTCGAAGTAAAGAGGAAAAAGAGAAATTTCCCCCAGCAAGTCCGCCTTCGGACGAATCCCCACAGAGTCTCCCCTTGTACTATCCCCCACAGAGTCTCCCCGATATATAAAAAAAAAAAAATCCCCGTTGGAATTTCCCCAGCACATCCCCAGCGAGTCCCTTTGTAAAAATTCCCCAACAAGCTTACCCCAACAAATCCTAGAAAGCCCGCTTCGAAACAAATCCCCAGCATGCCCAATTGTACAAAAATCCACACAAAGAATCCACTTTGTAAATATTCCCCCACAGAGCTTCCTTTTGTACAAATCCCCACAGAATACCTCCAATAAAATCCCCGTTGAGAATCTCCAAGCAAAACGGGACGCAAAGAAAAAAAAAGAGCCTTACGAGGCAACTCATTACAGAATCCGGAAGTACAAGCCTGAGCAGTCTAAAGGGTTTCGCCATTTGAATCAAATCAATGGTGGGACTTCGCAACAGAAATGAAGACGCGACAAAGCAACCGGGAACGATCAAGGTCACCAAACCGACCGTCATTTCCGAACTAACAATTGTTCTTTGTCTGAAAAGTTGAAACAGGTTTAATCCAAGACAACCGTGCCAGAAGCAGGTGTCACCCAAAGAAGAAGGTACATGGGTACAAGAAATATTTTGGCAATAAAGAATTCACTCGAAAGGTAAGTTTGCACGAGACTCCCTTTTATTTTCTACTAAAACAAGAAAATTCAAAAAAAAGAGGTCAGTTGTTGTTCTCAAATTTTATCCCCAGCCAGTCAGCATTAGGGTTTTAAACCCTAAACTGAACTTTTTCCACGCAATCAGCATTACGGTTTTAAACCCTAAACTGAACTTTTTCCACGCAGTCAGCATTAGGATTTTAAACCCTAAACTGACCTTTCTCCTTTAGTCAGCATTAGGGTTTTAAACCCTAAACTGAACATTTTTCCATTCAGCCAGCATTAGGTTTTTAAACCCTAAACTGAGCTTTTCCACGCAGTCAGCATTAGGGTTTTAAACCCTAAACTGACCTTTCTCCTTTAGTCAGCATTAGGGTTTTAAACCCTAAACTGAACTTTTTCCCATTCAGCCAGCATTAGGGTTTTAAACCCTAAACTGAGCTTTTCCATGCAATCAGCATTAGGGTTTTAAACTCTAAACTGAATTTTTCCTTTAGTCAGCATTAGGGTTTTAAACCCTAAACTGAACTTTTTTCCATTCAGCCAGCATTAGGGTTTTAAACCCTAAACTGAGCTTTTCCATGCAATCAGCATTAGGGTTTTAAACCCTAAACTGAATTTTTCCTTTAGTCAGCATTAGGGTTTTAAACCCTAAACTGAACTTTTTTCCATTAGTCAGCATTAGGGTTTTAAACCCTAAACTGAACTTTTTTCCATTCAGCCAGCATTAGGGTTTTAAACCCTAAACTGAGCTTTTCCATGCAATCAGCATTAGGGTTTTAAACTCTAAACTGAATTTTTCCTTTAGTCAGCATTAGGGTTTTAAACCCTAAACTGAACTTTTTTCCATTCAGCCAGCATTAGGGTTTTAAACCCTAAACTGAGCTTTTCCATGCAATCAGCATTAGGGTTTTAAACCCTAAACTGAATTTTTCCTTTAGTCAGCATTAGGGTTTTAAACCCTAAACTGAACTTTTTTCCATTCAGCCAGCATTAGTATTTTAAACCCTAAACTGAGCTTTTCCATGCAATCAGCATTAGGGTTTTAAACCGTAAACTGAATTTTTCCTTTAGTCAGCATTAGGGTTTTAAACCCTAAACTGAATTTTTTTCCATTCAGTCAGCATTAGGGTTTTAAACCCTAAACTGAACTTTTTTCCATTCAGCCAGCATTAGGGTTTTAAACCCTAAACTGAGCTTTTCCATGCAATCAGCATTAGGGTTTTAAACCCTAAACTGAATTTTTCCTTTAGTCAGCATTAGGGTTTTAAACCCTAAACTGAACTTTTTTCCATTCAGCCAGCATTAGGGTTTTAAACCATAAACTGAGCTTTTCCATGCAATCAGCATTAGTGTTTTAAACCCTAAACTGAATTTTTCCTTTAGTCAGCATTAGGGTTTTAAACCCTAAACTGAACTTTTTTCCATTCAGCCAGCATTAGGGTTTTAAACCCTAAACTGAGCTTTTCCATGCAATCAGCATTAGGGTTTTAAACCCTAAACTGAATTTTTCCTTTAGTCAGCATTAGGGTTTTAAACCCTAAACTAAACTTTTTTCCATTCAGCCAGCATTAGGGTTTTAAACCCTAAACTGAGCTTTTCCATGCAATCAGCATTAGGGTTTTAAACCCTAAACTGAATTTTTCCTTTAGTCAGCATTAGGGTTTTAAACCCTAAACTGAACTTTTTCCTTTAGTCAGCATTAGGGTTTTAAACCCTAAACTGAACTTTTTCCTTTAGTCAGCATTAGGGTTTAAACCCTAAACTGAACTTTTTTCCATTCAGCCAGCATTAGGGTTTTAAACCCTAAACTGAGCTTTCCCATGCAATCAGCATTACGGTTTTAAACCCTAAACTGAATTTTTCCTTTAGTCAGCATTAGGGTTTTAAACCCTAAACTGAACTTTTTTCCATTAGTCAGCATTAGGGTTTTAAACCCTAAACTGAACTTTTTTCCATTCAGCCAGTATTAGGGTTTTAAACCCTAAACTGAGCTTTTCCATGCAATCAGCATTAGGGTTTTAAACCCTAAACTGAATTTTTCCTTTAGTCAGCATTAGGGTTTTAAACCCTAAACTGAACTTTTTTCCATTCAGCCAGAATTAGGGTTTTAAACCCTAAACTGGACTTTTTTCCATTCAGCCAGCATTAGGGTTTTAAACCCTAAACTGAGCTTTTCCATGCAATCAGCATTAGGGTTTTAAACCCTAAACTGAATTTTTCCTTTAGTCAGCATTAGGATTTTAAACCCTAAACTGAACTTTTTTCCATTCAGCCAGCATTAGGGTTTTAAACCTTAAACTGAGCTTTTTCATGCAGTCAGCATTAGGATTTTTAAACCCTAAACTGAACTTTTTCCGTTCAGCCAGCATTAGGGTTTTAAACCCTAAACTGAGCTTTTCCATGCAGTCAGCATTAGGATTTTAAACCCTAAACTGAATTTTTCCTTTAGTCAGCATTAGGGTTTTAAACCCTAAACTAAACTTTTTCCGTTCAGCCAGCATTAGGGTTTTAAACCCTAAACTAAACTTTTCCATGCAATCAGCATTAGGGTTTTAAACCATAAACTGAATTCTTCCTTTAATCAGCATTAGGGTTTTAAAACCCTAAACTGAATTTTTCCATGCAATCAGCATTAGGGTTTTAAACCCTAAACTGAATTTTTCCTTTAGTCAGCATTAGGGTTTTAAACCCTAAACTGAACTTTTTCATTCAGCCAGCATTAGGGTTTTAAACCCTAAACTGAGCTTTTCCATGCAACCGGCATTAGGGTTTTAAACCCTAAACTGAACTCTTTCCATTCAGCCAGCATTAGGGTTTTCTGAGCTTTTCCATGCAATCAGCATTAGGGTTTTAAACTCTAAACTGAATTTTTCTTTGGTCAGCATTGGGGTTTTAAACCCTAAACTGAACTTTTCCCCAGTTGGTCAGTATTAGAATTTCAAACTCTAAAACTGAACTTCTCCCAGCTAGTCGGTATTAGGGATCCAATCCTGAACTGAGAATTTTTATCTTCCTTCATCAATTTTATGAACTTCCTGGCGAATAATTAACGAAATTTTTCTAGTGAAACTGGGGCAGAAAATTTCGTTCGTTTGTTTGTTTTCTCCCGCAGGTCTATCCTCGAACCACACGGATCGAAATGACCCACGAGATGAGTCTCAGCTCAGAATCAATGAAGAAAAAGACAAAAAAAGAAGATGTCCCGAGATATCGGAGTAAATGGAAGGCAGATCGACACCAACATTTGATTAAGATCCCGAACTCTGCCAGTCGCGTTTCACTCATTATCCCAGAGATTGAACAAGTCGCCGCAACTCGCAAGCATCAAGATTCGGATCAAAGTCTCCAAGCACAATCAGCTAAGACCCAAGATCAAGTCGCAAAAGAATCATAGATAGGAATCTTGTAACTTGCAGTTGACATGCATATAAGTAGTTAGTTCTGTTCCAATTTTCCGTTGGTTGTAATAAGGCGGTCAGTGACGCAGCATTGACAACAACAACAGCAGTAACAACAAGCATTGCAATCCCATGGTAGTCCCAGCTACCGAAGTTTCCCGAACTACATTGACCTGATTCCTGTTTAGCCCAGGATATGTAGGAAATCTTTGAAGCAAAGATTCGGTCAAATCTTTCAAAAACATGTTTCACACGGAGTAGTCCATAGGCAAAAATCGCTCATATCCGCTCACTTTATCTTTGCACGAAAACTCTTCGTGTTTCCGAACAAAGAGGGGCAGCTGTGAGCACGTGATTTTTGTTTTACGCGACAATCGCTCCAAAAGAAATAAAAATAATAACAATTGGTCCTGCTGTACAATTTTCGGATTTTACGTGGCATTTTGTTAATTATTTATGATTTTTGCCCATTTTATTAAAATAAAATACAAAATGCATGTGACATGCGTAATTTGAACTGTAATCCGGTTGTTAAAAAGAAAAATCATAAATAGGCATCTTTGTCCGTGATTTTTGTTTGATTTTACCTGCTTTAAATATTTTAATATGTGTGTGCAAATAATTGTATTAAGTGTTTATTTGATTTTCATTTGATTTACTTAGGTTTTGTTTTTAAATAAAAAAAAGTAATAATAATAAAAAACATATAAGAGATAAGTGCAGAATTAGTTTGAAAATCAGTTTGGGCTGATTTTCGTTTTTAATTCAAAGCCCAAACAACCCAGCCCAAAAACCTGTGCTTGCCCCGGTCCGAACCAGCCTACTTCAAAAACGTCCAAACGACGTCGTAGTGGTTGAGTCTGATCAGAGCCGTTGATCTCTGAATGATCAACGGCCAAGATCTCACACCCCGTACCCACTAACAGACCCGACCCGTCTCACCCGGACCGACCCCAACCCTTCACCCTTGAAACGACACCGTTTCCCGTTAGTTGAAGGATCCTGGCCCTTCATCGTGTCTCATCCAACGGCCAGGATCCATCTATCCACTAACTATATAAACCTACAACCCTTCACCCCGCGCCCTGATCCAAACCCCCCCTGCCTTAGGTCGTCTTCACCAGACCTCAGACCTTCAAACCCTAGCCGCCCCTGTATACTTTCACCATGAAAGCCGGTGGCATGGACGCCGGTGACCCCATCCTTAACACCATAGAACCCCCTTGCCACCCTGAACATGGATCTGTTAACCACTTAGCTCGAATCCCTCCCACCTTCTCGAATCTTCATTTGAAGATTCGAGTCGGAACTTAACCTACACCTATTAACCCCAGTTTCATACCAGATAGTCCCCGGACCCCCTCGTGACCAAACCATGCTTGGTTTGGTCCGAATCTGACCAGGGAAACACAAATCCCAGATCTGATGTTCTGAACCCTAGGGTCCTCGTGTCTATTCCTTGCCTGTTCCGTGCCTGTTCTCGTGCCTGTTCTGTGCCTGTTTTAAACCAGGAGATTAGGGTTAACCTCGTGTTTGTTCCATGCCTGTTTAAACCAAGGGATTAGGCTTAAACCTTGTGCTTGTTCCGTATCTGTTTAAGCCACAAAGATTAAGGTCTAATGGACCTTAATCGAAGTGTTTCTCATCTAAGAAACACTTCGATTAAAGTCCGTTCAGCCTTAAGAAAGGCCTGTTCGAATCCAAGCTAAGGCTCTTTGACTTTTCGGGATTTAAGGTGAGTTTTGTTTTCTTTTCTTTTCTTTATTCCATGAGCTGATTAAAGGTTTGTTCATGTTTTGTTTTAATTCGTGTTTTTGAATTTTACCAACTGTGTCATGTCCACCTTGCCTGAACCTCTATGTTTGATTGAGTCTTTCCTCTACTTGTTACTGATAATGTGTATATGTGTATGTGCTGTGCGGACAATTGAACTTCAAATTTAGACTGATCAACTGATTCCTCGAGTACAATTTTGCTTAGCCAGTACAATTCAAATCATGAGTTCTATACTGTTAAATGTCTGATTTTGGCTTTGATTGTATGTGTTTAACTAGTATAGTCGAATCGATATACGTCGTCAAATGGTTTCATGTTAGAATGGTAGCAATTTGACTCAGGCTTTTGTGATTTACTGAAGCATTGTTGAATCAGATTAATATTGTTGCCACTCGGTATTAATTTGTTTAGCCAAATCAGAAAGAAATTTAAAGGATTGATTTATTAGCTAGGTTTCAGATTTTAATTTAGTTGATAGCATTGTTTACTCATCTTTCAGCTTTGGGCAGCATGTGCATTACAAAGTAATGGACAGCATGTGCTGTCAGAATACATTTTGCTGCCCATATTCTGCTTTAGTTTCAGAAATAATAAGCATTACTCAAAAGGTAAACCTGCCAAGGGAATATCATGGGATTGTGTTCTTATTTAAATAGTGAGTGGAAACTGAAAAGGGGTAGCACATGAGAGGGTGTTCTGATGGTCTAAACAGGCTGTTAAAGGGTGGAATTTAGGCTATAAAAGGGGGGACTTTTATCAGTTAAAAAAAAAAAGATCAGGACATCAAAAAAGATCAGGACATCAGAAAGATCAGGACATCAGAGAGATCGGAGAAGAGAGAGCAAAAATACACACACATTAACACACACAGACAGAGGATAGATCTGATAAGAGGAGAGGATAACAACAGGGAGGGGAGAGATTTTTGAAAGGAAGAGAGAAATAGAAGAGGGAGATTTTTGATATACACACAGAGGGACAGACATTGAGAAGAGAGAGTAAATTGAGAGGAAGATCAGGAGATCAGGAGATAAAATAAGAGAGGGGGAGCTGAAGATATACACATATAGACATAGATACACACACACAGACAGAGAAAAAGAGAATACACACAGAAAACTTAGTTTGGAGATTGAGAGTTGAAGTTCTGAAAAGCAGAAAAACTGGAAAAGAACTCTGTTTGATAACACAGACAGACAAAACTAGAAATTGCATTCTTCTTGCTATCTTGATTTCACTGGTCTCGACCTGTTTGTCCAATACTGATTTCTTCTAAATCCAACTGAGTCTACTGGTTGTTTATTGGTTTACTCTGGGACTTGGTCTAGCTGGGATCTTGATTCTATTCCAATTATTTTGCTTGTTGCTGCTGCTGCTATTCTGTTTCTTGATGCTGCTGATTTCCCTATCTTCTTCCTCTTCTCCTTTGCATTTTCAGTATTTCCAGGTACACATCTCGAGTCTCACATTGGTGTAGCTGATTGTAACATTGAAAAGCATGAATCGAAAGATCTGAAGAATTTTTTTATCATCTGTTGCCTTACTTATAGCTTTGCGAATATTGTTAAAGTTGTATAAATCCTTTAACTTGTAGCCTAATAGAGAATACATTAGTAAGTTTGTACTTAATTAATGTTTATTTGAAACTATGGTGTTTGATTCGTTTAGTAGCATACAGGATGTAAATATAACTCATGGAATGTGAAACTATTTAGTGCGATTGTTAAAATTAAATTCACTCTTTCAGCATGCTTTCAATAAGTAGAGGCAAATGGCTGTTAAATCTAGCCAAATATAATACAGTTTTGAATCACCCAGTTTCGATTTCTTTAGGCAGTTTATAGGACTAGTTTTGAATATCATCGGTAGTATTCTTTAATAAGGAATTCTATTAATCCTGTTTAAGCAAGTTAATCTAAATTCGACTTAAAGATGTTTATTCGGATTAAGTGTTGTATTTCGTTAGAATAAACGGATTTCTTTGTCAAATTAAAGCATTTTTCCATTGAAGTACAATGTTTTCTCAACTTTGTAAATAATTAACCATAAGAATCCGGATTAGGCCAAAGCATATAATTAAATTAGCATGTACCTTTTTCTTCTAGTTTTAGAGACAAACGCATTAGAAATGTAGCCACTTTAGGATATCCTTTCTAAAATAGAGACGAGCCTCGCCAAATAAAATGCAAAATTGCGGGGCCCTCAATAAATAACCATAATAAATTTTTAGAATTCGGGATAGGCCGTTTAGTGAATTTCATGGCCTTCTACAAAAATAATAACGCGCTAGACTCTTTAGGCGCGGCTTAATAATTTAACCTTCTTAAACACGGGTGCACATTGATGTGACCCAAATCTCAATCTCAACGGATTCAAAATGTGTCAACGATCACGGGTGCATTGATTGTGACGTGGTTCGAGATGCATTTTCGCGACGTTGCAATTCTATAAAACTAAATGATAATAATAAAAGCGGTTTAAACTTAATAAAGCACATAAGTCACAACATGTATTTAAATCAGATATTTAGCCATTATAACAATTTAAGCGACCGTGCTAGAACCACGGGATTCGAGGGTGCCTAACACCTTCCCTCGGGTCAACAGAATTCCTTACTTAGAATTTCTGGTTCGCAGACTTCATTTGGAAAAGTCGAAAATTTCCTCGATTTGGGATTCAAGATAAACCGGTGACTTGGGACACCAAAAGCCAAACCTTTCCCAAGTGGCGACTCTGAATTAAATAAATAATCCCATTTCGAATATTGTCACTTAAATTGGAAAAACTCCCTCGCGCATCTAACCCTTCGGGGGCGGGCGCGCAAAAAGGAGGTGTGACAAGCGTAGTAACAAAAGGATAGGTAATATTAACAACTTTTGCAGAAAGTGTTACTAAAGAAACTAAATTTCAAGTGGTAGATATGGAAATGGCTTATAATATGATCCTGGGAAGACCGTGGATCCATGAAATGGATACTATCCCATCAACTTTACACCAAGTTATTAAATTCTCATCACTTTGGGGAATTTGCCAAATTCGTGGAGATCAACATGCAGCTAGGAGTATTAATTATGTGACAGATATGAGCACGATGAATGAAGAGAAATAGCAATCACAGAAATCAGTTGAGGATATCACAGTTCAAACCTCAACTGAACAGGAACGAACAGATATAGATTCGAGACCTGACATAATTCAAGAGCCAGAGGAGAATGAAAACATCAAAACATCAATTGAAGAATTGGAAGTTGTAATATTGTTTGAACAATGGCCCGAGTAGAAGGTTCATGTTGGAGCAAATCTGAGCCCGGATATGAGAGGTATGATAATTAAATTTTTAAAAACTAACGTGGACTATTTTGCTTGGTCTCATGCTGATATGACAGGTATACCACCGGAGGTAATGACCCACAAGTTAAATGAAGACCCATCATTCACACCAATTAAACAAAACAAGAGAAAGCAAGGAGCTTTCAAAAATCAGGTGATTCAAGATGAGGTTCAGAAATTACTATCCGCGAGGTAAAATATCCTAACTGGTTAGCTAATACCGTTGTGGTGCCTAAAAAGAATGGTAAGTGGTGAGTTTGTGTAGATTATACAGATCTTAATAAAGCTTGTCCAAAAGATTCTTTTCCTCTACCGCATATAGATCAACTAATTGATGTTACTGCAGGGCATGAGCTATTAAGTTTTTTAGATGCATATTCAGGTTATAATCAAATCAAAATGGATCCTGATGATGAGGAAAAAACTTCTTTCATAACAGACAGGGGGACTTACTGTTATAAAGTAATGCCCTTTGGTCTCAAAAATACTGGAGAAACTTATAAAAGGTTGGTCACCAAAATGTTCCAAGAATATTTGGGAAAAACCATGGAGAAATTTAACATGAAGTTGAACCCCGAAAAATGTGCGTTTGGAGTTGCATCAGGTAAGTTTTTAGGTTTTCTTGTTTCTAACCAAGGAATTGAGGTAAATCCCGCACAGATTAAAGCAATAGAGGAAATCTCTGACGTGCTGACAAGAAAAAAAGAAGTTCAAAGACTAACGGGAAGAATTGCAGCCTTGGGAAGGTTCATTTCTAAGTCATCAGAGAAGTGTTTCAAATTTTTCTCAGCTCTTAAGAAGCAAGATCAATTTGAGTGGAATGAAGAATGCCAACAAGCACTTAGGAATTTGAAAACATATTTATCAAATCTGCCATTACTTGCAAAACCAAAGGCAGGGGAAAGGTTAATTATTTATCTTGCTGTTTCAGAAGTTGCGGTAAGTGCTGTTTTAGTCCGGGAGGACCAAGGTAAACAATCCCATATCTATTATGTTAGTAAATCTTTGTTAGATGCAGAGACACGGTATCCGCAATTAGAAAAACTAGCACTTGCTTTAATTATGGCATCTAAAAAATTAAGACCTTATTTTCAATGTCATCTCATTGTTATAGTAACTGATTACCCGTTACGTAACATTTTACATAAGCACGAGTTATCAGGGAGGTTAGCAAAATGGGCTACTGAATTAAGTGAGTACGAAATCACTTATCAACTTAGAACTGCTATAAAATCTCAAATATTAGCTGATTTTGTGGCTGATTTTAGCCAAGGGATGCAATTAGAAGCAGAAAGAGAGTTACAAGTTTTCAATGGTGCAAACCCAGGAACTTGGACTTTATTTACCGACAGCTCATCTAATGTGAGAGGGGCAGGTTTGGGAGTAGAATTGGTACCGCCTACGGGCGAAACCATTCGGGAAGCTATCAAATGTCATTCCATAACTAACAACGAGGCGGAATATGAAGCTATGATTGCAGGTTTAGAATTGGCACGGGAGCTTGGCATAAGTCAGATTATAGTCAAAAGTGATTCACAACTTATAGTTAATCAAATGCTGGGGACTTACACAGATAGGGAGGCAAGGATGCAACAGTACTTAGAAAAGGTACGAGAATTGATAAAGCAATTTCAAACCTGGAAGGTTGTGCAAATACCAAGAGATGAAAATGTTGAAGCAGACGCTTTAGCCAATCTCGTGTCTGCAGCTGACGTGGCAAACAATGCAAATGCTTCAGTTATACATTTATTTCATTCCGTTCTTGAACCTGATAAGAATGAGGTAAATTTTAATAATTTAACTTGGATTGGAGGAACGAAATTGTTGCTTTTTTGCAGTACGGTACCGTACCTGATGACAAAAGGAAAGCACATGCGCTTCAGAAAAAGGCCGCTCGGTACTATTTAAAACAAAGGAATCTCTACCGTAAAATGTTCGGTGGTCGCTTAGCAAGATGTCTCGGACCTTCTCAAACAGAGTACTTAATGAGAGAAATACACGAGGGACATTGTGGAAATCATGCAGGATGAAGGTCACTGGTAAGAACCTTAATTAGGGCAGGTTATTATTGGCCTAAAATGGAAGAGGAAGCAAAAAGTTTTGTGGTCAAATGTGACAAATGCCAAAGGTACGGTAGCAACATGCATAGACCAGCAGAGTTATTGCATCCAGTTATAGCACCATGGCCATTCATGAAATGGGGAATGGATATCGTAGGTCCATTACCACAAGCTAAAGGACAGGTAAAGTTTCTGCTCGTACATACTGATTATTTCACTAAATGGGTGGAGGCAGGAGCATTTAAACAGGTACGAGAGAAAGAAGTTAAAGACTTCATTTGGAGGAACATAATATGCCGATTTGGAGTACCAAAAGAGATCGTGTGTGGTAATGGTCCACAATTCATAGGAGCCCAAATCACATAATTTTTTCAAAGTTGGCAAATCAAAAGGATAACGTCTACACCATACCATCTGGTAATGGGAAAGCGGAATCCACAAACAAGGTCATTATCAATAATTTGAAGAATAGGTTACAAGAATCAAAAGGTAACTGGCCTGAGGTATTACTTGGGGTTTTATGGGCTTATCATACAACTACAAAAACGAGCACAGGAGAAACACCATTTTCATTGGTTTATGGTACTGAGGCTTTAATTCCAGTCCAGATAGGAGAACCAAGTACATGGTTTGAACAAGCAATGGAAGAATCCAATAGTGAAGAGATGCAGGTCAATCTTGATTTACTCGAGGGAAGACGAGAAGCTGTACTAATATGAATGGCAGCACAAAAACAAGTTATAGAACGATATTACAACCGAAGAGCACGCCTCAGATTTTTCAAAATTGTGGACTTCGTGCTTAAAAAGTTTTTCAATCTACAAAGGCTGCCAATTCTGGAAAACTAAGTCCAACATGGGAAGGACCATACAGAGTTCGAGATATTGCAGGAAAAGGAGCATATGAATTGGAAACAATGGATGGGAAAATCCTACCTTCACATTGGAATGTTGTTTATTTGAAGAGATATTACTTCTAAGGAAATACCCACGGTCAGGTATCACCATGTTAAATCTTATTTTTGAATTATTAAGGTTTTACTAACAATTTTAGATGCTAGGCAAAACGCTAACATGTACTAAATGATGAGTCACGACCTGTAAGGCAAAATGGAATACACTAAAATTCCTAACCCAGGGTTACAATTATTCTGATAGAAATACAAACGGGTTAAGCAGTCTTCATCTATAATCGCACCCCCGAGTCCCGTATGTTTTTCCTTTTCAGGAAAAGGACCAAGTGAAAGAAATTAACAAGTGCTCGAGGTCTTATACTTCAACACTCAAACACTTGGGGGACTACATAGTATGCACAGGCACGTGTATGAAGAAGACGAAAGAAGTTATGGAAATTTAAGCTTAGAAGAAGCAAGTGCAAGATAAAAACTATGAAGACATGACATTCATCATAGTGTTCTTTCCCATCAAAACACTCATCATAGTGTTCTTTCCCATGAGAACAATGGAGTCATTTCTCAAATCCTTCCTAATGTTTTGAAGCTAAAGGGATCCAATGTACCCTCAAAACAGTTAGGCTAAAGACCATGTATCAAAACGGGTTATAAGGAAAAACCATGTTTCTATTGTTCTTCTTTTGTAAAAATCTGTTACAAGAAAAACAGTTACGAGAAAGCTATAGATGTAATTTAAATACATGTAAGGTGTTATTCAAAACTTGTCAAAGTTGTTTCAAAATAAACATGTGTGTTCCTATTTCTTTCATCATATTATAACACCATTATGAAATTGAGACGTCTTCTTCATTAAGTGTCGAAATATAAAAGGGTCCTCTTTTATAAAACTCATGTTATTAAGTCATGAGAATAATCATGAAAGCATTTTCAAAGGATAAAAATGCAATCTATTCACTAAGTTCTTAAAAATAAAGAGGCAAGAATAGAACGAATAGAAGTAATAAAAACTTCTTAATATATTCAAAATCTAAAGACTAACTATAAACTTAGTCATCAAAAATGTTTTATACAAATGCCCCATTATGAGAACTGGGGACTTTTTCCTTCCAAAAAACCCTTAAAACAAACTAAGGGTTTGATCATCATCTTCCAAAAAGAAAAAACAAAAACAATTATAAAAACTGGTCACTAGGAGGCAGAAGCATCAGAAGTAATGATGCCAACTTCAGAAGGAGTAGCCATAGGCACGGTCTTCAACAACTTATCTACCCAACCACGAAAATCGGGGAAGGGATCCACAACTCCCATGGTTGCTACAAAAAAGCAGAAGGAAATAAAATCAGAAAAGGTGTTAAATTTAAAGAAAAGAGGTACGAAAGAAGAATAAGACTTACGTGCAAGGTTCCACTTTTCAGGAAAGGAAATATTTTCTTTACCCACCAAACCCACTGTGGGCACAGCAATAAATCGGGCATACCAGCCACTATTTTTGTCATCTTCAGGGCTCACCAAAACCCTTTTACCCCTCGCTACTAAGGTGAAAATACCGTTGCGAAACAGCCTAGGGGGGTAAAGATGAATAAGGTGGGGGAAGGTAAAATCAACACCCGCCTTATTAGCCAAGTATCTCAAACAAACCACAGCTCTTCGTGAATAGTGGAGTCGTAAAAGCCTTGAAAAAAGGCTGCAAAATTGCAGAATAGATAGGAGAATGACACGCGTACGGAGTATTTAATAGAAAAGACAATTGAAGCGTCAATGATGTCATAGCATTAATGGTAGCAAAAATTCCCTTTTTAATGCAATCCACTTCCCAAATATTTAATTGATAAATAAATAAAAAGTGGGGGGACTATCTGTATTGGGAAAAATCGAGTTTACATATTAGAGATGACCTGTTGTGACACATGGATCAGTCAAATAGTCAAAGGAACAAAGTTAGCTAAGAGACACAAGCAATAACAGATGCGAGCAAAGGTTGTGGAAGAGGCACGGGCAATTACTCAGAAGATGCAGAGCCCGCACCTATTCAAGACATTTAAAGCACAAAGATCAAAGGTAATTAAAGGAATGAACCTGGTAGTCTATGAGAGACCAGATACAATATTTAATGCGTATTAAATACTAAAAACGTTAGAGAGTATTTGTTTAATATCTGATTGAGTAACATATTATTAAATGACATTCATTACTCATTATTGCCTCATTATAGCTTAAGACAAGGCTCCTAGTCTCAAAAAAACTATAAAAGGGGAAAGAACCAACAATTGTACGACACAAGGAATTATTGGAATACACTTGATTTACTTGTTTTCCTATTATCTTATTCTCAAAAGTCTTTTCTTTATATTCTTTTCCGATTATCAGTAACTCATGTTCTTCTTAATTTTTAGCTTTGATTAAAAACCTATTTTTTGGTTAAACAGGGCATTTTATATAATATGGGGCGAGGCGAAAGCCTTGAGACACGGGGCGTAAGCCCCACAGATCTTTAGTTTTTTAAATTTATAAATTAATAATATAGTATTATAACACAATAAAAATATAAAAGAAACATTAAAAGTTTAATAAACTAAAAACAATTAAAGAAACTCGTATAAAATAAAAAATTTAGCATGTTTTACAAGTATAAATAATACTATGATATTATTAAAGTTACTATGAAATATAGATTAACTATAACCTCTTAACTTTCAAACAGTTAAAAATTATAATTTCTTAAAAAATACTATCAAACTGCATATTTCACCTCTTTAAAAGTAAATACTCAATAAATTTTATCAACACTCTAATTTAAAATATTATTCCTTCATGAGTAAATATAAAATTATTTTAAATAATAAAATAAAAAATGTATGATAATTTTGAGAGACATAGAACTAAGACGTGAAGATCTATCAAGTAAAGACATAAATTTTGGTCATCTATTTTTTGAAGAAATATTCAAATGATATTTACCCTCAAGATGTTTTAATTAGTAAATATGCAATACTATGATTCGTTATTTGAGTTATTCACAACTTTTATATTCCTATGGATAAAAAGAACTTTAATTATTTATTTGTTAACGAATTTTAAGAGTCAATGGTGCAAATTAATGAATTCAACGCATGGTTTGTATAAGAACTATTGGGCGAGTCCCGAGCGTTGAGCGATATGTGTGTTTAGGGTGCACAGTCAGGCGTAAGCCTCACAGAATTAAGCCCCACACATGAGTCTCAAGGCGTTTTGATAGTGCCCCGCCCCGGGGCAAGCCCCGAGGCGAGTCTCGAAAAAGCCTTTTAAAACATTGGATGAGACAAATGTTTATTCTCTTTTGAATTGCACAGAATTAAACTGTAACAGTAGTGTTTTAGTGTACTAGATTTAGGGTAAGCGCTTTGCGCATGTGTATATATATATATATATATATATATATATATATATATATAAGTAAGTGTTAAATTTTTAAAATTTTATATATGTGGACGAAAACAATATATACATAGTAATTAATATTAAACAAAGATCCAATGTTATTTGTTTTTAGTCCTCTTATATTTTCAAAAATATAGCTTTTCAACTTGCGACTTTGAATAATTTTGATACAGAGTTTTAATTTTGTGAGTTGCAATTTTTCTTTTTCTTTTTAGGTCAAATACTAATAAAATTTACTGGCTTCAACTTTTACAAAATACAATTCCGCCAACCAGAACTTAATTAATTTTGTTGCTAAACTTTGTGACTTTATTGATTACTTCAATTTTTGTACTAATAATCTGTAATTGTAACATTTACCAATTGATGAGATTTCTAAAATTGACCAATTATTTGTTTGGTTGGAGTTACGTTTTTGTTGTTAAACTAAATGTTTCATAACACTAATAATTCATCATCTTTCTGCCTATTTAAAGGCTCTTGAGTCCTTATTACTAATTCTTGAGTCTTGATTACTAATAAATATTTCTTTCGTCTCAAATTATTTGTCGTATTTCTCTATTGCACGTCTTTAAAAAAAATACTAGTTAGAATGAATTTTTGATTATGTCTTTAATATAATCTTTGTTTATTGAACAGTTACTTTGTTTACGTGGCATCTCCATCTTCAAGAATAATTATTACTAAGAATAAAATAGAAAAAAATAATTAATTTTATCTTAAACTTCTAAAATGACAACAACAACAACAACAACAACAACAACAACCCAGTATAATCCCACAAGTGGGGTCTGAGGAGGGTAACATGTACGCAGACCTTACCTCTACCCCGAGGGACAGAGAGGTTGTTTCCAGGAGACCCTCGGCTCAAGAAAGCAACAAGAGACACTATATTAGTACTATCAATAGACTCATAATAAAATAACATAAAATCCATAACATAACATAAAATACCATAAAATAACAAAATAACAGTAATATAAGAAATATAGGAAATACAAGAAAGATGTAAAGTATACTAATAACTAACAGATAAAGCCCATCATCAGTAGCTGATCAGTAGCATCCTAAGACTAACTCCTAACTGGCTAGTCTCACTCTAGTGCGCTGTAGAAATATTCACAATTTTCCCCTAACCTACAACCTTAATACTCGACCTCCATAATTCCCTGTTAAGGGTCATGTCCTCAGTAACCCTAAGTCGTGTCATGTCCTGCCTGATCACCTCTCCCTAATACTTCTTAGGTCTCCCTCTACCTTTCCTCGTACCCACCACAGCCAGTCGCTCACACCTCTTCACCGGTGCATCAGTGTTCCTCCTCTGAATGTGCCTGAACCATCTGAGTCTTGCTTCCCGCATCTTGTCCTCCATGGGGGCCACACCCACCTTCTCTCGAATATCTTCATTCCTAATTTTATCCCTCCTTGTATGCCCGCACATCCACCTCAACATCCTCATCTCTGCAACTTTCATCTTCTGGATGTGTGAGTTCTTAACCGGCCAACACTCGGTCTCATACAACATGGCAGGCCTAACCACTTCTCTATAAAATTTACATTTCAGTAACGGTGACATTTTCTTGTCACATAGGACTCCCGTCGCTAACCTCCACTTCATACGCCCCACCCCTATACGGTGTGTGACATCCTCATCGATCTCCACGGTCTCCTGAATAACTGACCCAAGGTACTTGAAACTATCCCTCTTAGGGATGACTTGAGAATCAAGCCTCACTTCCACTCCCGCTTCCGTCGGCTCGGCCCCAAATTTGCACTCGAGGTATTCGGTCTTCGTCCTGCTCAACCTAAAACCTTTTGACTCAAGGGCATGTCTCCAAACCTCTAGCCTCTTGCTGATGCCGCATCGTGTCTCGTCAATTAGGACTATGTCATCAGCAAATAGCATGCACCATGGCACCTCCCCTTGAATATGATGCATTATGGAATCCATCACCAGGGCAAATAGGAAAGGGCTGAATGCAGACCCTTGGTGCAACCCCGTAACAACCGGAAAATGCTTGGAGTCGCCTCCTTATGTCCTAACCCGAGTCTTAGCTCCATCATACATATCCTTAATCACCCTAATGTAGGCAACCGGAACCCCTTTAGCCTCTAAGCATCTCCATAAGACCTCCCTAGGAACCTTGTCGTACGCTTTCTCTAAATCGATAAACACCATGTGGAGATCCTTCATCTTATCCCTGTATTGTTCCACCATCTTCCTAATAAGGTGGATAGCTTCTGTGGTAGATCACCCCGGCATGAACCCGAACTGGTTGTCTGAAATAGATACCGTCCTTCGCACTCTCATTTCTACCACTCTCTCCCAGACTTTCATGGTATGACTTAGTAATTTGATACCCCTATAGTTGTTACAGCTCTGGATATCGCCTTTGTTCTTATACAACGGAATCATTGTACTCCACCTCCACTCTTCAAGCATCCTATTAGTCTTGAATATAACATTAAACAACCTAGTAAGCCATTCCAAGCCTGCTCTACCCACACACCTCCAAAGTTCAACCGGAATTTAATCTGGCCCGGTAGCTCTGCCCCTTCTTATCTTACGCATTTCCTCTATGACCTCATCGACCTCAATGTCCCTACAATCACTTAATTCATGGGGGATGTCGGTATTCCTCAATTCACCTAGTATAATATCCTGATCCCCTTCCTCATTTAGAAGTTTATGAAAGTAGGTCTACCATCTCCTCTTAATCTAGTCAACCCCATCAAAACTTTGTCGTCATCATCTTTTATGCACCTCACTTGGTCCAGATCCCGAGCCGTCCTCTCTCTCACCTTAGCGAGTCCGAGTAACTTCTTCTGCCTGCCTTTGTCCCTAATTCCTCATACAAATGAGCAAAAGTTGTCGTCTTAGCCTTCGTCACTGCCATCTTCACCTCCTTCCTAGCTACCTTATATCTCGCAATGTTCGCTCTTTTCTCCTCCTTGCCAGTGCTCCATACTAGCCGCAGGTAAGCCACCTTCTTCGCTTCCACTTTACCTTGGACAACTGTATTCCACCACTAGTCTCCTTTGTGGCTACCGGTGTGGCCCGAATATATCCCTAACACCTCTCTCGCTTCCTTCCTTATATAGTCCACCATCGTCGACCACATAGTGTTTGTGTCCCTACTACTTCTCCAAGCTCCCATTACCGACAACCTTCCTTCCAACTCCTGAACTTTATCCTTAGTCAAGGCGCCCCACCTAATCCTCGAGCGGCCTCATACTGACCTCTGCTTCCTCCTTATCATAATACTAATGTCCATCACCAAAAGCCTATGTTGCGTTGCAAGGGTCTCACCTGGGATAACTTTGCAATTCTCGCACAACCTTTTGTCGCATCTCCTGAGGAGGAGATATTCAATTTGAGTCCTCACCACCGAACTTTGGTAAGTAACCAAATTCTCCTCCCACTTCGAAAAACTTGAGTTCGTAATCACTAGATCGAATGCCTTGGCAAAATCCAGCAGCGAAGTGCCCCCTCCGTTCCGTTCCCCGAAACCAAAGCCGCCATGCACCTCAGTATAACCACCTGCAGACGACCCAATATGACCATTGAAATCCCCTCCTATGAATAACCTCTCGGCAGGCAGAATACTATGAACGATGTCATCCAACCCCTCCCAAAAGTGCCTTTTAATCTCCTCATCCAAGCCTACTTGCGGTGCGTACGCGCTAACGACATTTAAAGTACACTCACCCACCACTAATTTAATAGTCATTAGTCTATCATTCACACGCCTGACCTCTACCACAGACTCTCTAAGATGGCTATCTACCAGGATACCCACTCCATTCTTACCCCTTACGAATCCAAAGTACCACAACTTATACCCATCTGCGTTTTTCGCCCTCGATCCGATCCACCTAGTCTCCTGGACACACGTTATATTAATCTTCCTCTTCTGAAGGATCTTCGCCAACTCTATAGACTTACTCGTTAGCGAACCTATGTTCCATGACCCGATTCTCAATCTATAGGCTCTCTTGCCCCCTCTACCTCCCCTGCCTCCCGACCCACACCCTGACCCCGACCCCACCCTTTGCCCCACACTCTGCCTCACCCGAGGACATGCCTTTAATCTATCATTCCAGACTGCAGCCACTACACCTATGACAAATCTAAAGAAGACTCGCTAGAGCACAACGGACAACGAATCAAACTAGAAGGAAACAAGTGACTACCAGTATACTAGTTGAATGATTTAACTATTGTGAACTAAAGTAACATCAATTTAGCTAACACCAAAAGGGAAACAGTAAAACGGGAGGTACCAATTCCCGAGAACCAAACCTGTGCTGATTTGCAGTACTCGATGTACTTGCAAGCTCACGCACCGCTTCCCACCGCCCTTTGCTGACGCTCGTCCAGGTTACTCTCCTTTGCTAGTGCTCGTGCGCCCAACTTGTCTCTAACAACTTCGAGAATTTTCCTGAAAACACAAAAAAATACCACGACCCAAAAACCAAAAAGGGTCGTCACCACTACCACTGGTGTAGCCCCGAAAGTAACTAATAGAGAATGGGTTAGTATTCTTTGGACCAATAATGGTCAGATCTGGCTTTTACCGTGGAGACCAAGCGTGAGAAGGAAACGATGGACCTAGATCAGCGAGCTCCACAGGTCACTTGAAAACGAGATCTAATTGAGCAAAGCTTTTCAGCAAATTTAAACCCAGAAGATGAAAAATCAAGGGCGTAGCTCAATTGAGTGGTGTCTGGAAAATAGATCAACAGTAGCAAGAGCCAAGAATAATAGTATTATGTGGAAAATGCCAAAATAGATTAGCTAAGTGGAAGTACAACAAGTTACTGAGACTTAAGCTTAAATCTTTTGAAACCCAACAAAAGCATAGGATAAACGACAAAGAATTTACGAAACTGTTGTGGCCAGAAGCACAGAGATTTTGCTTATTATTCTCCGGCGAAGTTTTTGGCAATATCCGGTAACGACGACTAAACTTTTGAAAACGCCAAATCAAAGAATGAGTAATTATAGATTTCTTAAAACAATTAGAGTAAGTGTTAGGTTAATTCATGAAGCAGTATGAAAGAGAAAATAAGAAATGGAAGAGAAGGAAAAAGACTAAAAATAAATAGGAAAGATTAGGAGAAGAAGCAAACAGATTTCTGACGGAAGCTCGTCGGCGGCGAGATTTGAGAAGTCGGCGAATATGACCGTTAGAGGTAGTAAACTAATAATAGTATACAAAAAATCCTAAAATGACAAATAGTTTGAAACATCTATTTTAAAAAATTACGATAAATAATTTGAGATAAAGAAAGTAAAAACTAATTCTTTATATTAGTTATATATTGGCTTATTTTAGCTCTAGTTTCTCGTCTAACTTTACTTTTAGAATAATCAATAGTATTGGACCAAAAAATAAATAGATGGAAGAACCAATAATAGTATTTCTTTTCTTCAAAATTGAAAAGCAGGAGCCGTTCTTCATTTTTACTTTAATATCTTCAATACAAATCTAATGTTTAGTGGTGAGATATTAAAACATTGAAATTTTGAATTCCTCAAACATAGTTCAACGTCAAAATTAGTTGTTATATTTGGTCCTAAATATTAGAATTTTGAATTATAAAAGGAAAATTTTAGTTGATTTGAATGTCCTAAATATTGAGATTTCCTACTATAATAAATAAAGTTTAGTTGATTTCAAAATTCTAAATATTAGGAAATTAATAAAATAACTATTTTATTCAGGATGAACTCTATTTTTAAAGGGTAAAAAAGGCGAACGTCATTTCGCTAAGGGTCTTCGTGCTTTTAATATAGTATAGATAGATTGTACTGAATCGTTTCGCTGTATGAGATAATTGGATAAATTATATTGTTTCTCGTCATTTTATGGTGTTATGCACCGACAATATAAAGAATAAACTTACAATATTACAAAGAAAAAGGTATGAGGTAGAATTATTATATAAAATATAAGGTAAAGAATAAAATAAGATTATCTAATAGAATAAAGAAACGCAAGATAAGAGAAAAAGGCAAGAAAATGATGCGACTACACCAAATCGGTTGTTATATGAAATGATACTTTTTTGTCGTTATATAACAACACAATATAATAAAATTTAAGTAACAATCAGAACAAATATTATATTTAAACTAATAATACGATACAATACGTAACAACCATTCAAACAAGCTATAAGCACAAACTACCAGCCTCCTTCCCCACCGAAACTCGAACTTTTCTCCCGCATTTACTACATCAAGTTTTTAAAACAAATAAATTTAGTGTTAACCTTAGTGCTTACTTGGATTTAATTGCTTGCCTCGTATAGTGTTTTTAGTTTTTTGAAACTCTTCCAACGATCTAACAATTAACAAACTATTAGTATAAATTAAAGTCCCCGTGTTTGAAGAATATTTCAAACAAATGAAACACTAAAATAAATAAAAAGGCAATCAGGTACATAACGCGTTCCGCGTTCAATCATGATCCGGAGAAGAGCTGCACCTCAAAAGGTGTTATGTAGATAATGTATCAAAATACAAGCATTAGCGGCTGCTTCCACGGCTCGAACCGGTGACTTATAGATAACTGGAACACTATAAGAGAGGAAAAATATTAAATCCTACTATTAAGTATCAAGGTCAAATTTTCTTTCTTTCTAACTACCATCATTCTGAAAACCTGGTGTAGTAACATTAATGATCCAGCAACCAACAACTTGTATTTGCTTATGAAGAAAAAACGTCATAGTGGATTAATTAGGCTTTTATCTTTAACTACCATCATTAAGTGCAAATGCAAAAAGGATAAAAAGTAAGTGTGAATAGATTTATAACAATCTTATTCAAGTACGTCAATAACAAAGCTCAAAACCAAACCAAGAAAAGTATACTACGAGTAGAAAAAAAACAAAAAAAGATACTATCTACTAACACTGAGAATTTAATCCTTTGAACTCCAATCCCTCTATATAAACAGCTTACTAGTGTAAGCCAATATTCATTACTCTTCTCTATTTCTTTTCTATTTTACATCAAAGAAAATGGCTTCTACATTTTCTCTCAAATTGATTGTTAGTGTTGTCACTTTGCTTTTTTTAATTCACTTTTCCAGCGTTTGTGATGCTAAAAGGATGCTTAGGGAGGAAAATGAGAAGTTATTTAAGGTAAAAAAGGATGATTCAGCTTCTCCTTCTCCAGATTCAACAAACATTGGTGGATTTCCTTTTCCATTCAATTTTCCACCTTTTTCTGATGGAATTCCAAATATACCCTTCAATTTTCCATTTCCTGGCTTTGGATCATCAGGAGGATTGCCTGGTTTTGGAATTCCTGGTACTGGCGGTAGTGATAATAACCCATTTTCTTTTCCAATCCCTGGAGTTCCTAATGTTGCTGTTCCACCCCCAGCTGCCGCCCCTTAAATTCCTATACAAGTTTCTCTCTGTTATTATCAGTTTCATTTTGTAAGAAGAAGGAAATTAAGGAGTAAGTTTTAGAGCCATAGGCTCAAATGAATTACTATTTCTTGTCCTTGTTTCTGATGTAATTAATTAGAAAATGGGAAATGACATAGATGTCAAGTAAAAAAGAACTCGTACTCTGCTACCATTATTTTCCTTTTCTTTTCCTCTTTCTCGCTTTAGTGTGATATAATAATAGTACTTAAAATATCTTTATATCTTTCTTTTTTTTGGTATAATTATGTGATATTCAGAATCAACTGACTTGACTATCCAAATTCACGTCGTGTAAAAAGGGAAACAACTTCCAACTATAAATTCTTCATTTCTAGGAATCAAAATTGAAGACTTCTGATTAAAGGTGAAGGGATCTTATCTATCTCACCACATCTCTTGGAGTAGTTATTATTTCGTTATTATTGTTGAGGGTATAAAAGAGTTGCTATTTTTTGGACGTGGGTGGATGTATGACTAGAAAGATTTTATGCATTTTATAGATTATCAGCCTTTAACCAAGTATTGTCTCACAAATAAATCGAAGAATTAACTAATATAACCGGTTAGACTTGAGATTGAACAAATTAGAGGAAGCGTTTAGAAAAGATTTGAAGACTAGCAAGGCATCACTGTTTTAGGGTATATATGGGCAAGTAAACCATTGATCTAAGAAAAAGGAGCTTAATAAAGCATTTCATTATCAAACCTAATATTTTCAGAACAGAAATCAAATGTGCTATTCCTATTAATTACCAGTCCCAAATAGCATTGATGGAAAAAAAATTCCAAAATTTCATGCACAAACATATTACATTTCCTTCTTTAGAATAAAGCATCACATTGTAAAACAAGAATCCTGGTTCTCTTATGACCTGGGATGTGAAATGCTGCTGCAGCGTCTTACTAACAATAAAAGATGTAGCCCGCTTCTCTGTAGTGAAGGATCTGTTGTTAATAGAGACTGAGCTTTCACGGTCTAAAAAGATATTTGGACCAGTATGTCGATTTTGCCACATCAAACCATAGCTTATACTGCAAACACCCAAATAAAGCTACAGGAACACCAGCAAAACAACAATGAGCTTTGGCTGCCAAGCCATACGATCGTGGCGGAGGTAGGATTTTCGTTAAGAGGGTTCAAAGTCAAATAATTAAAAGAGATTGTAGCCAGTAAGAACTGAACCAGTAACCTCACAAAAGTGTTGAACCCCCTTGACTGTTGAGCTATGCTTTTCAGCTATGTCAAGGGGATTCAAAATATAATATTGTATACAATTAAAATCAGGTCCTCCCGATTTTACTATGTGACCGAGACCAGGGAGTAGCATTGAAGGTCGGCCCCGTAGTGGATCATACCAAAGCACGGGGACAAGGTACCGAGTTCGAGAATCGAGGTACTTGTCGAGATCGAGGCAAGTGGCAATAGAGACCAAATAAGACAGTCGGAGATAGCACAATAACAGAAAGGTGAGATATCCGTGACTGGTCGAAGATCATGGCGTTAATCTCGGAACGTATCAAATCAGGAACGGTTAATTAGCTAATCATGAGATTTCCTTTTGTAATTAGAGTTATATAAGTAAAATTACCTACTTTTGTTATGGGTAATTTTTTGGCAACTTTGTCAAACAAAAACGTAGAATCCTTTTTTCCTTTTATTTTTTTAAACTTTTCTATTTACATGTTAAAATTTGAAAATGTTATATTTTTACTTTGATCTATATATATAATTATATAATCCATAAATATAATTATTTAAGACGGGATTAGGTGGAATGAGTTCTTTTAGAGTATTTCTACTTTCTCCTGTGATGCATAAGTTAGAGTTACATGAAAATCTTTGAGATGAGAAGAAACATAAGACTCAAAAAAAGGGATTAAATTGGGAGTGTCTGGCTGACGGCCTACGAAGATTACTGAAATACATATCAGTTTACCTAAATTATAGGAGTGTATACGGTACATGCAGAATAAATTTGTTCTTTTTGTACATATTTTTAATGATTAATACGATAGACACGTGCAACACACGTACACTAAAAAATAGTAAATAAATAAAAATGGCTACTAATTTTAAAATCATTCTACTAACTCTCTAGCTAGCAAACAAAGACTCAACTAAAAAGTATTCATTAAAAGGGTATTTGGCTAAGCTTATAAGCTGGTCAAACTGGCTTATAAACACTTTTTGGCTTATTTACGCGTTTGGTAAAATTAAAAGTGCTTATAAGTCAAAAATAAGCCAAAAGTCATAAGTTGATCTCCCCCATCTTATCAAATTTCAACTTATAAGCACTTTAGGTTTGACCAAAATATTTACTATTCTATCCGTAAAATAATTCTTTTTAAACAAAACTCTTCGTATACCCAGTTCTTCAGCTGCTTATTTTTAATTTTAGCACTTTTATCCAAACACATAATTATTTATTTTTTAAATCAGCTTTAGCACTTAATGCTTATCAGCTACTTAAATTAGCTAAGCCAAACAGGCTCTAAGAATAGAAATCATGTTTACTTCTGGATCCGTACTACTAATGTGATTAGTTTAACCAAATAACGTCCCAGGATCCGATCGTCCATTCTTTAGAATAAAGTCACGCTTGTGTGTATTTAATTTATTGTCTTTTAAATATAGATTTTTTTTGTTGGTATATAAAGCAAACGTGTAATTGAAGACCAAATCAAATTTTGCTTGCTCATTTTTTCAACTCATCTCAACATCATATTAGCACTCATACATCTTATATGACAAGTTGGATACTTCGGATATTCTTTTTGTACTGTATAAACGCACCTAAGTTAAAATAAATGTTTATGAAAAGTATTACCCTTTTTGTTGTAATTTATGTGGTATACTTTCTTTTTTAGTCTGTCCCGACAAAAGAATATTATATTTCTTATTTAGAAATAATTTACTTTTAAATTTATCATCTTATTCTTAATAAGATAATTTGTAGCGACACAAATATTTATGTCTTATTTTATATCACAAATTTTAAAAAAAATTCATTAAATTTTATGACCAGTCAAGCACCATCACATAAATTAAAAAGGGGAGAATGGTAATGATCATACTATTAACTAATTCTTTATTATTTCAAATCATATTGAGCCTAAGCGGTTTCTATTTCCTCGTATTTTTACGTGATATAATTTGGTGAATAATAAGTTTCAACGTAATAAATAGGCCAAATACATATACAGACCATTAAATTTGGTCCAATTTTTTATTTTGGCACTTTAACTCAGTCTTGTTCCATTTTGGTCCTTCAACCCCATTTCTTTTATTCCAATTTGACACAAAAAATTTTCTCCCAAGTAAAATACAGCGTGTGCAAATACCCAACTGCTACCCCCACCCCTACCCCCACCCCACTGCCTCCCCCTCGCGCAAAAAAAAAATTTGTAATTTCAGATTATTATTTTTTTCGTTTTTTCTGCCCACATCCCGAGAAAAAAATATTTTTTTTATATATTTTCAGTAATAACTACGGGTTCAACTGAACCCATAACTTCCGACGCGGAGCAAAAATTTGTATGTAAAAATTCACTAAAATTGTAAAAAAAAATAGATATAAACCCATAACATTTAAAAATATAATGGATTTTTTTGTTCCACTTTGACACAAAAACTTTTATCCCAGGTAAAAATGTAGCGCGGAAAAATACCCAGCTACTACCCCCACCCCCCGCAATTTTTTTTGTAATTTCAAATTATTATTATTTTTGTTTTTTCTGTCCCCTCCCGTGGAAAAAATATTTTTTATATATATTTTCAGTAATAACTACGGATTCAACTGAACCCATAACTTTTGACTCGGAATAAAAATTTGTATTTTAAAATTTATTAAAATTGTAAAAAAAAATAGATATAAACCCATAACTTTAAAAATATAATGGATTCAATGTTAAAAACATTAAAATTGAATCCATAGGATTTAAATTTTGGATCCGCCTCTACGTTGGGAGTATGAAATTTGGCTTAAAAAATGGCCCTCACGCACCTACAAGGGTGAGGCAAATCACACATGGAATCTAGTCAGTTTTTTTGTCAAAGTGAAACAAAAAAAATGGGGTTGGAGAGCCAAAATGGACCAAGACTGAGTTAAAGTGCCAAAATGAAAAATTGGGCCAAATTTAATGGGTTGTCTATGTATTTGGCCTAATAAATATATATAATTATAGAACTCACTACATGCATATGCAAATGCTTGCAAAAGCCTATTCAACAAGAAGAATTCAAAAGTAAAACAGAGAAAGCATCAAACGGTGCATATACATTACTCTATATATTTTAATTTCAATCAACTTCTTCAGAAATATGTTTGTACTATAGCTTATTGAACCACAAGAATTTAAAAGTAAAACAGTGAAAGCATCAAATGGTGCATATACATTATTGTATATATTTTTTTTTGCGTCGAACTTCTTCAGAAAGATGTTTGTACTATACCTTATTGAACTACGAGAATTTAAAAGTAAAACAGGAGTTTGGGATGAGAGGGTAAATACTAAAATAGTAGTCACTAAATTTGACTCTCTTTTTTTATGACAGCGAATGAGAAAGCATCAAACGGTGCATATACATTACTCTATATACTTTTTTTTGTATCCAGCTTCTTCAGAAATATGTTTGTACTATAGCCTATTGAACCACAAGAATTTAAAAGTAAAACAGTGAAAACATCAAATGGTGCATATACATTACTCTATATACTTTTTTATGCATCTAACTTCTTCATAAATATGTTTGTACTATAACCACAAGAATTTAAAAGTAAAACAGAGAAAGCATCAAACGGTGCATATACTTTTTTTAAATCCAACTTCTTCAGAAATATGTGTTTACCTGAAAAATGGTAACTACAATTATATTTGATTTTGTGGTTCTAAAAATACATGATTTATCTCAATACTAGTTGTTAGGCAAAAGATGCTAAATGTGAGTAAAGAAAATAAGAAATGCAAACTAATAGGGTTATAATGTTGGGCCTCGAGCTGGCTGGAGCAGGGCCTCGGGGTCTAGATGGGCTAATAGCGATGAACGATCGATGAAGGATCAATGACAACGAGGGCCTCGAAGATGACCTTTTGCGGTTAATAATGAGCAATCAATGAACAATAAAAGAATAAGCAATAAATGTGAAGAACAATTGTTTAAGCAAAAAGCAGAGAATGTTGTATTGTATTTAATATTGTGTAATAATCCGGGTTCTTTACAAGATAACAAGGGTCCCCTTTATATAGGAGGGGGAATCCCAATATAGTACATGTCTAATAATAATGAGGGAATGCTATTGGTACAGTTGTATAATGACTTAGTATGGATTAGTACTATCCTTTGCAGACCTGGTCAGCTCTGACCACGTGTATTTGGGATTTTTCTCGCCTCTCCATGACGATCATCGATTGTACTGCTCCGAGGTCGACCATAGTGGGCCTTCTATACGCTCCATAAGAGGACACACCTCGGGGTCGCACCTCACGCTCCGCTTTGGGTTTCTTCGAGGTTAGGCGTGGGGCGGCATAGTAGCCCCAGAATCGAACTCTCCAATTTTGGTCGTATACAGATAGTCCCCGCGTTTCTTAGAATGAAATGATAAGAAACGATCTTGAGTTCTTGCTTCTTTGATATCCCCATTATAACGTCAGCCATGTGAGATCATTAAATGGCGTGACAGAAAAGTTATATGGGGGTCTTAGCAAACACAGTTCTCGAAAAGCCCATGAACCGCTATTGATCGCCATTTCGACTCCTCCAAGTGACTTATAAATACTCCAATCCTCTATCTTTCAAAAACATCTTCAAATCTTCAAGTCCTCATTAATAGCTTCCTGCCTTCACCCTTCTTCCGTGTTCAGTTCTTTGTCAACTTGCTTTGAAACCTTTGTTACAACCATGGCAAAAACGTCTAAAACAGTACCTCAAAAAGGGGAAGCCCCTTCTTCGTCACGCTCGTCTAAGAGCAAAAAGGTAGTGCCCCTCAGCGTCGAGGAGTGCGTTCCTGGGACTTCCGATGCAGCCTCCGACTTCAAGGTTGATAAATCCTCTTCAGTACCGGGCCAATGCAAACCCATATCTCGGTATGTTATAATAACTGACATAAAGAAGGTAAAAATAGATTGTCGTTGGGGAAAGGCGGTACAAGTAGAGACCCTTCTCAGGAAGAGGATATAACTACGCATAAACTTGGTTTCCTCATCGTGTATGCATATCTCTTTACTTTGGGTCTTGTAAGCTCTTCTTCTCCATCGATAGACCCAGTGATCCTCGATTTTTGTTGAGAATATCGAGTTACGCTCGATCAGATTTATCCTTCCTTTTGGAGAATCGTCTATTTGCTTAGACATTTCTCGAATATGATTGAGGGGATGACTTTCACCCTTGATCACCTGATTAGATTGTATAGCCCTCGCCTTTATCTAGGGGGCCTGATCAAACTGCGGCATCGGTCTGCCAAAGCATTTTTTTCAACACCGATGAAGATAAAGACTGGGGGTGGATGAGCTGTTTCGTTAAGGTCAGAACTTCAAACCTCATCCCTACCGAGAAGATGACTTTCCCCAAGGAATGGAATATGAGGCATAAGTGTTGTTACATCGAGCATGTTTTATCATCTGCATGTCCTCTTTTCCTCTTTCGAACTAACTCCGTTGTTGTTTGAATTGATTTCTCTCTGATTACTTAGCCACCGTGTGGTTCCCCGGCGCAGTCGACGACCTCCCGGGTTGGGTTAGACTTTTAGACTCCACCTCTCCATATGATAAGCACATTTGGCATGATCTGGCAAAAACTCGATGGGAGGCCAAAAATCATGGTACGCCTTCGCCATTATCACTTCCAAAATCCTTTATGAATGGATATTTTGGCGGTGTGTTTGACATTTTATGCATGTGCATGTCTCGAGGAAGCTGTTTCAATAAAACTACCCCCTCCTGGCGACGAAGAGACTCAAAGGCCTACCAAAGATAGAAAGAGAAAGGAGGAGACACTAGCGGAGTCCCCGAAACCAAAAAGAGCCAAGGCTCAAAAGCCCAGAACCGATGCAACGGTCCTAACTTCGGTAGCGGCTGAGAGTCTTCGTGCCGAAGACGATGACAGCTACCCATTGATACATAGGTCAAGATGAAGCACTGATGCTTTGACGGTTGCCAGGAAAAAGACTTCCGAATTAGAGGTGGCCGATGCGGTCCTACCCCGTATTGAGGAACCCCTCGATGAGGGTTTGGGTGCAGTTCCCAAGATAATTACTGAATAGGGTTCAACTTGTGTTGATCAACACTTGTTCGGTGCATTTGGAGGATCTGGCTCTGAGGCCCTTCGAGGGCAAGAAGAAACCTTGAGAGAGGTTGATATCATGGGCGGTCTTTAATCAGGCCCATCGTTTTCCCCAGGGCAAATACGGAATGCCCAGAATAGGGAAAACACCGATGTGGGGGCATCCCGGGGGGAGGATGAGATGTTTGGAGATTTCTTTGCTGGTGTCGAAGAGTATGATGATATCGATGCCCCATTCGCTCTAGAGGAAGCTGCGAAACTCCAAAAACAGGTGATGTTGACATAATCTTTGCGCCTTGAGATTTGATCTTCATTTTTGGTAACTTCTTCCCTTCGTGCTATAGGTCATGATGTTGTATGACCAGGACTTATCTAAGTTAAGATCTAAACTGACTCATAGCGAGGAGGAGTTTGAGAAGCTCTCCATAGAGCCAAAAGAGCTAAAAACTCTATAAGCCCGAAGGGAGGAGGAACTGAACAGCCTTCGAGCAAGCTCAAAGAAAATGCTCCAAGAGCGGGCCAACTTCATTGAGCAGGTAGTTCGGTATTTATGAGCTTGCTTGTTGTTTTCGTAACTTGGTGTTTACTATCTTGTCTCGGCATTTGCAGATCGAGCGAAAGTATGCCCTAGCGGAGCAGCTTCGGGAAGAGATTGTTGTCAAAGATGCCAAAATACTTGAGCTGAAGCGGTGCAAGGATAGCACAGCCTTGGAAAGGGATACTCTCCGAGGGGAGTTGGCCTCGACCCAGGGTCTTCTTCAAGGTTCTAAGGAGGAGGCTCACAAATTCCAGGTGCTTTATGATGAATTTTCTGTTGCATTATCTGTGGCTAAGTCTGATGCTGATGCACTTTTATCCTCGTACCGGAAAGACATTGTTGCAACAAATGCTCTAGCCAGGGAGATATCTGAATAGGCCAAGCTCAAAATGGCTCGCACCCTTGCACATGCTCGGTTAGAGGCTCGAAGAAAGGCCTTCAAGGAAATGCATGCCAAGGTTTTTGATCTCTCCGCCGAGGTCGAAGAAGCAAAGGCCTTGGAAGAGGAGTTAGAAGCTCTGACTTCTTCGGATGAGGACTCGGCGAGCGGCTCGAGGAGTGATGAAGACGAAAACTAAGCCACATTTGCCCCCTTTTTCTTTGCTTCTTCTTTTTTTGTACATGAGCTCCGCGTGGGAGTTTTGTAAATGCACCTTTGTAAATATATTTTTGGAAGACAAAGGATTTTAGTGTCTTCAAAGTTTATCCCTTTAGTGTTTATGCCGAAGTCAAGCTTGCAACTTAATTTTAACTTCTTCGAGCTTGGTCTCAGAGCAACAGAGACCCTTTAGATTGGGTGGCTCTGGTTCTGATTGCATACCTTCCCTAGGTCGGGTCGGTAAGGACTTGACTTGACCCCTCGGTGTATCGAACACGGAGTGACAGCATCATTCCTGTGATATGTCAGTGAAGTGACCGAAATGGCCTGGTCGGTACATTTCCAAAAAAGTCATAATTGCATCATGAGAGCTGATTGGCTATCAAAGTCAATGAATAGTCATTGCTCTTCTTATATATATATATATATATATATATATATATATACACACACACACACACATACTTGATTTCCTGCTTTGAAGGCTCTACCACTTTGTGTAACTACCTGTCTCTGTAGAGTTCCTTTTTTTTGCTAGTTTTAGTGCCGCATCAGATCAAAGCTTTCGCCTGAGTTTTCACCTTCCCTTTCTTGTGATGAAGGCGATATGGCTACCATGCCCAAATCTGCTCACCAGGAAGAGGAAAGTCCTTTGTTTCCCATCCGGCCGGTGGTACACCGCCAGCATTAGGCGAGCTAACTTCGAACTGTTTCGTCTCCAAGAGAGATTTTACGATGGAGAAGCCTCTCGACGTTCCGAGTCATCGAGAGCATGAATCGAGGTTCATTCAATCAATAGAAGAGAGAGACACCTTGAGGCTATGAGGAGAGACTGCGGATGGGGGAAAAAAGTGAGGCTGCAGGTGCCCTCCCGGGAAGAGGATATCATGGCCCACGTAGAGGATTTTCTGAACGCGTACACGTATCCATTTACGGTAGGTCCTCTTGACCGACTCGTGCTCGAGTTCTATCGAAAACATCTAGTTACTTTGTCTTAGATCCATCCGTCCTTCTGGCGGATTGTGCTGATGATGAGATTTTTTACTGAAAAGGCCGAGCTCGAGTTCACTCTTAGCCATCTCCTCAGATTGTATCGGCCTTTACACCATCGAGGTCTAATTACACTATGATGTCGATCCACCAGGCCCTTTATCTCCAGTGATGAGGATGACATGGATAGAGTATGGATGAGTCGGTTTGCTCGAGTGAGCACCGTCGATATTATTCCTGCGGCGTTCCTGCCATTTCCTGAGAAATGGAACTTCAATCATAAGTGATGCATTGGATTCTATTATTTTTATTCTCGATGGATCTTGACTTCGTAAGGGCACTTTCTTTCCTTTTCCGCAGTGATCCCATGGATGCCAAATAAGGTCTCCAATTTTGGGGGCTGGGCCCGCAAACTGGCGGCCTCTTCGATCTATGAGGAGCACAATTGGCAAGATTTGTCGAAGGTCAAATGGGAAGCTAAGCACCATGGTATGTGCCATGTAGTCCCTCTCATGAGGAGTACTTTCCCTTTCTTTTTCACTAACTTCTTAGTTGTAGGCATTGATGACTTTTTTGAGGTGAGACCGTTCCCTTTCGAGGAGGAGGAAGGACCTTCGATTTCGAGACAGAGAAAGATAATAAAAGAAAAAGGTCCTCAGAGGACGAGGATCCCTACAACAAAGCAGGATCCGCCTGGAGGCGCGAGGAGGATGTTGTTGCCGACGAAGGCTTCATTTTCATCGGTCGCTCTGTGGATATCAATTCACCCGGAGAGGATGAATCTATACTAAAGGCCCGAACCAGGAGGTCTCCCAAAACCATTAAGCCTGATGGGCCCAAGGTCCCTAATCTCGAGGGAGAGATTCCACAATTGAGGAAAGGTGGGGGTCCTTCATTACCTGATTTGGCAGCTGGTTCTCGAATGCCGAGAAGTACCCCGAGAGGAATGGGCTTCAGGGTATCTTTGCCTAGTTAGAGTGCATCAGGTTGTGCTACTGGGGCCGACGAGACCGAGCTGGTAGATGCGAGGTCGACCTTCGAGGAAGCTCAGCGGCTCTACTCTATGGTGAGTTTTGAAGTTATTACAACTTTTTCAATCTTCATACTTCCTCCTCTTTAACTGAA
This sequence comes from Nicotiana sylvestris, assembly GCF_000393655.2. Lineage (NCBI taxonomy): Eukaryota > Viridiplantae > Streptophyta > Magnoliopsida > Solanales > Solanaceae > Nicotiana > Nicotiana sylvestris. Next base: position 65,529,671 of record NC_091058.1, read on the forward strand.
CTTTTCTTTCTCATAGGCCTTCGATAAGCGCAAGTCTGGGCTTCTTCGCTGTGAGGCTAAGTTGCGTAGAGCTTTGAATGGAGAGATCTCTCTCAGGCCTCTTTGTGACAAGAAGACAAGAGAGTTGATACATCTTCGATCGGAGTTGGACTGAAGCCGAGACTATGAAGACAACCTCGAGAAACAGGGAACTTCTATTTTGAGGGAATATAGGCTTCTTCTCCCATTTTCAGAAACTTATGTTCCAGTATCTCAGTTATAGGAAAAGATAGGGACGTTGGAGCGCCTTCGAGGCTTGTTCAATCAAGTCAATTCTAAATGCAACGATTTGAAGCCACCGATAGATGTTCATGTTGCGGCCAAAAGGAACGCTTTGGATAAGGCCTCTGCCCTCAAGATACAGCTTTGTAATACTCGAGAGGGTGACTCAGTCCAGACAAATAGAATTGCTAAGCTTGAAATAGATCTTTTGAAGCTGAAGGCTGGAGTCATGAATGCTCGGTCCGAAGTCGAGGAGGTACGATCAAAGGCCGATAAGAAAGTGGCCATCTATCTGAAAGATTCCGCTGAAGCTCGTACGAAGTTGAGGGGGCTTCCGATCGAGAGAGGAGAAGCAATGAATATACCCGATGCAAATCCCGGAGGGAAACTCTCAAGGAGATTCATGTAAGGGTTTCGTTCTCTCAGAGGAGATAGAGCAAGCCAAGGCGGATGAGTTCGACGTCAAGTTCCTCATTTTTGATGATGAAGACGAGGAGGGGGGCCGGTGAGGGAGCTGGTCTCGATGGGGCCGATGGTGACATAGTCCCCGAGGGGGAAAGGTTAAGTTCCCGAGGGTAGACTAGGTTTTTCTTTCTTGTTCTTTGTATATTGCTCCCTGCGGGAGTGGTGTAAATGTACCTTTGTACCATTATTCATAATAACAAAGGAAGCCTTTGGTTTTCCCTTCGTATGAATTTCCACTTCTTTGTGTCTTTGTTTATGTTTTGAGTGTTGATGCATGTAAATAACTAGTCCGATATGTTGGACTTTTAATATAGGAACCCTTAGGTTATGCTTGATGAGTAATTGATGATAGTTAACCGTTCAGGGCTCGGTCCTCGAATCAAGTTTTGACTTAGGATCATTGACCCTTAGGTTTTCGACATACTGGCCCTTAGGCTCTTAAGTACTGGCCCTTAGGCTCTTTAGGCTGGCCCTCACGCTCTTACGCATTGGTCCTTAGGCTCTTTAGGCTGGACCTTAGGCTCTTATGCATTTTCCCTTAGGTGCTTTTTAGATTAGGTCGATGCGACCTCTGATATGGCTATAGTTTTTCCCCATTTCGGCTGAAATTTTGATTATGCCTTGGAATATTTTGTGTTCGTCCGATTCTTCGACGGCTCAAATAAGAACCTTGGTTATGAATCGAAATGCAACGATAATCGAGTACCTCGGGGGGTTCTCTAGAAGGCTGATTTTTTGAAGCCTTTTGTTGAAGGCTGATTGTCTTGAAGCCTTGTCATTGTTTGGAGCTGATATAATCGAAACTCTTTTGCTTATGCTGGGGTAGACTGATTAACCGGTTCTTTTTGAAGTGTTTTCGAAGTATATGGAGGCCTTTAGTTTTATGGAGGCAGTCGGACGTCTCCGAGCCGCATTAATTTGGTCGGAGCCTTTTGATGCGACCGTAGTCAATAGTCCTCGGGTGAGATGACCCCGGCGTCTATATCGAGGGTATGCCTTTTTAGAGTTCTTACAAATTCGATATATAGCCTTGGCCTTAATATTGGGGTTGTGCCTTTTTAAGGTCTTACGAGTTTTGGCGTACCTCTTTGAGGTCTTACATATTTAGTGTTGCCTCGCTGAAGGCATACAAGCTTGAAGTTGCCTTATCGAGGTCTTACGAATTCGAGTTTTTGATGGCTCAATGAGCTGACTGTCGATGACAGTCCCCGAGTGTTCGCCTTTGGCCCTCAAACCGTCTTAAGAAAAAGTAGTGGATTTCTTCAAGGCACAGAGTGTTTTGGTAAGCAAAGGGGCTTCCTCAATTATTTGATGTATGTGTACATGTTTTTTGCCTTCGGAGGCCCAATTATTCTACATGGACAGTTCATTCGACCATTTGGTCCAATACATCATTCTTCTATCGGGGTCCTCCTTGGCATAGTTTGAGTTCTTTAAAGAGGCGACCTCTGGGGTGATGCCCCCTAGTATTTGAGGTTGATCGAAGGGAAGCCTTGAATACTTGATGTGTTCTCCTTAAGTAGCATATGGGTGTTGCCTCATTAAAAATCTTGTCGATAAAACCCGTTCAGGAAAAAATCCGGTCTAAGGGGAAAAGAGTGCAACACATGCTTTAAAACCCAAGGTCTTCGAGGTCTTCAAGCTAGAGGGTGGTTCGATTCCTCTCAACCGGACACCTGCAATAAGTTAGTAAAAAACATAAATGAAAAGGGAGAAGGTTGTACCTTATCATTGATAGCGTTAGAGCTTCGATCCGTTTTTTATTGCTTGCTCCGAGGAAGCAACACGGTCTTTTATTTACTTATTCGAGTGGAACCGAGAACGTAGGTTGTGGTTTCTATTTGTCTATTTACTTGTCTTTTGGTCTCTTCGACGTAGAGGGCATAGATGTCGGTGCTGCGTCGTGCACCGCGAACATCTCTCTTGCTACGTGTTGTTCCTCGTACACTGCTTTTACTCCATCCTTGGTTGGAAACTTCATCATTTGATGAAGGGTTGAGGGTACTTCCCTCATGCCGTGTATCCACGGCCTTCCGAGCAAGGCATTGTATCTTATGTCACCTTCGATGACATGAAACTTTGTATCTTGGATTGTTTCGGCTGTGTCGACCGGGAGGATGATTTCCCTTTTTTTTATCTCACTCGCCATGTTGAATCCATTAAGGACTTGAGAGGCGGGTACGATCTGGCCGAGCAGTCCGAGATGCTCCACCATCCTCGACCTAATTATGTTAGCCGAGCTACCTAGATCCACGAGCACACATTTAACTTGAAACTTATTCAAAAGAAAAGAAATTATCAGTGCGTCATTATGAGGCTGAGACGAGGTCTCAACGTTCTCCTCGCTGAATGCTAGAGCGTCCTCTGGTATGTAACTCCGAGTTCGTTTTTCCTTGGCGATGGATATTTTCGTTCGCTCGACAACGGGTCCTTGTGGGGCATCGACACCTCCGATGATCATGTGGATGATGTGATGTGGTTCTTCTGATTCTTTTTTCCTGTTCTCCTCTCTTTCTCGAAATTGGTTTTTGGCTCGGTCACTAAGGAACTCCCGAAGGTGCCCTTCGCTGATTAATCGAGCTACCTCTTCTCGGAGCTGTCTACAAAATTCGGTCCTATGACCATGGGTGCCATGATATTTGCATGCCAAGTTAGGGTTCCTCCGTAAGGGTCTGATAGTATAGGTTTCGACCACCTGCTATCTTTGATTTTACCTATGGCCGATACGATATCCGAGACATCGACGTTGAAGTTATACTCAGATAGCTGGGGTGCCTCTAGTGGACCAATGTGTCTATCTAAACTGGCTTTACTCATGAGTCCCCGGTAACCAAGACCTCGATCTGTTCTCCGATCACCTCAAGGTATATTGTGCTTTGGTGCGTTTCTTCGATCTTCTACATACGGCTGGTATCTTTCCTTGTTCGATCTTGACTCCCTTTTTCGTAAACCTTAGTTCCTTTGCTAAGATTCTGCTAGGATATACTGAGCTCGATGGGGGTCCCAATTGGTCGTCTTTGACCCTGCTCTTCGATTGATACCTTTTGTGCATATCCGCCCAAGTCGCGGCGGGATATTCGATCAAATTTTGTTTTAGCTGCTTCGAGGATATAGAGCTTTGCTCGTTCAAGCCTTGAGTGAAGGCCTGTACTGCCCAATCATCGGAGACTGGTGGTAATTTCATTCGCTCCATCTAAAAGCGAGATACGAATTCCCTTAGAATCTCGTTCTCTCTTTTGATTTTAAAGACATCGGACTTCCTTGTGGCGACTTTGATGGCACTAGCGTGTGCCCTCACAAAAGAGTCTGCCAACATGGCGAATGAATCAACTGAATTTGGGGGTAGGTTATGATACCACATCAGAGCCTCTTTTGATAGTTTTTCTCCAAATTTCTTCAACAAGACGAACTCAATTTCGTCGTCCTTCAAGTCGTTCCCTTTTACAGCATAAGTTTAAGTGGTAACATGCTCATTGGGGTCCGTAGTCCTGTTATACTTCAGGACATTAGGCATTATGAATTTTTTCGGGATGGGCTTCGGAGCCACACTTGATGGGAAAGGCCTCTGCACGAACTTCTTTGAATCTATACCCTTTAGAATCGGGGGTGCCCCGGGAATCTGATCGACCCTCGAGTTATAGGTCTCTACTCTTTTATCATTATCTTCTATCTTCTTTTCTCCTAATTCAATTCTTTTGGTGAGGTCCTCGAGCATCTTCATAATAGCGGGGTCCGTTGTTGACCTGTTGTTGCTCGATATCTCCGGTAGGGCTGTTCACGGTTTGACGGAAAACCGATCCAAACCGAAAACCAAACCAAACCGATTAAGTAAATCGATATTTTTTTATTTGGATTAGTTTTGGTTTTAAATTTTAAAAACCAATAATATTTGGTTTGGTTTGGTTTGGTTTTGGTTCTATTATAAAAAACCGAAAATTAAACCGAACCAAACCGATTAATTATATACAAAATTTAATAATTATTTATATACAATATAATATCTTTTTCTAAATAGTTTCAAATATTTTATGCAATTTGATTGTTATTTTGAATTTTGGTTTATCCTACTTATATCTTAAAAGATTGCTTAAGCCCAAAACAATAGGAATCAGCCAATTTACTTAAGAGACTTTAATTCTCTAACCCTCTGCACATACTTTTGCCTAACAGAAGAGTTAAAAAAAATCTTACCATAAGAGTAAATAAAGCAAACTCAAATTGCAGGACTACAGTGGCTAAAGCTTGAGAAAGCAAACTTTTAGTTGTTTTTTTGTTCATTCTTTTCATATAAAGAGGTAAATAAACTTTGAGTTCCGAAAGAAATATATAAAAAAGTATAAATTTAGCAAATCATTTTTAGATTATTGTCTAGTGTTGTTTCACTATTATCGACTTATTATTAGCTTACTAAGAACCGAAAAACCGAACCAAACCAATGATAACCAAACTGATGGTTTGTATTTAATTTGGTTTGGTTTTGGTTTTAAAATTTTAAAAACCGATTAAATTGTTTTGGTTTTGGTTTTAATCAAAAACCGATAAAACCGAACCGTGAACACCCCTAATCTCCGGTACCTACTCGACTCGAGGATCCATCTCCGATGCCACTGTGCTTGGGGTTTTTATTGACTTTGCAGCTGAGCAATAGCCACTTGTTGTGCTTGCAACATTTCAAAAATGACTTGGAAGCCGACTCCTCCTTCTTACACTCCTCGTGCTTCTTGGCCTCCAACCTGGTCTTTCCTGCGTCCATTCGTTACGGGGTCTGCGCCTGCTTCCGTGTTTAGAATGTTGTGGGAACTGATATCAGCTGGCTCCACGTTTGGTACTCCCTCATCGTTTACAGGTGGTACACCTGGCCCTATGCCGCTATTTTCTCCAAGTTCTTCACTGTTGTGAAGAGGTGCATTTTGTGTGCTAGACATGTTTAACCCTGAAATCAAAGAATATTTGACAAGAAAAGTGAGAAGAGTAACGTGTGTTATCAGAAAACTAGCACCAAAATAATCACTATTATTTTTAGCCTCACGGTGGGCGCCAAACCGTTTACCTGGAAAATGGTAACTACAATTATATTTGATTCTGTGATTCTAAAAATACGTGATTTATCTCAATACTAGTTGTTAGGCAAAATATGCTAAGTATGAGTAAAGAAAATAAGAAATACAAACCAATAAGGTTATAATGCTGGGCCTCAAGCTGGCTGGAGCAGAGCCTCGAGGTTTAGATGGGCTAATAGCGATGAAGGATCAATGACAACGAGGGCCTCGAAGATGGCCTTTTGCGGTTAATAATGAGCAATAATTGAAGAACAATAAATGAACAATCAATGAACAATGAAATAATAAGCAATAAATGTGAAGAATAATTATTTAAGCAAAGAACAGAGAATGTTGTATTGTATTCAATATGTGTTGTGTAATAATCCGGGTCCTTTACAAGATGACAAGGGTCCCCTTTATATAGGATGTAAAATCTCAATATAGTACATGTCTAATAATAACGAGGGAATGCTATTGGTACAACTGTATAATGACTTAGTACGGATTAGTACTATCCTTTGCAGACCCGGTCAGCTCTAACCACGTGTATTTGGAATTTTTCCCGCCTCTCCATGACGATCAACGATTTTACTACTCCGAGGTCGACCACAGTGGGCCTTTGATACGCTCCATCGGAGGACACACCTCGGGGTCGCACCTCACGCTCCGCTTCAGGTTTCTTCGAGGTTAGGCATAGGGCGGCATAGTAGCCCCAGAATCGAACTCTCCAATTTTGGCCGCATATAATATGTTTGTACTATAGCCTATTGAACCACACGAATTTAAAAGTAAAACAGAGAAATCAAGCATCAAAGGATACATATACATTACTCTATATACTTTTTTTGCATCTAACTTCTTTAGAAATATGTTTGTACTATAGTCTATTGAACCACAAGAATTTAAAAGTAAAACAGAGAAAGCGTCAAAAGGTACATATATATTACTCTATATACTTTTTTTGCATGGAATTTCTTCAAAAATATATTTGTACTCTAGCCTATTGAACGACAAAAATTTAAAATTAAAATAAAGAAAGCATCAAATGGTGCACATACACTACTCTATATATTATTTTTTTGGCAAAATGGCCTCCAAGCCACTTAAACTTGCACCCAATTGCTAATCCGGTAAATAAACTTACAATTTTTTCATTTGAACACCTCAACTCGTACATATGTGAACTAGTAAACACCTTTGATCATTGACTATGCTTATGTAGCAAGAACACAGGTGACATGGACAACGTGGGTGAAGCTCACATAATTAGCGCGCGTGAGCATAATAATTTTGGATTAAAATTTTTTTACAATTAGGAAAACAATAATAAATTAAAAAGAAAAAAAGGACCCCATCCCCATCCCTTTCTTTACTAGTACACTATTTCCCCCTTTTCCTCGACTGTACGATAAGGGCAAAAGAGACGAAGCAACCGCCATGGCTGCAAAGTGCAAACCTCAGTTGCACCATCAAAATAGTGCCTTCCGGGTCGTCCCGCCAAGATATGTGCCGCTCTATTTACCCCGATGAACTCTAGACAATCTTAATCATCACAACCTCTAATAATGATAATAGCGACCGTTGTGAAACCCTTTTCAGAATTCAACAACGGTTGATTATGAATAAGAAGAAGCAGTAGAAAGGGCAGCTCAGTGTGTGCAAGTATTAATTGTTGATTTCACAAATAACACTAAAGCAACTCAGTTTTCCTAATTGAATTTAACAGAAATAAGAAAAGAAGTAGAAAAGGGATGAAGGAAACTGACTAATTTTTTGGATTTGGGGTTTGGTCGGAAGCTTTTCCGGTAGTGTCTTCTTATACTGGTTTTTTTTTGGGGGGGGGGTGTTTGAGTGGAGAAGGAAGTAAAAATAAAATGAAATTCTGATAAATTAATTTAAAAGTGGGGTCTGATAAGTTAGGATTTTAACGTATTATTGCCCCAGCTTTCCTATGCTTTTAATATAAATTGCTACAAATTAGTTCCTAAATGCTCACAAGTTGTGATTGATTGCAGGTTTGATCGACAAAGTGACAAAATGTCAAAGATCGGCTCAAAAAGGAGTGAAACCTGATCAAGTACCAAAGACCAAGAGAATTGAAGAAGAAAGGGCCTAGTGCGGACCGCACAACAGTGACTGCAGTCGTGACCACGGTAGGATCTTTGCAGTCCGCGGTGGAGCTTCGTGACCGCACTCTAGCGTTGTGCGGTCCGCGTTCATAAGGTTCAGGGAAGGGCGTTTTTGATCACGTGGTGCGCGGTCACGACTGCGCGGACCGCACCAGTTGCCATCGCAGCCGCAGTACACTGCTATGCTGTCTGCGTACCCCAGCTCAAGTCATCAAACAGTTGAAGTTCAAGAGCCAGTGCGGCCGCGGTCCGTTTTGTGTGGCCCGCACTGACCCCGCAGGGGTATTTTTATCCAGTTTTTCCAGCCTAGTATAAATAGAACATTTTACTATTTTTTAGGTATCGATTTATCTGGGAACGAGAGATAAAAAGTTGCGCTTGGTGTTGTAGCCATTTTTGGCATATTTTGCTTTCCATTAAATATAGATTACTGTAGTTTCTTCTGAGTAATTAATTAATATGTTTAGTTTTTCATCTATTTCTTCAATTTTTGTATCTAGCATGAGTGGCTAAACCCATTAGCTAGGGTTGTGGCTCAACTCTAGTGTGGGTAATTGATGGTTGTTGCCATCTAAGGTTAGATTGACTATGGGTGTTTGTTATTTGGATTGAATTTATGATTTAATTTAGAATTGGTGGTTGCAAACACTAATTCAAGCTTTGTGGGTTTAACTCTTCTTGAGAAAGAGAGTTTATGACCCCAAAATTGATCCAACAAGGAATTGGGATGGACTCATGAGAAATGATAGTCCCAATTAACGGGTTAAATCTCGAGAGAGTAATCACTCTACTTGAACCTCAGTTGCTTGGTCTAATTTGCCTACCCATTTGGTCTCGAGAGAGTCAATTGGGCAAAAAATCACTCTCTCTACCAAGAGGCGTGAGAGTGGGTAAGATTGTGCAACGGTTATAGCATAAGCTCCAAATATGTCAATCGAACCTAAGTAACATCTACCCGTCAATTAGCCACCTAGGTAGTGTCACGACCCTAGTGCCCTTCTTCCCATTAGATACAACTTAGCAAATTCTTGTAGTATAATTTAGTGTTAATCAATAGTCTTATAAAAATAGTTATAAATCAAAAAACCCAAAAATGTTTGAAGTGACATTAGAAGCACAACCACGACTCTAGGCTAAACAGAAAATACAATTCCGCGACTAGCTCCCTGTGGAAATTCGATCCCGGACCTCTATTTGGGTAAAAGCTATTGCGACCCGCTCTTCCTACCACAGCATAGTGTTGAGTCGGCAGTGATCAGGGTCCACGAATAATATGTATCAAGCAATAAATGATCTAGCATATGACATGTTGACATGTAAGCGCAACTGATATATACGCTCGATTGGATACGTTTGTTCGTATTCATTCCATCAAGTTGAGGTGTTCAAAAAAGAAAATTGTAAGTTTATTTACCGGATTGGCAATTGGGTGCAAGTTTAAGTGGCTAGGAGGCCATTTTGCCTGGATTTTTTTGCATCGAACTTCTTCAGAAATATATTTGTAGGTAAAATACATACTTTACCCATCGACCTTGTACTCAAATCCCTCTTACACACTTGTTAAATAAGGGAATAGTATTACACATCAAAACTTTTAAAAGTGTGTCAATTAAACACCTCTTTTGCCATGTGTCATATACATGTATTACACATAAAAGAGGCGCGTGAAAACTAAAAAAATCACCTGAAATTAAGTTTTTGTTTTTATTTTTCCCTTTTTAAACTATTTTCTTTTCAAATTAAAGAAAAACATATATAACTCATGTCTTCTTCCCCAACCCCAAACCCCAGGGTTTCATCCCCCTCCCCTCCTTCCGTCTTCTTCCCCAACCCCCATTCTAGTTTTATCTACTCATCATGTTTCGTCTCTCCAACCCCGATGACTAAGAAGAAGAAAAAAAGAACATAGGGACTATTGGGTCTTGTAAAAATCACCATTGTTGACTTTTTGAAAAAGCTTAAAAACTTAATCGGGTCTTGTTGATTTTGGTGTTCCATGACCTAGAAAATTAGTTTAAATTCGTGATTATTGTTGAGTTTAGGTAATTAGTTTTGATAAGTTTGAAGTTTTAGGTTTGAGCTTGAAATTGAAATTTGTATAAGAATTTGTGATGGATGTTGTTAAAACCTGTTAAAAATCGGTAAAGAATTGGCAGATATGATTAGGGAAGAAGGTTGTTGTGGTGGTGGAGAAGATGATGGGGTTGTGGAGATGAGGGGGTTTCTTTTCTGTATTTTGTTTTCTTTGGGAAGAGGGGGTTTTTTTTGGGGGGGGGGGGGCGGAGGGCAGAGGTATTTTTTCCGTTGTTCTTTTTTTTTCTTCTCGATTTAACATGTGTCAGATGCTGATTGGCGCGTGTAAGAGCAATCTTTAAGCATTTGTGGTCAAACACCGAAGTGGTGTGTAATTGACACATCTTTAAAAGTTTTAGTGTGTAATATTATTCCCGTATTTAAAAGATGTGTAAGAGGGATTTAGGGATAAGGTCGATGGGTAAAGTATGTATTTTGCTTATATTTGTACTATATTTTTCTCTTCTTCTACTTCCTAAAAGTAGAAAGTGATACTTTTCTCTTTTTTCCTTTTCTGTCCTGACATGTTACTATGTGGTTTGTGAGAGTTTAGGACAGAAAAGACCTGATTTTCGATGTCATAAATCACATGCTGCAATTTGACATCTGAGGCAGATCTGTTTTGCTTTCCACCAGCACGTGGTCATCACGTGTTCTCTTCCACTATAAGCTCATATATACGTCTGCTGCTATAACTGCCAACGAGGAGTCATTCCATCTAAAATTTGCTCTATAACTTAATTCTGAAAGTAAAATTGTACTAGTTTCTTTAGTTTATCTTTCTTCTGTAATATTTGTAAAATATTTTTGTGTGTTTGGATTTGCCTGAAAGAACTAATTCTGTATCTGTTGCAAGAATTAGTTTTAGAAAACAACGTGTTGTACCGAAGAATTATTGGCAACTAATTCTGTATTTGTTGCATGAATTGAGGCATCGCTGTTCTTGTATGCATAATTATCCATGAAAAAAAAAGAAGTTGAAGACGTCTAGTTGGACCCAAAAAAAAATCGAACAATAACTTCTCAAACATTTTTATAAGAGAAAGGTATCTAAAAGATCAATACATCATTAAAGAGAAATTCTAATACTTATTGATATCAAATGGAGTATTTTATTCAACCTTGGCTAAAAAACACGAAACATAATTTCTTTTACCATTTCAAGATAATTATCATGTGTTAATTCGAATTTCGAAGTAACTTTTTTTGTGCAAAAAACAATAAGAAAGAATGAAAAAAATTATAAAAGACAAGTCAAATGGAAATAAAAGAATAAAAATCGTGTCAGTTTACTTCTCCATTATTTGTTTAAAATAGTTGGCTATCATATTTATTTTCGACATACCTTTTAGCCTACTGCTCTTTTCTACTAGTATAGAAATTTATTCCCTAAGACTAATTTTATTTTTAATTACAAAAATCCAGTGGCTACTTTTTCCATTTATTGAGTTAGTTCAACATCGACTATGATAAGTAATCAAAAAAAAAAAAAAGATCCGGTGTACAATACCAAAATCAATTTATTATTTTTGTTTTTTCGTTCTTTGGACTTTATTATTCATATTGTCAACCTTCACTATCTTACGACAATGTGCTTAGATTTAGGTAGATATCTTCGATCAATATAATATTTAATAGAATGTTGATTAAATTTTCATGACTAGATGAAGATTCTTTGTACCAACAAATTTTTTAATTAATTTTAACAACTAACTATTAAATATGAGAAATCAATCACTCATCCATCGTTAGTTAGCACTTAGCGTTTGGATATAAGAAATATAAAATTTCGAAAAAAGTAAATAAAAAGAATTAAGTGAAAATGGCATTTGAAAATTAGAATTGTGATTGAACATGAATACAATTTGGAGCTGCTTTTGAATTTTCGTGAGTGATTTGAAGTAAAATTTTGAAAATAGTTTTTTGAATTTTTTAAATTTTCGAAAAATTTCGAAATTTAACTTCAAGTGAAATTTGAATTTTCATGAACATACACTAATTTCCAAAAAAAAAAAGTAAAAGGAAAAATCGAAAAAATTTGAAAAATTTCTTATGGCCAAATGGGCCCTTAGCAGTAGGGGTGTTCATGGTTCGGTTTGGATCGGTTTTTCTCTTAAAAAAAATAAACCAAGTAAGTCGGTTTTTCAAATATTAGAACCAAACCAAGCCAATTAAGTCGGTTTTTTCTCGATTCGGTTTATGTCGGTTTTTCGATTTTTTCAGTTATTTATCGGGTTTTTTCTTAAATATAAGACACACACTACCAAACACATATCTCGGCGATCACATTTTTAACGTAACACTATCAAATCAATTGCCCTTTGAGAAATCTATTATTTACCAAGATATATTGATGATAATTGAATCAAATAGTGATGAATAATTTAAGGACTGAATTAAAAATATATTATTTTTAACATGAAATAGATTCTTACACTTAACAAAAGAAAAGTACCAATCAAACTAGAATGTAAAGGTAAAGAACTTTACTAAACGTGCAAACGATTAACATTTACTATAAAATTTTTGAAACTTTGTATAAAAGTATACATATATATAGGTGTAATTCTAAATTTAAAATGGCTACTCCTATATTCGGTTTGGTTCGGTTTTTTTGTATTAAAACCAAACCAAATTTGATCGGTTTTTAAATTTCAAAACCAAAACCAAACCAAACCAAAAACTATCGGTTTTTTTGGTCGGTTTGGTTTGATTTTTGGTTTGGTTCAGTTTTTCAGATTTTTATGAACACCCCTACTTAGCAATATTCTGATTAGTCTCAGTTTTTCTAACATAATTACTTTTTAAATAGGAATTTTTACCTCCTATAGCAAAGGTTAACACCTTATTTATTTTAAATAAATACCATTTAAAAAAATTATATTCTATAGATACCTTTTAAGGTTTATAGCAAAATATTTAATTTTGGTTACTTCCTAGCCCTAAGCCACTAAATACGTTAATCAGTTACAATATTTTCTTTCTCTCCTACTTTGATACATCCCATTCTCTTCCCCCATCCAATTAAAATTTCCGATACTCTTCCTCTACTCTATCTAGTTCGCTTGCGAATTCTATCCTCTATTGTAGTAGGAGAATTGTTAGCAAGAAGTCGATAGCCTCCATTAATTGATTCCTCGATATCCTCCATTAATTTATTCTTCTCTGCTACAGAGGTAACCCAAGCCAGCCAATTCCGTTAAGAGGCAAGAAAGCAACAGAGGAAGACACTTGATGAGCGGATCACTATATATATGAGTAGAAGACTAGATGATAGGATTAGGCAATTACTGAGAGTATATTTTTACTGTTTAGCTTTGTAGATTTCTAACTACCCCCATTATTTTTGGATCCATTCTATTAGGATTGAGTAGCAAGTGTCGGATCCTCCATTAATTGATTCCTTCTATTCTACGGATCAAGAAGTTGTCTTGCGCAGCGTATTTCCATGCCCGCAAACATCAACGTTATTGTTGGAATTCTAATGGGGACTGTGTAGCAAGTGTCGAATCCGCCAAGGCTTGTCACTGTCATTTTCCTTCTCATTCTCCTCCTAAACTCGTTCATCACTGTTGTATAAGCTGGCTCAACTAGCCTCGTGAATACCGTCCCTGCCAATTGAAAAAATTGAGATATGGATGTTGTAGGATGATTTTCTGTTAATATATGTTTATGTATTTTCATGTATTTCATTGTATTCATTGTCTTTTTTTCCATTGTAATTCAATGTATCTGGTTGTATTCCATGTATTTCATTGCATTCACTGTCTTTTTTCCTCATTGTATTTCAATGTATCCCGTTGTATTCTATGTATTTCATTAATTCATTATCTCGCTATATGACATGAATGTATTCATAAGTTTTCTTTAATTAATATAATTTATGTATTCAGATGTATTATATAATTTCTCTGTAGATTGCTATATTTTTGGGTATTTTTCTGTTGAGAATCTTTTTTATAACTGAAAATACAAAATTTATGTATTATAATTGAGTTTGTTGAGTTATCTTAGGAGTCTATTATGTTAATTGATTCACTTTCCCTTTTAAAAACAGTGTCATCCCCTATTTCACGCCATGAATACAGTCGAATACAATAATTTGTCCAGCTGTAATCCCATGTTTCACTCCATGAATACAATCGAATACACACGAATACAATAACTGATTAGTTGGACTTCCCTGATTCACGCCTATTTTTACTACTGTATTCATGAATACAATAGCTTAAATACATCAAATACATCTTATAACCACATAAAAAGTATCTATAATCCGTAATATAGCAAATGGTATCTATAGATGACTAATTATTACTAAAAATAGTGTTTTATGAAAATTTCCCTTTTTAATACGCTTATTCCTTTGAGCACCGTGTTGTCTCGGTGTTCTCTAATATTTGAAGTCATATTTTTCCTTTTTGTGCTTCTGATTTTTATTACAGATTACAGATCTCTCCTGGCACAAAGTTATGCTACTTTTATTGCTTAACATTTATTTTCATTGTTGAGAATTTGGACGAGGGAATAATCCAAATCGTGGGTGGTGATTGGCATCTAGTAAGCTCACCCAACCAATAGAACCTTTTGAATTCTATCTTATTCAAATTTTTTTTTAAAAAAAGTAATACATTCATTTAATTAAACCTCAGTTATAAACACAATTGTAATATAGCATATTCATCAGCCAAATTACTATGTTTTAGGAGCCAAACTCTCGAACTCTTCTATTCCTACTAGGACTACTCTCTCCAGATACGAGGACGGTGATATTTCAAATCCTGCATTGAAAAACTTGTCGCATTTAATGCTTGCAATTTCAATAAATATATGACACACGTTTCGGTTATCACCAAAAACTAAACCAATGATTAATACACATTCTCATCTTAATTTTATGACTTAATCATGAAAAATATTTGTTATTTTTTCATTAGTTCACTAACCTTGTAAAAATAGTATGACTGTATGAGGAAGGAGAAACACAAAACAGGAAAATGAAAAGAAAAAAAATAATTAAAAGAAGCCATTTAATTCCCTTCGCCACCCTAAAGGAGAAAAGGAAAATCCAACTCCATTTTGGTTTGGACAGATAAGAGTGAAAAGTCTGATCTTATCAATGAGAAAATTATTGTTTTAAAAAAGATTAGATCCGTGTCAATTGTCACAGACATCATCATAAATCGTCAAATGCAAATTCAATGAAAGTAGCCATCTAAACAGATACGTCATGCATGTAAACATTATTAGAACAATAACAACAACAACAACCCAGTGTAATCTCACAAGTGGGGTCTGGGGAGGGTAATATGTACGCAGACCTTACCTCTACCCGAGGGGCAGAGAGGCTGTTTCCAGGAGACCCTCGGCTCAAAGAGGCAACAAGAGACACTATATTAGTACCATCAATAGACTCATAATAAAACAACATAAAATCCATAACATAACATAAATACCATAAAATAACAAAGTAACAGCAATATAAGAGATATAGGAAATACGAGAAAGATGTAAGGTATACTAATACACATCAGATAAAGCCCATCATCAGTAGTTGATCAATAGCATCCTAAGACTAATTCCTAACTGACTAGTCTCACTCTAGTGCGCTGTAAAAAAGACATCACAATTTCCTCTAACCTACAACCTTAATGCTCGATCTCCACAATTCTCTGTTTAGGGCCATGTCCTCAGTAACTCTAAGTCGCGTCATATCCTGCCTGACCACCTCTCCCCAATACTTCTTAGGTCTCCCTCTACCTCTCCTCGTACCCACCACAGCCAGTCGCTCACACCTTCTCACCGGTGCATCAGTGTTCCTCCTCTGAATGTGCCCGAACCATCTGAGTCTTCCTTCCCGCATCTTGTCCTCCATGGGGGTCACACCCACCTTCTCTCGAATATCTTCATTTCTAATCTTATCCTTCCTTGTATGCCCGCACATCCACCTCAACATCCTGATCTCTGCAACTTTCATCCTCTGGATGTGTGAGATAAAATCATAAAATTATATGCTATTTGCAGAATACTTGCCACGTATTTATGCAAAATTACAACTATAGGACTTGCATTATTGAATCCCGTATATTTTGTTGGTCCTTGAGTACACCAATGAGCCTAAAGATAATAGGACTTAAGCCACAATAGAGAATAATACATAACTCTAAAATATAATACTAGTACTATTTCTATAGCCTGTTGGGCCAAGAGTCTAAAATCAAATTATACTGAAAAGCAGTTTTTAAAAAACAAAATTAGTGAGAAATAGTTTGTGTTTGACTAATCAATTTGAAAACTATTTTTGAGCAGCAATTAGTGTTTGACCAAACTTTTATAAAGTACATTTAAGTGTTCTTTTCCAAAAATACTTTTGGGAGAAGCTATTTTTTCAGCTTCTCAAAAACAGCTTATGCTTATACTAAAAAATAATTTTTTTTTCTTCCAAAAATTTGGACAAACACCTTAATTTTGAAAAAAAAAAATACTTTTAGCAAGAAAGAAATTTAGTTGTACGCAAAGGATCAAATCATAGAGATAGCGGATCTTAAGAGGCGGAAGAAAAGGAACCTCGACAACCCAGAGATCGCGGAGTCCGCGCTCGTGCCGAAAGTGAAGAAGTTTTCCTCTCCTTTCAGTCGAGCATGCCCGAAGGCAATCGACATATAACTGGTAAGTAAAGCTATGGACTGGGTTCTCACTCTAAGCCAATACCAGTAATTTGAAGAAACGATAGACATCTAGCGGATTCACTCGTTTTTTCTTTCTGATAGGCCAACTCAAAAAGGGAAATGCAAGGGGCGTTAGTGGTCTTTTTTGTGTCGCCTGCTACTGGGAAGAGAGAGTCGATGTCATTCTTCGCTTCATTCTCTCCCATGACCCCATTCAATCAATCCTACCGGGTATTCACTCGCTTATTGAAAATCTTGCCATACCATATTTAGTCAAGTGTAGTACACCGGTTCCACCGAATGCTCCTATCTCTCGACAAAGATCGTGTGAGTGTGCAGTTATGCTTCAGATGCTTCACCATAGAATAGATCGATCCAGTTCCCGTTCTTTTCCGGTGTACTCGTTTTATATCTCCGACACACAAGGAAGGACGTGGTGGGAAGGACGCAACCCTAGCCTTTGTCCGGCCGATCATTCCGCTGGCATCTCGTTTCATGCTTGTTTGAGTAATAGCAATGAGATTTCCTAATATCATGCGAAGAATAGCTAGGATTTCCAGAATAAGATGTCATTCGTTTGATGAGAAATAAAAAGGAAAATCGAAAATTCCAACTCGAAGGCCCTAGTACTACTGACTTTGCACCAGAAATAATTGAAGCCTTTTTTTGAAATCCCTTCTTAGACGTCTTATTCCTTGCCTTAGTAATGTGCACCGCTCGCTTTGGACAAGATGCCATAGTATAAGAAGAAGGCTTTGTTTGCATAGATGACTTTCCGTCTTTCCTTTGTGAGGTAGGTTTGTGCACATGAATTAATAGTCAAAGTTTTATTTTCGAGAGGGATAATCAACTCCGCAAATATCGATCGAAACTTGAACCCTTGTATAGGTATGCAATTTCAGAAAGCACAATAATTGAAATAGGTAGTCCGTATTGGTATAAAATCTATGAACATTTTCCGATCTTTCCATTTTTTTGACCCATTTCTTGGGTAAAGTCTCCCAACTATATTTGAAAATGAATTGGTTATCCATAAAAAGAAAGAAAGTTTTCTTCTAGTTCCACTTCTTGCTCTTCTAATTCAGAAAGACTTGTCGAAAATTGCCAGTTGGGTTGGTCCGACCAAGAAAGGCATGGGACTTTTGAGCATTGCTTGGGCCGAGTGTTGTATGGCTACCTAGTAATTTACAAGCACCCTCACTACACACTTTCTATATATCTGTCTCCATCCAATCAAAGACGTCCGGAATAAGGAACTTCTTCCCGATCCTATAAAAACATCTAGTATGAATCGAACCTACAAATTTTCCCCTTTACTAGGAAAGGTAGTTGTCAGATCGTTCTTGACAGATCCGATCTTTTGTTCATAATCTGGAGTAAAATGATTCGAACCTTTGCATGCCAGTACCAAAAACCGATGCATTACCACTTGGCTATACTTCATAGGCCTATTTTGGATGGTAGGAACGGGGAGAGAGGGAAAGGAGAAGTAGGGCTCGAGAAACGAGCCATGCAAGGATGCGGGGATATAGCAACTAAGCAGCAAGGTTCTCCCCTTAAGACCGACTACAACAAACTCGCGACTCTAATAGAAATAAAGGTTAAGCCCCCTGCTCTATTTGCTTGCAATGCTATGCCTATCAAAGTTGGCGAAGGTTACCTTAGACTCGTTTCGCTCTTCGACTAAACTCGTTGGCTCCGCATCTACTGAAAGTCGATAACCTTCGTCACTGTCAGCATTTGGTACTCTCTCGATAGCCCTACAAGAGATTACCGAGGGTCTCGGTACTAGAGGGTGCGGGTACAAGAAACTCTAGTAAATAAAAGAAAGATAATAGTCTTTGCGGTTGCAGTTTTCTTTAGGAAGTCCCATAGTTGTGAGGCTTAACAGATAAAGAAAACGGTGGATACTTTTCCGGGTAGAAGGTGACAACCTTAATGAATTGACTATGAATGTGGATCTTAACTACATCAGTGCTCAAATTCCTTAATTGTTATTGCCCAGGCTTCAATGATCAACCCCTGACACATTTAGGTTTTGATCTTCGACCATCCTGGTCCTCATGACCCAACACTATATTATTCAACTATATTTCCTTTAAAATGAAAACATGCAAAAGGTATTGATACGTCCTATCTACATAGAAATCTTACCCTCTTCCACACATTACCAGTGGATGCTATTAATTCTTTGTCCACTATTTCCAGTATTTTTCGAAAAACAGCAATTAGCGAAAAGTGATCAAATAAAGTATTTGTTCGTATATCTCTCGAACCTCACGCTCTATCACGCACGGAAAAGAAACTGACTCAAAGAAATCGGTCACAAAGCTTATTTTTGCGGGTCAATAAGCTCTCGAAAAGATTTGATCCTTCCCTAACCATGAATCTTGACCCTAGTGAAGGTAGTCGATAAGAGGAATAAGTGGTTTCCTCAATTAAGGGCATTCTAGTTCGACATGCTACCTTCTCGATGTATCGATTCTTGGTAGACAAGGTTGGTGTCCCTTTCATTATTACAACCTTCTTTTTTGATGTCAAAGATCAGAAGCTATGTGTAGGTTTGGGCTAAGGTCGTTGCGCTCCTGCCACCTTTTGGCAAAGTAGGCTGATTGGAAAGCCCCCTCATGTCGCAATGGTGTGTGGCGTCAAAGGCTATTACCCTTTGGCCAACTCGAAGGGGCTGAAGTTCGACACAGAACTTTTTGGTTGTTAAGTTATAGCAGCAGTGAGCAACATCCAACAACGTAAGTTTTTCTGGTTTGCACTAAAGTGGCTTAAGTAGCCCTCGAGGAGTCCGCTTATTCTCTCCGTCTGAGCTTTCAAAGATATACCGACCGTAGGCATCTGACCATCAGATGTTGTAGGTCGTCTTCTAACATTACCGACATTTTGAGTTTTCATAAATTTCACATAAGATAAATCTCTTTTCATCATCAGAAACAACCTGATTTCCGACCTATTGCATTCCATTACCATAACGAAAAGAAAAAAGAATTAAAAAAAAGAGATTGCTCTTGCTAGGAATTTGTAGTGAGACTTTTACAGATCATTCGAACGAGAAAGGTGATGTGTCGGGGCCTCCTCAAGGTCATTCGGAATCACTTGTTGTCTGTTTATTGACCATAGCAATGCAATATTCAGTGGTGGGGTAAAGCACTAGCGAGAAACTTCCTTTGGGATTGTTTTCCCAGGCAATTTTCTTTTTTTGCGCTTATATGCTTTTCTCTGTCTTTTCCAAACTGCAAATAGTAAACTTAAATTATCAATCATATTAATATTACATCCATCTCCACATAGAAATATTGGAAAAGAAAGTTATCTGAGAGGCAGAGGTTGACTATAAACTTCATCTCTCTCTAGACCTCAAAAAGTTTTTCCACAGTTGAATTGCGCGTGTACTTCTGCTGGAGCAGAATCACGTGTATACTTGGTGTATAACCTTAGCAGTATTTTCTATTAGTACCCCAAATCGGCAACGTACGACAGCATAATAAATGTCCGCAAGTCAGAACAAAATCTTGAATTCCTTGGTTTCCTTTGCTAATAGACCAATCAGTTCTACTGCTCCGGAAGGAAGGTGGTAGGTGGGAATAAAAAGGTGGCGCATTCCCGCTAAAGAAAAAGCAATTCTTCATCCAATCTCTTATATTGCTAGGGTAAATAGCCCTTTTCCCAACCCGAACTTGGTTTATCTGATACTTGGCTGAAGCTTACTTAGTTAGAATCTTTTATCAAAAAACTTATAATACATGGAAAAAAAGAATTGGCAGTGACAGGAAAAGTGTAGAAAAATAGAGAAAGACAATAATTTCAAGTTAACATCAAAGTCAATTACATCCTATATTATCATCTTATGTCTTTTATTTTTTGGAATGAATGGAAAAGTGTTATATTTGTCCCTGTACTCTTTAAAAAAGATTATATTTTTTCTTCGTTATACTTTTTGATATATTTATCCTTATCGTTATAATTTAGGATCATATTTGTCCCTATACTCTTCAAAAAGAGTTACATTTGCCCTTCGTTATACCTTTTTAACACATTTGTCCTTACAATTATACTTTAGGATCATATTTGTCCCTCATCCATTAAATCCCCATGTCCCACCTTTGTTTTCCTACATGGCACCTATGTGGATTTCTTTTTCCTCCATTTAAATATGGTCACCTATTTAAGATAATTTAACCCGTCCACCCAATTAAACCAGTCCCACTAACTAAAATAAACCAAAATCCTAGTTCGCAACCCCCCCCCACTCATCCATCTCTCTTCTCCGGATCAGCTCCATGTTTTATGGATAGCAGCGACAACCTATCAAATCAAGTCTGAGCGAGAAAATTTTGGACGGTGAGTGGAAAAAACTATAGTGTTACCTTTAATTCATCCGATAGCGACAACTTGGTTCAGTCTCGCTTATAGACGCTATTCAAAACTTCACTCATCTTGACATTTTCTTAAATAAATTTGAAAGTTTTCTTCGAGTTTTAGGCTCTGCCAGTGCTCTATTTTGAGCACTGACCTTTGTCATTAACTCTATTATTGTGCAACTTCTCGTAATTTACTTTGGTTACTGCAATAATTGTGAGTTGTATCAGATTAGTGATTTTGAGTTCAAAGCTCTTGTTTGCCAATATGTTGTTGCTGCTCTCCGAAAAATATGGAGCTGAAAAATAACTTTATCTTAAAAAGGTGACCTTATTTAAATTGGGTGGGCGAGTATGACGATGATATTCTTTGGTGGTTGAAAGTGGTGAATTTATTTTGGATTGAAAGAGGAAGATGAAGGTCATGAAGTCTGGTATGTGATGATGAGGTTAATTTTATGTAGGACCTGCTGATATGACAGCTGATGTGAACAAATTAATAGAGGGATTGGGTGCCACGGTGGATGAATGTTAGGGTTAAGGGCAATTCTAAAAAGTTTGTTAATGGTAGGGGTGGATCTGAACGAAAAAGCATAACGGGAAATAATTGTAAACTATATACCATAGTAGAGGGCCAAATACAGACCTTTTCCTATTACAATTGCTTCATTTTTTTATACCATTAATATCATTTAGAACAATTAAAAAGAAGGGAAAAGGTTCAAAATTGTCCCTCTATCATGGTATAGAATTTAAATTTGTCCCTTGTTATACTTTTCGTCCAAATCTATCCATACCGTTAACAAAGTTTGCATAATTTCCCTCAACCCTAACGTCCATCCATTGTGGCACCCAACCCCTCTAATAATTTGTCCATATCAGCAGCCAAGTCAGCAGGTCCCACTAATTAACCCATCCTTTTTCTTATTAAAATATTCACATCTTCTTCTCCCTCTATTAAGTCTTAACTCAAGAAACATGTGCATACGGAAATACATTTCATAGAAATATATATGTATTGCCACCATAGATTTTTCGGCGAAATCGGCATCTAACGACTTATGTCCAGAATGACCAACGCCAAAAAATATGTCAAGTATCATAACCCTCTTCTATCAAAGTTTCTAACAATTTTGAATGCCGCAATTGGCCGAATCAAGCTTTGAAGAATATACCACTGTCCCGGCAGCACCATCAGCTCCACAAAATGAACTACAAAGAAATTTAACAACAGTTTGATCTGCAACTTTGAATTTTAAACCATGAACTCTAGAACACCCAACAATGTAGGTTCCCAAAATTCACTATAGTGGACGAATCCAAATCTCATTTGAGTCAGAACACAAATAGATTCTCAAAAATCAACTTGTAATATATCCATTCAATTTCAGCAATCATAATATAAAGTTCAGAGCTAACGAACTGGAGTTGCAGGTGCAACTTGTCGAACTGCTGAATTTTCAGCTCAAAAGTGGTCTAAATCTTCAGGAATCAGCCCCAAAATATGGATATGAACTCTACAAACATTTCTGATTGTTTGAAACAATACCCAATCGAAATAGCTTCGATATGCGGAAATCCGATTATTGGATTCGGAGCTTCAAGCTTCGTTAATGGCTGTTATGGAGTTTTCGAGTTTCAGGTTCTCCAATCTGTAATTTTCTTGTTGATTGGGACAACCAAAGTTATGTGGTTTGAGGTTTTACAAATGGGGTCTCGGATAATTCGAGATTTCATGAGATTGAGGATGTTTATTAAGAGTCCCATGACAGAATTTCTTATTTTTACATCTTGTCATACGAAGGGTTTGGGAGGTCTGACATGGAAAAAAATGAGGGGCCACAGTGTAGATCCGTTAGGATTAGGGACAATTTTTAAAAGTTAATTAATGATAGGAGCTGAATTGGACGAACAATGTAACGGGTGACAGAAGTAAACAATATCGTATAGTAGAAGGATAATTTTGGACCTTTTCCCTAAAAAAAATCTCAACTCTTGTTCGTTATGAATTTGCTTACTAGCGCCCCGTTAACTTAGGAGACACAAAAATAAACCTTTTTCATATTGAGATATTCCTAATAATATATTTTATCCATTTTTAATTGAATAAATTACACAATAAGTTATGAGTATCATCTTTAATTAATCAAGGGAAAAGGTTCAAATTTATCCCTCTACTTTCGGATATTGTCTACATTTAACCTTTGTTATACTATTCGGCTAAATTTATCCTTACCGTTATATTATCCGGCTAAATTTATCCTTATCATTAGTAAACTTTTAAAAGTTACCCCTCAATCTGTTAAGTAACCCAAAATCTTTCAATCTCTTTTATTTAAGTCACTCATCTTCTTCTTGATCCACTATTTTCATAAATTACTATTAAGATGAATGCTAAAGGTACTAAACTATACAAATTATTCATGGATATTTTCAATTACTATTGCACCCACTTCTCTTCTTGTAATATGGTTTTGGAATTGATTTAAAAAAGTTATAATTTTTCAACCATATACACCCGCATAATTTTGTACGTCTATTTGTTATGTATTATTTGTGGATGATCATCATGTATATACATATACATTCGAATATATTTTGTAATTATCTAGTTAATATTAGGTCGACTAACTTAGGAGTGCACAATGCGTAGACATTTGATTAAATCAAAGTTGAATTTGACAATGCAAAATCTCCAAGGAACTTCAACTTCTATAACTAATACTTTCAAAGTCTCTATACCTTTTGTGAAACGAATTCATTAAAGTTGTGGTATTATAAATACTTTTGAAATTTAGACAACTAACCAATTTAGATTCTTCAATCTACAATACTTTGTTTACTAACTACTGTATTATTTTAATATTTCTTTCACTTATTTTTTTTAATTAAGAAAGCAGGTAAATATCAACTAGTTTGAAACTAGTGGATCAAGAAGAAGAAAAGTGACTTAACTAAAATGATTTAGGAGATTCTGGGTCACCTAACGAATTGATAGATAATTTTTAGGAAAAATTTCACAAAAGAACAATTGGGCTCCCTTCTTTTCAATTTTATAGCCCATATTTCATTTTACAACCAAATAGCCAAAAATAATAGGTTAATACTCAACATTCAACTCCATTAGGTTCTCGAAATTACTATTTAATTTTAAAAAAAGATTGCTTAAGCTTTTAAGTTAATTTTTGAATCAGTAACTGTGACTCAAATATTAGTTTAACAAACCAAATCTATTTGGGTGGTGAAAATTAGATTTTTAACAAGCTTAAATATGTGGGTTTAAATTCTGAATTTGATTTTGTGAGAAATTTGGAGTGGATATTATTTAGACTTATTAGAAATAGTATAAGGATGTTGTATATAAAATTTGAAGTCATTTAATGGAGATTTGGACAGGTTTTGAACAAGAGTTGCAACTGAAAATCGTGAAAGAAGTTCGTCTACAGATGTTTGTATAAAGGTGTATAATAATATATAAGATGTGTTTATGCAGTCATATATATTATTATACAAGATTATACAAAAACCTGACTTCGTCTTCTTCCTTGCGTCTTTTCTAAAATTTAACTCAAATCTTGCTCAAATCTAATCCAAATCACCTCAAATTTAAATCTTGAACTCTTTTTGATATTTTCACTCAATTGAAACAACACCCAATCCAAATAACTAATAAACTCAAAAAATCCTATTCTCGAAAACAAAGCTTTGAATGGCCTTCAATGGTGGACTTCTACTCTTCAATTTTCTTATATTACAACTAGGTGACACAGAGGGAGAAACAGAAAATACATGGCCCCTTGAAGCATATGCAAAAGATGCGAGAAGAAGAGAGAGTGAAAGCAATGGTTGTGAGAACATATGTTTAGCTCCATATCTTTTAGAAGCAATGGTTGTAAGAACACAAAATTTGAATTTGCTAGTGCTTTAAAAATATGTACAATATGGGCTAGGTCGGGTAAAACTTAAAAATATGAGCCATCTTTTGTTATGGTGTGAAGTCATGTGTATTTTATTGTAATGTTTTTTAATTTTTAAAAATTTGCTGATTGTAAGAATAAATTTGACCGGATAGTATAATACTAGGTGTAAATTTGAATAATATAAAAGTAGAGGGGGATAAATTTGGACATTTTCCCATTAATCAAATAGTGTTAGAAAACGTTAGGTGACATCTCTTTTCTCTGTCCGCCACGCCAGCAGATCAAACGTATCCCATTAAAAATTGAAATTACCGTAGCTGAACCCACCCATAAATAAAAAGAAAAAGAAAAACGAACACTTCTCTCTTTCTCTAATAAAACCTTCTCTCCAGAGAGAGACAGAGAAAGAGAGGAAGAAGAAGATGAAAGAGATGTAAATTTTTCTGTTTTGTTCTGTAAATAAATGCTTCTTCCTTCCTCATGGGACAACAAAATAAATAGGGGGAGAAAAAGAGGAAGTGCCGCAAACTGCACAGGAAATAACAAAACGAAAAAGAAAAAAAACTGATTTCTTTTTGTGCAGCCATTGTCTCGATCTTTCTTCTCCCTTTTCTGTCTTTTGTGTCGGTTCAAGAATTGGGTTTTCCTTACAGTTGGATTTGTTAGAGTTCAAATTGAATTTTGAGCTCTTTCTTTTGGGGAAAAAAAGAAAGAAAGTGCTTGATTTTATTTAGCTGAAGAGGTTTCCAAATTGGCTTTCTGATGTTCTGTGTCTCATACTGATGGGAAGCTGTCCCCACTCATGACAATTATTGCACCAGCTTTCTGAATTTAAACCCACAACCAAAAAAAAAACGAATCTTGTTTTAGATTTATATGACTGGTGTTGTTGAACTGTTTCATTCCCAATTTTGGCCTTTGGAGAAAAAAGTTACAAAAGCAACTTTCTCTTGGTGGGTTGGAAGTTAATCAGCTCTTTGAATTGAATTGAGTGTTCATTTGGTTTATTAGAAAGGTTTGGGTGGTTTGCATGTATGTTGTGTATTAGGTTTGCATAATCTTGAATCATATTTTGTTGTTTAAAGAAGATGGCTTCAGCGTTAGGGATGGGAATAGATGAAGGAAGTGGGGATGAAACTAAAGGAGGGATGTGGGAATTAGACCAAAAGATTGATCAGCCTATGGATGAGGAGGCTGGTAGACTCAAAAATATGTATAGAGAAAAGGTAAAGATGTGCCTTTTCTTTTACTAGTACTAGTACTAGTATTATAGCTACCTCTCTCTTTTTGGACTTTCCCTTTTTCTGCTTGCTTTAATGATTTTCTTTTAAGTCAAGGGACCAGTTTGCTGGATGTAATTGAATAGTCTTTTCTTCTCATTCATCTTGATGTTGGTGGAGGGACTCAATTATTTGCTTCTTTCTTGATCTTATGCATGATTAATTTGATATCCTAGTCTGAAACTGAAAACAAAAAAAGGAATAGAGATGTTTGAATCAGAGGCAGATCCAGTATTCGAACTTTATGGGTTATACTATGGGATTTTACCACCACTAGTTTAATTTACTTGGTTCCAAATAAAAAAATTGTTCTTACTTAGAAGCTTCACATACAGAGTTCCAGCCACAGTTACTGAGTTACCCCTAACTCACCCTCTACATCAGCCCTTGGTTTGAATCGTGAGTCTTGAATAAGTGCGTCTGCCACTGGATGATTGGTTAGCTAGTCAGTTCAACCTAGAGCATGATTCTATATTCATGTCATGTATTTGTCTTTCTTCTCTTTTTTCCCTATTTTTTGGGGTGGGTAGGGGTGGGGGTTACACGGAGAGTAGGCTGTGGAAAGGTAATTTTTCATGTTGAAGACTTGTTTACTTCATCTTTATACTCAAACGCAGTTGATGACCAACAGAGGAAAGTTGACTTACTACTTATCTGCAAATGTCCTGCTGTAAGAGTATTTTGACTTACTATAAGAGTTTATGATGCCGTGATTGTTATTGCCTTATAAATAGAAGAATGATCCCATAGTTGTGAGTATTCGGTTGATCACAAAGCTGAGTAATTATGAGTCCATTATTGTTTGTGACTTGTGATCACTCTTTCTGCCCCTGTCCTGATACAGTTGTCTCAATGCAGAAATTCTCGGCATTGTTGCTTCTGCGGCTTGCTTTTCAGAGTCTAGGTGTGGTTTATGGAGACTTGGGAACTTCTCCTTTGTATGTGTTCTACAATACATTTCCCCATGGAATTGATGATACAGAGGATGTCATTGGCGCCCTTTCATTAATTATATATTCCCTCACACTTATCCCTCTCCTCAAGTATGTTTTTATTGTTTGTAGAGCGAATGACAATGGCCAAGGTAAGCTACTTTTGGAGTTCAAATGTTCAATTCTTTCATCTGATTCAGTTCTTTATTCTGCGTTATGCATGTCTCAGGATTTATTAGTTTGCATGCTTGCATGCTGAGCAGCTTTCCTGTATGAAATGTTTATTCCAGTGGTAGCTGTTAACTTCGGATATAAATACTGCTAAGGCATTGTTGAAAGAGAATGTTGCTGGCTTAAATTGATTAGGCACCTTTTTGTTGGTTGGACAGGGTTGGTTCTCTTTGCTCCTTTGTCCAGTTAATGCAGTTTAAAGACCGGTCAAGTTGGAGAGAACCCTTTAATTCTGGGTTAAGCTGACTAGGCAGTGCAGCTCTGAAAATTGGGTTCAAGCAAGTCAATACGCTTGTGTGTGCTTGCGTATCTGTCTCTGTTAGAGTTAGAGATAGAGGATGAAAAAAAACACGGAAGATATGTCCTAAACCTTACCCACGTTATGTACTCAGTTAGTTTTTTTGAGTTGCTTTCTTCTCGAGAAAATTAAATCAATGGTGGGGCTGCGTTTATGTCCAAGAGAATGACATTTTCTGAACAGAATCCCATGGCTCAATTAATGCTTTATAGTTAAAGTGAAGAAGAATCTTTTACCTTCTCTAATGTTATAATTTGTTGCCTACAGCTTGAAATGGATTTCAGATATGCCATAGCATACAAAGTTTCTTACTCTTTTTCCTTGTGTGTTTGAGCAATTCATTTTTGGTTAAGATTGTGGAGTCTTCATTCTTGAAGCAATTCTCATAAGATGTAATGACTTTAAAATTCGGAAGATGAAACAATTGATCCTTGAGAACTTTGGTATGAATGCTTCT
Source organism: Nicotiana sylvestris (assembly GCF_000393655.2). NCBI lineage: Eukaryota > Viridiplantae > Streptophyta > Magnoliopsida > Solanales > Solanaceae > Nicotiana > Nicotiana sylvestris. The sequence continues at coordinate 65,557,794 of NC_091058.1, forward strand.
GCATTCTCTTATTCATCTCTTAGTTCGTTACTGGGCTATCGCCAACCCCCAAAATACCTATTATAAGACCATCAAGGTAGCTTCTCAATTACTAACATTTGAAAACATAAATTGCCCAATTTCTAACATTGAAGAGTGGTGAATCACATAGACCTCCCATGATTGTAGAGGTTTTGGTTCCACGCGAGGAAAAAAAGAGAATGGAAGAGACGTAATGATGACTTGGTAATTTGATCAATACAAGACACCTATTATAGGCATCAAACATATTACATAGATAATACTTGTCCAATGTAGGACATTGGCGAACTCTTAGAAACTTAACACTTTTAATATTCTAACTCTAACATACACAATTTTAATGTACCGAATCATAGCCTTATATAATCACCACCTAGCTTCAAATGAAAAAAGAATTGCTTCAATGGAGGATGAATGGAGAGAACTTCTAGAAATGCAAGAACTTACTAATATCCTCATTCATGTTGGTTAAAATTTTATGCAAAAGACAAAAAAATTTCTTTAGAAAGAAGAGGAGAAATTGTACTTTGAGTCGATAGAAAGTTAATATGACTAGCAAGAGCCTCGCAGTCCTGTTGTGATTATAGATCTCAAAACCTTTTTATCCTATATGTGAGGTTCAAACCTTGACATCACATAGACAACATCAAGCATCTTCACATAAAGGCTTTCCCCTCCTGTTGTGATCAAATCACTGCATTTAAAAGTTCATGACGTGAAGATGTGGAAACATAATTTCCTCAAATAACCTAAACAATCTCTTGCATCAGCCCTAAGGCAAAGAACAGTACCAAAACAGGTCATGCGTCTTATTACACTTTCTTGTCCTTGCACATAGGTGCCCCAGTCTGTTCTGCCGACATGAGCTACTAAAAGTTGCTGAGCAATCTGCAGAAGCTTTTTTTCTTTGTTAGCATTTACTGTTGTAGTTGCTAATAAATTTTGGTTTTTATATCTGTTTAGAATGACAAAGGTTTCTTGAAAATCTGTGTTAGTAGGTGGTGTGGAGATATTTGACCTGAAAGCCTAAGCTACAACCTTCTCTAACCTCTGGATCTCTTCAAATTATCTTCTGTCATAGACCATTTATGTCCTTCATAATGGTGTGTGTTTCATGAGGTTCTCTTCTTAGCACAATATTGAACCTTGTTATTTTCTGTTCTGCAAAATCTCCATTTACAGAGACTTCTTCTATCTTACCTTTAAATAATATTTAGTTCTCTCTCTTTTTTTTTTTTTTTTTTTTTTTTTTGTATTTCAGAAGGAAAAAAGAAAAGAAAGAGCATAGGATAAGCATAAAAAAGTTGCACTAGTTAAAAATGTAGAAAGGGCTAATGGGTGAAGGAAAATGTTAGATTGTCTTGCAATTTAGCAAAATATATAGTTGTTTCCTAGTATACCTTAATATCACACGGAGTTACTATATTTTGAATCTAAAGAACAGTTTGTTTATCAATCGAGGTTATTTATTTACTGTGACAAACCAATCACTCTAATGTTGACTGTGTTACAGACACGTCATGATCTAAAATTAAATTAAAGGAATTTTCTTGCATTCATTTGATATTGTTGTTTAGTTAACTTAATTTCCCTTGCCTTCATGTGCTTTACATTTTTTATTAATCACGTTACATAACTATATAGCAACAAAGATTTGTTCACTAACTAATGCGGGAAACACTAAAGATGATAATTTGACTTTTGTCTTTTAGGCGGGACTTTTGCTCTTTATTCTTTACTATGTCGCCATGCTAAGATAAAGACAATTCCCAACCAACATCGGACAGATGAGGAGCTGACAACTTATAGCCGTAGCACATTCCATGAGCATTCATTTGCTGCAAAAACAAAACGATGGTTGGAGGCATATTCATTCAGGAAGAATGCACTTCTTATTATTGTAATTGTTGGCACTTGCACGGTAATAGGTGATGGAATTCTCACTCCGGCTATATCAGGTACCTTTGTTTGAAGTTTGTCTTGTACTTGTCATCTTGTATCTACTAGACTATTAGGTTGATAGAAATTCACTATTCTAGTTTCTGGTAAAAAACTTTGCCTAATAAATTTCTCGAAGATAAAAGCTCATATATTTAATTGCAGAAAAAAATCAATGATCGGATATGTTTCTTGAAATAGATGCTCTCTTAATATCATGATGGTTTACTATATTGTCCATCTAGTTTCGGTAGACCAGATCATTTCAATCCAAAAAGACCCAGAATTTGTAGTATTATCTTTCCCGAATGTTTGTTCCCATATGCTTCAAAAGCATACAATTTGTTGATGAAAATGCTGGTCAAATTGCCAAGACTACATGACGTGCATTCCCAACTGCTTTTTATTTTTTCTGTAATGACCAAAGTCTAACTATAGCTGCCCAAGCTACTCCTAGCTTGTTGCTTTTCATCCTTGCTCTCTTGCTGTACAAAAATTATCTCAGTATAAGGCTTATTGTTGAAACAGCATTGGTTTTCGGTACCAAACGTTCTTAACTAATATCTGAAAATTTTATGCAGGAACATGTGCACCTTTTAATAATGGATAGAATTTGGATTAAGGATATGTATATATTAGTAATACCGGTATACAACTACTTAATTTTGAAATTGCATTCTTTTTATAACAATCATAACAATCCCTGCATTGTTACTGGTCGTTTAACAATCCATGTTACCATGTATTGTAATTTCTGCATCACTAATCCATGGACCAAACAACCCCTAAAGCTTAAGCCGGAGTTTTTAGTGGTTAGAAATTCCAAAAGACTTTTAGTGAGCTTACATTAGGTCCGGTGTTTATTGGAAGTCTTTGTAGTACATTTAGAGATATGTCGGTAAAATATGTAGACAATTTCTGGCATTAGAGAAATATTGACTATTGGAATGTAAAGGATACAAATGGAGCAAAATGTAATGTCTATAGCTACATCTGCCCGAGGAGGGACACTAAGGCCTCATCTGTTTTTTTTTTTTAAGATTAAGTAGGTGTTTGGACATAAGAATTGTAAAATTTGGAAAAATGGTAAAAAAAAATTCAAATGAAAATGGTATTGAAATTTATAGAGCTGTGTTTGGACATAAATTTCAGTTTGGGTTGTTTTTGAAGTTATGTGAGTGATTTGAGTGAAAATTTTGAAAAATAGCTTTTTGCAGTTTTTCAAATTTTTTCAAATTTCCAAGGTGCATCTTCAAGTGAAAATTGGAAATTTTATGAACAAACGCTGATTTCAAAAAAAAGTGAAATTTTTTTGGAAAAATCTTCCATCAAATTTTATGTCCAAACGGGTACTAAGGTGTCTGAATCTGAATGCATATCTGAATATCAAGATGTGTATTAAGATTAAGACATTTGAATCTGAATACACTACTGAATATTAAGATGTGTTTTAAGATCTGAATACTAAATGATTAAGACTGTTTGTTTTTAAAACATCTGAATATATAGAATTTATCTTTATTTAAAAAGTAATAAACATAAATTCAAAGAAAATACTTATCTATATATATATATATATATATATGGTAGTTGGTGGCGGTGATGGCTAACAAAGGTGCTTGTGAGTGTCGACTAGATGGGGGTAGTTGGTGGTGATTTTGGTTGATGGTGGTGGTTCTAGGTAGTAGCTAGTGGTGATTAGTAGCGATAATAATTATGGTTGAGGATGGTGGTGTGGGTGTTGATAGTTAATAATGGTGGTGTGGGTGTTGATAGTTAATAATGGTGGGTGGTGGTGGTGGTGGTTGTGATTGGGGAAGATGATGGTGGGTGATGGTAGTTTATAATGGTGGGCAGTGCCGGCTATAGTTATTGATGGTGATGGGGTGGTAGGTGGTGGTAATTGAGGTAGGTGAGTGTGTGGTTATGCTAGATGATGATGGTGGTGGGTGGTGGCAGCTATGGTTGAGGATGGTGGTGGTGGTAGTTCATAATAATGAATGTGGATGATAGCATCTTAAGGAAATTAAGTCTTTGTTATAGATCTTAATGATATAGACCAATTAAGTGGTTGTGAAGTAAAAAAAACACACTTAATGATTAAGATCTGAATATTTAAGATTCAGACTTTAAAAACAAAAGTACTTAATGTTTGAGATCTGAATGATTAAGATTCAGACCTCCATAAAGTGCAAAAAAATGAGGCCTAATAATGCAATTCTATGTTACATCAATCCCAACTATTTTATAAATATAAAAAAGTTAATAATCAATTGAAAGTTTTTTTTTATGGTGTTGCCTAAAACCTATAGGAAATAAGGTTCTAATTGCTGGTAACTAGTTGGAAAAGTTGCTCGAAAAGTGGGCAGAAGAATGTCCTCAGAAAAACATATTGTTGTATGACGACAAAGTGCTATCCAAAAATAGCCGGTTTAACAGACACAATATAATTGGAACAGTCATTGGAAATATGCTTTTGTTCGGGCAGGCTACATAATGGTTGCCCGCTAGTAACCGAAAATTTCTTGTCTCTCTACCAAGATAGTTGATGGTCTAATACTATGCAACGAAATATGAGAAGAGAAGATATGTAGATGATTTAATAATTTTTATCATCAAAATACAAAATAAATTACCCAATAATTTGATGTATACAGGACACTTATTTATAGATGTCAAACATCCAATGTGGAATTGTATTTAACTTAAAACTTTACCACTTTCAAACTTTTCTAATCCTAAGATTTTAAGCTACCATTTGAACATCCAATATATACTCCTTATGAAAAGAATGACGGGAGAATTTAACTATTTAATGTATTCAGAGAACGCTGATGATATAGTTCTGATTGATGAGACGCGAGTGTTAACGAGAGGTTAGAGGTTTGGAGACGGTCCCTTGAGTCTAAAGCTTTCAAGCTGAGCAAGACTAAGACTGAATACGTGGAGTACAAGTTCAGCGGCGTGCCGGAAGAAGCGGACATGGACGTGAGGCTTGCCTCTCAAGTCATCCCCAAGAAAGGGAGCTTAAGTACCTGGGGTCGATTATACAAGGGGATGGGGATATTGACGAGGATGTCAAGCATCATATAGAAGTGGGGTGGATGAAACGGAGGCTAGCGTCTGGCGTCCTGTGTGACAGGAAGTTGCCTCCGGAACTTGAAGAAAAGTTCTATTGAGCGGTGGTTAGGCCGGCCATGTTGTATGGTGCAGAGTGTTGGCCAGTCAGGAATTCTCATATCCAGAAGATGAAAGTTGCAGAGATGAGGATGCTGAGAAGGATGTGCGGGCACACTAGGCTGGATAAGATTAAGAATGAAGATATCCGGGTGAAGGTGGGCGTGGCTCCCATGGAAGACAAGATGCGGGAAGCTAGGCTTAGATGATTCAGGCACTTGAGGAGAAGCCTGGATGCACCGGTAAGGAGGTGTGAATGGCTGGCTTTGACGGGTACGAGAAGAGGTAGAGGGCGGCCTAAGAAATATTGGGGAGAGATGATGAGACGGGACATGGTGCGGATGCAGATTTCCGAGGATATGGTCCTTGATAGGAAGTTGTGGAGGTCGAGCATTAGGGTTGTAGGTTAGGGGATAGGAGGCTAGTATGATAGTGTTTTGTTTTAGGCTGCTAGTGGCTCCAGTTGTGTTCTTAATACTTCATTAGTCGTAGGTTAGGCTGCAGTATGTTTAGTGGCCCTTTGTGTCCATATTATTCCCTTACGTCTGTAGTACTGTGCCTTTCTTACTGCTTAGTGTTATTACTTTGCTCTCTATTTTCTGGTTATTGCGTTGCTAGTGTTATCTTTCTGGATTCCTTTGTTGTTATTGATACACTGTCTCTTTCCTTTTTGTGCTGAGGGTCTACTGGAAATGGCCTCTCTACTACTCCGGAGTAGGGGTAAGGTCTGCTTACACACTATCCTCCCCAGATCCCATGGGCTGTTGTTGTTGTAATGTTTTCCGGGAACGATCCCTTAATCTTTTTAAAAGTAAAATCTATGCATTTGGAGATTACATAAAAAGTATTATGTGCCACATTTTCTATAATTGAAAAATATTTAAACAAATATTAAAAAATGTAGTCAAGAGGTAGTTATGGTGTCATACGGAGTGTGTGAAAGCCTATAAAGATTTATTCTCTATGTTTTGATTTACGTTTCTATTGGTTCTTATATCTTAAGTTTGTAACAAAGCACTTATTCAGAATTTTTTTCTCAGTTCTTTCAGCTACTGGTGGGATCAAGGTGGATCATCCAAAGATGAGTAATGGTACTATTCTACTTTTCTTAATACCACCTTTTTTTATTTCTTTGTTGATCCATCTCGGTTACTTTTTTCTATTTTAATCATTTACCCTGACTTTGTTCTATACTTTGATGCTTATAAAAAGAAACTAATTCGGGAGCTTTTTTATGCAGACGTAGTGGTGGTTGTTGCAGTCATTATATTGGTTGGTCTGTTTAGCTTACAACACTATGGCACAGACAGGGTTGGTTGGCTGTTTGCTCCCATTGTGCTGCTTTGGTTTCTATTAGTAGGAGGTATCGGCATCTTCAACATCTGGAAGTACGATAGCTCTGTTTTGAGGGCTTTTTCTCCTGTGTACATATATAGGTATTTTAGGAGGAGAAAGAAAGAGGGTTGGACATCTCTGGGAGGAATAATGCTCAGCATTACAGGTTTTGTCTTCTTCGTTTTCCCTTTTCTCAAACATCTCTTTTGAGTGCAAAGAATGACTGTTTGAACTCTGATAGTTCCTTGCTGACTACTTCAGGGACAGAGGCACTTTTTGCTGATCTTGCTCATTTTCCAGTGTCAGCAATACAGCTTGCTTTCACAGTCATTGTTTTCCCATGCCTTCTTTTAACCTATACGGGGCAAGCAGCATACCTCATGCAAAATAAGGAACATGTTGTCGATGCATTCTACCGTTCTATTCCAGGCATGTCTTGATCTCTTAACTTTAACATTTGTTAACTCTATTCGTTTTGGTCCACGGTGGTGCCAAAAGGATTAATGAACTCTAATGAGTAGTATGTCAATAGAGCTTGGATGCAGATTGGAATATATTTTCGTTGTCAGCTGACATCAAAATAGCCTGTACCTAGCTCTAAACTTTTTTGTGGCCAAGTCCCTAGCTTGTCTAAATTTCATCGTTAGAGAGCATAATCTATGAAAAGGAAGCAGTAAAGAATCAGAAAGTCAATGGACTACCGTGACAAAGTGAGAGAGCTAAAATGGACTTGTTGCAAGTAAGACTGAGTTGGTAGACGGTCCGTAAAAGGAGAATCCAAGACCAAGTTTTGCCTGATGGGTATTTTCCAGTTTCTCTAAAATGTTCGTTTACAAAATTCTTACGCTTGAATCGTGCACTGACTACCTTCTGAAGCTAAAGACCTTTTCCCCTATAAATGATAAATTCAGAGAGGCAGTCTTGATGAGCTGTGCCCTTAGGCCCAAAAAGTTACACCTTAGTTGAGTTATACATAAAGAGATACCTCAGTGCGCCTCCTTCTCCTGAGTTTGCCTTTGAGAATTAGTTTTACAAGCTAGATTGAACTCCTTGTTTTCATTGTAATAGAGACTGGATTGTTTTTATATGTCAAAATGCTTGTTCATGTCACATCAAGATTGACATTGGATATAGATTAAGCTTTAAAAGAATCCTTCCAACTATTCTGTATAACGTGGAATATCTTTTCTACATCAAAAATTCAGATGAATTAAAGAAGAGCTCTTTACTCTCCACATCCGACTGTCGATTCCTTCAACACTCTTCTATTCCTTTCTCTCATTATCGGCGAAAAAACACAAAGACATGATACTTTCCACAACTCATTTTTCCTCGCTTCCAATCTCCAACTCACCACAATTTGCCACAATTCTAGGGAGTGCCCAGGCCACATCAAACACGGCATACACCAAGGATATAACTCTGTAGTAAAGCTACAATATAGCAATATGTGGTTGTATCTTCCCCCACTTTCCTTGCAGAAACAGCATCAACTCACAATTATCATTCTCCTCAAATTTTCTACCTTAGGTTGAGCACTTCCACATCACAATCAAGTGAGAAAGCTGCTCTTGAGCACTCATGTCTTCCATATGTGGCTGTGTTAAATTGTGTGACCATTTCATATAAAAGCTTATGCCGTCAGATAAGGTACATTTTTATTACTTAATTATATCTTCAACACACTCCTTCACGTGCAAGCCTGTTTCATTTTCACGGGTCATGGAAGTTCTTTTTGATAGTGGTGGCAGTGAGACTCAAACCAAGGACCTGTGCCTGTTCTTATACCGTGTTGTTGTTAGAGAGAGTACACTTTTATTTACTTCATTATATCTTCAACAGTCTCCACACAGGTCTTGAGTCCCTCCATCACCCCCCCCCCCCCAAACAACACACACACACAAAAAAAAAAACTTAATCGAGAAGCTCTTCAATGATGACCCTTTTCAAATGCTGTCTTCTTCTCCAAAGTAAATATAACTGTAGATGTTCTGGAAAAATTCATTAATGTGATTCCAATTCCAATCTAGATGGGTCTTCTGAAAGATATTTATTACACTTGACATTCATCATCTCTGAGGAGATCTGATTGTAGCCTGCTTATCGATTGTGATAAAATATAGATGTGAAAAATCTTCTTTTGAGGTTGAGTTCCCACACCAAACATCAGCAAAAAAAAAATCCCTGTTGTCATCTCCGAGTGTGAAGCCAACGAATCCAAAGAACTCATTCCAACACTGTAATCCATTCTTTTTATCCAGTCATTTGCCAGACATATAGGACCTGCTCCTTCCGAGGAAATAATGACGCAATTCTACAATTTTTATTTATCATTGATGACTGCTCAAGGTCTCAAGGGTAGTTGTCAGGCCCCTGGTTGGGGCAGGCACTTTTTTGTTATCTGCTTGTTTTTTTTTTTTTTTTTTTTGGGGGTGGTGGGGGGGTGGTTGTGCTTTTGAACTATGTATATAGACCCCACCCCTGAGTACTCCTTTACAGAACATCAGGGACATTCTTTGATCATTTTCTCTACTAATGTGACCAGTTGAAACCACTTCTACTCGCACAACTAAATGGAAATTTTTGTAGTAGTAAAGCTGACACCAGTGGCTAAAGTGTGAAGTTATAATGTCTTTGACAAATCGTCGTTTTAGTAATGCAGAAAGCATATACTGGCCAGTTTTTGTCATTGCAACTTTAGCTGCTATCGTTGCAAGTCAAGCAACCATTTCTGCTACATTTTCGATAATCAAGCAAGCTCTGGCACTAGGCTGTTTTCCAAGAGTTAAGGTTGTACATACGTCAAAGAAGTTCCTTGGGCAGATTTATATTCCTGATATAAATTGGATACTTATGATTCTTTGCATCGGTGTCACTGCTGGATTCAGAAATCAAAGTCAAATTGGCAACGCATACGGTGAGTACGTGTGTCGAATATAATATTGCTTGATTTTGTTTGACTTTTTACTGAGAAGCAAGTGGGTTCACTGAATGAAACTGGCTCAGACACCATCATTATCCCCCCCAAAAAAGAAGACTGCTCTGAACCATTGGTTCAAAGTGTGTTCGTTGAAAATTCACTATCTATATAAGTAAATATATTCCACGAACAAAAACAAAAAAATTGTGTACAGCAAAGACTAAACCACTTGACAAAATGGAGAGCTGCGGCATAGCAGCAAAGTGGGTTCACTCAGTAAAGTCATGTGTCTGAGCCTTCAATGTAGCTCTTTTTCTCCATCTTCTAGAGAAAGACCAAATAGGTTTATTATTTGTGAGTCTGTTTATGACCAAATAAATTGTTTGTCTACTGTGTTATAGGTTGCTAAATTAGTATTGTGATTTAAAAACAAAGGGCAGCCCAGTTTACGAAGCATCTCGTGTTCACGCAGGGTGTGGGAAGGGTCGCGCCCCGAAGAGTGGGATGTATGCAGCGTACCCTGATGCAAGTATCAGTGGCTGATTACACGGCTCGAACCCGTGACCTAAGTCACACGGAGACAACTTTACCATTGCTCCAAGACTTCCCTTCAAATTAGTATTGTGATTATTGATTACAAAAATAATGCATGAAAATTAAGAAATGAATAATTGTTAAAGTAAACATAAAATTCAAAATTAAAATGCTTTGTTCAAAGCCTCTGAAAGTTGGGTCATGGAACAAAATGATTGTTCTGTTCAGTAGATTAATATATAATAATATAAAGGGCGATGAACAAGGGAAAAACAGAATACTAGGCTTGCTGCCCCGGTGCCCCCTGCTGCTCGCTATTGCTTTGCCACACTTGTGCAAATCCTGGTTCCCGTTACTTTCAATGATTCTGTTTTCTTATCTATTGTAGATTCCTGCGTTTAGCATTTACACCATATGTTGGAACACCTCACCTTGAAATGTACATACTAATGTAACATTTTCTTGAACAGGAACGGCAGTCGTGATAGTCATGTTGGTGACCACGCTCCTCATGACCTTGATAATGTTACTAGTTTGGCGCTGCCATTGGGTTCTTGTCCTTATCTTCACTGTCTTATCTGTGGTGGTTGAATGTACCTACTTCTCTTCTGTGTTATTTAAAGTTGATCAGGGTGGTTGGGTTCCGCTTGTGATTGCTGCAGCTTTTCTTGTCATCATGTATGTCTGGCATTATGGAACTGTGAAACGATATGCATTTGAGATGCACAGCAAGGTGTCAATGGCATGGATTCTTGGGCTCGGCCCCAGTTTAGGACTTGTACGTGTACCGGGGATAGGACTTGTCTACACCGAGCTGGCTAGTGGGGTGCCACACATCTTTTCTCACTTCATTACAAATCTGCCAGCTATACATTCAGTTGTGGTATTTGTCTGTGTGAAGTATCTTCCAGTTTACACAGTTCCTGAAGATGAGAGGTTCCTCGTGAAACGCATAGGACCCAAGTCTTTTCACATGTTCCGCTGTGTTGCAAGGTATGGTTACAAAGACCTCCATAAGAAAGATGAGGAGTTCGAGAGAAAGCTATTTGATAACCTCTTCCTTTTTGTTCGGCTGGAGAATATGATGGAAGGCTGCTCTGACTCCGATGAATACAGCTTATACGGACAGCAAACACAGAATTCAATGGATTATTTAGTGCGAAATAACGGCAACTCAACTACAGGAAATAATGACTTTACATGTTCGACGGTGGAATCAATAGTACCTGTGAAATCTCCCACTCAAGGAAGCAATACAGTCACATCATCGTTGGGCCGTGAGAGCAGCCAGGCAGAAGTGGACGAAATGGAATTCTTAAATCGTTGTCGAGATGCTGGGGTTGTACACATTCTTGGAAACACTGTAGTTAGAGCAAGGAGAGACTCTAGGTTCTATAAGAAAATTGCTATTGACTATATATATGCGTTTCTTAGGAGAATATGCAGGGAAAATAGTGTGATCTTCAACGTACCTCATGAGAGCCTCTTGAACGTTGGACAAATTTTCTATGTATAAAATTTTTCGCAAATGATCAATCGAAGATATTATTGACTTGTATAGTCATCAGTTGGCTAGCGACGGATTAAGTGTTTTTGTGGATCTTTACAAACTTGTTTTTAGTTTTATGACCCTAACTCTTTTTTATTACATAGGAGATCAGATTTATCGTTTACACATAAGAAATCTAAAAATGATACATTTTTAATTTCAGGCCTATTTCCTTTGCAAAGCATTGCACATTCCAGTAAAATATGATTTCTTTCCTACTTTTTCATGTCCCAAAATGAATTAAATTTTGGATTTTTGTGTAGTAGAATTTTTATACAATATCATTGCAATTTAACCGCTTTGACATCACAAGTAGAGAGAAATGGTGTAGGCTTTGACATCAAATTGGTGGATTGAATCACTGCAGTTTAGGTAGATGAGGTAAAACATAGGTTCAGACACTTTGGTCTAACAGAAACATAGAGCACTAGGAGGATACAATCTTTATTAGAATGTTTTGTGGATTTAACCAAGTCATCTTTAAGTTGAAGAGATATAGGAAGAAGATTGAAACATCTATTTGTAAGGCCCGTGAAAATTTCTACTCAAAAACCCGAATCTTATAGTGTCAAGTTAGGATCATGTATTAGAAATTCATAAAATGCGGACTGCATAGTCGCTGCAGAACCAGATAGTTTGATGGTTAATTTGAGGTTAACTATGCTGCCAATTATGCGATCGCATAATCAATATGCGGGCCGCATAGTCATCGCATAATCCCTGGAATTTTTGTGAGAAGCAGTTCTGCGATGCATTATGCGACCGCAGAATAGGTATGCGGACCACATTTCTGTCGCATACCCAGACAGTTTGTGCAGGTTTTGGGACCATTTTTGTGGTCCATTTCGCGGGCCGCATGTCCATTATGCGATCGCAGATTTCGTCGGGGCTCCTATTTTCTAACTTTTAAAACCCGATCACATCCCATTAAAAACACCCCATTAGACCCCTTTTAAGCTATTTTACTGCAAAAAGAGTGAGAGAGGAAGTTCAAGAGAGAGAGAGGGTGATCTTCAACAATTCCCCACTCAATTCTTGCCTAAGCCCTTGAAGATTATCAAGAAAAGCTGCTAGGCCTTCACCCCAAGAGGGTAAGAACTTGAGCCCTAATCTATAATTTCGAAATTTCTACTAAAATAATTGATTAACAAGTGGGTTCATGGGTATAAGGATTAATTATCTTGCATGCATGAGTGATAATGGGGTATGGGAAGATTGTGAGTTAAAAGGATAGCAATTGGAGTACAAGGTGATGAAAATCTCTCACAAAAAGGGTCCTAAAATCACAATGCACACTTAGTGCTTGATAACATACTTAAATGAGCTAGAATCTTAAGCATGTCTCTAATTTTTGGTTCAATTTGTAATTTTCATAAAATAGATTGAAGTTGCTAAGAGTCACGGAATTTTTGTAAGAATTTAAGGAAAGCTCTATTGAGGTATGTATGGCTAAAAACCCCTCCTATTAGAAATTGAGCTTCATTGGTATGTGTATATGCAAATGTGGTAAGACTGAAAACTTGATTGATGTATTGATTGTTATTTTACATGAATTGGTTTTGGAATTGTATATATAAACATGAAAGGTGTGCCTCAATGTGTGCAAAGTACTATCCTAGATATTTGAATATGTACAAAGAATATGAACCATGTGTTGAAATTGCCTAGACTTCATGTCAAGATTTAAAACTGAGATTGTCATGCTAATCATGTGAAATCTTACCTACGCTTACAACTTGAATTGCTTTTGTATGTGCCTATGATCATAAATTGCAAGGTTGACATTGAAAGTGGAAATGATGTGATAATTGTGACCCTAAGCGCCGACGAATTGGTATGATATATGTGAAATAAAGATTCAAATGAGATGATTAATGAGAAAGGAACAACGCCTAGGTAAGGCGGCCTAGCCGATCGGGCCGTGATCGGATACCATGCTGCACACATGGTGGTAATGTACTAACATTGAATTCTGGAAAAGGGAAATGAGACAGTGATTGAGGTATATGTCTCAAATGAGGTAACTTAGCCGATTGGGTCGTAATTGGACTCTGCTCAAGATAACGGTGGTATTGAGAACAATGATGAACACATGAAATGCCCCAAACTAAAGTTATGGAAGTCATGTGAAAGTGGTATGATTCTTTATTTGATGATGTGGTGTTCGGTTAAAGCTTTGATTGTCTCTTGTGATTTCCTTGAATTCTTGTGTGATAGTTCTTTCTAATAAGATGGTGTTTAGTTATACATACTAGTACTATTCCATGGTACTAACGTCCTTTTTGTCGGGGGCGCTACATTTTTAAATGAATGTAGGTGGCTTCATAGCGGATAGTGTCGATCGAGCGTACCGGAGTATCCTCCTCTCATAGTCTTTGTGAGCCCCTTTTTCCTTCAAGGGGTTATGTTGCACATCTTTTGTTGTAGATTTCCACTTTTGAGGTATAGTCGGGCCCTTGTTGTCGACGTTGTCATAATTGTCTTTTGTATCCTTAGAGGCTCCGTAGACGTTTGCGTGGATTATGTACGGGTGTTGGATGGGTCTATGAACTAGGTTGTATCTCAAACTCTTGTTTCTCTAAATTGTGACTGTATGTAATCTTGGAACTTAACTACGGTTTAAGGTTGTAATATGAAATGATCTAACAATGTTGAATGTACAACTTTCCCTATTGTCTAAATAAACGGAAGCATGATTTCCTTAATCATATTGAGTTGGGTAGAAAGTGTTTGATAAGGCTTATTCAGTTGGGTTCACTCGATTGAGCGCCGGTCACGTCTCCCGAAGTTGGGGCGTGACACTATTTCTCTCTTAGCATTCAATAAAGCACTGCTGAAATTAGTGTGTAGGCTAAAAGCATTGAGGGGGAAAGAGTGCTGGCACTTCTCAAAAGCTAGGAATTCCATTTATCTCTTCCCACATTTTATTTTTGCCGAGGGTCTTTCGGAAACAACCTCTTTACTTCCTCGGGGTAGGGTAAGGTCTGCGTACACATTACTCTTTCCAGACACCACTAATGAAATTTTAATAGATCGTCGTTGTTGTTGTACCTCATTAGTTAACCATTTAGCCAAATGTTTCATTGACACGTCACTCACTTATTGAGTCACAATTAAAGCACCGTTTGAAAGCTTCCCTCTACCTTTTCAATTATACGTTTGCTTTCCCTAAGAAAGCCAAAAAAACCATGATTTCCTCTTCTTCCCATTAATCTACTTAATTAGGCTTCTTTAATTTTCTTCTTTCTCACACACAATTTCACGTACATTCACATTTGTATATTAGAAAATACAGATGCATTACATAGCATCAGTAGAAGAAGGATCGAAGAAACAGAGCACAAAAAGAATTAGTAAAGGTTGTTTGATGAATTAATTATAATGAAGTCCTTTGTTTCTAATGGTACAATTCAGGAGAGGATTTGCAAAAAAATAAAAAAATAAAAAAAATCGGTTAGACACTTTTTCCTCCATGCTTATATGTCAAATTTTTTTATCTTGAAACAAAAGAATGTTATGAATATATTATATTATGGATGTTCATTTAATACTCTGTTGTAAATAAGCTTCCTGAAGAAGCTTATCCATATGAGACTCCACCGTAAATATATTTATCTATTTAGTACTCTATTGGAAATAAGTCTCCTGAAGAAGATTATTAATTTGGTACCCGGTTATGGATAAACATTACCCCCGGTAGAATATTATTCATACCGGGTATAATAAGCTTATCCTTTCGATACTCGGTTATGGCTAAACATTACCCCGGTAGAAGATTATCTATATCGGGTATAATGAGCTTATCCTTTCAGTATTCCATTATGGATAAACATTACCCTCAGTAGAAGATTATCCATATCTGGTATAGTAGCAGCTTACACAGCAGCTTGCAGTAGCAGCTTACACAACAACTTCCTTTCTTCTATAAATAGAGGAGATTTCAGTTCATTATGTACATCAGTTTGAATTCGAATAATATTTCAGTTTCTATCTATATTTGTCTTTATTTTACAGTCTTTATTTTATAACACGTTATCAGTACGAAGTTCTAACCAAACGAGTGTAAAAATGAGCTCGAAGCTAAAGAAGGCTATTAATAAAACAAATAAAAGCAAGTCAGTTGGAGCCGCAATTAGAAATTAGAGAACGAAACAATCAATTTGCAGAATCTTTATCATCGCTTGCTCAGTGAGAATTAAAGAGAGTGAAGAATTGAAAAGCGGAAGTGAGAGCGAGAACCTCTCGCAGAGAACAAACAATCAATTTGCAGAATCTTTGGCAAAGCACACATGATGGAAAAACAACTAATCTTTGTAGTTGAAGGCACTGCCGCCGTGGGACCTTTTTGGCAAACAATAATTTCTGATTATCCCGACAAAATGATACGTGTAAGGCGATGCTTTTATATCCGAGGTTAGATCTTGTTTATTCCTAACATCATAAAGCATATTATATCCTTGAGGTGGTGAGTTTTTCTTCTTGTCAATAGTAATTACTTATATTTGGTTTAATATCTTTATCATCGCTTGCTTTGTTATATGCTACGTACCGATACCTATTTTGGTATTTTTTTTATCCGTATTATCTTAATAAAAGGTTACAAAGTGGATAACATCGTTAGATCCACTTAAACTCCAAGAGAGTTTGCAAGAAATATACAACCACGAGAAGTGATTATATTTTGTATATCTCATTGTAACTAAATTTTGTTAACCACCAGAAGTGGTATATGCCTATGATCACCAGAAGTGATAATTTAGGCTTGCTATGGTTACAATAAAGATAAGTTAGAGAAAATTTCTCTATATTACATACTTACCTCGATTTGCTCCTGAAGTAGCAAATATATTAAAAGAGGTCAGACACAATCACAATTTAATGTGGTTATTGCACGTTCAGATAATTATGTTCGATTTTCTGAAGGATAAGAACTTTTGATAATATTAATCCATTTCCTAAAGTGAATGTGACAATATTAATAAAGCCGTAAATATGAACACACTCTTAATGTAAATATATTGCGATTCACCTCCAGAAGAGACAATATGATTGAGAGAATATATACTCAATATTTCGTATTTTAAATTTGCTCCTGAAGTAATAAAACAATTGAAATTTTCTCCTGAAGTAGGAAAATATTATGAAACTGTGTCTTTCTGTGCTTAAACAAAATAATGAGCTATTCAAAATTATTTTTGAAGCACATTTTCATTTCGTGGAGTGAATGAAGAAATACCACAACTCACCTCCTGAAGAGGTAGAATAACAAAGAATATAAATATCATTTTTGTGGCATAAAGATCATTGTCGCACGTACCTTTTGTATGTAAAACATCTTGGATAATTTTATTAAGTATCATTCTAAGGCAAAAGCATTCTTGTAGAATATTTTCTACTACAACCACATTAATATATTATGGTTAGTTATTGAGTTCCCCGAAGGAAATAACAACTTGTGTATCTTTCCTTAAAGGATGCAATGACTATATGGTTGCCGCATTGATACAAAATATTGAGATGTTAACGGTGTAAGCACGTGATTTTTGCTCTATATGAGAATCACTCCCAAAAAATTCAAATAAAATGATTTTCCTTGGTGTGCAATTTTGTGAGATTTTATGATATTTTTGGATAATTGTTTGTATTTGTCTGTGTTTGTTTATTTGTTAAATTAATAAAAAATATACAAAAATATGTCGCATTTTGCATGTAGGATTTAATTCTACAATTGTTAGTAATTAAATTAGTTTTACAAAAATTAAAAATTACAAAAAACATGCATCTTTTGCATCTTTAGCATTTAATGTCCAAATGAATAATTTTATGCTTAATTATTACTTAATTGTGCGTTAATTGTTATTGGGAGTTAATTTGCGCTTTTATAACTTAATTTAGTTCTTAATAATAATTTAAGTATTTTATAATTTAGTTTTAGAAAATAAAAGAAGAAAAAAGAACAAAAATACAAAGAAAAATCAGATTGGGCCACTTCTTCAAATTTCAACCTCAGGGCCAAATAATTGCCCAATCTTCCCCACGACCCGGTCCACTTCAAACCGGGTCGACCCGGTCCGCCCCATTAACCCAATACCCAACCCCCTTCTTCATTTTTTGTCCAAACACAAAAACAAAACAAAAAAATAAGAAAACAAAAACCCTAACACTAACTCACCCGCCCCCATCCCCTCTCTTCTTCTTCACTTCTCCTCCAAAGCTCCAAGCACACAACCATGGCTGCCCTTACCTTATTCTTCGTCTACTCAGAACAACCAACGTCACCACCATCCACGTCGACCTCCCCGTCTGCTTCGCCGCTGCTTCGCCGGAAAACCCTCGGCCAAAATGGAAGGAAAACCCATCGCCATGGATGCCATGTTTTGTGTGTTGCTACTGCTTCATCTTCTTCAGCCTGCTCCAGCAGCGTCACTACTGTTGCTCCGTCGTCTCTGAGCTTTGCCATCGTCGTCCATGGCGGCACTGCCTTCCCGCCATTGACGCTGCTTCAAGCTCGAGCTTTCTGCTTGCTGCGTCGACCACCTTCCTCCTCCTCGACGAACAGCTGCTCGTCGTCCAGTTCGAACCAAACAGACCCATCATGCTACTGCTGTCATTGCCCTCGTCGACCACTCGTTTCCATGGCCAAACGACCTCCATTACTGCTTCGTCTTCTTCGAGCTTGGGCATCACCATGGCCAAGCTGTCTCCGAGCTGCTGCCTCACCTTCATCTTCTTCGCATACACAACCAGTCGCCGCTGCTTCGTCTTCTTCAATCGCACCCCAGCTGCTCATGTTCTGCCTTCATCTGCTTCAGTTACTTCTTAAATCATGTTCGTCATCGTTGGTTCGAACTTTGGTCGAGGCTCGTCAAGTTCGTTGTTGGTTTAGTCGTTTGTTCGTCGTTTCGATCCGGTTAGTAGATTTTGAGTTTTTATTTTTGTCCGTATTTTGTTTTGATATTTCTCGAATCTAAAATCGGCAAATGTTTGTTTTGTTCATGTCTATCGTTTGAATTAATTTTTTAGTTTATTCATGTGCTTTGTTAAATTAATTTTTCAGATTTCAAATGAAAGATTAATTAGTTGTTTTTCATGTTTGTATTATTGTTTAAATATTTGTTAGTTTGTTAGATTCAAATTGAAATTTAATTAATTATTTCTTCAATTTGTTTCATGTGTTGTTATGTATTTTCCAGAAATTATTAATGTTGTTTGAATCGTTTTAATCCGTCATGTTTTGTTGTTTTTAGTTCATGTTCATCTTTGCTTGAAGTTCATGTTTAATCTAGTGATTTAGTGTGAGTTTTATGTTTGTTTTTGATTTGTTGATTTAGTTTGAATCATGTATTTTGTTGTTTGTATTGTTGTATCCTCGCTCATCCATTGATGGTCTAAATTAACCAGGATTGGTTCCCGATATGGTTGATTTATTTCCATTAATTTGGAGTTGTGTTGTTCATCGTATTCATGTGATTTGTTGTTGAAGATTGTTGAGAAATTGGTCATCTTGGCTATATTTTGGTCAAGTTATGATTAATTGATTGTTTAGAGCTGATGGGGGTAGTTTGGTAAATTGCATTGCATTCAGGGGTAGAATGGTAATTGCAATAAGGTCGGAGGGGTATTTTGGTAATTGAACATTATTTTGATTCTTTATGTTAAGCATGGGGGACAAAATATAATGGGGTGGGGTTTTTGATATACTTGTTTAACATAATGGGGGACAAGACAAATTATAATGGGTTGGGAATATTGTACTTATTTAATGTAGGCATGGGAGACAAATCATAATGGGTTGGGAATGTGGTATTTATTTAATAAAGGCATGGGGGACAAGGTTTAAAATAAAGAAAACATTAATAAGTGAGACAAAGCATGCCATTAAGGGAATAATTTGGGGGTTGGGAATTGAAGACTTGTCTTGCTATATATAGAGTCATTTCTTGACATTAAAAAAAAGGACTAGACTTGAGAGAAAAAACTTAGACTAGAACTTGAAGATTAAGGGGGACTTAGAGATTATTGGGAGAATATTTTTTAGAGTAATACATTCTGGAAAATTTCAAGAGTGTTAGAGAGTAAAAGAGAAAGACAACTTGAACTTCTACTTGAATAAATTTCGTTTGTCTTTTCTCGAGTGTTATTGAAAATCAGTAAATTACTGCATCTTGTATCCGTCTCTCTTCTGTTTTGACTACAATTGCACTTTGGTATTGCTGAGTTTTCAATCCGTTGCTAGGTTATTCTACTGGTTCTTACTGGTCTGCGGTGTTGCTGGACCTGCTGTTGCTGTGTTATTATTGCTGCTGACTTCTCCTTCTTTTGTTCTTGTACTGCCATTTCCAGGTACACATTTGTATACTCTAGGATTGAAGAGAAATGAAATATTAATCAGGCTTTGTTCCTGTTGAATCCCTCCTGTTTAGATTTGTGTTTGAATATAATTTTCCTTTCTTGTATAAAAATGTAGTTGATTGATTAAATGAGTAATGATGTCGCATATGTATAACTTCTTCATCTAACAATGTTAGTTTAAATTAATCAAAGAATAGTTAATCGGTTTTGATATTATGGTGTGTCAATCTCACGTTTTAGTATTATTGAATAATAGAATATAGAATGAAAGCAGTTTTTCTTTGTACAAACTCGGTCGCAATTTTCCATTCGCATTAGCCGTAAACTAATAACTAATAAGTTACGTTTTTAGCATGTAATTAATTAAGAGATTTTCTTTTATTTTAGAGATGAACTTAATAGGAAAATATAGTCACTGTAGGTTTATCCTTTTAAATAAAATTGAGACGAGCCTCGACAAACAAAAATGCACAAGCTGCGGGCCCCTCTAAATGTATATATTAAAATACTTAGAATTCGGGACAAGCCGTTTAGCGAATTTTACGGCCTTCCCAAAATAACAATACGCTAGTTGCTTTAGGCGCACCTTTAATAATTTAACCTTCTTAAACACGGGTGCACATTGATATGAC
The DNA here is from genome assembly GCF_000393655.2 of Nicotiana sylvestris. Lineage (NCBI taxonomy): Eukaryota > Viridiplantae > Streptophyta > Magnoliopsida > Solanales > Solanaceae > Nicotiana > Nicotiana sylvestris. The sequence goes on from NC_091058.1 coordinate 65,578,252, forward strand.
CCAAATCCAAATCTCAACGGAGTCAAAATGTGTCGACGACCACGGGTGCATTGATTGTGATGTGGTTCGAGATGCATTTTCACGACGTTGCAATTCTATAAAAATAAATGACAATAATAAAAGCGGTTTAAACTTAATAAAAGCACGTAAGTCATAACATGTATTTAAATCAGATATTCAGCCATTATAACAATTTAAGCGACCGTGCTAGAACCACGGGATTCGAGGGTGCCTAACACCTTTCCTCGGGTCAACAGAATTCCTTACTTAGAATTTCTGGTTCGCAGACTTCATTTGGAAAAGTCGAAAATTTCCTCGATTTGGGATTCAAGATAAACCGGTGACTTGGGATACCAAAAGCCAAACCTTTCCCAAGTGGCGACTCTGAATTAAAATAAATTATTTGGTTTTATCTAATTTTTACATGTTTGAGCCTAATGTGCTAAATGTTTGATATTATTTGGATTGTACATATAAACTGTGCCGAAACCTTTCTCTTCTTACCTCCGGGGAGAAGCTCGCTGGACGAAACTCCTTATTCTGTTAGTGTCAATACCTGAAATAAGAAAGAAGTCGGACAAGTTACAAAGCCGGATGGCCTTTTGGTTCCCGGTAAGTTGCCCCCTCCTCGACTCGAGTCGTCCGCTCGGGTACACAGTCTAGAACGTATACCCAGGTTATAAACCCAGTATAACAAAATCGCTGCTGGGAAATTAAACCCAGAACCGCTGGTTCAGGGTTCAAGAATTCGAGCTTAGAATAATTGTTATATTTGGCTTTATTATCTGATATATATTACATGTTTTGACATAACATACTAAATGTTGTCTTTTACCGCTTTGATATTATCTGAACTGTATATAAACTGTGCCGAAACCCTTCTCTCTTCACCTCCGGGGATGTGCTTACTGGTTGAGACTCCCTATTCTGTTAGTGTCAATACCTGAAATAAGAAAGAGGACGGACAAGTTACGAAGCCGGATGGCCTTTTGGTTCCCGGTAAGTTGCCCCCTCCTCGACTTGAGTCGTCCGCTCGGGTACACAGTCTAGAACATATACCCAGGTTATAAACCTAGTATAACAAAACCTCATGTCGGATCCCTAGTAGGAACGTTTATTTGCATCATGTTGCATTTGACATAGGGGACTCAACACAAGGGTTGAATCCGTCTAGGACAGGCAACCTGAAATGAAAAGACCATCCTGCTACATCTTGTTTGTTTTGCGCATTTATTTGCTTCAGATCTGCATGCTGACCGGTTTCTAAAAAAGGGAAAAATAGCAGCGTAGGGAGATAATTACTTATTTTTGGAAAAATAAAACCAATGTCCAAGTAGTGTTAAACTTCGCCGGAATTTTTTCTAAAAAAAAAAGGAATAAAAACAAAATTTGTCTTCTAGTTTGATTTATTAAAAAAAACATATAAAAAAATTTCCTTTTAATCACTTTCAAAATTAAAAAAAAAGTATTTATTTAAAAGTAAAAAGAAAAAAATGGAAATTCATAATTCAAAAAAAAATGTTGTTTCTTTCGTAGTATCTCTTTTATAAGTTCAGACTAATAGTCCAGGTGCTTCCTTAAAAGATTTTCGAAATTTCAAAAAAAATGAAAAGAAGTTAAAATTCAAAGAAAAAAAATATTTTTTTTAGTCATCGTCTCTTTTCAAAAAATAATAAAAAAAACATATACAAAAAAAAATCGAAATCAAAAAAATATTTTCTCCTTTTCTTTGTAAGTATTTTATTCAGAAAAAAAAAGGTTAGTTTATTACCTCTACGCCCGATCGACCGAACTACGCGGGTCTCATTCTCACCGAATGTGAGATACGTAGGCAAACCTCATCGGTTTCGACCCCAATTTTCAAAAAAAAATCCAAAAATATTGTCCTTTAGTTCCTTCTTTATAAATCTTTCCTTAGAAAATGCAAAAAAGAAATAAAAAATAATATAGAAGTTTTCTTTAAACTCAAATAAAAAAAAATAGTTTCCTTCTTTCTAAAGTATTTCATACGGAAAAAGAAATAAAAGAAAAAAAAATAATAATAAAAGAAATAAAAAATCAAAATCCAAAATACGGGTTTCCTTTATTTTAAAGTATTTTTTTTTTCAAATTTTTTTTTTTAAAAAATCAGAAAAAAGAGAATCAATATATATATATATATATTCCTTCTTTAAAAGTCTTTCTGTCATAAATGTCATAGAATTAAAAATTAAAAGTCTAAAAATATTTTCATTTTTTCTTTAGAAGTACTTTTGTAAATTCAAAAACAAGAAAATTCGAAAATCCAAAAAAAAAAAGAGACAAATGAAAATTCAAACAAAAATATTTTCTTTTTTTCTTACTTCTAAAATTCTCGAAGTTCCAATCAAAACAAAAGGAATTTTTAGAAGTCTATCTTTCAAAAATAAAAATAGAGTCAAATTCAAAAATCCAAAAAATAAATATCCTTTTAAAGCATTTTTTTTAAAATCCAAAATAAACAAAAATCCAAAAAATACTCTTTTCTTTTTTAGTCTTTCTTTTGTAAATGTCCATAAAAAAAATATTTGAAAAATTGAATTCCAAAAAATATTTTCGCTTTTCTTTAGAAGTGCTTTTGTAAATAAATAAAAACTCAGAAATTCCAAATCATTTTCTTAAAAGTCCCTCTTTCAAAATTTAAGAGGCAACATCATAAATCAAAAAAAAAAATATATATTCTTTCTTCCGTAGAAAAAGGTGAAACAAATGAAAAAGCAACCAAACACATTTTCTTTTCTTTTTTTTTTTAAAAAAAAAATCCCAAAGTTCAAGTCAAAAGCAAATAATTTTTTAGAAGTCTTTCTTTAAAAAAATAAAACAAAAATCAAAATAAAAAAAATATTTTCTTTCTTCTTTTAAAGCATTTCTTTCAAAAATTCCAAAAAAAAAAGAGAGTTAGTTTACTTACTCCATTCACGATCGCGAGAACTACGCCTGTTTGATTCTCGCAGGGTGCGAGATACGTAGGCAACCCTCATCGGGTCCAACTTCCCCTTTTTCAGAAATAGCCAAAATGTCAGAATTTTAATTTATGAGTCAGGTGATGCCATTTGGTCAAGAATAGCCGAATGTTCCCGAAAGGGACGCCGGAAGGCTGACTTTGCACAAACAGCCATTTTTGGTCATTTTGAACTTTGACCAATTTGCCCGACAACCTTGGAATCCTCGCCCCCGAGGCTCTGTGAGGCCATGTTCCCAATGTCGGATCACCATTCTGAAAAAAATAAATAAATAAATAAATCAAGTGATGTTGTTGTTGTCAAAAACGGCCAAATGTTCCCGAAAGGGGCGACGGAAGGCTGACTTTGCATAAACGGCCACTTTTAAATCATCTTTTAAAGTTTTGATCGATTGACCCTCACAGCCTTAAAATCTTCATCCCCGAAGTGTTGAAAGGCCGTGTTCGAAAATCGGATCTTTCTTTCTAAAATATAGTCAAATCATTTTTGAGTCAAATCATTTTTGCTTAAATCACCTTAATAAATGTGCAGGATGAGCACAATGCAAAATGAACACTTGTTTCTTTATTGTTGCACTTGTTAGTCCCGAACTACGCAAGATCTAATTCATGCGGGGTCATGATACGTAGGCAATCCCCATCGGATTCGATCATAGCTATAAAATAAATTGAGTAAAAAAAAACTGAAAGAAAAGGAGAAAGAAAATTGAGTGAAAAAGAAAAAAAATAGTGAAAAAGGGAAAAAAGAGTGACAACATAAAAAATAAAATAAAAAAGTGCAAAAAATAAAAGAGCGGCAAAAACAAGATCAAGAGTGGTTAAAGAGAGGTTAAAGAGAGGTAGGAATAAAAGAAAAGAGGTACATAGTGAAGAAGGCTAGTTTAAGGCCGGGTTGAAACATGCAACCCGTTCAAACACATGGTAGAAGCGTTTAACTGTTTGGGTGCATTGCATCCCAACGCGCGATTTCCTATATGATTAAATGCCTCAAAACTAACAAGGTTGTGTGTGTGAGTAATCAGCCAGGTTCTGTTCAGGTGATTGGTTTTGTTGGTATGCGGTGATGAACATGCAGCCCTGTACGCGGCCACAACATTATACACAAAATTGAGCTCCACCTCCCAGAAATGCCCATCCTTACCAAACTCCATATAGTCGCCAATCAAATGTTCCTCAGTACAATCCTCACCCAAGAGAGTCTTTCAAAAGGAATCAGTTCACCCCTATTGGTGAATCATACTCAGGCTTGTTCCAAAAGCTAGTCAGGCGAAGTCTGCTGCAGCCAGTGGCCCCAAATCGGCCAAACACCGAGTCCCCCCTCCCGCATCGAGCTGATACTAGATGTGAATGCCACTCCAGAACAGTGGGGCACGGTACAAAGGACTGTTGGTCATTGGGCCCTCAAAATGGCAGTTGAAGACCTAATATGAAAGACTTGATTGAAGCTGAAAGAATCGTTCCCCGGGACGAAAAGGTTCCTAATATGATGAACATTCCCCCTGCCTACGCTCACAAATGGGCCAATAGACGGAATGATCTGTGAAGCTGAGGAATTTTATCCGGCACTGAAGGCTATTGCAGCCATTGCCGAGACAGAAGAAAAGCCAAAAAAACGATTGTCAAGCCTGAAAGTTCCCCATCAGACGGGAGTCTCGGTAGCCAGTCTTGCTATCTTTTCTGCATCTGGATTATCTCAGGGTGTGATCCGGATGTTTTACTTTATTGTCTTACTTTCCGATGTAAACCCTTCTATCTTCAAAAATTAAAAAAAAATCAAATGAAATTGATATTTCATTTTCCCGGAATGTCTCTTTTCTTATTTCTTGTCAATTTTCTCATTCTCTTTTAGTTCTGTTAAATGCAGATTTCAATAATATGACATGCTTGCGGACTTCATGCCCGGATCTTAAAACTCTGTCAGACCTCGAAATAATGAATCAAGAATTGGGTCGCAATGAAGAATAGCTTAAAGAAACAAGACAAAGAGTTGGAACAACTGAAGGAAAATTGATTCCCGAAATTGGAAAGGTCCATACATTACAACAAGAGTACTGCCAAAAAGAGTGTGTTGTACTTGGGACACATCGAAGGAAATGTCCTTGAAATAACTGTCAATGCAAATGCAATCAAAAGTTACTATGTTGGATCCTTTATATAATAAAATCTTTTCCTGTTGAGATGACGAAGGCTTTCATTCTCGCTACCCAAACACTATCAACCCTTTGCAAAACCCATTTGAGCTGGTTACTCTTCTTTGATTACCCTCTTTGGAACCTGAAAATATTATTGAAAATAAAATAAAACAAAAATTGAAATGAAAAAGAAAAATGAAAAAAAAACAAGAAGAAAGAATTGGAAAAATTAGAAAATATATATACAAAAAAGGCAAATCAAAAAAAAATCCAAAAACAAAAGTTGCCTGAACTACGTTTGACTTGATTCCGAAAGGATACGTAGGCAACCTCTCCTTGGGGTTCAGTCACACCAAAACAAAAATCCAAGAAGTCCCCCAAAAGTGAAACTGGGGCAGAAGTTATAACGATTCAGCAATAATCCCGCCCAAAAGGTTCCAAAGTTGTAGTTCAATCCAAATTCTTTTCACCCCAAACCTTGTTCAAGTCCTTCTGATCAATCGGCAAAGCGGTTCAAAATGGGAGGATGGATTTATTTGGGTCTGATACAACAAAATGAGTGGAATAAAATGAGAGAGCCTTATTGGTGAAAACCCACACGGGCACTGTAAGGCGACGGTAAGTAGAGAAAATAAAATGAGAGAGTCTTGCTGGTGAAAACCCACACGGGCACCGTAAGGCGACGCTAAGTAGAAAAAATCAAAATGAGAAGTCTTGTTAGTGAACACCCACACGGGCACTATAAGGAGATGGTAAGAAATGAAATGAAAATGCCAGCTCGAGAAAACCCGCAAATGGCGCCCATGATCGAAAATGAGATCCTCACAACCACCGTCATCCACAGAGTCCTAGCAAGGTTCCTCGGTATTCAAGGCAAAGTTGTGATAAATTTTTGGGAGTCAAACGGTTTACACAGATCAGGCATCCAGTCCAAAAGGCATGTCATGTTCATTGAAGTCCGCATGTACCCCGGATAAGTCCTTCTCTCCTTTCCCCGAAAGGGACACTTCTAGTTTTAAACTCATTCTCCATTCAATTATTTGTTTCTCTTTGAATCCCTTTTGGTCTAACACTGTTCCAAAACCAAGACAAAGAAAGGATGGCAAGACTGATTTACAGGGCTTTCGTTGGATACACGCTAATGTGCAAAGGGCACCCAGCCTCAACAGGGGGCATCAAGACGACCTCGACCGGTCATGGCAGCCTATAAAGGCAATTGAAGTTGAAAGGTTTGAGTTTCACATGGTTAATCGCCTCCACGAAGTCTAAAAAACCAACGCGATTCCCACGCGATTCCCCAAAGAAAGTCCTACAAAGGTAAGGATAAAGTTGGAGAGGTTAAGTCCCACGCGATTAGCCACTGCAGTTTAGGTTTGAGGATCAAAAATCCCGGACACACAAAAAAAAAATCCCCACAAAGCCTCCCCTTGTAAAATTCCCCAGCAAGCTTGCCCCAACAAATCCCCAGCAAGTCCGCTTTGTTAAAAATTCCCCAGCAAGCTTGCCCCAAACAAATCCCCAGCAAGTCCGTTATGTACAAATCCCCACAGAGTCTCCCCTTGTACAAATCCCCACAGAGTCTCCCCTTGTACAATCCCCCACAGAGTCTCCCCAATAAACAATAATAAAAAAAAATCCCCACCGAGTTGGCCTCGTAAAGATTCCCCGAGCAGAATGGGATGGAAGAACCAAAGCCTTACGCAAATCCGAAAATGCGAGTCTGATCAGTCTAAAACAAGACCACCGAATCAACCACCGTTTTCAAACTGACAATTTTTCTTTTTTTGGGAAAATTGAGACAGGTGCAATCCAAAGCAACCATGCAAGAAGCAGGTGTAGCCCAAAGAAATGAAGCGCGCGAGCGTTGAAATAGCTTTGCAGCGGGAAAACGACCAAAAACTAAGTTTCCCCGAAATTCTTCCATGCATTTTTTATTTAAAAAATAAAATAAAATAATAATAATAATAATAATAATAATAATAAATATATAAAGGAAAACCAAAGAAAAGAAAGAGGACGAGAAAGAAAAATGAAAATCCCCAAAAGAGAAACAAATCATGGACCTCGTTCCTCAATTATTCCGGTATAAATCACGGATCTCCTTGGCATAACCCAAAGAGCTTTTTCTATCCAAATCCCCGGCATAACCCGAAGACTCTTGAATCTTCCTGAGCATTTTCCATTTAGCCAGCATTAGGGCTCCAACCCTGAACTGAGCATTGTCCAGTTAGTCAGCATCAGGGCTCCAACCCTAAACTGAACTTTTTCCATTTAGTCAGCATTAGGGCTCCAACCCTAAACTGAACTCTTCCCCAGTTAGTCAGCATTAGGGCTCCAACCCTAAACTGAACTTTGTCCATTCAGTCAGCATTAGGGCTCCAACCCTAAACTGAACTATCCTCAGCTAGTCAGCATTAGGGTTTTAAACCCTAAACTGAACTTTTTCCTTTAGTCAGCATTAGGGTTTTAAACCCTAAACTGAACTTTTTCCTTTAGTCAGCATTAGGATTTTAAACCCTAAACTGAACTCTTTCCTTCCAGTCAGCATTAGGGTTTTAAACCCTAAACTGAACTTTTCCTTTCAGTCAGCATTAGGGTTTTAAACCCTAAACTGAACTTTTTCCTTTAGTCAGCATTAGGGTTTTAAACCCTAAACTGAACTTTTTCCTTTAGTCAGGATTAGGGTTTTAAACCCTAAACTGAACTTCTTCCCTTTAGTCAGCATTAGGGTTTTAAACCCTAAACTGAATTTTTCCCTTTAGTCAGCATTAGGGTTTTAAACCCTAAACTGAACTTTTCCCTTTAATCAGGATTAGGGTTTTAAACCCTAAACTGAACTTTTTCCTTTTAGTCAGCATTAGGGTTTTAAACCCTAAACAGAACTTTTTCCCTTTAGTCAGCATTAGGGTTTTAAACCCTAAACTGAACTTTTTCCCTTTAGTTAGCATTAGGGTTTTAAACCCTAAACTGAACTCTTCCCTTTAGTCAGCGTTAGGGCTCCAACCCTAAACTAAACTATTCCCAGTTAGTCAGCATTAGGGTTTTAAACCCTAAATTGAACTCTGTCCATTCAGTCAGCATTAGGGCTCCAACCCTAAACTGAACTATCCCCAGTTAGTCAGCATTAGGGTTTTAAACCCTAAACTGAACTCTGTCCATTTAGTCAGCATTAGGGCTTAAACCCTAAACTGAACTTTGTCCAGTTAGTCAACATTAGGGTTTTAAACCCTAAACTGAACTTTTTCCCTTTAGTCAGCATTAGGGTTTTAAACCCTAAACTGAACTTTTCCCTTTAATCAGGATTAGGGTTTTAAACCCTAAACTGAACTTTTTCCCTTTAGTCAGCATTAGGGTTTTAAACCCTAAACTGAACTTTTTCCCTTTAGTCAGCATTAGGGTTTTAAACCCTAAACTGAACTCTTTCCTTTAGTCAGCATTAGGGTTTTAAACCCTAAACTGAACTCTTCCCTTTACTCAGCATTAGGGTTTTAAACCCTAAACTGAACTCTGTCCATTTAGTCAGCATTAGGGCTTAAACCCTAAACTGAACTTTGTCCAGTCAGTCAGCATTAGGGTTTTAAACCCTAAACAGAACTTTTTCCGTTTAGTCAACATTAGGGTTTTAAACCCTAAACTGAACTTTTTCCCTTTAGTCAGCATTAGGGTTTTAAACCTTAAACTGAACTTTTCCCTTTAATCATGATTAGGGTTTTAAACCCTAAACTGAACTTCTTCCCTTTAGTCAGCATTAGGGTTTTAAACCCTAAACTGAACTTTTTCCCTTTAGTCAGCATTAGGGTTTTAAACCCTAAACTGAACTTTTTCCCTTTAGTCAGCATTAGGGTTTTAAACCCTAAACTGAACTTTTTCCCTTTAGTCAGCATTAGGGTTTTAAACCCTAAACTGAACTTTTCCCTTTAATCAGGATTAGGGTTTTAAACCCTAAACTGAACTTTTTCCCTTTAGTCAGCATTAGGGTTTTAAACCCTAAACTGAACTTTTTCCCTTTAGTCAGCATTAGGGTTTTAAACCCTAAACTGAACTTTTCCCTTTAATCAGGATTACGGTTTTAAACCCTAAACTGAACTTTTTTCCTTTAGTCAGCATTAGGGTTTTAAACCCTAAACTGAACTCTGTCCATTTAGTCAGCATTAGGGCTTAAACCCTAAACTGAACGTTGTCCAGTCAGTCAGCATTAGGATTTTAAACCCTAAACTGAACTTTTCCTTAGTCAGCATTAGGGCTTCAACCGTAAAACTGAACTTCTGTCCATTCCGTCAGCATTAGGGCCCCAACCCTAAACTGAACTTTTCCCCAGTTGGTCAGCATTAGGGTTTCAACTCTAAACTGAACTTCTCCCCAGCTAGTCAGCATTAGGGCTCCAACCCTGAACTGAATTATTTCCATTCTGCCAGCCTTAGGGCTCCAACCCTAAACTGAGCATTCTTACCTTGTGGCAATATCGTTGATCCAATCCCGGAGATGGCATTTTGGAAACTGAAATGTTCCAATTCCTTCATCAATTCTATGAACTTCCTGGCAAATAACTCACGAAATTTTCCTAGTAAAACTGGGGTAGAAAATTTCGTTCGTTTGTTTTTCCCCGCAGGTCTGACCTCGAGGCGCATGGATCGAGAAGACCCACGAGATGAGCCTCAACCCAGAATAAAGAAAAGAAAAAAAAAATGTTCCGAGATGCTTGAAAAAAATGAAGGGCGGATCGCCCCAAGTTTCGATCAAGGCCCCGAGTTCTACCACTCCCGTCTCACTCAGTGTCGCAGAAATAAACAGGCACCTACAACTTGCAAGCATCAAGATTCAGATCGAAGTCTACAAGCAAAATCAGCTAAGACCCGAGATCAAGTTGCAAAAGAATCATAGATAAGAATCTTGTAACTAGCAAGTGACAGGCATAAATAGTTAGTTCAGTTTCAATTTCCTTTGGTTGTAATAAGGCGGTCAGTAAAGCGGTAGTAGCAACAGCAACAACAGTAACAGCAAGCATTGCAGTCCCACGGTAGTCTCAGCTACCAAAACTTCCCGAACTACATTAACCCGATTCCCCTTTAGCCAGGGATATGTAGCAAAACCTTTGAAGCAAAGGTTTGGTTAAATCTTTTTCAAAAAAAAAATACTTCACACGGAGTACTCGGATGGGCAAAAATCGCTCACTTTATCTTTGCGCGAAACCTTCGTGTCTCGGGCAAAGAGGGGCAGCTGTAAGCACGTGATTTTTGCCCTATATGAGAATCACTCCCAAAAAACTCAAATAAAATGATTTTCCTTGGTGTGCAATTTTGTGAGATTTTATGATATTTTTGGATAATTGTTTGTATTTGTCTGTGTTTGTTTATTTGTTAAATTAATAAAAAATATACAAAAATATGTCGCATTTTGCATGTAGGATTTAATTCTACAATTGTTAGTAATTAAATTAGTTTTACAAAAATTAAAAATTACAAAAAACAGACATCTTTTGCATCTTTAGCATTTAATGTCCAAATGAACAATTTTATGCTTAATTATTACTTAATTGTGCGTTAATTGTTATTGGGAGTTAATTTGCGCTTTTATAACTTAATTTAGTTCTTAATAATAATTTAAGTATTTTATAATTTAGTTTTAGAAAATAAAAGAAGAAAAAAGAACAAAAATACAAAGAAAAATCAGATTGGGCCACTTTTTCAAATTTCAACCTCAGGCCCAAATAATTGCCCAATCTTTCCCACGACCCGGTCCACTTCAAACCGGGTTGACCCGGTCCGCCCCATTAACCCAATACCCAACCCCCTTCTTCATTTTTTGTCCAAACAAAAAAATAAGAAAACAAAAACCCTAACACTAGCTCACCCGCCCCCATCCCCTCTCTTCTTCTTCATTTCTCCTCCAAAGCTCCAAGCACACAACCATGGCTGCCCTTACCTTATTCTTCGTCTACTCAGAACAACCAACGTCACCACCATCCACGTCAACCTCCCCGTCTGCTTTGCCGCTGCTTCGCCGGAAAACCCTCGGCCAAAATGGAAGGAAAACCCATCGCCATGGATGCCATGTTTTGTGTGTTGCTACTGCTTCATCTTCTTCAGCCTGCTCCAGTAGCGTCACTGCTGTTGCTCCGTCGTCTCTGAGCTTTACCATCGTCGTCCATGGCGGCACTGCCTTCCCGCCATTGACGCTGCTTCAAGCTCGAGCTTTCTGCTTGCTGCGTCGACCACCTTCCTCCTCCTCGACGAATAGCTGCTCGTCGTCCAGTTCGAACCAAACAGACCCATCATGCTACTGCTGTCATTGCCCTCGTCGACCACTCGTTTCCATGGCCAAACGACCTCCATTACTGCTTCGTCTTCTTCGAGCTTGGGCATCACCATGGCCAAGCTGTCTCCGAGCTGCTGCCTCACCTTCATCTTCTTCGCATACACAACCAGTCGCCGCTGCTTCGTCTTCTTCAATCGCACCCCAGCTGCTCATGTTCTGCCTTCATCTGCTTCAGTTACTTCTTAAATCATGTTCGTCATCGTTGGTTCGAACTTTGGTCGAGGCTCGTCAAGTTCGTTGTTGGTTTAGTCGTTTGTTCATCGTTTCGATCCGGTTAGTAGATTTTGAGTTTTTATTTTTGTCCGTATTTTGTTTTGATATTTCTCGAATCTAAAATCGGCAAATGTTTGTTTTGTTCATGTCTATCGTTTGAATTAATTTTTTAGTTTGTTCATGTGCTTTGTTAAATTAATTTTTCAGATTTCAAATGAAAGATTAATTAGTTGTTTTTCATGTTTGTATTATTGTTTAAATATTTGTTAGTTTGTTAGATTCAAATTGAAATTTAATTAATTATTTCTTCAATTTGTTTCATGTGTTGTTATGTATTTTCCAGAAATTATTAATGTTGTTTGAATCGTTTTAATCCGTCATGTTTTGTTGTTTTTAGTTCATGTTCATCTTTGCTTGAAGTCCATGTTTAATCTAGTGATTTAATGTGAGTTTTATGTTTGTTTTTGATTTGTTGATTTAGTTTGAATCATGTATTTTGTTGTTTGTATTGTTGTATCCTCGCTCATCCATTGATGGTCTAAATTAACCAGGATTGGTTCCCGATATAGTTGATTTATTTCCATTAATTTGGAGTTGTGTTGTTCATCGTATTCATGTGATTTGTTGTTGAAGATTGTTGAGAAATTGGTCATCTTGGCTATATTTTGGTCAAGTTATGATTAATTGATTGTTTAGAGCTGATGGGGGTAGTTTGGTAAATTGCATTGCATTCAGGGGTAGAATGGTAATTGCAATAAGGTCGGAGGGGTATTTTGGTAATTGAACATTATTTTGATTCTTTATGTTAAGCATGGGGGACAAAATATAATGGGGTGGGGTTTTTGATATACTTGTTTAACATAATGGGGGACAAGACAAATTATAATGGGTTGGGAATATTGTACTTATTTAATGTAGGCATGGGAGACAAATCATAATGGGTTGGGAATGTGGTATTTATTTAATAAAGGCATGGAGGACAAGGTTTAAAATAAAGAAAACATTAATAAGTGGGACAAAGCATGCCATTGAGGGAATAATTTGGGGGTTGGAATTGAAGACTTGTCTTGCTATATATAGAGTCATTTCTTGACATTAAAAAAAAGGACTAGACTTGAGAGAAAAAACTTAGACTAGAACTTGAAGATTAAGGGGGACTTAGAGATTATTGGGAGAATATTTTTGAGAGTAATACATTCTGGAAAATTTCAAGAGTGTTAGAGAGTAAAAGAGAAAGACAACTTGAACTTCTACTTGAATAAATTTCGTTTGTCTTTTCTCGAGTGTTATTGAAAATCAGTAAATTACTGCATCTTGTATCCGTCTCTCTTCTGTTTTGACTACAACTGCACTTTGGTATTGCTGAGTTTTCAATCCATTGCTGGGTTATTCTACTGGTTCTTACTGGTCTGCGGTGTTGCTGGACCTGCTGTTGCTGTGTTATTATTGCTGCTGACTTCTCCTTCTTTTGTTCTTGTACTGCCATTTCCAGGTACACATTTGTATACTCTAGGATTGAAGAGAAATGAAATATTAATCAGGCTTTGTTCCTGTTGAATCCCTCCTGTTTAGATTTGTGTTTGAATATAATTTTCCTTTCTTGTATAAAAATGTAGTTGATTGATTAAATGAGTAATGATGTCGCATATGTATAACTTCTTCATCTAACAATGTTAGTTTAAATTAATCAAAGAATAGTTAATCGATTTTGATATTATGGTATGTCAATCTCACGTTTTAGTATTATTGAATAATAGAATATAGAATGAAAGCAGTTTTTCTTTGTACAAACTCGGTCGCAATTTTCCATTCGCATTAGCCGTAAACTAATAACTAATAAGTTACGTTTTTAGCATGTAATTAATTAAGAGATTTTCTTTTATTTTAGAGATGAACTTAATAGGAAAATATAGTCACTGTAGGTTTATCCTTTTAAATAAAATTGAGACGAGCCTCGACAAACAAAAATGCACAAGCTGCGGGGCCCTCTAAATGTATATATTAAAATACTTAGAATTCGGGACAGGCCGTTTAGCGAATTTTACGGCCTTCCCAAAATAACAATACGCTAGTTGCTTTAGGCGCACCTTTAATAATTTAACCTTCTTAAACACGGGTGCACATTGATGTGACCCAAATCCAAATCTCAACGGAGTCAAAATGTGTCGACGACCACGGGTGCATTGATTGTGACGTGGTTCGAGATGCATTTTCACGACGTTGCAATTCTATAAAAATAAATGACAATAATAAAAGCGGTTTAAACTTAATAAAAGCACGTAAGTCATAACATGTATTTAAATCAGATATTTAGCCATTATAACAATTTAAGCGACCGTGCTAGAACCACGGGATTCGAGGGTGCCTAACACCTTCCCTCGGGTCAACAGAATTCCTTACTTAGAATTTCTGGTTCGCAGACTTCATTTGGAAAAGTCGAAAATTTCCTCGATTTGGGATTCAAGATAAACCGGTGACTTGGGACACCAAAAGCCAAACCTTTCCCAAGTGGCGACTCTGAATTAAAATAAATAATCTCATTTCAAATATTTTCACTTAAATTGGAAAAACTCCCTCGCGCATTTACCCTCCGGGGCGGGCGCGCAAAAAGGAGGTGTGACAAACGGTATTTCTCCTTGAAGAAGATATTTGTCACAAAGTTAGCGGTAGAAATATTAAAATTTTTAATTTTCATCATTTATAAATTTAGAATTGGCTTTATATTGTTCATTTGATTATGATTTTCTCTCATGACATTAGAAGTGTCGGAGCAATATTTTGTAGTACAAAATTTATCAAAAGCTCCTGAAGAGCTAACTGCTTATTTAGAAGACACATGCCACAAGTAGTGTCTGAATAATATTTGATTGTGGACAATTTGAAGGCTCTCAAAGAGCTTATATACAAATATGTCATTCATATTATATGATTATGGTCAAAACATATGTTGTAGTAAACCTGAAATTTGCTAATACAAATGGCTATCATATTGAGACTACAAATGATTGGAAGATTGATAATCTTCATGTTTCCACAATCATAGGGGTAAAATAATATGTATGTGAGAAGTTACCCGTCTTATTCTTTAATTTGTACTATATAATGTATCATAGTAAACCAAAAGTTTACTAAAGCGAAAGCAGTCACAGTAAATCAGAAGTTTTATGGAGGCAAAAATGGCTAAAGTAAATTAAAAATTCGCTGATACAAAAGTAGCCACAATAAATCAGAAGTTTACTAATGCAAAAGTTTATGCCATAGTAAACCAGAAGTTTACTAAGAGATAGCACATGCCATGATAAACTTGAAGTTTTCATTTGCCATTTTAAATGAGTTATTTGAGAATTCAGATAAACATATACTGAAGAATTAGAAGATTCTTCAGGAATTCTCATGTGTAAGAAACCAATATGTATTCCCAAAACCCGGAAACCCATGAATCACAAGCTAAGGATACTACATAGTGCTCTAACTCCAGAATAGTCTAAAACAAAGTAAATACAGAAGGACTGTAACTACAAGAGAGAATGGAGAGAGACTCATCGGTCTGCGGACGCGACAGATATACCTCGAAGTCTCCGGGGGGTCGCCTCGCCTCAAGGGTGATAGGACTGAGTCAAAGTACTTGGATATGCACATGAAAAACATGCATAGAAAAGGCACGAGTACACCACAGCGATACTCAGTAAGTGCTAAGCCTAACCTCGATCGGGTAGTGACGAGGAAGGTCAGGGCCCTACTGAAGTCAAATAAATATAAAGTTTGACAGTGTAGAACATAACAGTATAAATAAGTACAGTCGTAAAAGTAACACAAGATATAAAGGTCAACAACAACTATTACAGAGGCAAGGTAAACACATAAAGAAATACAGCTCAATACCAAAATAACAATCGGGGATCTCCCAGGATACCGTCTTGTAGTCTCGAATATACATATCCAATGGATCTCTCGGGATCTCGTCCCGTAGTCCAACTCATAGTGCGCGAGGATCTACCGGAATCTCGTTCCGTAGTCCCAAATATAAATACCCAGTACTGGGGGAATCTACCGGGTGCATTCCCATAGTTCCATATAATTGTGCAGGGGATTTATCGGAATCCCACATCCGTAGTCCCAAATGTAAACAGACAAGGGGGGTTACCGGAATCCCACATCCGTAGTCCTAATGTAAATACACAGCAGCAATAGAAAAATATTCAGATATGTCAAATTTCATATTAAGGCAAACAAGTAGTTCTAGCCTAGTATGCTGCACAGAATTCAGGTAAGACAGTTTGAGCAATGAAAGCAATTAAATCACTTAGACATGCTTTCCTAAGCTAACAACAGGCTTAATAGTGCAAGTAATAAAAATAGGAAAAGAAACATACTAGTAATTACTTAATGAAAAACCGGATTTCCAACAATTAGCACAAGTACGCACTCGTCACCTCACGTACAAGGCATCTCAATTATCAAATATACTAAATCCTAAGGAAAAGTCCCTCACGCAAGGTTAGGCAAGTCACTTACCTCGAACTGACTCAAAATCAATCCGAAACCACGCTCTTGCCACAAGTACTCTACTCCAGATGACCAAAATCTATTCAATTCAATTTCATAATGTAAATAACGCTTCAAGTAACTGATTCTACAGTTAAATTCTAAGCTAATACGTGAAATTGGGTAAAGTGATCAAAACGCCCATCGGGCCCACATCTCGGAATCAGGTAAAATTTGCATTTCCAGAATCCTCACACTCTAACGAGTTTAGTCATACCAAAAGTACCAAAATCGGACCTCATTTGGTCTATCAAATCATCACTCAAAGGCCTCTAATTAGTCAAGCACTAACCCACAATATACCACTGATTTTCCTTAATTTTTCATGCTTAAATTGATAAAAATCATTCCAATAACGAGTTTAGGGACCAAAGACTTACCCCAATGAACTCCTCTGAAAATCCCTCTTGAAAAGTGCTCCCCAAGCTTCTTCCCGTTTGAAAAGAGGTAAAAAAATAGCTAAATTTCATGAAGGCAAGTATTTATATGTTTCTGCCCATTGATTTCCGCATCTGTGGCTCTAGGACCGCTTCTGCGGACCAACGGTCGCATCTGCGACTTCTCATTAAATCCCCTTTCCGCTTCTGCGATAGATCCCCCGCACCTGCGGTCTCGCAGGTGCGATACCCTTATCGCACCTGCAGCTACTACTGGACCTCCCCAAATTTCGCTTCTGCGATTGATCCGCCGCTTTTGCGGTCCCACACTCGCAGGTGCGGTTATGACAGAAAATCAGCTGAAGCTGCAACTCCAAACTCCAAAATCCTTCCGTCAACCATTCGAAATCATCCCGAGGCCCCCGTGACCTCAACCAAAGGCACCAATAAGTCTAATACCAGTGTCCAAACTTATACCAATCCTTAAAACACCTAAAACAACATCGAAACGACAAATCAACCACAGATTCAAGCCTAAAAATTCCAAAACTCTAAAGATACGCTTTCGATCAAAGAGTCTATCAAACCTCGTCCGAATGACTTGAAATTTTGCACACACGTCACATTCCACACTATGAACCTACTCCAACTTCCAGAATTCCATTATGACCCTCGGATCAAAATCTCACTATCGGACCAAAAACTTCAAAATTTGACCTTTCGGGCATTTCAAGTCTAATTAACTATGGACCTCGAAAACACAATCCGAACACGCTCCTAACCCCGAAATCACCCCACGGAGCTAACGGAACCATCAGAATTCCATTCCGAGGCCGTCTTCACACTATTCCGACTAGGGTCAACTTTCCAATACTTAAGCTTTCATTTAGGGACTAAGTTTTCCAAAACTCTCCGAAACTCAAAACCGAACATTCCGGCAAATCGAAATAGCAGAAATAAACATGGGTAAAGCAGTTGATAGGGGATCGAGGTGTAAATTCTTAAGACGACCAGCTGGGTCGTCATATCCTCCTACATTTAAACATTCATTCGCCCTCGAACGAGTATAGAGACATACCTGAAGTAGTGAAAAGATGAGGGTAATGGCTGCGCATATCCTGCTCAGTCTCCCAGGTCGCCTCCTCGACTGGTTGACCCTGCCACTGAACCTTCACGGATGCAATGTTCTTTGACCTCAACTTTCTAACCTGCTTGTCCAATATTTCCACTGGCTCCTCAACATAGAATAGATCCTTGTCCAGCTGGACTGAACTAAAATCTAACACGTGCGACGAATCACCGTGATACCTCCAGAGCATCGAAACATGAAATACCGGATGAACTCCTGCCAAGCTAGGAGGTAAGGCAAGCTCATAAGCAACCTCCCCAACACGCCTCAATATCTTAAAAGGGCCAATAAACCTCGGACTCAACTTTCCTTTCTTTCCAAATCTCATAACACCATTCATAGGAGAAACCCGAAGCAGAACCCGCTCTCCAACCATATAGGAAACGTCATGAACCTTCCAGTTTGTGTAACTCTTCTGTCGGAACTGAGCTGTACGGAGTCTATCCTGAATCACCTTAACTTTCTCCAAAGCATACTGAACTAAGTCTGTGCCCAACAATCCAGCCTCACCCGGCTCAAACCAACCCACCGGGGATCTACACCGCCTACCATATAAAGGCTCATACGGTGCCATCTAAATGCTAGACTGATAGTTGTTGTTGTAGGCAAACTCTGTCAATGGCAAGAATTGATCCCAAGACCCTTCAAACTCAATCACACACGCACGGAGCATATCCTCAAGAATCTGAATAGTGCGCTAGGACTGCCCGTCCATCTGAGGGTGAAATGTTATACTCAACTCCACCCGAGTACCCAACTCATGTTGAACGACTCTCCAGAATCGTGATGTGAATTGAGTACTTCTGTCTGAAATGATGGAAACTGGAATACCATGCAGATGAACAATCTCCCGGATATAGATCTCCGCCAATCGCTCCGAAGAATAAGTAGTACACACAGGAATAAAGTGAGCGGACTTGGTCAGCCGATCCACAATCACCCAAATAGCATCGAACTTCCTCAAGGTCCGTGGGAGTCCAACTACAAAGTCCATGGTGATCCGCTCTCACTTCCACTCTGGAATCTCTATCTGCTGAAGTAATCCACCCGGTCTCCGGTGCGCGTACTTCACTTGCTGACAGTTGAGGCACCGAGCTACAAACCCCACTATATCTTTCTTCATCCGCCTCCACCAATAGTGCTGTCTCAAATCCTAATACATCTTCGCGGCATCAGGATGGATGGAATACCGCGAACTATGGACCTCCTCTAGAATCAACTCTCGAAGCCCATCAACATTGTGTACACAAATCCGACCCTGCATCCTCAATACCCAATCCTCACCAATAGTCATATCTCTGGCATCAACGTGCTGAACTTTGTCCTTGAGGACAAGCAAATGAGGGTCATCATATTGACGCTCCTTGATACGATCAAATAAGGAAGACCGAGAAACCAAGCAGGCTAGAACCTGATTGGGCTCCAAAAGATCCAATCTCACAAACTGGCTAGCTAAGGCATGAACATCCATCACCATAGGCCTCTCTGATGCTGGTAAATAAGCCAAACTCTCCAAACTCTCTGCCCGATGACTCAAAGCATCGGTCACCATATTGGCCTTGCCTGGGTGATACAAAATAGTGATATCATAGTCCTTCAGCAACTCTAACCACATCCTCTGACGCAAATAATGATCCTTTTGCTTGAACAGGTGCTGCAAGCTCCGATGATCAATATAAATCTCACAAGGCACACCATATAAATAATGGCACCAGATCTTCAGGGCATGAACAATGGCGGCTAACTCAAGGTCGTGGACCGGATAATTCTTTTCATGCACCTTCAATTGTCTGGACGCGTAGGCAATCACCCTACCATCCTGCATCAACAACGCTTCGAGGCCAATCCTCATGGCATCACAATAGACCGTATAAGACCCCGAACCTGTAGGCAATATCAAAATTAGGGCTGTAGTTAAAGCTGTCTTGAGCTTCTAAAAGCTCGCCTCACACTCCTCTGTCCATTGGAACGGAGCACCCTTCTGGGTCAACCTGGTCATAGGGGCTGCAATCAATGAAAACTCATCCACAAAACGACGATCGTAACCTGCCAAGCCAAGGAAACTGCGGATCTTTGTAGCCAAGGATGGTCTGGGCCAACTCTACATGACCTCTATTTTCTTCGGATCCACTTGAATACCCTCACTCGCTACCATGTGGCCTAAGAATTCCACGGAATCCAACCAAAACTCACATTTCGAGAACTTAGCATATAACTTCTTCTCTCTCAGAGTCTGAAGCACAGTCCTCAGGTGCTGCTCATGATCTTCCCGACTCCGGGAATGCACCAGAATATCATCAATAAAGACAATGACGAACGAGTCAAGATACAGCTGGAATACACTATACATTAAATGCATAAAGGTTGTTGGGGCATTGGTCAGCCCAAACGATATAACAAGGAACTCGTAATGACCATACCGAGTCCTGAAGGCAGTCTTTGGGATATCTGGCTCCCGAATCTTCAACTGATGGTAACTTAAGCGCAAGTCAATCTAAGAAAACACCTGTGCGCCCTGAAGCTGGTCAAATAGATTATCAATACGAGGCAAAGAATAACGGTTCTTCACTGTAACCTTGTTCAACTAGCGATAATCAATACACATACACATAGAACCATCATTTTTCTTCACAAACAAGACAGGAGCACCCCAAGGTGATACACTAGGCCGAATAAAACCCTTATCAAGCAATTCCTGTAACTGATCCTTCAACTCCTTCAACTCAAGAGGAGTCATACGATACGGAGGAATAGAAATTAGTTGAGTGCCCGACAACAGATCAATGCCGAAATCAATATCTCTATTAGGCATCATGCTTGGAAGATCTGCTGGAAACACATCGGGAAAGTCCCGTACTACTGGAACTAAATCAACTGAAGGGGTATCAATACTGACATCTCTCACATATGCTAAATACGCATCACACCCCTTCTCAACTATATGCTGAGCTTTAAGAAAAGAAATAACTATGCTAGGAGTGTGATCTAAAGTACCCCTCCACTCAACACGCGATACACTTGGCATAGCCAGTATCACGGTTTTGGCGTGACAATCAAGAATAGCATAATGGGGTGACAACCAATCCATGCCCAAGATAATATCAAAATCTACCATGCTGAGCAATAATAAATCAGCTCTGGTCTCAAAACCACTAGGAGCAACCAAACATGACCGATAAATGCGGTCATAACAAGAGAATCTCCCACAAGAGTAGAACTATAGACAGGGGAACTCAAAGAATCCCGAGGTACATCCAAATGCGGAGCAAAATAAGAAGACACTTAAGAGTAAGTGGAGCCTGGATCGAAGAGAACCGATGCATCTCTATGACAAACCAGTATAATACCTATGATGATAGAATCAGAGGCAACAACCTCGGTACGGGAAGGAAGGGCATAGTATCGGTCCTGGCCTCCCCCTCTAGGGTGACCTCTACCTCCCCGACCTCCATCTCTAGCTGGCTGAGTAGGTGGGGTAGCAACTGGAGCTATAACCATAGCCTGAGAACTCTGCGGGGCACGTTGTGGCTGAGAAGTCTGTAGAGGTGCACCCCCCCAAGTTTGGGGCAATCCCTCACCATATGACGTGTGTCACCACACTCAAAACAAGCTCTGGGAGGACATGGTGGCTGTGACTGGCTGGGGCCAGGTCTGCTGGACTGACCTCTGAAAGCAACCCGCGCAGGAGGCGCGCTAGATACCAAAGGTGCATAATAAGGCTCCTGAGGTCTAGAAAGAGCTGGAATACTACTGGCTGCTAGAAGATCTAAATGAACAAGGTGACTCATATAACCTCTACCATGGCGACATGCAGCTGAGGCATGGGCACCAGAATAATGACCCGACTCTCGAGACCTCTTGGCCTCCCTCTCCTCTTTCTCCCTAGCATGCATACCCTCAATCCTTCTAACAATGCTCACCACCTACTGATAAGAAACATCCATCTCCAACTCACGAGCCATCCTAGACCTGATGTTGGGAATAAGGCTCTCAATAAACCGGCGAACCCTCTCGCGAACAGTAGAAACCAAGGTTGGTGCATGCCTAGCCAAACTAGTGTAACGGACTGCATACTCTGAGACAGTCATAGCACCCTGGTGCAAATGCTCAAACTTTGCGCGCCACGCATCCCTAAGGCTCTGAGGAACATACTCTCTCAGGAATAGATCTGAAAACTGAGCCCAAGTCAGTGAAACAGCCTCATCCGGACTGTCTAACTCATAGGTGCGCCACCACTCATAGGCGGGTTCTCAAAGTTGGAAAGTAGTGAAAGAAATCCCGCTCGATCCTGATATACCCACGGTACGAAGAATACGGTAACACTCATCTAGAAATCCCAGAGCATCATCCGATGCTAGACCACTGAATATAGGAGGCATGTACTTCTTGAACCTCTCAAGCCTCAGCTGCTCATCCTCGGAAGTCGCTGCCCTGTCCTCGGACTGATATCGGACTGCAGGCTATACAGGAATAATCTCAAGGACCTGCTCAACATGCACTCGTTGCTCAGGAGTGCGGGCAGCGGGAGTCTATTCTCCTCCCTCGGCCTGAGACGTAGCTGCAACAAAGGGAAGCAACCCTGCCTGAGCCAAAGTGGTGTACATGCTCATGAACTTTGCCAGAGTCCCTGAAGAGCTGGAGTCGTAGTAGCAATAGGCGTATCAGGTGCCTAGACTCCAGCTGGAACTGCTGGTAGTACCTCGGTGGCAGCTCGCGTAGGTGCTCTGGTTGCACCACGTGTGCGTCCTCGACCTCTACCCCGGCCCCTACCTCTAAAGACTGCAGTAAGGGGCGCGGGTGCCTGATCATCTCAGGTAGCGCATGTCCTCACCATCCGTGAGAGAATAGAAGAAAGAAGTTTAGAATTGTGATATCAAAATCTCGCACGACAAGGAAATCAAATGAAGTGGAATTTTCCTAACAGTTGCATAGCCTCTCGTAGATAAGTATAGACGTTTCCGTACCGATCAGCGAGACTCTAATAAACCCGCTTGTGGTCCATGACTCCTATGGACCTAGAGCTCTGATACCAACTTGTCACGACCCCGGTTTACCCTCCGTGAACCATCGTGACAGCACCTAATCCGTACAACTAGGTAAGTCTAATAATGTGGAAAAACAAACCAATTTGTGGAAGAAAATAATTTAAAATAGAAATGGAGTAATAAAATAGAGTTTAAAAGTGCCGCTCGACATACACAATATTTAACTCTCAAAAAAAGAAACCAATACGTATTCACAAAACCCCGGAAACCCATGAATCACAAGCTAAGGATACTACATAGTGCTCTAACTCCAGAATAGTCTAAAACAAAGTAAATACGGAAGGACTGTAACTACAAGAGAGAAAAGAGAGACTCCTCGGTCTGCGGACGCGGCAGATATACCTCGAAGTCTCCGGGGGGTCGCCTCGCCTCAAGGGTGATAGGACTGAGTCAAAGTACCTAGATCTTCACATGAAAAACATGCGCAAAAAGGGCATGAGTACACCATAACGGTACTCATTAAGTGCCAAGCCTAACCTCGGTCGGGTAGTGGCGAGGAAGGTCAGGGCCCTACCGAGGTTAAATAAAATATAAAGTTCGATAGTGTAGAACATAACAGTATAAATAAGTACATCCGTAAAAGTAACACAAGATATAAAAGGCAACAACAACTATTACAGAGGCAAGGTAAACACATAAAGAAATACGGCTCAACACCAAAATAACAATCGGGGATCTCCCAGAATACCGTCCTGTAGTCCCGAATATACATATCGAATGGATCTCCCGGGATCCCGTCCCGTAATCCAACTCATAGTGCACGAGGATCTACAGGAATCCCGTTCCGTAGTCCCAAATGTAAATACCCAGTACTGGGGGATCTACCAGAATCGCATATCCGTAGTCCCAAATGTAAACATACAGGGGGGAGCTACCATAATCCCACATCCGTAATCCCAATGTAAATACACAACAACAACAGGAAAATATTCAGAGATGTCAAATTTCATATTAAGGCAAACAAGTAGTTCTAGCCTAGCATGTTGTACAGAATTCAGGTAAGGCAGTTTGAGCAATTAAAGCAATTAAACATGCTTTTCTAAGCTAACAACATGCTTAATAGTGCAAGTAATAAAAATAGGAAAAAAAAACTTAATAGCAATTACTTAATGAAAAATTGGATTTCCAACAATTAGCACAAGTACGCACTAGCCACCTCACGTACAAGACATCTCAATTATCAAATATACCAAATCCTAAGGGGAAAGTCCCCCACGCAAGGTTAGGCAAGCCACTTACCCCCGAACCGACTCAAAATCAATCCGAAGCCACGCTCTTGCCAAGAGTACTCGACTCCAAATGGCCCAAATCTATTCAATTCAATTTCATAATGTAAATAACACTTCAAGTAACTGATTCTACAATTAAATTCTAAGCTAATACGTGAAATTAGGTAAAATGACCAAAACGCCCCTCGGGACCACATCTTGGAATCAGGTAAAATTTACATTTCCAGAATATTCACACTCTTACGAGTTCAGTCATACCAAAAGTACCAAAATCGGACCTTATTTGGTTCCTGAAATCATTACTCAAAGACCTCTAATTAGTCAAACCCTAACCCACAATTTACCACTGATTTTCCTTAATTTTTCATGCTTAAATTGATAAAATTCATCCCAATAACG
The DNA here is from genome assembly GCF_000393655.2 of Nicotiana sylvestris. Taxonomy (NCBI): domain Eukaryota; kingdom Viridiplantae; phylum Streptophyta; class Magnoliopsida; order Solanales; family Solanaceae; genus Nicotiana; species Nicotiana sylvestris. The sequence goes on from NC_091058.1 coordinate 65,602,616, forward strand.
AGTTTGGCAACCAAAGACCTTACCCCAATGAACTCCTCTGAAAATACCTCTTGAAAAGTGCTCCCCAAGCTTCTTCCCGTTTGAAAAGAGGTGAAAAATAGCTAAATTTCGCGAAGGAAAGTATTTATATGTTTCTGCCTAGCGATTTCCGCATCTGCGGTCCTGGGACCGCTTTTGCGGACCAACGGTCGCATCTGCGACTTCTCATTAAATCCCCTTTTTCGCTTCTATGATAGATCTTCCGCACATGCGGTCTCGCAGGTGCGATGCCCTTCTCGCACCTCCGGCTCCTGTTGGACCTCCCCAAATTCCGCTTCTGTGATTGATCCGCTGCTTCTGCGGCTCCGCACCTGCAGTTCCACACTCGCAGGTGCGGTTATGACAGAAAACTAGCTGAAGCTGCAACTCCAAACTCTAAACTCCAAAATCCTTCCGTCAACCATTCGAAATCATCCCGAGGCTCCCGAGACCTCAACCAAAGGTACCAACAAGTCTAATACCACTGTCCAAACTTATACCAATCCTTAAAACACCTAAAACAACATCGAAACGACGAATCAACCACGGATTCAAGCCTAAAAATTCCAAAACTCTAAAGATATTCTTTCGATCAAAAAGTCTATCAAACCTCATCCGAATGACCTGAAATTTTGCACACACGTCACATTCTACATTACGGAGCTACTCCAACTTCCAGAATTCCATTACGACCCTCGGATCAAAATCTTACTATCGAACCGGAAACTTCAAAATTCAACCTTTTGGAATTTCAAGCCTAATTAGCTACGGACCTCTAAAACACAATCCGAACACGCTCCTAACCCTAAAATCACCCCACGGAGCTAACAGAACCATCAAAATTCCATTCCGAGGCCGTCTTCACATTGTTCTGACTACGGTCAACTTTCTAACACTTAAGCTCTCATTTAGGGACTAAGTGTCCCGAAACTCTCCGAAACTCGAAATCGAACAAATCAAAATAGTAGAAATAAACATGGGGAAAGCAGATGATAGGGGATAAGGGCGTAAATTCTTAAGACAACCGGTCGGGTCGTCACAAGTTCATCTTGATAATGCTGGTTTATATCCAAGCTGGTTTAGCATTGAATACCTCCTATTAATGGCTAAACCATTGCTTATGAGAACAAAGTTCCATGTGTTGGTCTAAGATTTTCTAAATTACATATAACAACACTTGTATGCATCATAACAACAATATATGATAAGTCCTCCCTTCACAATTGGTTTAGGATCAGAAACCAAATATTTTTACTATCTTTTGTTGCGTGGTATATGATTAATTTCTCTACCATAATACACAAAGATATGTTTTCCAAAAGATGATTAGGGATGTATGTTAGTTTTTTTAACATTTGGGGGGATGGAATAAACATCTGAAAAATATGCTATATGAATTGAATTATCATTAATATGATCCTCACTTAGAAGATAATTCAAGTCGAATGCCAGAAGCATTTGCTGATCTAAAATTAAATATCATATTTCAGCTGCAAATGCTCCTATTAAAATTAAAGTCCCTGAAGGATAAAGTTTACTACACGCATAAAGCGTAGTAAATCGATCGGTTCCAAAGTTAACAATCCTTGAAAAATGATAGGAGCAAATGATCATAATGAGGAGGAAATGAGCTCTAGAAGAGCTCACGGCATGACATTTCATGAAACTCCAGAAGAAGTTCAGTTACCTGAAAATAAAGGAAGTTTTGAGATCTCAACAAGTTATGCTGCTTAGGAACCGATACAAAATTATCGTCGACGATATATTTGATACAATATAGTGCACAATATTGTAAAAGATTGTGAGGATTAGACATGTAGTCCGAGCACTTGGATATGTCATGCCATTTAAATGCAAGGCATAACCTATATGGCTCATTTGATTAAGTATATATAAAGATCCCTGAAGGATTTAAAATGCCTGAAGCATATAATTCAAAGTCTCAAAAAATGTACTCGATTAAATTACAAAGATCTTTGTACGGTTAAAGCAATCTGGGTGCATGTGGTATAATCGCCTCAGTGAAAATTTGCTGAAAGAATGTTAGATAAATGATATTGTTTGTACATATATTTTTATAAAGAAAATGTCATCAAAATTTGTTATGCTTATTATTTATGTTGATGACATAAATTTTATTGGAACTCCAGAAGAGCTCCAAAAGGGTCTTAAAAATGCTTTTACATGGACAAAGTATACCCATTAAGTACACCAATGGATATTCAATCACTTGAAGTGAATAAAGATCCGTTCCAACCTCTAGAAGAGGATGAAGAACTCCTTGGTCCTGAAATACTCTATCTCGGCGTAGATGGTGCACTTATTTATTTTGCTAATGCTAACAAAAGTGGTGCAGATCGTATTGGTTATGCAAATGCAGGTTATTTATCCGATCCCCATAAAGCTCGATCTCAAACTGGCAAGCAGGGAGTGCGTATGATTGAGATAAGTGATTCATTCGAGAAACATGTGAGTTGGAATGTGATAAAAGATTCACAATATTATACGGAGACAATGTTGCATGCATAGCCCAATTAAAGGAAGGATTTATAAAAGGAGATAGAACGAAAAATATTTCACCATAATTATTCTAGACACATGATCTTCAGAAAAATTGTGACATTGATGTGCATCAAATTAGTTAAAGTGACAATCCAGCATATTGTATTTACCAACTTCAACTTTTGAGAATATGGTATACAAGATTGGAATGCAGAGACTCAAATATTTAAAATAAGGTTTTCTTTAGGGGAGTAAAATGCGCGTTGTACTCTTTTTCCCTTACTAAGGTTTTTCCCACAGGGTTTTCCTTATAAGGTTTTTAATGAGGCAGCCAACAATGTATATTACTAAATATGTGTACTCTTTTTCCTTCACTGAATTTTTTCCTACGGAGTTTTTTCTAGTAAGGTTTTAATGAGACATAATATCTTTTAATGAACATCCAAGGGAGAGTGTTATGAATATATTACATTATGGATATTCACTTAGTACTCCGTTGTAAATAAGCTTCCTGAAGAAGCTTATCCATATGGGACTCCGCCGTAAATATGTTTATCTATTTAGTACTCTATTGGAAATAAGCCTTGAAGAAGCTTATCAATTCGGTACCCGGTTATGGATAAATATTACCCCCGGTCGAAGATGATTCATACCGGGTATAATAAGCTTATCCTTTCGATACTCGGTTATGGATAAACATTACTCCCGGTAGAAGATTATCTATACCGGGTATAATGAGCTTATCCTTTCAGTACTCCGTTATGGATAAGTATTACCCCCAATAGAAGATTATCTATACCTGGTATAATGAGCTTATCCTTTCAGTATTTCGTTATGAATAAACATTAATCTCAGTAGAAGATTATCCATATATGGTATAGTAGCAGCTTACACAACAACTTTCTTTCTTCTATAAATAGAGGAGATTTCAGTTTATTATGTACATCAGTTTGAATTCGAATAATATATCAGTTTCTCTATACTTGTCTTTACTTTACATTTTTTATTTTATAACAAAGAAGATATTTTGAAAGTTTTCTTAGAGAATTAGGAGAAAATAAAACTTCACAGGCATGAAGAGGGTGAAGGGTGGGCCAAAGTTTTTGTTTTTTTAGTAACAGTAGAAAAGTGGAGAGAAAGGAAATAGTTGTAGAAAAATAAAGAAAAAGAATAAAATGTTATAAATAGAATTTTATTTATGGTGAATGTCTATATTTAGAGAGATTGTAGGGTTCGTTACTTGGTGGCTAAGTCACCCTCTTCCTATAAAATAGAGGGTTCTACCCCATTGTAATTCATCCCATATCAATAAGAATTTCCTCGCTCTCTCCACTTTTCTCTCCAATACTCCTCTTCTTCTTTTATTATTTTATAACACGTTAACCAATTGAGTAGAAACTTTGGGATTAACATAATGATTGTCAATTATTCTATGAACTTCCTTCATGATTAAATTCTGGATTTAAGGTAAGTATTTTACTTTTCTCTTTCAAATTCTTGACATTCTATAATTTGATTTTAAATACAAGTAAAGACAGATAAATTTTGTTTTCAATTCTAATGGAGTTTGAAAGAAATTATAACCATCCAAAGTGGTAAAATTTTGATGTATGATCAATTTTGATTCCTCTTATTTTTTTCCTTGTTATTAATAAGGCAGAGCTTGGGGTCGTCAGGGGCATCTTGGGGAAGATGTGAAGGGTTATTCTGGGAAACTTGGAGGCGTATATCCCTCAAAAAAATCGCTGCCCTAACACAGCTGGGAAGTAAATTTCTTTTTCTCTCAGGTGATCTGCTTTTCCTTGCACTTCGGTGGATTATTGTGGTACTTATATTTCTTTCTTATCTTCTACTTGTTATCTTCTAAAATCGAACACATCAGAAAATCATAAAGTGAAATTTTAATTTGGAACTGATCTCACTGCCTTTTCTATTCTCTGGAATCAAACTTGACTGTAAAACCTAGCTTTGTAGCAAGAGGAAACAACGTAACTTTCTTAATCTAAAGTCTATTGTCACCCTTCTCTTGGACTTTTGGGTAACTATTTGATGTTAAGCTTGAATTTTTTCCTCCACTCTCTTTTTTTTTGCGTTCAAGATTTTATTGAAGAAGAATTGGGTAAAAGTCCTTAGGCAAAACTATTGTGTTTGATAAATTTCTTAAAAGAAACTAATTTTTCATTGAACTTCCAGATTTCTTTTCTGAAGGAGTAGGCTGGTTAGATATTTTTTTCCCAACTCACCGACATTCATGTTTGCAATTTCCAATAGATCTGGTAAATTATTTGCTATAGATTTTTCATGTTGTCTTATTTAGATATAAGAATTCGATAGCATCAAATTCATTTTACTTCACACCGGCCTCAAGTGGCCTGTCATTAGCTAATTCCAGTGCAATGTGAGAATAATTCTCTAGATGAACATTTATCATGAAAAAAAGTTACAAGTTCAACAATGGCTTGCTTTCGATTAAAATATCATACATGGTGAAAACATATTGTAATTTGGCAGCATATGACTGTATACTTTCTTCAGATCGATTACTTCAACTAAAATTAGTAGAAGTTAACTGAAGAGATTAGCTGCAAACGAGATAAAAACCTTATGAAATTATAGCTCATAGAGTCAATTGAATCATAAATGAATGAGAGAATACTGTTAAATCAGGAACAATTGAAAGAAATTTTCACAAAAAAAAATGTAGTTGCTGATAATGGAAGTAGGCTTGCTAAATAATTAAATACAATTTAAATATGCACACTTAGGATCATCTGCTCATTTAATACTCGAAAATTAATTTGTGAAATGAGCAATCCATGCCTAAACTTCTATAGCTAACAAGATAGATAAGTAGAGTTTGTGAAACTAATTACCTGGCTTGTTCTGCTTCTATGTAGGGTTCATTTTTTAGTTAGTCCATTTGTGGCTATCTAGGAAAACTTCAAACAATTTCTGCATCTTTGGATTAGAGGTCAACTTAAGAGTTTTTCCAAAATCCTTTAGAAGTGAACCTCTTTTTGATTAGTGAAATAAGTATTAGGTCTGGTTCTTGGATATGAACTTTCTGAGTAGCAAATTAGTAGTAGAATATCTTCTGCTTTATGTTGATCTCAGGTATCTGCTAAAAATAATTTATGCTTCTGAATGAAAATTAGTAGAATAATTGAGATAGGGCAGAAGTAGAAAATTTATTTCGCTGACTCTTTTGGTTTTCCTTTTTTTTTTTGAATTGCTATATATTACGCTTCATTTTAGGTCAGGATGTTTTAACATTGTGGCTGTTCATACAAGTAATTCTGTTTATTGTTCTTTTCTGTCCATTTGTTTGCTGCAATTTTTTGCAACTCAGTGGCACTCTTATGATGTATCGTCAATTTATGAGTAGTCTCTCTTTCAGGTTGTGTCTACAGATAGAAGTTGTATTTATTTTTTCTACTTTTTCCTTACCTTTTTCCTTATTTTTGCTGTAAAAACCATATATCTTTTGCCGTTCTTGTCTGCCATGATGAAGATATAGTATATACTACACATGAACAACTCATAAACATGCATGTGCGGTTATATCTGACTCATGCTGCAGAATATGCGATATTAATTCGAATTGTCAATATCGGACCATGTGAGAATACATGTTCCCGCAAATAAATTCCGACCACTACAACATTTGACCACCCCGGAACAATGTGGCCTAGACTAGTAAAAAGTGTGGCCTTTGATCAAAGGCTACACTTTTCGACTTTAGGCAACGCTTTATTTGGGGTGGCCAAAACAAGCGTAACCTTTGACCTAAGGGCATGCTTTTCAATTGTTTCCTTACAAGCCACGCTTAAAAGCGTGGCTTATTAGATAACAAAGACAACGCTTACTACACCCAATATGGCAACACTTTTATACCTTACAACTACACTCTGAAAGCGTGACCTTTGTTACCTTATAGGCCACACTTGTTAACCGTGGCTTCTAAAGGAACACTTACAAAGCGTAGTCTTTGCTTATATACATGGTAGACGTAGAAACATATGGTCACACTTCTAAAGCGTGGCTATTTTGGCTAAGGTATACAATTTATATATTTTTTTTTTTAAAATTTACATTTTGCATATATCCTGTAATTAGAGTTATTTCAAGCATATGCATTATTATCATATATTTTGATGATATAAAGAACTAAATGAGCTAATAAGTACCCAAAAAAAAATTCAAATTAATACACATAACAATAAAACAATGAGTCAAAATGCCCATTAACAATAAACTTTACAAAAGTGAATATATTCATATAGTATCATGAGTATTAGACAACCTAATTATCCAAAAATTCTTCGCATTCACATTAAGATCAAATTGACTTTCCTCCACCATTTCGAATTGCATCATCCACATTCTCCTATACATAAAAAGAAATAATAATCAAATAGAAACTAAACTTTGATCGTTCGTCAAGAAGAACAAAGACTAGGATAACAATAGTAGCACCTGTTTTGCATATTTCTTCTAACATATCAATAAAAATTGAATAATGAGTAACCATGCAATACAAGAAAACTTATAATTACCAGTTCACTTTTTTTTTTTTTTTGAGAAGGTAAATGTTATTAGCAGTTCACTTTATGAAAGCTTAGGAAGAGAAGAAGTCCATGTTTGGTTTTACTTTGATCTTTTATGTGGCTTTTGATCAGTGTGTTCAAAAGCTGATCCACATAATTGCATGTTATGTGAAAGTATTACTTCTTAACCTTTAGATCATATTTTCAAAGTAAGAACAGTGGAAACACAATTTTGTTGACAAAAGAAGATACTACTCAACTTATTCTTATCCTAATCAATAGAGGGTAAATAGTTTAGTTTCTTAGATATGGTGTTAAGAAAGAACCAGGCAACCAAAAGTCCACTCTCATCTGCAGGCCGTCTTGCAAACTGGCCATTAACAGTCGTCTCGAAGGACAATAGAGCAAAGACAACAATAAGTTGAAACTCGCCACATTTAGTGGCTAATCTTTCTATAGTTGCTAAAATTACTCTAAGATCTACATCACCTAATTCAAGACAAAATATTTCGACAATAAACTCAATACAAAGTAGAAAGCATTTAAGTTTGGTGGAAATGTGGAGTCTAAATACCTTTTCACGAATTGGACCATGGGTTGATCCAGAAGAGTGTGGAAGATTTTGGCCTCTTACAGCTGTGTGCTACTTGCAGGTGAATTGTGCGAGAAGAAAGACTTTAATCCCATCTCTACTCAGCTTTCAAGGTACCTCAGTTAAGCTTTCATATATTTGTACGATTGCTTATCTCCTTCTCTTTTCCCTTTTTGCTTGATAATGACTTCTCAACTTCTGAGATCTTGAAGTTCAACTGTGTAAATACTCAAGAATTTGAAAATTTTAACTTCTTATAATTCATTCTACCGAAATTAGTCAATTGAGTTGGGAATTTTTGAATTTAACTTTTCTACCGAAATTAGCCAATTGTGTATATAAATCTGAGTTGGGAAATTTTGAATTTAACTTTGTGTGAGATCCATTAATAAAAGTTTGAATCTTTTTGGCAAATTCTTAAAGTATTGTTGAATGAATGAATGAATGAATGAATCAACCATTCAAATCTGAGATAATTTGATTTGAACTGGGCGTGAGATGCACTGAAGAAGTTTGAATCTTTTGTAGGATAAAGTTTTGGTAAATTCTTGGGTTATGCTGATTGAATCAATCTGTCATTCTGACTCAGATAGTTTGAGTTGAACTGGGTGTGAGATGCACTGAAGAGAGTCTAAACCATTATGCATCCCATAGGATATTTTTCCCTGGTGAATTTTGCTGGTTGAATCAATCCTCGGTAGAAACTTTGAATCTTTATGCATTTATGGAAATCTTTTTGGTGAATACTTAAGTTATGTTCATAGAACCATATTAACTGAGATAGTTTGAATTGAACTGGATGTGAAATACATGGAAGAAAGTCGTCTTCTTTAAGCGTTTCTTGGAATTGTTTTGGTAAATTCTTAACTTCTGTTGATTGATTTGGTCCTCCTTGTAATTGAGATAGTGGGTAACCAACAATGTTAACAAAAGTCATTGCTCCGTCACTTAAGGTGATGATGCGAGGGTTTAGTGGTTCCTCGGTGAAGCCATGCATTTTAGAGAAGTTTGTGCTTCAAACAATAGCGCACTAAGGGGTTGTTTGGTAGGATGCATTAGATAAGTTAATGCATGCATTAGCTTTGTGTATTAATAATACATTGTTTGGTAGACATTTTGAACCTATGCATTAGTTATGCAAGTATTAGTTATACATCCTATTTGGTATTATCCTATGCATAACTAATGCATAAAAAACAATGGTATTAGCAATGCAATGGGTTTTAATGCATGCATTAGCTTAGTTAAAGACAAAATTGTCCTTCAAAATTTATGCTTGATTAAAATATGCTAGTTAGTATATTAATGCAAGTTCAAAATAATCCAAATAGTGAGAAATAAAATTATATCCCTAGTAAATAAATAAATACTTAGCATATTTTCTTTTATATAAATAAATATTTAATTTTATTTTACAATATAGGTAGACAAATAAAATAATTTTTTAAAACTTTTTCATATAAAAACATTTCTCAACATATGTTTCTTTTAAAAAGTTAGAGTGTGGACTAGTTTTGAGGGCATTTTTGTAAACAAACAATTCTTTTAGAAACTGTGCAATGCTTTAATACATCAAACCAAACACTGGATAAGAAATATGTCAGCATAACTAATACCATCATAACTAATGCAAACATAACTAATACCAGCATTACTAATACACCCTATTCAGCATTATTCTTATGCACCCTACCAAACGACTCCTAAGTGATTCTAACGAGAATCAGTCATTTATTTGAGTCTTATCTTTGAGGAGTTGGATTAATATCGACATTATTATATATTGCAAGTTGACATTTATAATTTAATTGCAATTTAATTTTGGTGTACAATTTACAGATGTTAATTTTTTTTTTTTTAATTTCCCGTAAATTGTGTGCTTCACTTATAAGTGTGGCTTTTCTTCTCGCTTTTCACTTCAAACCCCATGGTCCTTATTGCATTTTTGCACTTTTCACCATCACTGGTTCGAGTAACCAGAAAGTTCTATTCTTGTTTTGCTGTCTGCATCTAAGTTTCGCACTCTTATCGTTTTTGGCATTTTTTTGTAGAATTGCAGAAGGCCGTGATGTCGGGGCATGATAACTCAAATGGGTCTTCAGAAAAATCCAGCAGTGGTATGGATGATTTGCCAACTTTCAATGCTGAGAATATGCAAAACAACATGAAAGTTATTTTATACAGGTTGGTTGATACTATCTTTAGGTTCAGTGCAGTGTTTTATAGTCTCTTATGGTTTTACTATTTCTTGAAGATTTCAAATAGTTATAATTAGCTATTCTGGACGTACGTTAATACATACTATGTTGGTGGTCCTCAATCATGTGAGATTGATGTTAGCACAACTGGACTACTGGTTGAAGTTATATGCATTTGTGTTGGAATTAAATCCTTCACTGAGGCATTATTTGTATTCTTTTTCTTATAATCGAGAAATCCTCGAGGTCCAGTGGCGTAAGATTCGAAGCTCGGTGGATAATAGACCTCCCCCTTTACCCTTCTTCCCTTTACCTCTGCAACAGAGTTTGAACCCGTGACGCTTACCTAATCCACACATCACGCTTTGCGCTCTTACCACTAAACCAAAACTTTGGGGCTTATTGATTAACAGGAAGTATCTATGTTAAATTTGTTAATTTTGACCAAGATAATGTTTTAGAGCTCAAGTTCAAACATATGGACTTATTTTTAAGAAGCGCAAGAAGTCCAAGAAGCTCAAGATTGATTTCAAAAAGCCAAGATTCTTTCCTTTTTAAAATATGATTTATTGTTTCTTTACAATAAAGGATTTCTTGTTTCCTTTTATTGGTAGGTTTAGACTTTCTTTATTGTTTTCCTTTTAGAATAAGCATTTTTCCTTTTGTAGGATTTTAGTTCTTTTTCCTTGTAGAGTAGGAATTTTACTTTCCTTGTCTTTAGCTATTTGATTTCCTTATTAGAATATGAATTGTAGTCATCAAAGAAGAGACCCTAGACCTATATTAAAGGTTCTCATGCCTTGTAGAAGGAATTCACGTTTTTGAGATTTGTCTTTATTTGCAATAGAATGTTCTTCTCTATTTTATCTTCTTTATCCTTGTTTTTGTTCCAAGCATGGTGGTGATAGTCTTTATCAGTGTTATCAAAGGCGTGCATAAGCCCTAAAGCGAGGCTCAAAATATGTTGAACGCTTCGCCTCGCTTAGCGTGCGCTTTATTGTTGTCATTAAGGCTCTAAGCATACTTTTCTTGCCAATGAGCATAATCCTGAAAAGGCGATATTAAGCAATTGATATTTTACTTTATCGTAAATTTTCTTCAATTTCTTTGTCCTTATATTTGGTATTCATACTTATTAATATTAGTCTTGGACTACACTTACATATTTGTAGTTTTTCTCCATTTGCGCCTTTCTTCATTAAAGCCCACGCTTTATTTGCGCTTTGCGCATAAGGCCCTAATAGATCTTAGAGCTTTTTTGCGCTTTTCGCCTTTAATGACACTGGTCTTTATCTTGTTTTCAATTGCGTGTGGTGTTTCTTTACCACATTAATTAATTCCAAGTGGTGAATTTAGGAACTTTTTAGTTCTTGATCATTCAAGAACATGTTTCTTGATCTAAATTCGTTCATTTAATATCTTAGAATCAGAACTTTCACTGAACCGGTACAGCCTCAATATTTACTTGTTTTGAACGAATAAATAGTTTTTCTTGTAGTTCAGATCATCATCGTTCACCTCGTTTTTGAATCATCAGATTCCGAGTCCTAAAACTTGAGATACACCGTTTCTTGAAATCAGCCCATAAATCACGTTTTCGTTTCAAGATCTTGATCCTGCTCGATTGGTTCTTTGTTAACTCGAAGAATCGCATCAATTTGCTATCAGAGCTATAATTTGGAGGTCCAGGTTGACGAATTTATCTTGGCCAAGATTATGTTTTAGAGCTCACGTTCAAACATATGAACTTATTTTTAAAAAGCGCAAGAAGTCCAAGTAGCTCAAGATTGATTTCAAGATGCCAAAATTCTTTCCTTCTTAAAATAGGAATTATTATTTCTTTACAAGAAAGGATTTCTTGTTTTCTTTTCTTGGTAAGTTTAGTTTCTTTTCCTTGTAGAATAGGGATTCCTTGTCTTTAGCTATTTCATTTCCTTATTAGAAAAGGAATTGTAGTCATCAAAGAAGAGACCCTAGGCCGATATAAAGGGTTCTCATGCCTTGTAGAAGGAATTCATGTTTTTGAGATTTGCCCTAATTTGCAATAGAGTATTTTTTTCTATTTTGTCTTCTTTATCCTTGTGGTTCCAAGCAAGGTGGTGCTAGTCTTTATCTTGTTTTCAATTGTGTGTGTTGTTTTATTATCACGTTAATTGATTCCAAGTGGTGACTTTAGGAACATTTTAGTTCTTGATCATTCAAGAACACGTTTCTTGATCTAAATTCGTTTGTCTAATATCCTAGAATCAGAGCTTTCATTGAACCGGTACAACCTCAATGTTCACTTGTTTTGAACGAATAAATAGTCTTTTTTATAGTTCAGATCGTCATCGTTCATCTTGTTTTTGAATCATCAGATTCCGAGTCCTAAAACTTGAGATACGCTGTTTCCGGAAATCAGCCCATAAACCACGTTTTCATTTCAAGATCTTGAAATAATATCAAGATCTCAGTGCTAACGTCTTTTCATCTTTGAGCAATACTTGGAATGATTTTTCTGTATTATGGCTTTTTGGGTTGGGTTCCTTGAGTTTTTATTTTCCAGTGCACTAGACTATAGCTCGTTGCACCTAAGCAGAAAGGAAATATCTGTTACTCTTGTTAAGTGCCATGTGTTACTATAATGGCTTGAGTCAAATATCCGTTCCCTCAATCATCAAAGAAACAACCTAATACCCAACACCAAAAACTGGAGATTATAATGGTATTGATGAATGAATTTTACCTTTATAAGTTACAATAATCGATGAGAAGTAGTTTTTTGAATTATTTAAGAGTTTATACTGGTTTTCAATGCTAATGGAAGTCCTGGTACTATGCTTCTTATTTTGCTTCTACAACAAAACAATCCCAAGTTCATAAACTTATCATATATAAGAAAAACAAAACCAACCTTTTGTGCTGCAATTATCTATCAAGAAATGTCAATACTTGATTATTCAATTGGAACAAAAGGAAGAATGAAAATGTGAATGGAGACAGGCAGTTGATCATCTATGAACAAGTAAAGTTGGGTTCTTTTTGTCTTTCTGAGCTATTATGCTTTTTCCCTGTCATTGGACATTTTCAATTTATATTGAGCATTATGTTGTTAGCCGCACATTCATGGCAATCATTGGTGGTGTCATTGCCGGCATTCTGGGACTTACTAGCTTGACAGGCTTTATCTTTTATTTCCTTGTCATGGCAATAACTTCGGTAGCACTCACAGCAAAGGCCAAGTTTTCAATCCACTCCTACTTTGACAGCTGGAACAGAGTCATACTTGATGGATTTTTTGGCGGGCTTATGGTACCTCTTTGATTCGATACTTCTAATAAGATGTCTTCTTTGTGTATTTTCGTTTGTTCTAATACTTGATTAAGAATCAATTCATCTATTGCCTGCCCAACCACCCCTATGGGAGAAAATATTGTAAAATTTACTTTCATTTCAAAATCATAATTTTTTTTGAAAAGCCCTGATTAATTTACTTTACCCTGCCTTATTTTTTCTCCCTTATTACCCTTTTGGAAATTTTTCTCATTCATTTTCCCGGTTATGAATTCTTCCCAAATCTTTTCAACTTTTATTTCTTCAAATTTCTCTTGCAGTTAACCAATTACTGGATCATATTATCTGTATCTTAGTGATATTTTATTGGTTAGAATCATGTTTATCAGTATTCCTATAGATCTTCGTCAATTATTTGGGGAGATGAGATTGATTTCTATCTTGGTAGAGCCTATGTTGTACCTTCTTGTTTTAAGGTAGTATCCAGCATAAAAATTTCACTGCTTGATTGCTGAGAGGAATTTGCTGTCTTTGCATGACAATTTGAAATTTAAATTTAGCTTCATATGCTTAATTTGACACTGACTTGACGTTTCTGTTCTTTGCAGTCATTCGTGCTCTTCTGGACGTATCCTAATTTGTTGTAGTCTTTCGACAAATAGATTTATAAATTATTTTATTCCCTCTTGATAAAACTATCTGAAGGTATTTGGCTTATCATCTCCGCCCCAACATGTATGTCTTTTGCCAATATTCTCAAGTTTTACTTAAGTAACAAGATAGGGTGTAGAGATGACCATGCAGATGTTATCAGGTTATAGTTGGGAACATGTTATCCTCTACCTCCCCTCCTCTGCCCTAGGAAATAACCATATTCTGTCTTTTACCTTTGCTTCTTGGACAAATTGTTTTGGATAAGTTTAGTTGAGAAAAGAATTGTGGGAAACAAAAACATAACTGGATATTTTGTTAACATTTATAGTGCTCTCAAATTTTTTTGAGATGATAACAGTTTTATATATTCAAAAGGCACAAAGGCTGTGCTGGCCATAATTACAGGATGTTGTACCAAAATATACATCTAAAATTTCTATCCTATTACAGGGATCCTAGAACATCTATTATAGCTTCTGGATCCTCTGTATAATCCTGCTTACAGGGATCCTAGAACATCTATCCTATTACAGGGATCCTAGAACATCTATTATAGCTTCTGGATCCTCTGTATAATCCTGCTTACACCAAAATAAAACAACAAAGAGTCCATTTTTATCTTCTGAATTGAGCTGCCCTTGTCTCAAAACACCTTGAGTTCCTTTCTTTCCAAATAGACCACCATATGCAAGCAGGAATTAAATCCCATCTGTTCTTCTGAGCTGAGGGACTACTCCCCTTATTCCAACATGACAACATTTCCTTTGTGTTGTTTGGCATGACCCAGTGTACCCCTGCTAGTGCTAGAAATATATTCCAAACTTGTACTGTCACTGAACAATGTAAGAAAAGGTGATTAATAGTTTCTGCCTCCCTTCCACATAGATGACATCTGGAACAGAGTGGTAGACCCCTTTTCATCAGGTTATTTTCTGTTAAACAGGCCTTTCTAGCTACCAGCCAAACAAAACATGCCTCTTTATAAGGAGTCTTTACTTTCCAAATATGCTTCCAGGGCCAAAACTCAGTTATAACGTTAGTTTGATTGATCGCTTGATAAGAAGATCTAACAGAGAAACTACCTGACTTGTGTCCCAGCCCCCAAACCTTGTCATCATTCTGAGTGACACCTGTGAATTGATTGATTTTGTTGAAGAAGTCTGCAATTCTAATGATTTCCCATTCATTCAATAATCTCCTAAAGGTGAGATTCCACCCTTGGACAGACCAAACTTCATTGATGGTGGCCTTCTGTTACTGGTTTATAATGAAAATGTCTGGATACATTGTCTTCAAAGGTTGCTGCCCCATCCAATTATCTTGCCAGAAGAAGATTTTTTGCCCATTTCCCACTCTATGATTGATTTTATTGCTAAAAATCAGCCACAAATTTCTGATGGTCTTCCAAACACTTACTCCATAGACATTGTTCACTGCCTTAGTTTTCCAGGGTCCTTCCTCACCATATTTGTCTGTGATTACCCTCCTCCATAATGAGTGTTCTTCATTTGTGTATCTCTAGAGCCATTTCACGAGAAGGCTTTGATTTTGTTTCTTCAAATTTTTAACTCCCATGCCACCCTGTTTTTTGCTTAAGGTGACAGTTTTCCATTTAACTAAATGGAACCCTCTACTAACTTTGTTGCCTTGCCATAGAAAGTTTCTCCTTAAAAAAATCCATTCTTTTTTCTATCTTTGCCGGGATAGGAAACAATGACATCATATATGTAGGGAGAGCATCTAACACACTATTTATAAGCACTAATCTACCTCCTAATGAGAGGTATTGGCTTTTCCACCTAGCAAGCCTCTTCTCACATTTTTCCAGAACTCCGCTCCATATATCAATGGATTTACTTTTTGCCCCAGAGGCATTCCAAGATAAACAGTTGGGAGGGTACCTATTTCACCTCCAAGAATCTCAGCGAACTGCTGAATTTGTTGAGGTTCATTAACCGGATATATTAAACTTTTCCTCCAGTTTATGTGGAGTCCTGATATCCCTTCAAAAATTGTCTAGACTACTCTTAACATCCTTATCTGATCTGTCTCAGCATCACAAAGAATGATTGCGGTCGTCTGCATAAAGGAGATGAGTGATCTCCAAACTTCCCCCTTGTCTGTTGCTAACCTTGAATCCCCTGATCCAGTTGTTCTGTTGGGCTGTTTCAAGCATATTATTCAGCCCTTCCATAGCAATAATAAATAGGAAAGGAGATAACGGATCCCCCTGTCTTAGACCCCTGTATGATGGAAAGAAACCTTCTGGACTCCCGTTAACCAAACACTGAAAATCTTGCTGTGCTTATGCAAAATCTGATGCAGTTAATCCACTATAGCGCTCTCAATTTTTTTTTCATAGAAAATTATTTCTTAACCAACCAAATTGAAAAAACAAAGGAGAGGCCGTAGCGGTGCCAATATTTTCATTGCATTTCTTGTGTGGGTTTTATGTATCTTTACCATATCGTCCCTTGCATCGTGTTGCATCGTATATGCATTCCTGTAATTCCTTGACATGCAAAAGATTCGCATATGACATTGTGCATATATTCTGAGGATACCTTCCCATGCGAGATGAAGACCTTTGCTATCCCAAGAAGATGCTATAGACATTTTCAAGTTCAAAGTGGTGGGTATTCAAAGTTTGCACCCATGATATTTTCGTTCTATTAAGCTTGCAAGAAAGTTTTAGAGTTGGGAGTAGTTGAACATTTGATCTTGAGAAAAGTTTTTGGTCAGATAATTTATATTCAGGGTTTAAAAGCTCAAGTAATTGCATAAGCAGTTGAACATTCCATATCACTGCTGATCTAGTGATTTCCTTTCCCCTTCTACTACCCTGCCATAAAGCAGCTGTATTTTTTAATAAGAAAAGTTGCAAATTTAAGATGTTTTTCAAGAATGTAATTACATCAACATATATTACCTGGTATTTATCAATGGTATGTATCTCCACTGATGTGGAAATAGATTGCCAGATAAGATCTGCCTGAGAGTTGTAGGGTGTAATGATGCCTATATCTTCCTCCAATATACCTCTACTCAACAACCTACGCACTATCTGTAGGCCAAAATCATTATGCAGAAATTGTAGCTTAATATATTTCTTGTGATCCGATGCTAATGGTCATTAATGTTCACGAAAGAAGCAAGAGACATTCATACCTCAGCAATGATATTTACTTCCATTGGGTTATAGAGAGCTGGTAATCTTAGTGAAATCTAATTGTTCAGGTTCAACAATTGAGCCTTATACTGTTCTTAATAAGCACTACTATGGTTTACTTCCATTGGGTTATAGAGAGCTGGTAATCTTAGTGAAATCTAATTGTTCAGGTTCAACAATTGAGCCTTATACTGTTCTTAATAAGCACTACTATGGTTATACTTTTGACTACAGATTGGCTTTTGGAAAGGTAGAAAATATAGGTTTTGATTGGATTCCGCAGTCATGTGGTTTGTTCTTACTTTCCGATGCCAATAAATTTATGTATTGTACAAAAAGAATTGCAGTTTTTCAATGCATGATTGAATTGAGATGCAGCTAAGGAGAGAGGCCCTGTGAATTTCTACAATTAATTCAGGCTAAAATCGAGCTTTAGGGTGTGTTTGGTATGGAGAAAATGTTTTTCAATTTTGCTATATTTGGTTAGTTTTTTCATGGACTTATTTTCCTCCAATTGATTGGAGGAAAATAATTTGCCTACCAAAAGAAAGAAAATATTTTCATAACTCTTTTGCAACATTCCTTATCCTCCACCTTCCCTCAACCTCACCCCACCCTTACCCCCCACACTTAACCCCCACCTTAACTCCCACCTCTTGCCCCTAACTTTGCCATTGTCACCCCGACTTACTATCCTTCCTTGTCCTTATCCATTTGTGTCTTGTAGTGTTTGTCTAAATTATATATTTTTTAAAAGATACTTTCTGCCACCTAACCAAATACAAGAAAATCACTTATTTTTCAAAATAAAAATAAAAATTCAGAAGAATATTTTTTCCTTCATACCAAACATCCTTAGAATGCAATTTAATTCATATGAAGCCACGTGAGGCCCTCACAAGTGAAGCAAGGTTCAAGAATACAAGAAAAATATTGTACGAACATATTAATGCTTGTATAACATGGCCCGGGGGTACATAGACGTATGAATATTAAGGTGTGTTAAGAATGGAAGATGGAAATTTTGTTCTTAGAGCTAACAAAATGATCGTTAGTTGATTTTCATTTTTATATACCAAAAAACACTCTAGGTGATTCTAATACGTGAACCGTGGGGAGGGGGGCACCTTAATATAATTATTAGTATATAATAAACCTTTCGGTCTATTTTAATTGATTTTTTTGGTCTTTTTTTGTAGTTCATAATATTTAATTTTTTTTAATATCAAGAAGGAATTAACTTCTTTCTCCAAAATTATTTTTGGAGTAAAGAGTCTAAGAATATTTGTTATATCTCCCATGAACAAATTAAGGTTAATCAATTTTATTATTAATTAATGTTAAAAGTGAATTTTTTAATATGTATGAAAATAATCAAAAATTCAATTAAAGTGGACAAGAGAAAGTAGAAACTAACATTTAATGAACTTAGAATGTTGAAAGCAGTTATGGTGATATTCACCAAGCATTTCGGGCAAGGACGTGTCGCGTCCAAAGCAGCATCCAAAAGTGAGCTGCCAAGCATCAAAGCATGCAAAAGCAGTGAAGTGTAGATGTAGCGCCAACCTTCGTGTCCCGCAATCTATCTGCATAGAATAGGAGAATGCAAATTAATGTGATAATATTAATTATCACAATAAAAAATTAACAAGTATCAAATTTTAAGATAAAATTAATTAGATTAGTTAATAACTAATTGTTCTTTTTTTTTAATTTGAATTAAAAATAATTAAATACCATATATTTTTAAGAAAATTATTATATTATAAAAAATGTTGATAGGTTTTTTTATAAAATAATAAAAGGCTTATCTCTTTATACTTTTGATGTCTCGATCCAAATTTCATTTCAAATCGTGATAGCGCCCAACACCCTAGTTAGGCAAGCCAATCCTAACAACTAGTGAGTTCTCAATTATTTTATTTAAACGTTTCCAACATTCACTTAACTTATATTTAAACCAATCGAAAATCAACAATTGCATAACAATAGAAATGCAACCCCAAGATGATAGTCTACAGTGTGTGCCAGGAACTAGTGTCACAAGTACTAGGGCAACTAATAGAATATACAAAATACCGTTATCCTACTGCCTGAAACAGAATAGACAGTACATAACAGCAACAAAAGAAGAGAACTCCGGTATGCTGCTGAACGACTCAGGAGGGACAGCTCACTGTGAGATCTCGATCAGGAATCAGGAACGCACACCAGAGGGGTAACTAGATGCACCTGCCTCAGATCCTGTACAGTTAAGTACAGAAGCGTAGTATGAGTACATAAACAACATGTACCCAGCAAGTATCTAACATCGAAGAAGTAGTGACGAGGGATCGATTTGACACTTACTAAGGTCAATATCAATAATATATAAGGCTTACACAAAGCATGGTTAACATGATTATAATAACAATCTCAGAATAAAGGAGAAAACGATATATCAATTTCAGTCATGTCATATAACAATTTGTACTTCAAAGCATTTAAACAGAGTAAGTCATGGGCAAATTCCACATAAGTAGCATGCACACATTATGTCGAGGTCATACGACCCGATCCAACATAAAAGTAACTGCGCACTGCCAGAGGGTCGAATGGCGCGAACCATAGATACATCTATTTATATCGAGGCGATCGGCTTGATCCACAAATAGCAATTTTTATGAAGAAGGCACATAACAACACATTTATAGTCAAGTAAATTCATACAAGTTCCCAAGTAAGTGCGTACATTCATTTATATTTATTTTTCAACTCCTAACATGTCCTAAGTGATCTCATTAGAAACCAAGAACATAAGCATTTACAAGTATGACATGATACATGTCCTAAACTACCCGGATATTTAGCATGATAGTAGCTACGCACGGACTCTCGTCACCACGTGCGTACGTAGCCCCCACAGACAATCACATACATTTATTTAATTTACCTAGGGGTTTATTTCCTTCTTACGAGGTTAGAAAGGAGATTCACCTTGCTCCAAAGCTTAGTTTCATGTGTTCAATTAATCAATCGTTAGGCTTGATTTGGTTATAGCTGATATGGTTTGTAGTACAGATTGAAAGGGATCGGGGTAGGATGGTAATTTCAGTAGTTTCAGGGGTATTTTGGGATTTAAAATCTTAAAAAATGATTAATTTGAGTGCTTCGTCCACTAAGCACTAATAATATTAAAATAATACATTGTTTAATACATAGTGGGGGACAAGACATGTGGTAGTGAGAACTAATACATTTGTTTAATATAGTGGGGGACAAGACATTTGCTAGTGGGGAACAAGGCAGAGTGGGAAACAAGGCATGCAAGTGTGGGGAACAAAACATAATGGTATGAAAAGCTTAAAAAGGATTGATTAAAATATGTTGCCCATACCTGTTTTGGGTTATAAATAGGTTCGTTTCAAGACAGAAAGGGGGGGGGGCTGGTTTTTGGCAGAGGACAAATAATTGGTTTTCTCTTCCAGTTTTTCTTAGAGTCTAGGCTGGATTTTTAACATAAAAAGTTCAGTAATTCGAGAGTAAAAAACAGGCTGGTTTTTAATCCAAAAGGTTCAGTGTTTGGAGAGCTAAGAAACTGAAAAGTGGGTCTCTTCTTTTACTGCTGAATATCAGAACTAGTATTGTTGCTGTTTCATTGGTGTGCTGTTTGGTATTTCTGGGGTTTCAATTGGTTCTTCCTGAGTTTGCTATTGGTTATTGGCTACTGTTCTCATTGAGTGTTGCTGGAACTCTGTT
Source organism: Nicotiana sylvestris (assembly GCF_000393655.2). Taxonomy (NCBI): domain Eukaryota; kingdom Viridiplantae; phylum Streptophyta; class Magnoliopsida; order Solanales; family Solanaceae; genus Nicotiana; species Nicotiana sylvestris. Next base: position 65,623,307 of record NC_091058.1, read on the forward strand.
GGTTCCTTCTTTTTTTAATCTGCCACTGGGTTGTTCTGTCACTGCATTGCTGTGTTATTACTGTTGCTGACTACTCCTTCATCTTCTTGTGTTTCCGTTATCCAGGTACATGTTCTACAGCTCTCAAATTTAAAGGAAAGGAAGTAAAGAGTTGTTGGAATGGATTTCTGAAAATAACTATTTCTTTGTGATTAATTTGATGTATAAACAGTAGTTCACTTGATATTTCATAGTATGTATTGGAATGATTTTGAAATGCATAAACTGGACTAATTGAATCTATTTCTACAAACATGGAATATCAATTGTAGTTAATCTTAGTTGGTGATTACTAGTTATGAAATATACTGTATTCAATTCTTTTGTTCAGTAGTCGTGAAACAGTGTCAAATAGTTTTATGTCACAAAACAAGTTCAAATAGTTTATGGAAATCATCATGTTAGTTTAATAGGTCTAATTCTGAAATCGCGAGTTCACTTGAGTAAATAACATCATTTTAAATAGTAATGTAAATAAGGTTATTAACTAATGTTAGTTCTCGAATGTTAGTGATTAATGTTAGCTTGATGTCAGTTTTAAGCATTGATGCATTTTTCAACAAATCGTAAAAAGAGCTCAAAAATGGCTTTATATTCCACATAGTTAACTCCAATAATCCAATTCATATAATAAAGCTAAAGTTGAACTGGTTCGAAATGGTAGCTGGTTTGTTAATATTTACAACGGCAGGCGGCAGATCTTAAGTTAGATAGCGGGTTCAAACTAGAAGGTGTTTCCTTTTGTTTGGACCCAGACTTGAAATTGAAGCTCGAACTTTTGGTGAGAGATTGACTGGGGCAGCTTTGGAATGGCATAATCGTTAAGATGTTGGTAAGTGGCCTACATTGGGTGACATGGCTCAAGATTTTATTCGATATTTTCAATACAAATCAGGCGTTACCTCAGACCGCTCTTCCATATCTAGAATGGAAAAGAAGCCGGAGGAAAGTTTTAGGGAGTTTGGGCTTAGATGGAGGGAGCAAACTGCTCAAGTCTGTACCCCGATTGGTGAAAAAGAAATGGTTGAGCTTTTCTTACAAGCCTAGGGGCCCACCTACTTCAGTCATTTGATCCCGGTCTTGGGTAAGCCTTTCAATGATGTGTTAAAAATGGGGGAGATGGTAGAAGAGGGAATCAAGTCAGGCAAAATCATGAGTTATTCGGCATTGAAAGATACTACGAAAAACATTCAGAACATCCTAGTAAGTTTGGGTGGAAGAAAGAGAAATAGAAAAGATGATCTGATGGGCCTTCCTGCTCAACACTTCCAGCCTCGACATCGTCCCCGTGGATATTCTTGTGCACCAGATGACCCTCGCCAATGCTACTTCTCTCCACAGAACTCCCAAAGTAATACATCACTTTCCCAGTACCCTGTCCACAATGCACCACCATATGCTCCACACCCATAAGGCCCGTGATAGCCCACACCACTTCCCCAAATGTCTTATCCGCCTCCACGAGCCTACCAAAACCCTCTTGGATGATATTTCCGTCCTAATCAAGCATTTAAGAATGAGACGTTGTAGAGAAATAAAACCTTCACTCCATTGGGAGAGTCATATGCCTGTCTGTTCCAGAGGCTAAGGAAATTGGACATGTTGAAGCCGATTCAGATAAAAATGTCAAACCCTCTTCCAAAGAAGTTTGATTTTTCTCAAAGGTGCGCATATTGCTCAGATGCCCCGGAGCATGACATAGAGAAGTGTTGGCATCTGAAGAAAGCAATTCAGAAGCTTATTGATGCAGGTGACATTGTCGTACAAAATCCAGATGCAGCAAACACTAACCAAGGGCCATCGCCTGTGCGTAATGAGACACATGTGGTGGGTATGATTTATTTTGAAAAGGGATATGAGAATTCTTCTGAGATCCTTGGAGGTCCATGCGCTACGAAGCTTTCAGCGCTATCAGAGGTTGATCCTAAGAACGAGCAGGCACAGGGAACCCAAAAGCAATTTGTTAAGAACAATGTGATGGAGATTTGTGAAGATCCTAGTATTGTTGATGCAGAAGTCAATGGCTAAGATGCTGAGTTTGGTGATTGGAAAGACGCTCTTTTCTTGTCTAGCCAGGGAGGAGTTTTGGTGGTTTATTTTGTTGTCATTTCTGTTGTCCGGGTTATTTCCAGGGTTGTAATCTGGATATTGTCTTGTAACTCAAACCTTTCTATCCTTTTATTTTGCCTAGTTGTTTAGTTGTAGCAGCTCGTTTAATGTTGTCTAGGTTTGTTCTAGGTTTGTAACCCCAGTTTAATTTGCTTGTTTTGTTGTTCAAATCCTTTCACCAGTTGTCTAATGCAATTTTCTTTTTTCTGTAACTGCTAGTCATTTTTGTTTAGTTCTCTTTTCTTTTATAGTTCTTTTCCTGTTGACTCTAGTAACATGACATGCATGCATAATTCTCAGCTTGGTTTTAAAAGTCAATTTAGTCATGAAGTAATGAAGCAATTTTGAAGATGTAGGGACATGCGAGGGGAAATAAGCAAAGGCATTTTGAGATCACTTCAAGCCCGAATTGTGTGAAACTGGAGCAGATAGAGCATAAAGAAACCCTATTAAAATGCATCATGCCGCATCGGGTCGAAGCTAAAGGCAAGTTTGCCCCAAATTTGCAGGGGCCGTTCGTGGTAATGAGAGTGAGAGTGTTGTCCAATGGTGCTTTGTATTTAACAGATGTAGAAGGCAAATGTGTAGAAATGGCTATCAATTCTGATGCGGTCAAAAGATATTATGTATGATTACTTTGGTTAAGTTGTGTTTGTTTGTACTTGGCATGTTTTGAAGATTGGAATGACGAAGGCATTTTGTTTTGCTATCTAAACACTTTATCCTCTGCTACCCTTTTTGAGCCTTATTTATTTCTTTTTCATACCCCTCTTTTGGAATCAGTAGTAAAGTTCAGAAATGCAAGTGCAAAATGTAAGTAAAGGACAAATAGAAAGAGAGAAAGAAAAGAATGAAGAGAGAAAGAAAAGAATGTAAAGAAAAAGAAAAAAAAAAGAAAAAGAGAGGAAAAAACAACAAAAAGAAAAACAAAAAGAAGAAAAGAAGAGAAAGAAAAAGAAAAGAAAAATCACAACAAACAAAGTAATTCCTATGTCATGAACTACATTCGACCTGATTCCTTTTAAGGATATGTAGGCAACATCACGGTTCGGTCTCATCAAAGTAAAAATTCAAACGTCCCCAAGCAAAGGAACTGGGGCAGAAGTTGTGATTGTTGTAAGAAATCTGATTCTGAAAGTTGTAATCTTAAACCCATTTGAATTGTTTTGAGCCTTTTGATACACTTTCTTTCTAATCCTATCCAAAAGCCCACATTACGATCCAAAAAAAGACCTTCCGATCAGTTTTCGAGAGATGCCAAGTCGAGCAAGTAAAGGTAATTCATATCAGGGACAATACTCCGGTCCAAACAAGGAAAACTGAAAAATGAGAGAGTCTTATTGGTGGAAATCCTCATAGGCACCGTAAGGCGATGAAAGTTGAGAGATATAAAAAACGAGAGAGTCTTATTGGTGAAAACCTTCATGGGCACCTTGAGACAACTGTAAGTTGAGAGAAAGAATAAAATTAGAGAGGCTTGATGGTGAAAACCCTTCAGGCACTACAAGTCGAATAAGGATTATGAATCAGATTGGATAATCAGAGCATTGAAGCCCAGTTTCACGGGTTAAGGGTACAACAAGAGTTGAACATCAGACTTGCTTGACAGAATAGGCCACAGATGCATGTCATGGTCATTAGAGTTGGTATCCACATCTGATAAGTTTCTACTTTGTAGTTTTCTTGGTAGGAATCATCTCTTTCCATTGTCCTTTACTCTGTTCCTTTTGTCTTGTTTACTTCCTCTTCCTGAGTCTGTTTGGTCAGAACAAGTGAGAAATGACTCCAAAATCTTCCACCAGCTTTCCAATTGCACCAAACGAGGTCTAGCCAACACATCAAAGTGTCATAAGTTAGGAAAGAACAACAAGCACACTTAGTTGGTAACAATCAACATGCTTTGGGATCCATATGAAATAAAAAGGTTTGGTACATATCAATTCATGAACAATGCAACAGATGGAGGGTGTTATGTGAATGGATCAAAGGTATTTTTGGTGAAACACAAAGGTTTAGTAAATGTCAGATCACGAGCAATGCAACAGATAGAGGGTATTGGGTCTGAACGGAGAAGAGGTACTTTCTGTGATAAGGATGATAGAGAAAATGGATAGTCAATAAACAAGCAAGGTCTTCAAAATGGAAATCAAGTTATCATGGGAAGTGAAGGAGTAATCTCCCTCAAAGCCAAGGCCACAAACCAACCACCGCATTTTAAACTAACAAGATTTTTCTTTGATTGAAACAGGGGCAGAAAATTTTGTTTGTTTTGGATAAACCCTCCATAAGGAAAATCAAGCACCAGACGGGTTTGACCGTAAATTCTAAGGACCCTCCTGGAAAATGGGACCTAATTTAAAATTCAAAACATTCATGAGTAGCAAAATCTAGCATAGATGTACCCCAAAGGAATATAAGTTGGCTTCAAAGTTTGCATGTTTAAGATAGGATTCAATTAGGAATTGTCAGGACCCTCCTGAATAATGGGACTTAGCTTTCAGACTTCCATTAGATAACAAGATTTAGCGTAAGCTCCGTTGTAGGGTAGTGTAACTCAGCCGTAAAAATTGTCACTCTTAGGATAATACTTGATTTTTGACTTTCAGGACCCTCCTGGATAATGGGATGTAGTTGTAAGACCTTCTTAGATAACAATACTTAGTGGAAGTCATACCTTTAGAAAACATAATTCAGCTTTTAAAACTGTCATTTAACTAGGAGTTTTCAGGACCCTCCTGGATAATGGGATCTAGCTTTCAAATTCTTAGTAATATTTGATAACATGATTCAGTTTAACACTCACAGATGTGCCCAGCTACCAAACTGGGGCAGAAAAGTTTCTTTGTTTTGTCTATTTTGTTGAAATCAGGCACCCACTTGGAGAGCACGGGAATACAGTTCAAGTTCAGCAATCAGACGCCCACCTGGAGAGCACGGGAATACAGTTCAAGTTCAGCAATCAGGGCCCACCTGGAGAGCATGGGAATACAGTTTAAGTTCAGCAATCGGGCGCCCACCTGGAGAGCACAGGAATACAGTTCAAGTTTAGAAATTAGGCTCCTACCTGGAGAGCACGGGAACACAGTTCAAGTTCAGCAATCAGGCGCCCACCTGGAGAGCACGGGAATACAGTTCAAGTTCAGCAATCAGGCGCCCACCTGGAGAGCACGGGAATACAGTTCAAGTTCAGCAATCAGGCGCCCACCTGGAGAGCACGGGAATACAGTTCAAGTTCAGCAATCAGGCGCCCACCTGGAGAGCATGGGAATACAGTTCAAGTTCAGCAATCAGGCGCCCGCCTAAAGAGCACGGGAATACAGTCAAAGTCTTGGCAATCAGGCGCCCACCTGGAAAGCAGGGGAATACAGATAAAATTTTGGCAATCAGGCAATCACCTGGAGAGAAAGGGAGAACAACACCAGTTTTAGGGAAGGGAAACAATTTAAGTGTCGATAATTAGGCGTCCACCTAGAGAAAAGGAAAACATCTCAGATTATAATTCGACTTCAGTAATCAGGCGTCCACCTGAAGAAAAGGGAAAGCATCTCAGATTACAATTCAAGTCAGCAACAAAAGAAGCTCGCGGCAAGAATGCGAGTCAACAGTCCGAGCTGATCAACAAAAGTTAGTCACAATAAAGAAAAAAAAGAGAAAGGCAAGAAGTTAATCCAAATGCAAAAGTTGATGAAAGATATGAGCTTCTCAAGACATGGTTGAGGTCACAAGCACTACATGTCCGGTCTTGATCTGAAAATCTGAAGAAGAACGAGCTAGCACTTGCAATTAGCAAGCGTCAAGGTTCAAATCCAAAGTCTGCATGAAGAACCATTCAAGGCTCAAGATCAAGCTTCAGAAGACTTATAGATAGGAATCTTGTAACTCATAGTTGACAGGCTTAGCCAGTCTTTTTCATCTTTTGATTTTTGATGTAATAGCAGGACTGCGGACCGGAACCCGGCAGAATGGCACCTCGACCGGCTCTCCACCTCGGCATACTCCATCATCTCACTCACCTCTGAACTACACGTGGCCTGATTCCTTTATAGCCAAGAATATATAGGCAACTCAGATACCAGGGCTCGATCACATTGCCTTTTTCTCAGTTTTAGTCTCTCCCAAATAAGGGTCAGGTCAAAAAACCTGTCTAGTCGTTCTTTGTCTGAAAACTCTTCGCGTTTCTAGTCAAAGAGGGACATCTGTAGACATGTGATTTTTGACCCTCCCCAATTTTTTTATATTTTAGCATGTAAATATTTAATTTAGGCATAATATCGCTATTTCAACTAATTCTTACTCTTTTACTTTATTTTATTACAAGAAAAATGAAAATTACAAAAAAATATTTTAGTTTATGTATTTTTCATAAATTAAAAAAAATACAAAAATAGTACCTTATTTTTATCTTTATATAATTTCGAAAACACAAAAATAGTTTCATGTTTAGTTTAATTAATTAGGATTAGCTTTGGCATTGTGTAGTATTTCTATCTTATTTTAAAAGGAGTCAATTAAGGTGTTAGACCAAAATTTTAAGAGTTTTAGAGCCCAATTCTTGGCCCAATATCCAATACCCATTAAGCCAATCCTAGGGACCCTTCTAAACTCTTCTTTGGAACAAAAAATAAATAAAAAAATCCTAAGGACTTAACACAAAAGACCTAGGGACTAATTGGCAAAATACACAAAATGTAAACCTAGACTCTAGACCTATAAGACCCTAAGGAGCTGCAATACACAGGGGGATACACAAAATAGATGCCCAAAAAATCTGAAGGAGCAAAATACACTATGAAAAAAGAGTCTGAAAAAAGCTGCGCAACTTTTCAACAAGGAAATGACCCCCACCCCCCGTCTCTATCTTCTCCAAACGACCACCATCAGTCATCTTCTTCAGCAGCATAAACCAACTACACATCCCCCACCCCATGTCTTCGTCCTCTTCAGACTGAAGTAATGCCATTGAAGACCAGAAAATAGACCCCCCTTCATCTTCTCCACCCTTCAAATCCCTCACCCTTAAAAGCAAAACCAGCAGCAGCTATGAGAAACACCAAAGACGAAGAACGCTCCTCCCCGCCAGACCACTACTCCTAGACCATTCCTAAGAAGCAACACCCGCAGAAAATCTGCCAAAAACGGACAGTGAATAGAGGGAATAACATAGAATAGAGACGGGATTTTAAGAGAAAAATTTGACGGAAATTGGGGTTATATTCTTGTGTTAGCGAGGAATCGTGTTTCGGAATGGACTGTGTAAAGATAAATCTCTACCTCTTCTTTTCAAATTTCAATTTTGGTTGCAATTTGGAGGTTGTTCACGGTGTTCAGGCTCAGGCTTTGAGGTGTCGATCGAGGTTTTCCGGACTTGTGCAATTTCAATCGAGGTCTTCCGGTCCGGGTTTCAATTCATATACCGCTATTGCTCGAGGTTCCAACCACAATTTCTGCTCATTTTTTGTGTCTTTGGTTTGGCTGTGCAGATGTGAATTCTGTTCGAAAGAAGAACAAGATTGCACTTCAGTCTTTCGCTTTCAGTCTCGATGTGTAATTTGAGTAGTTAAACTTACGTGATCTAATTTGAAAGGAATTCTCCATTGAGTAGAGATCATGTGTATAAGTTTATGTTTTAAAGGATTTAGAATTTCAAATCACCTAATCATCTTTTAGGATTGAACTAATTAATAAGAATTAATTGTAAATTCCATATTCAACCAGCAATTCGTGAGTTCTGATAAGACACTGCTTGCTTTTTCTTTTGTAAAATCCATTATCAAGGATGAGATTTTGACGTAAATAGATCAACATACCCAAAACGTTAATCAGAGTCAGTTAAGCATAGAGGTTTGAATGAACATTAATTAAAATTTGACATGTTCTCTTTGTTTATGTGCTTATGTTAAATTTACAAATCTATATGGTTAGGTATATGACATTCTTATTTTTAGGGTTCTTAAGTCTCCATTGTGTGTTGCTTGGTTCAGAAGGTTTAATTAGCTATGAAAATGACATGTTTGGTATGAATATCATTTCTTATTCCTGCAATGTTCCTCATGACTGTTTGATCAATAAGAAATACTTTCTTTAATAACAGATGTATTTATTTGAACACATTATGAACATTTGTAGTTTGTTTTTGTTGAGTAAAGCCCCTTTGGAATAATTTGAGGCATGCCATGCCAAATAAATTCCCAAAACACATGGCCCTCACTTAATTAATTTTTAATCCTTAGAAATCGAGGCGTGCCATTTAGCAAATTTTCCGTAGCCCTTGCAAAGTTGCAAATGTGTAGTTGCTTAGGCGCATCATTTTGATAATTTACCTTCCTAAACTCAGGTGCGCATTTATGTGACCCAAATCCAAATCTCAACAATGTTATATAAAATGTGTTGCGGACCGCGGGTGTTCTTATGTGGCGTGGTTCAAGACATATTTTTAATGATGTTGCAATCTTTCTTAAAAATGATTAAAAGCGGTTTTAAGTTAAAATGCATGAAGGTTAAAACATGTAATAAAATCAGATAATCAGGCCAATTATAACAGTTGAGCGACCGTGCTAGAACCACGGAACTCGGGAATGCCTAACACCTTCTCCTAGGTTAACATAATTCCTTACCCGGATTTTTGTGCGCGAACTGTAAAACAGAGTCAATCTTTTCCTCGATTTGGGATTTGAACCGGTGACTTGGGACACCATAAATTATCCCAAGTGGCGACTCTGAATCTTTAAATGAAATAATCCTGTTTCGATTGTCCTTTAGTTGGAAAAACTCCCTTATATACCCTTCTCGGGGGTGTAGGAAAAAAGGAGGTGTGACAGGTATACAAATAAGTTGTACGGAAAAGTAGGCATGCTTGCAGTTCAAGTAAAAGCTCAGTAGTAAGTAAATACAACATAACCAGTACATAGTATAAAGCTCAGGAAATCACTAAGTAACAATGCACAAATAGTATGATCAATGTTCTATATACTTCCACTCACAAGCGCTCAACCACTCGGTACTGTATATGGCCACTCGGCCCAGGGAAGATCCATCCTGGAATATATACACATCACTGACCGTAGTCATCCAGTACCCAGGAAGGCCATCCGGCCCCATGGAGAAGATCCATCTCCAAGTATCAATACTTCGGAAAAGATCCATGTTCAAGGAAAATCCATCTTTCAATATCATCAACTGCGCTCACTAGGGGTGTAAAGACTCCGGAAGGGATTCTCTTAGCCCAAGCGCTATATCAAGCCAACGAAGGCATGATAAATATCTCGCTGAGGCTTGCAGCCCGATCCCATACTGTCACTCAATATCAGGCTCTCAGTCTCACTCAGTTATTACTCTCAAATCTCACACACACGGGCTAAAAAATGTCATGATACTAGCTCGAACAATGATATGATATGTCAAATAGCAATAATCGAGATTGAGGCATGATATAATACGCATGAACAGGACTGAGTACAGAATATAAATGTATCTAATGATACGACAACAAGAAACGACCTCTCGGGTCTCAACAGTATTGGCGTGAAGCCTTAATATGATTATTAGCATGATTTGCAGCTCATTAACTAACTCACATAATTTCAACACAAATATCAGCATGAAAGATTCACTAAGCGGTGCCGTGGAATGACCCAGGCCGTAATTCTCACGGTGCACGCCCACACGCCCGTCACTTGGTATTTGCGTCACCTCAATAGTAATCATAGAACACATAGTTTGGGGTTTCGAACCCTCAGAGCCAAGTTTGGAAGTGTTACTTACCTCAAGCCAAGCCAAAATCTAGACCGCGACGCCTTTGCCTCTCGGTTCGGCCTCTAAATACCCTGAATCTAACCATAATCAGTATATAACCATCAATCTACACTAAAGGAATGAAACCCATACGAAAATTATCAATTTAACTCAAAAATCCTGAAATTGGCCAAACCCAACCCCCGGACCCAATCTCGGATTCCGATAAAATTAACAAAACTAGAATCCTTACACTCTCACGAGTTCATACATACCAAATACACCAAAATCCGACCACAAACGACCCCTCAAATCCCTAAATCAAAGTCTCCAATTCCAAGCCTTAATCTCCCAACTTTCTTCCCTAATTTTTCCACTAATACCATGATGAAACAATGGGAAAATGGCCACAAACACAAATAATAAGGCTTAAGAAGCTTACCCAACTGAAACCCTTCGATTCCCTTGAAAAATCACTGCCCTAGCTCTCTTCCCATCTTTAGAAATGGCAAAACTTAGCAAAATTCACGAAGGGGGCCTTTTTATACCTTCTGCCCAGTGATACCGCATCTGCGGGACCGCTTCTACGCCAATCCAACCGCTTCAACGGTTTTTCATTTAAATTCCCTGACCTCGTCTGCAACAAAATATCCTCACCTGCAGTCACGCAGGTGCGTCCCTTTCTCCGCATTTGCGACTTCTGCCTTCTTCACCTATGGCCGCATCTACGACTGATTCTCGCTTCTGCGATCATCACACTAGCGGTACCCTAACCGCAGGTGTGGTTATGACAGAACCTCAACAGCTTCAGCTGCAAACTCCAACTCCTAAACTTCCCGATAACTATACGAAATCATCCCGAGGCCCCCGGGACCTCAACCAAAAGTATGAAAAAGTCATATACCGCTATTCAAACTTATACCAATCTTCGGAACACTCAAAACAACGTTGAAACACCAAATCACACTCGGATTCAAGCCTAAGGATTCCAAAACTTCCGAATTCCGCAAACGATCAAAAAGTCTATCAAACCTCCTCTGAATGACCTGAAATTTTGCACACACGTCAAAAATGACACAACGGACCTACTCCAATTTTCAGAATTTCATTCCGACCTCGATATCAAAATTTCCACTACCAACCGGAAAGCGCCTAAATTCCAATTTCGCCAATTCAAGCCTAAACCTACCACGGACCTCCAAATTACATTCCGAACACATTTCTAAGTCCCAAATAACCTCACGAAGCTATCTGAATCATAAAAATGGAACTCCGAGATCGATTACTCACAAGTCAACTTTCGATTGACTTTTCCAACTAAAAGGCCAACTTAAGAGACTAAGTGTCTCATTCCTCTATAAAACCACACCGAACCCGAACCGAACAATCCGATACAACATAATACAACTAAAAAACACTTATAGAAGAATAAATGAGGGAAACAGAGCGGTAACTCATGAAATGACCGGCCGGGTCATTACATCCTCCCCCTCTTAAACAAACGTTCATCCTCGAACGAGTCAAGAAACTTACATGAAAATAGATGAGGATATCTGCTCCGCATATCTCGCTCGGTCTCCCAGGTAGCCTCCTCCACGGGTCGACCTCTCCACTACACTTTCACTGAAGCTATATCCTTTCATCTCAACTTTCGAACCTGACGCTCCAAAATAGCCATTGGCTCCACATCATAAGTCAAATCGCCGTCCAACTGAACCGTGCTGAAATCCAAAACATGAGACGTATCACCAATATACTTCCGGAGCATAGAAACATGAAATACCGGATGCACACTCGACAAGTTGGGTGGCAAAGCAAGCTCATAACCACCTCCCCAATCCTCTGGAGCACCTCAAAAGGACCAATGAATCGAGGATTCAATTTACCCTTCTTCCCAAATCTCATAACACCCTTCATGGGCGAAACATTCAGTAGAACCTTCTCCCTAACCATGTAGGACACATCACGAACCTTCCTGTCAGCATAACTCTTTTCCCTCGACTGCGCTGTACGAAACTGATCCTGAATCACCTTCACCTTGTCCAAAGCATCCTGCACCAAGTCTGTACCCAAAAGCCTAGCCTCGTCGGGCTCAAACCGGCCAACTGGAGATCTACACCATCTCCCATATAAAGCCTCATATGGAGCCATCTGAATGCTCAACTAATAATTGTTGTTGTAGGAAAACTCCACGAGTGGTACAAACTGATCCCATGAACCCCCAAAATTAATGACACAAGCGCGCAACATGTCCTCCAATATCTAAATAGTGTGCTTACACTGCCCTTCCATCTAAGGGTGAAAAGTTGTGCTCAACTCAACCCGAGTACCCAACTCTCTCTGTACGGCTCTCCAAAACTGCGAAGTAAACTGAGTAACCCTATCTAAAATGATAGAAACTGGGACACCATGCAAGCGAACAATCTCTCGATTATAAATCTCTGCTAACTGCTCTGAAGAATAGGTAGTACTCACAGGAATAAAGTGCGCGGACTTGGTCAGCTGATCCACAATCACCCAAATAGCATCGAACTTCTTCAAAGTTCATGGGAGTCTAACTACAAAGTCCATGGTGATCCACTCCCACTTCCACTCTGGAATATCTATCTGTTGAAGCAAGCCACCCGGCCTCTGATGCTCATATTTTACCTGCTAACAATTGAGACACCGAGCTACAAATCCCACAATATCCTTCTTCATTCTCCTCAACCAATAATGTTGTCTCAAATCCAGGTACATCTTCGCGGCACCCGAATGGAAGGAATACCGCGAGCTATGGGCTTCCTCTAGAATCAACTCCTAAAGTCCATCTACATTGGGCACACATACCCCGCCATGTATCCTCAAAACCCCATCATCACCAATAGTCACATCTTTGGCATCACCGTGCTGAACTTTGTCCTTAAGGACAAGCAAATAAGGATCATCATACTGGTGCTCTCGGATGCGATCAAATAAGGAAGACCGAGAAATCACACAAGCTAAGACCCGACTAAGCTCCAAAATATCTAACCTCACAAACTAATTGGCCAAAGCCTGAACATCTACTGCAAGAGGTGTCTCCCCAACTAAAATATACGCCAAACTCCCCATACTCACCGCCTTCCTACTCAAGGCATCGACCGCCACATTGGCCTTTCTCGGATGGCACAAGATAGTGATATCATAATCCTTTAGCATCTCCAACCATCTATGCTACCTCAAATTGAGATCCTTCTGCTTGAACAAGTGCTAGAGGCTACGATAATCAGTAAACACCTCACAAGACACACCATACAAATAATGCCTCCAAATCTTCAACATGTGAACAATGGCAGCCAACTCTAGATCATGAACAGGGTAGTTCTTCTCATGGGGCTTCAACTGACGAGAAGCATAAGCAATCACTCTCCCCTCCTGCATCAACACACACCTGATACCAACTTTCGAAGCATCGCAATACATTGAATAAGAACCTAAAGTTGATGGCAACACTAACACTGGATTTGTGGTTAAAGCAATCTTGAGCTTTTGAAAGCTTGCCTCTTACTCATCCGACCACATGAAAGGAGCACCCTTCTGAGTCAATTTGGTCAAGGGTGATGCTATAGATGAAAATACCTGAACGAACTGGCGATAATAACCCGCCAAACCAAGAAAGTTGTGAATCTCTATGGCTAAGGACGGTTTGGGCCAACTCTGAACTGCCTCTATCTTTTTTGGATCAACCTGGATACCCTCACTGGACACCATGTGCCCCAATAAAGCCACTGAACTTAGCCAAAACTCACATTTGGAGAACTTTACATAAAGTTTCTCCTCCCCCAATCTCTGCAACACAACTCTCAAATGCTCCACATGCTCCTCCTGACTACACGAATACACCAGAATATCATCAATGAACACAATGACAAATGAGTCGAGATAAGGCCGAAACACACTATTTATCAAATGCACGAACGCTAGTCAGCCCAAAAGACATCACAAGGAACTCATAATGACCATATCGGGTCCTGAAGGCTATCTTAAGAATGTCCGAGTCCCTGATCTTCAACTGGTGATACGCTAAACGAAGATCAATCTTAGAGAACACCCTCTCTCCCTGAAGTTGGTAGAACAAATCATCGATACGAGGAAAAGGATAATTGTTCTTGATTGTGACCTTTTTCAACTGCCTGTAATTAATGCATATCCTCATAGTGCCATCCTTCTTCTTCACAAATAGAATAGGCGCCCCCTATGGCGACACACTAGGACAAATAAATCCTTTATCAAGGAGTTCCTGAAGCTTCTCCTTCAACTCTTTCAACTCCGTTGGTGCCATACAATACGTGAAATGGAAATGGGCTGAGTGCCTGACACCAGATCAATACCAAAATCAATATTCCTGCCCGGTGGCATGCCCGACAGGTCTGCAGGAAACACATCCGGAAAGTCTCTCACTACCTGGACTTAGTCAATGGTAGGAGTCTCTACACTAACATCCTCACAAAGGCTAGATAAGAAAGACAACCCTTCCCAACCATCCGTTGGACCTTCAAAAATGAAATCACTCTACTGGGTACATAATCCGTCGAACCTCGCCACTCAATCTGTGGCAACCCCGGCATAGACAATGTCACTGTCTTAATATAACAGTCCAGAATAACACGACACGGTGATTGTCACACCTCCTTTTTAACCTACACCCCCTAAGGGTATAAGAGAGTTTTTCCAATTTAAGTGACAATCGAAACAGGATTTATTATTAAAAGATTCAGAGTCGCCACTTGAGATATTTATGGTGTCCTAGTCACCGGTTCCAATCCCGAATCGAGGAAAAGATTGACTCTGTTTAACAGTCTGCGAACATAGAAATCCGGGTAAGGAATTCTGTTAACCCGGGAGAAGGTGTTAGGCATTCCCGAGTTTCGTGATTCTAGCACGGTCGCTCAACTGTTATATTCAACTTAATTATCTGATTTTAATACATGCTAGCTTATGTGCCTTTTATTTACAAACTGCTTTTATCATTATTTTAAAATAATTGCAATGTCGCAAAAATGCGTCTCGAACCACGTCGCAATCAATGCACCCGTGGTTGTTAACACATTTTTGACGCCGTTGAGATTTGTATTTGGGTCGCATCGATGCGTACCCGAGTTTAAGAAGGTAATTTTATTAAAATCATGCTTAAAGAGTCTAACGTAATATTATTTTGAGGAAGGCCGTGAAATTCGCTAAATGGCCCATCCCGAAGTCTAAAGTTAATACAATATCTATTGAGGGCCCCGCAATTTGTGGTTTTATTCGGCGAGGCTCGTCTCATCAATTTAAAGACATCCTGAAGTGAACTATATTTACATTTTTGTTTGTCTCTAAAAATAAAGAAAAGATACTTCCTAATTAGCACGTCCATGTGTCCTTACTAAGATGCCCAGCTAATGGTTTAATGGAGACAACTTAGCCTCATTGAGGCTTGCAGCGTCTGGGCCTTTGGCACCTCATCATTCAAATCTGCCTGTGTTAGAAGGCATTGCCCAGACATGGGCCGCATTCAGACGAGAAGCATGGCCCAAGTAGCTCAATTAACGTGAGGCCCAACTCGGCTTACCACACGATTATTGAAATCTACTGAAATGAATTAAGCCAACACAGTTCACAATTCAATTGATGCTCAAATCACTAAATCCCACTACAACTTAGCAAATAGGCTAGCATGTACAAAGATTATTTAAAAAAAAAAACCTGTTTAACTCCTAATCTCTAATTAATACTTATTATCATGATCGAATTTGAACATACTTTGAATCTAATTTCAGCTATCAGTTTGGTTTGGACTTAAGGTCACTTTAACAACATATTTCAATCTGGTTTTTACGAACGCAGTCAGTCACTAACGTGAATGCACATCACAACTCAAATTAAATTTCCAATTCAAACTAATCATCAGTTCAAGCTACTTCTGATTTTCAAGATCTAAACAAAGAAATGCTAACATAAATCAAATGTTAACTACAGCTGATAACTATAAATTAACAGTCCATTACAAATATAAATTCAGTAAATACAAATCACTCTTAGCAAAACAGCACTCCAAATTACCACAGTTGATTACAAAAGCAAATGTTGAAATAACTGAAGATGCAACTGAAATTAAGCCTCCATTTCATTTCATTTCAATTGGAGGTTAACACGCATCTAGTTCAGGGCATGTACCTGGAATCATAACAAACAGTGAAGCAAAATGGGGGTCAGCTGAAACAAAAACACTCGAGCAGCAGCTCAGAAATCAATTTGAATCCCCAGCAGTAATCAATGGAGTGTAAAAAAAACAGTCCAACACAGATTCAAAACCCAGAAGTGCTTTAAAATTACGCAGAACTATCATATCTCTTCGAAGCCAACTCAAATGAAACCAAAACCATTTAAAATTCAACCAGAACTCCAGAATCCAAAGCACTCAAACTCAAACTATAAGATGCATTGTATTTACTAACAAAACTCGAAATCAGCCTAATACTCCATGGGACGGTATTGGTTTTTTTTGTTTTTTTTTTATTTTTGTCTATTTTTGTATTTTTGTATATTTGAATTCAAATGCTAATCTGAAATTTTGAGAAAGGGTGAGAGCTGTAGGTGGGAATTCGATGGCTAAAAAAAACCTTCCTTTATGAAGTAAAGGGCATGCCCTTTTATAAGCACCCATGAGGGCAGCCCTCAGATTTACAGTTTTCAATGTCAGTCCCTTACCTATTTAATCAATTAGTCCCTTATTTTCTAACTTGTTACCCAAGTAATCCCACTAAAATTATTAAAATCTACACTAAAGTACCACTCTAGAAGGCCCTAGAAGATTCTAGTTGCAACTACCATGTGCTGCCCAATCCTAAATGTCTAAACTACCCCTGAACTTAAACTAAAACTACAACTATAACCAAGACAGTTTCTTAAGCTCTGAATATACCCCAATTTAACTCTTGTTGAATCTATCGTTTGAACTCAGAATTAATGACCAAACTAACTACCAAACGACGACTAATTAAACTGAAACTAAATTAACTAGTAATTAACCTAAACTAAAGGAACACCAGAAATTAATTCAAACCAAACTTAGTAAAACTAATTAACAGATTATCAGCGGCTCAACTAAAAATCAAACTAAGATCAGGAATTGGAACATATTAAAATCAAACAAACAACTAGACTTAATCAAAACAAATCAGGACAAAAGATTAGAACAATATTGACAAAAATTAAAACGCAAATTAACCTAGACATTAACCATGGAATTAACACATGCAGAAAATCAGAAAAGGAAAAAGAATTGAAATAAAAGAAAATGCCAACAAGAACCCACTGACAACAAAGAGCTCCGGCCAGTGGTTGTTTCTCCAAATCCCCGAAATTTCTGACCCGTAATATCCCTAACCATGTGTTTTCATAAGAAAACACCTGATTAGGGTTGTTAGGGTCCGAAATCATGGAGACTTTACATTAGGGTTTTTGGTCGGAAACCTTCGATTTGATATTCGAGTTGTTCCAGGTAGATTCGAGAGATAGGGCTATGAGGGTTGGGTAGAGGAGGCCCAGGCGGTCACATGGTGTTAATTTGTGGTGATTGGGTCACTTTGGGTTTTGGCCGGAGAATCTTTGATCGAGGATTCGACGAGCTAGGGCGGGATTTGAAGGAAACGGTTGGTGGATTCATGATGAGGGAGAAGAGGAGGTCTCGTGGTGTTATTTTGGAGTGGTTTAGGAGTAGTGGCATTCACCGGAAAACCTTCAATCGAAGATTCGAAGGGTTCAAGTAAGATTCGAAGGAAAAGGCCGGTGGATTTGGACAGAGGAGGAGAAGGGGAGGTTGGGGTGTGAATTTGGTGGTGATTGGCGTCGGCGCCGCCATTGCCGGCGACGGAGAAATCAGGGCGGCGCAATTAGGGTTCGTGAGAGAGAGAGAGAAGGCTTGAGGAAGATGATGGGGTTTGAGAGAGAGGGGGGGTCTTTAAGACAGTTATATATTAAATGGGGTGTGCTTCTGGACCGTCTGATCAATCAACCTCGACGGTCCAGATTAACTGGGAACGAAACGACGTCGTTTGACCAAAGAGAAAGGGCGGACAGGGTAGGGGATTGGGCTTGGGTCAGTTTGGGTGAGATTCGAGGATTGGGCTAGGCTAAGATCATAAAATTGGCCCAATTTCGGGTATATAACAAAGCACCCCTTTTTTAGTTATTTCCTTTGTTTGTTTTCTTTTCTTCCATTTTATAATTTTGTATTGTTTTTTTCTGAATTTTATAAAGGTGCTAAAATAAAAATAAAAACTAAACTACAACTAATTAATGCCTAAAATTGTTTTAAAAATTATTTCGTAACGATTTCACAATTAAAGCAATAAAAATGCAAAAGTGAACTATTTTTGTTATTTTCTTCTTATTTTATTCCCAAAACAGTTTAACCCCTAATTAATACTAAAGTATGAAATTAAATCCTAAATGCAAATGCATATTTTTGTATATTTATATGAATTATCAGGCACATGTAAAAATGTAAACAATTAACAGAAAATAACACCAAAATTCACAAAAATTGTAAAAATAAGGAAAAGTCATTTTTATTTGAATTTTGTGGGAATAATTCATATATAGGGCAAAAATCACGTGCTCACAGCTGCCCTTCTTTGCTCAGAAACATGAAAAGTTTTCGGGGAAAAAGATAAGTGAGCAAATATGAGCGATTTTTGCCCGTTTGAATATTCCGTGTGAAGCATTTTTTGAAAAAGTTGACCGCACCCTGCTTCAGCGGTTGCCTACATATCCTGGGCTAAACAAGAATCAGGTCAGTGTAGTTCAGGAGTGTCTGGTAGCTGGGACTACCAGGAGCTATGATTTCATTGCGATTGTTGCTGCTACTGCTTGCTGACCTTCCTTATTACACCATGGCAAAATAAAAGAAGCTAAACTGAACTATGACCTATGAATTACAAAATCCTATCTAAATTCTTCAAACTTGTTGTTGTACTTACTCGTTGTCTTGTTGTCTTGTGTTTTCTTGGAAAAATCCCTTGTTGCCATTGCAAACTACAAACTGAGGTGTTGTTCCTTTCTTCAGATTGCTGAACTTGAATGTATTCCCTTGTCGTACGGGTGGGCTCCCGATTACTGAAACTTGAACTGTATGTCTCTGTTTTCCAGGCGGACTCCTGACTTCTGAATCTTGAAATTGAATGTATTCCTTTGTTATCCAGGCGGGCTCCTGACTGCTGAACTTGAACTTGAATGCATTCCTCTGTTATCCAGGCGGGCGCCTGACTGCTGAACTTGAACTTGAAAGTATTCCTCTGTTCTCCAGGCAGGCTCCTGACTTCACCAAAGACAAAACAAAGAATTTGAAATCTAAAACTTAAATTGCACTCCCTTGTTCTCCATGCGGGCTCCTGACTGCTGCGCTTGAAAGTATTCCCTGCTCTCCAGGCGGGCTCCTGACTTTAAACAGACAAAACAAAGAAAATTTTCTGCCCCAGTTTGGTGGCTGGGCAGATGTGATTGTAAAACTAAACCATATTACCAAGTATTACTAAGGATTTGAAAGCTAGGTCCCATTATTCAGGGGGTCCTGACAACTCTTGACTAAACGACGATTTAAAATCTAAGTTATATCTTCTACAGGTGTGACTTCTTCTAAATCATGCTATCTAAGAGGATCTTTAAACTACTCCCCATTATCTAGGAGGGTCCTGAAAATCAAAGGTCAAATTTTATCTTAAGGGTGACACCTTCATGTCTGAATTATACTACCCTACAACAGAGTTTAAGCTAAATGTTGTTATCTAATTGAAATCTTAAAGCTAAGTCCCATTATTCAGGAGGGTCTTGGAAACTCCTAATTGAATCCTTTCTTGAACATGCCGACTTCTAAGCTAACTTATATTTTTGGGATATATTTATGCTAGATTATGCTATTTCTGAACTTTAAACTAGGTCTCATTTTCCAGAAGGGTCCTGAAAATTAAAAAGCAAACCTTTTTGGTGACTGCCTTTCTCCACAAAGAGTTCCTCTGAAACAAACGAACTTTTCTGCCCCTGTTTTAATCAAAGAAAATTTGTCAATTCAAAAATGGTGGTTAGTTGGTGGCATTCTTGTTGGAGATCTTTCTGCTGCATTGTTTTGTTCCGACTGGCTTCCCGAACTGGCCTTGAATCGCTTGCCTTTCTTCTTGACTTTCAAACCCCTGACTCTGACAAACCGAGTGTTCTATACCCATGTTATTGTTTCACACCTCTAACCCCTTTTCTGAACTTTTGCACTTCCCACGACATTTCCCAATCATTCCACCGATGACACTTTTGGTGATTCCCTGTATTCCATTCATCACATTGTTTTTGACATGCTCTGACCACATCGCGCTTTACACTTTTCGGAATCTGGTAGTGAGTTTTGAAATCCCTTTCCACTTGCTTTGAAAAAACTGACATTGAAACATTTTAGACAGATAAAACCCCCAAAGAGAATGAAATGCAATGAGGTTACGAGTTAAGGATAAGAAGAATCCAAAACTGGATGACTGCTAAAAAGAAAAGGGGAAAGAAACTTATCTGACCAGAACAACCGGTACCAATCGTCATGACATGCATTTCGGACTAATCGGCCCAATCTGTCCAACTAACCAACTCTTGGTCACCACACTTTATTGCCCCAGAATTTCCATCACTTGATTACTTTATCCAAACCTTAGCCATGTTCATCCTATGGTGCCTCGAAACAATTTTCCATCAACAGACCTTTCTTCATTAATCATTTTTCAACTCACTTTCATCTCAAGGTGCCCGCGAGGGTTTTCACCAATAAGACTCTCTCATTTTATTCTTTCTCTCAACTCCCGTCGCCTTATGGTGCCTGTGCAGGTTTTCACCAATAAGACTCTCTCATTTTTATCTTTTTGCTTTTCTTGCTTGAACTAGAGTGTTGCCTCAGACATGAATTACCTTTACCTGCTTGACTTGGCATTTCTCAGAGACTGATTATAAGGTCTTTCTTTGGACCGTAATGTGAGCTTTGGACGGGGCTAGAAAGAAAGGGTATGAAAGGCACAAAATAATTTCAAAATGGGTTAAAATTATAACTTTCGAAATCAGATTTCTTACAACAACCACGACTTCTGCCCCAGTTTCTTGCTTGGGGACTTTTGAATTTTATTTTGGTATGACTGAACCTCAGAGAGGCTGCCTACGTACCCTTTCGGGATCAAGTCAAACGTAGTTCACGTCATGGAGACTACGTTGTTGTTTTTTTTCCTTTTCTGCTCTTCTTTTCTTCATTTTCTTTTTTTTTCTTTTTCTTCTTTTCACTTTCAATTTTCTTCTTCTTTTCTTTTCCTTCTTTTATTCCTTTCTTTTCACTTTTCTTTCTTTTTCTTTTTTTTTTCTTTTCATTTTCTTTTCTTCCGCACTCGCATTTCTTAATGGTGACATTGATTCCGAAAGAAGGATATGAAAGAAAATAAGTAAGGCTCAAAGGGGATGACAAGGGGTAAAAGTGTTTAGATAGCAGAACAAAACATCTTCGTCATTTCAATCTTTAAAATAAGCCAACTACAAATAAGTACAATCAAAATAAAGAAATCATACATAGTATCTCTTGACCGCATCGGAATTGATGGCCATTTCTACACATTTTCCTTCCACATCTGTCAAATATAATGCACCATTAGACAACACTCTGGTTATGACAAACGGTCCCTGCCAATTTGGAGCAAACTTTCCTTTTGCTTCTGCCCAATGAGGCAAAATACGTCTCAACACTAACTGTCCGACTTCAAACTTCCTCGGACGCACTTTCTTGTTGTACGCTCTTGCCATTCTTTGTTGGTATAGTTGACCATGACACACTGATGCCAATCTCTTCTCGTCAATCAAACTCAACTGCTCAAGGCGCTTTTCACCCATTCATCATCATCGATCTCAGCCTCTACTATGATTAGGAGAGACAGGATTTCCACTTCTGCGGGTATCACTCCTTCCGTTCCATACACCAAAGAGTAAGGAGTTGCCCCCACCGAGGTACGAACAGTGGTGCGGTATCCCAATAATGCAAAAGGCAGCTTTTCATGCCACTATCTAGATCCTTCCACCATTTTCCGGAGTATTTTCTTTATATTCTTATTGGCTGCCTCAACCGCACCATTTGCCTTAGGGCGGTATGGAGTAGAATGACGATGAGTAATCTTGAACTGCTCACATGTCTCCTTCATCAAATGACTATTAAGATTAGCCCCATTGTCTGTGATAATCACCTTCGGTATCCCAAACCGAAAAATAATGTTCGAATGCACAAAATCCACCACAGCTTTCTTGATCACAGACTTGAACGTCTTGGCTCCCACCCATTTGGTAAAATAATATATAGCTACCAGAATAAACCTGTGCCCATTTGACGCTACTGGATCAATTGGCCCAATAACATCCATGCCCCAGGCAACAAAAGGCCATGGTGTGGACATCGTATGTAGTTCAGATGGCGGAGAATGAATCAAGTCTCCATGCACTTGGCACTAATGACACTTACGTACGAAACTGATACAATCTCGTTCCATAGTAAGCCAATAGTAACCTGCCTGTATGATCTTCTTTGCCAAAACATATTCGCTTATATGCGGTCCACAAACTCCCGAATGTACCTCAGTCATGATAGATGTGGCCTACCTCACATCCATGCACCTCAACAACCCGAGGTCTGGAGTTCTTTTGTACAACACTCCTCCACTAAGGAAAAACCCGCTTGCCAACCGTCGAATTGTTCATTTCTGATCACTTGTGGCCTGTATCGGATACACACCCATCTTGATATATTACTTGATGTTATGAAACCACGGCTCACCGTCAAGTTCCTCTTCTACTACATTACAATAAGCGTGCTGATCGCGGACCTGAATCTGCAAAGGGTCCACGTAAGCCTTATTCGGATGGTGTAACATCGATGCCAGAGTAGCCAACGTATCGGCCACTTCATTATGAATCCTTGGAATGTGCTGGAACTCTATTGACTGAAACCACTGACAAAGCTCATGCAAACATTGTTGGTACGGTATAAGCTTTAAGTTCCGTGCTTCCCATTTTCCTTGAATTTGGTGTACCAGTAGGTCCGAGTCACCCATGACCAAGACTTCCTGGACACCCATATCTACAGCTAATCTCAACCCCAAGATACATGCCTCATATTCTGCCGTGTTTTTCGTACAATAAAAACAAAGTTGAGCTGTAACAGGGTAATGTTGCCCTGTTTCAGAAATAAGCACTGCTCCTATTCCCACGCCTTTCATGTTTGCAACCCCATCAAAGAAAAGTTTCCATCCTGGCTTCTCACCTTGTTCCAACTCTTCAACATGCATCACCTCTTCATCAGGGAAATAAGTCTTCAAAGGTTCATAATTTTCATAGATTCTCGGCCAGATGGTCCGCCAAAGCTTGTTCTTTTATCGTCGTCCGAGTCACGTAGACAATGTCAAACTCTGTGAGCAGGATATGCTACTTTGCGAGCCTCCCTGTGGGCATAGGCTTCTGAAATATATACTTTAACGGGTCCAAACGAGATATGAGGTAAGTAGTATAAGATGACAAATAGTGTTTCAGCTTCTATGCCACCCAAGTTAGGACGCAACATGTCCTTTCAAGATGAGTATACTTAACCTCGTAGGGTGTGAACTTCTTGCTGAGGTAAGAGATGGCCTGCTCCTTCCTTCCGGTGATATCATGTTGACTCAATACATAGCCGAACGAATTGTCCAGTACCGTTAAATATAGAATCAAAGGTCGTCCTGGTTCTGGCGGAACCAACATGGGTGGATTTGACAAATACCCCTTTATCTTATCAAACGCCTCCTGACATTCGTTTGTCCACTTGACCGCAGCGTCTTTCTTTAACAGCTTAAAGATAGGCTCACAAGTTGTCGTGAGCTGGGCGATGAATCTGCTGATATAATTCAATCTCTCCAACAAACTCATCACCTCGGTCTTATTCCTCGGAGGTGGCAATTCATGGATGGACTTGATTTTTGATGGATCCAGTTCAATACCCCAGCGGCTGACTACGAACCCCAACAACTTTCCAGACGGCACCCCGAACGCGCACTTTGTAGGATTAAGCTTGAGATTGTACCTGCGAAGCCTTTGGAAGAACTTTCTCAGATCCCTGACATGGTCAGATTGCTGTCTAGACTTTACAATCACATCGTCCACATACACCTCGATTTCCTTGTGTATCATATCATGGAATATTGTTGTCATTGCTCTCATATAAGTTGCCCCAGTATTTCTCAAACCAAACAGCATGACCCGATAACAGTATGTTCCCCATGGCGTGATGAATGCCGTCTTTTATGCATCTTCCTTGTCCATTAAAATCTGATGATAACCCGTGTAACAATCCACAAAAGAACCAATTTCATGTTTGGCACAATTATCAATCAATATGTGGATGTTCGGCAGCGGAAAATTGTCTTTTGGACTTGCCTTGTTAAGATCCCGATAATCGACACACACCCTGGTCTTGCCATCTTTCTTCGGCACAGGCACAACATTAGCTAACCAGGTGGGATACCGTGTAACCCGAATGACCTTCGCATTGAACTGCTTGGTGATCTCTTCTTTGATCTTTACACTTATGTCCATTTTGAACTTTCTCAGCTTCTGCTTGACAGGAGGGAATACCGGGTCAGTAGGTAATTTGTGAACCACTAAATTGGTACTTAGACCAGGCATATCATCATACGACCATGCAAAAACATCCTTGTACTCGAACAATGCTTTGATTATCCCCTCCTTGAGCTGTGGCTCCAGATGAACACTTATTTTAGTTTTACGAACATTGTCTGGGTCCCCTAGATTAACTGCTTCTGTGTCATTTAGGTTAGGTTTGGGTTTTTCTTCAAAGTGACTTAATTCTTTACTAACTTCCTCATAGGCCTTGTTATCATCATATTCCACCTCATCATGACACTTGATTTCTTGCACTATTATTTCTGAATTAGATTGGCTTTTAAATTTGGGCCGAAGATTCCTTATGCATGTCATGTCATCGATATCAACATAAAAAGAACTGTACAGAAAGAAAAAGAAAAGAAATGGAGACAAAATTAGGAATTAAGAAAGAAAAGGAATTGCATTTCATTGAATGTAAAGATAACAGGGTTTTAACTCATCCAAAATGCGTCTCGAACCACGTCGCAATCAATGCACCCGTGGTTGTTAACACATTTTTGACTCCGTTGAGATTTGGATTTGGGTCGCATCGATGCGCACTCGAGTTTAAGAAGGTAATTTTATTAAAATCGTGCTTAAAGAGTCTAATGTAATATTATTTTGAGGAAGGCCGTGAAATTCGCTAAATGGCTCATCCCGAAGTCTAAAGTTAATACAACATCTATTGAGGGCCCCGCAATTTATGGTTTTATTCGGCGAGGCTCGTCTCATCAATTTAAAGAAATCCTGAAGTGAACTATATTTCCATTTTTGTTTGTCTCTAAAAATAAAGAAAAGATACTTCCTAATTAGCACGTTCATGTGTCCTTACTAAGATGCCCAACTAATGGTTTAATGGAGACAACTTAGCCTCATTGAGGCTTGCAGCGTCTGGGCCTTTGGCACCTCATCATTCAATTCTGCCTATGTTAGAAGGCATTGCCCAGACATGGGCCGCATTCAGACGAGAAGCAGGCCCCAAGTAGCTCAATTAACGTGAGGCCCAACTCGGCTTACTACACGATTATTGAAATCTACTGAAATAAATTAAGCCAACACAGTTCACAATTCAATTGATGCTCAAATCACTAAATCCCATTACAACTCAGCAAATAGGCTAGCATGTACAAAGATTATTTAAAAAAAACCTGTTTAACTCCTAATCTCCAATTAATACTTATTATCATGATCGAATTTGAACATACTTTGAATCTAATTTTAGCTATCAGTTTGGTTTGGACTTAAGGTCACTTTAACAACGTATTTCAATCTGGTTTGTACGAACGTAGTCAGTCACTAACGTGAATGCACATCACAACTCAAATTAAATTTCCAATTCAAACTAATCACCAGTTCAAGCTACTTCTGATTTTCAAGATCTAAACAAAGAAATGCTAACATAAATCAAATGCTAACTACAGCTGATAACTATAAATTAACAGTCCATTACAAATATAAATTCAGTCAATTCAAATCACTCTTAGCAAAACAGCACTCCAAATTACCACAGTTGATTACAAAAGCAAATGTTGAAATAACTGAAGATGCAACTGAAATTAAGCCTCCATTTCATTTCATTTCAATTCGATGTTAACACGCATCGAGTTCAGGGCATGTACCTGGAATTAGAACAAATAGTGAAGCAAAATGGAGGTCAGCTGAAACAAAAACACTCGAGCAGCAGCTCAGAAATCAATTTGAATCCCCAACAGCAATCAATGGAGAGTAAAAAAATAGTCCAGCACAGATTCAAAACCTAGAAGTGCTTGAAAATTACGCAGAACTATCAGATCTCTTCGAAACCAACTCAAATGAAACTAAAACCATTTAAAATTCAACCAGAACTCCAGAATTCAAAGCACTCAAACTCAAACTAGAAGATGCATTGTATTTACTAACAAAACTCGAAATCAGCCTAATACTCCATGGGACAGTATTGTTTTTTTTTAGTTTTTTTGTATTTTTGTCTGTTTTTGTATTTTTATATATTTGAATTCAAATGCTAATCTGAAATTTTGAGAAAGGGTGAGAGCTGTAGGTGGGAATTCGATGGCTAAAAAAATCTTCCTTTATGAAGTAAAGGGCATGCCCTTTTATAAGCACCCATGAGGGCAGCCCTCAGATTTACAGTTTTCAATGTCAGTCCCTTACCTATTTAATCAATTAGTCCCTTATTTTCTAACTTGTTATCCAAGTAATCCCACTAAAATTATTGAAATCTACACTAAAGTACCACTCTAAAAGGCCCTAGAAGATTCTAGTTGCAACTACCATGTGTTGCCCAATCCTAAATGTCTAAACTACCCCTGAACTTAAACTAAAACTACAGCTATAACCAAGATAGTTTCTTAAGCTCTGAATATACCCCAATTTAACTCTTGTTGAATCTATCGTTTGAACTCAGAATTAATGACCAAACTAACTACCAAACGACGACTAATTAAACTGAAACTAAACTAACTAATAATTAACCTAAATTAAAGGAACACCAGAAATTAATTCAAACCAAACTTAGTAAAACTAATTAACAGATTATCACCGGCTCAACTAAAAATCAAACTAAGATCAGGAATTGGAACATATTTAAATCAAACAAACAACTAGACTTAATCAAAACAAATCAGGACACAAGATTAGAAGAATATTGACAAAAATTAAAATGCAAATTAAACTAGATATTAACCATGGAATTCACACATGCAGAAAATCAGAAAAGGAAAAAGAATTGAAATAAAAGAAAATGCCAGCAAGAACTCACTGACAACAAAGAGCTCCGGTCAGTGGTTGTTTCTCCAAATCCCCCAAAATTTCTGACCTGTAATATCCCTAACCAGAGTTTTCATAAGAAAACACCTGGTTAGAGTTGTTAGGGTCCGAAATCATGGAGACTTTGCATTAGGGTTTTTGGTCGGAAACCTTCGATTTGATATTCGAGATGTTCTAGGTAGATTCGAGAGATAGGGCTATGGGGGTTGGGTAGAGGAGGCCCACGCGGTCACATGGTGTTAATTTGGTGGTGATTGGGTTACTTTGGGTTTTGGCCGGAGAATCTTTGATCCAGGATTCGACGAGCTAGGGCGGGATTTGAAGGAAACGGGTGGTGGATTCATGATGAGGGAGAAGAGGAGGTCTCGTGGTGTTATTTTGGAGTGGTTTAGGAGTAGTGGCGTTCACCGGAAAACCTTCAATCAAAGATTCGAAGGGTTCAAGTAAGATTCGAAGGAAAAGGCCGGTGGATTTGGACAGAGGAGGAGAAGGGGAGGTTGGGGTGTGAATTTGGTGGTGATTGGCGTCGGCGCCGCCATTGCCGGCGACGGAGAAATCAGGGCGGCGCAATTTGGGTTCGTGAGAGAGAGAGAAGGCTTGAGGAAGATGATGGGGTCCGAGAGAGGGGGGTCTTTAAGACAGTTATATATTAAATGGGGTGTGCTTCTGGCCCGTCTGATCAATCAACCTCGACGGTCCAGATTAACTGGGAACGAAACGACGTCGTTTGACCAAAGAGAAAGGGCGAACCGGGTAGGGAATTGGGCCTGGGTCAGTTTGGGTGAGATTCGGGGATTGGGCTAGGCTAAGATCATAAAATTGGCCCAATTTCGGGTATATAACAAAGCACCCCCTTTTTAGTTATTTCCTTTGTTTGTTTTCTTTTCTTCCATTTTATAATTTTGTATTATTTTTTTCTGAATTTTATAAAGATGCTAAAATAAAAAATAAAAACTAAACTACAACTAAGTAATGCCTAAAATTGTTTTAAAAATTATTTCGTAACGATTTCACAATTAAAGCAATAAAAATGCAAAAGTGAACTATTTTTGTTATTTTCTTCTTATTTTATTCCCAAAACAGTTTAACCCCTAATTAATACTAAAGTATGAAATTAAATCCTAAATGCAATTGCATATTTTTGTATATTTATATGAATTATCAGGCACAAGTAAAAATGCAAACAATTAACACAAAATAACACCAAAATTTACAAAAATTGTAAAAATAAGGAAAAATCATTTTTATTTGAATTTTGTGGGAATAATTCATATATAGGGCAAAAATCACGTGCTCACAGCTGCCCTTCTTTGCTCGGAAACATGAAAAGTTTTCGGGGAAAAAGATAAGTGAGCAAATATGAGCGATTTTTGCCCGTTTGAATATTCCGTGTGAAGCATTTTTTGAAAAAGTTGACCGCACCCTGCTTCAGTGGTTGCCTACATATCCTGGGCTAAACAAGAATCAGGTCAGTGTAGTTCAGGAGTGTCTGGTAGCTGGGACTACCAGGAGCTATGATTTCACTGCGATTGTTGTTGCTACTGCTTGCTGACCTTCCTTATTACACCATGGCAAAATAAAAGAAGCTAAACTGAACTATGACCTATGAATTACAAAATCCTATCTAAATTCTTCAAACTTGTTGTTGTACTTCCTCGTTGTCTTGTTGTCTTGTGTTTTCTTGGAAAAATCCCTTGTTGCCATTGCAAACTACAAACTGAGGTGTTGTTCCTTTCTTCAGATTGCTGAACTTGAATGTATTCCCTTGTCGTACGGGTGGGCTCCCAATTACTGAAACTTGAACTGTATGTCTCTGTTTTTTTCCAGGCGGACTCCTGACTTCTGAATCTTGAAATTGAATGTATTCCTCTGTTATCCAGGTGGGCTCCTGACTGCTGAACTTGAACTTAAATGCATTCCTCTGTTATCCAGGCGGGCTCCTGACTGCTGAACTTGAACTTAAATGTATTTCTCTGTTCTCCAGGCGGGCTCCTGACTTCACCAAAGACAAAACAAAGAATTTGAAATCTAAAACTTAAATTGCACTCCCTTGTTCTCCAGGCGGGCTCCTGACTGTTGCGCTTGAAAGTATTCTCTGCTCTCTAGGCGAGTTCCTAACTTCAAACAGACAAAACAAATAAAATTTTCTGCCCCAGTTTGGTGGCTGGGCAGATGTGATTGTAAAACTAAACCATATTACCAAGTATTACTAAGGATTTGAAAGCTAGGTCCCATTATTCAGGGGGGTCCTGACAACTCTTGACTAAACGACGATTAAAATCTAAGTTATATCATCTACAGGTGTAACTTCTGCTAAATCATGCTATATAAGAGGATCTTTAAACTACTCCCCATTATCCAGGAGGGTCCTGAAAATCAAAGGTCAAATTTTATCTTAAGGGTGACACCTTCATGTCTGAATTATACTACCCTACAACAGAGTTTATGCTAAATGTTGTTATCTAATTGAAATCTTAAAGCTAAGTCCCATTATTCAGGAGGGTCGTGGAAACTCCTAATTGAATCCTTTCTTGAACATTTCGACTTATAAGCTAACTTATATTTTTGGGATACATTTATGCTAGATTATGTTATTTCTGAACTTTAAACTAGGTCTCATTTTCCAAGAGGGTCCTGAAAATTAAAAAGAAAACCTTTTTGGTGACTGCCTTTCTCCACAGAGAGTTCCTCTGAATCAAACGAACTTTTCTGCCCCTATTTTAATCAAAGAAAATTTGTCAATTCAAAAATGGTGGTTAGTTGGCGGCATTCTTGTTGGAGACCTTTCTGTTGTATTGTTTTGTTCCGACTGGCTTCCCAAACTGGCCTTGAATCGCTTGCCTTTCTTCTTGACTTTCAAACCCCTGACTCTGACAAACCGAGTGTTCTGTACCCATGTTGTTGTTTCACACCTCTAACCCCTTTTCTGAACTTTTGCACTTCCCACGACATTTCCCAATCATTCCACCGATGACACTTCCGGTGATTCCCTGTATTCCATTCATCACATTGTTTTTGACATGCTCTGACCACATCGCGCTTTACACTTTCCAGAATCTGGTAGTGAGTTTTGAAATCCCTTTCCACTTGCTTTGAACAAAACTAACATTGAAACATTTTAGACAGATAAAACCCCCAAAGAGAATGAAATGCAATGAGGTTACAAGTTAAGGATAAGAAGAATCCAAAACTGGATGACTGCTAAAAAGAAAAGGGGAAAGAAACTTATCTGACCGGAACAGCCGGTACCAATCGTCATGACATGCATTTCGGACTAATCGGCCCAATCTGTCCAACTAACCAACTCTTGGTCACTACCCTTTGTTGCCCCAGAATTTTCATCACTTGATTACTTTATCCAAACCTTAGCCATGTTCATCCTGTGGTGCCTCGAAACAATTTTCCATCAACAGACCTTTCTTAATTAATCATTTTTCAACTCACTTTCGCCTCAAGGTGCCCGCGAGGGTTTTCACCAATAAGACTCTCTCATTTTATTCTTTCTCTCAACTTTCGTCGCCTTACGGTGCCTATGCAGGTTTTTACCAATAAGACTCTCTCATTTTTATCTTTTTGCTTTTCTTGCTTGAACCAGAGTGTTGCCTCAGACATGAATTACCTTTACCTGCTTGACTTGGCATTTCTCAGAGACTGATCAGAAGGTCTTTCTTTGGACCGTAATGTGGGCTTTGGACGGGGCTAGAAAGAAAGGGTATGAAAGGCTCAAAATAATTTCAAAATGGATTAAAATTACAACTTTCGAAATCAGATTTCTTACAACAACCACGACTTCTGCCCCAGTTTCTTGCTTGGGGACTTTTGAATTTTATTTTGGTATGACTGAACCTCAGAGAGGCTGCCTACGTACCCTTTCGGGATCAAGTCAAACGTAGTTCACGTCATGGAGACTACGTTGTTGTTGTTTTTTTTATTTTCCGCTCTTCTTTTCCTTTCTTTTCTTCATTTTTTTTGTTTTTCTTCTTTTCACTTTCAATTTAATTCTTCTTTTCTTTTCCTTCTTTTATTCCTTTCTTTTCACTTTTCTTTCTTTTTCTTTTTTTTTTTCTTTTCATTTTCTTTTCTTCCGTACTCGCGTTTCTTAATGGTGACATTGATTCCGAAAGAGGGATATGAAAGAAAATAAGTAAGGCTCAAAGGGGATCACAAGGGGTAAAAGTGTTTAGATAGCAGAACAAAACGCCTTCGTCATTTCAATCTTTAAAATATGCCAACTACAAATAAGTACAATCAAAATAAAGAAATCATACATAGTATCTCTTGACCGCATCGGAATTGATGGACATTTCTACACATTTTCCTTCCACATTTGTCAGATATAATGCACCATTAGACAACACTCTGGTTACGACAAACGGTCCCTGCCAATTTGGAGCAAACTTTCCTTTTGCTTCTGCCCAAGGAGGCAAAATACATCTCAACACTAACTGCCCGACTTCAAACTTCCTCGGACGCACTTTCTTGTTGTATGCTCTTGCCATTCTTTGTTGGTACAGTTGACCATGACACACTGATGTCAATCTCTTCTCGTCAATCAAACTCAACTGCTCAAGTCAGCTTTTCACCCATCCACTTTTGCGGGTATCACTGCTTCCGTGCCATACACCAAAGAGTAAGGAGTTGCCCCCACCGAGGTACGAACAGTGGTGCGGTATCCCAATAATGCAAAAGGCAGCTTTTCATGCCACTGTCTAGATCCTTCCACCATTTTTCGGAGTATTTTCTTTATAGTCTTATTGGCTGCCTCAACCGCACCATTTGCCTTAGGGTGGTATGGAGTAGAATGACGATGAGTAATCTTGAACTGCTCACATGTCTCCTTCATCAAATGACTATTAAGATTAGCCCCATTGTCTGTGATAATCACTTTCGGTATCCCAAACCGACAAATAATGTTCGAATGCACAAAATCCACCACAGCTTTCTTGGTCACGGACTTGAACGTCTTGGCTTCCACCCATTTGGTAAAATAATCTATAGCTACCGGAATAAACCTGGGCCCATTTGACGTTGCTGGATCAATTGGCCCAATAACATCCATGCTCCAGACAACAAAAGGCCATGGTGTGGACATCGTATGTAGTTCTGATGGCAGCGAATAAATCAAGTCTCCATGCACTTGGCACTGATGACACTTACGTACAAAACTGATACAATCTCGTTCCATAGTAAGCCAATAGTAACCTGCCCGTATGATCTTTTTTGCCAAAACATATCCGCTCATATGCGGTCCACAGACTCCCGAATGTACCTCAGTCATGATAGATGTGGCCTGCCTCACATCCATGCACCTCAACAACCCGAGGTCTGGAGTTCTTTTGTACAACACTTCTCCACTAAGGAAAAACCCGCTTGCCAACCGTCGAATTGTTCGTTTTTGATCACCTGTGGCCTGTATCGGATACACACCCATCCTGATATATTCCTTGATGTCATGAAACCACGGCTCACCGTCAAATTCCTCTTCCACTACATTATAATAAGCATGCTGATCGCGGACCTGAATCTGCAAAGGGTCCACATAAGCCTTATCGGGATGGTGTAACATTGATGCCAGAGTAGCCAACGCATCGGCCACTTCATTATGAATCCTTGGAATGTGCTGGAACTCGATTGACTGAAACCGCTGACAAAGCTCATGCAAATATTGTCGGTACGGTATAAGCTTTAAGTCCCGTGTTTCCCATTTTCCTTGAATTTGGTGTACCAGTAGGTCCGAGTCACCCATGACCAAGACTTCCTGGACACCCATATCTACAGCTAATCTCAACCCCAAGATACATGCCTCATATTCTGCCATGTTGTTCGTACAATAAAAACGAAGTTGAGCTGTAACAGGGTAATGTTGCCCTGTTTCAGAAATAAGCACCGCTCCTATTCCCACACCTTTCATGTTTGCAGCCCCATCAAAGAAAAGTTTACATCCTGGCTTCTCACCTTGTTCCAACTCTTCAACATACATCACCTCTTCATCAGGGAAATAAGTCTTCAGAGGTTCATAATTTTCATCAACCGGATTCTCGGCTAGATGGTCCGCCAAAGCCTGTACTTTCATCACCATCTGAGTCACGTAGACAATGTCAAACTTTGTGACATGATATGCCACTTTGCGAGCCTCCCTGTGGGCATAGGCTTCTAAAATATATACTTTAACGGATTTGACAAATACCCCTTTATCTTATCAAATGCCTCCTGACATTCGTTTGTCCACTTGACCGCAGCGTCTTTCTTTAACAGCTTAAAGATAGGCTCACAAGTTGTCATGAGTTGGGCGATGAATCTGCTGATATAATTCATTCTCCCCAGCAAACTCATCACCTCGGTCTTGTTCCTTGGAGGTGGCAATTCATGGATGGCCTTGATTTTTGATGGATCCAGTTCAATACCCCGGCGGCTGACTACGAACCCCAACAACTTTCCAGACGGCACCCCGAACGCGCACTTTGCAGGATTAAGCTTGAGATTGTACCTGCGAAGCCTTTGGAAGAACTTTCTCAGATCCCTGACATGGTCAGATTGCTGTCTAGACTTTACAATCACATCGTCCACATATACCTTGATTTCCTTGTGTATCATATCATGGAATATTGTTGTCATTGCTCTCATATAAGTTGCCCCAGCATTTTTCAAACCAAACGGCATGACCCGATAACAGTATGTTCCCTATGGCGTGATGAATGTCGTCTTTTCTGCATCTTCCTTGTCCATTAAAATCTGATGATAACCCACGTAACAATCCACAAAAGAACCAATTTCATGTTTGGCACAATTATCATTCAATATGTGGATGTTCGGCAGCGGAAAATTGTCTTTTGGACTTGCCTTGTTAAGATCCCGATAATCGACACACACCCTGGTCTTGCCATCTTTCTTCGACATAGGCACAACATTAGCTAACCAGGTGGGATACTGTGTAACCCGAATGACCTTCGCATCGAACTGTTTGGTGATCTCTTCTTTGATCTTTACACTTATGTCCGTTTTGAACTTTCTCAGCTTCTGCTTGACAGGAGAGATTCCAGGTCAGTGGGTAATTTGTGAACCAGTAAATCGGTACTTAGACCAGGCATATCATCATACGACCATGCAAAAACATCCTTGTACTCAAACAATGCTTTGATTAGCCCCTCCTTGAGTTATGGCTCCAGATGAACACTTATTTTAGTTTCACGAACATTGTCTGGGTCCCCTAGATTAACTGCTTCTGTGTCATTTATGTTAGGTTTGGGTTTTTCTTCAAAGTGACTTAATTCTTTACTAACTTCCTCATAGGCCTTGTTATCATCATATTCCACCTCATCATGACACTTGATTTCTTGCACTATTATTTCTGAATTAGATTGGCTTTTAAATCTGGGCCAAAGATTCCTCATGCATGTCATGTCATCGATATCAGCATAAAAAGAACTGTACAAAAAGAAAAAGAAAAGAAATGGAGACAAAATTAGGAATTAAGAAAGAAAAGGAATTGCATTTCATTGAATGTAAAGATAAAAGGGTTTTAACTCATCCAGACGGACGGAACATAGCAACTGAATTACAAACCCTGGAATAATCCAGGTGAACAAAAAGAAAACAAAACCCACTACCGCAACTCCCTCCGAGATGGAAGAGGAGTGGCTTCCCAGTTGTTGACATTAGCACGTGGCCCGATGTACTGTATATCTGCTTTGCTCGACCCTTCCCCGACCTCAACCATGTTCACCTCAGCAAATACCTTCTCAAGCCCTTTCTCCAAGTTCCCATCCGTACCAATCAGTGGACCCGACACCTTTGCCAATAATTGCTTCCCGATACTTAGCCTGACGAAGGATCTGAACAGACGTGGAATTGGTTTGGGAAGAACCCAGCCTCTTTTCTTCATCCTGCGGGCTCGTCTTACATCCGCCGCCATAGGCTTGAACCCAGCACAAAGGTATCCAGATTCTTGGGCAAATAAACTGGCTGAACAATACCTTGCAAATCAGCACCCAACCCTTTGCCTGGTACAAACCCGTTTTTCAACATTTCAGAGGCTACCATGATAGTTGCAACTGTTATTCTAGGAACCGGGACGCTTTTCCCTTCAGGAACTTTTTCTACCGAGACTGTATCGAAAACCTGGTAAACCCACGGCCCCTTATCATCATCAGTCTCTATGAAGGGTACGATGGTATCACTTACAATGCTCATGTTGTCTTCCTCATGTACTACGATCTCTTGTCTATCCCACTCGAATTTAACCATCTGATGTAGTATAGAAGGCACTGCTTTGGCAGCGTGGATCCATGGTCGCCCCAACAAAAGATTATAAGACACTGCCACGTCTAACACCTGAAACTCCATGGTGAACTCAACCAGACCAATTGTCAATTCAAGTATGATGTCACCCACTGTGTCTGTACCACCACCATCAAACCCTCGAACGCAGATGTTATTCTTATGAATTCTGTCATCATCAACCTTCAACTTGTTCAATGTAGACAAAGGACGGATATTGGCACTGGACCCATTATCAATCAGTACTCGAGTGACTACCGAATCTTCTCATTTCACGGTCAAATAAAGAGCTTTATTATGTTTTGTACCCTCCACGGGCAATTCATCATCAGAAAATGTCACTCTGTCTACCTCAAAGATTTTGTTCGCAATTTTCTCCAAATGATTTACTGAAATTTTATCAGGGACATGAGCTTCGTTCAATATCTTCATTAGAGCCCGGCGATGTTCATCCGAGTGGATAAGCAATGAAAGCAACAAGATTTGGGCTGGCATTTTTCTTAGCTGCTCGACAATAGAATAGTCTTGCACTTTCAACTTTTTCAAAACCTCTTCTGCTTCTTCCTCCGTAATAGCCTTCTTAACTGGCGCTGGATTTTCCTTGGGAGCCCTAGCCCTTCTCAACTCTTCGGGGGCAAAACAACGTCCCGAGCGAGTTAAACCTTGTGTTTCACAGACTTCCTCTTTGATTTCCTTCCCCTTGTAGGTCACAACTACCTGTTCATACTTCCACGGGACGGTTTTACTGTCAATTACTGGTAAATGGGTTACTGGCTTTATAACAACTGTGTCTATGTGAGCCCCCTTAACGACTGCCGCAGGTGTGCTTGATACTCCCTGAACCACTACCTTGATCAGCTCTGGTTTCTTCACAACAACGGAAGATGCCTTCCCCATCACCACAACTGGCTTGTTGTCTATTCTTTTCAACTGAACCGCTAGTTTCACACTAGCTGACCTTTCATTCACTTTGGCTTCACTAGAACGGATCATCATGACTGTTTGTGAGGGCTTCTTAAGCTTTGCTCCCTTATGTATCAGTTCAATGATGTTTGCCTCATGATGCGCTGGCAACGGGTTCTGATTAATATTGGGTGCCTCCAGGGCCTGAACCTCGATCCTGTTTGTGTCAATAAGCTCTTGTACAACAGTTTTCAATTTCTAACATTTCTCAGTATCATGTTCGGAAGCCCCTGAACAATACTTACAGCTCACTAAATGGTCCAAATTTATAGGAAGGGGATTTGGCATTTTGGCCTCAACCGGGTTCAACAGGCCTACCTGTCTCAGTTTATGGAAAAGAGTGGTATAGGATTCTCCCAGCGGAGTGAATGTTTTCTATTTCTGCATCCTCTCGTTTCTGAAAGCCTGGTTTGGGCAGAAGCCGGATAATGGCTTATAAGCCCTCGGGTGTGGATATGTGTTTTGTGGAGCTGGGTATGTGTTTTAGGTAGCCGGCGCACGCCATTGCGCGTGAGCCGGAGGCTAGGTATAAGTTTGGGCATGATGGACAGAAAAGTGTGGCTCTGGTGGTGGATAATAGTGTTGAGGAGAGCCATATGGGGTATACGGGTAATTTTGGTGGTGGGGTATGGGTTGGTTGTAATAGGGTGAAGGGCTTCTAGACCTGGACCATACTCTGGATTCGACAGTTGCAACCTCTTCTTTCTTCTTCTTCCCAAGCACACCCCCAGTGCCGTTTTGAATGGCTTGGGTGGTTGCTTTGATTGCTGAATAGCTCATGATCTTATTGGATTTGAGTCCCTCCTCAACCATGCCTCCCATTTTCACGGCTTCATTAAAGGACTTGCCCACTGCTGACACCAAATGACCAAAATAGGTGGGCTCCAAAGCCTGCAAGAAATAATCAACCATTTCGCTCTCTTTCATCGGGGGGTCAACCCTCGCCGCTTGCTCTCTCCAACGGAACCCATATTCTTGAAAGCTCCCACCGGGCTTCTTCTCGATCTTTGTCAATGACAGTCGATCTGGGATGATTTCAAGATTGTATTGAAACTGACAGGCGAAGGCTTGGGCCAAGTTATCCCAAGTGTACCACCTTCTATGGTCTTGTCTAGTGTACCATTCCAACACCAATCCGCTCAAACTTTGGCTGAAATATGCCACCAGCAGTTCATCTCTCCCTTCTGCTCCTCTCATCTTGCTATAGAATCCCCTTAAATGTGCTACTGGGTCGCCATGCCCGTCGTACAAATCAAATTTAGGCATCTACCCGGCCGGTAACTGAACATCTGGGAACAGACATAAATCTTTATAGGCCACACTTACTTGGCCCCCTAACCCCCTCATGTCTCAGAATGATTGCTCCAGGTTTTTGACCTTTCTGATCATCTCCTCCTGCTCAGGGTTTTTGGGCGGTTTCTCGGTGCCTGCCGTGAGATCAAGATGAGAGGTATAAAAGTAGGGTTCTGGAACTTTGAAGGTAGGCTCAGGGGGATAATACTGGTTGTCGTGCATCTGTAACAGAGGTTCGCTGGGGGATCGGTGTAGGGTAGCAAGCGGAGGTGCTAAAAAATAAGAGTGATTGGTGGAGGAGGGTATGAGACTTGTTTGGATGGAGGAGCCTGTGATGTATGAGAAGTGGTGCCTTGGCATTGTTGATAGAGGGGAAATTCTGGAGATGAATTCACAGTGGGTGGCTCCTGAGGCTGAGCCAATAGTGGGATATAAGCGAGGTTATTGGGATAAACTGGTGGTGGATGCCCCTTTGCCCAGGCTTGGTACATTTCAGCCATCTGTTGTTTCAGTTTATACATTTCCTCCCTCATTGCATGAACGTCCATTTCTTCTACTTCTTTCGATGGGTCAACAATACTCGTATCAGATTCTGGGCCAGTCATGTTTGCTTTATCTTTAGACCGGGTGTTGTATGGATGAGTTGCCAGAATGCCAAACAACTAACCACCTACCTGGACTCACACATTTAGACAACAATTCCATTAGCAGTTAGGCTTTAACAGATTGGATAACCGCACATTAGGCATGAATGCATCTATACAGTTAACCATTTCTATTATGCATTTGTTCGACCACATGCGTCATCCCGGCATTTCCGTAGTTCCAACTGTAAGCTTTCTCTTTTCTTTTTGTTTACTTTTCTCTTTCTTTTCTCCTTTATTCTATTCCTTTCTTGTTTTTCCGCTCTTCTCTTTTCTTATTCTTTCTCCATCCTCTCTTGGTTTTCTTCTTTCTTTCTCTCTTCAATTGGTCATGGTCGAATCCTATGGATATTGCCTACGTATCATGACCCTGCACGAATCAGACCAGGCGTAGTTCGTGAAAATAAGTGCCAAAGGAACAAATTTTGGGGAATTTTCAAATTTTCATTACCACAACATTCTATTACAAACTAATCATTTTGAAATGGAAAATAACAGACTCCAACTAAACTCAAAATACAAACTCCAAGCATACTAGCATACTTGGACGCAAAAAGAAAATAGACTGACAAACAACAAACTTTAGAATGGAAAATACAGACTCGATCTATGAATACATTAGTGCTTCAAAAGTGGGTGCCCGCGAGGCATCGTTCGGCCTCGCCGCGGGCTTAGGTGCCGAATCCCTTTCAAGTTGCTCCAGCTCATACATGGTTCGCTTGACATAGATCATTACTGCCGAAAAGAAGGTAGCGCGGGTCATGTCTTCACATGCCCGACATCTCCTAAGGATGGCGTGGGCAATGGTCTCAATCCTGTCTCTTGTTCGACCCTTTTCTATAAGCAATCGCCTTACTTGATTATTGCGAGCCTCCAACACACGAGAATCCTGAATATGCTAATCCTGCAGCTGCTGTATTTCTACTTCCATTCGGTCCAGTAAATCATAGCAGTGTCCACTTTTGGTCTTAAAATCTTTAGCTTGCTTAGCGGCTTTATCCTCAAGGGTGACCACTTTTCTTTTCAGACTAGCAATGGTCTTTTCATAATCCTTTTTTAATTGTTGCATGTAGTGGGTGCGTTCTTCTGTTCTTTTTACCCACTGTGCCCGGAGTCCCGCTATGGTGCCTTCGAATTTTTCCATCTCATCCCGGCACTCACTGATTTCCTTTTTCAACCCCTTTATCAACCGCTCGTCCGACCGGCTCCTTTGTTGGTTATTGGCAACTATCCTCATTTGCTGGATTTGGGCCCTAAGCGCCTCGTTTTCTTGGGCCAACCTGTTCTTTTCTCCCTGATCAGCAGCAACTTGCACACTGTTCTCAAATTTCAGAGCTCCAATCTGTTGTTTCAGCTTGCCGATATTAGCCTGATAGCCTTTTTCTTTTGCTAGCCAATCCCATTATTCTTGTGATGACTCCGTGAAATCCTGGATGTGGAGTCTTTTAGCTGGCCTCTAATGCTCAAGTTCTCTTCTGTACCATGCGAGGTATTCTGGCGACATTTCTCCTTTGGCCCGATCCTGCACACAAGTATCTGCTTGTAGATATTGACATTCATTCCAAATCTTGCGGACTATTGCTTCGGGAAACTGTCCGTTAGGGCTAATCTCAATTACTTGAGCACTAAGATCTTCCTCTCATGGCACTGTTTGGCATCTTCCGAGTTGTCTCAGAACCCGACATGAAGCATAAGGTTGGA
Source organism: Nicotiana sylvestris (assembly GCF_000393655.2). Classification (NCBI taxonomy): domain Eukaryota; kingdom Viridiplantae; phylum Streptophyta; class Magnoliopsida; order Solanales; family Solanaceae; genus Nicotiana; species Nicotiana sylvestris. The sequence goes on from NC_091058.1 coordinate 65,663,524, forward strand.
TGCTCTTAAGTCCCATCAAAAGAAAATGTGACCTAGCTGCTAGCATGTATATGATTTCTTTAACAGGCAATCATCCCAACGTCCATTGTATCTGACTGTCCGTGAGAGTACGAAAGTATGATATCCACGCTGTTACTCCTTCAGGGAAACTAACCCCGTCAATCCTTGTGTAAAACTCTCCTATACAGGTTTTGTCAGACGAGTCATAACTCAAGAGCTGAAAACGGTGGCAGAGATGCTCGGCCATCCACATTTGCAACAACAAGTTACACCCCTCAAAAAAGTTGCCTCCGGCTTTGCAGGCAGTGAGAGCTCGAAAAATGTCAGACACGATCATAGGCGCAAGAGTGCTTGCATCTTGAGTAAGCAAGGTACTAACGACCCCGGCTACTTTTATATCAATATTCTCATCTTTCCTTGGGAACACCAAGAGGCCTAAAAAGGTTATCATGAAAGCCACCCGTCTGTGCTCATCCCATTTTTTACGGTTATTTTTACTGCATAGCTTGATGTCCGTCTTGTTAAATCCTCCCACGTGGTCGTACCTGTCGTATATGAAGCGCAGAGTGCAGAAGCCTTTTGCCAAATCTGGATTATGGACTGTCCTGGGTATCTTTAATGAGACTAAAAACTGATGCACCGTGAGGGCTCTTGGAGCAACCAGATATTTTCCTCTTAACGAAACCTCAGCATTTCCGATGTACCCGGCGATTTCCTCCAGAGTTGGGGTGAGCTCAAAATCTGAGAAGTAGAAGACATTGTGCGACGGGTCCCAACAAGTGACCAATGCTCTTATAATATCACCCCGAGGCTTGATTTCTAATAAACCCGTGAGGCCTTTCAGATATTTCTTGACTTCGTCTTGTCCTTCTTTGCTTAAATCGTTCCACCATAGCCGCAACTCGAAAGGGATTTTAGTCATTATTGAGAACGGTTCATTTTACATCGTGCTCATCCTGCACATTTATTAAAGTGTTTTAAGTAAAAACAAAACTTTTATTTGACTCAAAACAAAATTAACTATTTCACTTTCTCAAATTTAAAATGAAAGACTCGGCTTTCGAACACGGCCTTTCAGCACTCCCAAGGACGAAGATTTTAAGGCTGTGAGAGTCAACCGGTCAAAAATCAAAATTAACCAAAAATGGCTGTCTTGCAAAGTCAGCCTTCCGGCGTCCATTTTGGGAACGTTCGGCTGTTTTTGATGAAAACGGCATCACCCGACTTATTTATGCCAAAATTTAAACGTAAATATTTTTGGTTATTTTTGCAAAGGGGAAGTTGGACCCGATGAGGGTTGCCTACGTATCCCACACCTTGTGAGAATCAAACCGGCGTAGTTCGAGCAAAGAAACTAACTATATTTTGAAAACAAGACCCTTTTTTTCATTTTCCATGGCAAGACAAACTATTTTTCCCTTTCTGTATTTTGAAAACAAGACAAAATAACAACTTTTTTTTCTTTTTCATTTTCGTCAAACAAGAAACAACCTATTTTTCCCAAACCAAAATAAAGACTCTTTTTCCTTTTCCTTTTCAACAAACAGTTTTCCAAAAATAAAAACTCTTTTTCTATTTTTCTTTTGCTTTTAGTAAAACAGACTAATAAAGCATTTTTCTTATCATTTTCTCAAAATTTCGGCAGAGTTTCACCGGTATTTGGTCATTGATTTTTCTAAAATAATCATTTAACCCCCTAACTGTTATTTCTCTCTTTCCTCTTTTCCTCTTTTTCTCAATTTTCCAATATTCCCGAGATTCAAAAGCCGGTCAACATACTGGTTCGAAACAAATATATGTACAAAACAAATAGGATGCATCAGGATGGTCTTTTCATTTTAGGTTGCTAGCCCTAGACGGACCCAACCCCCGTGTTGAGTCCCCTAAGTCAAATGCAGCATGATGCAATTAAGCGCTCCTACCGGGGATCTGGCATGAAGTCAAGTTATTCTCGGTTCAAATCCTAGGTATGTGTTATAAACAGTGCACTCGAGCGGATCAACTCGAGTCGAGGAGGGGGCAGCGTACCGGGGACCCGCGAGATCGTCCGACTTTGCAACTTATTCGAGCCTCTTTTTTATTTCAGGGTATGACACTAATAGAATAGGGAGTCTCAACCAGTAAACACATCCCCGGAGGTGAAGAGAGAAGGGTGTCGGCACAGTTTATATACAGTTCAAATGATATCAAAGCAGTAACATTTAGCATATTCAGCACAGAACATGTAGGAAAATCAAATATAACAAAATACAACAATTTATCTGAGCTCGAATTCTGAACCCTGAACAAGAGATTCTGGGTTCATTCCCCAGCAGAGTCGCCAGAGCTGTCACACCTCCTTTTTCACCTACACCCCAGGGTATAAGGGAGTTTTTCCAATTTAAGTGACAATCGAAACGGAATTTATTATTAAAAGATTCAGAGTCGCCACTTGAGAGATTTATGGTGACCCAAGTCATCGGTTCCAATCCCGAATCGAGGAAAAGATTGACTCTGTTTAACAGTCTGCGAACACAGAAATCCGGGTAAGGAATTCTGTTAACCCGGAGAAGGTGTTAGGCATTCCTGAGTTCCGTGGTTCTAACACGGTCGCTCAATTGTTATATTCAGCTTAATTATCTGATTTTAATACATGCTAGCTTATGTGCCTTTTATTTACAAACTGCTTTTATCATTATTTTAAAATAATTGCAACGTCGCGAAAATGCGTCTCGAACCACATCGCAATCAATGCACCCGTGGTTGTTAACACATTTTTGACTCCGTTGAGATTTGGATTTGGGTCGCATCGATGTGCACCCGAGTTTAAGAAGGTAATTTTATTAAAATCGTGCTTAAAGAGTCTAACGTAATATTATTTTGAGGAAGGCCGTGAAATTCGTTAAATGGCCCATCCCGAAATCTAAAGTTAATACAATATCTATTGAGGGCCCCGCAATTTGTGGTTTTATTCGGCGAGGCTCGTCTCATCAATTTAAAGACATCCTGAAGTGAACTATATTTCCATTTTTGTTTGTCTCTAAAAATAAAGAAAAGATACTTCCTAGTTAGCACGTCCATGTGTCCTTACTAAGATGCCCAACTAATGGTTTAATGGAGACAACTTAGCCTCATTGAGGCTTGCAGCGTCTGGGCCTTTGGCACCTCATCATTCAATTCTGCCTGTGTTAGAAGGCATTGCCCAGACATGGGCCGCATTCAGACGAGAAGCAGGCCCCAAGTAGCTCAATTAACGTGAGGCCCAACTCGGCTTACTAGAAGATTATTGAAATCTACTGAAATGAATTAAGCCAACACGGTTCACAATTTAATTGATGCTCAAATCACTAAATCCCACTACAACTCAGCAAATAGGCTAGCATGTACAAAGATTATTTAAAAAAAAACCTGTTTAACTCCTAATCTCCAATTAATACTTATTATCATGATCGAATTTGAACATACTTTGAATCTAATTTCAGCTATCAGTTTGGTTTGGACTTAAGGTCACTTTAACAGCGTATTTCAATCTGGTTTTGTACGAACGCAGTCAGTCACTAACGTGAATGCACATCATAGCTCAAATTAAATTTCCAATTCAAACTAATCATTAGTTCAAGCTACTTCTGATTTTCAAGATCTAAACAAAGAAATGCTAACATAAATCAAATGCTAACTACAGCTGATAACTATAAATTAACAGTCCATTACAAATATAAATTCAGTCAATTCAAATCACTCTTAGCAAAACAGCACTCCAAATTACCACAGTTGATTACAAAAGCAAATGTTGAAATAACTGAAGATGCAACTGAAATTAAGCCTCCATTTCATTTCATTTCAATTGGATGTTAACACGCATCGAGTCCAGGGCATGTACCTGGAATTAGAACAAACAGTGAAGCAAAATGGAGGTCAGCTGAAACAAAAACACTCGAGCAACAGCTCAGAAATCAATTTGAATCCCCAGCAGCAATCAATGGAGTGTAAAAAAATAGTCCAGCACAGATTCAAAACCTAGAAGTGCTTGAAAATTACGCAGAACTATCAGATCTCTTCGAAACCAACTCAAATGAAACCAAAACCATTTAAAATTCAACCAGAACTCCAGAATCCAAAGCACTCAAACTCAAACTAGAAGATGCATTGTATTTACTAACAAAACTCAAAATCGGCCTAATACTCCATGGGACGGTATTGGTTTTTTTTTGGTTTTTTGTATTTTTGTCTGTTTTGTATTTTTTTATATTTGAATTCAATTGCTAATCTGAAATTTTGAGAAAGGGTGGAGCTGTAGGTGGGAATTCGATGGCTAAAAAAACCTTCCTTTATGAAGTAAAGGGCATGCCCTTTTATAAGCACCCATGAGGGCAGCCCTCAGATTTTCAGTTTTCAATGTCAGTCTCTTACCTATTTAATCAATTAGTCCCTTATTTTCTAACTTGTTACCCAAGTAATCCCATTAAAATTATTGAAATCTACACTAAAGTACCACTCTAGAAGGCCCTAGAAGATTCTAGTTGCAACTACCATGTGCTGCCCAATCCTAAATGTCTAAACTACCCCTGAACTTAAACTAAAACTACACCTATAACCAAGACAGTTTCTTAAGCTCTGAATATACCCCAATTTAACTCTTGTTGAATCTATCGTATGAACTCAGAATTAATGACCAAACTAACTACGAAACGACGACTAATTAAACTGAAACTGAACTAACTAGTAATTAACCTAAACTAAAGGAACACCAAAAATTAATTCAAACCAAACTTAGTAAAACTAATTAACAGATTATCAACGGCTCAACTAAAAATCAAACTAAGATCAGGAATTGGAACATATTAAAATCAAACAAACAACTTGACTTAATCAAAACAAATCAGGACACAAGATTAGAACAATATTGACAAAAATTAAAACGCAAATTAAACTAGACATTAACCATGGAATTCACACATGTAGAAAATCAGAAAAGGAAAAAGAATTGAAATAAAAGAATATGCCAACAAGAACTCACTAACAACAAAGAGCTCCGGCCAGTGGTTGTTTCTCCAAATCCCCCAAAATTTCTGACCCATAATATCCCTAACCATGTGTTTTCATAAGAAAACACCTGGTTAGGGTTGTTAGGGTTCGAAATCATGGAGACTTTGCATTAGGGTTTTTGGTCAGAAACCTTCGATTTGATATTCGAGCTGTTCTAGGTAGATTCGAGAGATAGGGCTATGGGGGTTGGGTAGAGGAGGCACAGGAGGTCACATGGTGTTAATTTGGTGGTGATTGGGTTACTTTAGGTTTTGGCCGGAGAATCTTTGATCGAGGATTCGACGAGCTAGGGCGGGATTTGAAGGAAACGGGTGGTGGATTCATGATGAGGGAGAACATGAGGTCTCGTGGTGTTATTTTGGAGAGGTTTAAGAGTAGTGGCGTTCACCGGGAAACCTTCAATCAAAGATTCGAAGGGTTCAAGTAAAATTCAAAGGAAAAGGCCGATGGATTTGGATAGAGGAGGAGAAGAGGATGTTGGGGTATGAATTTGGTGGTGATTGGCGTCGGCGCCGCCATTGCCGGCGACGGAGAAATCAGGGTGGCGCAATTAGGGTTCGTGAGAGAGAGAGAAGGCTTGAGGAAGATGATGGGGTCCGAAAGAGGGGGGTCTTTAAGGCAGTTATATATTAAATGGGGTGTGCTTCTGGACCATCTGATTAATCAACCTCGACGGTCCAAATTAACTAGGAACGAAACGACGTCGTTTGACCAAAGAGAAAGGGCGAACCGGGTAGGGAATTGGGCCTGGGTCAGTTTGGGTGAGATTCGGGGATTGGGCTAGGCTAAGATCATAAAATTGGCCCAATTTCGGGTATATAACAAAGCACCCCCTTTTTAGTTATTTCCTTTGTTTGTTTTCTTTTCTTCCATTTTATAATTTTGTATTATTTTTTTCTGAATTTTATAAAGATGCTAAAATAAAAAATAAAAACTAAACTACAACTAATTAATGCCTAAAATTGTTTTAAAAATTATTTCGTAACGATTTCACAATTAAAGCAATAAAAATGTAAAAGTGAACTATTTTTGTTATTTTCTTCTTATTTTATTCCCAAAACAATTTAACCCCTAATTAATACTAAAGTATGAAATTAAATCCTAAATGCAAATGCATATTTTTGTATTTTTACATGAATTTTCAGGCACAAGTAAAAATGCAAACAATTAACAGAAAATAATACCAAAATTCACAAAAATTGTAAAAATAAGGAAAAGTCATTTTTATTTGAATTTTGTGGGAATAATTCATATATAGGGCAAAAATCACGTGTTCACAGTGATAACCAATCCACTCCCAATATCACGTCAAAATCAACCATCCTAGCAACATGAGATCCACTCGGGTATCAAAACCCCTAATAGTCACTACACACAACCGATATACACGGTCCACAACAATAGTATAACCCACAGAAGTAGATACATCAATAGATAAAATAAGAGACTCGTAGGCATATCTAAATAATGGGCAAAATATGATGTCACATATGAAAGAGTGGAACCGGAATCAAATAATACAGAGGCATCTCTGTGGCAGACTGAGATAATACATGTAATCATAGCATCTAAAGCAATAGCATCTATTCTGGCTGGGAGGGCATAGAAATGGTCCTGACCACCACCTGATCGACCTCCCCCTCTAGGGCGACCCCTAGCTGATTGACCTACACCTCGAGATAGATAAGCAAGGAGGGAAGTGGGAAAGTAACTGGTGTTGAAGTCGAAGGCTGACTCCTCTACTAGGACATACCTCCTGTAAGATGGGGATAGAACCTCTTGATATGACCCAAATCTCCACACTCGAAGCAACCCCTCGTAGCAAGTGGCGGTGAGGACTAATGGTGCCTGAGTCGAACTCTGAGTTGCAAGGGCACTGAGAGACGAGTGACCCTGATGTGAACTATGAGAACCATGGCCAGATGACCCACCACAGTGACCTGAATGGGCTGGCTGAGCATTTCTGAATAGACGGCCCCTGTCGTGCTCAAGTTGACCTCTCGAAGGAACACCACTGAAGCTACCAAATCCCAGAAACCTCTTGACCTCCCTCTCATCCCGCTCATAGCGATGAACTGACTCAATATATCTAGCAATGTCAACCACCTCCTCAAAAGGAGCGCCAAATACTCTATCTATGGTCAGAAAAATCTTTAGCTAATAATTGAGGCCATCAACAAATCTCCTGATCCTCTCCCTATCTGTAGGAACTAGCTAGATAGAATGACTGGCCAACTCGGAGAATCTCATCTCATACTGCGACATGGTCATATCCCTCTGACGCAGCTGCTCGAACTGCCTGTGTAGCTCCTCTCTACTGAAATAGAGAATGGAGAACTGATGCCAGGTAAGGGGCGGTGTACCTACGCCTCTCATAAGCCTCCCACCAAGTAAAGGCAGCTCCAGAAAACTGAAAAGTAGTGAATGAGACCCCACTAGTCTCCAGAATACCCGCTATACGTAACATCCTCTAACATTTATCCAAGAAACCCTGGGCATCCTCGCCATCTACAGCACTAAAGGTAGGAGGCTGAAGTCTACCAAACCTCTCCAATCGACGTTGCTCATCATCAGGCATAACTAGAACCACAAAATCCTGATCAGGTGCAACCAGCTGGGCTAGTGGTGCCTCCGGTGTCTGGAGTCCCTGAACAACCTGCTCGGGTGTAAGGGCGGCGAGAGTCTGAGTGCCTCCCTCGGCCTGAGAAGTAGCTGTCGTAGTAGAAACTGCGACTGCCTGAGAAGACTAGTGCACACAGTCAGAATCTAAGCCAAGGTCTCCTGGAGACCTGGAATAACAATAGGCACAGTCGGTGCTTGAGCTGGTGCTGCTGGAGCATCCCCCGCTGGAGCCTGATCATGAATTGGGGCGATGGGTGGATCTGTAGTGCAGCCCTAGCTACTGTACGGGCTACATCCCTACCCCTACCACGGCCTTGACCACGTCCTCTGCCTTTAGTGGCCCCAACTGGAGGTACTGGTGGTCGTCTGTCCGGACCGATAGCACGTGTCCTCACCATCTGTAAGAGAATAGAATAACAGAAGTTTAGTACCAGAATCAACAGATTCGCACGACAAGAATTCAAGAATGTAATTTTTTCCTAAAGGTTCTGCAGCCTCCCAAGGATAAGTACAGACGTCTCCGTACCATTCCGCAAGACTCTACTAAACATGCTCATGACCCGTGAGACCTATGTAACCTAGGCTCTGATACCAACTTGTCACGACCTAAAAATCGGCCCGGACGTGATGGCGCCTATCGTGGAACTAGGCCAGCCAACCTTTTTCAAAATACTCCATATTTCATTTAAAAACTTAAGAAAACAACATTTTTAACATAAATCCAATAAAAGGTAAAAGTAAAAATCAAAACAAGCGGAAAGAATGTACAAGCCCGACCTCTGGTGTCACTAAGTCATGAGCAAAATACTACATCTGTTCGAAATAAACAAGACTACATGGTCTGAGAATATCCAACAAAAATACTACAAGGAAGATAAAGAAGGATAAGGCGGAACTGCGGTAACTAGGCAGCTACCTCGCAATCTCCAAAGAAGAGTCCCCAACTGGTATGATCACCAACCGCTACCGTGCCCCGAGATACCTGGATCTGCACACAGAGGTGTAGGGGGTAACGTGAGTACATCAACTCAAAAAGTAGCAAGTCCAAACTATGGACTGATGGTAGTGACTATCCAAACCTCAATAGGTATACAAATAAGCTGTACAGAAAAGTAGACATGCTTGCAGTTCAAGTAAAAGCTCAGCAATAAGTAAATACAACATGACCAGTACAGATTATAAAACTCAGGAAATCACGAAGTAACAATGCACAAATAGTATGATCAATGTTCCGTTACCTCCACTCACAAGCGCTCAACCACTCGTTACTATATATGGCTTCCCGGCCTAGGGAAGATCCATCCCGAAATATATACACATCACTGACCATAGTCATCTAGTACCGAGGAAGGCCATCCGACCCCATGGAGAAGATCCATCTCCAGGTATCAATACTTTAGACAAGATCCATCCCTCAACATCATCAACTGCGCTCACTGGGGTGTAAAGACTCCGGAGGGGCTTATCTTAGCCCAAGCGTTATATCAAGCCAACGAAGGCATGATCAATATCTCGCTGCGGCGTGCAGCCCGATCCCATATTGTTACTCAATATCAGGCTCTCGGTCTCACTCAGTCATTACTCTCTAGTCTCACACACACGAGCTCAAAAATGTCATAATACTAGCTCGAACAATGATATGATATGTCAAATAGCAATAATCAAGACTGAGGCGTGATATAATATGCATGAACAGGACTGAGTATAAATATAAATGAATTTAATGACATGACAGCAAGAAACGACCTCTCGGGTCTCAACAGTGTTGGCGTAAAGCCTTAACATGATTATTATCATAATTTGCAGCTCATTAACTAACTCACATAATTTCAACACAGATATCAACATAAAAGAGTCACTAAGTGGTGCCATGGAATGACTCAGGCCGCAATTCTCACGGTGCATGCCCACACATCCGTCACTTGGCATTTGCATCACCTCAATAGTAATCATAGAACACATAGTTCAGGGTTTCGAACCCTCAAAACCAAGTTTGGAAGTGTTACTTACCTCAAGCCAAGCCAAACTCTAGCCCGCGATGCCTTTGACTCTAGATTCGGCCTCCAAATGCCCCGAATCTAACCAAAATCAGCATATAACCATCAATATATGCTAAAGGAATGAAACCCATACGAAAATTATCAATTTAACTAAAAAATCTCTAAATTGGTCAAACCCGAGCCCTGGACCCACGTCTCGGATTTCGATAAAATTAAAAAAAAAACTAGAATCCTTACACTCTCATGAGTTCATACATACCAAATACTCCAAAATCCGACAACAAACGACCCCTCAAATCCCTAAATCAAAGTCTCCAATTCCAAGCCCTAATTTCCTAGCTTTCTTTCCTAATTTTTCCACTAATAACGTGATTAACAATGGAAAAATGGCTACAAACACAAATAATAAGGCTTAAGAAGCTTATCTAACTGAAACCCTTCGATTCCCTTGAAAAATCACTGCCTTAGATCTCTTCTCGTCTTCAAAAATGGCAAAACTTAGCAAAATTCGCGAAGGAGGATTTTTTTATTCCTTTTGCCTAGCGATACCGCACCTGCGGGAATGCTTCTGCGCCTATCCAACCGCTTTTGCGGTTTTTCATTTAAATTCCCTGACCGCGCCTGCGATGAAATACCTGCACCTGCGGTCACGCAGGTGCATCCCTTTCTCCACATCTGCGACTTCTGCCTTCTTCACATGTGGCTGCATCTGTGGTTGATTCTCTCTTCTACGTTCATCGCACCTGCTGTCCCCTAACCGCAGGTGCGGTTATGACAGAACCTCAGCAGCTTCAGCTGCAAACTCCAACTCCCAAACTTTCCGATAACTATCCGAAATCAACCCGAGGCCCCCGGGACCTCAACCAAAATTACGAACAAGTCATATACCACTATTCAAACTTATACCAATCTTCAGAACACTCAAAACAATGCCAAAACACCAAATCACCCTCGGATTCAAGCCTAAGGATTCCAAAACTTCCGAATTCCGCAAACAATCAAAAAGTCTATCAAACCTCCTCTGAATGACTTGAAATTTTGCACGCACGTCACAAATGACACAATGGACTTACTCCAATTTTTGGAATTCCATTCCGACCCCGATATCAAAATTTCCACTACCAACTGGAAAGCGCCAAAATTCCAATTTTGCCGATTCAAGCCTAAACCTACCACGGAACTCCAAATTACATTCCGAACATATTCCTAAGTCCCAAATCACCTCACGAAGCTATCCAAATCATAAAAATTGAACTCCGAGATTGATTACTCACAAGTCAACTTCTGGTTGACTTTTCCAACTAAAAGGCCAACTTAAGAGACTAAGTGTCTCATTCCTCTACAAAACCACTACGAACCCGAACCGAACAATCTGATACCACGTAATACAACTGAACAACACATAAAGAAGAAAAAATGGGAGAAATAGAGCGGTAACTCATGAAACGACCGGTCGGGTCGTTACAATTTGAATGTCGGGGTTTTTATTTGTCATGACCCAATTTCATAATAGGCCGTGATGGAACCTAACGCCATCGCTAGGCAAGCCTACTATGAACTATCCACGTGATTTCCTCTTTTTAACATAGTTTTTTAAGTAATTAAACTTTCCTCAAATTAAAAGATTTGAGAAGTAATGGATTTAAAATAAATAACACGATAACAATGGAATGCAATCATAATCATAGGATGAAAAACCAAAATCACAAGTCTACTAGTGTGTGCCAAGACCTGGTGTCACAAGTGTATGAGCATCTAGCAGAATATACAAAAGAATACTAGTCTACTGATCGAAGAGAAATAGACAGAAAATATAATCAAAACAAAGACTCCGGCTGCTGCAGATTAGGCTCAGAAGGCAGCTCACCATGGAGCCTCAAGTAGTAGTCAAGCGTCCGCGCCGAACTGATATCCAGATGCACCTGCCTCAGATCCCGCACATTTAAGTGCAAAAGTATAGCGTGAGTACATAAACAACATGTACCTAGTAAGTATCTAGTCTAACCTCGAAGAAGTAGTGACGAGGGGTCGACTTCGACACTTACTATGGGCCAACAATGTAATAATATGAAAATCTAGCTAAACATGATAGATATACATAGCAATAGAACTCGGAGTAAGAAATAAATAAACAATCCTTTCGCCGCTAGTAAGAAACGAATAATTCCCCCCATTTAAGCACGTAAATTCTCAAGCCAATAAATAAATAGCATATACAAAGGGACTTCAAAATATTAATATCACGCACGAATTATGCCGAAGACGTACGACCCGATCCAAATATACATATATATAATTGTGTGCACTGCCAAGGGTCGAACGACATGAACCATATATGCTTCTATTAACCTGCCGAGGCAAACGGCCCGCTCCCATAAGAGTAGTGGAAAAGTTACCTCACTCGCGGAATATACTTGCAATGCAGTTAAATATAAATTTCTCAAGTTAACCATAACATCCCTCAATTCTTTTCAAAATAAAGAAATTCAACTTGAAACTTTTAAAATCTGTAAATCCTCAACCTCAGCTCCATTCAAAACAATTAACAAACATAATCAAGTAACAGGGTCCACAAAGCATGGTGTGGGCTTAAAACTACCCGGACATAAGCATGAATAGTAGCTACATACTGACTCTCATCACCTCGTGCGTACGTAGCCCCCACAAATAGCAACACATATTAATTAGGTTCACCTATGGGGTTAATTTCCTCTTACAAGGTTAGAAAAGAGACTTACCTCGCCTCAATGCCTACTTTCCGGTCCAAGATGTGCCCAAACACTCAATTTGGCGCCAAATAACTCACAACTGGTCAAATGTTATTTAAAATAATTAATACATGCTTATAAGTTCATATCCTAGCTATCAAAGTGATTTCCCAAACCTATTTGCAAAAATCCAAAAATTCACCCCCAAGCCCACGTGCCCGGATTCCAGAAATTTTTGAAGAAATTTGTTACACATAACCTCATGGACTCAAATATATGATTTTTACTAAATTTCATAACAAATTTCGTGGTTAAATCTCATTTTTATCAAAAACCTAGGTTTTCACCTAAACCCATAATTTTCACTAATTTACATGTTATAATCTACCCTTAAACTATGTATTTAACTCACAATTGGTAGAAATCACTGACCTCCAAGTGCTAGGTAAAAACACATCTCAGAAAGCTCCAAATTTTGTCCAAAGAGTGAGAGCAATGTGTTATAAATGGCTTAAGTCCCTTATTAAATGAACCCTTCGGCCTAGTGATTTTTGCACCTGCAGTGCCTTGGCCGCTCCTGTGGAAAAATCCTCGTAGGTGCGCATTTCCTTACCTGGCCAAGCTCCGCATATGCGGACAAAAATGTATCGTTTCTGCGTGCCTTCCGCCCCTACAACCATTGTTCTCGCACCTACGGTCATGCAGGTGCGCCAAAACTTCCGCACATGTGGATGGCGGGGTTTCCCTCACAGGTTCGCTTCTGCGGCTTGTGGCTCGCACCTGCAGTGGTTCAAGTGCAGGTGCGATTATGACGGCAGCTGGGAGCTTCAGTTATGGCTCCCAAGTTCCAACTTGGTTCGAGCCTCGTCCGATTAGAACCTGGGGCCCCCTCCCCCCTCCCTCGAACATACCAAAAAGTGTGGAATCGTAAAATGGACTCGTTCGAACTCTCGGAATGCATCAAACAACGCTAAAACTAAGAATCACACCCCAAATCAATTGAATCAAAAATATGAACTTCAAGTTCTTCAATTTACTCTCAATGCTCTGAAACGTACTTAAACTACTCGGAATGACTCCAAATTTTGCGTGCAAGTCTTAAATGATATTACGGAACTATTATCGGTCTCAAAATTTCATTCAGACCTTGATATCATCAAAACCTACCCCAAACCAAATTTAAAGAACATCTAAAACCTTCAAGGAACCAACTTTCACTATTAGGCGCCAAAATGCTCTCGGGTCATCCAAAACCTGATCTGAGCATATGCCCAAGTCCAAAATTATCATATGACCTATTGGAGCCGTCAAAACCTGATTTCGAGATCGTTTGCTCACAATGTTGATTGAAGTCAAACTTGGCCTTTTTAGTCAACCTTAAGGAACCAAGAGTTTCGATTTTAACCCGAACCCATCCAAATTCCGAACTAACCATCCGCGCAAGTCATAAAATAGTAAAAGCACGTACAAGAAGTCTTATTTAGGGGAACGGGTTTCTAGAAAGCAAAATGACTGGTCGGGTCGTTACATTATCCACCTCTTAAACAAGTGGTATTTTATACGTCAATACCACACAAGAGGGGGAGGTGATTTGTGTGGTGTCCAATTTTCACTTAAACTGATTATGGAAGGACCTGGTTCTTCCATGTGTCCCAACTACTACTGTTGCGGAATAATAAATATAGAAAGTAAAGAACACAAGTATTTTTACGTGAAAAACACCCGGCTCAAAAGGTAAAAAAATCACGACCTACTACTCAGTAGGATTTTCCCCAACACTTCACTAAATCACTGAGCCAAAACAGCATTTACAAAACTCTTTGTAAACCTAAGGATTACCTCTAATCCCATCATAGCAACCAACCTCTAACTGTTACGACAACTTCAAGTTAACTCTAACTTGAATACTCAAACTACCTATTACAATTGCTTCTAGATAAAGCTGAAAAGTACAATATGAAAACACCTACTACAATTGAACTAGAAATAAAGAAAGGCACGTAAAACTCTTTATGGAGTTGGTTCTTCAATCTGGTTAATGTAGCTTCAGGTCTGCACACTTGAATCACACACGAACTGATTGCAAAAAGTCTTGCTATTTTGCTCTCAATTAATGTTTAAATTCTGCGTTTTTGTGCAACACCTGTAATGTGAGAACAACCTGCAATTTATAGAGTTAGTAGATGAAGAAATAACTAAAGTTCTGATGCAACTCTTTCTTGATGGAAGAGTTCTAGTTGATCTCAACTTCTAACTCCTTCCTTATCTTGGATAATGTTCTCTTTGAGTAAGGAGTCCTTCTCCTTATCAATTATGCAACCTTTTCGATCAGGAGATATTAAATACACCAAGTTAAGATTATCTCCGTCACGTGCAACCCTCATGCTCGAATCTGCCCGTTTTTTTGCACCTGACGGATGGACCTGAGGGATGGACCTGGTTCATCCTGAGTTCCTCTATCAGTCTTCAAAATTAACCTTTACTTGGGCCAACAAATTCCCCTTTTTTGATGATGACAAACACTGTGCTTTCCATAAGCTTAGGCCCTATTTCAACTCAGCTCAACATCAACACAATGTTAGAAATATTTTTCCTTTTTATCACTTATCATCAAGGACCAGGTACATTAGGTTATAAACATCACTGTTCAAAGTGTAAACATCACTTAACATCACTTGTTTAAAGCACAACCCTTTTTTCCCCTTTTGGTATCATCAAAAAGTTGCATAAAAATGTGAGATAACCAGATTTTAAAGCTTACTCATGGCCACTGGGGCTACTTCAAATGCAATCATGGATTAATCATCATAGATCAAGCTAACAATTTTAACCATCAAAGAAATATGAACAAACAATTAGAGCAAAAATAGTGAATTTCATTGATGATTGATAAGATTCTACCACAAAGCATAAGAAAAAATAAAATACTAAAAACATGAGCAAAAGAAACAAAACGTCCCGAACTGTGTCACTGGTTGATCTACACTAGGCTAGGAGGCTTAAGGCTGGGAAGAACTAGGTGCTTGGTTTTTGACTTGGAGGAATTTCAGCATACCTTGAAGAATGTCATCATTCTTCTCTTTTTCTCTTGCTAGCTCAGTTCTGAGAGCATCTCTCTTAGTCTCCACCTCAACCAACCTCTTCTTCAGCTTTTCAATCTTAGCAACGTTAGCCCCACTTTCTTGCACCAAGGCTCGGACCTTGCTATTCCCTGGCACCTTTTTCGATGAACTAGGTTCTTTAGGAGTGACATTGACTTCATAATCACAAGCAAGTAGAGTATTAACCTAAAAATGATCTATGTTTGTACTAACCTCCCACTTTTTCATAGGTACATTGAAATGTGCAAGCACAATTGTGAGAATGAAGCCATAGGGAATGATATGAGTTTTGATGTCATTGATAACTCTATCAAGAAGCTGGATTATAGCTTTCAGTCACTTTCTTTAGCAGGTCTGCAAGGGTTTCCTCTACAGATGAACCAGGTTCATCTCCCTAAACAACCATTGCATTTGCGTCTTTGGTTAAACTCACAAGAGTGGGTGAAGAATCAACCACTCTTGTCCCATTTCCCCTCACAGTACTCCTAGCACCCTTGCTCTCCTTTTTTTCTTTTTCATTTTTACCACCAACTTCTCCAGATTTTGTAGTCTCAACACCTGCTATAGATCCTACAAATCTATTTTTTAAATTTGCAGCAACTTTAGAAATTGTCTTAGGAGAAACTTTAGAATCAGAAGATACTTGTTCAGTTTCGGAAGAGCCACTTTCTTCCCCCTGAGTAGCAGACTTAAAAGAATCTAGGTAGTTTAATACGGTCAGGAGTCTTGAACGTAACTTTGGTATTTGGTAGGACTTTGCTCATGATCCAAATATAGTTATTTCAAATTATGCAGAGTGTAGAAAACATACCGTGTTATCTTGATAAATCAGGTTCTTCATTGATAATTCTCTTGTGTAAGTCTAAATTTTCCAAAATAGAGAAAATAACATTAGAGATAATGAGTCATTTTAACACATGGCACAAAAGTATACTATAGAAAGTATGAGACTGATCAAGATTTAATCTAATTATACACAATTTACAGACTTTCTAACCAAATATTTTTTTCATTTTTTTTGTTTAACCTTGAACTGGTCCTTTTAGGTGATCTTAATCATTCCTAATTCTAACCTGTTCCTCTCAAAGTGATCTCTACTTAAGGCTTTTGTGAATATGTCAGCAATTTGCTTGTCAGTGTCACAAAACTCCATAGTTATCAAGCCTATCTCATAGTTGTCCATCAAAAAAAAATGGTGCCTAACATCTATGTGCTTAGTTCTCTTATGATGAATCGGGTTCTTTGTCATACTAATAGCACTAGTGTTATCACAAAAATAGGGATACAACCAACATCAATTCCAAAGTCCATTAATTGCTGCTTGATCCACAGTAATTGAGCACAACATGAAGCAACAACAACATACTCAGCTTTAGCAGTAGATAAGGCCACTGAATTTTTGTTTTTTAGTGGCCCATGACACAAGACATGAACCAAGGAAGTGTGTCATACCTGAGATGCTCTTCCTATCCACAAGAAACCCTGCATAATCAGCATCAACATATCCCACTAGGTTAAAATTACTACCTTTTGGATACCAAAGGCAAAGGTTAGTGGAGCCTTTCAAGTATCTCAATATTCTCTTGACAGTAGTCAAGCGGGATTCATTTGGATTTGCTTGAAATCGAGCACAAAACCCTATACTGAAAATAATGTCAGGTATGCTAGCAGTAAGATACAAAAGAGAACTAATCATTCCCCTATACAACTTCTGATCAACAGATGAACCAGGTTCATCTATATCCAATTTCATGGATGTTGCAATAGGAGTGTCAATTTCTTTGGATGTTCCTTCCCGGTTTTGTTACTGAGGAATAGGTTCATGGACAGGTTCCCTCGAGGTTTGAGGATCAGTTCCTCTCTAGTCAGTTCCCCCTATCATGTTGCCCCAGGTGGAAGGACATGTTCCATCACCTGTTCCTTCCTGTGATGCATCTTCAGGCTGGACTGTGGTTTCACCATTTGAATTTTTTATCAGCCCAATCTCTTCATTATCTCTTTCCTGCCTCTCAAAAAGAATGTTAGTTTTTTAAAAAATAATATATACATTTTTTTCTACACACATAGTTCTTTTATTGTATATCTTATAAGCTTTACTATATGAGGAATACTTCCTCATCACTTCTGGGATCATACTTACCTAGGGAGTCTTTGTCATTATTGTGCACAAAGCACTTGCATCTAAATGCTCTAAGATGGGATATATTTAGCTTTCTCCCTTTAAGTAACTCATAGGGAATCTTCTTAACAAGAGGCCTAGTAATGCAACTATTTATGATGTAGCATGCAAAAATTCAGCAAACTTAGCATTTTCAAATTCAGTTCCATGATCAGACCTAATTGATGCAAGTTGATTACCTAGTTGTTTCTGAGTTTTTCTAACAAAAAAAGTAAACTTGTCAAATGCTTCATCTTTAGATGTTAAAAATAATGTCCAAGTAAACCTAGAGTAATCGTCAACAAGCACCATCACATATCTTTTACCACATCTGCTTAATGTTCTCATTGGACCACAGAGATCCATATGGACCAGTTCCATCGTTCTGGTGGTGCTTACCATTTTCTTGCTTTTGAAAGAGGATCTTACCTACTTCCCCCTTGCACAAGCCTCACAAATTTTGTCTTCCTTCAACTTAATGTTAGGCAGTCCTATCACCAAGTCCTTGGAGACTAGTTTGTTTGGTTGACTTAGACTGGCATGTCCAAGTCTCTTGTGCCAAAGGAGGGGATCATTGTCCAACACACTTAAGCAAGTGAGTTCATTTTCTGAAAGTGTGGACAAATATACAATGTATATATTGTTTACTCTTTTTTCCTGTAAAACAATCTTGTCAGTGGTAAGATTAATCACAAAATATTTGGTAGAGATGAATGCTACCAAGTTACCTCTATCACACAATTGTGATTGTCTTATTAGGTTGTATTTTAGGCCATCTATCAAGTACACACTCTTAATAGAGTGAGAATCAATCTTACCTACCTTTCCAACCTCAAAGATCTCACCTTTCTTCCCATTTCCAAAGGAGATATTACCTCCTTTGAGGTCCTCAAGTGAAAGGAACTGGTTCTTGCTTCCTGTTATATGCTTTGAGAAGCCATTATCCATATACCATATTTGGCTGCTTCCCTTCACTTGGATCCACAAAAGGAAATCAGGGGTTAGTCTTGGGAATCCAAACTAGTTTGGGTCCCTTTCTATATGCAAAAGGGTGAATCAGATTCTTTTTAGCCCAACCTGGCAGCCTATTTTTCCCTTGAACAAATTCTTTACTCTTTTGACTAGCCTTTTCTTTTGCAATACATTCAGATTTATAGTGACCAGTTTTACCACAGTGTGTGCAAATTATGTTCTCAGGAAGTGTGATGTACTTGCTTTTGGGATCCACTTAGGTGTAGGGGTCCCGTAGCCAAGCCCTCTCTTGTTGTTACTATGGTGTTTGTGTAGCCATGAAAGTGCATCGGAGGACCTGTTCTATTTACATGTTCTGTCTAGCTCGTGCTTGACCTTGCTCAGATCCTCCTTTAGGACTCTTACCTACTCATCTCTTTTGTACAACTCATCTTTCATTTTTCCTACATTTTCTTCTAAAGTGAAATGTGTGTGATCAGATTTCTTTTTACTAGTTCCTAATTTTAATTTTAGATTTTCAGATCTAATCTCTAGGACAGTGGTGTCAAGTTCATGAACCTGATTCTTTAACTCAACATTTTTACTTTCACTTTCACTAGCCCTAAGTTCTAGATTTTTGCACTTAGCTTTCAAAATCACACACTCCTTAGACAAATATTCCTTTTTATTATTTAGATCCTCAAATTCATCAATGAAATCCAGGAGTAACTCAGATAGCCTTTCTTTAGACAAAAATTTAATCTTGTCTTTGAGATGAATTATACTTACCTTAGATTCCTCATCAAATTCTCCAATTGCCATAAATGCTTGTTCATCTCCATCTTCACCCTTTGAGTCCTCATATGAGCTTTCTCCCCAGACAGCAAACATAGACTTTGTTTATCCTTTGTTCTTCTTGGGTTGAACCTGTTCCTTCTTCCTGTTCCTTCGTTCAGCTCTTTCCTTCTTCCATTCAATTTCCCATTGAGGGCAGTTTTTGATGTGGTAATCAGTCTTCCCACACTTTTAACACCCCTTAGTGGTTTGTTTTTCAGGAACCCTTGATTTGTTGTAGCTTCCACTTCTTGACAGACTCTTTCCTGTCATTAGGTACTTCTTGAAGTCCTTTTTGATCATGGTCATTTCATCCTCCTCTATATCAGCACTTTCAGTGATTCTGAATGTCAGGCTCCTTTCCTTATTGGGTGCATCCATCTTCATGGTTTGCCTTCTAAGTTCATAGGCAGTGAGATTTCCAATTAGCTCATCCAACTTAAGAGTGACAATGTTCTTTGATTCCTGAATAGCAGTGATTTTGCTTTCCAAGTAACAGGCAAAACCCTTGTCAGAATTTTCTCAACCTTGCCTTTTTCAAGAATAACCTTTCCAAGAGACTTAAGTTCATTTGTCAGTATGGTGAACCTTGTATACATCTCCTGGATGGTTTCCCCTTCCTTCATGGTGAAATTCTCATATTGGAATACAGCAGTGTTCCTCTGGACCTCTTCACTTGAGGTGTTCCTTCATGAGCCACTTGCAAAGTGTCCCAAATTTCCTTAGCAGTGGTACATCTTGGAATTCTACTATACTCGTCTGGACCAAGTCCACACACAAGCCATTTCTTGGCTTTAGCATTCTTTTTCCATTTCCTCAAATCCTCAGCAGTGCAGTCAGCTCTTGTTTTTGGCACTTCTACTCCTTCAGCAGTCTTCTTCATGGTAGCTAGGGGACCATCAATGACAATGTCCCATAGCTCATAGTCTTCTCGAAGATGTAATCTCTTATTTTGTTTTTCCACCAAGAGTAGTACTAGCCATTAAAGAGTAGAGGCCTAGCAGTGGATTGCCCTTCCCAGTTTTCAGGTGGTACACTCATCTTGATCTTTTCCTAAGGTGTTAACCTCTTCAAGGATAACCCGCTCTGATACCAATTGGTATTTTATACGTCAATACCACACAAGAGGGGGTGATTTGTGTGGTGTCCAACTTTTGCTTAAACTGATTATGGAAGGACCTGGTTCTTCTATGTGTTCCAACTACTACTATTGCGGAATAATAAATATAGAAAGTAAAGAATACACGTATTTTTACGTGGAAAACACTCGGCTCAAAAGGTGAAAAAACCACGACCTACTACTCAGTAAGATTTTCCCCAACACTTCACTAAATCACTGAGCCAAAACAGCATCTACAAAACTCTTTGTAAACCTAAGGATTACCTCTAATCCCGTCGTAGAAACCAACCTCTAACTGTTGCGACAACTTCAAGTTAACTCTAACTTGAATATTCAAAGTACCTATTACAATTTCTTCTAGATAAAGCTAAAAAGTACAATATGAAAACACCTACTACAACTGAACTAGAAATAAAGAAAGACATATAAAACTCTTTATGGAGCTGGATCTTCAATCTGGTTCATGTAGCTTCAGGTTTGCACACTTGAATCACACACGAACTGCTTGCAAAAAGCCTTGATATTTTGATCTCAATTCACGTTTAACTTCTGCATTTTTGTGCAACACCTATAATGTGAGAACAACCTGTAATTTATAGAGTTAGTAGATGAAGAAATAACTAGAGTTCTGATGCAACTCTTCCTTGGTGGAAGAGTTCTAGTTGATCTCAACTTCTAACTCCTTTCTTATCTTGGATAATATTCTCTTTGAGTAAGGAGTCCTTCTCCTTATCAATTATGCAACCTTTTTATCAGAATATATTAAATACACCAAGTTAAGATTATCTCATTCACGTACAACCCTCATGCTCGAATCTGTCCGTTTTTGTGCACCTGACAGATGGACCTGAGGGATGGACCTGGTTCATCCTAAGTTCCTTTGTCAGTCTTCAAAACTAACCTTTACTTGGGCCAACAACAAGCGTCCGTCCTCAAACGGGTTTAGAATCATACCTAGAGTGTTGAATAAGTGAGGATATTTGCTCAGTATGTCCTCCTCGGACTCCCAGGTCGCCTCCTCGACTAGTTGGCCCCTCTATTGAACCTTTACCGTGGAAATCCTCTTAGATCTCAACTGGCGAACATGTCTAGCAACAATGGCAACTAGCTCCTCCTCATAACCCAAGCTCTCATCTAACTGAACCGTGCTAAAGTCTAACATATGTGACAAGTCAGTATGATACCTCCGGAGCATAGACACATGGAAAATCGGATGAGCTCCCGATAGACTAGGAGGTAAGGCAAGTTCATAAGCAACCTCCCCAACTCGTTTCAACACCTCAAATGGGCCTATAAACCTTGGGCTCAACTTTCCCTTCTTCCTGAATCTCATAATACCCTTCATTAGCGAGACTTTTAAGAGAACCTTCTCGCCTAATAAATCACGCGCCTTCTGATCCGCGTAACTCTTCTGTCTGGATTGTGCTGTGCAAAGCTGCTCCTGAATCAACTTTACCTTTTCCAAGGCATCCTTCACCAAATCAGTACCATATAACTTAGCCTCGCCAATTTCAAACCACCCGATGGGAGAATGACATCACCGGCCATATAAAGCCTCAAATGGAGCCATCTCGATGCTGGACTGATAACTGTAACTCGGCCAAAGGCAAGAATCAATCCCACTGCCCTCCAAAGTCAATCACACATGCTCTGAGCATGTCCTCCAAGATCTGCACTGTCCGCTCTGACTACCCTTCCGTTTGTGGATGAAATGCGATGCTAAGATCTACACGGGTCCCCAGCTTACTCTGTACGGATCTCCAGAAATGCGAAGTAAACTGAGGGCCTCTATCCGATATGATAGAAACAGGCACATCATGCAACCGAATCTCCTAAATATAAATCTGGGTCAGCCTCTCTAAATTATACGTAGTCACAACTGGAATAAAGTGTGCTAACTTGGTCAACCTGTTGACAATGACCCAAACTGCATCAAACTTCTGCAAGGTCCGCGGCAACCCAACTACGAAGCCCATGTAATGCGCTCTCATTTCCACTCCGGTATAGTTATCTACTGGAGTAGGCCACTGGCCCCTGGTGCTTATACTTAACCTACTAGCAATTTAGGCACCTAGATACATACTCAACTATGCCTTTCTTCATCCGCCGCCACTAATAATGTTGTCTCAGGTCACGATACATTTTCATAGCACCTGGATAAATAGAATACCGAGAATGGTGTGCCTCTTCTAGAATCCTCTCTCTCTCTCTCTCAAGCCATCGACATTAGGAACACTTGGCATGGCAATCAAGGATGGCGTGATATAGGGATAGCCAGTCCATGCCCAGGATGACCTCAAAGTCAGTCATATCAAGCAACAGAAGGTCTGCTCTAGTCTCATAACCACAGAATGTAACCACACAGGACCGATAGATCTGATCCACGACGACAAAATCGCCTACAGGAGTGGACACATAAACAGGAGTACCCAAGGACTCACGAGGAATATCTAGGAAATGAGCAAACAAAGATGACACGTATGAATAGGTAGACCCTGGATCAAATAATACCAAAGCATCCCTAATGCAAACAAAAATAATATATGTGATCATGACATCTGAGGCCACTGCATCTGGTTTGACTGGAAAGGCATAGAACCTGGCTGGAGCGCCGGCTGGCTGGCCTCCGCCTGACTGAACAGTAGTTGGCTGACCTCCCCCTACTTGGACTCCACCTCTAGGATGGCCCCTACCCTCCTACCTCTAGGCGGTCGGACTGGTGGTGCTATAATCATGGGCTAATGACCCTGTTGTACTGCCTTGCCCCAAAATCTGGGACAAAATCTCTTCATGTGAACCGGATCCCCACACTCATAACAACCTCTCGGCACCATATACTGCTACCCTGAAGTCTGATCCTGATGACTTGAATACCCACTAGAAGAAGCATGGATAGCTGGTGGGCGGTATGAACTCTCTGACATGACACTGAAATAGGCGAGGGAAGAACCCTGATGACCCGAGTACCCACTGGAGGAACCCTGAATAGTTAGTGAGCAATAAGATCTCTCTGGCAAGGCGCTGAAATAGGGTCGCGCTGGAGCACCCCGAAGAGGTGGTGGTGCTGGATATATGGGCCTGCTAGGCTGACCGCTCCCAAACTGCCCTCTGTCGGGGAACCTCTAAACCCTCCAAAAAAGGGACATCTTGTCCTGCTGTATCTGCTCTCTACCCCTCTGGCGGTAGCCCTTAATCCTTCGAACAATCTCCACTACTAGCTGATAAAAAGTCCTCATAATACCAAAGTGCAACCCCGCAAAAAACCTTCGTACTCTCTCTGCGTTAGTAGGAAGTATCATAAGTGCATGGGCAGACAACTCAAAAAATCTCACCTCATAATCGGTCACTAACATCTGACCCTACTCGAGCTGCTCAAACTGACACCGCAACTCTTCCTTTTGGGAAGGTAGGATATACTTATCCAAGAAAAGCTATGTAAACTGGGCCCAAGTCATGGGAGGAGAACCCACTAGTCCGTCGATAAGATAAGACTACCACCACCTACGGGCCCTGCCCACAACCTAGAAAGTAATGAAATCCACCCCATGGGACTCCAATATCCTCATGTTGTGCAGTCTGTCCCTACACTTATCAATAAAGTCCCGGGGATCCTCATGTCGCTCACCTTCGAAGACAGGAGGGTGTAGCCTAGTCTATCTGTCCAAAAGCTTCTGCGGCTTGCTGGCCGCAGCTGGTCTAGGCTCAGGTACATCTGTTACAACTAGATGGGGCCCACCCACAGGTAGTGTACCCGAGGTTTGATATACGGTAGTTGCATGCCCAGGAGCCTGAGCAGTAGGGGTCTGTGCTCCCGCTCCCACCTGAGATGTGGTTGGGTTTCCTGGAAATTAACCAGCTTGGGTCATAGAATCCATAAACCACAGCATATGGCCCTGACATGAAATCTACCGGGGCTGGCTCTGCTGCGTGCACCTCGCCCTGATCTTCAACAATGGGATCCTCTATTGGATCCGCTGGTGGTGCAACTAGGGCAACTCTGGGATGTCCTCGTCCCCTACCTTGGGCTGGTGCCCTCCTCCGGCCTCTGGCTCGACCTCTCGCATTAGGGGAGCAGCTCCTCCCGGGTCCAGAACGTCTGTCGTGTGCATTCTCACCATCTGTGAGAGAGTAAGAGAAAGAACTTAGTATACCATCAACTGCACAATAAGAGATGAATAAAGAGTAGTTTCCTAACACTCTATACCCTCTCGAAGATAAGTACGGATGTCTCCCCACCAATCCGCAAGACTTTATTAGGCCTGCCCATAACTTGTGAGACCTACGTGAACCTAGTGCTCTAATACCATGTTGTCACGACCCAATTCTATAATAGGCCGTGATGGCGCCTAACGCCATCGCTAGGCAAGCCAACTGTGAACTATCCACGTGATTTCCTCTTTTTAATATAGTTTTCTAACCTGCCGAGGCAAACGGCCCGCTCCCACGAGAGTAGTGGAAAAGTCACCTCGCTCACGGAATATACTTGCGGCGCGGTTAAATATAAATTTCTCAAGTTAATCATAACATCCCTCAATTTTTTTCAAAATAAAGAAATTTAACTTGAAATTTTTAAAATTTGGAAATCCTCAATCCCAACTACATTCAAAACAATTAACAAACATAATCAAGTAACGGAATCCACAAAGTATGGTGTAGGCCTAAAACTACCCGGACATAAGCATGAATAGTAGCTATGGACGGACTCTCGTCACCTCGGTCGTACGTAGCCCCCAAAAATAGCAACATATATTAATTTGGTTCACCTATAGGGTTAATTTCCTCTTACAAGGTTAGAAAAAGAGACTTATCTCGTCTCAAGGCCTACTTTTCGGTCCAAGATTGTGCCCAAACCCTCAATTGGAGCCAAACGACTCGCAACTAGTCAAATGTTATTTAAAATAATTAATACATGCTTAAAAGTTCATATCCTAGCTATCAAAGTGATTTCCCAAGCATATTTGCAAAATTCCTAAAATTCACCCCCAGGCAAACATGCCCGGATTTCAAAATTTTTTGAAGAAAGTTGTTACCCTTAACCTCATGGACTCAAATATATGATTTTTACTAAATTCCATAACAAATTTCGTGGTTAAATCTCATTTTTATCAAAAATCTAGGTTTTCACCTAAACCCATAAATTTTTTCACTAATTTACATATTACAATTTACCCTTAACTATGTATTTAACTCAGAATTGGTAGAAATCACTTACCTCCAAGTGCTAGGTGAAAATCTCTCTCAAGAAGCTCCAAAAATCGCCTAAAGAATGAGAGAAATGTGTTAGAAATGGCTTAAGTCCCGTATTAAATGAACCTTTCTGCCCAGTGATTTTCACACATACGGTACCTTGGCCGTATCTGTGGTCCCGCACCAGAGGAAAAATCCTCGCAGGTGCGCATTTCCCTTACCTGGCCAAGCTCCGCATCTGCGGACAAAAAGGGACCGCTGCTGTGCGCCTTCCGCCCCTGCGACCACTGTTCTCGCACCTACGATCACACAGGTGCGCCAAAACTTATGCACCTGCGGATGGCTGGGCTGCCCTCACTGGTTCGCTTCTGCAGCTCGTGGCTTGCACCTGCGGCTGGCGAAGCGCAGGTACGATTATGACAGTAGCTGGGAGCTTCAGCTACGGCTCCCAAGTTCCAACTTGGTCCGAGTCTCGTCCGATTAGCACTTGGGTCCGCCGAGACCCCCTCCCCCAACATATCAACAAGTGTGGAATCATAAAACGGACTCGCTAAAACTTTCGGAACGCATCAAACAACACTAAAACTAAGAATCAGACCCGAAACCAATTGAATCAAAAATACGAACTTCAAGTTCTTCAATTTTATTCTCAATGCACCGAAACGTACTTAAACTACTCGGAATGACTCCAAATTTTGCGTGCAAGTTTTAAATGACATTACGGAACTATTCTTGATCTCAAAATTTTATTTGGACCTCGATATCACCAAAACCTACCCCAGACCAAATTTAAAGAACTTCTAAAACCTTCAAGGAACCAACTTTCACTATTAGGCGCCAAAACGCTCTCTGCTCATCCAAAACCTGATCCGAACATATGCCCAAGTCCAAAATCATCATACGAACTTATTGGAACCATCAAATCCTGATTCCGAGGTCATTTGCTCAAAATGGTGACCGAAGTCAAACTTGGCCTTTTTTAGCCAACATTAAGGAACCAAGTATTCTGATTTCAACCCGAACCCTTCCAAATTCCGAACTAACCATCTCCGCAAGTTATAAAACATTAAAAGTACGTACTGGAAGTCTTATTTAGGAGAACGGGATTCTAGAAAGTAAAATGACCGGTCGGGTCGTTATATTTTTCGTCTCCATTTTTAGTTTTAATACAATGTATACAATATTTTGCTTGGCCAGAAAACATCATCTCCATCGGACTTTCTTCTATTATTTGCTATTTAGTCACATACAAAGATACAAATATATTGTATTCTATACAAATTTTCTCAAATACATTATTTTTTGCTTGTATTTATATATTTCGAAGGTTTGTGTTTTTTTAATACAGCTGAATACACAAGTGTTCATGCATGAATACATGATATAAACATTGAAATATACTAAATACAAATATTAAAATAAAACAGAATATAAACAGTGAATACATTTAATTTAAAATACAGTGAAATACAGTAAAATGCACTGAGTACAAATAGAAATACAATGAATACAACCAATAAAATATACTGATACAACAGTAATAACATGTATTAGGAATAACTAAAATACTATTAATACAAATATATTTGAATAAACTAAATATAAAATAGCGGATACAGTAAATACAAACATTGAATCTAATGAATGCAACAGTAAAAAAAATATTGAAACACACTAAATACAAAAGTTAAATACACCAGTTATATACAATTGAAAAATCATTCTAATTAATTGGGTTGATAATGATGCATGTTAGAAATGATTTTGTTGAGTTATATTAGGAGTGTATCACGCTAATTGATATTATTTTTGTTATCAGACAGCTGGACATACCTATTTTTAAGGTGATTGTCGTTATTGTATTCATGATACATGGCGCGAATACATGTGAATACATGCGCGTACAGATGGACTGCCTAATTTTAGGTGTTTTTGCTGTTATATTCATGAATACAGCAGCGCGAATACAGCGAGTTCACTACCGTAACAACTGAATAGTAGCTATAGGAAGTTAATAACTACTAAACAATAGTGGCTTCTGAAAATTCCTCTGCAAAAAATACTAAATAGACTGTCATTATACAAAATATATACAAAATAGACATTTCAGGCTATTAGATATAATATGTTTGGGCCGGAGGGATATTTCGGGTCAATGGGAAAAATATGGGCTATTAAAATCTTGAAGGGCTATAGAGGATCGTTTTCTCTAGTGTATTTTGTTGTTTGAAGATTATATGCTTTGAATACTTTGTTTGGTAAAATACATAAGTTACCCCTCAAACTTGTTTGGAAAACTGAATTGCACACTGCAATTTTACGAGTGTTTATTTACCCCTATTCTAGTTCAAAGTAAATTTAATACCACCTTCAAAGTATATAACTAGTCGCATCGTAGAGAGTGTTTTTCACTCTCCCTATAATTTTGCCATGTCAGATACTATTTAATTTTACTTTTTTCACCTTTTTTCTTTCATTTTCACTCCGTTTGTCTTCTTCTTTTTTCACTACGTATTTCTTTTCATATCCCTTCCCCGAGTCCCATTGCCAGCGTATTCATCGCCTTTCAAACCAACTAAAATTATTTCTAAACTTTCTCGATGAAATATTAGTTTTGGCTAAGTAATACCAAGAGAATATGGTGAGAGAGATATAAAGGATTGAAATTTGACCGGAAAAAATGGATGTTCGCCGGAAATTTTTTGCCGGCAACATATAGGCGTTGGTGGGTGCAATATTGAGTTTTGATTTAAAGGATCTAAGTTGCTACCAAAGTAATGAATATCTAGAATAGTATTTAAATTTACCATAGTTACCGACGGAATCATGAAGAGAAGGGGGGGTGTTCTGTTTTTTGTCGTTTTTTTTCCAATCTTACGCGCCTTTTTTTTAAAATATAATTAATAATTAATTTTCTGTCACATCAGCATTTGGGGTGGTATTAAATTTACTTTGAACTAGAATAGGGGGTAAAATAAACTCTCGTAAAATTGCAGTCCAGTTTTCCGGACTAGTTTGAGGGGAACTTATGTATTTTGTCTTTTTTATAGTCTACTAGAATTTGCTTTTAGTGAGTGTGTTTATATCAGTTCAGTGTGTACTAATTATAGTAGAATTATTAAATATATATATAATGTTGGATACTTTGAAACAAATGCTTCAAAAAGAAACTGCCAATGTATCTTTATTTTAACAAGGTATATATTTCTTTAATATAGGGTTAAGAAGGTGCTAAGCAAGTACTCTTGCTCCTTTTCCCTTTTTTCTAAATACCTTTCTTTTTTTTAGAAATTTTATTTGTGTAAATACGTACAGATATGGAATTTTTATCTCTTATATGTCAATTATATTTATAAGATGACATTTGGCAAATTTATTGATATCTTTTACAAGCGGTATATTAGGTGACAAATGTTTGTATCTGGTAGGCGAACGTACACCTAAAATTAGGTTAGAAGAATGCAGAATGATGAGAAGACAACCTAATAATTGAGAAAGCTGTACTGGGCACAAGTCCACTTGGTTCAAAGGAGAAGTGGACTTGAAGTCGTGTGATTGAAATATAAATCCACTTCTGTCAAGTTTGACACGAACACTTTGTCAATGGAAAAATGTGTTACTGTAATTTATAGCAGCTGGTCTGTTGGTGTCAAAATCATTTCAACAAATGCATGATATTCAAGCTGAAGTTCACTCAAGTCATTCCTGGAATTTGAACCAATATTGTAATGTTAAATGAGGATGAATTGACCTTACTCCGGAATCTGGACTCTGAAGGAAGAGTATGAGAATCTTGCTAGATTTTTCCAGCTCTGTTGTTCCTTTTCCTCAAACTAAAGAAGAGAATTTTTTTTCTTAGTATCAAATAAAGCAAAAACCTAAATAATGGGTGAGTAAAACATCTTTGCTTGCTTGCAAAAATGGAAAAAGAAAAACTCTTCATCTCACCAACCAATATAACCAAATCTTTCAAAGGCCAAAGTTCCAATTTTAGATACAAATGATGCTTTACAAATTACAATATATATGATTTTATCATGTTTCCCGGGAATAATATATATACTCTGTCGATCATTAGTTTTTCGACAATGTTCTTTCACACCCTGAAGGAGGCCATTCTCCCCACTAAATATGATACAGATATATTCAGTATCCTTATAGAAACTGCTTATAGAATATCGAGGCAGAAATACAGAAAAAATGCCTATGCCATTACTTGGACTGTTGGTTCTGAGGTGGATGAGCTTGTGGTCTTGTTGGGCATGCCGCGGTCATAGCACGTAAGCGTCGGGCAATTTCAGTGAAAGATGGCCGAACAGCAGGATCTGGAGCCCAGCACTGTTCCATAAGAATTCTCCACTCGGCGTCGCAGAAGCTCGGCACAAGTGGTCTCAAGGTGTTGTTGACTATACCACCTGCATGTAACACATGATGCAAGAGTGCGTGAATTTCTAAACTTTAACTCTGGTTCCTATATTTCCTAGCTCTGTTAACAGAAAACATGAAGGCTTTTATGACCATTCCTCTGCATCCTAGTGAAGCATCAGAGAACTATAGAAACGACTGTGAGCAACACCTTTGGAAATAGATGTCCCACAGAAAAAATTTCACCGTATGTTCAGCCACACTTCACATGGCATCCAAAGAAGATGATTGGTGGAACTCGAAATAAGTAGAAACAGGAAATAATGAACTTTTTGAGAAGGAAACAGCAAGTAAACTTATGCTATGCTTCTACATTTCTTCACTTATTGCTTTTATGCAATGCCTTTCACCGAGAGTATCAGCATCATTCTAACTCTCGAGTGTATCAACATCATTTAGTATCTTGGTCCTTGATGAGATCAAATATTTCTGAACAAATTATAAAAGCGATCATTGTGTCATTAGGAGATGAAATTAACCATGCCTAACTTGCTGTAATACATTTCTATGACGTTCTATATTTTTCTTTGTACCAGTTAAAATATTGGTTATTGCTGCTTTTCTACTGTTAATGACCTCTTGACACTCCTCATTCATTCGTTTCATTTTCAAGGCAGCAACTTGTAGATTTGTAGGAAAGGAAGGATATAACGAGTAATTTTTATTTCATGACAAGAAAGTAATAAAAGAAATGCCAGTACTTTAAAGCAAGAAACAAAGGTAAGATAAGGACTGAGTAAAGCAAACCTATAATAGCTCCATAATGCATATTAGCATAAGGTTCCTCGCCAGTAAGAATTTCCCAGAGCACAATCCCAAAGGAGAAAACATCAACCTGCAAAGTCTCAAAATGTCACTTAGAAGAGGAACATGTTTCTGATTTACTTTCTCTCAGATCTCTTGTATCTGAGAAGTTAAGGTCCTTGTCGACTTGATTGCCAAAGAAAGATAGAGGGAGAAGCATCAACATACTTCCTACCCATCACAAATTAATAGGGGGTTAGATTGAAAATTTAATAACAGAAATTCGAGTTGATCAGCAAGAATATGCTCTCCCCATCCCCATGCCACAGAAAGAAACAAAGATGCCTGAGACAGGCTATATTTCATATCAATCTTGGATATGTCAACCTTAAGATTAATATCTGAAATCTTACCTTCTCAGAAACCTTGTTACTGCTACCATTCAATAGCTCTGGGGCCATCCATGGAAGTGTTCCCCTAACTCCACCAGTGACCAACGTATTTCTCTTTATTTTTGAAAGTCCAAAATCACCAACCTATAATAAAATTGACAGGGCTTTTATAAGTTTTGTTTGATCCTACAAAACATTAAATTGTCCGTTTCTTGGTAACATAAATTTTCCACCAACAGAAACATGTTAATAATGAACATGATGAGTGAATACCAAAGTGAATGGCAAAGGAAACAATTTATAGCTTAAAGGCACTCTTAACATGACATGAATAATCAATTAAAGGTAGTCAAGGAAAGATGCTCTTGGATATACTAACACATCAGCTAGTGATTAGTCATCAGACTCTTTATTGCAAAGAACAAAAAGGAAAGCGATTATATACGTGTACACACCTTACAGATGGGTCGAGAAGGATCTTTTAAGTTGACAAGCAAGTTGTCACATTTCAAATCAAAATGTACAATATTCTTTGAATGCAGATATTCCATTCCGAATGCAGCATCCATTGCAATTATGAGCTTCTTGCGACGATCTAGGTGTCTAGCAAGTCAGGATTGGAAGAAAGTACGAAGTTTTGTCAAGGGATACAGAGGAATATATAAAACAAAATAATAGGAAGGGTTAAAAGGGTTTTACACCTGTCCTTGCAAAGCAAAACATGTCTCAGAGACCCATTCACCATGAATTCTGTTACTGTGGCAAGAGTTCCCCCTGGCCCATCTTGCACTACACCATAAAATGCCACCACATTTGGATGATGAAGCTTTGAAAGAATATCAGCTTCACGCCAAAAATCTAGAGTCTGGAAATAGATAAAGGGTTCCATTGTCAAAATGCTTGCATAAAGAAACCTCAAAGCATGACAAATATATGAACTGATAAGCTTCTACTGATTTAGATTTGATTAAAACAGGACTAGATGTCTGAACTGTGATGAAATTCGCTTTCTGTACTGCTATAAAAATAGTTGAAAGTGTTCAAGATGTATTTTGGACGATTGTTTGAGTTTGTAAAGCTGGAGGAAGCCGTACACAAATTTCATGGAACAACAAAAACAGCAAGCAGAGCAGCACAAAGTTACAGTTGAAGAATAACAAAGCAAGGGGAAACACGCTCAAACAACTTTGTTTCTATTAGGTCTAAAACTACATATTTGGATTCAAGCTGATGAACCAGGAACCGGTTAATTTTATTGTGGCAGATGTAATTATACAACTCCAAAGACGCTCACCAATCTCTCCTGCTCGGATGAGCGACCTGTGAAACAGCTTTTCTTTATTCTCTTTATGGCAACATCAGTTCCTCTCCATTTTCCATGATAAACAGTTCCAAATGTTCCAGAACCCAATTCCCTTAATTCCTCGAGATCTTCATTCTTGATAATCTGCGAGGCAAATAAAACAGGTTAACTAAAAAACTGACTCAAAGCACAGCTGCGTGTACTTATTACATGACTAAATAAAATGATTTCTAATTTGTCTAGCTAGTTTAAACATGCAAATCACGTAATAAAAATCCAGCCCATTTTAATGTATTCTTGATTGATAAACATAAAATCAATCTCAATATGTACATCAGACGTATAAACTGAAGACCCAGAAGAGCAAGCCATGCATATGAACAAAATGCCCCCTCATTAAAGCAACAAGTTGTAAACAATCTCTCCATATCTCCATCAGATGCATAAATCCAAGACACAGAAAAGAGCAAGCCACACATATGAACCAAAAGTCTTGGCCTCTCCAAGCAAAGCAATGAAGTAGCAGATAAAAATCAAGAACTAAAGATATCTAGAGCTCTAACAGAGTTTTTTTTTAATAAAAAAAGGTCAACAAAAAACCAATAATCCAAAAATTACTCACTTCACGTCTAACTATTGTCATTATATGGATATTCAGGCAGAAAACCAGAACTTGAATTTTTCCATACATTTTCTATGAAAGAATGTTATTGGCAGTGACCTACGGGTGCTACTTTAGGTAGCCTGCATCACTCATTCACTCAACCATCATATAGAACACATACTTCAAGATATGCCAGATGTATTGATGTTTATGAGGGTTTAAGTCCACAATACCTGCAATGAGCTTATATCGACATCTCCCATAGAGAGATCAATGAGTGGAAAACCAGTATTCTGAACTTCTTGGTTCCCATCCTTCATGTTAAATGAAAGGGTTTTTTCAATCACATTTGTACGAGTTAAAAAATGAGAATATAACCTGAAGCAGAATTATGCAGCTAGAAGTGTCAACAACTAAAAAGGAACACCTGATAATCCGATTCAGCTACTTTTGAATTCATTGCACCATCATACTGCATGCTTTGGATGCCAGTGGTTTGAGAAGGATCGTATTCTGAAGGCACATTCATGGTGGATGGTCCAACATTGTCACGTGATAGATGCTGCATATCAGCTTCAATATTCATCCGGGAGTCCATATGGTCTATCATAGCACTGTCGTTAAAAGGAGGATAACCATAATCCATGGATGCTCCATCCTCACCATTTGCACGGGTGGAAGAGAGACTAAGATGATCCTGGTCTATCAGAGACACATCTTTTCTGACAAAATCATCTTGGGCTAACTTTTGAAAAAAAGACCAGTGCTTTGGTTCATGGTTCTCCATATTCAAACTCAAACCAGTTCCATCAGCGCGCAGTGGAGCAGACACTGATGCATCACCCAATATTTTAGCTCTAGAGAAAATATCAGAGAGAAACTCTCGAGGAAAGTGGTCATTAATGTCAATAAGAATGTCTCCGTGATCAGGAGAGCCAGTGGTAACAGATGGCTTCCCTGTGGCCACTGCTCCAACTTGAGGCTCGCTCTCAGCTAGCGGCTGTATTTTCCCCATAGCTTTATTTTCCTCTGTTCTACTTGCAGCTGCATCACCCCGGTGAAGCTCGTTTGGCTTGGAAGCAGATTCATCGCGAACATTATTGCTAGTGATAGCATTATTTGGTCCAGATTTTACTTTATCGGCATAAGTTGCTGCTTTCAGTACGCGCTTCTCAAGATTTGCTTCAGAAACATCTTCACCAACTGTTGAATTAACTCCCTTGGTATTGTCACCTAACTCTACAGACTGCTGAAGTTCAATCTGTTTCTCTTCGATAGCAGGTTGATTAGCAGACCGAGTCGGCCCAGAAGGTGTAAATTTCTCGGTCTGGGGACTCACATTTCCATCATGTAATTTATCAACTGATTCCAGGATCTGCTGTCTGCCTTCAGAGTGTGCATGGGTCATTATGAACTGTGAAGAATCATCAGATTTGGACAAGCGATTTAGGCCAGCCTGCTCCCTAGGCAAACGTTCAGAACGAAAAACTCGTGGAGGCATTGAAGGTGGGTCATAGCTAAGGTCATATGGGTATGCCTCAGAGTCACCATAGTCAGCGTTGGAAGTTCTACCAGATGCAGAAAAATGGCCATCTTCACTTGATCCATCAAGTTTTTCTTCTTGAACAGCTCCAAGAGACACTGTACCTTGCACTTGTTCCTGACTCTTCTCATTAATTTTAGCTGGCATGTCAGAACTTCCAGAAACTACTGTAGCAGCAGAATTAGATGCTTCAACTCGGGAAACATGATTTGGAGCAGATTTGACAAGTGGATTCGAGGAAACAACTTTTTCGCTTTCCACAGAATGCATTTTCTCGGGCTCATTCAATTTCTGTGCAGAGCTTTCTCTTTTCATCTTTGCCTCCTTATTCACTTCCTTTTCCAGAGATTGATCTTTACCAAGTTCAACTTTTTTCTGGAAAGAGGTGTCTCTTTTCATTTTTACCACCGCCGCTGGTGCTTCTTGGTCGTTCATATGTGAACTATATGGCTGCTCGTGGGTAGAACCTCCTTCCCCATTCAGGTAACCACGGCTTGTACTAACAACAAAGTTATCTGTGAGTTGTGAGGAGTTGGGTGGATGAGAATCATGGTCGTACTGGGGAAAAACAGGGCTTTTGGCATCTAAATTTTGGAAGTTGTCAACAGGCATGGAAGTGGGTAAAGGTCTCCATTCAGCACCGCCATGATGAATAGTTTGACCATGGTACCCTTGTTGGTTGGAGTCAAAGGCATGCAATGAACTTGAAGCCATCACATGAGCAGATTGACCAGCTAGAGGCACACCACCCACTGAACGAGAAGCATCGGCAGCAACTCGACTATTCTCCCGAGCAATTGTTAAGCTAAGAAACTCATCCAGATTATTTCCTGAAGCACTCGCCAGAGCAATTGAGTTTCTTCTAGACCCGAAGTCCATGCCATTGACAGCAACAACATACTGCATCTCTGAATCTCCTTCAACATTCTCAAGACCAGCTTGAGCATCATCCAAGTCACTGTTAGAGAAGAGAAAAATCCGTAGCTTCTGTGATCCATCACCTTCTAGACCATTACATTCCTCTATCATATTCTGCACGTCCTCATCACAAGAAACTGATACCAATGCATCAAGATCCTCACCAGGAAGCTGATATTTTATGGTATGAGCTTGATTATATATTGTCAACATCTTTTGCATAAGCTCCGCATAAGAAACATCCTTGTTGACTCGAATAAGATGCGTATCACCTCCAACATATCTAAGTTTCCCATCACTTGGACGAGGCATAATTCTACCACCAAAACTGCAGAGACACCTTAGCTTTCCTGATGTACTAGACCTAGAAGATACATGGCTTTGAAACCCACGGATGTTGTTATTTCTTGATGAGGTTCTGGTCACAGATTGCAAAACTTGGTGGTAGGATTTCTCATCATTTACTGAAGTCCTAGTCCTCTCATGATTTTGATCTCGACCTTTTTCTATTGAGGCAATCACGGAGATATCTGATCCGGTTTCAGAACCTGTATGAGATATTCCAAGTATGTCCTTCAGGTCCATATAAGAAGTTGCACCAGTAGTCCCACCAGAAGCATGCGGAACGAGATGCTGCTTAGGGTTAACCCTTTCCCGCATGAATTCTAGAGCAAACTCCTCACCAGTCTGAATAGAATAATTCAGTACAGGCCTAGCTCCAACAGGTACAGCGAAATCAGGTGGTCTTATGTTCGTATTAATAGAACTTGATGGATCCTGGAAAAATCTCTCATTTGTAGAACCAATGACCTCATTTCTGGTCTCTACAGAGCTATAGCGACCTTGTTCATAGTTCTTTTGTCCCATCATACCTTTTCCAACATTTCTATCCATTTGAAACAATTCCCAAATTCACAGCCTAAGGAGACTGTTCCAAATAGAAATGAGATATAACCAATTTCTTATTTAGTCACACTTACTAAACTTTTTACAGGTGTATCATGATCACGTGCTAACAGCTGATCATTGTAATGACAGAAAGCAGCAACTAATTTCTTATTCATATGTCCCTCCGGATCTTCTACAGACATACCTTGATCTTGCAGTTGGGTAAAGAAACAGAAGCTGCAAGTCACAGTAACCAATGCTTTATCAGAGCAAGTTTAACGAGAAAAGGTTAGAAAAAAACTTGACATGATCCATGTCCAAAGTAATGTAAAAAACATAGTTAAGCAGTGATCTCAACAGTCCTAAGTGATTCTCCCTAATCGCTTCATACTATGTTGGCCTGTGAAGTCTGGCAGCAGGAGTTTGATTTCTGGAGATTAACATTAGTAAAATAAGGCTTGACGGGACTGATGTCCTAAGTACATCAATGGCCTTAAGAGACGAGTCCAGCATTCTAAAGGAAAAGCAACCTCTATTCAATTAATCAACAACAACAAAAAACTCAGTTTGATCCCAACAGGTGGGGTAAAAATACCTCTGTTCAATTAATCACAAATCATAATAAAAATACTACAAAACAACAACCACAACAATTTTACAAGTCCAAGCTATTTAGAGTTTGAATCCTAACTATTCATTTCCCTTCATTTGGAGGATTCTCATTTCAATATTCAACAATCGGGATTTTCTAACGCTATAGGTTCTCTTCATTTTCTACAGAGTACAGACCTATAAATCAGAACACAAATACTTCAGATAATTCAGTTAAGTTTAAATCTTTCCCACTTGTAAATGTCACAAAATTAGTCTCTTGAGGGATTTCATATTATGCCAAATATCTGAAGCTATTCGGAGTACACATGGGCAGGGCAGGGCCAAACAAATCAAAAACTTGGCCCAACCAAGGCCTTTCAGACCTAAGATCAAGCTCGAAGCTCAGGATCCAGCTCGTAAAGCTACAACATAAATAACTACCACTGAAAGGAATTCAGAAAACCTAATTTTCCAGTTCATTCAAACCAAATCCAAAACAAAAAATCGGTGAATCAGAACATATCAAATTTAACCGAAATAGAATAATCTAAGCCCTCGATCAAAAATAATTCACAAAAAAAAATCAGAAAAAATACATCTTGCTGAGAGTGTTCATACTTGTTAACTAAAAATCGGTACCATCGAAAAGTCACCGGAGAGGAACCGAACGACGGTGCAATAACGGCGGCGAAACGATAGCATATGAAGTATGTGGAGATTTGGGTGAGAGATTTTTCTACATCACCACTACTTGGAGAGTCAATGGAGAGGTTTGCAAGGGTTGTGAATTGAAATGCCCTTTTGCCCCTGATGAAGTCTTAAATGATGGTACTCTGCAGCTTGACATATAGTACTATTTGGACATAGTTTTTGTTCCTATTCATGGTTTCTATTGGTTTGCTCGGCGAAGAGAAAGTTTTGCGTAGGGGCAATTTCGTCAACATGAAGAGATATGTGAAGTATCTATCACATGCGTCACGCTTACTCGTGATGTTACGAATGCAACTACCGTTTATTGTACTTTAAGTCCTTGTACTTCTATAAACCTTGCACTTTTGTCTAACTCTTAACTCAAATTTTCAAATGGTCTATTAAGTTTTATTTGTCCTGTAATATAAAGTTGAGCATGTACGATCCTTTAAGTTTAAACAAACGACGTGCACTTCTAGTTCATGTAAGACAATGAAACTCCAACACAATTCATTTAAACAAATGAGTGTCTTTAATTTAACACCCTGATCTAAGGTTGCTTTTGAGAGATTAATGTTAAGTATGGACTATGAGGACTTTAAAGAGTTTAAAAAAATGACTTGATCCCTTTAGATTTTTATGAGTGATTGGTAGATGTATTTTAAGGAGTGAAAACCTCGTAA
This sequence comes from Nicotiana sylvestris, assembly GCF_000393655.2. Lineage (NCBI taxonomy): Eukaryota > Viridiplantae > Streptophyta > Magnoliopsida > Solanales > Solanaceae > Nicotiana > Nicotiana sylvestris. The sequence continues at coordinate 65,702,014 of NC_091058.1, forward strand.
AATAAATGAATGAGGATGATAAATAATGGTTAGAAGTGTGGGTGGTCTTGGTCGTCAAATTATAACATGAGGAACGAGAAGCAAAGAACATAAAATCTTGTGAGGAGAGGAGAAAAAGTAAATACCATCAATTTGAAATATGAGTTATAAAATTCATATGTGGGGTACATCTAAGATGCAAGTATTAAGGTACAAAAGATTAATTTGAAAACTATAGTGATGCAACTGATCTACGGTGACTCGAGAAATAGCTAGGTTGTTTATTATTGTCATGTCAGATTGAAGTCATGTCTCATGTATGCACTCAAATTTTGGTAAATTTAACTTCTTGTTAGCTAAAAAGCTAAACTTCAAAATAATCGGTGAAATAAAAACCTTCCTAATCTAAATAATACTTAACATGGTCATAATTTCTCATAGAATATTTAACTAACACATTTTATATTTTTATTCATATGCAGTAAATTACAGTTAACAAAGTACAATGGAGAACAATGAAAGCATTAGGTTAATTAGAAATGATAGCAATAAGAGTTATGTTTATGCAAATAATATGATTGTTTGCAACATTCAATGAATTTTACGATGTTATGAAGACGTTGGGACTTATCAATAAGTATTAATCTATTTACAAAGAACACCCAATCAAGGAACACATTAGTGTCTGGTATAAGAGTTGAACCTATAGAAAAATTAACAACAATCAAGTTCTCAAGAATGCCATTATAAATGACATTATAATATTGGAGAAATTAATGTATAGTTCACCTCCCAAGAAAGATTGCAAGCATTTGTAAAGGTTTAGAGGACAATTAACTGCGCAAGCATGGCTAGTAAAAAATAGGTCGAACACAATGGAACAAAAATAATATAAGTGAGAGATAAAGAGACAAGAAGAAGATACAGTGCATATTATGTGATAAATACGTTCGAGAAAATACTCATAAATAATGTGGGCAAGACGGCAATGGTATCCCTATCATTATCAAATCCCCCCAATACTTACCACATATGAAATATGATAGGGAATTATTGTCATATATATCTCGTTTCTTCTTGTAATACATGCTAAGTATGTTAGGGGAGAGTTGTATAACTTGTCAAGCACTATAAGTGTATGTAATTTGTTAATTATATATTTATTATTATTTATGTTATTTCCACTATTGTTTAAAACATATACTGATTTAAATTTTAAAATAAACTTCGGCTTACGAGTCATTGCCCAAACTAGTGCAACGTTATTTTGATAGTTTACCCAAGCACGAATGAGTAGTATTTTCTCGAGATTTGTAAAAGTATTTAGTGGGAGAGTGCGTGCGCTAATGGCTAAATAAGCTCAAAATAGGGAAGACAAAAAGAAAATTGTTATGATAAATATCATATTATGGTGGATGACTACTCTTCTTCCATGATTTACATCTCAAATGCTTAATGACATATTCAATGACATATTTTGTATGTTCAATGACATATTCCATGACATATTTTCTTCACTTTTATGCCTATATAAAGGCCTTGTAATAGATAGGAAAATGCACACAATTGAAGAAGAAATAAGAATTTTTCTTCCTCTCTTTCTCTCTATATCTCTTAGTTTGTTTTTGCTTGTTCTATATTATTATTTTGGGTTATATTTTATAACACGTTATCAGCACGAGGCTCTACAATCTCAAGAAGATCTTTGAGAAAATTAAGGTATAATTTTTCTCAAATTTGTATTTTTTTAAATGTCTGATATTATGAAAAGAAAGTTCGTTGCCCTTGAAATTTCGGATAAGAACTATATGACATGGGTATTGGATGCTGAAACTCATTTAGATGCAATGGGTCTTGGAGACGCCATTAAAGATAAAGATAAAGCATCTACACAAGACTGTGCTAAGGCCTTGATTTTCTTGCGTCATCACCTTGATGAAGGGTTGAAAATTGAATATCTCACAGTGAAAGATCCATTTGTTTTGTGGAATGGTTTAAAGGAAAGATATGACAACTTAAAGTTGGTCACTCTTCCACAAACACGATATGATTGGGCTCATCTTAGGCTCCAAGACTTTAAGTCTGTTTCTGAATATAATTTTGCTATGTTTAGAATTACTTCTAAATTGAAACTCTGTGGAGATAATATCAGTGACTATGATATGCTTGAAAAAACGTTTACAACGTTTCATGCCTCCAATATGGTCTTGCAACAGCAGTACCGAGAGAAAGGTTTCACAAAGTACTCTCAGTTGATTTCTCTTCTACTTGTGGCTGAACGAAACAATGAATTTGACATCACCCACTTGGAATTGGTAGATTTTTTTTGAGCACCCTAATGAAAAAATAAATCACTTGATCGGTGATGGATCTGTGGTTAGAGATGATTGAGCAATTTAATTTTTATGCTTTCCTACTCGTAGTATGTAATGAATAAACATCTCGTAATTTTTATTGCACTTTATAATTTTTCTTATGTAGTTCTTAAGAATATTTTTATTTCCGAAATTTTATAAATTTCACAAACAAGGAGTAATATCCTATTAATTAGTATTCTAGTCTCAGTGATCTTTTAACAATTTTAACTTTCCTTTACGTTGCTTTAATTCTCTTTAAGAAAAGGTTTACAAGCACCCTGGAACAACTTTTGATTTTTTTTATGAGTATGTTCTTTTCTTACACGGATCAATTATTTTTCATACAATGTATAGAAAAATGCAAATAATTTATACATGTAATAAATTTGTTGTAGTTGTATTAGTCATATGTGTACTTGTATTATATTTTGTGTAATTATTTGTATAATAATTAGAATTTGCCGAAAAAAATGCATTAAATGCTGATATTGAATTATTGGTTTAACTTTATTTCTTTTCCATTTATCTCTAAAAATACTATTATTTATTCATATACTTCTTTTGTATGTCAAACTATGGGAAGCAAATATGGATATCTTTCAAAGCAAACTTGGATCAAAGTTCAATTATAAAAATATTTGCTTAATTGATTCATGTACGACACATACAATTTTCAAAGAGAAGAAATATTTCTCTCATTTAAGTATGTGTAAGGCAAATATTACTACAATTTCTGGTAGTAGTAATCTAATTGAAGGCTCTGGAAGAGCTACTATAACTCTGCCTATGGGAACAATAATTATCATTGAGAATGCAATGTTCTCCTCCAAGTCCAAGAGGAACTTGTTGAGTTTTAAAGATATCCGCAAAAATGGATTTCATATTGAGACAATAGATGAGAATAATATGGAATATCTCATTGTTACCAAGAATGTCTCTGGCCAAAAAAGAATTATTGAGAAGTTCCATCTTTATCTTGTCACACCTCCTTTTTCCGGCACCCGCGAGGGTGAAGGAGTTTTTTCCAATTAAAGGACAATCGAAAGGGGATTTATTTGTTTATTTCAGAGTCGCCACTTGGGAGATTTAGGGTGTCCCAAGTCACCAATTTTAATCCCGAATCGAGGAAAAGAATGACTCCATATTACAGTCTGCGCACCAGAAATCCGGATAAGGAATTCTGTTAACCCGAGAGAAGGTGTTAGGCATTCCCGAGTTCCGTGGTTCTAGCACGGTCGCTCAACTGTTATATTCGGCTTGATTATCTGATTTTATACAAATATGAACTTATGTGCAAATTTTATCTTTTTACCGCTTTCATAATTGTTATTATTATTTTTACAAGAATGTGAACATCGTTTAAAAACATGTCTTTGGATTGCGTCACATAAAATGCACCCGCGATCCGGAACGTATTTTTATTCAATGTTTTAGGATTTGGATTTGGGTCGCATAAATGCGCACCCGTGTTTAAGAATGTATTATTATTAAATCGTGCCTAAAGCGATTAGCGTATTATTATTTATGGGTAAGACTGTGAAATTTGCTAAAACAGCTCCTCCCGAATTTTAAGCAATTAAATGTACATTTATTGAGGGGCCCGCAATCTATACATTTTATTAAGCGAGGCTCATCTCATTTATTTTAAATGGAAAATCTTAAAGCGACTACATTTTTTCTATAAAAATTAGTCTCTAAAATAAAGAAAGAAAATCCTAATTAATTACTAGTTTTTTTATTATTTTAAGAAAACATGGCATGCTAATTGCTAGATTAATACAAATATTGATGAAAAAGGAATTTTACTCAAAATTTCGAAATTATAAATAAAATAAAAATTCGACAACTAATATCCAAAAGAATCAAATACAACTCAGCATTGTTATAAAAAAAAATTATTGAGATTAATTATTCACAACCATTTGAAACTAGATTTAACCATAATTACTAAAGCTTATTAGAAAGTTTATTAGACTTAAACGTTCTTCTAATCTTGCTTGAACTCAAATCATGCCTTAATGCCTAATTTACGAAATTTAATTTAAATTCATGCCTTAGCTAAATTTAGCTACTTATTCATGATTAACCTACTGTTGATAATCTTGAAACCTTCATAACTAGTGAATTAACCCGTTTTGCCAAACCGATTCATTAAAGACTAACTTATGTTATTTTTTCTTATTTCAATTATTATTCAGTAATACATGAAATAAGCTTAAATACAATCAACAAAAGGAACAAAGAAAAACGAAATTAAAACTTCAAAATTTCATTCTTCATATGTATTCATGCTTCCACATTATTAGCTTGCAATAGCTAGTATTACAGTCGTGTACCTGGTATTGGAAACAAAAGAAGATGAAGATGAGAATCAACAGCAGTAATAACAATACGACACAGCAGCAACAGTCCAGCATCAGTAACAACCCAGGAACAGAGTTTGCAAACCGGTGGAGTATTAATCCCAAAACAAAAGCTTCAAACTTTGATGAAACAACCACAATTAATGCTGATTTCAAACAATGAAAGAAAGCAGAAGATTTTTTTTTATTTTTTTTATTTTGAAAGTTTTAATATTTTTCGGAATTTTTCTTTCTTTCTTAAATATTCAGCTTTTTTTTTTCTCTCTCTATCTGTCCATTTTTTTCTTATTTCCCCCCCTTATTCTGATTCAAGACCTCCTATTTAGTTCTCATCCCAAACCCTTTAATTCATTAATAAAACCACATTTTCTCTTACCAAACCCATTATCTTCTCACTCATCCCCCACTACATTAAACTAATATGTCAAACCAACCAATTACATCTTGTCCCTCATGCCTACCATAAACAATTACCATATTCCCCTCCACTACATTTTGTCTTGTCCTCCATTTATATTAAACAACTATATCACCCACACCCCATTACATTTTGTCCCTCATGCTTAATATAAAGAATTATTCAAAAATGTTCAATTACCAAACTACCCCTCCGACCTTATTGCAATTACCATTTTACCCCGAATGTACTGCAATTTACCAAACTACCCCCATCAGCTATAACAAATCAATTAATCAAACTCAACCAAAATATAGCCAATATGACCAATTTCTACACAAATTCAAACAACAAATCAAATGAACACGGATGAACAACACAACAACAATATCACATGAACAACAAAGAACAACAAAAATTTTGATTGAACAATATTTTTGGCAACAAACAAACCTATTTTCAGATTCAACAATAACAACAACAAACAAGTATATTCAGATTTCTAAATTCAATAATCATTTGAACTTAAAATCAAACAACCTTACAACCAACAATTCCTAAATTAAAACTAAACAAAATCATGAAACAAACTGAAGAAATAATCAAAAATGATAATCAACAATCAAGAAGGTCAAACTATACTAATTTCGGATTCAAGATCAATCAAACAAACAAAGTATGAACATAAATGAAAAGATTCAACAAACTCAAATCACAACTTAAACTATGAAACTCGATTAAGACCAAATATCATCAAAATAAATATTGCGTGACTAAACTAACACACTTCTAGATTAAACCTAAACAAGAACAAATGAACACTACCAACATACTGAATGAAAATAAACTAACTTCATATGCAAGAAAATGATGAACAATTGACAAGAAAGGAAACCAAACATCACACAAAATGAAATCATCCGAACCAACTCAATATTAGCAAAGATACTATACATTTTACAACTAATAATCACGAATGACAAACCAATAAAACTCAAATTCGATTAAACAATAATCTAATTTTTACAACCCAGATTCAACTAAGAAGAAATTCGAATTCCTTAAACCATAACATTTAAACAGATTTTAGCGGCTCTTATCTCACTCGCATATAGATCCTAAAAATGAGAAAGGGAGATGAGACGGACCTTAATAGCCTTTAACACTCCGTAGACCAATAGATCGAACAAACGACAAGCTACGACGACGAGGCGGGACTGAAGGTGAATGATGACTGTGACGGGGTAGCCATGACTTGGGTTGTCGTGGGCTGCTGGGCTGTCATGGTGGACGTTCAGCCATGAACGATGGGGCAGAAGCTGGACGAGACAGCTCGGGGGCTTGAAGTTGAACAACGAAGCAGCAGCAGCTGGAGGTGAAGAAGAAAACTGAAGCAATAGCAGCTGCGTGAGCAGCAGTAGCAGCTGCGTGAGCAGACAGCAGCCATGGTGGAAACAGTGATGGCGATGAGCATCATGACGAGGAAGATGAAGCAGAAACAAGAGCAGTAGCGGCTCGTCGAGGAAAAAGATGAAGCAGGCAGCGATGGGGTTTCTCCTCAGTTGGTCGAGGGTTTTCCGGCGGAGAAGAAGACGAAGCAGCGGCGGAGGAGTTGGTAGTGAGGCGGAGGCTGGTGGACTGGAGGGTGGTTGACGTTGGGCAGCCATGGTTGGAGCTTGGTGAAGCTTGGAGAAGAAGAAGATAGGGAGGGGGGCGGATGGTTTAGGTTTTTAGGGTTTGGGTTTTTGTTTGTTTTGTAAAAATGTAAGACAGTAGGGGTGTTGGGTTATGGATTGGGTCGACCCGGTTTGAAATGGACCGGGTCGTGTGGAAGGTTGGACAATTGTTTGGGCCTGGGGTTGAAATTTGAAGAAGTGGCCCAATCCGATTTTTCTGTATTTGTTTTGCTCTCTTTTCTTCTTTTATTTTTCTAAAACTAAATTATAAAAATACTTAAATTATTATTAAGAACTAAATTAAGTTATAAAAGTGCAAATTAACTCCCAATAACAATTAACACACAATTAAGTAATAATTAAGCATAAAATTGTATATTTGGACATTAAATGCTAAAAATGCAAACGATGCCTATTTTTGTAATTTTTATTTTTTGTAAAACAAACTTAATTACTAACAATTGTAGAATTAAATCCTACATGCAAAATGCGACATATTTTTGTATTTTTATTAATTTAACAAATAAACATGCACAGACAAATACAAATAATTATTCAAAAATATCACAAAATTGCACACCAAGGAAAATCATTTTATTTTTGAATCTTTTGGGAGTAATTCTCATATAGGGCAAAAATCACATGCTTACATATCTTGTGGCCTGTATTGGACAAAAATTAGTGCAATTGAGGCACATTCTACCGTAAACCAAAAGGTTACTGCTTACAATACTTTTGAACTTTGGCATGATCGATTGGGCCATCCTGGATCAATTATGATGAGACAAATCATAGAAAACTCAAATGGGCATCCATTAAAGAATTTGAAAATTCTTTTAAATAATGAATTTTCTTGCACTTCTTGTTATCAAGGCAAGTTAATTATAAGACCATCACCAACAAAGGTTGGGATTGAGTCCCCTGCGTTTTTAGAACGTATACAAGGGGACATTTGTGGACCTATTCACCCACCTAGTGGGTCCTTTAGATATTTTATGGTCTTAATAGATGCATCCTATAGATGGTCTCATGTATGCCTATTGTCATCTCTCAACCTCGCGTTTGCAAAATTAATGGCACAAATAATCCAATTACGGGTACAATTTCCCGATAATCCAATTAAGTCTATTAGACTTGATGATGTTGTTGAGTTTTCATCCCAAACATTTAATGATTATTGCTTATCAATTGGGATAAAAGTGGAACATCCTGTAGCTCATGTTCACACTCAAAATGGCCTTGCAGAGTCCTTAATAAACGTGTGCAATTGATAGAAAGACCATTACTCATGAAAATGAAGTTGTCCACTTCTGTTTGGGGTCACGCCATTTTACATGCAGCAATGTTAATTCGTCTCAGACCGACAAATTATCACAAATATTCCCCGTTGCAATTAGTTTTGGGTCATGAACCTATTATATCTCATCTAAGAATTTTTGGATGCGCTGTATATGTGCATGTAGCACCCCCATATCGCACCAAGATGGGTCCCCAAAGAAGGTTAGGAATATATGTTGGGTTTGAATCACCCTCTATTATTCGTTACCTTGAAACATTAACGGGAGATTTGTTCACTGCTCGTTTTGCAGATTGTCGATTCGATGAGGCATTTTTCCCAAAATTAGGGGGAGAAATTAGTGAAACAAAACGTGAAATTTTGTGGGAAAATACATCATTGTCTCATCTTGATCCACGTGCATCTATTTGTGACACAGAGGTGCAAAAGATTATCCATTTGCAGAAAATAGCAAATGAAATGCCAGATGCATTTACGGATTTGAAAAGGATAACAAAATCACATATCCCTGCAGAGAATGTTCCAATCCGTATTGATGTCCCTATTGGACAATCTTCTAGTGTCATAGCTAATGAGTCAAAAGTACGCCTAAAACGTGGCAGACCATTAGGTTATAAGGATCGAAATCCTAGAAAAAGGAAAATAAATGATCAAGATGACACTACGAAAGAGTCTCATAAAGAAATTCACGATTTAACCAATCTTGAGATTCATGAGGAAATCAATGAGCCTCAGACTCAAGAAAATAAGGAACTATCAATAAATCCAATCGATATTGAGACAAATTTGAATAGAATGGATATAGTGGTAGATTACATCTTTGCATATAATGTTGCATCTAGCATTATGCAAGAAAGTGAGGATCTTGAACCTCAATCTGTTGGAGAATATCGACAAAGACTTGATTGGCCAAAATGGCAAGAAGCAATCCAATTAGAGTTAAGTTCACTTGCAAAACGTGATGTTTTGGGCATGTAGTCCAAACACCTAATGGTGTTAAGCCTGTTGGCTACAAATGGGTCTTTGTACGCAAAATGAATGAGAAAAATGAGGTACAAAGATATAAGGCACGCCTTGTTGCACAAGGATTTTCACAAAGGCCTGGTGTCGATTATGAAGAGACATATTCTCCTGTTATGGATGCTATAACATTCCGTTATCTCATTAGTTTTGTTGTCCATGAAAAGCTTGACATGCATTTAATGGATGTAGTTACATCCTACCTTTACGGCTCACTTGATAATGAGATATACATGAAAATTCCCGAGGGATTTAAAATGCCTAACGCACAGAATTCAAATTCCCGGGAAACATTTTCAATCAAATTGCAAAGATCTTTGTATGGTCTAAAGCAATCAGGAAGAATGTGGTATAACTGTCTTAGTGAGTATTTATTAAAGGAGGGTTATATAAATGATGTCATTTGTCCATGTGTTTTTATAAAGAAAACAACATCGGAATTTGTTGTACTTGCCGTATATGTTGATGACATAAACCTTATTAGAACTCCTACAGAACTCCAAAAGGCAACTGATTATTTAAAGAAGGAATTCGAGATGAAAGATCTCGGAAAGACAAAATTATGTCTCGGTTTGCAAATTGAACATTTGACAAATGGGATTTTTGTTCATCAATCTGCCTACATTAAAAAGGTATTGAAACGGTTTTACATGGATGGAGCACATCCATTAAGTACTCCGATGATTGTTCGATCACTTGATGTGAATAAGGACCCGTTGCGACCTCAAGAAAAGAATGAAGAGCTTCTTGGTCCTGAAGTACCATATCTTAGTGCAATTGGTGCACTAATGTATCTTGCTAACACTACAAGGTCTGACATAACTTTTTCAGTTAATGTCTTAGCAAGATATAGCTCCGCTCCTACAAAGAGACACTGGAATGGGATCAAACACATATTGTGATATCTAAAAGGGACTACCGATATGGGCTTATTTTATGGCAATGATTTCAATCCTGATCTTGTTGGTTATGCCGATGTTGGGTATTTATCTGACCCGCATAAGGCTCGATCCCAAATAGGTTATGTGTTTACATGTGGCGGCACTGCCATATCTTGGCGATCGACTAAACAATCAATCATGGATACTTCTTCTAATCATGCTGAGATAATTGCTATTCATGAAGCAAGTCAAAAATGTATTTGGTTGAGGTCTATAATACATCTTATCTGAGACAAATGTGGTTTGAAGTGTGAAAAACTACCCGCAATTTTGTATGAAGACAATGCAACATGCATAGCCTAATTGAAAGGAGGATTCATAAAAGGAGATAGGACAAAGCACATTTCACCAAAGTTATTTTTTTACACATGATCTTCAAAAGAATGGTGATATCAATGTGCAACAGATTCGTTCAAGTGATAATATGGCTGATTTGTTCACCAAATCTCTACCAACATCAACCTTCAAGAAATTGGTGTACAAAATTGGGATGCGAAGGCTCAAGGATGTGAGTTGATGCTCTCATCAGGGGGAGCTAATACGCGTTGTACTCTTTTTCCCTTACAAGGTTTTGTCCCACTGGGTTTTCCTTGCAAGGGTTTTAACGAGGCAACTAAAAGGCGTATTTCTAAACATGTGTGCTCTTTTTCCTTCACTAGGATTTTTTTTTCCATAGGGTTTTTGCCTAGTAAGATTTTAACGAAGCACATTATCTTTGGACATCCAAGGGGGAGTGTTATGATAAATATCACATTATGGTGGATGTCTACTCTTCTTCCATGATCTACATCTCAAATGCTTAATGACATATTCAATGATATATTTTGTATGTTCAATGATATATTGCATGACATATTTTCTTCACTTTTATGCCTATATAAAGGTCTTGTAATAGATAGGAAAATACACACAATTGAAGAAGAAATAAGAATCTTTCTTCCTCTCTTTCTCTCTATATCTCTTAGTTTGTTTTTGCTTGTTCTATATTGTTATTTTGGGTTATATTTTAACAAAAATAAAATAGTTGGAAGTCAATTAAGGTAAGAAAGATATTAATTGTCAGGGTTGAAGGTGTTGGAGAGATATGGTAGTTGAAATCAAATAGGTCAAGCAAGATAGCTTGAGAAACAAGAATTATCACACAGTGAACTTGGCTTTATTGTCATATGATCACTTGTTAGCACCATCATATGATCACTCGTTAACAACATCCCGATCATATTATAAAATTCTTGTTTGTACATGATATTAGGCTATATAGATGATATTTACACCTTAATATTATCATGTTTTATTGTTGTTTTATAGGCAAATTGCTAACAAAATGCTCTAAATGGTGTTCTTTTATTTCGCAGGGAATATTCTAAGTGAGGAAGCACCACGGAGTGTTTTGGAGGCAATAATGTGAAGAAAACGCCCACTCAAGAAGTACCCGAGCACAAAGAAGCAAGAAAATGGACTGAGCAAATTCCACCGCGACCGCGGTGGAATCGCGGTGGAACCGCCGCAGATCAAGCGTTAAGGCAGAATGCTTAGCATTCACCATGGTCTTGTCGCGACCGCAGTGAACTGTTCACGTGCCAGAAAGTTTGGGGACCAAAGTGTAAATCGGGGAAAACTTGTTCCAAACTTTTATAAACTTTAGAAGCTCGCTCAAGACATGGGAAAGCTTGTTTTTAGACTACTTTGAAGGCAAGAACAAGTGTGAGAAGATCAACCAAATAATAGAGTTTTTCTATCTCCTCTTATTTTCTTGTAATTACCCATTATGAATGATTTAGTAGTTTTATCTTGTTTTGTCATGAGTAGCTAATTCCTTAGTCTAGGGTTTTGATAGAACTTATTGAAGGATGAACTTCTTGTGATGTTAATATAGCTTGCCAGTTTAATCTCTATTTGTTCAACTACGTGTTTGTTGTAGTTAATTGACAGGATCCTTAATTAGTCGTGCCTATTTAGTGTGCATAACTCGGGAGAGAGTGCATATTTAGGTAATTGTTGAACAACACCACTCCCAAAGTATATGAGGGATCAATAACTTAGGGTTTAAAGGCGGGATTAGGGATAACGAAGCCTTGGGTGTAATCTAAAGTGAGCTGTAATAAATAAAGCCAGCTAGCGTAACTCGGGAGAGTGCGTTTAGTAAATTATCGTGATTACTTGGGATAGATTTACGGTAATAAGAGTGCTCATGATTGATAGAGACGATTATTGGGTGAATCTATGTGAAATATAACCGGAAGGGATTTTATCAATAGGGGAAATCATAACCTTAGAACCTTTTCTTAATTAGTTACAACTTAATCATAGTTAGTTTTCAGTTGCTTATTTACTCTCATTCTTAGTTAGTAGAAACACCACCAATTGTTATTGACAACGTTTGAGAAGTTGATTCCGTAAAATTTAGTAAATCCAACGAAAGTAATTGATAGGTTGATTCCCCGTGGGTTCGACTATGAGCTAAATACTCAGATTATATTTGCAACGTCCGCGTGTCCTTTTAATAGCTGAAAATCTGGCCACAGCGATTGTAGACCCGCAGATACAGGTTGAATCATTCCAGATCATGAATAACATGTTGCACTTGTTGCAAAACAAGGGACTATTTTTGGGGTCACAAATCGAAGATCCTCAACAACACTTGAAGAATTTCCTGTCAATCTGTAAAACCTAAAGGCAGCCCAACATAACTCCGGAAGCAATCAAACTGTTATTATATCCATTCTCAGTGACAGGAGCTGCCCAGACCTGGCTAAACTCACTTCCCATAAATTTCATAACAATTTGGGAGGAGTTAGTCAAGCAATTCCATAACAAGTTCCACCCCCCAACAAGACTGCTCAACAAATTGATGAAATTTTGAGTTATAAATAGAGACCAATGGAGACACTGTATGAAACATGGGAACGTTTCAAAGGGATGCTGGTTATATGTCCGCACCATGATATTCCAGATCTAATATTGGGGCAGCGATTTTACATGGGATTGTCAGATTGCGTGAAGAACATTGTTGATGCTTCAGCTGGTGGAGCATTTTTGAGCAAAACATGGAGAGAAGGCCAGAGTCTGCTTGACAAGATGGAGCAGAATTCGAGATGGACAACCAGGAATGCACCTATCACTCCAGTGGTTCACTCAGTGCCCTTAGACCCATCCAACTCTATGGCTAAAAATATGGCCACCTTATTGACACAGACGAGTATACTTACCAAAAAGGTAGAAGAGTCAGGGGAGGAGCAGCAGGTACATATCGTAGATACTACCAATGAGGGCTTGTGCACATCTTGCATTAGTCAGCCAATTGGTAACCAGTGTAATGCAGAACATGATCATCATCACTACCCTGAAGACATGAACTATGTGTCTAATTATGCGGGCCAGAGACAGGGTGGTCAGAATTGAGGCCAGCAAAATCAGTTATACAGGCCAGTCCAGCCACAGTTCAACAATGGGAACATGGGAGGTATGAGACCTCCTAACAATATGGCACCTTACCCAAGACCGCAAGGATACAACAATTAAAATCAGCAGCAGGGGTATCATCCTCCTCAGCTACAAAATGGTGGACGGCAGGAAGATGGATTTGCTAGACTTAAGGTAGTGATGCAGCAGGTTATTGGGTCTAATGCAAAAATTAGTGAAAGAGTAGATGCACATGATTCATCTATCAAGAATATTGAAGTGCAAATGGGCCAAATTTCGATGTCTCTAAACAATCATCCTCATGGGACATTACCTGCAGACACTCAAATAAACCCAAAAGATCAAGGCCCGAATCAGCTGATGGCAGTGAGTCTACGGAATGCCAGAGATTTAGATGTAGATCAAGAGAGGGCTCGAGAGAGCAGACAGGCTGAGACTCTCATACCAGTGCCTATTGAGCTAGATGAGTCAACGAAACTGACAGAGGTGACAGTCCAGCCTGGTCAGGAAGAACACAACATTCAGATTGAGACTGAGAAAGAAGCTGAGACAACCCATGAACAAGTAGTTGAGGTGGCAGCTGATAAAGAGTAGTCCCAAATCATTGGGAAGAATAGACCTCATGCATCATTCCCTCAGAGGCTGGCTAAGCACCAAAAAAGGAGCAGTATAAGAAATTCTTGGAGATGCTGAAACAAATTCAGGTAAATATTCCATTAATAGATGTTTTGAAAGAGATGTCGGGGTATGCAAAAATGATGAAGGATTTAATGTCCCGAAAATTTGATTTCCAAGACTTGGCTACGGTGAGTCTTACTCAGACCTGCAGTGCAGTGGTGACTAGACCAATTGCGGAGAAACTATCTGACCCAGGAAGCTTTACAATTCCCTGCACTATTGATAATTTTGCTTTTGCTAAGGCACTTTGTGATCTAGGGGCCAACATTAATCTTATGCCCCCTGGCGATTTATAAGAGGCTGGGGATTGGAAGAGCTAGACCTACCTCTATGTTGTTGCAGCTGGCTGACAGGACTGTAAAAAGACCCTCTAGTATCCTGGATGATGTGTTGATTAAGGTGGGGAAATTTATGTTCCCTGCAGATTTTGTGATCTTAGACTGCAAGGTGGATGAGGAAATTCCCATAATTTTGGGAAGGTCGTTTTTGGCCACTGGGAGAGCTCTCATTGATTGTGAGATTGGGGAGCTCAAGATGAGATTGAACGACGAAGAGATAACATTCAATGTGCAGAAATCTATGAGGCGACCAAGTGAATTCGTCAATTGCTCTCTTATTGATGTCGTGGATGTAATCGTAGAAACTGATGATGAGATGTTGACTATTGAGGACTCTCTTGCTGCATGTTTGATGAATTTCGATGAGATGAATGGAGAAGAACTGGCAGAATGAGTGTTGGCATTAGAGGGCAGAGGGTTCTAGGATAGAACTCTCGAATTTGAGCCCTTGCACTTAGAAAACAGAGAGACTCCTCCAGCCAAGCCATCCATTGAAGAACCACCAAAGCTAGAGTTGAAACTACTGCCTGCCCATCTCAAGTATGAGTTCCTTGGACCTGACTCCACATTACCTGTTATTATCTCATCTAGTTTGTTAGATGTGCAGGCACAACAACTCTTACATGTACTCAAGAAGTATAAGACTGCCATTGGGTGGACCATGGCAGACATTAAGGGGATCAGCCCCGCCTATTGTATGCATAGAATTCTGCTGGAAGAGGGACATAAACCTTATAGGGAACACCAAAGAAGGCTGAACCCAAACATGGAGGAAGTGGTGAAGAAAGAAGTGATAAAGTGGTTAGATGCGGGAATCATTTTCCCAATCTCTGACAGCAGTTGGGTTAGCCCAGTGCAATGTGTGCCTAAGAAGGGTGGCATGACGGTGATAAAAAACGATAACAATGAACTGATTTCAACAAGAACCGTCACGGGCTGGAGAATTTGCATGGACTATAAAAAGTTAAATCTAGCCACCCGGAAAGACCACTTCCCACTCCTCTTCATTGATCTGTTGCTAGACAAATTGGTAGGGAGGTCACACTTTTGTTTTCTGGATGGGTACTCAGGGTACAATCAGATCTCCATTGCACCGGAGGATAGAGAGAAGACCTCCTTCACTTGCCATATGGCATTTATGCCTTTCGGAGGATGCCTTTTGGCCTAGGCAATGCATTTGCCACATTCCAAAGATGCATGATGGCCATATTCAGTGGCATGGTAGAGGACATAATGGAGGTATTCATGGATGATTTCTCAGTGGTGGGGAACTCATTTGATGAGTGCCTTAGAAATCTGACTCGTGTGCTGAAACAGTCTATTGAGACTAACCTGGTTCTTAATTAGGATAAATGTCATTTCATGGTACAAGAAGGCATAGACTTGGGGCACCAGGTGTCAAGTAAAGGAATTGAGGTGGACCGCGCTAAATTTGACGTGATAGCAGAGTTTCCACCTCCCACTTCAGTCAAGGCAATCAGAAGCTTCCTTGGGCATGCCGATTTCTACCGGAGATTCATAAGAGATTTTTCAAAAATTGCCAACCCTCTCTGTAAGTTGTTAGAAAAAGATCATCCCTTCTTGTTTTCTGATGATTGCAGGGTAGCATTCGAGGAGCTGAAAAAAAGGCTGGTCATAGCACCTATCATTGTTGCCCCCGACGGAGAGCAACCATTCGAACTCACATGTGATGCTAGTGACTACGCAGTGGGGTAGTATTGGGACAGCGGAAAGACAGGCTAATGCATCTAATCTACTATGCCAGTAGAACACTGAGTGGAGCCTAGTTGAACTACACTGTGACAGAGAAGGGAATGTTGGCTGTGGTGTTTGCTTTCGAAAAATTCAAATCGTACCTGATTGGCTCTAAGGTAATTGTATACATTGATCATGCAGCTCTCAGGTATTTGATTGAGAAGAAGGAGTCTAAGCCACACCTGATTCGTTGGGTGTTACTACTGCAAGAATTCAACCTCGAAATTCATGACCGTAAGGGAACAGAAAACCAAGTCGCTGACCATCTATCATGACTTGAGGGAGCTGAAAACTCAGTTGAGGTTGAGGACATTCTGGAAACCTTTCCGGACAAGCAGCTGCTCGCTACTAGTCTTGGGGAAGTGCCATGGTATGCAGACTTTGCAAATTACCTGGCCAACGGTATAGTTCCCTATGACCTTTCCTCTGTACAAAAGAAAAAGTTTTATCGTGACTGTCGTATGTATTATTGGGATAAACCTTACATGTTTCGAATATGTGTTGATAATATGATCCGGAGGTGCGTCCCTGAGATAGAACAATCTTCTGTTTTGTAAGCATGTCATGCATCTATGTATGGAGGGCATTTTGGAGGAGTTAGGACAACTGCGAAAGTGCTAGAGGCCGGTTTCTTTTGGCCAACAATGTTTAAAGATGTGCACCAGTGGGTGAAGGGCTGCAACGAATGTCAGCGAACTGGGAACATTTCCCGTCGTCATGAAATGCCCATGAACCCGATTCAAGAAGTGAAAGTGTTTGATATCTGTGGGATTGACTTCATGGGACCCTTCGTCAGCTCCTTTGGCAATAAGTACATACTTGTTGTTGTTGATTACGTGTCCAAATAGGTAGAAGTTGTAGCGTTACCCACTAATGATGCAAGAGTCGTGATGGGATTTTTGAAGAAGAACATATTCACCCGTTTTGGGACCCCGAGAGTGATTGTCAGTTACGGAGGCACTAACTCTGTAATCGAGCCTTCGAGAAGTTGCTAGCAAAGTATGATGTATGCCATAAGGTGGCTACCCCTTATCACCCGCAGACCAGTGGACAGGTGGAAGTGTCTAATAGAGAGATAAAGAGTGTATTGACTAAGACTGTAAACGCCACAAGAACTGATTGGGCGAAAAAGCTAGATGATGCACTCTGGGCTTATAGAACTGCGTTTAAAACAGCAATTGGTATGTCATCATACAAGTTGGTGTTTGGGAAGGCCTGCCACTTGCCAGTGAAACTTGAACACAAAGCTTGGCGGGCACTGAAATAGCTGAACCTAGACATTGAGGCTGTGGGCACAACGAGAATCACTGAATTGCATGAGCTTGACGAATTTCGACACCTTGCTTTTGAAAGCACAAGGGTGTACAAGGAAATAATGAAGAGGTTGCACGACCAGAACATTGTTGAGCGACATTTCACACCCGGGGACATAGTATTGCTCTATAATTCAATATTACGATTGTTCCCTGGTAAGCTTAAGTCACGATGGTCTGGTCCATTTCAAGTGGTCGAAGTATTCCCTTCAGGGGCTATGAAAATTGCCTCATAGAAAGACGCTCACACATTTAGAGTCAATGGGCAGAGATTAAAGCTATACATAGGCATGAAAGAACCAAAGAAAGTGTCAGAAATCCACCTGACGGAACCTCAGAGGTCGAACGAGCCTTAAATGCGCTTGTCTGCATCATGCCATGACGTTAAATCAGGCGCTGCGTGGGAGGCAACCCACGAATGTTGTTGTTAATATTTTCGTAGGTAACTTTCAAAAAAAAAACTGGGCAGCACCGCGACGGTAGAACCGTGGCAAGACCGCGGCGAGAGGCAAACATTCTGCCTAGCGTCGTCCAACCCACCGCGACCACGGTAGAACTGCGGTGAGACGTAAACATTTTGCCTCGTGTCGTCTAACCCACCGCGATCGCGATAGAACCGTGGTGATACGTAAACATTCTGCCTTGAATTATTTCACCCACCGCGATCGTGGTAAGACCGCGGTGGACACCAGGTATATTTTTTTATTTTATTTTATTTTATTTTTCTTTCTTTTCTTTCTCCTCTATTTTATATATTTTATGAACCCCCCCTCTTAATAAAACATCCCCCCCTTCTTTATTTTCTAATTTTCCTCTCTCTCTAAACCCTAACCCCCCAAATCCCTTCTTTCTTCTTCTTTTTCACTCCCCATACCTCCCTCATCCCCACTCCTCTAATTCTCTCATCCATCAAGGTATGTCTCTTCTTCCTTCCCTCATTTTTTGTATTTTATTTTAGTTATTATGTAGTTTAATGTTTGTAATTGTGTAGTAATATTTGGTAGATTTTTGTTAGCTTTCTTCTTGTTTTCTTTTGAAATTCGTCTTAGATTTATTGGTGAAGGGGTTGTGCGTATAATGTGGTGGAAAGGTGGAGGTTTCTGGGTGATTGCACAGTTTAAGTGTGGGGTATGATGGTGTAGTAGAATCGTTGATTTTGGGGAAGCTTTGTTGTATCTATATGGGCTATGGGCATGGTGAAATTGTCCTGCCCACAAGATGTTTGGGAATTTGCCCCAATGGAGTTATAAGGGCTAATGTGACACTGAGTAACCATCCATGGTCACACATTTCACACACTCACTAATAGACGTTTCTCTGTTTGACAGGTATAATGAATCCATCTAGGAAGAGACACAACACTGGGTCCTCTGCTAGTGGACCGGAAAGCTCCTCGAGAGCTAGGGGTCAAGTCAGTGCACCACAGTTTGACAACAACAGGTTTGTCTCCAAACCGGTGGAGCATAGGTACAATGCAAAGACAACTAAGAAATTGCTACATGAGGTGCATATCGACCGACAAGCCTTAGAGGTGGAATGCCTGAATATCTTAAATGAGTTGAGGAGGTGTCAGCTGGACATCTTCTTCGAGGTTCCGGAGGAGGCCAATGTTCAGATGGTCAGGGAGTTCTATGCTAACTGCCTGGAGCATGAGAATGGGGTTGTTACTGTGCGCAATATCCGGGTAAATGTATCCATCAAAGCCATCCGCAGGATGTACCGACTGCCAATGTTCAGGGGGGAAGCTGATGCTTATCATACCTTTAGCCGATCAAGTGCCTTGTGGGAACTCTTCTTGAAACTATCTGTGTGCCAGAAAGAGAATTTATATGGATAAAACCCAGGATCACACTTAGCTCCTAGTCTCTCAATTGGGAGGCTAATTGTTGGCTAACTATTATCAACAGTCGGTTGTTGCCCTCCAGCAACACGATTGATGTCAATCTACCACGGGCGTCAGCAATCTACTGTTTTATGACTCATAGGGATTTTGATGTGGCCCGGCTCCTCCATGACGAGATTCTCATTAGATCACCTGAGTTACTCAAAGGCTTTTACTTCCCTTCTCTAGTCACCAGGTTGTGCTGTCTTGCTAGAGTCCATGAAGACCTTAGGGTTGATGGGAAATTGCCACCGAAACCCCCGTTTCTGGCAAGAAAAATCAGAATTGGGATAGAGCCGGTGGTGAATATTGATGAATCCGATGATGATGATGCTGCAACAGCTGAGGTCCCACCACCTCCGAGAGTTGACGAGGCAGTCCCATCACAGCCCCGCCAGAGTACCCGCATGACAGCTTTGGAGTAGGAGATGGCTGGGTTCCGTACCTCAGTCACTGAATTAGGTACTCGCGTAGATGCAGTGGCCGATCGGCAGGTAAAGTCGGAGAAGAAATTATTAAGCTGGCTGAAAGCTCTGGGTCATGCTTGCAATGTGAACCCAGACACCGTATCCGATCAGGAGTGATCTTTCAGGGAAGTTCCTTTACCTCACGGTTATTTAAATTTTTATGCTATGAGGACATGTCTACATTTTAAGTGTGAGGTGGGGGATACTTCAATGTATGTATGTAGTTGTAACAATTTGGCTATTTGATTTCTGTTTATGTTTTGCTTTAATTGTTTTTTTGGTGTTTGGAGTAATAGTCTCATTAGATAAGTTAAAGTAGGCAAGTGACTTGTCCCGACGACGGATCTCTTTCGACGTGGTTCTTGAGGGACTAAGTCGAGAAAAAATATGAAGAATATAAGGACTCTTCTTGATAATGGATATTTGAAACAGTTCTTGAGGGAAGTTAGTCTAGAGAAAATACCAAAAAGATTTTATTTATTTATTTTATTTTTAGGTAGTGTAGTAACTCTCCCTTGATTTTTTTTTGGGCCACGGTTCTTTTTCAAGGGTTTAGCTTGAACCGGGTATAGGTAATTTTGTTTATTTTTGTTTTAGTTAGCATCGATGGGCTAAGAGCTAAAATAGAAAGAGAATCCCTGGGCGTTAGTACACCTGAACACAATCGACACTAGAGTGTAACGCCTAGTCTCAATGGTTGGATCTCTCTAAAGTGCCTTAAAATTGTATGTTTGTATCTAACTTGAACACTCAAAAGAGAATGTCTTGATAAATCAATTCGGAGTGAGTCATGTGTGTGAGAGTTTTACTGCATTCCATGATTCATATTTGATGCCTAGAACTTGTCCCGTGTGTTTGCAAAGCGAAATAGTAGTTTCATTCAGTCTTAGAAGTGATATAGACATTTCTTTGTTGAGCCAGACATATAAAGTAAACCCGCCTGAATGTAATACCTCTTAGTTAACCCCGTTGAGCCTATAAGCCTGTTTCTTTGGCAACCACATTGCGAACCTTACCCAATTGTTTGAATAGCCTTCTGTTTGAACCCTTTTACCTCCCAATTGAGCACTTGAATGGTATTGAAATTATGCAAAAGCAAAAGTATGAGATGGTGGTTTGATTTTTGAGTGGAACTATTGAAATAGAGAAAAGGTGCAGAGTTTTGAAGAGTAAAAGAATAAGAACCACAAAAAAAAATGAGTGAGTAAATGTAGTAATTGATAAGTGGTGGTTGTTACAATGGCACCTAATGGATGGGGATGTTGTAAATGAAAAAAAATGGTGGAGTGTTTGGTTGACATAAGTATGGTTTCAAAGGTTAATGTAATTGTATTAAAAGTGCTTAGGGAGGTTAGTCACCATTCCCAAATATATCCTACTCGTCCTTTAGCCTACATTACAACCAAGTAAAGTCCTATTGATCTTAGATTGAGTGGGCTCGATTAGTAGAGTAGTACACTACGGGCAAGCCTATGGTGCATCTTTGTGGCATGTGAATATTCTTTTTGAGAGTGAGCGAGTTTTGTCTATCTAAGTTCCTAATTGTTCTAAATATCATTATATGTGGAACTACTCTCTTGTGTGATGTGAGGGCATGTGATTCACAAAAGAAAGGTAAGTCTTGACTCTTGTATAGAGTAGTTTGAGTAAGTGTGAATGTTGCATGGTACGAGAGATTCGACTTTTGAGGTAAAGGTTGTTCACTACTAGGTGCAACTTTGGTAAATTGTTCAAGGTGTGAGTCGTTAGGGGAAGAGCTTAGGGAAGGAACTTTGATAGAGTGTGGTGGATTGCTAGAGGACTAGCAATAATTTAAGTGTGGGGTGTTGATATTAGGCTATACAGATAATATTTACCCCTTAATATTACCATGCTTTATTCTTGTTTTATAGGCAAATTGCCAACAAAATGCTCTAAATGGTATTCTTTTGTTTCGCAGGGAATATTCTAAGTGAGGAAGCACCACGAAGTATTTTGGAGGCAATAATGTGAAGAAAACGCCCACTCAAGAAGTACCCGAGCACAACGAAGCAAGAAAATGGATTGAGCAAATTCCACCGCGACCGCGACATATCAAGCGTTAAGGCAGAATGCTCAGCGTTTACCGCGGTCGAGTCGCGGTCCAGCCGCGACTGCGGTGAACTGTTCACGTGCCAGAAAGTTTGGGGACCAAAGTATAAATCAGGGAAAACTTGTTCCAAACCCTTATAAACTTTATAAGCTTGCCCAAGACATGGGGAAGCTTGTTTTTAGACTATTTTGAAGGCAAGAACAATGTGAGAAGATCAACCAAACATTAGAGTTTTTCTATCTCCTCTTATTTTCTTGCAATTACCCATTATGAATGATTTAGTAGTTTTATCTTGTTTTGTCATGAGTAGCTAATTCCTTAGTCTAGGGTTTTGATGGAACTTATTGAAGGATGGACTTCTTGTGATGTTAATATAGTTTGCCAGTTTAATCTCTATTTGTTCAACTACGTGTTTATTGTAGTTAATTGACAAGATCCTCAATTAGCCGTGCCTATTTAGTGTGCATAACTCGGGAGAGAGTGCATATTTAGGTAATTGTTGAACAACACCACTCCCAAAGTATATGAGGGATCAATAACTGAGGGTTTAAAGGCGGGGTTAGGGATAACGAAGTCTTGAGTGTAATCTAAAGTGAGATGTAATAAATAAAGCCAGCTAGCGTAACTCGGGAGAGTGCGTTTAGTAAATTATCGTGATTACTCGGGAGAGATTTATGGTAATAAGAGTGCCCATGATTGATAGAGATAATTATTGGGTGAATCTATGTGAAACATAACCGGAAGAGATTCTATCAATAGGGGAAATCATAACCTTAGAACCTTTTCTTAATTGGTTACAACTTAATCATAGTTAGTTTTCAGTTGCTTATTTACTCTCATTCTTAGTTAGTAGAAACACCATCAATTGTTATTGACAACGTTTGGGAAGTTGATTCCGTAGAATTTAGTAAATCCAACGAAAGTAATTGATAGGTTGATTCCTTGTGGGTTCGACTCTGGGCTGAATACTCAGATTATATTTGTAACGTCCACGTGTCCTTTTAATAGGTATAGTTGGGCGTGATCAGTACAACAATGTATAAGTTATAAGTATAAAACTAAATGCTATTTTTTTTAGAATTCTCAAACTCCTCAAACCATTAGACACACTCAACTTGTGAAAATCGATAATTGCAACTTGGGTAAATCTTTCCTGTGCAATTTCTAACTTGTATGGGCCCAAGATCTAACCTCGAGTTCAGTTGCTTAGGGTTTCACTTTTGTGTTGCATATAATATATACCAACACATACAATTAGCACAATATATGAACGTAAATATAAACCAACAATTTAGTTTAAGAAAACTAACATCATTAAGTATAGTTATTATAATAGAAATTATTTTAAATTGAAGATAAAATATTAAAATCGTATAAAAACTAACTTAAGGTAACTTTTGTTATGATATTTAAACATAAACTCTACAATAATTAATAGCCTATAATAATTTGTGTAAAGTAATTCACACAATGATTTATGAAGGACAAAGTTAATATTCAGTAAAGAAGTTATATATGAATTACAAGAATCTTGTCGTGAATGATACTTGAAGAATCAATTAATTTTATTATCAAGAGGTGCATATCATAGTATTTATCATTTTATTAATTTTAAAGCCTTCAAATTCCATCCCTTACCCGCAAACATTTGATATTTTCGAGCAACTTAACCACATTTTGAACAGTAACAAGATAAACGGATATTAAATAAGTAAAAAAAAATATATTGACTAATTTTACATATTGCATATAATCTTCATGTAGGTGATTGTAGTCTCTCATATGGGTGATAATTATTGATTATGATAATTAATGTCTGGTTTAAGTCATTTATAGCAAATGTGAACGTATTACTTTTGATTGCCATTTTATTATAATTTTTAATTTAATATCTCAAATTATGTGAATAACATAAAATGTAGTTAGCTAACATGGACAAAAAAAGGGCTGACAGCTAAAGTTTAACCGGCATATCTTTTGTTCTTTGACGCCTTGAAAAAGAAAATACAAGCGAGGAGAATTTTATTATGAACCTTTTATTTCAAATCATGTTTGGAAAAAAACATATGAATTTCAAAAGTATTTTAAAGGGAATAATGGTGTTAACTTAGATATTGAGATTAAAGCGTATTATTAGATGTGAATATTTTTCTTTCACCCAAAGTGTATAACTATGTAAGTAACCAAGGGAATTCACTCAGTATTCATTTGCCTTTATTATGACATTCAAATTTTGAGAAACACAACATATGTCATGTATATTTACTTCTTTTGCAAATAAGGTTTGCGAGATTTAAAACTATTCTAAAAATTTATAACATTCTTTTTTTTTTTGGTCGAAATTATAACTTTGATTCCAACCTTTTTTTTTGCAAAGTTACACCATCTGCTTTCTATGGACTTTCGAGCAAATCTCAAAACAAAACAAATCATAAACAACCTATACAACTCTTCTGTTGCTATCTATTACAATGTATACACTATCCTATACACAACTAGGATAGTTGTTTAATCTTTCCAGTAATGATCTCTACTTTGGTTTCATTTGTCCAGTTACTTGAATTTGGACAGCAATTTCTTTTGCTCTGTCTTGTATTGCCTTCTTGCATTGTTGAAATCTTTTGTTGTTTCTTTCCATCCATATGTTATACACCGCAGCAACAAACACAATTTCTAGTAAAGCTCTCTTTGGATTTCTATTACTCATATTCTTGATTAGCTAATTCACTTCTTCTTCCCAGTCTTCAATTCTTTTGTGATAACCCATCCATATTAACATACTTTTCCACAATTCAAGAGTAACTACTTAAGATCAAAGAGCTTTTTTCCTTTCATGTTGACTAATATGTGCATGATGAGAAGAAAATTAATGAGAAGTAATCATAATTCTTATGTTCATTTGATAACTTTAACCATTTACTACCGTTAGTATTTATGCCTACAAGGGAACTTCATTAAAATCTAGCTATGCATTGTTTAAGATTTTTATTTTTTTTGTTACTTATGTATTAGGGACATGTATGATGGGGTTAAGACTCTGATTAGGACGGTAGGAGGCCACTCTGAGCACTTTTCGGTTGAAATGGGGTTACACCAAGGCTCTGCGCTCAGTCCATTCTTATTCGCCCAGGTGATGGATGCGTTAACAAACCATATACAGGGGGAGGTGCCATGGTGCATGCTATTTGCCGATGACATAGTTCTGATCGATGAGTCACGAACCGGTGTTAACGAGAGACTGGAAGTTTGGAGACATACTCTTAAGTCTAAAGGTTTCAAGTTGAGTAGAACAAAGACGGAATACTTAGAGTGTATTTTCAGCACTGAGCCGGGGGAAGTGGGCGAGGATGTGAGGCTTGAATCACAGGTTATCCCAAGTAGAGGAAGCTTCAAGTACCTTGGGTCAGTTATCCATGGGGAGGGGAGATTGATGAAGATGTCGCACACCGTATTGGGGTAGGATGGATGAAATGGAAGTTAGCATCCGGAGTTTTGTGTGACAAAATAGTGCCAACAATACTCAAAGGTAAGTTCTATAAAGCGGTGGTTAGACCGGCCATGATGTATGGGGCGGAGTGCTGGCCTGTTAAGATCTCACATATCCAAAAGATGAAAGTAGCTGAAATGAGAATGTTGAGGTGAATGTGCGGGCACACCAGAATGGACAAGATTAGAAATGATGATATTCGGGAGAAGGTGCATGTGGCTCCCATTAATGACAAGATGCAAGAAGCGCGACTCAGATGGTTCGGGCATGTAATGAGGAGAAGCCCAGATGCTCCAGTGAGGAGGTGTGAGCAGCTGGTTGTGGAGGGCACGAGAAGAGGTAGAGGACGGCCTAAGAAGTATTGGGGAGAAGTGATCAGGCAGGATATGACGAGACTTCGGATTTCCGAGGACATAACACTTGATAGAAATTTGTGGAGGTCGAGTATTACAGTTGTAGGCTAAGAGCTAGTTGAGTCTTGCGTTACTTTTTTCCATTGTGAGCCTAGTCTGGTAAGGTTTTAATCGAAAATTACTAGGGGCATTGTCGTGTCTTAATATTTTCTCTTTTCGGTGCTAGATCTATTTACTAGCCATCTTTTATGCCTTGTATTATTCTTATGCATTTTAGGATCCTATTTTTCCTATGATTTCTATGGTGAAATTAATATTCTCCCCTTTTGTTTTTTTTTGTTTTTCTTGTTTTTCTTATTATCTTGAGTCGAGGGTCTTTCGGAAATAGCCTCTCTATCCCTTTGGGGTAGGGGTAAGGTCTGCGTATATACTACCCTCCCCAGACCCCACTTGTGAAATTTTCCTGGGTTGTTGTTGTATTAATAATAATGATTTTTACATGATCAAGATATATTACGATGAGCTACTATATATTGAGTAATATAAACAATTTTTATTTTCCTTATATATATAATTTTTTTTCTTAATTAACTACATCGTAATTCATAAATGAATGCTATTATATTTCACTAGTATGCCATAATTTTTTTTCCAAATTTATATCATAACTTTTATAGAAAAAAAGGGAATAAAAAGAAATATAATTTTAGGAAGTTGACTAAACAATTCAGTTGATTCTTATAACAAATTTAACTCATTATCAATAGATACTTCTAATCAATTACAATAAATTTAGGAGTAAGGTGTGCACACACTCTATCATGTCAGACCCTACTTGTGAGAATTCCATTTATTGTTGTTGTTTTACATAAGAATTTTAGTTGTCTAATTCAAATAACTTTATTTGTTCATTTTAAGACATTACCGAGAACCTCCAAATGAACAATTTCAAGAATTTTTACTTTAAAAAGAAAAACTATTTTTTTCCTTTTTTTTTTTATTTTGGTTAAAAAATCATAATCCAAAAAAGGCCCAAATTGTAGAGCGAACAAGTGTGCAGTATGCAGTCACTTTCAAACCAGTATTTATATTTTCTATAAATAACACCTATCATAGATAACAAAAAGATCTATCTACATTGCTCCTCTAATAATATGTAACTTTCATTCTTTAACTATATATAAAAGGTAAGAAAGTATCATGAGAACTACTCAGGAGATATATTTTTAAATTTATATCTAAAACAATAAATAAAGAAACAGGAAAAGTAATAAAAGGCTGCAGAAACAAAAACACTTTCATCAAATGCCTTACAGAAGAATTGATGGCGGCTATAATGGAAAAAAAAAAAAAAGAAATATAGAGAGAGAAAAAGGAGGTAACTTTATACGTATCTAGAAAGAGGAGAGATATAATAATAATAGTATTATCTTGAATGTACATTTAGATTTAGGAGAGAGAAATGAGAGAAACATATATAAACATGGGATTACAAGCATACTTCAACAGATTCTGTTAATCTCTTTTGAACATCTTCAGAGTCTTTTGAAAGTCTAAAGAGAATGAAGAGAAGTGAGAAAAGTGTGAAGAGAGAGGATGGGGACAAGCGTCCAGGGCTCCACGTGGCATGTTCTGAGTGGAAAAGTCTCTTGGCTCGCTTCCCACAAAGCCCCAGTCAACCCCACCACCCCAAAGAACCCCCCTACCCACCTACCCCCATTGCCCCCTGCCTATGTCAGTGTTGGTGTTGGGTGTGTTTGTGTTGCGTTGTGTTGTGTGTTATGATGTGTAACCCCCAAAGTCCTATAACCCCGGTGAATCCGTATTTGGATGCACTCTCTCTCCTCTCTCTAAAACCTCTCTTTCGCTTTCACGCTCTATTTATATCTTTTGTCTGCCTTCTACCGCTTTCTCTCTCTTTTCTCTCGCGCTTGTATTCCCTCATACCCTAAATTGGGTTACTCTCCCTTTGCCCCTTTTACTTGTGGTTCTTGATTCAGCTCCTTATATAGAAAGATTGAATTTTTTTGAGTTTTTGATCCATAGAAAAGATTGGTATGTGCTAATCTTTATCTGGGTAGGTCTCATTCTTTATGTGGGGTTGCCTTTTTTTTTTTTTTTAATGTAATTTGAGCTGATTCTTGTGTGCTTTTGCTGTTCATTTTGATGTGGGTGTTGCTTGATTGGTGGGAAATTTTGTGCGTTTTTAGCTACAATTTTGCTGTACTTTTGATGTTTGGTGATTTAGAGTGTGTTTTTGCGTTGCTAAGTGAAATGGTTTGAGGGGTTTTGCAAAGAGCTGAATGTCTGTGCCTCTGTGGTGCTTAGGTTATGATCATTTATGGTTCAATTCAGCTGTGCATGCATGTGATGGTTTTTTACTATAGCACATTGATTAAGGGCTTGTTCTGCTGAATTGATAAAGAGGAAAATGTAATCCTTATTGCTTTAATAATTCCAAATGGCTTTAGTTAGTCGAGTGACTATGAGCATTTGTATGGCTGGTTTCAACTTGATTCAAAGGTCTATTAAAATAGAAATTAAGGATTCCTTGATAGCAATTATGCTGTTTGCTTTAACTGGTTGAATTTTGACTTAAGTTGTAGTATATTAATTTTTTTTTACGTCAATAGCTTTGATATGAATGAAATGCGTAGGTCTTAGTTGGAAGTGAAGCACATGGTCTAATTTTCCGTATCTCATAACCTGTCTTACTTTGGCATAAGCCTTTGTAATCAGATTCTGTTTGAGGGCTTGGTTTAAATCCTTTCCACACATATATATTCAGCAGATCGTCTAATTTTCCGTGTCTCGTAACCTGTCTTACTTTGGAATAAGCCTTTGTAATCAGATTCTGTTTGAGGCCTTGGTTTTAAATCCTTTCCCCATATACCTATATTTATAGCTGTCAAACTGATTGTCCTGGAAGTTGGTGGTTTCTGAGTAATAGTGACGTAATTGCATTTTTAATTATCTAAATTGCCCGTTAACTAAGTTTAATTTCTGATATTCGTTGAATCTTCATTTCTGATCCGTGTTGCATCTCAACGATGTTGTGCTCGCATATCCCGTTATGTGCATCTTCAGTTTACAAAAGTTTTCAGCTACTTCTCTCTTTTTGTCCTAGTTCGGAAAGTTTCTGAAAGATATGCGTTGCTTTTTGTTATATTAGTCAACATAGTGTATTCATATCAGTCCATGTTTAGTGCTCTCAATGATTTTATTTCTTGTGTTCTTTCCACCATTTAATTTCGAGGGAGCTTTCTTCTTTCTTACACATTAATTAAGATGAGTTTTATGGATATAATGGCAGCATTCCGGTTTGCACCCTCTTTCTTCTTTCTTACACATTAATTATGCTAGGTCTTCACATGCTAGTACCATGTACGTAATAAATGATTATTTGCAACTAAAACAGTGTCTGATTTACTTTTTCAGTGAATGAAGTATTTAATCAGTTAACTAAGTTGAAATCTATGTGAATGCATGTTTTAGAAAGCTCCAGCACAGTATGGTATGTTCATCCTAAAAAAGTGTCTTTCTCCATTTCTTTTATAGTGTTAAGAGCGTCGAAGAAGTCCTCTTGAAAGAAAAATAGAAGAAGGGACAAAATAGAAGCGAGATTTTTGTCTAGGGAGCTTTGTTGAAATGTAGACTAAAATGTACTAATTCTTTTGCCTATTTGAATAGCTACTATGTTTTCGGTTCATGCAGTGTGCTCGAATCTTCCTTCTTTACCTTTTTTTCTGAAAGGTGTTGTATTTTTGTTCTTGAGGTTTATGATCTAATGCTCTTAGCAACAAACCTTGCAGGAATATGTGATAACATTTGATGCCTGGAGGTCATGATATGAGATGTACAACCCCGCTTGCAATGATGAAAGAAAACGGTTCACTGTCCAGTAAAATGCTTAACGGAGACTGGGTCTTAAAACGCAAGCGTCGGAAACTACCATCTGGACCTGACACATCGAATGGCAAAGAAAAGGCTTCAAAACCCTTGGATTTATCGTCAAGTAACTCATCCAAAAGTCGAGTGAAGAGCGAAATCACTTCAAGTCGTTCTTCTTCTAGCAAGAAGAAAGGAAATGATGGGGTTAGTATGTTCTTTATGATCTACTTAATCTCTTTTTCAATTTATGGTTGCGACAGTACATGGAAAACAAGACTTGAGCTGTAGTTCAGGAAGAAAATTTCCAATGAAACTTACTCCTTGATCAAGAGATCAACATGCTTCTTTAGCTTGCTGTTCTTAAAGTTTTTTGTTGTCCTCAGTTTTTTGTTCATTCTTTACGAGCATGTTACCTTTAAGCTCTCGCTGTTGGCTTTGCTATAGTCTTGCCAGGACAGTAAGGCCAAAATATATAGTGCTATTTGAGAATTTATTGCCTTGCAGTGTGATTTAAGTATTTTCCAACTGAGCTTTTTATCGCTTTCTATACATTTGCATTTTCGAACTGCTTTTGACTCTTGTTTTCTTTTGCTCTCATTCAGTACTATTATGAATGTGTTGTTTGTGATCTTGGTGGAAATTTGCTTTGTTGTGAAAGCTGTCCGCGAACCTACCATCTTCAGTGTCTGGATCCTCCTCTAAAGGTATATTTGGTAGTTACTTTATTTTAAGGCAGATTTACTTTTCTTTTAAATCTTTCATGTATTAATTTGAGTTTTCCTTTTCATTTTATCCCATCCACTTTATTTTTGTTACTGATAAATTTTTGTATCTATTCAGCGTATACCGACCGGAAAGTGGGAATGTCCTAGTTGTTATCAGAAGAAGGATCCCCTTGAGTCTGTTAATCACCTAGATACTGTCACCAAACGAGCAAGAACGAAGGTTACAGGTGGAAAAGCAAAAAATGAAAATAGATCATCTGGAATCTCCAAGGTATCCCTAATATTTGAAAGCTCCATTCCTGGTAAGAGAAGATCCTCGGCAAGAGAAAAAACACCTTTATCACATCGCAACCCAATGGAGAAGCTGGGCACTTCGCCCAATGATGTTTCTTCTGATATTAAACCAAGTCATCATTCCCAGCATGGTGCTGCGGATGATAAGTCATCGTACGCAGGTGTTGATATTGAAAAGGAGGTGCCTCCTGCTGCAGATACTCCAGTTGAGAAGGAAGTGCCTTATTCTGATACACCAGTGGAGAAAGAGGTGCCTTCTGCAGATACTCCATTGGACAAGTCAAGCTCTTCCATGAATGAAGCGACACCCTTTTTGAATTTATCAGATTCAAAGAAAAATGAAAAAGCCTCTGAAAAGAAGCCTGACTTACCTTCTAGTGATAGATCTCCAGGTGATGAACCTGTAGCTGTGTCGGAGGCTGCTTCTCGGAAAGACAGGAAAAGAAAACCTAATTTTTACAACATTGACAGTCAGAGCAAATCTAGGACTGACAAGGGAAAGCGAGCTGCTGATAATTCTAGAAAGTCAGGTTCAAAGTCAAGCAAATTGCAGAAAAAACGTAAGCGTTTTGATCATCAGCCTTCAGTGGCTCCATCAAAAAGGGACAGGAGAGATATGGTCGAAGTCCAACTTAAAGATGAGGTACAATCCCTCTGTTACGTATTCTTTCTCAAATCTGAATAGTTTTTGCTCAATAGACTTCAATTATTTTTAATAAGGTATGATATTTTATTAAATGAAGGCATCCAGAAGATGCAGTATTACAAAAACTATGATGCTTGGTTCCTATACTAAACTCAAGGAACCCATGAATTCTGAAAGTTGATTTGCATAAGGTGCTTTACTAAAATAATATCAACTACTCAAATTAATAAGACATCTAACTTTTAGGGATGGAATAGAATTTGAGGTTCCTTCAAGACATCTCAGATTCCACCCCCTCTCTGTATACAACTAGGAATGGCTTGCCACATATTTCTTCTTGATTTTGCACCTTCCAACTGCACCAACTGATTAAGGCATCCTTCATGCTAAGTAGCTCAATCCACTGTAACCCAAAAATGTTTTGGAACATGTCCCATAGACTTCTGGTAATAATGCAAATTAAGAACAAGTGTCTGATGTCCTCCGCGTTAAAGTTGCTCAAGTGACAGCTATTACATGGACTGAAGCCTCTTCATCAGGTTTTGCTCGATAGGTTTTATTGTTGCTTTTTCTATGTCTCGAAACTGGCATGCAATAAGACTATAAAAAAGAAAAAGAAAACGGGCATGCAATAATGGGAATGTCCTCAGTCTATTTTATCCTTTTAAGGTAAGATATGAATGCTGAAATATTGTGATAACCTACTTTCAAGAGAGGAGACTGTAGTTATGTATTAAGGCCTTCAACGTTGCGGAGCATGCAGAATTATTACCAAAGAGGGATCGAACCTTAATGTTGACCATCATGTCTAGTTAATTGATAATAGTTAATCTGATAGTATACGTTCTTTGACAGAGATTGCGTTGTTCTGGGTCTGCCATCAGTTGAGTAAAGCTCTGAAGGGGATTTAACTGAGACAGCTATAGGAAGCTGTCTGATTAGGAGCATGCTCTAAACTTCAAGATATAAGAGTAGATAGTAGAAGTAGGCTTCTTGGAAATTATAGGAATTGTGCATGATGGCAAGGACGGGTAGAATCACTAGGTTGGAGGTTGTTTTTTGAGGTTCCTTATACTTCCTGTTTACTACTTATTTGCTATTGAGTTGATGCAAGACTGGCAAAAATCTCATGGCAGTATTTCTCTTCGGACCTTTTATGGAAAATTCCTACTTGTATCAAGATAGGTTTTCTCTTGTAGAGAACCGTTTTTGTGTAGGTTCTCTACTCCTTTTTTTGGGGGGTATTATATGGGGTTTCCATCATCAATAGATTTATTTACTTTATCCCCCCAAAAAAAGAGAGAGACATAGTTTTGACTTTTGCTAACTTCTCTTCTCTCTAAGTTAGATGAAGTACCAAGAAGGTACTGCAAACAACAAGCAAAAGTTACAGTACTGCTGATTGCTGGCACTAATTCATCCTCAGAAGCTGCAAAGAATCAATATACTGGGACACATTTTCTATCATGTTGTTCCTACACCAAAAGTATAAATTTTGAAGATATCTATTTTTAACAAAAGATATGTGCTGTCTAAGTTAGAGGATCTTTGAGAACATTCTTTGGTGTTATGTTCATACTTTTTTTAGTATAGGGCTTGTATACGGGGCTTTCCCATCATCAATAGAATTTATTTGCTTTATAAAAAAAAGAAAAGAGAAACATAGTTTTGATGGCGTCTTTCTCTCTATGTTAGAGGTCATTTGTGGGATGGGTATTATAGGCAGTGTGGAGTACTACACTAGGCTTCAGTTCATTTTTGTCACAATTCACTCGTTAACTGGCTAGTAAGGGTAATAGTAGTTTACATAAGGATGTGTGCTTTTTGAGGAGACGAGTCTGATTCTACACCATATTCATGATGTTTCTGTTGAAAACAATTTATTACTTGCGTTAGGAAGGATGTAATTTTTATGTTTAGTGCAAAATAAGAAAATGATTTAGCTCGTAATCAAGATCATAAGATTTGCGGTATAGTTGTCAAATTTGAGAGGGAAGGAATAATGGCCCACTAAGGCATTACTGTAAAGGTATTCAAGGTGGTGAACTTGATAATGGAGTAGATGCTGAACTTGGTAAAAACTCAAAAAGCCCTCCTCAGTACATATATTCAATTAACTATCCCATGTACGTTTGCGCCGCACAGCAATAGTTTTCCTCTTTTCAGGATGAGCAACTCTATTAAAGGGTTTCTGAACAAGTTAGGTAATGTGAGGGGCCAAGAAAGTCAAGTGAGGAATGAATTCATTTTTTTTGGAGAAAATGTGGGTTCTACTTCGTAAGATGATCGTCCAGATTTTGAATAAATGTTTTCTGGGGATTCAAGCTTGATAGATGGATAATAGATGAGGTGGTATCGTCTAGTGTTATTCTTCTAGAAGAGAACTCTCACGGTAAAGAAGAGAAATTGATGCGCGGACATTAGCATATACTGTGATGTAGCACTTATATTAAATTAGAAAGGCAGAAACGATTTTTCTATAGTGGATAAGCTGGTTTTGGGTTACAAAAATCAAGGTTCTGGGTTACAAAAGTTGGAATTTGCGTGGTTTTTCTAGGGTTTAGTGGAACGATAATGACCCCAAAATAAATTCTCAAAACTTCTTAACTTATTAAAAAAGATGTTTTTTTTTTTAGTGTGGGATGTTTTCAGTTCCAGACTATTTTACTCTATTTATTTCTTCTACATGTGGGACAATTATTTGCTTATTCTGATGTTGTTTCTATTATGTGTAAATGTGCATGTCCACTTTTGCATGTGATTAAATTTCTATCTTGGAAGAAAGAACTTTTTCAAAAAGGGAATAGTAATAACCTGATGGAAGAATTACGACGTCTCAGTTCCCTGTACTTGTGGGATTATCAGCAGCGGTCCTTGACTTCTTCAATAGAGTACTCCTAGTTCTTGCTTCTTTTTGAGTTTAATGGAGAGTGCTTACCCATAAAAGAATTAAGAAGGCAGAAAAATAAAAAGAAATAGTGGAGCTTTGTAGTTTCTTTTTGGATTCTTTCCTAATAATAACAGTTTTGTTTGAAGGGCGTGGATTAATATGTTTTACGAATTAAAGTAAAAAGCCAAAAAAAGAAAAGCAAAAAAGAGAAGGAAGGGAAACGAGAATTTTCTGATATGTCTATTTTCCCTTTTGCTTTAACTGTTATTATATGCAAAACTAACTTCATATTTTTTCTTTTGTTGATTCTTTTTTTCTTTTTTTGCTAATGCAGTTGGTTTCTGAAGAGGCTGCTCAGCCATCAGATCTGTCTCGTGAAAAAGGAAAAGTTGCTAGTGAACCATTGATTTATGATAATAATGGTCTCGATCTTCAACAGGTACTAGTTCCAAGCACTGACTTATAGGTTTATTATCAATTATTAATAAGAATCTTCTGCTCCTTTTGTCACTCTTTGATGTAATTATTGGAATTTCCTAATAAAAGGGCTGGAAAACCGAGATTATTGATGATAAACTGTTTTCCTACTTCTGACGCATGCTTAATTGCAGGTTGATAGGGTTCTGGCGTGTCGAGTGCAAGCTGATAGTAATAGTTGTTCTCATGATATCACCGGAGTGAACACAAATGACCCTCCATTGGAAGATTCAGCAAGTTTAGAAGATAGAGAGAAAGTAAATGATGGAAAACCCAGTTGTGATGTGCCCGTAGTTGAGGAAAGTATACAGTTTTCGGGCAGTGGCTCTCGGGAAATTTTGGACATTACTGATGAAGTAAGGAGCTCAAAGGATGATATCAGAAAGGATAAAATTCAAGTGTACAGAAGATCGGGTAGCAAAGAATGCAAAGAAGGAACTGGCACATTGAAGGAAGACCCTCAAGGTTCAGTATCTGAAGGTGCGACCAACACAAATGAAGAAGACACTGCTGTGAATGCTGATGACCTGGCTAATTTGCAGAATACTTCTGGAGAAAGCAATGACTCCACTGAGAAGAACTATAATGGCCGTGCCAACTCGAAGGATAATGTCACATCTGGGATTCATGAAGTTGGAAATGGCAAGGGGATAGATGAAATGATTACTACAGATACCAGCTCTTTGAAGGAAAGTAAGGAGACTGTCTTGGGTAAGCTGCCACCCTCTAATGGTGTAAATGTCTTTTATGAGTATCTTGTTAAGTGGGTTGGAAAATCACATATTCATAACTCTTGGGTCCCAGAATCTAAACTGAAAGTTCTGGCAAAAAGAAAACTGGACAACTACAAGGCAAAGTATGGGACAGCAACAATAAATATTTGTGATGAAAGGTGGAAGATGCCTCAGCGGATAATTGCAACTCGACCAGGTACGGCTGGTTCAGCTGAAGTTTTTGTGAGATGGACTGGCCTTCCTTATGATGAATGTACCTGGGAAAAGATAGAAGAACCTGTGATTGCAAAATCATCTCATTTGATTGATCAATTCAATCAGTTTGAATCCCAAGCATTGACTAGAAATGCTACCAAGGATGATGTAGTGAGCAAAAGGAGAGAATTCCATCAGAATGATATAGTCACTCTGACAGAGCAGCCTAAAGAACTGCAAGGAGGCGCATTATTTCCACATCAAATGGAAGCCTTAAATTGGTTGCGCAAATGCTGGCATAAATCCAAAAATGTTATTCTTGCTGACGAGATGGGGCTTGGGAAGACAGTATCAGCTTCTGCTTTCTTATCATCATTGTATACTGAGTTCAATGCTGCGCTTCCCTCTTTAGTTTTGGTTCCTCTATCCACAATGCCAAACTGGATGGCAGAGTTTCAGTTATGGGCTCCACACCTAAATGTTGTAGAATACCATGGGAGTGCTAAAGCAAGAGCTGTGATTCGCCAATTTGAATGGCATGCAATTGATAGAAGTAATCTGAGTAAGAAGTCGACGTCGTACAAATTTAATGTTCTTTTGACTACTTATGAAATGGTTCTCGTTGATTCCACTTTTCTGCGTGGGATTCCCTGGGAAGTTCTTGTGGTTGATGAGGGACACCGTCTTAAAAATGCTAGTAGTAAGCTCTTTAGCATGCTCAACACGTTCTCGTTCCAGCATCGAGTGCTATTGACTGGTACTCCTCTTCAGAACAACATTGGCGAGATGTACAACTTATTAAATTTTTTGCAGCCATCTTCATTTCCTTCACTATCGTCATTCGAAGAGAAGTTCAATGATCTTACAACGGCGGAAAAGGTGGAAGAATTGAAGAAGCTTGTTGCTCCGCACATGCTTCGCAGGCTGAAAAAGGATGCTATGCAAAATATTCCTCCTAAAACTGAAAGAATGGTTCCTGTTGAGTTATCTTCAATTCAGGCAGAATATTACCGTGCAATGCTTACAAAGAACTATCAGCTTCTTCGCAACATTGGGAAGGGAGTTGCACAACAATCGATGCTGAATATTGTTATGCAGTTAAGAAAAGTTTGCAACCATCCTTATCTCATACCAGGAACTGAGCCTGAATCTGGATCACTAGAATTTCT
Organism: Nicotiana sylvestris; assembly: GCF_000393655.2. Taxonomy (NCBI): domain Eukaryota; kingdom Viridiplantae; phylum Streptophyta; class Magnoliopsida; order Solanales; family Solanaceae; genus Nicotiana; species Nicotiana sylvestris. The sequence continues at coordinate 65,738,832 of NC_091058.1, forward strand.
TCATGAAATGAGGATAAAGGCTTCTGGAAAGCTGACTCTTCTGCACTCTATGCTCAAAAGTTTGCATAAAGAAGGTCACAGAGTCCTCATATTTTCACAGATGACGAAGCTTCTAGATATTCTGGAGGATTACTTGGCAATTGAGTTTGGGCCAAAAACATATGAGAGAGTTGATGGTTCTGTTGCTGTGGCTGATCGTCAAGCAGCAATAGCGCGGTTTAATCAGGACAAAAGTCGATTTGTATTCTTATTATCAACACGCTCTTGTGGACTGGGGATCAATTTGGCTACTGCGGATACTGTTATTATCTACGATTCTGACTTCAATCCACATGCAGATATCCAGGCGATGAATCGGGCTCACCGTATCGGACAGTCAAAGAGACTTCTAGTGTACAGGCTAGTAGTCCGTGCCAGTGTTGAAGAACGGATACTTCAGCTTGCGAAGAAGAAGTTGATGCTTGATCAGCTTTTTGTGAACAAATCAGGATCCCAAAAGGAGGTTGAAGACATCCTTCGATGGGGAACAGAAGAACTTTTCATTGATTCCTCTAGCATGTCAGAAAACGATGCTGTTGGAGATGAAACAGTTCCTGAAGTAGAGCATAAGCGCAGGAGGACTGGTAGCCTGGGTGATGTGTATAAAGATAAGTGCACCAAAGGCAGCACTAAGATTGTTTGGGATGAAAATGCCATTTCGAAATTGCTTGACCGTTCAAATCTTCAGTCAGATTCGGCTGATAACAATGAGGCAGAACTGGAGAATGATATGCTTGGTTCAGTGAAGGTAACCACAGCTCTTCCACAGTTCTGTTAAACCTTAAACGCCTTATCGAAAAAGCATATTTCTTAAATGATGCCAGACAAGTGAGACTTTTCCAACTCTATTATTCAGAAGTGGAAGATTGAAAATTAGGGCCTGATTTGTAGCTCAAACGGTGAGGAAAGATAGTGGGCACCTAAGGACAGTTGGAAATTGTAAACTGAGCAACCGTGAGGGTCCATGATTACAATTTAGGGTTTTAGTCATATTTGGCTTATTACTTTCATTCATCATAGTGACAGCAGTAGGAATTGAACTTATTTGATAAATAAGAAGCATGAATTAAAGAGAGCTGAAACAGATTTGAGAAAGTGAAAAAACATAAACGCCATAGCATAATTCTCATGAAATCCATTTGACAAAAGTTTCGACGCAACCGTATCTTACTTAGGGACTTAAAGCCTCCAAGGAAACTAGCTCTTGATTTCCAAAATACGTATTTCAGATATAACAACAACAACAACAACAACAACAACCCAGTGTAATCCCACTAGTGGGTTCTGGGGAGGGTAGTGTGTACGCAGACCTTACCCCTACCCCGAAGGAGTAGAGAGGCTGTTTCAGATATACTAGAAAAATTTTAAATCGTTTATCTAAAGACCCATAACTAGATTTTGTGCTGTTATTGCTGAAAGCTACTAAATGACCAAACTACAGTTGGCGTGTAAAACTTAGCAATGTCAACTTAATCTGAATTATAACTTTTCCAGCCAATCTTAAGTAGAAAAGTTTCTCTGGAAACATCCAGCAGGTAATTTGTCATCGCTGAAACAGTCTTTGTATTTGTTGTGGGTTTTGTAGCTTTCATTTTTTCTGATGTGAAAGAAAACTTAGAGTTTGTGTTCTAACTCCATAAGTTGGCCTTTGGCCTGTTGAGTTGTTTAAAATTTTAAGGGGTTTTGACACAGTTACGCACAAAGACAAAACTATTTACCCTTGTCTATCCATTTGTTTTTCTACCCATAAACTAATTACATTTCCTACCCATAATAGTTTTTGTGGGGAATTTTTCTTTATTCTCCAATTCTTTTTTATTTCTATGCTTCTTTTTTTCTTTTCTCCTTTTCTTTTTTCTCGGTTTCTTCTTATTTTTTTCTTTTTTCCTTTTCTAATTTCATTTAGCTTCTTTTTTTTATATTCTTTTTCTCTTCATAATCTAATTTCATTTACTGTTTTCACTATTTTTTATTATTCTTTTTTTTATACTATTACTAAAGAAAAATCAAATTGTGTACCAATTAAATGTAGCTAATACAATCAAAAAATATTAACTAACATATGATACCAATATAGTATATAGCTATACCAACAGGGTATACAATTGTACGCAAAGAGTTAAAAAAATTTAATTTAATTATTAAACTGAAATAATATCATTTGTCAATAAAAAATTCAAAAAATTCTAAAAGGATCTAATTGTAAGAGTATACTGTTACATTATATATCATACAATAATATTTTTTTTTTGCATTTTCAATTTGCCCCTCACGCTGAGTAAAAGCTTGAAACAAATTAAAAGGGAAAAGACAAGTGAATTTACGTGTAATAAGTATACTATTATAGTATATTGTATACTATTATAGCATACTGTTACAATATATTGCATATTATTACAGTATACTATAACAATATATTGTATACTATATTAGTATACTGTTGCAGTATAGCTATATACTCCGACATCATATTGTATACCGTAGCGGTATACTATAGCTGTGTTCTTCTCGATTTTCAACTGAAAAATTCGATCTCAATCACATCAATTCAGCTCCAAATGCTATCAAATTTCAGTATGAACTTCCAGAAGGTACTATAAGCAATATTTAACAACACCCACTTTGAATCAAACAAGAAATCTTCAAAATAAAAATTTTAAATTCAAGGGCCAAGGCAAGAGCAAGAGCTAGAAAAAGAACAATCAAGAAAAAGTGGAGCAGAACTGAAACTAGCCAGAGGTCAACTTTTCAGATAATCAGATCTAATTTCTTTTTGAAGAAGGATATAAGGGAAATGGAAGAGTTTGTCCAAGTCTTCTTCACGGAGGCGAACTTTATCCAAGTCATTGACATTTGGGTGTGTCGAAAGGAAGAGCTTGTGCGCAAGAACTAGCTGGGGTTGTTGTGTTCCTTCTTCCGAATCCATGGCTACCTTTTTCTTTGCTATTTCTTGGTTTTTTTTGTTTCACTGTACTTGTGGAAGAGTTTATACAAAAACCGGGTAAATAATTTGGGGCGCATGGGTAGGAGTAGTAAATAGTTTGGGCCTGGGCATTAAAGGGTAAATAATTTGGAATTGATGGGTATAAAGTGAGATTTTCTCAAATTTAAATGCTCTTCAGAAGTTTTCTCTGATTCAACCTACTGGGGAAAACATGCTGAATTTATAGAAACTGTAGTTCCCCTTAATTAAATTGTGTTTCAGACTCTTTCTACATTGTTTACAAGCGTAAAGTTTCTTCATTTGTTCTGTTTATCCTTGAAGATGAAGACTGCCATAGCACATAAGGTACAATTGATTCTAAGTAACAATAAATCTATTAAAGTGGGTATATCCTAATTCTAAAAAAAAGCAATTAAAGTGGTATATGTTTTAGCTGTATTAATATTAAATATGTTTGTGTTTGAATGGGCTACTGTGAATTTTCACTGGATGGATATACATGCTAAAAAAGATGTAGAATCACTTTACTAACTTTAAATGTTCTAACAGAGCTCTGCATGGAAATGAAATTTGTTATGTTTCTTATGTATTAGGTTGGATATTTATGGCGATGTGGTTGGTTTTTGGTCTGGTATGGCATGTAATGACTGTCACACATTCCATTTATTATGGTTTTGTATCTTTGTAAAATGAGCTTTTTTTGGCAGTCCATGCCGTGAATTTAAAGCTTTTCTCTTTATTTAACCACCCTCTTGTGCTTGTTAGTATTCTATAGTTACACAGTTATGATTCTATTTGTCTTTAACATGACATGCTATTTACAAAAATATTTATGATTCTATTTGTCTTTAACATGACATGCTATTTACAAAAAAAATTCTAAGGTATTTCTTTCTGCTTTCTGATTCAACAAGGAAGTAATTTTTATTTATGAAGAAATAAGGAAGTAATTTTTTCTGCTTTGGAAATTCTTGTGCTAGTTCTTTGGAACAACAATCATTATAAGATCGTTCCAATGACTTTCTGAATCTTTTCTTGTGCTTGTTGTGTTTTCTTTTGTCTCTTTTGTTAGTCATTGGAATGGAACGAGGAAGGTGCAGAAGAGCAAGTTGGAATAGCATCTCATATGGTGGTGAGTGAAGACACTTGTGTACAAAATGTAGAGAAGAGAGAGGATAACTTGGTTGGTAGCACTGAAGAAAATGAGTGGGACAAGCTTCTAAGAGTGAGGTATTGTTCTTGCTACGTTATTTGTATTTGTTTGATAGTATACTATGCTATATGGACTCAGCTATGCATATCTATTCCATGCGGGTGTGCACAAGTATCAACAATATGTGCAGTTTTTTCTTTATATTGGAGAATCTGCACAAAGTATACCATTGTCACACCCGTTTGGTATGAGTATGTTAAGATAAATAAATGTCTAACATAGTTTATATATGAATTTCTTGAAGGTTAAAAAGGATAATGTTTTGGATTTGTCTTCTATTTATGTGGTTAAGGAATTGTCTCGAAAGACCTACAATTTCTTGGAATCCATGCAAACCTAGCAAAGAATAGGGCATAATGTAAAGAAAAGATCTATATAGGTGGTACTAAGTTGAGATTGCGTCTTAGATCATTTTATTACAATAGGTCCAATATTTGCTAGGAGTCTTTTCATAAGCTTACCCCAACTTCTGGAGATTGAGGCATTGTTGTTATATACTTATATTTGTGTCTTTGCTTTGCATTAAGTAACTATGACAACACGTCTAACCAGTTGTCCAAATAAAAGAAATCCTACAGTGAATGGATTTTTAATGAATGCTTCACTTTCTTATGCTAAAGATATTCTTGTAAAAAAAAAAAATTGATAGTTATATTCTTGCAAAATTGTTTTCGGTGAGCTAGCTCTATTTTCTAGTAATTAATGAACGGAAGCTCTTTGACTACTTCAATTACTACCTTAGCAGATTAAAAAGAATAATTACAAAGACTACAAATAAAAAAAAAAAAGAATAATTACAAAGACTTTTCTTGAGGTTGCTCTCTATGTTTCTTGTTCACAAAGCTCAGTCCTTGTTACCAAGGCCAATCGCTTCCACCAACTATTTCAGCTTCTCTACTAGCGCTTGATTTTGGGCATTGTTTATAAGGCATGTGATGATAGTGAGCCCCAGATTTTGTTCTCCAGAAACCCTCCATCACAATCTTCTAAATCTTCATAAAATACATTTTCTAGAAAGTTTCTTCAAATTCGCGATGCAATGTAAAACCTTTCCCGTTCTTCTCTAGTGCACTTATTACAAGTTATACTCCTATTAGAGGAAGCTGGTAAAGGTAGACTGATGACAATCACCCGCCTATCTATGACACTAATGCTCCACATGCTATTGAATGCTATGCTGCTTTTCCACATTGTAGAAGGCACAAAAGGTTGCTTTGTCTTATAGGATCCACTTTGCATGTTCATTGGAAGATATTACAGATTTGAAACAATGGTGGCACAGGCAGTCACAAGACAAGTACAGGATTCAACTCTTGTAGGATTCACTAGTACTGGCTTCCAATAGACAATGAGAGAAACCAGTGTGTTTGTATTTGAAACAATGGATGTGTTAGTGGTGCAGCATTGTTGCAACCATGGGTAAAACTTTTACAATCATTTTCTATACCTTCCAGAGGTTGTTTCAAGATGGTTTTCACTTGTCTTGGAGTCTTTTTCCCCCTTTTTTTTGGCCGACGATTCTTCTCGGAGAGAGAAATAATGAGCAAAGCACAGAAAGAAGTATTAGAATTTTTCCATCTTGGTTTATGTAAATTTTTAAACTGCACATGCTTGGAACAGTTTAGAAGCTTGATGTAGTACCAGAAAACTTTTCTGCGTTCTCAACACTTGAAAGATAGTAGTGGTGCTTTTATACAGGAAATGGATATTGGGCTCAAGGAGACGAAAATATTTGGTAATTTGACAAAAATCTTTCAGTAACATGATTGCTGCTTTTGATGGCTGAATCAGTGATTCATGCCCAGGAGTCAAACTTTAGTACTTAAGAATGCAAGTTTTCAAAACCATGTTAAATGATTACCTTTGAAGTGGTAAACTTTATTGCGGCTTTTGGACACTTTCATCACGTTCTTGTGCTTGTAGATGGGAGAAATATCAGAGTGAGGAGGAAGCAGCTCTTGGTCGAGGCAAGCGTCTAAGGAAAGCTGTTTCTTACAGGGAAGCATATGCTTTACCCCCCAGTGAAACATTAAATGAGGTACTTCCATATTGTAAATTTGTATTTCATGTTTAGAGCAGTAAAGTGATAACTTGGGGAATGCAGACTTTTATAATCTGAACCTTTATCTTTTGTTTAGATAAATTATTCAATCCATCCCCTCAAAATTGTTCGGAATCAGTGTCTTCAATCTTTAAAATTTCGACGTCAACTACCAATTACAGTATTGTGATTCCACAAGCATATAGTTTGTTCTTTTGAAGAATAATGAATTTAATATGGATGATTGTTCCCTAGGAGGGAGTCGCTCTGTAGTTGTCTCATTAGGACATCGTTTTAGATCACTAATTTTGTCCAATAACTGAAACTACAGAGTGGTGTGGAAGAGGAGCAGGAGCCTGAGCCTGAACCAGAACGAGAATACAGTGCAGCAGGACGAGCATTGAAGGCAAAATAGTGAGTTATACTCTTTGGGCTCTTATCAGCAACTAAATGGTTACAGATTTGCTTTAGTGTATTGAGATGGTTCTATTTACCATCTTCTGAATATTAAACATTTTCTTTACGACTCTGTGGGGAAAAAAGTAGCATGCACGATATCGGAATTTCACTTCTTTGTGGCAGCATTATATGAAAAACTTGGCTATATCTGTAAATTATGAACTTAGAAAGACAATATTTATGTGATTGCTTTTGTTGCTTTGGGCAGTGCTAAGCTTCGTGCTAGGCAAAAAGAACGGCTGGCCCGGAGAAATGCAATTGAAGCGTCTGGCCCCATGGAAGGACTGGCTGGACAAGAGTCTCTCTGTCATCTCCTTCCTCCGCAAGCTCATGATGTGAATCCAATAAATGTACCGTTGCAAACCAGTGAAGAGAAACATGCATCTATGAACTTGGATAACAATAGCTGTCTTAAATTATCGGAGGCGCAGAAAAACATGGCTGACTCAACCTTAAGGTTGGGAAAGTTGAAACATAAATTGAACGATAGCATAGATGTTCTAGTTAAGACAAGTGGTCATCCTCTTCCAGACATTCCCCAGTTAAGTAATCATGCACAAGAGATGAGCTGCATCAATTCAGAGGCTAATGAGCACCTTTTGCCGGTTCTGGGACTATGTGCTCCTAATGCTCATCAGGTGGAAGCACCACAGAGGAACTTTTCAAAGTCAAACAACCGGCAACACAGGCAAGGATTGGGACTGGAGTTCCCAAATATTGCGCCTCGCTCTAAGCTTTCAACTGAAATGGTTGCTAAATGCCAGGAAAGCTTCTCCGGGAGATTCAAATTGCCAGATCTTCCCCTCGATCCTTCACAACAGCCTCCAAAGAGTAGCTTACCTGATTCTTATCTTCCATTCAATCCTGTATGCTCTCTTTCTCTCTCTCTCTCTCTCTCGTGTCTAATGTGTTTTCATGCATATTAAAATGTAAAATAATGCGTGTGTAAATTCCTAATGTTGGCTTTTCTGCAGCATCCTCTATCTGTTATGCCAGAAAGACGTTCTGCTGGTAATTTCAAGAATTCTGGTGCTACTTTATCCGATATTCAAGCAAAGACAGGACTGCCCAAATCTTTTGATGAGCCATTTTTACCAAGATACCCATTTCCTGCCATGAACATGCCCCATCCACCCTCTGACTTGTTTCCCAGCTTGTCTTTGGGATCAAGATTTGCAGATGTGAATGAGTCTATCCGTGAGCATCCTGTACTGCCGATTTTGCCCAATCTCAAGCTTCCACCTCATGAATCATCTAGGTTTAACCCACAAGAGCAACAGATTCCTCCAGTACTGGGGTTAGGGCAGATGGCGTCGTCATCATCATTTCCCGAAAAACATAGGAAGGTTCTTGAAAACATTATGCTGAGAACTGGGTCAGGATTGGGATCAGGATCAGGATCAGGCAACCTACTCAAAAGGAGAAACAAACTGGACATTTGGTCTGAAGATGAACTGGATTATCTCTGGATTGGTGTACGTAGATATGGAAGGGGCAATTGGGATGCCATGCTACGAGATCCAAAGTTAAGATTTTCCAAGTATAAAACTCCTGAAGATTTGTCAATTAGGTGGGAAGAAGAGCAGCTCAAGATCTTGGAGGGGCCACCAGTACCTGCACCTAAACCATCCAAGCCTACCAAAGTGGGAAAATCAAGCTTCTTCTCTGGCATTTCTGATGCAATGATGGCTCGAGCATTGCATGGTTGTAAGCTAAATGAGCAGCTCTTTCCAACACACCTAACAGATATGAAATTGGGATTTGGTGATCTGTCTTCAAGCTTCCCAAATCTGGAACCTCGTGGTGAGCAACTTGGTCTGAATAACAATCAGTTCGCACATCTTCCAACTCCCAGCACTGACAAGTATCGGGTGAACATTCCTCGAGATTTTAATGTGGGACCCTCTGACAGACCAGGGCCATCCTCAGGTTCTCTTATGGAGTCGCCGTTTCTGCTGAATTCGTTGGGCAGCAGTAGCTTGGGTCCTCTTGGTTTGGGTGGCCAGAACAGGTTTGACTTGCAAAAGGAGAATGACATTGGTGCAAGCAGATTTGTTAAATTGCCTAACCTTCTTGACAGGTCATCAAATATCTCACATGATTCACATAACAATGCGGGAGGTGGTGAATCCAGCAATCTTCCATCGCTGCCTGAACTTAATAAAGGTCAGAATGTTTCTCAATCAAAGGGCAAGGAAGTGGCAGAATGTAGTTCACCGAAGAATAAGCTACCACATTGGCTTCGTGAAGCAGTGAATACTCCAGCAAAACCTCCTGAACCGGATTTACCACCAACTGTCTCTGCAATTGCTCAATCAGTTCGCTTGCTATATGGGGAGGAGAAGCCCGCCCTCCCTCCATTTGTTATTCCTTCTCCACCTCCATCTCGACCCAGGGACCCACGGCTGAGCTTGAAAAAGAAAAAGAAGAAGAAACACGGACTGCAAGTGATGAGGCAGTTCCAGAAAGATTTTGCAGGAACTAGTGACGTCCAGGGTAGCTTACATGGTGAGGGTATCGCTGGAATGAGTGGTCAACAAGATCCATCATTCCCTTTGCTTTCTAGAATGATGGCCAGAACTTCAGGACTCCCTTCGGTTGAAGCTAACCTTAATATGCCTCCTCTAAGTCTATATGCCAACCCTTCAACTAGTTCAGTTAATACATTTCACCTAAAAAAGACGAGTGCTGGATTGTCTCCCTCACCCGAAGTGCTTCAATTGGTTGCATCCTGTGTTGCACCAGGTCCACCTATTGCTACTAGTTCATGTTTACTTGAAAATATGGTCCCTCGCCCTAAATCTGTTGATAAGGTTGCATCGTCTGACACCCAAGATTCACTAGGAAAGCAGAAAACAAATCAGGTCTCAGCTCCTAGTACATGGTGTCCAATTCAGGCAGAGAAAGAAGTTGAAACTGATAGTGGGGATTCTAGCAAAACTCAGTCAGATCCTGCCCGGGCTGGACAGGTGGACATAGAGGAAATATCATCTGAAGGGACAGTCTCGGATCATCGGACAGATGACTGTGAACCATAGCTCTTTCCTATGGGGAGTTAATTGTACTCATCTCTCGCCGTGTAACTGAAAGTCTCTAAGCCTCCATTATTCTTAGTTTTTGTAGGGCAGGATGCAGTTAAAGTAGCAAATACAGTACAGGTTAGACCAATTATTATGTAAAGCTTGTGTAAGAGAAAAGAGAAAATGTAGAAGTTAGCATATAATGTTGTCGTTGTTCTTAGAGTCACAAGGTTTTGACCTTGTAAGACTTATTTACCCTAGGGAGCTGGATTCAGCATTTGATTTAGGACCTCCTAAGTGTCAAAATGAGGCTCATGTTAGCAAATTTTGCTTGTATGTATTTTATGCAAAGTGGTGTCTGGAATATACAATTCTCCTATTTTTATCACTGTTGATTTAGAAGGTAGAGATGTTGTGGCTAATTTGGAAGTACAGTGAAATCTAAAATCTAGTTAGTGGTTTTTATTGTTTTGAAGACACAGGAGGGTAGACGGAATATAGTTCATATTCATTTTTTATATTAGCTTATATAATCCTAAATTAAAAACCAAAAGCCTGTTTTATTAACTACTAGTGACTATTTAAGAATTGTACTAATGAGTACTCCATTTTTCATTTTAAAGTGTGATTTCCTTGCTGGAACCTTTTTGTTAACACCATGTTTGGTGGTCCATTGTTCACGGAATTCTGACCTTTGAAACATAGTACACTTAATAATAATTTTACATTTGTTGGAATTGGTAGCACATGGAACTTTCACATGCTCACCAAACATTTTCTTTGTCACACACACACAATTGTACAAACCAACATGCATGCACACTTTTTATTAATATTTGTAGCCACCCCCATCCCTCACGCTCCAACACAGAAAACTAAATGAGCAAATTGTTATTTAAAAAGTTCTTTAGCTAATTTTATGGAATTTATAAAGGTATAAAGCAAGTTTGTCATGAAAAACAAATTCGAGGTAGAGCTTGAGCAAAGTTCTTTCGGAAACAACCTCTCTATCTTCACAAGGTAGAGATAGACCCTCTCTATCTTCACAAGGTAGATATACGCTTGCTTACATATTACCCTCCCAACTTTAACCCATAAATATTTGTTTACCACTGCAGTCATTAGTACAAAACCACCACTACATTTTACATTAAATTAATACAGACACTATCGTGTATTTTAACCTGTTACACCATATGGTGTACTTTATTTTCTAGATCAACAAATTAAATTTTAGTCTAGACATTAACCTGAGATAATTTTAACTTAACTGTGTAAAACCTTTTATTCCGTAATAGAATCCAATTAATGCTTGTGGATTCTGCACCCTTACAGTCGATTGTTTTCGTCTATCAAAACACAAAAACCTAAAAGAAGATTTGTTTTTCTTTTTGGGTTAAAGAAGACGATTCGAATTTATCTAAAAAGAATATCATTTACGTAGTCAAATATACTTCATATACATAATATAAGTTAAAGAGAAGAACAAGAAACAAAGTAAAGATTGAAGACATTTCCTTTACGTTCCTCCAAAACTTGGGATTTCTTAATTATCCTCAAATTAATAAGCCGTATACAACATTTTCATCCAAAAAGTTTAAAAGAAATAATATGATAAAATGGTACATACGTTTCCTTTTTTTCTTTTGCTTAATTTTCTTTTTTTTTTCCCCACTAGATCTTTATATAATTAGTGGGAAGCAGCAGCCATTAAACTTTGACAGTGATGATCAGCTTTTGGTGTAGCAACAAACCTTGAAGAAAAAGCACAGATTTTGTAATAATCTTCATCCAATAAACTTCCAGTATCAAAGTTCAATGCATAACTAAGTGGATCATACCGACATTGGAACGATGATTGTCGACTACTATACGTACTACTACTCGCCGCTGTTTTCAACATTTTATTGCTACGTCTCTTCAACTTCCTCATTAATCTTGATAGCCCACAACATGAGCTCATTGTTGCAGCATTACTTTCTGATGATGTTGAACTACAACTTCTGGTGGTGCGACCACCGCCGTAAAGGGTGCCTACCGCCGTGGCTCCGGTGGTGGTTTTCGGCCACCATTGACGTCCCATTTGTGTCATTTTCTTGGTTTTCTAGTTTATGCAATAATGAAGAATTTTTAGCTAGCTAGGATTAAATAAACAAAATGGATAGGTGAGACAAGTTTTGGTTTGAGAAATGGGTAAATGGAGAGGGTGTGAGAGGAGTACTGAAGGGAAATGGCCAACTAGGTTTTTAATTTATAAAGGTGGTGATTGGTAAAGATGGGGTTCGTTGGAGATTGAAATTTGATAGTCTCAATGATATATTTTACGTTATTTTTTGTTAATATTTTATGTATGGTACTATGCTTTATTAATATACTATTGTTGTAAAGACAAGTGTTAGGATGAGATAGGCAAGAGCGAAAAAAATTCAATGTGAAAAGAGTGACTGATGAGAAGTTTCAAAGTATATCCTTCACTAGATGAACTTGAGCGCATCTAGACCACCAGGTACATATGTATTGTCTTTCATCATCCCATCTCCAACCTTCCCCGTTTTTGCTCTAACCGTCACCTATTTTTGCCCCATGAATAGTGTTCTCCCCGTTATTATTCATGCATATTTTATTATTTATTTCTTTATATATATCTAATTATGTTTATGTAATATCTTTATAATATTAATTTTACATCTTAACTTTGGCGTATAATTTTGATAAATTAATTTTTGTGCATTTATTATTTTTATGTAAAATTATAAGTTAATTTTATTATAAATTATAATTGTACAAAAAATATATAATCATCTCAAAAAATTAATGGTATAAATATAAAATATTAAATGTTGCTAAAATTGAAAATTGAAAATTAAAAATACATTAAATTAAAATACATAAAATTGACACTATGGTAAAGTTGAATAGATCATTTATGGGAGAATACTGGAGATTGGAGTTGAATATTTATGTAGTATTTCGAATGAAATTTGTCATTATGTAATATGTATTTAATTAATCTTGTATCGCAATGATTTTACTTTTATTTAATTATTAGTTAATCTATAATAATTGCTTACAAATTATATTATTTAAAATGTTATGAAATTGTTTTAATGGAAATTACAAATGAATGAAAATAAAAGATGGAATTTGTTTAATGAAAATTTAAAAATAAAATTAAAATGAATGATAATAATATAATATAGAAGAGCGAGAAGAATATAAAAAAGATTTTTTTTTTTGGAAGAAAAATGGGGAAATGGTTGGGTAAGTTGTCCCCAAGATTTGCCCATTTTGGGGACCAAAAATGGGGTAAAGATTGGAAATGCCCTCACTATAAGTATTGAATAATTATGTCCATTAAAATTTAGTCGTATAAAAAAATTAACTTAAATAACCGTAAAAGAAATATATATCTAACGTCTGATTGAAATTTAATTTGAACCTTAGTTTTTCATGGCTTTGATCACCCCCTTTTTGACCGCTCACTAGATCTGTTGTGCTTTCTTTTTTTAATTTAAGATGGAGAAATGAGGTAAGAATTTGAGCTTCACTCAATTCTTTCGATATATGTTTCTAAAGAAACCATGTTCTAATTTATTTGAGAGCGATATCTAAGGACAAGAACCAGAATGCAAGATATATACCTCTTTTTTCCCCCAACAGAATGCAAGATCTATTGAGCTATTTTGTTTATCGTTTAAATTGGACGAGAGAAAATTTGCATAGAGACGAATAAATATCGATCTTTTGAAGGAGTAACTTCTTTTTTAACGAGTATTTATATGTTTTGAAATTTTCCTTTTTATTAAAAAATTAAAATTATGTTACCACAAAATAAAAAAGGAAATGTGTATATCAAATTTGAAAGAAGAGAAGTTTATCTTTGACTTTTGGAGTATCTATCCTAATGATTATTTTCTAGTTACTTATTAGTTACAACTAACATAAGTTAAGAGCAGTTTTTGGCCCTAGCTCCCTCTTTATAGTACCCCTCAACTTACTCAACAATGCCATCAATCTAAATAGACTTTTATGAGTTTTGATTTGAAATATTTCAACTCAAGATTGCTTATTAAAAGATAAATGTGGAGGTTAGTTAAGTTTAGAGGGAGAACAGTTCATGCATCTAAACCATTTAGTTGGTAGTGAGAATCCTAATGATTAAGGAATAACTTTTTTTGCAAAAAAGAAAAGGTTGTTAAAACCAAATTAATATAACTGACAAAAAACACAGTAGTCTTTTTAACGTTTTTCGCAAAATTTAATATTAATGTGAACTTAGGTAAGAAAACCATATGGGTGGTGATCTGAATCATCTGATTAGATCAGTTCATCAGTTGGTATCCACTCACTTCCATACCGTGAAGAGTAAGATCAAAATCAAAAAGCTGCCGCGTAAAACTTTTTTATTACATTCACATGATTGTTGGCTGTTTCCTCTTTGGTAAAATATTTTTTAACCGCAAACGTCTTGTTTTGATCTTTATTTGTGTATGGGTCAAAATCTGATCGGAGAAATCTTATCTAAAAGAGGATAACTAAGAGCTGATTAGACCGAGGTCATGCTTAAGAAGTAATATATTGGCAAGCTGAGCTGTTAGGGTCGAGGTCGAGCACTCAGATCGGCTCAAACGGTTAGTTTAGTTATAAGATATTTTTAAGGAATATTCTACAAAATATTCTTTGTACTCTCAATTGGGTAAGAAATATGTCCCATATAAGTAGGAATAGAGAGAGAAGGAAAATGCATGTAATATTCTATATGATAAGCTCTCTCTTAAAAAGTTGACTCTCAAGTAACTACAAACATTGTCTTTACAAAAGATTCGATTTGTTGTTGGTTCCAAGTTTTCTCACATCAGATTCGAGAAAACTTTCTATATTCCCACGTTTGATTGCTTTACATCATTGTCAGAGAGAGAATCATCGACCTTATTGAATATTTGGATTAATCATCATCTCTATTTACATTTATTGCAGAATCCACCTTTCTAGTTAAAATTTAGTTTCTTCATCATCATCTCTATTTGGATTAATCTGATAGCCGACCTCACCACCAATCTCATCGGCACCATTAACAAAGTGGACGAAGCGGAGGGTGAAGATATAATACCAAACACCTCTCCCAAGCGAAACAGCTCGTCTCCACCTCTCAGTAGCGTCACGACCTCGGACGGCAAGGGCGCCTCTACATCCACGACAGAGGAGGCACCACCAACAGTGAAAAAGTTACTTGAGGCATGGTTGACAAATACGCTAACCGACTTCCTCGACAAGCCCGCTCGGAGGTCGAATAGGGAAGAAACAAGAGCTGGTGTCACATCAGCAGCTGATGAACAAAACGCTTTCCCTGCATCGGTACTACTCACAATGTTAGTGATGTAGGTAATAACACCCTCACGGCTATTTTGAGGAAAATGGAAGAAATGGAGAACGAGAACTAGATGCTCCGTAGCCAAATGAAAGAGCACCAAGAAAGGGTAGACAAAATACCGGGTGCCCGAAAACTTCTGCCAAAAAGAGATGCCGGCCGATTTGTTGAGCAACCATATAGCGACAAGGCTGCACCGTCATACTAAAGACGTTCAAAATGCAGCCGTACTTGAAAATATATGACGACACGACGGACCCGGAGGATCACGTGACCCACTATGTCACTGTAGTAAAAGGTAATGACCTCGCAAAAGAATAAGTATCATCCATATTGCTGAAGAAGTTTAGAGAAACCCTGACCGGAGGAGCCCTGACTTGGTACTCACAGTTACCTGCGCGTACCATAGAAACGTTCGAGGAAATAGCAGACAAGTTCATCACCACCCATGCGGGGGACAAAAAATTAGAGGCGAGGGTGAACGACATATTCACCATTAAGCAATCGCCTGGCGAAGGGCTCAATGTTGCATCTCGCGTTTTTCGTACGTTAAAGTTTCGTCTTTAGTTAATTGACGTAAACTCGGGGATGAGATTATCCTGAGGTTAGAATATTTATGCTATTTATAACAAGCAATAGGTAAGTGCCATGAAGGTAAAGAGTATACGAACTAAAGAAAACGAGTTTCGTTAAAGGTTGTTGATGTGGGATAAAATACGGTCCGAGCTATAATACCCGATATTTATGGACTAGTACCATACGAGGTACCTTATGACTGTGATAATATGATGTATAAAGTATATTAAAAATGAGTAGTATTTTTAGGTAATTTGAGATAATTCTTAATTATGCGGGTAATTGGTTAATTACCGGGTAACGGGACATTACCTAATCACCTAATAAGTGGATAAAAATTTAATAATTCCCACCCTTACCCCCACGTGGCAGCAAGCCACTACTATGGACTATGACACTTAGGGGTCGTTTGGTAGGGTGCATAAGAATAATGCTGTTATTAGTTATGCTTGCATTAGTTATGCTGGTATTAGTTATGGTGACGTATTTCTTATCCATTGTTTGGTTTGATGTATTAAAATATTGCACAATTTCTAAAAGAATTGCTTGTCTACAAAAATGCCCTCAAAACCAGTCCATCACTCTAACTTTTTAAAAGAGACATATTTTGAAAAATATTTTTATATGAAAAAGTTTAAAAAAATATTTGATTTGTCTACATATATTGTAATATAGAACTAAATATTTATTTATATAAAAAAGGAATATGTTAAGTATTTATTTATTTACTAGAGCTATAATTTTATTTCTCACTACTTGGATTATTTTAAACTTGCATTTAATATAATAACTAGCATATTTTAATCAAGCATAAATTTTGAAGGATAATTTTGTCTTTAACTAAGCTAATGCATGCATTAAAACCCATTGCATTGCTAATATCATGGTTTTTTATGCATTAGTTATGCATAGGATAATACCAAATAGGATGTATAAGTAATGTTTGCATAACTAATGCATAGGTTCAAAATATCTACCAAATATGGTATTATTAATACACAAAACTAATGCATGCATTATTTTATCTAATGCATCCTACCAAACGACCCCTTAGTCATAGTGGCTTAGTGTTCATTTAAAGTTACAAGACACTTACGTGTAAGTAAGTGTAAGACCTTATAATACTTAGTTCATAACATTCCAAGATTTGATTTTCTTCCTAAAATCCTATTCCAGACATTTTCAAACTAGAATTGATTTCATAGACATTACGTTCAAACTCCATCCAGCAAGATTTCAATAAAATTCTTGCAACCAAACAATTCCAACGAGAATTGTTAGAACCATAACAACGCAAAATTTTACGGTTCTAAAGAAGTATGGTGCAATCTTTTCCAAGAATATTATATTCCCTACTCCGAGGAAGTTTAGGCTTAGCTTTCTTTCATTTTGGCATGATCTCGTAGTTACACGAGTTGATAATGAAGCATAAAGAAAAATTCATATCCCTGAATTATGTATATTTTTGCTAGTCTCGCAAGTTTCTTTCGACGTAATTAAAAGTGTTTGTTATCTGAATTGGTCCATAACTTTTGCATGTTTGAAACATATGTATGATTCAATTATTTCCTAAGTTTCAATGGCACGTTGTGTATGATCAAGTGAAAGAACTATTAATTAATGTCATTCTTGACAGAACCGAAACATGCTTAAAGTAGCAACCAGAAAACTAGAGATTATCATACAAATGGTGATAATTCATACCTAACCATTTATCTGTATCTCTATTCAAGCATAAATAAATGACCTGCACTCTGCAATTATCCTTACATTTTGTATACAAGTAAAATGCTATTATCCTCAATGAATTCATTTTTTATAGCATCGGAACTTCATATTCAATTGAGTATTTTCTTCTTCCAATCAAGAGAGCAGAAAATTAATATATACAATATTAATGTATTTCAACTACCATCAAGCTATAATCGATGGGCAGACCCCTATTGGGCAACCTCTGATCAGATGGTAAGTTATACACCAAGCCTAATGTGGCCGAGCGCCTACGAGCGAGCCCAACATGGTCGAGATACAGAACCTAGTATGGTCGAGCACATATGAGCGAGCCTACTATGGCAGAGCAGTTATATATATATATATATATATATATATATATATATATATATATATATATATATATATATATATATATAAGGCCGAACATCTATTTTACTTATTATATAAAGAGAATAGAGTCAGTATCAGCATGTGAGCATATCTTCAGATTATCTTTGACCCCCAGTTGTTTTCGGTTATTGTAAGCACGTGATTTTTGCTTTACGAGCAATCGCTCCAAAAGAAAATAAAAATAGTAACAAATGGTTTCGCTGTACAATGTTTGAAGTTTTCATGACATGTGTTGTTAGTCATTTGTGGATCTGTCCATTTTTGCATTTAATCATTGGCAAACAAAATACCAAACATGTGTGTCAGGATGATTAAACCATAATTCGGTCAGTAAAAGAAAATTCAAAAAAAATAAATATATATACATATGTGTGCATCGTCCGTTCTAGGTTTTTAGCTAATATTTTTGTGATAATTGTGTTAAAATGTTGCATTGTTGCTTAGTTTTAATTTCGTTATTTTATTATTTGTTATTTTTATTTTTTGTTTTAAAAGAAAAGTGAAATTAGAAAACAAAAGTGAAAGAAATTGGTTTGGGCCAAAAGAAATTAAACAAAATAATAGGCCCAACCAGCACTCAGACCCAGCCCAAGTCCGGCTGCCCAGGCCTCTTCTGAAACGACGCCGTTTCAGGCAAATCAATCTGGGCCGTTCAAACTCTCGATCCAACGGCTCAGGACCTCTATCAAGTAACCCGCTTCAAAACCCGACCCAGGAACCAATCCGATCCGACCCCTCACTTAAACCAAACGACCCCGTTTAACTACCAAACGACTCCGTCTCATTTCTCAGTATCAGATCTAAGCCGTTGAGATCATCTGATCCAACGGCTCAGATCCAATCATCCTCCCCATATATAAACTCAGCCCTTCACCCCACGCCCCCTACACCAACCCCACCCTTCAGTCATCTCCTTCCCCGAACCCTGAAACCCCCAAACCCTAACGCCGCCCTAGTTTCCCTTCCACCAAAAGCCGGCGGCACGAACGCCGGTGACCACCTCCTGAACACCCTAGGACCACCTCACTGTCCTGAACACGAATCCACTAACCACGAGCCTCGAATCACTTTCGTTCGTCTCGAATCTTCATTTGAAGATTTGAGTCGAACCCGGATCTATGCCAAACCATCCCATCTTCATACCAGACACTCCCCTGACCTTCCTCGTGACCAAACCAAACTTGGTTTGGTCCGAATCTACCCACAACTCCCTAAAAATCAGATCTGGAAATCCAGACTTTAGAACACATGCACCTGGGGAATCCGGCCGGTTTGGACATGGGTTTGAGGTCTAATAGACCTTAATCAAGGTGTTCTCATGTGAGAACACCCTGATTAAAGTTTGTTCGGCCTCAAAAGTTCGAAGTTGAATCAGATTTGGGTCTGTTTGATTTAAACATTTTCGGTAAGTTTTCCTTTCTTTTGTGTTAGTTTTGATTAAGTGGTCAGCATGTTTCGTTGTGTTTGTTTGTTATTTTTTGTTATTTTTCATTCGGATTTCTTCATCTCTGTAAAGACCTTTTATTTGGTCGATTGGTTTCTGTGTATGATTTAAATGTATCCTATGATAAGCATGTCCGATTAGTATAGTCGTCGCATGAATAAACTTATATAGGTTCCTAGTGACTGACCAAGTTGTCCGAAGCCCTTTAGGTCCCTGAACATATTGTTTGTGTGAGCGACTGATTATTACCTGTTATGATTAGTATAGTCGACTCGATAAATGTCGTCGATCAGTTTTCTATAACTAATGAGTCGAATGAGCTAATAATGTCGCATGACTAATTGAACCTTGCTATTGACTGAATGCCCCAGCATTGTTTGAAATGGTTTGTTTGCATTGTGAAACTGACTGAAAAGGTTCAGTCCAGGCAGTCTTGAATTTGAACTTCCATCAGTTCAAAAATGCCCTGATGCTGCAATAGGCAGGGCAGTAATAATCAAGGTCAAGCAGGGGTATTCTGGGGTTTGAAAAAGGCAGAAAAGGTTAGTTTAAATGAAGCTGGCAAGTAGGGTACTAATTAAGATTAAACTAATACTAATGGGGAGCAAGACATAAGAGTATGGGGCTTAAAATGAATAAATAAAACGAGCCCATAACTCTTGATTAAACAAAGACCAGGCGTGGGGAACAAAGGGGCTGGCACCAAAGATGCTTAGGCATGGGCTTAAAGGGTATGGGCATTCTGCCAATTGGCAGGGCAGGCAGCTCAGCTGTACTGGTTCATTTGGCCTTATAAATAGGCCATTTTAGAACATAAGGAGGGGCTGGAAATTTTAGTTTTGAGAGGGATTTTGTGAGTTAAAGAAAAGTGAAGAAAAACAGAAAGAAATTTCCAGAAAATACTGTAACTGAACATTGTCCAAAACTGCATAAGAAATCAAGCTGGTCATCCTAACTAGGTTGATTACTGTTCCATTAAGAGAAGCCTGTGTATCTTCAGCTGTGATTGCTACTACATTGAGTTTTGTGTGCTGTACATTGAGTTGTAGTCTTCCTGATTGTTTGAAACTGTGCTGGTTGTGTGCTGAGCTTTGGTGGTTATTGAATTTCTGTTGGCTATAGCACAAAACATTCTGGTTCTTTTCTCGATTGGTCTTGTTTCCTATCTTGCTTCCTGGGAATATTTGTCTGTTGTTCGACCAACGTGTGAGCTTCATCTTCGTGGCTATTTGGTTGTTGTTGTGTATCTGTTGTTGCTGTGTTTACTGCATACTACCCAGCTGATCATTCCTTCCTTCTTTGTCCTCTATACCAGGTACACAATTACACTACCAATGTAACTCGAAAGTTTGAGCAATGAGTGTAAAAGAGAAGATCTGCAAATGTTGTTTATATACATGTACTGTTGTGTTGAATGTCATATAATGACTAATAGCTCATATTTTGGGATACTGAAGTTAGCTTACAAGCCTAGTTGATGTCAATATAGGGTATCGAATGATAGTTGTATATGTATGCTGTTAGATAAAAGTGGTCTCAATGAATTAGGTTGCATCTCAGATTTAGTTTACTTTGCCATATATGCTGTAATGTAGTCCAAGCATGAAATTTGTACACTGTAAATTAAGTTCTTTCCTTTCCAATGAATTGCCATACATAACTCTTAAAACCATGTTTCAAGATAAAGAACACAAATCCAGGGCCTCAACCTCATGAAGGTCGAGCCCAGGTCGAAGACAGACCAGGCAGGCCCGCATCGAGCGAGCAGTGGCCCAGGTCTGGCCAACCGCGCGTGGGCTGGATTTGGGCCCGTGATTATTTATTCGACTGACTGTGCGCGCAGCCTTGTTCCTGATTTTAGCATTTCCGAATTCTGTTATAAAATAACTTGCGAGTATTAATTAATTAGGACTATCTCCTGCTTTCGATTGATAGAGACAAACACGACAAGAAACGTAGTTGCTATAGGATGCCCTTTCAAAATAAGAATGAGATGAGCCTCGCCGAATAAAAATACAAATTGCGGGGCCCTCAGTAAATACTTGTTTTAAATTACTTAGAATTCAGGAGGGCCGCTTAGTGAATTTCGTGGCCTTCCCAAAAATAATAACGCGATAGTCTTTTAGGCGCGTGTTTAATAATTTACTTTCTTAAAACTTGGGGTGTGCATTTCATGCGACCCAAATCCAAATCCCAAAACGTCAAATAAGATATGTTCCGGATTGTGGGTGCATTTCATGTGACGCAGTCCAAAGACATGTTTTAAGCGACGTTCACATTCCTAATAATAATAATTAATAAAGTGGTTAAAAGATAAAATTTGCACATGGTTCATAATTGTATTAAACATCAGATAAACAAGCCGAATATAACAGTTGAGCGACCGTGCTAGAACCACGGAACTCGGGAATGCCTAACACCTTCTCCCGGGTTAACAGAATTCCTTATCCGGATTTCTGGTATGCAGACTGTAATATAGAGTCATTATTTTCCTCGATTCGGGATTAAAATTGGTTACTTGGGACACCCTAAATCTCCCAAGTGGCGACTCTGAAATAAATAAACAAATCCCGTTTCGATTGTCCTTTAATTGGAAAAAACTCCCCCTGCGCCCTCGGGCGCGGAAAAAGGAGGTGTGACAGTTATTATATTATCAATTCAATTTTAGCTTTCGGTATATTGCCTTACATACTCAGTACATTATCTCGTACTGACGTCCCTCTTTGGGAGTGCTACATTTCATGCGTGCAGGTTCAGACAGACATACGGGTAGACCTCCCCAGTAGGTGTTTGCCCGATTTCAGCTTTATGTAAGCTCCCCGTCCTTCGGAGTTGCCAGGTCTAAAAGTTTTGGTGTGCATCTTGTGTATATATGTAGATAGGATATGGGTAGGTCGGGGCCCTATTTCGATTACAGTACATCTATCAGTAGAAGCTTGTAGATATATCTTGTTAGTTAGTGCAGTATGTTGGGCCTGTAGGCCCTGTATGTATATTTTGTTGGCTTGTCAGTTGTAGTAATTATGACGGCCTTGCCGGCCTAGCCTTATGTTGACATTTAGTCAGCGTTAGTCTCTATTCAGTTTTTATATTTTGCATCGCACATTATCTTGTAATGTGGCCCATGGCCAAAGTATGACATTACATGTTCAGAGACTCTTAGTCGCAAGTGATACGCAAAGATATGTAAGGAACTGAGTGTCGGTTTCGCCCCTAGGCTTGAGTCGTGACAAAAGTGGTATCAGAGCAATTTATTCCTAAGGAGTCTACAAGCCGTGTCTAGTAGGGTCTTGTTTATAAATGTGTGGTGCACCACATTATATAAGCAGGGGACTACATGAAATTTAGGAGTTGGTTACCCTTCTTTCAAATCTAAATCGTGTTGTAATAACACTGAGTTATAGAAAATTTGAGTTAAACTTACGTGTTGACGTTTGCATGCACATATGACGGTAACTAGGAAGACTACAACTAGCTAGAGGAGAGAAACAGTAGTAGGCGAGGGGACTAGCAGGGTACCCCCAGCAGATGGAGCCCAATCGGAGTCCCAGGGAGAGACCCCTACCCAGCAATTATCGGCTCCTCCGCCACCTGAGGAGATTCCTAGGGAGACCGCACATCCAGTTCCCCCTCTGCTTCCATCATATTAGGACTTGAGAAGTGCGGTGCATTTGTTGGCACAATTGGTAGCTACCCAGCAACAGGCTGGGGCATCCGCTAGTGCAGAACCTTATGAGGGATCTAGGAGTTCAAGTGTCCGAGATTTTATTACTTTAAATCCCCGAGAGTTCACGGGGACAGATCAGAGGGAGGACCCGCGGGATTTCATAGATCAGCTTTATAGGATCTTTCGGGTTATGCATGCCACGGAAAAAGAGGCAATTGAGTTAGCAGCTTTTTGACTTCGAGATATAGCCATCCTTTTATACGAGGGATGGGAAAGGTCTAGGGGACGTGATGCACCTCATGCTATTTGGGAGAATTTTTCAGATGCCTTCCTTGACCAGTACTTACTGCGAGAGATCCGACAAGCTCGATTCAATAAGTTTTTAGCCCTCAAGTAGGGCAATATGACTGTTCGAGAGTATAGTCTCTGTTTGACTCATTGGCTAGATATGCACCATCCATAGTTGCTACTATGCGGGACATGATCCATAGGTTTATAGCAGGGTTGGCCCCAGAGTTGATCGAGGCATATGCCACCACTGCATTATAGGATAGTATGGATATCTACCAGATTCAGGAATTTTCCCAGAATATAGAGAGGGGTAGGCATCGGCAGCAGGGTACGGAGAGGACTGAGTCAGGGCAGCGTAAGAGGATGAGATTTGCCAGGTCTCAAGAGCAGTCTTATGGTAGTTATAGGCCCCAGTACTTCGAACGGCCACCTAGACCTCCACCACCTCAACTATAGGGTTACAAGTATGACCGCTATACTCAGTTAGGACCAAGTGAGAGCTCTCAGGTGTCAAATTTGCAGCGACAATGAGGTTCGAGGTAGATAGGACCATTTTCGCCGCGATGTGCCATATGCAGTCGAGGACACTTGGTCCAATGCCGAGCCGGTTCCGATGATTGTTATACATGTGGACATCCAGGGCATATGATGCGAGATTGCCCAAATAGAGATTCTGGGGGTAAGGCGCAACCAGCAAATTCAGCAACATGATCAGCTATGTCCGTGCACCCTTCAGGGCATGAGTCTCAGTCTTCGACTGGTAGAGGTCGAGGCAGAGGTAGAGGGTCCAGTTCAAGTGGTAACCAGAATTGTATCTATGTGCTAGCAGATCGACAGGACCAAAAGTCCTCACCAGACATTATGACAGGTATGTTGACCATATGTTCTCACGATGTTTATGTCTTGATAGACCCAAGATCTACTTTATCATGTATTACCCCATTTGCCGCGAGGAAATTTGGTATAGTGCCTGAAATACTAAGTGATTCTTTTGCGGTATCTACACTAGTCGGAGAATCGATTATCGCTAGACGCGTTTACCGAGGTTGTACGGTATCAGTTTATGTCGTCAGACCTTAGCTGACCTAGTTGAACTAGAGATGTTGGATTTCGATGCTATCATGGGCATGGATTGGTTGGAAGCTTGTTATGCCACAGTTAATTGTCGAGCAAAGACAACTAGATTTTATTTTCCGGGTGAACAAGTCCTTGAATGGGTAGGTAATATAGCGACACCCAGAGGCAGGTTTATTTTCTATCTGAAGGCGAGGAAAATAATCGTAAAAGGGTGCATTTATCATATTGTGCAAGTTAAAGATACGGATGCTGAGATACCTACACTTCAGTTTATTCCAGTAGTAAAGGAGTACGCATATGTATTTCTAGATGAACTTCCAGGTGTTCCTCCAGAGCAAGAGACTGATTTTGGCATCGATTTGCTTCCGAGAATGCAACCAATATCCATCCCTCTGTATAGAATGGCACCTGCCGAATTGAAGGAGTTAAAGGAGCAATTAAAAGATTTACTGGAGAACGGTTTCATCAGACCTAGTAACTCACCGTGGGGTGCACCATTACTATTTGTACGGAATAAAGACGGCTCGCTGAGGATGTGTATCGATTATAGGCAACTGAACAAGGTAATTATTAAGAATAAGTATCCACTTCTAAGGATAAACGACTTGTTTGATAAGTTGCAGGGAGCTAGATGCTTTTCAAAAATAGATTTGAGGTTCGGGTACCACCAGGTCAGAGTTCGGGAAAAAGATATTCCCAAGACATCCTTTAAGACTCGATATGGCCACTTCGAGTTATTTGTCATGTCTTTCGGGTTGATGAATATACCTGCCATATTTATGGACTTGATGAATAGCCTATTTCGACCATATTTAGACCTGTTCATGATAGTCTTTATTGACAATATTCTAGTTTATTCACGTTCAGAGGATGAGCATGTGGACCACCTGTGAGCGGTACTCCAAACCCTCTGGGATAATAAATTGTATGCTAAGTTTTCTAAGTGTGAGTTCTGATTGAAGTCTGTAGCATTCTTGGGGCACATTGCATCTGACGGAGGTATAAAGGTAGATACTCAGAAGATCGAGGCTGTGAAATCCTGGCCTAGACCTACCACTCCGACAAAGATTTATAGCTTTCTAGGTTTAGCAGGATACTACCGGAGGTTTGTAGTGGGTTTTTCTTCTCTTTCAGCACCATTAACAAAGCTGACGCAGAAAGCGACTAAGTTTCAGTGGACAAAGGCCTATGAGCAGAGTTTCCAAGAGCTAAAGAATATGTTGACCTCAACGCCAGTTGTAGCACTTCCAGAAGGTCCAGATGGTTATGCCATGTATTGTGATGCCTCAGGTGTCGAGTTAGGATGTGTCCTGATGCAACATGGGAAAGTAATTGCATATGTTTCAAGGTAGTTAAAGAAGCATGGGCGGAATTATCCGACCCACGACCTCGAATTAGCTGTGGTTGTCCATGCACTTAAGATATTGTGATTCTATTTATATAGTGTTCATGTTGATGTGTTCACAGATCATAAAAGCCTGCAATATATCTTCAAGCAAAAAGAGTTGAATTTGTAACAAAGGCGAAGGCTTGAGCTATTGAAAGATTACGATATTAACATTCTCTACCATCCAGGGAAAGTTAATATTATAGCAGATGCCTTAAGTCATCGATCTATGGGTAGCTTAGCACATGTAGAGACCGAGAAAATATAATTAACAAGAGAGATTCATCAATTGGCTTATTTAGGGGTTCAGTTAGTAGACTCTAGCAATGGAGGAGTTGTACTCCAAAACATTACAAAATCATCTTTCATAGTTGAAGTAAATGAGAGGCAGTACGAGGATCCAGAGTTAGTCAAGTTGAAAAAGCGAGTTCTACAATAGAAGAAGTCGTTGTTAGAACTCAAAGGAGATGGGGTTCTCAGATACATGGGTTATTTGTGTGTTCCAGATGTATCAGGGCTACGAGACAGGATTATGTCAGAGGCACATTATTCATGGTATTCCATTCACCCTGGGTCGACAAAGTTGTATCATGACATTAAGGATGTGTATTGGTGGAACGATATGAAGAAGAACATTGCTGAGTATGTGGAACGATATGAAGAACATTGCTGAGTATGTCGCTCAATGCCCCCATGATTCAACAAGCGAGCACCTCCACTCATTCACCTCGCCCTGGCCTTTCATCAAATGGGGAATGGACATCGTCGGAACCCTCCCAGCGGGACGAGGTAATGTACGATTTCTTTTAGTTTTAACTGACTATTTTTTCAAGTGGGTAGAAGCAGGTGCATTCGCCCAAATACGTGAGCAAGAAGTAATCACATTCATATGGAGAAATATCATATGCCGTTTTCGCATTCCCAAAGAAATTAGTTGTGACAACGGACCCCAGTTCACTGGGAAAAAGACCGTCGAGTTCTTCGAAAAATGGCACATCAAAAGATTACTCTCCACACCATATCATCCTGCGGGCTATGTCCAGGCAGAGTCCTCCAACAAATCAATATTGAACATCATGAAAAAGAAGCTCGAAAACGCCAAGGGACTGTGGTCGAAATTGTTGCCAGAAGTGCTATGGGCATACCGCACAACACCGAAAACAAACATAGGAGAAACACCATATTCACTAGTCTATGGGACTGATGCAGTAATACCGGTCAAAGTCGGTGAACCAAGTCTAAGGTATTCAAATGAGAGGGGTCCAAACAACAATGAAAGCAGAAGGCAAGACCTCGACGAGGCCGAAGAGCGAAGAGACATGGCCTACATAAGAATGGTAGCTCAAAAACAACAGGCAGGGTGGTACTACAACAAAAAACCAAGGTCAGACCACTCAAAGTTGGAGACTATGTAATCAAAGCCAAAACACAGGCAAGCAAGGATTTACGGGAAGGCAAAATAGGAACCAATTGGGACGGCCCATACAAAATCACGGTGGCAGTAAGCAAAGGGTTGTTCCAACTAGAAAAAATGGAGGGAAAACTACTACCAAACAATTGGAACGTCGCCTACCTCAAATACTTCAATTTCTAAGGATAGACGTCTCCCGAGTCACACTCCTTTCCCCTCACCTGAGTTTTGTCCCAATTGGGTTTTATCGGGGAGGTTTTTAACGAGGCGACGAAGAGGGCGTCTCGAAGTTAAATATAAGTTCATTGCTCGACCTCTC
Source organism: Nicotiana sylvestris (assembly GCF_000393655.2). Taxonomy (NCBI): domain Eukaryota; kingdom Viridiplantae; phylum Streptophyta; class Magnoliopsida; order Solanales; family Solanaceae; genus Nicotiana; species Nicotiana sylvestris. The sequence goes on from NC_091058.1 coordinate 65,766,212, forward strand.
AACTACTTCTCCAGGCCGACCAATGAAGGGACTAGATAGACTGGAACTTTTCCAATGTATGCATGAACAGAGCAAAAACATGTAAACTTCTCCAATGAATGTATAAACAAAACAAAATACGCAAACACACGAGTTTCTCATTTCTCTGCCAGGTTTTACATTATGCCAATCTCAAAGTCAACATTCGACCTCGCTCGAATCGACTCACATTTGACTTCGTTCGAATTAACTAACATTCGACCTCGTTCGAATCAACTAAGAGCCAGCATTCAACCTCTCTCGAATCGACTCACATTCGAATTCGTTCGAGTTAATTAACATTCGACCTCGCTCGAATTAATTCACATTCGACCTCGTTCGAACTAACTAAGAGTCAGCATTCGACCTCGCTTGAATTGACTCACATTCAACCTCGTTCAAATTAATTAAGCATTCGACCTCGCTCGAATTCATATTCGATCACACTTGAATTCAACTCATGCTGACTTAAGTTCAATTTACAACCTCGTTCAAATTAAGTACGATATGGGATTTCACCCAAGTTCAACCAAAGATATACTCGACTATGTTCGAAATAGCAGGTATCAACATAGCTCTTCCAAAGAAAAACATTCAAAGAAAAGTAAAGAGGGGCCAAAAAACATACAACAAAAAGTCATGATCATCCCATTCCAAAAAATAAAATATCTTACAAAGGGCCAGGAAGACTCCCCCCACAAAAAAAAGAAAGAAAGAAAGAAAGAAAGAACAAAAACTAAGTACAAAAATATCACACTACATCATCTTCGCCTGTGCCATCGCCACCTTCATCGCTTGGTCCAACAACACCATCTCCACTATCACTTGCGCCATCAGCATGCTCATCGTCATACCAAGCATCAGATGTAATCCCATCCAAGTCCTCTTCATCATCACCGGTCCCCGACGTGGCAGGGTCATAACCACAAGCAAGCCTGTCATGTGCTTTAACACGGGCATCTTCGAAGTTAGCCTCAGGAACCTTCTCCGCCGTTATCAAGTTCCTATATATGTCCAGCTGAGCCTCAGCATGGATCCACATCTCGTATAAATGACAAGTAATGTCGGGGAAAGCAAAAGCATAAGAGGAGGAAAGACGAGCCAACAACCGTGACTTCACGGCCTCAAGGGTGACAACCTGATCACTTAGGCTCGAGACATCTCTCTCAACCCCACCAATTCTCTCATCAAGCCGCCCCTCCTTTAACGTGGCCGTTTCCACATTAGCTACACGTTCAGACCTGAGGATGTGGATAAAGTCCTCTAATGTCGCTACCATTGCCAAAGCCACTACCTGGGCTCCTCGATCCCCTCCAACTTTGCCATTTTCTCAGTCAACTCACCACTCAGGTTGGAAACTCTAATTGAGCTTTGCTCAAGCTCGGCTCACAGGGTCGCCACCTGCGCTTGAAGGTTGACACACTCGTCCATGACCCCTTTGCTCACCTCGAGCTCGTCGTCCTTGACCCTAAATAACCCCTCGAGCTCACTACAACTGCCAATAGTTCATACAAGCTCCTCGTCTTTCTGGTCCAACTCTACTCTAAGGGATTAGAGGTTGCCGCTTGCTCTGAACCGTGCACGCATCTCACGGTACTTATCACAATACCGGAGGTACTTCGAAACCATTTTCTGAAAAATAACCTTCCGTCTTTCTTCCCGATGGGCGCTCTCGATCTCCAAAATGAAAGTCTAAAAAAAAGAGGAAAAAGAAAAAGCCAAAAATTAGTAAATATAGAAAGAGGAAAAAGACGTGAAACGCAGAAATAATGAGGAAGGAAACTCACCCTCAGAGCCATCCTAGATATGCCCAGTGAAAAGTCGGAATCCTTGAGCGCCTGAAGAGTCCTATTCTCAGCGGCGGAGAAAACTGGGGCAAAGAAAGTGACCATGCTCACCGTATCCTCCAACAAGTCACAGTTCGAAAGGATTACAATCGAGCGAGAGGATCCATCTGTTCTCACCTCTATCAGGGCAAGCCCTTCATCGAATATTCTCACCTCCTTGGGATCAACATTGGAACCGGATTCGTAATCATCTATGACCACTCCTTTTGCCCTCTCTTCAGCCGAAGAGGGAATGTCGGCCTGCCCTGACATTGACAGATCACTCATCGGAATGACCGCAGCTGCCTCTGGTCCCCCCTTCTTCTACGGAGGTGATATCCACATCCGAAGGAAGAACAATCTCTACGGCCAAAGCTGTATCACCCCCAGTTCAGCCGTGGTCAACTCGGGTTCACCCCCCGTAGGCTCCTCAACCTCGACCACTCCGCTGTCAACTTATATCCTTCACTTTTTAATGGAGCCTCTTCGTCTTCGCCCTGCGATGACTCATCCACCAAATGAAACACTGTAAAGTTCGAAATCTCCACTAGCGGGGCAGCAGCTTGGCGGCTAGGCCCATGTGAGGTTGGGGTCCGAGGGGTAAGAACAATCTGAGCAGGCTCGCTTGCAGCCACAGCAAGCTCGATCGAAGTACTTGATTGGCGAAAAGCAGGAGTAGGAGCCCTCGCCCTCCTCGAATCCCTTCGACCTACCAGCAAAGAAAGACTTAAATAAAAAACGGAAAGAAAGAAAGGACGGTATAAAGGTCAAAATTGCTAAGGTCAAAGCAAAATGACTCATCGGTCGAAGGTCTGCGACCAAACCTCTCATTAAACTGCGACCACTCATGAATCCTCGCCGTATGAGGCAAAATTTGGCTCACCTAGTCACGAATGTCGGTGACTAGCAAAGGAGGATCCCTCTCGGCTACACAAAAAAAGAGAAAAGAAGAGGGAGAATGATCAGATCACCAAAAAGAAACGACAAACAACCATTTGGGAGAAATACTTACGAGCAAAGTTCCACTACTCGGGGAATCCGCTGGGGTTCGACACCACATGCTCCGTCCTCACGTAGAAAAAATTGGCCCAAAAGCGGTGATTAGTTTTATGTCCATCTTCACCACCAGTCCCACGGTGACGAAGGTGTATCATCATACCCCTGTGAAAACTTGGGGCGAAGAGGTGAAGCAGATGACTGAGAGAAATCCAATGGTTGGCCAGCTCCGCATACTTGATGAGCATAAGGAAAAGCTTGTATATATACAGGGAGAGCTGAGCCGGACATACACCATAATAACGACAGAAGTCCTCCGCCAAGGAAGGAAGAGGAAGTGTATAGCTGACGACAAATGGGTATGCATAGAATGCGCAGTACCCTGGGTGATGTATCTGCACCACATTGCTACCAGCAGGAACGAGTTTGACATGGTTCGAGATTTTCCATTTAGCCCTAAAAGCAACGAGCGTCTCCGCATCCATCTCAAAATTGATGGGTTCAGGATCGTCATTAGGTCGGTTCTTAAAGTCCGAGCTGATCCTCCCCCGAACGTGGAATTATCTCATTCATAGTGGGGAAATTCTCATCTTCTACAATGGCTGCTCCTTCTTCATGAGAAGGCATGTCTCCACCCAATGCTACAGGATCATTGGCTCCCTCAAGATTAGACGATGAACTAGCCATTTTTCTGATTATGTATATGAGAAGAAAGTACAAAGGTGAAAGAGATAACAATGGCGGAAAACGCTAAAGAAAGGGAGAAATAAAGGTGCAAGAAATTTAAAGAAGAAGAAGGAGAAGCTTGGGTTTCAAATGCTTAAGAAATGCAGCAGCTCAAGTGAGGAGTTCCCATCCCTATTTATAAGAATATTGGCACCCTGATCGAGAAAGCCAAACGCCGCCACATTAATTTCGAAACGGAAGAGGCGCGAGAAACGACGTAACGTATTGGGAACATGTGCCATAATGACGCATGATGAAACGACGTAATTTCAAACTAACGTAACGGTTAGATGTGGCTCTTGAAGTGCCATGTCATCACCTTACCATAAAAGGGTCATTCCTCGGCCAACGTGCTCAAATTTCTCAAAATTACAACTGACGAAGTCCGGCCATTGAGCTCATCCAAATACAACCATAACAGGCGGATGGACTAACTGTATGGGTCAAAATTTGATCGGAGGAATCTTATCTAAGAGAGGATAACTCTGAGGTCATGCTTAAGAAGTAATATATTGGCGAGCTGAGCAGTTAGGGTCGAGGTTGAGTACTCAGATCGACCCAAACGGCTAGTTTAGTAATAAGATATTTTTAAGGAATATTCTACAGAATATTCTCTGCAGTTATACTCTCAGTTAGGTAAGGGATATGTCCCATATAAGTAGGAATAGAGAGAGAAGGAAAATTCATGTAATATTCTATATGATAAGTTATCTCTTGAAAAGTTGACTCTCAAGTAACTATAAACATTGTATTTACAAAAGATTCGATTTGTTGTTGGTTCCAAGCTTTCTCACATCAGATCCGAGAAAGCTTTCTATATTCCCACGTTTGATTGCTTTACATCATTGTTAGAGAGAGAATCATCCACTTCATTGAATAATTGGGTGAATCATCCTCTCTATTTACATTTATTGTCATTTATCATATTTATTGCTTGTCATTATTCCCTCATTCATTCATGACAATATCATTAAACACCCCCTTAGTATTTAATAGCCTCGAATGTAGTTTTAAGTTATTGACGTCTATTAATCTCAAATCTAGGATTTATTATATTTAACTAGGATTTGCCCATTATTATCTCATTTTCTTAGTTTAACAAAAAAGCTTAACACTTTTTGATCAAACAAATTGAGTAATTTCTCGCGTTCTTGGGTCTCTTTTATTAAAATTTAATTAGCTGGACTTGAGAGTTAGGGATTGTTTATTTTATTTATTTGACCGTTTGAAAATTTTTGTTTGGGAAATTGCGCTTTTTCTATACTAGTATTTGTTTAGTACTGCAAAGATGCCAAAACAAGTTGACTAATAAATCGAGATTTGGACTTCTACTTTGACTCTACCCGGCTTCTCCATTTTATTTTACTTTTTCTAACATAATGATACAATGTTTGGATTGAAAAAGTTCTAAGGGCATCTCCAGACTTTATCTCATTTTTGGTTTTCAAAATGGAATTTTTTTTATTTTGGGGACAACTTACTCCAATTATTCCCCCATTTTTTTTCCCAAACTTTTTATATTCTTCTAATTCTTCTATATTACATTATTATTTTTCAGTTCAATTTCATTTTTTAATTTTCATTAAACAAATTCCATCTTTTATTTTTTATTAATTTGTAATTTCCATAATTAAAACAATTCCATAAAATTTTAAATAATATAATTTGTAAGCAATTATTATAGATTAACTAATAATTTAAATAAAAGTGAAATCATTGCGATACAAGATTAATTAAATACATATTACATAACGATAAAATTCATTCGAAATACTAGATAAATATTCAACTTCAACCTCTAGTATTCATAAATGATCTATTAATGCATTACGAAATGCAAAATGAGCATCTTTGTCCTTAATTCTTCTATGTCGAAATAAAAATTCTTGAAATCGTTGATTTTTATCTACTGCTATTTCTACATAAAAATAATAAATGGACGAAAATTAATTTATCAAAATTATACACCAAAGTTAAGATATAATATTAATAAAATAAAAACATTACGTAAACGTAATTAGATATATATATATAAAGAGATAAATTAAAAGATTAAATAATAAAATAATAATAAAAAAGTGATGAATAGTAATGATGGAGATGAATAGTGTACCCCATATTTGAGGGAACACTATTCATCCCCCATTTTGGGGACAAAAATAAGAGAGGGTTGGAGCTAAATTCCTCCAAATATTTTTCCCATTATGGGGGATGGGGCAAGGTTGGAGATGACCTAAGATAATATGCGGAGAACTAACGTCTTTTCAATATTTAGATTCATCATTCTTTTGCTTAACCTTATTTTCAAGTTCTTAATAATAAATGCCCTAAACCGCATGTCGTATCTTAATTAACCAGTGGAGTCATAAGGGCTAATAAAGGCTAGAGGAATCTTAGGGTGTTTTGTAATGTTTCTATAACGATCATATTTTGAATTGTTTCTGATCCAACCACATATTTGTATCCCGTATGTACATTTTATCCGGCACAGATTTGTTTTTTGTGTGAACATGATTGAATTAATACGCGTTGCTTCCTAATTCACCCATCTTCTCAGACTGGTTTTTACCGTATTCAAATGTTACGAAAACAGTTAAACCACATTGTGTAATACGATGGGTATTATTGTATTGTACCAGCAGATACTGTTTCTTTGTCAGGCAAATGGAGTAATAATTTGACTGAAAACTGATGTGTCTTTGACAGCCTTTTGCTATATTATACTGTACTAAACTAAAATTAAATTATACAACGAAAGAAATTAGGTCCCACTTGCTAACCATACATCCCCAAACTGTCACCATTCTAATATATTTATCAATAAAGGAAAAAAAGAAGATCCAATAACAATTTATATTATTAATTTATTACTTTAGAGTTATTAAGTTCTGTTAATAAGAACTAACATAAACTTCATGATTTGTCAGTCATTATAGAGGTCAATCATAGGCATTAGGCAGTCTAATTATAAACATAAAAAGATTCTTAAATTGGAATCCTAGGAGATCTTGATTCTTTTTGGTTGCAGTCCACTCTAACTTTCTTAATAAAATTAAATTATTGTTCTCTTAAAATAATTTCTATTATTAAAAAAAAATAAGAATAATTTGGCCTAATCACATAAAGGTCTACTACATTTTCTGTTACTATGTAATCCCCTTTAAGATTTTATAACAACAACAATCCAGTGCAATCTCACACGTGAGGTCTGAGGAGAGTAGTGTGTATGCAGACCTTACCCCTACTTTATGAAGGAAGAGAGATTGTTTCCGATAGACCTTCAGCTCAAGAACATTGAAATTATGTCACAAACTTTTATTTTAGTGTGTAAATCGATTTTCATTCCCACCAATTAATACACTAATAGGTCATTTGGTTCACATAATGGAATGCAGCAATTATAGTAAAGATAGTTTGGTGGTTTATGCAATTGAAGGGAGAGTTTTATAATTGGACAAAGGAGATTAGTTTACTCCTATTAAGAATAGTTTTATCTAATCAACTAGTGGTGGCAAAATGGATGAAAGAAAACAGTTATCCATCCATATTATTCATTTTAAAAATGGAATGTATGATGAGTTTTTTAAAAACGGGTCAAATATGGATAAGAACCATATTATTCACTTAGAAATGAATAACCAATGCGTTTAACTTTTACATTTGTAAAGCCTCAAATTGGGGGTTCTCAAGTTTGGGAGACTAGAAATTCTCCCAAAAGTGATCATATATTCAAGAAGTCATAGTTAATCTGATTTTTATAATCGGTATTAAATATGGATAGTTTTTGCATTATTTATTTTCGACTCAATCTGCTCGTTTGTCACCCTTCTAATGAACACCCCTAACTCTAGGGAGGTTTTTAGAATTCACCCTAGTTCTTTAGTAATTGAACAGAAGTAACAAGTTGTCAAACAATTTGAATAGGTAGCATATCTCTGAGAATATCTTGTGATGTCTGAAGAAGACAGAAATCAGAAATGAACGTAAGTCAATGCCTTGGTATAGTCCAACGATGACTGTTTGAATGAAGCTGTCTTATGATGCATCACATGGTGTTCACAGATAGGTATGATTTTTCTTTCCTCTTTCTTTCATTTTTATTTTTAATTAATACTTTTATTATTTTTTATTCTTTCTTTGTGCATACTTAGGGAATGGGATTGATATTTTTTTAATTTACTCATCTCATGTTCAAAATTTATTGAGTCAGTTAATTTAGATTTGCGTTGGATAGAATCAATAAAAGGATAAAGAAACACTTGCATATATGTCTTTTATTTTTAAGTCTTAAATCCAACACTCCTGATTAAAGTGAAGGGATCTCAATTATTTTACCATATTCTATTATGGTGGTTATAATATATGGTCCAGCGGTAAAATACATTAATTTTTTTCATATAAACCACCAACTAACAGACTCCATAGAGATACCAACAATATGAACGTTACATACAAATTTCTACACATTATTATAATCAGATCTGAACTTGACAATGTTTAATCTCCACATCTTTTTTTTTTTTTTTTAAAACAATTAGAAAAACACTTCATTGGATATTTTTCTATATTTTAAAGAATTTGAAATTTGGTCCGAAGGTGAGTCATAATTAAGATCTGATCTCAGGCTTTTTGGATTTATGGCGCGACCATTGAGCGTTAAATCATATGCTCATTAAATTGAAGTTAAATATTGCAATAGATTCGTAAGTGTATTGGTCAAAATTTGACCATCATGATCGAACTGACCAACGTCCCGCGTAAGTGATCGGGCAACAAAAGATAGTATCGCCCGCTCCATACCCCTTTCCCCACATCCGACGAGTCGGAAAGAATGACGCCTAAAAGCACGACTAAGACACATTGAAGAGGACGTCGGGTCAAGCAAAGAGCAAAGGTGTCACGACTATATATAGCAAGGAAAAGCTTTCAATGAAGGAGGGAGGCTCCTCCTATCTCTCTTTAAAGCTAAAAAGCTCTCTCCTAATATTCTTGATAGAGAGGAATTAATCTCTAGAAAAATATGTAAAGTTGTCTCCTCATCGATTGATGGGAGACGCAATATTGAATCTCAATAAGATCATTTACATTTTCTTCATCTTACATATGATCCATACTGCTAGCTCTTTGATCTGGAATTTATTATGCCTGACTAAGATTTACCCCTTCAGTTTTGATTGATTTGTTCAAAAAGGTTTCGATATCTTTTGAGTCAAACAATTTGGCGCCGTCTGTGGGGATTTCTTAGTGAAATTTTCTAGTCTCTCCATGATCAAAGACAAGAAATACGATCACTCACCAAAAGGAGCGCGAAGAAAAAATCCAACCCACGCGAGACAAAGGAGCAGTGCAGTAGTGGGATTCAGAGTATTGGCCATAATTCTACTTATGAATGATAAGTGTTTTTGAAAGGATTTTACTGATTCAGATCGATAAAGAAATCTTACTACCCGTCTTCTCCTTATCCATCTTTATGTCTAGAGATTATTATACTCAGCTAAGATTTACCATTTCATCTTTGATTGATTTGTTCAAAAAGATTTCAATATCTTTTGAGTCAAACAATTTGGCGCCGTCTGTGGGGATTTCTATAGCTGAAATCGTAGATTTCATCTAGATTCTTGAAAGAAATAATTACTTTTCTTTAGCTTCATAAAGGCCAACAATGGCGAGAAAGGGAGAAGCAAGGCTAAAAGCAATAGTGGGTGTCACAAACAACCTCCTGAATTCCCTCAACGAAGCCAGTGGAGAAGAGCCAAACAAAATAATCAAGCTTAGAAACCTTCGCCCCATCAACCATCGATACGCCAAACAAGGTGATCGATGTTACCAATCAGTTCTCCCCCATCGGACCACCAGACGGGGGCAAGGAAAGTTTCATTCTAACTTGCCTCATAATCTATGCTCAAGTAGGAATACAATGGCCGCGCAGGCGAACGAATAAAGAAACACCTCAATCAAAGGACGAAAAACTACTGCAAAACAACTGTGACATCGTCCGTCGGTGATACCTTTGAGCTGGAAGATAGGAGCCAGACAAGAAAACTACAATTTGTGCACAGATCGAACATAAGCATAACTGCAACATTTCGCATTCTTCGACGTTGTACCCTCCACTGCGAGCAATGCTAAACGGACTCGGACTCTCCCAGAAGATATCTGGCTCTCCAAAAACTGGGACTGACAACGGGTTACTATTTCGATAAGTTCAAAATAACACCCTTTAAGGCCAAGGGCCTTCGCCAAAAAGAGAAGAGTTCGACCTCGATCGAATGACGACGGGTTACTATTTCGATAAGTTCGAAATAATACCCTTTAAGGCCAAGGGCCTTTGCCAAAAAGATAAGAGTTCGACCTTGATCGAATGATGACGGGTTACTATTTCGATAAGTTCTAAATAACACCCTTTAAGGCCAAGGGCCTTCACCAAAAAGAGAAGAGTTCGACCTCTATCGAACGATGACGGGTTACTATTTCGACAAGTTTGAAATAACATCCTTTAAGGCCAAGGACCTTTGCCAAAAAGAGAAGAGTTCGACCTCAATCGAACGACGACGGGTTACTATTTCGATAAGTTCGAAATAACACTCTTTAAGGCCAAAGGCCTTCACCAAAAAGAGAAGAGTTCGACCTCGATCGAACAACGACGGTTACTATTTCGATAAGTTGGAAATAACACCCTTTAAAGCCAAGGGCCTTCACTAAAAAGAGAAGAGTTCGACCTCGATCGAACGACAACGAGTTACTATTTCGATAAGTTTGAAGTAACACCCTTTATGTCCAAGGGCCTTCGCAAAAAAGAGAAGGTTTCAACCTCGATCGAACGATGACATGTTACTATTTTGATAAGTTCGAAATAACACCCTTTAAGGCCAAGGGCCTTCGCCAAAAAAAGAAAAGTTCAACCTCGATCGAATGACGACGGGTTATTATTTCGATAAGTTCGAAATATTACTCTTTAAGGCCAACGGCCTTCGCCAAAAAGAGAAGAGTTCGACCTCGATCGAACGACGACGGGTTACTATTTCGATAAGTTCGAAATGACACCTTTTAAGGCCAAGGGCCTTCGCCAAAAAGAGAAGAGTTCGACCTTTATCGAACAACGACGGGTTACTATTTTGATTAGTTCGAAATAACACCCTTTAAGGCCAAGGGCCTTCGCCAACAAGAGAAGAGTTCTACCTCGATCGAACGACGACGGGTTACTATTTCGATAAGTTCGAAATAACACCCTTTAAGGCCAAGGGCCTTCACCAAAAAGAGAAGGTTTCAACCTCGATCGAACGACGACGGGTTACTATTTCGATAAGTTCGAAATAACACCCTTTAAGGCCAAGGGCCTTCGCCAAAAAGAGAAGAGTTCGACCTCTATCGAACGACAATGGGTTACTATTTCGACAAGTTTGAAATAACACCCTTTAAGGCCAAGGGCCTTCGCCAAAAAGAGATGAGTTCGACCTTGATCGAACGACGACGGGTTACTATTTCGATAAGTTCAAAATAACACCCTTTAAGGCCAAGGGCCTTCGCCAAAAAGAGACGAGTTCGACCTCGATCGAACGACGATGGGTTACTATTTCGATAAGTTCGAAATAACACCCTTTAAGGCCAGGGGCCTTCGCCAGAAAGAGAAGGTTTCAACCTTGATCGAATAATGATGAGCCATTATTTCGATTGGTTCGAAGTACTAAGGCCAAAAGCCATCAGGAAGAATAGAAGGAAAGAAAAACCGGGACACGCCATATAGGCGCCTATCATGCACCAAAGCCATAAATAGTTGGAATAAAGGTGAAGTACAAGGCAAATAATGAAGAAATAACTCTCCTTTATACAAAGTCATTGTGCGGACTATCGCCGCTTACATATGGCCCAAGCCAACGATATAAAAGGGGGGGGGGGAAGAAAGAAGAATGAAGAATGAAAGTAAGTACAAGCAAGGACAACATTCTTTATTCGACGTCATCACCGCCATCACCGTCACTATCACCATCTACAAGAAGCCCTCTATTACCATCATTTGCACCCCCATTAGCTTCAAGCGTCGTCGCATCATACCCACAATTGATGCGAGCCTCCCGTGCTTTCACTCGCGCTTCTTCATAGGTAGCCTCAGTCACAGTACTCGCCTCCCAAAAACTTTTATATATATCCCGCTGGGCTTCGACGTAAACCCAAAGCTCGTGCATATGGCAAGGTATGGCGGTGGAGGAAGACTCCATCTGGGCCAACAGTCGCCCATTTTCTGCCTCCAGTGCTACGGCCGGATCTCCCAGAACCGATGCCTCTTGATCGATCTCGCTGATGCGCTCCTCGAGCCTTGCCTCTATGAGGGTAGCCATTGCTCTTTCCGACTCCTGTTCGGATTGGAAGAAACGAATGGTGTTCTCCAGGGCTACCGTCCTCGACGAAGCCGTAGACCAAGCACCATCGATGCTCTCTAACCCAGCGACCTTGTTCTCTAGCGCAGTCAATTTCCCCATCCATTCCACGCTCATTGCCTCAACCTTGATCAAGTTCTGATCCATCTCCGCCTGCATAGATCTCAATCTCTCCTACAGATGCTCACATTCTGTGGCGAACCCCTTGCCCAACTCGAGCTCCTCGTCCTTAATTCAAAGTTGCTCCTCGAGCACACTCTTGCTGTGGATAGCTTGCATCAACTCCTGGTCCCTTTTTCTCCAACTCCTCACCAAGAGCCCAATTACCGGGGTTTCCCTTCAGCTGCTCATGCATCTCGCGACACTTGTTGCGGTAGAGATGATACTTCTCCAACATCTTCAAGAAAATCTTGGCCAGAATGTTGGCCCTGCGAATGCTATCCACTTCCACCATATATATCTGAAAAATGCAAAGACATGTTAAAATTGTATCATCAAGAAAGACGAGGGAAAAGCGAAAGTGAGCATAACGTACCCTCAAGCCCATAGCGGCCACCTCATCCATCAGATCAACATCAAGAACGGACCGAAGGGTCGCATTCTCGGCTGTGGAGCACAACATGATGAACTGCGGCACCAGATCCTCCGTGTCCCCCAAGAGATTGGTATCCGAAGGGATCTCAAAAATACGAGCCGAGCCTCTCTCATGAACCATCTAGTGAGTAAGGCCCTCTTCAAACATCCTGACATCATTAGGGTCATTGTTCGACTCGGATTCATAATCATCGACCACCATGCCTTTCCCTCTTTCGGTAGCCGAAGGGGGAGCACGAACAACTACAGAAGATGAAGGTACATACAAAATTATGACGGCGACCCTGGAGATCTGATTCGCCACCACGACAGGTTGCTGATCACCGACAACGGCAAGAATTTCTTATTGAGCCGAGGCAACGGCCGGTTTCGTCCCTACGAGGGGAGCCACAACAACACCCTCTCCAGAGCTCGTCGTGGGAGAGTCATCCAGATGAATCACTGTTGGGGGAGCAGTCTCAAACTCCACTCTCCGTCTCTTCCCCAGTAGATGGTGATTCACCCATCGGGCGAACAACATAGGTCGGGACTTCGTCCTGAGAAGTGGCCCTCGCAGGAGTAACCAAGGCCATAGACTCAATTGAAGCAGCCCTCGATGAAGGTCGGGCGATGGGTACCACGACAGGGTAAGCAGATGAGGTCGGCTGATAAAAAGCTAATGGAGGAGCCCTTGCTCTCCGAACTCTCCCTGACATCGACAAAAGACACATAAGAAGCCAAGTAAAAAGAGAGTAAGAATAGCAGACAGAAACGGCATCTCACCTGTAAAAGGCCTGCGTCCGAACATGTCATGAAAGGTCGACCATATGCGAATCCCCACTGTATGGGGAAGGATGGCACCCATCCAGTCATGAATACTTTCGATGGGCGGAAAAGGCAATCTCTCAGCTACAAAGACATGATAAAGTTTAGTACCATAACAGAAAACGGACAGGCATCTCACCGACTAAAGATACAAAAACTTACGCTCAAAGTTCCACTTCTCAGGGAATCCCATTGGGTCCGCCACAATGTGCTCAGTCCGCACGTAAAAATAATTCTCGTAGAAACGACGGTTGGTCCTGTCGTCCATCTTCACTACCAAACTCCTCGACCCTGGAGGACGCATGTGAATCATCATACCGCGAATAAGTTTAGGGGCGAAGATGCTGAGCATATAGTCCAAAGTGACCTCACGACCAGCGAGTTTCGCGTATTTATGCAGCATAAGGAATAACTTGCACAAATACTGGGAAAGTTGGGCGGGGCATACCTCGTAAAAAATGCAAAAATACACCACCAACAAAGGAAGAGGAAGTTTGTACCCTACAAGGAAGGGGTAGGCGTAGAACACGCATTACCCGGGGCGATCGAAATGAACTATGTCTTTCCCCACTATCGGTCGTATATCAACGTAATTAGGGATTCCACACCTTTGTTTCAAATCTACAATGTCCCTTTCTCTCATAATAGAGTGGATAGGTTCCAGTTTAACCCCGGCGGGAGTACTGAAGTCGGTCGACTCTCTCCCAGGGCGAGGCAGGATCTTAATCACTGATGGGATCTCCTCATCTTCCACCGCATCTACCCCTCATGCGGCCTGAGCAACACTTTTCGGTACTGAACTAGTGATATGGAGATAGGTGCGAGAAGAATCGCCAGCCATTTTGATCAGAAGGCACACCAAAAAAAAAAAAGAAGGGATAAAAATTTTCAGTGAACAAGAAAGCAAACAAAAACTTGAGGTATCAGAAAGAAAGTATATTTGCAGAGTTCTCTCAAGTAAAAGGGGAAGAAGTGTGTCAATCGAATGATAAGCTCTCTCTATTTATAAGAGACATAAATCCCCCGAGCACAAAACCCAAGATTCGCTAATCGAATCTGATAGGGCACGAAACATTTCAGTTCCCCAGGAACGTGTGTAATAATGGCGGTAACCACGAAACAACTCTTTGATACCAAATGAAGTTTCGGTTCTAAAACTGCCACAACGGTCCATGGTAATCGAAAGAACGCCGCCACCCCATCAAAAACCCAAGAAATATAACTAAGGAACGAAGAGTCAAAAGTCAGATTTCGCTTGAATTCGTAACAATCATCATCCGTCTGCCGACCCCGATAGATGGATGGATTAACTGTATTGGTCAAAATCTGACCAACGTCCTGCCTAAGTGACCGGACAGCGAAAGATAGTCTAGCTTTTTCCATAACCTTTTCCCAACGTCCGACGAGTCAGAAAGAGCGGCGCCTAAAAGCACGACTAAGACACATTAGAGGCAAGAGGACGTGGGGCCAAGCAAAGGGCAAGGGTGCCACGACTATATATAGCAAGGGAAAGCTTTCAATGGAGGAGGGGGGCTCCTCATATCTCTCTCTAAAGCTAAAAAGCTCTCTCCTAATATTCTTGATAGAGAAGAATTAATCTCTAGAAAAATATGTAAAGTTGTCTCCTCATCAATTGATGGGAGACGCAATATTGAATCTCAATAAGATCATTCACATTTTCTTCATCTTACATATGATCCATACTGCTAGCTCTTTGATCTGAAATTTATTATGTCTGACTAAGATTTACCCTTTCAATTTTGATTGATTTGTTCAAAAAGGTTTCGATATCTTTTGAGTCAAACAATTTGGCGCCGTCTGTGGGAATTTTTATTGAAATTTCCTAGTCTCTCCCAGATCAAAGATAAGAAATACGATCGCTCACCAAAAGGAGCGCGATGAAAAAATCCAAAACACGCGAGACAAAGGAGCAGTGCAGTAGGGGGATTCAGAGTATTGGCCATAATTCTACTTATGAATGAGAAGTGTTTTTGAAAAGATTTTACTGATTCAGATCGATAAAGAAATCTTATTACCCGTCTTCTCCTTATCCATCTTTCCGTCTAGAGATTATTATACTCAGCTAACATTTGTTGGAAAAATATTAGATTATGGAGAATAAGTTTTAGCTTGAGGCGTGTCAAAGACATTGTCCTTAAGGATATTTCGCCCACACCAAGATAAATATAATTAGGCGTATCCCCCAGGATTCAACAAGCTCTTCTAGTATAACTAGAAGCAGAAACAACAAAAATTAACAAAGACAACCTAGCACAACAGTAGAAAAGTATTTACTTTTTTCACCCACTCAAAATAAGTACAAAGAAATATATATACATATAGAGTCCAAAAGAATGTAAACATCTGATGGAACCTTTGAAATCATTTTGCTTTAATGGTTAAGAGACGTTTGAAAATTATAGCCATTAAGGCTAAACATTATTGTTGTCTCAAAAAGTAACGTAGAAGTTATTATTCAATTGTCAGATTAAACTTATCAAATTAGTTGTTACAAATATATTTAAAACTAGTGAATATGTCGCGCTTCGCGCGGTTATAGAATGAAATCAGGATATGATCAAATAGTTAATATCATTACTTTTTCTAATTAAGCAAAATCAAGCCTTGCTAATCAATTGTGTTACTACATGTAATGGAGAAGAATAATTTTTCCTCTTGACATCGCTTGGTCAATGATTAAATATGTAGTCTAAAAATATAAAACTATTCATGATAAGAATAAAAGGCCTAATAATAAAGTTGTAGCACTCTTAAACAACAAAAGAGATAAAAAAATCTATCAAAAATAGAAGGTGTACCATACGTATAGTTCATGAGAAAGGAGTTGAAGGACAGCTTTTTTGTTCAGCAACCTTAAAGCTCCATCCCTCTCCTAGAAATGAAGCTTCGACAGAAATTTTGTGAGAGAATATTTGTCCAATGTTCTAATAAATGCATAGAGAATAATGATAGAAAATGAGCATACCCTGCTTTGACAGCTTAAACTTTGTTGCTTGACTCGGTCTTGAAAATCAAGAAGAACTTGTAAATTGGAGCCGACTTAACCGTACCATTCCATAGACCTTACATCCTTATGTGAATATACTATATACACAGTGTAAATTTTCTACAAAGACCCTTACGACCATGTGGCTTCGTCCTTGCCTTCTCGTGGAAGAAGAAACATTCACAGCCCTTGGAGACTTAGATAATTGGAAGAGTAGAATAATGTTCAACCATCCTCTTCATATCATAATAGTTTGTTTGCATCCACTCCTCTATCAACTCATATGTCTGAGAGAATATGTTATTCCAATTGAGTTGAGATCACCATGTCAACTAAAGATAAAAGTGGTTGATCTTTTTCTCCAACTACTGGAAAAATACTTCCCTTCCACTTTGTGGTCGAATCAGCCTTTTTCTTCTTAAGTGACCATCTTGAATGTCAATTAATTGAATTCAAGTTCAGATCACATTTGTGGGCTTCATAAACATTCAGCGGTTTGGTTAAAAGAAAAAGATTGTAGGGACTCCGGATAATGGAATACAAGTATGGGAAAATAAATAATTTTCTTCACATGGAAGAGAGAAGATATAGTTTTGGAATATTCTTTTTGAGATATCAAAAATATTTTTCTATCAATCCTTCACATATCTCAAAAAGAATATTAAAAATAGTAAAATAATAAAATAATTTACTAGGTTTCACAAATGAGCATAATGCGTCGAATCTGGTGTCTCTTGGACTATAAACCAGACCTAGATAAAATAAGATTAAACTTACAGAACAATTGGTGAAGTTCAAAACTTCTATGAACCAAGAATTCTTTTGTAAGTTTAGTGTCTTATCTATCACAATATACCCGAACACACTTTGTTGTTTATCGCGATTTTGCTCTAATAGGCCATGCGCGCGCCTGCTTTTCATGAGTGCTCTAGAAATTTCACCACAAATTTCATAGGAGCGGCCCCATTCCGCACTCATATAGGTCCATCCATCAAGTGTATTTTGCAGCACAATACACCACCTACAATAGACTATGGATTATTGGATTAAGAGTTTAATAACTCAACCTCACATTCCTTGTTGTCTTGCACTATATACAAGCACACACCATAGGAAGAGATATAATTTGATAGTGCATATTTGATCAACTAATGTCACGACCCAAACCCCGCGCCGGTCGTGATGGCGCCTCTCGTGAAGACAAGACCAGCCAACAAACCCATATCGCCTTTTTCAAAAATAGTTAAACATTAATAAACAATTTAAATATGATTTAATGATATAATTAACGGAAGCACAACCCGACACAGCCCTAATCGGGGTGTCACAACACGAGCATCTACTAGGGTATAAATATAACTGAGAGTACAAATACAGACTAATGAAATGAGGAGAGAGAAAAGCAGTGCTGCGAACGCCGGCAGCTACCTTGCTAAACCTTGATAACTCTGCCTCCGATCAGCCAAAACATACCTGAATCTGCACACAAGGTGCAAGGAGTAATGTGAGTACTCCGACTCAGTGAGTAATAATAATAAATAAAGACTAAAGGCAAGAAATCACGCAAAAACACAAGGTATTCCATAATGAAGCAGTAAAATCACTTTAAACAGTAAAGCAGTGAGAAATCAAGTGAAAATCCCTTTTTTCCAACAAGTAAAACAAGTAGTTTACAAGTGAGTAACAAAAATGATAGAAATGTAAACAGCCCCTCGGGCATAATATCAACAGAACCAGCTCCTCGGGCTCAATATCAGAACAGTAATAGCCCCTCGGGCTCAATATCAGATCACTAACAGCCCCTCGAGCCCACTCTCATAATAGTATCAGCCCCTTGGGCTACCTCACAATCACTCATATTAGCCCCTCGGGCATAGTATCAATCACTCAGAATAATGGGTATCCGCGCTCACTGTGGGTGTGCAGACTCCGAAAGAACCCCTTACGGCCCAAGCGCTATATCAAGCCACCTCGTGGCATCATCACTCAGCATATCCTCACATCACTCAAGTCACCGCGTGGCATATAAAGTATCTCAGGCCCTCGGCCTCGTATCACTCGGCCTCACATCACTCAAGCCACCTCGTGGCATAAATAGTATCTCAGGCCCTCGGCCTCATATCACTCAGTATATCCTCACATATGGCCCTCGGCCTCACTCAGTCCGGAAATCATCATAAGCCCCTCGGGCATTTGTAAAACAGTAGTTCTCAGCCCTACCATTTAGAAATATCATTTGAGTTTTCAAATCTGCATAAAAGCGGTTGAGTTTGTAAAACAATAATTATCAATATGACTGAGTTTAAATATAAGTCAAAATAGTGAGGAAATAGTGATAAAAATTCCCAAAGGATTCAAATAATTGGCACGAAGCCCAAGTATGGCAATCAACCCAAATCATGATGATAACAAATAAGTTTCAATCAAATATGCGGTAAAATCATCAATCGGGATGGACCAAGTCACAATCCCCGGTAGTAAAAGACCCCGCGCTCATCATCCAGCGCATGTCTCACCTCAATATAGCACTACAATGTGCAAATCCGAGGTTTCAAACCCTCATGACATCATTTACAATCATTACTCGCCTCGAACCGGCTAATCCTCTAGCTCGCGATGCCTTTGTCTCTCAAATCGACCTCCGAATGCCTCGAATCTAGACACAATAATTCGATTCAGTTAATAAAAATTATAGGAATTAATTCTATATGAAATTCTACATTTTCCATTAAAAATCCGAAATTGCACTCAAAATTCGCCCGTGGGGCCCACGTCTCGGAACCCGACAAAAATTACATAATATGAAACATCATCCAACCATACCAATTTTACTAAAATCCGACATCAACTCGACCCTCAAATCTTCAAATTAAACCAAGAGAGTTTTCAAGATTTTTCCAACTAAAATCACCAATTAAATGCCAAAACTAGTAATAGATTCGGGTAATCTAACCAAAATTAAGTTAAGAACACTTACCCCGTTATTTTCTCTGAAAATCTCCCGAAAATCACCTCTCCCCGAGCTCCAATTTGGTAAAAATGGAAAACATTCTATCTAGAATTTCCGTGGTTACTGTACACGCATTTTACTGTTCATGGGTATTGTTCACGGTATTGTTCATGGGTACTGTATCTGGCCTACTGTTCATATGTACTGTACACGGATAATGTTCATGTTTACTGTACATGGACACTGTACATGTATACTATTCACGCAGGTGCGGTTACTGTTCACACGTGCGAAAAATGCAGAAACTGCCCAGAAAATTGCAGCAGCTTTTCTTTTCACTAAAAAGGCTATAACTCTATCATACGAACTCGGAATTCGATGATTCTTGTTTCTATGAGTCAAAATAATAATACGAACATAGCCCTTCAGTCAAAACTCAATTCGGAGCTCATTTGCTCAGTTCAATACCCATTTTGCTCGTTAAACAATTAACTCATATTTCGTGTCAAAAACTCAATCGCAACTTGATGAAATTAGACCAAACTTTCCAAATCAGTCCTATAATTCATTATCAAAATTCCGAAAGTCTCAAAATCAAATTTCGATCTCTAGAACTAAAAATGGACCTTTGGATCATTACATGCTTATGCTCAAAACCGCAAAATCTTCCAAAAACTCTTCCAAAACATATCTGAGCATCATGGGACCCCGACCAAACATGCCAACACACCCCATAACATAATTCAAACTTGTTCCAACCTTCGGAGCACTCAAAACAACATCAAAACATCAAATCACCCTCGGATTCAAGCCTAAGAATTCCAAAATTTCCGAAATTCGAATTCGATCAAAAAGTCGACCAAACGACGTCCAAATGACCTGAAATTTTGCACACACATCACAAATAACATAACGAAGCTAAATCAACTCTCGAAATTCCATTCCGACCCTCGGATCAAAATCTCACCTATCAACCGGAATTCGCCAAAATATTAACTTTGCCAATTCAAGCCAAATCCTTCCACGGACTTCCAAAATGCATTCTGATCGCGCTCCTAAGTCATAAATCACCCAACGAAGCTATACAAATCATAAAATTTCCGATCCGAGCTCATATACATATAAGTCAACTCTTAGTCAAACATTTCAAATTCAAAGCTTTCAACTGAGACTGTTCCTTCAAATTCATTCTGATTTTTTCTGAAAACCAAAACCAACGATCTATATCAGTCATAATACATTACACGGGGCAAGTCATGCCCGAGAACTGGCGATCAAAGTGCAAAAGTTCAAAACGACTGGTCGGGTCGTTACAACTAATGACTTGTTATTACCCATATGAACCTATTTCATAGGATCTCCGATCACATAGGTTGGGTTACCATCATTGTTGATACATCTCAAATTGGCAAAAGTCTCAACCCCTCGATATTTCACTTATAAGTCAAAGGATCGGCTAAATCCTCTTTTGACTACACATAATATGTATAAAAATTCTCATCTCTAAGCAATTGCTTTATGACATTATATCTTAAAAAAATGTGTCTACTCTTCCCATTGAAAGATTACAATGGTTATTGCGTCTTGGCAATCACAATTCATCGACATAATTATTGTTGGTTTAACTCATCAAGAGGTTGCTTAATCAACCTCTATTCCAGGCAATTTTAATACCATAACACCCCACCAAAAGGTGATCACACAATCATTACTGAGCTTTTCTCATCTGAATCAGAGATTCAATATCATCACTATATCCTTCTAATACAGTGGAAACTCCACATATAAAATACTAACTCATAGTATTTCTCAAATAAAATTTGACTTTTGAACAAGTGCCTTTTGAAACATCTTTCAACGCATAAGAATTTAGTTTCTTTTGTATCTTTCATAGTCAAGTACCAAAGAAAATTTTCTAACCACAAAAGCAAAACTTTAATTATAGAAATATCTCAAATCAGTAAGAAATGGGTCATAGTTCAACGATTGTTTTCCCCCAAATGACTAAGAGACCCAAAACAACATAACTTTTCGAAGTCAGAAATACACAAATTTTTGATCTTCCAATACAAATTTTTTCCACAAAAAATCTCATTTTTGTAAGGTTTCAATGTATAATTTTAATAAACAATTTTTCTATTTTTTTCCCTCTTCTTAGGATCAAGCTAGATAACTTAGGACACCATGGTCCCCCACATTTTCGAAAATTTCAAGTTAAGGAGATAATATTTTCACAACTCATAAAAAGTTTCACCAATTTATAGATAACAAGCTAATAATATAGCTTCACCCAATAAGTCACAAGAACACGAAACACGAAGGTCTTATCTTATATATTATTTCTATCAAACTAATACGGAGGAGTTTTATAAAATTAACACATTAATCATCATCTTCCCTTCCATCAAAAAGATGTCACGACCCCAAATCAGCCCTGTCGTGATGACGCCTCTCGTGAAGACAAGGCCAGCCGACACAACACTCACCTTAACCCTTTAAACATTAAGAGTCATTTTTAAGTCTTTAAATTAAACAATGTTTCATAATAAAATCCTGGAATAACAATGCGGAATAAAATACCAGCCCGACATTGGGGTGTCACTAGTCATGAGCAACTATCAAGGTCTGAATACAAAAAAAGTCTAAAAATGTACTAAATACAGTAACAACAATGAGGGGAAGGAAGTGGTGCTACGAACGTCATGCATCCACTTTGCTAACTCTGATGACTCCGCGGCTGAGCTATCAACACCCGCTACCGGGTTTCGATATACCTGAATCTGCACACGAGGTGCAGGGAGTAATGTGAGTACTCCAACCCAGTAAGTAATAAAAGTAAATAAAGGCTGAGCAGTAAGAAACAATGAATCCACATTTACGCTGGGTTCAATAAACACAACATGCTTTCAAATTATAATACGAGTCAATCTTCCCTTTTAAAATCCAGCTTTTAGTAAAAATCATCTTTGAAATACCTTCCAACAGTTTCAGTAGGGGTTCAATACCATTTAAAATAATAATAAAGATTAAAGTCATAATCGGCCCCTCGGGCAAAGCATAGTTCGTAAAATAGCCCCTCGGGCAAAGCAGTAATCACAAACACTTCATAACTTGAAAATCTCAGTGGAAATAACCAATGTCAAATCAGTGATTAATTTCTGAACATCTCATAAACCCCAGTTTAAATAAAAGTTGATTTAAAACATTTGTGCAACTTTCCGACAGAGGCTCAATATAAAGATGAGTGAAAACTGTCAATAAATCAACATATTCGATAGAAACTCATTTTAAGAGGAGTGAAATCAATAAATCCATAAACAGGCCTCTCAGGCAAAACACCACTCATATGCATGTATATATCTATCGCCCCTCGGGATAGCCTCTTTGTCACGTGTGACTCAACTCTTACCAATCAGTACTCGCACTCAGCATTCACGCTCAATTGGTACCATATAGTAACCGCTGCAGCGTGCAGCCCGATCTATATATCTCTCACAATAACTGAAATCAAAGTAACTGCTGCGGCGTGCAGCCCGATCCATGCATCGGTGTGGCGCATAACCCGATCCATATAAATAGTTGACTGCGCTCACTGGGGGTGTGCAGACTCCGGAGGGGCTCCTACAGCCCAGGCGCTATATTGCTGCGGCGCGCAGCCTGATCCATATAAGTATCGTTGCGGCGTGCAGCCTGATCTATATATATATATATACATACATTGTTGCGGCGTGCAGCCCGATCCATAGATATATAATCCTCACAACTAGGCCATTGGCCTCTCTCAGTCATTAACCTCACCATCAGACTCTCAGTCTATCTCAGTCATCAATCTCACAATCAGACCCTCGGTCTATCTCAGTAAAACAGGGAACTCAGCCCAAAACAATTTCCACATTTTAAGAATATAGTAATAAAGCCAGATTTGAGCAGTAAACAGGTAAAACATGACTGAGAATATGCTTTCAAACAAATAGAGTGAGGAAAGATAGTAAATATTCCCCTAAGGGTCTCAACAAGTCGGCACAAGGCCCCAAACATAGCATACAACCCAAAAATATAATAATGTCAAACAATTAACTATCAAATACGCATTAAAATATTCGTTCGGGATGGACTAGGTCACAATTCCCAGCGGTGCTCTACCCCACGCTCGTCATCCAACGTGCAAGTCACCTCAAAGTAACACAACGACATATAATCCAGGGTTTCAAACTCTCAGGACAGTATTTACAATCATTACTTACCTCGAACCGGCTAATCCTCTAGCTCGCGATGCCTTTATCTCTCAAATCGACCTCCGAATGCCTCGAATCTAGCCACAATAATTCGATTCAGTTAATAAAAATTATAGGAATTAATTACATATGAAATTATACATTTTTCCATTAAAAATCCGAAATTGCACTCAAATTCACCCGTGGGGCCCACATCTCGGAACCCAACAAAAATTACGGAATATGAAACCTCATCCAACCACGAGTCCAACCATACCAATTTTACTAAAATCCGACATCAACTCGATCCTCAAATCTTCAAATTAAACCAAGAGATTTTTCAAGATTTTCCCAACTAAAATCACCAATTAAATGCCAAAACTAGTAATAGATTTGGGTAATCTAACCAAAATTAAGTTAAGAACACTTACCCCATTATTTTCTCTAAAAATCTCCCGAAAATCGCCTCTCCCCGAGCTCCAATTTGATAAAAATGGAAAATGGGACGAGTCCCATTTTCAGAACTTAAGAATCTGCCCAGAAAATGTCGGGGGCACTATTCACGCGTTGGGTACTGTTCACTATACTATTCACGGGGTACTGTTCATATGTACTGTATACGGACACTGTTCATGTTTACTGTACATGGATATTGTACATGGATACTGTTCATGCAGGTGCGGTTACTGTTCACACGTGCGAAAAATGCAGAAACTGCCCAGAAAATTGCAGCAGCTTTTCTTTTCACTAAAAAGGCTTTAACTCCATCATACGAACTCGGAATTCGATAATTCTTGTTCCTATGAGTCACAAATAATAATACAAACATAGCCCTTCAGTCAAAACTCAATTCGGAGCTCATTTGCTCAGTTCAATACCCATTTCGCTCGTTAAACAAATAACTCATGTTTCGTGTCAAAATCCCAATTGCAGCTTGATGAAATTAGACCAAACTTTCCAGATCAGTCATATAATTCATTATCAAAATTTCAGAAGTCTCAAAATCAAATTTCGATCTCTAGAACTAAAAATGGACCTTTGGATCATTACATGTTTATGCTCACAACGGCAAAGTCTTCCAAAAACTCTTCCAAAACATATCCGAGCCTCATGGGACCCCGACCAAACATGTCAACACACCCCATAACATAATTAAAACTTGTTCCAACCTTCGGAACGCTCAAAACAATATCAAATCACCCTCGGATTCAAGCCTAAGAATTCCAAAACTTCTGAAATCCGAATTCGATCAAAAAGTCGACCAAACGACGTCCAAATGACCTGAAATTTTGCACACACATCACAAATGACATAACGAAGCTACAAAAACTCTCGGAATTCCATTCCGACCCTCGAATCAAAATCTCACCTATCAACTAGAATTCGCCAAAATATTAACTTTGTCAATTCAAGCCAAATCCTTCCACGGACTTCCAAAATGCATTCCGATCACGCTCCTAAGTCATAAATCACCCAACGAAGCTATTCAAATCATAAAATTTTTGATCCGAACTCATATACAAATAAGTCAACTCTTAATCAAACCTTTCAACTGAGACTGTTCCTTCAAATTCATTCCGATTTTTTCTGAAAATCAAAACCAACGATCTACATCAGTCATAATACGTCACGGGCCAAGTCATGCCCGAGAACTGACAATCAAAGTGCAAAAGTTCAAAACGACCGATCGGGTCGTTACAAAAGATCTGTCAAATTCTATTTGACATGAATGATTATCATGTATAGTAAATTTTATTCACTCTTTCATAATTCTCATAGAAGTAGTAAAAAACTTATATAACTTGGATGAATTCAATCATGCTTTAAACATACCAAATTTAAAACTCAAATTTATTGAAATTGAAGAATAAATTTAAACCCACTATCTTAGAGCTTTCAAGATTTTCAAAAATAGATAACAATAAAAGTCTACATTTGTGTAGGCTTAGGCGCATTTAAATAATATAAAAAGCATACCTTAATTTTGTGGTGCAATTTACCTTCCATAATGCGATAATGCACAAAATTGAAATAGCAACTTGATTAATATTTCGTTGCTCACAAAAATAATTTCAATAAAGAGTGTTATTCTCCGTAAGACCATTATGCAAACTTGAAGTGTAGATTCCATTTTCAGAATTAGAACAATAACTTGGACAACATCAAAATTTTCCATAATTTTGGAAATATCCTTAAGATTGTTGGAAAAATATTAGATTATGGAGAATAAGATTTAGCTTGAGGCATGTCAAAGACATTGTCCTTAAGGATATTTCGCCCACACCAATATGAATAAAATTAGGCGTATCCCCCAGAATTCAACAAGCTCTTCTAGTATAACTAGGAGCAGAAACAACAAAAATTAACAAAGACAACCCAGCACAATAATAGAAAAGTATTTACTTTTTTCATCCACTCAAAATAAGTACAAAGAAATATATATACATATAGAGTCCAAAAGAATGTAAACATCTGATGGAACCTTTGAAACCATTTTGCTTTAATGGTTAAGAGACGTTTGAAAATTAGAGTCATTAAGACTAAACATTATTGTTGTGTCAAAAAGTAATGTAGAAGTTATTATAGTCATTCAATTATTAGATTAAACTTATCAAATTAGTTGTTACAAATATATTTAAAACTAGTGAATATGCCGCGCTTCGCGCGATTATGGAATGAAATCTGGATATAATCAAATAATTAATATCATCACTTTTTCTAATTAAGCAAAATCAAGCCTTGCTAATCAATTGTGTTACTAAATGTAATGGAGAAGAACAATATTTCCTCTTGATATCGCTTGGTCAATGATTAAATATGCAGTCTAAAAATACAAAAGTATTCATGATAAGAATAAAAGACCTAATAATAAAGTTGTAGCACTCTTAAACAACAAAAGAGATAAACAATCTATCAAAAAATAGAAGGTGTACCATACGTATAGTTCATGAGAAAGGAGTTGAAGGACAACTTTTTTGTTCAGCAACCTCAAAGCTCCATCCCTCTCCCATAAGTGAAGCTTCGACAGAAATTTTGTGGAGAATATTTGCCCAATGTGCTAATAAACGAATAGAGAATAATGATAGAAAATGAACATAACCTGCTTTGACAACTTAAACTTTGTTGCTTGACTCGATCTTGAAAATCAAGAAAAACTTGTAAATTGGAGCCGACTTCACCGTACCATTCCAATGACCTTACATCCTTATGTGAATACACTATATACACGGTGTAATTTTTTGACGAAGACCCTTATGTCCATGTGGCTTCGTCCCTGCCTTCTCGTGGAGGAAGAAACATTCACAACCTTTGGAGACTTAGATAACTGGAAGAGTAGAATAACGTTCAACTATCCTCTTCATATCATAATAGTTTGTTTGCATCCACTCCTCTACCAACTCATATGTCTGAGAGAATATGTTATTCCGATTGAGTTGAGATCATCATGTCAAATAAAGATAGAAGTGGTTGATCTTTTGCTCCAACTACTGAAAAAGTACTTCCCTTCCACTTTGTGGTCGAATAAGCCTTTTTCTTCTTAAGTGACCATCTTAAATGTCTATTAATTGAATTCAAGTTCAGATCACATTTGTGGGCTTCATAAACATTCAGCGGTTTGGTCAAAAGAAAAAGATTGTACGGACTCCGGATAATGGAATACAATAATGGAAAAATAAACAATTTTCATCACATGAAAGAGAGAGAAGAGATAGTTTTGGAATATTCTTTTTTGAGATATCAAAAGTATTTTTCTATTAAGATTTACCCCTTCATCTTTGATTGATTTGTTCAAAAAGGTTTCAATATCTTTTGAGTCAAACAGTAAGTTCATTAAAATACTTCGGCAATATTACTAC
Organism: Nicotiana sylvestris; assembly: GCF_000393655.2. Lineage (NCBI taxonomy): Eukaryota > Viridiplantae > Streptophyta > Magnoliopsida > Solanales > Solanaceae > Nicotiana > Nicotiana sylvestris. The sequence goes on from NC_091058.1 coordinate 65,793,579, forward strand.
AATATGGAGAAGATGCGACAGATAAAAAAGTTAGACATTCTATATCTGATTATATGTCCTAATTATACGTTGGTGGTCAATTTTGATCAAATTTTACAGTAATATTTTCCCTCATTAATCAACCGAAACTAAAAAATAAAAAACTATACAATAGTTCACTGTTCTAATGCGAGTCCATTACTCAAATGGTCACTCAACTATCCCAAATTATCTCATAAAGTCATGTTACATTCGTTTGTAACAACAAGGTTACTGAACTATGCATATTGCACTCAGAAGGTCACACAACTAGATTTTTCAAATTTTATATTGCCAAATACCTATTTTACCCTCTAAATTATAAATATTTATCTTCTTTTTATTTTATTTTTTAACTTTTTAATATTATGATTTTCCTTTTTAATTTATATCATGGACTTACCTATGGAATAAAAAAATATTATTTATAAATTAAAAAATAAAAAGTGTTTAAGTATATATAATGCAAGAATAACAAAATAATGAGCATAGTAAAAAAACTAATTAGAATAATTTATTAATAATAATAATTTTAGTATTAACAACAAAATTTTAAAAATTTATTTACACAATTCAGAATGAAAGAAAATAAAGGTTGTAAAGTATATATTCCATGAACGTAATATAAAAATAATTATTTAAATAAAAATATATTTATAATATACATTTATATATTCTTGAAAATTATGCTCAATTATATTATTATGTTTCTACCAGCTTTCCAACGACACAAATTTATGTCACCGGAAAGCAGGGAGACTATCTATATAGGGTAAAATATTCTACGTTAAGTTGTGGATGGAATATATATAATATAATTTAGCATAATTTTCAAGAATATATAATGTATATTATGAAAATACTTTTATTTAAATAATTATTTTTATATTACGTGCATGAAATATATATTTTACAACCTTTATTTTCTTTCATTCTGAATTGTATAAATAAATTTTTGAATTTTTGTTGCTAATACTAACATTATTATTATGAACAAACTAATTAATTTTTTTATTATGCTCATTATTTTGTTATTCCATCATTATAGATGCTTAAATACTTTTTATTTTTTAATATATAAATAATATTTATTTATTCTATATGTAAGTTCATAATATAAATTAAAAGGGGAAAATCATAATATTAAAAAGTTTTTAAACAAATAAAAGAAGATAAATATTTATAATTTAGAGGGTAAAATAGGTATTTGACAATCTAAATTTTGGAAAATCTAGTTGAATGACCTTATAAGTGCAACAAACATAGTTCAGTGGTTTTGTTGTTACAAACAAAAGAAAAGTAACTTTAGGAGATAATTTGAAATGGTTGAGTGACCATTTGAATAATTGACTTTTCCAATGCCCATATAGTCACGTTTCAAAGTTGAAGATCGAAATTTTCCCTCAATAAAAAAAAACTAATATATCTTATAAAGTAGAAATAGAAAATCTCTTTCACTGTTAAAGCGGAATCAATTTGCCTGCGAGATATTAAAAAAATCAATAAATAACGGAACCTTTTTTTCCTTATATTTTGGGGGATTTGCATCTATACCCGTTTTGAAAAAAAATTACAAGCATACTTGCTTTTTCGCGTAACTTCAGCATACGAGGCTAAAGTAGCAAAGGTAATCACGCAAAACTTCAACATTCTAGTAGACAGGCCTGAAGTAACAAGTGTGCTGAACCAAGTGTGCTAAAATTTTTGTTTGTAATTGCTGAACTTAAGCATAATAGCTGAAGTTTTGTTTTCTATTGTCTGAAGTTTTTGTTTGTAATTGTTGAACTTAAGCATAGTAGCTGAAGTTTTGCTGTCTATTTGCTGAAGTTTTTATTTGTAATTGCACTAAATAAGCTGAAGTTTTTTGTCTTGGATTCATTAGTTTTGTCATTAAGCTTTTTCAAAAACTTCAGCAGAAGATGCTGAAGTTATTTAGTTCATTTATAAAAACTTCAGCACTAAATAAGCTGAAGTTTTTTTATCCTCGATAAGCTTTTTCAAAAACTTTAGCAGAGATGCTGAAGTTATTTAGTTCATTTGTAAAAACTTTAGCACTATATAAGTTGAAGTTTATGAAAAAACTTTCTAACATACTAGCCAGATTGAAACACTAGTAACTCATGGTTAAATTTTCTTAACACAAGATTATAATGGTGTATGTACCATGTTGGTGCAGAAGCTATATCGTAAAAACAAATAAAGGATGAGCAACTGAGAAAAGGAAAGATACAATACAGAAAGCAAAAAGAATAAGAAAGAGAGAGCGAGAAGCTTCATAAAACCCTCATGAACTTGATATACGAGTCATCAGGATTCAACATATGTCTGTATTATTGTATATTCATAGCAACACCAACAACAGCAGAAGAAGAAGAAGAAGGAGGAGGAGGAGGAGGAGGAGGAGGAAGAGGAGAAAGGGGGCTGAAGTTGTTTAAAAAGTGGGTACAAGTTAACACTTTTAAAAAATGGATATATGTTAAATGGGGGCGACCAAATAAGGCGCCCCGTGCAATTTTTACTTATATTTTGCGTGTAACAAAAAATATACAATACTACTTGCACTTTTTGTAGACAGAATGCTAAACATTAGCCCCCTATTAATCTTTTTCAGAAGAAGATAATGCCTGAGTTGACAGAAAATTATACAACATTAAGGGTATATTTGGTACGAAAGAAAATATTTTCCGGAGAATGTTTTCAAATTTTTTCATGTTTGGTGAGCTTAAATATTTCGGAAAACATTTTCCTCATGAATTCATAAAATGTTTTCCCTATCAAGAGAAGGAAAAATATTTTCCAAAACTCTTTTTCAACCTTCTCCACCCAATTTCCCACCCCATCCCACCCCCGCCCCACCTTTTTTAAGGTTCAAACTATATTGCATATGCCTCCAGTCGGTAAACTTGAAAACACAAACTAAAAAAGACAAATAAAAATATTAAATTACTATCACGACAGTGAGAGAAAACACTAAAATTGACAAGTAATTTGTTTCTAGTATTAAGTTTGCTTTATACTTTATGATGTAGTAAAAATATTTTCTTTCATTTCAACAAATGAGTATTTTTCTTTTCATGAGATAGAAAAAGTTTTTTTTATTTCAACAAAATTAGTACTTTATTTTTATGTTATAAAAAGAGTACTTTCTTTTTCAACCAAAAAAAGAGTATTTTCTTTTTAGTTATGGAGCACAAATTTAAACGTTATTTTTGCATAAAAAAATAAACAGCACATTAGTTTCTTTTGAGTTTATAAATTTTTAGAAGAATAATTAAATTGTTTGAAGAAAATAGAGTCCTTAAAATATTGGGTATTTGGAGGGGAGAGGGGGGGGAGTGGGAGGGGGAACACAAGAAACATGGGGACTTAGGGGAAGGGTGAGGGGCTGAGGAGGATAGCATAAAAAATATTTTCTACGCTCTAACCAAACACTAAAAAATATTTTTCGAAAAAAAAAATTTCACTCGCTAATCAAACAAGGAAAAATAAGTGATAACACCACTCATTTTTTATGAAATTTTTTGCTAGGAAAACATTTTCCTTCGTACCAAACTACACGCCCTAAGTTTCCAAAAATTTCTATCTTGTTTTATGTATTGCTAGATCATCAACTACCTTATTTCTTTCTCTATAAATATACATATTTGATGATTGGACATTTTAACTTAATCAATGACTTGTAATCGTCAATAATGTTAGAATAGTGGTTATTTCCAGAAATAATCATATGGATCATCTCCTTGAAAACAATACTACTAAATACACAGCAACGTGCACAAAAGGTATATTTGTAGTGGGCGATTTGCAGCCATACCCTATTTTTATGCCACCTTTTAACCTATACCCTATTTTTAAAAACTATTGATTTTGTAACCAACTAACAAAAAATCCGTAATAATATGACCATTATACCCCTTCCAAAACATATAAAAGATGCATCAAGCATACCCAGAATCAAATTCCAGATCTTCTTCGTATCTCCTCCATCAGTCTGTCTCTCCTGAGATCGCCTCTCGCAAAACAGATTTGAACCAGATTCAAATTCCAAATTCAAAATTACAAAATACATTGTAAGTATTCAAATTCATCTTCAAAATTCAAAATAGTTTTTAAATTACATGTTTTCTGATTGATTGATTGAAGTTGTTTGACGAACTTCACTAATATGCTGAATTTGCATTCTAAATCTATTTGACAATGAATTCTAACATTCTAATCCGACAAATATGCTGAAACAAGCTGAAATTATTTAGTTCAAATCTAAGAAATTCAGCAAAACGAGCAGGCAAATAACACAACGAAGAAAAAATTATACTAAAACATTATATGAGTGTTTGAATATTTAAAACACCTATGTGCACCGAAGTTTTTTAGTTAATATTTAAAAATTTCAACAGGAGGAGCTGAAGTTTTTCTATTATACTGGGTAAAAAAAATAAAACATTAATTAAAATTTCATATTGCACAAAAAACTTCGGCATAGGTGGTGAAGTTTTTAGTTAATATTTACAAACTTCAGCAGGAAAAGCTGAAGTTTTCCTATTACACTCTGTAAAAAAAATAAAACATCAATTAAAATTTCATATTGCACAAAACATTTCGGCATAGGTACTGAAGTTTTTTAGTTAATATTTACAAACTTCAGCAGGAGGAGCTGAAGTTTTCCTCCTACACTGGGTAAAAAATAAAACATAAATTAAAATTTCATATTGCACAAAAAACTTCAGCACAAGTGCTTATGTTATTATCATTTTTTGTAAAAACTTCATACCAAAAAATGCTTATGTTTTCAGGAATATATAAAATATTTTTCATATAATTTTTTGTATGCTGAAGTTTTTTTAGTTCGTCTGCTAAAAATGCTTAATATTTTGTCGTGCAATATGTAATTTTTGGATAAGTTTTTGTTAATTGTTCTGTTATTTTCTAAGTTTAAAAAGAATTTTTAGTTCATGCTTGAAGTTTTCATCAAGCACTGTGTATTTTATTATGAGTTTTTGAAAAAATTTCATACCAAAAAATGCTTAATATTCTGATTAGTTTTTGTTAATTCCTGCTGAACTTATATAATTCATTTCCTCTGTTATTTTTCGACTTTGAATAGAATTAATATTAAAAAAAACGCAGAAAAAACTTAAAACAAAAACTGAATATTTCATTAAACATCAAAAAAGATAAATTAAACTACATAAATAACAAAAAGAAAAATTAATCGTCCATATCATCATCATCATCATCGTCGTCGTCACTATCAGATGGACGAGCATCTTCAGCAACAAGATTATCAAATTTTGCATACATCACAAGCGTATCAAGCTTGTTGTTAATTTCTTAGCTCCCTGTCGTACTTGTGTATGAGCTCATCCAGTTTCAGCTCAAAAGCCTCTATAATGTCTTGCTTGATTTCTTCCACTATTTTCCTGATGACAGCATCCATTTTTTCTTTTTTGTATTTTATTATGTCTGCTAAAATATATGTGTTTGAGTGAATAAACTCACAAGGAATAACATACTTATATAGGGGAAAAAACTTCTGCATGGTATATGAAAAGGCAAAGAGGAATTTTAAACGTTGTCTAATGAAAATCGTGCATGAATGTGATAGGAATGTAATTATTACACTAACACATACCCCTAACACAATATAATTACTACTTTAATTGTGTAAGTTACTCATGTATACTATGCAATTAATGTTAAAACATGCTCAAGTTTGTTGAATTCATTTGCTAAAACTTTAGCCCAATGTACTGAAGTTCTTTAGTTCATTTCTAAAATCTTCAGCACCTAATGAGCTGAAGTTGTTTTTACTGTATTCATGAATCCCTGTCATACAGCTTTTTCAAAAAAAACTTCAGATGATATGCTGAAGTTATTAAGTTTATTTCTAAAAACTTCTGCACTTAATAAGCTGAAGTTTTCTGTGCAGCATTCATTAATTATGTCATACATCTTTTTCCAAAAAATTTCAGCAGAAGATGCCTAAGTGATTTAGTTCATTTGTAAAAACTTCAGCACAAACAACCTAAAAATTCTTCTATTCACTTTCCTAATACTTGCTACTAACATGAATCTGCAGGATGAGTTCAATTTGCGTTGTTATAACTTTCAATGGGAGTTGGACTCCTGATTTCAAATACTTGGATCATGATACAAAACTTATTCTACTTAATAAGCACATATCATTCAATACTTTTCTGAAGAAAATTAGTGAAGTTGCAAATATTGATTCAACCAGATATGCACTAAAAGTATGGTTTGATATCAAACTAAATACAAGCAAAGGAATGCTTGTAACTTCAGATGAAGAACTTAGTACCTGTATACATTTGCTTACAACTGATTCACCCTACAAGAATTGCCATTTCATCATCGAAAAAATACATCCTTCAGAATCTGCAGCATTCAAACAATCGCTTGCATATGCGATAGATTCCGAACCTTTTGCTAATTATCAACATGAAGTAGGACATCCAATAATGGAAGTAGACAACGAGCAACAACCTTCTAACATTACAGCTGCTTCAGAATATATAATGTTGCAACAATTACCCTCTCCTCCAATAAATTCATACCAGTTTGTCGATGACCAAGAAGAAGAAGGACAACTAATAATGCAAATTGACAATCAACACACAATACAACAAAGCTTTTTGTTACCTTCTGCAATGATAAGCAACAACGAAGATGAAGTAAATATGGAGCTTATACCGATAACATCAGATAGAATTGAAGAAATTGCTAAAAGTTCTTGTGCTTCTCAGAAATCAAGAAAAAGAGTGAGGAGAAAGCTGAAAGAATCTCCACCATGTAAAATACTTAGGCACGATGTGTTGCCTGAGGAAGTAAGAGTTGGATCAATTTTTGAGAACAAACAAAACATGACTAAATTTTTCTGCAGCTTAGAGATAAACCAGAAAGTTGAATTCACTGTTGTTAGATCATGTTCAAAGAGATACGAGCTGAAATGTATCGTGGACAAATGTGGTTGGAATGTACGTGCTACCAGAATAAAAATTTCACACTATTCAGGGTGATAAAATATCATAACATCCATGAATGCTCGGTTGATGCAAGAAAATCAGATCAGAAGCATGCTACATCAAATTTTATAAGTGAACAAATTATAGAACATGCTCGAGACAAAAAGATAGAGGTAACACCAGCCTTTGTAGAAAATGAAATGAAAAAAAAATTGAAATTGACATTGGTTATCACAAGGCATGACATGCTATTCAAAAAGTTGTTGCTTGCATAAGGGGAACACCTGAAGAGAACTACCAGATTCTTCCTTCATACCTACACATGATGGTGGGCAAAAACCCAGGAACGTACACAAACATAAAAAGAGATGCGCAGAATAGGTAAGCAAAACAATACTAACCATCAGCCTGAAGTTTCAAATGTTCCTATTTGAAAAACTTCACATCTTATGATTTGTTTTTTTGTGTGTTTCACTGTACATATTTGCTTACATGTTCTTTGCTCCTGCAGCATCAATAGCTGGTTGGTCCTACTGTAAACCTGTTATTGTAGTAGATGCAACGTTATTAAAGTCAAAATATCGTGGTGTTCTATTTGTTGTTGTATCAAAGGATGCAAATAATCAAATCTTTCCTCTATGTTTTGGTGTAGCAGATTCAGAAAACAATGAGACATACATTTGGTTCTTCGGGGAAATGAGAAAAGCAATTCAAGTCCGTCGTGAACTGGTTTTCTTGTCAGATAGAAACAAATCGATCGCAAATGGGATTAGAAAAGTTTTTCCTGAAGCTCACCATGGTATCTGCCTCTATCACTTTGAGAAAATTTAAAGCAAAGACATACAAAAGTCATAGTAATAAATCTTTTTCAAAGTGTTGCAAGGTCATACAAACGTGAAGATTTTAATCAGTTAATGTCCCAACTCAAAAGTATTGACAAGAAAACATACAATTACCTAATGAAAGAGCCTCCCGAGAGATGGGCTCAATCGTGGTTCCCACGGCTACGTTGTGATATGCTAACAACAAACATGGTAGAATCAATGAATTCCATTTTACTAAAAGAGAGAGAAATGCCTATTTTAAGAATGTTAGATTTCATCCAAAAAAAGTTGGGAGAGTGGTTTTACGAACGGAGAAAAAAGGCAAATGAAACTTTTCACAGAGTATCAATATGGGCAGAAGAAGAGATGACTAGGAAGATGGACTTGGCTTGCAAAATGTTTGTGAGTATATTTATTAACTTCGGCTTTTTATATCTGTTGCAGTGATTTACTGCTTACATTTAAAAAAATTCATACTTTTTCTTTTTGAAGCAAAAATACACTAATATAGTTTGTCTTAATTTTTTATTCCTTGTTAGGTGTTCAACCTTGACTCAATGTTGTTTAGAATAAATAGTGAAGGAATCGAATTCATTGTGGACTTAAAGAAGAGAACTTGTGACTGCCTGAAATTCCAACTTGATGAATTGCCCTGTCCACATGCAATTGCTGCTATAAATAAGAGATATTTGCAGAAATCTGATTACTGCTCAAATTGGTATTCAAGGAAAACATAGTTGAAAACATATGAAGGACATGTGAATACTGCGGGAGATCAAAAATCATGAGATATACCACAAAATGTACAATCTGAGATCACAAAACCTCCCGATGTAGAGATTTTACAAGGAAGAAGGCAAAAGAAGCGGCATATACCAGCGACTGAATCAGTACCATTCAAGTCTACCAAATGCAGTCAATGTAAACAAGCTGGGCATAACAGAACAACTTGCTTGTCTTCTCCAGCACCTCATCCATATTCCAAGAAACACACTGAAAAATACTCCAACCTTCAATAATCCTTGGTCTGAATTTAGACTTTCTTTATTGTATGACATAATTGAAATGTGATTTTTTTCATAGGAATAAAAAAAACTCTTGGACTATTTTATGTACTGCTAAAGTACAAATCACTCATTTTTGTTGCGCAGGCTTACAGATTTGGTTGCATTTTAAAAAAGTACGCAATGACTTTTGTGACAAAAAACATCAGCTTACAGTATGTGAAATACATATCCTTAAACAAACACACATACACACACACTCACATACACACACTCACACGCACATACGCGTACATCACACAAAAAGAAATGCATGTACAAACAAAAGATACAGCATCTCTAAGCTGAAGTTATAGAAAAAAAACTTAATAAAAACTAAGAACCATACTGCAACTAAGAAATATAAAGCAAATACCAACAAATAACAAGGATAATGCAATAGAAAGCTAAGAACAAAGAGGATGACAATAACATTGATATAAAAAGAGATGAGAACAACAAATAAAGTACAAATAAAACTTCAGCTCTCTGGGCTGAAGTTATACCAAATGAACCTAAAAACTTCAACTCTATGGGTTGAAGTAAACAAACAAGCATAACATTAAAACATTAAAAAGGATTACAAACACTAACAATCACCACCACCACCATCATCATCATCATCATCATCATCATCATCATCATCACATTACTCCTCAATTTCTCTATATATCTCATCATCATCACTATCGGAGATAACTATAGGGTAGTCGGACAAAAGACCACTAAATCCAAGAAGATCAATCTTCAACTTGTTGAATTCGTCACGCAGCTGACTTTGTTCGATGATTACTCTGTCCATAAGAGTAAGAAGAGTCTTCAGGTTGTTTTGTAGCTTGGAATAGTCGTTCCAGCTGGGAAACTGAAAACTATCAAATTGCAGCACAACCTTGTCGAACGAGGTTGAATAATCTCCACAACTACGTTCCAGGTTAAGCCTGTTCTGGAATGATTCATTCGCAAAGAGATTTGGTTTGATTCTCTGCCAATCAGCCTTTATTTGATCCCACAAAAGCATAAGATTAGTCATCGCTTTGTTATTGTACCACTCACACTTCAAACTCTCCCACTTCTGCATAATTTCATCCATATTAGGCTTCCTACTTTCGCTTGCACCAGACATTTTTTCTTTAACAAAAGCTGCAAGACTAAGGATGAATATAAATTTAAAGAAATATGATGGAAGTCTATGAATGACTATTAAATTTTAGTGAAGAGATTGTTAATATAGACAAAAAGTTCACCTAATCAATTTAATATATATAAATGTAAAAGAAACTTTTCAACTGTTTTTACTGTTTTACGTTCAGAGAAATTGAATGAAACAAGATAAGTAGGTGGTAAAAATAAGTATGTGGTAAATGCAAAAAGAAATGTAACTTCAGTCGTAATAAAGCCCACAGTTCTTTTATAGTAAAAAAATAACTTCAGTCTGAAAAATATCTTTTCGGATCATTTACTATATAGTCAAACAAATGTAAATGAAAGATGAAATAGGTGACAAAAGACAAAAAGTAGATAGTAAATGCAAAAAGATAAGTATCAACTTAAAAAAATACCAAAACATGCCGAAGTTTTTGTCATAAGCTTTTCCAAAATCTTCAGCCCAATGTGCTGAAGTTATTTAGTTCATTTCTAAAAACTTCAGCACATCATAAGCTGAAGCTTTTCATCATGGATTCAATAGTTTTGTCGTAAAGTTTTTTCTATAATTTCAACCCAATATGCTGAAGTTATTTAGTGCATTTATAAAAACTTCAGCACCTGGTAAGCTGAAGTTATTGTCCTGGACTCGATAATTTTTGCCGTAAAGATTTTTCAAATAACATACATAGAAACTGCTTTAGTGTATTTAGTGATGAGCTGAAGTTTTTGTCGTACATTTGACACTTTTGTTATGACTTTTAACCAAAACTTCATCTTAAAAGCAAAAGTTATTTACTTCATGCTCAAGTTTAACATGCTGAATTTCAACAAAAATATACTTGAAATTCATGGAAAAACACACAAACATATTTGAATAAATCCAAGTCACATAATTCACACAAAATAATGTATACTCACAAATCTAGTTTTGTTTTCACTTACACCCTTGGAAAAAAAAGAAAAAAATAGTTTTTTGTTTACAAGTTATTCTCTATTCAAAAAATTCACAAACTTGTCTTCATATTCTCCATAGTTATGTCCTAGTTGCTCTTCTTGATTTTGTTAACCACATTCCATGAACCTTTACTATTTCTTCAACTGATTCATAGAAGCGGCAATACGAGCACCTGACACAGGTTGACGAAGTTTAGTACTATGATTTTTTTAGCAACTACCGTCTTCTTTCATAAGAAAAAAACAAGAAAATATTGGCCAAAGACATGCTTACTGGTGTGCATCTGGGAATTCGTGAGAAGCAAAGATAGTGAAGGAGAAGTCCAAAATACTTCATATGTGACGGAGAGTGGCCACATCAAAAACTCGAGCCCCAGGAAATTTGCTCTTTTTCCTAAAAGTCAAATTTATCAACTAGTAAAAAGAGCAAATTGTCCTGGAGCTCGAGTTTTTGATCTGACCACTCTCCTTCAAATATGAAGTATTTCGACTTCTCCTTCACTATCTTTGCTCCCCACGAACTCCCTGCTACACCCAATAAACATGTCTTAGCCAACATTTTCTTGTTTTTCTTTGAATACAAATTTAAAGAAATATGATGGAAGTCTATGGATGACTATGAAATTTTCAAGTGAAGAGATAGTTAATATAGCCAAAGAGTGTACCTAATCAATTTAATATCTATAAATGTTGAAGAGATTGTTAACTGTTTTTTGTTCACAAAAATTGAATGTAACAAGATAAGTAGTTGGCAAAACAAATAAGTGCTAAATACAATAAAAAAAATAGTAAAAAATAAGGCCACAAAAATAGTAAAACTTTGGCCCAATGTCCTGAAGTTTTTTAGTATATTTCTAAAGACTTCAGCACCTTATAAGCTGAAGTTTTTGTGTTGGATTCAATAGTTTTTGTCGTAAAACTTTTTCAAAAAACTTCGGCCCAATGTGCTAATATTTTTTAGTATATTTCTAAAGACTTCAGCACCCGATAAGCTGAAGCTTTTGTGTTGGATTCAATAGTTTTTGTCGTAAAGCTTTTTCAAAAAACATCGGCCAATGTGTTGAAGTTTTTTAGTATATTTCTAAAGACTTCAGCACCCGATAAGCTAAAGTTTTTGTATTGCATTCAATAGTTTTTGTCGTAAAGCTTTTTCAAAAAACTTCGGCCCAATGTCCTGAAGTTTTTAGTATATTTCTAAAGACTTCAGCACTTGATAAGCTGAAGTTTTTGTGTTGGATTCAATAGTTTTGTTATGACTTTTAACCAAAACTTCAGCTTAAAAAGCAGAAGTCATTTACTTCATGCTTAAGCTTTTTGAAACAAAAATGTACTTAAAATTCATGATAAAAGACACAAACATATTTGTATGACACAAAAGTGAACTAAAAAAATAATTAATGTATATTCACAAAATCCAAATTATGTTCAACCAATCCTCTAATCAAAAAATTCACATAGAGACTCTTTAAAATCTCCATAATCATGTCCTTCTTGTTCTTCTGGAGTTTCATAGCCGCTATCCTTTTTCCACTTTCCATAAGCCCAAAGATTGACAGCCAATTCTCTCCTGAATGTCAATGACTGACTTTGATCGAAATTGAAGACATCTTCTTTCTTCAACCGCATATCAATAAACTTAAGAGCAAATATACCACAATCAACACTACAAAAAACACATGAAAAAGAAATTGAAGAATCGTTAACACAAGGGCAAAAAATAATAAACATAAGATGCATGGTAAAACATATGCGAAACACATACTTGTTAATCTGTTGCAGTGTCTTCATCCACATAATTTGAAATTTTCCACATGACTTTCCCCTTAAGATTTATTGTGTGCCCCAAAATCCAAGCATTTGAGACAGTGTGGGATCAACCGGGCATAAATTCTGACATGTTCAAGCGCATGATCGTATGTTAAACTACCCATGGAATCATACACATATATAATTTTATCTTTAAAGTCCAAAATTCCAAAAAAGTAGTGCGTAGATGTCTGGCCCGTCCTTGGCTTAAGTCGAAATGGAAAGAATACTTTTCTAGCAGATGCCCATGAGATATCACAGTAAAGGTCGAGGCCTTTTACGTAGTTGGCCACCTTTTCATTCGTTGATTCTTCCTCAAACCAACTAAAGTCTGTAAGTGGCTGAATAATCGCTTCTTCTTCTTCTTCTTCATCATCTTCTTCAGCCTGTTGTTTGGATATCCTCTTTCTCTTTGATTTGCTCTTTTTTTGATCCTGCATTCTCTTTTGCTTCCTTTTGTTAATTATCTTCATATTTTCTTCTGAAGGATGAATATCCAGCTTAGTCATATACTGATCGAAAAGTAAATTTGTTACTGCACATCTTGATTTTGGATAACGTGGAAGGTGATAGCAATGTTTTTTGTGCAAGTAATATATGGCCACATCAATATGCTGCAAATGAACAACAACAAATGATAACATGTGAAAATACCACTATGAAGTTTAGAAAAAAACACATTACAAAACTACAAACAGCATGACAAAAACTTAAGCATATTCAGTTTGAAGTGTTAGGCTGAAGTTTTAGCAAATAAGCTAAAAAACTTCAGCACTTTACTATGAATAAAGCTGAAGTTTTCCAAATTACAGTGCAAAAACTTTACTACAAAAAATAAGCTGAAGTTTTGGGAAATACAGTTGAAAACCAATTCAAAAAACAAACTTAATAACTTACTTCATCCGCAAGATCAGAGTCAGGATCCATAAGCTAGGTAAAGAATGATTTTGCAATATCAAATCCAGCTAATCTGAATCGATTGGGATCATATTCACTGGCATCCATCTCCAACCACTCTGTAATCTTTCGATCAATCCACTGTCTTGATTAACATAATGGAAGGGACACCTTCTTGTATTCTTTCCTACTTTCCAATCTTGCCCCCTTTGTTTTTTTTATAAACTACATAACGAGATCTCAACCAAATACTCTCCGTACGAATCCTTTTTCCTTTTTTATCTGGTTTTCCTTTTGCTTACTCTTTCTGTTGTTCCGTCACAACTAACTGCTGTTGTTCAGCAGCAGGGGGAAAAACTACAGCCATCGTGATAGATGCTTGACCAACTCCCTGCTATTCACGACGTTCTTGTGTCTCTTCACGAACAACGACAGCAACAGAATTACCTTCTGAATCAGTCCATTGTGTACTACCAAGTGAAAATGAACATAAATTGAAGTTGGGGATATCACTGGTGTCACACATAGGAGAACTGGAAATCTTTCTTCTCTTAGGTTTTGGAAGAAGTTCCGATGCATCAGATGAGATCTGCAAAAGCAAGAAAATATAAACATAAATAAAACTGATAGAAAACACACATTATGCACAAAACAGCTTGTAATTGAATTGCAGAAAATAACTACCTGGTCTAAGTGTTGCGACACATATGATGTTTGCATTCCAACAGATCCTGTATCTTCATGCAAAAAAAAACTAAATAATACTGACTAAATTTTATAAAATAATACCAACACACTTCACACTTGTCTGTGAGGCAACAAGTGTGAATATATGAAATGTATTTCTCCTTTTTCATATAGCTGAATAAGCTCACCAAGTTCTTTTTGAGCTGCTTCGAGTCTTTCTGAAAAATCATTCAAAAACATAAAAAAGAAAATAAAGTATGTAAAATTTCAAACTGTAAAAAATATACTTCAATCAAATATAATAAATTCATGATCTATAGAATACCTTGACGTTTGTCTTCCGCTGTGGTTTCCCCAGGCTGCATGCCTTTGTCAATATCAGCATTTACAGCTTCATTCATTTGTGAACCAACGTCGAGGAGCATTGGAGTATTCTCTGGAAGGTTTTTCTCAACTCTACCTTTATTCAATTCAGCATCATCGGAGAGTTTTTGAGTTGTGTCAATTGAAGCACAACTAGTTTCAACTTCCACTGCATATTCATAAAGAGGGTGAATAGATCAACTAGTTTTTCTATATATATATATAACATAGAAAAAATTTATACGTGTAGTGAAAATTTCACTACAGGATATATAAAAAAAATAGTTAAAACTTCAACTCTAAGAAGGCTGAAGTTAGACAATCACAAACAAAAACTTTGATAGTTACAAAAAAAAACTTCAGCTCGACAGTTGCAAAAACAAAAACTTCAGCTCTAGAACTGAAGTTCACCAGTTACAAAACAAAACATTCAGCAAAAAAAATATGCTGTAGTTTTTACAAAAACACAAACACATGAAACAAAACTTCATCTCCAATCTAAGGTATCATTGAAATATTATAAACTTCACACTTTGTACCTGTAGTAATAATTTCCTGTGTATCACCACCTACAAGTTCTTTGCAAATAGCTAGTAATCCTGCATACTGATCGTCTTTCCCAATAGTGCTAGACACATCACTCGCTTTCAGTTCTAAAGTACAAACACGTGCTTGATCTCCATTGCCAAACAAATTACCTTTTCCAATATCACTTTTACTCGGTGCATGTTTTTCAGTGCCAATAACTTGATCATCTGAACCTTTCTCAGTTGTTATCTCTTCATCATTTCCATCTTTACTTTGTCTACAAACACTGGATTGTTCCTCTACACCTTGTTGTTGAACATGTTCATCGACTTCAACAGCCGCTTCCTTATGTGTAGCATTATCATTTGCGATTTTACACAATGCATCATGAACATTATGTTCTTCAGTCTCAACAAATTGGTTATCTGCACCTTGCTTGCTTCCAATATTCTCAGTTGATAACTGTGCTTCATGATTTCCATCTCTGCTCAATCTATCAGCATTGGGACGTTCCTTTTCGAATTGTTCTTGAACATGTTGATCGCCTACAAAAGTCGTTTCCTCACGTGTAGCATTTACATCTGCGACTTTATCTAATGCATCATCAACAACATTAATATCCGATGGATGTTCGTAACAGTTGTTCCCCCTATCATATTCTCGATGGTTACACAAATCAAAATTGCCATCATCTATTCCATTTGATTTGTTGACAATCTTAAATAACTGTTCAAACTTCTCATCGAAATATTCCTAGAAAAAAAATTACTAACAATGATTAATCTGAATAACATCAGCAGAAATAAAAAGAGTTCTCTATAAATTAGCTTACCTTCACTTTTACAAAAACCGCATCCACAAAAGCAGATCGCTCCTCCTTTTTAAACTTATCAAAAACTTCTTTCACGATTGTGCTTCTTTCTTTTTCTGCATGCCTTTGAACCTCCATCGTTAATCTCTAGAATAGACACACAACAAAAATTCAGATATAGAACAAAACTTCAGTTCAAAAACATGTTGTACTTTTACAAAACACAAAACCAAAAAACTTCAAATGAAAACTTACAGAACATATTGTGTCGAGTAATTCATTGTCATCAAAGTCACTTGTAGAACGGTTAGAACGACTTTGGGTACGGGATGATTCGCCAATAAAAGGAGTTCGATTCGTTTTTTTTGATCGACTCTGACTACGTGGTGATTTACCAATAACAGGAGTTCGATTCGATTCTTTTGATCGACTCAGAGTACGTGGTGATTCACCAGTTGAAGGACCTGTGTTAAGTACCTTTGAACGAATCCGGCTGCATGGTAATTGGCCAATTAAAGGCATTGAATTCAATTCCTCTTCTTTAGGAATTATATCCAATACCTAAAGCTGCGATATTTCTGTTTGATACAAAAAAGTATATTATGAGAAGAAAAAAACTAATACGTCAACATATTAACACAAAGACAAAAAAAGTAACTTACTTCATGACTACTGAACATCTCAAAAAGTTCGGGAAATTTAGGCTCTCCCACACATACATAACGTAACATCTTAGGAGCCTGAGGGGTATTAAGGTACTCATCCTCTCTTATATACTTCTCCCGAATATCTGGATAGCGCTCATAGAACCAAGCACATAACTGATAAGGAAATCCACCAAGTTTATACTCAGTTGCATGGAATTTGTTCTGCTTGTCTAATGCATGTTTCAGTGAGTAAATGAGCTTCTCATAAAACACATTACCCCAAGGATATTTAGAACAAACCATATCATCTTCAATAATAGATGCATACTCCTCCATCACAGATGACTCGGTCTTTTTCCCAAACAAAATAGACTCTACAACAAGAATTTCCATAAGCTTCACAGCATCATCATCGCTCTCGCATACGTGTATGTGATTCACAACATTTTTTGGAATTTCATTCCGAGTCATAAAATCTCGAATATCATTCAAAGTCACACCCTTGAACTTACCAAAATAGCGCTTCAGAATATTGCTCTCTCGATTAATTGTTTTTTCAATATTATGTGTTGTGATTCGTAAACCACACATAATGTGAAAGTATTCAAGGGTGAAGGAAACATCATGACCAAAAATCTTGAAACTAATCGAGTCTCGATTTTTCGTGAATATTCGAGAAAGACACAGACAATGAACCAACTTCATGCTGCATTTGAAATTCTCCATAGCCATAATGTATCAAAATGTACTATTATGAAGCTTATCCCATTGTGTAGGAGTCAAGAAAGTTGCAATTAATTTCTTCAAATCGTGGTTCCCCTTCCAGTAACCCTTAGAGTTAAACCAATCTCGAAACTCAAAATATCTTTGACCTGGTCTTGTAGGTGGAGGAGCAGGGACATAAGGACCTGGGAATATTACAGGTAGTCTAGGTACTTTAGGTGCATTAACTGCTTTACGTACTTTAGCTGCATTAGGATCTTTAGGTAGGGTGGGCATTAGGTATTTAAGAATTTCGGTTCGGTATTTCGGTATTCAGTTTATCAATTGTGTATACCAAATACCATACCAAAATATTTCGGTATGGTTCGGTATTTTTTATTTTGGTTCGGTACAGTTTTGGTTTAATAATCGCTGAATAATCAATGTTAACAGTGCACATGCACAATTGAAACTTTCACTGTGAAAGAATCTGTTCCGATATATAACAGTGCACATGCACAATTAAATAACTGAAAAGCAAAAGCTGAACAAGTTCTTTACAATCTACAGTTCTGCACGCCACTAAAGAGAATTTATGTTCTTACTAAAGAGAATCTAATACTGAATAACATTGTTGACGCCAATGTTATATTTCTACTCCAAAATTGTTAACACCAGTGCACTGCAAATTCTGTCTAACTCCAAAGCTGAAAGAATCAAATTGAATCTGTACACAACTACACATTACACAACTATATAATATATTAACATATTTGCAAATTCAACAGTGCAACAGATGCAGCAGTCTTAACAGAATTAACAGTGCAACAGATGCAACAGAATTAACTTAACAATGTAACAATATTAATACTTAACACTTAAACACAGTGCAATAAAAACAGTCTTAACACTTAAACACAGTGCAATTGGCCAACTGCAACAGTCTTAACACTTAAACATAGTGCAACAAAAACAGAGAGGGAATCCCTCAACAAAAACAGTCTTAATTCTTAAATATGGATTCCAGGAAGACGCGCAAGACAACGCTTAATATGCTTCCTTAAACCAATTGTTCCATTCCTCTTTGAATTAACATTATAGACTTGACCACAATGCTTGCACTCTACTTTATGAACTTTTTCGTTATCTTCTTTCACCTCAAAGTGTTCTCAAATATCGGAGCGTACTTTAGGAGCACGGGGCATGATTGCACTTGAACCTAAAAAAATATAAATCATAAGTTAGAATATTATATTTTGATGATAATAAAACAAAACTACAAAAGTATTAAGTATATCACCAAACAAATAGAGTATTAAACTTACCACTTAAGATGCAAGTTGCAACTATACATCAAACAGTGGTAGTAGTGCTTCCATTATTTTCCATATCTAAAGATAATTCGACCAAATATGTCATACAAATGAAAAATCATGATATATTATTTTGAACTAAAATACACACAAAATATTAAAGCTTACCAAGTTCGAGTTCCTCAAGATACTTCAAGTCTTCTTCAACACTAATAGGATTCTTCTCTTCTCTAAACCAATCTTGAACACAAATAAGAGCTTGCACATATTTAGGAGTCAATGAACTCCTAAATGAATCAAGAATACAGCTACCGGTGTTAAATGCGCATTCCGACGTCATACTAGAAATTGGAATGGCCAACACATTACGAGCTAACTCCGAAAGAATAGGAAATCTAGGAGCATGTGTTTTCCACCAACTCAAGATATCAAATTCTTCACTAAAAGACTCTTGTTCTTCACTAATGTATTTATCCAACTCCGATTTAGCACCCCCACTTCCATTGTCTTCCTTTTGTTTCTTCAAGCTAAGCTTAGTCCTTATTTTTGATGCACTTATAACACTCCCACTAGGTGTATTAGATGTGTTGTTAGATGAAGTAGAACTAGATGGAGATTGAGGACAAGATCCAGTTGAATACCTTTTTAGATACTCTCCAAACAAAGAATTCATATAAGCATACACCTCAACATTTATTTTCTTCCCTTTTTCCTCCCCAAAAAGTTCTTCAAGTGCCCCCTCAACATATTCAAATTTGTTACGTGGATCCAAGACGGAAGCAATAAAAATCATTTTATTCATCTTTTCAGGCTCACCCCAATACTTCTTGAACTTTTCTTGCATTCGCTCAGCCATTTTTTCTCAAATGCTCATCCTTACTAGCTAAACACATTTTCAAATGACAATAAAGTTCAGATACATCATCAAAATGAGAATTAAAAGTGACATAACGTGAACCTGAAACCTTTTTAGTTAGCTTGTTGAAATCTTGCAAGAAACTCTATCACATTCCTCACATTCACCCAATCATCAGATTCAAGAGGACCTGCACTACTACCATCTTCACAAAGATGAGAACATTGATAAGCAGAAAATCCATCATCAAAAAGATGCAACTTGTCAAAGGCCTTTTCAAAGTGTTGTGCCGTATCCAACATCAAATAGGTGGAATTCCACCTAGTAGGAACATCCAAACACAACATTTTGGTACATTCTACCTTTACATGTGCACAACACTGTTTAAACTTTAAGGTCCTTGCAGGCGAAGATCTCACATACCTCACAATATTTCTAACACGTGTCACAGAAGCATCAAGTTCTTTCAAACCATCTTGCACAATTAGATTTAGTATATGAGCCATGCATCTCACATGAAGATGTTTACCACTCATCATATTAGTTTTCCACATATCTAACTGTTTAGACAATTCTTTGACAGTGACATCATTTGAAGAAGCATTGTCCACAGTAATAGTGAAAACCTTGTCTAATTTCCATTCAAGCAAACAATCCCTAATAGCTTTAGCCATCTCTTCACCCTTATGACTAGTGATAGGGCAAAAATTAAGTATTCTTTTATGCAACTTCCAATCCCTATCAATGAAGTGGGCTGTCAAACACATATAATTTATTCTTTGTAATGAAGTCCAAGTGTCTGTTGTTAGGCAAATTTTTGGTTGTGCTTCTCTAAAAGAACTTCTTAGATTTTGCTTCAATTCACCGTAAACTTCATAACAATCCCTTGTTATTGTTCTACGAGAAGGAAGACAAAATAGTGGTTGAGTTTTTCTCATAAACTTCATAAAGCCTTCATTTTCTATAAAGCTAAATGGTAGTTCATCAATAACTATCATCTCAATTAAGGCCATCCTAACCACTTTTTGATCAAATTTCCAAATTGATCCTTCATCATTTTGGCAAGATTGAAAATTTATCTTTGTTTGACTATTATCTTTAGCAATGTTAAGTGGGTATTCTTTTTATCTAAGCAAATGATTCTTCAATCCTGTTGTTCCATTCTTAGATGAATTAGCAGCATAAGCTTGTTTACAATATCGACACCGTGCTTTCCCAACCCCATTAACCTCAAATTTATCAAAATGGTTCCAAACGTCAGACCTAGGTTGCATGGCTTTCCTTTTCTTGGAATCTTGAGTATCAATGGTGTTGGTGTTACTATCTACCGTAATAGGTAAACTTTCACTTGAACCAACATCACTTACTCTACTTGTATCTGCCATCTATACAAAATTAAACAAATATAAACATAAATTAACAATCAACTAAAAGATGCTAACAGTAACACTAGCAGTTCTTTATGCTAACAATCAACATTCAACAGATGCTAAAAGATGCTATCCAAAATTAACATTCATCTTCATTTAAAAGATGCTAAAAGATGCTAACAATCAACAGAAATTACTACAGTTTCTACTTTCTATCCATAGCATTAAACTTTGTTACATTCCAATATACATGGCCTAAAAATTCAAAAGCACATGCTATATGAAATGCTAATCAACTGTACTTTTCAAGTCCTTTGGCTTTTCCATTCTTTCTTGATAAATCCAAACAGAGAAGCAAATTGTTAACAATATTACCTCTTCGAAAATTCAAAGAGACTGTCTTTCCTACAATATTCCAAACTGAAGAAACACATTACAGAATTTCTAAATACTTCTAGTACATCAATATAAACATAGGAAATAAATTAAAACTCAACCAAATCTTCATACAACGACCATCAAGTTGCTAATCATAAAGCAGAAATTTTATATAATACAAATGTTAAAAAACACACTAACTCATCAACAGTGAGAAGAGATTATGCTTTCTATCAGTAATTTTTTCCCAAGTACAAGTTGGAAAAGAGATTATATTGTAGATAACTAGATATGGAGACGAATTTCATCCAAGAAGAAAAGAGGGAAAAACTGTTAAACATGTGAAAACATACCTTTGAAAATTGAAACTATCGCAATCGCAACAACATCGTCTTCGTTTGCTCGAAATTTGTGAGTTGTGAGGAGTGAGGAGTCGGAGCTTAGAAGTCGGAAGTCGAAAATCGCCAAGAAGACGAAAATCGCAAATGCCCAAATCGCCAAATCGTCGCTGAATGCCTGAATCAACACTGTACTGTACTCTAAAGTCTAAAGACTAAATTGCTAAACCTAAATGCTAAATTGCTAATTCCCTAACCTACCGCTACCAGCAAACCTTTAGAGTTTAGAGTGGACTTGGGTTGGAGGGCTGCTGGGAATAAGGGTTTGCCGTTTGGGCTTGGGCGTTGGGCTAGCAGTAAGAAACTAAGAATTAAAAAAATGTCTATTAAAAATCGGTATTTTGATATTTCGGTATACCGAAATTTCAGAATTTTAATACCGAGGACCGTACCGAAATACCGAAACTGTAATACTAAATTAGACCGAAATATCAAAAAAAACTGAAACCGAAATACCGAATTAATTCGGTCCGGTTCGGAATTCGATTTTTCGGATTTTATGCCCACCCCTATCTTTAGGTGTTTTAGGTGCCATTTGTTCAAAAAAAAATATATACAAAAAATAACATCAGGACATTATCTAAAAGATCAGTTAAAACTTCAATCTCTAAGAAGGCTGAAGTTCGACAGTTACAAAACAAAACTTCAGCTCTAAAGCTGAAGTTCGCCAGTTACAAAAACAAAAACTTCAGCTCTAGAGCTGAATTTCGACAGTTACAAAAACAAAAACTTCAGCTCTAGAGCTGAAGTTCACCAGTAATAAAACACAAAAACTTCAGCTCACCACTTACAAAACACAAAACATTCAGCCCCATCCTGTAGTTTTTACAAAAAACAAAACACAAATTCAAATCCAAAAATAATGGCAAAACATGAAAATAAAACTTCAGCTCCTATCTAAGGTATCATCACTTTAATAGTATCATCTCTTTAACTCTCAATTTTTTTTTTAAATTTGGACGTCTAATCACTGAAGAATTTATAGAATTTTCATCAACAACATAAAAACTCATTCAAAAAATTTAAAAACACAATCGTAAAAGTAAAACTAATGCACTTATCAAACTAAACACTAAGAAACTATTTAATCATAAATACATGACTATCAAAACCAAAACCAGAAAAAACCCAGAAAATCGTAAAATAAAACACAGAAAATTAATGCAATATACTTGTGATTAAATCGTAATGTGGGAACAACGACGAATAGCAGTTGAAAAATCAAAACAACGACGAAAACCCTTTGATTTCAGAAAAGAACAAATCAAAAAACGCGAATAACGGGAGAGAGAGACAGAGACAGTAAAGGACTAGCGTATACTTGGAGAGAAAGTAGTCTTTTAATGAAGAAGGGCAAAATAGTCTTTTTAAAAGACTTTTAACAAAAAAACGAATACGGGTGCAAACAGAAAGACAAAACGGCTACAGATTAAAAAGGGGCGCCCAAATAGGCGCCCCGTGCAATTTTATCGTTTGTAGTGTGGTATTCAAATTGGTCTTCTTTTATTACTCCGACTACTCTCTCTCTTTCTCTTTTTCTTATACTCCTAGTAACTTTGACCGAAAGGAACTCTATTGACTGACAAATCTAGTTTGCTTGTGATGGATCCTCTCATGTGTTACAACGTGATATCTTCACAAAAAATAAAAGAGTGAAACCAAAAAGAAAAGGATTTTTGTAAACTCAAGGATTATTTTAAAATTGTCCCCAAGTACTACCCAAATGATAGTTCGACTTTCACCTATGAGAATAATTAATGAAGACCGAAGACTAAGGAAATGGATTATGGGTCATCACAAAGAAAGTGTTTACTTCACATTTGTTCGACTCGTAAAAGGGTTGGACCAACCAAAAAAAAAATCTCTGTAAAATTTTAACGGGATGTTCCTTTTTAGGCCAGACACTTTTTAAAAATCTTTGTAAGGTCTCACTCTCTTCCTTCATTCAAGTTCATTGAAAATTTTAAAGTTTAAATATGGCGGTCTAAAGCGTAAAAGAATTATAAAAAATATTATGACCAAACTCTAAATTTTTTGGTCTAACTGTCTAAAGACAGTTGTCTGGAAGATTTCATTCAAATTCACTCGGAACTTTAGACCCGATGGTATAAAGTTGTAGAAGAACTATGAAAAATGTACGATCAAACTTTCCACTTGGTCTAACGTTAAGGTTTCACGCACCCAATTTCATTGGAACTTTAGACTCGCTGGTTAAAGTTGTAAGAAAGTACAAAAAATTTATGACCAAGCGGTAGCATATATTTCACTTTATTTCGGTTGTGTAGCTTATATTTTCACTTTTTTTTAAAAAAAATATGGACAAAATATAAATAGTGGCTTCAAATGGGGCTATTCGTGCACTTCAGCTAACACGAAGTATCTTGGGATTTTTACACAAATAGTCGATCATATTAATTGTTTACTTTTTCTAGTCATATACATATATTATATATTTTATACACAATTATACTGGCTATTTTTACTTTAAGCGATAGGGTAATCGGCTATTTGGATTAATTCTTCAAGTATCTTACTGTCTTCGAATTTGGGCCTAATTTTGTGACAGCTTAGGAGTAAGCCCATTGGGTCGGAGGAGGGAATTTTAGCCCACATGAAGCCGCGAGTATGGAAAGAGGGAACACACTCAGAAACGCGAGTACAGCATACCAATTTCGAGCCCTAATCATTTGAATTGGCAAAAACTGTACTCTCTATACTCGCTCCCAAATATTCACTGCTCATCACTCTTCTTTGCTGTGATCATCACAATTCTCTACTCGCACCGTAATTCTCTACTTGCTCTCTTTCCCTACATGTATTTTCATGAAAATCTACTCGTATTTCATACCGTATTTGTACAGGCATACATTTATTCTTTTGTAGAGTATTTTTGTTCTTTTCTACATATGAACAGTTTGGTTATTTTTGTTTCCATTATTATATGTGCAAAAACTACTAAGCTGATACATCATACATGTGTGTGATGTCTACTCGAGAATGCTTTGATAAGTCTTGCTAATTTGCTTGCATGTTCTGTTACAGGTGAATCTCCTTTTGTAAGTATATATGATATGTCAATTTGGAAAAATTGAAATGGAGAGTTAAGTGCGTTTGGTACGACGGAAGTCATTCTTAATGGAAAATGTTAGTGAATGAGGCGAGGATATTTTATTAGTTAATCAAAAGAGAGTATTGTGGTGAAATTTTTGAGTACTAAAGATTAATAATAATGTCTAAGTGTTAGTTGAAACAAGTAATATGACGTTAAAAGTTCATATAATTGTGAGCAAAATAACTTTTTCCCATTTGGCGCAGTTTAAACTTTAAACGGCATATGGACATGTTTGTTGGATTTCTCCCTTATATTTTCCCTTTATCGGTATATTTTTGAAGGGACCTCGTGGGTGCCACCCGTACAAAAGCTATATGGAGCTATAACAACATCCACAGATGCCCTTAGCTCATCCAAAAACATTAGCTAAAATAAATTAGTAACAGGGGCATCACTTTTAATCCAATAAAACAACTTGTTCAAATAACCACAAATGAAATTTCATTAGTTTCAATTTTGGTTTTCCACGAAACCTGGAAACCTTTCAGCTTCCTTCAATAGAGCATGGTGTCACCAGTAGGGACATCAAATGTGTGAAGGTATTATATTTGGTACATTTTGACAATATGAGCCTATCTCCTTTAAGTTAATATCCTGCACTTTGCAGAAAAAGCAGAATACTTCGAAAGAGTGGACATTGGCGTTCCATAAATGTGTGAATAATCTTTGCCAGTGTAGTTTTAAACACTCAAAGATTGGCCACCTGAGACCAATATCTCTGTGCTTGGACATAATGTTTCAGAAACTATATTTACTGGATGAATTTTTTCTTTCTCTAAGTAGAAACAAAAAATTATAATTTGTGGATGTCTTGACTAGAACTTACTCTGTGATAGGCATAATAATGACCAATTATGAACGGACGTGTTTCAGGCACAAGGTTGACTACCTGGATTGGAGGAACACATCTTACCTCAATGGTAATTGACCTTGAGCATCCATCAGGAGATCAGCACAAGGAGAAAGAAGACTGTGGGCACCATATATGTGGAGCTACTGCCACTGCTTCAAAGAGTGTTTGCCTGGACAGAGGGAATGCAGGACCTAGTTGGAATGAAGGAACATCTAATGGCACCTATATATTGCCAAATGCAGATTCTTTGGCTGTGAATTGCTACAGAGGTTTGGAGCCACATGATGGTATGGAATTCGATTCGAAGGAGGATGCCTTTTCGTTTTACAAAGAATATGCTAAGTCCATCGGATTTTTCTCAATAATAAAGGCTAGCCGTCGTTCAAGAATTTCTGGAATATTTATTGATGCAAAATTTGTTTGCAGTAGGTATGGAAGTAAGCAAGAACCTTCTACGTCCGTTACAGAACCTGTTCCAAGTGCTGATGGCGCAGGAAGTATTCCTGTGAGGAGAAAAAAGGGTAGAATAAACAGGTCTTGGTCAAAAACAGATTGTAAGGCTTGCTTGCATGTAAAGAGAAGGTCTGATGGAAGGTGGATTATTCGTACTTTTGTCAAAGAGCATAACCATGAGACATTTCCAGATCGGACCAACTACCTTCGAGGTCATAGGAATACTGATTTGGGTAAGAATGGTGCAGATGCATTTCATTCTATCTGTGGGAGGACGAAAAAGACTTATGTGACAATGTCTAGGCAATCTGGTGTGATGAAGAAAGTTGAGAAGCAAAAGAATGTTGGCACAAAGAGCAGTCCTCAATCTTTGGCTTTAGATGAGGGAGATGCACAAGTTATGCTTGAGCATTTTCTTTACATGCAAGATGAAAATCCAAACTTCTTTTATGCAATGGATTTGAATCAAGAGCAACGCTTGAGAAATGTATTTTGGGTTGATGCTAAAGGAAGGATTGACTATAGTAACTTCAGTGACGTAGTTCTTGTTGACACTACATATATAAAAAACGATTATAAGTTGCACTTCGTTCCTTTTATTGGTGTTAATCATCATTGTCAGTCCATATTGCTTGGGTGTGGGCTGATTGCCAATGAGAGTAAGTCGACATTTGTTTGGTTGATGCGAGCATGGCTTAGGGCAATGGGTGGACAAGCTCCAAAAGTTATACTGACTGATCAAGACAATACATTGGAAGAAGTTATTGCTGAGGTTTTACCAGATTGCTGCCATTGCTTTTGTTTGTGGCACGTACTGAGTAATATCCAGGAGAAGCTTGGTCATGTCATTAGGCAGCATGAAGATTTTCTCTCCAAATTTAATAAATGCATTTTGAGGTCTGCGACCAATGAATTGTTTGAAAAGAGGTGGTGGAAGGTGGTTGATAGATTTGATTTGAGGAATGACTTGTGGATTAAATCATTGTACAAAGATCGCCTAAGGTGGGTACCAACATTCATGAATAATATCTTCTTGGCAGGAATGTCTACAATGCAACGGTCGGAAAGCGTGAGCTCTCTTTTGGAGAAGTGCATGTTATGCAGGACGACACTGAAGGAGTTTCTTGACCAGTATAAGAAACTGCTGCGAGAGAAATGTCAAGAAGAGGCAAGTGCTGATTCTGAGACGAGGCATAAACAACCAGGACTGAAATCTCCCTCCCCTTTTGAAAAGCAGATGTCAACTTTATACACTCATACAATATTCAAGAAATTCCAAGCCCAGGTTTTGGGAGTGGTTGCATGTCACCCTAAAAAAGAAAGTGATGATGGTGCAGCTGCCACATATAGAGTCCAAGATTTTGAAGAAAATCAAGAATTCGTTGTTGTACGGAGTGAGAAGACATCTGATGCATCATGTTCTTGTCATTTGTTCGAGTATAATGGATTTCTTTGTAGACACGTGATGATAGTTCTTCAAATGGCTGGTGTGCATAACATCCCCTCTAAATATATTTTAAGTCGCTGGACTAAAGGTGCAAAGAGTAGAGAGAAGATGAGAGAAGTAAATTTGGTTGATTCTAGGGTTCAACGATATAATGATCTATGTCAAAGGGCATTTGAGCTAGGCGATGAAGGGTCACTATCTCAAGAGAGTTATAATATTGTATTCAATGCACTGGAAAATTTTCTGAGAAGATGTGAGGCTGTGAATGATCCAAATTTAAATGAGTCAGAACCTTGTTTTCCCAAAAATCAAGTATTCATAGATGGTAACAACCCAAGCAAGAGTAACGGAAAGAACATAGCAAGGAAAGAGAAGGTAGTAAGTTATTGATCTTCTTTTACTGAGTGTTGATTGAGTTTATCCTTATATTTTTTTAGGTATATACAGAACAAAAGATTATATCCGTGGGGATAAACAGTAGATGGCAACAGATGGTTATTTTCTATCATAGCATTACATAAACGTACGTGCACCTAAGACGGAACTATTGATTGATTAATATTCCATATATGTTGCAGGGGCAATCAGGTTTGGGAGAACCGACTGTTGATTATCCTTTTCAATCGCATTCAGCCATGCAGCCAATGGTGTGATGATTTTTGTTTATAATTTTTAGTGTTGTATGGGGAGAGCTAAATAACAAATGTCTTGTAATATAATCGCTACTCCCTTCGTTTCATTTTATGTGGCAGTGTTTGACTGCGTATGGAGTTTAAGAAAGAATTGAAATTTTTTGGAACTTGTTGTCTTAATCATGCCATGGCATTTCTGTGGCTATAAAAGCATGTCAGGGTAAAAGAGGAAGTTTAAAGTTGAATTGTCTTCAAATATAAAAAAGTCTCATCCTTTTTTGAATAGCTTAAAATTGAAAGTGTGCCACATAAAATGTAACATGGAGAGTATTATAAATTTAGAATCATTAGTTTTGTGATCCGAATTCTATGATATATAATAGGGCCAAATAAACGCTAGATTTCCAGCTCCTGGTGGCTACTATAGCAGCCCCCAAATTATTCAAGGAGTGGTATGTAATTCTACTTACAATTTGTACATCTGCATGCTGTGTATGTGGCATTTCAGTTCATCAGGATAACCGAACTATCCAGCCAGTTTTTGCCTTTTGGTGCAGGGACAATTGAATACAAATATCCAAGCTTATGGCAACCAACCAAACATGCCGGGGCTGGTGATTAATTTAAGAACTCCAAGCACTGATGTATTCTATGATTTCTGGTGTTGTCTCAAACTAACAATTCGGTTGGCTTTGTTCTTTTCTAGGGACAGTTGAATACAATTGCTTCAATTGCAGATTGCCCTTATCTCTCTCAACCTACATTCCATGGACTGGTACCATCTATACATATGTAAAAGATTATTTGTTGTGTGTCAATATATCATTGCCTGTGGCTTTGCTAAAGTGGCAGATAGCCTATTTCGCTTAGAAAAGTACCTCAAAAACCAAATCCAATGGATTTTGTGCCTTACTGAAGTCAGACCAAAGTGTTAACTGTGAATACACCACCATGACATCTACTCCCTACTTTACATATTGCATTTTGCCCGGAAAATTTGCATCCAAGTCCATTTCCAGGAATAACTACAACGTCACGTGACAATCTTTTTTCTGTATTTCTATTTTTTCTGTGGGTTTAGTTTGACTGTCTGATGTTTAGAGAAGATCAAAATTTTGTTCGGGTTTGGTGTTGGTCTTGATGGCGTTTTAGGGTCCGAGTCACAGTTTATCAAAGTCATGAAGTACATTTTAGTTTTCTAGTGTTTAAAAACATTCCAGCCCCGGTACAATTGTCTTGCGAAAACTTTTTTCTCAAAACTTATAATCCAAACACACTTTTTATAATTATGGGGTTCGAGTCAGCTTGCGCACACTTCGACTAATTCCACGTGGGACCTACTATATCCCACCAACACACGTATTGGGTAACTATGTCTCTGTCTGCTAAGGCTTGAACAAATGAGAAGAAATCACCTAGTGTTTTTGCCTCTGCTGGAATTTGAACCTGAGACCTTATGGTCCTCAACACTTCACTGATGTCTAGGTCACACTCTTGGGTGCAATAATCCAGCCACATTTCCCAGAATTATTTTCCAAAGAATAAACCCAAACCCAGTCCAAAAGCTATCTTAGTGTAAGAGCAACCTTTTCCCGTCTATGGATGGGTAACCTTCAACTAAATAATTCATATTACGCCTGATATCAGATTATCATTGTACTCTCTTGTAGGGATAAATGTATTTTAGGCCAGCAGTTGCTCAAAGTTCTTTTGGTGTTCAGAACAGTTTGCAGGAGGTGGGTATACCTTATGCTCATTTTGCCTTGTATCTCTCTTCTTGTTTTACCACCATTTTGTACAATATACTTAATTTCTTCCCGTTTTTCGGTTCAATCATCAGTCTAGCATGGCTAATACACAGATGCTGCGCTTGGCCATGGCGAACAAAAATTAGGAATATTTGGTTTTTCTTCATTATCACAAGAACTTATGAGAATTTGTTGCTTAATTTGGCATGTATTTTTATCATGAATCTTGTGGCTTCTAATAGTAATTAATTTGACATTTACCCTTTATAGCTGCTCAAAAATTTTGTGAACAGTATGAAAAACTAGCCATAGGATCTCATACAACATGCGTATTCTCGTTATAATTAGCCATCATCATCCTTCATCCCCTTGTCTTTATGTAGATTTATAGACTGTAACTTGTTGGCTCAACACATTGTTATTTGTTTTGCCCCGTTGGATCTTACTCTGGCCTACCGCCAAGTTTTCTCCACCAGAGGCGGAATTGGAGTATTTGTAGTGGAGTTCAATTGAAGTCATATTTTTACGGGGTATTATCACTTTTAGTGAGTGCCAGAAATTATTTACATTTAGCAGCCAGAAAAGTGTATAAATTGTATATAATTTTTATATATAACATACAGAATGTATATATATATAAAAATATTTTTCGACTATTATTTTGATAGCGACTATACAATATCATTTCCCTATTTTCATTGTAGACCATAGATATTAAGATATGTATGTGAAAAACTCTTGAGAGTAGTATAAACATTAAGTAATGAACTCATATTTTAAAAGAATTTAGAACCTTGTACTCGTTAAGTTTTTAAGTCCTATATTTGAATTTGATGAACTGAATTATGACTTATTATTTAGTCTAAATTAATCAAACCTATTTTAATTGAAGCAAACTTTGGACACGCTAGATAATGAATTTTTATGAATTCAACCGCGTTTACTTGTTCGATTTTGTTCAAATTCATCCGTTGTCACTTAGAGATTTCTAAGACTTGACTAGATACAAACTCAAAATATTTTTACTCGATTTAGTCAACTCTCAAAGACGAATCTAGGATTTGAAAGTTGAGGGTACACCACTTTTAATATGAACTTGTAACTCTCCGTAAGATTGATCTGGTCAATTCAAATGGTTTTGAATTATTTCAATTCATGTAATGACGTCGACTCTCATGGAATAAAAATTATTATCTCATAATTGATTCACATATATAAATAAAATTAAAAGTGAAAACGAAAAAGAAATGATCTTGAATAGAATAAGATAAAAGAGCGAAAGCAATTACTACCTCTTTTCAATTTAGATGAGTTAGTTTGACTCGGTACGTATTTTAGAAAAAAAGAAAACTTTTGAAATTTGTTGTGTTAAAAACTTTAAGGGATCATAACATTTGTGTGGTTATAAAAGCTTCTAGTCACTCTTCTAATTCAAGTTTCTCAAATTGAAAAAAAAACTATTAAAAAAGTAAAAAAGAAAACAAGACAAAAATGGAATAACGGCGGCAAAAATACGCAAAAGCAGAGAAGCAAGTAGTAACCCTACTACCGAGTGGAACAGAAAGCTTCACATTATTCATACCACAATGCTTGGTCTCACCAGAGCTACGACTTCCGCCTCCGCCTCCGCCACCGCCGCAGCCACGTCAGCTACCGCCATTGCTGCCGCCACTGTTCACCTCTGCACTCCGCAGCTCCGCACCATCAGAACAAGAACTAATTTTTGCTTCGGCCAACAACAGGTATTGACAAAAAAAGACTAATGAAACAAAGCACTCCTATACAGTTTTTCTTCTCTTTTTTTATTCTAATTTTTTATAGTTGTCTTTTTGGTTCAGTCCTCAACGACGTCGCATAGGGTGATAGTTCATCCAGTGAAGGCCATGGCTGAAACTGCAGCCGCTCCTCACTCTGCTCCTAAGTCCCCCACTTCTGGTATATTTCTTTTCTAGTTAACCCTTTAATTTTCTGAGATGTGGGTAATAGCCCTCCACTTTTTGAATGGAATAAAGGAATGCTTGAGGTTATATGTTCGTGTAGTAGAAGTCAGACCACTGTTTAATCACTTCATCAATTTAGATTTTTGAATGTAACAAATGTTAGTTCACGCGCTATACTTTCATTTGAACTTACTGTTTATGTGTGTGAAATTTTTTAGGGAGGAAGCAAGCCTTGATATCGCTTTCAGATAAAACGGATTTGGCTAAGCTTGGCAATGGTCTGCAGGAATTGGGGTAAACGTTGCAGAAATGATTGTTCTTATTTTGCAAATTAATTGACGGATCGTTGTAACATCTACAAGTAAAATTCCTTTGGCTTAGAGCTGTTAGTGTGTGTGTGTTAGCGAAGTGAATATATAATCATATGTACAAGACTGTCAAGCTTCACATGAAAATGCATAATCCTAATCTGCATTGACCACTTGGAAATTTAAAACTTAAAATTTTGACCACTATATGTTGAGAGGAAGTGGCATTTTCTCCATTTCTCAGTGTTGTTATCTTATCATCTTGGCTTAATCTATTGGAGCCAATGCCCCCTGTCTAGTTGCTTTGTGCTCCTTTTGATTAAACTGTATGCATTATCTTGTAAATTAAAGTGTCTAACTTACTACTTGTATTTACTGGGAAATACTTATTTACATTCCATGGGATAAGTTCTCAATTTGCAAAGACATCTTATTTCCTATTTTGCAGGTACACAATTGTTTCAACGGGAGGCACAGCATCAGCATTGGAGGGTGCTGGTGTGTCAGTCACCAAAGTGGAAGAGCTGACACGCTTCCCTGAAATGGTAAGAACTCTTGACCAATGTTTTAAGGTAAAATTGGGACTCGCCATGGGGCGGGGCAGTCGACCATGGGGTGCTTAAGTCTCACGGGCTAGCACCTCGATATGTGGGCATTCGACCCATATGTACTTTACACCTTGGGCTGTCTGGCTTATGCATGCTTTATGCATTGGATTGTCTGCCCTGTACACCCTTAGACATTTTCCTTTTTATATTTTCTTGTAAAACTTTGAATATAACTTATATGATATGTTGTTCTCTATAATATAGAACTTGGTGAATTGGAATATTATATATGCTATGCATTAATAGTTAAAACAATTTTTATACATTTTTTGCTATTGCAGTTTGATTTATTTATTTTTATAAGATTTCTTTACTTAATGTATTCTTAATAAAATAAAAAATGTGTGGAGTACGCCATGATAGGTGAAATGCCAACCCTTGCATCTAATCTTTTTTTTAAGGACCCTTGTAACTACACTTCCTAACACACTGTTTTTGACCTGCTTTACTTTTATTGTCTTTGCAGTGATGGTTTACTTCTTTTTAGCTGCCTAACTTTGTTTTCTACATAAGATTATTATACCATTTTTTTTCTTTGGCAATTTCAAGTTTCTTGCTCATCTTAGTATTATTCGTTATATATATTTTTCAAAAACTTTTCTTCTTAATGCTTGGTCCAATAAATGTTGTGTTACACATCCCTGTAGTTGATTTTATAACTTCCATCTGCAAATGAGAGCGGTGACTCATGGCAGTAAATTTCAAAAACACAACTGAATTTTTTTTCTCCTTTTCACAGCTTGATGGTCGTGTAAAAACTTTGCATCCAAGCGTTCATGGAGGTATTCTTGCTAGAAGAGATCAGGAGCATCACATGGAAGCTCTTGAAAAACATGAAATTGGTGAGCTAATTGATTTATATTATCAAAGCAACTTTATGTTATTGTTATTTTAATGTCGCTTTTAGAAACTTTTGTTATCAATGACTTGGTGACATATCAGATTCATGTTGATATTTTTGGAAACGAAACACAGAGTAATGAGGTTGAAGGGCCTTTGGGAGCTCCTGGTTTCACGTAGAGATTGTTTTGATAACCTGAAAGTTTAAGGGTGAAATTTTAAGAATACTAAGTATCAAGATTATTAATTTAGAATTTTGTAAATGTTATAAATGTAAATTTGTTATAACCTTTTACAGATACGAAACTACTACAACAACAACAACAAGAACTATGCCTTAGTCCCAAACAAGTTGGGATCGACGATAATCCTCATTCCTTTCATTAAGTTCATCTCATATCATCATCATTACCAAAATAAAACAAAAGTGCAAGTAATATATATATATAACAGTAATAATAATAATAATAATGATAGAGGTTCTCTACGAAATCTAAAACCTTATTCCCAACAAGTAGGTATCACCTATATGGATTTTCCTCTTCCGTTGTGCCCTATCTTTAGTTAAGTTTCCATTGATTCCAAGGAATTATAGGTCTTTCGAGACAACTTCCTTCATGTGATTTTAGATCTACCCGTACCTTTTTAACACTTTCCCCCACCATAGTTTCACAACTACATATCAGTGCATCTGTAGGTCAACGCAGGACATGACCAAACCATCTCAAGTGACATTCTATCATTTTGTCCTCAATAACATGTGCGATTTGTTAACTTTTCAATTTCTAAAATGCACATATTTATATTTTAACCTAATTAAATAGTGACATTGGTTGAGTTCCATGTAACATGATTATCAAAGTATTCCTATTCAAATATCACGTCTAACTAAATAGTTAGCCATTTTTGCTTTTGAAATATGAGATTATTGTCTATTTCCGAAGTGTTATATTCCATCCACTAATAGACCATTTTTAGTTTTAATCAGTAGCCAAGTTTAACATTTTAGTGGCGCTTGCTGTATGTACTGATCTCTTTAGTTTCATTAACATTCAAATGAATTGGCCAATCACTGAATACTTTAAATTTTAAGTGCTGAAATCAGTTATTCAAACAAACCCTTTATGTTGCATGTGCAGCAGTTGATTCCTTTTGCCTCTTAAGCTTGTTTTCCATTTATGTTTGCTTGAGACTAGTCAATTGTAGATATTGTTGGTGTTTATCAGAGTAGGATTTTACATTCATGTTTCCTTAATATGCTGATGAATATTCAGATCTTTAGCTTTTAGATGGAACTTATTCAAATATTGGGAAAAACACTAGATAGTGACTTCTGTGTATCAAGCTTTATGTCGCAAGCAAACAATATTTTGCAATATGAAAGTTCTTACTGCTTTGTTACTAAAAAGCCGGTGCTCTGGCATACATCTACTCTTCGTAGGAGCATGATGTGATACTAGGAAGCAAATGAAATTCACGAGGTTTCTTCTGCAGGTACATTTGATGTTGTAGTGGTCAACTTGTATCCTTTTTATGCCAAGGTTTCTTCTTCAAGTGGAATTTCATTCGAGGATGGAATTGAAAACATCGATATTGGTGGACCTGCCATGATTAGAGCTGCTGCAAAGGTTTCTTAGCTTATTACTTTTCTGTGACCTGCACTTTGTATAAGTTACTTTTGTCTTAATGCATTTCCCCTTTTCTTACATCTGTGGCATCTCTCTAGGTATAAATATTAGATGACATATAATTCCACCACCTGCACCTATGCATCTTAAGCTTTGGCACATATATTTCACTTGTGAACCAACATTTTTTCATCTGCTACAGCTATAGGTTTTCTTTGGCATATGCATTTGCTTCTTGGTCTTACAACAACAACAACAAACCAATGTAATCCCACAAGTGGGGTCTGGGGAGGGTAGCGTGTACATAGACCTTACTCCTACCTGGTGAAGGTAGAGAGATTGTTTCCGATAGACCCTCGGCGATGCTTTTGCTTCTTGCTCTTAATTGGATAAAATACTCTGTGTGTGCAATCATTAGTTAAAAAAACATTACTTTTCTGCTTGGAGTTTGCGGAGATCTGGCTTGTATAGGGATGCTCAATATATCAGAAAGGTTTAGGTACTGCTGAAGTTAAAAATTGCCTCTGAGCTTCATAATGCCATTGTATGCTGTTGAGGATGCTCTTATCCATTATAAAGGATCTGTATTGGAGGAGTTAAGTTATGTTTTAGCTTTGCTAAAATACTATGAATTGCTTTTCTAGATGAAATGTTGACCTGATGCAATTGTATCTGGCATATATCAATAACAAAATTATATCTGGTAAAATCATGGTTAGGGCCTTGCACTTTTTATAATACTTGATGAATTTTTTTGGTAGGCTCTCTATCTTCTCGTATACTTCTCTGTGTAAATTTTCCGACATTAATTAAACTGCTTTCTCTGAAAAATATGCTGGCTGAATCTTTGTGTTGTATCTGTTGTGTCTAACTGTGGATGATGCTTATTGAACAGAATCATAGGGATGTTTTGGTCGTAGTTGATTCTGGAGATTACCCAGCTCTTTTGGAGTTTCTTCGAGGAGATAATGATGACCAACAATTTCGAAGGAAGTTGGCCTGGAAAGCTTTTCAACATGTAGCTTCTTATGATTCTGCAGTTTCAGAGTGGCTGTGGAAGCAGACTGTAGGAGGTATTCCCTTTCAAAACAGACAGCCCAATGAATTATAAAAGCTCCCTCCCTTCCCCCCTCCCCCCCATCCCATAAAAAAAAGGTTCAGCAAACAACTTAAAACATTAAACCAATCATCCTCTGCCTCTACTTTTGAAATAAATGTAAAGGTTAATAGTATGTACAGAAAAACAAATCACAAATTTATTTGAATTTTTATTTAACAGTAGCCTGCAGCCTCGTTGTGCTTAGAGATGGAATGTTTTAGTGAACCTTTTATTTTTTATTCTTTTCCCTGGAGATACCAAGGGGCTGATGTTAAATGTGAACCGGGGGGGGGGTGCTTTTCATCTCCAATTTTGCTGATTGAAGTCTTTGGTCTCTGTTGGTAGATAAGTTCCCTCCCGGCTTGACAGTGCCACTTCATCTAAAAAGCTTACTTCGATATGGTGAAAACCCTCATCAGAAGGCTGCAGTTTATGTTGACAAGTCTCTATCTGAGGTTAACGCTGGTGGAATTGCAACTGTTATCCAACACCACGGGAAGGTAAGAATTTTGATGTTTACTTTGTATTGTTCATCTGGATTTGGCTTATCTTCAAATTCTGCGTAGTCTATTTGTTGTGGATAAACATCGCATGAATGGAACTTCTGCTCAGTGCTAATGACTGGCTTTTTTTCGATGCAGGAGATGTCATATAACAACTATCTGGATGCCGATGCAGCTTGGAACTGTGTGTGTGAGTTTAATAAACCAACGTGTGTGGTTGTGAAGCATACAAATCCTTGTGGAGTAGCGTCACGGAATGATATCATTGAAGCATATAGGCTAGCTGTAAAAGCAGATCCAGTTAGTGCATTTGGTGGTATAGTAGCCTTCAATGTCGAAGTTGATGAGGTAAAGTTGCTAAATGGACCTTTTAAAAGACACAATTTGAATCTGTTGTTGATTATGATTTTGCTATTGGGCTTTTCTTGTTTCTTTTCTAGAAACCTAAATGGGTAATGATGCATTGTCTTGTCAGACGACACTTTTTGATAATGATAGGGCCATTAGTTCCCTCCTCTCATATCAATATTTAAGTGGAAAAACAATGAAAAAGAGGATCTGGGTAACACATTGAAGTGATTAGGTTCTACCATCATCACCTAGCATTCCTTATTTGGAATCTTTGAAGAGCTAATCTGAACAATGTGTTTGCACTGCTGTATAGTGCATTATCTTTTTTATGTCTTATCAATCTTTTCTTTTTGTTATATGATTTTACTAAGAAAGAACGTTGAAGATATGCTTTATATCTTGTTAGTACATTATACCTTTTCAAAAATAGAAGTAATCTTGTAGTTCTCCTCATGAGAAGAGGTGACAGCTTGTAAATATAGGGACAAGAGGATCTGGAGAATGAATTCTGTGAGCTCCCCTCATGGTTTTGGGGTATGAAGGCATATGTGCAGTCTCAGTCACTCTTTGAAGCAGCATTGTGATTAGAGTGGGGATGGAAGAAGTACAAAGTTCCGTCGAGACGCTTGGCTGGGCCATACTCCCCTCAAAATTCAAATTGAACTTCCTGAATTGTATAATCTGATAGTGGGTACAGAAGTTGCAATCAGTCAGTGCCGGAGTGGAAGTGCTTGGAACCTTAATTTTAGAAGGCAGCTTTTTTACTGGAAGATGGACAGGCTAGTTCAGCTATTATAAGTGCTAAAATAATCCCCGATAAGTCCAGAGGCTACAGATTCACTTAGGTGGAGAAGACAAGTCAATGGGGTATTCTCTGTAGGGTCATGCTATAAAAGGCTAAACGCTGGGTGTGGTAGCCCTCCTCAATGGCTATGGAAGATGATTTTGAAAACAAGTGCACCCTACAAAGTAGCATGTTTTTTGCAGATTGCTGCCTATGAAGCTAACCTCACCCCAAAGTAATCTACAGAGAAGGGGTCTGCCTTTGTGCAGCAGATGTTTTTTGTGTTATGAAGTTAAGGAGACTTGCAATCACTTGTTCTTACAGTATTGGGCAGCAAACAAGTGTGGGGGCTGTTTTTCAGCAATTTTGGACAGAATGTAATTAGGCATCAATTGTTAAAAGGCCTACTGATTTGTTGGAGGTGCTGCTGTCCTAGACAATAAGAAAATGCTGGATTATTATCCCTGCTTGTGTCTGTTGGGTACTTTGTAAAGAGAGGAATGCAAGGTGTTCTGATGGAAAGAATAGCTCAATTCAGATCTTGAAATATTGGTGTTTAGGCCTACTGGCAGCTTCATATAATTTACAGGATATATGTGATGAATAGGGCTCACTAGGAGTGACTTTGTATGGGGGAGCCTATCCTTCTTGTTCTGTACAGGAGGGCCTCTCACTTAGTAAAGCACTAGCTTAGTGCTTGACTATTTTTTGATATCAATAAAATTAATTTACTGATAAAAATAGAATTAATTTTGTAGTTCAACTGGTGCATAAGAGGTGTATGGAAGAACTCTCCTAAGACACAGAAAAGAACAACAAAAAGGGAAAAAGGTGGAATCACAATTTAACCAAATAAGAGAACAGGTAAAGAGGCTCCAAGCATTATGACTTAAGCTGTGGTGCAGAAAGACCGTTTTTGTCATCCTTTCTCCTTATTTGTCAACAAGGGTTATGTTTCGTGCTGTTAAAATGAATATGGAGCGTTATTTGGTCAGGGAAATTGCAACTTGTGTTTTGGTACTGCTTTTTATAGGAGTTGGGGTTGAAATAAAAAATTTAAGTTTTTCTATGTCGCACCTAAAGTTGTTGAGGAAATGCAAATCCAAACTTAAATTTAGGTGTCGCATGAAGGTAGATAACTCTTTTAATTAATCAGTTTTGGTTCTTTGCAGGCTCTCGCAAAGGATATTCGAGAATTTAGAAGCCCTACAGATGGTGAGACTAGGATGTTTTATGAAATAGTAGTCGCACCAAAGTATACAGAGAAGGGTCTTGAGGTTCTCCGTGGGAAATCTAAGACTTTGAGAATCCTCGAGGCAAGTAAAAACAGCAAGGGAAAGCTTTCACTCAGACAGATTGGTGGTGGTTGGTTAGCTCAGGACTCGGATGATTTGACCCCTGAAGATATCCAATTCAATGTCATGTCTGACAAAACTCCACAAGAAAATGAGCTTAATGATGCACAGTTTGCCTGGTTATGTGTCAAGCATGTCAAGAGCAATGCCATAGTAATTGCAAAGGTACTTTTTGCATGCTATATCTAATGGATGGAATTTCTTTCATTGTGTTCTAAATATAACTTTTATATTGCAGAACAATTGTATGTTAGGAATGGGAAGTGGACAGCCGAATCGTCTAGAGAGCTTGAGGATAGCTATGAGGAAAGCTGGAGATGAAGTAAAAGGAGCCGCTTTGGCGAGCGATGCTTTCTTCCCGTTTGGTAGATACCTCTATTTTGTTGGTTATACATGTAGCAATAGAGCAAATCTGACATTTATAAGAAAGCACCAATTTTAAGAAAATATACCATAATGAATTGTAACTGAAAATTTTTGTGAAGACATGTTTTCTTTAACTATTTTTCTTTTCTGAATTAAAACAGCATGGAATGACGCTGTTGAAGAGGCGTGTCAAAGCGGAGTGAGCGTTATTGCAGAGCCAGGAGGGAGCATAAGGGACAAAGATGCAGTGGATTGCTGTAACAAGTACGGAGTCTCGCTTGTTTTCACCAATGTGAGACACTTTAGGCATTAAGCATTTGGTAGGGCATCATTGGATTCATAATCTATCATATTTACGAAGAGCTTGTGACAGCTAAAATGCATCTCAAGTGTTTGATAGGCTTGAGGAATAATTTGTGATTTAAAAGGGAGGTATTCTGTAACATCTAGTGTGTATTATAGCAAAACTGTAGTTCTGGCGGGAATTTTACTTGCTGGTTGGCGAGCAAATCTTCGAAGTACTTTAATGGGCTTTGTTATTGTATGAGAAGAGAGCAATGTTGAAGATCCACTCACAAGTGATTGAGCATGCAAGTGTAACGATTGGTTACTAATTTTATTTCTCTGCTATAAATATTTTTATTTAAAGATGTTTGTTATTTTGCATTTGAGTTTGTGTAAAGTTGTAAAAATACCTAGAGTAAATTACGTTGAATACCCTGTATTATGATTCAGTTATGGAGGTGCTCCTTGTACTTTAAAATCAAATATTTAAATGGGATATAGCTTGCAGCCAAGACCAAAAGCTTGTCGCAGTTCTATTATAACTGAAATTGCAGAGACAAGGAAAACAGCAACTTCTTGAATTACAAAAGAATTTCCTTATCCTATTGTACATGAAGTGCTAACAAATTTCATCCTATTAAATGTGCAAAATATTGAAACACAACCAAGTATATATGAACAGAAATCTCCTCAGTGTCACATCTTTACAAATTATGCATGCCACGATTTCCATTTTCTATCTAAAAAACGATAATAGGCATGTCTCCACGATCTTATGAAAAGCAAGGGAGCACTTACACCCCAAAAAGTCACAATGAATCCTATTGCCATAGAAACATAGAACCACTCCACTTCATTGTCATCTTCACTTCTGTCAACTTCTTCATTTCCAACCTCAGGATTTTCACCTTCATCACTGCATCTCTCCACGAGCGGAATCCCACAAAGTTTATTTCCAGAAAAAGTTGAAGAGCTAAAAGTTTGAAGCTGAGTGCTCACTGGAATCCTCCCTGTTAGATTGTTGTGAGATACATTCAAGTAGCTTAAAGAAAACAAACTCGCAACGCTTCGTGGTATTTCACCAGAAATTTGATTATTTGAAAGATCAAGTGATTCTAACACCTTCATATTGCCAATGTCCTTTGGAATACTCCCAATCAAGTGATTGTTGGAGAAATTTAATGATCTCAATCCAACAAGAGTTGTAAGATTCATAGGAATGTTTCCAGAAAGATTATTGTTAGAAAGATCCATACTTGTAAACAATGACAAAATGGTATCATACTGGTATATGTTACCCTTAGTTGCTACTCTTGCACTCTCTCTGAAAACTCCAACATAATAAGAATAGTCCATCTCCTCATCTGCATCTCTAATTATCTTCCTTCCATTGACCATTGCTGTGAAATTGTTAACACACATTGGTATATCTCCAAACAACTTGTTGTTGGCAAGATCCAAGATTTGGAGATCACTGAGTTGGCAAAATTCTGGGGGTAATTCACCATCGAATTTGTTTGACCGAAGACTCAGGACTGTCAAATTTGAAAGCTTTGTACCCAACCAAGGTGGTAAATTTCCATCAAGCTCATTCTCATTCAAATCTATTTTCCACAAATTTGTGCAGTTGTTTAAGGATGAAGGCAATGGACCGGAAAGTCTGTTTCTTTTCAAGTCCAAAGATTTCAATTTGCTTAAAGCACCAATGGATCTTGGAATACCTCCACTAAGCTTATTTTCTCCCAAGTTGAGAACTTGCAACTCCGGCCAATTCATCCAACAATCAGGAATTTCTGCGGACAAATGATTTCCCCCTAGATGTAGAATCGTTAACATGTAAGATTCATTCCCTTTATCGCACAAGAAGTTAGTTAAACCTTCAGACAAAGAGTTATCTGAAAGGTCTAACTCAGTTACCATGGTTGGAATATGAGGGAGTGAACCACTAAAGTTGTTGGAATTCAAGTATATTAACCAAGGACCTCCACTTCCAATGGAGTCTGAGGAAATTGAGAAAGTTGGAATTTCACCAATAAGTTGGTTATGAGAAATATTGAGGAAACGAATTTGAGACGATAAGTTCCAGAACCAAGTTGGAACTTCACCTACTATTCCAGCATTTGATATGTCCAAATTCATTATTGATTGTTGAGATTGGATCCACAAGGGGAACTTAGGACCTAAGCGCCAACCGCCTATTAAAATGTCACTAGCTTGGAAAGGCGGAATCCAATCAGAACTCACACTTAAACTCAAATTACTCTTAGATGCTTGGAAATACTTCAAATTTGTCAAGTTAGTGAAATGATCTTCTGTTAACACTCCTTCCAACTTATTATTTTCCATGAAACAGAATTGTAGATTTGAAAGTTGGCCAAAACCTTTCGGAAGATTTCCAGCTAATTTGTTGTCATTTAGTCTTAAATTTCTCAAAGAAGAACAATTTCCTGAGCCTATTGGAGGGCAATCATACATAGTACTGAAAATCTCAGATACTTCTCCTTCGAATCGATTTTCTGAGAGATCAAGATCTTCTAATTTCCCTAACTTTCCAATTACACTTGGTAATTTTCCAGATAGTAAATTTAGAGACATATCAATACTAGTTAGAGATGTCAAATTTGAAATGAAATCTGAAACTGTTCCCTCAAGTTTGTTTTCCCTCAGGTTAAGTGTTTCAAGATTTTTGCATCCATATAGCCAATTTGGGATAGTGGAATTCAGGCTATTAATAGCAAGATTAAGATAACTAAGTTTGCAAAAATGTCCTACTTTACTTGGTATTTGACCCTCTAAAAGACTATTACTCAGGTCAAGATATTCAAGATTATTTAGATC
Source organism: Nicotiana sylvestris (assembly GCF_000393655.2). Lineage (NCBI taxonomy): Eukaryota > Viridiplantae > Streptophyta > Magnoliopsida > Solanales > Solanaceae > Nicotiana > Nicotiana sylvestris. Next base: position 65,836,453 of record NC_091058.1, read on the forward strand.
AAATAACCATTGAGGCAAAACTGAACTAAATAAATTGCTAGAAGCACTTAATGTAGTAAAAGAAGTCAAGTTAAAAGGACCCTTAGGAAATGAACCAATGAAATTACTTCCAATGAATTCAAGAGAAACAAGATTATTAAAACTGAAAACCCACCCTGGAATCGAAGAACTAAAGTTATTCAAAGAAAGATCAAGATTTTCAAGAACAGAATTGTTATGATCAAACACACAAGGAATTGAATGAAGACTACAATTCGAAAAACGAAGATTAACCAAAGAAGGAAGCATGTTAATCACCTCAGTCCAGTTTGTAGCTTTACTTAAATCAACACCTGACATGTCCAAATGATTAAGATTTTCAAGACTTGACAACCAATGGAAATTATCAATCTTTAGACCTTTAATTTCAGCATAATCCCAACCATTAATGGATAACTCAATAACAGAACCAGTTATATTATGGCATAAAACTCCTTCCCAATTACAGCAATCTTCGCCATCAATCCAAGTGGAGAGTATATTTGTAGGATCATTTGCTTCTTTCTTTAACCTTAGTAAAGCACGTTTCTCATTTTCTTTGCAAATTCCAGCACAAGAACTAAACTTAAATGTAATTGTTAAAGAGAAAAATAGGACAAGTACTAAGTACAGCCCTCTCATTTCTGTGAAAGTTTAGTAAAAGAATATGGCAAAAAAGCAAAGTGGCAGTATGATATATACATAAATTTGGTGACAGATTCGGGGTAGCTGCTGAAGTTATAATTTAAAAGTGATAACTAGTTTTTGTTACTCAATGAACGGGATATTCTTTCTTGCCATTAAGTTTGACCTTTTACACGCTAAAGGCTGCGTTATGTTTATAAGTTGACAAAATTTTATACTAAGGGCCCGTTTGGCCATGAGAAATTTTCATTTTTTTACTTTTTTCTGAATCAGTGTTTGTCCATGAAATATTCATTTCACTTGAAGTTGCATTTTGGAATTTTACGGAAATTTTAAAAACTCCAAAAAGCTATTTTTCACTTCAAATCACTCACAAAAATTCAAAAATAGCTCCAAATTGTAGTCATGTCCAAACACAATTCTAATTTTCAAATACCATTTTTTTTTTTGGAATTTTACGATTCTGATGTCCAAACGCCCACGAAGAGACATGAGCTAAAAGACGAAAAAAGATATACAGAATACGCTAACTATTCAACTATAGGTTAGACGATAAATCAATTTCTTTGCTTTATAAAATGCAAGTGGATAAACGAAGACTTTCTATGGGTCCAAATCGTGTCTGAAATATCAGTTTCATGCACATGTGAGTATTAGACATTATGAAAGAGAATCCAACTAAAAGAAATGCCACGCTTCCAAATGTATAATCCATTAGTGCCTTCTTATTCTACTTTTAATGTGTGGCAAGTGGATAACAAGTTGCAACTCATAATGTCCATGGAATTCCAAGTTTAATGCTTTTAAGAGTCGTTTGGGTTTGATGCATATTGTAATAAGGGATTTTTACGCCATATAGTAAACTATATTATTCTTCATGCTTAATTTTTAATATAATTATCTTTTATATACTTAATTATCATTTATGTACATTTTAGGGGTTTTAATGGTATTAATTAGTATCCTAATTTAACTCTACCGTATATTCCCACTCCCCCCAACTTTCTCTCTCCAAATCCCACCCCATCACCCACGTATCAAACCACACCTTACGATTTCCTCTTCAATCACTCACTATTTCCGCTTCTAAAACCAGCAAAAATCTGTAACCCCTCCACCAATGACAACCATTAAAAAACTTTGAAGCTTTGAATTCGAGTTTGGGTTTTCAAAAGACATTGTTTGTTTGGATTGGATGTTGTTGCAAAGAACTGAGAATTCTCTCTACGTCTCTCTCTATCTCTCAATCCCAAATTTTTCAGTAATATAAAGCAAAGAAAAAGGGAGCAGCAATTCCACCATTGACAGCCATTAAAAAGCTTTGAAGCTTTGAATTCGAATTTGGGTTTTCAAAAATCATTATTTGTTTGCATTGGGCAAATAATTGGAAATATGGTTTGGAGTTTATATCTCAATTTTGAGAGGTTTTGGTGAAGATTAGACTTGGTTTTGGCTGAATTTCAGATTGAAACTTGAAGAAGAAGAAGAAGAAGAAGAAGAAGGCATGACATACATTATATTGCAGAAATTGTAGAAAAATTGTATTCTGTTGTTTATTTATTTTTCTTTTATTCATTTAACTATTGTATGAAAGTTGAACAACATTGTATAAAAATTATATTTAAGTGGTATTATATTGTAGTTGTATATAACTTAGTAGAAATAATGTACGAAAATTGTAGATAAGTTGTATAATATATAATTAGTTGTATGAAATTTATTATTACTATGTATAAATCAAATACAGAATATACAAAAGACATATTGTATAAATTTTATATTTAAGTTGTATGTTATTGTAGTTGTATATAATTGGTAGAAATAATGTATGAAAGTGTAGATAAATTGTATAATATATAACGCGGTAGAAATAAAAATAATGGGTCTGGTTTAATAATTCATATGCTTTTTCGAGCCAGCCTGTGACGAACTTGTAAAGGTCCGTGCACCTCAAAGGTGCCAAAAACTAAATTCTAATCCAATATTGGTACGTTGAGTTGCATTTTGGACAACTCACATATACTTTTCCGTAATATAAAATTTGAAACAACTTTGCTTGCTATTAGAGAATAATTTGTTAGTATTTATATCCAGATTCATAATTTTTTAGTAGATGGATTAATTTGTTGCTTTTGACTCGATTCTAGGTTTTCTGTGCAATTGTGTCCTACCAGTGTGGTGGCTTTTCTTTCTTTTATGACGCGATAGGCTTTCATAGTATTAAAGAGGAGGGGTGAAAAAGAAGATTATGATTGTTTTTCTTGAAATGTGGGAATCAATCTGCATAACGGTAGTGCCACAAATAATATCGCAAAAATAAGGAAAGAGAAGAAGGAAAAAAGAAGAAGAAAAAGGGTGTAATTAAATCTCTTGATTGAAGACACAAATAATGGATTTGGGAGCCTTTTAAGGTAAATTATATATATTTTGTAAACAAAACTTGTTTATGCCAGATAATTAGCTAAACATGAACATTAAGGGTAATAAAGTCTCAAATAGTGTATAGGAATGAAAAAATTCCTTGTAATAATACCTGCCTAAAGTTCAATATTGCGAATATATCGTTTGGTTGCGCGTATAAATTATATCAGCATAGATATATATAAATTTATGTATTATTTTATGTGAGATAGAATACAAAATAAAAATACATTTATTAGTAAAGAACGCAACATTTTTGCTAAAATTAATAAAATTTAAACAAATATTAAATTTCTACATGATTTTCATTCACTTCAATATCTATGTCACACCCTTTGGATAGACATTGTATGGCTTTGGGCTTGGGCCACATCAGCCTAATACATATGTATGGTAAACGGTTAAAGGTGACACTAGAACACAACAAACTTGTAAAAATAGCACGGTATAGCCAGTTTTCGGATTGATCATTCAAAAATAGCCAGCGTTTACCAAGTCAATAAAAAATAGCCACTATTTTGTTGCAGCAGAGACCGGTCATAATATATTGGAGTTCGGTGCACCTGTGTATGAACTCCAGCATATTATGCTGGACAGGTATACTTTGTTGGCTCCAGTATAATATACTGGAGACTGGAGCACCGGTGCTCCAAACTCTAGTATATTATGCTGGCCCGGTATACTTGTTGGAACACCAGTATATTATGCTGGAGTTCTAGTGTACTTATGCTGGAACTCCATCATATTATGCTGGAGTTCCAGCATACTTATCTTGGAACTCCAGTATAATATGCTGGAGTTCAAGTATACTTATGCTGGAACTCCAGCATAATATACTGGCGTATTTTCCGGATTTTTAATAGTGTTTTCGCTCAGATTCATCTTTATATGAAAAGTGGCTAAATTTCGATTACTTTTGAAATTGGGCTATTTTTAAAGAACCAGTTGTAAATCTGGCTGTTTTTTAATTTCACCCAACAAACTTACATATATATAGAACAAAATATGTAAATGCAAAAAAAAAAAAAAACTCTTAATTATAATCTGTAACTATAGCTTCGGAGAATCTTAATAGCTGGTTGGTTATAACTTTTACCATATTGGTGAGGGTTCGTTTCTACTTCCCTTATATATATAAAATATAAAAAAAAATTAAAAACTATAGCTTCACTTATAGTAATCCAAAAAAGCTTCATTTATTTTTCTATTCATCAACTTCAAATCTTGGATCTATCTCAAAGAGGTATCACTAGGCAAGTCCCCATGCTTTCATTGAAAAATCATACTCCTAAATAGGGTAAAAATAAACTTTTTTTGTACCTATACATAAATAGTTGAATCCACTCAGCACAAGAAAAAAAAAGAAGAATTAACTCAAATAGTCATCCATCTAATCTCTTAAATCATGTATAATACATAAATAATTGTGTACAATTTATGTATAGCGGCTAGAAAAAATAATCATTAAATCTCACGGGGTATTTGTTTAACAATCCCTGGAGTGGAATTAGGTCAGAGGCAATCTCATTCCCAGCCGGTAAGATCACGTGGTTTTGCGGTAACCATTTTCCGCCATTGTGTCAAGTAATACTTCCGCATCAGCATATGTTTGAAGCATCGACCATAGATTGAGTCGTCATTTCATTCAGCCCATAGTGGAATTGTTCCATATATAACCACCAAATCCGAAATAATCAACTTTCCTTTAAATATAATCTATCCCATGCTTCTATCTCTTATATACATACACTTGAGAGTCTTGGTCGCAGGACTCAAAAACAATTGCAGATAGAGTTAGGTGGCAGATAATTCAGCCACGTGAGAGAAGCTTCGAGTAGGGCCGGGGAATAGGCAAAGCTAATTAATATGTCTGCTCGGGGCGGGGAGAGAGCATACACTGATGAAATTCTTTAAATCATGTAGGAGTGGATCTTCATCATCTTTCCCTCCAAACTGACCCTTAAGTTGGAGCAGCTGAAGCATTCTTTATTGGAAGGTTGAAGCACCTAAACGTGGTTGCACTATGGCCTAACTGTTCTTTAAGATAATCTTTCAATCTTCCTTTAATTGCATGGTTTCTCCATAGGTAAATTAGCTTCTATTGTCATAACATGAACTTACTGTTCGTTCGAACCGATACCTACCTGTTCATAAAAGTGATGCTTAGACCAGAGGAAATCAGCTTATGCAACAAGCCAACAACAACAACATGCTAGTGTGATGGGTCTTGGGAGGGTGAGGTGTATGCGTGTGGCGTGTGCACTTGAAAGGTTGTTGGGAGAAAAAACTAGAGGAGATCGCAATATATAATATTAGTTAAATTTTAGAGAAAAGCCACGCATTAATCCTTCAAGTCACTCGATTCTTCACCTCTAATCCAAGTTTAGTCAACTAATAGCAAAGTATAGGTTATCTAACTCTTTTCCTTTTAAAAAAGAAAATAAAAACACCAAATAATCAATCACCTGACAATCCTAAAATTAACCCAAAAATCCCCAAGGCTAGTGTCGTACTCGGTGGATAATAAATTCGAACCTCTACTTTTCTAGGATTCAAAATTACATCTTCACGCTTAACCCACACATCACACGAATGCACTTTTACCACACCACCATTGCCCTGGGGCTCGCAATCCTAAAAGCCTACCTTTCCTCCTCGCAACTCATAAGTTAGTGTAGTAAAACAATTATATTCCACAATACCTACTCTTTACGCTCACTCTGCAAATAACAACGAATGACTACAGAATTTAAGTCGTGAGATACATGCATGATCGACCATATTTTAACATTAAAAATTTCTGCAAAATATTTAAAGAGATACATATTTCATTCATAAACACGATCATCAAAATCCAGATTCAGACAAATAAAACATGGAAACCAACTCTACGGGAATTAAATAGACTAAAATAGAAATTAAAATGGACCTTAAATCGGAGGCTCTTTTTCTCAGTGATTTTTTTGACCTAGTCTTGCTTGAAATTTGCTCTATCAGAATTGGCCTTCCGTAGTTGGGGATTTTACTTCGTGTTTTTAAGCTCACTTATTGAGTTGGTGTACTCACGTTACCCCATGCATCCTGTGTGCAGATCCAGGTATCTCGGGCCACGGTAGCGGTTGCAGATCATATCCGTTGTGGACTTTTCTTGGAGATAGCGAGGTAGCTGCCTGGCGATCGCAGTTCCGTCTTCTCCTTCCTTATTTTCCTCTTCGTGTATTCGTTGGATATTCTAAGACTATGTTAGTCTTGTTTATTTCGAACTCAGTTGTAGTATTTTGCTCATGACTTAGTGACACCCGAAGTAGAGCATGTATTTTCCGCTTTGCTTTGATTTTACTTTATATCTTTTATCGGATTTCTATAAAAACATGGTTTTACTTAAGTTTTAAATGAAATATGAAGTATTTGGAAATAGGTTGGCTAGCCTAGTTTCACGATAGGCGCCATCACCATTGGGTTGGTTTTTGGGTCGTGACATGTGTGCGAGTCAAAGACCGGACCACAAAGGTCTATAGGCAGCCTTACCTGCATTTTTGCTGTTTTTAAGGACTTGAAGCGGAAGTAAAGGTTGTATTGGGGTGCACTCTAATTTGTAGGAATAAAAGTTGAAGAGAGAAAAAGGAAATAAATATGCATATATCATATATCATATATCTATCTATCTATATTAAAAGTGGGAAGCTCTTAAGTCAAAAGTTAAATTACCTTTTTACCCTTTTAAAAATCTAAGTACCCTATATATACCCCAAAAAAGTTAAAATTACATAAGTAACCTTCTAAAACTTAAAAATACCCTACACCTGTAAATTGTAATAGAAAAAAAATGTTAGATACTTCTTCACGAATAGACACAACCATTCTATAATTTTTATAAGCGCTCTTTTCCGCACTATTTTCTTACCTAACAGCTAGCACTTCATGAGAAGCAACTAACCGAAGGCTTTTCGAAAAATTAAAAACATAGATCGACGCGTCGTAGTATAAACCAAATTAATTGTACGGAAAGGACACTACTGGCACACGTGTTCAGATGTAATTAGAGCATCCCAACAAGTAAATATAGGAGTATTATCAAGTTCACCAATCAACATATAGAACCCTATAGATCGATCCATCGGAACCAGTTAACCTGTAAATTCGACATGCATGCCAATGCCACACATTTGATCGGTAGAGTTTTACCAACGGCTATTATAGTTAAGATTTTTATTTTTGGTACGTGTGCATGTATGTTTAAATGACTTAAACATCTAATTGGGTCTAATATTGGCTGATTATAGTATGTTTTAATTAATAATAGAGCTTTCTTATTCCGTTAAACTATGTTTACCCAATTATTTGTAAATAAAAGAGACTATTTAATTGTGATATAATTTTCAAATAGACAAAAATTATAATTAGATAGAATATTTATTTTTTAGTATGAATACATACATGAGTGATGGATTTGTCGTGATATGACATTGTTTCTATTAAAGAAACTTTGTTCCTTTAGTCCACATCCTGTAATGAGGAGGTTTTACACGGTAATGGAGTTACATGCTGTTTAGCTTAAGTTAATACGAGTTTGGAATTTTTTTGGGACGACCTTTTATTTAAAAGTTATTATTCTTTTCATACAAATTTAGCTTTAATGTTGAATTATATTAATTACCACAGTATAATTTTTCACATAGACAACTTTAAGTTGCATTTTCAGAATTAGAAGGAACTCGTCGGTAAGAAAGTATTAAGTGAGATACGCTTCATTACAAGTTTGTACCTTCTAAAAATAAAATAAGAAAAAAGAATCATACATATCTAACTAAACGAATCTTTATTTTAGTAGGTTCAGACGATATACAATCATCTTGACCTCAATAAATAAGTCATCCTACAACAATCCACTTCAATATTTTGTGGAAACAAGTACGTTACTTTTTAATGAATAACTATTTACTCAAAGTTTTATTTAAAAAATAATTTTATATATTATTTTACTAAAAAGTATACTACATGACTTGGAATACACGATGCAACGCACGTATAGAAAAACTAGTTATATTAAAAGTGGAAACACTTTTTAGTTAAAAGTTAATTTACAATTTTAGCCATCAAAAATTGATTGGCAATTTTACCCTTTGAACCGAAAAGATACCTTAGTATTAAATCAAATAAATAAAACCAGCCGCATTACACGGGTAAATGGGGGGTTGTTTCATATACCAGTAATTATTGTAGGCTATAAATGTACAAATTTTCTTAAAGAATTATTTATAATATATCTTTTCATATCCAAACGTTTATGTGCTTGGTCCTTTGAGTTTCTTCTGTTACGTCTACACCTTATATAAGTAGAGACCATAGTGCCAAAATCACTTGGTTCTTTTTCTCTTTCTTTGTCAGAAACTCCTTTTTCTTCATAAAATCTACTCTGTTTTGTTTGTTGCATTTTGCTCAGTTCTAACAACAAGGCCCAGGTGAATTTATTTTTTCCGGTAAGAGAAGCTTGTTTTCTGCTAATTGCTACCATTTGATGCTTATATTCATGGGATAACCCTATATATATATATATATAACCCAATGCACATAATTTATGATGCGCTGTTTTATTGTTTTCTAATTGATAATTTGTTTCAACTTTATTGTTAATCAGGTAAATTTTCACCATACTTACTGTGGCCAAAGGAGGTCTCTATGTATATGTCTAAAGAAGACCAATGACATGTATATGTGAACTATGATTAATACATTTGCGGATCCTAAGGCTAATGTACTACTTGATTATCATATGTTGTTTGGATTTTTTTCTTTTTTTTTTTTGTTTCTTTTTTCATCTATTAGATATATAACAACAACAAACCCAAATCTCACAAGTGGAGTCTGAGGAAGGTAAGATGTACGCATCATTACCCCTTGTTTTATGTAGTAAAGAGGATATCTTTTGATTGACCCTCCGCAACCCTCCTCTTTTATCTGGGCTTGGGACCGGTAATGTAAACGAGCTCACAACAGGCGGAGTTTCTTCTTTTAGATATAATTTACATTAAATTAAAAGTATTGGTTCTATTGTTAGAGCTGTAATATTTTTTTTTTCTTTTCTCCGTTGAGCGATAAACATTCAAGAAATCCAGCATCATTTAGCGTTGTGATAATTGATAATGAAGTGTCAAAGATGATAAAAATATTTCAATGGTTCTTTTAACTATTGTTAAATAATATTATCAAAAAAAGAATGAGAATGAACTCATCATTCACCATTTTAATGCTTTGAGCTTGCATTTTTTCCTTTAAATTAATGTAACTCACCCTATTAAAAGTAGGAACTCAGAACATAAAGATTAACTTACCTAAATGTCCTTCTTATTTACCTAACTAAAATAAAATAAAATAGATCTATTAAATAAATTAAAGGATTATTTGGATTATTTGCCAAAGGATACAATGCTTCAATTTCAAAGTTACAGGTTCATTTGAATTATTTGCCAAAGGATGCTTGAATATCCCCCATCACCCACGGTCATCATTTGCTTTAGATATAATGAGGTTGCTTTCATTTCTTCCATTTATGAATTTTACATTGCCAAATAACAATCCTCATGTGAAAGATCGAGGCCAAAAACGTGAAGATCGGCACATCATAATTCGTGTGACTATATAGAGCTACTTTTTTCGACTATAAAAAATTGTATAGCTTTTTAGAGCCTATCCAATCTAGGCAATATATTTTATGTTTATTTTTAGCATATATATTGTAGATACAACGCGAAAATAAAAAATATAAAAAATAAAGATGATCCAAGGAATTTTCTTACAAGAAATACAAGAAAATAGACTTTGTAAATAATATTGCAACACTTCCTTGTCGTAGCATCGAAAATTTTGATTACAAGGAAAGGTAAATTACTCATACTTAATTATTTTTCTACTTTTTCCTGTATCAGTAAATGAGTTATTAGTTTATTTATCTATGTTTATGTAAGGATGAAGATTCTGTGAAGATGATTTATTGTGAACAATATTAATTGAACGGAGTTGGATCCAAGTAAGAGATGTAGTTGCTAAGAGATGTAGTTGATAGCGTTAACCAACTGTTTTGTAGAAAATTATACGCTTCAGTTTGAGAAACAAAAACATGTGATTGAGGCTATATGATTTCAAACAATATAAATATTAGGCGTGAAGCTTCCCAGGATGTAAATAAAAATACCTTTTGACTCTTGATATAAATAATAATTACCGTTTATTTGGTCACCGAATTTCATAATTGGGCATTGGCACTTTAGAGGAATACAACACTTCATTAATGCACTTACTCCAAAAGTCTTGCAAGATCAGAGAACATTGTCCAACAGACTACTTTTTTTAGAGGAGAACCCGATTAACCGGCTATACAAACAAAATCCAAAGTCATCAAGGAAGAAATGCACTACAGAAACTATTAATAATGTATTCAAGTCATAAAGCAGGAAGATTTTATGTGCTAATTAGTGTTGAATAAGGATGAAGATTTCACATTTCTTGACAAAACAGATACAAAAAATTGAGGAGATCGAGTTACAAGACTGTTTAGTTGCAAAGAAGACACACAAAGTTAAAAAAATTTGGTGCAATCAAAATTGAAAATGAAGAGATAGATACGGAGATAACAATCAAGAGGAACAAAAACATTAAAGAAGACAAAGACGACCCAATATGATTATCACTAGGAACGATGAAAAGGAACACACAATTAGAATATCATATTAAGGAAATATTAGGTAATATACACTTCATTTTATGATGTCATAAAACTAAAACAAGTTAAAATATTTATTAAAGTTTAGTACATAAAGCATCCAAATTTATTTTATAAATTGGTGTTGACTAAGGATGAAGATTTTATGTTTCTAATCAAAACTAATATACAAATTTCAGAAGATCGAGGCGCAAGTTTTTTTTTTTTTTTTTTGATTTCCTCCCCTTTGATTCCCCTTTGATCTTTTTTGTTGGAGCTGTTGCTCCTTTAGTAACTCGAACCCACGACCCTAGGTTGTAGGTGGGGTGGTGTTGACCATCTGAGCAACCCCTCTTGTGAAGATGCAAAATATTTAATTGCAAAGAAGCTACATGAAGTTGAAAAAGTTGGTGCAATAGAAACTGATGAAGAGATAAACACGTAGGTAACAATGCAGAAGATCAAAGATTTTGAAGAAGATAACATCGACCTAATATAATTAAAATTGGGACGGTGGAAAGGAATATGAAACAAGAATATCATAATTAAGGAAGTATCAAATGAGATACACTTAATTACATGATTGTCATAAATTAAAACAATTAAAAGAAAGTCAAATATATTTGATAAAACTTTGATTGTTTATTTTTGTAGATTCATACGATGTACAATTATTTTAACTTCGACAAACAAGTAACGATCCATATTGATCACTCATATAAGCTTATACTTTATTCTTTCGTGTATAGTTTTTACTTAACTCTTTATTCTAGTAGTGTTGATATTATTTTACAAAATAGTGTATTACATGATTTGGCATATACGTGCAACGCACATGCCGAGAAACTAGTATATATATATATATATATATATATATATATATATATATATATATATATATATATAACAACCCACTAATAATCCCACTAGTGGGGTCTGAGAGGGTAGAGTGTATGCAGACCTTACCCCTACCCATGAGGGTAGAGAGGCTGTTTCTGGAAGACCCTCGGCTAAAAAATGAAAGATCTGTAACAACAACAGAAAACATACAAATAAGATTAGCATCGTAAGTGACAACAAATAAGTGAGAAGGACAATAACTATGGCAATAATAAAAATTGGAAAAAATATAAAAAAGTAAAAAATTAATAATAATAATAATAATAACAATAAACAAAAAATAGAGAGTGTGATGGAACAATAACCGCTAGCAGTCCTATATAAAACACTATCAGACTAGCCAGAACAACGAAGAAAAACGCTCAACCACCCCCTAACCTACAACCCTAATGCTCGACCTCCACACCTCCCTATCCAGGGCCATGTCCTCGAAAATCTGAAGTTGCGCCATGCCTTGCCTTATCACCTCGCCCCAATATTTCTTAGGTCGCCCTCTACCTCTCCTTGTACCTATCAAAGCCAATTGTTCACACCTCATAACCGGGGCATCTGGGCTCCTCCTCCGCACATGCCCGAACCATCTAAGTCTCGCTTCCCACATCTTGTCCTCCATGGGAGCCACGCCCACCTTCTCCCGAATATCTTCATTTCTAATCTTATCCAGCCTAGTGCTCCCGCACATCCATTATATATATGTGCATAAATGCAGGGTAAGGCTGCGTACAATAAACCCTTGTGGTCCGGCCCTTCCTCGGACCCCGTACATAACGGGAGCTTAGTGTGCCGGGCTGTTGCTTTTTATGAATTATATATAAAAAAAAACTATAAGAAATCAGATATTTGGAAAATTATCTTCATCTTCTAATACGACTAGAGGTCTATTAATCAACTCTATAAGAAAACATTTTGTATAAATCAAGTATTCACTTAGAAATAATGGAACAAATTGCGAAAGTGCTATATCATTAATGAGCCTAAAAGTCCTAAGGTTATGGAAAATATTCTTTTAATTGTCTTTTACCTCAAAATGAACTAATATACAAGTAGTAAAATATTAAAGACTAATCTAACATATTGGAGTCTGGAAATAAAAATCTCAATCTAGAAGAAAAAAAAATAGATTTATTTGATTGATAAATATAACTGGACGGCTTAAATTTTTTTTATGTCTATAGCTGTCGAACTCCACAAAAATGTAAAAATACTCTGGGTTTTTCGAAAATAAAATAGACAAAAAGGAGTCTAAAGTGCTTATATTTGGAGACAATTGTATTTTGGATTTAATCGTTTTCAATAACAAAAAGGAAAACCTGTATCGGCCTAAATGAAAATTACACATATAGAAGTCGTTACATTTCCATCATCTTATGAAATACAAGCCAAAGCTTCCTCAATTAGTATCAAGTATTCTCGCTTACACTATTGTCTACACCAGTATGAAAAGCAAACCTTGTACACATATAATAAGAAAAAAGTGATCCGATCAAAGGAACTGTATAAAATGGAGAAGAATTTCAGGCATTTACTTAATGAAACCAAAATCAAACTAAAACGAGATTTCACATGGTGCATGGAATGTTCTTCCACGGCAAATAGCTTCCAGGTTTTCACCAGCATATGAACAAAGCGGAGAAACTTCCACACCTGAAAAATTAGAAGTGCAATCTTCAGAAGACTGTGAGACACTTTTGCTACATTACATTCTTGCAAAGTTAAAAAGGAGTTACTTGTCACCATTTACCAGTCCTGGCCTCAGGACTATCCAGACCTTACCAGGACAACAACTGTCTATGGTTAAACGTTCTTTGACTTTGTATTTCCATGAGAAGTCCAAATATACGTAAAACTAAACCCCTTCTTATTTGAGGATCTGGATCTCTTAATCTTAAAGAACTAATGAAAGGCATCGGGATACTGGAGTTTTCATTCATCATAATATTTTAACCTTTAAGATAAAGTTATATTTATCTATTCAACATTCTTTTCCACCATGCATTATGAGCGTCGCAAAAATCTTTTCTCCCCAAAACATCAAATTACCTGTGGCATATAAGGGCACAGAATGTGTCAAGAAACCTCCAGCTGCAACCACCCAACGAGTGTGGAGACGAAGAACAAGCAATCTAGCACTGTCAGGAGTGTCAAAGTTTGCTCCGTTTGCATTTTTAACTGGAGCAAATTCTTCTTCACGAACAACCTATGCAGATAAAACATTTCAAATCCCAGTATTAGGCAGGTCTGCATTTAGCTGCTATTGGAAACTGGAAAGTCTTGTGACAAGTATAGAACTACAATTACCTCAAATAGCGCTGTTGAAGGTGTGTAAGGAAAAGCATCAAATATGAATTGTTCCAGTTTGTATCCCATTGTATGACCATGAATTGATGGGATTTTCTTCTCAGCAAGATGATAACTGCAATAATATCACAACACTTTTTTAGACTCATATTCCGTAGCCAAGTCCATCTGTGGTTGCAGAACTTAGCTGCTCCCAAGAGTCCAAATAAAGGAGGAGGTTGTGGTAGGTTTAGTAAGAGTTAAGATAGTCAAAATATGTAAATAGCTTGTAAGGTATGGTTGCTCATGCAAAGGGTCTCTATCTGCAGGCGCAAAAAGTAATAGTCGTATGTCATCCCCCCGCCTGGCTTACTTTCTTTACACTACTACTACAGCAATGTAAATAATTTATTGATATCGAAAATAACCATTAAAGTCATAATTTTGTATTTTTAACACAACCAACAGAACCAATATGAAGGAAGAAAAGCATTACTCACATGCTGTCTTTCTCAAGGCCATTTGCCACTTGATTCAGGAAATCTAAAGAAAACATATGTAAGCAGACCTGAAAAATAAAATGCACAAGTAAATCGAAAAGGCATCCATGAGAGAAGAAACATGCAAACAAGACAACTTTGCTATCTTCACAGGGTCCATTAGATCCACCTTTTCTTTTCTTTTTTCTCTTTACTTTTGGTAACTAATCTTCATATATTTTTCAGAGATCAGAAGGATTGTGGGGTATATATTTTTTATCCCACAAAACAAAGGGAATATCTTGACAAATGAGAAAATGTTAGTTGTTATATACAGCATTGGTTGGAAATATTGAAGCTTTTCGTTATTTCTTGAAATGCTGGTCTAAAAGCTTAGTTCCAGCAGAAATTGTTCATGCATAGAAATCTGAATTTCTCCAACTAAGAGAACTCATTCATTCACTGGAGTGAAAAGAAGGTGTATTATGAAATGTTTCCTTACAATTAAAGATAGAGGTACATTTTTCTCATCAACTGCTCTTTAGCATGGTAATGAAATTATCAGAATGGTAGCAATATGCCAATAAAGTTTGATATAGAAGATTTAGCGACAACTCTCTAACTCATAGAAACTCCACTTTTTTTCCACTGAAATCTACAAGGTTTATAATATAGTTGTCTGTTAAAAACAACAACCTTAATTATTTGCAAAAAGCAAGAAGATACACAAAATTCAAGTTTCATCCTGTTAAAAATATTATAATGACATAAATTAACAGAGTGCTTTTGAAAATACATGAGGCAAAATGTTAGTAGAATTCCACTGAAATATTTGTAAAGGGAAGAATCAGAGAGACACATCTAAGGAAAGAATGGCGAAGGCAGAAATAGAAAGAAGACTTGTGGAATTTACATTGCTCCAACAAAAGCGAAGACGTCCTGTTTCCTGGTTTACTGCACTACACAGTGAAGGATCCAACTCACTATACTCAACCACAGCGAGTGGTCCACCTTTACCTCGACGGACAAACACACCAACCTTCTCTTGTGGATAGGCCTACAATCAGAGTGGATAAATATCAATATAGGTATACACAATAACTTCTTTTAGAATAGTGTCCTACTCAAGAATTATATGATGAGGGTTCTAAATTGCGATACACTAAGAGGGGTAAGCATAGCAGAAATGTAAAATCCAAACAACTTTCAAGCAACAATATCATGAAACCTCTGATTGGCATCCTGAGCAGATACGGGGTTGGAAATCAGATTCTACCCTCTCAAATTCTATAGCTACTACCTACTCTCTCAAATTCTATATTGAATGTAAAAAGAGTTGAATGTTTTTGGAAAAAACAAAAAACGAAACTATTCACCTTCCGTACAACTTTTGCGGCAGCAGAGACACCTTTATCAATGAAATAACCCAAAAAGGTAGGATCTGCCACTCGAACCTGCTTCCACAAAACAATTATTCAGTATTTTGAACATAATGAAGGGAAAATGATATTATAGATGGAAGGATAAGAAAAGCACAAATTACCAAAGCATTGTCAACTCCATAGCAATCCACATACTTAATGCCTCTTGAGTTCATGTCTTCCAGTAATCTTGAATACTTCAATGCTGGACAATTACAAACTTTAATTGGATTACTTCAATACAGTATGAAAACTACAAGCAAATAACAGCTGTCCAATTGTACAAGTTCACAAGTAGTACTCTACCGCACTGAGAGATTGCATCACCCTTAAACTGAGATATAGCCCAAAGAGAGTAAGATCTAGCTCCTTATAAAATAAAATAAAATTAAGAGTTAGGTATAGCTGTACCTGTATAAACTCCACCATTTCCATCTGGAGACTTTGCTACCTGCTTCAATAGAAAAGCTTTAATAACTATCAACACTTTAGAATATAGCCACAAGTGGAGCAACAATATATATGTTTTTGATTAAACTAAGGTAATAAAACAAAAGAAAATACATATGGAAATACAGAAATATTACGAGTAGAAACTGGTATAACTCTTACTATCAGCAACTGCAGGAAAAATACAAAATTAAGAGATTGCTTAGTCAATAGTTCATTGCACTCTTTGCCTCTTTGCTCCCTCAAATTACCTCTCAGAGGGGGCTAGAGAGAGAGAGAGAGAGACAAAGAACCATCCACAGCCGAAATGACAGATTATTAGTTCTGTTACAGAGATTCAAGGAAAATTATGTGTTTTTGAATTCATTACTGGCAGACCTTCTAATTTCCCCAACCAACGGAATCAACCTCACAAGCTCTATTTGATTTCACAGACTTCTTTACCAGTAATTTCAAACTATCCAGATCCCTTTGTACAATTCTGACATAAATCAGCAAGCGCAACAAAATTTCCGCAGTAAATCCAGTCCTAAGGATGTCAAGTCATAATGCTGCTGTAATTCATTGGTTACTAGTACAGAAGTTTATTGACTGGCAATCAAAAAAATGAATGACAGCAATGATATGTAACCATCTTTTAATAAGTAAAGATTGACAAATTTAATATAATGGTCAATGTATGGAGGACAACAGAATAATGTATAGGTATGACAGATATTGTTGTTGTTGTTGACTACTCAAGACAGATAGCAACCTTAGTCCATTTTAAAAAGTAAGCAGAACATCTCTGTAGTCCGGAAAAAATTAAGTAATGAAAACATCTCTAGTTGGACATGGAACTCTAGGATTGCGAGGTTAAACAAGCAGGGTATATTTCACGTCTGCAAAGTTAATTCTGGAACAATTATAGTTTTCATCAGTAGCAGGCAAAAGTTTGCATATGCTTGTAAAACGCTTTCACTAAACATTGCAGCTTGAAGATATGTATGCTTTCACTAAACAATGCAGCTTGAAGATATGCTTGAGATTTGATGCCTGACTTTGTGAAATCATGTGATAGAACCTTTTTTTGTTTGAAGAAAGAAGTGACCTACCCTGTACGGGGTCTCCATAATAAATCTTCCATCCTTTGAAACACAAGGTATGGTCCCTTGTTGGAAGAAGGTGACCTGAATTAGAAAAGGATTTCTTTAATGCTAACAAGATTAAAAACCATAATACTCTCAGATTAATCAAGATAAAATGAGAGGGAAAAAAAAGAAATGAAATCTTACTTGTTCTGCTTCAAGGCCAAAATACTTATGACTTTCAAAGTATTTACGTGTAGCTTCATCAGTGAACGGACTGGTCATGATGTACCACTGTATTGGAACAATGCCAGCACCTGAACACTAAGGATAACTTAGAGTGTGTACTCATGAGCTAACATCCAAGGGCATCAAAGGAGAAGCTCACCCTCATTTGCAGTTACAGCTGCTAATCTTTGAATACACAAAATTCTCTCAGCTTGAAGTTGGAAAAGTGACTTCCCTGATGGAAGTCCAATATCTGGTAGAAAAAGATAACACGAATAAGTAGAAGCTTTTTTTTCCCCATTCTATTTCCAGCCATCCTTCCCTTTTACAGAAAAAAGGAGGAAGCTAGATGTCAATAAAACCAAAAAGAAAGTAATGAAGTTTTACGTGAAAAAGCGTTATATTATAAAAATAGATGAACAACATCTTTGGCACTTTCTAAATCAACCTATTTTTATATTTTCTGCATAACTACCACAGAATTAACCAAGTGCCAACAACTGTGGGAACATGTTAACAGGAAATCATTATGAATAAGGTACTATAGCAAATGTTGTACATCTTGTAAGCTACATCATTGAGTGTGATTGAAGGAAACCACCACAAAAGATCTATCAAAAACTTAGCAAATTTGGCAACTCAGAAAGATACTAAATGAATATAAAAGTTACTCACTGAAACATCCTTTGGGATCTGAACTACCAAGTCGAGTTCCCTGCATCAAAAAGTCATATTCTCAAGGTTTAGACTAGAGAATTCAGAATAGTCAGAAGACTCGGAATACCTAATCACCTATATTAGAACTTTGGAATAACAGAGTAAGCATCACAAGCCAAAAGTTTTAGGACAAATCATCCTACGTCATGCCATACCCATCAAAGATATAACAGGCTCCAATTGATATTATCTTCACTATAATTTCTTTCAGAAACAAAAGGAGAAGTTCTTAATGCACACGAAAAGGTGTTCGAGTTAAACCAGTAACGGTGATCTATAACTTCTCCTCAATCCTAATGCACAACATTTTAGATAAAGCAAAAAAAAATAAACTAGGAAAAGAAAGCTCCAGCTATAAAATGAAAAAGGCATCTTGATTACAAGGACATCATTATTGCTTGCCCTCAGAGAAGAAAAGGAAAAAGACGAAGGCTGAGTGTTTGAATAAACCAGATATTACTGAAAAAACTAAGAATAACTAATTATTGACAGGAACATTGTCAAGAAATTTCTTTAAAACATTCAAATATTAATCTTATATTTTAAGTTATATTTTTGAATAATTATCTTTAAATTTAAGCTAATAAATTTATTATTATTTATGATATTTTTATGGATATAACTTTTTTTTTAATTTGAATGGATATAACTACTTTTGTAAGTACAAGCACCAAGCGAGAAGACACCAATCAGGACATCAAAGAGCAAGCAAATAAGAGGCAATTCTTATGTAGATGTACTACAAAAATAAGATAAAATATTTGGATCACTAAATATTTCTTATCACTAAATGGTAAGTTGAGTGAGATGGTTAAACCACCAGTAGATACATGCACTAAGTTTTCAGTATATATCAAAATGAGTAGCTAGTAAATAAATCAGAGCAAAGTTTACAATCTCTATCAAATGAGACAGATGGTAATAAATCACATTGTAGGGTCCGTGGTGTCCCCGTTCTTATAAGAACCTCAACCACATTAATACACTTTTTCTTAATTAAAGAATATGCTAATACACTTATTCTTACTTTATACATGAAATGATTATCAGGGATCCAGATCTCACTAGAGAAAACATCTTCTAAAGCAACTTGCCGCATAACCATTATTATAGCCTACTTCCGTAACCTCTGTTAAGTCAAGAATTCCATAATTGTTGCATAGATCCTCATGAGACTACATGATAACAAATGCATACCAAAGTAGTTAACCAATCTAAGTCAGCCACCAAATTTATGACACCTTTACATTTCCAAACTGGACCGAGTAAAAATCATCAAACGGACTACTATGCTTAAAAGGCAAGAATGTCCTAAAGTCTTAAGTAACATTTACCTGTCCACCAGACAAAAGCAGCACGGCAAATTTGCCTTCTGCCATGGCCTTCATGCCCATCTTCCACCACTTCTCTCGCTCTTCCATTGTCCTCTCCTCCACAGTCGACACGCAACTCTCTGGCACTGGCTCTATTGCCGCTGCCGGGAGTCCTGAAACCCAACATTGAACAGATTGTTTATACTTATTAAGTTTTAAGGTAAACAATATTTTCTTTTCTTTTTTTCTTCATTAGAAAAAAGAAGTGTTGTTGGCACCGACCTTGTGAATGAAATGAACACCGAATGATCCGATCAATCCTAGGGAGATCTATATTCTGCAATAAATTACTTCCATGTTAAAAATCACTACTTTATCAGTATTACCCAAATTTTTAGAAAAAGAAACGTAATTCACAATATGAACTGACAGATAATCCAACAAATGTAAAAACCATAACATTCAACCAAAACATTTCATGACCAAACTAATCAAACCAAAATTCTACTGAATAATCAAAGAAAAACATAAGCAGTAGTAATCAGGTGACACACATTGTAACAAAAACAAAGAAAACCTAATTCAAAGAGACAAATTATCCTTGAAATAATGAACTAAATAGATTAGGAAAAGGAGAAAGGGATCTAAACGACCTCAATATCCTTGACGAGGAGATCTTTTTCATCAGGCGAAAGCTCATCCCAGAGAGAAAAAACGTCTTCTTGGCCATAATCTTTGAGCCTTTCAAGTAAGGCTTGTGGTGGAGCAGAAGCAGATACTGATACTGGGTTGCCACCACTCTCCATTGCTGCTTCCGTCATTCTTCTTCTCTCTCTCTCTCTAGATCTCTGGGTTTCTCTCTCTAGATCTATATATATATATATATAATATACAGAGCAAGGAGTGTATTAGGAGTGGGAGAATTTAGAGAGTGGTTTTATTTGGGTTATTGTTCCCCCTCTTTTGTGTGAGCTGTATTTGTGCTGACGGTTGGTGGTTATTTCATTCAACAGTGACGAGTGACGACGAAGGAAGACAAGAATCGAGTATGTGTGGTGCATGTCTAATGACCAATTTACCCTCTAAAATCTAAATACTCAAATTTCCCTT
Source organism: Nicotiana sylvestris (assembly GCF_000393655.2). Lineage (NCBI taxonomy): Eukaryota > Viridiplantae > Streptophyta > Magnoliopsida > Solanales > Solanaceae > Nicotiana > Nicotiana sylvestris. The sequence continues at coordinate 65,857,198 of NC_091058.1, forward strand.
TCTTTTTCTCGAAATCGACCATTCAATTATCTAAGCAATCTCTTTAAGAAGATATTCTTAAATTAAATAATTAAAGGAGCGTAGCATTATAAAAATGCAACTTGGTCAAAATAATTATTAGAAACAAATCAAAATAAGACAACCATAATATTGCAAACCACATAAGAATTTGGTATTAATAAGTCAAATTTTAAGAGATGTCTATAGAATTATTTCTTATTTTAAACAATAAAGCATTATTTTTGTTTCAAGCACCTATAGCGCCGTCAAACTTTCAACTATTTTTTATGGTTTTATAATTTCATTTCGTTAAACTGTTTCTCTCTAAACTTTCCAAACATTTTTCTCTAATATACTAAATAGAAATTATTTCTTACTTTAATTTTTAAAAAATTCTGTTTGATCTTTCCATTTCCAAAATTTTAAGAGTACTTTGTTATACATTTTATCTATAAAAGATTATGTAAAAAATAGAGCTCCATCTCCTACCGACGCTCAATGAGACTCTTCTCTCATAGGCTTTATACATTTGAGCTTTCAAAGAAAAGTAAAGAAGAAATTAAATTTAAAGTATATCTCATCTAAATGAAGACCGCCAATTTAAAAACATATAATATGAACAAGATCCAATGTAATCATTTAGTACATGATAGGTTGGCCATTATTGGGAGGAATTAAAAAAGTTGCGACAACTTTCCATAATAATTTTTGGTAATTATTTCAACAATAAATAACAATAATAAAAGCCAAAAAGAGAAAAGAAATAGTACTAATTATTGGTCACCAGCATTGGATCTATGTCGTGAATTTTTTGATCCATAGTCACGTGACACCGTGGGTACCCAATAAAGTATGTGCACGTGTTCATTGCTATTATCTGAGGCTGGAATATTTTCATCTACTTTTCAGCTCATTAAGTTAATTATGATTAGCATTTGACTTTTCATCTAAAAAAGCTTAGTGGAAATTACCTTTTTCTTTAAATAGCCGACAGTGCCAAAATAAATGGAATACGTAGATTTTTTTACGAGAAAATAACATAGCTCTTTATTTGGATTTTTCGCATAAAATAATGTGATTGTATTTTATTAACGGGATCTTTACACAAATAGCACTCCATATTTATTATTTACTTTTTCTAGCCATATACATAATTTATATATTGATTATATATAATTATACATATATAATACATAAATTATGCACATATTATACCTTCACCGGCTATTTTTAGCTTAAGCGGTTGAATGAGCTGCCATTTGCGTTAATTCTTCTTTATTATTTTATATTTTGGTTCTTAAATTCTATTTTTATCTGGGAAAGTAATTTACTTTTGGCGATATATAAGAAATGGCCCCAAAAGCAAAAACATCTATTACTTTTTTATAATTTTAAAATTCATCTCCTGAAAAATTAAACATGGTAACAGTGTTTCAAATATTTTGCACGGTCATTGAATGTTACCTTTTTATCTTAATTTTACAGATTAATTTGGAAAAAATTACGGTCTAGACTAATAAAAGCCTAAGGATAAGAATGCCCATTTCTTTGCTCGACCACAATGGTAACTACCAAGTATTATTAGTTTAAGTTGCTTTAGAAGTCCTCTTATTTAGGAGACTTGTCAAATATAATTAGTTGTTGACGAGAAAATTTATGCAACTAATAAAAACATTGATATTCCACCCTCTCTTAGAATTCAAGCCAAGTATAAAGTAACACGAGCGGAATATATAATTCCAAAACATATTCTATTTTTTAGTAGGTAATGTTATTCCACTTATCTCGAAATTATTGTTCAATTTCTTTTTAAAATTGTTGTTCAAATTATTCCTCGTTGGTTGAAGATCTTCAACTTTAGCCCATGATTGATTATTTTTTTTTAATCTCAATATCTTTTTCTTTTTTTGAACTTGTGGTGCATTATTTTATGTAGTTTTAAAATCTTGACATACTCATTTATCTATTTACTCTGATAAATGGTCACATTGTTTTCTGAAATTTTTTTGTGCCAACATTAATGTGAGACAAAGATGATGGTTAATTGAAGAAGAAATATTCATAACCACTCTGATTAATAAGTAGAAACTAGTTAGCTAGTAATCTGCCCAATGACACATGAATGATTAGTAGAAAAAGTACCCTTTTTCATTCTTCCTCCGATAAGCAAAGTTCAATAATTGGTGAACTTTCAAGCGGATTAGTTCTTAAAGAAGGATTTGACTCTGTCGGCCACTGTATTTCGGACGGAATGTTAGTTATAGCTTCGGTAAGAATTAAAGCCTATTTGGCCAAGCTTCTGGGAGGCCAAAAGTATTTTTTTTCCCTCAAAAAAATAATTTTTTTAAAATTTAAATTGTTTGGCCAATGCAGAGAAGTACTGTTGGCCAGCATCAGAAGTAGCTTTTTGTAACGACCCGGCCGGTCGTTTTGAGAAATTAAGCTCTGTTCGGCGGCGTAAGGTCTGGAACAGCTTCATAATATGAGTATCGATTTGCGTGCATGGTTGAATTCAGTTAACGGATGATTCAGAGTCAAATTAGAAGAAGGAATCTAGTTTTGAAAGTTTAAACAGTGAGAATTTGACCGGAATTGGACTTTTGAGTAAACGACCCCGGAATGGGTTTTGGGTGATCTCAACAGCTTCGTATGGTGATTTTGGACTTAGGCGTGCATTCGGATTCGGATTTGGAGGTCCAGGCGTTTTCGACGAAAGTTGGAAAAGTTGAAGTTTGGAAAGTGGAGAAGTTTGACCCATAGTTGACTTTTGTGATATCGGGTTCGAAATATGATTCCCAGAGTTAGAGCAGCTCTGTTATGTCATTTTGGACTTGTCTGCAGAATTTGGCGTCATTCCGGGTTGATTTGATAAGTTTCAGCACAAGTTTTCGAAGTTGGAAGATTTGGAAGTTCATAGTTCGATCCATGGTGTGATTCATCATTTCGGTGTTGTTTGTTATGATTTGAGACCTCGAGCGAGTCCGTGTTAGGTTATATGACTTGTTTGTGTGTTTAGACGGGGTCCCGGGGGACTCGGGTGTGTTTCAGATTATTTTGGGCTACTTTGGATGCTGATTATCTGATATCTGGTGTTGTTTTTCGCATTCGCGAGGAGCTCTCGCATTCGCGAAGAAGAATTTGGCTTCCGGAAGTTTGTTCTCCGCGGTCACGAAGAAGGAAATCTCGGTTGTATAGGTCTGACTTCGGAGGCTCATATCTCACAATATAAGAAATTTGGAGATGATCCAAAAATAAAAGTTGTAACTCTTTGTGTCTAGTTTTCAGAAATGTAAAGTAATTGACATTTATATCTGTGTACAAAAAGTTATGGTAGTTAGACTACAGGTTGTCCGGGAGAGTTCGAAAATCTTTGATGCACAGGGTTGACTTTGGAAGCTTAGATCTCACAATATATAATGACTGAGGAAATGAGCAACCTATGAAACTATAGCCCTTGGTGTCTAGTTTTCAGAACATCAAACCATTTGTCATTTGGAGTTGTGTGCAAAAAGTTATGGCCATTATACTAAAGTCTAACGACCCGACCGGTCGTTTTGAGCTTTTGCACTTTGCTCTCTAGTTCTCGGGCATGAATAGCCCCGTGTGATGCATTATGACTTATGTAAATCATTGATTTTGGTTTTCAGGGTAATCAGAATGAATTTGGAAGAATAGTTCTCATTTTGAAGCTTAAAATTTAAAAGGTTTGACCAAGATTTGACTTGTTAGTAGATGACCTCGGATTAGAATTTTTATGATTTGGTTAGCTCCGTTAGGTGATTTGGGACTTAGGAGCATGGGCGGAATGTGTTATGGAGGTCCGCGGAAGGTTTAGGCTTGAATTGGCGAAATTGAGATTTTGGCGTTTTCAGGTTGGTATGTGAAATTTGATATAGGGGTTGGAATGGAATTCCGGAAGTTGGAGTAGATCTGTTGTATCATTTGTGACGTGTGTGCAAAATTTCAGGTCATTCAGACGAGATTTGATGGACTTTTTTATCGAAAGCGGAATTCTGAAGTTTTTAGAATTCTTAGGCTTGAATCCGGTGCAAATTTGGTGTTTTAATGTTGTTTTGAGCATTCTGAAGGTCGGAACAAGTTTTAATGATGTTATGGGATATGTTGGCAAGTTTAGTTGAGGTCCCGAGTGCCTCGGGTGTGTTTCGGGTGGTTAACGAATCAATTTTTGGACTTTGGACTTGCAGATTTTCTGATATTATGTTGCAGATAAATCCTTCTTCGCGTTCGCGAAGGATTGGTAAGAGGGGCAGTCAAGTTGTTCTTCACGTTCGCGAGGTAGGTCCTGCGTTCGCGAAGGTGTACGAGTTTTAGGCTACGCGTTCGCGTATGGGATATCGCGTTCGCATAGAGTCGAACTAGGAGCTGGGCTGGAGGACCTTTCTTCATCGCGTATGCGAGTCTTGGGTTGCGTTCGCGTAGTTTTGTATCCAGTGTGTATCACGTTCGCGAGGCTGGTACTGTGAACGCTTAGAGCATTTTTGATGGCTAGTGTTTTTGTTCATCGTGAAAGCGATGGTTATCCTGCGTTCGCGAAAGAGGATGTCTGGGCAGAATGTTCAAAAACCCATCTTCGCGATTTTTAGCCCATTCCTCACCATTTTTGAACAGTTTTGAAGCTTTTTGAGAGGTTTTGAAGAGGGATTCAAGGGATAACACTTGGAGGTAAGATTTTTGAACTCACTACTCGATCCTATGTTGATTCTTACTTGTTTAAACATGAAATATGTGGAAATTAAAGCCTAAAATTGGGGAATTAGGACTTGGATTTGGAGAGTGTAAATTGGGAATTTGAGGGGGCATTTGAGGTCTGATTTTGATGATCTGGGTATGTATAGACTCATGAGAGGATGGGGATTCTATTGATGTGACTTTTATCGGATTCCGAGACGTGGGCCCGGGGGACAAGTTTGAGCAAATTTCGAGATTTTTTATGTAAATTAGATATTTTCGAGTGGACTTTGTTCCCTTAGCATATTTTAATGGTTATGTACTGATTTTGGTTAGATTTGGAGCATCCAGATCGAGGTGAGTAATGATTGTAAATGTTGTCCTGAGGGTATGAAACTCCGAATTACACATTATTGTGCTTTATTGAGGTGACGCACACGCTAGATTGACAAGCATGGGGTCGTGTACCGTTGGGGATTGTGACTTACTCCATCCCCAATGACAGTTTTACTGCGTATTTGACTGAAAAGTATTTGTTATCATCATGTTTTAGGCTGAATGCCATATTTGGGCCTCGTGCCAACTATTTGGAACCTTAGGGGATTTTTACTGATATTTCCTCACTGTTTTGACTTTATACTTGAACTCAGTCATGCTATATTCTACTGTTTTCATAACTCAACCACGTTTACTCTATTTTAATACATTAAATGATATTTTTAAATGATAATTTGGGCTGAGCATCATGTTTTACTGTTGCCTGAGTGGCTTATGAGATTCTGACTGAGTAAGATCGAGGGCATGTGTTGTGAGGATACACTGATTTATGATTATGAGGCCGAGGGCCTAAGAGTGTACGCCACGAGGTCGCTTGTTGATATGAGGCCGATAGCCTACTGATTATGCCACGAGATGGATTGATATTGCGCTTGGGCCGTAAGGGGCCCCTCCCGGAGTCTGTACATCCCCAGTAAGCACGGGTACCCTGTTATATGAGATATAGCCCGAGGGGATGGTGTTGTTCCATGATATTTCTCGAGGGGCGGATTCTGTTGATATTGTGCCCGAGTGGCGGATTTTATGTGTTTATCTGTTCTGGCCGCTTTCCATTTAATTGTTTAATTATCAAAAAGGTGTTTTAAAGAAGTTTATTCTGAACTAAGGTGTCTTTATATGTTTTCACTATTTCATTGCTTTTACTTGTTTATACTGCTACTTTATAGCATGTTGATGTGCTTTTACGTGATTTCTTATCGCTTAATCTTCATTTATTGTTATTACTCACTGAGTCGGATTACTCACATTACTCCCTGCACCTTGTGTGCAGATTCAAGTATTTCTGAACCCGGTAGCGGGTGTTGGTTGCTCAGAGGCAGAGTCATCGGAGTTTAGCAAGGTAGCTGCCCGACGTTCGCAACACTGTTTTTCTCTCTCTTGATTTCATTAGACTGTATTTAGTACATTTTTCATACTTTCCGTTGTATTTAGACCTTAGTATATGCTTGTGAATTGTGACACCCCAATGTCGGGCTGTATCTATTTCCACACTTGTTCTATTCCGCTTAATTTTGGGATTTATTTCTTATCAATGACTTAAATTGACTTATTAAAATTGTTAAAATGAATTTGGGAATTTGGGGTCGTAACATAAAGGCTATCTAGAATGAGTTTGGAAATCGCTGACGAGGAATTTAGTCATCGCGAACGCGAAGAACAATCCTTGGACAGGCAGAATATATTCCCAAATTGAGGGTTAGACTATTTTATTCATATCTTGACTTATGGAGCTCAGTTTTGAGCGATTCTTTGAGGGTTTTTCACACAAATCGATTGGGTAAGTATTCTTCACCTAGAATCTAACATATTCCATGATTTTATCTTCATTTTCATCATTTAATTTGTGTTTTGGGTTTAGAAAAATGTTGGTTTTTGAAGAAAATTCCTAAAATGAAAAATCATGATTTGAGGGACCAAATGGTATCAGAATTTGATAAATTTTGTATGGTTGAACTCGTATTGGAATGGGTATTCGGTTTTTGTAAAATTTGTCGAGTTCCGAGGTGTGGTCCCGGGGGGTCGATTTTTGGACCGATTTTTGGATTTTGTTAAAGATTGATACTTTATGATCCGGAATAGTTTCTTATGTGTTTTATTTGTGCTTTGAAGTTAATTTGGTTAGATTTGAGCCGTCCGGAGGTCTTTTCACCCGAGAAGTACATTTTAGAGTATCGATTTGTTGTTTTTGAGGTAAGTATCTTACCTAACCTTGTGTGGGGGACTTCCCCTTAGGATTTGAGTCTGCTATGTTGATTGTAGTTCGTGTACACGAGGTGACGAGTGCGTGCTCGGACTTATTTGTGGAAAATTGGCCTTTTAGGGTTCTAGGTCCTTATATTCACTGTGTATGAATGTGTACTTGATATGCTTGAGTTTTCCACTTACTAGTTTCACCTCTACATGCTCTAATTGGAATTAATTGCTTATGATTCATTCTTATTGCCTATTTGACTCTTATTTTGCTTAACTGAAGATTTTTTATCTCTTCTATTGTCATGGTATCTTTTATAATTGCTCGCCTTTATTAGAAAGCATTATTATCTCCCCTGTAATTGTTTAGTCTTGATTGAGGTTATGATTATCTTCCCGCTGCTCATCCTTAATTGAAATTGTTGTATATTCTTCGTAAATTGCCCAACCTTAAAAGAAGTTTAGATATCCTATATTTAGTTGACATTTCTTTATTTGGAATTATTTGATTCGTGTTAGCTTCCTTTTTGTCGAATTACATATTGTGGGATCGTTGCTTCATATTATTTTCTCCCTTGTTGAGCTATTCTTATTACGCTTAGTATTCTCTACTGTGGTTATTCCTTGTGAGCTAGTTTTACTGTCTCCTTGTGATAAAAAATTCTTGTGTTTATTTACTTGTCGTGTTCTTGTATATATTGTCATTGTTGTTATTGTACTTGTTGTGGTGGTGCGGTTATTGATATTGTGATGTACGAGATTTCTGCTGTGCTATTGCTACTATTGATATATTGCACATGCGGCGTGACAAGGCGGGGTATGTATATATATGTGGGTTGCGCATGTGGCGAGACAAGGTGGGAACATTATGATGCACGTGTGGCGAAACAAGGCAGGCACTTTTTATGTTATTATTTACACGCGTGGCGAGACAAGGTGGGCTATGTCAGGGATTGATTGTGATGATTTATGATGGCCTAGGGGCATTCTTGTTGTTTGATATTGTGTTGTGGTACGCTTACCTGTATGAGCTTTATCTCGTGAAAGTTGTGAGGGAACATCTTACGTGTTGTCCGTTTTTTTCCTTATGCTTATTAGCTGGTAGGAACTATGTTAAAACACTTGCACAAGCATACACGTAGTTAACACTCCTATTGGATGTGAAGTCCTCCTGATTTTGCTGAGTATAGATGCACACCCTTGTTTACTTGTTATATATGTGAGAGTGGATCTAATTAGCAAGTGAGTTGTCAGCATGACCATGGGGTGTGATGGGGGCACAGGATGCCAAGTGTTAGATTTCAGGTACTAGGACTCGTGAGCTGTAATTTGTCTGAAATTCGGTACTTCGTGGAAATTGTTGGATAAGACTTGATGTGAATACTATCGTAGGATCAGAGTTATTGCTTACCTTTACTGTATTGTGAATTTAGGATTTGAGTTTGTGTTTTCGCTCGCTCTTCTATGTCATTATTTTGGTATTTCCGTTGTTACTTGCTGTTTTCTTCCCTTATTGTGATTGTAGTATTGTTAGCCATTTCGTGTAGTTTTTATATATACATCATGCTCCATTATTTCTATATTGTATAGTTTATTGGACTGGTAGGTGTCTTGACTATTCTTTGTCACTGCTCCACCGAGGTTAGTCTTGATACTTACTGGGTACCGTTGTGGTGTGCTCATGCTACTCTTCCACAAATTTTTGTTGTGCAGATCCAGGTATCGACCATTAGTAGCTGTGCGAATCATTGCTGAGGAGACTCAAGGTAAACCTGTTGTTGCGTTCGCAGGCTTCGGAGTCACATTCTTACTTGTATTCAACTGTTTTCACTCTTTTCTGAACAGTTATATTTAGAAGTGGTAGCTAACTCTGTAGAGCTTATGACATGTACTACCGGATTTTGGGAATTATAAATTTTATAGAGATTTCTGCTTCCAGACTGTTAAATTTCATTTATTATTGTGGTGTTTTAGTATGAGTTAGGCTTACCTAGTCCCTAAGAATATGTGCCATCACGATACCCAAACGGAGGAAAAGTTGGGTTGTGACATTTTTCTACTTTTGGGAAGAGGCAGAAAATTCCAGCAGAAGTAGAAAATTAATTTATTTAAGACAAAATTATACTCACCATAAATTTATATTTTTCAAATTATCCTTTATTAATTTAAGTTTTTTCTTTTCAATTTAGTTTTTATAATTTTTACCATTTTTTTAAAATTAAAGATATTATATACATGAATCATATTGTAACTTTCCAAATTCTTTATTGACTTTTATTGTTTTTGACTTTTTCTTTGTGTAATGTCTTGTAACTTTTCAAATTATCTTCTTTTTTTTTCACACTAAAGCAAATTATCTACATCCTTCTTTGGATATCAATTCTCTTCCTACAAATAATCGTTTATAATTTCTTCTATTATATATTTGCTATTAATTCCCGAATCTTTAAAACATATATCAAATCTAATTTGTAAAAGTTACCTACAAATAGGTAATAAAATTACAATTGTATCACATAATCTGTGTATTCTATATATTATTAAAATGAGAAGAAAAAACAGCCACATTAAGCCAAGTGGCAGCCTCACAATAGGCCACATGGCAATTTAGGATAAAGTTAGTAAGGTTAGATAATAATGAGTTTCTTTTTGAATTTAAATTTTAAAAATAAATATTACATTATGTATTGTTAATAATTAGTTACTCTTTTTGAATTTGAATTTAAACATACTTAACTATTTTTTATGATTCTTTTTATTTTTATCTATTTAAAATTATTTCTATTTTACGCTCAATGCCATCTTTCAAGTTTGACACTTAGAATCATCTAGTTATAACTACCATGGCTATACATAATTTCATGTGACGACATTCTTCTACCGATAAGGAATTCAACTATTATGTTAATGAAGACATTACTATAGAGATTGAGGAAGGAGATGGGTCTTCTGATATTTCTTTAGAAATGCAAGGCAAGTCTTCTTCTAATATGGAGGCGTTGTGTGATAGAAGTAGATATAAAATTGTTGAGAAATATTATCATGTGTGAGTGACTTTACTTATTATTTCATGGTCCATTAGCAATATATAGTAATTTGTGGAATAGACTTCTAATTCATACTGAATGATGTATTTTTGATGATTCAAATTATCGTGTAACAATAAGTAATTATACTAGATAATATTATATGCTTTGGTATAACGATATATGTAAAATTGATCTAAATCATTAATATGTTTGATTATTTTATGTTTTATATTTTAATTAAATAAAATAAAAACTATAAAAGTCTCTTACGAAAAATATTTAAATTCATTTTTCTCTTTAAAAGAATTATAAGACCTTGGTATTATCCTTTTTGATAATTTGACACTCAAAAGCACTTTTTAGAAAGATTGGCCAAACACAATTTGTTTACCAAATGTTGTAAAAAGTACTTCTTAAATGAATTAACCAAACACAAACTACTTTTTTTTTAAAGTACTTATGAAAAAAGTACTTCTGAAAAAATAATATTTTTCAAAATAAGCAGATTTTGGCAGCTTGGCCAAACATACTCTTAGTTAGTTTTTTTACGGGAGAATTGGTTTTATCGTCCTTTATAAATGTGTTTTTAGATTTTTTGTTTTAAGAGATATTTATTTTTAAACATAAAGGTTAAGGATCTAAAAATAACACACAAAATATCTGAAAAAGTCATTTTCTTCTATTCAAATTGTATGAGACCCAATTCTTTGTTATTTTTTTTTTTGTTACTTGACCATTATGTACACACCCATTTCTTTGAAGGATTGCATATAGGTGTTCATAACACGCAACAGAAGGCTATATTAATCCTAGGCAGATCTTTTCGTGTTTAAAATTTATTTACATGTCAAAGATAGGATCTTAGACGTACCTGGTGAAGAGAGCATCGTTTTAGAATTTCGTCATTAGTGCGAAGACTCTATGTGTATCCACACCGAGACCGATCCTTGCTATCAACTCTTTGATCAATGAAACCCGCGAATAAATTGAACGAAAAACTTGTGCTGAAATTTTTCTCAAAAATCTCAACTCAAATTAGAAGAACAAGAAACAGTTTTCTCTTATGTAATTGTAGTTTCTCTATTGGCTTTGTATTGCACTCTCACTTTCACAAAGTGTATTTCTTCTCAAGACTTAATGCGGTAAATTTTTCTACATCACCCTTAGAAGAGAATTACCTAAAAGTTCAATTGTCACTTATACTTTCACAATTTCGCTATACAACCTGAGCCAACGCTCCTCAATGTTCATAGGTCACAATTCCTTCCACAAACTTTATACGACAATTAGAAATCTTCACCAAGGCATGAATAATACAACGTAATCATGAAAATCACAATATAAGACCCACGGTCATGCTTGAACCAACGTATAGATACTCGTCACCATGCCTATACGTCGTACTCGACAAGAAGCAAATAGGACACAACTCCTAATCCCTCAAGTTAAGGTTAGACCAAACACTTACCTCGATGCAACGAACACAATTCAAGCCTCAATTACCACTTTACCTCTTGTTTCCACCACCAACTCGCTTGTATCTAGCCACAATTTGCTTAACGATATCAATAAATGCTAAATGAATCAATTCTAATGCATGAAAATAGGTTTTATAAAGATTTCCCCAAAAAGTCCAAAATTGACCCCAGGCCCGCTTGGTCCAAACCCAAAATTTGGACCAAAACCCGATTACCCATTCCCCCACGAGCCCAAATATGTAATTTGTTTTGAAATCGGACCTCAAATCGAGGTCCAAATCCCCATTTTTGTGAAAATCTAAGTTCTACCCAAAATACCTAATTTCCCCCATGAAAATAATTGATTTGAAGTTGAAATCATGTTAAAAGATGTTAATGATTGAAGAAAATTAGTTAAAAATGACTTACAATTGATTTGGAGAAGAAAGGTTATTTGAAAAATCGCCTCTTATGTTTTTGGGGTTTTGAAAAGTGAAAAATAACTGAGAAGTCCTTTTAAATATACTCCTGTCAGACCCTCTCCACGGACCACATAAAAAGGACTGCGGCCACGGAGCTCCACCGCGGACCGCATGAAACGGACTGCGGCCGCGGAGCTCCACTGCGGACCGCAAGAAATCGAGCGGGGGCGCGGAAGCTTGGCCTTGCTCATCGCAGACCGCACAAATCCTACCGCGGAGTCCCCACTTGGGCCGCAAAGTTTTCACCGCGGACCGTGAGACCTGCAACTTCTCTGAATCTGCAACTTTTTCCTAAGTTCAAAACTTGCCGAAACACATCCGAAACACACTCGAGCCCTCGTGGCTCCTAACCAAACACACGTACTAACTCAACAACATCATACAAACTTATCCGTGCGATAAAATCGCCAAAATAACCTCAATAACAATGAATCAAACCTCAAAATCAAGAACGTTTTCTCAAACTCATCAAGTATCAAATTTAGCAATTTAGGTCCGAATCACGTCAAACGACGTCCGTTTTTAACCAAACTTTACAGAAATGACTTAAACCATATACAAGACCTGTACCGGGTGCCAGAACCAAAATACGGGTCCGATACCATCTCTTTCTAATCAAACTTCATTTCAAATTTCCTTAAAAATATTCAGAAAATAATTTCCTTTAAAAATTCATTTCTCGGGCTCGGGACCTCGGAATTCGATTCCGGGCATACGCCCAAGTCCCATATTTTCCTATGGACCCTCCGGAACCGTTAAATCACGGATCCGGGTTCGTTTACCTAAAATGTTGACAGAAGTCAAATTTATTTATTTTACAGTCAAAACTTATCATTTTTCACAAAATTTCATATTTAAGCTTTCCGGTTATGCGCCCGAACTGCACACGCAAATTGAGGTGACTCTAAATGAGGTTTTCAAGGCCTCAGAGCATGGAAGTTTCGTTTTAAAACAAGTGATGACCCTTTTGTGTCATCACATTCTCCACCTCTAAAACAACCGTTCGTCCTCGAACGGACAGAAGAAGGAAGCACCTGAGTCGGGGAAAAGATGGGGATAACAGCTCCGCATATCGGACTCGGACTCCCAGGTCGATGCCTCAGGAGGCTGACCTCTCCACTGAACACGAACAGAAGGAAAACTCTTCGACCTCAACTGACGAACCTGCCGGTCTAGAATGGCTACCGACTCCTCCTCATAAGACAAGTCTTTTTCCAACTAGACAGTGCTGAAATCTAACACATAGGATGGATCGCCGTGATATTTCCGAAGCATGGACAGATGAAACACTGGATGCACGGCTAATAAGCTCGGCGGTAATGCAAGTCTATAACCCACCTCTCCCACTCGATGAAGAATCTCAAACGGGCCAATGAACCTAGGGCTAAGCTTGCCCTTCTTTCCAAATCTCATCACGCCCTTCATAGGCGACACTCGAAGCAATACCCGCTCAACTACCATGAATGCCAAATCTCGAACCTCGTGGTCGGCATAACTCTTTTGCCTGGACTGAGCTGTACGAAGCCTATCCTGAATAATCCTGACCTTGTCCAAGGCATCCTGAACCAGATCCGTACCCAACAATCGAGCCTCTCTCAACTCAAACAATCCAACCGAATATCGACACCGCCTACCATATAAAGCCTCATAAGGAGCTATCTGGATACTCAACTGGTAACTGTTGTTGTAGGCAAACTATGCTAAAGGAAAAAACTGATCTCACGAGCCTCCAAAGTCAATGACACAAGCTCAAAGCATATCTTCCAAAATCTGAATAGTCCGCTCGGACTGCCCGTCCGCCTGAGGATGAAAAGTTGTACTCAACTCAACTTGGGTGCCCAACTCTCGCTGAACTGCTCTCCAAAAACGCGAGGCAAACTGCGTACCTTGGTCCGAAATGATAGATACAGGCACACCATGAAGACGAACAATCTCCCGGATATAGATCTCAGCTAACCTCTCGGATGAATAGGAGACTGCCATAGGAATGAAATGCGCTGACTTGGTCAACCTATCAACAATGACCCATACTGCGTCGAACTTCCTCCGAGTCTGCAGGAGTCCAACAACGAAATCCAGAGTGATCCGCTCCCACTTCCACTCGGGAAGCTTAATCCTCTGAAATAAACCACCAGGCCTCTGATGCTCGTACTTAACCTGCTGACAATTCAAACACCGAGCTATATATGCAACGATATCCTTCTTTATTCTCCGCCACCAATAATGCTGCCGCAAATCCTGATACATCTTCGTGGCGCCTGGATGAATAGAGTACCGGGAGATATGGGCCTCCTTTAAAATCAACTCTCGGAGCCCATCCACATTAGGTACACAAACTCGACCCTACAATCTCAAAACTCCATCATCATATAAGGTAACCCGTTTGGCACCTCCACGTTGCACCATGTCTCTAAGGACACACAAATGGGGATCATCATACTGCCGATCACGGATACGCTCCAATAAAGAAGAACGAGTGACCGTGCAAGCCAATACACGACTAGGCTCAGAAATATCCAACCTCATAAACTGATTAGCCAAAGCCTGAACGTCCAAAGAAAGCGGTCTCTCACCGACCGGAATATATGCAAGACTGCCCATACTGGCTAACTTCCTACTCAACACATCGGCCACCATATTAGCCTTTCTCGGATGATACAAGATAGTGATATCATAATCTTTCAACAACTCCAACCACCTCATCTGTCTCAAATTCAACTCCTTTTGCTTGAACAAATACCGAAGACTCTTGTGATCCGTGAACACCTCACATGCCACGCCATACAGATAATGTCTCCAAATCTTCAATGCGTGAACAATGGCTGCCAACTCCAAGTCATGAATTGGATAGTTCTTCTCATGAATCTTCAACTGCCTCGAAACATAGGCAATGACCTTTCCATCCTGCATCAACACTGCACCAAGCCCAATACGAGATGCATCATAATAAATGGTATAAGGCCCTGAACCTGTGGGCAAAACCAACACTAGTGCCGTAGTCAGAGCTATCTTGAGCTTCTGAAAGCTCGCCTCACACTCGTCCGACCATCTGAACTGGGCACCCTTCTGGGTCAACCTGATCATAGGGGCTGCACTAGATGAGAACCCCTCCACGAACAGACAGTAGTATCCTGCCAATCCCAAGAAACTCCGAATTTCTGTAGCTGATGCTGATCTAGGCCAGTTCTTGACTGCCTCAATCTTCTTCGAATCAACTTGAATACCCTCTGATGATACGACATGACCTAGAAATGCAACTGAACTCAACCAGAACTCACACTTTTAGAACTTAGGATATAACTGACTATCCCTCAAGGTCTGAAGAACCACTCTAAGATATTGCTCGTGCTCCTCCCGATTGCGGGAATATATCAAAATATCATCAATGAAGACTATCACGAACGAGTCCAAATAAGTCCTGAACACTCGGTTCATCAAATCCATAAAAGTTGTTGGGGGCATTGGTCAACCCAAATGACATGACTAGGAAGTCATAATGCCCGTACCGAATGCGGAAAGCTATCTTAGGGACATCAGATGCCCTAATCTTCAACTGATGGTAGCTAGATCTCAAATAAATCTTTGAAAACACCTTGGCACCCTGAAGCTGATCAAACAAATCATCGATCCTCGGCAATGGATACTTATTCTTGATTGTAACCTTGTTCAACTTCCGGTAATCAATACACATTCTCATTGATCTATCCTTCTTCTTAACAAACAACACCGGCGCACCCCAAGGCGAAACACTCGGCCTAATGAAACCCTTCTCAAGCAAGTCTTGCAATTGCTCCTTTAACTCTTTTAACTCAGGCGGGGCCATACGATACGGCAGGATAGAAATGGGGTGAGTGCCCGGAGCCAAATCAATGCAAAAGTCAATATCCCTGTCGGGTGGCATACCCGGTAGGTCTGAAGGGAAATCATCAGGTAATTCTCGAACAACGGGCACAGAATCAATAGAAGGGACCTCAGCACTAGAATCACGAGCATATGCCAAATAGGCCAAACACCTCTTCCCGACCATACGCCGAGCCTTCACATACGAGATAACACTGTGGGTAGAATGACCAGGAGTTCCTCTCCATCCTAAACGGGGCAAATTCGGTAAAGCTAAGGTCAATGTCTTGGCATGACATTCCAAGATAGCGTGGTAAGGTGATAACCAGTCCATCCCCAATATAACATCAAAATCGACCATGTCTAGAAGCAACAGATCCACACGAGTCTCAAGACCCCTAATCACCACAATACAAGAACGATGGACTCGATCTACCATAATAGAATCACCCACCGGTGTAGACACATAAAGAGGAGTACTCAATGAATTACTAGGCATGACCAGATATGGTGCAAAATAAGATGACACATACGAGTAGGTAGACCCTGGATCAAATAACACTGAAGCATCCCTATCACAAACCAGAATAGTACCTGTAATGACTACATCTGAAGCCTCAGCCTCAGTCTTGGCTGGAAGGGCATAACATCGGGGCTGGGCCCCACCAACCTAAACTACATCTCTAGGACGGCCTGCAACTGGCTGGCCTCCACCTCTAGTACCTCTACCTCCACCTCTAGCTGGCTGGACGGGCTGTGGAACACCTGGTTCCTGTACCATAACACGAGAACCCTGATGCTGAGAGCTACTCAGTGCTCGAGGGCAAAACCTGGAAATGTTACCCGTACTACCATAAGTGTAACAAGCCCTCGGCTGCTGAGACTACTAGCCCTGACGACTTGAATGACCACCCCGAAAACTCTGAAGCGGCGGTGCATTGATAGGAGTAGGTGGTGCACTGTAGGAATGCTGATTGGGATACTGCATTTGGGACCACGACCACCTGAAGTATCATGAGAAACCTGGAGCGCTGACTGAAAGGGCCTAGGAGGATGGACTCTACCATACGAATTTCGACCTCCGGTATGAGGTACCACTGAATCGGCCTGAATGACAGGGCCTCTTATCTGCATGACTGCCTCCCTATGACAGAACCATCTCAACTCTACGGGCCACATTGGTCGCCTCCTGAAAAGTAATCTCATTCCCAGCCTCCCTAGCCATCTAAAGACAAATCAGTTGAATAAGACCGTCAATAAAACTCCTCACCATCTCTCTCTCGGTGGGGAGTAAGATGAGAGCATGGTGAGTTAAGTCAATGGACCTGGTCTCATACTGGGTAACAGTCATGGAGTCCTGCTGGAGGGCTTAAACTGCCTCCGATAGGCCTCTCTCTGAGTAACGGGGAGAAACTTCTCCAGAAATAGCTGTGTGAACTGCTCCCAAGTCAAGGCTGGCGATCTGGCTGGTCTCGCTAAGCAATAATCCCTCCATCAAGTCTTGGTAGATCCAGACAAGCGAAATGTAGCAAAATCGACCCCATTGGTTTTAACAATGCCCATGTTCCTGAGAACCTCGTGGCAGCTGTCTAGATAATCCTGGGGATCCTCAGTAGATGCACCGCTGAAAGTAGAAGTGAAGAGCTTGGTAAACCTATCCAGTCTCCACAAAGCATCGACGGACATAGCCACTTCATCACCGGTCTGAGATACCACACCCGGCTGTAGTGCTCCAACTGGCTGAACCGCTAAAGTCTGAATCTGAGGAGCTACCTGCTCCGGAGTGCGAGTAGCAGGAGTCTGGGCCCCTCCTCCAGCCTGAGAGACGGCTGGTGCTACAGGAAGCAAGCCTGCTCGGGTGACACTCTCCATGAGGCCCACTAATCGGACTAGAGCATCCTAAAGAACTGGGGTAGCAATAAACCCCTCTGGGACCTGAATTGGGCCCACCGAAACTGCTGGAGCCAGAACCTCCTCATCAAAATCAACCTGAGGCTCTGTCACTGGGGCTGCTGCTCGGGGCTGAAACTTCCCCTACCTCGGCCTCTAACACGGCCTCGGCCTCGCCCTCTGCCCCTCATGGGAGCAGCTGTTGGGGGCTCGGGCTTCTGAGCAGAGGATGAGGAAGCGCGTGTTCTCTCCATCTACGAAAGAACAGAGTAGAAGTCCAACTAGCATTAAGAAACAAAACCGCACGATAGGAAAGAATAAATGTGAAATTTTTCCTAACTCTGTAGCCTCTGGGGGATAAATACAGACGTCTCCGTACCGATCCCTCAGACTCTACTAAGCTTGTTTGTGAACTGTAAGACCTATGTAAGCTAGAGCTCTGATACCAACTTGTCACAACCCAGATTTCCCACCCTCGAGAGTCATGATGGCGCCTACTAATGGGAGCTAGTCAAGCCAAACCTTAACTACTTGCTTCACTTTCATTTTTGCCTCTTTTAACAAACATAAACCGATATGGTAAAAGCAGATTTTTTAAACAAATAAGCGGGAGTCAACAATTATATATCTTAAGTCTACGTCTATTACAACTTTTAAAACCTCAAATACCCCCAAAACCTGGTGTCACAGTGTAGAGTTACTACATACAAGGTCTGAAGAAATACAATACACTATTTCTGAACAAAATAAAATGAAACAGGAAATAGAGATAGAGGGAGACGCCAGGGCCTGCGAACGCCTACAGGTCTACCTTGGGTCTCCGAGTGGACTGAAGGAAGCTCTCCAACTACTGTCCGAAAGCTGCTCCTGGATCTACACACAATGCAGAGTGTAGTATCAGCAGAACCGACCCCATGTGCGGGTAAGTGTCTAGCCTAACCTCGGCGAAGTAGTGACGAGGCTAGGACCAGACTCCAAATAAACCTGTGCATTTCATACATACATATATATATATATACAGCGGAAAAGAAATACAGAAATAACCAGTCAATGTGGGAGAGGGAAACATGTTGTGGGGGAGATAATAGTTCCGAATAGAAAGGCATCAAGTAAGGAAAGAAACAACATAACTAGAATATCAACAAGGAAGCAAAAATCAACAATTTGCACGGCATCACCCTTCGTGCTTTTACTCTCGTTCTTACCAAAACAATACACGGCATCACCCTTCGTGCTTTACGCTCTTCCTCACCCAAACAACAATCACAAGGTAAATAGGGTAAATGAATTTATAACCTCGAAATAAATCAAATAACAATAAGTAGTGAAATAAACAACATAACTCGGATATCAACAAAGAATCAGAAATCAACAAATGCACAACATCACCCTTCGTGCTTTTACTCTCATCCTCACCAAGGCAATCATATAATAAAAATGTGCACGGCATCACCCTTCATGCTTTACTCTCTTTCATCACCATATAATCAATAAAATCGGCATGGAATGGTACATCGTGCGGCACGGCATCACCCTTCGTACTTTACACTCTTTCCTCACAATAACAAACAATGCACAGCATCACCCTTCGTGTTTTAACTCTCTTCCTCACCCAAACAATAATCACAAACAATAGGGTAAGGAAATAAAGGAAATTTTGCAATAAGAATCCCGGCAAGGGAACAACAAGTCAACACTTAAATTCCGGCAAGAGAACAACAATTAAACAATTAAATCCCGGCAAGAGTGAGAACATAATAATCTCTTCTCTTTCTCAATTTTACTTCACAATTCACTTCACAACTCGAGCCAATGCTCTAAAAGTTTAATTGTCACTTATACTTTCACAATTTCGCTATACAACCTGAGCCAACACTCCTCAATGTTCACAGGTCACAATTCCTTCCACAAACTTTATACAACAATTAGAAATCTTCACCAAGATGAATAATACAACGTAATCATGAAAATCACAATATAAGACCCACGGTATCGTCACCATGCCTATACATCGTACTCGACAAGAAGCAAATAGCAAATAAGACATAACTCCTAATCCCTCAAGCTAAGGTTAGACCAAACACTTACCTCGATGCAACGAACACAATTCAAGCCTCAATTACCGCTATACCTCTTGTTTCCACCACCAACTCGCTTGTATCTAGCCACAATTTGCTTAACGATATCAATAAATGCTAAATGAATCAATTCTAATGCATCAAAATAGGTTTTATAAAGATTTTCCCAAAAAGTCAAAAATCGACCCCGGGTCCGCTTGGTCCAAACCCAAAATTCGGACCAAAACCCGATTACTCATTCCCCCACGAGCCCAAATATGTAATTTGTTTTGAAATCGGACCTTAAATCGAGGTCCAAATTCCCATTTTTGTGAAAACCTAGGTTCTACCCAAAACACCCAATTTCCCCCATGAAAATAATTGATTTGAAGTTGAAATCATGTTAAAAGATGTTAATGATTGAAGAAAACTAGTTAAAAATGACTTACAATTGATTTGGAGAAGAAAGGTTATTTAAAAAATTGCCTCTTATGTTTTGGGGGTTTTGAAAAGTGAAAAATAACTGAGAAGTCCGTTTATATATACTCATCTCAGACCCTCTCCGCGGACCGCATAAAAAGGACTGCGGCCACGGAGCTCCACTGCGGACCGCAAGAAATCGAGCGTGGCCGCGGAGGCTTGGCCTTGCTCACCGCGGACTGTACAAATCCTACCGTGGTCGCGGAGTCCCCACCGCGGCCGCAAAGTTTCCACCTCGGACCGCGAGACCTGGCTTCAGAGACCTGCAACTTCTCTGAATCTACAACTTTTTCCTAAGTTCAAAACTTGCCGAAACACATCTGAAACACACTCGAGCCCTCGTGGCTCCTAACCAAACACACGTACTAACTCAACAACATCATACGAACTTATTTGTGCGATCAAATCGCCAAACTAACCTCAATAACAATAAATCAAACCTTAAAATCAAGAACTTTTTCTCAAACTCATCAAGTATCAAATTTAGCAATTTAGGTCTGAATCACGTCAAACGACGTCCGATTTCAACCAAACTTTACAGAAATGACTTAAACCATATACAAGACCTCTACCGAGTGCCGGAACCAAAATACGGGCCCGGTACCATCTCTTTCTAATCAAACTTCATTTCAAATTTCCTTAAAGAATTTCAGAAAATAATTTTCCTTTAAAAATTCATTTCTCGGGCTCGGGACCTCAGAATTCGATTCCGGGCATACGCCCAAGTCCCATATTTTCCTATGGACCCTCTGGGACTGTCAAATCACGAATCCGGGTCCGTTTACCTAAAATGTTGACCGAAGTCAAATTTATTCATTTTACAGTCAAAACTTATCATTTTTCACAAAATTTCATATTTAAGCTTTCCGGCTACGCGCTCGGACTGCGCACGCAAATCGAGGTGACTCTAAATGAGGTTTTTAAGGCCTCAGAAAATGGAAGTTTCGTTTTAAAACAAGTGATGATCCTTATTATTCTAACTCAAAGTTGGAATCTGTTACTTGTAAACCTTTTATAATTAATAAAAAATTAATCTCATTCCAAATGGGATGAAATTGACGACAAGTTCCTTTTGTGAACTTTACACGTGATTTAATCCAATTCCCAATTAGCATTACTAACAAGCCTTTTATTAATATTATATTTGATATACATCTCTTATATAAAATAATTATTAATTATATACATCACATATATATGTTTCAACCAAGAAATATAATTCAATTTCTATTCCAAATAAAAAAACTTCAATTTGTACACAATATTAATTATACCCTATGTGCTAGCAAAGAATATAACAATATTTCATTTGGACTAATAACTTTATTTATTTTACTAATTAAATTCTTTAATTTAATTGTCAAATAACAAATTAATTAATCCTTAGCAAAGATCATAACACTCGTTAGTGTGCGGCCCCATAGGCAATACTAAACCGGTAGTAAATTAATCATATCAATATAATAATCAAGGGTGGCATCTAACAACACTCCTTAACGACCAAATAGAATGAAGTATACAATTTACTCTCAAGAACCACTAGAATAAGAATGTAGTAATTTCTTCTGTCCTTGTAGCTCTGAGTCACCCTAGGATATGGTTTAACTGTCAAATCCTAATAGACGACCAACTATATGTTCATGTCAAATATAATCGACCATTGAATGGCCTAAGAAACTCTTTTCTTCTTTCATTCAATTACCCCGGCCAAGGTCTTAGTTTGGTCATTTATAATTCATGACAACATGGAGCTTAACTCATTACCAAGAGCCAACAGATTCCATCTTGATCAATCACTAATTCTACAAGTATTTAATCGCACCCAATATCCTTTCAACTATCGCCCTAAGGACATAGATATCTAGTATCAAAATACAATAAATAACTTGTCAACTACTGTGACGATCTCAGGTCAAAGGAAACTCTTATATTACATTCTTTAAGAGAATATCCTATTGACAGTTTATGGTAATTCTAACCATTAGGAATTACCAAATGAGTCGGTTCAATGATTATATCTCTATATGCATCATCTATCGAAACGATTTAGTTAAGTAGATCAACTAATCTTTATCTCATTGTCACACCTCCTTTTTTCCATACACCCGTGGAAGGTGATGTATAAAGGAGTTTTTCCAATTAAAGGATAGTCAAAACGGGATTTATTGTTAAAAGTTTCAGAGTCGCCACTTGGGATAATTTATGGCGTCCCAAGTCACCGGTTCAAAATCTCGAATCGAGGAAAAGATTGACTCTGTATTACAGTCCGCGAACCAGAAATCCGAGTAAGGAATTCTGTTAACCCGGGAGAAGGTGTTAGGCATTCCCGAGTTTTGTGGTTCTAGTACGGTCGCTCAACTGCTATATTCGGCTTAAGTATCTGATTTTAAAACAAGTTTCAAACCTATGTGCATTTTTAACTTTAACCGCTTTTATTCATTTTTTAGAGAAAATTGCAACGCTATTAAAACACGTCTCAAACCATGTCACATAAATGCACTCGTGGTCTTTGACATATTTTAACATTGTTGAGATTTGGATTTAGGTCACATAAATGCGCACCCGAGTTTAGGAAGGTAATGTTATTTAATGACGCGCCTAAAGCATCTACGCATTTTTAACTTTGCCAGTGCCATGGAAATTTGCTAAATGGCACGCCTCGAATTCTAGGGATTTCAAAATAAACAATTAAGTGAGGGTCACGCATATGAGATTTTATTTGGCGCGGCACACCTCAATTCCATTTTTAAAAGGGTTCCTACTTAATTATATTTGGAGGGCCATAAATTACTTGTGTCACTAATATGGCTCACCTTCAAAGAGTCGAGCTAATTAATTAGATTCAATGAATTCGGAGGCCTTTTATGCCAAAGTTTGCACTTAATCACGGAATCAATAAATGGGCGTCTGTTTTTATTTCAGATGTTGGGCCCTAAAGGAAAGCCCATCACGTTGTTGCAAATGTTGAGCTACTGATTTTAAAAGTGGCTTAGAAGAAACACCAAAAGAGACCCATTTTGGAAAGCATGGCAAACGAAACACTGGCTCGGGATCGAGTCCTTGTGAGCCCAATCCAGTTCCAAATCACTATGCCCACTCAAATTACTCATCAGCTGGTTCCAAGCTAGAAGTATTGAAATTGATGTAGCAAGAGGAAATTCTGATCTTTATGCAGTCAGACACCTACGTAATTCTGATTCAACCAGTCATTCACTTAACAAATTCAAAATCAATTTTCAGGCTTATACAGACCATCTATATTCACAAGCAAACCTGAAAAAAACTAACCATCTAGATGATTTTTCTGATTAGATATAACAATACAAATCCCAACTGCAAAGTGGACAATGCTTCACCATGACAACTCCTAATTTCAAGTTACAGAAAAGCCAATTAATATACCCAAGCGATCTATTCTTATAGCATGTTTAACCGTCTATTCATGCAACTAGAGTTCAAACAATATTTTAATACCCAATATTATGAGATTATACATTAAATCTAGCAACTAAATCACACTAAGTTATGAACCAGCACTTAGCACAAACCAGAAATCAAACTTAACGAAATGAAGCACCTAATCATACATAATGGTGATAACTAATAGTAACTACATCAGGAATTTAAGATGTCTTATTCAAATTTCAACTTGAATTTCCAAATCTTCATACATGCTAGTCAATACTCAGTTCCATGGCAAGTTTTGATAGTGTACCTGAATGATCAGCAAAAGAAAATAGAGCTGAGAGGGAATTCAAAGAAAACAGCAGCAACAAACTCAGATCGAAGAATCAACACTCAAAAACACAATCTAACCCTAGCAGAAGTCCAAACCAGATTAAAAAACTCGAACTCAATTCATTTTACACCCAACACAAAGCAGAAATTGATTCAGGGAATGCAAACTTTAAGATCCAAAGCAATAGAACAGTGTATGTTTCATTTTTTCAAAAATGTCTCAGCCGTTTGTTTTTCTGGAATTCTCTATCAATTAGGTCTGCCTTCTCAGGCAAGATAAGGGTGCCTTTATAGGCAAGCAAATAGGGCAACCTTTCAGATTTTATTTTACCCCATAGGTCCCTGATTTTATGACTTGCTTGCAAAGTTAAATCTGAAATTCCCTGGAAGACCCCTACTGGAAGCTTCTAAAACAATTACCAAAGATTCCCCCTTCCCCATTTCCTAAACTACCCCTCGAGCCCTGATTATTTACCCTCCCAGCCTAGCAGAACCCGGGTCCAAATGACCCAAGTGAATGGGTCTGAGCTAGACCCAATTCAAATCCTTCTTGGGATGGTGTTTAAGCATCGGTTGAGATCAATCAAAGATTCAACATTCTAAATAAAACTGACCTAAAATTAACCAGGAGAAAGAAGATACGGGAACTTTAAACCAAAGCCCAAAACCAAAACAGAAAACGAGAATGATTTACCTAATTCTAAACAGACAACAAGATAATTAAGCTAATTATCAGACAAATCATGCATGAATAACAACAAGCATACTATGAAAACACAAACACAAAAACGCGGTGAAGAAAGATGACTTTAGAAGACAGAAAATACAAAGAAAGAACCAACCAAAATGTAAAGATACCTAAACGGACTGGCCAAGCCGCGGAGTTCTTCTTCAAACTCTCGATTTTGACCGAAAAGGGTCTCAATCACGTGTTTTCAAATGAAAACACCTGAACAAGGCCCGTTTTGGTCTTAATCGGCACCAAATCTACCGATTCTAGAGCTCGACATTCTTTAGGTCTCATCTTCAACTTAAGATTCGACGAGCTCGGACATGTTCGAGGGAAACTGGTCTAGGATTTGGAAAGAGGAGAGTGTGATGGTTGTTTGGTGTTAATTTGGGTGGGATTGGAGTAGGCGCCGCCGGGCTCGAGGTGGGGAAAGGAGGGGCGGCGGGTTAGGATTCCTATTGGTCTTTGAGAGGAGGTGAGAACGAGACGATAAGAGAGGGGGGGGTCCATATTCGGACATATAAGTATTAAAAGACCCGTTAGTTCTCGACCGTCTGATTAACTAATCTCGACGGCCCAGATCAAACCTAACGAAACGACGTCGTTTGGCTTAAGGGTGGGGCGGACCGTGTTAGGGGACAGGTATTGGGCTGGGTTAAGGGGTGTTTAACACTTGGGCCTGGGACAAACTCAATTGTAACAGCCCAAAAATCGGTTTTTCCTTTTATTTCAATTCCTTTTCTTTTTCAATTTCAAATCCTTTCTTTTCAAATTAAAAATAAAATCCTAAATTAAATTTTTTTAAAACTAAATTAACCTACCCAATTAGATTAGTCATTCATCATAGTATTTACAATAATTAATTAAATCCTAAATTTAAAGAAAACCATAAAATTCAAAATTAAAGAGTAAAAATGCAAAAATGAACTACTTTTTTTGTGATTTTCATATCTTATAAAACAAACTAATTTACTAATTAATCCAAACGATATAAAATTAAACCCTAAATGCAATGCATGATATTTTTTATTTTTCATTAATTAAACAAAAATAAAAATGCACAGACAAATGCAAACAATTATCAGAAAATGCCACAAAATTCACAAAAATTGCAAATAATGAAAAGAAATTATTTTGTTTTGAATTTATGGGAGTAATTTATATAGGGAAAAAATTACGTGCTCACACTCATAAAAGGCGATCACATAAAATATTGATCTAATTGGATTATTAATGACCAAATTAATAATCCTACGATCAAGAACAAATTTAGATTAAATTGTAAGAAACTTTACTCTCATTATCATGATCTCCATCATGATGTCAAGTCTCAAAATTTAATCAAGGACCTTATCAAATTAATCAAGCAATTAATAACAATGATAAAACAATATCAAATGCCATATATATTTTATATCAAATAACGTTCACAAAAATATGTTCAAATCATCAAATATGAGATTGGATCTTAGGCATATCTATTACATCCCTAACAATCTCCCACTTGCACTAGATTCAATCACTCTTGTACTTCATTCTCAATTTTCACTTGTGCTTGTCAAACTCCGTTACGCTAGAGCTTTAGTGAATGAGCTAGAAGCATTTTCTTTTTCATTTACCTTTTGAATCTCAACGTCTCCATGTTTAATGATTTCTCTTATCAACTGATACTTCCGCAGAATGTGTTTGGATTTTTGGTGTGATCTTGGTTCTTTTGTTTGAGCAATGGCTCCATTATTGTGTGTGGCAATGGGACTGTACCTTCTATTGAAGAAACCATACCAAGTTCAGTTAAGAACCTTTTCATCCATACAACTTCCTTAGCAGCTTCACTAGCTGTTATATATTCTGCTTCAGTCACTGAATCAGCTACTGTAGCTTGTTTGGAACTTTTCCAACTCACTGTACCACCATTGAAGATGAATACATAATCAGAAATAGATTTGCTATCATCTTTATCTGAAGAGAAACTTGCATCAGTATAGCCTTCAAGTTTCAACTCAGAATCTCCATAAATGAGGAATTGGTCTTTAGTCATTCTTAAGTACTTAAGAATGGTCTTCACCACTTTCCAATGTTCCTCACCATGATTTGCCTGATATCGGCTAGTCACTCCAAGTGCATAAGCCACATCAAGACATGTACATGTCATGGTATACATGATATCTCCCACTGCACTAGCGTATGGGATCCTACTCATGAGTTCTATCTTTTCAGGTGTTTTAGGACAATCCTCCCTACTGAGAGTAATTCTAGTGCCTATCGGTGGATAGCCTCTTTTGAAATTATCCATATTATACCTTTTCAGAATGGTATCAATGTACAAAGACTGGGAAAGTCCAAGCAGCTTCCTAGATCTATCTCTATAGATCTTTATTCCCAATATATAAGCTGCTTCTCACAAGTCTTTCATGGAGAACTGTTCAGATAGCCAAATATTGGTGCTTTGCAATCCTGGTACATCATTCTCGATGAGCAATATATCATCAACATACAGTATTAAGAATATAATTGTACTCCCACTAATATTTTTATACACACAAGTCTCTTCTTCGCATCTAATAAAATTGAATTTTTCAATTGTCTTGTTAAAGCGAATATTCTAACTTCGAGAAGCTTGTTTTAGTACATAAATGGATCTCTGTAGCTTGAAAATTTTATTATGATCAGGCCGAGATGTGAAACCTTCAGGTTGTGTCATGTACACATCCTCTTCTAGCTCACCATTAAAGAAATTTGTTTTCACATCCATTTGCCATATTTCATTGTCATATCCTTGTGTCGCCTCTTCATAGGTCTTAGGATCATCATCATTATAATCAACCTTATTTGATACATCATCTTGTACCATTAGATTTAATATAGTTGGTACATGACGTTCTCGTGTAAACCTTCTAAGAGGTGCTTGTACAACTTATTCACCTTGTGCTGGATTTGGTTGTTGTTTAATTTGGTTTAGAACTGGTTCATAACCTATTCTTGAACTACATTTAGTTCTTGAACTTCAATGTGATTACCCAAAAGATCATCTTTTATTTTAGAATCCGTTTCCGTGTTCTAAGGCCTTGAAAACCTCCTTTATTTCTCCTCGATTTGAATGTGCAATCTGGACGCGATACCGGAAAGCTTTTGTGTGAAAGATTTGAGAAATAATGAGTATTAGCTTAAAAATACAATTTTAGTTGATTTCGGTCAACATTTTAGGTAAATGGACCCAGAACCATATTTCGACAGTCCCGGAGGGTCCATAGTAAAATATGGGACTTGGGCATATATTCATAATCAAATTCCAAGGTCCCTAGCCCAAGAAATGAATTTTTGAAAAAAATTATTTAACTAAAAATGTAATGGTTTTTAGAAATTTAAATAGATTTGATCTTGTTGGTATCGGGACCGTATTTTGGTTACGGAGCTCGGTACAGGTCTGTTATGGTGTTTAGGCCCTATCTGTGAAATTTGGTAAAAAACGGAGGTGATTTGATGTAATTCGGACCTTTGGTTGAAAAGTTAGAAATTTTGAACTATCTTGTGAAATTCATGAGTTTTGGTGTTAAATTTGTTGTTTAAGATATTATTTTGGCGATTTGATCGCACGAACAAGTTTGTATGATATTTTTAAACTTGTGTGCATGTTTGGTTTGGAGCCCCGAGGGCTCGGGTGAGTTTTGGATAGGCCACGGGGTGTTTTGGACTTGCAAACAAATGTTGCAGGTTTCAGTTCTGGTGTTGGCCTCTGATCTCGCAATTGCGAGACCAGACTTCGCAATTGTGAGGCCTGTCAGTGTGGCAATTGTGAAGAGTAGCTAGGCCAGCTCTTCACATTTGCGAAGTAAAAACTGGGAGGGGACTGGTCGCAAATGCGATCTTATAGCCGCATTTGCGGAGGATGAGGTTCGCAATTGCGAACTTTCCTTCGCATTTGCGAAGGAAGAAGAAATGTGAGGGGGTTCGCATTTGCAATAATTTCCTCGCATTTGCAAGTTTAGCAAATGCGAAGCTCCAGTCGCAATTGCGACATCTGCAGTAGTTAAGTTGGGACATAGACGGGATTTTCACCCATTTTTCAATTCTCTTAACCCTTAAACCTCCGTAGGTGATTTTCCAAAGACCCAAACTTCTCCAAACCATAGGTAAGCGATTTCTAACTCATTTTCTTCAATCTATTTCATCTTTTTCCAAGATTTCATCACAAAATTTAGCGATTTTCATGGGAAATTTGGTATTTTTGGGTGAAATTTGAGAATTTCGAAATTTGGGGAATTAGACCTCAAATTGAGGTCGGATTCCAAAACCAATTGCATATCCGGGTTCTAGAGTGAATCGGTAATCGGATTTTGGTCAGAATTTCGGGTTTTGGTCAAGCGGGCCCGAGGTCAATTTTTGACTTTTTGGGAAAAATGTTGGGAAATCTTTGAATATGCATTAGAATTGGTTTCCTTAGCGTTTATTGATGTTATTAAGTTAATTATGGCTAGATATGAGTGAATTGGTGGTGGAATCGAGCTTTGAAATACCTGTTGGCTTGAGGTAAGTATTTGGTCTAACCTTGACTTGAGGGAATAGGAATCCCCGACTTATTTGCTATATGAAATTCCATGTGTGTGGCGTATAGATGTGGTGACAAGTACCTACGCGCCACAAAATTACCATTTTTAGCTTGTTCCCTTCCCCGTTTCCTATCATACTATTCGTTGTCTTAATTGCTACTTGTTCATAATTATTTCCATGTCTTAATTGTTAATTGTTCATAATTGTTTTCATGTCTAATTGCTTCATATTAACTCTTTCTCTCTTTATTGAAGTATTCAATTGTTTCATGGTTTTATTTTATTACTCTGTTGGTCTTTATTGGTTTATTGGTGCCTTATGGTACACCTTGATTGGTCTCGCTGAGTAGTTTACACTGGTGAAGTTTCATAATCGTAGTGATATTCCATTGTGTGGATTGAGGTATAAGTATTGTGGAGGATTTGAACTAACTGGTGAAACACTTGTCTTTATTTTTGTGTTTGGTGCTTATTTATATACTGAGATCGGGTTGCACAATGCAACGGGAGGAATAAGGGTAAATGTGATTGTCTGGTGGGATCGGATTGCACGCCGCAACAAAGAGTAATAAGGGTGGACATGTGGGATCGGGTTACACGCCGCAATAGGAGGAATAAGGGTGATATGTGTTGAGGAGTAATAAGTGTAGACATGTGGGATCGGGTTGCATACCACAACAAGGTGGAATAAGGGTGAATATCGATATTGTTGTTGTTTATATGATGTTATTGGGATGTGTGCCGCATCAGTTGTTGTTATGTGTTCATATCTGTTGAGGTTCATTATTGTGATGTTGAAACACCCTTAAGGATTGGTTATAGCTACATACTAGTAGAACAGTTGGGTCCCGAATTTATTTAATGCCAGATATTGCTTTATTACATTCTGTATTTCCTTTATGTTTAGTATTAACTGTTGCAAGTTGTATATGTTGTATGCCTCGCCGTAGCCTCGTTACCACTTCGTCAAGGTTAGGCTCGGCATTACTAGTACATGGGATCAGTTGTACTGATACTGTACTCTGTACTTTTTGTACAAATTTCGGAGCTAGTGGCTGATCGAGAGGTTGGTTGTTGTTACTGCGTCCCAGAGACCCAAGGTAGTCCTGCAGGCGTCCGTAGGCCCTGGCATCCCCTTCTATCCTATTTCATTTCTGTTTTATCTATTTTCGAGACAGATGTAAACTTTTGTTCAGACCATTATTTGTAGTACTCGTAGATTGTTCGTGAGTTGTGACACCAGTTCTGGTGGATTTTATTTCGGCTTTCGTTATTAGCTTAAAGATAATCTTTTAAACCGTGTTCTTCCATATATATTTCCGCTCATTTACTTTTGTTAAGTTTTAATTATTAAAAGATAAAGGAAAACATGAAATATTCTGTAACGTTGGCTTGCCTAGCAGGTTCAATGTTAGGCGTCATCATGGTCCCGACGGTGGGAAATTCGGGTCGTGACAAGTTGGTATCAGAGCACTAGGTTGCCTAGATTGTGACAAGTTGATCGAGAAGCACCACCAGCGGCAGAGCCTCAGGTAGAGTTTGATGAGGAGGTTCTGACCCAGACCGTTCCAGCAGAGCCGTCTCAGGTTCCAGAGGGGTTCATAGCTACCTCAGTACTTCAGGATGCTTTGGTCCGTCTAGTGGGCCTTATGGAGAGTGTTACCCAGGCAGGCACACTTCCTGCAGCACCAGCTGTCTCTCGGGCTGGGGGAGGAGCATAGACTCCTGCTACTCACACTCTGGAGAAGATGGCTCCTTAGTTTCAGACTCCAGTAACTCAGCCAGTTGGGGTAGTCCCGTCGGGTATTATAGTATGGACCGACGATGGAGCAACTATGTCTACAGATGCTTTGTGGAGGTTGGACAGGTTCACCAAGATTTTCACTACTACCTATGGCGGTACAGCTTCAGAGGATCCCCAGGACTATTTGGACAGTTTCTATGAGGTTCTGGAATATGGGGATAGTGGAGACCTAACGGGTTGACTTTGCTACTTTTCGCTTATCAGGTTCTGCCAAGAAATGGTGGAGGGATTTTTGTTTGGCTAGACCAGTTGGGTTGCTTGCTTTGACTTGGGATCAGTTTTCTCAGCTATTTTTGGAGAAGTTTCTCCCGATCACTCATAGAAAGGACTATCAGAGGTAGTTTGAGTGCCTTCAGCAGGATTCCATGACCGCCATCCAGTATGAGACCAGATTTATTGACTTGGCCCGCCATGCTCTTCTTATACATCCCACCGAGAGAGAGAGAAAGGGTGAGGAGGTTTATTGAGGAACTCGCTCATCCTATCAGATTGCAGATGGCTAAGGAGATAGGGAGCGAGATTTCTTTCCAGGATGTAGCCAATATGGCCTGGTGAATTGAGGCAGTTTTATCTCAGGGGAGTGGTCAAGGGTCTGACAAGAGGCCTCGTCATTTGGGTAGGTTCAGTTTTGGAGGCAGGGATTCTTTATCATCCCAGGCCGTTTCATTTAGCACTTCAGGCATCTCATGGAGCTTCAAGGGGTCGTGGTCCTTATGTAACTCCTTCAGGACAGCCAACTCATAGTGCACCGCCAGCTCCTATCAAAGCACCTCCTCTTCAGAGCTATTATCGTGGTCAGCCAGCCTACCAGGGTCAGTCTCAATTTCTCCAGCCGCTGTATTTAGATGGATGTTTTGAGTGCGTTGAATATGGTCATATCCAGAGGGCTTGTCCGAGATTAGTTGGTGCTCAGTCACAGCAGCAGAGTTCTCGTGCCATGATTCCGACACCGCCTGCCCAGCCAGCTAGAGGTAGGGGTCAAGGAGTGTATGCGGTAAAACTGGGGGCCCAATTTCCCCATTATTAGGTCGCCTCGTGCGATACTCCTTGAGGCTCGAAGCCAAGGTCGAGACCCACACTCGGGAATCGTCGGCTACTGATCCCGGGGGGCATTACGTACTAACAGCCATCGTATAAGACAGAGGAATTCCCAAGGCCTACGGTTAAATCTGACAAAACCGACCTACCTGGGGCTTATATCAAGGTATCATGTCTAGCAGTCCCATCTATGTATCTTTATAATTAATGCATTCTGTACTATGTTGTATTTCCCCTCCTATATAAAGGGGATCCTCACCACTTTGTAAAGGGCTGTTGTTGCTCCAACCACTCTACACAAGATCAATAACAACTTTCTCTCTTCTCTCCCTAACTCACACGCTCGAGACTACCTCTTCCATTTATTACCTTCATACTTATTCTTCATTTATTGCTTTATATTGGCCATAAAGAGCCTTCTTTAATTATATCCTAACTGTTATTCCCTTCCCGGTTGCCCCCGATAGCTCGAGCTCGAGCCCAGGCATCGACCTCGGGGCCTTTCATTGGTTAGTCCGAGGCCCGGATAGCAAGCCCCTCGGTTTGATTATAACTCTATTTTAACTCGTATTTCGTCATTAAACTTCGCATATCTAACATCAACTGCCCTAATAACTAGCATAAAAATAGATCACGTATTTTTAGAGTCCTATCAACAAATTTAATTATTATTACCATTTTCACGGTAAACAGTTTGGCGCCCACCGTGGGGCTAAAAATAATAGTAATTATTTTCTTGCTGGTTTCGTCACACAACGCAAGTTATCTTTCCCACTTGTTTTGTCCAAGATCTTCGATTTCAGGTCAAAATGTTTGGCTCGGTGAATAGAGTTGAGAACAACAACCTTGAAGACCATGGAGAAAATGGTGTGGTTGTTCCAATTATTGGCACACCACCACAGAACCCCGATAACGCACCTGGACCGATTCCAGAGAACGCGGATTCGCAAGATGCGCAGCAGGTCGATGAAACCTCACACACCGACAGGAGCATACAACATGGCGACCAACAAGAAGCCCAAAAGACCCCAGCTCGGGAAGAATAGGAAGTTAGTCTTCATGTTATTTTCGAAATGTTGCAGGCACAGCAGTTGGCTATCGCTCAATTGCAAAGCCACCCGAAGAATCCCAGCACAGCAGCACTGGAAACAGCTCCCCTAACCGAACAGGTACCTGAAAAATTAAGCAATAACGGATCGATAGCCAACCCTGCCATCGTAAAAATGCTTGAGGATCTCACCAAAAGGATCGAATCGGGTGAGAAAATGATAGCAGCCAACGACAAGAAGGTCGATACCTACAACTCTAGGGTCGATCAGATCCCGGGCGCACCCCCGATCCTCAAGGGTGTGGATTCGAAGAAGTTTATACAAAGGTCGTTCCCTGAAGAAGCATCCCCGAAACCCATTCTAAAGAAGTTCAGAATGCCGGAACTCCCTAAGTACAACTGGACCACAGACCCTAACGAACACGTCACTGCATACACCTGTGCAATAAAGGGAAACAATATAAAAAATGACGAAATCGAGTCTGTGTTGTTGAAAAAATTCGGGGAAACACTCTCGAAGGGGGCAATGATGTGGTATCACAACTTGGCTCCTAACTCCATAGATTCATTCGCCATGCTAGCAGACTCCTTCGTAAAGGCACATGCCGGTGCCATCAAAGTAGCGAAGAGGAAGTACGACGTTTTCAAAATCAGGCAAAAGGAGAAAGAGATGCTGCAGGAATTTGTGTCTTGCTTTCAGATGGAACGGATGGAGCTACCGCCAGTCTCTGACGACTGGGCAGTGCAGGATTTCACTCAAGGCCCGAATGAATGAATCTCGGTGGCTTAAAAATAGTTGAAACAAAATCTGATTGAGTACCCGGTTGTGACCTAGTCGGACGTCCACAATCGGTACCAGTCGAAGAACAGGGCCGAAGATAACCAGTTGGGAGCCCCTTCGGGCTCAGTATACCCGAGTAGGCACCTGGCAAAGAGACCAAAACCAAACAAAGAAAGGTATTAGCTGTACATCGAAGATAGGAGGAACGCCCCGAGGCGTAACCTACCTCGCAATGATCGGAGAGTGGATCGAGGACAGGATCCTCGAGGGCTCATCAACAAAGCCAGATTCGATCGGAACATAGTGCCAACGGGTACACCTCGCCTATCATAATACAACTTCAATGTCGATTTATCGGACATCGTGTTCGCCATTAGCAAAATTAGGGATGCCAGATGGACCAGGCATATACACTCAGATCCTTCCCAAAGGAACTACAACTTGATATGCGAGTTTCACAACCCGCACAGGCACAGAACTGAGGATTCCAGGCAACTCCGAGAGGAAGTGGCCCAGCTACTCGATAATGGGCACCTTCGGGAATTTCTCAGCAACCGAACTAAAAACCAGTCCCGGAAGAGAGAAACAACCAAAAAGAACAAAGCAGATGAGCCCCAATATGTCATCCACACGATTTTTTGATGCACGCCCTCGGTCATATTCAAATAAAGGACCACATCGCATCCGCCAAACAAACGTCGGAACCCAAGAGCGTCGTCGCCACTAAGGTATAATCATATCTCCCCTTTTCTATCTTTTGCTTCACGGTAACTCTTGCGCAGGCCAGTGAACAAGGCAGTCGGGACGTCGCTCCGGCTCGAGGGCCCTGATAACTAGGGATTATGATGCATTTTACACTCCTTCTTGCTTGAGTTTTTATTAGAATTGTGTACAAAATAGTCCCAAAGGCTCTCAAGTTATGCTTGATTGCAGGATTGATCAACAAGGTGACAAGGTGTCAAAAACCAGCTCAAAAAGGAGTGAAACTTGCACAAGTACCAAGACAAGACCAAGCTCAGTCAAACAGGGCCAGTGCGGTTGCACA
The DNA here is from genome assembly GCF_000393655.2 of Nicotiana sylvestris. NCBI lineage: Eukaryota > Viridiplantae > Streptophyta > Magnoliopsida > Solanales > Solanaceae > Nicotiana > Nicotiana sylvestris. The sequence continues at coordinate 65,892,100 of NC_091058.1, forward strand.
CCATTCTGTGTGGTCCACAAAGGTGAAGTTCAGAAACTATGTTTTTCAGGCCACCAGGCAATGCGTCCACAAAGGGTTTTGTGCGGTACGTATTGGGTTCATTACGTCCGCACTCGATTTTGTGCGGTTCGCATTGCCCAAGATCAGAGAGTTACTAATTGGATGTTGAAGCCCAATGCGGTCCACAGTCTATTTTGTGCGGACCGCAATAGGATCCACTATGGCCGCACTCGACTTTGTGCAGTCCACAGAGCCCGAGTTCAGATAGCAGATGATTGAAGCCCAAAGCCTTAGTGCGGCCACACTATCTTTCGTGCGGTCCGCACTTGCCCCGCAGGGGTATTTTTGTCTAGAATTTTCAGCTTAGTATAAATAGCTTCTTTTCCCATTTTTAGGTCATTAGATAGTTTTGTACGTAGAGCTGCGCTCGTGACTTAATCTCTTTTACCATTTTGAGTAATTTTAACTTAGTTTAATCATTGAATCTTCAAGTTTTATCTAATAATTAATTATTATGGGTTTTTCTTCATTTATTTCTTTGTTTTCTTCTATAATTAAGAGTAGCTAGACCCATAAGTTAGGGTTGTGGCTCAACGTAATTGATGGGTCTTGTGTTTTGATGCTTGATTGTCTATGTGTGTTTGATATTTGAACTAATTTCATGTTTAATTGTTGAATTAGTGGTTGCAAACACTAGTTTATGTTTAGTTGATTTTGGCTCTTCTTGAGAAAGAGAGCCTAAGTCTCTGAAATTGGTCCAATAAGGAATTGGGCGTACTCAAGAGATTGATAGCCCAATTAAAGGGTTAAACCTAGAGATAGTAATACTCGACTTGAACCTAAATTGCTTGCACAAATTTGCATACCCAATTGGTCTTGAGAAAGCCAATTAGGGCAAATTCACTTGAACTACCGAGAGGTGTAGAGTGAGTAGAATTGTGCAATGGTTATATCATACTCCCCAAATATAAAAATCTAGCCTTAGACTCAAAAATCCGTCAATTAGCCACCTAGGAGAAAGTCACTACCCTAGTGCCTTTTATCTATTTGAACAACTTGCAATAGTTTAATCTTAGCTTTACTTGGTCTAATTTAGCATTGTATTATTATAAAATTAGAATTAAATTCAAAACCAAAAAATATTTAGAAGTGCAATTAGGAACAAATACACAACTCCATTTTAGACAAAAACTCAACTCCAATATCTAGCTCCCTGTGGAAATCGATCCTGACCTTACTAGGGTAAAAGCTGCTTCGACCTCTCTCGCTACTCTATAGTAATGTAGGGTTGGCCACGATCAGGCCCTGAGGTTTTAAAGCGTCCGTTTCACTCTTTTCCTTCGACCGGATTTTTATCCCGAAATGGGTTTTTGCCGGCAAGGTTTTTAATGAGGCAACATCTACGTGCTACCTAAGAAGGACTCAACAAGCCTACAGAATTTTATTCGCAATCAACCCTACACCGGGAAATGACAAATGAGGTTCCAATAGGAAATGATGTACCGGGCCAAACAGTCGAATGAACCGTGTCCACATAAGCCGGGCTTACGACAACACAACGATATGTATTTACGCCAAGCAATCAAAGAATATCTTTTGCCAAAAGCATCTCGTACTCCAAAGAAAATTCAGCATGCTCATGACAAGGATTCCTCCATCGAGTACATCCTGAAATACTCGGAGACTTAGCATCAACAATTTGATACCCACATGACCTCAGGGTCGAAACTCCATGCTCATAAGGCCTCAACGAGACAATTCCGAGTTTACGAGTAACGGCCTTCGAGCCTAAGCAAATTCGATGACTCGGAAACTGTCGTCAATTGCCATTCACTGAAAAACCCGAGGTCGTAAGACCACGAGCGGGCAAACTCGGTCTAGCCAGATCTATTTTACATAACAACAAAAAACTGTAAGACCTCAACATGCGTGAAAAAACTGTAAGACCTCAATAGGTATGAAAAAACTATAAGACCTCGACAAGCATGAAAAAATTGTAAGACCTCAATAGGCATGAAAAAATTGTAAGACCTCAATAGGCATGAAAATGTTGTAAGACCTTACTACAGGCATAAAACTCGATCCCGATGTTTAGGCTATATGTCGCATTTGTAAGACTCCCAAAAGGGCATACCCTTGATGTAGACGCCTAAACTGCCACACTCAGAATCACAAATGGCTCTGTCCAAACACAAATGACTATGGTCAATACGGCTGCACCAACCAAATTAACGCGACTTGGGGACGCCCGATCGTCGCTACAAAATCATAGGCCATTACTTCGAATCTACTTCAAAAAAGAACCTGTTAAAACAGGCTATCCTCAATAGGAAAACGAGCTTCAACCATGTCAGCTCCAAATCACAAGGTTTCGAGCTACTCAGTCTATGAGCTAAACCTTTCGAGGTGTTCGAAGAGGAAAATAAAGCCTACATATGCCTAAGGGTAAAAGCGTAAGAGCCATTGTCTCTAGCCAATGAGCCTCAGGGCCACACACTAAAAGTTCGCAACAACCAAAAGAGTAAGAGCCATTGTCGCCAACTTAAAATTTGAAAACTTGAGGATTAAAATGAGCTCGAGTCGTAACCCGATTTGGAGACCGGATCCAAAATAGTTAACTATACATGCCTAAAGGAATAGCGTAAGAGCCATCGTCACCAGCTTCACAAGCCTTAGGGCCACATGGATAAAAGGTCTCTTCGACCCAAGACATAAGAGCCATTGTCGTCAGCCCGTGCAGACATAAAAGCTTGAGAGTCAAATAGGCTCGAGTCAAAACTCGACTCGGAGACTAAACCAAAAATAGTTGAGCAAAAGTATAAGAGCTCTAACACCAGTTTACATTAAAGGTCACATAGACAAGGCACGTAAAAGCTCCGAGCTTGCCTAACGAGCCCCAGGGCCATATCACGAATCAAAAGTTTCTTGCCAATTCTAAGAACAGGAACACCCGGCACAATTCCGAGCAAAAAAAGGGGAATAGAAGAAAAAAAGCCTCATAGTTCACTTTATACATATGACAATATGAAAGTACTATATACAAACAGGAAAATCAATAGGAAAATTGACAGGAAAATCAACAGGATCCTAATCTATTGCCGAGCCTACATCCTCAATGGCTCCCCCAGGGTTGCACCCTGACAACTATGAGTCCTCCGACGGCCCCTTCTCAACGGCATCTTCTCTCCCCGGGGATCCACCCTCATTTTTAGCACCACCCGAGCTACCATCTTATGCACCCCCAATGGTCTGCTATTGGGAAACCGGCCAGGCACGATCCGTAGCTCGAGGTAATTTCAGGCTAGCCCCTTCAAACGCCTTTCCAATGCAAGAATCTACAGCAACGGCTCCCTCCCCGTGCAAGAATACAAGCGCCTCGGCCTCGGTTTTGATCTGAGATAATGCAACCACCAGCTCAAAATGGAGACCCTTGTACTTGTCATTATCCTCCTTTGCCTCCCAAAGATGACACTCGATTGAGGTTACCTTCGCCTGAAGGGTGTCCCTCTCGGAAGTCATTTTGTTTATGTACCGACTAAGCTCGGAAGTTTTAGCATCTCTGGCCCGAAGCTCCCTTCTCAGCAGGGCGTTCTACTTCTCAAACTACATAAATCAGGTCCGACAAGTTAAAAGTAGTAGAATCTCACAAGGATTCAAATAATAGTAAAACGGGGGATGAGTAACCTGCTCGGTAAAATAGGCTTTCTCACGCTCGTGGCGGTTCACCTCATTCTGATACTGGGCGAAAGCCTGGTTGTAGAGCACTTTAGCCTGAATCCACATAAAAAGACAAGTTAGAAAAATGAAGACCGGAGCAGCCTAAAGCGGCGGACAAGGTTAGCAAAAATTACCCGCTCGTAAAGTCTGCCCATCTCGCCGAAAATGGATGAAGCATCAACCTCGGGACCTCCCTCGAGAATGGTCGGCGACCTCTCGAGTACATCTCCACCTTTAACTAGTGCCCCTGCTTTAGAAGGCTCTTCATGCAGGGTGTCTTGCACTCCATGCAACGGTAGGATCACTCTCCGAGGAGAATCAACAACGATCAAAGGGATAACGGGATCGGTCAAAATCTCTGTCCCTTGTTCACCCTGGACCCGGGAGTCGGGCCCCTCCGAACTACCCGCCAAAGGCATCTCAACTCTGGAAGAATTTTGGCCACCAGCCGACTAGGGGGTAGTACTCGATACTCCATCTGTTGCCTCCCCACCGCAAAGATAGGCCACAACGGCATGGGTCTCCAGTTCAGAAGCCTCCATCCCTACGGCCCGACGATCAGCCAAGTCTATACGCTCATTGGGGTCGTTGGGAAGCTGTTTTTCCCCTCACCTTCAGCCTGAGGATTTCCCATCATCTCCGAGGTCGGAGCTGCCAGGTCAGCCTTAGACTCTTCCGTCTTAATCCTCTTGAACTCCGGAGGCTCGACCGGCAAAGCTCCTTGCTTTCTCTTCTTCTCGCCAGGCACTAGGGTGTCCTCTTCAGCAGGCGGTACCCCCTTCGTCAAAAGGACTTCCCCCAAACCTACACAAATGCGGAAGTTAAACACAAAGAACAGAGAACACTACTAATAGCGATTTGCATCAAAGTATGTGGATGCAACAAGGTTCGAAGCTTACCGTGGTCTTTGGCTTCCCACCGGGCTCGGGATAAATCCCGCCACACTCGTTCGGTGTATGGAAAAATTGAGTATAAGCGGTTGACCCAGCCCTAGAGGTCCGAAACTGCATCAGGGTAGATTGCTACGGCTAAAAAGGCAAGAAAAATAGAGTTATATGCTTGAAGAAATATTGCCAAAGAGAAGCGAAGGAAGACCCGACAACGCATTTACTTACCCCCAGCGTTCCACTTCTTAGGGAACGACATCTTTTCCGCTAGAATTAGGTTAGAAGTCCTCACTCGAACGAACTAGCTTATCCATCTTTCGTTCCAAGGCTCCTGAGCGCAAGCATAAAGGGACCTCGGGGCTCGACAACGAAGTTTGATTAAACCCCCTCGGAGGAGACGAGGACTATACATCCGGATCAGGTGGTTGAGGGTGAAGGGCATCTCCTTTATCATGTTAGAATAATGCCTAATCATATAAACAATGCGCCAGAATGAAGGATGAATTTGGCCCAGAGTCACATGATAACGTCGACAGAAGTCGAGGATCACGGTGTCAATCGGGAGCGAGAATGGCCCCAACGGCCCCAAGGTAAATGGATAGGTGTATACATTTAGAAAACCGGTTTTATGAGCCATAATATCTTCCTACCGAGCAGGAATCTCCACAAGCACGGTATCCCTCAGCGACAATCAACCCTCACTCTCCCGACCTCTGTTATCGAGCTGATATACCGAGTTACAAGCTCGCGATGCTCTGGCTTCGAGGAAGGTCTCTCGACCTTGAAATCGGAGGTCATCGCAAAGGATCTTGGGACGCATTCCTCAACACGAGGAGGCGTAGCCACCTCTCCTTGAGAGAGAAGCGAAGAGGATGAGCCCGCAACCTCCTAGGAAGCAGAAGTGGAAATTGTCGCCATCCTTAGAAGATTCTGAAGGAAGAAAAAGAGTTGTGTTCCTGAAAGAGAACAAGAGCAAAAGAAGAGAGAACCTTATTAGGGGTTTGGGAACGCAATGGGGTACAAAAATAAATAAGGGGAGTATTTATAAAAGCACTGTGTGCACATTGAAGGAAGCCAAAAGACAGCCAACCATCGCAGTCAATGCGGAAACCTGCAGGAGCAGCGTGCGTGTTGCATCTTGGTACCTCGTAGCCGTCGCCGAATGCAAGAGCATTGAAGGAAGAAGAAATTCAGGGTCATTTCTTATTGTTTCTTACCGCTTTCACTCTAAGAAACGCAGAGACTATCTGTATGCAGTAAAATCGGGGGCTCGATTTCCCCGTCATTAGGTCACCTCGCAGCTATACTCCTCGAGGCTCGAAGCCAAGGTCGAGACCCACCCTCGGGAATCGTCGGGTACCGGTCCTGGGGGTATTGTGTACTAACGATTATAGTATGATACATGAATTCCCAAGGCCTACGGCTAAATTTGACAAAATCGACCTACCCGGAGCTTATATCAAGGTATCATGTCTAGCCGTCCCATCTCTGTATCTTTACAATTAATGCATTCTGTACTATGTTGTATTTTCCCTACTATATAAAGGGGATCCTCACCACTTTGTAAAGGGTTGTTATTGCTCCAACCACTTTACAAAATATCAATAACAACTTTCTCTCATCTCTCTCTAACTCACACGCTCGATACTACCTCTTCCATTTATTGCCTTCATACTTGTTCTTCATTTATTGCTTGATATTGGTCATAAAGAGTCTTCTTTAATTATATCCTAATTTTTATTCCCTTCCCAGTTACCCCTGATAGCTCGAGCTCGAGCCCAGGCATTGACCTCGAGGCCTTTCATCGGTCTGTCCGAGGCCCGGATAGCAAGCCCCTCGGTTTGATTATAACTCTGTTTAACTCGTATTTCGTCATTAAACTTTGCATATCTAGCATCAACTGCCCTAATAACTAGCATAAAAATAGATCATGTATTTTTAGAGTCCCATCAACAAATTGGAGGGTTGAGCGCGTTCTTGAATCGGAATATAGGCTTTGAAGCGAGGTGAGACTCCTTTCTAACCTTGTAAGAGGGAATTGTCCCCATAGTGAAATAATTGGTTATGTGCTCCTATTTGTGGGGGCTACGTATGCGCGAGGTGACGAGAGTATGTGCGTAGCTACTATTATGTGTAAGTCCGGGTAGTCTAGGACCCAAAAGCATGCTATACTTGGAATATTTGAAACCTTGTTGACAGTTTGAATTGCTTAAATCATATCGGATTAGTAAATGAATTTCTAAAAAGATTTAAACTTCATTTTCAAAAATCTTTAAAAGAGGAATGGCGTTTCTTTAGATAATTGTTCCCTGTTGACTTCTTGATTGACTGTCTGTGTGTGTTTAAATTATGGAATGGGTCGAACACCTCGGTAGATTAAATAAATGCATCTACGGTTCGCGTCATTCGACCCCCTCTGGCAGTGCACAATTTAAATATTATTGTATCGGGTCGTATGACCTCGGCATGATTTGCGCATGCTTGATTGCTTGCCTTGAAACTTATTGAAGTTGTTATTTCCAGCTTGAGAATATATGTATAAATGATGAAAAATGAGATTTTGGGAATTTCACATAAAAGAAAGAATTGTTTACATGTTTCACTCTATTGAATTACAATCCTGTTTATATAAATCCTCGATTCATTATATTACGGACATATCATTATTGGACCACTAGTAAGTGTCGAAGTCGCCCTCCCGCCTCTACTTCTTCGAGATTAGATGGGATACTCATTGGGTACACGTTGTTTTCGTACTCATATTACACTTGCTGTACATTTTTGTTGCACAGGCACATGCATCATTATTGGCCTGGCAGGCGTAGCAGCATGGTTGATACAGAGACTTAGGTGAGCTGCACTTCCTGAGATGACCGCAGCCAGCAGAGTCTCTTCCAGATTATTGTATTTATTTTCTGTCCAATTGTATTCCGGATGGTTGTTGTAGTGTATTATTTCCTAGAAATAGCTCATGCACTTGTGACACCGGGTTCTGGGATAGTTATGGGATATTTTGTATTGACTTCTTGACATGTATATTTAATTTGAACTGAGTATCTTTTACTATTAAAAATTGAAGAAAAATCAGAGTTTTTCACAATTGTTTAAATGAGAATTTAATTAAGTATTTAAGGTTGGCTGCCTGACAGCGGTGTCCGCGCCATCACGACCCTTAGTGGATTTTGGATTGCGACAACATGGTATCATAGCACTAGGTTCCCTTAGGTCTCACGAGTCATAAGCAAGTCTAGTAGAGTCTCGCGGATCAGTACGGAGACGTGTGTACTTATCTTCGGGGAGGCTACAGGGCTATTAGGAGCACTTCCCTTATTGATTTCCTCATCGTGCAACTTGATTCCTTGAGGCTTATGCCCTTGTTACCTTTCTACTCAATCTTATGAGACGCGAACCGCTTCTTATAAATCGAGAATTGAAGAATGGTAATGGTACTACAGATGTAGTGCGGGATGTTCCTCCCGGTATAGTTGGTTGGGCTATTGTCGTCACCTTGTGGAAGGATTTTTCTATCGTTTCGGCTCGGTAGTGGTGGTTCTAAGAGCTTGGAGGCTATACACAGTTTGCTATGGTGCTCATGAGTGGTTATCGCACAGTATTGACTTGATGGTAGGATACTTGCCTATGTGTTGGGGCGGTGAATGCATTGAACGGAAGTCTACTCAGTGCACAATTCAGAGATCTGATATTTCATTTCTGACGGAGGAAAAACGATTGGCCTATGGATGTCCAGATTTGGGGTGATGGAGTAACGAGACTTGGTATTTTCGAGCGTGGTGGAATTTTCATCTGCGATATAGTATCGTCATCCTCAATTGTATGTGTTAAGTTCACCAATGTTATGGTCTTCTGCAATTCGCCTTTGGGGTAAGATATTGTGAAATAATATTGGAGAAATGACTGTTAGATATTGCAGGGTGCAGTGGTTCGGGATTGAATCGGTGTTCCTAATGTTAGCAGTTCGAGAAAGATGATCTTCGGAAAGGTTTAAAGTTAGTAGCGATTTGTGGGTTTAAGTGCTACGAAGATGGATTTTATTTAAGGCAACAGCTGAGCAGTAAAGGATGAGGAAGAACATGTGGGGAGTGTCAGGCGGTGGTTAAAATTTCTAGAAGGCCAGGTATAACAAGCAAAGGTCGAGTAGTCGATTAAAGGGGTGAGTTCTGCCAAAGTGAGAGAGTAGCGGAGTTGGACATGGGCTTGTGGTAGAATGACTACACACCTTAAGGAGAGTTTGGGATGATTTGGGAATTTTAGTGATTGGTGATTGGGGTCTATGGATTTAATTTGAAGTATGGGCTATTATGCGGTAGGAGATTTGATATAACGGGAAGGAGCTTCTTGAAATAAAGAAGGATACAACATAATTTTGAATTGGAAGGATATTGTCACATATTTAATTGATGGCCACGAGGGGTGAATGGACTTATGCAGCTAGAAAGTGAGCTCAGACTCAGGATGTGTTATTGATGTCGTAGTGATTGTACCCTGTGCAGTAGTATTGGAAGATGTTGGAAAGTGATTTCCACATGTGGGTTAATCCCTGTGAGCAGGTTAGCGGTCGCGTGATTGGCGAAGCTTCTGCGAAGGATTTTACTGGCCATTCCGATAAGAGGTCGAATATGTGAATGTTGATGGAAATTCAAGGTACTCATGAAGAGCTAATGGAAGGATTTCAAGAAATCTGGCAGTTTAATAGTACGAGGTCACGTCAATAAGAGATAAAGAATCTTGGTGAATTCCAGAGGTGTGTAATAGTGGCTTCAAGTTAAGTGGGAGAGTCTCACCGCCTATGATTGGGTTACATGGTTAACTACTTGCAAGGTTTCTGGTTATTAACACATTGATGGGTTATTTCAGCTATAGGAAAAGAACATAGGTGGTAATTTGAGCGAAGGGATTGTTAAAGGTGCACTATGGTTGGACTTATCGGCTCATGTTCAGACTTGGGGAATGATTCAGGATTTATGCCTTGTATAGATGTGGGTTTCAAGGGAAGTGATTCTGTCGGGTGCTTCATCGAGAGGGTATTCATGTGCTATAAAATTCATGGAGTTGATTATATTCGGGACCAAGTCAGAGCGAGTGGCTCTCAATAATAGTCCTAGTGGATTCAAAGGTTAAGATATGGTACCTAATTATTTCGAGCCTATAGGTACGGTTAAGAATCAAGCTTTTGCAGCAGCTTATGAGAAGAGGCCCAGAATGTTCTATGATGTTTTGACTTGCAGTGTAGCATTTGGGAGGTATGAAATGGTTTGTGGGATTTGAGACAGCATGGTCTCGTGATTCAATGTCACTTAGGATGAGTGCAGCTAGAGTGTGTTATGTGTTGAATGGAGTTATTATTACTAAGGCAATCAAGGATAAATTGAAAGAAGATAGATTGGCTAGCCATAGTTGAATTGACATATTGGCGGTAGTGATCAGTTCCTTCAGTGTGATCAAGCTATGCAAGCAATTTGTGACTGCACGTGTGAGGCTTGTCGGTCGCCGTAATTGATATTATTCAGAAGTATTCTACTGTTATGGCCTGTTATGTGTAGGCGGATCCTGGAAGGGCTATGGTGGCTTAGTCCACTACTTAGAGATTTGCATATTCTACGAATTATGAGAATTCATCTGTGTGTTGCTATGGTTCTCCTAGAGTGAGTTAAGTGAAAAGTTTTTATATGATGAAGTGTTGATCTGTTAGCGGTTCCGGAGTGATGATGAAAATCATCTCCTATCGTATATTGGCATGATGGGTGCAGTGAGTGGTATGGAATTCGAAGTGAGGATCGAGGTTGCAGTTCTGTATTGGCAAGAATGTCACGAGCTCAGATGAGTAGGAAAGGAGTTTTGATGTTTAGTTGGTATTGTCTTCAGCGTCACCTGAGATCGGTGTTTTTGTGAAAAAGGATTTGCATCCTGGTTAAGGATTCTTGATATGCTTTACAACATTAGTATGACCGGTGGTTTGGATGTATAGACCGGTCTTCTTTTACGGAAGGTTGTGGGAGTGTGCCCCACGGGAAGGTTGTATAAGTGTGACATGTAGTCACTTGATTGATTGAAGAGTTAAACCAAGTATGAAGATTGTAGTGATGTCGTTAAATTGAGAATTGATGCCTGGAGGGCACTCGGTTTATTGGGTTGTTGATTGTGGAGGATTACTCCGGTTATGATGGTTATTCTTGTGTGTTATTAGAAAAGGGGGTTATTATGGACCCATGAAAGGTTAATGGCTTAGTTCGGTGTGATCAGAATTAGCTTGAGGTCTGTGGATGGATTTAAATGTGAATATGGGCTCTATATTAGGCCAGATGTGTTCATTTCAGCAATGCTCTCCTTATGGAAGAGTAGTCGGGGTGTTATTTCATCGTCAATTATTTCATGTAATGATATATTGCTCCGTGTGAGTTGTGAGACGGCTTGGTGAATTTTTTATGTGTTGAGATTCCGTGTAGAGATGATGTTATATGAGCAGGATGTCTCTCAAGATTCAGATCGTATATCTCACCTTAGTTGTGCTTGAGTTTTGTAGCCTATGGCACTATATGTCTCCCCAGGGATGGTATTATGCACTTAGCGTGCTTGTGACCGATATTTGGTATTTTGTTGTAATGAGCAATTTAGCTTGATGTTATCTCCTTATGTGAATTCTATGTGTGGATCGGGTGGTACGCCGCCATGGGTATGTTATTTGGATCGGGTTGCACGCCGCAGCAGTGTGATGTTGAGTACAATTTTCTGTATTCTAATTTTTGTGTGTCTTGTTTTCCATTTTTCGAGGAAAGTCCATATTAGCAGCGTGAGTTGAGTAGTCCCTTTCAGAGTTCGTTTTCCTTTTGTATCGCATTAGAATTGGCAGCCTATTGGCACATTGCGACATCATATGAGACTTTTGGTCATGTCTGGGGTGGCTTGTTGCCTGAGTAGTTTGTACTGGGTGAGACAAGATTATTGGATCTAGGATCAATGCGATTGGATTATATGAAGTATATTAAAGAGCAAATACCATTATTTGGTTCAGAATAAGGTAATGATTCTTGTCAGGAGTATAGGCTCAACAGTTTGTCGGCTCGGCAGTTGGTTATGAATTCTTCACATCTCTTCCGTCGTTGCGGTATTGTGGGAGTTGGAATAAGACTTATATATATCATGAGGTGCGTTGTGAGCATCAAATTCATGGAATTTCGACTAATTTGATCAGAGAATGTTATTGTGGTTCTGTGAGTAAAGTGGTGCAAGGTGTGAATTCAGCTAATGTATGCAGTCATGTTGTGGTGCTGCGTGTAGTGATTGTCATGGTGTTCATATAATGGGAGCAGGCCTGACGGAGAATTCTGGATGTTGGAATTGGGTTCTAAGCTTAATTGTTTGAATAAAAGAGAACATCTTCGGATTTGCTAGAGCCAATGTGCTCAACTGAGTTGTGGTAGCATGGGTAGGTGCACAAGGTGTTTAACTGTGATTTTAGACAACTCCAGCACAATTCTTAGCACATTCGAGGACGAACGTAAGTTTAAGTGGGAGAGAATGTAACGACCCGACCGGTCGTTTTAAGCTCTAGCGTGTCATTCAGCAGTTTGAGGCCATTAGCAGCTTCATTTAAGGTATTATGACTTGTACGCGTGGTCGGAATTGAATTTCGGGGAGTTCGGAGTTGATTTGGAAAGAGAATTTTCATTTCGGAAGCTTTAAGTTGAAAGAATTAGCTAAGATTGGATTTTTGAGTAAACGGCCTCGGAATCGGGATTCAAAGGTTCCACCAGGTTTGTATGATAATTTTGGACTTGGACGTATGCCCGGATTGGGTTTTGGATGACCCGAGAGCGTTTTGGCCCCTATTATGGAAGTTAGCATTTTGGAAGAAATTTCATAAGTTTGGGTTGAAGTGTATTTCAGTTTTATCGATGTCCGTTTGGGATTCTGAGTCTGGGAATAGTTCCGTATGGTGATTATGGTATTGGGAGAGCGATCGGAAGTGAATTCGAAGGCCCGTATGTCATTTTGGAGTCATTTGGCTAAAGATAGAAATTTGAAGGTTTTTGGGAAGTTTGACCGAGAGTTGACTTTTTGATATTGGGGTCGGATTTCGATTTCGGAAGTTGGAGTAGGTTCATAATGTCAAATATGACTTTTGTACAAAATTTGATGTCAATCGGACGTGATTTGATAGGTTTAAGCATTGAAAGTAGAAGTTTAAAACCTAAAAGTTCATTAAGCTTGAGTTGGAAAGCGATTCATGGTTTTAGCATTGTTTAACGTGGTCTGAGGCTTCGAGCGGGTCCGAGTTATGTTATGGAACTGTATGGTGTGATCGGACGGGGCCTCGGGGGTCTCGGGTGAGTTTCGGATGTGCGGGAGGAGTTGAAACACACCAGATTTTCTGGTGTGTTTGGCAGCAGTTGCAGGTCTCGCAAATGCGAGAAATAGTTCGCATTTGCGACCTTGCATTTGCGAGTGAGGCTTCGCACTTGCGAAGGAGCCTGGCCTGAGGCAGAGTTCGCATTTGCGACCTCAGCAGGGTTCGCATTTGCGAGCTCTTGGTCGCATTTACGACCTTGGCAGGGGAGGCTCATGTTCGCAACTGCGATGGGTTTGTCGCATTTGCGACCGTCGCATTTGCGAACCAGGTGTCGCAAATGCGACATCTGAGGCATGTGCACAGCTATTAATTTGGAGACTTAGACCCTTTAGATCATTTTCCTCCATCCTCTTAGGCGATTTTTGGAGCTTTTGGAAGAAGGTTTTCACATAGCACTTTGAGGTAAGTAATTTCTACACAACATGAGTTAAATACATAGATTATGGGTAGATTAACATGTAAAAATTAGGGAAAATCAAGGGTTTTAGATGAAAAATCTAGAATTTGGTAAAAACAAGATTTAACCACGAAATTTGTTAGGGAATGTAGTAAAAATCATATATTCTTGATCCTTAGGTTATGGGTAACAATTTTCTTCAAAAATTTCCGGAATTCGAGCACGTGGGCCCGGGGATGAATTTTAGGAACCTTGCATTTAGGGTTGGAAAATTGGTTTAATAATTAGAATATGAACTTTTGAGCATGTATTGACTAGTTCTTAACCTATTTGAATAGTTTTGGATCATTCGGCTCCAAATTGGAGGTTTGAGTGCATTCTTGAATCGGAATATAGGCTCGGAGTGAGGTGAGTCTCCTTTCTAACCTTGTAAGGGGGAATTATCCCCATAGGTGAAATAATTGATTATGTGCTCCTATTTGTGGGGGCTACGTACACACGAGGTGATGAGAGTCCGTGCGTAGCTACTATTATGTGTAAGTCCGGGTAGTCTAGGACCCAAAAGCATGCTATACTTGGAATATTTGAAACCTTGTTGACAGTTTGAATTGCTTAAATCATATCGGATTAGTAAATGAATTTATAAAAAGATTTAAACTTCATTTTCAAAAATCTTTAAAAGAGAATTGGCGTTTTCTTTAGATAATTGTTCCGTGTTGACTTCTTGATTGACTATTTGTGTGTGTTTAAATTCTGGAACGGGTCGAACGCCTCGGTAGGTTAAATAGATGCATCTATGGTTCGCGCCATTCGACCCCCTCTGGCAGTGCACAATTTAAATATTATTGTATCGGGTCGTATGACCTCGGCATGATTTGCGCATGCTTGTATTGCTTGCCTTGAAACTTATTGAAGTTGTTATTCCCAGCTTGAGAATATATGTATAAATGATGAAAAATGAAATTTGGGAATTTCACATAAAAGAAAGAATTGTTTACATGTTTCACTCTATTGAAATACAATCCTGTTTATATAAATCCTCGATTCATTATATAACGGACATATCATTATTGGACCACTAGTAAGTGTCGAAGTCGACCTCTCGTCTCTACTTTTTCGAGATTAGACGGGATACTCATTGGGTACACGTTGTTTTCGTACTCATACTACACTTGTTGTACATTTTTGTTGCACAGGCACATGCATCATTAGTGGTCTGGCGGGCGTAGCAGCATGGTTGATACAAAGACTTAGGTGAGCTGCACTTCTTGAGACAACTCGCAGCCAGCAGAGTCTCTTCCAGATTATTGTATTTATTTTCTGTCCAATTGTATTTGGGACGGTTGTTGTATTGTATTATTTCCTAGAAATATCTCATGCACTTGTGACACCGGGTTCTAGGATAGTTATGGGATATTTTGTATTGACTTCTTGACATGTATATTTAATTTGAACTGAGTATCTTTTACTAGTAAAAATTGAAGAAAAATCAGAGTTTTTCACATTTTTTTAAATGAGAATTTAATTAAGTATTTACGGTTGGCTTGCCTGATAGCGGTGTCCGGCGCCATCACGACCCTTAGTGGATTTTGGGTTGTGACAAAAAGCATAAAGAACAATTTAAAATACGCAGCCGAAAGAATAAGGAAATCGCAACAAATCAATAACTACTTTTATCCTTTAATGTTGCGGTGCACAATCCGATCCAAATCATATATATATATAAACACTGTTGTGGCGTGCAACCTGATCCAAATATAATAGTGTTGCGGCATGCAACCTGATCCAAATATAGTATTGTTGCGGCGTGCAACCCGATCCAAATATAGTATTGTTGCGGCGTGCAACCCGATTCAAATATAGTATTGTTGCGGCGTACAATCCGATCCCAATATATAATTCAACTCCAATCACAAAAGAGTCCCGGCAAGGGAACAATAAGGAAACAACAATATCCCGACAAGGGAATCGACAGTAAGAAGTAAATACATCCCGGCAAGGGAATCAGCTATAACCAAACTTGTTTCAACCTTTAACTTCACAACAGAACCCTTGTCTAGAACCAATATTTAACCATACGCAATTTTCATGAGATTATTCACAACTCTTATCCAACCCAGAGAATCAACAACTTAAGCATTTGTAGTACTTATTAAGAACACAACAATTTCAATTTAAGACTCACGGGCATGCTTGACACCAACGTATAGATACTCATTACAATGCCTATACGTCGTACTCAACAAATAACACATAGCAAATAGGACTCGACTCCTAATCCCTCAAGCTAAGGTTAGACCAAACACTTACCTCAAACTTCCACGGTCAACTCAAGCCTCAAACACCGCTTTTCCTTTAGAATTCGCCTCCAAATAACTCGTATCTAGTCCAAATTGATTTAACAATATCAATAAATGCTAAAGAATTCATACCCAATATAGGTTTTCTATCATTTTCCCCAAAAAGTCAAAAATTGACCCCCGGGCCCGCTTGGTCAAAGCTTGAGGTTCGGACCAAAACCCGATCACTCATTCACCCACGATCCCAAATATACAATTAGTTTCGACATCCGACGCCAAAATGAGGTCTAAATCCCAATTAATCAAAAAACCCAAACTCTACCCAAATTCCTAATTTCTACCATAAAAACCCTAGATTTTAAGATGAAAATTGATGAAATGCAATGGAAAATCGAAAGAGAAAGGTTTAGAATCATATATCAGTGTTTTGGGGAAGAAATTGTTCTTTGAAAATCGCCTCAATGCTCCCAAATTTCGAAAATATGAAGTAAATGAGTTCTGCCCATTTTTGCTTCTGTTTTAAAATCACTGGGCAGGCCTTCATCGTGTTCGCGATGGGCCTGTCGCATTCGCGAAGGGTCATGCCAATTAACCTTCGCGTTCGTGTATAGTGGCTCGCGTTCGCGGAGCTTTGACTCCTCAAGCCTTCGCGTTCGCGATAGCAGGTCCGAGTTCGCGAAGGGTAGCACCCCCCAAAGCTTCGCATTCACGACATGTTTCTCGCGTTCGCGTAGAAGGAAAATTCCTTCAGCCTGACTTACCCTCCGCGTTCGCGAGAGTCCTTCCGCGAACGTGAAGAATAAAGTTCCAGAACACCAGAAACTGAAAACCTACAACTTTTTTCTAAGTTTAAAACCTTCTGAAACTCACCCGAGCCCTCGGGACTCCAAACCCAAACATGCATACTAACTCAAAAACATCATATGAACTTAACTTTTAATAATGAATTTAGCATAGAAATCTAAGAAAAACCTCAAAACTTTCAAAGTATTAATTTTTACAACTACGGGTCCGAATCACATCAAACGACTTCCGTTTCTTACCAAATTTCACAGGCTCGACTTAAACCACATATAAGACCTGTACCGGGCTCCGAAACCAAAATACAGGCCCGATACCAACAACTTCCAAACATTTTTCATTTCTAAAAACTCACATATTTTCCCGAAAATAATTTTCTTTAAAAATTCATTTCTCGGACTTGAGACCTCGGAATTCGATTCCGTGCATACGCCTAAGTCCCATATTTTCCTACGGACCCTCCAGGACCGTCAAATTACTGGTCTGGGTCTGTTTACACAAAATATTTACCAAAGTCAACTTAAACTCATTTAAAGGTAAATTTTTATCATTTTTCACAGATTTTCACATAATAGCTTTCTGGCTACGCGTCCGATCTGCGCACGCAAATCAAGGTGATGCAGAAAGAGGTTTTTAAGGCCTCAGAATACAGAATTTATTTCTAAAACAAGTGATGACCTAAAAGGTCATCATAAAAATCTTTATTTCTGTTAGTGGAGTAAAGGAATCCTTTAACAATATGTATGAGCCCCTTGAAAGTCAAGTCGTTTGTCACATATATTTTAAAGGTAGATACTCTTACCAATTGTATCCCCATACAATTTCCTTAATCTATGTCAAATAGTCCTCTGATAGTCAGGTCGATTCTATTAGCATAGTTGAGTTCAATAATCAGTATAGCAAAGAACTTATTAAATTTATACTCTCCAGGTAGTCCAGGCGTCTAGTGTAAAATTAAATAATTTTTTCAGTCCATACATCTAATACAAATAAATAATTTTAACATATTCTCGAACTATAAGTCTCCTGGTAGTTAGGCCGCTCCTTATAAACAAGAGATGAGTAAAATTATTTACTTTGATGGATCGCTCTATAATAAAATATCTTATATTTTATTATTTAAGAACTCAAACTTTAGTAAGAGAGAATTGTTACTAAAACAATTTTTAATAACATGAAGATCAAATCTTTTATAGCATGTGAATTTAGTTCAAGTTGTCTACATGCTTAGTCCTAAATTAATTTACATCACATATAATAATTAATTCAAAATTATGTAATGAACAAGTACGTGACATAAAAACGAAATTCAACATCTTCTAACATGTTTATCTTATATATCACATAAAAATAATTCATGCCAGAAAACTATTATTAATTAACATCTCATGAACTAATAACAATTAAAATAACAGTAGAATCCAATAACCTATTATAGATCACAGACGTATCTAATACAAAAATTTCAAATTTAAGTTACGAATTATCTCAATAGTTTAACTTATATAGATTATTCATAATAAAGACAACTTATATATATATATATATATATTATTCATAATAAAGTTATATCAATCCATATGCTTTCAAACAATTTGACTATTGCACAAGACACATGTATTATGGTTTGAACTCTTCAAATATAATCTTAAAATATTTCGTAAATAAATTTTAGACAAAATAAACTACGGCTCTGTACCACTGAAGGATTGCATATAGGTGTTCATAACACGCAGCGGTAGACAATAACAATCCTAGGCAGATCTTTTCGTGTTTAAAATTTATTTACATGTCAAAGATCGGATCTGAGACGTACCTGATGAAGAGAGCCTCATTTCAGAATTTTTTCGATAGTGCGAAGACTCTATGCATATCCACACCGAGACTGATCTTTGCTATCAACTCTTTGATCAACGAAACCCGCGAACAAATTGAACGAAAAACTTGTGCTGAAATTTTTCTCAAAAATCTCAACTCAAATTAGAAGAACAAGAAATACTTTTCTTGTAATTGTATTTTCGCTCTTGGCTTTGTATTGCACTCTCACTTTTACAAAGTGTTTTTCTTCTCAAGACTTAATGCGCCAAATTTTTCTCCATCATCCTTTATATAGCATCATCTAAAACCTTTTTCTATTTGGCTGAGATAATGATTTACTTAGGGTAAAAATTTATTCCAAAAATAAACTTTGTAAACTTTTTCCATAAAAGTTCAAATCTCATTCAAATAGATTTGTGACTGCCGAAGACTTGTTCACGTGATTATTCCAACTCAAAGTTGGAATCTGTTACTCGTAAATTTTTCATAATTAAAAAAAGATTAATCTCATTCCAAATGGGATGAAATTGACAACAAGTTCCTTTTCTGAACTTTACACGTGATTTAATCAAATTCCAAATTGGAATTATTAACAAGCCTTTTATTAATATTATATTTTATATACATCTCTTATGTAAAATAAATATTAAGTATATACATCACATATATATGTTTCAACCAAGAAATATAATTCAAGTTCTATTCCAAATAGAAAATTCAATTGGTACACAATATTAATTATACTCTCTATGCTAGCAAAACATATAACAATATTTCATTTGGAATAATAACTTTATTTATTTGACTCATTAAATTTTTTAATTTAATTGTCAAATAATAGATTAATTAATCCTTAGCAAAAATCAGAACACTCGTTAGAGTGCGACTCCATAGGTTCAATACTAAACCGGTAGTAAATTAATTATATCATTATACTAATCAAGGGTGGTGTCTAGCAACACTCCTTAACGGCCGGATAGAATAAAGTATACAATTTACTCTCAAGAACCCGTAGAAGAATAATGTAGTAATTCCTTCTGTCCTTATAGCTCTGAGTCACCCTAGGATATGGTTTAACTATCAAATCCTAATAGGCGACCAACTTTGTATTCATGTCAAATATAATCGACCATTGAATGACCTAAGAAACTCTTTTCTTCTTTCATTCAGCTGCCCTGGCCAAGGTTTTAGTTTGGTCGTTTAAAATTCATGACAACATGGAGCTTAAACTCATTACTAAGAGCCGACGGATTCTATCTTGATCAATCACTAATTCTACAAGTATTTAATCGTACCCAATATCCTTTAAACTATCGTCCTAGGGCCATAGATGTCTACTATCAAAGCACAATAAATAACTTGTCAACTACTTTGACGATCTCAGATCAAAAGAAACTCTTATATCACATTCTTCAAGAGAATATCTTATTGACAGTTTATGATAATTCTAACCATTAGGAATTATCCAATGAGTCGGTTCAATGATCATATCTCTATATGCATCATCTATCTATGTGATTTAGTTAATGAGATCAACTAATCTTTATCTCATAAAGACAATCACATAAATATTGATCTAATTGGATTACTAATGACCAAATTAATAATCCTCGATCCAGAACAAATTTAAATTAAATTATAAGAAATTTTCTCTCATTATCATGATGTCAACTCTCAAAATTTAATCAAGGATCTTATCAAATTAATCAAGCAATTAATAACAATGATAAAGTAATATCAAATGCCATATATATTTTATATCAAATAACGCTCACAAAAATATGTTCAAATCATCAAATATGAGATTGGATCTTGGGCATATCTATTATATCCCTAACATTCTTACCACTCTGTTTTAAAACAATTTTTGATTAATCTTCAATTAGTATTAATAATTCGTAGGATTAGTTTAGATGTTATTATTTAAAACAACAGTGCGAATATTTTATTTTGGTGTTTTGACTCTTTAATAACATTTTTCATTTTATTTTCTGCTATTTTAGTTAAGACCATTAAAGAAGAAACATTTTTACATTTAGTCCGTGTAAATAATTGATTTTCATTTTTTAATCTATTTTGGTGTATAATAAGCAATTCCACTCTAAATATTGTTGGGATCGAAAATAACAAGGCGTCACGCGGAAGCTATCAATACAAACCTTGAACGATAGATGAGACGACAAACGAAACATATACTAAACTAGGTATAAAACTTAATATGATTTGGTCAATTGACCTATATATGAGAAAACTAATACAAAAGGAAAAAACTATTGAGAGAAAAATCTCCCCCTTAAACAAGACTCCTTAAGAACTACATTGTGGATTACTATTGTTGTGTTCATAATCTTTTTTTCCAAGAAAGAGATCTGTCAAATATCGAAGAGATCTATATTTTCCTTTTAGGAAAAGTAAAACTCAATTATGGTAAACTTCTGAATGAAGAAGGGGATCGGGATATTGTGCTAGGCAAATTGGAACATTCCGAGAGTCGTCGCGACTTTAGGTACTGCAGGCGCATCGAGGTAGAGGAGATCGTGGGAGCTATGCTTAAGATGAGTAGGGGCAGAGAGACCAGGCCAGACGAAATTCTAGTGGAGTTTTGGAAGTGTGCAGAGAGAGCGAGTTTCGAGTGGTTGACTGGGTTGTTTAATATTATTTTTAAGGCGAAGAGGATGTCGGATGAGTGGAGGTCGAGTATAGTGGTTTCATTGTATAAGAACAAAGTTAATATCCAGAGTTGTAACAATTATAGGGATATCAAATTACTGAGTCATACCATGAAAATATGAGAGAGGGTGGTTGAAGCGAAGGTGACGATGATAGTGTCTTTATCCGACAATCAGTTCGGATTCATGTTGGTTCATTATACCACAAAAGCTATACACCTTGTTATGAGGTTGGTGGAACTACACAGAGAGATGAAGAAGGATATGCACATGGTGTTTATTGACCTAGAGAAAGCGTATGACAAGGTTCCTAGAGAAGTTCTCTGGAGATGCCTGGAGGCAAAAGGTGTATCGGTTTCCTACATTATGGCGATTAAGGACATGTATAATGGGGATAAGACTCAGTTTAGGTTAGTAGGAGGCGACTCTGAGCATTTTCCGGTTGTAATAGTGGTTACACCAAAGTTCTGCGCTCATTCCGTTCTTATTCGCCCTAGTGATGGACGCGTTAATACACCATATTCAAGGGGAGGTGCCATTGTGCGTGCTATTCGCCGATGACATAGTTTTAATTGATGAGTCGCGAGCCGATATTAACAAAAGGCTGGAGGTTTGGAGATAGGATCTTGAGTCTAAAGGTTTCAAGCTGAGTAAGACAAAGACGGAATACCTAGAGTGTAAGTTCAGCGCTAAGCGGGGTAAGTGGGCGTGGATGTGAGGCTTGAATCACAGGTTGTCCCAAGTAGAGACATCTTCAAGTACTTTGGTTCGGTTATCCGGGGGGAGATCGACGAGGATGTCACACACCGTATTGGAGTAGGATGGATGAATTGGAGGTTAGCATCTGGAGTCCTGTGTGACAAGAGAGTGCCACCGATACTCAAAGGTAAGTTCTATAAAATGGTGGTTAGATCGGCCATGATGCATGTGGCTGAGTGTTGGCCTATTAAAAATCACATATCCAGAAGATGAAAGTAGCAGAAATGAGGATGTTAGGGTGGATGTGCGGGCATACTAGGATAGATAAGATTAGGAATGATGATATTCGGGAAAAGGTTCGTGTGGCTCCCATTAATGACAATATGTGGGAAGCGAGGATTAGATGGTTCGGACATGTTCAGAGGAGAATCCTAGATGCTCCGGTACGGAGGTGTAAGCAGCTGGTTGTGGAGGGTACGAGAAGAGATAGAGGGCGGCCTAAAAAGTATTGGAGAGAGGTGATCAGGCAGGATATGGCGAGGCTTCAGACTTTTCGAGGACTGACACTTGATAGGAAGATGTGGAGGTCTAGTATTAGGGTTGTAGGTTAGGGGGTAGTTGAGTCTTGCCTTACTTCGTACCATTGCGGGACTAACCAGGTAGGGTTTTTGTCTAAGATAACTAGTGAAATATTGTGTCTTACTATTTCGCTTTTCAGTGCAGGACCTATTTGCTAGCTATCACTTTTGTTTTGCATCTTTCTTCTGGATTTCATGTTGTTCCTATTTTTCCTATGATTTCTGTGGTAATACTAATATTGTCTCCTTTTATCCTTTTGTCTTTTTATTTTCTTGAGTCGAGGGTCTTTCGAAAACAGCCTCTCTACTCCTTCGGGGTAGGGGTAAGGTCTGCATTCACACTACCCTCCTCAGACCCCATTAGTGAAATTTTATTGGGTTGTTGTTCTAGTTTTCCTTCTTTCGAGAAAAGGTAAAATTCAAATATGAAAAGAAAACTATGACAAAATCCTAATAATTCTCCCCTTTGGCCTGAATTTTCTTGGCAACGTTTGATCCTCCTTCTTCACATAATCTTCATCACTGATGTTTGTTATGGTAAAAAGTACATATGGATTAAAAGTTGGAGCCTTGTGCGTTCAAAGTGAGTACGGGTTAAAAGTATTGGAGCCCTGTATTAAAAGTGAGCAGGGATAAAAGTGTAGCTCATATGTTAAAAGTAAGCATGAGCTAAAGTTGGATATCAAATATGGAAGAGATCTATACTTTTCTTTTAGGAAAAGTAAAAATCAAATTTGATAAGACCAATTCTCCTTCCTTCGAGAAAAGGTAAAATTCGAATGTGGAAAGAAATTTAGGACAAAATCCAAACAAATATTTTCTCTTCTTCTTTTTGTATTATAAACTACTCAAATTTTGGGTAAACAGTTAAATCTTAATTGTTTGTATATATTTTCTTTTGCGTACTTGTATGATTTAGTAATCTCTAAAAAGGCAAAAAAAATTAAAAAGAAAAGAAAAAAGAAGAAGAAAGAAGTGAAAGTTACATAATATACCCATTTGAAAAATCACTTTCATAATATACCTAAATTTTGAAATTAAATTAAATATACCAAAAATATTACATGCTATACCTCCTTATCTTCTTAAACGTATCACAATATTCTACTTTGGAATACAATCAAAACCTAATTTATCACATTATTCTAATTTAAAATACAGTATCCACACGGAATATACCATAATATGCTAATTTGTAATATATTATTCAAACCAAACATAACATACTATTCTAATTTGGAATACAATATTCAAACTAAACATATCACAAAATTCTAATTTGAAAATTTTAAACTTAGCTTGCCATCATATTATAATAAAGAGTACAATATCCAAACCAAATATGCCACAACATTCTAATTTAAACTATAATATTACTAAACATACCATAATGTTCTAGTTTGGAAAATCCAAACCTAGCTTACCACAATTAATATTCTAATGAGGAGTACAATATCCACTGAACATACCACATTATTCTAATGAACAATATAGTATTTAAACAAAACATATCACTTATAATATTCTAATTTAGATTACATTATTCAAATTAAAATATTCTAATTTGAAATACAATATCCAAACAGAACATACCAAAATATTTTAATTTGTAATATAGTATTCAAATATATCATAGTATTCTAATTTGGAATATAGTATTCAAATAAAACATAATATTCTACTTTGGAATACAAATTCAAACAAAATATATAATAATATTTTAATATGGAATACAATATCCAAACAAAACATACCATAGTAGCCAATACAATGTTCAAACCAAACATACTACATTTTAATTTGGAATGCAATATCCAAATCAAGCATACGCTAATTTTCTAATTTTAAATACAATATTTAAAATAAACATGCTACAATATTTTAATTTGGAATATAATATCCAAACTAAACACACCACAATATTCTAATTTGGAATACACAGTATTCAATTTTGGGATACAGTTGATATACATGATAATTAAATTAGGAATCTGTTTTGCTGCAACACGGACCGGTCCAGCATAATATACTAGAGATCGGTGCACTTGGGTATGGATGTGATGACCTTGTCATCACTTGTTTTAAAAGTAAATTCTGTGTTCTGAGACCTTAAAAACCTTTTTCGACATCACCTCGATTTATGTGCGCAGTCCGGGCGCGTAGCCGAAAAGCTATTATGTGAAAATATGTGAAAATGATGAATTTTGCCTTTAAAATGAATTTAAGTTGACTTCGGTCAATCTTTTGGGTAAACGAACCCGGACCCGTGACTTGAGGGTCCTGGAGGGTCCGTAGGAAAATATGGGACTTGGGCGTATGCCCGGAATCGAATTCCGAGGTCCCACGCTCGAGAAATGAATTTTTAAAGAAAATTATTTTATGAAATTGTTTATGAGTTTTGAAAATGAAAAGTGTTTAAAATTTGATGGTATCGGGACCGTATTTTGGTTCTGACGCCCGATACAGGTCTTATATATGATTTAAGATGAGTCTGTGAAATTTGGTAAGAACCGGATTTGAAATGACGTGAGTCAAATCGTTTTTGAGAAAATTGAAAAATTTCTAGTTCTTAAGAAATTTCACGATTTTGATGTTAAATTCATAGTTGTTGATGTTATTTTAGTGATTTGAATGAACGAGCGAGTCTGTATGATGTTTTTAGGTTGGTGTGCATGTTTGGTTTGGAGCCCCGAGGACTCGGGTGAGTTTTGGATAGGGCACGAAGTGAAATTTAAACTTAGGGAATTGTTGGTATGCTAAGGCCTGCAGGCTTCGCAATCTCGCAAATGCGAGCAATGTGTCGCAATGCGAGATGTGGCCTGGGCTGCCTTCTTCGCAAATGCGAAGTGACTGTCGCAAATGCAACAACTGCCTGGAATCCCCCTTGGTCGCAAATGCGAGACTTCAGTCGCAAATGCGATGTGAACTTAGCAGAAGTCTGGGTTCGCTATTCGCAATTCCCATATCTGCAACCTGCAATTTTATAACTTAGCCGGAAATCTTTTATTATTCACGCTCTTTCAAAACCAAAACACTCTTGGGTGATTTTTCAAAGACAACTCTTCTTCCAAATCGATTGTAAGTCAATTTTAACTCGTTTCCTTCAATCATTAGTATCTTTTCACATGATTTCAACTCAAAATCAATTATTTTCATGGGGGAAATTGGGTGTTTTGGGTAGAACCTAGGTTTTTCAAAAATTGGAGATTTGGACCTCGATTTGAGGTCCGATTTAAAAATAAATTATATATTTAGATTCGTAGGGGAAAGGAAAATTGGGTTTTGGTTCGAACCTCATGTTTTGACCATGTGGACCCGGGAGCGATTTTTGACTTTTTGGGTAAAACTTTAAAAAACTCATTTTCATGCATTGGAGTTGATTCATTTAGCGTTTATTGATGTAATTAAGTAACTTGTGGCTAGATACGAGCGAGTTGGTGGTGGAATTAAGGGGTAAAGCGATAGTTGAGACGTGAATTGTGTTCGTGGCATCGAGGTAAGTGTTTGGTCTAACCTTAGCTTGAGGGATTATGGGTCGAGTCCTATTTGCTATGTGGTATTTGTCGAGTACGACATATAGGCATGATGACGAGTATCTATACGTTGGTGTCAAGCATTCCCGTGAGTCTTATATTGTGATTATTATGGCTTCGTTGTATTATTCATGCCTTGATGATGATTTCTATTGTTGGACAAAGTTTGTGGAAGTATTGTAATATTTAAACATTGAGGAGCGTTGACTCAAGTTGTACAATGAAATGTGAAAGTATAAGTGAAAATTGAACCTTTTAGAGCGTTGGCTCAAGTTGTGAAGTGAGTTGAGAAGTAAAAGTGAAAAAGAGGAGAGAATCATTATATTATCTCCCTTGCCGAAAATTTGTTATTTTTGATGTTATCTCCCTAGCCGGGATGTTGATGCTTCTTTTGATGTTATTCCCTTGCCGTGACTTGATTGTTGAACTATTGTTCCCTTACCGGGATCCTTATTGTAATTTCATTTATTCCTTTGCCCTATTATTTGTGATTGTTGTTTGGGTGAGGAAGAGTGTTAAAGTACGAAGGGTGATGCCGTGTATTATTTTGGTGAGAGAGTGTTAAAGCACGAAAAGTGATGCCGTGTATGATTTGTGAGGAAAGAGTGTAAAGCATGAAGGGTGATACTGTGTCGCACGACGTACCATTCCGTTCCGATTATATTCATTATTTGGTAATGACGAGAGTAAAAGCACGAGGGGTGATGCCGTACACATTTTTATTACTTGATTGCTTTGGTGAGGACGAGAGTAAAAGCACGAAGGGTGAAGCCGTGAACATTTTCATTACTTGATTGCTTTGGTGAGGACAAGAGTAAAAGCATGAAGGGTGATGTTGTGCACATTTTCATTACTTGATTGCTTTGGTGAGGACGAGAGTAAAAGCACGAAGGGTGGTGACATGGACTTATTGATTTCTGATTCTTTGTTGATATCTGAGATATGTTGTTTCTTTCAATTACCTGTTGTCTTTCTATTCTAAATTGATAGTTCCCCTGCAGCATGTTACCCCTACCATACTTGACTATATATTACTGTTCTTGTTTCCGTTGTATATAGTTAAATTGCACAAGTTTACTTGGTAGTCTGGTCCTAGCCTCGTCACTACTTCGTCGAGGTTAGACTAGGCACTTACCAGCACATTGGGTTGGTTGTGCTGATACTACACTCTGCACTGTGTGCAGATCCCGAAGCAGCAGCTTTTGCACCGTAGATTGGGTGGCTGTCTTCAGTCCACATGGAGATCCAAGGTAGTGCTGCAGGCGTCCGCAGGCCCTGGCGTCTCCCTATATCCCTTTACTCATGTTTCATTTCTTTAGTTCAAAAACAGTGTATCTTTTATCTTTCAGACTTTGTATGTAGTATTCTTAGATCGTCTGTGAAACTGTGACACCAGTTCTGGGTAGTAGAGGTTCAAACAATTGTATTGGATTCATATTCAGATAATTGATTGCTTTTCTTCCGCTTATAGTAAATTCTGTTGTTTAAATATTATTGCTTCATAATTGTTAAAGAATATAAAATGGGTAAAAAGGTAATTTGCTCAATTGTCGGCTTGCCTAGCTCACATTAATAGGCGTCATCACGACTCTCGAGGGTAGAAAATCCGGGTTGTAACAATGAACTTCCAGCATATTATGCTTGAGCTCTAACATGTGGAAAGTTCCAGCATAATATACTGGAGATTGGAGCACCTGTGTATGAACTTCCAACATATTATACTGGACCGGTTTATTATACTGGAACTCCAGTATATTATGCTGGAACTCCAGTATACTTATGCTGGATCTCCATTATAATATGCTCGAGTTCCAGTATACTTATGCTGGAACTCCATTATAATATACTGGAGTTCCAGTATACTTATGCTGGAACTCCAGTATATTATACTAGAGTATTTTCCGGATGTTGAACAGTATTTTAGTTCAAATTTATCTTTACATGAAAAGAGACTAAATTTGATTACTTTTAAAGCTGTGATTATTTTTGAATGACCACTTATAAATTTGGCTATTTTTGAATTTCACCCGAAAAATGGCGGAAGAGTCGGACATGCTTTCTCAGTCTTCATTCCCGAATACAAAAGTTCAAGCCCATTTCATAACGTACAGTTCCAGCCCAAAGTTAATGAAACATTGATCCATTCTACCGCAACTACCCAATATAATATATATATATATATATATATATATATATATATATATATATATATATATATATATAATGTCGGATATTATTTTGAGAAACTTTCAGAAATCACTATGTTTTAGTGATTATTAGCTAGTTGTAGCTACCATTTACTATATTACTTCCTATAACTATATTTTCAGGTTTTTAGAGTGTATTCGATGTATTTAAGCTACTGTATTCATTAATACAGTAGCATTTCTAGGCGTGAAACAGGCGCAATTCATGGTCTATTCAACTGTTTTTAAACGGAAAGTGAATCAATTAACATAATAGACTCCTAATATAACTCAACAAACTCAATTACAACACACAAAATTTGTATTTTCAATTGTAAAAAAGATTCTCAACCGAAAAATACCCCAAAAATTTAGCAATCCTCAGAGAAAATATGCTGAATATTTTTCCAACCGATAAATACAACAAAAACAGAGCAATTTGAATATATATATATATATATATATATATATATATATATATATATACACACACATCTGAATAGATAAATTATATTAATTAAAAAAATATATGAATACATTCATGGAATACAACAAATATATATATATATATATATATATATATATATATATATATATATATATAACCGATAAATACAACAAAAACAGAGCAATTTGAATATATATATATATATATATATATATATATATATATATACACACACACACATCTGAATAGATAAATTATATTAATTAAAAAAATATATGAATACATTCATGGAATACAACGAGATAGTGAATATAATGAAATACATGGAATACAGCGAGAACATTGAAATACAATGAAAAAAAAAGATAATGAATACGATGAAATACATAGAAATACAGTGAGATACATTGAAATACAGTGAAAATATATTAACAAAATCTTCAAGTTACTCAGCCCCAAACTAAAAAGGAACCCCATGTTCCATCATATTCCATCAGTAGCCACCAAACCATTCGCTTCTTCCAATTTTCATGGTTATATAGTATAAAATCAAATTAAAATAAGAAGGCTTAGGCAGAAGGAATTGGTCACCATAGCTGCCATGGCGATTAACTTAGGGTTTCAGCTTTAGATCTAAAGATTTTCTTCTCTCATGAATAGTACTAGAGTTGCTCTAAATTTGGACTACTGGGGAAAGAAGTGTTGGCTCTTTCGTTCTGTGTAGGGGAGACTTGGTAATATAAATTCCAGATTGAGAGTCAAAGCTGCCCGTTTCGATCTGTATTTGGGAGAATCGTGGTTGTATTCATGGAGAAAGACTGGAGTTGAGAGAGAGAGGGGAGAAAAATCTGAAAGAATGAGAGAAAAAAATAATTCAAAGCGTATTTTATGGCTTAAGAGTAGGAGGTGACCATAAATAGATATTTGACTATAAAAATCAAAAGGTAGCTATGAAATATAATTTTTTAAAAGGGTATTTATTTAAAATAAATAAGATATCAACTTTTACTATAGGAGATAAAAATTCCTATTATTTTTTGGAACGGCTAAAAATAAATATTTCTCTTAGTATTCCTCTTTTTTTAAGGCCCATTTTCTTTATGTGTTCAATTATTCAACCATTGAAGGAAATCCATTCGTAGTACGCGTATCCATGTCTGGTCACTGCAGTGTTCTACAGTAATTAATTTTCATCTTGGAAAAAAATAGTGAAATAAATGTGATGTTAGTGCTCAAGCTTTGTTATTACTAAATCATTTTAAAGCCTCTAAGAAATTTGGTGTTTGATTTGAACTATTTTGTTCTTATGGCTAATTATTTGGAGTGCTTTGTGTTCTAACATAATGTATTATGCATGAAATTCTAAAACATACATGCAGATGCAGACAGCTACGAAGCTATGTATGGTGAAGGTGTTCTATTGAATCTCCTTCACAAAAATTGTACTGCGTATATTAAAAAGAAAACTATGTATATATAACTTGTTGAATCTCTTTTAAATAAGGTAAAGCGTGGTGTGTTTTGAGTTACTTGCTAGAATATTTGGTTCCGCCACTAAATACAAATTTCGACCATTATATGTTCGCTCATGAGTACCTACTTATAAGGAAATAAGATTATACTATTTGTCCAAGAATAAGGTAAGACCGTAAGAAAGAAAAATTTAATTCAGTCAGCTAAACTCTGTCAAACTCCTCAATCAATATCAACAAGATGTCATGACCCGTGACCCTGATGCTTCTTTATCCTGTAACAATCTATTGTTCCGATTGCAATCAGTCCTTCTGTTAATGGCTAACCTATCCGCTGTTCGGAAGCCTCTGCCGCGGCCTTCAGTCCGTTCGTAGGGCAAAAACTGGCCCCTCAAAGACCGTCTGTCCATGTCGAAATCGTCTTTTAATTTTTCTCTGTTCTTCTCCCTTCCTTTCGTCGACGATGGAAAGCTAACATAATCATCTTCGATCCTTATCTTTGATTCATACCGATTGTGGACATCCGCCAAAGTTATTGCTTGAAACTCAATCAGACTTTCAATTTTCGGGAAGCGTTTGAACTTATCGAATTCAGTCTCTTAGTGAATGCTTCAATCGCCCACTCATCCAGGACAGCCGGGAGCAACATTCTCTCATTCTGGAATCGGGTAACGAACTCTTCTAGCAAGTCGGATTCTCTTTGCGTAATCCTGAATATGTCGGCCTTTCGGGCATATACTTTCCTGGCCCCAATGTGCCTTGATGAAAAGTCCGCGAGCATCTCAAAGGAGTATATAGAATGCTCTAGTAACAGTGAATACCACATCAAGGCTCCCCTCGTTAGAGTCTTTCAAAATTTCTTCAGCAAAATAGATTTAATTTCGTGAGGAGCTAAATCATTTCTCTTCATCGCCATTGTATAGGTGGTAATATGCTACTGAGGGTTTGAAGTTCCGTCATACTTTGGTACATCAGGCATTTTAAACTGCTTCGGGATCAATTCTGGTGTTGCACTTAGCTTGTATTGCAATTGAGTATACTTCTTTGAGTTCGGACCTTTCAGTACTGGTGGCACGCCCGGGATTTGGTCCATGCGGGCATTCATTTCCCTCATAAACCGTAGTAGTTCATTCTTGAAGGGATCATTTTCATTATTGGGGCCAAATCCGCTCTCCCCAGCCCCATCGGAGCCAACTTTGCCCCTCGGGGTGTTGTTGTCGACCCTCGGTGTTGTTTGATTCGCGGGAGCGCCGGGAGGAATCGGATCTCGTCTATTTGCACTATTTGAAGCCCTCGACAGCACATGCTTCAACTCCGTCATAACCTTATCTTGTCGCGTGAGGTGGCCTAAAATGATCGTCTGTTGCTCTTGCAGGACCCTTACCGCGTCAACGACATATTCCTCCTCAACATCATCGAGAGTTATCTCCCAAATTTATCGATGATATTGCCTGTCATGCATCAGTGTGGCGTCATTCCCCTCGTTGTGGGTGTCACCGATTGAGTCCTCGAAATGAGGCTGATCCCCTCGAACCTTGGGATTATGCGTGTTGTTAACGTCGTTATTTGCCATTTCTTATGATTTTTTCTAAGACAAAATAATCAAAACAAGTTAGTAAAAAAGGCAAGGATCAATTTAATTGCACGGCTGTCTAGGTCCCACCGTGTGCGCTTATTTACTCGTAAAACGGTATAGTTGAATTTATACGTGGTTTCTAGACAAGTGAATTAATTTGATCCTGAAATAATAAAATAATTGAAGAATATCCAATACTTATACTTGATATGGAGACGAAATAGCGAAACAGTAGTTCCGGGAGCAGGGCTTCCGGGCACAACAATAATGAAATCAAAAAGCAAGAAGATAAAATTGTATTAAGCTTTGAATAGAGTGTAGCATAAGTTGGCCAAAAAATTTGTGTTTTTCCAATGATAACTTAGCTCACTATTTATAGCTACGTCTAGGGAAGGAGGTCCTAGGATCGTGCCCTTTTTTAATGTCAATTATGAGGGCCATGAAGATGTAACGTTGAGCATAAATACCAATTTTCTTGTAACGGGCAATCGTATTTAATGCAGTGGAATATTCTCTGTTAAATACCGGGCGAGGAGTATTTATTGCATCTTTATGAGCGTTATTCTTCCCAGTGACAGATGGAACAATTGCCTTCGTCTTGGCCATTCCCCCGTCTTGGCCCCACGTGTCCCTCTTTTTAGACGACCACGTAGCATAAACATATTTTACCCTATACAATCTACTCCTAACTGTTACTTGTGTAAACACCCGAGTTTTACCTTAGATCTTTAAAAAAAAAGATTTGATTAATTAATAATTCATAGGATTAATTTTGATGTTATTATTTAAAACGATAATGTAAATTATTTTCTTTTGGTGTTTTGACTCTTTAATTATATTTTTCATTTTATTTTCTGTTATTTAGTTAAGATAATTAACGAAGAACTTTTTTCTCATTTATTCCGTGTAAATAACTTATTTCGTTTTTAATTTCTTTTGGTGTATAATAAGCACTTCCGTTCTAAATATTCCCTTTTTTTTGTATTATAAACTACTCAAATTTGGGGTAAATAGTGAAATCTTAATTGTTTATGTTATATTTTCTTTTGTGTACTTGTATGATTTAGTCAGGGAAAAAAATAATTTGGTGTTCAAATTTGTATTATTTTTGGGAACGACTAAAAATATACATATCTCTTTTTTCCTCTCCAGTATGGTTCACTGCAGGGTTCTAAAGTAACTGATTTTCCTGTTGGTAAAATCAGTGAAGTATGTTAGTTCTCAAGCTTTGTCATTACTAAAGAAATTTGGTGTTTGATTCGACTATTTTGATCATATGGCTTATTACGAGTGCTTTGTGTACTAACATAATTTATTATGCATGAGATTCTAAAACACACATGCAGATGCAGACACTAGCAAAGCTGGTTCAATTGAATCTCCCTCGTAAATTTGTACTGCGTACAAGTAAAAAAGAAAATTATGTATTGAATCCTTTTTGTATAAAGTAGACTTTAGTGTGGTAATTTTTGAGTTACTTACTAGAATATTGAGCTCCGGGATGCAAATTACGAATTAAAACTTAATAGATTCAAGGTTCTGAACTTCTTGAAGTGAAGGTTTAAAATTTAATATTAAAATACTTTTCAGAAATTTTCACATATGTTTATGTGATATAAGTTTAAAATTAATAGTAGATTGAGGCGAAGCTACATGGTCAGTTGACCATCCTTCGTCGAAAAATTACACTGTGTATATAGGTAGAATATTACGTTTTAAAGGTATATAATATATATTGAACACTCTTTGTCGAGAATTTTTTTTAACTTCTTTCAAATTTGAATATCCTTAAAAAAATTTCTAGCTTCGCCATTGGTGGTTTCCCGAATGCTTTACTTATAAGGAGGTAAGGTAAGAAGAAGAAAATATCAGACTTCTTACATATTAAACTTATATCAACAAAATACGCCGACCAGTCTGTGAAATTCCCTAATGCTTTGGTTCGCCGTTATGCGTTCGATTCTTTGTATAATTCTAACGGCATGTTCTTCTCAACATTAATAAGTTGACATTTTCGTCATTACCAAAAAATGATCACATACAACTCTTCTAATGTATAATTTTTTAATCTTAAGTTACGCAAGTTCCAAAAATAAAAAGACAAAAAAGGACAGCAATTTCTTTTTTCGAGTCATTCAACAACAGGTTTATGCACTTGTTATTGTAGTAGTTCAATGAGGTTTACAAGTTTAGTATATACAATAAAAAATATAAATTACAATTAATACTATAACAAGGACAACTTTGTCATCTGTCCACCAGTCTAAGCTTCCATTTCGAGGAAAAACTAAAATGAGACGAATATGCCAAGTATGATATAAATTTTAAAAAAAAATAAAGAATGACGTTCATTGACAAAAAAGGTGAAAATATATTATTTAAAAAGAGGATGAGAATAATGTCTAATGGGATGCAACTTACAAGGTGTGTGTTCAAATTTGAACAAATTCCCTCTTTTTTCCTTTTTTTTGTTTTGTTTTTTGGTTCAATATATCCTTTAATTCCTTTTATTGCATGATAAGTTTTAGAAAAATGGGCAGGGTATTTGAGAAAAGAAAGATTTTTAAAAGAAATGATCTCACCAATATAGCATCAATATTAGACAAATAATGATAAGAACGAAATTAGACAGAAAAGAATAAAACGGAATTTCCCTCTTAAATTAAACTTCTTAATTGGACAACAATTGAAGCAAAAGAGCTAAGTGCATGATGAATTCCTTAGAAGGGTAAGTTGATGTATAATACGCCCCCGTTAAAAATGATATTATTTCTTTACTAGTCCTTTAATTAATCTTGAACTTTTCACTTACCCTTATGAAAAATTTTACAGTTACAAAAATGTTAAAGAATTTTTAAAATAATGAGTTTTAATTTTTTTTATATACATACAAGAATTATGACATATATCGTCAATTTTTTAGTTTTTTTATAATTAGATTATGGTATATAAATTAAAATCGAGGGAGTAAATAAGTTACGAATGGACAACATTAGAAATAAATGCAGTGTACTGTACCATCCTTTAATTTGTACCAGAGGTTCACGTTTAGAATGGACACTAAAAGAAAAGGTGATAAGACAGAAAAATGGTTTGTTTGAGAAAAGATTTTTCAAGTTTTTCAAAAATATTCGAAGAGCATTTTTGTTTAAGTTGTTTTTTAAGAAGCTTTTCATTAAAAAGAAAATTTAAATGAAGAGGTGATTTGAGGATGTCTCTCATTGAAAAACTCTTTTTTCAATTTCAAACGATTTCTATAAATCTTTAAAATATTAGAACAATCCAAATATATCCTATAACTTCCACTAGCTAAAATCTCTGATTTTTTTGAGTTTGTTTCTTTATTTTAAAGGAACTTATTATATATATATATATATATATATATATATATATATATATATATATATATACACACACACACACACCCATTTTGATAGTCATTTATCAGTGAATTATCTCACAATTATATTCCTCAAATATATAGATTCTAAATAATCAAAGAATTTTATTTACATAAATAAAAAGACTAGAGACTAGAATGTAAACCAACCATAAGGTTTTTGTGTGCTCATAGATTAACGGAAACATAATCGTACAACCTTAATGATCAAATAGGTTTGTAATTCAATTCCTAGTCGTTAATCTTTTAGTGTTAGATTTGTAAGTGTTTAGTCAATATTCAAAATAAATTGTCATCTTTGTTTAGTCTCTTTATCTATGCAAGTCTAGTAGTTCGATTGAAAAAGTACATCCCAAAGAGCCTGATAGGAATGATGACAAAGCTGAAGAAAGTAAAGAGTTAAGTTCATTATATCGAACTACAACTATGATATGAATCTTTCGTAATGCAAAATCACTTAAATATTTTTAAGTAAACTCTTTAGATCAATTAATCATGTCTACTCCAACAAGAAAAATAATAAAATCTGTTAATCCATCACTATTCAATTAAGTCAAGAAGAACAGATCGGAAAATTAACGAAAAGACTAAGAGGGCAAGCTTGTACCCATGTCCAGATGCGGAGTCATGATTTCAAGGTTGTGAGTTCAGAATTCTAATCGTTTTAAGTTAATGGGTTCTAAATTAGTAATTTTTACATATTTAATGGATTTTTTAAAACAAATATAAAATTCAGATCAAATCTACTGGGTTCAACCGAACCCGCTCCGGACACTCTAGCTCCGCCCCTGCCCATGTCTCCTCTTCCCCCACCAACCCCAAATGAAGAACCAAAGGACAGCCCAGAGCAAGCATTCTGTAGTCATGTAGGGTTCGGGGACGGGCTGCACTCCTAAAGATATAATTTAAACAATCTACCCTAAAATAAGCATTAGTAACAGCTTCTATTGTTCGAACTTGTGACCCGTCCAAAAACGAAGAACCCAAAGAAAGAAGGAGAATTTTCATAAAGCACTATAGTTTAGAGCCTAGTAACTATAGTTTGCCTTATTACCATTCGTAGCTACTGTTCTATTGTTAACAACTTGTATCACTTGTATTCAAACGTGCAACGAATATAATGTGTCAATTGTATTCGTTTGCGCAACGAATATCACTTGTATCAACGGTATTTGTTCGCTCAATTGTATTTATTTGTGCACGAATACAATATGTATCAACTGTATCCAAGGCGAAATACAAGGGTGTATATAAAGGATACAAGCTATATCGACTGTATACAGGGGTGTATAGAAAAGGATACAACCTATATCAACTGTATTCACTCGCGCAACGAATACAACCAAGGCAAAATATAGAAATACAGAAAAATAAAATGCTCATTTTGAGAGTCAAACTAAAGACCTCCGCTAACTAAGCGAGCATTTTAACCAACTAAGCTACGAGAACATGTTGCTCTCTTATTTCAGTTCAAAACAATTAATCTATTTTTTTATGAATTTGATGTAGAATTTAAATATAGCTGCTAATGATAAATTTGTTAAAAATATAGCTACAAATGATAAATATATTATGTATATCTTGATGTGTCGCGTAATTTGGCAACAAGAAAAAGAAATGCAATTCTCACCGGCTTTCACTTGCGGTTAAGGGGGGGAAAAAGGAGTGTTGGGCTTTAAAGGTGCTAGGATTGTCAAGAAATGGGCTGCTCCAAAATAAACCTGTCCCACAATCAGGATTTGTGTGTTTATTATTTGTGGGGTTTTTTTTTTTTTTTTTTGTTTTCTGGGTGGGTTGTGGGGGGGGGGGGGGTGCAGAGATATAAGTACACACAAGTTAATGGCTTTGCAACACTCATCCCACACCATGCCCAATTATGACGACTCTTTTTATTATGATTTTGGACATTGCAAATCCAACTTTACTTAATTATAACAAGGGAAAAAAATATATAATTGGAGGAATTTGAACTTTTGGAAAGATCATCAAAAGTCAAAACCACATATTAATATCATGCTACAAGTTCGGACACTAATCCTTTGCAACCTTCTCTATCAACATTCATAGGTTGTTCCCTTGTTATCCAAATTGATTTGTTTCAAGTGATGACCTATCAAACATGGATCTAGTATTTCAACCTTATGAGTTTTAGATTTTACAACGACGACTTCAAGTGTTAATGTCTGCGTTCTAAATTTAATATTTATATATATTTAATAATTTTTTAATACAAATACACTGTTTGAACAACTCATGACTTAGCTTCTGTCTCCGCCCCGGACTTATGTATATGCTAAGGTTTTGAGTTTGATACATTAGATCATGCAATTGTATGCTGGGCAGTGGGCACAACATGAGAAGAGCGAACAAATAGTATTCATAGTAACATTTTATCTTTTATGCTCGCCTTAGTTATAAGACAAGATGGTATAATTTGCGATATATTGATTGTTGTTCCAAGAACATGCTTGACGTGGTATACTTATCAAATGATAGTAATTAGTCCATTTGTCTATACAGTTCTCTATGTACTTGTTAATGTTATTTTTAATTTGTGTACCTTTTTTTAAAAAAAATTATTTATAAATTCTAATCTCTGGACAAAAGAAAAGCAAAAAAGAAGTGGTTTTCTTGGAAGCAGCAATATAAATAGAAGATGGAGGGTCTCTTTAAAACCAAAAGGCCATATTGTACCATAGCCACCCCTCAGTCTCACCATCCCATCAGACCCACACCTCTCCAACCTTATTTAGTTCCTTCTATATATATGTGCTATATAATTCTATTGCATATATACATACATAATTTAGTTGAGTTGAGACCTTCTTTCTCTATATATAGCAGCTACATACTATTTTTCTTACTTTTAATTTGTTAGGAGAATTTAAACAAATTATAAAAAAGAAGAAGAAGAAGAAGAAGGATCATAAGATGGAAGAAATGATGAAACCTGCATGGTTAGAAGGATTAATGGCTGAGAAATTCTTTGCAGGATGTGGGGTCCACGGGAATAGGAGGAAAAATGAGAAAAACATCTTCTGCTTAGAGTGTTGTCAAAGCTTTTGCCCTCACTGTCTTCCTTCTCATCACTCCCATCCTCTTCTCCAGGTCTCCCTCTACACTTAAATTCTTTAAATAAAAATTACATTTATATTACTATTATTATTTCACATAATTATGTAGCAGATAAAACTTTAACTATTCATTTGAGGTTTTTTTTTTTGAGAATTTAATTCTTTACTCCTAAAGCTTCCACTCTTTTATTAACATGTCTTATATATGTGCTATTTTGTTATTTTCTTGAATTTAAATTTCTTTTTCAAGAATAGAAATTGGGGAACTAAGAAGCTTGCTTCATAAGGTAATTCTTGTTAGGTGATATCAAAATTGCTCCTTCTCTTCTTCTTTTGCTTTGTGGCAGGTTGGAAGTGAGAGGGAGGAGAACTGGCTCTAATTTGTGTAAAAAAATATTACTAGAATTTTAAAAAAAATGTATTTGTGAAAATCAAAAGAAGTGATTTTTTTTTGAATTGTTTATTTGTTAAATTAATGAATTTAAACAAAGCAATATAGACATTGAAAATTCATATAATTGTTCCAATTTGCTAGGACTTGAGGTTTAATTGTTGTTGGTACTAGTATTTGTGAAATTATTTATGAGTATATTCCAATTGAAAATTACAACAACAACAACTCAGTGAAATTCTATTAGTGAATTTGGGAAGAATAGTGTTTAGGCGGACCTTATTCTCTCAACTCAAAAAAATATATTTCAATTGAAAATTATTTTCATAAATTAAGTGGATTTGTAGTTGTGGAAGTTAAAGGATAAATGTTTTGGATATTTCCTTACAATCTCCAAGAATCATGTTTGGTTGTATGCTGAATTTCGGTATTGTGTTGTCAATTACTAAAAGTAGTGTGTTGGGAGCTATCGTTCCCTCTTTTTGGAGCTGTTTGCTTTCCTATTTTAGAAGATTTCTTTTACACCCAATTTCCCCCTGCAAAGCTTCCTCACCTGTTGCTTTCAAAGACAGTTTTGACCCAATTCTCAAATTTTTTTTTTTTTTTTCTTAGTTTATTTTGTCTTTTTCAACATTTTCAGTACTCATTTCTGTATGCTTTTCTCTCTCCCAATTCTTTCACTTCATTTATTCACATTTACTTTTCTTGGATTCAAAGTTGACTACCTTGCTTTTTCCTATTAAATTTCAGCTTGTTACTGTAGAGTTTTTCTAATTTAAAACTCTTAGGTAGGAGAATTACATAATCAATGATATAATACCCCTTAAATTTAGTTAAATAAGTACTTTAACCCTATAATTATTTTAAGAGCAAAAGTGTTCTTAAACTTTTTAAGATAGTTATCTTAACACCTTCGTTAATTCTATTAATAAAGTTTTGAAAGAAAATTGCTAATGAAGAGAACTTCCACAGGAAATTTCAGTTATTTAAAGGATAGAACAAAGTGTTGCCAAAACATGTACCTTTCCCATTTACTTGAATTTTCTATGAATTACAGGACAAGGCAAAAAAAAAACTAAAAAACCAAAAAGAACTTTATTTCCTTAATTTTATTTGTTCTGTAAATATCAACTTCCTTTCTTCTCCAAGTTCTGCAGCTCTACTGTAATAAAATTATCGAAGAAATTGCTTGTTTAATTAATTTAAAGATTACCACTTCCTTTGTTCTGGCTAACGAATTACAATTCTTTTGAGTTGGTGACTCGAATTTATTCTTGGTTATGAAAAATAACTATTCTATGAATTGAGACATGAAAAAGGTATAAAACAAATTCAAGAGAAACGTATTAAACATAATTTAATAGTTTGGTTTGTGTTTTCTATTACAGGTGAGAAGATACGTATACCAAGATGTTATAAGATTGGATGACCTTGAGAAGCTAATTGACTGTTCCTACATTCAGGTATTAATTATTGTTAATGGAAATACTTGTAGAATTCGTTATTTAAATGCGTTATAATATGATGATGTTATTATTTGTTTGACAGCCCTACACAATAAACAGTGCCAAAGTTATATTCTTGAACCAGAGAGCACAATCAAGGTCATGCAAGGCTTCTGGCAATTCTTGTTTTACCTGTGACAGAGTTCTTCAGGATCCCTTCAACTTTTGTTCTCTCTCTTGCAAGGTCCACATTCTATTCTTTCTCTTCCCCCTCCCCCCCCCCCCTACCCCAAGTGCAACAAAACCCGCCTCCCGCCCCACCACAAATTATGCAGAGGCGGACCTAGGATCTTTACGCGATGGGGGCATAGTACTCTGCTTAACCAGTGCCCCCTAAAGGTTTTTAGTGTTCAGGGTGTCAAGTGCTTTAAATTAACTATTTTCAAGGTATATACATATACATATACAAAAAATTTGCCGAAGCTTATGGGTCCGGTAACTCCTCATTGCAACATGTAGGTCCACCTCCGAAAATATGAAACCAAAACAACCATCTCGTATATAGAGGCTGATTCACAATTTGAATTTGATGGATTCAATTTTAAAAGTTCTGACCATTGAACTAATTATACTTTTGAAATTGCAAAAAATTACTCTTTGTATAGGTTTTAGTGTGTGTGTGCGCACCTCTATATATTACACAATCATGCTTCTATTCGAAAATACTGAATTCAATAGATCCATTGGACACGGATTCCATCTACCTCTTCTCATATATGACATAGTTTTTTGAGAAAGAAATTTTACCACTTTTAAAAATTGTTATATATAACATGAAAAATGAAAATTTAAATATGAATAATTGTTTATCGAAAGTATCACGAAGCTCTACGAATAGCCAGCGTATATATATTCTTACCAAATTTTTATCTTGTTTTTTTATATGGATGGAAAAATTATCGCTACGCATATCAGAAATGTGCATATTACATTTTTAGCCCTGTAAAATAAATAATTATTCAAAATGCAAGCAACACTATGATGCAGGTTGATTATATGGTGTATCAAGGTGAAGATCTATCAAACATTCTCAATAGGTTTGATGAGTCTGACTTTGCACTCTCCCAATTTGAGGGACTCCACGTGGACACCTCTGATTTGCTCGATGAGGAAAGCCAAATTACTCCCAACTCCATCTTAGAAGATCCACTAGAATGCAGAGGCTCATCTTGCTCAAATAATGGCATGGGCAATTCTAGTATTTCACATGATGCCCGTGTGGCGAAAAATAAGAAAAAAAGCAGTGGGTTTTTCCCTGGACTTGTGCTTTCATTGAGCAATAGGAGAAAGGGAGCCCCTCAAAGATCTCCTCTTTCTTGAAAATAAATTAGTGAATATCCTCTAATAAATTACTCCATTTAGTACTTATTGTAATATTACCAGCATTATTAGTTCTCTGGATTTTGTGGGTGCAATTTTATGAAGTTTGTAGCGTCACTCTTAGGTGGGAATTTACCCCAAAGTGATTCCATTGCAAGCCATAGGTTGATATTTAGAGAGGTTTCGACAAGATATTAAGCTCTCTAATTATCACCAATTTTGTACTGGTACGATGGAACTTGAACATATAAAAAATTAGCTTCTATATGATTTTCATTTTGTGGTGAATGACACGTGTAAATTTATTTTCTTTATTGTTCATTTTTATTTTGTTATTTCAGATTTATGATTGCAAATATTGATGTTAACAACAACAACGATCCGGTAAAATTTCACTAATGGAGTTTGGGGAGGATAGCATATACGTAATCCTTATCCCTACCCTAAGGCAGTAGAGAGGTTATTTCCGAAAGACTCTCGGATCAAGAAAACGAAAAGAGGTAATATATCAGTACCGTTAACAGATACCATAGAAATAATAACAACATCATAAAATCAGAAACTAGATGAAAATCAAAAGCAATAGCATACCTATCACTATGAAAAATGAAAGAGCAATGAGAACATGACATTAGCCACTAGCAGCTAAGACAAAAATCATATCAGACTAGCCTCACATAGGTACGAAGTAGACTCAACTACCTCC
Organism: Nicotiana sylvestris; assembly: GCF_000393655.2. NCBI lineage: Eukaryota > Viridiplantae > Streptophyta > Magnoliopsida > Solanales > Solanaceae > Nicotiana > Nicotiana sylvestris. The sequence continues at coordinate 65,933,945 of NC_091058.1, forward strand.
TAACCTACAACCATAATACTCGACCTTCACAGCTTTCTATCAAGGGGCATGTCCTCGAAAATCTGAAGTCACGCCATGTCCTGCCTGATCACCTCTCCCAAATATTTCTTACGCCGCCCTCCACCTCTTCTCGTGCCTCCAAAGCCAGCCGCTCACACCTTCTTACCAGGGCATCTGGGCTTCTCCTATGTACGTGCCCGAACTATCTGAGCCTCACTTCCCGCATCTTGTCATCAATGGGAGCCAGGCCAAACTTTTCCTGAATATCATCATTCCTAAACTTATCCATTCTCATGTGCCCGAACATCCACCTCAACATCCCCATTTCTGCTACTTTCATCTTCTGGATATGTGAGTTCTTAACTAGCTAAAACTCGGCCTCATACATCATGGTCGGTCTAACTACCGCTCTATAAAACTTACTTTTGAGTATCGGTGGCACTCTCTTGTCACACAAGACTCCAGATGCTAACCTCCATTTTATCTACCCTACCCCAATACGGTGTGTGACAACCCCGTCGATCTCCTCATCCCCCTTGATAACTGACCCAATGTACTTGAAATTGCCTCTACTTGGGATTCAAGCCTCATGTCCACGCCTACTTCCCTCGGCTCGGTGCTGAACTTGCACTACATGTATTCCGTCTTAGTCCTGCTCAGCTTGAAACCCTTAACTCAAGGGCCTATCTCCAAATCTCCAGCCTCTCGTTAACACCGGCTCGCGTCTCATCAATCAAAATTATATCGTTAGTGAATAACATACACCATGGCACCTCCCCTTAAATAAGGTGTGTTAGTACGTCCATTACCATGGCAAATAAGAACGGGTTGAGCGCAGATCCTTGGTGTAACCCTATAACAATCGAAAAATGCTCTAAGTCGCCTCCTACTGTCCTAATTCGAGTCTTAGCTCCATTATACATGCCATTAATCGCCCTAATATAGGCAATCAATACACCTTTTGCCTTCAAACATCTCCAGAAGACCTCTCTAGGAACCTTGTCATACGCTTTCTCCAAATCAATAAAATCCATGTGCAGATCATTTTTCATATCCCTGTATTGTTCCACCAACCCCCTAATAAGGTGGATAGATTCTGTAGTAGAACGACACGGCATGAACTCAAACTGGTTATCGGATATAGACACCGTCCTTCTCACCCTTGCTTTTACCACCATTTCCCAAACTTTCATGGTATGACTCAATAATTTGATACCCCTATAGTGTTGTTACAACTCTGGATATCACCTTTGTTCTTGTTCAACGGAATCCCGGTACTCCAACTCCACTCATCTGACATCCTCTTCGTCCTAAAGATAATATTACCCACTCCAAGCCTGTCTTCCCACACACCTCCAAAATTAAACCAGAATCTCGTCTGGCCCGGTTACTCAGCCCCTACTCATCTTACCCATAGCTCTCACATCCTCCTCAACCTTGATGCGCCTACAGTACCTAAAGTCACGATGACTCTTAGAATGCTCTAATTCACCTAACACAATATCATGATCCCCTTCTTCATTCAGAAGTTTATGAAAGTAAGTCAGTCATCTCTTCTTAATCTCGGCCTCTCCCATCAATACTCTACCGCCCTCGTCTTTGATGCGCCTCATTTGGTCCAAATCCCGAGCCTTCCTCTCTCTCTCTCTCCTTGGCCAGCCGGAATAACTTTTTTTTCCCCGCCTTTGTCCCCCGGTTCCTCTGCATACGACCAAAAGCCGCAGTCTTAGCCTCCGTGACCGCTAGCTTAGCCTCCTTACTACCTTATACCTCTCCTGCACGCTCTGATCTCCTCCTCACCTATGCTCCCTACTAACTTAAGGTACACTGCCTTCTTCGCTTTCACTTTACCTTGGACCACTTCATTAGACCACCAGTCGCCTTTGTGCCCCTCCGTGACCGCCAGCTTAGCCTCCTTACTACCTTATACCTCTCCCTGCACGCTCTGATCTCCTCCTCACCTATGCTCCCTACTAACTTAAGGTACACCGCCTTCTTCGCTTTCACTTTACTTTGGACCACTTCATTAGACCATCAGTCGCCTTTGTGCCCCTCCGTGACCCCCCCTCCGCCATAGTAGCCCGTCGGGACCTCTAACACCTCTCGCAGCCTCCCTTAAACAGTCTGTCGTCGTTAACCACGTAATGCTCGCGTCCCAACTGCTCCTCCAGGCTCCCATAGCTTATAATAAGAAGAGAAAAAAATCTTCTGAATATTGATGTCATTATCAGGTAATCAAGAAATTTTGAGAAAATTATCCCTTATACTCACTTGCAATTTGAATAAAATAAATATGTCTACAATTTTTTTTGTTACTTTTAAAGATTTTTCGTAGTATTATCTCTAGTGATTTAATGTGAAAAAGATTATATTATTAAAATAATAATCATAATGAATTACAAAGCCAAATTTCTGAGATATTTTACATGACACATGAAATTTTTTTACCCCTTTTTATTTCAAACTATGTACTATTTATTTTAATAGCCACATAGTACGGTTCCAAGAGACAAAAAGCAGAACGCGCACCTCGTTATAATAAAAGTGTCATTTCACCGTACACTCTCTTTTAAAGAAAAGTTGCTGTGCTGTTCTTTCTTTTAAATTCCTTTTTTCTAAGTAGTAATTTCTAGCAAAATGCCTCTTATCCGTTAATGATGTTTTGTAGAAAAAAAAAAACTATTCCTCCCGTTCCATTTTAATTGTCAGTTTTAGCTCAAAAAAATTAATCACAAAATAACTGTCAATTTAGAATTTCAAAATTAAATTTGTTAATTATTTTTAATTATACCCTAGGGATCATTTGGTACGAGGAATAAGGTGGAATAAGATATGAGATTAAATTTATATTGTGTTTGGTTGCGGTATAAATTTATACCTCCAACCAAACAAGATATAAATTTAATCCCAGACTTAATCCAAGATATCTCATCTTATCCCACTAAATGTATTTTATCCCATCACTCATGTGGTATAAGTGTTACATCCTGTGTGTCCCAAGATGACGTATAATGAATATGAGACTATATATGATGTTTGGATAGAAAATATAATGTTTGAGAAAATCGGATTTAAGTTGCGGAAAAACCGACTAAGGATTTACCTCGTAACAAAGCTTTTTGAGCAATACATTTCGTGTACTCTATGGGATCTTTTTGGGACATAGAGCCCGTTTAGGGTAGCTGATTGTAAATAGTTGATAAGCTTAAGTGCTGGGAAAAAAAAATTAAGTATTGAAACTGATTTTTAAAATAATCATTTACGTATTTGGATAGAAGTGCTGAAACTGATAATAAGCAGTTGATGTGTTTGATTAAAAAGTGTTGATAAGCTATTCTTTTATTAAAATGACTAAAATACCCTTGAATATTTTTCAAAAGATTAAAAATTAAAAAAAATTCATAAAGAAAAGAATTAGTAACGAATAAGGAATGAAGAGAACGTCAAGAAATTTATTTTGGGAAAAGTATTTTGTTAATTAGAAAATATTATTAAGGATAAACTAGTAAAAGTGTTGGTCAAATTAAAAGTGTTATAAGTTGAAAAGTCATAAGTTAGGGTGACCAACTTATGACTTATGCCTGAATTTAGCTTATAAGCACTTCGAGTGTTTACCAAACGTGTAGATAAGCCAAAAGGTGCTTATAAGCCAGTTTGACCAGCTTATAAGCTGAGCCAAACACCCTCATATTATATACCAAATCGAAGGTCTTGGAATGTAGTTTCCAATGCTCTTAACCGTTCGTTCATACGATATCCGGATAAAAAAATATAAGCATCGGAAGATGAGCCAATACTAGAGTGCCTATTTAGCACCTCTTAGACTTTTCAAAAGTTGATATATAGGTTTTAAGTTGCCTCTCTCTTCATTTTTACATATAACACGACCATAGAACACTCATAAAACGTATCCTTGGTACTAAATTTATACTATGTTTGGTTGATGGTATAAATTATTCTCGAAATAAAATTATACCTTCAACCAAATATAGTATAAACTTAGTCCCATATTAATCCTAAGTATCCCGTCTTATCCCACTTTATCCTATTAAACTTGGTATTATTTTATCTCACATCTCTTGTGTGTATAAATTAGTCCAGTGATTATATCCCACGATTATAATACCAGGATAATTTAGTCCGAAATGACCCCTTAGTGTTAAAGAAGTAGTAGTTCTTTTTTCATATTGCTCAGTCTCAAAAAGCATTTAATAGGAATAACTAAGTAAACTTGTATATTGTATTTTTTAAAATAGACGTGTAAAAAGCTAAAAATACACTAAAATGGAATATAGGGAGTATATCAAGAATTAGATGAAAAACTAGACCTTTCAGAATTCGTTAAAATAAGGTGAAGAAAGATATTTACAGAATGAGTAGCAATTCTAATTTTTTATGTGACTACAAACTTTTTCAACTAGTCGGACTTAAAGATTTAGAGCTTTGATTTTTTTTTCTTTTCCTTTTTTTTTTTTGATTTGTAAGAACTTCTCTTGAAATGGGCCCGAAACAACTCCAATTCCATTTAAGGGGTATTATCACTTTTAATTCGCATAAGAAATTATTTATATCTGATAGCCAAAAAAGTATATAAATTTTTTATAATTTTTGTTTATAACATACATAATATATATATATATATATATATATACATATATATATATACACAAATTTTATATATTTTTTGGATTATTACTTTTACAATAGCTATATATTATCATTTTTTCTCGATTTAATTGTGCCAATAGTTATCGAATCGGGAGGGTTATAAAAAGAAAGCACTGCTTTTCGCATGTCGTTAAGTCGTAACAACAACAAAAGATTATACTGAAATTTCATTTTCGTAATCCTAAAAGGGAGACATTTGAGTTGGATTTAATCTCAAGGGAATTTGTAGTAGTGACAAATGGGAATGTCTTAATGAGGAGTCAATTACTCAAATGGTCACTTAACTATCTCAAATTATCTCTTAAAGTCATTTTTTTTTATTTGTAACAGCAAAGTCATTGAACTATGTCTATTGCACTCATAAGGTCACTCAACTAGAATTTCAAAATTTTGGATTGCCAAATACCTATTTTACCCTTTAAATTATAAATATTTATCATCTTTTATTTTTTTATTTTTTTTAATATTATGATTTTTCTTTTTAATTTATATTATGGACTTACCTATAGAATAAATAAATATTATTTATAAATTAAAAAAATAAAAATTATTTAAGCATTTATAATGCTGGAATAACAAAATAATGAGCATAGTAAAAGAATTAATTAGAATAATTTATTGGTAATAATTTTAGTATTAACAACAACAATTCAAAAATTTATTTATACAATTCAGAATGAAAGAAAATAAAAGTTGTAAAATATATATCCATGCACGTAATATAAAATAGTTATTTAAATAAAAGTATTTTTATAATATACATTATGTATTTTTGAACATTATGCTCAATTATATTATATATATTCCATGCACGACTTAACATAGCATATTTTACCCTATACAGATAGTCCCCCTGCTTTTCAGTAATATAACTTTGTATCATCGGAAAGTTGGTAGAAACATAATAATATAATTGAGCATAATTTTCAAGAATATATAATGTATATTATAAAAATACTTTTATTTAAATAATTATTTTTATATTACGTGAATGGAATACATATTTTACAACCTTTATTTTCTTTCATTCTGAATTGTGTAAATAAATCTTAATTTTTTTTTGCTAATACTAAAATTATTATTACTAACAAATTATTCTAATTAATATTTTTTACTATGCTCATTATTTTGTTATTCCAGCATTATATATGCTTAAATACTTTTTATATTTTTAATTTATAAATAATATTTTTTTATTCTATAGGTAAATAATATAAATTAAAAAGGGAAAATTATTATATTAAAAAGTTTTAAAAAAATAAAAAGAAGATAAATATTTATAATTTAGAGGGTAAAATAGGTATTTGGCAACCCAAAATTTGAAAAATCTAGTTGAGTGACCTTCTGAGTGCAATAGACATAGTCCAGTGACTTTGGTATTACAAACGAAAGTAAAGTGACTTTAGGAGATAATTTAGGATAGTTGAGTGACCATTTGAGGAATGGACTCTTTAACGAGTGATATGGTTTGTGACACTTCCTGGATAGAAGCCACATGTTAACTTATATGTGGACTATAGCATGTGGTTAGGACCGCTCCACTATGTATTTCACATGCTTGTCATATGTTTCCTCTAATAATTGAACCAAGCTAAGCTTCTTAGCCTACTTAAGTGGCATCACTAGGGAATCGCCATCTGTCCAAAAACTATAACCTCAGATTGTCTTCCACAATTTCCTTTTTCTTTTCGTTTGTGTTGATTTTTTTTATTATTATTATTTATATACAAAAGACACAAGAATTCTTTAAATTCAATAATGTTCTTGGTCAATTAAGAGTCCTCCTTTTCCCCTTCCCGACAAATCCCTCTTCTTTTATTCTTCTTTTCAAAGTTAATTCCAATGTGGTATCAGTAAAATATATGCTCTGTTTTATTAAGAATAGTAAGGGGTAGTTTGGTTGGGAAATAAGTCATCTCGAAATTAATTATTTTTTTTTTTTATGAGAATAAAAAATTATTACAATTTCGAGATTAATTACACCACAATTTTATCACAATCAAATAAAGGATAAACTCATCTCAAATTTAATTTCGGAATTAATTACGCCTTATCCCTCGTAAGTCGTACCAAAAGAGCCCTAAGAGATCATTATTGCAAATTTATTACTCCCCCTTTCATTAATATTTTACTTTTAAAGATTTAAGTGACTTTATTTTATAAGATCCTATCGTACTTGCTTCATGTTTTACATGATTATATCTTACCTAAAATTCCTATCGATTCTTGATTTACATGGTATGAAAAGTTAAAAGTTCTTTTTAACCATTTGGCATTTGAAATGTACTAGATAGACTAGTTTGGATTTGGATGCGTGGAGTCAAATAAAAGAGGATACTTTTCTGCCTAGAGCTTTTTTTCTGCCAAGAGCGAATGAAGTGGTGAAAAAGGAAGGAAGGAAGAATGAATTAGAAAAAAAATTGACAAAAGAAAATATTGGATTGATAAATGGGCCTCCAAAGTCATGAGCTCCATAACCTTGCCATACAAATATTGCAGAGGCAGAAACAAATTATTGTCTTCAATGTGCATTCCAAGGTACTAATCAAAGGCCATTTTTAGACTTCTGTAATACTGTTAGTACTTAATTAGTATTAAGGGACCTAGGATTTAATTGTTGGAGATCGTACTTATATGAGAAAGGATGATTTTAGGGCAAATGAAACCCGTTGATTTAGTATGGTTGTCGGAAGGGGGGATCTTGGTCTCCTTTCAACAACAATAACTAAGTCACTGTTATTTTATAAATGGGGTTTGGAGAGAGTAATAAATACGCATACCTTAATTTTATCCAAAGAAGTATTTCCCCGGTCTAAAATAAGTGATTTTTTGGTTTTTTCTTGTGGTCCAAAATAAGTAATTTATTCAGATTTCAAGAATGAATTAATTATTTTTTTCCTACATTGCCCTTGGAGTAATTAATGTTTGGAATATGTGTTAGGCGTGTTTATATGAAGAGATAGTAAAGGTTAATACAGTCAAGTTCATTGTTAATTAATGTTAAAAGATAAATTTCTTAATCTGTGTGAATACAACAAAAAATCACTTACTTTTGGACCGGAGGGAGTAGAGAGTAGTGGGGAGGGTAGTGGTCGCACTCCTTTCAAGGAGTAATAAGTTAGAGTAAACACAAGGAAATTTGGAAAATTTTATTTTGTCTCGTACAACTGACACTAGTTGTATGAGACAATTTTTTGTCTCATTATTTTGTGGGCACACATTTTTGTGGACCAAAAGTGTAAGATTGGAGTCCATAAATTTATGAGACAAAAATGAGCTTCATACAACTATTCTCAGTTGTATGGGACACAAAATAAAACTTGTCAGAAAATTTATCTCAAGGTAGAATCTTGTTTGATGCATATTACACTAGGTTTTTTGTTATCCTTGACTTTTGTCATCACTAGCAGAGAGAACCGAAAAGGGAGGACATAGAGATACCTTTTCAACCTCATTTTCACATTTTTTTTCCCTTCATCTTTTTCCCTATCTTCGTATCACTTGTGAAATTACATTAAATTTATTATTATTGTATCTTTTTCCCTTTGAATAGTGTAAGCTTTTGTAAATTGAAAGGAAGAGAGTAGTGATTAGTAATATTTACTCACTACTCTAAAAAGTTGACTTTATGAATAGTCTAGTATAAGGACAGTTTGGTCATAGATTTTGTCAAAATCTATTTGAGATTTTTTTGGCAAATACATATTTGGCTATAGATTTTATCTACATTTTGTCAAATTTTCAAAACCCAACTGGTTTTAGCCCAAAATATCACTATTATATTTTTTAAAAATTGTCCCAAACTTTTGTATTTTATAAAAGAGTCCACCATTTATTATTTTGTAACAATGCTGCTTCGTTTTCTCGGACATCTGATAGTGTATTATATAGTTCATTATAAAAATGATAATTTTGTATCAAATTTATTTATGTTCAGGACTGTGGTTTGCGATAATATAATGAATGTTATTAATAAATGTATTGTTGGGTATTTGTGATAGTTTTTAGAACTTGTGGGTATAAGTCATGTTTCATATTTTTTTCAACAAAAAAAAGTGAAATATGTTCTGAAAACTTATGTCCAAACACATTTTCATCTACAAACTAAATTTCACTCAAATCAAAATTTTTAAAATAAATTTGAAAATCTATGGTCAAACGCTAACTAAGTCTGTTGGCAAAGGTTTAAGAGAAGTAGAAAGAGCTTTTGGAAGTGCGCAAGGAAATTCTCTTACATCGTGTAGTCAACAAAAGTGTTAAAAAGATTTTAAAGCTTTGAATTCTACTCTTTTGGGAATAATGTAGCTTCAATTGTAATTACTTCTTTTCTTATTTGAATAACTATCTACTGCATTAAGAATTTAGGTATGGCATTTTTCTTCCCTTATCAAAATTGTGTAATTGAGCATTTGAAAATTTTGAGTTCGAGAACTAAAAATAAAAAACTCTCGTAAAGAGCGCTTGCTTTATCCCTTTTAGTAGATCATATTTAATGGAGTTAGAATTTGAAATTTATGAATTCTAAACTTATAACCGAACTCATAACTTGTTTTAATTGTTGGGTTCGCAAAAAAATATTATACATAATCAATGAATTTCCTAATACATATACAAAATTTAAATAATTTTTTTTGGATTCGTCGGAAGTGGTAGTGAAGTGAGTAGGTTTGGAATGAAAAAAGAATGTAATTGAAGAAAGGGATTGGATAAAAGGGGGAGGTGGAGGCAGGGCCAATGCAACTACTAATATTACCTGTATATGCTTGGCAAGAAGTGCTCTCAAATCAACAATGAAACTCTACAGCTTGACAGAATAACTGAGGAGAGAGCAGAGGAGGGGTAAAGGGACCTATGGGCAATGGGGACCATCCCATTATGCAGTTTTGGTCTATTATGATTATGACTAGAGTGTGATCAAATAGGTTAAAACTGTTGCTTCTTCCATTGGTCTCCCTTTTGTACTCAATCCAAGATACTGTCTCCAGAAATGAGGTCATCTCTCCCCAAACATGATTAATTACACAAAGTATATTCAATCAATTTTCTGCTCAAACACATACTCCATTATCCTTTAATTTTTTAACTATTTGCAAGACCTCATTTTTTTTTGGTATTTTATGTAATATAATTATATTTAAATCCACAAATGATCAAGTTTGTTCCTTGTGTAAATTAGCACAAGCAAGTTTCTGCTCCCATTCTTGGTAACAAAACTCATATTACAACCATCTTAGAAAGCCTAATCAATCATGAAAATTAGTCCCCCTCCCCCCCCCCCCCGCAAAAAAAAATATACAACTCCACTACATAACCTACACTTATTACACATGTTTTTTTTTCTAACAATCTATCATATCTACTCAACTCATAAGCATTTAGCTAAAAATTCCCTATATGCTATAAACCAATTTCAGATTAAGTAAATGCTCAATCCAAGTGAAATCCTAATACGAAATTCATGGAGCAAACTCTAGAATATTACGTAAGAAAAATGGGCGTTCATTATTAAATATGTTATTTATATTTAAATATTCGGGTTTAATGATAATGCATAAACATGAACCCAATTATAATTGTAATAATTGATTATTGGGCCGTGTACTTTATATGCTTGATAGGTCTAGTACGACAGTGAGCGTAGGCTCAACCAGATGATGCCAGTAATGGGAGGGCCCACTAGGACTTCAATAATTACAATTAGGTTCCCCTCTAGCCCATATATAAACACATAGTCAGAGTTATTTCAGAAGATTTATTGTGTGTGATAGCAATCTCATTGATGCCGCCATATATCGAAGTATCGCTCAAACCGGTAAGTAATTGTTCGTGTTAATCTAGATTTGTTTTGTGTCTTAATATCATATTTGATCTTGAGTTTTTATCATGTGAACATTCTTACATATTAACCATACATCTCAATCCAAAGTATGAAAACAACTTACAAATAGCCTCAGAGAACAAGTGTGGGGCTCATCAGAACTCAAACTCAACTGATCACCTCAACGTCGGTACATGAGTTTGTATACTTATAAATGAGTAGGGTGAAATAACAAACTCTGTGAATAATAACTTAATTCATGTCCTAATTGGAATATATATAAGTTTTGTATGCATATTCAATGAAAAACATTTAAATACTCAACATATAATATAGTTATAGTTTAAATTCATAAACCTCATCTTGTAGACTTCCTAATATAATCTCGTAATATCTTATGATGACAACAATCACCAATAGTCATTATAATCAATTCCGACAATTGACACAATTTCACAGCTATTCTTCTAATAACATTATCCCACTCAATTACAGATCGTAAACTCAATGAAGTTGCCTGGTTCAAAATCCGCAATTCTCATATTATGTGGCAGTTAACTCAAAATGATAAATTATTATGCTTCAAATGATTAGAGATAGTTCATATGTACAACATAAATGGCAATTAAAGAAGAAGAGCATATGTCAAAAAGTCGCTCAAATCACCAAATGATACTGATCGAAATTCAGGAAAGAACATACTATTCACATGATATGTTTTTGGCCCTCTCCAATTAAATGGAAATAGAGAAACTGATGAAGCAAAAACAATATGGTCAAACAAAAGAAAATGAATAACTTTCTATAATTGAGTTTATACGAAAATGATGGGGCCCTAATTCCTGTATTTTCATGTTGTGAACGCAACAATTATTTCTTTGTTGGGTCCCTAATTTTTATGCCATTTCTTCAATTGCTACCTTTTAAAGATTAGTTCTTCCTAGGTCCCTCTGCTTACTTCAAATGAAGAAAGATCTTTCAATCAATTGAAGACTATCACATGCTCTCCCAATTGAGTATTTCCGGTTTCACTTTTCTTGCCGGGGATTATTTATAGAAAAAATTTATGTTCGCTTCGTTTGGTTGGGAAATAAGCAATCAAAGGATTAAATATCATGGGATTAGTTATTCCGGAATTTTTATCACACCCTCTCATAAAAATAAAATAGCACTACAGCAACGCGATAACTCATTTCGAGATTAGTTTTACCCAAGGGCGGAGCTAGAGTACCCGGAGCGGGTTCGGCCAAACCTAGTAGCTTTGGTTCGAACCTTGTATTTGTCTTAAAAAATATTCAATATGTATAAGTTATTAATTTAGAACCCAGTAATGTAAAACGATTAGAATCGCGAGCCCATAAGCTTGAAATCCCGACTCTATAAATCACGTATAAATTCAACTGTACCATTTTACGGTTAAACAGTTTGGCGCCCATCGTGGGACTTGGAAAGTTGTGTAATTGAGTTGATCCTTGCATCTATTACTAACTCGTTTGATTATTTGCTAGCAAAAATCATAGAAAATGGCAGATAACGGTGTCAACATCGCACACAACGTTGAGGTCCAAGGAAATCAGCCTCATCATGAGGATTCAATCAGAGATACCTGCAACAAGGGGGATGAGGCCACACCGGTCCACGGAGGATGGTATCTGCGACATGTTCGAGAGGCGACTCCTAATGATGCTGAAGAAGAGCACGTTGTTGAAACAATAAGGATCTTGAAAGAGCAACCAGAGACTAATATAGGCGATCTCACACGATAGGATAAGGTCATGATGGAGCTGAAACAGGTGTTGTTGGGTGCTTCCAAAAATGTGAATAGACGAGGTCCAGTTCCTCCCGGTGCTCCCGCAAATCAAACAACACAGAGGGTCGACAACAACACCTTGAGGGGCGAGGTCGACTTTGATGGGGCCAGGGGGAGCGGATCCGATCACAACAATGAGAGTGATCCCTCTAAAATCGAACTCATATGGTTTATGAGGGAATTAAACGCCCAAATGGATTAAATTTCGGGCGCACCACCAGTGCTGAAAGGGCCAGACTCAAAGAAGTATACAATTGCCATACAAACCAAGTGCGACACCAGAATTGATCCCGAAACGGTTTAAAATTCCAGACGTGCCAAAGTATGATAGGACTTCAAATCCTCAGGAGCATATCACCACCTATACAATGGCGGTGAAGGGGAATGATTTAGCCCCACGAGATTGAGCTAGTCTTACTGAAGAAAATCGGGGGGACTCTTACGAAGGGAGCCCTGACATGGTATTCGCTTTTGCCCGATTATTCCATAGACTTCTTTGAGATGCTCGCGGACTCTTTCATCAACCCATGTCGGGGCCAGAAAGGTAGAAGCCCGAAAGGCCGATATATTCAGGATTGCACAAGGAGAATTCGAGTTGCTCCAGGAGTTTGTGACCAGATTCCACCGGTCGTACCTGACGAATGGGTGGCTGAAGCATTCGCTAAAGGTCTGAATCCGAGAAGTTCCGATGCTTCCTAGAAGTTGAAAGAAAGTTTGGCCAAGTTACAGGCACCAACTTGGGTGGATGTTCACAATCAGTACGATTCAAAGATAAGGATTGAGGTTAATCAGCTCGATTTCCCGGCATCGGCCGAGGGTCGGGGCTGGGAGAAGAATAAAGGGAAATCGAAATATGATTTCGACATAGATCTACGGTCTTCAAGGAGTCGGTTTTTGCCCTATGAACCAGCTGAAGGACGCGACAGAGGTTTCCGATCGATAGATAGATTCATTATCGATGGGAGAACTGATCGCGGCCGAAACAACAGGCCGTTACATGACAAGGAAACGTCAGGTTCTCGAGATTCTTTCTTCCCCAGGCTTTTCGAATACAACTTAAACGTCAGCGTAGTGGAGCTGGTGTTATATATAAGGAACATTAAAGAATCACGATTTTCGAGGTCAATGAGATCCGGTCCCAGCCAAAGGTATCCTAATTTATAGTGTCGAGGACGACATTATTTTCACAGAGGAAGACGCGGATGGCCTGTTGCTACCGCATAGCGATGGCATGGTAATCTCTCTAAATGTCTTAGATTTTAAAATTAAATGTGTTCTGGTGGACGCAGAAAGTTCGGCCAATATCGTTCAGTGGAGAGTGTTGGAGCAATCCAAGCTCACCGGAAGTATCATTCCGGCCACGAAACATCTCGTCGGGTTCAATTTGGCAAGCGTGACAACCCGGAGAAGGATCTTGCTGCCCATGAATGTCGAGGGGGTGATGAAGACGACCCTTTTTCGAGGTAGTGGATGGTGATATGGGTTACAATATCATCTTAGGGAGACCATGGTTACACGAGAAGAAGGCTGTGCCGTTAATATATCATCAGTTTCTAAAATTCCCAACTCCCGAAGGAATTAAACAAATAAGAGGTGACCATCTCAGTTTCCAGTAGCAAAGGGAAGGAGCCTACGACATAGCAATCATTGAAACCGGCGCTTGCTCCCGAGCTGAGTGAAGTCGACCAGGGGGAAGAGTCATTGAAATCCTATCAGGTACCAAGGTATTTCCAGGTACCAGAAGAGATAAACGCAACAAAATCTACTGCGGAAGAACTTGAACTAGTCGCATTGTTCGAAAAGTTCTTAGAGAGGAAGTTCCACTTGGGGATAGGACTGCACCCCGAATTAGGTATAGATTTATTAAATTTCTTAAGTTTAATGTCTATTATTTTGCATAGTCGCATGCAGATATGACAGGTATCTCGTCACAAGTGGTCGTTCACAAGCTAAGCCTGCACCCAAGCATCCCTCTGGTAAGACCAAAAAAAGGTCCTATTGCCGAGGTAAGAAACAAATTTGTCAAAGAAGAGGTAACTCGTTTGCTTGATATTGGTTCAATTCAAGAGGTAAAATATCTTGACCGGCTACATAACGTAGTGGTAGTTCCAAAAAAGAATAATAAATTTCGCATATGCATAGACTATAAGGATTTAAATAAGGCATGCCCAAAAGACTCGTTCCCATTACCAAACATCGATCAAATGATTGATGCAATTGTCGGGCACGAGTTCATGAGTTTCCTCGATGCTTACTCCAATACTTCCAGATCAAGATGAACCCGAAGGATCAGGAAAAAACTTCGTTCATAGCAAACTTCGGCACATATTGCTATAATGTGATGTCCTTCAGGTTAAAGAACGACGGAGCTACGTATCGGCGGCTCGTGAACAAAATGTTCGAAAAACAAATAGGGAAAACCATGGAAGTTTAAATAGATGACATGTTGGTTAAGTCTTTGAACGCATGTGATCATCTTAAACACTTGTAATAAACTTTTCACATCTTAAGAAATCATAACATGAAGCTTAACCCCGAGAAGTGTGCGTTCGGGGTCAACTCCGGTAACTTTCTAGGATTCCTGGTGTCACAAAGGGGGATCGAAGTTAACCCGGATAAAATTAACATGGAGGATCAAAGGTTAAGAAGGAGACTGGCCACTTTGAGCTAATTTATTTCATGGTCTTCAGAGTAATGCCATCATTTCTTTTCGCTGCTCAAAAAGAAGAAATTTTTTGAATGGAACCCGGAGTGTCAGCAGGCTTTGAGGAATTTGAAAAGGTATTTGTCAAGTCCTCAGTGGCTATCAAAACCGGATGAAGGCAAATCTCTGTTGATCTGCTTGGCGGTCTCGGAGGTGGCGGTAAGTGCCATTTTAGTGCGTGAGGACGACGGTATGCAATCTCCTACTTATTATGTTAGTAGAATTTTAACGGGAGCAGAAACTCACTACCCACATCTGGGAAAATTGGCCTTAGCTCTCGTAGTCGCCGCTCGAATAGCCGGGGTGATCACTTTTCCCCTACAGAATATTCTTCATAAACCCAAACTTTAGGGTAGGCTGGCCAAGTTTGCCGTTGAAATGAGTGAATTTGATATAGAATATAAGCCTAGGACTACAATTAAATCACGTCTTGGGCAACTTTATGGCCGATTTCAGTCCGAAACTTTTACTATGAATCTTTAAGTGCAGGGCTTGTATTGGCCCGGGGTTTGGACTCCGAGGTTATAGAAGTCAAATGCGACTCCTAGTTGGTAGTAAATCAAGTCTATGGGATCTTCAAAGCCAAAGAGGAATGCATGCAACAATATGTAATGAAGGTCCAAACTCTGTTTGCTCAGTTTTGGGAGTGGTCAATTACGCATATCCCGAGGGAAGAGAATGCAGAAGCAAATGCCCTAGCTAACCTTGGATCGTCCACAGAGATGAAGGGATATGACTCCGGCAAGGTAGTGCAGCTTATGCATTCGGTACTGGATGCGGTACGAGGTAAACACGACTAATTTCATGTGGGACTAGAGAAACGAGTTTATTGACTATCTCAAGCTCGGAAAGTTGCCTGAAGATCCCAAGGTATCTCAGGCGCTACGCATTAAGGCAGTGCGATATAGTTTCAAAGGAGATAATTTATACAGAAGATCTTTCCAAGGCCCGTTGCCCTATTGTTTGGGAGCCTCCAAATCTAATTATGTTTATGCGAGAAGTGCACGAAGGGATCTACAGAAATCACTCAGGCGTAGGTTCCCTAGTATTAAAATTAATTAGGGTAGGATACAATTGGCCCTAGATGGAACAAGACACCAAAGCTTATGTTAAAAAATGTGATAAATGTCAATGCTATGCACCGTTGTACATAGACCAGCAGATCCATTGCACTCAATTTTGTCAGCATGGACGTTCATGAAGTGTGGAATGGATATCGTCGGACAACTACCACCGACCCCCGGTAAGGTAAGATTTCTTTTGATTTTAACTGACTATTTTTTTAAGTGGGTTGAAGCAGGTCCTTACTAGGAGATCGGCGAACATGAAGTGATAGATTTCTTATGGGAGAATATAATTTGCAGATTTGGGAAACCAAAGGAGATAGCCTGCGACAATGGACCGCAATTTATAGGCGCAAATGTCACAGTTCCTTGAAGACTTGAAAATAAAGAGGATTACATCATCACCTTATCATCCGAATGCAAATGGCCAAGCAGAATCAATGAAAAAGGTGATTATACAAAGTCTCAAAAAGAGATTGGAAGCAGCTAAAGGTAAATGGCCCGAAGAGCTGCCAGGTGTATTATGGGTGTACCGAACAACAGCCAAATCGAGCACGAGGGAGACTCCTTTCTCTCTTATGTACGGGGAAAAGGCCTTGATCCCGGTGGAAGTAGGAGAGCCTGCCCTGAGGTATTTTCTAACAAACGAAGAAGCAAACAGTGAAGCAATGTTAGTCAATTTAGAGTTGCTCGATGAATGTAGGGACTTGGTCCATATAAGGATGGCAGCCTAAAAACAGAGAATAGAGAGATATTACAATCAAAGAGCCAATCTCTATTATCTCAAAGTTGGAGACTTGGTTTTAAGAAAAGTAACGCAGAACACCCGAGAGCTCAATGCGGGGAAGCTAGGTCCAACATGGGAAGGCCCCTACCAGATTTTAACTATCACTAGGAAATGGTCATACGAGTTAGAAAATTAAGATGGAGAAAAGTTGCCAAGAAATTGGAACGTGACACACCTCAAGAGATACTATTGTTGATAAACATCGCCTATCTTGAAAGTATGTACTGTACTTTTTTTTCTCTTCGTCCAGTTTTTATCCCAATTGGGTTTTTCTAGTAAGATTTTTAATGAGGCAGCAACGGAAAGCATACTATGAAGGAACCTTTAGAAGAAACAATAGGACCTTTAAAGACAAGGCACACAAGCAAATAACACAATAGAGCTGTTAGATAGTCTTTTGCTCGATAACAAAGTTCTTACCGGAAAGTAAAGTTTGCTGTCGAACAGAGATTACCCGACCGTTCACAAGTGCAAGCCACCAGGGGATTGTTAGATAATCTTTGGCTCGATAGCATAAATTCCTAAGGGGAAATGAAGTTTGCCATCAAACTAAAGATTATCTAGCAATTCATTAGTGGAATCCTCGAAGGTGTAAAACTTCCAGTGTTCAAATTCGAATTCTTTGCATTCGAACACTGGGGGGGGGAGAATGATATGAAGATACGACAACAATGGATGCCACGTCGACCGAAATATGAAACTCAAAAATAAAGTTGTATCATTGGGATCGGGGACTGCGCGGTCAACCCCGTAGAAACAAGTTGTACAAGTTAGCCACAAGTAATGGAATTTTTTTAGCACAATTAATGCTTATGTACTGTTGAAAGAGAAAGGAATAAAGTAAAGTCCTATAATTTCTATCTTGTTTCTTGTCTGAACAATGCGTTAATTTTATCATTTGAAAGTTAAATAAGTACTTCAAATGTTAGTGCAGTAACGAACAGGAGACGTCCTCATCAAGAGCACCGTAAACATAAGAGGGTCGTCTCTTATAAAACCCTCATATAAAAGGGTCGATTTTGGAAGAACTTATGCCCGAAATCCATATGCTCTCGGGGAAAAACGCACCCGAAGCCTTGCACAATTCGACACAAAGAGTAAGACTTGTGCAAATACTTAAACAGAAAAGTATGCAAAGAGAAACGTTTGTACAACACTTAAACAAAAAAGTGCTTCTATTCACAGCAAATGTGCCAAGGAGCACAAATACAAAAGTATAGTAAAGAAAATAAAATAAAAACTAAGTTACTACATTTCCGAAAATCGGAGGAAGAGAAGCATCTGTGCCCCTACGAGTAGTGGGTGGATTTGTTGCCGGCTCATCATTTTGGCCTTCACCATCATCACCATCTGCCTGTTCTTCAGTTCCCAAGAACTCAGAATCGGAACCAGATTAGTAGCATCAGGCCGGGTAGGAAGACCCCTTTTGGAAGTTGATTCCACCTCATGGGCCTTAGCGATTTCGGCGTCAAAATCAATGACACCCGCTTTAGCCTCTTCCAAGGTTTTTCTACCCATGCTATACATAGCATATATTTTCTCAACAATGAGGGAAGTCGCTCGGCGCTGGAGTTATTCTTTAAGTCGGTCGACCTCGGCAGAAAAATCATCTCACATGGATCTGGGGGACTGGAGGCTGACATCGAGCTCGCGGACAATGGAGCATTAAACCCTATTGTGCTAGAGGGTCCTCTTATGCTTCTCTTCCAACCGGGCATACTTCATCTCAACATCACTAACTTCTTTAGTCTTGGAGGTTATGGCTGCCTCCGAATTATTCAACCTTTCTGCAGCGGCAGCCTCGCGATCGGATGCAACATGAATGATATTATGGACCTCAACTGATTTGGCCCTAGTTTCTTTAAATTGTTCCCTTAATGGGGCGACTTCCTGTCTAAGAGTCACCACTTCTTGCTCGCTTTGCTGAAATCGAGCCTCCAACTCAATGGCCTTGCAGCTCGTGCTTATAGTTCTGAGAGGCGAGCAGCAGTTTGGTCCCGCTCGGCCAAAAGTTGATCCTGCTCAGAGGAAAGTTCCTTCTTATCAAGAATCAGCCTTTGAAGGCGCTCGGAAGCAAGGAAGTTGGCCTACAAAACAAGAATGTAAATTCAAAATCCTGCCATAACACAGATAGAAGAAACAACAGAGAAAACAAAGACCATGCCGGTGCTGCATTGTGCATGGTATTGTTCAACAAACACTCTCCCGAGAGAGTTTGTATTTTTTTCCAATCTGAAGCCAAAAAGTCTTTAGATAGTTATCAAGTTCCACCAGTCGGGACAACATATGGCATCCGGCTGAAACCGAGAGGGTGAAGCTCCTCCTCATTTGGGGATCTTCTAAGGAGGCATCATAGTTTTGCCTCAAGTTCCCATGAACTGGGTACTGGGGAATAGGGACGTTCTTCCTCGGGCAACCACGACCAGTGGAGATGATGCAGCAATTGCTGGTGGCGAAGATAGAGTTAGTGAAGAAGGAGATGAAGCTGATGACGTTGAAGGATGAGAAATGTCTACAGCAAGCGCAGTGCTGGTTAATGGTTGCTCATCAACCAAAGATAGCAGGTACCCGGTATTCAATCTCACAGTACTGGGCACGACGAATGGGATTCGGAAGCGAGTGTTGGCATTTTCCACCATATCATACTCCCCCTAGAGTGTTAAGGCATCGTCCTCGGTTGGTGTAATTAACTCAATAGGTTGAGCATTCTATTGAGCTGAAAAAGGTCATCGTCTTTTATGTAGAGAAGCCCCCTCCTCGCTGGATTTTCTATCATCGTCGATTATCATGGTGTCTATGACCAGCTCGGACACCGGGTTCATCACCACAACTTTTGGAGATGACTTGGGTGCGACACTCTTTGCCTTTTTATTTTTTCCCCCGCCACAGAGGAACATCTTCTTTTTGGTTACTTGTTCTCCGGCCGGGGACTCCAAGAAAAAGCACTTGCACTAGAAGCAGGCCCGAAGACACCTGCTTGGGTAAAAGCCTCCTGCAGCAGTCTCGCCGTGTCAGCAGGATTAGCCAAAATATCCTCCTCGGGGACGACAATTGAGCCAAGGGGTAGACCTAAATTCAACAGGAGAGAAAGGTTAATCAACTTCCTTATACGAATGGTAAAAACAAGATGAGTTCAACTTACCATGATTTTGCCTTCCATAATTCCGGAAAGGATGAAGCCATGGCCGGAATGATGTCACTGGTGGAAACTACAACAAACCATTTCATCCACCCACGATCGTTGTCATCATCCATGCTAGATAGATGATCATGGTGGCCGAGCTTGCTGAAAATTATCATTCCCCCGCGAAAAATCTTAGGGGAATAAAGGCTCGTTAATCAAGCTAGGGTTAGCTCCTCTCCTACCTCCTAGCACAGACGCAAAAGAAAACCGACTGTCTTCTGCACAGAAGGGCTTACTTGTGCCAGGCATACCTTAGCAAATGTATAACTCCACGATGACGAAGTCAAGGTCTTTACTCAAAGAGAACGGCCCTAAAGTGAAGGGATACTGATCACGCCTAACTATGCCTTATAAAAAGGACAAATGGTTGTTGCAAATATAATCCGGTTTACAAGTCCGGAGTCGAATCCCACAGAGAGCTAAGGCTTAGCTACAGTTGTTCACTATCACCAAGAATACAAGCTTGAACAATTCCTAACTTATAGATATTAAGATTCTTGTGTTTAACTAACTAACTAACAAATTAAAATAATAAATTAACACTAAAGATACTACAGGTTGGAGAAAAGATTAAAAAGGTCTAGAGTTATGATTTTCCCAATTATTGGAATCCTTCCCGCTATGTCTTCTATAATTTCGCCTAAGTATTCTCTACCGATCATGAGCGCTCTGCGTGTAGTAATTCTCTCCCGAATAATTACGATAATTTACTAGACATACTCTCCCGAGTTACGCTAGCTGTCTTTAATTACAGCTCACTTATATCGCACCCAAGGTTTCGTTATCCCTAATCATACATTTAAACCCTTGGTTATTGATTCCTCACATACGTCGGGAGTGATGTTGTTCAATAACTACCTAAATATGCACTCTATCCCAAGTAATACATATTAAATAGGCACAACTAATTGAGGGCCCTTCAATCAACCACAAGAATAATATAGTTGAACAAATAGAGAAAATACTACAGCTCAATTATATAAAAACATAACAAGAATTTATCCTACAAAAGGTTCCATCAAAACCCTAGATAAGAAATTCTATTCATAATAGTATGTACAACTACAATACTAAAAGTCATAACCAACAATGAAAAATAGGAAGAGGAAGGAAAAACTCGTAGAATAATTCCCCGCCTTGCTCCTATTGTATCTCTGCCTCATTAGGTCGAAAATATGTCAAAAGTATGTCCAACCTCTTCAAAATACCGTTTTTCCATATATATATATATATATATATATATATATATATATATATATATATATATATATATATACCAAGTAGGGTCGGGCCCAAACAATTATACCTTCTCCTAGACGAAAAAACACTTTTCCCGGGTTTGACTAGCGCGACCGCGCTCGTGACTGCGCTAGTGGCCACGCATATTGCTCAGTATTCTGCCTGACGAGCGCGGCATGAGAGCGTCCGTGCTATTGACGCGCCCTTTTCGCCCTTTTTCGTTGGGAATTTGGAAAATGTAAAACATAAAAGTTGTATCCCTTTGAGTTATCTTTCCAACCATATGTTGTGGAGCCCAAATGGAGTTTTGGGAAAAAGGTTATGTGCATTTTACTAAATAATGTGCAATATGCCTACTCGATTCTTCGTTTGTTCTAACTATCATCCGTTGACCCCCCGAACACGATCCTGGCTTAATTCCTCGAGCTTTTACTCAGACTTCAAAGCTCCAAATCACTTGAATTCATTCCATAACATCTACATAGCCCAGAATCACTCTTACAAGGCATAAAACATACAATTAGTGCAAGACACTAGCGATTAAAGCTCAAACTCAATTAAAGTG
This sequence comes from Nicotiana sylvestris, assembly GCF_000393655.2. NCBI lineage: Eukaryota > Viridiplantae > Streptophyta > Magnoliopsida > Solanales > Solanaceae > Nicotiana > Nicotiana sylvestris. The sequence continues at coordinate 65,955,784 of NC_091058.1, forward strand.
TAGTAAATTTGAGTGTAATAAGCGACTAAAATAAGTAATTATAGCCTATCATTAACACCCCACACTTAAACCATTGCCCGTCCTCGAGCAATCAAACTACACTTTATATAGACACGACCTTTTTTAAATAATTCTCCTAACTCATCACATCAAGAATATTTAAAATAGACTAAGCACAAAAGCGTAACATCTTCACCTCAAGATTTAATTCATAAGTACCGCGCATTATTCACAACTCATCCACTTGTCACACTTACTTTTTCCTACCCCGAAAGGGTACAAGGGAGTTATTTTCAATTTAAATGACAATCAAAATAGGATTTATTTATATATTCAGAGTCTCCACTTGAGATAGTTTATTGGTGTCCAAGTCACCGGTTTAAAATCCCGAATCGAGGAAAGATTGACTCTGTTTTATAGTCCGAGAAAACAGAAATCCGGGTAAGGAATTCTGTTAACCGGGGAGAAGGTGTTAGGCATTCCCGGGTTCCGTGGTTCTAGCACGGTCGCTCAACTATTATTATTGGCCTATTTATTTGATTTTAAAACACTTTTAAACCTATGTGCATTTTGAACTTTCGAAAATCGCTTTTACTTATTTAAAGGATTGATTCAAGGTTATTTAAAACATATCGCAAGCCACGCTACATGAAATGCACCCGTGGTTCACGTCACGTTCTATTTGACCTTGTTAGAAAATTAAAACCGGACCACATGAAATGTACCCCCGGATTTTAGTAATAACGGTGATAATTGTAATTAGCGCGCCTAAAGCAAACTACGAGATTTATTTTTTAATATCTAAATTAACATTGGTGAGGGCCTCAAATCTATTTCCTCAAGTGATGTCTTGACCTAGTTTTTGAGGGCCATAAATTATATGTTTTGTTGATATGGCACACCCCAATCTAACTAAAGGAATCATGCTTAATTAAAAGGACTAAAAGCAGTTTGAGTTTTGTCCAACTTAAACTCTATCTATATTACTGGTGCAGCCTACTCGAGATACTACATATTGGCCTAACATTGGGAGGGGAAAGCGAATTACAGCCTTGAAGTAACAAAAAAACCACAATTAAAGAGGAATTGGGCTCAAGGTGAGGCCCAAGATTGGACGGGATCACCAAAGGGATTTTGGGGCATAACTGGGCCAATTACAAGGCCCAGTTATGAGACTTGCTGCAAGAGCTTGAAACAAGAGCTTGAAACAAATTGACCACAGGAACATTTGAGACTCAGGTAATACATCAAACAAAATTACACAGGGGAAACGAAACAACCACGCCCCAAACTGAAGGGCCTAGCTTGAGACTGGGCTATTCGACTTGGGCCTATGTTGAGTCTCATTCGAAACCCAACAACAGTGTTACTTCATGGCAGCCCAAGTCACTTTGCACAATTAATCGGATTAAAAATATAGCCTAGGATTACAGACATTTAAAATGCAACAATTAAAGCTTTCCTTAGTCAAAATCCCAACAGCCTGCACTACAGAACTTTCAAGGCCTCTAAATGTCCCTATACACAGACCTCCAATTCAATAAAAAACAACTTAACAAACTAAAGCTTAAACCATACTTTGAAAATGCAATACAAGAATATTAGCATAACTAATGGGAACAGACATGAAAGAGCTGAAACTAATACATAGAGATGGAAAAATTCTAAAGAAACATAGATTAATATTCAACAAAATTGAAGTTCATTCTCAAATCCTCCAACTTGGTTACACATTGCAGGTTTGCACTTCATAGGTCACTTAAAAGTCGAGGAATACCTAGAAATCAAAGTAAACAATAGAAGGTGAGGATTTCAGCTACAACAGTAAATCAACTCATTAACCCAGCAAATTCAGCTTCTTTCAAACCATTTTAAACCAGATGGATACAGTTCTTTGGAGCTTTCAAAAACTCTGACTAACAATGGAAATCAGAGAGCAAAACCAAGCAAGTTTCAACCACAAGATGCAAGCAATTTTTCAGTATTTTCAGAGTCTAAAAGCTCAGGCCTTTCTAAGTTTTTTCGTATTGTAGTCTCTCTTGATAATGAAGGAAACCAACCTTAATATAGAAGGACCTTAGGGCAACAACACTGATTTTAACATTACCCCTTCCCCAACTTTCTTTTTTCATTTCAAACCCTGTTCTCCTAAACTATTCAGTAATTCACCACCAAACCCCACCTTTTTAGAAGTTTCCTGATTAGTTAGGCAAGATTACCCCTACACAATCTCCCTAAACTACCCCTTAAACAGCTACTGTTTACCTTCAATATATTACCCATGGGTCAAATTAACCCAAAATCTAAAATCAAACCAAAATGATCGGGCTTCCCTTGAAATTGGGTCAAATATGACCCACAGCCCAATCAAACGAAGTGACCAAACCCAATACCAATTTTACTGGTTCATGAAAAGAAGAAAAATAAGAAAAATTTGGACTTAAACGATTAAATCTAATTTAACTACCAAATTAAAATGAATTTCGTTACTAAAGAAGACAGGGCAAAACAATGTAGCAAATAAAAATAAAATAAAATAAAAAACAGAAAATACGACAATGAACAAAGTCGTGAAAAAGAAGAGGGGAAAGTACCATATCATGCCGGAATGACTTGCAAATTAAGGCGACTCGACACACGGTGATGGGAGTCAAGGCTTGGCCGGAATCCGATGAGTTTGCCAAAATCCGGCGTCCTCTGAATAAACTAAAACCAACGCCAATCGATTGCTATTATTAAGAGCAATCAACTAACGTGAGTTATAGGTCAAAGCAAGCCGGAACTCTGCGCGAATTTAGGAAAACAGACTAATCTAGGGTTTGAATTTCCTAGATTTGGAATTGCGGCGATTTCGTTGGGATTTTTGGGAAGTAGACGTGAGGATAGGATTTGGGAGGCCATGGGGATTGCGTGTTATGAATTTGGGGTGGTTTGGAGCCCGCCGCCGGTGGAGATGGCGAAGAGAATTTGAGGGCGACGCTAGGGTTTTGGTTGAGCCGATGAGAGACTGAAGGGGAGGGGTTTGGACTGGGGGGGTGGCCTAAGTTCGGACACTTTTATAGTGGTTGGGTAATTAGCTCCGGACCGTTAGATTAAATGAAATCAACGACCCAGATCTTACTTATACAGAACGACGCCGTTGGGGTTTGGGGGGTTTGACCCAGGTCAATGGGATTGGGCTGGGCGGATGGAAAGATTGGGGTATATTTTGGGCGGATTTTCAAGTAAACTAGCCCAATTTCAAATTCTCAATTTCCTTTCTTTTTTGTTTCTTTTTTCATAGTTTTCTTTTTCTTTTCAATTAATTAAAACCTAGATTGGACTCTTAAACTAAATTAATTTATAAAATTAAACTAATTATCTAATATAATATTTGCAAAAATTAATTATTCCTAATTTTAAAAAGGAAAATTACTAATTGAGAATTAAAAGGCTAAAAATGCAAAAGACAAACCAATTTTCGATTTTCAATTTTAATAAAGCAAATAATTAACTAATTAACCTTAAAAATATATAAATGACCTAAATGAAATGCATGGTATTTTTGGCTTTTTCATGATTTTTAATAAAAATGAACATGCACACAAAAATGCAAATAATTGGCATAAATTTCCACAAAATCCAATAAAATTGTAAAAAATGGAAAAAAGTATTTTTCTTGTATTTTATGAGAGTAATTCACATAGGGCAAAAATCACGTGCTCACAGCTGCCCCTCTTTGCTCGGAAACACGAAGAGTTTTTGTGCAAAAATAAAGTGAGCGGATACGAGCGATTTTTGCCCGTTTGAATACTCCGTGGGAAGCATTTTTAGAAAATTTTGACCGCACCCTGCTTCCGAGGTTGCCAACATAGCCTTGGCTATAAAGGAATCAGGTCAGTGTAGTTCGGGAAGTTTTGGTAGCTAGGACTACCAGGAAGATGTGATTTCACTATTGCTGCTGCTGCTACTGCTTGCTGAACTCCTTATTACACCAAGACAAAATAAAAGAAGCGAGACTAAACTGTGATCTCTGAATTACAAGAATCCTATCTATATTTTCCACTTGATCTTGCAGTTTCTGTTGCTCTGTTGACTTGTACTCTTCCTTTGTGGCTGACTTAAATTGTATTCTGAGGTGCTTTCCCTTTTCTCCAGGTGGGCGCCTGATTGCTGAACTTGAAACGTCTTCATTTGAACATTGTTGCTTTCCCTTTGTTCTCCAGGTTTGTTCCTGATTACCAATATTTGAATTATTTTCCTTTCCTCCGAAACTCGACTTGTTTTCCCTTTTTTTCTAGGTGGGCGCCTGATTGCCGAACTTGCAACGTCTTGCTTTGAACGTTGCTGCTTTCCCTTTGTTCTCCAGGTGGGCTCCTGATTATCAACATTTACATGATTTTTCCTTGAAACTTGAACTGCTTCCCTTTGTTCTCCAGGTGGGCTCCTGATTACCAACACTTGAATTGCTTTCGCTTTGTTCTCGAGGTGGGCACCTTATTACCAACACTTGAATTGCTTTTCCCTTTGTTCTCCAGGTGGGCTCCTAATTACCAACACTTGAACTGCTTTCCCTTTGTTCTCCAGGTGGGCTCCTGATTACCGACACTTGAATTGCTTTTCCCTTTGTTCTCCAAGTGGGCTCCTGATTACCAACACTCTAACCGTATTCCCTTGCTCTCCAGGTGGGAGCCTGATTGCCTAGACTCTAACTGTATTCCCTTGCTCTCCAGGTGGACGCCTGGTTGCCAAAACTCTAACTGCTTTTTCTCGGAACTTGATTTGTCTTCCCTTTGTTCTCCAGGTGGGTTCTTGATTACTGAACTTAAACTACTTCCTTTTGCAACTGCTTTTCCTTTGAACTGTCTTCCCTTGTTTTTCTAGGTGGGTGCCTGACCGCTTGACCCTGGACTGCTTTCTAGTCTCAAAACTCGTATTATTTTCCCTTGCTCTCCAGGTGGGCGCCTGGTTACCAATAGAATAGACAAAACAAAGAAAATTTCCTGCCCCATTTTGGTAGCTCGGCACCTCTGTGAGTTCTAATTGAATTGTGTTACCCAATATCTATAAGAATTTAAAATCTATATCCCATTATCCATGAGGGTCCTGAAAGCTCATAGTTAGATGACAATTTTAAAGCTAAATTATATTTCCTAAAGGTATGACTTCCTCTAAATCTTGTTATCTGTGAAGGTCTTAAAGCTAAATCCCATTATCCAGGAGGGTCCTGAAAATTTTAATTGAGTCTCGTCCTAAGAATGAAAACTTCAAAAATAACTTATATTTCCTCAAAGTAAAGCATATGCTTGATCTAGTTACTTATGAATGTTTTGAATTTTAACTAAGTCCCATTGTCCAGGAGGGTCCTGAGTATTTACAGTCGTACCTGTCTGGTACTTGCTTTCTTTACGGAAGGTTTCTCCGAAACAAACGGAATTTTCTGCCCCTGTTTCAAATCAAAGAAAAATTTTGTCAGTTTAAAATGTGGAGGTTAGTTTGTGGCATTCTTGCTGAAGGTGGCCTCTCCGTTGCCGTGCTTTGCTTTGACTGGTTGCCTTGAACTGGCCAAGAACCGTTTGACTCTCTAACTGACTCTCAACCGCAGGACCTTGGATGACCCGAGTGCTCTACACACAAACCGTTGTTTTACATTTCTTACCCTTCTACTTGAACCTCTGTATCTCCCACAAGATTACTAAACCATTCGACCAAAGGAACTTTCACTGACACTTTATTTCCCACTTTACATCATGCTATCTCTGGTATACTTTGGCCGTACTTTGCTTTGTGCAATTTGGAAGTTGGTAGTAAGCTTTGAAATCCTTTCTTACTTGCTTAAACAAAGCTGATATTGGAAAAACCTTAGAGAAATAAACCAAAAAAATGAAATGCAATGACTTTAAGAGTTAGGAATAAAAGAAAATCTAAAACTGGATGACTGTTGAAGAGGTGAAAAGGAAAAGAGACTTATCTGAGTGGAACAGCTGGCACTAATGATCATGACATGCATTTCGGATTAATCAGCCCAGCCTATTCAACCAATCACCTTTCAGTTGTCATACTTTATGCCTCGAGATCTCCAAAACCCAATTTCTTCACCAAATCACTCACCCTGTTCGGACTGCGGTGGCCTGAAAGGTTTTCACCAACAAACCCCTCTCATTTGTTCATCTCTCGACTCGCTGTCGCCTTACGATGCCTGCGAAGGTTTGCACCAATAAGACTCTCTCATTTTTAATTTCTCTCAGCCTTCCGTCGCCTTACAGTGCCCGTGAGGGTTTTCACCAATAAGACTCTCTCATTTTTCGTTTTTCCTGCTCAAAATGGAGTGTTGCCCCTAATACGAATCACACCTCTACTTGCTCGACTTGGCATCTCTCGAAGACTGATCGAAAGGTCTTTCTTTGGACCGTAATGTGAGTTTTTGGATAGGGTTGGAAGAAAAAGGTATCACAAAAGCTCAAAATAGCTTGAATGGGTTCAAAATTACAACTCTTCGAATCAGATTTCTTACAACAACCATAACTTTCTGCCCTAGTTTCTTTGCTTGGGGACTTGAGAGTTTTTATTTGATGGGACCGAACTGTGAGGCTACCTACGTATCCTTAAAAGGAATCAGGTCGAACATAGTTCATGAAATAATAATTACTTTGTTATTGTGATTTTTCTCTTTTCTTTTTCTTTCTCTCTATTTCCCTTTCTTTTCTTTTCTTTTTTTTCTTTTTCTTTTCTTTTTTTTTCTTTTTTCCATTTTTCTTTCTCTTTTCTCTTTTCTTTTCTCTTTTTCTTCTTTACTCACTTTTTGCGCTCGTGTTTCTGAACTTTGCTACTGATTTCAAAAGAGGAGTATGAAAGGAAATAAATAAGGCTCAAAGGGGTAACAAAGGATAAAATGTTTAGATAGTAGAACAAAATGCCTTCGTCATTCCAATTTTAAAAACATGCCAAGTACAAACAAACACAATTTAGACCAAAGAATCATACATAATGTCTTTTGATTGCATCGGAATTGATAGTCATATCTACACATTTGCCTTCTATATCTGTTAAATACAAAGCACCATTGGACAACACTCTCGTTACAATGAACGACCCCTACCAATTTGAACCGAACTTGCCTTTTGCTTCAGCCTGATGTGAAAGGATGTGTTTTAATACTTGCTGGCCCATTTCAAATTTCCGGGGACGCATTTTCTTGTTGTATGCTCTCGTCATTCTCTTTTGATACAACTGGCCATGGCATACTACTGCCAATATTTTCTCATCAATCAAACTCAATTGCTCCAGACGGGTTTTGACCCACTCATCATCATCAATTTCAGCTTCAGCAACGATCCGAAGGGATGGAATTTCAACTTCCGCAGGTATCACCACCTCAGTGCCATATACCAACAGATAAGGAGTTGCACCTACTGAAGTGTGAATAGTAGTGCAATAACCCAACAATGCAAAGGGAAACTTTTCATGCTATTGCCTGGAACCCTGCACCATTTTCCGAAGTATCTTCTTTATGTTCTAGTTGGCTGCCTCAACTGTTCCATTCACCTTGGGACGGTATGGGGTGGAATTGCGATGCGTAATCTTAAACTGTTGACACACTTCTTTCATCAAATGACTGTTAAGATAAGCACCATTATTTGTGATGATCACCTTTGGGATTCCGAACCGAGAAATGATATTTGAATGAACAAAATCGACCACTACCTTCTTGGTCACATATTTGAAAGTTTTAGCTTCAACCCACTTAGTGAAATAGTCAATGGCCACCAGAATGAACCTGTGCCCATTGGATGCCTCTAGCTCAATGGTTCGATGACATCCATACCCCAAGCAACAAAGGGCCATGGTGCAGACATTGTGTGCAATTCAGGTGGCAAAGAATGAATCAAATCTCCGTGTACTTGACATTGATGACACTTGCGCACAAAACTGATACAATCTCGCTCCATGGTGAGCCAATAATAACCTGCTCGAAGAATCTTCTTTGCCAGAACATACCCACTCATATGCGGTCCGCAAACTTCAGAATGTACCTCGGTCATGATAGTCGTGGCTTGTTTTGCATCGATGCATCTCAACAGCCCAAGATCTGGAGTTCTTTTGTACAAGACTCCCCCGCTCAAGAAAAATCCATTAGCCAAATGCCAAATTGCTCTCTTTTGATCACCTGTGGCTTGTACCGGATATACCCCCATCCTGATATACTCCCTGATGTCATGGGACCATGGTTCACCATCAAGTTCTTCTTCCACCATGTTACAGTAAGCATGCTGATCGCGAACCTGAATATGCAAAGGGTCAACATAGGCTTTGTCCGGATGATGCAACATTTATGCCAAGGTAGCCAAAGCATCGGCAGCCTCATTATGGATTCTTGGAATATGCCTGAATTCTATTGATCAAAATCGTTGACAAAGATCATGCAGACATTGTCGATATGGTATAAGCTTTAAATCCCGTGTCTCCCATTCTCCTTGAATCTGGTGCACCAGAAGGTCCGAGTCTCCCAAGACCAAGACTTCCTGGATTCCCATATCTACAGCTAGCCTTAAACCCAAAATGCATGCCTCGTACTCAGCCATATTGTTGGTACAACACAAACGAAGTTGAGCCGTAATAGGGTAGTGATGCCCTGTTTCAGAAATAAGCACTGGCCCTATCCCGACACCTTTCATGTTGGCAGCCCCATCAAAGAAAAGTTTCCAACTGGGCTTTTCATCCTTCTTGACCTCGTGATATGCATTACCTCTTCATCAGGAAAATAAGTCTTCAAAGGTTCATATTCTTCGTCCACCAGGTTCTCAGCCAAGTGATCGGCCAAAGCTTGGGCTTTCATCGCTGTCCGAGTCACATATACAATGTCAAACTCTGCCACTTTGCAAGCCATCCTGTGGGCATGGTCTTCTGAAAGATATACTTCAAAGGATCCAGACGAGAGATGAGGTAAGTGTGTAGGATGACAAATAATGCTTCAACTTCTGTGCTACCCAAGTTAGGGCGCAACATGTCCTTTCAAGGGGAGTATACTTAACCTCATAAGATGTGAACTTCTTGCTGAGATAGTAGATGGCTCGCGCTTTCCTACCAGTGATGTCATGATGACCCAATACACAACCAAATGAGTTATCCAAGACTGTCAAATAAAGAATCAAAGGTCTTCTCGATTCCGGCGGGACCAACACAGGTGCGTTCGATAAATACTCTTTGATCCTATCGAATGCTTCCTGGCACTCATCAGTCCATTTGACCGTGGAATCCTTCTTTAGCAGTTTAAAGATGGGCTTACAAGTTGTTGTGAGTAGAGCGACAAACCTGTTGATGTAATTCAGCCTCTCTAGCAGACTCATCACCTCGGTCTTGTTCTTTGGCGGTGATAACTCTTGGATAGCTTTGATCTTTGATGGATCCAATTCAATGCCTCGCCGGCTGACTATGAACCCCAATAATTTCCTCGATGGTACACCAAATGCGCATTTTGCAGGATTGAGCTTAAGATTGTACCTGTGGAGCCTTTGAAAAAACTTTCTCAAATCTTTGACGTGATCAGACTGCTTCCTGGACTTTATGATCATATCATCCACGTAAACCTGGATCTCCTTGTGTATCATGTCATGGAATATGGTCGTCATCGCCTTCATGTAAGTTGCTCCAGCATTTTTCAAACCAAAAGGCATGACCTTGTAGCAATATGTTCCCCATGGCGTGATGAATGCCATCTTTTCCTCATCCTCTTCATCCATTAAAATCTGATTATAGCCCGCATAGCAATCCATAAAAGACCCAATCTCATGTTTGGCACAATTATCAATCAAAATATGGATATTTGGCAATGGGAAGTTGTCCTTTGGACTTGCCTTGTTGAGATCACGGTAATCAATACACACTCCGGTCTTACCATCTTTCTTTGGCACAGGCACAACATTGGCTAACCACGTGGGATACTGCATGACTCGAATGACCTTTGCATCAAGTCGCTTTGTGACCTCTTCTTTAATCTTCACACTCATGTTAAACTTTCTCAACTTCTACTTAACGAGAGGAAATGCTAGATCAATTGTCAATTTATGGACCACCAAATCGGTACTCAAACCGGGCATATCATCATACGACCACACAAAAATATCCTTACACTCAAACAATGCTTTAATTATCTCTTCCCTGATTTGCGGTTCAAGATGGACACTTATCTTAGTTTCTCTGACATTATCCAGGTCCCCTAGATTGATTGCTTCCGTATCATTCAGATTGGGCTTGGGTTTTTCTTTAAAATAATTTAGTTCCTTACTAATCTCTTCAAAGGCCTCATCCTCATCATATTCTGATTCATCATCACACTCTATTTCTTGGATTATTATTTTAGAATTCGATTGACTTTTAAGACTAGGTCGAAGATTCCTCAAGCATGTCATGTCATTGAAACCAACATAAAAAGAACTGTACAGAGAAGAAAAGAAAACAAAAATAAAACTATTAGGAATGATAGAAAAAGGAAAATTGCATTTCATTGAAAATAACGGATAACAGGGTTTGTACATCAATAAGCGAAAAATAAAAAATCTGGGTCACAACCCTGGAATGACCCAGATAGAAAGGAAAACAAAACAAACTACCAAGACTCCTTCCTGGTAGGGAAAGGAGTAGCCTTCCAATTGTTAAGCTTTGCATTCAGCCCGACGAACTGCACGTCCGATTTTGCTAGAACCTTCTCCAACTTCTACCATGTTCACATCATCAAACAACCTCTGGAACCTTTCAATTAACTCCTCATCAATGTCAACCACAGAACTTGGAACTATCGTCATTGGGCGTTTCCTGGCACCTGGCTTAACAAAAGACCCGGCGAGATGTGGAACAGGTTTTGGAAGTGCCCATGCCTTCTGTTTCAACCTTTTAGCCCTTTTCACATCTACCGATGTAGGTTTGAATCCAAGACCGAACGTACCCAAATTCTCAGGGAGGGACACTGGTTGTATGATACCGTGTAGAGATGCACCCAGACCTTTAACGGGCACAAAGCCATTTTAAGCATTTCATAGGCCACCATGACTGATTCGGAGCTTATGTTTGGGGTTGGAACACATTTCCCCTATGGAACTTCTCGATCGGCACTGTTTCAAAAACTTGATAAACCCAGGGCCCTTTGTCATCTTCAACCTCAATGAACGGGACAAAGACATCACTGTGAGCACACAAATTATCCTCATCATGCACAACGATCTCTTGTCTATCCCATTCGAACTTGACCATCTTGTGCAGAGTGGATGGGACTGCTTTGGTGGCATGAATCCAAGGTCGACCCAACAACAAATTGTAAGAAATGACTACGTCCAGCACCTGGAACTCCATGGTGAATTCCACTAGTCCTATTGTTAATTCAAGCACTATATCACCAACCGAGTCTTTCCCTCCACCATTAAAACATCGGACGAGGGTAGATATTTGTACTGGAACCATTGTCAACTAATACTCTGGTAACCACAGAATCTTCACATTTTACCATAAGATAGAGAGCTTTGTTGTGTTCAGTACCTTCCACAGGCAACTCATCATCAGAGAAGGTGACCCTGTTCACCTCAAATATTTTATTGGCGATCTTCTTCGGATGGTTCACTGAAATTTTGTCGGGGATGTGAGCTTCATTCAGAATTTTCATCAGGGCCCGACGATGCTCATCTGAGTGGATTAACAATAACAGTAAGTAAATCTGAGAAGGCGTCTTTCTCAACTGCTCCAAGATGGAATAATCGTGTACCTTTATTTTTCTCAGAAACACCTCTGCCTCTTACTCAGTCACTGCTTTTCTTACTAGGACTGGATTATCTCTGGATGTTTTAGCTTTCCTTAACTCTTCTGGGGTAAAGCATCTCCCCGAACGAGTTAATCCCTAGGCCTCATTGACTTCTTCTTTCACTTCCTTCCCCTTATAGGTCACTATCACCCATTCATAATTCCATGGGATAGCCTTGCTGCTGATTACCGGCAACTGGGTTACAGGCTTGATGATGATAGGATCCGTACGTGCACCCTCTACAATTATGATAGGCTTGTTTGCCACTCCTGGCACAACCACTTTTAACTTTTCTTGCTTTGCTGCAACATCACTTGGGGATACTTTCTGTACTACCGCAGATGGTTCACCGTTTGTCCTACTCAACTTGTTCACTGATCCTTCAACTGTTGATTTTTTAACTGGCTTGACCTCACTGGACCGAATTATCATGACGGTCTGTGAAGGCTTCTTGGGATCCCCTCCCTTATGTACTATCTCGATCATGTTTGTTTCCTGATGGGTTGGCAATGGGTTCTGGTTGATGTTAGGGGCCTCTGGAGTTTGGACTTCAATCCGGTTTGTGTCAATGAGCTCTTGGATGGCATTTTTCAAGTTCTAGCACTTCTCCGTATCATGCCCCGAAGTACTAGAACAATATTCACAGCTTATGGAGTAATCAAGGTTTGGCAATTTCGACTCAATTGGCATCAGCATATCCAACTGCCTCAATTTATGGAACAAACTGGTATAAGACTCCCCCAATGGGGTGAAGGTTTTCTTCCGCTGCAACCTCTCATTTTTTAATGCTGGATTGGGCCGGAAACCTGGACCGGTAGGGTTTCGGTAGGCCCGTAAGGGTGGGTAAGCATTTTGTGGAGCTGGGTAGCTGTTTTGTGGGGCTGGGGCATGCCATTGTGCGTAGGTAGGAGGTTGAGTGTATGTTTGGGCATGGTGGACAGAAATATGAGGGTTTGGTAACAGGAAGTAGTGTTGGGGTGGATTATATGGGGTTTGGGTGTAGGTACGGTGAGGGGGCCACATCTTCTTTCTTCTTCTTTCCAATTACTCCCCCAGTACCGTTCTGAATGGCTTGGGTAGTAGCCTTGATAGCCGAGTAACTCATGATTTTGCTCGATTTTAGCCCTTCTTCCACCATACCACCCGTATTCACTACCTTGTTGAAAGACTTGTCTATGGCCGATATCAGATGTCCAAAATAGGTAGGCTTCAGAGCCTGCAGAAAGTACTCCACCATTTCGCTCTCCTTTATCGGGGGGGTTAACTCTTACCGCTTGTTCTCTCTAGTGAAAACCATATTCTCTGAATCTTTCACTGGGCTTCTTCTCAATCTTAATTAGAGACAAGCGATCTGGAACAATCTCGATGTTGTACTAGAAATGACGAGTGAATGCTTGGGCCAAATCATTCCAGGTATACCATCTACAGTGATCCTGATGAGTGTACCACTCTAACGCCGAGCCACTCAAACTCTGACTAAAGTACGCCATCAATAGCTCATCTTTCCCACCAGCTCCTCTCATTTTACTGCAGAATCCCCTCAAATGGGCCACTGAGTCTCCGTGCTCGTCATATAGATCAAACTTCGGCATCTTAAACCCTACGGGCAACTGAACATCGGGGAATAGACATAAATCTTTGTAGGTCACGCTTACCTGGACTCCCAATCCCTGCATGTTTCTGAACGATTATTCCAGCCTTCTTACCTTCCTGAATATCTCCTCTTGTTCTGGGTTTTAGGTAGTTTCTCAGTCTCGACAGGGAGGTCAAAATGATGAGTGTAAGAGTAATGCTTTGGGACCTTGAAAGTAGGCTCCGGGGGATAATATTGGTTATCTTGGGTCTAGAATAAGGGTTCGCTGGAGGATCGATGGAGCGTAGCGGTGGGGGTGCCACAAAAATAGGGGTGGCTAGTGGAGGAGGGACTGGTTTGGGTGGTGGAGCTTGTGGGGTTTGGGAAGTGGTACCTTGGTAGTGGTGGTAAATGGGAAAGCCTGGAGATGAATAAATAGTGGGAGGTTCTTGGGATTGAGCCAGCGGTGGGACGAAAGCAGGGTTGGCGGGGTAGGATGGTGGGGGATGCCCTTTTACCCATGTTTGGTACATCTCTACCATCTGATGTTTCAACTTATATAACTCCTCTTTCAGATTAACATCAGACGCTTCCCCTTCTCTTGACGGATCAATCACACTTGCATCCAGTTCTTGGTTAGCCATGATCAACTTGTCTTTGGACCTGGTATTGTACGGGTGAGTTGCCAGAATGTCAAACAAACTAACCACCTGCCTGGACTTGATGACAACAACAAACTTGTTAGCGATTAGAGCTTAACAGATAGGTAACCGCATGTTGGGGATGCAATGCACCTAAGTAGTTAACCATTTCTATTGTACACTTGAACGACTGCTTGCGTCATCCCGGCTTTCACTAACTTTCATTTTTCAAATTCTCGCCTTTCTTTTCTATTTTCATTCCTGTTTTCTTCGCTTGGTTCACTCATTTTCACTCTCTCGTTTTGCCATTATTTTCCTCCCCACAATTTCTTGTTTTCTCTCTCTCTTTTTTCTTCTTTTTCTTTTCTTGTTTTTTTTTCATTTTACGGTTATGATCGAATCCTATGGGGATTGCCTACGTGTCATAACGCCGCATGAATCAGACCAAGCGTAGTTCTGGGAATGAGTGTAAGATAAAATAAAACAAACAAACATTTTTTGGGATTTTCAAATTTTCATAAAAATAAAATAAAATAACATCTCGATTACAACGACTTCTTCTACCGGTTTTAATCATAAAAACCAATAGACTTGAAAAGTGGAACTAACAGACTCCAACAAAAAAATGAAAAATAGAGACTCAAAAAAGGACTAATAGACTCTGAAAGAAAGATGCAAATACAGACTCAAATGAAAATCATGAATACATAAGTGCCTCAATTGCTCCAGGGGCCCGCGGGACATCAGTCGGTCTCGGCAATGGCCTATGCATAAGATCCCATTGAAGACACTCCAGGTCACTCATTATTTGGCGAACAAAGGTCATTACCGCGGCAAAGAAGGTGGTTCTAGTCATGTTTTCACATTCGTGGCACTTCATGACAATGTAATCAGCAATTGCTCTAACCCTCTCCCTGATGATACCTTTTTCTTAGAGAAAACGCCCTATTTACTGAGACCTAGCTTCTAGCACCTGGGCATCACGATGATTTTGACCCTGTAACTGTTGCATATCTTCCTCTAGCTGGGCCATTAATGCATAACAATGTTCCATTTCTGCTTTAAAACTCTTAGCTTGTTTGGCCATCTCATTTTCGAAAGTGGTTAGCCTTTTCTTCAAATTTCTTTTCAACTACCGGACAAACTCTGCTCGTCCCTCTGCGTTCTTCGCTAACTGTGCCCGAGCCCTTTCCAAATTACCCTCAAATTTTTCCATGTCATCCTCACACTCAGCTATTTTCCTCTTGAGGCCACTTATGAGTCTTTCATCCTTTCGGCTCCTTTCCTGATTCTCAGCAGCTATTTTCATTTTTTGGATCTGTGGTCGAAGGGCCCTGTTTTCTTAAGCCAATTTCTTCTTTTCCCCTTTATCAGCAATGGCCTGTATACTTTTGTCAAATTTAATATCCCTGATTTGTCCCTCCAATTTGCTTATGGTGGCTCTGTAGCTTGCCTCTTTTGCTAACCAATCCCATTGCTCCTGCGCTCCATTAGTGAATTGTTGGACATGGGGCCTTTTTGCGGGCCATTCGGGCTCTAGATGGAATTGGGACCTTTTACCGTATCAAGCTATGTAACTATGCTCTAACTCGCCCCTGGACAGATCTCGTACCTGAGTCATTGGCTCTAAGAACCTACATTGATGCCAAATCTGACTCACCCTTTCTTCCGGGAAAGTAGCTTTAGGTTCCAGTTCGATGACCTGCCGACTCAAATCCTCATCGTGTGGGATGGTCTGGTACCTGCCTAACTGGCATAGAACTCTATGCGGGGCATAAGGCTGAATGCTCTGGAGACCCATCAATAGAAAAAAACACATCTCGGCCGATATGTAAATGACTTCACTGACCGGGAGCCACCTGAATGTCCACTCAATTTTATCTGTGGTCAAGGAGCTCAAGTGTACAAATCATGCTTTCGTACCATCCAGAAACTTGTAGCCCTCCACTCGTTGTTCATGTTTTTCAATGCATTTAAGACTGGTCATGCCACGGTTCATGTACCCCAGACGGTGGCAAAGATGTTCCTCCATCCAGAATTGTAGAAGCATATTGCATCCTTCAAAAAACTTCCCTCCTTCTCGGTAAACAGTTATAGCTTGATAATCTCCGCCAAGATCATCGGTACAATGGTGCCATTTGCCTTTTTAGTCATGAAGTTGGCTATTCCCACAAGCCCCAATTCTACGTTTCCATATTTTCTTGAACAAATCAAAACACCCAGGAATACCACTATAAAATCTAGTCCCCGCCGAGCTTACCACTTGTCTTTGTTCCCCGAATGAGTAAAACTAGTATCTGGCATCTCAAAACGGCGGGATTCCCGTAACATCGGTACAAAAAATAGAATGTGCAGAATCCCTTAGCCAAGTATCCGACCTGAACTTCCCGACTGATGCTTAGTAGATCCAGAAACTTATGAGGAGTCACTGTTCTAGGTGCCACCGGATATTGATTTCTGAGATTCCCATTAAAACCAGCGTAGCTCGCTATTTCCTCAAGCATAGGAGTTAGCTCAAAATCAACAAAATAGAACACATTATGTGTTGGGTCCTAAAAGGGTATCAGAGCCTCAATTATATCCTTCCTCAGCTTAATATTCAGAAGTCCAACAAGACCGCCCAAAGTTTTTATCACGGTTTTTCTACTGACTTCCGGGATTTCCTCAAGGACTGTGAAAGGTTAATTTTCAATCGTGCTCATCCTGCACATTTATTTTAAGTGATTGATTAAAAGACTGATTCACTTTGACTCAAGAGAAAAATACCAATTTTCAAAAATCGCAACTTGAAACAAAACACTTTTGCGAATATAGCCTGTAAGCACGTGATTTTTGCCCTATATGAGAATTACTCCCAAAAAATTCAAAAAATAAAGTAATTTTTCTTGGTGTGCAATTTTGTGATGTTTTGTGATATTTTGAATAATTATTTGTATTTTTCTGTGCATGTTTATTTGCTAAATTAATAAAAAATACAAAAATATGTCGCATTTTGCATATAGGATTTAATTCTACAATTGTTAGTAATTAAATTTGTTTTACAAAAATTAAAAATTACAAAAATAGGCATCGTTTGCATTTTTAGCATTTAATGTCCAAATATACAATTTTATGCTTAATTAATACTTAATTGTGCGTTAATTGTTATTGGGAGTTAATTTGCACTTTTATAACTTAATTTAGTTCTTAATAATAGTTTAAGTATTTTTATAATTTAGTTTTAGAAAAATAAAAGAAGAAAAGAGAGCGAAAATATAAAGAAAGTCGGAATTGGGCCTCTTCTTCAATTTCAAGCCACAGGCCCAAAAAATGGCCCAATCTTCCCTACGACCCAGTCCATTTCGAACTGGGTCAACACGGTCCATAACCCAACACCCCCTATCTTGCATTTCAAAAAAAAACAAAGCAAAACAAAACAAAACAAAAAAAGAAAAGGAAGAAAACCCTAAAAAATCCCTCTCTCTCATCCCCCCCCCCTTTCTCTTTCTCTCTTTTCTTCTTCTTCTTCAAGCATCCAAACACCCCATCCATGGCTGCCCTTCCCCCACCTCTTCTCCTTCACATACACACACACAACCACGGCAACACAACACACACACACCCGTCGCCCGTGTTTCTTCTTCTTCTTCAAGATCGCGAGTGTTTCTTCTTCTTCAAGTTCACGTTGATCGTTGCTTCTTATTCTTCCTCACTTCATGATGTTGCGTGACTGCTTCGTCCAGCATCTACTGCTGCTCACGTTTTGCATTGCTGCTGCCCCGTCCGGCATCGCTTTCACGGTTGTCTGCTACCTCTCCTTCAAGCTCTTCGTTTGTCCGTTCGTGATCGTCTTCGGCGTCAAATGATTTTGGTGCGATATTTGTTTCCGGGCAGATTTGTTTCCGTTCAAGTTCGTCATTGTTTCGATCCGGTTAGTGGGTTTTTGAGTTTCATTTTTTGCCCGTAATTTGTTTGATATTTTTCGGATCCAAAATCGATAAATGATTCAATTCTTGTTTTGTTTGTTCATCATTGAAATAATTTTTTTTAGTTTGTTTATATGTTTGGTTGGTTTAATTTTCAGATTCAAATGAAAATTTAATTAATTGATTTTCAGTTTATTTCATGTTAATTTAATTTTTGCAAAAAAGGAATTGTTAGTTTAGGTTTAATATTGTTAGATTTAGTTTAAATCGCTTGAATCCGTTGTTTGTTTAATATAGATTTCATTCATGATCATGTATCTTTGTTATATTTTTTTTGTTGGATTTAATTAAGAAAGATTAATTGATTATTTGAAGATTAGTGATTTGAATATGTTTATTTGTTTTGTTTAAGTTCAATTCGAAATTTGAATAAAGTTTGTTATTGTGGTTGAATCTTTTCATTCATGTTCATACTTTGTTTGATTGATCTTGAATCCGAAATTTGTATAGTTTGATTTTCTTATTTCTTGTTTATCATTTGTGATTATTTCTTGAATTGGTCTCATAATCTTGTTTAAAGTTTAATATAAGAATTGTTTGTTGTAATGTTGTTAGAGTTGATTTTAAGTTCAATATTATTGAATTTAAGAATCTAAATATACTTGTTTGATTGTTGTTGTTTAAATCCGAAAAATAGGTTTGTTGTTGCTAAAAATATTGTTCAATCAAATTTTAGTTGTTCTTGGTTGTTCAATTTGTGTTCATGTGATTTGTTGTTGAAATGTTGTTAAAATCATGTTCATGTGATATTGTTGTTATGATGTTCATCCGTGTTCATATTGTTGTTTGAACATTGTTAGAAATTGATCATATTGTCTATATTTTGGTTAAGTTTGATTAATTGATGTGTTATAGCTGATGGGTAGTTTGGTAAATTTGTAATACGTTCAGGGGTAGTTTGGTAATTTCAGTAAGGTCGGAAGGGGTAGTTTAGGAATTGTACATTTTGTAATTGTTTATTTGAAGCATGGGGGACAAAATGAAATGGGGTGGGTTGTGATATGATTATTTAATATAAAGGGGGGACAAGATTTAATTTAAAGGGGAATCTTGCATTATTTTAAATGAAGCATGGGGGACAAAATGAAATGGGGTGGTGTGATATGTTTATTTAATGTAATGGGGATGAGTGGAAAGATAATGGGTTGGGTAGAGAAAAAGTATTGATTTTAATTAATTGAAAGGTTTATGGGATGGGTTATATATGTGAAGTCTTGAAATCAAAAGAAAAAATATACAGAGAGATAGAGAAAAAATACACAGATACGAGAGAGAGAAACAAATCTGAAAATAAGAGAGAGAAAAGGGCTGAACATTTAAGAGATAGAAAATTCCGAAAAATATTTAAGCTTTCAAAAATAAAATAAAAAACTAAAAAAATATTCTGCTTTCTTTTGTTGTTTGAAATCAGAATTAATTGTTGTTTCATCAAAGCTGGAAGATTTTGTTTTTTTTTGGATTGCTACTCCACTGGTTTGTTACTGTTGCTGGGCTATTGTTGCTGTGTTGTACTGATTTTACTGCTGCTGCTGATACTCATATTCATTTTTCTTTTGCTTCCAATATCAGGTACACAACTGAAAAGCTGGTTATTGTAATCCGAAATATGAAGCATGAATACATATGAAGAATGAAAATTTGAAGTTTTAATTTCGTTTTTTTTCTTTGTTTCTTTTGTTGATTGTATTTAAGCTATTTCATGAATTACTAAATAATAGCTGGAATAAGAAAATAATATCATAAGTTAGTCTGTAATAAATCAGTTCGGCAAAACAGGTTAATTCACTAGCTATGAAGGCTTCAAGATTGTAGGTTGATCATGAACAAGTAGCTAAATTTAGTTAAAACATGAATTTAAATTAAACATCGTAAATTAGGCATTAAGGCATGACTTGAGCTTAAGCAAGATTAGAAGAACGTTTAAGTCTAATAAACTTTCTAATAAGCTTTAGTAATTATGGTTAAATCTAGTTTCAAATGATTGTGAATAATTAATCTCAATAATATTTTTTTTAAAAAAAATAATAATAACAATGCTGAGTTTTAATCTAGCTATATTTGTTTATTTTGAATATTAGTTGTTGAATTTTTATTTTATTTTAAATTTCGAAATTAAGAGTAATTTTTTTTTCATCAATATTTGTATTAACCAAGCAATTAGCATGTCATGTTTTCTTAAAATTATAAAAGCTAGTAATTAATTAGGATTTTTCTTTCTTTATTTTAGAGACTAATTTTTATAGAAAAAATGTAGTCGCTTTAAGATTTGTCCATTTAAAATAAATGAGATGAGCCTCGCTTAATGAAATGTATAGATTTCGGGGCCCTCAATAAATGTACAGTTAATTGCTTAGAATTAGGGAGGAGCCGTTTTAGCAAATTTCACGGCCCTACCCAAAATAATGACACGCTAGTCGCTCTAGACGCGTATTTAATAATGTTATTTCCTTAAATACGGGTGTGCATTTATGTAACCCAAATCTAAATCTCAACGGAGTCGAAATGTGTCGATAACCACGGGTGCAATTGATTGCGACGTGATTTGAAATACGTTTTCACAATGTTGCAATTTTTCGTAAAATAATAACAATAAATAAAAAGAATAATAAAAGCGGCTAAGGGATAAAATTTGCACATAAGTTTATAATACGTATTATATTAGATAATCAAGCCGAATATAACAGTTAAGCGACCGTGCTAGAACCACGGAACTCGGGAATGCCTAACACCTTCTCCCGGGTTAACAGAATTCCTTATCCGGATTTCTGGTGCGCAGACTGTAATACAGAGTCATTCTTTTCCTCGATTCGGGATTAAAATAGGTGACTTGGGACACCCTAAATCTCCCAAGTGGCGACTCTGAAATAAAGAAATAAATCCCGTTTCGACTGTCCTTTAATTGGAAAAAACTCTTGTACCCTCGCGAGGGCGGAAAAAGGAGGTATGACAGCTCTGGCGACTCTGCTGGGGAATTATCCTATTTTTTAAACCCAGAACCACTGGTTCAGGGTTCGAAATTCGAGCTTAGATAAATTGTTATATTTGGCTTTATCTGATTTTTACATGTTTGAGCCTAATGTGCTAAATGCTGCTTTTACCGCTTTGATATTATTTGACTGTATATATAAACTGTGCCGAACCCTTCTCTCTTCACCTCCGGGGATGTGCTTACTGGTTGAGACTCCTTATTCTGTTAGTGTTATACCCTGAAATAAGAAAGAGGTCGGACAAGTTACGAAGCCGGATGGCCTTTTGGTTCCCGGTAAGTTGCCCCCTCCTCGACTCGAGTTGTCCGCTCGGGTACACAGTCTAGTACACTGACCATGGTTTTGAATATAGAATAACGTGACTTCATGCCGGATCCCTAGTAGGAACGCTTATTTGCATCACGTTGTATTTGACTTAGGGGACTCAACACAGGGGTTGGGTCCGTCTAGGACTAGCAACCTGAAATGAAAAGACCATTATGATGCATCCTACTTGCTCTGTACATATATTTGTTTCGAACTTGCATGTTGACCGGTTTCTGAATCTCTGGAATGTTGGAAAATTGAAAAAAAAAAGGAAAAAGAATATATCAGTTAGGGAATTAATTGATTATTTTAGAAAAAAAAATCAATAACCAATTACTGGCGAAACTCTGCCAAAATTTTGAAAAAAAAAGAGGAATTTTTTTATTTTGTTTTACTAAAAAATATTGAAAAAAGAGTCTTTTATTTTTTTAAAATAGATTGTTTTATTGTTTGTTGAAAATGAAAAAAAATCGTTATTTTGTCTGTTTCAAAAATAGAAAAGGAAAATAGATTGTCTTGCCAGGAAAAAATAAAAACGGAAAAGAGTCATGTTTTAAAATAGTTCGGTTAATTTGTCCGAACTACGCGGGTTTGATTCTCACCGGATGTGAGATACGTAGGCAACCCTCATCGGGTCCAACCCCCTTTTTGCTAAAATAGTCAAAAACCAAAAAAATAAATAAAAAACGTGTCAAAATTTTTTATTTTGTCATAAATAAGTCTAGTGGTGTCCAACCTCCCCTTTTGCTAAAAATAGCCAATAAAAAAACATGTCAAATTTTAATTTGGTCATAAAGAAGTCGGGTGACGCTGTTTTATCAAGACATAGCCGAATGTTCCCGAAAGGAACACCGGAAGGCTGACTTTGCATAAACAGCCACCTTTTGGGTCATGTTTAGGATTTTTGGTCTAGTTGACCCACACAGCCTTAAAAATCTTCGTCCCCGAGGTGCTGAAGGGCCGTGTTTACAACACCCGGTTTTTATTGTAATTTGAAAAAAAAAAACAAAGAGTCAGCGGTTAGGTGAATACCATTTGAATTTTTGGTCAAAATAAAGCCGAGCCAGCTTCGGCCGCGTCTTAAAACCGTTCTTGCCGAAATAGCCTTAGAGTATCTTTCAATCGTCAAAAGGTTATTTTTGTAAAAGAACAGACAAGTTTGTAAAGTGTCAAAATAATCATCCCCAGCCTCAAAATTCATGTGAGATTTGGAAGGGGGCACATTTGCAAAAATAGCCGTTTGGTTGCATTTGTCAAACAAGGAAAGGAAGCTGGCCTTTTTGTTTTGAGGTTATAAATCTTTTGGCTAGAATATATGGGTTGTTTGATTTTTGAGTTTGTTGGTCATCTTTCAACCTTTGAAACCCAGTTTATTTTATTATGAAAATTGATAAAAAAAATGTGTCTCATTGTTGTTACCTTTCATTTGGTCCGAACTACGCAAGGTCTGATTCATGCGGGGTCATGATACGTAGGCAATCTCCATAAGATTCGACCACCACTGAAAAAGAAAAAAAAGGGAAGAAAGAAAAATAAAGGAAAGCGCAAGTGCATCGCATCTCTGATAGAATGGTTTAACTGCTTAGGTGCAATGCATCTCTAATATATGATTATCTGTCAAATGCCCTGACACTAACGTGATGGCTTCCCTTTGCTGTGTTCATATATAGAAAAGTGGTTGGTTGTGGTAACTCCTCCCTGCAAAGCAAATGACACAGAACCTCAGAACAGGGTGGGTCGGTACTGATGACCGACAACAATTGGTCGAACAGAACAACGGGTTGGTAGAAGAAGTGAAAATGCTGAGACAACATGTGGCAGACATGTATCAGGCATGGATAACTGGGAAAGCACCACCCCCACCACCGCCAAGCTTTTCAAACTCTGGCATTACCCATCCCCCATACTCTCCATCCCAACCCACTTATGACAGCTTTCCTAGCTACCCGAGTAGCTCCATCACTCGTCCACGCTACTCCCCTCCCCAATGCTACTTCTCTCCACGAGATTCCCAAAGACGGGCTTCACTTTCCAAATACCCAGCTCCACAGAAGGCCTATCCACCCTCACAAGCCTACCGGAAGCCCCCTGGATCAGGTTTCCGGCCCAATCAAGCATTTAGGAACGAAAGGTTGCTGAAACGAGGAAAGGCTCTCACCCCTATCGGAGTATCTTATGCAAGTCTGTTTGAAAGGCTAAAGCATGCTGGCTCGATTGAGCCACTCCCCGCATGTACTCCAAATCCACTTGCAAGGAGCTTTGATCCGGCAGCGCGATGCGCCTACCACTCCAATGTCATAGGGCACAACATTGAGAGCTGTCATAGTTGGAGAAGGGAAGTAGAGAAAATGATCCAAGAAGGGCGGGTTGTGATTAATAACAGTGACATGGTGCACTCGAGCCCCCTCGAGAACTTGCCAACGAATGTTGATGATATTGAAGCTGGTAATGGTCTTGGCAGTATCGATGCAAAGCTCAGTGGCTAAGATGCCAGTCTTGATAAAGTGGAAGGACGCTCTGTTCCTTGGTTAACAAGAGAGAAGCTTGTGGTGGCTTATTTTGTTGACATTTATGTTGTTCGGATTATTAGGGTTATAAGTCGGATATTGTCTTGTCCAGTTTGTTTTAGGATTTTGTTCTGGATTGTTTTGTTTGTTTTGTTATTTAAACCATTTCACCGGTAGTCTAATACAAAATTCGGTCTTTCTTTATTTCCAGTCATCTCTTTGTTTAGGCCTTTTATCATTTTTGTTCAGTGCCGATTCTAGTGACATGACATGCGCACACAGCTTGGGCCAAACCTTAAAAGTTAACCGTAAAACCCTGGAAAGGCGATCAGACCATTTAAAGGAAATAAGAACGGTTTGGGATTATTTGAAGCCCGAGTCATGTGGAACTGGGGCAAGTTAAACACAAAGAAAACCGTTAAAATCAAGAGGGTCATTCATGATAATGAAAGTGTCGCCCAACGATGTTTTAGAAATAACAAAGGGAAAAGCAAATGTTTAACATAATTGTCAAGCCCAGCACCGTCGGAAGAGACTATAAATCTATTGTTTGTTGTGTTGTTTGCATTTGGCATGTTTTTGAAGACTGGAATGACAAAGGCATTTTGTTCTGCTACCTAAACACTTTATCCTTCGTTATCCCTTTTGAGCCTTACTTATTTTTCTTTCATACCCCTCGTTCGGAATCAGTAGAAACGACTAGAAAACGCGAGCATGACATGAAAACATGAAAAAAAACAAAACGAAAAAGAAAAGAAAAGAAAAATGATAACAAAAAAAAAGTCAAATGAAAAAAAGAGGAATTGGGAACTACGTTTGACCTGATTCCTCAAAGAGTATACGTAGGTGCTTTACGGCTCGGTCATAGTTTTGAAAAATGAAAAAAAATCAATTAAAATATCCCCAAGCAAGAAACTGGGGCAAAGGTTGCGTTTGTTGTAAATAAATCTAATTCCGAAGGTTGTAACTAATAACCCAAAATTAATGCATTTTTTGAGCATTTAATACCCTTTTTTTTCTAGCCCTATCCAAAAACCCACATTACGGTCCAAAGAAAGACCTTTTGATCAGTCTTCAAAAGATGCCAAGACAGACAAATGAAGAGTCTTACCGGTGAACATAACATTCCGTTCCATAGCAGAAAGGACTCTAATCTCCAACAGAGAGAGTCATACTGGCAACACTCCAAATACCCAGCTGGAAAGTGATACAAATGAGAGAGTCTTATCGGTGAAAATCTTCACGGACACCATAAGGCGATGAAAGTTGAGAGAAAAAAACAAAATGAGAGAGACTTGATAGTGAAAATCCTTCGGGCACTACAAGTCGAATAAGATTGAGAATCAGATGGGGAATTGCCAATTGAAGGTCTTGAAAGACGATTGACGACGGAGGATAGGCCACATATGCATGTCATGACCATTAGAGTCGGTGTCTGCGTTTGATAGGTTTTTATTTATAGTTTCTTTTGTTACAGAGTCATCTTTTTCATTTGTCTTTTATTCTGTTCCCTTTTATCTTTTCCTTTCATAGAAAATTCCCCAGTAGAGTCTGTTTGGTCAGAACCAGTGGGAAATGATTTCAAAATAGGCCATCAGCTTTCCAAATATTCAAGATGAGATCTGACTAGTACATCCAAGTGGTATAGTCAGCAAGGAACAAGCGCGAGACTAGTGTCAAAAAAGATATCCCCAGCAAAAGGGAATTGACAAAAGGATTGACGAGTGTCAAGAGGGATATCCTTGCCAAAACCAAGGTTATAAACCTCAAGGCCAAGGCCCATGAACAAAGCAAGGAAAGCAGTGAGCATGATTTGGAGAAATTCATGCGAGACTAAAAGGTCGGAAAAATGCAAGTTTCCGAGCTATGCCACAAAAGAAGAGGGATATCCCCAGCAGAAAGGGATTATCCCCAGCAAATAATATCATCCCCAACAAGTTGTGGAGCGCGGAGCAAGGAAGGAGAAAAGGAAATGCCATCCCAGTAGGAGTATCACAACCAACCACCACATTTTAAACTAACAAATTTTGTTTGATTTGAAACAGGTAAAGGAAATGGCATTGATGACAGAAATGCATGCCATAAGGGAGACTGTCAAACTGGGGCAGAAAATTTTCCTTTCATTCGGAAAATTTTCTGGAAGTCAGGTACCCATTCGAGGAAGAATAAAGATAGCACCAGTCTCAAGGGAAGTGGTGTTTGAACCAGTGTTTCCCCAACATAATAAGTTTCAATGGAGGAAGTATTCCCCAGCAGACAGAATAAAGGGATGACACTTGTGCAAAAAGCCATTATCATCCCCAGCAGCTTCCAGAAGAATGAAGCATCGATTTGAAGAGATAAAATTCCCCAGCAGCGTTATCCTCAACAACGTTATCCCGAGAAGATAACACTTTTATCCCCAACAGTGTTGAAAAAAAAAAGAGAAAAAAAATTGAATTTGAAGGAGGGGAAGAAAGGAGACTTCCCCAGTAGTATTATCCCCGACAATCAGGCGTCCACCTGGAGAATAAGGAAGAGCAGTTGGAGTATTAGCAATCAGGCGTCCACCTGGAGAACAAGGAAGAGCAGTTGAAGTATCAGCAATCAGGAGCCCACCAGGAGAATAAGGGAATACAATGGAAGTATCAGCAATCAGGAGCCCACCTGGAGAATAAGGGAATACAATTCAAATTTTAAATAATCAGGAGCCCCCCCTGAAAAACAGAATGGCATTTTATTTTTGACATTATTGGTTGAAGTCAGGAGCCCCCTGAAGACAGAATGGTGATTTGTTGGTTGAAGTTGGGAGCCCGCCCATATAACAGAGGAATACATTCAGTCTTTTCATTTCAAAAAAAAAAAAGAAAGAAAAAAAAAGAAAAAAAAGAAAAAGGGGGAAGTAGTTTGCAGAGGAATGAAACATCCTACTCAAAAGGAAGTAATTTTGGAATGAGTGAGATAACATATTTACTCAGCAGAGTTATCCACAGCAGTGTTATCCCCAGTGGATCATCGAGATGTAGAAGCATCCTCGACAGAGTTTCGGGCAACCCAGAGTGGGTAAGGAAGAAAAGGAAAAGTCATCCCCAGCAAAATAATCTCCAGCAGTTTCGAGGGAAGACAACACAGGTAAGTAAATAATTCAGGAAGAAGGAAATGGTTCACCCATAGGAGAGGCATTTCCTCCTAAGTTTAGTTTCACCCATAGGAGATGCATTTCCTCCTAAGTTTACTTTTACCGATAGGAGACGCATTTCCTCCTAAGTTTAGTTTTGCCCATAGGAGATGCATTTCCTCCTAAGTTTGTTTTAGTTTCACCCATAGGAGATGCATTTCCTCCTAAGTTTAGTTTCACCCATAGGAGATGCATTTCCTCCTAAGTTTACTTTTACCCCATAGGAGAGGCATTTCCTCCTTTTAGTTTCACCCCATAGGAGATGCATTTCCTCCTAAGTTTAGTCTTACCCAAAGGAGAGGCATTTCCTCCTAAGTTTATTTTACCCATAGGAGAGGCATTTCCTCCTAAGTTGTTGTTGAAATCAGGAGTCCGCCTGGAGAACAGAGACATACTTTTCAAGTTTGACGTCAGGAGAACGCCTGAAGAGAGGAAAGGCATTTTTAAAAGTTGTTGAAATCTTGCCAACCTAAGGAAAGGAATGGCGATGTATTGATTGAAGTCAGGAGCCCGCCTGAAGAGAGGAATGGCGATTTATTTTCAAAGTTGTTGTTGAAGTCAGGAGCCCGCCTGAAGAGAGGAAAGGCATTTATTTTAAAAGTTGTGTATTTGAAGTCAGGAGCCCGCCTTAAGAGAGGAATGGCGATTTATTTTCAAAGTTGTTGTTGAAGTCAGGAGCCCGCCTGAAGAGAGGAAAGGCGTTTATTTTAAAAGTTGTGTATTTGAAGTCAGGAGTCCGCCTGGAAAACAGAGACATACTTTTCAAGCATTGAAGTTGGGAGCCCGCCCATATAACAGAGGAATACATTCAGTCTTTACATTTCAAGAGTTGAAGTTGGGAGCCCGCCCAGATAACAGAGGAATACATTTCAGTCTTTTCATTTCAAGCATTGAAGTTGGGAGCTCGCCCAGATAACAGAGGCATACATTTCAGTCTTTATATTTCAAGCGTTGAAGTTGGGAGCCCGCCCATAGAACATAGGCATACATTTCAGTCTTTTCATTTCAAGTGTTGAAGTTGGGAGCCCGCCCATATAACAGAGGAATACATTTCAAGTCTTTAATTTTCAAGTATTGAAGTTGGGAGCCCGCCCAGATAACAGAGGCATACATTTCAAGATCAAGTAAGAACAATAAAACAGAGGGTTACAATAGGAATCCCCAGCAGGAAACAATAAAATTCCCCGGCACCGGGAAGCAGAAGGTTGCAACAAGAGGTCACAGCACAAACTCAAGTGCATGTGTCAAAAGAAGAAAAGTACCGGAAGAAATGCAAGCAGACAAGGAAGCAAGGCAACAAAAACAAATTGTACTCTAGCCTAGCTTCTTGTTTTCTTTTAAGCACGTTGTAACAAGGAGATCGGTAAGCAGTAGTAATAGCATGCAACAACAGTAACAGTGCAGTCCAACGGTAGTCCCAGCTACCAAAGTTTCCCGAACTACATTGACCTGATTCCTGTTTAGCCCAGGATATGTAGGAAACCTTTGAAGCAAAGGTTCGGTCAAATCTTTTTCAAAAAATGCTTCAACGGAGT
Organism: Nicotiana sylvestris; assembly: GCF_000393655.2. Taxonomy (NCBI): domain Eukaryota; kingdom Viridiplantae; phylum Streptophyta; class Magnoliopsida; order Solanales; family Solanaceae; genus Nicotiana; species Nicotiana sylvestris. Next base: position 65,984,222 of record NC_091058.1, read on the forward strand.
ACTCGAATGGGCAAAAATCGCTCGCTTTATCTTTGCACGAAAACCCTTCGTGTCTTCGGGCAAAGAGGGGCAGCTGTAAGCACGTGATTTTTGCCCTATATGAGAATTACTCCCAAAAAATTCAAAAAATAAAGTAATTTTTCTTGGTGTGCAATTTTGTGATGTTTTGTGATATTTTGAATAATTATTTGTATTTTTCTGTGCATGTTTATTTGCTAAATTAATAAAAAATACAAAAATATGTCGCATTTTGCATATAGGATTTAATTCTACAATTGTTAGTAATTAAATTTGTTTTACAAAAATTAAAAATTACAAAAATAGGCATCGTTTGCATTTTTAGCATTTAATGTCCAAATATACAATTTTATGCTTAATTAATACTTAATTGTGCGTTAATTGTTATTGGGAGTTAATTTGCACTTTTATAACTTAATTTAGTTCTTAATAATAGTTTAAGTATTTTTATAATTTAGTTTTAGAAAAATAAAAGAAGAAAAGAGAGCGAAAATATAAAGAAAGTCGGAATTGGGCCTCTTCTTCAATTTCAAGCCACAGGCCCAAAAAATGGCCCAATCTTCCCAAACGACCCAGTCCATTTCAAACCGGGTCAACCCGGTCCATAACCCAACACCCCCTATCTTGCATTTCAAAAAAAAAAACAAAGCAAAACAAAACAAAACAAAAAAAAGAAAAGGAAGAAAACCCTAAAAAATCCCTCTCTCTCACCCCCCCCCTTTCTCTTTCTCTCTTTTCTTCTTCTTCTTCAAGCATCCAAACACCCCATCCATGGCTGCCCTTCCCCCACCTCTTCTCCTTCACATACACACACACAACCACGGCAACACAACACACACACACCCGTCGCCCGTGTTTCTTCTTCTTCTTCAAGATCGCGAGTGTTTCTTCTTCTTCAAGTTCACGTTGATCGTTGCTTCTTATTCTTCCTCACTTCATGATGTTGCATGACTGCTTCGTCCAGCATCTACTGCTGCTCACGTTTTGCGTTGCTGCTGCCCCGTCCGGCATCGCTTTCACGGTTGTCTGCTACCTCTCCTTCAAGCTCTTCGTTTGTCCGTTCGTGATCGTCTTCGGCGTCAAATGATTTTGGTGCGATATTTGTTTCCGGGCAGATTTGTTTCCGTTCAAGTTCGTCATTGTTTCGATCCGGTTAGTGGGTTTTTGAGTTTCATTTTTTGCCCGTAATTTGTTTGATATTTTTCGGATCCAAAATCGATAAATGATTCAATTCTTGTTTTGTTTGTTCATCATTGAAATAATTTTTTTTAGTTTGTTTATATGTTTGGTTGGTTTAATTTTCAGATTCAAATGAAAATTTAATTAATTGATTTTCAGTTTATTTCATGTTAATTTAATTTTTGCAAAAAAGGAATTGTTAGTTTAGGTTTAATATTGTTAGATTTAGTTTAAATCGCTTGAATCCGTTGTTTGTTTAATATAGATTTCATTCATGATCATGTATCTTTGTTATATTTTTTTTGTTGGATTTAATTAAGAAAGATTAATTGATTATTTGAAGATTAGTGATTTGAATATGTTTATTTGTTTTGTTTAAGTTCAATTCGAAATTTGAATAAAGTTTGTTATTGTGGTTGAATCTTTTCATTCATGTTCATACTTTGTTTGATTGATCTTGAATCCGAAATTTGTATAGTTTGATTTTCTTATTTCTTGTTTATCATTTGTGATTATTTCTTGAATTGGTCTCATAATCTTGTTTAAAGTTTAATATAAGAATTGTTTGTTGTAATGTTGTTAGAGTTGATTTTAAGTTCAATATTATTGAATTTAAGAATCTAAATATACTTGTTTGATTGTTGTTGTTTAAATCCGAAAAATAGGTTTGTTGTTGCTAAAAATATTGTTCAATCAAATTTTAGTTGTTCTTGGTTGTTCAATTTGTGTTCATGTGATTTGTTGTTGAAATGTTGTTAAAATCATGTTCATGTGATATTGTTGTTATGATGTTCATCCGTGTTCATATTGTTGTTTGAACATTGTTAGAAATTGATCATATTGTCTATATTTTGGTTAAGTTTGATTAATTGATGTGTTATAGCTGATGGGTAGTTTGGTAAATTTGTAATACGTTCAGGGGTAGTTTGGTAATTTCAGTAAGGTCGGAAGGGGTAGTTTAGGAATTGTACATTTTGTAATTGTTTATTTGAAGCATGGGGGACAAAATGAAATGGGGTGGGTTGTGATATGATTATTTAATATAAAGGGGGGACAAGATTTAATTTAAAGGGGAATCTTGCATTATTTTAAATGAAGCATGGGGGACAAAATGAAATGGGGTGGTGTGATATGTTTATTTAATGTAATGGGGATGAGTGGAAAGATAATGGGTTGGGTAGAGAAAAGTATGGATTTTAATTAATTGAAAGGTTTATGGGATGGGTTATATATGTGAGGTCTTGAAATCAAAAAATATAGACAGAGAGATAGAGAAAAAATACACAGATACGAGAGAGAGAAACAAATCTGAAAATAAGAGAGAGAAAAGGGCTGAACATTTAAGAGATAGAAAATTCCGAAAAATATTTAAGCTTTCAAAAATAAAATAAAAAACTAAAAAAATATTCTGCTTTCTTTTGTTGTTTGAAATCAGAATTAATTGTTGTTTCATCAAAGCTGGAAGATTTTGTTTTTTTTTGGATTGCTACTCCACTGGTTTGTTACTGTTGCTGGGCTATTGTTGCTGTGTTGTACTGATTTTACTGCTGCTGCTGATACTCATATTCATTTTTCTTTTGCTTCCAATATCAGGTACACAACTGAAAAGCTGGTTATTGTAATCCGAAATATGAAGCATGAATACATATGAAGAATGAAAATTTGAAGTTTTAATTTCGTTTTTTTTCTTTGTTTCTTTTGTTGATTGTATTTAAGCTATTTCATGAATTACTAAATAATAGCTGGAATAAGAAAATAATATCATAAGTTAGTCTGTAATAAATCAGTTCGGCAAAACAGGTTAATTCACTAGCTATGAAGGCTTCAAGATTGTAGGTTGATCATGAACAAGTAGCTAAATTTAGTTAAAACATGAATTTAAATTAAACATCGTAAATTAGGCATTAAGGCATGACTTGAGCTTAAGCAAGATTAGAAGAACGTTTAAGTCTAATAAACTTTCTAATAAGCTTTAGTAATTATGGTTAAATCTAGTTTCAAATGATTGTGAATAATTAATCTCAATAATATTTTTTTTAAAAAAAATAATAATAACAATGCTGAGTTTTAATCTAGCTATATTTGTTTATTTTGAATATTAGTTGTTGAATTTTTATTTTATTTAAAATTTCGAAATTAAGAGTAAATTTTTTTTTCATCAATATTTGTATTAACCAAGCAATTAGCATGTCATGTTTTCTTAAAATTATAAAAGCTAGTAATTAATTAGGATTTTTCTTTCTTTATTTTAGAGACTAATTTTTATAGAAAAAATGTAGTCGCTTTAAGATTTGTCCATTTAAAATAAATGAGATGAGCCTCGCTTAATGAAATGTATAGATTTCGGGGCCCTCAATAAATGTACAGTTAATTGCTTAGAATTAGGGAGGAGCCGTTTTAGCAAATTTCACGGCCCTACCCAAAATAATGACACGCTAGTCGCTCTAGACGCGTATTTAATAATGTTATTTCCTTAAATACGGGTGTGCATTTATGTAACCCAAATCTAAATCTCAACGGAGTCGAAATGTGTCGATAACCACGGGTGCAATTGATTGCGACGTGATTTGAAATACGTTTTCACAATGTTGCAATTTTTCGTAAAATAATAACAATAAATAAAAAGAATAATAAAAGCGGCTAAGGGATAAAATTTGCACATAAGTTTATAATACGTATTATATTAGATAATCAAGCCGAATATAACAGTTAAGCGACCGTGCTAGAACCACGGAACTCGGGAATGCCTAACACCTTCTCCCGGGTTAACAGAATTCCTTATCCGGATTTCTGGTGCGCAGACTGTAATACAGAGTCATTCTTTTCCTCGATTCGGGATTAAAATAGGTGACTTGGGACACCCTAAATCTCCCAAGTGGCGACTCTGAAATAAAGAAATAAATCCCGTTTCGACTGTCCTTTAATTGGAAAAAACTCCTGTACCCTCGCGAGGGCGGAAAAAGGAGGTGTGACATAGCCCATCAGCACCTCAAGAAAGAAAATTTTAGGGCTGTGTTTGCTAATCAACCAAAATTCGAAAAGGACCTTAGGTGGCTATTCTTGCAAAAGCAGCCTTCCGACGCCTTTTTGGGGCACTTTGGCTATTTTGGATAAGAACGGCGTCACCTAATTTATTTATGACAAAACAGTGACACTTCATATTTCTTGGTTTATTTGTGCAAAAAAGGAGTTGGACTCGATGAGGGTTGCATAAGTATCCCACATCCGGTGAGAATCAAACTTGCGTAGTTCGGTCAATTTTGACGCCACAGAAAACACAAACTTTTGAAATAGCTTTTTTCATTTATTTTTTTCTGAAACTTTCGGCAGAGTTTCGGGGTATTTTACCCGGTTTCTTCACAGACGAGTCATTTCCTCATTCTCACCTCAATTTGTTTTTTTTTCTTAATTTTTCTCCCTTATTCTAGAAGCCGGTCAACATGCAATCCGAGTCAAATAAATGCACAAGTAGCAAATAAAATGCATCAGGATGGTCTTTTGATTTTGGGTGAACCTGTCCTAGACGGACCCAACCCCTGTGTTGAGTCCCCATAGTCAAAATGCACATGATGCAAACAAGTGTTCCTACTAAGGATCCGGCATGAGGCTATGTTATACTAAGTTTGAAAACCTGGGTTTATTTGTACTAGACCTGGCTTACCCGAGTGGACAGCTCGAGCCGAGGGGGGCAGCGTACTAGGAAGACAGAAGCTTCACCGGCTTTGCAACTTGTCCGAACCTCGTTCTAAAATTGGGATATCACTCTAACAGAACAGAAGCTACACGAAGTGCACCCTTCTCAAATGATTTAGAAGACTCAGATAGAGGAGGGATTCGTAACAATTTATTTACAGTTCAACAATATCAAAGCGGTAAAAAGCAACATTTAGCACATTAGACCCAAGTATGCAAATAAAACCAGATAGTAAATAAAGCCAAATATAACAATTATTCCAAGCTCGAATTCTTGAACCCTGAACTAGAGATTCTGGGTTCGATCCCCAGCAGAGTCGCCAGAGTTGTCACACCTCCTTTTTCCTACCCTGAAAGGGTACAAGGGAGTTTTTTCCAATTTAAGTGACAATAGAAACGGGATTTATTTATATATTCAGAGTCGCCACTTGGGATAGTTTATTAGTGTCCCAAGTCACCGGTTTAAAATCCTGAATCGAGGAAAGATTGACTCTGTTTTATAGTCCGTGAACACAAAAATACGGGTAAGGAATTCTGTTAACCCGGGAGAAGGTGTTAGGCATTCTCGGGTTCTGTGGTTCTAGCACGGTTGATCAACTATTATTATTGGCCCATTTATTTGATTTTAAAACACTTTTAAACCTATGTGCATTTTTAACTTTCGAAAACCGCTTTTACTTATTTAAATGATTGATTCAAGGTTATTTAAAACATATCGCAAGCCACGCTACATGAAATTCACCCGTGGTTCATGACATGTTCTATTTGACCTTGTTAGAAAACTAAAACCGGACCACATGAAATGTACCCCCGGATTTTAGTAATAACGATGATAATTATAATTAGCGCGCCTAAAGCAAACTATGAGATTTATTTTTTAATATCTAAATTAACATTAATGAGGGCCATAGGTGATTTAATTGCTTATGGTGCGCCTCAAATCTATTTCCTCAAGTAATGTCTTGACCTAGTTTTTGAGGGCCATAAATTATATGTTTTGTTGATATGGCATACCCCAATCTAACTAAAGGAATCATGCTTAATTAAAAGGACTAAAGGCAGTTTGAGTTTTGTCCAACTTAAACTTTATCTATATTACTGGTGCAGCCTAGTCGGGATACTATATATTGGCCTAACATTGAGAGGAGAAAACAAATTACAGCCTTGAAGTAACAAAAAAAATAATTAAAGAGGAATTGGGCACAAGGTGAGGCCCAAGATTGGATGGGATCAACAAAGGGATTTTGGGGCATAACTGGGCCAACTACAAGGCCCAGCTGTGATACCTGCTGCAAGAGCTTGAAACAAAATGACCACAGGAACATCTGAGGCTCAGGTAAAACATCAATTGAAATTACACAGGGGAAACAAAACAACCACGCCCCAAACTGAAGGGCCTAGCTTGAGACTGGGCTATTCGACTTGGTCCTATGTTGAGTCTCATTCGAAACCCAATAGTAGTGTTACTTCATGGCTGCCCAAGTCACTTTGCACAATTAATCGGATTAAAAACATAGCCTAGGATTCCTTAGTCAAAATCCCAACAGCCTGCACTACAGAACTTTCAAGGCCTCTAAATGTCCTTATACACAGACCTCCAATTCAATAAAAAAAACAAATTAACAAACTAAAGCTTAAACCATACGTTGAAAATGCAATACAAGAATATTATCATAACTAATGGGAACAGACATGAAAGAGCTGAAACTAATACATAGAGATGGAAAATTTCTAAAGAAACATAGATTAATATTCAACAAAATTGAAGTTCATTCTCAAATCCTCCAACTTGGTTACACATTGCAGGTTTGCACTTCATAAGTCACTTAAAAGTCGAGGAATACCTAGAAATCAAAGTAAACAATAGAAGGTGAGGATTTCAGCTACAACAGTAAATCAGCTCATTAACCCAGCAAATTCAGCTTCTTTCAAACCATTTTAAACCCAGATGGATACAATTCTTTGAGCTTTCAAAAACTTTGACTAACAATGGAAATCAGAGAGCAAAACCAAGCAAGTTTCAACCACAAGATGCAAGCAATTATTCAGTATTTTCAGAGTCTAAAAGCTCAGGCCTTTCTAAGTTTTTTCGTATTATAGTCTCTCTTGATAATGAAGGAAACCAACCTTATATAGAAGGACCTTAGGGCAGCAACACTGATTTTAACATTACCCCTTCCCCAACTTTCTTTTTTCATTTCAGACCCTGTTCTCCTAAATTATTCAGTAATTCACCACCAAACCCCACCTTTCTAGAAGTTTCCTGATTAGTTAGGCAAGATTACCCCTACCCAATCTCCCTAAACTACCCCTTAAATAGCTATTGTTTACCTTCAGTATATTACCCATGGGTCAAATTAACCCAAAATCTAAAATCAAACCAAAATGATCGGGCTTCCCTTGAAATCGGGTCAGATATGACCCACAGCCCAATCAAACGAAGTGACCCAACCCAATGTCAATTTCAGTGGTTCATGAAAAGAAGAAAAATAAGAAAAATTCGGGCTTAAACGATCAAACCTAATTTAACTACCAAATTAAAACGAATTCCGTTACTAAAGAAGACAGGGCAAAACAATGCAGTAAATAAAAAAAAATAAAAAAAAATAGAAAATACGACAATGAACAAAGTCGTGAAAAAGAAGAGGGGAAAGTACCAAATCATGCCAGAATGACTTGCAAATTAAGGCGACTTTGTCGAGCCGGGATGGATGGAATATCGGGATTGATGAATCTCATTCATAATCTTCTCTCGCAACCCTGCCACATTAGGCACACACAATCGGCTCTGGTATCTCAGTGCCCCATCTTTTCCAATCCTAAAAGCCATACTTTTACACTGTTGAATGCTTTCTCTTAATCGTACTAAGATAGGATCTTCATATTGTCGTGCTTTTACCTCGGCTACCAAAGATGATTCTGATGTATTCTGTACAGTAACACCTCCGTCATCAGAGTCTAACAATCTGATTCTCATATTGGCTAGCTGATGAAGCTCTTTAATCAACCCCCATCTACCTGCCTCAATATGTACTAAGCTTCCCATTGATTTACGGCTGAGAGCGTCTGCCACAACATTGGCTTTACCGGGATGATACAATATCTCGACGTCGTAGTCTTTCAATAATTCAAGCCACCTACGCTGCCTCAAATTCAACTCTTTCTGCTTGAAGATGTATTGTAAACTCTTGTGATCTGTGTAGATGTCAACATGGACGCCGTATAAGTAGTGCCGCCATATCTTCAAAGCATATATTACTGCAGCCAATTCCAAATCATGGGTTGGATAATTCTTTTCATGCTTCTTCAATTGTCTTGATGCATAAGCAATCACATTCCCATGCTGCATCAATACGCACCCCAAACCTATACCTGAGGCATCACAATATACCACATAACCTTCTGTTCCTTCAGGAAGAGTGAGCACTGGTGCAGATGTCAATCGATTCTTCAACTCCTGAAAACTACGTTCACAAGTGTCAGACCACTGGAATTTGGTAGCTTTTTGTGTTAACTTAGTCAATGGTGATGATATAGAGGAAAATCCTTCTACAAACCGCCTATAATATCCTGCTAGCCCTAGGAAGCTGCGGACTTCTGATGGTGTTGTAGGTCTCGGCCAATTCTTTACTGCATCGATCTTCTGAGTGTCGACACTAATACCCTCATCAGATATCACATGGCCAAGGAATGCTACTGAGTTCAGCCAGAATTCACATTTGGAGAGCTTAGCATATAACTTACGATCCTGAAGCGTCTGTAATACTATCCGCAAGTGGCCCGCATGTTCCACCTCCGAACGAGAATACACTAGAATGTCATCAATGAATACAATCACGAACACATCAAGATAGGGCCTGAATATAGTATTCATGAGATCCATAAAAGCTGCTGGGGCATTTGTTAGCCCGAACGACATCACCAAGAACTCAAAGTGCCCATATCTTGTCCGGAAGGCCGTCTTTGGAATATCCTTCTCCCTAACCCTCACCTGATGATACCCTGAACGTAAATCAATCTTAGAGAAATACTTGGCACCCTGGAGTTGGTCAAACAGGTCATCAATTCTTGGAAGTGGATACTTGTTCTTTATAGTAGACTTATTCAACTGTCGATAGTCGATACACATCCGTAACGACCCGTCTTTCTTCCGCACGAATAGGACTGGTGCACCCCAAGGTGAAGTGCTAGGCCTAATAAAGCCCTTATCCAGCAAGTCCTTCAACTGCACCTTCAACTCTCGCAACTCTGTCGGGGCCATTCTGTATGGAGGAATAGAGATCGGTTGAGTGTCAGGCAACACATCAATGCTAAACTCAATCTCCCTTTCAGGAGGAAGGCCCGGGAGTTCATCTGGGAAAACATCTGGGAATTCGTTAACCACAGGGATTGATTGTAAAGTAGGCGGTTTCGCCTCCGCATCCCTAACGCGAACGAGATGATAAATGTAACCTTTTGAGATCATTTTCCTTGCCTTAAGATAGGAAATAAACCTACCTTTCGGTGTAGCAATGTTCCCTTTCCATTCAATGACGGGTTCACCCGGAAATTGGAACCTAACCATCTTCGTACGACAGTCAACATTTGCATAGCATGAGGCCAACCAGTCCATTCCCATTATCACATCAAAATCAACCATTTCTAACTCAAATAAATTTGCCGAGGTTTGACGACTACAAATCATCACAGTGCAACCTCTATATACCCTTCTAGCAATCACAGAATCTCCTATCGGAGTAGATACCGCGAGGGGTTTACTTATCAATTCAGGTTCAATGCCAAACTTATTAGCCACAAAGGGTGTAACATATGATAATGTAGATCCCGGATCAATCAGCGCATATACATCATAAGAAAATACAGATATAATACCTGTAACAACATCTGGAGACGACTCGAGATCCTGTCGACCTACTAGAGCATAGGTTCGATTTTGAGCACCACTCGAACTCGGCACTGCACCTCTACCCCTACCACGACCTGTCGACTGCTGAAAACCCCGTGCTGGAGGTCGAACTGATGAGGAAGAACCAGACACAGATCCAGTCGGCTGAGCCATACCATCACCTCCTCTATTAGGACAATCCCGCATCATATGGCCAGGCTGCCCGCACGAATAGCATGCATCAGAACCTCGACGACACAGTCCAAAGTGGGCCTTGCCGCACTGATCACAATGTGGTGTTGGGGGTCTCATCTGACTAGTATCCCTGTGATGTTGCGAGCCAGATGCCCGCGAACTCTGACCTGGACCAGAATAGGATCGATCATATCGAGGCCTCTGAAACTGTGGAGGAGCACTAGCTACAGGTGGCGCCGAACTCCTCGAAAACTGTGGCCTGATGCGGCCTCTGAAGTCATCAGAATACCCTGCAAATCTCGCCCTCTTATGCTGGCCTCTATCCTGCTCCCTAACTGCCCTCTGCTGGCGCTTACGATCCTCTAGGGTCTGGGCATAAGCTTGAATACGGGAAATATCCATGCCCTCCACCAAGGAGGCTGTCGTACACTCATTTATCAGATGTGGTCCCAACCCATTCATGAACATATGCACCCTATCACTCATCTCGGCCACCATATGGGGAGCATACCTTGCCAAAGAATCAAACTGCATACTGTACTCTCGCACACTCATATTACCTTGTCTAAGGTTCAAGAACTTATCAGCTCTAGCTCGTCGTATCTCAACTGGCAAGTAGTGACGAAGAAAGGCCTCAGAAAATTCCTTCCACACAGCTGGAGGAGGGTTCGGACCCCTGGATCTCTCCCAACTATCATACCAGAGAACCGCTAAATCCCGTAGCCGATAAGAAGCCAAATCTACTGCCTCTGTATCACTAACATGCATAACCCGAAGTGTACGATGAACCTGGTCAATAAAAGTCTGTGGGTCCTCCTTGGGGTCTGATCCGGTAAACACTGGAGGGTCTAAATTAATAAAATCACGAACTCTTGTACTAACTGGTTTCTCAGCAGCACCTGTATTCTGCCTCTGAGCCTGAGCAGCTACCAAGCTAGTCAATAACTGCAAAGCACTCCGCATATCCTGGTCTGGAGTGCCAGACGGAGGAACTGGAGGCGCTGGGTGCCTTCTAATATCCTCTGGAGGAGATGGAGTAGATGAGGTATGAGAGGGCATCTCACTTTGAGCCTCACTTTGTCCTGCTCTGACTTGGGGCACCTGACTGGTACCCTCTCCCGCTGCTGTATCAAGCCGTCTACTAATCGTTTGCTTCCTAGTCGAAGGCATCACTGAAAAAAACAAGGTGAATATTAGAGACAAACACTTACGACTCAACTCTACGCACGATCTAGATTCAGGAAGAAGGTAACAACCCTAGATGTCATGTAGCCTCCTGATTATAAATGTGGCGCGCTACACATCCATAATCAAGACTCTACTAGACACGGCTCATAGACAACCCCTAGGACAGACTTGCTCTGATACCAAGTTTGTCACGACCCAAACTGAAGGGCCATGACTAGCACCCGACCACACTTGCCGAGCACCAACGTACATTTCATCTAACCTTCATTATTATCTTTTAAGGCTAAAGAGATCAATATAAATGGTAGACCTAGATCATGGACAACCAGCAATAAAATATGATGGCATGAATATACATAGCAGGGGATGACCAGACAATCAAGAAACTACATATAAGGTATGAGCTACCACGCTACTATGAAAGACTATACAACAAAAACTAGCCTACAAGGCATACCAAACTATACATGAGCCGACACCTGTCTATGAGCCTCTAAAAGAACATAAGTGTTGCAACATAGCCGGAACAGGGCCCCGACATACCCATAATGTCTATAACAAAAATTGCATACCAAGACCAAGGCAAGTCCGGAGAAGGGATCTCGCCAATCACCGCTGAACTGGACAGTCTACTGTGGTGGGGGAGCTGCACCTGCCTGTCTATCAGGACCTGCAGCACGACATGCAGCGTCCACAAATAAAAGGACGTCAGTACGAATAAAGTACTGAGTATGTAAGGCAAGGAACCATAAATACGATCAGTAATGTAAGCAAGGATAGAGAATATACAACCTGTAACATCTTAGTACCTCTGAGGGCTACTTACATGAAATGCATGATACATATGTATAAATACATAAACCTTTAAAGCATTCGCCTCTGTGGGCATCATCATCATCATATCGTACCCGGCCATAATAGGCTCGGTAGAATCGTACCCGGCCACGTGGAGCTCGGTAAAACCCAACTGATTAGTGGTTGCACAATAGGTGCCGTACCCGGCCAACTATAGCGTGGCTCGGTAGAGTAAAATAGATACATATATATAATGCATGCTCGACTCATGGAATCACATTCTAAACCTTTCGGAGTGACGTAAGGTCGGTATCCTCTGTACACGTTATTAGGACTAACTCTTCACTATGAACCTTATAAGATTTAGGAAGTACGAACAACATTGATAACATAAGAATAAGAGAAGCAACATTAACATCAATCGTTCCATAAGAGGGAAAACAATGTAAGTACTGCTAGCTTCTAAGAGTAGAGTATCTTTGGAAGCTCGTTCATTACATTATGTACAATCGGAGTCGTGCAAAAGAAGGAAAGGGATAGCCTCACATACCTTGTATATACTGCCCCAATCTCAAGCTATGCAATTGTCAAAACTCCTTAGTCTACAATAAGAGAAACGATACTATCGTTATCATTTAAGCGTCATAACTATTATGTATCGACCACAACCTATTTTACGATGAAACGGACAGCACCTCCCCTATATATATGACCTCACACCATTCAAAACAATCACCAAACAGCCCAAACATCATCAATAATAAACATATTGAGCCTCCCAAAATAGTCCACACACAGCCTAATCACTCCATACATACGACGACCACCGTAGTCGTGTCAAACAACCTGGAAATGTTACGAATAACTATCAGCCCATAAACCTACATATATATGGTGTTTCTCCACACCCTTCCTCCTCCAAAACTCCACAAGATAGTAGTAAAATACGCAGCCCAACAACAACGCAAAACAGTCCACAAAACAATAACACTACTACCAAACCTTTCGATATATATCTCACAAGTTCTAGCTTCAATGGCTTAGCCGCAACTTGGATAATCTTAAATACATATAGAGTAAGAGGTTCCTTACCTTTATACAGAAATAACAACTCCAATTTGACCTTAAATTTCCAAGAAATATCCCTCCAATGCTGCCACAACAACAAAAAAATGAAACTAGCGATCAATTAGTGTTTTTCGGCACTAGAATCACTTTAGAAGGCTTGAAATCACCTAGGATTGATATTAAGAACATTAGGGAGTATTTACAGAACATATACCCTTTAAAACAACCTCCCACACGAGCTGGAACGACACAAAAATGAGCAACAACAAGAAGAACAAGAGACTTACTAGCGCCACGGAATTCCCGACACTTGATTTGTGTTGTTTGCCCTTTTTTGGGTCTTGAATCTTGAGAGAACCTTGAGAGGATGTTCCTAGGGTTCTAAGGTCTGAAAATAGTGAAAAGAAATGACTTAAAACGGGTTGTAGTCATCCTATATAGGTCCAAATATCTTAAACCGACTTAGTGGGCCCCATAGAGAGGTGCTTGGCGCAGTCTCGCGAAAACGCGAATATCTCTCTACTCCAAGATCGTATCGATGAACGGTTTAATGCGTTGGAAACTAGACTCATAGATCTTTAATTTTGGTGGGTAGATCACCCCGTAATTCCTTGTAAATGTTGAGAAAAGATTAGAAACATTTGACCTAATGTTTAAGTAAAATTATGAACCTAAGTTGCGACAACTTTTGTCGACTTTTGTTTCATAACTCGTTTGACTTCAAGACTTATGATACGGATATTATATGATTAAAATATCTTAATAAATGACCTCTTGAGTGTATTAAGCACCGCTAGATTACCTGAAAATACGAGTTACAACATCCTTGATTCGTTTAACTTCTAATACTGGTTAATCACCCTTATACACTCTTGTATCACCTAAGACCAATAGGATTGACTTCTTATCATCTCAAAGATAATTCCTTCTTGGATTTATGTTACTAATATATGGCATGAACTAACACATGTGGATATGGGTTGTAACACCCTCCCCCTTAGGAACATTCGTCCTCGAATGTAAGGGTTTATGGGGAGTTTAAATCATCGTGGATTCCAATGGAAATTTCCGATCAATTTTCCCCTATAAAATGGTCACTAGCAAAACTTGAAAGTAATTAAGCCCAACATATGGTTTCACAAGTCTACACAAAGCATTATGCGTATTTACATTATCTACATATCATCATTTTGTATTAAGGAGGAGTATTCTCAAATTATTGCTTACCTCATAGAGCCGTTTCTTCTTCCAATGTATCCTGTCTTCCACCAGCATCCTTGTTATCTTCATTCTGGAATAAGTAAGGGTATTTTGACTTCATCTCCTTTTCTGCTTCCCATGTCATTTCTTCCATATTTTTGTTCCTCCACAATACTTTGACGGAAGCTACATCTTTTGTTCTCAGCTTGCGGACTTGCCGATCTAATATTGCCACTGGCACTTCTTCATATGATAGGTCCTCTGTAACTTGTACATCTTTGATAGGGACGACTCGAGAAGGGTCTCCAATACATTTTCTCAACATAGATACATGGAATACCGGGTGGACAAATTCCAATTCGAATGGCAATTCTAACTCATAAGCAACCTGTCCAATCCGTCGAAGAATTTTATACGGCCCGATATACCTTGGACTCAGCTTACCTTTCTTCCCAAAACGCATAATACCCTTTATTGGTGAGATCCTCAGGAAAACCCAATCACCAACCTCAAACTCTAGATCACGACGTCGGACATCAGAATAAGATTTTTGCCTGCTTTGTGCCGTCCTCAATCGCTCCTGTATCACTTTCACCTTCTCAATAGCTTGGTGAATCAAATCTGGCCCATATAATTCTGTTTCACCGACTTCGAACCATCCAACTGGTGATCTACATCTCCTCCCGTATAGTGCCTCGTATGGGGCCATTTTAATACTGGAATGGTAGCTATTGTTATAGGCGAATTCTATGAGTGGAAGATGATCATCCCAATTCCCCTTAAAATCTAGAACACATGCTCGTAGCATATCTTCCAGTGTCTGAATGGTACGTTCAGCCTGTCCGTCAGTCTGCGGATGAAATGCAGTGCTGAGATTTACTTGTGTGCCTAAACCCTTCTGGAAAGACCTCCAAAAGTTAGCCGTAAATTGAGCTCCTCGGTCTGATATAATAGATATGGGCACACCATGAAGCCTAACAATCTCCTTGATATACAACTTTGCATAATCTTCAGCCGCGTAAGTTGTCTTCACTGGAAGAAAATGGGCACATTTTGTAAGTCGATCAATTATCACCCAGATGGAGTCAAACTTATGATAAGAGCGAGGTAATCCAATAATGAAGTCCATATTAATCACCTCCCACTTCCAGGTCGGAATCTCTATATTTTGAAGCAATCCACCGGGTTTCTGATGTTCTATCTTTACTTGTTGACAATTGGGACACTGGGCTACAAATTCAGCAATAGACTTCTTCATATTATCCCACCAATACTGCTCCTTGACATCATGATACATCTTTGTCGAGCCGGGATGGATGGAATATCGGGATTGATGAATCTCATTCATAATCTTCTCTCGCAACCCTGCCACATTAGGCACACACAATCGGCTCTGGTATCTCAGTGCCCCATCTTTTCCGATCCTAAAAGCCATACTTTTACACTGTTGAATGCTTTCTCTTAATCGTACTAAGATAGGATCTTCATATTGTCGTGCTTTTACCTCGGCTACCAAAGATGATTCTGATGTATTCTGTACAGTAACACCTCCGTCATCAGAGTCTAACAATCTGATTCTCATATTGGCTAGCTGATGAAGCTCTTTAATCAACCCCCATCTACCTGCCTCAATATGTACTAAGCTTCCCATTGATTTACGGCTGAGAGCGTCTGCCACAACATTGGCTTTACCGGGATGATACAATATCTCGACGTCGTAGTCTTTCAATAATTCAAGCCACCTACGCTGCCTCAAATTCAACTCTTTCTGCTTGAAGATGTATTGTAAACTCTTGTGATCTGTGTAGATGTCAACATGGACGCCGTATAAGTAGTGCCGCCATATCTTCAAAGCATATATTACTGCAGCCAATTCCAAATCATGGGTTGGATAATTCTTTTCATGCTTCTTCAATTGTCTTGATGCATAAGCAATCACATTCCCATGCTGCATCAATACGCACCCCAAACCTATACCTGAGGCATCACAATATACCACATAACCTTCTGTTCCTTCAGGAAGAGTGAGCACTGGTGCAGATGTCAATCGATTCTTCAACTCCTGAAAACTACGTTCACAAGTGTCAGACCACTGGAATTTGGTAGCTTTTTGTGTTAACTTAGTCAATGGTGATGATATAGAGGAAAATCCTTCTACAAACCGCCTATAATATCCTGCTAGCCCTAGGAAGCTGCGGACTTCTGATGGTGTTGTAGGTCTCGGCCAATTCTTTACTGCATCGATCTTCTGAGTGTCGACACTAATACCCTCATCAGATATCACATGGCCAAGGAATGCTACTGAGTTCAGCCAGAATTCACATTTGGAGAGCTTAGCATATAACTTACGATCCTGAAGCGTCTGTAATACTATCCGCAAGTGGCCCGCATGTTCCACCTCCGAACGAGAATACACTAGAATGTCATCAATGAATACAATCACGAACACATCAAGATAGGGCCTGAATATAGTATTCATGAGATCCATAAAAGCTGCTGGGGCATTTGTTAGCCCGAACGACATCACCAAGAACTCAAAGTGCCCATATCTTGTCCGGAAGGCCGTCTTTGGAATATCCTTCTCCCTAACCCTCACCTGATGATACCCTGAACGTAAATCAATCTTAGAGAAATACTTGGCACCCTGGAGTTGGTCAAACAGGTCATCAATTCTTGGAAGTGGATACTTGTTCTTTATAGTAGACTTATTCAACTGTCGATAGTCGATACACATCCGTAACGACCCGTCTTTCTTCCGCACGAATAGGACTGGTGCACCCCAAGGTGAAGTGCTAGGCCTAATAAAGCCCTTATCCAGCAAGTCCTTCAACTGCACCTTCAACTCTCGCAACTCTGTCGGGGCCATTCTGTATGGAGGAATAGAGATCGGTTGAGTGTCAGGCAACACATCAATGCTAAACTCAATCTCCCTTTCAGGAGGAAGGCCCGGGAGTTCATCTGGGAAAACATCTGGGAATTCGTTAACCACAGGGATTGATTGTAAAGTAGGCGGTTTCGCCTCCGCATCCCTAACGCGAACGAGATGATAAATGTAACCTTTTGAGATCATTTTCCTTGCCTTAAGATAGGAAATAAACCTACCTTTCGGTGTAGCAATGTTCCCTTTCCATTCAATGACGGGTTCACCCAGAAATTGGAACCTAACCATCTTCGTACGACAGTCAACATTTGCATAGCATGAGGCCAACCAGTCCATTCCCATTATCACATCAAAATCAACCATTTCTAACTCAAATAAATTTGCCGAGGTTTGACGACTACAAATCATCACAGTGCAACCTCTATATACCCTTCTAGCAATCACAGAATCTCCTATCGGAGTAGATACCGCGAGGGGTTTACTTATCAATTCAGGTTCAATGCCAAACTTATTAGCCACAAAGGGTGTAACATATGATAATGTAGATCCCGGATCAATCAGCGCATATACATCATAAGAAAATACAGATATAATACCTGTAACAACATCTGGAGACGACTCGAGATCCTGTCGACCTACTAGAGCATAGGTTTGATTTTGAGCACCACTCGAACTCGGCACTGCACCTCTACCCCTACCACGACCTGTCGACTGCTGAAAACCCCGTGCTGGAGGTCGAACTGATGAGGAAGAACCAGACACAGATCCAGTCGGCTGAGCCATACCATCACCTCCTCTATTAGGACAATCCCGCATCATATGGCCAGGCTGCCCGCACGAATAGCATGCATCAGAACCTCGACGACACAGTCCAAAGTGGGCCTTGCCGCACTGATCACAATGTGGTGTTGGGGGTCTCATCTGACTAGTATCCCTGTGATGTTGCGAGCCAGATGCCCGCGAACTCTGACCTGGACCAGAATAGGATCGATCATATCGAGGCCTCTGAAACTGTGGAGGAGCACTAGCTACAGGTGGCGCCGAACTCCTCGAAAACTGTGGCCTGATGCGGCCTCTGAAGTCATCAGAATACCCTGCAAATCTCGCCCTCTTATGCTGGCCTCTATCCTGCTCCCTAACTGCCCTCTGCTGGCGCTTACGATCCTCTAGGGTCTGGGCATAAGCTTGAATACGGGAAATATCCATGCCCTCCACCAAGGAGGCTGTCGTACACTCATTTATCAGATGTGGTCCCAACCCATTCACGAACATATGCACCCTATCACTCATCTCGGCCACCATATGGGGAGCATACCTTGCCAAAGAATCAAACTGCATACTGTACTCTCGCACACTCATATTACCTTGTCTAAGGTTCAAGAACTTATCAGCTCTAGCTCGTCGTATCTCAACTGGCAAGTAGTGACGAAGAAAGGCCTCAGAAAATTCCTTCCACACAGCTGGAGGAGGGTTCGGACCCCTGGATCTCTCCCAACTATCATACCAGAGAACCGCTAAATCCCGTAGCCGATAAGAAGCCAAATCTACTGCCTCTGTATCACTAACATGCATAACCCGAAGTGTACGATGAACCTGGTCAATAAAAGTCTGTGGGTCCTCCTTGGGGTCTGATCCGGTAAACACTGGAGGGTCTAAATTAATAAAATCACGAACTCTTGTACTAACTGGTTTCTCAGCAGCACCTGTATTCTGCCTCTGAGCCTGAGCAGCTACCAAGCTAGTCAATAACTGCAAAGCACTCCGCATATCCTGGTCTGGAGTGCCAGACGGAGGAACTGGAGGCGCTGGGTGCCTTCTAATATCCTCTGGAGGAGATGGAGTAGATGAGGTATGAGAGGGCATCTCACTTTGAGCCTCACTTTGTCCTGCTCTGACTTGGGGCACCTGACTGGTACCCTCTCCCGCTGCTGTATCAAGCCGTCTACTAATCGTTTGCTTCCTAGTCGAAGGCATCACTGAAAAAAACAAGGTGAATATTAGAGACAAACACTTACGACTCAACTCTACGCACGATCTAGATTCAGGAAGAAGGTAACAACCCTAGATGTCATGTAGCCTCCTGATTATAAATGTGGCGCGCTACACATCCATAATCAAGACTCTACTAGACACGGCTCATAGACAACCCCTAGGACAGACTTGCTCTGATACCAAGTTTGTCACGACCCAAACTGAAGGGCCATGACTAGCACCCGACCACACTTGCCGAGCACCAACGTACATTTCATCTAACCTTCATTATTATCTTTTAAGGCTAAAGAGATCAATATAAATGGTAGACCTAGATCATGGACAACCAGCAATAAAATATGATGGCATGAATATACATAGCAGGGGATGACCAGACAATCAAGAAACTACATATAAGGTATGAGCTACCACGCTACTATGAAAGACTATACAACAAAAACTAGCCTACAAGGCATACCAAACTATACATGAGCCGACACCTGTCTATGAGCCTCTAAAAGAACATAAGTGTTGCAACATAGCCGGAACAGGGCCCCGACATACCCATAATGTCTATAACAAAAATTGCATACCAAGACCAAGGCAAGTCCGGAGAAGGGATCTCGCCAATCACCGCTGAACTGGACAGTCTACTGTGGTGGGGGAGCTGCACCTGCCTGTCTATCAGGACCTGCAGCACGACATGCAACGTCCACAAATAAAAGGACGTCAGTACGAATAAAGTACTGAGTATGTAAGGCAAGGAACCATAAATACGATCAGTAATGTAAGCAAGGATAGAGAATATACAACCTGTAACATCTTAGTACCTCTGAGGGCTACTTACATGAAATGCATGATACATATGTATAAATACATAAACCTTTAAAGCATTCGCCTCTGTGGGCATCATCATCATCATATCGTACCCGGCCATAATAGGCTCGGTAGAATCGTACCCGGCCACGTGGAGCTCGGTAAAACCCAACTGATCAGTGGTTGCACAATAGGTGCCGTACCCGGCCAACTATAGCGTGGCTCGGTAGAGTAAAATAGATACATATATATAATGCATGCTCGACTCATGGAATCACATTCTAAACCTTTCGGAGTGACGTAAGGTCGGTATCCTCTATACACGTTATTAGGACTAACTCTTCACTATGAACCTTATAAGATTTAGGAAGTACGAACAACATTGATAACATAAGAATAAGAGAAGTAACATTAACATCAATCGTTCCATAAGAGGGAAAACAATGTAAGTACTGCTAGCTTCTAAGAGTAGAGTATCTTTGGAAGCTCGTTCATTACATTATGTACAATCGGAGTCGTGCAAAAGAAGGAAAGGGATAGCCTCACATACCTTGTATATACTGCCCCAATCTCAAGCTATGCAATTGTCAAAACTCCTTAGTCTACAATAAGAGAAACGATACTATCGTTATCATTTAAGCGTCATAACTATTATGTATCGACCACAACCTATTTTACGATGAAACGGACAGCACCTCCCCTATATATATGACCTCACACCATTCAAAACAATCACCAAACAGCCCAAACATCATCAATAATAAACATATTGAGCCTCCCAAAATAGTCCACACACAGCCTAATCACTCCATACATACGACGACCACCGTAGTCGTGTCAAACAACCTGGAAATGTTATGAATAACTATCAGCCCATAAACCTACATATATATGGTGTTTCTCCACACCCTTCCTCCTCCAAAACTCCACAAGATAGTAGTAAAATACGCAGCCCAACAACAACGCAAAACAGTCCACAAAACAATAACACTACTACCAAACCTTTCGATATATATCTCACAAGTTCTAGCTTCAATGGCTTAGCCGCAACTTGGATAATCTTAAATACATATAGAGTAAGAGGTTCCTTACCTTTATACAGAAAGAACAACTCCAATTTGACCTTAAATTTCCAAGAAATATCCCTCCAATGCTGCCACAACAACAAAAAAATGAAACTAGCGATCAATTAGTGTTTTTCGGCACTAGAATCACTTTAGAAGGCTTGAAATCACCTAGGATTGATATTAAGAACATTAGGGAGTATTTACAGAACATATACCCTTTAAAACAACCTCCCACACGAGCTGGAACGACACAAAAATGAGCAACAACAAGAAGAACAAGAGACTTACTAGCGCCACGGAATTCCCGACACTTGATTTGTGTTGTTTGCCCTTTTTTGGGTCTTGAATCTTGAGAGAACCTTGAGAGGATGTTCCTAGGGTTCTAAGGTCTGAAAATAGTGAAAAGAAATGACTTAAAACGGGTTGTAGTCATCCTATATAGGTCCAAATATCTTAAACCGACTTAGTGGGCCCCATAGAGAGGTGCTTGGCGCAGTCTCGCGAAAACGCGAATATCTCTCTACTCCGAGATCGTATCGATGAACGGTTTAATGCGTTGGAAACTAGACTCATAGATCTTTAATTTGGTGGGTATATCACCCCGTAATTCCTTGTAAATTATGAGAAAATATTAGAAACATTTGACCTAATGTTTAAGTAAAATTATGAACCTAAGTTGCGACAACTTTTGTCGACTTTTGTTTCATAACTCGTTTGACTTCAAGACTTATGATACGGATATTATATGATTAAAATATCTTAATAAATGACCTCTTGAGTGTATTAAGCACCGCTAGATTACCTGAAAATACGAGTTACAACATCCTTGATTCGTTTAACTTCTAATACTGGTTAATCACCCTTATACACTCTTGTATCACCTAAGACCAATAGGATTGACTTCTTATCATCTCAAAGATAATTCCTTCTTGGATTTATGTTACTAATATATGGCATGAACTAACACATGTGGATATGGGTTGTAACATACTTTAACATTAAAATCTCATACTTATGTCAAACCAAACTCCGCATTCACATCAATGTATTTTACATCATACTTCATTAAGCACAAGCGCAATTACATCAAGAGTCACCACTTATCAAGGAATTTTTTTCCAGAACAATACAACTTTTTTCCTTTTTTTTTAATTCATGTGGCTCTTACTTTTTCAAAATAGTGCACCTTTCTCCTTATTTCATTAGTTTCACTCAAAAGCAAAACCAACCACCCCACACTTTAACTTTTACACAGCTCAAAACAATTCAAGTACTCATGAGAGGTTAGAAGGTTCAAATAGATGGTTAATTCAACAAATGGGTAAGACTTCTAATGTGGTTGCCAAAGAAAAAGGATTACAGGCTCAAAGGGGTTAACTACGATATATAACAATTAGGCGGGTAAACTATACATATCTGGCTCAACAAAGAAACGCCTATATCACTTCTAAGACTGAACAAAACTACTATTTCGCTTTGCAAAAATACGGGCCAAGTTCTAGGCATCAAATGCAATGCACAAAATAACACCCAAACCTCACACACGCATGGCACATATCTCACTCAGGATTGGATTCATCAAGACACTCTAGTCAAAGCAGTTAAGCAAAGTAAAAATCATACAATTTAAGGTACTTATACAAGAGTCAAAATCTGAGCCAAAGCGTCACAACCAAAGTACTCACTATTCTCAAGGCATAACAAAGTCAAGAGATATTGCTTCATTTCAAAACACAACACAATGGCTCTTATTCCTAAAAAAAGACTAACTACAGCCGGTTCAAATAAAACCCTTGGAAAAGAACTGCAGCACAAAGAAAAACCAAAAGGGAATTACTACACTACCTAACAAAAAAAATCTTTTTGTTTTTTTTCTTTAGACTTAAATCCCTCAAGAAAATTGTCTAGGATATCCATTGTCGTGAAAAGTCCAATATTTTTTTTTGTTTTTTCTAAAAAATAAAATAAAAAAAATATTCAATTAAACTAAAACAACTAAAATAGCATAGAAAGTCACCCAAACAATTTCCTCACCCCACACTTAAAATTGTGCATTGTCCCCAATGCACACCATACTAATAAGAATGTAAAAGAAACTCCCTGGTAGACCAAAGGCCGAAGCACTAGCAACTCATGGGGTACTTAGACTTCTCCCGGGCTTGGTCCTTCGTGCGGGTACCTCACACTTAGTTCCAACTATCTGCTTGGTTGTTTCATCCTTCCAATAAATTTGCTTTCCTTGCTCCTAGAAAATCAAAAATCAGCACTACAAAAATAATACAATAAAAAAATTATCAAAAATAAAATAAAATAAAACAAAGCTGGGTTGCCTCCCAACAAACGCTTGATTTAACATCGCAGAACGACGAGAATCACTTTTTGGCTCCACTTCGAACTTATAAATTGGACCCAAGTTTTGATTCTACTCTATGATCATGCTCCTGGGGTGGTGGAACGAATCTAACTGACCTAATAAAATAATGTAGTATTCTACACTTCTTGGACTTTGGATGAGATATGTATTCCCGACTTTCTAGCAAAAACCATTCCAGAATGTAGGCACCTTGTTCCTCATTCCTTGACTCCTCAAGTGGCTCGGACAACTCTATTTCCATATCATCATCCAAACACAATGTGAAAAAAATGCTTGGAGTGTGGACCAATGCGCTCAACTACAAGAACATTGGGACTATCTACATTCTCAACACTAATGACAATAGATTCAACTAAATATGTATCCTCAATATCCTTGGTTGACTCTAGTATCTCATCTACAACATCGACATCCTCAAAATCTAGTGCAATTGATTGTTGGTGTTCTACTCTGGCCTTCTGCTCTAGCTCATCCTCGTATTTTTTTAAATCCTCCAGTATAATGGCAATTTCTGCAGCGAATTCATGCTTATATTGGCTACTGTCCACAATATCAACTTGTTGCGCTTTACAAGGTTCAATTAATTTATTCGCTTGCGTTTCCAAGTTGTGAATAGTTGTCTCTTGCCTTTGTATCTGTCGTGTTCTCTTATCATATAGTTCCATGAAACACTTTAACATATCTTTGATCTCTTTCCATTCATCATCCCTGGGTTCTTTGTTCTTATTAACTTCACAAGAAAAAGAAGAACCATCAAAGTAAGGGGTTGGGGGAAGATAAGAAACATAAGCACAACCATTAAAAGTGACCATATTGACCACCACACATATCACACACATTCCACACATAAGATTGAGTTGGTGCACATAACTCGCTCTCGAAAATATTTTGATAATTTTTCCTTGCGTGGTTTCCTCCACAATATGCATAACGAGGATCAAAAGTAGAATTACCAACATCAAAACTCTCATAATTCCAAGATCCCATGTTTCTCAGATCAAAAATAAAAAATAAAAAAAAATAAATAAATAATCAAATACACGAAAACAAAAATAACAGTTCAAACTTGCAACCTAGAAATATGTACACCTACAGATACACCGTTAGTTCTCCGGCAACGGCGCCAAAATTTGATCATGCCCAACTATGCCTTATAAAAAGGAAAAGCGACCATTGCAAATATAATCCGGTTTACAAGTCCGGAGTCGAGTCCCACAGAGAACTAAGGCTTAGCTACAGTTGTTCACTATCACCAAGACTACAAGCTTTAACAATTCCTAACTTATAGATATTAAGATTCTTGTGCTAACTAACTAACTAACAAATTAAATAATAAATTAAGACTAAAGATACTACAGGTTGGAGAAAAGATTAAGGAGGTCTAGAGTTATGATTTCCCCAATTGTCGGAATCCTTCCCGCTATGTCTTCTATAATTTTGCCTAAGTATTCTCTACCGATCATGAGCACTCTGCGTGTTGTAATTCTCTCCCGAATAATTACGACAATTTACTAGATATACTCTCCCGAATTACGCTAGTTGGATTTAATTACAGCTCACTTAGATCGCACCCAAGGTTTCGCTATCCCTAATCCCACCTTTAAACCCTTGGTTATTGATTCCTCACATACATCGGGAGTGATGTTGTTCAACAACTACCTAAATATGCATTCTCTCCCGAGTAATACATACTAAATAGGCACATCTAATTGAGGGCCCTTCAATCAACCACAAGAATAATATAGTTGAACAAATAGAGAAAATACTACGACTCAATTATATAAAAACATAACAAGACTTTACCCTACAAAAGGTTCCATCAAAACCCTAGATAACAAATTAGCTATTCATAATAGTATGTAAAACTACAATACTAAAAGTCATAACCAACAATGAAAAATAGGAAGAGGAAAGAAAAACTCGTAGACGAATTCCCCGCCTTGCTCCTATTATGTCTCTGCCTCCTTAGGTCGAAAATATGTCAAAAGTATGTCCAACCTCTTCAAAATACCGTTTTTCCATGTATATATACCAAGTAGCATCGAGCCTAAACAATTATACCTTTTCTTAGACAAAAAATACTTTTTACGGGTTTGACTAGCGCGGCCGCACTTGTGACCGCGCTAGTGGCCGCGCATATTGCCCAGTATTCTGCCTGACGAGCGCAGCCTGAGCACGGATGCGTCATTGACGCAGACTTTTCACTCTGTTCCGTGGGGAATTTGGGAAAACGTAAAACATGAAAGTTGTAGACCTTTGAGCTACCTTTCCCACCATATGTTGTGGAGCCCAAATAGAGTTCTGAGCAATAAGTTATGTACATTTTATTAGATAGTGTGCGATATGCCTACTCGATTCCTCCTTTGTTCTAACTATCATCCGTTGACCCCCGAACACGGTCCCGGCTTAATTCCTCGAGCTTTTACTCAGATTTCAAAGCTCCAAATCACTTGAATTCATTCCATAACATCTACATAGCTCGGAATCACTCCTACAAGGTATAAAACATACAATTAGTGCAAGACACTAGCGATTAAAGCTCAAACTCAATTAAAGTGCAGTAAATTTGAGTGTAATAAGCGACTAAAATACGTAATTATAGACTATCATCAGATACGTATAAAAATATGTAAAACCCTTCTTGAGTAAGGTTATCCGCTCCGCAAAATCAGGAGCGATAATGTTTAAATCTTGGCAATAACAGTCTTCCTTCATAGCAGAAATGCTGGAAGGACGGATGGAAGAAGAGTATACGCCAACGGCCCACGTACGAGGGTGAGCGGAAGGATACTTCTCTTCAAAGTCCTTAGTTGTGACAAAGACTCTTTGGGATGAATGTGCTCATCGTAGGAGGAGGAGCGTCATCAGTTTTACCTTTCTTCTTTGAGAAACTAGAGTTTCTGGCAGAAGAAGCCATTTCTTTTATCAGAAAGGAAGGAAGGTTTTCTCTCAAGAAGAAGGTTAAAGAAAGGTTGAAGACAAAGTATGAGTAGAGTAAAGAGAGCTTGAGAAAGTTTGGAAAATTATGAAGTGTAAATGAAGAAGTTGGTGCGTATAAGTAAAGGAATATGCGGCTAAAACCGTGTCCATAATTACCTCGATAACCAGCAAAAGTGATGCTAAATCGTGGGATGATGCATGTTCGAGCATTAAATGCAGAGAGACGTGCGTCTAATCAGCCGTCAGAAACTTTTCAGAGGGGGCTAGAGAATTTTCCCAAAAAGGTATTTCTACCAACTTCCTGGTGACATAAAGTTATGCCACCAGAAAGCAGTGGGACTATCTGTATAGGGTAAGATTTGTTTATATTAAATGATTGCATGGGAAAGTGACAGGTGGAGCCGAAGACAGAAGGCAGTCGGATCCGAAGGCAACGATCTCGTCTGTTACCGGAAAGAATGATACTCATAAAAGTAAAATAAATGTCTGCCACCTGGTAGAATTTAATAAAGAATATTCTACAGCATTAAGTATGTAGCCTGTTACAGAGAATATGGCATTCACTGCCTACCGTTACACATTCTTCAATGACCCTCATAATTGTCATTAAAGAGGGGTTTGATCCTAGGATCTTGTTTCCTAGGTGCAGCTATAAATAGTAAGCTCTAATATCATTGTAAATGACACAAATTTCTGACAAGCATAGGTTTAACTATGTTTAAAGCTCAATATAATTTTATCTTCTTGCTCATTTATACAGTTATTATTGTCCCCGGAAGCTCTAATCCCGGAATTACGATTTCTGTTGTTTTATCTCCATCCCAAGGCTAATTATTACATTTTCTATCTAATTTATTTACTATCTTGGGATCAAATTAATTTACTTGTTTATAAACGACGTATAAATTCAACTGTACCGTTTTACGGATAAACACTTTTATTCCTCATGTTAAACAAGTCCTAAAAACATAATGAATTTGATGCTAAAACTCTTAAAGGTTAAACCCAGGAAATTAAAGTTGTGAATACTTTTCTGTTGGTAAGAAAGTGGCGGTGAGTCACAAGATGCTGGGATTAGGGGAGTAGAAATTTTAACAGCTATTCCATTTGATTCAAGTTCCCAATGATTGACATGTCTGCTAGAGGCTTGAAAAGCAAACATCCCTATTAATTGCCTCTTATCTTTTTTGCACATGAAAAAATGAGTTGGGGCCAAAAGACACTTTGGAGGGACATGCCTAATACCTTGTGTGTTATGTGAGGTGTGAGATGATGTTATCTAATGAATGAGACTTAAGATAAGAAGAGATTCAAAATAGAGTAATGTCTCATCTTTGTCATACTTCCAATACATAGCCTGCAGCCTTTTTCTAGTCTGCAGCTGGCAAATTGGCAAAGGCTTCTTTCCTCTTCTTTCCTTTTCTTCCATTTTTTCCCTCCTTGGCGGCTTGCTCTGCATGCCTTTTATATTGACCACAAGTTCATCTGGTAGATGGAATAACAATGAGCAAAATTTATAAAAATATTAACAAGAAAAGCATGCTTCTCTTTTAAATAATAATAACTTAAACTTAGATCATTGAATCATAAATATGCGGATTAACTATTTTACGACCAAAAATTTGTCGACTGGATCGATCCCTCTGCCCTCAATCTGAGGTCTTAGTTTTGAATCCTTTTTAATGGACTTTATGCAACGAATCCAAATTAATCCTTCCAGTTTTTTGGGCTTTTTAAGCTTGTTTTAGTTGAAAAGATGGTGAATGAGAAATGCAGGGAAAATGAAATATTTGAGTTTCCCTCCTTGACAAAGAGATATTGTCGCATATTGGAGGACGAAAAGATTTTTGATGGGTATATATACAATTGTTCTTCTTCTAGCTCTTAAAAAGTTAAGAAGAAGGCAAGTCTCGCGCCGTCGTTATCGCTCGGCTTCGGCTTCGGTCAATTGATTGATTAATTTTTTGGACCAAATTTATTTGTTAATATTAAAGATTAACGTATTATTATTTAATCAAAATTATCCGTTTTTGTAAAGGAAAAATAATTTTCTTCCACGTTTTGAATTCCCCTTTTAATTTGCGTAAATAGCCATTTACGTTATGGCTGTTTTACGTGAACAGTCATAACTGACCTTGTGAAGAGTTGTAACTCTTCGTTTGAACTCAACATGTTGGCTATAAATAGCAAGTCATTCTCTCATATTTTTCATACGAAATTTCTGAATTCCCCTCTTCCTTTCTGCATTGTTTTAACTACAAAGAAAGCAACAGTAAGTGTGTTTTGCTATCGATCATTGTGTTCGCTGAAACACTAGGGTTTGAAGTACCGCTACACCAGTACGTAATACCGTTCTATCCTGAGAGGAAATAATCCATAACCTCGGATATTGGGAGGGGATTAAGTTCCTTAAGGAAACACTGTGAATTCAGTGGACTCGGATTAAACTCTGTTTCTTCTATATTTCTGTTTATACCTTATTATTTCTTCTCAGAATTATTTACAAATACAATATACTAACAAGTAGTGTATTTGGTGCTTAGTTTTGAATTTAAAAAAAAAAGGGCAATTTGGACGATAACAGAGTATAATTATTGGTAAAAATTAGTGTTTTTTTATGTTTGATATTTCTATCAAGATTTCATTCCATTATATTTTCCTTTCAATGAGCTCTCACTTGATGATGAAGGTTGAGTGGCAGTAAGCTATCCCCGAAAGCAAGAGAAATCAATTGAGAGAAATTATCAAACGGAGAACAGAAAACTTCTCAAATTATGAGTTAGATATTATTCCCTTCATTTCAGTTTATGTGAACTTTCAATTTTCGAGAGTTAATTTAATTAATCTTTGAAATTAAATTAGATTAGATCAACTTAATATTTTAAAGTTAAAATTTAAATATTCAAAATTTACAAAAAAAAAAAAAATACGTTTCAGCAAGTTAGTCAAAATTGATGTAGTTTGAATTTCAAAAAACATAAAGTGTCATATTAGCATCTATATTTAGGTCCACAGCATTGTGAAGGAACCTTGTTAGGTGGCATTTGTTTCTATTTATTTATCACCTCACATTATTTTACAAGTAAAACTGATGACCACCCTTATCTATCAGGGCCCTTTAATTTGTACCATTCCATTCTCTTCTAACAAAAAACATGAGAAACTGTGAACAGAAATGGACCCAACATTCAGATGTTACAGACCCCCTATCATTGCCCACATCACTTTGACCAATTTTTAACTTTTTGAATTTCTACCCCCTACTCTTATAGAAGAGAGGGGTATAGGTCTATAACTCTACTTTGTTTCATTTTCTCTTGTACTGAGTTTCCTACACTCCAATATATAGAGTTTTCTTTTCACTGAAATGGAAGCCTATGTTATAGTATCCTATGGTCTACTAATGTTTGTTATAAGTGATGGGACAGTAGAAGCATCAAATAGGCCTTAAATCCTCCAAACATGTTGCTCCTCCGAAATTTGCTAACATCTATTTTACTCTTCTACATTAAAAAAAATATATCAATTTTACATACTCTCTGCATTTCAAAAAGAATGAAATTATTTCCTTTTTAATCAATTTCTACAAAAAATAAATCCTTTCTAAATTTGAGAACTATTTAACTTTAAAATTCCCCTTTCACCCCTTAATGAGATGATTTATAGTCACACAAATAGCTATGAACTGCTTAGATCACAAGTTTTAAATCTTCTTTTTTTTTCTTAAACTTCGTGCCAAATTGAAACAAAGGGATAGTTAGAAAAAGGGATGAAATTTTGAAGTTTATGGCTGGATTTTGATTGTTGAGGTGTTCTCAAAGAAAATATCTAGCTAGGTTTTTTTAATTGCCAGCTCAATCCATGTGACATATTTTGGCCAACTACCCCCTGAAAAATTCTATTAATATATGCAGTTTAAGGCATTTAAGTATTATCTATGTTAGAACATAGTATTTCGTTAGGTAAGTGTTACAGTACAGTTAACCGAATAATTTTCTCCATCAAAATTTAAAGTAGTTTTGCCGCTGTTAAAGATTTACATACAAGTTATGCCTATCATTGTATGCTACTCCTATTATTTCATCATTGCTTAAAGCAGGAAGCAAGGACTGTTCCTAGTCATATTTACTGTAGTAGTCACTCCTACAGTTATATCTGACTCAAATAACACACAATCGAGAGACCAATTTGGAAATAAGGAAAGAAAATTTTGGTCAGAATAAAAGAAGACAAGTCGCTGCAAAATTCAATATGGTAAAAACTCTTAACGTTTAAGATTCGAGACATTTGTTTATTACTACTTTTTATATGATTTTTTATAATATTCAAAAAGTTATAAACAATGTTGAAGAAACTACACATATTGGTGAAATTTTAGTTATAAACAATTACACTATGAAAGTAAAACAAGTTGTTCAATAATTCATCATTATCGAATCTTCAAAAGCTGAAGGAAGAAAAACTGAAGAAGAGACAGATCTTGGTAATTATTTCATATCTACCTTACATTTCCAATGAATGAATAACCCAACCAGAGGAACGAGAAAGTTTCAACTTTTTAACATGTAAAAGAGAAAGTTACAATATCAACTCAACTCACCTATATATATATATATCTTCTCGATAATAAGAGAAATTAATTATGAAATATGGCTTGACAAGAATAAGAAATTAGCCATGAAAAGTCTTACATTTGTTAGTGTATACAAGTTAAATAAGAAATACTACTAATTGGGGTTTGGGGAGAGGAAGAGGAACTAATCACCAGCTGATATGACTAAAGTTTCA
The DNA here is from genome assembly GCF_000393655.2 of Nicotiana sylvestris. NCBI lineage: Eukaryota > Viridiplantae > Streptophyta > Magnoliopsida > Solanales > Solanaceae > Nicotiana > Nicotiana sylvestris. Next base: position 66,015,280 of record NC_091058.1, read on the forward strand.
TGCTTGTGGCTTACAAGGGGAAGGCACAAGGGTAATATCACGGGACAACCTCGTTGTGTCCTTGTTGTCCTCCTACGTTCTATCCCAGTCTACCATTTTAGAGTCCGTTTGGACATAAGAATTTTTCTACTTTTTTTCTAAAATAATTTACTTTTTTTTCGAAATCATAAAATTTTCAATTTTAACTTGAAAATTTTGGAATTTTTCGAAAATTTAAAAACTCCAAAAGACTATTTTTCAAAATTCACTCCCAGTACTCACAAAAATTTAAAAACAACACAAAATTATATTCATGTCCAAACAGAACTCTAATTTTCAAATATCATTTTCACTTTTACAATTCTTATGTCCAAACGCCCACTTAATTTGCTTGAGATCAACTGAAATGACTAATGTTTAAGTAGATGTAACGCATAAAATTAAAGTGAGTTAACTTCTTAAAAAAGCAAAGCAATAAACCTTTTTTAATGAATAAGTAAATCCAGTGAAGGAAGACTATGACGTAGTGAAGTAAAAAAGTTCTTTAGGCAAATGATAGATTTGGAAGAATAGTGTCACGATGTTATCTAGAAGAATAGTTAATTATTTAATCCGATGTTTGTTCATAGCCAAATGAACAGTTTTGAAGAAACATTTTATGTGGCTATCACGTCTCATTTGCTTGGTGGTACAACCTTACTTTTGGATAAACATAGAAGGCAGAAGAGATCGGAACCTCCCTAAACTTATTTTTTATCAAGTACACAACTGAAAGTTAAGTTGGCCTAATTACCCCTGAACTCTAATATTCTCACTGTGTTTTTATATAAAAATATATAACACTATAAAAATAAATTTACAAAATACATTAAAATCTTAATTCATCAAAGTAATAATGTTAGAAATCTTATAGAATAAATTAATTTTGATGTAAATTTGGGAGATATAAACTTTAGCAAGAAAAGAATAATTTTATCTATACAATACTTGGAGGAGGGGTGTAACGAATTGCTGTGAAAAAGAGATGCCATTTTGCCTTGTGAACAACAAGCTTTCGGGGGAAACCAAAATATAACAATCAGCACCAGATAACATTACATTTGAGCATACTTAAATTTTAGGAATGATTACTGAAACTATAAAAGTTCAAAACGCCAGAGTTACTGTTTGTAGAACCAGACCTGATATCAGCTTCAACACAGACATGAATTGTTTCAAGGTAAAAATCATTTGTAGAGCTCTTCCATGGTATCTTTCAAGCGTTGAACGTCAGCACCAATAACTTCAGATGTTTTCTTCCCATTTTGAAAGAAGTGTAATGTAGGCTGCATATGATGAATAGTTTCAGTTTATATAGAGAGAGAAATTGACTACCGATGAACCATGTATAACTCAAACCAGCTTTTGACGTTTTTGTTAAACCATCTGATCCCGAGGGTCTATCGGAAACAGCCTCTCTGCCCTATCGGGGTAGGGGTAAGATCTGCGTACACATTACCCTCTCCAGACCCCACTTTGTGGGATTTTACTGGGTAGCAGTAGTAGTAGTTGTTATTGTTGTTAAACCATCTGATTATGAACTTAATATACATCACCAGAATCATCAATTTTTATTTCGAAAACCTCATAGCACCAGAGTAAGCTCTCAGTCTCTTGTGATATCTTTATCTTCTTTGATTCAAAGTATTCCCCTTTGATGAAACATCACATGATCTGGAATTTCCGCATACATTGAATACATTCTAGAGGAGAATACTCATGAAAACCCTAATCTTCTCTAATAGTGTACATGCATCTCCACTAAGACACAAATCTCCGCTCTCTCAAACATTAGATCTTTTTCATGTATTTCCAGCACTCTCTATGACACAAAATCCTCTTTTCATGGTTCTCCTTTCTAACATTTTCTGTTCTTGACAATAATTTAACCACCACATTCTAGTCAATATGTCCATTTCCCACAAAAACAATCTAAAACCTTACCTCGAATTTTGAGAAATGGATAAATCATCCTTGGCCCTGAGCTAATTAACTAGTGGAACTCTGGACAACACCTGTTTCCAACCATTACCTGCTCTCCCTAACAGTTTATGAACCTGCATAACCAAGACATGACAAGGGGTTGACAGCGTCTAGAGCATCATGCTCTCTAAGATGCCCTTTGTTCATAAACAAGAACATCTTAGTTTTTTGGAAAGACATGCCTTGGATCTCTATCCCTGATTGGCTTTGCACAACATCATATTACATTACTGGAAAGTCCATCTCTAGACATTCTTACAACTTAATCGCTAAATTTTATATAGGTTTTCTTCCGAGCTAATTTGAACTTAGCATCTTTCTTTTTTCTCCTTTATTCGAAGGTGGTGGTCGGGCCAACTTGCACACACTAATCAACCGAGCAGTCTGTTACAACCCACAAGCACAGGTGTCGGATGAACCCACTCACAAGGTTAGAGTAGATGGGTTCACACCCAGCGTTGGCTGGGATTTGAATTCGGGATCTCCAAATTGTTATTTCTACTCCATCACTCACCCATTTATTGGAAACAAACTTCATTCTGCTTTGTGTTATTTAAATGTAGAAAAGCATGCATATCTAATTCCTAGAAAGATCACAAACAGAGAGTACTATATACTTCTAGCCGAATATATCTTACCAGCACAGTAGAGTGAGAGAATAACAAGAACAAAAACTGGTCAAGTATATGTTTATGATAATGGACAAAGAAAACATATTCTTTAGAAATCTTTTGATAGATATAACAGTATCATGTATATAAGATTTGTGATCAGTTATAAAGTTTAACTGCTTGATCATAATAATCTTTAAATTGATTTAATCCTTACGCGTATTCATGTGTCTGCTTTCAGAGAAGATAAGGAGAAGAAGGGAGTTGATATTTACCACAGAGTGAATGTTCAACTTGCTCAATGCATTTCCAAGCCCCTCCTGCATGTGGAAACATGCTCAGTGTACAAGTGGATAGGATCAATTGAATGCAAGTGGATTAACCACTAAATTGGAAGGCTTGGAGAGCCAAAATGCAACAACTGAGTTCTACAGAATTACAAAAATTTAATCTAAGGAATTTTTTAAACTAATGGCTAAGAAACTAACAAATTTAAGCATCATAACATATTATCAGAAAGTATTCGAACTAGGACGCGTAGCATAGACTTCATCTTTCATCAGAAGGCAAACCCATGATCTTAACGAATTAGCCATATGATGTTCTTTTTATCAATTCTTCCTTTTTGCCAAATTATGAATTATAAATTCATCACTTGTTATCTGCAGATAAACTCAGGTCCAAATTAAACATATTAATAGTACTTCAACTGCTATCTGCACACAAATTCAACAATGTCAAAACTAAAAATACCAAACATGCCGACTTCAAAGGGATGGCAAGCGATAAGCTCCAAGATACCTCACTTTTTCAAACAGAGAATACTACCAGCTGATGTTCCTTATAATGCAAGCCTTAATGTAGAAAAATGACAAGCAGTCTTCAGCACTTCAAAGCAGTGTTATAAATAGCGCTCGCTACAGCGCTAAAAGCGTGTAGCAATGCGATGCGAGGCAGTGTCTCCATTCCTGGTCTGTTGCGTTGCGATGAAGAAAAGCGAGCGCCTCTAACTTTGTAGCGAGAGGCGCTGCGATGCGAGAAGCGATTCGAGGCATCGCTATTTGAATATAATGCAAGAAAAGGCATCTGTTTATTACTAAAAGTCTAAAACAACAAATTAGGGCTTGGGTTAAATCACTTCTCACAATACGAGCAGCGACCCTTTTCTCCAGTTCTCCTTCAACAAAATTAGGGCTTGGGTTCACATTTTCTTCTTCTTCCATCGTCAGCCATCAGCCGCCCCTTCTTCACCAGTTATGTTTCTTTCTTTTCTTTTCTTCTTCTCCTTTTTTCTTCTACTTTCTTCTTCTTCTGGTCGACCACCACTGCTGGTCTTCTTTTTTCTTTTTCTTCTTCTTTCTTCAGTGATCGCTGTTTTTCTTTCTTCCATCATCTTTCAGCTCTGTTTTCTTCTTCTTTCTTTGCTCTGTTATTCTTCTTTCTTTCTTTCTTTCTTTCTTTGCTCTGTTTTTGGGTTCTTTGCTCTGTTTCTTCCATCATCTCTTTCAGCTCTGTTGTTTCAGAGCAGAGGCTGTATTTTTTTTTTTTTATGCTCTGTTTTTCAAAATCGAGCAGAAGCAGTCAGGCAGTAGCTTTAATTTTCTTTTGATGCTCTGTTCTTCAGTGAGTCTATGACTATCTATTGAGTTTGTAGCTTTTGAATGATATATTTATTAATATATTATTGTTATTGAGTTTTTAGTTAGATGTATATAATATTTTATGTTTTCGTATAAATTGTCGCTTCACATAAAAAAGGCGAGCGCTTCGCTGCGCGCCTCTCGCCTCAGTGAAGCGGGCCCTCGTCGCTATTTGTCACCGCACGCTATCCAAAACACTGGGTTCAACGTGCCAGCATATTAAAATAAAATCAACACTCACAAGAACAGGACTTGAAGCCAACCATTTGACCACCCTAGCATTATTTTCAAGCAGCAGCAACAACTCTAGGCTGAATATATGTGCAACAGCACTAATAACAGGTTACATCTCAGGGGGGATTCTATGTTAAAAAAAGTTCAGGTAGACATGGTTGCTGGCTACGAGCTATAAAAAAAAAGTTCAGGTAAACATGACTTACAGCTGGCTACGAGCCTACGACTTTAATGACTTCGGTATGCTAGAGACCATCATCAGGGTAACTAAACAACCCTAACATTCAAAAATTATCTTGGAATTCAATGTGACGAAAGCAACAACAAAAAGAGCTGCTTTTTTCCAATCAAACCAGTAATTTAGGAATTCTGCTTCACTCATCCAAGAAAAAGGGTTTATTTCTGTTTGGTCTGGGCAGTTGTTTACCCATTGTCTGATGTCATACAATCAGGATCCAGGGGGTTCACAAATTAAACAAACATAGATGTTAAACCCAAGTAATATGCAACTTAATATCAATTTCAAAAATGTCCATTATCTATTTCACACAAATCTCCAGAAGAGTTTCTCTGTAATATTCCCCAGTAAGTTGAACAGCCACAATCAGGAATCAAGACCCATTTTTAGCTGTGATCAGACTTCAGAGCATCATACACAGACATCTAATTTAAGTATTTGCCAGAAACAAAAAGGTGGAAATAAACTAAATAGCTATGCAGCAGGTAAAAAGAACAGACAAATAAAAGATGTCTTACAAGTTACATCATAATGAATCTAACATAACTATCCAAGTCCTAGTATTAATGTTTCTTTTTTCATCCAATTCCAATGTCAATTTTCTCAATTTTTATAACGTAAAGGAAGATTCACCAAAAGACTCAAAACCTTGGAATAGCTGTAAGTGACATATGTATCAAAATAAAACAACATTAGATAAACTAGAATTCGAGACGTACCAGGTGTCAAAGTTAGATTATTGATATGAAGCAAAATATTTCAGGTTACACGGTTGTTATAGTGAGACCAAATATAACTAGTTACACTGGTGGTGTGTCAAGAAAGGAAGAATAGTACTCCTGCTGTAATCTGAAAGGAAAGAAGGAACATATTGGGATTGAGGAGATTGACATCCACAGTGAATTATGAAGGAACAGGGAGCACAAATATGAAAGGGGTAGTAGTCAAGTAATTGAAACTATTGGAGTGCCAGGCGTCTTATGAATAAGAAGATGGTGATGGTCTAGGCAGGGTTAGATAGGTGACGATTCTAAGTTTCATCTAAAAATACAAGAGGTTGGCCATGTTTACAAGGAGGGTGCAACAGAAATGAGTGAAAAAAGGACTGCATGGATATTCAGTAATCATTTGTCAATTGGGATGCGGTGACAAATGAGTATGCTTTTGGTTAGAGTTTTTGCTCTTGACAACAATTAAAACAATACTGATGATCTGGACAATCATGGTGTCAGCAATCTGAAGACTCAAATCTCTGTTTTGTGTTGTTATTTCACGATCGGAGGATTACATTACTTTATAGATGCCCTAATGTTGTACTCTAGTCTGATGTATCTTCTTTTGTATAAGAGCACCAATTTGGTGCATCATTTAAAAATAATAATTTCAACTTATCCAAAAAAAGGAAGCGAAGAAGAATTGACACCTATCAGCACCCCAAAAGAGCGATTTGCATGACGCATTAATAGGGGTTCCTGAAAGGATTCTAAGACACATTACAACAGGAAGACATTTCTTTACCTTGTCAATGTCAACTTTATATGTTGTCACATGAGGATATTTCTCACTCAATTGGCCAATTACTGGAGATAACAGCCTGCCTGAAAAAGGAAAGGAGCATTGAAGTAATCATGAATAGCACCCAGGAGATGCATCAATAGTAAAATTATTTACTTATTAAAGAAAAGCTAATTGGAAAGCAAGACATTGCCCTTTTCATTGCTTTGACATGATGTACAATGAGAGGTCTTCAAGGAAACGTAAATGAAGTGAATAGAAATCTATGCAGGACATTTCATCTTTGAAATTATGCAGTGATAAAAAGAATATTAACAAAAAGATATGCATCGATAAAAAGGATTAACAAGCTTACAGGGTCCACACCAGACAGCAGTAAAGTAGAATATTGCAGGCAAAGATTCATCTGCAACATAAGAACAGATATTGAGCAAGTGTGGGAGCCATAAGTCCTAACATACACAAATTAAACAGGTATATTGTTGAGCCTAATCACATGGAAATACCTTGTACTTTGCGAAGTGAAGTATTGAACTGTTCTTCAGACTCAATTGAGACAATATTGGATGGACCTGTAATTAACCAGCTCCAGAATGGTCAACAAGCAGCAAGGGCATCAGTGTCACATCGAAAATATTTCCATATGTAATAGAAGAAACTTTTTTTTGCAAAAAGCAAACTCCTAATAGAATTATTTCTTCCCCTTTTGAATTTTATATTATTTTGGAAGGGGGTGGGGGTTCACATAAGACCATTATCATCCGGTACCAAAAATATCAAGTTCTCCCTTGAGTATAAAATGACATTCAAGAGGCTTGAAAGACTCATAGCATCAGTAACTGAGGATCCTCACTGACTAAATGCACACATACTCCCATCTGTTACTCTACAATAAAAGGTACACCCTTACATAAAACACAAATTGTATGTATAAGTACCCAATAATCGGCTGACAACTCTAGCTCCTCCCTGTGAACCTAAACTTCAGGTGACTGTTAAATGCTTATCCTAACTGCAGACATTACATCTATATTTTCTGAATACAATCGGTCATAATCCAAGCAAAGTATACTAAAAAACTTTTACATGACCATAGTGTGAGCCATTCTAAGCTAAGCATGTAGCTCTGTATTAGTAACCGTAGATACAACCAGTATATGTTTTGTTACTCCTCAAATATCCTTCAATTCCTTAACAGGATACATACACCGTCTACAGAGTCCTTAATAATAGACAAGGTTTGTTGCTACATGACCTCCAGCATCCTTCAGGTTCTTGGTATTTACAGGGCAACATTTTCAGCACTTCCAGTAGTAGGTAATTCAGTAAAACAATCAGTCATTAATCCCATATATTTGGAGCTGTTTTCTCTTTCTGCTCTTTCTTTCTCAAAATGTAGTTACAGCAGATAGGTGTTTGAACATCTAAACGGGACATCTTTGAGTTTTCAGACTAATTATATAATTGAAGACCAAAAATTGTTGGACCAACATTTCTTCAATTTGTCACAGTCAACTGACCAACTCTGTCCTGCAAAATCATCAACCTTTTTTCGGGATAACCAAGAAGTTAGTTGGGGGATTTAAATTTTTAAGACACTTCAAAACTTATATAAATTTTTACGACAAAAGTATTAAGAATGGGGTAGAAGGGACACTTTTGTTATTAGAGTTAATGACATAATTTTTAAAACCCCTAAAGTTTTTTTAATTTACAAAAACATCCCCTCCTACTCCACCCCGATGGATGTTTCAAACATCCCGGGGATGTTTCAAACTTCACAGGAGATGTTTCATTTATCCCGATGGATATTTCAAAAATCACGAGAGATGTTTCAAAGACACGAGGTTGTTTCAAACATCCTGATGGAAGTTTCAAACAACCCGGGAGATATTTCAAACATCCCGATGGATATTTCAAACAACCCGGGAGATATTTCAAACATCCCGATGGATGTTGGATGTTTCAAACAACCTGATGGATGTTTCAAACAACATCCCCTCCTACTCCACCCCGATGGATGTTTCAAACATCCCGGGGATGTTTCAATCTTCACGGGAGATGTTTCATTTATCCCGATGGATATTTCAAAAATCACGAGAGATGTTTCAAAAGTCACGGGGTTGTTTCAAAATCCCGATGGATGTTTCAAACAACCCGGGAGATATTTCAAACATCCCGATGGATGTTTCAAATAACCCGATGGATGTTTCAAACTTCACATGAGATGTTTCATTTATCCCGAATGGATATTTCAAAAATCACGAGAGATGTTTCAAAAGTCACGGGGTTGTTTCAAACATACTGATGGATGTTTCAAACAACCCGGGAGATATTTCAAACAACCTGAGAGATGTTTCAAACATCTTGGGATATGTTTCAAACATCACGGAGAGATGTTTCGAACATCCCGGAGATGTTTCAACAAAATACTCATTTATGGGGATGTCTCAAAATTTCTAAAGGGTATTTTTCAAAATACTCGCTTTGTAAAATTTTATATTTTTCTCTTTCTCTCGTATATTTTAAACCAAAGATAAAATAAAAAAAGAGGAAGAAGATGAAATTTTATGAGATGAAGAGGGAAAGAAAAAAAAGACCAAGAATGAAGAAGAAGAAGATGACATACCTAACTACCTGCAGTAGCAACAAAATATTAAAGAGGAAAAAGAAAGTAAGGAAAAAGAATGAAAGAATGAGAAAGAAGAGGGAAATGAAAATTTGAAATAATTTGAATGAGTATGGTTTTTGAAAATTTTAATATTACCCACAACTTTTGTTATTCTTAATTTGACCCCCGAACTCCTTTAATTACAAGTTTTTTGTTAACCAAAAAATGTATGCTATATTCTTCCACGAGACTTGAGAAATCTTTTTTACCTCTTTTTTCCAAGTTGGGGAATTTAAATTTTAAGACACTTCAAAACTTATATAAATTTTTACGACAAAAGTATTAAGAATGGGGTAGACACTTTTGTTATTAGAGTTAATGAAATAATTTTTAAAACCCCTAAAGTTTTTTTAATTTACAAAAACATCCCCTCCTACTCCACCCCGATGGATAATTCAAACATCCCGGGGATGTTTCAAACTTCACAGGAGATGTTTCATTTATCCCGATGGATATTTCAAAAATCACGAGAGATGTTTCAAAAGTCACGGGGTTGTTTCAAACATCCTGATGGATGTTTCAAACAACCCGGGAGATATTTCAAACATCCCGATGGATGTTTCAAACAACAACAACAACAACAACAACAACGACCCAGTATAATCCCACAAGTGGGGTCTGGGGAGGGTTGTATGTACGCAGACCTTACCCCTACTCCGAAAGGTAGAGAGGCTGTTTCCAGGAGACCCTCGGCTCAAAAGAAGCAATAGGAGATGATACATTAGTTATGTAAAAATGCGTAATAAAACAGCAACAATATATAAGAGATATGAAATATGAAATACAGGATACGACAACGAAAATACGAAATAGATGGCTGGTATAGTACAACTAGAAGGTAAAGTCCTGCATCAATAGACGCCTAATGACATTCCTAGTCTAACTCCTAAATGGATAGTCTCCCTCTATTGTGCTGTAGAACTATTCACACTCCCCCTAACCTACAACCCTAATGCTCGACCTCCATAAATCCCTATCAAGGGCCATGTCCTCAGTAATCCTAAGTCGTGCCATGTCATGTCTGATCACCTCTCCCCAATACTTCTTAGGTCTCCCTCTACCTCTCCGCGTGCCCACTACAGCCAGTCGCTCACACCTCCTCACCGGTGCATCAGTGCTCCTCCTCTGTATGTGCCCGAACCATCTGAGTCTCACTTCCCGCATCTTGTCCTCCATGGGGGCCACACCCACCTTCTCTCGAATATCTTCATTCCTAATCTTATCCATCCTTGTATGCCCGCACATCCACCTCAACATCCTCATCTCTGCTACTTTCATCTTCTGGGTGTGTGAGTTCTTTACCGGCCAACATTCAGTTCCATACAACATGGCAGGCCTAACCACTGCTCTATAAAACTTTCCTTTTAGTAACGGTGGCACTTTCTTGTCACACAAGACTCCCGACGCTAACCTCCACTTCATCCACCCCACCCCTATACGGTATGTGACATCCTCGTCAATCTCCCCGATCCCCTGAATAACCGATCCAAGGTACTTGAAACTACCTTTCTTGGGAATGACTTGAGAGTCAAGCCTCACTTCAACTCCCGCTTCCGTCGGCTCAACTCCAAATTTGCACTCGAGGTATTCCGTCTTCGTCCTACTCAACTTGAAACCTTTAGACTCAAGAGCATGTCTCCAAATCTCTAGCCTCTCGTTGATGCCGCCTCTTGTCTCGTCAATTAGAATAATGTCATCAGCAAATAGCATGCACCATGGAACCTCCCCTTGAATATGATGAGTCAGTGCATCCATCACCAGGGCAAATAGGAATGGGCTGAGCGCAGACCCTTGGTGCAACCCCGTACTAACTGGAAATTGTTCAGAGTCGCCTCCTACTGTCCTAACCCGAGTCTTAGCTCCATCATACATGTCTTTAATCACCCTAATATAGTTACTCGGTACCCCTTTATCCTCTAAGCATCTCCATAAGACCTTCCTAGGAACCTTATCGTACGCTTTCTCCAGATCAATAAACACCATGTGGATGTTTCAAACAACCCGGGAGATATTTCAAACATCCTGATGGATGTTTCAAACAACCTGAGAGATGTTTCAAACATCCCGGGATATGTTTCAAACATCACGGAGAGATGTTTCGAACATCCCGGAGATGTTTCAAACATCACGGAGAGATGTTTCGAACATCCCGGAGATGTTTCAACAAAATACTCATTTATGGGGATGTCTCAAAATTTCTAGAGGGTATTTTTCAAAATACTCGCTTTGTAAAATTTTATATTTTTCTCTTTCTCTTGTATATTTTAAACCAAAGATAAAATAAAAAAAGAAGAAGAAGATGAAATTTTATGAGATGAAGAGGGAAAGAAGAAAAAGACCAAGAATGAAGAAGAAGAAGACGACATACCTAACGACCTGCAGTAGCAACAAAATATTAAAGAGAAAAAAGAAAGTAAGGAAGAAGAATGAAAGAATGAGAAAGAAGAAAAAAGAGGGAAATGAAAATTTGAAATAATTTGAATGAGTATGGTTTTTGAAAATTTTAATATTACCCACAACTTTTGTTATTCTTAATTTGACCCCCGAACTCCTTTAATTACAAGTTTTTTGTTAACCAAAAAATGTATGCTACATTCTTCCACGAGACTTGAGAAGTTTTTTTTACCACTTTTTTCCAAGTTGGGAGATTTAAATTTTAAGACACTTCAAAACTTATATAAATTTTTACGACAAAAGTATTAAGAATGGGGTAGAAGGGACACTTTTGTTATTAGAGTTAATGACATAATTTTTAAAACCCCTAAAGTTTTTTTAATTTACAAAAACATCCCCTCCTACTCCACCCCGATGAATGTTTCAAACATCCCGGGGATGTTTCGAACTTCACAGGAGATGTTTCATTTATCCCGATGGATATTTCAAAAATCACGAGAGATGTTTTAAAAGTCACAAGGTTGTTTCAAACAACCCGGGAGATATTTCAAACATCCCGATGAATGTTTCAAACAACCCGGGAGATATTTCAAACATCCCGATGGATGTTTCAAACAACATCCCCTCCTACTCCACCCCGATGGATGTTTCAAACTTCACGGGAGAAGTTTCATTATTCCCGATAGATATTTCAAAAATCACGAGAGATGTTTCAAAAGTCACGGGGTTGTTTCAAACATCCTGATGAATGTTGCAAGCAACCCGGGAGATATTTCAAACATCCCGATGAATGTTTCAAACAACCTGAGAGATGTTTCAAACATCACGGAGAGATGTTTCGAACATCCCGGAGATGTTTCAACAAAATACTCATTTATGGGGATGTCTCAAAATTTCTAGAGGGTATTTTTCAAAATACTCGCTTTGTAAAATTTTATATTTTTCTCTTTCTCTTGTATATTGTAAACCAAAGATAAAATAAAAAAAGAAGAAGAAGATGAAATTTTATGAGATGAAGAGGGAAAGAAGAAAAAGACCAAGAATGAAGAAGAAGAAGACATACCTAACTACCTGCAGTAGCAATAAAATATTAAAGAGAAAAAAGAAAGTAAGGAAGAAGAATGAAAGAATGAGAAAGAAGAGGGGAATGAAAATTTGAAATAATTTGAATGAGTATGGTTTTTGAAAATTTTAATATTACCCACAACTTTTGTTATTCTTAATTTGACCCCCGAACTCCTTTAATTACAAGTTTTTTGTTAACCAAAAAATGTATGCTATATTCTTCCACGAGACTTGAGAAGTTTTTTTTACCACTTTTTTCCAAGTTGGGGGATTTAAATTTTAAGACACTTCAAAACTTATATAAATTTTTACGACAAAAGTATTAAGAATGGTGTAGAAGGGACACTTTTGTTATTAGAGTTAATGACATAATTTTTAAAACCCCTAAAGTTTTTTTAATTTACAAAAACATCCCCTCCTACTCCACCCCGATGAATGTTTCAAACATCCCAGGGATGTTTCAAACTTCACAGGAGATGTTTCATTTATCCCTATGGATATTTCAAAAATCACGAGAGATGTTTTAAAAGTCACAAGGTTGTTTCAAACAACCCGGAAGATATTTCAAACATCCCGATGAATGTTTCAAACAACCCGGGAGATACTTCAAACATCCCGATGGATGTTTCAAACAACATCCCCTCCTACTCCACCCCGATGGATGTTTCAAACTTCACGGGAGATGTTTCATTTATCCCGATAGATATTTCAAAAATCACGAGAGATGTTTCAAAAGTCACGGGGTTGTTTCAAACATCCTGATGGATGTTTCAAACAACCCGGGAGATATTACAAACTTCCCGATGGATGTTTCAAACAACCTGAGAGATGTTTCAACATCCCGGGATATGTTTCAAACATCACAGAGAGATGTTTCGAACATCACGGAGAGATGTTTCGAACATCCCGGAGATGTTTCAACAAAATACTCATTTATGGGGATGTCTCAAAATTTCTAAAGGGTATTTTTCAAAATACTCGCTTTGTAAAATTTTATATTTTTCTCTTTTTCTCATATATTTTAAACCAAAGATAAAATAAAAAAAGAAGAAGAAGATGAAATTTTATGAGATGAAGAGGGAAAGAAAAAAAAAGACCAAGAATGAAGAAGAAGAAGATGACATACCTAACTACCTGCAGTAGCAACAAAATATTAAAGAGAAAAAAGAAAGTAAGGAAGAAGAATGAAAGAATGAGAAAGAAGAGGGAAACGAAAATTTGAAATAATTTGAATGAGTATGGTTTTTGAAAATTTTAATATTACCCACAACTTTTGTTATTCTTAATTTGACACTCGAACTCCTTTAATTACAAGTATTTTGTTAACCAAAAAATGTATGCTATATTCTTCCACGAGACTTGAGAAGTCTTTTTTACCTCTTTTTTCCAAGTTGGGGTATTTAAATTTTTAAGACACTTCAAAACTTATATAAATTTTTACGACAAAAGTATTAAGAATGGGGTAGAAGAGACACTTTTGTTATTAGAGTTAATGACATAATTTTTAAAACCCCTAAAGTTTTTTTAATTTACAAAAACATCCCCTCCTACTCCACCCCGATGGATGTTTCAAACTTCACAGGATATGTTTCATTTATCCCAATGGATATTTCAAAAATCACGAGAGATGTTTCAAAAGTCACGAGGTTGTTTCAAACATCCTGATGGAAGTTTCAAACATCCCGATGGATGTTTCAAACAACCCGATGGATGTTTCAAGCAACATCCCCTCCTACTCCACCCCGATGGATGTTTCAAACTTCACGGGAGATGTTTCATTTATCCCAATGGATATTTCAAAAATCACGAAAGATGTTTCAAAAGTCACGGGGTTGTTTCAAACATCTTGATGGATGTTTCAAACAACTCGTGAGATATTTCAAACATCCCGATGAATGTTTCAAACAACCTGAGAGATGTTTCAAACATCTCGGGATATGTTTCAAACATCACGGAGAGATGTTTCGAACATCCCGGAGATGTTTCAACAAAATACTCATTTATGGGGATGTCTCAAAATTTCTAGAGGGTATTTTTCAAAATACTCGCTTTGTAATATTTTATATTTTTCTCTTTTTCTCGTATATTTTAAACCAAAGATAAAATAAAAAAAGAAGAAGAAGATGAAATTTTATGAGATGAAGAGGGAAAGAAGAAAAAGACCAAGAATGAAGAAGAAGAAGAAGACATACCTAACTACCTGCAGTAGCAACAAAATATTAAAGAGAAAAAAGAAAGTAAGGAAGAAGAATGAAAGAATGAGAAAGAAGAAAGAAGAAAGAAGAAAGAAGAAAGAAGAGGGAAATGAAAATTTGAAATAATTTGAACGAGTATGGTTTTTGAAAATTTTAATATTACCCACAACTTTTGTTATTCTTAATTTGACCCCCGAACTCCTTTAATTACAAGTTTTTTGTTAACCAAAAAATGTATGCTATATTCTTCCACGAGACTTGAGAAATCTTTTTTACAACTTTTTTCCAAGTTGGGGGATTTAAATTTTAAAACACTTCAAAACTTATATAAATTTTTACGACAAAAGTATTAAGAATGGGGTAGAAGGGACACTTTTGTTATTAGAGTTAATGACATAATTTTTGAAAACCCTAAAGTTTTTTTAATTTACAAAAACATCCCCTCCTACTCCACCCCGATGGATGTGTCAAACATCCCGGGGATGTTTCAAACTTCACAGGAGATGTTTCATTTATCACGATGGATATTTCAAAAGTCACGGGAGATGTTTTAAAAGTCACGAGGTTGTTTCAAACATCCTGATGGAAGTTTCAAACAACCCGGGAGATATTTCAAACATCCCGATGGATGTTTCAAACAACCCGTGAGATATTTCAAACATCCCGATGGATGTTTCAAACAACCCGATGGATGTTTCAAACAACATCCCCTCCTACTCCACCCCGATGGATGTTTCAAACTTCACGGGAGATGTTTCATTTATCCCGATAGATATTTCAAAAATCACGAGAGATGTTTCAAAAGTAACGGGGTTGTTACAAACATCCTGATGGATGTTTCATACAACCCGGGAGATATTTCAAACTTCCCGATGGATGTTTCAAACAACCTGAGAGATGTTTCGAACATCCCAGAGATGTTTCAACAAAATAATTATTTATGGGGATGTCTCAAAATTTCTAAAGGGTATTTTTCAAAATACTCGCTTTGTAAAATTTTATATTTTTCTCTTTCTCTCGTATATTTTAAACCAAAGATAAAATAAAAAAAGAAGAAGAAGATGAAATTTTATGAGATGAAGAGGGAAAGAAAAAAAAGACCAAGAATAAAGAAGAAGATGACATACCTAACTACCTGCAGTAGCAACAAAATATTAAAGAGAAAAAAGAAAGTAAGGAAGAAGAATGAAAGAATGAGAAAGAAGAAAGAAGAAAGAAGAGGGGAATGAAAATTTGAAATAATTTGAATGAGTATGGTTTTTGAAAATTTTAATATTACCCACAACTTTTGTTATTCTTAATTTGACCCCCGAACTTTTTTAATTAAATGTTTTTTGTTAACCAAAAAATGTATGCTATATTCTTCCACGAGACTTGAGAAGTCTTTTTTACCACTTTTTTCCAAGTTGGGGGATTTAAATTTTAAAACACTTCAAAACTTATATAAATTTTTACGACAAAAGTATTAAGAATGGGGTAGAAGGGACAATTTTGTTATTATAGTTAATGAGATAATTTTTAAAACCCCTAAAGTTTTTTTAATTTAAAAAAACATCCCTTCCAACTCCACCCCGATGGATGTTTCAAACATCCCGGGATGATTCAAACTTCACAGGAGATGTTTCATTTATCCCGATGGATATTTCAAAAATCACGAGAGATGTTTCAAAAGTCACGAGGTTGTTTCAAACATCCTGATGGAAGTTTCAAACAACCCGGGAGATATTTCAAACATCCTGATGGATGCTTCAAACAACCAGGGAGATATTTCAAACATCCCGATGGATGTTTCGAACAACATCCTGATGGATATTTCAAACAACATCCCCTCCTACTCCACCCCGATGGATGTTTCAAACATCCCGAGGATGTTTCAAACTTCACGGGAGATGTTTCATTTATCCCGATGGATATTTCAAAAATTACGAGAGATGTTTCAAAAGTCACGGGGTTGTTTCAAACATCCTGATGGATGTTTCAAACAACCCGAGAGATATTTCAAACATCCTGATGGATGTTTCAAACAACCCGAGAGATATTTCAAACATCCCGATGGATGTTTCAAACAACCTGAGAGATGTTTCAAACATCCCGAGATATGTTTCAAACATCACGGAGAGATGTTTCGAACATCCCAGAGATGTTTCAACAAAATACTCATTTATGGGGATGTCTCAAAATTTCTAAAGGGTATTTTTCAAAATACTCGCTATGTAAAATTTTATATTTTTCTCTTTCTCTCGTATATTTTAAACCAAAGATAAAATAAAAAAAGAAGAAGATGAAATTTTATGAGATGAAGAGGGAAAGAAGAAAAAGACCAAGAATGAAGAAGAAGAAGATGACATACCTAACTACGTGTAGTAGCAACAAAATATTAAAGAGAAAAAAGAAAGTAAGGAAGAAGAATGAAAGAATGAGAAAGAAGAAAGAAGAGGAAAATGAAAATTTGAAATAATTTGAATGAGTATGGTTTTTGAAAATTTTAATATTAACCACAACTTTTGTTATTCTTAATTTGACCCCCGAACTCTTTTAATTACAAGTATTTTGTTAACCAAAAAATGTATGCTATATTCTTCCACGAGACTTGAGAAGTCTTTTTTACCTCTTTTTTCCAAGTTGGGGGATTTAAATTTTTAAGACACTTCAAAACTTATATAAATTTTTACGACAAAAGTATTAAGAATGGGGTAGAAGGGACACTTTTGTTATTAGAGTTAATGACATAATTTTTAAAACCCCTAAAGTTTTTTTAATTTACAAAAACATCCCCTCCTACTCCACCCCGATGGATGTTTCAAACATCCCGGGGATGTTTCAAACTTCACAGGAGATGTTTCATTTATCCCGATGGATATTTCAAAAATCACAAGAGATGATTCAAAAGTCACGAGGTTGTTTCAAACAACCCGGGAGATATTTCAAAAATCCCGATGGATGTTTCAAACAACCCGGGAGATATTTCAATCATCCCGATGGATGTTTCAAACAACCCGATGGATGTTTCAAACAACATCCCCTCCTACTCCACCCCGATGGATGTTTCAAACTTCACGGGAGATGTTTCATTTATCCCGATGGATATTTCAAAAATCACGAGAGATGTTTCAAAAGTCACGGGGTTGTTTCAAACATCCTGATGAATGTTTCAAGCAACCCGGGAGATATTTCAAACATCCCGATGAATGTTTCAAACAACTTGAGAGATGTTTCGAACATCACGGAGAGATGTTTCGAACATCCCGGAGATGTTTCAACAAAATACTCATTTATGGGGATGTCTCAAAATTTCTAGAGGGTATTTTTCAAAATACTCGCTTTGTAAAATTTTATATTTTTCTCTTTCTCTCGTATATTTTAAACCAAAGATAAAATAAAAAAAAAAAAAGAAGATGAAATTTTATGAGATGAAGAGGGAAAGAAGAAAAAGACCAAGAATGAAGAAGAAGAAGATGACATACCTAACTACCTGTAGTAGCAACAAAATATTAAAGAGAAAAAAGAAAGTAAGGAAGAAGAATGAAAGAATGAGAAAGAAGAAAGAAAAGGAAAATGAAAATTTGAAATAATTTGAATGAGTATGGTTTTTGAAAATTTTAATATTACCCACAACTTTTGTTATTCTTAATTTGACCCCCGAACTCTTTTAATTACAAGTATTTTGTTAACCAAAAAATGTATGTTATATTCTTCCACGAGACTTGGGAAGACTTTTTTACCTCTTTTTTCCAAGTTGGGGGATTTAAATTATTAAGACACTTCAAAACTTATATAAATTTTTACGGCAAAAGTATTAAGAATGGGGTAGAAGGGACACTTTTGTTATTAGAGTTAATGACATAATTTTTAAAACCCCTAAAGTTTTTTTAATGTACAAAAACATCCCCTCCTACTCCACCCCGATGGATGTTTCAAACATCCCGGGATGTTTCAAACTTCACAAGAGATGTTTCATTTATCCCGATGGATATTTCAAAAATCACGAGAGATGTTTCAAAAGTCACGAGGTTGTTTCAAACATTCTGATGGAAGTTTCAAACAACCCGGGAGATATTTTAAACATCCCGATGGATGTTTCAAACAACATCCCGATGGATGTTTCAAACAACATCCCGATGGATGTTTCAAACAACATCCCGATGGATGTTTCAAACAACATCCCGATAGATGTTTCAAACAACATCGCCTCCTACTCCACTCCGATGGATGTTTCAAACATCCCGGGGGATGTTTCAAACTTCATGGGAGATGTTTCATTTATCCCAATGGATATTTCAAAAATCACGAAAGATGTTTCAAAAGTCACGGGATTGTTTCAAACATCTTGATGGATGTTTCAAACAACCCGTGAGATATTTCAAACATCCCGATGAATGTTTCAAACAACCTGAGAGATGTTTCAAACATCCCGGGATATGTTTCAATCATCACGGAGAGATGTTTCGAACATCCCGGAGATGTTTCAACAAAATACTCATTTATGGGGATGTCTCAAAATTTCTAGAGGGTATTTTTCAAAATACTCGCTTTGTAATATTTTATATTTTTCTCTTTTTCTCGTATATTTTAAACCAAAGATAAAATAAGAAAAGAAGAAGAAGATGAAATTTTATGAAATGAAGAGGGAAAGAAGAAAAAGACCAAGAATGAAGAAGAAGAAGACATACCTAACTACCTGCAGTAGCAACAAAATATTAAAGAGAAAAAAGAAAGTAAGGAAGAAGAATGAAAGAATGAGAAAGAAGAGGGAAATGAAAATTTGAAATAATTTGAATGAGTATGGTTTTTGAAAATTTTAATATTACCCACAACTTTTGTTATTCTTAATTTGACCCTCGAACTCCTTTAATTACAAGTTTTTTGTTAACCAAAAAATGTATGCTATATTCTTCCACGAGACTTGGAAGTCTTTTTTCCTCCTTTTTCCAAGTTAGTCGTTTACGGCTTTGAAACTCAGTGGATAATGAGCATATCCCTCTACCCTTCTCCCCTTAAATACAAAACTTGTTTCACAGCAAGATTCAAACTTCTGACGTACCTATACCACAAATCCCTACTAACACTAACTAGATTTTGCATATTTCGCGCTAACCACAGGATGACCTAAAACCCACTGGATTTGTCAAACTAAATGCACTTGGACTAGTTTTCTGATTTAGCATACAAATATAGACTTTTCAGTATTCAAAAATAAAATGACATGAGGCTTATCATATGTAACTAACAAACCTGAGGAAGCTGGACTGGAGAAGTTTCTAGAATGATTGAGAACGTTATGAGACTGCAAATCAGGGATGAGGTTTGCCGTAATTTGGAATCCAGGAAGTAGATTGGGCTTCTCCAATAGAGTTAGGGTGGAGTAGGAGACGGTGGCGGCGGATGACACCATTAATGTTTGGCCCAATTCAGAAGAGCGTCCTCCCGGTGCTATGAAGGATGATCTGCAACCAATTAAACGCCGTAGTATCACCGATATTCCTCTCATCTTTTCTCTCTTTCGCTCTGTGTCTGATTGTGGTGCTCGCTCGTTCAAATCTTGAGAAAGGGTTTTAGTTTTTGGTTTCTTTACTCAGGGTTTTCGAACCTTTTTTAGGACGAGTCCGGCAGAAGTGACAAGATGGGGAATGAAATGGTGAGCAATAGAAAAACATGGGGTCAATTGCGAAAACGATTTTCTTCTTTGGGCTTCTTGACTATATGGACTTCTTTGTCAATAGGGCCCGTTTTATCCGATTTTGTACAGCGTTATTGGGCTTGGAACAAATACTGGAGCTGATCCAGCGGCCTAAACTCATTTTGTAAAGAGGAATTTTCATAGTAAAAGTTGCACGGGGCACCCTATTTGGTCGCTCCCATTTAACCTATACATATTTTTTTTTAAAGTTTTAACTTGTACCGACCTTTTAAACAACTCCAGCCCCCTTTCTCCACCTCTTTCTTCTCCTTCGTTTCTTCTTCTTCTTCTTCTTCTTCTTCTGTTGCTGCTGCTGCTGCTGTTGTTGGTGCTGCTATAAAACTTCAGTTCATGGGGATGATTTTCATAAGTATATTTATCAGATTATTTAAAAATAAATTACAAATAAAACTATTAAACGAAGGAAAAATAAATAGAAATTATATATATGAAGAGGAAGTTTAGCGAAGAACAAGTTAATCTTCTTGAACAGAGCTTCGAGGACGAATACAAATCGGAGACAAAGAGGAAGGACAAGCTTGCTTCTGAGCTTGGCCTTGATCCTCACCAAGTTGTTGTTTGGTTTTAGAATAGGAGGGTACATTATAAAAATAAGAAACTGGACCAGGAATATTTTAAGTTAAAGACTGAGTATGACACTGCCATCGTTGAGAAATGTCGTCTTGAATATATAATTTGAACTTTCTCCATTAATAATATAAAACTTCAGCTAAAACATACTGAAGTTAAGCAAATAAAGAACAAAACTTCAGCTACTAGAATGCTTAAGTTCATCAATTACAAATAAAAACTCCAGCCAACACTAAGTTTATGTGAAAAACTTCAGCTAAAACATGCTGAAATTCAGCAATTACAAACAAAAACTTCAGTAAATAGAGAACAAAACTTCAGCTACTAGAATGCTTACGTTCAACAATTACAAACAAAAACTTCAGCAAATAGAGAACAAAACTTCAGATACTAGAATGCTTAAGTTCAGCAATTACAAACAAAAACTTCAGCTAACAAACAAAAACTTCAGCACACTTGGTTCAGCAATCTTTGCTACTTCAGGCCCGTCTACTAGAATGCTGAAGTTTGCGTGATTGCCTTTGCTACTTCAGCCCGTATGCTGAAGTTACGCGAAAAAGTGGGTACGGTTGTAAAAAATTTTTGCAAAGCGAGTACAAGTTAAAACATGATCCAAAAAATGGGTATAGATACAAATCCCCCATTTTCATTAGGGAAATTACTCAAACTATCACTCCACAAATATTTCAACAAAACTAGCCCAAAAATAAAATATTTACCAAAAAGGCCCAAATGCCATTTTAGTGCAAATAATTTTCATTTAATATTAGTTTTTAAAGCATACAGTGAGCTAAAGATAGTTTGAGAGAATCAAGCATCTTAATTTGATTCAGAAATCACTATTAACTTTAGTTTGTTGAATTGGATCAAAAAATTAAAATGAAAATACCACGGACAACCATTGAAGCTTGTTTAAACTTAAATTCAAAATTTTGGATTTTCGAAATTGGAATTTATCTTGAGTGGGTATTGTTGAAATAGATTTGGGTACATCTTAAAGAGTGTGAATCTCAAATTTTTTATGATTTGGTGGAGATTTTAGGTGGTTTAAATTGAAAATTGAGCAAAATTCAAAGTACACAAATGAAGATGAACGAAGATGATATGTGTATCTCCGTGTATCCTTTGTATATCAAATATGTATCTCTTGTATATCCATGTATACTTATATGTGAAATACATGTTTGATTCATATGTCGTGGAGAAACTTTTAAACCTCGATTTCAACTACAAATTTTGACTCAAAATTAGTCCAAGTCCCCTCCAATCTTTGTCAAATTTTATATATTGACTCATCTATATGTTTTCAATGAATTCCAACCATACCCATTGAAAAGGATCCCTTGTTGCTTAGGCTTTTAGAATCTTGTATATTTTTTTCCTTTTTGTTTCATCTTTGATACCTTATCCATGAAATTTCTTTTCCTTCTTTGATCTAATGTTGCTGATCATGCGTGTATCTTTAAGTTTTTTCAATCAAAACTTTGAATAGTGGTCATGTTGTGTAAACATTGATGCTATTATTTGTATGCACCATCTCCGATCCACACCTTACCGAGGCTAATCTCAGTAGTTGGAAATCTCATTTAAACTTTTGAACAAAATCATTGTTGATTATAACTCAATTAGGAAAGCACTAACTTTTACTTCCGATTGTTTTTCCCCCCAATAACTGTACGAAACAAAATAAAAAAGTTCAGAATTCGAGTGACAGCATTATAGGATAACTTTAGAAAAGTTGCACTATTTTCCCTTTCAAATGATACCAACAGAAAAGCAAACTCATGACCTCTAAAGCACTCTCTCGTTTGGAAAGAACTACACTACACTCCCTCCCTATGTTGCTAGTCATTAAAAGGATATTGAAGAAAAAACAGATTAAAGTTACGTTTTTGAAAGTACATGAAAGGGAAATGGGGAAGAAACGTTAAAAGATTTCGTAGAGCAATGAAAAACTTTAATTAATGGGGAATGAGGATGAAATACACTATAAGAAATGATGATTTGGAAGTAACTTTTGACAAATGAATTAATGTAATCAGTAAATTTGTTTCAGTGACTCTAAGTTTTCTTTTTTCACCTTCAGTGACAATACTAAACGTATTATCTATTTACCCGATTCACTTATACGAATTTCAAATTTTTAATCTTAAAATTTTTCATCGCGGATATCTTAATTTACTATCAAGATTTAGTGCCAAATATTTTTAGAAGTCTAAGACTTCAACTTCGGAGACACCATTATGACATTCACAATTAATTTGACCTCAGTGCTTTGACAATTGTTCCAGTGTATATTAGTTCGACTCAGACGAAAGATAAAGAATAATTACATGATATGATGAATTTTATAGGCTAATTTAGTTATATGTTTACATAAACTGAATATATTGTCGGTTTTTTTTCTTATTTGGGGGTGGGAGGGTGGGGGTGGGGGCACTAAATCTTTTATTTTATTTTTCCTTTCAGACTCATCAAACCATATACTCCCTCCATTTAAATTTATGTGAACTTATTTTCTATTTAGTTCGTGCCAAAAAGAATAACCTATTTTCCTATATGGAAATAATTTACTTTTATAGCCAAACAAAATATATGTGCCTCATTTTACATCACAAGTACAAAAGTCTTCATTCTTTTTTCTTAAACTTCGTATCCAGTCAAATGGGTTCACATTAATTAAAACTGAGAGAGTATATATTAACATACTTCCGTTCACAAACAATAAAGTAAAATTAGCTAGCAACCAACGTTACCTCTCCAACCTTAACAAAAGCTTCCACGATATATATAGACAATAAAGTTTTACCAATTATTGAGTGTGACTTATCACTATATACAGTGTGGCTTTGGTTTAATTCTAAACAATTCCAATGATACTATAAAGAAAACTGGTCAGCAACCCCCTTGGCCTAATTGTCTAATGGGTGAGAATGAAGTCTTTTGTTACACACATAACTAAATTAGGTTTCTGACGTTGCACCAACTATCTAAATGGTGTCTTAGGTCACCTGTGCCCATCTTTCCAACAATACTAAAGGTTGTTGATTTTGATATTTCCATATTATAATTTTCTAAATTGTAATATTGGAAAAATTGGCTTATTTCTATAACCAAAGCAATGACTAAACTAGTTTAATCTCATGTTAGATGTTTTGATCAACTAATCCTTTTCATGTTAAAAGTACTAGCTTACCCTTTGCCCAGTTTTGAAGTATATAGTACAACTTGCTATTTAGTACAAACACATTTTAGACCCCATTTGACATTTTCATCCCACCAAATATATAATTGGTAAATTACAGTTTAAACCACAAGCTAAATCGCTAGTTTTCTGGTTCCAAATAATAATTATACAGGTCATTATCTCAAGCAGTACATGCTGCTAACCTATTAATCATAAATACACATCCCCACTTTAATTTTTAGTAAAACTTCGATTTCTCATTTTAGCAAATTTTTAACAATGAGTAAATTTTTTTGTACGTAGACCAAATATGAGATACACATCAGATTGGCACTGCTTGAGATTGTCAAATGATAAATAATTACGCAATCGTGCATCCTTTAGTGGATGATGAATTGGCATATGATATATGCTTCTCTTTTATCTTTATTAAATAAATGGAAACAAAGTCATATTCCCAATTTGAAGGTGGATCAACGCCTTTCAAATAAACCAAGTGAAATGTAGACTTTATTTACTTTTTTTATATATAATTGCCGATAAGAGAAATAATATTGATTTCTTTTCCTTCGGAACACTTTTTTCTTTTTCATTTGTGGAATGAGAATTTGACAATGTTAGCTAACTTCACGAGTAAAGCTCATTTGTCCATGGTTGACGTGACGTGTCCTTTTTAAATAAACTTTTATAACTGACTTTGTTTAATAGGTTAACATAATTTGAAACAAACAGTCAGTAAGAATACGTTTTTTATTTACAATGTTCATCATAAAAAAGGAAAAAGGCGTATAATGTTATCACTATTTAATTAATTTTTATTCCTGATGGTAGGCTAGAAACCCGTGTTTTAGCCGTATTATTGCACTCTAATTACTGTATTTTACGTGTGTTTGAGCTTAAATGATAGTGAATTACACTTATTACGTATTTTATGCCTTGTAAGAAATGATTTCGAGCTATTAAGGTAATTTGGAGCTAAATCGAACAAGTTAGAGCTTTGAAGTATGAGTAGAAACTCAAGAAATTAAGTCGGAATTATATTCGGGGGTCGAGGACCAAGTCTTGATGTCAAAAAGGGAATGAAACAATTTATTTTGAGAAAAAGACATAGCCGTGTCGCATGGCGCATCGCGGCATTGTAAACTGGGTCTGACAGCTTTTACAAGCTCTCTGAATATTCCCACAAACGCACCGCATGGCACGGAGTGGGTGTATTAAATTGTCAGAGTAATTTTCTGTTTCGGCTAGGAAGGGTAGTTTTCGTCCGGACTTGTTTCTACATGGTATGAATATACCAAAAATACGATTTTTAGAGGACTTTGGACCTACGAAAGATTGGAAACCAACCAAGGCAAGAAGACTCAAGAATTCATCAAGATGTCATCCTACAATCGGTGCAATAGGGGAGTTTGTATCGAATCATTAGTATTGATGTTTTCTTTGTTTTTAAACCTTATTGAGATGACTTATTCCATTGCTATGGAGTAAATTCCATTAGGGTGTTGACAAATACGATGTTTTGATAACTTGATTAGGAATCTGATTCTTGATAATTGTTGGAATTAATTGATGGAGTTTTAATTCGTATTGTGGAATTATTTATTGTTTTACTTAATAGAAAAAGGAGTTTGATATTGAATTTCTTTATGTCTTATGCTCTAGTTTAAATTCGTGATTCAAATAGGTAATTGAAAAAGCCTCTTGAGTTGTTAATCGAACTAGAAAATAGGAAAATATTTGTGAGAAGTTACCCTTTAGATCATAACCATCGTTTTATTTGTTGCAGTTGTTTACCATTTTCAACTGAATTAATTGTTGAAATTAACATTTAATCGGAAAGGAACATTAACTTCAAGCGTAATATGATTGACGGTTGAATTCGTGTAATCAACCGTATTATAGAGTGAACTAACTTAAGAATTGGATCCCCGAGTCAGTTATCTTGCATTTGTCTAGTCAATTACCCTTATTTCTCTCAATGATATTTCTTCGTTACTCAGCCGTTGTCTTTTGTGATCAATTGCCAATTGCTTAAATTTTAGTAGTTAATCGTAGTAATAGTCATCAAATCAAATGTTAATTTTCCTGGATAGTAATCAACTGGAGTTATTCAAACATTGTTTAAAGCCAATCTCTGTGGAGACGATAATTAAACTATACTATCTTTGACTAGCGAGCAATAATTTTGTGTTGTGTTTTGCGCTCGTCAAATTTTGCGTCGTTGCCGGGGATTGACAATCAATAGTGTTTAAAATAATTTTTAGTACAAATTCAGGAATCAATTTTTACTTTAGTACATTTACGTTTTCTCACTTGTGTTCAGGATACAGGGTTGATTTCTCTAGTGTATGACTCGGTCTTCTTCAAAAAAAGTGATACCTACGAACCAGAGTTGGAGAAATACATGCGACAACTGAAAAAAGAAAGAGAATTAACAAAAAATTTCTTGGGTCATACTTCAACTCAAGATAACATGGCAAACCAAGAGATTGATGGTAGGAGAAGCATCACAACAAGAATCTGCATATATAGCAGTTGAAGCAGCCCAGAGAGTTGCTAAGGAGACTGTCGAAGATGGTAGGGGTCGAAGATTCAATCTAAACTGACCTTTGGTTGAAGACCAGTTTGAGAATGCAGCACCCAGACCAGTCTACAATCAAGGACTGTCAAGTGTGTGTGACCTCCACTCATAGCAGCAAACAACTTCGAGTTGAAAGAGGGCTTGCTTCAAACCATCCAAAACAACTGAATCTTTAACGGGAAGGTGAATGAAGATCCAAACACTCACTTGATGGACTTTGAAGAAATCATTAACATCTTCCAATACAATGGAGTATCAAAAGATGACGCATACTTGAGGTCATTCCCCTTTTCATTGAAAGATGACGCGAAACACTGACTTCGTAGCTTACCCACAAGGTCAATCAAGACATGGAAAGAGATGACCAAAAAGTTTCTTGACAAGTACTTCTCAGTTGCAAAAACAAGGAAATTCAGAAGGAAAATCCACAATTTCTACCAGAAGGAGACAGAAACGGTTTTCGAAGCTTGGGAAAGATTCAAGGAGATAGTCAGAAAGTGTCAGCAAAATGGAATTGATTTGTGGATGCAACTCCAGGATTTTTGGGATGTCTTGGTGCTTATTGAATTGTTTTGTCATAGAGTTTGGTGGGGGTGCCAATATGGACACAAATTGGAGGGTGTTTTGTGAAAAATTGGAGCACTTTGTCCTATTGTTACATTGTGGTGGTGTTGTGGTTGTTGTTGGAAGGTTGATTGGTGTCATTGTGTAGTGGTCCTAGGCCAATTAAAGTTGAAATTATGAGTTGAACTTGATGAATACAATATGTTTGATAAAATGCCCTAATGACACAGAAGGTGAAGTTGTACTTAATTAGAGAAAATTTGTTATGAGATAATGTGATGCTTGATGATAAGTGTGGGGTGGGAGGTCATGTTCTTATGTTGTAAAACTTTAATGTGTTAATCCCGAGTGCTAATTGATTGCCCATCCCATGCTAATGTGTTGTTAGGTTCTAATTAGAGTGTCCGATTCATGCTAAGTACTTGTGTAGTGTTGTATTGTAACTTCTTTATTTTGTTAGTGATAAATTAGACTAACTTCTAATTCTTCTTTTCTTAGTTACTAGTTTAGTTTTTTAATTTTGTATTTTACACTAGTGTAGTCCGTGTTTATGTTGCTGTAATATTATGTTGGTGGTTGGATGTGTTGCTAATTACTAGTGGCGTGCTTTCAATGAGGTAGTTTGAGTCCCCAATATACATTGTACTTGTGAACAAGTCAATAACATAAGTGTGAGGTGGTTACTCTGTTTGGTCTTGTTTTTGTTTTAAGTGTTGTGACTAATGTTGTTCGTCTTGTGAAGGTACAATATCTCGCCATCCAAGCAAATGTTCTAACACAGGTTCCTCCGAGGTTGCCTCTAGTATCCATCGAGGAGGTAGGCGGGAACCTCCCCCTGCCCTAGTGGAGGAGGAAGATGAGCGCATTGATCCAAATACGGATATAATACCGAGCTATAAGTATGACATTTAGGTTGTGCCAACTTATGCTAGGATGTGGTACCAGACCTTTGTTTCGATAGTGAGTCCCAACATGAAAGTTGGTATTGATGATGGTAAGATAGCTAGGAAGTACTCGGGGATTTACAACAATATCAGATACCTGAGTTTTGAAAGCTTATTCCGTCATGGTGAGTCAGTAAACATGAACATGGTCAAGGAGTTCTATGCTAACTGGCAACCTCAGACTAGTTTAGATGCGGTGTATGAAGTAGAGGTGAGACGAAAGATGATTCTTTTTTCCTTACGAGTAATAAATCAAACATGGGGTTCACGGAGCACTCACATAAGTTGTTCCTGAGGTTGTTGTGTCGGGCCCTCTATTCTGATATTAGACGCCAACTGTATGGCATGGGTTCTCTTGCCACATGGACATGAGATACTAATGAGTTCCACAAAGACATGAAGAAGTGCAATTTCTAGCATTTTTCCAGAGTCGTTCTCCGGTTGATCAATGCAAAGATCATGCCTACCCAGAACGACAGTGACGTCTCCATGTTGAAAATGTGTCTCATTTATGCTATCTTGACTCGGATGAAGTTCGATCTTAGTAATATTATGCTTGAGCACATGGCTCAAGTATGAGCACTTAGGGCCTGCCGCCTGTACTTCCCGAGCATGATCACGCAACTTCTGCGGATGCACCATGTGGAGGAGGAGTACCATTATGATCGGACGATGCCGGTTCTGCGACCTCTTAAGCCCTCTGATGTCAAAGTTGTGACAGAAACCCCCGCTACTATTGTTCCTATAAATCAGAGATTTATTCGTGTTGAGGAGACACTACATCTGATATTTCCTGATATGTGCCTTCCCGATGGTCGGGGGAGACTGACTTGTGTTGAGATCAACAATGATTGTGTTAGTTAAGCTTCATTAGTTAGTTAGATTAGTTGTAACTAACTTACCTTAGAATAGAGTTAGGATAACTCTAGTTAGCTTTAGATACTGAAACACTTGAATCAATACAACTCCTTCTTCCTCTTTCTCTGAAATATTGAATCGCATTTCTTCTCTCTAACCTAGATCTACAGCTTCTCATCCATGGCAGATCTCCATGGTTAGCTGATTTTTTTATGGTATCAGAGCCACACGACCATTAGTGTGGTCTTAGTTTCATCCTCAATTCAGATTTCACGAAGTTCATTTGAAGGATCTACAATGGCAAATATCGATAATACTGAACCAGAGAAGTTAGGTCATAATCATCCACTCTTCCCGAATTCAAATGATAATTCAGGAGCTGTTTTGATTTCATTACAACTGAGAGGACCAGAAAACTACTCTGTGTGGAGTCAGGCGATGCAAATTGCAATTCTAGGTCGAAACAAGCTGGGTTTCATCGACGGGACATGCAAAAAGGAGAATTACGGTACGAATCTCACTGATTTTTGGGAACAATGTAATATGATTGTTTTATCCTGGTTGATGAACTGTGTTTCACCGGAATTGTTGAGTGGATTGGTGTATTCATCGAATGCTAGTGAAGTTTGGGATGATTTGAAGGAGCGTTTTGACAAAGTTGATTGTTCTAGGATATTTCAGATCCATAGAGAAATTGCTATAGCTAGGCAAGGCAGTAGCTCAATTTCCACTTACTTCTCAAAATTAAGAGTACTATAGGCAGAGTTTGATAGTTTGGCACCAATTCCTGGTCGTGATGCTGCAAATTCTCGAGACTTTGTTCAGTTTATGGAGCGTCAAAAGCTTCTGCAATTCCTGATGAGACTTAATGAGTCTTATGAACAAGCTCGCAGTCAACTCTTGATGATGGTGCCAGTGCCATCAGTGAACAAGGCATACTCTATGCTAATGGAACGTGAAAGCCAAATGACTATGGAAAGTGTTTCCGCTAACATAAATAATATTGAAATGACAACATTGATGGCCAATAGGGCTGGAAATCAGCAGAAAATGAGGAAGAATTACAACCTCTTCTATGATTTTTGCAAGATGAAGGGCTATACTAAGGAAGTTTCTTACAAGATAGTGGGATATCCAAATGATAACAAGTTTAGGAAGAAGTACAACACACAAGCAGCAGCTAACATAGCAGTTGAACAGACTGTACAGACTGCACATGCAGGATGCATTCCAACTCATACTGCACAAACTTTCACCCCAGAGCAGTACCAGTAGATTTGGCAACTTCTAAATAGCAAGCCTACAGAGGTCACATCTAATGCAGCAGATCTTGAGTCAGGTAATATCACATGTCTAATGACTCTTTTGAACTCGGGAGACTGGATTGTAGACAGTGGAGCCTCCAATAACATGACTTCAAAGATTGACTTATTGAATAATATAGTTCCATTAGACAATAGTAGCTTAGTTCATGATAATAGGCTTGATTAATGTAATTTGACGACTGTTTATGCCCTAGCTTGACTATATTTCACCGTTATAGGATAATTAAATGATGAAAAATTGGCTCTAATTGTGAATTTCATGTTTTACAGGAGCGAGTTGCGCGTACGAGGACTTAGGACTGTATTTGGAGCTAAATTGAAGCAAGGGAAGCCCTCGGAGTTGAGTAGGTAGAAAGAAGAGAGAAAAGAAGAGTTGAGATGATGATCCACTAGCGCGACCGCACTATCCCAGGAGTTCGAGGCAGAATACTAGGCCATATGCGCGGTCATTAGCGCGACCACTAGCGCGACCGCGCTAGTCCAGTTCGGAAAATATAATTCAGGGGTAAACTTGGAAGTTCGGGGGTAATTCCACTTAACCTATAAGAGGTCCAGATCGCCCAAAGGGACATTATCAAGGTTTTTAGACTGAATTGGAGGCAAGAACAAGTGTGAGAAGAGCAATCAACCATTAGAGTTTTTCAATCTTCTCTTTGTTATCTTTATTTGCACATTATGAATACTTTTGCTATTTTATCTTGCTTTGCTATGAGTAGCTAAATATTTAGTCCAGGGTTTTGATGGAACCTATTGAAGGATGAACTTCATGTTATGTTAATATAGTTTGCCCAGTTTAATCTCTATTTGTTCAACTACGTTCTTGTTGTAGTTAATTGATAGGATCCTCAATTAGCTGTGCCTGTTTAGTATGTATTACTCGGGAGAGAGTGTATATTTAGGTAATTGTTGAACAACACCACTCCCAAAGTATATGAGGGATCAATAACCGAGGGTTTAAGGCGGGATTAGGGATAACGAAGCCTTGGGTGCGATCTAAAGTGAGATGTAATAAAAGCTAGTTAGCGTAACTCAGGAGAGTGCGCCTAGTAAAGTGTCATGATTACTTCTGACAACCCAAAGGGTCATCACTTGCTTTTAGTTGATTTATGTGTCTCTGAGGCCTTGAAAACCTCATTAGAGTCTCCTCGATTTGCATGCGCAGTCCAGGCGCATAGCCGGAAAACTTAAATATGAAACTCTGTGAAAAATGCTAAGTTTTGATGTTAAAATGAATTTTTTAAGTGAAATTGTTTTTTTGAAACTGTTTAAGGAAATTTGAAATGAAAATTGATTAAAAAGAAATGGTATCGGGCCCGTATTTTGGTTCTGGCGCCTGGTACAGGTCTTATATATGACTTGAGTCATTCCTGTGAAATTTGGTTGAAAATGGACGTCGTTTGACGCAATCCGGGCCTTAATTGAGAAATTTGATGTTTAAAAGAGTTTTGAGAAATTGATCTCGAGGTTTAATTCGAAGCTCGCGATGTTATTTTGGCAATTTGATTACATGAATATGTCCGTAGGATGTTTTTGAGGCTGTGTGTATACTTGTTTTGGAGTTTCGAGGGATCGGGTGAGTTTCGAGTAGGTTCCGGGATGCCTTAGGCTTAGAAAGTCAGGTATTGCAGTTCAGGAAGCTACAATCTCTGAACCCTCTAGTGCGGTCTGCGAGAAATCGCGTGCGACCGTGGAGGGGCCAGCGCGGCTGCGGTCGCCTTTGTGCGGTCCGCGATGGAGGCTGTGTGGCCGCAGTCGGCCTTGTGCGGTCCGCACAGGGTGTTGAACTGCAGGTCTTCAGGTACGGTAGTGCGGCCGCGGTCCATTTGATGCGGTCCGCACTGGGGGTCTGAGAGGGGTATAAATAAACGGGAATTTCAGTTATTTTTCACTTTTCAAAACCCCAAAAACATAAGAGGCGATTTTTCAAACAACCTTTCTTCTCCAAAACGTTGGTAAGTGATTTCTGACTCATTTTCTTCACTCCTTAACATCTTTTAACATGATTTTAACTTCAAATCAAAGATTTTCATGGAGGAAATTGGGTGTTTTGGGTAGAACCTAGGTTTTTCTAAAATTGGGGATTTGGAACTCAATTTGAGGCCTGATTCCAAAACAAATAATATATTTTGCTTCGTGGGGAAATGGGTAACCAGGTTTTGGTCCGAACCTCGGATTTCGACCACGTAGGCCTGGAGGTGATTTTGACCTTTTGGGTAAAACCTTGGGGAAAACTCATTTTTATGCATTGGGGTTGATTCATTTAGCACTTATTGATGTAATTAAGTAACTTGTGACTAGATTCGAGCGGATTGGTGGTGGAATCAAGGGGTAAAGCTATAGTTGAGACTTGAGTGGTGATCAAGACATCAAGGTAAGTGTTTGGTCTAACCCAAGCTTGAGGGATTAGGAGTTGAGTCAAATTTGCTACTTGCTTCTTGTTGAGTACATAGTATAGGCATGATGACGAGTATCTATACGTTGGTGTCAAGCATGACCGTGAGTCTTAAATTGAAAGTTGTTGTGTTCTTAAATGACACTTGGATGCTTTAATTAATGATATTCTATGATCGAGCATTTCCATTAATTGAACTGAGTACCAGCTAAGTGAGATTGGTTATAGTTGATTCTCCCTTGCCGGGAAGTTATTATATTACTTATGTTCCCTTACCGGGATTTCTTGTGATTTTGTGATGAACTATGAAATGGGAGCGAGTGGTACGCCTACCACAAGATATTATGAAATGAGAGCGGGTGGTACGCCTACCCCAAGATATTATGAAATGGGAACGAGTGGTACGCTTACCCCAAGATATTATGAAATGGGAGCGGGTGGTACGCCTACCACAAGATATTATGAAATGGGAGCGGGTGGTACGCCTACCACAAGATAATGAAATGGGAGCGGGTGGTACGCCTACCACAAGATATTATGAAATGGGAGCGGGTGGTACACCTACCACAATATATGATGAAATGGGAGCGGGTGGTACGCCTACCACAAGATATGGGAAATAGGATCGGGTTGCACGCCTGCAACAAGATGGAAACTGAAAGTGAAAGTTGTCTTTACTTTTCTTTATCCGTGTTAGAAGTTATATTGTTAGCTTCCTTGTTATTTCTTGTTATTTTGTTTTGTCAGCTACCCCCGAAGTATGTTCCCCTTCCCATGCTTTAATTGCTTATTACTTGTTATTTTTCCGCCATATGTTATATAACTGCACAAGTTTATCTAGATTCTGGTCCTAGCCTTGTCACTACTTCGCCGGGGTTTGGCCAGGCACTTACCAACACATGGGGTCAGTTGTGCTGATACTACACTCTGCACTGTGTGCAGATTCCGGAGCAGTTTTCGGACAGTAGTTGGAGGGCTTCCTTCAGTCCACCCGTAGACCCAAGGTAGACCTGCATGCGTCTGTAGGCCCTGGCGTCTCCCTCTATCTCTATTTCCTGTTTCATTTTTCATATTTCAGAAATGGTGTGCTGTTATTTCTTCAGACCTTGTATGTAGTAACTCTTAGACAGTCTGTGATACTGTGACACCAGATTTTGGGGTAATTAAACTTTAAAAGTTGTAATAGACGTAGTTTTAAGTTTTATAACTGTTGACTTCCGCTTATTTACTTAAAATTCTGTTGTTATCATGTTATCGCCTCGTGTTTGTTAAAATAAAGCAATATGAAAGTGTAGTAGGTAGTTAAGGTTTAGCTTACCTAGCTCCCATTAGTAGGCGCCATCACGACTCCCGAGGATGAAAAATCCGAGTCGTGACAATTTGGTATCAGAGCTTTAGGTTACATGGGTCTCACACTTCACAGACAAACTTAGTAGAGTCTGAGAGATCGGTATGGAGATGTCTGTATTTATCCCTCAGAGGCTACAAAGTTAGAAAAACTTCACAGTTGTTCTTTCTTGTCTTGCGGTTCTGTTTCCCCAATACTGATTGAATTTCTACTCCGTTCTTTCGCAGTTGGCGAGAACACATACTTCCTCATCTACCGCTCAGCAGCCCGAGCCCCCAGCAGCAGCTTCAACTAGGGCAAGAGGCCGAGGCCGAGGTAGGGGCAGAGTTCAGCCCCGAGCAGTAGCACCATTGGCGGAGCCTCAAGTTGATTTTGAGGAGGAGGTTCCGGCCCCAGCAGTCCCGATTAGCCCAGCTCAGGTCCCAGAGGGGTTTATTGCTACCCCAGTTCTTCAGGACGCTCTGGTCCGATTGGTGGGCCTCATGGTGAGTGTCACCCGAGCAAGTTTTCTTCCTGTAGAACCAACCACTTCTCAGGTTGGAGGAGGGGCTCAGACTTCTACTACACGCACTCCAGAGTAGGTAGCTCCCCAGATTCAAACTCCAGCTGTTTAGCCAGTTGGAGCAGTTCAGCCGGGTGCCATAGCTTAGACCGACGATGGAGCGGCTATGTCCGCCGATGCTTTATGGAGGCCGGATAGGTTCACCAAGCTCTTCACTACTACTTTCAGCGGTGCATCTACTGAGGATCCTCAGGATTATCTAGACAGCTGCCACGAGGTTCTCAGGAACAGAGGCATTGTTGAGACCAATAGGGTCGATTTTGCTACATTCTGCTTGTTTGGATCCGCCAAGACTTGGTAGAGATATTATTGCTTAGCTAGACCAGCCGGGTCGTCATCTTTGACTTGGGAGCAGTTTGCAATATTATTTCTGGAGATGTTTCTCCCCGTTACTCAGAGAGAGGCCTATCGGAGGCAGTTTGAGCGCCTCCAGCAGGGTTCCATGACTGTCACCCAATATGAGACTAGGTTCATCGACTTAGCTCGCCATGCTCTTGTCATACTTCCTACTGAGAGAGAGAGGGTGAGGAGGTTTATCGACGGTCTTATTTAACCGATTCATCTTCAGATGGCCAATGAGGCCGGGAGTGAGATCACTTTTCAGGAGGCGGCCAATGTGGACCGCAGAGTTGAGATGGTTTTGTCACATGGAGGTGGTCATGGGTCGGATAATAGGCCCCGTCATTCAGGTAGATTCAGTGGTACCTCGTTTGGAGGTAGAGATTCATATGGTAGAGGCCATCCTCCTAGGCCCTTTCAGTCAGCTCTTCAGGTTTCTCACGGTGCTTTAGGTGGTCGTGGTCCTCCGATGCAGTATTCTGATCAGCAGTCCTTCAGTGCACCACCGCTTCAGAGTTTTCAAGGTCGTCAGCCCCAATAGTCAAGGGCTTGTTTTACTTGTGGCGATCCGAGGCACATTGCTAGGTATTGCCTCGAGCTTCGAGCAGTTCTCCACATCAGGGTTCTCGTGCTACGGTTCAGGCACCTGATGTTCCACAGACCGCCCATCCAGCTAGAGATGGGGGTAGAGGTGCTAGAGGTGGAGGTAGAGGTCCTATAGGTGGAGCTCAGGCCGCCAGAGGTGGAGGCCAGCCAGGTGCAGGCCATCCCAGAGAGGTAGTTCAGGGTGGTGGGGCCAAGCCCCGATGTTATGCCCTTCCATCCAGGTCTGAGGCTGAGTCTTTAGATGTAGTGATCACAGGTATGGTTCTGGTTTGTGATAGAGATGCTTCAGTGTTATTTGATCCAGGATCTACATACTCGTATGTGTCATCTTATTTTGTACCGTATCTGGTCATGCCTAGTAATTTGTTGAGTATTCCTATTTATGTGTCTACACCGGTGGGTGATTCTATTGTGGTAGATCGAGTCCATCACACTTGTGTAGTTGTGATTGGGGGTCTTGAGACTCGTGTGGATTTGTTGCTTCTAGACATGGTCAACTTCGATATTATATTGGGGATGGACCGGTTATTACCGTACCATGCTATCTTGGACTGTCATGCCAAGACTGTGACCTTAGCTTTGCCGGCTATGCCTCGTTTAGAGTGGAAAGGAACTCCTGGTCATTCTACCCGTAGTGTTATCTCTTCTGTGAAGGCTCGGCATATGGTCGAGAAGGGGTGCTTGGCCTATTTAGCTTATGTTCGTGATTCTAGTGCGGAGGTTCCTCTATTGACTCTGTGCCTGTTGTTCGTGAGTTTCCTGAGTTTTCCCTTCAGACCTGCTAGGGATGCCACCCGACATGGATATTGACTTCTGCATTGATTTGGCTCTGGGCACTCAGCCCATATTTATCCCGCTGTATCGCATGGCCCCGCCAGAGTTGAAAGAGTTGAAGGAGCAGTTGCAAGACTTGCTTGAGAAGGGTTTCATTAGACAAAATACTTCGCCTTGCGTTGCGCCAGTGTTGTTTGTTAAGAAAAATGATGGTTCGATGAGGATGTGCATTGATTACCGGTAGTTGAACAAGGTCACAATCAAAAATAAGTATCCACTGCCAAGGATTGATGATTTGTTCGATTAGCTTCATGGTGCCAAGGTATTTTCAAAGATCGACTTGATATCTGGCTACCATCAGTTAAGGATTAAGGCATCCGATGTCCTTAAGACAGTTTTCCGCACTCGGTACGGGCATTATGAGTTCTTGGTCATGTCACTTGGGTTGACAAATGCCCCAACAGCTTTTATGGATTTTATGAACCGAGTATTCAGGCCTTATTTGGACTCGTTCGTGATAGTCTTCATTGATGATATTTTGATATATTCCCATAGCCAGGAGGAGCACGAGCAACATCTTAGAGTGGTTCTTCAGACTCTGAAGGAGAGTTAGTTATATGCTAAGTTCTTGAAGTGTGAGTTCTGGTTGAATTCAGTTGCATTTCTGGGTCATGTTGTATCAGTAGAGGGTATTCAGGTTGATCCGAAGAAGATTGAGGCAGTCAAGAACTAGCCTAGACCAGTATCAGCTTCAGAGATTCAGAGTTTCTTGGGATTGGCAGGCTACTACCATCGGTTCATAGAGGGATTCTCATCTATCGCAGCCCCGATGACCAGATTGACCCAGAATGGTGCCCAATTCAGATGGCCGAACGTGTGTGAGGCGATCTTTCAAAAGCTCAAGACAACTCTGACTACCGCACCGGTGTTGGTTTTGCCCACAGGTTCAGGGCCTTATACCGTCTATTGTGATGCATCTCGTATTGGGCTTGGTGTAGTGTTGATGTAGGATGGCAAGGTCATTGCCTATGCTTCGAGGCAGTTGAAGATTCATGAGAAGAACTATTCGGTCCATGATTTAGAGTTTTCAGCCATTGTTCACACATTAAAGATTTGTAGGCATTATCTGTATGGCGTGGCATGTGAGGTGTTCACTGATCACAAGAGTCTTCAGTATTTGTTCAAGCAAAAGGAGTTGAATTTAAGGCAGATGAGATGGTTGGAGTTGTTGAAGGTTATGATATCACTATCTTATATCACCCAGGAAAGGCCAATGTGGTGGCCGATGCTCTGAGTAGAAAGTTAGCCAACATGGGCTGTCTTGCTTATATTCCGGTCAGTGAGAGGCCGCTTGCATTGGATGTTCAGGCTTTGGCCAATTGATTTGTGAGATTGGATGTCTCTGAGCCTAGCCGAGTATTAGCTTGCACGGTTGCTCGATCTTCATTATTGGAGTGTATCCGTGGTCGACAGTTTGATGATCCCCGTTTGTGTGTCCTTAGAAACACGGTGCAACATGGAGGTGCCAAGTAGGTTACCTTAGGTGATAATGGAGTTTTGAGATTGCAGGGGCGAGTTTGTATGCCTAATGTGGATGGGCTTTGAGAGTTGATTTTTGAGAAGGCCCATAGCTCCCGGTACTCTATTCATCCGGGCGCCACGAAGATGTATCAGGATTTGCGGTAGCATTATTGGTGGCGTAGAATGAAGAAGGATATCATTGTATATGTGGCTCGATGTTTAAATTGTCAACATGTTAAGTATGAGTATCAGAGGCCTGGTGGATTGTTTCAGAGGATTGAGCTTCCCGAGTGGAAGTGGGATCAAATTACTATGGACTTTGTTATTGGACTTCCGCTGACTCGGAAGAAGTTCGACGCAGTTTGGGTCATTGTTGATAGGCAGACCAAGTCAGCACATTTCATTCCTATGACAGTCTCCTATTCATCCGAGAGGTTAGCTGAGATTTATATCCGGGAGATTGTTCGTCTTCATGGTGTGCCGGTATCTATCATTTCGGACTGAGGTACGCAGTTTACCTCGCATTTCTGGAGAGCAGTTAAGTGAGAGTTGGGCACTCAGATTGAGTTGAGTACAACATTTCATCCTCAGACGGACGGGCAGTCCGAGCGGACTATTCAGATTTTGGAAGATATGCTTCGAGCCTGTGTCATTGACTTTGGAGGCTCGTGGGATCAACTTTTGCCTTTAGCAGAGTTTTCCTACAATAACAGCTACCAGTCGAGTATCTAGATGGCTACTTATGAGGCTTTGTATGGTAGGTGATGTCGATCTCCGATTGGATGGTTTGAGCCGGGAGAGGCTCGGTTGTTGGGTACGGATCTGGTTTAGGAGGCCTTGGACAAGGTCAGGATCATTCAGGAGAGGCTTCGTACGGCTCAGTCCAGGCAAAAGAGTTATACAGACCGCAAAGTTCGAGATGTGGCTTTTATGGTTGGTGAGCGGGTATTGCTCCGAGTGTCGCCTATGAAGGGCGTGATGAGATTCGGGAAGAAGGGAAAGCTTAGCCCTAGGTTCTTTGGTCCATTTGAGATTCTTGATCGAGTGGGAGAGGTGGCTTATAGACTTGAATTGCCACCTAGCTTATCAGCCGTGCATCCAGTATTTCATGTGTCTATGCTTTGGAAGTATCATGGCGATCCATCCCACGTGTTAGATTTCAGCACTGTCCAGTTGGACAAGGACTTGTCTTATGAGGAGGAGCCGATGGCTATTCTAGACCGGCAGGTTCGATAGTTGAGGTCGAAGAGTTTTCCTTCGGTTCATATGAAGTGGAGAGGTCAGCCTCTGGAGGCATCGACCTGGGAGTCCGAGTCCGATATGCGTAGCCGTTATCCTCATCTTTTCCCCGACTCAGGTACTTCCTTCTTCTGTCCGTTCGAGGACAAACAGTGAGGGGGAGAATGTGACGACCCAAAGGGTCATCACTTGCTTTCAGTTGATTTCTGTGTCTCCGAGGCCTTGAAAACCTCATTAGAGTTGCCTCGATTTGCGTGTGCAGTCCAGGCGCGTAGCCGGAAAGTGAAATATGAAACTCTATGAAAAATGCTAAGTTTTGATATTAAAATGAATTTTTTAAGTGAAATTGTTTTTTTTTTGAAATGAAAACTGATTAGAAAGCAATGGTATCGGGCCCGTATTTTGGTTCCGGCGCCCGGTACAGGTCTTATATATGACTTGAGTCATTCCTGTGAAATTTGGTTGAAAACGGACGTCGTTTGACGTGATCCGGACCTTAATTGAGAAATTTGATGTTTAAAAGAGTTTTGAGAAATATCATTGATCTTGAGGTTTAATTCGAAGCTCGCAATGTTATTTTGGTAATTTGATTACACGACTATGTCTGTAGGATGTTTTTGAGGCTGTGTGTATACTTGTGTTGGAGCTTCGAGGGCTCGGGTGAGTTTCGAGTAGGTTCCGGGATGCCTTAGGCTTAGAAAGTCAGGTGTTGCAGGTTCAGGAAGCTGCAGTCTCTGAACCCTCTAGTGCGGTCCACGAGAAATTACGTGCGACCACGGAGGGGCCAGCGCGGCCGCGACCGCCTTTGTGCGGTCCATGGTGGAGGTTGTGTGACCGCAGTCGGCCTTGTGCGGTCCGCATAGGGTGCTAAACTGCAGGTCTTCAGGTACGCTAGTGCGGACAGGGTCCATTTGATGCGATCCACACTGGGGGTCTGAGAGGGGTATAAATAAACGGGAATTTCAGTTATTTTTCACTTTTCAAAACCCCAAAAACATAAGAGGCAATTTTTCAAACAACCTTTCTTCTGCAAAACGTTGGTAAGTGATTTCTAACTCATTTTCTTCACTCCTTAACATCTTTTTACATGATTTCAACTTCAAATCAAAGATTTTCATGGGGGAAATTGGGTGTTTTGGGTAGAACCTAGGTTTTTCTAAAATTGGGGATTTGGACCTCAATTTGAGGTCTGATTCCAAAACAAATAATATATTTGGCTTCGTGGGGGAATGAGTAACCAGGTTTTGGTCCGAACCTCGGGTTTCGACCATGTGGGCCCGGGGTGATTTTGACGTTTTGGGTAAAACCTTGGGGAAAACTCATTTTCATGTAGTGGGGATGATTCATTTAGCACTTATTGATGTAATTAAGTAACTTGTGACTAGATTTGAGCAGATTGATGGTGGAATCAAGGGGTAAAGCTATAGTTGAGACTTGAGTGGTGATCAAGACATCAAGGTAAGTGTTTGGTCTAACCTTAGCTTGAGGGATTAGGAGTTGAGTCATATTTGTTACTTGCTTCTTGTTGAGTACGACATATAGACATGGTGACGAGTATCTATACGTTGGTGTCAAGCATGGCCGTGAGTCTTAAATTGAAAGTTGTTGTGCTCTTAAATGACACTTGGGTGCTTTAATTAATGATCTTCTATGATCGAGCATTTCCATTAATTGAACTGAGTACCAGCTAAGTGAGATTGGTTATAGCTGATTCTCCCTTGCCGGGAAGTTATTATATTACTTATGTTCCCTTGCCGGGATTTCTTGTGATTTTGTGATGAACTATAAAATGGGAGCGGGTGGTACGCCTACCACAAGATATTATGAAATGGGAGCGGGTGGTACGCCTACCCCAAGATATTATGAAAAGGGAGCGGGTGGTACGCCTACCACAAGATATTATGAAATGGGAGCGGGTGGTACGCCTACCACAAGATAATGAAATGAGAGCGGGTGGTACGCCTACCACAAGATATTATGAAATGGGAGCGGGTGGTACGCCTACCACAAGATATGATGAAATGGGAGCGGGTGGTACGCCTACCACAAGATATGGGAAATGGGATCGGGTTGCTCGCCTGTAACAAGATGGAAACTAAAAGTGAAAGTTGTCTTTACTTTTCTTTATCTGTGTTAGAAGTTATATTGTTAGCTTCCTTGTTATTTCTTGTTATTTTGTTTTGTCAGCTACCCCCGAAGCATGTTCCCTTTCCCCACCTTTAATGTCTTATTACTTGTTACTTTTCCGCCATATGTTATATAACTGCACAGGTTTATCTGGAGTCTGGTAGTAGCCTCGTCACTACTTTGTCGGGGTTAGGCCAGGCACTTACCAGCACATGGGGTCAGTTGTGCTGATACTACACTCTGCACTGTGTGCAGATCCTGGAGCAGTTTTTGGATAGTAGTTGAAGGGCTTCCTTCAGTCCACTCGGAGACCCAAGGTAGACCTGCATACGTCCGTAGACCCTGTCGTCTCCCTCTACCTCTATTTCCTATTTCATTTTTCATAATTCCGAAATGGTGTGCTATTATTTCTTCAGACCTTGTATGTAGTAACTCTTAGACAGTCTGTGATACTGTGACACCAGATTTTGGGGTAATTAAAGTTTAAAAGTTGTAATAGACGTAGTTTTAAGTTTTATAAATGTTGACTTCCGCTTATTTACTTAAAATTTCGTTGTTATCATGTTATCGCCTCGTGTTTGTTAAAATTAAGCAATATGAAAGTGTAGTAGGTAGTTAGGATTTGGCTTGCCTAGCTCCCATTATTATGCGCCATCACAACTTCCGAGGGTAGAAAATTCGGGTTGTGACATTACTCGGGAGAGATTTACGGTAATAAGAGTGCTCATGATTGATAGAGATGATTAGGCAAATCTATGCGAAACATAATAGGAAGGGATTCCATCAATAGGGGAAATCATAACCTTAGATCTTTCTCTTATTTGTTTACAACTCAGTCATAGTTAGCTGTTAGTTTACTTCCTTTTATTCAGTTATAGCTAGTTAAACCATTACCAATTGTTATTTAAATATCTGGGAAGTTGATTACAAAGAATTTAGTGAGTCTAACAAAAGTAATTGATAGGTTAATTCTCTGAGGATTCGACTCTGGGCTAAATACTCGGATTATATTTGCAGTGACCGCTTAGTCCTTTTATAAGACATAGTTGGGCATGATAAAATTTTGGCGTCGTTGCAGGGGAATTAACGATGTTATCAATTACAGTTGAAAGAAATAAAAAATTCTTAGTGTAGTCAGTTTTCTTTATTTTCAATCTATACATTGAAATTTTAACGTTTGTTGACTTGGTTGCACAGGTGCATGACTAGAAACTCATTGAGAACTAGTGAAGTATTTGAAGCATTATCAGATCCTGAGAAAGTTTTCAAGGCCTTGAATCATGCCAACCGGAAAAACAAACAACAACAATCAACTGAACAACTCAAACCAGACATGTGGGATAATTTGTTAGACCCAGCTGTGCCATTGGCGCCTCTTGTGCCAGAGGCTGCTCTATATGACTGGGCACAACCCACAACAGAGAACCTGGCCATAACAATTTTAGTCCCGCAGATACAGGTCGAGTCGTTTCAAATCACGAACAACATGCTGCACTTGTTGCAAAACAAGGGACTATTTTCGGGATCATACATTGAGGATCCGCAACAGCACTTGAAGAATTTCCTGTCCATATGCAAAACTCAAAGGCAGCCCAACTTAACTCAGGAAGCAATAAAGTATTTATTGTTTCCATTCTCAGTGACAGGAGCTGCCCAAACTTGGCTAAACTCACTCCCCATTAATTCCATAACAACTTGGGAGGAGTTAGTCAACCAATTTGTGAATGAGTTTCATCCACCCAACAAGATTGCTCAGCAAATTGATGAAATTTTGAGCTTTAAATAGAAATCAATGTAGACACTGCAAGAAACGTAGGAATTATTCAAAGGGATGTTGGTTATATGTCCGCACCATGGTATTCCAGATCAGATGTTGGGGCAACAGTTTTACATGGGTTTGACAGATAGCGTGAAGGTTTATGTTAATGCTTCAGCTGACAGAGCATTCTTGAGCAAAACATGGAGAGAAATACAGAGCCTGCTTGATAAGATGGCACAAAATTCGGGGGGGTCAGGATGGACAACCAAGAATGCACCTATCACTCCAGTAGTTCACTCAGTGCCCTTAGATCCATCCAACACTCTTGCTGAAAATATGGCCACATTAATGTCATATATGAGTATACTCACCAAAAAGGTGGAAGAGTTCGGGCAGAAGCAGCAGATACACATTGTTGATACTACCAATGGGGGGTTATGCACATCTTGCATTAGTCAGCCAATTGGTAACCAGTGGAATGTAGAAAGTGAGCATCATCATTACCCTGAGGACATGAATTATGTGTCTAATTATGGAGGCCAGAGACAGGGTGGTCAGAATTGGGGCCAACAAAATCAGCCATATAGTCCAGTCCAGCCACAACTCAACAATGGAAATATGGGAGGTATGCGACCTCACAATAATATGGTGACTTACCAAAGGCCACAGGGATCTAATAATCAAAATCAGCAGCAGGGTAATCATCCTCCTCAACAACAGCATGGTGGAAGACAAGAAGATGGGTTTGCCAGACTCGAGGCAATGATGTAGCAGGTTATTGGATCAAATGCAAAAATGAGAGTAAGGGTATCTGCACATGAGTCTGCTATAAAGAATATTGAAGTGCAGATGAGCCAGATTTCGATGTCCTTGAATAATCGTCCTCATGGGACATTGCCTGCAGATACTTAAATAAATCCAAAAGATCAAGGCCTGAAGCAGCTGATGGTAGTGAGTCTATGTGATGGCAGAGACTTAGACTTGGAGCAAGACAAAGCTCGATAAAGCAGACAAGCTGACACACTTGTACCAGTGCCCATTGAGCTAGATGATGCAACGAAACTGACAAAGGTGACAATACATCCTGCCCAAGAAGAAACCAACACACAGATTGAGACTGAAAAAGTAGTTGAGACATCCTAGGAACTGGTAGTTGAGGTAGTGTCTAACAAAGAAAATACCCAAATCATTGGGAAGAAGAGACCTTCAGCACCATCCCTACCGAGGTT
This sequence comes from Nicotiana sylvestris, assembly GCF_000393655.2. Taxonomy (NCBI): domain Eukaryota; kingdom Viridiplantae; phylum Streptophyta; class Magnoliopsida; order Solanales; family Solanaceae; genus Nicotiana; species Nicotiana sylvestris. The sequence continues at coordinate 66,059,467 of NC_091058.1, forward strand.
GGCCAAGTACCAGAAAGAGGAACAATACAAGAAATTCTTGGAAATGCTGAAACAAATCCAGGTAAATATCCTATTGATCGATGCGTTGAAGGAGATGCTTGGTTATGCAAAAATGATGAAGGACTTGATGTCCCGAAAATTCGATTTGCAAGACTTGACCATAGTGACTCTTACTCAGACATGCAGTGCTGTGGTGACTAGACCAGTTGCTGAGAAGCTGTTGGACCTAGGGAGTTTCACAATTCCCCGCACCATTGGTAACTTTGCTTTTGCTAAAGCACTTTGTTATTTGGGGGCTAGCATAAATCTTATGCCACTGGCGATCTATAAGAGGTTGGGGATTGGAAGAGCTAGACCCACTTCTATGTTATTGCAGCTGGCTAACAGGACCGTGAAAAGACCCTCTGGTATCTTGGATGATGTGTTGATTCAGGTAGGGAAATTTGTGTTCCCTGCAGATTTTGTGATTCTAGACTGCAATGTGAATGAAGAAATTTCCATAATTTTAGGAAGGCCGCTCTTGGCCACGGAGAGAGCTCTTATTGATTGTGAATCTAGGGAGCTCAAGATGAGGTTGGACGATGAGGAGATAACATTCAATGTGCATAAATCTATGACACGACCGAGTGAATTTGCCAATTGTTCTCTTATTGATGCTGTGGATGTAATCGTAGAAGCAGATGATGAGATTTTACCTATTGAGGACCCTGTTGCTGCATGTCTGGTAAATTTAGATGAGGTGAATAGGGAAGAATTGGCAGAATGGGTGCTGGCTTTAGAGGGTAGAGGGTTTTGGGATAAAACTCTTGAATTCGAGCCCCTGCACTTAGAAAACAGAGAAACTCCTCCAGCCAAGCTATCCATAGAAGAACCACCAAAGCTGGAATTGAAGCCACTGCCCGCCCATCTCAGGTATGAGTTCCTAGGACCTAACTCCACATTACCTGTTATTATCTTATCTAGTTTGTTAGATATGCAGGCACACCAACTTTTGCAGGTACTCAAGGAGTGCAAGACTTCTATTAGGTGGATCATGGCAGATATTAAGGGGATCAACTCGGCATATTGTATGCATAAAATTCTACTGGAAGAGGGACACAAACCTTTTAGGGAGCACCAAAGAAGGCTGAACCCCAACATGAAGGAAGTGGTGAAGAAAGAGGTGATTAAGTAGTTGGATGCGGGAATCATTTTCCCAATCTCTGATAGCAACTGGGTTAGCCCGGTGCAATGTGTTTCTAAGAAGGGTGGTATGACGGTGGTAAAAAATGATAACAATGAGCTGATCTCTACAAGAACTGTCCCAGGCTGGAGAATTTACATGGACTATAGAAAATTAAATCTGGCCACCCGGAAAGACCACTTCCCACTTCCCTTCATTGATTAGATGCTTGACAGATTGGCAGAGAGGTCCCACTTCTGTTTTCTGGATGGGTACTCAGGGTACAATCAAATCTCCATTGCACCAGAGGACAGAGAGAAGACCTCCTTCATATGCCCATATGGAATTTATGCTTTTCGGAGGATGTCCTTTGGCCTATGCAATGCACCCGCCACATTTCAAAGGTGCATGATGGCCATATTCACTGACATGGTCGAAGACATATTGGAGGTGTTCATGGATGATTTCTAAGTGGTGGGAAACTCATTCTACGAGTGCCTTATAAATCTGGCCCAAGTGTTGAAAAGATGTATTGAGACTAACCTAGTACTCAATTGGGAGAAGTGGCAATTCATGGTACAAGAGGGCATAGTATTGGCACACCGGGTATCAAGTAAGGGAATCGAGTTGGATCGTGATAAAGTTGATGTGATAGCAAAACTGCCACCCCCCACTTCAGTCAAGGCAATCAGGAGCTTCCTCGGGCATGTCGGCTTTTACCGGAGATTCATAAGAGACTTCTAAAAAATTGCCAACCCTCTTTGTAAGTTGTTAGAAAAAGATCACCCTTTCTTATTTTCTGATGATTGTAGGGCAGCATTCGAGGAGTTGAAAAATAGGCTAGTCACAACACCCATCATTATTGCCCCCGACTGGGAGCAACCATTTGAACTCATGTGTGACGCTAGTGACTATGTAGTGGGGGAAATGCTGGGACATCGGAAAGACAAGCTAATAAACCTAATCTGCTATGATAGTAGAACGGTGAGTGGAGCCCAGCTAAACTACACTGTGACTGAAAAAGAGATGCTGGCTGTGGTGTTTGCATTCCACAAGTTCAGATCATACCTGATTGGCTCTAAAAAGGTAATTGTATATAGTGATCATGCAACTCTCAGGTACTTGATTGAGAAGAAGGAGTCCAAACTGCGCTTGATTCGTTGGGTGCTGCTACTGCAAGAGTTCGACCTTGAAATTCATGACCATAAGGGCACAGAAAACCAAGTCGCTGATCATCTATCATGACTTGAAGGAGCTAAAAACTTAGTTGAGGTTGAAGATATTCTAGAAACCTTTTCAGACGGTTGAAGATATTCTAGAAACCTTTTCAGATGAGCAGCTACTCGCTACAAGCCTTGAGGAAGTGCCATGTTATGCAGACTTTGCAAATTACCTGTCAAGCGGTATAGATCCTTATGACTTTTCCTCTGTGTAAAAGAAAAAGTTTTATCATGGCTACCACATGTATTATCTGGATGAACCTTATCTGTTTCGAATATGTGTTGACAATATGATCCGGAGGTGTG